>NC_132918.1:64102935-74102935 GCF_047675955.1 Chlorocebus sabaeus
TTTCCTCATTGCTTGTTTTGTCAGGTTTGTCAAAGATCAGATGGCTGTGGAAGTGTGATGTTATTTCTCAGGCCTCTGTTCTGTTCCATTGGTCTATATATCTGTTTTGATATCAGTACCATGCTGTTTTGGTTACTACAGCCTTGTAGTATAGTTTGAAGTCAGGTAGTGTGATGCCTCCAGCTTTGTTCTTTTTGCTTAGGATTTTCTTGGCTATATGGGCTCTTTTTTGGTTCCATATAAAATTTAAAGTAGTTTTTCTAATTCTGGGAAGAAAGGCAATGATAGCTTGATGGGGATAGCATGGAATCAATAAATTACTTTGGACTGTATGTCCATTTTGACAATATTGATTTTTCCTATCCATGAGCATGCAGGGTGATTTTATGTAAAGCACTTATCACAGTGCTGGGCAATAGTAGATGCCCAAAGACTATTACTTTTAACATTCATTTCATGGAATAACAAAACCTCATCACTGGACTGCTGAGGAACTGTTGTTTGTTAAAAATACTGAATTGGGAATAAGACTTGTAGAAAAATACAAGTATTTTGCTTCTGATAGGAATGTTAGTTTGAAAAAAATTAAATGGAAGGGTGTCAAAAGTCATATGTCTCCTGTGACAGATGAAGGAGAACTGGACATCTAAAAAGGCATAGTCCCTTTAGTTTTACCCTTTAATGCTTAGGGTATCTCCTCCTCGGTAGCCCCAGCCCAGTATGAAGGGTTGGACCTAGAGAGGAGGAGATGCCCTTCTCTCACCAAAGGAAAAGTGAACATATTTAGACCTCCCCTCACTCTCACATTTCATTCTTGACCTACTTAAGAACAGAATATCCTTAGTTCTGCTGGTGATTTACACTGGCTGGCTTCTGTGAGACAGCTGTTCTTTTGGTAGATTTCTAGAAGATCTTCACTGTGTCACTGGAGAAGGCCTCTATTTGCCAGTTCTAACTTCAACCTCTCAAAGCCACCTTTTCAGAAAGGTACTATAGATCAAATAATTTGGTCTTATGGATAACAGTGGCTTTTATGCTTTAAAGGAATGATACTAGGAAAGGCTCCATAGAAATAGTGGTCTCTCCTGTTTACTGAGGGCCAGGTCTAAAGATAGAGGTGAAATTGACATTCCAGGCTCTGTTTTGAATATGTTGACATCCATCATGGAATGTTCTCTGCTTCCACAACCCCTAAAGCATATTTCTGTCATTCTTTCAGTAAAGGGCAACAAACGGCATCTTTGTAACTTCAGTATTGTAATAAACATTTGGGCCAATGCATAGCTCAAGTGCTAAATACTTTGCAAAGGAAGGGATTTCTGTTTCAAACTCTTTCACAGTTAATGGAGGCGGTAGGGTTTTGAAAGCATGGAATTCGTCTTGACTTGGGCTTAACATTTTGTTTTCTCCACACATAGCTTTCTCTACCTTTTATAATATTTATTACAGTAATCCCACTGCACAGATAACCTTTGTTGACATTTTAAAAATTTATGATAGGAGCACGTGAACATATTTAGAAAATTCAAACAAGGCAGAAAGCTATAAAACAGAGAGTAAAAGTCTCCCCCACCCCAGGTTCCCCCACTCCTTCAGCCAATCCCTCTAACAAAGACAACCACTGGTAATGCTCTTTGGTGTGATCTTAAAAACCCATACATAATACCTGTTAGTACCTTCTTAATAATATACAGAATAAAAACCATGGTAAACACAGTGTTCTGACCCCGCTTTTGTTTTTTTGTCTTACTGATGTCTGAGATTTTTCCACACCAGCACATACAAAACTTCCTCAGTTTTTATTTTGGCCGCACAGTATTTTACTATGTGGACATTCTATTCTATGATATATTTAATCCTTCGCCAAATAGTAGACATTTAGATTGTTTCCATGTTTCTTTTTGCTATGAAAAACTACGGTTCGTATTTCTTGTATACATGTATTTATTTTTACACATGTATCTATCAGGTCAATTTCTAGCTATGTTAATGTGAGGTCAAAGACAATATGTTTTTATTTTAATAGCTGTTGCCTAATGGCCATCTAAAAAATTTAAACTTGTGGATATTCTGATCATCAGTGCTAAGAAAGACTGCTTTTCTGCAGGCTAACTAATATCAGACATCTTCACACTTAAACATTTGCCCATCTATTTAGGTGAAAAATAATTTCTTGTTTTGATTTAGATTTCTTTAATTATGAGTAAAATTGCACATCTTTTTGCGTTTTTATTGACCATTGCCATTTGTATTTTCCTACCCTATAAGTTGCCTATGCAGCTATCCTTTGCTAATCTGGGGGCGGTTCATTTTTTTCCTCATTGTTTTGTTCAAGCACTTTCTAAATTGACCAAATTAGCCTTCTATCTCTGTATTCCAAGTGTAACTTTTGTTCAGTTTCTTGTTTGGTTCTGCACTTCAGTTATAGTATCTCTGCTCATCCTCCGCCCCCAATACTGGGATGTTTATTTTGTGTAGACAATTCTCAATTACTTCCTTTACTACTTCTGGTCAGTTTGAACTTGTGGTCTTCCTAGAGCACAAAGGAATGATTTGTAAATACGTTGCCCCAAAGCAATTATTTATATTGCCTCCCAAGAGTATCCTAGCTTGCATGCTAAGTTATATGGTCACCCTCAGTTTCTGTCCTCTCACACCTCCACTTCAATCACATGAATTTCTCTTTGACGTACACACAATATTGAGAATTCAGCATAAAATTTAAACAAAGCCTTTTGAAGCCCCCCAAAATATGGACGCCCACTGAAACAGGGGCTTCATTTATTTGTTTAGCAGGATTTGTTGAAACATAAGAATTCAAAATCTTGTTCGGGGCAATATGAGCAATTCAAACATAAGTTTATAATCTACTAAGAAAGGCATGAAAACCGCTATAGTAAAGGGAAAGTGTATTTATCTGAAGATTCTCAGTTCAGTTCACTCTTGTGGGTATATAAATGCAAATTTTCCTTTTACTTAAGTACCAACTAACAAAAAGACCTCTTCAATTGTATCACATGAAGTAAAGGACTTGTTTAACAAAATAATTATGGAAGATCATACCTTCAACTTTTTTTCCCCCCAAGAGGATAACATAAATTATCATGGCTTTTCTGACAGAAAACAAGTGAAAGAATGGGCGAGGCAAAATCAGTTGGTAGCTCTTAAATACGGCCACATATAAAAGATGATTGAGCTATTAAGAATTGGTTGGCTAGGCTGGGTGCAGTGGCTCACGCCTATAACCCCAGCACTTTGGGATGCCGAGGTGGGTGGATCACTTGAGGCCAGGAGTTCGAGACCAGCCTGGCCAACATGGTGAAACCCCATCTCTACTAAAAATACAAATATTAGCCAGGCATGGTGGCACGTGCTTGTAATCCCAGCTGCTTGGGAGTCTGAGGCTGGAGGATCACTTGAAACTGGGAGGCAGAGGTTGCAGTGGGCTGAGATCACACCACTGCATTCCAGCCTATGCGACAGAGGGAGATCCCTGCCAAAAAATAAAATAAAATAAAATAAAAATGCAATAACAACAACAACAACAAAAGGATTGGTTGAGTAAGAATAAATACTGAGTCTTTCACGTAACTGCTTTAAAGAGAAGCCTTGTTCAGAATTGTCCTTCATGTTATATGTCAGAACTCTCACAGCTATCTTCATGCTTTTTGTCTCCTGTTAACCAGGACCAATCATGATCTTTACAGAAAAACTGGAAAGAAGTACAGAAAAGTATGAATGGGTAAAATCAAATTGGTTTTCTGTTTTTAAAACTTCTTATAAACATTTTTTGATGTCTACAGAATATTCCTCTTCTTTGGATGCTCCATAATTAAGCCAACAACTTTTTGTTAACTATATAGGTATGTCCCTTTATTTTATAGTTTGTTTTTCCTTCAATTACATATAAAGCTAAGATGAACATCTTTGCACATAAATTTTTCATTAGTCCGTTAGAAGAGATTTCTAGAAGAGGAATTATGCGGTGAAAGTATACGAACTTTGCTAAGGCTCTTGTATCCAGAAGCCGGTTCTGGGTAAAGAATTGTCAATGCCTGCTTCTTGACCCATGACGTCTCTTGCTGCAGTCCCGTTGTGCAAATATCCTGGCTCCAAAGAGGAGGAAATATAAACCACTTTGGTGGCTTTAACAAAACGAAATAGTACCCCTGTAAGAATGAAGGGAACAGCTCTCTTTTCATTGTTCCAATATTAAGAGTACTTGTCCCAGTGAAGAAGAATTTCATTTTTTTCTTCTATATTGTAAATCTTCATCGTGTAGTACAAACAGAAATTTCCTAACCATGCTTTTTTACCTGTTATTTGTGCATTGCTTGGATAGCACCTGCTTTCCTGATCTAGGTTCTGGGTCAACAAGTATAAAATCATTCAAGTTTATCCTTCCAAGTCTTGCTTGAGAATCCCCATGTACTGCCTCTGTCATTTGCCCTCAATTTACTTTCTACTTTTCCCCAATTCCTGGGGAAAAATTTGGCCACATTCTCTGCAGTATTCAAAGAAATGAGAAGAATCTCTAACAATTCTAGTCACTTTATATGGTGTGGCATGTAAAGCACATGTGGCATTTTTAAGGGTGAGCCAGGACTTACAGAGGTAAGTATGATTTGTATTTAAACAGGAATAAATGACTGAGTCACTTGGGATGAAAACCTGTTTGGCAATCCTCAGGAAGGGGCAGATTACTTCTGACAGGTCTAAACAGCCCAGGCAGATAGGATCATTTAACTATATTTAACGAACACTGACAAAGGAATGCTTGATTAACGTCTCCCACCCAAGTATCCGGGGACTGGCAGGTCACCTTCTCAAACCAGTAGGCAGTTGAAGCTACTTCAGAATTTTCTTTCATTATGCATGATTGCAACATGCTTTAAACTGTCTGACGAGGACATGCTTCACCAAAATCTCAGTCAGTTTCCTCAGTTTTCTGGACTGAGGTGAGATGCTCTCTTCCATATTTTGTAGGCATTTTGGGGGGTCCATTTCGTAGGACACACAACTATGCTAGACCAGTGTTATATTAATGAGTGAAAAACAAAACAAGTTAATAAAAATTAAAACTATCTTGCTCTTCAATATTGTTAGGTATTGAAAATTCCAATGAATTTTTTGGCTACAAAATAATGAATTAATAAATTCTTGCTGGGTGTGGTGGTTCACACCTGTAATCCCAGTACTTTGGGAGGCCAAGGTGGGTGGATCATGAGGTCAGGAGTTTGAGACCAGCCTGACCAACATGGTGAAACCCCATCTCTACTAAAAATACAAAAATTAGCCAGGCATGGTGGCATGCACCTGTAGTCTCAGCTACTCAGGCGGCTGAGGCAGGAGAATCGTTTGAACCTGGGAGGTGGAGGTTGCAGTGAGCCAAGATCACACCACTGCACTCCAGCCTGGGTGACAGAGCAAGACTCCGTCTCAAAAAAAAATTCTTGTAGGTGTTTGCACATAACCTTAATAGTGTTTATGCCAAGCTCTTTTGTGTGGTGCCATTTGTTTCTGTTATCTCTTCAACTATCTGTGAGTTTCACACTTTTGAGATTTAGAATAAAACCTGTTGTTAAGTCTTAACACTAGGATTTCAGGAGGAGCCTACTCCAATTGTAAATCCAGAGGCTGATCCTGTGTAAACGTTGGCACTTCCAAGAGCCAGAGTCGTGGCTCGCTGCGGTTCACATTGCTCAAACATTCAGGTAAAAACTGGGAAACAGAAAAGTCAATCGATTCTTCTAGCTGTCGAGACTAAATTACCAGGGCTTGTATTTATTTATTTTTTCATGGGGTCTCTATTGAACTAAACTTATTTTATCTTGGCACTTTCCAAACTATAGCACTTTCTAAGATTACACTAATTTTTCCATGTGTGGTTCTGCTTTTCAAAAAAAATTTATGATCAAATAGTTAATCTTTTGCATAAAGATGAACTTCAGTTATATTTCACCAACAGGAACATTAACTTTTTCTTTTGTTCACTGCTATACCCCCAGCATCTAGAACAGATATTAGCACAGAGTAGGTGCTCAATAAATACTTGTTGAAAGAGTAAAGCATATACTGTGGGAATATGGTAGCAAGTGGTCTCAGTCTCAGAACTACCTAGCCCCATGGACCCTGTCAGGAATATAACCTCCTGGACCAGCTATTTCAGGAAAACATACAGCAGGCATCAGTGAGGAAGCCATGGACCTTGATGCCAGGCTGTGGGGTATCAAGTGAGGAGGGAGGGATGGGGATTCATGGGCATGGCACTCTGTCTGACTAACTCCAACTCACCTGTTCAGTTTCAGTTAAATTCTTCAGAGGCTTTTTCTGTCCCTCTCCTCTTCCTGCCCCAACTAAGTTTAGCACTGTGTGAGTTTTCTATGGCTGCCATATTATTAATAAATTATCACAAACTAAATACCTTAAAATAACAGACAGAAATGTATTATCTTACAGTTCCGCAGGTCAGAAATCAGATGGGGGTTTCACTGGGCTAAAATCAAAGTGTCTGCAGTCTGCTTTCCTTTCTGGAGACTCTAGTGGAACATTTTCTTTCTTTCTTCAGCTTCTAGAAGCCACCTGCATTTCTTGGCTTGTAGCCCTCTCCCTTCATCTTCAAAATCAGCAATGGCAGGTTGAGTCCTCCTTATATCATCCCTCTAACCTCTTCTTCCTATAGTCAAATATCCTTCTGCCTTCCTCTTCCATTTTTAAGGACTCTTGTAATTATACTGAGTTCACCTAGATATCCAGGCTAATCTTCCCATCTCCAGATCCTTAACCTGATTACATCTGCAAAATCTCTTTTGCCACGTAAGGTAACACATTCACAGGTTCTGGGGATTAGGACATGGATATTTTGGGGGTGGCTATTATTCAGTCTGTTATAGGGCGAGTTTATTATACACTCCTCTAGCATTCTGAACTTTGTATTCTTTATATTATTTGATAAATGTTAATTACTTAGCTCATTCTGTGACTATCCGTCTAATGTCTGTCTACACACAAAAACCTATGAGCACATGGCAGTGTCTGTTTTGTTTACTCTTGTATCCCCAGTGCCTGGCACAGTATTTGGTTTATAGTAAGTGTCTGGTTATTTTTTGTTAAATGAATAAACATTATTTTATTTATGTTTCAATGCCCTTGTGAGACAAGGGTATCGTACTATTTTATAGAAAAACATACTGAAGTTCAAAGAGCAAATAACTTTCTAGTTTCTTTCTAGTCAGTGCATGCCCCCTCCACCTGCTTTCATATCTAATTTGTTTAATATCCTGGTATGTTGTAGGTGGTACTGGCTACCATACCCCAAACAGGTCGGAAGACGGAAAGAAAGCTTCCAAGAAGGGCAGCTGAGATATCATCAAGTGCTGATGTCATTGCCAGGGTCTGCTTGACTCTTTTGACTGGAAATGGTTGACTGTGATTTAGTAAGCATGAACATTCACTACCAAACAGGATCTCTTGATAGGGCAGGTTTGGTGTCAGCTGCTCTGAGTAGAGGGCAGATTAACTGTGCAGTTAACAGAGTTTTAATCATGCCCTGGTACCTTGCTGCTTTTTCTATACATTTAAAAGATTTCAGTGATTTAAAAACATGTTTCTTTTTCAACATCTTCAGAACTCTAGTTTGTTCAAGCCTATAGGGGGTTCATTGTCTTTTCTTTAGTTTTTATGTTCAGCCATTAGGTCTATCTGTGACAAGAATCTGTTTAAAAGCTCCGTACAAGTGGCTGGTCCACAGTAGGTACTGGATAAATATCTGC
Source organism: Chlorocebus sabaeus (assembly GCF_047675955.1). NCBI lineage: Eukaryota > Metazoa > Chordata > Mammalia > Primates > Cercopithecidae > Chlorocebus > Chlorocebus sabaeus. Next base: position 64,110,708 of record NC_132918.1, read on the forward strand.
TGAGCTATTTAAATGACTACTGATGGTAGCTGATGTTCCTTGGTGACTAGTAGGAAGTTCATATTGTGGAAAGATAATGCAAATATCATTTTATTTATGTTGTTGATCTCCACCTTATTCCAGAAAGTAATTGACAGAGCTGTGAGTGTGATGGTAAGTTTGTGAAATCTAAAACCAAGAATGAGTTCTAAACCAGATGCTTTTTGTAACAACACATTAATGGCTTCAAGAGCTACCAATTCTGCCAACTAATTGATGTTGGAAAAAGGCAACACATCAACGGAATGAGGTTAGACTTTGGAACAAAATTTTGGTTTGTATTCCTGCATTTACCACTTACTGGCAATGAAAACTTGGGTGAGTTATTTAATTTATCTGACCCTCAAATTTAGTCTCTGAAATGGGTATGTGATTGAGCTTTGAAGTAAATACTTTATGTGGAAATTATCTAACACAGTGACTGACTTTAAAAATGTTGTTTCTCTTTTTTCTCCATCTTTCAAAGGGTTAAAGAAGGTTAACGTTTTTTCCTTTCAAACACTTCTTCAATGAGCAACGAGTAGTCTAGACTGCTCCATGTCAACATAATGAAAAGAAGTAGGCAACTGATAAAAGATAATTAAGTGTTATCCTGAGTTATTGACCACATGGACAAGGAAATAACTAAAAACTCCAAATAGCTCTGGTGTCATATGCCTTACAGTGTAGAACAGTGTTGTCAGTGCGACTTTTCCACCAGTGCAGAGGTGCTACAGTCCAAAAGGGGTTGGAGAGAGAGAGAGAACTGTGTCTTCGGAATCAGGGTCAGGAAAGACACATTCAGTTTTATTTAGTGACTGTCACTTACCCAGCAGGATTTTGATGTGTTTATTGATGTGGTTACCTGTATAAATCAGGATTTGATAAGGTTTTAGGGTCTTTAAATGAGCTCTTTGTCTACATTCTTGAATAGGTGAACACATGCTCGTGGCATCAAATGAGTTCCTGAGGAAGTAATTACTCACATAGTGAGGTGCATGACAATGAGAATGGCTGAATCGCCTCTAAACTTGTGTGAATGAAGAGAAAAAAAAGCCATCAATCCCTCTGAGTTGAACTTCATGTCTACATTGAGGTGCCCTTGAAAATTAAGAAAGAAAAGCAACAGATGAGAGCAAATCTTGGCCTAAAGGGATTGCATGGACTGGAGACTGGGCTTGCAAAACTTGAATGTGGCCTTATTAAATAGACTTAGATTTCCAAAGAAAGACTGTGTTCACAGTTAGGGAAGATAACAACGTAGTAAAAGGAAGATTACAAAGGCAAACCCTAGCAATGCCTATCCACACACTGTGGAGGAACCTGTGGGCTCTGGAATTATGGCTCCATTACAATTCAGTTCAGCCCTTCCCTCTGAATCTGCGGTGATCAAGCAATCTTCTGACTGTGAGTTTGACTATGATTGCCTTTACTGGGGTGAAGTGAGGATGGGATAGTCACGTGGTCACGATGGTCTGATAAATGTGATGTACTTTGCATACACATTAATTTCATGATGTTTAATCAATTTTCAGTCCAACCTTGGGTGATCTACTCCCAGGAGTAGACTGAATTGGGAGGTTCTGTCCATAAAGGTAAAGTACCTTCCTAACTAACTACCTAATTACCATCCTGTGAGGCTTCTTATAAGGTTGCTAGCCTAACTTCCCAGGTAAATAAATACTACTTGCATACCTTTTTGCATTTCTACCTGTGTTGAATTACTCTATGAATCAAAAGAGTCGGCAAACTTTTTCTGTGCATGTCCAGATGGTAAATGGTAAATACCTTAGGCTTTGCAGGTCATCAGTCTGTATTGCAGCCACTCAACTCTGCAATTGTTGTGGCAAAGCAGCCATAGATAATACGTAAATGAATGGACATGACTGTGTAGCAATAAAACTTTATGCATCCTGATATCGACAGATTAAGAATGAATTTGTTGAACAGCAAAATAGGAGCACCCCCCAATTTTTTTTGGCAAGAATGTGTTATTGCAAGAAAAGCAATAAAGTGATCACCATGGAGAAAAAATCTGGCCATGGCTGGATTTCTTTAATTTAAAAATCATTAAGTACTATTTTTTTTAGAATTACATGTGGCAGTGATGAAGGAAGATAGGTACCACCATAAATCTCTTTGGTGATTAGGGCCTCTAAAGATCTTAACCTGACTCTGAATTCCGGATACCCACCTTCTGTTTGCAAGGCATCCTTACATCTTGCGATCCTAGTGCACCTTATTATTACTCCTCTATAGACTCATCAACTACTTCCCTTCTGCACCAATGAGATCTCATAGTTTCTATCTTGTATTACAGTTATTGTTACATTTGTCTTACTTTAAAGGATACATTCTAGGAAAACCAAATTTCTTCAACTTTCTCATACTCTGTTTCTTCATGTATAAACTGGGACGAGAATGCAGACTTTACAGCCCTCGAGGGCATAGCCCATGTACTATCCTTCCCCAAACCACTTCATAATACCAAGCATATAGTCTTGTTTATGGTAACTGGTTAATAAATTCTGAATGAAGGAGTAAATGAATGAATGAATTTGAGTTAAGGTCTCTGCTCTATTTAGGTTTGAACTTTGGCTTTTCCCTTTCTTCAGGTGAGTAGCTGTCTTTTCTCTTTTGGTCTTAGTGTTCTCAGTTTCTACACTAGGTCTCTTCTTCCCCAGCATTTGTTCAGTCTCTGCCTATTTGTCTCTGAAACCTAAAGAGAATTTAGGAATTCTGCCAAAGCTCTGGGGTTATTTGAATTTATGGTTACAAAAAGAGCCTGCCTGAGATTCCCCTTTCTTGTAGTTTCGTTTCGAGTAGAGTGTAATGTTAGAAAGATAATTTACAGAAAATGTACTTTAAAAGGAAGAGATGAAGGATGTTTCAAAAGAGGAGTGATTCTTATATTGGCAAAATGTGCAGCTCTAAATAAATCATTTTAACTCCATGTGAGGGTTTGAGCATTATAGTGATAGAACAATATAAATCTATGTTTACAAACTGTGTATATGTATGTAAACAAAATAGACTGCCTTACCAGCCTGGAGGTACACTCAAGGTCATATATTTTGCATTTTTCCAAATAATGATTCAAACACTCACTTTTCCAGATATATATATGTGTGTGTGCCTGTACATATGAATATATACATATTATAAATGCATGTATATGTATATATGTATACATACATATATAAAAATGTATGTATGTATGTATCTTCTATATGTCTGTCTATGGGGGTTGGGGGAGAGAGAAAGAATTTATTTTAAGTAATCAGCTCATGCAGTAGTGGGGACTGGCAAGTCCAAAATCCATAGACTGGCATCCTGGAAACTCAGGCAGGAGTACCATGTTACAGTCTTGAGGCAACATTTTTTCTTCTTCAAACCTTATTTTTTTCCCTAAGGCCTTCAGCCAATTGGAGGAGACCACATACATACTATTGAGGATAATCTCATTTACTTAAAGTCAACTGATTATGCATGTTAATCACAACTACAAAATAACTTTATAGCAACGTCTACACTGGTGTTTAACCAAACAACTGGGCACCATAGTCTAGCCACGTTGACACCTAAAATTAACCATCGTATTAGATTAGGAGAAAATTCAGCAATTGTTTGTTCAGGCCAACTGTACCCCCAAATTGGCTAACTGTACCCCCAAATTGTCAAGACCTCCAGGGATTTCCATTCCTGAAGTAATTCATCTTGCTTTCCAAGTGCACCTTGGAGGATACTGGAGAGGACTGTTGGACTTATCCAGTCTACTTTTAAGCAGCTGTTCATTCTGTTGCAGCCTTTTGGTGAGCTGGTTGAACACTTCTCACTCACTGGCTCCCCACTGCAGTGCAGACGTCCAGCTGCTGCACAGGTAGCATTATGGTGTTATGCTTGCATACTAGCATTACAGCTCTTTTAGTTCATTCACATTTTTATACTGGACCATTGCCCGAAGGCATCACTTTTATGCCTAAGGAATCTGCGACTCTGGACAGATGCTGCAGAAACCCCATGGACAAGCAAATCCCAGGTATTATGTTGGCCCTTAGTCCAGCATCCCATTTCCATTCCTGTTCTTTTTGTAAAACTGTTGTTACTAAGCTAACAATTTCCAGAGTTTCTTAGAATAGCTATTCTTCAAAGGGAAGGGATTGCTTTCCTCCAATCAGCTTCTTGCCCTTCAAGTCAGAGTACCAGCTTCCTTTCCAGTTCTGAGCTCAGTATTCCATGTCACATTGAGGAGGAAGCTACAAAAGGATGTTACAACAGGGCAAGGAATGACTCCCAAACTTACATTTGAGTAACAACAAAGACCACTTTTGTGTTTAGGGAAGAGACAAAGATCTGCTTCCAGCTAACTTCTCGATACAAAGCTTGACTGGTAGCTGTGCCTGCAGAGGTTTAAATTTCATCTCAACAGGAACTTTACTACATGCAGACACATATGTATATGTGTGATGAATATTATTGATCTATTTTATATTTTTGCACTTTACAATCTCAAATAGCATAGATCCTTTTCTATCACCACAGAACAGTCAGCCTGGTAGGGAGAGTTAATGTTTTGATGCCATCTCGTTATGAGACATTTTACTACTCCAAGTTCCAATGTGGAACTCTGTATATAAATAATATATACAAGGATTTCATGTTTCTAAATGGCTCCAACAAAATCTCTAAATTTGATTCACCTCAGTTAATGAGTCTCTTCCCTATCCAGATTGTTCTTTGTGTGACATTATTTTAAAGTTTGCTAAAATCCTTATGCCTCGTGAAAGAGCCATGACATTTCCAGCTTAGGTGGTTTGTCCTGTTGTCCTTGGCTAAATTTTCTTTGTAGCCTAGTTAAAACCTGGACACCTGGGAGTTTAAATTATCCCTGTAGGATATTAGTATATTAGCTACCTATAAAAATGAAATTTATATGAGGCATCTGTTTACATTGAGCATCCCATAAAACTGTGCCAGAGAATTCAAAGGAAAAAGCTTTCAAATGAAGGTTTCATAGCCAGGAGCAAAGGCTTTTGAGAGTGGCATCTAATGAAATTAGATAACTAATTTTCATTTTATATATTTAAAAGAATTTTTAATAGACATAGGATCTTGTTTTTTCCCAAAATGGTGGTCTAGAATACACAAATGATTTCAAGAATTCTTCTGTGTTCACATTAGCTGTTTCATTACTTGATTCCCAGGAAAATAAGGGAACACAGTTTTAAGCATTAATCTATTCTTGTGCCATTGAGGACTTGGTGAGTAGGAGAAGCAGAAATTCCAACTGTTATCAGATAGTGAGAGATCTTATCAAGTCAGTGTGTAAAAGTAGTGAAAGGAGTAAAGTTGCACACAAGGACAGGTATAAGCCTAGGAAAGGGTGTGTTAAAAATAGGTCATTTTGAAAGTCTTCAGTAACAGTCAGGTTTCCAGACTAGTCCACTCTATTTCTAGCATTCTTTGGTTGCAAGTAGCTGTACCTGACTTCAAAAGGAAAAAAGGAGTGGAAGGAAATTGATTTTTAAGATGTGTGATAACTCACAGATATAAAGGAAGAGCTGAAGAACTGAGCCTTGAAATCGACAGAGACCAGGACAATGTAGATGTTATACACAAAATACGTAGCAGCAGGTACAGTGCAGATACCGACCAAATGGAATGGATACCTATGTGAACAATGAGTGAAGTCATAGCAGAGCATATTGACTCAAGATGAGCCCTGCATTTGGGAAGTTGGACCCAATAGACTATCTCTTAAGGGATTTTCATGGGAAGGAGACAATGATGACTCTTCTTTCCTGATGCCACTTCCTTCAAGATGAAGAGTTTAACATTTCAGCTTGGATTTTTGCTTACAGCTTGTCAAGGAGAGGACACGGCAACTAGATCTACATTCCACCAAATCTGTTGGTGATAATGGAATGATAGTTTTCAAGGGAAAAATCAAGGTGCAACTATCAGAAAACTGAAATTGGACAAAACAAACACCACCAAATCCTATATAAACTTCAATAATTGTAATGGAAGTTACTTGGTCTTACCCATGTAGCTGAATCACTTACTGTCACTTGTATGGAACTCTTCTCCTTACTTAATCACTTTGTTTTTCCTCTTGATCTAACCATTCTTCTACTCTTTCTCTTCTTCTTCTTTCCATAGTGTTCCAACTATACTGTGAATTGAATAGATTTGAAGAGTGCTAGAAGTCTTAAGCTAAAGATATAAGCATCACTATGACATTATATCTCGAGAAAATGTGTTTTGTTTTATAAATAAGAGAATGAGATGTTTCAGGAAAATCATGTGTCTCCTGATGCAAAAGTGATGGCTCCAAAATGGTTACAAAAAAACACGGTAACTCTTTAGTATTTTTCCTTGAAATAGTGTGACTGTCTTGAACGTAGGATAGAGATTTCCAAATCAGGAAAAGACTTTTCTTTCCAGTTGAGTTTTCCCATCCCTTTCAGGTATAGGCCAATCTTGTCACTTATATTCACAGGTCCTTGTATGTTGGAAAGTATCAATACATAAATATTTTTTGATAGCCAGTGTTATTCAGTTTAAGAACCGGTACAGGCTGGGCACGGTGGCTCACACCTGTAATCCCAGCACTTTGGGAGGCCGAGGCGGGCGAATTAGAAGGTCAGGAGATCGAAACCATCCTGGCTAACATGGTGAAACCCCGTCTCTACTAAAAAATACAAAAAAAAAAAAAAAAAAATTAGCTGGGCATGGTGGCAGGTGCCTGTAGTCCCAGCTAATTGGGAGGGTGAGGCAGAAGAATAGTGTGAACCCGGGAGGCAGAGCTTGCAGTTAGCTGAGATAGTGCCACTGCACTTCGGCCTGGGAAACAGAGCGAGACTCTGTCTCAAAAAAAAGAAAAAAAGAAAAAAAAGGAAAAAAAGAACTGGTGTGTAGGAAATATGGATAATACTAACCACCGGGGACAAGTCTTTTTACAGGGGCTTAACATATATAATATCAACACTGAATCATGCTTTAATTTCATCCACGTCAAAAAGCCTTCCTTTGACTCTACTTTTCACAGCATTTGTCATTCCATTTTTTTTTTTCATTTTCAGCAAAACTTCTTGATAAAGGCATCTATTCTCATTTTCTCAAACATTTCTCTTATTATTATCTTTCAAACTTGGCATAATTAGGCATCCTCCACCCCCATCACCATTCTGCCAAAATTGCTCTTATCAAATTAACAATGATCTTTATGTATCCAAATCAGTTCTCAGTCCTTTTTTCCTATACAACCTACTGGCAGCATTTGTAGTCACTGCTCCCTCCTTTCTTTTAGATATGCTTTCTTGATTTGGCTTCCAGGAGTGTTCCCTTGAATTCTTTCCTGCTTCACTGGTTACTTTTCTGTTCTCCTGATCTGTGGTCCTCTTCTCTCTCTAGCTCTACTCACTTGCCTGTTGATTTTATCCAGTCCCATGGCTTTAGATATTTCTGAATGCTGATGACTACTGAGTTGAAATACCCAATTCAGAACTCTTTGCTGAACCCTAGACTCATAGATCCAATTGTACATTGGACATCTTTTCTTGAGTGTTTAATAGACCTCTGAAACTGGTTATGCCTGACTTAATTCCTAATCTCTCTGCCCTGAAACTTGCTCAACCCATAGTCTTCTTCATCCAAGCTAATGGCAATTCCATTCTTCCAGTTGCCCAGCGACAAAATCTAGAGGTCTTCATTCACTTCCCTATCTTTTACATGTAATATTCAATACATCAGGAAATCTTATGAGCTTTACTTTTGACTTAGATCTACATTTTTACAACATCTCATCATTCTACCATTTTTTGCTTGCTTTACTTGTCTTCTATATTCTGCCTCTAAACCGGTTGTTCCACTACTGTCCTGTGTCCTCCCAGTTGAAAAAATTTCAACACAGCAGTCCAAGGATTTTCCAAAATCATCAATTGGATTACATCACTGCATTGCTTAAAACCCTACAAAGGGTCTCCATTTCCTTCAGAATCAAAGTCTTCACAATGGCCTTTAAGACCCTGTGTTATCTGGTTCCTATTGCCCTTCTCACATTTTTCCTACTAGTTTCTTCATTACTACTTATTTCCAGCCATGCTGGCCTCCTTGCTGTTGGAATTTTTACTTATCTGATCCTGGTGCTTGTAATGCTCTTCCCCTCCTATTCCCACTTGACTGAGTTACTGACCCTCCTCAGGATTTTGCATTCATCTCATGTCTCAGTGAGCCCCACCCTGATCATCACATTTCACACTGAAACATGGTCTTCCTTCCTTTCAACTCACAAAACTTCCTGCCAAATTTTCAAACCCCTTCCTTTTCTTTTTTGTTATAGCATTTACAACCATTTAGTGTGCCATTCAAATTATTTATTGTATTTATTATCTATCATTTGTCTTCTCCCACCACAACTCAAAACTCCATGGGGCAGAGATTTCTATTTGTTTTGTTCACTAATGTATTCCCATGTGCCTAGAACAGTGCCTGGGACAATCCAAAATATTTTGTTGCATGAATAAAACAAATACATCGAATAAATGATTTCAACTTAAAGAAATCCTAGTGGACATGAAGTACTATCCTCCTGTTACAAAAGAAGAGACTTAGATTCAGAGAGATTAAGAATCCAGAAAGTTCACAGAGCTACTAAGTGTGGAGCTGGGATTCTAAACAGGTTTACGTATCTCTAAAGTCCTTGCTTTTATTCAGAAAGATTTTCTTTTACTCACTTCTTGATGCAATTCTCTTCCAGGATTGTTTAAGAAGAAGCAGGCAGAGGTGAAGTTAGCCAACATTTAGTCTAGTATCTTTTCTTAAATTTAATTATTATATCTCAGTTAATCCCCAAAATATCTCTTCAAATTATGAGCTTATTCCTATTTGCAGATAAAAATCTGAAGTTCAAAGAACTTAAAAAATTAAATGACTGTATATTGCCACTCTATTCATAGCTCAATAACTCAATCCTTTGAGTTCAGGATTTTGATTCCAATACTCTACCATGGGTCATTTCCAATTTACAAACCTATAATATAAAATTGTGGGACAGGATATCTGAATTGCAAGGAATCAGAAATACTTCAAGGAATGAAAAATGTAAAGCCTTCTCCCTGAAGCTTCTATTGAGCCAGAGGGAAAATTGTGAGCCCTGACTGGAGGGTGGACATAAGCTTAATAAAAACCAAAATCAAAAAAGTTATGTTGCGATTTGTTGTTTGAGAGCCAGGCTTCAATGTTGCAGGCAAGGCAGTTTGGAGTTAACTCTTTTTGTTAAAAAACTGAACTGCAGCTATGTTTTCTCCAGAAATTTTGGAGGTTCTAACCCTTTCAACTATTTCTAATGAGGGCATTAAAGGGGACGGGAGAGAAAATATCAGATCTCATATAGACCTCAAGTGGTAACATAGTAAAGTGAACTTGCTTCACATTTGCACTGTGGCTTCCTTGCTTTGTCTCTCTCCTTCTTTCTTTTGATTCTCAGCTGTAGGTGACATTGTCGTGGCCACACTGAAAATCTTCACCTGCTCTGTCATCTCTGAATTTATGTTGCACTTTTTGGTATTAGCCCCAGTGATCTTCTCTCTTTCTCTTTCTCTCTCTCTCTCTCTCTTTTTTTTTTTTTTTTTTTTTTTTTTTTGCCTTTGCACCTTTTTGCTCATTCACTTCCTGACAACATAATACTAATTTTCATTTTGAAACTGTATTTAGCCCTCTTCACTATTGCCAGTAATTCAAAACCAATAATTCCCCAGACTGCTTAAATGCAAGGAACCACACTAAATTTCCAGGTTGCTATAATGATTTTCTTTGAGAAATCCAAAATAAACCTTCTCACCATGTTTCTGCACATCACATAGAACAGACACTTTATAGCATCTTCCATCTTTATGAACTCTCAGGATCTCCAAGGTCTGTGTATGGCAATCACAACTCTTAGTTTATTTTCCTGATAGTGACCTCAATAATCAAAAACTCCTTCCATTGTGGAATCCCAGGAAAACTGCAAAAATAGTCACTTCACTGAATGGAAAAGAATTACGTTTTGGACAGACATGAGTGAAAGGTTACATTTGGAAATTTGCCCTGTCTTTAAATTTTGCCATCACAGTTGTAGTACTTCTGGCTGCTTTAAGATTTTAATCTACGAGGATATTTCCATATTGTGTATTTGAACAAACCACCAGTTGTGAACATTTAGTCGTGCTGAATACACTGGAGCTATCAGCATGCTGTCTGAGCCAGTTGGACTACTTCTTCACATTTTATGTTAATAGTGGTTCTGGATTAGCCAAACATGTTTTGAATTTTTAAGAATTTATGTATGCAGAACTGGACAACCATAAATTCAAAAGTACACAGAAATTATAAAATTAATTGTGAATCCCAACTTGAAATATGTGTAGAATTTCATTACTGTGTAGAGTACAAAAACAAGTAGGGGAATAATAATTAGGATAAATATTAGTTGCATCATGCTCAGCAATTTTTAAATGGTTTCACATAATTATTTTACTTGATTTTTCAATATCCTTAGATAGTAAATTTGACATGTTTTTTATCAGTTTCTTCATTTTACCAGTGAGGAAATTAGGAATAAATGAGTAAATAAAAAAACCTAAAAGGTCACAACACTATAAGTAGAAAAGATATACACAAATATATATGCCCTTGACTCAAATTAAATGTTCTTACTATTATATAATATTAGGACTTCATAAACTAAAATCAAACAACTTTAAATGAATAATAATAAATTACAATAAATATTAATAATCATTATATTAAATATTATGACTACAAGCCAGAAAATCAAAACATAAACATTAGTCTTTTGAAAAGACTGGCTTCAAAATGAACTTAAACAATTTGCTTTCTATGTATTAAACATTAAAGTGTACAAAACAATATAAAAAATGATCATAGCTGTTTTTTTACAGATTGGAGAAAAGATGCAATCATGTTCCTTTGGCCTTTGGAGGAGGAAGAGAAAAAAATTGCATTTTTCCTATGGCTAGCAAAACTGCTGAAAATGGATGAGTCGTCAATTTTGATAAGATCCATGACTGGTATCATAATTTGCAGTGATTCATCTGTGATTTTTTCCCCTTCCAAAATAAGGTCTGAAACAAAACCAAAGCCTTGGGAAAAAGATAACAACTGGCATTTTTATCTCTTTTGTGTGTTCGTATGTGTATAAAATGGAACTTATGATAGATTTAGAATACATTTGATTCTGGCACAGTAAGCGATCTTAAAGATCATCTGGTCCACCCCCTCACCGCCCTTCCCCCAAATTCTAGGTTAAAGAAAATAAGGCCTCAGGGAAAGTCCTTCCAACGACTTCTTGGTAAACCTAGGAGCAAAATTCAATGCCTGTTCAGCTACATTAATTGTTCCTGGGATATAATATTTCTTCTTCATGGCTTATTTTTAAAAATTAGAAAAAGAACAAATGTTATTCCTCTACCTTCCATCATGTTTAGTCATTCTTCTTTACTCTAACTGGTATGTAATTTGACATTATAGTTTATAGATAAATGTATGTTTCACAAACACTATAAATTGCTTCATATTATGATGCTTTATTCTCTTTCTTTTATTTGTGCCTGTGTTTCTTAGTAAAACCAAAACTCACATCCTCATGTGAACCTACAATCCCCAGGCATTCAACTCTGTACTACATAAGTTCACTAGATATATTTTTAAAGTTTCCCCTTTATTAAGTTTGCAACTAAAAATCAGCTCTGAATCCTTGAGTTTTTTCAAAAAGGAAGCCCAAAGTTTGGAAGGAGAAAAACAGTAGTACTGTTTTTGTTTTTTTCTCACTAGCTTTTAGGCATTGTTTAGACAATGATCTAGAGGAATCATTCTGACTACTGGTAATTTTTGCTATAGCAAAATTTCTCAAATGAACGTCTTTTTGTTTCTCAGTTCAATTGCATTTCTGAGCAGGATATATTACCTGTTTTCATCATATTTGGAGATACCATTTTAGATGGATGCAAATCTCAATAGAAACTGAAGAATTGTTGACACTTTGGATTTGTGTGTGCACATACCAGCTACTTGCTCTTTGCCCACCACCTCTGTTCTTCACAATAAGAAAGGATTAAAGGAAATGAGAAAACGAACAGTGAAAATAATATTTTTTTTCTTCTGTTTCCCTTCTTACTTGGTCTGTGGCTTTTTAGAATGGTAGTTCTTTGTAATCAGATATCACACCTTTCTAGACGTTTCATTCATCACCAAGAACCTTGTAGATGTCCAAGGCATAACAACAGCAATTATATAATAATGCTAATACTTAATTCTGTGTAACTTTATGACAAACCAAATTCCCAGCTCCAAATTTCTATTGGTTAAAGTTTTGAACCCACATTTGGAACTACAGGCATGAACCTCAGAGAAATAGAGGGTTCAGTTTAAGACCACCACGATAAAATGAATATTGAAATGAATCAAATAACATGAATTTTTTTGCTTCCCAGTGCATATAAAATTATATTTAAACTATACTGTAATCCATTATGTTTACCATAGCATTATACCTACAGAAACAATGTATATACCTTAATTAAAAAACACTTAGCAGCTAAAAAATGCTAACACACATCTGAGCCTTCAGCAAGTTGTAATCTTTGTGCTGGTGAAGGATCTTGCCTCAATGCTGATGGCTGCTGAATGATGAGGGTGGTAGTAGCTGCAGCTTGGCTTGGCTGTTGCAATTCCTTAAAATAAGACAATAATGAAATGTGTTACATTGATTGACTCTTCCTTTTATGAAAGACTTCTCTATAGCATGTGGTACTGTTTGATAGGTTTTTACTCACAGTACAACTTCTTTCAAAATTGGAGTCAGTCTTCTCAAACCCTCCGCTGCTTCATCTATTAAGTTTTTGTAGCATCCTAACTCCTTTGCTGTCATTTCAACAATGTACACAACATCTTCACCAGGAGTAGATTTCAACTCAAGAAACCACTTTATTTGCTCATCCATAAGAAGTGACTCTTCATCTGTTCAAGTTTTATCATGAGATTGCAGCAATTCAGCCACATCTTCAGGCTCCACTTCAGATACAGTTTGGCTCTGTGTTCCTACCCAAATCTCACGTTGGATTGTAATTCCCAGTGTTGAGGGAGGGAACTGGTGGAAGGTGGCTGGATCGTGGGGGCAGATTTCTCCCATGCTGTCCTCTCATGATAGTGAGCTCTCATGAAATGTGATGGTTTTAAGATATGTGGCCCCTTCCCCCATGCTTTTTCTCTGTATCCTGTTCCATCATGGTAAAATGTGCCTGCTTCCCCTTTGCTTTCCATTATGATTGTTAGTTTCCTGAGGCCTCCCAGTTATGCTTTCTGTATGGCCTGTGGATAATTAAATCTCTTCTCTTCATGAATTACCCAGTCTCAGGTAGTTCTTCATAGCAGTATGAAAATAGGCTAGTGCAGAAAATTGGTACCAGGAAAGTGAGGCACTGCTATAAAGACACCTGAAAATGTGGAAGTGACTTTGAAACTGGGTAACTGGCAGAAGTTGGAACAGTTTGGACCATTCAAAAGACAGAAATATGTGGGAAAGTTTGGAACTTCCTAGAGACTTGTTGAATGGTTTTGACCAAAATGCTGATAGTGATATGAACAATGTAGTTCAGGTTGAGGTGGTCTCTGATGGGGATGAATAACTTATTGGGAACTGGAGTAAATGTCACTCTTGTTACACTTTAGCAAAGAGATTGGTGGCATTGTGCCCCTGCCCTAGAAATCTGTGGAACTTTGAACTTGAGAGAGATGATTTAAGGTATCTGATACAAGAAATTTCTAAGCAGCATGTGACCTGGCTGTTTCTGAAAGTATGTGCTCATATGTGTGAACAAACAGATTATCTGGAACTGGAATTTACATGTAAAAAAGAAACAGAGCATAAAAGCTTGGAAAATTTGTGGCTCAGCCATGTGGCAGAAAAGATAAACCCATTTTCTGGGGAGAAAGTCAAGCCTGCTGCAGAAATTTGCATAGGTAAAGAGAAGCCAAATGTTAATAACCAAGACAATGAGAAAACTGTTCCCAGGGCATTTCAGAGACCTTCATAGTAGCCCCTCCCACCACAGGCCCAGAGGCCTAGGAGGGAAAAATGGTTTCATGGGCCAGGCCCAGGGCTCAGCTGCTCTATGAAGCCTTAGGACATGGTGCCTTGCATCCCAGCTGCACCAGCTCCAGCTGTGACTAAAAGAGGCCAAGGTTCATCTCAGGCCATGACTTCAGAGAGTGCAAGCCCCAAGCCTTGGTAGCTTCCACGTGGTGATGGGCCTGCAGGTGTGCAGAAGGAAAGAGTTGAGGTTTGGGAAGTGCTCTGCCTGGATTTCAGAGGATGTGTAGAATTGTCTGAATGTCCAGGCAAAAGTCTGCTGCAGGGGCAGAGCCTCATGGAGAACCTCTACTATGGTAGTATGTGGGGGAAAGGTGGGGTTGGAACCCACACACATAGTCCCCACTGAGGCCCCAGCTAGTGGAGCTGTGAGATGAGGGACACCATCCTTCAGGCCCCAGAATGGTAGATTCACAAACAGCTTGCACCATGTGCATAAATAATCCACAGGCACTGAATTCTAGCCCATGAAAGCAGCCAAGGGGGCTCTACCCTGCAGAGTCACAGGGGGAGAGCTGCCCAAGGCCTAGGGATCCTACTCCTTGCATCAGAATGCCCTGGATATGAGACATGGAGTCCAAGGAGATTGTTTTGGAACTTTAAGATTTAATGACTACCCCGCTGGGTTTCAGACTTGCATGGGACCTTTAGCCCCTTTCTGTTGGCTGATTTCTCCATTTTAGAATGGAAGCATTTATCCAATGCCTGTACCCCCATTGCATCTTGGATGTAACTAACTTATTTTTGATTTTACGGGTAATAGGCAGAAGGGACTTACCTTGTCTCAGATGAGACTTTGGACTTGGACTTTTGAGTTAATGCTGGAATGAGTTAAGACTTTGGGGGACTGTTGGGAAGGTATGATTGATTTTGAAATGTGAGAAGGACATGAGATTTTTGAGGCACCAGAGGAGCAATGATGTGGTTTGGCTCTGTGTCCCCACCCAAATCTCATGTTGAATTGTAATTCTCAATGTTGGGGGAAGAACTTGGTAGGAAATGGTTGGATCGTATGGGAAGATTTCCCCTATGCTGTCCTCTCATGACAGTGAGTTCTCATGAGATCTGATACTTTAAAAGCGTGTGGCACTTCTCCCCATGCTCTCTCTCTTTCTCCTGCTCTGCCATGGTAAGATGTGCCTGCCTCCCCTTCGCCTTCCACCATCATTATCAGTTTCCTGAGGCCTCCCAGCCATGCATTCTGCACAGCCTGTGGAACTGTAAGTCAGTTAAATATATTTTCTTCATGAATTACGCAGTCTCAAGTAGTTCTTTACAGCAGAGTGAGAAAGGAATAATACAACTTCTAATTCTAGGTCTCTTGCAATTTCTGCCTCATCTGCACTTAATTTTTCCATCGAAGTCTTGAATCCCTCCAAGCCATCCATGATGGTTGTAATTAACTTTCCAAACTCCTGTTTATGTTGACATTTTCACCTCTTTCAATGAATCACAAGTGTTCTTTATTTTTTTTTATTTTTTATTTTATTTTTTTTGAGATGGAGGCTTGCTCTGTCGTCCAGGCTGGAGTGCAGTGGCGTGATCTCAGCTCACTGCAAGTTCCGCCTCCCTGGTTCACGCCATTCTCCTGCCTCAGCCTCCCAAGTAGCTGCACGTACAGCACCCACCACCATGCCTGACTAATTTTTTTTTTTTTTTTGTATTTTTCGTAGAGACAGGGTTTCACTGTGTTAGCTAGGAGGGTCTCAATCTCCTGACATTGTGATCTGCCCGCCTCGGCCTCCCAAAGTGCTGGGATTACAGGCATGAGCCACCACACCCAGCCACAAATGTTCTTAATGGCATCTAGAATGGTGAGTCCTTTCCAAAAGGTTTTTAATTTACTTTGCTTGGATGGATCAGATAAATCGCAATCTATGGCAGCTATGCCCTTATGAAATGTATTTCCTCGATAATAATATTGAAAGTTGAAATTATTCATTGATCCATGGACTATAGAATAAATATTGTGTTAGTAGGCAGAAAAACAACATTAACATTTTTGTATATTTCCATCAGAGCTCTTGAGTGACTAGGTGCATTGTCAATGAGCAGTAATATTTTGAAGGAATCTCTTTTTCATAGTAGTAGATCTCAACAGTGGACTTAAAATATTAGTAAATCATGCTCTAAGCAGATGTGCTATCATTAAGACTTTAGTGTTCCATTTATAGAGCACAGGCAGAGTTAATTTGGCATAATTCGTAAGTGCTCTAGGATTTTAGGAATTTCAAATGAACACTGGGTTCAACTTAAAGTAACCAGCTGCATTAGACCCTGACAAGAGAGTCAGCCTGTCCTTTGAAGCTTTAAAGACAGGCATTGAATTTTCCTTTATAGCTATGAAAGTCCTAAATGGCATCTTCTTTAACTAGAAGGCTGTTTCATCTACATTGAAAATCTGTTGCTTAGTGTAGCCACTTTCATCAATTATCTTAGCTATATCTTTTGGATAACATGCTGCAGCTTCTCCATCAGCACTTGATGCTTCACCTTGCACTTTTATGTTATGGAGATAGCTTCTTTCCTTAAGCCTCATGAACCAACCTCTACCAGCTTTAACTTTTCTTCTGCAGTTTATTTACCTCTCTCAGCCTTCATATAATTGAAGAGAATTAGAGCTTTGCTCTGGATTAGGCCTTGGCTTAAGGGAATGTTGTGGTTGGTTTAATCTTCTATCAAGACCACTAAAACATTCTCCAGATTAGCAATAAGGCTGTTTTTGCTTCCTTATGATTCATGTGTTCACTAAAGCAGTGATTTTAATTTCCTTCAGGAATGTTTTATTTACATTCACAAGTTGTCTAACTACTTGGCCATGAGGTCTAGTTATCTCAGTTTTGACAATCTTTCCTCACCAAGTTTAATTTTTTCTAGCTTTTGATATAACATGACAGATGAGTGACCCTTCCTATTATGTGAACACTTAGAGGACAATGTAGGGTTATCAACTGGCCAAATTTCAATATTGTTGTGTTTTAGAAAATAGGAAGGCCTGAGTAGAGGGAGAGAGATGAGAGAATAGCCAGTCAGTGGAGCAGTCAGAACACAAACACAAATTTTCAATTAAGTCCACTGTCTTATATAGGCGTGGTTCATGGTGCCTCAAAACAATCACAACAGTAACATCAAAGATCACTGATGACAGATCACCACCGTAGATATAATAACAATACAAATGCTTGAAATATTGCTAGAATTACCAACAAGTGACACAGAGACAGGAAGTGAGTACATGCTATTGGAAAAGTGGTACTATAGACTTACTCAATGCAGCACTGCCACAAACCTTCAATCTGTGAAAAGTGCAGTAACTGCAAGGCACAATAAAGCAAAGTGAAATAAAACGAGGTGTGCCTGTATTAATATTTATCTTAATTCACTCACTAAAGTTTTTAATATCTTTCTCTTCTGGCCTATGTGGGAAGGATTAGGGAACTTCTCTTATCAATGCTTATTCTTAAGTACCATATGTAGTGTTAAGTAATTGTAAGAAATTTAACTGAGTATGGGCAGTGAATATTAATTTGCTGCCTAAAATCTCTTCATTTTTGGATCTCAGTGTTACCTTGACAAACATGTCTTTTCTTTTAGTATGGGGCTGACAAGGTGGTAAAATACAAATACAGAGAAAATGGGTGTTGATGAGTGGGATGCTTCTTGGGTTCAAACAACATGAGAGAAATATGCAATCTTAAAATACAGGCTCATAAATGAACCTCAGGAGGCTTATGGTGACCTGTTCATAGTCATAATCTGTAGCCAGTCATGGCTTCA
Source organism: Chlorocebus sabaeus (assembly GCF_047675955.1). Classification (NCBI taxonomy): domain Eukaryota; kingdom Metazoa; phylum Chordata; class Mammalia; order Primates; family Cercopithecidae; genus Chlorocebus; species Chlorocebus sabaeus. The sequence continues at coordinate 64,128,658 of NC_132918.1, forward strand.
ATCAGCACTTCGAGAAGTATATTTCCCTACAATAATAACATGAAAAGTAAATAATTTGTACTGTGATGCCCAAGATGGGAGGCAGCATTGTGTAATGGACTATGGCAGTGAATACATTAGACTTCCTTGCCTAATTAGACTTCCTTCCCTTCCTTGCAGGATTGGACCAAAGGTTGAGACCTCAATCTTTGTGTGACAGAAACAGCAGTGTTTCGATCAGGGTCTGGGCAAGAAAGAAATAGCATACTGAAGCATGCTAATTAAGAATCATTTAATAAAATGACTCTTTACTGAAATATGGTCAGGGTTAAAGGCAACCAATAAGGGGTAGAGTATACAAAGGCTAGCAGTACCAGGGAGTCATTGCCACCGCTTGATCTAAAGGGACAAATGGAGGAAATGGTTAGTGGAATCCAGAGAGAGCACCTGTAGCTGTGTAAGAAGTCTACATGAGAGAAAATGTGGCTTTTTACAAAGGGATGCAACAAACCTGTGGTGACCCACAAGTCAAGGGACTCCAACCTCCTCTTTTGCCCTCCAGTCTCCCAGTGGTGCCTCCTATTGGTCAAACTCAACTTGAAGCCAGGAGACAAGGGAATCAGTTGATGTAATCTATACAGGTCAGCCTCCTGGGATGCAGTGCAGGGTAGAGGGGGCTGGAGAATGAAACTGAGGGGAAAAGATAGCATATCCAGACCAGCTCACAGCTGCCCTGAATGACACAGTGAATTCAATGCAGGAAGAGTGTGTTTTTATTGATATGAAATGTTTTCCCTATTTATAGGATACATGTGAGTATTTGCTACATGCATCGAATGTCTAAGGATCAAGTCAGAATATTTGGGGTATCCATCACCTTGAGTATTTATCATTACTATGTGCTGGTATAATTTCAAGTCCTCTCTTCTAGCTACTTGGAAACATACCATATGCTGTTGCCAACTATAGTCACCCTAGTTTGCTATCAAATACTGGGACTAATTTGTTCTATATACCTGTATGCTTGTACCCGCTAAGCAACCTCTCTTTATCCCCCACCCTCCCACCAACACCCTTATTACCCTGTAATATCTACAATTTTAGTTTATATATCTATGAAATCAATTTTTTTAGCTCTCACATATGAGTGAGAACATATGGTATGTGTCTTTCTGTGCCTGGCTCATTTCACTTAACAACCTTCAGTTCCATCTATGTTGCTGCAGATCATATGATTTCATTATTTTTATGGCCAAATAGTATTCCATATGACCACATTTTGTTTATCCATTCATCTGTTGATAGACACCAAGGCTGATTCCATATCTTTGTTATTGTGAACCGTGCAGTGATAAACATGCAAGTGCAGGTATTCCTTTGATATGCAGATTTATCTTCCTTTGGATAAATACCCAATAGTGGGATTGCTGGATCATATGGTAGTTCTATTTTTAGAGAAATTTTCATACTGTTTTCCATAGTGGTTGTACTAATTGACATTCCCACCAACAGTGTATAAGAGCTCCCTTTCCTCCCTGTCTTCACCAACATCTGTTACTTTTGGTCTTTCTAATAGTTAGCCATTCTAATTGGGGTAAAATGATATCTCACTGTGGTTTTGATTTGCATTTCCCCAATGTTCAGTAATGTTGAGCACTTTTCATATAACTTTTGGCCATTTGTATATCTCCTTTTGAGAAATGTCTATTCATGTCATTAGCCCACTTTTTAATGGGCTTATTTATTTATGTATTTATTTATTTTGTCGAGTTGTTTGAGTTCCTTGTATATTCTGGATGTTAGTCCCTTGTCAGATAAGGGGCTGAGTGCTTTGACGACTTAGGTCATTCAAAGTTATAAGCAATGGCAAGGTGGGTCTCTACTTCTTGTAATTTAAGGGACTGGATCAATTATCTGCATGCCTTTGCTAACTGCTTTTCAGGTAAGATTTATTCAGGTGTTGGGTAGGCAGCCACTTTATATAGGAGAGTGATCCCCAAATTTTAGTGTTATATATTCCATTTATTTTTCTGCCACAATTCCTGAATCTCTTGAAGACAAAGAAAAAAAAAAGCCCATTTATGCCCTGGACATTTTCATATTCACTAATTTTTCTGCTTTATATTGATCACTATGGCAAATCTTAAGTTAAAATATACAGCATTGTTGAGAGTCAGTTTTACTAGTATACCTTAAAAACACAAGCAAAACTAACAAATTAGTAGTTAAAAATTGTCAGAATGCTGCTGAGTAGTTTACCTCTTTGATATTAAAACTCAAAGATGATATATAAAAGAGAAGTTGCATTACTGATCATATATTGTTATTAATAGACTAAAGTCTAACAAACAATAATTGTATGATACATGAACTATAGTCATTAAAATAGGACATTAAAAATTGATGTAATGACTGCTCAAGAATCAGTTCTCAGTAACATTCGTCATTTATATTTGTCATCATTTTATTTAAATTTTTTATTTTTAATTGACAGAATAATTGTACACATTATTATTATGGGGAACAGTGTGATGTTTTGATACATGTATATATTGTGTAATTATCAAATCAGGGTATTTAGCAAATCCATTACCTTAAACATTTGTCATTTTTTTGTGGCAAGAAGATTCAGAATCCTCTGTTCTAGTTATTTTGAAATATACACTATGATATTATTTACTATAGTCACCCTACTGTGCAATAGAACACCAGAACTTATTCCTCCTATCTAACTGTAATGTTGTACCCATTGACATATCTCTTTTCATCCCTCTCTCCCCCATAGCCTCCCCAGCCTCTGGTCACCACTATTCTGTAGTTCTATGAGATCAGCTTGCTTAGCTTCCACAAATGAGTGGTATTGTGTCGTGTTGGTCTTTCTGCCCTTGGCTTATTTCACTTAACAAAATGTCCTCTAGACTCATTCATGTTACCATAGAATTTCATTCTTTTTATGGCTGACTAGCATTCCATTGTATATGTATATCAGTAATATTTTAACAAATCAGATACAATACTCATCCAAATACTAAAAGCACTTCCGGTAGATTTATCAAACATTTATAGTAACAACTATTTTTCATTCAAAACAATTAAATGAAATTTAAATTACTAGGTTTACTCCCAGATGCCTGGGGGAATTTGCTGCTGAATGAAAGATGGAAGGCACATATCCCTAAATATGAGTAATTTATGTGGTGTTTTATCAACTGAAATATATAGAGGACTCAATTAACAAAGGACCGTAATACAGAGATTATTAGGGCAATGTGGTGGTAGTGCCTCAAATGATCTTACATTTAGTAAAAAATTGAATGTTTATGCCTTTTATCTTTCACGTTATATTAAGACAGTTTTCTGAGGAGTTGTTTGAGGTTAAAGGTTGTCATTTGCAAAGAATACACCACATTTCTCTCTCCGTTTTTAGAAAGACCCTGTATGGTTTAAGGGAAAAAGCAGAGTGAGCAGATGTTTGTGAAACTGCCAGGAGTCTCAACTTTTAAACAAAGATGTCATAGGTCAAATAAGTGAGCCTGTTCAAAGATTGCCAGGGAAATAGTGATGAAGACTGTACTGGTGGAAGATAGGATGTCAATGATACTAGTAGATTGAGGGAATGGTAGAGGAGCAGAAATGGGAAGGATTGTCCCAGGCAAGTAGAGGAAGTGATGCTTCAAAGATGCACGTTGTTGGCAAGAAAGGCAGACGCTGAGAAAGACAGTGTGTGTGTTTGCTTCCTGCTGGTCTGCTGAAGGCGACAGGTGGATAATTATATGCAGGTATAGGATTTTTAGGTGACCATTGGAATTAGATAAGAGGAATTCTTCATCACTGGTAAAAGGTGAATAAACAAACCAAACGAAACTGTGTTATATTTTTACTATTTGTCAAAATTAATGCCTTGTTCTTTTCCATTTGCTGGGTATAGATAGAAATTACTCTTTGTCGTCCTCTTATTAACCCCTTCTCCCATTACTTAATGAACTCCTTATCCTATCTCTCTCCACAAATTACTTTGTATGACTACTTTCCTTGATTCTCTAAGGCTAGAGGCCACATTATAATACATCCTCTTAGTGTCTTACTCTATTTAGCACCCAGCAGTTGCAGTTATTTATTTCTGAGATCATTTATGTGTCTGCCTTCCCAATATACAGTATTGCAGTGAGTACTGGGGCCAACTCTTCTTAGTCTCATTATAAAACTAACACTGTTGGTCAGAATTTAAATTAGTTCAACGACTGTGGAAGACAGTGTGGTGATTCCTCAAAGATTTAGAACCAAAAATACCATTTGACCCAGCAATCCCATTACTGGGGTATATACCCAAAGGAATATGAATCATTCATTATAAGGAAACATGCATGTGTATGTTCACTGCAGCACTATTCACAATAGCAAAGACATGGAATCAACCCAAATGCACATCAATGATAGACTGGATAAAGAAAATGTGGTGCATATATACCATGGAATACTATGCAGCCATAAAAAGGAACAAGATCATGTCCTTTGCAGGGACATGGATGAAGCTGGAAGTCATTATCCCCAGGAAAGTAATGCAGGAAGAGAAAACCAAAGGACACATATTCTCACTTTTAAGTGGGAGTTGAACAATGAGAACACATGGACACAGGGAGGGGAACAACACTCACTGGGGTCTGTCAGGGGAGGGCAGGGTGGGTGAGAGCATTAGGGAAAAGAGCTACTGCATGCTGGGCTTAACACCTAGGTGATGGGTTGATAGGTGCAGCAAACCACCATGGCGCATGATTACCTATTTAACAAACCCGCACATCCTGCACAAGTCCCCAGAACTTAAAAAAAACAAATAAAATAGGTCCGGCCCAGTGGCTCACGCCTGTAATCCCAGCACTTTGGGAGGCCGAGGCGGGCGGATCACGAGGTCAGGAGATCAAGACCATCCTGGCTAACACTGTGAAACCTGTCTCTACTAAAAATAGAAAAAATTAACTGGGCATGGTGGGGGGCCTGTAGTCCCGGCTACTCAGGAGATTGAGGCAGGAAAATCGCTTGAACCTCGGGAGGCAGAGGTTGCAGTGAGCCGAGATTGTGCCCCTGCACTCCAGCCTGGCGACAGAGCGAGACGCCGTCTCAAAAATAAATAAAATAAAATAAAATAAAACAAAATAAAATAATTTATAATAAATAAATAAAACTCAGTGCCTTGTGCATAACGGTTACTCCTCTCATACTTATTAGATTATCAGTTAAAGAATTAACGTGACCAATAATATTTTAATCCTAGAGTCTTTTCTCTTAAACAATTTATCAGTTGCTGTTTGTACACACATTCCCTCAGCACATTTCTGGACCCACTATCTGACATCCAAATTCCAGCAGCTGCAACTATTTGTGTGAGTACTTTCTTTAGTCAAGATCATTCCCCTTGAGTATCAGGTGACCAAGTGTGCTTGGAAATTAATGCCCCTCTAGGCATCCTTCAGCAAAGGTTGGCGGATAACTCTGAGGATATGTCCCACATTGGCTCCCAGAATTCCCCAGTGGAATTAAGCTCCAATAGACCTAGTGGGAACTTGTTCCATAAACCTCTATTGGCTACCTACCTTTTGTCTCTTTCCCCATTTCCCTTCTGTACTTTCCTGGAATCATTGCCCTAATAAATTACTTGGACTTGAATCCATGTCTCGATATCTTCTGAAGGAAAATCCAAACTAAGAGAGTTTACTTCATAGAAAGAACCTGAATGAGTCAAGCCAGTGAATGAAAACATGTACCCAGGTGTGTCCATGCATAGACATTAAGACTTCAGTATTAGCTTCTGCCTTTTTGGTCTCTTAAATCATTTTTTAAAATATATTCTAATAGCAGTTTGCTGTCAAAAAGCTGAAGGAGATGCATAAAGCATCTTCAGTCCAAGACAAGATCTAGTAATGAGCATAGTTTCAATTTTAGTACACCTTACCTACCCCCCAACCTTGATTGTACTATACAGTCTACCAGTCTCACCCCACGTCCTGTTTCTGGTCCCAAGACCTTCCCCTTGATCTGTGCTACAGCTGTTATGGCTGAGAGGGTCCGTGGGTACAGCAATTTCAATTTAAATACTTTAGAGGCACAAATTATTGAAGTACAGGGGTGTCAAAAGCACAGTTACATTGTTAACTTTGCATGACTGACTGCTATCTAGTTTCTCTGATTTTGACTGTTTTCTGAAATGCATGCCTTAAATTCTTCTTTAAGTCTTTGCTCAAATTTGATCTTGTTAGTGAAACTTTTTCCGAGAACACCTTCAACATGTTAGATTCCACACCATCCTCAGTCCTCCCTACTCCCCATCTCATTTTTATTCATAGAACTTGTTTGCAGCGGACATTTTCTATGTTGTTCTTTTATTTTGTTACTGTCTGTCTCCCTAATCAAGAAGTAAGCTCTATGAAGACAAGGATTTTTGTCTGTTTTATTCACACCTATGTTTCTAGGGCACATAGGAAACATTCAGTCTGTATTTGTTGAATAAACAAGTGAATAGATTTGGATACTGAATACCATACATGTTAAAATAATCATAGCTACACATTCAGAAAATATGAAAGGCTGCATAGTTGGTTGTACTTATAGCCAATTTTTTTATTTGTTAGACCCTGGAAACCCGAATTCTGACTGGAAACTTATAGTCATTTTAGAGGTTGAGAATCTTTCTAACATCCTAACATGGATATTGAAATTGGGCAGATTAGCAAAGAGGCAGTTTCTGTGGTTTATTAAATGATTGATGATTTTTAAAGATTTTATAAACTTCCTTGTACTTCAATGTTTTCTAAGACATTCAAGAATTCCCAAGTGCAGCAAACAAACAAGCAAGCAAATACAGATTGAGTATCCCAAACTTGAAATGCACTCCAGAATTTTAAACTTTTTGAGCACTGACATGATGCTCAAAGGAAATGCTCATAGGATCATTTTTAATTTCAGATATTTGGATTGGGGATGCTCGACTAGTAATCCAAAAAGAAATCTGAAACCTGAAACACTTCTTGGTCCCAAGAATTTCATATAAGAGATTCTCAACCTGTAACAGCAAACAACAAGAAAACCTCCTCTGTTAACCTTTTACTTGCAAGATTTCCTCTTTTGTCTTTATTATGTTACTTTTATGGTCCGATTTATGAATTTCCTCCAGCAACCTGTTGAGTGCCTCATAATAAATAATGGTGCAGCAAAGTCAGGCTGCAATGGTTACAGGGAATAAAAGAGAACAGAGAATCCCACAACCTGGTGTTATTCATCACTCATCACTATTTCATCGTGGTACAACTGCTAGTGTCAGAAGCATACATGAGAACCCATTCTTTTTGTGTAAAATCTTGGACAGTGAGAGATTAAGCATTCCATTTGCACACTAATGAATTAATTAAAATTTACTATTTAAGTGATAATTAAGAGTTATCACTTTTCTTTCCTGATCCTTATTTTTTTCCTCTTCTTTTCTTTAATAGCTAGCAACCCAGTAAAATGTCACACAGAAATAATGATAGCTCACTTTTCTTGTTCCAAATCTTAAAGAGATTGCCTATAATGATTCACCATTAAGTGTGATGTTCACTGTACCTTGTTTGTACCACCTGTTATCTGGTTAAAAAAAAAAAAAGATTGTTTCTATGCTTAGTTTGCCAAGTTTCTTTTTTTGATATGAATTAATGTTAATTTTAGAAAAGTTTTTCCAGAATTTATTTTTCAAAAATTGGGTTATTGTATTAATTTATGTGAGCTTATTTTCTAATATTAAAGCACCTTAATAAGCTTGAGATAAACGTAACTTAGTCATCTGTTTTATCCTTTTATGTACTGCTGGATTTAGTTAGCTCATATTTGGTGTAGAGTAGTTTCATCTGACATTATGAGAAAGTTTGTTATGCAATTTTCCTTGCGTGTTCTGTGCTCGTCATGTTTGGGCATCAAGGTCGCGTTAGCTTCATAAAACAAAGAGTGTGTCTTCATTTATTGCTTCTCTAGAAGATTTTGTTTACTGTTGAAATTACTTGTTCCTTGACTTTTTGGTAGAATTCACCAGTAAAATCGTACCACTACATACCTATCAGAAGAGGAATAACTTTTTCTTTTTTGACAAAATGACATGCTAAGCACTGACAGAAATGTGGAGCAACGGGAACTGCTAGTGGGGGTTCAAATTGATACAGCCACTTGGAGCAACACTTTGGCAATTTCTTACATCGTTAAACTTACACTTCCCACGTAACCCAGAAATCCCACTTGTAAGTATTTACCCAAGAGAAATGTAAACATATGTTCACACAAAGAGCTGTATAAGAATGTTTATTGAAGCTTTATTCATAATTGCCAAAAAACTGGAAACAATCCAATTGTTCATCCGCTGGTGCATAGATAAACAAATTGTGCATCCCTACAGTGGCATATTCAGCATTACAAAGGAATGGACCAGTGATATACAAAACGACATGGAAGAATCTCCAAACCTTTATGCTAAATGACAAAAAGCCAGACTAATGGCTACATTTGTCTGATTCTATTTGTATGAAATTCTGAAAAAGACAAAGTTATAGGTTCAGAAATCAAGTCAGTGGTTACCAGGAGCTGGAGTACGAGAAGGGAGTTACTACAAAGGCATGTAAGGGAACCTTTGGGGGATGATGGAAATATTTGTATTTTGATTGTGGTAATAGTTGCATGACTGCCTGTGCTTGACAAAACTTATTGAACTTATACCGAGAAAGTATGGATTTTACTCTACACAAATTATATCTTAACAAATCCAATAAAAAACAACCCCAGGACTGGGGTTGCTTTATAGGCATATTTTTAACTACTAATTTAATATTTCTGATTATGGGATTATTCAGGCTTTCAAATTCTTGTAAATTGTTCTAGGAATTTGACCTGTTTTTTAACTTTTTGACATAAATTACGTATTTAATATTTGTGGAATGTGTAGTTATGTGTTCCTTTTCCTTTCTGATAGTGTTTATTTGTGCCTTCTCTTATTAATAAATCTGAAAAGAGATTTTCACATTGTATTATGATTTATATATAACCACTTTTTTGGTTGCTTTGATCCATTCCATTCTAGAATTCACTTGTTTTCTGATTTGTTATTTTCCACCTTATCTTTTTTCTTTTAATTTCTTCGTGTTTGTCAACTTCTTGAAATAAACCTTATCTTGCTAATTTGTAACTTTTCTTATTTTCTGACATAAGCGTTTAAGACAATACAAGTCCCTCTAAATACTGCTTTTGCTGCATCCACAATTTTTATTAGGTAGTATTTTAAAATTCTTTATTTCTAATAATTTTTAATGTATACTGTAATTTCTTCTTTGATCCTTGGTTTACTTAGAAGTATGTTCCTTAACATTTCAACTTATGGAATTTTCATAGTTATCTTTTGATTACTGATATCTAGATGAATTGCATATTGGTGAGAGAATATATTCTGTTTTATTTCAGTCCTTTGAACTATGTTGATACCTGCTTTATGGTTCAGTATATGATCAAATTTTATAAATGTCATATAGGGTAAAAAATGATGTAGTCAGTACATATGCTGGTTGCAGAGCTTAATATATGTTTATTTCATCAAAATTATTAATATTTTGCCTGTATGGCTTTATATTTACTGAGGGGAGTATAGAAATATCTCTCCATGAGGGTGGATTTACTCTTCTATCGATTTTTTATTTAAGTGATATATTAGATCCTTTCATATTTAACATCCTATGCCATGGTGAAATGAAACTTTTTAATATTATGATCTGACCCTTTTAAAATCTAGCAGTACTTTTTATTTTGAAGTCTGTTTCATCTGATATTAATGTAATTAATTACTCTATTTTCCACTTATGCCAATGTCTTTTTTTTTTCTCCATATTTTTCTCTCTGGTTTGCACTTTTTTCTGCATATTTTTCTCTCTGGTTTGCATTCTGGATACTATATTTTGCCTTATCTTTTAGCTTTTGTCTCTTAACACACCTGCAGGGTCTATTGGTTCTACTATTAAATGTATCCATTAAAAATATAATTTCAATTTTATTTTCAGTTTATTGAAGTTATATTTGGCTCTTTACAAATCTACTTCTTATTATATGTTTTATTATATTATAAGCCTCCTTTTATTTTGAACCTTATTAAATGTATTTATTGTATATTTTATGTCTAATGCTATACTTCATAGCTTCTATATTTCTATAATTGTATAGTTTTTTTATTATTCTCATGCTATGGGCCTGGTTTCCTTGCAGGGTTAGTAAATTTTGACTGAAAGTTGCTCATTTCCCTTGGAACTTTATCTTTGGAAATGTTTTGAGGTCTCGGATGAAAATAGTATCTTATGTAAAGAACTTGTATTTATTTTTGTTAGGTGCTTGATGCTATTACCAGTCCGGGACCACTTTAAGCTGAATCTTCACTTGAAAATTTTCAGATTGCCCAGTTAGTAAGAATTTAGGCTATAAACTTTTAGCAGCTGACTTGTGATTATGAATTCTCAGGAAATATATTTTCCCTTTCTGCTTAGCACCAAGATTCAAGACAGGCAATATTTTAGATGCTTTGAAGTAGATGGAATTATTATTACATTAAGTGTTTAAGCCTTGGTGGAATCAGTATGGGAATCTTTTTGTGGACGACTCCTCCTGGGTAGGCTCTAGGCTTCGTTTTCTGCCCCTGAAGTCATCCTAGCTTGTGAAAAGCCAGTGGTTAAGTGTGTCTGGTTTGGTAAATGATTTTGAGGAGAAAATTGGTTTTGGTGCCTTTCTTACCTCTCTAGGGTCTCTCTTCTGTCAGTTTTAAGCCAGGAATTTTCACACTTTTGCTGTATCATGGATGCTTTTCTATTCTTCACTCATCATACTTTAGTTGCTTTCAGCAGAAGTGCCAGTCCTTTTTCTCAGTTTTCTGTGTACCTGAAAATGGAAATAACAAATCATTTCTTTTCAAATTCTAGACGAGTGATGGCAAATAAGTTTTATCATAAGTACTAACTCCAGTTAATTGGAAGAAGTTGACTATAGTCTTTAGTTCAGAAGGGTTCTGACTTCTTGTTCAGACTCTGAGGATAAGCATGCTATATTTTTTTGTGATGTATTGGACTGGGCTGATGTGGAAAGTGAGGACTGAAGTGGCATATATGCTGTGTTTTGTTTATCCACAACCCAATTCCTGATTCTTTTGAACCTTTCAGAGAATAGTCATTGGATTGTTCCTATGTTGTTCTTAATTCTGAGTTCCAGACTAGGTGAGTAGCAGAGTCTTCCTGACACATTTGATTTGAAGCTTGCAAGGTTTTAGTAATTGAATAGATTTAATAATTAAAGGGAAAAATTAAGGAGCCTATTAGGGAATTTCAGTGGGCCATCAGATCAAGGGTAAAGCAGCCAAATAATGTTTTAGATGGTACCATGCATCGATAGTACAATCTGGTTCCATTTGTCTTCTATATTTTCTTCTTCTCAGTTCTTAAGATCTGCTATAAAAAATAAATGAGGATTTTGAAGTTATCCATGGACTTTTGGAGGTAATATCTAGTAAAATTTTTGTATGGTTGCATTTTTGGGAGATGCCATTAACTGTGATTGGGAGAAAGGCTAAGGAAAGACTTACAGGAAAATGATGGTGATGGTAGTGGGCAATCAGAAAAGGAAAAGTTTGAGTGTCATTGACTTAGGTGTTGTCAACTTGATTACTCTACAGTAGAAATGAACCAGTATTTGACCAGGATATGTCTACCTTATCTTTGTCGAAAATTGATTCATCACATTTCAAAATCAAATGGCTTGTCATCTGCAGATCTCAGTATAAATAGAGCTCCTGTTTCTGATGAGACTTTTCTATTTTTAAATGGCTGTGTTACTAATAACCTTCTCATAATCTAATATTTGTAAGTACCTAACATAGGTCTGGAATTGTTTCAGAATTGTTGCTGATTGCATAGAAAAGAAAATACAGGACTTTTCTTTATTTCAACATTAGCAAAAATATTTTTTTAAAAAATTAAGATTTTTCCATTGTGGTAGGACAGAAACAAAAGTCTTTATAACTAGTGTGAATAGACACTTTTGTTGGCTGAGACTATTCAATACTGATACTGAAATTATTGGTAAATTCAGATTAGGAAACTGAAGATACAATCAAAATTAAAGGAGAAAATATGAGAGAGAGAGAAAGAAAATGTGTGTGAGAGAGAGGTGATCAAACCCTTCCATGGCTACAAACTACTTAAAAAGGAATTGTTTCCCCCAGCTCTGGATTTTACCATCTCTTACCTTGCAAAATAGCCCCTTCTGTTATCTTCTCTCCAGAATCTCCTTTTATCTTTCCTCCCTCCCAGCATGGAAATAAGCTCAAGCCTCTTCCATATTAAAGATATATAAGCAAGCAAGCAAAACTATGTCACTTGACCTTAAATTCTCTTCTATTTCATGCTTGATCATTCCTACAATTTATTTTAAACAAGTCTATCCTTGTTGTCTTACTTCTTATTTGCATGTCTATCCACAGTGACCAGCTTCCCACCTCTACCGCCACATTAAAGTTCTATGCAACCAAGACCACCAAATGGTGTTTGTAAATCCAGCAGACTTATGGCTCTGTCTTGATTTTGCTTCACTCTCCTCTCCTCTAAGTCATGCTGGACATATCCTTTTCAAAGACCTGATGACAACCCCACTGACTGCACTAAACATTTTCAAAGTGGCTTCATTCAAGGGAGCAATTTCTTATGTTCCTGGTTTTCTCAGACTCCATTTCAAGCAGAAAAGAACCTCTTAGTGTAGGCTCCTCACAGTCAGTGTTGAGAGGTCACTGTAAACTGCAGCTCAAATTTTCTTTGTTACATTTACACATAATTTTTAAAGATAAATGAAACCATAAAGCTCATAACAAAAGCCAACAGTTTTTATCTCATCTCTACCAATACACCTGCACTCAAAGGCAACCACTTTCACCCCTTAATAGTTGTTATTTTACATTTAATTCCATATGTTCAGATAACATGTTTATACATATATTTCCCAATTTTTCAATTTTAGACATTATTTACTGAGCTTATACTGTCATAAAAGAGGATTTATGTCCTGTGCTTCCTTTCTCCATTATTGAGGTATCAAATCAATGTTCATAATTATTACATGTTAGTGTTTTTCTAAATATTCTTCACTGCAAGACCAAAAGGTATCACATAATTCAATTTTCTTACTTGTATCAGTTTTATTTTCTCAAGAAAATAATTGTATAATGTGTTCACACTCTTGCTTTGCTTGTACCTATCAGTAATTCTTTTTCAATATGCCAGTGGAAATGTACAACTACTCTCAGTACTTTTTTCCATTAGCTAAATGAATCAGGTGTTTGTATCTATTTTGATTTTTAAAAATTTTCTTATTCTGTTTATATAATATTTATCTCTCTCTGGGAATCTTTCATCATGTTTCTCTAATTCTGATTTGTCTTCTTTAGTACCAACACACTCATCCTGGGACTTCCCTTCAGCCTCATCCAATGAAATTTTTTTCTCTCTTGAATGTAATGCTCTGTTTTAGATGTAGCACTATTTTCAAGTGTTCTCTTGGTTTTGATGGAGAAGAAAATAGAGGAAGTATAAAGGAAATATAGAAAGTATATTTTACAACTTTTTCTATTTCTGATGACATGCTTCTACTCTGACACATGATTGATGATTGACAGAGCACAAAATTTATGTTAGGAGTTATTATTCTCCAGGTTTTTAAACATATTGTTCCATTGTCTTTCTGCTTCCAGTATTGTTAATGAGAAGTCCTGAGTCATTATGATTTTCAGTCTTTGATATGTGACTTGTTCTTTCTAGAACCTTATGGTGAGTACCTTGCTTTGGATCACTTTTCATTCATTGGATTGGGTAGTGAGTAGGTGCTTTTACTCTGGTGCCTGGTAGGAGAAGGTTGCTAGTGGACGGATTTTGTGCCTATGGTTTATCTTAATCTCCTTATTTTCATTCTTAAGCTTCACCCCATAGGTTTTTGAATCTGGAGGTTCTCAGTCTCAATTTTTTCACAGATTAAATTTCTTGTCTTCTGCACAGTGTTCATCTGGTTACATGAGGTGGGGAGAGAGCAACCAGGGATCTCATTGAATGATATTGAGACTTTGGATCAATTCTCTTATTTTCAGTTTTGTCCCTCACCTTACTTTCACCTATACCTCCAAATCTGAGTTTCCTTGGATTCTGCAAGGCAAAACTGTTTGCTTCTCTTTGGTATTCTCCTATACCTGAAGGATTCATTTTTCTTTTCTCTGCTAAATTAATAACAACTTGCTGTAGACTGACTATTTGTATACCCTGAAAATTCATACATGAAGCATATATTTGAAGATATAGCCTCTAAGAAAGTAATTAAAATTAGAAGAAGTCATAGGGTTAATCCAGTAGGATCAGTGTCCTTGTGAGAGGAAACACTAGAGAGCACACACACTTAGGAAAAACCACGTGAGGATGCAGTGAGAAAACCCCTACCTATAAACTAGGAAGAAAGCCCTTACCAGAAACCAAATCCCCCAGAACCTTAATCTTGGACTTCCAGCCTCATGAAATGTGAGAAAATAAATTTCTGTTGTTTAAGCCACCCAGTCTATTTTAGTCCATTGTGCATTGCTAAAAAGGGATACCTGAAACTGGTATCCCTTTATTGATAAATAAAGGAGGATTATTTGGCTCATGGTTCTGCAGGCTGTACACAAAGCATGGCACTGGCATATTATTCTGGCGGGAGCCTCAGTAAGCTTTCAATCGTGGTGGAAAGGGAAGGGGGAGAAGGCATGTCACATGGCAAGAGAGAAAGCAAGAGTGAGGAGGAGGGGTATCACACTCTTAAACAACCAACTCTTTTGTGAATGAATAGAGCAAGAACTCACTCACTACCTCAAGGGAGGACACCAAGCCATTCATGAGGGATTCACCTCCATGACACAAATTCTTCCCACCAGGCACCACATTCAACATTGGGGATCAAATTTCAACATGAGATTTAGAGGGGACAAATATCCAAACTATATTACAGTGGATAATACTTTGTTATGTTAGCCTGAGCAGACTAATGCACAACTCCTCCATGTACTTCCCATTTGTTGTTTCCAAGTGGTGCCATCTCTATTTTATTGTTGCTTTCTTTTAATACTTTTTGTTACTTGGAGTTTATAGACTTTATTTTTCTCCTTTACTATTGTTTTATATGGTACTAATTTGCAAGGAGCAGAAATAAATATTGTAATGGTTAATTTTGTCAACTTTTCCAGGCCATGGTACCCAGAAACCTTTTCTAGGTTTCTGAGGTTTCTGTGAAGGTATTTTTAGAAGATTAACATTTAAGTCAGCAGACTTTGAGTTAAGTAGATTACCCTCTGTAAAGTACATGGGCCTCATCCAAGTAGTTAAAGGCCTTAAGAAAAAAGTTTGACCTTCCCTCAAGAAGGAATTCTGCCAGTAGACTGCCTTCAGACTCAAACTGCAACCTTGGTTCATTTGCGAGTCTTCAGCCTGCCGGAGTATCCTCCAGCTTCCACAAGTGTATCAGCCAATGCCTTAAGTCTCTCTCTGTTTCTTCTCTGTCTCTTTCAGATGTTTCTTGACTTATGATAGGGTTACATCCCAATAAAACCAAATAACTTACAATATTATCAACTTACGATGGTTTTGTTCGGACGTAACTCCAATACAAGTTGAGGAACATACTGAATGCCTATCACTTTTGCACCATTGTAAAGTCAAAAAATTATAAGTCAAACCATTGTAACTCGGGGACCACCTGAAAATATATGTCTATGTATGTATTTATGTTTTACATTCTTCAATTTAATTGGAAGTCACAACTTACCTTCCTTTTGTATGATAAAGATGTCAGTTCTTCCTTATTATATTTGTTCTATTTGATATATTCATATAGCACAATTTTTTTACATCAAAAATGGCATATTTAATTTTTTTAGCCTAAAAATATGTCCTAAAAATCATTCAACATATAGTTATTTTTCACATTCTTTTTAAAGGCTGCCTAGTACTTTATTGCATAGATGTCTCCTAAAGATGGACATCTGGGTTGTTTACAGTCTTTTGCTGCTATAAAATTTTCTACAAGGAAAGACTTTGTGCATAAATTGGCTTGTTTTTGCCAGCTTACCTTAGGAATAGATTTTTAGAAGTGGAGTTACAAGATCAGAAAGGTAATTTATATGTAATTTTTTCTCCCCCCATTGGGCTTTTACCATTTTATATTCCCATCAACAAAATATAAAACTGCTATTTTTGCACAGCTTTCTAAGGGGACTAGGTTGTCAATTATTATTATTATTATTATTTGTGAAACTGGTAGGTGAGAAGGAGAACCTTGTGCAGCTTTATTTTAACTTCCCTGATTAGGTGAGGTTGAGTATCTTTTCATATGTTTAAGGAGGTGATTTTACTTCTTATGCTGTAAGCTGTCTGTCATGTCTTTCCTCATTTATTAGGTTGTTCATTCCCTTCCTCAGGTTTTAGGAGCCCATGGCATACTAAATTTTCTTTAGTGCTTTTTGTTTTTTATATTTGCTGTCTTTATTTTTTGCCTTTAGAAACATTTTATGTAATAAAATGTACCTATCTTCAGTTATTTATAGATTTGAGTCATAGAATCATAGAAATAATTTCTCTATTCCTAAATCATAAAATTCTCTTCTATTGTTGGTACAGTTTCAAAATTTATGTTTAATACTGTAATCTAAATGTATGCATTATATGTATTTGAGAAAACATCTACTTTATATTTGCTTATTTTCAAAATGACTATTCAGTTAACCTAATATTTATAAAAATTTCCATCTTTCTTGCACTGATGTATGTTGATGTTTTTAGAAAACACTTAATTCCCACTATTATTTGTATATTTTTCTATATTTGTCTTTCCATATATTTGTGCAACAATATTTACTTGCTGTTTTAAATATAGATGTTTAAAAATTTACTTTTAGGTTTTAATATCTGGCAGAGCTGGTAGTCCTATATAGATTCTTTATTGTGTTAAAGAAATATCCATTTGCTCTTATTTCAGTAAACCTTTATTCAAGATTGACTTAAATTTTGTCAAATTTCCACATATGAATATGATCATATAATTGCTTTCCTCAATTCTGTTACTGTGATACATTATTTTAGAGATTTCCTAATATTTGACAATCCTTGTATTCCTAGAATGAAATTCTCACTTGATCATATGTATTTTTTTAAAAAATATATATATATCGGAAAATAGCTTTTTATCGGAAATAACTTCAAAATTACTTTTTGAAGTAACTTTCTTCAAAATTACTTCAAAATTTACTTCTGATAAAAATAACTTTTTATCAGAAAATAACTTCAAAATTACTTTGTATTATTGTAAAAATAGTGTGCAAAACATCTTTCTACTTCTAATTAAATTTTTCAATTTGTTACGATTTTACTGCATTCTTGTATCATTCTCTCTGTTTCTGTTTATTTTTGTCCCTCTCTCTTTCTGCACACACACACATAGAGTGGTTTACCCACACAAACCAACTCTCTCTCTTTCACACACACACACACACACACACACACACACACACACACACACACAGAGTTTTGGGAACCATTCCAGAGTATTATATTATGTCTCTTTACCCTTAAATACTTCAGTATGTATATCCCATGAACAAAAAACATTCTCTTACATAACCTTATTGCTGTTCAGGAAAAATAAGATTAATACTGTTATCAAACTTTTCTTCAAAAGTTTGGTATAATTCACTAGTGAAACAATGTGGGCCTGTGCTTTTCTTTGAGGGAATTTTTTATTACTAATTCCACCTCTTTATTTGTTATCAACCTGTTCAGATACTCTATGTCGTCTTGAATCAGTTTCAGTAGTTTCTGTCTTTTTAGGAATTTTCCTATTTTATCATAACCTATTTTTTCCATACAGTTATTTACAGCCTACCTTTATCATCTTTATTATTTATGTAAGGTGAGTAGTGATGTTCCGCCTTTCATTCCTGCTTTTAATAATTTAAATCTTTGATCATTTACTTTCAGACTTTTAGCTAAAGTTTTGTCAATTTTGTTAATTTTTTTCAAACAGCCAATTTTTTGTTTCATTGATTTTCTACTTTTTTCTATTCTCTATTTCATTAATTTTCACTCCAATCTTTATTATTTCATCTCATATCCTTGCATTAAATGTACTTTCCTTTTTTTTTTTTTTTTTACTAGTGCCTTAAAATGAGAGGTTAGGTTATGATTTAAAACTTTCTTCTGATTCAATCAGGAATGTGGTGATTCATTAGGGAATAAGGAATATCTTGGCGAGCAAGATGGTGGCATAGAAGTTTCCACCAGTTGTCTCCCCACCACCAGCACACTAATTTAACACCAATCTACACATAAAACATTCCTTCATAGGAATAAAAAAATCAGGTAATCCCTGTGGTGCCTCGTTTTAACTCTGTGTCACTGAAAGAGGCACAGAAGAGATAGAAAAAACTGTCTTGAATCATTGATGTCACCCTTCCCCCACACCCAGCAGTGGTGGCTGCATGGGGCGGAAAGCATTGCTTGGCACTGGGTGCTGGAGAGCCTGTCAATTGTGAGGCATTAAACTTACTGATGTTCTGTGAGGGCAGAAAGGAAAACCGGACCAAACTCAGCTGATGTAGAATTTAAACCAGCTCTAGCTGGAGGGGAATCTCCAGTCCCAAATTTAAATTCCTGCAGACCTTGTCATTATGAGCTAAAGTTCTCTGAGTCTGTAAGTAAACTTGAAAGGCAATCTAGGCCATAAGGACTGCAACTCGTAGGTGAGTCCTAGTGCTGAACTGAGCCCACAGACAGTGGACTTGGGAAGCATACAACCTACTGAGACACCAGCTAGGGCAGTTAAAAGTGCTGGCATCACCTCTTGCTAGGCTGCACAGCTCATGTCCCCAAAAGAGACCACTTTCTTCCATTTGAGGAGAGGAGAGGGAAGATTATGGAAGATTTATCTTGCAACTTGGATACCAACTCAGCCACAGCAGGATAGGGTACCAGTCAGAGTCAACAGGCTTCTGTTCCAGGCCCGAGCACCTGGATGACATTTCTACATACATCCTTGGTGAGAAGGAAACCCACTTCCTTGAAGGAAGGACCTAGTCCTGGCATCATCCATCAACTGCTACCTGAAGAGCCCTTGAACCCTGAATAACTAGGAGAAATACTCAGGTACTACATCGAGGGCCTTGGGTGAGCCTCTGAGACTTGCCAGCTTTGGGTGAGGCTCAGCATATTGCTAGCTGTGGTGGCTGTGGGGCAAAACTTCTACTGTTTGAGAAAAGCAGAGGGAAAAGTAAAGGGGACTTTATCTTGTATCTTAGGTACAGAATGGCCACAGAGGGTTAGACTACTAAGTGGGCTCTTGGGGTCCCCAATTCCAGCACTTGACTCTTGAATGACATCTCTAGACCTGCCCTGGACCAGAAGGGAGCCCACTGCCCTGAAGGATAATTCCCAGGCCAGGCAGCATTCACCACAAGATGACCTAAGAGTCCTTGGGCCTTAAGAGAACATCAGCAGTAGGCTGGTGGTACTCCCCATGGCCTGTTGGTGATGCTAGCTATGGGGTGAGGCTCCTCTGCCTTTGGAAAGTGGAGGGAAGAGTGGGAAGGTCTGTGTCTGTGGTTGGAGTGCCAGATCAACTGCAGTACAATAGCATACCACATAGATTCCTAAGGTTTTTGACCTTAGTTCTTGATTCCTGATGGCACCTCTGGACCCACCCAGGGACTGGAGAACCTCACAGCCCTAAAGGGAAGGACACAGGCCTGACTGGCTTTGCCACTTACTGATTGTAGAGCCCCAGGGCATTGCGTGAATGTAGGCAGCAACTAGGGAGCTGTTACAGTAGACCTTGGGTAAGACCCAGTGTTGTGCTCATTTCAGATCTGATCCAATTCAGTCATAGTGGTGGTGGTGGCTACAGTAGTGCATGTGTCACTCCACCCCCAGCTTTGGGTGGCTCAGAACAGATAGAGACTCCATGTGTTTGAGAGAAAGTAAGATAAGAGAACAAGAGGCTCTGCCTGGTAATCCTGAGAATTCTACAAGATCTTGTCCAAGACCATCAAAGTGTCACCTCTGTGAGTCTGCAAGAACCACAGTGTTAGTGAGCTCGGGGTGCTCCCTAAAGCAAATACAGCATAGATGACAACGCCCAAGTCTTTTCAAGTATGTGGAAAGCCTTCTCAAAAATGATGAGTGCAAACAAGCCCAGAGAGTGAAGACCACATTAAATAGCTAATTCTTCAATGTCCAGACACCAAGAACATCCAGGAAAATATGACCCCACTAAATGAACTAAAAAAGGTACCAGAGACCAATTCTGGAGAAACAGATATGTTACCTTTCAGACAAAGAATTTAAAATAGCTGTGTTGAGAAAAATCTATGAAATTCAAGGTAACATAAAGAAATAATTCAGAATTATATCTGAATTATTAAATTAAATGAATTAGTAAATGAAATTATATCTGACTTATTAAATTAAATAAATTAGTAAATTAAATGAAGAGATTGAAATAATTAAAAAGAATCAAGCAGAAATTCTGGAACTGAAAAATGCAACTGTTATATTGAATAATGCACCAGAGTCTTCTAATAGCAGAATTGACCAAGCAGAAGAAAGAATTAGTAAGCTTGAAGACAGGGTATTTGAAAATACACAGTCAGAGGAGACAAAAAGAAAAA
The DNA here is from genome assembly GCF_047675955.1 of Chlorocebus sabaeus. NCBI lineage: Eukaryota > Metazoa > Chordata > Mammalia > Primates > Cercopithecidae > Chlorocebus > Chlorocebus sabaeus. The sequence continues at coordinate 64,149,395 of NC_132918.1, forward strand.
TAATAAAAAAATGAAGCACACCTATAGGATCTAAAAAGTAGCCTTAAAAGGGCAAATCTGAGTTATTGGAGTAGGTAGAGGAAGAGATGGGGTAGAAAGTTTATGGAAAGGGATAATAACAGAGAACTTCCCAAACCTATAGAAAGATATTAATGTCCAAGTACAAGAAGGTTATAGAACATAAAGCAGATTTAACACAAAAAGACTACCTCAAGGCATTTAATAATCAAGCTCCCAAAGATCAAGGGTAAAGAAAGGATCCTAAAAGCAGCAAGAAAAAAGAAACAACATACAGTGGCTCTCCAATATGTCTGGCAACAGGCTTTTCAGTTGGAACCTTACAGGCCAGGAGAGGATGGCATGACATATTTAAAGGGCCAAAAGGAAAAAAACTTTTACCTAAGAATAGTACATCTGGTGAAAATATCCTTCAGACATGAAGGAGAAATAAAGACCTTTCCAAACAAACAAAAGCTAAGGGATTTCATTACCGCAAGAACTTTCCTATAAGCAATACTAAAGGGAGTATTTCAGTGAGAAAAAAAGGGACATTAATGACTTATAAGTAATGACCTGAAGGTACAAAACTCACTGGTAATAGTAAATATACAGAAAAACATAGAATATGATAACATTGTAACTGTGATGTGTAAACTAATCTTATCCTAAGTATGAAGGATAAACAGTGACCAGTGAAAAATAACAACAGCTTTTCAAGCCATAGACAGTACAATAAGATATAAATAGAAAAAACAAAAAGTTAAAAACCAGAGAGACAAAGTTAAGGTGTAGAGTTTTCATTAGTTTTCTTTTTGCTTGTGTGTTTGTTTATGCAAACAATGTTATGTAGTTATCAGGTTAAAATAATGGGTTACAAAATAGTATTTGCAAGCATTATGGTAACCTCAAACCAAAAAATATACAATGGATACAAAAAAAAAAGCAAGAAGCTAAGTCATATCACCAGAGAACAATAAAGGAAGACAGGAAGGAAAGAAAGAAGGAAGAGAAGACCATAAAACAACAAGAAGACAAATAACAAAATGGCAGGAATAAGTCCTTACTTATCAATAGTAACATTGATCATAAGCTGACTAAACTCTCCATTCCAAAAACATAGAGTGGCTGAATGGATGTAAAAACAAGACCCATTGATCTGTTCCCTACAAGAAACATACTTCACCTATAAAGACACACATTGACTGAAAATAAAAGAATGGAAAAAGATATCCCATGCTAATGGAAACCAAGGGAGAGCAGTAGAAAGTAGAGACAAAATGGATTTCAAGACAAAAACTTTAAGAAGAGACAAATAAAGTCACTATATAATCATAAAGAGGTCAATTCAACAAGAGGATATAACAATTCTCAATATGCATCTAAACCTGGAGTACCCAGATATATAAAGCAAATATTATTAGAGCTGAAAGGAGAGATCAACCCTCATACAATAATACCTGGAAACTTTAACAACTCATTTTCAGCATTGTACAGATCTAGACAGAAAATCAACAAAGAAACATCAGACTTAGTCAACATAATAAAAGCCATATAGGACAGAACCACATCTAGTATCATACTGAATGGGGAAAAACTGAAAGCCTTCCCTCTAAGATCTGAAACAAGACAAGGATGTCCATTTTTACCCTGTTATTCAACATAGTACTGCAAGTCTTACCTAGAACAATCAGACCAAAAAAAAAAAAAAAAGAAATAGAGACCATCTAAATTGGAATGGAAGAAGTAAAATTATCCTCACTTGTAGATGATATCATGTTTGGAAAAACCTAAAGACTCCACAAAAAACTATTAGATATACAAGTTCAGTAGAGTTTCAGGATACAAAAATCAACATACAAAAATCAGTAGCATTTTCATATGCTGAGAGTGAACAATATGAAAAGGAAATTTAAAAAGTAATCCTATTTACAGTAGACATAAATAAGGTTAAATGTCTAAGAATTGACTTAACCAAAGAAGTGAAAGATTTCTATAAGAAAAACTATAAAACACTGAGGAAAGAAATTAAAGAGGACACCAACAAATGCAAAAATATCCCTGTTCATGAACTGGATGAATCAATATTACTAAAATGCCCATACTCCACCAAACAATCTACAGATTCAATGCAATCCTTATCAAAATTTTAATGAAGTTCTTCACATAAATAGAAAAAACAATCCTAAAATTTGTATGGAACCAAAAAAGACCCAAAATAGCCAAAGCTATTCTAAGCAAAAAGAATGACATTACCTGACTTTAAATTATACTACAGAGCTATGGTAACAAAAACAGCATGGTACTGGCATAAGAACAGACACATAGACAAAGGAACAGAATCTAGAACCCAGAAACAAATCCACACACCTACCATGAACTAATTTTCAACAAAGGTGCCAAGAAAACACACTGGGGAAAAGACAGTATCTTCAATAAATGGTACTGGGAAAACTGGATATCCATATGCAGAAGAATGAAACTAGGCCCCATCTCTTGCCACATACAAAAATCAAATCAAAATGGATGAAAGATTTAAATGTAAGACCTCAAACTATAAAACTACTACAAGAAAACTTTGGGGATACTCTCCAGGACATTGATCTGGACAAAAATGTCTTGAGCAACACTCCACAATTATAAGGAACCAAAGCAAGCATAGGCAACCAAAGCAAAAATGGGCAAATGGGATCACATTGAGTTAAAAAGCTTTTGCATAGCAAAGGAAACAATCAGCAAAGTGAAGAGAGAAACCACAAAATGGGGGAAAATATTTGCAAACTATTCATCTGACAATTCATTTGTAACCAGAATACAAGGAGCTCAAACAACTCTATAGGAAAACAATGTAATAATCAGAATAAAATAGGAAAACTATTTGAATAGATACTTCTGAAAAGAAGACATACAAATGGCAAATAGGCATATGAAAAGGTGCTCAACACCACTGATAATCAGAGAAAAGAGCATCACACTGCAATGAGATGTCATCTCACCCCAGCTAAAATGGCTTTTATCCAAAAGACAGGTAATAGCAAATGCTGGCAAGGATCTGGAAAAAAGGAAACCATGGCACCGTGTTGGTGGGAATGTAAATTGGTACAGCCATTGTGGAGAACAGTTTGGAGGTTCCTGAAAAATACTAAAAATAGAGCTACCATATGATCCAGAAATCCCAATGCTGCTGGGTATATACCCAAAAGAAAGGAAATCAGTATATTGAAGAGATAGCCGCACTCCCATGTCTGTTGCAGCACTGTTCACAATACCTAAGATTTGGAAGCAACATAAGGGCCTATCATCAGATTAATTGATACCTATAGACAATGGAGTACTATTCAGTCATAAAAAAGAATAAGATTCCGTCATTTGCAACAACATGGGTGGAACTGAAGATCATTATGTTAAGTGAAATAAGCCAGGGACAGAAGTACAAACATCACATACTCTGACTTACTTTTGGGATCTAAAACTCAAAACAGTTAAAATCATGGAGACAGTGATTAAAAGGATGCTTACCAGAGGCTGAGAAGTGGTAGTGGGGTGCTGGAGGGAAGGGGAGGATGGTTAATGGGTACAAAAAATAGAAAGAATGAATAAGAACTACTATTTGATAACACAACAGGGTGACTATAGTTAATAATAACTTAATTACACATTTAAAAATAACTCAAAGAGTGTAATTGGATTGTTTTTAACACAAAGGATAAATGCTTAAGGGAATGGATACCCCATTCTCCATGATGTGGTTATTATACATTGCATGCCTGTATCAAAACATCTCATGAACCCCATAAATTTATATACCTACTATGTACCCCATACATTTATATGCCTACTATGTACCCACAAAAATTAAAAATAAAAAGAATAAAAATATAAAATAATTTTTTCCTCTTTTTAAATACAACATTTACAGCTATTAATTTTCCTCTAAGCACTGCCTTAGCTGTATTCCTTAAGTTTTGGTATATTGTATCTTAATTTTTCATTCATCTTAAAGTATTTTCTAATATCCTTTGTGATTTCTTTCCTGACCCATTTTTTAGTAATATGTTTTGTTTCCACATATTTGTGATTTGCCTATATTATTTATGTTATTAATTTCTATGTTATTACATCGAGATGGGGGAAATAATTTGTATGATTTCAATTATTTAAAATGTATTGAAGCTTGTTATGTGGCCTGGAATAAGTCTATCCTGGAAAATGTTCCATTGTACTTGAAAAGATGCTAATTCTTTAGACAGAAAAATTCTCCAAACAGAAAACATATAGAAGTGTGGGAATTGGTAAGGTAAAGTGGAGGAAGACACAGCTTAGTCTTTTTTGTAGTAGGGGATACAGAAAAGAAGGAAGAAGTTCACTATAAGCTCAGATGCATCAATAAGGTGGGCGAGCAGGAGCAAGTTGTGGGACTACAAACAGGAGGAAATGGGCTGGGCATGGTGGCTCACACCTGTAACTCCACCAGTTTGGGAGGCCAAGGCAGGAGGGTCACTTGAGTTCAGGAATTCGAGACAGCCTGGGCAACACAGTGAGACCTTGTCTGCTAATACTTAACTTCGCCCTAGCTAATACAGCATTTTTTCCTGCCTTCTTATTCATCTTAGCAATGAAAAACTTAAGTCCGGTGACACCAAAAAAAGTGCAGTGAAAAACGATGGCTTTACTTTGACTATTTGGTCCCTTGTAGATAAGCAATTGGCTGTTCTGTGCACTGCAGGGAAAGTAGTGGAATGTTTCAAAAGACCACAGTATGCTCATTTCCAATAAGCAATAGATAAAAGACAAAAATTGGCCTGGGAAGGTAATGTATGTCTGTGATTCCTGCTACTTGGGAGGCTGAGGTGGGTAAATCACTTGATCCCTGGAGTGCAAGGCTGCAGTAGGCCATGATTGTACCATTGCATTCTGCACTGCAGCCTGGGCAATAGAGGAGAAAGACCCTGTCTCAAACAAACAAACAAACAACAACAAAAAGGAAAAAAGCGGAGAAAATTGGATGAAAATCTATTTGGAAGAGTTAACCTCCTTACCTCCCACTAGAGCAAGCAGATCCCAGGTAGCGAGCTGTTTATCTCTCGGTTGGATACTGGAGCTTTTTCCTCTGAAGAAACTCAGTAGTCCCAGATAAAAGATATTTGCATTTGCTTGTCTGTTCTGCGTCTAGCATTTTATGATTCACTACCAGAAATGCAAAAGCTGCTTCAAGAGAGCGCATACTGACTTTCCTGAAACAATAAGGAGCACCAAAAGAAAAAACAAAACCCAACCCGCCATGTATGGTCCAACTTGCAAGGAGCTTTTTGATTTGCTTGCCCTGTGCTCTCTGTCTGCACATAAATGTCACTTTCTCAGGGAAATGGTACCTCGAGGCCCCCCACATCCTCCCCTCCCCTCCAGCACCCCACTACCACTTCTCAGCCTCTGGTAAGCATCCTTTTAATCACTGTCTCCATGATTTTAACTGTTTTGATTTTTAGATCCCAAAAGTAAGTCAGAATATGTGATGTTTGTACTTCTGTCCCTGGCTTATTTCACTTAACATAATGATCTTCAGTTCCATCCATGTTGTTGGTACCTCGAGTGACCCAACACTCCAACACTTGAAAACCAAGTCTCTGAAGTCTACTTGTTCAGGTTCCAATCCTGTCTTCACTGCTTACTAGATTGCATTTTTCAGATTTTCTATGGTTAAGTTTGGCCAGTTAATGTGAGTAGAAGCAGTCTGTGCGATTTTAAGACCTCCCATGCACGGCCTTTCCTCCATTAAGCTGGCTGGAATGGAGTCAGTCACCAAGTTGGACTTGGGAGCTTCAAGATGGAAGGCACTTGAGTCTGTTGGTTAGCACTTGGAAGGATGTTGTCTGCTTCCTAGAAATACCTAGCTTCGCCTTAGCTAATACAACATTTTTTCCTGCCTTCTTATTCATCTTAGCAATGAAAAATGTAAGTCCAGTGGCACCAAAAGAAGTATAGTGAAAAATGATGACTTTACTTTGACTCTTTGTTCCCTGGTAGATAAGCAACTGACTGTTCTGAGCACTGCAGGGAAAGCAGTGGAATGTTTCAAAAGACCACAGAATGCTCATTTGCAATAAGCAATGGATAATAACAACAATAACAGTAATACCATTAATGGCAATAATAATAAACATTAATCTCTCTTCAGCAGGCCCTAAATGTCGCTCAGTGGCCTATGGGCCATTATGACTACAGTGTGACTAAACCCTGCTGTGGGCCTTTTCTAAGGCAAAGGAGTTGTGGGGTGGGGGCAAAAACCTCTAAGCTTGGTACACAATAGAACATAACCTCCCTCTCTCCATTGATTTTCATAAGAAGCCAGTGGAGATCTGTCAGGGCAGAAGTTTTCTACAGAACCTCCTAGAATGACAATGCCTGACGCCTAACACTTTTACTGGAGAGCGCCCGGCAGGCATAATGAAGTCAGTAATTTTTCCTGCTTGCAGCCTTGAATTAGGCCACATGGTAGAGCTTTCTAGGCTGGTGAAAAAAAAGTACCACAGAACTTTAGAAAAATGGTAACGCCTTATTAAATTATTTGAAATCTCTGGAGTTGCATCTCTTTTATGGCTCCAAATTGGTATACCTATTAACTTAGAGTGTTCAAATTTTTCTAAAATATTATTGTATTTAAGACATAGTGCCATTCCCAAACTGCACATGAATTACAGAGCGTCAGGGAAAGAGAGAGAGACTCACCATTTCCAGGCTTAAAAACCTTTACCACAATTAGTAGTTAGTAGCTTTCAGAAACATTTGCTGGATAAGTAACCACAGTCAAATCACATAATTTTGCCTCCACCCCCTCCTCCTCTCTTTTATTTTATTCCAGGGTTTTGAGTGCTGGTCTAAGAGCTATAATTTCATCTTTAGGCATATTTCTGCAGGCATCTTTAATGAGGCATTTGATTTGTCCAGTCCTGCTTCCCTGAATTCAGCCATTTAGGGATTTGGGGTTGGGAGAGTGTGAGAAAAACGGAACATGGAATACTACCACGATGCTGAGAAAATACAATCTAAGGATTCAAAGAGATTGTGAATTATCTTTTTTCCCCTTTGGGCAGGGCTATATCTAATAGCATTCTAGATAGATCATTTTCCATTTTCAAATATTTATTGCAAGCCTATTGTGTGCCATACATATTTTCAGCATGAGAGATACAAAAATGATTTTATCCTACTTTTTGAAAGCTTTCAGATATATAAGAATTTCAGTAATTTCTGAACTCAATCTAGGAGTAATTAAATACCCTACTTTTATTATTTAGCAACTTTGGACCTGAAAATAGGAATGAAGGAAAATACACAGTTTATAAAAAACTGAAGTTTTGCCTATCTTGTTCACTTAGTTCCAGACACCTTTAGTATTCCCTTAATAAGTATTTGTCCTGTATTTAAAAACCTTATGGGAAAGACAGACATTTAGATAATTCTCTAATAATTGAAATAAAACAGTTGTGCTGAAATAAATAAAATATTTATAGAAAATGTAATATTTCCACATTGAAAGTAGTAATTGTTTTCCTTGTCTTATTGTATGTGTACAGAGTTACCAATGGGTTACTTTGCTAAAATTTCTAAGTGGATGTGGAGAAACAGGAACACTTTTACACTGTAAACTAGTTCAACCATTGTGGAAGATAGTGTGGTGATTACTCAAGGATCTAGAACTAGAAATACCATTTGACCCAGACATCCTGTTACTGGGGATATACCCAAAGGATTATAAGTCATGCTGCTATAAAGACACATGCACACATATGTTTATTGCAGCACTATTCACAATAGCAAAGACTTGGAATCAACCCAAATGTCTATCAGTGACAGACTGGATTAAGAAAATGTGGCACATATACACCATGGAATACTATGCAGCCATCAAAAAGGATGAGTTCATGTCCTTTGTAGGGACATGGATGCAGCTGGAAACCATGATTTTCAGCAAACTATAGCAAGAACAGAAAACCAAATACCACATGTTCTCACTCATAGGTGGGAATTGAACAATGAGATCACTTGGACACACGAAGGAGAACATCACACACCGAGGCCTGTCATGGGGTGGGGGGAGGGGGAGGGATAGCATTAGGAGATATACCTAATGTAAATGACGAGCTAATGGGTGCAGCACACCAACATGGCACATGTATACATATGTAACAAACCTGCACGTTGTGCACATGTACCCTGGAACTTAAAGTATAATAATAATAAAAAAAAATGTCTAAGTAGAACTTGGAGCTCATTGTGTCTGGGAAACAATGTTATTAGTGGTGGTTAGATCTCTAATCTATTCCACAAAATCCTGTAATATAGCTCTTTAATGTATTAAGTACTTTTTTTCCCCACAAAATGGATATGTTTTCAGTTAAGTAAAAAACACTGTGTGTGTGTTGTCGTTGTTTTGTTTGTTTGTTTGTTTGTTTACTTAACTATTACTTGTGAACAGTCACTTGAGAAAATCAAGTTTAATTAGGAAGTATATGAAGGTATAGGTGCGTATGAATTCAGCAGAAATTTGGAAGTGGATTTTTCAGCCTTGTTACTGGCTTGAGTAGATTAGAGCATTTGTTTGTTTCATATTCTTTTTGTGAGGGATCAGTGGACACTAGAATTCCTACCTTAAAATGTACTTCGTTTTCTTTTACTTTATTCTGTTATGTTGGTAGAAATACCCTTTTATTTATCAAGTAATATGTTTGGTTTACCAATGAAATAAAAGGCAGAAAAATAAGAAAAAAGAGAAAGCCTCTCTGAAAAGAATAGGAAAGGATTGGAATTAAGAGATCAAGAAGAAAGAAAGAAACTACGAAGGAAGTCAGAGTAGTAAGTGATGAAAATAGTTAAATGTCCAGTGTTTGCACGTCATCTCCTAAGAGGGCAAAGGAACAGTGGTAGAGAAAAGAACCTACTGAAGTTACTGCTGGGAACACTCTAGGTGAGCTCCATTGGAGAGTGTGGTCAGCAGGGCCACGTGCAAAAGGGAAAGTGAATTCAGTGGGAGAAGTTAACCTGTCTGAGAAATGAATGGCATTTTGCCATAAGTGTGGCTTATAAGTTCATTGGGAAAAAAATAAAAGAGATCATTTTGCATTTTTCTTTGAAGGTTGGCAGAGCTTACTGTTCTGAGTGCTGGCTTCCCTTACCCTAGAGGAAATAAGACACCTTTAGTTTGTTAAGCTGGTGACTGAGGACTGCATTGCTCCAAAGCTAGAGGCTGGCAATATTGAAGGAGCAAAGGGGGAGGTCTAACTTTAGGAAGAATTACATTTCCTGGAATTGGGAGGTTGGAGATTGTGTGTGCCAAGTTCTGGGACTTCTGATGAGGAGGCACTGTGGATGCTGGGCCTTAACACAAGTGGTGGTGGCACTGGGAGCGGTGACAGGTTCTGGAGGCACATTTGGCATGAGGGAGAGGATGCTGCAAAGATTCAGCCTTTCTGCTCCCAAAGGGTCTTTGTCAATTCAGGCAAAGAGCATTTCAGATGTGACTCCAATGAACTGCAAGCTAGAGGTTCCCTCCAATGTCCCTGGGTTGCCATAGCAGTAGATTTCTTGTAAGATTTCAAGTGAGGGGAAAAGCCACACTCCAAAATGACTGAGGTGTGATTTCTCAGAACCCCTATGTGTGGGTATTACACTACCTTCAATGTAAATTAGAAAAACAAAAACTATATTTTGCTGTTGGCACGTCCTGACATGCTTGTTTTTATAATTTTACTAGATGTGCAGTGGTCCATTAAAAATACATAGAATTGTTTTGAGTATTTTGGAATTTTATATAAATGACATCATACTGTTAAGAGAAATGGGGTGAGGGAGTAGAGTGTGTGTACTGTGTTAGGTATTTAAAAAAAGATCTGAAGCGAATATAATAAAATGTTAACATTTGTTAAATCTGGATGGTGGATATACAGGTGTCTTGCAAGTTTTTATTCCTGTACTTTTCTGTATGTCTGAACATTTGGTTATTTTTTAAAAAATAAAGAAAAAAAAAACAAAGAGAAAAGCCAACATAATATTTCTGGACTCCAAGAATCATGGAATGTTTAATACTAGTTTTACTTGAAATATTTGTAAATTGGTTTGTTACAAGTCTTGTGGTACTTTCACAGCTTGAGTTGAAGCCTTGCCTATTTGGTGACATACTAACATTACAAACCGAACATGTCCCAAATAGAACTCTTGAACTTTTACTACCATACTGGTTTCCACTTCTCCATTTCAGTAAAAGTTAAAACTATTCATTCAATGACTTAGTCCAGGAATCTAGCAATTGTCCATGATTCCTTTTTTCCCCCAACTTACCAAATTCAAGTCATTGATTCTGCCTCCAAACATATGCATCTGATCCAAACTTTTATCCCGATCTCTGCTGCCACCTTCTTATTTCAGACCATCTTCTGTCCCTGGAATACCACACAGCCTCCCAACTAATAGCTCTGATTTGACTCTTTCCATACCAATTCCTTCTCTAGACATTGGCAAAGCAATTTTCTTTAAAAATTGAAATTAGATAATTTTATTCCTTGCTAAAAGCTTACAATGGCTTCCTTTTGTGTTTGGGGTAAAATACAAATATCTAACCACAGCCTACAAGACCCAGTATGATCCTGTCCATATTGCCTCACTTATGCTCCAGCTGTTATTAGTTACAGGAACACACCAAGCTCCTTCCCATCCTAGGGACTTTTACTCTGTCGTTTCCTCTACTTGTAACCAGACTTTGCATAGCTAGATCCTTCCCTTTCTTAGGTCACAGCTTATATCCCTTGCTGACCACTGTATTTCAAGTAGACTCCTCTTATTTTATTCTTTATTAATCCCTATTTTTTCACAGAACTTATCATAGCTTCCAATTATTTTATAGTATCGATTGCCACTTGCCATTAGCTTTTGACCATCCAGGATCTAAATTCCCATATATTTAGAGAATTTCCCATATAATGAATCTAAGCTTATCCTCAATATAGAAGTCACAAATGCGAATACTAACTTTCTCAGTCTTCTGCATGTTGGACACATGACCTAGGCTGTACCATTCAGATCATTTTTCCCCAACTTTGACTTAGAAGCTAGTGTTGTTATGAATTTTGGTGAGAGAGGTGGCAGCAGCAGCAACAACAGCAGTTAAATCCATTTTTCAGAAACTGCAGAGCCTGTGGTTATGATGAAATTGGTACACTATCCAGTTCTAATGTGGTGAGAAGCTCAAGGCTGGATATGTATGTTCAACAGTGGCAACTGGGATGCAATCACTGGATCTGTGGCATGAATGAGGGCCTGTTCCTCATTGTGTAGTATCCAATCCTGTTTTCTTAGCACTCTTTGTGATTCTATGGGTTATGCAAACAAATGCTTTTTATTTTCTTTTTTAACAAATACCTTTTCTGTTTAAGTTAACTTTCATTGGTTTATATTTGCTTTCCAAGATGGGGACTAGACTGAAACACACAGGCACAAAATTTGAGAAGGCACTCATTATTTACTATCTTGTTACGAAGTTTCAACCTTGTGCTTGCACATCTCTGAAAGTGAATGCCTCCTTAAATTTTGTGCCCTAGGTGCTTCACTTACTTTATTCGAGATCCAGCTTTGTGCTTGCAATGATATGAAGTTATGAAATCCAACTTTTCTGAATACCTGGAGTTTCTGGTTATAAGTGATGAGTGATCTGTCTCACAAAGCTAAGTAGTGAAATATTTCTGCAGGACTAGCTTTGGGTTCTTCTAGAATGAACACATCACTCTCTTCCAGCCTGCATAAGAGAAGGCAAGGAATAAACTAGAATTTGGAGAGGTTAGTAGGGAGAATCATTTCTTCATGAAATTGGCAACATGCTACAGGTTTATTTTTCCCCCAACTAATAGGGAAGAGTCATGCTTCCTTTTCACTTCAAAGTGAGTGGAGCTTAAAGAGAATAATCTGTAGTGCTTTGCCTCGCAGTAAATCTTGATAAACCCACACTAGATCTTGGCTCTTCCTTTTCGCTTTGGCCTCATGTCTTTCTACTCTCTTCCCCCACCCCACACCTATCACTCTTGTCTAACCAAACTGTCCTCCTTACTGTTTTTCAATAAGCCAGGCCACATCCTGCTCTAGAGCTTTTACTTTTATTATTCTCTGGCCTGGAAACTCTTCCTCCATTTATCCACTCCTTTACCTCCATTTCTACTTAACTGTTACCTTCTCCAGACACCCCTACCTAAATAGCACCTCTCTGATATTTTCCATTCGTTTTTCCTACTATGTTCTTTACTCTAGAGCTTATCTCTCTCATATATTTAATTTATCTATCTAGCAGAGTGTAAACTCAGTGAAGATGGAAATCCTTGTCTATTTTGTTTATTGCTATATCCCAAGCATCTAGATCAGTGTCTGGTAAAATAGGTGCTTAATAGCTACTTGTTCAAAGAATGACTCAGTAATGAGTGGAAGTGGAAGTTTATCCAGAAAGAGAAAAAGCTGATCATGCCCCCGTCCCTCGTATATGCATACCCCTGGAAGTCTTCCAAATCCAACACAGGACACAACTGAGTATGTGCTAAGATTTTAAGCTAGGCAGAGTTTGGAGTTCAGTTCCCTGCTTTCTGGGCACAGAGAAGAATTTCACTTCCGCTCCCTCTTTTGGCATAATCATATGGCTTTCTTTGCCAATGAAATGTGGGTGGAAGTGACAAGAGTCATTCCAGACAGAAGCATTAAAAGCTAGTGTGCACAGTTTGCCACATTCTCTTGCGACTGCTATGATGATTGTGAAAAATTGTGTTGTGATACATGCCTCTGTTAGCTTGGCCTTTGAGTGACTCAGAGGAGGAAAATTCTGCTGCCAACTTATGATGGACATACAATCGGAGTAAGAAATAAACTTGTGTTGTGATAAATCACTAGGATTTTTTGTTTGTTTGAATGGGCTGAATATTTTGGGGACTATGGTAGTCGTTAATGCTGTTCATCAAATATTTTTAGCTTTCTGACTTCCATGCATATGGTAGATTTGAATGTCTTGCCATCTGATATCCATGGTTCAGTTGAGCCCTATGACTAGCTCTGGTCAACGACTTGTGAGCAGAGAGGACATGAATGCCTTACAGACTGGTGCATTCAAGTGTCAGATGAACCTCCAGAGATATAATCCCCTCTGATGAAGGGCCTAGAAGTTAAGTTTTGCAACTAAGGTCCACTGAAATCTAGAGAGCTAACAGAAATCTTTGAAGTACCACAATTATTTACAAAGGGTGAGCTTGTAAAACGAAAAGACTAATTCTATTTTTAATTCTAGCTTGCCCTTCCCTTCCCTTCCCTTCCCTTCCTTTCCTTCCTCTTTCCTTCCTTTTCTCCCTCCTTCTTGCCTTCTCTTTTTGCAGTACTTATTGAGGCTAACCCCTCATAATTCATTCTATTCCAAATGATTTGTTTTAGTCAGTTAGGGTAATCCATTTCCCTTGCCATTGGTTGGTTTTATAAATAGCATATGACCCAAATCCTGCCAATGAACCATGACTAAAGTCTTATAGGGACTTTCTGTGAGAGGTTTTCTTTCTTTGAAAAGAAAACACAAGAATAGTTTCCTTCTGCTTAGTGTGATGCCTAGAATTACCACATCCATTTTCTTACTGGCCCAAGAAAGAAACAAACACAAAGAAGAACTGAGCAAAGATAATTGCTAATAAGCAGTTATAGAGCTTATCCCAACCTTTGGACTTTTATTATGAGAGTTCATAAATCTCCATATTATTTATATCAGTTTGAGCTACAGCTTGCTCCTGGTTGCAGGCCAAAACATTCTGATACACCTTTATTCCATGATTTCTCCCTTATTTTTTTGCTAAAAAAACATATTTGCATCCAAATAGAAAGTAAGTTATTAAGGAAATATAGCCAGATGGTTAGTAGACAAATCCAAGAAAGTATCTTGCTAAGGACTCAAGGAGAAGGCCACGAGTTTGGGAGAATGAAGTAAGAGAAGTGGAGCCAAAAGTAACCAATAGATCTGAAAACCAGAGTTTTTCTTTGGTAAGAAACAGAGAATAGAGAAAATGTGTTGAGCAGATCCGAGGTAGATGAAGAGAGTGGTGCAGGATTAAATACTGTATGTGAAAGCTATTGTTATGGTTTTTTTTACCTAATGCCCCGATGTCATCAGTCATTAGGGCTTTCAGACTTTAAAGGAAATGACAAAGACCTACGTTGTTTTCCAACTTGAGCATACTTTTATAAGTTATCTAATATAAAGAACATAATTTAAGCATTAATGCAGCAAAACTCCTCTTTCAAAAATGTGTCATGTTATAGAAGAAAATAAAACAAATAATCATATACTTGAAATTTTGTAGTATCCTTTAGTCCTAGTAATTGCTAAAAGTGTTAGAAAGTTAGTTAATATACTAAATATATATTTAGTATTTATGATATTTAATGCATTGAGGTTAATGCTGTAAATATAAGAAGATTAGTATCTACTGCAGTCCTGTAAGGAGCAAGCAGTCAAGTCAGGGAGATGGCTCATAAGTCATTAACTTTAAGTCTCCTCAGAATGGGGAAAAAAAGTCTGAAAAAAAGAGTTCTTAAAATATGCTTTAGGACCCCTGTGAAATTATCATTTCGTTCCAACCAGGTGAATGAAGACATACTTGAAAGAGAAAGGAATACACCTAGGTCAAATCTTGCATAATAGGTAGGCTTTCAAAAAACAGAAAAATATTGACTAGTTAGACCATGCATAGAATAAGGATATTTCTAGGAAAACAAGAGATCTGGTTAGGTTGAAAAGTGTTATATATGAGGGGGTGCACTGGCACCTGACAGCACCTGAACATCATGCAAGGAATACGGTCCTACCCCACAGGCTTTCCAAGAAAACCCTTTTCAATCACGAGGATAAATAAGGTCTGTGAAAGGTAAGCTGGGAGCAGTGTAAAGGATTTATCTACAAGGGTGGGAAGAAAGAAGACATTAGGCAAGAATACTTCTGAAGGAACTAGTTTGGTGGTACAGATAAAATATTTAAAATATCTGAAAAAGAACAATATCAATGGGGGTGGAAAAGAGGAAAAACTTTCAGTTGCCATTGAGATAGAATCAATAGGTTTGGGATTCCTGATGACTGAATTCTGGCCAATGTAATGTGGATAGAAATGAGATAGACCATGGATAGTCCTGGTCTTTTAAACATGATTGGTAACCTCCTAGTCCTCTTTTCCCTTCTGAAATGACCTTGGAAATTTTACCAGATGGGGTAGCCACACAATGGAAGGAGCCCAGATACTCCATTGGACTATGACATGAGGTTTTGGTCTTATTTGTTACTAAAGCACAGCCTAGCTCATACACTTGTTTTGGGAGAAGTCTATGAATTTGGTTTCCAGTGTGATGAGTTGATGAAGCCACAGTCTGAGGCATTAGCAGTACCTATCAGGCAGCTGGAAAGACATGTTGGAGTTCAAGAATATGTTAAGACCAGAGCTGTCAGGCCAGGCACAGTGGCTCACAATGGTAATCCCAGCTTTTTGGGAGGTCAAGGTGGGCAGATCACTTGAGTCCAGGAGTTCAAGACCAACCTGGGCAACATGGTGAAACCCTGTCTCTACAAAAAGTACAAAAATTAGCTGGGCATGGCGGGGGGGCAGGGGGCATGCCTGTAGTCCCAGTAACTCAAGAGGCTAAGTTGAATTGACCTTTGATTGGGAGGTCGAGGTTGTAGTGAGCTGAGATCATGCCACTGTGTTCCAGCCTGGGCAAAAGAGCAACCTCCTGTCTCAAAAAAAAAAAAAAAAAAAAAAAAAAAAAAATAGGCTAGAGTTGTCGCCAAATTTATCCACATAAGAATTCCATACATAAATAATTAGTATACGCAATTCAAAGGGATCAAGAACTTTTTTTTTTTACTTTGAATAAAAACTGCATCTGAAATTAGTTCCAAAACTAGAATTCTTTTAAATAATATTCTGAAAAACCTTTACGTTTTACTTTTCTTTTTTTTTCCTCCAGCTTTATTGAGGTATACTTGAGAAATAAAAATATTATATATATTTAAAGTATACAACGTGATGGTTTGATGTAAGAAAATATTCTGAAATGATACCACAATCAAGTTAATTAGCATATCCATTATTTCATCATTTATCTAAATAAACTGCCCCACCACTGCACTCAAGACCAAAACTTTAGAAGGAAAATCTACTCCATCCTTACAACTCTGGGACGGTAGTACATAAGATCAGGATAAATCTATTTGTGTGATGTGGAGGTCACCAAGGAGGGCTAAAAGCTTCTAAAACCTCTCCATCAGAAAAGATTAAATTGGCATCTGAACAGAGCTTTATATCATCAGGCAAATCTCCTCCTCTAGCGATAAAAGCCCGTTCAATCAGGTATGTGTTCACCCTTCTGACTAAAAGAAAAGAGCTTCTGAAAAGGAGATTAAAAGGAGAAGCATAGATTCCTGGCGGCATTTATTTGGGTATCACACAAGTCTGATCACTCCGCCCCTGCCCCTAATGGGAAAAACGTTATACAGTCAGGTCATAGGATTAAGGGATTTCTTAGTCTATAACAGTTTTCATATAGTCAAGTCATAGGATCAAGGGATTTCTTGGTTTATGACAAAATACCATAAATGGGGTGCCTTATAAACAACAGAAATTTACTTATCACAGTTCTGGAGTCTGGGATTCCAAGATCGAGGTACAAGCAGATTGAGTATCTGGCGAGGACCCTACTTTCTGGATCATAGATGACACCTCCTCACCATGTCTTCACAGGCTGGAAGAGGCAAGGCTGGGGCCTGTTTTATAAGGGCACTAATCCCATATGTAAGAGCTCCATCTTCATGACCAATCACCTCCCAAAAACTCCTTGTCCATATATTATCACATTGGGGATTAGTTCTCAGCATATAAATCTGGGCAGGAACACAAAACCCAATAGCAAGGGCTTTCTTAGGGTTCATAATAATGACAATAGCAAACATTTATGCCAAGAACCTACTATACCCCAAACCTCTGACCTTACATTTACTTTTATTTAATTCTCGCAATAGCTCTCTAAGTTGGATTGTAATAATATTCCTATTTTGCAGCTGAAGGTACTTAATGGTTTTCCAAAGGACACAGAATATAAGATGTCCTGGAATTCAAATTTAGGTAATCTGAGCTAAAAGTTCAAGCTCTTAATTACTATATTCTATTTATTCAATAACTTATTTTTTAACAATTTAATATCTCCGAATTGATGGCATACCACATTTTTATTGGGAGTGTTTTTCTCCCTTTTTGGTACATAAAATAATAGTACATCTTACAATTCATTGCGTCTTAGACGCCATAAATATAATACAATGCTAATCGGCCTCTACTGACTGCTCAAGCATGTGTAATTAGGTGGGAGAGTGGGGAATGACTTAGTAAGAAGCTATATTTAGGGAAGAGGCTTTCCAACTTTTTCACAGAGCAGAATGCATTATGCAAACAAAATCTGACATAGAACTCCAATATGCAAAGCAGAGAAAAGTGGTATTTTATTAGTATAAATGCACTTCATGTTGAAATATATATGTATTTATTAAATGGTTAGTGACACTACTAGTTAGCACATTGGAGACTGCTAATGGGTTGAATTGCCACTTGAATTTGCTGGGGTTTTTTTTTTTTAATTTTTTATTTTTGAGATGGAGTCTCCCTCTGTCACCCAGGCTGGAGTGCAGTGGCACGGTCTCAGCTCACTGCAACCTCCACCTCCTGGATTCAAGCGATTCTTCTGCCTCAGCCTCCTGAGGAGTTGGGACTACGGGCACATGCCACCACACCCGGCTAATTTTTGTATTTTTAGTAGAGACGGGGTTTCACCATATTGGCCAGGCTGGTCTCGAACTCCTGACCTTGTGATCTGCCCACCTCGGCCTCCCAAAGTGCTGGGATTACAGGTGTAAGCCACTGCGCGCCCGGCCTTTTTATTTTTTTTTTAAATTAATGTTTTAGGAATATTTGGATGCATATGGAAGCCATTATATTCAAATCGAATATGAATGGAATCAGGACACATCTTTGTGAATCTATGGCTGAAAAACTACTTTTCCAAGGTTTATAAATCACTACATGACAAATATCTTCATAAAATCAAAAGATTACTCCAGTTTCCTTTTTCGTACAGGACATTATGCATTGAAAGTTATTTGAAATGACTTACATTCAAGGAATAGCCCTGAGGAATCATAGAGCTTGAGTGAGCCAAAAGAAATACCTGCTTCAAGTTCTCTGACATCATCAACATCACTGGCATTTTTAGTAGTAAAATAGTACCTCCTGGGACCAGCCTGCCATGTTTGAGTCCCAGCTCCACAACTTCGTAACTACATAAGCCTGGACACTTCGTTTAATCTTTTCAATCTTTGAATTCTTCATCTGTAAGTACGAATCAAAATATCAGTAGCTATTTTATAATATTGGTTTTGGAAACAAATGAGATAATATGAGTTGTTTACCTGTAGTAAACAATGAATGAATTTTAGTTTTTATAATTATTACAGAGCCTAATCAAAGGAAAAATTACCATGCTATGGGCTGGGGAGAGAAAGATGCTGAAGTGGTGATTTATGATATCTGGGAGGTCTCATCTCTTTGAAAACATTAAAAATAAACAGGAAAAATAAACAGCAATGAAAGTCAACACAAAGTCAGAGCTCAAAGAATGATAAAGACGAGGGTAGCAAATATCACAGAAACAAAAGCACCTTGTTTTCAAATTATATTTTATATTAAGCAAGTTTCTAGACTTCACGGTCATATCAAAAAGGATTACAGAAGTTGTAATTTGTAGGGTATGTGGGATATATCTGGGCCACTGATATGCTGATATTAGTCTGTAATATTCAGAAAAGTTTTCAACCAATGTTTTAGTATAAGGATATTTCATATAAAAATTTGGAGTTTGATTTTTCCTCCCTTTTTAATCAAGACATCTTACACACCATATCTCTAACTCTGCACGTCAACAATTACTTGGGACAAGTAGCGACAACCTTTCTTACAAAAGTGAATGGTCTCTCTGATTGACTACAGATCTCATCACTCCCTATTGCTTCATGAATACTGTGGTTAATTACACATCTCTATTAGCACTGCCCTTGTGCTATTGCTTTTCTTATGGTACATAAATGTGTGGTTCGTTTTTTTTTTTTTTTTTTAACCTCTTTTTTTTTTTGTGGAAGTAAAGAGCATTACTACATGTTTACCATGTGTCTTAGTCCATTTTCTGTTGCCATGACAAATTACCTGGCACTGGGTAATTGTTAAAGAAAAATGTATTTAGGTCATGGTACTGGACACTGGGAAGTCCAAGATCAGGTGGCTACGTTAGGTGAGGGCTTTGTGGGGCTTCACAGCAGGAGAGAAAAGCAGAAGTATAAGTGAGCGCAAGTAAAAGGAAAACAAAGTGGTGTTACGTGCTCTGTAACCCTCTCTTCTGAGAACTATCCCCACCCTGAGGGAAGTGCATTAATCCCTTCGTGAGGCCTAGGCCCGAATAACCCAAAAGCCTCCCACCAGGCCCCACCTCCCAGCATTGCTGCATTAAGGAATGAAAGTTCCAACATAGAAACTTTTGGGGGGACACATTCAACCCACAGCGCCATGCAGACAAATGCTTATTATTCCTGGTTTGCTTTACTCACTTATCTGATTATGTCCTGTAGGCTTGTGAGTGTCCTGAAAAATTTCCAAAGATTTAGATGTGAAATGACACTTAAAGAATGCTTCATTTTAAAAAATATACAAGGAGGTAAGTGATACAGGAGCGAAAAACAAATGTGACAAAGATCAAAGGGGGGGTTGAGATGATCGCATAATTTTTCATAAGGGAGGTATGTCTGGAAGGACACATAGGTCTTGAGGCTAGGAGGATGGCATTGGACAAGCAAATGTCTAAAGTCCACAAAATAGCTGTCTAGAGATCCTCAACACATTTTTTCTCAATCACCAAATGTAATCACAGTGTTTCTTTACTTAAAAACTGTCAGTGGCTTCCTATTGTCTTCAGGATGAAAATCCAAGCTCTTTAGATTGACTTAGGAAACCTTCTAGACATGGCCTTTGGCTACCTTCCTATGCTTGTTTTGAAAGGCAGCCCTGAATCTCCCACGTTAGCCCCTGTGAGCTAGCCACACTCAAGGGCTTGCTGCTCCCTCAAAGTACAAACAATTTTACATTTTGAACTTACTGTTTGTTTAAATTTACCCCTTCCCCAACCCACTGTCACCTCTTCTGAGAAACTTTCTCTAACACCATCTTCCTCCAAAGCTGAGTTTGGGACTTCTTCTCTGCGTTCATGAGGCACAATAAACAGGGCCGCATCTTCCATTATGCCTTCTGAGCTGTAAATCTCTTAATTAATTCATCTCCCTCAATGGACTCTCAACTCCTTGACCGGGGGATCAGAGTCCAGCACTGTGAGGATGCCATGGTAGGGCTTGTTAGCCCTGAGGAAGGAAGGAAGTATAGGAGCTAGGGAGTCACTTTACTAGCTAGGAGAGCATTATAGGAAAGTTCTTTCTGTTGAAAATAAGCTGTCAACCAGGGCTTCCCTGTCTGTCAGGGATTTGCCAGTTCACTGTGAACTTCTCTGGAAATTCAGAGCCCCCATCCATAATTTTCACAAATTCCTAGTAGTTTGCTTCCTCATGCATCTGTCCATCAACATTCCAGCTGTCGTGTTAGTCCTTGTTTTCATCCTACATTGTCCTGGAGGCAACATTGAATCCCTCCACCAGTCCATGAAAGATCCTCTAGAAATTAGCTTTGTGCTGGTTTACCTATTTTATTGAAAATTTGAGGGGTCAAAGAAGACGTCACTGTACAAAGAACATACTCTCCAAACCTAATTCAGCATACTACTCATCTTCTTTAAGACAATGTCAAGGTATATCTGTAAGCAAATGTTCTTCCCTTTTTAGGAGTAAATAGGCTGCCAGCTGTTAATATAATGACATTTCTACATCCTAAACTCATGTTGACCCAGAGTCACTGCCTTAATATCTTTCTATTCATTTGCCCAAGTTCTACACTGGGGAATAATAAAAAATGAATTTATCTTTTACAAGACAGATTTCAAATCTATCACATAGTTCTAATCTTTTACAGGTCAAGCATCCTTCGTGTCTTTATCTAGAATTGGGGGCTTTGAGAGGCAATTATTTTTTTCAAGGAGAAAAAAGTTCACAGACTTTCACAGTAATATTTTTGGGAGTTTTTATGTGCAAACCTTTCCTCAAGTTCACCCTAAATTGATTCTGTGAAATCTCAGCTTTCTGTTGCCTTTAGGTGGATGAACACTTTTGTAGGCAAGTAAACTAGATTATTATACCTGACTTATTTACACACAGTAAAAAATAGGTTACAGCCTTTTAATTTAAGCTGATCAACTTTATTATTTCTCTCTGGATGAAAGCATGTGCAATGTTTTCTGTGGTTTGGGTGTAATTTCCTGCCAGAGGGGGATGTGGAGGCGGAGGGGAAAGGAGGGGTTGCTGAGTTTTGGCATCAAATTCTTAAGTCCAGCTGCTCTCTTTTCAGTGTCAATGACCTTACTCTATAGCATCCAGACTGGTCAAGGTCCCTATAATGAGAAAACCAAATTACAGGTATGTAATTTTCACAGTTTTCTGCCGGGATCTCCAAGTTGGTAACAAATTGATATACTACTGTCTGTACGGAAGACTGCTTTCAGAAAACAGGCCACTCTCAGTTGAAACACTATGCCTGAAGGATTGCGCAATTTTAAACTTCCGAGATATAAAAAACATCCTTCACCCAAGTCTCTTGTAGAATGCTGAACTATAGAGCATATTGTTTAAGCTTGGAAAGCCCTGCCAGAACAACAAGATGTGAGAAAAATCTTCAGGCACCGGGAACCAGGAGATCATGGAAAAGCAACTAACAATGGGAAGATAACGTATGTCATGGGACTAGAATCTCAAATTGTGAATTTTGTTATACATTCCTCTGCCAAACTTTTAGACATTCACAGTTAGTCAATATGTCCCTTATAGTTATATATTTTTCTAGAAGATAATTTCCTAAGATCATGATGAAAACCAGTAATCATTATAGTAACAGAAATGAGTAACATTTATTGAGATTTCCCTGTGTCAAGTTCAGTTCTAAACACTCCCCATGCATTCACTTATTTGATTCTTACAATCACCGCATGAGGTACAAATTATTATTATTCTCATTTTGCAGGTGAGAACACTGAGGCACAAAGAAAGATGTAATTTGTCTAAAGTTGTACTGTCAGCAAAGGGTGGGACCAGGGGTCAACCCAGTCAGCCTGTCTGTGGTGCTCTCATGCTGTTACCAAACTGGATCTCTGGAAGGCACAGTATCATTTTCCATAGGGACAAAGAAATAATTGGGTGGTGTATTCCTGACCAAGAGCTTAGTCATGCTTAAAAGTAAATGATCAAGCTACAGTCACCCCTTGGTATACGTGAGGGATTGGTTCTAAACCCCTATGTATACCACAATCTGCACTTATTCAAGTCCCTCGTTCAGCCTTGCAGAACATGCAAATGCTGAAAGTTGGCTGTCCATGCAGACATGTTTTGCATCCCATGAATGTTGTATTTTTCATCTGTATTTATTTGAAAATTATCCACGTGTAAGTAGAACCCAGAAGTTCAAACCCATGTTGTTCAAGGATCAACTGTAATGTCAAAATACTAAAAAATATAACTAAATGGATCTCTTCTCAGTAGTAATGGTGGATAGTCAAGCTGAGATTTTTGTCAGCAGTTCCCAAAGGTGGCAGAAATGGGCCCTCATCCTGGAGTTATTGAGTCAGAAGTCGAGAATGAGAATTTACATTTCTAACATTTCTCCCGCGATTCTAATGCAGATCTGTATTAGGAGATCACAGATCTAAGTTTCATTTTTAAACACCTCTTGAGCCTGGATAAACAAGGTTAAAAAAAAAAAAAAAAAAAAAAAAGACAACCATTGCTGTATAAACAGAGGTGAGAAAAACAGCCATGACTTCAAGGTGTTCAAAAACAACTCAAGGTTTGCATAGGATGAAGGGAAATAGGCAAATAAGCTGCTATGATACAGTTTAACAAAATTTCTTATAGAGCGAAGAGAACAATAGCAGTTCCAAGAAAGGAAAAAGGACAAGGGAAATCAGAAAATGTTTGGTAGAGGAAGTGACATTCAGGTTGAATTATCTGAAGAGATGAGGATGAAGTAGTTACTCAAGAAAGGAAGATTAGAGGAAGAAGGATAAGGAGGACTTTTCCGGATACAAGGACACATATTTTTTCAACAATAACTATTTATTTCATATTTGCCATGTGCTAGGTATTGTATTATGTGATGGACACAGAACATGTGCAAATGAACATAGGGGTTAGAGTTTGTGGCTTGTTCAAGGAACTGAGAGTAGTCAATTTTGTTTAGATGTGCCACAAGGTAAAAAGAGGAATGGTCAAAGAGGTCACAGGCTGTGCTTCCCTAGGAAGCAGACTCTAAGGGAGGATTAGCAAGCAGAGTATTTATTAAGGAGTGCCCTCAGGATCAACATCTGTGGAAATGCAGGAGGGGTAAGTAGATTGGGCAGAGGCAGAAGTTGAGCTGTGATGCCGGCCCTACAAATGTCTCATGCTAACCCACAGAGAGCTCTGTGTCGTGGGTGGCCAGCAACTTAAAATTCATTGTGTTTAGAACAAAAAAACGAACCCTAAAAATGGTAACCAGTTCATCTTGAAGTGGGAAAAGGGATGGGTAGGTTTCCTATGTGTTGCCATAATCAGAAGAATGGAATAATTTCTATTGTTCTATTTCCGACGCTTGCTGTTCTCTGAACAATTTGACCACACCTCTTTAGAATATTCCCTCCCCAACCTGCATACTCCTCACAGCCCCGAGTTAATAACCCAGGATCCTAGGCTGTGAGACAGAAGTGGAACTGCCTTCTCCACAACCCCACTGTGTTACTTATGAGCTGAATGTGGAGTCCCCATGCAGGGTACTCCTCCTCTCCCATGTCAAAAACACAGCGTTTGCCCTACAGTCATGAAGTCAGCAAAGACAGCCATTTCCTACTACAAAAAGTGATACTTAGAATTAAGTACAATAAAAAATAGAATCACTCCAAGTGAGTTATCTATTTATAACTGGAATATGGATATTACTGCTGATATTAACAACAATTACATAGGATACTGCTTGCAAAAGCACTCTAATCTTGATGAGTTCATTTTGCCCTCAGTGTAGCCTTAGGAGCCAAGTGCAAAAAAAAAAAAAATAGTTCCATTTTGTAGAGGGGCAAATCTTGAGGCAAAACAACATTATATGTGTTACTTGCCCTGGCTTCTTTAGGTTGCCAGTATGATTCTTCCTCTTCTGGACACTTTTGCTCCTCCTTGCAGTCTTGGATGGCATTCCTTTGTGTGTGTGTGTGTGTGTGTGTGTGTATGTGTGTGTGTGTTTCTGTACCATTAGATGGTAAATCCTTTAAAAGCACAAATGTGCATGTCACAGTCACCTTTGTGTTCCTCAAAACATTTCTTGCAGTTCTTGTACGCTCCCAGTGTTTATTTGGCTGGCTGACAGGGTGAAGGAAATAAGTGAATTGTGAAAAATACCATTTGAATTCAGCCGGAGAGGTGGGCCTGGAGCCTAGGTTGTTTGCTCATTCATAGATTCTCTGGTGACTCAAAGTACAGTCTGCAGATTAGCAGTAATGCAAAGACATAGGCTTACCCAAGACCTACTAAATCAGAAGCTGCATTTCCATAAGATTCCGATACAGTTCCCATGCACACTAACATTTGACAAGCACGGTTCTAGAGGATACTTTTTCACTTCCACAAGTACTGCGTGGTTTACCACAGATGAATGTTTGTCCACTGGCCTTGATTCTTCATGCAACCAAATCACATGCATGGTTCCACCATGACCCAAGGGTACTAGAAGACCAGGAGCATATATAGCAGCATCTCAGGAAACTAAGATGAGATAGTTGGTTGTGTAAATTAACACTTCATTAAACATGTAACAGCAGCAATAATAATAATAATAAACATAATACTAAGAGATAATGTTTATTGAGCAGTTTCTATGAGACAGATACTATTCTAAATATTTAACATATATTATTTCAGTCATTGTATGCCTAGTAGTTTTCTAAGTATATGCGTATGTAGATATATAGAAGAATTTATTGTAAGTTTTACCTTGGCTCCCATTTATTTTTAAATGAGACTTTCTACATACACACAGCCATATGAGGTAAGTTCTATTGTCCCCATTTCACAGGTGAGGTATGAGGATACTGGTGTTCTAGATCCCATGGCTAGAATGTGGAGAAGCTAGGACTCATAACCAGGCAGTATGGCTTCTGGGCCCCTGCCTTTAAACATTAAGTGAAATAGATTTAGAATTTTCTTGGTCCACAAGGGTATTTTTTTTCTCTGTTCCTAATGTCTACAACAATGAAATAGCTTTGGCAAGACAGTCTTCACACACAGAAGAACATAGAAGAAGGGGAGGGGAATACAAGTTGAAAGATGCAATAGGTCCACTCTGCATAGATATTTGACATGAGATCCTTGACTAAATGTGGGCCTGGCTCTCCAGACTCCAGCATCAACCTCCTATGAATTGAGCAACATCCTGTTTCCTTAAATTCCTATTACTAACTGAAAACCTCCATTTGGTCTTACTGTGTTTCTCCTTTCCCCTTGACCCTTCATGCTTATGTATCTATATAAAACTAATAAAAACTTGAACAGGAAATATAAAATCACTATGAAACCAAACCAAACCTGCAGCAGGACCTCAGAGGGCCCTATGCAATCAGAGCTGTGTGAAACTATTTTCGGGGAGCTGTAAACCTAATAGCTTGCTCTATTCAAGGCACAGCAGCAAGGCTCCTGGGACAGATATGCCCCTTGTTGGAAAACAGAAGGGCTTGTAAAATTATTTTCACAAATTTTTTTCCTTAATATTTTCCCAGCTACCTCAGGCACTCCTTCCCCTCTGCCCTACTTAGCTAAATAACTGGAGTCTGAGAGAAGCCATCGCAAAGGAATAGTGATTTTCCCCCATTTATCGTTTATTATTATTGACGGGTAGCAAATCATTTTAATAACACTTTCTACTCAATTTTTAAATAAATCATTTAAAAGCATTCTTTTCAGATTTAGGGATTTTCCTTCACTGTAATTTTATCTGTGCTGTGGGTATGTTTCCGGGGTGGGTCATCCTGAGTCTGTGGCCTTCATTATGCCACAGGGATATTCTCCTGGTTCCAGCAACATCGTTTATATCCAGGGCAGTTGAGCTTTGCTTTGTACCAGCGCCCTCTCCTCGCCTCACACAAATATGGCTCCACCTGGACTCTTTTCTTTGGCCCACACTCAAAAAGTCTATTCTCCTTTGAACCAACATTCCTGCGTAATTCTCTGTATTTTTGATACTGGGATTATCTCTTGGTGTGTGTTCTTAAGCCTGTTGTCCTGCTAAAAGAGACTGGATGCTCCGTTTCTTTGGCTTGTGCTTTTATCCCTTAGGCTCTGAAGCTTTGGAATCAGCCATAGAGAGGCTCAACTCTTGCTTGGTTGATTCCTATGTATATAAAATAGCTTCGAATGAATCATTCAATCTTTCTTACACTCAGTCTCTTCAATTACCATATGTAGTCAGCTGTATGCACCGTTTTGATAAGTATTTACCATATACTCAGTTCCTGTCCATGTATTAACTCATTTTATCCTGATATAACCCTCCAAGAGAGAAGTAATCAACATCCTGTTTTATAAATGAAGATAGGAGAGGGCAAAAATTATGCCTAAGGTCACAGACATAGTAAGGGAACACCTGGAATTCACTCATGTATGTGATGACTCAGGAGTCCTTTCTTTTAACTACCTGTGATGATGTCTTTCAGACTATAAGGTTATTATGAAAAATAAAGAAATGAATTCTGCTATATCTTCAGTAGTTTAGAGAGTGGCTCTGAGATAGTATACAGTCAGTGTGTCATTTTTCTTTGACTTAGACACTCAGGTTTACAATCACTGTTTCATCTGCCTCTTGGTTCACTCCAACATTGAGACTTATGGCATTTTGTTTCTTCTGTAGAAAGCTTAGTTGGTTATTCTGTAAGATTATGTTATCCTAAGCCCATAACCTTCAAAGTTCACATTAAATATCATACACAAATATGTGTTTATGTATGAATATGTGTAAATCTTGTCTAAGATGAGGTTAAAGCTTGTCACAAGTAAGGTATCGTCAAGAATGAAGAAGGAACAGTCATGAAGGGATGGAGTAAGGAGTGTATTTTACTGAATACCTATTAACCTCCATAGAAAAGGCACCAGTTTTCAAGAGACAGAAGAGACCCAGAGTCAGACAAGGAGACACATACAGGGTATAGAATCCAGTGGCAGCAAACCGGACAGGAGAACTGGCTTACCTACAGAAATGGTCCAGTGGCGGCAGGCTTGGCAGGAAAACTGCAACCACTTGCAAAGAGCATGAAATTTATGTAGCATTTTCACTCTTCTCCTTAACGACCTCCACCTGGCAACCTTTATTTAACCCAAAACTCAGGGTCTCAAGCCCCTGTACTGCCTGTGTTCCACGAAACAGGGGCTCAGATGTTTCTTATAGAAGAGGGACAAACCTCCCCGTTGGCCACGCCGGATTCCCCAGCTCCGAACACACATTCACATCTGTCTGCTATACAAAACAAGGTCATCCTGAGGGTATGCTTAAGTTATTGCAGCCAGGGGCATTTACCCTACAGAGTGGAGACAAGAATTCTAAATCTGTGTTTAGAACTCACTCTAGCACACCTAATCACATCTCCCCCTCCCTTTGTTCCTGACCTTCACAACTGCCTCCAAGCATGATCCAAAGTAAGACAGAGGAAATGGGAATAAAAATTAGACTTTAATTGAAATTCTCTGTGCGGCATGGTGGCTCATGCCTGTAATCACAGCACTTTGCCAGGGCTGAGGTGGTTGGATTGGTTGAGCTCAGGTGTTTGAGACCAGTCTGAAAACATTGGGAAACCCTGTCTCTACCAAAAAAAAAAATACCCACAAAACTTAGCCAAGTGTGATGGTATGTGCCTGTAGTCCCAGGTACTCTGGAGGCTGAGGTGGGAGGATTACATAAGTCTGGGAGACTGAGTTTGAAGTGAGCTGAGATTGTGCTACTGTACTCCAGCCTGGGCAACAGAGTGAGATCCTGTCTGAATAAAAATAATAAAAATTCTCATCCAGTAAAAATTCTCATCCCAGAATGCTTTAGTTCATTAAAAATGTGGCAAAATAAATGTTGTCATTAGAGTAGTGTTCTACCTTGTAGTCAGCAACTTATGTCCTGTATGAATAGAGCAGTGGTACTCAAAGTGTGGGCCCTGGTTCCAGCAGCATCGGCATCACTTGGGAACTTGTGATAAACGTAAATTCTTGGCCCCATCCCAGACCTACTGAATCAGAAACTCTGGAGGAGGGCGCAGCAATCTGTTTTAACAAGTCCTCCAGTTGATGCTAATTCATGCTCAAGTCTGACAATCATTGTCTGAAGTTGTAGAGGTGGGGGCAGTTCACAAACTACAGCTGCAAGCTAAAAGCAACCCAACATCTGGTTTTTGTTGTTGTTGTTTGTTTGTTTTTTGTTTTTGTTTGTTTGTTTTTAAGATGGAATCTTGCTCTGTCACCCGGGCTGGAGTGCAGTGGTGCAATCTTGGCTCACTGCAACCTCCAGCTCCCAGGTTCCAGCAATTCTCCTGCCTTAGCCTCTCCAGTAGCTGGGATTACAGGTGTGTGCCACCACACCTGGCTAATTTTTGTATTTTTAGTAGAGATGGGGTTTCACCACGTTGGCCAGGCTGGTCTCAAACTCCTGACCTCAGCACCACCTATTTTTATAAACAAACTTATGTTGATAAACAGCCACACCCATTCATTTACTTATTGCCTAAGGCAGCCTTTGTGTTATAATAGCAGAGTTGAGTTGTTGCAACAGAGACTGTGTGATCCTGCAAAGCTAAAAATATGTATTATCTCTACCTTTTTTTCAGAAAAATTTTCTGAATCCTGGCTTAGAGAACTATGGGAACAGAGGGTTCCAAGACAAGTACTTAGAAGTGCCTCTGCCACCTATATGCTTTGTGACCTTGGAAAATTTCCTTCTGATCTTGGTTTTTTCCCTCAAAATGGAGCAAGAATAACTATATCCACCTTTTAAGCTGTGATGATGAGTTAGCACATGCAAAGCCATGAATAGAATTCCTAGTGCTTAACAATCACTCAGTAAGTGGTACTTACTATTATTGTGACAATACTAGATAAAATTTACTGTAGTTTATATTTGAATCTGAACAATAGTAGAAAAAAATTACCTGATTTATCAACTAAACTCATCGGTTTGGTGGAGGCTAAAGAAAATGTTTAGCCCTACAGTCTTTCATTAGAAAACACAGTTTTCAAGGTAGTGAAATGTATTTAGATTTGCACTTCAGTTTTGAAACACATTTGTATGTTTAATGTCTTTAGTCTTGAGTACAGCCAACTAATAAACAAAAATGTCCATTCATCTGTCTATACTTTTATTTATTTATTATTATTATTATTATTATTATTAGTTTTTGAGATGGAGTCTCGCTCTCTTGCCCAGGCTGGAGTGCAGTGGTGCCATCTCTGCTCACTGCAACCTCTGCCTCCTGAGTTTTAGCGATTCTCATGACTCAGCCTCCCAAGTAGATGGGACTACAGGCATGTACCACCACACCCAGCTAATTTTTGTACTTTTTTAGTAGAGATGGGGTTTCACCATGTTGGCGAGGCTGATCTTAGACTTCTGACCTCAATTGATCCATCTGCTTTGGCCTCCCAAAGTGCTGGGATTACAGGCATGAGCCACCACTCCCAGCCTGGGAGAGTTATAAAATTATAAAATTATAAAATTACTTTATAATTTAAGAATTCTTAGTTGATGCTTTTACTTTGACTACAAACATGGAGAAAAATACTTTTGGAATTAAAGTGCAACTTACACTTGACAGTTTTTTTTTTCCCTACTATGGACATTAGAGTTTGGACTTTTGGGATTAAGAAAAAACAAGAAATGACATTCATATCAAATTATTTATATACACTATATTATATGTTGTAGTATATGACACATGAGATACATTCATTTTTTATGAACTGAAATATGAAGTTAAACCTGTATAACTAATGTTTAATTTCTGTCACTTTACCTAGAGATTGAAACAATGATACTCTATTATTACTCTTCATTCTGTGGGTTGACTAAGTTGAACTGGCAGTTTTCTATCTCATCTGGATTAGCTGAAGTCACCCATTTTATTGCATTCAGCCTGAAGCTTTGCTGGGGGGCTAAGATTTCCAAGATATTCTCCCCTCTTCCAGGGCCTTCCTCCCAACTCTCATCACTCAGTAGTCAAACTGAACTTCTTTTGGTACAGCAATTGGCTTCCAAGATGGAACATTCTAAGAGGATACTCAGTGTGAACACTTATGAAGCTTCTGTTTGTATCAGGTTTGCTAAAAACAGACTTGCTTGGCCAAAGCAAGTCACATGCCCAAGCCTAGTGTCAAGGGTTAAGGAGCATGCATATACAAGGACATGAATACCAGGAGGGTTGCTTATTGGGGGTTGCCAGTGCACCAGTCAACCACAAGCAATATCTTCTGAATAATAAGAATTTGGTGATTCTGGAAGACACACTGATTGACTAGACTGCTTCCAGCTCGGTGGGTATTGGAGAAGGGCTATGCACCCTTATTTATTTATTTCAACATGTGCTTGGAATTGATTATAGAAGACAAATTTGTTTCTGAATGTTTGTTTAAGGCCCTAAGTTTTGAATAACTAAAGCACAGAAGGCAGACCTTCTATTTCCCATTATCTTATATCCTCTTTTAGGGATTTTGAGCACAAAGTGCAGGACAGATGTTTTGGATTAGCTTATACAAGGCAGTCAGAGTTTGGAGTGCAGTTGTATAACACACAATTTATGCCAGATTTTTCTGAGATGAGTCAAAAGCCAGACTTTAGTAATGAGAAACCAAGGTGGCATTTGGTTGGTATTATTGATACAGCTAAAAAAAGGCCTCCCACCCAAACCACCTGGCAATAAACAGGATCATAACCACAATCAAATGCTACAGTGACAGCCAATTTTTAATCTATGGGCAAAAACCCCTCATTCCTTATCACTTGTGCTAAGTACTTTAGGAGTTTTACTCTTTATTTCCCTTCAAATGATACTGGATTCTATTAAAATTATATAGTGTTCGAGGTAATAAAAATGATAAGAAAATAGAAAGATAACTAGGAAAATGACCTAATGTCTTAAAAAGAGCTAATTAATTTGAATGAGTTAGTTATCATCATAATGCCTTCTGGAAAACTGTACCGAAGTAGTGGCTTCAGTTGGGATTCTTGAGGAAATCTGCTCAGATATCCATGAGTAAGAAGGGCTCTACTCTTTCAGGAGAGAGCATACTCTTTGATTTAATAGAGAACTTCATGAACGAGTACATACCAGCCTGAATAGCTAAAGAAAGCCGGGTGATCAGTGAAGTGATTGACATTCCAGATCATTCTCACTTCTGTGCATCCTTGATCTACTTTCTATAGAGCATGAATCAGTCCTTAGAATTAATAATACTACATACTTTGCATATAACTTAACAATAAATGCAAGTGGATATTTATAAATTATTTATGGTGGCATGATTGCATTTGTGAAGACTGAGAAGATACAGATATCATGTGATAGATGCAGTTCATTTGCTTGCTCAAGGAGCATTTTGGGGTACCTATTGTGTGCTCATCCTTGGCACTTTGAAAAATTTCCCCTTCTTATAGAATAACAGGGGAGGGGTTTCAGGATTAGGAAGAGAGGTTAGAGTCAGGGGAGAAGAAAATATCTGTGAATACCTACCTTGTGTCTCAAATTTGGAAACATTATCATTTGTTCCATACCTTTCATTAGATTCTCAAAGGAAATCAATGATTCCAAAATGTTAAAAACAGTAGAGCATTAGAGATGGAAGTAATCATGACTTTTTTGCCCTATGGCTTATTTTATAGTCAAACCCCCTCATTTCATAACTGAGAAAATCCAAGGCCAGAAACGGACATGAGTGCTTTGTTCAAAAATCACTCATCTGTTTACTGATAGACCTCTGCTTAAATTTCAGTGGGTTTCACTTACCTCTTGGGTGGTTCTACTTGAAATGATAACCATAGTTTAACCAAATGTCATATTGATATGAGCATCCTAAAACACAGAAGGGAAATGCAGTTCTATAGCAACAAAATGTTGCTATCCTAGCAGAAAATTAACCTTTTCCCATGATTTTCCTATTCTCTACCCCATCATTCCCAGACAAAGAACAGGGGTGGGAGACAGGACTCCTTGCATGGCTAAAGGCCATGGAAACTTGAGAGAATGACTTCAGTGAACTAATATTCTAGGAATCTTGGACATGTGAAGAAATTCTACCCACTGATCTCAATGAAATGGCAGCTGAGAGTGAGACTGGGTCTCCTCATTTAAGTTCCTCTTCCTGGTATACTGCATTGTGTTTTGTGGATTAGATTCACAATACAGTATTAGTATACGCAGTAGACACTGAACATGTTAAGTCAGAGAATTCAGAGGGATTCTGGAGAACTCAGGAGAAACAGACAAGATGTGAGGAAGGAAACTGCAGACTGTATACATTCCTAGAAGCACAAAAAGAGTCCAATGAAGTAGAGGATACAGTGGTGACTGAACTGCCAGGACCCATTCCCATTGCATAGCTACAGGGCCTCTCCTCATACGAAAGAAGTTGTACAGACAAAAAGCCATACATCAATTAAACCATCGTTATGGATGGAGCAGCATACTAGCTCCACCATGAGTTTGAGTTCAGGAAAGAGTTTGGGAGAGTTCCTTGCAGTTGACAGTGGGAAGATCTACTTGAGTTATCAATGAAAGAACCTGTATTAATTCTGCATACACTGGAAATTCTTGGGGACCGAACATATTTTTCCCTGACTGCTGATATGACGCTGGTGAGCGTAAGAAACCAAGTGTGCATCCACCTGACTTCTCCTTTCTGCTTTGGTGGTTACCAAAGGTGAGAAGGTATTCAGATGAGGAAACTGTAGAGCTCCTTTTTCTCATGGGATGACTCTCTTGGACTGACTTCATTAGTTTATGCTAATTGTCTAATTTCTTTTTGTCTCTTGCAGCCATCTAGGATGGAAACCTGTTTCAATACTGTTAGTGAATTAATGGTGAGACCATAAAGACCTATGCATTTGGGATATTTCTCTTGAAACATTCCACTTCTCTAGTCAGAGGTCCCACTCCACCCATTTGAACTCCTCTTCAGCCTAATGGGCAGCACAAGAGAAAGAGAGGGGCTCACTTCCAGATTCTGTTCACATAACTGTAAGACTACGGCAAGTTCAATCATTATCTCCAGATTTCTGTGTTTTCACCACATAGGAAGAAGGATTTTAAAACTGCATGCTAATTAATGCTTTGAGAACTCTGGCTATAAAGCTGCTTCATGGGTGTAAAATATTAATGCTGTTGGCACTACTTTCTTTTACCTTCGCCAACACCAAGACTTTTTAGAGCACTAAACTCAGGAGACTTCTTTTTTCTTTCTTTTATTGATTTGTTTATATTTAAAAACTTTTTATTTCCATAGGTTTTTGGGGAACAGGTGGTATTTGGTTACATGAGTAAGTTATTTAGTGGCGATTGGTGAGATTTTGGTGCACCCATCTCCTGAACAGTATACACTGAACCCGATTTGTAGTCTTTTATCCTTCATCCCCTTCCTACACTTTCCTCCTGAGTCCCCAAAGTCTATTGTGTCATTCTTACACCTTTGCATCCTCATAGCTTAGCTCCCACTTATGAGTGAGAACATTTGATGTTTGCTTTTCCATTTATACGCAGGAGACTTCTTTTGAGGAACAAGAAGGTTAAGCTGTAACTGCATTTTCTAGACCCTATTGCTTAAAGAAATTTGTCCCAGGAAGATTCCTATAGGGCAGTTTAATTAGCCCTAAGGTAGAACAGTAGCAGAAAAATTGGGGCCAAACTGGTACTTTGCTCTATCTTAGGCCATCATGTTTATCTGACAAACTATAAACTCTATGAAAAAAATGGGGCTACCCAATGATAAAGTTATGTTTGTGTACTTGTCAACTTCATTTGCCTTCCACATAGGTGAGCAAGGAACAGTCTTTCTTTCTAAAATACTAGCCTGATTCTGCTACTCTCTTGCTTAAAACTCTCTGATAAACTTGTGTTGCCTAGAAAAAGGCCCAGTCTTTTTAGAATAAAATCCAAAGCTTTTCTCTTTCTTACCATAATCTATTTTTCTAACTACCTTTCACCCTCTGCAGTACGTTTTCTCCAGCCATAACTGAACAATGTCTTTCTGACATTGCAACCTCTTTTCGCACCTCATACTTGTTTCTTCAACTGGGATGGTTGATGATCTGTTACAGTCTCACGAGTGTCTCCTTTCTTTAGAAATTTGCCCTGGCCAGGCTTTCCCAAAGTTAGAATTATTTGCTCTCTTATTTGTGATTCTTCCAGCACTTTATAAATGTCTTATTGTGCGTTTCTCTTACTACTCATGTTTGAGCTTTTCAGGAAAGAAGATTAGTTGTGGCTGCATTCCCACAACTGGCACAGTGCCTAGGACAGAGTGAGTGATGAGTTATGATGAGGAAGTACCTGGATGGCTATGGCCAGACCTTGGATAGCACTGCCAGTGAGGGTGTTTCACAGATCTCACCCTTTGACTGAGTGGGAGAAATGCAGGTCAAATCTTTTTTTTTTTTTTTTTTTTTTTAAATGTAGAAATACAGAGAGAATCTCTTTTACTCTAACAACTATAATTTCAGTGTTATTCTTATTCCATAGCATCAACTCCTTTACAGAAAAAAGACCGATGACACCCTTTGCCATTTAAAAATTCTCACCACATATTGAACAACCCCAAAAGAATACTCATTTGCATTGACTCAGAGGGTGCCAAGGACTGATACCGAAGCTTTTTATGTTGAAAGGCAACAGAGAGTAGTGGCTGAGATCACGGATTGAGTTGAAATCTCAGTTTTGCCACCTACTAGTATGTGACCTAGGGGAAGTAGCACAATTTCTTTCTGTCCATAAACCCTTTCTGCCCATATATTAAAAAAAGAAGGTTATGACTGTACTTACCTCACAGGCACCATGAGACGAGGAAAAAATCTGTTAATATTAAAAGCTTAAAACAATATCTGGCACAACAACCTAAAAAGCAATGTAAAGTGCTTGTCAAAAGGCTATGCTGTGGAAGATACATCTAACTCTGAGTTTTTATTTTTCTGTTTACTAGCTGCGTAATCCTAAATTGTAAATATCCATTGTCCTTAAACCTTAGTTTTCCCTCTCTGTAAGTTGAAGCTAATAATTATGCCTCCTTTAACCTTCATCCATTAAGTGAGATACTTCACTCAAAGTATTTAGCATAGTAACTGTTCAACAGATTCTACCTACTGCCATTATTTCATGAGATAGGCTGTCAACAAATATTTGGGGCTAAATCTTAATTGATGAAATCTCAATTTCATCATCCTAATGATGAAACTTCTTTTGCCATTAACTTTTTAGTACTGTTTTTAATAACAAGTGAGTAAAATTTCAGTTTCTTTCTCCTTTTCCTTACTGGCATGAGTTAGGAGTTGAAAAAAAAAAAAGAGATCTCTTGTATTAACAAATTGCGTGTAAATCTAGAGTCACAGAATGTTGTGTCTATGGAATTTTAGAACAGAAACTTTATCTGTCATAAATTCTATCATCAATTTTAACTGCTTTATTTTAAATCAGTGGTTCTCAATTGAGGGTGACTGTGCCCTCAGCTTCTTCCTTAGAGAACAATTGGCAATGCCTGGAAACTATCACAACCAGTGGTAGGTGCTACTGGCTTCTACTGAGTAGAAGCCAGGGATGCTACTAAATATTCTACAGACCATAGGATGGTCCCCTAAGCAAGAAATCATCCATCCAGGAAAATCAATAGTTACGAGGTTTAAAAAAAATCTCTATTTTAGACTTAAGGAAATTGAAGCTTAGAGAGGCTTAAATGACTTGTCTATGGTTGTAGGATTTGATAACATTATTTCTTGCTCCAGTTGATCTACCATGACATCCTAAACAATCCCAGCAGCCAGAAGACAGCTTAGTATTTACACTCCTTTCTCAGCATTCCAAATCCCTCTACTCTGAGTGTATCGAATCTCTCTTTTCTCCACAGATCAGCTTTCACCCCACTGTCCCCAGCTCACCAAAACACACAGATGTGCACACAATTCCATCATGGAAAAGTAATACAGAGAGAGTTCACTAAAGAAGCAAAGGCAAATTATTTCTCCTGGGCACACCTGTTTCAAACCAACCAATTCTATTACATAGCCCAAACAGAAGCCTGGGTGAAAAGGCAGACCAATGTACAGGCCTTTGTTACTGTAGGACTAGAACCGGGCCAAGGTTCCCATGGGTAATAATCATGGCTTTGTGCTCAGTGAGGTCTACAGGCAACTGCAGAAATACTGTGACTACAGAATAAAGAATAAGAATAGAAAAAGGGGCATGACTTGATGAGCAAGCCACACAGATTCACAGGAAGTAGACTTCAGCAGTTCTACTATCTGTGGTTTTCTTGAATTCTTTTCAGATCTTATTCTGGGAAAAGAAAGTTATCAGGTCAGTAGTGTTAATGTGCTTTGTTTTGTTTTGTTTTTGCTCTATTCTACATGGGCAAAACACGAGGAGATAGACATTTTCATGGTAGACTGGGAATAAAGAAGAAAAAGTGATCCTGCGAAGAAACCCCTGATGCAGTTCAGGGAGGGGAATAGATATAGAATGAAGTGAAGAAGATGCATATAACTTTTCAACACTAAAAAAATGACTGAAAATAGTTTGTTCTCCTCTAATATCATTAATGAAACCACATAGTGATGTCACTTCTGATCACGCTGTAATTTGAGTTGCTGATCTTGCGATAACAAGCTTCCTCTTTGCGCATTCACAGCGTGTCTACAGTGGAAAAGACCTTCAGGTTAAATGTGAGTGGGTGGAACTTGTCAAGAAAAATAACTTTACCACCACAACAACAAATGACGGGAGAGACAGAAACTTCTCTGGGAGAGCAGAAGGAAAAAAGCGAAGTCTAAGTATTATTAAACATGTGAAAGAAGAGTCATTTAATAGGAAGTAACTCATTCACACAAATGTAACTTTGTGGTCCCTCAGAAGTACGTAAATACTACCAATCAGTCCACCACAGATTATCATCAAAATTTCTTGGGAAATGCCTCATTAAAGAGTCTTTATAGAATAATATGAGTGTGCATCAGTCAAATAATTTCAAAAAGACGTTAAGCACTAGCAAATTTCCTTTCCTTCCTTGGGTATTACATTTTGCCATTGTGAGTTTTAAATTGAGGCTAAATGTGAACCCTTTGAACCATGCTCATCTTCGTAGGAGAGAGCTGTTTCTTGTTTTTAAGAGGAAGGCCTTAAATGGACTGAAGGATAGTGGTTTTGGCATTAAATTGCTCTTCTCAGATGTATTTATTACATGATGAAATTACATGATGTATTATTACTTGCTGAAATAATTCCATTGCCTAGGACTTGATGAAAAATAATTGGTAAAAAAATTCTTTCAGAATTCATAATTCTCAGACTTTGAAAAATATTTTTTAAAAATTGATATCCCCAAGCCCACCCACCTCATTACACAATCATTTCTGTCACTTTTTATCCCTGGTGCTGTAAACCCTGTATCCCCTCCATTAAGAGAGTGTTGATGTGCTTTGTTTTGTTTTGTTACATAACAGTTTCAATGAAGCATTTAATCAGAAAGATCCATATGTGACATATTTTGAGTTGCGAACTGGTTTATTCTCTACTCTACTGAAGTTTGTCTCCATTGACTGGTGGCCTGTTGAAGATCATAAATGTCTTTGTTTTGATTTTAGGGCACTGTGTTTCTTAAAGTTGGAGTTCCTGGACCAACTGCCTCATAGGCCTCTAGATGTGCTCATTAAGAAATGCACATTTCTGTGCCTAATCCCAAGCTTACTAAATCAGAAACTCTTGGCCAGGGGGAGTCTGAAATCGACGTTTTCACCTGTTTCTTGACTGACTCTTGTCTGTGTGGGGCGAATGTTAAAAATTTAAAGGAAAGAGAGACCAATATGCATCTTACAGATAGAGACGGAGAGAAATGACAGTACGGTAGCATTAGGAGATACTTTGGAAAACAGATTTTTTGAGGAGGAAAAAATTATATTGCAAAATTATTTTTACATACACAAGTTATTTGTATATTTTGTTCTTTACCATGCTCTTTATTTAGCTAATGTATCCCTCTTTTATCTGATTTTATTTTTTTCATTTAGTCTGTCTTAATACCTCTGTTAAAAGAAAAGAAGGGAAACAGAGGGAGAATAGGTGAAACTAAGGAGAGTAATATGCTCTTAGAAGCAATTTAACATTCTTTTAATGTATCTATCTTGACTTTTTCAATGTTATCTGACATTATTTAATTTGTTATTTGTATATTATCATATATTGGGAAGTGAAAAATAACTGGAATTATTTTTCAGACCTCAATGTTACTTACTATATTAAATTTATTTATTTGTTTATTTTAAAGAAGAGCACATAAAAGTATAGAACACTTTTTAAACGTATGCAAAGAAACATCTATTGTTAAAGTGTACCTTACAGCTTGACCTTAATCACTCTTCAATGATTTTAGAACACTTACTGTTTTCCATGCCATAATAAGAAACTGTAGGACTTTTTGTAGCCTTTCAATGAATTGAATCCTCTGAAAATTGCTTCCAATAAAATAAAATAAAAAAAAAACTTTCATATCACCAAATTCCAGTCACAATAGCAATCTTGAATCTGTTTGCCACTTAATTTCCAGCATGAGAAAGAAATAATGTTTTGGGGACCATTATGTAGACTATCCCTCTGACTTCTGGGCCCACATTTAATTTCCAGCCTGTGAGGATTAAAACCTGAAATTATGTTGTTATTTTAGTTTAGAATTCTTTGTATTTTCATAATCATCATTAGCAAGATTCAGAGAGTTATTGTTATAATCAGCTGTAATGATAGCTATTATTATTAACAATGCAGGGCAGACAATAAGATTTGGACTGAATCTGAGGCTCAGTGTGTATATCACTGTGGTCATTGTGCCAAACTGCACCTGAAAATGGAATGGACAGCTGGTCTAGCGTGGTTACACTTACTCAACATCTTGGAAAGACATCAGTAGAGCAGACAGTTTTGGGCCTGATCCTTCAGTGACTTGAGAAGAGAGAACTTCTTGACCATGAATGCATTTTTTCACTAGAAGATGAAAAATCAAGATAGATTCAGGACATTCCTTGAAATGTTGGTGATGAATAGGTAAAAACTCAGGTAGGGATTAAACAAAATTATAGGGGGGAAAACACAGTCTACAAAGAATGATGAAAATCTCTTATAGATAATTTTCAATGGAAGTTGTCTCCTGTTATTCTAGTCCTCATTGGCCATCTTTGCAGATGCAAACTTTCTTCTGCCCCTCTGTGTGCTATCTCTTCCAGCCTGAATCACAAAACTCATTAAGAGCAGTTTTACCATGATTTCCAAGTGACCTAAACATATATTAGTTCCCCAGGGGCATGCACAGTGCTGGGAGGAGATGACGGGGCAGGCTGCAGAGGACATTGTGAGAAGGGAAGCCCAAGTGAGCTGCTTTTACTTTCACCAGGCTGCATTTTGGGAGAGGTTTAGTCAGGGCAAGGCTAAAGACTAACTTCTAGTCTCTCATCTGGAGCCCTGCTAGCCTTTCTCTAAGCACAAAAACTTCAAAATTTGTTCGGGGATTGTCCTTTACCTTTAATAAAATTTAGAACAGCATTTCCGTCTTCATAATGATATTTAACCAAAATAACAATAATTCTAAAATTGGCCTTATTTGAAAAATGTAGAAATGTCAACTATCCTTTTAGATATTGAATGAATACACATATACTATATACTCTCTCTCCCTCTCTCCATAAACACACACACAGACACACACTCACACTCACACAGTCATAATATTTATTTTACCTTCTCTCAAATGAAACTACATTTATTCTACTCGATTTTGAGGTGAAGAGGCAGCAAGAGATTGGGGCTAAAGAGTCTGGTTAGCAGAAAATGATAGAGAGTTGGGGCTGTGGGAAGAGCAAGGAAAAAAACCACACCTTGCAACAAACACTCTATGCTGGGTTGATGGACTAGAAGCTTTTCCCCCCCTTTTAAAAAAATAGTAAGAGCCAAGTAACTAATGACAAGTGATATGAATTACCAGTATCAGGACACTAAGTTCTGGCCCCACTCCACTGTGACCTTTGTTACGGCTTTAGGCAGATCACTTTGCCAATCTGTGCTTTCAGTTTTCTCATCTGTGAAATGTGTTTAATCATATTGACTTGTTTCCCAGGGAAGTAATGTGATATATTAATATTTGTGGAGCACTTTGAGATCTGATGATAAAAGGTGCATTATACTAAGTAGTGTTTGCTTCTCTCCTCGTCCCCTTACCCCCAACAGATAATCTATACTCCTATCATATGCATATTTTTGCAAAGTTCATGTAAATGACTCTAGGCTGTTTGATTTTTAAAAAATTAATGCTGTGATATTTCTCCAGAACCTGACAAAATCATAAAAAATAAAAAGAATAGTAGTGACTTACTATGAAGGTTAAAGTCTTGTAAAAATCCGTAAGAAAACAGATTTCTGTTCTAGGCTTGTATGGGGTTATTATAAGCAACAGTGAGTAATAATGATTCCAAAAATGAGGAAAAATACATTGACAGTGTCACTTGAAAACAATTGTGTTAAGAGGCTTTTTACACTCATTTTACACCGTGTAGGTATCCAAAATGGGTTTCAGAGGATATTAAAAGGATTGTTTTTCAACGTATTAAGTGTGTGAAGCAAAATAATGAAAAAGATAGAGAGCTGGCTGATGGAATTCAGCTCAGAAAAATGACCTATCCACACAGTGTAGAGGGAAGGTGTAACAATTACTTCCTCTCTGGGCTTTTAGCAGTTCAAATATCTTTAAACAATAAGAAATTGCCTTTTACATATATTCCACTTAAAATATTTCATTTGTTTTTCCCCTCTTGCAGTTTTTTCTAGACATTTGCAAACTCTTGATATTGGAAGTGAACTACATTTCATTGTTATTGTTATTTGATTGGCAAAAAGTGT
This sequence comes from Chlorocebus sabaeus, assembly GCF_047675955.1. Lineage (NCBI taxonomy): Eukaryota > Metazoa > Chordata > Mammalia > Primates > Cercopithecidae > Chlorocebus > Chlorocebus sabaeus. The sequence continues at coordinate 64,190,804 of NC_132918.1, forward strand.
GAGCAACATAGTTCCTCTTTTCCAGTCCCTAATAATATCTTTCTGCTTCTCTCTCATCCCACTTCAAACAAGTTCCTCATCTTCCCTTCCGTATTTTAGTTAATGCAACTATCCTTCTCCCAGTCAGCCAGACTTGAAACCACAGCCTTCTTTGACCTCATCATGATGCTATGTATCATACCTAATGTGCCAACAGAGTCCTTAAATGACCACTTCTCAGAATTTAATGCAGCACATGTGAATGACCTAAGGATCTTGTATGAATGTAGGTTCTGATTCTGGAGGTCTTGGTTGGGCCCAACAGTCTGCATTTCTAATAAGCTCCCAGGTTGTGCCCATGTTGCTGGTGCATGAACCATAATATGACTGGCTAGGCATTAATCTTCATTTTCAGGCAAGACTTTGGCTCTCTACTGATATAATTCTCTCTCTTTTTTAGAAAAATTTTCAACCCAGGCATGATAAAACTGATCAGCCTGAGGATACTGCCCTTGGAGTTAATTTTTTGAGAGAAATAAAACAAGAAACATCGTAAGACACAAACCCCAAACAACTGGTGAGCAAATGGAGCTTCTCTATCACTCATATTCTCTTCTCTGACAGCTGTTTGCATTCCATTCCCTTACACATTTTTGTATGTTCTGTTTTGTCATAATGTATTCCTTCAACCATTTTTTTGAGAGTACACTATGTGTGAAACACTAAACTACACTCAAGGAATAAAAAAAAATGGGCCAGGCGCGGTGGCTCATGCCTGTAATCCCAGTACTTTGGGAGGCCCAGACGGGCAGATCACGAGGTCAGGAGATCGAGACCATCCTGGCTAACACGGTGAAACCCCGTCTCTACTAAAAATACAAAAAATTAGCCGGGCGCGGTGGCGGGCGCCTGTAGTCCCAGCTACACGGGAGACTGAGGCAGGAGAATGGCGTGAACCCGGGAGGCGGAGCTTGCAGTGAGCAGAGATCCAGCCACTGCACTCCAGCCTGGGCGACAGAGCGAGACTCCGTCTCAAAAAAAAAAGAAAAAAGAAAAGAAAAAAAGAAATGGTATGATGTCCCACCATCAACAAGCTTATAATCTTACAAAGAAAAGAGCCAAGTAAGCAAAGAAATACAGTGAAGTGTAATATTTCCCTATGCCTAGAATATTCTCTGTTCTGAATTCCTCTCCCATCCTCAAATCCTCATTGCCACACACACACTTTGTACCATAGCAACATTAAACTATGGTATGTAATACTCTAATACAAGTCATAATTTTAATCCTGAGAAATGTTGCATTATCAATGATAGAATTTCTATGCATTGTCAAAAATTGTGATATAATAATTGTTTTTATTAAAGGTATTATGGTTTTGAGGCTGGATTGTTTTCAGGTTCATGAGGACTGAGAATTCCAGCAACAAATATGACCCCAAACATATATTACAAAACTTAAAAATTGCTGAGAAAATGTAGTTAGTACAACACTATAGTAACAGCCCTGGTCATAAAGAAAATTCAAATGTAGCATCACTGGTGATTGGTTTCCATTCTCATTCCATTCCCTGTTCTCAAATGGAGAACAGTGGGACATGGATAGAGGTGGAGTGGTGATTCTTGGGTGGGAGGTAAACAGCAACCAGGAAGATCCCTCTTGGGAAGGACTGAGGCAGAATGTAGGCTCCGGAGGATTCTAATTCCTCTTAGCCCATTTTTTCCAGAGTGGGATACTGAAACTGGCATTTGCTACTCAGAAGATTCCTGGAATCTGTTGCTCTTCCGAACGTTTCAGGTAACCCGGGGATATAAAAATATATCCATTGATATTTAACCTACCACTGATTGGCACTAAATGTAACAACAGTAGGACTAGGACAACTTGGGATCATGTGAACAGACCAGAAACTACAGACTGCAACAGAAATGTGCAGATTGCCCAGGTGGTTTCTACAACCTGGCCGCGATGAAACCCCATGTCTTATACACTTGGAGTTTCCTCTATTTGATTCTAATGAGCTTCTAACCACTACTAATGGTGTTTCTTTTTCTACCTCATCAGCCCAGGGCTCATTCATTTTATCCTGTTTCACCTATGCTGTAATAGAAAACCCAAGGCCACTCAAACATAAGTAGCTTGATCAATACTAATTCCTGATCAAGTCAACCCAATACCCAGTTAGATAATGTAAATTGTATTTCCTCATTAGCTTATTATAAATTATAATAAAATATAAAGCATTGTGTTTATAATATGCCGTACATTATCTTAGCTGTTCTGCATGAATTGACTTTTTTTTGTCCTCATAGCAGCCTCATGAGCCATTTACTAGTTTCATTTCCATATTACAAATGAGGGACTTGACGCACAGTGAGGTTAGGCAACTTGCCCAAGGTCACGCAGTAGGTAAGTGTTAAAGCTAGGATTCAAACCTAGACAGTTTAGAGTTCAAACTCTTTATTGTATCTGAGTCATGAAGACTCCCACAGGGCATAGAAGGTTATATTTGAATATCAGATATTTTATGGAGCTACTGAAGGCTTTTCAGAAAGGGGTATGATCAGATTGAACGTCTGAAAAAGATCATAATGGTGGCTGGGGATATTTCCAGATTTCTTGTGCAATTATTTCTCCTTCAGCCTACCCTGATAACTCTTTGTGGTTAAAAGCTTGGGCCCTTGAGTCAGAAAAGTCTTGGAAAAAAAATCCCTGTTAGTTATAATAACAAACACTTTGAACATTACTGAGGTTCTGTGGTAACTTACATGGATCATGGTTTTTAACCTTCACAATAATCCCTGAGGGAGATACTACTACTGTCCCCCTTTTCAGATGAAAAAACTGAGTTCTCAGATTGGTTGTAAAAATATATTCAGGATTATATCACTAGGTATGGAGCAGAAGTTAAAAAACAATTTTGTCTAAATTGCAGAATATTAGTTACTGTTGTGTAACCTACTGTAATAAAGATTGCTGGTTCTTACACTTGTTAGTGGTGAGATATTTGGCATTATATTATATTATATTATATTATATTATATTATATTATATTACATTATATTATATGTTTTGAGACAGGGTCTCATTCTGTCACCCAGGCTGGAGTGCAGTGGTACAATCATAGTTTCATAGCAACTATGCCACACATTTTGAAAGTTACAAAACTCAACGAATAAAATATATTCTTAATGTTTTATTTCCTCAATAAAAGAGTTTCCATTTGTTCTTCTGAATGAAAACTGTGACTTCCTTTTTTTTCCTAAATGTGTACTTGAATCTTTTGCAGATGTATATTTTGCCTTGTTTGTGGAGATATTCCTTTATTCAAAATATATAAGAATTGCTTTTTAGATGTTTATCATCAACCTTTGATGTCAGTTTCCTAGTAAGTACAAAAGCCTCCCTTTCCAGCGGCTCCCCAAATAAATTCTGGAAGAGCTATGTTTTAGAAATTTCGGGATTTACTCATATAAGAAAGAATCCCTAAAAGTTAATATATTAAGATATGAGAAGTGTTGGCCTCTGCTTTTGGTTGGTGGGCAGTCTTCCTCATTTCTTCCTCAATTAGGAGTTCATGTAAATCAAAAACAAATCTATGTTTATGAGTTTGTGGTCTTATTTCTACAATTGTAAAGATAATTAAATATAATAATATCCAAAAACCATATCTATGTGGTAAGTTTTCAGTATTAGTTTGCTAGTGTTAATATTAGAAATAGTGATAGTAGTAGTATTTGTGCTACTGATATTAACCTTGTTATTAATCAGATTGTAGCATGAATGACCAAACTTTTTCAAAAGAGAAAGAATTGAGATTCCAAGGAGTCGAATGAGCTGCTCGTAATTATGAAAGAAGACACTGGCATAACTAGGTTAGAAACTGATGAACAGAAGCCTGACTCCTGCTTTCTATGTATTAAACAATGAATTCTAATAAAAGAACTCTTAATCACTGCCTGTATAATGACATATTCAACAATACCCTTAATTGCAAAACAACTTCCATGTTTTTGCACATTCCTGTTCATCCAAAGGGCAAGATGTACACCATTTCCTTTAGCTTTAAGTTCCCATCATTTATTACTTCATTCATTCATGGAGTAGATATTTCTGAAGCTTGTGTGCTGTTTTAGGTGCTAAGCTAAGTACTGGAACAATAAATGAGTAAGACACTGTTCCTCAACACAAGAAAGCAGAAACCTTCAGTATTATTTCACAGGATGTTTCTCAGTTTACATTTTTTCTTATCATCATCTTTTAAAAAGTAGCTCCAAGTGCTTATGGCCACTGACCCACTTCATTCATTTATTTATTCAGTCATTTGTCCAGTAAATATTTGTGTACCCTCATTATATGCTATGGGGATAAAGTGATGAATAAAAAAAATAGTCCTTCCCTCTCATGTACCTTAATTTTTCCGGTAGAATAGACACATTAAAAACAAAGAAACCAAACAATTACTAACTGTGACAAACACTATAAAAGAAACAAATATGAGAGAGAATAACAGAGGAACCAACTTCAGAACGGGTGGGTAGTAAAGGCCTTTGGGGAGGTGACATTTACTCTGGAATATGGAAGCTGAGAAGGAACTCGCCATGTGAAGAGTATAAAATCATTTTAGTACAATAGCAGAGCATAAAGACCTTGAGGCACAAATGAACTAGGTGTTTTTCTACACAGAAAAGAGACGTGATCTAATTTGATTTTTAAGAATATAGTTTTGGCTGCTGCAATAGAATAGACTGGAGCAGGGCAAGAAAAAAAGCTGGAACACTATTGCATAATGGGGAGACAGTCCCGATAGCCCAGGTAAGACATGATGGTGGTTAGGTGGTGGCAATGGAAATGAAGAGGAACTAGAAGATGAAAGATAAATTTTGGAGGTAGAATCAGTAGGACTTGTTGATGGACTGAAAATGCCAGAAAGACAAAATTAGCAATCCAGATCAATTTCCAAATTTCTGGTGTGAGAAATTGGATAATCATTGTTGTCACTGACTGACATGGAAAATTTTGGATGTTGGGAGGTAGATTTGGGAGGGAGGGACAACAAAGGAGTTGAATACAAAGAAAGAAAAGATCTTAAAAGCATCCCTCATATTAATAATTGAAAAATTCAATCATATATATATTATACACACACACACACACACGGGAACAGCAGGGTCTCTGAAAGAATATTTTGATCTCATTCTACAAGTAAGATGCTTGCACAAATCAGCAAAGATGTCACTGGTACTGTGTGACACCGTCACCACAGAATATTTCTTCACTGGCATGGTATTGATTCCAATGACTCATTTGATGCTTAAATCTCCTTGGCATATCCCTGTCAAGGTATCACACAGCCTGTGGTAAAATAGCAATAGTTACAACGGGTAGAAGGTAACAATAATATTTGATTCTTATATGCGTCATGCACTCTTGGAAGGGCTTAGTTAAAAAAAAAAAAAGAATTCTTATCAAACTTTTTTTTCTAATACACAGTAGGAATCTGTTTCCAAGTCCACCCATTCATTAATGTAATCTTTGGCACTGCCCCCTGACAGCACGGTGCTAAAAGAGTATATTCACAGGTGGACCTGTGGGGTTAGGAAGATTTCCTTGTTCTCATTCTGGCTCCTGCACACTCTTAGCGTTGCGGGGATTTGTTTGTTTGTTATTTCTCATTGGCTCACTGGTCAGTGACAAGGCTGGATGAAATGACCTTTGAATTCTCTAGCTCTAAGCTTCCACAGTTCCAGAATTTGTTACCTTCACTTTTAAATAGACAAAGGATATGTATAAGCTATGACAGAATGAAACTGGTAAAGAACTAAAATGATCCAGCTTTAATGTCCTACGTATGGAATTTTATATTGAAACTTGTAATGATGAATGAAATCCTTAGTCATTTTAAAGAACAGAAGTGACATTTATTTTTGTACTATTTTTTTTTTGGTGGCCCAAATCCACGTTGAATATATTGTCTACTATTAAATAAAATACATATTTTCAGGAATTCATGTGATACTTTCCTGAGTTCTAAGAAAAGTTTATCTCTGCCAGCAAAAAATGTGTATTTTTCATACTAACTGCAAGTGCCATGCCCTACTTGAGTGTTATCCTGGGAGAACTTCTGATGCTGAAAGGAGAGGATAGAAACAAGGCCAGGACATCACAGACTGAAGGTAAAAGAAACAAATCCTCTTCCACTTCCCCACTCCTCCACCCCATCTCCTGCTTCAGCAAGAACAAAGGAGACGTATGATGAATGGTACCCATAAAGATATCCTGGTGTCAGGAGACCTAACATGGGAACCCCAGACTAATACCATGATTTATGCCACTAATGAGGGATCTGAAAGAGGACAGAGTAACTCCACAAGGCCCTTTCTCCCGACATTTGCTGGTGGTGAAGACATACATAATTTATCTTCAAACTCAGTGGTCACTGGCCGAGAGCCAGGGTGATACTGAACCTGCAGGTGGCTCTTTTCGTTATGGTCAATGAGGTGGAACTCTAGCAGTAATACAACATGTTTCCCTTTTCCACTTTACTGCTAGGGCACTCAAGGCCCTAATCCTGTAAGCAGGTCACCTTAAGTGCCCAGTAGTACTTATACCTTTAATCTGAATAGTCCTATTTTATTTATGATCATTTTGTAATTGTTACTAATTATGTCTTAATGAGTCTGCTGCATTAATTGATGTTCTAAAAATATATAGAAAGGAATCAAAATTAATACATATGTGCTTAATGAATCTAATATCATTATTTCAATTTGGCCAAATTATCTTGGTAATGAAGGGATGAGATGGGTATATGAGACATATTCACTTACCCTGGGATTTAGAGGAGAACTACCTTCCTATAGTTAATACAAGGGCACACAGCATACGATGATCATGATACAGACTCAGAGCTGTCATTAATTACAAGAATTTCCTGAGATTGTTTTAAGCAGCTTGCTGGAGTAATGCAAAGATCCTGGGCTTAGGAGTTGGTCCAACACAGGTTTCGTGACCTAACTTCACTACTGGCCAGCATGTGATCTTGGTCAGGTCATTTAACTTTATGGAGCCTTGGTCTTCTCAGTGGTACAAATGAGACTAATACTTCACTTCTCACAAACTCGTGAAGAGAATTAAGCATCATAACTGTGTACAACTCTGTAGCATGGTAGCAGTCTTCAAACACTCAGTAAGAGAGCCTTCTTCTCTTACTTGTTTTCTGCATCTTCCAAATGCAAAAATGAGCATTTGGGGTTATGGGATACATACTAAAACCTATAGGCTATCCCCTTGTTGCTCTCTCTGTTGTTTCGACAGCAGAGCTTGCATTTGTTTATTCTGCACATGTAAACATTACACTAAAGAAATTCATCAGCTATCAGCCCTTTTGTACCTCACAATATTTAAAATTCCTAACTCTTTGGAATGACATAAAGATATCTCTTGACAGCTGTTGCCTTTGACTCACTCACATAATGTTGCAGACTCTTACTTATCAATCAGTTTAGACGAGAAATGGGAAAGGTCCTCTGTTCTTCTCTGAGTCTATGTGGATAAATGTGGTAAACTAGCACAAATTTCTTTCAGGGCTTAGACTCAGCCTGAATATCCATAATTACCGGGCAATATTTCAACATCTTGATATTTAAATTGATATAAATCCCACATGCACCCACCACCTTCTTTAAAATGAATTTGGAAGTATTGTTTAAGTGTAGAAACAATGTTTTAAAAGGCCCGTACACAGGACTTTATGGAGCACACTGTGCTTTGGGCTGCTGTGGTTAATCTAGGCCAGTATACTGCTCCAAGTAGTTGACAAATTCCACTGTTGCTTCTTTTTTATTTTTTTCCTTCCATGAAGTTTAAAATAAACAATTAACCTATTTCCAACACAGTGTTTGGTATTGATTTAATTTAGCATGTGTTATTCATCTGCATGCCTCACAACGGTTGCTTAATTGTCTAAATCTTTCCGTGTAGAGTGCTGCCTATGGAATCTCTTTCCGCAGAACACTCTTAGCAGAGTGTGGCTTACTATTTCCATAACATCTGTCTTTTCTACTAAAGAGCAGATTAACAATTATGCTTCTTTTAAAGGTGTGCGTGCGTGTGTGTGTGTGTGTGTGTGTGTGTGTGTGTAGGGAGAGTTGGGCAAGATAATTTGCTTCTTGTACTATTTTCTTTCTGGCACAATAGTTTGCAGTCTTATCACCAGGTCAGGGATTTTGCCTATACCCACAATGCAGCTGGCAGGATTGCCCTTTTCTTTGGCCTTATTATGCCACAGAATGCCACATTATTTCCATTAAATATGATTGTCTTCAAGCGAGACCACATATGCAACCCCTCCTCCTGCTCCCACTCCCCGTGTCTCTCTCTCTGTCTCGCACATGCACACACACCCACATACACATACACACAAATGCAGGCACACATGCACACAAAGCTCCTTTCAATTGTGTTAAGCAGTAAAGCAGAAGGATTTTTTAAATTAGTGTTTTGTTTTGGCAATGGTTGCTGATGTGTTCATGTAATACAGTTTTAATCAAATCCCCAAAGCTGAAGACCTTTCAGCATATCTTAGGCTGCACTGTGCAGGGCTTATTCCACTTGAAGTGGCCACCAGGGAGGTACAATTAGCTGTTCCCATGGAGAAGTTTGTTATAGTAATAAATAATAAGTAGCATAGGTAGCGATGGAATCAATTAAAGATATTTTTGACCATCTAATGGTTTATGGGAATGCTAAATAATTGACAACAAGTTTTTGACTGTTTTCTATCTGCATGTCTCCTTGTAACTAAACATTGACCATGCACATAGGACAGTGTCTGAGGTCACTACTTTTTCTTTTGTAAAGCCATATTGTCAAGGGTATTCTATGAAAGGCAGTTTCAGCCCTTACATAACCAAGCTGATTTTGAGAGGGTTAAAACTCTGCTGTAAATATTTGCTGCAGGCAGAAATCTAACATATGAAGGAGGAGAACAAATTGTGTTATCAGTTTCAAAAACAATCTGTTTCGCCATTCATTCACTTATTTTTTTAACCAGTGTAAAGCAGAACAATAGGAGTTGGGTAGCTAAGAGGGCTTTGTGTTTTGTCTCTGGGTTCCTACTGCTTTGAAGTTAAAATGGAAATTTGGCAAGTGGGACATTAGTAAAGTGCTCTAAATGCTTTTGGCATCTTGATAGGCGAAAGAAAATCAAAATGGTCAAGCTACCTTGGTTCAAAATTAGTGAGTGTGTGTTCATGAATTCCTTTATAAATAAAATCTCAGAATGGGTGGGTTTATTGTGTATATTTGAGGGTGAATTGATATGCCACACATCACCTAAAACAGGTCAGTGATCCATGAGCTTTGCAAGATTTACATGAAAAGCCACAATTGTTCCTTCGAAGTTATTGGATAAGTGACATATGGTCTCAATGCCAATGTGGGTATCAATGGGAATTAGACTAAAATTTGGGCGAAATAAAGCTTAAATCACAATTATCATCATTTGATTAGAAAAAGTAGTTCTAGCTGATTCTCTATTTTACAGATGTTTTTCTCTAATTGTAAAAGCCCACTCTGTGGATTTATCTGCAGAATGAGCCCACTGTGTCCTTAGGGTTTCTATGAAGTCAATATAAGCAATACAGTATATAAGAGCAACAGAAACTGCTGCTATAGGCTGCTGGAGTGTGAAATTTGTAAGTACATGTTCATGATACCTCAAGTCAAATAAATTTAATATAATAGTATCTTGTACTATAGTAGGGGTTGGTAAACTACAAAACCATGGTCCAAATATGGCCTACTGCCTGTTTTTGTAAATAAAGTTTTATTGAAACACAATGACATTCATTCATTTATGTATTGTCCATGAATGCTTGTGGGATGATGGCAGAGTTGAGTAGTTGCAACAGAGACTGTATACATGACCCATAAAGCTGAAAATACTTACTATCTGGCCCTTTAAAGAACTAAGCTTGCCCATTCTAGACTTATAGAATTCCTTAAATTAATCATTTAAAATGTACTTGTTACCTTCATTACATTCCTCTGAGAGGAAGTTTTTCATTTCATTCCTCCCAGCCCTGTTTTTCTGTTCTGAAGACTGTAATGTAAGGAATTTGAGAATAAACAGAGGATCAAATAGAATACTAAAATGATTCATACTTCTTTCCTAACCACAGCCATTGACCAAGAGTGTCAGCAGTTATTGACAGAGTGACATGGCCAAAAGAGAGACACTTCCTGTTGGAAAGTTTTGGCCAATTGCCTCAACTCAGTAGGAGTATCACAGGTGACAGTATTCATTGGAAATTCATCAAAATGGTAAGGAACTCCAAAGCATGGAAGTGGAAATCAAACCAAGAGAAAAACTAAAGAATAAAAAACAGGTTGGCTCTAGAATTCAGATGGAGTGAGGAAATGCGCAGGAACAAAGCAAAAGACTCTAAAGGAATTGCTTGAATGTGGAGAGGTGACTGGGGTTTCTTTTCATTGGATGATGTCTCCTTAATAATTACCCTGCAGAGGGTGGACAATTTCTTCATTTTCACGGTAGCTATCTTCTATAGGGATATGTGGGCTAATTTTTTTCTCTTCTACCACAGTTTGGATGAACTGCAGAGAGCTAGTAAAAAGAGATGAGAACATGAGACATAGAAGGGTGGTCTTCACTCAGAGCCAGGGAATCTCTCCACTTCCATCTACGTAGTGTGAACAAATGGAAACTACCCATATTTCCATTGAGTATCTGAGCCTAGCATCTAGAATGGTATATGTTTTAGAATTGTCTCACTTGTCACTTTTACATCTTTTTTAATGAGGGAGAAATTAGTAAATGTGACCTGAGGTTAGGATATCTCCACTGAAAAACAAAAACAATTTTATTGGTACTGTTTTTATTACTAAGAGTTATTTGGTAAATAGAGAAAGAAAGAATCAAATGAAGAGAACAGATTGAGTGACTCAGTTCTTACCTTCTTTAGGTGTAAAATACTGAAGGTACCTGTTCACCATGCTCCAGCCACTCTGGACTTGTGTTAGTCCTTCGGGGTGACCATGTCTTTTTTCTCCCTGCCCCAGGGTTCTCAACCCTTTTGGTCCAAATGACTTTACTTTTTCTCATTATTTCTTAGCCTGAATTTCCTCTGTTCTTTCACCTCTTTTCTTCATTCCCCTTATTTTTATTGTTTTGTCCCCTTTTCTACTGGGAAATCTGAGACCTGTGCAAAGCATACATAAGCATTCTTTATCTTGACTTTGACCTCAGAAGTTGCTGACCTCTGCTTTATTTACTGGAAATAGTATGTCTACTTCCTCTACTTCTTCCCAGTCAAGCCTATGCTTTTTCAGCCACCTGAAATGCTTGCAAACTGGTAATTAGGTTTTGTGTAAACATTTAAGAGTTTTATTTTCTTTTTAGAAAGGGCTGTTATGTACGATTTGGTTGGGGATTTTGGCACGTCCAATCTTTATTTTTTCAAATGACTTATTAAAAAGTAACAACCCACATATGTTTTATAACACAAGTAAGAATTCAGTTATCCAAAGTCATCATCTCTCCTCAATGTTCTATAAAATTAGTAGATTAGATAAAATTATTAATCAAAGAAATCAAAATGAGAAAAGCAAAATACGTGTTCGTTCACAGTTGTTTTGCCTTTGTTGTTATCTAAAGAACTCATAGATCTGCTTGTCAAGAAATTCTTTTGAGGGCTTTCTACGAATCAATTAATCTTTAAAATTAAATCTTGAAGAAAGAAAAACTATTGTTGGGTGTCAAGATAAATTTGAAGTTGAAATGATCTTTGACTATGCCATTTAATATTTGAGAACCGTGTTACCGAGTAGTTCGTATCTACAACTCTTCTGCTAATAGGTGAAGATGACCTTTCTGAAGGAATGGGATCATAGATATTTTTATTTCACCTATATTTCCATAGTCTCCTTTATGACACACCTGTCAGCAGGTGTGTCAAGTGTAGAGCCTGAATAAACATCAAAGTTTGAACAAGCACTTTGTCAAAGAGAGCCCTGTCCTCCTGATTCACTCTGTCATCTATCCCCACACGGTGGTCCATGATTCTCCACTACCCTTTTCCTAAAACTGCCCCCTCAGTTTTATCTCATAAACCCCCCTTTCACATATCTTCCAGCAACACAAACAAAGGAGAATTACTCAAATACATTATTCCATCTTATGCCTTTTCACATCTCTTTCCATTTTTACTGAAATCCTTCCTTTCTCTCTTATTTATTCTTTAAAGCCGTGCTAAGGTATTAGCCTTTTTTATAAGCCTACCTCAATGTCCTAATTCAGGTGAAGTTAATTTCACCTTATCTAAGCTGCTTCAACGTTTCTTTCACATTTCTTGTGTTGCGTGGGTCACACTGTTCAGCAACTGTGTGTTAAATATCTGTCTATCCAAAGGTCAAGTGCTGGGACCTCTCTTTATCCCTACTACCTAACTTTGGGGCTGGCATATAGAAGGGATCCCAGATATCTGTAGAACTGAACTGATGAATAGATAAAAGCAAATTCTATGATTCCTGGGAGATAAAACACAAAGCTTGGACCTTCTAACCAGCGTCAATTAACCTATCATAGACATTTTAAAATTTCAAAACAGTTTGCCATTAGGTCTGTAAGAACTATTTTTGTTAACGCCTATAAAGTTGACTGTTGGGCTAAGATTATTGGAGATAGTGATTAGGAGATAGGGTGAAGTTTAATTCTTTACATGGCTGAACTTCAATCAGACTCACCGAGAAATTTTAGGCCACATTTATTTATTTCAAAAAAGAGATAAAATCTAGTATCTGCAAAACCACCAAATACACACAAGTCCCTCCTTTTAATGAGTCACTTGAATGCAAAATCAACTGTAATTCAAGAAACCAAAAACAATAAAAGAAGTGAGCTTTGTCAGACTGGACCAACTTGTTCTACCTGTTACAGACAAAGAAAGGTCTGATGAGGTCCAGGAAACGAATTAGTTAGACCTTAAGTTGCAAAGGAGTATTCTGTGTCTCCCCCTACTGGTTGGTGGAATAACTAAATGGAACACCCCTCCAGGAGTCTAAATGACCATGATCTCCTGACAGCTTTGTACCATCTGATCACCTGCCTCTGCGAACTTTCAATAAGAAGGTTAATCAGGAGTTCACTTCAGGATATTTTCTCTTATCCCCAGTTTTCTAACTCTGGTTAATTAGCATTCTGCACTTCTTAACAATTCTAACTTCACATCCCATTGAAATAAACCATTAAGAAACCTACTCCTCACATATTTAAATTCCAGGCTATCACTACATTCTGATTACATCAAAATCGTCTTAAAAAGGTTTTTTTGAAAATAATGCTAAATGTTACCACAAAGGATACCATTTCCTCTAGTCTTCAAAGGGTTGTGTGGGCCCGCCATTAAATATGGGAATATTAAAAACAAGTAACAGCAGTTCTTTTAAATAGCAACACCAGATAAGATAAATCCACAGAAAATGTTGGGAAAAAGGAATTACAGAAAATTTATTTGTATTATTCCATTACCTTTATTTGGTGATTACATATCTAACAGATTCAATTTCTAAAATAATTTGAAAAGCCTATTATTGGGTATATGCATGAAAAGAGTTGAGACAAGCCAAGGATCTACAAAAGAAGATATTGTATGATAGATAATTTACAAATTAGAAAATGTCCTCATTCTGTGGTAACAGTTAAATCATCCCCAAGGCTTTTCATTATCAGCTATGAAGTACAGGCTACACAACAAATAATAAGAAAAAAAATGAGAAGAACAAATTAAAAATGAGTAGAAGTGAAGATTCTCATATCTAAGATCAGATATGAGAACCAACAACGAAGCACCAAAAAGTCAATACTGAGCAGTACTGAGCAAAGAAAAGCAACACTAGAAAAGAGAAAAGAAAATAAACCACGACAAGGAGAATGGCTTCTGAAAGTACAAAGGGCACAAAGGAGCATACGCTACAAAAGTCTTTGCAGGTCTGGCTACTTAGAAAGACATAAAAGCTAATAGTTAAAATGTATTCATTATATTTTCTTTACTACATAAAGGAACAATGTTATACCTTATATGGAGAGTTAGATTAGAAATAATATAGAATTTTTAATTTATTCATAAATATTTATTGAGTGCCATATTAATTGGGATATGTTAATTCATTAAACAATTCTGAAACTATCAGTAGCTTGAGGCGAGGATTTGTTTCTCACTTGTGCCTCAGCTCACTGCTGATCATTCTGGGGCCGTGCTCCTTCTACCATAAGGTGCTACCATCTTTAACAAATGGCCTTCAAGTTTGCTGAGCAGAAGGAGAGAGAGCATCATTCATGAAAGGTTTTTATGCACCAAAGCTGGAGGTAGCTTATTTATGAATTTTCTACACACTTTCCATTGACCAGAAATCAGACACAATTCCACTCTAAATGCCAGAGGGTTCTGGAAAATGTTGATTTCCTACTTGCTCAAGAAAAGGAATGTGAATATTGATTAGCAAAAACATTCTCTGTGTGAGGATCTGGAGATTCATCAGTGGTTGGCAGGTGGAGGGAACAGACAAAAAATAATCCACCTTTAAGGACAGAAAATAGACAACAAATGAAATGGATAAGTTAAATGCACAGTATATTAAATGGTGATGTGTGAAAACTAAAGCACCCAGATAAGGAGGATAGATAGCATGGCAGGAGTCAGTTACTACTATGTTACTCCCTTGGGAAGGAGACAAGGGAGTTAGTCGATATGTAGGGGAAGGAAATTTCAAACAGATGATACTGTAAGTCCAAGATCCCTGATTCAGGGGGATGGCTGGCATAATAGAGAAAGAGCAAAAAGCCCAGTGTGTCTGGAGTGGAATGAGCTGTTGCTGGTGGGCATTAGTAGAACATGAGAACAGTGAGATAATAGGGAAGGCAGATTTTATGCTGTTTGTAGACCAGTGTGAGAACTTTCAGCTTTTCTTTAAGTGAGGCTAGAAGCATTGGAGGGTTTTGAGAAGAGGACTGACATGAACAGATTTGCTTTCTATAGTATCACCCTGGTTGCTGAATTGAGAATAGAATGCAAAGGACAAGTGTGGACATAGGCAGACTAACTAGGAGACCGTTACAATCATCACAGTGAAAGACAACTGAATCAGACTGGTGGCAGTAGAAGTGATAAAAAGTGATTGGATTGTAGATATATTCTGAAAGTGGGGTCAACAAGATTTGTTGATTGAGGGTATATATGGTGCAGAGAAGAAAAATCAAGTATAACTCCAAAATATTGTGCTTTAGCAAACAGATGGATAGAAGAGTGTGGGAGGGCCACGTATTTTAAGGGAAAATAATGATCTGACCAGGAAATAAGTTTTTGACCTGTTAAAGTTGAGAAGGTTATTAGTTATTCCAGTAGAAATGCTGAGATGACCCTGAAAATAGTGTCTCTGCATTTCAGTGGAGAGGTCTGGCTGGAGAGAGAAATTTGTTAGTTATCAGATTCTAGTCAGATGAGATCATGAAGGCAATGAGAGAAGAGCTCCCCAGAGCTGAGCTTTGAGGCACTGAACATTCCAAAGTTGGGTACATGAGGAAGACTCACCAAAGGATAGGAAAACTTTCTGGCTAGCGAGGTAGAATGAAAATCATTTGGAAGCTAAGGGAAGAAAGTGCTTCAAGAAGAATAGAGAGATCAAATGCAACAAATGTTGCTGATAGATCAAGTGAGAGATAAGACATGAGATAAGACCATTGGATTTAGAACATGGAGGTTATTTATATTCTTGACA
Organism: Chlorocebus sabaeus; assembly: GCF_047675955.1. NCBI lineage: Eukaryota > Metazoa > Chordata > Mammalia > Primates > Cercopithecidae > Chlorocebus > Chlorocebus sabaeus. The sequence continues at coordinate 64,206,578 of NC_132918.1, forward strand.
AGAGCTTTGTTTCTATCAAGTGGTGGGAATGAACTTGGCTAGAATGTGTTCCAAGAGGATGTGAGAAGATGAATTGGGGATTATGAGTGTAGATAGCGTTTGTTTTGCTGTAAAGGGAAGGGGAGAAAAGAGGTACTAGCTGGAGAAGAAAGTGGGTTTGAAGAAGGTTTGTATCTATCTATCTAAAGACAGGGGACATAGGACACACAGTAAAATTTAAACTTCAGATAAATAGATATATATGTTTTATATATATATATAACATATATATAAGAATGATTCTGTAGACAGGAGTTGTTATAGGAGAAAGATGATAAATTTCTAGAACAATTTTCTTGAGTCGACAAAGGCAGATGGGATCAAGTGCACAAAGAAAGGGAGGCTTTTCCTGGCCAAGGGGCCATCACATCAGTAACAGGGAAGAAGGCAGTGACTTGACCTAGATAGAGGTAGGTGGTGGGGGTGGAAGTGGGAGTGGAAACTTGTGAAACTTCTCATCTGATTGCCTTTGTTTTCTTGACAAAATGGAAGGGAGAACAAAGGAGGAACTGTTAGATATTTGAAGAGAGCAAAAGTACAAAATGGTGACCCAGGAAAGCAGGAGGGTGACTGGGCTGGGGAAATGTAGTGTGATTGTCTGTCCACATGAAGGGTTCTCTTGTGGAGAGTGAACAGGAATTGAAAGTGAGGGGAGTCAGCAGTCCTGTGTTTATTTCCAGCTTCATTAGTTTCACAGGTGCAGGTGAGGAACGGAAGAGAGTTGGATTTAACCAGAGTTGCATTTTTCAAGTGAGTAGGCCAACGAGAGAACAGAGAAGATGAGGGCATCTGCAAAGAAATGATGCAAATGATTGGCTTCAGAACTTCAGCAGGATAAATAGTGGAGTGAGGATGTAGGGTTAAGAGGCAGTTTCAAACGTGGGGTCAATGCAACCTAGATGCCAGTACTGAGTCAGGGTACTAGGGGGTATCAGCAGGGCAGATTGAAAGTAGTGAATACAGAGAGGTGAATTTAGAAGATATTACAATTTTTGGTAACAACAAAGTCTGAGGCCTGACTACAAGAAGAGACGACTGAAATAGTGTGGAGAAGAGTTCAAGAAAGTTAGAAAGCAAGGATTTGAAATTGTCATGTTCAGGGACATCGAAATCACTAAGAATTATAATAGGGATCGTTTTGTGGAAAATGACACTGTGTCAGGAACTAACATCTTCAAAGAACCTAGAAGGGATGGACCTGAGCCCATAGATGCATAGGAAAAGAAGAGATGATCAGTAACATAATCGTATGACAGTGGATTCAGGGCTGGATAGTGTCAGGAAGTGGGAGGCAACAAGGATTAAAGAGGATGACTGCTTCACAGCCAGCCGTGGTGGTAAGGCAGAGGGAGGGAAAGAAAAGTGCGTAGGGGGAACTGTGTTCTTAGGAGACAGCCTGGTTTCAATTTGAAAAACAAGATAGGTGAGAAGAGGTTGAAGATGTTGGAGATTTTGATGATGTCCAACAGTGAGTTTCAAAGGGCCCTGTGAAAAGGATTCAGGTGATCAAGAGAAGTCAGAGTTGTGTTCTCACAGAGCTGTATGCAGATTAGAGTAGGGGACATAGGACACAGGGTGAAATTTAAACTTCAGATAAACAGGGGGTACTTCTTTGCATTTGCACCCAAGCCTAGGTCCCCACCACCCCTCCCTCATCCCCATCTCTTTATATCCACTTGTCTTTTCTTCATCTCTATAGTTTTGTCATTTGTGAGAATGTTATATGGATGGAATCATACAATATGTAACCATCTGTGATTGACATTCTTCACCAAACATAAGGACCTGAAGCCCATCCCAGTTGTTGCATGGATTCATCAACCATTCCTTTTCATTGCTGAACTATATTCCATCGTATAAAAAGCCAGAGCTTGCCCAACCATTTGCTCATCTAAGGACATATGTGTTGTTTTCAGTGTTTTGCTATGGCTAATAAAAGCAGTCATAAACACTTCATGTACAGGATTGCTACTGTCTTTATAGTTATTTTTGTTTTAAGCTTCTTTGAAATCATAGGTTTTGTGTTTTTGTTGTATTCTTTTGTCTAACTCAAAATAAATAAATCCTAATTGTAATTGTAATACAAAAGTCCATCCATGGAAACAACATTGGGACATGGCCTGTAGGATGAAACAAACACAGAGAACAATATGGATGACTCTTGCAAACAGTGCTAAGTGGTAGCAGCCAGTTACAAGCTTGATTCTATTTATATAAAACACATACAGCAAAATTAATTGATGCCGTCAGAAATCTAGATACTGGTTATCCTTGAAGAGAGGTCATGACTGGCTTCTCCGGTTCTGGTAATGTTCTGTTACTCGATCTGGTTGACAGATTCATTGGTCTGTTAAGTTGGTGAAAATGCACAGAGCTGTGTATGTATGAGAGGTGCACTTTTCTGAATATACACATATACATATTTAAGGTTTAACAAATGAACTTTATCCTAAGATTTGAGGGTTTCTCTAATGTGTGTTTTTTTTGTAGGCTGGGATTCACAGTTCCATTTAAATTTCAATCATCAATAACATTATATTTTGTAATACTCTCAGAGAAAAGGGGAGAGAAGTGTTTCAAGCTTAGTGGCTTGAACAAACTCTCACTAATTTACTTATAGTGGTAGCATTGATTTCATCTGTACTCCTTTTTTTTTTCTTTCCTGTAATCGATCTCACTGTCAAAATCCAACCTGAGAACAATGGAATGGGTAAGTGGAATATTTATTTATTAAAAGGGCAACATCTCAGAAATGAAATTACAATTTAGTTGGAATAAATTGTCTTATAACTTCATTTTTTTACATTAAAGCTATAATTGAGGGGTATTATATGCTGTTTATCACTGCAATGAAAATGTAGTCGGAATGAACTTCTCGAGGCTGTTAAACTGCCTCTTATTAGCATTGAAACTATACTCACAGCCCATTATCTTGGGCTATATTTTTTGGTATAAGGGAATTGCTATCAAAGTGTACTTAATCTGAAAGGAATTGGATTATAATTGGAGTCTTTGTGAAAGGGGAGTTAAAATTATTTGGTATTGTCTTAAGGTAACAATATACTGTTGGAATATTAAGAGTATAGCAGTGGCACTGGAAAGGCACACTGGTTATCATCATTTGATGTCAAATGATTCTCTGCACTTTTACTCCTAATCAAGCTGGGTAGTAAAAGATAGAACATGTTTATAAATTCATTTGACAGTCCTGGTTTTTCAAAGAGGGTTGTCGAGTTTTTATCATGTTCTATTATCCATCCACAGTTATCACTTGGCATTTCTTCACAAGGAGTATTAGAATCTAAAAGTAATAATTTCTGTATTTGAAACATAGTAGGTATTTCCTAAATGTCCATTAAATTAAATCACATTGCCAACAGGCCTGAGTAAAGGAGAACAGAATATTTCTTCTAGTGGATTATTTCAAAGGCAGCAAAATAACAAATGTGGGATGATTTTTATAATTTTTATACTATGATATGCCAGTCTAATTGCTGCCAGGCATGCTTGTCATAAAGAAAAATTTTAAAAATTAAACACTGTCATACAATCTAGGACAGAGGTTGGCAACTTTCTCTGTAAGAAGCCAAATAATAAATATTTTCAGCTTTGCAGACCATACAGTCTTTGTCACAACTCTGCCATTGTAGCGTGAAAGCATCCATAGATGGTACACAAATGCACGGATGTAGTTGTGCTCCACTATAAGTGCAAAAAGCAGACAGCTGGCTGGATTTAGCCTATGGGCCATAGTTTACACAACTCAATCTAGGTGATTGCCTGGTAACTTTGTGATTATAAACAGGAAAGAAAACCCATGCACTGAAATCTCATGGCTATATTTGGTTGTAAGTTGGCCATCCAGATTCAAAATATGACTTTGTTATAGTGATAATTATCAGACTATAGTATTAAAATACAAGGTAATTGTAATACAATAATTTTAATTATACAAATAACATGGTTGTCATTAAAAATAAATGGCATTTTATTCTTTTATCTTTGGAGACATTGAAATGCATCATCTCCTACTCTTAAGAAGAAACAAAGCAAGTTGGTATAATTTCTAAAAGAAAGAATTCAAAAGTCCATTTTTTAACTTGTACCTTCTGCTTCCTGGATATAACATACAACCCTTCTGTGTGTGTGTGTGAAGCATTGATTGAAATGTATGGCTCCAACTGTGAGTGTTCCTCGACTCTCCATTGCTTTCCCAGCATCTTTAAATAAAACAGTCTGAGAGTGGGTTGGCCCCTCTCCTGATTTATGAGCAATTTGTTGCGCTACTGAAACAGCAATCATGACAGAATCCTGTGTATTCTTTAAAGCATTGAAAGATACAGAAATAACTAGGGAGGACTTCTTCCACCAGGAAGAGACACTTGAGGCCTCTTTGCTGACCCCTGGGCTAGAGTTTAAAATTTACTCAGAAATAAACCATGAGGGGGTGGGCTCGGTGGCTCATTCCTGTAATCCCAGTGTTTTGGGAGGCCAAGGCAGGAGGACCGCTTGAGGCCAGGAGTTTGAGACGAGCCTGGACAACATACTGAGAGCTTGTCTCTACCAAAAAAAAAAAAAAAAAAAAAAAAAGCCCCAGAAATTTGCTCGTGTCACCAGTTTGAGAAGGGCGCAAGTCACCTTGTGGACAATAACTTGACATAAGTGCCTCATTTACAGAACTGAGATAATATTCACTGTCCTCCCACCACTACTTTTCAGGGCTGACATGAGCATTAAATGAGATGGAATACATAAAGGTGCTTGGTACCCTCAACCAACAGCCATTTTATTACTCATGTGCTGTCTCAGTTGTTACTGCTTCTTTTGTTTATGACTAGTACTGGAGGAATTGCAGGCACTGATAAACAATCACTGACTTATTTTCCTACCTCCCAATTTGTATTCCTGTTAGAAATCTGACAGACTGACACCAGAATGCCAAACCTGAACTGAAGTGCAGTAACATCTTCATATCCTTTAGCTGCACAAACAATCTAGGGCAGCAGTTGCAGTGCATTTCCCAATACTTATATTTCAAGTATTTTTTTGACATTTAACACCATTAGAACATACAGCAGAATCCAAGTACAGCTTCTTTGAGGTAAAAATGTGAGTGTTTTTTCATATCTCACTGTGTTGAATAACCTTTAGATGCAAAGTTAGCACAGCAAACATTGACACGATGCAGGCAGCTCAGTGCAGAGTGCCTAAAAATAAATATAAGAAGTTCATATGCTACCAAAAAAAAGAGTTAAGAATTTAAATGGAAAAACAGCTTTGAGTCTCATGATTCACAAGATCTCACTATTGTCTTTGATTCCGTGGATGCAATTGATTGGAAGACACTAAATATAGTTGTACCTATTATATATCCATAGCTTAGATAAACCTATCATTTTGCTTTTTGGTCTATTGTCTTAAAAGTGTTCTGGCAGTTGTGAAGTGTGATCATTTCAACTGGGGTCTCAGTTTGTGTGTCTCTGCAAGACCATGTGATTTTGGAGTCAGAAGTTCTAGATTTGAGTCCTAAATTTATCGTTTCAGGTCAACTTGGATGACTTTTCAGTTCCTTGGTTTATTCTTCATGTGACCGTTAGGAAATCCTTTAAGGATGTTTTAATTACCTAATATTCCTGCAAGGTGCCACTACTCTTCCTCTTCACTCTCAGCTTCTAGTAGGTGTGGTTTTTGGATGAAGTACTAGAGACTGCATTCTCTTATCCTTGAAGATGAGGACTTTTCTCAGGATGCTTCCTGGCCTTTCAAGCACCGTTATTTTCTGGCAAACATCTATTCTCTTCCTTTAATGGCAATAACATTTCTAAGGTTTTTGGAAAACCTGCCTCCCTTCTTTTCAGCCTTGTAGTTTAATGAGGTTGACCTTAATTCTGGTTTAACTGGTAAATCCAGGTTTAAGCAAATGAGTATATATTGTATTCTTGATCACAGTGATTGATTAAAAGACACTAAAATGTCCCAGTATCAGTCTCATTTGGAGAGTTTGAGTCACATGTCCTTTCTCTGAACCATCAGAGTACATGTGAGAACTTGGCTTGAACGTTCAGATAAAGACTTCCTCTTTCCTGCTGAATAGAAAGGCAGATACAAAAATCCTTGAGAGCTTCTGGCAGTCATTTTCAGAGTTACGTCTAAGTGTAACTGGGCTCTTTGTGGCATTTTAGAGCCATAGGTTCAAGCTTTGCTTGAAGCCAGTGTTACCTGGATAATGTAGTTATATGAGTCAATAAATCCATTTTAGTGCTTAAGTCCCGTGAGCTGTACTTTTGTCACTTGCCAAAAGGTCCAAACTGAAGTACATAGGCCCTTCAGATATACCTACACATGTCTGAATCTGAGGGTGAACATGAAATAAACTCAAATAAAAACCTAGTTGCATGTGAAAGCTTAGTATAATGTAAAAAACTGTACTGATATCGTTACTCGTCTATCCTTCCCTTACATCCAGCTTCCTGGGTATTTTTCCTTCTTTCTTTTAAATTCTAGTACTTTTGGTACTACTCATAAAGAGTGCTATTCAATCCCACTGGCTAACCTGTTTTAGATAATAATAAGAATATTCCTTATATAGCACCTACTTTGCTAGATACTGTACTGATTGATTTATAACGATACTTAATCTACAAGAAGTTTGTTAAATAAGATTTATTATTCCCATTTTAAGATGAGAAACCTGATGCTTAGGAAGACTAAGTGACTTGGACAAGGTTACACACTAGTAAGCAGTGCAAACAGGATTCAAGTCCAGGCATTCTGACAGAGTTTGTGCTCTGTCACTATGTTGAGCTGACAATTAGTTTATGGGCATGTCCTCAGGACATGAGATAAGTTGACATGGCCCTCCAGCCTTCCATGTGTCTTCAATCCAACAAATATTTATAGAATGTTTAATAGGTGCCAAATACTTTTCTGGGTGATGAGTAGATAAACTAAACAAGCCAAGCACAAACTCTGCTCTTCTGGAGCTTACAGTCTAGTGGGGTTCGCATGCCAGATAGACTGTATGTGGTAAGAAACACCATAGGGGATGCTGCTAAGCAAGCACACGGCAGTGTCACCCAACCCATCTAAGGGTATCAGGGGAAGCTTCCAGGGTCATGTGCAGCCTGCACCATGACTCAGTAGGAATGGACCAGGTGACAGGTGTTTAAGCAGGGAGAGTGAGAAGTATTTCAGGGAGAGAAAATAATGTGAATAAAAGTCTGAAAAGAGCATGGTGGGCTCAGAGAGCCAAAAGAGTTTTGAATCTTATAGTAGAAATTAGCCATAAAGAGAGGCTGGTAGGTAATCAGAAGCTAAACTACAGAATTCAATCTTCATCTTAAGAATGATAATAGGGCCGGGAGCAGTGGCTCACACCTGTGATCTCAACATTTTGGGAGGTCAAGGCAGATGGATCACCTGAGGTCAGGAGTTTGAAACCAGCCTGGCCCATATGACAAAACCCCGTCTCCACTAAAAATATAAAAATTAGGTGGGCATGGTGGCACACACCTAGAGTTTCAGCTGCTCTGGAGGCTGAAGCAGGCTAATTGCTTGAATCCGGGAGGCAGAGGTTGCAGTGAGCTGGGATTATGCCACTGCACTTCAGCCTGGGTGACAGAGGGAGACTCTGTCTCAAAAAAATAAAAATAAAAAGAACAATAATGGGGATTAAGCGTTCATGTCTTGATCAGAAATACTGTGTAGGAAAATCACTTTGGTCATTTGGGAAACAGATGAGAGAACATGGGGATTGGGAGACTATACGGGAGGCTATGCAATAACATGGATGAAAGGCGCAATGGTCTCAACTGGGGGTGGGAATGTGGGGAGAAAGAGAGAGAAGGAGAGAGGTGAGGAGGATGAATATGAGACCACTTTAGAAAATATAATTTGCCTGACTTGGTGATGTTTGAGGAAGAAGCAACATTAAGAATGATTCTGGGTTATATCTAGGATAGCTGGGCAGTTAGTAACCAATTTCACTGAAGCAAGGAATTCAAGACAAGTGAGGAAATCAAGCAGGGTTCAGAGTGAAGGGGAATTAAATCACCGCCCTTACCAAGTCAGTGGTTTCTGAACTTGTGTTTTAAGGAGACCTCCTGATTTAATTTTTGATTCTGCTCTCTTTCCCGATGCTGCACACAATACTGCTACACTTGGTTAAAAATATTGTCTGACTTTCTCAGAAAACAAAAATTTGGAAAGCTGCTATATCCAACACATATGAAAGCCACTGCAGTGAGTAGAGTATAGGTAGATACTCTAGACCAGAAGCCCAACACCCCCAATTATATTATACAAATATTCTATGAGACAGATTTAAAACAACAGCAAAACAAACAACTTGTTGGTGCTTGAAGGTTTAAGTGAATATTGGGAGTAAACAATAGATTTCATAGAGGAGTTCCAGTAGTGATGCCATAGGAAAAAAAGGTATAGGACAACTGACTCTAGGCCAGTCATTTTCTTGGACTTTTAAGCAAATTATCAACACACTTTAATAAGGGGCCTATGAAGGAGAAATCCTTTGATGAATCCAAATAATTGGAGAAAAACATGGACTTTTTGAAATCAATTTTAGAGATAGCCTGCAAAAAATTAAGCTCCCCAAAGCACAATACACTCAATGCTCCCAACCCCACCACTGATCTGCCACCTTTATAACCTCCTTGATAGTTTCAGTTCTTAGGTTAGGAAAACATAAGCATCTGGCTATAGCAAATACAGCCAGCGGTCTCCAAAACACAGCCTTTGGAAAAACAAACAAACAACAAATGAGAGGCATAGGGTACTAAATCTATGACAAAGTTACTGATCAGTGGTGTTTCCTAAACTCTGGGATTGTTGACAAATATTTGCTTTCTTGATTCCCCTGAGCTGTTTTTAACTCTTTCTCTACAGCTTTCTCTACAGTTTTTCATTATATATCCACAGACTATGATAGGAATGGGAAATTAGGGTGGCCCACTGTCTCAGTCAGTTTAGGCTGCTATAACAAAATACCTTACACTGGGTAGTCTATAAACTGCATACATGTATTGCTCTAAGTTCTGAAGGCTAGGAATCCAAGAAACAGGCCTCAGCAAATTGTGTCTGGTGAGAGTTTGCTGTCTGCTTCAGAGTTGATGCCTTTAAGTTGTGTCTTCACGTGGCTGAAGGGGGCGGGGCAGGGGGTAGAACTCTCTCAGGCCTTTTTATAAGGGTGCTAATCCTATTCATGAAAGTGGAACCTCATAACCTAATCACCTCCTGAAGGCCCTCCTCTTGATACCATTGCCTTGGTGGTTAGGTTTCAACATATAAATTTTGGGGGGATAAAACATTCAGGGCATAGCACCCAGTTTTCAATGAGCCCAGTCAAAACCCCAGAATCCTCAGAACAATGTTCCAGGTAGGCACTGACAATTGGTAGAAATTGGCCAATGCAGTGTATTGAGTCATTAGTGCCAAGTGCTTCCATATATATATATCTTTTGTAAAGTAATTTTGTATTTCCTCCCACCTCCCCTTTTCTTGACTTTAGGATTGACCATGTAACTTGTTTGGCTAGTAAAACATTATTAACCTGATGTAAACAGAGGCCTGAAACGTACTTTTGTGATTATACTTCTGTCTCATTTTGTTGTCCAAAGCAAATCACAAGGGTCAAGTGGAAAAAGACTAGAAAATTACATAGAAAAGAACATAGATATTGGCAGAGGGTAAAGAATTGGGGTGAATAATCAAATCTACTATTAACCTAATCCCTGCTTGGTTTTCTTGCTAAGAATTAAATAGTGGACTGAGATAGAGTAGAATAGAAAGTGTAAGTATTTCGGTTAGGAGCATGTGGCTTTCAATAAGATGGTCAAGGAGGGTTTCTCTGAGAGGTAAGATCTGAAAGTTGGAAATAAACCACACTTGCTACAGGTTTGGAGGGGTGTTTCAGTCACAGGGGCCTCTGCCAGCCCACACAGAATCTCTGTATAAATTGCAAAAAGACTCCCTCTCCAAAGAGGTGAATTTCAGGACAGCTACGTGGCTTGGCAAGCAAAGCTAGGGCTATATTTTTATCCCCCTTGGTTGAGATGTCCTGGTTAAGGTCACAGGTGAGGAAGTCTCATGATTGTTGTGAGAACTATCAGAGGGCCATCATGACTTGCAAGTACAATCACTAGGAGTGATTATTTATATCACAGAATCATCCATTATATCATAAAGATTAATCCTAAGGGCACTATGAACATCTAAGTTTGTTATACTAAGTATGTGTCAAAGCCTGAGTAGGAGGCATTTACATTTAAAATATTAAGAATCACTGCCCAATAATCAATCAGCAGTAAAATCAAATAGTCTTTGAATTAAAATAGTACATTCATGAGAAAATACAATTTTTAAAGGTTTACATGTGTTGCTTTAAAACTGTATCTATGAGGTAAGGTGAATCACGACTCAAGTCAAGGCAAGACAGAAAACTATTTTTGTGAATGAGGCACTCAAGAAAGCAAAATGAAATGGGAAGAAAATGAACTCCCTAATAGGGTTCCTAAGATGATGAGAGCCATCTCTGAATTCCCCCTGCAGTTGGAAAATGGAATAGGGTAAGTTCACGAGGTTGGGTCACAGCTCATCCATTCTGTGAAGTGTCCAGAATCATCATCGTCCCTAAGCGCTGAGCAGAACCTGATGGTTCTCCTTTGTATTTTAGAAATGTTTGTCGTTGTGTCATACTAGAAGCTTAAGAGATGGATTAAAGGGAAGGCTAAAATTTTATGCTCTTTTCTGGAAGAGCCCCAAATCTTGGTTCATGAGTTCGTGGGGGATTCTGAGATTGTGTTAATGGCTCCTGTTTCATGAAAGAGGCAGAGAGGAGGGAAACCAAGAGAACAAACATTAAGAGAGATGAGGGAGTTGTAGTCGAGCATTCTGCAGTGACTAAGCAAGCAGCTGGTGTGTGGCTGGACAGCTTGAATTCTCTGCGGGTAGATTGGATATTTGGATGGAAGGGCATGAGTTGCTTGGCTTGGGCTTTCATTGTGAGCAGCAGGTGTTATAATGGGCAGCCTGGATACTTTTTTTTTGAGAGGCTGGAGAGGAAACCAGACTTTTGCCATTGCTACTTTTGTAGCAAAACATTTTTTGCTATTGTTTCTAGTTCATCCATTCTGAATTTCATCTGATGGGGTTGGACCGAACTAAACCATTTAACAAAAATTGGGCAGAATTGGGTATTTTAGGAGGGTCACGTTTGCATATTCGAACACTTGGACTCCATTTCATCTTATAGCCAGAGACTTTAAAACAAGCAGCATTGTTTTCAAAGTACTATCATATAAAAATGTCTTCATGGTTTCTGCTTTAAAAGAGGGAGAACCTGTGTTTACCTGTATTGTTACCACTACTATTTGCAGATTTTGCAGTAGAATCTATTACTACTGTGGAAAGTGTTTTTGTTACTGAGGACAGCTATTACTTTATTATATTTACCTGTTTTCTTGCAATCCACACGCACTAACACTAGCTCCAAATTGTATAAACCAAAAAATACAATAGTTTCAAAGTGAAATTCAAAAAAGCAAAGACGGAAGTCTCTCCCATCACTCCTCTTTCCCCCAGGAGGCTAGTTGTCCACATGGTGACCTCTGCTGAGAAACACATTAAGTACTTCAAAGTCCAGCTGCCTTTCTGTGGGATGCACAAGAAGGTTCTTGCACATCTCACTCTTGTTGTCTGTAAATGACTGTTTTACTGCACTGACATTTCCTCCCAGAATCAGGTGGAAGGGGTTTTCCTATTCTGCCTGCACCCTTTTGAAAAGAATCCCTTTGCAATTATTCGTGCAGTTGCCCATCTACAGTATGAGCCAGGCAGACCAGCAGAGCATTGCCTGAGCACACGGACGGAATGTCTCACTGGTTGGGTAATGGTGACAATCTGGGAACAGGCAGTGACTTATGTTGATCAGGATCTCTCCTGCCCAAACTGATGGCTGGGAAGCAGGCCCCTTGGCCCACAGAGAGGACAGCATGTTCTCTCTCTGGCTGGCTGCAGGGTGGGAAGCATTGCTAATCTGAGCAATGTGAGCCCGTTAATCTTGGAATTATCTAAGAAAAGGCAATTGTCTGGCACTTCCTCAGCACACAAAGCAGGAGCTGCTATCACTACTGCCATCAACAAGGTCTAATCGGACAGAGGCTTCAGAACAGCTGAATAATGTACACACAGATATCTGCTGGTCCCAGAGTTGCCCACTCTCGGAGTTCCAGATGAAAGTGGAAATGCACAGAAACACATGAAGGCTTCTGGGCTGATTAAAAGCTCTACGCAAGTTATTTTCATAATTTTTGGAGAGACGATTAAAAACACACAATTCCCGGGTGCTTCTATACAAATTTTGAATTAGTAGGGTATGGATCAGGGTCTGAGCCTTTGCCTTTCCAACAGACTCCCGGGAGATGCTGATGCTGCAGGTCCGGGGACCACATGTTGAGTTGCACTGCTCTGTACTCTTAGAAGCTGAAGGCTTGGTTTTCTGGGAAATTTCTGCTGTGCATCTAATGGTTTGGAACCTCTGGAATTTATGACTACTGGTCTTTGAGTTCTGACTGACCTGCAGCTTCACAAATGGCCCCGAATATTATTAGATTCAAAGTCAAATAAATTTGATGAAAACACGTCCATTAGGCACCTCTATTGTTCTTTCATGACAAGACTTGTCCAGCCTAGCAAGAAGAACCATTATTAGGGGTAGAGAAAGAGAAAGAGAGAAAAGGTAAAAGTGTGTAGCTATATATGTATTTTGTTGTTGTTTTATACCAACAAAGTGGAGTTTTAAAAAGTTCTCTCTCAACTTCTTGGAGAAGGATTTGGTTTAAACAAAAGTAATGAAAGAACCCTATCCAGACCCCTGAGGTGCTAAAGAGAACCCACTTTGCTGCACACTCTATGAATGTTGGTGATTTTGAGATGATCCCTTGATATTGAAAACAGAGGTGTGCATTGCTTCCTACTGTGACCAGGCTGCTGGAACATTTGACTGACTCAATAATAATTATCCCTATAGTGTTCTCAGGTAACTGTTGTGGAACTGCTGGCTCCAAACTCAGTTGCCTCTCTCCAAAGTAGTTTTACTCTCAACACTATTTAACTGATTTTTAAACAAATACATTTGTAACCAAAATAAAATATTAATGACCAATGTTATACATGTAACTACTGTACAATCTAGATAAATAGTCATCTGTAGTCAAGCAGGGTTTCCAAAAGTATGTAATAAGATTGTTAGATGAGTAAATAAGTTTGATTGTGCTTTTAAGCTATGCAAGCAGAGAAAAAAATGTAACAGACTCTTATCTTGTCCGAATATGCATCACTTAACACACTTCTTTGTCTACCTAAATTGCATGTGTGTATTTTCAAATCTCACAACAAATCAAGAGAAATTTGATTTGATCAAATATTATTGTATTCGTCAGAACAGTTTCAGTAATTTTGCAGCAACAAATGGCCATCAAATCTCTGTGACTCACACTATATGCCCAACATCAGTCAGCTCTGCTTGTTATAAGTCATGCAGGGACCATGATAATGGACAGTCCATTTTGATGCATGCTGTTTGTCCTGACTGGAAAGGTAGAGAAAGGGCAAAGTGCAGGATCTCACATTAGCAATTAAATGATTGAGCCCAAATGTGATACATGTCACTTCTGACCACAATCAACAAGCCCCCTAACTGTCGAGGAAGTAGTCATAACCTTTTCTGTCTTCAAAGAGATAGTGAAGCACAGTTTCTCGTGAGGGAAACTGGATATTGGTGAACAGCAGGAGGGTCTGCCTTAGGTAGAGTCTGCACAACAGTTTGAATATGGAAGGAAAGAACTTGGGAATTTTTTTTTGTCTGCAAACTAAAAATGCATGTCAGTTTGTGGCATGAATCCAGGCTTGACTAGAGCCTTCTTACAGAAGGTCAGATCTCCTTTTGAAAAATAGTGTAATTAACATTTATATCAATCACTTTAAGATAAAAGATTTCGACCACCAGGTTAAACTTCCTGTGCTATTAGTCTGTAAGATGTAGTGAAAAGCGCGTGGACTGGGAATGAGACCAGGATTCTAGCCTTGGATCTACTGCTCTGTAACTTTAGACAAATTGCCTCACCATCTCTGTAGATGAAGTGGTCAGATAGAATGATCTGTTAGCTTCCTTTCAGTTCCAAGATTCTGCAATTCTATGAATTATAATCTTCACTTAGATTTATATAATATTGACCAGAATGTGGTGTGGTGAGTGGAAAAAAGATACTAGAAAGGATTAATAATAGTGCTGGCCTTATAATGGAGCCTACATAAGTCATGTAATGAGTTCCCTTTAATATCATACATATATCCCTTTGGTGCCAGAATTGAGTTATTCTGAAACCATCTAAAATGCCTAGATTACATTCTGGTTGGAAGTCTCTTCTGCCTGCTGGGAGGGAGCAGAGCAGTAATGATTAATTGTAAAGGACAGGGACTCTGACTTTTCACCTGCCTGGTCTCTGTAGCTTTCAGAGTCCTGTCTATTTGGATCGATGGTTTGCTAATTACAAACTGTCTTTGGAAGGCTCCACCATACTCTCTGGTGATTCATGTTTTTGCATTGATTTTCACATAAGCTAAGATGCAGTTGCACCATTTAAGCACTTGGAAATTGGTCATCAATGAACTATTTTGGACTTAATAGATTTGATAACACTCAAAGACTCTTTATGTTTTGATTTTTGGATTATGCTACCTAATATATGTCCTATTTAGCTGCTTTTTAGGAGGACTCTAGTAGGATAGGCTCTGATTTATGGATTGGCCTCTATAGGCAGCCTGAAATGGAATAAAGTCTAAAATTTACCTCAGTATTCCCCAGGCTGCTTATTCAGTGAATGTGTACCTCATTTAGACCTGAAAATTTTCCTGCTAGTGAGGTGATCTTCATTTTAAATGAGAAGTTATTTTTTTCTGCACCGTGGTTGGATCTCAATCACCAAACTCTAGGTTTAGAACCACATCCAGTCCTTTGGATCATAAGTACTAATTCAAGAAAAATTATAGTTATGAGATTGTCTGGCAGATACCTGGAATGAGTTAGCTAAAGCAGTGGTTTTATAATTTTTGGAATACTAGAAAACAATATGTACATGATTAAAGTGGTCTGCGATTTAGCTGATGTGAGTTTCCTGTCTTAGCACTCCAAGCTTCACAGCCTTCTTCTGATCTTCCCAGCCTGTCCCTAAGGCAACTCAGTGGCATGCTAAGGCACGAAAGAGTACATTTAGGGACACTTCCAGAAATAATGGGCTTGCAGCTTTGGAACTGCACTTTAGCACATTGGTCAAAAGCATGGACTTTGAAGGCCCTATCTTGAGACCTAGATCCACTTTGAATGCTTCCATTTTTCATTTGTGTTGTGCCTACCCTCTTTAATCCTGCTTCCTTATATGCAAAATCAAGATAATTATACCTAACTTAAAGAGCCCTCCTGAGGAGAAAATGAAAGTAAGGAAATTAGTAAGATGCTTTGGCATGTAGTAAGCACACAGCAAATGTTAGCTTTTCCTCCTCCTCTTAATAAGCTACATGCCTTACTTAGGAGTGTAAATTATGATAAATTAATAGAAAAATTGACTCTGCCTTTGATCAGTCACTGATGTGATGATATCTGGTTTTATATCCTAATTTTTAAAAATAATTCATATGCAAAAGAAAATAATCAGAACAACCAAAGAAAACGATATAACGGATGGAAGAACGTTATTTCATTCCTTCTGAATGTAACTTAAATGTCACTTACCTGGGAATTTCCAAATCTTCCAGTGTTGTTAGGTCACTCTTTCTTGGATGTTTAAGTAAAAATAAAAATTATTTGAACTCATCCCATGAGTACTCGAGCCCCCATAGGGATTTTCAGGCTCTGATCGTGTTTCCCAAATAATTCCTATTTTCTGTTTCTACTGAATCTTCCAAAAACTTCGTGTCTCTCTTCCTGTGGTTGTCTCTTCTCTCTATTTAGAATTAACCCAAACTTCTTATCCTGGCTATCTCTAAAGCATTACTGTAAAAAGTGGATGTGTGAAGGGATGAAGATAGTGCAATATAGCAATCAACTTAAAACTATGTTCAACTCATCCTTATTCTTACATGTCATTACTTAGCCCGTATGCTGGTTAGTTTAACATGTCAATTTGGCTAGGCTTCAGTACCCAGCTATGCAGTCAAATACTAGATATTGCTGTGCAAATACTTTGTAGATGTGGTTAACTTCCACAATCAGTTGGCTTTAAATAAAGGAGATTTTCCTCCATTACATGGATGGGCCTCATCCACTCAGCAGAAAGGTGTTAATAGCAGAACTGAGATTTCCCTGAGGAAGAAGATATTCTGCCTCAAGACCGCAACATCAGCTCTTGCCTGAGAGTACAAACTTGCCCACCTGAGCCCTATCACATAATTGTATAAGCCAATTCCTTGAAATAAATCTGTCCATCATCTATCTATCTATTCTACTAGTTTTGTTTCTCAAAGAACCCTGACTCCTGATACAGACCTTTTCTACACTTGGAGTTTCTCACCCATCTTATTTTCTCTAATAAAGTAGATTTAAAGGGTGAAAAACTGATAGCAATAATTCATTACACTTATTGTTATAAACAATATTGGCTAATATTTAATCAGCACTAATATATGTCAGGAAGCCATTCCTATACTCTATTCAACCACCTCTCTGTAGGCTTATAATACATTGAGCCCAGGTGGATTTTAACCATATCACATAATTTTCAAGGGATCAAGATCCTCTACTCCTGACAAAAAATTCCTAAGTGGACTGTGCCAGCACCAGAAACTCTACACATTCCTTTGGGCTAAAGATTTTGTTATAGAGAATTCTTTGCTTGAAAGAAATGTCCTAGGAGAAAAATGTGATAATAATTTAGCTGATAGGAGATCCAATAAAATATCAGCATTTTCTTGACAGATAAGCAAAAAACAACAATGGTCTAAATTTTTAATAAGTACAGTCTTGAGAATTATCCCCAGGGAGCAGACCTGGATGTGTTTCCTCAGTGGGGGGCCACTGGCACCTGCAGGATGTGGTAGAAAGAAGAGGGAGAAGAAAGGTGGGAGACTGCCAAAGGAAGTCTACTCCTTTACACTTGAATTGGTTCCAATCACACCTGCTCCCTTTAGGGGAAGCCTTTCCATTAAATAATGATTGTGATGACTTGGCAGGCAGACTGAATTTGGATGTAGGTAGATTATCAAAAAGATATTTTTTGCCTAATAACGATACCCTTTTCTGAACTGCAAAATATGTTCTCTAGTCTTCCTTTCTTTTCCAGGGTCCCATAGGAAGGAAAAGGTAAATATCTTGCAGTTTACTGTTGGTTTCTCCAATTGTTCCTTTAACTTCATCATGTTCTCTTGCTTTCTCAAGAACTTTGTTCCATCTGTATTTATTCTCTCTGTCTTTGTCCCAATCCTGAGTCTTTCTGTTCTAGTGTACCCGAGTCTCCTCCAGCTTGGATAAAAATACCAAAACTTTCCCACATCCTGCTACCTCTTCTCTTAGCTCACTATAAACAGTGTCCATATTTCTGTCTTGATTTCTTCACTGTTCTTAACTCCAAGCAATGTGATTTCTATACAACTCATTGTATTAGTACTCTACAGCACTTTCAATCAGTTGTGAAGAGCAAATCTTTTTTTTAGTTCTTGTCTTCCTGGACCTCTTTTTAGTACTCAGTACTACTGGCCAGAATACATGGCACCATTTCTCATTTTGACTTTCTTAACACTTGCTGATTCTTAAAAACGTCCCCTTTACTGGTTGCATTTTCTCTTCCAATCCCCTAAATGTTGATTTACTCAAAGATTTAGCTCTTACTTTTCTGTAATAGTATTTAGTCAAGATTTTTACCCTCTCACAAGATATTTTTCTATTACTTCTGTATACGTAAGACTCTTACTATTGATCCAAACCATTCTCCTGAATCCATTTCTACAAAAATCTCTGGCTACCTGCTAGTCATTTCCATTTGGAAGCTTTTATATCCTCTCATTTTTGGAATATTTGCAAACAAAGGACTTATCCACATCCACAAACTAGTGCTTCTCTCTCAAATATCCTCATTTTTCCCCCTAGTCACTGGGGTTGCAAACTCTGGAGTCCCTTTATCTTTACTCACGAAATCTTATTGCATTTTCGTGAAGACGTTTGCAGTAGATTCTTTTAATTCACTTCCCTATTATCATCCTATCTCCAGGCTTCAGCATTCAGATCTGGATTATAGTCTTCCCCCCATCCTTCACCTCCATGTTGCAATGCCTGTAATCTTGAATATGACATTTTTTAGCTCCTTTGAAATGCTTTCCTCCCGTTCTCTTCTCCTACTCTTCATTTGGCACCCACCTCAAATTTTGACTCCTATTTGTTTCAGTTGCCAGTAAATCCCATCTTTTCTGAATTTCTGAAACATTTTTAATCACAAATATATCTTTATTTAAATATATTTATGTCAATGTCCTGACTTGCTGAACAGACCTTAAACTCTTTGGAAGCCAGGGACTAGTTATTCTAATTCTTATAACTCCAATATTTAAATGACAGTTTGCTATTGTTAATGCTTAGAGTCTTCAATAGTTTTATTTCTACCACAAAAATGAAGCAGCATTCCATAGTATTAATAGTTAATAGTGGAAGTGTCAGCCTTGGTTTGCACTTCAACTCTGCCAAGTACAAGCTTGTGTGACCTTGGCCACATTGTTTCAACTTGCTAAGCTGTACCTGAAAAATGTAGATAATAATAGTATCTGCTTCAAAAGTTTATAAGAATGAATAAGATTATATATATGTAATACATATGTAATATATATGTTATATATATGCAATGTATATACATAAAGTGTTTGGCATACTGCCTGACACATAGTAAGGAGACAGGAAATGTTAGATATTACATAGTGGGTATTCAATATATATCTGATGAAGGATTGAGTTAAAACCATACTGCTGAAATAGAAAATTTTATACTTTTATAATTTTTACATGTTTTTCAAGTCATATTTCTGTATTAGTTTATCAAAACCTGAAAGACTCAAATGAATTAAATGTGTATTACTGAATTATTTTTTACCAGGCTTGGGCTGGGAAAAGTTAGTAATATTTATTAAGTGACTGTTGAGTTTACAATGCTGTAGGAAGCTGATAGTGCCTTTGGGTATAGATTAGACTGACTTCATATTTCAGTAGAAAAGGCAGATTAGAAAAATTTCATTCTTGACTCTATTAATAATTAGCTATCTGATTTAAAATATGTTGGTTTACCTCAGCTAGTTTTTCTTTTAGCCTTCCTAAAATGTAGTAAGAATTAAGTAAAAAATTAATATATTTAAGTATTATATTCTTAAACAAAAATGCTATATAATAAATACCCTTACTTGAATATTTTAAATGATTTCTGTATAATTTTTAATGAGTCAAGTTATTTTTACTAATTTCATTATTTGGAAAATATTTTTTCTTCTGTTTCCTAGAATGCTGGGCTTTCATTTACTTGGAGCTTTTTTTTCTGGATAGTGAAATATGAGTGTATTAATTAATTACTATGTGTCAGCAACTATGCAAGGCATACACAAATACATATGCACATAGGCAATATAATAGCATTTAACAAAGTATTACTAAAGTGCCAAGTGAACACAGAAAAAAGGAGTAATTAATTGTTCCCTTTGAGAGTGATGGCAAAACTATGAATGAAGACTGGACTTTTTTTTTTTTTTTTGTCTGAGCCTTGGAGGTAAAGTAGAAGTTTGCCAGTACACATGTGGGTGGGTATTCTTGGCAGTAGTAACAACATAAGCAAAAGCAAACTGGCTTGAGAGTGCTATTGTATTTATAAAATCAAGGATACCCTGTTATGGTTGTAACATTGATGTGTGTATGTGTATCAGAGGCAGTGGTTTGCTAGTGTCAGCTCACTCGTGAGAACCAACCGTGCGTATCTCTTCCTGTCTGCATTCATTGGTATCTTATAGGTAGCTTGAAATTGGCCATTGTGGGAGTATTTATACCCCCACAATTGGCAAACACAACAAATCTGGGTGTTGATGGTGGTGGTGATGGTAGTTGGTTTTTCCCCCCCTCCTTCAGAAAGCTGATATCTAAAGATGCATGAACACCCCTCTTGTAAGAAGTAGCAGTTTGACAAGCTTAGTCTGAAAGGATAAATAAGGTGGGACTGTGAATGGCTTGGTAAGATAAGCTAAGGAGTTTGAATGTTAAATAAGTTCCATTTATGACTTATACTGATATGTGATATTTTGTGGGCAAAATCTCCAAAGAAAAATGAAATTTTGCAAAGTGGCAACACAAATATATCTAAACAGAAACCTGATATTGAGGGCAAATAATTATAAACTGTGTGAGTAGATTAGCATTGGCAGTGCTCAGAGTAAGGAGTAGAAACATTTGGAAAATACTTGGTGGTCTTGTCAGCCAAAGTAAAATGTTCTCTGCAGTTCTAAGACTTCTAAGAGTCATTTCTGCTATGTAAACATTTGTTGGGAATGCTAACATTTCCTCTTCATCTTTCAGGAAATAACAAGGAAATACTAAACCTATACTATTATTTATTTAATACCCTTTCTCTTTGTGCTTCTTTTAGGGAAAAAAATGACCAGTGAAGACTTTAATGTAATAAAGAAGTAGACTAAAGGGTAGAAGTGGCAAATTATGTAACTTCCTTTAAATAGATGATCAATCACAATTATGTGGGGCTTTGCCATTTTTGAAATGAAATAGTCAATGAGAGCAAGCTAATTACTCAACTAATCTTGACTCTGTTTCAACTATATGACACAACCTGAAAGGAGAAATCAAAGAAGTAAGCAGGAGAATCCTAAAATTCCTGTGAAGGAAAGGTTCAAGCCTGTACATGTTTACATCGATTTTTGTTAATAGATAATATCTTCCAAAGCCTGGGTTAGAGTAAATAGTTTGTCAATAAGGACAACTGCACTAATTGAGTGCTTATTATATGCCAGAATTGTTCTACAAGCTTTACATGGGTTCTCCTGCTTGATATTCTCAACGACTCTCTACTGTAGGTTATTCGTAGTATATCTATTTTACCAAGGAAGTAGAAGCACAATGTCAAAAAAAAGTAGTATGTGACAGAGATTCACATCCGGGTGGTCTACAGCAGTAGCAGCTACCCTCCTAACTACTACTTATAATACAGTGGTTTTTAAAATGTGGACCTGAGAGCAGCAGCAGCAGCACTACCTGGGAAATTGTTAGAAAAGCAGGTTTCAAGGCCCCTCTCCAGGACTGTGGAGTCAGATAATATGGGATAGGGCCCACAATCTGGGTTTGAATAAACTTGCTGGGTGATTCTGATACATGCTAAAATTTGAGGACTGCTAACCTATACTACACGGTCTTTATAGTCAGGTCTAAGAATACCCAATATCCTAATGAAAATGATCTTATAACACGTGGATGCATGTTGCAACAAATACAGTGAGCAGGAAAGCCTTCACGTAAGTTGGAAAAGGAAGAACTGTCAGTTTATTCTGTTTCCAGTATGACTATGCACATCACCACCTTGCACAGTCAGAAAAAATAAATTGTATTCTGAGGCAAACCAAAACTAACAGGGTCACTCCGATGAGTAAAATCCCCAATATAACAAAACCTTTACATAAACCTGGGATCCCTAAATAAATCATTTGATACCTTACCTACTTTTAGTTATGTTGATGTCTGAAGATATGTTATAACCTTCCTAAGTACGATAATCATCTGAGAAAGTTACTGTCTTTTCCACCATGATTAGAATGAAATAAATTTGTTTGCATTGGTATTTTTATCTGCATGCGTACTTTTGAAAATAGTTGTTGTGTATGTTATTTGGTGTTCCAGGCCTTCTGAAATCTGATTCTCCTCCATTTATCTACTGCTTTATAATAAACACTCCAAAACTTGGCAGTTTAAACAATGTGTTATTGTCTTTTATCATACCATTGGTGGACCAGAATTAACTGAGAGGCTCTCACTTGTGGTCTCTCATACAGTTGTACTCAGGTAATGGCTGGAAATGAAGTCGTTGGAAGATGTGACAAGGCTGGAGGACCACAATGGCTCACTTACATGGATGATAGTTGATTGTGTATGTGAACTGAGAGCTCATTGGCAGCTGTTGACCAGAGCTCCTATACGTGGTCTCTCTTTGTGGCTTAGATTTCTCACATTATGGTATATGGCTGACAAGACGGGGTGTGTCAAAAGCAAGTTTCTAAGGCACCTCCATGGAAGCTGAAAGCCTTCTAATAACCTACTTTCAGAAGCCTCAGAACATGATTTTTGCTACACTAAGGCCAGCTCAGATTCAAGGGGATAGGAACTAAACTCAATCTCTTGATGTGAGGAGCAGCATTCATGTAAAGTAAGGAAAGGAATAAATGAGGCCCTCTTTGGAGACTACCATATGCTCTCTTGAACGCTTCAAAGTGAGCATTTTCTTATGCATCTTTTTCTCAGTTTTCTTTTGACAATATCATAATTTAGTTAAGTCTTAAAAGTTAAGAAAGGGTTTGCCTTTATCATGGACTATGTAGAATTTAAGATTTTACCCTTTCGGCAAGCTAACAAGTTATTCTGCCACAGTCACATGGATGATGGTAGAAATACAAGGTTTCTTGATCAGAGACAAATTATACCCTGTTACTCACAGTGATAGAAGTAACCAGCATATCAGCATATTTTTTGCCAAGATTCCCTGAGCCTCAATTCCCACAGGAAGACAAGAAGAGGGTGAGATGACACTTGAACACACAGTAGGTTGTGTCACAGGAGAGAGATCCTGAGCTTAGGAAACTCAAATCTATTTTATAATGAGCAGTAAGAAAACCTATTCTTTGTTCCAAAGGGAGACACTGTCTTTATCTTCCAAGGCTATTCGCTATATAGGTACCCTGAAGGAATAGCCCAGAACAAAGGCAGACAGTATCTCACTTCTAGGACATGCAGAAATGAAAGAGATCCATGGACAATTGTCCCCAAACAACCATGTGATGGTGGTCATGACAGGTGTGGAAATGAGGGGAAAAAGATGGATCATCTAGATGGAAAATAGAAGCAAGAAAAGTTTTATATGTTGAGAACTGTGAGGAGTTCCACTTAAAAAGGAGTAGAGAAGTAAATGAGGATACAAGAACCTCAAAGAACTGTCCATAGCGTGTTTAAGATTTTGAATTTCTTATGTAAGCAATAACAAACTGCTGAAAGGCTTTTATGAGGGAAAAGACATGATCACAGCTGGAGTATTGTAAGCTTACTCTAATAGGATCTGCAGAGTATTTAAATCCCTGGAGGAAGAGCACTTATTTAGAAGGAAAGTAGATGAAGAGAGACTGAGCTGAGAGTGTGGCATTCGGAGTGGAGAATCAGTAGTACCTACATATGACAGATGTTAAAGAGATAGACTCCATAGACATAGACTGGGCCACTGCTCTCACCTCTTAACACAGTCCATTGTCATTATTTGATTATTTGTTTCCCATTAGCCTCATAACTTTTTCAGGGGAAGAACCACATCATATTTTTCTTTATACCCTCTATGTCTGGCTCAATTTTGTCTGGTAGATTGGTTGATGTAGGATAGGGTTTAAACTGTATCAAAAAATGTACAAATTAGAGGCAAATAAATGAAGTTCCTAGTCTTTATGGAACTTACATCCTAGTGGAAGAGATAAATAATAAATTAATGAGCAAGTAAGCACCTATTCTTATGCCAGGTGGTGATGAATGCTACGAAGAAAAATAAAGCAGAACAGTGGATGGTGGGGTCGGGGGCACTATTTTAGATAGGGTGATCAGGAAATGCCTCTTGGAGAAAATACTCTCAGAGCTTCTGTCACCTCTTTGCTAAAACTGTTCATCAGGGGCACATGGGTATTTTGGATATTCAGGGTTAGTCCTGAGTCCAGGCGGAAGTGTTTATTGAGGGTTAATGAAGCTGCATAAAAATATCCAGTAGTGTTTTCCTGCAGATTCACCCAGAAGCTGACTCTGAGACAAATTTAACAAATAAATAACTATAAATATACATGTAAAGAATTAACAAATTCACTCTTGAGGTGGTCTCAAGAAACACCGGTTGGCAAAGTGAGGAAATGAAACCAGGATATGAAGGTAACCAGGAGTGCGGGTAATGAGCTGAATTGCACTAGGGAATTCCGGGAACCAGTACAGAACATGCACCACAGCAGTATCCAGGGGTGGACTGGTCAACATTTTACTCTCTGGGGATAAAAAGAATTCTGATTTGTGGCGTTTCCTGATTCCTTTGGTGTAAATACTCCCACCGTGGCCTATTTCAAACTGTCTACCTGATATAACTAAACATGGAGTTTGAAAGCATGCAGAGTAGCAAACCATTCGTTACATTGTATTTCCTAATAAATGTAGCAAAATCATTAGAAGATGATGCATTTGAGTATTTAGTACTCTTGTTTTTCATATTGTTTACTTAACTGAAATGTATACAATTAATTTTTTAATTTTTAAATTTTAAGCAATGACTTACCAAATTCCTAAGTATTTATTATCAGCCCTTGGGAGCTGGTGTGTACTGGCTGTGGCACATCACTGGAGTATTTCACCTGAGAAGTGAGGAGCCTGGGGCGTTTCTCCATAATGGATAATGGCTTTTCCTAGAAGATGGGGAAGGGGAAAAACTTGATTCTCCCACTCTTCAGGGTTGTGCCTGGTGAGAGCAGAGCACTGACACCCAGAGAAAACTCTCTGAAGGGGACACTGGTAAGACCTGAGGACTGAGTGAAGGATTGATGAGGTGATATAGTTTGGTTATTTGTCCCCACCTAAATCTCATGTTGAAATGTAATTCCCGGTGTTGGAGGTGGGGCCAGGTGGGAAGTATTTGGATCATAGGAGTGGATCCCACATGAATGGCTTGGGCCATCCTGTCAGTGGTAAGTGATTTGTCACTCATTGTTTAAAAGTGTGTGGCCCCTCCCTCTGCACTCCCTCACTTGCTTCTGCTTTTGCCACGTGATGTGCCTGCTCCCCCTTCACCTTTTGCCATGATTGAAAACTCCCGGAGGTTTCACCAGAAGCTGAGCAGATGCCAGCACCATGCTTCCCATAAAACTTGCACAACAATGAGCCAATTAAACCTCTTTTCTTTATAAATTATCCAGTCTTGGGTATTTCTTTATAGCAATGCAAGAACAGCCTCATACACAACATCTTCTGCAAGTGGGTAGAAATGATCCTGGGTCCTGATAAGACGAAAGCAAGTGAGCTTAAGAAATGATACCTTCTGTGTTTGGGCTGGTAGTTTTGAAGAGTTTGGCGTTTGCCCTTATATTGGACCTGGTTTGGTGCCACCACGTCTTATCTTTGTAGTAGGAGCCTAATATATACAGCAGCCTTGGTGTGTTTGAGGAAATAAAAGAAATAGTAGGCATTTGTTGGCAGACACCAAGACAGGAAAAGAATAGTAGCTATAGGAATAAAGATTGAGATGTTAGTACCTAAAAGTGAGGAGCAGCAAAAAAGGAGATGCAAGGGAAGGTGACTCAGAAGCAGCCATACCAAAATACCCCTTTACCCCAAAGACTCCAGAAAAGGGAAATGCTTGTAAAGCATTTTGGTGAAATCTTGCTGTTCTGTAGATGTAACTAAAGTGGCAACATCCTGTATAATCTCTGCATTCTTAAAAGTTGTAGAATTGGTGACCTTAGGCATATTTAAAAACTCCTTTGAGTTTAAGACTAGACTGGGCAACATAGGGAGACCCTGTCTCTCATAACATAACCAAAAAATGAAAAAATTAGCCAAGCATAGTTTTACACACCTGTAGTTCCTGCTACTGAGGTGGGAGGACCTCTTGAGCCCAGGAGGTTGAAGCTGCAGCAAGCTGTGATCGTGTTACTGTACTCCAGCCTGGGTGACAGAGTGAGACCTTGTCTCTTAAAATAAAAAGATAAAAAGAAAGAAAACAAAAGAAAGACAAAAAATGAAACTCCCTTGGTCAACTTTTCTTCATTTTTACATACTTACACATTCTAATTATTAGTGATATTTTAAATATATTTATTAAACCGATATTTATTGAATCTTTCAATATACCACAGAGTAACATAGAATTGTTGCTGCATCAAGAAAGTCAGTTCAATCGCTGTGCTGATTAAAAATATTGCAACTTAGCCACACTTGAATAACAGCAAGACTTCATTGTCTCAAAGTTTGTTTCTGTCCTGTTTCCTTGTCATCCCCAGGAGATGCAGTAAAACCCTGCAGAACTGATTGCTTGCCTAAAGATATCAGGATCTGCACTAAGGACCATCTCAGATTTGAAAATGTGTCCCAACCCTAAGCCAAACCAAAGAATATAAGTCATTGTTCTATTTAATGCGAGGCTACACTAGCATCTCAGGAGCAAGTTCCCTTCTCCTCCTTACATTATAAAATGAATCAGGAGCACACAGAATTTCAGAGCTGGGTAAATGAAATTTCAAAAACCACTAATTCTAAGCCTTATCTTCAGTTCTACACAAGACAACCACGTCTTTGATTTCTCTTTACGGGAAAGCTGAGAAACCACCATGGTGGAAAAAGTGTGGGATTTGCATATGAAAACCAAAGTTAATTACAAAAACACTTTTGTTAAATATATATATAGTATAAAAATATAAATGCATATATATATATATATATATATATAGAGAGAGAGAGAGAGAGAGAGAGAGAGAGAGAGACAGGGTCTTACTATATTGCCCAGACTGGCCTCAAAAAATGTAGTTTTAAAACAGTATTTATTGATAATTTATTCTCCCAGGCCATATTCTAAGAAATGAGGCTATAATGGTATCTATGGATAGAAAAATTTCTGGCATCATGGAACTCATGATGTCAGTATTTAATTTTTGATGGGAGATAAATTACTACTACTACCACTGCTGCTGCTACTCCTACTCCTACTACTACTACTACTACTACTGCTACTAAGCAAACTGATAAATAACCAGGGTAATTTTAAATAGCGATTATGCTACTGTAGCAGAGATGGTTGTCCACTAAAATCTGTTCTCTTTATATATTGCTGGGAAGTGGCTAGACAGACAAATACTGTAATGTCCTTATAGCTAATTATGTGGTCATGGGACTCAATCTCCCCAGTGGAAAGTAAGAGAGAACATTATGTGTCACTTCCAGACCAAGTTTCTCTTTCTCTTCCCAGAAGTTGAATGGCAGCCTTAGAGAAGAACAGAGGCACCACATGGAAGTACCCTGGGTCTTTGCATTATTCCAAGTAGAAAATTCACCCTTCAGAAAGGAATACCCATCTTGGACTATTATATATGAGAAATATGCTTCTGTTGTCTTTGAGTCATTCCACATTGTGGGGGTGGTGAGGGAATGTGAGCAAACCTTCCCTAGCTATTACAATAATACAGCAATGAATAAAATATGACAGAAAGATATGATACAGCACAATAGGAAGTTAAGCTAAAGGCAATCTGAGAGTAGAGTGATAGTGGAAGACCTCTCTGAGATGACATTTGTGCTAAGTCCAGCCATGTTAAGGGGAAAAGCATTTCAGACAGTGGGAACAGCAAGTGCGAAGTCCCTGAGGCAGGCAGGGATTTAACATA
Source organism: Chlorocebus sabaeus (assembly GCF_047675955.1). Classification (NCBI taxonomy): domain Eukaryota; kingdom Metazoa; phylum Chordata; class Mammalia; order Primates; family Cercopithecidae; genus Chlorocebus; species Chlorocebus sabaeus. The sequence continues at coordinate 64,234,310 of NC_132918.1, forward strand.
CTAGTGGAACAGACAGAAGGTTCATGTGACTGGAGTAACGTAAGCAAGGGAGAAATAGTTTTGAGAGGAGGTGAGAGAAGTAAGTAGGGATGACAGCATGTAGAACCTGCTTGGACATGGTAAGGAGCTTAGATTTTATCTCAAGTGTGAAGGAAAGCCATTGGTATTTTAAGATGGAATAGGGAGTCAATGATAAAAATAAATAAATAAGTAAGTAAGTAAATAAATAAATAAATAAATAAAATGCATTCTGAATACTGGGTAGAGAAGGAGTTCTCTTGGGCCGGAACTAGAATGGAATTTGCTCTTGGAAGAGTACAAACTCTTTAACATGTTTGTAAGGTCCCCCATAGTCTGGTTCTTGATTCCATATTAATTGCTCACCATTATCCCTCATTCTTGACTAGTGATAGTCAACTTTTTCAGTTCCTGCTCTGTTTTACTGTTTGCCTAGAGCATCTTTTTCTCACAGCTCTATTTCTCCCCCTACTCCTACATCGGGCTCTAATCAACATTTCCAGTCATATTTTGGGCCCTACTCATTTTGATCTACTTTTAGATCTGGTATTATGCCATAGCTTCTTTTACTCCTGGGCCTTTGCGCATGATATTTCACTTTATCCTGGTCTTGTTAACTCCTATTCATCATTCTAGTCTCTGCTTAGCTGGTAATTCACTTTAGAAAGCCTTCTCTTCCTATCTAAGCATGAGTAAGACACTCTACTCAGTGCCCTCAGACTCCTGTAGAGCTTTGAGGTTTGCACTGCATTATAACTGCCTGTCCATTGGAGTATAAACTCTGTACATCCACAATCTTTGTTTCTACAATGACTGTCACATAAATCAGGCAAAGGTTGAATGAACAAATAAAATCAATACCAAGTCCAAAGGACTTTTTCAAGGCTACAGATGAGAGATGAAGCCTTGACTTAGAAGTTGAAATGGTGTAAGATCAGGGATGGAGATTCATGAAAGTGTTCTCATATGATGAGGCACTTCCTTATTGGTTGTTGGTGTGAGAACATACTGGCTTCCTTCAAGGTATAGAGTCAAGCTCATCACTGCCTCAAAGAGATGACAGCTCTTTGTAAATTAGAAAGCATTATATTAACATTAAATAATATTTTAATAATATATAAATATATTATTATTATTATTATTATTATTATTACAGGGACTTGCGATTGACTCATTTTTCTGTCCAACAGAGAAAAACAGCTTGCAAATTTTCTTAAACATGCAAATGTTCTTGTCTGGAAAATGTTTGGTAATAAAGGTCACTGTGAACTTCTCGAGGAGCTCAGTGGGACAGAAGCAGCCTTTATTTATGTGTATTTATGTGTTATTCACTGATGGCTTTGCTGAGGAAAGCTATATTGTCAAGTGCCCTAATTAAGAAATAATAATGTAATTGATTTTTTATGGATTATCTTCAATTGAGTCCCTTTACAACAGCAAACTCTCATTGACTACTCGGGATAATTGATGGCTTCTCAGCACAATGCCCTTGGCTGATTGCAGAGCGTTGATGCAGTGTCTGACAGTGATCATAAGCCAGCTCGGTTCTCAAAACGGCGACCCTTAGAAAAGCAGCAAGTTGAAGTGCAAAGGGTATTAATTCACTGAGGGACACAGGTCAAGTCACTTTCATTTTTGCAAAATGAGGGGGTTGAACTAAATCAACGGCTTGAAAACTAAACATAAAAATTCAGCAGAACCCCTTTATCACACAAATTTTGTAAAACAGGTCCAAGTGGTGTTAACTTCGGTTGAAGTGAGGTTGTGAAACGCAGAGCTGGATCTAGCTCCTCACTTCCTCCCACCAGAGCAGACGCTAAAGGATTCCAATATGCACAGTTTGAAAACTCCTGGACTAGATGATCTGTAAGCGTGACTCCAGTTCTAACATTCTCGGATTTTGTGATATGACTTCAAGGACTCCAGGATAAACCAAAATAGCCATTAGTCTCAGCTTTGGAGTAGATGCATCACGAAGCCTGTGCATCACAGTCAAGTCGGAATATCAAACTTGGCTCAGAACACCCAGACTGTGCTGCAAGCAGAGTGGAGCAGTTTGTGCCTCTGATTTCAGTGATTTCCTACCGTTGTGTGTGTATATGCCTGTGTGCACGCGCACACACACACACACACTCACACGTTGAGTTAGTCCACGATGTTACAGGAGCTCTGAGTTTTCTTATTTTAGCAGATTTTTGTGGGGTTGTGAGGGGGCTGTAGTTGTTGAGGAGAGGGAAGCAACAGCTGTCGGGGACCAGTGAGCACCGTGCTAGACATTTTATAAAAGGAGATGTATTACTCACATTCATTCATGAGAAAATTAAAGTTCTGAAATGTCAACCAAGGCTACAGTAAGTCTCTATGACTCCAAAGCTCATACTTTTTACTACCTGTGATTGCTTCTTATATAGAGAGATGCAGTTAGATTGTTGTGGAAGGAGAGTGATTAATATACACAATCATTCTGAAAAACTCCTGTCAAACATAAATAAAATGTTACACTTTTTACTCTTTGAGGGCTTGAAGGAATGGGATACCTGAATCAGGGCCATTTCCATTAGAGTGTCCTAATATATATAAAATAGTGTTTCTGGACAGAGGTTGATTTTATCCCCTTTCCCAAAGGTACATTTGGAAATGTGTGGAGACATCTCTGATTGACACAATTCTGGGGTGGGAGGTGTCTATTACCGGCATCTACTGGGTAGAGGCCAAGAATGCTGTTAAACATCCCACAATCTAGCCCCACAACAAAGAAGTATATGACCCAAAGTGTTAATAGTACCAACATTAAGAAACCCTGATCTAGAGGTACTGATAGCATTAAAGGAGGTGTTACAAAATAAGATGATGAATGGCAAATATGGGAATCCAGATATAATTTCTAACTTATTTGATTCATTTAGAATTTTCTTGAAAGTCCTCTGTAAAGATTCTTAGTGAGACAATGATACCCTGATTAGTAAGTCTCCTGGGAATGAAGATTAAGCCCTATATAAAACACTTACATATACAAGACACATTTTCATAAATCATGTGGAGCAGAAGTTGTTATTATTAGGGTTCCAGAAACACTGACCTCCAAACTTATATTTTATCTGTACCATTCATAAGGTCTTCCTCACCTCATATGCCGAAGTGATACTTTTTGGTCATCAGATGCCAAGGCTCTTTCATTCCCTTGAAGATAACCTTCTTTAGAATTTCAAAAATTCATGCATTTATTTTAGGTTGATTAAATGACGCTTTATATGGTAGGCAGAATAACGTCCTTTCTGTCCCCCAAAGATGTCTATACTCTAATCCTGAGAACTCATAGTAAAAGGGACCTTGCAGCTGTGATTTAAGTTAAAGATTTTGAGAAGGGGAGATTATCCTGCATTAAACATGTGGGTCCAATGTAATCACAAGGGCCCTCAAAAGATGAAGAGGTCAGGCAGCAGCAGAAGTTAGAGTGACTCAATGTCTTGTTGCTGGTTTTAATGATGGAGGAAGGGATTGTAAGCCAAGGAATGCAGGTTGCCTTTTGAAGTTGAAAGAGACAAAGAAATGAATCTTACCCAGAGCCTACAGGAAGAAACACAGCTTTGATTTCAGTCTGGTGAGATCTGTGTCAGCCTTCTGACCTCAAAACTGTAAGACAGTAACTTCTTTTTGTTCGAGCTACTAAGTTAGTGGTCATTTATTAGAGCAGCTGCAGAAAACTAATATAGTATTGCACTTCCACCAGGTCTGACAGGATGCTCTGCTTAAGCTTTAATGAGTTCTGAAGGTATTAAGAGGTTGGTAAGGGACCCACTCCCAGATATGTGTTTTAATTCCTTGATAAACATGGAGAAACAGATTCCTGCATGAAGTTGGACCAGGAGGATGCTAGAACACCAGTATTTGGGACAGTGACAAAAGGAAAAGAAAAAAATTGAAAACATATGTATTCAACCAGCCACTCTTAGGGTCTAGATCTGATATTCTAAAGTAAGAATGTCCAACAGAATGTTAATGTAAGCCACATGTGTAATTAAAAAGTGTTTAGTAGCCAATAAGAAACAGGTAAAATTAATTTTAATAATTTGTTTACCCCAATGTATCTAACATTATCATTTCAATAGATAATCAATATAAAAATTATGGATGGGATATTTTACATAATTTTTCATGCTAAGCCTTTGAAATCTTGTGTGTATTTTACACTTACAATACATCTCAATGTGGACTAGCCACATTTCAAGTACTCAGTTGCCACATGTGGCAGTTACCATATTTGACAGTGTGTCTCTACAGGGATAAGAGATGTAGGCTACACTTGAAAAGATTATTTTGATGGAAAAACTTGGGAAATTCAAGGCATTTGGAATCCTACCTTAGCAGCCAGGTGACAAAGGTGCCATAAGTGGGATAGAGAGTACCTGTCCCCATTTTTGTATAAATCGTGGATGCAGAATCTGGAAGGAATTATGAAGAGAATGATCTTGAGAAGATCACTGCAGCAGCCACATGATCCAAAGCCCCCTCTCCAACATGAACGAAAGACAATCTATTTCACTGGGCTTTCAGAGCGGAATAACCATTCCAAGCTTTGTCTGGATGCATGCATTTTTTGTCTGTCATTTTAGCTCATAAGTTTTAACTGGAGAAGGTCCCTAAATGAGCTTCTAGAACATTTTTCTCATGGTAGGTGGTCTACAAGTGTTTCTTCAACGAATGAATCATTAAATGATTTATGTAAGCCGACTAGGAGGATTTAATCATTTTCTTATCATAAAAACTAACAAACAGCCAGTCAAAGGAATGCTTTTGGAATTTTGTATTATATAACCTTATATCACCAGTGCCTGGCACGTAGTAGGTTATATTTGTTTTTAGAATGAAATACCTGGCTTCTATTTAGAGATCATCCTAGTGCTAAAACTAGCTAAGCAACTTATTCCATGTTTGGCTAATAGGATATCAGCATAGCATATTTTTTTGTTGTTAATGAGAAAGGCAGTGGTTCTGTTATGCCCGTGGAAAAACACACCAAAACAAAAATACCTAATACAACATAACTTTTTAGATTTTGTTCTATTAATAGCCCCAGTGAGTGCCGACAAATGCTTGTAGTTTACCACAATGCCCAAATCAAAACCCTCAAATGGTATGACCACAAAGGCTGTGAACTCTCAAGCCAGTAAGCTAATGGACAAGATGCTAAATATCAACTGAGGATCAAGATATATTTTTAATTACAGTTGGCATTTTGCTTCTGCTTAATCCATTACATAGGAGCCAAGATCATGCCTTTTCTTCCAATTTCTGACTTCATCCATTGCTGGGGCTCAGCTTTGGTCAGTAACATTAGGTAGGAGACCAACCACTAAGGAGGGGTGAGTGATTGACCTAGATGACACATCTGTACCACAGAAAAAACCAAATGAACCCAAAGAAGCATACAGACAATGTCCTTAGATAATCACTGCTAATGTTTTGCAGCATTTTATGGTTCTTAGGCAAGATGCTGTATTGAATTCCAGGTAAGGATAAGGCGTTTATTTTTGCTTTCATTTTTTTTCGTGATAAAGTGAGATAAAAAGCATTGTTATGGCAAGGTCCAGGCCTAGAAGACAAAAAACTTAGAGTCAAATCTTTGCATTAGATGATAACAGATGAGGCACTTCACCTTTCTGAGTTTTAGTTGACTGATTTATAACATGAAGATAGAAAATATATTTTCTGTTTTCTTCAATTGTATTTTATGAGAGTCAAATGACAAAAATTACTATACTTGAAAAGTATTATTTTTAGTAAAAGGAATATGATCAATATCATTTGCAGTTGATAACATCAGTTATCATGAGTTAGAATGGGACTTTGTTTATTTGGTGATTTTCCTTTGTTTTGTTTTTCTGTACCCTCTTGTCAATCTCCCAATACTAGTCCCAGTGAGATTTTTTTTTTCCGTCAGATGTTTAGATTAATTCCTCCCGATATTTTCTTTCTGTTTAGTGTTTGCTAAATTAAAACTAGAAACCAAAAGTGTAAATACAAAGTATTCAACCTATGCTCTTGAAAAATCCACTTGTCTCTTTTTCCTAACATCTTTTAAGAAGTAGTATCAGTTAGACCTTACTGTGTAACAGATGTTCACATAATCACAGCCGCATACACCAGAAGTGCACATTTCTCACATGTTTGTGGGTAAGCTGGGATTGATACACCCAGGCTGGGCTCTGGTAGGCGGGTCCTGCAATAGGTCTCGCTAGTTTGGTGCTTTGCTATGAGCTAGTCTTAGACTTTCTCTACATTGTATTTAGTCTACAACTGGAGCTAAAGAGGTGACACCTACCCTGTTGAATTTCTTTCATGAATATAAAAGAAGCATAAGACGGCAAACACAATCAAACAAGGCACCATAGTAGATTTGGCCTCAAAGGATGTTCAGCAAAGTACTCCAAAACTAAATCGAACCTAATAATTCTCTCCCCAAGTAAAATGTTTATTTCATCAAAATTTAATCTTGTATTGCCAGATGGAAGTTATGTTTGCTTTCAAAAGTCAATGCTTGTAGTGACCACAATTGCAACTTTTTACATGGTTGAAGACACTATGCTATTAAAACTTTTGTGTTTGTGCACATGTGAACATTAATTCTTTTGATTACTTGTTGTATCAGGTATATTTTCATCAAATGCTTTATTCTTAATTTTCAAAAGTTTAAAAAGTTAGAACATTAAAATAATGTTCTAACTTTATTAGTTAAAACTAATAAGTGTTTAAGTGTTTAAGTCTAAAACATTTAAAATACTGATGCAATGGTATCTGTATATAGGAATAGTTTTTCTCTGTATGTGTGTCAATGAGAATGAAAGTTTTGTGAAGGAAGAGTTGTACCTTCTTGAGTCATATTCAGATCGAAGTTTGCAGTGCAGTACTAATGGAATACTATCGTCAGTTTGTTTTGATGATTAGCATTGTAATGAAATTAGCTTATTCTACTGAGAAGCTGTTTTAGCCATTTCATTTTAAAATACTCATTAGTTGAATTGCATGTTTTACTATTGTGGTACTATGTTTTGTACATGGGCCTAACAAAGATCCTAGGATGAAAACATGTTCAATTTTCATGACAGAGGAGTTCAAAATGATTTCTGATAAGATCCACTTAAAAGCTATCTTTTTTCTTTGATGCAATGTTCAGTTAGCATGACAAAACCTACTTAAAAAGTCAGACTCAGTGAAGATAACTGTAATTATCACACACACATGCGTGCATGCCCCTTATAAATGCCTACTTTGTAAATGCGACTTTTTGTTTTGACTATCTCCACATTAAATAAATAGCTATGAACAGTTGATAAGTTTTAGGTGGTTTATGTGAATCTTCACTAAAAAATGAAAACATTGCTTATAAAATAAAAGTAAGATTTTTTGAGCATAGATGTTCAGTTTAAACATGTATCTAAGTGAATAGGGTTACTCTTCTTGGCTCTAGGGGGCTTCTTATGTCTCAAGAGTCAAGGGTCCATCAGTGGGCCACGTTTGAGATTGAATGCTTTCTCATGGTCACATTTCCATTGGCGAGTCTATTTGAAGTCTGTCTTGGAGCTGGCATCCAGGCTGCTCAAAATATAATCCCTGAAAGCATTTCCAAAACCAAACATTCTCACCCTCTCCCTCCCCTTCCCTTCTTTTCTCCCTCTCTCTCCTTGAGTAAGTATGATCACATGGTATAAAATCTTTGAAGAGGTACATAGTAACAAGTATCTCTCTCATCTGAGTTTCCTATCCACCTTGTGCCATCTCCCAATATACCCATGTTTATTGGTTTTTAAAATAAAAATGCAGTGCAATGTTTCATTAAATTTTTATTTTGCATCACTTATCTTAAAATTACAAACGTATGTGTGCATTACATATACATATGCGTATATATCCAGATAATCTGTGTAGATTATTTGTTGCACAGTACAAACCACTTAAAGACACAGTAGCTTAAGTAAAAACATTATATTATTTTAACTATCCAGTAGGTTAGAAATTTGGCAGGATTCTTCTGGGCAGTACTTCTGCTACATGGTGCGGTTAGGGGCATTCATTTAGCTGCATTCAGCTATTGACAGGACTGAGCCAAAGTTTCTTAGGTCTCATCCTTAGGCCTTGGGCTGAGACCTAAGAAACTTTCACTTACATATTGGGCACCACAGCACTTTCCCAGGTAGCTTCTCTCTTCCTAAGTGACTTGGGCTTCCTTGCAACACGGTGGATGGTCTAAGGGGCAGCTGGACTTCATATGTGGTGGCTAGCTTCCAAGGGGGAGTGTTCCAAGACATAAAGGTGAAAGCCTTAGGGTTCTAAATTCTTTTGAGACAGAGTTTTTCTCTTGTTGCCCAGGCTAGAGTGCAATGGTGCGATCTCGGCTCACTGCAACCTCTGCCTCCCGGGTTCAAGCGATTCCCCTGCCTCAGCCTCCTGAGTAGCTGGGATTACAGGCGTGTGTCACCACGCCCGGCTAATTTTGTATTTGTTTTTAGCAGAGATGGGGTTTCTGTATGTTGGTCAGGCTGGTCTTGAACTCCCGACCTCAGGTAATCTGCCGGCCTTGGCCCCCTAAAGTGTTGGGATTACAGGCCCAGCCTCTAAATTCTTATGTGATAGTAATCAAATGACCCAGCAAATATCAAATGGCCATATTTGAGATTTAATAATTTCTCATGATTCTCTTTTCATTGATGAGTCTATTTTAAGACTCTTAGGACTAACATCTTTTTTATTTTTATTACTTTATTTTGTTTTATTTTACTTTTGAGATGGAATCTCGCTCTGTCTCCCAGGCTGGAGTGAAGTGGCGCGATCTCAGCTCACTGCAAGCTCCGCCTCCCGGGTTCAAGCCATTCTCCTGCCTCAGCCTCCTGAGTAGCTGGACTACAGGCGCCCGCCAAGGCGCCCGGCTTATTTTTTGTATTTTTAGCAGAGACGAGGTTTCACCGTGGTCTCAATCTCCTGACCTTGTGATCCGCCCGCCTTGGCCTCCCAAAGTGCTGGGATTACAGGCGTGAGCCACCGCGCCCAGCCCAGGACTAACATCTTAAGGTTCAACCAGGAAAATTAATCAGAATCACTTCTAGTACATTTCCTTGGACAGAACAAGTCACAAAGTCACCCAAGAGTCACAGAGAAGGAAGAAATTCTGCCTCTCAATGGAACGAGTGGCAAATAATTTTCAGCCATATTTAATTCCTGACAATATCTGTTTCATTTTATATGTTTTAAAGCCCACAGACACCAGCCAATCAGTGACTGAAAGATGTTTGCTAATATGCTATGGAAAATTTGATTCTGGTTCTGAAAAAATAATCAAGTTACGCAAGAAATATTGAAGTAAGAAGTGGTGCTTTTAGAAATAAAAATAATTTTCTTTTTAAAAAACCATAAACTCTTTTTCCGGAACTCAGAGGTTTGCTTTAAAGCCCAAATTTTTGTAACACAATGTGTTGTTAATAAAAAAAAAAAAATACAAAATAATAACTCCCCAAAGTATTTTTGATCACTTGGACAATCTAGATTGCCAGTTTGTGGACAGGTTAGTTCTTGATGCATGCTTTGACGTATACATTAAACCTTCTCTTACTATTCTCTTGATGAATCTAATTCCCATTAAACCTGTGACATAACCTATAACTATCACCAGCTTCTTTGTGGGAGTTTACGATCTTCATGATATATGCCTTCTGAAATATATGTCTGTAGGCTTATGGTAAAATTAATAAAACCAAAATTAAAACTGACAGCTCTGAAATGATATGCTACTCTTAGCATATGGAATAACTACCGTGAACACTTATGGGGTTTGCTGCAAGAGTATAGACAGTTACCCAATGGGGGATAACTTCTGAACTGTGTTGCTAAATCTCATTTGACAGGTTTTGGATTTGGTATAATTTTTCTATAGCATTTTAGTGTCGGGTGAGCAATATGTTAGCTATGATTCAGATGACATTTTATTTCTAAGCCCTTTAGTCTTTCCCCTCCAAGTCCTCCCTCACTTCCCTGTCACACCCTCCTTTTTCTCTCCTTTGCTTCCCTCTATATATACTCTATCTTATCTAAATATTTTAGCAGCTAGTTCATGACTAGAAGATTCTTTATGACATACAATAATAAAAATTTCTTTTGTCTGGCTGCAAATCTGAATGTGCACATCTGCAAATCTGAGAGTACATGTCAGAGTTTTACCTGTCTATGGATTTATTATGTTTTTATTTCTTATATCCAAACATTTATACTGTTATTTCATCTGATGGCAAAAATGTAAATCGCAAGGATTTAGTCCCCTACATTGTGTTACATGATCCAGGCTTTTATAAAATCTGTCTTGGCCCCACTTCATGCATGCACATGTGTGCGTGCACACACATTGCTTTTTTTTTTTTTTTTGAATCTTTTTTTTCTGATGAGTGAAGGGCTGCTAGCCAGAAGTTGACTTTGTAAAGAACAGCAGTATCCCTATAAAACAAAGACTTTTTCAGTTTGGAGGGAAAATACGTAAGATTAGATTGTTATAATAACAAAGCGATACTCATATATTGTAATTATGCTGAAACTTCAGGATTCCATATGCTGGAAACTATGTAGGATTATTCAAAAGATGAAAATAGTCAGAAAATAGGGCCAGAAGGAATTTGAGGTGCTTTTAGATATATCCTTTTCCTTCCCTTATCCTAGTTTTGCCTTGAAAGCATAGGAATTCTACAAACATGCTCCAAACATGATACATAAAAATAAACATATATTAACAAGGGTATAGTGCTTTTGTGTAGGAATACGAGTCTCCAAATCATGGATGTGGGCCTTTCCAAAATTTGTTCTATACAAGATAGACTTTTATTTCTGAGACAGGTTCACTTGTGGCTGTCTTTATCAACTTTTTAGTTATTGCCCCTAAATGATTTTTATCCCTGCAGTCGGGATCATTCTTTGCTATGAAACTATTTTATAAATAAGAAGATGCTATACCACTGCTAGAGACAGTCTTGGTTATCTACTCAAAATTCAATTCACTGTTCTTTCTTGGTAAGAAAGATGCAATGAGCCCTGTTAAATGTTCATGTTCTAAGCCTTTCTTTTAGCCAAGAATGAACTTGGTTTTAAGCAATGAGTTTTGTGAGCAGAAATTCACAGGTAGTTTCTTGGGAAAAATGTTCTTCTTTACAAATGGGATGATACCACTCTTCTACCAGCTTTCCCTTCTTTCTTTCTTGAATAAGGATGTAATGGCCAGATTTGTAGCAGCCATATTGTGACCACATGGAGGAAGTTAATATATTTCAGAGTTCTTGACCCTGACAATGTACAGCTGCTGAATCTATGCTAGTAACTGTCTTCTTCTCTGACTCATTGTAAACTAAAAAAAAAATTTCCTCCCCGTGTCAACTATCAAGTATTTTGCTACTGTTAGCTGATTCTAACTACCTTACATTGTAAATAGATGTAAAAAACTCATTTGTTTACATTAAATTTATAATTTTAGTGTTTTTTTCTGTTGCTGCTATTGTTGTTGCTATTATTTTGCCTGTATTTTCTTCCTATTACATTCTTTTTTTGTTTGTTTGTTTGTTTGTTTTTTGAGACGGAATGTCACTCTGTTACCAGGCTGCAGTGCACAACCTTGGCTCATAGCAACCTCCACCTCCTGGGTTCAAGCGATTCTCCTACCTCAGCCTCCCGAGTAGCTGGGACTACAGGCGTGCATCACCATGCCCAGCTAAATTTTGTATTTTTAGTAGAGACGAGGTTTCACCATGTTGGCCAGGATGATCTCAATCTCTTGACCTTGTGGTCTGCCCACCTCGACCTCCCAAAGTGCTGAGATTACAGACATGAGCCACCGCACCTGGTCTTTTTTATTATTCTTAAAACAGGTCCTGTACTCTTTGCTTTAATGCCTGTTTGCAATATACCTCTTGGGTTTTTCATCAAAAGCTTATGTTAATTGAGGAGTTTGGAGTTGAAGGAGGTAGTGTCCCTCAGTTAAAAATAAATTCTCTGGATTGAGGGAGTCGAGAGAGGTCTGTGGGTCTAATGAACACTGAGGATCAATTGCTGTAAGGATGTGGCTTTGTAGAATATCAGAAGGCTACATTTGGCCCAGACACACTGATTTTCACTAAGGTTTTCTTTCTCCAAAGCATAGTGCAGCAGCAGCAGCAGAGACAGGGCCTGTGCTAAGTTGAATCCCTCTAAATCAAGGTTTCAATCATCCTCCTTCCACTGAGCTAAAGTCCCCCATCTGACCTCACCCTGAGGCTTTTCTCCTTGTCCTTACATGTTTTCTTGATGTTCACTGTCTCTTGGAATGACATCCTGCCTCCATCTGGCTCTCCCCCATGACCAGAGGTGTCACAAGAGGCCTCTTCAAAGGGCTGCTCAGGCCTCTCCACCTACACAAATGATGCAAATGCCCTTCTTTATGCTTCTGATCTATGAAAGGAAGAAGACATTCTGATGAGACTTGATTTCACTTGGATGGTTAAAGCAGAAGTAAGACCCAAGGTCTTTCTACTCTTAGATCTACAAAATTATGATTCTATTGTCCCTCCTCTTTGGAGATAACTCTGCAGTAGAGGAAGGGTTCATAAGTTAAGAGTCTTTGTTAGAAATATTGGCTCATTTTATATTATAAACCATAATCTTCATCAGTAACATATGGGAATTTGGACAATAAGATCTGTAATATCCACCTCATATCAAATGCAGAATTATTCTATCAAAAGTTTTTTACAATTTTATAATGTATATTTGACTTTTCAGAAGATGCAGTGGGGATTCTGGTGCAAATTTATTCCAAAAAAATTGTAAAACCAAAATATTTCAGAACTCCTCTACTTCTTAGCAAATGGTGCATTCTCCATTAGAATATTTGTTGGAGCATAGCGGGCAGTCAATAAATATTTGCCAAATGAAAGAATGAATGAATGACTATCAACTTGGGATGTTTTATACCCCGAGATCTAAAACATTAAGCACATGTTTTAATGATAGCAGTTCTCATTTGACCCTTACCATAAATCCCTGGTCTTTACAAAAGCCAAATGCGATCTTTCAAACATGTGAGCTTCTGCATCTGGGTGATTCAGAGTGGAAGGGGTTAATAAAGAATTGGATGCATCCATAGGATTTCTGTGAAGCACAAAAAGTACAGTGCCAACAAAATCCCCTGAAGAGTAAACAAAACTTGGAACTGTTGCAAACAATAAATTGTCAATACCTTATAGAAGAAATGGATAATGAAAACTTATCATGCCTATAGTTAGTATCCTCTTTAAAAGAATTTACAGAGCCTATGAAATTAAATTCTGTGCACAGTTCTCTTAATTTGTCCTTAATTAAACAATACTCCATAAATGGTGCATTCAGTGACCAAATGTTCAGAGACAGCAAAATGGTGGGTCCCAAGCCATTAGGAATGAAATAAAGGCAGTCCCTGGAGAGTCTGCAAGAATCTGGTCTCTCTAAGTGACAACTGATGGTTTAGGAAAGATAATTAACTTTGCAATTACAAACTGCAGCTTTCACGAGTGCTGTTTTTCCCCCAGCATAATCTTTTAAATGTTGGATTATTTCCTATAATATGAAATAGTTTGCTTAGAAAGGGGTAAAGCAAACAAATGCCCCACCTTAGGCTGCTGAGTTCATCAGGAATTAAATCCTTATTGATTAATTTAATGGGTATTGTTTTTTATTTCTAATGTTAGATCAATATCCATTTAATGTGCGATGGCTATGCTGATTTTCAACACACTAATTTCATCAGGAAATTTATACAAATATCAAAACAATATATTGATTCTATACAAAATCAGAAAAATAGAACTTTTATTTTTTATCAGAAAATAAGTGTAAAATTCCTGTTTAGTAAGTTAAGAGATAAAACTTTTAAAGAATCCTTATACTGCTATAGATTTAGTAACCGTATGCCATTTTTTCCTGCTTAAGTGATTCTCTGAAAATCTCATTACTTTATTTATTATGGATTTTTAAATTACCTTAGTACCGGAATAAGCCAGTTTTCTTTCTCCTCCCTCAAAGAATTCAGTCTACCCTAACTCTACCTGAACAACTTTTCTTAATGTCAACTGACACTATGCATTAGGCAAATGTTAATGACAAATAAGAATTGCTTTTTTTTTTCTTTGAAAATCTGATCACAGGAAGGCCACTTCATTGTGTCTATGCAGACAGAAACTGTGAACTGTATAAATATCCTGAACTAATTTTAGAACCAAAATACCCATCTTCTCCTCAATATTTTCAGTTCATCTGATGGCCATGTCTTTCTCTTCTTTGTCTGATTTTTCTGATTATTTCTATTTCTACCTAGATGTACCTGTCTGTACTTGTTCAGAGTGGTCCTATCACTCACAGCAAATACACCAGAAAATAGACTTTGAAAGTTGACTCAGTCATGCAAATGCACAAATTGCCTTTTGTTTACACTATATAGTAACGCTGAAGAATTAGGAAGCATCTGAAAGATAAACTGGTTTTTATTTGGTACCTCCAAAAGTCAGAGAAAATTTGTAAGATTATCCCTTTGCCACTAGGCTTTTACATAATGTATTTAGGTTTTATTAGAAACCCTCATGTTGTTAAGTAATCTTTATACGTTCTCTGAACTTGGGCAGGATCACCCTTTCTCTCTCTCTTCCTTCTTTTGTTTCTTCCTTCTTTTATTCGAGCATCAAATACTTATTGAACTCTTATTACATACTAGTACTAAGCCTGAAACTTTTTTTTGTTTGTTTTGTTTTTTTGTTTTTCATTTATTATTATTATTATTATACTTTAAGTTCTAGGGTACATGTGCATAACGTGCAGGTTTGTTACACATGTATACTTGCGCCATGTTTGTCTACAGAGATCTACACAACACACTCAAGGAAGTGGCCATTAACTGAAAGTTGAAGTTCTTTTGCTAGCAGATCTCATACAGATACAGCCACTGGAGACTTAGATAAATATAGAGAAGTGGACTGCTTCTCTTCCTGGAGGCTAGCTTCTACACTGGGACAGAAAACCCAGGCAACTTTCCATGTCTAAGTCCATTTCCATGTCTGCTCAGCAAAATTCCCATCTCTTTCTAAGGAGAAGAGTAATGAATACAAATTATCCACCAGGCTCCTTGACAAAAGCCCATTTTCCTGAAAGATTGTGTTTGTTTCCACCTTAGTCAGCCTCCAAATTATAAGGATGCTCCTCCTTAATGCCTTTAACCTCTGATTCCTGCCATTTGTCCCTTCAAATTAACCTGGCTTTGGTCACTATGTTAAATTGTATCCTAATAGCATCTGTGTGTCTCCTGGGCTCCCCAAGACTATCTCCATTTGTCTAACCGGTGACTTCTCATTTCTCTTCTCCTTATTTCCTTCACCACTTTTTTGTTTAGCATCACACCTCATCCTCCACTTGAGTCTTCTCTTTTAGCCCTCTTGTGTTGTCACCTGGTTTAAATTTGCTCTCCCAGCTCTGACCTTCTGACACACGCCCTCATGTCTCAAGAACTGTTTAGAACTACTCGGGAGGCTGAGGTGGGAGGGTGGCTTGAGCTGGGAAGTCAAGGCTGCAGTGAGATGAAATCACACCACTATACTCCAGCCTAGGTGACAGAGCAGGACTCTCTCTAAAATAAAAATAAAAAAAATGTTTGGAAACTATAGCATCACCCTGCCTCCAGGTTTCATGGAGTTTCTCAGCTGGCCTGGGCCAGATAATGAGTGTGGAAAGGGGAGGAAGGAATGCATTATGCATTCAACTGTTAACCCATAATCCAAAGCTTCACTGTCTTATTTTCAGACAAATATAGAAGTTTCATAACTGTTCTCTCTGTATTTATTCCTCCAACACCCACATTTATTATCTGCCATTTCAAGATGAATATATCTATGGACTTATTTTGGAATACATTGTTTTCCAACTCTAAATCATGCTATAAACCTTGTGCTTTATTCACTATACAAAGTAAGAGGGCTACATCCCAGATGATCAGGAATGTATCATATTGCTGTATTTCCTTGACAGCTATTATAGGATGTTAGTAGAGTGCTTCTCAAACTTTATCCAACAGATGCTAATTCTGCTTGAGATCACTGTGCATTTTGCATGGAAAATTTTCCATCAGCAAATATGGGAATCATGGGCTAAACAAAACTAAATAGGTCCCTTTACTTCAGGACTCTCTGAATCTTAAATATGGTAATGTACTTACAGTACTCCAAGAGGAAGATAAAGGATATGGTACTTGACCATGAATGCTTTTTTTTTTCTAAAGTGTCTTGAATAGCTAGTGTTAGTCCTCTGTGGAGCATGCATTTAGTGAAATACTGTTCCACAAAATGAAATTTTAAGTATTGAGAGAGTAAATAAAAGGCTTTCATAATTTGGTCCTCATTTTCCTTTCTATCTTATCTCATTTAACTACCATAAATGTCTTGTTAAGAACTTTATATTCTTATTAAGTAAAGGCCATTTATTATTTCAAAAAAAAAGGCCATTTATTATTTCAACACAACCTATGCTTTGCTAAACACCTGCTTTGCTCCTCTTTTTTTCCACTCTTCCATCTAGCCTTATCCAGTTAAAATTATTGCCCCTACAAAATGTCTCCTTATCCACAAAGTCTTGGTTTATTACTTAACTACAAGTGACTTTCTCATATTCTCAAATTCTATAGTACCATTTTTTTATGGAATATATCACAATCTGTTGGATATTGTTGCTAATGGTGACCTCATTTCCATTATCAGTTTCCAATTTTTTTAAAAAAAGAATACTATTGTACGTTGAGTTATCACCATGAACTAGCCATTCTTTGAAGAATTTTATTCATTTATTAATTTAGTCATTAATTCATGTTAGGATGGGTTCAATCGGCCAAGCTAGATGGCTTCAATTTCAGCCAGTCATCATATTTGATGAGTATCAAGGCATGTTCTAGAGGTAAGAACATGTGTTTTCTGATACTGCTGTAAGCAAGGTAGATAAAACACCTTCCCCTCATGAATTTTACATTTTAGTGCATGCAGATTATAAACATGTACACAAAGCAATAAATACATGTTTTGGAGAGTGGTGATACGTAGAAAATAAAACAGAATAAGGGTATAGAGAACAACAACAGAGATGGGATGATTACATTAAGTTAGAGTGGTCAGGACATTTTATCTATGTTAGCAAATTGAAGTTCCATATGAGGCAAAGTTCCATAGATTGACCAAGATCATTTAGATCTTAAGTGTTAGAGCAGGGCTAATGTATATGATTGCATAGGTTGTGCACTGTAAACTCTAAAGAACAGCATTCTTATCATTGTCTATGTGAGTGATGGCTCTACGTCATTTTTTTTTTTTTTTTTTTTTTTTTTTTTTTGAGTTGGAGTCTCACTCTGTCACCCAGGCTGGAGTGCAGTGGTGAGATCTCAGCTCACTGCAACCTCTGCCTCCCGGGTTCAAGCGATTCTCCTATCTCAGCCTCCCCAGTAGGTGTGATTACAGGAGCACACCAGCACACGCAGCTAATTTTTGTATTTTTAGTAGAGATGGGGTTTTGCCATGTTGGCCAGGCTGATCTCGAATTTCTGACCTCAAGTGATCTGCCCGCCTCAGCCTCCCAAAGTGCTGGGATTACAGGCATGAGTCAACATGTCTGGCCTCAGTCATGTTTTTATAGAGAAGCAGAACCACTAAGAGTGATGTGGAATAGGGAATTTATGATACAGATTACGCCTTAAGTACGGAGGAGAGCTTATAAAGAGTTCTATGGAAAGTCATTGCTTCTTTGGGTGTGGGATGGAAGTCACTGTAGGTAATAAGGGACAATGGTGCCTAAGAAAAGATCACATAAAATGGGAGAAAATCAGGACAGATAGGAAGCCAAGAACAAAATGGATCCCATAAAGACAAATTAGAACTCACATCTGTGTCTCACTGCCTCCAACCTGAATGGAGTGAATAGTGTGCTACAAAAAGACCTGGAGCTTTTCACCAGGTGTGTGTACAAGCACCTGGGCCAGGTCTTGGAGAAGTTGAAGGAAGAGATTCCATGGGAATCAGAAGAGCTGCAAACTGGCTGCTGCGTTTTCCTATGAAGTGAGACACAAGATGAGTGACACGTGAACAAGCCGCAACAGTTGCCCTACAGCAAAATTTGAGCATAATGGCTGCTGCTTCCACATCTTGCATGAACTTCTTCTGTGACTAACTCTAACCAGAATCAATGTCTTAGAGCAGAGGTGGGTTTTAACTTCAACTTTGAGACTTACAGAGTTATATGCTTTTGACAACACACTATTGCCTCTTTCATGGAGGATATGTCTCATATTAATACATCTCATAATATCTACTGCAGAAAGTAAGTGCTTACTAAATATTTATTGAATAAATAATTCCCTGACCTGAAAGTGACTCTAGAGAATAAAATTCTTAAATTTTCAGAGTGACTAGACTGTATCAAAGCACACAGGCTGGAAAAAATAGTCATTTACCAGAGAAAAATAGAGTGATCTCTTTGTCACTGAAGTACTTTGCTTTTAGGAGAGCAGGACTAAAGATCTCATTTCCAAACTTCAGCATTTGTTTAGTGGCATTGCTAGATCAACATTACCTGGGGAAAGAAACTTCTGGGAATTTGTTAGAAATGAAAAATTTCCAGGTCTACTAAATCAGAAATTCTGGAGATAGGACCAAGCAATCTGCATTTGAATAACCCTTCAGGTAATTAGATATGCTCAAATTTGAGAATCACTAATCTAGAGATGCTAAATTCCTGGGCAAGTGAATAAAGGAGAAGTTGAAGTAGGCCCTATTTGGTGAATCTGCAAGTTTGGTGGGTAAGAGGAATGATAAGAGGAACCACCAAGTTGCAACTTTAAACAATTCAGGAGAGTCAGGCAAAAGTGGAAATGGTAGCAAGCAGCCATTTGGAGCAAGTGCATCATGAAGTTTCAAATAAGAAACAGTCATTCATTGGTAATGCTGGGGATTTCTCCAGTCGTATATGGCAGCTTCTTTTCTACACATGCTCATGGCAGGTAGGTTGCTGATTGCTTGTTACTTGGGCAATTTCTGGGTAAACCAATGAATCGCATCATGGATTTCTACTCTTTTAATCACGCAATTTGATATAAATGGTGACACAACCACACTGCCCTCTCCAGCTATGTGTGTTCATATCTCTCCTTAGGAACTTCTCCCCAGATCAATGTATGATGGTAGGATAATATTTTGAAATGCTAATCGCCATAAAGGTGATTTTTTACCCTTTATTTCCTGCTTGCTCCTGTGTCACTATGCTCAAAGTTGAAGCCCTAATTCTCTGTGACTTTTCTGTTCCATTATACTAAGACTTTAGGGCACCTTAGCAGATATGTTAAACAGTTGATAAAGATGACTGAGACATAGACAAGATATCTTAGTAAAAAACGCAAAAAGGAAAGAGATATTCCTGTGACTGAAGGCTGGAGATTTAAAAGGGAAGAAAGAGGGAAGACTGGGATAGAACTTTCATGTAGCTTCGATGGTGAAGAAGAATCCAGAAAGAAATGGTTTGTGGCTATGGTTAGTTCTATAAGTGCAGGGAAAGCCTTGCAGAAGTATTCCAGGCCCCAAACCTGAAATAGAAAGAGCAGAGAGGTCAGGCCGGGTAGCTCATGCCTGTAATCCCAGTACTTTGGGAGGCTAATGTGGGGAATTGCTTCAGCTCAGGAATTCAAGACCAGCCTGGGCAACATAGTGAGACCCTTCTCTACAAAAAATTTAAAATTTAGCTGAGTGTGCTGGTGTATGCTTATAGTTCCAGTTACTTGGAAGGCTGAGTGGGAGGATGATTGGGCCTAGGAATGCGAGGCAATAGTGAATTATGATGACACCACTGCACTCTGGCCAGGATGACAGAGCTAGACTATGTCTCAAAAGAGAGAGAGAGAAAAGAAAGAACAGAGAGCATCTAGGACAGCAGAAGTGTGAGCAGTAACTCTGTAGACAAGTGACCCATAACTAGTTCCATAACACCCCCTTCAAATACCTGGCCGCTGTGCAAAACTCTACAAGTAGAACTCAGAAAATGACTAAGTTTCATTTTTCCTCTAAGCCTATGAAATGAGTTGATTTATGGCAAAGGCAGTACAATTTCTTTCAGATATAAGTATGTGAACTGAAGCTAACACTTCCTAAGACTGGGACTCTTGTCACTAAGATTATGTCTTCTCCATTACTTTATTTTGATAAACAATGTGCTGTGTAGGGAAGACCCATTATCCCGAAATGAACTTAAAAATTGCTAGATCAGCTGCTTTTAGAGGTGAATGGCCAGAAACAGGGGAAAGAAGAAAGAGGGAAGGCAAATGTAATCAGATTTCAGACTTAGCGATGATAACTGGTATATAAATTCTTATTTGGAAGGGCTGGATATCACTGTTACTCAGTGGTGCTCCGGCAGTGGTTTCACTTGATATTTGTCTCCCCTTAACCTAGTAGGAGAGTCAGGCTGTGAATACCATTGCATGTACATAGTGCAATACAGTATGTTTGTTTAGATATTAAGTTTAATCCACTGGTAGGATAGAGGAGAAAATGATTAAATTTGGGGTCTGGAGGATGTATGAGTCAGGGTCCCAGTACAAAACAGATGGGTCATTTAAAAGAGTAGCTCTGAAACAAACAAAAAGATGACTGTAAAGAAACACAGGGCAAAGAACCCACATCCATGGCTCAGTGGAACCTGAGCTATTACACCCAAGATCCAAACAGGAAAGAAAGGGACCAGAGAAAGGAAAGGGTCCAGGGCCTGAAGGGAAAAAGATGTAGAATCAGAGAACTCGAGAGGAACGGTATGCTTCATTTGAGAGACACAGCCAGAGATGAGTTCACAGGAAGGATGCTGGGTGTACATCCTTAGGCCTTACCCACCTACCTATTTCAGTCTTCGCTTAGGAGTCCCCATATGCTGAACCCAACCTGAAGCTAAAGGACTTAGGAGCCCAGTTGATGTAGCCCATGAAGTCAACCTTTTCAGGCTGAGGCCAGGCAGGGTTGAAAAAGCTGGATCTGGAGGAACAAACAGAGGTTGCATGAGTGAGAAATGGTGTCTCAGAGAAGGTGATGCCTGAACAATTTGAAGGAGCCATAGAATTCTGCCAGGTATAGAATGGAAGGAGTTACTTAGGTTTTCTTCCCAAGTTGGTTTTCTGTTGCTACAATTCTGACATTTTCTAAACACATTTTCACTTATTAGAATAGGATGTAAGCGGTATACTGGGTTTTACCCAGCAACATTTAATTTCTTAAGTTAGTTCTTATATCAATATCTTGTCACCTGTTGTTAAGGGTTGAATTGTGTCCTCCAAAGTGATAGTGAAGTTCTAACCCCTAGTACCTGTCAATTTATCTCTACTTAGACATAGGATCTCTGTAGATGATCAAGTTAAGATGAGGTCAGTAGGGTGGGTCCTAATCCAGTATGACCGGTATCCTTACAAAAAAGGGGAAATTTGGGCAGAGACAGAAATGCACACAGGGAACACGAGATGAAGTTGAAGGCCGAGATTGGGGTGATATGTCTACAAGCAAAGCCAGAGATTGCCAGTAAACTACCAGAAGCTAAAGCAGGAGGCATGGAACAGATTCTCCCTCACGGTCCCTCACAGCCTCAGAAGGAACCATCCCTGCTGACCCTTTGATCTTGCCTCCAGGCATCCAGAACTATGAGACAGTACATTTCTTTTGTTTAAACCACCTAGTTTGTGGTGCTTTTTTATAACAGAACTAGCAAATTAACTCACCTGTCAGTAACATATCCTCTTATCCTCTATAATTCTTCTTCTCTGCTACAAAACACATATGTCAATGATGGAAAAACCACTCCTCTTTATACAAAACAATATAAAGTATCAGAAGATATATTATATTTAACAAGGTTATATTTCCAACAGAGGTCAATTGATTATGAAACCAATAAAACTTAAGCCTTGAGACTCTCAATTATCTCAACCCATTCTGAGGCCCAGGATCTAATTTTTATATTCTTAATTTAAACTCTTTTTCTAAAAGAGGGTACCCTGGTTATTTGGACTCCACAGAACCCGTGTCTGCCCTTTATCTTAACCTCTGTTGTTGTGACCCCCAATCCCAGCTAGTAATGCAACATAGTTGTGTATGTGTTTGTATCCTAATTCAGTTCTATCATGCTTTCAAATTCATTGTTCTTATAATCAACAACCATTAAAAATAAACTCAAAGGAAGGAATAACAAACAAAAAGAACAAACAACTTTGAGAGTCCTTGAACACAGAGTGTTCTAGGCCCAGTGGGATTCCAAAATGAGGACAAGAATCCTTCTCTAGTCTGCACCAAATGGTGATTTATAGTTTTAATTTTTTTTTCTTTTCTTTTTTTTCTTTACCTGAGGGTTCTTGTTTCAGGTGAATTACCTCAGGGAGAAAGCCCATTTTTGATACTCCTAATCTCCCACTATTTTTTCTAGGTTGTGAAACCTCAATTGCTCTGGAGAGAAGATGGATTAAAATTACAATTACATTCATTAGCATATCTAAATGGAAGCATCCTGCCTTACTGTATGTACTCATTAAGAGTGAGCATCAACAGCATTTCAGAATTTGCTGCATTAATTAGATGATGGAATCGTGCACATCCTTAGTACTTCTGCACAGGATGGAAGGAGCCTGAGGGTTAGGACCTGACTTGGCCATGGCTCTGGGGGGTTTTCTGTCTCTGTAATTTATATACCCCTCCACAGTATAGGCCCTGCTCTCATCTGTCTTTAAAATAACCATCTTCAGGTTTCATAAGTATGTACTCAAACTTAAATCCTATTTTAGAAGAAGAAGAACAGATATCTCTCAAAATACTCCACATGGAGTTGAGCACATCGGCTGAGGTATTGGTGAGATCATCGCAGAAAAAGAAACCTCATTTATTTTTTTTCCTTTTGCTCTGGACAGCAACATCCTGGCACTTTTCCAAGCCGTGCTGACTAATGGGAAGTTGTAGAGTTCATGTACACCTTCTAATATTTGGCTTTGCAAATGTTCTGTGTGACTTCTG
The DNA here is from genome assembly GCF_047675955.1 of Chlorocebus sabaeus. Lineage (NCBI taxonomy): Eukaryota > Metazoa > Chordata > Mammalia > Primates > Cercopithecidae > Chlorocebus > Chlorocebus sabaeus. Next base: position 64,257,415 of record NC_132918.1, read on the forward strand.
CTCAGCATCTTGGTGAACCACTTACTCCTCAGTCCTCAGGCTTCCATATGAACAGCACGCTACTTGAGAAACCCTCTAGTCCCCTTTCCACTCCCTTACTCCTTCCAAGTCTGGGGAGGAGAACTCATTTGATTGGTGAACTTGGGAGAAGGAATTGAGAAGTCTTGGAGCAGTGCCTTCCTTCCTCTCTGTTTGGAATCCACTCGTCTATAGAGGGTACTTGTTCTGTCTGTTCTCTGCCATGCAATCAGTATCCATGGGTTATAAAGACCTGATGTTTTCAGCCATATCTATGACTACATGTATAAGTCTGTTTGGGATCATCCCCTAAAATAGGCTGCCAACATATTCCTCCTCTTCCTGCACATGCTTGCCTATTTTTCCATCAAGAATTAAAATCTATTTCCCCACTTCTTAAATCCAGGCTGGACTTCTGATTTATTTACACTAACAAAGTACCATGCTACTGATGCCTTATGAGTTCTAGGTCTAGACCTTAAAGGGCCTGACAGCTTCCATTTTTTCCCCTCGTGGAATCTATTTGCCATTTTGTGTGGAAATCCAGCCTGTCTTGCCAAAGACACAAGGAGTGTGAGAGGAAGTTCCACATGAAGGGACCATGTAGAGGACAACCAAAGCATCATGGCCAAATCCAGCCCTAAGGCTCCAGACATGTAAGGCAGCCCTCTTGGGCCACTCAGCCCAGCCTGTCTGCCACCTGAATGCAGACAATATGAATATCTCCATCAACACCACGTGGAGTAGAACAGCCCAGTCAATCTATGGAGTCATCAGAAGTAATGAAACATTAACACTCTAAGCTTTCTAATTTGTTACATAGCAATAGATAACTCATTGTTTTTGCAAATTCATGAAATTTTAGAAGTGATGACTCAGCAAGCCCACTTGGGCACAAACTAAAATCATATTCTCCAAATAGCTTTATTAGTAATTAAGATGGTAGTTTAATGTCCAAGGGTCTGCTCATCTATTGAGTCAGAACTCTGGAGAGGAGAACTGACTAAGACTCCTTAACTAGAAAATACTTTTTTAAAAAAAATCTACCTAAAAACCTGTGTGTCCTCTAAGAGTCAGCCCAAATGTCACTTTGAAAATGACTTACTTGATGCAGAGCCCTCCTCTCTCTATTTTCCCGGAGTGTGACTTCATCACAGCACATGTTTGCACTTTGTGTTTGACATAACTCAACACTCATTGAAGTCAGGGGATAGGTTTTATCTGAATTTACCTCACCACCCTCACAAACATGCCTAATCCAATGTTACATTTGATAAACACTTATTTTATGTAATACCTGAGAAAATTTGTCTGCTTTGCTTCAGTTAAGAGTATGAAGCTGCTTCACTCTCCCAATTCTTGTTTTTCTAAAAGGTTTTTTTTTTTCGATGTTTTGGTCTTTATACAAAACAATATAAATTACCAGAGTACATATTATACATATTTGGTGTACAGTTTGGTGACGTGGAAAGAGCACTAGCTTTTGGATGAAGTTAAGTTTCAAACTTATTTCTGGTAGTTTTTGCTTACGTGGAATTGAGTGACCACTTTCCATTTCTGAGCTCTAATCTCCTCATTGTAAGACAGGAATAATTAGTGATAGACTTCCAGTAATAGAGTTTTTAAACAGTTTTATTGAGATATAGCTCACATACCATACAATTTACCCATTTGACATGTACAATCACTACAATCTCACAACCTGATTTTGAAATATTCCTGTGACCCCATACCCATTAGCAGCCACTCCCCATTTTCCCGTTTCTCTTAACACTGAGCAATCACTAATCTGCTTTCTGTCTCTATAGAATTGTCTATTCTGATAATTTATAAACATTCAATCCTACAATATATGATCTTTTGTGACCATATATATATATATATATATATATATATATATTTTTTTTTTTTTTTTTGAGACAGAGTGTCACTCTCTCACCAGGCTGGAGTGCAGTGGCACGATCTCAGTTACTGCAACTTCTGCCTCCTGGGTTCAAGTGATTCTCCTGCCTTAGCCTCCCAAGTAGCTGGGACTACAGGCATGTGCCACCAGGCCCAGCTAATTTTAGTATTTTTAGTAGAGATGGAGTTTAACCATGTTGGTCAGGATGGTCTCGATCTCTTGACTTCGTGATTCGCCTGCCTCAGCCTCCCAAAGTGCTGGGATTACAGGCATGAGCCACCACACCCAACCCTGTGACCATGTTTTTTCACTTAACAGAATGCTTTCAAGGTTCATCATGTTGTAGCATGTATTAGTACTTCATTCAATTTTACTGCTGAATAATACATTGTTGTGTGGTTGTAGGACATTCTTGTCGTCCATTTATCAGTTGATGGACATTTGGGTGGTTTCCACTATTTGACTATTATAAGCTGTGCTTCCATGAACATTTGTGTATAAGATTTTACGTGTACATACATTTCATTTCTTGTAGATATATATGTAGGATTATATACATAGGAGTGGAATTGTAGTATATGAGTGTTCCTGTTTCTCCTCATCAACACTTATTGTCTGCATTTTGGCTCTAGTCATTCTAGTGGATGTGAAGTGGTAGGGACATACCATCAAGATAGTGTGGGTTCAGTCCCAGACCACCATGATAAAGTGAATATTGCAATAAACTAAGTCACACAATTTTCTTGGTTTCCTGGTGCATACAACATATATGTTTACACTATTCTGTAGTCCATGAAGTGTATAATAGCATTATAGCTACCCCTTTTACTTGAACACTAAAAGGCCATTGTAGGATTATTAATTGACCTTATTTCAATATTGTGTCCCAGAGAAAGAGAGAAATGGAGAACGGCTTGTCAGTAGAGCAGTTGGAACACGTACAACATTTGTCAATAAAGTTTCCTGTCCTGTATAGGTGGTTCCTAGTGTCTCCAAACCATTACAATAGTAACATCAAACATGACTGATTACAGATCACCATAACAGATAGAATAATAATTTAAAAGGTCAAAATATTGCAAGAAATACAAAAATGTGATACAGAGATATAAAGTGACCTTTTGGAAAAATAGTGTCAATAAACTTGCTGGATGAAGGCTTGCCACAACTCTTTGAAGAAACATAAAGCGAAACACAGTAAAATGAGTGAGGTATGCCCTCTATTTTATTGTGGGTTTGATTTGTATTTCCATAATGAATAATTATGTTGAGTATCTTTTCATGTGCTTATTATCATTCACAGATTTTTTTCTGGGGAAACATCTATTTGTATCTGTTGCCTATTTTAAAAATTGGGTTATTTGTTTTTTTATTGTTGAGTTGTAAGATTTCTTAATTTATTCTAGATATAATTCTCCTATTAGATAAACAATTTGCAAACATTTCTTCACACTCCATAAGGTATCTTTGCACATTCTTGATGGTATCCTTTGAGGCACAAAAGTTTTTAATTATGGCAAATTCTAATTTATTTTTTCTTTTGTCACTATTGTTTTGGTGTTGTATTTTGCCTAACTCATGTTCACAAAAATTTATTTCTCTGTTTTATTCTAAGAGTTGTATGGTTTTAGCTCTTAGAACCCATTCTGAGGTAATTTTTTGAGGAAAAGGTCCAACTTCATTCTTTTGCGTGTGACTATCCAGTTATCCAACAGCATTTGTTGTAAAGATTATCATTTCCTCATTGAATTATCTTAGCACCCTTGTAAAAAAATCAATTGACAGTAAATATGAGGGTTTATTTCTGGACTTTCAATTATGTTCCATTACATGACTCTATTTTAGATTTATACTGACATTGTTCCAGTGAAATTCTCTTTTCTTTTTTGTGCTATGATTGTTATACATATTATGTCCATATATCTTTTAAGCAAATACATTGTTATAATAGTGTTTTCTAAATAAATTTCAAAGAGACATGAGAACAAGTATATATATTTTAGGAGATTGTTACATTAATCTTCTTATTTATCTTTTTCATCCCTTCATTTATTCCTGTGGATATTAGTTAAAACCTGGTATTCTTTTCTTACTCCAACATAACTATGCTCCTGCTCCTTACTCCAATATAACTGTGCTTATATCATCAAGTATATTATATATGCTATAAGCCCAACAATACAATTACATATGTATTGTTTTATGCTACATCATTATCTTTACTATCATGCTTTCTTTTTTCATGTTGAAGAACTTTCTTTAGACTTTCTTGTAAGACAGATTTGCTAGCAACAGATTCTCTCAGTTTTTGTTTATCTTGGAATTTGTTTCACTTTCATTTTTTAAAGATAATTTTGCTAGAGATTCTTGGGGTTGAACATTGTTAGTGATTTTTTTCTTTTCTGGGGAAGTTTCGGGGAAGGTTCGGGGTACATGTGCAGATTTGTTACATAGGTCAACTAATGTCATGGGGGTTTGTTGTACAGATTATTTCGTCACCCATGTACTACAACTAGTATCCGATAATTAATTTTTCTGATCCTCTCCCTCCTCCCACTCTTCACCCTTACATAAAACTCAGTGTCTGTGGTTGCCCTCTTTGTGTCCATGAGTTCTCATCATTTAGCTTCCACTTACAAGTAAGAGCATGTGGTATCTTGTTTTATGTTCCTATGTTAGTTTCCTAAGGATGATGGCCTCCAGATCCATCCATGTTCCCATGAAAGACATGATTTCACTCTTTTTTATGGTTGCACGGCATTCCATGGTGTAGACATGCCACGTTTTATTTATTCGATCTGCCATTGGTGGGCATTTAGGTTGATTTCATATCTTTGAACTTTTAGCATTTTAAATTGCCTTTTGACATCCATTGTTTCTGATGAGAAGTCAACTATTAATGTTTAGGTATCACTTTTACATGATGATCACTTTTATCTCTTCCTCTTTTCAAAATTTGCTCCACGTTTTTAATCTTTCAACATGTTAACTATGATGTATAGATATAGTCGTGGGTATATAGGTGTGTATTTCTTTATATTTGTCCTACTTAGAGTTTCTTGAACTTCGGGGTATGTGCAGATTAATGTTTTTCATCAAATTTAGGAAGATTTTAGCCTTTCTTACTTCAAATATTTTTATTTGTACTTTCCCTCTCCCCTCTCCTAGTGGTATTCCCGTTGAGCTTATGTTAGTGCACTTGAAAATGTCTCATATTTCTCTGGGACTCTGCTCATTTTTATTTATTCTTTTTTTCCTCTGTGTTCTTCAGATTGCATAATCTCCATTGATCTATCTTTAGGCTCTCTAGTTCTCTTTTCTGCCAGCTCCAATCTACTGTCAAGCCCCTCTAGTGATTTACAATTTTGCTTATTTTACTCTCCACCTACACAATTGCCATTTGACTCATTTTAAAAATATAATAATTTAATCTTTTTTTCTATTCTCTGTTTGATAAGACATTATTACCTCATCAAGATATGAAGAGATATACCTTTCTTTTATGCTTTAAGTATAGTTTCCTTTAGTTCTTTAAACGTGTTATAATGGCTACTTTTATGTCTTTTTAAAATCTGACATCTTGTTCCTTTCACAGGCAGCTTCTGTTGCCTGCTTTTTTTCTGTGTATGAGTCACGCTTTCCTATTTATTTGTATGTCTCATAATTTTTTACTGGAAACTAGACATTTTAGTTAATGTATTGTAGATACTTTTGTTATTGATTTTCCTGTTGCAGGAGTTGTTACTGTGTTTGCTTGACCCCTTGTTTATTTGTTTAGTAACTTAGATGAACTAAATCTGTAAAGTCTATTTCCACAGTGTGCCATCTTATTTACACGTTTCTCCTCAGAGGGTGCAGCCTTGGGCATGTGTACAGTCATGATCCTGCCCGCCACACCCCCACCCCTTCAGTGGTGATAGTGATTTTATCCTGGCTTTCGGATTGTCTCTTTGCCTGATTTTCCTGTTAAGCTTCTGGCTGGTCTGCCTGTATTGGTATCACACCCAGTTCTTAGTGTCCGTGAATTACTAGCTTATTGCTCCATTGTTTTCAACAATGGCTGGGGCATGAGTTGCTCCACTGTCCAATCCAATTAAACATGGGTTTGCACAGGTATTCTTTGTGGCCTGTCTTTGAGACTTTCTCAGATCACTAGAGTGTTCTTCTTAGTTAACTCTTTTCTTCTAATAAGACCAGCTTCTGGCTGGTCTCCATTTCACTTGTTGCCATCATGCAGCTACTAGACTTCTTTTAATTTCTCATCACTAAAATCTCCACTATTTTCAACAATTACCTAAGGTTTGAACTTCCCTATGCTCTACTCCAAATAAAGCTGGTTACTTTATGGAGAGCTATGGACCTCTCTGCTCTTACAGCCTGCCCTCCCCGTGGACAGAACATCAGGATTATTACTCTGGAGTTAAAAAATGGAAAGTGGCCAGCTTCTTTAGGGGTGACATCCTTACTCTATTAGGGGGTCATTGGTTCTAGGAGGTATCTCTATTGGTGAACTGACACAAGAGCAAATAGGTCTCAAAACTTTTAAGTTGCACACATACTGGACAAAGCTCCACCACACAAGTGGGGACTGGTCAGAAAAAGGGAGCCCTAGACCTCCAGGCCACACTTGCCTTGAACACAGCTTCTGCCAGCTAAAGCTTGGAGAGAGGAAAAATGCTGGTGTCCTGATGCTCCAGGGAAGAAGTCATGGCCCTAGACTGAAAGCTAAGAGGAGGCACAGCCCTGTGATTTTGTTTAAAGTCACCAGGAATAGAGCTGCCACCACACTCAACTGGAGTCAGGTGGGGCTGGGGCAGGGAAGAGATCTGGTCATGGTTCAGTGTCACAGACTTCCTATTTTTACCAAGATTTGGTAATTTTTTCTTGAATAAAATATTTCTCCATTTTCTGCATGCCCTTAGCATAAAATTTCTAGAGACTTTAATTTTTTTCTTAAAAAAATCTTTGACCAGGTAGGTTGTTCCACTGAGGAGGGCATCTACACAGCTCCTCACATTGCCACTTCAATTTTGTAGTAGATTTATGTTTAGCTTAGTATAAGTTCAATATTTTTCCAAAGTCTTGCTGAGAATGGAAATTTTGTATTCATTTAAATCTTGATGCAAATGTGATGCATTCTTTTTCTTTCTATCTATACATTGTTAGAGTCAAGAATACGAAATCTTCAAAGATCATAAACAGATTGACCAATTAAAAATTGGGGGAATTTAGCCAGATGTGGTGGTACATGCATGTAGTCCCAACTACTCAGGGGGCTGAGGCAGGAGGATCACTTAAGCCCAAGAGTTTGAGGCTGTAGTGAGCTATGATGTTGCCACTGCATTCCGGTCTGAGCAAGAGAATGAGACCACATCTCTGGGAAAAAAAAAAAAAAAAAAAAAAAAAAACTGGAAGGAAATATCCAGAGATGTATAGAGGAAGAATATCATTATCCTCACAGAAATGATGTAATTTATAATGCTAAAGTAAACTACATAAAACTGAATTAATCTAAGTTCTAGTCTAAAACTGAGATACACTTTAAAAATTAATCCAATATTTAATTTGAAATGCAACTTAAATTGGAAATGTGGAAAGAGGATATCATTTGATATAATCATGTTTTTAAGTTCTTGTACCTTCAGATCTATTTCTTTTATGTAAGTTAGGTTCTCAGGCTCTCTGGGACATTCTCTGAATGTCCTCCTTCTTACCCTTAATTCCCCACCCCCCTCCACCCGCCGACACACACACAACCCAATCTGCATTGGCTTTTCTCCTCTCTGGTTTTTTCCTATTTGTATTGTTAATCTCTCTTCTGCCACTAACCCTCTGTTTTCAATTTTCAGTGACTTACTGTTCTCTCTCTCAATTCCTTTCATGATTCTCCACAAGAACCACTCAGAATCCAAGTTAGCAGACACAGATTTCTTGTTAACAGTGTTGTGGGAAAAAGATATTTTGAATACTTAGATGTTAAGTTTTTGTTTTCTATTCACTAGAAGAAAAGATTGCCAATACTAAAATCCTTCTGTATTAGTAAAAATGGCAATCATGGAATAATGAGCTGGTACCCTCACACGAAATACGGCCAACAAACATCTTTGTTTTAACCTTTCTTACTTATTCTGTTCTTAGCCATTTTGGAAAACTAAGACATCTTACCAGACACTTCAATAGTACATATTTCATAAAAATTAAATTAAATAACCAGCATATAAGTCACTTCTTTAGTAGCTGCTCAATAAAGGTTAATTTTCTTTCTATTTTCTGCTTACTATTGGGCAATTGAGCCTGTGCATACAGAATGGGAAAGTGCCACACTCCCTTCTGTAGGCTTCTACTGGTTCCTTTTGATTTTCCTGAACATATGAAAATATGCCTAGAATGCTGGCAATGATTTTCTAGGATTAGCAGTTGGGAAAAGAATCTTCTGACAGTGGCTTAGGGTTATTCACTAACATATTTACTGTACAGATGTACATTGGTAGATTTCAAGCAAGAACTGATGCAGTGTTCCACATTTGCATTAATTAATACAACATTGGCAAGTGGCACTGTTCATAATTTTAAAAATATTTTCACTCACTATTGTTTATATTGACCTCTTAAAAATATAAAATGGAAATATTTTCCTTACCAAGATAGTTTTTCCTCTGCATTATGAGCATTCTGTTTTTTTCATTGATGGTTTTCTCCTGTTTTGTCTCATAAAGTTAAAAATTAAATATAGAGAATGATAGATAATAGATAGCTAGCTTATAGGTAGATAGACAGATAGACAGACCAACTTATTTTGAAGTTCCGAAACACTATTTCTATATAAAATACTGATATCTAAAGTCTAGTCTGGGCTGTAGAATTTCTGTTCCCCAAATGTACACAGAATAGTATCTATGAAGAAAGTTGGCCTAGACTCCACAGAGCTATAAAAACAACGTATTATATGTAGACCATCACCACTACCATTATCAATGCTACTGCCACTGCCATCACCACCACCACTACCTCGAACCCCTATCTCACGCCAAGTAAGTCGCTGCATAAAGATGACTCAAGGGAAACCTTTTTGTCAAATGCATAGTCTGTATCTATCTAGCTCAGCTAAAATGGAGAAACGCCAGTTATCTGGTTCAACTTGATCAGTGGAGGCAATCAAATATGTATTATACACACGTCTGAAGGATCTTGCTTGGCTTTGATAGTTGACATATCTCTACTTCAATACAATATAATGTGCCATGAAATTTTCCCCTACATTTCTTCCAAAATCTTTCAAGAGAATACTGGAGAATTTATGAAAAAAAAATTGGATTAAAATGGTATATTCTATCTATATGTAGCTGGAAGGTGAAGGAGCTATCAGGGAAGAAAATTAGAATCTAGGATAGAAGCAATAAAAAAGGAAGGTGCTGTGAAAATCTTAAAAGACTGAGAAAAGAAAGGATCATAAGAACAGAGTGGAAATTCACAGACGAAAAGGATCTGGCAGGTCATAGAAATAATCTCATCCACTGAGTCAAGCAACACCTTCAAATTTGCATTTTACCTTAGAGTAGCAAAGAGGACCTGAAAGTGTGCAAGTGACCATGGAACAAAAATTCTTATTTTGTGATAACTTTGTGGGTTTGCACTGTCTTGTTTCATGTCGACATGCATAGATACCCTATGTTGTAAGGGAACTTTGAAAGAACTGTTTGGCCAAATACTAATTCTGCTGGACACATATAGTTGTTTTACTAAAAGAGTGAAATCATCAAAAAAGTTAGTGAAACCCTTAAACAAGTGTAATTTTATGCAGAAAGTCTCAGGGCCTTGTGATTAGTGAATTTTCAAAAAAAAAAAAAAATTGGGAAATAAGTACGCCAGGTATCTTTGACCAGGAACATTTTTTTCCTGAAGCTTCTCATAGGATAAAAGAACATTGTCTAAGCGGCAAAGCCTGAACTGGGAGTGTTTATTGAGGTACAGTATTCTGATGTTTTAAATGAGTGAGAGCAGGATAGTACAGTAGGTTGCTCATCAGTAAGCAGGAGAAGAAAAAAATATACATCCTAAATACATACATATGTGTGTGTGTGTATATATATAGGTACATATATATGTGTGTGTGTGTGTATATATATAAGTGGATGATCTAAAACAAAGATACTGTATTACTCAGGGTTCTTTAGACGGACAGAGCTAATAGGATAGATGTATAGGTAAAGGGGAGTTTATTAAGGATATTAACTCACAGGATCGCAAGGTCCCACAATAGGCTGTCTGGATGCTGAGGAACAAGGAAGCCAGTCCGAGTCCCAAAGCTGAAAAGCTTGGAGTCTGATGTTCGAGGGCAGGAAGCATTCAGCACAGGAGAGAGATATAGGCTGGGAGGCTAAGTCAGTCTAGTCTTTTCATGTTCTTCTGCCTGCTTTATTCTGGCCCTGCTGGCAACTGATTAGATTGTGCCCACCCAGATTGCAAATCTTCTTTGCAATACCCTCAGAGATACACCCAGGAACAAGATTTTGTATCCTTCAATCCAATCAAGTTGATTCTCAGTATTAAGCATCACAGTTGCCTTAAACAGTTTGGCAGTGACACATCATTGCTTAGGGCAATATACATGTGGGACCTTTTCTTTCAGACTTCGTCCTTTGAAGAAATAGCCTCATCTCACAGCAGGGGTAACTTTAAGAAATGATGGAATGCCTAAGGAATATTCTTTAGTGGACATTTTCCTCAGCCATTGTCACTCAGTCATTCATTCCTTCATTCAAAAATCTGTTAGACATTTCCTTTGTGCCTGACAGTTAGTATATATATTTTCACAAGGTCAATCTACGAATTTAGGAATGACAGATACTCATGATGCATGAAGTCACATCTATCTAGACACTTGATTTCAGAGAGGTTTGGACAATTACCAGCATCCTATTTACAACTTGAGTTCTAGTGATAGAACCATCCTATCAGTGTAGTTTTTTTTGTTTTGGTTTGGTTTTTTGTTTGTTTGTTTGTTTTTTTACTTTCTCCCTTTCCAGTCTCACTTTCTCAACTCCCTCACAGTGCTTCCTAAGAGCATCTCTCAAATTAACTACTAGCAAGATGCACTTTTGAGTGAACAGAATTAAGGCACCATGCCATGATTGAAGACTTTTTCAATGACCCTGTTTCTAAATAACGTCACATTCTGAGGTACTGGGGATTAGGACTTCAACATATATATTTTAGGGGATACACATCAACCCATAACAGTCCACCTTGTGGCCCCTCAAAATTCCTGTTCTTCTCACATGCAAAATACATCCACTCCATCTCATCATCCCACAGATTATTTTCCCATTCTAGGATCAACTCTAAGTCTAAAATCTCATCTAAATAACATCTACATCAGTTATAGATGAGACTTGGGGTATGATTTATCCTGGGGCAAAATTCTCCCCCATCTGTGAACCTGTAAAACCAGGCAATATCTACTTCCAAAATTCAGTGTTGAGATAGACACAGAATTGCCATTTCCATTCTAAAAGGGAAAAATCAGAAGGGAAGAAGAGGTCTTGGATCCCAAGACCAATGAAGCTTAGTAAGGTTCATTCCATTCTATTTTAAGATTTGAGAACAATCCTCTTTGGCTCAATGCTTTGTGATACAGGCCTATCAGAGTGGTGGCCCTGCCCCACTCAGTTCTAGGTGGTGGTCCTGCTTCTCATATTGACCCTGCCCTCTACAAGTGAGAGTGACTCAGTCCTCTGAAACAGGAGGATCCAGCCCTTCAGCCACCTTTGGCATCATTATTTCTTCATTTTGTCCTATCTCTGTTTCCATTCCATCCAGGTTTCTGCTGGTATGAAATTCTCAAAAACTTTGTTGGCCTCCTGTGCAATTCATGGGGGTCCAAGCCACCAGAAAAAAAAAAAAAAGAATCCTCCACAGATTATTCCTGGATAACTGCACCTCTATTTCTGGCTTCTGCTGAGATGGTTGATTGGATTCATGAGTCACACGCCTAATTTCTTTAGCAAATGGTTGTCTAGCCACATCTTTGGCATTCTCTCCAAAGCAAGCTTTCTCATTTCTGCAATATGGATAGTCTGAGAATTTTCCAAATCTTCAAGTACTGGTTTCTGTTTTCTTAACAATACCCTCTTCAATTTATCTCTGTCCTCTCCCATTTTACTATAAGCAATAAGAAGAAACCAGGCCACACCTTGAACAGTTTGCATAGAAATTTCATCTGTTAATATCCAAGTTTATTATGTATGAGTTCTACTTTCCACAAACATCAAAACACAATTCAGCCAAGTTCTCTGCAGCTTTATAACAAGGATCTCTTTTCATCCAGTCCCCAATAACAGGTCATTCATTTCCATCTGAGACCTTACAAGAAGTACCTTTAAGGTTCATGTTTGTACCGACAGTCTAGAGCAGTCTAGGCTTAGTCTATCATGCATTTTTCTTCCACCTTCTACTCTTTACTAAATCCCAAAGCCATTTCCACGTCTGTAAGTACTTGTTACAGAAACTCCCATTTCTTAGTACAGAAATCTGTATTAGTTTGTTAGGGCTGCTGTATCAAAGGCCACAAACTGGGTGGCTTAAACACCAGAAGTGTATTGTCTTATAGTACTGGAGGCTAGATGTCCAAAAGCAAGTTGTTGGCAGGATTGGTTACTTCTGAGGGTTGTGAGAGACGAATCTGCCCCAGGCCTCTCTGCTTGGCCTCGAGATAGTTACCTTCATATTCACTTGGCATTCTCCCAGTATATGTGCTTGTGTCCAAATTTTTCTCTTTTATAAGGGCGGTGACACTACTCATATTGGATTAGAAGTCCATATATTTCTGTGTGACTCCATATTAACTAACTACATGTGCAATGATGTTATTTTCAAATAAGGTCACATTCTGAAGTACTGGTGGTGAGAGCACCAATATAAGAATTTTTCATAAGACACAATTCCACTCATAATAATGTTGATGACTGAAACTGTTGTGAAAATCACCAAATAATTCTAGTTGCCCTTGTTCCTAGATACATGTCAGATTTATAATTCTAGTCCCCTTTTGAATGGATGGGACTGCAGGACTTGCTCCAGCCTGTGACTTTCGAGCAGAAGTGATTTTTGTCACTCTTGGACTGAGCATATAATTGTCAGTACAAAATACTCAAGAACTCTCTTTTCCTTTGGGTAGAGCAGCCTACAATGCTGCAGAGGATGGTTGCTTGGCTGCTTGGGTTCCTGGGTAACTATTATGACCAGAGGCTTTCTGTTTACATATTATTGAGGTAGAGGGGGATTGGAAAATAGACCTTGTTAGTTGTAAACCACTGATATTTCTCAGTTATGTGTTACTGCAACATAACTTGGTCAATCCTGATTAATGCAAACTCTTTACATTCTATTATGCTCTAGTACAGTGTAGAGTAAGTGCTTACTTAAATCAACAAACTTTTAGTTTGGAGTGTGTATTAGTCAGCGTTCTCTAGAGGGACAGAAATAATAGGGTATATATGTATCCTATCTATTATGTATTATATATTATAATATATATTATATAATACATAATATATGATATGTTATATAATATACTATATATAATATGTTATATAATATACATTGTATATAATTATATATAAAATATATAATTATATAATATAATATGAAATATATAATATAAAATAAATTTTTATATAATATATATTTAATATAAATATATTTATATAATATGTAATTCTATATAATACACATATAATATATTTTATATTTTATATCTCTTTTTAAATTATATAAATACATAAATATATAAAATATATTACATATTGTATATTATATTTTTATATATAATATATAATATAAATATATAAATACATATAAATAAACTATATATAGGATTCATATATATAGATATGAATTGATTAAGTATTAACTTACAGGATCACAAGGTCCCACAATAGGCTGTCTGCAAACTGAAAAGCAAAGAGAGCCAGTTCAAGTTCCAAAACTGAAGTACTTGGAGTCCGATGTTTGAGGGCAGGAAACATACAGCACAGGAGAAAGATGTAGGCTGGAAGGGAAGGCCAGTCTCAGTTTTCACATTTTTCTGTCTGTTTATATTCTAGCCATGCTGGCAGCTGATTAGATTGTGCTCACCCAGATTAAGGGTGTATCTGCCTTTCCCAGCCCACTGACTCAAATGTTAATCTCTTTTGGCAACACCCTCACAGACACACCCAAGATCAATTATTTGTATCCTTCAATCCAATCAAGTTGACACTCAGTATTAACCATCACAGAGTGCCTTCTATGGGTAAGGAGCTAATAAGCATTGACGATACAAAGACAAATAAGTACCATGTTGACCCTCAAAGAACTCACAGAAAAATGAGAAACACAGCAAAAGTGAGAGCAGGAGAGAAAGAGGACAGGCAAATAGAATATAGAGTAGCTGCTGCTCTGATAAAGGAATGCACAGAGTGTAGCAAGCAGAATGACATAAGTCAGAAAATGTCATATATTGGTGGGGAGCGAAAACTTAATACTTCCAATACATCTAGTGATAGGTTAGCTAGAAAGGAGGAGGAGGAACACTATGCGAAGTCAAAATAGTGTCAGGGGAGGTAAGTATCTGATATGGAACGGAAGATAGGGTTCCAGAAGGAGAGAGGCGGGAGATAAGGCTAAAGCCAGAGCATGAAGGGCCATGTGCTTGAACTTTATGTTAAAGACAATGGGAAATCACTTAAAGGTTCTAAATTGAAGAGGAATAGAATAAACTTCCAGTTTAGATAGATCACACTGGTCATGTAGCAGTTGTTTCGTGCCTTGCACCATATTTACTCCACCCACATGATTTTAGCACAGCCAGGATACTAGTTCTGTGCATTTCTCTCAGCATAATACTTCAACTCCACACAAAAGTTTTTCTTCACTTTTCTGCTTCACAACGTTTTCTAAAGCCAAGGAATGCACAGATAGGCAGTACAAAGGAGTTAATACCCTACGGTAATCTTCCACCTATAGAAGAGGGCAGTTGGCAGGGAAATGTCCCAGCCTCTTATCCTTTGGAGGGATAATTCTGAGGCATGTGTTCTGCATGGTTCCTCAAAGGGTATCCCACCAGCATTGAGTACCAGCATCCACACTGGTAACCAGCTCAGTAACATACCCTTTACTGATCTTCCCTTCTTGCCTGTATTGTTTTCTCCACATCATTATTATGGGTTTCTGGGGTCACTTTCCAATAAATGCTTGTGATCAAATTTGTGCTTCAGTCTTGAATTTCTGGGGAATATAAATTAAGATAAACTACAATGTCAAAGATAGATATGTTTAAGGTTTTATCTAAAGGTGAAACTATGACTCTCATATAAATATAAGATGAACACATGCCAACTATTTTATTTAACTTATTAATTAATGAGGAAACCACTAAGATGTTAAAATTTGTTGAAAGGGTAATTCAAAAATAGATCGGTCAACAGTACTGAAATAAATTTACAAATATACTTGTCCCTCAGATGACTACTTCCCCATGAGAGACTGATGCCAGTACTCCCATGCATACCAAAATCTATAAATGCTCACGTCTCTTGTATAAAATGGTTCAGTATTTGCATATAACCTATGTACATCTTCCTGGACACTTTAAATAATCTCTAAATTACTTATCATACATAATAATCTCTCTCTTTGTATATATATAGCAAATGGTTGTTATACTGTATTGTTTAGGGAATAACAACATGAAATAAATCTGTACATGTTCACTACAGATGCAACCATCCATTTTCATTCTGAATATTTTCTATCTGTAGTTGGTTGAATCTGGTTGGTTACAGGAACCCATAGATTGGGAAAGTTGACTATAGATGTATAACTTGTTTTTTTGTGGAGAAAGGAGAGGTCAATTGTTCCTTCACCAAGAAGAATTCATTTACATGTGTGTAGACTGTATCCATTTGTATTGCTACCAGCTAGCTACAATTTAGAGTTATAAATAGGTCAAAAGCAATGGAAGGTGGAAATAACCTGGGTGGCACCAGATAGGACACATAGCAACTTATTTGTTTATTTGTTGGTATGGTGTACTTCAAAGTCCTTCACAAGTTTTTCTTATAGATAAAAGTAGAAAAGATCATCAGAGAAACCTCACTAGGAACTAGTACAACACCCACATGACAAATTAGTACCTCAACTAATGGACAGAAGGAATAAACTAAAGTACTTCTGAAAGATAGAAAGAAAAGCACTTGTCAATTGACTGAATGTGGGAAATGTGAAATGAAGGATTGAAAGATTCAGTTCAATCTGACTCTTATAAACAACCTCATAAACCTGAGGATTATCAGGCTGGGTGTGATAGCTCACACCTGTAATCCTAGCACTTTGAGAAGCTGAAGCAGAAGAATCACTAGAGGTCAGGAGTTCAAGACCAGCCTGGGCAATACAGCAGGACCCTGTCTTAACAAAAAAATTAAAAAATTAAGTGAGTATGGTGGCACATGCCTGTAGTCCCAGCTACATGGGAGCCTGAGGCAGGAGACTGTGTGAGTCCAGGAGTTCAAGGCTGTAGTTAGCTATGATCACACTACTCCAGCCTAGGTGACAGAGCAAGATCCTGTCTCTAAAAGAAAAAACAAAAAGCAACATGAGGTTTATGAGGGCAATTGATTGTTCCCATTTATTAAACTAAATTGAATAAATGGAAAATCACGCCAGTTAGAAAAATGTTGAAAGCATTGTAGGGGACACTGGTTGTCAGTTACCAAATTTGGTATTACAAGCATCCTACTGCTTTCAAGCAGGTGAAGAGGTTATGAAGTGGGAGGCAGTGTAGCTTCATAGTTCAGAACATGGGCCTTGGAGTCAATCAAACAAGGGTTGAATCATGGTTTACCACTTCCTGGTTATGCAATGTGAAATAGTTTTATTCCCATTTCAAGGTGCAGGGGCATTTTTTTGTCAAAGACGATATGAGGATTAACTGACCTAGTGTTTGTGAAGATTTTACATTGTTGCCAAGCACATTTTATCTTTTAGTATATAATAGTCATTATTATGTAATCAGAATTGGAGGAATATTTTGGGCTCTGCCTTTACACATCAAAGGTCTGGAAATGTACTACTGCAGGATTAATAATATTAAGCCCTTTACATGAATTTTCTATCTATCGAACTTAGCCACAGTTATAAACTGAACTACGTTTGTCTTTGAATGTGTTTACCTTTCATTCATTAAAAGGGATTTATATGAAGTTAGCATTTACTTGAAAATAGGGAAAGGACCCATCAACAAGATTCCCTAGTTTAATGTGGGTTATTCACTGTCACTAGCTCACAAGAAGTCACTAACACTTAAAAATCTAAGCTGAAACTTCAGTGGCCAGCTGACTCGTACAGTCTTCCTGATAATATTTTCCTTTCCTCCATATATCATGCTAGTTTACTGTTTTGTGTTAGAAGAAGATTAGATTTGGTGAAATCACTGTGAAGTATTGCATAAAGGGAAGGGATTTATTGGTATCTAGATATGCATTGGACAAAAATGGATGCCTTTGAGGTTTAGAGTTTTGCATTGTTGGTCTATGTGTCTCTTTATCTTCAAAAAGTGATACTCTTTGACTGTGTCTCCACCCAAATCTCATCTTGAATTGTAGCTTCCATAATTCCCATGTGTTCTGGGAAGGACCCAGTAGGAGGTAACTGAATGATGGGGGCAGATCTTTCCCATGCTGTTCTTGTGGTGGTGAATAAGTCTCAAAAGAACTGATAGTTTTAAAAAGGAGAGTTCCCCTGCAGAAGCCCTCTATGCCTGCTGCCATATAATGCATGTTTTTGTTCTTCCTCCGCCTTGCACCATGATTGTGAGGCCTCCCCAGCCATGTAGAACTGTGAGTCCATTAAACCTCTTTCCTTTATAAAGTACCCAGTCTCGGGTATGTCTTTATTAAGAGTGTGAGAACAGACTAATACATAACGATAACAAAATCTTCCAAACTATTACAAGTCTGACTCATCTTTGTCTTCTTTTAACATTTGCCAAGTGTTGAGACTCTAGAAAAGAAGTTCTTGGTATTGGTAGCACAGGCAGTGATGATGATGATGATGATGATGGTGATGCTGCTGTGGATGGTGGTGTTATATATGGCAGAAGATTATTATAACATGTATATATATTACACTTTTCACTCACTCATTTCTAGGTGCTATTCTCTTTCTTATCAAGGTATGTGTGTATTCCTTTAGTATTTCATAAGGTCCTGAGTATTCTGAAGTGGATGGTGGGAGAAGCATGGAGTTGAGGGCAAAAGTGAAGAGCAGGAAAAGAGAGAAAATTTCCCCAACCTGGGAAAAAGCTACAGAATGACAGGTTTCAACAGAAGGTGTGCCAGCTCATTACTCTGAATGGATACTCTGGTCTCAGGCTAAGTTGCATAGGTTCCAAGCATGGGAGCTCTCATTATCACCTAATGTCTATGATCTGAGTAAGACCCAGAAACAGGGGAGTCTTTGGACCATAAAGTATCCAAGAAGCTGAGACAACCATTAACAATTGGCCAGTAAAGACCTGGCATGGTGGCTCACGCCTGTAATCCCAGCACTTTGGGAGGCCGAGGTGGGTGGATCACCTGAGGTCAGGAGTTCGAGACCATTCTGGCCAATATGATGCAACCCTGTCTCTACTAAAAATATATATTTTAAAAAACTAGCCAGGAGTGGTGGTGGGTGCCTGTAATCCCAGCTACTCGGAAGGCTGAGGCAGGAAAATTGCTTGAACCCAGGAGACGGAGGTTGCAGTGAGTCGACACGGTGCCACTGCACTCCAGCCTCAGTGACAGAGTGAGACTCCATCTCAAACAAAAACAAAAACAAACAAACAAACAAACAAAAATTGGCCAGTAGTGATAGAAGGATTTTCCCAAAGCTTTAGTGCTGGGAAGATTCAAAGTCCTTTAGATGCAGCTTTGGAAGTGTAGGGGTGTGTGTGTGTGTGTGTGAATGTATGTGTGTGTACAGTGGAACCCCATTGTTTATTTAAATTGAGTTTATCTTATCTTTTTGTTATTATTTTTATTTTTTTCTTTAGAGGCAGAATCTTGCTCTGTGGCTCAGGCTAGAGTGCAGTGGCGTGATCCTAGCTCACTGCAGCCTTGAACTCCTGGGCTCAAGCAATCCTACCCCCTCAGCCTTCCAAAGTGCTGAGATTACAGGTGTGAGCCACTGCACCTGACCAAATTGAGTTTATTTATATCAAGTGAACAAGTGTGACACTTCCTCCAGAATATATAACTGCCCAATGGGTTCACCTTGTCCACTAGCAAGACAGGGGAATTGCAACAGAGAAAGAGTAATTCACACAGAGCTAGCTATACGGGAGACCAGAGTTTTATTACTACTCAAATTAGACTCCCTAAAAATTTGAGGATCAGAGTTTTTAAGAATAATTTGGTGGGTAAGGGACCCGTGAGTCGGGAGTTCTGATTGGTCAGATGGGAGATGAAGACATAGGAAGTTAAAGCTGCCATCTTGTGCTGAGTCAGTTCCTGGATGGGGGCCAGAAGACCAGATGAGCCAGTTTATTGATCTGGGTGATGCCAGCTGATCCACTGAGTGCAGGGTCTGCAAAATATCTCAAGCCCTGATATTAGATTTTGCAATAGTGATGTTATTCCCAGGAGCAATTTGGGGAGGTTTAGAATCTTGCAGCCTTCAGCTGCATGACTGGCTAAACCATAGTGGCTAATTTGTTAGTCCTGCAAAGGCAGTGCAGTCCCCAGGTAGGAAGGGGGCTTAGTTGGGGAAAGGGCTGTTATCATCTTTGTTTCAAAGCTAAACTATAAACTAAGTTCCTCCCAAAGTTAGTTCAGCCTACATCCAGGAATGAACAAGGGCAGCTTAGAGGTTAGAAGCAAGATGGAGATGGTTAGGTCAGATCTCTTTCACTGTAATAATTTTCTCATTTTTTAAATGAGATTTTTTGCAAAGATGGTTTTACCTTCAGGTTTGGACTAAGTCAAATGGCTATACAATGATAATGATGGTGGTAACAAAAAATAAGAGGTATGACTGGTTTCAGTGGCTGTTTATCCCAAGAAAAGGTCACATTCTTCCAGCAATCCCAAGATAGATATTACGTAAGAATAGCAGAAACTGGAGAAATTAAGTAAGTTGTGCAAGGAAAAGAAGCAAAGAAGTTACGCAGCCAGAATTAAGCATGAGCCTATTTGACCCATAAGCTTATCTTCTAATGACTGTAGTAGAGACTTTGACATCTGATATCGAAGTTGGCTTTCTGGGGAAGACAAACCAGACAGCTGGCATTGCAGTGGGCATTTGAGAGCTGAGAAAAGATACTCTTGAAGGAAAGTATTTCCCTCTGAGGCTTATAATTTTGGGTAACAAAGATATTTCTGAGGAAGGAGGGTGTGAAGTGCTTACTTCTAATTAGCCACAATTCAATGGAGATGGACACCATTAGGGATAAAGACTAAGTTTCTACATTTAAACAGAAAGGTGGGCTGTGAGGATAAAGAGGACTGGGGTGGAGTGAGGCGGGAGTCCAAAACAGGGAGTTGTTCTGAGAAACTTTAGAGGCTGGATAGGTTACTGGAGTGAGGAATCCGAGGAAAAGCAGCGCCCTGCCTACATAGAAAATGGAGATAAGAATTGTATGTTTGCTTCATAGTTTTCAAAAAGCTGACTCTGCCCTACAACTGCCGTGAAATTTCCTGATGCCTCAGACAGCCTGACAGTCTACCAAACTAAAGTCTGAAAAGGTGACAACATCCTGACAGAATATGATAGCTGGAAGGAATCTTAGGATCATTGCGTCTAGTGGTTTGCCAAGTTGTTATAGATGCGAAGCCTTTTCAGCTACCCAAATCCTATCTGGAAGTCAGGTGTGTAAAAGAGAGAAACACAGCTCTTTTGGTTGAAGCTGGTTTGGGAAACTAGTCTCATGCTCATTCGTTTTCCTCCCTTTCTCTTCTCTTTCTAAAGTGTGGGTCTCTTTTTGTTTACCTATATACTAGGTAGATTTTCTGTACATGTGTCTGTCTCATGAATCTCTCAGAAATGACAAGTGGTCATGAAATGCCTCTTAGGTGCCGAGATATGGGGAGCAATATACCAACATTATTATCACCCCACAACCAAATTAAGGACTAAGTTTTATTCCTACGTTATTGACAGGGAATCTGGAGCATGGATAAATTTACTAGCTGAAGATGACAAAAGAAGTCAGTTCAGGAGCCAGAATTTGAACACAATCTGTCTGACTCCAAAAATTGTTATTCTTCCCACTGTGCCTCACTTAGATTTTCATGGAGAGTATTTCCTTTTGTGTTCCTAGTTTACCTTCCCCAAAGTGTGTCTGAATAAAGAGTACCCTATACCTCTGAAATCCAATTCATGTTTAAAAAAAAAAAATACACGTGCACACACACACCCCTTCACCCCCAGTGATCGTACAGGTCTATACAGTATATATTTAAAAAATCAATTGAACCATTTCAATTTGCTTAATTAAATTCACTAGACAAGTCTGTCAACGTAGTTCTACAGCCCCTTGAAACCACAGCTTCTGTACGTGACTGGACGGTGATCAAAATTCTAGTGGGAGGCAAAGGACAAGACAGAGGTAACAGTAGGGAAGACACCGCCTCTGAAAACATTGCAGTTCTGAGCTCAGAGCGTACTCCACAGTGGTGCCAAGCAAGATGAGAAACTGACCCTATATGTTCAGTGGGAAAATCAAAAAGTAGGCCAACTGCACATTAGTTAATATTAAAGTGAGAGTCTCTGGAATTGTTTCTGCAAATCCCTCACTCACTGGTCTAATTAGGGAAAATGGAGGATCCCAATGTATCAGTAATTTCACACCAGTGGAAAGCACTGGAGTTACATAAATGTTTACCTCAATAATCCAGGCATGGGGCTATGGCTGCCTCTGAACGGTTTGTGAAGGAGGAGGGCAAATAAGCAACTGTCGGAGGCTAGTGGCATTGACCCCAAAATAAGAAAATAAAATCTAGCCACTGGTCATTGGTCGCTCTCAGCATGGTATAAAAATGTGACTCTTACAAATTCCATTTTCCAGTTGCCATTTAGCAGGCTGCTTCTCTCCCACACAAAACCCATCCTCATATTGGGCAGAGGCATGGATGTAGAGCAGCCATCATCTATCATTTCTGGCTAGGCAGCTCCGCAGCTCCAAGATGGAAGAAATGAATTGTCCCCTCTGTCTCTTTTTCCTCTTGTTTATACTTAATTGTCTTAACATACTACTGGAAACACATGTGATAAATGAGGACAGGAAACAGCATCACTCATCATCCAAATGTTTTTCATTCTCAGCTTTGTGCAATAATAATACATATTTGCATAGCTCTTTACACAACTCATTCACCAGCATCAATTTTTTACATTCTCATATGAATACTGCTAGAATAACCATGGTTTTTTAGCTGGAGATACAGAAACCAGCTCTCAGATAAGTTCGGCAGCTTTCCTGAGATCACACAGCTAATGAGGTGAGAAGCCAGAGTTAGAACCTCAGGTCTTTTGACTTTGAATTCCGCCCTATTTGCCTCCTCATTCTCTACTTTCTTTTGTCATGATAACATCAGCGTTGTCTGTCTTCCTATGAAATCGCCTCTCTCCTCATTTATCTTTATCGCTTAGCCAATGAGAGTGTAGTGCATTTGTTTTCAAACCTTACTGAGAGATTCCCCAATAATTTAAACATACTCATCAGCAAAACATTTCTACAAAGTTATTAAGTCCTTCACAAGCACGTTAGAGGGCCACTTTACCAGCAGCCAAAAAACGCATTAATACATTCTTGTGCGTGAAGTAGGTTAAAAATAATATGCACACCAGAGATAATGGAAACATGTTGACATTATTAAGGTTATAACACATTTGAAGCTACCTTAATTGTAATATTGAGCAAATTAAAGATTATCAAGTACAGTGTCCCTGAACATCCTGGAGCAGCATCTTTCCCCATTTGACTAATTGCTGTGACACTTGAGATCTCAGTGTGATGTTTTCCTCCACACAAGTGCACAAGTGGAGGCCACCACAACTCTTTAAATAAACAGGCAGATGTGCTTAAATAATAAATTAATTTATTGAGTAATGTCAGAGTCACAGCCTTGATTCTTTGGCTCTGCCACAAACATCCTCTACCAGCTGAACAAAAGCGAGGTAGCTGCAATTTTTGCTCCACTGAGCTCATGTGAAAGATGGAGGGTTTTCTTAATGCTTTATCCGTAAGTGAGCTCTGCAGAGTGTGATACCCCCAGTGCTATGATGACAGAGTACAGGGGTCAGCAAATTTGCCCCCAGAGGCTTTGTGAAATTGGTGATCTCCACTGGGCTGAGCAGATGAGAAAGCAGCCAAAGACAACAGGTAAACAAGTGGGCATGGCTGTGTTCCCATTAAACTTTATTTTCAAACACCTGCAGTTTCTGGATTTGGCAGATGGAGGTGCTGTGGATTGTCTACTGTGAGGCAGGGGATGGAACACCGGACGGGGTCAGGGGAAAGAGGTTCATTCATCTTTGAAGCAATCATGCTGTGTGACCTCAGGCCATTCACTTGCAGTTTCTAGGCCTCTTCCTTCCCTAAAGTGATTTCTATTTCTCACAGTCTGAGGCTATGAAATTTACTCTTGAAGAGCAGTTAGCACGCAGAAGGTGGTCTAAATCAGGGGTGACAGATTTAATTGGTTGCAAGTCCTGTCATAGTTTGAGTTCCCCTCAAACAGACCCTCAAGACAAGGAATTGGATGCGAGTAGCTTATTTTGGAGAGAATCCCAGGAAGCCTGAGAAGGAACAGGGAAGTGAGTCAGCAAAGTAGAGACAGTTAATAAAGTGTGTAAATGAGGGGGTTACCACAGTAGGCAACTGGGGCTCAATCCAGCTGAGAAATCTCTGAAAGACTACCTGGAAATACCTCAGAATTGTCTCGCTGAGATGTCAAGGAAGCAGGAGTCTTTATCCAACAACTCTCATTACTCATGGGTTGATGGTTACTAGGGAGGAGAAGGGTGACTCTCTGGCACCTCCAGCCTGGTCCCCAGCTATGCCAAGTGCATTCCCGCAGGAAGAGGACAACCTCAGCAGAGCACACAGGAAGCCGTCAGAACCGTCTGAGGATTAAGGGTAGGACTTTGAAAGCATCTGCTGTATGTAGGTCCCATTCAGGAAGCACGAATGATTGGAAAAGGCCTGTCAAGGAGACAACAGGGAGTGGTAAGATTTGTACCAAATTAGAGAGCACAAGTCCTATGCAAAGGGATTGTGGATTTGGAAGACATTGGCAGATGTTTCAACAGCAGTTAGAAATCCAGAATTTTATGTAATGCACTTGTCTTTTTAAATGTTAGCAACTAATTTAAAATTTTAAGCACACAGTGCTGGCTAAAGAAAAAAAATATGTCAGGGCTAGCAGGACTAATACGATGAGAAGATCCATCTTACATCAATAGAAAAACAAAGCACCAAACTTCCAAAGTGAATAAATGAATGAATATAGGTTTGGCTTTTTCATAAAATTATTTTCTCTGTGCTTTGTCTGCAAACCTTCTAGCCCTTACTTATTTGAGTTATTAGCACAGACCCTCACCCACCCACTTACTAAAGCCAGAAGAGAGAGATTCTAGATTTTTTTCCTAATTCTGGTCTCATTGCCAATTACTTTTTTGTTTACAAAACAAAACTTCTGGGTGCCCTTGAATTCTTTTCTAATATTTCTATTTCCAGTGCCTCAGTGACCTTAATTCAAGATCTACTCACTTTTTTTTTTCTATTTTATGGCCTTATCACTTTTATTACTGGCATAGACTGTGAGCACATCACCCGGCAGCTAGTATTGTTGTCTCTAACCTATGTTTCAAACTGCAAGTAAATTACTTTCTGTAAAAGACTGATCCAATCATATGACTTCCCGATTTAAAATCCATGGGGAAAATCTCCATTTTCTAATTATTAACGAAAGTGTAAATTCTTGGCATGGTTTATAATGTGCATGATTATATCTGGTTCTATTTGCTATTCCTCTGCCATGGCAAAGGATCACACTAAGCTGTTTGCTGTTCTCCAAGACCTTTTGCCCACTGGTCTGCAATCTTTTCATAGAACCAGGATTCCCTCATCCTCACTCCACCCAAATTCACATACACGGACTGTCTCCATCTCTTCAGGGAGTCCCGAACTACCTAGGGTTTCCTTGATGCTAGAGAAGAGAAAGACTAGTTTTCCATGTAGAATTTGAAGAAATATGATGTCTACCTTTCCCATAGGTTTAGGGAATAGAATTTTCCAAGCCAAGTTCAAAGGAGTAGTTTCCTAGACGCTTATGTATGCCAGGCATATTTTCCACATTCCACTGTCTCTGTCTCCGTGTCCCTCCTAACTTCACCCACTCTCGTCATTATGACAATCTACTTTTCATAACAAACAAGTAGGACAGAGACACCCTGAGTCTTTTTCTTTAGGGGTCCCTTGAAGTGGTTATTTCTTCAAGCTTGGAAGATCTTTGTACTTGCAATGTGCAACACCTGACAATTAGCTCTGTAACAGTCCCCAGATGCACCCAGGTGCTCAGACACTAAGGCACCAAGAGTATCACTTTAATCTATGCATGTCCTCCCCCATGTCCAGCATCCACACATCAAATTAAGAGGAGCATTACAGTTACATAAATCGGACATAATAAATGTAGACAGAGAGAAAGATCTATCTATCTACTATATTCTAATCACAAAGGAGACTGACTATTCAGACAAACCAAGGCAAAGGAAATGCAGAATGCTATCAGATATTCAGCTACCAAACTTAAGTCCTCTTCAGCTTATAAGACAACTGTAATGCATTATAAAGGTCCTAACTAGGTGGGGGAGGCAAAGGTTCAGAATGCAATCTAAACAGGCTAGGCAGCTTTACAGCATCTATCACCCCTAAAGAAATATATATATATAGCATGTGAGAGAGAATGTAAGTAAAGAAACCTGAAAATAAAGAAACAAGGAAGAAGTCAAAGTGGGCCTGAAGTCCTTTGCTCCTGAAGTTGGGACCCACTAGAGTTCCCCTAGTTGCATTTGAGTGTTACATTTATTTAGAGAATGCAATGCTATATCGTATACCTAGAATGCCCCTTTCCATTCTCCACGTGAGTTGTTATTAAAGACTTATCTCTGGAATTTTAATAATCTACCTGAGATGACACAGGGGAGTTCTCTCTGATGTTTCCACAGTTTGTTTCTTTCCTCTTTGGTCTTTTTGAGTCTTGTTGGGAACGTTATAATCCTCACCACACTACTGTTATGCTTACATTTGTCTCTCCACTAGATTTTTGAACCCTTCCAGAGGAAGGACTTGACTTTTATCTATTTATGAGTTTCTAGTCTTATAAATAACTGACCAACAATAAAAGTCTGTGGAGTAAATGAGAAAACGAGTCAATAGGTGAAAGGCTAGTGTCCTCTCAGGGCTAAATTACCTGGGAGGAAAATAACTGCGTGTTTAGGATACCAGCAAAGCGGAAGCACCAAAAAAATTGGAAAAATATTTTGAAAGATTTTATTGTATGATCTTATTAAAAAGTACCATGAGAGGAATCTCATGTTATTAGATTTCCTTACTCTTGTTTTACAGTTCAGAATTGCTTTTATATTATTTTGAATTACATAGGGAGGCCTATCATCTTTTCAAAGCCTAGGGTCTTAAAATCTAAATTCATCCCTGAGTCTCTCTCTCTTTTTTTTAATCTTTCCACAGTTTAACCCATCCACAAGGTATCAAGCAACTACTGTGTGCCAGGCCTTATGCTAAGTGCTGGAAATTTAAAGAAAAAAAAAATGCTCACCACTTTCATTTACATCTGCTTCAATATTGTACTTCAGGTTATATTTTTTTCCTATCCAATATTTCTAAGAAGACCCTCAAACTGTTTCATTTGGAGTACCAATCTTTCAAGGGTAGGTTCCAACTCTGAAATGTTGCCTTGTAAAGCAGCCAGCCCCTAACCAAACAGGCATTGCAAGTTTTTTTAATGTATATGATGGTGATCACAACCTTTCCCAAGATATGGGAAACAACTGTCATAAGAAAAGCACTTAGAAACTCAGTTTGGCTCTCTGAAATATTTATAGCAACAAACCTAAACTTGTCCAATTTTTTTTCTGCTTCTAATTTTGCTTCTCAAGAAGCATAACCATTTGCTATTATTGCTGAGGAGAAAGGCTATGATGCAGAGATACCAGCAGAAGGGATTTGTTTCCTTAGGTGCCTGCAGCAATGAGAGGAAGATCTGAGATAGTAATCTATGACCACAATGCTCTTCAGCAAGCATGTGAAGAATGTTAACACTTTTGTTAGCTTCAGTTGATTAATGGACCTACCTCTTTTGGTTGATACAATTTCTTAAAAATGTGCAGGTGTTTCTGTATGGGAAAGTGTTGTGTTTTGGTGCACAAGAGAGGTCCTTCAGAGGAGGTTTCTTTGATCCCTAACAATGTGCCCAAAGGCACATGCAAGAAAAGGGTACCCAGCCCTATTCTTTCTTCACAATAAAGGGACCTGGAGTGTGAAGCTGAAGTATCAGTCATGGTTCCCAAGTTGTTGACTGCAGTCTGAAAGTCTGAGTTTCCTTTGTAGATGTGTCCCTTACTAGCTCAGTTCAATTTCAGTTGGTTCACATCTAAGTCTTGGTGATCAGGGCAGAAAGTATGCATGCCCAAGCTATCCACAGTTGAGGACAGTGAGAACTAAATCATAGTTTAATGCCTTTTTAAAATAAAACTCTATTACCAACACTGGATTAATGAAACATGTCCTACTAACATGGAAAAAAAATGTAGAACAGAATTTTAATTCATTGTACTTATGGTAAAAGCTGGTAGTTCCTTTAGAATGGCCATCATTCAGCTCCTATATTCATTAGATTTATTTATCTCAAGATATAGATAAAGACAATAAGACAATAGTCTTATTATCCTATGTGGTCCACTCCTCTAACATCCAGAGGAAGCTGTAACTGGGGAAAATGCTAATAGTAGTCATGGAAAAAAAGAGAAGAAAAGAAACATTTTTAAATGCTTACTATGTGTCAACCCCTGTCCTTCCCATAGTTTCTAAACAACCATACAGTAAAATTAACCCTATTTTATTGATGGGGAATTGATATTGACAGAGATTAAATAACTTGACCAAAGGCTGAGAGTAAACTGACAAGTAAGACTTCAGATCCAAGGATACTGTTTTCCCTGCGTCTACACCTCTTCTGAGCCACAAGGGTGATAGTCATGTTTATGATATTTAACTGAAACAAAACAAACAGAAAACTAGCTTTCAGCTGAGCTCTTGTATCTTGAGTTTTTTTTCCTGTCTCTCTTTTCTCTTGACTTTTTATATTTAAAGTATATAACTCCTGTTATAAATGTCAATAATACACCAAAAATCTTGACTCCATTCTCTCATAAAAGACGAAATAACTTTTCCAGACGCATTAAGTTAGAGGCTTGGCAGTAAGGAAAAGTGACATAAGATTACATAAGCTAAGAAGAATTGCAGTGTATCATTGGTATCTATATTATATTATATTTTGCGGGGGGAATGGGGCTACCTACCAGCAACTCATTTTTAGAATGATGTTGGCATCCTATCATATCTTCTCCAAAAACTTAAGGTTTCTATTCTGACATGCTTGGCAGGAAGGGCAATTTTGCATGCCAGTAGTAACAATGAGTTATTCAAGGTCACATAGCTTGTATGTGGCAGAGCCAAAGACTCAAATTGAGGTCTGCCTTATTCCAAAGACATGCTCCTAACGTATTTCACCATGTTGATGATGAATCTGGCATTAACCACTTATAACACATACCACACATACTTATACATATGCACATGCACATGTATTTTTCCCTTTGAAAAACGTCAAGCAGTACACTTTTCTTTCTTCTTTTTTTCCCCTGGGAGTATCTCTAGATCTATGCTGTCCAATACAGTAGTTATGAACTGCATGTTACTATTTAAATTATTAAAATTTAAAAAATTGAGATATACTTCTTCCATCACATTAGCTGTATTCCAAGTATTTAGTAGTCCTAAGTGGCTAGTGGCCACTATAATGGACAGCACAGAAATAAAACTTTCTCATTATTGCAGAAACTTATATTGGACAGTGCTGCTCTAATTCTTTAGCCTGATAGTCTATGTAAATAAAACTGGTAGTAAAAGTTTACATAATATATTTGCATTTGATGCCACTATTTAAATACAGCACCTTTCTCTATCAGCATGCACTTGCTTCAGCTGAAAAAAACGTTTTAATTCATTCACATACATATGTATTCAAGTAACATTTTTCTTGAGTATCTATTATTTGCTTGGTACTGTGCAGAATCGAGAGAATACAAATGTAATACCTCTTCTATGAGTAACTCACAGGCAAATGCTGAAAACAGATATAGAAAAAATGTAATTTCTGTATAATCTGGAGAGTTTTGGAACAGAAGTGAATGCTGTGGGAGCAGGACTATGGTTAATACAACTGTCACTGAGATTGGTGTCAGTAGGGCTACCCTCTTGTTCTTTGAACAATCCAGCAGGACTCTCCTTCAACAAATAACCCCATGAGAATTGTATAAATCTACTCTGCCAGTCAGTGATTTAGCTGCTGTCCTCTGACTTGACTCTCTTTCTTTTCATTGTGGCTGAAAATGGTACCAGGAAGCTGCATAAAACACCAGCGAGCGCTATCCCAACAGCAGGTGGGTATTTCTCTATTTCCTATCCCTGCTTTACAACATAAGATATCTTCTCAAAATCACCCCTGAGATACGGGGAAGCCAAATACAAACAGACTTAGATCAGATGCGCCTCCTGCTTGTCCCCAATAAATCATTTGAAATTAAGAGCACTTCCATTTGGAGCCAAGCAACATAGGAATGCTACAGGGCAAATGCCAGGCTACATGGGAGGATGTAAGAGTTGGCCTACAGGCAAGGTTGAGGCTCCACACAGCTCTGCATTAAGATGCCACTTTTATTATAAGGGAAAGTAAGCAATCTTCATCCAGAATCTGTGTGTGTTGGTTTGTGGCTTAAATAAATAATTCCTAGCTCAATGTTTCAGTCTCCCTTGTCTAGTTAGAGTGGCAAAGGGGAAAATTAAAAGGCAAAGTTGTATCACTGGATTACTCCGAGGAATGATCTTAATATTTGACTTGCAAACTGTGATTAATACTGCATAGGTAATGCTTTTTATGGAAGGATGGGATAGTGATCCACATGTTGTTTGGTGAAAGTCAAAGCCAATTACACTTAAAAGGAATCTGAAGAGTTCATCCTTTGAATCAAAGAGTCAGGGGATATCTGAGCCTTCTAGAATTCTTCCCTTGAGAAAAAGAAGCCAAGGGCAGCAAGGAGAAGAGAATGATCCCATTGTTTAGGGAGGGTGCTCAGGTGGGAATATTTCCTCCTACCGATCATGGCGTCTGCTTCACATTTTAGTTGCCACCAATTCTGAGGTTCATTTGCATATAAAGCATCTGGAATAAGCAAAACTAATTTGAATCTTCTTTGATAAAATGTTAGCTGGATTAAAGGATCAGGTAGCTGGTTCCTGTACAAGATTCACTGGAGGGAAGTCAGACAGAGAATGAGATAAAATCATTAGGCCAGTACCACACTGGCAACTGTTCCTCTGAAAACTCAGTCTCTGAAAATGGTATATTGATCTGGCAGCTCCCTTTCCTCCCCTCCGGACTTCATAGTGATCTACAGCACAGAATTGTTTCACCATAGATACACCTGTGGCATTCTTATCTTCCCCCAATTTTTTAGTTCCTTTGATAGTCAGCTTTACCACAGGGCTGGGAGGACACCCAATAAAGTGTCCTACTTTAAACACCTGGGTAGGTCATTGCTACAGTTTCTATCAGAACCTTTTTAGGTGGCTTCATCCCCATCCCCCAACCTTTTGGCTAAGATAACATCTGGCAAAAACAGCAATGACACCATTTCTGTATCTAAATGAGAAGTCATTTTTAAGTGTATCTTTTAGAATTCATAACAAAACGCAGACTTGTAGCTGGAAGCCATCTTAAGACCTCACAATTAATTACAATTACTTAAGTTAATAGAAAAGGAAACTGAAACCCAATGAAACAGAAGTTTACAAGATCATATAACTAGTTAATGACTGAGTCAGGCTTAAAATTCCAGACTTGTTATTTCTAGTTTGTGGTCTCTTCCGTCTAATGCCAGTTTATTCTATTTCATTCAACATGTAGTTATCAAGAAACACTTAGGAGAAAACATCTCTCTTGTCTAGGCTCTGGGGAGAAACAAAGATGATGAATATGCAATTATGTTCTCAAGGAGCTTACAGTTGAATAGAAGGACAAAGTTATTGATATAAATAAAGAAAAGTGGCCTAAGAAAGAGAAATAAAAATGCTATTCAAAAGAAGGGGAAAATGGAGTTCTGGAGCTACAGGAAATTTTCTAAATGAGGGTAGGCAATCGATTATGATATTGGGTAACTTTTGTTATTGTTTCAACCCATAAGACTAGGCCTTTCACATTTTGAATTAATCTATTGGCCCACTGTGATGTGAGAGTGAGGATGTGCCTTAGGACAAGGCCATGGCCTATATGTCTACATGCTGATAAGGAGTGATGCAGGCCAGCTTAGTGATGCCTGCCTTTCCTGCATGCCTCTTTTTTTTTTTTTTTTTTTGGTCATGCTTCATGCATCTGGATTTTCATTATCATCTCTCTGGGACCATTCAAGAAAGAAAGTACCTTGAGGAAATCTCTTCTATTTTGTTTGCTGAGCATTTTTTATCATGAATAGGTGTTGGAGTTTGTTAATTAACTTTTTTTCTGCATCTATTGAGATGATCTGATTAAATGCTTTTTCTTTTTTTAGTTTGTTAATATGGTGAGTTACATTGATCAATTTTTGTTCACAGTTCATTTACAGAAAATGAATATTTTTCTTCCTCCCTCCCTTTCTTTTTCCTCCTCCCTCCCTCCTTCGTTCCCCCTTCTTTCCTTCCTCTCTTTCTTCTTCCCCTTCCTTCTTCTTCCACTTTCCTTCTCTCCTTTCATTCTTCCTTCCCTCCTCTCTTCTTTCCTTCCTCCCTTCCTTTATATTATTTTTGAATATGGAAAGCCGAAACACGCATTCTAAAATAAGTCCCTATTGTTGGTGCTCAGAAACATACTGCAAAATATGGCACTTTGACATGCTGGACTGAAGAGGCACTCAGGGTCTCTCTGACCTTCCCAGCCCTCACTCCTGTGTCTCAGTCCTCTTTCTCTCCTGATGCACAAGATGAAGTTGTCCTCTGAAGTTTTCTTATCTGCCTGAAGTCCAGATTCACCCAAGAAAAAGACAAATCATCTCTGTTTCCTTCCCTGAGTTTTCATTAACTCACATCACAGGAAAAGTGAAGTCGGTCAGCATATGTGGACAGACTTTTGTTACAAACTCCTATCTGCTCTTTGGGCCCAGTAGACTTTGTCCCAGGCCATTGTATGTTCTCCAAGTCCATTTTCTGTCCTCTGAAAATCATTTGCTATCACCCAAATTGCCACCCATTTTTCCCATCTCTGTTCCTTTTGTAGGAACAGGATTCCTACCAGATTATTGGGTAGTCATTCCCCTGCACTTCCCCCGAGCCACGCATGTTAAAATAAAATATTGAATGCATTTTCTCCTATTAACCTCCCTTTCGTAAGCTGATTTTTAGCAAACCTTCAGAACGCAAAGAGAAAGTTTTCCCTTCTCCCCTACACTATCCTAAACAAACAATTTAAAATAATATGTGAACGTTGCTAAGTAGAACAGAAGGCCTTGTGTTGAAAATGTAGGTTTTTCTACTTTACACTCTAAGAGGTAAAGTGTTTTTGTTTTGTTTTGTTTTGTTTTTTGCATTTTCTGAGTTTGTTCATTTCCCTCATAATATTTAATAATAGCATTCTACTGTTCTTTTTGATTTGTTAAACTTACATAACTATTGACTCTTCTTTCCAAGTGAGCCCCTGAAAAGAGAGTGTTGCTAATGTCAAAGTTTAATGGCATCTTTCCTTAGACTGGGCTCTCTAGAAGAAAACTCTGAGAAAAAAATTCATATGCAAGAAGTTTACTGGGGAGTGCTCTCAGACTCTGAACTATGAAGAAAAAGGATTGAACAGATAGGTTTACTTTTTCCCTTCCCTTCCCTTCCCTTCCCTTCTTCCTTTCTTTCTTTCTCTTTCTTCTTTCTTTTTCCTTCCTTCCTTCCTTCTCTTTCTTTCCTTCTTCCCTGCCCTTCCTTCCTTCCTTTCTTTCTCCTTCCTTCCTTCGTTCCTTCCTTCCTTTCTTCTCTCTCTCTTTCTTTCCCTCCCTCCCTTCCTTCCTCCCTCCCTCCCTCCCTCCCTCCCTCTCTCTCTGTCTCTCTTTCTCTCTTTCTCTCTTTCTTTCCTTCCTTCCTTCCTTCCTTCCTTCCTTGACGGACTGTCGCTCTGTTCCCAGGTTGGAGTG
This sequence comes from Chlorocebus sabaeus, assembly GCF_047675955.1. Lineage (NCBI taxonomy): Eukaryota > Metazoa > Chordata > Mammalia > Primates > Cercopithecidae > Chlorocebus > Chlorocebus sabaeus. The sequence goes on from NC_132918.1 coordinate 64,290,863, forward strand.
CAGTGGCACAATCTCGGCTCACTGCAACCTCTGCCTCCTGGGTTCAAGCCATTCTCCTGCCTCAGTCTCCAGAGTACTTGGGACTACAGGCGCCCACCACCATGTGCAGCTAATTCTTGCATTTTTAGTAGAGACAGGGTTTCACCGTGCTGGCCAGGATGGTCTCCATCTCCTGACCTTGTGATCTGCCTGTCTCGGCCTCCCAAAGTGTTGGGATTAGAGACGTGAGCCACCGTACCCGGCCACTTTTGTACTTTTCTAAACAAGTGCAAGAGACAAGGGCAAGGTGACTTTTATTTCCATTATTAAATGAAATACAAAAGCATTTTTACCAACTCACAGTGGGCATTCAAAAATATTTTTTGGTCATGTGACCATCACATTCACATTTTCTATAAATTTTTCCTTTTTTTTGTATTACTTGTTTCTCTGTATTTTTCTCTTTTAAGTAATGATAAAATATGTCAAATAGATTATGAAAATCACTTTGTAGCTATAGATTATTCTCCCTCTTGGCTTTGGCTACTTTTTCCTAATTTCTAAGAAAATTTGGAGCTTGAACTATAGTGTTTCCACTTGTATCTAAGGGTATGGTCAGCAGTAGATTTTAGAGAGAAAACAAATATACTGGATGCCTAAACCAGACCTGGGCATTACCTTCTGGATACAATGGCCTTTCACACTAGTTTATATTTGACATTTCTCTAACTACCACAAGGTGGCAAAACATGTAATTGACTTGGATCATTAAGGTCTCACGAGATTTGGCTATTGATAAACAAGGGCAAGTATTCTCAAGAAAATGAAACCTGACCTGTTTTTTACTTTAAGGTGTATCTTACATGCTTGGATCTCTTCTCTTTTATAGAAAAACAATAGTATGTATAATTAAAATTTATCATTCTTAACTAACCATTGGAGCCATGAAAAATAGCTAATTGTTCACTGTGAGCAATACTGCAGAAATCAGATCTGCTGATTAATAAGTAAACTTACAAACTATTCCTAAAAGGTTTTCTCATAAACCTTCTAAGAATTCATTTAGCCTCAGAAATCCCTCCAGATCTGGAAGTTACTCTGAGGCCTCTAATATAATCCCCTTGAACACACTCTTAAGATCCTTCAGCTTGCATCGGTACTTATCAAATATATTTAAATATTTGGCAATAAAATTAAAATATGAAAACTAATATAGCAATTTCCCCCAAACACACAGTTTTCCAAGGAGATTTTGATGATTTAGAAAGAAATCTGTGGAGGATTTTTGGTATTTAAATAAAAGGGCTGCATTCTCACAGTGTTTTTTATAAAAATAAATTGGTCCAAGAATATGATAAAAAATAACCTGTATAAACTAACTAAACTTTCGAAAGACAGGGAATAGGGAGAGCAGAGTTACCTGCAGGACTGTCTTCTAGTAAGTAAAGCTGTTGTATAAAATTCATATTTATAAGTCAAGCATTTTATGGAGCATAATTGTACTTTGTTAGCACATTTAAAATATGATTCAGTTATTTCAACTTTTTAGGAATGTAGATATTGTATGTGATTAAATATGCATCATTATTTTGAACAGTAATTTTTAATCAAACAAGCTGCATTCACATGTATCTAGGTATGCATGTATAGAAATGTGAAAACGACAATATTTGTGTCATCATTTCACCAAATAACCTTTGAGATCTTTAACTACTTTCTGTGAATATAACTAACATGGTTAGTTATGGTTGCAGAACAAATAACCTCTATCACTTTTTAAAAATTGAAGAAAGTACTTTCAATTGTAAAAGTGCCACTTAACTACATGTTAAATAATTAAATAATACAGATAGAATCATGTCACTCGTAGTCATCACTTCTATCCCTATATTTTTCCTAACAACAGTAAGAATTTTTTCTTCACTAAATCAGTTCAGTGTAAGCATTTCCTCTATGCATTTACACACAGTACCCTCAGCAATTTTACCTTGTGTGAGGTTTTTTTTAAATGGTATAATACCATATATATTCTTCTTTAGCTTGCTTTTGCAATTCAACAGCATGTTCTGATAATCTATTTATATCATTTACATAAATTGACCACACTCAGTCCAAATTACACACAGGATGCCATTGTATGAGTATATCTATTTTCCTTCTCATTTGGATGACCACTTTAACTCTTAATTTATTTCCTAACACAACAATGCTGTAGTAGACATCATTGCATGTGACTTTTTGTGTATTTGGATATGTGTGTTTCATTTTTATTACTTTTAATAGCTTTAAGATATATTCTGATTTCCAACTCTTTTCAGTTGCCAACAATGAAAAAAATTATCCCAATAAGCACTTATAAATTTTTTAGATTTTGGTGTTTTGTATCATTTGTCTTACTGACATTTTCTTCAACTATAAAACATACGGCATTTTCAATGTATATCTTGTTTAAGAATACCTATCTATTTCAAACATTTTGCCCAAATTCTTTTAAAGTAAATTTAGAGTTTAAATCCACTTGGCATTTTGTTTTATTTAGTAAATAGTAAGTAGGTATCTAAGGTTATTGTTGTTTTCCTAAAATAGCAGCCAATTGTCATAACACCATCCTTTTTTCATCATGTGTGTAATATACAACATTTCCATGTATATTTAGATTTGCGTCTGAGAGCCCTACAATCTTCTACTACTGATGAATACTTTTTATGTATCAGCATTATTCTCCTTTAATTACAACTTTATAATATAGTATAATATTTGTAAAAATTGAAACTCTCAATATTTCCTATTTTCTAAGAGATTTTGGTTACATTTATATACATTCTCTTACATTTAAATTTTTATTCTTAAGAGACATGAAAGATTATAATGACATTTTGGTGAAAATGAGATTACATTTATCATTATATTGAGGATAATTGGCATTTTTCACTGTCGAATCTTCCCACTAACTTGATACATCTCCTCCTTATTGGGGGCAGTGCTTTATTAACTTTTAGATTTATTTTTGTTATGTTTGTGGTTTAGTGATTCAGATTTTCTTCATCTTCTTGAGCAAGTTTACATTTTCCCATTATATTTTCTGTTTTATCTAGGTTTTCAAATTTATTACCATAACATTTACCTCTGGATGTACACCTATGCCCCTAACATTGTTGTCCTGTGCAATCACATTTTATTTTGAAGCAGACATGGCAAAAATGTGTTTATTAGTCTCTTCAGAGAATAAGTTTTTGTTTTATTGGTTAATACTTACGGGTTTTTTCTTTTTTTTCTGTTTTGATCTTGTTGTTTTTTCTATGTCTCTAACTGCTGCATTTATATTTTATCCTTACTCCTACTTTTCGGAACTTGTTTGTACTTTTCTAGTTTATTTCATTGTTATTTAGCTCATTTATATGAATATTTTTTATATGCCCCTGAAGTTGTAAATTTCTCTTAGTCACTTCTTCAATAACATACCCATTGTCATTTATTTATTATTTTCTTTTATCTGTAACTTTGTTTTTATATAATTTGAAACTTTCACAAAAATTACAAAATAGTACAAATAACTCCATTATGCTTTTTATCCAGATTTGCCAATTGTTAACATTTTGCCCCATTTCCTTTTTATTCACTATCTAGATGTATCCATACGCAAACATGTATATGTTTTTGTGTACACACATATATATGTGTGTGTGTGTATGCATATATATTAAATGCATACATTTTTCTGAAAAATTTGAGAGTAAATTACAGACATTTTTGTTCCTGTACTCCCTAAGTATTTCTTATATAATCACAACTGAATTTTCAAATCTCAAAATATAACATTGATACAATTATATTAGCTAATCTAAAATCCATGATAAATTACACTAATTGTCCAAATAGTCTTCTTTTTCATGACACAAAACAAATACCACCTATTTCAGTCAGTTGTTACATCTCTTAAAAATCCTTTAATCTGGAAATTTTTTCTCAGTTTTTCTTTTTCTTTCATGATCTTGATTTTTTGAAAGGTAAGGATCTGTGAACAAATTGTGAACCTTAGTAGATTTGTTTCTCACAGAAACATAGATTAGAAGTTCTGAAATCACTTTTAAGCTTGAGGACCTGAGTAAATATATTGAGGATAAACAGAATTAGGTTTCTCACTAATAGAGAAGGGAGTTACACATGTGAAAAAGCAGACTAGAATGAATTCTGTCCTGTGGAAGGTGCTTAGAAGCAATGGTACTGCTAGAGTAAGGAGCCTAGCTAAGCTTGCGATGTAAATGGTGTTTCTCGTTAAAAGGAACCAGGACTTCTGAAGAAATAGCTGGCTCCAGAGCTAGAACAGGAAAAGTATAAAATAAGCCAGTGATACCTTAGCTCAGAGAGTAATATTCAAAAAGTGATGGAGTCATGTAAAAAAGACAAAAGAGCTATTTTGAAAGGGCTCTCATTAGCCAAATTTGAAACAATTTTGAGGTCAAAATACACAATAATTATAATAGATTATATTGTATTGAATAAAAGAGTTCATGAATCCACAGAGCTATAAATAAATTTGATCAATCGACAGATAGATAAGGGGATGGAAAACTCTTCTACTAGAATGTCACTCATAATTACTTATAATTTGAATCCTACTTTTTCTTTAATTCAGGATTACTTAGAAGTTGTGATTTTTAAATTGAATAAATTTGGATGGTAAGGTGTGTTCATGGTGGTAATGGTGGGGGATTCTTGCTTATTGTAGTTAGTCTCTGTATTCAATTACAATCAATAAATGTGGCCCATTGAATTTTTGCTTTTTTGATTATGTTGAGATAGCCTCTGTGGAAAAATGCATAATCAATTTTTGGGAACATTCTGTCCATGTTAAATATAATTATCTCATTTAAATTGCTGTGCTCTCATTTAATGTATAAAATTATATGCAACTATACATATAATACTCTCTGTACATACAATTATACTTGAAACCAAGAAAGAGAATTACTTTTCTCACAGCATAAGAGATCTAGGGCAAGAAGACACAACTCATACAGTAGTTTCACAATTTCATAAAAGTCCCAGGCTCTATCTATCAGTCTGCTATTCCATTTTTAGCAGGTAGTTTTCTTCCTAATGGCTACCTCTTGTTCACAATCTAGTCTTTTTACCCCCACTTATCATCCTCTATACAAGAAGAAAAAAGCATGGTGCTTTGACACTTATATCAGAAAGGCTGGGTACACTAAGAAACCCCTAGTAGCCACCCGCATGTATCTCATTAGCCAGCAGCATGGCGAGTGGCCACCCCTACATATTGGTGTGAAGCTTAGAGTGAGATTGCACATAGAGAACTGCTTGGGCAGTCATCAACATATGGATGTTACTTGCAGCTTTGTGGTGGATGAAATAAGATCTCCCAAGGACAGTGAGCAGAGATCAAATGACTTAGGGCCTAGGATCAACACCAATGAAGAAATGAGCAGAGGAAAAGCCTGCAAAGGAAGTGGAGAAGAGCCAGTCAAGGAGATTGGAAATAAACCAGGCGACTTTGGATCATAACAAAGCAGCTTATTTCAAGAAGGTCCAGGAATCAAATGTCAAGAATGAAACATCAAGAGTTACAGAAGGCTGGGAGCAGTGACTCACGCCTGTAATGCCAGCACTTTGGGAGGCTGAGGTGGGCAGATCACGAGGTCAAGAGATTGAGACCATCCTAGCTAACACAATGAAACCCCATCTATACTAAAAATACAAAAAAATTAGCCGGGCGGGGTAGCAGGCGCCTATAGTCCCAGCTACTCTGGAGGCTGAGGCAGGAGAATTGCTTGAAACAGGGAGGCGCAGATTGCACTGAGCCGAGATCGCGACGCTGCACTCCATCCTGGGCAAAAAAAAGAGCAAGACTCTGTCTCCAAAAAAAAAAAAAAAAAAAAAAAAAAAAAAAAAAAAATCGCAGAAAGATAAGGATAGAATTATATATTTTGTCTACAATTGCCTGATTTTTCCCTTTTCTTATTTTTCTTCCTGCTGCAACAAGGCATGGACAAGAAATCACCTTGCCAAACCCCTGCTTACATGCTCCCTAACACACGATAGGTCCTCACTTAGTTGTCATTAGCCCTCATTCTTTTCATTTATGTAATTTCCTCAAGAAACTTAATGAAAACGTCATAATAGAATTTTTAAAAGAAGATATCTAAATAGTGGCTCCTCAGGGCCAGGCAGAGGGCACCATCCCTTTGCTATATTCTGTTCTCTTCCTATCACACTCAGTTCAACAAAAACAACAGCAAAAAAAAAAAAAAAAAAAAAAAAAAAAAAAAAAAAAAAAAAAAAAAAGAAGGAAAAAAAAGAGGGGGAAAAAAGGGGAAAAAAAAAGCCCTTATCTGCACAGTTGTGATGAATAGACTTGATTGGGCTCTCACACAGCAGGCAGGTGATGGCCATTGCCTGTCTATTTCAGGACTAAACTTTAGACTGGCCACAGGTGTTTTTCCTTTTTTGGCTCTGCGGCCCTGCCATCATTAAGTTTGCCTGAGGCAGCAGACAGCTTCTGGGAGACCAAAAGATGGGGGGAGGCAGGGTGCAGAGACAATCCAGCTGACATTTTAAGCAGGAAATGCAACCATCTGAATGTAAAGAAGATAAACCCTGTCTCTACACAGACTGTTCACTCAGGGGAAATTGAGGTAAAATATAACAGGATTTAGAGAAGGGAAATTCTAGAGAATGTGCCTTTGAGATAACCCTTGCTCTTGCCATCTGATTACTAGTAGTCCCGTCCCATTAGCTAGAAAAAAAAATGAAAAAGAGGAAAATGAAATTCAGAGTTATGACTGGAAATCTATAATTTGGTGGGAATGCTTTTCCCGTATCAAATTTAATAATTAGTTTAAATTATGTACTCAATCTAACAACACAAATATAAAACAAATATATGTATAAAATGAACTTCGTCGGGTTTCTTCTTAGCTCAGATAGATTGTTACTTTTTATGAAGTATGATTTCTAGGATACTGAAGAAGTCTTCTTGCCCCTGCTTCTCAACTCTTACCCCTACGAATTTTTTATCTACCAACTGGTGGTGCTCTAAATTTCTTTAACAGGGTGCAAATGTTTCAAATTTGAGTTTAGGTTTGACATCCAAGGTCCCTAGAGGAAAACAAATGCTATCTTAAATTTACCTTAGAATATAAATGAATGATATCATAGCCTGGCATTAGGTTTTCATAAGGAGGCTGTCACTAGAGGTAGAAAGGACAGGATGAAATGCGGAAGTGACAATTGTGAAGGCAGTATACCTAAGACTTTTACATCAGCCTGGATTGTTTTTTTTTGTTTTTTTGGTTTTTTTTTTACCCTGATGAGTTTATAAACTTTACCCTGGAGTGTATATGAATAAATATATGCAAAATGCAGATTGCATTTCTGCATATGAAGTCTTTTACACCAGAAAAGGAAAAATTATGTGAAGTAAAATGAACACCATTGCTTACATAATTTCTAAACATAGCTTAAAAGTACAGATTCATAGATTTTTAAAATATAGGGATCATGGGGAAAGTTAAGAGTTTTGTTTGCTTGTTTTTCTTTCTGCCTTTTAAACAGAGTAGATGGATTCTTCCCCAGTTGTTAAAAATCTGATTTCTGGAGAACATGGAAACACATTTCTAAAAGATTATAAAACCTTTTATTTAAGATGATCTTAAAATTTCATGAAAGCCCAATCACTTATTTTGTAATTGAAATGTATTATTAAGAAAATTATAAAAACATTATCCAGACATTTTCCACTGTGACATTCTTGTACTTTTAGGCAGGAAAATGATGCCCTATAACAGAAAACATGCTTTTCAAAGATCAGCCCAGCAAATCGGCAGCATTGCCAAAGTTAGAGCTGTGAGATTTGTCTTCCAGGTCCCTGTTCTAATCTGCTGGATGGTCTTCTCTTTTAGTTATCACGTAAAACCATCCATGTAGCTCCAGAGAAAGGATAATTTTTTCATCAAGTGAGCCAGAGACATTCTGGCAGCCATTTTCTAAATTACTACCAAGACTCTGTTATTGCTAGGTTTCCCACCTCCATCCCATCCCCAGTAGTTAATTGATTTAAAAAACACATTTATTGCTGTTATAAAAGGAGTAGGTGATATTTACATGACTTTGTATATTTGCATGTGGTGTTTCTTTTACAGAGGTAATGCTCACAGGGGACCTCATAAATGTAGACTATTTAGTCTACTCACATGCTGCTCAAGGACCTTCACATTTGGAATCTGGGATGAGTTTCCTCAAGCTGGAATAACTTAAGGGTGCTCTAGGGGAAATCTGGCTGCTGATGGGCTGGAGAAGCTGTAGTGAACAATATCTGGACTTACACGTAGATCATTGCTTGGAGGAACTAATGATGATAAACAGTCATTGACTTTGAGCCTCATCCCAGAATATGTGTGCTGGGCTAATGGATAATGGGAAAGAATTAGACAATTCAAGTAGGCATTCCAATGGGCACACAGATAGGCTTAGTCTATCAGAAGACAATGCTCTGTACTTTGTGTTTGTCACTATATTTCCAAGGATACACAAGACAGTCATATTTCTTGGTGTTTTAAATACCCATATGTATTTGTAAACCATAGAGTTGTAAAATCCAGTCCCTTTGGATGGATTGAGTAAAACTGAAGTGAAAGAAGTAATGGTTGTAAGTCAATGTTTTTCTTTGTTGTTGTTAGCATAATAAAAAGGCTACAGAAGAAATATCTCTTGCAGGTGGGGCCTTGGGAGGTAATTAGGCCATGAGAGTTCTTCATTAATACTTTTGCAAAATTATAATCTTCATTATGGTGAGGTTCTGTAGCATTAATAGAAGAAAGCCTCACAATTATGGAAAAATAATCATGTTTATTAAACAAGCCTGCTTGCCGCTTATGCCACTCAAGGTACAGCACTAAATTCTAAGGAAGACACAGAGTGAGAGAAGTAATGGCTCTGCCTGCCCTTGAGGAGCTTAGAGTTTATCAGGGAAGATAAGGAACATGAATATAAACAATGATGGTATAGGATAAAGATCAGAAAGTTTTATAGAAAAAGTTCAGGAGAAAACTGTGGGAGTGGTGAGGAAACAGGCTCTACTCAAAGCTATTGGCAGTCAGAGAAGGCATCCTTGTGGCAGTGAGATAAGATTAGAGCTTTAAAAGATAGATGGAATTTGAGTATTTAGAGATGAGAGAGGAAGGAATTCTAGGAAGAAAAACTAATGCAATCAAAAAGTTGAGGAGCTATATAGAAAGACAGACGGTCAAGTTCTGAAAACGAAGTTAAGATTGACTGAATTTTTATTAATCAGTTCATAATTGGATTTGCTTAGAGTGCCTAGAAAGATGAATCTAGTTTTAAGAATATTTTTCACCTATTTGACGCACCTTGGTGAGAGAAAGCTAGTGGTTACAGAAAAGACCATATGGAAAGATTGAATTTAGTTAGCTACAGTGACTCATTAAGAAACAGGAGAGTTAGCATTTGCTTGAGTGGAGCATCTCAAGGAAACCCTATTTGGAAGAGAGCAAGTTTGTTAAGTAGGTGGAATATTCCTTTGCCTAGCATTTGTTGGATAAAATTTTTTGGTCCTCAATTTTACTGTTAACATTCATTTCAGGAAGACATGTTGAGTTTTAGTTGGCTTTCTGTCATATCCCATGGGTCATTTTCAGACTAATTTGTGCTTTTCAAGATTCAGCAACCAAAGCTATCTTCGCCTGTCTGCTCCATTTTACATCCATCCTCCACCCAAGAAAGTGTTCTCAAATAACAGTATTGATTGGAAGACAGACAATGAGAAAAAAGAATAAAGGAATATATTTTAACATTGATGTAGAGTTTGCTATCTTACTGTGAGCCATTTGTGAATATATTAGTTCTATTTCCCTTTTTATGAATAAGTGTTGGTGTGACTGGCTAATTCTTCTGAAGGAAATAGATACCTGCAGATTCCATGTCATCTGCAATCTCACCTACCACTTTGAGCTTTCATATCAGTGTACTGAGTGTATGACCCAACCCTAATTCTTCACACAGCAAGGGCCAAACAAAAGTAACTATCTACTTACAAGACTTGGAATTTTGGTTTGTGTGGAGGGGGAGGGGCGTACTCAGTACCCTGGAAATCCTGATTTCAACAGTAGCATGTTCATTATTTCAGAAACCTTTCTGAGATTACTAAAGACAATTTTGATTTACTCTCTTTCTATAATTCACTTCCTCCTCCTTTCTTTCTTCCCATTTGGTTTTTGTGATTCTTGGTCTGCTCTTGACTTCAATAATGCTGACAATCTACAATTTCCTCCTCTATTTTTTGAGTATCTTTTTTTTTTTATAGTAGCCTATAAACTACCTCGTTAATCAGATAGTGTAAAATCCAATTAGAGACATTAGAATCCAGAAATACAAGTGTTAAGGAATGTATTTCTTGATTGACAAGGAAGCCAAATAGACCCATCTATTTAGAATCTTAGCAACAATTAGCTGCCTTAGTTTCATTTATTGTGACATAAAAAATCTGGTTTATTGAGAGCTCTATTGAAGAAGATTTCTATGATATGCACCATGAGAAAATATCTTCGAACTAAAATGATTGTTTTGCTGTAATAAATTGAACCATATGTACACTATGTTATTCAATCTTTTTTCTTCAAGGCATAAATTGATATTAAAGAACATTTAAGTCATAACACATGGTTATCCAGGCATGAACGAGGCAATAACCCATATAAGTTGTCAAGGTGAAGCCAAAGCATTTATTAAAGGTTTGTGTTGTTTTTGAAAAGTGCATGGTTGGATAAACATGGATTAGTGCTATTATGCTGCTACGATGACTCAAGTGTGTTTTTACAGTGTCAGTAATTTTTATGTTTAAAAATCACTGGTGCAGTATATTAGCTATAATTTATGTTTATCATCTTGTGTACTCTAATAGGTTTCAACAAACCATTTAACACTTCAGCTTGTGCATATACATTACTTAATAGGTATTTATCTTAAAAAAGAGATACTTAACGGGACTTTCAAAGCTTGCAACTGCATGCTAAGAGAGAATACTGCAGTGTGTCACATTAACTTTCTTTTTCCTGTTTGCAGTTAACTTTGAACATTCTGACCACTTACCTCTTTGTTCAATGTGCCTCAGAATGGCACAAGAAGAATATAGTCTGTTAACGTCCTTGTCAGCAGGAATGACATCAAGTTCTCCCTGCATCGGGTGTCCGTCACACTTGCTAAGTAGGGTGGCTGCAAGATACAGCCAGCACAGCTGAAAATATGACAAAGGCCCAGAAATCAGTTCGCCTGATTGGGGTGCCCTTTCAGAAAGTACTGGTTTACTTCTGACTGTAGTTGTATCTGTGAGGCAATTTTTGATTTATGTGACCTAGCCACTTATTTTAGAAGAGTCTCAGAGAGAACCCTAGGGGCTGACTGTATGGGAGTGGGGGTTGGTGGGGAGTCAGTTGCAACTTCCCAGTCACAGGAGGTTTGTTGCAGCAATACAAGAGGGGCACTTCATTTATCATGACACTATTGATTCTTCCAAATAGTGCTATGCTTATTGTTTTTGCTGCAATGATGACCTATTTCTCTTTTGGTTATTCTCGGTAGATGAATTACCAGAGTTTAGTTTTTTCATAAAGGAGATTGATTAACTTTTAAACTATATCCAGAGTTGGTGATGTGGAATGAGGTGTTTGTCTTCAAAAAAAAATTAGTTTAGTTTAACTACATTTTGACTTACTGAAAGGCATGACAGAGATGGATTTGGAGGGGAAATACTCATGAAACTCTAGTTACCACTCAAATAAATAATGCCACTTTATTTCTGAGATGGCTGGATAAGATTTTGTTAGGGATCCTGAAATTATAAATATACTGATCCACTCAGTAATAAATGTTTAGAAAGAGACTATAAATTCTCTAGGGCCAACCAAGCACATCAGTTGGCTGAGTTAGCAAACAGGGAGGATTTATTACTCATCAGAGACAAGTTGACCAAGATGAACTGTTTGGTATTGTGAACAACCTTTTCTCTTGTAAAACTTGTGATGTCACTTTGACACCATATCAGAGATAGCCATTATATCTTGATCTTTTCAGCATCAGCAATCTCTGGTAACTGTACCAAAATAGTTTCTTAAACATTTCATACTTTACTATTTTCATAATACCATTAAAGTTATATGCAAAACATCATGGACAGTTTATATAAAAATGCATGTAGATTGTGTTTTCCATGAAAATAATTGGAGGGAAAAACTCATTAGCATCCAGCATGAATAGTTATAGTTTCCAAAGGAACAATAAGGATAATGATTTAGCCCAAAACTTCCAATAGAACTTTCTAGAATGATGTAGAACTTTTGGAAATGATGCACCTTCCAGAATGCATCATGTCTGAGCTATCTAATACAGTAGCCAAGAGCCGCGTATGGCTATTGAGTACTTGAAATGTGGCTAGTGCAACTGAAGAACTGAATTTTTCATATATTGAATTTTAATTGTAATATAAATAACTACATGTAGTTAGTGGTTACCATGTTGTACAGTGCAAAGAGATCAGTCTATGTAAGAGAAAGCTTGCAGAACTAGTTACCTGTGGGAGTAGCACTGGGTCACAGAAACAGAACTGATGATGGCAGACAGGGAGATATTTCAAGTGCCCTCTTTTAAAAGTCAGTTTAGGGCAAATCAGAAAATACAAGAAAGATGACAGGAGCCATAAGATATCAAAACCTGAATAGCAAGAGAGCTTACTGTAAGAGTGAAACTGTCCACACATGAAGCTTAATATCAGTACAAGTAGACAAATATGGAACTAAATTTTGTGAAACATGAAACAGATAAAATATTTTAAAGAGTTTATATTTAGAAAACAAAGCATACTTAGTAATGGAAAATATTTAGGTATCATTATTAATATTCTTATTTACTTTAACAAAGTACTTGAGAGAATATGAACTGGAATACCTATACTAATTTAATAGTTCTCATCTCAGCAAATGATAATGCCATTCCTGAGTAGTTAAGTGAGAATCCTAGGACTTACTCCCAATTGCTGTCTTTCATCTCATCCTCAATTAATAATCTATCACTGATTCTGCCCTTCTTACCTTTTACAGAGAATGTGTCTTGATTCTCTCCTCTTCATCCTCTCAAGTGCCATTTTTGCTCAGGCCATTCTCTGTCAGGCTTTTAGATATATATCATAGTTATCTTCTGGCTTACAGTTTCCTCTGTCCCTCTAGCCACCCCTTCCCACAAGTACCAAGGTCATGTTGGTCACCTACTTAAAACCCTTCAAGGGTTCTGTGGACTGAATTCTGGACTAAATGTTTATATCCACACAAACTTATATGTCAAAATGCTAGTCCTCAGTGTACTTGCAGGTGGGGCCTTGGGAGGTAATTATGTCGTGAGAGTAGAGCCCTCATGAATGGGATTAGTGCCCTTATAAGAAGAGATATGAGAAAGCTTGCATCTCCTCTCTTTCTGCTCTCCTTTAGATGAGGGTAGAATGAGAAGATGGCCATCTGCAAACCAGGAAATGAGAAAAAGGGCCCTCACCAGGCACCATATCTACCAGTACCTTGATCTTGAACTTCCCAACCTCTACAACTGTGCCAAATAGATGTCTGTTGTTTAAGTCTCTCAGTCTGTGGTATTCTGTTTTGGCAGAGCGAATTGACTAATACAAAGGGCTTCTCATCACCTGCAAGTTATTGCTCAAGACCGTTAGCACACCATACATGTCACTTCTTCATCTTTCCCTTCCTGTCTTTCAAGCCCTGACCCCTGACACAGACTGACTTACACCTTCTATTCTAACCCTTACTGAGTCATAGCTTCCACTTTTGCTGGCTCTTCATCTTTATACATATTGTCCCTATATTTCCTCCCCCTTTTACTCATCCTTCAAGACTCACCTCAAATACCTCCTCTGTGAATCTTTCTCCTGCACGTCTTCCCCAAAAAGGAATTCGTAATGTGGTATTCTTATTCTACATCCCTATTAAGTGTAGTTATGGCATTGAATTCTGATTCTCTATTTGCCTGTCTTCCTCAATTGACTGGGGGACCTCTGGGCAAGAAAACATACTTTATTCATCATTACATTTCCAATACCTGGTGCCATGACTGACTCCCAGTAGAAACTTCATGGATGTCTGGTGAATGAATGGACACTTACACGGTCACATCTCTTACCTAGCAATGTCTGAGGTATGCCTAGCTGCTGAGGCTCCGTTATGACTTGGATATGCCTGGCTGAAACTACCAGAGGTGAAGTCTTTACAACTTGGAAAAATTAAATACTTATCTCAATAGATAGATAGATAGATAGATAGATAGATAGATAGATAGATAACTTTATTTTTAAATACATTTTAAGATGTTATATTATCAAAGGGAACTCTATTAAGACCACTAATAATCCCAAATAACTAACTTAATGAACAGAGTTGTCAGACAGTTAATCTATACAAATATTGTTACTTTTTCATGTTTTGTGATATTTGTAGTATTTTTGGCATTTAAAAAGATTGTATCATTTGTGATGATTTTCTTACTCCAAAAAATATTCATGTATATACCAAATATTGCGTGCATACTTTTGGGTTCTTTTTCTTAAAAAGCACCTCCAAAATTGTATAAGCTTCAGGTCTTTAAAAAGGAGGCCAAAGTATTAACTTTCTCTAAGTATAAAATGTAGAATCAGAATTGAATTTTTTTGAAAAAAGACCAAAAAAGTTAAGCATTGGTATGAATTTGGACGAGTCAGTTAACCTCATTGTATCTCCATATTCTTGCTATAAAATGAAAGAGTGGGAAGAAAGAGGAAAGACCCTGTAGTCTAAATTTTATTATTTCCTTAAGTCTAAAACAATAATTAAAAATTGTGTGATAAACTAGTTTGTTCATACCTGTGGCATAGCTGGTGCTTCTCTGAGAGTCCTATGGTTGTAACATTCAGCAAATATCTAATTTCCACCTTCAAATTACCTAATCATAGTCATAGGAAGGTAAGCAGGCAGGACATTAGATGACTGGTGGTTGGGGATATTGGCAAATTTGGTTGAAAAAAAATTAACTTTGGTCAGTATAACAGGTATGTTAGCAAAGCTTAAGTAAACAGTTTATTTTTTTTCCTTCCTTCACCAACTACTTATTTATCCCTTCTATAACTCAAGAACTATGTTAGTAAATGAGAATACAAAAATTAATAAAATGCAATGCTCTCCCCCAGCAACTATACAGGGTAAATGGCTACGACAGATAAAGAAGCCCAGAATGGCCCATTTGGAAATATTAAGAGAAGGCAATGAATATTAACGAATGTGACTAATTTAGCCAGGCAGAAAAAATTACGTAGAGGCAGGTAGTGTGATTGGGATTGGATAAGATTTGAGGCAAATTTCAGGTGGAGTCTTCAGTATGTACAGAGGTATGAACATGGGAAATAATTTATTGCATATTATGATCTAAGAAGAAATACGACTTCAGAGTTGTAATTTGCAATAGCTACAATCTTCCAGGGAGCTAGAGTAAGTGAGAGTAACACAATAGGGATTGATAAGGGGCTGTTCTCAGCTGGAGGGCACAGACTCTCTGTAAGGGAGAACATCAGTACTCAGCCCCAGTGGACTCCTATCTTGGAGAAGACAGAGCTGCTGTTACTATAAGACTTTTACCACATCTGTTGAAAAAGTGATCACTTGGTCATGTGAGAAAGGCTGTAATACATGACAGACATGTTTAAATCATTGCTTAAAGGAAGCAAAACATGATTTCAAGGCTGTATGTGTTAAAGGCCTTGTAGAATATATTGTTTTATATTAATTACAATCAATATTATTATTGCATTAAATGTAAGAAGTTTTCCTTTCTTATAATCTCAAAATCTCTCAAGAGGAATCAACAGTATTTTAAAAACTTTTTAATTGTAAAAAAATTTGAACATACACAAAATTAGAGAGAATAACATAATCTAGGTACCTGTTACATAGCTCCAACAATTATCAACATTTTACCATTCTTGTTTAATCAATGTATTCAGTCTTTAAATCCCAAACATTTCATTCCTTCATCCATAAAAACTACTATTTCTCCAAAAGATAAGAATTTTCAAAACATTATCACACTGAAAAATATTGCAATAATTCATTATTATTATCTACTACCTAGTTTATGTTCAACCTTTCCTGATTATTTCATTAAATGTCTCTTTTTCTTTCAGTTTGTTTAAATCAGCATCTAGACAAGGTTTTAAGTCTATTTGCGTAGCTCTTCTCAAAAATGATTTTGCAACAGACAAAGCTATTTACTTTAAAGAAACTCTGTTGCCCTTAACAATAAACATATAAAAAGTGGGCCATGATTAATGCTCTTGGTAACTCTTTTACTCTTCCGGGCTCTGTTAATTATTGCTGTGTGACCTTGATTTTAACCTTTTGCTTAAATTCCTTCATCTGTAGAATAGGGATTTTAAAAAATCTATCTCATTGAGTCCTTAGTAGGATTAAATTAAATAAACCAGTATTGGGGGATTTAGAGTGGTGCCTAGTACAAGGCAAGCCTTATGTAAGGCTTTGTTAAATAAATTTTTTAAAAGTAATTCCCTTCCCTCTGCTCCCCTCCCCTCCCCTCCCTTTTCCTGTACTTCCCTCCTCTTCCCTCCCCTCCTCTTCCCTTCCCCATATTGGCCAGGATGGTCTCAAACTCCTGGCTTCAAGAGATCTGCTCACCTTGGCCTCCCAAAGTGCTGGGATTACAGGCCTGAGCCACCATGTCCGGTTATTATGACCCCTCTTATCAGAGATTAAAAAATAATAATAATTAAAAATATAGAGATATATGTATATTTCTTTTAGACTGGAAGATCCCTGCCCTTATTTTCAAGTGACTTGTGTGATGTTCTCTATTTTGTGCAGTGAGGTAGTCTGTCATTTAAAAATAAAGCCCTTAATGTTTAAAAAGAAAAATACAAAATAAGATAGTTCTTTTTTCATTGTCAGAAAGGCAAGTGTCAACAATATCACAGGGAAAGTTGTGGAATCTCCCCTGTTTGTTCATTGAATGAATTATAATAACATTGATAACATCTTAAATACCAGAAGGCTTACAATTCTTTTATTTATATATGTGGAAAAACTTGGGAAATTTGGCTACAGTTTTCTTGTTGTTGTATTATAAGAAGAAAGGGGTTTCTTTGTGGCATTACTGCATTTAATATGCAGATAAACTTCTGCCTTGGATGACACATAAAGTGATACTCAAATTCTAAGATCCTTTTTTTATCATCCCAGAGAGAATCAGTTTGTACAAACTTGATAAATAGCCATAGTCCCTATGTTTTGTTTTTAAAATCAAAGGAAGCCAGTAAGCTGAAGAAATCATGGGAAGAGTTGAGTCAAGCAATTCCAGACAAAGCATTCCAGACTGCTTCCAACTTCAGAGAAATTTTCTGACCATCGTCTTAGACTTTCCTTATCTATGATGTCATACTAAAAGAACACTTTGTCTATGTAACAACAGATTATAAATACATAACCTACAATTTGTATTTTTGCCTCTCAATCCAAGATACCAAAAATTATATTTAAAAAAATTAGATGAGTCCTAAACTTCATATTTATAGAATTCAAACAAGTTTAGTAGCTATATCCTCACATTTTTCTTTAGCGTGTGTTTTTTTTGTATAAAGTTTAGAAACACTGCTTAACAAATACAAAAAATGCTACTAGTGTTTTACTATTTTAATTTGAACTTGATATATCTCTTAAACTGTAAGTATCCTTAGCAAATTATTGGCAGTCATAGAAATTATCATCTTTACATTTAATCCCTCCCTCCCTTCCTCCCTTCCTCCCTTCCTTCCTTCCTTCCTTCCTTCCTTTCTTCCTCTTTCTTTCTTTCTTTCTTCCTTTCTTCCTTCCTTCCTTCCTTCCTTCCTTTCTTTCTTTCTTTCTTTCTTTCTTTCTTTCTTTCTTTCTTTCTTTCTTTCTTTCTTTCTTTCTTTCTTTCTTTCTTTCTCTTTCTTTCTTTCTTTCTTTTTCTTTCTCCTTCCTTCCTCCCTCCCTCCATCCCTTCCTTCCTTCCCTCTTTCTTTCTCTTTTTTTTCTGTCTATCTTTCTTTCTCTCCTCTCCTTCTTTCTCTTTTTCCTTCATGCCTTCCTGCCTGCCTGCCATTATCAATCACTTGAAACCCAGCATATATAACACTTGTAAAGTCCTGACAATGTAAAAGCAGATAAGACATGCTAGCTGTCCTCGCGATGCTCGCAGTCTTGTGGGGAAGACAGATTGTGTAAACGATCAGCATTGTCGTGACTTAGAAGTGCCATGATTGAAACTTCATGGTGAGAACATGCAGAGCCATGGAGATATAAATATAAATTTTCCCCTCTTGTCAAAGGTAAGGCCTACATAACAGCTAAGTTACAGAGTGGATCTGAGGTAGGGAATGCTGAGGGGGAACAGGTTTGGATGAGGAAATTTGAAGTGCCTGTAATATATCTAGATGGCAATGCCAGGTAGGTTGTTGAAAATGCAGGTTTGGAGTTTAGAAGAAAACACCAACCTGAACATTGGTGAGCCAACAGCATTCAGGCAGCAGTTAAAGCCAATGATGTGGGATAGCGTTCTACAGGAGTCCAAAAGACAATCGCCTCAACATCCCCAAGGGAAACTTCATTCTATTAGAGACAGAATGAAAAGGAATCTATGTTTTCTAAATGCATTTTAAATCCTTGCCTGAGAGACAGTTTTGAAAAAGCATCTTGGCTACAAGGAAGCAAGAAAAAGTATAATGGAGGAGAGAGAAGAGGAGAGGGGGACTAAAACTGGTTTGAATTGTTCATGTTCTCTAAGTAAGAAAGAGAGCAGGTATTCAAACCTAGAATTCAAAGCCCATTCTGTTTCCCCATGAAAGCCATGGGTCAAGGACTCAGGGAGAATTTCTGGATACAGCATATTCTCAGCTGCGAGAGGCAGAATAAGGGGTTTTGTGAATTTAAAGATGGGTTTGAGACTCATCTTGGAGAGTGATTTGTAAATATATAGATTAAGTTTCTCTGTAAAGTTAGGTTGGGAACCAAGGATGAAAGCGTTTACTAAGAATGCTGATGCAAAATGTCTTGGAAAGGCAAAGAGTGTTATTTAAGCACATAACTTAATGCCTCCAGGTTTATCTCCTCGCGTTATTATAGGTAGTTGTTAAAGAAGGTGTGTAACAGGTAATCAAGCATCTTGAGTACAGTAGCTTTGATGAGTCGTCTCTGAGCATGAATCCCCTGATCTCATCTCCTGTGGGTCTCTGCTGTCGGCCACTCTTAAACCTTGCAGCAAGGCCCAGTGGACGGGGAGTGTGGGCTAGAATGTAAGCCTCATGAGGAAACCTGTGTGAGTCTCCACATATCTTTCCATGCTGACATACCACCTCTGTTACCTTGGACCAGTTCTGTAGCATGTCTGAGCTTCAATTCTCAGATCTGTAAAAAAAATACAAAAGTCCTTACCTCCTGAAGACTCAACATGATAATCTAAGCATCATCAAAATGGGGGGTTATTCTTGTTCTAGACCAATTCCTACCTCGTAGAATAATAATCACTTCATAAATATTTGTTGTGAATGAGTAAATGTACGTAAAGTATGTAAGTGTGTCTAGCATAAAATAGGTGCTTAAGAATTATTTACTTCTTCCAGCAGTTAGTATGGGCACTCACTCTTCCCATCTCCCAAGTTTAGGTAAATACATGTCTGTCTCATCTGCCTATACATATTACAGATGTGCTAAATTTCTTAAGGAAACACCATTGATGTACTTCCTTGGCCTTAGACTTCACCTGAAAATCAACAGAGAAAGTATAACAGGATGAAATACAGTTGCAAAGCATTATTTCACAATGTTCCAAGTGATTTCCAAAGACTGTTAATGGGAGCTATGTGGGAGTAAAAACATATCAAATGTCAAATCCAAAAATGTTGAGGAATCACTGCCTTAAACAGGTTTCTTCATTCTTGGACTTTTCAAAGCCTTTATTATTCGAATGCAAATTGTGATTCTCCAAGAGTTGAGTAAAATATACAACTTCCCAACCCTATTTGATCAGAGGACCCTTTTGTCATAGAGAATATTTCATTTTCCTAAGATAACTCTTTGGGAAATGTGAATCTAATCATTAGCTAGAAGAGTAGACACAAGGCAAAAGAATTTATTTTTATGGGGTAGTAAAACACTTTTTTAGGTCAGGGAAGGCTTGTTTAGGATTGAGATGTGGAGTACTCACAACCCAAGACAGTCATCGAGGAAATTTCCTTCCAATGAAGCAGTTAGGTGAGTGAAAACAAATGAACATAAAATAAGTATATAATAACACCTTGGGAAAATTAAACATCTCTCCATTTAACATCTGTCACATAGATAATTGTAGCAACTAGATTGATTATGAGAGAGGAATCTGGAAGTTCAAAAGGGAAGCAGCTGAGTTTGCTTATATCACCTGCAAAGGGACTACTTTCTTTGGCAGATTGATATTGCACAAAGGCTTGAAGTTTCATTAAAGACACATGGTTGGATGCTGTACAGTATGTTACAGAATGTGTGTGTAATCAGACAATATGTTGCATTAGACTATCAGAAAATATAATAGTATTATGCATAGTATTATACATGCATCCTGGACTGTGCTATGCTGTACATGACATCTTTATACAAGGAAACTCTATAACATCATGTCATATCTGTATAACAATAAAAATATGATCAGCATATTAATTATAAAATGGCAGGCCAAATCCTCTGAATCATGATTTAGTGTCAATTGGGATTTTTTTCCCTTGTGCAATTTTATAATACTTCAATGTCTATTATAATTTTGAAAAGCATAGATGTTTGCATTTTCTGAAAGTCCTGGTTATGTAAAATGGAAGAATTCAAAAACAAAAACAAAACATGAACAAGGACAAATAACACAACAGAATTCTTAAGTTAACCATGTCAAGGGGGACATTCACGCCTGCAGATAATACTCTCTTCTTTACATGTAAACTTCCTGCTGAAAGCAGGTCAGAGTTAACAGCTGCATCAACTTGGAGAGTTTTTTTTTAAAAAATTAGTTTTATGTTCCTTTAAATAATTGCTTCATTATA
Source organism: Chlorocebus sabaeus (assembly GCF_047675955.1). NCBI lineage: Eukaryota > Metazoa > Chordata > Mammalia > Primates > Cercopithecidae > Chlorocebus > Chlorocebus sabaeus. The sequence goes on from NC_132918.1 coordinate 64,311,999, forward strand.
TTTTGTACATCTGTGCAGGGGTCTGATGATGACATTTGGTAAATTTCCAAATAGCTATAAAACCAGGGGAATACCAGTTAAGCAATAGTATCATCCACCTGTAGGTTAGAAAGAGGCTTTATATAATAGCTAAAACAAAAAAAAAATCCTTAAACAAAAGAATTGATTCTGCTCTGTGATGAAATAATTCTGTTTCAGGTGATGATATCAGATACCATATATTTTTAAATAAAATTGTCAGTAGTTCAGAAGAGACCAACAAAAATGATAGAAGGTTTGGAAAACAAGACCTTTGAGAAATAGTTAAGAGAATAGCAATATTCATTCAAGTCAAAGGAGGCTGACGGGAGATATAACTGTCTACCTAAAAGTTAAATGATGTTACAAGCAAAAGAGGCATTAATTATTAGTGGTAGTAGAAGAGGGTAGTTAGAAGAAAAGAGCCGCGCCCATTTTATTTAATATTAGGAACAATTTTTGTAGCCAAAAATCATTCATAGGATGGAGTTAATGGCCATTACTATTGCTATAGTAATTCGTTATGATGAGAAAGGAAATGTCCATGAAAGCATTCATAGATCTGTAAATCAACCTATAATAAGTGAATGAGCATCACAATTCACAAGAAAAGTATCCTTAAATATTTAAATCACAAATGGCTGATGCTTTTAGTAAAAAAGCACAATTAGCAAATACAAAAATTTTACATTTGTTCTTTGAACTACCTGATAATACATTGTTTATAAAGTTATAATTATCAAAGAATGGAACTATCATATGAACTGACAGAAAGGGTTGAATAAACAGAATATGAAACCTAGAAATGCATTCTTACTTATTATATAGAGTAATATGCATTCTTACATTATTATATAGAGAATTAATATATGACAAGAAAGTAGGAAAGTAAATTACATTTTTAAATTTGTCAAGAAGAAAGGGGAAAAGAAAATTTTATTATATAGATTAGGCAAAACAATTGATTAATGATGTAGAAAAAATTAAGGTAATAGTCACATGTTACACCAAAAGGAAGTCTTGCTGGATTAAAACAATGATTTTCAACAGTTGGTAATGGGAGATGATGGGGGGTGTCTATGACAATCTTTTCAAGGTTTTGTGAGCTGCAAATATTTTCGCCACTCAGAGAGTCTGCTATACTTTCTGGGAGTTACAACCCTGTCCTTGGTGAGAAAATTGAAGTTAAAGGGATATAGTGATTTGCCTAGGAATTAATTGAACAAGTATTTATTTAGGATCTGCTATTCACCAGGTATTATGCTAGGCACTAGAAATAGATAGATGAAAGGGTAAGATCCCTGTTCCAGTGAACTTCGGTGTACACCTGCTGTTTTAGTCCATTGAGACTGTTATATACTATAGACTGAATGGCTTAAACAACAAACATTTATTTCTCACAATTCTAGAGGCTGAGAAGTCCAAGATCAAGGTGTCACCAGATCCCGTGAGAGCCTGATTCCTGGTTTGCAGATGTCATCTTCTCATTGTATCCTCACACAGTGGAGAGAAAGAGAGCAAGCTCCCCTGTGTCTCTTCCAATCCTGTTCATGAGGACTTCACCCTCATGACCCAACTACCTCCCAAAGCATTCCTCACACCATAGCATTGGGGATTAGGTGAATTTGGGGGTAGATACAAACATTCACTCCATAGTACCTGCTGTTCTCATCTGCCAAACATCCACACACTCATCTTCTGATAGCAGCACCCTGATTTTCCTTTGGGAAACCACAGTACTTCCAACCTCAAATGATGGGATTTAGATAGAGTTTCTTCCACCCCCAACCCCAGGTAGGAATATGGAATTTTGCTTGGCTAATGAGTGTGCATTGCACCCCTGGCCACAGTGATTGGTTCAGGAATAAACATTGAAAGCCTGTCTTGGCTCTAATGTTGGGACTATTGGTTACATGAGCGCTTCCTTGCTTTGGTATTTCTAGGCTAGTAGAAAGTAACCCAGAGTTACTATAGGTCGTTTTGCCACTAAGTAGAAAAATTTGCCTTAGGATGAACTGAAGAAGTAAAGCAGAAAAACAAACAAAGAAACAGCATATTCTTATTGTATTATTTGAATTGCTGGATACAGCCTTGCCTGCAGGTGACTATTCCTGAACTTTTAAATTGTGTAAACTAATAATTTTCTTTTTGCGGTTGTCTTCACATTCGGTTCTTTTTGGTGGGGGGGAGGAGGGGGAAGAGACAGGCAAGCATATTTAAACAGTAAATCATATCAAATGGTGGAAGGTGATAAGGTTATGAAGAGAAGACTGAAATAGAGCAGGGCATGATGTGTATGTATGTGTGGGGGGGAGCACAATTTTAAAAATTGAGTGGCCAAACTAGGACCTTCTGAGAAGGTGACATCTGCACAAAGGCTTGAAAAGTTTGATGGACATCTGGAGGAAGAGTATTCAGAAAGTCTACATCCTAAGACAGGTGATTAATAAAGAAATCTAACTTCTACAAAAGAATCTCTGCCTTACCTTCCTCTCTGTGATGGAATCTTATTAATTTATTTCAACTGTAGTATTTCAATTGATCTTGGACAGTTAAATTTATTAATAAGGAAAACAAATACTACTCAAGAAGTTCTAGATTTTAGAAGCTGAAATCAAGAGAAAACTCTAAAATTGGCTGTCTATATATTGTTATATGTATATAATTATATATGTGTATATGTGTATATATAAACTTTTATTTTTTTCAAAATTCTACTTATGGATAAAGTTTTCAAATGTAAGCTATTTGTCCTTTGTTTTACTTTTGAAGAATAAATTTAATAAGCTAATATTTAAGCCTGTGTACAATGATTCCACAGTCAGAGTTTAGAATATTTTCTAAACAACCACTTAGAACACACTATACTAAGTAAGGTACTATCAGCCTTAACAGAAGCAATACTGGCAAACAATTATTTTCATTGCAGCACTGACAATTATGTAAATGTGTCTGGATCAGCAATGGGCACCTAATTATGACATCTAATTATGCCAATTTATTTATATACCTCCTTGAACAACATTTTATTTATAACTCCCTCACTTATTCAAAGACAAGATAAAGTAAAGAGACATTAACCATAGGACAATTGCCTCATCTTTTCAATGTGAATACAAGCTAATCTATTGGAATCTCAGTAATCTGGTATATGTCCTCTTTATGTGAGTTTGCTTTTCACTCAATCTCTTTTGAATTTCAGAAGGTGAGCAGAAGTGAATGTGCTCTGGATGAAGAATTGATAGCATTCATTTTCCTTCCTAGCAGAGGGAGCTATCCCATTTCACATTACTTGAGCAAAATAATCAACATCGATTACTCCTTCTACTAAGCATGAGAAAATTATTCTATCCTCAACCACAAACAGAATAACTCAAGAAATACATATTATCACCATATCAGCATTATTTCCTCTAATTTAGATATTTTCATTTAGGGTCTTTTTTTCTTCTTTCTTTTCTTTCTCTCATTCACTCTCCTTCAAATTCTTTCTTTAAAAAACAATGGAATTTCTTGGAATTCGATAACATCTCTTGACTTCTACAGAGGAGTGTTATAAGCTTTCTCAGACATGTTCTCTAGAAGCAGAGCCTAAGATGAGGATCATTGTGCTAGGTGATGCACTGGCAGATTGCTCTCAGATAAGGGGACTAAATGAAGCACAGTATGGCAGGGCAAGGAACAGGCAAGAAAGTAGGTTCAACTGGAAAGTAACCCCAGAATGAGCCTGAGGGGAACTCTGGAACAAGAGTTGTGCTAGAGAGTTGAGCCCACCTTGAGGCAGGGAGCTGGTTTTCATATCACAGGATGATTTAGTCATTCACCTATTATGGTATATCTGTACCCATAAAAGTCAGAAAATATTTCATTCATTTGCATGTGATTCATGCCAGAGACCTGCCAGAGAGCGTAGATATGTTGTCTCTCAGTTCTAAGCCTTTTGATTCTAAATAACATTTGAAGTACTTTTTGTTTTCTTCTCAGAACAAAATGTACTCACTCTCTTGTTCCAAAACACTACATTTTCCCTCCATATTAGTTCACAGACCCTGATTGGTATAAAGGGATTAACCCAGGGCTGAAGAGTTATATCTAGATGCTCAGTAAAGTGTGGTCTGCAGGCCAGCAACATCACCTGGAAGTTTATTAGAAATGCAAGCCCCAACAACTCCAACCCATAAAATCAAAATCTATTTAACAAAGATCCACTGGACTGGTAGCTAAGAACTGAGCTTATTAAAATCTCCAGACACAACTAGAATTGAACCATTTTCTGACCGGGGAGAAACAATTAAGACAGACTTGAATTGGTCTGCCTAAATCACTCAATTAAAGAAAAAAGACAGAAATAATCCAGTATTTTTTCATCTCAGTGTTCAAATGTGAAAAAAATCTGTGTAAATGTTTGTAACCTGTCATATATCTCTTCTGGTTCTGTTCTACCAAGTCATCTGAAGGTACTATAGGAAACTCTTCAGCAGTTTCTACTGAAACCTTAGAAAATCTTACTTTCATGGGTTATAGAAAGCAGGAAACCAAATTAAGTTTTGACTGCCAAGGAAGGAAAGAGTGAATCATTTTCATTTGATGGTTGCCAAATCATCAATCATTCTAAATTAATTCTCATTCCCTCTGACACTTGAGAAATACCAAAATGCACTTGAGAAAATGTCCTGAAGAAAATCTGGGATGTAGGAGCTGTAGTTATTTGTATTTGTAAGGGCTATCACCTTAAGAATTTAGTATTCCACACCCATGATGGAGCTTAAGATTGCCAATTGAGTTGGAGTTCCTTAGTGTGTAATATTTGGCAAGATTCATTGGAACTCTATAGGCCTGAGGGCACCCATATATTCCACACAATTCTTTTCAAAATATTATCAACTTTTTAAAAGATGCAAATATGTGTTAGAGCTATAAATTCTCCTATTTTAAATATCATGCTGTCCCTTTGCGAGAATCTCATGGGCATAGATAATTACTTCTATATGAGGAATAATGAATCACAACATTTTTTGATTCATATCTACACTCTTCTGGCAGGTCGCTGGCATGAATCACATGCAAATGAATGAAATGTTTTCTGAATTTTACTAGCACAGATATACTATACATCATACTCTAAAATATATGTAAGATAGGATAAAATAGAATATTTCTGTCCCAACCATTCTTCTCTCAAAAGGATGATTAGAATGAACCAATCTCCCATTTCCCCTGAAAAAGCTGTCAAAGAACGGGGTCTTCCACTGTTCAGCAGCCTAGGACAAGATCTCTTGGGGATGGAAGTAGAAAATTAGGATTTTAAAATATTTCTATAGTCTCTTTGAGGTTTTAGATAAAAGTGTTGGTTTACAATGTTATGTAACATGTGTCTTTTATTCAATAAATAATCATTTATTGTGCCTCTATTAAATGCCTAGCCCTTGACTAACTTTCTGGGGACCCCCCCCCAATAAAGACCTTGTGTGTGCTCTTAATAACATTACAGTTTAATGGGAGAGACAAACACTCAAACCAATCAGGCAAATCTTTCTAAAATATATGAACAAAGTACTATTGGTAAATGGAGAAGGTATAACCATCTGCCAAGTTACAGCTGGCTACCCAAAAAGAATGGTCTTTTTTTTTTTTTTTTTGAAGTGGAATCTTTCTCTGTCACCCAGGCTGGAATGCGGTGTTATGATCTTGGCTCACTACAACCTCCGCCTCCTGGGTTCAAGCAATTCTCCTGCCTCAGCCTTCCGAGTAGCTGGGATTACAGGCACATGTCACCACGGCTGGCTAATTTTTTGTATTTTTGGTAGAGACGGGGTTTCACTCTGTTAGCCAGGATGGTCTCGATCTCCTGACCTCGTGATCTGCCTGCCTTGGCCTCCCAAAGTGCTGGGATTACAGGCTTGAGAACCGTGCCTAGCCAGAGTGGTCTTTAAGAATCCAATTTCTCCAGGAGGATGAGGGGAAAAGTCTTCCTAGACTAAAAACAATACTTGGCATGTAATCACAACAATAATAACTAACTAATATTTATTGCAAACTTGCCATGTGCCAGAACCTGTGCCAAGCACTTTACATATATTAGCTTATTTTAATCCTCCCATCCATATAAGGCATTCAAAATCATTAGGTGTATTTAATAAATAAGTAAATTGGAATTTGTAGAGATTAATTTCTTAAAAAAATTGCATTCATAGTGATTGGCATATGAGGAAGTCACATTTTCAAGCACACATCATGTCAAGTATGGTGGAAGCAACTTCAGTGTTATCTTAGTCAGCTCAGGCTGACTGGGTGACTTGAACAACTATCATTTATTTCTTATGGTTCTGGAGACTGTGAAGTCCAAGATCACAGCTCTGGCAGATTTGGTGTCTGGTAAGGACCTGCTTCTTGATACCCAGATGGCTATCTTCTCGCTGTGTCCTCACATAGCAGAGTGCAGAGAGAGCTTTAGTCTTGTCATCTCTTTATAAGAACACTAATCTCATGTGGGCTCCATTTTCATGACCTCATTTAAACCTAATTATTTCCAAAAGCCCAACTCCAAATGCTATCACATTGGGCATTAGAGCTCTAACATTTGAATTTTATGGGGATGCAAGAATTGAGTCCATAACAAGTATGGAGGTGTGTTGGGAGACAAGAATGTAAGAGCTACAGTGAGCAAGATCTTGAGGGACCTTGTCATCATGTTAACTAGTTTGGACTTTATACTGCCAGAAATTGGAAGGTCATGATGTTTTGAAGCAGGAAAATGATATGTAAGATTAGTTTTCAGGAAAAAAAAATGTGTGGAGAATACATTGGGAGAGTGTTAGATTCGCTGCATCTACTAGGGGACAATAGGAATACCTAGACCGGAGAAATAATACAGGTCAGAACTAAACGTAATAAAATTGAGAAGGAGATGCATTGCTGAAGCAGTATGCAGAAGTCTTGAGGGCTCATTGATTGGAGGGTTCTTTGGTATAGACAAAGGGGTTCAAGATTACTTTTACATTCTGAGTCTGGGTCTCTGAGTTAGGCAGATTTCTAGATTGCATAACTGTGTTTCCCTAATAGATATGATGCTAAAAAGAAGGCAGTTTTGGGGAGACTATGTATGTTTTTGTAACTTTGTAGTTGTTATAACTGGAATTACTTTGGGATATCCAGTTGAAGATTTCTAGTGGGTAGTTGGCAGTAAATGTGTGGTGTGTACTTGGGTATGCACACACACTTACACAAATACATTTGGGGGCTGAAAGTTCTACCACTTATTTAGTCAGTTATTCTGTTGCAAAATCTGAATGCTTTACGTATTGAGTACCCTGAACAAATCAACAAGCATTTGTTGAATGACTGATTCAAAAAGTTCTACACAATTGATGTAGGCTTTAACCTACATCGCCACAGTTCTCCTTAATATTCCAAGAAAAAATTATGGTTGCCCTCTTTTCTAAATCTGAAATGCAGCATTGGTAAGTGGTAAAAATTGCTGCTCTTCCCTTCATTCCATTTTATGTTTTGCAGGTTTTGGGCAAGGCAAATAAAAGAAATTTATTTTCATCGACTAGCTTAAAAAAGAGTATTCACAGGATGGAGAAATTAAATCTACACTTGATCTAGGTTTCATATAAACATTTAAACTAATGCCTACGTTAGAAAATCTGTTGTATTGCTTATGATTATTTTAAAATTCCTTGAGCTACCTTTGTTTTATTAGAATAGTCACAGCCATATCCCAGAGCTTCCCATTTCTTCTTGAATCAAGGATGGAATGTGATTATAGATCAAATTTTAACATGCAACAAATATTTGTTTTATAAAAGATCTTACAGAGAAGTATCTCTGCAAATTTTAAGGGCTGATTAGCTCTTTGGATCCTAAAGATGGTGAATATCATGGTAAAAGTTATGACATTTTAAAAAACCCATTCACTTACACTAAATATAGTGTAGCATGGGGACAAGGCTTGTTTATATGATGCATTTCACTATTATCAAATATTAATTGAATATCATGCACATAGAGAAGGCAGAGCAGAAATTAAAACCCAATATTTCAATGCAACATTTTCTTCTCCCCTTTTGTTATTCCTCCAACTCAGTGCCTGAGAATATGTAATAAATAAAATTACTGAGAGACATAGTTCTCCAGCTTGATTGCTATAAGAGAGTATGAGAGCAAGGCCCAGGAGAAATTGAAAGGAAAAAGAAGAGGAAGAAAATGGGGTAGGGAAGAAACTGATACAAATCAATGCCAGCATCAAAAAATAAAAAAAACAAAACAACAACAACAAAAGGTAAATCAGAGAAAAAAAAACCTTCCAGAATAAAGGAATGTCTATATGCTTAAAACAAGGCAGAGAGACGTCTATTAAAACAAATGGCATATTGCAACATTCATATAAATGAATATAAAAGGACAAAGAGGAGACAGCATGCTTCAGTTGGATATTTAAGGGAATGCTACTCCCTTCTCAAATGGTGAGAAGAAAAAGAATGTACTCTCTTCAGGAAGAAAATTTAGTATTCTTATAAGGGATATGCTTACTGAGTTCTCTGTTGAATCCAGTTTAGCATTATTTTTGTCAGACTTCGTTTCTTAGCAGGAACTACATGAAGAAGGATTTGCTTTTTAGATTTTCATCTTAAGGAAAGAACAAAGGTTTTGAATGAGAGTATGTAGGATCAGCATCCGAAGTCTACCACTTGATATGTGTGTAATCTTGGATAAATACCCCTGACTCTTTAAGTCTCAATTTTCTCATCAGATCAGTGAAGAAAGTAAAGCTCATAGGCTTCTTAATGAATCTTAAATGAGAAAACGAAAGGGGCCATGGCCAGGAGAAGGTGCACTTTGTCTCATCGAGTTCAGTTTTGAAAATGTTATCTCAAGAGCCCACTTAGACAACTTTTGAGCTTCAGAATCTGAGAAGCTGCCTAAGGAATTTTTCCAACAAGCAGTTTACAGAAGGGTAGGCTAGGAATACTGTAGGAGTACCTGAAGAGGAAAGAAAGCATGCGGGAGCCTGCTCCTTGTTCCTTCTGTTTCAGATAAACTGCTGAATATGTTAAGCTAGACTAGAGATTGATGAAACAAGAGTTTTTCTTTGGGTCATCTACAACACAGCTTTTCACTCTGAAAGGTAACAAGATAGAATGTGCATGAGAGCACTTGGAAAACGATAGCTCTATTTAAATAAAAGGCATTGTTATTATTTCTAAAGCCTCTGGAGCAAGGTATGCATGTACCGTGTTATGTTGGCTTTGGGCAGTGTGCGTCTCTTAAATGGAGGTCAGGTGCCTGAACCCCTACTTAACTTGAACTACTGAAGCTTCCATTATCCTCTTCATTGATCCGGAGAGGCAAGCACAAATAAAACCCAAATGACTGTCTCCAACAACAAGGAATCTTTAAATGTGCATCATTTGGCACTGGCATTATCTTAAGATGATTATCCAGTGTATAAATGTTTATTGCCTTGCTTTAAGATGCACAATGTAAGATTAACAATCTTGGTGTTTTTCGTATAAATGCAATATTTCTGCTATTGTGTTTGTGGAATTCAGCTAGATAATAATTGATTCCGTGACAGGGATTGGCTAATTTGCCAACAGTATAGTATAAAACACATTTATACAGTCAATTACACCCAAGTGCATGGCCTATTTGCTTTATAATTTCATAAACTTGCCAGCAATTTAAATAAAAAAGTTCCATTAAATTATCATATCATGTGATGGAATGATATTGCCAAGTATATTAAACCATGTGTGTTCAGCCAGAATTAATTAAATATTATTACTTTTTTCTTATTAACACATTGAACTTACCCTTCCTACTCTCTACTCGAAATAGAAGCCTATTAGTGAACAAAGTAAACTTAAGGGCAAAGTTTAAACATTTTCCTGAGGGTGTTTCATTAAGAACCCTGGTTCTTTTGTTTAAACATTTGCTCTTGGTAAATGTACTTGTATTGTGAAAATATTTTATGTTCTTAGATATGAATACTGGAAAGTTTAAAGAATACTTTTACTTAATTATTTGGGTATTCAAGAAGGAAACATTTATGTCTTCAGCTTAGAGAAAGTCACGATATAAACTATTTCCCTGTTATTCCAATATTATTTGTTTCTGATTATATTATTTGTGGTGCTATGAATCTACCTAATCTTAGTAAGGGAAAGATGCAAGTCTGGATAATTTAGCAATTCAAAAATGAATAAAATACAATATTTTCTAACACAGAAGATACCTGTTTCATATGAAATAAATTAACCAGACCTCCCCAAGGGACTCATATTTCAATAATTCTGCAGTGAACAATAAGAATTAAACTCTTAATATTGCCCTTGTTTTATTTTATTAAAAGCAAAATATAGAGGTGAACTTCTCCCTGACATATACTAATTATTCTAATTAGGTGCTCAGGGTAACAAACACACTTGACCTTTATTCTCATTCTTGTTCTTTGTCCATATCATAATTTACCAGGTTGCCCCACACTTTATCAATTTGGAATTACAAGGTATTTTTTGGCTTCTTCCTCTTGCTGTGTGTGTGTGTGTGTGTGTGTGTGGGTGTGTGGGTGTGTGGGTGTGTGTGTTTTGATTTTTATTTCTAAATACAGTATTTCTTTCATTTCATAAATAGAAACAGTTTCTTTTCTCTTGATAAAGTAAACCATATATATCAGTTAGAAGCAGGCTACGGCCATTAAAAGCCAAAGGGAGATTAATGAGAAGCATAGAATGGGCTCATGGACTTGGCAGGTGGCTGAAGGAGAAGGTTTAGCAAACGACACAAATCAGGAATATTTCAAAAGCTAGGCATGCAGCAGGATCCACAGCAAGACCACTCCATGGGAATGGTTGGATTTCATGCTACCTCTATTCCTACATTGAATCTTAAAGCAAATTCCTCCCATACCTTGAGTTCTCTGTTTAGCATCAAAGTCCTGGGGGGAAAGGCTGCCACGAGTGTGCCTTGCAGCTCTAGGTGAAAGGAGAGAAGACCTGGTTTCTTCAACATCTTTTGTGGGAGGTGGGTACTGTCCTCAGCCAAGCTGTACACAGCAGGAACATTCTCAAAGGGAAGAGTAAGGTGAAAGAAAACAAATGAGTGTGATTGTTACAACTCAACCTCCCAAAAATAAATAAATCAAATAGAAAATTGCTGACCAAATAGCAAAGTAAATTAAAGTTCAAAGTGCAAATGCCTTTACCGACTACCATAGATTAACAATATTAATAGCTTAATTAGACCTTTTGAATCTTGTGTATTTACATATGAAAATACATCTTATTATAGCATACCATGTATATTATTCTGTAACTCTATGTAAACTTTAAATATTAAATAACTGTTAACCTTTTTTATTTTAATATGTAGAGATTTACCCAATCAAATTTTATGGTTTCCTAGTATTCCATTATATGGATTTTCATAATTTATTTAGCCACATTTCTATTGATAGGTATTAAGACTGTTTTTCATTCTCTCACTATTATGAACATCTTTACAAATTTATCTTTGCCTTCTTCAATTATTTCCTTAAGAACAATTTTCAGAAGTGGAACTTATAGGTCAAAGGTAATCCTCATTTGAAAAATATTGCCAAATTGCCCTCTAGAAAGACAGTGACAATTTACACCCCCACAAACAGTATATGTTATGAAATCATTAACATCATCAACTTCTTCATCATTATTCCTTCTTAATCACCAGAAAGGTGTGAAAAAACCCTTACGCTTAAACATAAAGATTTATAATTACTAGCACTTACCTTAATAAGACAGTGCTTACAATTGGGTAAGCATAGTTTTCACAACAGTCTACTCAGACTCAGCAGATATTTAATTATTATAGTCAAAAGAATTTACCTTGAATAATGGTGTAGACAGGAGTCTAACAGACTGTATATTTTACTTGCTTCCTGTGTACTTTGGTACACATAGTGTTATTTATTCCGTGTAGGTGACTTCAAATTTATGTAATTGTACACATCAGATCGATGAGTCAAGCAAAATTCTATTTGCAGTGATATAATGAGGATAAAGAGACTTTGCCCAAAGAATTCAGGTTTTGACAATCATCCTTTTCCCTTTACAATGGTAACTGAAAATCCACCTTATTTTGCTAATCACATAGAAAAATTCTCACATTTAGGGAATCTTTGTCCTTGAAACTTTATTTACACTGATCTTGAAAATATACAGTATTTCCAAAGCACTTCAAAAATCAGGGAAACTATTTTGACAAGAGGAGACTGTGTTAATGCCAAACTTGAAAATGTGAAGATTTTGCTTATTCGAGTGAGTGGTGTTTTTGAATAAGACAAAATCTATAATCTTAGTAAATATTACACACTATTATTAAAGAAGCAGAAAAGAATTGTGCTAGAGTTAATTAAGGCTTTAAGAAATGCCTGCTTTTATTGGCAAAAAAAAATTTGTTGCAACAAGAAAACTAAAAATTAAGAGGATGGTTGGCAGCAATATTGATATGCTAATGGATAAACATGCTAATTTAGAAAAAAACTAATCAGCAAAGACATTACTAATGGAAATGTACAGGAAATGGCTAATGCTGTATGCAAACCTGGTATCTACAAAATTAAGAAGAAACCAGTTTTGTTTTCATAATTGTAACTTGAGAGTCAGAATCTTCTCAAAGCTTTGCTACAGGAAGATAGTGACAAATTTGCTGGGTACTAGCGGAGTTAATTCATACACACACACGTATATATGTATATATTTACATTACACCCACTTATATACAATAGGACACTAAGGCGTCTATTATCCCAGTCTCATAGGTACTAGGTGGCAACTTCCATATGAGAAAAGCAGACAATGACTTTTCAGGTAAAATAGTCTCTGAATTTGATGGGCATGAAGTGGTAATTTTATTGATAATATTAACCTGGTGAATATAATTCTTCAAATGTATATATATTCTGAGCAGTTCCTTTCCTTTGCTTTGTTTTCTAAACTCAAAGATAGGCACTTAAATACCTACAGGACTCAGGATAGTAATTTAAATGAGTAACAATGTAATACACTACGTGTAATTTACTAGGGAGTAGTAGGGATTGAGGCAGACTGAAGAACTAACTTTACAGGGGCAGAAAATACTCAGTCCAGGGGGTGAAATGTCAGCCCAGAATGAGTCCCTGATGTCACCAGATCTAATTTTTCAGGAGAAGCTGGAAACACAAACTTTTAAATAAAATCTCCTCAAACTGTACAATGTTGAATCAGCCAATTTAGGCTTAAATTGGCTTAATAATAAATTTTGCTCCTCCTGCCCTCATCACCCTTGATTGACATGCTTTCACCTTATATACCCTTGCTGTTATGTACAATTGCATTTAGTCCTCAGCATGGTCAGCCTCCACATTGCCATCTGAGAATGAAAATGAGAATAAAGCACCCATTTTTAAAGAGAACCTTCAAACATTTAATTAACTTTGCTTTATTTCTAACAGTTCTTTCTCCTCTGGCTGAAATGTGGAACCATTATTTGGGCCAGGGGCAACAACTTATTCTCACTGAACATAATGTCCTTTTTTATCTAAGGTTGAGGTCAAGGTCTTGGAAACTGATGCTCAAAAGATAGAGGCTCTGGCCCTTCAAAAGAACTGTTTTCCTTCAAAACTGTTGTGTGTTTGCCTTGGTATTACATCCATTTAGAAGCTCAGGAGCCGAACATAGCCAATTTCTGTTTTCATTTTTGCAGTAGGAACCATTGTTCAAGGGCAATGTGGGTCAATGTTTTGAAACCCATTTTGGGAGAGGATATTAATTGATACATGAAAACATCTCAATTCATTAGCTATCATTATAATGATTTTATTTTACCTTAGAAATTCAAACATCTTATTGGTAATTGATAGATACTTGTGAATCTTATGGAGGAAAGGCGATTTGTTTTTAAAAATACGTATCATTGGAGTTGAGAACAAAAATGTAGACAAGAACCCAATTAGTAAATATAAAAATTGTTCCTGTGTGATTCGTGTATATTAGGTTTCACTCCATTCTATAAACATACCATATCTACAAAATATCTTTCTGTGGAATATGGAATTATTTAAGGATATACCCTAAAATTGCCAATATAATTAAAAATATCCTCATTCTGATGACATTCTGAGAATTACGCTTAATATATCACCTTCAACTTTCAGAAGAATGAACAATTCTAAACAAAGCAATTATTAACTTTTGTCATTGGTGAATCAATAAAGTTCTTAGGGTCAACAGCCAATAATTGAAAGTATTTTAGTTGCTGCATTGGCTGGATGGAGAGAGATTCTTACTGTTCAGGATTAAATATGTTTCTTTTATGTCAGAATTTTTGTCTGGGAGCTCTGTAACAACTAGAGGTAGCTTTTGAGTTTTCAGAATTAAAAGGGATTTACCACTCAGAAACACAGAGGGAAAGGAATGAAGTAATGTAGAGGGAACTGAGGCCCAATTAACAGGCAGAACAAATATGAGGAAGAAATTCAAAGTGGCCATTGCTTAGATAAAGATCAATAATATCCAGCCAAGATGTCAGGTGTTGGGAAGATATTGGAGCCAAAGAAAGTAGTGGACAGTAAGAAGGAGGAGAAAAAGAGAGGACCTAAAGAACTACCTTGAACTCTGTCTTAGTTTGGGTTCTCTTGAAAGCAGAAGCCAAAAGAGTTGGATACAGGTTATTTATTTGGGAATTGATCCCAGGAAGCAGGGAGTAGGGAACAGGGAGGGTAAGATGGGCAACTAGCAAAGGTAATAAACTACACTACTGAGCTGGTTATTGTTGTGAGCAATTAGTGCTCAGTCCAGTTGGGGAAATGTGGGGAACTCTGTAGAAAGTGAATCCAAATTATTTCTCTAAGAACCAGAGGTCTGGGGAAATATCCACCAACACCCATCCCTCATTGGCTGAGGGATTTCTCTGATAGTGTTAACTCCTCTTACTCACAGGGATCATCTACCTGCCTTCTGAGAGCAATCTTTTGGCTTCATGAAAAACCCTAGGAAAGAAAAGCAGAGTGATGTTGAGCTGGCCGATTGAAGTGGGATAATATCAGCATATACAAAACTGTCCACTACAGCTGCACATAATATGAGCTGGGCTGAGGAGATGTGATGCAGAGCACAAAAAAAAATTTGATGCAAGCACCACATAGTGCTTGGGTTTTAGCCTTATGGAATGGCAGATTTGTGGAGTGTGGGCAAAGTGGGCTAATTGACAAAGAAATGGATATGAAGAAATCCTCCAAACCCACTGGCATCCTGAGCCAATATCTTTTTATTTCTGTATTTCTTCTTTAAAAAATGGGATACATGTGCAGAACGTGCAGGTTTGTTACATAGGTATACATGTGCAATGGTGGTTTGTTGCACCTATTGACCTGTCCTCTAATTTCCATCTTCTCAACCCTTACCCCCCAACAGGCCCTGGTGTGTGATGTTCTCCTCTCAGTGTCCATGTGTTCTCAATGTTCAACTCACACTTATGAGTGAGAACATGTAGTGTTTGGTTTTCTGTTCCTGTGTTAGTTTGCTGAGGATGATGGCTCCAGCTTTATCCATGTCCCTGCAAAGGACATGATCTCATTCCTTTTTATGGCTGCATAATATTCCATGGTGTATACATACCACATTTCCTTTATCCAGTCTGTCATTGATGGGCATTTGGGTTGCTTCCATGTCTTTACTATTGTAAATAGTGCTGCAGTAAACATATCTGTGCATGTATCTTTATTGTAGAATGATTTATATTCATTTGGGTATATATCCAGTGATGAGATTGCTGGGTCAAATGGTATTTCTGCTTCTAGATCCTTGAGGAATAGCCATACTGTCTTCCACAGTGGTTGAACTAATTTACGCTCCCACCGACAGCGTAAAAGCATTCCTATTTCTCTACAGCCTCGCCATCATCTATTGTTTCCTGACTTTTTAATAATCACCATTCTGACTGGCATGAGATGATATCTCATTGTGGTTTTGATTTGCATTTCTCTGATGATCAGTGATGTTGATGATCAGTTTTCATATGTTTGTTGACTGTATAAATGTCTTCTTTTGAGAAGCGTCTGTTCATATCCTTTGCCCACTTTTTGATGGGGTTGTTTTTTTCTTGTAAATATGTTTGAGTTCCTTGTAAATTCTGGATATTAGCCTTTTGTCAGATGGGTAGATTGCAAAAAATTTCCTCCCATTCTGTAGGTTGCCTGTTCACTCTGATGGCAGTGTCTTTCACGGGGTAGAAGTTCTTTAGTTTAATTCAATCCCATTTATCAATTTTGACTTTTGTTGCAATTGCTTTTGACATTTTGTCATGAAGTCTTTGCCCATGCCTATGTGCTGAGTGGTACTGCCTAAGTTTTTTTCTGGGGTTTAGAGCTTTGGGTCTTACATTTAAGCCTTTAATCCATCTTGAGTTAATTTTTGTATAAGGTGTAAGGAAGGGGTCCAGTTTCAGTTTTCTCCATATGGCTAGCCAGTTTCCTATTTTTAATGCTATGCTTTCAAGTGGCTTCATATTCAGGTGACACAATTGCCTCCCCTCCATTACGACTTTTCCTGTTACTGCATCACATCAGATGATGAAACTCTTCCATGATCCCCTAACTCAAACAAGAATTTAGGATCACTTCTCAAAATCCAGTCAGTCTCCAAACCATGATCTACTAGCCTGCATATATCAAAAAACACTTTTTTTGTTTTTTTTTCCCACAGCCTTCACACCATGTATGCCTGCACTTATCTATCTACCTTTATCACATGCCCTTTCTCACCAATCAGGTCTTGGCTGTCTAGTTCACTTCCGCAGCATGGAGCACAGAGCCTGACCCACAGCACCCACTAGATAAATGCCAGAGGTTTTTGTCTCTGCCTCTTGTGTTATCTTGTTCGTCTTTCTCCACGAGATGCTAATTATCTCATTGTGAGCAGTTCCTCTCTCCAGCAAGTTTTGTGTAGCAATAAGTGATCCCCCCCTTTTCTCCCGTATTTTTCATCATGTTTAGTGCAATACCATAACCCTTGAATAACACTATGGGACCCACACACGAAGTACAACTAGTGATACTCAAAGTGCTCCCAAGAAGCAGAGAAAAGTCATGACATTACAAGAAAAAGTTGAATTGCTTTATAAGCACCATAGACTGAGCTCTGCAGTTGCGGTTGCTCATCATTTCAAACAGATGATATGAATTTACAGTATTGATAAATACAGTACAGTACTGTAAATGTATTTTCTTTTCCTTTTGATTTTCTTAATAACATTTTCTTTTCTCTTCCTTACTTTATTATGAATACAATACATAATACATGTAACATACAAAATATGTATTAATCAACAGTTTATGTTATTGATAAAGCTTCTCATCAACAGTAGGTTATTAGTAGTTAAGTTTTGGGGGAATTAAAAGTTATACATAGATTTTCAGCTGCGTGAGGAGTGGGTGCCCCATCCCCTGTGCTGTTCAGGGTTCAAGTACATATCCATGAAGTGTAAGAAAAGCAAAAGAGAAAACCAGTTCTGAGGGGAAATGAAAGAAATGATTAAACTGGGCACAAAGATCAATACAGTTCTAATGAAGGAGCAAATTTAGCTAAACTGTCTAGTATCTGTGCATAAAGAAAATATGATGCTTGGTCTGTCCTCTATATTAGCTGAAAGAAGAAGGCATATTAATTCTACAGGGGAAATATAGGTTTTCCTGGCTAAGTTCTAATAAATATATGGAATGTAACACAGGTCAGAGAGGTACATGATAAATAATGTCCTGACAATCACTCTAAAGGGAAAGCAGACAACCCTTTCTTGTGATTACTTTGCTAGAAGCTGAGGATTTAGCATTAAATTAGTATGAAGGAACAAATAATGAATACTCTGATTTCAAATAATTTTCCTTTGGTTTAAGTTCATCTGCATATAGAATTTAGAAAAATGTCAAAAGTGTTGTGTAACACACACTTTTATTTAAACTATTTTTAAAGCAAATGGTACACGTTTACTTAAAAAATAAAAATAATTAAAATTTAAATTGCATTCCTACTGACATGTCCCCATACCACCATTTAAATTTATTATGTATCCATTCCTTCAGATTGTCTTCAATGTTTTTCTCAACCCCTTACACATGTATGAACATAGAGCTTTATTTTTATAAATATCGTACTATACACATATTCTTTAATTTGCATTATTCCCACAATATATTATTTCTCTCTTATATTCTAATTCCCAATGACATTTTTTTTTCTGGCAAAGCTTTTGATAGAATCGAGAGGGGAAAATGTAAAGATAAACTATTTTGACAAGTGGATAAAAACAGGGGCTTTAGAATCTGACCTGCTGGCAGTTACGGCTTCCATGATCAATAATTGGACAAATAAGTGCTTTAAGACTCAATTTCCTCATCTGTGAAATAGGGGTGATAGTAATATATAAGCTCTCTACAGGATATTCAATAAGATTAAGCAAAATACATACAAAGTATTAAAAACAGCATCTGCACATAGAAAGAGCCCATTTTAAGGCCTTTCAATGCTGACCTTCTAGATTATTGACCGAGGGGAGCATTAACCTTTAGAAACCTAACTAGTTGATGGTAGGTATGATGAGGTATGGTGTTCTTTTGAGAAACGTGAGAAGGGCACTCCACCCTTACACGGGTTCCTCAAATAAAGCTCCATTTTATCCTGAAGGGAGACTTGGATTTTCTCCAGAATCTTTATAAAAACTTTACAAAAAGACTCATCACCCTAAACCACCAAATATGGTACCAATAGCTCTGAAGTGGACAATTTTCAGAGATGCTCGGCCCCAGTCTGCCACAAAGTGCAAATGCAGTGGGGGTAGTCCTCTCACTGGCCTCAGAGGACCTCTGGCCCAGCCCGGGTGGCTCAGAAGGGCCAGTGAGCACCGGGCCTGAGAAGCCCCCCACCTGCCCACCCAACGGCAGCTCAGCTCGGCTGGGTCTGGGGTCCCTGGGTCACCACATGGCCCCCTCCCACAGGGCCTTAGAGACGACCTCTGCATCTCTGGCAGTTTCTATTAGAGCAACACGGGTCCCTCCATGGGGGGCTGGATGCGGCCTCCAGTGTATTCCCTTCCCTAAGAGTGGAGCCTCCCCAGGAGCTGACTCTGCACCTCCTCCTTAGCCCTCATGGGACCCCAAGGCATCTGAGCATGTTGGGTCTAAGCATGAAATAAAGAAATCCTCCCAGAAAAAAAAAAAAAATTATCGGCCTCAGAAAAGGAAATCTCAAAATGACCCCATGGGATTACTAGTCACAGTTGGTGAAGATTTTATACAGAGATGATCTCATTTGACCCCTATGAAGTCTCTGTAAGGTGAAAATTATTTTACAACAGAATTTTAGCATCTCCCATGCCCTTTATGTTGAGTTTGACTTATTGAAACTTTTGGACTCTAAGGACATGGAAGTAATAAGACATCCAATGGACTATCAGGACTCTGAGCTCATTTGAATCCTGCTATGCTCAATCTGGGGAGCTCATACTGGTGTACAATGCAGCGGTTTACAAAGCAATCCCAGTGGGGTTGTGTACTAGCTGCTTATTTGTTTGCAAGTGCAATTCCAGATGTTGATTTTTCATCTAGTCATCCCTTGCTAGTTTGGTGTCGTGTTGCCTTAGAGACAGTTTTCTCTATGTGTTATCCCTTGACAATTGATGTCAACCAGAGTCTTCCTTATCATCATGTGGAGATGGAAGACAGAACCAACAAGGAGTTAGACGTTTTCTCAGCTCATCCTGCTTTGAATTTCCTTCTCCAGAAGCTTCCTCAGGCCATGTTTTAACTCATGGTAAAATATGCCTCATGTCGATTTAAAAAAAGAAAGCTCAGACATCCAGAGTAGAAGGGGTATCTGATAGCCTTTCCTCCTTACTTTCTTCCTTTTTTCCTTCTCCCTCTCCTCCTCTCTTCTCTTCACTTACCCTCCTCTCTTCAGTCCATTCCATTTCATTCTAGTTTAATCCAGTCTAGTCTAGTCTAGTCTACTCTATCCTCCCTCACTCCTCCCTTTCCCATCTCTCCATCTTACACATGTGTAACACCTACACACACACACACACACACACTTAACTTTTCCTCAGACATCTCAGAGAAAACTCGTTGGAAATGCTTAAGGCTAAATCAAAAGTGAATAAATGTTTCCTTTACCAGGAACTTTAACTTTTTCTTTGAAGTTTAATTTAGTTCCTGAATGTTAAAGATGATATATTTGATATCTGTAAATCTGTCTGTACTCGTCTGTGCATGTGAATATATATACATGAGCAAAAATGAAAAAAAGAAAATAAAATCCCCCCAACTTCTGCTTTGACTGCAAGATTAGAGGTTCTAACTTCTTGATTATTCCTTAACAAGAACATTTTAGAGAAATCAGTATCTTTTGTCCTCATTCCATATAGATTACTGCAGTTTGCAGACAGCCCTTTTTGCATATTATGTAAATAGAAAGTTACATTAACAACACTGTAGGTAATGTAGGAACATTTTTTTTAATTTCTCTTTTTTTCTTATAGAAAGAGCTTCTGATTAAGAGCTGTGAATGCTGTTCATATTTAATTCCTTGCTGACTCCCCAAGTACTGTCTAGGATGCCTCAAATACTTTTTATAAAACCATTAGTATTTGGCACTACTCATCCCAAAATGATCACAAGTTAGCCCAACAGACAATGTAGAATTTTGAGTATATCCTGCTCTGAGTTACCTAGGCGAGAGTTAAAGTGTGTGTGCTGGCAGGAGGGTTATCAAAATAAATCTAACATCCATAGGTAGCATTTTTACATAAGTGTTGGGAATATGAGAGGTGGTGGGAGGAAGCAGAATCTCAGAGCACTTCAGAGCTGGATAAATAAGCTCTAACTTCAACAGAGAACAGGAGGGAGTGGGAGAGGGAAAGAGAGCCTCGATGCTCTTTACAGGGTGTGTCAAGTTATACAGACGCAAATAGAGTCAGCGTTTTGGTGATGCATGCTATGAATTTTGCAAAATATTAGAATAGTGACATGCTGCTCGGTAGCTAATTACAACATATGATAGGTTCACAAAGAGATGCATAAACCTATCCTAAAATTTACCCTAAGGACAATGCAACAATAGTTTTAAAAAATCTTCACTTCAGAGCGACCTTAGTTGTTACTGGAAACGAAATATTCAGCCTGCAAAGTACATTCGTGGCCCTGGCCCCTGACTCAACAGAAATTCTAGAGACAATGTCCTGCCCCACCACCGACTTCCTCAGGTCCCTAAAATCTATGGAAGTGAATAATCTACCAGCTTTCCTACGAATATGACTTCCTCCTTAACGCAGAGAAGAAAATTGCTCTGTTGAATTCAGAAGAAGTATCTGATTATAATTCATAAAGCTACAAAAAATTATATGGTTTCATCAGTTTATGAGACTGTCTCACCTTAAGAAGTCAGTAAAATGTCTCTCCTTGAGCAAATAGAGTTTATAATGTTTCTATACAAGCAGTGTTGAATGGATTCCTCCACGCTCTTTTTGGAAATGTTTGTTGTGATAGTATGTGACACAATTTACTTATTATTGTGGCAGTAGGAGTTTAATGTGATTGAAAGCCATCAAAAGGCATAGCATCTGAATGTCAAACATGACTTGTATCTATAATTCCAGACAACGATTTGGATGCCTGTTGATTCTCTTCCTCATTCACAATGATTTTTCCCCCCTTTCCACTAAGTGGCACTGTGTTATTTGCATTTTTCTGTTCAGGTCAAAATATCCAAACATTTGGAATGCTGGTATGAAAACCAGTTTAAAGCTTTGTTGTAAATTTCTACTAAATAGATTGGGATGGGAAAAAAGCAGCAATTAAATTTTTAAATTTTTATAAGAAAAAATCTTCTATGAAGCTTTCTCTTTTCTGTATTTAACTCTTTCCCACTTTTTCTTTCCAACTTCATTAGCCTCCAAATAAGCACACCATATTATATATGTCGAAGGAAGTTTTATTTAGACTTATAAGGGCTGATCTATTCCCATACTGTTTAAATTAATGTTCAAAAAAGAATTCAAACCACATTCTAACATTTGGACTATGTAAGAAGGAAACAGATTTTTTGGGGAAAAAAAGATGTTGTTTTAGCTAGGCAGAATGGGCTGTAGGAACATAGACACGTGCAGACTGAATTTCTAAATGTGTGTATTATCTGATAAGATCTGGGCTGCTCATGTGTCAATTCAGAAAGTAAATGAGTACATGAGCAGATTTTTTTCTTTCTTCTTTTTTTCTCTCTATCCCTTCCTTTTTTCCTTCCTTCCTTTTTATTTTATTTTGTTTTTTCATTTCTTCCCTTCTCCTCCTTTCTTTCTTCTAATAGTATAGGATTTACTTTTATCTCAGTCACCTGCAGCCTAAAGCTTGGAAACACTCTGGTTCTTCACTAGCTGGTGACATTTCAGACCAAATTAGCCCCAGAAATGCAAGGTGACTTTAAAAAAATAAACTAGAGCTTTGAAATAGAGTGGCCTGGATTTGCATCAGGTGTTACATTTTGAGAATTCGGTTCTCATTACCCTCTCCAAATACAACACACCATTGACAGGCAGAGTGCTCTGTCAGGTTGGCATCTATACAATCAGCCTATATTTAAAAAATCATGAACAAACACAAAGTTACTGACTTTGTGTGTGGGTGACCACCTTTAGTTTTCGTTAGAACAGATTTTTCGAGTTTCTGCAGTGCAGCAAAAACACTGCCAGATAAAGAAGCACAGATACAACCTTCGAAAGAACTGTGAGGCCAAAATTCTGTGCATGTATGTGATTGTGTGTGTGTGTGTGTGTGTGTGTGTGTGTGTGTGTGTGTGTGTGTTGGGGAGCATTCTTTTTGAAACAAATATATTACATTCCAATTAGCCAGCTTTTAGCAGTTACTTTCTTTGGTGTTTTGGCTTCTATTTGTAGCATGTATGGTAATATATTATTTCTCATAAATGAAGTGTATTTTTTAATTAGAAAAATAAAAGAAATTAGTGAGCCAGAAAAACGTCAGTCTACCTTTTTAAAAAATACATTACCTTTTAGAGAATAGTACCACTCTGTCTTCTGTATACAAGATATTATAGCAATTTCCTTTAAAACTAGCTAACATTCAAAAGCAGATGAATTTGTAGACTTCCTCAGACAAATGGATTGCAGGGAACCTGGAACAGCATTGAAACCAGCACCATGCCATGAGCTAGTGTTACTGGGGAGGGGGAACTGTCCCAATGTAGTCACGTGAATACAAAGGCTGGTGAAGTGGTGGCAAGTTGGCACGCTTTCCTTAGCATATATTAGTCCTTTGGAATAATCTTTAAACCAAAAGAACTGTATCAGGGACATTTTGGTTTATTTACAATAGACTTGTGAAGAGTCACAGCCATTACTGGATTCAAACCAGCCCAAGTAACCTATTTAGTTTTCTTCAAGTTAGCTTCTCCCAAACTTGTTTGGCCTTGCATCCCTTTTTGTTAACCACATGCATTGCACTCCCAATGGACTAGTTCGATAGTCAAGGTAGACTATATTATACTGAGGTAACAAAGAGCCTCCCAGATGTCAATGGTTTATTTCACTAAAGATTTGTCTATTTCTTACATCATGATCCACGTTCAGCATGTCCTTAGGGATCAGCAGGAGTGCTGTGTTCATGGACCAAAACTGAAGAAAGAGTCGTCGTATGAAGCAGGCCAGTTGCTGTGCTAGAGGGAAAACAGAAAGCTCAAGAATATTCCACCCAAACACCAGCCTCTAGGTGCCCTGAATCCGAGGTGACTCGCAGCACTTCTGATCACAATTAATTGTGCAGGACTAGTCATATGGTTTCATCCAAACACAGGAGGACAGGAAATGTAATCCCAACATATGCCCAAAAGGCAGAGATCCTAAAATAATTTGGGAACAGTACTAATGACTACCATACATAGTATTTTTCAGAATATATTTTAAGACTTCCTGGACAACTTATTATGTCTCTTACATGCTTCAAATCTCATTGTTGTGCATTTTTCCAAGATCAAGTAGAGTTTACCTAAGAGAAAGAGGAGAGATGGCAATCCAACACACTGAAAATACTCCAATTACATGTGAAAAATACCTTTTTTACATTTGAGCTTCATAAAAACCCTATTATATGTGTTGGGCAAAGATTATGATAAGCAATTTTTTTCATGAGAAATTGAGAGGTGAGTGAAATGACCCTTCTGAGTTAACATAGTATTCAAGTGGTTTTTGTACATCAGAAGGAAACACTGGGAGATGGGAAATGTTAACAGGTTCAAACCCCGAGACAGTTGAGCTAGCAAGAAGTGTCACTGCAGTTTGGTGTTATTCTGAATTCAACCAGATTTATCCAGGACTGGTACCAGGGTTGGAGAGATTATTGAACAAAAATATAGTGAGAAATAAAGCTCACTGACAAAAATGTTAAAAAAACAAAGTTTTGGTGAGGTGCCAAGAGGTGACAACTTGCTTCATAAATATCTTGAGAGCTTCTGGCCATTCAAAGCAACGAGCATTGAATCATTAAAGAAAAAATTCATGAAGTGACATCAAAAAGAAGATTTTAACCTATCATTTCAGCCTCAAAAAGGACAGTTAAAAGTCAAATAAAAAATAAATTCTGCATTTTTAATGTGCTGTTGGACTCCTATTGAGGAAGATAAATTCTGATTTATTGTTGTCTGCCTCAGAAAGAAGATGGAAGCACAGAATGACATTTTATAGCTTTGTTTTGGTTTGTTAGTGTAGGTGGGGGTATCAGGCTGTAGGAGAGGGTATGCCATGACAGCCACTAGCAAGCCACAAGCCACATCTCATTACCCATTTCACGTCCTGCCTCACCTCCATCTCCCCCAACCCCTAAATCTACCATAATTAGTCTTGTGATGCTTACATTGCACCAGCCACACGCCTGAGGCATTATCTCCTATCTGTGGTATTACGTGCTGCAATCCCACAGCTAAATGTGGTAACCCAAATTTCACAGAGACGCTGTAGCAGGCTTGCTGAGATAACCCATCTTCATATGTGGAGTGCCAGGTCACACGGAGCCTGTAGGCTTGGAGTGCTATGGATGCTTTGTGTAGCTTCTTCCTACGCACCCTATAGCTTACCCATCCTTCCAGAGATCACAGGAACCCTAAATAGCAAATATGGCATCCTAACTAGAACACCACCTGTTTTGTGCAAGTGTACATGGGCTTCTGCCACCCGGCTGCTTCTCTCTCCCTCGCTCTCTCTCTCTCTCTCTTTTGGTGGAGAAGAGGCAAAGTTTAAGGTCCATCTCTGTTGTCTGGCTGACTAAATATACATAAAACTGCTAGATATGGGCTCATTGTCTATCCTCAGGCCAATAGTACCTGTGCCACCTACACAAACACAATGACCTACATATATCTCTCACATATGTTCCTTTGAACATTTTACATATGCTTGCAGGTGCTGGGATCCTGGGCAATAAAGATCGTTGCTTGACAAGCCTCTTTGTTCCACATTTCAGAATATCTGTGGCTTTTTGTTGTCAAAAGAGATATATTCTTTTGTCTCTCTCTCTCTCTCTCTCTCTCTCTTTCTCTCTCTCTCTCTCCCCCTCTCTCTCTCTGTGGTGTGGGATTGCTTAGAAGCATGCAGGTTTTGACATATGCTTTTACCCGAAAATGTATCTGCTCCTGCTGCTTTATTGGACCCCCTAATTACTTGTAAAAAAAAAATAATAAATTGGGCAGGTGTTTGCTCTTCCGGATGATTAATTGACAATGATTTCACTACAATTGACGGCAGAAAGCTAGGAAGCTGTGAGTTGGGGTTCATCAGCTTGAGAGGACAATTTACAAAAGCTAAAATTGCCTGAAAACTATATGTTTTTCATTTCAGGCTTGGAAATGTCTTAGTCCCAGTATTGAGCCCTGTCACATATATAATTCTCTGTTTCATATACATGAAACTCTGGAGCTGATAAAATGAGCTTAGAAATATTTTTTTCCCTAAGTGGAAAAGATCACGCAGATCAGTCACTATTATGTGTTGAAAGAAGTGCATTACAGCAGGAACAGTTAAGTCTGATGTAAACTTGACCATGCTTTTTCACTATGTCGTTGGTGTTTTGCTTTTCAATTTACCAGTATCAGCAGCAGTAGCAGCCAGCCTCAGATGGTCTCTGAGGACCATACTTCCCAGAATATTAGCATAGTGAGGTTGGGGGGATTCCATATTAATTTTTTTATAGCTTCAAAGAAAAACACAAGATATTTTCATACTGGTGAGTGAATATAAATGCACTGAAAAATAAAGAGATATAAATTTCAGAAACAGACCAAATCAAGCACGCTCATATTTGATTGATACTAAAACTTTCCAGGTCTTTCAAGGGTCCTAGTAACATACAGAATACATGAAATATTGAGATTTTATTATTTTAATTAAGACTCCTGGGCACAAAGCTTAATTTCAGATTACCAGGTTTTCAGGACAGGAATAGATTGGCTAACAGAATTTTCCATGAAAAAGAAAGTGGTGAACTATGTAAAATAAGTTAGATTCAAGGTTTGGCTGGAGTTCAGGCCATATTTTTATGTTGATCCTTAGAACTCATTCATTCACTCTATTTTTATTTTACAGCTGAGCTTGTAAGCATGAATAATGTAGATACACAAATAGCATAGAAAGTGACTGTAGCCAGGAGGTAGTGAGAGAGAGAAAAGAGTCCATATTTCCTGAAAACAACTCCAAATAGGAAAGACATTTTCATGCTTTTTAAAAGACAGTAACAAATAAAGAAGGCTTATCAGTAATGCTTATCAACTCAATGCATCCATTGAAATTTTTTTTTCTAAACATAGCTATTAGAAGCCAACTTACAAAGAATTAATTTGACCTTTGCATGGTATTTTTTAACTAATCAAATTTATAAGAGAAAAATAATGATATTCTAGACTCACATTACTGAAAGCACAAAATCGATGACTCCTCCTTATCTTTAAAGAACCCCTCAACATATGATTGCAATTCCAAATATTTTAAAGAAACATTTCAACAAGCCTAGCAGGTTATTTAGTAAAAAATGAGTATAAGAACTCTCTCTTAAATGTTTACATAGAGAAATTATATTATCCTTGACTATAATGAAAAGATACAAAGTGGAGATTTTTAAATATTGTGTATTTTCAGCAAATGGCTTTGGGCACTGTATCTATTATTTGAGATAGCTATTCTTGGCTCTAAAACTTCATCATGTTATTTTGATATTCTGATTTGCCAAATAGGTAAAGGGTCCAATTCTAACTTGTCCTTTCATAAGAAAGAATAAAAAATACACAGAAGTACTTGATTGAAAAATTTTTTTATGGAGAGAGCATGAGTTTCCTTCCCTTGCTCTAGAAAGAAAAAAAATAGATAGATAGATAGATAGATAGATAGATAGATAGATAGATAGATAGATGCACACATTAACCTTACTGAAGCATTTGCATGGTCAGTTTCTTCTGAAAAAATTCAGATTGAATATGCCTCTCTCTAATAACTTTATAAACCACCTCTCTGCTGTTATAACATTGGTTAAGTAAAGCAGACATTTGCTGTAAGCCTGAATGATCTGCGGGTGTTAGGCTTCTGTGCACTAGTCCAATGTGTTCGTAAAATTAAGACTTCCCTAAGGAAATAGCAACAATCCCCAAACTCTAGCAGTAAATTATAATACTAACTCTGTACTAATGTATTTTATACAGGTGAATTAATCTGTCTCAAACACACACACACACACACACAATGACCACTCGCACAGCTTTCCAAAGGTGGCACAAATCAAATTAACTTTTAAAAAGCATGGAGAGGATGGCAATTAACTTCTTAAAGAAAATATAGTCTTCTTTTTTATAAAATTCTCCATTTCCCGAGTTCCACCTAAGCACTTTCATTGCTTTATGTATTAAACTGTGTGTACTCAACTCCTGCTCTGGATAGGCTGTGAGTCGGGAAAGACACAAAGCAGACGGGCATATCCCAGCTGTAAAATTGCACACTCTACCATAAGTGAGCAATCTAGACTACCTACTTCATCTCCTTCTACCAAAATATTGCATTTTCTCTTTCAATAAAGATGTTTTATAATGGCAATGAGGTGCTGTAACTCATGAAGTTTCTGCTGCTTACTTGCTCTCTGTGTCCTCTAACTCCCACTCTATCATGAGAGCATATGTTGTATCTCTGTCATGAATTATTATTTGACGATTCCATGTTGAAATTTGCACTTGGAAGGCAGTTTCCCCACCCTCACTGCAAAGATTTCTGCTTATTCTTAGAAGGTCCATATTGTCTAATGGCTTCCATGTTGTAAAACAATTCCTCAGGTGCTGCATCCAGGGGCTTGGTCTCCTAAATTCTCAATTAGCAAAACCATCCAGAACTTATATAGGTACCTAAGGTGCTGTGCCTCTTTGTTTTGAAATAACCATTTGTGTACACTATATTCAAGAATGAGATTTGCTCTTCCATGGGCAAACTCAATTGCAAAACATTTCAGTTGGCAATGATAAAAATCTCACTGGCATGAAGTGGGGGAAGAGGCATCTGTTTTTTCATGCACTGCCTTCTACCTTTCTCCCTAATAATAAATTGAGCGGATGGAGAGTAATAATACGCATTTTGTTTTAGTCTTTGTGATTCTGACTTTCATCAAGAGGATTCCGAACTATTCCCTGGTGGGTAGATTTTTCTTTCAAGTTAACATTTAGTGGTTCTCTCTTAACAGTGGTGTATCAGAGCTGGCTCATACTGGTTCATGAGAACCAAACGGGCACACTACTTCTCCATTGTACTTTTGGTAGACAGCTAGTTAACTTGAAATAAGCTATTGTGAGAGAATTTACACCACAGAAATCAATAAATGCCATAAATCAGGGCTTTCTTGGGAGACGACTGGGGTTATTTGCTAAACAGTTACCAGCACACCAACACCGCCTACCTAGTAAATAAGGTATTCTAAAGGTGCCGAAAGTACCATAAATAGCAGTCCTAGAATGAAAGTGGCTAACCTCTAGTCGTAAAGGTAACACATAAAATAAAGTAAAAATAGTTTAGGTCATTAGCAGAAAAGAGGTTATGTTGGCAATGTAACTTATTAGCTAAGGACTCAGGCTTGATTCAATTTGCATTGGTCCCCTTGCTAGTTGAATACCCATCAGCAGATCACTCACTTCTCTGAACCTCAGTTTAGTTTGCTGTAAAATGGAAATAAAAGTTAGTTTCCTCATGTGGTAGTTTCAAGGATTAATTGAGATGATGAATGTATATACTGGTTGCTTGGCACATACTGAGGACTCAATACATTTTGGCCATTATTATTAAAGACAAGTAGTTGAAAAGTTGTCAGTTTCATCTTCATTGCAGTTGCTTATCTACCTAATTCCGATTATACGTGCCTTCTTTATTGTAGTCAGATGTACCAAGTTTGTTCTGGCCTCTGAGCCTTTGCATTTGTTGTTCCTTCTGACTGAAAATCTCTCCCTTGGAATTTTGCCTGGTTGGCTCATTCTCATTATTCTGGTATCAATTCAGATGTTAACTATTCAAAGGGGACTTCCTTATTCACTCTTCCCTGGCCACGCATTCTAACTCTCACCCACCTGGTCATCATGTCCCAGATTTTCCTCTTCCATACTTCTATAGAAGTTATCATCATGAGAAGTTTCTGCTTTATGTGGTTGTTTTTAACTATCTCTCTTAATGAATCAAAGACCCACAAAAGCAGAAACCTCATTCGTTTTTTCCTTTGTGTAATCCCAAACACCAGGAATAATGCCTGGCATGTGGTAGGCATGCAATAAATATCAGTGAATGAATGAATAAATGAATGGTGACTTTGAAGCCAAAATAGTGAATTCACTACTTATGTGGGGGGCTGATCTACAATTCTATTTTTAGTCCAATTAAGGGTTGTTTTTGATAACAAAATAGCAATATTTATGGATCCACAGGAGGTAAAAAAGTTCATTAATGCTCTGGATAAATAAAGGAGTGAGCAGTAGAAAATCTATTGACATATTTAATCAGGAAACTGAAAACAACTAGACATAGCTGATTTTGTGAGGCACGGAAAGATTGGATTCAGAGTAACTTGATTGGGTAGGTTTTTAAAAATATTATATACACACTGCTAAAAGGTTTTTTCTGTGATCTTAGCATGATTGGAAATAAGAAAGTGGTATTTAAATTCCCAATCATTAACCATCCTGATTATTATAGTTTTGAATGGGAGGAAAGATATAATGTGAACTAGCCTTCTTGGTATGCAAGAGTTTCCATAGACTTCTGTGCAGGTGTGTGAGTGAGACTGTTTTCCCCCTCATGATATTTGTCTGAGCATACAAAGAGGGGGTGAGGAGTGCTGAAGAAAGAAAGACAGAATAAACCAGTTAGCATAAATATTTTTAATGCTTACGGTATCAAATAATGAAGTAAGCATTTCTATGTGAAGCGATATTTTTTAAGGATCACGAGAGGTTTGAAGAGCTTTTAAAAATACCATTCTAAAAGTGAAGGACTTTAATTAATAGAAAAAATATTTGCTATATATTACACTTATACAGTAGGATTAGGAAAAGTGTTAAGAAGTAAGAAATAGAATTTTAGCATAGGCATGTATTTCTTGCCTTATTGAGGAAAAGACATTTTATAAGTGGATGCCACACTATAAATGCAAGGTATGTGGATGTAGAGCTCTTTATCTTATATCTGGATTAAATGCTCAAGGTCCAATATTTTTCTTTATTTTTTAGATTAGCTAGGATAGAGCAGGAGGTGACTTGCATAATGTTGATAGCAATTTTCAATTACATTGTGGATATACAGTAAGATTGAACATTTGAAAGAATTACAGAAACTCCCAGGTATCAGTTGCAGGAGATTTAAAAGGCAGTTATTTAATGCTTTTATGTATGTGTGTGTCTGTGTCTGTGTGTGTGTATATATGTATATACACACATAATAGTCATTATCATCATTCTGAGGCAAATAATTCAGATAGGTACATAGCTACACACGATTGTTTGGGCCTATTTTATTATATACGTGTAGAATTTTAAGAATTAGTTTCAGATTCTTAAAATATAAAAGCTCTGGATTTCCTCTGCCAAGTATTTCACAATTGCGCTTACATGGTCTAAAATGCAACAAATTTAGGAGAATGATATTTTATATAAAAATAAACAGGCACATAACTACTACACATGTAATCTATTATTTATCAAAACATGCAAGCCCATACCTCATACAAATTCTGGTACCCACACTTGTACAAAGGCTACTTCTTATCGTTGTTAATGTATGACACTATGTAGCCAGAGATTGATCCTAAATTAGAGTACACTATGGAGAAACAGCATCTGGTAACAACTTGCCATATGTTAGAAATTTTTAGGTGCTATGTATATTTTATTTCATTTAATCCTCATAACAATTTATATATATAATATATACGTATATTATATTTTCGTTTTTTCCCTCTCTTATCTCCTTATCGTGTACATAATATATGTTGACTTTATTATCATAGTTTTTAAGTTATAGGATGTCAAGTAGAAGAGTAAACATTATTCAAGGACATTGTATCTTCTTCCGGGGAAAGGATTAGTGCGTGTTCCATTGTGGTTGTAAGCAAAATAGTTGCATCATGTTAGGTGGAAGTATGACCTTGCTATTTTCCTTATTTGGTGATTAAGTATGGTTTTAGGACATGTATAAGGTTGCCAAGTTCACAAGGGGTAAACTCGTGATGGTTAATTGTATCTGTCAACGTTACTGAGCCATGGTGCCCAGATATGTGGTCAGACATTCTGAATATTCCTGCTAGGGTGTTTTTGGATGAGATTGACATTTAAATAAGTTGACTTTGACTGAAACAGATTGCCCTTCATAATGTTGGTGGGCTTCATCCAGTCAGTTAGAGGTCTTAATTGAACTTAATACTGACCTCCCCCAAGCAAGAGACAATTCAGTGGCAGACTGCCTTCAGACTTAAACTGCAGCATGGGTTCTTCTGTGGGCCTCCAGCCTGCCAGCCTAACCTGCCTAATTTAGACTTCGAACTCACGTGCCTCCATACTCACACGAGCCAATTTATTAAAATAAATCTCATCACACAAAAGCACAAACACACACATCACACATCTTATTGGTTCTGTTTCTCTGGAGAGACTGGAATAATAGACAATCCAGTGATGAAGCACACAGAGGTTTAATTGTCCAACATCATAAAACCAGCGAACAGTGGAATTAGAGTCCAAAGCCACATCTTCTGATGTGAAAGCCAACATTGTTTTGCATCTTTCCCATGATTCTCAAAAGAGGCTTTTAATAATCGACATTTCAACAACTTATTTGTTATTGAATATGTTACTAATTATGATCATTTATTAATCTACAAACACTGAAAGGACAATAAATATGCCTTAGACATCTTATTTTTTAAGTTTAGCACTATTTATAATGCAGGAACCACCAAAAAACACACACACACACATGCATACAGGCACATACCTCCACCATACACATACACAGGCATATCGCACACCCCCAACATTTATCATATCACACACATGTATACACTTCCTATAGCATAAATTATTTAATTCAAGAGAGTCTACAATTTACATACACTTAGGCAATTGCTTATTCCTTTTCTTCCATGTTTGATTCCATGAGTACTATTGAACAAGAGAAGATATTTTAATGCCTCTACGTTTCCATTTCTTTATTTATTAAACCTAAATTTGGCCTGCAACAGGGTTACCTGACTCAGATTTTAGACATTTGCAAATCCCCTTCCTGTTACTTGCCTTATTCACAAACCACTAAAAGTGTACTATGCTGCCAAAAAATGCAGAGATGGAGTGAAGATACTACTTGTGTTAGTTTCAACCTAAGGAGTAACTTGTTTTTTGAATATTTATTAAGATAAATTTTAAAAAATTTTAAAATTTAAATTGTCTGCCTGCAAACTAAAATCACTCAGTATTAGCAATGAAATGAGGACCACATTTGGGAAAATAGGTCTAAATTAGAGCTTAAACTCTTGTTTAGTTCCCTCTCTCTGTTTATAAGTTGGCTACTGAATGAACATTAGATAATTCTAAAACTTATCCCAGATGTAATCTTCCTAATTCTACAAAATCTAAAATAGTCTAAATGTGATTAAAAAAATGTTCTTGGTCTGTCAGCTGCAGTGGCTCACACCTGTAATCCTAGCACTTTGGGAGGCTCAGGCAGGCAAATTACCTGAAGCCAGGAGTTCAAGACCAGCCTGACCAACATGGTGAAACCCTGTCTCTACTAAAGATACAAAAATTAGCCAGGTGTGGTGTTGCATGTCTGTAGTCCCAGCTACTCAGGAGGCTGAGGCCTGAGAATCACTTAAACCTGGGAGGCAGAAGTTGCAGTGAGCCGAGATTGTGCCACTGCATACTAGCTTGGGCAATAGAGTGAGACTCTGTCTAAAAAAAAAGAGAGAAAAGAAAAGAAATGTTCTTGGTCATCAATACAGATGCTCCTTAACACACACCAATTTAACTTAACGATTTTTCAACTTCATAATGATGTGAAACTTTCACAATCTCAACATAATGTACAGTATTCAATAAATTACATGAGATATTCAACACTTACTATAAAACAGGCTTTGTGTTAGATGATTTTTCCCAACTGTTAAGTAAGGTTAACGCAAGTGTTCTGAGCATGTTCAGGTAGGCTAGGCTAAACTATAATGTTCAGTAGATTAAGTATATTAAATGCATTTTTGACTCATAATATTTTCAACATATGATGGGTTTATTGGGACGTAATTCCATCGTAAGTTGGGGAGCATCTACATTTTTACTTTCTCACTCTCTGCTTATACAATCCTGAAGGAAACAGAGGCCCTGTAAAGTTTTCATAGATACAAGAATATGTACATTTAAAACTTCAAGAGTTCTTGTGTAGGCTTTAAATTTTTCTCTTACAATAACTCACATTATGAAATATGTTTTTACTGTAACCTATTATGGACATGTATATGCAGTATAATTGAAGTAAAATTTTAATGAAAGCTGCTGACGCTTCATTCTATTCTGTTCTGTTCTATTCTATTCTATTCTATTCTATTCTATTCTATTCTATTCATCTGTTTTATTTCATTCTTTAAATTGCAGACCACCAGGTATCAAATTTATTTTGTAACACATTATATTAATTATCTATTCCTGTGTAACAATATTGCAACAATCTTAGAAGCTTAAAACAGCAGTCATGTATTTTCTCAGTTTCTGTGGGTCAGAAGTTCATGCTTGGCTTAGCTGTATTCTTTCTCTGCAAGGCTAAACTCGAAGCATCAGCCAAGGCTGTAGTTTCATCTGACATTCAACTAAAAACAGACTCATTTCCTTGCTTACTGGGGTTTTGGCAGCATCTAGTTTTTTGTGAGCTGCACTGGATGGACAGCCCAGTTTCTTGCTGGCTGTTAGATGGAGACTGCCCTTAGTATCTTGCTATATGATCCATTTCATAAGGAAGCTCACAACACAGCAACTTGCTTCTTCAATGCCAGCAAGGAGAGACTCTACTTACAAAGCAGGTACTGAAATCTCATGGAATGTGATCAAGTACAAGTAATCACGTATGCCCTATTACTTTGTCACATTGTAGAATACATCACAAGTCCTGTGTACACTCCAGCAGAAGCAATTATGAAAGGAGTGAACATCAGGAGGAGGGGACCTGTCTGCCACAAAAATTAATGTATCAATTTCTGAAATTTGAAAACCACTGGTTTTCTTCTCTAGTTAACTCTTCATATGATAATAATTTTGAGTATCTGTTCCCCAACAAGGCAAGAATTATCATTCATACTTTTTCCAACTCATTAATGAAACCACAAGAGCTAAAGGGCTTGCTGAAGATCATATAATTCTTTAGTGGCAGAAGCAAAACTAGATACACTTTTTTTTTTCCTCCAGTCTCAAGATGTTTTCATTATATCCAGCATATAGCAGAATGTCTAGCAGGTAGTAGTCATTCAATATATGTATTTTGAATAAATGAATACATAAGTAAATGACTATAAATCATAGTATCTTTCATGAAATTCTTGAAACTAGTCAATTAGAAGTGCTACTAAATATAGAATATTATCTTGGCTTCTTAAGAGATCATTTAAAGTCTTATTGATTTTCTCTCTGGTCTTTGACATTCTATATAATCTTATTATATGATGTATATATTTTTCTTTAAAAAAGTTAACACCAATCTAGAATACATCTACTTCTCTACATGTTCAAACACAAATGTTCTCACAATCTAGAAAGATGGACTTGACATAAATTCTAGGAAATGATGTTTAAAGAAAACTGGTAAGTAATTTAAGTACATATGATATTATTCCGTATGCTTACGCATAGGCCAATGATGGCCCAATAATTTTGATTGCATCATAGTTGTGAAATTGTTAAGAAATGAAAAATAGCTGTCAATTGAAGTATAATTATTTTGTCATTCTACATTTTCAAGCAATCTTACTATTTAGAACAATGTTTATTATCCATCACTACTGCCCCAAATAGGGCCAGCTCTGAAATGAGAGTTTGAAGAGCTTTTAATTTGTAAATTAAGAATCATAACAAGTAACAGCTTCTCTCTTTGTCTCGCTTTTCCAGATAATAGTCATTTGAACTGTCTTTGAGTCTGGAGGTTGCTGTTAACAAACTGAATTGTATTGCTACTGGGCTAGTTAACATTCATATTAGACTTTCAAAACAGTGTGGAGAAAACAGTCAGCTCTTTGATGGCATTTATGATGGACACACAGCTGGGCTAATGAAGACAATATGTCAAGGCTTGAACAGCAATGATTTTACAGATTTTTGAGACATCTATTTGGGTTTATAGAGCTGATTTCCTCTTTGGAGGCTGCATTCTGAATTAGTGATAACCACCTTTATAGAGAAAAGATTGAATATGAAAGTTTCAAGGAATTTAGGCTACAGATTAATTCTATGACTAGTCAGACAAAGAGAAATACTGTCTGAAATGACTCTGAATTTAAATTAAAAATTGGGTGTGGCATTTGGGGTGAGAGTGGGAAAGGTTAGGAAGGGACAATGAGTCACTAATAAGAAATAAACAAATACCACACAGCATGCATCTTTATGAAGATCCTTATTACTCATATGCAACATGTGTGAGAGCTTCCACTTTGAGAGAAGACAAACTAAGTAACAGCCATTTCTTCAGCCAGTATTTAGTCATTTCTTGTTAAAGATCTTTTAAACTAGCCACTTTTTCCTTAAACTCCAATAAGTCCTGCTCCCCAGAATTTATTTTATTTTAATTTCTAAGTTCTCAAGATTATGCTTGCTTAT
Organism: Chlorocebus sabaeus; assembly: GCF_047675955.1. NCBI lineage: Eukaryota > Metazoa > Chordata > Mammalia > Primates > Cercopithecidae > Chlorocebus > Chlorocebus sabaeus. Next base: position 64,348,439 of record NC_132918.1, read on the forward strand.
TTTTGTGTCTAAGAAACAACTTTATTTCTGTAAGAATAGTATTCTTAGAGAGAGGGGCGAATTTCTAGAGTGAAATTGATTTGAAAATTACCTAATTTAAAAAATTTTAAAGTCCCACAGAGCTAGGTAGTCACTGCCTGCCTCCTAATAAACTACTTCTGGATTGTGGGTGAACTCTACTTCCCAAGAAGACAAAAGACAATTTATATAGTTATTCAATTTCCTGATCATAATTTTGTAGGTCCCTTTGTGGTAGAGCCCTAAAGCTTTGTCAAGTTACTTTACTGGCAAAAGAGTGCCCCGTTTATGATCCTAGCAAAGTCCATGTGGGCACCACTCAGCTTTAGGCCCAAATTGTTAACCAAAACCTACTCAAAATTTGAAAATCATCAAAGCTTGTAGTTAGCTCCCTGGCATTTTCCCTTTGTGAGCTCATTTTCACTATGTGCCTTGTTTCTTTACATTATCTTTTTCACAGTCATAATTACTATAATAGCTAACATTTATTGAGGATTTACTATAAGCTAGGCACGGTGCTGAATATTTGATGCAGATTGTCTCATTCATACAATAAGCGTAGGAGGTAAATATTATGATCGTTATCTCCAATTCATAGATAAGAAAACCTAGGGTTAGAAAAGCTAAAAAACTTTCCATAAATCACAAAGCTATAAAATCAGAGTCCTAAGATATCAATCAGGCAAAAATTCCAGGCAATTTGGTCTGCTCAGAGAATGGTCTTGAAGGCAAGTACTTTCTAGATTTGAGCAAGTACACTTCTTTAGTATTTTTTGAAGACTTCCATAAGAATTCCAATTTGGAAGAAAGACTTAGGACATTAAAGTATTTGTCTACATTTGAAATTACTACACAAAAGAAAAATTCTTTTTTAATTGAGAAAGCTTTGGTGATTATCATTAATAAAAAAATCAAACTTCAAAGATTTGCAGTTATATGAAATTTCAGGTCTCCGTATGAGCCACTGAAAATATGGCAATGAAATAAAACTCCAGTTTTGACTAACACTTCTGTGTGTCATCTCTGCAATTAAAGTTCTCCTGCCCTCCTTTGAAAACAATGTTAAAATACTATGTTCTCCTTTAATTTTCTTTATAAATAACAAATAATTATTGTTCTTCTGTTTCTGGCCAAAATAGAGTAACTGGGACAAAATTTACCTGTCTACCCTGTTCACTGTCTTAAAAAACACTGTTTCAAGTATTTTGTCTCATGTTTATTTTTTCAGGTACAACTCTTTTGAAAGACAGTTTGGAATTTTTTTTCATTCAATATACACCTACCACAGAGTTCAGTCATTTCGATACTATTTATTTACCCAAAAATAATGAAAGCATATATATCCACACAAAGACTAATCAGCTCTGAGCTATTCATACATGCAACAACCTGGATGAATCTAAAAATAATTATGCATAGTGAAAGAAACCAGACACAAAGAGTACATACTGTCTAATTCCACTTATATATAAAACTAGAAAATACAAATTCACTTGTAGAGATGGGAAGCAGATAAGTGGTTGTCTGAGATCAGGGTGAGGTGTGAAGACACTATGGGGGATGATGGATATGATATGTTCACTGTCTTGCTTTTGGTGATAGTTTCACAGATACAAATCTGTGTATAAAGACAGGTCAAAGTTACTATATTGTACATCTTAAATATGTGTATTTTATTGTTGACTATTTTTCTAACGAAGCTTTTAAACTTTTTGTAAACAATTATTGACTAAAACTTAATCGAAGCCATGGGACAGAGCACTGTATTCCTTTCCAAGTACTCTTACCTTTAAATTATGATACACAGCCCTCCAGGACCACTCCCTCCCTGCCATCCCATCCAAATCCCTCATAAAACATCAGATTGCAAAAGATACGAAAGGGTAGCATCAGCAGAAGTCTGACTCTCAAGAGACAGTTTTAATTCTCTATGTCATTTAGCTCTTTTAAAAATGATGGAAAGTTGCCGCCTTAAAAACAAAATCCGTTTTCTTTTCCACAGGTAAGTATTTTTAGAGGAAATTTTACTATCAATATCTGATTGAGCATATTTCTATTCCCCCTAGATTTAATGTTTTCCATCTGCAATATAAAAGGAAGATAATGCACAATTATGCTAGTAAGACTCTCTTTTCCAATAATGTTTGCACTTCTCAATACTACATTTAAAAAGGAAATCGTAGCACTTGAAAAGTTAAGTAGGAAGATGAACAAAATTGAACAGAGGAAAAATAACTGTCTGAAGACATGTTGAAAATACATTTAAAGACAGTCTGTCTGAGAGAGGAGCTGAGCTGGCCAATCCATCTTTTAAATAACTAAACATCATTCAGGTGTCAAGTATTTGACCTGGAGACTGGAGGGGCAGGAGAGAGACCAAAAAAAAAAAAAGTCAAAATATAAAGAAAAACAAGTAAAAGTAAATGATTTGTCCTAGGAATCAGGCAACCAAGGTCTAAACTTCTACCCTCTGCCTGGGTAAATTGTTGCTGCTTCTTTCTGTGAATCTTAAAAGATGTACAATATACCTCATTTAATGACTTTGATTCATGAAAACTCTATCCCCATGGGAAAAGCTGTTAAATGAAAAAAGATTTCTTTTAAGTAGAAAAATTATGAAATGATTCCTTCCAACCCCCATACCCAAAATATATCAAATAAATTATATATATATCAATTATCAATATACATCAAAATACACCAATTAAAAATATCTGTTGAACAATACATCAATTGAACTATGAAAGCAAGCTTAGTTAAGTAGCAAAGAATAACACGAAGGTTAGTAAGTATAGCTTGTACTTAAAATACAATGAATTGAAAGCTCATGGCACTTAATAGAGTAGGAAGAAGAAACTTAATAGAAAGTGGTAGTTGGGGGAGAAGGACTGCAAGGGAAATTCATTTTTTATTTCTGCATCATTTTATTCACAAATTGTTCTTAATCTTTTGTGAATTTGTGGATTTCTTGAACTCAAACCAGACTTAAAAATACAGTTATAGCACAGAAAAAATCTTTAACGGCAAAGTAAAAGCTAAGCAAGAGAGTCTTTCAAAACACATGAAAATAGCACACACACATAAAAAAAAAAAAAAAAAAAAGAATAAGGAGATGTACAAGTGACACCTCCTCAACCTTCTCACTTGGTGTACATATGCACAGTAAATTATTTTGGGCTCAGCCAAGCATGGGAGCAATTCAAATAGATCCATATGATATTCTCTGATTAGAAACTCTTGTGGAGTAAGTTGGTGAGTATATCTTTGCCTAAAACAGTCATGTCAAAATATAGCTTCCTATAGCATATTTATTTAGTATTATTTTGGTGAAAAAGTGGTTATACAGAATAGAAAAGTGTTGTCCAAAAATAAGTGGTTGACCTTTCCAGAGCCACTACCTGCAACATTGATTTGTAAGTCTGTTCCATACTCATAAAGGAATACTCAGCTGACTCAACTGATTTTCTCGTGTTTTTTCAGGTTAGTAGAAGTCTATATGTTGTGGTGGAAAACAATTTCAGCCCTATAGTCCAACATTTGCCTCTCAAAACTTGGCCTATGTTTTACAGAACTAGAACCTTACTGGTAAGTCACATTCCTAGAGTTTCCCCCACCCCTAACCCCAGTCATAGAAAATAAATCAAATCATTGTCACTCTTTCTTAACAAAGAGTATACATTTAAAACTTGAGTAAAATTACAGGAACGGTCTGTGGCCTTCAAGGGGGAACTTGAAGTCTCAACACTACAGTTGTCTAATCAGAGGATCCAAGAGGCATATACTCAAGGACTTTATACTTGGCATCCTCTGGAGACAGTACATAACCACCAGCTTGGTTTAACTGGAGATTCATTTGGGTTAGGAGAAATTATGTAGGCAATGTACTTACTCAATGGAGGCCTTATGCCTGAAGACTTACAATAATCTGAATTTGTATGTTACTTTTCCTCTAATGGAGTGGAATTCCAAATGAAAAAAATCAAACAGCAAGTGCATAAACATCAGATATGATACCCAAATTTACAAAACCTTTATAGATATGCAAGTGTTATTGTGTCTGTCCCTAGCTTCTGTACGGAATTTAATGGATAGCTGCTACTATTTTATTGTTGTATAAAAATGAGGAAACTGATAAGTTGTCTAAAGGTGCACAATCAAAACACATCAAAGCCGTTGTGAAATACAGGTCCCCGGATTTCAAAAATAGGTCTTCTGCTTATAAATTCAGACTTTTTCATATAGCCATAAACTCCAGAATGGGAAAACAAAGTTACTATCAGAAAAGCTTCTTTTAGCTGGGCGTGGTGGCTCACGCCTGTAATCGCAGCACTTTGGGAGACCAAGACAGGCGGATCACTTGAGGTCGGGAGTTCGAGACCAGCCTGGCCAACATGGTGATCTCTACTAAAAATACAAAATTAGCTGGGCGTGGTGGCAGATACCTGTAATTCCAGCTACTTGGGAGGCTGAGGCAGTAGAATCGCTTGAGCTCAGTGATCCGAGATGGCACCACTGCACTCCAGCATGGGTGACAGAGTGAGACTCCATCTCAAAAGAAAAAACAAAGCTTATTTTTCACCTAATCACCATAATATTCACTATTAAGTAATGGAAATAGAAATAATTTACTTAGCAAATGCATTCTGGTTCAAATAATTTGTATACAGGCTATGCAAACATAGTAAGGAGAGATTCTTTTTAGTCATCTTGCTTTAGATCACTAATTACAATTTTATTTAATGATAATTAAAGAAAAATGTGTTTATTTTCAAGTAAAAAAGTCATATATGTCCACCAAGGAAAGCCTTAAAATGTAAACTACATAAAAAAGATAACAGCTAAATTTCTAAAGCATTAAAAAAAAAAAAAAAGACAAATAGAAGGGTGTCAGATTAGGAAAGTATGTCTTGTAAGGTGTAATGGACAGACTGATTAGCTTAGAGAAGTGGATCTCAAAGTGGTTCTCAGACCAATAGCATCAGGGTTACCTGGGCATATGTTAGCAATGCAGATTCTCAGGTACCGTACCACACTTAATGAATCAGAAGCTCAGAGTAGAGACTAGCAATTTGTTTTAACAAATCCTTCAGGGATTCTGATACAGCTGATGTTTGAGAAACACTAGCTTTGAGTAAACTTAAGAGGGTCACGTTAGTATTTTTAAATCATTGGAAATTGGTTTGTTTTGTTTTTTCTTAAGTGGGACTCATTTGTACTTCAATACACAGAATGGATATTTAAAGGAAGTAGTTTTTGACCTAACACAGATGAGCACTTCCAATTGAATAGTGCTTTCTGAGAATGGTGCTGCCCCCTACAAGTGAATAACTGGGTTTCTATAGGTTGGAGCTGCAGACAGGTCACTATGTGTATGGAGGATTGTATTAATATGATCGTGGCTCTTTATAGCTCTGCATTACTAATATTCTATTTTAAAGCCTTCCTCAATACCCAATGTCTCTGTGTTAATGATGGTAAGGACTGGGTAACATCTGTTGTTGACAACAGATGATAAGAGAGAGCCCAGCTTTATACTCTCTATAATCTTACATCAATGCCCCATTCCTCATCTAATTTTTTTTTACATATTAACACATGGCCTTGGCATTACTAAATAAGAAGTCCCTCACTTAGAACCCAATGCAGTGTGATAAAAATTATTTTGAGAACAATCAGGAGCTCTAGTTTTCAATTCTGCTTCTCTTCTCAAGGAGTTCTGTGCCTTAATTTCTTCTTTGTAAATTTAAATGGTTGGAGTAGAGGACCTGTTAAGTGTGATTCAAGTTGAAATTGCATGTACCCCACACTGAGTTTCTCTCCTATACCCCTAACCCATTCAACAATCACACCACCAGTTTTCAGGACTCACACTAGGATAGCCATCTATCATTTGTTAGTGGGAATGCTCTTTCATCCAAACAAGAAACTTACGCTTTTTGCAGTTTTTTATTCTAGCCAGGTTCTAGGTGCTGGCCTGGAACTATGAAACGAACATTTCACAAAAAGTAATGACGATATACAAAGGAAAGACAATTTCTTTGAATATCCATAATCTCAATATGGAGTCTGGCTGTGGATGGCCAGGAGATAGTTTCTTAACTGGAAAAAGTTTTTAAATGAGGCTGGGTGGACGATATGTCTTTGCATCATTACAAAGAAGAAAAAAGAAAAGAAATCTCACAACTGAAGAAAGCGAAATCCACTTTACTTAATGCGGACCTCTGTCTCTGGTGTGCAGGTCCTCTGTGTCCAAAGATAATTAGCACTTTATAATGCTAATTATTATAATTATGTCTGAGAAAAAAATCATTAGGGGGTAGGTCCGTTCACTGATTTTCAATTGCCCCCTCTATTTAAAAATAAGGTCATTTTTCTATGAAATAGCTTTAGGAGCTCAAAGCAAAAAGAGAGTTATAGAAAATCCTGTGTAGGTATAAGCCTGAGTTTTTAATATTCTTATAATTCTGTGATGTGTCTGGGAACTGAACCTGGAGGAAAACAGTGAACCTATTTAGTCTAGGAGACTAGAAATCAAGACTCAGAAGAGTAAACATTCCTGTAATAGTTAGTCCTCAAATAGTCATTCATTGACCATGCACTGGGTGCCTGGCAATGTGTTAAGCTGTTTCTAGATGCTACCTCATATAGTAACCATCACAGTTGCACAAAGCAAGTACTAGTACTCCATTTTCATAGAAGAAGCAGCAAAATCTTAGAAATTAGCTGCCCAATGTCATGTACGTAGGAAAGGAAAGCTGGATTCTGATTCATATTTGCTTGCTCCAAAGCACTTGTTGTAAACACTTCACTATCCTCTGCTTACATGTAAATGTGCCATTTCTGTTAGGGGTCTTGAAATACTGAACTAAAGAATGGTGTAGGGGATGGGCAGTTTAGAAATACTTGGAAATTTGGTTGTTTGAAGGAAGCCCACTCTCAGATGGTAGGAGATCAAGCTAACAGAATAGCTGAGAATATTTTCTGAGAGCCCCAGAAGTATGAAAACGGTCTAAGGGGAAGAATTTAGGACACAGAGTGAAAATAGCCTGCCTCTGAAGACCAGCTTCATTTCTTCCCTTCTGGGTGTTAATGAAAGAGCACTTTAACTTTGCCAGGCCTCAGTTACAAATTTCTAAAACAACTCTTACTACTATTACTACGGATCTTACTGCTACTATTACCACCACCACCACCATATCAGTTACTGAGAACTGAACTAGATGTCAAGCAAAAATGCTAAACACTACATATACATTATCTTTTAAATACAAAATGTACTATTAATCCAGTTTTACATATAAGAAAACTGAGGTTCAAAGAGGCTAATTTGTATGTGAACATGCTTTACACTATGTAAAACATCTTATTAGTAGATATCACTATTATTAAGAACCTATCAGCCAAAGAGGAAGAACTGGCCTTTTATCTTTCTAAGATGAACAGTTGTCTTTCTGTTTAATGGTTTTTTAAAAATCCCCCTGTGACAAGCTCCAGAGGACAAATAATTTATTTCTTGTGTATGGCTCTCTAAATGAATTAATTGATAGGCATCCCATTGTCAGTCTCAGGGATGTGGAGATAAAACAGGCATGAGATGTTCTTTACCAAACTAATTTGTGCTTTAAACACATAAATTATATATATATATATACACACACACACATATATATATACGTGTGTGTATCTACATATTTAAAGTAAATGTGTATTTACCATCTTTCCTGCTCCACTTTGAATTCAAGAACCCGTGTCTTTGTTGTGTCATTGCACTGTCAATTGAGAAGTTTTGTTTTGTTTCTTTGAGTATTAGTAAGTGGAATTAAATAGTAAATATTGCCGGGGGAAAGAAAGGAGAAAAACAGCTCTTGCAATCCATCCCTGTTTCCATTCAATTAAAGGAGGGTAGAAAAAATACTTATGATAATTGTAATAAGTATAATAGAATAGTAGGAGCCACTCTTTTCCTTTCAGTAGGCCATTAGGTCAAAACTATTTTCATAGTAATACTAAGATGATATTTGCCTTTTCACTGTGTTGGCACTTATACTGATAATGCAAAAGCAGTGGAGTCTTAGAAAAAATTAAGAACATGAAAACAAACTGCACTAGGAGTAATTATATTCTTCATTACTATTTACTTGCAGGGGGAAAAACCATTTTCGTTTAAGAAAGTCCTTGGCGAAGTAGTAAAAAAATATTAATTTTATTAAATCTCAACCTTGAGTACAAGTCTTAAACATTCTGAGTGATGAAAGGGAAGAATATCTGAAGTGCTTCTGCTGCATACCAAAGTATGACAATTGTCTCAAGAAAAAGCACTTGTGTGATTGTTTGAGATGCCAGCTGCACTAGTCCCTTTTGTTTGAGAGCCACCATTTTTACCTGAAAGAATGTACAGACAAACTATGGGCATTCAACGTTGAATATTTTGCAGACATTTTCTTGCAAATAAATAAAGGGGGCCTGTGGCTTCAGGAAAAACAACTGACAGTATTTTCAGCCGATTATAAAATTAAATCTTTCAAGAGACCGTGCCTTGACAGCTCCCCAATACTTCCAAGAGATGGAAGGTAGCATTAATAAATACATGTTTTGACGTTATATAACAGAATGTTTTAAAGATTATAATATCTGTATAGCCATGAAGAAGAGTATTTTTCAAATGACCAACACATGGTGTTACATAATCATGAGTGGGTAAAAATGCAAGATAGAAGAATGGATTTTAATGCAACAGAGTAGAAAACATTCACTTCCCATTTCGTACCGCAACTAACCTTTAAGAAACTACAACTTGTTGAGTTCTGGGTTTTATCAAAGAATGTCTACAATTTACGTGAAGAGTCTATTAAAATACGTCTCTATTTTTCAACTCCATGTCTGTATGAGTCAAGACTTTCTTCATGTATGTCAACCAAAAGCACATTGAATTATAGAAGTAGATATGAGAATCCAGTTGTCTTCTGTTTAGCCAGATATGAAGGAGATTTGTAAAATGAAAAACAAAGCTACTCCTTTCAGTACATGTCTTTTGGTGTGGAAAATATAATTATTTTTCATACTGTGTTATTTTTATTAACATATAGTGTTTATTACCGTTATTTAAAAATCAATATATACACATTTACAATATTCTTAGCTTTAATTTCTAATATGATAAATATAAAAAATATCCATTTCACCAAAACTCTTTTGGGGCTTCAACTATTCTGAGCATACAAGAGTCTGAGACTAGAATGTTTGATAACTGCTGGTATAGAGTAATGAACAATTGTATGAACTGCCCTTGGTTTTGTAAATTGATTGCAGCATTTCCGCAGAGCAACTTGTAAAACTGTCAAAACTATTAAAATTTGGCTAACTTTTGACCAACAATTTCTACCTTTAATAGTTTATCCTTTAAAAATGTAGACTTCTGCAGACATTTATTTATCAGAATTTCATAATACTTTCTATAATGTGAAATAGCACTTATAAATATATAGGGGTTTGTTTAAATACATTTTGATGTCCCCTTAAAATAGAATATCACATAACCATTAAAAATATGTTGTAAAAGACTAATTGACGGCACATTTGTTAATAATATATTAAATTTAAATGATATAAAATCATAGCTGTAAGATAGTCTTATTTTGAGAACTAAAATGAAAATGCTTTCTCCTCTCCCTATATATTTAAAAGTTTTATTTCTATATTTATCTATGTATCTGGAAGTTTAAATAAATAATGAGTCATTTATTTTTCAGGGATGATGAATGATGGGTTATTAGTGCTTTTATAAGTCTTTTGTGTTTTTCTAACTTCTACAAAATGTGCATTTTTTTTCAGAAAAGCAGTTGACAAAAATGTGGTAGATGAATCACAACTTTCAGAATGACAGTCTTTTATTTCTGAGCTTCAGTAGAAAAGAGTATATTTAATATGTGAATGTAATTAGGAAAAAGCAGAGCAGGGAATTACTGGGGCACTCGGTGAATAGTTGGATAAAGAGCAGTTTAAGACAATTGACTTTTATTGATGACCTATTCTGGCTCATGTATTATGTTGGGGCAGAATTGAAAATATGAAATTGCCATTTTTATAGGTCAAAAATGTTGAAAATCAGCATTTATATGTTATTCAAACTATCTTATTTAATATAATAGATATTATTATTATGCCCATTACACGGTTGAAGAAATGAAGCTCAGAAGTTAAGTAACTTACTTGGGATAACAAGTTGTTTCTAAGCATTTTTTCCTTTCTTCAAAGTTCTGCTCTGGATCAACTTGACGGTAAGATCTTTTAAGTAGACAAATGGGATATCTTCATTAAATTACATGCAATTGAACTCTAGAAAACCTATTTCTACATATGTATGATGTCATTAGGTCCCCTACTAAGTATTCTGCCCTTGGATGTACAAGGTTATTAAAACTGTTTGGTATGCCTTTAATGTGAATAAATGTGTTATAAATAAAGGACAGATGAGTTATCAAGAGCTCCTTGCCTGTCTTCTTCTAAAAATAATTTTGGAACTCTGCTGAGAGAGAAAAGTAGTATGATAATCTCCAAAGCTCACCATCTACTGTCCTCCAAAACAGCTAAAATAAAGCGTAAGTAAAAATGTCTACTGCAGTTGGGTAACAAAACCAAACAGAAGCCCCATTTACACTGAAGTGAAGAAAATACTGAAGGCAAAAAAGAGCGGAAAGCAAATACTAAATAGAAAACAGAAAGGGGGTGGGAGATTAGTTCAAAAACATCTCAGAAAAGGTTGAAACCTTCCACAAAAGTTCTAAAACACAAAACCAAGAATACACAGTTCCTACTTTAATATGAAAAGTTATAATGCAGAAAATAAAGTTGAAAATAGCAGAAACAGACTCTAAGTGTTAAGTTGAAGAAGGCCCAGAGTAAAGGTGACCTTGAGAAGGAAGAAGTCTAAAGAACTTGGATAAAGCTGCCCCAGTACCACCTGGATAATATATTCTTGGATGTAACTTATCCTAAAAATAACCAGGAGAAGCAAGAGCTGGAAAGAAACCAGTATGGATATAGATGGATGGAAGTGGGGTGAAGGAAGCATACGTATTTGGATCCATCCAAGCATTCGACCGAGATTTGCCCTGTCAATGTGAAATGTCAGAAGAGACACGCTTTGTTTTGGATATGGCAGATTTGACATAATTAAACAATTACACAAGAATTTTTAAAGGAGGAACTCTCAGGGGATTTATTATTCTGGTAAGTTGTGTTGATTCACCATGCTCCTCAGTGGAAGTTTTTTTCTGCTTGAAGAATAGCATCTCATCAAATAAGTATTTTGTGGAACTGATCCTGTCCCCAAACATCATATATATACACATTCTTTCTTAGAGATGGGCTCTCACTCTGCTGTGCAGACTGGAATGCAGTGGGGGGAATGCAGCTCACTGCAGCCTCCCACTCCTGGGCTCAAGTGATCCTCTTGTCTCAGCCTCCCAAGTAGCTGGGATTACAGGCTCATGCCACTGCACCCAGCTCCCAAACATCATTTTATGTATATGTAAATTCAAATTCAAAGAGTGAAGAGACTTCCCAAAGAATGTGAACGTTTCCAAATTAAAGATCAACCCAGGTCTCTTGTATGCCACTTCACTGTTTACATGTTTTAATTGAGTGAGATATGAGTAAACCTTTCCTAAACAAGTGCTTTTCTAAACATTTTCATTCTACTTGTCTTAGTGGTATGAGTGAAGAGTGGAGAAAGAAGTACTAGTAGTGAGCATTGGTGTGGACAGCTTGTGTGATTCTATTTGGCGAAGGTGGAAGTTGTATGGGAGTGAGTGATTTATTAGAGGGGATGAGAGAAGACTTGGATAGTCCATAGAAATGCAGACTCCAGGTGGAATGCCAATCAGTAGATAAATATCGTTTAGGACTCTGCTCAGATAGTATCTATGGAAAAATGTAGAATATAACATTGACAACGCTGGGAGTCCCCTTATCCTTTGGACATCAGTTGAACTTAGCTTGAACCTTCAATTTTACAGCTGTGGAATCTACTACCTTCCCCAAGATAGCTGCACATTTTCAAAATTACTGCCTCATAACTCCCCAGATTTCCTTTTTCCACTGCCATCTTGGAATGGTTTCATTCCAACTAGTATAATTACTTTATCCATTCACTCTTTTCCATAAGAAATTCAATCATACATATGATTTCATTCCATTAGTAACTTTAATGAACACATAAGATCTTGGGAAGAAATCACATTGGGCACCATACAGCCCTCCTACAACTTCCTAGCTCCCCTCCTCACATTATCTTCTACCTTCCCAAAGCCTGGCCTCCAATCAATAAAGTGAACGAATAATTTCTGTTGCCCAAATCTGGACATTCTAAATAGGGTGTTATTTTAAAAAAATTTTATGGTTGAAATAGGGTGTTATTAATGACTACATTGCAACCACAAGTTTAAATGAGGACTATATAGAAGAAAGCTATATAATATCCTACCAATATATTAATATGACCAGTCCCCACTGTAAGAAACCCTATGGAAATGTAGCTTCATCTCCTCATCTCTGAGGGCTTCTTTGATTGGGACAGTAGACTTTCCTTAGGACCCCAGGGTATTTTGAATAATAAGTTTTTCTCTAATCCATTATAATTGTTCGGTTGTTTAAGTTATCATTAATGGCTTAGCCCTTCTTTTGCGTTGTTTATGCTCCTCATAAAATTTTTTTAAAGCAAAACATAGTTTACCTCAAAATAATCATTTATGTACACACCTATTTTTTCTGCTAAACAGTAAATTCCTTTGGGGCAAAGACCATATCAAGTTCATTATAGCGAAATGTTCTAGTTGTTCCTCACTATGCTGTCTCCTTTTTTTATCGCAAGAGAACATTGTTTTAGCTTTAAAAAAAGGTCACTCAGAATAAAAACACATTTCTCAGCCCCCTTTGCATCTAGGAGTGAACAAGTGATACAGATTTATACAATAGAATAGGAGTACTAGTTATGTATATCCTTTCTGGACATGCCCTCTTTTTGCCAATTCATTATTCCTGCTAGAAGGCGTATGCATATAAATATGTTAGTGTGGCAAAGACATTTTGTCTAGAGTAGAAAGATAACCATTTTGGGCCATGTAGTCAATGTTAACACCTTAAAGAGGAAAGAGTCACAATATCAAAAATTCCTGGGTTCCAGACATTATGGAGATAACATCTGACCTCTGAAATATTTCCTTGTGAGCTTTATGTGTGAAACAAATGCCTATTTTGTTTAAGCCACCACCAATTTGGGTCAACTTCGCAGCAGCCTAATCTGTTCTCGATAATAAACCTATCTTTGCATTTCTCAGGGTGTCTTATAAAGTATCTCACCCATCAGAGACGCTCAATTAAACATTTGGTGAATTGAAATAAGATAGATAAGGGGACTCTGTGAGAGGGTAAGGGATGTTTAGTCAAAAGTAAATTCAGTAGAAGCCCAAAGAAGAAGAAAAGCTATTTTAAAAGGTTTGAACTTCTGGACAAACTTTCCTGGCATTTCCTAGCATATCAATTGGGAAATAGAGTCCCAAACCAGAGGCAGCACTGTGTCAGCCTATGGGTCTAATCAAACTCACAGATGGGTTTTGTTTGGCTTGCATTACACTTTTTAAAAAAAATGTGAGTTAGTTGCCAACATTCACAAACAGGAGGAGTTCACATGAAAATCCAGATTTCTGGCTTCTTTTGAAAAATCAAAAGACCTGGCAACTCAGGCCACATATTACCATATGGTGACAAATTGGCTAGGACTATGGCATCCCCCTGTAGTTAGGACATGAGTTAATCAGCCCATGATGACAATGACATTGTCTCTCTGACATTGAAACTGTGTGTCAATTGCCATCTATATCACAGTACTTGCTTTCTCGCTTGTAAAAGCTTGGCCTGCTTCTGTAAGTGACCCTACAAATAATTGAGATTGGAGCCTTACCAAGATGATTATGAGACCCCTGTTTATACATTGTTTTGTGGGGAAAGTCCTAGAGTGCAGGAGTTGAATAGCAAGAATTAAAGAAATTGAGAGATACCAATAGAGCAGTATAAGCAACAGGGAAATCTCAGGTAACATGGATTTTAATGGCAGAAGGCATTTATTTGAGCAGGTGTGATGACAAGCCAGTGATCTCAATAGGCATATGACCATGATATTCTCAGCTGTTCTTTTAACCCCACCAAAAGATGAAGTGGCCCCCAGGCCCTAGGTCTAATGTAAGAACCATATGCTATTTTGCTCTTTTGAGCTCCTAGATCTTGACAGAATTCTTGACAACTTGAATGGTGATTGGTGCTTCTCCAAAGACTTGAAAGACTGAGAAGCAAATAGATAGTCCATAAGTCTCCCCCCACTTATTGTGGTTTCAATAAGAAATGTGAAGATGGAAGATGAAATACAAGCAGAGGCAAAATGAGGTTGTAAATCAAATCCTATTTTGCTTCCCTTGCTCAGAAAAGTGTGTTGAGGGCTTCAGAGAGAAAGATAAAGCTCACGATGTGAGGAGGGAGGGAGGAGACTTGCATTGAGACAAAAGGAAAAGTTGTATTTTTGTGTTTCAGTTAATCTCTTGATGGAGGTGGGTGTAGAGCCCCAGATGTTAGAGCTAATGCAATATGCATTGGTCCATCACATTGGGAAATCTCTAGTCTCTGCAACAAGGAATTAATAAATCTAGTAATTGTGTCATGTCTGTAATACAGGCTAGGAAAAAAATGTGTAAACCATTTGATAAATGTGCATGCCCAGATAGCATGTGTTTCTGAGGCCCTCCACAGGGATTCACCCAAAAGGTTGCCCAGGCATTCTTTCCTTCCACTGCGTCCTCTGTAGGAGGAGCTGGCACGAAACAGAATGGTTGTTTATTTAGTGTGGCATTGGCATCTAATTAATAGCATCCAAAATCGATTCTTTATGCTTTGTTTCTTATCAACACCCCTCCCCAGAACACGAGTTCTCTAAGGCAATTAGAAATAATCATGGGCTTGCCAAAATGCTCTTTTCGATTTTCTAAACATTATAACTAGAATATGCTTCAGTTTTAGCTCTTAAGAGGCTCTTTTTTATTTAAATAAAATGAACAACTAAGCAGTTGTCTGAAGCATCAGGACACTATATATGTATCCAGAATGACATATGCAATATGCTTTGTAAAACATTTCTGAATTTCCCTTTTAATTTTTCTGCAGCATGTTGAAGGGTATGAATTTAAAAATAATTGTGATCACATCATCATCATTGATTCTTGTACCTCTTCAGTGTGCTAAATTCAACACAGAGGTATGGACGTGGGAGAAGTAAAAGGAAACTGAGAAGTAAAAATTTGCACAGGATGTCTCTTGAGGACAGACTCATATTTACCATGATTACATCCATCTCTTTGCTGCTAGAAGATTTCCGTGCCAATTATGATGACAAGGTATATAGGCTTGAGTAAACCAATGAATAATAGGAAGCTGTGTTCCCATGTGTACCCAAGGTGATTCATCTCTTAAGCCTGAGGACAAAATAATTTGAAAGTGTCACACGTCACAATTAACACAAGTGATTATTGACCACATTTACTTGGACGGACCCTTTGGTACGACTGTCTCATGCCAATCAGAAAACCACTATACTCACATCACTATAGGTATGCCTTGTGCCATCAATATGTTTTGGAAGCAAAATCCACCACCCACAAACTTTTGTAAATAAATTATTAACATTAGCTTCATTTCATCTCTTTCTGGATCCAAGAAGATTGGGTTATGGGTTACCAAGAAGATTATGAACCCAAGAAGGCAAAGATTTTATTTTGTATGTCCACCTTGATAGATCTACTGGTTGCAGCTACTAGGGCACTGTGTTGAGGCTACTTGCAGCTGCAATGCCATGATTGATTAGTCTTATCTTCCACGGGTAAGGAAAACAGTACTGTGACACATTGTCTGAATGTTTGCCAGCCTTGTTCTAAATCTTCATATTTTACTTTCCAGAGAATCTGCAATTGACTCTTGGCTATTTTTCTCAAGATTCCCTTTGGTGTGCAACATCTCTTTGTAATTCAACAACACGTTCTCCTACAGTAAGGTGGAGCTTAGAATTGTATCAGAAAGACTGACTCTGCTGGGTCAGAATCTTAATATTTCTGGGTAATTATTGTGCTTTATTCAGACAGAAAAAGATCAGCTGCTATGATAATGTGAAATGTTATACTTTCTAAGAAAACTAAAAAAGAATGAATGGACACTCTGAGTCTAGAAAATAATTTTATCACTACTGTTTAGGCCTGGTTAGAGCTAGCAAAAAGTGGCAGAAAAGTAGAGAAGCCAAGAAAGTGAGAAGGGAGTTGGCTGGACTTCACATGTGAAGTGACAAGGAAGCCAATAAGAGATTTGATTATAAGAGTGAAGAGAAATCTTCCAATTGCAGCGACATATTAAAGTAATAAACTAGATGCTGGAAAGGGTAGGATAGATATAATATGAGATGTTAAAGAAATGAAGTGATCAACATCCTAGCATAAGACATACAACTGTGATGGTTTTAAAACATGTCTGCAAATGTTTTGACACTTCCATTAAAAAGCAGAATAATGTTTCACCACTGAATAAAAACTGGTCATAGCTTAGAGACTTGCTTTCAGAGGCTAGCTCTTGAAAGGTGATTTAGCTAATGCTAGCTTTCTCTCTCTCTCTTTCTTTTTCAGCATGTGCCTTTGGAGTCCTGAGCCACAAAGTAAGAAATCCAGCTACCCTGATGTTGCCACTTTGAAGAGACTATCTGGAAGAGCCACAAAAAGATAGAGAAAGATGCTAAAGGGGCCTCAGCTGTTCTTGCCCCCACCTAATTGAGCCATCAGAAAGCATCAACCATCAGATATATGAATGAACGAGCCTTCAGATGATTCCAGTCCCACCTACAATCTGATTCAGCCATATAGAGACTCCAAATGAGAACCGCCTAGCTGAACACAAACAACTCCAGGACCATGAGAGATAATAATGATAATAATAATAACAAGCATTATTGTTGTTTTAAGCCACTAAATTTTGGGATCATTTGCTACACAGTTATAGATAACCATAACTATTCGTTCTTCTCCTCGTCAGGGATAGAAGTAGGACCTTTAAATGTTTTTACAATTCTAAAATATAGTAAAGAACCTAAGTTGAAGTTGAGGCTGATGCAGCTGGATAAGATTTGAGATATCTTTTAGAGTTATATTATCCTCATGTTATGCCTCTTTCCCTTCCTCCTCCTGAAAGCACAGATTTCTTTGGCATTGTCTCAGGAGGGGAGGAATACTGCAGGACTAAAACCAGAAGATGTCTTGGCTTTGTTTCCCCAACCTAAGCCTTTAGAAAATCACATGCATTTTGTAGAGGTGGAAGAAAGGAAGCAAGGTAACATGCAGGAAGAAGCAGAGTAGCTTAGAAAAAAAGTGTAAGACAGGAGTAGGGAAACTCCCAGCCATCTCAACTAGAAGAATATTTTTATGGGCTGAGGTTGGAGTGGGAAGCAAGAACAGAAAGATCTGAGCATCGTGCAAACAGAGAGGGCTGTGTACATCTTCCTGGCAGCAGCCTAAGGAAGCAGTAAGTTTCCAGGAAGAATGGTATGTCTGGAGAGTGGGATTGAGGGAGGTCTTGAGACAGTGCCCTGTGTCCCAAACACAGCATGACATTGTCGACTGAGATTTTTTTTCCCTCTCATATGAGTAAAATAACTTTGCTGCAGGAAAAAACTGGGAGTCAGCACCACTGATGGGTCAATGAGGCACAAGCTGCGGTGACAAGAGGAGGTCCTACTTTGTGAGGCTTATGGGGCTATGGACTTTAACCAGAGGGAGAGGCAGAGAAGAAAAACTTGAAGAGGTTTAAGTGTTCATATGAAACTTTCTCAAGGATGTTCAGAAATATTTAGATGGGATTTTTAAGGGACTGGAGTTTTAAGTAATACACACTGAGAAAGATATCAGGGATGTCTTATATTTACTGTGAAAGTGAACTGTATTATCTTTAGAATGAGAAAGTCTGAGAAAACTCAGGTTCCAAATCAGTTCTTTGGACTCCAGAATAAGCATTCTAAAGTGATTCTGTGATCTAATTGGCAATAACTAAACCTCTGATAGACCACTGTGTAAATCTAATTCTATGATTCTTGGTAATTGTAAAATTAAGTTTACTCAGAAAGCTTCATTTCCTTCTATTTCTTAAACAATAATCTAAATAAATACTGCCTTTTAAGATTAATCTCTTTTTCCCTCGTGTGCCTATAGAAGTGTGATTGTTTCTCTGTAGTAGCAATTATCTTGTTCCAATTTGGGTTATTCTGTTATTTGTAGCTGTCTCCCCATGAGAATGTGAGCTCCTGAAGGACAGTAACTTTGTCCTGTTCATTAAGGGACTCCCACAATTTCTCTTACAAAACTCTACATGTAGTATTTCATTTATTGAAAACATATTTATAGATCACCTGTGTTGTGCCCAGGACTGTGTTAAATAAATGGTTCAAGGAACTGAAAATAAAAAGCTTCTCATGATGTGGTAACAAAGCTATTAACACAGCTAAGAAATGTCTTCAACAATATCTTTGAAAGAAAAAAGTAGTTATAAAAGTCCATCTGCTTTGTAAATATTTTATTTTGGACATTTTCCTCTATATCTGTAAGAGATATGGCCCCACAGTTTTCAGTATTTGTGCCAACTTTGTCTGGTATTTGTATGAAGGTTATAAGAGCTTTGTACATTATATTAAAATCATTGCATATGTTTCTATGATCTGCAGTAATCTTTATACCATTAGAATCTGTTCTTTTAAGTTTAGTAGAATTTATCTATAAAACTGTCTGGGTTCAACATGTAAGAGTTTGAAAGCCACCACTCCCATCTTTGTAAAAATAAAAATAAAATTGAGCAAACTGAATATCAAGAACTCCTCTTATATCCATCAGAAAATTGAGGTCACAGGACAAATCACTGCCTTAAAAACTGGAGAGAGAGGTAGGTACATGCCGAAATCACAGTGTACTAGGAGCAGAAGCTGCTGAAGCCAGCAACTGGTAGAAGCACATAAATGGAAACTGACTAATTGTGAGAGAAAAACTCAAACTCCAAATAAATTTCTACACACCAACATAACTTACTGCCACATCAACAAGGCTCCTTTATAATAACAGAAAATTACAGCTAAAAGAACTGCAAGCCTCCAACTCTATTTAAGAAGGAGTCCCTAGAGAAAGCTGAAGAAAACATGAGAGATGAAAACAAGAAAACAGAGAAAATTTTAATCTCTGACACCTACAGCAAACGGTAAACAGAACCTAACCTCACACTAAATATCTATTTACCTCAGTTTCTTTTACTTAACACATCATGTTCAGATTTTAGGAAAAAATGAAAAGGCATGATAAAAGGCAAAAAGCACAGTTTAAAGAGACAAAGCAAGATCAGGGTCATACTTTTAGATATGGCAGAGATTCTGGAATTATCAAACTGGAAATTTAAAATAACTGTTACTACTATGCTAAGGGCTCCAGTAGAAAATACTCTCTGGTGGACAACATACAAATCAGATGGGTAATAAACAGAGAGATGAAAACTGTAAAAATTAATTCTCCCTAAGAAAGAAAATGCTAAAAACTTCATGTCTGTAATCCAGCACTTAGGGAGGCTGAGGCAGGTAGATCATGAAGTCAAGAGATCGAGACAATCCTGGCCACCAATGGAGAAACCACGTCTCTACTAAAAATACAAAAATTAGCTGGGCGTGGTGGCGCACACCTGTAATCCCAGCTACTTGGGAGGCTGAGGCAGGAGAATCACTTGAACCCTGGAGGCAGAGGTTGCAGTGAGCCGAGATCACACCATTACACTCCACCCTGGTGACAGAGTGAGACTACGCCTCAAAAAAAAAAAAAACAAAACCTAAAACTTAAAAATACTATAATAAAAATAAAGAATGTCTTTGATAGGCTCATAGAGACACTGGACATGGCTGAGGAAAGAATCAATGAGCTTGAAGATATGTTAATGGAAATGTCCTAAACTAAAAAACAAAGAGGGAAAAAAAAATAAATGAAACAGAATATCCAAGAGCTGTGGGACAGTTTAGCCAGTTTTAAGACATATGCAATACAAATATCAGAAGAAAAAGAAAGAAACAAAATTCCTACACATAGGAATATCATATTCAAACTGCAGACAACCAAAGAAATAGAGAATATTGTGAAAAATGCCAGAGGGGAAAACAAGCTTTACGTACAGAGAAACAGGAATAAGAATTATATTAGACTTGTTTCCCGGAAACCACATAAGCAGGAAGAGAGTGGAGTGAAATATTTCAAATATTGAAAGAAAAAACACACCAACATAGAATTCTATATCCAATGAAATTATCCTTTAAAAATAAAGCAAAAGTAAAAGATTTTCTCAAACAAAAATTGAGATAATTTACCATCAATTGACTTTGAAAGAAGTTCTTTGAAGAGATCATAAATGGCGTAGGTCAGAAACTTCTATCTACATTAAGAAATGGAAAACATTACAGAAGGAATAAATAAAATCAAAAAAATTTTTTATATTTTCTTATTCTAAATTGGTTCTACAGACAATTGTTCAAAATAATAATACCCACAATATCTGAATGATTATAGATTTTAAGTAAATGAAATGAATAACAGCAATATTATGAGGGATGGGAGGGAAGAACTGGGAATACTCAGTTTTAAGGTATCTACACTAGTTGTGAAATAGTATAGGGTTATTCAAAGGTGAACTTAGATTAGTTGTAGATGTATATTGCAAAGTCTAGGGCAACCACCAAAATTTTTTAAAGGATGTATAATTGATCTAAGTGAGGAAAAAAATAAAGTCATACAAGATGCTCAATTAAAATAAGAGAAGGCAGAAAAAGATTAAAAGACAAAAAAATGAACAGAGGACAAGGTCAATGAATAAAAACAGTTGCAAATATGGCAGATATTAATTCAATTGTATGGGTAATCACTTTTAATGTGAATGGTCTAAATACAACAATTAAAAGTCAGAGACTGTCAGATTAAAAAAAAAAAATCCACCTACAGGTTGTCTACAGGAAACCCACTTTAAATATAAAATCGTAGATAAATTATAAGGGAAGGGAAGGGCCTGGCCCCATGGCTCTTGCCTGTAATCCCAGCACTTTGGGAGGCCAAGGTGGGCGGATCACCTGAGGTCAGGTGTTTGAACGTAGCTTGCCAGGAGAATCACTTGAACCCGGGAGGTGGAGGTTGCGGTGAGCTGAGATCGTGACACTGCACTCCAACCTGGGCAAAAGAGTGAGACTCTATCTCAAAAACAAAAACAAAAAACAAACAAATAAGAAAAGAAAACCAAAGATACAGGTTTTGAAAGTAGCCTGCCAACATGGCAAAATCCAGTCTCTACTAAAAGTACAAAAAAAAAATTAGCTGGGCTTAGTGGCGCACACCTGTAGTCCCAGCTACTCAAGAGGCTGAAGCACCAGAATGTCGTCAGCCCAGGTGGCGGAGGCTGCAGTGAGCCAAGATCGCACCACTGCACTCTAGCCTGGGCGATGGAGTGAGACTTTGTCTCAGTAAAAGCAATACAAAACAAACAAACAAACAAACAAAAAGTAGTAAAGGGAGGAAGAAAGATAAATTACACTAATATTAATCAAAGAAAGTTGACTTGGTTATATCAACTTCAGACAAAGCAGACTTCAGAGCAAGGAAAGATTTCAAGAGTAAAGAGAGATATTACGTAATGATAAAGAAACTAATTATCTTAGAAGATACAACATTTCTTTATGTGTATGCACTTAAAACAGAATGTCAAAATACATGAAGCAAAAACTGATAAAACTGCAAGAAAAAATAGTTGGAGACTACTATAGTTTAAGACTTCAACACCTCTCTATTAGTAATTGACATCAGGTAGAAAATAAGGATATATTAGAACATTACAAGACCATCAATCAACTGAAACTAATTGACATTTATAGAATATTTTATTCAACAACAGCAGAATGCACATTCTTATAATTCTTACATAGAACACTTACCAAGAAGACCATACTCAAAGCCATTAAGGAATCACACAGAAATTTAAAAACGAACACTGCAAGGTATGCTCTCATACTAAAATGGATTAAAGTAGAAATCAGTGACATAAAAATAGCTGGAAAATACTTGGGATTACACAATATACTTTAAAATAGCATGTGAATCTAAGAAGTCACAAGAAAAGAAAAATTTTGAAATAACTTATTAAAACAACTTATTAAAACTTGTGGGGTGCAGTTAAAGCAATGCTTAGAGGAAATTTATATTTTTGAAAACATACAATAAAGAGAAGAAAGATCTAAAATCAACAATCTAAGCTTCTACCTTAGGGAAACTAAAACAAAAAGACTACATTAGATTCAAAGTACACAAAAGAAAAGAAATAATAAAAATTAGAGCAGAAATTAATAACATTGAAAATGGAAAATTAATGTAGAAAATCATCAAAACCAAAATCTTCTTATTTGAACAGATAAATAAAATCTATAAATGTCTAACCAGACCAACCCAAAACAGAGAGAGATAATACAACGTTACTAATATCAGAAATAAAAGGAGGGGCACTACTACTGATCCCATGGATACTAAAGGATAATAAAAGAACATTATGAACATCTCTATGCCCACAAATTCAATAACTTGGGTGAAATAGGCAAGTTCCTTAAAAGGTACTACCTACCAAAATTCACACAAAGAGAATAGAAAATATGAATAGGCCTGTATCTACAAAAGAAATTAAACCAATAATATTTCCAAAATGAAAAGCACAAGGCTCAGGTGGTTTCACTGGTAAATTCTACCAAATATATATACTTTTAAATGACAAAAAGACTCTACAAACTCTTTCAGAAAATAGAAGCAGAAGGAATATTTTCCAACACATTTTATGTGGCCAGCATTACACTAATATCAAAACCCAACAAATACATTACAGAAAAGGAAAACCATAGACCAATATCTCACATAAACATGTATGTAAAAATATTCAACAGAATATTAACAAATTGAATCCAACAGGGAATGAAAGGTTCAGCATTTGAAAATCAATTAATGGGCTGGGTGTGGTGGCTTAAGCCTGTAATCTCAGCACTTTGGGAGGCTGAGGCGGGTGGATCACCTGAGGTCAAGAGCTCAAGGCCAGCTTAGCCAACAAGGTGAAACCCCTTTTCTATTAAAAATAAAACAATTGGCCGGGCGCGGTGGCTCAAGCCTGTAATCCCAGCACTTTGGGAGGCCGAGACGGGTGGATCACGAGGTCAGGAGATAGAGACCATCCTGGCTAATACGGCGAAACCCCATCTCTACTAAAAATACAAAAAACTAGCCGGGTGAGTTGGAGGGCGCCTGTAATCCCAGCTACTCGGGAGGCTGAGGCAGGAGAATGGCGTAAACCCGGGAGGCGGAGCTTGCAGTGAGCTGAGATCCGGCCACTGCACTCCAGCCTGGGCGACAGAGCGAGACTCCATCTCAAAAAAAAAATAAAAATAAAAAAATAAAATAAAACAATTGAGTTGGGCGTGGTGGTGCACGCCTGTAGTCCCGGCTACTCGGGGGACTAAGACAGGAGAATCGCTTGAACCCGGGAGGCGGAGGCTACAGTGAGCCGAGATCCCATCACCGCACTCCAGCCTGGGCGACAAGAGTGAAACTCTGTCTAAAAAAAAAAAATGAACTAATGTATCCATTATATTCACAGGCCACAGAAGAAAAGTCATGTGATTATATCAATAGAAGCAGAAAAAGCGTTTGACACAATCGAACATCCATTCATGATAAAAACTCTCAAAAAACTAGGAATAGAAGGGAACTTCATTAACTTGATAAAGCATATCTATAATAAACCTACAGCTAATACCATAATTAATGGCAAGAAACTAACTGCTTTTATCCTAAGATTAGAAACAAGAGAAAGATGGCGCCTCTCACCACTATTATTCAACATTATATAAATCCTAGCTAATGCTGTAAGACACGAAAAGGAAGTAAAAGGTATATATATATATAAAGAAAAAAAATTGTTGTTGTTCACAGATGACATGACTATCTTATGTAGAAAACCGCAAAGAGTCAACAACAACAATAAACTGGAACTAATAAGTAATTATAGCAAAGGTGCAGGATACAATGGTAATATCCAAAAGTCAACTGTTTTCCACATATCAGCAATAAAAAACTGAAATTTGAAAGTAAAACATAACACCATTTATATTTTTGCCAAAAGAAATGAATATAACACTTAGGTATAAAGGTAACAAAACATGTACAAGATTAATTTGAGGAAAACTACAAGCCTCTCATGAAAGAAATCAAAGACAATCTAAATAAATGGAGAGACATTCCATATTTATGACTAGACTCAATATTCTTTGTTTTTTGTTTGTTTGTTTTTTGTTGTTTTTGTTTGTTTGCTTGTTTCTTTGAGACGGAGTCTTGCTCTGTCACCCAGGCTAGAGTGCAGTGGCATGATCTCAGCTCACTGCAAGCTCCGCCTCCTGGGTTCATGCCATTTTCCTGCCTCAGCCTCCCAAGTAGCTGGGAATACAGGCACCTGCCACCGTGCCTGGCTAGTTTTTTGTACTTTTGGTAGAGACGAGGTTTCACTGTGCTAGCCAGGATGGTCTCGATCTCCTGACCTCGTGATCCACCTGCCTCAGCCTCCCAAAGTGCTGGGATTACAGGCGTGAACCACCACGCCCGGCCGTTTTTCTTTTTTTTATTATTATACTTTAGGTTCTAG
The DNA here is from genome assembly GCF_047675955.1 of Chlorocebus sabaeus. Taxonomy (NCBI): domain Eukaryota; kingdom Metazoa; phylum Chordata; class Mammalia; order Primates; family Cercopithecidae; genus Chlorocebus; species Chlorocebus sabaeus. The sequence continues at coordinate 64,373,264 of NC_132918.1, forward strand.
GGCACATGTGCACAACATGCAGGTTTGTTACATATGTATACATGTGCCATGTTGGTTTGCTGCACCCATTAACTCATCATTTACATTAGGTATTTCTCCTAATGCTATCCTTCCCCCATTCCCCCACCCCACAACAGACCCCAGCATGTGAGGTTCCCCAGCCTGTGTCCAGCTATTCTCATTGCTCCATTCCCACTTATGAGTGAGAACATGCAGTGTTTGGTTTTCTGTCCTTGCGATAGTTTGCTCAGAATGATGGTTTCTAACTTCATCTATGTCACTACAAAGGACATGAACTCCTCCTTTTGATGGCTACATAGTATTCCATGATGTATATGTGCCACATTTTCTTAATCCAGTCTCTCATTGTTGGACATTTGAGTTGGTTCCAAGTCTTTGCTATTGTGAATAGTGCAGCAGTAAACATACATGTGCATGTGTCTTTATATTAGCATGATTTACAATTCTTTGGGTATATGCCCAGTAATGGGATCACTGGGTCAAATGGTATTTCTAGTTCTGGCTTCTTGAGGAATTGCCATACTGTCTTCCACAATGGTTGAACTAGTTTACACTCCAACCAACAGTGTAAAAACTTTCCTATTTCTCCACATCCTCTCCAGCACCTGTTGTTTCCTGATTTTTAATGATCACCTTTTTAACTGGTGGCTTTGATTTGCATTTCTCTGATGACGAGTGATGATGAGCATTTCTTCATGTGTCTGTTGGCTGCATAAATGTCTTCTTTTGAGAAGTGTTTGTTCATATCCTTTGTCCACTTTTTGATGGGGTGGTTTGATTTTTTCTTGTAAATTTGTTTAAGTTCTTTGTAGATTCTGGCCCTTTGTCAGATTGGTACATTGCAAAAATTTTCTCCCATTCTGTAGGTTGCCTGTTCACTCTGATGCTAGTTTCTTTTACTGTGCAGAAGCTCTTCAGTTTAATTAGATCCCATTTGTCTATTTTGGCTTTTGTTGCCATTGCTTTTGGTGTTTTAGTCATGAAGTCCTTGCCCATGCCTATGTCCTGAATGGTATTGCCTAGGTTTCTTTCTAGGGTTTTTATGGTTTTAGGTCTAACATTTAAGTCTTTAATCTATCTTGAATTAATTTTTGTATAAGGTGTAAGGAAGGGATATAGTTTCAGCTTTCTACATATGGCTAGCCAGTATTCACAGCACCATTTCTTGTTTTTGTCAGGTTTGTCAAAGATCAGATAGTTGTAGATGTATGGTGTTATTTCTGAGGCCTCTGTTCTGTTCCATTGGTCTATATCTCTGTTTTGATACCAGTACCATGCTGTTTTGGTTACTGTAGCCTTGCAGTGTAGTTTGAAGTCAGGTAGCATGATGCCTCCAGCTTTGTTCTTTTTGTTTAGGATTGTCTTGGCAATGTGGGCTCTTTTCTGGTTCCATGTGAACTTTAAAGTAGTTTTTTCCAATTCTGTGAAGAAAGTCATTGGTAGCTTAATGGGGATGACATTGAATCTATAAATTACCTTGGGTTGTATGGCCATTTTCACAATAGTGATTCTTCCTATCCATGAGCACAGAATGTTCTTCCATTTTTTTATATCGTCTTTTATTTCATTAAGCAGTGGTTGGTAGTTCTCCTTGAGGAGGTCCTTCACATCTCTTGTAAGTTGGATTCCTAGGTATTTTATTATCTTTGTAGCAATTATGAATGGGAGTTCACTCATGATTTGGCTTTCTGTTTTTCTGTTATTGGTGTATAAGAATGCTTGTGATTTTTGCACATTGATTTTTGTATCCTGAGACTTTCCTGAAGTTGCTTATCAGCTTAAGGAGATTTTGGGCTGAGATGATGGGGTTTTCTGAATATACCATCATGTCATCTGCAAACAGGGACAATTTGACTTCCTCTTTTCCTAACTGAATACCTTTTATTTCTTTCTCTTACCTGATTGCCCTTGCCAGAACTTCCAACACTATGTTGAATAGGAGTGGTGAAAGAGGGCCTCCCTGTCTTGTGCCAGTTTTCAAAAAGAAAGCTTCCAGTTTTTGCCTATTCTGTATGATATTGGCTGTGGGTTTGTCATAAATAGCTCTTATTATTTTGAGATACGTTCCATTAATACCTAGTTTATTGAGAGTTTTTAGCATGAAAGGCTGTTGAACTTTGTCAAAGGCCTTTTCTGCATCTATTGAGATAATCATGTGGTTTTTGTCTTTGGTTCTATTTATGTGATTATTACATTTATTGATTTGCATATGTTGAACCAGCCTTGCATCCCAGGGATGAAGCCAACTTGATTGTGGTGGATAAGCTTTTTGATATGCTGCTGGATTCAGTTTGCCAGTATTTTGTTGAGGATTTTTGCATCGATGTTCATCAGGGATATCGGTCTAAAATTCTCTTTTTTGTTTGTTGTGTCTCTGCCAGGCTTTGGTATCAGGATGATATTGGCCTCATAAAATGAGTTAGGGAGGATTCCTTCTTTTTCTATTGATTGGAATAGTTTCAGAAGGAATGGTACCAGCTCCTCCTTGTATCTCTGGTAGAATCCGTCTGGTGTTGGGCTTTTTTTGTTTGGTAGGCTATTAATTGTTGCCTCAATTTCAGAGTCTGTTACTGGTCTATTCAGAGATTCAACTTCTTCCTGGGTTTGTCTTGGGAGGTTGTATGTGTCCAGGAATTTATCCATTTCTTCTAGATTCTCTAGTTTACTTGAGTAGAGGTGTTTATAGTATTCTCTGATGTTAGTTTGTATTTTTGTGGGATCGGTGGTGATATCCCCTTTATCATTTTTTATTGTATCTATTTGATTCTTCTCTCTTTTCTTCTTTATTAATATTGCTAGTAGTCTATCAATTTTGTTGATCTTTTCAAAAAACCAGCTCCTGGATTCATTGATTTTTTGAAGGGTTTTTTGGGTCTCTATCTCCTTCAGTTTGGCTCTGATCTTAGTTATTTCTTGTCTTCTGCTAGCTTTTGAATTTGCTTGCTCTTGCTTCTGTAGTTCTTTTAATTGTAATGTTAGGGTGTCGGTTTTAGATCTTTCCTGCTTTCTTCTGTGGGCATAAAGTTCCCTCTACACACTGCTTTAAATATGTCCCAGAGATTCTGGTACGTTGTTAGACTCAATATTCTTAAGGTATCAATTCTTCCCAATATGATCTATATATTGAATGCAATCCTCCCAAAAGTCACAAGTTATTTTGTGTTTATCTATGAATCGATTTGAAAGTTCTTATGGAAAATCAAGTCAGAAGAGACAGTGCAATATTAAACAACAATGTCAACAGACTAGCACTACATGATTTCAAAAATAATTAGGTCAGTATTAGTATTGGCAGAAAAAAAGAAGACAAATAGATCAATGAAACTGAATAGAGCCAGATATAGGTGCACACAAATACAGGCAACTGATCTTTGACAAAGAACAAAAGCAATTCAATGGAGAAAGAATAGTCTTTTCAACAAATGTTATTGGAACAAATAGATATCCGCAACCCTCTCCTCATCCTAAAATAAATCTAGACACAGGTTTTACATCTTGTACTTTCCCTAAAAATTAAGTGAAAATGAATCATAGACTTATATATAAAATACAAATCTATGAAACTTCTAATAACAGCAAATAAGAGGAGAAAACCTAGATGACCTTGGTTTTGGCAATGACATTTTAGATACAATACCAAAAGCATGAGCCATGAAAGAAATATATGCAAAGTTGAACTTCATTAAAAATAGAAACTTCTACTCAGAACTACCCTGTTAAGACAGAAAGACAAGCCACAGACTGGGAAAAAATATTTGCAAAACACATATCTGATAAAGAATTTATATCCAAATATACAAAGAACCCTTAAAATTCAACAATAAAAAACAATGACTCCATTAAAAAATGGGAAAAAGAACTGAACAGACACCTCACCAAAGAAGATATATAGATGTCAAATAAACATACAAAAGGTTGCTTAACATCATGTCATTAGTGATTTGCAAATTAAAACAACAATGAGATACTACTACACACTATTAGAATGGTGACAATCTAAAACACTGACATCAAATTCTTGTAAGAATGTGGATTAAAGGAACATTCACAGAAATGCAAGGTAGTACAGTCAGTTTGAAAGACAGTCTGGCAGTTTCTTACAAAGCTGAACAGAGGTTTACAATGTAATTCAGTAATTGCTCTCTTAGGTAATTACCCAAATTATTTGAAAACATGACCACACAATAGCTGGCATGAAAATATTTTTAGCAGCTTTAATCATAATTGCCAAAAACTAGAAGCAACTAAGATGTCCTTTAATAGGTGAATAGATAAACAAACTGTGATACACTCATATAATGGAATAGTATTCAGCAACAAAAGAAATGAGCTATAAAGTCACAAAAAGACATGAAGAAACCTTAAAAGCATATTGCCAAGTGAAGGAAGCCAGTCTGTAAAGACAACTTACTGTATGATTCCAATTATACAACATTCTGAAAAATGGAAAAGTGTAGAGATAGTAAAATAGTCAGTGGCCGTTAGGGGTTCAAGCAGAGGGACAAATGAATAGGTGGAGTTCAGGAAGATTTTAGAGTGGTGCAAATATTCTGTATGACACTGTAACAGTAGATTATTTATTTGTTAAAACCAACAGAACTGTACAACACAAAGTGAGAATCCTAATGTTAATTATGTATATTTTGTCAATAATGATGTATCAGTATTGATTCTTCTATTGTAGCAAATGTACCACAGTAATGCAAGGTGCTATTATGAAAAACTGTGTGCAGGAGAAAGGAAGCATAGGGAAGTTCTACTTTCTGTTCAATTTTTCTGTAAGCCTAAAACTGTTATAAAGTATTAATTTTATAAAATCTTACTGGTATTAATGTCTTTAGAAAGGGTGATCATTTTAAAAATGGTGATAGTTGACTGTTTTTAAAATGTTATGATTTTCAGTCTATTCATATCAACATGAAGAACATCAAACTCTATTTCAACCCTGTGAAAGAGAAATTTATAACAGAATCTTCAAAAAGGAAATGTCAAAAAAAGTTGGATGTTTCAAAACAGGTAAAGTGTGTGCCTCTCTGTATCATATCATTTGCAAGTAATAATAACTGGTTTCTTTGTAACTAAAGGAGTCTATATCTTAATAGAGAAATTTATCACATTTACATTTATTGTAATATTGGAATTAATCCTGTCACCATATTAAATATTTTCTCTTCATTACACCATCTTCCTTTCTTTTTCATTTGTTGAATGGATTAAAGGTTACCTTTGAGCCATTTTTGCCCTCTTCTTTTTACTTGGAAGCAATACATTTAAATATTATTATTTTCTGCTTCTATTTATTTTGTATTTGTATTTTTTCAAGTTCACACCTGCACTAGTAACAAATCAAGTAGGTCAAAAGGATTTCTGAGAAAAAAAGTAACGTCTTTTATCTGTATTTCTTGATTCATAAATTTCAAATAAACATACACATTAAAAAAGGTGGCATGTGCCTGTAGTCCCAGTTGCTCAGGAGGCTGAGGCAGGAGAATCACTTGAATGCAGGAAGCAGAGGTTGCAGCGAGCCAAGATTATGCCACTGCACTCCAGACTGGTGACAGAGTGAGATTCTGCCTCAGAAAAAAAAAAAAAAAAAAATCACATTGAAACATTCCCTTTATTACTTTATACAGTGAATATTAGGCTTTTGGAAAGGATAATATGACAAAAGTAATATAGGTTTCTTAGATAGGTATTAAATAACTTAATGTATATTAGTTATAATTTACATTAATTACATTTATAATTTACATCTACAATGTATAATTTACATTATACATTACAATATAATTTTAGTTCACTCACTATCGACTGTTTTATGGGCTCATATGTTCCCCTTTCCTAGTTTACTTGACCATTTTAATGAACATTTCTAGAACAGAAATACAGGTCTTTTTCTTACGTCATTCTTCAGCACTAGAAAATTCTTCCCTAGGTGGGACGTGGTGACTCAAGCCTGTAATCCCAGCATTTTGGGAGGCTGAGGTGGGTGGATCACCTGAGGCCAGGAGTTTGAGATCAACCTGGCCAACAGGGCAAAACCCTGTCTCCGTTAAAATACAAAAATTAGCCAGCCGTGGTGGTGCACATCTGTAGGCCCAACTACTCGGGAGGTTGAGGCAGGAGAAACGCTTGAACCTGGGAGGCAGAAGTTTCAGTGAGCCGAGATCACACCACTGCACCCCAGCCTGGGCAACAGAGCAAGACTCCATATCTAAAAAACAAAAAAGAAAAGAAAAAGAAAATTATCCCCTATTATTGCTTCAGTAATTCCTTCCATAATATCTTTTCAGTTCTCTTGTTTTGAGGTTCCTACTACTTGCATGTTAGATCTATAGAATAGGTTTTCCTGTGTCCTATCTTTTCTCTCAGATTTTCCTTTTTTCCTCCCCAATTCATTCTTGGAGATTTTTGTCTCTATCATATTGTTCTAGGCTCCTAACCTCTACCACGTTACATGTTAAGATCTTCTAGGATTTTAGATTCTAATGGTTATTATATTTCCAGATTCTGCACAAATATTATTTAGAATTAACTAAATGCTTTATGAGTTTCTTTGGATGACAATTTTGCTTTTGTTTTACTTGTTTTTTGTCTGTCATGGATTTTGCCATATGCATGTATTTATTTATTTATGAAAGTCATTTTAACCATTTTTTACAGAAAGTCTATGTATGGTAAATATTTTGAAACTTTTTTATTCTAAAATGTTTTTGTAAGACCTTTCAAGTTGAATACCACTTTCACTGTTCACTGGGTGTAGAATTGAAGTTCAAAATCACTTCAGAATTGTGAACATTTTCCTCCTGTGTTTTCTAATGTACATTTGAGGAAAAGTGTGATGTCAATTTATTTTCATATCTTTGTAGAAAATTTGCTTTTATTTTTCTGGAAACTTTTAATTTTTTCATTATCTTTAATTTTTAAAATTGTAATCCACAAAGTGTAATTATTGTATACATTCTGCTTGTCGCCAAGTATATTTTGAAAGCAAAATAATCATTTCTTTATTCAACTTTGGAATTACTCTCTGCCTTTTTAAAAATATTTTTATCTCCTCCATTTTTCATTTTCTCTTCTACTGAAATTCAAAATTTAGACAGAACTTTTCTTGAAATTTTTAGATCTCTTGTCCATGACTAGTATGACTTTTCTGAAGTATTCTACAATTCTTTGTTGAGAAGCATTCCTGCTTCATAGGTATCTCTCTAGCAATTCTATGAGGATTGGGTAGAATGTGTTTCTGGTTACAGAGTTTCTGAAATTACTTTTCTGATATTTGAAGATTCCAAGACCCTCCTGTTGCCATGCTGACTAGTTTTTCTCAATCATTTGCTATTTTAACTTGTTCCAGTGAAACAAGTCAGTAGGAAAGAGTTGGGCCACCTAGGCGCCTAGGGTATATTTCCCCAACTTGTCACCTTCACCATTGTCCTTGTGCTCCCTTTCCCTGTTGAATCCTTTTATTCTTAGCTTTGTATTTCTGTGGAACAACTGCCGAAATGTCTGTAAAGGTCATGACCTTCAGTTACCACCATGCATCCAATTCTGTCTGCTTTCCACTTGTTTGGGAATTTTTTAAAATTCTTGCTGCACTAATGATACTTTTAATATAATAATTATTTAATTTAAAAATTCTTCTATCATTCAGAAATTTTGAGCAGGAGGAAAGACTGCTGTGTGCTCTCAGTCTGCTATCTTAATCCCATTTCCCCAGAACAAATTCAAGAATACTGCCTGTGCCTGTCCATTTTACATTGCCATGCAGGAATACCTTAGACTGGGCAATTTGTAAAGAACTAACAATTCTGAAGACTGTACATGAAGCATGGTGCCATCATCTGCTCAGCCTCTGGTGAGACCTCAGGGAGATTTCACTCATGGCAGAAGGTAAGGCAGGAACAGGCATATCACATAGTGAGAGAAAAAGCTAGGGTGTGACGTAAGGTGCCACACTTTTGAACAACCAGATCTCATGTGAACTCAGAGCAAAGATTCACTCATTACCACAGAAATGACACCGAGACATTCATGAGGGATTTGCCCTCATGATTCAAACACTTCCCACTAGGCCCAACCTCCAACATTGGGAATTATATTTCAACATGAGATTTGGAGAGGACGAACATCCAAATTATATTATTACTTTTTAAGAATTATATTCCAGACACCAAATTGGAGTAAATATATTGCATTAGTTTAAAGTCCTGGAGTCTGACTAAAACACTATAAATGTGATGGTCAAAGAACAGAAATAGCTGACATTGGAAAATAACTTTTTCTGAATCTGGGACAACATGCATGCTTTTGCCCAGAATAATTCGATAATTGCTTTCATAAAGTGAATAGTTAGCTCCTTTAAAACACATTGAGTATTAATTGAAAAGTCAATTAATTTGAAGAGGAGAAACCATTTGAAGGAGAAGTCATTGAATTGCACATAACTTAGTTGCATCTGCAATTTGCATCTACAAAATATTTTTCTGAATTGCAAACAGATAAAAATCAGAGTCACTTTGAAAACTTTGGGATGTCAACTTCTCCTGATAAATAATAACACTTAAAAAACTGAATTAAACCAATAATAGAAATAAGGAATACTATTTTAAATCTAATTGGTTTGTTCTTATGATGGTTTCATCTTCTACTATTTCAAAAAAGTTAAGCGGCAGTAAAAAACTCAAAGTGTTATATGACTTTGTCTGGAAGGATAACGGTGCACTGGGGTCAAAGAATAAATTTTCAAAGGTGAACATGCTGGGCTAAAGTCTTACGTGAGTTTATTTGCTCAGTAAAGATGGAGGAATCTTTCTTTTCTCCCTTCCCCCATTACCATTAACTCAGAAGAAAATAGAGACAAAATTCAAATCAGACTCTCTTTTGTCTCCATAAGTGAGACAGAAACTACAGATTTATGACTAGGACTAAGAGGTAGAATTATATGTTAAAGAATATTAATGATGGAATCCACTTTAGAGTTTGAGTATCAGAATACTTGAAGTTAGACAGTGATTCACATATTTCTAAAGAAGAGAGTGGGAATGTGACCAAGTAATAAGTGGATGAAAAGGAGACCCGGATACACATTTAGGAATTATTTATTTCAGAGGCCCCTAACCAGTGGTCCATGGATTTTTAGTGGAAGCACTTCTAAGGTCTGTGACTCCTTTGATTTTGAATGCAAAATTTTATAGATACGTGTGCATATCTAACTTTCATCAGACTCACAAAGTTTTGGTCTTATAAAAAGGTTGAGTCACAAATGTAATTTAATCTTCTCATTTTACAGGTTAAAAAACAGAGGCCCAGACAAAGGAAGTGACTATGCTCAGTCCAAGCAGCACTGAGCAGCAGAGTCATGAGTCATACGGGTGCCTAGATCAGGACTCATCTAACTGTCTTTGGCCACTGTCCTTTGCCTCTACATAACCCCTGACAGCACCAATTCCTAAAAGACATGAACTCTATTTTTCTCATCACCAAGGTTTCACTTCATATCATAACAACATGAAGTAGGGATAGTTTAAGCTATCCCTCAGTTTAAGCAAAGATAAGGCCTTAATAATCTATATGTTTATTGACATTAATGATCAATGATATCTATAAGAAATAACATTAAGTTTGCAGAAATCTGACAAATGACTGAGCTGTGATGGTGCTCAAGGAGCCATGGCCAGTTTATATTAAGACTATGTAAGTGCTTTGTGTTTTACTTTAAGCCATTATTTCACCCTAAAGATTTTCTTTACAGATCTATAAACATAAGACAACACAAATTATGCTGTTTTACCCATATTTTAATGAAATATATGATACCCAAACATTAGATTTAAAAAGAAAATGAGTCCCAGAATCAGGGAGAGAATGAACTCTGAAATTTCACTGTCCATTTTCAGTCTATTTTACCTTGAAGGTTTTATATTAATATTACTGTTAATTTTTCTAATGCTGAAGAAATGCACTTGAAAAGTGCACCATCTGTGCTTTGTCTGATTAGCTGGTCAAAATAGAATGGATGTCAAATTCTGAGTCCCTTTATTTTTATGAAAATAAAAAGAGCTTCACTTCTAACTCAGCTTTATGAGTGAATCAATGAGAAGTCATCTACTGCATAATCTTCCCCTAGAAAGTGATAAATATTTACAGTATATAATGAGATTTCATGTCAAAAATTGATGGTATTTATTGTGTTTTAATAAAAGCAGACTTGAAAACATTAGTTTTATTCAACAAAAAACAGAATATTGTTTTAAAAATTGCCATTTTCATATTTGCTTTTCCTGTGGAGACCTTATATGCAAAGGCAGATTTTTAGCTAACTGTATTACTATGGAAATCAGCTCCAACTGAATAGAAATAGTACAAAATAATGAAAACACTAATACATCTTTACACATTGTATTATTCATCTATCAATTACTTTCCCTTTTGTGGGGCTCACTTTTCCAGGTTTGGCTGTTTAACAGTCATATTTTTCCCAATATTTATTCTCAATTTATTTTCTCAAACTTGATCCTAAAAATTTACTAAAAGAGAATATTAAAAGGTCACACTGTCTTTTCCTGTAAATCAGAAAGATAAGGCTGTTACTAACCCATTTTCTAATTATTTAGGTAAATGTTAGGAGGAACATTTGTTTCTCATATGAAAAGCTTTTCACAAACAGGTCAAATCTATTATAGGTGGCAGAAACACAGATTTTCTTTCATGACCTTGCTAGATCCTCTGACTCCTGAATAAATTAGTTCAAAGGGTCATCTCTTCAGATTTAGACATTTAGAAGCTAGTAACTCTCCTATAGTGGAAAAAACTCTTAGAGATTGATCTGGAGAATATAATCATTCCTACAACCCATAATGAAAATGCCATTAAAGATGACTATGTTCAAAATTATAACTCAAATGCTTATCAGTCCCTAGTATAAAATAATAGAGACCATTAGTGACCATAATAAACTAAAAAGTGCAGACCCACATAGATGCTAAGATTCACACTTTAAAATAATAGTATGCTGGCCAGAAAAATCACACATCTGAGTGTTAAATTCAGCCAGTGGTTACCAGATTTTGGTGCTGAAACTACACAGTAATATGTCAATGCTATGGGACTGATTTTATCCTTTCCCCTTTTATGCTCATCCATTAGTCTTCTTCTTGTAATCTGATGTATTTCTCCTTATCAATACTTTGCTGGTTGTTATGATTAATCCTTTACTGAGGTTTTTTTTTCTAAATAGATGAATTGTGGTTCAAAAATGAAGAGAAAATGTAAAATGATCCACAATGAAAAGCCTTACTTCTACCCCTGCCTTGATCTGTCCATTTTTCATTCTGATTCCCATGTTCTGACAGATAACTTCTGTTACTGGTTTATGAGTTTTCACCAATATTATTCTATTTGTTGAAAGCAAAACAAATATATCCACAAACACACACATATTCTTATGCCTCCCATTATAAACAACACATTCCACACTATATATACATTTTTTTTTTTTCTTAAAGTCAATCATTTGAAAACCACTCCTGCTATGGTTTGGATTTGTGTCTCCACCCAAATCTCATGTCAAATTGTAATCCCCAACTTCAGAGGTGAGGCCTGGTGGGAGGTGATTGAATCATGGGGGCGGATTTCCTCTTTGATGCTGTTGTCATGATAGTGAGGGAGTTACTGGAAGATCTGGTTGTTTAAAAGTATATAGAACCTCCCCCTACTCGCTATTCCTCCTGCTCTGGTCACGTAGATCATGCCTGTCTCTTCCCTTCTCTTTCTGCCAGTTCATAAGTTTTCTGAGGCCTCCCCAGGCATGCATCCTGTACAACCTGTAGGGCTGTGAGCCAATAAACCTCCCTTCTCCGTAAATTATCTAGTCTCAGGTATTTCTTTATAACAATGTGAGAACAGAGTAATGCAACTTCTTACTTAAAAATAAATACATAAATAGGTTTTCTTCTAGGGTTTTTATGGTTTTAGGTCTGACGTTTAAGTCTTTAATCCATCTTGAGTTAATTTTTGCATAAGGTGTAAAGAAGGGATCCAGTTTCAGCTTCCTGCATATGACTAGACAGTTTTCCCAACACCGTTTATTAAATAGGGAATCATTTCTCATTTCCCCATTGCTTGTTTTTGTCAGGTTTGTCAAAGATCAGATGGTTGTAGATGTGTGGCATTATTTCTGATGCCTCTGTTCTGTTCCGTTGGCCTACATATCTGTTTTGGGACCATTACCATTTTTTTTTTTTTTTTTTTTAACTGTAGCACTGTAGTATAGTTTGAAGTCAGGTAGTGTGATGCCTCCAGCTTTGTTCTTTTTGCTTAGGATTGTCTTGGCTATGTGGGCTCTTTTTTGGTTCCATATGATAGTGTGGCAATTCCTCAAAGATCTAAAACTGGAAATACCATTTGATCCAGCAATCCCATTACTTGGTATATACCCAAAGGATTATAAATCATTCTACTATAAAGACACATGCACACTTATGTTTATTGTGGCACTGTTCACAATAGCAAAGACTTGGAACCAACCCAAATGCCCATCAGTGATAGACTGGATTAAAAAATGTGGCACATATACACCATGGAATACTATGCAGCCACAAAATGTATGAGTTCATGTCCTTTGCAGGAACATGGATGAAGCTGGAAACTATCATTCTCAGCAAACTAACACAAGAACAAAAAACCAAACACCATATATTCTCACTCGGAGGTGGGAGTTGAACAATGAGAACACATGGACACAGGGAGGGGAACATCACACACCGGAGTCTGTCTGGGGGTGAGGGGTAGGGGAGAAATAGTGTTAGGAGAAAAAACTAATGTAGATGACGGGTTGATGGGTGCAGCAAACCACCATGGCACGTGTATACTTATGTAACAAACCTGAACGTTCTGCACATGTACCCCGGAACTTAAAGTATAGAAAAATAAATAAAATACATAAATATACAAGATATATAAATACATACACAGTGTATATCTACACTGGTGTCATATATATATATACACACACACACATAGTGCTTACTTATTCATTTATACAGCAGCATATTTCTTTGTAAGGATATATAGTGCAATTTATTTGACTCTTCCAATAATGGTTTTCAAGCATTTTCTATTATAAACACCACTGCACGCATTATTTTGCACTGCTACAAGTAAATCCATGAGATAAAATAGCATCAATGAGTTGGCTAGATCAAAGAGTAAATTTATTTATAATTTTGAAAAATATTGTCAAATTATCTGTAGAAATCATATTAGTTTGAATCATTATCCATTCTCACCATCTAGTCCTACTGCTTTGGGAATGAAGGAGCTATGAAACTTACGTTATTTTTGCTAATATTAGCTAAAAAATGATATTGTACTATAGTTCTAATGCATATTTTTAATGTAATAAGTGAGATTAATCATTACAATGCTTAATACTGACTGTCAACTTGATTGGATTGAAGGATACAAAGTATTGATCCTGGGTGTATCTATGAGGGTGTTGCCAAAGGAGATTATCATTTGAGTCAGTGGGCTGGGAAAGGCAGACCCACCCTTAACCTAAGGGTGGGCACAATCTAATCAACTGCCAGTGTGGCCAGAATATAAACAGGCAGAAAAATGTAAAAAGAGACTGGCCTAGCCTCTCAGTCTACACCTTTCTCCCATGCTGGATGTTTTGTGCCCTCCAACATCAGACTCCAAGTTCTTCAGTTTTGAAACTTGAACTGGCTTTTCTTGCTCCTCAGCCTGCAAATGGCCTATTGCGGGACCTTGTGATAGTGTGAGTTAATACAACGGCCTATTGTGGGACCTTGTGATGGTGTGAGTTAATACTTAATAAATAAATAAATACGAGTTCTGTATATATTAGTTCTGTCCCTCTCTAGAGGGATATATAAATATAAAACTAATATATACAGAACTCATATTTATTATATATATATTTATATATCCTATTAGTTCTGTCTCTCTAGAGAACTCTGATTAATACAGATTTTGTTACAAGGAGTGGTTCTAGAGGAACATAATATTAAGGACGAAGTTCTTTCATTGGTTTGGGGTTTCTGGAGTTGGCTGTTTAATATGATTAGGCCAAAAAATGCTAAGGACTCTACTTCTAATAGTATGGAGAATACTGATAGTCCTTGGTGTGAACTGTTTATAGAGTTATGCAAAATAAATACATGTGACAGTCCTGATTCATTGCTCATTAAAGGAAAGGAGTTTAGTGACTCTCTACATAATACCTTTGACCACATGTGGAGAACCAAGGAACATAATGAAGCTGGGTGGTTGCTCCTAAGTTCAGTGGACAAAGTGATGAAAGAAAATAATGAATTCAGGGATTCTATCTCCCAGCTTCAGAAGCGGATACTGAGTCTCATATCCGCTAAGATTGCCCTGAGTGAGAGTTCTATCTCCTGCAAAGAAAGAGCTGAGATTGTGGAAAAACAGGCACAAGCTCTTATCATGTGAGTGGCTGACCTGCAATGAAAGGTGCATGCACAACCTTGCCTGGTGTCTACTGTTAAAGTGAGGGCATTGATTGGAAAAGAATGGGACCCTGCAACTTGGAATGGGGATGTGTGGGAGGACCCTGATGGCTGGGTATACTGAGATTGTAAACTCTGATGAACCTTTCTTGCCAGAAGAAACAGATTCCCCATCCTCATTAGTGGCAACATCCCCTCCCCAACCCACGCTACCATCAGTCTTTCCACCTTCATCTGAGGAGATAAACCCTGCACTGCCTGAGGCAACAGTGATGGCCTCCCCTGAGGCAGTTGCCAGATGAGATAATGTTGATTCTCCTCAGGAGCCTCCCCCAACACCTCTGTTTGCTTCTAGACCTATAACTAGACTAAAGTCCCAACAGGCCTGTAGATGTAAGGTTGAGAGTGTGACTCATGACAATGTGAGGTATGCTCAAGCAGAACTGCTTGAGTTCTCTAATTTATATACACAGAAATCTGGGGAATAGCCATGGGAATGGACATTAAGGGTGTGGATAATGGTAGAAGGAACAGAGAGTTGGATCAGGCTGAATTAATTGACTTCAACCCAGTAAGTAGGATCACAGCTTGGGGAGTTAAAAAAGGTTCTAGTAGTTTATTTTCTCGGTTAGCTGATATATGAATTAAAAGATAGCCCACTGTGAGTGAGCTGGAAATGCCTGATCTCCCTTGGTTTAATGTAGAGGAAGGGATCGAAAGGCTTAGGGAGATTGAGATGGTAGAGTGGATTAGTCACTTTCGACCTGCTCATCCCAGTTGGGAGTGTCCTGAAGATATACCCTTGACCAATGCCTTGTGAAATAGATTTATGAGGGCAGCATAAATCTATTTATGTGTCTTTGAAGAGCCCTGTAATTGCTCTTCTCTGTATGTCAGATCTAACAGTGGGAACTGCAGTCACTCAACTACAAAATTTAAACACAATGGGAATAATTGGATCCTGAGTGGCAGCACTCAATCATCAAAGAGACGGTGGGCAAAACCATCATAATGAACACATAATGAACAGAAGAGAGAAAGCAGCAATCAGAATAGTCTGACTCATGTAGAGCTCTTGCATTGGCTAATTAATCACGGTGTTCCTAGAGTGAAATTGATAGGAAGCCTACTGCATTCTATTTTTATGTGTGTGTGTGTGTGGCAAAGTCTCACTCTGTTACCCAGGCTGGAGTGCAATGGTGTGATCTCAGCTCACTGCAAGCTCCACCTCCCGGGTTCACGCCATTCTCCTACCTCAGCCTCCCAAGTAGCTGGGACTACAGGCGCCCACCACCATGCCAAACTAATATTTTTGTATTTTTAGTAGAGATGGGGTTTCACCGTGTTAGCCAGGATGGTCTCGATCTCCTGACCTCGTGATCCACCTGCCTCAGCCTCCCAAAGTGCTGGGACTATAGGCATGAGCCACCACACCCAGCCGGAAGCCTACTGCATTCTTACTTAATTTATATAAGCAGAAAACTTCTAGGTCAAGGGGAAAAAGACTAATTTGGATTATAAAAACAGAATCACAGCCCCTCAATCAATTTCCAGACTTGAGCCAGTTTACACACCCAGAACCCTTTCAATGAAGGACAGAGCAGGTCCCCTTGGGAACGGACCCCACTATATAGCTGACAATTTATGCAGTGACTCTTTCTAGCATCCTTTCCCAAGGAGACCTCCCGCCTTTTACCAGGGTAACTGTGCACTGAGGAAAGGGAAATGATCAGGTATTTTGTGGACTACTGGACACTGGCTCTGAGCTGATGCTGATTTCAGGGGACCCAAAACATTACTATGGTCCTCCAGTAAAAGTATGGGCTTGTGGAAGTCAGGTAATTAATAGAGTTTTAGCCCAGGTACAACTTACAGTGGGTCCAGTGGGTCCTGAGACTCATCTTGTGGTCATTTCCCCAGTGTCAGAATGCATAATTAGCACAGACATACTTAACAGCTGGCAGAACCCCCACATTGGATCCTTGACTGGTAGGGTGAGGGCTACCATGGTGGGAAAGGACAAATGCAAGCCATTAGAGTTGCCACTACCTAGAAAAATAGTAAGTCAAAAACAGTATCACATCCCTGGAGGGATTTCAGAGATGAGTGCCACCATGAAAGACACAGGGGTGGTCCCACCACATCCCCATTCAACTCTCCCATTTGGCCTGTGCAGAAGACAGATGGATCTTAGAGAATGACAGTTGATTATCATAAGTTTAACCAAGTGGTGACTCCAATTGCAGCTGCTGTACCAGATGTGGTTTTATTGCTTGAGCATATTAACACATCTCCTGTTAACCCAGTATGCAGCCATTGACTTGGTAAGTGTATTTATCTCCATTTCTGTCTGTAAGGCCCACCAGAAGCAATTTGCTTTCAGCTGACAAGACCAGCAATGTAGTTTTACTGTTGTATCTCAGGGTATATCAACTCTCTGGCTTTGTGTCATAATCTCATTCGGAGAGAACTTGATCAGTTTTTGCTTCCACAAGATATCACACTTGTCCATTACATTGATGACATTATGCTGACTGGATTCAGTGAGCAGGAAGTAGCTAGCCAACACACTGGACTTATTGGTGAGACATTTGTGTGCCAGAGGATGGGCAATAAATCCGACTAAAATTAAAGAATCTTCTACATCAGTAAAATTTCTAGAGGTCCAGTAGCGTGGGATTTGCAGAGATAGTTCTTCTAAGATGAAGGATAAGCTGCTGCATTTGGCCCCTCCTACAACCAAGAAAGAGGCACAACACCTAGTGGGGTTATTTGGACTTTGGAGGCAATACATTCCTCATTTAGGTGTGTTACTCAGGCTTTTGGATCATTTATCAAGTGAACCAAAAGACTGGCAATTTTGAATGGAGTCCAGAATAGGAGAAGGCTCTGCAACAGGTTCAGGCTGCTATGCAGGCTGCTCTGCCACTTAGGCTATATCACCCAGCAGATCCAATGATACTTGAAGTGTCAGTTGCGATAGGGATGCTGTTTGGAGCCTTTGGTGGGCGCCCATAGGTGAATCACAGTGGCGGCCTCTCAGATTTTGGAGCAAGATCCTGCTGTCTTCTGCAGATAACTACTCTCCTTTTGAGAGGCAGCTCTTGGCCTGTTACTGGGCTTTGGTGGAAACTGAATGTTTGACTGTGGGTCATCAAGTCACCATGAGACCCGAACTGCCTTTCATGAACTGGATGCTTTCTGATCCATCTAGCCATAAAGTGGGTCATGCTCAGCAACATTCCGTCATCTAATGGAGGTGGTATATACATGATTGGGCTTGAGTGAGTCCTGAAAGCACAAGTAAGTTACATGAGGAAGTGGCTCAATTGCCCATGCTCTCCACTCCTGCCACCCTGCCTTCTCTCCCCCAGCCTGCACCGATGGCCTCATGGAGAGTGCCCTATAATCAGTTGACAGAGAAAAAGAAGACTAGGGCTTGGTTCACAGATGGTTCTGCACGATATGCAGGCACCACCTGAAAGTAGACAGCTGCAGCACCTACAGCCCCTTTCTAGGACATCCCTGAAAGACAGGCATGAAGGGTGTCTTTTCAGTGGGCAGAACTTGAAGCAGTGCAAATTGTTGTGCACTTTGAATGGAAGGAGGAATGGCCAGATGTGAGATTATATACTGATTCATGGGCTGTAGCCAATGGTTTGGCTAGATGGTCAGGGATGTGGAAGAAGCGTGATTGGAAAATTGGTAACAAAGAATTTTGGGGAAGAAGTATGTAGATGGACTTCTTCGAGTGGTCAAAAACTGTGAAGATATTTGTGTCCCATGTAAGTGCTCACCAACGGGCAACCTCAGCCGATGAGGATTCTAATAATCAAGTGGCTAGGATAAACCGTTCTGTGGACACCACTCAGCCTCTTTCTCCAGCTGTCCCATCATTGCTCAATGGGCCCATGAACAAACAAGCCATGGTATCAGGGATGAAGGTTGTGCATGAGCTCAGCAACATGGACTTCCACTCATCAAGGTTGGCCTGACTATGGCCACTGCTGAGTGCCCAATTTGCCAGCAGCAGAGACCAACACTGAGCCCTCGATATGGCACCATTCCTTGGAGTGATCAGCCAGCTAACTGGTGACAGGTTGATTATATCAGACCTGTGCCATCATGGAAAAGGCAGAAGTTTGTCCTCACTGGAATAGACATTTATTCTGGATGTAGGTTTGCTTATCCTGCATGCAATGCTACTGCCAAGACTACCATCTATGGACTCACGGAGTGCCTTATCTGCCATCATAGTATTCCACACAGCATTGCCTCTGACCAAGGCACTCACTTTATGGCAAAAAAAAAAAAAAAAAGGCTGCAGTGGGCTCATGCTCGTGGAATTCACTGGTCTTCCTATGTTCACCATCATCCTGAAGCAGGTGGATTTATGGAATGGTGGAATGGCCTTTTGAAGTCACAATTACAATGCCAACTGGGTGACAATACTTTGCAGGGCTGGGGTAAAGTTATTCAGAAGGCTGTGTATACTCTGAATCAGCATCCAATATATGGTACTGTTTCTCCTATAACCAGGATTCACAGGTCCAGGAATCAAGGGGTGGAAGTGGAATTGGCACCACTCACCATCACCCCTAGTGATCAACTAGCAAAATTTTTGCTTCTTGTTCCCATGACATTATGTTCTGCTGGCCTAGAGGTCTTAGTTCCAGAGGGAGGAACACTGCCACCAGGAGACAAAATAGCGATTCCACTAAACTGGTTAAGATCGCCACCTGGACACTTTGGGCTCCTCCTGCCTTCAAGTCAACAGGGTAAGAAGGAAGTTACAGTGTTGGCTGGGGTGATTGACCTGCACTATCAAGATGCAATCAGTCTACTCCTCCACAATGGAGGTAAGGGAGAGTATGCATGGAATACAGGAGATCCATTGGGGCGCCTCTTATTATTACCATTCCCTGTGATTAAGGTCAATGGGAAACTACAACAGCCCTATCCAGGCAGGTCTACACATGACCCAGACCCTTCAGGAATGAAGATTTGGGTAACCCCATGGGGATAAAAACCAGGACCTGCTGAGGTGCTTCGTGAAGGCAAAGGGAATACAGAATGGGTAGTAGAAGGCAGTCGTCAATACCAGCTATGACCACAGGACTAGCTGTAGAAATGAGGACTGTAGTTGTCATGAGTATTTCATCCTTCTTTTGTTAAAAACATGTTTGCACATGTATACACTTGTACTAAGAAAATATCTTCATTTTATTTCCTTTCTCCTTTATCATGTGACATAATATTTGTTGACTTCACATCAGCACTTAAGTATTCACTTTATGTAATAGTATTTGGGTTGGGGATTGGTGCATTTCCGGTTGTACAAAGGATAGTTGTATTATGTTAGGTGTAATTATGACCTTATTATTGTCTTTATTTGAAGATTATGTAAAATCTCAGGAGATGTGTATGGGTTCAAGTTGACAAGGGGTGGACTTGTGATGATTAATACTGAGTGTCAACTTGATTGGATTAAAGGATAAAAGGTATTGATCCTGCGTGTGTCTGTGAAGGTGTTGCCAAAGGAGATTAACATTTGAGTTAGTGGACTGGGAAAGGCAGACCCACCCTTATCCTGAGTGGGCACAATCTAATCAGCTGCCAGTGTGGCCAGAATATAAGCAGGCAGAAACATTTGAAAGGAGACTGGCCTAGCTTTCCAGCCCACATCTTTCTCCATACAGGATGCTTGGTGGCCTTGAACATCAGACTCCAAGTTCTTCAGTTTTGGAACTTGGACTGGTTCTCCTTGCTCCTCAGCCTATAGATGGCCTATTGCGGGACCTTGTGATTGTGTGAGTTAATACTTAATAAACTCATTTATATATATATATGTGTGCGTGTGTGTGTGTGTGTGTGTATATATATATATATATACACACTCCATTAGTTCTGATCCTCTAGAGAACCCTGACTAATACAATCATCTTCTCGTACGTTTCAAAGCCACTTGTATTTTTCTTTTACATAAAATATCTGTGCATATCATTTGCCCATTTTTATAAAGTTATTAATCTTGTTTTTCAATTTCTAGTTTATTATGAATTAAGGGTGTTTGCTCTTTGTACAATCAGACATAAATATGTCTCACTTTGTTGTTTGTTTTAATTGTTGCTAAAAGCGGTTTCATTTTTTATGAATACTTTTTTTAATGCAATTGAATTTATCAACATTTTCTTTTATGAGTTCGCAGACCTGTTTCACTCTAAGGTTATAAGGAAATTAATGTTTTCTTCTAGTATTTTTATTATTTCATATTTTTACATCTAAACCTTTGATTCTTTTTGAATTTACTATAGTGTACAATGTGACAAATGGATCTAACTTTAAGGAAGAGTTCATCTCTGTCTCACAGTTTTAATATGCCATCTTTATTATATAATATACTTGCATATGTGCTGTGGTCTATTTAATGGATTCTGTTCAACTGATTTATTTTTCTGTTTACTCATAAATATCATAGTGCTTTAATGATGTTTTCATATATGGTAGGGCTTAGTGCACTCCCAGTGCTCTTCCTTGTTAGCTTTCCTTGAATATTTTGGTTTTGTTTCATCTTTTTATATGAATTTCATGAGATTCTTCTAGCTTTATTTTTACAAAAAATACAAAAACTATGTATATTTGCATTAGGATTATAAAACATGTATTGATTACCATGGGACAAATGAATATATTTATGATGTAAAGTATCCTATCAAAAATGTAATTTCTTTTTCCATTTTTCAAGCTTTTTTGTGTGCCCTTCAGGAACTTTTTAATATGTACTTCATATATATTTTGCACAATTCTTGTGAGATATATTTTTGATTATTACATTTTATGTTAATTAATGTTTGGTAAGGTTCTTTTTAAATAAATTCTATCTGGTGTTTTTATAATGCATAAGAAAACAATTTATTTCCCCAGTAAGTAAAATGTGACTTTGGAGCTGATATACATACAGACAGAAATAAAAAATAGATGTACATACACATATGAGATTTTCATTTTCAAGAAACTTATATTTATTCTTATGGTTTTTTAAAATCTAAAATGAATATTGAACTTTGTCAAATGACTTTTCAGGAGCTTAGATACGATCCTATTATTTTTCTCCTTAAATTCATCAACCACATGAATTACATTAATAGATGTCCTAATATGGAACCATCTTTGCATTTCTGGAATTGAATCTGGTTGATTTTTGGTGTATTTTAAAGTTTAATTATTACTGAAATCTATTTGTTAATATTTTATTTAGAATTTTTGCATTGATATATGTAAGCGAGATTGCTCTTTAATATTCTTTTGTGTGCAATCTTTCGATAGATTTTTGCATCTCTATTATATTCACTGCAAAATCTTACTTGGAAATGTTTTTCTTTTGCTAATGCGCTAGGCACATTTAAATAGCATGAAATTATCTACTCATTAAGGTTTTGTAGAATTCCTTTGTGAATCTACCTGTTCCTGATGTTTTGTGGGAGTTGGCTAATTCTTGTATGGGATCAGCCTGTTTGAATTTTCTATTTCATCTGAGGTAAGTTTCAGAATATTTTGTATTCCTAGAAAATAACATGTCATTCAGGTTTTCAAATTTATTCAGACATTAGAGCAAAATTAGTTTACTGAGTTCTAAATTACTTTTATTTCTGTGAATATTTCCCCATTAATTGGTATTTATTTTTGCTATTAAATGCTCTCTCTCTCTCTTTCTCTTGATGAGATTAACAGTATGTTAGTTTTTTAAAGAAATATAAATGTATAAATCAAACTCAAATAAATTTAAAAAATAAAAATATAAATAAAATTTAACATTATTCTGTTTTCTAGTCCATTAGTTCATATTGTCACAGTACCATGTAGCAAACAACAACAAAATCTCAGTGGCATTGTCTCACCCTTGAACTTCAATATTTGCTGGGGCAGTTTCTCTCCTGACTGGTGGCTGAAGCAGTTCCTCTTTATGCTGAATTGGCTTGTGTGGCTCTCCCCTAGGTGTCTCTCATCCTTCTCCTAGGACCAGCAGGCTAGTTTAGGTATGTTATTCCCAGGGCAATGGCAACAGCACAAGAGGGTTTCCTCAAGTGTTCAAGCACATTGTAAGCCTCTACTTGAATCACATCTGCTGGCATCCCGTTGCCAAAGGAATCCATATGGCTGAGCCCAAATCAAGGGTAGAAGACATGCACAAAAAGAACTGAAAAAGTAGGAAAGGTATTCATATACCAAATTTTCTCTCCTTTCCTTCAGTTTATTTCGTTTACCATTTTCTAATTTTTTGAGTTGAATATCTATCATGACAAGGATTTTAAGATTATAAATTTTCTTCTAAACCCTGTTTTATCTAGATCCTATAGATTCAAAAGTGTCTTTATTATATTGTCTCCTATATATGCCACAATTTTTATTTTCTATTTTCTCTTCAACCTAGATTTTTAAAAAATGTTCTTACAAATTTCAGGGAAAGGAAGCTTTTTCTTTTTTTGAGATGGAGTCTCACTCTGTTACTCAGGCTGGAGTGCATAGGCTCAATCTCGGCTCACTGCAACCTCCACCTCCCGGGCTCAAGCCATCTTCCTGCCTCAGCCTCCCAGATAGCTGGGATTATAGGGGTCCACAACCATGCCTGGCTAATTTTTGTATTTTTAGTAGAGATGGGGTTTCACCGATTGGTCAGGCTGGTCTCTAACTCCTGACCTCCAGTGATCCATGCACTTCAGCCTCCCAAAGTGCTGGGATTACAGGTGTGAGTCACCACATCCTAGTTTTTGTATAGTTTTATTATTACATGGTCATTAGAGAAGCTTGCAACTGTGATTTATTTATTTTTAATTCAGAATGGATTAAGGAGTGTCTGGTGGTTTAATATACGATTAATTTTCCCAAATATTCCAAAGTTTATTCAAAATTAATAAGGTACAAAATTGCCTTATCAATTAACTCACTTTATTATTTATGTTTATTTTGATATTCTGTATACTTAATATTAAGTTTTCATCCACTTGATCTAACATGGACCCAGAAAGGTGCAATAACACCTCTCATTAGTGTTTTCATGTCTATTTCTCCCTCTGTCACCTGCCCTTTATGCTTTATGAATGTTTGGCACATTTATGCTTTATAAATGTAACTGTAATATGTCCATTGTGAACACTTTAGCTATTAACTTTCCTTTTTTCTTTTTTAATGTTGTTAGGCTGCAGACCCTAGTTTATTTTTGTCTTTTCTGGTATATACTTTTACATTCTTTGATTTTCAGTCTTACTGAAGTACTTTGTTTTAGGTAAGTCTATGCCATAGGATATAAAATTGGGTTCACTATAATCCATCCTGAATTTTTTTTTCTTTTGAAAGCTAAGTTAAGCCTTCTAATAGGTTATTTATTGATACAAAAATTTACTGATACAAAAGCAGCGTTTTGTCTTTCTTACATCATATTATTTGTATTGCATTTTCTTTGTGGTTTTAAAAATAGTATTTCGTTATAAGTTTTGTTTTCTTTGCTTCTTTTGCATTGTTTATCTGCTAATGAAGCTATTTGTATTTTTCTTTATTTATTACCTTTATAATAATAATTTTACATTAGACCTTTATTCATATACTTCTTTTTAATACATCATCTCTAAGTTCCCTGCTATGAATAATAGTTAAAAATTGGAAATTTCCTCTTCCTTTTCTCTTTTCCTCATCCCTCTTACCTGACTTTAGTTACTAACGGTGTTTACTTCTCATTAATTAAATTAGATTATGAGTTTTCTTCCTTGCCTGTCCTTTTTTTTTTTTTTTTTTTTTTTTTCAAGCTGGATTGCAGTGGTGTGATCTCTGCTCACTGCAACCTCTGCCTACGAGGTTCAAGCAATTTTCCTGCCTCAGCCTCCTGGGTAGCTAGGACTACAGGCACCCGCCACCATATCTGACTAATTGGTATATTTTTAGTGGAGATGGGGTTTCACCATGTTGGCAAGGCTGGTTTCAAATTCCTGACCTCAAGTGATCCACACACCTCAGCCTCCCAAAGTGCTGGGATTACGGGCGTGAGCCACTGCACCTGGCTGCCTGTCCAATTTTTGTTAAATATATTATTTCTGCATTGGCAGGGCATACGAAATTTATTTTCTATTCTGACATGTCAACTTCCATATTTGCTTTCATTTAGGTTGTATACATTCAGTATTTTCAGTCTTTTTGCCAGTGTTTGTCTAGTTATTTCTTATTTGGCCCAAATTCATTCTCTAGTGATCCTCTCAATAAAAGCTCAATGGCACAAGATTCTCTGAGCTCTTGCATGGTAAAAGCTGTTTGTTTATAGGTATTATATATTAAATCAAATTTGAGTAGCTATACTAATCTTTGACTCAACGTTATTACTTTGCGTATTTTGCAAGTGTTGTTCTACAGCCTTCTCATATTAAATATTTGTAAGAAGAAACATAAGACAAGAATTTTGTTCTTCTCTTAGGAATTTTTATTTTTATTTTTTTCCTGGTTGCTGCCGTAACTGCAGCTCCTCCTCCCTTCTCCTATTCTCTTTCTCCTTCTCCATCACCTCCTTTTTTGCCTTTACCTTTTAAAGGGCAAATATAAGTCTTAGAGTTGACCATACTGGATCACTTTTCCTGGTCTGCTGGGTATCCATTGACAATGTCGAACTTTACTGAAGCCTGGTGATCCTGGAAAACAGTATGCGTTAAAGAAATTCCCCACTGTTTTGTGTTCCGGGAAACTGCTTACTGCAAAGCACCACACTTTCACGCAAGACTTAGATAATACTCATGGATATCACCTTGTTTACTTATGACAAGGGATAAACAGACTCTCCGGATTCTCATTCTTTGCCTCATAAATGATTAGCTTAACTGTTTGCCCCCCACCCTCATCAATCAGAGCAAAATACTTGTTAACTAAATTTTGATTAATTTTCTCTCTTTCCCCCAGGGATCTCAACTTTGACCCACCCTCTGCCCAAACCAGCAAACAACCCCTTGTTAACAGCCCCTCCCCCAAATAGGCTGATCTTAGGGCAGAATATTTTCTGATTTATTGTCTGACCCTAGCTATTTCTTCTGCTTCTTCATCGTTTTGGACACATTCTTGCCTCCTTCCTAGGCACTGCTTATGAAAATTTTCATGATTCTTAATGTTTACATTCAAATCCCCAAATTCTCTGGATATTCTTTTATCATCCTGTGAAATTAAACATAGTTGGGAAATAAAGTATGAAGAAGACAAAGGGAAGGGTGCAGGGCTCCTTTGATGGGATCCATTATCTCCAATTTCTTCAGTACCTACTACCTCTTCTTCACCATTCCTCCTGAATCCGACTGATCTCTTATTCTCAATCTTTTTACCTTGAGCCTAAAATAAGACTTTTGAAAATCAACTCTGGTTTTCTTGTTTGTTTTTGTTTTTTGTTTGTTTTGTTCTGCTTTGCTGCACCATTTTCCCTTACAGTAATCAACATGGAGTGCAGAGTAAGGAGAAGGAGACAGGAATTACAGAGGAATGAAACAGAATAGTACTCTACATTTATATGAACTATTTTCATTAATATGATAGAAATGCCCCTGAGTCATTCACAGTCTTGCTAATGCTTCCTCTTACCCCAAGGTCCCAAAATCTGCCAGATAACTGGGTGAATTTGGGAAGGGATGTCTCCATTCCCCAGACAGAGCCAAGTAACATCTTCGGACACCTCAAGTCCAAGTCCCATAGGTAATAAGGTGTTGAGTTAACCTATCCCAGCCTCCTTTGATACCAACTTTTACTAAGAACATCTGACTAGATAATACCCAATTATATTTCTTCTCTTCATCTTTTTATTTTTTGTAATACCCAACATGCTAGTTTACTGCCCATTCAACTTCCTATGTTAATATCTCTTTATTTTTCAACCCAGAATTACATAGTTATTTTCTTTTTACAATGAAAATTGTTTTTACCTCTCAAAGTCTCTGTTTCTTTATAAAATGGGGAGTATTATATCTTTTTTAGAGGAGCCATTTCCATGATGCTATCAAGAGAGTGTGCTGAAATTGGAGATCTGATCCTATTGTGTAGATCAGAAATGACTGTATCAATATTGGTTATAATTAGATGTTTATAATATATAGTAATTTCCATGATTACAAAAATATTAGCTGGTCAGAAGAAGCCTCTGAAAATCCAAAGAAAAGCACTGGAAATGGAAGTCTTCCCATGGCCTCTCAGATGCTGCCTTTCATTTATTGGGACTGTGCACACCTTCAGTAAGTGCATGTTCCTGGGGTTTTGGCTCAGACAGGTGCTCATGTAGCCCCAGTTTGCCACTTAATTGTTATTATAATAATATGATCAGGCACATCTGGCTGAAGGAATTGTGGCTACAGTGTTTGTATTAATATCTAGCAAAGCAAAAATATAGAATGACTTTTCACTTAATAAGCAGGATAGTGGTTAGTATCTGTAATATCAACTGTTTTGCCTGGTCTGTTGCTTAAAGTTAACTTGCACTGAGGAATTCCCTACCCTCCACAGAGGGGGTTCTGCTTCTGACGCTTATTTTTGTATATAATCTTTAGAAGGGACAATTGGTGGAAGAGTTGTGTTATGTGGCTTATATGAGTTGATTTTATCAGGTGCTAAGGAGAGGAGAAGGCAGGCTTGGCAGCCAGCATGAGGTTTCTTTCTGATCCTCAGTGAGTGGGCATCCAGATCCCTCCATGGCTTTTGGACATCCACAATTGCGGCAGATCACTGTGACTCATTTGGCCCAACTGGCTGACAGACCCATCTGTCGTTAAGGAACCCAACTCAGATCTGTGTAGTAAGGGAGCAAAACAAACCACGTATCTGAATCACAGGA
This sequence comes from Chlorocebus sabaeus, assembly GCF_047675955.1. NCBI lineage: Eukaryota > Metazoa > Chordata > Mammalia > Primates > Cercopithecidae > Chlorocebus > Chlorocebus sabaeus. The sequence continues at coordinate 64,400,615 of NC_132918.1, forward strand.
CAGAAGGAGAGCTACAGTCATCTGCTATTTTTTTTTAAGTTAAATAAGGTTTTCCCTTCAAGCAGGTGGAGGGATGTACCTTATAGGACTTTTGTGATTGGCTCCCAGCCAGTCTTCTGCATTTTTCACAGCTGGCATCACGATAAACTAATTTTTTTTACTAAATTGACCCTCTATTACTTTCATTTTCATCAGCTCAAAACCAATTGATGAGATATAATTTAATACAATGCAATTAATGTTACCAGATTTTTCATAGCAAAGCATCAAAAAATGAGTTAAAACCTAAGTGCCAACAAGTAGGAGCTGGAGTGTAGGAATAGGAAACATAGAAGACAACGTAACCCTAAGAGAGAAAGAAGCACTAAGAAATACAAAAATAATTTATGCTGCCAATGCTGAGAAAGAAAGAGATTATGAAAAACAAGCCAGACAACAAATGGTTAATAATTACTTTACTAAGATGCTTCTTTTTTTTTTTTTTTTTTTTAAAGCTTGTCTTTTATTAGGCTAATTAAGACATAACCAGGTCACTGGGGCCTATCATGGGGAGGGGGACAGGGGAGGGATTGCATTGGGAGTTATACCTGATGTAAATGACGAGTTGATGGGTGCTGACGAGTTGATGGGTACAGCACAGCAACATGGCACAAGTATACATATGTAACAAACCTGCACGTTATGCACAAGTACCCTAGAACTTACAGTATAATAATAATACTAAGATGCTTCTAAGGATTCAAGAAACCTTCCCGAAAGAGGTGACCTGTAAATTGGGCCTTGGAGGAATGGGGGAAGGAGGACGTCAAGGTGGTGAGGAAAATAAAGGCTATTTCTAGTAGAGGGGAGAATATGAATGCAAGCAGAGAACTGTGAAAAAGCATTCATGGCCTCATGAGATTTGGCACCTCCCTTCACCTACCTGTCATTTCCCACCAACACCCTAACACCTGAACTATTTACTGTTTGTATAAATCCATTATAAAAACTTTGAAGGTGAAGTTAGGCTTATGGATTTTTATTTTATTCAATGGGTTATAGTTCATTGTCAACATTATTTATGTTGATGCTAAATTGTACCAGATTCTGGACGTTGGTTGTCTCTTCAAGGTGGCTTTTGTGCCCTTTTGACATGTCTCCAACATTCTTTGAGTATTTTCTTGCTTTTTTGAACTCGTTGTGTATGATTTTAGTTGTAGCTCTGAAATCAACCTTTCCTCTAAGGAGCCCTGATGACTTTTAGTGAAGAATGGTATTTAGGAACCAATATTTGATTACTAGCTGTGTTCATTGCTGCTAGCATTTCATTGCTTGTAGCTTATCCCAATGTTCAGAACTAGGAAAAATAACTGAAAATGCACGCGCGCGCGCACACACACACACACGTACACATATTTTTCCTGTGTTTACCTGATTATATATTAAAAACAATGAATTTACCTGATAATTACAATTCCAGTCACCTGTGTTTATTCCAACTATACTACCTTCCGTGTTTATAATCCCCTTCTCCAACAGTGACAATTTTGGCATCCATTTTGGCATCGATATATTCACTTATTCGCTCACTCACAGAACACACTGAGCAAGATTTCAGAATTGTTAGTCTGTACCGTAGTGCAAATCAATTCTATTAAGTGGAATTTACTATTTGTCTTTTTTAGAGCAAAACTTGTAAATAGTAAAATATACAAATCTTTACAATTCATTGAGTTGTGATAAGTTGTGAGATGTGAAGACATTGTGTGCCTTCATGAAACTCACCCTGGTATTAAGATATAGAAAATGTCATCATTGTATAAAGCTTCCTGTTGCCGCTTCCTGGTAAATTCCCTCATCTAATAGCTTAGAGTTTTCTCTCTTGAGTTTTTACGTATATGAAATCACGTAGTGTGAATTTTTTTTGGGTCTGGCTTCATTTGCTCAGTCTTTCATTGTCTAAAAGAGTCATCCATATTATTATATGGATAAATAGTTTTTCATTTTTATTGCACAGTATTATTCCATTGCATGTCGATATCAAAATCACTTACCTGTTCTTTAGTTGATAGACATTTGTGTTGTTCCCAATTTTAAACAGTTAATAAAGCTGCCATGAACATTTTCTCTAAGGTCTTTTGTAAAAATGTATTCTCATTTATGTTAGGTAAATTCATAGGAGTAGAATCGATACATCATAGGGAGGACATATGTTCAGTTTTTTAAAACTGACAGGTTTCAAATTGATTGTGTAATTTTTACTCTATTATCAAAGTATAAGAATTATGGTTGCTTCATATCACTGACAATATTTAGTGTTGGTCTTTTTTTAGTTTAACCATTCTGCTAAATATGGAGTAGTACCTCTTTAGGATTTAATGGCATTTTCCAGCTAACTAATGATGTTGGATCCTTTTTCATTTACTTATTGGCCATATATACTTATTTCTTTGTGAATTCTCTGTTCAGGTCTGTTTTCATTCAATTGTCTTTTTATTACTCAATTATAGGATACAAATGTCTTTGTCTTTTGCCAGATATATCTTAGGTTATAAAGATATCTTAGATTTTCTTTTAAAAGGTTTTAAGTTTAGCTTTTAAAAATAGGTCTATGATTCATCTCAAATTAATTTTTGCATATTGAATGAAGGACAGGTCAAGGTTCATTTTTTTTCTATGTGGTTATCCACATAGAAATCCTTCAGTGCCATTATCAAAAGTTAATTGACTGTACAATTTTGGGTGTATTTCTGAACTCTATGTTTTATTCAACTATCATTTTATAACTATTGCACTGTTATTATATTGTAGTTTCATAGTAAGTCTTGAAGTCAGGCACTGTTAGCTCTCTTCCTATGTGTATTATTTTCCTTTTTCAAGATTTCTTTGACTATTCTAGATCACTTGTACTTTGAGAGAAATTTTAGAATCCGCTTATCAATTTTTAAAATAAAAAGCATATCGCAATTATGATTAGGCTTATGTTGAATCTGTATATCAACTTGGGAAGAGTTGTCATCTTGATAATATTGAGTCTTCCAATCCATGAACACAGTCTATCACCCCATTTACTTGGGACTTTAAAAGTTTCTCTCATTAATATTTTGTGGATTCTGTATAGAGATTTAGTTTGCATTAATTTATCTTGAATATTTTATGTGTTTGGAAGTAGTGGAAATGGAAGTTTTAAATTTTTATTTTGACGTTGTATATTGAGACCTTGCTAAATTTGCTATGTAGTCTAGTGGATATTTGTATATCCTTTAAGATTTACTACACAATCATGTCATCTGCAAATACTGACAGTTTAAATTTTTTTTTTTTTTTTTTTTTTTTTTTTTTTTTTTTTTTTGAGACCATGTCTCACTCTGTCACCCAGACTGGAATGCAGTGGTGTGATCTCGGCTCACTGCAACCTCCGCCTCCTGGGTTCAAGTGATTCTCCTGCCTCAGCTTCCCGAGCAGCTGGGACCACAGGTGCACACCACTACACCCAGCTAATTTTTGTATTTTTAGTAGAGATGGAATTTCATCATACTCTCGAATTTTTATGACTTTCTCTTGCATTATTGTACTTTCTTAAACTTCTTGTTTTATGTAGAGTAGAAATAGTGAGAGAATATCTTTGCCTTCATCATTGTCTTAGAGGGAAATTATAAACTACTGAAGAGAAAATGTGAACCTCTTTATAAAATTTTGTATAATCTTTGTACAGTATTCATGCTAGTCATCTCTGTACTCTTCCAATATTAGTATATGTGCTGCCACAGCAAGTACATATTTTCTCTGAAAATCTGTGACTTTCTTGAAATCAGAATTCATGATTCAGTTATCTTTCTAGTCTATGCACCTAGCATAATGCCCCAAACATGCAAGAACTGCAATAAATGTTTTTTAAATAAATAAATAACAATTTCTTAAAAGATTATTTTGTACAAATAACCTAATAATATCCTATGACCCTATTTTTCAGAGTATGTTCTATGTAATACTAATTCTAAGAGATGTAATGTAAATTTTTTATTGACAAATAAATTTGGGAGATTCTGGATCTAAAAAGGAAAAAGATTTACCCACATAACAGAGTAGACAATTCATATTTACACTCATTTGTAAAAATTTTCCTAACATTGCTAGCTGTGTACTTAAATTCCTTTATGATCCCCATTTCTACTGATGGTTGGAAAGTAAGGTAAACTTTCCAGTTGCAGATAACTCAATATTTTCAAGTTTAAAATCGCCTCATTTAGTAAATGTTCACTCAGTTTAACTTCTCCAGGTAATACTCACCGTTTCCTTTTCCAAATGGTGTCTGGAATTGTGCAAATGTCTTCTGGGGCTTACTCTTAGTGAACTCACGTTGAAGTGTAGCTTGTCTCACCTTACTCTGGGCAATGGCCTTGTTTCCTACTGTTTCTGCTGTTCAAGTGACTATAACAGATATATTGTAATACTTGCTGTCACAGAGAAATCAAGTCTCAAGGTATCTATCCTTATAGCTATGGGTTGAATTATATCCCCTCAAAATTCATGTGACAAAATCCAAATTCCTAGTAACTCAGAATGTGATCTTATTTTGAAATAAGACTATTGCTGATATAAGTAGTTGAGAGGTTATTAAGATGGGTCCCAATCCAATATGGCTATGTCCTTACAAAAAGGTATAAGTTTGGAGAAAGACATGCAAACAAGGACTATGCCATGTGAGGATAAAGGCAGAATTGGGGGTGATGCTTCTACAAGCCAAAGAATAGCAAATATTTCCAGCAAACCACCAGGAGCTAGAAGAGAGACATGGAACAGATTCTTCACAGTCTTCAGAAGAAACCAATCCTGGTGGTATTTTGATCTTGGACTTGCAGCCTCCAGAACTGTGAAACAATAAATTTCGGTTGCTTAAGCTACTCAGTTTGCAGTGTTTTGTTACAGCAGCTTTAGTAAACTAATATATTCATCCTTTCTTCTGGATGTTATGTTTGTACTTGGTCCCCACTGACGTTCTAAATCTTCTGATTTTCAGCTGTAACTTCTGTTTCTTGCTTAGATTGCCCACTCCACTCTATCTCATACGTGATCACCTTGCAATTTGCTCTGTTGACCCATGGAAGACCAACTGTTTTCACTTCTCAGCTATTTCCAGTTTTTACTTCCAGCTATTTCATGCTCCCAATGAGAGCACGAAAGAAATTTTGAATCCCTTCCACATCACAGAGCTGTCAAGGGATATTCCATTGGCAAAATTTCCTGCTGTTTCTCTACCTAAATATGTCTATAATATTTTCTATTCCACTATAACCATCTCATATTAGCACAAGAAAGAATCTTGGAAGTCAGTCTTAGTTCAGAGTTACAACTGGGAAGGAAAATACATACACTCTAGGGGTTCAACTTCCCTTCCAATTTGCCTGGAGTTTTCCCCTCTCCTCTCCTGTGCCTCTTGGATTATGGTTAATGGAGGTGAGTTGACTGGATTCCTGAAAAATCCAGGCTGCTTTTTTACACTATGCTTAATCCTTCCAAATGCTCTTCTTCCTCTCATGAGCAGTATTATCTTCCTTCCTTTTTCTGATAGGCATTCCCCATATAACATTGCTTTCTAATTTTCTTCTCAACATTGTGTTTTGGTAAAACTTAGTGATCTATGATTCCACCAAGCCTGATTTTTGATAAGCAGAAGGTCTTTTGAAGCTAGGGTTTCAATACTTTTGCTAGTCTTGGCATTCATGGTCCTCTTTGGGATGCTGAATGCTGAATACTGACTCTTTCTCTCCAAATTCCTGTTATAAATATCCTAATTATCTCTAAGGTATTAGGTGCCTCAGATTAAACAAGGTGAGGATCATCGGTAATGTGGAAAAGAAACACACATTACTGTCTTCACATTACCCAGGACTTCCTAAAGAGCTTCATGCACTAACAGGTGTTATGACTCTACAAACACTGAGGATATGGTATATACAGCACTTTACAACTTATTTGAACACAGATCCTTTATCTTCAGAGAACATCTGGCTAGACTAATATCCCATTGGAAATGAACCGATGAGCAAAATGATGTGTTGCAAAACCGGAAAAACTGGAAGCAGAGAAATGAATTAAGAGGATACAACATTTGTCCAAAAGAAAAGTGATGAAGACCTGAACTGGAGAAATGGCAGTGATCACGAGATTCAATAAGGATTTAGATTTAGTATTTAGTATTTATAAACTATATAATATTGTCAGAACACTTGACTTACTCTAATGAAATTGGATTCTAGATGTTTCTATCTAGCAGTGTTTGTAATTTGTTAAATTTCAAGAAGACAACTGGTTGAAATCAGAGGCACATGTATTTTAAATACATGTTTATAAAACAGATGTGGAAGGAAGACATACTTCTTTTGGGCTGGCACTTAAGGAAAATTTTCTTAAGGCATGCAATTACATTTTATTCTGCCTCTCTCTTAGTTCATGAAATGTATTAGAAAGGTTCTCCTTGGTTTCTCAAGATCTTTAAAAACAGACTTACCAATGTGATGAGAAAACTTGAAAATTTTTCCCAAATTGATAGTCAGTAAAATTTTAGATCCAAAGCAATTTTAATGTTTCAAGCATTCATTTATTTTAAGTTGTATTTTATAGACCGGATCTTGCTCTGTCTCCCAGGCTGGAAAGCAGTGGCAGGATCATGGATCACTACAGCCTTGACCTCCCAGGCTCAAGCAATTGTCTCACCTCAGCCTCCTGAGTAGTAGGGATCACAGGCCTGCACCTCTACACTTGGCTAATTTTTTTTTTTTTTTTTTTTTTGAGACAGAGTCTCGCTCTGTTGCCCAGGCTGGAGTGCAGTGGCACGATCTCTGCTCACTGCAAGTTCTAACTCCAGGGTTCACGCCATTCTCCTGCCTCAGCCTCCTGAGTAGTAGCTGGGACTACAGGCGCCTGCCACCATGCCCAGTGACTTTTTTTTTGTATATTTAGTAGAGACGGGGTTTCACCGTGTTAGCCAGGATGGTCTCGATCTCCTGACCTCATGGTCCGCCCGCCTCAGCCTCCCAAAGTGCAGGGATTACAGGCATGAGCCACTGTGTCTGGCCCAATTTATTTATTTTCTTGTAGAGACGGGGTTTCACTGTGTTGCCCAAGCTGGTCTCAAGCTCCTAGGCTCAAGCAATCCTCCCATCTCAGCCTCCCACAATGCTAGGATTACAAGTGAGAGTCACTGCACTTGGCCTACAAAATATTTTTAAATAACATATTGGAATATCTTTCATGGGCCTCCACTGATTTATACTTTTCACTAAGACTAGAATATTGTGTTTATTGTAATATAATTTAAGCATAAGAGAGAAAAAAAGACAAATTTAGTTATAAAATTAAATTAATTCATATTAAATATGGCTAGAAGATTACATGGAATAGAACTGAATCATCAAAATAGAACTGGTGATTTTTAACTAAAAACATAACACTATTGCAGTTCTTCCTTTTAGCGATAAAGGTAATAATTAGATAGAGATTACTAATAAGATCTGTTTCACAAAAATGGCTTAGTTTTCTATGGTGTTACTACAGTAATAAAAATTTTAAGAAAAAAGATAACAAAGGAAGTAATAATTTGGAGAGTGTGGCAGATTGCTGAAAAAATGAACATAATTATTTTCATCTCTTCCTTTTATTCATGCCCCTTTGCACTGTCACTTGCAGTATCTTGAATCAAAAGGTAGGCTTTGCCTTTCCACCCTGTATATATGGTCTGAACTTGCAACTTGCTCTGACCAATGAAATGCAGTGGAAGTGACATTGTGACAGTTGTAAACCTAGGTTTCATGTGCCCTTGGCAATTCTATTCTCTGCAGAAATTCTTTGTAGCCTCCACGTTAAGTCTAAGCTAGTCTGCTGGATGATGAAAAACCACATGGAGACCACATGTGCCATCCCAGTTGAAGCCATCTTAGATCAGCCAGCCCTACTAACTGACTGTAGTTACATGGGTGAGGCCAGCTGAAACCAGAATTGCCCAGCAAAGCCTAGCCCAAAGTACCAACCTGTAGAATTGTGAGATAAATAAATGTTTATTGTTTTAAGCAACTAAAGCATTGCAAAACTTTTGTTTTGGAATGGTTGGTTATTCAGCAACTAATTTGGTGCTTCAGATTATTTCTGTGCTTAACTATTTTAATCACCTCTCAGTAATCTTCCTCTTTTAAAACTTCTGATTGCCTACACAGTAAAGTCTCCATAACTTTAATCAGATTTTCAAGGTCTTTCATGATTTCTCTACAAGATAAATCTGAAGTAGAAGTTTCTGCTACTTTTCTCAATTCACCCTTGAATGATTTTGCCAAAATGAATTATCAATAGTACTTAGCTATGAAACACTATCGATTGAAAAGTCTATCATTTGTTTAATACACATTTTACTCCACATCCTTACGGATGGTAAGCTTCTTTTGAAATTGATTCTAAGATAAATCATGTTTTTATAGACAGTAAAGTCTAGAAAGATAATGTGACTGAGAAGGAAGAAAGCAGAGTCCTTATTGTTTTCTACACCTTAAGTTCTCTGCTGCCTGTCCCTGTCTAGAACCATTCCCTCTGTTTTCTATGCTCCAGGTCTACATATTCACGTAATCCTGTGTATCTAAAAATCTATGCAAATATCTTCCCACTTAGAAATCATTGAGGACCTTTGTCTTCATTGAGCTAAAAATAATCACTCCTACATGAATTTTTCTCTCCATTGATTAGAACTACTCACAGGCATTCTACTGTATCTTTGTATTGGCAACTTTTCCTTTGCTATTAGACCGTATGCAGGTTGAGGGCAATACAACATTTATTGAATATTTCACACTCTCTTTTGCCACTCCAACGCAAAGTTCTAAGAACAATGTCTATTCCGCGTTGCTCAATATATATTTGTACAGCAAATAAATCAATAAAAAGCACACATTTAACAAACCTCAAGGTTTCTGACTGTTCGTATTCATTCTGTCACTAATTAACCATGAGACCTTAGACAATTTGCTTATTCTCTTGGGACTGATGCCTCAAATTACGTAAGAGATGAGACAGTAGATGCGTGAATACTCTGTGTAAACTGGGAGATCAGTTTGATGTGTTAGCAGTGTTTCCTCTTCTGAAAACTGAGGCCGTTGAACTTGATCTAGTTTTTAAAAACCACCTGTAAGTAGCATTCCACAATGATAAGACTGCTAGTTGTTGCTTTTTCTTAAGTGTGTTAGCTCAAAGTGTGAGATGACTTTTATAAACAAAGTACAGAACTTGCTTCCTAAAAAGCTTATCTTGGTAGCTGATGCACTAGTGAACATTCCTACTGTGATTATTATTCCAGACAACTTTGCACCATGCGGACAGGTCAAATGAGACCAGATGTATTATGAACAAATGCTAATCAGGACTGTTTCCTGCACTCTGAGACCAAAGGGGCCATTCTCACAAAGAAAGAGGTAGGTATTATTATAGCAATATAAATCACCCAAGAGTTTGGTTCAAAACTTTTTTGATTAACTAAAACTTTTATTAATAAAAGTAGATTAAAGACATATTAAGAGTTCAATATTTTAAAAAATCACCCTTAGGAAATAGGCATATAGTGATTGGTGTTGGATGTAATGATATACCATAATTAATGTCAGCACTACAGAATCTTGAGCCCCACATCTCTGCACTGTGATGAATTTTCCAGTTCAATACTATTCATTTCAGTTAACTTTGACTCAATTTACATTTGTATCAATTCAAGGTAGCATTTGATATTGTGGAAAGAGGGTTGGCTTTTAAAATTCATGAACTTCCATATTAACTACTACTTGTGTGATGTTTAGCAACCCACCTACTCTCTCTAAACCTTAGTTTCCTCATCTGCAAAATGGGAATATTATTAGCCACCTCATATTTGATATAATGTCCCTAGCACAATGATTATATCATTTTCCTCCCACTCCTTCAATTCACGCCAGTTCAATTTGACTTAATTTCACAAATATCAACTGTTTTTCAACGATATTGCTGGGACACAACCATGCATATGGTAGAATCATGGCAAATATGGGCCAATGGGAAGCCTCTGTAATTGAGAAGTTTTTCCTTGGGAAGATATGTATTATTTGATTATGTAAGGAATTAATTATTGTCATGTTTTATTTATATCTAATCCATTGAGTTTATTAATGTCTAAATCAATGAGACGATCACAAAGGAAAGCTTGATATTTTCTCCAAACATTTGGTGTCTACACTCTATTTTTCTATAAAATGAACACATTTTCTTAAATTTTAGGAAGACAGTAGTCTTCTATAAGTCTTCTATAACCTGGTCCATGGACATGGACTTACTGGAAGGCATAAGTGAAACTAATCATTGCCGTGAATAAGCTGCCTCTGACTCCTCTTGTGCCCCACTTTCTGCTCAGTCCTATTACATTACCAGCCACTGCTGTAATAACCAGTTCCACATGAGTTTTTTCACTGAAAACTCAAAATACATGCAACCCAGAAATGTGAATGAATTAGGAGGCCAATAGATAAATTATTTCCTTTTCTATCTCCCAGGCAGATAGGTCTAAGATGTATTTTATAAGGCTTTCCAGAAAACGTCACGTGATGAACATCAGTCACATAGTGGGGGTCAACTCGATCATGCATCCTTGTCTTAGTTTTTTTTCCTTTCCCGTTTCACTCTACCTATCCTTCATTCCTGTTTCCTCATATCACTTTAGGGAGAACTTCAGCTAAGATGAGCATAATGGGGCAATTTTTAAGGCTCAACTTCTTCCCATTCCGTAGCTCTTAGTATGGTAAACTGGTAAGGGTGGCCAAGTTTGTATAAAGGACCAATGAGATTCTAGGAAAGAAAAGATTAAAATGTCCTTCTCTTTGGGATTAAAGATTATTAGAATGACTCCGATTTATAAAGATTGTCCCAAGTGAGGCTGATCAGCAGCAGAAGGCACTCAGGGCCCTTAATGTGAAATTTGTCGTAGGAGTAAGGGTGGATTTCGGTTGTTGCCGTAGACCAAGGTTGAGCACAGTGTGAGGATCAGGCTGGAACTGCCATCTAACCCGGACTTTGTGAATTCACTTGGGGCAGGTTACCTGTGCATGTGAGTAAAACACAGGCAGCTGTAAAAATGAGAGTCCAGTTATCAGGCAGTATAAGCCATTACAGATAAGGGTAACCCTGAGGGGAGATGCTTCTGTTTTCTGCTTTCCCTGTAAGCTGCTGTGCTGAGCAGCAATGTCAGAATTAATGCATGTGGTCATCAGCAGATGGGCAGGATTATATAAGGCCTTTACTGTGTGTAAAACAAGATTCTGCAGTTTCTCCCTGTCAGAGACTTTTGAAACCAGGGCTGGGGCCTAAGAACAGAACAACTGTGGCAATGGTAACATCAGGGGCTACTGCTTGGATGGAAGCATCCTTACCCTGAGGGGAGTGGAATACAGATGAGTCAGCACGGAGCACTGGAACCAGTTAACTGAGGCAGGATTGAATCAGGAAGAAGAGAGATAGGTTTGTAGTAGTCAAGAAAGAAGCTGGACTTGCAAAATGAGTCTTTCAGGCTTTATGTAAGGGTAGCAGACAATTAGGAGGCACTATCCTATGAATATCTCATCACCCAAGTTCCATGGATTCTTCCAAGTCTCATTGAAAAACAAACAAAAATCTTGGCATGCTTCTGGTGAAAATCATCCTTCTGGTGACTCAAAGGTGGGAAAATGAAGCTATTAAGGCAAGAGATTATGACAGTTACAACTTCTTGACTCTTAGCTATTGTGGCTGTATGTGTTTTTGTTTTGTTTTGTTTTGTTTTGTTTGCGACAGAGTCTCGCTCTGTCACCCAGGCTGGAGTATGGTGGCTCGATCTCGGCTCACTGCAAGCTCCACCTCCCAGGTTCATGCCATTCTCCTGCCTCAGTCTCCTGAGTAGCTGGGACTACAGGCGCCCACCACCATGCCCGGCTAATTTTTTTGTATTTTTAGTAGAGACAGGGTTTCACCATGTTAGCCAGGATAGTCTTGATCTCCTGACCTTGTGATCTGCCCACCTCAGCCTCCCAAAGTGCTGGGATTACAGGCGTGAGCCACCACACCCAACCCGGCTCTATGCTTTTTTAAATTTTAGCTGAACTGCAATTACAGTTCCCTGAATCTCCTTCCTTTTATGGTTCCAAGCTACCAATTGGTCATAAGAAAATTATGCATGGGGCTAAAAGGCAGGAATAAAACAATGGTCATGTTTATGCTTGAAGGATTGGTGCAGAGTTAGGATTGGTTGTAGCTCATGCACCTTATCACAGGTGTGCTGGCTTACCTGGTTGGTATGGGGCAGTAGTCGAGCACTATTCTTCTAACTCTGGCGAGGTCTCATCCTTTACCTTCTGTGAACTGTGGGCCAGGATTCTATTTATCTCCATAAGAGGATTGGCTTCTCCAGCAGATCACTCTCATTAACCAAGCAGGAAGCATGGACGTGGGTCCCACATCTCCTCAGAGGTTCCAGCTGGTCCTGCTCTTCCTACTTAACAGCCACCTTTCTTTTTTTTGCACAGCAAGCCCTGCTGACATCAGGCTCAGAACTAGATGCAAACACGATAGCCCCACATCTACAGTTTCACCAGCTCCCACAATGTTAAATGGTAAAATCTCTATGAGAAGCACCATATTTTCTGTCACTCCTGGAACATTCAGTTCTCTGATCAATTCCTGCTTGATACCATGGACAAAAACAATGGTTTTGATTTCACAACTTTGGGCAAGAGGCATTTCAGCCTGCTTTGGCCTGATGGTACTTGTGCTACATGGGGGTATAGGTGGGGACAGGTGGGGTTAAGGTAGGAATGGTGATTTGTGAGGAGAAGGTTCTCCAAGGGGTGTCCCTTGTGTGAATACAGCAACATTACTAAAAGAATATAAAAACACACTCTACAGGGAAATGAGGAGTGAGGAAGGTAAAGGGAGCAGACTGGGGACAAATTGGAGAGTCTGCCTCTTTAAGGGGAGGCAGCAAATCTGAAACCTATTATTATTAGGTGAGAAAAATGACATCCAGATTGCTGGATCTGATTTCATAAAAGGTTGGAAATTCAAGTTCTTACACAAACTTTCCCATTTTTAATTGATTTTATTTAATTTTTAATTGTTAGGGATACACAGTAGGTGTATATATTTACGGGATACATGTTTTGATAAAGGCATGCAATGTAATACATCATATGGGGTACACCTTTTGATAAAGGCATCCATTAATAATCACATCAGGGTAAATGATATATCTTTCACTTCAGGAATTTATCATTTTTTTATGTTGGAAACATTCCAATTCCACTCTTTTAGTTATTTTAAATATACAATAAATTATTGTTGACTGTAGTCACCCTGTTGTGCTATCGAATATGAGGTCTTATTCATTCTTTCTACTATATTTTTGCACCTATTAACCATCTGAAAATCCCCCAAGTCCCCCGTTACCCTTACAAGCCTCTGGTAGCCATCATTCTACTCTCTATCTCCAGGAGTTCAATTGTTTTAATTTTTAGCTCCCACATATAGTGAGAACATGCAAAATTTGTTTTTCTGTCCCTGACTTATTTCACTTAACATAATGTCCTCCAGTTCCATACATGTTTTTGCGAATGATAGGATTTCATTCTTTATTATGGTCAAATAATATTATATTGTGCATATGTATCATGTTTTCTTTATTAATTCATCGGTTGATGGACACTTAGGTTGATTTCAAATCTTGCTATTGTGAATAATGCTGCAATAAACATAGGAGTACAGATATTTCTTTGATATAATAATTTTCTTTCTTTGGGATATATACCTAGCAATGAGATTGCCATGTTACATGATAATTTTCTTTTTTTATAATTTTTTGAGGAAACTCAATACTGTTCTCCATAGCAGCTGTATTAATTTATGTTCCCACCAACAGTGTGTGAGAGTTTTCCTTTTTCCATATCTTTACCAGGACTCCTCATTGTCTGTCTTTTTGATAAAAGACATTTTAACAGGAATGAGATGATAAATCATTTTAGTTTTGATTTGCATTTCTCTGATGATTAATAATGCTAGCATGTTTTTATATACCTGTTAACCATTTGTATGTCTTCTTTTGAGAAATGTCTATTTGGGCCTTTTGCCCATTTTTAATCAGATTATTAGATTTTTTTCCTATTGAGTTATTTAAGCTCCTTGTAGAGTATGGTTATCAATTTCTTGCCAAATGGTCAGCTTGCAAATATTTTCTTCTATTCTGGGGATAGTCTGTTCACTTTGTTGATTGTTTCCTTTGCTATGCAGAAACTTTTTAGCTTGATGTGAACCTATTTGTCAATTTTTACTTTGGTTGCCTGGGCTTGTGAGCTATTACTCATGAAATCTTTGCCCACTCCAATGCCCTGGAGAGTTTCCCCAATGTTTCCTTTTAGTAGTTTCATAGTTTTAGCTCTTAGACTTAAATTTGTAATCCATTTTGATTAGATTTTTATATATAGTGAGAGAAAGGGGTCTGTTCATTCTTCTGCAGATGGATATCCAGTTTTCCTCACACCATTTGTTGAAGACACTGTCCCTTCCCCAGTGTATGTTCTTGGCACCTTTGTCAAAAATGAGTTCACTGTAGGTATGTGTATTTATTTCTGGGTTCTCCATTCTGTTCCCTTGAGCTATGTGTTTTTATGACAGTACCATGCTGTTTTGGTTACTATAACTCTGTAATATAATTTAAAATCAGGTAATGTGATTCCTCCAGCTTTGGTTTTTTTGTTTTTTTTGTTTTTTTTCCTCAGGATAGCATTGGCTAGTCTGGGCCTTTCGTGGTATCATATAAATTTTAGGATGTTTTTTCTCTTTCTACGAAGAATGTTATTGGTATTCTGACTAGGATTGCATTGAATCTGTAGACTGCCTTGTGTAGAATAGATAGTATAACAACATTGATTTTTCCAATTCATGAACATGGAATATTTTTCCATTTTTCTGTGTCCTCTTCAATTTCTTGCACCAATATTTTATAGTTTTTGTTGTGGAGATCCTTCATGTTTTGGTTAAGTTTATTCTTAGATATTTTATTTTATTTATAGCTATTGTTAGTGGGGTTACTTTCTCAGTTTTTTTCTTTTCAGATTATTTGCTATTGGCATACAGAAAAGGTGCTGATTTTTATGTGTTCATTTTGTATCCTGCAATTTTACCCAATTCATTTTTCAGTTCTAATAGTGTTCTGGCAGAGTCTTTAGGTTTTTCCAAGTATAAGATCATATTATCTGCAAACAAGGATAACTTGACTTCTTTTATTCCAATTTGGTTGTGCTTTATATCTTCTCTTGTCTAACTGATCTAGTTAGGACTTCCAGTACTATGTGGAATAACAACAGTTAAAATGTGCATCCTTCTCATATTCCAGATCTTAGAGGAAAGACTTTCATGTATTCCACATTTTATACTAGCTTTGGGTCAGTTATGTATGTGTTTTATTGTGTTGGGGTATGTTCCTTCTAGAGCCATCTTTTTGAGGATTTTTGTCCTTCATTCTGTTCATATGATGTATCATATTGATTGAGTCACATAGGTTGTAACATTCTTGCAGCCCTGGCATAAATCTTACTTTGTTGTGATGGATGATCCTTTTATTATGTTGTTTAATTTGGTTTACTAGTATTTTGTTCAGAATGTTTGCATCAATGTTCATCAGAGATATTGGCATGCTGTTTCTTTTTTGTTGTGTCTTTGGTTTTGTTTTCACGGTAATACTGGCCTCATAGAATGAGTTTGAAAGTGTTCCCCTGTCCTCTATTTTTTTGCAATAGTTTGAATAGGGTTGATTTTGGTTCTTCTTTAAATTCTCGGTAAAATTCAGTAGTGAAACCACTGGGATCCAGAATTTTCTTTGATGTCAGACTTTTTATTATAGCATTCATCTCATTACTTGTTATTGGTCTATTCAGGTTTTGAATTTCTTCATGATTCAATCTTAGTAGATTTTATATATCTAGGGATTTATTTATTTATTCTAGGGTTTTCAATTTGTTGGGATATAGCTGCTCATTGTTGTCACTAATGATCTTTTGAATTTTTGCAATATCAGTTGTAATGTCTCATTTTTCATCTCTGATTTTATTTGTGCTTCTTTCTTTTGTTCTACATTTGAATAAAACTTGCCTTTCAAAAATTTGACTTTTCATGTTTTTCATCTTTCATATTTTTGTTACAATTTTAGCTATTTGTGCTGTGATATTTATTATTTCTTGTATCTACTAATGTTCAGTTTGGATTTCTCTTGCTTTCTGGTTCTTTAAGATGCATTGTTAGGTTGTTTATTTGAGGTTTTTCTACTTTTTTTTTTTTTTTTTTTTTTTTTGAGATAGAGTCTTGCTCTGTCGCCCAGGCTGGAGTGCAGTGGTGCAATCTCAGCTCACTGCAAGCTCCACCTCCCAGGTTCACACCATTCTCCTGCCTCAGCCTCCCCAGTAGCTGGGACCACAGGCGCCTGCCACCATGCCTGGCTAATTTTTTGCATTTTTTAGTAGAGACGGGGTTTCACTGTGTTAGTCAGGATGGTCTTGATCTCCTGACCTCATGATCCTCCCACCTCAGCCTCCGAAAGTGCTGGGATTACAGACATGAGCCACTGCACCCGGCTGTTTTTCTACTTTTTTAATGCAGGTACTCACTGCTATAAACTTTCCTCTTAGCAATGCTTTTGCTGTATCCCATGGGTTTTAGTATGCTGTGTTTCCATTTTCATTTGTTTAAAGAAATTTGCTTTATAATCTCTTTATTGACTCACTCCTCATTCAGAAGCATACAGTTTATTTATATATGTTTGTATAGTTTTCAAAGTTCCTCTTGTTATTGATTTATACTTTTATTTCACTGTGGTCAAATTACTTAATATGATTTCATTTTTTTTTTAGTTTTTAAAGACTTGTTCTGTGACTTAACATATAGTCTATTTTCAAGAATAATCCATGTGCTGTGAAGAATTTGTATTTTGCAACTGTTGGATGAAATGTTCTCCAAATATCTATTAGGCCCATGTGGTCTATAGTGCAGATTAAGTTTAATGTTTCTTTATTAATTTTTTGTATGTCCAATGCTGACAGTGGGCTGTTTAGTTCTCCAGTGATTATTGTATTGAGGTCTAACTCTCTTTAGCTCGAATAAAATTTGCTTTATATATCTGGGGGGTCCAGTGTTGTACATGAATATATTTAAAATTGTTATTTCCTCTTGCTGAAGTGACCCCTTAATCATTATGTAATTACTTTGTCTCTTTTCATAGTTTTTGTATTAAAATATATTTTATTTAATGTAAGTATAGTTACTCCAGCTTTTTATTTTTATTTCTTAGGTTTTCATTTGCATGTTATATCTTTTTAATCCCTTTAGTTTTAGTCTGTGTGTCTTCATAGGTGAAGTGAGTTTCTTGTAGGCAGCATATATTTGGGTCATGGTTTGTTTTTCTTTCTTTTTTTTTTTTTTTAATCCATTGAGCCATTTCATGTCCCTTGATTAGAGAATTTAGTTCATTTACATTCAATGTTCTTATTGATAGGTAGGAATTTACTACTTTCATTTTGTTCTTTATTTTCTAGTAGTTTTATGGCCTTCTTTCCTTCCTGCTTGCCTGCCTTCCTTCCTGTCTTCCTTTGTGGAAAAGTGATTTTTCTCATGTGGTATGTTTTAATTTCTTGCTTTTCATATTTCATGTATCTACTTTTGTTTATTTATTTACTTAAGGCTACCACAATGCTTGCAAATTACATCTTATACACCATTTGTTTGTTTGTTTGTTTGTTTGTTTTGAGACTGAGTCTCACTCTGTTGCACAGGCTGGAGTGCAGTGGCACAATCTTGGCTCACTGCAAGCTCCACCTCCTGGGTTCATGCCACTCTCCTGCCTCAGCCTCCCGAGTAGCTGGGATTACAGGTGCCCACCACCATGCCCGGCTAATTTTTTTTTTTTTTTTTGTATATTTAGTAGAGATGGGGTTTCACCGTGTTAGCCAGGATGGTCCTGATCTCCTGACCTCGTGATCTGCCTGCCTCGGCCTCCCAAAGTGCTGGATTACAGGTGTGAGCTACCACGCCCAGCCCCATAAGCCATTATTTTAAACTGATGACAATGCATGACAATTTAACTCTGATTCTAAGAAAAAAAAAAAAGCAAGCAAAGAGAAAACTAAAAAAGACTGTGTAATTCAAGTTCATCACCCCACTATTTAACTTCTTGTTGTTTCTATTTATGTCATTTGTACTATTTTTAAATAAGTTTTTGTAGTTATTATTTTTTGAGACAGGGTCTCACTCTGTTGCCCAGTCTGGAGTGCAGTGGCATGATCTCAGCTCACTGCAACCTTTGCCTCACAGGTGCAAGTGATTCTCTTACCTCAGCCTCCTGAGTAGCTGGGATTACAGGTGCACTCCACCATGCCCAACTAATTTTTGTATTTTAGTAAAGACGGGGTTTCACCATGTTGGCCCACCTGGTCTCAAACTCCTGACCTCAAGCAATCTGCCCACCTTGGCCTCCCAATATGCTGGGATAACAGGCATGAGCCACTGTGCCTGGCCTACTTATTATTCTCAATAGGCTTGTCTTTTAGTCTTCATACTCAAGATATAAGTAATTTACATACCACAATTGCAATGTTAATGTATTCTGTGTTTGTGCACTAACTGTTATCAGTGAGTTTTGTACCCACGTATAATTTCTTATTGCTTGATAATACCCATTTCTTTCAGATTGAAGAACTTTCTTTAGCATTTCCTGTGAGACAGGTCTGTGTTGACAAAATCCCTCAGCTTTTGTTTGTCTCAGAAAGTGTTTATTTCTGCTTCCTGTTTGAAGGATATGTTGGATATATTATTGGATATAATGTTCTTTTTTTTTTTTTTTTTTTTTTGAGATGGAGTCTCGCTCTGTCGCCCAGGCTGGAGCACAGTGGCTGGATCTCCGCTCACTGCAAGCTCCGCCTCCCGGGTTTATGCCATTCTCCTGCCTCAGCCTCCTGAGTAGCTGGGACTACAGGCGCCCACCACCTCGCCTGGCTAGTTTTTTGTATTTTTTAGTAGAGAGGGGGTTTCACCGTGTTAGCCAGGATGGTCTTGATCTCCTGACCTCATGATCCACCCATCTCGGTCTCCCAAAGTGCTGGGATTACAGGCTTGAGCCACCGCGCCTGGCCTGGATATAATGTTCTAAGACAAGATTTTTTCCTTCTGCACTTTGAATATGTCATGCCGCTCTCTCCTTGGCAGTAAGGTTGCCACTGAAAAGTTTGCTGGCAGACATTGGAGCTCCTTTGTATGTTATTTGTTTCTTTTCTGTTGATGCTTTAGTATCCTTATCCTTGACCTTTAGAAGTTTGATTATTAATTGTCTTATTTAGGTTACATGTGCTTGATGTTCTATGGCTTTCTTGTACTTAAATATTGATATCTCTCTCTGGATTTGAAAAGTTCTGTGTTGTTATTTCTCTGAATAAACTTTCTACCCCAGTCTCTCTTTCTATTTCCTCTTTAAAGCCAGTATCTCTTAGATCTGTCCTTCGGAGGCTATTTTCTAAATATTGTAAGTGTGTTTCATTCTTTTTTCTTTTTTCTCCTCTGACTGTGTATTTTCAAGTATCCTGTCTTCAGCCTCGGTATTTATTCTGCTTGATTAGATCTGCCGTTGAGAGACTCTAATGCATTTTTCAGTTTGTCAACTGAATGTTTAAGTTCCAGAGTTTCTGCTTGACTTTTTAAAAATTTCAATCTCTTCGTTAAATTTCTTTGACAGGATTCTTAATTCCTTCTCTGTATTATTTTGAAGTTTGTTAAGCTTCCTTGAAATAGCTATTTTGAATCCTCTGTTCTGAAATGTTACATATGCCTGTCCTTCTGGGATTGGTCCCTGGTACCTTATTTTAGTTCAGTTGGTGAGGTCATGTTTTCCTGGATGGTCTTGATGCTTGTGGATGTTCACAATGTCTGGGCTTTAAAGAGTTTGGTACTTATTTTTATCTTTGCAGTCAGGGCTTATTTGTACCATCCTCCTTGAGAGGGCATTCCAGGTATTCAAAAAGAATTGAGTGTTGTGATCTAAGTTTTTGGTCACTACAGTTCTATCTGCACTAGATGGCACCCCAAGCCCAGTAATGTTGCAGCTCTTGTGGACTCATGTAAGTATCACCTTGGTGGGCTTGGATAAAGTCTGGAGAAACTTTTTTGATTACCAGGCAGAGTCTCTTGTTCTCATCCCTCAGTTTTCCCCAAACAAATGAAGTCTTGCCATGTTGAACTGGAGTTGGTGAAGGGTGATGCAAGCAATCTTGTGTCCACCACAGCTGGGACTGTGCCAGGTCATACGGGAAGCCATTATGTTACTGAGCCTTTCCTAAGGCCTGTGGTGACTACTGCCTGGCTACAGATGACGTTTATTCTAGGTCTAAGGGCTCTTTAGTCAGAAAGTAGTGAATACTACCAAGACTGGATCTTTCTCTTTAGGGCAGTGGATTCCCTTCTGTCCCAGAGTGTGTCTAGAAATTCCATCAAGGAGCCTGGAATCAGAGGCTTCAGGTGCTTGCTGCCTTACTTATTGTGGCTAAGCTTATATCCAAGTTGCAAGACAAAGTCCTCTTTACTCTTTTACTCCTTTTACTCATTACTCTACTATCCTCAGGCAGAAGGAGTCTTTCCCTGAGCTGCACTGCCTGGGGTTGGAGGAGGGGTGATGCAAGAACTCCCTTGGCCGCCCCATCTGGTGTCTCACTGGGTCACATTCACTCCAAGTCCACTGGCTCTGAGTCCAGTGCAGCACAAGAACTTGCCAAAGTTCTGCAGTCCTTGTGGACTGCCTTTAATAGTTATTCAGGACTCCATGGCACTTTAGTTTCTCGTAGTGGGGCCAGGCAAAACTCAGGCTCTTGCCACTGGAGTGGAGGAGTCCCCTCTATGGCTGGGGCTGCTTTAAATGCTTCTTCCATGGTCACTGGACAAATTCTGCCCTATGCTGTGTTCCACTGTGACAGGGTAGGACTGAGTTTCAATGCCAGTTCCCGCAATCATGTCTCTCTCCCTCACCCAAGCATACAGATTCTCTCTTCATGAGCTGCCAAAAGATGAGGAGTGATGTAGGCAATGCAACACTGTCGTTCCTGCCCACTTCAGTGCCTCTTTCCTTGACATAATGTTAGAACTAGCTACCGTGATTGCTTACCTGACTTTTGTATCTTATGGAGATGCTTTCTTGTGGGGATAGCTGTTAAATTTGGTGTTCCTCCATGGATTTGCTAGATTGTTCTATTTGGCCATCTTGCTTCCCCCAAATTTCCTAATTTTAAGTGCCTATAACAACAACAGCAAAGTAATAATAACTTTAGAGAAAAAAATCAATGTCTAAACTTAATAAATTCTATCTGTAGGCCAGATTTGGTCCAGTGTAAGCATGAACTCCAGTCAAATTCTCTAGGTTCCAATTTTTGCTTCAGGATGTACTAGATACATAACCTCACAAGTTAGTTCTGTTACCTCAGTCCTTAATATATAAAGTGAAACAAATAGCACCAACCTCCTACAATGTTTATGAGATGAAATGAGTTTCTAATATATTTCCATGTTTCTGAGACACCACTAAAAACAAGATGCATCATTATTTTATGTGTCCCTAAGAAAGAAAAGATGGCTGCTAATTAACCTATGACACAATGCTTTCTTATCACTCGGAATTGTTGTTTTATAATTATTTAAAGAGCTCTTTCAGAGTTATTTTCACAGTAATTTTTATCATATGTCACTCATGGGTGTATGTGTATAAGAAATACTAAGTGAAATAATTTGGTTTGTATTCTTAAAACCTCCCCACATTATTAGTCTGACATGAATTAGTTTTCCATTGTGATTTAAACACAGTATTATTGTTGGTGCTATTAGCAGCACTGGTAATGTAGCAGTTAAAAGAGTGCTCCCCATTGTCTCTTGGAATTTTTTCTAAGTCACTGAAACCATAACAAGAGTTTTCATGTTGGCACTTTCTTGATCTTACTAGAAGATGTCAATGGAGAATTTTCAAACAGGAAGACTTGTGTTGTTTCTTTAAATGGTCCTTAAGTTAAAGATTGTTGGCTAAACATTCAAAGGATTTCAATTGTCCCATCACTTACCTAGAATAACAACAAAAAAAGTTTGTGCGTATACAAACATCAACAGCTACATAATCTCTGCTGTTTTTCTGAGAATTACTGTCAAAATTTTATTAATTATAAGATTTTTTGACTTTCCTAGATGATAAAATATAAAAAAGTTTATTTGAAAAACTTTAGATAAAGAAATATCAAAGCGTTTGATAAATAAAAATAAATTTTTATAGAGAAAAAAGCTAGTCTTTTCACTCAAGTCTCAGTTCCATCATTTATTATCTATATAGCCTTCTTTAAGACATTGACCTTTTTATCTATAAAACAAACATAATTTGACTTGCAATCGTTGCATGTGACTGTACATGGGTGAGTGGATGGTCACGTGTAGAGCATCTTGTGTATGTCAATTCAGCTATCTGAGTCTGAGGGCTGAAAGAACCAAAATTGGGGAAAGAAAAGAACATCGAAAGATTCATGAATTAGATATCTTTGGAAAAGGCAGACCAAATTTAAAAATTTCCTCAAAGAAGAAAAAACGGATATGTAATAATGGTTTTGCCCAATAAATGTAACCTGTTGAGAACAGAGGAGGAAAGTTGATGAGGAAAGAGAGGAAATAGCACAAAGAGAGAAGCATGTGCCTACACTGGACATTCTGGTTGGGTGATCTCAGAAAGCTTGAGTCAAGGTCCATCTGTCTGACCTGGGATGTGTGTTCACACAAGTCCAGGAACAGTCATTGTTTGTAACGCTGAAGACTCTGGGGCCTCCTTTTTCCATTAAACTGGATTCCAAAGTCCCTCCTTCAAAAAACTAAAACAAACAAACAAAAACAAACCACTGCTTCAGCTTTTTTGGTTCTTATTTACAAACTGGCCTGTTGGCCTCTTCCTTACCCTAAGCCCCTGGAAGTATCTGGACTTAGAAAATGAGGTCAGTGCCAGAGAAAAGTAAGGCAGAGGGAACAGCTACCTCCCTCCTGCCCCACATCCAAGGATCACAAATGATTCGGCGAGCTGAATGAGGCATTGTATATTTCATTTACAATGACTGTACAACAGCTGTATAATCGATGTTGTTGAAGATATGAATGTTGCTCAGAGTGTAGCATAAATGTCCACAGTGAGCTGCAAATGTGAATAAGAATGGCCTTGCCTGCATAGTAATTGGTATTATTACTGGAATGAATGGGAAAGCCACATATGGATGAATGGGTGGGGCTACAAAAGGGTGCAGCCTCAGAGACAAATGGTAGCTTTTATTTTCTCTTATCCATGCCTGTTATTTCAAATAACCATCCACAGTGAGTGGAGGAAAAGGGATAGGAAGTAGGAATATAGTGGAGAAAGAGTGAAGCTGCTCATCTACTACTTTATATCATGCCCCTTCCTGTTTTCCAGTGCCTACACTTATTAATTATAACAGAGTATATCACACATCCCCTCCTGGAAAAACAAAATCTGTCTGTTACAAAGGGTAGAAGGATAGACTCAGGTGAAGGGTGTGGGGGTGGGGGGAGACATAGGGAAGAGAAACACTTCAGGTTAATTGGAGCTGAGAATATAAAATACTCGTCTTAAAGTGTGTGCTTCAGTTATGAGAAGGAAAGTGTCGAGATCATAATGTTTTCTGTGCAAGATTCAACACAGCATGGGTGTTTTAAAACAAGCAGTAATCATTTCTCATGGAGAAATTATAAGCAGCAGCTCCAGGCTCAGGACAAGCGCATGGGAGAGCCATTCTTTTCATTTCTGTAGAAAGGCACAAGGAGAAACACGGTAGTTAGCAGATGAGTCCCTTGAATCAAATGGCAGAGTTAGTGACATACAGAATTATATAGTTCAATTTACTTATTGCTTTATTCATTCAGAGAGAAATGACACTGAATTCTCCTAGAATTTTGCATATTAGGAGGGAAGAAATTTTGGTTTTAAAAATCAAACTGTGTGGCTTCTGCAAAGGTTGCAAAGCAAATTGGTCAACTTCATAATCAGGAAATAACAGAAAATTGTTAAATGATTTATTTGGCAAAGCTGGCTATGTTATTTCTTTTAGAGAAGAGACTTTTTGAGCCTGATACAAAAACAGCCTCTGCCCTGATAGACACAGTTTTTGTTTGCTTGCTGTCATCCTGGGTGCACCTATGTGGCATCTGAATCACTATTAGGTCTCTGTTTAAAGATTCATTTTTTGCTAGAAATAATTTCTCTAAAGTAATAAACAATGCACTGCATAACACCACTTTAAAAATTCTTAGAAATAACTGCAAGGAAATTAGTTACAATTATTCACATAGTTCCTCAAAATGGTAGCACATGAGAAGAAAGAGGGGTCCCTCTCACCCGTTTTTTGAAGACCATCTTTGTTTACTTCATTCCCAAGTATTAAGAGATTGCATGATCCATTTGCATAGGATAACTAACATATACCACATCATTTGCACGTCTGCAAGTACACGTGAGTAACCGTAATTACACGTGACACCAATTACTCTATTACTTTGTATTAAATTATAATGGAAAATTCCACTAGAGAATTGAAGCCTAATTGCATCTTAATTTGCATAATTTTGCATATTAATTACATCTCAGATGAATAATAAATTTCAGCAGATTTTTAATTTATGCATAGACACAAAAACAAGTGGAGAAATAATTTAGAAAAAAATACCAGCAACTATTACTTAGGGCATTCAACTAATTTTGCTTAGTTTAGCAAAACAAAACTTGGTTTGTTTAATATAGCATCTTTAGACTGATTGCTGTTTACTGCACAATATGTCAGTCTTGAAACATAGGTGCAGGCATGGTTTTTCTTAATAAAAAAGTGTTCAATTATAGCATTTTAAGTTTGATTTTTTATATTTTGATAAAACTGTCTCAGAGATAATATTGTTTCATTGGAAATATCTTTGTGATACATTTTGATTGAGACTTAATTTCTGTTGCAGTTATTTTAAATTCAAGGGATTATAAAAATAGAATATAAAAATATCTTTGTGAAAGAGATCACTAATAAAATATATCAAGTGTTTTCTTTCTTGAGTTTACTATGAAGTCACTCAAGATTGTTTTAGTGATTTTTGTATGAATGATTCAGAGTAAGAAATTCCATGTGTTTCGTTTTATAGCATACAACAATTTAGAGGAATGGCTTTCAAAGATTACTACTATTTTCTGACTGTTTTCTTTGTTTCTCACTGCTTGCACGGTAAACAGTAACATTTGTTCTTAATTGCTAGAGACCTGGGTTTTAAATTTAGTCACCTTTACTTTGGATTTATTAAATAAACAAAAGGTATATTTCTCAGAGTTAATTAATGCATTTTAGTTACATAGCTGTATCTAGGTTGACAGTCCTTAAAAAAAAGGAAAAAAAAAAACCACCGACTTAGTGTTCCTCAAATGAAAATATGTAACTGAAAATTCACTGTGTTCCTCAAATGACAATATGTAACTGAAAATTCATTTCATCTACTTCTTGCCTAAACCCAATCTGTATTGCTTTATACCTGCTGCTACTGTTAAAGGACGGGCGGAAACCTTTAGCTCTGCCTCCACTAAGTCTAATACTATGATCATTTGCCAAATTATACAAAAGGAGAGGATGACACGTCCTAATAAATCAGGAAACTGTCAGGATTAATAATCTCAGCCGTCATCTGTTTTCCTATAAAAGCCCTACTGGCATCAAATATTTTCCAGTTTGTTTTGCAGTTCTGTTGGTGCGGAAACTGGACCTGTGCCAGCCTGGTGCCGTGCAACCTCCAAGAAGCCATTCTATATGTCTTTTATAACATTAGTCTAAATTTCACAATTGTGCTGGTTCACAGGGCGGTAAGCAAGAAGTCTTTACAACATATGTTCCCCTTCTCCGGTTACCAATCATTGTTACGATTTGCTATTTGATAGGCAATAGTTTGAGCTTAAAGGCTTAGATTTGTCTTTGTTTCCTAATAGTTCAGTATTTTCTGTTTGTGTCAAAAAAGTTTGCCTTATTCTTAGGCAAGCTAGAACCAATGGAAAAATAAAAACTCACCAGTGCTTTCTTTATTACATGAATTTCTATTAGGTGCTTGACTCTGGTCTTTGCTTTCTGTTGCCAGGTTACAGTCCTAGGAACACCTTTGATTGTTTGTATGTTTAAAAGCAGAAATAGTTCAGCTATCTAAAATATAACTGAATCGATGATTGCATCTGGTTTTTTTTTTTTTTTTACTTTTTTTGTTCAATCCTTTTGACCAGGTTCTTATATTAAAGAGAGGTTTGAGCTGGATGAATGCCTCAAACCAACCCAGTCTTTCCAACATTTAAACAATGGTTCCCTCTTGTGGCTATGCTTCAATAGTGCGATTTAAGAACGGAGGAAAGTAAAAATCCGGTGACTATTAAAAAGATTTCGACACAGCATACTGTAGTGATCTACTTGCACCTTGTATTGAGAGGCATTCCCAGAACTCTCAAGTTTTTCTGATTTATTTTCAGTAAGGTATAAGTTTTGGTGTTTGGGGTGAAAGAACAGCCAAGCATCCTGATGCTTATTTCCTGGTGGTATTAGAAAAATACTCTCCTATAGGGGATAGAGTCCACATTTTAGGACATTTTTGAATATGTTAAAGTGTATGTTGGGAAAAAGGCAGTTTAGGCTGTCTCTGTAGCTTTAGAAATACATTTATAACTTCACTATTAAAAATATTAATGATTTCCTAAAGGAACATCGTAAGTGTACAATTAAATCTAGATTATGCTTGTCCTTTCAGATTTTATCCTCAAAGATCATCTGAGAGGGGGTAAAAATCTTACAATTAACCAGCTCCTCTAAAATGATCTTTCCAAGCACCTTTGATATATGCTTTTAGAGATTTATTTTGAGTCAGATTTCCCCAGGGGCCACCATCTTACACTCTCCAAATTACCGTGATAAAAAGCATTCTTCTGACACCGTAACTGTAAACAGCCCACAAATACTTTCTGTCTGTGTTAAGCTATGTTCAGAACAGCAACAGCCAAGAGCTGTCCCTTAAGTAGGTTTTTTTTTGTTTGTTTTTTTGTTTTTTTTTTGTTTTTTTTTTTTTTTTCTTTCTGAAGACTGTGTTTAATGTAAAAGTAAAGTGTTGTTAGTAACAGAGACAAGAATCTGCACCACGGTCATATGACTGTGTCTACAAAAGATTGCAGCCATCCACGCAAGTCGGATGCGATGTGTTTTAGTACACTTCAACATTCTGAGTAATTACAATGCCGACTTTCAATTCTACTTTAAGGATCCTTTTGAAAGAATGAAAGCATTCGTTCTTGTCAAGCCATTTTCAAGCCACAGTCTTTCTCATTCACCACAGAGTTTAAGTATTTGAAAGTTTAACATGGAAAATGAGGTTCGGGTTGGAAACGGACATGATTTCTGTGTGTCCTAGGAGGGTGATAGAAAGAGAGCTGGTCGTCCAGAAGCAGGAGTATGGCGATAATATAATTACCGACAACATATCACTTACTCTTCCGATTCCAAATGAACTCCTTCCTTTCCCTCCCTCATCTAGAACAGGCTCAGGCACCAAGTTACAAGTCTCTTCACTTCATTGCCGGGCAGCTCCGCAGGTTTTGCTCATGAGCCTCCATTTTGTTTAGAAGTGCACACCTTTCCATTGTTAATAAAAACACAGGCATTTAATTGTTAACTATTCACCTGCAAGATGAGTCACATCAAAAGCTCTCATAAGAGAGGAAGCTTATATATTAAGGAAATAGGACTAGCATCAACTTAAGTTTTAGTACAAATTCCAAAATTGAGAAGAATGATTTTTCCCCCCCTTAAAATAGTGAACTTAAAAAGCAAAGTTATTCCCCATTTTGGTTTCTGATGCCACTGTCTACCATGACTGGGCTCGGGAGGCACCTTTGCACACGCATTTCCTTTTGTCACGTTCAACCCAGGTCTGGTCTGAAGCTTCCTGTGGAGTTAATGCCCAACCCACTACAATTCTTTCCCTTGATTTTTTTCCCTTTCTTTTTGTTCATTAAAAAGATATAAGATTAGGCTGGGGGTAGTGGCTCACGCCTGTAATCCCAGCACTTGGAGAGGCCTAGGCAGGCGGATCACCTGAGGTCTGGAGTTCAAGACCAGCTTGACCAACATGGTGACACCCTGTCTCTGCTAAAAAGAAAGATACAAAAATTAGCCAGGCATGGTGATGCGCACAAGCTGAGGCATGAGAATCTCTTGAACCTGGGAGACAGAGGTTGCAGTCCCTAAGCCAAGATCATGCGACTGCACCTCAGCTCAGTCTCAAAACAAAAAAAAAAAAAAAAAAAAAAAGAGATATGATTAAATGAAACAATGACCAGGAGATGTTCCTCCACAAATGTGTAGTGATTACCTTCTTGTGGGTATTGAAAAATGTCCATCAACTGGTTTTTTATGTGAACTGTACCGTCAAACTGTTCATTGCTCCTTGCATTTGCTCACTTTTTGTCTCTGCTTCTGTCTGTCTCCCTCTCTGTTTGTCTGTTTCTCTCTTTCTTGTTGAGATTATCAATGTAATATACTTGCACAGGAAAAATAAAACCTAAAAAGCCAATTGGCGCCTTACCTTCCTCCTTCATTCTCTTAGGAAATCACAGAGCCCCTTGGAAGTTGGCAAAACAAAGAAGGAAATAGGGGAACTGTAACACAGAGGAATCAGAATTTAGATTTAATGATCCAGTAAAATGTCAACCAAATATTCAGGCTTTGAGACTGACACCTATTTGCCAGCTTTTTATTAATATTTTGCCAAAAAATGGTGAAAGAAGTCCTGATAATTACCATATATTCTGATCATTGTTTAATAAAGGAGACTTTAGCAACAAAAGAACAGATAGAACATAATCTCAGAAAGAAAAAAAAGACATCCTTTTCCATTAGCTTTATTTAGTTTTTAAAAATCATCACGTTTATCTCATTTTTCTTCTTTTTCTCCTTTATGCTTTTATCAATTAGATTAGCTAAACTTCAGTATACAGTAGTGCTAGTCTACAGACTAAAATCTGGAACACATAAGCTCACTATTTGTTGTTCTTTAGAGTCCTGCTCAAATTTACCTCTTTCAAGAGATTCTCCTTGATTTTCCATGTGAAAATGAACCGTTGTTTCATCTAAGCTCCTACATATTATTTTATTTTCATCCATTTTATTTTGAATTTGATTGATACTGCACTTACCTCCATCTCCAGATTGTAAACTCCATGAGGTCAGGAATTCTTATTACTTATTCACTTTGTAAGGAGCACTCCATAAATGCCAGTCGACCAAATGAACCCAAATCTGACAGAAAAAGATATGATTTATGCAAGAGCTGATTTTTCCTTCCACGGAGCAGTAATTCCTGGTAGGCACATAGAAGGGGGGTTAGAAATGTTAGGAAATGAAATCGATCACCTTCACATCATGCTGGCAATGCCACAGTGCCTAAAAGGAAGATGTAAATTCTCCAAATTGTTCTATTTATATATATGTATTTATGTGTGTGTGTGTGTGTGTGTCTGAGGGTTTAACTTCCAACCTCCAGATATGTACACACACGTAAATACACACACACACATTACACACATATACATCAAGTTACTGGAACTTTGCTCCAATTAAGAACACAACCCAAAGTTTCAATATGGAGAGGAAAATATGTATTTTTATTGGCCTTGCTCTTGGCTGGCCACTTTTATTTTTCAGATTCTCTTTGCTAAACCTGATTCCTGGTGTGCTCTGGTACAAAGATCTGTGGCTGTCATGGGGTTGCAGATTTTAGAGTTAGAAAGGCGTTAGGAATTGATCTGTCTCCACTTTCCAAATATATGGAAGAGGAAATGGAGATCGAGGAAGACAAAACATCTAGGTCTTCGGACTTGCCAGCCAGTGCTTTTCCCACTCAAACTATTAAATTGACAGAAGGGAAAATCATGTGGCAATTTGTGCTTTTAAAACAGAGAATTTTTAGAGGCAATCTAATTATTTTTATATTACATTAAGAAAGGAAGAAAGGGAAGAAGAGCGAAGCACCAAAATCAAGAAGGTAAGCTCTTTGGAAAACCTGGTTTTCATCAGCTGGTCATAACCTCTGGAGCGAAGACTGGGCCCAGAGGAATATTCCGGACCGATCTATTCTTGGCAGAAACTGCTTTTTGGGTGAGTAAGCCGCCCACTAGCCTTTTTTTTTCTCCCATCATCTAGATAAAAATGAGTGTTTAAAAACTGTGCTAAAATTTTCAAAAACACCTTAAAAAGATTCCATTACTTAAAGTGATTTGGATAATTGTGTTCAATGGTAGCCATTATTTAAAAATATAATTAGTTGCTGAACTCAGAGAAGGAGGGAAATTTCTGCAGGTGTTTCTCATTATTTGCTATGCATACAAAATATCTGCATAAATTACCATTATTATTCCAATGTATACTAAGAGACAATAAAGCATTAGCAAGCAAAGAAGAACGTTGTTGACCCACAGACTGTGAGAGAGAGGCCTGGATGCACAGTAATAGTGTGTTGGCCTTCAGTGCTGTTGCTGCACATGTGCTACCGCATTCAGGATTAAAAGAAACAATTTTGCACCTGTAACAATGTTACATATGGAATGTAACTCCATCAGAAAGACATTTAAAATAGGAGAGGGGGCAGGGAGAAACAACAAAACAACTGGAAAAAAATAAGGCTATAATTGTTTCAAAAGGGTGACACACACTTAAACTAGGTATCTCGGATTTCTTTGAGCTTAAAGCCCTAGTAGAACAGACAACTGAATTTTTTTAAGTATGTGGTGCATTTGCCAGTTTTCTTTCATTATTGTTAGGGTTTGATGGCAATGTTATTGTCAGTATGGTCCAACCGAACTCTCTACGATAATGGAAATATTCCATATCTGCATAATCCAGCAGTAGCCATTAGTCACATGTGGCTGTTGAGTCCCTGAAATGTAGCTGGTGCAACTAAGTAATTGATTTTTTACAATTTAATTTTAATTAATTTAAATATAAATAACCATATCTGGTGGCTAATGTAATGGACAGCATAGGGAAGTTAGTTGCATTGAGTTGTCCTTGTCAATAAAAATGGTAACTAATATCTTTTGAGTACTTACTACATACCAGGCACTGAGCTAAATATTATCTCATTTAATTAACACCACAACTCTATGAAGTAGGTGCTTTTATGCTTGAGAAGACTGAGGTCTGTAGAAATTAAGGTATTTGTCTTGATATCACCAGACCAGCATATGAAAGGGTCAAGATATAATCTAGGCAGTCTAACTCCAGATTTCTCCCTGTGAACTCTTGTTAAGGTGGCATCAAGAAACAACACGCTGCTGAATTTACTCTACTAATCCACAATAAATCAACTTCTGTCAGTCTCTAATATGAAATCAAATGATAAATGAATATGTAATACATTGGAAGTAAAGATTATCCAGTGATCAATCCAACTCTTACCATTGACAAGAGGGAGGCCCAAAGCAGATGAATTCAAACGTGTTAGTGCTTAGTAAGCTTAAAACCAAGGTCATTGTAATATATGCAAATGTAGCGAGCGTCCCAAACTGCACATAACATAGCAAACACTCATAAAATGGTGTGAGTGCATCCTCCAGGGAAATCTGATACAGCGACCAAGAAGGAAGACTTGGAAGAGATGTTGGGGCCTGATCATTTGGTGATGAAAAGCAAATGAAAAATACTGCCTGGAGGCCGGGTTCGGTGGCTTACACCTGTAATTCCGGCACTTTGGAAGGCCAAGGTGGGTGGATCACTTGAGTTCAGGAGTTCAAGACTAGCCTTGGCAACATGGTGAAACCCCATCTCTACTAAAAATGCAAAATGTTAGCCAGGTGTGGTGGAGTGCACCTGTGGTCCCAGCTACTTGGGGGGCTAAGATGGGAGGATTGCTTGACCCCGGAAGGTGAGGGTTGCAGTGAACAGAGACTGAGATTGTGCCACTGCCCTCCAAACTAGGTCACAGAGTAAGACCCAGTCTCAAAAAAAAAAAAAAAAAAAGAAAAAGAAAGAGAAAGACTGAAAGAAAAGAAAAATACTGATTGGGAAATGAAAGTAAGCCACTAACAATTTGATACATCATTCTGCTTTTCATTTATAATTCTTGCATGATATGAGTAACACTCTGCTGATATAATATCCCCTCCCACTTATAGTTCAAGAGTTCACAAACCAGTTCATGTTTAAGGCCCATCCAAACAAGTGACTGCTACTAAGGGATCAAAGGAGAAAACAAGGCAGAAAATTGGTACATCTTATTTTTAATAATTCCCATATTATAATGGATATTAACAAAAACCTGTTTTGAATCTTGCTGCCATAGCCTTTAGAATATTCTTAAAATTCATGCAATCTTTGTGGGGGTTCTGTACTTCTACATATATTTTGACTAAAATCAACTAGAATCTTTTGTCCAGATGGTGAAAGAAAACTTTCTTTTTGCCTTAGCTAGGTGCTTTACACATCTTAGGTAGGCAAAATTATTCACATTGGACTTCAGAGAGATTAAGTAATTCACCCAATGACATTCAACCAGTGAGTTAGAAAATCAAGATGTGAACTCAGGTCTATCAAGTTCCAAAAATTGTCACTCTTTACTGTTCTGACCTGCTCCCCACTGCCATACAGTATTGTCTGTGATCTGGGCTTAAAATTATGAATATAGTTGTATTAGTCCATTTTCATGCTGCTGATAAAGACATACCTGCGACTGGGCAATTTACAAAAGAAAGAGGTTTAATGGAACTTACAGAACCACATGGGTGGGGAAGCCTCACAATCATGGCAGAAGGCAAGGAAGAGCAAGTCACATCTTACATGGATGGCAGCAGGCAAAAAAAGCTTGAGCAGGGAAACTCCCTTTTTAAAAAACCATCAGATCTTGTGAGATTCATTCACCACCACAAGAACAGCACAGGAAAGACTTGCCCCCATAATTCAATTACCTCCCACTGGGTTCCTCCCATAACACATGGGAATTGTGGGAATTACAAGATGAGATTTGGGTGGGCACAAGGGGCCAAACCATATCATTCCACCCCTGGTCCCTCCCAAATCTCTTATCTTCACATTTCAAAACCAATCATACCTTTCCACAGTCCCCCAAGTCTCAACTTATTTTGGCATTAACTCAAAAGTCCACAGTCCAAAGTCTCAACCATGACAAGGCAAGTCTCTTCTGCCTATGAGCCTGTAAAATCAAAAGCAAGTTAGTTACTTCCTAGATACAATGGGGGTAGAGGCATTGGGTAAATACAGCCATTTCAAATAGAAGAAATTGGCAAAAACCAAGGGGCTACAGGCCCCATGCAAGTTTGAAATCCAGTGGGGTAGTCAAATCTTAAAACTCCAAAATGATCTCCTTTGACTCCGTGTCTCACATCCAGGTCACATTGATGCAAGAGGTGGGTTCCCATGGTCTTGGGTAGCTCCACCTCAGTGGCTTTGCAGGGTATAGACCCCCTCCTGGCTGCTTTCATGGGCTGGCATTAAGTGTTTGTGGCATTAAGGTGCACTGTGCAAGCTGTCGGGGCATCTACCATTCAGGAGTCCGGAGGATGATGGCCCTCTTCTCACAACTCCACCAGGCAGTGCCCCAGTAGGGACTCTGTGTGTGGGGGCTCCCACCCCACATTTTCCTTCTGCACTGCCCTAGCAGAGGTTCTCCTTGAGGGTCCTGCCCCTGCAGCAAACTTTTGCCAGGGTATCCAGGCATTTCCATACATCTTCTGAAATCTAGGTAGAGGTTCCCAAACCTCAATTATTGACTTCTGAGCACCTGCAGGCTCAACACCACATAGAAGCTGCCAAGGCTTGGGGCTTCCACCCTCTGAAGCAACAGCCCAAGCTGTTGGTCCCTTTTAGTCAATGGTTGGAGCACCTGGGACACAGGGCACCAAGTCCCTAGACTGCACACAGCAGAGGGATCTTGGGCCTGACCCACTAAACCATTTTTTCCTCCTAAAACTCTGGGCCTGTGCTGTGAGGAGTTGCCATGAAGACCTCTGACTTGCCCTGGAGATATTTTCCCCATTGTCTTGGGGATTCACATTCAGCTCCTCATTACTCATGCAAATTTCTGCAGCCAACTTGAATTTCTCCTCAGAAAATTGGATTTTCTTTTTATCAAATTGTCAGTCTACAAATGTTTCAAACTTTTATGCTCTGTTTCCCTTTTTAAATTGAAGGCTTTTAACAGCACGCAAGTCACCTCTTGAATGCTTTGCTGCTTAGAAATTTTTTCCACCAGATACCCCAAATCATTGCTCTGAAGTTCAAAGTGCCACAAATCTCTAGGGCAGGGGCAAAATTCTGCCAGTCTCATTGCTAAAACATAACAACAGTCACCTTTACTCCATTTCCCAACAAGTTCCTCGTCTCCATGTAAGATCACCTTAGCCTTGATTTCATTGTCCATATCATTAACAGCACTTTGTTCAAAGCCATTCAACAAGTCTCTAGGAGGTTCCAAACTTTTCCACATTTCCCTGTCTTCTTCTGAGCCCTCCAAACTGTTCCAACCTTTGCTTATTACCCAGTTCCAAAGTCACATCCACATTTTTGGGTATAGTTTCAGCAGTGCCCCACTCTACTGGTACCAATTTACTGTATTAGTCTGTTTCGTGCTGTATGTCATAAACACACACCCAAGACTGGGCAATTTACAAAAGAGCAAGGTTTAATTAGACTTACGGTTCCACCTGGCTGGGGAAGCCTCACAATCATGGCGTAAGGCAAAGAGGAGCAAGTCACATCTCATGTGCATGGTGGCAGGCAAAGAGAGCTTGCACAGGGGAACTCCCATTTTTTAAAACCATCAGATCTTGTAAGGCTCATTCACCACCACCAGAACAGCACAGGAAAGACCCACCTCCCCCAATAATCCAATCACCTCCCACTGAGTTCCTCCCACAACACGTGGGAATTGTGGAAGTTACAAGATGAGATTTGGGTGGGGACACAGAGCCAAACCATATCAATAATCCAGTCTCATTTTTGGTATTCCACAAAATCAGATCTTCAAAGACACAAACCAATTCATCAGATTTGCATAACAACATGCCTCAAAATCCTGGCTAATTCTGTTCCTTTCAAACTAAATGAAACTTCACACTCTTTTCCTGCCCCCAGCCTGTGCCGTCTCCCACAAAACTTTCCTAATTTCTAATTCTTCACAGGAATTTTGCTGCACACCTGCCCCATCTGCTTTTTAGGATCAAAACTAATTACCCCTCCCTTGAGTTCTCACAGTCATTCCTCTGTGTTTGCATCTATTACACTGTATTATGGTTGCTATTTAAGTACCTGTGTTCTCCACTCCACCACTCAAAGTTGCATTTTATCCTCTGCTCCCTTTTTGTGTGTGTGTCTTCAGTAACTGACAAAGTGTCTGCATATAATAAATGCTTAAATATTTGTTGAATTCAAATGAACTAAATAAAAACAAGCAAGTTCACACAAACTTCTCCAAATATGAATTAAACCAGGGTATACATTTTCACACTGATAATACTGCTATCAAATGAGCCAGTTATAACAATGATCTCTTTATGATTGTATTTACTTGGTATTTTATAACAGTTTGGTTCTGACTTTGTTTCCCAACAAAACAATGAGCCCTTTAAAGTTATTATTTATATTAGTATAGCACATATGTTAAGAGCACAGACTCAAATTTATAAGTAAATAGTGCTCAGGTCTTAATTTAACAAGGTGACTGATAGATGACATGGAGACATCAATGCCACTGAAAGAAAAGTTTAATGTCATTCACACTTTGAGAAACAAGAGGTGTGGCATGCCATGCAGGGCCACAGGAAGAGACAGCAGATTTGGATAGGAGACAGAAATAGGGCTTTGGTGGAAGCCTAGGCCAGAGGTTTTATTGGGGTTTCTGTAGGAAAGGCAAGGTGAGGTAGAATAACCTGTTCAGGATTGACTAGTTTGAATAATTCCAATGGGCTTTGGGCTATGGGAGTGGTCTTAGTTGCCTGGTATCTGACCCTGGAATAATTTAGGTCAGAGGAAATATTGGCTTGGTGTATGAGACTACATAAAGCAGGTGGTTGGAGATTAGTTGGTTTGGGTATGAAAGGTATGCTCATGGCCTAGCCCTTTGTTATCTCTAAAGAGTGGCTCACCCTTGGAAGGACAGACTTCACTGACCACCAAGATTTTTAAGATTTCAAAACATAAGATACAGAAAATGAAAAACATGACTAATACAATGACCTTGAACAAGTTGCTCAACCTCTCTCATTTTCCTCATCTGTAAAATGGGGATAATAATTACAACATCATAGGGTTGTGGTGAGGATCAAATGAATTAATATACATAAGACAGATAGAAAAGTATATGACATATACAATATGATGTAAAAATTAGCAATAATATTTGTCACTACATACAACACCTCCCAAAATGCATCCCACAAGATAGGAGGTGCTTGAAAAGTATTGAATGAATGAACGTAGGAATAAATGAAGAAGTCCTCAGGATTACACACCTTAGTGTTGAGCAACCAACATTTCAATTTCTTAGAAACAGAAAAATAATTTATGGGTAAAGCTGGTACTGGAGTGAAAAAGATGAACTGAATCTAGCAAAGGAATAAAATTCTCACTAACTAAAGCTTTTGTTGCTGTTTTCCTAAAGTGCATCTTTTAGTCCATCTATCTCTGTCTCAATATTTAAGGCAGGCATTTGTCTTTCAGGTTTCTTTTGGCATCACTGCAATCATGAAATGGAACATAATTTCCTTCATCCATAACCCAGTGAAGTTTAGTTGGACTTGATATCACTCCCAATTTTAAAAAGAAAATTTGCATCTTCAGACATCAGCAGCATGAGGCAACCTAAGAAATAAGTGTGCATTAGGCCTCTAAATAGACTTTTCCTTTATTATCTGTATGTAGCATCTACCTAATGGAAAATGAAACGACAGCATCCATCTCCTTCTACTAGCATTACAATTTAAAGGAATCCAGTGAACTGTCCTTGTTAAAGCATAGGATCTAGTACGATTCTTTACTTCTAATGAACCCAGCATTTCAGATGCACAGATCTTTAGAATTGGAGAACTGGATGTTTTTCCACCCCCTGGATTTTCAAAGAAGAAAACAGATTCCAAGGCCCCATCTGCCATCTCTTGTCAACAGTCCTGGAAAAAGGACTCATTTCTATGTATTTAGGACACCCAGAATAATGTCTTATTTTTTGAAATCAGCATGGTATCCAAATGAAGGCAGCCATTTTACTAGTATTAATACAAAAAACTTACTTCAGTGAACAATGAGGACTTGAAATATCTATCTACTATATCCCCAAAGCCAAGAGCATGGAAGAGATAATCTATGTTACAACATGGATAAGTAACTAATTTTCTTATTCATAGGTACAAATAGCTGTGTTGGAAACAGCATCGGTTGGAGACTTTGGTGGCCCAAATCTGCCAATCTCTAGATATGTGACTTTATGTAAACTATTTAAATACTCGAGGTCTCTGTTTTCTTATCTGTAAAATGAGGGGATTAAATCAGATGTTCAAGATCTAACATTTCCTGATTTTATGAGACGATTTATAATCAAACTTTATGGTACTAATTACCTGCAGGTCACTTAAGTAGGTCTGATTATCAACACTAATTCACATGGACTTAATATAGAATTAACCAGACCACATGATAACCTCATAAACATACTCTTTATACACTTTTAATCTTTTGGGGTTATTTCCTATAACAAGAGGTCCAATTTAAAAATGAGTTGAGTTATAGGCCTTTATATAGCATTCATTTCTACACACTTGAAATAGAAAATGTTAGCTATTTAATCAGTCAGGTTTATAATTTAGTTTGTAAACTCAGAGACCATATCTAGGTTTTACATAATATTGATTACATGATCAGGGCTCGTTAAAGGATAATAATTTAAAAATCACTTCTAAGTGTTAGCTTTTCCTAGCTAATTTCCTTTCCATGTGAATGCTTCATGTTTTAATATATCACCCTTTTCTCTTATTTATTTATTTATTTATTTGCTCTAGAAAACTGGTGAGAATTAATCTAGAATGATGACAAAATTAATGGGAATTTAAATGGAAGTGTAATCTTATTGGAATTTCATTTCTGATGACATAATAATAGGCTTATATAGCACCTTTCATCTATGGACCTCTAGGCACTTTACAAACATTAGTTAATTCGCACAACAATCCTGTGAGGTTGGCAATTATAATCAGCCCCATTATGTAAATCAGGGAAGTGCAATACAGGGAGGTTAAGTTCCTCAGGCAACAGGGAAACTAGTGGCAGAGCCGGCATCAGACCACAAGCATCCAAATGCTTACAACTGCACACCCAAAGAAGCTTGTGGAAAGCCTACCATTTTAGTTGGTTGCCACGAAAAGACTTCTTTGCAAAAAAAAAAAAAAAAAAAAAAAAAAATCCCAAAGAAATGTCTAATCTTGCCATTGCTTGCAGTGCTCCACAATGGAGGTGAAAGAACTAGAAGGGTAGGGCAGTATAAAGGAGACTTGCCTCGCAATGTACTCTGCCAAGCTTTTTCTCACCAGGCCAAGACTCCAGCCAAAAGGCTATGGCTATCCCTTTTTTCGCCAGCAACATTTGAAGGAAAAATAACCCAAATGCTAATATGAACATTGTTTATAATAACAGAAATGATTTATTGAGCGTTTAATGGTTGATGGGCATTGTATTAAGATGTTTCATATATGTCACCTCATTTAATCTTTATAATAACCTATATATAAGTATATTAACTATTGCTGTGTAACAAAGCACTGTAAAACCCAGGACTTAGAAAAAATATTTATTTTTGTTCTCCTATCTGTGGGTCAATGAGGGGGTTGGTGATGTAGGCTGGACTTGACCTCCAGCTGAAGGTTGGATCCAGGTCTGTTCAACAAGCCTCTCCTACTCCTTAGACATCAGGATAGCTGGAGCATTTTTTCTCATGATAAGCATGTTTTAAACTGTTACTGCATCACATCTTCTGATATCCCACTAGCTGTGCAAGTTCAAGGCCAAAGCCAAAATATGAAGTACTTCCCGCCCAGGATGAGGTCCACCCAGTTGCATGGCTAAATCCAATGTCAATGAAATAGGAAAGTTTATTCCTGATATAAAGTTGGTAGAAACAGTGAATATTTTTGAATAATTGAACCTATCATTGTAGCTATTCTTTTGTTCCTTCTTTTACTTTTTTTTTTTTTTTTCTTTTTGAGACAAGGTCTCACTCTGTGGCCCAGGATGGAGTGCAGTGACATGATCATGACTCACTGCAGCCTCTCTCTCTACCTCTTCGCCTTAAGCAATCCTCCCACTTCAGCCTCCCAAAGGGCTGAGATTGCAGGCATGAGCCACCGCACCCAGTCTTGTAGCTATTCTTGTTCTAGTTTTATAGATGAGAAAGCAAGCTGGAAGCAGGGAAGCCTTAAGAATTTGAATGTCTGTATGTCTCCCAGCCCTGCTGACTGCTGTTTCTCTTTTAACAGCAAGCATATCATAGGTTGCCTTCTCATTCCTCAGATGATCCACTCAGAAGTGACATAAACCCACCTTCTCCTCTTCACTGGAGATTAATGATTTAAATTACAGGGCCAAGCACTTCTCTGTCCTGGTTATGGCTTAAGCAGGGGCTAAATAGTCTTTTTCACTTCTGTGCCTTTAGTTCCACACGAGACCAAGAAGCACTGAGCCCTCCTCAAACCTTCAACACCAGTGCATTTAAGCTATTAAACCGTCCTGTTGCATTTCAAAGAATGGATGCTGACAATTCACAGAAAGCACCCTTTAGCTTTTGGATGTATGAATTAATCATTCCAGTTAACTAGATACAAAGTTCACCTAAGGTCTCTGACCTTCTGAAGATAAATATTAAACATATCCGACTTACTCAGTAGAAGCAATGCAAATTACCAACAGTCCCTGGGTCAAGGATCTGAGAGACAATAAGAAGTTCAAATAAATCAGACCATAAGGGGCAGACAAGAATTTTATTACTGATGTGAATACTGCACATCATCCACATACAGTTCTCTCCTGCCAATATCAGCAGGGGCACCAGAAAGTGCGAAATGGGCTGGCTCAATTTTTGTACTTTTGTCAGCTGCTACATCTTTCAACTCTATTTTTAAGATGTAGAATTATGAACACAAGAAAGGAGAAAGGCCTGCAACTTTATTAGTGTATACCTACCAGTTTAAAAGGAGTTAATAATATTTTAACACCTATAAAACTATGCAATGGATAGAAGTTGTGGCATTACAATGTTTGCTTTTCAAATTCCATTTTGCAGAGTGTAAGAATTCCTTGGCAGGGCTACAGGAGCAGCTGCAGGAAAACAGAGAGGCAGAGGTACAGTGCCTTTGGTCTCCCCTTATTCTACTGGAGCAGCTGCATTTTTATCTGCTTTATCAATTGAATTTCATGTACAATTACACTGGAATAAAAGCATTCTGCTGTTTTAAAAATGGTTTTAAACCACTGGTTTTGATCATGTCTTTTTCTGCTATATTTTTCATTTTTCTATACCCAACAATTGTGCTTATCTTGAATATGGCCTTAACATTTATTTATTTAAATTTTGGCTCTTTGCGTATCAGCAAAGAATGGTATTCTCTTTGCCATGATTTTAGCCTTTTTCCAAAACATGCCCCATTTTGTTTTGATTGCTTTAATCTTTTTGTTCTCTTCTCCTTATGTTCAGCATCAAAATTGCTATTTTACTCCTAGCCTAGGGACAGGCATATTCGATACTATTTCAAATAAATAATCTAACTGGAGATTGGAGAGAAAAACAAGATCTCTGAGGTCTGGGAATGGCTGTGTTACGTTTAATTTATGCAAAACCTTCTGTATCACACTCTCTGTAGGATTTTCTTTGAATTCCTGACCACTACCTTTCAGATAGTGGAGTTTCATGGAGCACACAGCAATGATCAGTATAACCCAAAGGGTTCTTTCCAGTCACTTCCACTCTCCATCTCTTTTTGTGAAATGTCACGTACGGATGAGCTGAGAGACCACAGGCACACTTGGGCTGCTCCCTGAAAGCCAGAGCTGCTTCATATCTATTTATATGTGGACATGATGAGGCCTCTTGGACAAACATAGCAACTCTTCACTGAAAATGTCTCAGTTCTATTTTTTAACACAATATTCCAACCCTCCCCTTTCTCTTACCATTAAGGGTATTGCCTCACATTGCACTATCCCTCAGCTTCTTGGTCCTCTGAACTGTGCTATCACTGTAACAGAGAGAGAAGAAAAAATTTAATCTCCAGTGATATCAAGTAACTCCTGTGTCTTTGGCACCATTGCTGGTGAAATCTCTGGTCTATTTAAATTACTGTGAGTTTAGACTTCAAGAAAAACTCCTCACTGATTTTTCCTAAACATTCTTTTTTAATTTTTTAATTTATTTATTATACTTTAAGTTCTGGGATACATGTGAGGAACGTGCAGGTTTGTTACATAGATATACACGGGCCATGGTGGTTTGCTGCACCCATCAACCATCATCTACATTAGGTGTTTCTCCTAATGCTATCCCTCCCCTAGTCCCCCACCCCCCAAAAGGCCCCAGTGTGTGGTGTTCCCCTCCCTGTGTCCATGTGTTCTCATTGTTCAATTCCCACTTATGAGTGAGAACATGCAATGTTTGGTTTCTGTTCCTGTGTTAGTTTGCTGAGAATGATGGTTTCCAGCTCCATCCATATCCCTGCGAAGGACATGACTCATCCTTTTTTTATGACTGCATAGTATTCCATGGTGTATATATGCCACATTTTCTTTATTCAGTCTATCAATGATAGGCATTTAAGTTGGTTCCAAGTCTTTGGTATTGTGAACAGTGCTGTAATAAACATAAGTGTGCATGTGTCTTTATAGTAGAATGATTTATAATCCTTTATAAAGTAATGGGATTGCTGCGTTAAATGGTACTTCTGGTTCTAGATCCTTGAGAAATTGCCATGATGTCTTCCACAATGGTTGAACTAATTTACACTCCCACCAACAGTACAAAAGCGTTCCTATTGCCCCACATCCTCTCTAGCATCTGTTGTTTCCTGACTTTTTAATGATAACCATTCTAACTGGTGTGAGATGGTATCTCATTGGGGTATTTATTTGCATTTCTTTTGGCCAAGACAATCCTAAGCAAAAAGAACAAAGCTGGAAGCATCACACTAACTGACTTCAAACTATACTACAAGTCTACAGTAACCAAAACAGTGTGGTACTGGTACCAAAACAGATATATAGACCAATGGACCAGAACAGAGGCCTCAGAAAAAACACCACACATCTACAACCATCTGATCTTTGATAAACCTCACAAAAACAAGCAATGGGGAAAGGATTTCCTATGTAATAAATGGTGTTCGGAAAACTGGCTAGCCATATGCAGAAAACTGAAACTGGACCATTTTATTACACCTTAACAAAAATTAACTCAAGATGGATTAAAGACTTAAATGTAAGACCTAAAACCATAAAAATCCTAGAAGAAAAGCTAGGCAATACCATTCAGGGAATAGACATGGGCAAAGACTTCATGACTAAAACATGAAAAGCAATGGCAACAAAAGCCAAAATTGACAAATGGGATCTAATTCAGCTAAAAAGCTTCTGCAGAGCAAAAGAAACTATAATCAGAGTGAACAGGCAACCTACGGAATGGGAGAAACTTTTTGCAACCTATCCATCTGACAAAGGGTTAATGTCCAGAATCTACAAAGAGCTTAAACAAATTTACAAGAAAAAAAAAAAACAATCCCATCAAAAAGTGGGCAAAGGGTATAAACAGACATGTC
Organism: Chlorocebus sabaeus; assembly: GCF_047675955.1. Classification (NCBI taxonomy): domain Eukaryota; kingdom Metazoa; phylum Chordata; class Mammalia; order Primates; family Cercopithecidae; genus Chlorocebus; species Chlorocebus sabaeus. Next base: position 64,443,588 of record NC_132918.1, read on the forward strand.
TCAAAAGAAGGCATTTATGTGGGCAACAAACATATGAAAAAAAAGCTCATCATCTCTAAGTGTTCTTTATATTGGCAATAACTTTGAAATAAAACCCATGATAATTCTTAGTCACATTTTGGGGTTACTGATGAAAACTAGTTGTAATATTCATTATGAATCAGTACTAGTATTCAAAATGGGAGGGGTATATTGACTTCTATGAAATAAAACATATTTCCCTTCCCTGTAACACAAAGGTAGGCCAGTTGAGGTCCTAACAATCTTTTAATTTCTTCCACCAGCACTGCAGTATGGGTTAGTGTGCAAATTCTGATTCTGTGAAATACCAGTTACTTAAGTCTTGATAGTCAATGTCCCCAGTATGCCACCCATAACTTCTTTGGAATTAACAGTTTTGGGCACCTAGCACTACTAACTGTTGTCCCCTGTCAATCTTTGTCTAAATGTTTCCTGTGGTGACTGGATACATGTTCGAATGTACACTAGGCTGAAAATACAGATAATTAGCACCCTTTGGGAATAGTACCAGCCTATAACTGCTAGGAGTTTGGGGTATACGTATTCCATTTCTGTAACCCCTCAGTGAGATAATTCTGAGGGTCATACTTCTATACTAGCTTCTAGAATTCTCCAGTGGTATTAAGCTCCAGTTGTCCACAGTGATAGTTGTCTTGAGATCTCATCATTTTTCTGTTCTCTTCCCTTCCCTGACTCACTTTCCACATTTCCTGTTGGCATCTTCTGCAATCAGCTCACAGATAAACCACTTGAACTCAGGCCCTTTCTTTAGGATTTGCTTCTTGGGTAACTCAAACTAAAATACTATTCTATGCCTCAAATTCATCACTGGTAAGGGAGTCGGATGATAATAACTCCCCCAAAGGCTTGTAAAGATTAAATAAAACAGTATCTTTATACTCTTACAATTTCTATGGCCACAAAGTAGGCATTTAATAAATTATATTAATCCATAGTATGTATCCTCCCATCTTGCCTGTATACCTCTATCGCCTCATACCCTGCCACTGTGTTCCCTACTCATTTCAATGAGGACACAGTGGTCTTCTTGCTCTTCCTCAAACATGCCAAGCACACTTCTCCTTCACAGTCTCTGCACCCTCAGTGTCCTCTTCCAGATATCCGCATGGCTTTCTCCATTACTTCTTTATAAACCTTGCGCAAATGTGATCTGATCAATAAGAATTTCCCTGATCACCACATACAAAGTAGTATTTCCTATAAGATCTCAGTGCCCTCCTTGCCCCACTTCATTCTTCTCCATTATAGTCATCATTGTCCACTAGATCAGAAACACCATAATGGCAGGAGCCATGTTTATTTTGTTTCTTGCTCCATCTCCAGCACCTATAAAAGGACTGGGCACCTAGTAAAAGGAAAAACAATATTTGTTGAATGAAAGATCTTCATAAAATCCAAAATTTGAAAAGTCCTTTTAAGTGTAAAAATACTTAAAGATACACTGATCAGGATAATCTTATCAGATTATGCCAGTGGTTTGTGGGAGCTGGCTTATATATGCTCAAAATAGTGAATTATATATTCAGCAATTTTCTTGACCGATTTTTAAAGCGTTGCAGCTTGAAATTGGCCATAATGAAAATGTTCACACCATGGAAATTAGTAAATGTTATATATCAAGACTTTATTTGGGAAGGGGGAATCTGTTTGTCACCACACTACTGATGACAGCTAAAATTCTGGAGCAAACAGAATTTTAAAAGAAAAGTGCTTTTAGGCTAGAACATAGCTTTGGAGTAAGGATAAAGGATAACATTATTGAACACTGGCATCATCCTTTGGGCCTTATGTTGAGCTTCATGTCTGAGAGATAGTGCAGAATTGTCCCCCAGGCAGATTTAATAAGATTTGCTTCTATGTTACATTGCACCATGCATACATTTCTACTACTCTTCATATGACATGAATTTTTCATTGTTAATATATAAACAGTTGGCTCTATGAGGACAAGACACTGTTCATCTTTATAATCCCTGGAGACTAACAAAATTTGCCCACACAGCAGGCTGGTGAATGCTTGAACGACAAAGTGATAAAAGTCAGGATTATGATGACTGACACAAAAAGTAAGGCCATATATAACTGACCCCATAATGCTTCCTTTCACAGTGTCTTAAAGAAAGAAGTTGAGTCTAACCTCACCTTGAATTTGCAATCACTTCTATTAAAATGATGAAAATAATTCAATCAGCTCAATCCAGTTTTCTTTTCTTTTTCTTTCTTTTTTTTTTTTTTTTTTTTTTTTGAGATGGAGTTTTGCTCTTGTTGCTCAGGCTGGAGTGCAATGGTGCGATCTTGGCTCATCACAACCTCCACCTCTGCAAGGCTCAAACAGTTCTCCTGCCTCAGTCTCACAAGTAGCTGGGACTACAGGCATGCGCCACCACACCCAGTTAATTTTGTATTTTTAGTAGAGACAGGTTTTCTCCACGTTAGTCAGGCTGGTCTTGAACTGCTGGTTTCAGGTTATCCGCCCGCCTCCGCCTCCCAAAGTGCTGGGATTACAGGCGTGCACCACTGTGCCAGGTCTCCTCCGTCCATTTTTCTTTGCACAAATAAACTCTGCTAAGGATAGGGGTTCTCAAGACATAAATTCTAGTCAACTTGTAAATATATGTTGACTTCTGAAGCCACAGAAATATATCATGAAGAATAAGTTTCAATTTTGACCTTGCATGCCATTCACAAAAGAAGGGTTATTGAAAGTCTGAGTAATATTTTTCTCCTTAGATGAGCATATTAGGTGAGGCAGGAGAGATTATGCTGCAATAACAAATAAACTTAGAAATTGTGGTGCTAGAAATCAATAAAAGTTATTTTTCATTTGCATCTTAGTCTTATGTGAGAGATGTGGCTTTCTCAATAGATCTCCTCCAAGGCACCTCTACACACTTTCCATGGTGGGATCTCAGTCATACCAGCCCCCTGTAATTGGAAGAGATACTGGGAAAGGTAATCTTTCTGTGTATCATGAAAAAAATTATTCTGATGAGCTTCTATTCAGTCTCTGCCAAAATATGTCTAAAAATTATCAGATATTCTATACATAAATTCATTTTACAGGAAATCTCACTACCTCAATTTACTGATAATGGCCCACTTTTCCTGTGAGTAGAAGTCTCTGTTTGCTGCCTGACCAATAGCCTTCTATTTCTCTGCTGCTTAGGAAAGCCTGCATTTTTCACTTAAAGTCTGGTTTTCCTAGCTTCCTGTCTTTAACTTTATGAATCTGAAAGACAAATCTGGTGGGAAGTGCTGGAAAAGACTTTCTTCCCTAATTGAAAAGAGAACAAAGTACATTTCCCTATTTTCCTCCATTGATGTGGCCATGCAGTCTATTGCATTTGAAATTAGGACTGCCATCTCGTGACAATGAGAAGAGGCACAGCAAAGGTACAGAGGATGGTCGAGTGTGAAAGATGGAAGTTACATGCCTCCTGAAAACAGCAAAGAGCCATTGAATTAACTCTGGAACCCATATATGTTGGGACTCTTGTTAATCGACACAACTTTTTTTCCGTATTAAGATATTTTTCAGTGTATTTTTTATTTAAATGGTTTTAGGATATTTATGGCATTTCAATAGGTGTTTTTAAGTGCCTAATTGATGCAAGATACAGTGTTAGCTGCAGAAAGATGTTTTCCACTCACCTCAGATCTGTTCCAATTTCACCCAAAATGCTGCCAAACATCTCCTTCAAAAAGGCAAGCAAATACTATCTGATATTGAGGTTTACCTACATATTTAATTTGGAACCTCTCCATTCCTAGAAGATGGACTACAGTTTTAGAACTGTTAAAGTTCGTTGTGTACCTCAAGAGAGACTGTCAGGGTGGACCACCCTTGTTATTAAAAACAACAACAAAAACAACAAAACTTGGCAATGAAAACCAAGCCTCAAAGGATGGTCTCTAGTAAAGAGATGGAGACTAGGGGAGTTAAATTATTCTTTATTTCAAAGTAACAGCAATGTTTGGTTTTTTCCCAGGTAGATCAAGAGAAAAGAACTTTGTGGGGAGCTTGGGACTCAGGGAGAAAAGGAGGTGAGAGAAAGTTTTCTGTAGTGAAACATGTCAGCTAACCAAGGCTAAGCATAGCGAGGACAAGGCACCTTGGCTACGCTGATGTCTGATCTTTTCGTTTACATTGTTTTCTCTTTCTGCTTGTATTTCACCATCATTATTCCCAATTCTTCAGCAGTTGTTACACATAATAGAGTTACATATTGGTTTCTTAAAGAATAAGGTGAGCATGGTGTTTGAGTTTGCTTAGGACTTTTCCAGTCTTAGCCCAGAAAGTCCCACATTCAAGGCAAACCCAAACGGCTTGTCATCCTACTTAGAAAACAAAGGCAAGAGGGTGAGACCTGTGAGTGGGAGTGGTAATTAAATGGTGAAAGCTGATCAAAATTGAGATGCAAGTAGTGTTCTGACCAGGAAGTGAGGGATCCCAGGAGAATGTAAATTTTATTTTCATGAGAATTCTGAATGATATAGGATAGGTGGTTACACTTACCTCGAGGACACAGGAAGTCAAATTGACTATATTAATGGTAAAGAAAAGAGTAACTCCAGAGGGTTGGGGATTTGGAAACATAGGGATCCTGGTATTGCCAGATTAAACTAATTTCTATAATTGTAGCAAATGCTGAGAAATTCAGGGCTCACTAAGAATGTATAGCAAAACAATCTCTCTGGAAGCATCTGGAAAGTCCTCCTTGAAGACAAAGTCCTGGCTATATTGAATTTGAAGTCTTTCAGGCAGATTCATTCTCTAGCATCACTGACATAAAGCAGTGACTTCTAATGAGTACAATTAATGGAGACTTTTTGTGACTGCAGAAAGAACTTGCAAACTAGTGTGAGAATTACTATAATTCTGATTTTAGCTGCTTCAAGCGATCTTTAATAGGCCCTTTTTCCTTCTATGAGGCTATCCCATCCTCAAAATGTGCCAGACTTTAATCTCTCTACTTCATTTCTACTCAGCTTTGCCTAAAGATAAAATTTTCACATAAATAAATTCTACTTAATGTATTATCTAGTTAGAGAGTCGATTCTCCCAGATACAGTCACTTCATGTGGAGGAGTGATGATAATGCTGGATCACTTCAGCCATCAGTGTAAGGTGTTGGGACATACAATTTTGACTCCAGGAAACTCAAGATCTCTCCTGAGTAAAGCCAGTTTCCAGAATGAAAAAGAAAAAACTTATCTCTGACTATATGTACCACATTCCTCAGAATCCCCCTGAATTCCTTTACCTAGACAGCTTGTTGTCCATGTGGGAAAATATACCATGCAACTTTTACAATTATACAGAAGACAACTTTCTCTAGCATTTCAATAAAATTCAGTGTTATTGGCTTCATATTCCCACTAATGTATTGTAATCATATACTTGCTATTTCCGATTAGCAATAATATCATTGCAGCTTATTAGGTCAAAAGACCACTAAGAGAAGTTCTCTACCAAAATAGAATGTCTGAAAGGCATTTTTGAAATTCATTTTAAGAATGAGGTCATTGAAAAAAACAGGTTGCAATGAAGACTGTAAAGCAGACACTTGTTCTTTGGTGAAAACGTTCATACATTCTGAACTGAATAAATCTAACATATTTTAAATATTATATTGTTTCAAAAAATAACAAACTGTCAAGTCCTGCTACTTATCACTGTGTGATCTTAGGCAAGAAACTGGAACCATAAATGAAGTATTTATAAACAGCATATGCGGCAGCATTCCAAAAGGCAGTCTTCTCTCATACTTTGGTTTACAGTGTATATCTTTTTTTTCCCCCAAGATAACTGTAACCACCTTGAGGCAGAACCTCTTTACTCCCCCAAGGACAGTCTGCACCAGAATGCACCTAGTAGAAGTGTAATATATATCTGTAAGGTATAAAGCTAAATCGTTGATTGTAGGTTACTCATTATGCTGTTCCAATCTTCATTGCACTTTATGATGTGTAAAACAGGAATATAGCTTATCAACTATAATCCATTTTTTGAGGCTCAGAATGATTTTTGAGATCAAATAGGGCAGTGGGAAGAATTGCTGAGTTTGAATATGGCCTCTACCACTTACTTGCTGTGAGATTTGGACAGATTCCTTATTTCTCTGCTTCAGTTTCCTCATCTGTAAATAAAGACAAGAGTATCTATGATCAAGTAATTATGAAGAGTAAATGAATTATAAATAAAAAGGGCCTAGAATTGTGTTTGGTATAATAGCAAGTACTTTATGGTTGTCTTTTATTCAAATAAATTTATAAAATCATATGATTTTACAGAATTGATCTGTAAAAAATCACTATATCTACTTTCTTTCTGCCCAAGCTATTACTAAATCCATGGTATACTTTACAATCAATAATATCTAAAAAATAAAAATAAAATAAAAAAAAATAAAAAAAAAAGAAATAGAGTTACTAAAGAAAACCAAAGAAGACACAATGAGAAAAATGACTAAGGAAGATGGAGACAGAGAAGTGAGAGAAAGTGATAAGGTGCATGGAAACCAAACTCAAAACCTGGCCCATTGCTGTTCTCTGGTTGCCAGATTTTGAAAATGATACTGATCTTATAATTTTACTTGGATAGTCATCTCCTGACATACAGGGTTGGTTGAAAGGATTTGTTCACTTTTCCCCTTACCTCCTCCCTTCCGATGTTTGTTTTTCACCGAGGTGGTTGGGAAGGAAGTTGTGGCAGCAATGAGGAATGTGAGAAGTTCTGACTGTCTCCTTGCCCTTTGCCTAGAAATATCAGTATCTTAACCATAATATTTAAATTGATGAATGGAAAGCCATAAAACTTGGTGGAAAACAACATAGGATACCTTTTAATTTCATATTGACACGATTCAAGCTTTAGCCTAAGAATACTTACATAAAAATAAGCAACTTTTTTTTACAAACTATGATGTCTTCACATTTCATTTCAGGGTCACATTTGAAACAGCTTTCTACCCAGCTTCTTAAATTATGCTTTATAGAAAACTAGTTTCATGAAATACTTGTTGTTGTTTTATATTTTTATGTCTTTTCCCCTCATGGCTAATGCCATTTTTAAAAAAAGTTCAGCGGTCAAAAAAGTAAGGAAAACATTGAGTTAACCAAAATTTAACAAGTGTCTTTTTGATAGGAATTTTCAGAATCTTTATTATGCCAACAAGCATCATCCATCTTTTAGAAGAAGATACCATAGGTAGTTTTTGCCAAATGTATTCGATCATGTAACATTTATAAGCATTTTTTTCCATGGTACATTGCAATGGTTGATGGACATGCTTTAGGAAAAACATTATGAAGGGCTGACTTAATTCAATGATGCAATGCATTTGTTTAACATTCTGTACTTGTCAAAAAATCAAAACCCTTTCACATGTGTGGTAATAATTCTTCATCACAACAGTCCCCAGGAAGCAACAGAAAAATAATTAATACAGCCATTTTATGGATCTCATAAACAGAAGCCTTAAAGGTGGAATTATTTTCTTAATGTCATACCATATGACATAGAGGACTTAGGTCTCTTGATTCTATGCCTTATCCTATTGAACATCTTATTCAGGATACATTTTTTTTTTTTTACCATTGTAGTCTTATGTCAACTCTCATGTATCTGCTGCAAACCCAGTGAGGAATTATGACATCTGAGGGCATATAGTACTCTGGGTCTTGGTCCCTAGGTTAAACTGGAAAGGGATATTTCTGAGAAGCCAGTAGCCATTGGAGGCAGCTATAAAGCAACCATAAGATAATCTGGAGCAGACCTTCTGATACTGATTGACAAGAGACTGGTATAGGGCTGGAACCTGGAGCTCTGATAATCAGGTTATTGCTTAGGAGGTGATGAATAAGAGCCATGTTGGCTAAAACTCTGTCTTATTAGTTGTTGGCCACAAGGCCTGTAAGTAGATCATCATATAATGTCACAATGTGCTAATATGATGCGGGGTGGACCTTCTGCTTATCAGCTCCCGGGTCTGGAAGGTCAAGAAGAGCGAGTGAGGCCGAAAGAAGGAAGTCATGGTGCTAACTACTTTGGCTTCCATTTGGAACTTTAAAGGTGGAAGACATTTTTGGTGATGATACTTGGTTTAACCCAGCACATCAAGATAAAACAACAACAACAACAACAAAAAAATACAGACTTGGAATTCAACACCAAACACCATTATTATAGGCAATCCACTGCTGTGGTTTGGATGTGGTTTGTTCCTGTCAAAATGCATATTGAAGTTTTATTGCCAGTGTAGCAGTATTGAAGGTGGGGCCTAGTCAGAGGTGTTTGAGTCATGGGGGGTGTATCCCTATGAATAGGTTAAGGCCTTCTTGAAAAGTGAGTTCCTGCTGTCACAGATATAGATTAGTTCCCACAACAGCAAGTTGTTATAAAGCAAGTTTCCTTTACCTATTTGGCCCCTTCTTCACATCCACTCCCCTGTTGACTTTCTGTCATGCTATGATGCAGCATGAAAGCCTTTCTAGAAATCAGCGCCGTGCTCTTGAACTTCCCAGCATGCAGAACCATGAGTTAAATAAAACTGTTTTATTCATAAATTACCCAGCCTCAGGTATTCTGTTTTAACAATACTAACCAGACTAAAGCATCCACCTTCTCATGATTCAAGTCTCCAAAGATGAAAGGAATGTGCAAAGTTAAGTACAAACCACAGCTTCCCAGGGAAGAGAACTCTATTCAGCCAAAAGTCAGTTAATCTCATAATGTGTTTTTGTGTGCTAAGTGGTATTTCACTGTATAAGTTGTCTAAGCAGCACACGCTGAATTGTCACCAGCCTCCAGAGCTGTAGGAAAAGAAAATGATCGCTTATGTATCTTGGTGGCTTATCAGGGAACATGGAAGAATTAATGTATTTATTCTTTCTTCTGAGATTAAATGTAATTGCTTTAAAAAGATAATCATGCTATTGTTTGAATTGTATGCATTTCTTATGAAGCACTAATACATTTTCCTGTAGTCTGACAAAGTGTATGGTCTCTTATCCTCATTTCCCTGTGGATAAATACTTTGTTAATTAATAAAGTATTATATGAGCACTTAGTGTCTGCATTTAACAGTGCAAGGATTTCATTCAGATTATGTTAATAGATTGTTCACATTATTCCTTGCATTAATTACAACTTCTTTCTGTGGTTTCATCATAAGAGCATTGTCATTGTGAATACAGGGGGCTTTTTGGATTATATTCTTGTTTGACTGCTGAAGTAATGCTAGGGAAATATTATTATATCGAGCACTACTCTCTAGGACTTGGCAAAAAGCAAAAGCAGATTCAATTATTCTCAAATCTTAGAGGAAACACAATTAGTTACAGTCTGGCCTACTTGAATCAAAATCAAGCAATTTGGGAATTTCTCTATAACCTACAATATCTTAGAAAAAATTATAAAATTAGTATTTCATATCATGATACCTTAGGCATAATTATCAGAAAAAAAAAATACAAGGTTTCCTCCCAGTAATTGGTAAACGTGGAATTCAAATGAAGCAAATATGTAGCATGGGTATAAATCTTAGGCCACAGGCATGCAAGAAATTTCACTTTCTTTTTCCCAAATCAGCTTAATTCTGACTCACCTCACCTTATCTAAGTAAGCTCTAGATATCTGCTGTGCTGGTGGGAAATTTAACCGGGGGCGTGTGGACCACCCCCTTTGCCCAGTGTTATGCAAAGGTTCCCAGGTCTTAGGTAATACCTGGAAATGAGGAACGCCCTGGGTCATCAGCCATTAGTCTGTTATGGTTACTACTGAGGTACGGCAGGCCTAGTGCTCAGGGTCCCTTCAGGTCTGCCTATGCTCCATTTGTACTTGAGCTGTTTGATGTACTTTCGAAGGCTGAGGATCTCTATGTCTGCCCTGGGGATGAGCCTCCTCAACCATATCTCAAGGAAATCATTCACTCACCAGTCTACAGGCAGAGTACTACCACAAGGAAATATGTCAGTCCTCACCATCCCATTCTCCTCCTCCATCTCTTTTTCTTTCCTGGGAAATATTTTTCTTCTTCATACCTGTTGCTCTGATAGTCACTTATTTCCTCTGTCTCTAGTTGTCCTCAGAAGCAATCTTAGCATTTATCTTTTTAGGCTTTTCCTAGCCAGATGGTAACTGAAGATTTCTGCCAGGCCAAAACATCTCAGAGGTCTATCTGCAAAAGGGTCAGCTATGTGCTTAGAATACAGGTGTGGGGAATAAACATACAGGGCAAACACATAAATTATCTTGAAACAAATCCTGGAACATAAACTATTTTCCAAAGACATGCAATTTTATTAAAAAATAAACTTTACAAAGTACAGTTCCGATGTTACTATTTCAGATAAAATGAGAAATGATTTGTAAAAATAAAACTAGTTTGAATTCAGAATTTATAAAAGCCCACATTTGGGGTTTTACGTGGGAATGTGATAAAACATTAACATTTGATGTTTTGTCTATTTGTTTATAAAAGTAATTAGGTTATTTTCATTTTATTTCTTAAATATTCTCATGAAGTGTAACTGTAGAAACTAAGAAGCAGGTTTTCTTTCCTCCCTTTTAATGCACACTCCTATAGTCATTCTTGCCTCTAGAGTCTTCCTGTTCCAACTCCTTCCGGGTGTACCCAGCTCCACATGCAGTTTTTCTCACTCATGACCAGCTCTTGCCCTTTGTACCAAGACTTCTCGCATATCTAGGGCTGCAGATTTAGCAAATAAAAATACAGGACGACAATTAACTTTGAAGTTTATATAAACAATGAAAAAGTTTTTAGAAAAAGTATGTTTCAAATATTGCATGGGACATAGAAGAAAAAAATTTCATTGTTATCTGAATTTCAAAGTTAACTGCGCATTCTGTATTCTATCTGGCAATTCTACTTATATTCCCAGGTCATTATCTCACTTTTCTCCAACCTTTCCCACCTCTTTTCACAGAATATTGTTCCATGTAACTAATCTATGGGTATGAAGTTTTAATTAAGCAAAATAAATAAGCTCTAGATATCTGCTGTACTGCATTCAACCTACAGTCAGCAATAATGTATTATACACTTAAAACTTTATTAAGAAGATTGATCTTACCACAATAAAACAAAATTAGACAAAGAAAAGGCATTGTAGTAAATATGAAAGAAATTTCAAAGAAGAGGTACTTTGATTGAACACCCCACAATCTTCGATGAATTTCTCAATCTGTTCTCTTAGACCCTGAACTGTCTTAGAAATAGGAAACTGGCTTCAAAAAGTATAATCTAACAGCCTCAGAATTCCACACTTATGGTGGAAACAGAGTTAAAATAAAGAGTTATAATTTAGCCGGGCGCGGTGGCTCAAGCCTGTAATCCCAGCACTTTGGGAGGCCGAGACGGGCGGATCACGAGGTCAGGAGATCGAGACCATCCTGGCTAACACGGTGAAACCCCGTCTCTACTAAAAATACAAAAAACTAGCCGGGCGAGGTGGCGGGCGCCTGTAGTCCCAGCTACTCCGGAGGCTGAGGCAGGAGAATGGCGTAAACCCGGGAGGCGGAGCTTGCAGTGAGCTGAGATCCGGCCACTGCAGTCCAGCCCGGGCTACAGACCAAGACTCCGTCTCAAAAAAAAAAAAAAAAAAGAGTTATAATTTAAGTCAGAGGACTTCGTGTGATGTAAGATAGAAAACTTGAACAGTTTATAATAATCAGGCATCCTGAATTCATAAAATAAAAGGAAAAACATCACACTACAGTTAAGAAAAAAAGGAGACTTTTTTTTTGTTTTTAACTCGATAGCACTAGAGTTAGAAAAGTAAGCTGATTGAATGGTTCTCTTTAGAAACCATCCATTTGGAATATGAAGACCCTTGTTGTAAAGAGAAGAGTGGCTGGGGAGGCGAAGCCCATTAAAGTTGGCAGTTGTGCTTTGTCAACTATTTAGTGTGGTTGAAGCAAAGGTAAAGTAGCAAGGATTGTTCCTGCAGGAAAATATATTTAAGCTTATAGGCCAGGCTTTACAAGTAAGAGTGCCAGGACAAGAAAAGTAGAGGTTTTATTTCAGGGCAAAATGAGAAATGCACAGGATATGGTCCTTCTGGTTCAACAAAGTCTCCAAGATGCTTTCAAGTTGAACATGTTTCTGAGCATTGCAAGGATAGCTCCTAAATGGTTATTCTTAAACTGTTGCTTATTAAATCAAATCTGAATCTGGCAAAGTAACAGCAGAAGCCAGGGGAAAGCCAGTAGATGATGCATTAATGTGACCTTGAAAATAATTTTCAAGTCTTACTCGGCAACAGAATTTGGTTATATCCTGCTTCATATGGAATGATTTCATTCCTTTGGGGGTTTTTTTGTTTATTTGTTTGTCTGCTTTTTTATCAATCTGCCTTCCACAATAGCTATTTAAAGTAAGCATTAAATTTATCAAAAGTGTATTCTTCATTGTAATTAATTCTAAAAGATAGAAGAATACCATCTTCTTCTGCAAACAGAATGAGCACCTATGGAATTCAACAATATTTATGAAGAAAGAAATTGTATTTATATAGGAGGGAAAAAAAGCAGTAGATTGAGGCAGATCTGTGTTTAAAACACAGCTCATTTACTAGCTGTGTGGCTTTGGATGGATCCATTAACCTCTCCGAATTTCTTTCCTTAATTATAACATGCACTAATAATGTCTTGCATACATGAGAGTTACGAATTAAAAATAATATGTGTAAAGTGTTTCACACACAATAATAGCTACAATCTAATGAGGCCTATTAAGATATCCTGAGGCTCATAAAGGAGAATTGCTGAGACCTCTTGAATAACATTTCTCAAAATGTGTTGGGAAAACATTAGTCCCTACCGATGTGTCTGCTATTATCAAATTTGGGAAATGTGTTTTATAGGCTTCTATTAGAAATTAGTAAAGACTCTGAGAAGCTCTGCAACTAAGAAATCTGCTTCAGTTCAACACTGAGTTTTCAAGGCCTGAGAATTCTGCAACCTTTTATTAGACATCAACAGGAATTCCAGTCTTGGGTGAACTTTGCCCCTGACATCAAAAAAGAAAGTCAATTCATTACAGTTTGTTCAGCTGAGGATGTTTCTTACTATGTTATTTTGACATTGTTACCTTTCTTTTTCACTGATTTTTTAACCTCCAGTTTTAATTCATGAAAACAAATTTGAAGGAAATGTCATTTATTAAAAGTATAGCATTTGTCAGACAGATAGATTGCAAAAGTTTTCTCCCATTCTGTAGGTTGCCTGTTCACTCTGATGATAGTTTCTTTTGCTGTGCAGAAGTGCTTTAGTTTAATTAGACCCCCATTTGTCAATTTTGGCTTTTGCTGCTACTACTTTTCGTGTTTTAGTCATGAAGTCTTTGCCCATGCCTATGTCCTGAATGATATTGCCTAAGTTTTCTTCTAGGGTTTTTATGGTTTTAGGTTTTACGTTTAAGTCTTTAATCTATCTTGAGTTAATTTTTGTATAAGGTGTAACAAAGGGCTCCACTTTCAGTTTTCTGCATATGGCTAGCCAGTTTTCCCAACACCACTTATTAAATAGGGAATGCTTTCCCAATTACTTGTTTTTGTCAGATTTGTCAAAGATCAGATGGTTATAGATGTGTGGTGTTATTTCTGAGGTCTCTGTTCTGTTCCATTGTTCTGTACATCTGTTTTGGTACCAGTACCATGCTGTTTTGGTTACTGTAGCCTTGTAGTATAGTTTGAAGTCAGGTAGCATGATGCCTCCAGGTTTGCTCTTTTTGCTTATGATCGTCTTGACTATATGGGCTCTTTTTTGGTTCCATATGAAATTTAAAGTTGTTTTTTCTAATTCTGTGAAGAAAGTCAGTGGTAGCTTGATGGGGATAGCATTGCATCTGTAAATTACTCTGGGGATTATAAATAATTCTACTATAAAGACACATGCACACATATGTTTATTGCAGCACTATTCACAACAGCAAAGACTTGGAGCCAACTCAAATGCCCATCAATGATAGACTGGATAAAGGATATGTGGCACGTATACACCATGGAATACTATGCAGCCATAAAAAAAGATGAGTTCATGTCCTTTACAGGGACATGGATGAAGCTGGAAACCATCATTCTCAGCAAACTAACACAGGAACAGAAACAGGCACAGGAGCAGTGCATGTTCTCACTCATAAGTGGGAGCTGAACAATGAGAACACATGGACACAGGGAGGGGAACATCACACACTGGGGTCTGTCAGAGGGTGGAGGACTAGAAGAGGGAGAGCATTAGCACAAATACCTAATGTAGATGACAGGTTGATGGGTGCAACGAACCACCATAGGACGTGTATACCTATGTAACAAACCCACACATTCTCCACATGTATCCCATAACTTAAAGTATAATAATTAAAAAAAAAATACCAATCTATTTTCTTACTATGGGACTTTTGTTATGCAACTTTCAAGTTTAAGGTTTTGTCATCTGACCTAATTCATTTCTTTAAGGAACTATTATATTTACAACAAAGAAAATGCACTGATCCTTTGTCTTATGAAAGACATATGAATGCTACTTTCCCAGCTTCTGCAGATACAGATGCTGAATTGCCTCAGCTCACATACTAAGCCTTTCGCCTCACCTCATTCTATCAAATTCCACTGGTTTTTGCCCTCACTGTTCTTTCCATCTAAGGCAATACTTACCATCACAACATAAATATAATCTCCACTCTTTCACTTGTTTTGCTCACAAACTTCATCTCTTCCCCAACTAGGCCTCTTATTCCCATGAAAAATTGGGAAATAGCATTTCTACAACAGCTGTACAGAATGTACATGAATCAGGTCATTTACCCCCACCCTGGGCTTGCAATTCCATGATCCATCCCTCATCAACTTGACTCCCCTGCTTCCTGGAGCCTCAACAGAAAGAGTCTCACCTAATCAATCCCAACTTCAACAGTTAAATTTAGACATTTTTAGTAACTCAGAAGCAAATTGTTGGTAACTAGAGAATCAAGTATTTTTGGCAATAGATATATAAAATAGCAGCAATTATTGTATGGCTGGGAAAGTACATATGATTATCTTACAAGATAAGACTTATCTATAAGCAGACTAATAACACAGTCTTACTTAGGTACTGTTTTTGGTCTTTGGATGAAGTAGTCTATTAGTAATACACTGTAATCCAGAAGTTGCCAAAGTTGCTCCCATCTGTCCTTTTAGAGCATTTCATATGTGGCCATCATGCAATGAGCCCAGAGACCAACAGCTCCAATCCTACAGGACTTGTAAAAAGCACTAGTTGTGAAATGCAGCCAGAGAACTCATCACATGATCTCAATTCCTAAAACACTGCACCATCAAACAGACATGCTGGATTGGCAGTGGCTGGCTGAGTGATGTCCAAGACCACAGTCATGGCAGTGAAAGGACTGAGGTGTTTTGGCACCAAATGTGGTGAATGGTTCCTCCATGGTATGCTTGCTTCCAGGTGCTATGATAAAAACCTTGGCTTTTTGATGATTCCTAAAATTATTCCTCTACCCAACATAAGACTATAAACAAAAAGGAATATGGATGAACTCCCTGGATGGTGAAATATACGATCACTATTATGGCAAAGTGTTATACACCTACTCATAATCCAACTTCAGTTTTATTTTTAATATTGTTACTTTGACACATATGAACACTCACTGTAATAAAATTCCAGTGTAAGTTTTTTTTTCATCAAGTTTCACCTTCCCAGAGCATGAGGCTTTTGAATTAAAAAATCTAATAACAATATCCAGCACACATAGCAATTTTCCCAATACAAACACTACTCTTAAATACTTCACATGTATTGACTATCTTAATCCTCACAGCAATACTATGAAGTAGATACTATTATTATTCACATTTTAGAGATGACAAGTGAGGTCAAATCATTCGAATTGTGTAGACTGAAGCACTGTGATTGATTGTGAGCAGTTACAGACCTGACAGCCCTGTTGGAGTTAGGCAGCAGAAGAAAAGGACTTGAGGTTGACACCGTCCTTGCCTAAATGATAACTATAGGAATCATTCTCATCACAGCTGCCCCAGTTTCCTAACCTGTAAGATAAATATATACTTATCTCTCCTCCCAGAATATCTGAAAATATACTTACAAACCTCATAAAAACCCATGCCAACCACTATGAATAACATTGGAACCATTATTAATAACTAACTTAAGACTATGGAAATGGAAGAACCACAATTTGAGCCACAATTGTCCAAATCCTTGTGCAATACTACGTATTCTACGAGGAGAATTATGAAATAAAGAATGTGTTATCTGGAACCATTCAGAGGTCAGGATTCTGGGGCAAATTCTTAGGGAAGAGAGGCAGTTATAGTTAATTCAAGTTATTTTTCTAGTTAGGGCCACATGTTAGGATGAGTCAAATCACATTATATGCAACCACTTTTGACTTAGAAAAATGACAATTTCATGTGGGTCAAAATAACACAATGTCTTACTTTATGGGGGATCTTAGGAAAAAGGATGTTGATTAGAAGGAAATCTGTAACAAGAGTAAGCTGAAATATCTAGCTGAAAACAACTCATCTATATCAAACTTGTAGCAACTTTGAATACATGATGGAGTAGTAGGTATGCAAACTATACTTATTCCTATGCAAATTTGAGTCAACCTATGAGATTATAATTAGCCCAGGTGATACACCTGGAAATCTATAATTTTTGTCCTCATGTCTGGTATTCCAGAATACCTGGTGTAACTATACTCCATCTTTCCTGGCAGGAAATTTTAAATGCAAATTTTCTAGAAGTTCTCTTGCAAAACAACAGAGTAAAATAATAAGAACTCCTCTTTTTATGTTTTTTTTTTTAACAGTGAGGTAATGTAATGGAATTCCGAAATATATTCTGTAACTGCCATTGTGTTCTGTGAGATATCCCTACAGAAACAGATTTGGAGTCACTCCAGTTCATGCTGTCAGTTTGGACTAAGACAGGCAGTACGAATGGGCAGACAATTTTTTCGATAATGAAATCTAGAAATTTGTTTGGAAGACCCTGAACAATTTCACTGGTACTCTTTGATGCTGCAATGCCATCAGCATGAAATGGAATAGTTCTGCTTTAAAGTGCCTGGCAAAAAGAGGCGCATGTCTCTGCATCTCAGAAGCACAAGGCGTAAACATCATGTTACTGTAAATTCCATTTTTTACAGCAGAGATAAGTAATGTATGAGCATGCATTTCTTATTGCCATTCCAATGAATTTCCTGAAGACTTTTAATTCTAAATAAAAGAAGACATGTTTATATTTTCTGCATTGTCACGTGTGTGCAGTACATGTAGTAAGAGCTACAGACACTCAAGGAAAAGGAAAATTATGAATCTTAGAAGAATCATCTTTCTATCCATAAGCAGATTTGGTGTGTCTGGAGAGATCAAAAGACTCTGTACATATTTTGAAAAGTAAGAAAAGAACAGAAGCATGATGGTGTTATATCTTCCTGGGGATTTCATTACTTACAACAAGTGAATTTTTCAGGTGAGTACAAGGGAATGGTTTCTCAGAATTCCCTCTAAATCCCTTAGAAATTGAAAATTAATATGAAGATTGACTCTGGAATACTCTGACTTTAAAAAAAGTCATGTATGTGAGGGTGCATACACGCATACACATGCACACACAAACACAATATGTGCACAAATAGAACATGATGGCTGAAACAGTTTTACTGAAGTTGAGATATAAGCTGTTAAACTGAGGACTTCAATTTTCAGTCTATAAAGTCATTCAACCTCATACTTAGACTACAGAAGAGAAATTACGCTCAGAAGGCCCACCTGAAAGTTTTTCTGCTTTCTGTGATTAAGCCTAATCAGCTATGCATTTGGGTAAAAAGTGCAGTCCTATTGTTTGGATTGTTGCATGAGCTCTATACCTTCTTCTTGTCTCTGTGTTTCTAGCTCCTTCTCTGTTATGTTAACATGGTTTTTTTAATTGATCTCATTTTTATATTAGTTACTTATTGGCATGCTGTTAGATAATACCTACCTGTCTCTCCAATTACACACACACACACACACACACGCATCCACTATGTAGGTAGCCTTCTAATTGCATGAAACCACTGGAATAGTCACGCACTCATCCCTAGGGTCCAGTCCTCAGGAACTGATTTTACAAAATGACCTTAGAGAGATGTGCAAACTCTAATGTGAAATAATTTGGGTTTTACTTGTGTTCACTTTATGTGGCGGAAAGTAATTGTTGACCTACTATTAATTCCTAAATCCCTTCTTCCTTATCCGGGGTGGTAATGTACCCTGCTAAAAATAGTCTATTGCATCTATAGATGACCATGAGACATAATTCTAGCCAGTAGAAATACCTGAGGGCTTCTGGGAAAGTTTAGATTTCCCAGTATAACTACGATGCCTTCCTGTTTGACCTTCTTTCTGCCTGCAATAGAAGTGAGATGAGGGTGTGTCAGCTATATTACAAACCCTAGATGGCAAGCATAAGTACAAAAGATGCTGAAACACAAAAGTAGACAATGTCTGGGTTCTTGACATTATTGCTAAGCCATTGGAAGAGACCTGCATTCACTGCCTCATATTTTATGATTTGATGAAAGCAAATCTTTTACACTCAAGTGACTGCATTCAGTTTATTTGCAGCTGACCCCTTCCCCAACTGACATAGCTTATATTGTAGTAACAGTTTCAGGCAACCAGATGTGTTCTCTGTGGTTATTTTGGAGGTTGGGTAAGTGTCTGATGGAGTGAAATGGTCAGAGCCTAGCTCTTCTTTCATATTCCTCCTTTCTGAGCAGGTGAACGCACAATGCCGCTAGAGAACACTCTTTTCTTGGAGTGAAGAACATCCCCATTTTCCCTTCCATTCTTCCAGCTATTTTGTCTTATTTTTTTTTCCTCTTTTCCTCAATGTTTCTATCTCATTTAAAAAGAGGAAACACGAAATCAGAGGTTTGATTCAGAGATAAAAATATTTTTGTTTGGGTTTCCCCAAAGCAGACATTGGGTCAATGATATGATACAAATAGTTTATTTGGGAGATGATTCCAGAAAGCACCTGTAGGGAAATGGGGAAGTGAGTCAAGGAGGAGAAGGAAGCAAATAAAGGATGTGTTATTGTGCAGATAACCATCAGTGGGCAATTGAGGCTTAGGGACATGTAAAACGTGCCTCAGAGTTAGCCCAACATACCTAACTATTGACCCCAGGAAAGTACCAGGAGCATTTTCTGCACCAATTCCTGTCAGTCATTGGTTGAAGGCTGTTGAGGAGGTGGGCTACTGCCTGATATCTCTAGCCTGTGGAATGAATGCCTCCAGATAAAGAGCTGCAAGGGTTTGTAGCTGAAGTTATTGGGTTGGTGTGCTCATGAATAAGTGTTGGAGGGATACTGACGGCATCATCAATATCAGCTATACTTAAACCCTTGCACCATTCAGATCCACTTGTGTCCCACCTTAAGTTCACTGTTTTGAGTTAATGCTTCAAGGTGGTGTCTAGTTTCAAATTTTTAAAAAGGAAAATTTTACACAGTAGGTTTAGTAGAACAAGTTACTATCCTTGTTGCTTCAGTTTATCTAAATATTAATGCCTCCCATCTTCCTCCTCTATCAACCATTCAAGATCCTTTATCTAGCATGTTGCTTGCATTATGGGGTAACTGAGGCCTTTATTCCTATGTCATCTAAGTCTCTAGTTACAGTCATTTGTAAAGTTATGCTTGCTGAAGTTGCTCGATCATAATTATTCCTGAGCAAGAAAGCACCAGGAGATATCCCAATGGACCCCCTGAGTTCAAGACATTCTTCTTTTTGCCTTCTTTATGTAGCACAATTTTTTCTCTCCTCAGGACAATCAGGGACAATAATCCCTGCCAGCATAGCAATTTTGTTCTTTTCCTGTTTCTGCACTCTCATGAGGGACTTCATTACCAGATGACAGCTATGGCTTTAGGTTTATTAGACTCTTATTGTGTCTTCTGTTAGAAGGATCCCTACCCAACTCAATTCTAAAAAACTAGGACCTCTAGTTCCTCAGAGGCTAAAGTTCTGGAGATAGAAAATACACACACTACAAATGGATCATGGGGGATTGGTGGTAAAATGGGTCACTCTAAGTTCTATTTCTTAGTTTCTATATCTGCGTTTTCTAGTAGTTCAGAACAGAGCTCCACATGATGGCTATTGGTTCAAAGTATATGCCATGCTTTCAATAATAGTGCTTCAATAATGAGAGATGTCATCCCCATGCTGGAACCTTAGCTGTGCCTACAAGATGCCATTCCTTTGTTCTGTCAGATCGTCAGCTTCTGGGTGATGAAGATCTCATGGTCATGTGCACGCCACTTGGTCCAAGGAGATCTCATCATGGTAAGCCATAACCACCTTGGATGGTGGTGCTGAGCCACTGTGGGCAGAAAAGACTAATCCATACCCTAAATACACATTAATTTAAATATTAACAAATTACTGTTCTTTCTGGGATAGAAGAGGTATAATGTATGAACTTGCAAAATTTGGCTGGCTTGTCTCCTTGAGGGATGCTGCCATACAGAGGTAGAGGGCTTAGCATCTGACTAATGCTAGCAGGTAAGACGTTTAGGGTAAGCAGTAGCTAGTTCAACTTTGGTAAAAGGAAACCCCTGTTTGAGGACACTTCTCTGCCTTCTTCTCTGTCAACATGGCTATTATGGACACTGAATACCATCTGAAGAGTTATCCTATTCATCTTTTGTTCAATGCCTGCTCTGCTGTACACTAGTGATAATGACATGGGAACACCAAAATTTGCAAGACTTTTAGGTTAGAATCACATAAAATTGATACCACCTATTCTCATAGGTCTACTCACATCTTTCTTTCCAGACCTCTTTATTTCTAAACTGCCAATCTTGTTTCTTGGAGCCGCTAACAAAGCAACCAAATCATTTGCCTCTCCTCGGGGGTCCATTCATATTCTTACCTAAGACCACTTTTATTTACAGACCACGTTTAGGTACAAGAGTAACTTAATAGTATACTTTCTGCTCACTGGGAAGTTTCCCCATCACCTTTTTTTTTTCTAGGAAAACTTCCTCCTGAATGGGGCTGTAGTAAAGTAGCATTTCAATTTAAACCCACATCAATTGTAGTCAAGTTGTGATGGTTAATTTTATGTGCCAACTTTATGGGATGAAACTAACCTTTAAATCAATGAACTTTGGGTACTGCAGATTGTCCTCTATAATGTGGATAGGCCTCATCCAATCAGTTGAAAGCCCAAATAGAACAAAAAGACTGGACTCATTAAGCAAGAAAGAATTATCCAGAGAATTAAACTTCACCTGCACCATTGGTTCTCCTGGGTTTCTAGTCAGGCAGCCTTCAGACAAGAATTTTACTACTGGCTCTCCTGGGCCTTGGGCCTGCCAGTCTACATGGCAGATATAAACTTGCTACCCTCTAGAATCATGTGAGCCAATTTCTTATAATAAACTGTGTTTTACATATACATACATACACACACTAATATATGTATATGTTTATATATTATATATAATATAATAAATATATAATATATATATTTTTTTGTTTGCCTGGAGAAACCTAATACATAAGCCAAACTAGTTTGCGAATCAGACCCAGGTGTTTTCCTTTTCCTATCATTTGGTATATTCATCCCAATAATGCACTTACAGAGTTTTAAAAAAATCACAGCGTGTATCTATGAACACACAAGAACCTCCCTGAGACAGACTGGTACCAGGACTCTATTTATCACCTTTGCAAGTTTCTATACTATCAAAGGGGCCATGTTGCCATTTTTGAGTCATCTGATTATAGTGTCACCTGAAATTATGTAACTAATAGCCATTGAAAGATCTCAGTGCTCCACTTTCCAGAGTTAATTTGGAAATTAGCCATAAGACCCTTCAGGGAAAGACTGGGGAAATTGCTACTACATATCCTTGCTGTGGAATTGCAAGGTTCTTCCTCAAGGGGACTTGAAATGTCCTTTCATTAAAGGGAAAAGCTGTCTCATGTCTTGGTCAAAGAACTGGCTCATGTCTGGAAGCGAGGTGAAAAATTGTGATTTCTTTTATTTTATTTTGAAGGCTCTCATCAATCTTCTTGGTCACTTACTCTTGATCTTTTGTGGATTTATTAGACAAAAAACATCATCGTTGACTACTCATCCATCTCACCCCTAGACTCACCAAGCTTTATATACCTTTGTCACAGATTGCTGCAAGTCAAGGGCTCTTGGTCATACTGGCCTTAATGCCAACCAGGTAATTACACCTGCCTTGCCTTTGATGTCTTGGTGCTGCTGTCAGTTTTCTCTCTCCTGGTTCTTTATTATGCCCATTGACAGAAGCAAGCTCACTGCTATAAGTATCAGGAAACTGCCACCACTGAGCTTCTCAATGATGCCAGTGTTTCTCTCCCTAGTGAATGCCTTACCACTTACATGATGGAAATGTTCCCCAGACTTTC
Source organism: Chlorocebus sabaeus (assembly GCF_047675955.1). Taxonomy (NCBI): domain Eukaryota; kingdom Metazoa; phylum Chordata; class Mammalia; order Primates; family Cercopithecidae; genus Chlorocebus; species Chlorocebus sabaeus. The sequence continues at coordinate 64,466,129 of NC_132918.1, forward strand.
TGGAAATATAGTTAGCTAGTGGTTTCACTTATAAATAATTTTACTTAAGAAATTCATTTTACACACTCTTTTATACTTTTAAATCCTTAGTCAAGTCTACGTCACAGTATTCTGATGTCTCTACACTTACTGGCACTTTTTCTAGCCCCAAGGAACTGTCTCAGCTCAAGAATCAGAAAAACCAAGGGGTCATTTACAGGGCACCAATAACAGGTGCTCCAAAAACAAAAAGAGAAATCCCTTCTTACTTTTTGTTGTCTAATATATGGCCCTAAATGCTGTACTGCCCAATACAGTAGCCACTTGCCACATGTGACTATTTAAATTTAAATAATTTAAAATTAAATCAAATTTAAATGTCAATTTCTCACTTACACTAGCCAAATTTCAATTGCTCAACATTCACTTGTGGCTAATGACTACTTTCTTGGACGGGGCGGACAGAGAATATTCTTCCTCACAGAAAGTTCGATTGGAGAATACTGCTTTAAAGTACCTCATATTTCTTCTACCTAATAATATTATTAGGTATCATTTTCATGTATACACTACACTATTGCCACCGCTTTACAATTATTTCTTACAGCAACTCTCTGAGACAGCTTCTATTTCTACCCTCACCACCAATGTCACAGATGACAATCCCTAATATGTTAAGATACGAGTTTCCCTAAATTTATGTAGCCAAAAAGTGGTGGGTCCAGGAAATAAATTCAGATCACCTGTCTCCAAACTCACTTCATAATGGTGCTTCCAGAGATCCTATTTTTCTGCTGACTTATATTTATCACTATTATTTGATGTTAATATTTACATTGAGGAGGGGTCATGGGTCCTGGTACTGTGTGCTGTGAGAAGATGATAAATTTAATGTTTATGTGTGTTTGTGAAAGCAGAAAAAAAAAGGTGACACCAAGCAGTAGTAACCAATAGAAAGTAGAAAAATGAATACAACCTCACAGAAATGTGAGACAACTTTAAGTACACCAATAAATATGTAATGGGAAAATCAGAAAGAATGGAGAAAAAGAAAGAAATACAAAAATATTTGCAGAGATAATGACTAAAAGCTTTTCAAATTTGCAAAAAAAGACATTAATCCACACATTCAAGAAGCTCAACAAAACTCCAAGTAGGATAAATTCAAAGAAATCTACACCCAAACAACACCTCATAAAAAACGTTGAAAGACAAACAGAAAATCTTGAAAGCAACAAGAGAAACATGACCCATCACATCCAGGAGAGCCTCAATACGTTTAGCAGAGGACGCCACATCAGAAACAATGAAGCCCAGAAGGCAATAGGATGTGCAAAGTGCTGAAAGAAAAACACCAGTGCATATTTGTCACTCAAGAATCTTATTTCTAGCAAAACTACTTTTCAAATAATGAAGGCAAAATAAAGACATTCCGAAAATGAAAAAGCTGAGAGATTTATTGCTAGGAGATGCACCTCACACACACACAAAAAATACTAAAGAAAGCTTTTCAGACCAAAAGTCTGTCAACATGGAAATTCAAATCCACATGAGCAAAAAAAGAGCACCAATAAATTTAATAATGTAACTATAAAAGGCAATAAAAAGGCTATTTTTTATTCCCTTTAATAGTTTACGAAGTGATTATAGAAAACAATATGCAAACAATTATATTGTGGCACTTATAACATATAGAAATATAATATATTTGACACGAACAGAAAAAGGAGATGGGTAGAAGCAGAGTTGTAATGAATAAGAAAAGGAAACCAGATGTTAAATCCACAGGAACAAACAAAGAGAAGCAAAAATGGGAAAAATGTAGGTAAATGTAACAAGTTCTAAAAGTATGCACTTGCTCTTTATTTCTCAGTGTTTGTAATAGACATAAAATTACATAAAGTAATAAGTTTGACAAGGTATTACTGGGTTTGTGACACAGATAGGTGTAATATATATAACAGCAATACCACAGAAAGAGGGAAGAGGGAATAGAGCTATATAGAAGTAAAGTTTTTATATTACATTGAAATTAAGTTAGTATAAACCTGACAGTAGATCCTAGTAGTTAAGATGTATATGGTAAGCTTGAAAGCAACTACTAAGAATATAGCTAAAAATTTTAGTAAAAAACTATTACAGGCATTAAAATGTTACAATAGAAAATGTTCACTTAATGCAAATGAAAGTTGGAATGGCTATAGTAATGTCAGATAAAGTTCGACCTTACAACAAAAAAGAGATAAAGAGGGGCATTTTATTACAATGAGTGACACTGGAAATGAATTACAGAAATACATTTGGGAATTTCACAGACATGTGAAAATTGAAAAACATACTGCTAAATAACCAATGAGTCAAAGAATAAATCACAAGGTAAAGTAGAAAATACTTAAGATGAATAATGAAGACACACGTATTAAAACTTACAGAATGCAGTTAAAGCCCTGCTAAGAGGTAAATTTATGGTTGCAAATACCTACATTAAAAGAGAAGACTGACCTCAAATCAACAACTAAGTATCCCTGTTAAGACAACAGAAAAAGAACAAACTAAATCCACAGCAAGCAGAAGGAAAATAATCATATGTATTAGAACGAAAATTAATAAAATAGATGATTGAGTAACAACAGACAAAAATCACCAGAACAAGGAAGCAAGATGGTCAAATAGAACCCTCCAGTGACTGTACCCCTCCAGGAACACCACATGGATAAACTATCCACAAAGAAAACAGCTTCATAAGAAGCAAAAACTAGGTGAGGGACCACAGTGCCTGGTTTTAACATCACATCAAGGAAAGAGGCACTGAGCAGGGTAGAAAAAACAGTCTTGTGCAGCCAACATGCCATCTCCCGCTTCCCCTGGCAGTGCTCCGTGGCTTAGGGAGAAAGTCTGTGTGCTTCGGAGAGGGAGAGCAAAGTGATTGTGGGAAGTTGCATTGGAACTCAGAGCTCCCTGGTCAGAGCAGAGAGCAAAACAGGGCAGAATTCAGAATGCACACATGGAGGGAGCATTTAGATTAGCCCTAGCCAGAGGGGAATTGTCCATCCCAGCTGTTGAAACCTTAGTTTTGACTGGTCCCACCACCATGGGCTAATAAACTCTGGGTCCTTAAATAAACTTGAAAGATGGCATAGGACACAAGGACTGTAATTCCTGGGAAGTCCTGGTGCTCTGCTGGGTGCAGAACCGGTGGACTTGGGGTGCATACGATTCAGTGAGACACACCAACTGAGATGGCCAAGTGTGTGCTTGGGCCACCGCTCTCCCAATTCCAAGCAGCATAGCTCCCAGCTTCAGGAGATGCTCCTTCTGCTTGAGGAAAGGAGAGGGAAAAATTAAGAGGACCCTGTCTTGCAACTTGGATATCAGCTTAGCCACAGTAAAATTAAGCCCAAGCAGAGTCACGGAGCCCCCATTCCAGCTGTAGCTCCTGGACAACATTTCTAGACCCACTCTGGGCCAGAAGGGAACCCAGTTTCCTGAAGTAACATCCATAAAAAAATGTTGAAAAACAAAGAGATAATCTTAAAAGCAACAAGAGAAAAACGACCCATCACATCCAGGTGAGCCGCAATTAAGATTAGCAGAGGCTCGGCCGGGCGCGGTGGCTCAAGCCTGTAATCCCAGCACTTTGGGAGGCCAAGACGGGCGGATCACGAGGTCAGGAGATCAAGACCATCCTGGCTAACATGGTGAAACCCCGTCTCTACTAAAAAAATACAAAAAACTAGCCGGACGAGGTGGCGGGCGCCTGTAGTCCCAGCTACTCGGGAGGCTGAGGCAGGAGAATGGCCTAAACCCGGGAGGTGGAGCTTGCAGTGAGCTGAGATCCGGCCACTGCACTCCAGCCTGGGCGACAGAGTGAGACTCCGTCTCAAAAAAAAAAAAAAAAAAAAGATCAGCAGAGGACATCACATCAGAAACATTGACGCCCAGAAGGCAACAGGATATTCAAAATGCTGAAAGAAAAAAAACAGTGCATATTTGTCACCGAAGAATCTTATTTCTAGCAAAACTATTTTTCAAATAATGAAGGCAGAAGCAGAAAGCAAAGGCCTAGTCCTGGCCTGTTTTATTACCTGCTGAGTAAAAAGTCCTTGGGCTGTGAATACACATCAGTGCTAGTCACATAGTAGTTGCCACAGGCCTTGGGTAAGCCTCAGTACCATGCTGGCTTCAGGTGTGACCTAGTGGATTCCCAGCTGTGGAGACCTTGGGGAGATACTCCTTCTGCTTGAGGAAAAGAGAACAAAGTGAAGAGGACTTTGTCTAGCAAAGTGGGTACAGTTTAGCCACAGTAAAATAAAGTACCAAGCAGATTCCTAAAGTCCCCTATTTCAAGCCACAGCTCATGGACCACATTTCTAGACCCTTCCTGAACCAGAAGGGAGCCTAATTCTCTGAAGGGAGAGACTCACGCCTAGCAGGATTTACCACCTGCTGACTAAAGAGGCCTTGGGCACAGGCTCTGAGCAAGACCCAGTGCTGTGCTGGCTTCAAGTGTGACCCAGCATCATCCCAGCAGTGGTGGCTATGGGAGGACTTGTGTCATTCCTCCCCCAACTCCAAGCAGCTCACTATAGAGAGACAGAGACTCTGTTTAGAGGAAAGTTAGGGAAAGGACCAAAAGACCTTGCCAGGGAATTATCCTGGATCTTACTGAAGATCATCAAGGTGGTACCTTTATAATTCTGCAAGAGTCACAGCATTAATAGGCTTGGGGTGCCCCCTAATGCACATAAAGCTGCAATGACCAAAGATTTAAACCACAATACTCAATTTGTTTTGAATACTTGAAAAGCCTTCACCAGAAGGATGGGTACCCAGACTCTGAAGGTTAGAATATATACTTAACTCTTCAATGACCAGACATTGACTAACATCCTGAAGTTTCAAGACTATCCAGGAAACGTGACTCACCAAATGAACTGAATAAGGAACCAATGACAAATTCCAGACTGACTGTATTGGGGAAGCTCAAGGAAATTCAAAATAACACAGAGAAGGTATTAAGAATCCTATCAGATGTATTTAGCAAAGAGATTGAAATAATTTTTCAATCAAGCAGAAATTATCAAGTTGAAAAATTCAATTGACCAGCTGAAGAATGCATCAGAGCCTCTCAATTGATCAAGCAGAAGAAAGAATTAGTGAGCTTAAGAGAAACTGCATGAAAATATACCAAGGAGAAAACAAGAAAAAAGAATAACAGCATAAAGCATGCCTAAAATATGTGGAAATAGTCTCAAAAAGCCAAATGTAAGAGTTATTGGCCTTAAAGAGAAGGCAGAGTGAGAGAATGGAGTAGAAAATATATTCAAAGAGATAATAACAGAGAACTTTCCAAACCTATATAAAGATATCAATATTCGAGTACAAGAATGTTATGAAACACCAAGCAGATTTAATTCAAATAAAACTACTTCAAGACATTTAATAATTGAGCTACCAAAAGCCAAGCATAAATAAAGGATCCTAAAAGCAGCAAGGCAAAAGAAACAAATAATATACAAAGGACCTCCAACAGGTTTCAACCTTCCCAGTAGAAATCTTACAAGCCAGGAGAGAGTTGCATGATATATTCAAAGTGCTGAGTGAAAAAACCTTTTATCTTAGAATATCCAACGAAAATATTCTCCAAATAAAGGAGAAATAACAATATTCCCAGACAAACAAAACCTGAGGGATTTTGTCAACATGAGAACTGTCCTACAATAAATGCTAAAGACAGTTCTTCAGTGTGAAATAAAGGGCATTATCAAGCAATAAGAAATCATCTGAAGGTACAAAATTCATTGGTAATTGTAAGTACATAGACAAATTGTAAGTACATAGACAAATACAGTATATTGTAACATTGTAATAACCAACTCATATCTTATAGGAAGACTAAAAGGAATCTATGAAAATAAATAACTATAACAACGTTTTAAGAGACAGACAATATAATAAGATGTAAATGGAACAAAAACTTTAAAAGTAGGGGAAAATAAAGTTAAAGTTTTTTTATTAGTTTTGTCTTTGATTATTTGTTAATTTTTTTTGGCAATCAGAGTTAAATTGTCATCAGATTTAAATAATGAGTTATAAGATGTTATTTGAAAGCCTCATGGTAGCCTCACATCAAAGAACCTACAACAGATACAAATACACACACACATACGAAAACAAAAAAAAAGAATTTAAATTGAGTACCAAAGAAAAATCATATTCACGAAAAGGTAGACAGGAAGGAAGGAAGGGAAGACCACAAAACAAACAGAAAATAAGTAACAAAATGGCAGCACTAAGGCCTTACTTATCAATAATAACATTGAATGAAACTGGACTAAACTCTCCAGTCAAAAGACATGGAGTGGATAAATAATAATGAAAGACCCAACTGTCTGTTACCCACAGGAAATTCACTTTACCTGTAAAGACAGACATAGAGTGAAAATAAAGAGGTGGAAAAAGAGATTCCACGCAAATGGAAATTAAAAAGGTACAAGAATAACTATACTTAGATAAGACAGATTTCAAGTCAAAAACTGTAAAAGAAACGAAGAAGGTAATTATACAATGGTTAAGGGGTCAATTCAGGAAGAGGATATAAAAATTATAAATATATATGTACATAGTACCGGAGGAGCATACAGATTTATAAAGCAAAATTTATTAGAGCTAAAGAGTTAGATCACAATGCAATAATAGCTGGAAACCTAAACATCCCATTTTAGCACTGGACACATCATCCAGATAGAAAAACAACAAAGAAACACCAGACTTAATCTGCAGTACAGACAACATGGACCTAATAGATATTTACAGATCATTTCCCTCAATGGCCGCATAATTCTCCTCAGCACATGGATCATTCTCAAGAATAAACCATATGTTAGGCCACAAAACAAGTCTTTTAAAAATTCAAAAAATGTAATTATATCAAGTAACTTCCCTGACCACAAGGAAATAAAACTAGAAATCAGTAACAAGAGAAACTTAGGAATCTATACAAATACATGGAAATTAAATTATATGCTCCTAAGTGACCAGTGGGTCAATGAAGAAATTAAGAAAGAAATTTTTAAAATGTCACAAAACAAATGAAAATGGAAACACAACATACCAAAACCTATGGGATACAGCAAAAGCAGTACTAAAAGGAAAGTTTATAGCAATAAGTACCTATGTCAAAAAAGTAGAAAAACTTTAAATAGACAATCTAATGATGCATTTTAAAGAATCAGAAAACCAAGAGCAAACCAAACCCAAAATTAGTAGAAGAAAAGAAATCATAAATATCAGAGTAGAAATAAATGAAATTATACCAAAGGAAAATATAAAAGATCAAAATAAAAAGTTTGCTTTTTGAAAAGATAAACAAAATTGTGAACCTGCAGCAAGACTAAGAGAAAAAGACAGAGGACCAAAATAAATAAAATTAGAGATGAAAAAGGAGATATTACAAGCTGTGGACAGTGGCTCACACTTGTAATCCTAACACTTTGGGAGGCTGAGGTGGACAGATTACTTGAGTCCAGCAATTAGAGACCAGCCTCGGCAAGATGGCTAGATCCCATCTCTACAAGAAGTGAAAAAATTACCCAGGCATGGTGGTGTGTACCTGTAGTTCCAGCTACTCAGGAGGCTGAGGTGGAAGGATCGATTGAGCCTGCAAGGTCAAGGTTGCAGTGAGTTGTTTGCACCACTGCACTCCAGCCTCGAGGGACAGAGCAAGACTTTGTCTCAAGAAGGAAAGAAGGAAGGAAGGAAGGAAGGAAGGAAGGAAGGAAGGAAGGAAGGAAGGAAGGAAGGAGGAAAGAAAGAAAAAGAGAGAGAGAGAGAAGGAAGGAAGGAAGGAAGGAAGGAAGGAAGGAAGGAAGGAAGGAAGGAAGGAAGGAAGGAAGGAAGGAAGGAAAGAAGGAAAGAAGGAAAAGGGAAGGGAAGGGGAAAAAAGAAAAGAAAAAGGAGACATTACAAGTGATCCTGCAGAAATTCAAAGGATCATGAGAAGCTATTTTGAGCAACTATATGCAACTAAATTGGAAAACCTAGAATAAATCGACAAATTCCTAGACATGTACAACCTACTAGGATTGAACAGTGAAGACATCCAAAACCTAAAGAGACCAATAACAATTAATGAGATAAAAGCATACTAAATAGTCTCTCAGCAAAGAAAAATCTGGGACTCAATGGCTTTACTGCTGAATTTTACCAAACATTTAAAGAACTAATACTAATTCTACTCAAACTATTCTGAAAAACAGACAAGGAAGGAATAATTCCAAACTCATTCTACAGAACCATTATTATCCTGATACCAAAACCACAAGGAAATGTCAAAAAAAGAAAACTACAGGCCAATATTTCTGATGAACATTGATGCAAACACATCAACAAAATACTAGCAAAATGAATTCAACATCTTAAAACGGTCATGCATCATGACCAAGTGGGATTTATTCCAAGGATGCAAGGATGATTATTGAATCATCCTATATGCAAATCAATCAGTGTGATATATCATAACAGAGTGAAGTCAAAGAATCAAATGATAACGTCAATTGGTGCTGAAAAAGCATTTGATAAAATTCAACATTCATTCATGATAAAAATAAAGCCTTCAAAAAACTGTCTTTAGAAGCAACATACCTCAACCCAATAAAAGACACATATGATTGACCCACAGCTAGTATCAAATGAATGCTTTCCTTTAAGATCTGGAATATGACAAGGATGCCCACTTTCACCACTGTTATTCAACATAGTACTGGAAGAGTACTAGCTAGAGCAATCTGGTAAGAGAAATAAATAAAGGGCATCTATATTGGAAAGGAAGAAGTCAACTTATCTTTGTGGATGATATGATCCTATATTTGGAAAATATCTAAAGATTCTACTAAAAAACTGTTAGAACTGATAAATTCAGTAAAATTCTAGGATAAAGTATCAACATCAAAACATCAGTAGCATTTCCATATGCGACGGGTGGATCACGAGGTCAGGAGATCGAGACCATCCTGGCTAACACGGTGAAACCCCGTCTCTACTAAAAAAATACAAAAAACTAGCCGGACGAGGTGGCGGGCGCCTGTAGTCCCAGCTACTCCGGAGGCTGAGGCAGGAGAATGGCGTAAACCCAGGAGGCAGAGCTTGCAGTGAGCTGAGATCCGGCCATTGCACTCCAGCCTGGGCGACAGAGCGAGACTCCGTCTCAAAAAAAAACAAGAAAGTAATCACATTTCTAGTAGCTATAAATAAAACAAAATACCCAGGAATAAACTTCATTAAAAAATTGAAAGAGCTCGACAATGAAACCTCTAAAATGTTGATGAAATAAATAGAAGGGGACACAAAAAAATGGAAAAATATTCCATGTTCATGGTTTGGAAGAATCAATACTGCTAAAATTCCCATATTATGCAAAGTGATCTTCAGATTCAATGCAATTCCTATCAAAATGCCTATAAAATAATTCATAGAAATAGATTTTTAAAAATCCTAAAATTCATAGAGAACCACAAAAGACCCAGAATAGCCAATGTCATCCTGAGCAAAAAGGATAAAACTGGAGGAATCACATTACCAGACTTCAAATTATACTGCAGGGCTATGGTAACCAAAACAGCATGCTACTGGCATAAAAACAGATACCTAGACCAATGAAATGGAATTGAGAATCCAGAAATAAATACAAACACCTACCATTAACTCATTTTTTAACAAGGGTGCCAAGAACATACATTGAGGAAAGGACAGTCTCTTCAATAAATGGTACTGGGGAAAATGGATATGTATATGCAGAAGAATGAAACTAGTTTCCTATTTCTCACTATATTCAAAAATAAAATAAAAATGGATTAAAAACTTAAATCTAAGACCCCAAACTATAAAACTATCAAAAGAAAACTTTGAGGAAACTATGCAGGACATTGTAGTAGGCAAAGATTTCTTTAGTAATACCCCAAAAGCATAGGCAACCAAAGCAAAAATGGGCAATTGGGATCACATTAAGTCAAAAAGCTTCTGCACAGCAAAAGAAACAATCAACAAAATGAAAAGAAAACCCACAGAATGAGAAAACTATTGGCAAACTATTCGTCTAACAAGGGGTTAATAACCAAACTGTGTGAGAAAGTACAACCCAGTAATGCAAAATCTGATAATCCAATTAAAAAATGGACAAAATATCTGAATAGACATTTCCTAAAAAAAAAAAAAAAAAAGTACCAAAGACAAACAGGTATATAAAAAGGTACTCAACATCATTGACCATCAGAGAAATGCAAATCTAAGCTGCAATGAGATATTAATCTTATCCAGTTAAAATGGCGTTATCCAAAAGGCGGGCAATAGTGAATGCTGGTGAGGATGTGGATAAAAAGAAAGCCTCATACACTGTTGATGGGAATGTAAACTAGAACAGCCACTTTGAAGAACTGTATGGAGGTTCCTCAAAAAACTAAAATAGAATACCATGTGATCCAGCAATCCTACTGCCAGGTATATGCCCAAAAGAAAGGAAATCAGTCTATCAAAGAAATATTTGCACTCCCACGTTTATTGCAGCACTACTCACAACAGTCCAGATTTGGAATCAACCTGTGTCCATTGAAGGAGGAATGAATTAAGAAAATGTTGTATATAACACAATGATGTGCTGTTTGTCCATAAAAATGAAGGAGAGCTTGTCATTTGCAACAACATGGATGGAACTAGAGGATGTTATATTAAGTGAAATAAGCCTAGCACCTAGCACAGAATGACACATTTTGCATTTCCTCACTTATTTGTGGGAGCTAAAAGTTAATACAATTGAATTCATAAACAGAGAGTATAGTATGATAGTTACCAGAGTCTGGGAAGGATAATGGCAGGGCAGAGTAGACATTGTTAATGGGTACAGAAATATAGTTAGAATAAATGAGATCTAATATTTGATAGCACGATATGCTGACTTGGTCAACAATAATTTATTGTACCATTTAAAATAACTAAAAGACTATAAGCTTAATGTTTATGACACAAAGAAATGATAAATGCTTGAAATAACGGACATCCTCTTTACTCTGATATCATTATTGCACATTGTATGTCTGTACCAAAATATCTCATGTAACCCTAAATATATACACCTACTATGTACTTATAAAAATTAAAAACACTTAAAAAATAATAAAAATAAATGCCATTAATTGAAAAGTAAGTACTATTTTAAAAACATTTCTAACTAATTGTGGCTGGTGAATAGAAAAGCAGTTAACTTCTTAATATTAGCTTAGTACCCAGAAAGAGTGCTACATTCTTCTTGTTTTCTGTGTAAAGAATTGTACCATTTCTGAATAATGACAGATTTGTTTTTTTACAAGTTCAATAACGTTAGTAAATATTAACTAAAAATGTTCATAGTAGAAAAGAAAATTAACAAACCAAAGTTGGTTATTTGAGGAACTAAACTTATAGGAATACAAAGCATTATAAATGAAAAATATGAACAATTATAGGACAAGAAATTAGATGTATTTAATAAAAAGAACAAACCTCTAGAAAGACAAACAATGGCCACTTTCTTTAGAGTAACAAAAACCTCTGAATACAATCATAACAAGTAAAGAGATTAAATTTATAATTAAAAAATAAACTTTCTACACAAGAATTCCAGACCAGATGGCCTCACTGTGAATTATGTCAAACACTTAAAAAATAATTTACAAGGTCTGGGCCCAGTGGCTCACACTTGTAATGCTAGCACTTTGGGAAGTTGAAGCAGGAGGAGCACTTGAGTTTAAGAATTCAAGACCAGCCTGGACAACATAGCAAGACCCTGTCTCTAAAAAAAGAAAAGAAAAGAAAAAGAAAGAAAGAAAGAAAAAAGAAGAAATAAGTAAAAATGTTTTTAAAAAATACACAACCTTCACAAACTCTTCCAACAACTACAAGAGAAGAGAACATTCCTAACTCATCTTGTGAGGCAAGTATGACCCTGATACCAAAACCAGACAAAAACATCACAAAAAAAGAAAGCTAAAGACCAATATCTCATACATATACACACAAAAATTAAAAAATACTAATGAGTGCATTAAGGAATACATAAAATATTAAATGCCATGACAGAATGGGATTTATTCCACCAATACAAGATGGGTTTGACAATGGACATCAACTAATATAAAATACTACATCAACAGACTAAAAAACAAAATTACATTATCATGTCAATAGATGCAGTAAATTTGATAAAATTTAGCACCCTTTATGATAAAAGCACTCAACCAGCTAGGATTGGAAGGAAATTTTCTCCTGATAAAGGGCATCTATGAAGCATCCACAGCTAACATAATACTAAAGGGTGACAAACTGAGGGCTTTTAACCTCTGGTCTGGAATCAGACACAGTTGTCTGTTCTGCCTGCTTCTATTCAATATTATAGTAGGAGTTCTAGCTAGAGTGAGTAGGTAAGAACACGAAATAAAAGGCATCTAGATTGGAAAGGAGAAGTAATACTATCTCTATTTGCATAAGGTATGTTCTTGTATATAGAAAATCCTAAGGAATTAAATTAAAGCATTTAAGACTAACAGATGAGTTCTGCAAGGTTGTAAGATACAAGATCAATATACAAAAATAAACGGAATTTTAAAAAAATTATACTTTAACTTCTGGGATACATGTGCAGAATATATGGGATTGTTACAAAGGTATACACATGCCATGGTGGTTTGCTGCACCCATCAACCCATCATCTACGTTAGGTATTTCTCCTAAAGTTATCCCTCCCCCTACAACCCCACCTCCCAACAGGCCCCAGTGTGTGATATTCCCCTCCCTGTGTCCATGTATTCTCATTGTTCAATTCCCACTTATGAGTGAGAACATGTACTGCTCCTGTGCATGTTTCTGTTCCTGTGTTAGTTTGCTGAGAATGATGGTTTCCAGCTTCATCCATGTTCCTGCAAAGGACATGAACTCATCCTTTGTTTATGGTCACATAGTATTCCATGGTGTATATGTGCCACATTTTCTTTATCCAGTGTATCATCGATGGGCATTTGGGTTGGTTCCAAGTCTTTGCTATTGTGAATAGTGCTGCAATAAACATATGTGTGCATGTGTCTTTATAGTAGAATGATTTATAATACTTTGGGTGTATATCCAGTAATGGAATTGCTGGGTCAAATGATATTTCCGGTTCTAGGTCCTTGAGGAATCGCCACACTGTCTTCCACAATAGTTGAACTAATTTACACTCCCACCAACGATGTAAAAACATTCCTATTTCTCCACATCGTCTCTAGCATCTGTTGTTACCTGACTTTTTAATGATCGCCATTTTAACTGGCATGAGATGGTATCTCACTGTGGTTTTGATGTGCATTTCTCTAATGACCAGTAATGATGAACTTTTTTTCATATGTTTGTTGGCCACATAAATGTCTTCCTTTGAGAAGTGTCTGTTCATATCTTTTGCCCACTTTTTGATGGGGTTGTTTGTTTTTTCTTGTAAATTTGTTTAATTTCCATGTAGATTCTGGATATTAGACTTTTGTCAGATGGAGAGATTGCAAAATTTTTCTCCCATTCTGTAGGTTACCTGTATACTCTGATGATAGTTTCTTTTGTTGTGCAGAAGCTCTTTAGTTTAATTAGAACCCATTTGTCAATTTTGGCTTTTGTTGCCATTGCTTTATGTGTGTTAGTCATGAAGTCTTTTGCCCATGCCTATGTTCTGAATGGTATTGCCTAAGTTTTCTTCTAGGGTTTTTATGGTTTGGGGTTTTACATTTAAGTCTTTAATCCATCTTGAGTTAATTTTTATATAAGGTATAAGGAAGGGGTCCAGTTTCAGTTTTCTACATATGAGTAGCTAGTTTTCCCCACACCATTTATTAAATAGGGAATCCTTTCCCCATTGCTTGTTTTTGTCAGGTTTGTCAAAGGTCAGGTGGTTGTAGAGGTGGTGTTATTTCTGAGGCCTCTGTTCTGTTCCATTGGTCTATATATCTGTTTTGTTATCAGTACCATGCTGTTTTGATTACTGTAGCCTTGCAGTATAGTTTGAAGTCAGGTGGCGTGATGCCTCCAGCTTTGTTCATTTTGCTTAGGATTGTCTTGGCTATACAGGCTCTTTTTTGGTTCCATATGAAACTTAAAATAGTTCTTTCTAATTCAGTGAAGAAAGCCAGTGGTAGATTGATGTGGATAGCACTGAATCTATAAATTACTTTGGGCAATATGGCCATTTTCACTATATTGATTCTTCTTATCCATCAGCATGGAATGTTTTTCCATTTGTTTGTGTCCTCTATTATTCCCTTGAGCAGTGGTTTGTAGTTCTCCTTGAAGATATCCTTCACATTCCTTGTGAGTTGTATTCCCTAGATATTTTATTCTCTTTGTAGCAATTGTGAATGGGAGTTCACTCATGATTTGGTTCTCTGTTTGTCTGTTATTGGTGTATAGGAATGTGATTTTTGTATCCTGAAATTTTGCTGAAGTTGCTTATCAGCTTAAGGAGATTTGGGGCTGAGACGGTGGGTTTTCTAAATATACAATCATGTCATCTGCAAACAGAGACAATTGACTCCCTCTCTTCCTATTTGAATACCCTTTATTTCTTTCTCTTGCCTGATTGTCCTGGCTAGAACTTCCAATACTATGTTGAATAGGAATAGTGAGAGAGGGCATCCTTGTCTTCTCTCAGTTTTCAAAGGAATGCTTCCAGTTTTTGCCCATTCGGTATGATATTGCCTGTGGGTTTGTCATAAATAGCTCTTATTAATTTGAGATACATTCCATCAATACCTAGTTTATTGAGAGTTTTTAGCATGAAGGGCTGTTGAATTTTATCAAAGGCCTTTTCCGCATCTATTGAGATAATCATGTGGTTTTTGTCATTGGTTCTCTTTATGTGATGGATTACGTTTATTTATTTGCATATGTTGAACCAGCCTTGCATCCCAGGGATGAAGTTGACTTGATCGTGGTAGATAAGCTTTTTGATGTGCTGCTGGATTCAGTTTGCCAGTATTTTATTGAGGATTTTCACATCAATGTTCTTCAGAGATGTTGGCCTGAAGTGTCTTTTTGTTGTTGTTGTGCTCTGCCAGGTTTTAGTATTAGGATGATGCTGGACTCAGAAAATGAGTTAGGGAGGATTCCCTCTTTTTCTATTGTTTGGAATAGTCTCAGAAGGAATGGAACCAGCTCTTCTTTGTACCTGTGGTAGAATACAGTTGTGAATCTGTCTGGTCCTGGGGTTTTTTTGAGTGGTAGACTATTAATTACTTCCTTAATATCAGAATGTATTGGTCTATTCAGGGATTTGACTTGTTCCTGGTTTAGTCTTGGGAGGGTGTATATGTCCAGGAATTTATCTGTTTCTTCTAGATTTTCTAGTTTATTTGCATAGAGGTGTTTATAGTATTCTCTGATGGTAGTCTGTGTTTCTGTAGGATCAGTGGTGATATCTCCTTTATCATTTTTTATTGTGTCTATTTGATTCTTCTCTCTTTTCTTCTTTATTAGCCTGGGTAGCAATCTATCTATTTTGTTAATCTTTTCAAAAAATCAGCTCCCAGATTCATTGATTTTTTGATGGGTTTTTCGTGTCTCTGTCTCCTTCAGTTCTGCTCTGATCTTAGTTATTTCTTGTCTTCTGCTAGCTTTTGAATGTGTTTGCTCTTGCTTCTCTAGTTCTTTTAATTTTGGTGTTAAGGCATTGATTTTAGATCTTTCCTGCTTTCTCCTGTGGGCATTTAGTGCTATAAATTTCCCTCTGAACACTGCTTTCTAGAGATTCTAGTATGCTGTGTCTTTGAGAAAGAAAAACATAAAATTAAGAAAACAATTCAATTCATAATAGCATGAGAAAGTGCTCAGGAAAATTTTTTTTAAAAAGAAATACAAGACTTACACTCTAAAAACTTTAAAATAATATTGAAATTAAAGATGACCTAAGTAAGTGGAAAGATATTATATGATCAATAATCAGAAGATGATATTGTTAAGATGGCAGTACTCCCCAAATTGATTTACAGATTCAACAAAATCTCTATCAAAATCCCAGCTGTCTTCTTCGCAGAATAAATTGGAAAGCTGTTGCTATAATTCCTACATAAATTCAAGGAACCTAGAATAGTCAAAACAATCCTGAAAAAGAACAAAGTTTAAGAATTCACATTTTCTGAAAAAACTTACTGTAAAGAGACAGTAATCAAGACTGTGTGGTATGGCTACTGTGTGTGTGTGTGTGTGTGTGTGTGTGTGTGTGTGTGTGTGAGAAATAGAATTGGGAGTTTAGAATTAAACCCTCACGTTTATAATCAGTTGATCCTCAACAAGGGTAGCAAGAGAATTCAATGGGGCAATAATAGTCTTTTCAACAAATAGTGCTGGGAAAACTGAATATCCACACGCATATTGGATCCTGAAGTTGGATCCTACCTCACACCACATAAAAATTAACTAAAAATAAATCAGAGACCTAAAAGTAAGATCTAAAAGTATAAAACTCTTAGAAGAAAATTTAGGCATAAATATGTATGACATTGCATTAAGCAATGTTTTCTTAGCTATAATACCAAAAGCACAAGCAAAAAAAGTTAAGATATACATTATCTACATTATCAAAATTAAAAATTTTGTGCTTCAAAAGTATGCCATCAAAAACATAAAAGGACTACCTGCAAAATGGAAGAAATTTTTTACAAATCGTATGTCTAATAATAGCAATGTGATACTACTTTACACCCACTACAATGGCTATAATATAAGAAATAACAAGTGTTAGCAAAGGTTGGGAAAAATCAGAACCCTCAAGCATTGTAATGTAGGAGTATAAAATAAAGTAGCCATTTTGAAAATCGGTCTGACAGTACTTCAAATAAGATACAGCAATTCCACTTTTAGGTATATACCCAAGAAAAATAAAAGCGTAGGTCCACACAATGTGCACACACATTTATAACATTTATAGCAATGTTATTCACAATAGTTAAAAGGTTAAAACAAGTCGAACATCCATCATATGACAAATACATAAGCAAACTGTGATATATCCACACAATAAGATATTATCTGGCAATAAAATGAAAATACTGACATGGGAGAATCTTAGAAACATAATTCTAAGTGAGGAGATCGGTCAAAAAGGATCACATATTGTATGACTCCATTTATATGTAATATTCTAGTATAAGCAAATCTACAGAGACAGAAAGTAGACTAGTGATTGCCTAGGGCTGGCGGGTTAGATTTGGGGAGTATTGAGGAATATAGATGACAATTAGTGTGTAGGATTATTTTGAGGGATGATGAAAATATTCTAAAGCTGATTATGGTGATAAATGCACAACACTGAATGTGCTAAAAGTCCTTAAATTGTACACTTTAAATGAGTGAATTGTAATAATATTTTTTATGATATAGACAATGACATGTGGCATGCTGTGGTACCAATAAAGCAGTTTAAAACAGAATAACAGATAAATGGCAGGTTCTCTGTAAAATGAGAAAACTAAGAGCAAATATAGGAATATATAAATCACATAGATTTTCTCTGTCCAATACAGTAGCCACTAGCCATGTGTGCCTATTGAAATTTAAATTTCATTAATTAAAATTAAGTACAATTAAAAATTAAATTATTTACTCACAGTTACCACATTTCAAGCATTCAGTAAACACATGTGACTAATGGCTTCATTTTGAAAAGTGTATATATAGCACACACCCATCATCCCAGAAGCTTCTGTTGTACAATATTGATATCTACAATCTAAATATCATAGACTTATTTTTACTTTTGCTAAGTATATTATCTACTTAAGAACTATTTTTTATTTTCAGACTTTTGTCCTTTCTGATTTAAGATAAATTTTCTTACATATAGATATAATTTTTAAAAAATGTTTTTACCGTGAAGAAAACATGGTTAACCTATATTAGCTCCCTGTTACCATCTCCATCTCTCACAAAAACCAGTCTGGATCACTGAAGTATAATGTTTTTAATAGCACTCAGTTTGAATGTTTACACAGAAAAAAAGTAGTTTATAAGACTGAAGGTAGAGAAAGATGAGAGTCTGGCGTATTATGATGAATCTTATTGGTATGTAAATATTGGGTATTAATTTAGAAACAAAGGTGGTTATGACAGTGAAGCACTAATATTTCAACCTCATTTGAGGAGGAAATATGCATTTGATTGAATCAAAGGTGTTCAAAAGGAGGGTTATTTTAATTGCTATGTCACTGAAGAACAAGAAAAAGGTAAAAGAAAGTACTCTATTGATATGTGTTGTCATCTGGATTTGCTTTTCTGTAGTCATCTGTGTGTGCATTTGATTGTATTTTATGTCACCCTGGTGAACAATACCACAATATGTCAAGACCATTTAGAATTCAACTACAAAGGAGCTAAGAAAAGGGTTATGGTTTTCATGTTGATCAGCATCTTCTGCTTAGATTGGGAGACCTTAAAATTAACTCTAGCAGTATAAAAAAATACCAGACACAATGCATAACAGGCAGTCTCACAAAAGACTTCCTTTATGGCTCATCAGAGTAAATTTCCTGTCAAAATACTCCTTGCGCTAAGTAAAGGTTATCTATTCATATGAACACCTGACTTATAAAATCAATCAGAGCACAATAAGAAAGATTCCTGCTTTTTGCATGCATTCAAGTTGTTCCCATTAACTTAACTTCCTAAAAATATATTTCATTTTTTCCGTCTGCTCTGCATAACTCATTAACATCATAATCGCCAGCAATAATTGCTTAAAGTAAGTAAAGAAAATCGCTAAAGATGAAGAGTTGAATTACCACTTAATGAAAGAAGAAAAAAAAGAAGACAATTTAAATCAACAGTCTAAGATGCTGCAACCACTCCCTTCCTTCAGAAAATGTATAGTAATTGTGTTTTATTGGAGCCTGTTGCGTTTGTAAATGAGGATTCTCAGTGAATTCTCAAAATTATTCTATGAGTTTAATTGATGATATGAATCAGATGAACTTAAAAATATTTTCTCAGCAATCTAAAGCTGCATTTTTATAACAAGTTGCAAATAAAACTATTTAAGATATTTTTGAAATCATCTCTATGCTAATTAGAAGGCCTGACCAAAATGAAATGTTTCTTCTAGACCTCAAAAGGTGTGGATTCTCTCAAAGAAATGTTTAATCTATTTGGTGATTTATTGGTTATCCCTTTTAACTAGTATTCTTCAATTGTAGTTGATTTCTACTCTCAGAGAACATTTGATAATGTGTGAAAAACATGTTGTTATTCACAACTTAGTGATTGCTACTGATATTCAGGACAGCTCCTTGTAACAAAGAATCACCTGGCTCAAAATATCAACAGCAGCAAGGTGAAGTCCTAATTTACACCAACAAAAGGACCTAAGAGAGTCTTATAAAAGGCAGTGAATAAAATGAAAAGATAATGTCTCTAAATGACAAAAAATAATCTGTTCAAAGTCAAAATATTAATGCAATGTTTTAAAAAATGATAATTTATTTTACAATTTAGAGAGCAAGCTGGACATAGGGAGATAGGAGAAGGGGAATGAGGATACATTCCTCCAGCTGCCCTTATTGGCCAAAACTTCAACTCATGTCAAATATCAGGCACTAACTGTAGTAAAGGGTAATTATGATTTATCATTTTTATAGTTATTGACTCTGTAAGCATATGAGTTATTATGAGAAACAGATTAAGTGGGTTGACAGCAACAGTCAAGTACACATGTAAAAGGATAGTAAAGTGGAATTTTGGCAGATGATTTAATACAATGGTTCTCAAACATTACCATGCATCAGAATTAACTGAAGGATGTGTTAAAAACACAGACTAATGGCGGCCCCATCTCTATAATTTCTGACCCAGTAGGTCTGGGGTGGGTTTTAAGGATTTGCAGCACTTTTAATAAGTTCTTCAGTGATGGTGATAGTGCTGATCTGTGGCCACTTTGAGAACCACTTCCCTAATTCAGTAGATACTGCATCCTAAAATGAAGTGCAGTACAACTATGATGCAAACTTCACTTACAATGATAATATAAACAGTCACGTATTAGGAGATGAGGAAACTGGAAGTTATTTTAGAGAGAACTCTAAAATGTGCACTGTTGAGTCCTGTCCCCTCACAAGTGATAGACGTGGGGCTGGAGAGTGCAGGCAGCTTCCATCAAGACCAGGGAAAGACGCTTCAATCCAACCACTTGAAGAGATATGTTTCTCATAGTTTGCAACATAGAGGGGAATCCTGTCTCTCTCTCACTTAAGAAATCTAAAGAACAAGAGAGACTGGTTGGCTAGCTGATCAAAGGCAGGGAAAATGTTAAGTTTCTAATATGGTGGAATTAACCTGCATAGTTGGAATTTGTCAGGGAAAAAGATGAATGAGTGCTTCTCATCTGGAGATTGTGCATGGCCTGTGTGCAAGGGACACGGTGTTGGGGTAATCTTTTTTTTTTTTTTTTTAGATGGAGTCTTGTTCTGTCGCCAGGCTGGAGTACAGTGGCACTATCTCGGCTCACTGCAACCTCTGTCTCCTGGGTTCAAGCGATTCCCCTGCCTCAGTCTCCCAAGTAGCTTGGACTACAGGCACACGCCACCATGCCTGGCTAATTTTTTTTTGTATTTTAGTAGAGACGGGGTTTCACCACGTTGGCCAGGATGGTCTCGATCTCCTGACCTCATAATCCACCTACCTCGGCCTCCCAAAGTGCTGGGATTACAGGGGTGAGCCACTGCACTTGGCTGGGGTAATCTTAAATTTTGTCCAAAAGGGAAGACTACAGGGAGTTAAGGGAGCTTAAAAGAAAAGGCTGGAGATATTGCTGGATTGGTAGGGGCTGGGAGGAAGTAAGAATATCAGCCATGGATGCCTTTTGTTTTTTAATCAAGGTCATGACAGGTAGATGATTTCTCCAAGAGTGAGGTAGGTGGGATATCTTCAACAATCCAGTTAAGTGACTCCACAAAGTCTATTTTTACATGTCTGCCAAATTTGCAGAGCACTGAAACTAGATAGCTGTAAGATTATCTGTTAAGTGAGGACTTTCCCCCTTAGTGCATCTCCTTCCCTCATTCCAACACTGGAAATAGCAGAAGCAGTGTTAAAAGAAAAACTTCAGGCAAATTTAACAAAATTCATTTGATCAAAGAATGATTCATGAATCAGGCATCACTCAGAACCAGATGAGGTTTAGACAACTTAGACCAGCAGTTTGAGCAGTGAGTTTTTATAAACTGAACATAGAAGCAAAGTAGAGAAATTATCTGACTGACTACAGCTAGGCATTGGCCTCATTTGTGCTTGGTATAATGAGGATTTGCCTTATTTGAGCACGGTCTCATCAGTTGGCTGTCTATGATTGGTAGAAGCTCAGCTGTTTATCATTGGCTAAAACTCAGCTATTTGTTATAAAAATATATTCAAGTTGGGTGTTGTTTAATTTATATACTGTTAGGTTACAATTTGTTATGTAGGATTGAAAGTAAGAGACAATCTCAAGTTGATGGCCTTGTGCTTATTAAATTTAACAATTTCCCCCTTTTGGTCAGCCTATCAATCTTGAAAGATTGACCAAAACCTTGGACAATGTTGCGATTCTCTGTGGCTATCATAATGGACTTGTTTGGTCTCAATGTGGAATTCACAAATCACAGCATGGGCTCAGTTGAATGATTCTTTATAGTCTCTTCATGTTTTGTTGCTTTAACCAATGTGAGACCATGTAACACATAGTAGATGGCTGTATACATACATTTAAGATGCTTGAGAGAACACAGTGCACCAGGGAGACTATTATGACCATCAGGAGGATAATACCAAAAGACTAAAATATGTTCCTTAATCAAATAAATTAAAATCATATAAACCCAAGAATGATCCATAAAAGGGATCTACTTGTCTCAACCAAGTAGGCAGTTTGTTGTTTTCTTGTCACTGAGCTTCTCTCATACCAGACGTGTTTCCCCAAGTACAACAAGGGGTGTTAGCTATCACACACACTTTCCCCCGTTCAGTCAGCACATAGTAAAGGCAAGCTTGTTCTCTAAAACAACTTTAGCAAAGAAGAGTAGAGAAGTTTCTGGGCAACTGCAGCCTTTGCAATAGAGTCAACCATAGTAGCCATTGTTTGGGTAGATATTTAATCATAACCTCATTTATATTTATGCCATGCCAAAGAAGAAACATTCTATCAAAGCTGCCCACTTAGAGATTGTATTAGTCAGGGTTCTCTAGAAGGAAGAGTCACTAGAGTCTCAAAACTGAAGAACCTGGAGTCCGATTTTCCAGGGCAGGAATCATCCACCACAGGAGAAAGATGTAGGTAGGCTGGGAGGTTAGGCCAGTCTCGCCTTTCACGTTTTTCTTCCTGCTTCATATTCACTGGCAGCTGATTTGATTGTGGCCACCAGATTAAGGGTGGATCTGCCTTCCCCAGCCCACTGACTCAAATGTTAACCTCCTTTGGCGACACCTTCACAGACACACCCAGGATCAATACTTTGTATCCTTCAATCCAATCAAGCTGATACTCAGTATAAACCATCACAGAGATATTTATGCCTCCTGGCAAATTCTTTCTTATGTTAGAGTACAAATTAGAAGGTATAGACCAATGTTCAGTATCAAATTCATTATAAAGTGGCAGTGGTACCATTATAATCCATAACATGCATTGAGTTCTTGTTTCCCACTTATTGAGACATGGATTGCTCATATATGTGACTGATCAATAAATCCTCCACAGATAAAAATACACCCTGGAGAAGCAAAAAGGACAACTTCTTGTAGGATACCTTTAGCATTAGGGCTCATCAGTAAGAAAGCACTAGTAGTGTTTATTCAAAGCTCTACTACTGAATTATTGCATGGCTGGAAACTACTAATAATTAGAGAATTTGGGTCATAGACTTGTCTACAAACTGTTGAATTATATTTTCTTTTAGTTTTCTGCCAATTTAGTGTCTAAAATAACATTGGTCCTTTCAATCTTCCCAGAAGATTGAAGATGATAGGGACAATGGTAATGCCATTGTGACTGTAATACTTTATGTAACTGTTTTATAATATGTATAGTAAAGTGAGTACCTCTATTATCGGAGACTTATCTGAGAATATCCTATAAAGAAAACATATTTACTCATGATATTTTAGTTACTGGTATAACATCAGCCTTCCTATACAGGAAAGCTTCTATTCAACCAAATAACATACAGACAATTACAGGAACATTTTGATAATCCATGGAGGGTGGAAATTGAATGAAATCCATCTTTAAGTGTTCAAATAATCCAGTAGGTGGCAGAAATGTAACACTTGAGGTTTTTATCTTACTAGGATTGAGTTTTCAATCCAATCATTGGTTATAGACCATTTTAGAAATTCTTAGAATAGTTTCTATACCAATATTTTTTGTATCATTTTGACTACTCCGTGATAGTCGTAGGATGCAGAGCTCTTAATAATGGAAACTTTAAGGACTCAGGAAAGAACAGGCAACCATCAGGGCCCTCTATGAGTCCACACTTAATTTTGAATATACATTCTTTTAAATGCCAATTTCGTTTCTCTAATTCTAGTACACAGCACTGTTTATTAAATAGGTTATTTTAGGTAATTTGACTTGGATCAATCCTATAGAGTTTATTCAAATTGCATATTTTAACAGTTTCAGTACTAGCTGGTTTAGCATGAAAATCTGCCAAAGTATTTATTTGGTACTTAATTAATTCTTGACCTTCTTGATGTTAGGTTAGCAGTTTCATGAACCAATCAGTTTCTTCATTAGAGTTATGGCAATTATCATCCAGTTTAATAGTATGATCTTAAAGTTATCAGAAATGTTTACTTATCAAAGTCTGTCCCATGAATTTCCTTAAAGACAGAACACTTTACATTTATAGTTGCTTCGACAGTGCTCAAGAAAGTACCAGAGTAAAATGATTAACTGTAGTAGAAGACAATATTTAAAGTGGCCATGCAAAATATCTGATGAGAAATTATTATAAAGCAATTTTCAGGGAAATTACATTATTTCTGTGATATACAGTATTGTAGGATACTAACTAGAATTACGACTGACAGCATTATTGTAGGACCATCAGATTTTTAGGAGTTTTGTATAATTTCTGGGACATATATTAACAACATTTCCAAAGTATGGTTTGAAGAAGGTTCAGCATCACATTATTTGACCATGCTTCCCATACAATTTAACATATCATGTAAGAAAATTAGTTTAACATATTTCCTTTTATAAGACAAAAATTATTGGGAGAGGTGGGGGTGGTTAATGTGTACAAAAAAGAAAGAAAGAATAAGACTTATTGTGATATCACAGTAGGATGACTATAGTCAATAATAACTTAATTGTATATTTTGAAAAAGCCTAAAGAATGTACTTGAGTTGTTTGCAACTCAAAGAAGAAATGCTGAAGGTATGGATACCTCATTCTCCATAATGTACTTATTTCACATTGAATTCCTGTATCAAAATATCTCATGTATGACATAAGTATATACATCTATTTTGTACCCACAAAAATTTAAAAAATAAAAAAATATATTTTAAAAATTATTTTGAGATATTCCAGGGGTCCATCTGAAAACTCCCAAAGTTAGTTTGAGATCCAAAGATCTTAGTTTATAATTTGATTTTGGGAAGTTGTCAAAACTGTTAAAAGATTGGAAATACTTGATTAAAACAGAATCACAGATCACTGTGGAACATTATATATTCATTTAACTGTAGAGATTATTAAATGACTTCAATGGCAAATACAGAAAATAATGTACTTCTAGGAAAAGCCTTAGCTTACATTAAAGAGGACTCAGTTTTCTTAAGTAATCAAAAACCTAGTAAAGCCAACAAGAACTGCAGGAAATTATCTGGATAAAACACAGAATCTTTGTTTCCCAGTCCAATTACTTAAAAGCTAAAGAAAAACCTTTCACAATGTATTATTAAGAGCAGACCAATACTAAAAACAAAACAAACACAAACAAAACTTGTTGTTTTAACAGATTAAACTAAAATCTAATTTTGCATTAGTATACTTCTGACATTAATGCTACATTTTCAAAACTTACAAATAATTTCCTTTCAAATCTTAGCCATCTTGAGCACACATAAAATTTCTTTCCCAAACTTCCTTTTCCAGAAACCTATAACTTTCTCATATTTATTCAATTTTTGTCTTTATATTTTTCCTCTTTCTCACTGTGTAACAGCCAGTCTTTCTATTTTTGGGACAAAAATCACTATTTTTCTCCTCACTAATCAAAACACACTCTGATATAGGTTTTCTAACAAAATACACAGCTTACTTTCTTTGTATACATGGACATAGAGTTGTTTCCTTTATTATGTAAACTAATTTTAGTTATTTATGGTTGATCTTTGAATGGCACGAGTTTGAACTGCACAGGCCCACTTCTACATGCATTTTCTTCTGCCTCTGCCACGCTGAGACAAGAGAAATCGACTTTTCCTCTTCTTCCAGCTCCTCAACCTACTCAATGTGATGACATTGAGGATGACGACATTTATTAACATATATTTCCTCTTCCTTGTGATTTTCTTAACATGTCTCATTTTCTCTAGCTTACTTCATTGTAAACATATAGTACATATAGCATATTAAACATGTAGTAATTGTTTATGTTATTGATAAGGCTTCTGGTCAACAGTGGGCTATTAGTATTGTAGTTACGTTTGGGAGAATCAAAACTTATATGCAAATATTGTGCATGAGGAAAGGTACCAGTAACTCCTGTATTATTCAAGGATAAACTGTATATCAGTTTGAATTTTTAACCCTTAGAAACTTCAATTTCTGGTGAAAACTAAGAAGTATGCAATCGTGAACTGCCTGTCACACCAACATTCTATAGATTAGCAAACCTATGATTCATAATTTTTTGAAGCATGTGCTTTCTCATAGTATAATTTTTCATTTTGGCACAGAATGTATTTACTCACAAACCCAACTATCTTTAGTCTCTCTGCAATAAGAAATTGTAGGGGAGACAACCATTTTTTAATCTCTGTCTTCTGTCTTCTTAGGTGTTTTTTTTTTTTTTTTTTTTTTTGAGACAGAGTCTTGCTCTTTCGCCCAGGCTGGAGTGCTGCGGTGAGATCTCGGCTCACAGAAAGCTCCGCCTCCCGGGTTCACACCATTCTCCTGCCTCAGTGTCCCGAGTAGCTGGGACTACAGGCGCCCACCACCAAGCCCGGCTAATTTTTTGTATTTTTAGTAGAGACGGGGTTTCACCGTGTTCGCCAGGATGGTCTCGATCTCCTGACCTCGTGATCCGCCCGCCTCAGCCTCCCAAAGTGCTGGGATTACAGGCGTGAGCCACCGTGCCCGGCCTTTTTAGGGTTTTTTTTTTTTTAACCTTTACCTCAAAATAGACAATATGTCAGAGCAATGTATTTGAGGGGGTATCTTATGAACTTCTTCAAAGCAAAAAGTAAATAAATTTAAAATTATGTCAAGAAATGACGCCGGGTGCGGTGGCTCACGCCTGTAATCCCGGCACTTTTGGAGGCTGAAGCAGGCGGAATACCTGGGATCGGGAGTTGGAGACCAGCCTGGCCAACATGCTGAAACCCTGTCTCTGTAGAAATGCAAGAATAGCTGGGCGTGGTGGCGCGTGCCTGTGGTGCCAGCTACTCGGGCCACTGAGGCAGGAGAGTCGCTTGAACCTGGGGGGCGGAGGTTGCAGTGGGCCAGGATGGTGCCACCACACTCCAACCTGCGTGATAGAATGAGACTCTGTCTCAAAAACAAAACAAAACTAAAATTAGACAAATGTTACATTAATGTTTGGGTGGTCAGATGCTACTTTGAAGTCTGAAGTTAGCAGATAAGCCTTTAGATTTTTGGAGTTTACCACTTTCCTATTCTGTATCATTAATGTAATTTTTGTTTCTGTTGTTGTTGGAGACAGAGTCTTGCTCTGTCACCCAGGCTGGAGTGCGATGGCGCCATCTCGGCTCACTGCAGGCTCCGCCTCCCGGGTTCACGCCATCCTCCTGCCTTGGCCTCCCGAGTGACTGGGACTGCAGGCGTCCACCACCGGCTAATTTTTTTGTGTTTTTAGTGGAAACGGGACTTCACCGTGTTGGCCGGGATGGTCTCGATCTCCTGACCTCGTGATTCACCCACCTCGCCCACCTCGCAGTCCCTGCTGGGATTGCAGGCGTAAGCCACTGCGCCCGGCCATCATTAATGTAATATTTTAAATTACTATATATTTTACTATTTTTCTGGATTTAGTAAGAAATTTGCATTTTTAGTTTGATGTAAGAAGGGTTTTAATGTAATTTATGTTAGATTTTGCATTTTTTTCAGTACTGTTATACTTTAACCTGACTGAATGACTGATCTAATTGTATTATTATTGTGAATATCATGTGGAATGTTTTGAGACAGAGTACTATATTTGTGAATATAATTTTATGCCTTTTTTTCACTTAGCAAGAACCTTTCTGTGTGGAAAACTAAGAAAATTGCTTTCTGCTGTATAATCTGGCATTCATTGTAGATTAAAGCTTATTTTTCTGTGAATAAAACTTATTCAATAAAATACTATTCTTTAAATTGAAAAAAAATTATGTCAAGAAATAAATGGTTTGGTACATTATCTTATTTGTAAATGATTGAAATATTCAATGAATATCCATTATTTAATTTAACTTCGTATAACTTCAGATGTGTAAGTTACCAAAGAGATTTGGGAAATCTTTTTTTTTAAGTAGGCATTATAGAAACATAATTATTGTGAAGAGTTTATTTATAAACTATTATCTTACATATATTTAATTATTTTTTAAACAATATTGCCTGGATTGCTCATAAAAATGAGACATTAAACAGCTAGTTATCATCTTTAGTTTTCTTGCTAATAATTTTATAATGTAAGAGACAACATCAGTTTATTTTACTTGTAAACTTAAGTAGGAAAAGTTGTGTGTCATATTATATTTAATGCTGACAACTCTAAAGACATGCCTATATTCGTCAAACTAACAAACTTGAACTAGCTCTTATTTACTGAAGATTATCCTAGATTACATGAACTTGAAAAACATCTTAGGTTAATTTCCTTTTTTTTTTTTTTTTTTTTTTTTTGAGGTGGAGTCTCGCTCTGTCGCCGGGGCTGGAATGCAGTGGCCGGATATCAGCTCACTGCAAGCTCCGCCTCCCGGGTTCCTGCCATTCTCCTGCCTCAGCCTACCCAGTAGCGCCCGCCACCTCGCCCGGCTAGTTTTTTGTATTTTTTAGTAGAGACGGGGTTTCACCGTGTTAGCCAGGATGGAGGTTAATTTCTATCTTTCTAAGAGTTTAAGTAATGCTTAATATTTATCAATACTTATTTTTCTTTAAGCCAACTAAATAGAGCTCTTTTACGATTTAGTTTTGGTGATAACATCCAGAGGTGGAAAATGTATCATGTATACATACATAAACATGCAGATAGAAGCAGATCTTCCAGCTTTCATTCTAAAATTTTATTCATGTGCATGTGTAATAATAAAAGCTCATTGTTTTATTAAAGAATACCTGGGATTGATTTTTTTCTGGCCAGTGAGATAACATCACCTGCACATATAGCTAAAGCTTTTTATTAATATTGGAAAAAATCTTATAAGCTTTCTCATTTGCCTTTCAAAAGAGGTCATTTAAAGGGGCAGCTTTTGATTCATTTAGTCTTTTGGAAGCCTCTACATTTCAATAAAATATGCATCCTTTTGTTTTTGAGGCATTTTAGATTCTTGTTTTTCTAATAAGACTCAAGAATTAAAACTTTTTCATTCTGGCCACTGTATTTCTCAGTTGTTCTTACTAAAGTCAAACCATTTTTGTAAAACTACACAGGCTTTGGGAGTGTAATTTTTGAAGATAAGATTAGCTGGCATTTCAGAAATCGAAGTACTAGAATCCTGGAGTCCTTAAATTCAGAGGAACTTATTTTCAGAAGGTACCTACCCGAGGCCTCGAAGTCCAACCAAGTTAGTTATCAAATCCAATCTGATTCTGAACCCAATCGAGTTTTTTGTTGTTGTTGTTGTTTTTTCTCAAATGTTTAATAAAGTCAGAGAGCTCAAAAAGCAAATTTGCAGACTCAAATCTGGCAGGTTACTCACCCACAACCTCCATTTGCAGTGAGAGAACAAGGGGTACAATGGGCCAGCATGTACCTTCATTTGGTTACTGGGTGTTTCTAGGGGTCACTGAAGGTCTCCTTTGGATCCCACTTCTAATGACAAAGATTGTTAAAGACAAACTTTAGGCAAATTAAATTTAAAAGAGTTTATTTGAGCAAAGAGCAATGCATGAATCAGAACCAGAACCAGAAGAGGTGCAGAGAGCTGTGAGCAGTGACCTTTCACAGGCTGAACACAGAAGCAAAGTAGATAAATTATTTGATTGGCTATAGCTAAGCATTTGACACATTTGGACATGGTTAAATCAGTTAGCTGCTTATGGGTGGCTAAAGCTTTATTGTTTGTGATTGGCCAAAACCTGGCTGTTATAAAAATTATACCTCTAAATTAGGTTACAATTTATTACGTAGGAACCGAAAGTATGGGAACAGCCCAAAGCTAATGGCCTCCTACTTATTTAATTTAACACAAAGTTTGTCAGCAGATGGAGAGCAAGTAAATTGTGGAAAAGATGCCAACTATACCCTCATTCCTGACAAGAGTATGTCCTGTCTACAGGACAACTAACTAACAGGAGAACTAGATATTTTTAATTACACATGAGACTGGACTTTTAAATTACTAAACTGAGGATATGTTTGTAATTTTGATTGGCTATTGTTAATTTTACTGGAAAGGAATCAGAAAAGCCAAGGGACTACCTGCAATTTGATGCAAAGGCAGGGGAAGAATTACCACACAATTCTTAGACTGGTAAGATTTAAAATGAAGATCAAAAGCTAAAATTAAAGTTGTGTTGCTTTGTCATTGCCCCCATGAGTGAGGCATCTTTAGTAACAGCTATACACAGAGTCTATTATGCCTTCCTAAGATCTTTGAATGAGATTTTTGCTACAGAAATTCATGTCTAACTCACTGTTCCACATTTGTAGTCAGTTTCCTTCTTTGATAGAAGAATCAAGGACTATTGTATAAAGTGCGGCTAATTGTAAACCAAAAAGAATCTGAAAAGTGGTTGTTTGAATAAAGAAACACCATGCTACTTTCCAGGATAGATAAATAGCCCAAAGAATTTACCTGAGATGTATTTGATAGGAATTCAAACTCTTCTGATAATCTTAATGCTTGAACCATCAGTTGGGCAGACCATTTCTAAACTTAGTTTTAATTTATATAGACAATTACAGACAAGAAGTAAAAAATATGTGAGAATTCTAATAGATACACATTGTCAATTAGATATGAGTTGAGTATTTGGGAGTTCACTGTTGTGATCTGTGACAGTGAACTCCTCACCAGGTTCCCTGATTTCTTAATCCACCTTTGTTGTAAAACCTACTAGCTGTCACCATATCAGTGTTATGGATGGAAATATAATTCTGATGGTATTTCTTGGTTAAAAATAGTCAATGGATCCTCATTTCCAAGGAATAATAATACTCAACATTAGTATTGTGCTGAGTTAGAATGTGCTGAGTAAGACATTGTTATAAACTATTGATATAATAATTCTGGAAAGAAATTGGCTACTGTATGAGCCAGGGTTTCACTACAGAAACAGAACCAGTATTATATATGTAGTATATATGACATATGTTTACACATGTATGTGATCGGTGTGCTACACATATATGTATGTGCTAACATAATACGTATCTATTTTATATGCATATGTATGTAGACATATATACACAGAGAGAGAGAGCAAGAGACAGAGAGAGAGAGAGAGAGATAAAGCAAAGCATTGAGTAGCTAGACAAATCTGAAATCTGTAAGGGAGAAGACCATTAGAAAAGGGGAGGCTGAACATTCTAGGGCAGGAGCTGAAGCAGCAGTCCACAGATGGATTTTCTTCTTCAGGAAAGCCTCAGTTCTGTTCTTAAGGCCTTTCAACTGATTGGATCATACCCACCCAGATTACTGAGGATAATCTCCTTTACTTAATGTCAACTGATTAGACATGTTAGTCACATCTACAAAATACCTTTGTAACAACACCTAACTTAGTGTTTGAATAACTAGAGACTATAGCCTAGCCATGTTGACAAACAAAACTGACCGTCACAGCAACATTATCACAAGGCTTAATAGATTCATACCGCTTGATGATAGATTCTAATTCCCGAACTCTTTCCTGAAGGAAACATGAAGAATTGTGCACATTTTCTATGTGTTAGTAGTCACTCCAATTACTATAACGAAGCAAAGCTCTGTTCCAGCAGCCATAGGCACAGTTTACCCAAGAAAGAATGTTAATTTGGCAAGTTAAAGCCAAAGTCATGATTGAGTCACTGAATAGTAAATTGAGATTTTGATTGAAATAGAAAAGAGTTTAAACGATGGTAAGTCTGTATACTGTTATTTACCTCTTTACACTATAACATTTTCCAAATATTCTATAGTAAGCATGTACATTTTACACTCTGAAAAACAAACATTTTTATATATGTTTTAAATAACTGTGAGACATTTTAAAGCACGAATAAAAGCAAAAACAACTTTGTAATTAAACTAACTACAGCACTCAAAATATGACAACATAATTTCTATTTATCACAATGTTATGATTTTAGTTCAGTGCCTAACATACCATACAGTGTCTAATATTAGGGAATCCAAAGTGGATATTATAAAATTGAGCTCAAACACCTGAGATCCACTGTGGGATGAGCCAGTGATAATTAAAACAGATAGTACAATGAAAACAACCTTTCAGTAATTATTGAAACTTAGATAGAGTCTATTGCTCCTTGACGTGGTATCCACCAGGCCAAGAACAAAGAAAACCTAAGTACCAGCCTAAGCAGCTGCTACAAGTCACCTGATCTGTTCTTTGCCATTCAAAGGTATGTCTACTGTACTTAAGCCACCTCCCAAAAGAAAATAGGCCACATTTTTAAAGAATCTCTGGGCCCTCCCCACTAATCCAGAGAAAAAAATCTGCCCATCATCTTACTACAGGCCTTCCTAACTTCTCCCACTACAAGAAGAGGTCACGATTGGCCATAGTTCAGGATATTCATTGAATCAGGTCGTGTATAATGATGAAAATGGCTTCCATACCTTAATTTTATGAGCTCAGTTTCCATCCTTTATTCTGACTTTCTGACCTCAGCCTTAGGGTAAGACAAAGCATTTAGTCTTTTGAACTTCTTTTTATATTCCATGTGTCTGGTTAAGTGGACTCAGAGTCTTTCTTGGTTCTTTCTCTCTCTCTCTCTCTCTCTTTTCAAAGTTATTTGGCCACATTGATTCCAATTATGTAATTTGAAGCTGGGAGTGGAGAAGAAATGTCAGAGGTTAGAAGCTTCCTCATAGACCTAAAGCTTTAGTACTTGTTTCCCATTCAGCATTTATGAGATTGTCTACAATGTAGTATTGAATATTATCCCAAATATCAATGAAGAGCTACTTTAATTCTACATTTTGCTATTGTGTCTTTTAAACATAGTTCTCTTAGGAAATCAAAGGGATTTACAGTGATTGGCAAGGCAGGATTCAGATATCCCCAAATTCCTTACTCTTATTCAGGCATATTTTATTTATTGGAATGAAAATATCACTCTTAACCCCTAACAGGGCTTAAAATTTGGCCCTTGTTTTTATTTTTTGTATCGCATGTACATGATACTCTGTTAAGCACACATCATTCTTGTTCTAATACTGGATAGAAAAACAGACCCTATTCCTCTGTAAATTACAGTGATTCCTATTAACGTTAATGCTTTGCTTTGTTCTAAATTTCAAACCTGAAGCTTTTCTGTGCATAATTTGAACTTTCTGAATTACTCTTTCAGTCTCTTCTCTGTTCAAATCAAGCCCTGTTATTCAATAATGAGTCTCTTCCTGGTAGATTTTAGTGTTTACCTTCTTTATTCATCCTTGGCTTTAGTGATTTACTCAGCCAGCTCATACTGAGATCTGTAGTAGGCAGAATTATGGAACAGCCCCCGAGATTACCACTGATTCCTGATGTATACACCCTGTATAATCCCCTCCCACTGAGTGCAGATAGGGGTAAGGGAATATAATGGACATAACACCATGGTTATTTTGTGTCACAAGGCAAAAAAGGGATTTTGCAAGTGTAATTAAGGTCCCAAGTTAATTGATTTTGAGAAAATCAAAAGTAAGATTATTCTGGGTGAGTTGGCCTAATATAGATAAATTAAAACAGGGTCTAGAGGTAAGAAAAAAAACACATGTACACCATGGAATACTATGCGGCCATAAAAAGAAATGAGTTCATGTCCTTTGCAGGGACATGGATGAAGCTGGAAACCATCATTCTCAGGAAGGTAACACAAGAAGCAAAAAACAAACACTGCATGTTCTCACTCATAAGTGGGAGTTGAACAATGAGAACACATGGACACAGGGAGGGGAACATCACACACTGGGGCCTGGCAGCGGGTGGGGGTCTGGGGGAGGGATAGCATTAGGAGAAATACCTAATGTAAATGACGAGTTGATGGATGCAGCAAACCAACATGGTGCATGTATACCTATGTAACAAACCTGCACATTGTGCACATGTACCCCAGAACTTAAAGTACAATAAAAAAATGTTTAAAAAGCATCAGAGATGCTCCCATTCACCATGGAGAAAGAGATTGCCTTATTAAAGACAGAGCTATGTGGCAGATAATGCTGGCTGACCTCTAGGAAATGGAGATCTCAGTCCTTCTACCACAAGGAATTAAGTTCACCCAGTAATTACATGACCTCTGAAGAAGAACTCAAGCTCTAGAAAGGCATGCAACTGAGTTAGCATCCTGATTGCAGCTTTATGAGATCCTGAGCAGAGAATCCATTTAAGTGCCTAGACTCTTGACTCGTAGAAACCATGGGATAATGCATGCACATTGTTTAATGTCACTGTTTGTAATATGTTTTTAAACAACAATGGAAAACAAATGTAAGTTCTCAGATTGTTGCTTTCACTAGAAACATAAGTGAAGAATGTGATACTTAAAAAAATGTAATTCCAGGATCAGCAAGGAATTATCTTGGCAACCTCAACTGCCAACAAAAAAAGAATCACCCCACCCACACACATATACACAAACATACTCCTCCCTCTTGAAACTGCCAGTATTTCTTCTCCTCTAGGAGAGGATGGGTCTAATTTTAGACTCAGGTTCCTCCCACCCTGCATTTGAGTGATACCTGCAGACTACCCATCATGACTTTTCTCTGAATCCTGAGCTAAAACAACATTGCCCTTGGGGACTCACAGGCTCAGCTGGGGAAGTTGTTTCCATTAATTACAGTAAAAAGAAACCTCCTGAATATGGTATTGTGAAGTTTGTTTTGAAAATCATATTCCTTTTAAAAATCATCAGTCATTATGCTTCATAGAAAAATCATTTTACTTAGGAGCAAAAACATGATTTTCTACCAGCTGAAGGGTCTCTCTACAATGAAGCTAGAAAATCATTACTTGAGCAAGACTGTTTCTACTAAAGCTAAGCTATTCTTGTATATGAGAGGGAAAATGAACAAATCACGTAAATAAAGAAATAAGTCTTTGAAAGCAAGAGAGACCTTCCTTTCAGTTCATTTCTATGTGTATCCTTTTCTTGTTTTGCTTATGAAATGAGAAACAATATAACTATTTGGGGGGGTGTGTGTATGTGTGTGTGTGTGTAACTAATTCATCACTTCAGAATTCTAATCCTTCTCTCTGATCTGTAATTCTTCACGGTCTCTATAATAGAATCAATCAACTCAGTATGTCTTAACTATGCCATACTTTGTGATAGTCCCATTTAAAATCATTCTCGTCTCCTTGATGTTCCAGTTTCTTGATATGTGCAATGCCATATTTAAAGTTATGAAACGTATTTACTGGATAAACTCCAGTGATTTGTGTAGTGATTTGTAACATGTGTTCCTGAAAGAAACGATACAGAAATAAATAGCATTATAAAAAACACATTTGATGGTCCTATTCCTTATAATTGTGAAAATTCCACCACACATTGGTCAGAGATACAGATTTGCATGCATCAGTATTTCCGTCCTCAAGGATTAGGAATTTCTGATTTTTTATTATATCCTAGTCCCAACTGAATACCAATAATAAAACAAAATTTATAGTAAAATAGCTTATCTGATTACAAATAAATAAAACTAGTCTTTTGACCAGGACCCTTGCATGGGTACGTAAGCCCCGAGTAAGCAACTTATTGAGGAGAGTGAGAGCTTATCATAGAGTCAAAAGAAATGGCAAAATTCCTTTCTCTTCTTTGCTGTTGTTTCATCAAGGAATAAAAACAAGGGCATAGTAATCCCCCATGTTAGTCACTGACCAATGAATACGTAAATAAATAAAAAACAAACATGTCCTAAAATACCATGACTCTCTTTTGCAACACCAATCATTGCTTTCAATATTTCAGAATCTCACTAGGTGTTTTAAGCCATATCTAGGGGAAAAAAGTCTTAAATATGGCCAACAAAACCAAGTTTTTTAAAAAGAAAAAACACATATTACCCCTCTTCATATTTGCCTCAGTCCCTGAATATGGATTCCTATGATTTTTCTCCCTTCTTTTATCACGCCTTGGAAGTTGCAATTTCCCAGGAAGTAAAATTGTTGATTTTCTTATTCATGTTGTTTTTCCACAGTTCAACAAAGAGTCTGATGCATAGTAGGGCCTTTATGAAAATAAATTTAGAAATGTGGGACTCTAAAATTAGAAAATTAATTGGATAAATCATATTAAGATAGAATTTTTATATATTTAACTAATCACTAAACTCTGCTGACCCACATGAAGAAAGTCTTAAAAATAAAGGCAAGAATTAAGATTTTTTTTAAAAAAGGCAGAGACATCAGTGGTCACAGCCTGCAGGGGATTCAAACTCTATAGAATTAGTTTAGGAAAATCACTAAACAAATACACAAGTTAAAAACAACAATAACATTCACAACCCCTGAGAGAGGTGTAAATCAAAATCTAGAGTATATAATATATTATCTAAAATATTCCATTTTCAACCAAAATATTATAAGGCATGACAAAAAATAAGACTATGTGACCAATACACAGGAAGAAACTGTTTCTGTTTCAACAGAAACTCTCTGAGGGAACACAGATGTTGGATTGAGTAGACAAAGAAAACCAGCTATGTTCAAAAGCAAAAAGAAGCCATGCTCAAAACTAGAATCCATATATATACACACACAAACATATACATACATACATACGTCCTTGCTCTTTTCTTAACTGATTAAAAAGACAATTGCATAAAACAGTTATTACAAGATTGTATTATCAGGCTTATTACATAAATATGTATCTATATGGCAAGAATAAAGTTATTGGAAAAAGTTTCTATATGTTATTCCAATAGCTAGGAAATGGTCATTTGTGGGCTGAATAGGGCAGTAGCAGTAGACTGAAGAAAATTTGAATAGGATAAAGAGATATAATTAGTACAATTTTAAAATGACGTTTGAAACAATGATGCATGCATAGGTTAAAGAAAATTTCAATCAGGCTGAAAATGAGGAAGGAATATCCATTGACATAATTGGACATCCTGATATTTTATTACAGATTTATTTAGATTATTTTTCAGCCTGAGAACTAACCAAAAACCAGGTCCTTGAGGAATGAGAGATAAGTAGATAAATTTCAATAAGCATAACTCTCCATCTCTCCCCATACTAGTCATTGTTATGGGAAAACACATTCAATATGCCACGCGGGTGATGAGTTGCGTATGAAGAGGAAATAAACATAAAGTATGCCAAGCTAGAGCATTAAATCAAAGTTACTCATATTTTCTTAGTACTATCTGGCATTGCTGCTGTCGATGAAAATAATTCTATTTCAAATCAGTCTCAGTAAGTTTTATCTTTAATAACAGTGTAATAGCTTGATGATCAATATAAAGTAAACCTCTAAGATTTCAGATTTGGAAGAGGTTGGGAGAGTAAATAAGGAGAAAATACAGAAAAGCAACTCAATTGACAGGTTGAGGGAAGGATTGGGGCTTCCATCTGAATACTCATCTAACCTTCACCTTTGACTTTGTTCTATTCCGTTACTTTCTACAGGTTGAATGATGACCTCATTACTCTTCTTTTCTTCCTGGTATGAATCATTATTTGAATATCTTCTTGAACTTATGAGAACATTAAAAAATTTCAGAGCACATTTTTATTGAACCAAAAGGTAATTTTTTTCCATATTCCATACCCCATTAAGATGACACTGGAAATTTTGATTGGATGTCTGGATTTCTGGAACACACAAATCTATGTAGGTAAGCCACTGGAACATAGAAGTCCTGAATCTTCTTTTGATTTATAACTCCTCACTGCAACACAGATAGGAGTTGTGTAAATTATGCTAAGCTATTTTTTTTAAGTTAGAGAGATTCTTGGAAGTAGATAATTGTTACAGAACCTGGAGTTTAGACAAATAAGAAGTAGATAATGCTAGGATTAATAAAAATGGCAAGCAGTATCTCCAAGGAACCAATAATTCAAGACAACTACCTTATATTTGTGTCCTCTTACCTCATATTAAAACTCTTTCTATTCATTTGCCATTGTTTGCTTATATGGAGAAATATTGCCATTTCAAAAGTTATTTTGGTTATCAGAAGTAACAGAAGGTACTATGAAGACCTGGCCAAGCATCTTTGAAGTAAATGGTCTCTCTTGTTAAAATGTAGTAGCCCCTAAAAGAAAATCTTGGCTGAGAGAGAAATTTCAACATGAATTGTAGCCATCAACATGATGAAAATCCTCAAACACTAATAAGAGATGTTTTTGACTCACTCCTTGGGAGAAACTCAACTTTCCCAACAAATTGATGGCCCACTATGTATTTTGCAGCAAATACTGGAGGCCCACAGGAGAATCTCACTTTATCATAACCATAGTTTTTTGTTGTTGTTGTATAAGTTTAAGGTGTACAACATGATGTTTTGATAGCTGTAGTCTTCATGTTATAATAATTTGTAACCTTACCCTACTGAAAAATATGAATGGTTCAGTTTGCTGAAGATGAGAGAAGTAAGCTAACTTGTGTTGCATAGCTATTCTGGACCAAGGACATTATATTTTTATTTAATTCAATTTCTCTCAATCATTCTATGAGGAAGACACAATTATCTACATTCTATGGCTAAGGTAACCAAGGCTCACAAGATTTAAGTGGCTTTCTCAGTATCATACAATAGGCCCAGAACAGATTAAGGAGTGGGATACATGGATATTTTCTATGTTTCTGTAACTGACATTAAAACATTTGGAAAATTTCTTGACAGCTAATCTAGGAATTCACATTAGATTCCTAACCATCATTTGAGATATGTAATTAGTCCTCTAGGGCGGAAGGAGAGAAAAACAAAAGCAAGAATATAACATTCCTCATTGGTGTTGATCCTATCCCGAAGGGGTAAATGCTGATCAAACATTAAAAGAATGTTTTTGTTTTTAAATTAGGACTGGATTTTTAGTTTTACCAAAAAAAAAACAAAAAAACAAAAAAACAAAAACCTCCCCTGTGTCAATCAGGCACAGTTATATAGCATCCTTGGTTGTTTCCCAGGAGAAGGACATTGCAATGAAGTTAAAGGGCAGATAATTTATTAGAGCATATTCTCAGGACCAACTCCTATAGACAAAAAGGAAGAAAGCAGAATTGTGCCAAGGGAGAGAGTAGGCTGTGGTAAAGATTCAACAAGGGTTTTAACCAACCCCAAGTGAAACCTTGGATCTGGGCCACTCAGAGTTGTTTTGACTTGAGCTGGGATGGCCAGATCTTTATTCAAGCAAGTAAACCAGCCATTGAATGATGTGGGTCAGCTGCCTTAGGATGGTGTGTGACCATGTTCAAAGGAGTACTGAGGGATCACCGAGAGTAATTTCTGGAGATAGCTGACAGCTTAAGGCCACTAGCTGACAGACTCCCAGCCATTGGGAGAAAATGTTCCTCATCCCTAAATGAAGTTCTAAGTGGATCATCAAATACATTTAATGATTAAGCTAGTCTTTAAAATCAGATAGATCTAGTTCTAAGCACATGCTTTGTCTCACATTATTGTGCCTGTGTGAATGCACAGGGAACACTGTTTATGACTACTAACCAAGTTTTAACCTCTCTAATCAGACTTCAGAGTATATTAAAGAACAAAACATATGGGCCTGGTTGCTCTAGTATATGTTTGGTTTGGCTGCAACAATTGTGAACTAGACGTGTGAAGGGGCAGGCTACAGCATAATTTTTCCCCCTACTCTCCAGATATAGCAAAGTGATTCAGAGAAAGCACTCTGAGAAGAGTCACATGGAGATGTACACCAAGGCTGTGTTGCAGGCCCTGGAACCTGCCCTAATCCCTGGGAAGTACTCTACAGGAAAATAACTTGGTTCATAGTAAACTCCCTCTAGCCCTTGTTTCCCATCTTGAAAGAGGTATTTGCAGCTTTGCAATAAAATATAGTAAATGCTGATGGATGTTTGCATTTATTTCCCTCCAAGACGTGTCAGAGAGCCAAAGATTCATTATAGGTAAGCCAGGTAAGTTAATAGTGATCCTTGAATGTTTCATCTGACCAAAGAAGAGTAACTCAAAGCAGGGAGCCAAAAATTATCCAAACTATAATATTGGAGTCTTTACAAGCCCAACTTAAGAGACAAGGACTCAGATGCAGGTCGATTTTTTGGAGAAGTAATTCCAGGAATCAGGAAGGAAAGAGAAAGGAGAATGAGACAGGGAAAGAGCTTTTAAAACTGTCTGTTATTTGAACTGGTTATTGCAGTAGCCAACTGGGGTGCAATCCCACTAAGGACTTTTGAGAAAACTTGCAGAATGCACTTCAAAATTACCTTATGAAAAGGTGGGTGGTTGAAACATTTTTCTAGTGACTCCAATCTCCCATGGTATAATGGTCTCCCCTGGGAAGATTAATTCTCCCACATTTTATGAGTAAGCTCCCTTGGTTTTTGAGAAAGTATTGAGTAATAACATTGGAGAGTCCAGGTGGGAAACTGTCAGTCTGAATAAGAGCTATCCACCACACCTGCTGCTGAAATACTCTTGTGCTGTGGGATTGTGACATAAGACACCAAAGGTGTCTGCTGTGGTTGCCCAGGTAGTTATCTAGATGGCTTTTGAGGAATTAGCTCTCACAAGAGCAAGAGTGGAGAGGTGATCACCTTGATTGTCAAGCTCTTCAACGTTTCTGCTCTCTGGTGTTCATAGAAACTTTTTTCTCCTGATACTGAAAAATATTTGCACCCTTAGGAATTGTTTTTCTAGTACATTTCTAGGTTTCTTACATTTAGTCCTGGCTCAATTCTCCAAGATACAGGAGCAATTTACACTTAGTGGGCCTCCCTTCTTGCCCTGAGTAAATATCTGTACCAATGCCTGCTGAGAGGAACATAGGTAAGGAGATGTGTGAGTAAACAGTATTTGCAAAGCTGGAGTAATTTCTCCTAATTATATATGTTTTAATTAATTGGCCTGATCAGTGTTTACTAAAAGAACTAGTTATCAATAAAAATGTCATTTTAGTGACCTTTATTTTGTCTGCTGAAGTCTGTTTTGAGTATTGAGAAGCACCTCTTGAGTTAGCCTTCAGCACTAACTAACTTTGTTACTTTTTTGTGTTTCTGTATGTCTTTGCTGTAAATTATACGATTTCATTATATGACGAAATGGGCTTCTGTTTCATTTTTTTTTTTCAATTACTCAGGTGGTTGAGATATGACATTTCACTTCATTTTGATTCATTGAATGTAATTCAATAAAGGGTGGAGAGCGAGTGAGCTAAACTCTACAAGCAGACGCTTTTCATTGCAAACCAGTTGGCTTTTCTCCTACTTTTTGAAAAATTCTGATAACATTCATGCTTCCAGATTCCTCTCCCTCCCCTCTCTTTTTTTGGCTATTTCCTCGCATTGAACCTTGAAATGCAATTTTTCAGCACAGAAAACAAGGCCGCCTTCTTTGGCTGATGTCTAAGAAGAAAAATAAACATAAAAGTGGATTTTAGGCTTCATTCTTTATTAACTACCAATGGTTTGACTTTAAATAAAGTGGTGCAGTCTCTAAAACTCAAATTCTGGCTATCCTTGGTTATTCAATAAAGGGTACAATATTTAATTTTTAAAAGAAGTGTACTAGATTTCTTTGTATATCATAACTCTCTTAATTTTCACAGCATCCTTGTGACTAACTGCTATACTAGTCCCATCTACAGATGGTGAAACTGAAGGATGCAGGCATTAGGTAACACTCTCGCAGTCTACACAGCTATTAAGTAAGGAAGCCAGCATCAAAACCCAGACAGTCTGGCTTTAAATACCCATGCTCTTTGCCACCATTCTATACTGCCTCTTCGCTAAACCTCTCTCTATAAAAGTCTTTGGTGTGAGTTCACCAATACCTTGTCAAGTCATAATGCAGTTCAGGACACCAACGTTATTTATATAGACTGTTTAAATTTGTTTGAAAATTGGCAGTGAAGCAAAAAAATTTTTGCTGATTCTAATCTTTGTATGCACAATATAATTTCAGCAGTCCTGATTTCTCTCACAAATCAGACTTTAAAGATGTGCATACATATTTTTCTCTGATTCTGCAAAGTACTCCAAATGTGAGGGCTACAGTTGGGAGATATTTTTTAATTATAGTACGTAAAATGTGATGGAAAATAGTAATTCTGTTAGTGAGTTTTGACTGGCCTGCATCTTAAAATCACCAGAAAAACTCTCTAGCTAATCGTAGCGGTGCAATTCTGTTATAACATGTTTTTTTCTAGTTTCAAGATGTAATGAAGTCTATAACACACTAGATGGTAGCCTTGTCACATGAGCCCCCAATCACAGCACACAAGCTGAGAACTAACGTGAGAACAATTCTTTTTTCAAATTAGAACATTTAAAACGATAGATGTGAATGCAGGGCCAATAATGGGTCTACTTTTTGATTGCAGGGTTAGAGGCCAAGGCTTGTGGAGGTAAGAGGATTGTTTTCTGCTCAATAGCTCAGTAGTGTCAACGGGAGTTGACTCAGAGAGTTTTTCCCTGCATGGTTAGGAAAGGTCACTCTCTGCTTCTTGTGGAGTTGGAATTATTGTAAAAAGCTTTTTAGGGAGCTCATCAGAAAAGCACAAATAAAGAGTTCATTTGCAATTATACACTAAAGTAACTGATTCCTTACAGCTCTTAAGTTTTATCATTAATTTATGACTACATATATAACTATATGACTATATATGTCATATAGGTAAAATACATGCTAGACATTTTATATAGGTAAAATATATGCTAGACATTGTGTGTGTTTTTTTTCCCTCCAATATATAAGAAATTAGAGGAATGAATAAAAGGTTAATCTCAATATTATTATATACAGTCCATTAGGATCACTGAACATCTCTTATTTTTTTTCCTCATCCCATAAATGATTCCTCTAACCTTTACCCCTGTTAAATTCAGTTCAAGAGCAAATGTTCCATACTCAGATCCTCCAGTTAGCATGTCCTCCTCCCTGCTGAATGGGAATTGAAGTGGTTAGAAACAAGAAAGGAATTTCCTATCTCACAGAATCTGGAAAGATAGACACAGTTCTAGCATCCCATGTGGAAACCCTGATCACCTTGCCCCGTAAGCACAAAGACTTCTTCAGTTGTACTAGCCATTAAACAGGCTTTGGTGGGTTGGCTTTTGAACCAACTATCACATATATACAATAATGTGCTTGTGAAACATAGATTTGTTGAACAGTACAAATTATTCAAATGATTGGGTTGCAACCAACTTCTCTATTAGGGACTAAAAATAATGTTTATCTGTTTCATTTTCTGTTGGGCTTCTATAGTTTTAATCAGATATCCCAGGTCAGATGGCTGCTGATGTTCTCATTTATCTTGCTGCAACTATTTATTAACAAAACAATAATTATGACATGACATAGGCTCAGCAGGATAATCCTGCATTATGATTATTTTCTTGGTGATAATGACATAAAGCTTTCTGTACAACAGCATTTTTCTGGACAAAATTTAGATGAGTGTTTTGTAAAATGCTGAATAAAGACAACTGATTCTGAAATACCATCATCAAACTCTGCTTTAAAGAGACATAGCAAATCCTTAAACCACATAACAACATAGTTTCAACTTGTTCTGCTGACCTTTAAACAGGTTTCTGATTGTATAATTTTTGGTCATTTCATGGTTACATCTGCCTTTTTCTTTCCTTCTCTTCTTCTTTTAGCAAAAATATAATGAGTACTTGTGTGTCAGTTACTGTGTAAGAGCCAAAATAAAGACACATGTCATAAAGGCAAGGAACTCTTTGCCTATTACCTAGTAGATAGCTTGAAACTACAGAAAAGCGTTAAAGACAGATTGAAGTGACATTTGAAGATTCACATTTCCAGCTCCTTGCTGTATGCTATCATATATGATATAACATTCAACACTCAGAACAATCTTTGAGTGGGAAACAGAAATACAAAGATGTTGAGAGTCTTGATTCAAGGTTGTGGTGAATTCTAGAGAGTTCACCACATGTGAAACTGTGAATCAATTAAATTCGATAGAATTTACCACCTGTGGAACTGTGAGTCAATTAAACTTCTTTTCTTTATAAACTACTCAGTCTCAGGTAGTTCTTTGTAATTGTTTCTCATGTATATTCAGTGTACTCTTATTGATTGCAATCACAAACGAATGCCTAGACATGTTCTCAGTTTTAAAACAAAGCCTCACTTAACCACTCTCTAACTGCCTAAACCAGAAGACTTGGTGAATTGTAATAAAACCTGTTGTGTTCAGCAGAATCAGCTTCCTCTAACTGTGGCTCTATCAGCTATATGTTTAATTTATGCAAAGTTTCCCTAATGGTCTAAAAGGAAAATTCAAAATCAAAAGATTAAGTGTATTGCCTACATCATTACAAATAAAGGAATAAGGTATTCTATAGAATTGTTTATATTTATCCCTCATTGTACAAAAAATTCATCAGAACAAAATTGTTAACTGGAGGTGGCCCAAATATGTTCTACTTACTTTAATTTTTTTTTGAATTCCTTGACCCTCAAAGCTGGATGTACAAATCAACTAAGCTATGGCCAAAGCCAGCTATAGTTCCCAAGCCAGAGGCAAGACGGTGTTAGCTGCCTCCGTCCTGTTATGTACAG
This sequence comes from Chlorocebus sabaeus, assembly GCF_047675955.1. Classification (NCBI taxonomy): domain Eukaryota; kingdom Metazoa; phylum Chordata; class Mammalia; order Primates; family Cercopithecidae; genus Chlorocebus; species Chlorocebus sabaeus. The sequence continues at coordinate 64,510,476 of NC_132918.1, forward strand.
GGATTTGGAAGCAAATCCTACTCCCCAGGACCTAAATCAAAATGTTACCATAATCTAAGAAGAATTGAGTCCAGTTCTATGAAAACTTTAACATGAATGTGTTTGAAGGTCAAGTTTTGTCTATAATTTTGAAAGATGAAAGATTTAACAACATAAGGATTTCTATTCTGGAGATGAAGATGAGATAGGAGTCTCCAGGTACCATAATCAAGAGCAGAGGTGGTCTGGGTGTGGTGGCTTACACCTGTAACCCCACAACTTTGGAAGGCTAAGGTGGGAGGACATGCGGTGAATTCTAGAGAAAGTATTTGAATTCAGTTGTCTTCCATTGATGTCCAGTATACTCTTATTGGCTGCAATTACAAAGGAATGCCTGTACATTTTCTCAGTTTTAAAATTAAGCCTGCCTTTAGTCCAGGAGTTTGAATCCACATGTCTGGGGAGGGACCAGGTGGGAGGTGATTGGATCATGGGAGCAACTTCTCCCATGCTGTTCTCATGATAGTGAGTTCTCATGATCCACTCCAGCTCCAATCATGGCTAAAAAGGGGCCACGGTACAGCCCAGGCCAGGGCTTCAGAGGGTGCAAGCCCCAAGCGTTGGCAGCTTCCACAGAGTGTTGGACCTGCCACTGCACAGAAGGCAAGAATTTGGGAGCCTCCACCTAGATTTCAGAGGATGTATGAAAACACCTGGATGTCCAGGAAGATGTCTGCTGCAGGGGAGGAGACCTCATGGAGGACCTCTACTAGGTCAGTGCAGATAGGAAACATGGAGTTGGAGCCACACACAGAGTCCCTGCTGGGGCACTGCCTAGTGGAGCTGTGAGAAGAGAGCCACCATCCTACAAACCCCAGAATCCACTAACACCTTGCACCATGTGCCTGGAAAAGCAACAGATACCCATTGCCAGACTTACTTGAGTAATACAACATCTAACAGAGTCCAGAAAGACAGATATATTTCTGGCATCCCATGGGCAGTGGGGTTGGAAATTCTGAAAAAAGCATGAGGCACAATTTGTCTCTGCTCCATCATGTCTAGAGCATACTTCAGAAAGGTTTTGAGGGGCATCTCAATGTTTGAGGCTAAAATCATCTTCTCATCCTAATGCCAGGCAGTGATTTTGGCTGTTGACTGAGACCTAAGCTGGGGCTGTCAAATAAAACACCTGCACATGCATTGTCTCCATGTGATCTCTGCTTCTGCATAGCATGGTGGCTGGATGCCAAGAGAAAATGCCCTAAAAGATAGCCAGTTGGAAGCTGTCAACTTTCATAAATTTGCCTCAGATTTCACATCGTATCACATCCATTCTAGTCACAAATTTGCCCAGATTCAAGGGGGAGAGAATATAAATCTCCCTTCTAATATTGGAGGAATGTTAGAGTCACATTGTATGAAGACCATGTGCTTTGGGAGAGAATGTGGTGATCATTGGAAAATGCAATCTGCCACATCTGGTCAACAGAATTCCCTTTCTCACACTTAGTATTATTTACATGCTTTGTAAAGTAAACTCAGAATTAATATAATACAAATATAATTTGATTGATTGTATTTTGGGCACATTATTTATTTGGTTGTGTTCTATGTAAACAAGCAATATACTGGGATGAGGAGTAAAGTCCTTTTTTGAAAGTGGTTATGATATTTATGAACTGAACCATATAATGTGATTACAAATCCTGATGTGCTTTCAATAATTTTGTTGTATTGAATATATCTAGAATAACCTTATATGTCTATTCAGACATTTAAAATATTGTATTATACTCCATAATTCATTTTATAATGTAAGGAGACATGTTTTTAAAATTCTGTTAAATTGGGTTTTTTTTTTTTCCTAAATGGTTGTGGTAGGGGAATAACATTTTGTTATTTTCCCTAAAGACCAGTATGGAACACATAATTATGTAGTGGTAAAATATAATTCAATTAAAGGGAATTTGAGTTATAAACTGGATGTATTCCATATCTTTGAGTGATTCATTACTTGCTCCAGGCACAGTTCCCTAATTAAGGAAAAGAATTTCCTCTTGGGATTGGATTAAGTCCTGTTAAAGGTATGACTCAAAAATCAGAATATGGGTAGACTTAACACTCTATATTGCCTTATTTGACATCAGTAAATGACAATTCTCCTCTTTGAAGAAATAAACTAATGATCATTTTTCATCTCTCTTTTACAATTAATTGTATTTCTTTGACTCACGTTAGACTGCCTCTTTCTTTGTAGTACAATGAAGATGAATAGCTTTATGGCTATTTTGTCTTTTTTAATTAAAAAAATCATTCAGTTTCAAAAAAAAATCTGATTAATCCCCTTCTGGCATAATTTTCTGAAGCCTATATTAGTAGACTTACATAAAATGACACAAGTATATATCATTTTCTTCAAGTCTGAAGAAAACTTTTAAACAAAGAAATTTAGGTCAGTAGTGTAGAATGATAGTAAGCTGGTAAAGCAAGGGACATAAAAAGTTTAATCAACAATTCAGTTCTGTATTTAAGGAAATATAAAGGCTTCCATGAAAATACCTTGATATGTATTTATTGTATTTGTTCTTAATGCATAGTTCTCAAATACTACCATAAAAATAAAAAAGAATATAAACAATCTAGCTAGGCCTATATCTATCAGAGAAATTGAATTAATAATTAATAACTTTCCAAAACAGAAAGCACCAAACCCAGATGGGTTCACTAATGTATTATACCAAACATTTAAGGTATATGTTATATTAATTCTCTACAATCTCTTTCAAAAGATAGAGGTTGAGTGAATATTAACCTCATTGTATGAGGCCAGCATTACCCTTTTACCAAAACCAGACAAAGATACTACAAGTAAAGAAAATTGCAGATCAGTATATCTCATAAACATACATGAAAAATCCTTGACAAAAAATTTAAAACTTGAATCTAACAATGTATAAAAACCATTATACCTCATTATCAAATGGCATTTATTCCAGGTATGCAAGGCTAGTTCTACATTTTAAAATCAATTAATATAATTCGTCACATCAACACCTTATAAAAGAAAAATCACACAACTATCAAAAGATGCAGAAAAGTCATTTGGCAAAATTCAACACCCATTCATAATTTTTAAAAAACTCAGCATGATTACCTAATTTGATTACTATACATTGTGTCAAAACATCACTATGTATACAATAAATGTGTACAATTACAATGTGTTAATTTAAAATATGGCACTGTGTTTAGGGGAGGAAAAGGCCAGTTTGGGCTAAGGTGATCAAGAAAGGTTTTAGAGAAAGGAAATACCTGAACTGGAGCCTATAAAATGTTTAAGATGAGAGGAGACCAATCAGAGAGCTAGTACATTCCAAGCAAGTTTAGAAACATAGATTTGAGCTCAAACTGTGAGCAGATTCATTTTTTCAATTTAGGACACTTAATTAATTAAAATATTTTATTACATTAAAAAAACTATCAGCAAACAATAAGTAGAGCAGAACTCCCTCACCTTGAAAAATAACATCTACACTAAACCTACTGGTTACATTATACCTACTATTAAGAAATTAGAAAATGTCTTCTCTTGCTACTTATTTTACCATTGTGCTAGAAGTCCTAGCTGAAGTCACCCATGTTATGCCTTAGCAAAAAGCTTGGATGCATTGTGCACATGTTCTAGGGATCTGTGGATATTTGAACATAAGAGTGATGATTTAGGGTACCTGCCAGAAGAAATTTCTGCAAAGCATTTCAGAGGTGGTCTGGCTACTTTTAACAACCTATGATCAGATATGGAAGCAAAGAAATGACCTAAAGTTGGTACTTATATTTAAAAGGGAAGTATAGTGTAAAAGTTTGGGAAATTTCTAGCCTTGCTATATGGCAGGAAAAGAATCCAGGCAGGCTGTAGAGTAACCACTTACTAGAGAGATTATCATGACTAAAAGGGAGCCAAGTGCTAATATCCAAGACAATGGGGAAAAGACCTAGAAGGCATTTCAGAAATCTTAGAGACAGACCCTCTCATCACAAGTCCAAACTGCAGAGGAGGAAAGAATAATTGCAGGGGCGAGGCCCAGGGCCTCATTGCCCCTGGTCAGCCTCCAGACACTGCTCCCAAGATCCTGGCTGCTCCAGATCCAGCAGTGGCTCAAAGAGCTACAAGTACAGCTCAGGTTGCCACTCTGGTACCTTCCACTTGGTGTTAAATCTGCAGGCATACAGGATGCAAGTGTGAAGGCTTTGCAGCTTCCTCCTAGATTCTAGAGGTTGTTTGAGACCTGGGTGCCCAGGAAGAAGCCTGCCACAGAGGCAGAGCCTTTACAAAGAATCTCTAATAGGGCAGTGCAGAGGGTAAATGTTGGGTTGGACCCCCAACACAGAGTCCCCACAAGGACGTTTCCTCACGGAGGTGTTGAAGGGAGCCACCACCCTTCAGCCCCCAGAATGGCAGAGCCACAGGAAGCTTGCATCCTGAGCCTAGAAAAGCTATAGGAACTCAACTTCAACTCATGAAAGCACCCATGAGTGCTGCACCTTGGAAAGTCACAGCTGCAGAGCTGTCCAAGACCTAGGGAGCCCACTCCTTGCGCCACTCCATGTCCTGGAGGTGGGACATGAAGTCAAAAAAGACTATTTTGAAATTTTAAGATTTAGTGGCTGCCCTGCTGGGTTCTAGTCTTGTATGAAGCCTATAGTCCCCTTCTTTTGACCAATTTCTTTCTTTTGGAATGGATATGTCTACTCAATGCCTGCACTGCCATTGTATCTTGGAAATAAATAACTTGGTTCTGATTTCATAGGCTTATAGTTGGAAGGAACTCCATCGCTAGATGAGACTTTGGACTTTGGACCTTGCCATCTTTGAGCCAGGACTGGAACAATTTGAGACTTCTGGGGACTGTTGGGAAGGCACTATTGTATTTTGCAATATGAAAAGTATATGCTATTTGGCAGGTAGGGAGGGGCTAAGTAATATGGTTTGGACGTTTGTTGCCTCCAAAATTCATGTTAAAATGTAATACCCAGCATTGGAAGTGGGACCTGGTAGAAAGTGTTTTGGTCATGGGAGTAGATCCCTCATGAAAGGCTTAGTGTCATGCCCTTGGTGCATGAGTGAGTTCTTGCTCTGTCTTCACACGAGGGAGATCTGGTCATTTTAAAGTGTGTAGAACCTTCCCACTCTCACTCTTGCTCCCTCTTTCTTGCTCCAGCTCTTGCCATATTACATGCCTGCTCTCCATCTGCCTTCCAACATGACTGGAAGCTTTCCGATGCCCTCATCAGAAGCAAATGCTGGTGCCATGCTTTCTGTACTGCCTGCAGAACTGTGAGCCAATTAAACCTCTTTTCTTTATAAATTACTCAGTCTCAGGTATTTCTTTATAGATATGCAAAAATGGCCTAATACAGGTATCAACCGCAGAAAGAGAGTAACCTTAAATGCATACTACTAAGTGAAAGAAGACAATGCGAATAGGCTACATACTGTATGATTCCAACTACATGACATTGTGGAAAAGGCAAAACTGTAGAGACTGTGAAAAAAAGGTCAGTGGTTGTCAGGGCTTGAGGGAAGAGAGAAATGAATAGAAAAAGCACGGAGGATTTTTTAGGACATGGAAACTAATGTGTGTGATACTACAATGGTAAATACATGTATTATACATCTGTCTAAACTCATCAGATATAGAGCACCAAGAGTGAACCCTAGTACAAACTATGGAATTTGGGTGGCAGTGATACATCAGTGTACATTCATCAGGTGTAACAAATGTATCTTTCTGATAAGTGACGTTGATAGTGGAGGAGGCTGTGGGTGTGTCAGGGGCAAGGAATATATGGAAACTGTGCCTTTTGCTTAATTTTGCTGTAAACCTAAAATGGCTTTTAAAATAAAGTCTATTAAAAGTGAAAAAGAAAAAACAAAAACAAAAAACAAACAAACACACAGACTACAGCAGTATAGATAGTAACATAATCTTACTAGTATATTTATCCTATTTTGTGTTAGAGGGAAATTGTTGTACTCCCGTGAATGGGCACACCATAGTCAACCTATTGGTGGTAAATCTAGAAATTAATTTGAAGTATTCTAACCTCATGTTTTGGTAGCAGTAGGGTATCTTAAATCTAGTGTTTAAAGCCAGGGAGCTTTCTATACTGATTTTTGACTCAGAGCTGGATGTGGGGTAGATTCAAGGTTTGGGCAATGCTGGCTCCTCTTCAACTTCGTTCTCTAAGTCATAATTTCCAAGTATGCCGAGAGACCCCATTCATGGCAGCCTTTCTGTAGTAAGGTTGGCTTGGTAAATGACACAGAACCAGGTATGCTTATCTCATGGAAAAGATCTCTACCACAACAACCTCCCTGTCATATGATATTTTTTCCTTGAACCTGCAAGGAACATGCATAATTTGATTAGTACACATGGTAAATGTAGCTTAATATTGGGCATTTGAAACCTAATATGCCATTTCTTTGAAAAAAGTGTCTTCTGTATGCCTGTGGTACCTTAAAGGAAGAAAGAGCTTTGAAATGAAAAGGGATAGCAATTCTTACAAAGAGCATTTTCACTGTATAAAAACAAATGGCTTTATATTTATGTTTACATTATTACTTATGACTTTGAAAATATCACTTGAGAGCAAAGACATTTCATATGTAGATATTATATTTTAAATATTTCTATAAAATCCAATGGCACATATAAATAACCCATAAGCAATATATAGAAATAGACAGCATCACCAATTTGATTGATGCTAAGGAAGAATACTGATTTGGAATTTGGCTGGATGAGCCACACATTATTCTCATTTCCAACTGGGACATTTAATAGCCCTTATTGTCACTAGAAAATTGCATCCTTTTTGAATGATTAGAGAATGAGCTTGAGTCTTTTCAATCAGGATTCAGGAAGATGCTAATGTATTCTCTTGAGGACAGAAAGAATATATTTGCTGGGGTCCAAACAGTCAGGCTTCCCTTTTGCCAGCTGTAATTTTATGAAGGTATTTTACTCAAACTAACTTTTCGACTGTGGCTTTATGATCTTGGGGGTAACTCAAGTGATCTTTCATCTTCATTGTACTACAAAGAAAGAGGCAGTCTAATGTGAGTCAAAGAAATACAATTAATTGTAAAAGGGAGATGAAAAACCATTGTTCTCTTTTCCCCAGTGGAACCCGCGCCTTGGCACAATTCTGGGATTGCTTCCCACCTCCCTGGCCACTGCCCCTGTGGGTTGTTCTGACTGGTCTAGTTTGGTCTGCTCATGAAAGCAGCCCTAAGCTTTGAGAATAGCTTTATGGCTATTTTATCTTTTTTTAATTAAAAAAATCATTCAGTTTCAAAAAAAAAATCTGATTAATCCCCTTCTGACATAATTTTCTGAAGCCTATATTAGTAGACTTAAATAAAATGACACAAGTATATATCATATAGTTTATAAAGCACCCTCACATATTGTCTTCTTGCCAATGGCCCGTTATCTCCATTTATCTTTTGCAGAGGAGGGCTCAAGTTCTAAGAGGTCTAACTCAAGTCCACAGGGAAACAAACTGCAGAGCTAGCACAGGAGACTTGGTTCTCCAGCTTCTTGTAACTGGTTCTCAAACTTAATCATGCATTAGAATCACCTGGGGGACCTGTTATTAAAACACAGATTTCTAAGCCCCACGAGCAGAGTTCTTGATTCAATAGTTCTTTGATGGAACCAAGCATTGCATTTCAAACAAATTCTCAGGTGATGCTGTTGCTGCTGGTCTGGAAACTACACTTTGAGATCCACTGGTCTAGAACACACTGTAAGTGTTAGTCTCATGTTCCTTACACCAGACCAAGAACAATTTCACAAAATAAAAACAAGTATGTAATACAAAGGACAGGATAATATTATAAAAATACCTTCAGATCTATGGCCTCCCTTCTTCTGACCCCTTACCAAACAAGTTCAGAGTTTATCATCATTGCTGTCTTACTGTAATGCCCTGAGATTGAAGTGGTAATAGCCTGATGGTATGGAGAGAGGAGACTCTGTGGTCTTTGTGTTCACAAAATGTGTTTCCAGAGTATGATCATTTTCATCTTTTCTGGTGATTCATCACATGCTGCTCTCTCAGCAGGCTTTCGGCATTTGGCCTCCACAGGAAACTCCAGCTTGACTTAAGGAGTGAGGTAAGTCTTATTTTTAGCAAGGAAATATTCACCATTGCTAAAGTAGTTTGGATTTGCTTTAGATTTAAACATGAGTTTATTTTAAAAGACACTGAGACCAAAGGAAAAACAAATAGCCCTGCATGTGTTGGAGAAGCACTGTCTTATTGACAGACAAGTTGGCTAGCTGAAATCAAATGTTTTTCAGAACGAAGATATTATGGTCTTAAGATTTCACTTGAATTTAAATTCTAGAATATTCTAACAATAATGAGCATTTAATAAGTGCTAGATTTTTTTTTAATTTTACTTTAAATTCTGGGATACATGTGCAAAACATGCAGGTTTGTTTCATAGGTATACATGTGCCATTTCTGTGACATTCCTAGCAAATCTAAGAAGGAGGTATTTTAAATATCTCCATTTTATTTATGAGAAAACTGTGGCCAAAAGAGACGAGGTCATCTACCTAAGATCACATAGATGATTAAGAGAAGGGATTTGAACCCAAACTTAGTCTGGATTCTGTACTTGGGCTTACAACCATTATTCACTAAATGACCCATGATATCTGAAAAGAATCCACAGGGAAAGAAGAAGCAAGAATGAGACTGAGCCCAAGTGTAACGCTATCCCAGGACTGAGCCAGCAAAATGTAATAATTTCCCATCTTAATTCCTTTGACTTACATCTGGGAACCAGTATTCTGGGTCCAAGACAGACAACCTCAAACCTTAGATGACTCAGGATACTTTTAGCTCGTCTAGGTAAATTGCCTTAACAACAACAAGCAACAACAATAATAATAAATTAGTGAGTAGCAATGGAAAAGAAAACAAAATGAAATAATTTGATTCAGATACATAGAAAATTAAGGAAGAAAACAATTTTGTTTCACCTGATGGGTCTTAATTTAATCTAGTATCAAGGTCTGGTATCAATCATTTCTCTTTCAAAAGAAAAGATAATAAGACTTTTTTTGTTACATGAGTCATTTTGTGAAACTAATTGACTTCCTGTGAAACACAATGCTCTCCCATTATTTTTTGACTGAACTATCAGGTGGTTAACTCCTTTATTTATTTCTTCTTTTTAAAAAATTGTCTACTAACCTAAAATTGAGAAAGAGGAGAGGGAGGGTCAGAGGGTGTCACCATTGATTGTTTCCCTTCTCAACATTCATATTATTACTTGGTTACCAAAGACCTTAACTTGAAATGAAGGAATATTAGCTCAAGTTATGGACTCTTTGCTGCTTTCAAATTGTTTTTAACTCCACAATTGTCAAGCTTTCTTAGGAGTTTCTGGAGTTCTTCATTTAGTGTTGAGAAAATAAACAACTTTAATTGATGTATCAATTTAAATTTATGAGAAATTTCATACATATTACTCAGTTTGATTCGTGTAACAATTCAAGACCTAACTCATGTGGGTACTATATTTCTTATTTTTCAAATGCAGAACCTAATACCCAGGGAAACTCACGTGGAAAAACTCTTATTTAGTAAATGACAAAATTTGGATTGGAATCCCAGCTTTAAAACAATAAAACTTTAGTTCTTTTTAGTTTTTGTACTATAAAGTAATACCAGATTATATAAAATAACCTTATTATAGTTTTTCTTGTAATCGCCATTGAAAACAGGTTTTGTGTATATTTTAAAGGAAAACACAATCCATTTTTTCCCAAGCAATTATTAATATTTGAGGAATGTGGAAACTCAAATAAAAGTTCTGTTTTAAATTTTGGAAAGTAATTTCACTACAAAGTCTTTAAATTGCAAAAAAAAAAAAAAAAAAAAAAAAACAGAAAAAAACAAACTTCTTTGAAAGTCATTGATAAACTGTTTTGAAAGTGTTGTATTTGTCTTAATTTATTGACAAGTGCTAATTTTCCATTTCAAAGATGTGATTAAAAACAAAATGAAGTTCAGTTTCCAGTTCTGCAAGCTTGGAAGTTGCCACTCTGTCCAAACAATAGGTAAAAATAAGTAAAAAGCTAAACAAACTAAAAAATAAATAAATAAAAACAACTTAGATACTTCACAGAAGCAAAGTCACAGGGTAAATCTGCTATCTCCCAAACTGGAAATACAGGCAGATAGAGAGAATCTCCACATACCAGAGAACAAATCTCCCCAGGAATCAGTGCTGAAGTAGAAAAACCTGAGCTGTCATTGACAAATTGCTGCAGGCTAACTGTGGACAAGTCTGAGAGTTAAAAACTTCAGGGGGACCTAGTCATAGGAGGGTACTGACACGTTTGTGAGTTTTATCACCAGGAACTTGACCAAGTTCTCACAGAAAACATCAGCAATAAATACTTCCATGCTTCCAGCAAAGGAGAAGGGAAAGGATCCATTCTGAAGTAAGTGCACCCTGTTCTTAATAAGGTCTGTCCTCAAAAGAAACCAGTTAACCAGAGCCTAATTTCCTAGGGAAAGCCCAACTGACTTGGGAGAAGAAAAATACCCAACTCAAGCCTATTTTAGCCATTTTGTTCCACTTAAGGTTTGGGGAAAGGATGGAGAAGCATGTGTAAAGTTCGCAGTCCAGAGAGACAAACTCACTAAAAGACTGAAATCTACTTGTAGAACTATACAATCCTTCCCTTTCCACACACCTCACCATCACATTACTAAAGACCTATTTATAGCAGTTCCTTTGATCTGACATATCAGGTTTGACTATTAAGAAAAAATTCAAGGCAAACTAAAAGGCAAAAAAAAAAAAAAAAAAAAAACAGTATGAAAAGACAGTGAAAGCATCAGAACCAGACACAGCAGGGAATTTAAAATTATCAGGAAATTTTAAAACATTATTAATATGGTAAGAATACTAATGGATAAAGGAGACAGCATGCAAGAACAGATGGGCAATGCAAGCAGAGAAACTGAAATTCTAAGAAAGTACCAAAAGAAAATGCTGGACACAAGAAAACACTAACAAAAATAAAGAATGCCTTTGATGAGCTTTTTAGTAGACTAGACATGGCAGATAAAAAGGTCTCCAAACTTGAGACTATATCAATAGAAACTTTCAAATCTGGAAAGCAAAGAGGAGAAAGATTGAGCAGGGTGAAGAGGTGGGGACAGAGGGAGAACAAAATATCCACAAACTGTGGAATAACTACCAAAAGTATAACTTACATGTAGTGGGAATACTGGAAGAAAAAAGAAAAAACAGAATATTTGAAACAATAATAATTGAGAATTTTTCCAAATCAATATCAGACACCAAACCACAGATTCAGGACGCACAGAGAACACCAAGGAAGATAAATGACAAAAAACAAACAAACAACAACAAAAAACTACACTTAAGCATGCCATTTTCAAACTATAGAAAATCAAAGGGTTTTTTTTCCTAAATCCTGAAAGAAGCCATAGGGTGATAAAACAGCTAACTTTATTGCTTTTAGTTTTTTTTTCTTTTTTGTAGATATATAGTAGGTGTATATATTTATGGGGTACATGAAATATCTTGATACAGGCATACAATGTGCAATAATCACATCAGGGTAAATGGGGTACTCATTACCTGAAGCATTTATCCCTTCTTTGTGTTACAAACAATCCAATTATACTCTTTTAGTTATTTTTAAATGTAAAATAAATTATCATTGACTGGAGTCACTCTGTTGTGCTATAAAATACTAGATGTTATTCATTTTATCTACCTGTATTTTTGTACACATTCAACCATTGTCTCTTCCCTTAGTCATTACACTTTCTAGCATCTGGTAACCACTGTTCTACTCTCTATCTCCATGAGTTCAATCGTTTCAATTTTATTTCTCACAAATAAGTGAGAACATGAAAAGTTTGTCTTTCTGTGCCTGGTTTATTTTGTTTAATGTAATGGCCTCCAGTTCCATCCATGTTGTAAATGACACGATCTCATTCGTTATTATGGCTGAATAGTACTCAATTGTGTATATGCTCCACATTTTATTTATCTGTGTGTCTGCTGATGGACATATACATCGCTTCCAAAGCTTAGCTATTGTGAATAATGCTGCAATAAACATGAGTGTGCAGATATCTGTTTGATACACTGATTTCCTTTCTTTGGGGTATAGACTTAGCAGCAGGATTGCTGGATCATATAACTCCATTTTTAGTATTTTTTAAAGGAAATTCTAAACTAAAAACAGCTAACTTTATAGAGAAACAAAAAAGAAATACATCTGATTTCTCTTTGGAGACCAAACAAGCAATAAGAAAGTAGAGTGAAATATTTAAATTATTGGGGAAAGAAAAAACCCACCAACCTAGAATTCTGTACCGTGTGAAATTATCCTTCAAAAGCAAAGGAGAAATAGACTTTGGCAGACAAACAAATATTGATGAACTTGCATTGCAAGAAATGTTAAACAAAAAAAGATTTTTACAGAGAAAGAAAATGATATAGGTCATAAACTCATATCTCCATAAAGTAAGAAAGAGCATCAAAAAAGGAATAAATGCAAGTAAAATAGAAACTTTTTTTTGTTATTCTTAATTGACCTAACAGATAATAGTTTTTTCAAAATAAAAACAGCAACAATATATTAGTTATGTATGTGTATAATACAGACAAGAGGCAGGGAAATCCTGGGTAGAAGAGGGCAGGGTTTCTGGTGAGGGCTCCACCCTCAAGTCTAGACCCACGGCCCTAAGTGAAAACTTCACATCCTTGTTTTCCCACCTGAATGATGCCTTTTCGCCCACCATGCCCCCATCCTGTATGCATAAGAACCCCAAACCACAGACTCAGCTCACACACACACAGGAGAGAGAAGCATTTGAATGTCGAGAGAAGAAGTAGCTGGACATTGGAGACTACAGTCAGAGAGATGTTTGCTATGGATGGTTAGTAACTGCTGGGGAAAGCTCAACTCCAGGGCAAGACTGCCTTCCCACTCAATCCCCTTTCCAGCTCCCCATCCCTCTGAGAGCCAGTTCCACCACTCAATAAAATCTCCACTCTCACCATCCTTCAAGTCTGTGTGACCTCATTCTTCTTGGGCACCAGACAAAACCTTGGGATACACTGGGTGTGGGAACCCATAAAAGGCTACCACATTGGCCCTTTGCCCTTGCTGGCAGTGGGCAGCTGCTCCATACAATGAGGCAAAAGGCTCACTGAGTTGGTAACGTGCCCTCTGGGGCTCTGGGGCTCACAGGCACCCCCTCCCAGATGACAGTGCTAAAGGAGCATTGTAACATGCTAGGATGCTGCCAAGGGGGCCCACACAGAGACTCCTCACACCAGACAGGAGCCATCAGCTGGTTCCAGCATTTGTTAGCTTTGTCTCTTGCATGCTCACCTGCATGCTCCCCTTTCATGAAGGATTCAGAGCTGTGGGCTCAGTAAATGAGCCACCCCTTCACAAGTCCCACTCTTGAAGGGGCCAAGGGAACTATCCCATTTTGAATACATATATATGTGTGTTATACACACTTATATATGAGTGAAATAAATGATAGCAATGAGATAATGGATGAGAAGCAGCAATGAGGATTATTTTGTTATAAGGTAGTCACACTGCCTTTGAAGCAGTACAGTGTTACTTGAAAGTGGGTTTGAATTAGTTGTAAATGTATTTGCAAACTCTAGGGCAACCACTAAAATAAGTTTCTAAATGAATGTAACTGATATGATACTGATACATTATAATACTGTGTGATATTGATACATGATAATGATATTCATACATTATAAATAAATGTAACTGATATGCTAAGAATGGAGAAAAAATAGAATCATATAAAATTCTCAATTAAAATCACAAAAAGCAGAAAAAGAGTAGAAGACAAAAATAAGAACAAAGAAAAAGGGAACAAACAAAGCAGCAATAAATGTGGCAAATATTAATCCAATTATATCAGTAATCATTTTGAATGTCCATGGTCTAAATGCAACACTTAAAAGACACAGAATGTCAGAGTAGATTAAAAAATAAGGCTCAACTATAAGTACCCACAAGAAAAGTACTTTAAATATACAGGCACATTTAAATTAAAAGTAAATGAATGGGTTGGGCACTGTAGCTCACACCTGTAATCCCAGCACTTTAGGATACCAATGTGGGTGGATCACATGAGGCTGGAAGTTCAAGACCAGCCCGGCCAACATAGTGAAACCCTATCTCAACTAAAAATACAAAAATTAGCTGGGTGTGGTGGCACACGCCTGTAATGCAAGCTACTTGGAAGAGTGAGGCAAGAGAACCAACTGAACCCAGGAGATGGAGGTTGCAGTGAGCTGAGATCATGCCACTGCACTCCAGCATGGATGACAGAGATAGACTCTGTCTCAAAAGAAAAAAAATTAAAAATAAAAAGTAAATGGAAGAGAAAAGTGATACCATGCTAATACTAACTAAAAGAAAGCAGGAGTAGTTATGTTAATTTCAGACAGTGGAGGTTTTAAAGTTATTAGAGATAAAGAGGGGCATTACATAATGATAAACTCATTATCAGTTTTGTCAGTTCTCCAAGAACACATAACAATCCTTAATATGTATGCACCTACAACAGAGCATCAAAATACATGAGGCAAAAACTGATAGAATTGCAAGAAGAAATAGATAAATCTACTATTATAGTTGTTGGAGACAACAACATCTTTCTATCAAAAATGGGCAGATCTAGCAGGCGGAACATCAGTAAGATGCAGTTGAACTCAACAGTACCATTATTCAACTGGATATAATTGACATCGATGGAGTACCTCATCAAACAAAAGCAAAATGCATATTTTTCTCAAGTTCACATAGAACATTCTTGAAGATAAACTACACTGTGAGCCACAAGTTACACCTTAACATATAAGTACCCACAAGAAACCTACTTTAAATTTAAAGGCACATTTAAATTAAAAGTAAATGAATGGGTTGGGCACCAAGTAAATGGAAAGGAAAAGCAAATAGAATAGAAATCATACAATATCAGCTATCAGATCACAATGGAATCTAATTAGAAATCATCAACAAAAAAATTTAAAAATCACATATACATAGAGAATAAACAATATCCTTGTAAATAATAAGTGGGTCAAAAAAGAAATCTCAAGATAAATTTTAAAATACTTTGAACTAAGTGAAAATGAAAATACAACTTATCAAAATTTATGGGATGCTGTGAAATCTGTACTTAGAAAGAAATGTGATAGCACTGAATGCATATATTGTAAAAAAGAAAAACATAAAATCAATCACCTAAACTTCCGCTTTAGGAAACTAGAAAAGAAGAACAAATTAAATCCAATGTAAGCAGAAGAAAAGAAATAAAAATTAGAGTAGAAATCAATGAAACTGAAAACAGGAAATCAATAAAGAAAATAAATGAAGCCCAAACTTGCTTCTCTGAAAAGATCAATAAAATCAATAAGCTTTAAACCAGTGTATCTAAGAAAAAAGAGAAAGAACAGAAATTATTAAAATTAGAAATGAAAGAAGGAGCATCACTACGGATTCTTTGAACATTAAAAGAATAGTAAAGTAAGAATATGAATGACTCAGTGCCCTAAAATTTGATCACCAAGATGAAATGGACCAATTCCTTGAAAGACAAAATCTGCCAAAACTCACACAATAAAAAAGACAATCTGAATAGGCCTATATATGTTAAAGAAATTGAATCACTAAACAATATACTTTCAAAACAGAAAGCATCAGGCCCACACGGATTAACTAGTAAATTCTACCAAACAGCAAGGAAGAAATTACATCAATTTTCTATAATCTTCTCCAAAAGATAGAAGCAAAGGAAATACTTCCTAACTCATTCTATGTATTGCCCTAAAGCAAAAACCAAACCGAAGTATCACAAGAAAACTACAGACCAATTTCTGTCATGACCAAAAACTTGCAAGGTTAATGTACAAAAGCCAATCACTTTTCTATGTAACAGCAATAAACAAATGGAAGTTTAAATTAAAACCATAATATTATTTACATTAGCACTCCCCAAAACGAAATATTCAGTTATAATTCTAACAAAATATGTACAAGATTCAAATGAGGAAAACTACAAAACTCTGACAAAACAATTGAAAAAAACTAAATAAACAGGGGGAAGACTCCATATTCATGAATACAAAGACTCAAAATTCTCAAAATGTCAATTCTTTCCAACTTGATCTATAGATCCAATGTAGTGTCCATCAAACTCCTAGCAAGATATTTTGTGAATACCAAAAATTGATTCTAAAGTGGAGAGGCAAAAATCCAAGAGTAACCAAAACAATATTGAAAGAGAAGAACGGCCGGGCGCGGTGGCTCAACCCTGTAATCCCAGCACTTTGGGAGGCCGAGACGGGCGGATCACGAGGTCAGGAGATCGAGACCATCTTGGCTAACACGGTGAAACCCCGTCTCTACTAAAAAATACAAAAAACTAGCCGGGCGAGGTGGTGGGCACCTGTAGTCCCAGCTACTCGGGAGGCTGAGGCAGGAGAATGGCGTAACCCTGGGAGGCGGAGCTTGCAGTGAGCCGAGATCCAGCCACTGCACTCCAGCCTGGGCGACAGAGCGAGACTCCGTCTCAAAAAAAAAAAAAAAAAAAAAAAAAAAAAAGAGAAGAACAAAGTTGGAGGCCTGACACTAGCCAAATGCAAGCCATAAAACTACAGTAATCAAGACACTGTAGTACTGGTAAAAGTATACAAAGATAGATCAATGGAACAGAATAGAAAACTCAGAAACAGGCCTATGTCAATATAGTCAAGTGATCTTTGACAAGGGAGCAAAGTCAATACCATGAAGAAAAGAAAGCCTTTCAACAAATGATTCTGAAACTACTAGGTGTCAATATGCAAAAAAAAAAAAAAAAAAAAAAAGCATCTAAACACAAACCCTACACCCTTCAGAAAAACTAACTCAAAATAAATCCCAGGCCTACATGCAAAACACAAAGCTATAAAGCTCTTGAAAGATAATATAGGAGAAAATCTACATAGCCTTGTGTGTGGCAGTGACTTTTTAGATATGACCTCAAAGTCATGGTCCATGAAAAAAGGAGTTGATAAGCTGGGCCTCATTAAAATATAAAACTTCTGATTTGCAAAAAACACTCCCAAGAGAATGAGAAGATTATCCCCAAACTGGAAGAAAATACGTTCAGAAGACATATCTTTTAAGGGATTCTTATTCAAAACATACAGAGAACTCTTATAACTCAACAATAAGAAAAATTAAATAAATAAATAAAATGAGCCAAACACTTGAACAGACATCTGACCTAAGAATTTATGCAGATGATAAATAAGCATACAAAAAGTTGTTTAACATCATGTGTCATTAGGGAATTGCAAATTAAAACAACCATGAGATACTACTACACACCTATTTGGCCAACATCCAAAACAGACAGCACCATATCCTGGTGAGTATATGGAGCAACAGGAACTCTCATTCATTGCTAGTAGGAATGCAAAATGATACAACCACTTTGGAAGATAGTTTGACAGTTTCATATAAAACTAAACATATTATTAACATATATTCCAACAATTGCATCCCTTGGTACTTACACAGAGGAGTTCATATATTTTGTCTTCGAAAACTGCACATGGATGTTTATAGCAGCTTTATTCATACTTGCCAAAACCTGGAAGCAGACGAGATGTCCTTCAGTAGATGAATGGATAGATACACTGTGGTACATCCAGACAATGGAATATTATTCAGTGCTAAAAAGCAACAGGCTATCAAACCATGAAAAGATAGGGAGAAAACTTAAGTGCACATCATAAAGTCAAATAAGACAATCTGAAAAGGGTACATACTGTATGATTCCAACTATACAGCATTCTGGATAAGAAAAAAATACAGAGACAGTAAGAAGATCAGATGTATAGAAGAAACACAGGGAATTTTTAGGGTAGTGAAATCATTTTGTAAAACTCTATATGGAGAATACGTGTCATTTACATTTGTCCAAACTCATAGAATGTATGTCACCAAGAGTGAACCTCAAAGTAAGCTATGGAGTTTGAATGATAATGATATGTCACTGTAGGTTCATCAGTTGTAACAAATGTGCCACTCTGCTGAGAGATACTGACAGTGGAAGAAGCAATGTATGTGTGGGCACAGAGGGTATGTGGTATATCTGTTTCTTCTTGTCAATGTGGCTGTGAACCTAAAAATGCTCTGAAAAAAATTTTTTTAAGGAAAGCAATAAAAATGGATACATACTACAATATAGTTAACCTTGAAAACATTATGCTAAATGAAATAACCTAGTCACAAAATACCACATGTTGTATGACACCATTGATTAGAAATGTCCAGAATAGGCTTGTGTAGAGAAACAGAAAGTAAATCATTTGTTGCCTAGGGCTGGGGTGTTAGAGGAAAAATGCGAAGTGATTGATAATAGGTATGTATTTTCTTTTGTGGGTGAAGAAAATGTTGTAAAGTTAATTGAATTAGTGGTTACACAACTGAATACACTAAAAACTGATGAATTATATAATTCAATTGGATAGATTTAAAGGTATGGTATATGAATCATGTCTCAGTAACATTATGATGTCTTAAAACTAAATAAATTGGAAATATAGAATAATAGACAAAGAAGAAAAAGAAAATCTTGCAAATGGCTGCTGAACTTCATCAACTAAACAAATAGAAAAGGCTAAAGAATCAGTGTCAATAACACAGTGGTGGCTGTGGCCAATATCTTAGAAAAGAGAAATGTGTCTCCCTAAAATACATAATGACATGAACAGAAAGAAATAAAAACAGGAAGTTGATTTAACAATGGCAACTAAATAAGAATATTAATTTCATCCATTACAAAAAGTAGTGACCTAAAAATTAAATGGAAATGTCTAGCTTGATTGTATATTTCCTAAGCCTTTTCCGGTTTTCAGAACCAATAATGTGGAAAGAACATGAGTGAAATAAATCCCAAGAATTATTTCTACCAATTAGGAGAGAAAGCAACTGAGAGTGAGAGCAGGCAGTTTAGAGAAGAGAAATGAAAAGTCACTGAAGTCTGGAAGCACCTGCCTTCCACTATGGACTCTCAATGCTGGCAACATAAATTGCCAGAAATCAACATTTTTCAGATTTTCATGATGAATAGAAAAAATGATCCAAAACCCAAAGCCATATCCCCAAGGAAACAGGAAATAGGAGTGGACTCAAATACAAGACTTTGAACACAATGCAAAAGACCTAGGACCATCAACAAAGACTATGGTTAGCTCTTCTTCTAAGACCATCCCAAGCTATGGAAAATTGGGTACAGAATAATTCCCGTGCTTCAATATTTACTCAAAGGAGAAGACAAAAAAATTATATAAAGTGTGCAGAATATTGATGGTAAACTACTCACATTATAGTAAATGAAATAGAATACCTAGACAAATAGTACTACAATACTCATGAGAAAGGTGAGAAAAGGAAGGGATGGAGGGAAAGAAGAGGGAAGGAAAGAAGGAAAAAGGAAGAAAGGAGAGAAAAAATAAATGAAGGGTAAATAGATTTTTTGTATTTTAAAAGACTTTTTGTATTGAATCAGGAACTAGAAGATACATGAAGAGGAGGCCTAAACACTTGATTGGAAAATGTATCAAAGAAGAGAGAATTGTACTTTGCTTAAAAACGTGATCTGAGTGTCAGTCAAATCTGTTTACATTGGCTAAATTAGTGAGTCAGGGCTACATAACAATAAACAGTACTCTCAGTGATATGCAACTATCTCAAACTTTGGGTTGACTGAGGCATCTCTATTGTGCTCAATTGTCTCACTCAGGTGAGTAGATCAGCTGAGCCAGGCTGGGTTAAATTGGCTTAATTCCACTTCATGTTTCTCATTCTAAGACTCAGCCTGAGGAGCAACAGCCGCACAGGGAGAGCTCTTTTCGCAGTAATGGCAGAGGCACAAGAGTGCTTGACAATAAATGCCCTTTACAAACCTCTGCTTACATCACATCTGCTAATTTTCAATCGGCCAAAACAAGTTACATGGCTGAGCCCACAGTCAAGGATTAGAGAAAAATATTCTACCCATGGTGGTAGGAAAAACAGCAAAAGTATATGGCAACACGCTTGTTTGTGAGAAGGAAGATGTGTTGGGGCCAACAATTCAATCTCCCACTTGTTATTTTAAGCAAGAAACATATACTGTTTTCTCCTCAGAAAACTGGCAATAATAGCAGCAACTTCACAGTGTTAAGAGAAATTAATACATTGCTGTATAGTCAGTAACTAGAAACCAAACATGTAAATGAGAAAATATGAGTATCTATCGTTTGTTTAATATTTGTTTCAGCCACTGTGTGATAAGTCCTAGAAATGTTATGGAGAACCACTGGTTAGCTCACAGTATAATGGGAGCAATCAAGATACAAAAATATAAAATGCAATGTCTTTGAAAATTTATAAATCTGTGTACTTTTGATGTACACATTTGTGATATATATTGTATTTCAGTAGAAAGTTTTTAAAATAGTAAGTGTAACAAATGAAGTGGAGGGAATAAGTAATAGATACGGAAATGACATGAAATACAGACAGTACAACTCTGTTTACATTCTGGAAACTTTCCCAGGAAAAATGATAAATGAATTGAGGTTTTGAAAGAAAGAATATAAAAGGGTAGTGGTCCAGGTGGTTGGGATGAAAAAGATACATACAGAGACTATATTCTAGGAAAACATCATTACAAAGTAGATGTGAGCTCACTGCTTGACTCCAGCCGTGGGAATCAAGTATAGAGGCTAGAGCAGAAGGCAATACTCGAGCTAGGTCACACATGCGGGAAGAGGCAGTCTTCAGTTCATTGAGCTCATGAATCCAGACACTCTAGACATGAGGCTTAGGGAAGGACTTATGTCAAGTTCTGTCTGCCAGCTAGAGTACAGCTTATTAAACACTTTCAGTCCCTGTTCTCCTTTTTCCTAGGATTACTTACTGATTTTTTTCTCTAGGAAAAAAGATGAACTACCACAATGGATGGGTTGTGAAATACACACATTTTCTTGATCCTTGTAAGCAAATCACATAACTGTTTAGAAAAATAAAATGATCTGAGAAGAGTTTTTATGTTAAAATTAAAAAGACAGAAAGAAACAAAAATTTTGATAATTTCAGAAAACTAAAAATACAAATCTTCTTACAAAAGAAATCACAGGACAAAACTGGTTTTACTAGAAAATTCTACCAAAGCTTCAAGGTAGAGAGAGCTTGAACCTTATGCAAGAGGTAACTCCCTCTAATTAATTTTATGAAATAGTATAAACTTGATACCCAAAAGCAGCAAGGAAAAAATGAAAAAGAAACCTGCAAATTGATCTCATTCATTAGTACGTGTAAAAGAAATCATAAATAAAATATTAGCAAGTCAATTCCAATAACATACAGCAAGGATATATCACAATCAAAATGAGTTTATGCTGGGTATACAAAGTACATCTAAATTAGAAAATCAATGTATGTGATTTATAAAATTAACAGATTAAATAAAAAATATGATAATCTGAATAGATGCAGCAAAGCATTTAATAAAGTTAACGTATATTCGTGATTTTAAAAAAACTGTTAGCTAACCAAGGATTGATTGGAACTTCCTTAACCTGATAAAGGCAGAGATTGCTATTTGCCTATTTACTTTCCAATATTCCCTTCGGTTTTAGTTAAATAATCTCAATTTTGATTAGATATCTGTGTAAAATATAAGAAGATCCTACATTTTTTAACTTCACTTGTAGCTGATTACTCATGAAACATGAGTGTTTTGCAAGCTCTTTGAGAAGGCCTCTTGATAGAAACGGATTCTCCTCCATATCCCTACCCCCAACTTCCTCCTCCTTGTTCCCTGAACAGTTGCTATGAAGACTAGAAATGCATGAGCCATTCCGCATCATGAAATGACCTTAAAAGGACAATTCACATGAAGAATGGTGGAGGAGAAAGATTCAAGAGATACATTTTTGGTGATTTTATGTAGCTATTATATCTTCCTTGGACTGCTTATCTTTCACAGTATTTTGAATAATAGAATAGACCCTCATGTAGATGCACTACTTTTGTTTTGCATTTTCTAGGGGAAAAAAGTGACAAATTTCATCTGGATACAATTCTGATATAGAATTTGTCAAAAAAGAAAAAAACTCTGGAGTAAGCATCCTACATAACAGTTAAATTTTAAAAGTACTAATTTTAAATGTTTACAATCAGAATCAAACAAGACTGTTTATGATTAGGACTTCTAATTAACATTGGACTGTCAATTCTAGCCAGTTGGTAAGAAAATAGAAAGAAAAATATACATGTGACTTTCAAAAAAAGGAAAAAGAAACTTTGTTATTTGCAAATGAGATGATATTCTATATAGAAAACCAAACAGTCTTTAAATAAATTGTAGAACTAAAAGGAACTTAGCAGCATTGCTGGATTGAAGCTTAACAAAGAAAAGTCCATTAAACTCCTGTATACAAGGTCAAAGCTAGAAAACAATAGAAAATAGTATAAAATATAAGGAACCTAGGAATAAATCTAACAAAACATCAGACCAAAGTTAGAAAACTTAATAGAAAATAATATAAAATATAAGGTATCAAGGAATAAATCTAACAAAACCTGTAAAAGCTTTCTGAGAAAAATGAGAAAATCTTATTTAAAGACATTATAGAAATTCTAAATAATAAAGCATCATATCATGTTTATGTATAGTAAGGCACAATATTATGAAGATGATCCTTTTTCTCAAATTAATCTATGGTTCAGTATAATTCTAATAAAATTTCCAACAATAATTTATTGATCTTAACAAACAAATTTTACATATACATGGGAAAACAAAATACTAAGAAGAGATAAGATACTGTTAAAGAAGAAGAACAGAGAAACTTACATCATCAGATATTATTTATTATAAAGCCATAGTGGTTAACACAACATAGTAGTCTTGGAGCTATAAATAAACAGGACAATGGAAGATAATTCAAGAAACAAAATAATATAAAAACAGAAACTTTTATAATAGAGTTGGGATTTCACATGAGCTAGAACAATTGAAAATTTCTCTGGAACAATTGTTTATATTGTAAGAAATAAAATAAAATAAATTCAAAGTACATTAAAGGCTTAAATGCCAAACTGAAAACTTTAAGTGCTTCAACAGAAAAAATATATGATCTCAAGATAAAGGAACAATTCTTTAAAAAATACAAATAATGCAAACATAAAGGACATTATAGAATTTTCTTTAATTTTGACTTTTATTCTAGATACAGGGGCTGCATTCGCAGGTTTCTTATATGGGAATTTTGCATGCTGCTGAGGTTTGGGGTATAGATCCCATCACCCAGGTCGTGAGCACAGTACCTGATAGGTGGATTTTTTTCAATGCATGCTGTTCTTCCTACCTCCCAGTTCTAGTAGCTTGCAGTGTCTATTGTTCCCATATTTATGTCCATGTGTGCTCAACGTTTAGCTCCTACTTACAAGTGAGAACATGTGGTATTTAGCTTTGTGTTTCTTTGTTAATTTATTTAGGATGATGGCCCCAAACTGCATCCATGTTGGTGCAAAAGACATTATTCCATTCTTTTTATGACCACATAGTAGTCCATGGTGTATATGTATGTGGTATGAATACACTATAGAACTTTGTTATTAAAATAAACACTTTTCCTTCAAAAGACCTTACAAAGGAAGTAAAAATACAAGCCGTAAGCAGAGACATTTGCAACACTTAGAATTGACAAAGGATTTAGTACCCAGATTATGTAAGTAAATCCTAAAAATACAATAGAAAAAAAAGACAAATGACTCAACAGAAAATTAGAAAATATTATTGAACTGGTTTTCATAGAAGAGTTAATATGAATAGCATCAAATCTATGAAATGATTGTAATTAACTAATCAGAAAAGTGCAAATTAAAACTATAATGAAATACAATTTTGCTTGACATGATTGGCAGAAATGTTTAAATCTGACAATACCAAGTATTTGAAGACTGTAGTAAAAGTTTTACTATTTTGAGATTGTATATTTTCACTACATCTGTGTAATTAGGCATTATCTATTACATTTTAAGATGTACACAATTGATTACCCAGATATTTTCTCTCACATGAAAAACCCAAAATGTTTACATGTATATTTTAGGAGACAAGTATGCAAATACTCATAGCAGTTTTTTTTTTTTTTAAATAAAATACTATAAATACCCCAAATGCTATACTATAAAAGGCCATCAACAGAAGAATGGGTAAATAAGTTGTGGTATGCGATATGGATTGGCTGTGTTCCCACCCAGATAACTTGAATTATAATAATCCCCATGTGTCAAGGGTCGGGGGTTGGGGCGGGTGGATATAATTGAATCATAGGGGCAGTTTCCCCCATACTGTTCTCATGGTAGTGAATAAGTGCCATGAGATCTGATGATTTCATAAATGAGAGTTGCCCTGCACAAGCTCTCTTTCCTGCCACCGTGTAAGACATTATTTTTGCTTCTCCTTTGTCTTCCACCATGATCGTGAAGGCTCCCTAGACATGTGGAGCTGTGAGTCCATTAAACCTCTTTCCTTTATAAATTATCCAGTGTCGGGTATGTCTTTATTAGAAGAGTGAGAACAGACTAACACATTACATTTATATGAAAGAATAACGTACAGCAGTGAAATGAGTGAACTAAAATGAAACAGATTAACATGGAAAAAACAATAATAAAATTTTAACCAAAAGAAAAAGTGTCAGAATATGACATAAATATGATTCTATCAAAGTTCAAAAATGTGCAAAGTAAATTAATAAATTTTAATTATACATACTTATGTGGTAAACAATAAAGAAATACATGGAAAAGACATGAACAATGATCTGAATAGTTTTCATTTCTGTGTATGGGATAAGGAGTGGCTAAGATCACACAGAATCTGAAAACTGGTAATGGTCCTTGCCTTAACCCAGGCTGTGGACACCAAGGTTTTATTAACTATTATTATTTACATTTTTAATTTTTATTCTCCTATATGTGTGAAATATTTCATATTAAAAAACAAAAACAAACTACAACAAAAAGAGTAAGAATTACTCAGAACAGAATATCTGCGTTCTATGGACATGATTACTTTTAAGGGAACCAGTATTATGAAACTCTTATAACCTCTTCTGGGTAAAAATGATGGCTTTTGATACCATTCAATGCAACCTTACTTTTCTCCTTAAGTACAATGAGGATCAGGGTTGTATTTCCAACCCTCTTCCCTATCAGATTTCTAACAGAAACATTAAGATAATAAGTCAGTGTAATCTCTAGACAGGCTAATTTCTCACAGAAATTTTCAAAGCATGGTGTGTGATATGGCTTGGCTGTGTCCCCACCCAAATCTCATCTTGAATTGTAGCTCCTATAATTCCCATATGTTGTGGGAGGAACCCACTGGAAGATAATTGAATCATGGGGGGCTTCCCCCATACTGTTATCATGATAGTGAATAAGTCTCATAAGATCTGATGATTTTCTATAGGGTTTCCGCTTAGACTTTATTCTCATTCTTTCTTTCTTTTATGAAAATTATACTTTAAGTTCTGGGAGACATGTGCAGAATGTGCAGGTTTGTTACATAGGTATATATGTGCCATGGTGGTTTGCTTCACCCATCAACCAGTCATCTACATTAGGTATTTCTCCTAATGCTATCCCTCCCCTTGCCCCCTACTCCCTGACAGGCCCCAGTGTGTGATGTTCCCCTCCTTGTGCCCATATGTTCTCATTGTTCGACTCCCACTTATGAGTGAAAACATGTGATGTTTGGTTTTCTGTTCAACAAGAACTAATAAAGTAGTTATTAAGAAAACAAAGAACTTGATGAGCCAGAGAAGATTAAAAAGCAGATCAGTGGTCAGTATGAAGGCTGAGCAGTTGCCTTCTGGCTGAGTTTAGACTACTTTGCCATTTTTAATTAAGCAGTCTTTTTACTCTTGCCATTCAGAAGGCTTCAGACAACAGTGTTTCTCATATATTGGGTTACTTATCTTCACCTCTTAAAGGAATCATGTTGTTAGATGCTTATAAACCAGATGTTTGAGGTGTTTGAGATATACCTGCAAACAGATTTACTTTGTCCTGGTGGAAATGACTCCTTGATTATAAGTTAGATACTTTGGGGTACTGCAGAATTCGCTTCTATCCGAGTATAATTAGAATATCAGTGCTCTAGTGAACGAAACACAATTTTAAAAAGTAAATGCTAAGAACGGAAATTCTTGGAGAATCCCCTTCACTTTCCATTCTCTGTGTTGGTAAACTTCAGTTGGATATTTGGAGCCATATCAGAGATCTGTGTAAATCAACAAAGTAATTCCTATTTTTGTGTTGTATTGGGATCGGATCCATAAAATGCTTTACATGTGCTCAGTCTTTTGTGTGGTAGCCAAGCAGACAGATTTTCCTTGCAAACAGTGTTTTTGAAAAATTGAGCAAATGCTTTTTCTGGCTTTTTTCCTCTTATGTTCAAGAAAATGTGATGTCTTCTATGATTGAAACCTATTACTTTGAAGTTTATTGACAATGGAAGAGAGCAAGAAGCCCTCATTGATAACAGACCAGGAAGCAAAGGAACTATATGTATCCCTAAAATATTTATCATTTGCCACATAATTTAGTTTTGCTATTATATGCTCCAAACAATAGAAATATTTGTAATTGCCTCTGTTCATTTTTTTATACAGTTTTATTATTTTGTAACTAAATATTAAAAAGACATATTCCCATTATGCTATTTTAAAATTAATAATAAAAATAATATGTGCATATTTTGGATAGTTAGAAAATACAAACATATAATAAAAATCCACAATCACACATACTACTGTTATTAGAGAAAATTTATTATTAATGTTTTTGTGAAGAGCGTTCCTGTTATTTTATCTATGTGTGTTTAATTTGTTTTTCAAACTTGGGAGCATGATGCACTATGATGTTTTAATGATATTTTAGTTAAAGTATCTTGAGCATTTATTTATATTATTATCTTTTAAAATTTTATATAACAACTTTATTGTTTTCCCGGTTTTTAAAGTTTCTTTTACGCTAAAATTGAGCAACGTTAAAGTCATGCAAAAATGATTTCATTACAAAAAATTATCTACCTGGTACGGTGGCTCATGCCTGTAATCGCAGCACTTTGGGAGACCGAGGCGAGCGGATCACGAGGTCAGGAGACGGAGACCATCCTGGCTAACAGGGTGAAACCCCGTCTCTACTAAAAATACGAAAAATTAGCCAGGCATGGTGGCCGGCGCCTGTAGTCCCAGCTACTCAGGAAGCTGAGGCGGGAGAATGGCGTGAACCCGGGAGGCGGAGCTTGCAGTGAGCCGAGATGGCGCCACTGCACTCCAGCCTGGGCGACAGAGCAAGACTCCATCTGAAAAAAAAAAAAAAAAAAACACACAAAAAAACAAAAAAACAAAAAACTAGCACATACAGGTGTATGATTTCCTTTACATGGCCCCTCTTCTGTAATTTTTTTCATGTCAAATTATCTCATAAGATTCAAAGAGAAGATTCACGTAAAAATTTCCAATGATCTAAAGGTGAATAATTCTTAGACTCCCGCCCTACCTCCTCCCTGCCACTGCCACTCTCATCTCCATCCCCAGCAGTCCAGAGTTCTAGGACTTGGGTACTGAACTGCCTGCTTCAGCCACTTTGTGCCCTTGTTCTAAAGCGAGTCCTGGATCTCCATGCCTCATGATTTCTTTGAGGTCATGCTTCTAGACTCTTTAATTTTTATCAGTACATTCATTGATCTCCTTATTACTTTGGGCAATTCTACAGACTGTCGTCTTAGGCAGCAGTGTTCAAACTGGGGTCTGGGGATCACTGAGTTTCCAACTTTTAAAGATAAAATGCTATGGACGATATGGAATGGAAATTTGAGATCAAGGAAGAAAAAAGAAATACGAAAAGATTTCCAGCTGTTAAAGAAAACTTTTTATGTATGCTTTAAGGACAATAGTAGGGATCAAATAGCTTTTATAGTTATACTGGATTTGTTGCATATAAAAGACTTTGAAATTTTATTATTTTAGAAACCACATTCTTTGTATTTATTTAAATATATATATAATTTCTTTATACATAAAGTTAAAATGTGCAACGTGACAGTTTTTTTAAAAAACTGGACAGTATGCAAAAAAAAGCTTTGAAGACCTCTTAAAATTAGCCCAGTTCACTTACATCTGGCCCAGAAAAGAATCTCTATGGCAAGACTCTTAAACTTTCTGCATTTCTATAATATGGAATAATAATATTATTTACCTCACAGTGTTGTAAGGTTAAAATGAGATAACTTATATAAAAGCATTTTGTAAATTATGATATATTGGAGAGATGTTTTTATTCATAATTTCTTTTTTTCCATGAATTCCTTACTTTTTTTTTTTTTAAATGGAATCTCTCTCTGTTGCCCAGGCTGGTGTACAATGGCACAATCTCGGCTTACTATAACATCTGCCTCCCGGACTCAAGTGATTCTCCTGCCTCAGCCTCCTGAGTAGCTGGGATTATAGGTACGTGCCACCATGCCCGGCTAATTTTTGTATTTTTAGTAGAGATGGGGTTTCACCATGTTGCCCAGGCTGATCTTGAACTCCTGACCTCAGGTGATCCACCTGCCTCAGCCTCCCAAAGTGCTGGGATTAAGGCATGAGCCACCTTGCCCAGCCCCATGAATTCCTTTAATAAAAATATTTCTTGAGCATCTACTTTGTGACAGAGACTTTTTGAGGGTTTGTAGATACAGTGTTGAAATAAAAAGGGGAAGTCCATGTTTTCATAAATCTTACATTTTAGTAGGAAGGGCAATTACACAAGTAAACAAATGAACAAAGCAAGATACTTGCAGTTGATGATAGATGTTAGGAAGAAAATAATACCAGGTATTTCAACTGTTGCTAAATTTCCAATTTCTAGTTTTTGAAAGAAAATAGCACTGCCTTCATTACACGGAACATCTCTTTAACACTGTTCTAGGACAGCCAAGGCCTACAGTATTCTACAGGTCCCCACATTCTGACATTATCTCTTCGTGTGCTCCTCTGTGTCCACTGTGTTCCAGCCACTGTGACCTCTTTCCTGAGGCTTGAACACTCCAAGTATGCTTCCTCCTTAAGATGTTTGTACTGTCTGTGTCCTTTCTCGGGATTGTTTTATTAATATGTGCAGGGATAGCGCCTTCCTCCCCTTACCTTCTTTTTCTCACATTTAATCTTCTTAATAAAGACTACCTTGGTTATCCTATTTAAAATTGAAAACTGTCTCCTTTTTCCTCCAACTCCATATTACCAATCTACTTTACTCGATCATTTTTTCCTATTTCCCCCATAGTATTTACCACATTTTAACAAACTGTATCATTTACTTATTATTTCTGTCAGCTCCTTCAAGAATGTAAGCACCACAAAAGGAGAGGTCCCTAGAACTCTAACTCACTGATGCTGTGCAGTCACTGGCAACATTTGAATTAAATTGGCATATTCCACGTTAGGGTACTAATTGTTTAACTATTATTATCTCATTTAATCCTAACAACCACATGAGGTATATTCTATTTTTGATGCAATTATTTATTGTTGCATGATAAACCACCCCAGAAATGAGTGGATTAATAAGCAACAATTTATCGTTTCTCACTATTCTGTGGGTCAGGAATTTAGGCATGTCTCAGCTAGATGATTCTCCTTATACACAGATAATCACTCACTTATCTGGCTTCAGCCAGTGTCTGGGCATGGCTGGAGAGCTCAAGAAGACCCTACTCAGATGTCTGGTACTTCAGTGTTCCTCCCTGTCACTACATGATCGTTTCCCCATCTAACAGTTTCATCTGAACTTCTTAACGGCGCAGCAGCTGGCTTTCCTGAGTGGGAGCTACCAGACTTCTTAAGGTTTATTACTGGACCTGGCACAGTCATTTCTTCTACAATCTATTGCTAAAAGGATTTTACAAGGCTGGCCTACATTCAAGAATGGAAGATAGACTCTACCTCTCAAGGGGTGGAGTAGCAGGACGTACAGAGAAAAGAAAATGATGCCAGCCCACTTTAGAGACTATCCATTGCAATTATTCTCATTTTCTGGACAAGGAAATTGGGGCTCAGGGATATCAGGTTGACAAATCAAGCCCGGGCTTCATTGATTCCAGAGCCTGCACCTTTAAATATTCTGGTTTATGACCTTTATTAGAGTGGTTCTCACCCTGGCAGAAAGGAAGTCTAGGACTGATGAGACAGACTGTTAAGAGTGTTGGAAAACAGCCATGTCATTAGGGAGGCATGCAGTAAGGGTTTCAGAATCCTATCCTTGCTTCAAGCAGAAGAACTCGACTTCAAATTATTTTACCCATTGATCTTGCACATAAAGTATGATTTGAAGAAGAGATTCCACAGATTTAAACATAGTCAAAAGATACACAACAAGTTAGATCAAAAACTAGTTTATATCTCTATGAATTTAAATCTGACATATTCTACTTCAAAAATTTGTGTTTGTTTTTATAATTGTTGTTATTCTTACTTTGTTTACAAAGATAAATCCTAAAAAGATAATAGTTTACCATTTCAAATAGGTATTTTATGCATAAGTCAAGGCTAGTTTTATACAGTGATTTTCAAAATACTAGGTTTTTTTGGAAGCTTCCCCTCGAGCTCTTTTGTAATGTTATAATGCACAATATATCCAATTTCAATCTGATAGGAAAACCGTATATTTCCACTGTATTCTTTGCAGGAATACAATTTAGGGAGCAATTTTTCTTGTAACTTTTGGGCAGGTTCCATTACAATCTTTTGCAAACTTGGCACAATGTGATTGTAAATTATAATAGCTGTTTCTTCATAATACAACAAATGCTGGAGAAGGGGAAAATTGTGAGTAGTCATATTTCCATGCTTGAGCCAGAGAAGTGTTCATGTTCTTATTTTATATGCTACATTTGTACGCAAGGTTTTGTTTGAAGAAAGGTGTCCACTGCAAAAAAAAAAAAAAAAAAAAAAAAAAAAAGTATAATTTTAAAACAGTTTTACTAAACAATCTTTAAGCCATAACAATCAACTACGAAGTCTACGGTTTTCTGGCCATAAGGTAATTCATTTATCAAGATCTGTAACCAGTATGTTTCTGGAGTGTTTAAGGAATTTGACAAAGTTTTTAGCAGTGATTATAGTAATTGGAAATAGACAATATAGAAAAGAATTAAAAACTTCCCTTCAATGCTGCTGGTGAGCTGGTATAAATATTTTGTTTTGGTATAATTATTTTATTTAAGACGCATGAAGGTAGTTGGGATGCCCATATTTTCTCTAGAGATATTCTTGACTTTCTAGGACACTGCTTTAGATAAGAAGTGCGTAGAATCTTCCATCTAAGGAACCATTGGAGTCCATAACAACTGGCTTATCTGTAACTAAGAACCAGAGAAAATAGAAACTATCCTAACTTTCCAGTAGCTACAAGTTAAAACATAGTTCAAAATTCATTCCACTGTCTTATTTTTTTTGTTTGTTTCTTTGCATCTAAACCCTATTTTCAATATGTACCTTTAACAAGCGTAATTTTCTTATAGCAATTCACTTTTGTTCCTGAAGTAGCAACCTGAGAAGCCCAGGATCACTCTAATTCCACATGGACTGAAAAAGAGCCCAACACTTCTTCATCCCACATGAGTGCTAGAAATCAACAGGCATAGTCAACTCATTAGAGAAAATATTAAGTTCCTCTGGATCTCATTTGACACTGGCAATTGATGGACACTGGATCTAGAAAACACAGCACTTTATATAATCAAGATAGAACATTTTCTATAGTCCAGGCATAGACTCTTGCACTATTAGAACAAACTGGTACCAGTGTTCTAGCAGAGAGATAGCTTTGTTCTCAAGGAAAATCAGATACAGAACTGGTTACAAGAAATATCATTAGAAATCATGGATGTTCTGGGTTTTTAAACTAGGAAATGATTGTGAAAATTAACAATACATGTGGCCAATGATAAAAGCAAGAAAGTCACTTAGCATGACATTACTACAACCCCAATAAAAATATAAAAGAGCTGAAATAAGCTAGTCGTCAATGAGATAGAGAGGAAAAAAGGTATAAACTATAATAAAGAGTTAAGCTGATGTAGCCAACCAACCATTCTGGTTTGTGTAGTACTGAGAGGTTTCCTGGGATGCAGGACTTTTAGTTTTAAAACATGTACAGTCCTGAGATAAATTTTTTGCCCAGCTCTACCTTCCTTCATTTTCTTATAATGACCAAGCTTTTTCTTGCCTCAGAGTCATTGCAGAAGCTTTTACCTCTGCTGAGGACATTGAATGTATCTCTCTAGGACACTCAGTTATATCTGGCAAGCTTCAGCTAATTCCAATCGAAATGTTGCTAGAACATCTCAAGATGAACCAGAGAGGAAAAATCAGGTTATAAGGATGAACAGTGATATGAATTACCACTGATTTATATTAAAATCACTGCAAGTCAGAAGACGATGATCTGACATCTTTAGAAAGAAAATCTACAATTCTATAACTAGCAAAAGTGTCCTTCAAAACTGAAGACAAATGCATTTTCAAATAAAAAAACCTGAAGGAATGTGTCACCAGAAGATTTACATTATGAAGAATGTTAATGAAATTTCCTCAGCCTGATGGAAAATGATATAACATTAAAAAATTCAGAGGTACCAAAGAAATCAAGAGCACAAAAAATTGTAAACATATAGGTAAATACAAATTACTATTTTGTCTTTGTTTCTTAACTTATCTTAAAGACACGTTACAACTGAAAACAAAAATAATTTTTAAAAATCATGATCAGCTTGTAGCTATTGCTCAACATGGAGAAAACTGGAAAGAGTTCAGCTTCCAATCTTACAACAAAAATTTGAACATCAGATAATCTGAAAATTCTCTATTTTTCTCAAACCTAGCAGATAGCTGAGGTTTCAAGGCAACAAATACCTGAGGCTTTAAAGCAAACAACTAACCTGAAGTCTTAGGAAAAACACGTGCTCTTAGGAGAAAGGAGAGAAGAACAATTGCTTACCTGGATCAGGGCCCTATACAAGACAATAAGAAGAGTTGAAGTATTTATCAAATTACTAAAGCACATGTGTGAGGCAGGAGGAAATTATAAAGCCTCTGAGAACAGTAGACTCCAAAGTATTAATACTTATTTTCAGGTTCTTATCAATGAATCTTCCCAGGATTCACTAGTGAGGGGCAATGAGGAAGACTAAGAAAGTCCCACTTGTCCAAGATGGCCGACTAAAAGGCTCCCATTGAAAAGACCCATAACAGCATGGGAATCCTGCACTGGCAACCGAGGTATCCAGGTTCCCTCATCCAAACTGACTAGGTGGTTGGTGTGACCCACAGAGAGGAAGCAAGAGCAGTGTGGTGTGGCAGCCCATCTGAGAGTCACATGGGACAGGGGAGTTCCCACTTTCATACTCCCCAGCCAAGGGAGGAAGTGAGTGAGCATGCTACCCAGCTTGGGAAAACATGCTTTTTCCACAGAACTGTGCAACCCAGGGATTGGAAGAAGATCCCACTCATGGGCCCATGCCACCAAGACCTAGGGTTCCAACCATGGAGCCATGCAGATTCTCAATAGCCACTAAGCTAGTATCTGCTTAAGCCTGCAGAGCTCCCAAGAAGAGGGGCAACCATCACAGCTGTGGCTGCCTGCTGTCTAAGCAGTTTGAGCTCCTTGGGGGAGGGGCAACAGCCAATACTGGGGCTCCCAGGATGGGGGAAGGGTGGCAGCCATCTCTATAGCTCCAGGCCATGCTTTTCCCCTGCTGGAGTCAGGGAGGCTGACTGGCTTGGTTGCAAGAGGTATACCCTACAACCCAACACACCGGCTGTGAAAGACTGTGGACAGACTGCCTCTTCAGGCCTGACCCTGATCCATCCCTCCTTACTGGGTGGGGCCTCCCTGCAGGAACTCTGACAACTCCAGCCAGGGGTTCAGGGACAGAACACTGATCTCCCTGGGCCTGAGCCCCTAGGGGAAGAGATGGCTGCAGTCTCCATGGACCAACAGAATTAGCCTTTCCTCCTGCTAGTTCTGAGGAATCTGGGCAGCCCAGATGAGTGGGTTTCCCCCACAAAGCACACTCTTTCCACCAAGGGACAGTCAAAGTGCTTCATTAAACAGGTCCTGCTCCCTGTGCCACCCAACTGGATAAGACCCCACAACAGGGGTTGTCAGACATCCTATACAGGAGCATTCCTACCGGCATCAAGTCAGTGTCCCTCTAGGTAAGAGATCTCAGAGGAAAGAGCAGGCATCCATCTTTGCTCTTCACCAGCCTCCTCCAGGCACAGGAATGAACCAGATGAATAGGGCCTGAAGTGAATCCCCAGCAAACCACAGCAGCCCTGTAGAATAGGGAGCTGACCATTGCAAGAAAAATAAACAAACAGAAAGCAACAACAACAGCACCAACAACAACAAAAAGTCCCCACAAAAACCCCATCCAATGGTCAGCAGCCTCAAAGATCAATACCAGAAAAACTCATGAAGATGAGAAAGAAATAAAGAATCAACAACAACAACAAACAGTGAAAGCCCAAAGGTCAGAGTGCCTCTTCTCCTCCAAATGATGGCAATGCTTCCCCAGCAAGGATGCTGAACTGGACAGAGGATGAGATGTACGAATTGACAGAAGTAGGCTTCAGAAGGTGGCTAGTAACAAATTCCACTGAGCTAAAGGAGCATGTTATGGTCCAGTGCAAAGAAGCTAGGAACCTTGATAAAAGGTTACAGGAGCTGCTAGCTAGAATAACCAGTTTAGAGAGGAACATAAATGACCTGATGGAGTTGAACAACACAGCACGAGAACTTCATGAAGAATACACAAGCATCAATAGCCAAATCAACCAAGTGGAAGAAAGGATATCAGAATTTGAAGACCATCTTGCTGAAATAAGGTATGCAGATAAGATTAGAGATAAGAGAATGAAAAGGAATGAACAAAAACCTCTGAGAAATATGAGGTATGTAAAGAGACCGAACCTACAATTGACTAGAGTACCTGAAAGAGATGGGGAGAATAGAACCAAGTTAAAAAAAACACACACACACTTCAGGATATTATCCAGGAGAACTTCCCCAGTCTAACAAGACTGGCCAGCATTCAAATTCAGGAACTACAGAGAACATCACTAAGATATTCCATGAGATTTTCGACCCAAGACACATAATCATCAGATTCTCCAAGGTTGAAATGAAGGAAAAAAATGGTAAGGGCGGTCAGAGAGAAAGGTCAGGTTACCTACAAAGGGAAGCCCATCAGACTAACAGCAAACCTCTCAGCAGAAACCTTACAAGCCAGAAGAGAGTGGGGGCCAATATTCAACATTCTTAAAGAAAACAATTTTCAACCCAGAATTTTATATCCAGTCAATCTAAACTTCATAAGTGAAGAAGAAATAAAATACTTTCCAGACAATTCCAAATGTTTTGGAATTTTGTCACTACCAGGCCTGCCTTGCAAGAGTTCTTGAAGGAAGCACTAAATATCGAAAGAAAAAGCCAGTACCAGCCACTGCAAACGCACCAAAATATAAAGACCAATGACAGTATAAAGAAACTGCATCAACTAGTGTGCAAAATAACTAGATAGCATCATGATGACAGGACCAAACTCACACAAAACAATATTAACCTTAAGTGTAAATGGGCTAAATGCCCCAATTAAAAGACACAGACTTCAGGAGACCCATCTCACATGCAAAGACACACACAGGCTCAAAATAAAGGGATGAAGGAAAATTTACCAAGCAAATGAAAAGCAAAAAGAAAGCAGAAGTTGCAATTGTAGTCTCTGACAAAACAGACTTTAGACCAGCAAAGATCAAAAAAGACTAAGAAAACATAACATAATGGTAAAGGGATCAATGCTACAAGAAGAGCTAACTACCCTAAATGTATACGCACTCAATACAGGAGCACCCAGATTCACAAAATGTTGTTAGAGACCTAAAAAGAGACTTAGACTACCACACAATAATAGTAGGAGACTTTCACATCCCACTGTCAATATCAGACAGATCAACGAGACAGAAAATTAATAAGGATATTCAGGACTTAGACTCAGTCCTGGATCAAGTGGACCTAATAGATATCTACAGAACTCTCCATCCCAAATCAACAGAATATAAATTCTTCTCAGTGCCACATGGCACTTATTCTAAAATCAACCACATAATTGGAAGCAAAACACTCTTCAGCAAATACAAAATAACTGGTGTCATCTAAAAAAAGTCTTTCAGACCACAGTGCAATCAAATTAGGACTCAGGATTAAGAAATTCACTCAAAACCACACAACTACAATTACACGGAAACTGAACAACCAGCTCCTGAATGACTCCTGGGTAAATAATAAAACTAAGGCAGAAATCAGGAAGTTCTTTGAAACTAATGAGAAGAAAGAGACAATGTACCAGAACCTCTGGGACACAGCTAACACAATGTTATAGCACTAAATGCCCACGTCAGAAGCTAGAAAGATCTCAAATTCACACCCTAACATCACAATTAAAAGAGCTAGAGAAGCAAGAGCAAACAATTGCAAAAGCTATAAGAAGACAAGAATTAACTAAGATCAGAGCAGAACTGAAGAAGATAGAAACAAAAAACCCTCCAAAAAAATCAATGAATCCAGGACTGTTTTTTTAAAACAACAAAATAGACAGCTAGCTAAACTAATAAAGAAGAAAAGACAATGATAAGGGGAATATTACCAATGGCCACACAGAAATACAAACTACAATCAGAGAATACTGTAAATACCTCTACACAAATAAACTAGAAAATCTAGAAGAAATCGATAAATTCCTGGATGCATACATCCTCCCAAGACTAAACCAGGAAGAAGTCAAATCCCTGAATAGACCAATAACAGGTTCTGAAGTTGGGGCAGTAATTAATAGCCTACCATCCAAGAAAAGCCCAAGACCAAAAGAATTCACAGCTGAATTCTACCAGAGATACAAAGAGCAGCTGGTACCATTCCTTCTGAAACTACTCTAAGCAATTAAAATGGAGGGACGCCCCACTAACTCATTTTGTGAGGGCAGAATCATCCTGATACCAAAACCTGGCAGAGACATAACAAAAAGAGAAAATTTCAGGCCAATATCCCTAATGAACATTGATACAAAAATCCTCAATACAATATGAACAAATTAAATCCAGCAGCACATCAAAAAGCTTATTGACCATGATCAAATCAGCTTCATCCCTGGGATGCAAGGCTGGTTCAACATATACAAAACAATAAACATAACACATCACATAAACAGAACCAATGACAAAACCACATGATCATCTCAATAGATGCAGAAAAGGCCTTCCATATAATATAAAAATTCCTTTATGTTAAAACCTCTCAATAAACTAGGTATTGATGGAATTTATCTCAAAATAAGAAGAGCTATTTATGACAAACCCACAGCTACTACCATAATGAATGGGCAAACACTGGAAGCACTCCTTTTGAAAACTTTCACAAGAAAACGATGCCCTCTGTTACTACTCCTGTTCAACGTAGTATTGAAAGTTCTCACCAGGGCAATCAGGCAAGAGAAACAAATAAAGGGTATTTGAACAGGAAAAGAGGAAGTCAAATTGTCTCTGCTTATAGGCGACATGATTGTACATATAGAACAACCCATTGTCTCAGCCTAAAAACTCCTTAAGCTGATGAGCAACTTCAGCAAAGTCTCAGGATAAAAAATAAATGTGCAAAAATCTCAATCATTGCCATACACCAACAATAGACAAGCAGAAAGCCAAGTCATGAGTGAACTCTCATTCACAATTGCTACAGAGATAATAAAATACCTAGGAATACCAATAACAAGGGATATTAACGACCTCTTCAAGGAGAACTACAAACCACTCTTTAAGGAAATAAGAGACAACACAAACAAATGGAAAAACATTTATCCTCATAGATGAGAAGAGTCAATATTGTGAAAATGGTCATAGCGCCCAAAGTAATTTATAAATTCAATGCTATTTCCATAAACTACCATTGGCATTCTTCATAAAATTAGAAAAAAAATACTTTAAATTTCATGTAGAACCCAAAAAGAGTTTGTATAGCTAAGATAATCCTAAGCAAAAAGAGTAAAGCTGGTGGCGTCACTTTATCTGACTTCAAACTATGCTACAAGGTTACAGTAACCAACAAGCATGGTATTGGTACCAAAACAGACATATAGAGAGCAATGGAAGAGAACAGAGGCTTCAGAAATAATGCCACACATCTACAACCATATGATCTTTGACAAAGCAGACAAAAACAAGTAATGGAGAAAGGATTACCCATTTAATATTAATAAATGGCACTGGGAAAACTAGCTAGCCATATGCAGAAAACTGAAATTGGACCCTTTCCTTCCACCTTATACAAAAATTAACTCAAGATGAATCAAAGACTTAAATGTAAAACCTAAAATCATAAAAACTCTAGAAGAAAACCTAGGCAATACTATTCAGGACGTAGGCATGAGTAAAGACTTCATTATATGAATGCCAAAAGCAATTGCAAACAAAAGCCAAAATTGACAAATGGGATCTAATTAAACTAAAAAGCTTCTGCACAGCGAACAAAACTATCATCACAGTAAACAGGCAACCTACAGAATGGAAGAAAAAATTTGCAAAATACACATCTGACAAAAGGCTAATATCCAGAATCTATAAGGAAATTAAACAAATTTACAAGAAAAAAACAAACAACCCCATCAAAAAGTGAGCAAAAATATGAATGGACACTTCTCAAAAGAAGACATTTATGCAGCCAACAAACATATGAAAAGCTGAACATCACTGATCATTAGAGAAATGCAAATCAAAATCACAATGAGAGACCACCTCACACCAGTCAGAATGGCAATTATTAAAAAGTCAAGAAACAATAGATGCTTGTGAGACTGTGGAGAAATAGAAATGCTCTTACCTGTTGGTGGGAATATAAATTAGTTCAATCATTGTGGAAGACTGTGGTGATTTCTTAAGGATCTAGAACCAGAAATACCATTTAACCCAGCAATCCTATTACTGGGTATATACCCAAAAGAATATAAATCAATCTACTATAAAGACACACACATACATATGTTTATTGCAGCACTATTTACAATAGCAAAGACTTGGAACCAACAGAAATGCCCATCAATGATTGACTGAATAAAGAAAATTGTGGCACATATACACCACGGAATACTCTGCAATTGTAAAAAGGAATGAGATCATGTTCTTTGCAGGGACACAGATGAAGCTGGAAGCCATCATCCTCTAGCAAACTAACACAGGAACATAAAACCAAACACTGCATGTTCTCACTCATAAGTGAAAGTTGAACAATGAGAACACATGGACACAGGAAGGGGAACATCACACACCAGCACCAGTTGAGGGGTGGTGGGTGAGGGGAGGGAGAGCATTATAACAAATAGCTAATGTATACTGGGCTGAAAACCTAGATAATGCGTTGATAGTTGCAGCAAACCACCATGGCACATGTATACCAATGTAACAAAAGTACACATTCTGCACTTGTATTCCAGAACTTAAAGGAAAAAGGAAAAAAAAAATAGAAAGCCCCACTTGTGGTGCATCTGAAGAGAGAGCAAGGCAGCCACTGTGAGGAAGCCAGAATAACTTGTCTTCATGTTTCCCCACTATCTCCCATGCTGAACAAAACCTTTAAGATCCTGAAGAGGGGCACTAGATTCTGTTGCCCTTAGATCATAGGCGAAAACTCATTGTAGTTGGGAGAAGAGAACAGTAACAAAAAAAAAAAACTTTCTACTCTGGGAGAATGGCAAGAAGACCTGACGTTAGAGATTCCTTGTCACTAGAAGAGGTACCAGATCACAGAGAAGCCTTCATCCCTGAGATCCAGTGTTTTAGCAGCTGCCTAACACTGAGACTAAATCCAAACAACAGAGGACACACTCCCTGCCTCTCACCACAAAGTCAGCAAGAGTTGAGTAGTCAGCAACAGCACTCTAATTCTGGAAGAGAGGCAAGACAGAGACCTTCTATTAGAAGCAGGTACAAAGAGAAGACCTACTGGAGATAGAGATAGAGAAAACTCCTTTAATAAAACAAATCTCAGCATAAGGTCATGCTAAAAGAACTGAAAAAACTCAGCCACAACAAAACCCAAATCTAGATCAATTCCTGACTAGAATGACTCAAACTACCACACTAAAGGTCTATCAAAACATGTGTGCCCATTTCTAGGCCAACAGAATAAAACTTAAATATGATTAAGTTGGAAATATCAGAAAGGGAATCTAAAACAACTAAAATTAGTATGTTAAAAGTTTTAATAGAAAAGGTAGAAAACAGGCATGAGCAGATAGTGAAACTATACACACACGCACACACACACAATGCTAAAAGTAAAAAACATGGTAAAAGAGATGAAGAAATCTTTCAATGGGATTGTCAGTAGACTAAACATAGATGAAGAATACATCAGCTAACTTGACAAAAGGAGAGTAGAAATTAACAAAAAGAAGGTGAAAAAGAAAAAGGAGTAAATAGAACATAACAGAACAGAGAATATTTGTGGGACAATATATAACAATTTAATGTATATGTAATTGCAATTCTAGAAAGAGAAAAGAGAGAAAATAGGTCAGAAGAAATATATGAGATGATGAAATTATCTCTTCAAAATATTTAAAGAGAAAATGGCTAAAATTGTTAATATTAATGAAAAGCAACAAACCATAGATTCAATTAACATAGAGAAACTAACACAAATAAATATCAAATAATAATAATTACAATAACATCTGTAGCTAGATTCATAATATCTAAACTGTTGAAAAGGCAAGATTAAAAAGAAAACCTGAGGTAGCGTGCCCAAGATGGCTGAATAGGAAGAGCTCCAGCCTCCAGCTCCCAGCGTGAGCGACACAGAAGATAGGTGATTTCCGCATTTTCAACTGAGGTACTGGGTTCATCTCACTGGGGCGTGTCAGACAGTTGATGCTGGTCCATGGGTGCAGCCTGACCAGTGAGAGCTAAAGCAGGTCGAGGCATCGCCTCACCTGGGAAATGCAAGGGGGAAGGGAATTCCTTTCCCTAGTCAAGGGAAATTGAGACACACAATACCTGGAAAATCGGGTAACTCAGAACCCAATACTGCACTTTACTAAGGGTCTTAGCAAATGGCACACCAGGAGATTATATCCCACACCTGGCCCAGAGGATCCCACGCCCACGGAACCTCCCTCATTGCTAGCACAGCAGTCTGAGATCTAACTGCAAGGTGGCAGCGAGGCTGGGTGAGGGGCGCCCGCCATTGCTGAGGCTTAAGTAGGTAAACAGTGTCACCAGGAAGCTCAAATTGGGTGGAGCCCACTGCAGCTCAAGGAGGCCTGCCTGCCTCTGTAGACTCCACCTCTGGGGACAGGGAATAGCTAAACAAAAAGCAGCAGAAACCTCTGCAGATGTAAAAGTCCCTGTCTGACAGCTTTGAAGAGAGCAGTGGTTCTCCCAGCATGGAGGTTGAGATCTGAGAACAGACAGACTGCATGCTCAAGTGGGTCCCTGACCCCTGAGTAGCCTAACTGGGAGACATCCTCCACTAAGTGCAGACCAACACCTCACACCTCACACAGCTGTGTACATGCCTGAGACGAAGCTTCCAGAGCAAGAATCAGACAGCAACACTCACTGTTCAGCAATATTCTATCTTCTGCAGCCTCTGCTGCTGATACTCAGGCAAACAGGGTCTGGAGTGGACCTCAAGCAAACTCCAACAGACCTGCAGCTGAGGGTCCTGACTGTTAGAAGGAAAGCTAACAAACAGAAAGGACACCCCCACCAAAACCCCATCAGTACGTCTCCATCATCAAAGACCAAAGGCAGATAAAACCACAAAGATGGGGAAAAAGCAGTGCAGAAGAGCTGGAAATTCAAAATATCAGAGTGCATCTCCCCCTCCAAAGGAATGCAGTTCATCGCCAGCAATGGAACAAAAGTGGACAGAGAATGATGAGTTGAGAGAAGAAGGCTTCAGTTGATCAAACTTCTCAGAGCTAAAGGAGGAACTACATACTCAGAGCAAAGAAACTAAAAACCTTGAAAAAAGAATGGATGAATGGATAACTAGAATAATCAATGCTGAGAAGACCTTAAAAGAACTGATAGAGATGAAAACCATGACATGAGAACTACGTGACAAATGCACAAGCTTCAGTAACCAACCCGATCAACTGGAAGAAAGAGTATCAGTGATTGAAGATCAAATGAATGAAATGAAGTGAGAAGAGAAGGGTAGAGAAAAAAGAGTAAAAAGAAATGAACAAAGCCTCCAAGAAATATGGGATTATGTGAAAAGACCAAATCTACGTCTGATTGGTGTGCTTGAAAGTGACAGGGAAAATGGAACCAAGTTAGAAAACACTCTGCAGGATATCATCCAGGAGAACTTCCCCAACCTAGTAAGGCAGGCCAACATTCAAATTCAGGAAATACAGAGAACACCACAAAGATACTCCTCGAGAAGACCAACTCCAATACACATAATTGTCAGATTCACTAAAGTTGAAATGAGGGAAAAACTGTTAAGGGCAGCTAGAGAGAAAGGTCGGGTTACCCACAAAGGGAAGCCCATCAGACTAACAGCAGATCTCTTGGCAGAAACTCTCCAAGCCAGAAGAGAGTGGGGGCCAACATTCAACATTCTTAAAGAAAAGAATTTTCAACCTAGAATTTCATAACCAGCCAAGCTAAGTTTCGTAAGTGAAGGAGAAATAAAATCCTTTACAGAAAGGCAAATGCTTAGAGATTTTGTCACCACCAGACCTGCCCTACAAGAGATCCTGAAGGAAGCACTAAACATGGAAAGGAACAACTGGTACCAGCTACTGCAAAAACATGCCAAAATGTAAAGTCCATCAATACTAGGAAGAAACTGCATCAACTAACGAGCAAAATAAACAGCTAATATCATAATGACAGGATCAAGTTCACACATAACAATATTAACCTTAAATGTAAATGGACTATATGGTCCAATTAAAAGACACAGACTGGCAAATTGGATAAAGAGTCAAGATCAATCAGTTTACTGTATTCAGGAGACCCATCTCAATTGGATAAAGAGTCAAGACCCATCAGTTTGCTGTATTCAGGAGACCCATCTCACATGCAGAGACACACATAGGCTCAAAATAAAGGGAAGGAGGAAGATCTACCAAGCAAATGGAAAACAAAAAAAAGCAGGGGTTGCAATCCTAGTCTCTGATAAAATAGACTTTAAACCATCAAATATCAAAAGAGACAAGAGGGCCATTACATAATGGTAAAGGGATCAATTCATCAGGAAGAGCTAACTATCCTAAATATATATGCACCCAATACAGGAGCACCCAGATTCACAAAGCAAGTCCTTAGAGACTTACAAAGAGACTTAGACTCCCATACAATAATCATGGGAGACTTTAACACTCCACTGTCAACATTAAACAGATCAACGAGACAGAAAGTTAACAAGGATATCCAGGAATTGAACTCAACTCTGCACCAAGCAGACCTAATAGACATCTACAGAACTCTCCACCCCAAATCAACAGA
Source organism: Chlorocebus sabaeus (assembly GCF_047675955.1). NCBI lineage: Eukaryota > Metazoa > Chordata > Mammalia > Primates > Cercopithecidae > Chlorocebus > Chlorocebus sabaeus. The sequence continues at coordinate 64,554,259 of NC_132918.1, forward strand.
ATATACATTCTTCTCAGCACCACATCACACTTATTCCAAAATTGACCACATAATTGGAAGTAAAGCACTCCTCAGCAAATGTACAAGAACAGAAATTATAACAAACTGTCTCTCAGACCACAGTGCAATCAAACTAGAATTCAGGACTGAGAAACTCAATCAAAACCGCTCGACTACATGGAAACTGAACGACCTGCTCCTGAATGACTACTGGGTACATAACGAAATGAAGGCAGAAATAAAGATGTTCTTTGAAACCAATGAGAACACAGATACAACACACCAGAATCTCTGAGACACATTTAAAGCAGTGTGTAGAGGGAAATTTATAGCACTAAATGCCCACAAGAGAAAACAGGAAAGATCTAAAATTGACACTCTAACATCACAATTTAAAAAGCTAGAGAAGCAAGAGCAAACATATTCAAAAGCTAGCAGAAGGCAAGAAATAACTAAGATCAGAGCAGAACTGAAGGAGATAGAGACACAAAAAAACCCTCCAAAAAATCAATGAATCCAGGAACTGGTTTTTTGAAAAGATCAACAAAATTGATAGACTGCTAGCAAGACTAATAAAGAAGAAAAGAGAGAAGAATCAAATAGACATAATAAAAAAGAATAAAGGGGATATCACCACCGACTCCACAGAAATACAAACTACCATCAGAGAATACTATAAACACCTCTATGCAAATAAACTAGAAAACCTGGAAGAAATGGATAATTTCCTGGACACTTACACTCTCCCAAGACTAAACCAGGAAGAAGTTGAATCCCTGAATAGACCAATAGCAGGCTCTGAAATTGAGGCAATAATTAACAACCTACCAACCAGAAAAAGTCCAGGACCAGACGGATTCACAGCTGAATTCTACCAGAGGTACAAGGAGGAGCTGGTACCATTCCTTATGAAACTATTCCATTCAAGAGAAAAAGATGAAATCCTCCCTAACTCATTTTATGAGGCCAACACCATCCTGATACCAAAGCCTGGCAGAGACACAACAAAAAAAGGGAATTTTAGACCAATATCCCTGATGAACATCAGTGCAAAAATCCTCAATAAAATACTGGCAAACCGAATCCAGCAGCACATCAAAAAGCTTATCCACCAAGATCAAGTGGGCTTCATCCCTGGAATACAAGGCTGGTTCAACATATGCAAATCAATAAATATAATCCAGTATATAAACAGAACCAAAGACAAAAACCTCATGATTATCTCAATAGATGCAGAAACGGCCTTTGACAAAATTCAACAGCCCTTCATGATAAAAACTCTCAATAATTCGGTATTGATGGAATGTATCTCAAAATAATAAGAGCTGTTTATGACAAACCCACAGCCAATATCATACTGAATGGGCAAAAACTGAAAGCATTCCCTTTGAAAACTGGCACAAGACACGGATGCCCTCTCTCACCACTCCTATTCAACATAGTGATGGAAGTTCTGGCTGGGGCAATCAGGCAAGAGAAAGAAATAAAGGGTATTCAATTAGGAAAAGAAGAAGTCAAATTGTCCCTGTTTGCAGATGATATGATTGTATATTTAGAAAACCCCATCATCTCACCCCAAAATCTCCTTAAGCTGATAAGCAACTTCAGCCAAGTCTCAGGATACAAAATCAATGTGCAAAAATCACAAGCATGCTTATACACTAGTAACAGACAAACAGAGAGCCAAATCATGAATGAACTCCCATTCACAATAGCTTCAAAGAGAATAAAATACCCAGGAATCCAACCTACAAGGGATGCAAAGGACCTCTTCAAGGACAGCTACAAACCACTGCTCAGTGAAATAAAAGAGGACACAAACAAATGGAAGAACATACCATGCACATGGATAGGAAGAATCAATTTTGTGAAAATGGCCATACTGACCAAGGTAATTTATAGCATGTATACCATCCCCATTAACCTACCAATGACTTTCTTCACAGAATTGGAAAAAACTGCTTTAAAGTTCATATGGAATCAAAAAAGACCCCGCATTGCCAAGGCAATCTTAAGTCAAAAGAACAAAGCTGGAGGCATCACACTACCTGACTTCAAACTATACTACAAGGCTACAGTAACCCAAACAGCATGGTACTGGTACCAAAACAGAGGTATAGACCAATGGAACAGAACAGAGCCCTCAGAAATAATGTCACACATCTACAGCCATCTGATCTTTGACAAACCTGACAAAAAGAAGAAATGGGAAAAGGGTTCCCTATTTAATACATGGTCCTGGAAAATTGGCTAGCCCTAAGCAGAAACCTGAAACTGGATCCTTTCCTTACTCCTTATATGAAAATTAATTCAAGATGGATTAGAGACTTAAATGTATAAAACCCTAAAAAACCATATGGTTTTTTAAACCCTAGAAGAAAACCTAGGTAATACCATTCAGGATATAGGCATGGGCAAGGACTTCATGTCTAAAACACCAAAAGCAACGGCAACAAAAGCCAAAATTGGCAAATAGGATCTAATTAAACTAAAGAGCTTCTGCACAGCAAAAGAAACTACCATCAGAGTGAACAGGCAACCTACAGAATGGGAGAAAATTTCTGCAATCTACTCATCTGACAAAGGGCTAATATTCAGAACCTACAAAGAACTCAAACAAATTTACAAGAAAAAAACAAACAACCCCATCAAAAAGTGGGCAAAGGATATGAACAGACACTTCTCAAAAGAAGACATTCATACAGCCAACAGACACATGAAAAAATGCTCATCATCACTCGCCATCAGAGAAATGCAAATCAAAACTACAATGAGATACCATCTCACACCAGTTAGAATGGCAATCATTAAAAAATCAGGAAACAACAGGTGCTGGAGAGGATGTGGAGAAATAGGAACACTTTTACATTGTTGGTGGGACTGCAAACTAGTTCAACCATTGTGGAAAACAGTGTGGCGATTCCTCAAGGATCTAGAACTAGAAATACCATTTGACCCAGGCATCCCATTACTGGGTATATACCCAAAGGATTATAAGTCATGCTGCTATAAAGACACATGCACACATATGTTTATTGCGGCACTATTCACAATAGCAAAGACTTGGAATCAACCCAAATGTCCATCAGTGACAGACTGGATTAAGAAAATGTGGCACATATACACCATGGAATACTATGCAGACATTAAAAAGGATGAGTTCGTGTCCTTTGCAAGGACGTGGATGCAGCTGGAAACCATCATTCTCAGCAAACTATCTCAAGAACAGAAAACCAAACACCGCATGTTCTCACTCATAGGTGGGAATTGAACAATGAGATCACTTGGACACAGGAAGGGGAACATCACACACCGGGTCCTAATGTGGGGAGGGGAGTGGGGGGAGGGATAACATTAGGAGATACACCTAATGTAAATGACGAGTTAATGGGTGAAGCATACCAACATGTCACATGTGTACATATGTAACAAACCTGCACGTTGTGCACATGTACCCTAGAACTTAAAGTATAATAATAATAATAAAAAAAGGAAAACCTTGAAAATAGTTAGAGAAAAAAAAGACATCATATACAGAAGAACAAGGAAAATAATTGCAGCAGACATCTTGTCAGAAACTATGTAAGCCAGAAAATACTGAAGAGCATCTTTAAATTGTGAAACATAAAATAATCTGTCAACCAAAACACAACATCCAGTTAAAACAAATTCCAAAACAGAAAAGAATAAAGAATTTTCAGGCAAACATAAACTAAGATTTGTTACTAGCATATCTGTACTACAAGAAATAGTAAAGAGAGCTTTTAAAGCACAGGACAAATGATTGAATTTCAATGAATGAAAAACTAAGTCTTGGTGGCTAGGCATATGGTAAAATTAATTACAGGGAGACTTTCTGTTCCTTAAAATACATAAAGCAGATGAAGAGTGAAGCCACAGAATGGAAGAAGTTAGCCACAATACACTTAACTTTGAAATTATTTGTATCCGTATACATAAATAAATAAGAGAAAAATGGACAACACAATAGAAAAAGTAAAAGGACTTTAACAGGTACTTTTCAAAAGAAGATATCCAAATGGTCAATAAATATTTTAAACTATGTTCAACTCATTAGTAATCAGTAAAATATGACTTAAATGTAAATGAGACATTACTAGGATGTGTGAAACTAAAATAACTGACAAATGAAGTGCTTACAAGGATGTATAAGAACAAGAATTCTCATAAGTGTTTGAGAATGATACATGTGGTTGTAAATGATACATGTGGAAGACTGTAATTTTTAATAAAATTAAAATATATACCTGCTCTATGATCCAACAATTCTAAGGTATATGTTCCAAAGAAGTGAGTCCATACATCCACATGGAAACTTTTATGAGAATGACATTGCAGACTTAGTAATAACAGCCCAAAGTAAGAAACAATCCAAATGTTAATCAACAATAGAAAGGGAAAATAACTCATGGTAAAATCATATGATGCAATACTTTATAGCAATGAAAGGAATGAAATACAACTAGAGACAACAACACAGGTGAGTCTCACAATCAAAATTTTAGTGAAAGGAGCTAGATTGAGAAGAGTATCTACTGTATGATTGCATATTTTTAAAGTTCAACAACAGGCAAAATCAATCCCTGGTGGTAAAATCCAGAAAAAGATAAGCTTTATGGAAGGGAGTAGGGTAAGACTGGGAGGGTACATGAAGAGTGCCCATAATGCTTTATTTCTTTATTTGCCTAGTAATTAACAGTTTGTTCATAATGTCATAATTACTTAAAAGGCACATGTATGATTTGTGAACTCTCCTACATGTCTGTTAGAGTTCAGTAACATTTTTATTGTTAAAAATAATAAAAAGAAAGTAAAGCAAAGCATGTGGAACTCCAAACTTGAGTAAAATCAATTACTGTGTAATTGGCAGCTATTTATTGATCTAAATATTTTCCTGGAAACAAACATTCTGCATTGGGTAAGTGGTTGTCGCATGGGTTACATGCTTGGTCTTGATAGGCAGCCCTGTGGAGTCAGTTCAGGTTAAATCAGTCTTTGAGACAGCAGTGCCCAGTGGGCAGCTTCTCTTTGCTGTTTTCTAGACTTTTCACTGTTTACTTTATGCTCCCTTCCTGCTGAGATGTTTCTAGTATTAACAACAAATAAATGACAGTTGTAGCCTATGAAAAGCAATGTCTTAGGTAATTCTTTTGTGATGAATCATCTGATTTTTTATTAATTCTTGTTCTTTTTGATTTTAAGAGAAAGCAGAGAGCATCACCTGGATTCCTGCCACTGATTAATACTCTTTGCTGTTTACTTGCCAATAATTGAAGAGATTTACTTTTCTAAAGTATATGATAATTATAACAATAGCAATGCTCATTTGCACAGCATTTTAGAAAACATTTTTAAATGAATTATCTCATTTGACCTTTATATCAGTCCTGTTAAGAAAAGTGCAGCACATGAGAACACATAGACACACAGAGGAGAACAACAGACACTGGGGCCTGCCAGAAGGTGGAGTATGGGAGGAGGGAGAAGATCAGGAAAATTAACTAATGGGTACTAAACTTAATACCTAGGTGATGAAATAATCTGTACAACAAAACCCCATGACACAGGTTTACCTATATAACAAATCTGCACATAAAATAAAAGTTAAATTTAAAAAGAGTTACAATTGCAGTGGATTGAAATATGTTTAATCTTTATGCTTACTCTGATTTTAAAAGAATAAAGCTCACTGGTCACCTTGAGAAAAAAAAAGTGGAGCAGACATTATTATCTTCATTTTATTTAGGAGGAAACTGAGTTTCGGATATATGTTGAAGAATAAATGCTTTATTTGAGACGAGTAGGGAAAGATGAAGCTTTAATATCACTGAATTTTTGTCTTCCCAGAAGTAGATCCTGAGCCAAGTGCAAAGAGTTTCTTTGGAACAAGAAAACATGAGAAGGAAGTGGAGAAGCGAGAGCGGTAAGGTAAACCAACAAATAAAGAATTTGTTATCAAATCATTTACCACTGTGGGCTAGTGGTATTTAATGCTGCTCTGGGAATAAGAGTGATATTATTCTAACCCAAAGAACAAAGGAAGTAGGAGCTAGGGTATTTATCCACCCACACTGAGGCCTGTATTAGTCCCTTTTCACACTGATATAAAGAAATACCAAAGACCAGGTAATTTATAAAGCAAAGAGATTTAATTGACTCCCAGTTCCACACAGTTGGGGAGGCCTCAGGACACTTCATGGTGGAAGGTGAAGGGGAAGCAAGGACCTTCTTCACATGACAGCAGGAGACAGAAGTAAAATTAGGGAAAATGACAAACACTTATAAATACATCAGAGCTCATGAGAACTCACTCACTATCATGAGAACAGCATGGGGGAAACTGCCTTCATGATCCAATCACTTCCTTCCTTCAAAACATGGGGATTACAATTTGAGATGACATTTGGATGGGGACACAGATCCAACCATATCAGGGCCATTAACTTTCTTACTCTTCTGTCCTGTTGCATAGGTGGACAAAGGGGATTTTGGAGACCAAAAATGCCCTGAGGCAAAGACATGCAGGTGCTAGCAGTTGGAATTCAGGCCCAAGAGCTCTGATGCTTGTGATAATACGGGAATTAACAAGCCTGCTATACTTGGTAAATAAAAGAATTTATCATTTGTGATTGCTTTCCTTGCATCCATTTCCTATCTTTTTATTCTTGTATGAGAATTTCCTATTACTTTTAGGGAGCAAAGGGTGGATCAGGCAACTTATGCTGGTCCAAAAAGAGTTATATGTTAACATTTTCTGGATCTCTGGGAGAAAGTCCCCACTTTATCCTGATGAATGTGGAAAAAGCAGCCTGTAGCCCCAGCAACTGTTGGAGTCATGTTGACATTATAAAAGAAGATAACCTGAAGATGAAGCTCATAAAGTGGAAGATAGAATGGGAACATAAAACCAGTTTCTCAATGACATTATTAATCCCTGGCTGAAGACTTACCTGAAACAACCTGAAAAACTTGACTTTATGATTAAATAAAATAATTGATTCCCTTTGGTGTTTAAGCAAGTTGGAATCTCTTATGTTTTCACTTACAGTGAAACAATTCTAACATAAAATATATGTAATCTAAAATAGTGTTCATTTAAAGAAGCATTATCATTTTATATACTACTGAGGAAAAAATACTTCCAATTAAACTAAGAATCAGTGACTTACAATCCCTAAGGTTTTGAAATTGTTTTACTTTTTGAAAGATCTCTGTTAGACATTTTTAGATGTAGATTTTTAAAATGTAAGTTTTGCGGGTATTCATCAGAAAGAGTATATGGGTGAGAGTCAAATATGCTAGTTAAGAGAATCCTACAATGTGTTCCCATTCAGAGTCCAACTCTTCTCAAATCATTTCAGTCGTGAGCATCATCAGTGCTCATATGTTCTTAGTGCATATTCCTTGGCAACATAGCTTTTCTTAAATTGAAAAACAGGAAACCGATCTGTTTTCTCTTACTACAGAAATCTAAAAATGTTAAAATTCTAGCATTTAATATAAATGGAATAATAATACACTATGTACTCTGGTTTCTTTATATACATTTCTAAGATGTTTCATGTTGTCACATGTAGCAGTAATTCATTCTTTTTTTTTTTTTTTATTACTGAGTAGTACTATATTGTATGTTTATAGTTTTCTATCCATTCATCCAGTTTGGAGCTCTTGTGATTATACCCACTATAAGCATTTGTGTACAAGATTTTCTGTAGACATGTATTTTATCTCTATTAGGTAAATAGGGATGGAACTGATGTATCATATAGGAAGTATATGCTTAACTTCACCATTACTGCAAAATTTATTCCAAAGTGCTTATATATTGCCACTAGTGTGTATGAGACTTTTAGTTGCCCCATTTTCTTCCCAACATGTGATACTGCCAATCTTTTAAAAAACAATTTTGCCTTTCAGTTGAGTGTATAGTTATATCTCATTATTTTATTATGTGTGTTCCTGATAATTAATAATGTGCTTATTAGTTGTTTGTATGTCTTATTTTGTGAAATGTTTGTTCAAATATTTTGCCCATCTTTTTTTTAATTGAGTGCTTGCCTTTTTATTATTGAGTAATGAAAGTTTTAATGTTTACTGGAGATTTCTCTCTATCAGATATTTGTACTGTAATTTTTTTTTCTAATTAGTGGCTTTTCTTTTGCCTTCCATATTAATGCCTTTCAAAGAATAGTTTCTTTTTTTATTTTGATTATATTTAATTTATAATTTTTTCTTATATTGTTGGTACTTTTATAACCTATCTAAGAAATCTTCTTCTTAACTCTATATTAACAAAGATTTTCTCTTTGTTGCCTTTAAGAAATTTTGTAGTATCAGCTTTTATGTTTAGATCTATGGTCCATTTTACATTATTTTTTGTGCATGGTGTGCGATAAAGGTCAAGACTTTTTTTTTTTTCCCAAAGAAATTTCCAGTTTCAGAATTGTTAGTAAAAGATTATACTCTCCCTATTGAAATATTTAGGTACTTGTATTAGTCAGGGTTCTCCAGAGGAACAGGACTAATATGATAGATGTATATAGGGAGTTTATTAAGGAGTATCGACTCACGCGATCACACGGTGAAGTCCCACAATAGGCCATCGGCAAGCTGAGGAGCAAGGATGCCAGTCTGAGTCCCCAAACCTCAAAAGTAGAGAAGCTGAGAGTGCAGCCTTCAGTCTGTGGCTGAAGGCATGAGATCCCCTGGCAAACCACTGGTGTAGGTCCAAGAGTCCAAAAGTTGAAGAACTTGGAGTCTAGTGTTTAAGGGCAAGAAGCCCCCAGCACGGGAAAAGATGGAGGCCAGAAGACTTAGTCTAGTCCTTCCACATCCTTCTGCCTGCTTTTATCTTAGCTGCACTGGCAGCTGATTAAATTGTGCCCACCTAGATTGAGGGTGAGTCTGCCTCTTCTAGTCCACTGACTCAAATGTTAGTGTCCTTTGACAACACCCTCACAGACAAACCCAGGAATAGTACTTTAAATTCTTCAATCCATTCAAGATGACACTCAGTATTAACTATCACAGTACTATAAACCAAAAATTAAATGAATGTCCTCCAACCGTCTGAATGGACTTCCTCCTCAGCCAGGGCTCTTTTAAAATTTAACTTGAGAGATTGGTTCAAGCCATGACAGAAGTGGGGGTTGGACATGCCTCTTTATACCTCTCCGGCATTAACGTCAACACAGACTCTAAGTCTGATAAGAGATATTTTACAACCTGTTCTCTAAAGCCTGTTACATGGAGGCTTCACCTGCATGATAAAACTTTGGTCTCCAGGACCTCTTATCGCAACCCAGACATACCTTTCTATTGATCCCAGGTCTTTGGATAAACTAAATCAATTGTCAACCAGAAAATGTTTAAATCTACCTATAAGCTAGACCCCACTCCCCTTCAAGTTGCCCATCTTTCTGGATCAAACCAATGTTTTTCTTAAATGTAGTTGATTTAAGTCCTATGCTTCCCTAAAATGTATAAAACCATCCTGAATTCCCAACCACCTTGGGCACAAGTTCTCAGGACCTCCTGTGTCACAGGTCATGGATCATATTTGGCTCAGAATAAATCTCTTCAAATATTTTACAGAGTTTGATGCTTTTCATGGACAGTATAAATATTAGAATTTAATTAATCTTATATAAATGGATCTATTTCAGTAGTCTATATTTTGTTTCTTTCATTTTTATGTCTGCCTTTACATCAGCTCTATACTGGATTATTGGAACCATATACCCTTGGGAGGGGTCCTGGGTGATGGACTATATCCATATGATAGCTTCCATTTAAAATGCCTTGAAGAGCTAAGATTTAAAAGTCCTTGAATAACTAATGTGAAGGTAGTCTGCAATACATAAGGGACTGTATTTTAAAGAAAAACAAAATTGTTTAGAGTTACCGAAGTTTACATGTAGGATACAAAATGTATACTTAGTATACAAAAGAGAGACCGTGTGGTCTCTTTTTTGCCATCTAGTGGAAAGCTACTGTGATTCACTTCTCTTTGAGGTATTTGAAAACTGGAAGGAATCTCAGTTACTCTGTAGTAAAGCAGTTCTCAAACCTGGGTTTGCATTGCCTAGGGAAGTATATATTTCCCAATAATCAGGCATTCTCCACCATTTAAACATATTTTTTACTTTATTACTACCTATCATATTTATACTAATATTGCGTATAGCCTTTTTAAAATCAATTTAAAATGCTATAGGTAGGTAGATAGACATGAGCGGGGCAGGAGTGGTCTCTCCCCTCAACCACTAGAAAAGTCAGGTGATGGTTCAGCAGTTAATCTCATTGCCTCTCTAAAAGTGAAATATTGGCAGCCGGTGCCAGGGAGAGGCCATTTCCTGAGGATTCATACCTGTGAACATTAAAGTGTTAATTAAAGGCAGACTCCAGGGAGAAGCAACTTCCTGGGCGCGCACATTAGAGACAAAATGGCGAAGTACAATCTTCTGGGTACACTCCACTGGAAAAAGGGAAGAAAGCCTCAGACGGGCATGTATGTAACTCCCTAAACTCACTGAGTATGTTCAGTTCCCAAGGGTAGGAGAGCACCGCACATGAGGAAAGCTGACCCTAAGAGACGAATCATGGGAAAGAGGTGAGCCTAAGAAGTCCTAGGATCAAAGGTTAAACATTCTTCTTTTTTCTCTCTTGGGCCTCGGTGCCCATTTGGATCTCTTCCAAGGGTTCCTTCCTCTTTCCTGTTCTAAAGCCTTTTTAATAAATTTCCACTTCTGCTCTGGAACTTGTCTCAGTCTCTTTTTCTGCTTTATGCCCCTCAGTGAAATTCTTTCTTCTGAGGAGGCAAAAATCGAAGTTGCTGCAATACCTACAGATTCATCCCTAGTAACTTGGGGTAACTCAGATCTCTGCTAACAAAAGAATGTAAACATTAAAGAATATTTTAATCATTAATAAAATAGGAAAATATTTTTCTAATATGTATTTTAATAATGGATAAATGTTAAATAATGTCGTCTTGATATAATCTGAACTCATCCAACAAACAACTCATAGTATCATACTCTGAAAAATACTGCACTAGAGACCTATAAAACTATGTTGCATGTCCTTACGGGAAATTACCACAGAAAAGTGAGCAATATTGAATCTAGTCAGTAAGTTTCTTTTTGGATATCAAAGATTTTGAATGTTTATGATATGATTTATGTGTCCTAAGAGTTCAAGACTTGGACTGAAATTCAAGTCCCTTGATTCCAAGTCCAGTGATTTTCCAATTATACATTGGAAAAGGTTCCAATGTTTGGAAACCTCTTTTCTCTGTTTACCTTCTGAAATATGTATATTCAAATTATCATACATAGTTTGTGTAAGAAGGGAGCCATTATCCATACTAATATAATAGTGTGAAAAAATCCAATTGTAAGTTATGTTTTTGATTTTTAAAATTTATAATCCACAAAAATCAGCAAACTATTTTTGTCATGTTTCAGGAAGCAATTAAATGAAACTTGAAACTTTGTACATGACAAAATAAATTTTAAACTTAATGACTATTTAATTAAAATATTAATTTAATTAGCAGCTTTTAACTTCTAATTTTACCTGAATGCAATCAATGTGACTAAGTACTATTTATCCTTTAAATATATTAATATACATTTAAGTAAGCCATTCAAGGGCTTATTTTTAAAAGACTTAATCCTTTTAAAAAAATTAAAAAGGATAGGAAATAGTGGTGATTTTAGCTACTGTCCCCAAAACTCTTCTGCATATGCTTAAATAACCATTTAACAGCAATTAGAATAAAACTGATAGCTGTTCTTTTTTGTTGTTGTTATATATATATATATGTATGTGTGTGTGTGTGTGTGTGTTTATTTGTCTTTGGCAAAGAAGAATGAGTAAGCTTACAAAATGCTATCAAGGGAAGTGTTTAACTGTTGAAACTGAACTTAATATAAAGGATCTACAGTGTGGGCTTATTGATTAAAAAAAAAAAATCTTTATTTCCAAAATTCAAATAAACTCACACTTCTGCACCATACTCTACAGAAGCAAATAACACACTGAGTCAAAGGACCAGCTGCTTCATCAAGCAGTACTTGACTCCACTCCTTCATTCATTCATACATTCACTCATGCCTCATTGAGGCAATCACATCTCTGTGGTACCTGAATAATTTCGTGAATTGTTTTAATTTTGAATTATTTTGTACATTAAGCATACCCATGATACTGATCCTTGTGTATTCTTTAAAGGAAAGAATAAGCCGTTACATCCTCACCCTATCAAATATATTTTAGTATTTCCAGTGTTTTGTATAAGTTGTTTCTTTGGATCTACTCTCTCACTTCCCAAAAATCATTGTTACTGTCACATAAAATTATCAGCTAAAAGAAAGAAAGGACTAGTGAAAAGTTAACTATGAATTATATTCTTTTAAAATGTATCACTATTTTGGAAAATAATGTCTCTAAAATCTCTGCCCTATAATATGAAAGTGTTGACTTTTTTATTTAAAAAAAAATCCATAAGCTTAAAGATAAAAATTCTAATAATTTTATTATTTTATTAACTTCATTATTTGAATGTTTTCATTTTTCCTTTTGAGTAAAACTCAAATGTGATTGATTTATCTTTAATGTTATATTTTATGTGTGTGTCTCTTAGAAAGAATAAGACAGCATACAGAATCAGATAATTGTATAATAGAATGATCAATTAATGTGCATGTAGAAGCTACTGAGCTTTTAATTCTTGTTCTTATTATAAACTATGTGCATAATAGGCTTTATTGAATTTTCCATCTGTTTTCTCTCACATCTGTAATTTGAAATGAAAGCTTTTGTTAAAGAAACCCAGAATTGTTCTTTTCTAATTTTTCTTAGAGCTTAAAATATTATCAAAGTGTTGTAACTTCTAAATTCCTTGATACTATTTTGTCATATCTGGATTTGCATATTTCCTAAGGCAGAATCTTCGAGTCCTCCAACTTTGCAGTCTCAATAACTCTTTGTCATCCTTACTATATATTCTACATTTAACAGGCAACAAGTATGTATATGCTCCATACTTAGTTAAATGGTAGGGGATACAAATAAATAAGATTGATAGATAGAAAGTGAAGGTTAAACAACAGGTTATGTAATAACTCCAGGTAGTTTTATAAACCGATGTTGCAGATACTCTGCAATTCACTAGATATTGTTACATTCTCTACTTCAATTTTTCTTCTTGAGTTCTGCTAACCTCAAGGTAGCCTGAATGCATATACCAGGGAGAATGATCTGAAGTGACAGCCATAACTTTGAATTTTTAAAAAATTCCTTTATTAAAAAGAATATATCACCATACTTTAATACAAAAATGAAGCTTCTGGAATATGTGTCTTATCTTGTGTCTTTAGAAATAACTTTACCACATACCATGAATTATCAAAGACACATATATGCCAGTTCGAGAAGCACTGAAGGTGGTCTACAAAAGATTAACTGCCATAAATATTTTATCAGAATAATTTAACTCAAAAGAAAAGAAGGAAATTAACCTTCCATGGGCACATTAGAGATTGTGCATCAAGAAGTACACCATGTTAATAGTCTCAAAAATATTGATCTGGGAAAAAGAGCTACAAAAGCAAAGTCACAAGAGTATTCTGCTAAGACAATTTAGATCGAAGTACTCTGTCTTTACTTGGCTGCTTGACTTTGGAAAAGTCACAGTCTTTTTTAGTGTGCCATCCCTCCCCTGCTGGAGTCATTGCATAGCTTCTATAGTCTTCTCTAGTGTTGTCATCCTGTGAGTCTAAAATGTACTGAATTTCTTATCATTTTACAACATTTCACTTTGAATTAACAAACACAGTAGAGTGGCAATGTTCCCTAACTGCCAACCTCATCACCAGAAAGTGTTTTGGCAGTGTAATTTTAAAACACGTTTTGACTGCCTGCTATTTTGAGGCTGCTGCAAAGAGAAGAAAACAGCATTTATTGAGCTACTATCATTTGCCACTCACTGTATACTCAGCAATAAAAAAGAAATGACCCAAGACTGCTCCTTCCAGTTTATTTAGAAGCAGTGTTTTTAGGGGGAAATTAGAAACATTTCAAGATGGCAGCAACAAAGGAAACACTAAATATTCAAGATTTAAATCACTTCAAGTTAAAGTGATGGTCAAAGTGGAAAAAAATTAAATGTAGAAGACTTTTTTTTTTTTTTGAGATGGAGTCTCGCTCTGTTGCCCAGGGTGGAGTGCAATGGTGAGATCTTGGCTCACTGCAAGCTCCGCTTCCCAGGTTCACACCATTCTCCTGCCTCAGCCTCCCGAGTAGCTGGGACTACAGATGCCCGCCACCACACCTGGCTAATTTTTTTGTATTTTCAGTAGAGACGGGGTTTCACGGTGTTAGCCAGGATGGCCTTGATCCCCTGACCTTGTGATCTGCCCGCCTCGGCCTCACAAAGTGCTGGGATTACAGATGTGAGCCACCGCGCTTGGCCTAAGAGTAGAAGATTTTTAAAGCAGGTGAATTTTCGCAAAATCTGGAAAAGAAAAGAAGATGGTAGCTAATAATAAAAAGAAGAAAAGAAAGAAGGGATTGAGTTGAAGAAGTAACAAAAAATGTAGTTGAAATGAATCTGCAGTTCAAAGATTTTCAATTAAATATTAGAATGAAGAAATTGGCAATATGGAGACCCTAGCTAAGTTCACCTCATCAATACACACTGCCTAAGTATCCCAGCATGTGCAGAGAATACAAGTTTGTATTGAAAACGTATGAAGAACACTGGTTCAGGACAGGTACTATGAAAGGTAGAAAGAATCTAAAATGTAATCCTTGCCCCTAAGTTAGCTCTGGTCTAGTAGGAGACCTAACATGTGCAGCACTGGAAAATAATGAAACTATATTTTACAGAATGAAGTCAAGACATCAAAAGAAGATATGCCTTGATATTGCATGAGACATTACCAGACAGAGAATTTGGGTAGTGCTACTATAATTCTGAAAAGAAAGAGACCATTGAGCTAGTACCATGAGTTAATAAAAAAGAAGTGGATAGCATGATGTCTGACCACTAAGAACTTACAGTTTTTAAACATCTACTTCATCGACACTTAGAACTGCTCACATTCCCTCCCCTTGATTTCTTTTTTCTTTTAGCTGAGTGATGACGGCATTGCCATTTACATCAGCATTGAGTATCTATTCTCGTCTTCTGCTAAAACATTTGGTTTAAATACATACAAAGGAGCAGCAGGAGACTTAGAAAAGACTGACTTTATATATATATATATTGCTTGTGTGAAAGTCTAAAAACAGAAACCGGGGTAGAATCTAGGGAAGAAAAGGAGGGTGTGAGAGTCACTCTTTTCATCTTTAATGCACTAGGAAAAACTCTGAATTGTCTTTATCTGTATGTGAGCAAAGAGATACAGTTTTTCTTTGAAGTTCTCAGGGTCAGCAAGGATTATTGCTGGGGTTCAATTTTCAAATGAAAAGAAGTAGCTCCCAATCTTATTTTGAAAATTTCTATCTGAACATGGATCATATTACATTAAAGCCAAAGGGACTTTAGAAATCTGAACTTACTCTTCTGTCTTTCTTCCTCCATATGAATTTCCGAAATGTTAAGTGATTTGTTTAAGGTCTCAAAATTAGTTAACAATATGCTTGGAGTAGAGAACTTGAGTTTTCATATCTGGTATTTTGCTATTTCAATAAAAACAAGTGAGAGTTTTTTCTTGAAACTTACTACCAGGAAATGTTTTGATCTCATCCAAATAATCAAGATGCTAATTTTAGCTAAGCCATTTTTTTTTCTTTCTTTTTTTTTTTTTTTTCCTGAGATGGAGTCTTGCTCAGTCGCCCAGGCTGGAGTGCAGTGGTGTGATCTCGGCTCACTGCAGCCTCTGCCTCCCGGGTTCAAGAGATTCTCCTGCCTCAGCCTCCAGAGTAGCTGGGATTACAGGCGCCCGCCACCAAGCCTGTCTAATTTTTGTATTTTTAGTAGAGACAGGGTTTCACCATGTTGGCCAGGCTGGTCTCGAACTGCTGACCTTGTGATCTGCCTGCCTCAGCCTCCCAAAGTGCTGGGATTACAGGCATGAGCCACCATGTCCGGCCATCACTAGGCCATTTTTTACTCTCTATTTAGATGACAGCTTAATTTAATACTCAGGTGAGTAAACCACATTCCTTGTACAATAAATTGCTCCTGCCTTTATACTTTCTGATTTTTTCTATTTTTTTCCAATGTATTTTGAATTTAATTTTTAAAATAATGTATACTCATTATAGAAAATTTGCACAACATGTCCAAATATAAATAAGCAAAAATGTCTTATAATCTTTTCAGTTCACATTACTTTACTTGAAATAATTTCTATATATGCTTTGATTGTAAGCTGCCTTGAGATAATTTACGAAATAGAAAGAGGTTACTTTACAGATAAATTTATTTTCTTCAGCAGAACTTACATCACCTCACTTTTCACTAATATCCATCCATTTATTAATATGCATAGTTCATTTAGCTTAACAGGCATCCAACAAATGGGGGCCTTTTGAAAAATACATTTATGTTGGGCCAGATGCAGTGGCTCATGCCTGTAATGCCAGCATTTTGGGAGGCCAAGGTGGAAGGATTGTTTGACCCCAAGAGTTCAAGATCAGCCTGGGCAACACAGTAAGATTCTGTCTCTACAAAAACAAAATCAAAGAATTAGCTGGGCATAGTGGCATACACCTATAGTCCCACCTACTTAGAAGGTTAAGGTGGGAGGATCACGTGAGCCTGGGAGGTTGAGGGTGCAGTGAGCTATGACTGCCACTGCACTCCAACCTGGGCGAAAGAGCAGGACCCTGTTTTTTAAAACAAATGAACAAACAAACAACAACAACAACAACAACAAATATATATATATATGTGTCATGATGAGATTGAAGCCCCAGTACAGGACATGAGCATGGGAGCTTGGACTCATAGTGAATAGTTGCAGATTTAAGAAAGATTCTATAGCCTTAAAATCTTGTGATTTAAAGAACACACATTAATAGAAAATGCCTAATTTACATGAGGAAGTTTGGATCATATACCAACTCCTTGAATCATTTTTTTTGCATGTAAATGATCAGCTCAGCAGTATGGGGAAAAATGGTCGGGATATTATTTTAATTTCACATTTGCATGATTCAAAAATCAATAAGTAAAATTTATACACCTTCACATGTACATATACCCCTACATTCAGGGTATCAATAAACCAAGGGAAAAAGAGATTGTATAGAAAAGAGAATTGTAATAAAAGAGACATAAAGTCAATGTTGACACTTGCTCCAGAAAAAGACATGCTATAGATTAATTCTATTATTCTATGTATTTGTTTCTAATTCATTAAACATTGTCTAATACATCCTGTGTTGTAGATAACCTTAAGTAAATGTTGGACAGGATAAGATAATAAACCGTGTGAAGTTCAGGGAGATAAGCTAATAAATATAAAGCAATGTGGTGGTGAAATGATTGAGATAATAATTATGTTAACTAACTTTTTTTAAACAAATATTTATGTACCAGGGATTATGTTAGCCACTGGGGATACAATGGTGAACAAACAGTGGATACTGTACTAATCATTTTATCTATATTATTTCATTTATTCCTCACAGCTGCCCTGTGAAATGTGTGTTATTATAATCCCCATGAAACTAAGAAAAGGCTTGCCTAAAACTGCACAGATAAAACTAGGTCAGAAGATATACAACATCTATTATGAAAGCAAATGCTTCTATTTTGAGTGGCATTCAAATTAGGCTGAAGTGGAAAGTGGGTATGTGTGTGTTAGTCATGCAAAGAAGGTCTGGGAAGCACTTTCTGTAAAGTGAGGCTATCATAATCAAAGTCATAGTCTCTAGAGGAGCACTGTGTATTTTGGGAACTTCTAGGAATTGTGTTTTCCTTGAGTATAAATTTTGAGGATGGTGAGAAATGAGCTATGGTAGATAAGAAGGGGTCATAATCCCAGAGGCAAAATGCCAAGGGTGACATACTCAGATTTGCCTTTTATTAAGATCATGCTAGCTACATTGTAAAGAAAGGCTTAGAGGCCAAGCAAAGTGGTTCACATCTGTACTCTCAGTGATTTGGGAGGCCATCGCAGGAGGATCATTTGAGGGCAGGAGTTTAAGACCAGAATAGGCAATATAGCAAAGATCTCTCTCTCTCTCTAAATATATATATATATATATTTATATATATAATAGCTGGGTGTGTGGCGCATGCCTGTAGTCCTAGCTACTTAGCAGGCTAAGGTGGGAAGATCACCTGAGCTCAGGAGTTAGAGGTTACAGGGAGCTATGATTGTACCACTGCACTCCAGTGTGGGCAATAGACTGGAGTCAAATATGGCTCTTAGATATAAGAATAAGGACTACTTGGGATCTCACATAGATTACTTGGTGGTATACACAGGAGTTTATGTAAAATAAACAGTTAAGGAGTAATATCAAGAGCGGAATTAGGTATTGTCAGAAGCTTAGAGGGTTGGGTTTCAGATAAAGATGAGGAAAATGTTCTCAGAAAGGAAATATTTAAAATATGACAGTAACTGAAATGTAGAGTTTAGTGGCCCAGTTTATGGAGTTTTGAGGGAGACTAGAATATAAAGATTGGCTAAGGGAAGAGGGTTTTTAAATTCTTTTTCAAAGATACCCGACCACTCAACAGAAAAAGACTCTTTCTGTTCAAAACAATAAAGTTTTCTATTTCAGAAATTTAGGAAGTTTTAAGAAGGAATTGACAGAGTCAAAGAAAATAAAAAATTAGGAATATATGGATTTAAAATGTCCATTATTTTAGAAAATTAAGTCATTATTGACTTTGATAAGAGACATTTTCAGAATGGTTGAAGAAGCAACATGATCAAAATAATTTTAGATGGATTTTCAGGAACTTTACACATAAAAGAAATGTGAAAGATCAGATAGATCAAGGAAATATATGTCTCACGATTAGAATAGCTGGAATATTTATATGTTGAGAGAACAAACAAGTAGCAAGAGAAAAAGAGACAGAAATAAAGATATAGAAGAGAAGGAGAGGACAAATGGAACATGATTCTGGAAACAGACGATGAAAATTTCAGGTGGCTGTGTATTACTTTTGGAGAGAACGCCTAATCTTCTGGAAGAAAAGAAAGTAGGATGGACATAGTTATAAATACACTGGTAGAGGAGACAACAAAAATGGAAGGTATTTACCATTAAGGTCTGATGAGACTGAGATTCCAATGTTTGTGTAAGAAGCCTATTGAAAATTGGATAGGCACTGAGGGACATGTTGTTTCCTGTGACAGGAAATTTTCAAAGCAAGAGAAAGATGGCGAGATTAAATAAATAAATAAGCAGTATTATCTCCACTTTTCACCTTCCACCCTTCCAAAGAGGCTCAGATTCACTGAATGGCAGTAAGATATGGAATGTATTCCTCATTATGTAACTTGACCACTGTGAGAATTTGCCAAGAGTTGAGAATACTATTGGTTGAAACCATGTACCTCTTGGAATCTACTACTTAACTATTGCCCAGGGTCTGTTGCAGTGACCTGAATTCTGAAGGTGGGAGTATATGCAGAATTACCTAAAATAGTAATACCTCACATTTATTGAGCTATTACTGTAATTTGGTCATTATTCTGTCTGTTTTATATTATTCACTCATTTAACTAACACAAAAAGTCTGAGTTGGTGGTATTGTCATTTATTTTTACAGAGGGAATTTGGCAGAGTACTTTCCGGGTGCTCTTTCTCATAGGTGAGTAAAAACACACGAGTAATTCTGGTCAGTAAGCGTTAGGAAGAGGCGATGTGTATAATTTCTGGGTTGAATCAAAGGATAGCAGGTGAGTTTTCTGTCCAACGATCATGATGGAGGCCTCCGTTTCTGGATGTATAACTATAACATGGATGAGTATCCATCAGCCTGAGTCCCTGAGTAATTGCGTAAAGTAAGGGCTCCCTCTGTCGCTCTGGAAGTGATAATGACATTTTGGTGGTTAATTTACTTAAACTTGAGGTGGGGTATTAATTTGCTACCACAATATAATCTGACATAGTCTGACTAACAAGTGATCAAAATGAGAGACATAGCACTACATCATAGGGTAAGTAAGTACTTCTTCACTTTCCTCTGAAATGGAGAGATGGGGACAAATGTGGTTCTTAAGAATCTGCTACACAGCTAACAGCTCCAGGTCTACTGCAGTGATCTGAATCCTTAAGATTTTCTACTATGCCCATGGTAGACATTACCAATTGTTCTTCAACTGTCTCTTGATGAGTCTGGGAATCATCTAGCAATTATTTTCAATACAGAAAGCCAAGTAGTTTCTGTTAATTTTTAGGATTGAAGTGTATATAAAACCTGCATGTCATCCATATTACGGACGTTTGTTTATGTCACACCTTGTTTATAACTGCCTTTGAATTTTTTTTTTTTTTTTCTTTTTTTTTTGAGATGGCGTCTCACTCTGTCGCCCTGGCTGGAGTACAGTGGCACGATCTCGGCTCACTGCAAGCTCCGCCTCCCGGGTTCACGCCATTCTCCTGCCTCAGCCTCCCGAGTAGCTGGGACTACAGGTGCCCGCCGCCACCACGCCCTGCTAACTTTTGTATTTTTAGTAGAGACGGGGTTTCACCGTATTAGCCAGGATGGTCTCGATCTCCTGACCTCGTGATCCGCCCGCCTTGGCCTCCCAAAGTGCTGGGATTACAGGCGTGAGCCACCACGCCTGGCCCACACTCACTCTTAAACTGTTAGCTCTTGCTTGCTTCTTTTATAAATCCTGGGTAATTAAGTTAACTAATCACTTCCACATTCTTTTTGTAGCTAAAGACGTCTCTATTACACAGTGTTAGCTAATGAGAAATGGCAGACATGTTCTGAGAGGCAAGGAGTTTTTCCCAAGGAAGTTTTAACTTTTCGTAATAAAAAGAGCTGGTTTCAGCCAGCACTACCTGCTCCTCACTTCTGATAGCAAGCCAAGGAAGTACTGGATGGAACTCCAGCAGCCATCTTGCAACCATGAGGAAAACGTGAAGATAAACAGAAATAGACTGATATTGTTGCGCTTTTGAATTTATATCTGCAGCTAACCACCCCATGACCACTTATTTTAGAGAAGAAGAACCCTGTTTGTTTAAGCCCCTCTGACCCACTTTAAGGCAAGTATTCTGTTACTAGCAGACAAGCAGAATTCTAGTTAATATAAGGCACTTATGTAGATATTCAGGCACATACCTATGCCTGTAAAGTAAGGGTTATAACAGAGGCATACGCGAGTTACTATAGGGACACATACAAAATGAGTACTTAAGTTGATTAGAAAATTCAAAGGTTTCACTGGAAGTGATGTTAAAGATAATCTTTGAGTCATGAGTTCAACTGGTGAGGAAAGTTAGCAAGTATGAGATAGTCATTTGAAATAAGGGTGACAGCGTTAAAGAGATGGAGGCCTGAAAGAAGACATCATGTTCTGGGGATTGTACATAATTGAGCAAGTGTCAAACATAAAATGATGGAGGAGTTAATTTGCTATGTACATAAAAAATAAGGCTGGAGGGCTATGTAGAGGCCAGTTCTTGAATGGCTTTAATTGATAGGTGATATACTTTTGCTCTGTCCTCAAAGATACAAAGATTTTAAGGAAGGAGTACATGATTAATTTATATTAGAGAAAAACACAATGCTGGCTGCAGTATAAAGGATGAATTCAAGAAGAATGGTTTGTGGCAGGAAGACCAGTTAAGAAAAATAGTTATAGTAAGAAATAATAAGTATATCGATTAAAAGAGTAACAGCAGAACATGGAAAAAGGACAGACTCTACAGATTTTATGAAGTTAGAGGTAATAGAAACTAGTGATAGATTATGTATTTTAATGTAAGAAGAGGATAATCAAGATTGGTTCCCAGATTGTATTTTGGGCTAGTGGCGAATCACGGATGAAAAATAGGCAGCAAAGGAAAAGGATGTGCTGGAGTGAAGGCAACAAAGACATATGTGAGGTGTTTTTTGTTTGTTTATTTGTTTTCTATTCAAGATTCTTTATTAGCTGTAGAATTTAGTAAATGGGCTCATGGTTCTTTCCTCTCAGAAAACCTCCCTGATATGCTAGGGTCAATCTGGATCCTCCATCAAGCAGACACCAAGACAGAAGTAGACACTGAAGAAAGAGCATGTGAAGGATAAAGGTAGGCAGAGGGGCAGGAAGTTTTCAGACTGTGATCCAGGGTTGACACCTGGGAAGGAGAGGGAAGGAACAGTGTGTAGGAAGAATGGTGCACTACTGAGAAAGTCTTTGTCAAGCTAATGAGGAATCCTGGCACAGAGATTACCTATTAGAAGAGCCCCACACAGGATAGAAAGGGCTGAGCTTTACTATTGGCATCACGTTTGGCCATCGGCTGGCATGGACAGTGTGGCAGATTTGAAGATGTGGCAGCTGAAGACTGTCATCAGCAACACTTCTCCCACCAGGTTCTCTTGACATGAGATCCGAACAGTGCACCTCCACTGCTACCAAATGTCAGTTCTTGAATATTCCAGAGTTCCTTTTCTTTGAGGGCAAGGGTTGGATTGTATTTTACCACTTCTTTAAAATTAGGATGGCCATATGACTTATTTTGGTCATTAATTTGTAAGTGGAAGTTTGATAAAACAGCATATGCTTTGCCAGATTATCTTTTTCTCTTCAAAGAAAATACCTTTTGAGCAGAACTTCCATCAGTCTGGGTCCCAATAATGAGCAGGCTCTTGCCAACTCAGGTGGGACATGTAGACTGAGCAAGAAATAGCATTATTGTAATAAACCATTGAGATATGATATTTTTTATTGAGGCATAACCTAGATTACTCTCACTGAAACCATAGCTTTGGAGACTCTGCTGGAGTATTTTAGTTTCTACATACACTGCGAAGTAGGCAGTGACCATTGGGGAACAGGAGGCAGTGAACGCTGGGGAGCAGGAGGCAGAGGCATATCACTGGAAATCAGTTTGGTTGGATATTAGAGCAGAACAACTTGAAAGCATTAGTCAAAGAAATGAACTAGCTTGATTTTCCTTCTGAGCTTCTAAAGTCATTCATATTTGGAAGGAAAAGCTCACAAATCATAGGCTGTAACAAATTATTAATACAGAAATGTGTTCTAACAGGACCATACATTGTAATAGTTGGTCAACAATATTTATTGTGGATAAATAACTTGTATTAGATATGTTAGGATACAAAAAAAGAGAACGATGATTATTATCATCCGTTTTATTGTATGCCACATATTATGAGATTCGAAGGCTTTCACAAATATTTTCTTCTACTGAGTGGAGGAAGTAGGGAAAATATTATTATTCCAGTTTTACAGTTAAGGAAATGGAAACTCACAAAGTTTAAATGACAAAGGGGATAAGTGGTTGAAACAAAATTGGAACTCAATACATCTGAGTAGATGCCTGTAAATTAAAATATTTCCTTCTTATGAAGGCTAAAATTCTTGCTGCCAGAAAAAGTTTAAGAATATTTTCAGTGCCTACAGTCAAATACATATGCATCAATAAGGTATTTGCAGCTATTTTGTGTCATGGTATTGGATGAATGCTATAATTAGAAAATACACATGAAGTGGACCTAAAACCATCACACTAATACGGAGAGCCCTGAAACTCTTTCCAGTTCCATTCAGTCTGAGAAGACAACATCAAATGCTAATGAGTCAGTCTTAAAGAAAATAACAATAAAAATTGCTTTATCTGTGGCTTATAACTCTTAAGTGAATTTAATGTGTATTTTCTCTTTTGTGTATTATACTTTCCCTATAAGGAATTATAGAGTTGAACCCAGATCTTGTACTCATAAATCTCAAATGCTTATGGAGACATAAAGAATAGGTAAAAATGGATTTTTAATCACATTAAGGAATGCTACTATGATGTAATTTTCTTTGAAACTCAAAATACTAACAAATTGATGGGAAGATTTTAAAACATGGCTCCATTTTATCTGATACTTGTTCCATCTAAAGGTTGGACTTTTCACCCTTTCTGATTAACCTGGGTTCTGTGCCTCCTTTCAAGCTGGCTGTTTCTACATCAGGCCTTAAGAAACTGGCAGTTCCCACTTCCTGTCTTTTCAGACACTCTCGAAACCACCATGCTGTGAGGAAGCCCAAGTAGTTCCTGGAGAGATCCACACCAATAACTGAAGTCCCAAGGCTCTAGCACTGGCTGAGCTCCCAGCTGACAGCCAGCACCAAATTTCCATCACTTCGAGTGAACTATCTTAGAAGTGTATTTTCCAGTTCCAGGTTAAGTGTACTCAGAAATAACCTGCCACATTGATCCCTGTAAAAATTGGAGATCTGAAAGCAAAATACAACATTGTCATTTTAAGTCAATAGGGTTTGGGGTGGTTTATTATATAAGTGAACTTTGCCTAGGTTGGTTTTACCTAAAGAGGCCTTCTGTAGTACATAATACAGTATCTTGGTCTGGATATAGGGATTTTGTGCCTTCCTTTACGTTTTAAAGTCAAATAAAATGATCTTTTCTGTGAACATGAATTTTTTTTTTTTTTTTGAGACGGAGTCTTGCTGTCTTGCCCAGGCTGGAGTGCAGTGGCAAGATCTCAGCTCACTGCAAGCTCCGCCTCCTGGGTTCACGCCATTCTCCTGCCTCAGCCTCCTGAGTAGCTGGGACTACAGGAGCCCACAACCACGCCCAGCTAATTTTTAGTATTTTTAGTAGAGGCAGAGTTTCACAGTGTTAGCCAGGATGGTCTTGATCTCCTGACCTCATGATCTGCCCGCCTCGGCCTCCCAAAGTGCTGGGATTACAGGCGTGAGCCACCGTGCCCGGCCAAGAATTTTTTTATTATTAGGATACATGTACACAATGTGCAGGTTTGTTACATCGGTATACATGTGCCATGTTGGGTTGCTGCACCCATCGACATTAGGTATTTCTCCTAATGCTATCCTTCCAAAGCCCCAAAAATATTGATATTAAAAACATCAATTTTTTAATGAGGGCATTAAGTTTACTGTATTATGTGGTTATCCTATATTCTTGTAGCATTGTCTGGTTTAGGCCATAGAGAAAGATCACATCCCTGTAGTGGAGAAGGAATCTGCAATAAAATGAGTTGGGGTTTTTTTGTGTCAGTAAGTGGGGACAGTGGGAAAATTTCCTCTGAGGAAAGCCCATGAGATTTGGTGATTTGGGGCAGATGACAGTGAAAACTCTAGACTCCCATGGTGCTTCTTTCATGGCCTTTGATTTCTAGGTGGCAGAACATGTTTAAAGGGATTTAATATACTTAAACTTGGATGGAGGTCATGTTCTAATGGCACAATTTAGCTTCATCGATGCCACAAACCCTTAAGATGAACATTAGGCTTTCGGGCCAGAGCTTAAAAAGGGCCTGGAACTCAAGACCAGAGTGGTGATGGCAGTCTTCATTAAGAAATACTTCTTGGTGGGCAAAGGATATAAGAGATAGTGAGGTCCATCTGCTGCAGTTCAGTAGGATACAGGACTTGAATTTGAATTTAGGGCAGGGATCTTGCCATGGCTAGCAGTTTCTGACACATAATAGGTGTTGGAGGAGAGACAGTGAATGATAAATGCCAGGCTCCTTTTGCCATGAAACTGGGGCTTTCTTTTGGGTTGTCATTTTTAATCCCCTCTGTGGCTTGCTTCTTGCAGTGATTTCATACATTAGGCAACATAGACCAGGACCACGAGGAAACAATTTTTACACACACGACCCTACAGTGCAAACTGTATGAACCCGAGTCATGGCTCACAACTAATACATTTCATCCTGAACTTCAAGCCAATTCACGGGTGGTGTTTATCTCCGTTTTACATCGGCAGCAACAGCCTGAATTTTCTGGGACACGATGTGCCACCCAAACACCGGGGACTCCCTCATCTTTTTCTCCCCAGCTCCGCCCAAGACGGAGCCACATAGCCACCCGCAGTTGCGATCCGCTCGCCGCGTGGGGGACTTCACCCGCGTGAGCTCGGTTTCCGAAAAGCGAAGCTGGGTTGGGACACAAGGATGGAGGGGAGGACAGGGATGGACATGCGGCAGAAACAGGGTCCAGCTGGGCGAGGAGCCCCACGTTGATGGCTCCTCTTCTGCGATGGCCGTCCCGCACCGCCCACTCCGGAATCCCCTCCCCTCCCCGGCACGCCCCCGCCCAGCTAGCCCCGAGCCTCTGCCGGATCTTCTCGAATTTCAACACAAAGGGAATCCTCGGCCGCAGGAAGTGCATCACGAGAAAGGGGGCCTGGGGGCGGGGAGAGGGGGATGCCGCCTCTCTCTCTCCACCCCCTCCCTCACGGAGCGCAGGGCAGACGTGATGAAACCCGCGGGGTCCCCCCCCAAAGCCCCAACGGCCGAGGGAATTGAAACAAGAAACCCCCTTACCCACAGTAAAGGGAGGTGGAAGCTCGGTCTCTCCTCCTGTCACGCTCGAGTCCCTGGAGATCAGAGCTGCCCTCTCCGCGGCTCTGACACCTGTTTGCTTTCCCCCTCCTTTCCTTCCGGGTGCACTAGCACCTGGGCTTACGTTTGTTTTTCTACCCTGGGGCTCTCAACTTCCCTTCCACACCCCGCCTCCCTTGCAGAGTTTTCTGTAAAGTTCAGGCTCGGGGTGTCCTCTTGCACTCTCCACAGGGCTGTGCCGCAGGCTTGGGCGACTTTCCTCGCAGAACGTCGGCCGAGAGGGAGTCCCTGCGGGGGCCAGGGGAGAGGACTGGGAGAGACCACTTTGGTTTTCTGAGACGCCTTCAGTTCCTGGCCGACCGCCAGGCTTTCTTCTTGGAGGTGTCAGTCTTGGGGAGTGGGGCCTGGGGAAAAGGGGGACAGGGTAGGGGATTTGTGTTTGAAACTATTTTTGGAGGCAGCCTTACTGTTTTTACTTACGTGGTATTTTGCAAATTAATAAAAATAGCAAACTTTTCTAGAAATGCATTATTCACATTTTACCGGAGATTGAGAAACCATCCATTGTTCGTTTAAAAGGCTATTTTTTTTTTTTTTAAAGTTTGGTATGGCTTGGGGAGGCCAATGGCAATTAGGGGAGAAGGGCTGAAGCACCCCTTTTTGGAGCTCGGGGCCAGTTTCCTGGACTAAAAGACCCTAGTGACTGGGCATGGGCCTCACAACTAACTCGGGTTACCCTGCCCCTGTCGCGTGGGCTCTCAATGGCAAGTGCTCCGGAAGGGGGCCACTTCCCCGTGGGGCTCCTGGCTGCCTCTGCTCCCTTGGACACCACTGGGGGGCCTCCCCCTCCTAAGTTGTAGGCCGAGGCCGGATACCTGCTCCGACCTGTCTCCTCCCTTTCTCCAATACCACACCCACGGGACTCCAGTCTCCCCGGGAGTGGGACGGAGAGGGAACAAAGGGGTCTTTGTTCACTGGCTCCCGGGGGGTGGGAGTTGCGCTCGCTCTCATTTCCTGGCGCCCCTTGGAGACCGGGAGGCTCAGCGCCTCTCCCAGCTCTCAGCGCCGCCCTTCCAGACCCCAGAGACGTCGGTCAGGGCGCGGCGCCCCGGGCCACTGCCGGCTCTTTCCGGGCGGGCGAGGTGGGGGGCGAGGCACCGCGCGGCGGCGCCTGGCGGGCACTGTTGCCCGCGGAGGGACTGTGGTGGTGGGGGGGGGGGGGGGGTTTCAGCAGCTGGCGGGGGTGGAGGGGGCGGGAGAGGGAGCCTGCGCCGGGCTGAGCCTGGAGGTGCGGGGCGGGCTCGGGGAGCGCTCTCGGGGCTGCTCTTGCCACAGCCAGGGCGGCTGGAACTCTCTCCTTCTCTCCCTCCATCCTTCCACTTCCCCTGGTCGGCCCCGCCGTCAGGCCGGGTCCCCCTTCCCTGCCGTCATCAGGTTCCCCTTCTCCCTTCTTGGCACTTTCCTTTCGAACCATCCTTCTGGACAAACTTTGATGGAGAATTTCACACCACGCTGGAAAAATGCCGGTTATGAAAGGATTACTGGCGCCGCAAAACACCTTCCTGGACACCATCGCCACCCGTTTTGACGGAACACGTAAGTCTTACACTTGGACGAGTGGTATGTCATTTTCTAAGACTGATTTTTCTCGTACACATTACTTTTGCTCCCACCTTCCCTTCTGCACCAGCAGAGTGAATTTTCTTCTGTTCTTGCCAAGGTATCTTTTGTGGGAAGAAATTTGTCCCCTCATGGTTTGGTGTAGTATTAACACTTTGTATTGGTGTAATAGTTGGCTCTCTTGAGTTCTTGGGTTTGTAAGAACTGAAACGTAGCCTGAGGAAAGACCGACGCCCGTATTCACTATGGGACCTGCATTTTGGTGTATCTTTAGGGAATTGGTTGCAATTTTCTAAGGTGAAAATGGGAATATCGGTGTACCTTACCTTTCTAGAGTTTCAAGACTCCCTAGATTGAAAGGGGGAGCTTGGCGTGCTCTTTTTTGGAGCCTCATTCTGTGATATCTTTCGGATAGGTATGATTTACTGAGTTTAAGAAATGCAGGATTGCCAAGTGTAAGCTTTCTGTAGAATTTTAAGTATTGTGAGTTTGTCAGAACCTTGATTCCTGCTTTTGAGCTAAAATAGCGTATCTCTTAATCCTGAAATGAGCCTAACACTCAAGCAGAGGCTGTTCAGGAAGGACATGAATAAAGACTGATTTGGTGATAAGAGAAAGTTTTCAGTTTTTTGAGGACGAATATTATTGGACATTTAGCTCATTTAAGCTACAGTAGGAAAAAAATACATAGGATGTTGTGTGGTTGCTAGCGGATGGTTCAGTATCATCTGCAAGTTGTTCTCTTTCAGGACCACGGTCAGGTCCCCACTCCTTCTCAGGCTTCTCAAGCTCTCTACTTGACCCTGTGGATCTTCCCAGCTGGCTTTAACCCTGTAATTAGGAGTCTGCACTACCAAGCCTAACAAATACTCTCAGTTGGTTTCACTACGAATATCCTCATCTTTTTTCTAGCTTATCCTGCCTCTGTGCATTGTCTTCCATTTTTCTGTTATTTGAGACTCAGAGAAACTCATTTATCCTAAAGTCCTTCTTAGTGCTTCCAGTGTCATTGTTTTTACTCCGTATATTCCTTGGAGCTGATATGGGAGAGTAATGCTAATTTCATTTCCTCTCCAGTAGTCTAAATACACAATCTTATCTTTGGGTGGGAACCAAGTCTTGGACTTTTATTTTTCAGAGATAGTTGGAAAAGTTTACATGAGAGAGAAATGAATCACTTACTTTAATTTTGTTCAGTGTTTATTTTTGACATCTAGCCTAATCATGGTAGCTGGTGTGGATATTTGGTCACTTCTTAAGTGTTTTATCTTTACATCTAGCCATTCTTTCTTTCCCTTTTTATATTCTAAATGTGTTAGATGTTATGTATGAGGTGTAATGTTGTTACCTATGTCTTTTTTAGATGATAGTAATTAATGTTGTAGGAAAACTTCAAGTCCCTGCCATTGCCACTACCACACCACTGAAGCTCCACACAAAATCACCACTGCTGTATTTCACCCTGCATGATTGCGGGTACTACTATTCATTACCTGAGCTACTGATTAGTTTCATGTGGATGTATTTTCTTGAAGTTGAACATCCAAAACTAAAAGGCTGTAGACATTGACCCTGAATGTGTCTATTGAAAATGAGGTAATTGGCAAATGGTAATTGTTTATCTCATTGCCATTTAAAGTTGAATGAAGTGTAATGTGTAGTGAATCATCCCAGCACAGTAATTCCCCCGGGGGAATTACTACAGTGTTACATTCAGATATCAGTTGCAAATGAGAGGGGCTTTAAATCATCAGCATGGAAATATCTTGGCCTCTGACTCTGACTATAGTGATATGCATGATAAGCAGGAGGGCATGTAGGGAGAGATGGATGTACTGGTGAATAGTTCTTTTTCTGTGTTGGCTACACATTAATGTTAATAAGATAGGTTAGATACTTTAAATCCTTATTTTAGAAGACCATCCTGACAGACCTGTATTTAGTATAGTAAGAATCAAGAAGTCTTTTGGAGACCATACTTGGTCTGTGCTCCACAGCGTCTGGGGGATTCCTGGAGGGAACCAGTTTGCATGAAATCTGACAATCAGAGAAACAAATTTGAAGGTGATAAGTAATGTAAAGGTTGACTTTGGCAAGATTTTGTTTACAACATTTGGTGAACACCTCTCCTCCCAAGAAACCCCACTCAATTCAAGAGGGTTTTCTTTTCTCATTTTCTTTTCCTTTCTTTTTTTTTTCTTTTTGAATTTCAGGATGACTTGAATAATCTGAAACTCAAAATACCTTAAACAAAATTTTAGCCACAAATTTTGGTACATCTAGAATCATGGGCATACCATTTTTCCAGCTAGCTATTTACTTTATCTTCTTATGCCATCGTTTCTTGTTGATACAGTTTTGTAATTACTGTCTCTGAAACTATTTTCCTATGATAATCCTTCCTACTCTTGATTTTTATAGCTGGTGTCATTTATTTTCTTTTGCAGAGTAAAACTATTTACAAATTTTAAATTTACAAAATTGCCACCTACTCAAAAACTGCTGGAAAATGAATAATGTTAATTATACTCAATATGTAATATGCTGAGTTGGTATAATTTTTACCTCATTTGTGAAGTATGTTTTACAGTTATGCTAGTTTCTTATTTTATTTTGGACAATTTTTATGAAAAAAATTAGAGAGCAAACAACAACCCTGGCAAACTGCCTTGCTAACATACCCAACATGCAGTATTATTATTAGCCTTATTGATTTATTTTATTGTAAAATAATAAAACAATGTAAGACACCATCTGAAAATCCTCCCAGGAAAAATAAATATATGACAACATAAAACTCTATAATATACTCGTACTATTTATCAGTTGAGATGTTATCACAGGGCAAATAACAGGAGTTAATAATACATTTTATAACTTAGTGACACTTTATTATTTTACATATTATAATATTTCTTCTGTTTAATATTTAAAAAGGGAGCTCTGTCAGTATTGAAAGACATTTGTGGATTATTAATTGAAGCTATTTTTTCTGATATGCAATGTAATTTGCAACCATTATTGAAAAATAAAAATATTTTTATATAAAATTACCACTAAATATATTTACTCTTGAAATATATTCTATGGTTTGTATTTAACTGAAGTGTAATGAGACTTAGAAAAACTAAGAACCTTAGAAATCTTAAAAATGTGTACCCCATTTAGGGGGAAAAAGTAAAAGTAACTCCAAAGAATTTCTTTGAATTATTACTTATAGCAAAAACCACTCACTTGTACCACTCTAAGACATACACACACACATATACACTACACACACACTCCTAATGATATGGCCTGCAACTAGTTCAATTCTACATAGTTTTTTTTTTTTTTTTTTTAACATATTTACTGTAATTTAAGAAATCTTTTCTGTTTAGACTTTTGCTTTAAGTAAATAAATATTAATTTGGACAAAGTATAATAAGGGAACACATTGGCATATATTTGAAAAAAATATACCAATATATTTATGTTTGAAAAAAGATAGTGCTTTTAGTACAGTTGTTTGTCGCAGGATACCATTTGAGAAAAACAGCTTTTTAAAAAAGATACAAAGCTTTCAGAGGGAAGTATCCATTTTCAAACATAATGGTGGATTAGCCTACATTTTCTAGGCATATCAAAATATGGCCAGACTTCTTCCCTTTTGGGTTACTAAGACACAAATTTAAGTTTTAAAAGAAGTTTGTAGCCCCATGGACTCCATCAAGAAGATTCCAATCAAAGTATTCAAAGTAATAGTTGTTTAGAAACTCATTAATATTTGCATATATTTTATGCACTTGTATAGAGCCTGTTTGAAATGGTCCAAAGAAATTTGTTAAAATTGATGCTGGGCGCAGTGGCTCACTCTTGTAATCCTAGCATTTTGGGAGGCTGAAGCGGGCAGATCACTTGAGGCCAGCAGTTCGAGACCAGCCTGGCAGACATGGTGAAATCCCGTTTCTACTAAAAATACAAAAATTAGCCAGATGCGGTGGCAAGCGCCTGTAATCCCAGCTACTTGGGAGGCTGAGGCAGGAGAATCCCTTGAGCCCAGGAGGCAGAGGCTGCAGTGAGTTGAGATCATGTCACTGCACTCCAGCCTGGGTGACAGAGTGAGACTCTGTCTCAAAAAAAAAAAAAAAAAAAGAAAAAAGAAAAAAGAAATTTGTTAAAATTGAGATACTTCCTCTACAGAGGAAATTCTCAGTGGTTTTTTCTTTTTATCTTTTTGCTTTCATCAAGGTACATAGACCTCTTAATGTTAGACGCATAGGGAGAAGGATAATGTACCCATTAGCATACTCTTGACTTTGTAGATGAATTCTGTGCCCTCTAAAGGACTTATCATAGGGGTTCTCATAACTTCACTACAATGAAGAAAGTGTTCGAATTACAGGAATTGGATTTATGTCTTTACCGAAATGATTTTCTTTTGCTTCGCGAGATACACAAATAATACGAAAAGTTGTACTGCACAGTCTTAAAAGCTAACATCAGACAATTTTGGCATTATTATATAGAGAAAATGGATATGTAATATGCTGAAAATTGAAATTATGTCCACGATATATTCTTTCTAGGCTCTAACATTTTTCATTACTTTCATTCTAAAGGCTGTGGCATGAGACCTCTTCTGGCCAATGAGGCTGGCAAAGGACAAAAAGTCTTTACAGAAGCATATTGAGGATCCTGAGTTACTAGTTTCTGAGATATCTTAGACTCAACATACTTCTGGAAGAGGCACAGTCTCTCTAAAGAAATGTGTACTTTATTCATTCATTCAATCATTTTCCTTTTTCTTTTCTTTTCTTTTCTTTTCTTTTTTTAAGATGAGTCTCGCTCTGTCGCCCAGGCTGGAGTGCAGTGGCGCGATCTCGGCTCACTGAAACCTCTGCCTCCTGGGTTCAAGCAATTCTCTGTCTCAGCCTCCTGAGTGGCTGGGATTACAGACGCCCGCCACCACGCCTGGCTAATTTTTTTTGCATTTTAAGTAGAAACGGGGTTTCACCATCTTGGCCAGACTGGTCTTGAACTCCTCACCTTGTGATCCATCTGCCTTAGCCTCCCAAAGTGCTGCGATTATAGGCGTGAGCTACTGCACCTGGCCCAATCATTTTTCTAATAATATTCAATGAATACTGACTATACACAAAGCCATTATGCTAGGATCTTTGGAATAAATCAGGACTATCTTTTTCTTAAATGGGGCAATGTAACATGCACAAATTACCATAATATAGATTAGAAAAAGATAAGTGTAATTTGGAAAGTGCAGACAAAGGGCTATGCACATTTGGGTGAGGGAGGAATAGTTTCTATGCAGGAATCATCTGAAAGGGCTTCATATAATAAATAACTTTGGGTGGGAATGATCGTATCATATATGATAGGTGCAAAAACAATATTCTATTTAATTTGCCAGTTTGTAGAGTAGTTGTCATGGAGGCTAGAAAGAGCCTTTAGTGAGAATAACAGGCATTTTAAAGGGTGTTAAGGGGTCAGTGTAGAGGTAAGAGGGCAATGGAAAGTAGGTTAGACTAGCCATAAAAGATCTTTAAACCCAGAGTGTTTGGTCATAATAAGCCATTGGAAGTGATAGATCAATATTTTGGTAAAAAACTATGGTGCCATCTATGTCTGGTTAAAAAACTCCCAAAACACTCAACCTTCCCATGTTCTACAGTCTAAAGCACACTACAGTAGATGTCAACTTTAGACTTGGAATGTCTCTTTTCACTATCTCTTCTAATAATGCTTTTTAAAATAAAGGTTCCATAGAATGCAGTGGAGTTGATGTATTCATTTTCTGAGGAATGTTTCTTTCTCCCAGGGAGTTAACTTTCTCTTAGGGAAGTGATAGATTTATTTCTCACCACATAGCTGACTACTCTTCTCCTCCAGGACAGTTTACCCCTGTGTTACTCTAGAGTTATGCCTGTGGTCGAGAAAAAGAATTGAGGGTTTGTTGGAATTAGTGCCAGTGAAGTTGATTGGAGAAATCCCAACAGTAAAAGGTAAAGAGTTGGAACTGCTACAAAGATAGTATACTTCACCCTGGCAATGTATATTTGCTGATCTTGTCTAAATGCTGTGTTTAAAATCCAAAATACAAACATCAAAGATGAGACTTCAACTTTACCTATGACATAGTTCGTATTTAGCAACTGGAGCAATTGAAGAGTTTTTTCAGTAAACAGTCAAATATAATTATTGGATTATAAATTTCCTGGAAGATATATTTTGCTTTCCTTTATGGTTGTTAATACAATCATCTTTGTCACATAAACCCTTCAAACTCCACATGCCCTCAAATGAACTAATAATCTTTTCTAGCCTTTGAAACCTATTTGTTTTCTTACGTTTTCCAGACTCATTATTGGCATCACCACCCATCCAGTTCTTCAAGCTGGAAATCTGAGTTGGCCTTGACTGCCTATACATCTAATTAATTATCAAATTTTTAATATTTTACTGCAGAAATTCCCTAATTTGGCCCCTCAATTCCCTCTTTATTGCTTCTGTTTTAATTTTGATCCTCTTTTTCTTATCTCCACAATTGCAGCCTTTCTCTACCTAGACCACTGTGACCATCAGTCCCTTCTTCCACTGCCGCTTGTTCAGTTTCCATTGTTCCCAGAGTGATTTCCATTAAAAACAATAGTACCACTTAATCATGTAACACTCCTGCTTAGAGCCATCCATTGGCTCCCTGCTACCTTTTGGATAATGTCCAATGTCCTTAGCATCATCTGACCCCAAGATGATTCTGCAGAATCTTTTCCAACCACTGTCTCCTAGGCTACACACACACTCATTCTAAATTCCCTGCTCTTTCATGGTTTTGGGACTCTGCTTTTCACTTGAAGAACAAGATGTTTTTTGTTCGAGATCCATCCTAAAGATTACATTCTATCAAACTCCTTCTCTGAGGTTCCCAGTAAAGTTACATGACATTTCCTCTATACTTCCACATGACCTTGCCCATTCCTGTAATCAGCTGTTATATGTGCTATAATTATATGCTTTCATATTTTAATACTCAACCATGAACTCCTTGAAGCCTTAACTATGTCATTATTCCCATTGCTTAGACTTATAGCTGAAATGGTCTTTGCTCAGTAAATATTTCTTTGAGTAAAAGAATTTCAACTTCTTTGAAGGCCAGGGCTGTATATTAATTATCTTTATCTCCCGTTAGTGGTACCTGGTGTTCCTTTTATTCACTATTGCATGATTACCTTCAGTTTTGAGAGATAATACTAGACTGTCTTCCACCCTCTTATTTTCACATGGTTCAAGCACAACTTTCTTTTACAAACTCTAGTGAGAGTATTGTCTATCATCTTGGGCATGTCTACATGCATACTGTGTACGGTGCTGGTCCTTCTTCTGTTTCTACGACAACGCAATAACCCAGCAAGGTGGAAGGCAACACCCACTTTTTGAGTCAAAGATGACAAAATTCAAACTCAGAATTCTACTATATCCTATTAGCCCGTGATTTTTCTACTATATCATACTGCCTCTAAAATGTGCTCGTATAGCAAGTGTAAACAGACTAGGGTGGTTTGTGGTATTGTTTTTAGTTTCTAGCTCTTGCAAAGAAGAAGATATTTCTTTAAATATTTTAGCCATTTCTAGTTTATATGCTGTTTGTTCCCCTTTGGATGTATTATGCTTTAAATACTTGTCATTTAAATGATGTTTTAAAATTGGTATTTAAGACTCATAACTGGAACTATTAAATGCATTCACTGTGCAAAGCAGTTTTGCTCATCAAAGAAAATCTACTGTCCATTTTTTTTAAAAAAAGGAAATCCATTTTCTTTGAGATTTTTCTGCTTAGAATTTGCTGACTTTATTACTCTCTTGTGATTTCTTTTTGCTGTGAGGTTAATCTCTCTGTGAAGATATTCTAATTCTCGTAGCTATTATAGTGACGTCATTTTGGATATTTACCTTGTTAGGGTCATATAGAGGACATTCTTCCATGTATTTTCCATGTAGGGTCTGCTTTTATTGGAAGAATGTATTTTCCAGTGTCAGGTACTGTTGACGTCTTTTAACAGAAATAGTTTACCTTTTCTCCACAATGAACTTACAGGAAGAAGTAAGGGTAGTTAGTCCTCCAACTCTCAAGTGTGTAAAGCCTTTTTTTTTTTTTTTTAAAGAGGTTTTCTTTTGTTCTATTAAGTGTTTTGGACAGACATCTTTATTGTATTTGTCAGTCCAAATGAATCTCTTATTCCAGTTATTGAACTAAAGGGAACAGAGACCAGAGCACTTACCAGTCTTACCATGTTTTATTTGATTTTCTGGAAAAAGGGATCCACATGAGAAGTTCAGATTTTATTGAAATGTCAAATATCCGGTTTGACAAGAAGTAGATGGCTCTTACCCGTGGTGTTCTGGCTATTCCTTCAATGGAGAGAATAAAGTAGAAGGTAAAATTGGGCAAAGCTTTTACCTTAACGTCTGGATAAATGTTTTTCTGTGATTTGATGACTTATGGAAAAGGAGGAGGATATTGGGACTGGGGCAATGAGAAGGAGCTTTTGTGTTGTATTAATTTGGTACAATTTTGGTTAGGCTACATCTCAGTCATCTGAAAATGAGCCTGCCCTTCTCTCTCAACAAATGTATAGTTTTAGGTTTTAGGATACATCATTGATAAAAACCTAGGCCTCTTGTTTATCTGTACAGTACTCATATTATATGTTATATTATTGGTTCTAGCAAGTCAAAAGTTATACAATTATTTGGTAGGTATTAATAATGGCTAATATTTGTATAGCTCTTCAGCATTCTTTATGTCATCACTTGAATTGTTTTTAAATTAATGGATGAAAAGTGGTTTCTTGTGATTGTTAATGTACATTTGTTTACTATAATTGAAGTTCAGAATTGTTTAATATGTTTAAGAGATATTTAAATGCTTTATTGAGCATTACTTGTTTATATTCATTGTCTCTTGTTACATGAATTGTTGTTTTTCCCTTTTTTGACATATTTGAGCCATTTATATAGTTTTAAAAATGGAACACTTTATTAGTAATATCAGTTGTATAAATTTTCCCAGTTTTGGTTGGTCTTTTGATTTTTATATAGATGAATAAATAAATTTCCCTGTTACGATATCTAGATTTTGTGTCATACTTAAAGAGGCATTCCCTATTTTGAAATTACTATTATTTCTAATTTTTCATTTTTGTGGGTACATAGTAGGTGTATAATTTTTAAAACATATCCTATATGTTCTACTATAGTTTTATTTTAAGTATTCAATATTTTTCCTCCATTAATAAGTTCTGTAATTTAATCTCCTGAGTGTAATACAGGGATCAAAATTATATTAGTTTCAAATTCCTATCCTAAGAGTTTATAGACTTGAGAGTTGGACAGATTTCCTAACAGTGTTATTCAGCAATTCATTTTCTTTATGTTAATTTGAAATGTCTAGTTTATCATATTTTATATTCTCTATGTAATTCTATTTCTTGACTTTCTATCCTATTATATTAACTGGTCTTTTTCTGTCTATTTAAGTACTACAATTTTAATTATAGGATATTTGTGATATGTTCTTAAAATTCTTATTCCATTATTTTGTTCTCAGAATTTTACTTGACTAATTGTACTTATTTGGAAGTCTATATGACTTTAAGTATCAAATTTTCTAGTTGAAAAAAATCCTGATGGTATTTTTAATGGACTAATCTATAGGAAATATGATATTTTTATGATGTTGAAAATTCATATTCAAAAACTTACTAGGTAGTTTTATTGTTTACACCTTTTGAGGGAGTTCTAAGTAAAACATTTTGTACTCATAATATTCCTAGTAATTTTATCTTTGCAATTTCTATGTAAAATAGAAAGTTTTCTTTCACTGTTTTGCTTTTTCTAATTCAATCATGTTTGTTTATTTGAAGGAAATTAACTTCTATATGTTATTAATTTTTTTAACCAGCCAACTTACTGACATTCTCCTATCCTTTGTAATAATTTTAGTGTTGGATTATTGAAGTTTTCAGATAAGAAATAATACTGGTCTTAAATAATAAAAATTTTGCCTTTTGTTTCTAATTTTTGCAATTCTTACTTTTTCCCTTTTGTTTAATTGTTTTGGCAATTTTAGATCAATGTTAAAACATGGTGGCTATAAAGAAAACCCTTCTCCTTCTTAACTTTAAGGGGAATTATTTTATTGTTTTTCTAATGAGTGTTGTCTGGCTTGTCATTTGAGAAGTAAATATTTTATTATATATTTGTGCTTTATTAAAAGACTTTGTAATGTATTCTTATTTCATTAAGCCTTTTTAATCAATTGCCTTTTTTATTATCTATCAAGGCTATTCTTTCTGTGTTATTGAATCAATTAATATAATGAATTCAACAGGTTTTATAATATCGAACTATCTTTGCATCCTTTCAATAAAAGTTACTTGGTATGTTGCTGGACTTTCCCTCCATTAATAAGACTTTTACACTGAATATATATATAGAGAGATATATATATAAAAATATATGTACACACAAATATAATATGGTATATATATAATATGGTATATATGTGCATATATGTGATATGATGTGCATATGTATATCATATTGGAGTTTATATTCTTTTCTTGGATGTGTATATTATTTGACTTTGGTGGGGAAACTACATACCCATATTTGTGTCAATTATAAGGTAATCCCATCTGGTTTAGCATTTGTGCAGATTTTTCATATTGTAATAAGGCATTATTATTCATTGTTGCATGAAAACAGAGCCAAGATTGGTTGGCTTCTAGTTTTGGCTATGGCCTTATCTAATAGTGTCTCAAATGTTTGTGTAGTGAATATAGTTTTTACTTCAATGTGTGTTTAAATCTGAAAGACGCCCAGCAATATCACATATTTTTCAGGTACAAAACATTTGTATCTATATATCTGTATCTATATCTATCATCTCCTTTCCTATAACAACATGCACATTGTACACGAACTAGTAATGTCTCATAGTTTGTGAGAGGCCTAAGGTTACCAGCCCACAAGTTAGTGGAGTCAGTTGGAAATATGGGAAATTATAGTATATATATACATGCAATATATTTAGAACTTATCAGTATCTTTGGTATTAAAAAAAATCCTACAATAAACCTTTTTGGCCTCAGTGACCTCACAAAAATGAAAAATAAGTTTAATGAATTATTGAATTCTTGTTTCTAAGAAAATTGATGATGCATAGATAACTGGGAGAAAATGCTGACATTTACATTTGTCATGGGTGCCCACATTGACTACATTAAAATCACTTGACTACATTAAAATCAGAATGCATAAATCTGCTGAATAAGCATCAGCATTTTTAAAAAAACTAGTAATCAATTTAAGAAGACTGTACCTAAAAATTATGATTCATTCTGTAGAAGGTATCTTGGACATATTTTGTGAAGCATGACTTTTCATTTAGATCAAAGGACTGCTCTTCCAAATGAATTTCATTTATTCATTTTTTTTTGCTAAGGGTTTGTAATCATATAATTTACATCTATTAAATCACTCCCTTTAAGTGTACAGTTCATTGAATTTTGCAAAATATATGCAATCATGTAACCACCACCACAGTCAAGATTTAGAACAGTGTCCTCAGCCCCAAAGGTCAGTACCGTCCTCCCACTTCCAGTACATAGCAGCTACTAATCTATTTTTATGCCTACAATTTTCCTTTGTTTAATATGTAATATTAATGAAATCATACAGTACCTGACTCCTTAACAAGCAGCTTTGCTTTCCATGATTTCAATTACGTTTGGTGAGCTTACTCTCAAAAATATTAAATAGAAAATTCCACAAATAAACAAACAATTCATAAGATTTAAATTGCACACCCTTCTGAGTAGGGTGATGATATCTCATGCTATCCCACTCCATCCCACCCAGGATGTGAACTATCTCTTTATTCAGAGTATCCATGCTGTACAGGCTACCTGTCCATTAGTCACATAGTAGGCATTTAGGTTATCTCATCAACTGTTGCAGTTTCACAATGCTTGTATTCAAGTAAACCTTATTTTACTTAATAATGGACCTAAAGCACAAGAGTGGTGATGCTGGTGATTAGGCATCACCAAAAAGAAGTCATAAAGTGCTTCCTTTAAGTAAAAAAGTGAAAGTTCCTAACATAATGAGAAGAGGAAAAAAATATGCTGGGGTGGCTAAGATCCCCAGTATGAATAAACCTATCTGTGAAATTGTGAAGGAAAAAAAAAAATTGTGCTAGTTTTGCTGTCACACCTCAAACTGCAAAAGTTACAGCCACAATGCATAAGTGATTAGTTAAGATGAAAAAGGCATTACATTTGTGGGTAGAATACATGAACAGAAACATATTCCAATTGAGGGCAATTGGGTTTGGTACTACTGTCGGTTTTAGGCATCCACCAGGTGGTCTTGGAACATATCCCTCTCAGGTAAGGGGGGATTACTGTATGTAGCATTCTTTGTCTGCCTTCTTTCACTTAGATAAATGATTTTGCAATTTATTCCTCTTTTTGAGGGAAGCAGTAGTTTGTTCTGTTTTATTGTTGAAAATTTTGTTCATTTTGATTCCAAGTTTTCTTTTGTGTGTAGAAAAAAATGAAGCACTAGTGATTAATGTGTTGTTATTAGTAAAAGCACTTGGCAAGTGTTCATGTCATGAGGGTTTCCAATGGAAAACCAGTTAACTTTAATAATGGTTGAGTTTTTGTATCTAATTTAATTGAAGTAAAATTTTTCAAAGTTTGTTCTGTAGGTGAATTATATTTCTCTGTAAATGTTGTTGTAAATTCAGTTTAAAAGGTCATTAAAGATAAAGTTATTAATTTTATGGTGACAAAGCAAATGTAAATTTTGGTAAATTAATTTCTAAATTAATAAAATGTATGAAGCATAAATGTTCTTGGACTTGATGTAGTGTACACATAATTCACTTTTGTGTTAATCACTATAGAAATTGGATTGGTCAAAATTACCACGTTTTTATATGTGGAGAATTAGGTACAGTAATTATACTATGTGATTAGATACATTAAATACAGAAAAACTATTTGGCATGACACTACATGGTTTCTTTTTTTAATGCTTGTTGTCAGTCAGAGTTTTGAAATATCTGAGTCTTTGAATTATTACTTGTAAACAATATAAGTGTTCAACAAAGTTATTAGTCTTTTCTGAATGAGCCTTTTATATTTTCTTTTCATTTTGTTTGAAATCACTTGAGAATATTTAACCAAGGTTCGTAATTAAAACCCTAAAAACTTCAGCTTTTAAACATTTTAACAAATAGCAACTTTTTAAAAACAAATCTTGCAGATAGAAGTACATTGAAATGTACTACTGAAGGCCGAGTGTGGTGGCTCACACCTGCAATCCCAGCACTTTGGGATACCGAAGCGGGTGGATTGCTTGAGGCCAGGACTTCGAGACCAGCTTGGGCAACATGGTGAAAATCCATCTCTACTAAAAATACGAAAAAGAAACAAAAAAGAAAAAAAAATTTAGCTGGGCATGGTGGTACATGTCTGTGACTGAGGCATGGGAATCACTTGAACCTGGGAGGCGGAGGTTGCAGTGAGCCAAGATCACGCCACTGCACTCCAGCCTGGGCGACAGAGTGAGACTCTTTCTCAAAGAAAAACAAAAAGAAAAAAACAAATATGTTACCAGATAAGGGAAAAATATTAAACATTGAGAGCTCAAACTATTTACTAGACTTAAAATTATTTATTTTTTCTTTGAGATATTTTAACTTAGAAAATATTTTGGTCGAATTTGTTTTTAATTAGATAAATTTGTGTTCCGTACTGATTTTGCAATCTCTGTATCTGGAACAATATTACAAAGAATCATACAGACACCTATTATGATACATTTTTACATTACAAAAATGTTTTTGAAGGTAAAAACAAAAACATGAGGCAAAATAAGAGGTAATACTTGGACTGAAATATTTGCACTTTCCAATATAAAAAAATATATAATTCAGAATATTCTTAGCACAGCAAAATTTGGGGGAAAAGTAGAATTTAAAATATCCTCTATTTAGCAAAATTTGCTGTATGCCTACAGGTTATTTTAGCAACCACAGATAATATTTTTTCAATTTAAATTTTTATGGTCTGTTGTGAATACTTAATTGGAGATGTCAACAGTTTCAAATTTATTAACTGTGAAATGCACCTTTGAGGAAAATTACAGGCAATTTTATGAAAAAAATAAAAATAATGACACTACGTAGAGGAAAAGCAAAAACATCGTTTTCAGAATAACGCCAACAACTTGGCATAAGAGACAGATACGGCTCAATACAGGATTTAAATATAAAAATATAATAAAATATCATTGTGTTTAGTGTACTATTTTATTTTGTGGTTATATATATATAGAACAGAAATAATTTTATGTTTTAAAATATTTTTGTAAAAAATAAATTTTATAGGTTTATCAATATAATAAAACTAGTCAAAACTAAAACCAAATACTTATACAATTACATTATTTTATTATTTAATACTTATTTTCACTCTAAAGCAGTCCCTAATTTATACCTTATGTTATACTCACTTCATAAAAATCATTTTCAAAGCCATTGGAACTAGGCAGGGGTTTTGGTTGTGCCTTAGATTGCCAAGCATAAATTTCCAAAAAGTAGACTTTTAAAATAATTTCATTTTTATATTATCTTCTGAGGTAGATTGATGAAATTGGGAACAATTATTCCACAATTTTAATTGTTAATACACAGTTGACTGTTGAACAACAGACGTTTGAATTGCACGAGTCCACTTAGACAAGGATTTTCTTCCACCTCTGCCTCCTCCCACGAGACAAGACCAACCCCTCCTCTTCCTGTTCTTCCTCCAGTCTACTCAGTGTAAAGATAAGGATGAAGACTTTTATGATTATCCACTTCCATTAAATGAATAGTAAATCTATTGTCTCTTCTTTATAACTTTCTTAACATTTTCTTTTCTCTAGCTTAATGTATTGTAAGAATACAGTGTATAACACATATAAAACACAAAATACATGTTAATTGACTGTATTATCAGTAAGGCTTCCAGTCAACAGCAGGCTACTAGTAGTTAAGTTTTGGGAGAGTCCAAAGTTATATGCAGATTTTCTACTGGAGGGAGGTGCCCCTAGTTCAAGGGTCAACAGTAAATATTAAATATTCAACAATTGATATAACACTGATATCTTTTTAATTTTTATATGCTAGAAACATTGACATGCAGATGACCTGTGTCTCCTTTGGCCTGTCATTGCTCCTAGACATGTTTATTGTGCTCACTTTATAGACAAGGAGCCAGAGAACCCTAAAGAGGCTAAGTATTTTTGTCTCAAAGCTAGAACAGGAGAAGATTTGGCTGTTATTCTCCTCTTCATTGCAAAACCCATGCTCTTCCTTCAACTTGACTCTGCTTTTAGTTTGAAAAGAAGAAAAGGGAAGAGGATTGACATTTAATAAGCAAATTTCGACCTAATGCTGTACTTAGTATT
Source organism: Chlorocebus sabaeus (assembly GCF_047675955.1). NCBI lineage: Eukaryota > Metazoa > Chordata > Mammalia > Primates > Cercopithecidae > Chlorocebus > Chlorocebus sabaeus. The sequence continues at coordinate 64,597,907 of NC_132918.1, forward strand.
TTCACTTTCGTTAGTTAATTTAATCTCAGCAACAATGCAAGTTAGATGTTTCTGTTCTGACTTCATGGATTGGGAAACTGAAGCCTAGACAGGTTTAATAAATTGTCAAAAGTCACACATTTTATAAGTAGTAAAGCTGGAATCTATACACATGGTTTTGACAATAGCAGACCCTACTTAATAAAAGGCAAAAATTGGATCTCAAGTGTAAGGCATTACATTTATGATTAAGAACTTGATGATCATACGTGACTTCACTGTGAGATACTTACAAGCTATTTTTATGCTTTTTAAGAAGACATTATCTGGGAACCTCAACCCATAAAGTTGCCAACTGGTAATGTTTTATAAACAGTATTTAGTGGGTTACTCTGGAATTTACCTCTCTTGTTAGAATAAAGTACCCAGAAGGCTGTTTTTACCTAAGGAGTAGTAACCCACTGGTGTTGGAGAATTGAGAGCTCTGCCACAAGTCCAGAGCTTGTTAATATTATAATATATTCAGAATTATCTGTAAAACAATGTCACACTAACTTGAATTTTAAAATGCTTCTGGCTCATCAGTGGTTCTTTAGGGGTGGGGGTCAGGGCCAAGAGGGGTAGATTATAAAAAGACATGAGGAAACTTTTGGGGGTGATGGATAGGGTCACTGTCTTGATTGTGGTGATGTTTTGGGCTTTACATCTGTTAAAGTTATCAAATTGTACACTCTGTGCAATTCATTGTACATGAATTGTACTTCAAAAATGCTGTTAAAAATGCTTCCTGGGGTGGAAGAGAGATGGGTAGTGTTAAAACTACAGCACTATTAGATTGGTGCAGAAGTAATGGCAAAAATAGCAATTACTTTCACACCAACCTAACAGAATGACACGTCCTCTGCATTCAAGTTTCTCAACTCTGATGAGCAGCCTTTTCTGGAATACTACTGTTTGTGCAGATACAAACTATTGAATATATAAGACTTGAGAAACAAATAATGTTAACAATGAACATAGTCAAATTAATAATGCAAACTTATTTTAACAGTAAAATTAGATTAAAGTTAGTGGTTTTTTTTTGGTCAATACTACAGACTTGTTTTCTATATTAGTTACCTACTCACTCACTTGTTTATGAGTTGACTGGGGAGTAATCTAATCTAAGCAGGGCTTAGCTGAGTTGCTCTGGGATCTTGGCTGAACTCACTCATGTGTATGTAGATTGTCTACAGGCTCTGCTTCTGTGTGGACTTGGCTGGGGAAGCTTAACTAGGGCATTTCTTCTCCAGATGTCGCTCCTGAAAGGCTGAGCATGACCCTGTGGGCAGGAGTAGAACAAAGCCAGCCCAATAACACAAATGATTTTCAAGACTTTGCTTGTGTAATGTTTGTTAATATCCCATTGGCTAAAGTAAGTCACATGGACAAGCATACGCATGGGAATGATGCCCTCCCACAGTTAGTGGGCGCTGAAAGTTATGTTTCAAAGGATAATTAGAGTCAATAATAAAATCCATCATATTTGCCTTATTATTATTATCTTTGGGGAAAAAATAACACGTTTCAAAAACTAAAAGCTATTTTAAAAAAGGTTAGACATCTCTTTTTTTGTAAAATAAGAGTTTTGTTTCTTAAAATGGCTTATTTCCTCACATACATATGCAGTTAATGTTTAAAATGAATGCCATAGAATACAAAATCTATGATGCTACCTGAGATACATAAAAATGTTATCAAAAAGGAGGGAGTTCTAATATTTCAATATGATTAAAAACTGCACATGCAAAAAATATACACTTTTGCATAATGCTTTGCACAGTCAGCCTACTTTTACAAGAATGTAAGCTAAAAAGGATGGCAGTCACCTCAATCCTGTTGACAGTGTATGCCTTGCCCCCAGCTTTGTTGGTAGTACACAGTCCAAACTTCAAATATGTGTTGGATGATTGAATTTGTAAAATATGAAAAAAAAAAAAAAAAAAAACCCTGCCTGCCTCATGGGAAGCTTTCATGAAGTGAAGAACTTTTCTAGTTACATGGAGCCAAATTTGATCAAATTGTTGGAATGCTATCCAAAAATGAAAAGTAGACTTGAGGACAATAGTAAGAAAATCAGTAGGTTATTTAAAAGTCAAATCAAGGATAGTGATGGTATGTAATATTAAATTCTATGCTGAACTATAAAGCAACAGGGATATCTAGTACCCTTAAAGCAAGTTTTACAGATTTATCCACTGAATAATAAATTTTTAAATGTTCTTTGACAAAGTCGTCAATGTGAGCTATTTGACCCAAGGTGGCAAGACCACTAATGGTTAATATAGTAGGATTGCACTTCTGTTTAAAGTATCTCAGTTGCGGTGCTGGAATGTCTGCTGTTAATAACTAGCTGAGATTATATCCAGCCTCTTGCATGTATTAGATATTGTGGTATGTTTGCATAATATTTCCAAATGTTCTCTGTTATAAGTGTCTCTTTTATTTGTTCTTCATAGCAAAATGAGAGAGACATGGAAGATATTTTATCCCCATTCTACAGATGAGGAAATTCAACCTTATTTGATTTATAGTCATTAGCAGGTAAACGACACAGACAACACTGGGGCCAGTTGTCCTAATTGTCAGACCCTGTGTTTTAAGTTGTATCATATTGCTACCAAAAAGGGTTGATAAGGGAATTGAAAAGATTTAAATAATTGAAATCTCATAAGTATTGAAGCAATGTTGGTTTTGCTAACGTAGAGGTGTCATAGTTTATTCAAAACGTTTCTTCTTGTAAATCCAAACATTTTGTAAGATTTCCCCCATTTAGATGTGAATCATTTTATAAAATGAAGATTCCTCTTTCAATTTATAAACTGAAAATGTATCAATAGGGAAGATTATCTATTGAATCATATTTTTTTGTAAATCTGAGACCAAGGAATATGATTCTACTTTCCCTCTCAAAATTAGGTATTCCTGCATTGTTTTTTAGTACTTTTTACAAGTCAATACCCTCTTATTAATGCAAATACTTAAGGCACGAGAATCATAAAAGTGAATGGCAATCCAGTTACTGTACACAGATTCTGGTATTTTTCTATTCTACTTTTTATAGGTAACTATAGATTCACATGCAGTTATAAGAAATAGGAGAAATTACAGATGCCCTGCATCCAGTGTCTTCCAGGGTATTCAATTGTAACACAGTATCACAACCAGAAATTTAACATTGAAACAATTCACCTACCTTATTTAGATTTCACCAGTTTTACATGGAATCATTTGTGTGTGTTTGTGTGTGAGTGTGTGTGTTTGTATTTAGTTCTGTGCCATTTTATTATATGTGTAGTTTTGTGGAGTAGCTGCCAAGGTCAAGAACAATTTCATCACAAGAATCCCTCTCTCCACCTCTTTTTTTTTTTTTTTTCAGATGGAGTTTTGCTATTGTCGCCCAGGCTGGAGTGCAGTGGCGCGATCTTGGCTCACTGCAACCTCTGCGTCCAGGGTTCAAGCGATTCTCCTGTGTCAGCCTCCCGAGTAGCCGGGATTACAGGTGTCTGCCACCACACGCAGCTAAATTTTTAAAAATTTTTTATTTATTTTTTGTATTTTTCGTAGAGACGGGGTTTCGTTACATTGGGTAGGCTGGTCACTAACTCCTGGCCTCAGGTGATCTGCTGGTCTCAGCCTCCCAAAGTGCTGGGATTACAGGTGTGAGCCACCGCGCCGGGATCTCTGTTCTCCACTTCCATAATTCTGTCATTTCAAGAACATCATATAAATGGAATCATATAGTAAGTAGTTTTTGAAGTTGACTTTTCCACTAAACATCGTTTCCTTGAGATTCATCCAAGTTGATATGTGCCTATGTCAATAGTTAATTGCTGAGTTGTAGTCTGTCCATTCATTTTTACCAGTTTTGTCCTTTGTAAATTGTATGGAATGGGCTGTCAGGACTTGCAGGTCTCAAGGGCTAAGATAATTTGTCTGAGCAAATGGTGATGCACCCCAAAAGAGCCAACAGACTTGGGTAAATGTGAGCAGCTATAAACCTTAGAATGAGGGCGTGTGCCACCTGCGTGTTTGAATGTCTTCCCAGTGGTGTAACTATCATTTTCAACTATGAAGGATGAAGAATAACAGCTTTCAGGAAGTGTTTAAAGGATTAAAAGTGTTTAAATTATGAAATATCCTCAGAAAAATCTGTGGAACTACTAAATTTTCATCACTCCAATAAAAAAAATTAAAATATAATTATGAATCCAAAAGTCTAGGTGTTGAAGACATTATCTCAGGGTCGGTTTTCAAACTATCCTTCAGTATCCTTAGGGGCCTGCCACATACTTCTGCTGATTTTCCTCCTCACCATCCCTCCCCAAACAGGAGTAAGTCTGGGATCATTAGTTTTCCTTTGAGGAAGGAGTTCTGTGGCTGAAAAGAAATTTGAAAACATCGAATCTGTCACCTAAACATTATATAATTGTAACTGTTTTATTAAATGAGCACCCAATGACCCAACTGTCTGCTCAAACTCATTTTTATGGAGCCAGTCCTTTCCTTCTACTTGGATGACATCTAAGCCAAGTTTCATGACCTGCCTCTTAGAAACTCCACCCTAAATCTCCTAATCTCACTCTTTTCTCTTTCTTTCTCTCTCTTGCTTTCTTTCTGTCTTGTCTTTTCTTCATTTTTTTTAGACGGAGTCTCCCTCTGTTGCCCAGGCTGGAGTGCAGTGGAGCGATCTCGGCTCACTGCAAGCTCCGGCTCAAGGCAAGCTCCGCCTCCCAGGTTCACGCCATTCTTCTGCCTCAGCCTCTAGAGTAGCTGGGACTACCGGCATCCACCACCACGCTCGGCTAATTTTTTGTATTTTTAGTAGAGATGGGGTTTCATCGTGTTAGCCAGGATGCCTTCGATTTCCTGACCTCGTGATCCGCCCGCCCCGGCCTCCCAAAGTGCTGGGATTACAGGCGTGAGCCACCACGCCTGGCCTAATCTCAACTCTTTTCTACCATTGGAATGAAAGAAGCATTAAGAGTATGCATAACTGGTTTTTGTTTAGCTCATCTGAAAATCCTGTGTGTTATTTCTCACCTCCCTTTGGACCCTGGAGGCATTAGCACCTAGTGTTTTCAGACCTCAACAAAAATGGAAACTGAAATAGATACATTATATTATCCTGTTTTATAACAAAGATAACCTAGCATATAGTTGTCCCTGAATAAATGGATAGCTCCAGCTAAAGTGAATTTTTTGAAACCTATCGAGGATCCATACATATTCTTCTAATGACTGAGAAGTTGTATATCATATTTTTTTTGTTTTGTTTTCAAGGATCTCAACATGATTTTATTATCAGTAAGATTACATTCAACGCTTTGTTACAAAAAAAAGAAACCACTTATTATCTTATTAATTTTTCACAAGTGCCGACTAGTTTGAGAAGGAATCATATATGTTCCCATTTGAGATGTATGGAGGAGATCCACATCCCTGTGTTCCAGCCTTATATCCTTCATTCTTCCCTTATTTCACTTTATGTTAATAGTTCATGCTATCAAATTTTTGTGACACATTTAAAGAAATGGCATCCTTCACATTTTACACACGTGAATATTGAGGAAAAAAGCATTCTAAGTATGTCTCTAAAATTGTCCTAAGTAAATTTATTGTTTTGTTTTTCACGTCCTATATTTATCCCTTTCTTAACAGTTCCATAAGCTCTATGTTTAACACACATGAATGTATACATACACTTGCACATGTATCCACACACATGTACACAGCTATATAAAACATATTACTACTTCAATTGAATGTTCATTGCACCTGAAGTGTTATATATGATGTAATAGTGTCTCAAGCTTACAGAATTTAGAACATTTTACAGTATCAGAGAGTTACATAGGGAAGAGATTTGGGGAACAATGTGAAACTGATCGTGAGTGTTCCTTACACAGGCTTAAGGATGTTCAAACTTCGGTGTTCAGCCTTCCTTAAGTAAGTACCCAACTTCTTGGGGCATATATTTTAAGTAAAGATAATATCCTTGGTCACATAGTCTCTTTCTTGTTCTTACTTGCTCTAATTTCCTCACTTATATATCTTTTATAAATTATATATGTTTTGTGAGCAATATGAGTAATTTCTTTTCTGGAACAATTAATCATATAAATAAACATAAGTTTTAAAAAATCAATTTTTCTACTTTTTGAAAAACGTTCTCACTTGCCGAGTTTTCTAGGTTAAATTAGGTTCCTTGGAGAATGCAGCTTATATTTTTGCTCCTATTCATTTATCTCTCTATATCTATTTATTTCTCAGTGACTGGAGGTATAAAAACTAAGATTCAGAAAAAATGAATGATCCGTGCTTACAATCCATTTTTTCAAGTTGTCATCTGTTAAGGGTTGATGCACATGGTAGAAGTATGTGGCTTTTCTTCAATTCTTCAATTTTCGAGTAGATATTCATTAGCTCGACTCTATAAATAAGTTAGTCTACCAAGACCAAGATGCTGTGAATGACAGCTCTGCTCCTCTGATTACTAGATCCACTTAAATGATCTCACGTATACTTTTAAAATTAGTATCTGTGACATATTTGAAGGGAGCAAGGAAACATGCTAATTACCTTCACTTCTAAGTTTATAGGTAAAATGAAAACTATCTCATTAATCCAGAGTGAGACATGGCCCTGGGTTGACGATATAAAGTGAGAAACTGAGATTAGTTCTGAAAACAAGTCACATGCAATTTTACTATGTTGGTGTTGGTTCGCTTGTTAGGTTTTCTCTGCTTACTAAGTTGTCAAGGATCTTCATTCTGAATGAGGATAAGAACTTGACAATGTTTGCAGTCATTGTGTGACAATGGGGTAATCTCATTGGAGTATAGTGAATCCCTTTCTCAATCATGTAGGAGGGAGTGAGAAAGACTCCCACTGTGTAGATAGTTGCTGTCTGTCAGTGGATTTTCTGGGCAAAAATGTCTTTTTCTTCTGACATCTGTTACTTCACAGTAATGGGAATACTTTGACTACCTTCCTGGGTTGTGCAAGTAATAAAAGAGCAAATCTTGTTGTAAATTTTGCTACCTCTTAGTATCTAGGTTATCTTTGCAAAAATTGTATTTGGAACTATTTATACCTCAGAGAAAAAGGAGGTCCTTATTTGTACTCATGGCATTACTTTGGTATTATTATTTTTACTTATATACCTCTCTTCTCCATGAGAATACATACCCCTTAAAGACAATCTTATCTTTTTAACGATTTTTTTCTCCAATGCCTTGCAGAGTGTCAAAACACAGTAGATATAAAAAAAATAAGTTTTTAACCTGATAAGTGTGAAAGAAGAATAATAGAAAGTGTTTTTCTATTTAACTACCTAGAGTTTATAAAACTCCTTGATCACTTATATTCAGGAGCCATCATTACCAGCATTGTTGTTTTCATCACTGTTGTCATCTTTGTCATCATCTCACTTCCCATTTATTGGTCTCTAATTAAGTACCGGTCTCTAATTAAGTACCAGTCTCTCTGTTAAGCAAGTTTTATACATAACCTCATTTAATCCACACAACAGTCTTATGAGATACTGACCTCAGCTCCATTTTAAAAGTGAAGAAATTGAGGTATGGAGAAGGCAAGCAATTTGTCACAGCTGAAACCAGTAGCCAGAGTCATGATTTAAACTGTGTACTTGTCTTATTTTAGGTTCAAACTCTTACCTACGTTGTGCTTGTGGTAAAAGTTACCTTTCCCCTTCCCCCCACCAGTCTTCTTGATTGTACAATAAAGTTTTTGTTAGTCTTTTAATTGCTTTAATCCCATCTCCTGCTATCTGCTTACCTACATGCCTCCTTGGATGTATGCTATTGAAAAGAAAAAAAAATCTGAGTTAGGTTAATTAAAGGAATAAAAGTGTGTGTGTGTGTGTGTATGTATACAATCCTAGATATGGAGATTCATTTCATTCTAGGTGGCTCTCAACTCAGGCTACATATCAGAATTGCTTAATAAGTCTTTGAAAACTGCAGATTCCCAGGCTCTGTCCAAAAACTGCTGAATCAGAATCCCTTAGGAGAGATCCTGGCATCTCATTAAAACAAAAACAAATGCCATGCTGTATTTCTTATGTGCAACCTGGTTAGCAAATCAGGGCTTAGGTCTGTGAGACAGTGACTTGAAGAAGTGATTTCTTCCTGGGCACTGGACCATCAGTGTGAGTGCCTTGGGCAATGGTGGTGGTGCCTTGAGCAGTGGATGCCTGGACAGTGCCCAGATTTTTCCTAGTTATTTTTTTTAATAAATATTTATTGAGTATCTACTATGCGCCATACAATGTGCAAGAGCTTACACTTCTGCAAGTGTAAAAACAGGAAATAATTCAACCAATATAACTATTTAATTTTTCTTTATAATTAAAATTTTGAGGTATATCCACTTTGTTCACAACATGCTCAGCTCTAATGTCTTAGTTCGGTGCCCAGTTTGTAGGTTTCATAGAGTAAGGGATTTAGAGAAATCAGTGCAAGAGAGAAAGGCATAAAACTACATACACACACACACACACACAAATAAAATGGAGAACACATAAATCATTAATACAAGCTACTCATAATTTATTATTTATGAGAAAAATGAGAGAACATTTAGGCCAAAATTTAAATACATTCACATAAGAACAAAGGAGTTTTGACTATGATTCTCTTGCTCATTGCATATTCTACATCTTCATATTTATCCTCAAAGTAAATAATTATCTTTGTGTCCCCAGGTCTCATCCAAGCATAAATTCTTGGTAACTGTGCTTATCAGGTTTGACTTTGACATCTGACTGTTCTCACAGGTATCTTTATAGATTTTTAAAATCTGTTCTAGTGTCTAGTATCTGTGTGTTATAATCACATTCCTTTTTTTCTCCCCTATTACCACTCTGACCTTGCCTTCCCAGCTCACCACCCCCAGCACTTGGCCACTCCTACTCTACACCACTTCATTCTGTCTTTTGACTCCTTTACTGCTAAAAAGAAGTAAGCACCTGGACTCGGGAAGGGGAACATCACACACCGGGGCCTATCACGGGGAGTGGGGAGGGGGAGGGATTGCACTGGGAGTTATACCTGGTGTAAATGACGAGTTGATGGGTGCTGACAAGGTGATGGGTGCAGCACACCAACATGGCACAAGTATACATATGTAACAAACCTGCACATTATGCACATGTACCCTAGAACTTAAAGTATAATAAAAAGAAAAAAAAAAAAAGAAGAAGTAAGAAAAAGATACCCTGTGGCAGGTAACGTTTTCCCCCTTGCTCTTCCTGCAGCTCACCACTAGGCCCCATATCTACATGAAATGGGTTTCTTCACTTTTTTCAGTAATGTTCTGGCATCTCTACTTCTTACATTAGCTCCAGGCCTTGGCGAGCAACTGTACTTTTAGAGATTTCATTTTTCTGAGTATTTTCAAATACATTTGAATAAAATAAAATTTTAAAACACAAATATGGTAGTTTCCTCTAAAATAGTATTAAAAATGTCTCCAAAGGATCATAGGGACCTTAAGAATTATGTTTATGCAGTTGTCTTGACAAGTCCACAAATCTTAGTATTCTGTCTCTTTAGGAAAATGGAAAAATAAATAGAATGGGGTCAAGCAAGCTAGTGAATAGTCAAGGATTTATTTTAAAAGTTCTAATTTGGACCTCATTCAAGTTAAGAAGGAATATTAATTATATTTTACATTCTCAATCTTAAGAACTAAATTAAAACTGAACTTCCATGTTTTTAGTGAGATTATTTTAGAATTGTGTCTGAAAACGTTCTTTATTCAGTTAGTCTGACATCTACTACATGCTTTTGGATATAATTATAAAAGTTAAAAATAAATAATCACTATTCTAGTGGTGTCTAGCATAGGAGATGGATGTGACTGTTAAAGTCTGGAGGGTTAAAAAGAAGAAATATATACAATTTAAAGTATTTTTATTTCTGAATAGTTAATAGTATGTGCCTGTTTTATTTCAGAAAAGGAATACTTGAGTCCATTCATAGTTGTTTTGTTTCTATTAATGAAAATCATTGCAAATGAAAGGAAGAAATATGCCCTTTTGAATTAGGCACTAATAATTTTGTTTTATTATGTAAAATCTCTGACCAATTAGTCAGAATATAAGGTATTTTTTAATTAATGAATTTGGCCTCTTAACCTTGGATGAAGTGGCATGAGTTTTAGAGGATATTTTCACACCAGAAACCAGTATTTTCTGAGTCCAGACTTTTGCTAATAGTTTGCCTTTGTCTAAACATAGTAATATAGAGATACTCTGTTCATATTTACACATTTCTTTAAGAAGTTGTTGACTTGAAACCTGCACAATAACTGTTTTGTAATTTTATGGGTCATGCTTTTTTGTACTCTTTCATTTCAAATTGCTCCATAGAATGGCAATGAATTTGTCATATTTTATGTGACTGAATAGTTAAAATACTATTTTATGATTATATTTCCTATAAACTCTACAAAGAATACAATGACTAGTTCTTATACACTTCCTTGTATATTTCTTCTGGAAATACTGTCAAATCACTTCCTTTTCACAGCTTCTAAAATGAAATTTGATTTGTCATCTTGATTCTTCTGTTGATCATATATTTATTCAATTAAGTGTAAAGGCTGAATATAAACTGGGTCTCCTAATACTCTCTATGACATTTCAGAGGGGCTAAAAAAAATCCGTGAGCTATTTATATTTAGATTTGAATACAAGTCCAAATTCCCGTAGGCACTCAGATTTCACATTTTCCTCAAGTAATAAATTTCCGGTAGCTGTATGGGAGTTCAGGATCAATTTAGCTACACTAGCTTGTTAGAAATAATGCATACCAAAATGATACAAATTCAAATTATGATGCCAGTACTGTCTCTAGACTTGTATCCTGTTGTTAGAATTTTCTCAGAAAATAGGTCCAGCTGAGTTTGAGGTGAAATATTTGTTCACCTCTTGTCTTTTAATATTTTACTCCAGTTTTACTCTCAAGTAGATTCAGGATGCATTTTTTGCTAACACCCTGAAAAAGACTTGAATAATTACCTTGTTCAGCTTCTTATTTGAAGGTAAGGAAACTGGAGGCTTAAGGAGGCACAGCTGTTTAGGATAGAGGCCATTGTCTATATTGTGCCCTTACTCTACTGAAAATATTCAGCTAAACAGTATGAGGCTCTATAAACATGAGGTAAGAGTATTCTCATTCAACGGAGACCTTTCTAGTAAGAACATTACCGAGATGGAAAGTGTTGGAAATATCTGAAAATGCTATGAGATTGTGGTTAGTAGTGCATTCAGCATAATTTTAATATGGAAGACACATTCTTTTTTTCCTAAGATTCTTTTAAGACTATATTTCATCTTTAAAATTATCACAAAAGTTAATAGAAATATTTTCTTCCTTTAACTGAGAATATATACTCAGTTTGACCAGAAAATTGATTTTGAGCAGGCAGTGTTATATAGTTGAAAAAAGTAGTTTTTCTGACATTACCTATCTTTTGATTAATTTTATAACTTTATATCAGAATATTCTATTGCATGTATGGTTTTATGTGTATATGATATACAGTTGATTCTCATTATTTGTGTTAGTTATGCTCTATAAAATTGTATAAACACTGAATTAGCAAATACTTGACCATTTCTCCTAAAGGAGATATAGGAGTTAAGTTCTTGTGAGCCTCTGGTCACAATAATTTTGTGAAACAATCAATATATAACACTGTTTTATGTGTATTTCTATTTAAGGCAACTTTAATATATATTTTTGATTTATTACCAGTGAACTTACAACCAATGGCACTATAACTCATGCCTGAACAAAGCTTATCTAACATATGTGATTTCTCCGTAAGTCACATCACAGTCTTGCTCTTAGCAACGCTAGACAGTACTTCAGCATTATACTTCTGAGCCAATTTAAAAAAGAAAATTACCAACAAAATGCACAAAAATGCCAAAAACACAGCACTAAATAGAACACAAAAAAGACACTTGCTTTTACAGTATGAGAGCTAAACCAAGAAGGCAGAGCATCACTTTGTTCAGCCACAGGTGGGAATGTGTCAGGTAATTCAAATATTTTAATGCTTTGTGTGTGTTGCAAATAATTGTAAAAGATTCATGAGTACTGACTTTGTGGTTATAAATACATTTTAATGAGTTGCCAAATTCACAAATAAGGCACCCAGAAATAATGATTATCATGCATCTATGACATATTTTGGTTAATATACAATAGGAATTATTTTCTATTATGTTTTATCTTTTAATTCAAAATACTTGGTAGACAGCAGCCTCCCCCATTCTGTGCTTCTACTTATTATTGGTTTTAGGGAAATACCTCTTCGTGTAATATTTATTATCTTTTAAATATATATGTATTAAAACTTGAGTATTTAAATGCATATATATCTAAGTACATGTGTATTATTTTTTATACACCTACAGAGACAGAGTGAGAAAGAAAGAAGGAGAGAGAACAAGGATGTGCTGATGTGCAAAAGAAAGTCATTTGAAAGAATCATGAATGAACTAATTATTCATGTGTTAGTGTAGCAGCCTGCTTAAAAATTATTTGATGTACATAAAATTGACTTAACCTGTTCTGTTTATAGACAATTAAAATGAAAAGCCTTCATAATTAATACAGTCTTAACACTATTTTAAAATGCAGTTAATGGGAAGTCATCCATCTTCTGACATAGTTAATTCAGTTTTTGCCACACTTCTAGCTACTAAATTTGAACGTATCATTATATATTAGAAGGTGATGCTTTGCTTCACTTTTTTTTTCCTTAATATTAAAGTCAGTGGAACATTTGTTTAGTATATTACCAACTCAGTTCTTTATTCATTTATCAAAATTAATTTATGCCTTCTGGCAACACTGAATAGCACAGGGAAGCAAACGCAGTAATTGGGTTGCCAATTCCAGAAAATTCTGCACTTGATTGTTAATAAGATTTAGAATTGAGGCTTCTGAAATTAAAAAAAAAGTACTGATTTGGTTTATATTTTATACCTGGAGATTTTTTTATTGCTCTGTCTTTGGAGAATAGAAATCATTAGTCATTTTAACTTTTTGTTCATTAAAAAAAAAAATGTGAATAGGAAATAAAGGGTTAGTGCTCTCTTTCAGTCTCTTAATCTTCAGGCCCTAACTCAGTACTGAAAACATAAATTCAAAAATTACTCTGCAAATCATTGTGTTACATATTGCTAAGGGAGCTGTTTCAATAGAAGGATGAATATTTCTTTTCCTCAAGATGCACTACAGAAAGAGAGGGAAGACTGGCATTACTATAATACAGTGTAAAATGGAAAGATTATACAAAAACTAGCAGCAAAGAATATGAGTGGGGCGAATGGAAAGCCTGCTTCATAAGGAGAATAGGGAAAGGAGAATTTACACTGAGATTTGAATTCTGAGTAGAATCTGTTAGCTAGAAAGGAAGTGTGGTCATCCAGCAGGTTTTACTGGAGCAGGAAATTCTTGAAGACAAACATAGGGAGGCAAATTTCAGGAAGGCTGGAATGGTAATTTGGACTTGTGGTTCAGGTCTTGCATGTTAAGTAATATGGTTAGATTTTAATAAATAGATAACTGGAGCTATTACAAAATATTGAACTGGCAGGGAATCTTGCTTTTAAGAAGAAGTTGTGTGTTGGCTGAGCATTCTGTTCTCAGGCTCACTCCTGAGGCAGGAGGCTGTGCATTAGATGGATTAGGTAAGATGCAACATTAAAAGCAAAGAAGCAAGTTAGGAATTGTGTTCATAGTATTGCTGAACCAGAGTGGGAAATTTGAATTAGGAAGTTGGGGATAAATATGAGTTACATTGTTGAGAAAGGATATATTTTTAGTGTAATAAATATTTTTTTCTTGACTGAGAGATTATTTACCCAAAACTAGAATTCTTTATTTTTTGTAGATAATTTACTCCTGCTAAATTATTGTTTTTGTTGTTGATCTGTTTTTATTTGGGGTGTGAGGATGTTTATTATTTGTTTCTCTAACATTTGCCAAACACACATATCTGTGGTCATAGTAAAATACCATATATAAATGATCCATTTTGAGTAATAAAGACAAAATATTTGGCTTAATCCTAAAAAACTAAGCTGATTAATAATTTAATCTTTACTGGTCATTTGAAAGATAATTAATATCATGGGCCTTACTGTCAACATTAAGAATATCAGTTATGGTATGTTTTTGTTGTGGTTATTTCTCTCTAAGATGAATGTTAACAGGGACAATTAAAATACTTCTGGCAGATATTTTAGTTAAAAGTAGAAACATTCTAACTCATCTCAGGGGCTTGAAAGATTTGGTGGTATTTCCGAACAAATTTTGTAAGAAAGATTTAAAATATACGTATGTTTGAATAAGATTTGCAGAAAGTTTAACAGAGTGAAATAACAGTAACAGCTACAATAAAACCATTCTCTTTATTGCTTCCAGTGAAATACAATAATAGATAGTGCTATTTAAGTAAAGTCATAGGGGAAACAGGGTATTAATGCTTGTTGAAAGATGCTGAGACTCTAGGTAGAGGAGAAGTGTGTATCCATACACACTGGACTCTATATTCTTGCTCTAATCTCAGCAGGGAAGATTATAAAGATGGAAATTATGTAAATGACATTTGTGGTGGTTTGCAGTAGAGTTGGTAAGTAGGAAGAGAAGGACTTTTTGAAAAGACACCCTAGTAAAGGTATGATTATTTAATAAAATGCAGAAGGGCAGGTCTTCTGACATAAGATTGATGCTTTTAAACATGGCCAGAATGAGAGTACACAGGAAAAACAGAGCAGCTTTCATAATAAGAAGTTTTCTTAAATTTGTACTGATTACTAACGGTTGAAACCTAAAAACATTTAAAAGTCAAAATCATGCTTCAGAATCAATATTTTCTGCTGAAAAGTTTAGAGAGAATATGCTAGGATAGCCTAGAATGTGTTATAAAACTATTTCAACACTTTACCTACTTTGAGAGTTTTGTGAAGGCGCTCTGGCATGACCTACATTTGTTCACAGGGCCAAGACAGACTTTTCCAATCAGAGCTGAAGGAATTTTGAAGTATTTATTTCAAAGTATTCACAGAGACATGCTTCTTGTTGAAACAATTATGAAAGTTACTATTGAACTGAGCCTGATATTTATCATGGAATAAACAGAAGGCTGTCAAAATGGAAGATTAGCTTTGACTTTAGGAATATTACACGTTTGGAGATTAGGAATTGCCAATGTTATAAGAAGAATAAGCCATTAGCAATTTCATTAAGTTTGATTCTTCTAAAAGTTGCCTTATTTTGGGCAGGTTCATGTATTTTCTGAACTTGACTTGAGGCATTCAAAATTGCTATTGTGGCTTTACAATCTGGTTCATTATACTTACAAAGCAAATCAGTACAAAGTTGTACGGTTTTGTTTGTTCAATTTTTGTTTGGTTTGATCTTTTAAATCTCCCCAAAAAGACTATCTGATAGGCTATGAGGATATACTCTTTGTAAAATATTCTGTGAGAGCATATTTTTAGATGATTACACAAAGTTTAAAAAATATCTTCCATCTGATACTTCTGCTGACGAGTAATTGTTATATCTAATTGCATAAGGTGATCACAGAGAAAGGATATTGGTCAGAGGAAATAAAATAAAATAGAAATTAAGTTATTTTGGTAGAATAGAGACACAAATATAACATGGTAATATAAAAAAGCATGCAATTTTCAAGATGGCCTGAATATTATCATAACAAATATAAACTGTTTTAGAGAGGATTAACATTTTTATGAAGTTGCATTTCTTTCCAGTCACATGATACATTTTTGTCAAAGCCTATTTTTGTGGCAAGACATTTTTAGTCATACTAATACTGAAAGAGTTTATCCCCAATAAACATTCAGAAAATAATTTTTAAAAGATATACTTTATCAAGAGGAAAACTGAGCCCAGAAGGGTTGTGTGCTGGTCTTTGCAGTTTCCTCTCAGATCTATTCCTTGCCCTTCTGCTGCTTTGTTCTATATTTCATTTCACTCCAGAAGTTAGAAAAAGAAAAATGGAATAAAATTAAATAAAGTAGTAGAAAGGAGGAGGAACAAAGATAGATCAGAAATGTTCAATATAAGGGAAAGAAGGAGATGAACGACAAAACAAGTTTGGGTTTCTGAATAAATTAATAATATGTAAATATCTGTCAAGATTAACATAAAAAAGAGAAAAGAGATAAAGAAATGAATTTGTAATAAAAAGGGGAACAGATATTTTTAACACCCTATGATTACCATGAGCAAATTTAAGCCAGTATAATAACTTATATATAATAGATGAATATCTATAAAATTGTAAATTTCCAAAATTGACTCAAAAAATAGAAAAGTTGAATAAGCAAATAGCAAACAAATGAATTTTGAAAAATCAATCAACTCAAAAATGTTCATAGTTTGTTCTCATTGTCCCCTGTCTTGCACAGACAACAGAAAGATTATGAGACAACAGAAAGATTATGAGCACCCATATTCAAGGAACTGATGATTCCTTATCTGGGCTGACAGTTTCAGCAAACAGAGAAAGAGTGAAATATCCTTGATCTAGAAATCTTGTTACAAAACTAGACAAGAATAGTAATAAAAATAAAATTAGGGGCCAATCCTTTTTGCATATACAAACATATATAATACTAAGAAAGTGAATTCAGTGTTGTGTGTGACATTTGTATAGAAAAGAAAATGACCAAATTCCTGGGTATCTGTAACATACCCAGGACCATACTGTAAAGTATGGTTCCTCATCAGGGAAAAAAAAAAAAAAAAAAAAAAAAAAAAAACCCAAAAACTGTTTACGTATACTATACTAAAAAAGAGACTGGATTGTGAGTAGAGGGCATATATTCTTTGTTATTCTTCCCATCAAGAGACGGAATCTGCTTCTCTATCCTTTGAATCTAGGTTCAGCTGTGTGACTTGCTTTGGCCAATGGAAAATTAGCAAATCTTACTAAAGAAGAGGATTGGGACCAGGCGCGGTGGCTCACGCCTGTAATCTCAGCACTTTGGGAGGCCGAGGCGGGCGGATCACGAGGTCAGGAGATCGAGACCATCCTGGCCAATACGGTGAAACCCCGTCTCTACTAAAAATACAGAAAATTAGCCAGGCGTGGTGGTGGGCGCCTGTAGTCCCAGGTGCTGGAGAGGTTGACGCAGGAGAATGGCATGAACCCGGGAGGAGGAGCTTGCAGTGAGCTAAGATTGCGCCACTGCAGCCTGGGCAACAGAGCGAGACTCCTCAAAAAAAAAAAAAAAAAAAGAAAGAAAAGAAGAGGCTTAAAAAGTGGTTGTGCATCAAGCTTTCTGCTTTTTTTGTGCCCAGAGCCCTGATATAATCCTGTGAAAAAGCATGGACTAGCCTCTAGCACGGTGAAAAGACAAATAGGGAAAAGAGGCCCCAGTAGTACTAGCTGAGTCCTAGTAGGCCTGTTTACTGAATATATTCTGCCTTTTGAGTGAGCGTAATTGAGAACAGAATGCTCGGCCAACACACAACTATTTTTTTTCGTGAGAAATGCATTTGAGAAATACTGAGAAAAAAATAATCTTTTTGGCCACAACAGTTTTGGACATTTTGTTACATTTAGCAAAGGCTAAATGACACATTAATGAATGATCTTGGATACAGAAAACATTTAAATAGTTTTCAATGCTTCTTCATTATAAAACATCATAGCAAAGTAGTAGAAGTGTCTCAACCTGATTAAAGGTATTTTAACTGTAAAATGAACAGTTAATATATTTAGTAGTGAAACTTTAGGCATTCCCATTAAAATTTGGGAGCAGTGAAGAATTCTGCTATTACCTCTCCTATTTAATATTGTACTGGAAGTTCTAGCCAATGCGATATAATAATAAAAAAGGAAATGAGATATACAAATCAGAAAAAAATAGTATTCTTATTTGTAGATGATATCATTGTCTATGTAGAAAGCCCTGGAGAATGTAAATGCTGTTAGAACAAAGAAACACTCTAAAGATAATGTTAAAGAATAACAAGGTGTGGAGACGAGCTCTACCAGATGGCAAGATTTATTATACATTAAATTATAGTAAGTAGATAATAAGGTATCATGCATGCGTGGAACAATGACAATGGAATAGAATATAGAGCCAAGAAACAGAATTAGATATTTATAAAAACTGATATAGGGGAGAGTTAACTTTACAAATGAGTTGGGAAAAGATGAAATAGCTATTGCGAGTCGACTAAAGACTTAAACAAACAACTTTAAAAGTTGACAAACTATAAAGGAAAGATTCACAAATGCCATTAAATCCTAATTTTAAACGTATTTAACAACCACAGCTATGCCTGTGATAAACATATTTGAAATGGAAGATGCAGACTGGAAGTAGATATTTGTCACACATGCGGCTGACAAAAGATGGCATACAGAATTTTAAAAGAACTTCTGGTTAGTCTAAAAGAGAAACGGACAAAGGCAAATCACAGAGGAGGAAACTCTAATGGTAAGTCAGCATAAGAAAGAAACAGAAAGATGCTCAGCCTCATTAGCAACCAGGGAAATGCATATTAAAACATTTCACATTTATATGGCCACTGTGTTTTTAAAAGTTTGAACATGACATTTACAGTATTGGCAAGAATTTAGAGAAATGGATTTTAAACATGTTTATGTTCATATGAATTGAAATAGCCACTCTGGGAGAGCAATTTGTCAAGTTACAGTAAACTTGAACATAAGCATGCTCTTTGACGGAACAATTCCGCTTTTAGAAACACGTTCTAGAAATCCATCCTCTACAAGTACACAAGATATGTTTATAGTGTTTGTTGCATCATTATTTATGCAAATTTTACTATAAATTGGATAAGTGAATTATCAATGTAATCATATAATTAAATACTAAGCCCTTATGAAAGTGAACCACCTATAACATGGCAGAATCTCAAAAACCTAATTTTGAGAGAAAAATACAAGTATGTCACTGCTTAGCTAAAGTTTTAGAGCATATTAAAAATACTGTATACTATTTATAGACATAGCTATGTGATAACAGTATAAAAAGAAGCATAGTAATAATAAACACTAGCTTAGGATAGTAGATCAGCTGGAAAAAAGGATGGAATTTTGATACATAAGCATTTCAAATGTATATGTAATTTTTCTAATTTAAATATAAAGAAAAACTGAAAAATCTTAACATTTAATAAGGCTGGCTGACAAATAAAAATACATTCTTGATAACTTTATGGATGATAATGAGATTTCATTTTAAAATGGTGTTAAAATTAAATTCTATTGTAACTGATGTTGGATTTCTCAGACCTTAAGATGCACTGTGACTCTCTAAAAGGTAAAAGTAGTATTTGGCATTTTTCAAATGCATTTGATCAGGGAATGAATTTTGAGGATATCTATGGAGACACTAGATTATTGCAGAACAAGTGAGAGAAATGCAAATCTAGAAATTAAAAAATGATGTGAAATTATTTCTTAATGCAAGTGCCTGAGGTCTAGACCATCATCTTTTCTGAATACTTCGTACATAGAGAATCATACAATATGTAGTCTTTTATATCTAGTTTCTTTCATGTAACATAACATTTTGAAGTTCTTCCATGTTGTAGGATGTATCAATATTTTGTTATTTTATATTAGCAAATAGTAGTGCATTATACGGATATACTGTATTTGGTTTATCCATATGCCAGTTGTTGATTATTTGAATTGCTCACAATTTTTGGCTATTATGAATAATGCTGCTGTGAACATTTTTTGTATAAAACTTTTGTAGAGAGATGTATTTTTATTTCTCTTGGGTGGATTCATAGAAGTGAAATTGTTGAATCATTGTAAGCGCATGTTTAACTTTCTAAAGTCCTGCCAAATTATTTTTTAGAGTGGCAATACAATTTTACATTTCTACCAGTAATATTTTCAGTTTCTCTACATCCTTGCCAAAACTTTTCATCATCTGTGTTTTGATTATAGTCATTCAGGTGAGTGTATAGTGTTATTTCATTGTGGTTTTAATATGCATTCTTCTAAAGATGAATGATGTTGAACACTTTTCATGTTCTTATTAGCTATTTGATGTTTTCTTTGATGAAATGTTTGTTCAAGTCTTTTGCCATATTTTAAACTGGATGATGATGATGATGATGATTACTGAGTTATGACAGTTCTAATCTGAATGAGTCCTTTACCAAATGTAGGATTTGCAAATATTTTCTTCCTGTAAGAAATAACAAAATTTTAAGTGGGGCTTGATTTTCATGTATTTCATATCTCTCACATGATATTACTTTGGACAGAAAGTACTGCTGTGAAGATGATTTACAAGAGGACCATTTATCACTCTAATGGATAATTTAGGTAGTTAGCATGCTTATGCTCCTATGATTTATTTGCTGGGGATTTAAATCTTATGAAAAATACTAATTCAAATGTATTAGAATTCCTACATTCTAATTACTGGTAATTCTGTCAAAGCAATGGTCTTATATTTACTTTCCACATTTGTTCCCCTAAAGTAAATATTGTTTAAAACATTCTTTAAAGTTTTCTTCATGATTTGCATTCTGAGTGAGTGGTAAACCTCTGCATTCAATGCACATACACACATGCACACACATTCATTTTCTCTGCCTCAAAATATGAGTTAACATTTTGCCAATTGCAGATGTTACCCTCATAGTTGTTGGACAGACTTTATTTGGTAAGATTAGTGTCTCATGGAAAATAGGGATTTAGTTAAAAAACAATAAAAATTATTACTAAGTATGCTTTTAAAAACAGCAATAAGAAACAATTTTAAAAGTCAAATGCTTCCACGGGAACTAGATTAATCAGCATTAAAACCTTCTAGAATAGGTAAGTCTTCTGAATCACTTGTCTGATTGTCTAGGAGACATTGCTGCAATGCACAATTCACCGGAGTGCATTCTCCCATAGCTTTATTTTATGTGGAATGCTCCTCTTTAAAAAATGTAAAAAAAATTGCAGCCCACCCTTAGCTTGAAATGAATGTCCTTTACACTTGCATATGCTTTTTGGTTCATTTTCAAAAGTCTTTCCAAAAGAAAACCTTGTTTAAACACCTGGCATTTCACAAATTATTGTGCTGCTTAAGGGCTCTTTTTCTGGCCCTTGTCTTTTATTCATATATTGAAAGGACAGAGCAAAAACAGATCACCTTTCTGTGCTCTGCCCTCACATGATATAAGAGGTGGCGGCAGGGAGAATAAGACATATTCTTTGATGTGTTTCTTTGTTTTGTTGAGAGACAAATTTTAAAAAAGAAAAATCATAACTTTCTTATAGATATAAAATAAACATGTTAAAGATTTTGTTTAATTCATTATTAAAAAGGGAACTAGGCTGATGTTACAAAGTTCAAAGGAGAAGCGAATGAATCCCAAGTTTTTGTGGAGCAAAGTAATGTTGTAATCAGTGTACAAAAGGAGATAAAACTGACTTTTCCATTAGAGAGAGGGGTGAAGGAGGACAATGTGTAATTTTTCACTGGAGACACCTAGTAATGTTTTCTCCTTCTTAAGCAAGGATTGTCAAACATTTTCTGCAACATGCCAGATAGCAAATATTTTAGGTTTTGTGGGCCTTATGGTCTCCCATTCAGTTCAGCTGTTGTAGCGTGAAAGCAGCCATAGATAATGCATAAACAAATGGACATAATTCTGTCTGAATAAAACTTTATTTATGGACATTGAAATTCAAATTTCATATTATTTTCATGTTACAAAATGTTCTTTTTGCTTTTTGTTTTTCAAACATTTAAAAATCTAAGACTAGTCCTTGCTGTGAACCATACAAAAACAGCCTGCAAGACATATTTGATTAACATTTAATCAACAGAGAATATTCTGAAAAACTCATAACTAAAATCAGCACAGATTTGCAAAGTATAAGATTTATAGTAATAAGTTGTCATACATAATAAATGTAATATTGTTACATATGTACATAGTAAATATCCATAGATATATCTACTTACATACATATTTATCTGTGCATATATGTAATATAAATAAATAATTGTCATAAAATAACAACAACAGGGGCTATGCTAAAAATGTTGGAAAAACCAAGATTGTCTAAGTACAGATTACCATACCTTGTTAACGTGT
This sequence comes from Chlorocebus sabaeus, assembly GCF_047675955.1. Classification (NCBI taxonomy): domain Eukaryota; kingdom Metazoa; phylum Chordata; class Mammalia; order Primates; family Cercopithecidae; genus Chlorocebus; species Chlorocebus sabaeus. Next base: position 64,620,100 of record NC_132918.1, read on the forward strand.
ATCACTGGGGTTATATCACCTCAGTTGATCACCCACTTTACTCATAAGACTAACCCGACCTGATGGAGTAAAAAATACTATTTTGTGATCAGTTACCTAGAAGTATTCTCTTTCACAATTGGCTTACCAAACGCACACGGAATTCCAAGCATATTTGAAACAGACAGCTTTCCTTGAGTGCATGAGGAACATACGAAAACTTACAACCTGGGTGTTAACAAACGCATAAGATATAGAGCCTCTTTATATAAGTTAACTATATAAATATGAGTATTTTCATTTTATTAAATATGTTTTAAATTGTACATATAATGTAATAGTTTTTCAGATAGTTTTAAAAAGTCCTCGTGAACAAACTTTTATCAGCCCTCATCTACTTGTTGGCTGAATACACTGGTAAGATTTCATGAATTGGGTACAGGTATAAAATTACCTCTTTAATATATTTATTGTTATATTACTTATTACTGTGTTTTGTAACCACTATACATGTACTAGGGTCATCAGATATATTCTTAGGGTCCATGAGCACTCTAAGGTCTTCAAATGTGCATTTTTATTTTTATGAATTAACTGGACATAATTAGCCCACCACATGTTTTTGTTAATAAAGTTTTCCTGAAAAATAGCCCTACTCATTTGTTTACATATTGTCTATGGATTCCCACTTTATAATCAAATATTGCTGAACAGTTTTTGTTTTTGTAATTGTGTTCCTTTAGTGGGCTTTAGATGAGCTTTAAAATGTAACTTTTAAGGTAATATTTGTCCAGCTGTGATAGTTGGCCTCTTGTTCTAGAGTATGCAAATATATTCTAAAGCAGAGATATTGGCAATCTTTATGTAAATTACCAGAAAGTAAATATTCTAGCCTTTGCAGGCCATAGAATTCCATCATAACCATGCATGCAACTCGGCAGTGTAGCATGAAAGCAGCCATAGACAATATGTAAACAAATGAATGTGGTTAGTTTGCAATAAAACTTTATTAACAAAAACATATGGTGGGGTGATTATGTCCAGAGGGCCTTAGTTTGCTAACTCTTGTTGTAGAACATCTGATGATTCTCAAAAATTTAATGCAAATCGATTTATAAATATATACTCTTTAACAAATGATTCTATAAAGCATCACATTTGCAGAGGTAAATTAGGAAGCCATTATTTGGTTAGCTATATAATCCTTCCATTATACAAATACAATATAAAATTACATTATTATGAATGTTTTATGTTAAAATAAAGAACTAGGTTTTTAAAGTTTTTAAAAAACGAAATAGCATATTCTTGAAGAAAACCAGCCTGTATTCTACAAGTGTTTGTTTGTTTGTTTGATTTTGTTTTTAGAGACAGGATCTTGCTATGTTGCCCAGACTGGATTCAAACCCCTGGGTTCAAGCGATCTTCCCACTTCATTCTCCCAAGTAGCTGACTGCAGACGTGCATCACTGCTTCCAGCTCACAAGTTTTGTTTTGTTTTTTAACACAAATTATGGGTAGTTTTCCTTTTTGAGTTATAGCCATAACCCATATACACATTTGAGTTACTAAATAAACTGCTTCTAAAACCCTAGATATTGGTCAGAACTTTTCATCTTCATCTTACAAGTGCAGGATTTTTAGATGTCAGCTAAATCAAAGGTGTCTGGTCAAAGAAACTACAACAGTTAAAATACAATGATAAATCATTCTCTGACAGGCCAGAAAGGAAGTTTAAAAGCTGGTCAGCAAAACTCTAATTGTTCTTGAACATATTCAATGAATATTCAATGCTGAGTTAATTTTTATGAATACATTTATAAATATATTGTTTTGTTTACTATTTTAAGTGAATCTTACAACTGTTTCATATGAGAATTGGTATGTAGTGATCTCTTTCAAATTCTTTTAAAAGTCGAGTAACATTGATTAGGTTTAGTTTAATTATTTATAATTATATAGCGGTTTATATTGTGGGTCTAAATTAATGGTTTCTTAAAATTTCTGTAAATTTCAGTGTTTTGGTCTTTTAAAGACCATAGCAATATTTTAAATAATTAGTTTTTTGAAAGAGAATTTTTAGAAGGTCATAGTATGACTTAGTTTTCTTAGGAAAAATTTCTCATTTAATATTCAGAAATATGTGATTCACATTCAGTAACCAAAATTTAGAATAAGATTTAGCATCCCAAATCTGACCTATAATCACCTTCAGAAACATAGCTTTATCTAGAAACACATTGATATCAAATGTTAATGATCTTCCTATTAATTACAAAATTATGACTGATACGCCATTTGGTGAAATGATGACAAACTTATATGAAATAGTAAAGAATGTGTGCAAACTGAAAACAGCCCAAAAAAATTCCATCACATATCAATTGCTGAGACTTTACATTTTAATTGCTATAAATACAAAATTAAAGCTGATGCTACTTAAATGGATTCATTAAAAATATATAGCTATTGACTATAATTTAAAAATTCATTAACATACTGCTTATAAGTTGATACATTTGGTAAAGGTTGGCGATTATTTGATCAATTGCTTTTGGGCAAAATTGATCTAGTGCTAGCAGAGATGGTCTAGTTAAGGGAGACAGAATACCTTTGCTTGCTGAGTGGGAATACTTAAGGTGTGACATCAGAATCAATATGTTTCTAAAGTCCGGTAGTTAAGTAAACATGTTAAAACTGGTGTTCACAGGTTTTCCATTGATTCAAGAAACTATGGAAACTAATAAACGATTTCTTTCATTTTTGTTCACTTACAGAAGTTCTAAGAGAAAAATTTTATTCACTGCCTTTTTATTGTATCAGCAGCTGTTCTTCTTGGTAACAAAACAACTTCCCTTTAGTTCTCTGAGGAGATCCAAGGTCTTGCCAAGAGCAGTTGAACAGATGCCTCACTAAATGTAGTTCTATTCTTGGTTAGTCAAGGTCACTTGTCTTCAGCAGATTGAGTTTTTTATTGTTTTTGTATTTTATTTTATCCAGGAAATATTTTGAAAGCTGTGAACAGCCTAGGTGAAATTAATTTGACTGTTGATGAGTTATAAGGAATAAAATATATAAATCTGCCTCCTTTGATGGAATATTTTTCCTATAATAGCTTTGTGGGAATAATATGTGTCCAGTGTATTTATAGGCAAAGAAAAATTAGCTGCATGGACAAGAAGCCATATGGATTTAATGTCAAAGAAAATAGGATGCTGTTGGAAATGAGCTAATTTACTAAAGCAACAAGTGGATTGACAACGTGGCAATAAATTGGCTTTCACGATATGTAATGGATGGTAGAGTTTAGGACTGTGCACAGGAAGAAGTATTTATTTGTAGCTTCCTGTCTCAGACCTCCACTTAAAATCCCTCAAACATGAATCTCACGAAGGTAGAGTAGCTTCTACAAGTTTGCATGGCCTTATTTCAAGTATGCTGTGTTAGTTTCCTTTTAAAGGAAATGAACATATGTAATACTGCTTTTGATATGTATTACTGTAGTAAAGTGTTGGTCACATACTTTAATTGTTCTTAATTTTGTAAGATTACTTTCATCAACCTTTTGAACTAGATTATTTTGAGGAATTGACTTTACGATGCTTAACGTCAGTTTAAGATGATCACATCTTAAAACTTTCAAAAAAACTTTTATCTTTTTTGTTTCAAAAAATGCTGCCATAAACCTAAGTTTATACATTGTAGAATATGTGTGTACTTCCACAAGATAGAGCCCTACAAATGGAGTGGATGGGTCAAAATATATTCACAATTAATATTTTAATACGTTCTTTAACTTTCCTGCTAAATTGATCATTATCCCACTGTAGCTGTGTGAGAACATCTATTCCCCATAAGCTTGTCAGCATTGTATTTTATCAACCTTCTAAATATTTGTTAATATTACGAACAAAAAGTGATATGTTGTTATGATTTTGATATATCTGATTAGTAACGAAATTGAACATCTTTCACATGTTAATTGTGTAATTAGCCTAGTTCTTATCAGTTTAAGAATTAACTAATGGGCAGATTTTGTCTCTTTATTTGTATGCATGAATTTTATTTTATAGAGTCTAAGGCTTAGGGAAATTTTCCTTTATGTTTGTTTACTATGATTATTTCTTTTTCTCTGTTACCTCTCTCTAAAACTCCTATTAGATGCATGTTAGCTTTTCAATATCTCATCAATACACCTTTTGACTTTGCTCTCTCACACTGTTAAACTTTTTGTCCTCTACTGTCCAACCCTAGTCCAGTGCATTCATCGAGGAGGTCCCAATGCTCTGTCTTCCAGATTCCCAGTTTTTATCAAGGTTCATCCTGCTATTTAGTTCTTGATGTATTTTGTTTCAATTTTAGCTTTGGTGTTTATGATTTTTATAATAACCTATTTATGTGGTTGTATAATTTTTTGTTTTTTGTTTATTCTCACTATCCTCTTGGATATTCATGATTAGGGCCTTAGTTCTACCCATTTTTAATCTTTCTTTTAATTTTTTTTTTTGGTCTGTTTATTCAAATTTCCTTGGGGTAGTAGATCGGTACCTCCTTTTCAAGTTGATGGTTTTCTCCACTGGTCTCAGGTTGTACAGTCTGAGTAGCTTCAGTATAGTTCCACAGACTGGATGATAAGTCCTTTTTATTTGACAGCAAACGCAAGTTCTAAAGACAGGAATTTTCCCTCTTATTATTGTTCGGGGGGAACAATAACCTTCAACTAGTTTATAGTTTTCTTGCATGTCCTAGAAAATGTGTTACCTAGGATTTTGTCTCATATTTCTGGCACTTTTGCTCACTCTTAAAGTCTCTCATGTAAGAATTCCTGCTTTGATAGAATGCACTCATGTTTGTTTTCATTTTTTGAGGCAGCAAACATAATAATTACCAACCTTAAGAGTCAGCTACTCTCACTGGGGTTCCAACATGCTTTTATTTTTCTCTTGACTGATTGTCATCCAATCTGTCTCCAAGGAATGCCTTTATCTTGGGATTGTTTAAGGCCTTCTCTGATTGAGATAGTTTTAATTCAGCTGAATTTTGATATTAGTCTATTTCCATCTGCTTTATATCTTCCAGGAAATTCACAGTTGTCCCATATTACCAGTGCTCTTTTCTATTTACTTTTGTTTTTTCACTTGTCCCTTTCAAAGGTATTTGGGAAGTCAGGAGACTGCTCAGTCAGTAATCTTCTATTTGAACTAAGAAGACCATAGTTCTTTTATTACTGACATAAAATGTCTCTAGTTAAACAAATAGTATTGTCATTTTGAGTAACTGATTATATTTTTTTCAAGCTATTCCTTTTAAGCTTCCTATGGAGTTAGCTTGGATTTGTGGTTAAATTTGATCCCATTATATTTATTTTCACTCAGTCTGATTCCAATAAAAGAGATGACTACTTATCTTGCTTCTTTGAAATTCTTGTAGCAGGTGTATTTAGAAAAGGTCTACAAACTTACTGGAAATTTAACCCAATCAAATATTATTAGAAGCATTAGTCTTCTTTTAAGTGCAGGATTGTCAGTGATTTAATATTTTTACATAAATTTTTAGAAAGATTCATTTATAGATGCATTGAAACTTTCTTATTTTAAAACATCAGTAATGAGAGAGTTTAATTTGAAAGTTGAAACTGATCCCATCCAAAGATTATTTTCATTTTTTATTAGACTTTAAGTTTTAGATTTTTAAATACATGCTTTTAAAAAATATTAAACATTTTTATTGCCAATATTTAATAAGTTCTTTCTTTCTAAAACCTGTAATTTGGTGCTGAACACAAAGGTTATGTGTAAGAATTGACTATGAATGTAAATTAGCAAAGTTTCTGCATAGATAAAAATAAGAACAATCTTATTTCCATGGACACTCATATTTCCTTGTCTTTCAGTCATACCGTTCTCTCCCTTTTCTCCTTGCTTCTCTTCATTTTGTTCTTTTGTGTTTAATTTAACAAACATTTATGCAGTATTTTATATGTGCCTGGCACTGTGTTAGACCCAAGAGATACAATGGATAAGACATGATGAATAGATAAGACATGATTTTTTACCTCATATTTTGACGTTTGTTTCTGTGCAGAGATCAAATGAGAAAGGTATAAAAATATTCTATAAAACTGTCTTATAATAGAAGATGTTGTAAAAGGTACAGGCAGATATACAGTATCAATTTAAATTTTGAATAGAGGGAAAATGCTATAAAATTAGGCTTAAAAACTTTCAGATTGTTGTCTTAAGTACTGAGTGTTAAATTGGAGATAATATATTGCAGAAGGAGACTCCTCAAAGGAAGCATTGTTTCACTGAAGAAATGTCTTTTTAACTTGAACGCTTCAAACATCTTGGGAAGCTTATTAAGTATTAGCACTTCTCTCTTGTAGTTTTTGTTTGTGTTTGTGCAAAAATAAATGAGACAGTAGGTGTGAATTTTTTTTGTAAACCGCAAAGTACTTCATAAATATAAGGTGCTATTATTGTGAAGGGAGGTGATATTGAGAGACTATGAAACAATTTTGATAAGGTGTAGAACCGAGCATATTTGGAAAGGAAAAGACAGTAAATTTTAAGCAAAATTATAACTACCTAAATGATGTATTTTGAAGCATGCTCGAATGGACTTCATTTCCAGAAATATCTTCTGTCTACAACTTGTTATGGCATTTAAAATTCTGCTAGAGAAATTGCTTTTGTTTGATGCTAATAGTAGGTAATAGTACACATTCAAAAATAGCATTTTTTGAAATGCAGCAGTTTCACATTTGAAAGTACTTTGCTGTATTTTTATTGGCTCTTCATAACATTTTGTGCTAGCTGTTGGTGATGGTATTGATATCTTCATCATCTTTATTCCTTTTCTTTATTTGAGCAAGTGTTAGTAGATATTGTTCCTTTTTTATTGGTGAAGAAGGAAGGATCAAAAAGTTGTATGAATTATTTATCCAATTTCCGACGAGTGACAGGCTTAACCCACACTATCTTACTTTTGTTTTCTTTCTACTCTACCGTGATTAAATTCTTAATGAAAGAAGTGTTTATTAGGCACCTATTGTAGGGCTAGGACATTTCAAAGTCAGATAGTACGGTTTCTCCATAGGGCGAACAAGTTAATTGGAGATATAAATCTTATGGGTTAGAAACAATAGACAATGGGGACTATTACAAGGGGAAGAGAAGGAGGGGGTAGGGGTTGAAAACTACTTATTGGGTACTAGGTTCATTACCTGGGTGATGGGATCAATCCTACCCCAAACTTCAGCATCATACAATATGTTCATGTAACAAATCTGCACATATATCCTCTGAATCTAAAACATAAGCTAAAAAATGAGAGAAGGTCATAATACAGTGTTTCACTTTAAATACTAAGTGGTGTGATAAAAGTTTTGATTATTTAGACAACAGAGAAAACAATATGGGTTGGTTTAGGTCTAGGAATGGTTTGTTAAGAGGTGGAATTGCCCAGTTATCTAAAAGCTACAAAATATAGTTAGATAAGGAGTAGAAGGCCCTCTTAGGGTAGGTTAAAAGCATTATGAGCAAGACATCATAACTGAAGTGACAGAAAAAAATGATCAATAAGACATGATATGTTTTAAGGGAAAATACCAATAACTTCTATAATCACATGTTTCCCTGAGCCTCAGCTATAGTATAGGAACACTTGAAAAAAATCTCTTTTGCCAGCTTGAGTCTTGCCGGGAGTCTCATAACCCCATTTTTCTGCTGTCATTATCTACATCTGTGCCTTAACCCCTGTTCCACTCATGAGCTTTGCCTGGGCTTCCTGAAGTTCCAAGATGCCAATGTGTTCATTCCCCTTGCTGGTTGTCAGATTCTTCCTGTCTCTATTCTATTCTGACTTTTTAGAAGGGATCACACAGCAGAACATCTTGGCTCTGGTATCATAGGCTTTTCATTTTCTTGATTCACATAGCCCCTTTTTTCCCTCACAGTATATTCATCTTGACAGGGTAGATGAATCAGAGAGGAATTCATGTCTCATCTCTTCATACCCAACAGATAACTTCTTGGGTCTCAACACCTGACAGTTCTGGACATCTGCTTTATCACTTAACAATGGAAGATCTTTTACTCCCTCTATATTTTGGCAGAATTTGGCCCTGTGTATAGGATTGGCATGCTGAAGTTTTTCGCCTGTCACTACGAAAGCAGAGGAGAAGATATTCCATCAACTTGATAATTACCCAGGAGACAGAACAAGGCCTATGACCCAACCTCAGCCAATCAGATGTTTCATCCTGGAACTGATTCTAAAGCAAGTGACTCAAGAAAGAAAGATCAGTTAGAAGCTATTGGTGGTGAATGATGTAGCTTCGATGTCAGTGGTTTCTAGTACTGGTCCTTTCTTTCAGAATCATCAGTCCTGTAATTGGATTTTCCTGTTCCTTGGTCCTCCAGCTAAGATCTTTCCTGTGTCCTGGTCTTTCTTCAGTTTGCATCTTCTTCTAGCCTTCTTGCAGATTCTGCAAATCTAATATCTGTCTGTCAACTTCCTGAGTATGTTTTGTTCATTTGCTTTTTCAAAAATATTAAAATAGCCCAAGTTAGTTTATTTTTCTTACAAGAAAGTACTCTGTCTGAAACTCAAAACCCTGTTGCCAAGTCTGGCTTATTAATCCAGGCCGATGTCTTTTTTCTTGTGCCAGATTCTCCGTAAGAGACTCAAGCCTCTCCTTTGTTCAGTTATTGTCTTCCTCTACCACTCCAAAAGTGGCCAGGATACTTGCATATGCCTAAACCTCATAAAAGAAATAGCTCTACTCTTTTTCTGAATCTTCTAGTTCACATATATATTGATAAAATGATTAGGTACTATTTAAGAGGTGAGGAGAGGAAAAGTGACATCTAATCTCATGTGTTAGAAAGTTTCAAATTTCTGCTCTAATCCAATATCACTGATATTATCTGTTAATGCTCAGCACCAATATATTGAGATGGGTACTTTTACCCAGTGAAAGACTTAAAAAAAAAGATGTTTGCCTCTGGTGGAAAACTAGGTTTTCTTTAGCACATCCTTCCTGGTTATGTTTATATGGAGGTCTCTGTACTGTTTATTGTCTTTAAAATAATTACATCTCTATAAACTGTGGAAAGTGGATAGAAGTACACATGATTATTGTCTGTGGATGTGCGAATACATCATGCTTGGTAGAGGCTAAATTGACTTCCTTTCTCGGCCTTGGAAGAACGCAGTTGTTAGTCTATTTGTGTGGTTCTCTGGATTCTCCTTTGAGAATCCAAAAGAATTCAACTAGTTGACTGATTATCTTATTAATTAAGAAGTTAAATAAAATGTTTGATACCTACATGCTTTATGTTTGTTTGAGAGATTTTATCTTTTAAAAAAATTATCCTTTAACAACTTGATTTTACCAAATAGGAAATATTACACTTTTAGTATCCAGTGACATAAACATAGCTAATGAATAGCAAAGGTGGAATTTAAATCCAGATTTTCCAACTTCAAATTCAGAATTTTCTGAATTCAAATTTACATAGGAAAGAAGTGATAGGTAACACGGGAGTCCTATTACTTCTGTCCAACTCTGTACATTAGTGTTCAAGTGAGCTCATTTTCTCCAATCTGTTGCCTTTGATTTTTGCTTTACAAGTTACTGAGAGATTATTATTCTGATAAAATGCTTTATTTCTCTTTGTTCTTCGCCTCAGTGACTTCCATGGTCAGTTAGAAATATTTTGAACTGTTGATTCCAGAATTTAATCCACCCCCAACAATTTTGCCCTCTGTACCCTCCAATATTATCTCATAAGCAACACACCTTATTCTTACTCATCTTTGGTTTCTCAGATTTAATTTTCTCTGTTATGAGGCCTTCTTGTACTCTGATTTGCTGAACCTAATAAACCCTGAAAAATCAATTTCAGTGAATTTTTTACCTCTTCCATAAAGTTTCCCCAAATCTATCTGGCATTGGAGCCATTGTTGCCTCCTCTAAAAGTTAGCCCGTGTCTGTTTAGACATTTAGCAGTTAATCTTAACAATTGTTTTTGGAGTATGTAAGCATTTTGTGCATCATGTCCTTAAAGGCAGTTTAGTTCAGTAGTTAAGAATACAGGTTTTGGAGCTGGACTTCCTGGCTTCAGATCCCAACTTTGCCACTTCCTTTATCTGTAACCTTGGGCAAGTTATATAAATTCTTGGTGGTTTGGTTTCTTTATCTCTAGCAGGACCGTGAGAGTTCCTATGTAACTGAATTGTTGTTGGAATTACGTAAGTTAATACATGTCAAGTCCTTACAGATATATTTGTTTCAAAGTTGTATAAAATTTTACTGTTACTATTGATATTATTTCTATTTTACTGCTTCTTGGCTTACTGTTTTCCAACTAAATTTTAAGTTAGTTGTGGAAACATATAATTTTTTAAAATTTGTGCGGTATTTTTTACAAATCTGATGCCTAATCACTGGGTAAAGAGGAGCTACTGACAAATGCTTTTGAGCAGGGTTTTGTGTATCAAAGGTAGTGTTTAAACAGTTTGCAGCAAGCTATGGGAAAGGTTTTTGGAAAGGTTGGATTAAGGACTGCTGCAATAATTCTAACATGTCATAATTTTTTTTAATTTAAGTTCTAGGGTACATGTGCACAACGTGCAGGTTTGTTACATATGTATACATGTGCCATGTTGGTGTGCTGCACCCATTAATTCATCATTTACATTAGGTGTATCTCCTAATGCTATCCCTCCCCCCTCCCCCTCCCCACAATAGGACCCGATGTGTGATGTTCCCCTTCCTGTGTCCAAGTGATCTCATTGTTCAGTTCCCACCTATGAATGAGAACATGCGGTATTTGCTTTTCTGTTCTTGCGATAATTTGCTGAGAATGATGGTTTCCAGCTGCATCCATGTCCCTACAAAGGACATGAGCTCATCCTTTTTTATGGCTGCATAGTATTCCATGGTGCATATGTGCCACATTTTCTTAATCCAGTCTGTCATTGATGGACATTTGGGTTCGTTCCAAGTCTTTGCTGTTGTGAATAGTGCCACAGTAAACATACGTGTGCATGTGTCTTTATAGCAGCATGACTTATAATCCTTATATCCCCAGTAATGGGATGACTGGGTCAAATGATATTTCTAGTTCTAGATCCTTGAGGAATCGCCACACTGTTTATCGCCATAGTTGAACTAGTTTACAGTCCCACCAACAGTGTAAAAGTGTTCCTATTTCTCCACATCCTCTCCAGCACCTGTTGTTTACTGATTTTTTAATGATTGCCATTCTAACTGGTGTGAGATGGTATCTCATTGTGGCTTTGATTTGCATTTCTCTGATGGCCAGTGATGATGAGCATTTTTTCATGTGTCTGTTGGCTGTATGAATGTCTTCTTTTGAGAAGTGTCTGTTTATATCCTTTGCCCACTTTTTGATGGGGTTGTTTTTTTCTTGTAAATTTGATTGAGTTCTTTATAGGTTCTGGATATTAGCCCTTTGTCAGATGAGTAGATTGCAAAAATTTTCTCCCATTCTGTAGGTTGCCTGTTCACTCTGATGGTAGTTTCTTTTGCTGTGCAGAAGCTCTTTAGTTTAATTAGATCCTATTTGCCAATTTTGGCTTTTGTTGCCGTTGCTTTTGGTGTTTTAGACATGAAGTCCTTGCCCATGCCTATGTCCTGAATGATATTACCTAGGTTTTCTTCTAGGGTTTTTATGGTGTTAGGTCTAACATTTAAGTCTCTCATCCATCTTGAATTTGCAAACATTTATTGAGTATTCATCATGTACCTGACATAGAGATAAAACTTATTGATTCATAATGGACAAATAACCATTCCAATCTTTAGAGCATTTAACACCCAGTACAGAAAAATTAATAAATGAATTAAGAGGGGCAATCAATTGCTGAACTTTATGTATAGGGACAGGATGCAGAGGGAGAGTAAGCTGGTGGTGGTTTCTTGAAGGAAGTAATGCTTAAGCCTTGAACTGGAGGAGTTGGGAGGTAAAAATGGGATACTGTTCCAACCAAGCGAGTAGAACAAATAAGGCGGAACCAACATTGCAGTGCAAGACAACTGCAGTGGGTTCAGGTTTGGCACAAAATAAAGCTGGAGAAGTCACAGAAGTCCATCCTGCCATTAAAAAAAAAAAAAAAAGGTTTGGACCCTTTCCTACAGTTAATAGAGAATGTGTGCAGATTGAGTTTCTAAAATAAGTCATCAATAATGTTTTCAGACGATTGTGATTCTGTTTTGCCTCATTTTAATATTGTAGAAGTAAGGATATATTTTGGACGGACACAGTTAATATGATAGTGACTCTTCCTTACCGCAAGAACAGATACATTTTCCAAACAACAATTATAACAACCAATGCCAATACCCACTCCCCATTGATGTTTTCTAATTTTTCTTAATACAAAGGAATACACTATATGTAGTTTCTAGGATATCTTTTAGAATGTTGAATTCCATTAAGTAGCCACGACTTTTGAGATGAATTAGCTGTCTCACTAAGAACAGGATCTGCAGAAACGAGATACATGTTAGTAAATATAGAAAGAGGATAGATGAGAGAAGAGGGATTTCAAACAAGGCCACTGCCTGGAAGAGCCACAAACTAACCAGTACCTCAAACAGTGGCAGGTATCAGGTGAACAGATGATAAAGACTGACTGGCTGACCAAGAAGTGCCAATATCAGCTTCATGTTTATGGAAGAACATTATAAAATAGGAAATACGCTGTGAGAAGAGATAGCTTGATATTTTCAAAGCTGTTTTTAGCTTCCCCTCAAATATTTAACTTTTACCATGCTGCATATTATCGCACTCATAGCACTGTGTCATCCTACTAATATATAAAGTCTGATAGTTATTTGTGACTAATCACATTTAAATAAATCGTGTTATGTGTTGAACTGAACTTAATTCTACCCTTTGTTTTTCATCTCACATGGTGCTTTTAGAACAGTAAGTTCCACAAAAGTCAGAGCACAAACTTTCATTATAGAAGCTATTCGCTAATATTACATAAATTGTAATCAGAAACAAAGGCCATCATGTCCTAAGAGGCATCCTTTTAAATCATGTAACAAAATGATTTTAATCATGTAACAAAATGATTACCCTCAATTTGTAAATATGTATTTCATCTTGTAATACCAGAAATTCTTGTAGTGACAAAAACTGCTGGACAAAAACTGCTATTCATGTAATTCCTGCAGCAGAAATGTACTTTGATCATTAATTGCTAGAATCAATTCATATATAATCGTTATATATTTAAATTTTATATAAATAAAAATATATGATGTATTATATATTTTTATGTTATGTACATATAAATATGTACATAATGATATATGTTTTTAAATGTCTTAGCAATGAGTACCTAAATTTTCTTTTCTTTTTTTTTTTTGATGGAGTTTTGCTCTGTCACCCAGGATGGAGTGCAATGGCAGGATCTTGACTCACTGCAATCTCCACCTCCTTGGTTCAAGCGATTCTCCTGCCTCAGCCTCCCAAGTAGCTGGGATTACAGGTGTGCATCACCACTGCCGGCGAATTTTTGTATTTTTAGTAGAGATGGGGTTTCACCATGTTGGTCAGGCAGGTTTCACCATGTTGGTCAGGCTGGTCTTGAACTCCTGACCTTGTGATCCACCCACCTCAGTCTCTCAAAGTGCTTGGATTACAGGCGTGAGCCACCGCGCCTGGCTGAGTACCTAGATTTTCTAATTATAAGGGACTGTCTCTTATCCTTATAAACAAGATGTTTCTTTTGGATATATTGAGTAAAATATGTAAATCACTGAGAATTATATTGATAAATGGTAGATGATGTTACTGAAACACGGTGATATGTGACATAAATATTACTGTTTTAGTTTAAAAAGTGAGTTGTCCTTTCTATCTATATGAACTGGGTTTTATTCAGCAAATTTCCTGATCTAATGCCACAGTTCATTATGAAGAAGTTCATAGTAGGATTTCTTTTTAAACTGCTCTGCTATAAATCCCCATGTGACGTGAATATCTTGGTATAAGTTTTTGTTGTGATACTGAAGCATATAATATCTTGTTCAATGAATTCCTAAGCCTGGCATTTAAAAAAAATTTTTAAGTAAATTAATCAAATTATTGTTCACATCATTCCAGAAACTGATAGGAGGCAGCTTTCCAAGATACAAATAAGTGATTAAATATAAAATTTACTTTTATTAAGTGATTAAAAATAAAATTTGATTTTTATGTGATTAAATTTTTTTCTACATAAAAATAAAACAAGAGAAAAAATGGGTGGAAGTAAGAGTGGTGAAAAACGTAAAGTTAAAAAATAAGATGAGTTCCAAGAAAATGTTGACAAAAAAATGATCTTGGGAAGTTTCTAAATGTGGTTGACAGTGTATTCAGACCGAAACATAAGCACAAATAACTGGTAGTTTTTTTTTTTTTTTTTTTAATTATACTTTGAGTTGTAGGGTACATGTGCATAACGTGCAGGCTTGTTACATATGTATACTTGTGCCATGTTGGTGTGCTGCAGCCATCAACTCGTCAGCACCCATCAACTCGTCATTTACATCAGGTATAACTCCCAGTGCAATCCCTCCCCCCTCCCCGCTCCCCATGATAGGCCCCGGTGTGTGATGTTCCCCTTCCCGAGTCCAAGTGATCTCATTGTTCAGTTCCCACCTATGAGTGAGAACATGCAGTGTTTGGTTTTCTGTTCTTGTGATAGTTTGCTAAGAATGATGGTTTCCAGCTGCATCCATGTCCCTACAAAGGACACAAACTCATCCTTTTTTATGGCTGCATAGTATTCCATGGTGTATATGTGCCACATTTTCTTAATCCAATCTGTCACTGATGGACATTTGGGTTGATTCCAAGTCTTTGCTATTGTGAATAGTGCCGCAATAAACATACGTGTGCATGTGTCTTTATAGCAGCATGACTTATAATCCTTTGGGTCTATACCCAGTAATGGGATGGCTGGGTCATATGGTACATCTAGTTCTGGTAGTTTGTTTTTATGTGTCTGTTTTTAAAGAGAATTTAAAAATAACTCATAATAGTCTATTAAATGAATAAAGTTTATAAAATTTTATATTGTAAAACAAAATTGGCATGTCTTTAAAATTTACTGAAAGTCCTGAATATTATGCCACCCAACCAAAATTGTGAAGCTCTTACTACATAGACAGTTGGATTTCCACCTTTTTTTTTTTTTTTCCTGGCACAATGTTTTATTATCAGGGCATAAGCAGTGTGATCTTTAACTAACTATGGTTTTCAATTTTACCTATTTTTAAAAAATCTTTTAAATGAACATTAGTTCAGCTTCATCTTTATTAACTAATTTTTGTAAAGATTTGATGCCTTCCTATGTTATATACTATTGTCAATTTATAGCAATGGTAGCTTTGACCTATGAATCTCCCAAAATCAGACTTTGATCAAACTTTAATACATGAAGTTCTCCCAAACCATTACTTTTACAGTGAGAGTTCGTTAGTAAATTTCTGTCCTTAAAGTTTTGCTGTTTTATTAATTTTGAATGTATTCTCAGGATAAGCATACTAAATCATTGGGATATTTTCAAGCATGTAAAAAAAATTATATATAAACAGTTATTCTCTTAAAATTATAGTAAATACGGCTGGGCGCCGTGGCTCATACCTGTAATCCCAGCACTTTGGGAGGCCGAGATGGGCGGATCATGTGAGGTCAGGAGTTAGTGACCAGCCTGGCCAACATGGTGAAACCCTGTCTCTGCTAAAGATACAAAAATTAGCTGGGCATGGGGGTGGGCACCTGTTATCCCAGCTACTAGGAAGGCTGAAGCATGAGAATCGTTTGAACCTGGAGGGTGGAGGTTGCAGTGAGCTGAGTTCACACCACTGCACTCCAGCCTGGGTGAAGTAGCCAGACTCTGCCTCAAAAAAAACAGGAAAAAAAAAAAAAAAAAAAAAAAAAAAAAAAAAAAAACAGAAAAAAAAACCCCAGAAAAGAAAAGAAAAGAAAAAAAAATTATAGTAAATACTCATATATGCTGCTAACATTTTTATCACAACATGTTTATTTTGTTTCTTTTCAAGTTTTTGTTTTCATCTAGTTATTTTTTAACATTCAAAATTTAACAGATGTTTTTAAAAGGTCAATTACGTGCCATTGTGCCATTTAATCTCACAGCCTTCTCTCTTCCAAGGACGCTCTATGTCTGTTTTACACATAAGAAAATTATGGTTTAGCAATGAGAAAGGATCATAGTAAGTGACAGAGTGGGGGTACTTGAACATACTTTTTTTGACCTTTTTTATATTCTACTCCACCAACTGCTACACAGCTCAGTGCCCCTTAGCTATGACTTTAATGAATGCCCTATTTAAATCTGATTTTTTTCTGTCACTAACCTGGGCCCCTCACCCTTATTTAATAATCTCCTGGGTACCTTGAAGAGCCACCCATACTGGTATTATCCATTGAATTATCAGTCCAAGACAGAATAAGTACATGGTATCTCAATTCACTCACATGAAGACATGAGTTTTTGCTTTACTAAGTTCCATTCTAATTTATCTTTAAATGTTTTATTAATACTTATGTTATTACTAGGCAGATAAGTTGATGGCTTTCACATTTCAGATCGAAACCATTAGATGTTAATTTCTACTGTTCTGAAAACAATGTACTAATTTCTTTTTCATTCTAAAAACAAAATAACACTAAAAACACAAGGTCAATTGATTGAATTTGGCAGATATCTCACTTATTTTAGAAATAAAATCCAATAGCATCATTTCATAAATGTATTTACAGCACCAAATTAGTTGAGTTAGGAGAGTTGGGTTTAAAAATGTCCCTCTTAAGTTAGGGCTGGAAGTGCAAAGGGACTTCATGAGGCGGGTAATCATATGTCATGGTTTGCTTAGGCCAGTCCTGGCTTATGCCTATTATCCCAGCATTTTATCTGGTTTAGCAAGTATTTGAAGTTTTTGGTTTTTAAGGACAAGTTATTATTATTACTATTTATTTTATTAAGATGAACTGGGTTGAGTTTGATATATTTCTACTTTGTTTGCATCCCCTGCCATAATTTGAACTAGTAGTTTGTGATTCCCATGTGCAATGAAGACATTTCTAATTTTAACATGCGGTTAAATCTGATAGACAATGCCCAGCCTGTCCCTCTATTCTCAACCCTTTCCAACTCCAATCTCCCTTCAAAGACTATGTGAATTGTGTTTGCCGATAATACAAAGACCTCTCAGTCCTCAGGGGCTGAGAACAGCCAACTCCTGTGCCAGATGCACAAAGCTGCCAAGCTACCAATGATTGCAGTTATGAAGAAATATGAGAAATTATGCTTTTGGTATGGGAAATATGTATGGAAAAGAGAGGATGCAGGGTCCTGTTCTATAGAGAGTAGTCTGTAACTTTTTGTTATTATTTGTATGTTTAAGTCTACAACTATATTGCATTGTTTGGAAAACCTTTTTTATTTTGGAATCGACCCTTTTGGCTTCAATAACAAAGTAAAAAAAAGAAATGTGTTTATTGAAATGTTAGGTACTAATTTTACAGTTATTAAAAAATGTTGATGACAACATGTAACATGCGCAAAAAGTTTGTTGACATTTACCACCCATTATGGGGACTATACACGTATCACAAACCACCTGACCACCAGAAGATACAAATTTGCTGAAGAAGCATCAGTGTCTACTTCAAATACTGTATGCATTTTGTTCAAAATGAGTTAGAAATTTAGGACTAAAGTATTCAAATAATGGAGTAACAATATAGTCGTATTTTGAATATGTAATAAGCTATAATTATTGTGAACAATTCATGCAAACAGGAGCATATTAAAATGGATCATTACAAAAGGAGAAACTAAGCAAATAAATAATGAGAGCCCCACTTGTGTAGAAGACTTAATTTGAAAGTTTATAATTGCACTTTAAAATATCTTGAGTTATGGGTAGGATGTTTTGTTAGAGCTCCCTTCTTTAATTAAGTTACTCATATATTTGACGCACTTAAATTTGGCTAAAGATTCAAAATAATCAGAATAGAGACAAATTGTTGATTTTTTTTGGTATAGAATGTTTGTCAAAGGAAGTTATTCTAAATAAAAGTAAAAAAGTCTATAAGAATATTTACATATTTGAATATAGAAATATTAAAATTGAGAATATATTTTATGTAGCATAATTTGCTTTTTGCTTACCAGACAACTCAAAGAAAACATACTTTTTCAGTTAAAAATTTTATGGTTTGGGCCGGGCGCGCTGGCTCAAGCCTGTAGTCCCAGCACTTTGGGAGGCCGAGACGGGTGGATCACGAGGTCAGGAGATCGAGACCATCCTGGCTAACACGGTGAAACCCCGTCTACTAAAAAATACATAAAACTAGCCGGGCGAGGCGGCGGGCGCCTGTAGTCCCAGCTGCTCAGGAGGCTGAGGCAGGAGAATGGCGTGAACCCGGGAGGCGGAGCTTGCAGTGAGCTGAGATCCAGCCACTGTACTCCAGCCTGGGCGACAGAGCGAGACTCAGTCTCAAAAACATAAATAAATAAATAAATAAATAAATAAATAAATAAATAAATAAAAATTTTATGGTTTACAAAAAATGTAAATTGAAAATGTTCACAATTTATAATATGTTATCCATAAAAATGCATCTTTGAAGAAGTTTGCAGGTAGTTTTATAAAAAAGCAAAAATAATATCACCAATTGAAATAACATATAAATAATATTAGTAACATGGTAGTAGGGATAGAAATAGATAAACTCTTCAAATACATAAAGGTATGCAAAAATGTTTCCTCTGTTTATGTTTTTTCTAGGCTAATTTCTTACACTGTATTTTAAAAGGCTTTACAATGCTTTTCAATATTTTTCTAAATATTTTAGCATTCTTAAACTATAAAATATCTTTGATAAAATCAATGCAATTACTAGAAGCAGAAAGTGACTACTATGCTATGTTTATTATTCAGATAAGATTTAAGAAGTATTTTAATGTTAGTGTACTATGTAAAATAAGTACCAATTTTATTTTTAGAAAGAATATCATTTTGAGGATAGGTATTGAATAGTACATTTTATTGCTTCACCAATATATTTTAAACCAAAATTTTCAATTTTTAATCATTTCAAAAATTATATCATTTATTTGCATTGCTCACATTCACTGTTAAATATCATTTGATTTGGATGATAAATCACATGGCCTCCCTGCTCATAATGGCTAGGACCAGGAACTTAATTCTACTGTCAACTGAAGCTACTACTTTCTGTCTTTGTCTTTCCTCTGTCATAAGCATGTGTGATCTTGGGAATGAATTACATAGACTAATGTGTCTGTGAGAGCCCATTTCTCTATAATGGAATGGTTCTTAGAGGTGGCTGGATAAGAACCCCTACACAGCTGTCTACTGCTAATTGATTTGAAGTTGAAAATAATAGCTTTAAACTATGGTACTCTCTCTTGCTGGGGGTGGGGGGTGGGAGAGAGAGAGAGAGAGAGTGTCTGTGTGTGTGTGTTCTGAACATGATTTAAAAATAAACAGACCTGGTTTCAGGTAAGTGGTTATCAGTTTTTCTTTCCTTCTAAGATTCATATTTTAGCCAAAATAGTTTTTAAAAAGCATATAACAAAACATTTTAAACAAGTTGAGGGAAAAAAATATCAAGGTTGGGGAGGGAACCATAATGTATTGTAAATGAAGGACCTAAAGAGATCTTTTATCATTCATTATAAATGAAATATTATATCATTCATTATAAATGAAATCAAGATGCTTTTAATGAACTCTAAAAATTGAAGTATTCATTCAGATGCTTTCAGCAATCTTTGTGCTTGATCTTTCTGAGTCTTGTCAACATGGAGGACAAATACATAGACAAGGACGTCAAATAAAGAAGTACAAAGAATGTTTCCTATACCTATTAGGAGGCAGATGGTCATAAAAAAGAAACCAAAATAGAGATCAAAAGAATACAGTGTTTATGCTATTTGCTCATTCATCCACCCACCCACCTACCAAGCCAGTCATCTATTTACCTACTCGTTCAACTGCCCATCCACCCACCCAACTATCTGTCTACCTATCCATCCGCTCACTCTTTCATATGTCTAACTAATAGTTGATAAATGCATAGTTTTAATATATTTCAATGGCAAAAAAATGAGAACGAGGCCCTGATCTTAAGTTATTTATAGTCTCATGTAGAGATTTGATGCCAAAAAATGTATTTCAATATAGCTAGATTTCTGCTTGTATTCCAATGCTTTGGGCAAGATGAGTTCTTTTCCGAGAATTTAGAAAATATCTTAGAGTTACTCTTAATGCTAATAAAGTTCTGATCCTCAGGTGTATATAGTCGGTCAAATTCTACTTAACTATTCCAGTTAATTTTAACAAATATTTATTGAATACTTATAAGCCAGGCACTGGGGTACGGAGAAAACTGATAAAACACCACGCTTACACTCAAGCGAGGGGGTATAGGTACACATGGATTTGTTGAAAACCACCCCACTGATTTTCTGATAGAAACATGCTCAATGTACTATAGGAATACATAGAAGTGGCATCCACCCTCACCTGAGGTGGTGGGGGGCAGTAATAGTATCAAGGAAGATCTCTGTGAAAAGTCTGAAAATATGTATGAAATTAACCAAATAGAAGAAGGGAGGGAAGGGCATTCCAGGAGGCACAAAAAGTATCAGCAGAGGCATAAAGGTGACAGGCATTCCAGGAGGCACAAAAATACGACTGGAGGCATAAAGGTGACAAACAGTGTGATGGGAAATTATTATTAGTTATTTTTATTTCCATAGGTTTTGGGGGAACAGGGGGTATTTGGTTACTTTAGTAAGTTCTTTCGTGGTGATTTGTGAGATATTTATTGCACCCAGTACCTGAGCAGTATGCACTGAATTATCTGTCACCCCCTTTCCACCCTTTCCTCTGAGTCCCCGTAGTCCATTGTATCATTCTTATGCCTTTGCATCCTCATAGCTTAGCTCCCACTTAGGAGTGAGAACATAGGATGTTTGGTTTGCCATTCCTGAGTTACTTCACTTAGAATAATAGTCTCCAGTCCGATCCAGATTGCTGTGAATGTGTGAATGTCATGAATTCATTCCTTTTTTATGGCTGAGTAGTATTCCATCATATATATGTGTGTGTGTGTGTGTGTGTGTGTGTGTGTGTGTTTCTTTATCCTCTCATTGATTCATGGGCATTTGGGCTGGTTCCACATTTTTGCATTTACAAATTGTGCTGCTATAAACATGTGTGTGCAGGTATCTGGGCTGCAAAAGCATAAGTGGAAAGGCATCCTGGGCAGTAGATGAACTGCAGTGGAAAGCTGGGATCTATCATGCAAGGACTTTTATGAAATTTCAAGAAGCTTGAAAGACCACTGAAATGGTTTTAAGTGGTGGGGATGACAATGACATGGTTAGTTTTTATTCTAGATAAAGTTTTTCAACCTTAGCAATATTGACCAGATAATTACTTGTCATCTTGTAGGGGCTGGGGTGTTATCCTGTATATTATAGGATTTTGAGCAATACTTCTAGTCTATACCCTGTAGATAAGAGTAGCATTACCAAGTTGTGACATTCAAAAATGTCCTGGACATTGTCATTGTCCCCTGAGGAGCAAAATTGCCCTAAGTTGAGAACCAGTGTTTTGGATGAATCACCCAGGGGATGAATTGAAGAAAGACAGACAAGTGGTGAAATCAGAATCAAATGCAGAAAGAATTTAGAGATTAAAGCCCGCCAGATATGGCAGATAATTTGAGAGATACTGGGATGGAAAATATCAGAAGAAGAGAAAGAGCAAGGCAAAGACAGGGAGACTGGAGGAAATAATGGGTTTGGTTTTTGAACTTGAAAATTCAGGGTGCCTGAGTTACCTCCAGGCAAATGGGTCTGGCAATCAGTGGAGTATACATACCTGAAACTCCATGAAGTTTGGTCTTGAAAAAAAAAGATTTGGGTGTTGTTAATAAAAGTAAGGAAGGAGGTGTATAGAAAAGCAAAACAAGTGGGCTGGCAATTGAACTTTTGGGAACATAAGTAGAAGAGGATACAGCAGGAGAGAAACTTATCAAAGACAACGAAGGGTCAGGGGTAAGAAAAGAGCTGGGAGTATTATCTCAAGCTTTTTGGGAAGGAAGTGTCTTAGTAACAATGGTAAAGAAAGGGGTATTCAAATAGGAAATAAAAAATATTTTTGGAGATAGCAGTTTGAGCGGAAAATACAAAGCTAAATGAAGACTTATTTTCTTTTGTAGATTTGGTGGCTGACACATAGTGTGTATTCAAAAAATGTTTGCCGGATGAATGAAAGAATAAATAAATGAATCATAATGAATTATACTGAATAAAGGACCTCTTTTAAGAAAATAAAAGTGGGTCTGTGGGCCTGGATTATTCAATAGTCTTTGATTATAATATTATATCAATACCATACGTAAGAAAATGGACATAATTAATGCTTCTTCTTTGATCACTTTGTGATAATACAAAATAATCTGTTAATATATATGAAGTCTTTTGAGACTCTCACACATAGACATTCCAGGGATATAATTTTATGATGTTCCTTTTCATAGCAGTATGCACAGATAGCTGAATTAAGCCAGTACAAAATAAATGCAATGTGTAATTGGACTCATTTAATTTATAAATGATCATTTGTGTGTCTTGAAATATGCCAAGTTGTGTCTGGAAGACTGTGAACAGCTGTCTCATACAGTTTATGGCTTTTCTCACCAAAAATGTAAAACGTGGATATTATATTCATCACCAACAGGATGTATTCTGGATATCAAAGAGGGAAAAAATGTTTTCTTGTGTGAAATTTTAATGTAATTGGTATGGATTTCAAGGTTTTTTTTTTTAAATGTGTATCAGGGTGTTCAGTTTAGTTAGTATTGATTGGCAGTTCTACTAAGAATTATTAAAATAAGATGCTAGTTTCAGTTGAATTAATAAAACTCTAGTACTTATAGCCTTTGCCTGTTTATCTGCTTATTCCACAAGTTGAGAGTGTCGAATACTAAATACTACAGAAATTCATTTCCCAAGATTCAAGCACAATTTAAAGAAATTAATCATGTACTCCTCTTGTCATTGTTGGGAAAAAGGAGCTAAGCAAAATATTGGCAATTTGCAAAATACTGCATTATGTTTTATTCATAAGAAGACATTTATTATTTGTATTTACTATCAGAAAGTACACATTTAACATTTCAAATGTTATTATGTTTATTTCTATTGTACATCTTCAATATAATAAAAAATATATGTAATCTGTTCAGAAGTTGTCTGGGTCTTACCAAAGAATAAATTCACTCTTTTTTGTAATTAAATTAATATCCTAACTCCATTTGGATATATGTTTTCAACAACTTAAAAAAATTGAAAAGAGTGGTGTGTGATTCTCAATCAAACTAGTATGATTTGATACTATTAATCAAATACTATTAATATACCACCGTCTACCATAAGGCACAAATAATAAATTGTAGTCCTTATGCTCAGATATTTCCAAGCCTGTTGGTGAGAAGGTACCCTTTATAAATTAATAAGAGGACAAGTAAATGCTGAGCACCATTAAGTTCAGTGCAAATGTGGAAAGCATTTAAGGAAAGGAGAGATCCATGGGAATTAAGGAAACCAAAAGGGACTTATGGCAGATATGGTCTTCTTTCAATTTTTTTGATGTTGGTAATACTCCAAAGAGAAATTTTTCCTCTTTATGGGTAGGAAAGAGAGGAAAAGGGGGATTGAATTTGCCTTTCAGAGGAACCCAGTGTTAAAGCAAGGGATGAGGAGATGTCAGGTCTTTAATATTTCTGGATCCCAGGGATATTTTTCATACTTTCCTTATTCAGTAAACAAAATCACAAGGCTATATCTATATCTATATCTATCTGTATCTATCTCTCCTCTATCTATATATAGTATATAAATATAGAATACACATTTCACATCTTTATTCATATTATTATATTCGTAAATTTATGTGTGCAAAGTATAAATATATATGTATAGCTGTAAAGGAGTAAATAAACATGTAAAATATATATTATACCTTCTCAATTCCCATCCCTTAGCTGCTTTTAAAGCCATGTGCGGAGGCCGAGACGGGTGGATCACGAGGTCAGGAGATCGAGACCATCCTGGCTAACATGGTGAAACCCCGTCTCTACTAAAAAATACAAAAAGCTAGCCGGGCGAGGTGGCGGGCGCATGTAGTCCCAGCTACTTGGGAGGCTGAGGCAGGAGAATGGCATAAACCTGGGAGGCAGAGCTTGCAGTGAGCTGAGATCCGGCCACTGCACTCCAGCCTGGGCGACAGAGCCAGACTCCGTCTCAAAAAAAAAAAAAAAAAAGGCCATGTGCATTTTTTACTTAAAAAGATTCACTATGATTGCCCTCACATGCAAACCATATCTTTTTAATGCTTAGAAGTTACTGATGAAAATAAATCACTAAAACATGCTTTCCTCATTTAGGAAAATAATTTCTACTTCTTGGGGAAAATATTATTTTACTTTCTGAGGCCAAGGAGGTATGTTTATCTAGAAAGTAATGCTGATAAATTTAAGAAAATACTTGGATCATTTTAAAATAAAGTAGGTTCTTCTAAACAAAGCTAATTTAGTCTTTGGGATTTTTGTAGGGTTTCTAACACTCACTCAGAGATTGACTATTACACTGCAAAGCATTCAAACTAGTCATGTGGACTACCTTAAATTATCCAAGGTATTTGAATTCCCCTGCAGAATTAAGCAAATGATTGTGCCTTCACATCTGTTATGAACACACAGCACAGCTCTGTTTACTGGATTCTGAACAAAAATCAGCTTTGCATATAGGGAGGTGTATTGTCAATGGTAGCATGAAACTTAACAAGGAGGCACTGCCTGTTCACTCCATTTGCCAAGAAGAGAAGTCGGACAGGATTCATGTGCTTTTTAAAGATCTGGCAGGACCATTCCTGGGAGAGTTATAGGTAACTGTTGAGTTATCCTTCATCAGTGTATGTGTAGTCCCTAGGTAAGCCCTCAGCTGGGCTTCGGGAAGAGATTTCTTTCTTTTTTTTTCTTTTTATGAGGGGGAGATATTGCATAAACCAAGGCTAGCTATTTGGTTTGAGAGGCCTGCATTTCAGAGCTCCCTCTGCCAAAATTGTCTAAGTGATCTTATATTTATATACTCTTTTCTGGTCTTCTCTTCGTACAATGTGAAGTTTAAATTAGGCAGTCTCCAAGATCTCTTCCCATTCTAATGAAAGGTTATTTAGAATTTCTTATTTATTTCTAGGAAAGCCTTTTAATTTCCATTTATTTCTAGGAAACATTTTGTGAGTGAAGAGATTTGCCATCACATTTTAAAATTAAGAGAGAAAGGTCAAAGATGGACCAGCAGCACAAGGCTCTCAGTGATGTTTTTTTTTTCTTCTACCTTTTTTCTTTTTCAATTACGTGATTCTCTCCAAAGTGATATTACCCAAATGCACAAAATGAAATTGTATCCTTTAAATTGTATACCTAGCTGTGGGATGATTAACATCCTAATTATTACATAGGGCTTAGTAAGAAAATAACACAAAAACCCTACCACCAGGATGAATAAGGTCTTCTTTTTGGTGCTTCAATCTCATTTGAAGTGTAAGATGTAAGAGAATTCATTTTCATATTTTATCTTCTTCTGCATCACACTTTGAGTGCCCATTTTTTTAAAAAAATACTGCTTTCATCAAGTTTGTCCTTTTACTCCTGAAATTCTGCTGTGGAGGGTTCTGACACGTTGTAAAATGGTTGCTTTAGTGCCATAGCAGGTTAAGTTTCATAAACCTATCAGTAAAAAAATTTTTTTGATTAGAAAAACTGGGCTGTCACATATATTCAAATAGGAGTCATTCATGTTTCCTCGTGGGTCAAATGAGAGATAAAAATGAAGGATGATGGCGAGAATACAAAGTAGATTCCTCTGACAGCACCATCTGGGCAGAGCCCTGTTAATATTGGACCCTGAAAGTATGATGACCTTTTTGCATTAGTGCTGACAGCTTCCTTCTTCACATCCATATGAAACTGAAATTAGGTCAGGAAGATGTTTCCATACTACCCAATATTCAAATATTTTTATTTCAATAATGCCTAGTTGATGCCACTATCCTTAGCCTTCATCTAGATTGTTTCAGTTCTCCAATACAGTGATAAATACATGATGTCCTATTGCCACATATTTTCATTAGTTTTCTACATATGTTTATTATATGCTTATCATTTTTTAAAGTACATGAGAGAAAGGTATTGTGGGTGAAAAGAAAAGACATAGTTTCCGCCCATAATGACTTACACTGGTGAGGCAGAAGAAAAACATATACAATGATAAAAATGCAAGAGTAAAATGTGAGTACCACAGACAAAGAACAGATGCCATGTAGAAGTGCATGATTTATTTCCAAATAGGTTTGCTAAACACCAAGTACTTTGATTTAAAAGATGGAGAGCCCACTGTCTGTTAATTGGAATAGTCAGGGCAGGCTTCATGAAAGAAGTGGGGCTGGGGGAAACATTGAGAGATGTGAAGGATTGGGATAAACTAAGGAGGCAGGATGGTGTGAATCAAGGCAGTATTTCTCAAAGCATAGTCTCTGTACCACTGCTGATATGCACAGTAGACAGATGTAACATTAAATAATGTTGAACCTTTAGTGAGAAAGTTTTCTCTTTCCAATTGTCTTCAAAACTTCTTTTACTCAGGAAAAAAATAGACCTCAGTCTGATATTTTAACTTCTTGCTTTACTTGCTAGCTAGCCAGTTCCTCCTCATTCCCCCTATTCTTTAACATATAGCCAGCAGGTCTCAAGCTTCAAGACTGTGTCAGACAACAGTAACTATAATAAAATTGATTTCAGATTGCATTTGTTTTTTAGTTCTCTTAATCTTATGGAAAGTCATGCTGGATTTCCATTTAAAATTGTGGTATGAAATGTTTTAATCAAATAAATGTATTTAAGGAAAACCTTAGGCAACTTAAGGAAAAGTAGAGACAAATAATAGTACTAGTGTTAGGAGAAAATTTGTTTGGGTGGTATGTTAATGACTGAATTTGGGAGAACACTGAGGATGGCAGGTAGTTCCATGCGATAACAAGGAGAGTCATGATAGAAAGTAGCCAGAATGAGATTAGAAAGACTGGTTGGTTGTGAATAGGTCAGAAGATCAGGGAATGCTAGACTCATGAGCTTTATTCATGGTTTTCCTTCTCTTGGGATTATATTATCAGCTCTTTTATCCAGATAGTAATAACTGTGGTTTATTGATTCCTTCTCGGATTCCATATATTTATTAAGCAGCTTAAATATAATTATTACATGTTTTATCACAAGTACATTAAGAGAAAGGTGTTAGCTTGATTTTAAGAGTGAATAATCTCACCAAAAGTCTCACAGCTAATAGAATAGAGCTGGGTTTGGAATTCAGACCCACTTGACTCCAAAACTTCTATTCTTCATCATACCTGGCAACCCTCTTTACCTTCAAGTCCCAACGTGAATACCAGCTTTTTCTGTGTGAGCCCCACTTTCCAGCGGATGGTTGATGTCCTCTTTGGCCTTCATGCAGCCAGCACTATGCATTTCTGGGTAGTAATTTATTCTTCTCTTCATTAGAATTTACCTGGCCATCTACTGACTGGTTTATAAATCCTGAAAAGGCCTGTTAAGATGTCTCAAGGCATCTAGCACTGTACTTGTCTCATGGTTGGGGCTCATATTGTTTGAATTGAGCTAAATTTTCTTCTTTTACCTTAGCTTATCACAGAAGTACAGCTGCACCACCTCGGAGTGGAAGTGGGAACAGGAGCTCTGGCAAAGATAATTCAGGAACTACCTGGAAAGGATTTGCCTTTGTCAGACTCCAAGAATCTAATTAATTAATTTTGAGCATATCAGCAATTCTTCAGTTAAGTCACTTTGTATTTTTTCTATAGCTGGGTTTTGTAACATCTGGGTTAAGTAGCACAAAAATGGATGCCTAATAATTATAGATTTTTGGGTCTCACAAGAGAATCTGAAAGAACATCTCATCCAACTCCTTCATTTTTTCAATGAGAAAACTGAAGACTAAAGGAGTTTCATAATTTGATAAAGCTACAGAGCAAGTTTAGGGCAGGTTTTTAATTAAAAGTATCTCAATTTCTCATCAATTATCTTCTATATTGATGACTTTGAGCGTGGAGATCACAGACTCCTTCTTTATACCCAATGTAGGAATCTCTACAGCATCCTTTACTGATGTCAACAGGTGCTGCTTGTGCACATGGAACAGGAATTCATTGCCTTTACGAGTAATATATTTCTCTTAACTTAAAGAGGGCATTTCCTCTATTAAACCCAAGAGAACATTGCAATCCTATGTGTTTTAATAGAAGTATTCTAGGACTGTTTTTGAACTTCTCCCCTTTTCCATCCATATGCACCTCATTCTGTGATCCCATCAGTCTCAAGCCTTTACATCTGTAAACTGAGGACTTTGAAATTTGTATCTCTGGAACAGCCTCTTCTCTTTTGAACTTGAGACCCATGTATAACGGCCCATGTACAACTTGAGCCCCCGCCCTAGAATGTCTAATAGGTATTTCTGATTAATATCCAAAAGCAAAGCCTTGATTTCTCTTTTCCACCAAAATGCTTCCCCCATACCCCAGTTTTCTTCAGCTCTTGAATTGAGACTTTAGTTTTTCTAGTTGTTTGGGCCGAAAAGCAGAAGTCATCTTGATGTGTCTTTATTGGCCCGGGGTACTATTTCAGTCATCTGTTTATTTCATCTCAGCTCAGAATGCACTCTTCACTATATGCTCAGTGATAATGGAATTCCTTTAAGTCTTTCCCCTTTAAAGAGAGCATAATGTTAGTCGTTTTCAGGAGAGGGTGCTAGAGGGACACCAGAGGAGGAAAAGGTTTTGCTACCTTTTTCAGAATGGTCCTGGTATTGGCCGTGTGGGTAGGAGGATATCTAGTGAAGTCTACTCCAGTATCAAGCTCAAAACACAGTCCCTCTGCAAGCCTGCGGCTTCAGCATGACCATAGCCTTTCCTCTGCCTTCTTGACACAGAAACCAGAGGTAGGCATGGCTAGCACCCACTGAAGTGCTCCTATTGCTGACAGCACCTGGGCTTCTACCACCCACGCCTGCCTGTGGGATTATTTGTTGATCATCTGCTCTGGGCTGGCACTCAGCACTCTAGAGGGTGATAGCCTATTGCTGGCCCAGCAACTCCAGACCACCTCTGGCCTGGCCATACCTATGTAATTCTCTATGATGTTGGGAGCTGAACTGTACTTTCTCTAAGTTTTCCCTTCCTTGGATTTTTTCCCTGAGTTCTAGGATAATATATAGCTACTCTTTTATCAGAGTTAATAATTCTCTATATTAAATTTTGTCTGCTTAATTTACCATGTGATATCTTTATCTGGATTGGATCTGGATTTCTATAGGACCATCCCATAGCTGCTAGGAGCATTGGCCACAAAACACATAGCTGTCCCCTTCCTTGGAATAATTGCCCTTCATTAGTGGGAGCTGCCAAGCTCAGGAGGTTAGCCACCTTTTCCTCCTCCCCCACCTATGGGCCGGAGCCAATGACTAACCGTTAAAAGCCAGCTCCTTTGACTTAAGGCAAGGACAATTCTGTGGGTACACTGTGCCTCCCAGAGTTCCCTTGTGGATCAGGCCAAGGCTAAACTTTGCCAGAAACCATGTCTTTTCTCAGCTCTCTCTCCCCTTGTCAATCCTACTTCCCTTATTCTCTAACGTGTCTTTCCTGAGAGTATTCCCTTAATAAACTGAGTATATCCTAGTCTTTGCCTCAGACTCTGCATCTGGGGAACCTGACCTTAGACATGTACCAAGAACACAGTGCTAGAAGATAGTGAAGTTAGTAATTATACTAGATCCATCTAACTCCACATCTTGTGCTCTCTAACCAGCATTGTCTCATAGTTAAGGTAATCTTGCACCTTCAGCATGTTCTCCCTAATCCAGTATGTCTTCCATGCTGAGCCACCTTAGCCTGGAGAAAGTTCTGCCATTAGATCAGACTGAAATGTGTGATTATTGATGCAAGAATATCTAAGGCCTGTGCCCATTGTTGCCATAGGTCCGCATGCCCATTATGTATTTCGTGGAGGCTTACACATCCCCTGTGTTACTGGATTGGGCTCATATCTCTTCCCTAGAATGTGGGCCAGCATTCTAATTGGAACTCTGCCTTCCCAGTTCCTTGAAGTGAGTCTGCATGTCTAGCTAAATCACACTGCTGTTCTCCAGTCAGGTTTATTTGGAGTAGACTAGTTCTCCATTTCCTGGCAATTGTGCGCTGGCATTTACTAAGGTACAGAAACTAAGATGATATCTTGACACTTGAATACATTTTAGGTAAATAATCTATGAGTGGGGGCCGTAACAGTGGGTTTATTTATGATTTCTGGCACCATACACTAGCACTTATCCAGGAACGGGGTGGAGGCAATTGAAGGATTGCTCAGGGACCTGGGAGAACCATGAGGACCTAGATTTATAAGAGATTGAAAGATAATTGGGCCAACACTATGTGAGAGCAGCTTCTTTCAACCCGTTCTATTTTCAGATGCTCTAAAACACAGTGGAAGATTCAGCGGACGAGTCAACAGGTCTTGGATCTAATTGTCTCTTTTCCATGATCCCAGCTTATATTTTGATTTTGTGGTTTGTTTTTGACCGTTGCATGCAGATCCCTTTGGGGATTTCTTAGCCTAGTCAATGCTGCCTACTAGAGTATGACTCCAAATTTCCCATATGACTCCAATTACTTGACAGCCCACAACTTTTTTTCTCCCTTTCTCAAGAAACAAACAAACAAACCAATAAATGAAAAGCTGGTATTCTTGCTAGTAGGCTCTCCTTTCTGCAGAGAGACAATTTACCCATATCATAAAGGTGATTACACTCTCTTCAGCATTGCCATGCTTTCTTTGTGGCTGGATGAAGTATACCTGTAGCTAATTCAGTCATATTTTTAGTGTCCCACACTTAGATGAAATTATTAGCCATTTCTACGGTGTCGGCAACTGCAAATAGAAACATGCCTTTGAAGGCAACTAGATCCAACTGGGAATTGAAAAATTAATAGGAATTTAGAATAAATGGGCATGTTTGCAATGAACCATTTATGGGTTCGAGAAACCTAGTTCCTCTGGTAATTTGAATAAGCAGTTTTGCTAACAAAGTTTGTCTATTAAGTTAACCTGCTGGATGTACCTGTCATTCACAAACAACTTGAATTATCACTTTCCAATTAAATTTTACCCTTTCCCCTTAGCTTGCTGGTTTGTGGAGTTGATTCTTTCCATTCTATGCAGGGAATGGAGAGACAGAAAAAATAGAAACAACTTACAGTGCTAGCAGAGGCAGGCTGGCCTGCATCTCCATCAGGGACGAAGAGTGTTTGTGTTACACACGTAACTTTGGATGAAATTCATGTATATTGTGCAGGTAACTTTGGACGAAATCCAAGTGGTGCCACATTTATTTGAAATGGCAGATATTCTCAATAGAAATTCTCAGTTATGATCAATATCTACTAGTAGTTCTTGATCCCTCTTCTTAATAGATCTCCAGTATCATGGTCCCTACCCCTCTGAGCATAATGGATTTTAACTTCAGGAAAATAAGCAAGTGTCACCAGCAGCTTCAAAATGTTTGTAATCATAATGATTCGTCATACTAGTAAAATGTGTTACAGTGTCCTTGCCATCTTTATTTATGTGATTTTAGTCCCTTGGGTGTAACTTCTTTTTCCCCAGTGGAAATGTGTGTCCCTCAAGGAAATTCAATGTGCTGCTCACTCATTGATACATCAGGAACCCCTTTTATGTTCTCTTCAGCTTTTTAGCAGTTAGAGCACTGTTCTCAAGGAGACAGTTATGAACAGGATTGATTTTTCCGTTTGACTCTGAGATGAGATTGCAGCAGTATGGCAACAGACCAGATCCAGGGTGCTGATGCTCGCCTGGAAGGGTGAGGAAGGAGCCAGGGATCTCAGAGACCAGGTTGAGCAATCTGAGAGCATGACTTTGGTGCAAATGAAGCAGCATATATTTTAGCTGGTGTGAAGGTAGAGAAGATATTTAACCTCTTTGAGATTGTTTCTTCATCTTTCTGTAGAGGATGATAACAAGATGCACCTCATGAGATTATTGGAAGGATTAAAGGAGGCATTCATGTGAAGTCTGAGCACAGTCCCTTGTGCAAGACTAACATTTTTGGTTGCATACACTGATCATCACTGCTAATTCAAGTTGAGGAGAAAGTCATCTGTTTTGCTTGGAAAGTGTTCTATTTCAGTTTATTTAGATACATGGCTTAAGGAATTTCACCTTACATTTCTACCATTTATAAAAATCTATTATGTTCAAACTTTCAAAGTAGGTGACCCATTCTGTGAGCAGGTGCACACACAGGCATAGTTATGAGTAGTTATGATTAGCATACATATTGTTTTCTGGAGGCAAACATTTTAAGAACCTGAAAAGTTTGTCTTTAATATATGAAGTTTCTTCCTTTTTAGCCATTTTTATATTTTTTATTTGCTCATCAATACCCTTTCCTAGGAAATATATAATTATGCATTTAACAAATACCTACGTAATATTTACAGAGTGCCAAGCATTTCCTAGGCCTATTACAAATATTAATTCATGTAATCCTTATGAAGTTGGTTCTATTATTATTCCTGTGGTTACAGATATGTAAACTGAGGAACAAAGTAATTAAGTAACTTGCTCAAGATCTCGTAGACAGTAAGCTGTCCAGCCAGGATTCTAATCCAGGCCGGCTGGCTTCAGAGTCTGTACTTACAGGTAGGAGGCTAGATCAATCTAGCCCATTTGTATGGTGGCAGCTTTTGAATAACTGGATTTGGGATTATTTAACTTGTTCTGTGTGTCTGTACGTCTAGGCTTTCTGAGTTAACTTAGAGTTACCTTATTTCATTTGTTTGGGACTGTGGTACTAACTAGAAATTTCCCTTTTGCGTAAGTCATTCAGGTAAGGAGTTTAGGGATGCAG
The DNA here is from genome assembly GCF_047675955.1 of Chlorocebus sabaeus. NCBI lineage: Eukaryota > Metazoa > Chordata > Mammalia > Primates > Cercopithecidae > Chlorocebus > Chlorocebus sabaeus. Next base: position 64,653,232 of record NC_132918.1, read on the forward strand.
GGGCATGCCAGGGAGTGGTGTTAAGGACTTCGTCTAAAGGAACTGTGTCACATAAACTAGGAGCCATGGATTTGACTGACTTAAACTCTTTTCTCAATCCAAACTAGATTCTGAGACCTCCATCGTTTTAAATTATTTTAGGAACCCCTTCTTAGTAATTTAAAGTAGTTCTATTCAGCACAAATAGAAGACCTATGTACTGAGACCAGAATTTTTATTATTTTTTTTATTTTCTTGCTAATAAATTAACTCTTAATTTTAAGACATTTTAAAACTCCACTAACCATAATGAACCCTACAAATTTAAGAAATTTTTTAAATTTTTCAACTAGTTTGTGTTTGCTTTTGAAGAAGTTAGTGAACTTGTTTGATTTCCCTCTTAGTACTTGTCCCTGATCCACCAGCGGTGGTCTGCTTTTATAATACCAACTGACCATATTTTTAGTTTGAAAAAACCATGAGCTTTCTTTGCTGTACATGCTCTTGGTTTCCTGCCACATCACTGGTAGCTCCTTTGCCATGTCCACCTATGTTCTGCGACTTCATGAAGTGGAACTGCTCCAGAACTCAGACTTTAGTCAGATCATATCACTCCTTCACTCAAAATGCTGTAATGGCTGCTTGTTTAAAGTCCCTGCGGTAAGACTCTTTATCATCTGGTCCTTCACTCTCTCTCTGGCCTGATTGCCTATTCATTACTTTGCTCTCACTGCTGGAACAATGTACCACAAACTTAAATGGTTTAAACAACAAAAAATTGTCTCACGGTTCCAGAAGCTGAAGTCTGAGATCGAGGTGTCAGGAGGCCTTCCTCCCTCTGTTGGTGCTAGGGAAGGGCCTGTTCCTAGCTCCTCTCCTAGCTTCTGGTAGCTCCTTGACTGGCAGAACAACTCCAGTCTTCATATGGAATTCTCCTTGTGAGCATGTCTATCTCTGTGTCCAAATTTCCTCTTTTTATAAGCACACAGTCATATTGGATTAGGGGCCCACCTTATTCCAGTATAACCTAATTTTAACTAATGGTATCTTCAATTACTCTATTTCCAAATCAGGTCACATTCTGCAGTACTAGGGGTTGGGACTTCAACATATGAATTTGGGACGCAATTCAGTCTGTAACACCTACTATGCTTCTTCCTGCTCACTGTGGGGTAGCCATACTACCTTCTTTGAGGTTTTTTGAGTACTTGAATGTGCTCCTGCCTTAAAGTCTTTGCCTTATCTGTTCCCTCTGCCTAGAACACTCCCACCCTCACCACCACTGTCCTCATGGATTACAAACTCCCTTCTTTAAGTATGTCTTCAGATATGCCCTCCTCAGTAATGCCTATGCAGATCACCCTATTTAAAATCTTACCCCAACTCCTCCTCATGTCCCTCAGACCCTCTTGTCTGTTCCTTTTCTTTTTTCCATAGTATTTATAACCTTATAACTAAAATGTTTTTTGCTTGTCTTCTGACCCTGATACTGGAGTGTAAGCCCACTGAGGGGCCTGTGTCTTTTTTTATTCAATGTAATCCAAGCACCTAGAACTGAAATTGTGTGTAGCACTCCCATTTTTCTTTGTTGGTTTAGTTTGAGAGATGAAACCCTTTAATATATTGGAGTAAGGCAGTTGGGAGAAAGGCAAAACATATCTGAAACAAGTTTCTTGCACACTGTGACATGGCTTTTCCACGTCATACATTCGAGGCTTTTAGCTAAATACCATCTTCATGATGACTGCAAATCGTTGTGGGTGCTTGCCATGGCTCCCTTCTGAGAGCTCAAAGCATTCTCTTCCTACAGAGAGGAATCCGACTCTTCCAGAGATGGGAGAGGCCTCATTTGACTGGCTTCTGCCATCACTTAGCATGTGGAGAAGCAATCACTGAGGCTTCTAGAAGGGACCTCTTACTCAATTCAGGAACTCAGGCATCATGACTTGCTGTGATTTTCCCACTAACATCAAAAGCAAAAAGCTCCTAAAGTAACCACAAAGTACTCTGAGAGACATTTCTCTGGCTTCAGTGGAGTAGATAAGGTTTAAAGGGCCACAGATGTTACATCCACTTGCCTTAATAATCACATCAAGGTCTCTCATCGTTCTCTGGTAGCCAATATAAGGAAAGATTCCCAGCAGAACTGCTAAGCTAGCCAAGCCAACATTTTATGTTAAAATTGTCTGTTTGTTATCAGCCTCTACCTCACAGAATGTGGAATCTAATGAGGGCAAGCATGTCTTGCCTATTGTTGATTTTCAGTCTGGTGCCCAGCATAGATACTGTATATAGAAAATGCTTGGAAAATCCTTCTGAAACCCCAGCTGAAGTATAGTCTCAGAGCTCAGCCCACACAATCTCGTGGAGGTTGCATCACCACCCAGCTACCTGGGTTAAGTATCACTGTGGCATGGTCCATGCCTTTGTTCTTTGGTTCAGTTTCTCGTTAAACTCATGAATGGTTTGCAAAAATAAATTCTGAAACACTGCTTAAGGAGTTCTTCTTGCAGGGGTAAGATTGGTGACCTGTAGGAGAGCCTGAAAGGGTGTTTCTGAGGTCATGTGGCCCAGGTGGTGAAACCTGTCAACAGTGCATCTAAAATGAATGAGTCTTCAAAGAGGAAGAACTGCCTATACAGATGTGGGAAATGTGACATTGATTTTTTTTTCAGCCATGCTCTTTCATGGATAGCAACATTATCCATGACTAACCATAAAACAGGAGTGGTATCAAGAGGCATCATTGACCAAAGCAGCACATTTGATCCCTCAATCCACAGGTAATAAACCCATCTTATTCCTTATTTGGCCATACATCATATACTTCCTGAACAATGGCACTTTTTTTTTTTTTTCTCGTCCTATCAGTGCTATCTACATTAAATCCATTTAAAAGAAAAGGCTAGGCATGTTTTAGTGCAGAGGTAGCTCCTTTTGATGAGGATGGATTCTTTCTGCAGACAAAGCTTTATCAAGAACCTAATGAAGCCTATGCTTTGGGGCCTTCTACTTCCCCTAGTGGGAGCCTTACCATGTGCCACAATCAGTTTTGTTTGTAAAATTTTCAAAAGGAATGTATTTTAAACACAATAGGTTTACTGTACTGTCTCTCACCATTCTGATTTCCCTTCTGCCACACTCATCTTCATATGGCTGCAGGCAATTTTGAGGTTCAGCTAAAAGGGAATGTTGAATTGAGAATGCATTTATTTAGGTTAGATTGAGCGGAATATATTTACATTGTTTGCACTAATTTCTTTTTTTTAATTTTTTATTATATTTTAAGTTCTAGGGTACCTGTGCACAACGTGCAGGTTTGTTACATATGTATACATGTGCCATGTTGGTGTGCTGCACCCATTAACTCGTCATTTACATTAGGTATATCTCCTAATGCTATCTCTCCCACCTCTCCCCACCCCATGACATGCCCCAGAGTGTGATGTTCCCCTTCCTGTGTCCAAGTGTCCTCATTGTTCAATTCCCACCTATGAGTGCGAACATGCGGTGTTTGGTTTTCTGTTCTTGTGATAGTTTGCTGAGAATGATAGTTTCCAGCTGTATCCATGTCCCTACAAAGGACATGAACTCATCCTTTTCGATGGCTGCATAGTATTCCATGGTGTATATGTGCCACATTTGCTTAATCCAGTCTGTCATTGATGGACATTTGGGTTGATTCCAAGTCTTTGCTATTGTGAATAGTGCCGCAATAAACATACGTGTGCATGTGTCTTTATAGCAGCATGACTTATAATCCTTTGGTTATATACCCAGTAATGGGATGCCTGGGTCAAATGGTATTTCTAGTTCTAGATTCTTGAGGAATCGCCACACTGTCTTCCACAATGGTTGAACTAGTTTACAGTCCCACCAACAGTGTAAAAGTGTTCCTATTTCTCCACATCCTCTCCAGCACCTGTTGTTTCCTGACTTTTTAATGATGGCCATTCTAACTGGTGTGAGATGGTATCTCATTGTGGTTTTGATTTGCATTTCTCTGATGGCGAGTGATGATGAGCATTTTTTCATGTGTCTGTTGGCTGTATGAATGTCTTCTTTTGAGAAGTGTCTGTTCATATCCTTTGCCCACTTTTTGATGGGTTTTTTTTGCTTTTTTCTTGTAAATTTGTTTGAGTTCTTTGTAGGTTCTGGATATTAGCCCTTTGTCAAATGAGTAGATTGCAAAAATGTTCTCCCATTCTGTAGGTTGCCTGTTCACTCTGATGCTAGTTTCTTTTGCTGTGTGGAAGCTCTTTAGTTTAATTAGATCCCATATATCAATTTTGGCTTTTGTTGCTGTTGCTTTTGGTGTTTTAGACATGAAGTCCTTGCCCCTGCCTATGTCCTGAATGGTATTACCTAGGTTTTCTTCTAGGGTTTTTATGGTTTTAGGTCAAACATTTAAGTCTCTCATCCATCTTGAATTAATTTTCATATAAGGTGTAAGGAAGGGATCCTGTTTCAGCTTTCTACATATGGCTAGCCAGTTTTTCCAGCACCACTTATTATATAGGGAATCCTTTCCCCATTTCTTGTTTTTGTCAGTTTTGTCAAAGATCAGATGGTTGTAGATGTGTGGTAATATTTCTGGGCGCTCTGTTCTGTTCCAATGGTCTATATCTCTCTTTTGGTATCAGGACCATGCTGTTTTGGTTACTGTCACCTTGAAGTTTAGTTTGAAGTCAGGTAGCGTGATGCCTCCAGCTTTGTTCTTCTAGCTTAGGATTGTCTTGGCAATAGGGCTCTTTTTTGGTTCCATATGAACTTTAAAGTAGTTTTTTTTCCAATTCTGTGAAGAAAGTCATTGGTAGCTTAATGGGGATGGCATTGAATCTATAAATTACCTTGGGCAGTATGGTCATTTTCACGATATTGATTCTTCATATCCATGAGGATGGAATGTTCTTCCATTTGTTTGTGTCCTCTTTTATTTCACTGAGCAGCGGTTTGTAGTTCTCCGTGAAGAGGTCCTTCACATCCCTTGTAAGTTGGATTCCTGGGTATTTTATTCTCTTTGAAGCAATTGTGAATGGGAGTTCACTCTTGATTGGGCTCTTTGTTTGTCTGTTATTGGTGCAGAAGAATGCTTCTGATTTTTGCACATTGATTTTGTATCCTGAGACTTTGCTGAAGTTGCTTATCAGCTTAAAAAGATTTTTGGCTGAGATGATGGGGTTTTCTAAATATACAATCATGTCATCTGCAAACAGGGACAATTTGACTTCCTGTCTTCCTAATTGAATGCCCATTATTTCTTTCTCCTCCCTGATTGCCCTGGCCAGAACTTCCAATACTATGTTGAATAGGAGTGGTGTGAGAGGACATCCCTGTCTTGTGCCAGTTTTCAAAGGGAATGCTTTCAGTTTTTGCCCATTCAGTATGATATTGGCTGTGGGTTTTTCATAAATAGCTCTTATTATTTTGAGATACATCCCATCAATACCTAGTTTATTGAGAGTTTTTAGCATGAAGGGCTGTTGAATTTTGTCAAAGGCCTTTTCTGCATCTATTGAGATAATCATGTGGTTTTTAGGCCAGGCGCAGTGGTTCAAGCCTGTAATCCCAGCACTTTGGGAGGCCGAGACGGGTGGATCACAAGGTCAGGAGATCCAGACTATCCTGGCTAACACAGTGAAACCCCGTCTCTACTAAAAAATACAAAAAAATAGCCGGGTGAGGTGGCAGGTGCCTGTAGTCCCAGCTACTCGGGAGGCTGAGGCAGGAGAATGGCGTAAACCCAGGAGGCGGAGCTTGCAGTGAGCTGAGATCGCGCCACTCACTCCAACCTGAGCAACAGCACGAGACTCCGTCTCAAAAAAAAAAAAAAAAAATCATGTGGTTTTTGTTTTTGGTTCTGTTTATCTGCTGGATTACATTTATTGATTTGTGTATATTGAACCAGCCTTGCATCCCAGGCATGAAGCCAACTTGATCATGGTGGGTAAACTTTTTGATGTGCTGCTGGGTTTGGTTTGCCAGTATTTTATTGAGGATTTTTGCATTGATGTTCATCAGGGATATTGGTCTAAAATTCTCTTTTTTTTGTTGTGTCTCTGCTAGGCTTTGGTATCAGGATGATGTTGGCCTCGTAAAATGGGTTAGTTAGGAATCTTTCTTTTTCTATTGATTGGAATAGTTTCAGAAGGAATGGTACCAGCTCCTCTTTGTACCTCTGGTAGAATTCGGCTGTGAATCTGTCTAGTCTGGGACTTTTTTGGTTGGTAGGCTATTAATTATTGCCTCAATTTCAGAGCCTGTTATTGGTCTATTCAGGGATTCAACTTCTTCCTGGTTTAGTCTTGGGTGAGTGTATGTGTCCAGGAATTTATCCATTTTTTCTAGGTTTTCTAGTTTATTTGTGTAGAGGTGTTTATAGTTTTCTCTGATGGTAGTTCATATTTCTGTGGAGTCGGTGGTGATATCTCGTTTATCATTCTTTATTGCATCTATTTGATTCTTCTCTCATCTTTATTCGTCTTGCTAGTGGTCTATCAATTTTGTTGATCTTTTCAAAAAACCAACTCCTGGATTCATTTATTTATTGAAGGGTTTTTTGTGTCTCTATCTCCTTCAGTTCTGCTCTGATCTTAGTTATTTCTTGCCTTCTGCTAGCTTTTGAATGTGTTTGCTCTTGCTTTTCTAGTTCTTTTAATTGTGATGTTAGGGTGTCAATTTTTAGATCTTTCCAGCTTTCTCTTGTGGGCATTTAGTGCTATAAATTTCCCTCTACACACTGCTTTAAATGTGTCCCACAGATTCTGGTATGTTGTATCTTTGTTCTCACTGATTTCAAAAACATCTTTATTTCTGCCTTCATTTGTTTATGTACCCAGTAGTCATTCAGGAGCAAGTTGTTCAGTTTCCATGTAGTTGAGTGGTTTTGAGTGAGTTTCTTAATCCTGAGTTCTAGTTTGATTGCACTGTAGTCTGAGAGATAGTTTGTTATAATTTGTGTTCTTTTACATTTGCTGAGGAATGCTTTACTTCCAACTATGTAGTCAATTATGGAGTAAGTGTGATGTGGTGATGAGAAGAATGTATATTCTGTTGATTTGGGGTGGAGAGTTCTGTAGATATTTCTTAGGTCCGGTTGGTGCAGAGCTGAGTTCAATTCCTGGATATCCTTGTTAACTTTCTGCCTCGTTGATCTAATTTTGACAGTGGGGTGTTAAAGTCTCCCATTATTATTGTGTTAGAGTCTAAATCTCTTTGCAAGTCTCTAAGAACTTGCTTTATGAATCTGGGTGCTCCTGTATTGGATGCATATATATTTAGGATAGTTAGCTCTTATTGTTGAATTGATCCCTTTACCATTATGTAATGGCCTTCTTTGTCTCTTTTGATCTTTGTTGGTTTAAAGTCTGTTTTATCAGAGACTAGGATTGCAACCCCTGCCTCTTTTTTTTTTCCATTTACTTGGTAGATCTTCCTCCATCCCTTTTTCTGAGCCTATGTGTGTCTCTGCACATGAGATGGGTCTCCTGAATACAGCACACTGATAGGTCTTGACTCTTTATCCAATTTGCCAGTCTGTGTTTTTTAATTGGAGCATTTAGTCCATTTGCATTTAAGGTTAATATTGTTATGTGTGAATTTGATCCTGTCATTGTGATGTTAGCTGGTTATTTTGCTCGTTAGTTGATCCAGTTTCTTCCTAGCATTGATGGTCTTTACATTTTGGCATGTTTTTGCAGTGGCTGGTACCGTTTGTACAGATGGGGTTTTGGTGTGGATGTCCTGTCTGTTTGTTAGTTTTCCTTCTAACCATCAGGACCCTCAGTTGCAAGTTTGTTGGAGTTTGCTCGAGGTCCACTTCAGACCCTGTTTGCCTGGGTATCAGCAGCAGAGGCTGCAGAAGAGTGAATATTGCTGAACAGCAAATGTTGCTGCCTGATTGTTCCTCTGGAAGCTTCATCTCATAGGGGTACCCGGCCGTGTGAGGTGTCAGTCTGCTCTACTGGGGGGTGCCTCCCAGTTAGGCTACTAGGGGGTCAGGGACCCACCTGAGGAGGCAGTCTGTCCGTTCTCAGATCTCAAACTCTGTGCTGGGAGAACCACTGTTCTCTTCAAAACTGTCAGACAGGGACATTTAAATCTGCAGAGGTTTCTGCTGCTTTTGGTTTGGCTATGCCCTGTCCCCAGAAGTGGAGTCTACAGAGGAAATCAGGCCTCCTTGAGTTGTGGTGAGCTCCACCCAGTTCAAGCTTCCTGGCTGCTTTGTTTACCTACTCAAGCCTCAGCAATGATGGGCTCTCCTCCCCCAGCCTCGCTGCCACCTTGCAGTTAGGTCTCAGACTGCTGTGCTAGCCATGAGGGAAGCCCCATGGGCATGGGACCCTCCGAGCCAGGTGCAGGATATAATCTTCTGGTATGCCATTTGCTAAGACCCTTGGAAAAGTGCAGTATTAGAGTGGGAGTGACCCCTTTTTCCACGTGCTCTATCTCACAGTTTCCCTTGGCTAGGAAAAGAAATTCCCTTACCCTTGTGCTTCCTGGGTGAGGTGATGCCTCTCCCTATTTCAGCTCTCACTCAGTGGGCTGCACCCACTGTCCTGTACCCACTGCCCGACACGCCCCAGTGAGATGAACCCAGTACCTCAGTTGGAAATGCAGAAATCACTCTTCTTCTGTGTCGCTCACGCTGAGAGCTGTAGCCTGGAGCTGTTCCTTTCGGCCATCTTGGAACTGCGGCACCAATTTCCAAGTATAGCTGTTGCTAGTCATTCTGGTATAGGAATACATGGGCTTGCAGGAATACTTGAGTTACCTGCTCCATGACTCACTGAGTGTTAGGACACTAAGGTGCAGGGCCTGAGATCTTGCCCCAGGATAGATAGCTCCTACAGTGCATTGCACCAGAATTGTGACAATGGGGAAGTTGAAGGAAGGCCTGAAATAGCCAAAAACAGATCTGTGGAAAAGTATTGTAAGAGATACATTTGGCAGTCAGTGATTAATAAAGCCATCGTGTTATTTTTCTGGATTTCTTGTGTTTGTCGACTTTTTTTAATCTGTTACTTGGGTGATTTTTTTCTCATCTTAAGTGAATATTCATCTTCACTCCTAATTTATTTGTAATTTTCTTCTTACAGAACTTTTCCTATTTTAAAAAAGCATTAAGACTTCCAAAACATGGATCGTCCCTTCTATGGCCTTATCAATTATCTTTAATTTGTTAAATTTTGACAGGTTCTCTGGGTCCTAATGTATGAAAATGTCATATAAAGTTTAATGTCATTTGGTGGTTATTATTAGTAATTTCACTGCCCTCAACAACTTCTAAAAACATACAGATATTAGATAACTAGTCCTTATCAAGTCTCTAAGTGCAAGAAAAAAATAACACTAGCATCCTTTTTTTTGTTGTTGTTTTCTTGAGACAGAGTCTCATTCTGTTGTCCAGGCTGGAGTGCAATGGCGTGATGTTGGCTCAATGCAACCTCTGCCTTCCAGGTTCAAGTGATTCTCCTGCCTCAGCCTTCTGAGTAGCTGGGACTACAGGCACATGCCACCATGCCAGGCTAATTTTTAAAAATATTTTTAGTAGAGATGGAGTTTCACCATGTTAGCCAGGATGGTCTTGATCTCCTGACCTCGTGATCCTCCCACCTTGGCCTCCCAAAATGCTGGGATTACAGGTGTGAGCCACCGCACCCAGCCTAGCATCTTATTTTTATACAATAGTGGAGTTCTGCAATATGAGTAGATTTTCATAGCTAAAAACCTCTATGAATTACCCAGGGTTTTTGTCTTTTTGCCTTCTACATGAGGCTATGCCCTTCTAAATAAAACATGTTTTTTTTTTTTTTCCTAATTATTTGCAGATAGTATGAGAGAATTCCTAAATGTTATTTTTGCTGAATGCCTTTATTCTACATATATAATATATACTTCAGTGAAAAATGAATGTTTTAAGTAGCCACAGTGTTCTCAAATTTTGTGTGAGGAAAGATAGTAATGAAATGCTTAAGCATTTCTACTTGAACTAGAGTTGACTAATTAGAACAGGTCAAAGCATGTGCATTTGTACACAGAGGATAATTTTGTTTGGCATTTCCAGTCATCAATCTAACTGCAGTAATGGCTTTAGAAGATATCAGTAAAGCTCTGAAACCTGTAGTGTGACAAATAATACAAGCTCACCCTTTAAATAAATTGTACCACCAAGAGATAGATTGATAATAAGTTTTGATGAAAGTAATTCAAAACTTTCCAGATCGAGTGTAAGCCAGTTGTAGAGCCTTTGAAATCTTCGGAAGTTCTGTTTTGACCACAGATAAATCACTAATGTGTGGTTCATTTCAGGATATTTTTTAGGGTGAAGCCTATAGGAGAAGTGTAAGAAAGCCTCTACATTGTACTTTACTAGTGAAGAAATATTTGCATTTCCTATCCTTAGCGATGTACCAAGCACTCTAAGGTACAGAATCCCATGCTAAGTGTAGACCTTGACCAAATCCTTTAAGTCCTTTAGAGCTCAGTTGCCTTATTTTATATATTTTGAGCTCTTGCAAAAATATTTTGTGGTGTTTTCTCTTTATTCATATATTAAGTGGGTCAGGTCCATAATAGAGCAGAAGAGTAATTAGCACTCTAGGTATAACAGAGTACTATGGGAGTTGACGATATCACTGAAGCCCTTAGGATTCCACTGAGTTATTGCTTAATACTTGGGCAAGAGTTACTAGAGGGGATAATTCTGGTTTGAGGTCAGCAACTCCAAATTTGGGCATTCGAACAGAGTCATGCATTATTCAACAACTCTGTACTAAGGTCTCAACATAAAATTAAATTTGCATATGGTCAAAATTACCTACCACTCTCCTTTATGAAGTAAGTCTGTTGTAGACTGACATTTTTGTCTTTCGTTAATGCAGTCAGAATTTCCTCAGTATTGAATAGGTAACTAACTCTTGAATTCAGTCTCTAATAAAATAGTTCCCTTATGTTTTGGAGACATATTATATATTTTTTAAAATAAAGTTTATCTTTAAACCATTCCAACAATTTTCCTCTCTTTTTAATTATTTCCTTATTTATTTACTTATCTATATGTTCATGCTGAGCTTGTATATTAAGTTTGTGTGAGTTAAATGTGCTTATTTGGGCCTGGATTCCACTGTGCTTTCAGGGTTTACTGCTAATGATGAAGATTTCTCTCAGACATTCATTACTAAATCACATTACTAGAGTGGACCATTTCTGTGACATCGTCTTTGTCTCCTCTTCTTATTTTACCATTCGAGACTGTAAAACCACTAACTTCTGGCCCAATTCCTCAATGCTTTATCATTGACTCCACTTGTCATTTTCTTCTATTTTGGGGGGAAAATTTAAAAAGTAATGGCTGCCTTTTTAAAGGTCATATAGCTATTTCGCTTTCTAATTTTATCTTAAAGATTTTAATTTTTAATATGTTTTTCTGAGATAAAGATGTATTCAATGTCAGGGAGGGAAAGATGTAAAATAAGTTATTTGAAATCATATTTCGTATGTACAGAGGAATAAATACAGACAGATTAAGATCTATAGTGACACATCTTATATTGATTTGTGCTTCCCTATAAGAGAATGCGTGTGCATCTTAAAAGACAGAGCCAAGATTTCTGTTAAGATTAATTGGCATGGAGTGGTTTTTCTCTTAGTGATTTCAAAGTAAAGTTTTTTTTTCCTATTTTTGGCATATGAAATAGAGTAGCCTAACTCAAACAGATCAACTTTTCTTGAACATTAAATAAAGACAAATTCTGACATTTTTAAATAATGAGTATATTGCATGTTCCAACTTAGAAAATATTTAACCTTATTTCAGTCATTAGGTTTTTTGGAGCACTTGAAAATGTAATGTATTAAAAGTTGCCATGGAGCCTGTGAAAAATTAGTCTAGTGATGGTTATTTTGTTTACCTAAACCATACTTGCTTTGAAAATTATGAAACCTAAACAGTCTATGTTTGAAGAGAAATAAACCATTTTTAATGATTTGAAGTGTCATTCATTTCTCCCTCCTTTCCAATAATGTATTCCTACAAGGTTGAGAGGAACTAACTTTTGTTAAGAAGGATGTACTTTGTTTTGAACCCTTTTTTTTTTTTTTTTTTTTTTTTTTTGAGATTGGCTGGAGTACAGTGGCATGGTTGTAGCTTACTGTAACCTCGAACTCCTGGGCTCAAACGATCTTCCCACTTTGATCTCCCAAAGCGCTGGAATTACAGGCATGAGCCACCTCACCCAGCCTGATTTGGTTTTTGACGAAATGTGTCAATGATTAAACTGGAATCAGGTCTTTTGCTGTTTTCTGTTACCAAGGTTAGAATTACCAGTGATTCCCAAGGATATATTTTGGACCAGGTGTTAATGAGTACTGTACAAACAGATGACACCTTGCATAAAGCCCAGCCTCCAATATGTAGGGGCTTGTAGTAACAACAGACATACAGAATTCTAACACAGAGATGACTTTGGCAAATGCTAGAATGAATAAAACACTTGAGTTGAAGAAGAGGAAAGAAAAACAAAGGCAACCATGATGAAGACTGACAAAGAAAAAGACATGAATGGGGATGTTGATATAGTTTCAGGAATAGAATGAGTTAAAAATTAAGACAAAGGTTGTAGTCAAAACATGGGATACATTGAATACTAACCTGAGGGATTTAGACTTTATTCTCAATACCTGAAATCTAAGCTAATATGAAGGAAGACTTGTAGAGACATAATAGAGTGACAGTATTCTAATATGGACTGGGTTTTTATGGACCCACAAAAATCAGAACTCTACTATGGAAGGATCCATAAAAGTCCAATCCATTATTTTACACATAAGGAAACTGAGGCACAGAAGTGACTTTTGGAAGTGAGTTATCAAAGGTTCTATACAATATCAGTAGCTTAGTTGGACCAAAAACCCAAATCTGCTGACTTCCAGCCTAGAAATCTTTTGATCACATTAGGCTATACTGGGCTATTCAAGGTCAAAGTCCTCAGCAGTTATTACTTCTTAAATATGTAGAGATAGGCCTAGTTGTCATTGTTTTTTAATATCTGTTCTTCTCCTGTGAGCTTCTAAGAATGAGAACTTTCTCCTGGACATATGAATGTGGTGTGTATGCTAATGTATTTGCCCTTCATATAAAAATTCTTATAATTCTCCTTTTTAGAAAATTATTGACTCACTCCATGACTTGTGGAAGGTGGTGTGTTTTGTTCATGTGAACTTGACAGTTTCTTGTAACATTTATTCTTTAGAAATTGGCTTTTCTATCTACTCTGGGAGTTATTTTATTTCTTAGTATCTCTCATTCATAGATGGCTGATTTGGATAATGCTTTTGTCCACAATATGGGTCTAAAATTTGCAAAAATTAAATGTTTTCATTTAGAATACTAGTCAGTGATATTTTCCTCCATAAGCTATTTTGGCTGGTGTGCTAGGTCAGGTATATATACATGCCAGTGATTTCAGAAGTAAGTCTTATATTCTTAGGTGTTTATTATGAATGTAGTGTTTATGAAAAGTGATATCATTAGCAAAGCACATTGTTAGGAACTGAAAATATGTATTTTGAAGTAATTCTTTTGATATTAAGTTCTTCTTGACCATATGGGCCTTACCCCAGTCTTAGATGTATATTCCAATGGAATAAGTATTGAATGCTTGTCTTGTAAGGCATAATTTGAAAAATGTTCAGGCCTTTATATTGAGAATACAAATTCTATTGAGCAGTGCTTCAGCTGCCAGCAGGGTTGGCAAAATAGCTTTAAGCAAAAGCAGTGTCTACTATAGTTAGCTATTTTATATGATGTCCACACATATTTGATATAATTATATATGTTTGTATCTGTTTACATGTGGATAAAATTTTCCATTCTGAGCCCTACGAAAGGTAGTTTTGATCATTAGTAGTAGTAGTAGTAGTTAACAGAGCCTCTCTTCGTTGAACCCTACAAGGGCATGCTTGGTATTTCCTGAATGATAAGCAAGGTCATTAGAAGAAAGTGTGGTTTCTATAATCCTTGTCTTGGTAAGGTCTTGACACTAAGAGACTGATTTACGTTTTGGAGGCATCATACTTCTTTAGCATCAAAGTATTTGCTCCACCATCTGTCTCTCTCTCTCTTAGTCTCTCTCTCTCTCTCTCTCTCTCTCTCTCTCTTTTGCTTTCTCTCTGTCTCTCTGTCTCTCTTTCTCACACACACACACACACACACACACACACACACACACGGGAAAATTCACTCTGCAGGAAAGGCAGCTGTTAACTTACTGATGTTTAGGCTATTCAGGCTGTGCTCTGCAAAGCTCAGTTGGGTGCCATTCACAAAAGATCCCCTAGGATATGGTGCCTATAGTCGGAATTGGTGCCTTCTGGGGCTCTCTAGTGCTCTTCAAGAGCAGGACATGTCTTAAAATATTTCCAAAAGATTTTCAATAATATGAAAAAACACCCATATACATTAGATCTATGGTTTGTGTACAATTCTGGAGATCCACAGTTTCCCAGTCTCTTATCTCTGACTTGTCCACTAGACCTCAAGACTTAGGGTTTATTTTTGGAGCTGTGTCCCAAGTCTTCACCTGGATTCTTCACTGGACTTCTTTTGCCTGGATAGGTCCAGTGACACTTTCATATCACTGCAATCACTGGAATTTGTTGTTTATATTCAGGCATAAGTATGGGAAATATCATTGTTGCTCTCTAGAGCCAACATTACTCTTTGGGCACCTCAACCTGGTTTTCCTTTTAATCTTGAAAACCAGACAAGACATCTGCTTCCCTCTGTGCTTTCTTCTTTAGCAAGTCAGGTGTCCTTAATCCCTCCTTTTACTCATTTCTTTCCACCTTGGGCCAAGTTGCTATTTTCCATAGTGTTACTAATCTGTACATCAAATGAGCCAGTATTTTATCCTATTCGGATATCTCAAGTGGGTTGATGGGGAGTAAGATAGTAATACATGACACTTTTCTCTTATTGAGAACTTTTATTCCTCGAGGTGACCCATTGGTTAGATCGAAGATCAAAATATACAAGAGAACTCAAGAATTCCCAACATCACTATGGATTATATTTGAATATTGGTACTTTATTTCTGTAAAAGTGTTCTCGGTCCAGAGCTCAGGAAGGAGTATACACACACACAGGGACACATAGGTTATAAATGATACAAAGATATAAGATATATCAACTACCTATGCCCTATGAAGAATAAGAAAACGAGTTTAGTGCAAAACAAAAATAACCAGAATTTTTGAACATCTTGTTTATGCTATAGATTCAGGAAAACACTCAGTATCTGTTATGAACCAGGCTGTCACAGCAATTGTGAAGTACAGATAATGTTGTACGCCCAGTGAGCGGCAACAAGGCTCAAAGTTGGTGGTCATGATTTGGGTGCAAGTCTGTCTAACTTCAAGGATCTTGTGTTTCCACTATACATGATGCCTGTGAAAATAAAGATGTTTCCAGGGGAAAGGAACCACCCTTTTGGTGGTTATACATGTGCTCTTCATGTATAATGTTATGCACGTTCATATATTCCTCACTGAGACCACATAATAATCATGTAAGTGAGGTATAGGTTATCATTCCTGCTTAGATTCCCGAGCCAGAGAGGAGGCAGGATCGCATAACCACAAAGGCATAAACCAGAATTGGAATACAAACAGTACGACTCTAGGGCTGTACCCTGTGCATACCCTGTGGGCCCTACCTGGCTCACCTGTTTTTTTGAACAGGTGAGCTAAGAACAATAGTTATATTAATAAATGTTGAAAAGAATAATATTATTATTTAATGACAATAATTGTTTACATATTTTCTGTGGCTGCTTTCATACTATGAACATTGAGTATTTGTGACAGACTGTATGGCCTTCAGAGCCTAAAATATTTAGTTGCTGGCCTTTTACAGAAGAATTTGCTAATCCCTATTCTAAAATCTACATTCTTAGCCTCAGGGCTGTTCTTTTTTCACAAGCTCATGTTAGGCTTATATTGAGCACTTTTGTAATTCGTGGCTTATTTTGTAACATACAAGAGTTTTAAAATAAAAATAAGCATCTGAAACATTTTGGACGAATGTGGCACAGATGTGAAATTTTAGGGGCAGCTCAATAAAACCATAACATAGGTTCTACAATGTATTGTAAGAAAGCATGATAAATGTTTACTCACAGCATTTCTAGTTCTGTGATTCATTTAAAAAATGTATCTATATTGACAAATAAAATGATGGTTATTTGTGTGTTACGTCACCAATATATTTAGCTACTTTCTACTTATTTGTATTCATCAGGTTATTTTCCAAAGCAGATAAAAAGCAGAACATTCACTGGAAACTTATGAATAAAGCTACATGCTTAATGGTTTAGCTAATATGGCCACAGAAAAAGCAAATATGTCTACCTATGAAAAAAATTATATTTAAGACACCTACTATGTGCGGTGCACTTTTATAGGAGGTAACTCATTTTACTCTTCAAGGTTTAGAAGTAAAATAACCACTGCAAGTCATGAAGCCAAGCTAGATCTTGGAACTCCAAATCAGGATGTTTTTGTAAAACATTATAGGACATTTATAATTGGAAGTTGTAAATTAGTCTAGAATTACTCATCCAGTTGGACAATGGATTCTCTTTCTATTTATTTGACTCTATTGCTTCTGTCTGTTATTAGTTCTAAGTATTACCCATTATTTGACTTTATTACTTCTGTCTGTAGTTGATTAGATGTTCAAAAGTAGCTGAAGATGTAAATGATATTGCCACTACTACATATCTCACAAAATAGTTGAAGATGCTGTATTCGTCTGCTTTCCACACTGCTGATAAAGACAACCCTGAGACTGGGAAGAAAAAGAGGCTATTAATAGGACTTGCAGTTCCACATGGCTGGGAAGGCCTCAGAATCATGGCGGGAGGAGAGATGTCCTTCTTACATGGTGGCGGCAAGAGAAAATGAGGAAGAAGCAAAAGCGGAAACCCCTAATAAAACCATCAGACCTCGTGAGACTTAGTCACTACCATGAGAACAGTATGGGGGAAACCACCCCCATGATTCAAAGTATCCCCACCAGGTCCCTCCCACAACATGTGGGAATTATGGTAGTACAATTCAAGATGAGACTTGAGTGGACGCACTGAGCCAAACCATATCATTCCACTCCCGGCCCCTCCAAATCTCATGTCCTTACATTTTAAAACCAATCAGGCCTTCCCAACAGTCCCCCAAAGTCTTCAGCATTAACTCAAAAGTCTATAGTCCAAAGTCTTATCTGAGACAAGGCAGCTCCCTTCCACCTATGAGCCTGTAAAATCAAAAGCAAGCTAGTTAGTTCCTAGATACAATGGAGGTACAGGCATTGGGTAAATACAGCCATTCCAAATGGGAGAAATTGACCAAAACAAAGGGATTACATGGCCCATGCAAGTCCAAAATCTGGTGGGGCAGTCAAATTCTAAAGTTCCAAAATGATCTCCATTGACTCCATGTCTTACATCCAGGTCAAGCTGATGTAAGAAGTGGGTTCCCATGGTCTTGGGCAGCTCTGCCCCTGTGGCTTTGCAGGGTACACCCCCCTTCCAGCTGTTTTCATGGGCTGGTGTTGAGTGTCTGCAGCTTTGCCAGGTGCACGGTGCAAGCTGTTCGTGGATCTGTCATTCTGGGGTCTGGAGGACAGTGGCCCTCTTCTCACAGCTCCACTAGGTGGTGCCCCAGTAGGGACTCTGTTGGGGGGCTCCAACACCGTATTTCCCTTCCGTGCCCTAGCAGAAGTTCGCCATGAGTGCTGTACCCCTGCAGTAAGCTTCTGCCTGGCCATCCAGGTATTTCCATATATCTTCTGAAACCTAGGCAGAGGTTCCCAAACCTCAATTCTTGACTTCTGTGCACTTGCAAGCTCAACATCACATGGAAACTGCCAAAGCTAGGGGCTTGCACCCTCTGAAGCCAGGGCTCGAGATGTACGTTGGCTCCTTTCAGCCTCTGCTGGATCAGCTGGGACACAGGGCACCAAGTCCCTAGGCTGCACACAGCATGCAGACCCTGGGCCCAGCCGAAGAATTGTTTTTTCCTAGGCCTCTGGGCTGTGATGGGAGGGACTGTGACATGCCCTGGAGAAATTTTCCCTATTGTCTTAGGATTAACATTCAACTCCTCATTACTTATGCAAATTTCTGCAACAGGCTTGAATTTCTACTTAAAAAATGGATTTTTCTTTTCTATCGCATTGTCAGGCTGCAAATTTTTCAAATATTTATGCTGTTTCTTTTTTAAAACTGAATGCTTTTAACAGCACACAAGTCACATCTTGAATGCTTAGAATTTTTTTCTGCCACTTACCCTAACTCATCTTTCTCAAGTTCAAAGTTCCACAAATCTCTAGGGCAGTGGCAAAATGCTGTCAGTCTCTTTGCTAAAACATGACAAGAGTCACATTTACTCCAGTTCCCAACAAGTTCCTCATCTCCATCTGAGACCACCTCAGCCTGGATCTTATTGTTCATATCACTGTCAGCATTTTTGTCAAAGCAATACAAGTCTCTAGGAAGTTCCAAATTTTCCCACATTTTCCTGCCTTCTTCTGAGCCCTCCAAACTGTTCCAACCTCTGCCTATTACCCAGTTCCAAAGTTGCCTCCACATTTTTGGGTATTTTTTCAGCAATGCCCCACTCTACTGGTACCAATTTACTGTATTAGTCTATTTTCATGCTGCTGATGAACACATAACTGAGACTGGGAAGAAAAAGAGGTTTAATTGGACTTAACAGTTCCACATAGTTGGGGAGGCCTCAGAATCATGGCAGAAGGTGAAAGGCACTTCTTACATGGTGGCGGCAAGAGAAAATGAGGACGATGCAAAAACGGAAACCCCTGATTAGACCATCAGAGCTCATGAGACTTATTCACTACCACAATAAGAGTATGGGGAAAACTACCCCCATGATTCAGATTATCTCAGGGTAATTATGGGAGTGGTAATTATAGGAGTACAACTCAAGATGAAATTTGGTTGGGGACACAAAGCCAAACCATATCAGATGTTAAGCAAAAATAACTTGTTTTAATAATTCAAGGGTTTCAATAAATCTTATGCCAAGTTTACATAAAAGTTGGAGAGATTACTTTCTTAATTTCCAACCACTCATTTTTTGGTGGTTATCTAGATTTTACAGTTGCAAACAGTAAACATAGAAGTGTAATAAAATCTAAATAAGCAGCAGACTCTTTCGTCTTGCTCAGAACCAGATAGCATAAATACCAGACTTGATAATGAGAGAAGATAAAGATCTGCTACTATGCTATTTTGAAAGATAGTTTTAGATATTTGTGGTAAATGGTTATAGAGAAAATGCATACTATGTCATTGGTTACATAATACCAAAGCTGTACCATAAAAAACTTTGAAATAGGTATTTTTTACATTAAGGCAAAATCAGTTATCATCTCTAACTCTTTATGTACTGTAAACATTTATTCACTTGTTCTCAAGAAAAAACAGATTGTTTGCACTTAGAAAACTTACAAACTGAAGAAAACAAGGACAGTGTGATTTATGAGTGTGTACTTGTGTATCTTTCATAAGGTTCCATTCCTGGTGGGCATGTAATTTGGCACAATGCTTTTGTTCTTTGGAACGCAAATTTGTAATATGTGCCAAGAGTTTTGGAAATGTTCTTACCGTTTGAATCAAAACTTTTAACTTCTAGGAATTTGCCTTAAGGAAGATGTAAAGTACATTCATCATCATGTTAGATATGAGTGAAAAATTTTAAATAATCTGAACAAATAAGTGTAAGAAAATGGCTAACATGCTATATCCAATTATGTTACTATAGTATAGTAATTATAGTATATCCAAGTTGTGGGCTATTTTGCTATCAATAACATGATGTTAAAAATGTATATCTGCTATTTTGGGGGAACATATTACATTAACTGAAAAAGAGGAACTATTTTCTTAAAAATCTGATTATATTAATATATAGCATATATACCTCTATACCTCTCTGACAACACTGATTAAAATGTACTTCATTTTCCTTTTTATTTATGCATGTTTCCCACTACACCAAAGAAATCCAAGGGAAAGGATTGTGGCTTTTACTGGTGTAGTGTCCTTATTGTGCATAATGCTCAGTATGTTGTAGATAAACTGTAACTTCTTTTGAATAAATAAGAAAGGAGAGAAAATCTGGTGGTCTTTATATAATGGAATTATACTTTTTTTTACATTTTATATTTTATTTAGTACTTTCTTATTTATATAATCAGAACAGACAATTTAAAAAGTAATAGTAAATTTTCATATTGAAAAAGAGAGACAGCATCTTTTCTCCAAAACTGCTGGCTTAGATATATAGTGTTGAAATGGTTCTTTCTAATTTGGCTCTAGTTTAAATAACCCTCTCTTAATAGGCCAACCTACAAGATCATATCTGTTGCTTGGCATCCTTTCTACCCTGTGGTATTCTTTTACAGAATGAAGTATCCAACAGTGCAATGCTTAATCATTATTAGCTCTAATTTGGGAAATTGAGCCTTGCAGTAATAAGTGTTTGGGGTCTGAATCTGTGAATGCTACTCATTCTCAGCTTTCCTTTCATCAAAGGAGCTCGTCTTCATTTGCAAACATTTCTTTTCTCTTCAAAACATCTTCCCCACAGTGCCTTTGCCAGGTAAATACATTCCTTCCTGAAATATTAAATCAATACATCAAATTAATTGCCACGAGTTTTGAGACCTGACACCAAAAGAGAATACACAGCCTCTAGCTCAATTCAGAGGTCACTATACTGAATTCCTTTCACAATCTTTGAATTATGCATTTGAAATGCTTGCTGCTGTATCTTGATTGGAATGTATTTTTTTAGTGTGAAAATAATTGACAGGAATTAGTGTTTTTTTCCTTTTCAAAGAAAAATTTAGGGTCAAAGGGAAGCCTCTTGCACGATCAGCAAACAAGACACACCTTCCAGATTTATTTACTTCGATCAATAGATTGCAAATGTCCTAATGTAACTTGAATACGTCATCTCTGTTTGGTTGCCAAGAAGATAATCTGACTCTTGGTTTTATTTCCTCAACCACATCCTTCACCGAGAATCTGGAGAAAATCCCTTAACATTTTCATCAAAGGGATGTTTGATGTAGAAAATCTGAGCTATGAGAAAACCAAGGATCCAAGACAACAAAGGAGAGTTTCTATTTGCACGTATTATGAAGGTTCAGCCCACTGTTTTCTTACCCAGCTAATCTTATACTTTAATTGTCCAAGCTTGTATAGAATTCAAAAAATGATCAGCAATTAACCTATAGGATGCTTTTGTAAAAATTAGAAAAGGGCACTCCTGGTGGACAGATCAGTTAGGAAAAAGAACCTCCTTGGGTGAATCCTGGGGTGCAAGGTTAGTCACTGGCACCCTGTTTCCCATTTGGCTTAGATTCTTTGTGAAATACACAAATGCACAACCCAGGATAGCAGCCCTTGGGTAAAGGATGAGTGTATGAGAATTGTATGAAGCATCTGAGAGGTATGGTATGAAAGATGCCCTATAGCGCCTGAGAACACCTCCAAATCTCAATTGGCGTGGGTCACGTGTAGTGGTAGGTACAGGTCTCAGAAATAGTTCTTGGCCATTTCAGAGAATACCGTACATGCTATTGCCAAATTCAAAGCATGAGGAACAGCTGATTTTTATGTATTGCTTATGTTTGACACACAAAATGGCAATTTTTTATGATTCAACCTAAATAAGTCCCCTATTATTAGTGCTTGGCCATTTTCCGATGTTTTGGTTAAAATACTATTTGTCTCTTATTCTTACACCTCAATGTCTTGATATTCCTCCCCCTCCACCACTACATAAACTGAACTATTATCTTAAATGGGAGCCATCTCTGTATGGAGCTGTTAACTCTTGATAATGTTGAAAATAACTTTGATTTGATTTTATTGCTACTGTCAGCACACTGAGTGGGTGCCAGTTTCAGGACACAATAGTAAGTTAGGGACATTTTAATCAATGAAAAGTTTGTAGCAGAAGAATCACTAGTACTACTTGTTAAATATACCTAGAAACATGAAACAATTGGAATTGTTTCTGGACAAATATTCTACAAAATGCATGTAGTGTTTTTGTAGGTTATAATGCTTACAGTGAGCTTCAAGAAACTCTAGAACTTATACTTCTGTGTTTTGCTGCTTTGTTTATTATAGGTAAAGAAAAGGAAGGAAGGAAAGAAGTTAAATATTCTTTCATGAATGGATAAAATGTGGTATATGCCTACAGCTGAGTAGTTCAAATGGAGCAAATAGATGTACAGCATATCCTTGAATAATATTGTTTCATTCAAGTCATTTATTATAACATTGATGAGAAAAAAAACATCGGTTCCCAGCATGGGCCACTGTGTGTGGAGTTGGCATGTTCCCTTGTGTGGATTTTCTCTGGGTACCCTGGTTTCCTCTCCCATGTCAAAGATGTACACACTAGGTGATCTGACCTGCATACATGGTCCCAGTCTGAGTGAGTGTGGGTGTGTGTGAATGCACCCTGCAATAGAATGATGTCCTGTCCAGCGCAGGTTTCTGCCTTGCACCCTAAACTTCTGGGATAGGTTCACTCTGGCCACTCTATGACACTGAACTTAAGTAACTGGGTAAATAATTATCTTACTTGTTTTTATTAACCTTTCTTAAATGTATGTACAGTTTGCACTTATCTCAGTGTTTAATATTAGAAGTGTGTTGGATTTTATTTAGAAGTTTAGTGACATTAGGAGAAATATGCCATAGGAACTTAACTCTTATTTATATCAATTAGTCTATGGTAAAATTGGTTTTATTATACCTTGCTTTGCTTAAAGTCACAGCTTCCAAGAACCTATCAATGACGTTAGGTGAGTCTTACTATATAGTTATCAATGTGATAGATTTCAAAAACAAAGTTAATTGGGAGGGGGTAACTTCAAAATAATCCGTATAGAATGATATAATTTATGTAAATTTTACAAACACATAAAACATTTTAAAATGCTGTTTATATACACAAAATATGATGAAAGTTTAAAACAAAGGTGAGTAGATTACATGTGCACTCCAGAATTCTGTGTGCCTCTGGGGCATACATATGTATCCTCTGGGGAAAGATGAGGGGGACTAAAATTGAGGAAACAATGTTGGCTGCATCTGGAATATTATCAAATTAGAAATAAATATGGAAATATGTTAATATTTGTTAATTCCGGACAATAGGCCTTGAATGTTGGTCACATTACTTCCTTCAATTTTTATGTCTGAATACTTAAGAATCAAGATATAACAATGATCATCTAAGTCTGTTTTACGTGGAAAATTTAAATATTAACAAATTAGTGGATTTTTCTTTAAAAATGCAGAGGCTGTTACCTTTTTAATGCCGTTCAGAGGGTATCAGGCACTTCAAATTCACAGAGTTACAGCGATCTAAGGTTCTGAGTGAAAGACATCCTCGTTGAAATGACTTGATTTTCTTAAACAATTATTTTAGAAAAATGGCCAAAATTGAAATCAGGAAAACTGACTTTCAGCATAGATTTGATTATCCTCACTTGGAAAACAGCCATTGTGCATTTGTTTGATAAAACAGATTTCAACGTAGGGCCTTGTAGTTAGATATAATTTTTACGTAATGTCATTGAATAAATGATAGTTTTACGTGTAGTTTTATGTAACTGTGTGTATATAGTTTTATGAGATGGGGGAAGCTTGGTAGTATAGTTTCAGACCTTTAAATAGTATGTAAAAGGCTCCACAGATTCATCTCCATTGCTCCACAGTACCAATAACCAGTGCAGAATACCAGGGCTGAAAGAAACTTCATTGAATTTGTTAGTCTCTCTTTGAATCCTGGAAGAAGTCTTCATTTGAGTCTTTGAAAAAGTCTTCATCTGAGTCTTCCTCTGTGTGGAGATGGGTACATGCAGCTTTTTGGTTAACAACAGAAACAACAAAAATGTGGACAGTCATTATCTAGATAAATTACATACTCTCTCTTCTCTTCTTACATCGTCGTGCACTGCCTCCCTTCTTCAACCTGTTCATATGCTTGAGATGAATGACTACAGTGTCTTTCACGGGGAGGGAGGTAAGCAGGAAAACCCTGGTATGTACGCTGCGTGGTGTACGTTTTTGAGAGTTGAAGGTGGAGTAAGAGGGCACTGGTTCAAATATTAAAATTTGTTATTCTTGTACTATTAGGTAGAACTGTGACACTCTAACCATTTTATATGCCCTTTCCTCAGAATCTGGCAAAGGAAGATGTGATATAAGTTTAAGATGAAACAAAGCATAAAATTATTCAATCAAGTTGCAGCCTTAGAATGGTATAGATTCCAATAATAGACATCCATGTAGGACATGTGTAAATGAAGATATTTAAGACAAGAAAAATAAAAGATGGAGGAGTAGATTTTAAACACAGAAATTATTAACACCTTTCTGTAATACTCTAGGTTTCAACATCCTATGTGCCATACATATGTTATGCTAAAATATTTTAATGCAATTGTCAAAAACATTGGTTGGTTAAAAAACCCAGTTGAACTTGACTTTATTATTCTGTTTTGACCTAATTCCTTTAGAAGTCACTTAGTTTATGGTATGAGATTGTAGGAGGTAAATACAGTTCTCATGGTCAAATTAAATGGCAATACATGTTAATGCAGCAACAAACAGCATAAACTTTTTTGCTTTTTTTCTTTTTGAACTTCGTATTTATAAATCCCTTAGGAAGAACCACTTGATAGGAGGTCACAGGTAGCATCTGTAGATGTTTTTAATTGGTGTTTTTGTTGTTGAGTAATGGAAGAGTCTTCAGATATTATTCAGTCAGTCTGTTGTTCTCAGAGTTGCCCATGGTCTGTGTGGGAATTAGACGAAGGCATCTTTCCTCCAGTGGACATGGCCCAGTGCTAGGGCTCATGGCTTGGTGAACGAGTGCAGGCTGGATTTCAGTCCTCATTCAGTCCTTTAGCTGGGCACTCTTGTTCAAAATATGACCTACTCAAATGTATGTGCCAGCCCTGGTGGTTGTTCTCCAAAATCTGTGATGGTTTATAAAACCCTCTTCTTCACATTAGTACAAGGAATACACACCTGAGTATTAAAGGGCAACTGCAGTGGGCACATGCATTGAATATTAGTGTGTTCCTTGAGTTCAGTGGTTTACAGTAATCTGTACAGAGGCAAACACAAATGAATAATTAGGGTCATGTAAATGTAGACAGTGAAGACCCTGTGCTTTACAGGCTGAACTTGGAGCAAGTGAAAATAGCAAGACTGAGAAATCTGTACAATTGTATATCAGCTCTGATTCACTAAAGTACATGAACCACTGAGGGACCCAGAACAGAATCAAAGAATAATGTATATGCAGGGCACACATGTGCACAAGCATGTGTATGTCTTTTGTTTCAAAGCAATTTTTATCCAAATTGCATATCCATTGCTTAAGAAAAAATGTGATTAAAAGGTTTGTTTTGAAACTATTGGCTAAGGGATAAGTATATTTATATAAAATTTATATATGTCCTATAAATTTTATGAAGAGATATTTAGCAGTTGAATTTGGAGTATATTTCAAAATAAAGATCTTCAGAATTCAGGGCTTGGTCTGGGGACACAATCCAAAAAGCATGGCAAGATTATTTCTTAGATTTTTCAAATGGCCTCAGAAGTCATGTAGGCTGTTTCTGCACCTCATGGTAGTCTGCTTTCAGTTGCATTTGTGCGAGTCATCCACGTTAGTATTAGTTCTTTTGGTAACAGGGAGATCACTATATTTAAGGTAGTTCGTGACCTTTTGGATAGCCTTAGTTACTGGACAGAGTTATATGGTCATGCTGAGATCTTTTCCTTGTAATGTCCGTCAGTGGGCTCTACTTCTGTTTCCTGGACAAACCTAGAATAAGACTGCTCTCTCTTCTATGTGACAACGCTGCAGATATATGAAATGGTATAATTTCCCTGTCTCAAGACTGAGAAAATAGTAGACTAGACAATGGTAAAACAAACTGAAAAAGAAAAAAATATCCAGGAAGTGGAGAGATTATTCCAAGTCTTTGTTTTTGCAGACACTTGCACCCCTTTATGAGAATTTATTTGTATAGAATAATAACTCTCTTTTTGTGATTTAATAACCACATGCTGAGGAAATATATTTTGCTTTCCAAATTGTGGATGAATAACAATGCCAGAAGAGCTTTTACAAAGGCACAAGAACCAATTACTTGTCCTCCTTGTTTCTAATATTGTAGTCTCATATAAAGTAGAGGGAAATAAATGAAGCTTACTATGATGTTACTTCTTAGCATATGTTAGCATACGTTTATATCATAAAGTACACATTTTGGGTTTTTTTCCTCGATGAGCTTTTGTTGAAAATTATAGAATTTGGTACAAGTCTTCAAGGTCATTTGGTACCAAGTGTCTAGCAGTGAGCAGGAGAAGAGTATCTTACAGTCTTTTTAATTCCAGAGGATGTTCCGAATACTAGCTTTAATTTTTACTCACACTAAAATTTTAAAGGAGCAAACCTAGAAAGTTCCCAGAAAACATATTTAATTATTAGAATACAGGACTAGCTAAGTAATTTTTGATATATTGATTCTTACATCACCATTCAAATTGTAGTTATAAAGACAGGAATAAATAGGGAAATACTCATGATATTGTGTGTTTCAGTTCGGAACGCTTTCAGCTTAAAATACCAGAGAACCCAAATATCAGTGGTTTAAACAAATAGGACTTTTTTTTCCACCTAATAAAACATCTGGCTATAGGCTTTTGCTGGCCTATTTTACTATTAAATGATATTATCAAAAATCCAGGATTTTTTCCATCCTTTGGTTATGCCATATCCAGGCATGTCACCTCAAGGTCACAAGATAACTAGTATAGGCCTGGACACCACAATCACATTACAAGGCAGGCATGAGGGGCAGAAAAGGTAGAAGAGCACAATGGCCTGGATGGTGAGAACATTTCTCTTCTCACAGCTCTCTTTTAATAGAAATGAAAATATTTTAACCTAGATACTTTCAAACCTACTTATGCGAATATCTCACTGGACAGCACTTGTTAACTTGACCACATAATGGCAAGTGAAAATATCAGTTTCACAATTATGGCTATGCTATGATAATATGTATTTAAAATATTAATGGGGAAAAATTTTAGAAACTAGTCTAAAATGATTACCAGTAGCTGAGAAAAGTAGAATGATGGGATCTAACCATCTACCTACCTACCTACCTAAGCTGTCTATCTAATCTAGTTTCCTAATGTTTTATAATGTGGCTACCTTAGGTAACTAAATCATGCATTTATAATAAAATTAAATGTATTTAACCTTAAAGATATTAGACTTCGACTTGACCGATTCATTGCTTTATCAAGTATCTCATTTGACATCACATCCACACATCTATACTTAACCGAAGCAGGGAAAGGAGCAGGGAAGCCATCCTGGTCTCTTTTAGCTAGAGCATATTCAGTATCACAACCAATGCCTTCCCCAGTGTTTACGGACTCAAAACATAATTATATTGATTTCTTTAAAAATCTACACTGCAAATCATATTTAAACATAAAATATATTTAGTATTGGCATGGAAACATTGTGATTAGTTTCATCTAGTTTCATGAGCTCCCTCTTTACTCACTTTCTGCTTTCTTGGCTACTCTTTTCAGGCTCATTTGATGGTTTCTCCTGATTTTTTTCAACCTTTGACAGTTGAAGTTTTCTGGATTCAGTATTCAGACTTTGTTTTTGCTCTGTTTTTACTTACTCTCTAAATTATCCAATTTCTCCTAACTCCAAATTTCTATCTAAGCATAGCTGTCATCCTTAAACTTCAGACACTAGGCCAAGCGCAGTGGCTCATGCCTGTAATCCCATCACTTTGGGAGGCTGGGATGGGCGGATCACCTGAGGTCGGGAGTTCAAGAGGAGCCTGACCAACATGGAGAAACTCCGTCTCTATTAAAAATACAAAATTAGCCAGGCATGGTGGTACGTGCCTGTAACCCCAGCTACTCGGGAGGCTGAGGCAGGAGAATTGCTTGAACCCTGGAGGTGGAGGTTGCAGTGGGCCGAGATCGCACCACTGTACTCCAGCCTGGGCAGCAAGAGCCAAACTCTGTCTCAAAAAACAAACAAACAAACAAAAACTTCAGACTCTATTCAACAGCATACTTTATATCTCCTCTTGGATGCTTAATAGACTTCTTAAACAGCATATAGAAGACCAAACTGTCAAAATTACCCAGACCTGCCAGGTTTTTGTTCCACTTCATAAAATACACCTCTTCCTTTCTAGTTATTAAGGCAAAAGCATTGACATCATTCTTGAATTCCTGTTTTTTTTTTTTTTTTTTTTATCTCCAACATCAGTGGAATCCATAGGCAAATTTTTCAGCTCTTCTAAAAATGTCTCAGATATGACCGCTTCTCACCACATTCATTGGTATCGCTCTGGTCAAAAATCACCTCATATTTTTTATGGACTGTCATGATAACCCTCTACTGGTCTTCCCAGTCTGGTCTTTGTTCTTCTATAGCCCATCCTATTTTGTTAAGTGGAAGAAATTTAGGGTTGAGATATTTAATTCTAATTAAGATGCTTCTGTTGGATCGTAATATTCAAGCTGTTTTCCTTTTGTCCGTTTGAATTTGTCTTTTTTCTTTCTTTCCTCTCTCCCTCTCTTCTTTTCTTCCTTCCTTTTATTCTTAAGATTAAAACTGTATGCAGTTTTTACATTGTTCATTATAGTCATTAAGTTCTAGTCACTGTTCACACATAACCTCTGTATCCATATGGGAAGTATCCATAATTCATTGACTCACCACCTGTTTGAGATAGAAAGGATCTTGGAGATCATGTGATTCAACTACTTCACCTTACACATGAGACAGGTAAGATCCAAAGAGGGGAAGTGACTTTAGCATGATCATACAGTTTTTTATTGATTGAATTGAAACCCAATTCTAAGATATCTCATGTGTAGACTAGCGTTTTCCCAAAGTAGAAAATATCTACTAGATATAGTATATCTAATATGTAAACCTCCTCATGACTTAGGTCTAAAAGGTGCTCAATCCACAATCTAATCAGCAACAGAAATGAGTTTTCTCATGAAAACACAATTTTGTAAATTGCAGATTAGGTGGCTGCCATGGTGTCATATCAACATAACTCAGGTGTATTGACAGCATTGCCTTGGAAAAATGTGTGTGTGTATGTATATCTTAGGTAATATTCAGTTATAAAAATACACACACACACACACACACACACACGCTTGATAAAAGAGAAACCATTCGTGATGGAGCAAGTATACAGTTGAGTGTGCCTTTATACTTTCGGGTATAAGGGACTCAGGTATGTGTGGCTAACAAATCATAAATAACTTAACTACAATATTGAAAATTGTAATAGTCTTAATTAAAAAATAGGCCATGATGATAGAGAATAGTTGAGGGAGGGACCTACTTAGAGAAGATGATCAGGGAAGGACTCTGAGAAGTGTACATTTAATCCACGACCTGAAGTATGTAAAACAAGGAGAAGAAACCGCATGGGCAAAAGCCTTGAAAGTAGAAAGAGCTGAGAAGAACATTCTTGAGTGTAAGATATCAGGTGTGAGGAGTGAGTGAAGTTTTAGGCAGAGTATTCCAGGCCGTGAAAGAGGTAGTTTAGATCTCATTCCAAGTGCAATGGAAAATCTTTAAAGAATATAAAACAGGAGGGTGATACGCATGATTTTTCTGCAAAGATTTCTAGGTAGTAAAACCAAAAGCAGGTGTTAAATCCACATGTGGGTTAGGTGAGCACCCTTCACAGTCATACCATAGACATCACTAATGAGAGAGTGAGAGCCCCATCACTAGGGTACTGGTGCAGAGGAGGCTGGGCAACCACTTTATGGGAATATGATAGAGGGAGATTAAAGGATTATAGGTGCATGAAGTTATGTATTGACCTTTATGATCCTCTCCAAACTTTAAGCTTCTATAGTTCTATCAACTAAGCTAATTATTGAAAATTTCTTTTTAAGAATAAAAGAAAACCATAAGATCAAAGAGGTTATTATTCAGAAGGGAATTCCCACTCTTACCCCAAACCATAGAAATCAAGTATATACTTATCTAGAAAGGTGGTATCCCCCTTCCTACATTGGAGCTGTGGAATATAATCTGAACCCCCTTCCATTAGAGCAGAAGGTCTTATTTTTTTGTGTGATAGCTCTCACTGAGTAATCTTGTTTAAAATGAAGGTCACCAGGTCCTATACCTTGGAGATTCTGTTTCAGTAGACCTGAGGTAAGGTTTGTGAAACTGCAAATGTAATAAGCAACCCAGGAGATTCCAATAGATGAGGTGGATGAAGTGAACAAGGACTGTACTTTGAGAAACAGCGGGCTTCGTGACAACAAAAGAAAAAACAAAACAAAACCCATTTAGACCCTAGCTCTAGTTCACCTCTAGCCATCCTCCACTGAACTCAGGAGTATTACAGCTGTAAGGATAGTTTAACTTGTATTGTTAGGTTATGCAACCTTTCTGAGCCAAAGTTTCTTCATCTATAATGACACTTACCATAATATGCTATTGTGAGGGCCACAGATTCAAAATACAGAATGCTGACCTGAGCATCTGGCACATCACAACTGCTTAATAAACAAAAGCTATTATCTGCTTTATTTCAGCCTAATTTATTTAGCTTCCTTCTTACTACTCATCTGTATTCTGTCATGCAGAGTCAGCATCCACCTGTGTTGGTTTGTTTCTCAACTATTGTCTTCTTCTTGCCTTGACCTCTCTTGCTAGAGACTTGCCTTAAGCAAGTATCACCTTAATTAAAGTTTTTTTTTTCCATCTCTGCATTATTATAATGAGACTAGAAGAAAAATCCGATGTTACAGCCATGAAATAGCTATGACCATCAAATTAGTTTAGTCTTGTGTTTCCTGTTACTTAACTTACAATTATCTCTTGTAAATCTACTCATCTTTCCTGTTTAATCTAACATGAGTACTGCAAAGCAGAAAAAACTATGCAGGAGACAGATGAGATTCTGGAAAATGCTACCAAATTATGGAAAACATTTGAATACCATTATCTTTTGCAGAATATAAACAAAACTTAAATGGAGAAGGGTCGGTCCACTCTGATGGATTGGGCATACTAATTTGCATATGTTGTCTTCAAAAATTCAAATTTAAAAGACCTATAAGGGTAAAAGTAATAAAACGACTAAAACATGGCTGAATTAACCATTTTTTTTTCCTCAAAGCCTCATGTATGCTTGAAGTAAAGAGGCTGTTCCAGTCTATTTGAAATTAAAAAGAAATATTCTTTGAATTAAATATAATTGCAAGTAAAGTCTAGACTGTGCTTCGGGACAATCGGGACAAGTTAAATTAAATGTTTTGGGAATCGTAGTATTAATAGAATATGGCTAGTTTCATTTGCTAGATTCCACTTAACTTGTCTTTCAGTAGGCCAAAAAAGATGTCAAGATAAATAACTATGTTTTTCCAGTAAAAATATCGTCTTGTGGTCTTACTTTGTTTTTAAATAAACTTCTAAAAGAAATTTTTTAAAAGGTATAACATTAAAGTCCCATTTAGCCACAGAAACATATGTTTATTTAAGAGAATAAAATTTCAGTAAATGAAAATTGTCCTAGGAAATCCAGGCCCTGTCACTTTCTCCGTAACTCTTCACCTTTCCTTTACCTCTGGGTGGGGATTTTTATCTACTATTCATTTGTGTATGTTGAAAGGGGGAAGCTATGGCGAAGCATAAGCTTTCTCCTTCTTGCTCTTTGCAAATGCAGGGGAAAAGTTTGACCACATTTTCTTTACCCAATCTACCATAGATGGGCCCCTAGGTTGATTCCATGTCTTTGCTATAGTGCATAGCACTGTAATGAACATATGAGTGCATGGGTTTTTTTTTTTGTTTGTTTTTTGTGGGGTTTTTTTTTGTTATAATGATCTATTTTCCTTTGTGTATATACCCAGTAATGGGATTGCTGGGTTGAATGGTAGTTCTGTTTTATATTCTTTGAGAAATCTCCAAACTGCTTTCCACAGTGGCTGAGTTAATCTACATTCCAACCAACAATGTATAAGCATTCCCTTTTCTTCACAGCTTAACCAGCATCTGTTATTTGACTTTTTAATAGTAGCCATTCTGACCGGTTTGAGATGGTATCTCGTTGTAGGTTTTGATTTGCATTTCTCTGATGATTAGTGACATGAATTTTTTTTTGTATTTTTATTGGCCACTTGTATGTCTTCTTTTGAGAAGTGTCTGTTCATGTCCTTTGCCCATTTGTAATAGGGTTGTTTGTTTGTTTGTTTGTTTGTTGATTTGTTTAAGTTTCACATAGATTCTGGATATTAGATTTTGTCAGATGCATAGTTTGAAAATATCTTCTTTCATTCTGCAGGTTGTCTGTTTATTCTAGTTTATCTTGCTCTGGAAAAACTTTTTAGTTCAATTACATCCCACTTGTCAATTTTTATTTTTGTTGTAATTCCTTTTGGGGACTTAGCCAGAAATTCTTTGCCAAGGCCAATGTTGAGAAGGCTATTCCCTAAGTTTTCTTCAGGAGTTTTATAGTGTAAAGTCTTACATTTAAATCTTGAATCCATCTTGAGTTAACTTTTGTATATGGTGACTGGTAGGGGTACAATTTCATTCTTCTGCATATGGCTAAACAGTTATCTTAGCACCATTTATTAAATAGGGGAGTCACTTCCCCATTGCTTGTTTTTGTTGGTCTTGTCAAATATCATATTGTTGTAAGTGTGTGGCTTTATTTCTGAGTTTTCTATTCTGTTCCATTGGTCTATGTGTCTGTTTTTGTACCAGTACCATGCTGTTTTGGTTATTGTAGGCTCATAGCATACTTTGAAGTTGGGTAGTGTGATGCCCCTGGCTTTGTTCTTTATGCTTAAGATTATTTTGGTTATTTGAGCTATATTTTGATTCCATATGAATTCTAGAATATTTTATTATAATTCTGTGAAGGATGATGCTGGTAGTTTCATCCGAATAGTGTTGAATCTGTAAATTCTTTCTGATGGTATGGAGAGATACTGATTTTTTCAATCCATAAGCATGGACTGTTTTTCCATTTATTTATATCATCTCTGATTTCTTTCAGCCATGTTTTATGGTAGAGTTTTTTTTTTTTAACTCTTTGGTTAGCTGTATTCATAGGTATTTTATTTTCTTTGTGGCTATTGTAAATGGGATTATGTTCTTGATTTGACAGTCAGCCTGGACATTGGTGTATAGAAATGTTACTCATTTTTGTACATCTATTTTGTATCCAGAAACTATACTGAAAGTGTTTATCAGTTCTAGCAGGCTTTTGGCAGAGTCTTTAGGGTTTTCTAGGTATAGAGTAATATCATTAGCAAAGGAGATAGTTTGACTTATTTTCCCATTTGAATAACTTTTTATTTTT
Source organism: Chlorocebus sabaeus (assembly GCF_047675955.1). Lineage (NCBI taxonomy): Eukaryota > Metazoa > Chordata > Mammalia > Primates > Cercopithecidae > Chlorocebus > Chlorocebus sabaeus. Next base: position 64,686,743 of record NC_132918.1, read on the forward strand.
CTCTTCCATTATTTTTCAATATGAAACTTATTTATTGAACTCTAAGAGACAATAAACCTGACAAAAATTCGTACAATTCAACACTAAAGCTCATACAGGTGGAAAAGTGAAATTTACAAAATTTATTGATGATTTTGCTAATTCTAAATTATGAAAGAATATATAAATTTGCTTCAAGTTTGTTTATCCTGATGAGCTTTCACCTTTGTTTAATGGAAGTTTTACAATTTGTTAATACGGAGTTTTTTCTTCAATAAGATTGCTGTTTTTAAAATTATTTTTATTAAGCCGTTCAAATGAATGATTAAATAACTTTAAGAAGATTTTGTTTTGTTTTGTTTTCCTTTTTTGTTTTTTTTTCCTTTTAGATGAAGTCTCACTGTGTCGCCAGGCTGGAGTGCAGTGGTGTGATCTCAGCTCACTGCAACCTCTGCCTCCCAGGTTCAAGCGATTCTCCTGCCTCAGCCTCCCAAGTAGCTGGGACTACAGGCACACGCCACCATGCCCAGCTAATTTTTTATTTTTTTAGAGACAGAGTTTCACCATGTTGACCAGGATGGTCTCGATCTCTTGATCTCATGATCTGCCTGACTCGGCCTCCCAAAGTACTGGGATTACAGGCATGAGTCACTGTGCCTGGCCAAGAAGATATTTTTGAGTACGTATGACATGCATATGACAGAAAATTCAAAAGTTAAAGTGGGTATACAATGAAAATAAGTCTCTCTTATTTTTTTAATCTTCAGCCATATAGTTACTTTCCTTCAATCATTTACTGTCACTAGATTCTTGTAGATCTTTCCAGTGCTATTCTAAAGAATCATCTTAAACTTCAATGTGTACATGAATCTTGTTAAAATATGGGTTAAGATTTAGTGGGTCTGGAGTGAAGCTTAAGATTCTGAATTTCCACCTCCTGAGGCTGATGTTACTGGCCCAGGACTATGCACCCAATGGCAAGGTTGTGAAGGACATTTGTTTCTGTTTGTCTCTCTGTTTGTTTGTTTATTGGACTGAAGGGAGCAAGATAGTCTCATAAACAGATGCAGTTTTCTGCTTTCTACTACTACTTCAGCACTAGAGTTCCAGCTTTGAGCTTTGCATTGTCACAAAGCTTTCTTCCAATCTTTGTCTTAAGTGATAATCTATACAGTATTTTAAAAATCAAACCATAATTGAAGAATGAAACCTAGCAATATGAAGCCTGATACTGGATGATGTATAAATTACAAGGACTATGAGAAATCTTTTTTACAAATTTTTAATCTGCTATTTAAACAAGGTTAGAAAAGTTACCAAATGAAGATAACTTCCTAAATTTTGGCAGAAAGCATGCTGTAAACTTTAGCTTGGAGCCTGTACTATTAATCTAATAAAGATGTTATCATACTTGGAAATGATGCAGTTAAGCTCCCTGAAATCAATATAAAGTACGAAGATCATTTAAATAATTTAAAGTCATAAACATTAATATTCTATCTTCCTATACAAAGTAGTCTCCAGAAATGACTGTATTCAATATCACAAGGGATACAAACGTTGTCTTTGTTGAACCTGTATGTAGAGGTAATTCTGAAAGCCTGGGGGGCAACTCCCAAAACAATGTCAAAAGTTCCTGTTTGTTTCTTGCTCTGTGCAGGAAAGTGAAGAATGGAGGACTTACATTTGTCCACTTTCCTTGTCAACAGCGTATGTTACTATGAGTACTTGCTAACCCAATATAAGGTTTCTTTTTAAAAAGAGAACCAATATCAAAGATACTCTTCAGAAATAAAGATTTGAACTATAAATGTCTCAATTTCTGCATAATTGGCAGGTTTCTGTATGATGCCAAGTCAGTGTGTATCAATGACCCCATTGCTTTGAATGACTCCAGGGACCTGCCATATGGAGAGTTATTTCGCTCGGTGCTGAGATGGTTATTTTTAAATATTTGAGGCTACAAAGGGAGAATGGTTTGTATCTACCTAATCTTCTTGAGCACACACTATCCTACTTAAAGCTGTGATTCTCAAACCTAAATTATGTAGTAGTATACTAAATGATATGCACAAGTCATAGTAGAAACAGCACAACCTTTCAAAGTTTCAATTGAATTAAAAGTTTTACAGGCCCGTATCAAAACAAAATAACACTACAACAAGCAATAATTTATGAAAGGGTATAATGAAAAATTCTGATGAATTTTTAAGTTAAACGTAAGATTTGAAAATAATATCAGGCTTAGGAGTATGCTTCTAGGCCCTGTGGAATACAGATTTATTGGCCAGTAGGAGGATATTTCAGTGGGAAACTTTTTGAAGTACTGCGAAATACATTACAAGCATGTGAGATTAGAGACCAGATTATTTGAGTAGAAACGACATTTCTGTGCCGCCTGTGAGACTCCAGAGTGGCTGTATGCAAAACATTTTGAGACCACAGAAGTTACTGTCCTATTTCTGAAATACAGATTTTCTGCGTGAAATTAGGAAGTGACATAGAGTTTGCTAACACATCCAGACTGGCTTAGGAGATGTCATCAATGAATTTTTAACATACAATCTGTGTAGAGAAAAATCCGTGTCTTTGGGTTTTATGGAGACTGAAATAGGTAAAAACATTTTTCTACAATTTGCCCATTTCTCCTGCTAGTAGGGAGCAAGTCACTTCTTTACAGAATGCATGGCATAGTAAAATAAGTCACACAGACTGAGTTTTAATCTCCAGCATTGGATCTTAGACAGGAAACTAAAGTTCTCTAGGTCTGTGTTCTCTGAAAAGTGGGACAAGTACAAAGATGAAAGAAGCTAATAGTGGATCAATGTTTATGTTCTTCTCTCTTTTTTATTTTCATCTTTTATACCTTCCCATTCCTATCCCCTTCTCTTTGGGCTTAAGAAGTTAACAATAAACAGTGCATCTTCATTTGAAGGGGAAAGTGGTGCTCTATATTAGATCAGACTCAGTGACCTGGGTGTTTACCAATCATGAGATTCTCTCTGAAGATTCATGAAAGCTTTTTGCTAGGAAAGCATTTAGAGAAATAGTCAACTACCTCGTGTATAAGTACATTTATATCTTACTGTTTACCGTCACTTTCAAACTGAATATATATACAAAAATGACCTAGAAACAAGCAGAGAAAAGCCGTGTGGCATTTAGATGCATATCGCATATGCATAATTGATTTCTTAAAAGGTTAAATACCCTTAGCATATGTGTGGATAGTGATATACCCATGATGAGCCCGTAAGTATTATGGCAGTGGCTTTGTTTTACTTAATTCTAAAGTAAATGTCATGTTTCTTCTTTAGGGATTCCAGGACTGGGATTCAGAAAAGCATATGTTTCCAGGTAGATAGCTGGGCAAGACAGGCTACTTTCCCAAATGTAAGGACCATTCATGTAGCTGGTACACTGAGCTTTATGAAGCTCAGGCTGCCACTAAATTCTCTTTAGAATTGAAATGCAATTACATATCGAGGACAAGTGCTAAATATAAACAGAAAAGACCAAATACATGCCTTTATTTTTTCCTTTGTTTTTGCAGTATATTTGTGGGAAGAATTAACCACCTCAAAGACACTACAATCCTTAATTGAAACACACAGATCAGTCAACTTGGTGAATCCTTCAGCATCTTTTGTCAACAGTTTGTTGCAGCTCTGAAGGACTGGTCTTTTCTTATATTCATAAACAATTATAAAGATGCTAAGGAAATTAATAAATGAAGCAAGTAACTAAGAAGTATACCAAATGAAATATCATTAAATATGTCCTGAATATTTAAAAATAGGCACTCTGCTGCATGAGGATACATAAGTAAGGGGTGAAAACTACATAAATGTGAGTGATTATTACAAAAATTCAAATTATGAGCTTCTTCTTTGGGGAAGGAAGGAAATACAATTTGTATGGTATACACAGGGGTTTTCACTGCATGCATGATCTACATGTATTTATTATTGTTTAATAATATTACACCATCTTTACGGGGTATCCCATATTTCCTAATTTTTTAAAGTGGCAAAGGCAAGCTGGGTATGGTGTCTCATGCCTGTAAACCAGCAAGGCCAAGGTGAGTGAATCACTTGAGCTCAGGATACAAGACCAGGCTGGGCAACATGACAAAACTCCATCTCTACAAAAATTAGCCAGGTGTGAATTTTTAATGTATAATCTGTATAGAGAAGAATCTGTGTGGTAGTGTGTGCCTTTAATCCCAGCTACTCTAGTGGTTGAGGTGGGAGGATCGATCAATCAATTGAGGCTACAGCGAGCTGTGATTGTGTTACTGCACTCCAACCTTTCTTTCAAAAAAAAGAAAAATAGAAAAGACAAAATGACAAAACATAGTGAAGAGAATGCAAAAATTAAGTTGGTAAAAAATCCAATGTAATATAATTATAATAATAAAAGTAAATATATGAATCTTAGGTTGAAGAATGTATTTTTCTATTATACTTAAAAAAAAAACTTGATATATGCCATGTGCAAGATGCAACTAAAACATAAGTCCCTGAAAATAGGAATATAGGAAAAGATATGCTAGACAAATACTAACAAAGAAAGCTATTGTATCTATATAAATAGTTTAAGAACTAGACTTTAGGATAAAATGCGATGTTTATTCTGCCTGCAATTCTTGTTTCCTTATTCATTCTCTGAACCTACTTCATCCAAGCATCTGCTTCTAACATTCTAGGACTTATGATAGGCCATCTTGATCTATTTTTGTATTATTCCAACCTAATCATTTCAAAGCCCAAGATGTTTGATCTCTCAACTCTAGTAGTACCTGTTATTTGTGTACCACTGATTTGGTACTTATATGATGTGTTTTAGTGTTATTTATGTACATGCATTTCTTTAATTAAATTACAATGTCTTAGAGCTAGAGATCATGCTTATTCTTCTTTAAACACCTCCTGTCACCTCACCCCAGGACTTGCCATCTGGTAAAATTGTGTTACCTGGTATTATCGTATAATAGAAAGTTAATAAACATGTCAGCAGTCAACTGAAAAATGGCTTCTGAAAGTGCATTAAAAGCTTTTTTAAGATGTTTAGTACTTTGTCAATGCTATGTATTTACATTTTCTAAGTAATCTTCCAGCCAAAATTCCAAAATGGCGTTGAGGAGAGACACACACTATTGTTAAAGTGACCCAAAGCTGTGCCGAGTTGATGAGACTGAGACTACAACCCCCAGTAGGAGGGTACCCCCCTCTGGAGACTCCCACAGGTTTATGACTATGTGATTGTTAAGGACTGGGACCACATCTAATGAACTTTTTACATCCACATCTGAAACAAAGTCCAACATACAATGTATAGTCAATAAGTGATTCAGCAACGTGTGAAAGAATTAATTATGAGTCTAGGGTAATGTAATGCACTCCTGTGGCTTCAAAACAATGTATAATGGGAGTTTCTCAGTGTGTGTCTCTAGCTCATGCTTTCAGAGGGAGAGAGTGGCTGGGAAGGCAGAAAAGCCAGCTGGTTGGAGGCGGGATGCTGATGCTTACACTACAGTTGGTACTCTGGGGTTAGGCGCTGATTGGAGCAAAGCTGAGTAGAGTGGATTTGGTTTTGCCAGCCGATGGTGGACTATGTTTGGAAACAAACAACAAAAGCTTAAAAAGAAATGGAAAAACAAATGGAAAAGATTTTCAGTGCTTCTCCTGCTGGCCATCAAGAAGTAGCTGGAGTACCTTCTTTCGCATGGCAGGAAAGATTGTCCGCTGCAAACCTCGTTTAAACTTACTGTTTTGTGAATAGGCAATATATAAAGCATGTGGGATGAAATTCAAAAGGTACAGTAGGGTGTATGGGAAAAATAAGTGTTTTCCTACCTCTGCCTATAGTTACTCTCTCTAGAGACAACACAATTACCAGATTTCATTTATTTTTAGGTATACAAAAACATTTCATGTTTGGTATGCATACACATATGCATATATATATATTTATTTCAGATAAATCGCTCATATAATAACATACTATACTGAATCTTGCTTTTTAACAAATTAACAGCTTATACTGTAGTTTTTCCATTTTTATCTTTATCTTTAAAATCTCAGTCTCTAACACTGTTGGTATACCAGTGTCCAACATTTGTTTCATGTATGAATGATTAATTTGATAATAGTATCTAATTCATTCATAGTGAACCTAAAAGTCACCCAACAACACATTTTATGAATGCCTTATCTTAAACCCCATCTCCAATATGCATCTTTTCTCCCTGTTGACATTATATTCAAATTAAATCTCAAAAAATTTATCCCATGGAAACCTTCTCTGAATATTGACTGTCTCTCCCCTAGGAGTTATTTCTAAGCACTTAATAATAGTTTACTCTTACTGATTACTTAATAGTTTACTATTTTGATTGTCCTCTAAGTCTTTTGTGTTAATTTTTTTTTTTTTTTCTTTTTGAGATGGAGTTTCACTCTTGTTGCCCAGGTTGGAGTGCAGTGGCACAATGTTGACTCACTGCAACCTTCACCTTCCAGTTTCAAGCGATTCTCCTGTCTCAGCCTCCTGAGTATCTGGGATTACAGGGGCCCACGACCATGCTCGGCTAATTTTTGTATTTTTAGTAGAGATGGGGTTTCACCATGTTGGCCAGGCTGGTTTTGAACTCCTGACCTCGTGATCCACCTACCTTGGCCTCCCAAAGTGCTGGAATTACAGGTGTGAGCCACCACGTCTAGCCTGAATAGCACTCTTAACAATAATTTTTTATTAAGTAGTTGTTTGTGCCAGACACTTCACTAAGCACATAATATGCATGATCTCATTAATTCCTACAACTCACCTATGAAGTAAATAACATTATTATTATTGTAGCATACCGGTCATTGCCCTGCCAATGTCACCTTGACTCACTTGGAGATCGTATCCAGACCATTTCCTTATATGTCACTGTTTTCTGGCATCTTTCTGCCAGAGTGATCTCTGGAGAGTGCACTTAGCTCAAGTGAGTAGGTCAGAAGTGCCAACATATTGACATCCCAGGAGTGAACTTTAACCAATTATGTGTGGACATTAGTGGGTAAATACTTCTGCTTTCTCTTCCCTTTGTGTGACAACCTTTAGTTGTACTCCTCACAATTATTTCAGGACTCATATATTTTGCCTACAGCAGTGAACCCCTTTTTAACTTACTCTTTATTTTCTTTCATCTCTTCCCTATCTCAATTTACTACTTGCTTTCTTCCTGGAATCACCTCCCAAATAAACTAATTATGCTCAAATCTTAGTCTCAGGATTTGCTTTTGGGGAAAGCAGATCTAAGGAAATTGAGGTTTAGAGTTCTTGAGTAACTTTTTCAAGTTCACCTATACCTTACATGGCAGATTCAGTATATGAAGCCAGAAGCCATGATCAAAAGCATCATCCCTTACTGCCAACTAGATGGTAGGTGCCACAAAGCAGACCAGTGAACACCTATGTTTCTTCCACAGTGTGTTTCAAAATGCAAGCCTAAGTCAGAACTTAAAGCATGCTTCTGCTGGTCAAGTCCATTTTATGTTTTGGAGTGTCTCTTTTCCACTGCTGCACATCAGAACGTGCCTTTTGGCAGTTAGCTAAACACATATGCTGGTAATTTATACAGGAGTTGTGTATAAATTCTCATACTTATCTAGTTGCTGAGTATCTTCTCCTTGTTTTTCTATAGATAGCAACTTCATCCTCGCCAATGCCCAGGTGGCTAAGGGTTTCCCTATAGTCTACTGTTCCGATGGCTTCTGCGAGCTTGCTGGATTTGCCCGAACTGAAGTCATGCAGAAGAGTTGTAGCTGCAAGTTCTTATTTGGGGTTGAAACCAATGAGCAACTGATGCTTCAAATAGAAAAGTCACTGGAGGAGAAAACAGAATTCAAAGGAGAAATTATGTTCTACAAGAAAAATGGTGAGTTGGCTTTCTTTGGTGCTCACTGGAGAGTAGTGAAAGGCTGTCTTCTTTCAACCTAGTAATTGCTCCACAACTCCATTAAGGCTTAATGGCATTTCATATACATGCAGCCTGTTATAGAAGTTTCACAAATGACTTGGACGATAGCCTTGTTTTTACCATTAGTAGCATAAACTGCCTAGAAATTTTGAATTAGAATTATAACTATTCAATGTCAACGAATAGTTAACATATATTAACTGAGTTAACATATATTAACTCATATAATATATGAGTTAACTCAGTTAATATATGTTAAAATAAAGTATGTTACTATTATATTTTGGTAATTCTTAAAATATATGTTATGTATAATAGTTATTTGGGTATTAACAACTTTTATCCAGGAGTTTTTCCCAAATTTTATGCCTTAAAGAGCTACATCTCAATTCCAGTCATTAAACACAGAGATCCGCGTGTTCCCTGCAAAAAAGGAAGTCAGTTAAAAAAAATAATTGGCATATACATTTTCTTTTCCAGTTACCTAGACACAGAGTCTTTCTCACTATTCTCTTAAATTCTAAACACAAAACAGGAGACACATAGCATCTGATGTTATAGTAAATTTTCCTGGGCTCCAAACTGCCCCTGGGAAATACTAGGTATTTTCTTGTGGCTGCAGTTTTGTGACTCTCTTTTAAATGAAAGAGGATCTAGGGGTGTGTAAGGTGTCCGCAGTTCTTGGGTTCTATGTAGAAATACATATCATTAGCAAATGGGCCCTGGTACTTTAGGTAAATTAAAGAGAGAGAAATGGGAGAAATGCTAGATCAAAAATTAGAACAAACTAATATTTTATCAGTATCCAAAATTCTCATTTTTTCTTTAATAGCTTTCCTTTTCCCTTGTAGTAACATAATCCTCTGAACTTTAGCTAGCGCATGGCTACCAAACTAGAAAAAATATTTCCCAGTCTTATTTGTAATTAGGTTGCGCTTGTGACTAAGTTTAGGCCAAGATATATGAGAAGGAATATTTTGTGCAATCTCTGGGTAAAATATCTGAAAGGGAAATTGTTTGTTCTCTAATTTATCTCCTTTCCCTTTCCCATGGTGTGGACAGAACTGTGCCCTAGAAAGTACATATATTGAAGTCATAACCCCCAAATGATTGTATTTGGAGATAGGGCCTTTAAAAAGATAATTAGTGTTAAATGAGGCCCTACGGGTGGGGACCTAATCCAATATGACTAGAGTCCTCATAGGAAGCAGAAGAGGCACTGAGGGTGTGCACACACAAAAGAAAGACCACATGAAAATGCAGCAGGAAGGCAGCTGTCTGCAAGCCAAGAAGAGAGGCCTCAGGAGAAACCAAACCTGTCAGCCCTGTGATCTTGGACATCAAGCTTCCAGAGCTGCGATAAAATAAATTTCTATTGTTTAAGCTACCTAGTCCATGTTATTTTCTTATGGCAGCCCAAGCAAACTAATATGCATATGTTAAAAAGTTAGGACAGCTTAAGAAACTTTTGGGCTGAGACAATGGAGTTTTCTAGATATAGGATCATGTCATGTGCAAACAGAGGCAGGTTGACGTCCTTTTTTCCTATTTGAATACCCTGTATTTCTTTCTCTTGCCTGATTGCCCTGGCCAGAACTTCCAATATTATGTTGAATGGGAGTGGTAAGAGAGGGCATCCTTGTCTTGTGCTGGTTTTCAAGAGGAATGCTTCACTGATAGGTGCAGCAAACCACCATGGCACACGTTTACCTATGTTACAAACCTGCACATCCTGCACATGTATCCTGGAACTTAAAATGAAATAAACTTAAATTAAAAGAAGAAAAGGAATTGCATATTTGAAATAGAAACAATAATGGCTAAGATGTTGCTGAAGTTTATTTACTGGCTCTAAAAAAAAAAGATAGTTCCACCTTTTATTCATTATAACAATATTACAATAATGTGTACTCCTTCCCTTCAAAATAAAAAGTTAAGACAAGGCTGGAAAGCCAGTTTCAACCATTTGACAAGGACAATAACATAATGAAATGCAGAGCAACAAGACAGAAGGAACCTGGGTATGTTTACAGATCCACTTTCCGCTCCAGACAACAAAATTTCTATCTTGTTTTGTTGCATTTCTATCTTGTTTGAGTCACTTATTTTGGGGTCTTTGTGTAACAATATTTAAATTATACTCTAGCTCAGGGTTTCTCAGACTTGCCACTGTTGATATTTTGGGCCAGTAATTCTTGTGGTAGAAGGCTGTCCTGTACAGTGTAGATGCTTAGCACCATCCCTGGCTTCTATATCTTACTCTCATTACTTTGAGGTATTGAGATCAATGTCAAGAAGAGCCTGCATATGGACATTTCATCCCCTTTTGTAAGTTATTTTTCCTTGGAGGATATTCCCTGATGATGTGAATTTTGGATATACAGTAGTTATGAAGTATTGGAGAGTATCTCTTTGAGACAGGATACCTCAATTCGTTGGCATTGGTAACACAGTTCAGACCATTGTGTCCTTCCCAGTGTCAATACATAAGGCCTACATAGCAAATATGATAAAACAAAAGGATTCCAGCTCTATGTAATTATACCATAATCATTGAAAGGAGGCCTGAGATAAAAGAAAATGGAGGATGTTGCTGAGAATGCAGACTGGCAGGGAGTGATAAAGCTGCCATCCGGTGGAACAAAGAGGAAAGGATTTCCTTTGTCTGAAATATCCACTGACTGCAGACTTGTCCTTCTTAAGATAGGCGTCTTGTGTAGGTCACTCCAAATCCGTACGAGTATTTTCCTTTTTAAGCCACTTCACAATATCCAAATCTAGGTGTCAGGACCAAACAATGGAGACTTATAGGCTAGATAGGTAGAAAGTATGGCGTACAGGGTGGGAGCAAGAATTTCTTGAGCCCAGTTTTTTAATAAGATGTCTCTGCAACCTTAGACACACTTGAGTAGAAATCATTAAAGGCACCAATTCCCTTTAAGCTAGTCACTATGGGGAATTGTCTGACATTCTAAGAAAACTAATTGATCCAGTTACTAGACTGAAAATTGCCATCTACCCTAGGCTAATCATACTGCATTATAACTATTTATATAAATTTCTGTCTGTAAATGCAGTTGTGAACTTTTGAAGGCACACGTCTACATCCCCAGTGCCTGGAGCCTGGGGTTTCAGCGTTGTTCAGATGGTAGTTTCTTAGCAAATACTTGCTGAAGGGAATTGAAATTGATTATTAGCCTATGGGTACTTTAAAATATGTCTGGATTTCTGGTTTTAAAAAATATGCTTATGACTTAAAGTGTCCTCCTTCCTTTTTTCAAGGATCATTTTCTTTTAATATGCTTTAGAAAGCAGATGCTTATCTTATCCTACCCAGATACATTTTGACATTCTGTGATTGTGCTGTGCTGCCTATTTGTTCCTTAATGCTATGATTGCTCTCCTGACCTTACAGAAAAAGTGATAGGGAAAAGCTATCCAACACAATTTCTCCGTGCTTCAGAGCTGTAAAACCACATAGTGGGAGATCATCTCTGGTTTTCCTTGTTCTTTCTTGTTATCCTTCAAGCTGAGAATGGACACGCTGAGATGTCATGTCCTATTTGTTTTCCTCCTCACTCTAGCTTGTTGGCAGAACTTTAATATCAACGAGTTGTGTCTTCTCTAATAGCATGAAAGACTGTCATGATTGGACCTACCAGCCTTAGCTTTTATATGTTTATCTTAACATATCTATCCTCTCTACAGAAAGCTTATTTTTTTACAACCTATTTGCATATTAGTAGGTCCAATATCATCAGTTTCCTGGAAAGAAAAACGTAGAGAACAAAGATTTAAGGTTGTTCTTAGGATAATATTGCCAATTTTGCAAAAAATATTATTGTGGTGTATTAGTTTGTTAGGATTACCATTATAAAGTACCACAAACTGAGTGACTTAAACAACAGAAATCTGTTATCTCATAGTTCTGGAAACTAGTAGCTCATCTAGATGTTAGCTGGGTTGGTTTCTTCTGAGGGATATGAGGAAGAATCTGTCCCATGCCTCTCACTTCACTGCTGGTGGTTTGCTGGAAACCTTTCGTGATCCTCGGCCTGTAGAGTGTCACCCAGATCTCTGCCTTCACCTTTACATACAGGTCTCCCTATGTGATGGTCTGTGTCTACATTTTCCCTTTTAAATGAGGACATCAGTCACATTGGATTTGGTCCTACTCTAGTGACCTCCTTTTAACTTACCTCTGTAAAGACCCTATCATCAAAAAGGTCCCATTTTGAGGTACTGGGGATTAGACTGCAACATATCTTTTGGGGAAGACAAAATTCAACCTAAAACGTCTAGTTACATTTATATTGAATAGATTAGGAATTAAGTCATTTGCCCAAGATTACAAACTAGTAAATAAAAAAACCCAAATGCATAAACATTCTTGCTTGACTTCAAGGTCCTTGCTCTTAAGCCACTGATTCTCTGTGGAGGTGGAGATGCTGCCATCTCCCAGGGGAAGTCTGCAAATCTCTGCAGGTTTTTGACTCAGTAATTAGGAGAATGCTTTTGTCATTTATTGGGCAAGATTGAGTTGCTAAATATACTGTAATGTGTGGAATGATCTTGCAATTGAAGAATTGTCCAGTTTCTTGCGTAACTGTCTAATGCCCAGTCAGACTTTCCAGGAGGTGAAACACTGGTTTCTAATTACCTGAATCCTGAACTTCACATACAGAGTACTTTTTGAAAGGATTTATTTCCCACTGAATTTTCAAGAATAAAACTGTAGTGTAAGTGAGTGAAGACTGAACTTTATCACGTTCAGAATTTCCCCATGTAAGAAAATCTTATTAGTGGCTCACAACACTTGTTGGTCTGATGGAGCACATATTCAGGTGTTCTGCACTCAGAGGCATAGCATTTGCAGTGATTCTATATACTGGTCCAATTATGCAACTGTTTTATTATATCTTCTGCTCTAGTTGGTCATACCTGAGCATTTCTTGTTGAGCTATATATTATCAGAGTAAATGACTTCATTTTTATTTTCTGTTTCTCTCTCTCTCTCTCTCTCTCTCTCTCTCTCTCTGTGTATGTGTGTGTGTGTATATATATATATATCTGAAAATAATGTGTGTAGGTAGGCAAGTTTTATTATGATGATTTTTATTTCTAGATAGTAAAAAGGGAAATATAGCTATTTAAAAGAGAATCTTGGGTTTTGATAAGGTTGTGGATAACTCTTTACTCACAAACGCTTTCATTCTCACGTCACCATCAAGGTTTGCCATTTCTGTGTGTATACTTCCTGAGCTATTGCTTATTTGATGTTTGTCTTTATTCTGGTTCACTGTTTTATTTTACTTAAATAAATTGTAAGCAAAAGAAAACTAAGCCACTACCCTGAATGCAAAACCAGGATCACTAATTTCAAATAGAACGCAAACATAAATAAATATTAAATGAAAACATTGGTTTTAAGCTTTTTAAAATCAGAAAAGTAAAAAGTATACTGGAAATCCAAGTAATAATAGACCTAATCAATTTTATTATGCCAACCAGCATGTATGTTATTTTATTTAATTTTCCCAGTAACCCTTCAAATAAATATGTGTTATTTCCCATTTACAAATGAGGAAACTATGATGTAGAAAATGACTTAAACACAGGTCTAAATGTTATGTCATGAACAGGTCCCAATTTGTTGCCCCATTCATTGTTCCTTATTTTATTTACAGATTGACTTATTTACAAATTGATGCGCTTCAATTTATTTATTTTTACATTTTAAAATTTAATTATCTGAGGACATAGTAAAATGCCTCAAAAAGCCCATTCTTTTTAACATGTTAGGCTTTCAATTGTTTGCAATATGGATATATGGATACATATACATATATATAGTATGTATATATATGCCTATATGTATGTGTGTTTACACATGCACACGCAAACACACACACACTTGTTAAAACAAAACCAATTATTTTATAATTAACTGCCTTTTTTTAAAGGGGGAATATTTCCAAAGAGGGAACCTCTGTTTACAAGCAGATTTCAAGCTGAACTAAGCTGCTGAATAAACAAAAACTGGTGTATGGAAATAGGGAGGGCTGAAGAGGCTTCTTTAGCATTGGGATGGGTAGAGGAAAAGAAGGAGGAATCGTGACAGATAAAGAGGAGAAAAGGGGAGCGAGCAAGGGAAATAAATGGGGAAACATCTGGTGATCTGGTGGTATTTTATCCATCAACATGTCTAAAGGTAAGTTTTATATGCTAGCTGCATATTTTAGCTTCAAATACACATTGTAACTAATATGTACATATTTGAATGTAAGATATTTATGTTTTCCACTTAAAATAATCTTGTGTACCACCAGAAGTATTCATACTGCTCTTTGGGCAACACGCTGTGTTCACACAAGTGTACACATAAGCTGTCTGAATCAGGTATATTCATAGTCAGTCTTACGATTTCAGATCGTGATAAAAGTGAAAAGGAAGCAAATTTCTTCATGACCTCCCTCTTTTACAATGAACTATTAATGACAGACAATTACAGTAAGAAACATTACTTACTTAAAACAATTATTGTGTATATTTTATATATATATATGACACTATAGGATATGTGTATATATAGTAAAATGGTTACTGGGTGGAACAGATTAACATATCCATTATCTCACATAGTTATCCACTTCCACCCCTGTGGCAAGAGCAGCTATAATCTACTCATTTAGCAAAAATCCCAAGTACAACACACTATTATTAACTATAGTCTTCTTGTTGTACATTAGATCTTTCAACTTGTTCATGTTGCATATTTGCTGTTTTCTATCGTTAGAACTGCATCCCCCCAAATTCTTCTCCCCACCCCAATGGTAACCACTGTTTTATTCTTTATCTTTATGTGTTTGATCTGTTTTTCACCTTATGATTCCATATATAAGTGAGATAATGCAAGTTTTCTTTCTGTGTCTGGCTTATTTCTCTTAGTATCATATTCTCCAAGTCACATCTGTGTTGTGACAAATGGCAGGATGTCCTCCTTTTTTAAGGCTGAATAATATTTATATGTGTGTGTGTGTGTATATATATATATTTCTGGGTCATATGGCAATTCTATTTTTAATTTATTTAGGAACCCCCATACTGTTTTTCATAATGGCTTCACCAATCTACATTCTTGCCAACAGTTTGCAAGGGTTCCCTTTTCTCTATACCCCTGTCAACACTTGTTATCCTGTCTTTTTGATAGTAACTGTCCTAATGGTGTGAGATGATATTGCATAGTGTTTTTAATTTGCATTTCCCTGATGATTAATGATGTGGAACACCATTTTATATATCTATTGGTCATTTTTATGTCACCTTTGGAGAAGTATTTATTCAAGTCCTTTGCTTATTTTTTATTTGTGTTATATGTTTTCTTGACATTGAGTTGTACATGTTCTTTATCAGTCTTGGATATTGACCTCTTATCCGATATATGGTTTGCAATTCTTTTTTTCTCAATTTGTAGGTTACCTTTTCATTTTGTTGACTGTTTCCCTTGCTATGCAGAAGGTTTTTAGTTTGACGTAGTCCTGTTTATTTAATTTTTGCTTTTGTAGACTGATCTTTTGGTGTGAGATTCAAGAAATCATTGCCAAGACCAATGTCTTGGAGAGGAGCTTTTCCTCCTCCATGTTTTCTTCTAAGTGTTTTATGGTTTCAGGTCTTATATTTAGTTTTTTTTATTGATTTTGAGTTGAATTTTGTGTATAGTATATGATATGGATCCAATTGTATTCTTTGGAATGTGGAAGTCCAGATTTTTTTTTCCCAGTACCATTTATTGAAGAGATTTCCTATTCCTGTTGTGTCTTTTTGACGTCCTTGTCAAAATTAGGTTCACTGTATATGTTTGCATTTATATCTGGACTTTTATTCTGTCTCCCTGTTCTTTGTCTGTTTTTAAGGCCTGCACTATTACTTTTTTATTACTATAGCTTTATAATATAATTTTAAATCAGGAAGTCAGATGCTTGCAACCTTTTTTTTTCTTTAATCAGAATTATTTTGACTATTTTGGGTCTTTGGTGGTTCCATATGAATTTTAGGATTATTTTCTGTCTGTGAATTGTCATTGAGATTTTAATAGGAATTGCATTGAATCTATATATTGTGTTGGGTAGTGTGGACATTTTAACAATATTAATTCTTCCAATCCATGAGCATGGACTATCTTTCCATTATTTGTCTCCTCTTCAGTGTCTTTCATCAGTGTTGTATAGCTTTCAGTGTAGATATATTTCTCATCCATTATTTTGCTTCTAACACTAAGAAGATATTCTTAATGAGTTCTTTTACACTTAGTTATTCAATATGACTGGAAGATTTTTAGAATATTTGATTATGTCATCTAGTTATTTCAGAATTGGAACTCAAAATAGGAAAAGAGACAATGATTTGGGTTGTAAAATTTCAGAGTATTGCCAAAATAACAATTTTAAATTTGAAGCACATGTGACTTCCCCATTTGGCTGTTAAGTAGTGGGTTCATAGCATAGAGTATGGAATGTTTTCAGGTAACTATAAATTTCAGAGCAAAAGATGTCATGCCCACCCATTTAATAAATGAACAACAGCAAGAATGTACTTTTAAACAGAATGTGTTGTATCCAAATGAATGTTTTTGTGAATACCAGAGTTCCCAGCATGGACAACACTTGTAGTTGCTTTAGAATTTCACCACGTCTAAAGAACCAAGAATTAATTTTATCAAGAGCTAGAGAAACCAGGCTTGAGATCACACAAAATAAAAAGATAGTTTATTCTAAGATTGAGTGAGACCTGGGGAGAAAGGAAAGATCATTCTGAGCAAAAAAAAATTATCTTCTCACCTAGCCCTCCCATTGATTCAAACCAGAGTCTAAGACGAGAGAAAGGCAATACAACAGCACAAGTGCAATATTTTTTTATAAAGTTCTCCTCAGGCTGTTGAGAATCTTAAAGTCATTAGCACCGTGGGCATTAGGCTTATATAAATGGTAGCCTTGGCAGCAACTGAATGCATCCAAGTGAGCCTGGAGGACAGTATAAAACTTAGATTCTTACTTCTTTGGAAGCCAAAAGGACTGGATTATAAGGACATTTCCTCTGAGTGTTAGAAGTATTTGTGAAGAGCCCCAAGGAGACTTGGTTTCCTGAATGTGAGACCTTGTAATATTTTTCCTGTGTAATATATATGACCATATTTTTACTCGCTGGGTTGTAGAGTCAAGGAAACTCAAAATAGTTTGTCTAGTGTTCCAGTTATGACAAACTACATTAGGACCTAGCAACTTAACAATAACTATATCCTACAATTTTGTGGGTCAGGAATTTAAGTTGGCCATGGGTGGCTAATTCTCCTTCCATGTGGAGTTAGCAGAGGTTGGAATTTGGTGGTGTTCAGTGGGGAAATGCATCTGTTTGGAAGGTATAAGATGGCTTCATTCATGTATGGCATCTTGAAAGGCTGAGATCAGTTGAGACTATGAACCAAAGTGCCTCCCCATGTCCTCTTCCGCATGGTGGGTTTGGGTAGTCACTAGTCTGGTAGTCTAGTGTTTCATGAACCTGGCAGAAGCTGCAAGACTTTTTGTGATCTCATCTAAGAAGTTACATAGCATAACTTCTGCCATACCATATTGAGTGGAGCAGACATAAGTCCACTCAGATTCACGGAAAGGAGACCAAAATTCCACCTCTTGATAAGAAGAGTGTCAAAGAATGTGCAGTTGTGTTGTACAACTTTAATATCTAGTTTCTTAGAAACACATTTGGGGATGAGTGTGTGTGTAGCAACAGGCAAGAGAGCATTTGGTTCTGACGCTTGTAAAATTTGCAGTTTTCGTAAAGTCTATGGGGCCACTAAACAGTTACCATGCTTCCTTCAACTAAGTGTATTTGAAAACATTGGGTCATATTATTGTGACTATTCTCAGTTGCTTTCTCCAGCTGGATTCATCTGAAGCCTTACTGAGACTTTGCATGCCCTCAAATAGAAAGCATGCATTGTTCTTTATGTTTTGGCAAAAGATTTTTTAAAGATTCTCCAATATATCTTTTCAGTCTTGATAGGAGATTAATATTGTATATTTGCCTCTTACGCCTTTTGCATTCAAGAGGTGAATCTCACAAATGCATTTATGGAAGACAACTTCAAAGTCATGGTAGCAGGAAGGCAAAGGGTTCAGAAAGTATGTGCACTGAAGGTAGCACATGCAGCCTGTATGAGAGTCTGCCTTGCAGTTTATCTTTCTGTTTGCACATCAGCTTTGTATTTGTAAATGTAGGCTGTCTTTCTTTTCTTCTTTTCATTTATCTGAGAGAGCTTCTCTGAGAGAGCCTGTTCTTTTTCTATGGTCATGACTAAAGTTGCATTGTTTAATCAATGAGCAGGGGTTTTAAGTAAGTCCAGTTTTTGAAGTGCTCTTCACTGACCCACACTCTGCAGCCAGAATGATGAGAAGAAAGTGAGACAAACGTAGAGATCAGGTCGCAGTGCATTCATCAGAAACTGCTTA
This sequence comes from Chlorocebus sabaeus, assembly GCF_047675955.1. Taxonomy (NCBI): domain Eukaryota; kingdom Metazoa; phylum Chordata; class Mammalia; order Primates; family Cercopithecidae; genus Chlorocebus; species Chlorocebus sabaeus. The sequence continues at coordinate 64,705,193 of NC_132918.1, forward strand.
GCTTAGCTTGTTCTGCTTAGATTTAGTGTTCAGCGATACTGCCTAACTAGATTCCTCCATACTTTCACTTCTTCAAAGTCAGCCTCAGCACCTTCCTGACTTAGCACAGACAACTTCATAAAATAGAAACAGCTAACATTTACTGAGCGTTCACTGTGGGCCAAGTTCTGTGCTCTGCTCTTTGCCTGTGTTGTTGCTTCAATTTAATCCTCTCCTCAACCCTTTGAGGTATATCCTATTACTATCGTATTGCACAGTTAAAGATTTTGATTCACAGATAAGTTAAGTGGGAGGGCTGGGATCCAAGTCCTGGCAATTCTGACTCCTGACCCCTTGTACTCTGAAATACTAAGTTATACTCATGCACCTGGCAAACCTAAGCTTTCTACCTAGGAAGCCCGTAGTCTATGGCGGTGGATGGTAGGCATGCCAGGCACTATACATAACCCTTGGGGTGAGTGACTGACAAACTATCAAGGAAGGACTAGCTCAATAATAGCTAGAATCAGAAGGTTTTAGAGTAGAATCTCGGCTTTCTACCATTCAGTAAGTATGTATTCTAGTTCAGTGACTTTGCTTGTTTGAGCCTCAGCTTGATCTTCTCTAAAATAGAGATCCGGTATCATCCTCATAGATGTCTTATGAAGGGCCAAATGAGATAACCACCTTTCATCACACATAATGTGTGAGGAACAACCACATAATGTGCAGGGGCCATTGCAAAATGAAAGTGCAGATGCCTTTGTTAAAAACTTGCTAAAAATTTCAAGACAGCACCAGCAGAGCGTTAAATGAAAGCATGGGGCCCTTCTAAGCGGGGGTCTATGTGACTGCACAGACCGCATGCCCATGAGGGTGGCCTTCTACATCATAGCCATTTAATGAATATTCTTTCCACCCCTAACATTCTTCCCACCAGAAGAACCTGCCTACTCCTATTTCCCAGAGTGCTAGATCCTCAGAACCTCACATTAAGGAGCCTGGAATCTAATGCTTGGCCCTTGGCTAACTCTGAACCCTGGCCTGTGGTCTGGTTTCTAGTTTTCCCTTACCTTATCAGAAAGCCGTGAATATCTATCCATCTTCAATGAGATCTCACAAAAGTTCTGTGAGGTCTTAGCCAAGAGGATCTATGTCTCTTGAGTTGAACAGAAATTAGAAAATCAACACAAAAAGTTACATCATTTACACATGCTTAAACTATACTAGCAGCATGAATAATTATATAATATCGACTGGCTACAATTATATTAAAATAGTGCTTTATTTTTCAGTGATGAGCCTTTACTCTACGTCATCCATCAAATTTACACAATCACTGGCACCAGAAATTCATCCTTCCTGACACTGTCTTAGGTCAGACCCTCACAATTTTGGTACAGAGCTATAATAACTCCTCTCAATCTGTAGACCAACCTCCAGTTCTGCACCCTCAAGTCTTTTCTCCTCACTGTCTCCAAAATTGTCTTCCTAAAGTGTGTCCTGCAATCCCCAAGTGTGCCTCTCCACAAAACACATGCTACTGTCTTATGACAGAGCCTTCAGGGGTTCCTCATGGCCTTTCAGGATAAATAAAAACTTTTCACTCTGGCATATAAAGCCACTTATGAACTACTGCCAGCCTATAATATCTTTAAACTCATCCTTCCCTTTTTCTATCCCTGTTCCCTTCATTTCTCTTCATTCCCATGTCAGCATATCCCAGACTTCAGCCTAATTATTTCATAGTATTGTTTTTTAAAGATCTTCCATATCCTAACTTGCCTTGTGCCTTTGTACTCGGTGTTCCCCCTGCCAGGAATGCTACTCCCCACTCCCAAATTCCATCCTCATATTAAGCTAATAAAACTATGAGATTCAATTCAAGCCTATTTCATCTGTGAGACTTTCAACTATGACCTTCTGTTTCACACGATGTTTCCATGCATCACAGTAGGCACCACCTTGTGTTATCACTTTCTCTTTATACATCTCTGTTTCATTATGCATGTTTGAGGGTGACATTGGTACCATATTAATCTTGTTATCTACAGTGCCTAGAATAGTTCCTGATATATAGTAAATGCTATTTGCTGAATGGGCGAATGAATAAATAGTTTTTCTTGCTGTTTCAATTGAAGCCCTATACTGCTTCCATGTTAGAATAACCTTGAGATGTTGTATACGTCTCTCTATATTGTCACATAAACTCATTTTGCTTTTCTGTTTCAACTTTATGGTTACCTTTCCTCCCAAGAAAGACCTCTGACCTCACCCTTCACTTTTCTTTCTGTTTCTAGACATTAATTCCTTTGCTGGAATATTTTCTTTTTCTCTACTTGGAAAACATATTTCAATTCTCTATCTTACACAGAGAGAGTGATTGGTGTTCTGGAAGTTTCTACTGGGTTGATAAATTAACATCTGTTTGCATGGGAAGTGACCGGGTTGTTCTAAGGTATTTTAATTCCAGCATGAGGACGGCGGTCTGAAGGGTTATTCATTGACATCTCTCTGCTCTGCCTCAGTCCTGGCTGTCACAGCTGCCTCTGGGAGGTTGGGCCAATAAAGTCAAAGAGGAGGTAAACAAAAAAGGCAGCTGAGAGAAGTGAGTGTGTCCCCTGAGCATGCTGGCAAGAAAAGGCCAGGGAAAAGCACCCAAGAAGACAGCCGCTAGAATGCGCTGATGCCAGCAACTTGCACACAACTCAGAAATCCCCGTGCCTGATGATGGAGACAATGGGACCTCTCTGAATGTGAAAAGAATAAGTATTTTACTCTGCTTAGAAACTTTGGCGTGTAAATATCTCTGAAGGCTGAAAGAGCACTCTAAGAAGCAGTCCAATGTTGGCCTTCAGCAACTTTGCAGGATGTTCAAAGGAATTCACATTTTCAGATGCATATTTGAGAAGAAAAATGTAGTAAATCATAGAAAGCATTTTTTACTATTTCTAGCCGGTTAGATTGGAAAAAATTATGACCTCTGTGTACGAAGACTCGAGTTTGAGTCCTTGCACAGTCACCAAGGTGCTGTAGGTGATCTTAGCCAAGCTGTTTAACCCTACAATATCTAATCTTGCCTGAAGAGGCAAGCAGAAATATTTAGCTCTTAAAAGCATTTAAGAGGATCAGATAAAGAAAGTAAACTATAGAAAATATAAAGAAACACATAAATGCTTGTTGTATTGACTCTCAGAGTCTACATTCATATCTACCAGACCAAAAGGCTTCTGTCCCTTATGAACTATGTAATGTTGAGCAATTAACTTCAACTTCCCAAACCTCAGTTTTCTCTTCTGTAATATGGCAATAACAGTAATATCATCTGTTTCATAGGCTTAAGTGAAGTGTAAAGTGCCTTGCACAGTGTCTAACACATAATATGTGCTCAGTAAATTTTAATTGTCACTCTTGTAACCAATAGCATTACCGTTGCAAAGTTTGAATTCATCTTACAATAATTTTGTTCAGTATCTGAACACAGAGTTTAGAGTACCTGTTATGTTTGGGTCAGGCCCTCTGTTTTGCACATAAGAGAGTACAAGAAAAGGGAAAATATAAACCTTGCCCTCCTGTACCTTGTGGTCTATTAACAGAGAAGGACTAATCAAATAATCACACAAACATATTCGGTAGTTTGAAGGCAAGTTGCAGGCTGCTATGGTAGACAATAACAGGGGGATCTCACCAAATACGAAGTTCAAGGAAACCTTCAGCAAGGAAATGATATTTGAGTCGACTTTTGAAGGATGAGTAGAAATTGACTATATGGAGGAAAGAATGAAAGCATTTTAGTCAAAGAGAGCCACGTATGCAAAGTTCTTGTGAGAGACTGTCTTATTTGAGACGTGGAGAGAGGGCCAGTTTAGCTGGAGGGCAGATAGCTGTGTATCACATAGGAGAAGGTAGGTAAACCAAGTTAGATCACTTGGGATTTTGTTGACTATGCTCAGGCTATTGAGAGTCAACTTAGTACAGTCAAAGTTTTTTAAGCAGGAAAGTCACATGATGAAAATATCATTTAACAAAGAAAATTTTTGCTCCATATGAGTAATCCACATAAGAGATGATGGTCATTTAAGGCAGGTCCTACTCGAAGTGTGATCTGAAGACCAGCAGCATCAGATTACCCTGGAATTTATTGAGTGCCGCCCAGACCTACAAATCAAATCTGGGGATGGGGCCCAGCACTCAAGTGTTCTCCCAAGCAATCCAGGTGATTCTGATGCTCACTAAAGGTTAAGAAGCTCTGGCTTGGTCTAGGATGTAGCCAGTGAAGACTGAAGAGTGAATGCATTTAAAACCAATTTCAGAGGTTTAGCTACTAGAATTAACAAGATTTGGCAACATCTTTACTTTGGGGAATGAGAAAGAAGGAAGCATCAAGAATGACTCTAAATTGTGCATCTAAAGAAACCATCTAATCTGACTTTTTATGCTTTGTTGTGTGTATAGCTATATCTGTTTTGAGATTAGAAAAGATAAAGGACTAGGGTGTGGATTTTGATTTACATGTGTTTGTTTGTTTAAGCATGTACTAATTCACAGAGCACTGTTGATAAGATCTAAGAAGCATCATTATAAAAAATACTTTAGGTGAAAAAAATAACTTATAACTTGGACCATCTTAACCAATTGGCAATATAAGCAAGTTATCACTGGAGAGCTGATATCCTCTATGATAAGGAGAGCTATTTTTCTTGAAGTCTTTACTTTCCCAAAATTTCGCAATTTTGAGTCCCCTAGATTATCTTTTGAAACATCATGTTCCACTACTTAAAAAAAATTACCTTTTCAGAACTACACTAGGAGTGAAACAGTAAAAGAAATCTTGTTAAAAATGCTACTAAGATAATATACTATTAAAAGGAGAAACATTAAACTCAGAATGTGTTTTGAGGTTAAAAAAAATCACTGACCGCCTAAGATTGTTACACTCTGTATAATGTCTACAGTGATTTTTTTAAAGTACCTATTCTTTTTCACACATATAAGAGATAGCCAGAGTGGACATTTCTCACGTTTTTAACATTCTAGTTGCTTTGATCTGATTCTGTATAGACTCAGACCAATATCTCCATTTCACTTCTTTAGACTCCTGATTTACATATCTTTTGCTTTGTAATGCAGCTCAGAAAGCTCCTACTCTGTGCCATAATTCCCAAAGCAGCTTCCGCTCATGAATTTCGAAGTAAAAGCCTTATCAGAGATCCCTCTAGGCCATTGATGGCCAACGCTATTTTTCAAGTGAAGGATAATTACTTATATGCTCAATATCAAATTGGAAAGCAAATGACTAGCCTTTATGTAGGAAAACAGTGTTGTCTGATTGGACGATCTTTTACAAGACACCACTATGACATAGTCTAGGCTCCTTCTCAAGCAAAACTGTCTCTATGATTTTTACACTAACAAATAGTGCTTCTTTATTACTTTGGTAGTATACAGTCTTCTTAAATCTCTGAAGAATCAAGAATTAACTCCCAGCATACAGTAATCTTTAGGCTTCTACATCAAATATTGGCAAATTATGACCTGTATCTGGCAGGATGCCTGCTTTTCTAAATGAAGTTTTACTGGTAAACAGCCATGCTCATTTCTTAATGTATTGTCTGTTACTCCAAAAGCAAAGTTGAGTAGTTGAGACAGAGACCATATGCGCTGTAAAACCAAAAATATTTACTCTCTGGTCCTTTATAGAACAAGTTTGCTGACCTTTGAAGATGAATAACCAAATCTGTTAAGTTGCATACCCAATTGGAACCCTCACAGTTTAGAAGGATTCTGAATTTTCATTTCTTAATGGCACATATGGTCTCAAAATGTATTTTTTTTTTCTGTTGTAGAAAAGTGCCTATAATCGTATGGGAAAATGTTTTGCACAAATTTGTTTTTCACGAAACGATTTCTGTGTTAGAGCAGATGTCTGTTGAGTAATGCAAGGATAAGCTTATTGGTGCTAATACCTCACCTGAGTAGTCTGAGTACAGTGACGCCTACCTGGGCACCGGGTTTTGGCCTCAAGTTCTGGTGAGGTGTCCACTTTATTTTGGGAGAGAAGCAGTAAGTTGAGGAAGATGTCTGTTTTGCTTCACATGTCTGCCAAGTTGTGACTCAGGGCAATCTGGCACAGTGTTCACAAGCCTTCGTTAAGAGTTGAGTTTGCACAATGGAAGAAATGTTCAGTATGTTTGTTGTCTGCATATTCTTGGAAAGTGCTAAATTGTCACCTAAAACTGTAATCATATATTTATACACTGGAGAATTGTCATGAGATCCTTAACCACTTCTTTTTACTTCTTTCCTGTTTCCAAATTCTCATCTCAATGTTTCTGCTTTCTTACATAGGATGTATTTTTCATTCATTTCACTGTATTTGTCTAACCTTTTAAACACAAATTCTAATTCTGCAACTAATTTCTTAAAAAGGACTTGGTCAAAGTTGAATTTGTTACATGTCCTAGCTTATGCTATCAATAAAATAATAGCAATATATAGAAGTATAATTTTTCCTTTTTAATATGTCAAAAATAGATAATTCACTCCTGTGATAATGATTCCTTTGGTAATTTCTTTTAACATATGTTGAAATGCACTGTGTTTTCACAAGAAAGCTTGTGAAACTGGGAGTCACATGATTTGAGGTCTAGTCCCAACTCTTACAACAATTAACATCTTTGACTTCAATTTACTGAGACACTCTGAACTCATGATTTTCATCCTTACAATAAACAGTTCCATCTCATCATCTTTAAGATCTTTTTTAACTCGAGCAATCTGAAATGCCTTTGTAGGTTTCACCTTAGCATTATATTAGATGTTCAAAGAAACACTGAATTCTCCATTTTTAAAGTATATGTGTGATATGTGTTTCCTTCATTTAACAATGAAATGTTTCATACATACACAAAAGAGAAATTATTGCAACAAATATCCACTTTACACTGCCACCTAACTTTAAGATATATTAAAACTAAGCCATAATTGTCCATGATTGTTTTTATGGTTAAATAAATAAAGCATTACAGATACAGGTAAAGCCCTTACTTTATATAACTATTTAAAATGCATATAATACTTCAAAGCTCTTAACCCTAGCCTCCTCAGAGCTCTTAACCATGAGAGTTAGCCATATATACAGTATGCAGATGTGGTATAAACAGGTGTAAAATTGTACCTGAGAATATTCAGCAAGTAAATGGCAAAGTAACTGACTGTTATTTCCAGTCTTAGAAGATGAATCCAGGGACTTGACCACGTGCAACGCCATCTAAATCCTGCATGTTCCTGTTGCATCTTGACTCTTCTTTTCTAAAGATACAGTTTTGTATTTAGTGTTCTTTGAAAGTAACACAAATTGGTTCTGATCATATTAAGCAAAAATAATAATTTAATGAAAAATATATGCCATAACTTATCAAATCAAAGAAGTTAATGAGAATCTAAGCCTTGAAAAAGACAAAAAGCAGTCGTTCTGTAAGGTCTAGGTAGCAAAAATAATTGGAAAGCTTTTTCCAGGCTTCATTATTGAATGAACATAATTTCTTCATTTTTGATTTCGGATTCATCAAATCAAGATTAAAATTACCAGAAGAGAAAGACTGATTGCTTCATTTTGGATGATTTGCCCATTCCTCCAGTGAGGGTTTGCAGAGCACCAGATGGTTCTACCAAGGCTGCAAGCAGAAAGGAGGTTTGGCTCCCAGTAAAATTTCGAGGTGCAATGACAAGAGGAAGGGGGCACAGATGATATTCTGCCAAAAATATGAGAGGTAAACTATACTAATTGTGTCAACTCAGAATGTGCCTCAGGTGTCTCTGATTACAGGAGAGTAATTGGCTGATGGCCCCAGCTGCGGTGCTCTGAAACACATCACCGGATCAGCCAAAGTTTTCATGGACTGCTTCCAGCCAATGACTGAATGAGGCAGGGTTGCTAAGACAGGTCTGTTCCTGGGAAATGAGGAACTGCTTAGAACTGTGCTACAATCTAGACACTTCCTTTCATCCAGTTTTTCTTCCTTCTTCTTTCCTTCACTTGACGTCAAAACCACATCATGGTCTTCTCATAGTTTGCTTTTAAGAAGACCTGGAATAACACACAAATAGTTCATTAATATTGAAAAGCAACATTAAGTAGCATTTTCATGAATAATTCTTTAAGAATGTCATGCTACAATCCTACAGCCTGATCTCCCACACTTTCCTACATTTCTCCTTTTACCCTGCTCTCCTTTTTCTTTTTTCCTATAGCATTTAAGACCTTCTAATAAACTATACAATCTGCTTATATATTGCATTTATAATTTATTGTTTTTCACTCCAATTAGAATATAAGTCCGTTCAGGGATAAGACAGAGATCTATTCTGTTTTGTTCACTGATATATCCAAACAGTTAACAACAGTGCCTGCCATTGCAGGCACTCAATAAATATCCACTGAATGAATGAATAACTTTATTTCCAATTGCTTGCAATGTAATTTCCAAATGTTTTCTTTTGGATCCTAAACTAGATAATCCCAGAGTCCCAGATCCTTATAATACTGCTGAGTTCATATAGACATTATGTGTATTGGCACCAACAATTATTCTCATTGCTCTGCAAAGGCCGTAGATTCCTCTGACTAAAGCCTTGTGCAATTAGAGAGGGTTAACTTAATCCTCAAATTCTCATTTAAAGCAAGTTCTTTCTCACTGAACAATTGCAAGTTTGAAGAAATCTTAAACTGCTTTTCTTAAAGAAAAGTATCGAGAGAGTGGGTTTGGGTTTCAGTGCCTTGTTCTCACAAAGAAGTGGCTTAGAAGTAGCAATCATGAAACCAAACCTGTCAGATGAGACATTTTTCTGCTCACTACCAATTGTCCGTCACATGTGGCCTTCTTTTCTCCAAAGGATCATTGAAAAGATAGAGCCATGACTCAGACGTTAATTGGGGCTCAGTTCTCTTTACTATTTCCAGTCTTAGCAGGTGAATCCAGGGGATGTTGCTCTGCATCCTACACAGAGGTGCCATGGTATACAGATCACCATTTCTGAAACTTCCCAAGAGAGCAAGAAGCCAAAACATACTGGAAGGCAGAAGCATGCAGAAGCTTTGTGAATGAGGTCAGAATATGGTGCCTTGTGTGTTAGCAACTTAGGTAACTACACTTAGATACTGTAATCACAAAGCTTGTATAAGTACATTTTCTCTATCTCAACCTGGGACTGGCAGCAGCACCAGTGGTGTTTTTCTGATCCCAGTCTCATTGGATACTCAAGCAAATTTAAAAATTAACACCACATATACCTTAATGAAGGATGTTTTTCAGTCTTAAACTAAAATAGCTGAATCTTGTTTTAAATAGTGGTTCTACTCTTATTCTTGGTTTGAGAGTGAAATTCTTTTTATTATAAAGAGACTTTACTGCACTTTTTTCACTTAAAATAGGATATTTTTTAGAGCATATATGTAATCATGTCCTATAGTATGTGTAGAACGGAGAATTAAATTGACTCCAAACTCAATGTTTAAAACATTGTCCATAGAAGAGGATCATCCCCAGAATATTACATTAATAGTAAGGCAACATTAGAAAATCAAACTCAGACTTGTGTTTAAATTTCAGTTCTTCACAGGACTATTTTGTGACCTAAAGAAAATGCTAAACATCTCAGTCTCCATAATTGTAAAATATAGCTCAGTGCAGTAAAATGTTGATCAGGTTGATCAGTGGGAAATTTAGATATAATACATGCAAGACGTGTTGCACAGTGTTAGCACATAATACACTCTTCACAGAATACAGCAACCACCAGGTCCTTGCTGTGTGTGTTGTTTTCAGGGCCTCTTTATCTCCATTTCTTGTTGGACTGTACTCAGTTTTTCCATTTCCTACTATAAAACTATTGCTGCTGAATCTGTGTTTAACTGTACATGGAAACTCCTTTCAATTGTAGGTAAGAATTATCTGTGTTTACCATGAGAACCAATTTGGTTTTCTTAAAGCAAGTATTAGTTCTACTGGTCAATAACCCCAGTTAATTTGTTGAGCAAGGATGTTGGACATATTGACTAAATCATGTCATGGGAATATTTTTGTACCTGGAGTTTCCAGGCTCTTCTTGCTCCTAATTATTAGAGATTTCTGAGCAGTGGCTATACATACACCTGGGAAATGAATAAAGTACTTTTGTTTAAGGAGAAAGGTAACTTGGATCAAAACGAAAAGAGGATTAAAAGCTTGGCGCGTGGCCGGGCGCGGTGGCTCAAGTCTGTAATCCCAGAACTTTGGGAGGCCGAGACGGGCAGATCCCGAGGTCAGGAGATCGAGACCATCCTGGCTAACCCGGTGAAACCCCGTCTCTACTAAGAAATACAAAAAAACTAGCCAGGCGAAGTGGCTGGCGCCTGTAGTCCCAGCTACTCGGGAGGCTGAGGCAGGAGAATGGCGTAAACCCAGGAGGTGGAGCTTGCAGTGAGCTGAGATCCGGCCACTGCACTCCAGCCTGGGCGACAGAGCGAGACGTTTAACTCTGTTAGGCATAACTTGATTTCCCTTCCCTTCCCTTCTCTCCCCTCTCCTCCCCTTCCCTCCCTCTCTGTCAGATATTCAGACTCAACATTGAGCACTCTTCTCAAAAGTTTGAAATGGAAGTATCCATTAGAACTTGTTTTTCAAATTATCAATATATAAAAAATTATTCCCCAGAAATATGACCTCATCATTCTTATTACTCCAGTCTTGAACTCTTTACATCTCTACCTCAAATCACTGGAGTTGACAGAATCCCACTATATATTTCTTCATGCTTATTCTAGAAAACCTGAAAATAAAGATGCTGAGAAGAAAAGGAAATTAAACCATAATTCACAATTCACCATTGTAGATTTTATGTGTATTCTGCCAGTCTTTTTTCAACTCAATATTGTATGTGCATTCTACCCATGTTTTCTTTAACACAAAAAGAAATTTAAAACCCATTGTGTTTTTCATTAAACATTGAAATGTAGGGGGTCCTTAGCCACCACCCAGTTCAGGGACCTCTCCAGCTGTCTCAGTTCATCTCCTGTCTACTCCCACGCTGCCCTCCACTGTTACATAAGGGGTCAGGGCACCGGTGCCATTTACTTTGGCTCACTAGTATCCTAGGGCATTTGGAGAAGGGGTATTGACTCAACATAAATTCAGTGAGGGCTGAGCAAAGACTTACAACCTATGTGGGCTGCACTGTAAATAGATGGTCCCTGGAAGAAATGTTCACTGCAGATAAGGTGAAGCTTTTACCTCATATTTTCTAAAGAACCATTACTCATCTCTTAGTGTAGTACAAACATCAGGAAGAGCTGGTGAGGATGCTGTAGAGACTTATTTGCCAAGCAGCTTTGTGTATTCCAGGGAACATTCCCCTCCTTTTTAACATGACACCTTTTTTTAGTTTACCTCTTTGCACTGTCCATCTCATTCCCGTATTTTCGATTCCCTTGAAATACACTTTCCATATTGATTAGAGTCTGGAATGTGTGCTGATTTGAGCATAGTGAAAAGCTGGCAGGTGTTTTTAACCAGGATCCTGTATTTTCAAAGATTGTTGGCAGTAGCATGGGAGGAAGACTAGAGGCAGAAAGAGTACTTTGGAAAAGTGGGCAAGAGATGACTGAAACCAGAACAAAACAGTAGCAAATATGATAAAGAGGAGGGGCAACTTGGAGCTTTCTAGTAGATTCAGTTAGGACTGAATTACTGCCCCACTCTTTCTGCTGAAGAAATGAGTGTCCCTTCACCCAGCCACAATTAATAGCAGCCTTGTGTACTCAACTGCAGCTCTTCCCCACTCCCACCCCAATATGTATATGTGTGTGTGTGTGTGTGTATATGTCTATATATGTGTATATATTTATATATGTGTATATATTTTATATATTTATGTGCGTATGTATATATATAATACATATATATATGTATTTTCTCTGGACTAATTTCTAAAAACTGGCAAGCCTGTTATTTTATCATTAAGTAGCACTGAGACAATGGTTGTACAGAATAAGATTCATCAGACTTTATGTGAACTAGGAGGAACACCTGAAAATGTTTAGGTCGTATAACACTGATGCTCTTAACCCTTGGGATATTATATTGTTGCTATAATTTCAAAAAATCAAGATGTTATGTATTTATCATTAAAAATTTATTCAAACTCCTGCTTGATATTAGAAACAAGAGAACATCAAATGTGTCCATAACTCACTTTGACCTATTGTGTTATATTGAGCAATGCAGTTATTTCCCATCATGACAGCACAGTCACTAAAGAGAATGGAACCACTCACAACTCAATTTTCCTTATACCTGCTTGTATTAAGTTACTAGGTTATTAAGTTACTAAACCATGAACCCATACTAGAAACATTATTTTTAGTTAGCTATTATGAGTTTTTATCTATGGACAAGTATATATTAGTGGTGTCTGGAAAGCATATGAGTTCTCTAATACTTATAAATATTAGCAAAACTTAGTACAGCCACTATGAAGAAAAGTATGGAATGGTCCTCAAAAACCCACAGATAAAACTTCCATGTAATCCAGCAATTCCATTACCAGGTATATATCCAAAAGAAAGGAAATCAATATATGAAAGATATCTGCACTCCTGTGTTTATTGCAGCACTACTCACAATATCCAAGTTATGGAATCAACCCAAGTGCCCATCAAAGGATGGATAGATAAAGTGTGGTATATATACATAATGGAATATTATTTGGCCATAAAAAAGAATGAATTTCTGTCATTTGCAGAAACATTGATAAAACTGGAGGCCCTTATGTAGAGTGACAGAAGCCAAGCACAGAAAGACAAATATTGCATGTTCTCATTCATATTTGAGAGCTAAAAAAGTGGATCTTATGAAGACAGACAGTAGATTGTTGGTTACCCTAGACTAGGAAGGGGAGGCAGGGGGATGAAGGGAAAAATATCTATAAAGATATTTATTACCCCTGAACTGTACATTTAAAAATGGTAAAGATGGGCTGCACATGGTGGCTTATGCCTGTAATTCAAGCGCTTTGAGAGGCCAAGGTGGGAGGATCCCTTGAGGCCCGGAGTTTAAGACCGCCTGGGAAACATAGTGAGACCCCCATCTCTACAAAAAAATTTAAAACTAGCCAGGCATGGTGGTTCACGTCTGTAGTCCTAGTTACTTGGGAGATGGCAGGATTGTTTGACTCTAAAGTAGGCTGTGATCATGCCACTGCACTCCTACCTGTGTGACAGAGTAAGACTTTCTCTTAAAAAACAAGAAGGCACAGGTGGTAAACTATATATGTATGTTTTACCTCAATAAAAAGAAATAAACAACAAAAATATTAGCAAGTCAAGTTATCCTGCATCCTTGTTTCCCAATGAAGGAAAAACAAAGTACCAAAATGGAGACAAGGGGCATTCCACCAGATTTGAGCTTTTGTGTAAAACTATTCAATTCCAAAAGTAGATTTTCCCATATAAGGTAAAAACCTTGTTTTCTCTCCATGATTGTATTTATCCATAGAAATTAAAGGTGTCATTAACCTAAATCCTGTCAGAGTCTCATCTGTGTTGGCACTCTCCAACTCACATGGTAATTACTACTGCTATATAAAGAAGGAGTTGAAATTTTCATGAAATGTCTGCCCTCTAACTCTGCTCTTATAAATTGTTTACATCTCTGAATTTGAGGCTGAGGGACTTGCAACCTCTCACCTTAACCCTAAGAGAGATTTGTTGAACTGGGCTTGAATTGCACTTGACTGAGAGAGTTGATCATCGTTGTGCCCACAGGTAAGAGAGGAAGAGCCAGATACTGGAGAATAGCCTTGAATTTTTGCATTCATAAGAGGTAGAAGGTGTCATTAGAAATCCAGGGTGGAGTACTTGCTTGAAAGATTTAGGAAAGCAGAGAAGCAGAGGATAAGAGAGCATGCTAAGTATAAAGGGTCTTGCATTGAACATGAATGGGAGAAGGAAGGAAGGAAGGAAGGAAGGAAGGAAGGAAGGAAGGAAGGAAGGAAGGAAGGAAGGAAGGAAGGAAGGAAGGAAAAGGAAATAGTTTTGATGCCCTTTACACTGTTTCCTTCATAAGCTTATTTGTCATATAGGCACTGGGAAGGTAGACATCAGTCTAGTTCATGTAAAATCATTCCAAAGCTTGAATTTAGAAAGATCTGAATTAATGAAGTTTTATTGAATTTATAAAATGTCAGTGATCACATCACTGTAAGTTAAAAGACAAATCTCAAAGTAAGCTTTCAGTTCTTCTAGAATATAATGTGAAATGATGGCTGTGCCTCAAAGGCTGATCAGTGAATATTCCCATATCAACAGCTATTTCCTTGGCTTTCACCTCATGCTGTGGTTTTGGCTCTCTCCAAAATACTTTGGTGCACCTATGCAAAGGCTCTTTGGAGACAGTAATGATACTTGTCTGAGTACACAGATAAAATATTCTCAGGAAAATTAATAGCCTTGGTTATGATTTGGTGATGTTCTTGCAAGAGAGAGGTGCAATTGAGAGAGAGGTGCTTTAAAATTTCAACCACAATGTCAGATTCATACCATTCTTTGTATCCCCACTATTACTTTCTATAAGATCTGATTATTAGTTTAGCCCGATAGTCTTTTTATTTCTATCATAGCTACAGCATTGAAAAAGGCTCCCAATCTGAAATGGTGACCACAGATAAAATTTCAATTAAGAACCATTCTGGGATGATGAGGATAGCAGTGTTTCGCTATGGGTATGGCTTATTTTTGAGGCTTCTCCATGAATTACAAACATTTGAGTTGATTTATTGTCTCAGCATTTTTGGGGTCACTGTATTCACTACTGGAATGAAGGATGTGAGAATGTTACAATGAAAGGAACCACGTTCCAGATGGGTTAATTGACTTCCCTATCGTTTCATGGCTAATGTTAGAACCGTGGTTAGATCCCAGGTCTTCTAGAGCCTGGTGATCAGCTATTGAAATGGTATTGCCATGGCATAGACACTGGGGCAGATGAATGAAATGGGATACCATAGGGGAAAAAAAAAAAAAAAAAAAAAGGAGGAAATCATGACTCTGAAACTATTGGGAGAATACAGAGGAGCAAGCATATTTTATTATATTCCATGTGTAACTTATGAGAGCAGCACATCATACATAATCCAGCCATTCTTTTAAACAAATACAGCAGCAGCTACAATAAAATAGACTTTTATATCAGATGGCTCCTAAATATAAATTAATGGCTTCACCTGGTGTTTAACTGCAGAAAAGAATGATAGATCCCAAGGCTGGATGAATACATCAGTTGTGTTGGAAATTATGAGATCTAATACAGTGTATGCAAAACAACTCAAAATATCAAGGATATTTCTGACCCTCTTATATTTTTGTCTTGTACCCTGACTTTGAAATCAACACCCAAATAAGATGAGAATTCACAGGATTGAAGTCTTTTTCCCCTCATGAAAAGAAGATGAAGGAAAATTATTTATAAATAGATTAATAGTTTAGTTTTTAAGCAACAACAACTTTATCATCATTTTCAAATATTCCTGTCCAAAATGCCTTTCAGTAGGAAACACAGTGCAAGATTTTTTTACATATTTCTAAAATACATATTTTAAAATATATTTAAAAATTGAAAATACAAGCTTTAGGCAATACCATTTGGCTACTATATTTTGAACTTGAATCTTAATGATATTTCTCGTGGTTTTTTGCTCAAAAATTGAATTGAATTTGATTATTTCTTCTTCAAATATTTTTTGAAATGTAACATACTTACTGAAAAATACATGTAAGCACTTAAGAACTGAACACTCCTATGTAAACAACATAAAGATCATGTAACGAAACTTGACCAGCATCCTACAACTCCCAGACCTGAATGCCTTTCTAATCACAAGCTCCCTAAAGTGACCATTAACCTGACTTTTAACATCATAGATTAGTTCTGCCTATTTTTGTACTTAATGCAAACAAATTCTTATTGCATTCTACTCATTTGTGTTTAGGTATTTTACTCAACATTATATTAGTGATACTCGTCCATTTGGTTTCAAATGATTGTAAGTCACTCATTCACGCTGATGTATAATGTAGTATTGTGAGATTAAATTTTAATACTACCTGTGTTTAAAGTAGATGTATTAATTTGCAACCAGCCAGCAATGTATGAGAGTTTAAGTGGCTATGCATGCTCCCCAAAACTTGGTATTTTTCATCTTTTTTATTTTAGCATTCTGTTGTACAAGCTTTGATTTTTAAATTGACTATATAAACCTCTGGCAAACTCATAACAAACAAAGGTCTTTATTGAAGAAAACTGTGTGCTGGGGGTAGGAAGGGACAATCTCTCATAAAGTGGAATGCTTCAACATCAACAAGTCCAAAGAAGAAATGCAGTTTGAATAATATAAGCAGAAATGTCTCAGCACAGACAAGTGTTTTTGTTTAAAATACTTCTTTATTTTCAGAAAAAGCATTTCCTTTGGAATGAAGAGAGATGCATATAGGATAGAAATTTATGGAATCTGAAAACTGACATTTTTAAGATGGAGGGAGTTGTGGGATTGAAGAAAACACTAAGGGCTTTATTTTTATTAATGATTGAGATTTCCATAGAAATAACACAAGGCAATGGTTGATTTGTATTTTTTGTTTTTTTGTTTTTACTGTTGCAGGGTCTCCATTTTGGTGCCTACTGGATATTGTTCCCATAAAGAATGAAAAAGGAGATGTAGTACTTTTTCTGGCCTCATTCAAAGATATAACAGATACAAAAGTGAAGATTACTCCAGAAGATAAAAAAGAAGGTTTGTACCGTTTTCAGAAAACATTAACAGATGGAGTAACATTTTGAAATTGTTTACTTAAAAACTCTTGGAGAAAAAAATGCATTTTTAATAACAGCAACTGATAAATATTCGTAACTGTTAGCAGTCAGTATTTGGTGCATATTCCAAAATCATAGAGACTCACATGCATTTACATTCTATCATCTTTATAATAAAGACTCACTTGACAGGAACTAAAAGTCCATATTCCTATGTTAATAGGATGAGGATGAGAAAACAGTTTATCACAATATAAGGATTAACACCACTTCATTGTATTAGTCAAAAATTAATGGATGGGATAAGTAACGTTAGGAGGATGTGATTAAAAATACATCTCTCCATTTCCTCTAGATTGCTGTAGCTCAAACTTAGATGTGCAAAGTGTAGTTATGTACAAAGGTAAGAACTCTAGCTTAGTGGTTGTTAGAATAGAATGTTGCAAACAAATGTGAATCCTGTACCTTATCATATATACAAATATAATACTTTGTTTTAAGACATAAACAAGCTTTTCAGTTATCTTTAAAGGAGTCTAAGAATTTGTGTTGTTTACCTTGTATCTTCTTATTATAATTTATATAGAAATTCTTTGCATTTTATATAAGCTGACATAAGTTAACACTGAAACCTGCGGATATTATTTGTTTTAAACAGCAGTAGGATTCTAGTCACCAGAGAAAAAGCAATTATCCTTTGTGGATTTCCTATGTAGTAAGTTCTTTTTTAGAATAAGCTACTTGACATTTCAACAGCTGTGTCTTTTTAAGAATGGACTCTTTTATTCCAGTTCTTTTTAAAAATGTGTGTGATTGTTTTCAATACATTATGTCTCTTGAAATGACAACCCAAATGAACAGATATCATAGTTTGGTGCTCTCACTTTCTAGCATTTGAAAGCCTTGCAAATGCATATCTGTTTTGCTGTATATTGGCATGAGTAAATTCTGTGGCTTATTTTACATATGCAAAGGAAGAGACATCTTAAAATTAAAGTTACTTGAATTTTAGAGCAAGTGTGTAGTACCTGTCCAATGTAAGTTCCACAAAGTATGAAAATTGATGTGTACAGTTTTTGCTTTTAATATTTTCTTTGTAAGATAGAAACACAAAGGGCAAGGATCCTTTGAATAAAATTATTCAAACATATAAATATATATTGATATCATGTACATTCACAAATATGTGTGGATAAATAGAAATATAACACAATCCTTAGAAAGAAATACATGACTTTTTTTTTTGCTTGAAAGAAGGTAGTTTTATTAACCTTTAATTGACTTGTTTTGAATATGAGGACCATGCCTAATGGTATTATACAAATCCCTTAATTATCTTTGTCTTATGTTCCTTATGTCTCTTGATAGGGGAGAAATCCCCATCTTGGTGGACTGCAATGAATAGAAGCGGTGAAGTATACTTTTTCATTTGGAGTTTGAGAGAGCTCAATAAAAATACTCATTTTTGCCATCCACGTTCTGAATCAGCTGAAAAAGAAAAATGAGAAATGAGTAGATTGGAAACCAAAATATCACCTTTATTTCTGATGACACTAATAAAGGAAAACATGAAATATCTCTACCTCCAAGTGGGCTTCCTTCTAGTGAGCTCTAGTTTTAGGCAAAGTTGCCCTTCAGTCACAAAGCTGGACTGAGGCCAAAGCAGAGCCTCTCACGATGTAACTTAATGTCTGGAGAACCAGAGCAGAATAGTTGCTCCCTAAAGAGAGGGAAGACAAAGGGGCTCTCCTACACATGTCCATAACACCTTCCCAACTTATCGAATTATATTCTTCTCCTTTCCATTGAAATAGCTAAGTTAAGGAGCAGAGAGAGACTAACATGTCACACTAGTAGAGCTGCTTGCACTTGAAAGATTACATCTGTCGTTTAGAAGTGAAGGACATCCATTTGAACACTGTCAACCAATAACAAACTTATCCAAAGTTCTATCTGAAAAATGAGTTTTACATTTGTATTTAAATACATATATTAAATTGTGCTCAATAATATTCTCATTTTGTTTAGGAAACATGTGCAATGTAAAGACTATCTCTTGCAAGATTTAAATAAAAAATAGCAAAACACTTTTAACACTAATTATATTATGCAAAATATGATTTAATTTTTTGAAATATTTGTTAGTAAGTCCCCAGATATTTTATCTCAGCTTTATTTCATATAAAAATATTACTTCTAATATTTGCTGAACACTCAAGAACAGTTTTTTCTATTGCTACCTTATTATAAATGTCCCATAAAAGTATGTAGTATTTTTAGAAAGACAGAGTAACTATTGTAAGTAACCATGGTTATAAAATGATAATTTAAAAATAGCCAACAATCTGGGAGGCCAAGGCAAGAGGACTGCTTGAGACCAGAAGTTTGATAGCAGCTTGGGCAACATAGGAAGACTCTGTCTTTACCAAAAATAAAAAATAATAAAATAAAGAATAAATTAAAAATCAGCCAGGTCATGGTGGTGCACACTTGTAGTCCCAGCTATTTGGGAGGTTGAGGTGGGAGAATTGCTTGAGCCCAGGAGGTGAATGTGGCAGTGACTGGTGATCACACTCCTGCACTGTAGCCTGGGTGACAGAGTGAGATCCTGTCTCAAAAAAAAAAAAAAGAAAAAGAAAAAAAATATATTTTTACCTGCACTTATTGAAATTCACCAATTGATGGCATGTCTTGCAGGAAAGGCACACCTTAACATATGATATTTTTAAAACTTCCAAATAAGTGTTTGATTATTAAAATGTCACCATGTAACTGTAGCACTATTGTGTCATAACATTAAAAAAACTAAATGAGTGCATGACATGACCCAGTGTTGCATCTTCTGCAAATGCATCACTGAAGTTCATCTAAGTTGTAGAAATAAGGTTCATGTTAATTAAATTAATTAATATTGAGGTTCATATGATGGGCTTCGTTTAAGAGATATAAATGGCATGGACTTCTATTAAAAATACTTTAATTATTTATCTATGTTTTGAGGGAGTTTATTTAAATGGGGAAGAACCTGTTTTATACAAGAGGCTAACAAGGTGTGGGATATAATGTAGGCCTTTTGTCAATGAACAGCATTAGTAGAAGATAAGCACAAAATTCAAACTACTATTTGTATGTACAGTAGCTTTCAGCTAGTGCATCTGCTGGTGTGTGTGTGTGTGTGTGTGTGTGTGTGAGAGAGAGAGAGAGAGAGAGAGAGAGAGCGCCTTCAGCAGAAATCTGATGGTTTTTATCACCTTTAAAACTACCTTCCTTTTTGGCACATATTTTACTTCCATTCCAAAAATAATGTGTACACCACTTACTTCTGTGTTCATGTCAAGCGTTATTTATAGAGTGAATTTAATACGAGGCCCTGTTTATGTCTTTCTGTATCAGTTAAGAAATACTTTGATATAAAATTTGGATTTATATGTCAATCAGCTTGGCAATTGAGGTTCTTTTGTTGCTGATCAGAAATCTTGGCTGGCAGTTAAATATGACCTTTTTATTTAAAAAAAAAAAAAAAAGGAAAGAAAAGGAAAGAAAGAAAGAAAGAAAGAAGAAGGAAGGAAGGAAGGGAGGGAGGGAGGGAGGAAGGAAGGGAGGAAGGAGAGGGAAGGGGAGGGAAGGGGAGGGAAGGGGAGGAGAGGAGAGGGAATGTCTGCTTAGTACAAGAAGCCAGGGTAGGCAAAGTCTTTTTGGACACCAGGTCCTCAATGGTGGGAAAGGATTAGGAAAAACATTCACAAGGCTGAGAACAGAGGGCCTTTGAATGGAGTGGTTCAGAGGGAATTGTTTCCTCTGAGTGAAGGAAAATAGCCTCAGCAGTAGGCTTTAATTTGTTTAGTTAATGAAAATAAAATTAATTTAATTTAATTAGTTTTAAAAATTATATTTAAAATTTAATGTAAATTTAAAAGTGGATTAATAATGTATTAAGTAATTCAAAAAATATTCATTCAACACCCACTCTGACCCCAGCATTGCATTAGCATTTGGAGATGTCAAAATTTTGTCAAGTCACTTAAATTCATCAATAAATGGGAATAGGAATAATACTTATTTCACAGAGTTATGAGAAGTAAATGAAGTCACCTATGTGAAGCACTTAGCATGAAGCAGAGACTCAGTGAGAGCTAGCTATTTTTATAAAACCTATAGAATATAACAACCATGACCACATCTTTTATTGAGCATATTCTATATGCCCTGTGCTATGCGAATTGCATATATTATCTCTTATAAACCTATAACAAATGTAGGAGATACGTATATACATGAAG
Source organism: Chlorocebus sabaeus (assembly GCF_047675955.1). NCBI lineage: Eukaryota > Metazoa > Chordata > Mammalia > Primates > Cercopithecidae > Chlorocebus > Chlorocebus sabaeus. The sequence goes on from NC_132918.1 coordinate 64,726,296, forward strand.
AAACTCAGTTCCTGAGACAGTAAGTAGCTTCTGGAAGGACTAATAGCTAAAATTTAGTGGAAAGGATTTAAGCTGTAGTTAAAAAAAAAAAAAAAAAAGGTAACCTAGGATTTACACTAATGCAGCCAAACCTCAGAGCCTACATTATGTTTTTTCTCCCTCACTTGCCCTCTGCAAATTGCTCATAATCTTCTGGTGGACACAGATCCAGTTTTGCAATATAGTAGGTCCAGTGATAGTAGAATGAGAGAAATAATAAATTCTTCTCAGACAAGGAAACGAGATAGAGTGGGTCAGCAAGAGGTAGAGCAGAGTCAAGGAGAACTTCACAGGAGAAATAATATTGAAGCAAATCTTGAAAGATGATTTGTGTGTGGAGTAAGACTGAAAGGAAAGAATGTTAATTTTAGGTGATGAAACAGCAAGTAGTTGACCTTTTTTCATAAGAAAAGTCATGAAGTTGAAGTTCAACCCTAAGGAGTTTAGGTGGTATGCAGATATATTTCAGAGTTAGAACAGGTTGGCCTTGACATAAGAGATGAAGGAAAAGGAGATCTTTTGGAATCCTCTTTCTGGTTTAAGGGCTGTTATGAACTGATTCATGTCACTCCCAAATTTATATGTTTATAAGATTAATAATGGTGAGACACTAGAGAAAAATGGAACCAGACATCATAGAGAAATTAAGTCAGATGAGGACAGAGATGTGCCCATTGGGTTTTTTAATTGAAAGATTACAGGATTGCTGCTAAAAGCAGTTTCAAGAGAGAGCTGGGAGAGAAAGTCAATAATGAGAATCTTACTAACTTTCCAACACTTTGCGCCATCACATTATTAAAATTAAGGAGACACAATTGTAGCACTTTCTTATATGCTCTTAGCTCATGTAAGTAGATTTTAAGTTCAAATTACTTAAGAATTAGCTTATTAAGCTCCCCACAGTCCACTTTATTTTTTCCTTTTTTTTTTTTTTTTTTTTTTTTGAAGCGGAGTCTCCGCCAGGCTGGAGTGCAGTGGCACAATCTCGGCTCACTGCAACCTCCACCTCCCGGGTTCAAGTGATTCTCCTGCCTCAGCCTCCTGAGTAACTGGGACTACAGGGATGCGCCACCACGCCCAACTAATTTTTGTATTTTTAGTGGAGACGGGGTTTCACCATGTTGGCCAGGATGGTCTCGATCTTGTGACCTCGTGATCCACCTCCCTCGGCCTCCCAAAGTGTTAGGATTACAGGCGTGAGCCACCGCGCCCGGCCCCACACTCCACTTACTACCATTTCACTTTCTAACTTTTTTGAAACTTGGGGACAAGTCAAGCTGGCCTGTTCATTTTCAGCTCACACTCTTATTTCTCCTTACCCGGGAGAATTTTCCCTCACTTGGAATGTATCTTTGTCACCTTATTCATCATGAAAATCCCACTTGTTTTCTGTATAGTCAGATTTTCCCGGCTACTTTAGTTCATAGTAAGTGTCCTTCCCTTAAAACACTCTCTTCCTTGCTGGTGGAGTCATCTTTCTAAACCTTCTGGCACCAGTGTATCAAACTTCTGTTATCTTGTCATTCCCAGATCATTATGGGCCTTGAAACTGGCACACAGCTTCATTCTTTGCATTTCCTACATTGCCTTAAACATAATAGAAACTGAGTAAATACTTGCTTATTAATTTATTGTATTCAATGGCCCTCACCTGTGTGACAGTGGTAAATGTCTTTTAAAAGTTCCTTTCCTCTACACTGAGTTGCATTTGTGTCAATTTTCCAAACATTTTCCACAGCATTTCATTCATTATGTTAATTTGGTTTTCCATTCAAACCAGTTGAGTATAATACTACATGCCTTGTTTTTGCAGGCACAGAGCCCAGTGAAATTATTTTTGTTTATTTCTTGTTCAGTGTCTCAGATTTGCTTTGGAATGTTGGTTGATGCTGGCTTATTCATTATGTGGTAACAACATCAGTTATCATAGAATGAGGGGATTTCAATTATAATTTCTAAAAAATGAGCACTTCACATTTGTTTTGAGAATTTAGGGGTTGATGTGTGAAGCCTTTCACATTATCTTTAGTAGTAATACAAATCAAGATTCCAATGCAGTGGCATTTCTTGGTAGTCTAAGTGGCAAGCCGCAGCAGGTTGTCATTGTTAATTACACTGACAAAAGTTTTGTGTTGCATATACCATTGCTTATTACTAAGTGACTTCAGGAGAAATAAAATAATAAACAGCTATTCTAAACAATTAGATATGCATTGCCTTTAGCTACAAGAATGTGCAAACCTAACTAACACAAGATTAAACAGTAAAGGCTTATTTTCCTCATATTTCAAAGAGCATGCGACTGAGCAGCCCGTGATTGGAAACAGAGACACTGTAATACTGGTGGGCACTCAGGCTCTTTTGGCGTTTCTGCTCTGCTGTCCTTTATGTGCTGTTTTTCTTCATCTTGCTTATCACCTGATGGTTGCAAGATGCATGCTGCACCTTTAGAACTCATTTCTGTGGTGCAGACAATAAGAGGAGTGATGGACAAAAGGCAGGCGCCTCTTTCTAGGAGGATTCTCCTTTGTTTGTAGGAAAGAATGTATTTCCCCTTGCCTCTCTCTCCTGCCAGGGATTTCTGTCAGCACGTCATTTACCATAACTTTGTCACAAGGCCATGGCCCGTTTCTAGCTCCAAGGAATGCCAATAAATCAAGGTTTGGGGTTTTTTTTCTAAGCTTTTATATCTCAAAAATAGAAATAGTCAAAAGAGAAAGAGTCTTGGAATGAGACTGGGTCAGGCATCCTAGAGTGTCTATCAAGGTATCATTTACTGATTATTTTCGATATGCCAGATATGCTATCCCAGGATCCTACAATGTAGAAGAATGAGACTTAGAGTGAAAAGTGAACTGCCCAAGACCTCAGTGCTGTGAAGAGGTGGAGACAGGGTAAAGCCCAGGACCATCTGGTCTCAGAGCTTATATATTTCCACTATACCACAAGGGGACCTGCAATGAAACAAGTGAGAAGAAACTGGAAATGAGGTGGAAAGAAAGCTGGACTTATCTCAGTTTCTTCCCCAAACCCCTACAAGTAATTATTATTGAAACGGAGCCCCTGTCTCAATTATTTTTACCATTCTCATTTCTTATTTAAAATCCTTAGTATTCAAAGTGTGGTCTGAGGGACTGACACAGCAGCATCACCTGGGAGCTCATTGGAAATGCAGAATCTCCGGTCCTAGGGTAGACCTTTTGATCAGAATCTGCATTTCAGTGAGCTCAGGTGACTCACATGCCTATCCAAGTTTAAGAAGCCCTGTGAGGTACACATTTCTTAGAAGGCTTCCCCAACCATCCATATTAAACTAATCCATCTTCAGCTATTCTATTACATTGTTTTATAGCAACATTGTTTTATAGCATGTATGCCTATCTGAAACAATATTACTCAAAAGTTGGTTTTAATTGTAAGTATTTTCTCTTCTACTAAAATTAAGGTTTCGTCAAGGAATAGACTTTGCTTTTGTTGAGAATCTTATTTCTAACACAGAGTGTCTGACACATGGTAAGTGCTCAATAGATATTTGATAGATGGATGATAAGTATATGAATGCATAAATGATGTTTAATTTAGGATACTTGGCTCTTCAGAGATAGATAACAACATAGCATTCTCGCTGTTTCAAAATAACCAGATCATAATTACAAAAGCTGCATGTCTCAGGTGCACATTCTGATCACTGTATTATTTGGCTTTGTTCTGCTTGATTTCATTCAAAGACGATTTTTCATGTATTTACCCTAGTCTTAACTTCTCTAAATGTGTTCTTACTGCTGATATTGAATAGCCCTTTGGCTTTGAATAGAATCGCTGTTGTTGGTTGATTTTTTGTTCTTGTTAACTCTTCTGTTGTTAAGTTTCCAAGAATCTCAATGTGGTCAAAATTTTGAAGATAATTGAAGTTATTTGTTATAAAAAATAAAAAGTCACCAAAAGGAAAGACATTAAGCGACTGATCAGATGTTAATTAAATCTAAGATGGTTGTTATATACCTCGAATATTTTAATTTTCAATGTGGAACATTGCAGTAATGTTCCTTCCACTTGCTGAAATATTCTGCCTGATTTTCTTTTGTTTGCATAACAGAAAAAACACATGCCAAATTTCTAATAAAGAGAAGTTGCCTGATGAGAGAATTATTGTAAAAATTGATACTTTATCCCACAAAATAGATTTCTGCCTTAGGGACATCTGTACCAACTCTTTATCAGATATGTGATGACATTGGAACTGAAGAGCTCATATAGATGCTTGAAGTGATTAAAAAATGATCTTTGGAGTTTCTACACATATTCGCTAATGTCTTTTTTCTCCCAAAACCTTTTAAAGACAAATATGCAAACTAGGGTTCATAAATTAGGTTGCCTTTAGAGACCATGGTATGATGTAATGAGAAAGATATTGCCATAGTCTGTGGTAAGGACTAGGCATAATAGTCATGGCATGCTTCACCAAGTCATTCCATTTGAAAGAAAAATTTAAAGTATCTGCAGCCACCAAAATACTCTTGTGGATTGCATTTGTTCTGATGGTGAGTAGTTTGTTATCCTTGGACAAAACTTTCTGAAGCTATTATCTCATTGGCCTTATTTTTTATACAGTATATTTCTAGTTTTATTACTTTAAGATTAAAACATGGTTTTTGCCCCTTTTTGGAATTTAATATTAAAAAACTTTTTGCAATTAAATGGTCAATTCATTGAAACACGAGGCAAATATGGTATTAAGAAGATTAAGGCCAGGTGCAGTGACTTACACCTGTAATCCCAATTTGGGTGGCTGAGGCAGGAGGATTGCTTGAGCCTAGGATTAGCCTGGGGAAGACAAGGAGACACCGTCTCTACAAAAAAATGGAAAAAGAATTTAACCTGGTGTGGTGGTGCATACCTGTGGTCCCAGTTACTCAGGGAGCTGAGGTGGGATAATTGCTTGAGTTCAGGAGGTAGAGGCTGCAGTGAGCTGTGAGCATGCCACTGTACTCCAACCTAGGTGACACAGAGAGACCCTGTCTCAAATAAATAAATAAATAAATAAATAAATAAATAAATAAATACGTTCAGGCTGAGAGCTAAAACAGCCAGAGCCATATAACTTGACCCCCTGTTTGGGTATACATTCTTGACGATGTTCACTATATCCAGCAATATTTACCTAGACATTGTTATGAAGGAATATTCCCAGTTTGGGAATTACAGCTGTCATGATACTGTCATGGATGATAACAGTGTCACTGAGGACAGGCTGGAGACCTACAGAAAGGTCTATAGGTAAGGTTTCTTTGGCCTCCTGGCATTTTCTGTGGAAACATTCTGGGGAATGGCAGAAAATACTGTGGGTTTGTACTTCAATGGGTGGTGTGGCTAGTGTAGAGCTTTTTCCTTTTTTGCCGAGTTTTTATGTGGGGTTATTGAGGTAGTGACTTTGCCAGTGAGGAAAAAACAGACTATTTGGTACCAAGGGCATAGGTGCCATTATTTGGAGAAGTGACTGGGAATAACTCGGTGCCCTGAATGGGAAATATAGGGTTCCCAGTTTGGGGGGATTTTGAGTCTAGTTTCTGCTCCATGCTTCAGTAAAAATAAGCTTTGCATCCCAACTAGCTTGTTTTCATACAGTAGGAAAAAATGTCCAGGAGTCACTATGTGTCAATCCTGCTTACCTCCCCAGTGAGCCTCCTCAAAATTCCATGATGCTTTACATATATATATATATATATATATGTATTTGACGCTTTGTGTGGGGGAACAATTTGACTCATGGATAATATAGAAGCTTCAAAGGCAAATGTCTACTGAAATGTTCACATAGTTGCTTCAGTCTTTTAATATTATATAGCAATTCAGTTTTATTTGATTTACTTCAAAAATACATCTTCACATTCATGAGAAAAACTACATACAAACATAATTAGGAGACTGCTCCCCAATTTGGAGAATGAAAATTTTGCCCAAGTATTAATTTCTCAAAGCAGACATTCATGTTAAGAATGCTTATGCAATGTGGGAGGTAAGCTGAACAAATGTTAACTAGAAAGCTGCTAAAATGACTGATTGCATTGATGAAAACTTCAGAACTTATAAATGGTGCTCATGAGCACACTGGTTTGTGCTGTAGTTTTTCCATGTGTTCCTTTCCTCTTCTAGACTATCAGCTCTGTGAAAACAGATGTCATGTCTGATTCACTTTTGATCCCAGTAATTTAGGCTAAGGTGTGAGGAGCTAATTGAGTGGCATTAAAAGATTCAGAAGTCTTGTGGTTATTTGTAATAAACTATGAGAATGCAAAAGCATAAGAATGATACAATGGCCTTTGGGGACTTGGAGGAAAGGGTAGGAAGAGAGTGAGGGATGAAAGACTACAAATTGAGTACAGTGTATACTGCTCAGGTGATGGGTGCACCAAAATCTCACAAATCGCCACTAAAGAACTTATTCATGTAACCAGACACCACCAGTTCCCCCAAAACCTATGAAAATTAAATATATATTTTTTCTTATAAAAAAGACGTGAAAAGGAACAACTTCTACTAACTACAAATGAAGAAAAGTAGTGAGTCTATTTTAAAAATTAGAAATGGAATATTCCAATTATACAGATACAAAATATATTATTTATTAGTTCCATCTTAGTGCAAAGGTGGAAAAACATACATATCCAGATGGAATATGAAAGCAAACACATGAGACTACAGTATGAGATAGACACTTGAGAGTATCAAACTCTCAATAAAATGGTTCAGAATAATGTAAACATTAAGAAATGTACTCAACAGCATGGAAAAAAAAAATACTGAGATACCCAGATAGAAGGGAAGAATAGGGTAAAGTTCTTACCACATTGGAGCACAGTTTTGAGAAGCAGCCATTAAATGGCTGAGAATCCCGACATGATTTTTTAAATACATGTTCCCTCACATGGTTAGGCTGCTATAATATGAGCTTAAGGAAGTAGTTAAATGATAAAGCCCAAATGGTACTACAACTGTATTTCATCTTACAATAGGATTCAGCAATACCTAGATGATACATTGATGACAACATAAGTTATTTAACAGCTTGTTGAGTACAGAAAATTAAGCTATGCCATTAGATGATGACTTCCTGAATAGATAGTTCAGCTTTTTATTGTAAGAGGGATTGATTGGCCAAATTGAAGCTTCAGTGAAATGTATTCCTATAAGTGTTCTGTCACTGCGTTCTGTAAAGGAATATGACTTCAGATAAGCTCAAACCTGAGTCTACTGAGGGTATGGCACACCTGGAAAATTGATTTTCAATTTTCTAATTTACCTACAAACCTCTCATAAGTATGCTGGCTACTGGTGAGAGGAAAAGGGCTGGAAGGTATCTACAACTTCATACATAACCAAAAACAGAAAATTGGTGAAGTGGTGAAAGGAGTTTCTCAAAGCCTCTCTTCAATCAAGTGATTTCATTGGCAGCAATGGGCCAATATGAGAACTTGAAAGCCGCAGATGCTTATCAAGCTCTCCAGAAGCACTGCTGGCTAGCTATTTTATTCTGTGTAACAATTTCTAGATTTGTAGATAGGAGTTTTATTAATCACCTATGTTAAATAAAAGTGTGGCGTGTCTTTTGCTGGTATTTTTTGGTGTCTCTCCATGGTGACTATCACTCTTGTGCAATTGTACATCACCATTAGAGTCAAAAGATAAAGTTTTAATAGGTGAGAATAATAAATAATAGTGCTGAGAAGAAAAATACAGTGAATTTGATTAGCTAAACAGGGACGGCAAAAAAGAGTTACTAGATTACCTAATGTCATGTAAATGGTAATGACTACCTAGAATTTTCATTGAAAACCTTTCTAAGGTAACATCTTATCTCATAGGAGAAAGGTGTTATGATCAGTTATTGAAGTCTGCCAGGTCACGGTGATGGGAGAATAGAAGGTAATAGTCACAAGCAAAGCAGATATTTGCCATACCTGCAGTTAAGGAAAGCAGTGTCATTCTTATAACAAGTAGAATGTTGGAGACCTCAAACCTTCTCTTGTGGGGTTAACTCATAAATACAAAATAGTATATCTTTCATATAGTTTTGAAATGAAAATAATCCATCCACTGTGGGTTACAGTTGAGTTATCAAAACTCTGTAATTACAAATAAATCAATTGTGAAAGTAAAAATCATGTGATGAGCTGGGGGTGCAGAAAAGACATACTGATACAGAATTCTTAAAGTTGCTGCATAAAATAAAAATTTTACAGTGTGGCTGTGCTCATGGTAAAGTAAGAGAAACAATTAGATTTGAGGGGGAAAAGTTATAAATAATAGGGGTGCTTTGGAGTTGGTGAAGAAGGGACAAAGCCTAGTTTTTGAGCAGAGTGGAAGGTCAAATTGAAGACACCAGCATAAATCTGGGACAACTGAAAGGTGACACTGACAGTGTCACTTGGCATAGGGATGTAGGGCTGTCCCAAAAGACACTTTCTTATTTAAACTCTGGTTCTGGGTAGTGCATGGAAAATAAAAAGAAAAATTTCTTTAAGAATTTCTAATTGCAATCTCACGGTTGTTTAAGTCTGGGACTTGGATTCGTAATACATGTGGAATATGGAGTAATCCTAGCTGAAAATTTTATTTAAAGTGATTCTGACCAGACACAGTGGCTGATGTGCTCCTCAAAATTTCCATTCTAAATCAGGAAGAGTGGCTCCTGCCTGTAATCCCAGCCACCCAGGAGGGTGAGGTGAGAGGATTGCTTGAGTCCAGAAGTTCAAGTACAGATTGGGCAACATAGTGAGACCCCCATCTCCAAACAAAAGAAAACAACAGCAACAAAAAATGTCTCTTCTTTTTCATTTAACAAGGAAATATAATTTTCATTTCCAAATTAGAGATGATTATTCACATTTTTAAATCTCTACAACAAACCCCTATGACACAGTTTACCTGTGTAACATACCTGCACTTGTATCCCTGAACTTAAAAAAAAATTAAAATAAAAATAAAAAATAAAAAAGTTTTAATGTGACTATGTATGTCAAAGTATAATTTTCTATTCCAGTATTTTCCAAAGAGTAGGTAGAAGTCATGAATATTGCTGGTGGTATACCAGTAGTGATTTTGGATGACACATCAATAACTTTATAAAGATAAAAACCTATTTTAATATGCATTAGAAAGCATCATCAGTGCATGAATATTAGTAAAATGATCTAAATAAAATAAAGAAGTGATTTGGAAGTACATATAACAGAAAATATGGGTCAGGCATGGTAGCTTATGCCTGTAATCCCAGCCCTTTGGGTGGCTGAGGCAGGTGGATCACCTGAGGTCAGGAGATCGAGACCAGCCTGGCCAACATGGCAAAACTCCATCTCTACCGAAAATACTAAAATTAGTCGGGCATGGTAGCATGCGCCTGTAGTCCCAGCTCCTTGGGAGGCTGAGGCAGGAGAATCGCTTGAACCTGGGAGGCAGAGGTTGCAGTGAGCCAAGATTGCACCACTGCACTCCAGCCTGGGTGACAGAGCAAGACTCTGTCTCAAAAAACAACAAAGGAAAAAAAAAAGAAAGAAAAGAAAATATGAACAGGCGTTATGTAAGTATGGCAAAATAAGGAAGCTAGTATTTGAATGACTAATTTGGGACACATTTGTCAATTATAGGAAGACTCACCATGGGGCAAGTTGATGAATACCGAAAGACAGAGAAACATAGTTAACTTCAAAAGCATTAGAACTCTGTCTAGCTGTTGATCTGTTTACCTATAACTCAGTGGGGCATATATAAGCTCCTGCTGTGGAGTATTTTTATCATATAGCTGTGCTTGATCTCTGTAGTTTAGGAAAAAAAAAAAATAAGCTTAAGGAAACGTAGACCCCTAGGTGCTCAATATTTAGAAATTTAATTTTCAAGGTACTTAAGAGTGGAGATTACATAACATTTTACACTTTCTAATAAATAAGTTATATATCTCAATGATTCCTTTGTGAGAGCCCTGGGGAAACATTTAGGTCAGGATATGACTTTTGGTTGATGGTTTTAAAATTTATAGGCATTTAGATGTTATATCCAACCACGTTTTCTTCTTTTCAATTGACAGCTAGAAATTTTATATTTGTTAAGTAATATTAATTTTTAAAATATTAAATTTTTAACTCCTTTTAGCTTTATTTCATTATTTTCTACCTTTTGCCTAAATCCTTTTTCTTAATTTTTAAAGCCTTTATAATATATTTTTTAAGCTACCTGAAATGCTTTAGGGATAAAAAATAATATCTAACATTTATTGAGTGCTTACAAGATATTCTTCTAAATATTTTCTATATATTTATTAATATAATCCTCTCAATAACCCTGTGATATGAGCAATATTATTATCAGTGTTTCCCAAGGTTAAGTAACACTCCCAAGGTCACAAAGCTAAAAAGTGGCAAAGCTAGGACTTGAACCCAAGCCCTATTAAGCTTGAGTCTCATCTCCTACAATCTTTACCCTATAAGGTCTCTATATCACAGTGTAAAATAATATATATGTAATATCAGGTTGCAACTAAAAATAAAAATAGTGACAATTTGTATCCATTTTTAAAATGTTACGTGGTCATTTATGTAAAATTAGGGAAATATAAAGAAAATACAAATACATATTTTATATTTATAAAATAAATATATAGTATTTATTTACATGAATATAAATATATATAATTTTGTATTTACATAAATGTAAAATTAGAAATATAAAGAAAAATTGAAGAACTAAGGAAATCCATCATTAATAGGCTTATTAAAAGAAAACTATCTTTCACATAATTTTTTCTCTCCAAAAAAGAAAATATTGTGTCTCTACTCATAGAACACTTCTAACACCAAATGTGTGTTTTTTCCACGTCAAGCAATTCTCCAATTCTCTGTGGACACCAAGTGAGTGTCCAATAATTTAATTCAATTCTGACACTAACTACCTGAAGTTAGTGAAGACCCCACAGGTTGAGAGCTTAGTCCCATAAAACTGTGCCTACCTCAGATGCCACCCACGAGTAGCAAGTCTCAGGTTACACATCCTTCTGTTCAGCTTGGCTGCAAATGGGCTTGCTACAACTACTCCAACTCCCCTCTGCAGGTTTGATAATTTGCTATAGCTACTCGGAGAACTCAGGGGCACATTTTATTTACATTTACTAGTTTATTATAAAAGATACTATAAAGGATGCAAATGAACAGACAAATTAAAAGGTCCAGAAGGGTCCTGAGCACAGGAGCTTCTGTCACTGTGAACAAGGTGCACTAGACTTGTGGCACATGGATATGTTCAGCAACCCAGAAGGTCTCCAAACCCTCGCATTTACAGTTTTGATAGAGGTTCCATTATGTAACTATGATTGATTAAAACATCAGCCATTGGTGATTAACTCAGTCTCCAATCCCTCTTCTTTTGGGGGTGTGAGACTGAAGGTTCCAACCGTCCAATCAGGTAATGGTTCCTCTGGAAGCCAGCTTCCATTTTTCAGGAGTCACCTCAGTAGCATAAATATAAATATGGTTGAAAGAGGCTTATTATGAATAACAAAAGATACTCCTCTCACTCCATCCCTTTGGAAATTCCAAAAATACTAGGAACCTCTATGCCAGGAACCAGAGAGGAAGACCAAATATGTATTTCTTATTAAAATATCACACATCCATTATTTTTTCTTTGTAAATTTTAGTAAATTTTAAGGCAATAAACCAATTCTGTAATAATCTTAGCTTCTAGGAAATTCTTATTTAAAGCTTTATTTCTTCATGTTTAAATTAAAGACCATTTCATCATGCTTGAATTCTTTGTGAAGAAAACATTAAACGTCCTACTATCAATAAGGTACTTGCCCTCACCAATCGTCTCATTAGATTTTCTCAGAAAAAGCACTTAGGAAGGTGTAAAAGAGTGAATATTTCTTCACATCCTTTAGAGCCATTCTTCTCTTCTGAATAAACTACAGGCTTTTCTGCTTCCTACACAGACTCTCTTCATCCCCAACCCTTTAACATATTTGTTATTTTCCTTTTAGCCCTCTTGAAGTTCATTCTATTCCTCTTGAGTCTAGAACAGTACATGCTAATGCATATTACGTCCCGTCACTACTGAGTTTAATCAAAGAATAGCTTTTAAGTGTCTCTATTTTATGTATTCTACCCCATCAGAATGACTCTTAAAAATAATTATGACTGTCATTCAAGTCACGAGCCACTATAATCCTTGGGATACTGTCCACTTTACGGTTTATAGTCAGTCTTTTATATCATCTTATGATTGCAAAACCTGTAATAACTCCATCCATACCGAACCTCAGTCTGATAGCTTCTGACCACTTACTTCCTCAAGGATATATCAAATTTCAAGATATACAACCACTCTTCTACTCACTTTTCTTTCTTGGATTAATGCAATAAGAAAGCTTTAATGATGAATATTTCTATTTACTATACGATATGGCCTACAAATAAAAATGTCAGTTTTAAATGCAGGGTGAAGTTTGGAAACTGGCAGATTAAATGCATGGATTTCCAAAACATCACTAAAATAACAATGAGGAAATTTTTAAAAAGACATAAACCCACAGGTTAAAAATAATAGAAAAGAGAGAACAAAATTTTAGAAGCTGAAAAGCAAACAGATCAGTGTGAATTGACTTAATAGATCTGAGAAACCTAAATCCTAACCAGCAGTGGAAAGAGCTAACAAGCAACGCGATTTTCACTGTAGGTGCCTCCAAAAGTTCGCAAATTGGCACCTTTGGAAGTGGTTATGACAGTAAGACTAAAACCAGAAAGATAAATTGAAAGTATGTTTAAGGAGTGTCTATATTTATAGATTAACCCCCTGATATGTGCATTGAGACTATCCTTCCAAAGCTGTCACGTTCCCAAAGCTGTCACTAATTTTGTCAGCAAAATTAGTGGGATCAGTATCATGTGGTGAAGGAGGAAAGCAGTGCTAAGCAGAAGTCATTGGGTTCTGATATAGTCACAAAAAAAGCCTCCCTGCCAGGATGACCTTTCAGAAAACTCTTGAGATGAGTAAAGGACCTGGAAATTTGTAAACAGTCACACTGAACAATCATCGTAGGCAAGCTGACCTTACAAATGGTGCATGATCATGGGCAAGGTGATCCTCTTCAACCAAGGGCACTCCCAAGAGCTGGGGAAATAGACCCTTGATTTTGAGGGTGGATACAGGGGGACTGCAAACTATCCAATACATCATTTTTTTGCAGAAAAGTTGAGGCCTATTCTTTTGTGAAGGTAAAATAGAGTCTCTGGACTGAAGAAAATCAGACAGTACTAAAAAAGGATAAAATAAGCAAAAGTTTATATCCCAAATGTTAAGACCCCCAGTTCTCTTCCTCAACTTGGCTCCTATAATTCTAGCAGCGAAGAAGTCTATACGCTCTCAATAAGACTTTGGAAGAAGATTTTCAAAATAACCTGGACAGCCCATGAGGAAAATTTTCAATATACTGACATCAAACCTTGTCCATCCATATCACTCTATAGCAAAGAACAAATTTGACACATTCCACACATGTGCTCAGACTTTCTATTCAGATTTATCTTGCTTCAGTCTTAAATATGAGCAGACACAAAAAACTGCCAGGACTTCTACAGGGAGCTTCTTATGGAAAAGGAATAAAATCAAAATAAACAAAGAGAAAAAAATTCCATTAAATAAAAAGAAACTAACAAAAAATAACAAAGCTAAATATTTAATATCTTATAAATATTTAATATCTTATAATATCTTATAAATGTCTTATAAATAGATAAGAATAAATATGATATTCATGAAATAAATATAGGATATAATGAAGTAAAGAAGCATACAAACTATAAAATTTAAAGAAAAACTTGTGAAGATTAAAAGATAATGACAGAATTTTTTAGCAGTTGAGAGATTAGAAAATTAAGGTGAGGAATCTTTCAGAAATTAGAGCAAAGTGACAAATATGTGAAAAATAAAAAGAAATAATTAGAAATTTAGAGGATTATCAAGGACTATACTGCCCTAGAATTTTCAGTGATGACAGAGATGTTCTGTGTTTGTGCTGTCCAATACAGTAACCACTAGCTACATGTGGCTATTGAGCACTTGAAATGTGGCTAGGGTTACTAAGACAGTTAGTTTTAAAAATTTATTTTATATCTATCAATTTAAAAGCAAATGTGAAAAGCCACGTGTTGCTAGCTGCTACTGTATTGGAAAGCATAGATCTAGGAGGCTGAGGAACTAAATTAAAAAGAGTACCAAAAATAAAGAAAAATAGAGAGAATGAAACTGGTTGGAAAGGAGGAGTCCATTATGCCAGCTAAGTTCCCAGATCTAAAAAACATGAGTTTCCAGACTTAAGCTTCATGACACTGTTAACTGCAATCAAAAAGACAATTATTTTGACTGCCAGAAAAAGGGAAGAAAAAAAAACAGTATTATACAAAGGATCAAGAACCAGAATGACTTTGGACTTCTCAAGAGGAATACTGGGAGCTAGAAGACAGTAGAGCAATGTCTTAAAAGTTCTAAATGAGTATGATTTCCAACCCAGAATCTGTATCCAGCATAATTGGCAATAAAGTCAAAGACAGAAAAAATACATTTTCAGACATGAAATGTCTCTAAAGTGTATCTCCCTTTCATGTACCTTGTCTTAGCTATCTACTAGAAGATGTGGTGCATCAAAAGAAGGCAATAAGCTGAGAAAATGTAAACATGAAATTAAGGAAATGAAGACAGAATTCAAGACATTACTATATGGTGCTGCTGGAATGATGACCAAGGGTCAGCTGAGGGTGAGAGCTATGAACTAGGTTCATCAGCCATCCTGCCCAGAGCAGGCAGAGGCTCTGGGAGTTTTCAAAATTAGTTAATATTCCACTTGATGTATCAAAACCTATTGAGAGAAAATTCACACACAATTGGGGAAGACTTTGGATTTTTATTAGTAATAATAAAAAACATATTAGAGTAGTATTAGTAGCAATAAGCATATAGAAAACAAAGCAAACCAAAAAAAAAAAAAAAAATCCAGATAATTGTTAACTTCAAAGAAAACAAAAGCTTGTGTAGAAAACAAATATTTATCAGACACCAATGGCTCAGTTGTCACAATATGGTAAACACTGAATATTGATTTAAGCAAAGTAACAATCTTACCTTGCTGCAAAACGAAGCAATGGAAAGAGGGTATGTGTGGTTAGGGGATGGGATATAAGTGAGCTAAAGTCTCATTTGTTATATGGGAAACTAATTGGTAATGCCTTGAAAGCCAAACCAAAAAAAAAAATAAAAAATGGCAACATAGGTATGTTAGTTGTAAGAAAGTGATTACTAAAAATAAATGGACAAAACGCTTGAAAAGTTTTGTTTCTAGTGTGAAAGAAATGGGAGGAGAGGATCTGGGAACTTCTGGTTTTCCGTTAACGATGGGACAAGTTACGCCACATGTATGTATAACTTTTATTTATCAAAGAAAAATGTTCAGGTCAAATGAATAGCACCAGTTGCATTCAGAATTCACCACAGTTAGGATGGCTATTATCAAACTTGTCCTAATGTGTTAGTGAGTGATAATACATTCCCTAAAATCTTATAAAAACATAAACTAAACTAAACACAAATAATACGTCTCCTTTCTATCAGGTACTTAAATTGATGAGGTAGCCCTTCATCATATTAGGAAAAAACAACCTATTACTCAAAAGGGAAAATAACATTTAAAGTAGACTTCATATAAGGAAAACAAATGAGTGAAGAGAGTCAATGGTCTTAGTAGGACCAGGAGTTCTCTGCAGAGAAAGAGTCGATGTTCAATTCTTACTGCATGCCAGGCAATATGCTGGTTAGTCTCATCAGTGATCTCTCACTAAAGCCTGATCTAAGGTCCTACAGCTAGGGAGTACCTAAGTTTCCACCTGAAGCTGACTCAAAAGACAAAGGAAACAATTCTTTCTAAAGAATGAGCAAAATCAGGGTTGGCACAGAGGCAAATTGTTGGAGAGAACAAAGGAGCAGGAGCCCCAGAGCCAGAATTATTGTTCTATCTTCCTTGCCAATAAAATGAAGCAATATGCAAAATGTGAATATGTGGCTCATTTGATTCCTTTCACCTATCAGGAAATGTGATATCATATCAAGGATTAAATAGTATAGGTTTATATCATTTAATTATCAACAAAAGATCCATTTTCTAAGTCTTTTCTGGATACACACAGACACATAAACCCCAAATAGCCAAAGCAACCCTGAGCAAAAAGAAGAAAGCTGGCAGTATTACACTAGCAGACCTCAAAGTATACTACAAAGCTGTAGTAACCACAACAGCATGGTACTGGCATAAAAAGAGACACGTAGACCAATAGAACAGAACAGAGAATCCAGAAACTAATCCACCTATCCACAACCAACTGAGTTTTGACAAAAGTGCCAAGAATACTCACTGAGGAGTTCCTTCAATAAAGGATGCTACTCATGTAACAGGGGATTAATATATAGAATATGCAAGAAACTCAAACATCTCAACAGCAAAACAAAAGAAAAACAAAGCAATCTAATTTATAAATGGACAAATGATTTCAACAGACATTTTTCAAAAGAAAACAAACCAATGGCCAAAAATATATATATGAAAAATGTTCAGCATCACTAATCATCGGGGAAATGCAAATCAAAACCACAATGGAAATCATTTCACTCCAGTTAGGATGGCTATTATCAAAAACACAAAAATACTATAACAAATGCTGGCAAAGCTGTGGAGAAAAGGGAACTCTTATACACTGTTGAGGGGAATGTAAACTAGTACAGCCACTATGAAGGACAGTGGAAATTCTTCAAAAATCTGCAAAGAGAACTACCTTATAATCCAGCAATCCCACTGCTGGGAATTTATCCAAAGGTAAGGAAATCATTATATCAAAGAGACATCTGCACCCCCATGTTTATTGCCATAGTATTCATAGTAGGCAACATATGGAATCAACTTAGGTGTCTAAAAACAGATGCATGAATAAGGAAAATGTGGTACATATACACATAATGAAGTACTATTCAGCCATTAAAAAGGAAGAAATCCTGTCATTCATAGCAATATGGTTGGAACCGAAGGACATTATGTTAAGTGAAATAAGCCAGGAATATAAAGTTAAACACTGTGTTCTCACTCATCTGTGGAAGCTAAAAAAAGTTGATCTGACAAGAGTAAAAAGTAGAACAGAATATACTAGATGTTGGTAAGGGTAGGTGAAAGGGAGGAACAGGAAGAGATTTGCCAAAGAATATAAACTTTAAACTGGATAAGAGGAATAAGTTCTAGTGTTCTATACCACTGTAGGGTGACTATAGTTAACAATAATATATTTTGTGATTTTAAATAGCTAGAAAGATGATATGGAATGTTCCAAACACAGAAAAATGATAAATGTGTAAGATGATGAATATGCTACTCTGATCTGATTGCTGTATGTTATATGTATTGAAACAGCACTGTGTACTCTATGAATATGTACAATTATTATCAATTTAAATAAATTAAATTTTAAAGAATTGCTACTTATTAAAGGTCTAGACTCTAAAGTTTGTAAATTTTCTAAGACACAAAACAGGGAATTTTTTCCTCACTAAAAAAAAAAAAAAAAGGTGATTATTAGATTTCATATGACCTACTATCAGTAGACCTCAAACTAATCGGTGCATAGTACCTTGAAATTGACAGCTTCTACCTAACCTAAACCCTGAGTAGTTATATTTCCTGACTGAAGCCTAATCAGTTACCTTGGGAAGAGGATATTTCAAGGTTTGTCAGTTCGAAAAAATAAAACTTTTGATGATTCCCCACAATCTTCCACATAATAATTTGGTGAAATCCAGAATGTCACATAAATTCAATTCCACCACAGCAGAAGTGTTCAAATACCAAAAGTTTCCAAATTTTTTTTTTAATTCCAATGAGCACACACATGAAAAGACCCTGTGAATGTTGTGTTTTTGTCTATAAGAAGGTCAAGTTATCAGTGAGTTGGTTTTTCAGCCTTACTTTCCAGTACAATTTTTCTGCATGAATATGACTCATGTAGACATGACATGAAGTTTCTGCATTGCATGAAGTTTTTATTTACATTTCAATAGGGAGTTGTGGTCCTACATTGGCCTTTGGGTGATCAGATAGATTGTATCTTAAGGGAATCTTTTCAAGACAAGAATTGTCAAACATCAAAGCCCTGTGCTAACTGCTGATATAATGCATCCTCCTTCCTTTTCAAATATCTTCCAATTTTGAGTAGAAATTAGTCACTCTACAAATAAGGTGATTTTGCTTCTAAGTTTATTGGGAAAAGCAGAAATGATTACTTTCAGTTTTAAATCTGTAATAATTGACACAGAGAAGTAATTTCAGAAGAAATGACATTAGGCGACAAATTTGCACCACCTTTTCATATGAAAAATATGAATATCTGTAATTTCATAAATGAGCATTGAAACATCTTTTTCTTCTAAAGACTAGTTATAGCCCATAAAAATAAAACCAAATCAAACAATAAAATAAGAAACAAAATCACTTCAAATACCTCTAGATAGAATAACTTTTTTTTTTTTTTGGAAACAGGGTCTTGCTGTGTCTTCTATGCTGGAGTGCAGCAGCACAATGACAGCTCACTGTAACCTCAACTTCTCAGGCTCAATCCATCCTCCCACCTCAGCCTCCCAAGTAGCTGGGACTACAGGCACAAGCCGCCATGTACAGCTAATTTTTTTTGTTTGTTTTGGTAGAGGTGGGGTTTTCCCATGTTGCTCAGGCTTAGAATAACTGTTTTCAAGTGAATTTTTTAGATAAGAAAAGATGGAGCTGGGCATGATGGCTTGTGCCTGCAGTCCCAACTACTGAGGATGAGACAGGAGGATTCCTTTAGCCAAGGTCAACCTGGGCAAGATAGCAAGACTCTAGCTTTTACTTAAAGAAAAAAAAAAAAAAGACCAGCCTGGGCAACATAGAGACATCTTTTCTCTACAAAACATTATAAAATATTAGCCGCACATGGTGACACAGACCTGTAATCCCAGCTACTTGAGAGACTGAGGCAGGAATCACATGAACTCAGGGGGTCGAAGCTGCAGTGAACCATGATCATGCCACTGCACTCCAGCCTGGGTGACAGAGTAAGACTCTGTCTCATTAAAAAAAAAAGAAAAAAAAAAAAAAAAAAAGGAAAGGAAAAGAAAAGAAGGAAGGAAGGAAAAAATGGAATATTCAAATTACTAACTTGTTGATCCTCAGTGATCTTTACAACTGCCATCTCTTGAACACAAGATTTTGACAGGAAACAATTATTTAAAATGATACAGTTTTTTTAATGCTGTTCAGTTACCTAGATCACTCTGTTATGCTACCAGTCTTCTTCAGGACAGAACTTATTCCCCAGCTTCTGCAAGCGTTGCTGGCTGACAACTATGAGCTATTAGTCCTCTACAGGAATTACCTGGGCTAAAAAGAGGAGCTCTCCATGGTCACATTGCTTTCCTAGCAACTTTCATCCAGTGGCTAGTCAATATTAGGCGTGGGAGTTGCAGGTGGGAAAGCTGAGGAGTCTACAAGTATAAAGGCACAATACTCTTCTTCAACTTGAGCATTTCTGAAGGAGCCTCCTAACTCCAGAGCACCCCATGGAACTGGGAGGGTTTTTGTTCAGATGGCACAGCTCCATTTTTCCCTTTACCCAATCCTGCTTTGTTCTTTTCCCTAAAAGATTTTGACCCTGAGGCACTCTCTGAAGCTCTGCCTGCAAGCACCTCTTTTCTTTAGTTGGCTTTCTGGGGAGCTCAACCTATACCAGCAATTTCTCTCTCTCTCTCTCTCTCTCTCTCTCTCTGTCTCCCTCTTTCTCAGAGCAAATTTTATTTTCATTGCCATGAAAACCGAGGATTAAATTTAATCTGTTTTTAAGGGAGCAGGCTACACTGTCTTAATGTAAATTCCAGTGATGCTAACACACACCAATTATTAAGGAGAACAACAGCTTCAGTCCTGGAAATAACACCAAATCACAACTCTGTAGTGTTCAAGTGGAATCAGCATGTGACAATAAGATTAAAACTTTATACCAGCCAAATGCTTATTTTCTAGTATTTTTCTTTTTGTAGATTTAGCATGCTTGGTGGACTTTTGATTATTATTAACTTGAGTTCAGTGGTTTCCCTTTTCCATCCACTGGTGTCCTGTTTTCTTTCACAGAGGCCCCAACAGCAAGTGCTGCCATTGTCTAAGAGAGACTGGGGTTTCCCTGTAGCTAAAAGAAGAGAGGGATATTCCCTCAAAATGCTAGTTAACTTCCATTTATGTAAGTTACCGAGGGATGGAGAAGAATTGCCTGAATATCAAACTTGACTCAGTGGAAAATTTATTTGGAGGTTTTATGGTGTTTCATAAAGTCTGAGAGCACATCTTCATAGACATACTATTTAAAAGGTTAAAATTTAGCTGAAGTGGTATGCATAGATTCATTGTTGCACTTATTCATTCAGCAGAGCCACCAAACATCTAGACACAGAAAGGTGAAAAAGGAAAATTGTTACCTTTACATAATACCACTGTCAATTGGAGAGTGATAGTGTCTAATAACTAACATATATTATTCTATATAGTAAGGTAGAGCTGCGGAAAAAGTGTTTTAAGAAAGTGATGATTATTTCTGAGTAGTCATGGAGGAGGATGAGGGAAATGAAGGAAAGAATTTTCAAAGGAATTGATAGTTTCAGAAGGAAAATATTTGGATAGATAGAGCTGCGGCAAAGCATGAACCCAAAATCCCATTCTTGCAACCATCAGTCATGTCCTTTTTGAAACCACTTAATGTAATAGTTGAATCAGAAACTATGTGAAAATCTGTCATCCAAATAGAGATGCAATAGGACAATTTGCTTTGGCACAAGGCTCAATTCATTGGTGGGTCAAGTGTCTCCCCTCTCCCACTATCTCTGTGTTTCTTGGACCTTGCTTGTTGCTAGATAACTAGCTTTTTGGATCTTCTACATGCAGGAAGCTCCTGGGAGGAAAAGAAATAGGAACTCTGCATCCCAAAAATACTGAAATATTTATGAGGCAGGTCTATGCCTTTGCGTTCTTGCTCCTAGCATTGTACCTGAATATAGTAGTTATGTCTATTTAAAAGGGGAGAAGAAAACAAAACATATTTTGAATGCATGAATATGTGAACAATCAGCATACTGATTACCATGGTATTTGAGATGGAAGAATTTTCCTTTTTTTAAATTTTTTTATCCAAGTAAAATTTCAGTGTTGCCTTACATAAGTGACTAATATAAAAGTTTTTCATTGTATTCATTAGATCTGTTCAAAGATTTTTTTACTACTTGTTAAAGAATAATGCCTTATTTAATATAAAGCAACTTACAAAAATAATTACCCAATGTGGTGCAGAATTCTTACCCTTTAGCAAATGTTGCTGAATCCTATCCAGGGACAGATATAACATATCATGAAATGTCAATATATAGGATGTGATTTTCTTTTTGTGTTATTTATGGATTTTCATAACTTGAGAATCATAACAACATTGTTTTTATGAAGTCTCTGAGGAAAGACTGTGAGAAAGAAGTTAGCAGATCTGGAGGAGGTGAGAGCTATTGGTAAGTTACGAGGCTTTTAAAATGAGAATAATAATCCTTAGATTAACATTCTTGTTGGCAAGATAGCTATTCTTGGGTTCAAAGGGGTGAGTTGTTACAATCTGTTTCTTAACAGAGTAATTTTATGAATATGTCATAAAATCATATAATGGTGCCTACAAAGCTATTTTTAGTGAATGAATTAAATAAAACAGAAGATTATAACTATTCATAATAAAAGATGATAAACCTAAGGTGAAAAAATACAATTTCTAATAATACTTCAGGATCACAACTAGGGAGAATTATCCATGCACAGTATTTTTGAAAAAAGGATAGCACTTACAACCCTGTTTTTCCTCTTCACTCTATGAAATTGATTGCACTACTGTGACTTTTGCTCTTTCATACTGCTACACTTTGGCATAGAGTGTTCCTAGCAACCAGAAGGTCACCTCCTTTCCCGTCTGCTTATCACAGTTACCCATTCTTCACCATTGAATGCAGGTCCACAGATCACCCTGCTCGAACTCCCTTTATAAGTGTTCTTTCCCTGATTTTTTACAGTCCTTATATTTGCCTCTCATGTCTAATAATGATAATAATGACAACTAACATTGATTGAGTGGTTACCATGAGTCAGGCACTATTCTAAGGACTTTATTTATTTTTTAACCACATTTAATTATCAAAAAATACCTGTAAATAGATATTCTTATTAACACCATTTTTTAGAGATGAATAAATTGAAGCCAAAAGAGGTTAAGTAATTTGCCCTAGTGGCTAGCAAGTGGTGGAGTGACGACTTGAACCTGTACAGCCCGGTTGCAGAGCTATTAACTACTATAGCTATTTACTCTGCAGCTTTGCCTTTTAGTTGACTTTTATGCAATATATAAAATTTAATTATTTTTACTGTGTGTATGTCATAGACATTTTGTGCCTCTTGGCCATCTTGTATTAATTTGTCCTACACCCAGAAACATATTTAAGAGGGAGGGATCCACTATTTCCTCACTCTCAGCCGTAGTTTTTGTGGCGTGCTGTTTATCCCTCACAGACTCCAGGAGTGTTATCTGATACAGACCAGGCCAAACAGAGCTGTACATTCCTCTGACACAGCAACTGGTTCAAGGTTAGACACACAAGCCCACCAGAGCCAAAGAGACATTATGAGATGCAGACATGCATACTTTTGACTACATTTGAAACTGAGATGATGCACATCCTTGGAGTTCTCTTTCTGAGAACTGAGTTAACACAGAGTCATGACCAAAATTCCTGTTTTCTCTTTTTTAAACAGTGTACAGTTTTCTAGATTTTTCTGTTAATTGCTGTATAAAGTATCCTAATTGATATAAAGCTGACAGATTCTCCCATATTAAAGGGTAAAATTTTAGACATACGGGTTGCCTTTCTCAAACTCTTTCTTCTGCAGTGTTTTGCGCTTATATATTATGTAATATTGATTGAATCCATTTTGAAGATCCGTTGAATTAATATACTAACCTAAAATTCATTTCAAGTATACTACAGCTTACATACAGACTTTAACTTTGTTGTGAATTTGATTTAAACTTCATTCAAAATTATAATTCTAAAAATGCAAATGTGTAGGGGCCAATCAATGACATAAAAAGGAACTAAATTACTTTTGTCTTTATCCCTTCTATTTTTCCTTATTATTTCTTTCTTCATTTCAGAACATGAGGAAAACAAGGTTATGCGATCAGTTTGCTATAAAACTTTCCATGCTGTGAAATAGTATACTATGGTGAAAGGGACACCAACTTAGAAATGGGAAACTTGGCAAGTTGTATAAGCTTGGGTAGGCCTTTAATACTCTCAGTCTTGGGCTTGAGCTTCCTCATACATACTTGGAATATATTGGATTATATTACTTCTTGGCATTTAAAAGAATGGTAACTCTGACCATCTGAATGCTTCTGAACCATCAGTCACTTCTCAGAAGTTCTTCTGAGTTCCTCAGTGATCAATCACAGCTTCTGATCATGTGATATTAGTAAATATTATTCTAAATAAAATCTAGATTAAGAGTGTATGATCTTGAGCTATGTGGCTCTTATTAGTATTATGATGAATAAAATATTTTTCCTAGGTCTTATACAAAATTAAAATTTGATCAAAGAGCTTGCTCCTTCACTGCTTTTATGGATCATAACTTTGAAACTGTGGAAATCACTGGGTTAGATGTTCCACAAGATTTCTTTCAGCACCACCTTCCTATAAAAAGACACAGGACATTTCCTGGAATAAATCTGAGAGTACCTTTTGTAGTCAAGATGGGCCCATTTAAAAGGATGACTCCCTCTTGTTCTAGATACCTATTATTTCAGAATTGGATAAGTTCTAGTGTCCAGGATTTTCTGAAGACAATAGTTTTCTCCATAACTGCTACTGGCCACTTTGGCTTTCATGGAGATGTCCTGGCCTGTGAGTTGCTCTAGAATTCCAAAAATATGAGTGGTTGCATTGAATGGGGAACACATAGGTAATTCAGGCTCCCAACTGTGGGGTGTGCTAAGCAGTTTGGTCTTTATTCTTTATTAAGTGGTGTGTGAGTCCTGCCAAGTCAGGCACTCAAAAGGGGGTTTAGGATTATTTATGGTTGTCTGAGGACAGCATTTCTCTATTTCATCATTTTATTTGGGACAAGTCTACTTGCTAGCTCTGCAGTATAGTAAACAAATCCCAGGAGTTACAAGTTCAAGTCCTATCTCTGCCACTAGTTAGTACTGTGATCTTAGGCCAGGCATTTTTGCCTCCCTAACTGCAGTTTCTCCAGCTACAACATAAAATAATTGGAATATAACATTTCTAAGACTTCTTTTATTGTAAGAATCTAAAATTATATAATCGCACTACATGACACAAAAGCATGACCACATAGAACCATACTTACAGATCATGAACTAATGACCCTGTTTTCCAAATCTCCCATCTCAACTCACCAGAGCCAGTGAACATTCAGTGTGTTTGTCACATGCAGTATTACCAACCAGAAAACACTCTTGTTCTAGTCTACATTCTTGAAATTGAAGTATACATTCTTTTCCTGGTGCTCCCTCAGATTCAATTGGGAAAAAAAAAAAAACAAAAAAACAAAAAACTTTGTAACTATAAATGAAGAAACACTAAGAAGTGTCATGCATAAGATTATAGATGGTCATACAAAGCTTCCATGGGTCCCTGGTTACCTTAAGGTCCTATTCAGGAGAAAGATAAAAGTAGATGTTAGTATTCTCAGTGAATTAAGTGGGAATTTGCATTTCAATGCCAGTCCTTAAATGATTTGATTTTCTTAAACCCTATATATTATAGAGTGTTTGATGTTACATAATGGTGAAATGAATAGAATTGAGAAATATTTGAACTTCAAATGTACTTGCAGATGTTCTCCCCCCACCCCTTTAAACCACCTACATATAAAAACCTAGAATCAATTACATGAAGTTTAATTTCTGAAAGTTTTGATAAAGCTGGGTCATCATACTTTCTCCAAAAATTTGATTCTCAAATAGGAATATATTTAGAAAAATTATTTGTTTGGATTTTCTTTTTTGTTTGCTCTATAATCTAAGTTTAGAAAATGGTAAACTTTTTATGTAAAAGATATGATAGTAAATATTTTGGGCTTTGTGGACCATATAATGTCTATTGATACTACAGTACTTGGCCAGGCACAAAGGAGTCCAGCACTGTAATCCTAGCACGTTTGGAGGCCAAGTAGGGATGATAGCTTGGGGCCAGGAGATTGAAAGCATGGACAACATAGGGAGACACTGATTCTACAAAAAATTAAACAATTAGACTGACATGGTGGTGAGCACCTATAGTCTTAGCTCCTCAGGAGGCTAAGGCAGTAGGATCGCTTGAGTCCAGAACGTCGATGCTACAGTGAGCCATGGTCATGACATAGCAGTCTGGCCTGTGCTACAGAACAAGACCCTGTGTCTAAACAAACAAACAAACAAACAACAACAAAACCCCACAGTACTTAACTCACCGGCTGTAGCAGGAAAGCTGCCATAGACAATCTATAAACAAATGCATGTGACTATGTTCCATACAACTTTATTTACTGAAACAGGTGCTCCATTGGTGAGCAAAACCTGGCAGATACTTGATCTAGGTAATTAACAAGTGATTTCTCCTTCAATCCTCTCCCAATCCCAGATCATTCCATATTGAAAATAGCATTGGACTGAATAGCTGGCTCCCAATTATAGCTTTTCTAATTACTGGACATTGACTATACATAATCCCATTGAAATTCTCATTGATATGGAGCTTATTTTAGTCTTCATATCCAGTTCTTAAATTGTATTAGCTAAGAGTTAATAAGACTGTTGTTGTGGTATTGCTTTATATCTGGTGTAATACTTTAATATCAGGTCTCAGGAACTTATGTACCATTAAATGAAGATCAGGTTAGGATTCTGATAAATTGGGCCATATTTCTGATCTGGAGGGGAAAGAGGTAAGAAAAGAACTCCTCCATTCTCATCAAAAATGATCATGTTCTAGAATCATAACAAACATGGCCCAGGATCGTGCAGACTTGAAACTGGGTAATGAAGTGTCAGAACCAGAACTGGTAAAGAAAATGAAAGTTTTATTTCTCATCCAAGAGGTAGGATCACAGAGCATCCAAGTCTATGCAGGTGGTCCAAGGATACCCTACAGTCAAAAAGGCAAAGTATTAGGAGCCCAAGAAACTGGGGAACACAACTAAGGTAATGAGAAAGGAAAGCTTGCCTGCACTCTCTGTGATAGCTCTACAAATCCTGATCAGCTTTTGCCTTATCCAAGAGTTTATTTTAATGAACTGAGGGTCTTTTTTTGCTGGCTGTTGTTTCATAAAACGTAAAGGCACCAAGGTACTTCCTGCTACCCAACATATAGTAGATAGAGGTAGAACCATAAATATTGACTTTCAGACATCATTTGTAGATCAGACATCCTTCGTAGATCTATTTAGATGACTAAAAATGTGCTAATAGTCTATTAGTAGTTGGCTACTATGTTGGCCTAATCTGGAATGCTTAAGTATTCCCCAGAATAGTTCTTTTGTGCACTTAAAATACATCCCCTGACCTATATGAACTATCAAAGTTAGTTCAGCCAGGGCATTTTATCTTAGATATTACTGAGATTATTATAGATTCATAATTTGGATGCAAGTGGTTGAGGCACTATAATTTTTCTTTTAAGGAAAAAATCAGGAGAATATTTTATAGTTGGCCACTCGTATATAAGAATTGCTTCAAAGGAGAGATCTCTAAAGATGTTAGAAACTTAGATCATTATTTGGTGACTTGATAAACATGACTAGAGAAAGATGAATCAATTGAAAGTTAACTGTCCTTAAATTGAATATATCTGATTATTACTCCATTTATTTTGTGTGACCTAAGGATTTAAAATAAATTAAGTCATGTATTAATTTCAAGTCATTTCATTATTTTGGAAAAAAATAAACAAACCTGAAAATATTTTTAGGAGTAGTTCATCTTTTGTTTGTGTATGATTGACTGCATAATTTTTGGTTGAATTTTATGGAAAGGTTTTTAAGTTCATGTAAAATTGGTGTTCAGTAGGTTTTCTTAACCTTGGAACTACTGACATTTTGAGTTGGATAATTATTTGTTGTGGGGGACTGTCTTGTGCATTGCAGGATTTTTAGCAGCATCCCTGTTCTCCACCCACTAAATGCCAGTAATACCCATACACAAGTTTAAACAACCAAAATTGTCTCCAGACATTGTCAGAAATCTCCTTAGGGGTAAAATCTCCCCTGGTTGAGATGCACTGGTATACAGCAACCAGGCCATAACTCTATAACGTATAGGGTTAAGGAATAGAAGCAGTATCTTATTAGTAATACAAGTCTTTAAAAATTGAATTTTGGTATTGAAATGAATTTATTTATTTAGTATTTTTGAGTGGTGCATTATTACACAAGACTTTCTAAGGAAACTTAATATTTGGAAATAAAGCAATGCTCCATAAAGGGCTATCTCTGTGCTCCTCTAGCTCTTACATATCATGTTGTCAATATCATGCTAAGGTTGTAATAAGAAGATTGTATTATTGATCCTGCTCTTCAACCGGAGATTGCATGCAGAGCAGCAATGGTGGAGTTACATCTCAGAATAGAAAATGAATTGGACCTCATCTTGGAAACCCTATGAATTAGCTGAGTTACCTCCAAGCCTCTCAACATACTTTTTGTCTGGATAAATCAGATTGCCTAATTTTCCTTAAGGTCAAGACATATGATATATTTATCTCTGTCTTTCCAACTCCATTGCTGGCACAAGAGAAATAGATGCTTCGAAATTGGATGAATAGGTGGAATCTATTCGTTGATCTTACAGACGAAGAGTCAGCATGTTTTCATCTTCTGTTTTTCCTTCTTCCTCCTATAGTCCTATATTCATTCCTGACTACTACTTCCTGGTGGCTTGATTTATTCATAGATAGTCTGTTCTATTCTTTCACACTCAAGATATGGCCAAGATTTTGTTGCTTTAACTTCTATCAGCAAAAGGTGGGCCCAGAACCAAAAAGTATTAAGGAGTTTTATGTAAGACATTGGAGAATACTAGTGGAAAAATATTGTATTATTTCAGTACCTACCATCACTGTAACAAAATTGTCACTGCTACAAATTATTAAGGCTGACTTAAAATTTTTAAGTTAATTTTCACACTAGAATTCTTATAAACTTGCTTTTCATCTTAATTATTTTAATGTATTTTGTAACTCCAAAACATGGACCAATTTTATATAGAACTTAATTACTTTTCAAAATCTGTTACCAATACTTTTCTTTCAGAACTGCATGATAAAGACAAAGAGAAAATGCTTTAGAACTGGGCAGAACTGGGTATTAATTGTCATGTGCACTCTTGTAAACATTAATTTGGACATGCTATTTAAACCTAATGAACTTCAATGTTATTGTCTTTAAAATGGGCCAATGACTACCTCAGAGTATAACTGTGAGAATAGAGAAAATTAAATTAAATGTGATCCAAGAAGTATTTGCATTAAGTAGGTAGTTGTAAGTCAATCATAATCATAATAAATGTCATATGCAAATCAATAAATATGATTCATCACGTAAACAGAACTAAAGACAAAACCACGTGATTATCTCAATAGATGCAGAAAAGACAAGATAAAATTCAACATTCCTTCATGTTAAAGTCTCTCAATAAACTAGGTATTGGAGGAACATACCTCAAAATAATAAGAGCCATATATGACAAACCCACAGTCAATGTCATACTAAATGGGCAAAAGCTGAACACATTCCCCTTGAAAACTGGCACAAGACAAGGATGCCCTCTCTCACCAATCCTATTCAACAGAGTATTAGAAGTTCTGACGAGGGCAATCAGGCAAGAAAGAGAAATAAAGCGTATTCAAATAGGAATAGAGGAAGTCAAACTATCGCTGTTTGCAGATGACATAATCCTATATCTGGAAATTTCCATCGTATCAATCCCCAAGCTTCTTAAGCTAATAAGCAACTTCAGCAGTCTCAGGATACAAAACAAATGTGCAAAAGTTGCTAGCATTCCTGTACACCAACAACAGATAAGCAGAGAGCCAAATCACAAACTGTATCAGTTCATTTTCACATTGCTATAAAGAAATACCTGAGACTGGGCAATTAATTTATTTTATTTTATTTTATTTATTTCAATAGGTTTTGGGGGAACAAGTGGTGTTTGGTTCATAAATAAGTTCTTTAGTTGTGATTTCTGAGATTTTGATGCACCTATCACCAGAGTAGTATACACTGTACCCAAGATGTAGTCTTTTATCCCTCACCCCCACACCCTGTCCCTCAAGTCCCCGAAGTCTATTGTATCATTCTTATGCCTTTGTGTCCTGATAGCTTAGCTTCCACTTATTAGTAAAAGCATACAATTATTAGTTTTCCATTCCTGAGTTACTTCGCTAAAAATAATGGTCTCCAATTCCATCCAGGTTGCTGCAAATGCCATTATTTTGTTCCTTTTTATGGTTGAGTAGAAGTATGTATACACACACACACACACACATACACAACCCACCCATGGAATACATACATATACACACATATATACATATATACACATATATATATGTTCCATGGTGTGTGTGTGTAGATATACACACACATATATGGTGTGTACATATACATACACATACACATCATGGAATACACACACACACACACACATATATATATCACATTTTCTTTATTTACTTGTTGATTGATGGGCATTTGGGCTTGTTCCATGTTTTTGCAATTGCAAATTCTGGTGCTATAAACATGCATGTGCAAGTGTCTTTTTCATATAACTACTTCTTTATCTCTGGGTACATACCCAGGAGTGGGATTGCTGGATCAAATGGTAGATCTACTTTTATTTCTTTAAGGAGTCTCCACACTGTTTTCCATAGTGGTTGTAGTAGTTTACATTCTCACCAACGGTGTAAAGGTGTTCCCTTTTCACCGCATCCATGCCAACATCTACTACTTTATGATTTTTTTATTATGGCCATTCTTGCAGGAGTGAGGTGGTATTGCATTGTAGTTTTGATTTGCATTTCCCTGATACATAGTAATGTTGAGCATTTTTCTATATGCGTGTTGTCATTTGTGTATCTTCTTTTGAGACTTTTCTATTCATGCCCTTAGCCCACTTTTTGATGGGATTATTTGTTTATTTATTATTTTATTTTTGCTGATTTATTTGATTTCTTGGTAGGTTCTGGATATTAGTACTTTGTCAGATGTATAGATTGTGAAGATTTTCTCCCACTGTGTGGGTTGTCTGTTAACTCTGCTGTTTCTTTCTTTTGCTCTGCAGAAGCTTTTTAGTTTCATTAAGTCCCATCTGTTGGTCTTTGTTTTTGTTGCATTTGCTTTTGGGTTCTTGGTTATGAAGTTTTTGCCTAAGCCAATGTCTAGAAGAGTTTTTCTGATGTTATCTTCTAGAATCTTTAGGGTTTCAGGTCTTACATTTAAGTATTTGCACCATCTTGAATTGATTTTTGTATAAGGTAAGAGGATCCAGTTTCATTCTTCTACACGTGGCTAGCCAATTATCCCAGCACCGTATGTTGAATAGGGTGTCCTTTCCCCACTTCATGTTTTTGTTTGCTTTGTTGAAGATCAGTTGGCTGTAAGTATCTGGGATTATTTCTGGGTTCTCAATTGTTTTCCATTGGTCTCTATGCCTATTTTTATACCAGTATCAAGCTATTTTGGTGACTGTGGCCTTGTAGTATAAAGTTGGGTAATGTAATGTCTCCAGATTTGTTCTTTTTGCTTAGTCTTGCTAGGCAGGCTCTTTACTTGGTTCCATATCCATTTCAGGACGGTTTTTTCTACTTCTGTGGAGAATGATGGTGGAATTTTTATGGGAATTGCATTGAATTTGCAGATTGCTTTTGGCAGCATGGTCATTGTCACAATATTGATTCTCCTCATCCATGAGCATGGGATATGTTTCCATTTGTTTGTGTTGTCTATGATTTCTTTCATCAGTGTTTTGTAGTTTTTCTTGTAGAGGGCTTTCACCTCTTTGGTTAAGTATATTCCTAAGTATTTTAATTTTTTGTAGCTATTGTAAAAGGGGTTGAGTTCTTGATTTGATTCTCAGCCTGGTCACTCTTAGTGTATAGCAGAGATATTGATTTGTGTACATTAATTTTGTATCCTAAAATTTTACTGAATTCATTTGCCTGTTCTGGGAGTTTTCTGGGTGAATCTTTGAGGTTTTCTATGTATACGTTCATATCATCAGCAAACAGCAACAGTTTGACTTGCTCTTTACTGATTTTGATGCCCTTAATTTCTTTCTCTTGTCTGATTGGTCTGGCTGGGACTTCCAGTACTATGTTGAATATAAGTGGTAAAAGTGGGCATCTCTGTCTTGATCCAGTTCTCAGGGGAAATGCTTTCAACTTTTCCACATTCAGCATAATGTTGGCTGTGGGTTTCTCAGAGGTGGCGTTTATTACCTTAAGGTATGACTCATCCATGCCGATTTTGCTGAGGGTCTTAATCATAAAGGGATGCTGGATTTTGTTGAACACTTTTTCTGCATCTATCGAGATGATCATATGATTTTTGTTTTTAATTCTGCTTATGTGGTGTATCACATCTATTTACCTATGTATCGTTAATATATACATACCTCTGAATGTATCCCTACATTCCTGGTATGAAACCTACTTGATCATGGTGGATTATCTTTTTGATATACTGTTAGGTTTGGTTCACTAGTACTTTTTTCTTCTTTTTTGAGGAATTTTGCATCTGTGTTCATCAGGGATATCAGTCTATAGCTTTCTTTTTCTGTTAAGCCCTTTCCTGGTTTTGGTGTTAGGGTGATATTGGCTTCATAGAATGATTTAGGGAGGATTCCCTCTTCCTCTGTCTTTTGGAATAGTGTCAATATGATAGGTACCAATTCTTCTTTGAATGTCTAATAGAATTCAGCTGTGAATCTATCTGGTTCTGGAATTTTTTTTGTTGTTGGTAACTTTAAAATTACCATTTCAATCTCGCTGCTTGTTACTGGTCTGTTCAGAGTTTCTATTTCTTCCTGGTTTAATCTAGGAGGGTTGTATATTTCCAGGAATTTATTCATCTCCTCCAGGTTTTCTAGTTGATGCATGTAAAGTTATTCATAGTAGCCTTGAATGATCTTATGAATTTCTGTGATATCTGTTGCAGTATCTCCCATTTTGTTTCTAATTGAGCTTATTTGGATCTTCTCTTTTCTTTTTGGCTTAATCTTGCTGATGGTCTATCAATTTTATTTATCTTTTCAAAGAACCAGGTTTTTGGTTCATTTAATTTTTGTATTTGTTTTTGTTTTAATTTTATTTAGTTTTGCCCTGATCTTTGTTATTTCTTTTCTTCTGCTGGGTTTGGGTTTGGTTTGTTTCTCCAGTTCTTCGAGGTGTGACCTTAGATTGTCTATTTTTGCTCTTTCAAACTTTTTGATGTGGACATTTAACGGTATGAACTTTTCTCTTAGCACAGTCTTTGCTGTATCTCAGAGGTATTGATATGTTGTGTCACTATTATTCAGTTCAAAGAATTTTTGAATTTACATCTTGATTTCATTGTAGACCTAATGATCATTCAAGAGCAGGTTATTTAACTTCTATGTATTTGCCTGGTTTTGAGGGTTCCTACTGGAGTTGATTTCCAATTTTATTCCACTGTGGTCTGAGACAGTACTTGATATAATTTCTATTTTCTTAAATTTATTGAGACTTGTTGTGACTTATCATATGGTCTATCTTGGAGAATGTTCCATGTGCTGATGAATAGAATGTATATTCTGCAGTTGTTGGGTAGAATGTTCTGTAAATATCTGTTAAGTTCATTTGTTCTAGAGTATTGTTTAAGTCCATTGTTTCTTTGTTGACTTTCTGTCCTGATGACCTGTCTAGTGCTGTCAGTGGGGTATTGAAGTCCCCCACTATTATTGTGTTGCTGTCTATCTCATTTCTTAGGTCTAGTAGTAATTATTTTATAAATTTGGGAGCTCCGGTGTTAGGTGCATATATATTTAGGATTGTGATATTTTCCTGTTGGACTGGTCCTTTTATCGTTATATAATGTCCTTCTTTGTCTTTTTTAACTGCTGTCACTTTAAAGTTTTTTTTTTTTTTTTGTCTGATATAAGAGTAGCTACTACTATTCTTCTTTGGTGTCCATTTTCGTAGAATTTCTTTTTCCACCCCTTCACGTTAAGTTTATGTTAGTCCTTACGTGTCAGGTGAATCTCTTGAGTCTCTTGAAGACAGCAGATACTTAGTTCGTGAATTCTTATCCATTTTGCCATTCTGTATCTTTTAACTGGAGGACTTAGGCCATTTTCATTAAATGTTAGTATTGAGATGTGAGGTACTATTCTATTTATCATGCTATTTGTTACCTGAATACCTTTTTTTTCATTCTGTTATTGTTTTATAAGTCCTGTGAGATTTATGCTTTAAGAATAATCTATTTTGGTGTATTTTGAGGATTTGTTTCAAAATTTAAAGCTCCTTTTAGAAGTTCTTATAGTGCTGGCTTGTTGGTAGTGGTGAATTCTTTCAGCATTTTTTATGTGTGTCTGGAAAAGACTTTATCTTTCCTTCTTTTATGAAGTTTAGTTTCAGTGCATACAAAATTCTTGGCTGATAATTGTTTTGTTTTAGGAGGCTAAAGATTGGACCCCAATCCCTTCTTGTTTGTAAGGTTTCTGTTGAGAGATTTGCTGTTAATCTGATAGGTTTTCTTTTATAGGTTGTCTGATGCTTTTACCTCACAGCTCTTAAGATTCTTTCCCTTGTCTTGACTTTAGATAACCTGATGACTATGTGCCTAGGCAATGATCATTTTATGATGAATTTCCTTGATGTTCTTTGAAAATCTTTTATTTGGATATCTAGATCTCTAGCAAGGCCAGGGAAGCTTTCCTTGATTATTCCCTCTAACATGTTTTCCAGACTTTTAGATTTCTCTTCTTCGGGAACACCAGTTATTCTTAGGTTTGGTCTTTTGACATAATCCCAAACTTCTTGGAGGCTTTGTTAATTTTTTTTTTATTCTTTTTGCTTTGTCTTTATTGACTTGGGTTAATTCAAATGCCTTGTCTTCGAGCTCTGAAGTTCTTTCTTCTATTTGTTCAATTCTGTTGCTGAAACTTTCCCATGCATGTTGCAATTCTCTAAGTGTGTCCTTCATTTCCAGAAATTGTGATTGTTTTTTACGTATACTATCTATTTCATTGCAGTTTTTTTCCATTCATATCCTGTATTTCTTTTATTTCTTTAAATGGATTTTACCTTTCTCTGGTGCCTCCTTGATTGGCTTAATAATTGGCTTCTGGACTGGGTGCAGTGACTCACACCTGTAATCCCAGCACTTTGGGAGACCGAGGCAGGTGGATCATGAAGTCAGGAGATTGAGACCATTCTGGCTAACACAGTGAAACCCCGTCTCTACTAAAAAATACAAAAAATTAGCCGGGCATGGTGGTGGGCGCTTGTAGTCTCTGCTACTCAGGAGGCCAAGGCAGGAGAATGGCGTGAACCTGGGAGGCGGAGCTTGCAGTGAGCCGAGATCACGCCACTGCACTCCAGCCTGGGCAACAGAACGAGACTCCATCTCAAAAAAATAAAAATAAAATAAAAAATAATTGGCTTCTGAGTTCTTTTTCTGGCAATTCAGAGGTTTTGTCTGGGTTTGGATTCATTGCTGGTGAGCTAGTGTGATCTTTTCGGGTATTAAAGAACCTTGTTTTGTCATATTACCAGAATTGATTTTCTAGTTCCTTGTCATTTGGGTATACTATGTCACAGGGAAGATCTGGGACTCTTGGTTGCTGTTCAGATTTTATTGTCCCACAGGGTGCTTCATTGATGTGGTGCTCTTCCCTTTCCCCTAAGGATGGGGCTTCCTGAGATCCGAACTGCAATGATTGTTATTTCTCTTCCGGATCTAGCCACCCAGTGGAGCAACTGGGCTCTAGGCCATTACTGGAGAGTGTCTGCAAAGAGTGCTATGATGTGATTTGTTTTCAGGTCTCTCAGCCATGGACACCATCACCTGCTCCAGTGGAGGTAGCAGGGGAGTGAAGTGGACCCTGTGAAGGTTCTTGGTTGTATTTTTGTTAAGTGCACTGGTTTTGTATTGGTTGGCCTTCAGCCAGGTGGTGGCATTTTCAAGAGCACATCAGCTGTAGTAGTATAGGATCAGGCAGTGGGTGGAGCCATAGCACTCCCAAGAGATTATGTGCTTTGTCTTCAGCTACCAGAGTGGGTAGAGAAAGACCATTCAATGGGGCAGGGTTAGGTGTGTCTGAGCTCATACTTTTTTGGGGGTGGGACTTGGTGTGGCTGCTGTGGGCAATGGGAGTGTGGTTTCCAGGCAAATGGATTTATAACAGAGACTGAGCAATTTATAAAGGAAAGAGGCTTAATTGACTCACAGTTCCACATGGCTGGGGTGGCCTTGGGAAACTTACAATCATG
The DNA here is from genome assembly GCF_047675955.1 of Chlorocebus sabaeus. Lineage (NCBI taxonomy): Eukaryota > Metazoa > Chordata > Mammalia > Primates > Cercopithecidae > Chlorocebus > Chlorocebus sabaeus. The sequence goes on from NC_132918.1 coordinate 64,762,032, forward strand.
GCAGAAGGTAAAGAAGAAGCAAGTATCTTCTTCACAAGGCAGCAGGAAAGAAAAGAGTAGAGGAGGGACTTCCAAACGCTTATAAAACCATCAGATCTCATGAGAACTCACTCACTGTCACAGGAACAGCATGGGGAAAACCACTTCCATGATTCAGCCACCTTCCACCAGGTCCCTTCCTCAACATGTGGGGACTATATGAATTACAACTGGAGATGAGATTTGGGTGGGGACACAGAATCAAACCATACCATGAAAGAATTCTCACTCACAGTTGCTACAAAACAATAAAATACCTAGGAATACAGCTAACCAGGATGGTGAAAGGTCTCCACAGGGAGTACTACAGACCACTACACAAAGAAATCAGAGATCACACAATTGGAAAAACATTCCATGCTCATGAATAGGAAGAGTCAATGTCATTAAAATGCCCGTACTGCCCAAAGCAATTTATAAATTCAATGCTGTTCCCATTAAACTACCGTTGACATTCTTCACAGAACTAGAAAAAAAAAAATACTTTAAAATTCGTGTGGAACCAAAAAAGGGCCCGAACAGCCAAGGCAATTTTAAGCAAAAAGAACAAAGCTGGAGGCATCAGGCTACCTGATTTCAAACTGTACTGCTGGAGTACGGTAACCAGAAGAGCATGATACTGATTTAAGAACAGACAAATAGACCAATGGGACAGCACAGACAACCCAGAAATAAGACTGCATGCCTACAGCTATGTGATCTTCAACAAACCTGACAGAAACAAGCAATAGGGAAAGGACTCCCTATTCAATAAATGGTGCTGGGATAACTAGCTAGCCATATGCAGAAGATTGAAACTGGACTGCTTCCTTACACCATATTAAAAAATTAACTCAGGATGAATTAAAGACTTAAATGTAAAACTCAAAACCATAAAAACCCTGGAAGACATCCTAGGCAATACCATTTAGGGCATAGGCATGGACAAAGATTTCATGATGAAGACACAAAAAGAAATTGCAACAAAAACAAAAATTGACAAATGGGATCTAATTAAACTAAAGAGCTCTACACAGCAAAAGACACTATCAATAGAGTAGAAAGATAAACCAAAGAATGGGGGAAAAATTTTCCCGAATTATGCATCTGACAAAGGTCTAGTATCCAGCATATATAAGGAACTTAAACATATTGACAAGAAAAAAACAACCCCACTAAAAAATGGGCAAGGGACATGAACAGACACTTCTCAAAAGAAGACATACATGCGGCCAACAGTCATGAATAAAAGCTCAACAGCATTCATCATTAGAGAAATGCAAATCAAAACCACAATGAGATAGCATCTCACACCAGTCAGAATGGCCAGTGTGAAATGTCAAAAAATAACAGATGTTGGTGATGTTATGCAGTAAAATGAATGCTAATACACTTTTGGTAGGAGTGTAATTCAGTTCAACCATTGTGGAAGACAGTTTAGCAATTTCTCAAAGACCTAAAGATAGAAATACCATTAGACCCAACAATCACCTTACTGAGTACATACCCAAAGAACTGTAAATCGTTTGGTAATATTATAAAGACATGCACATGTATGTTCATTGAAGCATTATTCACAATAGCAAAGACATGGAATCAACCTAAATGTCCATCAATGATAGACTGGACAAAGAAAATGTACATATACATCACAAAATACTATGCACCCGTAGAAAAGAACAAGATCATGCCTTTTGCAGGGACATTGATGAGGCTCGAGGCCATTATCCTTAGCAAACTAATGCAGGAACACAAAACCAAATACCACAGGTTCTTACTTATAAGTGGGAGCCAAATGATGAGAACTCATAGGCACATAGAGTGGAACAATACACACTGGGGCCTATAGGAGGGTGGAGGATGTGAGGAGGGAGAAGATCCAGAAAAATAACTAACGGATACTAGGCTTAATACCTGGATGATGAGATAATCTGCACAACAACCCCCGCCCCCGCCCGCCATGACACACATTCACACGTTTACCTATGTAACAAGCCTGCACAGGTACCCCTGAACTTAAAATAAAAGTTAAAAATATATATATAATAAATCATTATGATTTGTTGTGGAAGTAATGGTGTTGATATTAACTAGACATGACCAGAGTCAAGGCTCTGCAAAATCATGAAGTATCTCTGAACTTTTTAAACTCCTTTTTCTGAGTCAGGCATAGGTAAAATCATTCCCTTCATCCTGTGCCAAATGTTGGTATTCTACTGATTGTCAACTAATTCCTGCTAAGCAGCTATTTCTTCCAGAGAGTATTTATATTTTAATAGAAGTAGCTGTTAATATCAGATATAGGCTCAAGGATTTGAATAAAGATAGACTAAGGTGGCACTACTCTCCTGCTATGCCTGTATTTTCCTGATGACTAGTTTTCTCCATTTCAAGATCCCGAACTTGTTGTACCAGTTAGTCTTTGCTGCACAGCAAATTTCCCCAAAACTTGAAAAATTGAAAACAAAAATAGTTTTTATATTTTATGATTCTGTGGGTTAGCTACATGGTTCTTCTGTTTCAAATAGTATTGGCTGGAGTCATTCATGTAGCTACTATCAGCTTGGAACTTGGCTGGGGCCAGAATATTCTGAAGGACTTCATTCATATATCTGGTGTCTTAGCAGGGCCCTTAACTGAGGAGGGTAAAATCACTGGGGGTCATTCCATTGTCTAAGATGTCTGGTTCTCTCTCTCTGGCTTGCTTTCTCTTCTTATTCAGTAGTTGAGCTTTGAGACTTTACATAATGGTTGGCTCTCAAGAGGGCAAATATGGAAGCTGCATAAGTCCAGAAGTCACACAGTCTTTTCTGCCATACTTTAATGGTCAAAGAAAGCCACAGGACCAGCTCAAATTCAAGGGGAGAGAAAACAACCTTTATCTATTGGTAGGAAGACAAGCACATATGAATAAGAATGTGATGGCTAATTGCTGGCCATATTTACTTATTTAGTTTTGAGACAGGGTCTCACTCTGTCACCCAGGCTAGAGTGCAGTAGTGTGATCTAGGCTCACTGCAGCCACCATCTCCTAGGTTCAAGCAACTCTCCTGTCTCAGCCTCTCAAGTCGCTGGGATAACAGGCACACACCACCATGTCTGGCTAATTTTTGTATTTTTAGTAGGGACGGGGTTTCACCATGTTGGCTGGGCTGGTCTTGAACTCCTGACCTCAAGTAATCTGCCAGTCTCAGCCTCTGAAAGTGCCGGGATTACAGGTATGAGCCACCACGCCTGGCCCCATGGCCATATTTACAGACAATCTAACATTTTATTACACCTTCCACCTTTTTCTCCTTTCTTTCCTTGTTCATTTTTCATGTCTCTCCTGACAATATCAGTGATGTCACTGGTTTCTCAGGTTATATGGAGTGAGTGTTGTCATCATTATTTCTAATTCAATATGCCTAGTAGAAAATACACAGGTTTTAGAAACATATAGACCTTCAAGTGGATGTCAGGTCTACTTATTTCTAGTAATATGACACTGAGCAAAATATGTAAGCTCTTTTACTTCAAGTCTTCTCATCTACTAACTAATAGAGGGGACAAAACTTACCTCAAAGGGTTAATATTAGATTTATATTAATATAGTTTATGCATAGTGATTAACTGAAACTTAAGAGATGCTCAATAAGTGTTACTTTATTTCTTCCTATTTCCACATGTCTCTCTCTCTCTCTCAGTTTTTTTCTATCCCATTACCTTTTCCTAGAAGAAAAACATTTTTGAAAATTTCTAACCACTGTTCATAACAATCAAACATATTTGTCATAAACCTACTGATATTGTTCAACAAATTCTTCAAGATTTATTAAGCATTTTGACAACTATTATTCTCTTGTGCTGGGTGCATTATTCTTTCCTGAGTTTGCCATGTTATTGCTACTGCTAAGCCTTGGCTCATACTTTCCTTTTGCCAAATAAACTATCATTGCCTATTCCTAAATCCATACGAAATCTTTTCTTTTTCAGAAGCGTTGTCTAATGTTTCTGGTGCTTATTAATAATATTTGTAACCTTGTATTTTAATCTATTTGTTTCCAAACCGTTTCCATCAGTTTTATGCTCCATGATGAATTTGGGGGTATTTTAAACCATGTGTCCCCCGACTACTCACTTTAAATTTCACACACTGTAAATAGAACTAAACAATTGGCAACTTTTCAATAACAACGTGTTGAATTGCACAACCAGAGAAGCAGTAAAAATTTGCTTTTAGGGCCATTTTATCTATGAAAGATTCCAGATACAGCATTAGTCAGTGTCTTCATAAATTCTGTGGAAAAAATATATAAATAGAAAGTAATAGCAATGATTAGGGACAATTGAGTGATTGCAATTTTTGAAAAGAAAAATCAAGAAAAGCGCATTATCTTTCTTGATTCATACGTTATTTTGTGTGATTAGAATTTCCATAAAAGAAACTCCTAACCAATATTTGACTAAGCATTAAAATAAAATAGTGAATAAAAGAATCCTGTTTCTATCATATTATTATACTTGCTATAGATACAATATGCAGGCACTTTTTTTCTTTTGGTGGGTGTTGCTGGATGATTTCTTTATTTATGTCCTTGATAAATACTGTCAGAAATATGTTCTAAAAAAGTAAATAACCAAAGGATAGTTCTTACCAATCCATTAGAGTTTTTATAGCTAGCACCATTTGTTTGGTCTTTCTACTTCTAAAACCTTTCTTTAATAAATACATCACTCCAAATCCAAAAGCAGAAGTCAGATCACATCTTCCTTGTCTAGATAACCCCAATATTTCTTTTAAGAGTTAGGATTCCAATATGCCAGAACCAGAAGGACATTCTGAGGTTTCCTGACATTTCCTCTGTTTATGGAGACAGCTATTTCACTAACTTGCAGCACTTGTAAATGCTTTGAAAGCTGATCACATACTATATTCTTGACTTCATACTTTGGTAAGCCTGGATATGTTTCTTTCTATAAACCTCACCTAATCTTTGATGCTACTATTACCTTATCTTTGCTTGGACAGCACATTCAGAAGGCTTCATCACCAAGATTTTGGGAGAGTAAAGCTAAGTATAGTTGATGTAACGTTGTAGAAGCAGCATAGGAACAATAAGAACAATAGGTAAAGCTATAATTATAATAATATTAAAAGCTTATATTTAGAAATGACCGCATTCGATATTTTAGGATATTTTTCTAGGTTTTTTCTTTTCATTTTATTCTCTTCTAGTTTTGACATTTTATGATACATTTGTTCTCTAGAAGGGAACGTCTTTATTTAGGAGGATAAAAACTTAGGAGGGTCTTAGCATTCACTTTTGCTATTTCGATCTACAACTGGAAGATACATAAAAGTGCTTTGCATTGCAAATTTGGGATAACTTCAAAAATCCCATGGTTGATGTTAGGGATAGCACTAAGCATTTCAGTTCCAGAAGAATAAAGGAAATTCCTATTTGAAATGAATTCCTCATTTGGAGGAAAAAAAAACATGCATTCTGGCACAACAAGATCAAATTATGGAATACAAAAGTGGCTCCTTCCCATGTGCAGTCCCTGTCCCTCCTCCAGTCCTCTGCACACCCAAACTGTTTCTGATTGGCTTTTAGCTTTTAGTTTGTTTGTTTGTTTTTTTTTTTTTTCCTTCTAACACTTGTATTTGGAAACTCTTCTGTGATATTGAGAAGTATACTCTTGCGTGTTTAATAATGTTTTTTTCCAAAAGAAGGAAAAAGAGTTAGGATTAAATTCTTTAGCCTATTATTCAAGATCTCTACTGAATTTTGCTGAAATTTTACTCTCAATTTTGTCTCCCACAGCATCCATTACACACTACCACACATAATGTATGTAATCTTTTTCTCAAATGATAAAGTATTCTAACATATTTTTGCTCAAGCATTCTCAGTCTAGAATTCCCTTTCTTCCATAAGCTTGGCCAAAAGTATGTTTTCTAGGCTCAGACCAGAGGCTAGTTTCTCTATTGATTTTTTTATTGTTCTTATTCTCCCTTGTAAACATCTTCCTTATATTCCACAAATACTTCCATTTAGTGCTCATGTGTGCCACCATATCCTCAATTATGTCTATTTTTCTGACCATAAATGATCTCAACGAAGTCAGAAATTGTTTATATGAGCTTTCTGTCTCACAACATCTTCCTTATAACTGATGGGGTTATAAGAAGACAATGAATTTCCAACACCTATTGTGAAACTATTGTGGGAGTCATATTTATTTTTGACATTTAAGTTGAATTGAAGTTATTTTAATATTGGGAGCATCAAGTTATCCTGAAATTGTGCCATTTGGGGACATTACAAACAAGATTTGGAAAATACTATCAGGAAGTTAATGCAAGGAATAGGAAAACCAAAATATTTGTTTTATTCTTAACCACTAATAGGGAAATTTTGGGGTTTGTTTTGGTATCATATAGTACAAACATAGGAGTGTCTCCCCATAGTCAGGACTTCCTAGCAAATGTTATGATATTTTTGTAAGGAAGAAAACTCTCATTTCTTCATAACTTATTTAACTTTAGAGGATCACCTATAGGCAAAGGATAATCATATATTGTGAGGTGCCTAGTCTTTTGAACTACCTTTCAAAGCTAAATTCCATCAGACATTTTCTCAATTTTTTCTTAAAATGTCATATTCTCTACTGAAGAAGTAAGACTCAAAATTGCAGTATCTGCCATCTTCCCAGAAGGACATAAATCTCCAACCAATGATACCAAATAATAATCAGTTCACTGTAGGCAGACTATTTCTTGCAAGGTAGTATAAATAAAGTTTTTTAAAAATCAAAATTCATACTTTGTATCATTTTCTAATACTGTGGGGAAGTTTTTTGAGATTTTTTCTTATAATATAAGGTTCTGGCTTTCTGATGTTGGTAACAGTAATAGCTACATGTTGACTTTGAGAAGATTTAGATTTTGAGACGGATTTCTTTCTTTAATTATTTTATTTTTTTATTATTATTATTATTATTATTATTATTATTATTTTGAGACAGAGTCTCGCTCTGGTGCCAGACTGGAGTTCAATGGCTCAATCTCGGCTCACTGCAACCTCCGCCTCCCAGGTTCAAGTGATTCTCCTGCCTCAGCCTCCCGAGTACCTGGGCCTATAAGTGTGTGTCACCACACCTGGCTAATTTTTTGCATTTTTAGTAGAGACAGGGTTTCACCTTCTTGGCCAGGATGATCATGACCTCTTGACCTCATAATCTGTCCGCCTCGGCCTCCCAAAGTGCTGGGATTACAGGCTTGAGCCACCGTGCTGGCCAATTATTTTTAATTTTTATGAGTACATAATAGATTTAGGTATTTATGGGATGCGTAAGATATTTTGGTACAGGCATACAATGCATAATAGTCACATCAGGGTAAATGGAATATCCATCCCCCCAAGCGTTTATCATTTCTTTGTGTTACAAACATTCCAGTTATACCCTTTTAGTTTTTGTAAAATGTACAACAAATTACTATCGATTGTTATCACTCTGTTGTGCCATTAAATACTAGCTCCTATTTATTCTAATTACATTTGTGTAACACGGTGAGTCTTCTATCATGATGAAACTAAGTCTAAGTCAAATACAATGAAATACCTAGACTCTGAACCATTTTACTTGTGAAGATCCATACTCAAAATGGCCAATATCAGATTATTTGGTAAGAGAAATTTTTTTTAAGTATTTGTACTTTAAGGATGTATATATCACCTATTTTTGCTATATATTACTTTTTTTTCACATACATTTCACGTGTGTGAACTACACTGACTCAAGATTTCAGGCCTATTTCCTCATATTGGGAAGTTTCAGGTTCACTTACAAAACATTGCTTTGCTTTTGTTCAAACTTCTATCACTACAAAAATCTCCCTCTTGCTACCCTTTTACAGTCATACCAACCCCATCACCCTCTACCATCCCTAATGCCTGACTACTGCTAGTCTGTTCTCCATCTACAACATTTAGAGAATGCTATCATAGAACAATGCAATGTGTAACCTCTTGAGATTAACTTTTTCCACTCAACTTAATGCCCTGGAGATCAATTCAAGTTGCTGCACACTTCCATTGTCTATTCTTTTTTATGTCTGAATTGTATTTCATGGTATAGATAGACCAGTTTACTTAACAATTGTACACAGGGCTTCATGAGGACATGCCTCCATTTCTCTGGAATAGTTCTCCAACAGTGCAATTGCTCACTTGTATGGTTAAGATATGTTTAAGGCTTTTTTCTTCAAGAAATTCCCAACCTATTTTTTAGATTAACAGTTTTTCTTTTTCTTTTTATTTTTCCATTGTTTTGAGACAGAGTCTCCCTCTGTCCCCTAGGCTGAGACAGTGGCACGATCTCAACTCACTGCAACTTGTGCCTCCCAGGTTCGGGTGATTCTCATGCCTCAGCCTCCTAAGTAGCTGGGATTACAGGTGCGTGCCACCACACCCAGCTAATTTTTGTATTTTTAGTAGAGACGGGGTTTCATCATGTTGAACAGGCTGGTCTTGAACTACTGACCTCAAGTGATCCACCCTCCTTGGCCTCCCAAAGTGCTGGGGTTACAGGGGTGAGCCATTGAGCCCGGCATAGAGTGACTGTTTTACTTCTCATTTCCACCAGCAATGTGTGAGAGATCCAGTTTCTGCACATCATCACCAGAATTTGATACTGTAACTATTTTTTATTTTGCTATTGTGTATTGATATCTCATATGGTGTCTATTGATATCTAATTGTAGTCTCAATTTGCATGCCCTTAATGGTTAGTGTTTTTAAACATCTTTTCATGTGGTGATTTGCTATTTTTATATCCTCTAGTGAAATGTCTTTTGATTATTTTCTAATTGGATTGTTTGGTTTTCTTATTATTGAGTATTCAGAGTTCTTTATATATTCTACATCTAAGTCCTTTGTCAGATGAGTGGTTTAGAAATACTTTTCCCAGGATGTAATTTGTATTATAAATGTGCTAATTCAAAGCTTCCATATACTATTAAAATTTAACAGTAACCATGCAATTGTTTTGAACCTAAATCAACAAAAGATTTTTTGTTTAGAATTGCAAACGCATGGTAAGAATACAAAACTGACCAAATGTAGTTGGATTTATTATTGTTTTTAAATTTCTGCAGACAGCACTTCCCCTGTTGTCTACAGAGGTTTGGAGTGCTTTCCCTGCCCTGACCCTGGCAGTATGCTACTGCTCTTGCTAGACCTAGAGATTAGCAGGTTTTTATAACACTCTCACGGTAACAAAATTCACAATAGACTGTTGTATAATTCAGTACATGGAAAATGATAAAATACATACTCCATATACTTTTCTTTAAAAAATGACAATGTATTCCAGCCAACAGAAATGATTCAAAATTATAAATTTAAGAATGTGGAAGATATAAATTTGTGTCCTTCCTTAACAAATTTGGACCAGTTATGTATTAATCCAGAAGGATTCTTCAGTTCACAGTGTAAACGACACCCTTCATCAATTCCCTACATGATTCCTCTTTCACTTGTAGTCATTTTTGTGTATCAGCAACTAGTTTTTCTGGGGCACATTTTTTCCCCACAGTTCATATTGGAAATTTTTCTTAGCAGCACTTATGGGATAAAAGTTTAAATAAAGGAATAAAAAGAAGAGTGGGCAGAGGGATAAGCTGGGCTGCAATGCAGTTATAAGATATTTGCCGACTCCAAGTTCACCAGCAGCTAAAACTGGGTGCTCTGCAGAGTTGTCTCGAATTGGGCAGGGACCCCTCATTACAGTCCCATATGGACCGTCATTGAATGCAGGATGTTCTGGGAAGAGCCACTCACTTCACCTGAGGGAAATTCATAAGTGGACTGAGGCCTAAGAGGTGATGGTTCTGGACAGGTACACTCCCAGCGCTATAGACTTCAGGCTTTTAGTCCTGAGCAGGCATCTGGCCAGTGTAGCCTAACATGTACTACAACTCAGCAAGTAGAACCTGTCTTCTTATTTCTCATCACAAAAGCAAAGCTTCAGGAGGTCGAGGCTATAGCTTGCGATGATTGTACCTGGGAATAGCCACCGTACTCCAGCCTGGGCCACACAGCAAGACCTCATCTCTAAAAAACAAACCAAAGCAGGGCTTAATTTGTGGCCAAATGGCCATTTGCATTTCAAACCTTTTAATAATGATTACATATATATATGATGTATATATTCAAAATTTATATTGAATGAACTGAGTCACAGGCTTTTTTAAAATTGAGCAAAACTAAAAGTCCAGTCTCGTGTACTTTGGCAGATATTTGCCCCTTAAAGCCTCTTTATATCTAAGATCTATAACTATTCCTGTGTTAGTTATGTTTAAGATTAATTTATATGAGGTCAGTGATGTTAAAAAAAAAAGAAAAGAAAAGAAAAGAAAAAGAAAGCCTAGAACAAAGCCAAAAAATAAGTCCACCAAAATGTTAAATTATTACTGGGAGGTGGTATTATGAAAGAGATTCATTTCCTGCTTTACATTGTTTTTCACTTCTTAATTTAGTAAAATGCACATGTATTATTTTTAATATTCAAGGAAGAAATGTGTATGCACTATTTAATTGTAGTTGAGCTTATAAAAAATAAATGCAATAAAAATTTGGAAGGAAATGCTTGAAATTCTTGATATTGAAGCCAATCAGGCATTCTTTCTTTTTTATTTTTCTGTATTTCCGAATTTTCCATAATGAATTTAAATTACCTTTATTCTCTCTCTACATATATATTTTTTCTGTGTTTCCCCAATTTTCCATAATGAGTTTAAATTACCTTTATTCTCTCTCTCTAAAATATGTATAGTTTTTAGATTTCAGCCTTTTTATAAGTTACAAAAACTGCCACCCCACTAAATAAGACTGTTCCCTTCGTTACTGTTGAATATTTTTAAAGAAGAGTCCTTCTATTGCATTTTATAAAGCTTTTTTAAAAAACACAAATGTTTACTGAGTTATATATAAAATCTGGTATTTACAGAAATGGTCATGTGTTTTGTTTTATTTACAGATCTGCTGAATTATATTGATTCCCTAAAAGGGAACGACTCTTAGCATAAATCCTACATGAGACTGATATATTTTTCTTTTACTGTATTTCTATATTCAGTTTACTAATGTTTTATTAAGGATTTTTGCATCTATAAGTGAAAGTGATATATATATACACACACATACATACACACACACACACACACACACACACACACACACAGTTTTGGTACCAAGTTTTCCAGAGTTCTAAGTGTATTCACAAATTTTTTGGCTCTTTTATTCTCTGAAGTTGTTAAAAGAATTATCTGTTCTTTTAAAGCTTGATAACTTTGACTTTAAAACCCTCTGCAATAGGCCTCAGAGAGGGGTGGTAAGTGACATGGGATAGTCTCTTTCTCTGCTTCTTTCCACATTACTGGTCTATTCAAAATTTTTACTACTGTTTGGAACTATTTTGGTAATTGACTCCTGCCCTCAAAGTATTCATTAAATCTACAAAACTATGAAAATGTAATTTTCTACAAAGTAATTTTATAATTTCTAAAGTCTTCCAAATTCATGATCTTGTTTTTATTCTGAATATTATTTGTGTTGGTCTTATTTCTTTTCCTTGAATACAACTGCCAGAAGTTTAATTCTCTTATCTTCTTTCCGTTTAATTGGCCACATTTTTAAAAACATTTTGTTTTCTGTTTCATTTCTTTTGTTTCTATAACCTAGTTTACTCTTATTTGTTGTTTTCCTATTATATTATTATATTTATTTGGTGTCTTAAAGTTCTACATATTTAATATTTTAAATATGTAGTTTGTTTCATGTATTAGATATTTTATATGATATATTTTGTAATAGGTACATTTTAAGTATTGATTTTTCTCTCATTCATCTGATTACATCCATTGAGTTTGGATATCAAATGTGCTTATTAACATTATTTCTTTTTAAAAAGTCTTTTATTTCCAAAAGTCTACAAATTTGCTTACTAATTTCTCTTAATATAAAAAACTATACAGAAATTTAATAAATCAAAATAGAGTTTGAGCCATTATATGGAGAATTGTTTTCATACACATGACTTCTATTTTTTGAAATATTTTTGAAATTGTGTTTGCAGAACAAAATCAACTGCTAGGAATATTCCATGAGCATAGAAAAGAAGAGAAATTCTTTCTTTGGTAGATACCGTAGATACTCATTCATTAATTATAGATAATTATTAACATTAACATTATTAATGTATTAGCCATAATAACTTGTAAATCAATGTATTAACATTCCCTATAATTTTATTTATTTTTTGCCACCACAGCTATCAGTTTCTGAGACAGATGAAGTTACTTCACTGTGATTTTGGATTTTCAGATTTCCTGTGTTTTTAATGTTTTTCAATGCTATATAATTTAGAATGTAAAAATGTATAATTTTATTGTAATTTTTTTAAAAGGACGTTTCCTTTGCATCTTGAACTATAAGTTTCTGCATTGATATTTAAATGGGAACAAGTGCTCTATTTTTTAAAAAAGCATGTTATAAAAGTAGTAGTTTACAATGTAAAAGTAGGGATATGAGAGAAAGTGGAAAGGAAATAAAACCTAAAATGACAACTGGAGAGAGAGTACATTTCAGCGTACATCCTTTTTAGTGTAAGAAAGAGAGCGAAATAAGAGAAGACCCTGTCTAGCAGAGAAGATAACTCCTGCCTAGAAGAGATCCATTTTGACTCAACACTATAACACAGATAAGTAAAAATATTGGACAGGCTCACAGCTCAGTGATCTATTATTTACTATGGTGAGTTGGAAAGAACATGTGATTTCACGGAAGTTCATTGAGAATTCAAATATCAACCCTCCCACTTCTGTGTGAATTTGGACAAGTACACAATTTTCATGATCTTCAAGTTTGTTTTATGCTTTTTTTCCCCTTCAGTTAATAGAAAAACTAATGCCTAACAAAGTGAGGATTTAAAAAGAATCAAGACAAAGTTCCTGGCATAATGCCTAGAACATGATGGAGGTTAAGGGAATATTGCTAATGTATGATGTTTTGTTCAGAAGTCCTAACTCAGTGGAGTCTAATCATAACTTTAATTTTTTTCCTGGAAATTTTCATCTCTCAGTGTTGCTTAGTAACTAAAATGGCTTATTTAATTATCCTGCTTACTGACCACTACCTGCTCCTCTTGTATTTTACTTATTTACCTTCATTGACCTGGTGGCAATTGAAATCTTCACCTTTTCATCACTGAAAGAAAAAGGGAAGACCTAGATTTTCTCCTTTTACTCTGACCACTCTTACTAGATAATTTCATAATCAACTAATTGACAAAGCCAGGCAACTTTTATCTCTACACGTATTTCAAACGTGCCGGCTTTGCTCCACATCTACTGCTAGCTACCACTTTAGTCTTACCATGTTTTTACTGATCTACTAAAACAGGCTCCTGAGTAATCTCCTATCAACTTCTGTTGTCTCTTTCTAATAAAATCACCCATTACAAGTCAATTTGTTCTTTTGAAAACTCAAATGTTCTCATGTCATTTGAAGGTTTAAAATCTTACTGTTGCTTCATGTGCTCCAGCACTGTAGCTTGCTAATCTGTGCTATGTTATAGGAAACAAGAAGAGAATGAGGGAGACAGAAAACACACACACACACACACACACACACACACAGAGAGAGAGAGAGAGAGACAGAGAGAGAAAGAGAGAGGAGAGAAGGAGATAGGGGAGAGAGTGTTATCTTCTTATTCAAGTAGCTGCAAATATATATTTTAGGCTTTTTAAAAAAATAATTTAGGCTTTTTTATTTGTTTGTTTCCTAACTAATACTTTTATCATTGCACTTATAGTCAAGAGCAAAAATTCTAATGTGGCTTCAAAGGTGCTGAATGAGCTGTCTGACTTCTGCCTACCTTCTAGTTCCCCTTTTTACTGCTCTTCCTTCCTTTCACCATATACTAACTCTTCTGGACTTCGTTCAGTTCTTCAAAGATGCTGAACTCCTTTCTGCCTGAGATCCTCACACCTTGTCTTTGCTCCTCTGACCCTATCTTATTAACAACTATTGGTTCTTCAGATTTTAACCCTGGGTCATCCATCTCAAGCAGTTTGTTCCCTACCACCACCACCACTTCTACCGCCACTCTGTATCATTTTATCAGGTTTCATTGTTAAATGGTTTAATATCACTTTATTGTTGTCCTTTTTTGGTGAAATAATTTTATATTAAAAATATATATGAAGTATAAAATATTATTACAGATCATTATATACCCCCAATCCAGTTTAAGAAATACAATTATACTAATACCATTTAGTAAGGCATGGTGGTCAACTGGAGATTCTGTTTTCTAGCCTCTTGTGCAGCTGGTTGTAGTCATGTGATTACATACAGTTTTACAGCAGTTGTACATTTCTCTAAACAGTATGTTATTTAGTTTTACACATCTGTGAATATTGTTTAAATGTTGCCATTTTTTTCTCTTTCATTTTTTGCTGTTGTACTCAGTATTGTGTTTTTGAGATATTTCTGTGTTAATAGGAAGACACTATTTCATTCATTTCCCATTTATTTCCTATGTAAGTTCAGTTTGATGGAATTCTGATATTCTATGTCATTACTATGCCTGTATGCATTGTTTTATTTGTGGACATTTGGCTTATTTCTAGTTATACATACACACACACCCATATGTTATGTGTATATATATACATACTGATGTGTTTGTGGTTTGTGTAGATATGCAGATTACAAATATTGCTGTCATGAATATTATAGTAAAGTAGAATGATTTTCAACCCAATCTTGCATGAGGGTTCAATCGTGACTAAATATTTGCACAGAAAACTTTTTTTTCTTCCATTTAGAGTCAAGACTATCACAAATTATTCTTTGACACTTCCCTTTGAGGGGACCTTTTCTAAGATGGTAAAACTGCTGTCGTTTGATTTGGAAAATCTCAGTTATTAATTAGATTTCTCCACTGAGAAGGGAATTGGTTTATTGACGGTTGTGAATATCTAATCTGGTTCATTTTGTAGTTAGCATTGTAATTCCACTTGACATTTTGAAGCCAATTGATATTGTATAAGCAGCCTGTTGGCCATTCCTACCAAATTTCTGTAGAGATTGTCTGAAAACTCTGGCTGTTTTCAAGTTTAAATATATTTAAAATTACTCCTTGCTGGAGTAATAATTCCATTTTCAAATGTAATTTACAAAGATTCTATGTAGATCAAAAAAAAATTTAACACACGAAGATATGATCTTAACTTTTAGCAGTAACCATGAAATGTGCTTTGTTCAGCCACAAGTTTTTAAAAAGTGTCCTTTTTGATATTATTCTGGGTGTTTTAAAATCTATTTTTAGTGATGCAAGTCTATAGTAATGTGGCAAATTTGATTTTCAATATTTTTTCAAGTATGCAGCAAAAGGTGAATGCTTTTTTTAAAAGTAACATTCAATTAGACTTTTGCGGTGAATCAAACACCCCATTTGCTGGTCATTAAAGCATCCCAGAGTGGTGTGGGAATTCTGGAGGTAGGGGTAATTAAAGTCCATGAAAGACTTGGAGTGAGGTCTCAGATGGGCAGGAATTATAATACCTGTTATTCTATGTGAAAGTCGATAAAAAGCGGCAGTCCCGAACACTAATTGAAGTCACTAAGGGACTTGGTTCTGTGTGTGGAAAGAAGAGGGACTCGAGACCAATCTGACTTCACATACTGACTCTACTCCTGTTACTAGATGTGTGACCATCTAATGTGTTATTAGACCTTCAGTTTTCTCATCTGTAAATGGCGAATAATAATACTTATTTCATAAGATACTTACGAAGATCAGTTTTAATAATACATTTGGAAGATCTAGAACAGAGCCTGGCACACAGTAGGCATCAACAGCAGTCATATGGCTTCCATGACATAGCAACTAAACCAAATTTTTTTTATGAAGGAGAGATATCAAAGAGCTTTAATAATAGTAGAGAGATTTTATAATGAACTTAAATAAATAGATTTTAATGTTTTTATATTTGGAATAATTATAACATAGATACAATTTATTTAGGGTGAAATTTGATCAAATAATGACTAAATGTTTCTTAATGTAACATAACCACTTTATTTTTCTTGAACAGTAGCCCTTTAGAAAGAAAACAATATAGCTAGATCCTTACTTTGTTTTACTAAAATACAGTCCAATTGGATTAAAGATTTAAATGTTAAAACTTTTTAAAGTAAGGGCAAAATATATTGGAATAAACTTGCATATATTTTTGTGTGACAATAGTTTGGCTATGCAGGGCATAATGTCTAGACACCAGAAATAGAAAGATAAGTCTGACTGAAACCAGTGGCAAATCCATATAGGTCTGCAGCAAACTCCATGATTGCCTTCTTGGAGGAAAGAATTCAACCAAGGGGCAGAAATAGGTTTAAGGCAGAGGGAGAGACCAAGGCAAGTTTTAAGATTGAGAGTTTATTTAAAATTCTTTAGAGCAGGAATGAAAGGAAGCAATGTACACTTGGAAGCGGGCCAAGCACGTGACTTGAGAGATCCAAGTTCTCTGTTCAGCCTTTGACTTGGGGTTTTACACATTAGCGTGGTTCTAGGGTTTCCATTTCTCTTTTCTTGACTCTTCTCTTGAGGTAGGCTGTCCACATGCACAGTGGCCTGCCAGCACTAGGGAGGGGCTGCATGCACAGTGTGTTTACTGAAGGTGTTTTCCTTGT
This sequence comes from Chlorocebus sabaeus, assembly GCF_047675955.1. Lineage (NCBI taxonomy): Eukaryota > Metazoa > Chordata > Mammalia > Primates > Cercopithecidae > Chlorocebus > Chlorocebus sabaeus. Next base: position 64,778,795 of record NC_132918.1, read on the forward strand.
TCACTTGAGGTGCTTTCCCTTACCAGTAGTGCATTCCCAGAGGAAGGTTATGTACCAGTTAAACACCACCATTTTGCCTCTTAGTGCACATGCTTGAGCCCACTCATTCAACTCCTAACATCACCAGCTCAGGTGTTTTCTACCTATCGGGATACTGTCCTTCGCTGGCACTGGCTGCAGCCAATTATCATTTCAGAGCGATGGTTTAGCAACCACCAGACCATCAACTAATGTTTGCTTGACATTCCTGGGGAGATGGTCCTCTCCTGCACTGTTCATGTCTGAGTAACTACCTACTGTAACATGACAACGGGTATTTTAGAATTTATAAACTGCGTAAATGAATTCCAAAGTCAAGAACAAATTGGGAACATTTTTGGTGGCAAATATGATGAGAAAATGGCCATTACTCTAGTATACAAAGAGCTACTGCAAATAAATTTAAAAACACTACTTCGATTTCAAAATTGACAAAACTGAATAGACCAGAAAAATCAATACAAACAAACAATAAATATTTAAAGCATGCTCATCCACACTCATGATTTTTATAATACAAATTAAAATGGCATTTTTCAACTATCCAAATATTAGCCAATACTCATTTAATAGTTTATAGTTTTGGCATGTGTGTGGTGAAGCAAGCACGTCTATTCACTTGCTGGTACTGTAAATTGCTGGAATGAAATATGGAATATGTATACCAAAATTTAAAATGTACATACCTCTGCCAGTAATTTATTTACTTAATAAACTTAAAGCTGTATGCATTTAAGAATTTTCTTTGCAGGATTGGCCACACGGATTTTGACAAAAAAACTTAGGTAAATCTGAATCTTCATGATAGAGAAATAGTAAAATTAATAAAATTAGTTATATCCTTAACATAATGTGCTATTAGCCGTTTAAAAAAATAGGAGAGAACTATAATATGCAAATATTGAATGATTTGCAAGTATTTTAATGTGAAAAAAGTAATAAGTAAACAATTTTTACTGTAAACTTATATATATATGCAGAGAAAAAATATAAGTGTGGATATAGGGTACATATTAGAAATTTTTCTGCAAAGAATGTTTTTAAATGTTGAGAGTAGAATTAGCGATTTCAGTGTGGAACAGCAGGAAGGAAGGAATAATACCCATTAATGATTTCCTGAACTATTTGAAAGTGCTCCTCTTTTCATGTATGTTTTACTTTAATTTTTAAAAATTAATGCAGTCAATATGATGATAAAAATGTACAAATTATAAAGGACTAAAATTAAATTAAATGTCATTAGGATCCAGCAGATTATTTTAGGTATTGGAAAACATGTACAATATGCTCTTGAAAGGGAATTGTCAAAACGACATTCTGGAGGTGAAATGATGCATGCATTTGTGTCTAATGAGCTTTATTTTCCCTCAGACAAAGTCAAAGGAAGATCAAGAGCAGGGACCCACTTTGACTCAGCCCGGAGACGGAGTCGAGCAGTCCTTTATCACATCTCTGGGCACCTGCAAAGAAGAGAAAAGAACAAATTGAAAATAAATAACGTAGGTGGTATGTGTGTACAGGACGAATGCTAGTGTTTCCCCTGGTGGCAATGTTTGACTCGTTAAAGAAAGGCCTCAATTACCCATTTACTGGCTTGCCTACATTTTTTTTTCCACTTTGGTTTGTGCTTTTCTATATAGAACAAACTGGAAAAGGTCAGCAGTCATGAGGCATTTCTATAATAAAAGTGCTTAATCATAGTGTTATCACAGCATAGAGATTAGAATATTATTGCAGTGAAGTAAATATGGTACTAGGGACACTGCAAATGGGGACACACTGGTTACATTTTATGAAACAAAAATGATGCAGCAAGTCATATTACACATTCATAGTTTATTGGTTAAAATTTCTCAAATTTAATTTTAGTTCCATCGTTTTGCACGTTATCCAGTTGTACAAATGCTTTTATCCAGGAGAAACATGACCAAATCAAAGCCATTACGCCACTAAAAAACTTTCATTATATATAAAACACAGTTGAAAATTTCACAGTAAAACACTGGATTTACAATTGCATACCATACATTAAACAATTTTGGAAAGTCACACTTTTAGTAAATTACAACAGAGTTGCTTTCTGAAATATGGTGTCTCTCTGTCAAAGCCACAACAAATAACTATGCCTGTATAAGGTGATTCTTTCCAATTTTACATGACATATATCCTCCAGGATTTCACACGGAATTTTGTAACTGGTTCTTAGCACTAAGAGACTTCACTGAGAAACCTAGAACAATATCTATTTAGTTGTAGATAGTCAGAGTTTTAAAATGATGTTAATGTCATTAATTTGCCTTATGGAATCATCAGAACGTATATGGGGGGTTGTGTGACTATAGGTGGCAGATTAAATACCAGCATCTAACTTGCCAATGACAAGAAAAAGTCACATGAAATGACCAGATCTATTTTGGAATTCATTTAAGATCCAGAAGTTCTGGGAGTTAATGACAGAGGGGGGATCCTTAGGCATTTTATTTTTAACACAGCAAGCTCAAGGACTACCTAATCTGACATACACATACACATGCTTTGATAAAACAGGACCATTCATCAGACATACAAAGTATTCATTTCTCTGATTGTAGTGAACAAAGAAAGATCTATGAACCCAGGGTGAGGAGCCAGATTTGACATGAAAGTGCTGCAAACCTGGCTCTACTTCAGTGCAACTTTCTGGAAGCCAGAACAAGATGTTTTGAATCATTTGTCCTCCCAGGACCATCAACCATGTCCGTGCTGGTCTGCCATGTACCACTGTGGAAGGTCACATTTTGATTTTTTTTTTTTTTTTTTGGTCCTAATTCAATATAAAGGTTCTCTAGGGATACGTGTGCCCTAGTGTTATATTGATTTCCTGGGAATCCAGGGAGAGGCTTGAAACAGTACACACCACTTGATCTATGGATCCTTCCACTGGTGCCTATTTACGTCCCCTTTCAGTTACCAAGTCAGCCTTACTGACATAAGCAAGTTATAGGAAGAAACAAAGGTAACTACATCTGGGCTTGATTCCATGCAAACCAACCAGCAAAGCACCTAAACAAATATTATGCACAGATTCTGTAAGGCTGAAAGCTGACACTATCTAGCTTTTAGTGGAGAATTTAAACGTAGTAAGAATTAGTGCTTTAAAATGCATTTGCTGGGCATGCTATTTTTCCCTTTAGATTTAACAAAGTACAAAGCAGTACTTAAAAATATGATTTCAAAAAAAGTATAACTCCCATTACTTAGCTAATTTGCTTAATTGCCATTCATTTAAGAAATACAAACATCAGGGTAGAGTATTAAAATAATACATAGTAATTTAAGATGCCTAATCAGCACAGTGACTCTAATACTACAGGTAATACTACAGGTAATATCTAATACTACAGGTAATATCTTATTCCTGAAGCAAAGTATGGAATCAGGATTTGCCCTGTTCACCTGTTCACCATCTCCTTTCGGGAATAACAGAGTAGAATGGCTAAATGGCAGATAGAAGGAAGACAGAAGGGAGAAGAGGAAATGACTTGTATAGTTTATTAAATAAACAAATTTTCTGGAAATTCTGGCTGTAATAACATTTGCACACACAAAAAATAATTCTTAACATTTTATAGTCGTTTGCTATTTACAAATTCCTTTTACTTAAATCATATTATCTGATTCTCATAGAAGCCAATACTAGGTCTGATTTTTATTAGTCCCATTTTAATGATGGAAAAAACTCAACTTATTAGAAGCAGCAGTTGTGGTACCCAATCTTTAATCTTCTAATTCAAAGCCACCGTGCTTCTGACTCTTACCTTGCTGTTTCTCAGATACAGTTCTGTGGAACAGGAATATATGCTTCAGCCATAGTCAAATGAACTCATCAGGTCATCAGCAGGTTTGGGAATCAGGATGCAACATATTTTAGTCTGGCTCTAACTTTGCCTGGTATACCTTGAAAAAGGTGTTTTCAAATTCTACCTTCCTTAATTTGTTATTCTGTCAATCAAATAAGAATGAGATGATGCAAATGTTTTCAACACGAAGAAATGTTAAAGATCACACTAGAGCCTTGGAAGCTTGAAAGGAGAGTGCTACAAGTGCGTATTTCCGGCAGGGGACAGTGGTAATCATCAAAGGCATACACTGGCTTTAGATTACTCACTGAAGTGACTGTAGAAATATTTTCGCATTCTCTTGCTCTTTCAGATGATAGCTTCAAAGGAACTATTGCAAAAATAGTTTAGGAAACAATTAGCTTAATTAGGCACTGGAGTTAACTATTTTGTTGGTGTCACAGGTTAGAGGTTAAACATCTAAAACACCATTGGTACTAAAGAAATATGATTGAAGATTAATAAATAAGATAAACCTAACGTCTAGAGTAGACAAACTCCATGTTTGACAGTTACAAATAACATGTCTTCTTCCCTACTTCCTGCTAAAAAGCATAATTTTACAACTGTGTACAATTTTTTTTTATAATTTTAAGTATTTTTTTCATTTGAAAGGATTTTGATAAAACGTTACAAAAACTGGTGGAAGAAGAGGAGCATCTATTTTTTTTCACTCAGGTGATTATGTAAAGATGTTTGCAGGATTTGAGTTAACAACATTTCAAAATGTAAATCTAATCTCAAATGTATTGAATTCTCAGTATCTTTTAAAAATATTTTTAAAATATGTTCTAAGTAGCTTACAAAATGAAACCATGTGATTTATTTTCTGATTTGTACAGAAAAGTGATATATTGCTGAACTTTTGTGACAGAATCCCTAATGCTTCATTATCAGCATAATCAAAAACAAAAGCAAAAACTTCACTTTTTAGTTTTCCCAAATCATTACCCCTAAATATCAATGTTCCCTCAAGCACTGTAAAATTTTAATTTCTGTAATATAATAGGAAAAACTTATGTGGATAGAAAATGAGATATTTCCCATGGCTTCTGATAACTCTTTATTGTAGTAAATATTCAGGGAAAATTTGGATTAGAATCAATCATGTTGTTATAACTAGAAGTGTTTATCAATAGTGGGACGATTAATGGTTACAGACCTCAATTCCCTCTTCCAATGTAACAGACTGAATTTTTATGAGAAGCCCAACAGGGCTACTTCGTCTCCTCTTCTCTGTTTTATGCCAAAGTCTACCTTTGGAACTGGTTTCTTCAAACCAGAGAATGAGGCAAAGGAGACAGGATGAATATCAGGGAATTGTATGAAACATAGATGCAGTGGCAGATGGGCATCTAAGGACCATCTGGAAATAGTTTAACAGTGACCCACCACGAAGTGCTGACATTATGAGATGCCTGTGTGGGTTGAGTGAGAATATTAACAGGAAGTGGAAACATGGGTTGAAAATACCTACCAAAGAGAAATGCCAGACAGGGGTGCATTAATATCAAGGTAGCAGAACTATTCAATCACTGACAGTCACCACTTAGAGCTAGATGTTCCTGATGTTTCTGAACCTTTCTTGAATCCTCAGGTACTTCAGGATCCCTGAACACTTCACATTAATCTGCCCTTCCCTCAATGAGTGAGACAAGAACACAACATAGTGACCTACAAGTAATATGTATTCTGGAATTTTTAACTGCTCTGTTAATTCAACTAAACTTTCAAATATAAGTTTCCATTACCTATCTTGGATTTCTCATTAATTGAGGTCAAAGCAAGGTCTGCAAGTATCTGGTCACAGGCTTGTCAAATTTCCACACATGCTATTGTTGGGCCTCCCTTTGTCTTCTAGCAACAAGGGAATTGTTCATCAATTTGAACTGCATTCAAAGTGAAGTGCTTTTGCAGTTATCAAAAACTCCAGCTATTCTGCATTTAGTCAACTGCACAGTGAACACTGGCTTTCTTCTCCCCTGACTTGAATAATAACTCTTAAGTAACTGTTTCTTACTTTACTATCTGAACAATGTCTGGTGCATGTCAGACTGCATCTGTGTCTATCAAGGTAATGAGGTTTGGGTTCCCAACTTCACCAACAGCCACAATGCAAAAAATGAAAGTAGTTAGCATGACTTAGCTATATTTGGAAAGAAATGTAAACTGTTTACCAATATATTATTGGTCATATATCTATTCTTTTTGGAAAGAAAGATACCATTGCTGTCATGAGTAAAATATCAGGTCAAATGTAGTCTTTAGATAATGACTGTCATCAGAAATCTATAAGTATACAGAATGTTCCCATGACAATAGGAATGTAAATATAGCTTTGTGTTTATAATGTGTGTAGGATTACATGTAACTGTGAATGTTTTTTGATGACATCTTAGGTAATGGTCTTTTTTATTTTTTAATGAACAAAATCTGGGTTACTCACTTAGCTTCATGACTAAACTGCATATTCCTGTTCCTTATAACAAAGATCTCTGCTCAGTTTTAGATGTTTAGATGTTTTGCATCACCAACTTTTAAAAGTCACTTGTAAGATATTGCATTGTGTAGTGAATGATCCTCCTCACAAAAGTGTATGTTTCAAACTATGTAATCCTTGTTTCTAATGTTGTGTTTCTCCTTTCTCTCCTTTTTGTCTTCATCCACAGAATGTTTTTGTAGATAAACCAGCATTTCCGGAGTATAAAGTTTCTGATGCAAAAAAGTCCAAATTCATACTTTTGCATTTTAGCACTTTTAAAGCTGGCTGGGACTGGCTTATTTTGTTGGCAACGTTTTATGTTGCTGTGACTGTACCTTACAACGTTTGCTTTATTGGCAATGACGACCTATCCACAACTCGGAGCACAACTGTCAGTGACATTGCAGTGGAGATCCTTTTTATTATAGGTAAGAACAAACAGCTGCTTTCCTAGGATATTTGCATATGGGAAGTGAAGTGTGTTCCAGATTTTTCTGATATGAATTTGAACTAAGATCCATTTGCATGGGCGTGATTCAGCCTCTGATGCAAATTTTGGAGAAGCGCATACTGTATTTGGATTTCTGAAAATTGCCTCTTCCAACTTTTCCTGTTCCTTTATTCAAACAGATCTAAACTGATCTCCTGTGTTTCTATACTTATTTCATCCAAAATGGGCTAAAAAAGATTTAACAGCTGTTTTGTTTGTGTTCTCACATCCTTCATGATCTTAAACTTGTAGGGTCAGAGATGGGATTTGGCAAAAACCCACCAGTGGTGTTGTGACAGTGGTCCACTCCTTGACGTGGTTCTTTCTCCATGCCCTTCCGTGCCCTTTCAGCACGTTGATGGTTTCAATAGGTGACCTGGTTGCAGAAACAAAGCGTTACATAAGCCTTGCAGTAAATCTGGAGAAGCAGTGAGTATCTGATTTTAATTAAAGAAAAGGCCCCAAAGGATGTTTGTTAAGAGAATTTATCACTAGAATATTGGGTACCTCAGTTGAAGCTGCATCTGTGCCAATCTTGTAAGCCTTTTCCTATTTTCCTGTCCTTTAAATCTTCATCTTGTTTAGACCAAAGCCTAGCTTTAGCTTGCTCATTCTAGGACAGATTCCGGGTCTTTAAGTCCCTGACTTAAAGTCAACAGGGACTTAAACTTAACTTAAAGTCTGTTAAGTCAACAGATTGACTCCCTGTTGAATTATTGACTGTCGTTAGCAGCTGATACCTGCTTCTTTCCTTGGTCATGTTGATAGAGGGCTATAGTCTTACTGTAAAGATGAGAGAATGTTTGGAAACATTACCATGCAGGTAGGTGAACACAGGAGTAAGAAATGGATCTTAAAATTTCAAAGAAAAATAAATAAATAAATAGGTGAGGCACATCAAAACCTTGGTTCAATGGTGTTGGTAGTTGGTTTTTTTTGGTTGTTTTTTTCTCAGTGAAGCTGTTACATCTTTGAGGTTAGAGTGGGTTTTCTTGTTGAATGTCAGCACGTTTGCTTTGGATGAGTTTGTGTGCTCTTGGTATGGCTTGCCATCATTATTAACATTGTATCTACTGGGCACATCCTTCAGAGCCTTGATAGGACCCCTGCTGTCACCCCAGAAGTGGTAGCTGTAGTGTGTTTAGGCCACTAGATGGCAATGTTGTCTAGTTAGGCAGATGGCAAATTTATTTTTAATTTTTTAATTTTAAAATATAGCTATCCTTTATTATAAAGTTGTAACCATAAAGGGATCTATTAAATAATGGTTAAATGGAAAATAACATTCCAGTTTGAACAAAAATTTAAAATGAAAATGGTAGACAAATTGGGTGTGTCTATGGTTTTGTATCCTTTTACTTTGCCAACATTTGACATCTCCTTCCACCCACCCATGATGCACACATAAATTAACATCCTAAAAACACTCTCCATGACCTGGTCAAAATTCTCAAGAATTTGGACAATCACTCAACATGTCTAAGCCTTAATTTTTGTAGTAACGATTGCATAGGGTGTCATGAAATAATAGATGTAAGTATCTGCTTAACAAATATTTCATCATCTTATTATTGTTATTTACAACTTTTTTATTAGGTTAAGTTATATCTTGAACTTTCCTTTCCATTCTTCCTGGTTCTTAGATATTTGAAATTCTTTGGCCTTAGAAGCCACTTCTGTTACTGTGTGTTCATTAACAGATGATGACTTATTTACTCCCATAAAAACTCATACTTTTGATGGAGATATTTTAAAAGTTTTTGTTTATTTCGTTTTAAGGCTGCTTTTCTCTACTAAACCAATGGAGACTCTTTTGCTCCCCTGATAGCAACCCCTAAATTCTTCTGTGTTTTTTATTACTGTCATTTCTACTGTTCTTCAGGCAGCAAGATGGTTCTCCCAGTAGGCAATATCCATCCCTTACTAGCTACATGACAAAGGAATGAAAACCCATTCCAATTTTTTTGCAGTTTACTTTCTGCAAAGATTCATTTAGGATTTGAAATTTTGGTCTGCAAGCAGTTCTAGTGTGACTCCTGCCTGAAATCCCTTGTTGATGGACTTATTTTTATAAGCAGTAAAAACTTTCCTGTTCTTCCCTGGTGTTATCTGCTTGCTCTTTTTTTTGAATGAGTTTAAGCATATCTACAATGATAGCATATTTAGAAAAATGACTTAAATTAGTATTTCTCTGTTTCCCCCAAATCTTTATTCTATAAAATATATCAAAAAGGTGGCCTAAAAGTGATCATAGACAAATAAGTTAAAATACTGGGGACAAAATAGTTGCCTGTAATATTATATCTTTACAATGTGAAGGTAGTGTTCATACCATTTAATATTTGTTAAATTACTGCAGACTTAAACTTCCCTGTCTGACAACTTTGAAGAGAGTAATCCTTCTCCTAGCATGGAGTTTGAGATCTGAGAATGAACAGACTGCCTCCTCAAGTGGGTCCCCGATCCCAGAGTAGCCTAAATGGGAGATACCTCCCAGTAGGGGCTGACCGACACCTCATATTGCCAGGTGCCCCTCTGAGACGAAGCTTCAAGAGGAAGGATCAAGCAGAAACATTTGCCGTTCTTCAGTATTTGTGTTCTGCAGCCTCTGCTGGTGATACCCAGGCAAACAGGATCTGGAGTGGACCGCCAGAAAACTCCAACAAGCCTGCAGCTTAGAGTCCTAACTGTTAGAAGGAAAACTAACAAACAGAAAGGACATCCACACCAAAACCCCATCTGTACATCACCATCGTCAAACACCAAAAGTAGATAAAACCACAAAGATGGGGAAAAAACAGAGCAGAAAAGTTGAAAATTCTAAAAAATCAGAGCATCTCTTCTCCTCCAAAGGAACGCAACTCCTTGCCAGCAATGGAACAAACCTGGATGGAGAATGACTTTGACAAGTTGAGAGAAGAAGGCTTCAGACAATTGGTAATAACAAACTTCTCTGAGCTAAAGGAGGATGTACAAACCAATTGCAAAGCCAATAGAAAACCTTGAAAAACGATTAGATGAATGGCTAACTAGAATAAACAGCTTAGAGAAGACCATAAATGACCTGATGGAGCTGAAACCATGGCACAAGAACTATGTGCTGCATGCACAAGCTTGCAGTAGTTGATTCAATCAACTGGAAGAAAGGGCATCAGTGATTGAAGATTAAATGAATGAAATGATGCAAGAAGAGAAGTTTAGAGAAAAAAGAGGTAAAAGAAATGAACAAAGCCTCCAAGAAAGATGGGACTATATGAAAAGACCAAATCTATGCCTGATTGGTGTACCTGGAAGTAACGGGGAGAATGGAACCAAGTTGGAAAACACTCTTCAGGATATTATCCAGGAGAACTTCCCCAACATAGCAAGGCAGGCCAACATTCAAATTTATGAAATACAGAGAATGCCTACAAAGATACTCCTCAAGAAGAGCAACTCCAAGACACATAATTATCAGATTCACCAAATATGAAATGAAGAAAAAAATGTTAAGGGCAGCCAGAGAGAAAAGTAGGGTTACCCACAAAAGGAAGCCCATCAGACTAACAGCAGACCTCTCAGCAGAAACACTACAGGCCAGAAGAGAGTGGGGGCCAATATTCAATATTCTTAAACAAAAGAATTTGCAACCCAGAATTGTATATCCAGCCAAACTAAGTATCAGTGAAGGAGAAATAAAATCATTTACAGACAAGCAAATGCTGAGAGATTTTGTCACCACCAGGCCTGCCTTACAAGAGTTCCTGAAGGAAGCACTAAAAACATGGAAAGGAACAACTGGAACCGGCCACTGCAAACACATGCCAAATTGTAAAGACCATCAATGCTAGGTAGAAACAGTATCAACTAATGAGCAAAATAACCAGCTAACATCCTACTTACAGGATCAAATTCACACATAACAATATTAGCCTTAAATGTAAATGGGCTAAATAGTCCAATTAAAAAACACAGACTGGCAAATTAGATAAAGAGTCAAGACCCATCAGTCTGCTATATTCAGGAGACCCATCTCACATGCAGAGACACACATAGGCTCAAAATAAAAAGATAGAGGAAGATCTACCAAGCAAATGGAAAACAAAAAATGGCAGGGGTTGTAATCCTAGTCTCTGATAAAACAGACTTTAAACCAACAAAGATCAAAAAAGACAGAGAAGGGCATTACATAATGGTAAAGGGATCAATTCAACAAGAAGAGCTAACTATCCTACATATATATGCACCCAATACAGGAGAACCCAGATTCATAAAGCAAGTCCTTAGAGACTTAAAAAGAGACTTAGACTCCCACACAATAATAACGGGAGATTTTAACACACCACTGTCAACGTTAGATCAACGAGATAGAAAGTTAAAAAGGATATCCAGGAATTGAACTCAGCTCTGCACCAAATGGACCTAATAGACATCTGCAGAACTCTCCACCCCAAATCAGCAGAATATACATTCTTCTCAGCACCACATTGCACTTATTCCAAAGTTGACCACATAGTTGGAAGTAAAGCACTCCTCAGCAAATGTAAAAGAACAGAAATTATAACAAGCTGTCTTTCAGTCCACAGTGCAATCAAACTAGAACTCAGGATTAAGAAATCAATCAAAACCACTCAACTACATAGGTACTGAACAACCTGGTCCTAAATGACTACTGGGTACATAACAAAATGAAGACTGAAGTCAAGATGTTCTTTGAAACCAATGAGAACAAAGATACAACATACCAGAATCTCTGGGACACATTTAAAGCAGTGTGTAGAGGGAAATTTATAGCACTAAATGCCCACAAGAGAAAGCAGGAAAGATCCAAAATTGACACCCTAATATCACAATTAAAATAACTAGAGAAGCAAGAGCAAACACATTCAAAAGCTAGCAGAAGGCAAGAAATAACTAAGATCAGGGCAGAACTGAAGGAGATAGAGACACAAAAAACCCTTCAAAAACTCAATGAATCCAGGAGCTGATTTTTTGAAAAGATAAACAAAATTGATAGACCGCTAGCAAGAGTAATAAAGAAGAAAAGAGGGAAGAATCAAATAGACACAATGAAAAATGATAAAGGGGATATCAATACAGAGAATACTGTAAAAATCTCTATGCAAATAAACTAGAAAATCTAGAAGAAATGGATAAATTCCTGGACCCATACACCCTCCCAAGACTAAACCAGGAAGAAGTTGAATCTCTGAATAGACCAATAACAGGCTATGAAATTCAGGCAATAATGAATACCCTACCAACCAAAAAAAGTCCAGGACCAGACGGATTCACAACCGAATTCTACCAGAGGTACAAAGATGAGCTGGTACCATTCCTTCTGAAACTATTCCAATCAACAGAAAAACAGGGAATCCTCCCTAACTCATATTATGAAGCTAAACATCATCCTGATACCGAAGCCTGGCAGAGACACAACAAAAAAAGAGAATTTTAGACCAATATCCCTGATGAACATCAATGCAAAAATCCTCAATAAAATACTGGCAAGCAGAATCCAGCAGCACATCAAAAACCTTATCCACCACGATCAAGTGGGCTTCATCCCTGGGATGCAACGCTGGTTCAATGTATGCAAAACAATAAACATAATTCATCACATAAACAGAACAAAAGACAAAAACCACATGATTATCTCAATAGATGCAGAAAAGGCCTTCAACAAAACTCAACAGCCCTTCATGCTAAAAGCTCTCAATAAACTAGGTATTGATAGGACATATCTCAAAAAAAAAAAAGGTGCTATTTATGACAAACCCACCCCCAATATCATACTGAATGGGCAAAAACTGGAAGCATTCCCCCTTTCTCTCCACTCCTATTCAACATAGTGTTGGAAGTTCTGGCCAGGGCAATCAGGCAGGAGAAAGAAATAAAGACTACTCAATTAGAAAAAGAAGCAGTCAGATTGTCCCTGTTTGCAGATGACATGATTGTATATTTAGAAAAAACCCCATCGTCTCAGTCCAAAATCTCCTTCAGCTGATAAGCAACTTCAGCAAAGTCTCCAGATACAAAATCAATGTGCAAAAATCACAAGCATTCCTATACACCAATAACAGAAAAACAGAGAGCCAAATCATGAGTGAACTCCCATTCACAATTGCTTCAAAGAGAATAAAATACCTAGGAATCCAACTTACAAGGGATGTGAAGGACCTCTTCAAGGAGAACTACAAACCGCTGCTCAATGAAATAAAAGAGAACACAAACAAATGGAAGAACATTCCATGCTCATAGATAGAAACAATCAATATTGTGAAAATGGCCATACTGCCCAAGGTAATTTATAGATTCAGTGCCATCCCCATCAAGCTACCAATGACTTTCTTCACAGAATTGGAAAACAACTACTTTAAAGTTCATGTGTAACCAAAAAAGAGCCTGCATTGTCACGACAATTCTAAACCAAAAGAACAAAGCTGGAGGCATCATGCCACCTGACTTCAAACTATACTACAAGTAACCAAAACAGAGGGGTACTGGTACCAAAACAGAGATATAGACCAATGGAACAGAACAGAGCCCTCAGAAATAATACTACACATCTACAACCATCTGATATTTGACAAATTTGACAAAAACAAGAGATGGGGAAAGGATTCCCCATTTAATAAATGGTGCTGGGAAAACTGGCTAGCCATATGTAGAAAGTGGAAACTGGATCCCTTCCTTACACCTTATACAAAAAATTAATTCAAGATGGATTAAATACTTAAATGTTAGACATAAAACCATAAAAACCCTAGAAGAAAACATAGGCAATATCATTCAGGCCATAGGCATGGGAAAAGGCTTCATGACTAAAATACCAAAGAAATGGCAACAAAAGCCAAAATTGACAAATGAGATCTAGTTAAACTAAAGAACTTCTGCACAGCAAAATAAACTATCATCAGAGTGAACAGGCAACCTACAGAATGGGAGAAAAAATTTACAATCTACCCTTCTGACAAAGGGCTAATATCCAGAATCTACAAACAACTCAAACAAATTTACAAGAAAAAATCAAACAACCTCATCAAAAAGTGGGCAAAGGATATGAAAAGACACTTCTCAAAAGAAGGCATTTATGCAGCCCACAGACACATGAAAAAATTCTCATCATCACTGGCCATCAGAGAAATGCAAATCAAAACCACAATGAAATACCATCTCACACCAGTTAGAATGGCGATCATTAAAAAGTTTGGAAACAACAGGTGCTGGAGAGGATGTGGAGAAATAGGAACACTTTTACACTGTTGGTGGAACTGTAAACTAGTTCAACAATTGTGGAAGACAGTGTGGTGATTCCTCAAAGATCTAGAACTAGAAATACCATATGACCCAGCCATCTCATTACTGGGTATATACCCAAAGGATTATAAATCATGCTGCTATAAAGACACATGCACACACATATGTTTATTGTGGCACTATTCACAATAGCAAAGACTTGGAACCAACCCAAATGTCCATCAATAATAGACTGGATTAAGAAAATGTGGCACATATGCACCATGGAATACGATGTAGCCGTCAAAAAACGATGAGTTCGTGTCCTTTGTTGGGACATGGATGAAGCTGGAAACCATCATTCTGAGCAAACTATCTCAAGGACAGAAAACCAAACACCGCATGTTCTCACTTATAGGTGGGAATTGAACAATGAGAACACTTGGACACAGGAAGGGGAACATCACACACCAGGGCCTGTCGTGGGGTGAGGGGAAGGGTGAGGGATAGGATTAAGTGATATACCTAATGTAAATGACGAGTTAATGCATGCAGCACACCAACATGGCACATGTATACATATTTAACAAACATGCATGTTGTGCACATGTAACCTAGAAATTAAAGTATAACAAAATATATATATTTATTAAATTAATATGTGTGCTAAAATTTACATGTATATTTATATACTGTTTATTTTCTATTTCTGGAATAGTATTATTAGTTTGACATCTTATAATCAATTAGGGCAGAATTGTTAAAACGTAGTGCAAAAAAGGTCTGGGAAGGAAAGGTGTTCATAGAACTACAAGAGGATGTTTTAAAAAATATTTTGGAATTTATGTCAACTTCATACAAAAATATAAGGCAGCATGATTACTTTCAATTGAGAAATAATTCAAATGTTTCATGAAGAAAGAACCCAGAGTCAAATTTGGAGGTGATATATCTCTTTGGGAGAGTCACAACACGCTTTGGCATTGTAGGTCTTCTAAGAAGTTTATGATAAAGAAATGTATTTAAATACGATTAATCCAGCATCTCTCAAATTTATTTTTACCTCAGAACTCATTCTTCCCCAGACCACTTAGTAATGCTCTTTTGGGAAGATAGATTCAGAAACATTCTTCCCATATAGATTCACCATAAAGCAAGTGTCTGATTGTAAATTATGCTAGTCAAAACTTAAATATGAATGGTGAATCTGCAATTCTATGAAGAAAGTCATTGGTAGCTTAATGGGGATGGCATTGAGTCTATAAATTACCTTGGGCAGTATGGCCATTTTCACGATATTGATTCTTCCTATCCATGAGCATGGAAGTTTCTTCCATTCGTTTGTGTCCTCTTTTATTTCGTTGAGCAGTGGTTTGTAGTTCTCCTTGAAGAGGTCCTTCACATCCCTTGTAAGTTGGATTCCTAGGTATTTTATTCTCTTTGAAGCAATTATGAATGGGAATTCACTCATGATTTGGATATGTGTTTGTCCACTTTTAGTGTATAAGAATGCTTGTGATTTTTGCATATTGATATTGTACCCTGAGACGTTGCTGAAGTTGCTTATCAGCTTAAGGAGATTTTGGGCTGAGACGATGGGGTTTTCTAAATATACAATCATGTCATCTGCAAACAGGGGCAATTTGACTGCTTCTTTTCCTAATTGAATACCCTTTATTTCTTTCTCTTGCCTGATGGCGCTGGCCAGAACTTCCAACACTATGTTGAATAGGAGTGGTGAGAGAGGGCATCCCTGTCTTGTGCCCATTTTTAAGGGGAATGCTTCCAGTTTTTGCCCAGTTACTATGATATTGGCTATGGGTTTGTCATAAATAGCTCTTATTATTTTGAGATACATTCTGTCAGTACCAAATTTATTGAGAGTTTTTAGCATGAAGGGCTGTTGAATTTTGTCAAAGGCCTTTTCTGCATCTATTGAGATAATCATGTGGGTTTCGTCTTTGGTTCTGTTTATATGCTGGATTACGTTTATTGATTTGCATATGTTGAACCAACCTTGCATCCCAGGGATGAAGCCTACTTGATCCATGGTGGATAAGCTGTTTGATGTGCTGCTGGCTTTGGTTTGCCAGTATTTTATTGAGGATTTTTGCATCGATGTTTATCAGTTATATTGGTCTAAAATTCTCTTTCTTTGTTGTGTCTCTGCCAGGCTTTGGTATCAGGATGATGTTGGCATCATAAAATAAGTTAGGGAGAATTCCCTCTTTTTCTATTGATTGGAATAGTTTCAGAAGGAATGGTACCAGCTCCTCCTTGTACCTCTGGTAGAATTCGGTTGTGAATCCGTCTGGTCCTGGACTCTTTTTGGTTGGTAGGCTATTAATTATTGCCTCAATTTCAAAGCCTGCTATTGGTCTATTCAGGGATTCACCCTCTTCTGGTTTAGTCTTGGGAGAGTGTAAGTGTCCAGGAATTTATCCATTTCTTCTAGGTTTTCTAGTTTATTTGCATAGAGGTGTTTATTGTTTTCTCTGTTGGTAGTTTGTATTTCTGTGGGTTCAGTGGTGATATCCCCTTTATCATATTTTATTGTGTCTATTTGATTCTTCTCTCTTTTCTTCTTTATTACTCTTTCTAGTGGTCTATCAATTTTGTTGATCTTTTCAAAAAACCAGCTCCTGAATTCATTTATTTATTGAAGGGTTTTTTGTGTCTCTATCTCCTTCAGTTCTGCTCTGATCTTAGTTATTTCTTGCCTTCTGCTAGCTTTTGAATGTGTTTGCTCTTGCTTCTCTAGTTATTTTAATTGTGGTGTCAATTTTAGATTTTCCTGCTTTCTTTGTGGGCATTTAGTGCTATAAATTTCCCTCTACACACCGCTTTAAATGTGTCCCAGAGATTCTGGTATGTTGTATCTTTGTTCTCATTGGTTTCAAAGAACATCTTGACTTCAGTCTTCATTTTGTTATGTACCCGGTAGTCATTCAGGAGCAGATTTTTCAGTTCCCATGTAGTTGAGCGGTTTTGATTGAGTTTCTTAATCCTGAGTTCTAGTTTGATTGCACTGTGGTCTGAGAGACAGTTTGTTATAATTTCTGTTCTTTTACATTTGCTGAGGAGTGCTTTACTTCCAACTATGTGGTCAACTTTGGAATAAGTGCAATGTGGTGCTGAGAAGAATGTATATTCTGCTGATTTGGGGTGGAGAATTCTGTAGATGTCTATTAGGTCTGCTTGTTGCGGAGTTGAGTTCAATTCCTGCGTATCCTTGTTAACTTTCTGTCTCGTTGATCTGTCTAATGTTGACAGTGGAGTGTTAAAATCTCCCATTATTATTGTGTGGGAGTCTAAGTCTCTTTTTAAGTCTCTAAGGACTTGCTTTATGAATCTGGGTGCTCCTATATTAGGTGCATATATATGTAGGATAGTTAGCTCTTCTTGTTGAATTGATCCCTTTACCATCATGTAATGGCATTCTTTGTCTCTTTTGATCTTTGTTGGTTTAAAGTCTGTTTTATCAGAGACTAGGATTACAACCCCTGCCATTTTTTGTTTTCCATTTGCTTGGTAGATCTTCCTCCATCCCTTTATTTTGAGCCTATGTGTGTCTCTGCACGTGAGATGGGTCTCCTGAATACAGCACACTGATGGGTCTTGACTCTTTATCCAATTTGCCAGTCTGTGTTTTTTAATTGGACCATTTAGCCCATTTACATTTAAGCTTAATATTGTTACGTGTGAACTTGATCCTATCATTATGATGTTAGCTGGTTACTTTGCTTGCTAGTTGATGCAGTTTCTTCCTAGCAATGATGGTCTTTACATTTTGGCATATTTTTGCAGTGACTGTTACTGGTTGTTCCTTTCCATGTTTAGTGCTTCCTTCAGGAGCTCTTGTAGGGCAGGCCTGGTGGTGACAAAATCTCTCAGCATTTGCTTGTCTCTAAAGGATTTTATTTCTCCTTCACTTGAAGCTTAGTTTGCCTGGATGTGAAATTCTTGGCTGAAAATTCTTTTGTTTAAGTATGTTGAATATTAGCCCCCACTCTCTTCTGGCCTGTAGTGTTTCTGCTGAGAGGTCTGCTGTTAGTCTGATGGGCTTCCCTTTGTGGGTAACCTGACCTTTCTCTCTGGCTGCCCTTAACATTTTTTCCTTCAATTCAACTTTGGTGAATCTGACAATTCTGTGTCTTGGAGTTGCTCTTCTCAAGGAGTATCTTTGTGGTGTTCTCTGTATTTCCTGAATTTGAATGTTGGCCTGCCTTGCTACGTTGGGGAAGTTCTCCTGGATAATATCCTGAAGAGTGTTTTCCAACTTGGTTCCATTCTCCCCGTCATTTTGAGGCACACCAATCAGATGTAGATTTGGTCTTTTCTCATAATCCCATATTTCTTGGAGTCTTTGTTCATTTCTTTTTACTCTTTTTTTCTCTAAACTTCTCTTCTCGCTTCATTTCATTCATTTGATCTTCAATCACTGATACTCTTTCTTCCAGTTGATCAAGTTGGTTACTGAAGCTTGTGCATTTGTCACATAGTTCTCATGTCATGGTTTTCATCTCTATCAGGTCATTTATTGATTCTTTGCATTGGGTATTCTAGTTATCCATTTGTCAAATCTTTTTTCAAGGTTTTTAGTTTATTTGCACTGGGTTCATAGTTCCTCCTTTAGTTCTCAGAAGTTTGATCGACTGAAGCCTTCTTCTCTCCACTCTTCAAAGTCATTCTCCGTCCAGATTTGTTCCGTTGCTGGCGAGTAGCTGCATTCCTTTGGAGGGGGAGATGCACTCTGATTTTCTGGATTTTCAGATTTTCTGCACTGCTTTTTCCCCATCTTCGTGGTTTTATCTACCTTTGGTCTTTGATCATGGTGACATACAGATGGGGTTTTGGTGTGGATGTCCTTTCTGTTTGTTAATTTTCCTTCTAACAGTCAGGACCCTCAGCTACAGGTCTGTTGGCGTTTGCTTGACGTCCACTCCAGACCCCGTTTGCCTGCGTATCAGCAGATGAGGCTGCAAAAGAGAGAATGTTGCTGAACAGCAAGTGTTGCTGTCGGATTGTTCCTCTGGAAGCTTCATCTCAGGTGTACCTGGCCGTATGACGTGTGAGGTGTCTGTCTGCCCCTAGTGGGGGACGTCTCCCAGTTAGGCTACTTGGGGGTCAGGGACCCACTTGAGCAGGCAGTGTGTCCATTCTCAGATCTCAAACTCTGTGCTGGGAGAACCACTACTCTCCTCAAAGCTGTCAGACAGGGACTTTTACAACTGCAGAGGTTTCTGCTGCTTGTTGTTTAGCTATGCCCTGTCCCCAGAGGTGGAGTCTACAGAGGCAGGCAGGCCTCCTTCAGCTGCAGTGGGCTCCACCCAGTTCGAGCTTCCTGGCTGCTTTGTTTACCTACTTAAGCCTGAGCAGTGACAGGCGCCCCTCTCCCAGCCTAGCTGCCGCCTTGCAGTTAGATTTCAGACTGCTGTGCTAGCAAATGAGGGAGGCTCCATAGGCCAGGCACGGGATATAATCTCCTGGTGTGCTGTTTTCTAAGACCCTTGGTAAAGTGCAGTGTTAGGGTGGGAGTGACCGGATTTTCCAGGTATTGTGTGTCATGGTTTCCCTTGGCTATGAAAGGAAATTCCCTGACCCCTTGTGCTTCCTGGGTGAGGAGATGCCTCACCCTGCTTTGGCTCTCACTCGTTGGGCTACATCCACTGTCCTGCATGGACTGTCCGACATGCTCCAGTGAGATGAACCCAGTACCTCAGTTGGAAATGCAGAAATCACCCATCTTCTGTGTTGCTCATGCTGGGAGCTGGAGGTTGGAGCTGTTCCTATTTGGCCATCTTCTGAATGGTGAATCTCTACTAGGTTGTACTCTGACTCTTAAATTAAATTCCTTTGTAAGCCACATTAATTATTTGAGATCAACAGGGTGCAAGGTTGCCTATTAGTTACAAAGTTTGGCTATAGAGTTACCTTTAGTTTGAAAATCATCCCATATAATTAAGCTGCTGATTCAAAGCCTTATGGAAACTTAAAACGAGAAGTGACTGTATAGCAATTAATTGAATCCAATCTTTCTTCCACCACAGTTGGAGAACTGTGCATTAGTGATTTGCCCAAGGCGCTATAACTAACTGATGGCAGATTCAGGCCTTCTGGTTGCTGGATCAGGTTTTTTGCTCGAGTTTACAGTCAATAAGTTTCTATTTTCTGAAAAAAATTCACTCAACTTGCTTTTCTTTATTTATGGCAGTGAGGCAGAAAATGAGAAAAAGAAAGGCTACCTCCTTTTCTTTCTTCCATGAATATGGAAATTAATAGTTTGAATTTGTAATCTTGGTGGTGAAAACTGCTGGGTATCCGTAGGTTCAACAGTTATCTCTCCCATTTTCTTACTGAAAAATAAAACAAAAAGCAATTTTATGTAGGCAGCAGTATGCCCAGACTCAGGGAATAAATTATGACTGTTCTAAACCAGTGCTAATTTCATTCCCTTTATCTCACTTTCTGGTGTGAAGGTCAGTATGTGACCAAGTTTATCCAATAAGATATAAAGAGATTGTTTTGTTGGGGAGAGGGGAGCTTCTTGGAAATAATTCTTTTCCCTGATAAAAGAAGAAAGACATGCAAGGGAAAAATATTTGCATCCCCATTCCTTCATTTCCACTGATATGTGTAGATAGAAGGAGATGATGTTTTGAAACCACTGTAGCTGTCTTGTTATCATTCAGAGAGATATGGCAAAGAAGATGTGGATGGCCAAGCAGAAAGTTGAGACAATGCATCTCCAGACTCCTTTTTGGATGATATAAAATATTCCTATTATTGGAGCCACTGTTAACTGGGTATTTTGTTAGTAATCATTATATCATTCTTAAAATACAAAAACAAAATCACTTAATTGTTTGTACTGGGCCATTTCAAAGGTTCTAAGTTATATTCTTTCAAAGGAAACAGAATGTTCTTTTTCATATCTTGTCATTTTACTGTGAGACTAAGAAGTGATTTGCACATTCTTACTAACTACTATTATAACCACAAAGGCTGAGAGTCATAGATTATGCCATAAAATTGTATCTTTGATGGCTTTGGTCTCTCTAAGAACTCTTCAGAAAGCTAACTGTCAAAGTAACATGATATGCAAGTATGCTTTCTGTTTATATTTACCTTAGTCAAAAAATCACTGAGTTATGTAATAGGACATCTGAAAAAACAGAATAGAGTAATAGGGAATATATAAATAAAGGTATAAAGCTGAGAAGCTTTCATAATGGAAGGACTATATATATAAATCCTGAGACCAAAAGGGCACTTTAGGAACTGAATAGGATAAAAATATATATACTCCATACCGAAACTTGTTACAGTGCAGATTATAAAGGATTGAAAAGAAAATTTTCAAAGCTTCTGAAAGAGAAAATTTACTTACCAAGGGATAATAATTAGACTGATATCAGATTTCTCAGCAACAGTAGAGGCCAAAAGGCAATGAACAATATCTGGCTTACTAGAAAAAAATACTGACTGGCCAACCTTCCTTCCTTCCTTCCTTCCTTCCTTCCTTCCTTCCTTCCTTCCTTCCTTCCTTCCTTCCTTCCTTCCTTCCTTCCTTCCTCCCTCCCTCCCTCCCTCCCTTCCTTCCTTCCTCCCTTCCTTCCTTCCTTTTCTTTCTTTCTTTCCCTTTCTTTCTTTCTTCTTTCCTTCTTTCCTTTTCTCTTTCTTCTCTTTCTCCTCCCTCCCTTCCTTCCTCTCCCTTCCTTTCTTTTCTTTCTCTTTTTTCTTTCATTTCTTTCTCTTGGTTCATTCTTCTTGAGGAAAGGGTGCACAATGAAGATATTTTCACAAAAAATAAAACAAAACAATTGTACCACCCACCAATTCTCACTGAAAGAACTACTAAAATATGTTCTTTAGCAGGAAGAAAAGTGAAGCCAGAAGGAAGGAGTGGATCCAAGATAAAACAAAATTTAAAATGAAAATTGATAAAAATATGTTGACAAATTAGATTAACCATTGGGTGATAATAAACAATATTGTTTTGATGGACTGAATAAAAATGAGTTGTAACAGATACTGCTAAAACATATTGATAGATTTAATTAACTATTGACTGAAAATATGTTAAGGTGTTTTATGTTTTTTAAATAGATGGAAACCAAAATTCTAAACAATGATGACCATACGAAAGTGATGGTAGGTGGCTAAAAAGCAGTATGTCACCTTTTAACATGTTCAGAGTAAATACATTAGAACCTAGAAAATATTGTTAGAAAACTTTGTAATTAGTTGTGTTATTAAAATTTTTAAAGTAACTGTGCAAAAAGAAAAAAGAGAACTATTAATGGACCCAGTGATTTCAAAACAACCAGAAAAAAAACCTAAGGAAAATGTGAAATATTACCAATCCACAAGGAAAAGGAAAGGAGAAAAACAAATGAGGAAGAAAAATTGGGGAATAGAAGATGAAAAATAAGAGCAGTAAATCAAGATATATGACAAATATTCAAATGTAAACACTTAATGGGTAGTAACTCACCTGCTAAAATAAGTAATAGTCAATAGATTTTTTAAATTCAAAAATATGCCAGTTATAGAATTAAATCTAATACAAAACTACTAGAGGAATTGGAAAAAAGATCTGTTATGTAAATACTAACCAAAAGAAAAGTGGTGCAAGAATATAAATAGTTGAGATACAAAATTTAAGACGAAGATACTAATAGGACTAGTAAGTAATATTACCTGTTAAGGGAAGAAACTATTAAGAAGATATAACCATAGTAAATATATGTACTTATATATACATATGTATGTGTGTTGTGTGTGCATGCTTATATACATAGAGAGAGAGAGAAACTTATTTTAGAAAATAAAAATAGCTATTATAACACACAGTATCACAAACTGATAAATTAGCACATCAAAATTTTAGACTATCGGAGATTTGAAAAACGCGATTGACACCTGATACAATATCATTTAAGTACAGTTCCTTAACCTTGGGACTATTGAAATTTGGGGCTGGATAATCATTAGTTATGGAGGCTGCCCTGTACATTGCAAGATGTTTAGCAACACCTCTGATCTCTACACACTAGATGCCAGTAGCACCCACTGCCCAGTTGTAACAATCAAAATTGCCTCTAGACATTGCCAATTTATGCATTTATTATAATTTCCAAGACATATTGTGAAATGAAATAAGCAAGATTAATTGTGTATATATAGTATGCTACCGTTTATATACAGAAGAGGTGGGAAAAGAGTATGTGTGTATATATTTACTTGACAATGCTTAGGTTGTCTTTGGAGATTTAAATAAGATATTGCTGAGCTTATTTGCTTCCAGAGAGAACCACAAGGGGTACTGAGCACAGAAAAGGGAAGATTTTACTGAATACCTTCTGTGAACTTTTGAGTTTTGAGCAATATAATTGTAATGCCAAATAAAGAATAAACAAAATTAAAGTAAAAAACATAAATATAAAAGTTAAGTGATTACCCCAGAATTTTTAAAAAGCATGGGAAAAAGCCTAAAGGAGGTCATAAAGATAAGGACAGAAATTGTACTCTAGAAAGCAAACAAAAATAAGAACAATGTGGCAAGAATCAATCAAATTTGAAATGCACATATCCTAGCATTCAGCACTTTTTTTTTAGGTGGAGAATCACTTGCAGACATGTGCAAAATGTTTGCTGAGTTATTGTTTACAGAAACAAAATAATGGAAACAAAGTCTGTATTCACCAAGAGTATAGTATAAATCAAGTGTGGTGGATGGGTGGACGTATATAATGAAAAACTACACAGTAGAGAAAAAAGAATATAGAGCAGGGATTGTCAAACCAAGTGTCAGGCAAAATCCTTCTGCCTGGTTTTATAGATAAAACTTATTGTTAACACAGTTACTCATATTCTTTTGTATGTGTTTTGTTGTTGCATTCTTACTATATCAGCAGAGTTGAGTAGTTGCAACAGAGACTCTGTGGCCAACAGAGCCTAAAATCTTCACAATCGGTCCTTTAAACAAAAAGTTTGCCAACCCCTGGTCTAGAACAATGTTTTCTAACCCAACATTGCCTTTTCCATGACAAATATTTATAATACCTTCTTATTCTCTACCTATTCACCTTAAAAATTAAATTGATACAATAACTGTAATATCAGAGAGAACATAAAGGAAATCATTTATAATAATTTCTTGTGTATTTCAATTCATAAGGGTTGTAGCGTTAGGATACTAAAATGCATAATGAGATAAACACTTGCAATTAGTTATAATGAACAAATTTAGATTTACAATAATTCCATCAAAGTAGTACAGGCAGATTAAAAGAGTAGAGGTACAAGTGGACATAGAACAAGAACTCGTATTATGATGAGTATTCATTTAAGCAGACATTAATATATGACAACAGAAATTGAGAAATAGCTAACTCAAGTAAGGATAGCATGCTAACACAAATTTCAGTCTATGAAAATAGAAAAAATGAGGAAACTGAGTCTTCTGGCAAATTTGTTGGACCTTATCCCTATATGTAGTATTCCAACAGTTCCTATGCTCAGACCTGGAGTGAGATAGTGGTGAAATCAAAATAAATAATAACAGGAGAAACAATTGAGTGGGGAAAAACAACAAGAAAAAGAAATCATGACATTAAATTTTCCTGATGGTTTTTCAATAGAATCATGGATTATTTTCTCTCATTTAAGTAAGTATTTCTTCATTAATTAAAATAAAGGAGATACCACATTTTTCTGCCCAAACAGTTGGAAGTCATGTGGAGTAAAGTGCTATCATATTGGGTAGATCATCCTCTCCAGGCCAGAACATCTCACGTCCTTGCCCACTACACACCAGTAATGTTCCCAATCATTATAACTCAAAATAATCCATACATACTTGGCATTTATTTTCAATGCTGTGTTTTAAGGTTATTTCCTGCATCGACTTCCGTAGTTCTAGTTTGCTGATTCTCAAAAGGGCAATACCAACCATGGGAGATACTTTAGAAATACATGGGTTTGACTTTAATTCACCAATCAGCATTACTATTATTTGGTATAGAATTTGTGCTTGTAGTCCCAATTTACATATTTGCAAATGGGGTAAAAATTAAACAAATGAGCAGAATTCCCATTAGTGCAGTATTTCTTATAAGCATATATACACATTTTCATTGTTTGTAATTATTTTGTTTTTCTCCTTTTGTTTAAAATGCTTTATTAACCAATACTTCTATTAACTTACAAATGTCCAAATTTTTCTATCTCAGAATCTTTATTTCTGAATATCATTTAATTTTTAGTGTAACTTTGTGACATAATTAGGGCAGGTATATATTTGTATACATAGGGAGAAAGGGAGGGAAAGTAAGAAGTTTATACAAGATCTAGTTAATTACTGACGAAGCTAGAGCTAAAACCCTAAATGTTTCATTTGTAAATGGGCAAAGAAGTAGCATAATTGCGAGGATTTGGTGAAGTAATTATATCAAGAAATAAGCTCACTCACTGTTCAATCAATAATGATGATTATCATCAATAATGTAGGGGAGGAAAATCTTCCTTCTATCTTCTTAGGTTCTGTGGCTGAGAATTAAATTAATGTAAGACAGACAAACAGGAATAAAAAGCATACAAATTTTATTAAATACTTTTCCATACACACAGCAGTCTTCATAAAGAAAATGAAAATCCAAAGAAGCTGTTAGGCCCAAAAGCCTAAATACCTTTTTTAAAAAATGTGTTAAACATTGTGAGGATGTGACAAGACAGGGGAAGCAAATTGTGGGGCAGTGACGAGGAAATATATGGGGGAAATTAATGGAAGATGGGTTGCTTTAGTAGATTGGTTTGTCCAGATTCATCTCAGTTTCAACTCCCAGTCTCCAGTGATAAGAATGTTCTTTTCTTTCTGATATGGGGAAAGCACCTGTCTCATGGGAAATTTTATGATTTGCATTTAGAAGAAGGTCAGGGAGGCTTTCCTACACCTGCTGTTTCTCAAATGCCTTCAGCTAGAAATAATCAATATAACAAAGCAGCACATCTTGAGGTGGCATGTTCAAGGTCATCAAGCCTGTATTTCCTCAATATTTGTTTTTGGTTTTGTTTGTTGTTTGTTTGTTTGAGACAAGGTCTCACTCTGTCACCCAGGCTGGAGTGCAATGGTACATTCACAGCTCACTGCAGCCTCAATCTCCCAGGCTCAGGTGATCCTCCCACCTCAGCCTCCCAAGTAGTTGGGATTACAGGCATGTGCTACCATGACTGGCTAATTTTGTTGGTTTTTTTTTGGTAGATGGGGTTTCCCCATGTTGCCTAGGCTGGTTTCCTGAGCTCAAGTGATCCTCCCTTTTTAGCCTCCCAAAGTGCTAGGATTACAGGCATGAGCCACTGCACCCATCCTCCTCAGTTTTTTTTAATATCTACTGTTTTTAGAAAATCTACATCCTTTGAAACATACTTAATAATCCAGCTAATTTTGAGACTAAGATACACCAGAACATTGCACAACTCAAAGCTTTCAGGAACACAAGTGTCTGAGGATTCATTTACTACTTAA
Organism: Chlorocebus sabaeus; assembly: GCF_047675955.1. Lineage (NCBI taxonomy): Eukaryota > Metazoa > Chordata > Mammalia > Primates > Cercopithecidae > Chlorocebus > Chlorocebus sabaeus. The sequence goes on from NC_132918.1 coordinate 64,805,431, forward strand.
AGGAGCAGAGGCTTTTTCAGGTACTTATGCAGACTTGGCTCAGCATCTTTCTGAAAAACCAAGAGAAGATCTCTTAAAGACCATCATCTTATGTCTACCTAAGTCAGGCGTCCTTTATCTGCAGTACTCTAGGGAGTGACATGCATTGAATGATGTCAAACATTAGAAGTAATCGTTCCAGTATCTTCTTCCTTCCAATCTTCCGTCAGCACTTCTAAGAACAAGGAAATGAGCTCATCAGCATTTCAGCTCCTCCTCCTTTTTTCCCCAAACAGCTCTGAGGAGGCCTGAAAGGCACAACTGGGACTTCCAGTAACACAGTGTAGAAGGAAGTCATCAGCTAAAAGCTTAATCACCAACTTGAGTAATCAAGAGGTACCTTTCCAACAGCTTCATAATTTTGCTGGATCTGAGTTCAATATTTAGTAGCATTTACAAATACATATTTGCTTCAAAAAACTTTTCTCCAAATCTCCTCTTTATTGTGCATAACCTATATTATCTCAGTTTCATGTTAAATGGAACTAAGGGGTAGTGCTCTTGTACCATTGAACTCTACTCATATCAATGCTTGTTACACTAGCAGCCCCCAAAAAGGTACTTTAATTCTAGGATTCTTGGATGTCTTTTTCTATCAGGGTAAAATACATAAACATCAGTGGGCCCTGAAAGGGTATGGACATTTTAATGTTATTTCATTGTGTAAGTAAATCCCAATTTATGGTATGGTCATTTTCCTGAAAACTGCAAAGATGTCATTTCCTCCTTAGGTAAAATGGCTAAAATTAAAGATACTGACTTGGATACTAAAGGCAAAGACATCTAATAATAAATAAAGTTGAAGTTTTATGATGAAGAGAAAATAAAATAAATTTTATCCCTGAATTGCTTGGACATTCTGGTATACCCTGACTACATAGTTATGCTTTGGTTAGTTAACATCCATTCGTCTCTTAGTGTTTGGCTCCCTCTCTCCCTTCCTCTCTTCCTCTTTAAATCTCATTTTTCCTCCTCCCCTACTACTAACATACTCACATTCTCCCACCTATTCCTAGTCCACCTTTTAGATATAAGGTGGCAGTGGAGGTCCGTATATCCATATACCCCCACATCTTCATGCCCACACCTCCACAACACAAAGCCTTAAGCATGTTGAGGAGACTCCTTCCAGTTATTCTGTTTAGCCATTCACACTAATCTAGGATTGAGTAATAGGGTCTCTCACTAACAATAACTCAATACGGCATTTATGGCTCGGATTTGACCTTTGTCCCACAAAGCTATTTATAACGCAGCTATGAGAATATTTACAGTGTCTATATGCCAAAATAATGTATTTGGAATATTTAATAAAAGGAATGTATTGTATTGAGCATTAATCTTTGACTAGAAATGAACCAGTGCCTACTTGGCTACTGGCCAGCTATTCTTTGGTGAATAAATCTAAGCCTGAGTATATAGCAATAATTATACAAAAAAACCAGAAAACTACACTACCACTTCAGATTCCCAGTGAGGTGTAAGGTAGTAAGTGTCTTATCTAAAAAATGTAATGATTTTATGTGTCAGAATACCTTGGTGGGAAAAGACAGTGCATTGAAAAGTAAGGTACTGTTTTCATCGTTCTTATTAAGAGCTCTCAAATTAGGTAACTTTAAAGTACCTACTTAAGCACTTAAGCAAAGATTAAAATTGCATTTATCTTGCAAATCAACTGTCAGTTCAAGTATTGCTTCATTAGGCTTTTCGGAATTCACTATGGGAAGATGAAATGCTATCATAAATTAACTATTGAACGGATACCCAGGATGTGTAACCACTACATTTTCCCTAACCATATGAAACTGCAGAGCAGACAGTTTTTCATTTGATTGTTTCAAACATAGCAATTGATGTTTCCTTGGGCAAGATGTAATACACTTATGTTTAATTATAAGAATGACTTTATTCACCATCACTTTCTATTAGGCAGACTTATGGATTTTTGGAAATAATTCCACCATTCTTTACTATAAGCAGAATCACACTCAAGAACTATGTTCTCTCTAAACCTGCAAATTACATTTTAAGGTATTTTCTTGTGATTTGTTTAATTTTCCTCTATGGGTATACTGTGCTAATTATCTAAACTTTACAATAGAAACACTGGAGAAAAACAAATGTCTGTCAATTATAGCCATTCGAAAACAACCTCTGCTTCCATGTTAAATCTTTCTGTTTGTTGTTTTCTCTACCTGTTTTAATGTAGTTGTGCTGGTATTCCATGCAAATTTGGGAAATATTTTTTCTCATAACATTTTAATAGAATTATTTTTCTGTGTTTTATAAATATTTACAAACATATTTAATATTTGCATAATATTCCACCATATAATTAATTATTTAGTTTATATAGCTGCATCTTAATTGTTACACATTTAAGATGATTTTGATTTTTTGCCACTTAAATATAAAAAATTGTAATGAACGTCTCTATGAAAAATGTATTTATTTACTAACTAAACAAATATGTACTGAGTGCCTATCATTTGCCATGTACTCTTCTAGATGCTGGAGATAGGCGAGTGAAGCAAATAGACACAGGTTTTTGCCTTCATATGATTTACATCCTGATAGGAGACAAACAGTAAACAAAACAATCAATTTAAATATGTGACATGCTTGATAGTGGCAAGTTGCACATAGAAAAATAAAGCAGAGAAGGGGGAAGGAATGGGCTGCAATTTTAAATCAGTGGTCACGGGAAGTATAATTGAGAATATGACATTTAAATAAAGACAGAAGAGAAATGAAGACGCAATCAACTGTATGTCTTGATGAAGAACATTCCAAGCAAAGGAGACAGCAAGATGCTTTACTCCCATATTTGGAGTTCTTTTAAGAAGGAGTGGAATTATTGGGCCAAAGAATATTAATATATACAGCTTATAACACATCTTTTTAAAAAAAAATTACGTTATCCTTCGAGCATTTTATTGGTCAGTAAAGCTGTAGTTGAAATGCCATTTGTCCATGGTAATATTTTCATAGTAATAGTTACTGTGAAATATTATAAGTTGCATGCTGCTTTCTGAATTTTTTATAATACTTAAAGTCACTTAATTTGATGGAGTAATTCAGATACTATAATATTAATATTGCATTATTGTTACTTATTCCTATTTTTTCCTTAAGTTTAATGCTTACAAGGAAAATGAAGTATAACTTATTTCACAGTGTACCTAAACGTTAAAATTTGAAATATTTGAGAGATGGCAAATATGAAGGAAAATTGTCTTAGCATGTATCCGAGAATGATTCTGCCTTATGACATATATTACTGTAAATAGACTATGAGACGGGCATGTACTCATAAAATATGAAATAGTGGTGCTTGTTTTGAACAAGGCAGGGATATTAAGAATGGAATGTTACTAAATTTAGAAACCCAGGAGAAAATTGTGAGTTCTTGATTTAGAAATTTAATGTAATGGGAGGGTTTTTTTCCGTCTTACCAAACATGAGTTCTGCTATGTCATTCTCTCTTCTTTCCACTTTTCGAGTATGTTTTCTTAAAGTTTAAAAAAATAAAATAAAATTCTACTCTCAAAATAGAAAAGGCATTATTCACGTGGTTTGTATTTTCCATCTCAGTCCATGGTGTTAGCATTTGCTTTTGGAATTACCTCCTCTTCTCATCACTCCAATAGTTTTAAGATCAATAAATACATAAATAATAAACAATAAAAACAAATATATATTGAATATAGTGAAAAGTTATTTAAATATTTTTAGACAACAGAAAACATCCTGGCTATCTGTGTCTAGATGTAATTCTTTATGTAGTCAATGTATTCAATATTTGTTGAGCACCATTATGATGTCACCCAAGCATAGAAGACCCTTCATGGTCTGGGCTCCTTATTTCTATCCTTTTATCTATCACCACTTGCTCCTCCTTCTTGTGGCTCCAGCCATACTGACCATTTGCACTTCTTCAGCTGTGTCATTCTTTTCACCTTGTTTCATGATCTTTGCACTTTCTACTCCCAGAAAATAAAAATGGCAAGACCTCTCCTTAGTTCCTCTTTACCCAATGACATTTTTCTTATCCTTGAAGCATCATCTGTGAACTCCTCTGCAAAGCCATCTTTATCCCTTATTGCCCCGATTACCATGAGTCTGGGTTAGGTTTCCATCCCACACTATTTAACTTATTTCCATCTTCCACTCTTTAACCCCATATTATAATAGTGGGCATACACTATTATCTGGTGTGTGTGTGTGTGTGTGTGTGTATGTGTGTATATATATATATACCAGAAATAAACTTTGAGCTCTCAGAGAACATGGACCAGGCAATGCATTTATTTGTCAAATTCCACCAACAAATATAGTATTTAACCCATAGTAGCACTAAACAAATGTCTCCTGACTAGCGTAGTTCAGATAAACAAAATATAACATGTAGTTCATTGAGTTGAACAACAGCCTTATTTCCAAAGGTAGGCTTGCATGTTTGTTTGTTTCATGTAGCCTCACAGGTGTGAGGTGTGTGTGTGTGTGTTTCTTACTCTGTCAATTTTATTTACGCTCAAACACCCTCTAGGTGGAATTTTGACATGTTATTGGTAAATCATTCTTCTTTTTTAAAAAACTGTACTTTAAGTTCTAGGGTACATGTGCACAACGTGCAGGTTTGTTACATATGTATACATGTGCCATGTTGGTGTGCTGCACCCATTAAGTCCTCTTACATTAGGTACATCTCCTAATGCTATCCCTTCACCCTCCCCCACCCCACGACAGGGCCCAGTGTGTGATGTGTTTTTTATGTTTTTTAAAATTTTTAAACAGCACAGCCTACTTTAAAGTTGCTAATTATTAACAAGTCATGTATCATTAAACAAAGAGCAGGTAACTTGGGAAATCCTACAGGTTTTGGCACTAGGCCCAGACGCTTGCAAACACATCAAGATCTTGTCAAGGACCCCCTTAGCGTTGGCTTACCAGAGAGCATGGGATTAGCCCAGCAAATATAAATGCTAGGTGTTAGGATATCATCCTTTCCTGGATGACAACCCTAAAGGGGAGACTTATGACCATACAGAGGACCAAGGAGATGCTACAGTCTTAACTCAGCTAGACATACTGGCCACCAGGCAATTAAAAATCTTTCTTATCAAATAACTAATAAGAATTACCTAATCATTGCTAAATACTTTAATTATATCAGGCCTGATATAAATCTGATGCCATGCTTTGGGTTATGAAAAGCATATTGAAGAAGTTGAAGACACTATCCCTGTGTTCAACAAGCCTATACAATGATTAGGGAAATTTGTCTAAGCATGGAAAACTCTTAGTGAATAGTAAAGGAGAAGAGTGGAAACTTTGTTCAGGTTGTGTAGTGTAATTCCATAAGTGTAGGAAAAATATCTGTGGTGTATTTCGAAATTGATTTAGGGCCGGTCCATACTAGTCACTGAATTTGAAGGTATGATCAGAGAAGAGAAATGGATAAGACAGTGTGATGAGAGACCATGAGTACTGAGCACCTGGAATGAGAAGGAACTTACCAAGGTGGCAACAAGAAAGAAGCTATATTTGTGATTATTTCCCCATTTGTAATTATATCTAAGCCTAGCCTTACTACAGACTAAAGGAAATCCATGGCTGGAGTGGAATGTTTCAAGAGACGTTCCTCAAATAAGGCCATTGAATAAAGATTATATACTTAGAAGCATGACTGAGCATAAACATGCTAGATATCTAGTATCTGCAATATAATAGCTGGTCAGTAAATTTATGCTGCACGTTTGAAAGTTATTGTGTATTGGAATTGACTGCAATAGTAAATAAGACCGTGATTCCCTTGGGATGATCATATATTGGCCTAGATGAAACAGATGGTCTCATCAAGAAAAATGTGAGATACTGTCTAATTTTAAAAATTTATTATACTTTATAGCCACAAAAATTCAAAATATTTGAAGTTTAGTTACTTATATTTTCTCATTTGAAACATACAAAAACTCTGAAAAGACTCCCTTCTGGCTTTTCTATCTCTTAATATTTGTAAGGCTGACATTTCCTACTATAGTATAATTAAGAGCCAAATTGCATGTTAATATTCATCTCAGTTTATGGATACAGAAAGTGAAACGCAAAGAGTTTAAATCACTTTTTTTAAAATGAAATATGTTTGGAAATTAAGTATAAACGTATTTTGAACAGTGGAGGTAACAGTATTTTTATATGCATTATTTCCTTTAATGGTTGTAACAAACATACAGAAGAGTGTTCAGTCGCTTGTAGCATGTAGCCTCTTGTTTGTCAAGGAGTGCTTGTTAGTCTTTATGTGACTAGACCTCTTTCCATATTTGATACTAGTGACCCCTCCTCTCTTCCTTGGCTTCCATTGTATACTGTGTTCTCCTGATTTTCCTTCTCCTTGCTGGATGTTTCTATTCAGTCTCTTTTATGAGCTCCTGTCCCTTTTCCTGTACCCTAAATGATACTCCTCACCTGCGTATTAACCTTGATTCTCTCCTTTCTCTCTGTTGTATCACACACTCATCATGGGAGACTGTTTTGCCACCTCGCATTTCAATGTTGGTGGCCCCCAAAACAATATCTTGAGCATGATGCATTCACTAAATTTATGCAAGTGAATTCAACTGTCTATAGGATATCATTCCAATGAAACATAGCTACTTAAAATACCATAAGTTGGAAAGTGAACTCATCGTTTTTTCCCACTAAACCACAACCTATTTCCTTCCTGGATTTCCCCATATTTGTGAATGATCTAGTAAGTCATAAGTTTCCGGCCCTTTGCAGATGTCTGTCTGTCCCTCCATCCCTTGATAAAATCAAACTCGAAACCCTGTATGGTCCACCTCCTAACCACTTATTTTTGCACTCTCCCTTATTATTCTTGTCACTGCTTCTTTAGTTTTGGTCACCATCAGCTCTGTCTAGTCTACTACAATCCCTGACTAACTTCCTTCTCTACCTACAGTCTTGAGATTTATTTACTATGCTATAAATAGGTTTCTGTTGTTGTTTTAATAAAGTATATGTCTGATCATATCATGTCTCTGCTTAAATCCCTGCCATCACTTGCTACTCTTTAAATAAATGCAGACTTGCTGCTTCCACCTTCTTCCCCTTTGCCTTGATAACTCTTATTAATCCTTTAGGATATAGCTCGCTTGTTATCTCTTGCCTGCCTGCCTCAAGCTTCACCTCCCAAGTCTGTGTTAGCTATTTTTTTCTTGGTATTCCCATAACATTCATCACATGACTTTATAATTTCCTAATTGCTTGTCTGTGTCCTCTACTAAACTACAATTCCTTTTAATGCAGAAACAGAGTGTGTGTACTCCCAGAATTCAGCTAAACATGTACATATTAGGTGCTTCATAAATACTGGTTGAGTAAATAGTTGAAGGGTAACCATTATTCATTTCATTTTACTTAAGTGAAAATTGGAACTTAGGAAAGATAATTAACTTTCCATAGGACACACTGCTACTGAGTGAGAGAGCTGGATTAGGACATATTTTAATTTGTAAATGTTTTATTTTATATTTTATTTTAAAGCTAATATTCATCTCATGGCATTTTATCATATAATCATATTATTACTAAGCTAAGATTATAATTTTAAAGAATAAAATACAACGAATGTATACATATTTTAAATTTGCTAATGTATTGCCCACAGCCTGATGATTATTGTAGTCTCCATGGAAATCGGTAATTTTGGTGATATTTCTTTGGAGGAAACTTTGAACATTTTAAATTTACATTGGATAATCCAAAAAGTGCAATGGGAAGTGTGAAGACACTCAAAATACACTGGCATGGGACAAAAGTTTGAGATACTAAACAAGAGGCAACTCTCATTTCCATTTTTGGGAGACCAATGGTGAACAAAGAGGAGATGTCCAAAATTAGTGACTTAAAAAATTATGAAGACATAAAAAGGTCATTTGATGGGTACACAGCAATACTGTGCACAGGTAAGGCAGAGAATGAGATTGCACAACCATAAACATACATGGAAGAAGGTAGACAGAATGTCCCTTACTGTGTATAAGTTGTCAATAGAAACAAATGTCTAGAATACAATGGGAATCTAGAATGTAAGTTGTATACATTTGCTATACTAGGCAGTGACAAATCCCGGAAGAAATAGCAAGAAGGTTAACAGCTATAGCAGCCAACAAAAATACTGTTTTCAAAGAACTAGGATAAAAGATATTAGTGACAAAGAGACAAATGAAAAGATGATATTTTCTGTTGGTTACTGAAACACATTTCTGCTGTACAGGATCCACATCAGGATCCATCTAGTGATAAACACACACTTTTTTAAGGTTCCTGATCAGGGCATTGAGTGAATTTGTGCACATTTGTTGGAGAGGCGAGAATATGTGGTCAATTTCAGGTAATCTCGATGTATTCTGAGATGATTAAGAGTCCAAGGGTGGTTATAGCCATTTAAATCAGATGTAGGGACATTTTCTTTTTATCCAATATATTTATGCTAAAGAATGATCTGGTTTTTCCTGAAGTTCAAAGTTCCACAGCTATCCTATATTTTATTAGCTAAATCTGGCAAGTATACAGCAGTGACCTCAATGGATTATACTAATGCCCTGGTTTTTAGCAAGCGACACTAAGAGGTCCAGTGCCCAGGAGGAGCTGCAAGAGTGGTATATATTGAGATGATACTGATCAACATTTGACTGGGCATTGAAAAAGAAAAACTTATTTATGAGTGCTGTCATCCGTGGTAGATGGTGGAGAACTGTGTGAATTCCTTGTTCATAATGATAAAAGGTCACATTTTGATTGAATTTTCAAGACCAATCATCAAAAGACTATTCTCAAAAGGCTGAGAACCATTAAAATGCTGTTAGTGAAAGGAAGAGGGCAGTGGTTTTTGCTTTGTTAGTGTTAATAAGCTGTTTGAACAAGTGCTCAACAATAATTCAGTGCATTATGGGATATGAAAATGTATTTCTCTTTATTTTATTTCTTGTCTAATGTTCTGGGTAGTGTATTGAGATGGGAGAGGTGTATGTGAGGCGGGGAGGTGTGCGTGTTGGGGGTGGTTCTCTTAGATAATCATTCAGGAACTGAGATTGACAGTGGTTCTACCATCTTTAATGAGTGGCTAGTAATGTCACTCTATTTTTCTTCATTCCAGCCAACAAAAGAGCGTAGAAAAGCAAATGTGCACAATTTTATGGGCAAACCATAAAATTTGCACATATAGATTTCATTACAAGAGCTCAGTCATGTGACCATAAGTAGTTGCAAAGATGGCTGGAAAGTGTCATTCCAGCTACAATCTTACTGCTCTGGAGAAAGCAGAAGTGAATTTGATGGTCAGGTTTTTTTTTTTTTTTGCGACTGTGTTTTTCATAGTACAATAGAGTTGCACTACGGGACTTTTAGATAGAAAGAAAAGTAGACAAGGATAGCAAGGGACTGTTTTAAGTATTAGAAGCAATCTTCCCCATCATTTTGACTCAAAGAAAATGTGGGGTAAAATGTGAGATAGGTGAGCACACTCTGCCATGCTCTGTATTGTTCTTAGTTTCTTTGTTTCTCCCATAGAGTGGGAATGTTGTGATTTGAATGTGATTTTAGTATTTTAAGGAACATAACAACATGACCACTGGATGTAAGTCAACCACTTCATCTATTATTTAACTGAAGATATCACGATCTATTTTAACACCGAAGAAAAAGGTGATATATTGGATTTAATGAGAAATGATATGTTATGATGATATACTTTATGGTGACAAGTTCTTTGGGGCACAATTTTTACTCTACATGAATTATCCTTTACTCGAAACTTCAGAACCTAATATCAACATAAAAAAATTATCCTTGCAAAACAAATAAATATACGCTATTTCTTCACAGTCCCTAGAGTTTAGCTGTTGCATGTTTTAAAGGTATCTCAAGTCTCATGCATCACAGACACCCAGACAGTTGTTCCCAAGTAGTGAGGTCTGTAGGTACACAAAGGCAAGTAATTTACATGTTCCTTAAAGGTGCCACATAAAAGTAAGAAGAAAAATAGTAAGCAGCTTTGGAGGGTGTATTTGATCAGATCAAGTACTATCGTGGGCAATTTTATTAACATAATACAAATTAATCTTTACTTATCACGAAGAAGGTATTTCATAACAGATTGAAAATCTGAATTGACCATACACATGAAAAGCCTCATTAAAATTTAAATATAGAGTACATGACTAGTAGCAATCCTTTTAAACAAGTTAAGAGGAAGTTATATTTGAATCTCTTGAATGGCAAGGGAGATATTCTTGCCTGTATTTAAATAAGTATTTAGCATAGCATTAGTACTGATAAGCGTTCGAATGCTAAATAAGAAGGCTGGGCGCAGTGGCTCACGCCTGTAATCCCAGCACTTTGGGAGGCCACGGCGGGCAGATCATGAGGCCATCCTGGCCAACATGGTGAAATCCCGTCTCTACTAAAATACAAAAAATTAGTCAGGTGTGGTGGCATGCACCTGTAGTCCCAGCTACTCGGGAGGTTGAGGCAGGAGAACTGCTTGAACCTGGGAGGTGGAGGTTGCAGTGAGCGGAGATTGTGCCACTGCACTCCAGTCTGGTGACAGAGCAACACTCTGTCTCAAAAGAAAAAAAGAAAAAAGAAAAGAAAAGAAGACAACATTAACGTGAGTAACAGAATTCATCAAAACCACCCCAGGTCAAGCAACATACAAGTGACAGCCAAATATCACATTTGCATTACTCAATGTTTGGAGCTATGCCTCAGAAAACAATTCCCTGGAATAAAGCCTTAGGCTTATAGTTTGCGGCAGTGTTCAGTCCTGAGTAACCTGAATATTGTAGCACCTTCTGACTCTAACCCCAGTAAAGACACTTTGGTTTCATCCATATTGCTAGGGGGAAAAAAAAAAAACAGTAAAACTATGTCAGTATAATAAAAGGTTATTTTGAGGATAAGAACTTTCCTGAGTATATGGGTAGATCATTTCTAACAAACAGCTGTGTTTATGTAAAGTTTTGCTTATTAACCCTTATATCAACAACCTATACCCTATGAAGAATAAGTACAGAAACACACAGCATTGGTAAGTTTTGAGAGTTATGTTTTGCTGCCTCTAGAATATCACTGAGAAACTCTAAATACTATGTTTATATAAACAGATACAGGAACAGTGTCTTTCCTTCCGTCCTGAAATAATATACAAAAAGAGGATAAACTGTGTAAGAACCTAAAAACAAAACTTTAAACATGAAATATGAACAAATAAAAATGACTGGCAACTTCATGTTTTTGGAGATTCTGGCTCTAATTGGAAACTCTTTTGATTGTGTATATTTCCAACCCATCGATCTTACCTCCTGAGGCACGTTTTCAACCCTAATTCTGACTATAGGCCAGGTGTACTTCAGCACTAACAGGCTTTGTAATTCCTCCTAGCCCACTGAATTCTTGTTCTTTCTTATTGAGTTCCTGTGGCTGTTTGGATTTTGAATTCTGTTTGTGGTGTTGTTCATCTTTTTGGCTTTGGTGATCGAGCTACCACAATGAAATTCTTGGCTCTTAAATACCTAGTGATATTGACTTGACTGGTCATTAGGCTATACCCTCTACTCAAGTAACTCTGGGGGAGAATTAATAAAATGTAAACCGTTTTGCTTCCCAACTTGCCTTTTGGTTTCAGTGACCTGAATTACAACACAGCTAGAGTGAACAACACTTAGTGCCAAGTTTGGCATTATTGCTTGAGCTCATACATTACCGAAATCACATGGGTGTGGCTTGATACTATTGATCTTTTTGTGATTTTACTGTTCACAGTTATTAAAAATAGACTGAATTATTGTAACCACAAGCAGAAATGAAATTCTAGCATAACACAAAAATATGAGCAATTTCTACTGCTGGCGTTCATAAAAATAACTATGAAATCATAATGTGCTAAGTGAGAATCTATTTTTCTCTTAATTGTGCATAGTTCTGTTATTTCAAATATAGAAATTTTATTCTATTTCACTTTTAATAGAACACCTCGTATTTATGACTAAATCATATTTAAATTTTACTTTTAAAGTTAAATATATTAGTTATGTTTTAAATGTTCTTGAGAGTCCTTAAAAAATAGTTTGTGAACACTTCTATTTCTGACTGTGCTGGAAATGTGGAAAAACTAGCATCTGACAAATAAGCCATTGGAACAAAATACAGAGATCATAAATGAATCTGCACATATATGTTCATGAACACCTGATTTATGTCAAAGGTGCCACTGCAACGTTTTGAAGAAATCATGTCTTCAAAAATAGTGCTGGATCAATTGGATATCTGTCTGGAAAATGTAAATCTTGACTCTTGCATCATACCATATACAAAATCAATTGAAGTTGTGTTGTAGACAAATTATAAAAGTTAAAAAATAAAGCTTTTAGGCCGGGCGCGGTGGCTCAAGCCTGTAATCCCAGCACTTTGGGAGGCCGAGACGGGTGGATCACGAGGTCAGGAGATCGAGACCATCCTGGCTAACACGGTGAAACCCCGTCTCTACTGAAAAACAATACAAAAAAAAAAAAAAACTAGCCGGGCGAGGTGGCGGGCGCCTGTAGTCCCAGCTACTCGGGAGGCTGAGGCAGGAGAATGGCGTAAACCCGGGAGGCGGAGCTTGCAGTGAGCAGAGATCCGGCCACCGCACTCCAGCCTGGGTGACAGAGCGAGACTCCCTCTCAAAAAAAAAAAAAAAAAAAAGAAAAAAAAAAAAGAAAAAAAAAAAAATAGTGCTGGATCAATTGGATATCTGTCTGGAAAATGTAAATCTTGACTCTTGCATCATACCATATACAAAATCAATTGAAGTTGTGTTGTAGACAAATTATAAAAGTTAAAAAATAAAGCTTTTATAAGACATCACAGTGGAATATCTTAATGACCTTGGGGTAGGCAGAAATTACCTGAACATGACACAATTTATATGAAAATGTAGCACAACTCCTGCAAATGAGAAAGAATGCTGAGGGTGGGGGAGATTTTCCCTAGACAAAAGTCCTGAATTGATACTCATAAATAAGAATAAATAAATGTGAAAGTAGTTTGTGCTCAACATTATTAGTCATAAGGAAAATTAAAATAACTTCACTACCACCAGAATGGCTAAAAGGGAAAAAAAGGAAAAAAAAATCAGAAATTGCCAAGGATTGGAGGAATATAAAGAGCAACATGAAATTTCATACACTGCATATAAGAATGCGAATTAGTATAGTCTTCCTACTAAACTCTTAGCCAGTGTCTATTAAACTAGAATATATACATACTTGCTGACCCAGCAATTGGATTAATAGAATCAATGGACATACACACCCTACTGATTTAAACGAAATTAATCTATGAGATTCAGGACAATTGTTATGTTTTGAAAGTTAATGGCTAGACAGGATCATAAAAGAGGCTTCTGGAGTTCTGGTTCCAGTTATATCTCTATCCATTGTTGGCTACAAAGATGGTTAGCTTTGGGAAATTCTTTAAACTGTCCCTTTAAGATTAGTGCATTTTACAGTATATATGCTATTCTTGAAATACAACATTTTAAAAAATGTTGAGCAATTTTGTATATGGAAACCTATAGTTTAAATGCTAAATATTATCTGTATATGATTCTAAAAATTAACTAAGTTTCAAAAAACTTAGATATTACTAAAAGAATCTCTTTCCTGAGCTGGAAGGAGGGTAAGAATTATAGTAAATAATGTTTTGGTGGCAGTATACAGACAGACTCTTAAAGTATAACTTTTAGCTCTTCCACTGCCCAGTTGGGTAACCTTCAGCAAGTTAATTGTTTAATGTATCATTAAGTAGACGTATTGCCTACTTTAAAGTGACTACATGATGACCAAAATACTTAATACATAGAAAATACTTAAACAATTCCTGTCACAAAGTAAAAATTTAATACATGCTAGCTATATTACTTTGATTATTATTACTATTTTGTTGTCACTTTAACACCACTATATTAGGTCTGTAAAGTAACAATGAAAATATTACTATTAATATGTTATGCAATCTTAGATTAAGTCATTCATTGACCCTGTTCCTCAGTTTTGAAGCCTCTAGAGTAGTAGTAATAGCAGTAGTAATAGTAATAATAATGACAACGCCTGCCCAGTGATCCACAACCTAGGGAGATGGACTCCAGATTCTACACTGTTAGCCACTCTGCTCTATGGCTTTACAAAAACACCTGTTAGTCAGGATGGGCTAGGGTGTGCTACAGTAACAAGCAATCTCAGTGTCTCAGTGGGATATATTGTAAAGTTTTATGTCTCACTCATGCTATGTACAATGGGCTCTGCCCATTGTAACCTCTCAGGCACCTAGGCTGACAGAAGATCCACATCTTGCCATATGTTTCCATAATTATTAAGGCAAGGAAAAGAAAATGTAAGAAATTATGCCCTGGTTCTCAAAGCTTTTCATAAAAGTGTTCCAGGTTACCCCTGTTCTTACAATTTTGGCCAAAGCAAATCACAGGGATGCACTTAATCTCTTCAGATGGTACGAAACTATAATCTTTCCAGGAAATAAGGAACCATAATATTTGGTAAACAGTACTAAAAACCTACCACAAATACTGAGAATATTATTTTCCTCAAATGTGAAAATGAACATAATAGTTATAATTAAAATGCAAAGAGCTATGTTACTATAAAAGATATTATTTAACCTAAATTTATTTTTGTCTCTAATGAGCATACATGTGGGATTTCATTTTGAGACAAACATCAATTATATTAACACATTTTTTATTACTCATCTCAGTGTTCGTTAATTTTTTTTAATATTCCTCACTTATTGTCTACAACTAATTATTTGTGTTATATTGGTCATGTGCTTTTATTTTGCTATATAAGTTTACCATATCAAAAGACTTCCACGTAACATGCCCACTGGCATGTGTACAGACTGCCTATTTTGACTCCCTATATTCACTTTTTCAGTGATGTGTAACTCACTCTGTCTCCCAGGCTGGAGTGCAGTGGCACAATCCCAGGGCTCACTGCAGCCTTGGCCTCCAAGTGATTCTTCTGCCTCAGCCTCCCAAGCAGCTGGGACTACAGGCGCCCACCACTACACCCTGCTGACTTATGTATTTTTTAATAGAGACAGGGTTTCACCATGTTGGTCAGGCTGGTGTCAAACTCCTGACCTCATGTGATCCACCCACCTTGACCTCTCAAAGAGCTGGGATTACAGGTGTGAGCCACCGCACCCAGCCAAGTGTTCATTAGTTCTAAGCTTTGTAACTGGAATAATTAATATTTACTTCAAATGAAACTCATAACCCCCATTGTTAATTTTTTATTACGTGATTGAGTATTATAAATTAGATAGCTCTTATATTTTGTTTTTACTTAAACTTGGAAACTTTGCCACCTAATAACTACACCTATAAACAGAATAAATGTGTCAAAACTTTATATAATTAAGACTAATTAAATAAGGTTTTTTCAGTATGTTTATGTTTAATCATTAAATTCTTTTTATTAAAAATGATTAAATGTTTCCAAAGTTCAATATCTAATTTGGAGTTACACATCACTGAAAAAGTGAATATAGGGAGTCAAAATAGTCTGTACACATGCCAGTGGGCATGTTACATGGAAGTCTTTTGATATGGTAAACTTATATAACAAAATAAAAGCACAAGACCAATATAACCCAAATAATTCGTTGTAGACGATAAATGAGGAATATTAAAGATCCACTGGTAGTGCGCGCACTGTCTCCTCTGACCTGCAAGCAAGATCACAGATAGTGTGTGTTTATGCATCTACAGCTGGAATGATTGCAGATTAATAAAATTATGAAATCCTGTGGTTACCGGAAAAAGGCATGCTTCTCTTGGATGCCTTGTTCATCTTTGAGTGCCAGGGGCTCTGCACAAGGCAAAGAACACAAGTCCTCAATAGCAGTATTTTGTGATACTTAAGTATATTGAAAAGCTGAAAGATATATCTATGCTTTAGCTCTTCCAGTAAGAACCCAAGCAGTCTATTAGGACCAATATGTATGAAAAACAATAGCATCTGGGACTTTAAGTTGGCAAAAGTTCACTTCAGTATATAGTAATAAAAGAGTTTTTTTAAACCGTAATAATTTAATAAGGCTGCATTACTAGAAGTATTAAAACTAATTCTAAACACACTATTAAAATTATTATTATCCCACTCAATAGGCAAAAAATTTTTTAATTTTATAACATTAAGTGTTAGCAAGGCTGTGGAGTAACAAGAACTCTGAAAACAATGCTGGTGGGAATTGTGGATATTTGCCCCTGTCTCCCACACTGGCCGGACCACTTCTGGGATGGTAAATTTAATTTCAAGTACCTTACAAGAGTGGTTTTCTTTTTCTTTTCTTTATTATATTAAAGACTTGAAAATTCCTTTTCAAAATCAAAATTGATGCAGAGGCTTACTATGTAAAATGAATAAAAGCTCAGCCTGAAAATTGGAAAGGTTGGGTGGGTGGAGGTAGAACCCAAATCCTTCCTTTCTTCCATGAGGCTTTTGTGAAAACTACCAAACTAGAGAGTATCATCAGGCCTCTGAAGAGGAAACCGTATCAGTAAGAGATGGTTGAAAGAAATGAAGATATTCAACCTGAGAACTGAGAGATGAACTTGACGGCTGATCTCAGATATTTACAGAAAGAGCTTTGGGCTGGGAGAGGACAATGTATTCTGTGCTGCTGCTGAGAACAAAACTAGAATAAAGGAAAAGAAGTTATGAGAAAGAAGACATTTCCTCTGACTTGAGAAAAGCAAGAAAGTGATGGATACTCCACTTATATTGATTTGATCTTTATAAATTATAAGAATGTATTAAACTATATGCACCCCCAAAAGATGTACATTGGTCATGTATCAACAGAAAAAAGAAAATTTTTCTAAAACATGAAAAAATAACTACCTAATGATGGACATCGCCAACTAATGCAACTATGAATAATTGACCCTACAGATACAAAGCAAAAGCCAACACCAGCATCAACTACACCTCAATCTACCTGATTGCCCTTTGTCAGCTTCATTTTTTCTCCTAAATGTAGTTGTTCTTAAATGCTGTTTCTCACTGGGCCTGCTGCTCTTTCTATTCCATTAATCTTTCACTTCAGGTAAGCAAGAGGGACAAATCTGACAAGATGAGCAACGGTCAAGTGATATGAAACTCTCATCCACTAATATTGGCAATCAATTGCAATTATTCTTAGGATTGTTAGTCCCTCAAGCCTCTCTTCATTAATCAGCTCTCTATTCATTCGTCCCACACCTTCTAGCTCAAATTTGCTGTGATATTGTACTGTGTTTGAAAGAGTGCCTCATAAGCAATGAAAAAAACAGAGTATCTTTGAATATTAGTTGGCATCTGGTTTAATTAGATATCTCTCCACCTACACTGTACTACATTGATTAATTTTTAAAGAAATGGCTAAATGAAGACATTAATTATTTGTATGTGGTGCATATGCTTTCATGCACACTATTGTATTTTAATTTACTTTTTAACAAGTAAGCCAATATGATTTTAAAATTATTTCCCATCTGTCATGCATGCTAATAAAGTAAAGAAACCTACTAATTTATGCCATATTAAATTTAGCCTCTTTTTTGTGCTTTTTAGTTACATAGTTCTTCAGGAAATCAAACTAGAAAAAATGGATTTAACCTTTCTGCTTTTTAGTCCACATAAATAGACATTTAGTATGGGATATAAGTGAAATACTCACTTTTGGCTGCCTTAACAGTATGGAATAGAATATGTACACATTTTTCTCTTGATTATTTGTCTTTTATTAATCATTCTATGTGAAACTCAAATACAATAAGGCAAACTGATCACTCTGCAAAATAATTAACTGTCATCTGAAGCATTAGATAATTCAATTATATTCTGCTTCTTTTGGGTGGGTATATTATGATGAGTTTTTTGGAAATTCTACAAACCACATAGAGTATGTATGGTAATTCTGTAATTACCCTGCTTATTTACTCATTTGTGCTATAAAGGATCGTTTATGCATACGTAAGCACATGAAGACATTAAGGTTTCTAAGTGAAAAATCCTTTTGAGTTAATTTGTTATGGATTTTGAAATTTCTTTGTGTGTGTGTTTTGTACTTATGGACAATTGTGCAAATTGATCATAAATGATATTAACCAGAAAATTACATATAAAACTGTAGATATTAGTGAATACACTTCTATGTATTTTTTCAACATAAGGCTGAAAAACATTATACTTATGCTTCTAGACTCTCAAAAATGAAAGTTATACTGCTGCTTTTCAGATAGGTTATAGATTGTCTGGAGATCACACTCTTATTGTAATATTTAAATAAATCATTGATTTAATTAGCCAAAGAAACAAAAATCTTAAAGGGAGTGAGACAGCTACATGGGGAGGAGTAGCTGCATTCAGTGTTTGTGAAGCTCCACTCTGTTTCTATGATTCTGTCGTGAGGGATACCAGATCTAGAAAGCTCTTCCTCATCACAATCTTTTTATTCTGTGCTTCCTTCACTTTCAAAGAAGAATTTGTACTTACCATCTCTACAGTTCTCTTAAATGGAAGGAAATATTTATAAACATTGAGTTATCCTGGTTCGTGAACACCACCACCACATCCTCACCACTGGATAGAAAACAGAGAGACTTCTCTGTTATCCCTGAACAAAAGCTTAGCCCTTGTACTTCCAGAATCAAAGACAGTTCATCTCACCACATTTAATTCTGTGACCCTAATTTAATATTATTTTACCTGGGTAGTGCTGATGCCGAATTTGATCGAAGGACTACAGTCAGAAATGCATTTCCTTGCACTGACCTATTGTTATTTCCTCTAAAATATATTTAGAAGTGCAGTAATCATTTAGATAATGGAAAGAAAATGGGATTGAATGTCAAAAGACATCCTCTGTCTCTGTTGCTTACTATCTGCATGACTTCAAACAATTTACTTAAATCTCCTGTGTCATTGTTAAAATGCAAGTGACAGCAGCCCACCTGAGAGGATGGCATGGGAAATATTCAAATTAATGAATGTGAAAAAGTGTTTTGTAAATATACCAGAACTATGTCTGTTCTTATGAGTATGACAAAAGTAGTTGTTTGCTTTGAAATCAGCTACCAAAAAATAATATTGATTGGATAAACATACAGTCTTTGCAAGTGTACCATACTCTTTATAAGTGTACCATAGACCTAGAAATCTTAGAAAATAATATATATCTAAGTTTTCCCCCTGAAAATAAACCAAAAAGTTTTCAAGTATGTCAAACATAGATTTGTATAGATGTTTTAAAATCTTTTATTCTTTTACTGTTATCTCTTTGTGTATAAAAGTCTTATAATTACTTCTTTTTAAACCTAAATTTAGCATATTTCTTTTCATTCCATTAACTCAATTGAATAATAAATTGTTTTTTAAAAAGCTCTTTAAACTAATATTCTGTAATGACTTATCCAAGAAAATACTTGGTTTTTTTTTTTTTTTTTCAGAATTCTGAACCACTATTTTGTTCTTTAGTCAAGCACATAACTAACCACATAGCTTTAAAAATGTTGCTGCATCAATCAACTATAGGTCATTCACTTCATTCATTCTTCCATTCATGGGAGTGCCGCTGGTATGTATATGGACGATGGCAATGGGTTTTCTGTGAAAACTGTGGTAGAGCTCATGGCCACGTATTCAAGGAATTTATCCCCTTTAATTTTATAACAAACTTATGGGCTTGCCTTAGCCTATATTGCGGAAACCAAACATCACTAATGGGCTCAATAAATAACTCTGGGTTTTCTTACTCATGAGAATTTAAATGCTTCACCTGTGCTTTCTCTTAGAAAACATGAAATTGAAATATTTGCTTTATTTCAAAGTGGGTGGTCTGAGGTACTAAATTGCATTGCTAATGCGGAAGTACATGAGCCTAGAAAGATAAAGAATGAACGTTCACGTGCTACTCTTACAGTCTGATGGCATTCCACTGACCTGTCTCCTTCACGGTGGCCATGCTTCCATGGTCCGGTGGTGCTTTGCCACGATAGCGTTTTAACTGTGCAGTGGAATTCACCTGGCATTGTTCTTATCCTATGTGAGTGCTTTATTAATTAGCTTCATTCTTTCGTATTCTCAATATTAACAATAAAATTATCTAGGTATTTTTATATTTTGACAAAAAAGTCACTTTTAATAATTCAGATTGTAAAAGTTATATCATTCACAATAGACTAGAACAACGATTGTTTTCTTTTTGGGTCACCCAGAACTTGCCTCCAGATCTGTGATGAGACTAGTCTCTGTGAAGATACCACAACCCCAAGTCCTGAACTGGAATTCAGGACACTTGGATTTGGGTCTTGCTCTTTCACTAACTTGTTGGAAGATGTAATCCTGTGCTTCAGTTTTATCAGATGTATCACCCAGGGCAAGTCACTTGACCTCTTTTATGCCTCAATTTCGTCATCTGTAAAAGGAGATAATAGAAATGACTACCTCTTAGCGTTGTTGTAAGGCATCAATGAGATTATGATGATAAGGGACTTAGAACTGTACTGGGCTCATACTAAGAACCTATATGTTATCTACATTAATACTAATCTGCCTTGTCATAACTCCTGTGTATTTCACCTCACAAGGCTATCCTGAGAATCAAATAACATAAGTATTGTGTTAGTTTTTATTGCTGCATAGCAAACTTATCAACTTAAAACAACATCCATTTACTATCTCACAGTTGCTATATGTCAGAAGTCCAGGGATGGCTTAGTTGGATCCTCCAATCAGGAATTCAAAAGGCTGACATCATAGTGTCAGCTGAGTTGTGTTCCTTTCTGGTGCTCAGGGTCTTCTTTCAAGCTTATAGGGCTGTTGGAAGCTCATAGCGATGTCATTTGATCAGCACTCAGGAGACCTCATATATTGTAAAACACTCAGTAATATATAACTAAATAATGATGCAGGGAAAGATTGAAAGCAATTACATCTTTCATTAAAATAGAATTTAACCTAGAAATTCACACAAGAAACTACCAGTACTTTGTTAATAGGAGTGCCTTCAGGGCAGGGCTGAATTCTATATCAACACAGAGATTACTAAAACTTTTATACATGGAAATAATAATATATAAAATAAGGAATACAGACTTAAGATTATATTTGTGGGTGTTTTTGTTTTTGTTTTTGAAATAGGGTCTCAATCTGTTGCCCAGGCTCGAGTGCCATGGTGCAATCATGGCTCACTGAAGCCTCAACTTCCTGGGCTCAAGTGATTCTCCCACCTCAGTCTCTGGAGTAACTGGGACTACAGACATGTGCCAGTATGCTCAGCTAATTTTTTTGAATTTTAGTAGAGATGAGGTCTCGTTTTGTTGCCCAGGCTCGTCTCAAACTTCTGAGCTCAGGCAATTCTCTTGCCTCATCCTCCCAAAGTGCTGGGATTACAGGCATGAGCCACCATGCCCGGCCTGTATCTGTATTAAAACTTGACTCTACCACTCTTGGCAATATTATTCTGGATTAATTACTTTTTCTTCCTGAGACTTGATTTCTGACTCTTACATCAGAGTAACACTGTTTACTTTAGGAGATGTACTGAGGAATAAGTGAAATACCCTATGCCAAGCTATTAGAACAGTATCGGGTACATAGTGAACACTTAGTAAGTGATGACTATTGTCACTATTGCTGTCATTATTTATTTTAATAATCTTAACATGTGGCTTAATGTCTGGAACATATTATGTGCTCAGAAGATATTACTTCTTTCACCCTTCTTCAGTATCTGTTGAGTTGAACTGGATCTGTAGAAGAGAACATTTTGGATATTATCAATCTGAACTAGGCTAAGTGGTTGTCATTTGCCTAATTTTATTTAATTTTCTACAATTTTCTTCCTCCCTTCCTTCCTGCTTGCTTGCCTGCCTGTCTCCCTTCCTTTCTTCTTTCTTTCATTGTCTTTCCTACCTTCTTTCTTCTTCTCTGTCTCTTCCTTTTATTTCTCCATCTTTTTTTTCCCAAGCAGATATTATTTTAAATTTCCGAACAACTTATGTCAGCAAGTCTGGCCAAGTTATCTTTGAAGCAAGATCAATTTGCATCCACTATGTCACAACCTGGTTCATCATTGATTTAATCGCTGCCCTGCCTTTTGATCTCCTGTATGCTTTCAACGTCACAGTGGTGAGTAAAGAGCTCCCCGCCACATGGCCTTTAAGGTTGATTTATTTTTCCCATGTTTAGGTTTTAAATGGTTGTGGCGATTTATGCTTCCAGGGTTTTGTACCTTCTTCAATAAAGATGCCCTGATGCCCAGTGATATGCAGGCCAGATTCTTCAGTTGATGAAGTGATTTCCTTTTGACATTCATATTACCTGTTCTGGCTTTTATAAATACCCAGAGCCAAGAAACACAGAAATGCTCAATTTATCATAAATATTGACCCACTAAACAAATTCTTTTTTTTTTTTTGAATTCCATAAGGATTTAATTGGAATTGCTTTATATTTACAGATTTATCTGAGGATTAATGGATTTCTTCCCATATTACATTTACTTATTCAAGAATATAGAAAATACTATACACACTTGAAGGAAATCATCTGTAGGAATTTAAGCATTAGTTTATATTACCTAGGCAGATACTTGTCTCAAGAATTTGCTGGAGAATTTGAAGATTTTTTTTCTGCTTTTATGACCCTTAACTCTCTATTTCTTTAGTATTTTGTTACTCATTGGCAAAACTGACTGAAGACTGATCAAGATAGAGAGGACTGTTGAATTTAAATGAAGGAATTCAACCACTTCTTAGAAGTCCTTGTAAAACTGTTGGATGTAGCAAAAACCTAAATGATATGACTAATGTAAAACTTGAGAGTTCTCTTGAATTTGCATGAATCTTGGTACCTTCTTTTTCTTGCTCTAAATCCCTTACCCTCATGTAGCCTCACAGGACAGAAAGCATATCACTTGTAGTGGCAGCCATTTTTATAATATGATGATTGGTATTCTTAAAAGTATTAAATGCTCCCTTATAAAGAAACTTTTAGGGAGGCCATTTGTGAAGCAGCAATGCAATTTTCTGCTAAAGTAACCAATGATGGCATGTAAAAATTTATTAAACATTAGTTCAAATTAAGCAGATATTCTATTCAATTGACAGTGCTTCATAGAAATCATATTCTCTTTCAAAAATTTAAAGGCATAGTTTTAAATATTACACACAATAATCACAGTTTCAAATACATTTATTATTAACTTCAGAATGAATATAGAATTGTGATCCCGACTTGTTAGTGCAGACTTGTGCATTTGTTAATTGCCTGTACAATAGTTTCTTTTTATTCTTTTTCTTTTTAAGTTGGGAAGTTGATAGTGCCAACATCTTTAAAACGTTTATGACTCAACTGAAAGGAAAGCTCCCAGGAAAAATCTAGTATATATCAATCACTGCTACACTGAATTCTTATCCAGGCTTTCTACAGTGCTTTTTAAGTTTGAATTTGACTAGATAAGTGTACCATCATGAAACAGTAATGGCTTAAAACCACGTTTTTGCAAGACTGCAGAATAAGCATGTAATTCACAAAAGGTTAAAAAAATTTCCAAATTCCCCTGGCAAATTGTTTTAAATTGTTCATTAATTATTTAATACAATTCCATTTTAAATTAATTTGCTGCTTTGCTACTAAAAATGAATACATTTTTTATGTCCCATTTTTATTTGAGTGCTGAGCAAATAAGGTATTTTAAATATGCATATATAATATATATTATAGGTATATATAACATACACTTTCATATCATTAGCATTCTCATTCCCCAAAATTAATATGGATGAAGAAATGTCTTAAAAGTCTAATTCGCATGTTTGACGAATTTTAAATATTTATGTACTTTCACTACACTTCTGCTCTCTCTTCATCAATCTTATGTAATCTAACACAAATGCTTTATAAATAATACAAGGTATAGAGCAACATCTATGTCAAAAAAAAAAAAGAAAAAGGGGAAGGAAGAAATCTGTTTTCACTGATACTTGTTCTGCTTTTCACAGGAGTGAGCATATGAGCATTGAAAAAGCTGGCACCTAAATTCATTATCCCTCTTAAACAAGTTAGTCAGGACAAAATATTCTGTAATATTTGAACAGAAAAGCTTGTTCAAGGTATTATGTTTTCTTCTCAGGCAAATGTAAGTTATGAGGAATAACTTATGGGTTATGCTCTTTTACAACAAAGACTTAAAAAAAGAAACAAATAAATAACAAAATGTGTTTGTCTCCCAAATCTGAAATGTGTCCAGTTAATGCATCTCCATAGCTGACATTCAGAACTGCATAAGCTTTGGCTTTGGCTCTGCTCACAATTGCTCATGGCAGTTCTTTTAAGTAGAGATCACATGCTTTTTGAAAACTAGTATGTATATCACTGTAAAAGGCACTTATAAGAGATAAAATTATGAATAAGACATAGGAAGGTTGATAGAGTAGAAAGGGCAGAAGCATGAATCCAAGTTCTATCACTTACCATCTGAGTAACTTACTTGGGGAAGTTAACACTAAAATGTCCGTAAAATGGGCATAATATAATTCCTACAGAGTTTTTGACCAGACTAAAAATGCCACATATCTATACAATGCTTTTCTAAATATCTAAAACCTAGGAAGACCTCACAACATGTTAGTTAGCCTCCTCTCTCTCTCTTTCTCCCTTCTGGGTGATAGCTAGGAGGTGGTCATATCCATCTGGTAAAAGGGGAAACTCACATTTGATAGGGGGGTTCAATGAATGCACCTGTCTATGAGTAGCTTACAGTTCTCATCAGTGACAAATTTGAAACAGCATCCAAAGAGTCAAAAGAATCCTCTCCCTTTTTCAGATACATATTTCTGTCTAAGTCAAATATGCTTCTTTCTCCTATCATTCTTCAAGAGGCAACATTAAAACTTTAGCAAGAAGCTATTGACTCTGATGGGAGCAAGCATAATTTTTTTAATGCCAGTTTTTATTGACTTAAGAATGAACATAGAACTATCTGGGTCATCTGGACACCAAGGTTCATGTTCCTAATATTTGCAAATGGCTGTTGTCCTCATGTACAAGCAACTCCACATTCTTTGCTCAAACATCCCCTGTCTGGTCAGAGAAAATGGGGAGACTGTATCAAAATTATGTGTGCAGATGCCTGCCTCCATTTGGGACTTCCGTTCCAGTTTCATTTCACTTCCAAATTGTCACCTAACCATCAAATTCATCTACCTGTAAAATAAACTCCATCCCCAGTAATATATTTAAATAACAGAATAGAGATTACAAATCTTGGCCTCCGACCATCTGGCTAACCACCAGCTTGAGAAATGATAGATGAGAACTTAGCTATAAAGGAGAAGAAAGTAAAATTTGACACAGGAGAATGACAAAAAGAAATAAAAGAGCACAGCTAGCTGTTAAGTTCTTCAAGTGCCCTTAAGAGTTTACTGTATTTGAGTATAGAATAATTCACAAGATTACAACTGAATATAATTTTGTTGAGTATCAATTTCTATGCTGAGCTTGGCGTGTTTGCATCTTAACTTGATAATTTATTCATTCACTCATTTAATAAATATTAAGCATTTTCTATGTGTCAGGCACTGTTCTAGGTTTGTTTTTCTTAGAGATAAGAGAATATGGCTAGCAGAGGACAGAATTAGAAGTCAACTGACTTTAGATAAATACAAAAGCAAACTCCCAATGCTGACCTTGTGTCTGATTAAGTTTTGTAAAGGAAAGAGTGCAGTTAGTTAAAGCCATAAAAAGTCACTCCTTCTCTACTTACGCTTTCCCCAAAGAAATGAGGTGACATCAAGAGATCTGTCAAACTGCATTTCCATATGATTTAATGTTTTATTTGTTGTTTCTATTTTAGAATGTTCTTTGAAGGTATGAAAAGAATGTGTGTTATGTACTCCCTTTATTAATGGTGATATTGACCATTCTGGTCCACACCAATGATGCACATTTTTCAACTGGACCCTGAAGTCAATAAAATAACCCCTCAGATACAATTCTACTGCTATAGTGGATGCAAAGGCACTAGGAGACTCTTCAGAAATTCTTGTCCCTTTCATTTTAATTACCTAAGCATGTTTGAGAGAGCGCTGAGAGAGAGAGAGAGAGTTTCAGGCAAATGTTTTCTCTCTCCATTGATAATGTTGGAAGTATAGTACATGAGGCAGAAGATGCTACTGGTATTTGTGAGCAGAACTTACTCAAGTTTTATGGGTCTACCTATTTTAAAAAATAAACTCTAAAGTATTTTTATTATCACTTTCTATGCATTTACTTCAGTTTTTCTGAATTATTATTATAAAGCAATTTCCTTACACAGAGAAGGGAATGCGGGGTTGAAAGAAAATATGTGTAGGGCATTCGAGGTATGTACAATTCTGATACCATAATGTGTTTCGGTTGTGTATCAGAATGTAAACTACAGTATGAAATCAGACAGGGAGTGAAAAAACGATAACCCCTAATTAAGAAAGGTATTTCCTCAAAGAAATTAAATTATCCTTCCTATCCTGTCCTTTATTCCAGCCTCTTTAATTCTATCACTTTCTGATATAATATGTCAAGAACAAAGACAATTCATAAAAATAATAATATTAAAATAATTCTACTTCATTTCCAGAATTTTTAGAATGGCTCCAGGTTAATGTTGTGGTATGACTTTAACACATGCACCAAGTTGTGCTGCTCTGTCTCCTACCACAGGTATCTCTTGTGCATCTTCTAAAGACGGTGCGACTTTTGCGTCTTTTGCGTCTGCTGCAGAAGTTAGACCGCTATTCCCAACACAGTACTATCGTCCTGACTCTGCTCATGTCCATGTTTGCACTCCTTGCACACTGGATGGCGTGTATCTGGTATGTCATTGGAAAAATGGAGAGGGAAGACAACAGCCTTCTGAAGTGGGAAGTTGGTAAGGGCTTACATTTGTCACATTTTCCATTTTTAAATTTAAAAAAAGAGTATCAAGAACTTGGAGGAAGTGAAAGACAAGTCTATAAATATATTTCGTCTTACTGTCAATTTATCTAATTAATTTCTGTTTTTGAATCCATGATATAAGTAATTTATTTCAATAAGGTTTTCTGGAACAACCTTACATTTTTTTTGAAAATTAATGTGTTAAACTAATAAATTTTATATATAATCAAAATAACCAGTTTGGCTGTAGAAGTGTTTAGATAAATAATGTTCAATCTTGTCTTGAAATGTTCCTATGCAGGGCTAGTAATAGTAAATCACTGGGAAACTGGCCTATGGTCTATCTCTACAATATCTTAACTAATAAGAAAATGATCACTTATATTTGAGGTGGTACATTAATAGAAAAGATATTCTACCATCCTTCCCTTTAAAAAGAGAGAGTGAGAGCAAAAGTAAACATAATAACACACTCTCCACATTTAGCACACTTTGAGAATTTGTGATGGTAGAAAGGACTGGATATTTACAAGCATAGTTTATAGTTGTGAGTCCCCATAATACATGGGAATTTAAGGGAGATTTTTCAAGTGTTACATAATCTGCATAAATGAATCTGAAACATTATGCACATGAATACATTTTTAAACTTATGTCAACCACAGTAAATTTATAGAAAATGAAAATTCTCAAAACTATAACTCTCTATCCCAAAATATCTGCATTTTTCTCACAGTCATACCCTTTAGAGAATTGTCACAGTACCTTATGTAGAATTTTTTTTATTAATCTGACATTTAATCAAAAGAATCTGCTTCTTAGTTGGCTAGAAAATCCTTCACATATCTTCTCCACCAAAAATCGATCTTGAACTTTTGGAAGAAGTTCAAACCTTTGCATAGGAGACTCCCAAGAGAGAAAAATGCCCAAACTTTTCATACCAGCACTAAATGGCTGGACATATTTGGAACATCCCTGTGTTGGCCCTCATAAATGGCAGTCTCTCAGCAAAGGACATATACAAAGCCTTCAAAGGCAGCACTGGAGGAAGAGCTGGAGACCTTAGGAAAGCAGGTGGAAGGGAATAATCTCCTGTTCAGGTTATTAAAAATACCTCTTCACATCCCAATTTTAATTCTGAGCTACACCAAACAACTGATGTGTTCTTATAATTTTTATCTTAGAGTGATTTTCTTATCTTCTTTATCAAAGCACTTTTAAATGTCTTGTGGTGGGTCCTCAATTCTAGGAAACAAAGAAAATGGGGAAATAAAACTGCTGAATGAAAGCAAAAATATCTTCGGTGAAAATAAGATCCAATAAGAAAGAGAAGGAGAAAGAGAGAGAGAGAAGAGTTGGTTAAAAGGAGGATCAGGGTCTAAATTGTATGTGGATTAAAACATTTTCCATCTTTCAATATTGTTTTCTTCTCTATAACTTTGTCTTGAAGGCTTCCTCATCACATCATATGTCATCATCCTAATGGTGTTCAGTAAATTACAGCATTAGATCTCTGCCCTTTGTTTTGAATTTATATTAAAATTCTGACTTGTGGTCAGCACCTGATTCCTTTTTAGACCTGACCTAATTTTCCTCAGGCCCCAGACCTATACACTCATATTAATTTGTAAGTCTCGTCTAGTCTGAGAGTCTGCAGATGGGGAAATTTAGCTTATTCACACTCTCAAATTTAGTTATATGAAGAAAGCCTTTTGTTTCATTTCCAACATGCCAGGCTTGCTGCAGACTTACAATCTAGCTGTTGTTTTTCTTCCCACAACATATAGAGGTATTTGTTTATCAATTAAAAAAAACAAACAAACCTGAATTGCTTCTGTATTTACCCCATTACTTGTATTCTTGGTCCTTGTATTATGGTTCAATGTAATGAGTCGGAGGTTGTAAGCCAGAACACAATCTCACAGACAGAGCATTGTCATGAAGTAGTGGCAAGAAGAGCATTGGACTGGGGGCAATAGACCTCTCCTGTCATCATGGTTCCATTGCTAATCAGCTGTCAGATTTGCAATATTTTTTTTTCACCTGTCTGGGCCTCAGTTTCCTCATCTACAATGTGAAAAAGCTCACCATATAATTTGAAAGTCTATTTCTGGTTTCATGAGTAATGATTATCATGAATAAACAAACCCCAAAATGTGTGCTTCATATATGTGTGTATGTGTGTATATATATATACAAATATACATATATATATGTGTGTGTGTGTGTGTGTGTTTTCTTATTATGGGTCAGTATCCACATAAACCACCAGAGGATATATTAGAAAGTACATCCTATGATCATGGCATGTCAAATAATTGATAATCTTACTTATTTATGATAAAAATGACTGAAAATTTATCTTTAGAGAACTAGATTTCCTGTCCAAACACCTATTGGGATATGACTAGCAAGATAGTATGCTAATTAAGTGTGAAAATATTGAGTTTATAGGCTTGTCTACAAAAACTTTCTCTTCGCTAGAATTACTTGCATCATTTAAATGTTCATTTAAAACATTCCCTGGTTGAGATTTGAACACAAATTAAATAATTATGACCTTCCCTATCTAACTTTATAATGAAGTAACTGAGAGTCTAGGCTACTTTAGTTTTTACCCTGTAATTTGTGCACTAATAGTAAATTTTACCTTTTTGGGTCCAATTATCATTAATACAAAAATTTATCATACCAATAACATTTGATGAGAGAATATGTTGTTCCTTATGTTTGTGTTTAACATTAGATGTATAAAAATAGATTCATTTTCCCAAAGGATAAAATTGTTTTCTAATTACTGTTAATTTCCATAAAATGAAATTTCTAAGTGCCCATTACATACTTGGTTCTGTGTTAGACACTGGGGATACCAAAACAAATAATAGAGCTTAAAATCTAGTGGGAAAAGTAGACAAAGATTTAATGGGTCTATTACAGTGTGATACATTTTATAAAAGGAATATATATAGAAGGGTGGCACTAAATCTAACTAGAATATCATAAAGGCTTTTCAGAGATGACCTAAGTTTTAAAGGGTGAATAGGCCTTGTCTGTATAGATGTTGAGGAAAGGGCATTTGTGACAGCAAGGTTATTAATATGTTAAGCAATTCACTCTCACAGAAGGTGAATGGAGGTATGGTAGAAAGGGAATGAGGCTAAAGAGGTAGGTAGGTAGGTAGAGACCAGATCTTTAAAGACTATGCTAAGCTTTAGAGTGTGGACTTCATCATAAGATATAGCGAGGGATAAAGCTCTCTTTTGAACAGAGATCCTTTGAACATAGAGCACCACCAAAGAGTGGGAGATGTTTCACTCTGCTTCATTTTCAGTGACTGTAAACTGACAATAATAATAGTGCCAACCTCAGTGGGGTTACCAGTATTAAATTAAGCAAGATGTATAAAGCATTTATATTGGTACCTAGTAACTGCTCAGTAAGTAACAGCTAGTATAATTCTCATTATCATTGTATTGTGACAATTACTTCTAATGAAAGAAGGTACCATGAACTATGACTAGTGAATACTTATCATTTTATGTATGAAAGTTATTAAGAAATAGCTTTAAAAGTATTGCCTTCATGGTTTAGTTTGGTGATGGACAAAAAATTATATGCTTTTGCATATCTTTAAAGTAATTTATCTGTACCTCCTTTCAATTGGAAAGTCAGCCTCTGAAAAATTTTTGCATAGGCTCACAATTGCACATACGTAGGAGATTTTTTCTTTCAGGTTCATTTAGGAGGCAAGTCCTGTATCAACCTTATAAGCTTGTTAGGATATATCAACTTTTTATGGAATTTAGATATAGTGCTTCAAGGGTAAGATTAAACTCTGTATTAAAGACACATGTCACAACTGAATCAGAGAGTGCTTTTTACAGTTTAATTTTTGGGAGGCTGTGAAGAAATGTTTCAGAAGGATCTCTTTGCAGGGAGTGGAGGATGCTTTATTTGTTTACTATAAGAGGATATAAATAAATATCCAGCTAAAAATGTACAAGTAGACCTTGCATGTTTTCTTATGTATCAATATATGTATATATTGTTTCAGCTCCTATCACTTTTAAAGTGCAATCAATGATATTGAATTAGTCTCTGAAGAACTACGTTAGCATCCTAATATGAGCTCTGATTTGCAGCTCAAAAGGTTCAAGTCTGAATCCTGCTTCAGGAATGTGAGTTTGAATCAGACATGTGATTTTGACCAAAATGACCTCAATGTGTGGTTTTTCATTAAACAATCTCAGATTTGTCATCTATGACTGTGGCAATACTGACTCTCATGAGTACTCATTTCACATAGTATCTGGTACATAGTGTGTGCTTGTAGTTGGTAACTGCCACCATTATCACCACCACCTCTGCTCTTACTGTTAATTGAAGCCATCTGAAACTCCAGCAACCTGTTCAAACTTCTATCAATGAGCAATGTAGAACTGAAATAGCAATAGCCTTAAAGTCTAGTAAAGAGGTGATATTTTTGTATCAGTCATGATTCTTGATTGCATGTAAAAACAAAAAAGGAATTCATTCGCAGGAAATGTAGACTCAGAATTAGAAGGATACAAAACAAGACTAGGAAGAGAACATGAGCTAAGGTAGCCCCACATTGCCAATGCAAGAAGTTCCATTGTGACATTTCACAAGGATGGCCTGAACATGTTTCTGTCTGTAGATCCTGTGCAGGAGTCCTAACCTCCTCTGCACCTCTGATTCACAGTGCCTGAGGGAAGAATTCAATTGGCCAAGCTTAAATCACATGCTCAGACACAGACTGCCAGGCCAGGGAGACGCTTTCCATCTTACCCTTCCATGATGGAAAGTGGAGCCCTATGTCTCTCCATTACTATATACAAGGAAGAACCCACCCATACCCCTGCCAGGTAGGATGTTAGCCAGCAAAAAAAAAAAAAATTAAAAAGCATGATAATGTCAGACAGAATTAGCTGAAATATGGGGAAGTGGTATTTTTGCATCTTGCTCACTGTAACAAATCTGTGTTCCTTATGTGAGTCTAACAGTGGAATCCTAATTACCAATCTGTGTTTCCTCATCTATAATAGATTGTGTCTTGGTCAGTAGCTCCCGTTTTATAGCTAAAGTGTTACCTTATGTTCTTTTTCAAAATTACCTCTAAGACAATGACAATCTGAACTTTAAAATAAATAATCTATTCAAAGTTCAAAGAGTATTTTGTAATAGAGAGGAAGCTCTTTTATCTCTTACCCTTGGGCTGGAGCAGGCGCATCCATTGCAGATGCCTATAAGTGTATCTGTATCATGCAGGGAAGGGCAGGAAGGCCAAGAATCTAGAATGGGAAAAAAAAGGATTAAGTCAGACATCATTTTCAAATTTTCATTGACACTTTTAATCCTAAATCTCCTGATCCTCGTTGGATAAAACCTCATAAAAGCAGATTGATTTGAATTGCTCTCTAGTTATTAACTACTTAGCATTTACAAGCCTTATGTAAGAAAAAAAATAAATGACCAGGCTTATGATATTGTGAGCTGATTACTTCAATAACTGCATCGGTTTTCCTAAAGAAGGTTGAATTTACTAACCCTACTTTTTCAGGGTTTACATAAAGAATTATAAAAACTTTTAAAGAGAACCCTTACCTGTAAATTCTCATTCTTAAGAATGCATGAGATAAAGAAAAGAGGAAAAAATCTAAAATGAAGTTTTCCAGCCATTAAAGTGGACACTAGTGAAGGACTCCTGGATTTATTTTTTTAAAACAAAAACCAGTCAGTACCTTAAGCCTTAATGTGCGCTGTAATGAACCGAGGATCTCCTTTAATATAAATTCTGATTCAGGAAGTCAAGACCCTTCTTTTTAAAACAAACTCCAAAATGAGGCTGGTGTCACTGGTCCAGCACATCACACTGTGGGTGGCAAGGTTTTTAAAATGTCTTGAAACTTTTGAGGAAGTTAATACTCCCAGTTGTAAACAGCGCGAACCAGTAACAATTCAGTTCTTTCTATCCTTTTCCACCATCCTATATTTTTTCAATCCCCAACACATCTGCAAATTTATTTGGACATAGTTTATTTCTAATGGACAAAGGAGGTCTATCTAAAAGCAATTAACCTCAATACTGAAGTAGTACAACACGGTACTTAAAATGTCATCAGAAACAACGTATATTACTGTTAGTTCCAGAAAACCCAAATCAAATACCATCCGTTTTAAAAGTTTTGTCAATGCTCTGTTCTATTTTCATAAGGGCTTCTAGAAAACAAAATATTTCCATGTTTTAGAAGTAAGATTTTACTCTTTCGTTATAAGGAGCAAATGGTATATTTTAAAAACTCAAATTTTTTATATTTTAAGTATAGCAATAAACTTTGCTTATTATAAAAATTGTGGAAATAAAGTATATATAGCAATGTCCAGTTATGAAGTTGCATTATCTCTGCAGTCTGATCTTGTATTTAAAGATTATTTGGGCATTTAGATAGTAAGAAATACAAAAGTTTGCATTTAATTGCATAATATTTGCAGTCCTTTGAAAGGGAATTTCTGGGTTTCAGGTAGCAGGGAGTTAATATGATTTCAAGTTGCTACGGTTGCTTAAGAGGAGAAAATACTTATACCTAGAAAGAAATGAAGCTACAATATACTCAGAATCTTTGCACCGCTGTTTCCAAATGTGTTCACACTTCCTACCAAACACTCCAAGCAACAAAGATTCTGTTATCATGTAAGTTTCAGAGATGTAGCACACTGCATCCCAGTTCTAAAAGATTAACAAGGTATATTAGCAGCATATATACGCTCAGAGAAATTCTGAAGAAATTGATTTAAACTTTATTTAAAAGAAATGTTGCATAAATTTATTTTATATCATAATCTTTTTCTTTTTTGTGCATATTACTAATACTCTATTAACATCTTATCCTATGAATATGAAGTTTTAAAAACAACTTTAGGAAAAGTTACTAAAACCAATATCATAATAAGAAGAATAATCATGGTTTTAATCTTTTAAAAATATAGGGTATCACATGTATCATCCCACGGTAAATCTACAAAAATAGAGAGCGAGATTATGCTCGCTACAAAATGGAGATTAAAATGCCTACCTAGAAAATCATTGGTGAGCTTAAATAAGAATGTATATGAAAGGCTGGGCGCGGTGGCTCACGCCTGTAATCCCAGCACTTTGGGAGGCTGAGGCAGGCGGATCACGAGGTCAGGAGATCGAGACCATCCTGGCTAACACGGTGAAACCCCGTCTCTACTAAAAATACAAAAAAATTAGCCGGGCGTGGTGGCGGGCACCTGTAGTCACAGCTACTTGGGAGGCTGAGGCAGGAGAATGGCGTGAACCCGGGAGGCGGACCTTGCAGTGAGCCGAGATAGCGCCACTGCACTCCAGCCTGGGCGACAGAGCGAGACTCCGTCTCAAAAAAAAAAAAAAAAAGGAATGTATATGAAAGCAGTTT
Organism: Chlorocebus sabaeus; assembly: GCF_047675955.1. Taxonomy (NCBI): domain Eukaryota; kingdom Metazoa; phylum Chordata; class Mammalia; order Primates; family Cercopithecidae; genus Chlorocebus; species Chlorocebus sabaeus. The sequence continues at coordinate 64,839,956 of NC_132918.1, forward strand.
GCAAATCTAAAAGTGCTATAGAATTATGATGTGTTATTTTGGGGTCATAGTTAACAGTATACACACAGATATACATACATATGTATATGTATGCATATATAAGAAAGACAGGAATGTGTATACACTATACCACAAATTCCTGTCTTCATGTTCTCCACGATACTGATCCTAGCTTGTATGTAGAGAGTACATGCACAATACATGTATTTGAGTGAATGGATGCAGAAATAAGTGGGTGAACAACAAATAGGGATTCCGTACTTTATTATCAGGTCACCCTTTAGCTTAAAAGAGAAAGACATTCTGAAATCAGTCTTCCTTCAGTGTTTGGAAGTTATGATTGTTTCATACTTCCTTATAGTATCTCATTATTTATACTGTACTATTATAGACCACATTCTCATTAGTCATTTGGTTAAAACTGATTTGCCTAAAATATAGGCAATAAAGTTATGGGAAACCAAAAGTCAGGATTCTATTTCTATTGAATAGTCTATTATTTGGATATTTTAGCTCCCCAAATACTGAAGTCCCTTAGTATTCAGATTACACTTGAGGAGAAACTGTTTTGGTTTTCTCTCAAAAGATCTTATAATACTGGACGATTATTAATATAAGTTTTATTAAGCATTTATAAGTATCACAAATTAATCCATTTGGGGTTTGGTTTTCTGACTTATAAAACATTATCCAAGTGTACCTTGCCCCTACATTTCCTTGCTATTTTTTGAAAATCTTTGACCTGTTTTATAATAATTAACTTGCAATCTATGCTCTACATATTCCTCACATCTACTGACAATCTCGTACAAACAATTGCTCATTTTTCTTCTGTTTCCCCCGCTAGGAAATACATATGTAAGGAATATATATATATATATATAAAATCTTTCTGTTTATGGTATTACTAAAGAACAGTCTTTAACTATTATCCCCATCAAAGAAGAACATACTGTAAACTCTAAATAATTTTATTGTGAAAAATAATTACTAGATTAATAAGTCTATGAGCACTGACTGCAACTATAAGAATTAAATACTAAGTCTAAGTCACTGATTTGAAATGTGAAGTGTGAAATTTCAGTGTGCTTGTAGAAAAGCACAGGTTTTGAACCACTCACACTAATATATTTTTAACCAAAACAAACAGACAAATTAGCTTTGATGATGAAAATAAAAATCAGAACCACAGTGTCATCGTATTCCTAAGGATAAAAAAGTGTTAAGCAGCTAATACTTTGTGACTGAGGTTAATTGTCGTTCTGTAGCAATGATGCTAATCACTATGTAATTTTTATTATCTGGACTTTGTTAAAGTACCTAGTATATATTTTATTGAAACCTGTGTAGTATGTTTTATATTATGCCCCATATAACATTTTAATATGTAGGTTTTAGAGGCCCTATTCCTCATCAGATGTCCTGAAATTTGTGTGAGGTTGCAGTGCATCAGTCAATTGTAAATGTATTTTGAATTTCTTACTGTGTGATAGTGTCATAAAGGAAATGATAAGCAATGATTTCAGTTTTACAGAACTTTAATTTCACCAGGTTACAAGAGAAAACTAATCGTTTCAACTGCTCTTCACTCCCTACCCTGTTGCTTTTTCTGTATTTCCTGTCTCAGTAAATGGCTCAAGCATGCTTCCGTCTTCTAGCTGGAGATAAATTTAGATTGGCACTGCTTACAGCTCTTGTTGGATCCAGAATCCCTCCAAAGAGCTGTTGCTTTCTAGTCTCATCTTTCTAGTCTCATTTTGGTATCTTAGCTTTCAAGGAATACTCTTGGCTCTTAAACATCTTAGGCTGTGCTTTGGACCTAGATTTTAGAAGAGTGAGTCTTTTTTGAGTATTTTCTCCAAGGAGTCTTTGTTATAAGGTGATAGTTTGCTGACCATTCATTGGCTTCTCTGCTTCTCTGAAAGGATCCTATGACTTCAATCACTGTTTTTCTACCCTACTGGATTTTCCTGAGTTGTGTAGTTGTTAAGATCATGGACAAGTAATATGCTTCTGGCTCTGGGAGTATCATGGGCTTCTATATTTAAATGAGTTCAGTGTTGAAGGCATGTCTCACACAAGAACTACTAATCTTAGAGTGACCTAAAAGGTAATAGGAACATTCAAAGAATACAATGAAAAGAGATTTATTTTTGGCAATGGGAGCAATGTGATCTACTGACTTGAGGTTTGGATCTAAACTAACTAACTAATTAATTAATTTTCTAAACACCTACTTAGTTTCCTAGTATCATTTATCAAATAATCCATTTATTTCCACTAATTATAGTGTTTTAATTAGGCTTAATTATGCATACTTATGGCTCTTACTAGGCTTCATTTTTCTTCTGTTGACAGTCTAACTTTACAAAAATATTACATAGTTTTGATTATTGTACTTTAAAATTTGGGGTATAGCAGGTAGAACAGAGGACATTTTGGCTCATTTACTTATTTAGATAAATATCAGGGGAAAAAATCTAACTGACATTTTAATTGGAGTTAATTTTAGAAATTAAATTAGGGAAAGTAATACTTTGAGAACATTGAGTTTTTTTTGTCCAGTTCATGGTATTTAATCTCCATTTATTTAAAATATTATTCTGTATAATTAAGTGAAATTGTGTAATTCTCTTTACACAAGTTGCACGTATTTCTTAAGTATATTTTTAAGAATTATGCATTTTTGTGCTTCCGTGAATGGGATCTATTTTTCATTGATTTTCGTTTCAGTCATTACTGTATGAGAAAATCTAGTAACTTTGAAATATTTTATAGAAATCTCAAATAATATGTATCTAATAATGTTTCACAAGTTTTATATTTTCTGAGTTTTTTAGAAAGACAATCGTATAATATATATACATACGAATAAATTTCTCCCTGACTTCTAATATCCGTAGTCTTTTTAGCTACTAGCTTGAGAAAATGACATATTTTATTAAATATGTACTGTAACTTCACTAAGAGATTTTGCTGAAAAGATGTTTTATAAATCACTAACAGGCATTATCATCAATGCTTGATATACATTGATACTTGATAAAGTTCTGTGATATACCACAGAACTTTATATTGTGGTTCTCAAAAATGTATTTCATAAAAGAACATGACATAATAGAACAATTCTTAGCCCGGAGGTTGGGAATCCTTTACTCTAATCAAGCCCTGACATTAATTAGCTGTTTGACGTAGGACATTTTATCAAACCATATTTGTCTCGATTATTTCTCTTAAAATGAGATATTTGACTGATTCTTACTGAGTTTCAATCCTTCTTGAAACCGTTTTGGAAAATGAATGGAAGCTGTAGATATCCAATGATAAATTAATATATTCTATATAAATGATATTTGCATTAAAGTATAGTTTTATGTTTCATTAGATTATTTCATAGGATCCTGGTAAACAAAACACACAAAAATATCTGAGAGCTAGTTGATCTCTAAAGTTTTTAACTTAAGTAATATTTGGCTACATTACCTTTAAGAAATGTATCTTGCATATGAATTTTAGTTCTGTCGAACAACTAATGCCTTAGTCTACTGACATATCTTTAGTCATAAATGAAAACTACATAACAGTTGCCATAACTCACTAGTAAAACATGTTAGCCTTTATATTCTTTCAGATTTTATACCATTAAAGTATAATTGTATTCTGCATAGTAATATGCTTTTGTGAAATCTCTCTCATTTAATCCATTTCTTCCTAAAGTTCTTAACCTTTGGAGACTTTTAGCTACAGACATGAACTTTCAATTTTGCTATTCAAACAAGCTTAATAAACAGTTTCACTTTATATGCAACTTTTCAGAAATGTAGTAATTTCTTAAATTGAGAGAAACCAACCACTGTTCAGGTTGGATATAAAAATAACATATTTTAAAATGCCCAAAATTTCATTTCTGGTTTAATTTCTAAAGGATAGTAAGAAGCAAAGGAGATTCCTAGTATTTTAAGACTTCTGTCATTTGGACAATGTTCTAATTAGCCCAGATGTTGTGAGATCCTTCACAACATAGTCTTTAACTGCTGTATTTTTTTCAACCCCCATACTCAATAACCTTATGCAACTGAGTTGGCTCCAGGTGAGTTACTGTTTTATTTAAGCCAACTGTAACCCATAGAGTCACAGGATGTTAGTGTAAGAAGGGAATTTAGAGATAATATATTCTAAATCCCTAATTTTACTTGATTATTTCTCTTTGATGAGGCCTCATAATGTAGTGCGGAGAACATGGATTGAGTGTTATAAAATTAAGGATCTATCCTGGCCCTACACCTCAGATTTCTTCTCTGTAAAATGAGCTAGTCAGATCAAATGAGCTCCAAGATCTTTAGAACATCAACTTCTCTTATTTGCATGAGAAGAAGAGTGGAACAAAGGCTCTTTTAGTAGAATTATTCTACTCTAAAAAATTTCTGAAGATAGAAATATATTTTTCTACTTCCAAAAATCCATGAAATAAATGGGTTTTATGACTTCTGACCCTTGTTCCAAAGAAGGAGTAAGTTTGACCTGATATATGTCTTTTTAAAAATTACTTTGTAGTCTAAATGCTTCTATTCTCAAGTCCAAACAAAGTATTTTTTAATTTGAAGCATTGAAAATTAACAATAATATTTACAACAAGTAATAGAAAATAAGGTGTGATATTAATGGAAATATAATCTAAGTGTAGTTTTTTTCTTAAGTTCATATCTTCCTTATCTTTCTACGCCTGTTCCTGCTAAATTTACAAATGTTGTTTCCAGACAAGAGTTTATCTGCTAGAGGGATTTGAAGCCCCCAATTACCTGGTTCAGCAACCTGAGCTGCGCCACCCTACCTAGACATAGATTATGGTGCAGAGTGAATCCCTCTGCTCCACACCTAGGCAGATCGCCAGTAACTTGGAACATCTGTTCACTTGGATCAGCAGCCTGAGTTGTCCCACCCCTCCTGTGCAGAGATCTTGAGGTGACCCTCTCTGCTCCATGGTCAGGTAGATCTCCATGCATTTGGAACGCCTACTTGTCTGATTCAACAGCCCAACCTTCCCCACCATTCCTAGACATAGATAGTGGTGCAGTGAAACCCTCTCTGCTTCATGTCCAGGCAGATCCTGAGGCATTCAGAGCACCTATTTCCCTGGTTCAGCAGCCTGAGTCACACCCCGCTCCATGTAGAGATCTTGGTGCAGGGATGCTGTCTCTGTCCCATGCCTAGGCAGATCTCCAGGCATCTAGAGCACCCACTCTCCTAGATTGAGCTTCAGCTGCGCCCATTACCATACAGAAATCTTGAAGCCAAGGTTTCTCAGCTCCACATGTAGGCACACATAGAATTTATACAAAATAATAATAATAACATTATAGGGAAAGAACAAAAAAGAAAAAATCCTACCTGCAGAAACATAATTATAAGAATTAGAAGTGCCAGCATCTCCATATGAGAAGGAACCAAAACAAGAATGCTGGCACCATGAAAAATCTGAATGTAGTGACACCACTAAAGGACTGCACTAGCTCTCCAGCAGTGGTCACTATCCAAAATAGAAACTCAGAAATAACAGATAAATAATTCAAAACATGGATTGCAAGGAAGTTCACTCAGAGACCCAAGACAAGGTGGAAAATCAACACAAAAAAAATTCTAAAGCAATCCAGTAAATGAAGAAAGAGATAAATGCCCTAAAAAGAAAATCAATCAGAGCTTCAGGAATTGAAAAATTCACTTAAGGAACCTCAAAATGCAATTGAAGATCTTATCAATAGACTGGATCAAGTAGAAGAAAGGTGCTCAGAGCCAGAAAGCCAGTCTTTTCAACTGACCCAGTCTGACAAAAATGAAGAAAAAAAGAATTTTTAAAAATGATGAAAATCTTTGAGAAATATGAGCTCATGTAAACTGATCAAGCCTACAAATTACTGGCATTCCTTGGAGAGAAGGAGGAAAAGCGAATAACCTGGAAAATACATTTGAGGGACTCATTCAAGAAAATGTCCCTAATCTTGCTAGAGAGATGGAAATTCAGATATAAGAAATTCAGAGAACACCTCTGAAACACTATACAAAACAAATATCACCAAGACATATAGCCACTAGACTATCCAAGGTCAGCACTATAGAAAAAACTTAAAGGCAGCTAGAGGAAAAGGGAAAATAACATACAAAGGGAACCCCATCAAGCTAACCACAGACTTGTCAGAAAAAGGCTTTCAAGCCAAGAGAGATTGGTGATCTATTTTTAACAGTTAAAGAAAAGAAATTCCAATCAATAATTTTATATCCTGCCAAGCTGAACTCATAAATGAAGGAGAAATAAAATCTTTTACAGACAAGCAAGCACCAAGGGAATTTGTTACCACTACACCTGCCTTACAAGAGATTCTTAAGGAGTTCTACACATGGAAACAAAAGAATAATAACTGCTGCTACAAAAACACACTTAAGTATACAGCTCACAGACCTCATAAAACCAAAATACAATAGAAACTACACAGCAAACAGCTAACAACTTCACGATAAGATCAAAACCTCACATATCAATACTAACCTTGAAGGTAAATGGTCTAAATGATCCACTTAAAAGTCACAGAGTAGTAAGTTAGATAAGAAAACAAGACCCATTCATCTGCTCTCTTTTAGGGATCTGTTTCACACGTACTGACACCCATAGGCTTACAGGGTTGGAGAAAGATATACCATGCAAACAGAAAACAAAAAACAGAGAGTCGGAGTTACTATTCTCATATCAGATGAAACAGACTTTAAAGCAACAACAGTGAAAAATGACAAGAAGCACATTACATAATGATAAATTGTTCAAGTCAACAAGAAGACTTAACTATCATAAATATGTACACACCAAACATGGGAGCACCCAAATTCATAAAACAAGAACTTCTAGAACTACAAAAAGACTTAGACAACCACACAATAATAGTGGGGGTATTCAAGACCCCACCAATAGCATTAGACAGATCATCACAGCAGAAAACCAACCAAGAAATTCTGGACTTACACTCAGCACTTGACCAACTGGACCTAATAAACATCTGTAGAATACACCACCCATCAACTACAGAATATACGCTCTTCCCATCTGGACATCTGGACATGGAACATACTCCAAGAAATCACATGCTCAATAAAATAAAAAATAAATAAATCTCAATAATATTTAAAAAAAACTAAAAATCATACAAACTGTAGTCTCAGACCACAGTGGAATATAATAGAAATCAATACAAGGAGGCCTCTCAAAAACCACACAATTATAGGGAAATTAAACAACTTGCTCCTGAATGACTTTTGGGTAAACAAAGAAGGCAGAAATTTAAAAATTATTTTAAATAAATGGAAACAGAGACACAACATATCAAAATCTCTGGGATGTAGCCAAAGCAGTGTTAAGAGGAAAGTTTATAGCACTAAACGCCTACCTCAAAAAGTTAAAAAGATCTAATTTTAACAATCTAACCTAACATCTAGAAGAACTAGAAAAACAAGAACAAAGTAACCTTAAAGCTAACAGGAGTAAAGAAATAACTAAAATCAGAGTGGAAGTGAATAAAATTTAAACCTAATAATCCATTTAAAAAATCAACCAAACCAAAACTTAGTTTCTTAAAAGATAAACAAGGTCAATAGACCACAAGATTATCAAAGAAAAAACAAAGAGAGAGAAAGTCCAAATAAGTACAATCAGAAACAGCAAAGGTGACAATGCTACTGACCCCACAGAAATACAAAAGATTATCAGAGACTGTTATGAACACCTCTATGGACACAAACTAAAAATCTAGAGGAAATGAATAAATTCTTGGAAAGACAAAATTTCCCAAGATTGAATCAGGAAGAAAATGAAACACTGAACAAACCAATATAGAGGTTCCAAAATAGAATCAGTAATAAAAAGCCTACCAAGCAAAAAAAAAAAAAAAAAAAAGGCCCTGGACCAGTTGAATTTACCACTGAATAATACCAGAAGTACAGAGAAAGCCAGGTACCAATTCCACTAGAACTAATTTCAAAAAATTGAGGCAAAGGGATTCTCCCTCACTCTTTCTATGAATCTAGCAGACCCTAACACCAAAACCTGGTAAAAATATAGTGAAAAAATCAAACTACAGGTCAATATACCTGATGAACATAGAAACAACAATTCTCAACAAAATATAGCAAACCAAACTCAACAGCACATCAAAAAGTTAATTCACCATGATCAACTAGACTTCATTCCTGGGATGCAAAGTTCGTTCCACATGTACAAAACAATAAATGTGGTTTACTGCATAGACAGAATTAAAAGCAGAAACCATAAGATCATCTCAATAGACACAGAAAAAGATTTTGATAAAGTCAAACATCCCTTTGTTACAAAACCTCTGAAGAAACTAGGCATCAAAAGAGCACGTCTTGAAATAAGAGCCATCTATGACAAACCCACAGCCAATATCATACTGAACAGGCATAAACTGAAAACTTTCCCCTTGAGAATTAGAACAAGACAATGATACCCACTGTCCCACTTTCTATTCAACATAGCACTGGAAGTCCTAGAGAGCAATCAGTCGAGAGAAAGAAATAAAAATCATCCAAACAGGAAAAGAAGTCAAACTCTCTTTTGGGGATATATGATTCTACACCTTGAAAACCGTAAAGACTCTGCCAAAAGACTCCTGAAACTGATAAACAACTTCAGCAAAGTTTCAGGATGGAAAATCAATGTACAGAAATCAGTAGTGTGCATTCACACCAGTAATATTCAACCTGAAAGCCAAATCAAGAACACAATCCCATTAACCATAACCACAAAAACTAATAAATAAATAACTACGAATACATCAAACCAAGGAGATGAAAGATATCTACAAGGAGAAATACAAAACACTACTAAATGAAACCATAGATGACACACACAAATAGAAAGACATTCTATGCTCAAGGATTGGAAGAATCAATATCATTAAAATGTTCATACTGCCCAAAGCAATCTACAGACTCAGCACTGTTTCTATTAAACTACCAACGTATTCTTTTAGAATTAGAAAAAAAACAAAAACAAAAACAAAACAGAATTAGAAGAAAAATCCTAAAATTTACATGGAACCAAAAAAGAGCACAGACAGCCAAAACAATCTTAAGCAAAAAGAACAAAGTCAACGGCATCACATTACCTGACTTCAAACTATACTATAAGGTTACCATAGCCAAAACATCATGATACTGATTTAAAAACAGACACATAAACCAATGGGAAAGAATAGAGAACCCAGAAATAAAATCATACACCTACAACCATCTAATCTTTGATGAAGTCAACAGAAATAAGCAATGAGTGGAAAGACTCCCTATTCAGTAAAATGGTGCTGGGATGCTTAAATAGCCATATGCAGAAGAATGAAACTGGACCTACTACTTTTCACCATATACAAAAGCTCAAGGTGGATTAAAGAGTTAAATGTAAGACCTCAAACTATAATAATTCTAGAAGAAAACCTAGAGCACACCATTCCAGACATGGGCCTTGGGAAAGAATTTGTGACTAAATAGTCAGAAGCAATCACAACAAAAGCAAAAATTGACAAGTAGGACCCCATAAAGAGCTTCTGCACAGCAAAAGAAACTACCAACAGAATAAAAAGACAACCTACCAAATGGGAGAAAATATTGGGAAACTATGCATCCAACAAACTCTAATGTCTGAGATATGTAAGAAAGTCAAACAATTCAACAAGCAAAAAACAATTAACTTCACTAAAAAAAAATGAGCAAAAGACGTGAAAAGGCACTTCTGAAAAGAAGACATACACATGGCCAACAAACATTTTTTTAAAATGCTCAATATCACTAATCATAAGAGAAATGCAAGTTAAAACCATGAGATGTCATCTCACACCAGTCAGAATGGCTGTTATTATAATGTAAAAAAAAATAGGTGCTGGTGAGGCTGTGGAGAAAAAGGAACACTTTACACAACGTTGGTGGCAATGTAAACTAGCTTAGCCACTGTGGTAAACAGTTTAGAGATTTTTTAAAGAATTTAAAACAGAACCACCATTTGACCCAGCAATCTCATTACTGGATAGATATCCAAAAGAAAACAAATCATTTCTATTAAAAATACATATGCACTCACACGTTCGTTGCAGCACTATTTGAATACAATAGCAAAGATATAGATTCAATATGGGTGCCCATCAGCAGTGGATTGGATAAAGAAAATGCAGTAAATAAGCACCATGGAATACCACATGGGCAAAAAGAAAAAAAAAGGAATGAAATCATGCTCCTTGCAGCAACATAGATGGAGCTGGAGGCCATTATTCTAATTAAATTAATGCAGGGACAGAAAACCAAATATTACATGTTCTTACTCACAAGTGGGAATGAGACATCAGGTGCTCATGGACATAAATATGGGAACAATAGCAACTGGGGACTACTAGAGAAGGGAAGGAAGGAGGGAGGATGACAAGAGTTGAAAAACTAACTGTTGGGTACTAAGCTCACTACGTGGGTCATGGGATTATTCATACCTCAAACCTCAGCATCATGGGTAACATTTTTTACCCATGTAACAAACCTGCACATATACCTCCTGAATCTAAAATAAAAGTTGAAAAAGAAAACAAAGAAGAGATTAGAACAAAGAGATTAGAACAGAGACAATATACACGGCTAGAAGACCCTGTGATGACACAACGAGAAAATAGCCATTGACAAGCCAAGGAGAGAGGCTTTAGAGGAAACCAATCCTGCTGACACTTTGATCTTGGACTTCCAGCCTCTAGCACTTGGAGGAAATAAATTTGTTTTTTGAGACAGTTAGTCCGTGATATTTTTTATAGAAGCCCTAGACAACTAATAAACTGCCCTCCTCTGTTTTAAAAACAAAAGAGTTCATCTGAAAAACAACTCTTGTTGCAGCCTCTCACATTTTCCCTTTAAAATTAATATGAAGGCCAGGATGAAGACATAATATGACATCTTAATCATCAGTAAAAGTTAAGTGTCAACCACTGATATGTTGTAAGAAAGTAAAGGAATTTTCACTAAAAGCCAAGCAAATAGGATTAGATTTAAAAAATATAAACAACAGATAGTTTGAGTTTTTTGTGATACCTATTCTTTTTTTTTTTAATTATACTTTAAGTTCTAGGGTACATGTGCACAACGTGCAGATTTGTTACATATGTATACATGTGCCATGTTGGTGTGCTGCACTCAGTAACTGGTCATTTACATTAGGTATATCTCCTAATGCTATCCCTCCCCCCTGCCCTCACCCCACAACATGCCCTGGTGTGTGATGTTCCCCTTCCTGTGTCCAAGTGTTTTCATTGTTCAATTCCCACCTATGAGTGAGAACATGCAGTGTTTGATTTTCTGTCCTTGTGATAGTTTGCTTAGAATGAGCAAACTTCCAGCTTCATCTGTGTCCCTACAAAGGACAAGAACTCATCCTTTTTTATGGCTGCATAGTATTCCGTGGTGTATATGTGCCACGTTTTCTTAATCCAGTCTATCATTGATGAACATTTGGGTTGGTTCCAAGTCTTTGCTATTGTTTATCATGCTGCAATAAACATACGTGTGCATGTGTCTTTATAGCAGCATGATTTATAATCCTTTGGGTATATACCCAATAATACATGGGTATGTGTGCACGTGTCTTTATAGCAGCATGATTTATAATCCTTTGGGTATATACCCAGTAGTGGGATTGCTGGGTCAAATGGTATCTCTAGTTCTAGATCTTTAAGGAATTGCCACGCTGTCTTCCACAATGGTTGAACTAGTTTACAATCCCACCAACAGTGTAAACGTATTCCTATTTCTACACATCCCCTCCAGCAAATTTCCTGACTTTTTAATGATCGCCATTCTAACTTGTGTGAGATGGTATCTCATTGTGGTTTTGATTTGCATTTCTCTGGTCAGTGATGATGAGCATTTTTTCATGTGTCTGTTGGCTGCATAAATGCCTTCTTTTGAGAAGTGTCTGTTCATATCCTTTACCCACTTTTTGATGGGGTTGTTTGTTTTTTTCTTGTAAATGTGTTTGAGTTCTTTGTAGATTCTGGATATTAGCCCTTTGTCAGATGAGTAGATAGCAAAAATTTTCTCCCATTCTGTAGGTTGCGTGTTCACTCTGATGGTAGTTTCTTTTGCTGTGCAGAAACTCTTTAGTTTAATTAGATACGATTTGTCAATTTTGGCATTGTTGCCATTGCTTTTGGTGTTTTAGACATGAAGTCCTTGCCTGTTTAAAGTTCATATGGAACCAAAAAAGATCCCGCATTCCCAAGACAATCCTAAGCCAAAAGAACAAAGCTGGAGGCATCATGCTACCTGACTTCAAATTATACTACAAGGCTACAGTAACCAAAACAGCATGGTACTAGTACCAAAATAGTGATATAGACCAATGGAACAGAACAGAGCCCTCAGAAATAATACCACACATCTACAACCATCTGAACTTTGACAAACCTGACAAAAACAAGAAATGAGGGGAAGATTCCCTATTTAATAAATGGGGCTGGGAAAACTGGCTAGCCATATGTAGAAAACTGATACTGGATCCCTTCCTTACACCTTACACAAAAATTTATTCAAGAGGGATTAAATACTTAAATGTTAGACCCAAAACCATAAAAACCCTAGAAGAAAACCTAGGCAATACCATTGAGATACCTATTCTAATGGGAAATCCTTCACCCCATGCTCACACTCTGCTCCCTGATTCAGAGAGCTGAGGTCTCCAAGAAAATGGGACAATCATCCCTCTACTGCTTAGACATTGCTTTAAAACATAACAGTCACTCTGCTAGGCCCAGTAGCTTTTTCATTCTATTCAAAAGTAAAAGAAACATTAAAGTTTACAAAATGTCCCAACTAGAGTTTGGAGCAGGGAAGGAGATACTCAAATGTTAAAATGTCAATATTTACTGATAAGAAGGAAAATATAGATATAATGGGATTTTGCAAAATTAAAAGTCACCACTAAACAAAATTTAAAATAGAAAACATAAAAATCAAACAAACCTTGAAACATATGGAAAAAGATTGAAAAAAAGGAAATACCAAGAAAACACAAATGTAAGAAATAATAGGTCATAAACACCATGATTTTAAAGAATGTTTAAAGCATAGGAAACAGTTCAGGTTATTTCATGTGAAGAATTCAGGAAACAGATTATTACATATTACATGATTCTTATTTGGGATAAAAAAAGGAAATAAACACACACACAAAAGAATTGAAAATAAATCCAATGAGTAGCAAAATTATTTGGAAGTTTTCCTTTTTAATCATTAAAAAATAATTGATTTATATCAAATTAATATTGTGCTTACATTTATTGATCACAAACTATTGCATGGAAGAGTGCGTAATACATTCTTGTACATTATTTCATCTGATCTTTATTGCAATCCCATGAGGCAGATAATTTCAAGCAGATTTTATAAGAAAAAAACTAAAACTTGAAAAGCTTGAGATTTCCTGGATATCCTTTAAAATTAGGAAATATCTTAACATGAAAAAATTTCTCACTAATGTAATAGAAACCTGCCAGAAATTATTGTCTTAACATTTTGCCATAATTGCTTAATTTCTATTGTTAAATTTAATAAAATGTTACAGATAAAGCCCTTCAATTCTCACTTGCCCCCTCTTTCTCTCCTCTACTATTATAAACTTGTTGCATAAGATTTTTTAGCTACTATTTTTACTATACAAATGAGTTAGCAAACCAATATATGGCATTATTTTGTCTCATTAACTTCTATGTGAGTCATCACAAATGAAAGAAACGATGGTAATAATAATAACAGCAGACATACATGAGGTTTCCTTAGTACCAGGCAGTGTTCTAGACACCTACATGGGTTAACTCATTTAATACTGGCACAATTCTATGAGCCCAATACTATTATTATTTGCATTTACAGGTAAGAAAACACACCATAGACTAAATAACTTATCCTAAATCACAATCACACAGATAGTATACGTGAGAGCTGGGATTTCTGTCTTCCTTTTGGGATTTTTACTTTCTCACAGAGCATTTACCCATGATAACAGATGTAAATCTTATCTGTTTATTTATTTATGTTTATTATTCTACAATCAGCGGTTGATTTATTCATTTTGGTTGATGTATCCATCTCCTTACTGAAGCACAATTACTTGTTTTGCACTTATTAATAAAGTAGAGAGCAATGAGCAATCAAATATGAGTTCCCTTGTATACATGCAAGAATTTCTCTAGGTAAGATATGTACAAGTGCACTTGCTCAGTCCAAATGCTCATGCATCTGCAAAGTTAACATATTAGGTTGGTGCAAAAGTAATTTTGCCACTTCTTTAATGTAATGTAAAAACAACAATTACTTTTGCACCAAACTAATATATTGCTAAATTCTTGTCTCAAGTATTTGTGCCAATTTATTGTTTGGTAGTTTTCTGTGTTCTTTCCCCAGATCTTCACTAGCAATTGTTACCAGTGTTTTTCAATTTGTAAAAATCCGAGTGGTATGAAATAGTGCTTAATTCTTATTTTCATTTCCATTTCCCTGAGTAGGTAAGGTGGAATACTTTTTCATACATTTTTTGACCAGTACTGTTTCTCTTTGATGAATTAGACACTTAGCTCATTAACTTGCAGGTTATCTTCTTTCCTAAGTAATCTATTTAATGCTATATATTTTAAGTGTAAAATTTTTTTAATTATCATTTAAATTATGTGGGACTTTTGAAGTTGATTCTTATTACTGATTTCTAATTATGTGCATTGGTCATCACAGAATTTGGTTTACATGATACTGATTCATCAGTATTTGCTGAGGCTCAGTTAGTACATAATCTTTGTGTACTTGGATAGAATATGTATTAATTCTTAGTGTTTTATATATTTCCATTAGATCAAGCTTTTGAGTTTAATTGTACACATATTATAGGACCTTATTAATTATTTTCTAATCAAATATATAGAGAAATTTTATTTGGTGCTTTTTCAGGTTTCGATTCACTTTCTACAGTGTTCAGTTTGTGTTTTATAGTTCAAATATTTTTATTAGGTCAAGCTTCTGAATTGAAGTTAAATATTTAAAACATACTACCTTCCTGTATTCTCCATTTTTGTTTCATTAGTTCAAATTCATTATGTTCTAAGTTTCTGTTCTGCTAACCTTGTGAATGGTAAATTATTCCCTCATGTGTTTTGTAATTTTTTTTAAATTCTTATTCTGAGCTTGTCTTCAATAGCACTCTTTCTGTAGAAATCCTGTGCACACTGAGCTGTGAAAATATACAGAATTTCGGTGGTGATTGTTTATGTCTTTGCTTCTCTCAATGATGCCAGTATTATCACCTGCCCTGGGATCAAATTTTTTAAAACTTCTTAGCATCAAAATTCCTGTGCCTCATAGATAGTGTGCTTCCAAAGCACAAGGCTGAATTTTTTAATTTGCTTAAAAGAGACTACTTTTTAAAACTCAAGTTTCTTTGTCATTCCCATAAGCTGGTAGGTAAATTATTTCTGTCTTTCTCCCTGCATGTTTCACCCTTTCACTAACCCAGTTTTACAAAAGGTGTAAGTTCCAGTGTTTGCAGGCTTTAAGAGTTATCTCCTGTGCCTTGCAATGGCATGAAACTCAGGCCCACTGACATCATTACCACTGATTAGCTTCCCATCTCTTCCCCTATCAGCATCACCACCATAGTGTCAGCTAACTAACTTCTTACTCTTTATTTTTAATATGGAAATTTCACTTCCAAAATATTATATATATTTGGAAGATATATATATAATCTAATATATATTAAAATAGATATTTTTGAAGAATATATGTATTCATATATGTATATGAGTGTGTGTGTGTATATATATATTTCCAGTATTTATAGGTATTTCTATCAGAAGGGCTTGCACATTAACTAAGTTTATGATCTTGCCAGAACCACAGTATTAATTTCTGCCAAAAAAAATAGAGCCTATATTCCAGTGCGATTTTGTTATATATTTTGTTTGAAATATAAAAATGGTTGTTATCTACCCATAAGAGGCCAACTGAATAAGGGTTAATTACTCTGGACCTTATTCTTGCTTAGAATAAGTAAGATTATTACAAGATTATTATGCTTATAAGTAATCTTATAAGTAAGATTTCCCACATAAAGATTTCCCTTTATGTGGGAAAATCATTTTAATGTAAGACCTCAAATCTTCAATCCTTCAAACAGAATTTTTCAGTTAGCAGGAATATAAATTATGCTTCTGAATTGAAAAGAGATCATAAAATATGCTTAATATACAATTATTTTTTTCTAACTGCTACTTTAATCATAGTAATTCCTTTGGAATGCATGACAAGTTAATATACTGCAGATTATGTGTCTAAGAGACTACAGATATGAAAAAAGACAAAACAGAAAAGAACCAAGGCTTTGAGACTGTGACAGTTAAATCCAATAAGGTTTTCAGTATTTACTATAAAATAAATAATTATTGATTACCTAAGAGCGACACACTGTTGTGAATAATACTAAGAATTGAAAAATAGAGTCTGCCTCCTTTAAATGTATTCTCATTAGAAAATCAAGGTGGACACAAAAATATTGTAAAAAGTAAAATAAAATGTAAAAAGACAAAAATGTTAGTTTGGTGTGTGTTTGCACAAGTAGAAATTTCCTTAAAAGTTCAGAAAGACACAGAAATAATTCTGAATCTCTCTGAAGGTGGCATTTGAACTGGGCTTCAAAAGGTGAATATTATTTTCGAGGATTCATCAGAGAGCATTTCAGGTGAGAGGCTCAGTGTGAATAAATGCATGAAAGCAGGAAATCTCACAGTGTATTTGAGGAATTGTGAGTGGCTCAGTTGGCTTATAGTAGAAAATTAATGAATAGCTGAATTTGCAAGATAAAAGAAAACCTAAACGAGAAGGAGACGTGGTGTACATGGACGAAGCAGGCTGGATACTAAACTAAAGGTTAATGAAATTAAGTTCTAAAAAAGGTGGAGAACGCAAGTCTCATCTGAAAGAACTAATCATGACCTAACTCCAGCACCAATATAGCTTAAGTTTGGCCACATCTGAGTTTTCTAGAGAATTTGAGACTCAGGAGTTTTTTATAAATCTCTAATATTTAAACATTGGCAAATACTTCAGAACTTGAAAACATCATATAAAGCCCAAACAAAATATCTGTGGGTCTGATCAAGCCCGTTGGTCACTAATTTGCCATCCTAGACACAAAGAAAGTGAAATAAATGGATAATACCAAAATGATGGGTTGGGCTTTTACCTGAGGTGTCTGAGTATGACCCCTAAGACATACCCAGACAGAGAGTAAGAGAAGATGTAACTAGGTTTCTTGATTGATATAATAATTTTAAAATTTTAATGCAAACTTGAGAGAAACACTGAAAAGGATTTTCTTTACAATATTTGCCAAATGATTTTCATCCAGCTGCACATTCTTGTGAAAAGAAATACCAATGCTGTTTTTAGGTAAAGGTCTCGTGCTCTCTATACTTGCACTAATGAAAAGGTATTCTATTATACTAATTGTGGAAATATTTCCATAACAGCGTTTTGGCATTTATAAAGAATTTCCACCAGAATACATTCCCCATAGGAGATTTTAACAAACATGAACATAACTCATAGATACATGATAGGAAATGAAAGATAAACATTTTATCTAAACTAGTTAGACATCTGGAATAAAATTGTAATACCTCTTCTCTATTTTTCATCATGCATGTATATGTGGCTGTTTGCTTTGTATTTAGGGTTTTTCCATCTAGTCACAAAAAGAAGTAATTAAAATGTGTTGTGCGCCCTTCGGCCCTAAAGAAGCTACTGCCAAAATATCTATGCTGACATGGACTTTACTTGAACATGAGAATCGTTGGGTTTTTTCTTATATTTTCATTGAAATTAGCCAGAAAAGATAGAAACAAAACCCAATTTTAATTTCTCAGAAACTCAGAGCCCAGAACCTTATTCAAGATAGAAAATATTTACAAAGGCCTCCATTTCAAAAACTGGTGGATTCACATCCTACTATATTTATCCATACTCCTATCCTTTACACCAAACTCAAGCAGAAATGGGATACCAGAAGGGTCAGTCAATTGAAGCACTAAAGGCAAAAATAAAAATTAACTCCTATTTAGCTTTATGTAGCTTTCAACATCTCTAAATTCATTTTCTATTATAATGATACTTAAAATTCACCTTTGGCTTGACAGTTCTCAATGAACCTGTGTTTAGGATAAAATGTCATATGACAATTTTTAAGAATATATGTTCTAAATTCAGACTCCAAAGCCTAGACCCTGTATTTACTATCATTGAAAATTTATGAGATATTTAAATTTTACAGGCTGTCTAAGGTACAGCCTGTAAAATAGCAACAGCATTAGCTACTTTATATGGTGGTTATGAGGATTAAGTGATGTAGAGTGATTCAATGCTCAATATATGTTCATTGCTACTGCTGCCACTGCTGCTGTGGTTGTTTTAACTATCATTGCTATTATTAACATGATGACATTTTATTTAAATGACTATGGTAGCTTATTTTGTTCCCAATAAACTTTATGTAACTTTTTTGCTATATTGAAGCCAGTGCCTGAACTGCTCGCAGTCTCTACCGAAAACCTGCTCCTGATGGTCAGGGATTAAAGGCTTATTTTTAGCAATCTTTCTAGCCTGAAATGGAATTCTGTCAAGGTTGGCTTTTTTGACTGTGACGCACAGAGGGAGGGCGGTATTTCTAATTTTATCATCTGCCCATAAAATCATGTTTTAGTGCTAGCTAATTTCATTAATTTTTAAAACATAATGGCTTAGGCTTACAGATTGAAAAGCTATTTTGTGACTGAAATGGTATATTTTGGAATATGTCGTGACTCTGTGACCCACTCAGGAGTAATACATAAAAATGATTTCAAAGAGTTGATTCGTGTCTGATTTACAAGTGACAGCACATGATTATAGCACATGATTCTAGTCTCCAATACAGTGCTTTATATGTTTCATACAAAAATGTGCATAGTAATACAAATACATCTGCCAGAATCCAAAAAATAATACCATGGTACATCAGGATTCAGAAGAGTTAGAGATACTTAAATGAAAATCTAGTATTATTTTGTTGGCAGCTGAGGATATGTGACTGTGATTTCTCCATCAACAACACCCTTAGTGAATGGTATAAGCAAGCCATCTTATGGTGGTCATTCTTTACAAATATCATGACCATATTGACTGTGGGTGTGTGTTCACATGCACACATGTGTGTGTAAGAGAGAAGGAGGGAGAAGAGAAAGAAGAACTGCAATTCATTATCACTGCCAAGTTATAGAATTGTTAGAATTTGACACTTTTTTCAAAATTGGTGCAACAACTACTTTTTATTCTTTAGAAAGGACATATTACATCTTTGGGTAATGAGCTAAATGGGAGTATTTTAATAAAATGCTCTCTTTCATATAAGTCAAAAATTACTTTCAGAGGTACAAATTGGATAATTTTTTAAAAATCTTTATTTGACCAAATACTCAATACATTTTAATAAGTATAGGATATTTTCATCTACCATTTTGAACCTCCCATTTTAAGCGTTTTTGTCTTCACTGTCTTGATCCCTAAGGACATTTCTATTGTGTGTTTCTTAATACAGACATTCTCATTAGAATGATAGCAACCTGTGTGACTTTTATGTAAAGTGTACTTTCTATAATTTCATTAAACTAAATTAATTTTTAAATCAAATTCTTATACAGTAGAGTTAAACAATTCCTTTATGTTTCCTTTTTGATTTTATTGAAATTATTTTTATTAAGTTCTTTTGGTATAAACTTTACTACCAAAGATTTAATTCACTAATCAATTTTTAAAAGTTCATATCAGATACATTGATATTATTTTAGTAACATGTCTACAGCGCCCAATTTTTGTCAATTTAAGTTTTAGTGAGCTAATTTCCACCAAGAAAATGTTATTCTTTCATCAATTTTGGGTCAGTTACAAATTTTAATCTGTGCGTTTTTAGCCATTGTTAATTTTATTTTTTATTATTTCTACTAAGTCTAATTTTTTAAAAATCAATGCTTGCTGTCTTTAATGTTCCTAAAGAATGTATAATCCCAGTCAGGTCTTTTTGTTTTGTTTTGTTTGGAGGACTAATCAATTTTACCGTACTCTGTTTTAAACATATCCAACTGTGTTTGCCTCATTGCTACCACTTGTGTTTACTAATTGGATATAATAATTAAAATATGTGTTTATTTCTTTAGTCAAGACGCAAAGACATGAGATAGTACAAACGATGGTAACTAGGTGGAGATGGAGGTCAAATATCATTACAATCCAAACAGTTGGGTCAAAATATCCTCCTTCAGATATTAGACACCTCAGTGGAACAAATCAGAAAGTATATGGTTTTGCTATATGATACTGATGTCTTAGAAATAGTCATTATATCTTAGTTTCTATCTACATTTACAGATCATGGTATTTTCACATTTGAATTTCCCAACTGGCACATGGTTATTTGTAGATATATACAGAGTTTATAATGAAAATTGTCAACTAATCTTCCAAATCAGAAAGCTAACTTGTTTTTAAATAATACAATTTTTTTGTGACAAAGTAACAGAAGACTGCAGAAAAGGTGAAGAAAGAACTGTCATTTTAAGCAGGAACAAAACACCATGCACCGTGCCAGAACAAAATTATTTTCTTAAATGCTCTCAGCAAACAAGAAGGCATTTTTAGTTCCATATTTTAGCTGAAAAAGCTGAAACTTAGAGAATTAGCTTACCTAAAGATAAATTATTAAGTATTGGTGGGGGCTGCAGTTCAAACCATTCTGTAAACCCAAATCCTGTTTTATATGCAAAGAAAGAGTATCTATTCTGTGGTATTTACAATTTAGAAATACATTTTTTTATCATTTAACAAATATTAATCGAGTGCATATTAGGTGCCTCATCCTGAGCTAGGCTTGGGAATCAAGTGTGTAAGAGAGACCATAATCCCTATGTTCACAAAGCAGTCAGCCTAGTATTTACCTGTAGGCAGATAACCAGAAATTAAAGTGTGTTGAGACCTCCAGTGGGGTGGGAGGTGTAAGGAAGATAGGGCCAAGAGATTGATCAATTTAAGCAATTGAAATGACAAATGGATTACCTAGTTTACTGAAAAGTGAAAGGGGATAAATCTAAATGAAATCACTGCAGGTGAAAGAATTTTGCAATATCCTGAAAGATCCTTAACAGTATTTATAATTGTTGCGTCATAGTGATGATGATCCACAATGATTAGAAATTATTATCTCAACACCAGCATAAGGATTGAATGCCAGCAACTTGAAATCTTGAGTATAATCTTTTCTAAAGACTGAAAAGCTTTGTCATGATTGTACATTTATTGGGTCAGACTGCATGACCCTAAGATAAATCCTAAAATAAATTCCAAGAGATTTCTACCGCAGTATCTCAAAACCTCAGTATCTTTTTCCTTGTTATTTCTCTTAAAATTATTTCTTTTTATGTATATTTTTATTTTATTTCAATAATTTCTGGGGGAAAGGTGAGTTTTGGTTACATGAATAAGTTCTTTAGTAGTGATTTCTAAGATTTTGGTGCATCTGTCACCAAGCAGTGTACAGCATACCTATTGTGTAATCTTTTATCCCTCACCCTCCTTCCACCTTTCCTCCTGAGTCCTCAAAGTCCATTATATCATTCTTATGCCTTTGCATCCTCATAGCTTGGCTCTCACTTATAAGTGAGAACATACAATATTTCATTTTCCATTCCTGAGTTACTTCACTTAGAATAGTGGTCTACAGTTCCATTCCAGATTGCTGCAAATGCCATTATTTCATTCCTTTTTGTGACTAATATTCCATTGTGTGTGTGAGTGTGTGTATGTGTGGGTTTGTGTCACATTTTCTGTATCCATGCATTGGTTAATGGGCATTTAGGCTGGTTTCATATTTTTGCAATTGCAAATTGTGCTGCTATAAACATTTGTGTGCAAGTGTCTTTTTCATATAATGACTTCTTTTCCTCTGAGTAGATACCCAGTAGTAGGATTCCTGGAACAAATGGTAGTTCTACTTTTAGTTCTTTAAGGAATCTCCTTACTGTTTTCCATAGTGGTTATACTAGTTTACATTCCCACCAGCAGTGTAAAACTAGTCCCTTTTCATGACATGTGTGCCAGCATCTATTATTTTTTGATTTTTTGATTATGGCCATTTTTGCAGGAGTAAGGTGGTATCTCATTATAAAATCAGTATTAGGAAAATGACCATATTGCCAAAAGCAATCTACAGATTCAATGCAATTCCCATCAAAATACCATCACTATTCTTCAAAGAACTAGAAAAACACAATTATAAAATTCATATGGAACCAAAAAAGTTCCGTAGCCAACACAAGACTGAGCAAAAAGAACAAATCTGAAGGTATCACATTACCAGATATACTACAAGGCTATACAACAGGCTATAGATATCAAAACAGCATGGTACTGTTATAAAAATAGGCACACAGACCATGGAACAGAATTGAGATCGCAGAAATAAACCCAAATACTTACAGCTAACTGATCTTCAACAAAGCAAACAAAAATATAATATTCAACAAATGGTGCTGGGATAACTGGCAAGCCACATGTAGAAGGAAACTGGATCCTCCTCTCTCACCTTATACAAAAATCAACTCAAGATGGATCAAAGACTTACATCTAAGACTTGAAACCATAAAAATTCTAGAATATAACATCAGAAAAACTCATCTACACATTGGCTTAGGCAAAGAGTTCATGACCAAGAACTCAAAAGCAAACACAACAAAACAAAAAGGAAGTAGATTAGACCTAATTAAACTAAAAAGAAAGAAATGATCAGAAGAGTAAACTGATGACCCACAGAGTGAGAGAAAACAGTCTCTAACTATGCATCTGACAAAGGACTAATGTTCAGAATCTACTCAAGCAAATCAGCAAGAAAAAAATAAATAATCCCATAAAAATGTGGGCAAAGGACATGAATAGACAGTTCTCAAAAGAAGGTATACAAATAGCCAAAAAATATATGAAAAAGTCTCTTAAAATTATTTCTAAAATTTAAAATGTGCATTATTTTTTGCATTATGAGTATTTCAAAATAAAGTTGAACAAACTTGCTGATTCTAGGAAGAATTATACTAAATCCATCCCCACATCATTTGTGGTTTCCCTGTTACACACACACACACACACACACACACACACACACAGAGGAAGAGAATGAGCCATTATACTAAATATCAGTCCAAACCAAGCTTTTCTTATGGGTTCTGATTTTGATACCTTGGAAGAAAAGGAAAACATTTAAAGTTTGAAAACTTGTAAGTTAAATATACTTTACATGACTTCCCATTCTGTACCGTTAATTTGAGCCAATTCACATGAATTTCTTTCCCCATAAATGCTTTATATTTACCTGGCCTTGTGATTATTATTCATGTCCTTTCAACTGTCCTAAATGTACTTTCTCTCCATCTCTGTTCATCCAATTCTACTCATTCTGTACAGTACAATTTGAATATTTTCCTCCTCCTTTAAACTCTTTCTAGTTGATCCAGCTAGGAGGACTTTAAGTAGAGTCAACCTTATATTGCCTTATTTACATTTGTATTAGGGTTTCCCCAATAGACTGCAAGATAATAAAGACCTTTCTCCCTTATTTTTGTATCTCATGCAACAGCCTGAACATTGTGCATGGTCACTAAATATTTTTTAATGGAGAGAATTGTTAATTAGCTAATTAAGGGCAAGAGACTACCGGATAGATGGACTCAATGAAATTAATGTTGTAGTCTCATGGCTCAAGGTAAGTCTCCCCTTCAATAGTAGTGGAAGGAAATGCAAAGGGAACTGGTCTGAAAGTCAACTTGACTGGGAACAGGATGTGAGAACAGAACATTTAGGAATCAAATCTTGTCATGAAGGGGCAATTGCAGGCAAAAACAAATGAAGAAAAAACAACATTGACTGTGTTCGGTTCAGTTCTAGCACAAAATATCAAAGATAGACTTTGACAATCTGCAGAATGTTCAGAAAAGGAAGAGCAGGCACAGGAAGTGTTGTCATATGACCTTGAAAAAGACTACCATATAGAGGGGATGAAGTTGGAGCTGAGGTGTTGACAATTTTATTTTTAAACATTGAAAATTGCTGTAATATTACTTAAGAGAGTAGAAATAGGGCCAGAGAGTGGAGAAGCAACAGAAGCAGATTTGGACTCAACACTGGATTTTAAATGTGTCAGGGCTGTGACAGCAAGGAGAATCATGTGTTCCTGGATTCTTAGCTCCAGTGGAAACTGGAGCCAAACTCTGCCTTCCACCAAGGCCTGGAATAACCAGAGCCCTGGCTTCTTATCTTCTCCCTAAGAATCCCTGATGCTGTTCCCTTGGTCCTGCTGGGCTATGCTCCTGCTGTGCTCTGGTGTTCTTGGACTTCCCTTTTCCCATTGTTGTTGTGCCTCTTGCCACTTCTGGTACCTGGCCAAAGTTGGAGAGCTCTGTCTCTGAAGGACACCTGTAAAATTTGCCACATGGAAATTAAAACATGCTTCCCAAAATTGGAGTTTCTGGAAAATACCACCCAATGACATATAATGGAGGCATTTTTCCAGATTTGTAGGTCAAGACTTAGGCAATTGTGCAAATTAAATTTCTGTTGGCTTGTATGGTTTTGATATCCCCAAACCACTCAGGTAGATATGTATATTAGGGCCCCTGATGTTCCCTGCACCAGAAATAACTTTCTAATAATCAGAATTGTCCCAAAATTGATATGACATACAAGATATGAAGTAAATTTGGTTTTGCCATAGATGACCAGGGGCTAGATGTTATTTGACTGAACGTTGTAAGTTTAAATATTAGAGTGGATAGCTGCTGAATTTGCTGTTAGCCTCAACACTAAGTGATATGATATAGTCTTGAACAATAGGGGAGGTTGAACACCCAAAACTATGACTTTGCTTCTTAGCAATCAGCCACTTTAGTCCTGTTCTTCTTTCCACTTTTGCCTACTTTTGAATCAAAAATATCATTGTTCTTGATCCTGTGGCATTTGTCCCTTTCTTCCTATACATTTGCTCTATAGTCGATAAATATTTCCTTCTTCGTGCGATGTGTATCTTTCTCCTTTCTCAAATCTCCTTTCCTTTCCCTTTTGTCTTGAGTTGGTGATTCAGATTTATCCATGGTTTTGATTAGTAAAATGTCTCATCTCATATAATATCGTGAGTGTCACAGGGCAAAGCACCAAAGGGTACCAATGGATAAGGCCAGGAACAGAAACACAAAAATTAATGCAACAGGGGTAAGCAACCTCTATCTTCAAAGGAAGATGGGGAGTTAGATCTAGATATCGACTAGTCATATCCTTCAATGTTTATAGGATATTGGCCCATTGTTCTCAGAGTGCTTTTAAAAAAACCGCTGTCAATTCTAGTTAGGTTTATCTATTTAAAACCAGATACTGTACTTTGGTTATAATGTGAATTAAACCAGCTTTTGTATGCCATGCTGGAGGCTAAACCACTTTTTGTCCTTCTTTCCATTGTTTCAAATCCATTGAAAAGGCATTATAGTTGCCAAACAGTGGATTTCTAAACAGATAGTTGGTGTCTGTAAGTGAAATTAGAAGTCAAATGTCAATAAATTGTATCATTAAAATGTGATTTGAAGTTCTTTGTTTATTCAATATTTTTGATAAGGTCCAAGAAATTACATAGAAAAATGGGTTCTTATAAACAAAAGCTATGAGGTTATAAATTTCTTCACAGCATAGGTATGACCTATATCAATATCTTGCAAAGTTCATAAAACAGTAACCAAAGAGTTCTATTCCTAGAAAATGAGTCATTGGGAAGTTGCTGAGAGTTCAGTCTGTGGTTCCAAAAAGGTCTTATGTTACCGAAATCTTTGCATACACAAAACATTAAAACACCCTCCCACCAGCTGCCTTTGGAATAATAGCTAGGTTTTCTGCGAGAAGGGCTGGGGAAGTGTTCAGAAAAGTTTTCATGTTCAACATAAAAATAATACAAGGTCTGCAGACCACATGTCCTAGATGATGGAGACAGTTAAGTTGACAGTAGACAACGTGAGAAATTCCTATTTGCAGGTGAAATGGAGAAAAATCTACTGGGATAGCTATTTCTATGAAAAAGATGAAGTCTTTCAGAAGTTCATTAATATCAAAACCTTGACTAACAAGAAGGATCAGGAGATAGGAGCATATTAAAAAGTGTAATGACTTTCAATTCAGACAAACCCAGATTCAAAAACCTGGTCCTTCTCCCTAACAGATGTCCACCCTTGGTTGTTTTGCTTAAACCTTCTTAAGTACCAATATTTTAATGTCAACATTTCAGATTGTAATACATAGTTCTTAGAGTTGTAAGAAATTAAATTACGTGATGTAGGATTAAATTAAATAATATATAAAATACTTAGCACATTAAATCATGGTCTCCTACACAAACAGAAAAAAGATCATTAAGACATACTATTTTTGTCATAGGGAATCAAATAACAGTAAAACAAATAATGCCAGAAAATATTCTGAGTCTGTGTCGTAACCATTTAATGTCTTCGGTACCTCATAATGGAAAGTGTCATTTGTAAATATGAATGTTACAAGATCTTTGATTTCTGAGAATGATGCAATTGTGTACATTATTTTCTACCTATGAAATTGGGATGCTGAATTAATATTTTATATAGGTTTTCAATAATGAAGGATTTTTGAAATCTGCATAATTTTCAGTAAAACAGAAATCCCATATTTAAAACAACAGCACCAGCACTAATAAAAGCCTTACATTGAGTGCTTGCAACATGTAATACTGCATTCTGCTAAGCACTTTATGTGAATCATGTCACTTAACCTCACAACAGCCTATGAAGTGAGTTACTATTGTGTTCTCCATTTTAGTGAGAAGAAGACTGACAGAAGAAGAATAAGTAAACTTGCATTACATAACCACTAAGAGGCAGAACTAAGACATAAAAAGTCAGGCAACATAATTACAGGACAAGATCATGTATGCACTTTTATATGCTGCATTGCTTGCCTTCTGGGTTACCAAGGTTTACTGCATTACCGGGGTCTGACACATCTCTCTGTACTCATGTTTCTCTTCTGCATTTCACTGCATTTCTTGTTCTCCTGTGTGCTGTCTCTCTGCATTCTATCTACTTCTCATTTTTCAAAATGACTGTGCCCCACTTTAGGTCTCTCCAAGACAACGTCATTGCCCTGTGTTTACTTCAAGGCCGATTGCTTCACCACACACTGGCTGAAAACTTATTTTGGAATGTTCAGGCAAACTCCCACTACTTACTGTTTTTCACACCTGTCAAGCTATGAAACAAAGGTACTTATATGTTTTTAAATGCATATGAGTCAGAATCCACTCTTCCAACAAAGACTGACACCTAAAACTTGGTGTTTCCTTTTGAGACTTGGACATTTCCTAGAAACATGAAGAAAAGTCCTTTAGAACAGTTTCTTTTTTTAACTTTTAAGTTTAGAGGTACAAACGCAGGTTTGTTACTAGGTAAACTTGTTTCATGCAAGTTTTTGTACAGATTATTTCATCTCCCAGGTATCAAGCCTAGTACCCATTAGTTGATTTTCCTGATCTTCTCCCTCCTCCCACCCTCTGCCCTCTGAAAGGCTCCAGTGTGTGGTGTTCTCCTCTCTGTGTCCATGTGTTCTCATCATTTAGCTCCCACTTGTAAGTGAGAACATGTAGCATTTGGTTTTCTGTTCCTGCATTGGTTTGCAGAAGATAATAGCCTACAAAGCTCCTTCCATATTCCCACAAAAGACTTGATCTTGTTTTTTTATGACTGCATAGTATTCCATGTTACGTATCTACCACATTTTCTTTATCCAGTCTGTCATTAATGGACATTTAGGTTGATTCCATGTCTTTGCTTTTGTGAATAGTGCTGCAATGAACATACACATGCATGTCTTTACAATAGAATGATTTATGTTCCTCTGGGTATATACCAGAGGATATATTTGCTGGGACAAATGGTATTCCTGTCTTTAATCCATCTAGAGTTAATCATTGTATATAGTGTAAGGAAGCGGTCCAGTTTCGATCTTCTTCTTATGGCTAGCCTGTTATCCCAGCACCATTTATTAAATAGGGTATCCTTTCCCCATTGCTTGTTTTTGTCATGTTTGTCACAGGTCAGACAGTTGTAGGTGTGTGGTCTTATTTCTGGATTTCCTATCCTGTTCCATTGGTCTATGTGCCTATTCTTGTACTAGTACCATGCTCTTTTGGTTACTGTAGCCTGGTAGTATAGTTTGAAGTTGGGTAGCATGATGCCTCCAGCTTTGTTTTTTTTGTTTGTTTGTTTTTGCTTTTGTTTGTTTTGCTTAGGATTGTCTTGACTATTCAGGCCCTTTTTTGGTTCCATATGAATTTAAAAATAGTTTTCTTCTAGTTTTGTGAAGAATGTCAATGGTAGTTTAATAGGAGTAGCATTGAATCTATAAATTGCTTTGGGCAGTAAGGCCATGTTAATAATATTAATTCCTCCTATGCATGAGCATAGAATGTTTTTCTATTTGTTTGTGTCATCTCTGATTTTGTTGAGACGTGTTTTTGTAGTTCTCTTAGTAGAAATACAAAATCTCTCATCTCCCTAGTTAGCTGTATTCCTAGGTATTTTATTGCTTTTTTTTTGGCAATTGTGAATGGGAGTTCGTTTGCGATTTGACTCTCAGCTTGACCATTGTTGATGTACAGAAATGCTAGGGATTTTTGCACATTGATTTTGTATCCTGAGGCTTTGCTGAAGTTGTGTATCCGCTTAAGCAGCTTTTGGGCTGAGACGACGGGATTTTCTATATATAGAATCATGTCATCTGCAAACAGAGACAGTTTGATTTCCTCTCTATTTGAATACGCTTTATTTCTTTCTCTTGTCTGAACTTCCAATAATATGTTGAAAAGGAGTGGTGAGAGAGGGCATCATTGTCTTTTGCAGTTTTCAAGGGGAATGGTTCCAGCTTTTGCCCATTTAGCCTGATGTTGGCTGTGGGTTTGTCATATACGGCTCTTTTTATTTTGAGGTATGTTCCTTCAATACTTATTGAGAGTTTTTAACATGAAGGGATGTTGATATTTATCAAAAGACTTCTCTCTATCTATTGAGATAATCGTCTGATTTTTGTCTTTAGTTCCGTTTATGTGATGTATCATATTTATTGATTTGTGTATGTTGAACCAACCTTGCATCTCTGGCATGAAGCCTACTCGATTGTGGTGGATAAGCTTCTTGATGTGCTGCTGGATTTAGTCTGCTAGTATTTTGAGGGTTTTTGCATCAATGTTCATCAAGGATATTGACCTGAAGTTTCCTTTCTTTGTTGTACCTCTGCCAGGTTTTGGAATCAGGATAATGCTGGCCTCATAGAATGAGTTAGGAAGTAGTCCCTCCTTCCCTCCTTTTCAGGTTTTTGGAATAGTTTCAGTAGTAATAGTACCAGCTCTTCTTTGTAAATCTGGTAGACTTTAGCCAGAAATCTGTGTGGTTGTGGAATTTTTTTTTTTTTTTTAATTGGTAGGCTATTTATTGCTGCCTCAATTTCAGAGCTAGTTATTCGTCTGTTTAGGGATTCAATTTCTTTCTGATTCAACCTTGGGAGGGTGTATGTATCCAGGAATTTATCCATTTCTTCTAGATTTTCTAGTTTATGTGAACAGAGGTGTTTGTAACATTATCTCATGGTTCTTTGTTTTTTCTTGGGGTTAGTGGTAATATCACCCTTATCATTTCTGATTATGGTTATTTGAATCTTCTCTCTTTTCTTCTTTATTAATCTAGCTGGTGGTCTATTTTATTAATTTTTTCAAAAAACAAGCTCTGGGATTTGTTGATCTTTTGAATGGTTTTTCATGTCTCTATCTCCTTCAGTTCGGCTCTGATTTTTGTTATTTTTTAACTTCTGCTAGTTTTGGGATTTGTTTGCTCTCGGTAGAACAGTTTCAATACCAAGCTAAGGTAAACAAAATCCAGTGAACTCTCTAACAGGATTTTTGTATACAATACTCAAGCATATTATATGGTCTAATTTATTTTACATTTACTTTTATGACTGAGATGTTAGAAAATGCATCCCCCTCCAATGTTTTTGGGAAAAAAACGTAATTAGAATTTTCTTTTGAAGTTTTGCAAACCAGGGAAACTTGAGATTCGTTTTCAATATATGCAAAACCCTATCATTTTAAGTAAAATGGCTGTCAGGAAACTACCAAAAACAGTTGAGAAATTATATGCAAATTTGAGAGGAGACCTGTCACTTCATTTTTCCTCTCCAGCTTTTCACCAGCCTGAAACTTCGAGAAAAAAGAGAGGACAAGAAGGAAATTTGAGGCAGACTATTAATGTAAACTTTAGCATATCAATAATGAAATAATTTGGCTGGACTTACTTATTTTTATCCCAAATTGCCTTCCTAAAACATGTTTTTGTCCTGATGTAATGCAAGTGATGAGCACTTTCAGTTAAGATTTTCTTACTGAGTAAACAGTTTCCTTTGTAAAGGATACTCTGAGCTCAGGCACAAATGTATGTCCCACAAACCTATTTAAGCCACAAGAAACACTAGAGCAACTACCCATGAAATAAATGCCCATGTTGGGGCACAGATCTGAAAGCATTGTGAATTGTAAGTAATTTATGTAGGAAGGTTAAATGCAATAGTTCATAGTTTATATTCTGCCAACTTAACCATGAGCTTAATCTTTGTTACACTTTTTTCTATTATTAGCTGAGATTTAAGAGGCATTTGGAAGTGCCCCAGTTAGCTGGAAACAGATGGCCTGTTCTTTCTCTTCTTAGAATCAACCAGACAGCTCTACAGTAGCTGCTCAACTGTGGCTTCAGATTGTTTAGGGGGTTTTTTTTGTTTGCTTGTCTTTTGTTTTCATATGTTGTTTTTTTTTATTTTTTGTACATGTGATGATGGCCTATTTTGGCAATTTACAATACTGTACAATCTTTCAATTAATCATTGCTTAAGTGAAATGCTGTACTTCGGTAATCAATGTTCAAAAACTTCCTATCATACAAACTTTTCAACTGTCATGTAGACTATTATGAACTGGCAGCCTCTGGACTAGTTTAATACAAGTGCCACATTTTTTTCTTGACAGTACTAACAATATATAATATTG
This sequence comes from Chlorocebus sabaeus, assembly GCF_047675955.1. Lineage (NCBI taxonomy): Eukaryota > Metazoa > Chordata > Mammalia > Primates > Cercopithecidae > Chlorocebus > Chlorocebus sabaeus. The sequence goes on from NC_132918.1 coordinate 64,871,250, forward strand.
CTTGTTCTGGAAGGTTGTTCAGCATGGAAATAGAGCACAAGTGATACATACATGAGAATGTGAAAATCTGCCATCTTTATCCCATCAATATTTGCTGTTGGATCTTCCCTCAAATAATTAAAACAAATGAAAGATAAATTCAAAAAGTCATACTTTTTACACAGAATTTTGCCTTTAAAAAAGGTCAGTCATTTGTGAAGAAGCTTTACAGAATATTATTTCACATAATCTTAGATGTGAAAGGGAACCTAGGGATTACTCAATCCAATCACTTCATATTTAAGTTTAAAAAATGGAATTCTATGAAGGATCACAGAGCTACCCAATTAGTAGCAAGACCAAGCATAGGACCCCCAATTTCCTGACTCAAAGTCCAGTCTTTACTATTTTATGATTAATTACTTTTGTTTCAGATGTTTATCTCAAAAGTAGATTGTACGAATTCAGAAATGTAAGATACTTCTTATTCTGTGAGAATCAAAGTCTGACATTAGTGGGAATTCCAAGTAATAACTGCTTTCCTGCCGAATTGGGACCTAAATTTACTGGTGCCTTCTGAGTAAAACAACAAATCAACACTAAATGCCGTTACCGCTTTGTGCCGTTCTAGCCTGATCACATCTCATAAAACGGAAAAGGGGTGAAGGGTTCAGAGTGAGCTTTGGGATCCAAGTCTCTAACCTCTTTGACTCTGTCTCTGAAATTAAAATGTGAAAAATTTATAGTTTAGTTAATAGTAATGTACCAATGTTAGTTTTATAGTTTTTACAAATGTGCTGTGATAACATAAGGTATCAGCACTGGAGGAAACTAGCGAAAGATGTGGGCTATACAGGTGCTGTCTGTACACTTTGAACTTTTGTGTAAATCTAAAATTATCTCATAACAAAAAGTGCTTTTAAAGCAAAACAACAACAAAAACACCCCAAAAATTATAGTCATGGGCACTAGATTAACCTTGAAGCACAGAGACAGATATGTAAGTATGTTTCTTTTCAATGATGTTTGTAATCAATGCTATGAAGTGTAGATATTTTAAGAGCAATAGAGATGAAATCTCAAGCTTTTCTCTGATCTTTGCTCTTATTCAGTATTTGTAGCAGTAATAAATACTTCACCAATAACCATCCCACTCCATCTCCCTTTACACAGACATAAAGACACACACACACGCAGACTTCTGAAACTTATCCTGATATCTCTCAGTCACTTCTGCAGCTGAGTAGTCCCATGCTTCAGGCCCTTGCTTAGGAGGCTGAAGAGGGTGGAGAAGCTCCCATGTTGTGCCGCATCATAATCATTTCTTCCAATGCTCTGCCTCTCCCAGCAAACCGCCTGCCACCTTTTACATCAAACATCACAGTGCTTTTCCACCTCTCATCCTAATGAAGTCCACGAGGTTGATTAAGTGGACCTTCAGAATTGTGGAGAGAGGGGAAGCAGATGTTAGTAAGAGTATTTTTAAATTCTTGGAATTTGCATTTGATACTTCTTAATTACTGTTAAAGTAATATCCAGATTCTAAATACCAAGGCATACTATGTTTATATTGTAGACTGCATTTGGATAATTCTATTTTCTCTGGTATGCGGTTATGCTTTTGGGACACATTTTCCCTAAAGTGGGAAGTGCAAACTTATTTAATAATGATCTCAACATAGCACAATTTAAAATGATAATTTGAAATGATATTTTGTGCAGCATCACGAGATAACTATACAAATGAACTCTTGTAAGGTTAATAATGTATTTAAAGCTTGAAAACTGCTAAGAATAAATCTTAAATGTTCTCACCACACACAAAAAAAGATAATGTGAGTTGATGGATATGTTACTGGGCTTGATTGTGGTAATCATTTCATAACGTATATGTATATCAAAACATCATGTTGTATACTATAAATATACACAATTTTTATTTATCAATTATACCTCAATAAAACTGAAGAAAAAAGAATCAAAATATGCCCAAAAGGCAACTGGAGGAAAAAAATACAGCAAAATGATTACCTCTGGGTTAAAATTCTGATAATGCCACTTTTAACAAGTTATTTAATGTCCCTGAGCCATATTTTTCACATCTTTAAAATAGAGATAACGGCCGGGCGCGGTGGCTCAAGCCTGTAATCCCAGCACTTTGGGAGGCCGAGACGGGTGGATCACGAGGTCAGGAGATCGAGACCATCCTGGCTAACCCGGTGAAACCCCGTCTCTACTAAAAAAATACAAAAAACTAGCCGGGCGAGGTGGCGGGCGCCTGTAGTCCCAGCTACTCGGGAGGCTGAGGCAGGAGAATGGCGTAAACCCGGGAGGCGGAGCTTGCAGTGAGCTGAGATCCGGCCACTGCACTCCAGCCTGGGTGACAGAGCGAGACTCCGTCTCAAAAAAAAAAAAAAAAAAAAAAGAGATAACAATTCCTAACTCTTTGTGATTATTAATGAAATAACGAACCAAAATGTGGACTGTAATTGTACCTATTCCATAGGGTTAGTGCACGTAAATGAGATGGGATGTACCATTTTAGCAGAGTATCTAGAGCGCAGGCAGCAGTTAGTAAAATGTTGACCATGTACTAGCCTGCTAACAAGGAAACCCTCACATGGGCCCCATTCTTGCTGCTAGCTAACTTCTTTTACAACATGGCTCATTCATACCAAATTAAGTAGAACACCATTTTGAATTATAGGTGTGATTAAGTACTTGCTGATTATTTTTCCCCTTTCTCTCCACACACATATCGTTTAGCAAACATCTAAATCTGATTTAACAAGCTTATCTTTTACTGGGTGGTTTTTCATATTACTGAAGTATTTTATATAACCACAGAGATTCTTCATAGGTTTTCCTTAAATAACATGCTCACATTCCTTATATTAAACCTAAAACATGTTAATTTACCATATGCTAACATAAATCAGAGTTTCCAGGAACACATCTGTTGTATAAAACAGATCACACCTGTACACATTGTGAATGCACACATATAAATAGTAAACCAAAGTATACTGTTGTAGGAAATCTAAAGAGTAAAATAAGAAACTCCTGTTTAGAGTTAAAAGTATGTAATTAAGCAAAATACTGGGGCCATGGTAAGTATGCAATGAAAAATACACCAACTGAATTATCATGCTAATGATAAACTCTTCTAGGAATGACTCTTAAGAGTCGTTCTGTCTTTGACATTGATTATTTATTTCATAAACCTATTATATTCATGGAATCAATTTTACTAATTATGAGATTGTTTTATGATATCTTTTGTTTTTATCATAAGTCACTGCACTCAGTATATTTAGATTCTGCTTTATGTTGTGTATGCTGTTTCCTTCAAAATGTTCTTTAGGAAAAAAAATATTTGAGCAGCAGAAACAGGCTGTTCTAGAACATCCTTTCCTTTAAAGACATGAGTTTCTCCAGCATAAAAAATGATTGGATTCCAAATTGGTTAAATTGCTTCTTCTGTAACAGTTCAGTCACATGTTGTCTTGTTACAGTGAAACATGTGCTCTCATTTCAGAAGAGCCATTGTGTGAAAAAGTTTTATTTGGCCCACATAGCCAATCCCCGGATTTGTGGGTGTTACCTCCTTTCTGTGTTACCAGTTTTTTTCATCATCATTATTGCTTCTGCTTCATCAGCTGTAACACAGTTTAGGGCAATCCTTTTAAAGAATGAGATGTTTTTCAAAATAGACCAAACAGTTGGCTAGACAGAAAAGAGATATCAACAAAATTAGGTCAGTTGTTTGTCTGTGTGTTGCTCCCTGAACCACTTCAGAGACACACCATCTCACACATGTGTAAACTAACAGACATTAAGCAAGCATATCATCTGTGCATTCCAACACATATTTTTATCCTATTTTATTAAGGAAAGTAAATGATATGCAAAGTGATTTCATTCAGAGAATACAGGACCAAAAGAACCAAATAAATGCTTGGTTTAGACCCTCTTTAGCAAGCCCTCTAGGTGTTTCTGATGCAAGTTAAAGGTTGAAAAACACTCTGTAGCAACACAGAAGGAATAAGGCCCAGTACTTGCCCCTAAGCACTTCTCCTTGGTCGCAAGGAATTCCCAGCTGCTTCAAATTTGCATTTTAATTACCTAGCACAGTTTTATCATATATAAGCTTAGTTGATAATGATAATATTATTACTACTTAAGAGTGTAATGGTTTTTCATCTCTTCTTGAGCAGCCATTCAATGAAGTATTTATTAGAAAGTAGTAGTTAGTATCCATTACAGAAAGCCTTATGAATCTTATGAGTTGAGCTGCATTGTTATTGCTTGTTACAACACACACACATAGAGAGAGAAAGAGAGAATTATAAAGTATAAAATCTTAAGGGATAATTATTTTCAATAAATAATTTTAAAGTGATTTTTGTGTTGTGTTTAAATTCTAGATAATATTATTAAGTTTATACTTGCTATCGTCTCATGTTTATTAATACAGGTTGTTTACAGCTTTCTGACAACGTAATTAATATACAATTAACTATATATATTTATAAAGCATTTAATTTGATAAATTTTGACACATATATGCATAGTATCATAAAACAGTTTGTAGAGGGGCTTTCAGTTCTGATCGATTACAGGTATTCATTACTCGTGCATTTTCCCCCTTTCAACCCTGATTTTAAAATGGGACTGCAGAGAACACTTCCTGAGTAAAGTAACATGAGCTAAGATTTGTAAGATGAGTGGATACCTCCCCAAGTGAATACAAAGGGGAAGAGTTTTACAGAATGGAAATAAAGTCTATCTCACCTAGACTTCTAGACTTCTCACCTCTGACATCTAGACTCATGGCTGTTGTAATATATCATCACTTTGGGTTTTGAAATATTTACTCAACTCTTTGTTTCTTCTTATAATTCCAAATGAGATGAGCTTAACAGGGCAAGTGAAATAAGCAACACTGCTTCTGAGAGTAGCCATCCCTGCAGTTTGTTGCATTATAGTAACTTGTTTAGCTTTGTCCATCAATCCACTCTGGAATTCATGTTTATATGCCATGTGTATTATAGAGAACAGCATGAGGAAAATTATATTTTCACTTTTAAAGAATGAAATCTAATAACTTGCCTTTAATTTCCTTTTTACCTCCTTTTTCCCCCGAGCAAATCATTACCTCCCCAAATATTTATTTATCATTACTCCCATGTGTTAATACTGAGACTTTACTTTTTGTTCTCTCATTTGCATTATTTCCTCCATTGCAGGTTGGCTTCATGAGTTGGGAAAGAGACTGGAATCTCCGTACTATGGCAACAATACCTTGGGGGGCCCGTCGATCCGAAGTGCCTATATTGCCGCGCTGTACTTCACGCTGAGCAGCCTCACCAGCGTGGGTTTTGGGAACGTCTCTGCTAATACAGATGCAGAAAAGATCTTCTCCATCTGCACCATGCTGATTGGTGGTAAGTGAGCATCTTCTTTTATACCAAGAAGAACTGTGCCTGTCTAACTATCACTGCCTGTTTGTTCCATCCTGAAATACAATAGAGATAAGCTGATTAACATTGCAAGATTCTAAAAGCACTAATTAGATAGTCTAGATGCAAAGCTGTAGTTGTCTCTGTGGTTCCATATAAAAAGAGACTTGAGAGATTAACACACTAGAGCGTGCATTTAAGAAGAATGGAGCAAGATTAACACATGGGGCTCCCCTTATGTAGAATCATTACCTCATCCAGCTTACTGTTTTAGCCTGCAAAGGTAAGACGAAGTAAGAAGTGGCTATGTAGGCAAACTTGTAATACACATTTACCCTACCCACTAGAATGTGTACTCTGGACAGTGGCTTAGACCCTTTCCTGGATCCTAGACTTTTCCTAGATCCTCCAACTTACTTTTACATATGCCCTCTTTCTGGTCCACATTGTGGCCTTGAAACTGTGGGTCAAGTCCGTTTCAGACTCTTCACTCAGTTTCTTCATCTTTCAAGTGATGTATTAGGCAAGATGCAACTGTGGTTCTTTCTATCTCTGATGTAATGTTATATGACCATAAATAACATAGAAATTGCTTTCTATAAAACAAGGGTATTAGTAAGATCCAGCAGTACTTCTCCCAATAAAAAAACAAATTTAATTTAGATGGTCTTCACACTTCTTTCCCTAGGCAAGCAACTCTTTTATAAGAGACTCAGTGAAAGAGGGTGGTTGATTCAGCAAACATCTATCCCCACTCCTGGAATGAAAGCCCCAAGTACACTTACTTTGGAAAGCTCAAAACATTAAAAAATTAGGAAATTTGTCCAAAACGCTCTCTAGAGAATTTTACGACAATCAAAAACAGGAATAAATATTTCTTATATGAACATAATGAAATAGTCTGCATTTTATACTTCTCTTCAAAGAAATCACATTTTTAAAGCACTAAGAATATTTTTAAAGCCAGTAAGTTCAATATTCAGTTAAACTAAGAGACAGCTATAATTCATAAATATACATAAAGTCTGCAAAAACTGAGACTGATAGATGGCAAACGCGAGGAGAGATGGGAAGATGTGACAAGAGGATCTGGCATGTCAAATCTCAGAAAGCATCAGCAAAAATACACTTCCTAAGTGTGAGGTTCATAGCCTAAAGTGCAAAAGCTATCACCCTCCTTTATTACAAGTAAGAGCAACAAGTGAGCAAGTTTAGTGGAGAAGTAGAGAAGGCTTAACTCACAAAGAATCACACAGACCGTTCATATTTGCAGAGATCATGCTAACAACAGACAATAATTCAAAATATATTAATAAAGCTATTGCTGTTATTAAAGAAGACCACAAACAAAAACTAAGTATCTTAGAAAAGATATAACAAAAGAGATTAAAGATGAGATGAAGTATCTAAGCAAAGATATCAAAGAAAAAAGCAAAGCCATCTTATGCACAAAGATAAAATTGAAGGAAAAAAGGGAATAGACATTGCAGAGAATATAATGAGTCATAAGGGATAAAAAGAAGGAAAGAAAAAGAAACTGAAGGGAAGGAAGAAAAAGCAGAGAGAAAAAACAAAAAGAGACAGAGGGAGAAGAGAGAAAGATCAATGATGGAAGGCAGGCAGGCAGGCAAAAGAAAGAAAAAGAGTGAGTGACAAAGACAGAAAGAAATGAACTTAAAAAGAGTAGAGAAAACCCTAACAGTAGAAAGCAGGCTAAGGAGAGCCAGCATATGTATATTGCTTATTAATGCATACATAAATTTTAATAAGAATCAGCAAATTCAAAGGAAGACTTTTCACTATATAGCATTTTACATAATTTTTTAGAAAATGTTTGATAACATGAATTATTACATGTAAATTTTTTAAGCAGGAAGAAGAGAACAAGCTAGATAGAGGCACAATAGAAAGGAAGGAAAATAACAGGGTAGAGTCAACCATTTATGTATTCAAATGTTGTATTAGTTCATTCTCACTCTGCTAATAAAGACATACTCAAGACTGGGTAATTTATAAAGAAAAAGAGGTTTAATGGACCATGGTTCCACATGGCTGGGGAGGCCTCACAATCATGTCAGAAGGCAATGGAGGAGCACAAGCACATTTTACATGGCAGCAGGCAAGAGAGCACGTACAGGGGAACTGCCCTTTATAAAACCATCAGATCTTGTGAGACTTATTTACTATCAGCAGAACAGCACAGGAAAAACCTGTCCCCATGATTCAATTACCTCTGACCAGGTCCCTCCCCACAACATGTGGGGATTATGGGAACTACAATTCAAAATGAGATTTGGGTCCGGGACACAACCATATCAAGTGTATAACCAAATACTTACTGAATGTCTATTATATGACAACACCAATACAATAATAGTGAACATTTATTAGTTGTTTTTATGTTCCATTCTCTGTTTTAAGTGTTCTAACACAATACCATAATTTTTAAAGCAAATCTATGGGGTTGGCACTATTATTATTTTTTCTTATAACAAATAAACTATTATACTATTTTCTCTGGACTCCAAACCCACCTTTATTTATTTTGCTTTGTAACGCTGGGGTTTGTACTCAGCAAAACTCATTCTTCTTTGCCAGCTGACCTCAGTTGCTTTTTCTTATAGGAGGAACCAAGGGAAGACTGGCAGGCAGGAGGAGGGGAGAAGGGACTGCCTGCTGTGGTGCTCATGCTGTTCCCTCAGTGGACGCGGGCACCTCAGCAGCAGCAGATGGTTTCAGCCTTCATTCCAGAACCAAACTCACTGGGCCTCCTCAGACAATCTTGCATCAGTCAGGGGCGCCATCTTGTCCAAAGACAGAACCCTGGCTCACTGACACTCCTCACAACTCCTGCTCTGTGTTTCTATGTTCTGATAACTGCACTTCTTCCCTCCGTGTATCCAGCCCTAAGGGTTAAGCCTTCTGCATTTGCTATGTCCGTGTTACCTCTATTTTTCTTTTTTGTTTATTCAGCCTTCCAACCCCAGGAAAACCAATTCTCTATACTGAATTACTGCTGTTGAAGTATTTAGTATAATTTCTTTCTTCTAAACTTCCAACTGATGCAGATTGATATTATCCACATTTTTCAGATGACAAATCTAAAGTATGGAGAATTAAAGTAACTTTCCAATGCCACACAACCAGTTAGTGAAAACGCAAGGTTTGAACCCAGGTGAATACTTACTTCTCTCCTTAAATATGTAAAGGGAAACTTCACTGAACCATAGGCCGCTGTGATGGAGTATTAGGAGATGTTGGAGTCTACCTGGATCAAGTAAGCATTCTTTTTAGGCTAGAGTTCTGTTAATATTTTCTGCCCCACAATATTCCCCTCAAAACCTGTTTTAGCATGTCCTCTTAATGACCTTAATTCAAGACATCACTTTGAGTTTTGAACTTTATAATAGGAGATGGCTCCTACAGGCTTCCTTGCATGAGAGAAGTGATATGAGTGTGTGGGTCTTAAGCAATTGGTCACCCAGCATACAGTGAAATCAAAGAAGTATAAAAACAAACGTTCCCTCAAAGAGCTTATGATCCAGTTTGGAGGAGATAGGCTGAAACATGTGGAAAGAGTTTTAATGATACCAGGCAGTAAATGCTAAGTGCCATGTCAGTTAGGAAGTTCAGAAGCAGTGAGAGTTTCTTGGAAAGACAGTGCCATGGCACAGTTGTTGAAGTAGCTTGCTGGGGCTGCAGCAACTGTAACAAACTCTTGGCTGATGTAGAGCAGTGATCGCCTAGGGAGCAGAGAACAGGAATACTCATTTTCTGAAGAGCTACAGTGTGCCAGGCCCTGTGGTGACTCTTTCATATCCAGCATTATGACTTTTTATAATTTCTATTCTCTGTGATAGCCCATATTTCAGCCAAGCAAAATCACAAGCATTTTGCAGATAAACATAGTCTATATTTATTTAATATTTGCCCATGTTTCTTCTACTCCTGATGATAATTTTGGGAAATGCTCACAGCTTAATTCTACTAATTTGACATTTCAAAAAATCCGTAAGATAAATGAGCTTATTCTCTATTGATTCACTTACTGTATTGTGAGTAGTACTGAATCAAAAATTGTTAATGCACAAACTGTTCCCGGCTGTTCTCTGTAGGTAGGTGCAACACTGATTACAAAGGCCAAAAGATACAGGAAATAATCTGAAAATGTTACTTTGTTTCTTGTTTGTTGAATGTTTATTGAGCAAATGTCCTGGTGCAAAATCAGTGCCCACTGGTAAGTGGCATTAAAAAATTTAGGTGACCTGAGCAGCACTTAGCAAACTATTCATTTGAAAGTCAAATGGCATCTAAGTGACTTGAGTTTATTAGTTAAAGCTTTTCATATTTGTGTTTGTGGGGAAATAATTTTATATTATTGTGAAAATTACGCTGGCTAGGAAAAATGATGCCTGCATTTTAATATTTCCTAATTAACTAATTACTTGTAAAATGTTGAGAACTAATCATAAGAGCTCACACTATTGAGCACTTTGTTCATTTAATTCTTACAATACTGTGAGAGAGAGATTATTAATACCCCAATTTAGACATAAGGCAGAAGAAGAGATTTAGTGAGTTTAAATCCAGGCCTCACTAAGACCTGGCAAACTTCTTCTAAAATACTCATTTTCTTATGTACCATAAATTTATTTTATTTACTTAATTTTGATAAATATAAACAAATAATTTATTTTTAAAAAGAAGGACCTAAAATTTGTGTTACCATAGACTTAAGTCTAAGGTATCTCACTAGGAATCCGCCACACAAGGCTATGAAATTGCTAGTGGCAAGGATGCAATATACTAGAAAAATAAACAGTAGCAATATTAAATGAGAAAGGGGACTGGCAAAACTCCAGATAATCATCAAGGACAGAGATAATATTGCTCAGTGAGAAGAAACGGGTGAAAAAATGCTGAATGGATCCACCTGGGAGTCCTCTGGGAACCCATCAGAATTTCCACAGGAGTTGTACAAGTTTTATTTTATATGTCTATCTATAGATATATATAGATTTTCTGAAGAGCTACAGTGCGAGCTACAGTGAAGAGCTAAGAAAGTTCATAGATAGGCAAGTTCATATATAGATATATAGAGATATATAGAGATAGAGAGAGAGAGAGATATAGAGATATATACATATATAGATATATAGAGATATATACATACACACACATACATGTATATGTATATAAGCATAAACTTTATATGTATGTGTATATATATATAAAGTTTTCATTTAAGGTGCCATATAAACTTCCATATAAGCATCTGTAATTATGGAGTGTACAAACCACTAATATATGGGAGGAATATTTAAAACTATAAATCAGAGAGATTTAAAGCAAAAATAATGTCTAAAAATTATACATAGACAAAACTATGTGAACTTTGAGAACACTCAAAACAAATAAGTAATCCTAATAACTTCAGATGAATATTAGAATTAATGAGCGAATTCAGTAAGGTGTATGGACACAAGATCGATATGCAAAAAATCAATTGCATTTCCATATACTAGTAACAAATTAGAAATAAAATATAAAAATTATTACAAATAATTAAATATTTATGAATAATTATAACTAAAAATTTGTAAGACTTCCATACAGAAAATTACAAAACATTAGTGAGAAAATAATGGAAGGATATACAATGGTGATGGTTGCTAACAATGGACTCAGCATTGCGAAAATACTAGTTGTACTCAAAGTAATCTAAAGATTAAATGCAATCCCAATAAAAAATTCCAGTAGATGTGTGTTTGTGTGTGTGTGTGTGTTTGAAAATTGACAAGTTGTTTCTAAAAATCAGTGGAAAAGAGCAAAAACCAGTCAAAGCTATCATGAAACAATATTGGAAGATTTGTGCTACACATATCAAATGTATTTCAAAGTTACAGTAATTAAGAGTGTATGGTGTTTGTCCAATAATAGACCAATAGGCCAATGAAACAGAAGAGAGTTCAGAACTGTTTCTGAACTCATATATTGGCACACATATATTGTCACTTCATTTGTGATATGGATGCTACTTTCAGTAAATGTTGTTGGGTCAAATGTATATCTACCTGTTGGAAGACAACCTTGGTCCCTCTTAAAACTGTACATAAAAATTAATTCCAGGTGGATTTTGATCTAAATTTGGGAGGGAAAACAATAAAACTTCTAAAAGGTAATATAGGAGAATATTTTTATGACCTTTGATTTGGCAAAGGTTTCCTAATCATGACACAAAAAGCCCTAGCCATAAAGGAAAAGAATGATAAATTCAACTGCAGAACTTCTTTTGTATGAAAAGACCTTATTATAAATGTGAAGAGGGAAGTTACAGGGCAGGAGAAGATATTTTCAAATGTTTATCTAACAAAGGACTCTCATCTCCTGTATATAAAGAACTGTTAAATCGATGAGAAAAAGATCAATCAACTCCCTGAAATGGGCAAAAGCTTGAAAAAAACCCTGAAAAGTAGATTTCCAATACCGGAGTAGATGACAAACATATAAAAAAGTGCTCAACATCATTAATCAGAAACATGCAAATTAAAACCAAAATTAGATACCATTTTATGTTCACCAAAATGATATGTTTAAAAACACTGCAACCCTAAGTGTTTGAGAGGATAATGGAAGACCTTGACCTCTCCTACACTGTTGATGGGCATGTCAGTCGATACAACTTTGTCAACATCTACCATATCTGAATATACTTCTACTCTGTGATTCAACAATTTCACTTCTGAATATATAACCAGTGGAAATGCATACATGTATACTTCAGGATATATACATAGATGTCTACAAAAGCCTTTTTGTAAGAATCTCAAACTGGGAATGTCCATTAATGGGAGAATAAATAAGTAAATTCTCTATTCAAGAGAGCATTATACACTAAAAGTAAATGAACTACTATGTCATGGAACCTTATGGACAAATCTTACAAACTCAATGCTCAGCAGAGAAGCCAGACAGAAAAAAGTACATACTGTATGATTTTGTTTAGAGAAAGTTCATAGATAGGCAAAGCTTATTAATTGTAATATAATTGGTAACTGTGGTTACCTTTGGTGAAGGGATTGGTTAGTGATTGTGAAAGGGACACAAGGAAGCCTCCAGAATACTATTATTTGGTTTATTCATCTGGGGTGGTGGGAGGTAGTGATTCTATAGCTATGTTTACTTTGAAAAATCTCAATGAGCTTCACATTTAGCAAGTGGGTAACTTGTTCTATATGTATCTTTGATTTTAATTTTACCTTGTAAAATTTTAATAGATGAGCTAAAAATAATATATCAAGTGTGAGTTAAGAAGCTGGGTAATAGTGAGCTAAGTTCTTGCCTTTCATATCAGGTTGTTCTTGGGTTTGTCTTAACAATAATGAGTCAAGCAATGGAGTACAATTATGTTGTCCAACATTTTGGTGATAACTGCAAAAATACCCAAAAAAAATCATTTTAAAAGGTTGATTTTAGCGAGTGAGATGGGGATGAAGGGATGAGTTTGGGGCTGGACTATTTATCATAGATTTTCTAAACCATTTGCTTACAATTATGAAACATTTTAAAGAAAGTATCAAACTACCAGAGGCACATTTCAGTTCCATAAATATTTATGGCATACTTAAATTATGCCAAGAGCTGTGCTAGATGCAGGGGAAACAAAGATGACTAAGATATGATACTTTCTTTCAAGGAGTTCACAGTTTAATAATGGAAATAGGTACTTAAGCAGAGGATGTTCTTTCTTTTTTATTTCTATTTTTTTCTATTATAATGTACATTTAGAAAAAACTGGAAAACAAACAGAAAAATAAAATTACACATAGTCTCATTATCAAAAGAAAGTTTTCCAGAATTTCCATACATAACTATTTTTTGAAATATGTATGTATAACTATTCATATTTTTTGCAACCAGACAAAATATACAGAAAATATTTTCCAATGTCTTTAAAAATTCTATCACACTAAACAGTGACTGCCTATAGTCACCTAATGAGTTTGCCCCAGTTGATAGAGTCATCAGCACAGCCTTGGAGGTTGGATAAAGCTTCCTAATAAAGATCATTCATCACTGAGAACATATTCTGTTTCAATGAAGCATTATTATCACAAAGTAATCAAGGCTTCCCTCGGGTCCCCCCACTGAATACACACACACTACCCTGACATAGTTTTATTGGACCCATATGATGAGCTATTGTGTTCGCAAATTCAGGCTGTTCTCAAGATGTCTTTGCACTGCCATTTAAATTCATCATTTAGGAAATTTTTCTCATCTCTATTCTCTCTACCATCTGCCATCCACAAGCCAGTGTACTTATAACCAAGAATGGAAATTTCCAGGGCAATGAGGAGGTGGGAAAGAGAAGGAGGGCAGCTAAGATTACCCAAAACCTGAGCTCTGGCCTCCTTTTATATCAGTAGAAAACGCCCCCTACTTAGCCTCCAAAGCCACTGCAAAATAGTTGGCTAAAGTAATTAGCAATGATGTTATACTCCTGGAGATACGTGTTGTCCAAAATTCAGGAAAAGAAAGAGAAGGGGAAAGAAAAAGGGGAAGGGAAATGAAAAGGGAAAGGAAAAGACAAAGGGAAAGAGAACGAGAAAGAAAAGGCCAGGCAGTTCTACAGAAGCGCTTCTTTCATTTGAGAACCGCTTACTTTCTTCTTAGATGCCAATTGTTGAGGTTCCTTCCAGGACCTGATACTGAGATGAAATTTTACAAAATGCATTTTATGCAAAACTACACACAAAAAAAGAGACGCCCACACACTCAGCAGGTCAAACACTCAGGAATTATATACATCAAATTTGCTAGAAATAAAGAGAAAGTAAGTAATAATTTCCATACTGACCTGGATATAGAAGTTCTTGAGTCAAACTTTCAGAGCAGATGGAATGATTTTTTCTGACAGTTACACACACTCTTTGCCAGGGTGAAATGATAACCAGTGACAGAATGGTCATAATAACTTTGGAAAATGAAAGACTATGAGGACCAGAATTTTATTTTTTTAACTACTTAAATTAGAAATAGTTATCTATGCTGAAATGAGACTTTGAAATTGTGGTGACTCAGACATAGACTAGTACTTTTCAATAACACTTATGAATGCTATAATTAATCCAGTAATTCATTTTACTAATAAAATACAACTAGGATGTTAAATAATCTGAACGTATTACTTCTCTTACTTTAAGTGCTTTACACATTATAATTAAGCAAAGCAAGGTTAAAATCATACACATAATTAAGGAAAGCAGTGTTAAAATAAATGAAACAGAATTGTTCTCTGTACTCAATTTAATCTCCATGAAAAGACGATTACATAGTGTTAAAGATGGTAGGGCTTCCAAACACTTAGCCCATAAGTATATTAAGGGAGCCTGAAATCGATGTTTAATTTCTTTGACTTGGAGCAGAATCAGTTCTTTTCTTTGAGTGTTTATTGTAAGTAGAGCTCTTATCTTCCAAATAAAAGACTTAAGCATTAGAACTGCTGTGCTTCTAAAACAATACAGAAGAATAAACCTCTATTTAGAATCTACAAAGAACAAATCCAACATTTAGTTGCTACGTGATATATATTTTTCACGGAATATTTTTAACCTGTTGGGACACATCTCATTTTTGAACATTTAGGAATAATACATACTTACACATTCTTGCATGTATCAAGCATTTATTGAGTATGTTTTGAATTTCTTTCATCAATAACTTATGTCTACTAAGAGCCGCTCTTTACTATTTAAGAGGTTGCAGGAAAACCTTAAATCTGAGTCATTTTCCCCAAGCTTAATTGCATTGAGCATGCTGAAAATTCATAAAATTTTTCACTTTCATAAGGAAAATTAACATAAATTGAGCAAATGCTTTTTTTCATACATATACTAGGCACTTTTTAAAACATACATAGGTCTTTAAATCTTGAAATAGCGCTATGAGTAAGGGCTATTTAACATAATGACTATGCCCATTTAACATGAATCTGTTTAAAGGAATTATGTAACTTACCAAGTTCACACAATTAAGAAGTAGCAAAATCAGTATTCAAATCCAGATCTGTCTGATTCTGAAGTTCATATTCTCTCTGCAACATTACATTGCTTCTTGTATATAGACCCCAAGTTTAACCCTATTCTAGTAACTTTTCCAAAATACTGAGGTCTTGTTATGAAGGGAGTAATTTTATAGACATAGTGACCATTATTCCATAGAGAAATTATGTATTACCTGGTAAAGAATTTTAATTCCAGTGTGAGATTAGAATTAAATTAGTATGCCAGTGTTTGGTAATTTCTGACAAATGTAGGGACACAAGATTTGAATTGGGGAGATCCTAAGATAGGAAGATAGAAGTAATAATATGTTGACATATTTGCACTAATGTATCCATTATGATGCTAGGAAATTTTTAACGTAGCTCCTTGGGCACTGAGATTTTGATACATGTACATTTTGATAGATCCTAATAGACAAGCTACTAAATGTTTAGTGTTTTTTTTAAGCCCCAAATTACTGAAACAGATGATTTTACCCAACTAATAAGCTTCATGCCTCATTCCTAATTCTGTCCCAGAATAAGGATCAGGGATAAAATCTGAATATTACTTAGAGTTGACTTATCCATAAATAATGCATGTGCTTGGCCCTAATATCTCTCTCAGTTTCACAGTTCCAGGTATGTCCAAGGCCTTCTTGGATTATCTGCTGGTATCTGTTTAGAAACCATTTCAGTTTCATTCTGCTACTGACTAGTGAGTGCAAAATCCTGTCATGCCTTCTATGCCTTGACCATACCTAGTTGCTTCCCAAAGTGGGTAATTCCTGGAAAATGAGGTCCATCCTTTCACTCTACTGTTCTCCAGAAGAAATACCCACCCTAAATATCCATATGCCCTCAAATTCTGGTGAACAAAATTTTTCATGTCATTACACTTTGATGGTAGGTTTGAGACAGGCTCAAAGGGCAGGCTGAGCAAGTAAGTGGAGGTTAAATACTATCTGGCTGACAAACCTCATTGAAACAAGAGCCCTATATATATATATACACACACACACACACACACACACACACAGACACACACACACACACATACATACACACCCTGCTGGTGCATCTCATGGTGGCAACAATGACTCCTCTATGCAGAATACCTCTTTTTCTCTGTGAATTCATTTGTTTCTTGAATGGTCTCAAATTTTCCAATATCTCCCTCAAAATTAAAGTAACTGCAGAGCTGGGGTTGGAGTGGGTATTGGAGCTTCACACTGCTCAAGAAATCCTCAATTACATTTTTTACAACTTCCTTCATATCTGCATTAATATAAATTTATCACATTTAATATTCTAAAACAAAGTTTAAATGATGGCTTTTTGAGGGGGTGAGACTGAAGTTCCCACAAAGGCTAACTAAAGTAGACTTACTTCAAAAATTTATTTCATTAGTTACTGTAATAAAAGTAATTATTAAACTATAACTTTATAGCTTATTCTATCAAACTATGAAAACTATTTTATTGTAACTATTAAACTATACATAACTATTAAAATAATATAGATGTAAATCGAGTTCAAATAAAAGTTTATCATAACCAGAATGGCAGCTAACAGATTAAATGTAAATCAAAGAGGCCTATTTTGCATATCATTGAGTATTTTTAAAGCTATTTTTACTCTGATCAAGCCATATGGAATCAAAGTGATTGCTTCAGGATGTACCCTGTGATACAGTGTCTGCACCAAAATGCTTGTACCAAAATAGCTGTATCAACATGGTGGCCATATAAGCACGTTCTGCTCTGATCCAGGATAGACTGTAAATTAGATATAAGCCGTGGGCCCCACTGTCATATTTCTCTTCCATTGTATACTGTGTTGTACTTTCTAGCCTTGATGCACGCCTTGGTGTTTGGAAACGTGACAGCAATCATACAGAGGATGTACTCCAGATGGTCCCTCTATCACACTAGAACTAAGGATCTGAAAGATTTCATCCGTGTCCATCACCTGCCCCAACAACTCAAGCAGAGGATGCTCGAATATTTTCAAACAACCTGGTCAGTCAACAATGGAATAGATTCAAATGAGGTAATGTTCATTTCTCATGTTGTTTTCAGGCAGAAAGCACATATTCTAAGGTAAAAGCAAGATGCTCTAATGCAGGTATCAGAAGTGAAAAGCATACTAACTTCTTTATTCCTTTATTTTTTTAATTATTCATGAATCCCAATCCATCTTCTTTCACTTGCTTTGGCTTGTGTTTTCACAATGCCAATTTGGATTGACCAAAGTTTTATATTAACTTGCTGCTTGTTCAATCTGGTGGACTTACTTTCCTTCTTATCCTCTCTTTTCGAAGGAATCAATTCTTACAACAATTTAATGGTGTAATCTGGAATAATTATATGAATCAAGTTTCTGTTTCCCTTTAACATCAATAAAGTTAAAAAATTCTATCAAAGGGGTTATCTTTATACTTCCAGAAACACCCCAGACTGCCACTATAAAAAAGGTATTATATATATCTCACGCCTGTCATCCCAGCACTTTGGGAGGTCCAGGCGGGCGGATCATGAGGTCAGGAAATGGAGACCATCTGGCTAACACGGTGAAACTCCGTCTCTACTAAAAATGCAAAAAATTAGCCGGGCGTGGTGGCGGACGCCTGTAGTCCCAGCTACTCGGGAGGCTGAGGCAGGAGAGTGGCGGGAACCCGGGAGGCGGAGCTTGCAGTGAGCCAAGATCATACCACTACACTCCAGCCTGGGAGACGAGGGAGACTCCGTCTCAAAAAAAAAAAAAAAGATATTATATAAATCAACCAACCATTTCATCAACCCACCAACCAAACCTGTAACCAACATTTTAGTAGTGATTAATTGGTTTCTCCTCTCTTCGTATAATCACCAGTGGATCCAAATTCCGTATCTTATGTCCTGACTAGGACTCTGTGAGAAGCAAGTCACAATGAGTCATTATATGTTTTCCTGCTAGAGCGTTTTCTTAATTTGTTCTCTTTCTCCAGACTTCTTATCAGCTGATTATTTAGTAGCACATAATTGAAATCACAGTCACTGAAAAATCTCTCCAAGATTATACATACTTAGATTTTCTCTTCTGTATGCTGGATGGCCAAACAGCAGGAGACAGTAGGAAGAGCATCCCTGCAGTCTTGCAAAGTAAATCAGTTAGACTACACTTACCCCAATTTGATTTCCTCCTTCATCTTCTCTGACAGCTTTTGAAAGACTTTCCAGATGAACTGCGTTCTGACATCACTATGCACTTGAACAAGGAGATCTTACAGTTGTCCCTTTTTGAATGTGCCAGCCGGGGCTGCCTCAGGTCTCTGTCTCTACACATCAAAACCTCTTTCTGTGCTCCGGGGGAGTATCTGCTGCGTCAAGGGGATGCTTTGCAGGCCATCTACTTTGTATGCTCGGGCTCCATGGAAGTTCTTAAAGACAGCATGGTGCTGGCTATTCTTGGTAGGTCTGAATTGAAAAACTTTATGAAGTTTGACTCTGGAGCATAAATTAAGAAGATGAAATGGGGGAAAACTGCTATTGAGAGTAGGGAAAGAATAGATGAAGACGTGAACTCAGGAGTATTCTTCATATGAGTTTAGTTTGCTTAAGTGTTATATCCAACATATTATTTAATTCTTGTAAAAAAAAAAAGTAGTATAAATATTATCTCCATTTTAGACATGAATAACTAGTACTTGAGGTAACAAACCCAGATCACCTAGTAAGAAAATAAACTCAGTTATTTTTGATTCCTAAAGCCAGATTATTAATCATGATGTATACTCCCTTCTGGTGAAATAGCTGCTCCGTTTTAAGAGGGCATTTATTTTTGTGGAAAATTAATTCAGAGAACACAAAAACTAAATTGTATCTGTGCTAGAAATAGAGCAAAGGTGACTATGTTTCAAGAATAAGCTCTCATAGCAGTCATTAACCTAATACTGTCAAGGTGACTATAGGCTCTTTTTACTTCCTTAAAGAAAACTTACGAGATATATTGTGAAAATTTTGTGCCACAGAGCTGACTCTCAATATTAACACATAATTGGTCTTCATTGAAATATAAAGGGCAGTTGACAAAAACGGCATGCAGAGTTAATGTATACAAAATCCTGTTTACAATGCTATGTGGGGCTGTTTTAAAGGTCACTCTGGGCTGGGCACAGCGACTCACACCTGCAATCCTAGCACTTTTGGAGATGAGGCAGGTGGATTGCTTGAGCCCGTAAGTTCAAGACCAGTCTGGGCAACATGGACAGACCCTGTCTCTACTAAAAGTACAAATAATTACCTGGCCATGGTGGCAGGATCCTGTAGTTCCAGCTACCTGGGAGGCTGAGATGGGAGGATCGCTTGAGTCTGAGAGGTGGAGGGTGCAGTAAGCCAAGATAGCGCCACTGCCTCCAGCCTGAGTGCAG
This sequence comes from Chlorocebus sabaeus, assembly GCF_047675955.1. NCBI lineage: Eukaryota > Metazoa > Chordata > Mammalia > Primates > Cercopithecidae > Chlorocebus > Chlorocebus sabaeus. Next base: position 64,891,147 of record NC_132918.1, read on the forward strand.
GGAGAGAGAGACAGTGTCTCAAAAAAAAAAAAAAAACTGTAATTTTTGTTTGTTTAGTGACCTAACGTTTATTGAGGGCCTATGAATGAATCCAGTACTGGTCTAAACACTGATAATGCAGCAAAAAAGAAAATTGCCAAAATCCTTGCCTACATGAAAATTAAACTGAAGTGAAGGATACGATGGGGTCTGAGACCAGGCAAGGTGGTAGTAATGATGGTGAGAGGCAGGTGAATTCAGGATGTGTTTCAAACACCAGTATAAAACACAAATATTTAGAGTTTGCGCTAATAAAAGGGGGGTAAATTCAGTACCTTTTTATTTTTAATTTTTAAGAACCTTATATTTGTAAACAATTACTTGCAAAGTGTGTTCACACACAAGGTCTCATTTAAGCCTTTACAACACAGAAAGATGGCGAAGGTATTTTCTCTGATTTTTCTAAAGTCAAGGCTAATCTAAGACATCAGATTCTGTATTCAGCATTCCTTCCGTGTCTAAACAATGTATATTTTTCTAATTTTAAAAAAACCCTGCACTCATATGTTTATCACAGCACTATTTATGATAGCAACAATATGGAATCAACCTAAGTGTTCATCAATGAATGAGTGGATTAAAAATATGGTACATATATGCAATGGAATACTATTCAGCCATAAAGAAGAATGAAATCATGTATTTTGCAGCAATATGGATTGAACTGGATACCATTATCTTAAGCAAAGTAACTCAGAAGAAGAAAGTCAAATACTACATGTTCTCACTTATAATTGGGAGGTAAATAAAGTGTACAGATGGACATAGAGTGTGGAATAATAGACACTGGAGACGAGAAAAAGTGGAAGACTGGGGGGGCGGTGAGGGATGAAAATAAATTAATGGATACAGTGTACACCATTCAAGTGATGGTTACACTCAAAGTCCAGACTTCACCACTAGGCAATATATCCATGTAACAAAACTGCACTTGTATTCCTTAAATTTATGCAAATTTTAAAAAGACATTATTCTATATAATCATTGTAGACCTTCTATCAATGGATTCTGGCTAGTAAGCTTCAAAATAGATTATATTTTGGAAGAGAAAAAGAGAACTAATATGTATTGAATCCCGCATATGATCTGGGTGTTTATGCCCATTATTGAATTTAAATCTTGCAACCTTATTATTTGTGGGTTATGATCTGAATGTCTGCCTCCCCCCAAAATTGATATGTCAAAACCTAATCCCCAATATGATGGTATTAGGAGTGGGGCCTTGAAGAGGCAAATAGGTGATGAGGGCACAGCCCTCGTGAGTGGGATTAGTGTCTTTATAATAGAGACTCAGGAGAGCTACCCTGCCTTTTCTCCCATGTGCAGACACAACGAAAAGGTGCCACCTGTGAATCACAAAGTGAGCTCTTACCAGACACTAGCCTCTAGAACTATGAGAAATAATTTTTTTGTTTATAAGCTGCCCAGTTTACAGTATGGCAACCTGAATAGACTAAGACAGTATGATTACTTCCAAGATTAAAGGTGAAGAGAGAGACACTAGTGAATGATGAAAGACCCATATGCTTTTCACTGCTTCATGTTGACTTGTTTGCCACTTAGAGTAAAGGTAGGGTTTGTCTTTCAAATTTGTGACTCTGTTCTTTTCTCATCCTCTTATGTTTTTCTCCTTAATAGAAAGGCATGGAATGGCAACTCAGAGTTTACTATTAATGTGGTCATTTCTTTATCAATATTAGAGTGAGGCTCAATAATAGAGTAACGCAATATTAGAGCAAGGCTCCCTGTGTGTGTGTGTGTGTGTGTGTGTGTGTGTGCGCGCGCACGCGCATGTGTGTGTGTGTTCTTTCTTAAGGGGAGAATTTAACACTCTTCCTGGCCTCTTCTCAACTTTGTGAAGTTAAAGGCCAGTCACCCTATCATCTTGTTATTCTGAAGTAGAATTAACAGTTATTCTTAATTTGCTTCAAAAACTTAACCTTAATCATAAAATTTTTTTTATTGATTTTTCTTTAGTACCACAAAATGTTTTATAGCCTGCCTAAGGATTCAGCCTGTTTTTAAGAGGGCATCTAGACTTTTTCCTTAGAATCTTGTATCATTCTAAACAGATATAATGTGGATTTTTCTATAATTGTGGTGTATTTTTAATTTTGGTAGCTATCAACAGTTTTAGGAATAGAATACAAAGGCATCATCTATGACACTAGAGCACAATAAGTACAAATTTAGTGGCTTCTGTGTAACTTCCATTGCTAGTCAAATATGATTCAGTTGGATATTTCTTGTTACATTTTTTTAAAAACTACTTACGGCTAAAAGATTTAATTCATTATCTTTTGCTCCTGGCCCCAAGTTTCTCCATAAAATGTGATTAACATGGGTAACATTTTCACATCTTTGCCTCTCCCATGTATACATCAAAAGTGCAAATTGCTGCGTGACCATTCTAAACACTGGTATGTGGTACTGGGGCTAAACTCAAACAAAGACAATAAAAGATTAATATTTACTTTCTGTGATTAACATTATTTCAATAAAGATTGACTATTTTACTTTCCCTATGGATTATATATATAATATTGCCTTATAAGGCTTATAGGGCTAATTCAAATCAATACTACTTTGATAAACTTAGCAAGTACTTGACATTATACTTGACCTGTAGATATTTAGCACATGTTCACTCTGCCAATGAAAAAAATTAATGTTCTTCTTCTTCACAGCAACAGCTGTTCAACCATAAACTTACCCTAGCAACTTTCTTGTCCAGTCAATACGTGCAGACATTTCTTAATCTGATACCTGGAAAGGGTAGGGGCAGGAATTTGTTATGGGGCTGGAATTCGTTTGCCTTGTACGCCTTGATTTCATGTCCAGGTAATAGTGTCTCCCCGACCAATTTCTTCATTGTTTTAAAAGAAAATGGCAAAGCATGAATAAATGTACTCTCAACAGAACATTAGTCTGCCTAATTATAACTAAACGTAAGTTATAGCTCTAACCTGGGTGGTTTGCAGATGCATCCTATCACCTTATGTGTTTCAGTGAAAGAGTAACTGATTAGCAAGGATCAGTAGTATAATGCTGAAAAATGGAGCCCACAAGAAAATCTTTCTCGTCTTTTAGAAATAAGGATACTGAGACCCAGAGTTACTTAAAAACTTAACTAAAGGTCCTAAATCTAGACAATAAGAAGTCCACAAGACTGTAAAATTAGTGAGGTAATTTTAGGTAATGAGGTGAATACCAACATGGTATTCACCAGTACCTGCTTGCCAGGACTCAATACAAGGTCCAGCACACGTTGTCAGTTCCCCATAAATATTCCTTGAACGAATAAATAAAGTGGAATTCTTTCTAGGATGCCAAGATTGGCAGGATGTTGGTGCTGTTTTTATAGCTAGTGTCATTGTGACTGAAATAGCCATACCATGGCAACCCAAAGTATGAAAGTACGATGACCCTGAAGTTATTGCAGACACTAGTTGATTCACAGAGAATGTGAATGTTTATTGTGCAAGACACCGCATCATGATAAATTCTCCTCAAATATACAAAATTTAAAAATTTGCCATATTCAAAACATCCTGGCTATATTTACATCCTGCATCAGTACCCAACTTTGAGTTTTGAGCAGCAAGTTAGATTTCTAATGAAATATACAAGAAACAAAATTTCCAAGTTTAGCAATATTGACAACAATAAATCAGACTTAAATTCTTCCATACCACCTGGCTATGTATTAGTCCTAGTGTCTGTAAATATAGATTTTAGTCTATTTTTTCTTCTACCAAAATAGGCTAAATTTCAAGGTTTAAGTCCAGTGTTAACTTGAAGATAATACCTAGTTATAATATAATAATTTTTAAACTATTTTTTTATTCGACATGCAGATTTATTAAAAACTCAGGTATTCATAGTCAATTTGACATGTTTCCTTTTACTGTCAAATCTGATAAAACAGACTTGTATTGAAGTCTGCTACATACCAGGAACTTTGCTTCCACAAATGCTGGGCACAATAAAAAATAAAATTTTAAACAATGCTGGGTACGATAAAAAATTTAAAAGTTAAAAACAAATTGTTGAATGGGAAGTAGAGGCCATTTGTCCTAATAACATTCCAAAGATATAGCTTGCTTGTTGCTTGTTGTTGTTAGTTAAAAATTTGTTAGTTGTTGGTTCTTTATGAAATGGAGGATAATGGCCATAAAACAAATAAAAGCTAAAGCCCAGGTATGAGGCTATTGTATGCCAAAGTTGAAAAGCCCTGCCCCAAGGTAAACGTTTTTCTCTTTTCAGTGTAATCTCACTGAAAAATGAAGGCTGTGAGTCAAATGAGGTTATCAGTCCTAAGCTTGCTTTTTTTGAAAGTGATCTCTCTCTCTCTTTCTAGGGAAAGGGGATTTAATTGGAGCAAATCTATCAATTAAGGACCAAGTGATCAAGACCAATGCAGATGTAAAGGCTTTAACCTACTGTGATCTCCAGTGCATCATCCTCAAAGGACTCTTTGAAGTGCTAGACCTTTACCCAGAATATGCTCACAAATTCGTGGAAGACATTCAGCATGACCTCACATACAACCTTCGAGAAGGTCATGAGAGTGATGTAAGTCTCATTTCTAATTAGTGCTGAGACCTAATAACATTGGGCCTGGAGATCATTTATAACAGCAAAGGCAGATGTCACAACCTCACCTTAAAAACTCTCTGAATATCTAAGACGTGAATATTCAGCCACCAGTTAAGCAGTTAAATAATTAGCTAGAAGCCAAACCTAGAGTCTGTTATTAACATTTTAAGAAAATATTTTTCATGAATGACTTCTCAACTCAGTTTCTTTCTTGGTTATTTTCATATGCTTATAACTACAATTGATTTCAATTGTACATAACATTAGGTAGAGATGTGTGATTTCTCCAGAATTTAAAGATTTCCATATGAAGTATATGGTTCAGTTTGCTGTGTTTGTAATTGTTCACTACTCCAATTGCTTGACATAGATTTTGCCTAAAAATAATCTTTTATTTAATGGTACACGAAACAGTCTATCTTAAAGTGAGTAAATATGCATAAAAGGATTCAAGCCAAGGATTGTCACACTGAAAGCATAATCAACATTTTGTGCAATTATATATTTGCTGCAAGTTTCGTATTAGACAAACAGCTTTCCTGTCAAAATATGTACTATACTGCATCCTGTGATTAAGCCGATCGTGAACATGACTTCATTAGATGTCTCAGAGAGACACATGATTTAATAGGAATGATTGTTGAAAGACAAGCCAAGGCATGCATAGCATTGTGTAACAACAAGCCTTTATATGCTGTCTTGAGCTTTGTCTCGGATATTTGTAACTCTGGATTTTTTTCCCATGTACTTGAGAAGCTATTGTTTTGACCAACCCATACTGTGCAGATACTCATGTCAATCATTAATATTCTCTGCTGTGAAAGGTAGAAAGAAAACTTAAATTGTGTATTCTTTTATCTTGGTTGGGGCTATCTAATGACAGTAAATACGTAGATAATATCCCATTCTGAGATTCAAGATTACCAGTTTTGCATATATGCTTCTCTCCATTGTTGATAGCAAACAGCAGAGGAGGTACCAACATTTACTGGCTACGTTTTATGTGTTAAGCACCCTACCTATGTAAAGCATCTCATTTATTGCTTAAGACAAATTTTTAAGGTAAGTCTTGATCTGTTTTTATGCAAGAGAAAACAAATTCAGAATGGTTAAGTCGTGTGTACGTTCACACAAACTTGCAGGTGGCTGGGTCAGAGTTTCAACATAGGTATCAGAGTTTAAAACATGTATTGTTTCTGTTAAATATGTTGCCTCTTCTTGAAATCATGTTCATGTCTTTTAAAAAAATCAGTAGATTGAATTTTAAAACTACAGTTGTCTTCTGTCCTCTCCATGACAGCATAAAATGACAACTGTTTTGAAAATCGAGGGTGAGTTAGGGGATGGAAGTAATCAAAAAGAAGAATAAATTAGCAAAGAGAGAAAAATATTCACTAATATTCCTCAGCATAGAAAGTGGGAAATATTGGATCTCAGTGTCTATTTTATTTCATTTGACTTATTAAGGATTCTTATCTTTTTAAAAAATTTGTGGCATACAAAATGATGTTTTGAAATATGTATAGATTTTGGAATGGCTAAATCACACTAATTAATGTATGCATTTCCTCACATGTTTATCATTTATTTGTGGTGATAACACTTAAAATCTCCTCCCTTAGCAATTTTCAAGTGTATAATACATCATTGTTGTCTAGAGTCACCATGTTGTACAACAGCTCTCTTGAACTTATTTCTCCTAACTTAAACTCTGTATCCTTTAAGCAACATCTTTTTAATCTCTCCTGGATCGCCAGCCCTAGCTCCTGGTAACCATCATTGTACTCTCTGCTTCTTTGAGTTCAAGGTATTTTAGATTCAGTATAAAACTGAGATCATGTAGTATTTGTCTTTCTATACCTGGCTTATTTCACTAAGCATAATGACCTCCAGTTTCATCCATGTTGCTGCAAATGACGGGACTTTCTTCTTTTCTAAGGCTGAATAGTATTCCATTGTGTATATATACCACATTTTCTTTATTCATTTGTCTGTTGTTGGATACTTAGGTTAATTCTGTATTTTGGCTGTTATGAATAATGCTGCAATGAAAATGGGAGTGCATATATCTCTTTAAGATACTGATTTCATTCCTTTGGATATATACCCAGTATTAGGACTTCCAGATCATATGGTACTTCTATTTTTAATTGTTTTAGAGAACTTCCCTGCTGTTTTCCATAGTAGCTATACTGATTTACATTTGCGCCAACAGTGTGCAGGGGTTCCTTTTTCTTCACATCCTTGCCAAAATTTATCTTTGTTGTTTTTTTTAAATAGCCCTTCTAAGAGGTGTGGTTTTAATTTGCATTTTCCTAATGGTTGGCAATATTGAGCATATTTTCATATAACTGTTGGCCTTTTGCATGTCTTTTTCTGAGAAAAGTTCATTCTGGTCATTTGTCTATTTTAAAAATCAGGTTTTTTTTTTTTTGGTGTTATTCAGTTGTTTGAGTTTCTTATGTATTTTGCATATTAACTCCTTATCAGATGTATGATTTGCAAATATTTTCTCCCATTCTGTAGATTGTCTCTTGATTCTGTTGATTGTTTCCTTTTCTGTGCAGAGCTTTTTAATTGGATATAATTCAATTTGTCTGTTTTTGCTTTTGTTGCCTGTGCTTTGGAGTCATATCCAAACACATCATTGTCCAGACCAATGTCATGGAGCTTTCCCCTATGCTTTCTTTTAGAGTTACATAATTTCAGTTCTTACGTTTAAGTCTTTATTCATTTTGAATTTATGTTTGTATATGGTGTAACATAAAGATCTAATTTTATTCTTCTGTATGTGGAAAAGGAATTTTTATCTTAGATAAAATTTTCATGATTCTTTTTCTGTTTTCTAGAACATTAATTATAGTAATTTAAAAATGCGTGTATACCTGAATTATCTGTGGAATTATTTCCATTGTCTGTTATTTTTCTCTTTTTATGTCTCTCTCTCTCAGTCATTTGTTCTTCTTTGGTCATTTAGTTCTCTTTTTAAAAAAGGAAAAGCAGGTGTCAGAATTTTGTTTAACTATAGATGTTGATTATTAAAGATTGTTCATGTCATTTTCCTCAAAATAAGATTTTCTTTTCACAGGCAGATAGAGTATCAGCAAACCAACTTGTGCTGCCCATAGTCTATTTATAGGCTTTCTTAAGCTGGCATATTTCAATTTTGCCCTCAATCCTGAGGTCTAGCCTTTACTCCTAAAACAGCTTTTCTGGAGTCTCAGTTCAAACCATAGTATGTTTACCAAGGCTATTCCTATTTAGCAGAGCTTGAGCTTCAGCCTCCATCTCCCCAACACCACGTGACTGCTGAAATCTCTATCCTGCAATTTAGCCTTCTACATGCTATTTTAAATCTGTTTCTTAGAGTACTACCTCTTGCTATTCAAGTTGACTAATGCCTTAAAGGGAACATCAATGCAGTTTACTTCTCTCTGGTATTATATTCCTCAAATCCTTTATGTTTTGGTTTACCTGAACTTCTCTGTCTCCTTAGTTGGTAAGGATGTTCCTTTCTCATCTCTTCTATTCCACCTTACAATGAAATAGCAAATGCCTGTAGAAAAATACGTAGCCAAATGTGATGCTCTCATTGGTGCACTTCTCTTTTCTTAGGGATCACAGTCCTTCAAGTCTTATCCGAGTTGATTCCTCTCAAATTCCTTCAAGCAGTTTGATATGGGTTGACTGTGTATCTCATCTTGAATTGTAGTCCCCATAATCCCCACATATTACGGGAGGAACCAGGTGGAGATAATTGAATCATGGGGGAAGTTTCCCCCATCCTGTTCTTGTGATAGTGAGTTAATTCTCATAAGAGCTGATGGTTTCATAAGGGGCTTCCCCTTTCACCAGACACTCATTCTTCTTCTCCCTGCTGCCATGTAAAGAACGACGTGTTTGCTTCCCCTTCTGCCATGATTGCAAGTTTCCTGAGACCTTACTTAATTAAACCTCATTCCTTTATAAATTACCGAGTCTCAGGTATGTTTTCATTAGCAGCATGAGAAAAGGCTAATGCACAGTTATTTTATTAATTTTGTCCAGTTTGATAATTACTTTTGATTGGGTTAGTTCAATGTAAGTTACTTCATTTTGACTGGAACCAAAAGTATTGCTCCTTTTCAAAGGGGACTCCATATGAGTTACATTTTAAAGGCAGATGGGACCTTCATTGTTTTATACTTCCTGATGTTTTATCTCTCAAAACTTCTATTATATATAACTGAGAGTCTAGGGGATACTATGCTGTCTAAGGGCTAGATAAGTTTGGACCTCTCTTTCTATAACTTTGTACCTAGGGGAAAAGTCTTGTGCCCTCCCCAAGCATACTGTGACTTTCAGGGGAACTTGTATCCTAATGATTACCGTATGGATCCCTGTTCCCTACTCTGGTGTCAGAATAAATGTAGAACCAAATGAAAATCAATCTTTCCTTGATTTTCACAGACAAAACCAAAAATATCCAGTCACACAGGATTTTCTATGGTTAAAGCCTTTGTGGAAATTTAAGTGATGAACTCATCCTCTTTTATGGCTGCATAGTATTCCATGGTGTACATGTGCCACATTTTCTTAATCCAGTCTATCATTGATGGACATTTGGGTTGGTTCTAAGTATTTGCTATTGTGAATGGTGCCGCAATAAGCATACGTGTGCATGTGTCTTTATAGTAGCATGATTTGTAATCCTTTGGGTATATACCTAATAATGAGATTGCTGGGTCAAATGGTATTTCTAGTTCTAGATACTTGAGGAATCACCACTGTCTTCCACAATGATTGAACTAGTTTACACTCCTACCAACAGTGTAAAAGTGTTCCTGTTTCCCCACATGCTCCCCACATGCTCTCCAACATCTGTTGTTTCCTGACTTTTTAATGATTGCCATTCTAACTGGTGTGAGATGGTTTCTCATTGTGGTTTTGATTTGCATTTCTCTGATGACCAGTGATGATGAGCATTTCTTCCTGTGTCTGTTGGCTGCATAAATGTCTTCTTTTGAGAAGTGTTTATTCATGTCCTTTGCCCACTTTTTGATGGGGTTGTTTGTTTTTTTCTTGTAAATTTGTTTAAGTTCTTTGTAGATGCTGGATATTAGCCCTTTGTCAGAAGGGTAGATTGCAAAAATTTTCTCCCATTCTGTAGGGTGCCTGTTCACTCTGATGGTAGTTTCTTTTGCTGTGCAGAAGCTCTTTAGTTTAATTAGATCCCATTTGTCTATGTTGGCTTTTGTTGCAATTGCTTTTGGTGTATTAGTCATGAAGTCTTTGTCCATGCCTATATCCTGAATGATATTGCCTAGGTTTTCTTCTAGGGTTTTTATGGCTTTAGGTCTAACATTTAAGTATTTAACCCATCTTGAATTAATTTTTGTATAAAATGTAAGGAAGGGATCCAATTTCAGCTTTCTACATATAGCTAGCCAGTTTTCCCTGCACCATTTAATGAACAGGGAATCCTTTCCCCATTTCTTGTTTTTGCCAGATTTACAAAGATCAGGTGGTTGTAGATGTGTGGGATTCAACCAACCACCTATCAAAATCATCCAAAACTGATGTCTGTACTAAATATGTACACACTTTTTTCTTACCATAAGTCCCTAAACAATACAGTATAACAACTATTTACATAGAACTTACATTGTATTATGTATTACAAGTGATCTAGAGATGACTTAGAGTATACAGGAGGATATGCATAGGTTATATGCAAATACTATGCCATTTTATATCAGGGCTTAGAGCATCTGAGGATTTTAGTATCTGCAGGACATCCTGGAACCAGTCTCTCAAATACTAAGGGACCACTGTACCTATATAATGATAATTCATTGCAAAAGTTTCAGAGTACTCCTATGCATGAAGTTAACACAAATATAAACAAACATAATTGAATGCAAAAGTTTCATACTAGTAGTATGCATAAAGTTAATAGAGGACATAATGGAAGAATATATCCATAATATCTAAACCCATAACGGTTTGGTCAAAAAGTAAAAAGTATTACTGTTAGAAAAATTGGCGAAATATATGTACAAGCACTGTGTAGATGAAGAAACACAAAAGACAACAAGCACATAAAAATATGCTCAAAAACATTAGAAATATAAAAATGAAAATAAAAAACAATGATGTAAACTTTTAAATTCTTAGAATACCAACTTTATGGAGGAGGTTAATAAAAGTGTATAGGAACTTATGCAGTTATTGGTGGGGAATATAGTCTTTGTACCCATTAGGAGAAAAAATATGTCACTACTTAGGCCATTTAAATATATATATACAGCCGATGACCTCTCAATTACAAAATGTATCCAAAATTTTTTCATACAGGTCTATAAACGGGATTGTATGGGGATGTTCGTTGTAACTCTACTTATTGTGGACAAGAGCTAAAAGCAACCTGGGTATTCATCACTGGAAGAACAGATTCAATAAAATATGGTGCATCTATAACAGAAATCTATATAGCAGTGACAGTATATATAAATATGTAAAATGTGGGATTTATTGACAAGACAAGAAACAATGATATCTAAAACAGTACCACTTGCATAAATTAAAATGTACTCAAATAAATCAGTGTACAATTTTATAAGCTAATTATTAACTTAAATACCAGAGGAATTTCTGTACATTGAAATACCAAAGACTCTCAATACCTAAGGCAGTTCAGAAGAAGAACAAAATTTGAGGATTTATGCTGTCACATTAACACAACTTTAGAAACTAAACCTACAGTAATTCAACCAATGAGGTATGAGTGCAAGGCTGTACAATTTCAATAGAACAGACTCCACACACAGGCCCACACTTTATGGTCACCTGATTTATCACAAGTTGCTATAGTGAAAAAAAATGACAGTTTAAATTATCAATTAATGATGATATATTAATTTAAAACTTACATGAAAGAAAAGAAACCTTGGCCTAAAAGTTGGCCCATGAGATTCCTAAAACTCAATTCCAGATGGACTGTAGACCTAAATGAAAGAAAAAACAATAAAGTTTCTGGAAGAAAACATTGTGGAGTATCATTATGACCTTGTAATAGCAAATATTTCTTAAGGAGGACATGGACTGTAATAACAATAAAGGGAAAGAGACATTTATTAAAATGAAGAACTTCTATCATCAAAAGACACCAGTAACAGAATAAAAAGGGAAACTGCAGAATGCGAAAATATATTTGCATCACATATATTTGAAAAAGAAAGAATATCCAGAATGTATTAAAACTCCTAAAAATAAGTAAGAAAGAGACATTTACTTCAGTTTTTTAAATGAGGAAAACATGGTCGGGCACTTTACAAATGGCTGATATCCAAATGGCATATCCAAATGTCCAGTAAAGTTTGATCATTTACTTCTTGTATACCTTTTCCCTCCTCAGTCTTTCCTCTAAGTTAGTAAATGACACCATCATCTACTCTATTATTCATAGTAAAAGAATTTTTAAAATTATAGTGAGAACGATATGATTAGTATCAAGATAAGTAATTGAGATTAGCATAAATAGCACCCAAAATGATAAAATAATTAAAAAGAAATATAAATAGGTAACTCAAAAAGTTTTGAAGGCATTACTTAAAAGACGTTCTTTTCTTTATTCTGCTTCTCCATATTTCAGTAATGCTGGAGAAATCTTTAGCAATCCATACATTTCACGTGTCAATTTAAGGAAGAAGATACCATCTAGGATTTCATAGCTAGAGAAGAGAAGTCAGTGCCTGGCTTCAAATCTTCAAAGGACAGACTGACTCTCATTAGGAGCTAATGTAGCTGGTGACTTTAAGTTGAGGCTAATGCTCATTTGTCATTCCAAAACTCCTAGGACCCTTAAGAAGTATGCTAAATCTTTTCTGCCTGTACTCTATAAATGGAACAACAAAACCTATATGACAGTACATCTGTTTACAGCATGGTTTACTGAATATTTTAAGCCCACTGTTGAGACCTAGTACTCAGAATAAAGGATTCCTCTCAAAATATTACTGCTCATTCATCAACAGTGTACCTTGTTACCCGAAAGCTCTGATGGAGATATGCAAGGATATCAATGCAGTTTTCATGCCTGCTAACACAACATCTATTCTATAGTCCATAGATCAAGTGTAATTTCAACTTTCAAGTCTCATTATGAAAGAAATACGTTTGGTAAAGCTATAGCTGCCATAGATAGTGAGTTCTTTGATGGATCTGGGTGAATTAAGTGGAAAACACTCTGGGAAAATTTTAGCATTCTAGATGCGATTAAGAATATGTGTGATTCCTGGGAGGAGGTCCAAATATCAACATTAACAGGAGTTGGAAGAAGTTGACTTCAGTCCTCATGGATGACTGAGGAGTTCCAAACTTAAATGAAGGAAGTCAGTGCAGATTTGGTGGAAATAGCAAAAGAACTAGAATTAGAAGTGGAACCTGAAGATGTGACTGAATTGCTGCAATTTTATGATAAAACTTTAACATATAAGAAGTTGCTTCTTTCTTTTTTCTTTATTTTATTTATTTATTTATTTATTTATTTATTTATTTATTGAGGTAGAGCCTCACTCTGTTGCCCAGGCTGGAGTGCGGTGGCATAATCACAGCTCATTGGAACCTTGACCTCCTGGGCCCAAGAGATCCTCCAACCTCAGCCTCCCATGCACAGGCATGCACAACCACACCTGGCTAATTCTTTTTTATATTTGTAGAGATGGAGTCTCCCTATGTTCCTAGGCTGGCCTCAAACTCCTGGGCTCAAGCAATCCTCCTGCCTCAGCCTCCCAAAGTGTTGGGATTACAGGTGTTAGCCACCATACCCAGCCAGGAGTTGCTTCTTATGAATGAGTGAAGTGGTTTCTTGAGATGGTATTTATTCATGGTGAAGATGCAGCAAACATTGTTGAAATGACAACAAAGGATTTAGAATATTACATGGACTTAGTTGATAAAGCAGTGGCAGGGCTTGAAAGTCTTGACTCCAGTTTCGAAAGAAGTTCTACTGTGGGTAAAATGCTATCATACTGTACTGTATGGTACAAAGAAATCACTCGTGAAAGGAATAGCCCAATTGATGTCGCAAACTTCATTGTTGCTTTAGTTTCAGAAATTACTACAGCTACCCCAGCCTTCAGCAGCCGCCACCTTGATTAGTCAGCAGCCATCAACATCAAAGCAAAACCATCCACCAACAAAGAGATTACAATGTACTGCAGACTAGATGATTGTTAACATTTTGTCACAATACATTTTTATTTTTGTTTTTGTTTTTTTTTTTTAGATGAAGTCTCACTCTTGCTGCCCAGGCTGGAGTGCAATGGTGCGATCTCGGCTTACCGAGATCCACCTCCCTGGTTCAAGCAATTCTCCTGCCTCAGCCTCCTGAGTAGCTGGGATTACAGGCATGTGCCACCACGCCCGGCTAATTTTGTGTTTTTAGTAGAGACGGGATTTCTCCATGTTGCTCAGGCTGGTCTCGAACTCCCTGCCTCAGGTGATCTGCCTGCCTCAGCCTCCCAAAGTACTGGGATTACAGGCGTGAGCCACCACGCCCAGCCAATAAAATATTTTTAATTAAGAGATGTATGTTGTTTTTAGACATAATTCTGTTGCACACTTAATAGACTACAGTGTAATGTAAACATGACTTTTATATTCACTGGAAAACAAAAATTTCATATGACTCACTTTATTGAGAAATTCACTCTATTGTAGTGGTTTGGAAGTGGTCTGAGGTATGCCTGTATCATGACTCAGTTTCAGGGGATTCATTGACCCTTTCAATATCATATAGGGAATCCATAATATTTCAATTAAAAATACACATGTTAAAATATCCTGAGCGAAATATAGTGACCCTTATCTCCTTTCGCAGATTCACGTATAGGTAGACACACACACACACACACACACACGCACACACACAAATATATAACCCAGCAACCTGCAAAGAATGCACGGGATAAACATCATTAAAAGCTGTCATTTCTGATTGCTTTCTCTGTGATAGACGCTGTGTATGCATTATCTGGTGAAATCTTTATGACAGTCATGCAACTTGGGTACAATTATATTCACCAGCTCTACAAAGTATGTGTATCCTTTGTCAGGAATAAGCTGAACTCTAATGTATGAGTCAACTTGCCTTCAGTAGCCCATGGGGCAGGGAAGAATGTGTTTGTGGGAGCACAGGGGCGTGGTGGGAGTGGGAGCTGAAACATACCTACCTGACTATGACAAATGAGAGTCAATATAGTGATTCTCCCTGTCTCCACTTGTATCCTCTTATGACCCCAAGGCTACAGGAGCAATATTTGTAAAGCATAAATCAAATTGTGTCATTTTGCTGCTTGAAATAGATCCCCACGGGCTGGTAGTAACATCCAGACTTCTTATGGTAACTTTCAAGGTTCTTTGCCTTACTTCCCCAGCCTGCCTTTCAAAGTCATCTGATGCCATCTTGCCTCCAACATTACACTCCAACAAACGGGTCTGCTTTCCCTTCCTTAGGGAGGCAGGCTCCGCTCACCTCCCTCCCTCCCCTCCTCCCCACCTCTGCTGCCTCAGGGCCTTTGCATTTGATCTTCTCTCTTCCTGCTGTGCTGCTACTCTGCCCTTACCTGACAGTCTGCTCTGGAGTTTGCCCTCTCCCAGTTATCCTCTGTTATATCATCTTGTTTATCTTTTTCATGGCATTTAGCAGGATCTAGTATTATTTTAATTTGTATATTTTCTTGCTTATGATCAGTTTCTCCTACCAAAACCTATTTTATGAAAGCTTTGTCTTGTTCTATACTATAGCCCCAGTGCCTAGGTCAGAGCCTAATGCAGAGTCAACATTTACTATATGTTACATGAATGAATGAACAAATGTCAATAAGTTTACTTTGGTGCCTGGAACTAATGTTAAGTTTTAAGAAAATGAAGAAAGTCCTGAAGACAGCGGCCTCTATGGCCAGTAAGTAAAGTCTAAAATGAGAAGCAAAAAACAGTTTAGGATTATATCTGTTAGATATAGCAAAGCTGAAAAAAGTATCAATACTGGGATTTGAAAGAACAAATTGAAAGAACAGCTAAATTGAATAACAACATTTCGCATTTCCCCTAAGTTCAGGAAAAGAGATTTTCAAAAGCAACATGAGGAATTTAAGCTGAATAATACGGGAAAAATAAAGCTTGCAATCTGAGTAATATTTCTCCAGGTGGTTTGGTATAGTAAGTAGGGTTAAAATAAAAGATCTGCCTTCAAATCTCAGCTAATATACCCATTTTCTACATCTAATTTCCATGAACTATTGAGTTACGTCTGCTTGAACCTCTTGGCACTGGGCAATTTCTTGTGTAATTAAGCTGTGCTGTATCCATGAGATTCGACTTCATGATTCCTTTCTTAGATAAAAACGCGCCTAACTAGATCTCTCGTATAAAGTTTTTGATTTGCAAACATCTCTTGACACCTATGTGACTATATTACAATTTAATTCAATTCAAGAATGTACTGAAAAGGGAGCTATTCCAAAGAAGAGACGTATTGTAAATTTAGTCCCCATTTCAGTCTGAAATAAAATTGGGCTGCTTAGAAGCAATTTTCCTGAAAATGATTTATCGAATATTAATAACTTTTTAAAAATCGTATCTGACAGCCCAGATACTTAATTCTTCAAAAGTAGCCTGTGTGTAGGTGTGCATCTGCTAGCAGAGTCCTGCATAATAAGAGAACATAATTAATTCTTCACTTTTCTGAGATAATTGTTCTTAGAAAATTGCATACTGAAGGACTCACATGTCATTTTATCATGTCAGCTTTCCTTGTTATCTCAGGCCCAACAAGTGTTTTGTCAGTTGTGTACTTTAAAATACTCTCCCTCAGGAAGCAAAAACACTTCTGTGAAATATCTTGCAGTGAACTGTTTTACATTTTTTGCCTAAGAAAATGTTAGATAGGAAAAGCTCATTAAATTGTACTTGGATCCAGTATGGTTTTTTGGTATTGCTGTTGTTTTTTGTTTTTTTTGTTTTTGTTGTTTCTTTTTTGGAGACGGAGTGTCACAGGGTCGCCCAGGCTGGAGTGCAATGGCATGATCTCGGCTCACTGCAACCTCCACCTCCAGAGTTCAAGCGATTCTCCTGCCTCAGCCTCCCAAGTAGCTGGGATTACAGGTGCCCGTCACAGTATGTTTTTTATATTCTGAAACTTTCCTCCTACTGATGTCTTTCAGTAGATTCAGAAGTGATTGTGGCAAACATAGTATCTTGAAGGAAGAGATCGTGTTTTTGATTAGCATCTCCAGAGTCTAGTTTTGTGTTTATGGTCATGGTATTGAGGAAATAAAGATTAATTTGGACTTCTTGCATCTATTAATACATCCTACTTCCTCTGACTACAGCAAAATGACTCTCGGTGCCCCTTCTCTTCTTAGTGATTGCCTAAGATGACAGCTTCATTCCCTTTATTATTATCCACCTTCTTCCCATCTTCATTGTTTTCTCAGTGAGGACTGTACTCTACTGGACTCCACTGGAGTCCAAGGTCATGTTCCCTTCTAATCCTGAAGTTCTAGATTCCTACTTCAGAGAAATGAAAGCTTGATACTCTGTAAATCAAAGGAAATAAGTTACTCTCACCCTTTCTCAAATTATATGTAATTTTTTTTAATTCTTATTTTAGGATAGAACTAGTGTGGGACATTGCAAATGGGCCATCCTGGGAATCCTGTTAAGTTTGGGGGTAATTCAGAATGAGGACATTGATTGTAAACAATAGAAATTCAACTCAAATATAGCACTAAAAGAAGGGTAGATTTAATGTAAAAATTCCAAGTATCCGATGGGATCAAATAAAACGCATGCACACATACCACACATACCCCCTAGATCTCAGGAACTCTTATAGTCAGGCTCTCAAACTCTAACATTATCTCTCCATTTCTTACTCTTCCTTTTCTCTGCATTTCCTCTTCATTCTTCTCTCCTTCGGTAGACTTGCTGTCTTATTTTCCTCATCCAAATGGCAGAAATATGGTGTCAGACAGCAGCTCTTCAATTTAAATAGGAGCAGAGTAAGGTGGACTTTCTTAGCTGATTCTAGATTCTTATGGAAAGACTCTGAGTGGGTCAGCTTTAAGTCATGTGCCCATCCAGATTTCATTAATTATTGTGAGTGGCAGAGTGAGCGGGGGCTTCAAGGATGAAGAGAGATTGCCCTGTAGGAGCATGGTGGTTTCCATGGAATCCTTGAGGGCTGAAGAGTTGAGATAAGAGACAAGAGCAAGAAAGAGCGTGGGTAGGCAGAAGTAGCTGCTGGACCCATAAAACAAAGATAGAAATTGTATGAATTGGGCCTCCTTTGTGCTGTGGCATTATAGTTTGTCTACATGCAGTCATATCTCGGCAAGATTTTCATAGAAACCCAATCCCTTATAAAAATATATTAAAATAAGAGCATATTAAATAAGGAGCACATAAAAAGCTTTAAAACATGCTGCAGTGGCTCATGCTTCATCTTTTCTGAGTTCTCTCCTGTGTGGCCTCTTGTTAGTCAAAGAGCACAACATATACCCTGCAAAGAGATCAACCACATTTTTAGTGTCATCTGGATATTTCAACTTATGTTTGCAGGTTGAACAGTGAGCATTTAGATTTTTAAGTTTGTTTATGGGGAAGGGGAGTTTAGTTGGGTTGGCAAAGGGAGAGAAAGAAAAGGCCACCTTGCCATACCATAAACAAGACAAAAAAGTTTCTTTCCTTTCTTCCCTGGTTGCTTCTATCCTGCAGAGAACAGCAGATTTTCAGCCTTACATAAAGTATTAAATTTGCATATACACACACATACCCACAAACAGTCATGGCTCCATTTACATGTATTCCTTGAGAATGAAAAACAACCTCCTGCTGCATCCACCAGGAATCCTCATACCTGCTGTACAGTTACTTGGCAGGAAGAGGGGGATGTGGATCAAGGGTTGTCTATTCCATGCTACATTCTGGGTAGTTATTTAGGCCTATGAAGTGCAGTGTTTGCCCTCTGTAGAGTTCTTCTGCAGGCTGGGTTAACAAAGCCTCACACTCATGGCAAAGGCTCTACAAAAAGAAGATGATATATATACTGTTGATAATATAGTAGCTCCTAGGAGCCAAGCTGCATGCTAAGCACTTTACAAACATTAACTTATTTTATTCTCACAACAACTTTGGAAATAAGTTGTATAAGTTTATGCTCTATATAAGGAGACTAATTCAGGATGAAAGAGGGGAAAAAAAAAACTGGTCCAGAATCCTTTAGCAAGTAAGCAAGAGAAATCAAGGGAATTTAAGTCCCAAACCACCTGACTTCAAAACCCAGTTGAAACTTAGTGTAAGTTTGTCCATCAAAACAAAGTTATTGATTCATGGTCAGTTGCCTAATCCTATGATTACTGAATGCCAGCTAAGTTAATGGAGCATTCATAGAAAACACGTTTCCATGGGAAAATCAGCTTCACGAGCCAAATGCATAAGTAAAAAATGAAGCACAGCACTTTTTGATAATGTATTAAGCTGTACACTTTTGATTTATGCACTTTTTTTCTGTATGCTATACTTCAATTAGAAAGTTTTTAAAAAGTGAATTATAAGAATTCTACCAAGTTACAAGTGAATAATTCAGTTGTGCACATATGATTTCCTTGAGAACAATTACTATATTTTAATTCATTTTTGCAATCCTTTTTTAATGGAATTGCTGGTACAAAGTATGTGCTTGATGAATGCTTATTGGAATTTAATCAGTTCATTTGTGTGTGTGTGTGTGTGTTAATGTCCACAGAATAACAGAATGTTAGAACACAAAGGCACTTTATATACCATCCAGTAAAGCTTTTTCTTTGGTGATATAATTTGGCTCTGTGTCTCCACCGAAATCTCATCTTGTAGTTCTCATAATTCCCACTGTTGTGGGAGGGACCAAATGGGAGATAATTGAATCATGGGGGCAGGTCTTTCCTGTGCTGTTCTTATGATAGTGAATGAGTTTCACGAGACCTGATTGTTTTGTAAGAAGGAGTTTCCTGCACACGCTCTCTTCGCCTGCTGCCATCCATGTAAGATGTGACTTGCTCCTCCTTGCCTTCCACCATGATTGTGAGGCCTCCCCAGCCATGTGGGAATGTAAGTCCATTAAATTTCTTTTTTTGTAAATTGCCCAGTCTCAGGTATGTCTTTTTCAGAAGCATGAAAATAGACTAATACAATTGGATTACAAGTGGCATAAAAATTAAGTCATTGGTTAGATATATAATATAAGTGAATTACATACCTATGTTAATCAGAATATATCCTTTGCAGAGAAGACTTTCACATTTGAATACATCTCCCATGGACATCAAGCATGTGTTTCAAATATGATTTAGTCAAGAAAACAAAATACATCTCATCTTTTTTTACTTTCTCTTGTTAACTGAATGTTTGGTAGCATACCTACGTGCTACATAGAGGTAAGAATGTCAGTGTTATTAAGTATTATGAGCAAAGTAATTTGTTTATATTACCTTATTTAATTTAACTTTTAATCCTTGCATTGTCTGTGGGAGTTTGGATTATGTTTAGGATTCCCAAACAAGGGAACTGAGTATTCAAGTAGTTTACTGCCTGAGATTACAAAATTAGTGAAAGAATCAAACAGGATAAAATCAAGTCAAACTCCTCGTCTTCTCCATACAAGCCTAATACATTTGTCCACTAACATAATCTGCCACAAATCAGAGAGAAATGGGTTAGTGTTCTTCTGATTTATAGCATAAGCTATACTGAATTTCTGGAATAACATTCACCTTAAGTTCTTTAACTGAATTCTATTGCTCGTCATATCTCATCAGAAACCGACTGGTACAAAACATTTTAGGAAAGACAGCTGATTAGCAAGAAGACAAGTAAGGTGACAAAACATCCATACTTTGACCATTTGACTTGCCCACTCCCCTTGTATTTGTGCTCTTATTTGTTCATAAATCCATCCATTTATTAAATAACCCTATCCTCACAGACTAGCTCTGGGAGAATTTCTTCCAACTCAAGTATACGTTTTTCAGTATACTTGAGTTCAGTATACCTGCTCTTTACATGATTGTTCTTCATCCTTCCCTTGCTCCATCTTTAAGAGTAAATTTGTGAAATCACCACTCCACTATCATTTCAAATGTACAAAATAGCATTTTACTTTCTTCCCAGACTGTTTCATTCTTGTAAGAAGACACAGGTCTTCTTATTATTGGAAATAAATGAAAATATCTTTGGAGTGTGAATAT
Organism: Chlorocebus sabaeus; assembly: GCF_047675955.1. Lineage (NCBI taxonomy): Eukaryota > Metazoa > Chordata > Mammalia > Primates > Cercopithecidae > Chlorocebus > Chlorocebus sabaeus. The sequence goes on from NC_132918.1 coordinate 64,912,053, forward strand.
ATCATATTTGCCAACCAGCAACACATTCTGAGAACTTCTTGTATACACTCACAAACTCATGCACACACTACATTTATGTAGAGGGATTGAGAACATAAGTGAAAGAAGCGATGTCTTTAATTTAGACTTTTGTTCACATTTCTCCATCAACCTGCAAATACTTTACCTGTGGATATGTTAGGACTTTTTAAAACATAATTCTATTATGCTTTCTGTCCAAGAATTATGCTTTTTGTCCAGGATTTTCAGAATAATCCTGAACGTTTCATCATGGTAAATATTTCACTGTTTGAGGCTGTGCCAGAATAATAACATTTCATAGGTCATCCTTAGGCATGTGGGTCATTTCTTCTATTGGCCCTCTAAATCCCAAACCAGTTAGCCCTTTAACCCCAATTCCCAAACTCAACTGTTGGATTTAGTGCATGGTAAGATTAAAACTGTGTACATGAGCTAAGTTGGTGGAAATTAAATTAAAATTTAAAACAAATTGCAAAATCCCAGGATAAACATATTTAATACTGTTTTTCCCACAAAATTCCCCAAAAGGGTGTAGACAGCAGAGAGGATAACATATGGTAGAGGCAGTCTACTTACAAGGCAGCACAGACTGTGCTCAGCAGGCAGATCTGGAGACCTCCAGTTTGATCAGATTCAAGGCATCTATTTGCTCGCCATTTAAACCCAACATGCCAGGATGCCAAAAGAGCGGCATCTTTGAGTGGAGGAAACAGCAGCCAAGCTGTCAGAAATACAAAGCAAGCTGAATGCCAAATTAAGGGGAAAACTGAAGTAGCTCGAAATTATGAATGTGAAGGCCAGCGTGTGGTAACTCTGTAAGGGTGGGGGGACCCAGGAAGATGCATTTCTGTCAAATAAATTGGGATTCAAAGGGTTTGGTTTCCATGTCATTGAAAAAACTAATTAAGGAAAATTCTGATATGAATGTATACAACATACTAAAAGTTTAATGATGTGGTAATTCCACTTGTATTTTCCACTGTTAAAATTAATGTCTTTGAAAGCAGAACATATGATGACTGATTTGTGTCACTGCACTTTGCCAACATTCATAAACAGTCCCGAGTCTGATTATTGCTAATGAAGCATATTTATATCCTAGGTTATACAGTTTACATTTTCCTTTGAGGCTATTAGTCACTCTTCCATCTTGATAGTACAGAATGTTAGCATCATATATAGAGAACAACGAAATAAGATTCTATCAAAAAGAGCGATGAAGAGGATCCAGAAATCTTGACTATTAGACTCAATACACTTACGACTCAGGCCAGAATTGTTCCTCCAAAGAATCTAAAGTTGTGAGTTTCTTGCAACCCCCAAAGAAACAACTAAACAGGCACATTTTGATCCAAAAGATTGGAAGCTTAAAGGGGCAGAGTTGCACAAATTTTTGTGAATATTCATTGAGGCATCATTCTTCCAATGGAGTCTCTTGTCCATATTTTGCTACATGAAAATAATAGTCTTAAGGGAGAGAAAAGCTTGCTCTGAAAAAAGGTTTCATGTGTATAGCTAAATGAATGATGACTTTGTACAGAATCTATAAATAGCTAAATTAGGTAGTTCTGTATATTCAGAAGTTATGCCCATTCTAAGTGAATATGTTCACCGTTCACATTTTTACAGAGAAGCTCCTCATATCCCTATGATTTTTCCCAAATTTGGAAATGCTGACTTTGTAACTAGGTTGCCATGTGATGACTCTAAATGCTTTTCCAAATAGTACAATTTCAGGAAAAGAACCATTGATTCACCCTTCTTCCCACAAACCTTCTCCCTAATTTCCTCCTCAAAAGGTTAAGAAAATGTCTATCCTATGATGAAAGCTCAGGCTCAAAATATAAACTCACTTTAAAAATTAATATAAAATACACAAGACCATGTAAATAACTGGAGAATAATTTCTTCCCCATGGAAAACATGCTCCACGTGGAAACATTCTTGAGAAAGAGACCCAGAGAAGGAAACTGGAGATTTATCAGACATATTTTATTTATGACATAATTCTTGTTCTGGGAAATTCCTTCTTCAGGAGAACTATTGAGGGAGCAAAAATGTCAAATCAGATGTGTTTTATTCTAAATTTCAGTGACTTGTAATCCCATTGTGAATTATCTCAAAGACTTGTTTTTAGTCAATATATAACTAGCCAATAATATCTTCTTTTTGATGCTCCACACACCAACTTTGAGTACAATACTGTAACGTAGGAAGATTGGCCTCATGTCTACTAACTGTGAGAATATCTCCCTCACCTGAAAATGATTATTTGGTAAAAGTGCTAATACTATGATGAATAATATTCTTCAAGCTTAAGTTTCAAAGATATCTTTCAGTAAAAAATTTATGCATTTAGTCACGTGGAGGATGCCTATCATCCCACTCTCATGACCCTCTATTAGCCCTCTTCTTATTTTGTGGCTAATTGAGCTTAACCGAGGCACTGTATTTCAAATCAGCAAAACAGTTTGTTTCAGTTTGCTGGTTCAAATGCTATCTTCAACAGATAAGTAGATTCAACTTTTTTGTTGCAGTATATAATTGACAATGGGCTTCAACTTTTTTGTTGCAGTGTATAATTGACAATGGGCTTCCTAGGCAGCAAATTAGGCATTTCGCATTAACGCTGAAAGTGCCATAGGGAGTTGTGCTGCACAAACTTCTCACACCAAAGTGAGCATCTTTCTTAACCGACCTGGTTTGAAACCTAAATACTCAGTGGGTATCCTGAAAATCTTATGAAACTGTCTATTGTGTTTCTTTACAATTACACAGTAGCTGACTTTACAAGCTAAGTAGGAGCCATTGTACCCTAATCCGAAGCGGGTCACTGGGGGGCATGGGATCTCAGCTTAATATAACGAATTTAAACAGTATAAATTCTTTTCACGCAGATTACCCTGCTGAATTCCGATATCATTGATTTGGGGCATAGTTTCTTAAGCTTGAAATCTTTAAAACTCTTACATCATTGCTGAGCGATTTCTAGTCAGTTTTCTTCACATCATAGTGTATATTTTTCTCCTTTTTCCTTCTAGAATGATATGAGCCATGTATTAGTAAATAACCCTCTCTCCCTCAAAATCATCCTGCATTTTCCAAGCTTTTAAATAAGTATCAAGAAACTTCTTTGGATTTTCTTTGAATTTCAGAGCCTTGTAGTTTAGGCAATTGCATCCAAAGATAATCATTCTTGAGTTGATTTGTGTGTATTGTCAATGTTTATTGACTGTATTCACACCCATGAACAGTCTTACTTTATTTAAGTAAAGCACATGAAGGGATTGACAAAGAAAAATATAGAATGCCTGGCCATTTCTTTATATAAAGTATTCTTCCTAGTGTTGTGCAAAGAAAAGTGTGTTTTGTGGCATGGCATGATAGTCCTTTTGCCGGGAGAACAGTTTTAGGAAAACTGGTATTTAAATATGTGGCCTATTTATTAAGACATTGTACATATTTGTGAATTGCAAGTGGGACAGACCCACCATGCGAATGTTAAGATAATCATGACCCAACTAAATGACTGATGTAAAATATCATAATGCTTCATTCCCAACATGAATTCAGTTCAAAGAAAACTTTTATTCATAATCAATATATCAATAAAATATAATTAATATTTATAAACAAGAATTACTCTTGATGCCAGACACTGGACCGAGAACATAACAAATAATGTGAGGATTTTTTTGGTTTTTATTTTTTACCGTAATTTCTATGTGAGAATTCCTTGTGGATAGGGGACCCTGAAGTTGAAGGGATATGAGGCTTACACTGCCCAAAAGGCTCCAAATGCTTTCTTTCTGGAGAAATGAGAGGCCTGGAAGGCATGACACTATCACCTCTAGCATGACACTAATACCTCTAACAGGAATGCTTAGAATTATGGCCGGGGGAAAGCAACAAACAAGGAATCCAGAGAGAGTTTCAGTGAGAGAATTGAGAGAGATGCATGATTATTATGGCTAATAAAATAAAAAAAGGAGGGCTAATCTTAAGATGTCTTACTGTGAGTTATCAAATACATCCCCTTCTTTAAATCTATTTATTTGTTATTTACATTTAGGAAATACAAGTGCAGATTGCTTACATTCACATATTGTATAGTGGTGAACTCTGGGCTATTCGTGTAGCCATCACCTGAATAGTGAACATTGTACTCAATAAATAATTTTTCAACCCTCACCCACTCGCACCCTTTTTTATCTCCAATATATGTTATTCCACTCTATACGTCCATGTGTACCCATTGTTTAGCTCCCAAGCGAAAACATGCAAGTATTTGACTTTCTGTTTCTGAGTCACTTCAGGTAGGGTAATGGCCTCCAGTTACACCCATGTTACTGCAGAAAACATAATTTTATTTTTTATGGCCTGGTAGTATTCCATGGTATATATACACAGTTTGGAATTCATAGGCCCATTTTCTCTTATCCGATCCTCCACTGATGGGCCTGTGAATTCTAGATTGATTCCATATCTTTGCTATTGTGAATAGTGCTGCAATAAACTTATGAATGCAGGTATCATTTTGATGTAATGATTTACTTCCCTCTCGGTATATACCCAGTAGTGGGATTGCTGGATTGAATGGTAGTACTATTTTTAGTCTTTGAGAAATCTCCATACTGTTTTTCATAAAGCTTATACTAGTTTACATTCCCACCAACGATGTATAAGCATTCCTTTTCCTCCATATCCTCAACAACATCTATTGTTCTTTGACTTTTATTAATAGCCATTCTCACTAATGTAAGATGGTATCTCATTGTGGTTTTAATTTGAAATGCATCCCTTTTAAGGGTCTTGAAAGGGATGCATTTCAAGACCCTTAAAAAGGATCTTGAAATCCCTTTTGTGGGATTTCACACACACACAAATTAGAATTACATACACACACACAAATTAGAATTACATTTTAATTACATTTGGTTTCTATACTGCATTTCTCTTAAATGTAACACAATGCCAGATGTGGCCAACTGGATCTCCATTCAGTTATCACATATATATTTCATTTAATTCTCAGAACAACTCCAGTTATTGTCATCACTTTTGAGAAGAGGAAATGAATGTTCCCAGAATTGTACTGTAAGACTAGCTCTGACCGTTAAAATGTAAATAGAAGTGATGTGTCACACTAGGCTGGGGTAGTCATGTGCCCAGTATGCCTTCCCTATATTGTCTCCTGAGCTGCCCATTGGATAATACCAGAAAAATCCTGAGACCACAAAATAGAAGAAGCCTAGGTGCCTGAATCACCTAAGGATTACATTAGAGGAGAACTGCTGGACATATAACACTGTAAATGACTGAGAAATAAAGTTCTTTTGTGTAAAATTTAGAACATTATTGTTAACCCAGCATTACCTACTCTGTCATAATTAATATGTTTCTTAAGGTTACATAGCTAATAATTGACAGGACTAGGAAAATCTTAATCATTATGCTACCCGACCTGCTAAGTGGGTTCCATCCCCTGGCACACAGACCTTTTACTCCAACATACAGCAATAGCGAGTTGGCGGGATGCTTCCTACACTATGAACTCAGTAGCTGATTCTCCAGCTCTCGTCCATAAACTCTAAATTCAGAGCTCAATTACTTAACTTGTACTTCTGTATTAGAAGTGATACCATCTACCTAGGAGAAAAGAATTATCCTCTAAGTCTTAATAGTTAATCTTGATCTAAAGCTCAGGGTGAAATTGGAAAATGTTAAAATATCATCAGTTCTTTCATTAAAAATGTCATTTCTAAGTTACACAACAAGCAAGGGAAATATAGTAGAGACTGTGTTACTCACTTAGAGTTTCAGGCCATCCTCAAAAAATCTCTTCTTTAGATTAGATGGTGGTGAAATGTCAGATTTGTTTACTTGTACATTAGTGCTCCCTTATTCAAAACCTATCCTTTCTCCAGAGGTTTCCATTTCCTGTTCCCATTACACCTGCCATGGGTGTTATTTACTATTTATGGGCACCTCCAGATGAGTCTACAAGAGGAAGAAACAGATCAGAAATGAAAAAGGGACCTGCTGATCTGCTGTGTCTCTATTATATGACATTTATTATGATTTTGCAGGAGTGGACATTTTAACTATGAGAGTCATGGGTTTATTTGTGAGTACACTTCGTTCATATTCTCTTTATCCCAAACAGTCACCACTAACTGGTTATGTTGCTGTCCGGTGAATAAGATAAAATATGGAATGATCTCTTTTTCTGAATGGGAACACATGTTCCTCTGTTATTATTGAGGCAGAAGATATCACGAATCAGTCAGAAAGAAGAACCTTATAATATACGTCACATTTCCCAATTGAGCATTCGACTGTAGATAACATTCCTACCGGAGCATTTAGTGTCTTATGAGATTCCTTATTGAGAGGACATTTTCAGACTCAAACAAGGGCTTATAAATTCTGGCCTATGTACCACGTAAGCATTGCAAATAGATTTCCTATCTTCCCTGGGCCACTGTCCTACTAGATTACAGTTTAGGTTTCATAGGCCCAGGCTGTGGGTTCTGCAATGCTTGCTTCTTTCCTTGCTTCACAGTAGTCAACTTCTTGGTGGTTCAGCCTCTGGAAAGAAGCTTTAGAGTAAACTTCCTTCTGCCTCAACAGGACTGAAAAACCACTTAAAATCCTTTCAAAGGTGAAGCATTATCATCCCACAAAAGGCTGGGTCCCAAACATTGTGTGTTACTATAGTACCATCTGTCAGGATTCAGAGGCATTTAATGAGTTAGAGAAATAGATGAAATAAATCAAAGAACTGCCTTCCCAACTACAGTAATTAGTGGAAATTCTAATATTAGGAACATTTACCATTGAGGAATTTAAGAATTTAAGGCAAATATAGGTTGAATAGCCAAAGTCAAGTATGAGCCTATGAGAGCTCTTATAGAAATGTCTTCATTCAGTAGAATAAAGACAACATTAGAGAATACAATAGCACTTTTCACCTGTAAAATTGCTATCCATGTGCCTGGTATGCTTGATTTCATTTGCAATTCAAGCTCAATAGTAGAATGTTGAGGCCTTCTCTCTACAGTTTAAGAAAAAAAAAAGTTGTGAATTTGTTTTGCTTTTTTTGTTACAGATAGTATGAGTACTAAGAAACTATATTTTCTCTGTCTGGTTCTTCATGCCAAAAAAACAATTATCTTTCCAATTTAAGAGTCCTCCCTCTCAGTTCCCACTGTATTCACAAAGTGATAGAGCAATTTAGGTGGTTAGGATTGGGAGAGAAAGGAGAAGAAAATCTGTGTGGAAACTTCTTAAATCAACTGACTGTGGCTGAGATTATATTTCTTTCCCACTCTACAAGGTTATAGAGCCTTACCACTGTTCATTATGCAAAGACAAATCTTTCTTGCCCACATTTGGTTCACAGTTCTAAGGTTTCAGTAGGCTAACCCTCAGTCTTCTTTATCTCTCTGAAGACTTCATTGATTTTGTTTTTTATTTATATAAATTTATGGGGTACAAGTTTAATTTTGTTACATAGATATACTGCCTAGGGAGAATCACCGCTTTTAATGTATTTATCACCTAAATAATATATATTATACTCATAAGTACTCTCTTATCCTCCCCAAAGGCTTCATTGCAATGAGCTCCATTTATTCTCTTTTGTCTAATTTACTTCCTTTTTGTTTCTCCAACCTCTACTCCATTTATTCTCTTTTGTCTAATTTACTTCCTTTTTGTTTCTCTAACCTCTAGAAGTCTATTTTTTTAAGTTATCCCCAGTAGAGATTAGAGATGACAAGAAGTTCTTCATGTTGTGTAAAGGATGTAAAAATTTTATGTAGAAGGGACTCAAAATTGGATAAGACTGCCCTCTTCAAAACATTTAAAACTTCTGAGTCCTCTTCTAGATGTTAGAACAAGAAAATTGGGGTCAATAAAGTTTTTCTGTTCAAAGTTTGTATTCATGCATTTTTTTTTCCTGAGGAGAGAATGTCTGTAATGCATCACATTTCTAGAAAAATCTATGATCCAGAAAAGGTTAAAGCAGTGCTTGAGCAACCTTGCATCATGAGCTATTTGGGTCTGCTTTATGGGAATCATCAAAACCCTGTGCTGGATTAAATTCTGCAGTATATCAGGCATTTATTTCAGCCCAAGTAACAGCATTAACTGCTGGAGAAAGTACCTGAGAAAACTATAGTTGGGTAAGGAATGCTGAGAGTCAGGATGCATGGCCTATGATAGACATTCTGTTCTTAACTTGATGGATGAAGTTGTAGCAGGACGAGCCACAGACAAGAACCCCTCAGACACCGAATTGTAGAAGGAAAGGGCTTTATTCAGCTGGAAGCATTGGCAGACTCACATCTCCAAAAACCGAGCTCCCCGAGTGGGCAATTCCTGTCCCTTTTAAGGGCTTACAACTCTAAGGCCGTCCGTGTGAGAGGGTCGTGATTGATTGAGCAAGCAGGGAGTACGTGACTGGGAGCTGCATGCACCTGAACTGGTAATTAGAATGGAACAGAACAGGACAGGGATTTCCACAGTGCTTTTCCATACAATGTCTGTAATCTACAGATGACATAACCAATTAGGTCAGGGGTCGATCTTTAACTACCAGGCCCCAGGGTGTGGCACGGGGCTGTTTGCCTGTGGATTTCATTTTTGCATTTTAGTTTTCACTTCTTCTTTCTTTGGAGGCAGAAATTGGACATAAGACAATATGAGGGGTGGTCTCCCCACTTAAAGTGAGAAAGTAATCTCATCTCCCTGAGCAATAGTATACATGTTTCTAAAGTGAGAGACTTGGACTAAATGAATGGTTTCACATCTAACCTGGAGACTTGTGGAAAACTCTGGATCACTGGGTTCCCTCCACCACCAACTATAAGAGACTCACTGTAGTGAGCACAGTGAATTTTTTTTTTTTTTTTTAAGAAAACTACTCAAGTTCTAGGGTACATGTGTACAACATGCAGGTTTGTTACATATGTATACATGAGCCATGTTGGTGTGCTGCACCCATTAACTCATCATTTACATTAGGTATATCTCCTAATGCTATCCCTACCCTTTCCCCGCTCCCCACAATAGGACCCAGTGTGTGATGTTCCCCTTCCTGTGTCCCAGTGATCTGATTGTTAAATTCCCACCTATGAGTGAGAACATGCGGTATTTGGTTTTCTGTTCTTGCGATAGTTTGCTGAGAATGATGGTTTCCAGCTGCATCCATGTCCCTACAAAGGACACGAATTCATCCTTTTTTGTGGCTGCATAGTATTCCATGGTGTATATGTGCCACATTTTCTTAATCCAGTCTGTCACTGATGGACATTTTGGTTGATTCCAAGTCTTTGCTATTGTGAATAGTGCCACAATAAACATACATGTGCATGTGTCTTTATAGCAGCATCACTTATAATCCTTTGGGTATATACCCAGTAATGGGATGCCTGGGTCAAATGATATTTCTAGTTCTAGATCCTTGAGGAATCGCTACACTGTTTTCCACGATGGTTGAACTAGTTTACAGTCCCACCAACAGTGTAAAAGTGTTCCTATTTCTCCACATCCTCTCCAGCACCTGTTGTTTCCTGACTTTTTAATGATTGCCATTCTAACTGGTGTGAGATGGTATCTCATTGTGGTTTTGATTTGCATTTCTCTGATGACCAGTGATGATGAGCATTTTTTCAGGTGTCTGTTGGCTGTATGAATGTCTTCTTTTGAGAAGTGTCTGTTCATATCCTTTGCCCACTTTTTGATGGGGTTGTTTGTTCTTTTCTTGTAAATTTGATTCAGTTCTTTATAGGTTCTGGATATTAGCCCTTTGTCAGATGAGTAGATTGCAAAAATTTTCTCCTATTCTGTAGGTTGCCTGTTCACTCTGATGGTAGTTCCTTTTGCTGTGCAGAAGCTCTTTAGTTTAATTAGATCCCATTTGTCAATTTTGGCTTTTGTTGCTGTTGCTTTTGGTGTTTTAGACATGAAGTCCTTGCCCATGCCTATGTCCTGAATGGTATTACCTAGGTTTTCTTCTAGGGTTTTTATGGTTTTAGGTCTAACATTTAAATCTCTAATCCATCTTGAATTAATTTTCGTATGAGGAGTAAGGAAAGGATCTAGTTTCAGCTTTCTACTTATGGCTAGCCAATTTTCCCAGCACCATTTATTAAATAGGGAATCCTTTCCCCATTTCTTGTTTTTGTCAAGTTTGTCAAAGATCAGATGGCTGTAGATGTGTGGTATTATTTCTGAGGGCTCTGTTTTGTTCCATTGGTCTATATCTCTGTTTTGGTACCAGTACCATGCTGTTTTGGTTACTGTAGCCTTGTAGTATAGTTTGAAGTCAGGTAGCATGATTGCCTCCAGCTTTGTTCTTTTGGCTTAGGATTGTCTTGGTAATGTGGGGTCTTTTTTGGTTCCATATGAACTTTAAAACAGTTTTTTCCAGTTCTGTGAAGAAAGTCATTCATAGTTTAACGGGGATGGCATTGAATCTATAAATTGCCTTGGGCAGTATGGCCATTTTCACAGTATTGATTCTTCCTATCCATGAGCATGGTATGTTCTTCCATTTGTTTGTGTCCTCTTTTATTTCACTGAGCAGTGGTTTGTAGTTCTCCTTGAAGAGGTCCTTTACATCCCTTGTAAGTTGGATTCCTAGGTATTTTATTCTCTTTGAAGCTATTGTGAATGGGAGTTCCTTCATGATTTGGCTCTCTATTGGTCTGTTACTGGTGTATAAGAATGTTTGTGATTTTTGCACATTGATTTTGTATCCTGAGACTTTGCTGAAGTTGCTTATCAGCTTAAGGAGATTTTGGGCTGAGATGATGGAGTTTTCTAAATATACAATCATGTCATCTGCAAACAGGGACAATTTGACTTCTTCTTTTCCTAACTGAATACCCTTGATTTCTTTCTCTTGCCTGATTGCCCTAGCCAGAACTTCCAACACTATGTTGAATAGGAGTGGTGAGAGAGGGCATCCCTGTCTTGTGCCAGTTTTCAAAGGGAATGCTTCCAGTTTTTGCCCATTCAGTATGATATTGGCTGTGGGTTTGTCATAAATAGCTTTTATTATTTTGAGGTACGTTCCATCAATACCGAATTTATTGAGCGTTTTTAGCATGAAGGGCTGTTGAATTTTGTCAAAGGCCTTTTCTGCATCTATTGAGATAATCATGTGGTTTTTGTCTTTGGTTCTGTTTATATGCTGGATTACGTTTATTGATTTGCGTATGTTCAACCAGCCTTGCATCCCAGGGATGAAGCCCACTTGATCATGGTGGATAAGCTTTTCGATGTGCTGCTGGATTTGGTTTGCCAGTATTTTATTGAGGATTTTTGCATCGATGTTCATCAGGGATATTGGTCTAAAATTCTCTTTTTTTGTTGTGTCTCTGTCAGGCTTTGGTATCAGGATGATGTTAGCCTCATAAAATGAGTTAGGGAGGATTCCCTCTTTTTCTATTGATTGGAATAGTTTCAGAAGGAATGGTACCAACTCCTCCTTGTACCTCTGGTAGAATTCGGCTGTGAATCCGTCTCATCCTGAACTTTTTTTGGTTGGTAGGCTATTATTTATTGCCTTAATTTCAGAGCCTGCTATTGGTTATTCAGGGATTCAGGTGTATGAAGACCATGTCACTTTTTCTAAACAATACTTAAATTTACATTTAATCTTATGTTTAGAAACTATTCTCAACCTTCAGTTTTATCACAAGAAAATGTTTTTAACTGCTATATTCGTTTGAATAAACTTTTGAATAAATAAAAAAAGAAAGCTACTCAAGACATTCTATTCTTTGACAAGTAAAGAAATCATTTCAGCAGACAGTCTGCGGTCACTTCTAGCTTTAAAATGCTGAGTTTCCAATAAAAAAATATTCCAGGCAGAATCTGGATTGGTATGAAGTGTTAATCGTCTGAATAAATATATCATAGTGCTCTTTTATAGCGTAAGTGATTAATACTGCATGTAAATGAAATTATTCAGAGAGTCTCTCAGATTGCTGGGACATTACTGATTATTTGCATATATATGTGTTAGTGTGTGTGTGAATGAAGTACACTTGATTATGCCTCACACTTTTTAAAAAATGTTCAGCCTTTATTATAGATATACAGGGTACATGGGCAGGTTTATTACATGGGGATATTGTACCAAGGTAGTGAGCATAGTACCCAACAAGTAGATTTTCAACCCGTACCCCCCTCCCCACTCTCTCTAGCAGTTCCCAGTGTTTTTATTCCTATGTTTATGTACATGTGTACTCATTGTTTAGTTCCCATTTGTAAATGAGAACATGTGGTATTTGGTTTTCTGTCCCTGCATTAGTTTACCAAGGATTCTTGCCTCCAGATTCATCCATGTTGCTGTGAAAGACGTGATTTCATTCTATTTTATGACTGTATTACTATGGTAATTTATTACTGTGGTGGATATGTATCACATTTTCTTTATCCAGTCCACCACTGATGGTCACCTATGCTGATTCTATGTCTTCGCTATAGTGAGTAGTGCAGCAATGAATATATGAGTGAACATTTCTTTTTGATATAGTGATCTATTTTCCTTTGGGTATGCACCCAGTAATGGAATTGCTGGGTCAAGTAATAGTTCTTCATTTTTTGCGAAATCTCCAAACTGCTTTCCGCAGTGACTGACCTAATTTACATTCCCAGCAACAGCATTTCCTTTTCTCCACAGCTTTGCCAGCATCTGTTGTTTTTTGACTTTTTAATAATAGCCGTTCTGACTAGTGTGAAATGGTATCTCATTGTGATTTTGATTTGCATTTCTCTGATGATTAGTGATGATAGCTTTTTTCGTATGTTTGTTGGCCACCTGTGTGTCTTCTTTTGAGAGGAATCTGTTCATGTCTTTTTGCCCACTTTTTAATAGAGTTGTTTGTGTTTTGCTTGTAAATTTAAGTTTCTTATAGATTCTGGATAATCAGACCCTTTTCAGATGTGTAGTTGGTAAATATTTTATCCCATTCTGTCAGTTGTCTGTTTACTCTCTTGATAGTTTCTTTTGTTATGCAGAAGCTCTTTAGTTTAATTAGATCGTACTTGTCATTTTTTGTTTTCACTGCAATTGCTTTTGGGGACTTGGCAAAAAATCCTTTGCCAACACTAATGTCAAGAAGAGTACTTCCTAGGTTTTCATCTAAGATATTTATAATTTTAGGTCTTATACTTCTATCTTTCATCCATCTTGAGTTAATTTTTGGATGTAGTGACAGATAGGGGTCTAGTTTCATTCCTATGCATATGGCTATCCATTTATTGAATAGGGAGTCCTTTCCCATTGCTTATTTTTATCAGTCTTGTGGAAGATCAGAGGTTTTAAACATGTGGCTTCATTTCTGAGTCTTCTGTTCTGTTCCATGGTCTGTGTGTCTGTTTTTGTACCAGTACCATGCTGCTTGATCATTATAGCTTTATGGTGTAGTTACAAGTCAGGTAGTGTGCTGCCTCCAGGTTCATTTTTGTTATTGTTGTTTAGAATTACTTTTGCTGTTTGGGTTCTTTTTTGGTTCCATATGAATTTTAGAATAGTTTGCTCTAATTTTTTGAAGAATGATATTGGTAGTTCGATAGGAGTAGTATTGAATCTGTAAGTTGCTTTGGCCAGCATGGTCATTTTCATGACACTGGTTCTCTAGTCCTTGAGCATGGAATGTTTTTTCGTGTGTGTGTGTGTTTGTGTGTGTGTATGTGTGTGTGATTTCTGACTTTTGTGATTTTCCTTGTAGAAATCCTGCACCTCTTTGTTAGCTGTTTTTCTAGGTATTTCATTTTCGTTGTGGCTATTGTAAATGAGATTGTGTTCTTGATTTAACTCTTAGCCTTGATATTATTGGTGTATAGAAATGCTACTGATTTTTGTACATTGATTTTTGTATCCTAAAACCTTACTAAAATTGTTTATCAATTCTAGTAGCCTCTTGGCAGAGTCTTTAGGGATTTCTAGATATACAGTAATATCATCACAAAGAGAGGCAGTTTGATCTCTTGTCTTCCTGTTTGGATGCCTTTTATTTCTTTCTCTTGCTTAACTGTTCTGGCTGGGACTTTCAGTACTATGTTGAACAGGAACAGTGAGAGTGGGCATCTTATATGGTTAGGTTTTTTGTCCCCACCCAAATCTTATCTTGAATTGTAATCCCCAGGTGTTTAGGGGGAGACCTGGTGGGAAGTGATTGGATTATGGGGCAGTTTTCTCCATGCTGCTCTCGTGATAGTGAGTGAATTAGATCTGATGGTTTTATAAATGGCAGAGAGAATCACACACTTGCTTCTCTCTCATGCCTGCCACTATGTAAAATGTTCCTGCTTCCCCTTCTGCCATGATTGTAGGTTTTCTGAGGCCTCCCCAGCCATGCAGAACTGTGAGTCAATTAAATCCCTTTTCTTTATAAATTACCCAGTCTTAGGTAATATCTTTATAGCAGTGTGAAAATTGACAAATACAGCATCTTTCTCTTGTTCCAGTTTTCAAGGGAAATGATTTTAGCTTTTGCTCATTCCATGTGATATTGGCTGTGGCTTTATTATTGATGAGTCTTATTATTATTATTATTTTTCCTGCTCTATACAACATTATTCTCCTTATGTTATTTAATTACAAATTATATTTTTACATGATGAACCATTAATATAGATTGTTTTATTATAACTTTTATTTTAGGTTCAGGGGTACATGTGCAGGTTTGCTATATACATAAACTGTGTATCACAGAGTTTTGGTATATAGATTATTTCATCAGCCATGTACTAAGCCTAGTACTCAATAGATATTTTTTCTGATCCTTTGCCTACTGTCACTCTTCACCCTCAAGTAGGCCCTAGTGTCTGTTGTTCTCTTCTTTGCTTTCTTGTTTTTAGTGCCACTTATAAGTGAGAACATGCAGTATTTGATTTTCTGTTCCTGTGTTAGTTTGCTTAGGATAATTGCCTCCAGCTCCACCCATGTTGCTGCAAAGGGCAGGATCTCATTCTCTTTTGTGGCTGCATAGTATTCCATAGTGTATATGTACCACATTTACTTTATCCAGTGATATGTGTCTCCACCCAAATCTCGTCTTGTAGCTCCCACAATTCCCATGTGTTGTCGGAGGGACCCAGTGAGAGATGATTGAATCATGGGAGTGGGCCTTTCCGTTGCTGTTCTCATGACGGTAAATGGATCTCATGAGAGCCAATGACTTTAAAAACAAGAGTTTCCCTACACAAGCTCTCTCTTTGCCTGCTGTCATCCATATAAGATGTGACTTGCTCCTCCTTGCCTTCTGCCATGATTGTGAGTCCTCTGAAGCCATGTGGAACTGTAAGTCCAATAAACCTCTTTCTTTTGTATATTGTGCAGTCTTGGGTATATCTTTATCAGCAGCATGAAAAAGAACTAATACATTCAGTCTTCTATTTATGACCATTTAGGTTGACTCCATGTCTTTGCTATTGTGAACAGTGCTGCAGTGAACATATGCATGTGTGTGTCTTTATGGTAAAATAATGTATATTCCTTTGGCTATATACCCGGTAATGGGATTGCTGAATCAACTGCTAGTTCTGTTTTTAGCTCTTTGAGGAATCACCTCACTTCTTTCCACAATAGTTGAACTAATGTATACTCTTACCAACAGTATATAAGTGTTCCTTTTCCCCCATAACCTCACTAGCATTTATTTTTCAAATTTAATAATGGCCATTCTGACTGCTCTGAAATACTATCTCATCGTGGATTTGATTTGCATTTCTCTAATGGTTAGTAATGATGAGCATTTTTTCATATGTTTTCTAGTCACTTGTATGTCTTCTTCTGAAAAGTGGCTGTTCCTATCCTTTGCCCACTTTTTTATGGGGTTGTTTTTGCTTGTAAATTTGTGTAAGTTCCTTATAGATTCTGGATATTACACTTTTGTTGGATGCACAGTTTGCAAATATTTTCTCCCATTCTGTAGATTGTCTTTTTACTCTGCTGATAGTTTCTTTTGCTATACAGAAGCTCCATACTTTAATTAGTTCCCACTTGTCAATTATTGCCTGTGTTGCAATTGCTTTTGGCATCTTTTTCATGAAATCTTTGCCAGGTCCTATGTCCAGAGTGGTATTGCCTAGGTTATCTTCCAGAATTTTTATCGTTTTGGGTTTCACATTTAAGTCTTCAATTCATCTTGAGTTAACTTTTGTTTATGGTGTAAGGAAGGGGTCCAGTTTCAATCTTCTTCATATGGCTAGCCAGCTATCCCAGCACCATTTACACCACTTATTGAATAGGGAGTCCTTTCCCCATTGCTGGTTTTTGTTGGCTTTGTTGAAGATCGGATGGTTGTAGGTGTGTAGCATTATTTCTGAGATCTCTATTCTCTGCCATTGGTCTATATGTCTGGTTTAGTACCAGGACCCTGCTATTTTGGTTACTGTAGCCTTGTAATGTAGCTTGAAGTCAAGTAACATGATACCTCAGCTTTGTCCTTTTGCTTAGGATTGCCTTTGCTATTCAGGCTCTTTTTCAGTTTTGCACAAATTTTAAAATTTTTTAAAATTGCATGAAGAATGTCATTGGCAGTTTCATAGGAATAACATCTGTAAATTACTCCATGCAGTATGGCCATTTTAATGATATTGATTCTTCCTAATCATGAGCATGGAGTGTTTTTCCATGTGTTTGTGTCATCTGTGATTTCCTTGAGCAGTGTTTTATAATTCTCATTGTAGATATCTTTCACCTCTCTGGTTAGCTGTATTCCTTGGTATTTAACCCTTTTCGTGGCAATTGCAAATGAGATTACATTCTTAATTTGCCTCTTATATTGGATATTGTTAGTATACAGGAATGCTACTGATTTTGTACATTGATTTGGTACCTGAAACTTTGCTGAAATTGTTTATCAGATCACAGAGCTTTTGGGCAGAGACTATGGGGTTTTCTAGATATAAAATTATGTCATCTGTACACAGGGATAGTTTGATTTTCTCTCTTATTTGGAAGCCTTTTATTTATTTCTCTTGCCTTATTACCCTGGCCAAGACTTCCGGTACTATGTTGAATAGGAGTCGTGATAGAGGGCATCCCTGTCTTGTTCTGGTTTTCAACAGAATGCTTCTAGCTTTTGCCCATTTAGTATTATATTGGCTGTGGATTTGTTATAGATGGCTCTTATTATTTTAAAATATATTCCTTCAATGACTAGTTTATTGAGGGTTTTAACATGAAGCGATGTTGAATTTTACCGAAAGCCTTTTCTGCATCTATTGAGATAATCGTGGGTTTTTTACTTTAATTCTCTTTACGTGATGAATCATATTTATTTATTTGTATATGTTGAACCAACTTTGCATCCCAGGGATAAAGCCTACTTGATCATGGTGAATTAGCTTTATGATGTGCTGCTGGTTTCAGTTTGCTAGTATTTTGTTGAGGGTTTTTGTCTGTATTTATCAAGGATATTGAACTGAATTTTTCTTTTTTTGTTGTGTCTCTGCCAGGTTTTGGTATCAGGATGATGCTGGCCTCATAGAATGAGTTAGGAAGGAGTCTATCCTTCTCAAATTTTTGGAATACTTTCAGTCAGAATGGTATCAGCTCTTCTTTATATATCTGGCATAATTTGGCTGTGAATCTGTCTAGCCTTGCACCTTTTTGTGGTTGGTTGGCTTTTGATTACTGATTCAATTTTGGAACTCATTATTGGTCTGTTCAGGGATTTAATTTCCTCCTGGCTCAGTTTTAGGAGGTTGTATGTGTCCAGGAATTTATCAGTTTCTTCTAGATGTTCTAGTTTGTGTGCATAGAGGTGCTTGTAGTAGTCTCTGATGGTTTTTTGGTATTCTTGTAGGGTCAGTGGTAACATTCCCTTTTTTATTTCTAATTGTGTTTATTTGGCTTTTCTCTCTTCTTCCCTTTGTTAGTCTAGCTAATGGTCTGTCTTATTAATTCTTTAAAAAACCAACTATTGGATTCATTGATCTTTTGTATGATTTTTCATGTCTTAATTTCCTTCAGTTTAGCTCTAATTTTGGTTATTTCTTATCTCCTGCTATATTTGGGGTTGGTTTGCTTTTGCTTCTCTAGTTCCTTTAGTTGTGATGTTAGGTTGTTAATCTGAGATCTTTTTAACTTTTTCATGTGGTTGTTTAGTGCTATAAGCTTCCTCTTAACACTGCCTTAGCTGTGTCCCAAAGATTCTGGTATGTTGTGTCTTTGTTCTCATTAGTTTCAAATAACTTTTATATTTCTGCCTTAGCTTATTTACCTAAGACTCATTCAGGAGCAGGTTGTTTAATTTCCATGTAATTGTATGGTTTTGAGAGATTTTCTTAATGATGATTTCTGTTTTTATGCACTGTGGTCCAAGAATGTGGTTGGTATGATTTCAGTTTCTTTGAATTTACTGAGGATTATTTTATGTCTAATTTTGTGATTGGTTTTAGAATATGTGCCACGTGGCAATGAGAAGAATGTATATTCTGTTGTTTTGTATATTTGGGTGGAGAGTTTTGTAGACACTTAACAAGTCCATTTATTCAAGTGTTGAATTCAGGTCTTGAATATCTTTGTTAATTTTCTGCCTGAACAATCTGTCTAATACTCTCAGTAGGATATTGAAGTCTCCCACTATTATTATGTGGGAATCAAAGTCTCTGTGCAGGTCTCTAAGAACTTTCTTTATGAATTGGGTGCTCCTCTCTTGAGGGTATATGTATATTTAGGATAGTTAGGTCTTCTTGTTGAATTAGACTCTTTATGTAATGTCCTACTCTATCTTTTTTGGTCTTTGTCGGTTTAAAGTCTGTTTTGTCTGAAATTATGATAGCAACCACTGCCTTTTTCTGTTTTCCATTTGCTTAGTAGATTTTTCTTTATCCCTTTATTTTGAGCCTGTGATTGTCATTGCATGTGAGATGGATCTCTTGAAGATGGCATACCAGGGAGTATTGCTTCTTTCTCCATGTTGACACTCTGTTACTTTTAAATGGAGCATTTAGCCCATCTACATTCCAAGTTAATATTTATCTGTGTGGATTTCATCCTCTTACGTTGTTAGCTGGCTATTATATAGATTTGTTTGTATGGTTGCTTTGTAGTGTCACTGGTCTGTGTACTTAGGCGTGTTTTTGTAGTGGCTGGTATGTTTGTTTGTTTGTTGTTCTTTCCATGTTTAGTGCTCCTTTCAGGACCTCTTGTAAGGCAGGCCTGGTGGTCATGAATTCCCTCAGCGTTTACTTGTCTGAAAAGGATCTTATTTCTCTTCCACTTATGAAGCTTAGTTTGGCTGGATATAAAATTCTTAGTTGAAAATTATTTTCTTTAAGAATGCTGAGGTACTGGTACAAAAACAGACACATAGGTCAATGGAACAGAATTGAGAGTCCAGAAATAAGGCCACACACCTGCAACCATATGATCTTCAACAAAGCTGACAAAAACCAGCAATGGAGAAAGAACTCCTTATTCAATAAATAGTTCTGGGATAATTGGCTAGCCATATGCAAAAGATTGGAACTGGACCCCTTTCTTTCACCATATGTAAAAGTCAACTCAAGATGGATTAAAGACTTATATGTAAAACCCACAACTATAAAAACCCTGGAAGGTAACTCAGGCAAATACCATTCTGGACATAGGACCTGGCAAAGATTTCATGACAAAGATGCTGAAAGCAATTGCAACAAAAGCAAAAATTAACTAGTGGGATCTAATTATTAAAATAAAGAGCTTCTGCACAACAAAAGACATTATCAACAAACAGCCTACAGAGTGGTAGAAAATTTGTGCAAACCATGCATCTGAAAAAGGTCTAATATTCAGCATCCATAAAGAACTTAAACAAATTTACAAGCAAAAAACAAACAACCCCACTAAGAAGTGGGTAAAGGCCATGAACAGACACTTTTCCAAAAAAGACATACAAGTGGCGAACAGTCATATGAAAAAAAAACTCAATATCACTGATCATTAGAGAAATGCAAATCAAAACCATGAGATACCATCTCACACCAGTTAGATATCTATTATTAAAAAGTGAGAAAATAACAGATGCTGGAAAGATTGCAGAGAAAAAGGAAGAATGCACTGTTGGTGGGAGTGTAAATTAGTTGAACTGTTGTGAAAAGCAGTGTGCAGATCCCTCAAAGAGCTAAAAGCACAACTACCATTCAACTCAGCAATCACATTACTGGGTATATCCCCAAATGAATACACATTGTTCTACCATAAAGACACATGCACACATATATTCATAGCAGCACTATTCACAATAGCAAAGATATGGAATCAGTCTACAAGCCCATCGATTATAGACTGGATAAAATAAAATATGAGATATATTATATATATGTATGTGTGTATATACACACATATATAGTGTGTATATATATGTGTATATGTGTATATATGTATATATAGTGTGTATATATGTATATATACATACATATATATACACATGCATACATACACACACACACACACACACACACACACACACACACCATGGAATACTACACCGCCATAAAACAGAATGAGATCATGTTCTCTAAATGAACATGGATGGAGCTGGAGGCCATTATCCTAAGCAAACTAATGCAGGAACAGAAAACCAAATGCCACATTTTCTCACTTGTAAGTGGGAACTAGATGATGAAAACACATGGACACCAAGAGGGGAGCAACAGACACTGGGACCTACCAGAGGGTGAAGGGTTGGAGGAGGGAGAGGATCAGAAAATATGAGTAATAGGTACTAGGCTTAGTACATGGGCGATGAAATAATCTGTACATCAAACCCCCATGACACAAATTTACCTATATAATAAACGTGCACATGTACCCCTGAACTTAAGATAAAGTTTTTTTAAAAAAAGAGAATGTTGATATAGGCCCCCAATTTCTTCTGGCTTGTCGAGTTTCTACTGAAAATTCTGCTGTTAGCCTCATGGGGTTCCCTTTGTAGCTGACCTATCCGTTCTCTCTAACTGCCTTTAACATTTTTTCTTATATTTCGACCTTGGAAAATCTGATGACTATCTGTCTTGGGGATGTCTTCCTCTGTAGTATCTCACAGGAGTTCTCTGCATTTTCTGAATTTGAATGTTGGCCTGTCTAGTGAGGATGGGAAGGTTTGCATGGATGATATTCTGAGATATGTTTTCCAAGTTGCTTGCTTTCTCCCTAGCTCTTTCAGGGACCCAGTGATTCATAGATTTTGGTCTCTTTACATAACCTCATATTTCTCAGAGGTTTTGTTCATTCTTTTTTATTCTTTTTTATGTATTTTCTGTCTTACTGAGTTATTTCAGAGAGCCAGTTTTTGAACTCTGGGATTCTTTCCTCAGCTTGGTTTATTCTACTGTTAATACTTGAGGTTACATTGTAAAATTCTTGCAGTGTGTTTTTCAGCTATTTGCTTCTGTTTTATAACGACTATTTCATCCATCAGCTCCTGAATCATTTTATGGTACTCATTAGATTCTTTGTATTGGGTGCCCACTTTCTCCTCAATCTCGATGGTCTATGTTCCCATCCAGATTCTGAATTCTATCTCTGGCATTTGAGCTATTTCAACCCAGTTAGGAACCCTTGCTGGGGAACTAGCGTGGTTGTTTGGAGGAAAGAGGCCACTCTGGCTTTTTGAGCTCCCAGAGTTCTTAAGCTGGTTCTTTCTCATCTGTGTGGGCTGGTGTTCCTCTAACTGTGGTGTAATTTGGGTATAATCAGTAGGTTTCATTTCTGGATGTTTTCAGAGGGCCAAGGCTTTGTGCAGGGCCTTTATTTTTAGCTGAGTTCTTTGGTTTCACAGAGGAGCCTATTACCAAAAGTATTTTTGGTGTTGAAGTTTGTGCTGTGATCCAGTAGGTGGTGCTTAAGTGAAATGGCCAGTAGGTAGGCACTTGCTTGGCCATGTGGCTCCTCTGTATTTCCTCATGATTGCAGTTGTGCTCTCTCTCAGCAGTCTGACAGTGTGAGCTGAGCATCTCTCCTACTTGAGTGCTGGCTGCAGATCTCGGTTTGGCTCTCCTGGGCTGCACACTGCAACTCTGGGGTGAGCTCAGGCTTTATGTGGCCTCCTCAGCTTGGAGGCAGCAAGGCCAGGGACCTTAGCAGTGGCTGTGACAGAGGGCCTTTCTCTTGTCTCTGGGGACTCCACTCCAGAGAAATGCAGAGTTGCTACCAATCAGTATAATCAGCCAAGGTTGGGGTGGCTGCACTGGGGGCCCAAGCTGGGGGCGCCCTACCTGATAACAAGCAGGGAGAGTGGGTAGGTCATGGGGTAGACAGACTGGCCTCTTCTCCTGGGTGCAACTGCAGCTTCCTAGAAGTGTGGTTAAAGCACTCAGGATCTTTGTGCCTTTCCCAGTCCGAGGGCAGCAAGAGCAGTACCGCTCTGCAGTGGCCATGGGAGTAGGCCTTCAGTTGTCTCTGGGACCTCTGTCTCAGAGAAACACAGAGCCCCTGCCACTGGAAATGTTCAGTAAGGGGATGAGACAAACGTACTGCTGGCCTGAGCTGGCAGCTCTGCTTGGTGAAGAATGGAGGTTCAAGAGCTTATAGGGAGGAGAGACTGAGCTTCTCCCTGTATGGTGGCTGTGGTGTACCAGGAGCACATGTGAAGCCCTCAGACTGTTTCTTCCCTATACCAAGGGCAGCAGGAGCAGAACCACTGCTGTGGCAATGACAAGAGGGGCTGTTGATTGCCTCTGGGAGCCCTCACCAGGGAACCTCAGAGCCAGTACCAGTGGGTGTGTTCTGCTGTGATGAGGAGGCTGATCTGTGGTCCGGAGCCAGAGGTCCTGCCTCATGAAGAGTGGGAGGCCTGGGCTCACAGGGAAGAGGGTCTGGATTCCTCTCCTTATGGTGTGTAGTGTGCTGAAGGTGCCAGCATAGTGACTAGGCCCTTTGTTCCTTCCCCAGCCCCAGAGCGGTTAGGGCGGTACCACTGCAGCTGCAATAACAGAGGGATTGTGGGTTTTCTCTGGGAGTTCCTGCTCTGAGAACTGCAGAGCCACCTCCAATGGACAAGTTCTGGTGGGGACAGGGTAGTTGTGTTGGAGTCCCAGGTCACAAGGGCCGCCCCGTAAGGAGAAACAGGATCGGAGACCTGTGTGGAAAAAGGTCTGGCTGCTTTCTCCACAGGGCAGCTGCATGGTGCTGGGGATCTGCACCAGTCCCTTGTCACCACGCACCCTCTGGAAGCCTGAAGGCAACAGGGGCGCGGGCTGCAAGACAGCAAAAATGGCGGCTTGCCTCTGTGGGCGCAGCATCCCAGGAAAACACGGAGCTGCTACCTGCCCAAGAGATGGCTCTTACTATTTTCGGGTATATTCCTCTGACGACTAATCTGGGTTATTATCATGAAGGCAAGTTGATTTTATTTGCATCTGTTGAAATGATCATTCGTGTTTTGCTTTTAATTCTGTTTATGTGGTGAATCACATGTATTGAATTGTGTATGTCAAAACAGCCTTGCATCCCAGGAATAAAGCCTACTTGATCATGCTGTATGAACTTTTTGATGTGCTCCTGGATTCAGTTTGCTGGTATTTTGTTGAGGATTTTTATGTCTATATTCATCAGGGATATTGGCCTGAAGTTTTCTATTTTCTTTGTGTCTATGCCAGATTTTGGTACCAGGGTTATTCTGCTTGACTCTTGACCATCAGTACATTTGGTAAAAGATGAGATAAGGTTACCTTGGGTAATCAAAGTATCAAAAGGTAGGAGGAAGAAAAATATATTGCATGCCGAACACTTAAATATAGTATTGCATTTAACCTTAATAACAGCCAATCTGGTGTTCATTTCTCTGCTTAGTCAGTTATTACTTTGCAGCCATCACCAAATCACTTAACTCTAATTTGGTCCTTTTATTTCCTCTTCTGCAGAATAGAGACTAAAAATACCTATATTGTAGGATCACAGTGGGAATTAATGTGCATAATGTCTGGGAAACACTTATAAGGGTTCTTATCACATGATGGATAAATAACTGATAGGAAATAGGATGATAATAACTGTGATGTTGGTCATAAGCTCTTACTACTCAAAATGTGTCTCCAGGGCCAGCAGCACCAATATTACCTGGGAACTAACTAGAAATTAGGAATTTCAGGCCCCACCTCAGACCTCCCATGTCAGAATCTGCATTTTAAGGAGATCCCTAAGTAATTCATGTACACATAATATGTTTGAAAAGCACTAGTATAGAAAAATGACTCTGGGATTCAGCAACTTGCCAGAACTCATCTAGTGGTAAACCAGACAGCTGGAAACTGCTAAGGCCAGCATCGTTCTCTTATATCTCTAAGGGTATCTGTGATTGGAGGTGTTCAGGCTTCCTGAATCCCATTGTGATGTTCTTCTGTAATCCAAGCTATAAATGAAAGGCTTTTTACAAACATGTTTTCATGTCTACCACAGTAGCAAGAACACCAAAATTTTGTTTTATTTTTCACATTTTTAACTATTCAGCTGTTTTATTTGTCACCATTTAGTTAGGGAATTATCACAAAACTTATGTCTAAAATGCATCTGATTAATGCATATTTAGGCAGCTAAGCAGATGTAGAATCGGTTGACTGCTATCATAAAATTAAACACTGATGAAACATATATTTGCACAGCAATAATGATCCTGGCATTTGTATAAATATAACAGATCTATTTCCCTAATCATCTAGGGAAAAAAATGAGGGGAGGGTGACAGAATTACCAAATATGTCTGGCTTTCTAGGCAGATCATTTTCAAGTACAAATTTTTTTCATGTGAATAAAATCATGTTAATTAACAGCATCTATTACCACATTAAAATGAAATAATATATTTGAGCAAAAACAATGTAGATAATATCAGAAGCATGTTTCCAGGTCATCTTATAATTTCCAGAGCTTCTTTGTACATCGTGGAAGGTGCATGTTTTTAATATACTCCTCTATAGTGCCATAGTTTGATTTTATACAAAATGTGTCCTGAGATTCAAGCCTAAGTAAGATATATATTTTTCCCCAATTTTAGCATCTCTGAAATTTAAATCTGTCTTACAATTGATGGCATATCAACACTGATTAGCAGCAGTTTTTCTTCTTTTTTCGTAATCAGTGGAATATTTGATTCAATTAGGGGATTAGGATTCCCAGTAAACTGAAATCTAGTCCACAGGGATTACCACGGTGAGATAGTGGAAAACAAGTGGAACAGGATGAATAGGTCATACCCATGAGCGTTCAGGCAAAAAGTGAGGCCAATAAATAGAAGTAATGAAATTAAGTAAGAAACGATTTCATAGATTTCTATTTCCACAGAGACAGAAAGAAAAATCAAGGAAGATGAGCAAATTTGGCAAAATAGCAAGAAAGAAGAATAGGGAGATATAGGGAAAAAAAGGAAAGAGAACGAAGCATCATGGTGGAAAATACAGCCAATAAGCCCACTATTGTGGTCATTATTTCCTAGGTGTGGTATCCTGTGGTAGACATTCAACTTGGTGCTCCTTTTCTCATTACACACACCTGATCAGTAGTGGTCCTAGAGGGTAGGATGAGGCAGTTGTTTTTGGCACATTGTAGAAGGTGTTTTCTCTTCTCTAGCATGCACAGGTAGATCCACACCCCTTCCTGTGCTCTTGCCCTCCCGCAAACTCTGTACATACTTCTCTTTCCTCTGCCTGCTGCATTTCACCTAGCCCCAAACCACCAGAAGACATACAATGATTAACATTTCTGTTTGTTCTTTCAGGTGATATCAAGACTATCAAACAAATCTACGGTCTCACAGGTATGGCTTTTGTTAAAGAGTAAAATATTTATCTAAAATCTGGAGGATTACCAATAAATCTGTCTTTCTCTTCAGAATTTCATGTATTTATTTTTTACTTTCCCTACTTGACTTTCCAATGAGAGATGTGGCAACTGATTTGCTTGAGTTTGAGTATAGAGGAGAATTGAAACTCATATTTCTATGGAAGCATTTTATAGTTATCGTTATAAAGCAGTTTGTTACCAAAACATGCCAAATGTAAAGTCCTAAGGTGTTGATCTTAAAAGTACTTTCATTGCATTTAAAATTGGTAGTCAGACTTTTTCTTGTAAATGTCAATAATGCTAAAAATATGGTTGAGAGATATTCTGGAACCATGTTTTATGATTCAATGAACTTTTAAAACAGTTTCAACTTTTAAGAACTCTCTAATTTCAAGAAAAGTTTCCCGAAAAAACTGATTTGTTAAGATTATTAGCTAGACTTTTATTACCAATAATCCTGTGACACAGAGGCACACAAATAGATCAAATTACATAATGCATTATGAAGACATTAAGAATTTACTGAAGATGATGGTGGAGAAGGGTCAAATAGGGTTAATTTTTTTTTTTTTTAATTATACTAAGTTCTGGGTTACATGTGCAGAACATGCAGTTTTGTTACATAGGTATACCTGTGCCATGGTGGTTTGCTGCACCCATCGACCCATCACCTACATTAGGTGTTTCTCCTAATGTCATCCCTCCCTTAGCCCCCCACCCCCAACAGGCAACGGTGTGTGATGTTCCCCTCCCTGTGTCCATGTGCTCTCATTGTTCAACTCCTACTTATGAGTGAGAACATGTGGTGTTTGGTTTTCTAATCTTGTGATAGTTTGCTGAGAATGATGGTTTCCAGCTTCATCCTTGTCCCTGCAAAGGACATGAAGTCATCCTTATTTATGGCTGCATAGTATTCCATGGTGTATATGTGCCACATTGTCTTAATCCAGTCTATCATTGATGAGCATTTGGATTGGTTCCAAGTCTTTGCTATTGTGGATAGTGCCACAATAAACATATGTGTGCATGTGTCTTTATCATAGAATGAGTCTTCCTCTGTTGCACAGGCTAGATTGCAGTGGTGTGATTTCAGCTCACTGCAATCTCTGCCTCCTGGGTTCAAATGATTCTCCTGCCTCCACCTCCCAAGTAGCTGGGATTACAGGCATGCATCACCACACACCGCTATTTTTTTTTTTTTTTTTTTTTTTTTGGTATTTTTTAGTAGAAATGGGTCAACGTGTTGACCAACCTAGTTTTGAACTGCTGACCTCAAGTGATCTGCCTGCCTCAGCCTCCCAAAGTGCTAAGATTATAGGCCCACTTTTAATATTACATTGGGAAGCTTCTTAGAAGCTCTTAAAGCATTTCAGTGCTTTCATTCAAGTTTCTCCTGGCACTAATTGTCTTTTCTCTCTTATTTCTACAAAATCCTCCTCAGCAACAAGCAAAATGGCCTTTATGTTCCATAAACGTCTTTATGTCTTAACTCTTCTCATCAGACAGCTTTTCCTTTCTACTGCACTGCTTTCACCTCAGACCTTTCTATACCCTCTTTCTTATGAAAAAAAAGAGACTTTTTTTTTGTATTTTTCAATTTGAATTCCTCTGCCTTTCATAGAACTCTGAAAATGAAGATCTGTTCCAAGACTACAACATCCTAAACTTTAAACAACAACAAAATCCTCTGTATAATTTAGGCTGAAGTTAATTTGTAATGTTAAAACCACCAGAATAACAGGTGTTGTTTCCCTCTCGTAGACAAGTCCAGAAATGAAAAATATGAAAGCTCCCATGTGTCAATAAGGTGCCAGGATGTATTATTTATTATTTTTGCATCATCATTCTCAAAATATGGTTTCCTTCTCCAAGATCTCATTCTCCATGGGGACTGCTGAACATACGTTCACTTAATCCATACTTCAGAGTACAAACAAAAGAAATGTGCAAGAGTAAGACAGAGGTTACAGTGTTTCTATGAGCCTTTCTAAAAATTTCTTGAAACCTGTTCACTTATATGCTACCATCTCATAACTTAGCCTCATGGCCAAACCAAGTGGCAAGGGAACCTGAGAAAGGTAATCTTTGTTGAGGGTGCATTGCTGAGAGTTCTGTTAACTAAGAAAGAAGGGAGGATATTGCATAAAAGGAGGTAACCAGAACCCTTTGTAGCACTTGCCACAGTATAAATGTTTTCATTTTCTTTATGATCATCAGCATCATGTAGGCAAGCATTTATTAAACTCTTTGCACATTGCTAAAGTGCTTGGTTTTCATTATCTAATATCTAGTGTTTTCTTCACACCATTCCTAATTCACACATGAAGAAACCAATAATTTAATAATTATATTATTTGACCGAGATTACAGCTAGTAAGTCACAGGACTTTTTTTTTTTTTAGGACTGTGTAACTGAAAGTTCATGAATTTCAACCACTAGACTTTGTTCAGTTTCCCCTTTAGTCACGACAGATTTGATGGAATCTAGTCATTTGTAACTTTGAAGTGGCTATCCCAGCAAAGTATCATGAGCCAAACTCTAGATTTGTTTAACTATGAGTATAAAAATCCTAGTGCCTTTGTGAAAGCATTTTCCAGGAAGAAAATGAAAAGATACATCAGTTGAGAAGGAAGAGTTCTGTGGTTGAACTTCATGGCAGTGTATAACAGGTGAATCCAGCTACATGCAGAAAGCAGCTGTTTTTATATAGATGGCCTGAAGAAAGTAACTGATACTCCTGCACAGAGGCTAATGTGAGGCTGAATATTTAATAATATAATAAACTTAGGTCCTGCCTGCAATGATGGCAGGTGGGATAATTGATTATTGGTATAAGTAATGTCTGCTACGCTGATTGTGAGTCAGTATCTAAGCAACTTGTCCAAGACACCAAGTCTCCATAACAAAATGGAGGTATGAAATTTCCACAAACTTGTAGAAGTACAAATACTTGACAGGTTATTAGTCAGAGAATTCAATTAGAGCCAATAGAGGCTTCTTGAAACAAAGGAATGATTAACTTGCCAATGCAAATGTAAACAGAATTCTAATTAGAGAATGTGCTCATTGTTTCTCATTTCTTAGATTAAGTTTGCCCTGTTGTGTCTTTAGCTGGGTAAACTAATTTTTCTATCCAACAATGCTAGTGTACAAATGTTCCACTGTAATTCCATGTAGGCCCAATTTTTGTTAAAAACACAGAGTTTTAAATGCTGTGAAAAACAAACAAGAGTAACATCATGACTATCCCAGCAAAACAAACAAACAAAAAGTATGGCCTCATCATTAATTAAAATAATCATACGTATTTGGAAAGATGAGTCTAAGAACGCCATTTCTTCAAGAAATTTTGAGCTGATGAGATTAAAGTACAAGAACTTCATGAGTAAACTATACATTTCACTCAGCATCGATGGCCTACACTGAATGGGCTATTGCCTACAAGTCACTGCAATGTTATTATACCTGTAATATATACAGCAAAATCCCTACACACCAAAAGAACAACTATTCCTTTAAGTCAATAACCATGACAGCCCAGAGTTTGAATAGTAATCTTAGAGATTTTCAGTTCTTTGCCTTATTTTTATTATAAATTATTGATGATTGGGTATAAGGGAATCAATTTGCAAGAAAGACGGAGGCACAGAAAAGTGAGCAGAGAAGCCATGTCTGGGGCAAAGCAAAAAGCACACACTATTACAGTGACTCTGTTGAGGGCCACTAGTTAGCCTTTGCTGTGTTTACTGCCCTGGCCCTTCCATCATCACCTCAATTGTCTTTTCCCACACTCTTTCTTTCCTCTTCTTAGTCTACAAAGTTGAATGATCCCAGTCAAGGGTCCAGTAGTTATAGGATGGGTTTTGGCAAGACTATTTTTCCTTCCTTTTCCAAGGCTCTTCAAAGGAAGCAGACCAGGTGGTTCGCTTCTTTTCTTGCTAGTGACTGGAAAGAACAAGGAGAGCAGGAAGCAGAGTAGCTGAGAATACTTCTGATCTTCTTCCATTCATGTGATCCAAAATAGGAAAGCTTTTTTTATTCTCAAGAATAATGCAATTTTGCTGATTAATAAAGTTCCAGTAAAGATCCTGTAATTTTAAATAACAAGGCCTAAGACCCTACATTAAAATGGAAAATGTCTTTATTTCTAAGAGCATGCCATCATATACTATTACAAATGACAGGTTGAATTAAAATCCAGTTGCAAACCTGGTATAATGCACCTTTCACGTGGCTCCACATGAAGACAGTTTAAAAGACCAAGAGGAGGATTAAAATCAGAGGCTAACATCAAGAAAGCATAGAGGGTAAACCTGGAGGAGAGCAGAAGTGGGAAGACCTTTAGCACCTGATAAAATAATAATAAAATCTGCAAAGACTTCAGTTTTAATGAAAAGAGTCTCTAAGAGATTTGATTTTGTTCAAATGAGACCTCCAGCATTAATGAGATACCTCTTCTGCGGTCTTTGTAGTGTACTAATTCATATTATCCACTAATTTAGTCAGAGCCCAAGGGAAACGGCAGCATCAACAAGCGACTCCCATCCATTGTGGAAGATGAGGAAGAGGAGGAGGAGGGGGAGGAAGAGGAGACAGCCTCTCTCTCTCCCATCTGCACAAGGGGATCTTCTTCACGCAACAAGAAGGTTGGAAGCAGTAAAACCTACCTGGGTTTAAGCTTAAAGCAACTGGCCTCGGGAACGGTGCCCTTTCACTCACCTATCAGAGTCTCCAGGTCAAATTCCCCCAAAACCAAGCAGGAAATTGACCCCCCCAACCATAATAAAAGGAAAGAGAAGAACTTGAAATTGCAACTTTCAACTTTGAATAATGCTGGACCCCCAGACCTCAGTCCAAGGTAAGAGTTCATATCATATAACTTTCTCACATGATCGTGGCTGCCTTTTACACAGAGTAGTACCTGCCTTCAGCCTTCTGAGCCTTTCTACTCCACAGATTCCTCTCCTGGAATCCTCAGCTTTTCTGAGTTTTGTGGGCAGTTTTTTGAGTATATATGCAAGTGTGTGTGCATGCAGGATGAGCAAAATAGCTTTAGTCATGTTCTCAAAATACTAAATGTTCAGAAATCCTTCTTTACTCCCTTTATTCATTTTGCACTACCTATTATGTTAAATGTATATTCCTACATTGTGATTTTATGATTGATAATGAAAATAAAAGAAATGGAACAAACTCCATCAATGTTAACCCCTCAGTGCTCAATCTTACCAAAAGTTTCATAAGCAACAAGTTGAAATTAGGAAGAAAATGAAATGCATATTTTTATTTTTCATACTATTCTTGCCTTATTATCAAGGATGGCTAAAACTTAGTTTTATTTCTGGTCTCTTCAATAAGTAACATAGCATGGTTCTATTTTTAATTTCTTAAAAATCATTTTAGAATCCACTAAAGGTGATTGAAAGCATGAAAAATCCTGATTCTGAAGATGTTCAGGGGTAGGCCATGGTGTAGAAAAGCAACAGCCATCATCAAAATCACATAACAGCTGAATAATAAATAAAAGCATGAACAAAATATGTATTATTTTTTATGTTTCATGTACTTTGCTAGGTAATTTCACATTGACAGTTGCATTTAATCTTCTCAGAACTCCATAGTTTGTGTTATCTCTATATAAAGTTGTAAGAAGTGAAACTCGAAGGGTAAATATTTTATCCAAGATCTCAGAGATATTAAGTACTGAAAGGTGGATTAAAAGTTTGTTTTTCTGCTTATAAAGCAAGTGATCTTTCTCAAATACTATGGTTTTATTATTTATTTGAACAACATTCTTACTCATTAATATAAAGTATTAAAGCAAAGATAAACAAAATAGGTTTAGTAAAAAGTAGGCGGATGATAAATTTTCAAGAATTCAGTTGGAGATGGTAATTTGAAAATATTGCTTAACTCTCCTAAGTTTATACTAAAATTAAACATAATAAATTATAAATAGGAAGAGACTGTATCAGAGCTAAGAAAGAAAGGTTTATATACAATATGATCTTACATTTATGAAAAAAATATATGTTCCTTTAGAGAGAAAATAATATTTTGAGGACATACATCAAAATATTGACTGTAGTAGTAGATTACAGGTGGTTTTTATTTTCTGTTTTTTTGTTACCTTTATGTTTAAATTTTCTACAATGGACTTGTATTTTTTTAAAATAATGAGTGGATTAGATACTATTTACCATGAAAAGAAGACTAAATACTGATTTAAATATAATTCTTTAACTCTTACATTTAGAATTTTCTCTAAGTCTAGAGTAGAGGTGTAATGATATTTATTTTCTGTGATGCTAAGGGTTAAAACCTGGAGAGTCGTGATTTAACATGAATTTAGGTAAGAGGACTTTTATACCATACCTTAAAGTTTTTAATCTGAGAATAAGTAAAAGAACCTCTGTCTACAACATCAGTGTGTGATAAAAAACATAATGTGATACAAAATTGTGAGCTACATATGTAATTTTAAATTTTCTAACAGCTACATTTTTAAGCATGATAAAAGTGAAATTAATTTTAATAATATATTTTGTTTGAATATGTTCCAAATATTATTTTAAATTTGAATAATATAAAAATACTCAGTGAAATAATTTACATTTTTTCAACACATTCTTCAAAATCCAGTGTGTATTTTATTGTTACAGCACATCTCAATTTGCACAAACCACATTTCAGGTACTCAATAGCAATATAAGGCTAATGGTTACTATGTTGAATAGTTCAGTTCTAGAGTATCTAGAATTTAGAAATTTAACATAATATCTTTTAAC
The DNA here is from genome assembly GCF_047675955.1 of Chlorocebus sabaeus. Classification (NCBI taxonomy): domain Eukaryota; kingdom Metazoa; phylum Chordata; class Mammalia; order Primates; family Cercopithecidae; genus Chlorocebus; species Chlorocebus sabaeus. The sequence goes on from NC_132918.1 coordinate 64,944,658, forward strand.
TCTTTTAAAAATACTGGAATCCATGAATATGAATCCACAACCAGTCAATTTCCTTTATTTTAAGTAGGATTGTTGATGGAATTGAAGATGGAAACAGCAGTGAAGAAAGTCAGACTTTTGATTTTGGCTCTGAACGAATCAGATCAGAGCCCAGAATTTCTCCTCCTCTTGGAGGTAAGATCTATATTTAGTCTTCTCCTAAGGTACAATATTTCTTATTAACTTGTAATGTTTGCTATGGACATTTGTTTGTTTGTTTGTTTGTTTTTGCTTTCCTGTCCTTAGAATATTCTCCCTGTCATAGACCCTTACCAATACCACTGAATAATTTGACATGAGTTTATGCCATTTCCAAGTTAAAATGTCATTTGTGATCATTTCTCTGTCCAGATTGGATGAGCTGCCCTTTAGCAGCCAAGGTAATTGGTATGCCAGGAGACTCAAATTTCTGCGATATTTCAGAGGATAACCATGTTTTACTATTATAAATTTAGATTAATCCACAAAAGCATTATCTAGAGGAAATGCCATGTTGATTGTGCACTGAAGGAACATTGGTTATATTTAAGCAATTTGTTCAGTGTGAGGTTATATATTGCAGTTTTCCAGAGGAAAAACAACTTCAGAAAGATATAAGCATGTTGGAAATGATGGAGAACTATGTGATGTGCTAACCTTCAGTGATGGTGAATTAATGTGAGGGTACTCCAACTCTAACCGAAATCCCTGTCTTTACTTTTCAATCTTGAGTTTGTTGCTCATAAGAGGGATTCTGTCAACAAGACAAATAAAATGACAAACTCTAAAGAAGACACACCTGTATTTGATAAAAAGAGAATAATGAACATGTGTTGAATAGGCAGAGACAATCCAAAACAATTACCAGCAAACTACCTAATTCAAGGCCAGCAATTCCCACCCAGCCTCCCCTTCCCTTCCCACCAAGTTCTAAAATCCTTGTGTTAGAATGTCCTGGTAATTAACAAATCCCTTTATGAACAAAGCCAAACCCAAGAAAGACATTTGAATGTACAGTTCTGGAGATGTTTCTCTGGTAGAATACCAGCATTTCATCTGAATCAGTAATTCTTTCCAGCACTCATCTTGGGAAACTAAAGGATACTTGTGAAATTCCTTGATTGGGAGTGTGAAGTGAGGAGAATGCAAAAGGATAAGGGGTACAGTCTTGATTTATTGATTTAATTGACTTACATATGTTGATATTACTGTGCTTGGACCAAGGATCAAAGAAATCATAGTTATCATCAAACTGATATATTTGCAATGAAAGCCTGTTGACACCTCAAATGGATATTTATCTTTTTGGTTCAACTAGAGACAATGCACAGAAACTCACCATTTCATCCACGTATTTCTAGTCCTACCACTCTTTTAGCTTCTTCTTCTTCCTTAGCCTATCACCTACCCCTATGCTTATACATTCAAGCAACAAGCTTTCTAGAAGCAACTTCTGAAATATCTTAGTTCTCTCTAAGACTTTCTAGCATTGCTGCTACCACTCTTTCTCTAGCTACATCTATCTCTTGCTTGCATGACTACCAAAGTCTCTTCTTTGACCTCACACTGTTTTCCATGCAAAGTGAATTTTATTAATTCAAATTTATTTGTATTACTCTATTCCTATGCTTAAAACCCTAATATGGCTTTATGTTGCCCTTTGTATGAAATTCAAACCTATTGCATAATTACTTTATATAAGTTATTTTACTTTTTTTGTAGAGATGGGATCTCCCTATGTTGCCCAGGCTAGTCTTGAACTCCTGGGCCCAAGCAATCCTCCTGTTTCAACCTCACAAAATGCTGGGATTACAAGCATGAGCCACCATGCCTGGCCTACTTTTTAAATGTTTATTTTTCCTGCTCGATTCTAAACTCCATGAGTGTTAACTGTATTTTCTTTATTGGTTGCTATCTCCTCTAAAAGAGGGCTGGCCTATTGTATATGACCTTCAATCATTCGTTGAATGAATGGATTATCTCTGCAAGATATATCTGCAAAACAATTTCTTATTACTCTGTTTCAGAGTGTTTTGAGTTGCTTTTCTTCCCCTACCAACAAGTTTTCTCCTCATAATTGACCAGAATTAGGATGGTTATATCTGTCAAATCTTTTCCACTCAAGGTGGCACTGACTCACCTGTACTCTTGTCCCTGACAAAAATAAATATATCTGGAAGAGCAAAGTAGAGAAAAAGTGAAGAAGAAGAACTAAAAGCTGGGAGAAATTACCCTTTAGAGTGATGCAGGAAGAGAAAGGCAAACTGCAGTGGATATTAGTAGCTGATATATATGTAGGAGGAAAATGTGCTCATGGGCACAGGAATCAATGTTTAGAATGGAACGAGAGGATACAAATAATATCCCTTTTCTATGGCCTGAGCACTAACTATGATACAGTTTTAAACAATGGTCAAAGAAAAGGAAATGTGCCATCTTGGAAAATGGTGGTGACTGTACTCGAGGAAATGGGGTATTTGCAATGGACACATCCAGTCACTGTAGGTGCAATCACCACCATGATGTGTATATCTGGTGCCATCCAGAGGAATACAGAAACACTTGCTTGATCCCCAAAAGACAGTACAGTGCACAGACATCAGAAAAGATTAAAAGTGATAGCGTGGGCTTTCTTCCATATTCTAATTGCCTCAATCCTCAAATATGAGATTTATTCCTAAAGGACTCATTCTGTGTATGTGTCACTTTCCAGATCCAGAGATTGGAGCTGCTGTTCTCTTCATCAAAGCAGAGGAGACCAAGCAGCAGATAAACAAACTCAACAGTGAGGTATGGAGCTCTTTCTTTGGTCATACTTAAATGGTAAAAGGAGATATAGATCCTAGTTACTCACAGAAGCAGTGTAATATAGTAGTTATAAGCATGCATTCCAGAATGAGACCACCATGGGTGAATCCCTACTCTGCCTCATGTAAGTTGTGTGACCTCTGACAGGTCACGTACCTTCTCTCAAGCTCCACCACCCCATGTGTAAGCAGGGAAGAAGAATAATACCTGCCTTATGGCCCTTCGTGAAATTAAATGAAATAATCTAGGTAAATTGTTTAGCATAAAGTAGGCAGTAAATAAATTATTATTATAATTAATATCATAGATACATGCATATTTGGTTTAATTGGTACATTTTAAACTTTTTCGTGACCTTCCATTTTTAATGAGTTAAAGCAGGGTCACTACTTCACAGGAGAATGCTGTTTCTCAGTGTAGTCAAATGGCCTGAACTCTGTCCTTTCCTCTGACTTGTATTTGCTTGTGTCCCCTTGAGTACTTTACCTCTCTAAATCTTACTATCTGTTCATTTTTAACAGTTCTATTGAGGTATATTTATATGTCATAAAATTTGTCCATTTCACCAATACCATCCAGTGAGTTTTAGTAACTTTATTGAATCCATCATGTATAAATCAGTTTTAGGATGTATTTTATTCCCACAATAAGATCTCTCATACTCATTTTACAGTTAATCTCTATTCTTATGTCCCAGCCCTAGGCAACTACTTATCTACTTTCTATTTCTATAAATCTGCCTTTTCTGGCAATTTTATAGACCTAAATGTAAAAATAAGATAGTTTCTTGATTACCGTCTTAATTGGGGTCTCTCTCATAAAAAATAAAGTAAAACAAGTTCTGAGATGATATGGGTACAAATAGTTTATTTGGAAAGTGATACAGGAAGTATAATTAAACAATAGAGAAGTAAGACAGAAAAGGAAGGAAAGCAAAACAGAAGTGTTAGTGAGATAGTTAAACTCGTAAACAACTGGGGCTCAATCCCACTGGAGGCCTCTGAGAGACTATGTAGGACGACTCAAAATTATTCAACCAAGAAGCAAGGAAAAGTGGAGTTGAGGCTCTTCAGGAAGCCCTGAAGAAAAAAAATTCCTCACGCGAGACTATGCAGCAAAACCTGTGCCTGTCTTTGGTGACCTTCAGGGTAGACCCAGGCAAGGGCATGTGGGCAGGGACACACAGTGCAGTAGAATCCTTTTCTAGGAGTAAAGTCATTAATAGGTGATTTGATGACACCTTGGGGAAAATGTAATCACGTGATGGTATTGATGAGATTTACGAAAAATGAAGTTCATATAATCAACTTCCAGTTATCTGTAATAAGGGTGGACTGAATAGCTTGTCATGAAATCTGCAGATTTCTCTTAAACCTGTGCTTCTTCAGCTTTATGGAGATTTATGTTTTACTGCCATCTTCCTTCTGCACCTGCCCTCTCTGGAGCTGAGATTGTTGCTAATAAGAAGTAAGAGAGCCAAAGGGCAGACTAACAAAGCAGAAAAGGAAAACTAGATGGTCCACTAACTGGCTTGAAAATACTTAAATCAAAAATACTCAGCCATGCGCTGGATCACCCAAATAACCTCTTGTTAAAAAAAAACAAAAACAAAAAAAACACTGAAACCCAAAACAAAACTAATGCAACTCCCTGTTGGAGAACTGGATGTTAACCTTCTATTGAACAGTTTCTCTTCAGATACTGCTCTTAGCTAAAACCACCCATCAATATCATTTGAATTCTTTCCTCTCATATTTGAGAAAAGCATTTAATAATTTTAAGATCTGACTGATCTGTATCTTAGTCCAAATATTAGAGTTAGTGATTCTTCTGAGAAAAAATGTCTATATGTTCACCTTTAGGAATGTAGATAATTTTTCCAAGTTAGGGCTGTAAATCCACACAGTTTGTTATTTTCCTTTGACAGTGTGAATCAGGGGTAGATTCATTAACAAAAACAAAATTACCATTTGAAAAACAAAATATCTTCCCAGTATGACCCCGTATTCACGATTTCTTTTCTTTTTTTTTTTTAATCATACTTTAAGTTCTGTGGTACATGTGCATAACATGTAGGTTTGTTACATAGGTATACACGTGCCATGGTGGTTTGCTGCCCCCGTCCACCCGTCATCTACATTAGGTATTTATCCTGATGCTATCCCTCCCCTAGTCCTCCAAGATGACATACATCTTTTTTTTTTTTTTAAATTTATTTATTATTATTAAACTTCAAGTTGTAGGGTACATGTGCACAATGTGCAGGTTTGCTACATATGTATACTTGTGCCATGTTGGTGTGCTGCACCCATCAACCCGTCATTTACATAAGGTATAACTCCCAATGCAATCCCTCCCCCTCCCCCCTCCCCCCCTCCCCATGATAGGCCCCGGTGTGTGATGTTCCCCTTCCCGAGTCCAAGTGATCTCATTGTTCAGTTCCCACCTATGAGTGAGAACATGCGGTGTTTGGTTTTCTGTTCTTGTGATAGTTTGCTAAGAATGATGGTTTCTAGCTGCATCCATGTCCCTACAAAGGACACAAACTCATCCTTTTTTATGGCTGCATAGTATTCCATGGTGTATATGTGCCACATTTTCTTAATCCAATCTGTCACTGATGGACATTTGGGTTGATTCCAAGTCTTTGCTATTGTGAATAGTGCTGCAATAAACATACGTGTGCATGTGTCTTTATAGCAGCATAATTTATAATCCTTTGGGTATATACCTAGTAATGGGATGGCTGGGTCATATGGTACATCTAGTTCTAGATCCTTGAGGAATCGCCATACTGTTTTCCATAATGGTTGAACTAGTTTACAATCCCACCAACAGTGTAAAAGTGTTCCTATTTCTCCACATCCTCTCCAGCACCTGTTGTTTCCTGACTTTTTAATGATCGCCATTCTAACTGGTGTGAGATGGTATCTCATTGTGGTTTTGATTTGCATTTCTCTGATGGCCAGTGATGATGAGCATTTTTTCATGTGTCTGTTGGCTGTATGAATGTCTTCTTTTGAGAAATGTCTGTTCATATCCTTTGCCCACTTTTTGATGGGGTTGTTTGTTTTTTTCTTGTAAATTTGTTTGAGTTCTTTGTAGGTTCTGGATATTAGCCCTTTGTCAGATGAGTAGATTGCAAAAATTTTCTCCCATTCTGTAGGTTGCCTGTTCACTCTGATGGTAGTTTCTTTTGCTGTGCAGAAGCTCTTTAGTTTAATGAGATCCCATTTGTCAATTTTGGCTTTTGCTGCCGTTGCTTTTGGTGTTTTAGACATGAAGTCTTTGCCCATGCCTATGTCCTGAATGGTACTACCTAGGTTTTCCTCTAGGATTTTTATGGTATTAGGTCTAACATTTAAGTCTCTAATCCATCTTGAATTAATTTTCCTATAAGGACTAAGGAAAGGATCCAGTTTCAGCTTTCTACTTATGGCTAGCCAATTTTCCCAGCACCATTTATTAAATAGGGAATCCTTTCCCCATTTCTTGTTTCTCTCAGGTTTGTCAAAGATCAGATGGCTGTAGATGTGTGGTATTATTTCTGAGGACTCTGTTCTGTTCCATTGGTCTATATCTCTGTTTTGGTACCAGTACCATGCCGTTTTGGTTACTGTAGCCTTGTAGTATAGTTTGAAGTCAGGTAGCGTGATGCCTCCAGCTTTGTTCTTTTGACTTAGGATTGTCTTGGAGATGCGGGCTCTTTTTTGGTTCCATATGAACTTTAAAGCAGTTTTTTCCAATTCTGTGAAGAAGCTCATTGGTAGCTTGATGGGGATGGCATTGAATCTATAAATTACCTTGGGCAGTATGGCCATTTTCACGATATTGATTCTTCCTATCCATGAGCATGGTATGTTCTTCCATTTGTTTGTGTCCTCTTTGATTTCACTGAGCAGTGGTTTGTAGTTCTCCTTGAAGAGGTCCTTTACATCCCTTGTAAGTTGGATTCCTAGGTATTTTATTCTCTTTGAAGCAATTGTGAATGGAAGTTCATTCCTGATTTGGCTCTCTGTTTGACTGTCACTGGTGTATAAGAATGCTTGTGATTTTTGCACATTAATTTTGTATCCTGAGACTTTGCTGAAGTTGCTTATCAGCTTAAGGAGATTTTGGGCTGAGACAATGGGGTTTTCTAAATATACAATCATGTCGTCTGCAAACAGGGACAATTTGACTTCTTCTTTTCCTAACTGAATCCCCTTGATTTCTTTCTCTTGCCTGATTGCCCTAGCCAGAACTTCCAACACTATGTTGAATAGGAGTGGTGAGAGAGGGCATCCCTGTCTTGTGCCAGTTTTCAAAGGGAATTTTTCCAGTTTTTGCCCATTCAGTATGATATTGGCTGTGGGTTTGTCATAAATAGCTCTTATGATTTTGAGGTACGTTCCATCAATACCGAATTTATTGAGCGTTTTTAGCATGAAGGGCTGTTGAATTTTGTCAAAAGCCTTTTCTGCATCTATTGAGATAATGATGTGGTTCTTGTCTTTGGTTCTGTTTATATGCTGGATTATGTTTATTGATTTGCGAATGTTGAACCAGCCTTGCATCCCAGGGATGAAGCCCACTTGATCATGGTGGATAAGCTTTTTGATGTGCTGCTGAATCCGGTTTGCCAGTATTTTATTGAGGATTTTTGCATCGATGTTCATCAGGGATATTGGTCTAAAATTCTCTTTTTTTGTTGTGTCTCTGCCAGGCTTTGGTATCAGGATGATGTTGGCCTCATAAAATGAGTTAGGGAGGATTCCCTCTTTTTCTATTGATTGGAATAGTTTCAGAAGGAATGGTACCAGCTCCTCCTTGTACCTCTGGTAGAATTCAGCTGTGAATCCATCTGGTCCTGGACTTTTTTTGGTTGGTAGGCTATTAATTATTGCCTCAATTTCAGAGCCTACTATTGGTCTATTCAGGGATTCAACTTCTTCCTGGTTTAGTCTTGGAAGAGTGTAAGTGTCCAGGAAATTATCCATTTCTTCTAGATTTTCCAGTTTATTTGCATAGAGGTGTTTATAGTATTCTCTGATGGTAGTTTGTATTTCTGTGGGGTCGGTGGTGATATCCCCTTTATCATTTTTAATTGCGTCGATTTGATTCTTCTCTCTTTTCTTCTTTATTAGTCTTGCTAGTGGTCTGTCAATTTTGTTGATCTTTTCAAAAAACCAGCTCCTGGATTCATTGATTTTTTGGAGGGTTTTTTGTGTCTCTATCTCCTTCAGTTCTGCTCTGATCTTAGTTATTTCTTGCCTTCTGCTAGCTTTCGAATGTGTTTGCTCTTGCTTCTCTAGTTCTTTTAATTGCGATGTTAGAGTGTCAATTTTAGATCTTTCCTGCTTTCTCTTGTGGGCATTTAGTGCTATAAATTTCCCTCTACACACTGCTTTAAATGTGTCCCAGAGATTCTGGTATGTTGTATCTTTGTTCTCATTGGTTTCAAAGAACATCTTTATTTCTGCCTTCATTTCGTTATGTACCCAGTAGTCATTCAGGAGCAGGTTGTTCAGTTTCCATGTAGTTGAGCGGTTTTGATTGAGTTTCTTAGTCCTGAGTTCTAATTTGATTGCACTGTGGTCTGAGAGACAGTTTGTTATAATTTCTGTTCTTGTACATTTGCTGAGGAGTGCTTTACTTCCAATTACGTGGTCAATTTTGGAGTAAGTACGATGTGGTGCTGAGAAGAATGTATATTCTGTTGATTTGGGGTGGAGAGTTCTATAGATGTCTATTAGGTCTGCTTGCTGCAGAGATGAGTTCAATTCCTGGATATCCTTGTTAACTTTCTCTCTCGTTGATCTGTCTAATGTTGACAGTGGAGTGTTGAAGTCTCCCATTATTATTGTATGGGAGTCTAAGTCTCTTTGTAAGTCTCTAAGGACTTGCTTTATGAATCTGGGTGCTCCTGTATTGGGTGCATATATATTTAGGATAGTTAGCTCTTCCTGTTGAATTGATCCCTTTACCATTATGTAATGGCCTTCTTTGTCTCTTTTGATCTTTGATGGTTTAAAGTCTGTTTTATCAGAGACTAGTATTGCAACCCCCGCTTTTTTTTGTTCTCCATTTGCTTGGTAAATCTTCCTCCATCCCTTTATTTTGAGCCTATGTATGTCTCTGCGCGTGAGATGGGTCTCCTGAATACAGCAGACTGATGGGTCTTGACTCTTTATCCAGTTTGCCAGTCTGTGTCTTTTAATTGGAGCATTTAGTCCATTTACATTTAAGGTTAAGATTGTTATGTGTGAACTTGATCCTGCCATTATGATATTAACTGGTTATTTTGCTCGTTAGTTGATGCAGTTTCTTCCTAGCCTTGATGGTCTTTACATTTTGGCATGTTTTTGCAATGGCTGGTACCGGTTGTTCCTTTCCATGTTTAGTGCTTCCTTCAGGGTCTCTTGTAAGGCAGGCCTAGTGGTGACAAAATCCCTAAGCATTTGCTTATCTGTAAAGGATTTTATTTCTCCTTCACTTATGAAACTTAGTTTGGCTGGATATAAAATCCTGGGTTGAAAATTCTTTTCTTTAAGAATGTTGAATATTGGCCCCCACTCTCTTCTGGCTTGAAGAGTTTCTGCCGAGAGATCTGCTGTTAGTCTGATGGGCTTCCCTTTGTGGGTAACCCGACCTTTCTCTCTGGCTGCCCTTAAGATTTTTTCCTTCATTTCAACTTTGGTGAATCTGGCAATTATGTGTCTTGGAGTTGCTCTTCTCGAGGAGTATCTTTGTGGCGTTCTCTGTATTTCCTGGATCTGAATGTTGGCCTGCCCTACTAGGTTGGGGAAGTTCTCCTGGATGATATCCTGAAGAGTGTTTTCCAACTTGGTTCCATTTTCCCCCTCACTTTCAGGCACCCCAATCAGACGTAGATTTGGTCTTTTTACATAATCCCATACTTCTTGCAGGCTTTGTTCATTTCTTTTTCTTCTTTTTTCTTTTGGTTTCTCTTCTCGCTTCATTTCATTCATTTGATCCTCCATCGCTGACATTCTTTCTTCCAGTTGATCGAGTCGGTTACTGAAGCTTGTGCATTTGTCACGTATTTCTCGTGCCGTGGTTTTCGTCTCTTTCATTTCGTTTGTGAGCTTCTCTGCATTAATTACTCTAGCCATCAATTCTTCCACTTTTTTTTCAAGATTTTTAGTTTCTTTGCGCTGGGTACGTAATTCCTCCTTTAGCTCTGAGAAATTTGATGGACTGAAGCCTTCTTCTCTCATCTCGTCGAAGTCATTCTCCATCCAGCTTTGATCCGTTGCTGGCGATGAGCTGCGCTCCTTTGCCGGGGGAGATGCGCTCTTATTTTTTGAATTCCCAGCTTTTCTGCCCTGCTTTTTCCCCATCTTTGTGGTTTTATCTGCCTCTGGTCTTTGATGATGGTGATGTACTGATGGGGTTTTGGTGTAGGTGTCCTTCCTGTTTGATAGCTTTCCTTCTAACAGTCAGGATCCTCAGCTGTAGGTTATAGCTGTAGGAGATTGCTTGAGGTCCACTCCAGACCCTGTTTGCCTGGGTATCAGCAGCAGAGGCTGCAGAAGATAGAATATTTCTGAACAGCGAGTGTACCTGTCTGGTTCTTGCTTTGGAAGCTTCCTCTCAGGGGTGTACTCCACCCTGTGAGGTGTGGGGTGTCAGACTGCCCCTAGTGGGGGATGTCTCCCCGTTAGGCTACTCAGGGGTCAGGGACCCACTTGAGCAGGCAGGCTGTCCCTTCTCAGATCTCAACCTCCGTGTTGGGAGATCCACTGCTCTCTTCAAAGCTGTCAGACAGAGTCGTTTGCGTCTGCAGAGCTGCTGCGTTTGTTATTATTTACTGTGCCCTGTCTCCAGAGGTGGAGTCTACAGAGACAGGCAGGTTTCCTTGAGCTGCTGTGAGCTCCACCCAGTTCGAGCTTCCCAGCAGCTTTGTTTACCTACTTAAGCCTCAGCAATGGCGGGCGCCCCTCCCCCAGCCTGGCTGCTGCCTTGCTGGTAGATCACAGACTGCTGTGCTAGCAATGAGGGAGGCTCCGTGGGTGTGGGACCCTCCCGGCCAGGTGTGGGATATGATCTCCTGGTGTGCTGGTTTGCTTAAAGCGCAGTTTTGGGGTGGGAGTTACCCGATTTTCCAGGTGTTGTGTGTCTCAGTTCCCCTGGCTAGGAAAAGGGATTCCCTTCCCCCTTGCGCTTTCCAGGTGAGGCAATGCCTCGCCCTGCTTCAGCTCTCGCTGGTCGGGCTGCAGCAGCTGACCCGCACAGATCGTCTGGCACTCCCCAGTGAGATGAACCCAGTACCTCAGTTGAAAATGCAGAAATCACCGGTCTTCTGTGTCGCTCACCGACATACATCTTTTTATCTTGTCAAACATTTGAATAAAAAGGGCAAGATAAAATGTCAAGGTCCAACTATTCTTTCCCAAAGAATTAGGTTTTCCATAAAGGAAAATATCTGATTTATTCACGGTTGAAGCTTAAGTAGAAAAATCTTATCCTTCACACATAATTTAATTTATACACAGTTTTGACCCCTTGGATAGTGCATTAAAACCCACTAAGACAGGCAGAATAAAAAATACAAATGGACTTCAAACTGTAAAATTATCCCTCTTCTAACCTATTTTTCTTTTCCTCATCTTTCCTGTAAAATGATAGTTTATATAGAAAAAAAACTTTTTGAAAGTCCAAACCTGATTTTACCATTTTGCCTATTTTCTATTACTAACATGTGTCATCATTTGATTGCTTTATTCTTTGTTCTTGCTATTATTTGGTTAATAGCAAGCAAGAGAAGAATTGATAATAAATGTGGGATGTACTGCATGATAAAAACTCTGCCACCAAAAGGACGACCTAAAATACGTGTGACACATGCCAGGCAGACTGTGGGGCACTGTGTGAGGTGTCAGAGCACTGCAGAATCTCTATTCTAAGATTTGTTCAAAGATTTAAGACATAAAGAAACCGTTCAGCAGTGTGTACATTTCATAATCATAATCTGCAAGCTAAATATGGAACCAAAGTCTGAAAAGGAATAATATTGGTAATTACCTACATTCACAGAATAGTTAGGAGAGTTTAAAAGATGTGGGGCAGTTGCTAATATTAGAACGCTTTGACCACATTGCCATTGCTTTACGGCATAGTATGAAATAGTGTGACTCTAAGGAAACTCTTTGAAAATTACAAAAATGTCACGATAGGGGCCTTGGGCTGTGTAAGTCAAATGCTCCACTTCTGAAAAGGTTTGTAGGTGAAGGTTAGAGTGCATTCTCATTTCTGAAATGTGGCTGACCCAGAAAGATACAAGCCATAGCTTACCAACGGAGACTGTGCGCTCTGACACAGCAGGCATGAGGCATAAACCACACTATGGAAGAAAGAGAATTCACTTTGGAAAGAGAAAAATATTTAGATTCCTATTCTGTGATTTCAACAAGGTGTTTACCTTCGCTATGCACTATTGTCCTAAGGCTTTAAAGAAAATTATTTTATATCATCACTATGAGCTAAAAGTTAGATTTTCAAATTTAATTTTATAACATCAAGATCTTTTAGCTTTATTTTCTCATTTTCAACTCCTCGAAAAGTCCAGTTACTGTTTCTAACATTTTGAAGAGTCCCACCATTATCAGATAAGCACTGTTATAAATTATACTGAGGTAACAAACTCCAAAGTCATTAAAATTTGTTTCTCGTTCAAGCAAAATGCCTAACACAGGTCAGTAGAAGTGGCTGCACCATCTGGAATGTCACTGATTGGCTGTTTTCCATTTGAAGTGTGGAGCATAATTGTTTGGTTTGAAGGATAAACACATCATTTCTGCCGATATTTTATTCACCAGAACTAATTCCATGGGCACAGTTAATTTCAATGGGAGAAGAAAGTGTAAGCTTTTGTATATCCCAAAAGAAATAGAAAACTGGATACTGGGCCAGCACAGTGGCTTACGGCTGTAATCCCAGCACTTTGGGAGGCCGAGGCGGGCAGATCACAAGGTCAGGAGATCGAGACCATCCTGGCTAACGTGGCAAAATCCCGTCTCTACTAAAAATACAAAAAAAATTAGCCGGGCGTGGTGGTGGGTGCCTGTAGTCCCAGCTACTTGGGAGGCTGAGGCAGGAAAATGGCGTGAACCTGGGAGGCGGAGCTTGCAGTGAGCCGAGACAGAGCCACTGCACTCCAGGCTGGGCGACAGAGTGAGACTCCATCTCAAAAAAAAAGAAAAAGGAAAAGAAAACTAGATACTGGCAAACCCTCATAGTATGTACCATAGCACCTAAAAACTAATAGGAAAATTTTGTCCCTCATTTAATTTTGCTCAAAATTCAATTCTAAATATCCCCCAATTAAATGTATTATGTATTATCAAAGTAAAAACAAATGCCAACAATGAAAGACCTTCCACTGGAAAACAGACAAAGAATCTCAGTTGTTTTCTAGGTTATACTTGAAAAAGCTAATAGATTAATGAAATCTCCTTGAGTCAAAGAGATGGAATAATAAGAGAGGCTGTTTTTTATTTAAAAGTTGCTTTACTACTTTTCTAAATGCCTACAAAAACAGGATATTACCAATAATTCACATAAGGGAACCTACATGAGTAATATATTATAGTAAAGTTGATTCCTTAGTCCTCTGAATTAGTGTTGCCATTATATCTTTTCATTGACAAATGAGTCAACTGAAACACACTGACAGAATTGTCAGGTCATTCCAAGATTTGTCTATATAGGCTGTTTTCTTCTTCATCCTGATCATATATAGTTATTGCTCATCAATTTTCAAAGCAAAATATAAACAAAGACTGTACATTCACTTTTTGACTTAGAACGACAAAATTCATTTAACTCCTGGCAAAACCAACAGTTTTTCTTTTAATTTTTAGATACGTGTTATTGATGTTAATACTACGTTTTGTGGACATCGGTTTTTAACCTGGAATGTTTCCAACTAATTTATGCTTTGTAGAACTCTTTTTGGTTATTTTCCAGTTCTCAAGCCTATATAAATAGGCAGATTTGTAACTCTCATGAGAATTTTACTGCTTTTTAAAAATTCTAAATAACAATGTGGATCTCTCAAAAGAAAAAAATTATGTATGCCATTCAGAAAACTTCTCCTGTGAGGTGTGGATTTAAAATGCATGTAACTTTTGGAGACTGGTTGTTTTCTTCCTCTTTGCCTGTGATGGCTTATAGATAGGACTCTTCTCATCTTTGAATAGAAGATGGATATATCAGTAAGAGCCCAAGTAAAAACCAATGCCACATTCCAAATGGGCAATTTTAGCAATGTTGAATTAAAAAGTTATTTACAAAGAAGTCAGTAGAGTATAGGGAAACCACAAGGGGTAGAACCACCCCTCTTGATAATAACAATGGAAGGTCACCACAACTCCTAGGTCAGAAGGGGCCAGAGTAGAGAGCAGTTACAGAATCATGAGTCAGAGAAGGCTTGGTGGAAAAGGTCAGTTGTCAGAAGCTGTGCTCTTTTGTTTTGTAGTGACATAGTGACTACAGTTAATAATAATGTATTGTATATCTGAAAATTGGTAAAAGAGTAGATCTTAAATGTTCTCACCACAGAAAAAGTGGTAAGGATGTGAGGTAATAGAGATGCTAATAAGCTTAACTTAGTCATTCCACAAGGTATACATATGTCAAAACATCAAGTTATATAACATAAATATATACACATGATTTTTGTCAATTTAAAAAATCAAAATAAAAAAGAAATTTCTTTTTTTAATTTATTTATTATTTTTATTATACTTTAAGTTCTAGGGTACATGTGCATAACGTGCAGGTTTGTTACATATGTATACTTGTGCCATGTTGGTGTGCTGCCCCATCAACTCGTCAGCACCCATCAACTCGTCATTTACATCAAGTATAACTCCCAGTGCAATCCCTCCCCCCTCCCCCCTCCCCATGATAGGCCCCGGTGTGTGATGTTCCCCTTCCCGAGTCCAAGTGATCTCCTTGTTCAGTTCCCACCTATGAGTGAGAACATGCGGTGTTTGGTTTTCTGTTCTTGTGATAGTTTGCTAAGAATGATGGTTTCCAGCTGCATCCATGTCCCTACAAGGGACACAAACTCATCCTTTTTATGGCTGCATACTATTCCATGGTGTATATGTGCCACATTTTCTTAATCCAGTCTGTCACTGATGGACATTTGGGTTGATTCCAAGTCTTTGCTATTGTGAATAGTGCCGCAATAAACATACGTGTGCATGTGTCTTTATAGCAGCATGATTTATAATCCTTTGGGTATATACCCAGTAATGGGATGGCTAGGTCATATGGTACATCTAGTTCTAGATCCTTGAGGAATCGTCATACTGTTTTCCATAATGGTCGAACTAGTTTACAATCCCACCAACAGAGTAAAAGTGTTCCTATTTCTCCACATCCTCTCCAACACCTGTTGTTTCCTGACTTTTTAATGATTGCCATTCTAACTGGTGTGAGATGGTATCTCATTGTGGTTTTGATTTGCATTTCTCTGATGGCCAATGATGATGAGCATTTTTTCATGTGTCTGTTGGCTGTATGAATGTCTTCTTTTGAGAAATGTCTGTTCATATCCTTTGCCCACTTTTTGATGGGGTTGTTTGTTTTTTTCTTCTAAATTTGTTTGAGTTCTTTGTAGGTTCTGGATATTAGCCCTTTGTCAGATGAGGAGATTGCAAAAATTTTCTCCCATTCTGTAGGTTGCCTGTTCACTCTGATGGTAGTTTCTTTTGCTGTGCAGAAACTCTTTAGTTTAATGAGATCCCATTTGTCAATTTTGGCTTTTGCTGCCGTTGCTTTTGGTGTTTTGGACATGAAGTCTTTGCCCATGCCTATGTCCTGAATGGTACTACCCAGGTTTTCTTCTAGCGTTTTTATGGTGTTAGGTGTAACATTTAAGTCTCTAATCCATCTTGAATTAATTTTCACATAAGGAGTAGGGAAAGGATCCAGTTTCAGCTTTCTACTTATGGCTAGCCAATTTTCCCAGCACCATTTATTAAACAGGGAATCCTTTCCCCATTTCTTGTTTCTCTCAGGTTTGTCAAAGATCAGATGGCTGTAGATGTGTGGTATTATATCTGAAGACTCTGTTCTGTTCCATTGGTCTATATCTCTGTTTTGGTACCAGTACCATGCCGTTTTGGTTACTGTAGCCTTGTAGTATAGTTTGAAGTCAGGTAGCGTGATGCCTCCAGCTTTGTTCTTTTGACTTAGGATTGTCTTGGCAATGCGGGCTCTTTTTTGGTTCCATATGAACTTTAAAGCAGTTTTTTCCAATTCTGTGAAAAAACTCATTGGTAGCTTGATGGGGATGACATTGAATCTATAAATCTATAAATGGCAGTATGGCCATTTTCACGATATTGATTCTTCCTATCCATGAGCATGGTATGTTCTTCCATTTGTTTGTGTCCTCTTTGATTTCACTGAGCAGTGGTTTGTAGTTCTCCTTGAAGAGGTCCTTTACATCCCTTGTAAGTTGGATTCCTAGGTATTTTATTCTCTTTGAAGCAATTGTGAATGGAAGTTCATTCATGATTTGACTCTCTGTTTGTCTGTTACTGGTGTATAAGAATGCTTGTGATTTTTGCACATTAATTTTGTATCCTGAGACTTTGCTGAAATTGTTAATCAGCTTAAGGAGATTTTGGGCTGAGACAATGGGGTTTTCTAAATATACAATCATGTCATCTGCAAAGAGGGACAATTTGACTTCTTCTTTTCCTAACTGAAAACCCTTGATTTCTCTTTCTTGCCTGATAGCCCTAGCCAGAACTTCCAATACTATGTTGAATAGGAGTAGTGAGAGAGGGCATCCCTGTCTTGTGCCAGTTTTCAAAGGGAATTTTTCCAGTTTTTGCCCATTCAGTATGATATTGGCTGTGGGTTTGTCATAAATAGCTTTTATTATTTTGAGGTACGTTCCATCAATACTGAATTTATAGAGCGTTTTTAGCATGAAGGGCTGTTGAATTTTGTCAAAGGCCTTTTCTGCATCTATTGAGATAATGATGTGGTTCTTGTCTTTGGTTCTGTTTATATGCTGGATTATGTTTATTGATTTGCGAATGTTGAACCAGCCTTGCATCCCAGGGATGAAGCCCACTTAATCATGGTGGATAAGCTTTTTAATGTGCTGCTGAATCCGGTTTGCCAGTATTTTATTGAGGATTTTTGCATCGATGTTCATCAGGGATATTGGTCTAAAATTCTCTTTTTTTGTTGTGTCTCTGCCAGGCTTTGGTATCAGGATGATGTTGGCCTCATAAAATGAGTTAGGGAGGATTCCCTCTTTTTCTGTTGATTGGAATAGTTTCAGAAGGAATGGTACCAGCTCCTCCTTGTACCTCTGGTAGAATTCAGCTGTGAATCCATCTGGTCCTGGACTTTTTTTGGTTAGTAGGCTATTAATTATTGCCTCAATTTCAGAGCCTGCTATTGGTTATTCAGGGATTCAACTTCTTCCTGGTTTAGTCTTGGAAGAGTGTAAGTGTCCAGGAAATTATCCATTTCTTCTAGATTTTCTAGTTTATTTGCGTAGAGGTGTTTATTGTATTCTCTGATGGTAGTTTGTATTTCTGTGGGGTCGGTGGTGATATCCCCTTTATCATTTTTTATTGTGTCTATTTGATTCTTCTCTCTTTTCTTCTTTATTAGTCTTGCTAGCGGTCTGTCAATTCTGTTGATCTTTTCAAAAAACCAACTCCTGGATTCATTGATTTTTTGGAGGGTTTTTTGTGTCTCTATCTCCTTCAGTTCTGCTCTGATCTTAGTTATTTCTTGCCTTCTGCTAGCTTTTGAATGTGTTTGCTCTTGTTTCTCTAGTTCTTTTAATTGTGATGTTAGAGTATCAATTTTAGATCTTTCCAGCTTTCTCTTGTGGGCATTTAGTGCTATAAATTTCCCTCTACACACTGCTTTAAATGTGTCCCAGAGATTCTGGTATGTCGTATCTTTGTTCTCATTGGTTTCAAAGAACATCTTTATTTCTGCCTTCATTTCGTTATGTACCCAGTAGTCATTCAGGAGCAGGTTGTTCAGTTTCCATGTAGTTGAGCGGTTTTGATTGAGTTTCTTAGTCCTGAGTACTAGTTTGATTGCACTGTGGTCTGAGGGACAGTTTGTTATAATTTCTGGTTCTTGTACATTTGCTGAGGAGTGCTTTACTTCCAATTATGTGGACAATTTTGGAATAAGTGCGATGTGGTGCTGAGAAGAATGTATATTCTGTTGATTTGGGGTGGAGAGTTCTATAGACGTCTATTAGGTCTGCTTACTGCAGAGATGAGTTCAATTCCTGGATATCCTTGTTAACTTTCTGTCTCGTTGATCTGTCTAATGTTGACAGTGGAGTGTTAAAGTCTCCCACTATTATTGTATGGGAGTCTAAGTCTCTTTGTAAGTCTCTAAGGACTTGCTTTATGAATCTGGGTGCTCCTGTATTGGGTGCATATATATTTAGGATAGTTAGCTCTTCCTGTTGAATTGATCCCTTTACCATTATGTAATGGCCTTCTTTGTCTCTCTTGATCTTTGATGGTTTAAAGTCTGTTTTATCAGAGACTAGTATTGCAACCCCTGCTTTTTTTTGTTCTCTATTTGCTTGGTAGATCTTCCTCCATCCCTTTATTTTGAGCCTATGTATGTCTCTGCATGTGTGATGGGTCTCCTGAATACAGCAAACTGATGGGTCTTGACTCTTTATCCAGTTTGCCAGTCTGTATCTTTTAATTGGAGCATTTAGTCCATTTACATTTAAGGTTAATATTGTTATGTGTGAATTTGATCCTGCCATTATGATATTAACTGGTTATTTTGCTCGTTAGTTGATGCAGTTTCTTCCTAGCCTCAATGGTCTTTACATTTTGGCATGTTTTTACAATGGCTGGTACTGGTTACTCCTTTCCATGTTTAGTGCTTCCTTCAGGGTCTCTTGTAAGGCAGGCCTGGTGGTGACAAAATAAGCATTTGTTTATCTGTAAAGGATTTTATTTCTCCTTCACTTGTGAAACTTAGTTTGGCTGGATATGAAATTCTGGATTGAAAATTCTTTTCTTTAAGAATGTTGAATATTGGCCCCCACTCTCTTCTGGCTTGTAGAGTTTCTGCCTAGAGATCTGCTGTTAGTCTGATGGGCTTCCCTTTGTGGGTAACCCGACCTTTCTCTCTGGCTGCCCTTAAGATTTTTTCCTTCATTTCAACTTTGGTGAATCTGGCAATTATGTGTCTTGGAGTTGCTCTTCTTGAGGAGTATCTTTGTGGCGTTCTCTGTATTTCCTGGATTTGAATGTTGGCCTGCCCTACTAGGTTGGGGAAGTTCTCCTGGATGATATCCTGAAGAGTGTTTTCCAACTTGGTTCCATTTTCCCCCTCACTTTCAGGCACCCCAATCAGACATAGATTTGGTCTTTTTACATAATCCCATACTTCTTGCAGGATTTGTTCATTTCTTTTTCCTTCTTTTTTCTTTTGGTTTCTCTTCTCGCTTCATTTCGTTCATTTGATCCTCAATCGCTGATACTCTTTCTTCCAGTTGATCGAGTCGGTTACTGAAGCTTGTGCATTTGTCACTTATTTCTCGTGTCATGGTTTACATCTCTGTCCATTCATTTATGACCTTCTCTGCATTAATTACTCTAGCTATCAATTCTTCCACTCTTTTTTCAAGATTTTTAGTTTCTTTGCGCTGGGTACGTAATTCCTCCTTTAGCTCTGAGAAGTTTGATGGACTGAAGCCTTCTTCTCTCATCTCGTCAAAGTCATTCTCTGTCCAGCTTTGATCCGTTGCTGGCGATGAGCTGCACTCCTTTGCAGGGGGAGGTGCGCTCTTATTTTTTGAATTTCCAGCTTTTCTGCCCTGCTTTTTCCCCATCTTTGTGGTTTTATCTGCCTCTGGTCTTTGATGATGGTGATGTACTGATGGGGTTTTGGTGTAGGTGTCCTTCCTGTTTGATAGTTTTCCTTCTACCAGTCAGGACCCTCAGCTGTAGGTCTGTTGGAGATTGCTTGAGGTCCACTCCAGACCCTGTTTGCCTGGGTATCAGCAGCAGAGGCTGCAGAAGATAGAATATTGCTGAACAGCGAGTGTTCCTGTCTGATTCTTACTTTGAAAGCTTCCTCTCAGGAGTGTACTCCACCCTGTGAGGTGTGGGGTGTCAGACTGCCCCTAGTGGGGGATGTCTCCCAGTTAGGCTACTCAGGGGTCAGAGACCCACTTGAGCAGGCAGGCTGTCCCTTCTCAGATCTCAACCTCCGTGTTGGGAGATCCACTGCTCTCTTCAAGGCTGTGAGACAGAGTCGTTTGCGTCTGCAGAGGTTTCTGCTGCTTTTTGTTGTTGTTGTTTAGCTGTGCCCTGTTCCCAGAGGTGGAGTCTACAGAGACAGGCAGGTTTCCTTGAGCTGCTGTGAGCTCCACCCAGTTCGAGCTTCCCTAAAAAAGAAATTTCTAAATATATTGGGGCTAAGAATCTGTCTGTAGAGCATGAACTAGCGGCATTGGCATCAACTTGAGCTTATAAGAAATGCAGAATCTCAGGTCTTGCCCAAGACCTACTGCATCTGAGTATACCCTTTGTCTAAATCCCCAGATGATTCCTATACACATTAAAGTTTGACAAGCACTGTTCTATACAACCAGTATTCTGAGAGCAGACAAACTTTCATTTGGTGTTTACTGATAGCAGTAAAGATCCCTTAGTCAGACAGCAATTTGAACACTAATCAAACTTTGCCACAGAAACCAGGAAAACAGATGACAAATGCAGTCAAAGGGTTGATAAATAATAGATTACCATGGTACAGCTGAAGTAATGTCCAAAGGCCTGAGCTTGCAGAAACTCAACGAAGCCATTGAATCACTTTCAGGACTATAATTGGTCATTTTGTATTGGTAATGTTGGACTTGTAATTCTTCCCTAATTATAATTTAAGAGACATCGGCTGCACCTGCAGAAGTAAAACCCTGGTTAGTAGTCCTGTGTGACCTAGAACAAGCCACTTCACCTTCCAACATTCTAGTCTCTCCAGCTGTAGACAAAGATTTACAACTTTTATTAGTAATGGGATTGAGGTCATCATTTGGATGAAATGTATGCATATGCTGAGTGTGATTATTATTTTAGCTGACAGATGAAAAGACTATCACTTGTTTTGAATGCTTTGTAAAGCAAAAGACACAAAAATGAAATTATGCCAATCGTCTTTTTTGTTTTTCCTGTTTATGGAGTTTGTTTGAACATGTCTAAATCCTATGATAAATATGCAACATAACAAAGGATTAAATGAAAAACCATTTACTTTCCCCTAATCATAGCTTGAAAAAATGTATATGTATTTGTAGTGGGTCAGGGGATGACTGGTATAATTAGTACCCCTTAGGAGAATTGTGTCTAGCAGGCAAATGTGTACATGTTTGGCAAAAATTGAGTGACAGGTCAAGAACTCTTCAAGCTAAGAAGATTATGTCAACAGATGCATACCCCATCTGCTCACTGAATGCACAAAAATGGAAATCACATTTTTTTTTCTCTGCCTATCAACGGAAGTTCCAGTTATACTTAAAGCCCAATAATTATATCACACCAATAGCCAAGATAGAGAAATATAAAACATATGTAAAATGAAGTCAAGCTATTTTATATGGTTTTATATGTCATTTTATGTGAAATGAAAGATTTTGTCAAAGACCTTTTTTCTCTGGTCCACATTAGTAACTCATACTTTTATTGCCAAAAGGCACAATCTAATGACACACCAGAACAGTAAATCTGTGTTTACACCAAAAAACACACAATCTAACTGTGGACACTGACAATGCATATAGGTCACCGGTACTGCAGATAGATTATTTAAGCCGTTTAATAACATGATGTTTTGAAAGCTCCCATTTTGAAGTGGTGGGGACTTCCATGAGACATGGATCTTATATGAAACATTCTTACCTGCTAGAGGTATACTGATACTTCTTTATCTTTCAGTGATATTTAGGGGCGACTGATGAAAGTGAGCTACTGAAGTTCAATTGAAAATAACAGAAAGTCATAAGAAATTCACCATGAAATTCACTATTCATTGAATTATTCATGAATCAACAAAGATTTGTAGAGTTCTATTATGTGGCAGGATTTTCACAGGAGCTCAACTACTGTGAAGAGCAATAAATATATGTAGTAGCTGCCCTACCTGCCCCCCGCTCCACATTGGTCCTTTTTCAATTCTGATCAAAACCAGGCTGCACATCCTTACATTTTGGCTCACACATCCTTTATAGAGAATTTTTAATCCATCTGAATGCAGTTGTTCAAACTTTGTACTTGAAATACAAGACCTTAATCTACATCTTCCAATGGCATCAATTATTGCTGTTTCTACTTGCCACTGCAAAGATCCATACAAGGCAATACTAAAAATTCGAGACTTTTTCTTCTGATATTAATTATGTAAAATTGTTACCAGGAATGGCTTATCTCTCTATGCTAAGGCAGAAGAAGAGTTATAGAGATAACTGTAGTTTCTATTTTCTTTAAGCTAAATACTTTCTGGATTAGGATTCCCTCCCTTGCAGAAGTTCTCTACCAAGCTTAGTGCCTGTGTCACAAATCCACTATCAAATCGAGCCACCTGGAATTCTGACATGATACCAGTCATATGGGGACTAAAGTTTTATATCTATTATATTATTTAATCCTCACAACAGGGCCCTTATGGAACTATGACACAGAGTAGCATTACACCAATAAAACTGATTAAACATGAGAGGAGTAAACCAGATACTCTGGAAATGTAGGGCAACAATGACTATTTCCAAACCAACAGAAGTTCTGAGGAAACCTGGACACAACAGAAATAGAAAAGCTGTGGTAGTCAGTGATTCCCTTCTTAGGGTTATGGAAGGATCAGTGAGTGGATTATCATGGCCGGTTGGCAAGTCAGTTGTCACATAGGTTTTTATTCATGACAGGAGATGTTGTTTAACAAGAGCAAATGCATTGCCTGCAAAACGTCTAATGATTTGTGTGGTTAATGCATGAAGCTGGGAGAATAGAGAAGGGAGGAATCTTTAGGTGCTTCAAAGTTTTGGATACAAAACTGTACCACTTGGAAGCACAGATGGTGTTTTCATCACTTCTTTTTTTTAACAGTTGGGATTTTGGAAGAGATAGAGGAATCTTGGATGTGAACAATTGGCTGTGCAGATGGTGATGGTAAACTGGTTTGGCCAACAGTTTTAAATTCCAGGCTGATGGATTCTTATCCATGGAAGAATAAGAAGGAGAAGGGGGAAGAAGAAAAAAAGAGGAAGAGGGGGAAATGGATAAAGAAAATGTAAATTAATAAACAAATAAGAATGTATATTGTTATGTTTCCTTTATGCAGTCTTTATAAAGAGAATCTGAAGGCCACGTCTACAATAGCCATCCAGAGTAGCAATCGGGGATGCAAAATGTTTGCCAAATTTCAGTTGATAAACAACTCTTAATAACTTAATTGAATTCATCACTTGGCATTCATAATGTAGTTATGAGATCTAAGAATCAGTCACTGGGGGAAATTTCCCAGAGAATTAGAACTACCCGTGGAAATCAAGTTTATGCTGGGACAGATGACAAAGCAGTAAGACAAGTGAAATCCAGCAGAAACCTTGGCCAATGGAGACATATTTCAACAATTATAAAAGAAACACAATAAAGGAAAAGGGATTCTTAACAGTAGAAATACCACCTGCACTTAAAATGATAGTCAAGGCTTTGGTTTAGGAAAGTTATATATATGAATTCTAACAGTCATACCCACTTTTAGTATATATACTTGGAATGAAGATGGCCAGTTACAGTTTTTCCAATACAATTTTGTATCAGGCAACTTTCCCCTAAAATATTTATGGTAAAATCATGAGATAAAATAATATCAGAATCAAAGGCAATATAACAATCAAAAGTCCTTCAAAATGGAGGTATTGTATTTATTTTTACGTTCAAGATTTGCTGAGTACATGTTGTGTTCTAGGCATTGCCTTGAGACCAGGAGATACTGAGATAACAGTTTTACCCTCAAGGAACTCCAAAGACTAGTTGGTACAGTCTTATGTGATCCAAACTGGTCAGGGCTAAAACTGCTATGTGAGTATCAGTAAGTCAAGGAAATGCTCTGCTGAGAAAATTAAGTATTAAAAGAAGTTTGAAGGAGAAGATTTTCTTGCCAGACAGAGAAGGGCAGAGGAGAAGAGCCCACTGTCAGAAGGAACAGCACACACCAGGGCAGTGAAGGGTAAAGCTCACTGTATGTGATGGTGTGCAAGGGAGAAAACGCAGGACATGGAGCCATTAAAAACTAAGTGGGGCTTGTGAAGGGCTTTGTATTACCTGCTCAAAAAGATTGCATTTTCTAATATGAGTGTCAGAAACATTTAAATATTTTATGCTGCTGTTGAGGTAAGTGGGAAAACTTAGGCTCATTTGATCAGAACGATTTTGTTTGTTTTAATTGACATATCTCTTTGCAGTTAAGTTGTATTTTGAAGAAGTATCTTTTTTTTATTAATTATACTTTAAGTTGTAGGGCACATGTGCACAACGTGCAGGTTTGTTACATATGTATACATGTCTTCTTAAGTGGATAGGGTTTTGTTCACAAAGTAGCCCCAACAATCCTTTTTTAGCAAATGAGTGTCTTCTTACCATGCTATAGAGAAGCACTTGCACCACCACCCTCAGATAGTAGCAACACTGCATTCTTTGACTTCAACATTTGATCAAGACTGAGATCTTTCCTGTTTTAGAATAAATTTTGATAGCAAGCACAGCAGGAAGCAGTAAACAAAAATGCAGTAAAACTTTATGGCATTTTCTGTGGCAGTATGTTGTCACCTTTACTGTCACCACAGTCTCTACTTCTAGGAAATGCCATCTCTCCTTGTGACAGCTGGCTTTGTCATGGCAAAAAGAGAGATCCTTTACTTAACACAATTAATTCCCTCATGCAACTTTAATAAGGTTCAAGGGTGTATCCCCAGAGACACAGTGGCAGGAATCTTCCCTAACATAAATTGATTATTTCCCTCTAGAGTTAAAGAAATCTGTTTCCTTGAGTTACTTGCTCCTTTTAGTTCAAGCTAGGATAGTAATTTGTTTTCTGAAAATGTTAGTGCTTGTTTATGTTCCTGGATCCTGTCAAGACTCTGGATTCCTATTCAAAGTTCATGGCCTCAAAGTTGTGCAAATGCATGGTAAGCCAGGCACAGGAAGACAAATATTGCATGTCCTCACTCGTTTGTGGGAGCTAGAAAAATGTATCTCACAGAGGTAGAGAGTAGAATGATGATTACCAGAGGCTGGGAAGGGAGAGGTGAGGATGAAGAGAGGTTAGTTAATGGGCAGAGAAGTACAGTTAAATAAAAGGAGTAAGTGCCATTGTTTGACAGCATAGTAGGGTGACTATAATTAACAATAATTTATTGTATATTTCAAAATATCTAGAAGAAAATATTTGAAATATTCCCAACACAAATAAATGATAAATGTTTGAGATAGTGGTTATACTAATTATCCTGAGTTGATCATTGCACACAGTATTCATATATAAAATATCACATGTATCCTATAAATATATGTGATTATTATATATCTGTAAAAAAAAAAAAAGAATGTGTCTATGCAAAGGTATTTCAATCATGGAAAAATATCTGTTTATTTTGAAAACTAGAAAAATAGTTCATCAGAAATATGTCTATTAACATATCTGTTTCCAGTTCTTACCCTGAGGAAACTATTTTTGCATTCATATAGTTTGCTATGAAGATATTTTACTGTATTTAATCAGTCTCCTATTTTTTTAGAGATGACGCTATTTACTTAATGTTGAATTAACATTTCACACAGCTTTTTACTCATGAGGCTACCTTTCTGTGTCGTGCTCTTTACATGTTCTGACCACATTAGGAAAAATCTCTCAACCCTTTCTTAAGCAATATTTCTTTTTCCACATGATAACATTCCACAACAGAATGAATACCAAACTTAGAAGTCCTAAATTCTAGACTGAAGACTGTCATTCATGAAATAAGTGACCTTAAAAATGTCCTTTCACCTCTAAGTCTTATTGCTCCCATTTTACAAGTTGAGAAATAATAATACATCCCTGCCTGTCTTAGCACTGTTTGTAGATCCAATAGGGAAAATGTACCTGAAAGTACATTGTATAAATTTACAAACGTACAAACATTTGTTGATTAACATAAGTTGATGTGCCTAAAATTCAAAATCGTTCTTCAGAGACTGTGCCTTTATTTAATTCTCAATAGAAGGTCAATTCAAAGCATTTTTATTGGGAAGTGAACTAATGTAGCCCTGGTGAGCTTCACACAGGAATTTAGCTTGGACAACCTATATGAATGGATGGCTAATGTGCCTCTTTAACCATCTCATTTAGTGGCAGCCTTGTCTTCTGAAATTATGATATAAGAGTTAATCAATTTAAGATGGAACCCTTGTGACTGTAGGTAGTGCAAAGATCCTGGGGTAATGATTTAAGTGTGATTCGTGTGCTTTAGAATTGAAGTTTGGCAGGTCATGAAATTGACAACCTGTAGTAAAGACTTCAAAGCATATTGAATTTTTCTCATATTCATTGTTTCACTTCTCAAATGTGGGACTGAGAGATGTTGTTGTCTTCAGAAGTTTTAGATTTGCTGAAAAGCCTAGACAAGTATTCAGTTGAATCCCTTGAGTTTCAGGCCAGCGGAAGGGCAGAAATAGTTTTGGCCTGGCAATTTCAAGACAGGTGTTACCAGTTGGTTGCCCGAACCATGGAAGAACCTCCTTCTGGCCTTTTTTAAAATGCCTGACTTTGAGCAGTGTTACCTCCTGATGGACCTGCCAGGGAGAATTAGTTTCAGAATGCACTCACAGTAAGTAGACTGAATTAAGTTGCTGGATGAATTAGGAATATGTACTTAGATGTTGAAGAATGTCTGCCCAAAACAGCAGTCTTGAATGAATCTTCAGTTCAATGAAGTTGAACTACCTCTTTTTGTTTCCTGATTATATTTAGCCCATAGGTTCATTTGCTTCTATTAGCATTTTGTGGTTCATGACAGTACAATAAAGTCATAGAAAGTCCTTTATAAAATACAAAGTATTGTAGCAATGAAGGCAAAATATTACATTATGTTAGTTACATGAATATAACCAAGGACTAGAAAATATATGTGTGTGTCCTGCTTTCTGAAATATGTTTTCCTCAATTTGAAGAATACATATCTTTTAGAAAAGCCAGGTTTAAGTGAAATTCAATTTTCTCGTGTTCTTCCATGATTCAAATACTGATGTGGTCATTAGGAAAATAAATTATCTGATGAATTTTATTATGCATTTTAAGTGTAAAACGAAGACTTTTCAACGGTTCTTAAGTGTTTGGGGGCCATGAAAGCTAAATGTCTCACCTAGAAAACAGAATGAAGTACATACAACACAATTTGTTGTTCTATAATTCCATGGGGTTTCAGGTTCACTGATGGGTTCCAGGACTCTCAGACGCTCTGCAATGCTTATCTCTACTTGTCCGCATTGCAGGTCTTTTTATTTCTTTCCAACTCTCATTCCATAGCTTTCCCTTTTTCTGCAAACTTTCTCTGTAGCAAATCTGGTATGAGTTCTTCTGTAGCAACTTCACCATCACTGAAGGCCACTTTGTCTCTGGCCTATAATAAGCATAGGCTTCAACCAGAAATGGCAAGAGTGAGACCTACCACTCACTAGGTGTCTACTCCAAATAGGTAGCAGTGCTTAGTGTGCTGAGTGCTTTACATGCAATTTCTGCCACTCCACATTGTTTAGAAGTGTCCGATGATTTTTGTGCACTATCGTGCATCCCATTCACCTAGAGTGAGCAAAGATATCATCAGTACTTAAGAGATGATGGATCCATATCTCTCATTCTGTTTAAGAATCCCAAATCACTGATTAAGATCCCCAGACTACTTATGCCCCTCTAGGATCTTTCAGAATGAGGACGTCTTTAGATCGGGATGTATGTTCATTCAGATGCCTAACCTACCCAGTCACCCCTTGGGCTTGGTTGGAGTTGGAGCAGCTTTTCAGGCTTTCTTATTAAGAAATTTCTTTTTCATGGCTCACATCTGTAATCCCAGCACTTTGGGAGGCCGAGGTGGGCGGATCACAAGGTTAGAAGATCAAGAGCATCCTGGCTAACATGGTGAAACCCCGTCTCTACTAAAAATAAAAAAAATTAGCCAGGCGTTGTAGCAGGTGCCTATAGTCCCAGCTACTCGGGAGGCCAAGGCAGGAGAATGGCGTGAACCTGGGAGGCAGAGGTTGCAGTGAGCCAAGATCGCGCTACTGCACTCCAGTCTGGATGACAGTGCGAGACTCCGTCTCAAAAAAAAAAAAAAAAAAGACAAAGAAATTTCTTTTTCACAAAGCAAATGCTAGAATGTTTAAATAAGTAGGAATAAAAGAAAACCAAAAGGAATATCACTTCCCTGCTTCATTTCTCTGAAATTTAGTCACTACTATGCACCTCTAACTATTACCTTTCACTTTGCTGTATCCACATAGGTAACAACATTGACTCAGGAAGTTTCTCAGTTGGGTAAAGACATGAGAAATGTGATCCAGCTTCTGGAAAACGTTCTGTCACCTCAGCAGCCATCACGGTTTTGCTCTCTGCACAGCACCTCTGTGTGTCCCTCCAGGGAGAGCCTACAGACCAGAATGAGCTGGAGTGTGCACCAGCCTTGCCTACACTTGCAAACAGGCGGGGCTGCTTATACCCAAGCACAACTTTGCAGCAGTAATATCGCCTCAGACATTTGGAGTGTGGATCCCTCCTCTGTGGGGAGCAGCCCCCAAAGAACTGGAGCTCATGAGCAAAATCCTGCAGACAGTGAACTTTATCATTCTCCAAGCCTTGATTATTCACCTTCCCACTACCAGGTTGTCCAGGAAGGTCATTTGCAATTTTTAAGGTGCATCTCTCCACATTCAGATTCTACGCTGACGCCTCTGCAGTCCATTTCAGCAACTCTCTCATCCTCTGTCTGCTCCTCTTCGGAGACATCTTTGCACCTAGTTCTCCCAAGCAGATCAGAGGAGGGCAGCTTCAGTCAGGGAACTGTGAGTTCCTTCAGTCTGGAGAACTTACCTGGATCTTGGAACCAGGAAGGAATGGCATCAGCGTCTACAAAACCTTTGGAGAACTTTCCACTGGAAGTTGTCACAAGCACAGCAGAAGTGAAAGATAACAAAGCCATAAATGTATGATATTAGTGCCCATGAAGCAGCTGCTAATCTCAGACCTACCACTGCATGACAGTTTTAGTTTGCCTTTTTTGCCTCTGGTGGGTAGGAAGACTGAGCAAAGCTGGGAATCCTGCAGAAAAGAGTGTGAGGAGTCAGGGAAAGGCAGAACCACCTCCATGCTGTAGCAAACAATTTCTAGATGCTAGAAGCATAATAGAAACATTTTTCTGTACAGGTATGAAACTACTGGTCTGTTTGACAGACATTGGTAACAATCCAAAGACCCTGAGGGTCTGAGCAGCTAGAAGTCCTAGACAAAGAATTTGTGGATGACTTTTGTCCCGGGTGGCTTTTGTGAAGTGTGGCAAAGGTTTTTCATGAGTGCCTGATTGTCATTCCTGAACAATATCCATAGCACTGTTGGCCTCAGGAGTGCACAGCTCCTGCTGATCTATTTTTCTTTTTGTGAAGGCAAAGGGACAATTATCACTGCATGTCATCTCCTAGACAATCAGTCAAATAGAACTGGTGGCCAGTGGTTAGCTATTCGCACGTTATTTGCCATGTAAATGAAAACGTCTTTATTTATCAAAAAAACACAGAGGCTATTTTTATATCCTTGGTATGAAATATGTATTTAAACTATTTAAATATTTATAAAGAAATGAATGTTTTCTTTTCATTTTGGTAAAAAAAAAAAAAAAAGCTTGCTGTTTTAACAAGAAATGCACTACTGTTGTGTATAGTAGATCAAAAATTATTTATTACTAAGAGGATGTAGTTTCCAAAGGAATCCCCCATTTTCTCTGCATGCAGTTTGCAACAAATGTATTCTCATGCTTTTGGATTATAAAAGAAAAGTGAAGTCATATTTTGTTGATGAAATAAAAACATGGACTGAGTGTCAACTACATGAGCTTTGGCATGGGGGTAGACAGGCTCCATCTAGGCTCTGCCGACTCATGTCAATGACCTGATTTAAGGTCGTTGTGCCAGCAGAAATGTCTGTCCTCTAGGCATCATATTTTGTGGCTCAAGAATTCAAAATGGGTCTGTGGACATAGGGCAATTTTGGGCTCAAAGTGAGGGAGAAAACCTGGGTGTGTCCTTTCCCAGTGCTTTGCTTTTACAAGAGGTAGTAGACCAGTGGAAATCCCCAAATGGAGCCAAGACTTCTGAGCTGTAACTTGTGGGAGTAATACCAGCTTGCAGTGGGTCAGCACTTTACCTTTTTTCTTTAAGGCTCCACAACGCTATGCAGTGCAGTTGTTTTCATTCCTATTTTTAATAAATCTCAGGGGAAGCCCCAGAGATTACACAGTTAGGAATGCTGACACAGTCTAGAATCCATAATGTTCCCTACATCTCACATTAACAGGCAAATTCAGATGCTGGGATTGGCAATGATTTAAGCACCTTCACTTAAGTTTTATTTTGTGTTTTAGAACAGTTATGGTCTAATTGTCTTGAACATTTTGGGAAGACATATTGGGTTCACATTCTGGAGTTCTCTATTTTCCACACAAAGACTAAACAATCTGTGAATTGTATCATTAAAAGTATCTAAACACACCAAGACTTCTGATGTTGTGTGAATCTTGCACCTTAAAACTGGATAGAGCAGCAGAGAAAAAAGATATCTTTTCTAAGAAAAATGAACACAGGACATGTTTATAAAGCAGGTCACTCAGGACTCAATGCCTTCTACTTTGCCCCTCTCCAAAATTCAGTCTTTCCCTAAGTTAAGGCAAAAAGTGAGACAAAGGCAACATTCTAGATTTCATGTATTCATTTACATTCTCCCTTCTGCTCTTCTTGACCTATGTAATCATTTTAAGTGCAGTTCAAAAAGAGTTAACTGGTGTTGGCTCACAAGTGTCCTTCTGGCAAATTACACTGCTATTACTAATGCTAACAAGAATAACTGGCATTCTGTTTCTTGAGTACTGACTTTGTACCAGTCAGTTTTTAGGAATTAATACACATTATACTTCCTCGTGTATTAATCAAACACTGCTAACAGTTACTTATTTGTTATTATTATCCCTATTTTACAAGTGAATAATTGAGACACAGATTTTTTTTTAACTTGCCCAGTCACATTATTTTAAATGATTGATAGACTATTTTAAATGATAGATAGCAGCCATGGCTGCTCTAAGTACCCCTCTGTTCATGTTCACATGCATGCTTGTTGATCTTTGAAACTTTACTAATAATTACAATTGACCACTGAACAATGAGGGGCAAGGGGGCTGGCCCCATACACAGTTAAAAATTCATATATAACTTTTGACTCTCCAAAAATTTAACTTCTAATAGCCTATTGTTGACTGGAAGCCTTACTGATAACATAAACAGTTGATTTACATATATTTTGTATATTATATGTATTATATACTGTATTCTCACAATAAAAAAAGCTAGAGAAAAGAAAATTGTATTAAAATCATGAAGAGCAAATATGTTTACTCTTCATTAACTGGAAGTGGATCATCATAAAGGTGTTCATTGTCATAGTCTTCACCTTGAACAGGCTGAAGAGAAGGAAGAAGAGGAGGAGTCTTGCTGTCTCAGGGGTGGCAGAAGCTGAAGAAAATCCGCATATGAGTGGATCATGCAGTTCAAACCCATGTTGTTCAAGGGTCAACTAACAACTTTTTTCAAAATCAGTGAATAAAATATTTGAGTTATTTTTACAATGCAAGTAAACAAATAGGATTAATTAGCTAAGTTCTTGGGATTTGGGGATGTTCCCGTGAATTGGCTGGAAACAAGCCCATATTTTCCATCCAATCACCTTCTCTGTATTTACTCAACATCTGACTTTAGCAGGCATGAGAACCAGCTCCCTGACCTGCATGGAGCTGCAGCTGGACAAAAGTGAGCAAGCACCTGGGAGGAGAGAGGGCTCCCATGCATTTCTTCCATGAGGACCTCTGCCTCATCCAAATCAGCCCCATTTTATTCCTTATCAACACTTTCCCCCATCTACTCTGACAAATAGGACTCTCCCATATCCAGGGCAACTCAGGATGATACAGTTTAGTTCTATTTTGTTTAAGTATGTGCTAATAATATTCTAGAAAGTGAGAATTTCAAGTTTTCCTAGATGTTTCATTGTCCAAGCATTGTAGCTGCACAAATAGCAAAGGCCCTTGTTTTCTTATCTGGGATGCATTTTTGAGCCCCTCCATTTTCTTCACCTACTCACCCTCTGCTGAAGGAACATCCCAGGAACCCAGAGGCAACAAAAGCAGTTACTTTCTTGGTCAAGGTAGTTTTTTTTTTATTATTATGTTGAGAATAAATATCTTCTATGCAATTCTAATTAAAACCAGAGAGATTATGCAAAACTTCATATTAATTCAATATAAGAAGAAATTTCGGATAATTCCAGCTACTTACAAATGGAGCTTATTGTTTATCCCCAGTAAAGTATTCTCTCAGAAGCTGCATGAGTATTTGATAGGAACAGTTTTTCCAGAAGGAGCTGTGCATTGGATGTGAACTTAGCAGAATGCCTACATCACAACCACAGGGAGTATATATTTGAAATGCAGACAATCTAGCTTCAAGCCAGCTGCTTTGGATGGGTCCTGAAACTCTACCATTTAGTAAACTTCCTGTGTGACTCAAATACACTAAAGGCTGAGAAGTATTGGTCTAGAATCTATAGAAGTACAAGTCTGAGTCCTAGCTAATCTGCATGTAAGTAGACAACTATTGAAATTCTATTAAGGACAACCCAGAGTCTGTAATTGTATAATAAAGAAAGCTGATTAACTCCTAAATCAGTAGTCTTCCAACTTTAGTTCAAATAATGTATTTCTGGAGGATCTTATTAAAAGAGAGATTTCAGGGCTCCAACTCCTCAGACATGAGCTAAGTCCCCAAGTGATTCTAATATGTATGTTCCAAGAAATAAATTCTGAAAACATTGCCCTAAGAAGTACAACCATTCCTTTTACAATGAGCTGGTTCTGTGAGAAGATGGACCATCTAGAATCAAACCAATTAAAACCGACAAGTTTCTTTCTGTACAGTTCCAAATACATCAATGACTTTTTTTAATCAAAGTAACTGATATCTTTTCTCCAAGAAAGCTTTGAACATGCATCAATTACTTCAATGAAAAATGATTGTCTACTATGTGTCTTGCACCACTTATACCTCTTGATTTGTTGTAGATTTTTGTTTTCTTGTTTCATTTAGATTTTCTAGAAGAAAAAAGAAAAGTGAAAATACCTTCTGAAGTTTCAAAAACGGGTCAGTTATCTGATAGGAATCATATTTGTATGTGAAGCAAGATAACTATTTGGTCAGTAGATGACAGTTGCTGTGGATGTCCCCTATGTGAAATGGAATTGCTAATGTTGAGATTGTGATTTTATTCATAACAATGAAAACAGCCTGCCCCAAATAGTTCTTGCTAAAGCTACTTATTCTCATGGCATATATAGCTCATTTTCTAAGGTCATCTTTTTAAGACATTGCTTTTATGTCTTCTTTTCTAAGTATATAGTGCTTCAAATGTAGTCTTCTCTTAGACACCATCATCACTGAAAATAGAACTTGGGTACATATGCAGGCACAGGCCTTATTAAAGCCTCATCCAAAAGGTTTTCCTTTGCCTATTTATTTCACTTTATACAAAGGCAAATGGTCCAAATAAATATTAAGCTGAGAAAGGAGTAGGAGTTTTGGAAGAACACAAAGGAGTGTTTGCCTCCAACCATTTTTTCTTTCTCTGTGATCTGGACAGTTATTTAAGACATCTGAGCCTCAATTTCTTCATCTAAAACTTGAAGAATAAAATATATCCAAT
Organism: Chlorocebus sabaeus; assembly: GCF_047675955.1. Lineage (NCBI taxonomy): Eukaryota > Metazoa > Chordata > Mammalia > Primates > Cercopithecidae > Chlorocebus > Chlorocebus sabaeus. Next base: position 64,978,567 of record NC_132918.1, read on the forward strand.
TTTCAGAGTCTTCGTGAGAGTTAATGAAGGAATTTTTGTGAAGGCACACTACCCGACGTACAATAAACGCTAAACAAATGTCAATTTATCTTCCTGACCTTTCATCCCCTGGTTCCTAACCTATTTCCCCCTCCTCCCCTCATCTCCTTCTGCCCTCTCCTTCCTGATTTTTTCACCTTTCCTTGCCCCCACCCTCCTCTTCCCCAACTTCTTCCTGGCTCTCCCTTTATCTCCAGCCTCATCCCACTTACATCTTCTCTGTTCTCTCTTTCCCGCTCCGTCCTCTCCCCTTGGCCCTTCCTCACGCTTCCTCCTTTTCCTTCTCCCTCAGTGTTCCAGGCCACTTTCTGGAAAATGAATCCTCTCTTTGACATTTTCTCTGCTTAGGTCACAAACTAGCTTTCATAATATGTCCCCTACAGTCTATTCATCACAGTGTTAACAATCAAGTCAACATTTACCTTTTTTTAAAAAGTTGTTAAAGAGCCACCAGGGCAGAAAAACGTGCTGTTTCTGCCCCCAGCCACCTTATCCCCAACCTGTGTGGCTTCTAATATGTCTATCTGAATTTCAGTGAAGTTTTATTTTGAACTCTTTAATTACAGAAAGATACAGGAAGTTTATTCACTAACACAAATATATTCTACAAACACACACCATGTTTTCCCCATAAAGCTTTTCTGTAGAGATTTGCTGTTGCTTCAGAAATCACACACATATATGTGACACCCACCACTCCTGGAGACAGAAGACCTGAGCACTATCAGCCAAAAGCCTCAGAGCTTTCTCTGTGGCAAATGTTGTTGCCCTCTTACCCACAGTTCCTCTGGCTAGAGGCAGAGCTTATGAAATATCTGCCACTACACACAGATGCCTTCAAAGCTTCCCTTAGGAAGCCCATCATGTGAGTAGGTCTCATCAGAGGAAATAAGCCAAATGTTGCCTCCTGCAGCTTGTGTCCTGAAAGAACCTATTCCTTGGGTTGTGACATTCAACAGAGCCCCGAATAAATAGTATAAAAGACATGAGAGCAGCACAGTGAGGCAGAGAGAGACCAGCACTTCCACACCTGTCATTGCAGGTAATTAAATAAGCTGTACATTCCAGAAAAAAAAAAACAGCTGGTGGGAAAAACTGTGTCCAAAGGGCAAAACTATGCCTTCTTAGGCTACTTCCTTTTAATGTGGGTTTTTCCCTTATGGAGATAAGAAGCTGGAAATGGGATGGAATTTGATGCTGAAGCTAAGCTTCTGGGTCTTTTTCACAGTTGGCTTGATAAAAATAGAACATACATATGTGATATATTTAAGTACAACAAAGAATCAAATAAGAGGAAGTGAGACTTAAAAGTGTGTCTGTGCTTTTTATTTTTGTAAAGAACTAATATACTAAGTTGAAAGGACCATTTTCATTTAAGAATTTCCTCCAGGGTAAAGAGTACCCCATTGCTTTGGCACTTTTACTTGCAATGGTAACTTTTTTTAACCAGTGCTGACTCCTGAACTTTACACTACTCCTGTAGCTTTATTCTTCACTATGGTTTATTTGTCCTGAGAGAGAATTATTTCTGAATTCTGCATGGGGGTCAGTATTAAATGCTACTAAGGAAGGGGCTCAAACTCAGCCTCATCTTTCGGGGAACACAGAGCCCTCTGGGTAGCTGCAGCCACATGGCCGACACTCAGCGTCTTCGGGGCCCCTTGCTATGATTGGCAGTGATGTCCAGAAGCCCTCAGATGGAAACACAGATTTCCAAAAGCTGCCATGATAACTTATTGACTAAAATGAGTCATAAGAGTTCCTCCTGCTCTAATCAGACAACCTGTGGAACCAATCTGATTGTCAACTCTGGCTTCTAGTACCCCAAAGGTATTTGAGCCCTGGGCTTAGATCACTTAGCATATCTCTTGTTAACTTACACAAAAATCACATCTACAGAAAAGGGGTAAAGAAGACAAAATTTCTGACTTTTGGTTCCCAAGGTGTGATTTGTGGGACAATAGCAGCAGCTTCATCTGGAAGCTTGTTAAAAATGCAAAATCTTGGACCCCATCCCAGAGCAGTGAATCAAGATCTACATTTTGACAAGATTCTCAGGTAATTTGTGCACATGTTAAAGGCTTAGAAATACACAGACAAGGCCGGGTGCTGTGGCTCATGCCTGTAATCCCAGCACTTTGGGAGGCTGAGGTGGGCAGATCACAAGGTCAAGAGATGGAGACCATCCTGGCTAACATGCTGAAACCCCATCTCTACTAAAAATACAAAAATTAAACAGGTGTGGTGGTGGTCACCTGTAGTCCCAGCTACTCGGGAGGCTGAGTCAGGAGAATCGCTTGAAGCCGGGAGGTGGAGATTGCAGTGAGCAGAGATCACGCCACTGCACTCCAGCCTGGCGGCAAAGCAAGACTCCGTCAAAAAAGGGAAGGGGAGGGGAAAAGAGAAGAGACGAGAAAAGAAAAGAAAATAGAAAGAAAGAAATACCCTGACAAACATTGGTTCTTGACTCTGGCTACCCATTGGAATTACCTATGTCACTTTTAAGAAACAGATTCCTGGCCTTAACCACAAAGAGTTTGATTTAGTTTGCATGGGTAGTACCTAAGTATTGGTAATGTTTACATTACTACAGTATATACCCAGGGTTGAAGAAAACACTGCTTTAGAATGGTAGTTTTCAAAATGTGGTGGCTTAACCAGCAGTGACCAGCATCACCAGGAACTTGTTAGACATGCAAATTCACACTCCACCCCAGACATATAGAATCAGACACTCTGGGGGTAGGCCCAGCAACCTGTGGTGCTTCAGATACCAGCTAAAGTTCGAGAACTACTGCTCTAGTCTAGATGACAAAGGACCCAGCATTGGCTGAAGTAGGGTTTAAGCAGGAAAGAATGTGCATATAGTTATAAAGAGTATAACAAGATGTGTATCAATATCAACCTTTCTCTTGGAGACTCATCATCTTCTTTCCACTTCAAATACTCCTCTGTTTTAAAACCATAGTAGTAGATGGACCTATCACTTTCTGATTACAATAGGCTCCCCATAATGTCATCTATTCTATCATTTCTAGTTTAGCTTAGAGATATCATTGTGAAGGATTTTATTCCTCTGATATCATTGGCACATCTCAGTTTTATGAGTCTGAGCTTGGGAAAAGAATAATTGTTGGTTACAAGAGTAGATCACAATTGTAGGTCTTGTGAACCATGAGCTGAGACAGAAGTTCCTTCTTCAAGACTACAGTGTGTCCCATAGAAAAACAACCTAATGTTTTTTCTCATTTTGAGTAAAGATGGTTGTTGTGTTCAGAAATCAGAGCTTTATATTGCAACACAAAACCAGCTCCATATATAAGGCATAAGAGCAGCACTGTGTTGTTTTAACCACATTCATAAAAAATAGCTAATAGCCTACTATCTGACTGTGAAGAGGTGGTATCTACTGACAATAAAATATCATATATGAAATAATGAGAATGGAAGGTTTTCTATTATTACAAACTGTTTCTATATCTTAATGCTGCTGCCTACATGGCTGATGTGGCAATCTTTTACGGAGTTTCACTTTTAAACAAGTTAAATTTATTTTTATATGTCCAGCACCTATACTCCAGGGTTTATGTGTTTAGACTACAATAATAGGTCTGCATTTATCTAACACGTAGTTAACACTCTCTTTATAAAGACATTTTCTGAAGTAAATATAAAGAATGAGACTTGGGCTGAGATAAATTGAGTTCTTTTTTTTTTTTTTTTCTTTTTTTTAGATGGGGTCTCACTCTGTCACCCAGGCTGGAGTGCAGTGGCGCGATCTCCTCTCACTGCAAGCTCCGCCTCCCGGGTTCACGCCATTGTCCTGCCTCAGCCTCCCGAGTAGCTGGGACTACAGGCGCCCGCCACCTTGCCCGGCTAATTTTTTGTATTTTTAGTAGAGACGGGGTTTCATCGTGTTCGCCAGGATGCTCTCGATCTCCTGACCTCGTGATCCGCCCGCCTCGGCCTCCCAAGTGATCCACCCGCCTCGGCCTCCCAAAGTGCTGGGATTACAGGCGTGATCCCCCGCGCCCGGCCTAAACTGAGTTCTTTACTTTACTGCTTAACTATTTGGCTTTGAACCAAACAAATTCTCAGACTCTTCACTCCCTTTTCTCTGAGGCTGGGTTATTTCCGTATGACTTCTCCTAGAAGCATATCATGATATAAAAATTTTGGTGAAACAGTTTATTTGGAGGATGAATTCAGGAAGCACTGATTAGGGAATGGGAAAGTGAGACTGAAAGAAGGAAGATAGAAAGTGATATATTATTGAGCAGGTAACCATTGTAAGCAACTGAGGTTCAATCACTCTAAGGAGCTTCAGACAACATTATAGAACATGACTTATGAGTTGCACGGCCTAACAAGGAAGAAACTGGATTATTCATCCTCCAAGTCTCCTCTGTCAACGGCTAAAGGCTGCACCCAGAGATGTTAACTATACATCGGGCCTGTCCCTATGCAAATATGAAGACAAAACATTAGCAGAGAGTCCCAGGAGTTTGCAGCAGAATGCCTTAAGCAGAGCCTGGAACCGTGAGTGCACAGTGTATGTGAGAAGAGCACAAGAGCATCTGCTACATGAGTTATGTATGTATCAGGTCCAGTCAAAAGGCAGAAACCACACAGTAACTTGAACAGGAAATGCTTAGAATAAATAATTTTTATTATGGAAGATAGGTTTCTAAGAAAAGATGAAAGAACATCCGTGGTGGAGAGAGGGTACCCAAGGAGGGAATAAATTTGGAAAGTTTCCAAGACTAGGATACAGACTTTCTGAAAAAGGGGTAGACGTAGCCCAATGAGAGATTTGCTGGGTTGCCTGGATAAGAAGTGGTCCATTGTCCCTGGACTGAGGCCAGAGGGAAATGCATGCTGGGCAAACAGCAAATCCATCCGGAGGTTCAAGTGGACCAAGGCTAGTGTGAGAAATGGCTCTGGTGTTCAATACACAACTGGTCACCCTGTACCATAGGAACCAACAAATTCAGAAGCAGGACACAGAACCCACGAAAAGAGCCCTTTCCTCTGCAGTGTCTCTCCAGCGCCCTCTACTGACAATGAGGAAATACTTACAAGATCAGTTAGTATCACAAGCAGTATCACAAGCAGAGCAATGAAGGGCCGATTCTGACCACTGACACAAGGAAATACTATTTACATAAGATCATTCGATATGAAGTAAATGGAATAACATGTATTAAAATTACTTTTTAAACCGTAAAGTTCTCTGTGTTAGTCTGTTTAGTGTTTCTGTGACAGAATATCTGAAGCTGAGTAATTTATAAAGAAAGTAAGTCTATCTTGTGATTTTGCAAGTGGGAAAATACAATAAGCATGGCAGTGGCATTCTCTCAGTTTCTGGTGGAGGCTTTCCTGCTGCCTCATAACATGGGAGAAAGTCAAAGGAGGAAGCAGAGAAGCAAAGGTGCATAACCTGAGGACCGGCACATCCTGGCTTTATTACAACCCACTCTGCAGGAAGTAAGGAATTCCCACGAGAACGAATCTGAATCCCATCTTGCCTGAGTGACAACTCACCAAACCATTTATGAGGGATCCACCCCTCTGACCCAAACACTTCCCACTAAGCCCCACCTCCAATGCCACCACACTGGGAACCAAAAATTTCAACATCAGTTTTGGTGGGGACAAACTCAAGCTATATCCAAACCATAGCATTCTCCTTGGTGTGAAAGTAATTGCGGTTTTAAAAGACATTACTTTTAATGCAAAAAAACGCAACTACTTTTGCACTAACCTAATAGTATTTTTTAAATGAGTGTTTGTATGCAAAAACATCATCAGAATTACTATTTATAATAAAACTATGTTTTTCACTAATATGGTTGATTTATTATATTTTTTAAACTACCTTTAGCATGTGGTCTTTTAAACAAGGTTTTCTTCTCTGTAAAAATGTCGTAAATTGACTCCCATGTCCATATACACTTTTCATGGCCTAAAATTCCTTTAATGGGGATCAAGTCTTTCTTCTACAGTTAATAATAAGTGCAATATATTTATTTTAATCCACAGAATACAAAGGCTCTAGCATATTTTTATTTCTTTTACAGAAAATTTTGACAGACAATGGAAAAAGTGAGGAAAATGGTCTATGTACAAAATGAAAAAGCTATTACTGGGCAGTTAGACTGTCCTTGCTTCTCTCCCTCAAACCCTTCAGGAAACCGCATCTTTTTCTCTCACCCTAGTTAGCACAGTCAGATCAGTGCAAAAAAAAAAAAAAAAAAATTGTGAAGCTGGAAACCACCATTCTAAGCAAACCATCACAAGGGCAGAAAACCAAACACCACATGCTCTCACTCATAGGTGGGAATTGAACAATGAGAACACTTGGACACAGGACAGGGAATATCACACACCGGGGCCTGTCGGGTGGTGGGGGGCTGGGGGAGGGATAGCATTAGGAGAAATACCTAATGTAAATGACGAATTGATGGGTGCAGCAAACCAACATGGCATGTGTATACCTATGTAACAAACCTGCACGTTGTGCACATGTACCCTAGAACTTTAAGTATAATAATAAAAAATTTGGGAAATTATGAAAAAAAAACATTGAGTTGAAATCCTCTAATTTATCACACTCTTCTCTCTTATTCTCCTCACTAGTGATATGTCAATTAAAATATCTCCTTGAGAGGTCTTTATCACATACGTATCCAATTAACCTTTCCTCTAAATGAATTAATCTCTTGACTCATCAATGTGCTTCTGGCTATTAATTTATTGTTTCCTTTCAATTACCATTGATGTTCATAGTCACTTATAACTCTTAGAAATAGAAAACCAATCTGTCGTCAGGTCTGCTGATAGGTCAGAACATCCTTTTTTCTCCCTTCTCTTTATTTCATGAAGTTTCAAAGGCTGTCAAAGGGATATAATAGTACAGCATAACGACAGGCACAGAAACCAAAAGACAAAAGGTAACCATGGACAGAAACACAATTTCTGTTTTGAGAGTTGTGTACATGTCAAAATAATTGGCATTTTAAAGGGAACTGTAACAAAATGGTCATAGATGGCTAGATAAACATTGGTCAAGTTCATTGTGGAGGTGATGCATGGGATGAATTACATTCAGCCAGGTGGTTTCTGAAACGTTTTCTGGCTTGAGATGCTCAAGCATTGGGGAAAGGAGAGAGGCAAGTCTAAGAAAAACTTTCATGTATGACTTGGACTCTACTCAGATGCAACCAAAATTAAAATTGGTCATCCATACAAGCAGAGAAGGTGATTATCTAGTCACAAAAGTGAGAAACCATTTGGATAGTAAATAGTCAAGTAGCTCATGCCCCAACTCGCAAAGCTAAAAGAAACCCAGCATCTAGAACTAACAAAGAGAAAAGTTGAATCCCTACATCCTTCTGATACTAGGACTGATTCTGGATCAGTTACTTCACTGACTCTTTCTGGTGTTAAACAGAAGGGCTGTGGAAGAGAGAGCAGGCAGATAAAAGGTAAATAGAGATGAAAAGTAGTATACTTGAGAAGTATGCCCACCTCATGCATCCAGGATGTCCACAGCTCTGGGGAGGTGTGAGCTGAACCATCAGGGTTTGTGGGAATGGGCCTCTATGTTGGGGTTCAATGATCTTCCTCCATGGTCTTCCATATTTTACCTTTTCCTCCTCTTTTCATCTCAAAATAGGAGGATGTTTATTAACTGTCTATTATATGCCAGGTACTTTAAATATGCGGTCTCATTTCATCTTCCCAACAAGTCCATAAAAAATGCTTTGTTATCACTTTGTCATGAACGAGAAAGCAGAGGCTGAGAAACTATGCAAGTTTCCACAGCAAATAGGAAGCACAGTGCCTTTAGATTCCAAAAACCGTACTCAGCACAGCTCCACGGTGTCACTAGATCTCTCTCAGACTCTCCTGGATGTTTGTAAGTACATACTCTACCCTGCCCTGAACCCAAACTTGGTAAATAAATCTTGAAAAAGCATATACATCTGCAAAGTGCCTTAAAAGCATGAGTGCTTTTATTTATCTCCTGATACACCCATAGTATTATCAGAGGATAAAATATAAAATGAGGCTTATTCTATGGAGGAGGATATTAAGGTAAGATTAAACAAAGAGTCTAAACTGGAAAGACATGAAAATAGCTAATATTTAATGAGTGCTTATAAAGTAACAGGCACTATACTCGAAGCTTTAGATATCAACTGATTTTGTTCTAACAATAATCCTGTTGGGTAGTTACTGCTATTATATTCATTTCATAGCTGAGGAAACTGAGTATAAAATAAGTTAAATAATATATCCAAACCCATACTCTTAGTAAGTAGCTGAGTTAGAATTCCAACCCAATTATATTTGTTTCAGAACTCTTGCTCTTAGCCCTATACTGTATTCCAGTTTTATGCTTATCTATTGCTCATGTGCCTCTTTAGGTTATAAGGCTTTCCAAGATGGCCAAAGTCTTTCAATAGATTTCTAATCCCCAAACAACAACCAGGACAGAGGCTGATGCAAAATGGCTGATAGACCATAAAATCTGGACAATTACCATTATTTATATGGAGATTAATAAAAGACTTGCCATTGTAAAGCTTCCCGTAACACAATAAGCATTTAAACTAAATAACTAAAATGGAACTCAAATTAACCACTCCAAAAGATCTACTTTTGTGCTTCCAAATCTTCCACCAACTGTAGAATGAAAATCTGTGCAATATCTGTGTTTCAAACTGGTACCCAAAGACAAGCAGAATCTCTACTTGGCATCTCTTTAACCATTATGAACCCCTTTCCTTAACATAGCCCTCTTTGAAGAAGCTTCTGAGCATTTGTATACCTTAGAGTGTGAATCATCTAGCAAACAAATAACCTGAGTACATAGCATTACTATCCTTATTTTTCAAAACAAAAATGAAGTCAAAGGAAATGGCATCTTTTCTTAAGGCTTAAGGTCTTTGAATGCTTAAAGTCAATAGCTCTGACTATTGACTGCTGGTGATAAATAGAAGAAAAAACCACACACACACACACACACAAAAGGCTGTATTCCTCTGTCTAAGCCAAAATGGCAAGGCATTCACAGACAAACATTCAAGACAGGCAGACCCCTTTCTCCTCAGTCTCTCATTAAAGCAGGAACAGGTTAAATGTGACTCTTATTGTCCCTACTTGAACTATTTCTGGTTTAAACATAAATTTTTTATTGAGGTCCCAAATTCTTAGGTTTGTCACTGAAGCTTTCTTTTAGAGCAAAACCCTTGTTATTTATAAAGCTTGAGACTAAACAGAAAATTTCTCTGCCCTTCTTTGCCACCCCTCCTCCCATTCCTTCCTTGTTTCCCTCTTCCCCTTCTCTCTCCAATTCATGCCTATACTTGAAATATCAACACAAAGGAGTTGGCTTAAATGTGAGATAAAATAGTTCCATCATCTACTCAAGAGACTTCTGCCAAATATCAAGGTTGTTGACTTACATGGAGTGTAAATATACTCTAAAAACCATATGTCAAGGGACCTTGGCTTACATTATTCACTTGGGTCTGCTCAGAACTAGGCTACTCAAAGACAGGGCTATATCAGACACCACAGTAAAAGCAAAGGTATAGTGTGATTGCTTTTTTATTGCTCTGAATGAAATCAGAAGGGGTGATTCACTTGCTGTGATACATTTATTGAGAAACACACAGCTCAATTTTCCATTTACAGAGAGGATATTTGACAGAGTAAAGGGGGCTTCAGATTTTTTTCTAAGTAACCATCTTTATTAGTTTCAATAGTCATGACTCTTTCCTTCTCTACAACAGCTGTAGATAGCTAAGTGTGATAAGCAGCTTCTGGCATAGCCCCAATGATCCTTACTTCCTGGTGTGCCCACTCATGAAATCCTCTCCCCTTGAGTATAGGCTGAACCTAATGACATTCTTCTCACATATAGAATACAGCAAACATAATGTGGTATCACTTCCATTATTAGGTAACAAAAGACTGTGACTTCTCTCTTGCTGGTATTTTCTCTCTCAGGTTCTTCTCAGTTACTGTGATAGAAAGCACCATAAGGCAAAGAACTGAGGACAGCCTCTGGCCAACATCCAGTAAGGAACTGAGGCCTTCATCCCAATAGACAGAAGAGAATTGAATCTTATCAACAACTACTGAGTGAGCCTGGGGCTGATCCTTTTCCAGTTGGTGCTTGAGTTCAACCTTGAAGCCATTGACTATATATTTTTTTAATTTTTAAAGTCGATACATAAAAGCTATACATATTTGTGGTATACAACATGATATTTTGAAACATGTACACACTGTAGAATAACTAATTAACATATGTATTACCTCAAATATGTTTTATTTGTGGTTAGAACACTTGAAATCTACTCTATTAACAAATTTCAAGATTATAATACATTGTTATTAACTATAGTCACAAGCTGTGCAATAAAGTCCCTGCTTATATCTTAATGGCAGCCTGTGAAACCCTGACAGAGGATCTAGTCAAGCTGTACTCAAATTCTAGACCCGCACAATCTATAAAATAATAAATATATGTTGTTTTATGTTGCTAAATTTCAGTATAATTTGTTACACAGCAGGTAGATAACTAATACAATAAGAATGGTGGGGATATGCCCTTAAATTGAGCAGAAATCAGAACATACCTTCTCAGCATAAAAGTAGCATAAAATAAAAAACAAGCAAAGAAGAAGAAAAAAAAAAAAACCTTTATGGGTGTAGGATTGCTTGGTGAGCATGACATAGGTAAAAAGGAATACAGTGACCTTGATAGATATGTTATCCAGAGTGGAACAGCTCTTAGTCTAAGAAAAGACTAAAAAGCAATGTTCCCTCCGACAGACAGGACTGGAAAACATATCTGATTTTTTTGTTTTTGTTTTTGTTTTTGCCCTTTTCAGTCACGCCATCCTGTTACAATATAATTGACTAGGTTTCTATTTCCCATAGTTATCTCTCAGTATCTGCAGCCCTCCAACCACACTGATTGGTTTGCATGGTTTCCAAGCCTCTTGCAAATGGTTCCACTGTCCATCTTACACTGATCTCATACTTTCCATCTCATTTTTACCCCAGTAACTACAGTATTTTTCGCTCCACTTTATTCATAAGGAAGACTGAGAGAGGTCATATGACATACAAGTGGAAGAACCAACAATAGAATCCAGTATCAAGGGATCTTCCCTTGGATCACTGAATTTCAATATCATTCCTTCTCAATTCTTTGTAGAAACATAAAATAAACTTCAAGACATACATCGAATTGTGCTCATAGCTCCTGTTTCGACCAATTTCTGCACTAATATCTTGTACTTAATATTAATCTCTTATCTTCTTGGGTTTATGGTCCCTGACCCACCAGAAACTCCTTCTGATTTCTTACCCTGCCATGTTAAAATATCAGAATCCAGTACCTGAGAATCTTTCCCAAACACTGTTTCTTGACTTTTTTTAAAAGCTTAGAAAGGCATGGATTTTGAAATCTAACGTACCTGTGTTCCAAACCTGGTTCTATGATTCAGTATGATACTAGCTGTGGGTCTGTCATATATGGCTTTTATTATGTGGTATTATGTTTCTTCTATATTCAATTTTTCAAAGGTTTTTTTTTTTATCAAGAAGTATGTTGAATTTTATCAAATGCTTTTTCAGCATCCATTAAAATGATCGTATGATTTTGTCCTCCATTCTGTTGATATGATGTATCACATTGAGAGATTCACATATTTTGAACCATCCTTGTGTCCCTGGGATAAATCCCATTTGGTCATGTTGAATGATCCATTTAATGTATCATTTAATGCAGTTTCCTACTATTTTGTTGAGGATTTTTGCATGAATATTAATCAAATATATTGGCCTGTAGTTTCCTTTTTGATGTGTTTTTGTCTGGTTTTGGTGTCAGGGTAATACTGACCACATAAAATGTGTTTGGAAGTACTCCCCTCTCTATTTCTCAGAATAGTTTGAGTAGTTTGAGTAGGATTTATATTAGGTATTCTTTTTTTTTTTTTTTTTTTTTTTTTTTTTTTGAGACAGGGTCTTACTCTTTCACCCAAGCCGGAGTGCAGTGGTGCAGTCATGGCTCACTGCGACCTCAAACTCCCTGTCTCAAGCAATCTCCCCACCCCAACCTCCCCAGTAGCTAGGACAACAGGCATGTACCACCATGCCTGGCAAATTTTTGTACTTTTTGTAGAGATGGCCATGGTCTTGCCATGTAGCCCAGACTGGCCTCGAATTCCTGGATTCAAGTGATCCTCCTGCCTCAGCTTCCCAAAGTTTGGGGATTACAGGTGAGTTATTTAAAGGTTTGGTAGAATTCAGTGGTGGGGCAGTTGGGTCCCAGGTATCTGTTTACTGGACACTTCATATGACAATTTTGATCTTGTTACTTGTTATTGGTCTGTTAAGGTTTTGGATCTCTTCATGTTTTAAACTCGGTAGGTTGTGTCTAGGAATTCATTTCCCCTAGATTTTCCAATTTATTGTCATACAGCTGCTCACTTATGATCCTTTGAATTTCTGTGATATCAGTTGTAATGTCCCTTTATTCATTTTTATCTGAGTCTTCTCCCTTTTTTTTCTTCATCTGTCTTCATCTGTCAATTTTGTTTGTCTTTTCAAAAAAAAAATAGCTTTTGGTTTCATTGATCTTTTGCTTATTTTTCTTCATTTCAAATTCATCTATTTGTGCTCTGATCCTTATTATTTCTTTTTTCTACTAATTTTTGGTTTAGTTAGCTCTTGCTTTTCTAATTCTTTAAGATGTATCATTAAATTGTTTACTTGATGTTTTTCCTCTTTTCATATGTAGGCACTTATAGCTATAAACTTCTCTCTGAGTACTGTTTTTGCTGCATCCCATAGGTTTCGGTATGCTGTGTTTCCATTATCATTTGTTTCAAGAAATTTTTCAATTTCCTTCTTATTTTCTTCAATAACCTGCTAATCATTCAGACACACAATGTTTGATTTCCAGGTGTTTCTACAGTTTCCAAAATTCCTCTTGTTATTGGTTTCTAGTCTTATTCCATTGTGGTCAGAGAAGATGCTTGATATTATTTCAATTTTTTGGAACATTTTAAGACTTGTTTTGTGACCTAACATATGGTCTATCCTTGAGAATGATCGTTGTGTGAAAAAATGTGTATTTTGCAGCCACTTGATGAAATGTTCTGTAAATATTGATTAGGTCCATTTGGTGTATAGTACACATTAAGTCTGATGTTTCTTTGTTGATTTTCTCTCTGGGAGATGTATCCAATATGAAAGTGGAATCTTGAAGTCTCCAGCTATTATTGTATTGAGGTCTATCTCTTTCTTTAGCTTTAATGATATTTCCTTTACATATCCGGGTGCTTCAATGTTGGGTACACATAAATTTACAATCATTGTAGCCTCTTGTTAAATTGACCCCTTTATCATTACATAATAAACTTCTTTGTCTCTTCTTACAGTTTTTGTCTTACTCCTGCTCTTTTCTGGTTTCCATTGGCCCATGGAATATCTTTTTTAATACCTTTATTTTCAGTCTATGTGTATCTTTGTAGGTAAAGTATGTTTCTTGTAGGCAACAGACCACTGTATTTACACAATTACCAAAGAATTATACCCGTTTCTCAAAGTCCGTGTTTTTAATAGTGATCAATAGATTATTGAGACAGTCATATTAACTCTCACAGTCCAATATGTTACTAGTGGAAACACTGAAAGATACCTGGTATTTATATTTAATATAAGTTTCTATCTTTTATCTGTCAGGGGAAATTGAATGAGAACGCTATGTTTTAGAATATCTCAAAATTTCTTAGCTGTAGCTCAGTATACAGATATAATTAATGGTGGGAATGAAAATTCCCTGCACTGGGAATTCTAGCTTTATTGCTATTAAATCCTCTGCACAGAGGTTGAGCCAGAGGTCTTGGGACCACATATTTTACTTCCTCCTTCTATCTTGTTCCCATTTCTGTGACTGAGTGTCATTTCTCAGTTTTAGTTCTCCTCAGTTTTCTTTTCTCTGAGAATAAAATTATCAGATGTAAATGGCACCTGTCACCACAGCAGCTAAAATATTCAGTTCTACCTTTCTCTTCTGAAAGGGACCTTAATGTATTCAGTGAACAAAAGTTAGGAGCTAGGCTAGAATTGACCTCAGATAGTCTCACAACCACTGAAATACAGCATATATGTGAATTCATTGACTGTTGATATTCCAAATCACTGTAAAATCACCTGTGTCACGAGAAAAAGAAACAATCATATGATTGATCAATGGTTCCATATTAACCCCATCTGTCTAGGGGCTCTTCTAAGAGTTCTACAGCAGGAGAGAACAAAGTACACTAATGGAGCCTGAACTTTCTGTGGCTTAGAAAGTTGGTTCCATTTCAAGTTAGATTCACGTTTGATTCCCTGCAGTTTAATTTAGCAAGCAATACCCCCATTAAGATTGGTTCTCCCTCTGATTGAATCAGATAATTACTTGCTTATACTTCCAAGCTCTCACATTCTTTCCAATTTCTTTTGTTTTCTCAATGGAACTACTGTCTGCTTGGTTAGTTGAAAGGATTAAAACCTAACTGAAAGAAAAGTAGGAGTCTTTGAAGTGGCTGCTCTGTCTCTATTACAGAAACAGGAAAGGCAGGAAGTCCTACAAAAACTGTCACCACATTTATTGCCAAGTTTGTTCATGTCTGTATCTTTTAAGGGATGGCTCTCTAAAGTCATGGAAAATTAAAATGGGGGAGATGGATTCTAAAGAAGGAACATATGTCAAACAAAAAAATATGTCCACATATAAAAATTGTATACAAATGTTCATCACAGCCTCAAACTGGAAATATCCTCATGCCCATCAACAGAGGAATGCATGAACAAAAAATACTGCTCAGCAATAAAAGAAATAATCTATTAATATATGCAGTAACATAGATGGATCTCGAAAGCATTATGCTGAGTGAAAGAAGTATACTATGTGATGACACTTATATAAAACTCTAGAAAAAAACAAATCTAATCTATAAAGACAAAAAGCAGATCAGTGATTGCCTGGAACCAAGATAAAGAGAGGAGAGGACTGGCTAGGGACAAACACAAGGGACTTTCGTGGAATGATAAAATGTTCTGTATATTGATCGCAATGGTGTTTATATGAGAATGAATTTACCAAAATTTATCAAAACACTTAAAAGGATTGTACTTTATTGTATATCAATTATATCTCAATAAATATGATTTTTAAAATAATATATATTATATTAAATATATACAATGTGAACATATACATACATACATATATATACACACACACACTCTTAATTTCTTACTACTGAATCCTGTCAACACAGAGACTATCTTTTACCCTGGACTTCACTTTCAAATAGGGAAACAGATTCAACATTAAAAAAAAATTAGGTTCCCTAGTATATGGTTCCACAGATAGATGCTATTTACCTATAGTTGGTAGGGTAATATCCTCAAACTTGCCACATCTAATCCCAGGAAGTTGCAAATGGAAAAGGATATTTGCAGTTGTGATTAAGGATCTTATCCTGGACTATTCAGGTGAGACCTAAAATGCAATAAAAGTCCTTATAAGAAAGGGGAAAAACAAGATTACACTCAGAAAATGTGAAGGCAGAGGCAGACAGAGACTGGAGTGATGCAGCCACAAGTCAAGGAATGCTGGCAGCCACAGAAGCTGGAAGCAGTAAGAAAAGGATTCTCCCCTAAGGCCTCCAGAAAGAGTGCAACCCAGTTTTATTTGGGGCCACTGATACTGATTTTGGACTTCTGGCTTCCAGAACCGTGAGGGAATAAATTTCTCTTCTTTTAAGTTACCAAGTTTGTGGTAATTTATTACAGTAGTCACAGACACTAGTAAAATAGTTTTAATCAAATTCCAAACATTTAAAATTTTAGAAATTCCACTCAATCAAAGATTTTTTTGAGTTAGTATTATGAACAAGGCCATGGGGAAAACCTAGCTTAAGTCATTCATACTCAAAGGAAGGAAGCAGATGCTGGAACACAGATCAGAAGAGATCAGAACTATGTGATAACAGAGAAACTACAGTGGTGATGAGAAAGGTGGGAGGAGGGAATGGTGATGTTATCTGAGCAAAAGGATCAGCGAATCCTTCAGGAAAAAGCTGGCTTCAAATTTGGCCTTGAAAGACTTATAAAACTTCAACAAAATGTGACAGGATACCTGAATATATCTGAGAATCACCTGTACAAATTTATTCACAATAATGCTTATTTGGCACTCTTGATATCGTGAATACAGCTAGCTTATAGTTCATATATACAATGCACCACGAAATCATAGAACCACGCTCAGTCAGTGTAAAAACCCTCTAATATGTGCGCTGTTCTTATATCCCAACATAGCCATGGGCACTCCTTAGTATCCCCTCCTCTATGGGAAAAATCTTGATACTCATATGAATTCTAAAAATATAGCTTATCTTGACTCTAGCTTTTTAAATTTGTGTCTCAAAGCAGGGATCTGAGGTTATCTAGTTGAGAGCACTTCCAAGATCCCAGAAACTCATTTTCCAAAAGGGGTAATAGTCACACAATGTTATAATAAAAAATGAAGAGACAAAACAACATTTGAGGTGTGTCATCACGAAAGATGTTTAGGGACTAGTTACCAAAAGCAGCCCTTTTCAAAATGAAAACTAGGTTTTAGGATTTAAAGTTTACTGTACGATAAAACTCTCTTCAGATTTTACTAAGGCCCCACCTCATCTCCTATATACTTGCATATTATCAACAGTGAATGAGAATGAGCTCTGCCAGGTATGAAAGCACACGATAGCCATTAAAGCAGCTTGGTACTGCAGATGGAATATACAGCCTGATGATATAAAATAAGCGAGATTTATAAACAAATATGGGTGAAAATTAGATATATTATAAGCTAGTGTTTCATATCAATGGACAATAAATAATACTAAAACAACCAGCTTTTAAAAAGCAAGCTGGATTCTAACTCACCTCTTCAATGAAGGTACAAATCCCAGAAGAATCAAAGATTTAGATATGAAACACACACATACACACTCTCTCTCTCTCTCTCTCTCTCTCCTCTCTCTCGCTAATAAAATCCTTGAGTAAATAATTTTTTTTTTTTCAGATGGAGTGTCACTCTGTCACCCAGGCTGGAGTGAAGTGGCACAATCTCGGCTCACTGCAACCTCTGCCCCCCAGGTTGACACAAGTCTCGTTCTCACGTCTCAGCCTCCTGAGTAGGTGGAATTACAGGCACTTACCACCATACCCAGATAATTTTTTTGTAGAGATGGGGTTTTGCCATGTTGCCCAGGCTGCTCTTGAAATCCTGGCCTCAAATGATCCACCTACCTCGGCCTCCCAAAGTGCTGGGATTACAGGCATGAGCCACCACACCTGGCCCAATAATTTTATTCCAATCAGAACACAAAAACCTAATACCTTAAAAACTAAAAAAGATTGAAACCATAAAGAGATTCATAAAAATGAACTAAAAAGAATATCCTTAACAAAGTCAACAGTCTGGAGAATATGAGCAACCAAGGACAAAGTGCTAACTTCCTTAATGTATGAAAAAAATATAAATATTAATTAAAGTAAGAGATAAGTTATTCCATGGAAAAATTGACAAAGAACAAGGATAAGTGGTTCATGTAGCTAATAAACATCTGTCGGTCTATGTTAAATTGATATCACCTTCTTAAAGGGCAATTTGGCAACATCTGGCAAATGTTAAAATGCATACAAACATAATCTGACAAAGATTTTACTTCTACAAATATTCTCAACCAAGCATCTATAAGCATGTTTTTTTTTTTTTTGCTTAACCATTTCTTTGTATTTTTATTGATTTTTTAAAAAATTTCTGCACAGTTATGACAATGAAGTGGGAAACCATAATTACAATTCACAAACTGTGGCATGAAAAACAACACACACCCCATAAGGAATTACACCAAATCCTTTTCTTTCTGTTCATTCAAGAGAGTGCAATATGCAAGTGTCAAATGTAAGCACTGTATTTTTTTTTTCTTAAAAGGTTATGTACAAGAATATATTTTATACGTAACATTATGGTATCCTATTGGCATGTAAAATTGTTTCATCAAATTTGCTCATTCAATTGAGAGCCTTCATTGTTTATTACGGATGGGTATTTAATGTCTCTCTATGGAAAGAGTCATATGCTTGTTGAAAAGATTTATGATTATTCTATCTCGAAAAAGTTTTTATTGAAAAAAGTCACAAAGAATATACTATGTGAGTGTGTACATATATATATATATATATTCTTAATTTCTTGCTACTGAATCCTGTCAACACAGAGACTATCTTTTACCCTGGACTTCAGGGTAAAATGTGCTAGGAATGTGCTAGGAAGAGGAAGAGGCAACCTATACTTACAAGTTAGTTAATATCATTTTCCTTCAAAGAGAAGGGCAATAGAATTTCAAAAAATATGTGAAGCTTGAGGTACAGATATCTTCTAGGACTACAGCAATGCTGAAACCCATTAAAGTCAGTCACCCTCATTTCCTAAAATTTCCAGTTAATCACTTTAAAAATATTTCTCACTCCACAAGCAAATAAGTGAGAAAAAGTGATGTGGCAGAAGTTGTTTAGGTAGTTTTTTCTCAAATGATTGATAAGCCAGTTATAATGGCATATTCATCTTCCAAGTTATTAATAACAAAAGAGATTCCTTAGAGTA
Source organism: Chlorocebus sabaeus (assembly GCF_047675955.1). Classification (NCBI taxonomy): domain Eukaryota; kingdom Metazoa; phylum Chordata; class Mammalia; order Primates; family Cercopithecidae; genus Chlorocebus; species Chlorocebus sabaeus. The sequence continues at coordinate 64,997,348 of NC_132918.1, forward strand.
GTCTAACCTGAAACAAAGGCAATAATACAGAGGACTTTTTACAACTCATGAAAAAAGGATGCCACTTTCAACTGTCCAATTGTCAAGAAACAGCTTCTGTAAATGCTCAGAATTAAAAATGCATGCTATGCTCCAGACAACAAACATCTTCAGCAGCTGGAACAGCTTGAGAGGATTGCTCAAGTTCCTCTAGGCACACAGAGGATAGACAGCTACACGAGAAATGAGAAATCCTTGATTGGCTTTCACCTGTGCTCTAAACCTTCGGTAACTGAGGGAATACAGCCTTTGTTCTACTGATTCTCTATCTAGAAATCCTGTTCAGATATCCACCGAAGGCTTTAAAAATCAGCACCAGTCATATGAACCCCTTTGTCAGCTCATGGAAGGATTAATTCTCCTGGGAATTCTAATTTAGAGCAATAGTGGAGTCAAGAAGAGGGGTGTTAAAACATCACAGGTGGAGGCACAACCTTAAGATTTAACCTCAGGTGACTTCAGGGACAAATCCAACCACAAGTAAGAGACATCAGATTCTGGGATTTGTTGCAGTCTTTCCCTGATCATCATGCCGGTTCCTGTAATGAGAGAAACCCTTATCTGCATTTTCTGAGAAATTAAATAATTTACACAAACATACACAGCTATAAAGACGCAAATATTCCAAATACACAAGACCATTCTTGCGCGCTGCCATGACTGCCTGCCTTTGTTATATTCTCTGTTTGATCATACAAAGAATTATTTGCTCTGTGGCAGCTTTATACATACTACTAAAGACTTCAAATAAAGCTATAACCCACTCTATCAGGTAAATAAAAAATACTGATATATCTGTTGTCCATTTACAAATTTATTTTTCCATAATTAAACTCTCAGAAAAGGCATTGTATTTTTGAGATGTAAGGAACACCTACTGTCAATCCAATTACTTTACTTTTAAATTAAACTGTGTCAACTTAAAATATACGTAGCAATTTTACTCCAACTTTATCAGCACAGGAAGCTATCAATTCTTTTAATTTGCTGTTTAATATTGCTCTATTTTGAATTTTTATCACTAGATAGTATGAACAATTTCATGTTATCATTTTCCAACTGCATTTCCCCTATTGAAGCGTCAGCTCACGTCACTTGCCTGCTTATCTTCTGTAGTCTCAATATTTTTCTCATAACTTGAGTGCATCCTTAATATTTTATAAATATTAAATCAAAATGTATCATACTTGATGTAAACATGTTGTGGTTGATCTTATTTCATTACTATTTTCATCATAAGGATATTTTAAACTTGTATATATGAACATATTTTCATTCTTCTGATTAATACTTAGATGTTGAAAAAGTTATTTCTCCATAGATTAAACTATTTTATCTTCTGCCAGTTCTTCTATAATTGGATATTTTATAATTAACCCTCCAATTTGATGTGATCTAGACATTTCATTCTCCTTCAGCACATAAGCAGAAATAGATAAATTACAATTTCCACTCTCAATGGTATAATAGCTATAAAGTTACTCCTTTTTCTTACACCTAGTGAGAATGCAGCATCATTCTGCAAACAACGCTTATTATTACTCCACACCTTACCACCCACTCTCCCACCCACCTCCACCCAAATGGCAATCTCTGCATGATACGGTTTGGTCTGTGTCCCTGCCCAAATCTCATTTGGAATTGCAATCTCCACCTTTGGAAGTAGGGCTTGCTGAAAGGTGATTGGATCGTGGGAGTGGATTTCTCATGAATGGTTTAGCACCATCCTGTTGGTGCTATTCTCTTGATAGTCAATGAGTTCTTAGATCTGGTTGTTTAACAATGTGTAGCACCCCCCTCCTCACCTTCTTTCTGCTCCTGCCCTAGTCATGTGACATACTTGCTCCCTATTTGCTTTCTGCCATGATTGTAAACTTCCTGAGGCCTCCCCAGAAGCCAGGCAGATGACGGTACCATGTTTCCTGTACAACTTGCAGAAGCGTGAGCCAATCAAACTGCTTTTCTTTATAAATTCTTTAGTCTCTGGTATTTTTTTATAGCAACACAAGAACAGACTAATACATTGCCCTTATTCAAATGGAATATATTTTGGTGATTAGTATAATGTGCTTTAAAATGCTAACCAATTATTCCAATGTGAGATAGTTAACAATTTTTCCTTTTCCCTCCCATGTTTAGTAAATGTATTCATCTTTGTGAGGTTTATTTATATCTACTTGACGCTACCCCATTATTTTATATTTTTATTTTTTACCAATATCAAAATATCTTAAATATTATTGTTTTATTATAGGTTTCAATATATAGCAGGCATTTTTCTCTCTATTGCTGTTCTTTAAGGCATTTGTCTGGATTTTTTTTTTTTACCTGTTCACTTTTCCAGTGATTTAGAAGTTTTTTTAATCAAAATTCTTAAAACTTCTTCTGAGATTTGGATAGAAATACTTTCAAATATACTTTTTAAAAACTTGGATGCCACAATGTATGAATATTTCAAAACAACATGTTGTGTACAATAAATACATACAATTTTCGTCAATTAAAAATAAGATAAAACTTGGAGAACTTACAATCCGTACGGCACATTGAGTTACTATGCAAAACCGACTGTTGTGCTTCAAACATTTAGAAAAGCTAGACAATGTAACTATATTAAAATAAATACTTAATCAGCTAACCAGAAAATGGGGAGTAAATAAGATAATAAAATTCGTAGGAATAAATCTAAGATATTAGAAAAATTTAACTGTCATTAGAAAAATTATAGCATCATATAGAATACTATGTACAAAAAATTGAGAAATTTAAAAATACTTTTTTACAAGTAATTATATGTCAGTTATTCTTTTCCTACATCATTCCTTTTCTGATTTTTAAATTAATGGACTTTATCAGTGCAATTTTAGTTTGACATAAAAGTGAATAGAAAGTACAGGGAATTTTCATGTCCTCTTTCCCTTCCCCTCTCTCCCAACATACAGTTTCCCCTATTAGTAACATCTTGCCTTAGTGTGGCACATTTAGTACAATTAATGAACCAATATTTACACAATGTTATTAACTAAAGTCCATCACTTACATCAGGGCTCATTGTATTATACAGTTCTATAGATTTTGAGAAACACATAATGTCATGTATCTACCAACACAGTTTAATACAAAATGGTTTTGTGTCCAAAACTGGTTCCTTCCAGTGGGTTCTTGGTCTCGCTGACTTCAAGAATGAAGCCACGGACACTTGCAGTGAGTGTTACAGTTCTTAAAGATGGTGTGTCCGGAGTTTGTTCCTTCAGACGTTAAGATGTGTCCAGAGTTTATTCCTTTTGGTGGGTTCGTGGTCTCGCTGACTTCAGGAGTGAAGCTGCAGAGCTTCCTGGTCACTGTTACAGCTCATACAGTGGGCACGTCCCAAGTTGTTTGCTCCTCTTGGTGTTTCTGGTCTCGCTGGCTTCAGGAGTGAAGCTGCAGACTTTCGCGCTGAGTATTACAGCTCAAAAAGGCATGGACCCAGAGAGTGAGCAGCAGCAAGATTTATCGCAAACAGCGAAGGAACAAAGCTTGCACACATAGAAGGCCACCCCAGCGGTTTGCTGCTGGCATGGGTGGCCTGCTTTTATTCCCTTATTTGGCCCTACCCACATGCCTGCTGATTGGTCCATTTTACAGAGCACTGACTGGTCTGTTTTACAGAGTGCTGATTGGTCCATTTTTACAGAGTACTGATTGGTGCGTTTACAAACCTTTAGCTAGACACAGAGCACTGATTGGTGCATTTACAATCCTTTGGCTAGACAGAAAAGTTCTCCAAGTCCCTGAGGGAGAAGCCCAGCTGGCTTCACCTCTCAGTTTCACTAGCCTAAAAATCCCCCACACTCCACCTATTCATCTGTCACTCCCTCCCTCTCCTCAAACCCCTGGCAACTACTGGTCATTTATTGTCTCTGTAGTCTTGCTTTTTCCAAAATGTGATATAGTTCGACTCACACGGTATGAATACGTAGCCTTTTGGGTTGGTTTCTTTCACTTTGCAATATGCTTTTAACTTCAAGTGTTCATGTGTTTCAGTGGCTTAACAGCTCATTGTTTGTTCGTTTGTTTATTTCTTTTTCTTTTTTTTTTTTTTTTTCTTTTCTTTTTTTGAGACAGAGTCTCACTCTATCACCCAGGCTGGAGTGCAGTGGTGCAATCTTGGCTCACTGCAAGCTCCACCTCCCAGGTTCACACCATTCTCCTGCCTCAGCCTCCCGAGTAGCTGGGACTACAGGCACCTGCCACCACACCCGGCTAATTTTTGTATTTTTAGTAGAGATGGGGTTTCACCACGTTAGCCAGGATGGTCTCGAACTTCTGACCTCATGATCCACCCACCTCGGTCTCCCAAAGTGCTGGGATTACAGGCATGAGCCACCTTGCCCCGCCTGTTTCTTTTTCTTTTTTTTTTTTTAAGATGGAGTCTCGCTCTGTTGCCCAGGCTAGAGTACAGGGGCACGATCTTGGCTCACTGCAACCTCTGCCTCCCAGGTTCAAGCGATTGCCAGCTAATTTTTGTATTTTTTAGTAGAGACAGGGTTTCACCATGTTGGCCAAGCTGGTCTTGAACTTTTATTTTTATTTTTTGAGACGGAGTCTCAAAAGCCTATATAGTCCTAGCTACTCAGGAGGCTAAGGCGGGAGGATTGCTTGAGGCTTAGCCTGAAGCTGCAGTGAGCTGTGATTGCACCACTGCACTCTAGTCTGGGTGACGGAGCAAGACCTTGTCTCTGAACAAAACAACAACAACAACAGCAACAACAAAAAAAAACCACCAGCAGGGTGCAGTGACTCGGGCCTGTAGTCCTAGCACTTTGGGAGGCCAAGGCGGGCAGATCATGAGGTCAGCAGATCGAGACCATCCTGGCTAACACCGTGAAACCCCATCTCTACTAAAAATATGAAAAATTAGCTGGGCATGGTGGCGGGCACCTGTAGTCACAGCTATTCGGGAGGCTGAGGCAGGAGAATGGCGTGAACCCGGGAGGCGGAGCTTGCAGTGTGCCGAGATGGCGGCACCGCACTCCAGCCCAGGGGACAGAGCAAGACTCCATCTCAAAAAACAAAAACAAAAACAAAAACAAAACAAAACAACGAATTAGTTGCTTCTAATTTGGTGCAGACTTTTCAGACCTTCTCTCTGTTTTTAGAATAAAATGCAGTTGTAAATAGGAAAAGTGATAGTATATATCATTGTTACTTTGTTCTTGAATTTAAAAAGAATATCTATACTTCACCCACATACAAATGTTGGTTTTGTGCATATGAGTGTTAACCATCATTCTTCACACTCTTCTGTATTCTTAAAACTGCATACAGTCAAAAAATACATAATATATGTTGTTAAAGATCAAGGAGGGGAGAGTCCCAGGAGCCAGCTGTATTTCTTTATTCAAATCTTTTAAATGTGTCAAAAAATTTCATTTCCTTTTCAAAGATTCTACATAATTTACCTCTTTGAACAATACTTATTTTTACATATTTGCACTTTATGTTTTCTTTTACCATTTCACATATTTGTTATTTTTTTTAAAAGAACTTTAAATGCTTATCAGAGCAAGGTGATGTACAAATTCATGTTTTTCATTGTGACTTTGTAAGGTATCTAGTTTTCATTGTTATTGAACATAATTGTTTTTTGTGTGTATATAGTGTATTCACATGTATATCTGTGTGTATATTTATACTTACATTCATACAAAATTTTTCTAGTCACTTTCTCAAGTATTTCCATTAATTCTACATGCCCCCCCTTTTAATTCCTGTACCATGATATTTATCTGGTTAGAAACCTGATAGCACATTTTCTCTATAGAAAATATATTTTTAGAAGTTTCAGGTTCCCAAAATGATCTCTATAACATTATCTTTTACTTTGCTTAATGTAATGTTTATTTTTCCATGTATTTAATTTTTTCTATTAAGTGTGTAATACATTAATTAAGGTGAGTTAAAAATCTTCTAGCTTTTTCTTTTCTGTGTATTTCACATCATTTTTGTTGCTGTTATTTTGTACATATAAGATTATCAGTGTTATATACTCATTATAATTTATGCATTTTATCATATTGTCATGATCCTCTTCACTCATACTATCTTTTCTTTTAATTTTACTCGGCCATTTTTGCTAACTCATTTTACCTTTTGATCTATTTTCAGCAGATATCCTCAGAGCAATAAATCACTAGACCTTTCAAATAAAAAACAGTCTAAGATTCTGTGTGTTTTATGTATGAATATCAAATATTTATGTTACTTGCTGCATCTGTCTTATGCCTTTTTTGGAGAAGTACATTTCCTTTTTCTTTTTCTATTTCCATTGTCTTTTGTATTTTTATAATTAGAAAAAGCAAATATCTTCTTTCTACCCTTACTCCTAATTGTACCACTCTTATTTTGTAATCGAATTCACAGGATTATTTACTTATTTGTAAATTGGGTAAGTGATTTCAATATTCTTTATATTTTTTCCACAATAACTACAAAATTCAACCTTTTTTAAAAAATTAGTTAATGATCGAAAATCTAAATATCATCATCACTAAAGGTAAAGTTTTTGGAAAACAAATCTGAAATATACTAGGCTGTATTTCACATAGTGACAGCATTTCAACTGGGTGTGACATAGCTGCATCACACCTTCTTCTTAGAGAACATTTCAAACACTGCTCTACTATCTTTTAACTGTGATAGTATGATAAAGAAATAGGAGCTATCCAGATTTTAATTCCTTTGATAATTTATCTTTAATTTTGAGATGAGAAGAGCAAAATAAAATTTGTACACTATGAAAGATATAAAATAGCCAGAGTTTATCTTATAGAGTGTTTTTGCTTCTTTTATTTATCTGAAATAAAGTGAGACATTGTTATCTCCTACCTCAGCTATTTTTTACCATCTGTATTTCTTTATCTTGTATGCCATTGATTAATAGTCTGTTTTTTTATTCAGAAACTTCTATTTTCCATGTCTGCCCTCATATCTCTCACATTTTCTTTCATCTTTCAGTTTTTTTCTTACATCCCACCATGTTCCACCAGTCTGACTTTCTGCAGCATTGAATTTGCTGTCTACTGTTTTCAGAAATTATGTGAATTGATCAACAGCAGAATTCTACCTTTTTCTTCCACAACTCTCATATTCTCTTTTATCAATGAAAATAGATAGCTGTTATTTTCTGAAAACCATTATTGGTCTCTCCTGCACAAAATCCATTTCAAGCCTTTTATCTGAATATTAGGAAAATTATCTCAGGAAATAGAAGGAAACAAAAAAAAAGTCAATTATCTCGTTCCAGTCGTAACTAAATATAAATGAGAAAGAAAAAGAGGAAAATAAGCAAACAAAGAGGCTGACCATTTTCTCTTGTATACATCTTATATGCATTATTATAAGGTTAATATTTTTAATTCAATTAAATTTAGTTCAGTGGGTATGTCACTGAAGGATAGGCACACTCTCAGTGCTGAAAATCAAGTCTAAGTCCTAACCACTTGCAGATTTTATCTACAGATTAAGCATTGGAATGATTTATTCCATCCCATCATTGCAATACCAGTTTTATACACACAAGTTCAGAGCCAGAGTTTTGATGGGCCTCCCCTCAATTCTTGCTCCATTGAGGAAGAAATAGTGTGTTTGTTTGATATTTCACAATTATTCACCGTCCCACCATATTTCCTATAAGAAGTTTCCACATCCTTGCCATTGCCATGTGACTCACTTTGGCCAGTGAAATGTGCTCAGTGACTCACATACACCATGACTGGGCAGAAGTTGTAAAAGGCCTTGTAAGTCTCCACCATTCCCTCACCTCTGCTGTCCACCATGAGAGTGGTACGTCCCACACAGGTGCTGCTCCTTCAGACTGGGATCCAGAAGAACACATGTGGAACAGAACTACAGCCAGGTGCAGAGAACTGCCTGGAGCCACTGAGATCTAGGTGTGTGTGTTAGCAGAGCAAAGCTGACTAGCACTGTTGGATTTGGAGTTGTATTCATTTGCTAGGGTTTACATAAAAGGTTCCACAAACTGGGTGACTTAAACAACAAAAAATCGTTTCTCACTGTTCTAGATGCCAGAAATCTGAGATCAAGGTATCAGCAGGATGGATTCCTTTTGAAAACTCTGAAGGAAAACTGTTCCATGCCTCTTCCTTATCTCCTGCTGGTTTGCTAGAAAGTTTTGACTGCCTTGGCTTGTAGATGTATCACCCTGAGCTCTGCTTCATATTCACCCGGAATTCTGTGTGCATGTCTATCTCTATGCTCAATTTCCCCTTTTATTAGGACACCAGTCCTATTGGACTAGAGTCCACCTTGACTTCATCTTAATTTAATCATCTACAAGGATCCTATTTCTAAGTAAGGTCACATTCACAGATACAAAATGTTAGGATTTCAACATCCTTTTAAAGGATATAATTCAACTCCCAGCACAGGAGGACATCAGATTAACAAGAGGTCAAGTAAGGATCTTCAGCTTCAGCCAGCAGCAATCTTCTCATACCCGTGTTTTAGTCAAGCAGTACCAAGTTTGGGGCTGGAGGGCAGCAGGTTAGCTATTGCAAATATTTTTACCAGTGGAGTAATTTCTTTCTAGATAAATGATTGCCTATGCTTTTCCTTGAAAAATTAGAAGGGAAAATCTACTGGTGCTATTCCTAATTCAACTATCTTTCTAGACATCATCCAATAGAGAGATTATTGTCAGGAACAATTTTCTGTCGACATCAATCAAATTAAAAAGAAGTAATAGCAAACATAATGGTATAATTTCTACTTTAAAATATCTAGTAGGAAAGTTTAAGACAACCATCAATGATCATTCTGAAATAACTTTTAGTAACTGAGGCAACATTTCATAATGCCCTGCATTCATTCATGTACACACACACACACACACACACACACACACACACAGAAACAGAGTCATTGAATTAGTGGGGGTAGTCGACCCAAATTAAGTAGAAGTCTGTATTAACTTATAACTTTGCTGCCAGCTGAAGGTAATAATAATAGAAACCCTCGAAGTTATCAATTTTCTGTTTTATTTTTATTTGGCATGGATTCTTTATTTTCTGCCTGCATTTCCAAAGTTTCATTACATTAGACTCCTATTTAATAAGACTGAAATTTTAGTGGTTGTAGAAGCAAATGGTTGTAGAGTAGTAAGTGAATAAATTGATATAAGATCAGTTTTCTAAAGCATGTGATTTTCAGCTTAATCAATTATTATTCTCTGTGTCCACATTAATTTCTAGGCCCATTATTATTAAAATACTCCTGATTAAATAAATTGAGCTGATACTTATACAAATACTAGTTATGGTTTAAGCCAAATTTATATAAACATTTCTACTGGGTTTGCACATACTATATTATATGGAATATTCTGACATCAAATTTGTATTCTACTATTAAATTTAACTCAATTTTAAAATACTTCTCACTGGTCTGAAATCATAGGAACTCTTACCTCTGCCATGGTTAAGTGAAATGCATTATGCCATTTACATGGTTTCCACAGCTATGGGACCTAGCAGATAATTAGGTGGTAGAAAAAAATCAGAGACTTAGTTCCAAGGCTCCTCTTCTACTGTGCAAAAAGATTGGCAGCACTAGGTCCATTAGCCAGAGGCCACATTAAGTCTGAAATTTCAAATGCAGTCAGGGTGGCTGTGTCTCCAGTAGTTGTAAATGGTCATTGACATTTAGATAGATAGTCATATTTTTGACATTTATTTTCTTTTCTTTATTCTTTACCTTCAATATGACTGTCATTGCTGAAAGCATCTAGGAAAACAAAAGGGATGAGGATAAAGAATGATAATGCTTTAGCAAGAATGAAGGCTGAGCAATCACAGCATGACTATACATAATATCTAAAAGGTTATAATGCAGTTAGCTTTCAGAATTATTTTCTGTATAGACCAAATTGATTGTCATGTCATTGAGTAGAGTTTTCATTTATTTTATTATTTTTTTCTCAAGCTGCTACATGAACCCAATATTTCATATCCATCCTATAACCTGGAGATAATTTCATTTGTCAGGGATAGTATAAGAAATAAAAGATGGATAAAGATTCAGAAGCAAAATAAAAAAGAAAGGAAGATGAAAACAAACTCAGGATTCAGAATCCTGGCATTGCACCCAATATAAAGGAGATTGTGGGGGTGATCATGAGGGCAAATACTGGAACTCAATCAGAGACAAAACTTCCTCATATGCCTTCTGGAGATCCAAATACAATCTGTCAGAATTATATCATTAAAATGAGATAAATGCCTTATGTAAACAGGATGAAAGTGGCTCGTACAAACGGGGAATGCAAAGCAGAGAATGGAATACAGAATCTTGGTCAATGTCCACTGTCTCCGGGATGATGTCATGGCTATAAAATAAAATTTATTGTAATACTTTTTCAATGAGATTAAGGAGTCTAGCATGAGTTCAGAGCACCCTCTGGCCTGCTGAGTTTGTCTATAACATATGGTTAAGAGTCATACAATTTGCAATGTTAGAGCTATCACGTTGGTTGTGAACCATCAAAAGTTTCTGTGGATTATATTAATGTTGAATGGATAGACATACCTCTTTGGGGTGGCAGCAACAAAGCTATAGCAATGAAGGAAGAAGCCTGTCCACATACATGTCTCCTAAGACCATCTCTATGTGACTCTAAATCTTAGTCAGGCACTGGTATTCATGAGCACCTGGATGAATGCTCACTAAGAGACCTTCCTGGGCAAGACTGCCAAACTCATTCCCAAATAATTCAGACTGGGAAACAAGACACCTAACAGGTTATTTCAGGAACCCATCAAATCCAGATGCTCCTCAACTTACAATGGAGTTAAGTTGTGAAAAACTCACTGTAATTCATGATAAACTCATTGGAAATTGAAAATGATGTAGGCTGAAAATGCATTTAATACGCCTAACCTACCAAACATCATAACTCAGCCTTGCCTATCTTAAACATGCTCAGAACACTTACATTTCCTACAGTTGAGCAAAACCATCCAGCACAAAGCTTATTTTATAATGGAGTATTGAGTGATCTTGTGTAATTTATTGAGTATTACACTGAAAGTAAAAAACAGGATGGTTGTAGGGTGGTTGGAATACAGTTTCTACTAAATATATACCACTTTCACACCATCATAAAGTCAAAAAGTCATAAGTCAAGCCATCATAAGTCAGGGCCCATCTGTATGCAATACAGAACACTCAAAAACTTCCAGTACCTTTTTGGCATCATGCAGACAAGTTGAATAGACTGAACATGGACTAGGTATTTCATTTTTTGGCATACAAAGTTAATTTCTCAAGGTTGATATCCCGATAGTTCTATCATACTTGCTACAGAGATACTCAAACCAGAGGTCTACATGAAGTTGCATTTATCATGTTCATGAGAATATTATCAATATGGAGGATAGTTGTGCTTAATTTCCTTTATTCGTTACCCACTGGGAGATTGTAGAGTCACTGTGTAGGCCAAAAATAATAATACTTCGTGACTAGATTGTCTCCATTCGGAGGAAACTTCTTTACTTCAGGATCACTGGACTACATAGAAAAGGCTTTAGTCACACTCCTGATCTAGCTTCATGAAGTCATTTGTTCCATCAAGTTTGTCAGCAAGCTTGAGAGTAGATTTCTTGAATGATGATTGAGATAAGGCTGGCAAAATCTCAACATATTTAGTCCATCATTCTTCCAGTTAATGTGTTTGTATGTTTGTATCTATGGAATTTGGGGAACTTAGATGTAGTTTCAGAAAATGGGGACTTGGTGAGATCTTGGGCTCTATAACTTCAGTTATGGAATTTATTGGCATTCATCTTACAAGTAGAACATTTGTTCAGGGTATCAGCCTGAGACATGATTCTACTGCAGGGCAGACAGGTAGACAGGTATAGGTAACGTAGGCAGCAAAACTGAAGACAAGAATAATGCATGGGTCTTCTAAATAATAATGAGATCGTATATCAGCAAGCAAAAGCTCTGTGAGTGAGAGGTAACATGGTCAGTAGACGTTGAGCAGCAAGAGCTTATCGATGTGCTAGAGGGTCACTTGTGTTATATTTTGGGTAATGATTCCAGCAAGAGATCTGCAGTGTCAGCTTTCACAGAAGAGGTTTTGAACATGGGAGCAGGTAGACATGGTAATGCCCCTCCTTAGGAGTTAGTACAACTACCCTGCAAATGTACAAAAATGGCTCCAGGTGGTGGAAGAGTGGGATTGCCGAATGAGCTCTAGACTAGACCAGGTCTGCATTGGGTGGATTTTTTTTTTTTTTTTTTTTTTTTTTTTTTTTTTGTAGTGAGGGAAGTACCTCTTGAACCATACAATCTGCCTTACCACAAGTTGTACATGGTTGTCCTCCCGTGATTTGCCATCATTTGCAGTGGGCATACCCTATAAATGCCAACAGGGAGGAGGAATGTGTGTTCTACTCTATCTCCCTTGGATAGGAATTTGCCACACCTTCATGTTCCTGGCAACCAAACCACACACCCCTGACTGTCCTTCACAGGAGAGTGGACAGTCCCTATCCAGGCTCCCATCTAACTTCTCAAATTCCTGTCAGTTCAGAAAACCTGGAGGTTAATAACGATAGCAGTAAGAGCAATATTTATAATAAAAGCATTGTCTGTTATTGGAAGCTTACTGTGTACCATACCAATCACTGTGCTAAGAGCTTCACATATATTTTCTTAGTTACTGATCACAAAAATATCTCATGAATTAAATACAATTGTAATCTCAGGAATATGACACTTAGTGAAACAACTTCCCTGAAGCCTCACATCTAGTAGATACTAGGAAAGAATCAAAACTCAGTTCTGTCAGATGCCAAAGACTACAGTCTCAAACATGCTCAGGAGATATACACACACAAACATACATTTCTGCATATACATATATACATACACAGATGAGAGACAGATTATTCTTAGAAAAGGGATTTTGCATGGCTGTCTAATTACCTACTAAATGTTAAATCTCCCCTTCTCCTTTATTAACCAAAAGCCTTGATTTTGGTGGAGTGCCAATTTGTCCAACTAGAAATCTTCATTTTTCCAGCCATTCCTGTATCTATAGATGATTCTGTGACCCAGTTCTCAAAAAGAGAACACAACTGGGAATCTGGTAGAAGTTTCTTCATCAGTTTTTCACCCTCCTATAATAGCTCCTGCCCCTTCCTCTTTCCTGTTTCTATTTTCGTTCAGGCTAGGATATGAACCTGATGCTTGGAGGTACAGAACCATTCAGAGACCCACACACTAAGGATAATAGAGTAGGAAAATGGAAGAAATCTGAGTCTTAATGACATCACAGTATTGCTGAATTTTTGTCTATTTATGGCTGAGTACATTCCTTACTGATATGAATATTAATAAATACTAGTTATGTATCTTATAGTTCAAATTTTGTGAATTAAAAGCTCTTCTCTCTTAATTCTTATTATGCTGGATCATCTTTGGTAGTGGGCACTTCTAGAATACACAGTAGCCCTCACAAACTTCAAAACATTTCTATCTAGGTCTCACTGCAGTTAAAACACCCACACAATTACACACCAAAGACTTCCATGTCCCAAGCACTTAACAGCATTGGTGCTACAACTTGATTAGTTTAAGTAAATTATAGGGGTGGGAAGATTATGATAGCTTCTACTGCATTCCAGCCAATTTTCACATTTTCCTAGAATTATTTTAAATGTTGTTATCACCCAAACACCTGCTGCTATGTAGGCAGGGAAGCAAGCCAAAAACAAGTGAGGAAGCTAAACATAATAAATTAAAAACAAATGTGCACAATCCCTAAATACGGGATACAAATCATAGCTTTTAAATTTGAAGGGCAGTACATTTGGTTACTAACCAGCCTCTAAGTCTCTATAAGTACTCAGACCCAGATGAGAAGAAAAAATAATCCTGATAGTTTCTGTATTGTTTTCTCTTCTTTTCACTCTATGCTTTCTATAGAATGAAAGAAAACATTTTAAAGGGTCCATTCTTATTGCCTTTCTTCTTTTTAAACTCAGTTGTGACTGACTTTACAGCCAAAATTTTGCCCAAAACATCTATTAAGCTTCTTTACTCAAAAGCAACACAAATACAAAATTATAGTGTATCAACCTGTTCTCATGCTACTATAAAGAACTGCCAGAGACTGGGTAATTTATAAAGGAAAGGGGTTTAGTTTACTCAGAGTTCTGCGTGGTTGGGAAGGCATCAGGAAACTAGCAATCATGGTGGAAGGGGAAGCAAACATGTCCTTCTTCACATGGCAGCAGAAGAGAGAAGGAGTGCCAGCAGGCAAAAATAAAACCACCAGATCTCATGAGAACTCACTCGCTATCACAATGGCATGGGGGAAACCCAGCTCCATGATTCAATTAGCCCCTACCAGGTCCCTCCCACAACATGTGAGGATTATGGGGATTATAATTCAAGATGAGACTTTCACTGGGGACACAGCCAAACCATATCACATAGGTAGTAAGGAAAAAATGATATTAAATATAACTTTATGTGATTTGAACATTAAAAATTGTTGATTTTTAAAAATTTGATGATTCAATGGATGGAGGTGGGAAGTGGGGAGAGCAACTTAGAGCTTTCAACATGAAGAATTTAAGGCTGGTTCTTAGAATACATATCACATCTCCAAAGCCCTTTTGTAACTCCTAACACTGGCCACTTTCTTCTTATTTGAGTTTGGGAGAAAGGAACCAAAAGAGAAAGAAACCAAAATCCAAACTTCAGTGTCTTAACGACCGCCCTTTAAATAGTGATAGCGAATTTTATTAATTACTGTTCCAAGGTCAAGTTGGTGCCTAATTATCTCAAAAAGACCAGCAGAGGAGGGAACGGGACCATCTTCTCAAAAGCCACACACAGCTATTCCAGGAGGTTGTGTTGCATGTGGTATGCACCTGGGGAAGAGGAAGTCAGTAGGATGCTTGGAGGTGCTGACAGGGCAATAAGAATGAAAGTAAAGGTAGAATGTTTTCAGCTGTTGTCATAAGCAGAAAAAACACACAAAAGGACAGACAATCATCTATAGAGTACTTTTTTCGATTTTTATTATGTATTTATAGATTGCTTGCTGTATTGGATAAAAATGCTATACTGCCCCTTGAACCCACAATAAATATTGACACTATTCTTTAAAGTGTATAATAGTGGAAAGGTATTTTTGAATGAAACATGAATCATCAGGTGGCTGGGATTCTATTGGTTATATATTGATGGCTACTGTGCAGGTTGTATGAACTTAGGCACGGAGTTTGTGCTGTGAAGAAAGCAATAACAAAAATCCAAGCCCAGTAGCGTTGCACCCTCCATGCCAACTCAACTCCTAGCAGAATGGTGTCAATGAGTCACAAGGCACCAAATGTGGTTCTTTGAATATCATTGCAAACCCAGAGGGACAAGTTGGGGAAGAATACCGTTATAAATTGTATGCTCTAGGCAGAAAATCAGATGTAGGTAGCATTATATAAATTCTCTAAATTTAGGAAATCTAAAAACTTGCTCATTAAATCACCTCCTGGAAATTGCTTTTTAACCTAGATGTAATGATCTCTCTATTACTTGAGATTTGGGTTTAGTTTTGTTTTTCTGGAAGAATTGAGGGAGTTAAGTGCAGATATACTGGGACTGGATCCAAACTTTTACCCTTTGGAGCATACTAAGACCTGATATTTTGAACTTGATTTTTATTTGCAATTAAGGAGACTTTTGAATTACATATCCAGCCTACTGTCTACCAGAAATTAGAGAAAAACACTTTGAGGCATGTTTAGAAGATGTCATAGGGCCAATAACAGCCCCATGATTCCTGCTTTCTTTGTACCCTCATGTAATGTTCTCTCCTTGAGTGTGGACTAAGCCTAGGAACTCCCTTCTACTAAATAGAATATGGTAAAGTAAAGTGATGTCAGTTTTGAAGCTGGGTTACAAAAAGACAATGGCTTCCATCTTGGGAAGCCTCTCTTACTCTTGTGTTCACTTGCTCTATGGAAAGCCAGCTATCATTTTATGAACAGCTTTATGATGAGTCCTACATGATGAGGAATTGCTGTCTCCAGTCAATGTCCAGGGAAGACCAGAGGTCTGCCCATAGTCATGTGAGAAGGTTGGGAAACAGATTTTCCTCCACTTAAGCCTAAGCACTGCAGCTTGGCTGACACCTGATTGCAGCTCAAAGGCGGATGCTGAGTCAGAGGCACCTAGGTAAGCTACACTTGACTCCCAGACCTTGGAAATTGTGACATAATAAATGTTGTTTTAAGCTACTCAGTTTTCCGGTAAGTTGTCATGCAACAAAAGGTAACTAACACAATTTTTATGGATTCAAAGCCTCAAAGGCTGACATAGGCTACAGAGAAGATAAGATTATACAGAGTCCAAATTTGGAGTTAATTACAGACTCAAATCTACACAGTTGGTCTTCCAGTTCACTAGTGAGTTATATATCCACCCTGGAGAATATACGCTACAAGGAAATAGTAGGGATTCAAGTCAAGCAGTAATTAGAACTGATTTGTCTTCAGTTCCTATATAGTTCCTTTGGTAGTGAGTTCTCTATCAGGAACATAGACCATGGCTTACAGAATGAGAGGTGCACAGTTCAAGTCTAGGAACAAAGGTTAGTAACTGGCTATAACTGGTTTGGAGAGTCTACTATGAATATTTCTCCCACCCTCATACTTAGTATAGTGAAGTTGGTAGCTTGAAATTGGCTATGATGAAAGCATTTACACCAAGAAAACTGGCAAATGCTACAAATCAATTTTTTTTTCAGAATCAACTACTGAACATTTACCAGCACACCACGATTTATAACCAAGAACTACTGATCTTCTTAAACATTATCAAAGACCCAAGGAACTACCCAAATTTTATTTCTGGTGAAACGAATCAGGACTAAGGAAAAGAAAAAGGTGATCATGGTTGCCCTACGGAAAAGGGCAAAATGAGTAGTTGAGTTGGGATTGAACACATCACAGCGGACTTGGGGAGCCTAAGTTGATGCAAGTATACCTCAGCCTCCTGAACTTAAAGTCGTATGAGCAAGATCCTAGTAGCTACTGTTATAACCAATTAGTAGACATGGAAGGTAAGTACTAGTTCATCGCAGCTCCAGGAGAAAGAAAGAGAGAATAATTCATCTTTCCTTTGTTTTTATTCTAGCTCCCAGCCAATTATATGGTGCCCCCACACACTGAGAGAAAATCTCCCTTAGTATAATCAGATTCACATGCCAATCTCCACTGGCAACGTCCTCACAGACACACCAGAAAATAATGCTTTATCAGTTCTCTAGGTATTTCTTAATCCAGTCAAGCTGACACCTAAAATTAACCATCACAATGGCTAAGGTAAAAGATTCATTACTAAAACTGGGGAGACATCTGGGACAAAATGAAGCAAAAATTAGAGAATTCCATTCAAGATGTTTTATAGGAGCAATTGTAAAGCCTGCTGCACAGGAAGTTAGCTATACAAAATAACTCAACACAATGAATGTAACACAAAGTCACATTCATCTCTGAGGCCATCAGAATCTGCAACACATTTTCTAAGGTTCATGGTTCCCATCATTTGGGGTCCTCACTAGTGAATTTGCATGAGGCAACAGTGATGCACAAACTAAACAAATATAAGGCTACTTTTTAAAAATCAAATTGTCCTGAAAACAATATTCAAAACCAAGTACTCGGCAAACATTAAGTAAGATCTGAGGGTCCTACTAACTTGAAGGCAAAATAAAATGAAATAAAATACAAAAACTATCAGATAGTATTTGGCCTTTCTGGTTGCACTGTAACTATGGATTAAGGATAATTATCTAATCTCAACCTAATGACCAAAGAAATATGTATAATGTATGAACAAAAATCAAGATTTCCAGAGAGAGCTAAGTGAGAAAGTAAGCTGCCTGGGTGGCTTGCTGAAGAGAGAAAAGTTGAAGATAAAGGGATCCAGATGCTATTTTGTACAGAAAGTTCCAGATACCCCATAAGCAATCTTACCTAAAAAAAAAAGTATTTGCTAAAACAAAGAAAATCAGATGTCACAAGAAGACACCAAAAAATAAAATGATAAAACTTTATCCGATCAGATAAAACACAGGCGAATGTTTTTCTTCAGGGCCACTACTGACCTCAGAAACAGACTAGAAAATGCTTAGTCTGTGGGAAAGCCCATTCCAGGAGTTAGATGATCTGTATGACTTTAAAATCTTTTCACAAGAGCATCTGCAGCTGAATATCTCATTAGGTTTTTATTTCTTGCTAGATTCTACCCTGTAACAGTTTTAGATTCTTGTGAGACAAAGCATGAAAAGGTTACATGATAAGGGTCTTTTGAGAGCATTGATATAGGGATTTTATATTTTTTAGAGAACATATTTAAAAGACATGGTACACTTGTTAGAAGTTATATAAAACAATAAACATCTTATAATCACTACTCCTGGAGAGAATAATAATAGCAAAGGGTATGAAGGGGTTTCTGGAGGTACTAGCTGTTTCTTTTAAGTCTGGGCTGGCTACATGGATGTTTTCCAATTTGTGAGACTACATAGAGCTGTATAGTTATAATTTGTGCACTCTTCTGTATGTACATTATATTTCAATAAAAGCAAACAAGTAAATGATAGCTACCTGAAACCAGTATTCCACCTGTTTTGGGAAGACTAATCTAACAGAAAATATTTATGATGCACTAAATAAGAGAAGAGGGCTATGATGGGTACTATGTGACAGAATCTCCCTCCTCCAGGAGCTTTCCATTCAATAAAAGAGAGAGGAAGGACTCACAACCAATTAATGCACACTGCATTGTAAATAAATAACAGCGAGTAATAAGTGGCAAATATTACAGAAGTAACACAGATGCAGCACCATTGTTACAGAAGCTGGAGGGAGGGAAAATCATTTTTGATGGTAAAAACCATAGTATGAAAATTCTATTACTATCCCCTCACACCTCACCCTGAATCCTGAAACACCTTGCATATGCTGGGCATTAACTCGATCAATGGAAGCAGATCAAAAAGTAGCAAAGGCTTTGTAAACAGTGACAGGCAGAACTGGTTTTAATCCCAGTTCCATCATTTACAGAGTGTGTGAGCCCTTGAATAATTTACCCAGATTAATCAAGTATGGGTTTTGTTTTCCCAGCCCTTCCACTCTTTTCAAATTGAAATTATTAAGGGGAGTGAGGAGACCCTTTCTCTTCTCAGTTGAAACTTGATACTATAGTGGAGGCAACCAGTGTTCGTACCCAATTCCCTACTTTTCAGTGGTCCAGCAGTGGGCATGCGGCACATACCAGACTACTCAGAGTTATTGCCTATGCCTCTTGGATTGCAAACCTGTGAGAGAAGGAGCTTCCAGGGACCATGTGTCCAGCCATATGGCAAAAGTAATGAAAAGGAATGAAGATTATATGCAGAAAAATGCAGGGAGAGCCAGTAAGAGAATGGGGACAGTTATCACTTCTCTTCCGTTTCAGAAAACTCTGATACAAGAGTTGTCCCTTTCCTTTCCATGACTTGGGTGTCATGGAAACGAAGTATGGTTTGTCATGAAAACCAACTGTTATGGTAACCAGTTCCCCATCTTGCCTAAATAAGTTCAAGCTGGGTTTTGGTCACATAAATCAAAAAAGCCATGACTAATACATTTCCCCCCATTGAGCTATGGTTTTTTCATCTGCAAAATTGACAATGCAAATATTTAATACATAAGTTTGTAATAAAGATGAAATACTTCATGCAAAGTACAGTTGCTCGATACTAATTTCTTACCATATACTACCAATGTGAGGATTCCCATCGCCCATACAAGAATTCTCCAAATGATGGAGATTTCTCAAAGAACTTAAAAAAATATCATTCAACCCAGCAGTTCCTCTACTGGGTATATTTCCAAAAGAAAAAGATGTCTTTCTACCAAAAAGACACATGCATTTGCATGTTCAGTGCAGCACTGTTCACATAGAAAAGACATGGAGTCAACCTAGGTGCCCATCAATGGTGGACTGGATACATAAAATGTGGTACATATACACAAAGGAATACTATGCAGCCATAAAAAAGAACAAAGTCATGTCCTTTGAAGCAACATGAATGCAGCTGGAGACCATTTATCTTAAGTGAATAGGAAAAGAAAACCAAATGCCAAGTGTTCTCACTTACAAATGAGAGCTAAACACTGTGTACTCATAGACATAAAGATGGCAACAGTAGACACGGGGGACTACTAGAGGGAGGAGGGAGGAGGACAAGAGTTAAAAACTAACTGTTGGGTACTATGCTTAGTACCTGGGTGATGAGATCATTTGTACCCCAAACCTTAGCATTATGCAATATACCCAGGTAACAAACCTGCATGTGTTACCTCCTGAATCTAAAATAAAAGGTGAAAAAAAAAAAAAGACTTCTCCAAACTAGTTTCAATCTACATTGCCTCTACTATACTGTCTCTACCTCCAAAGCAGATGGACAATTGACACATCATACACTATCATCCAATAAAGACAAAAGATCGACTGCTCTCAGATATTTTCTACACACCCTCCTTTCTTTTTCCCCAATCAATTCTCCTTTCAAAACCACAACTGTCTGATTCACTAGATTGTTAGCCATCTCAAATTTGATCCTGCCTCTGGCCTATTGAACTGGGATTTCATGCTTGTTTTCCACAGCACTTTACTTTCTAATATCCCTGAAGATTTTTTTGTCATAGACACACCCTCAAACTCTTCTTCCTGAAGACAAAATTTAGTTAAGGAAGTTCTTAATTTGGCCTCCCGAATTTTAACTTCTAGCAGTACCTGTGTGGTTAACACTTCTGGTCTATTAACTAGATTGATCTTCACCGCTTTCCAAGGAGTAAGTCCAACCAGTCTGAAATTATTTCCAAAATATCAGAAAACTTAATAATTATAAATAAAATTTAATGAGCATGTATTATGTATCAGGCTCTGTGCTACTCTGAATATTTACTTTATTTCATTTAATCTTCACTGCAACACTGGAAAGTAGGTACTGTTACTTTACCTGATTGGTAGACAAGGAATCTGAGTCATAGAGCATTTAAATAACTTTTTACTATATAAAATGTTTAAAATCTTATAGATACTAAGTTGAAAAGTTCACATTTAAACTCAGGCAATACAACAATAAAAATTAGTTTGTTTTTTTTTTACAGGATCTTGCTCTGTCACCCAGGCTGGACTGCAGTGGCACATTCATGGCTCACTGCAGCCTCGACCACCTGGGCTCAAGTCATCCTCCCACCTCAGCTTCCTGAGCAGCTGAGACTACAGGCATGTGCCACCAAGCTGGGCTAATTGTTGTATGTTTTGTAGAGACGGAGTTTTACCATGTTGCCCAGGCTGGTCTCAATTTAAATACTGTAAAGGGATATGCAATAAACCAAACATTTCAGATTTCATCGTGGTCCCATCCTTCCTCCTCTGTACCCCCACCAAATTCATGTTAGAATATGAATTCCCTAGACTGCATCTGCTTATGGATTATATATTGTCAGTAGACAAATTTGCATACCATTTTGTGATATATGGGCTCAACATAAACGAAAAACACTACTATGATTTTACTTCTCCCACTATCGTGAGCATTTCCCTCCTAGGAAACATAAAAATATATTGGTATGAGATGAAAACTCAGAGATCAAAGCATTTAGAAAAGAGACTTACTTTCAAAAATGTTGGCAGGGGAGTCAGACTTCAGAAAGAGTAGCTTGTCAAATAAAAAACACAACATAAATTTAAGGGGAAAAACTGTGAAATTGCCAAGGTTACATAGTTTACACCAATCTATTTGTAGTAGATAAACAACAACTTTCTCACGTAATTATCATACCCACAAAGGATGTTACATATCTTTAGAAATCAGCTCTGCAAAAGTCTGGGTTATAGTCATTCTGCTACAGATTAAGTAATGTAGATGAAGTGCCCAAGGTTTTATTTATTTTAGGGAGCAGAATTAGACCAGGTGACCCTGTTATTTTTGGTTTATCTCATTCTGATACATAATATGCATCTTTATTTATGATGGGGGCAGGACAAAGTGCTCATTTTGCTTCCACATTGGCCATTTTTTACATGGCTATGATGGCACTAGACAACAGTTAGGTCATCTGGGCAACCTGAAAAATAAAAATACTTTATGGCTGACTCAAACCATGTCATTGCTAAAATAGTAATTACCATTAGCACTTCATGGAAGGAAATGTTTAGGAAAGGCATTTTAATGAGCTGAGACAGCTCTGATTTCCCACGATTTAAAGAAAACAACATAATCCTGCTGAAAGAACACAGACGCAGAAACAGTGGACATGAGTCCTAGCCACATAAATTACCAGGGCTGTGACTCCAACAAAGTCACTGTTTTGCGAGTGATATGGAGCACAATGATTGCATTCCTTTCGTTAATGGGGTATTGTATAAAGACACATGGAGAATAATTGTATCACTCAAAGAACAATCAGAGAAGCAGACCTCCTAGGAGACATACATAATAAGAGATTTATTATAAAGATTTGACCTTACACAATTACGGGGCTAAACAACAGCAGGAAAATTTTAACTCTTCAACTTTCCAAGTAAATTCAGAAGTATATAATAGAATAATTCGTTGTGTCAAGGTAGAATTTCACATAGAAATATGAAGAAGGGATAAATTAGAAAATGTATTATAATTTATTATATTAACAAATTAACCAAAAAATATTAATTATATAAATACATGAAAAAGTACATTTAATAAAATATAGCACTCATTTATTATAACTTTAACAAATATAATCAAGAATACATCCAATCAAAAGCTACTTCACCTGATGAAATTTTAGGACAATGCTCATTAAGTTGGCATCCATAAAAGGATGTCAGACGTCAAGTATTAGTGCTACTATTCAATATTGTAGTTGAGTTTTTGCCTAATATAGTAAGGCAAGAAAATAAATAATAAGGACAAAGACAGAAAAGATAATCAAAGGACGTTATTGGTCCTTTCCCTAAGTTTTTATAGTGAGAACATATTCACATTACTTACATACTAAAATTAAAATAAGTTTAAAATTTATATCTCAGACCAAATTTATTTTTTTCCAACCTTTATTTTGGATTCAGAGGATACATGTGTAGGTTTTTACATGAGTATACATGGTTTGCCGAGGCATAAAGCACAGATGATCCCATAACCCAGGTAGTGAGCATAATACCCAATAGGTAGTTTTCCAGCCCATGCCCCTTCCCTTTCTTTCTCCTCAAGTAGACTTCAGTGTCTATTGTTGCATCTTTACTGCTATATGTACTCAGTTTTTAGCTTCCACTTATGAACGAGAACATGAAGCATTTGGTTTTCTGTTTCTACGTTGATTTTCTTAGGATAATAGCCTCCAGCTGCATCCATGTTGCTGCAAAGGGCAAGATTTTGTTCTTTTTTATGGCTGTGTAGTATTCCATGGTGTATAGATACCACATTTTCTGATTCCAATCCACTGTTGATGGGCAGCTAGGTTTATTCTATGTCTTTGCTATTGTGAATAGTGCTGTGACGAACATGCAAGAGAATGTGTCTTTTTGGGTAGAATGATTTATATTCCTTTGGGTATATAGTCAGTAATGGAATTTCTGGGTTGAATAGTAGTTCTTGTTTAAGTTCTTTGAGAAGTTTCCACATTGCTTTCCACAGTGGCTGAACTAATTTGCATCCCCACTCACAGTGTATAAGCATTTCCTTTTGTCTGCAGCCTCCCCAGCATCTGTTATTTTTTGACTTCTTAATGATTGTCATTCTGAGTAGTGTGAGCTATATCTGTCATTGTGGTTTCGATTTGCATTTCTCTAATGATTAGTGATGATGAACACTTTTTCATATGTTTGATGGCTGCTCGTATGTCTTATTTTTAAAAGTGTCTGCTCATGTCCTTTGCCCGTTTTTTAATTGGATATTATTTGGTTTTTGCTTGTTGATTTAAGTTACTTATATATTCTGGGTATCAGACCTTTGTCAGATTCATAGTTTGCAAATATTTTTTTCCATTCTGTAGGTTGTCTGTTTACTCGTTTACAATTTCTTTAGCTGTGCAGAAGCTCTTTAATTTAATTAGGTCCCATTCTCAATTTTTGTTTTTGTTGCAATTGCTTTTGGGGACTTTGTCACAAAATATTTGCCAAAACCAATGCTGAAGAGGGTATTTCCTAGATTTTCTAGTAGGATTTTTTTGTTTGAGACCCTGCATTTAAGGTGTTAGTTGATCCTGAGTATATTTTGTATCTGGTGAAAGATAGGTTTCATTCTTCGCATATGACTAGCCAGTTATCCCAGCACCATTTATTGACTAGGGAACCTTTTCCCCTTTGCTTATTTTTGTTGACTTTGTCAAAGATCAGATGACTGTAGGTGTGCGGCTTTATTTTTCTGTTCTCTATTCTGTTCCATTGATCTATGTGTCTGTTTTTGTACCAGTACAAAAGCCTTGTAGTATAATTTGTAGCCTTGTAGTATAATTTGATATCAAATAATATGATGTCTCTGGCCTCATTGTTTTTGCTTAGGATTACTTTGGCTATTCAGATTCTTTTTTGGTTCTATACAAAATTCAGAATAGTTTTTTCTAGTTCTGTGAAAAATGATGCTGGTAGTTTGACAGGAATAGTGTTGAATCTACATTGGTTTGCACAGTCTGGCCATTTTAACAATATTGAGTCTTCCAATCCATGAGAATGGGATATTTTTCCATTTATTTGTGTAATCTCTGATTTCTTTCAGCCGTGTTTTGCAGTTTTCCTTGTAGAGAACTTTCAGTTTCCTGATTAGCTGCATTCTTAGGTACTTCATTTTTTGTGGCTATTATAAATGTAATTGTGTTCTTGATTTGGCTGTCAGCTAGAACCTTTTTGTGTAAAGAAATGCTACTAATTTTTGTAGATTGCTTTTGTATCCTGAAACTTTACTGAAGTAGTTTTTCAGTTCTAGGACTCTTTTGGCAGAGTCTTGAGGTTTTAGGTATAGAATTATATCATCGGCAAATAGAGATAGTTTGACTTCTTCTTTTCCTATCTGGATGCCTTTATTTCTTTCTCTTGGCTGATTGCTTTGGCTAGAACTTCCAGTACTATGTTGAATAGAAGTGGTGAGAGTAGGCTTCCTCGTGTTGTTCCAGTTCTCAAAGTGAACGGCTTTAGCTTTTGCCCAGGCAGTATGATGTTGGATCAGACCAAATTTCTAAAAGACATATTTACAAGATCAATTACACTCTATTAAATTCTATAAATTAAATTCTATTAAATTAGATGTTGAGCATGTACTCTATGCAGGGTGGTAGAATAATATATTAACATACAATTAATGTAATTTTCTCTCCCTGCTCCAGGATTATACCCATACCTCGGTGGAGGTTTGTATTATAGAGCAGAAAGTAGGCATTTAGCACCAAGAAATGTTCAGTAAATGTTATGCTACTTTATGATTCCTACATTGTGGTAGTAAGAGATGAGCCAAGAGATGGAAACCAAGCAATCTGGAGACCTACTACTTAAGGTTAGCCTAAAAGGAAAAAAAGAGTGGCACACAAAGTAAACCCACATCTAGGTTACATTTTTCACTACAAACATATAAAAAAGCAATTATGGAAACACAAGGAAGAGAAAAAGACAACATTGAAGACTGAAGATACGGCATTTGAAATAAGAGGATGGATGAGATTTCAACTTGTTGTAAAAATGGTGAGAGAGAGAGAAAGACATACACAGTAAATATGGGATATATTAGAGACATACCTCAGAGATATTTTCAGTTTAACTCCAGACCACTACAATAAAATGAATTTTGCAATAAAACAAGTCACACACGTTTTTAGGTTTCCCAGTGCACATAAAAGTTATGTTTATATTATACTATAGTCTATTAAGTGTAAAATAGCATTATGTCTAAAAAACAATGTATATGTCTTAATTAAAAATACTTTATTACTAAGGAGGGCTTTGCTTCTATGTTGATGTCTGCTGACAGATCAAGGTGAGTAGCTGCTGAAGGTCAGGGTGGCTGGGGCAATTTCTTAAAGTAAGACAACAATGCCACATCACCAAAATAGCAGAATAAAAAGTAACCTGTTCATATCCCTTTATAAAAACAAGAACTCTGCAGCCATCTACCATTAAAAAAAAAAAAGTCTCTCTACAAGCTTCGGGATTCAAGTAGGAGTTTGTGAAACTCCAGTGAGGCCTAAGACCATGGAGTGTCATTTTGAGAGTGCAAACTGAAACCTAGTTGGCTGATTCACTGAGCTTTCTCCTGGGTTCAAGCCCAGAAAAGGCCCAGTTCTACAAGAGGCTTGGTTACAGCCCTGTTGTGCCCTGAGCCTGTAACCAAAACCATCTGCCAAGAGGTCCAGAAAGAACTGTGCACACTAGTACTTTGGCAGAAAGGCTCATTTGCCCACTATCATTGGTCTCAGCAGTGAACCTGAAAGCCGCCCTATAGCTTGACGTCAGGCCCCCTCCACTGGGGTCCCAGCTCAGAGCTGCTCACACAAGAATCCAAAGGAAGACTCACCCATATCTTGCAGCCTTGGAGTCTGAGACTCTCTAATGAGCTTGCTGATCTCTGTTCCAAAGCAGATCCAGAGGGGGCCCTACAATTAATGTCATTTCACCTACAGTGAACTCATTTTTGACAAAGGTGCCAAGAACATGCATTGGGGAAAAGACAGTGTTTTCAATAAACGATGCCAGAAAAATTGAATATCCATATACAGAAGAATAAACCCAGATCACTATCTCTTACCATATAGTAAAATCAAAATCAAAATGGATTAAAGACTTAAAACTAAGAAGAAAAATGATGAAACTACTACAAGAAAACATTGAGGAACTCTGCAGGACACTGGGCTAGGCAAAGATTTCTTTGAGTCATGTCCCATAAGCACAGGCCACCAAAGCAAAAATGGACAAAGGGGATCACATCAAGTTAAAAAGCTTCTGCACAGGAAAGGAAACAATCAACAAAGTGAAGAATTAACCCACAGAATGGGAGAAAATATGTGCAAACTGTCCATCTGACAAGGGATTAATAATCAGTACATATAAGGAGCTCAAACAAATGTATAGGAAAAAAATCTAATCTGATATATAATCTGATTATAAAAATGGGCAAAAGATTTGAATAGATATTTCTCAAAATAAGACACATAAATGGGAAGCAGGTATATAAAAAGTTGCTCAACATCACTGATCATGAAATAAATGCAAATCAAAACTACAATGAGATATCATCTTATTCCAGATAAAATGTCCTTCATCCAAAAGTCAGGGAATAATAAATGTTGGTGAGGATGTGAAGAAAAGGAAAAATTTGTACACTGTTGATAAGAATGTAAATTAGTACAACTAATATGGAGAACAATTTGGAGAGTCCTCAAAAACATAAAAATAAAGCTACCCTATGATTTAGTAATCCCACTGCTAGATATATACCCAAAAGAAAGGAGGTCATGGTCAAGTGCGGTGGCTCACACCTGTAACTCCAGCCCTTTGGGAGGCTAAGGTGGGTGGATCACAAGATCAGGAGATCGAGACCATGCTGACCAACATGGTGAAACCCCACCTGTACTAAAAATACAAAAATTAGCTGGGCGTGGGGACACGTGCCTGTAATCGCAGCTATTTGGGAGGCTGAAGCAGGAGAGTGACTTGTACCAGGGAGCTGGCAGTTGAATTGAGCCAAGATCATGCCACTGCACTCCAGTCTGGCAACAGAGTGAGACTCTGTCTCAAAAAGAAAAAAAGAAAGTCATTATATCAAAGAGATATCTGCACTCTTATGTTTGTTGCAGCACTGTTCACAATAGCTAAGATTTGGAAGCGATCTAAGAGTCCATCAACAGATGAATGGATAAAGAAAATGTGGTACATATACACAGTGGAGTACTATTCAGTCATAAAAAGAATAAGATACTGTCATTTACAAAAACATGGATAGAACTGGAAGTCTTTATGTTAACCAAAATAAACCAGGCACAGAAAGGCAAACATCACATGTTCTCACTTACTTTGATCTAAAAATCAAAACAATTGAACTCATGAAGACAGAGAATAGGTGGTTACCAGAGGCTGGGAAGGGTAGTGGGAGGTGGAGGAAAGTGGAGATGGTTAACGGATACAAAAATAATAGTCAGAAGAAAGAATAAGATCTAGTATTTGACAGCACCACAGGGGGACTATAGTCAATAATAATCTATTGTACATTTTAAAATAACTAAAAGGGTATAATTGCATTATTTGTAACAGTGAGGATAAATGCTTGACCAGATGGATATCCAATTTTCCATGATGTGATTATTATGCATTGCATACATGTACCAAAATATCTCATGTACCCCATAAATATATACACCTGCTATGTACCCACGAAAAACGAAAATAAGCATATTTTTTATAAAAGAAAGCAAGAAAGCAAGCCCACTTATAATAGCCACAAAGAAACAAAACAAAATACTTAAGACTTAATTTAACCAAAGGAGTAAAAGATCTCTACAAGCAAAATTACAAAACACTCCTGAAGAAAATTGAGGAACAAAAAAAAATGGAAAGATGTATCATTTTCATGAATTGGATAAATTAATATTGTTAAATGTCTATACTACCACAAGTGATCTATAGATTCAATGTAATGTTTATCAAAATACCAACGACATTCTTCACAGAAATAGAAAAGAAATCCTAAAATTTATATGGAAACACAAAAGACCTCAAATAGCTAAAGAAATCCTAAGCCAAAAAACAAGGCTGAAGCTGTCCATTACACTGCCTGATTTCAAATTATACTACAAAACTACAGTAATCAAAACAGCATAATAATGGCATAAAAAACAGACAGACCAATGAAACAGAATAAATAACCCAAAAGTAAATTTACTCACTTACATCTAACTCACTTTTCACAAAGATGCCTAGAACATACAGTGGGGAAAGGACAGTCTCTTTAATAAATGGTGCTGGGTAACTGGATATCCATACACAAAAGAATGAAAGGAGATCCTTGTCTTTCACCACATACAAAAATACATGTAGAATGGATTAAAGACAAATGTAAGACTTGCAGCTACGAAGCTACTAAAAGAAAACATTAGGGAAATGCTACAGGACATTGATCTGGGCAAAGATATTTTAGGAAAGACCTCAAAAGCACAAGCAACAAAATCAAAAACAGACAAACAGAATTACATTAAGCTAGAAACCTTCTATATAGCAAAAAAAACAATCAGCAAACTGAAGAGACAACCTATTGAATGGGAGAATATATTTGCGAACTATCCATCCAACAAGGGATTAATCACCAGAACACTTAAGGAATTCAGACAACTCAATAGAAATAATCTGATTTTAACATGACAAAAGGTTTCAATTGATATTTCTCAAAAGAATACATATGAAGGGCTAATAGGTATATGAAAAAAATATTCAACACATTTAATCATCAAGGAAATGCCAGTCAAAACCACAATGCGATATCATCTCATTCCAGTTACAGTGGCCATTATCAAAAATACAAAAAATAACAAATGTTGGCAAGGATGCAGAGAAAGGGGAAGGCTCATACATTGTTGACAGGGATGTAAAATATTACAGCCATTATGAAAAACAGTATGGAGGTTCCTCGATAAACTAAAATTAGAGCTACCGTATAATTAAACAATCTCACTGAGGAGTGTATATCCAAAAGAAAGAAAATAAGTATATCGAAGAGATATCTGCACTCCCATGTTTATTGCAGCACTATTCACAATAGCCAAAATATGGAATCAACCAAGCATCTATCAATGAATGAAGGGCCAAAGAAAATGTGACAGGGAAGGGTAATGGCATGGAGAGCAGGCGGGGATGGTTAACGGGTACCAAAAAAATCATTAGAAAGAATGAGTAAGACCTACTATTTGATAGAACAACAGGATCACTATAGTCAATAATAATTTAAAGGTATATTTTGAAATAACTAAAAGAGAATAATTGGATTGCTTGTAACACAAGGATAAATGCTTGAAGGGATGGATACCCCATTCTCCAGGGTGTGATCATTATGCATTGTATGCCTGTATCAAAACATCTCATGTACATCATAAATATATACACCTACTATGTATCCACAAAAATTAAAAATTAAAAACTTTTATGAAAAAAGAAAACGTGACAGATACACAGAATGGAAGACTATTCAGCCACAAAATGAATAAAATCCTGTCATCTTTAGCAACACAGATGGAACTAGACTAGAGATTATTATACTAAGATATTCCAGTGACAGAAAGATGAATATTGCATGTTCTCACACATGAGAACTAGAAAGTGGACCTCATGGAGGTAGACAGTAGAATGATGTTTACCAGAGGCTGGGAAGGGAAAGTGATGAGGATTGGGGGATGAAGATAAGTTGGTTAAGGGGTACAAAAACACAGTAAAATAGAAGGAATAAGTTCTAGTATTCTATATTAGAGTAGAGAAATTATAGCTAATAATTTACTGTATATTTCAAAAGAGCTAGAAGATTAGTAATGTTCCAGTAGAATGATGTTTACCAGAGGCTGGGAAGGGAAAGTGATAAGGATTAGGGGATGAAGATAAATTGGTTAAGGGGTACAAAAACACAGTAAAGGCCGGGCGCGGTGGCTCAAGCCTGTAATCCCAGCACTTTGGGAGGCCGAGACGGGCGGATCACGAGGTCAGGAGATCGAGACCATCCTGGCTAACACGGTGAAACCCCATCTCTACTAAAAAATACAAAAAAACTAGCCGGGCGAGGTGGCGGGCGCCTGTAGTCCCAACTACTCGGGAGGCTGAGGCAGGAGAATGGCGTAAACCCAGGAGGCGGAGCTTGCAGTGAGCTGAGATCCAGCCACTGCACTCCAGCCTGGGCGACAGAGCAAGACTCCGTCTCCAAAAAAAAAAAAAAAAAAAAAAAAAAAAAAAAAAAAAACACAGTAAAATAGAAGGAATAAGTTCTAGTATTCTATATTAGAGTAGGGAAATTATAGCTAATAATTTACTGTATATTTCAAAAGAGCTAGAAGATTAGTAATGTTCCTCACACACATACAAAAAATAAAACTTTGAGTTGATGGATTTCCCAATTACGCTGATTTGATCATTACATGATTTTGCTACATGTGTCAAAATATTTTGGTACACAAGTGTCAGAATATCACATGTTCTCCCAAAATAAGTGCAAATAAGATATATATCAATTTTAAAAAACACAATAATGAAATTTGCCGCACTGATTGATTCCTTTCATGAAAGATTTCTTTATAGCATGTGATGCTGTTTGATAGCATTTTATCCACAGCAGAACTTCTTTCCAAATTGTAGTCAACCCTCTCACACCCTGCCACTTTCTTTTAAACTAAGTCTAATAACACTCCAAATCATTTGTTTTCATTTTACCAATATTCACAGCACCTTCATCAGGAGTAGATTTCACCTCCGGAAACCACAATGTCCACCCATAAGGAGCAACTCCTCATAGGTTAAAGTTTTACTATGAGATTGTAGAAACTTAATCACATCTTCGAGCTCTACTTCTAATCGTAGTTCTCTTGCTATTTCCACCAAGTCATCTGCAGTGACTTCCTTTGCTGAAGTCTTGAACTCCTTAAAGTCATCCCCGTGGGTTGGAATAAACTTCTTCCAAAATCCTGTTAATGTCAATGTTTGGACCTCTTCCCAAGAATCACACGTATACTTAGTGGCCTCTAGAATGTTGAAATTTTTCCAGAAAGTTTCCATTTAATTTGCCCAGATCCATCAGAGGAATCACTATCTACAGCAGCTATAGCCTTACTAAATATATTTCTTCAGTAATAGGACTTGAAATTCTAAAGTACTTCTTGACCCACAGCTGCAGAATGAATGTTGTGCTAGCAAGCATGAAAGCAACATTAATCTCCATGTACATCTCCATCAGAGCTCTTGGGTGACCATGTTCATTGTCAGTGAACAGTAATATTTGGAAAGGAGTCTTTTTTTCTGAGCAGTAGGAATCAATAGTGGGCTTAAAATATTCAGTAAATCATACTGTAAACAAATGTGCTGTCACCCATGTTTTCTTGTTCTGCTGATAGAGAATAGGCATAGTGGATTTGGCATACTTCTTAAGGGCTCTAGGATTTTCAGAATGGAAAACGAGCACTAGCTTCCATTTAAAGTCACCAGCTACATTAGCCCGTAACAAGAGTCAGCCTGTCTTTTTAAGCTTTGAAGCCAGACATTGACTTCTCCTCTCTAGTTAGGAAAGTTGTAGTTGGCATGTTTTCCCAATGGAAGGCCATTTCATTTCAGGAACTATCTGTTGTTTAGACACCTCCATCATGAGCTTAGCTAGATCTTCTGAATAACTTGCTGCAGCTTCTCCATCAGCACTTGCTGCTTCACCTAGAAATTTAATGTTATGAAGACAGCTTCTTTCTTTAAACCTCATGAACCAACCTCTGCCAGCTTCCAACTTTTCCTCTGCCACTTTCTCACCTCTCCGAGCCTTCATAGAATTAAAGAGAGCTAGGAACTTATTCTGGATTAGGCTTTGGTTTAAGGGAATGTTTTGACTTCTTTGATCTTCTATCCAGACCACTAAATGTTTCTCCGTATCAGCAATAGGGGCTTTTTGCTTATCATTTATGTATTCACTGGAATAACACTTTTAATTTCTTTTAAGAACTTTAATTTTACATTCATAATTTGGCTACCTGTTTGGTGCAAAAGACCTAGCTTTCCACCTCTCTTGGCTTCCAACACACCTTACTCACTAAGCTTCATTATTTCTAGCTTTTGATTTAAAGTGAGAGACACGCGACTCTTCCTTTCACTTGAAGAGTTGGAGCCCATGGTAGGTTGATTTACTGGCCTACTTTCAATATTGTTATGTCTCAGGGAATAGGAAGGTCTGAAGAGATGGAGGGAGATGAGCAAACTGCCAACCAGTGGAGCAGTGAGAACGCACATAACCTTTATCAGTTACATTCACCGTCATTGTCATGCTTTGTGACACCCCAAAATAATTCCAATAGTAACATCAAAGATCACTGATCACAGATTACCATAGTAAATATAATAATAATAATAAAGTTTGAAATGTAGTGAGAATTACCAAGATGAGACAAAGAGACACAAAATGAGCAAACGCTGTTGGAAAAATGGCACTGACAGACTTGCTCAATGCATAGTTGCAGCAAACCTTCGATTTGTTAAAAAAAAAAAAAAAAAAACAGTATCTGTGAATCACAATAGAGCAAAGTACAATGAAGTGCAATAAAATAAGAAGGAGGTATGTCTGTATATCTCTCCTCATATCCTGCCACATGGACAACTTACTCAATACAGATTAAAAGTATTGATTGTGTAGGTAGGCTGTCTGGGACCTAATCCTGACTTTGTAACTTATTGGTTTTATGTCCTAATCCTGACTTTGTAATGTATTGGTTTTGTCTGGGCGTTTATAATCCTGCTTCTGCCGGGCGCGGTAGCTCACGCCTGTAATCCCAGCACTTTGGGAGGCCAAGGTGGGTGAATCACTTGAGGTCAGAAGTTCGAGACCAGCCTGACCAACATGGTGAAACCCTGCCTCTACTAAAAATACAAAAATCAGCCAGGTGTGGTGGCAGGCGCCTGTAGTCGCAGCTCCTCGGGAGGCTGAAGCAGGAGAATTACTTGAACCTGGGAAATGGAGGTTGCAGTGAGCTGAGACTGTGCTACTGCACTCCAGCCTTGATGACAGAGCGAGACTCCATCTCAAAAAAAAAAAAAAGAAAAGAAAATCCTGCTTTTTCATCTCTGAAAAGGATGTACCAGTAGTAGATGCTTCATAGTGTTTGTTGAAGAATTAAATAAGACAATATCTGTTTAATGCTTAGAGTAGTACATTACCTATTGAATATATAGCAAATAATCAATGTTACCTATTTTTATTAATTTTTCAGCAGTACAATAACATCTTAATCGAAAGCTGGAGCTCACAAATAGTAAGCATGTCTCCATATGTGGTGCCTGAATTAATTCAAAATAAATCTGATAGTATGCTAAACATAAGCATAGGCCTTTGCCATTACTTTGACTTTTAGTAACCCATTAGCACTAATATTCGTGAGCATTCAAATAAATTCTCAAGAGAAAGATATTAAATATTCTCCAAAATTATACTTTAATGAAATTTCCAATATGTGTGGAATCATTTTGATTTCCAGATAACTCATTTCCAGCAACATCATTTTTAAGTCATTGTCAACGGCTAAAGACATGGGGTAGAGTTTGTATTACACTTTTACGTGTAGATCACTTTGCGTAGTAAAGAAATGTCTGAATAATAATATCCCCTTGATTTACATTGTAATTTCAAAAACTTGAAACCATTACTAATGGCTCGTTAATTGTTTATGACTTTTGAAAATCCGAATATTCATTTTAAGTTTGGGTCTTTCTGAGATGGTCATTTTAAAAGATGGCTTATTCAGGTTTGAGGTTTTGTGTAGTTTTTTTTTTTGTTTTTTTTTTTTTTGAGAGCACATTTGTACCCTATTTTTGGCTTTGTTTTCCATCCCAGGTTGGTAACGGCTCCCACAGTAGGGGTCCAATGTAGGGATCATTTCACACCACATGGAAATGCAACTGCTGAAGTGAACTACTTCAAGTCCAAGGGAAGCTGAAAGGACTTTCCAAATCCCACAAGCTGTAATTTCCCAAGGGGAATTTAGTCAGGGCGGTGAAGTTCATGGATTTGAAGGCAACTTAGAGAAACTTTAATGGTGATTGAGACCCTCAACTTTAACATCTCATTTTAAGGCCAGGAACAAAGTCATGAAAAGGCTGCATCAGGGCAAGCAGAGTCAATGCTTAAAAAAAAAAAAAAAAAAAAAAAAAAAAAAGGGCTGGTAGAATTGTCTATTTACAGCTCCAGGGTATTCTTGAACAGCAGTTCTCAAACTTTTTGGCCTTTGGCTTCTTTACACCTAAAATTATTGAGGAAATTCTAAAAAAAACTTCTTTTTTTTAGGTTATATCTATCCATATTTACAGTAGCACAAATGAAAACTGAGAAATATTTAAAATATTTTTCATTTAAAAATATATTTATTGCATGTTAGCATAAATAACATATTTTACAGAAATAACTATATTTCCCCCAAAAAAGAGACAAGTAGTATCATTTTGCATTTTTGTAAATTCCTTTAACATCCAGTTTAATAAGAGACACTGAATTCTCATATTGGCTTCTACATTCAATCAAATGTTATGTGTTTTTTTTGGTTGAAGGATATGAAGAAAATCAGGGCTCACACAAATATGTAGCAGGAAAGGAAAGAGTGTTTTAATAGCATTTTTATATATTTGTGGATTTCTTCCTTTGACACTACATCAAAACTCAAATGGTAGTTTCATAAAGCTAAATTGCAATAAGTAATCTGAAAACACATCAATTAATTTTGCATACTCTGTAACATTAAAATCCATTGGGCTTTTCTTGCACTCTAAATGGATCTTTTGCACATGAATGATTTTGTAACATCATGAGATGATCATTTAGAAAACACTGCTTCACTGAGTTATGCAGATCTTCAAAATGTTGGCAGATTTTATTACATAATATCAAAAAATATAACCACTGATCTCATCATAAAAGTCTAATGAGTATTGGAAAAATCAAGATCACATATCTGATGCAAGTTTTTAAAAATTCTTCTAATTTTCACTTGAAAGCTTGAGTGACAACTCATTTAATTTGTTTTTGAGAAAACATCTGTCAAATGTCCAAGTTTGAAGAACCACAGTTTGTCAGTTGATCTCTCAAAATGGAAATTTTAAATTTCACGAAAAGGTGGCTATGTTACTAGGTTCGTGCAAAAGTAATTGTGGTTTTTGCCATTCCTTTTAATGGCAAAAGTAATGATATTGAAAGTAATGGCAAAAACTGCAATAACTTTTACACCAACCTATAGCTTTCAACTCAAAGCACACACAAATGCTTTAAACATCACTCCATCCCATTTTGTTACTCCAAATATCTAAAAAGGTGTACTGTAGGATGAGTTAATAAAACTAGAATTTTACTCTCTCATAAGGAATATTCCTAGGTAAAACTGACATTTTTGAAAATGTGCAATTGTATTAGTCTGTTCTCACACTGATAAAGCTGGAAACCATCATTCTCAGCAAACTATCGCAAGAACGAAAAACCAAACACCGCATGTTCTCACTCATATGTGGGAATTGAACAATGAGAACACTTGGACACAGGAAGGGGAACATCACACACCGGGGCCTGTCGTGGGGTGGCGGGAGGAGAGAAGGATAGCATTAGGAGATATACCTAATGTAAATGATGAGTTAGTGGGTGCAGCACACCAACATGGTATTCATATGTAACAAACCTGCATGTTGAGCACATGTACCCTAGAACTTAAAGTATAACAAAAAAAAAAAAAAAAAGACATACCCAAGACTGGGTAATTTATAAAGAAAAGAGGTTTAATTGACTCACAGTTCCACATGACTGGGGAGTCCTCACAATCACGGCAGAAGGCATGAGGAGCAAAGTCACATCTTACATGGCAGCGGGCAAGTGAGCTTGTGCAGGGGAACTCACATTTATAAAACTATCAGATAGTTGGGCGCTGTGGCTCACGCCTGTAATCCTTGCACTTTGGGAAGCTGAGGCAGGCTGATCACGAGGTCAGGAGTTTGAGACCAGCCTGACCAACATGGTGAAACACTGTCTCTACTAAAAATACAAGAATTAGCTGAGCGTGGTGGCGCATGCCTGTAATCCCAGCTACTCAGGAGACTTGAGACAGGAGAACCACTTGAACCCGGAAGACGGAGGTTGCAGTGAGATGAGATTGTGCCACTGCACTCCAGCCTGAACGACAAAGTGAGACTCTGTCTCTAAAATAAAATAAAATAAAATAAAATAAAATAAAATAAAATAAAACCATCGGATCTGATAAGTCTTATTCACTACCAGGAGAACTTATGGGGGAAACAGCCCCCATGATTAAATTACCTCCCACCAGATTCATCCCATGACACGGGGGCGGGGGGGGGGGGGTTATTACAATTCACGGTAAAATTTGGCTGGTGACACAGAGTCAAATCATATCAGTGGCAATGAAGAATACCATACCTACTAATCGAGTTAGTGAAACTGCCTTGATTCATGTGCCAGAAGTGTTACACACCACAGCTGTCGCACTATCAGAACAAATGTAAACACAATGCAAAAGATAAATATTACCTTAGTATTATTATATTGTAAAAATAGTTATGACTTCATAGATATCCTAAAAGGGTCTTGAGTACCCCAGGAATCCATGAACCACATTCTAAGAATTGCTATTCTAGAGAATTCCAGTGCTATTTAGTTGGACCACTCTGAAGGAGGGAAAAAAACTATAGCCTCCTTAGAAGAGCTGAATGTCTTCTGTTTCAGCTTTCTTTGCAGGATCTAGCTTAGGACTGGAAATTGGGGTTCCCTACTTGACTGACACTATGAGGAATATTATCAAAATATAGGAAAAACAAATAAGACAAATTTAGGTCCCTTTTTTCTAAAACAAAACAACAGAGTAACCCTTATTTTTCTGAACCCCTAAAGCTCCATTAGTGTTCTAACAAATTCTATGTCACTCTGTACAAAATTCTATACACAGTAAAATAATTAAATAAGAAAAAATCAAAATAATGACATAATTTAGAAAATTGTTCATCGTGACAAACCATGAACTTTGCTCTATCATTTTGAACTTGCCTAAGCATGTTCACTATTTTTCCACAAAATGTTATGTACATATACCTTAAATGTTCTGAAAAATACCTTATTTTACAGATAACATAAACTGAAGCTCAAGGAATTTCTATTTAAATATTATAATTTTAGAACTGAAACAGTCCTTCAGTTCACCTAGTTCAACCTGACTCCTAAGTAAACTTCATGCTTCTTACATGGTCTTCCTGGCTTGCCTTGAACCCCACCAATAGCAGGTAGCTCCCTGCCTCTAGAGGTGTTATTGCATTCCATACTGGACATCACCAGCAATTCCGATCTTTCTCTTTAGATTGAGATAAAGCAAGTCCTAGATATACTTTCCGATTCAGCATAATATTTCTATTTCCTAGGAATATGTTAGCTTTTCTACAGTCAAAACATAATATTAGCTTGTAGTGACAAGGTG
Source organism: Chlorocebus sabaeus (assembly GCF_047675955.1). Taxonomy (NCBI): domain Eukaryota; kingdom Metazoa; phylum Chordata; class Mammalia; order Primates; family Cercopithecidae; genus Chlorocebus; species Chlorocebus sabaeus. Next base: position 65,035,660 of record NC_132918.1, read on the forward strand.
ACTTGTAAAACCCATAAGTCTTTCACATGGATTGTCAAGTCTACCCTAGGTCACTTTTGGATTATCCTGCTGATAGTTTCCTCTAATCTTAAGGTTTTTTGGTTTGTTTGTTGTTTTTTATGTTTAATAATTTCATATCAAGTTACATAATGATTTGTATTAATCATTAATGGTAACCTTTTAAAATTAAATTTCATGTAGCTCACCTTGGCCCATAGTCTAATGTCTTGTGATCATTTCAATTTTTGATTTATTCAACACTGATAGTACCTACACACAATTTATATCATCAGCAATCTTGGTTTAGAGGCCAAACATATCTTCATCTAATTTTCTTTTTAAAAGCAGTAATAACAGGGAGAAGAACATAGGACTGTGGCTGTGACATGATACTAGAGATACTCATTTGTTAAATCACTTTTGTTACAATTTCACAGTAGTGTTCTAGGCCGTTAGCATGAGTACACTAATCTATACACATTGAGCTTGAAGGATTCAACCACCAAAAATCCCATGTAATTCATTCATACTAAAAGCTCTATTAGCAACATTATTCTTATGGCTATTACTATTATGCTTCTTATTAAATATTTTTTCAGAGAGTCAGTACTGGAATGTTTTTCTCCTCAATCCTATTTCAGAGGCTTTCTCATAATAACACAATGACTTTTGAGGAGAGAAGCCAATGAGCTATCTCTTGAATTCTTACATGGTCTATGAATGCTGAATTGATATCAATCAAGGGAAGATATCAGGAAATGTGTTTCTATGTTTTATCTTTATTTATAGCAAGGCATCTGTAGCAAGGATCTGTAGGTAGAAACAGATCCATTTCTGAATTCCAGCTCAACCAACCAGTATCTTTCAATCTACTAAATTGTCATGAACTTCAAAAGTTATGGTGAGAATTTAATATGAAGTATTCAGTACCTAATACAGTGCCTGACACATAGTAGGCACTGAATGAATGGTGATGTTTATTACTCAATGTTAATATTTATTATTCAATTGTCTAGAAATATTTGAAAACTAAATAATGAAAATGGAAATAAAATAAATATCTAAATCATGTTTTTTCAGTAAAAAGGTTTAGTTTAAAAGAGAGAGAAAGTTTGAAAACTAAAGTGTTGCAATTTCCATTTGTATATATTCAAAACTAATTGATGATATTTCATCGATAAGCAAAAGAATTTCCAAAACTAATCTCATGCACAAGAAGTCAAGCTTTGATATGTATAATTTGTAGACCTATAGGAAAAACATTGACCAAATAATATTAAGACCAGCAGCAGAAATTTTCTACAGAAATTTCTTCTACCTACAGTCTGAAGCTGTAGGCCAAAAAATCTGAAAAGCCCAGATGTCCTTTATGTGATGTATAATGATGTCATTATAGAACACAAAATGAACCACAGTAGCACAGAATGAGGAGCCTCCCTATTTATAGTCACATTTGCTGGCATATGTTATCTGTAATTCCACAGGCTGAAATTCAGGAAGATGAAATAGATGTCATTATTACTTATATGAAAATCACCCATTTTTCCCCCTAAAACATGAATTCTGTATTTGAGATTTATGGCTGTCATATTTAGAGTAAAATGGGATCTGTTATTTCCTGACATTTGGATTCTCTATCTATAAGCTACCTTTACAATTTATTCTCTTTATTCTTTGTGTACTAGGGTCTATGTAAGTAGCCCTAAATTTGAATACATGGTTTTCTCCCTGATTAATTTTATTCATGTATCTATTCATGTATTCATCACTTCATTCATTTATATGTCCATCCAATTATTCATTGAGTGATTGCCATATGCTTGTCTTTGGGGACACCAAGTATAATACAGAAACCCACTATATATTGAATTTGTTTTAAGAAAAGGGAAGCCAATATTTTTTCAAATACTTAAATAAAAGACTGAAATAAAAATATACCAAAATGTTAATTAATAGTGATTGTCTTGAGTAGTATTTTTACTAAACTTTTCTTATCTATCTATATTTTCTATCAAAACACAATGATTGGAAATTTTCTAGTTTAAAAGGAGACTCATTTTTCAATCAAGTCATATAACAGTAAATACTATGATGAAATGAAAATTATACATATGAGAAAATATACTTCAATAATGAGTAGTACAGTGGGCTGGATAACCAGTTTCCCAATGGTTCAACATGTTCATTGATCATCTTGCAGATCAGGTATGTTTTGTCCTTCTTCCATATTAATAGCATAATATTCTTTTATTTTCTTCATGTAATTTATAATAACCGTATGTCTGAGTAGTGATCTGTGCTCACCTCTACTATAATTACTTGATCTCATAGTCCCATATAGAAATCAGCACTCATCAGATCATGTGATATGATTTGGGGTTCAAAACATGTGTCCCCTAAGGGATGTAAATTGGATTAGCTTTCCTGGGAACTTGATTCCATATCCCAGTGAGAGAGGTGGAAGATGGTAAAAAATAAAAAATAAGTTTAAAAAAAAATTGTGGATGAAAACCAATATAAGGCTTCCACCAAGTTCTCTAGTCTTAATTTCATATTCATTTGAGAAGTGAAAACTGACTGTGAATCCATTAGTATTACTATAGGGAGATGCCAGAGCATTCCCTAGCCAGGAACTGAAGTCAGGAAGAACTATCAGGTTAAGAACATAATGCTATGTGGAATCATCTGATCTTACAAAACTGGAAAGGACTGAAGCTGCCACAAGGGGAATCAGCAGCCATCATGTGGTGAACTACCCTTTTATTTCTATCATCATATTTTTTTTTCTTTTGCTGCAATTTGCTAGATCAATGAACTTTAGGATACTTCCTTTCCCTGTGCCCTTCCACTGGAGAAAAGTAGGGGTTACTCTTAAATTTTCTAATATACTTATTTGGGTCTTTGTTTTTCTAAGTTTGAGACAATTTGAGATTCCTTTCTTCCTCTTGAAAATGACATTGGTCTATTACCAGTTAACTCTCCACAGAACAAAGTACCCATGTTGTCACTGTGACCTATGTTGTACCCATGGTGTCACTGTGACCTATGATATTAGTCTTTTCATTTTATTCATACATATTTTTTCTGCATTATTTTTACATCCAGTAGTTAATTAAAACTATTATATTTTTTAGATTTAGTTTCTGTACCATATATACCTGTATTAGCCTGTCCTCATGCTGCTATAAGCACGTACCTGAGACTAGGTAATTTATAAAGGAAAGAAGTTTAATTGACTCACAGTTCTGCATTGCTGAGGAGGCCTCAGGAAACCTACAATTATGATGCAAGGGAAAGTAAACACATCCTTCTTCATATGGCAGCAGAAGAGAGAAGAATGAGATCTAAGCAAAGGGGGAAATCCCTTATAAAACCATCGTATCTGGTGAAAACTTACCTACTATCATGAAAATAGCATGAGGGAAACTGCACCTATGATTCAATGATGTTGCACCGGGTCCCTCCCACCACACGTGAGGATTATGGGAACTACAATTCAAGAAGAGATTGGCTGGAGACACAGTCAAATTGTATCATTCCACCCTGGCACTTCCCAAATATCATAGTTTCACATGTCAAAAAACAAACCTGTGTTTCCAACAGTCCCCCAAAGTCTTAGCTCATTCCAGCCTTAACCCAAAAGTCCAAGTCCAAAGTCTGATTTGAGACAAGGCAAGTCCTTTCTGTCTATGAGCCTGTAAAATCAAAAGCAAGCTAGTTACTTCCCAAATACAATGAGGGTACAGGCATTGGGTAAATACACCCATTCCAAATGGAAGAAGTTGGCCAAAACAAAGGGGCTATAGGCCCCATGCAAGTACAAAATCAATGAGCCAGTAATTAAATCTTAAAGCTCTGAAATGAACTCCTTTAACTCCATGTCTCACATCCAGGTCACACTGATGTAAGAGGTGGGCTCTCATGGGCTTGGGCAGCTTCACCCTTGTGGCTTTGCAGGGTACAGCCTCCCTCCCAGTTGTTTTCAGGAGTTGGCATTGAGTGTCTGTGGCTTTTCCAGGTGCACAGTGCAAGCTGTTATTGTATCTACCATTCTGGAGTCTAAAAAATAGTGGCCCTCTTCTCAAAGCTCCACTAGGCAGTGCCCCACTGGGGACTCTGTGTGGGGGCTCCTGCCCCACATTTCCCTTTCACACTGCCCAAGCAGAGGTGCTCCATGAGGGCCCTGCCCCTGCAGCAAACTTCTGCCTGGACATCCATGCATTTCCATACATCCTCTGAAATCTAGGCAGAGGTTCCCAAACCTTAATTCTTGACTTCTGTGCACCTGCAGAGTCAACACCACATGGAAGCTGCCAGGGCTTGGGCTTGCCCCTTCTGAAGCAACCACCCAAGCTGTATGTTCATCCCTTTTAGTCACAGCTGGAGTTGCTGGGTTGCAGGGCACCAAGTCCTTAAGCTGCACACAGGAGGGGAGCCCTGGGCCCAGTACATGAAACCAGTTTTTCCTCCTAGGCCTCTTGGCCTGTGATAGGAGGGGCTGCTGTGAAGGTGTCTGACATGCCCTGGAGATATTTTCCCCATTGTCTCGGTGATTAACAGTGGGCTCCTCCCTACTTACATAAATTTCTGCAGCCAGCTTGAATCTCTCCCCAGAAAATGGGTTTTTATTTTCTATTATATTGTCAGCCTGCAAAATTTTCAAACTTTTATGCTCTGCTTCCTGTTGAATACTTGGCACTTAGAAATATCTCCCACCATATACCTTAAATCATCTATTTGAAGTTCAAAATTCCACAGTTCTACAGGGCAGGATGCTGCCAGTCTCTTTGGTAAAGCATAGCAAGAATAATCCTTATTCCAGTTTCTGACAAGTTCCTCATCTCCATCTAAGACCAACTCAGCCTAGACTTCATTGTCCATATCACTATCAGCATTTTAGTCAAAGCCATTTGTTCCAAACTTTTTCACATCTTCCTGTCTTCTGAGCCCTCCAAATCTCTAGGAAGTTCCAAATTTTCCCACATTTTCCTATCTTCTTCTGAGCCCTCCAAACTGTTCCAACCTCTGCCTGTTATCTAGCTCCAAAGTCACTTCCACATTTTTGGGTATCCTCATAGCAGCACCCCACTCCCTGCAGTACCAATTTACTGTATTAATCCATTCTCACACTGCTAGAAGGACATACTCAAGACAAGGTAATTTATAAAGAAAAGAGGTTTAATTGACTCACAGTTCTGCATGGCTTGGGAGGCCTCAGGAAACTTAAAATCATGGTGAAAGGGGAAGCAAACACATCCTTCTTCACATGGTGGCAGGAAAAGGAAGAATGAGAGCTGAGCAAAGGGGAAAGCTCTTTATAAAACCATCATATCTTGTGAGAACTTACTATCACAAGAATAGCATGGGGGAAACTGTACCCATGTTTCAATTACCTCCCACCAGCTCCCTCCCGTAACACATGGGAATTATGGGAACTACAATTCAAGATAAGATTTGTGTGGGGACTACTCAAACCATATCAATATTCAATTCCTTGTAGCTCCCTTTAGTGATTATTTTTCTTCTTGATAAAGAAAACTATTCAATACAGTAGTCCCTCCTTATGTGTGAGGCACAAGTTTCAAGACCCCCAGTGAATGCCCGAAGCCATAGGTGGTACCAAACCCTATATATACTATATTTTCCCCAGAAAATACATAGCAATGTTAGAATTTAATTTATAAATTGGGCACAGTAAGAGATTTAAAACAATAACTACTAATAAAATAGAACAACTATAATAATATTCTGTAATAAAAGTTATGTGATTGTGGTCTCTTTCTCTCTCTTTTGCTCTCAAAACATTTTATTGTATTATTGTGTACCCAGGTATTTTCCAACTGCATTCCACCTGAAACAGTGGAAAGCAAAACTGCAGGTGAATGGTGACCACTGCATCTTTTTAAATGAAAAACTGTGGTTAGTAAACTCTCTTAGTCTTTGTATGTCGGAAATGTCTTTTTTTTACCCTCTCTTCCCTCTTTCATGATAATCTAGATGGATGTAAAAATTTAAGCCATAAGTTATTTTCCTTCACTATTTTGAAGATATTTTATCATTATTTTTGACATCTCTTGTTCATAATCCTGTTCATAATGGGTCTGTTGTCTCATTAATTGACATTCTAGGTGATCCGTCTATTCTCTGAGGCAGCTTTTAAGAACTTCTTTTTAATTATTTATGTTCTGAAGTTCCACTGCCAAGCATTTGGTATGGGGTTTTTAACGGGCCAGAATTTAGCATGTCTTTCCTTTCTTTTTTCTTTTTAATTTTTGTGGATACATAGTAGTTATATATATTTATGCGGTATATGAGATATTTTGATATAGACATGCAATATTAAATAATCACATCATAAAGAATGTGGTATCCATCCCCTAAAGCATGCAAACAATCCAATTACACTCTTTTAGTTATTTTAAAATGTGCAATTAAGTTATGGACTATAGCACCCTGTTGTGCTATCAAATAGTAGGTCTTGTTCATTCTTTCTGTTTTTTGGTACACATTAACCATCCCCACTTCCCTCCCCCAAGCCTGCCACTACCTTTCCCAGCCTGTGGTAGCCATCCTCCTACTCTCTGTGTCCATTAATTCAATTGTTTTGATTTTTACATCCCACAGATAAGTCAGAATATGTGATGTTTGTCTTTCTCTTCCTAACTTATTTCACTTAACACAATGATCTCCTGTTCCATCCACGTTGTTGCAAATGACAGAATCTCATTTTTTTATGGCTGTGTAAATGTACCACATTTTCTTTATTCATTCATCTGTTGATGGACACTTAGGTGCCTTCCAAATCTTAGCTGTTATGAACAGTGTTGCCACAAACATAAAAGAACAGATATCTCTTTGATATAATGATTTCCATTCTTTTGGTTATATACCCAGCAGTGGGATTGTTAGATCATATGGTAGCTCTACTTTTAGTTTTTTGAAGAATCTCCAAACTTTTCTCCCTAATGACTTTACTAATTTACAATCCCGCCAACAGTGTACTAAGGTTTGTTCCCTTTTTGGCACATTCTTGCCAGCATTTGTTAATGCCTGAATTTTTGATAAAAGCCATTTTAACTAGGGTATAATGATATCCCATTGTAGTTTTTATTTGCATTTTTTAGATAATGATGGTGAACACCTTTTCATATGTCTATTTCCCATTTGCATGTCTTCTTTTCAGAAATGTCTGTTCAGATATTTTTTCCTTTTTTAAATGGTATTATTAGATTTATTTCCTATAGATTTGTTGGTACTCCTTATATATTCTGGTTATTACTCCCTTGTCAGATGGGTAGTATATTAGTCTGTTCTCATACTGCTATGAAGAACTGCCTGAGACTGGGTAATTTATAAAGGAAAGAGGTTTAATTGACTCACAGTTCAGCATGGCTGGGAAGGCCTCAGGAAACTTACAATCATGGTAGAAGGTGAAGGGGAAGCAAGGCAGCTTCTTTACAAGCTGGCAGGAAGGAGAAATGCTGAGTGAAGGGAGAAGAGCCCCTTATAAAATCATCAGATCTCATAAGAACTCCCCTACTATCACGAAAACAGCATGGGAGAAACTGCCCCAACGAATCAATTATTTACACCTGGTCTCTCCCTTGACACATGGGGACTATGGGGATAATGGGCATATTATATGGGGATAATGGACTATGGAGACAATTCAAGATGAGATTAGGGTGGGAACACAAAGCCTAACCATATCTTTCTGCCCCTGACCCCTCCCAAATCTCATGTCAATTTTACATTTCAAAACCAATCATGCCTTCCCAACAGTCCCCCAAAGTCTTAATTCATTCTAGCATAATCCAAAGTCCAAGTCCAAAGTCTCATCTGAAATAAGGCAAGTCCCTTCTGCCCATGAGCCTGTAAAATCAAAATCAAGTTAGTTACTTCCTAGATACATTGAGAGTACAGGCATTAGATAAATACCCCTGTTCCAAACGGGAGAAATTGGCAAAATTAAAGGGCTACAGGTCCCATGAAAATCTGGAATTCAGCAGGGCAATCAAATCTTAAAGCCACTAAATGACTTCCTTTGACTTCATGTCTCGAATCCAGGTCACACTGATACAAAGGGTAGGCTCCCATGGTCTTGGGCAGCTCTGCCCTTGTGGCTTTGCAGGGTATAGCCCCCGTCCCAGCTGCTTTCATGGGCTGGCACTGAGTGATGTGGCTTTTCCAGGCATGCAGTGCAAGTTGTTGGTGGATCTATCTTTCTGGGGGCTGGAGGATGGTGGCCCTCTTCTCACAGCTCCACTAGGCAGTGCCCCAATGGCAATTCTGTGTGTGGGCTTCAACCCCACATTTCCCTTCTGAGCCGATGGCCCCTTTCAGCCATAGCTGGGATGGAGGGCACCAAGTCCCAAGCAGCACCCAAGCAAGGCACCTGCACAAAGAAGCAAGGCCATTTTGTAGTCTGCAAATATTTTCTCCCACTCTGTGGGTTGTCTCTTCACTTTGTTGGTGTATCTTTTGCTGCACAGAAGCTTTTTAACTTGATGTGATACCATTTTTCTATTTTCGCTTTGGTTGCCAGTGCTTGTGGGGTATTATTCAAGAATTTTTTTGCCCGGACCAATGTCCTGGAGATTTCCCCCAATATCTTCTTCTAGTATTTTCATAGTTTGAAGTTTACACTTCAGACTCAGTTAAAGACTAAGTTAGAATTAAGACTATGGTAAAGTTATATAAATATTAGACTAGTTATGTTTAAGTTTTTAAGACTTACATTATTAACTTGGATTAATATTGGCATAAATAAAGCATTTAATTTAAAAGACTTAGATTTAAGATTTTAATCCATTTTTATTTGATTTTTATATATGGCAAGAGATAGGGGTCTAGTTTCATTCTTCAGCATATGGATATCCAGTTTTCCCAGCACCATTATTGAAGAGACTATCTTTTTCCTAGTGTGTATTCTCAGCAATTTTGTAGAAAATGAGTTCACTGTAGGTTTGTGGATTTGTTTCTGGGTTCTCTATGTTGTTCCATTGTTCTATGTGTCTGCTTTTAATCAAGTACCATGTTGTTTTGTTTATGATAGCTCTGTAGTATGACCTGAAGTCAGGTAGTTTGACTTCTTCCATTCCAATTTGGATGCCCTTTATTTGTTTCTCTTGTTTGATTGCTCTAGTTAGGACTTCTAGTACTATGTTGAATAACAGTGGTGACAGTGGACATTCTTGTCTTCTTCGACATCCTTGGAGGAAAGATTTTCAGTTTTTCCCCAGTCATTAGGATACTAGCTGTAGTATCCTAATGGTCACATATGGCTTTCATTATGTTGAGATATGTTCCTTCTATACACAGTTTTTTAGGGGTTTATTATGAAGGTGTGTTGAATTTTATCACATGCTTTTTCAGCATCCAAAATGATTATATGGTTTTTATCCTTTATGCTGTTGATATGATGTATCACACTGATTTGTGTATGATGAATTATCCTTCCATCTTAGGGATAAATCCCACTTGGTCATGTTAAATGATCTTTCTAATGTATTTTCCAATTAAGTTTGCTAGTATTTTCTTGAGAATTTTTCATCAATATTGACTGGAGATGTTGGCCTGTAGTTTTTGGTTTTTGTGTGTTTTTTTAATGTGCCTTTGTGTGGTTTTGGTATCAAGGTAAGGCTGGCCTCATAGAGACAGTTTCAGAGTCTTCTCTTTGCCTCTATATTTTGAAATAGTGTGAGTAGGATTAGTATTAGTTCTTTAAATGTTTGGTAGAATTCAGCAGTGAAGCCATCAAGTTCCAGGCCTTTCTTTACTGGGAGTTTTTATTATAGCTTCTTTGTTGCTATTTGTTATTGCTCTGTTCAGGTTTTGGACTTCTTCCTGGTTCAATCTTGGTAGGTTGTATGTGTCTAGAAATTTGTTCATTTCTGCTAGATTTTCCAATTTATTGACATATAGTTGTTTATAGTAGCCACTAATGATCCTTTGAATTTCTGCAGTATCAGTTGGAGTGTCTCCTTTTTCATTTCTGATTTTATTTTGATCTTCCCTCTTTTTCCTTATTTGGTCTGGATAAAGGTTTGTCAATTTGTTTCACTTTAAAACAAAAAAAAAACTTTTTACCTCCTTGATCTTTTGTATTTTGTTTCACTTCAATTTCATTTATTTGTGTTCTGATCTTTATTATTTGTTATGTTTTACTAATTTTGGGTTTGGTTTGCTCTTGCTTTTCTGATTCTTTAAGATGCATCTTTAGATTGTTTACTTGAAATTTTTCTTCTTTTTTAATGTAGGCATTTATAGCTATAAACTTCCCTTTGAGTACTGCTTTTGCTGTATCTCATAGGTTTGGGTATGTTGTGTTTCCATTGACATTTTTTTAAGAAATTTTTCAATTTTTTTCTTAATGTCTCCATTGTCCCACTAGTCATTCAGGAGCATATTGTTTACTTTCCATGCATTTGTATAGTTTCTTAAATTCCTCTTGTTATTAGTTTCTAATTTTACTACATAGTGGTCTAATTTTACTCCATTAGTTTCTAATTTTACTCCATAGAGAAGATGCTTGATATTGTTTTGATTTTTGAAGGTTTTAAGACTTGTTTTGTGACCTAACAGATGGTTTACCCTTGTGAGTGATCCATGTGCTGACGAGAAGAGTCTGTATTCTATAGCCATTGGATGAAATGTTCTGTAAATATCTATTAGGTCCATTAGGTCTAGATTAAGTCTAACGATTCTTTGTTGATTTTCTGTCTGAAAGACCTGTCCAGTGCTGAAAGTCATTTTGAAGTCTCCAGCTATTATTGTATTGGGAATTATTTCTCTCTTTGGGCTCTAATATTTGTTTTATATATCTTGGTGTCTAGTGTTGGGTGCATATATATTTATTTATAATTATTATATCTTCTTAACAAATTGACATCTTTATTATTATATAGTGACCTTCTTTGTCTCTTCTTAGTGTTTGTCTCAAAATCTATTTTGTCTGATATAAGTATAACTACTCTTGCCGTTTTTTGGTTTCCACTGGCATGGAATATCTTGCTCCATCCCTTTATCTTTAGTCTGTGGGTTTCTTTATAGGTGAAGTGCATTTCTTATAGGCAACAGATCAAGGGATCTCATTTTTTTCACCTAGTCAGCCTTGTATGTCTTTTGATTGGAGAGTTCAGTCCATTTACATTCAATGTTATTATTGATAAGTGAGGACTTCTGCCATTTTGTTATTTGTTTTCTGGTTGTTGTGGTCTTCTCTTCCTTCTTTCCTTCCTGTCTTCCTTTAGTGAGGGTTATTTTCTCTGGTGATATGATTTAGTATCTTGCTTTTAATTTTTATGTATCCATTGTATTCTTTTTTGGTTCAAGATTACTATGAGGCTTGCAAATACTATCTTTCAACCCATCATCTTAACCTGATAACAAGTTAACACTTTTTGTATAAACAAACAAACATGCAAAAAGAAAACTAATAAAAAGTCTATACCTTAATTTGGTTCCCCCCAACTTTTTAACTTTTTATTATTTCTACTTATATTTTATTGTACTGTCTATGTCTTGGAAAGTTGTTGTAGTTATTATATCTTTTACTGGTTTATCATTTAGTCTTACTTAGGATAAGAGTAGTTTACACACCACAGTTATAGTGTTATGATATTCTGTGTTTTTCTGTGTACTTACTATTACCAATGAGTTTTTTATGTTTAGGAGATTGCTTATTGCTCAGCAATGTCCTTTTCTTTCTCACGGAAGTACTCCCAAGGACTCTTCAGTTAGCAGGGATAAATGTTGCCAGAACTGGGTCTGGCAGTTCTTCAAGGCAGTGGGTTCGCTTCTGGTTCAGGGTGCATCTAGAAATGTTGTGCAGGAGACAGGGCCTGGAACAAGGGCCTCATGACTCTAACCAATGCTCTATCCTGCTGTGGCTGAGCTGGTGTTCAAGATGCAAGACAAAGTCTTTCCCACTCTTCCCTCCCCTCTCCTCAAACAGAAGGAAGGGATCTCTTTTGTAGCCATAAGCTATGCAGCCTTGAGTTAGGAAAGGGGTGAAGGTAGTGCTCAGTAAGCCACCTGAGCTGGTGTCTCAGTAGATTTCATATCGCTCCAGTCTACTGTCCCTGGGCCCAGTTTAGCACTAGGACTTATCTAAGAGTTGCAATCCTTGTGGCCTAGACTGCCTTTCAAGTTTATTTAGAGACCCAAAGAAAGTTAGCCTATGGTGCTGAGGTTTGCAGGAACTCTAGTTCTGACTGCTATGATTAATGGTTCCCCTCAGTCTAAGGCTGGCTTAAATGCTACCTCCACAGGTGAGCATCAGCTGAGTTTGGTTAATTTTTTTCTTTCTGCTTTAACAGTACAGCACTGAATTCAATGCCTCACAATTGCTGTGCTCTCCCTCTTCTAGTGCCCAGAGCTGCACTTCATACTACAACTGCTGTAAAGTGGAGAGGGGTGGCATTGGCAATTTAAGACTGTTTTTTCTTTTAATTTCTTCAGTGCTTCTTATAGTGATATGATGTGATGTTAAAACCAGGTATTATGAGGGTTCACCTGGTTGTTGGTTCTTGTGAAGGTGCTTTTTTCTGTGTAGATAGTTGCTAAATTGGTATCCTTGCGAGGAGGATGACCAGTGGAGTGTTCCATTCCACCATCTTGCTCTGCCCACCAAGTGAGTTTCTTCCTAAATATTTGTGTCTGTCTTCAATTCTTTCACTGGTGCTTCAAATCTTATTTATCTGAAACTTTCTTCATTCTCTCCAGAATCCTAGCAGGCATATGTTGAAAGTTCTCAATTTATTTTCTATATCTTTCAACTGCTCTTTCATACATGATGTCTACCTCTCTGTATTGCATTCAAAGTGAAACAGTCAGAACTCCTTTCTATTTCTATAATTCTTTATCTGTGTTCAGTCTAGAGTTTGTTTGATTGATTGAGTTTATTTTTAACTTTTACTAATTCCTTTTCTATATATGTAATTCTCTTTCATATTATCTGTGATTTCTTGTCTTTTTAATTGAAGGAGCCCATCACAATAAATATACAAATTTTAATGTCTTCTCACATAGATCTGTAACATTAATTTTTACCTGGAATGAGTAAACGTTTTTATTATTGGCAATTTTTATTTATAACAAGGTTAATAATAGTACATTCCAGAAAATAGACATATGTTTATTATTATTTCTTCTCTAGCACTCTTCTGATAAAATAGTTTTTTCACTCATTAACTAGGAAGTCAGAACTGCTCTCATTCAAAAGAATAAAGACAAAACCTGAGGTGACGTAGATGGTTTCTTCCAGATGAAATAACATTCTCCTTAATTTATCCTTGTCTTAAATTTTGTTTTTTCTAATGAGGTCTACATTGCTAAAATAAATGAAATGAGAGGTTAGAGCCACTACAGCTGTGAATAATCTCACACAACGTTGACGTCTATGAAAACTATTAAAAATAAGATTCCTGCTATAGGAAGAATCACACATTTGATCTGAAACCATTTATCCCGTAATCTCCATTACATTGATCACTCTCTTCTTTTTTCTGTGGTAAACACCACATTATTTATATTTTGCCAGGTACTCTGGTATAAAGGCAAACTCTGGGAGTATAAACACTGTCAGAAGTCATCCTGGTGAGACTAAACTGTTTTCATAATAAATAAGGATTCCTCCACCAGGTGCCATACAACCTCATAAATTCAAGGGAAGCATTGTGGTTGCCATAGTCATTAAAAATACTGATCAAATATTTCAGGCAGCAGATTTTTCTATTCAGCCCTGCAGTCAGAGTAAACTGCCATATCACTTACTTTACCAATTCCCACAATTAAGAGTATTGCCATTCTGTGTTTTTGTCCATAACAGGTGTATGTGTAAGTAATGCCATAATAGGTAAGGCTACTGGTTCAGCAAACAAAATATTTCTGTAACTATAGTATTAAGAAAAGTTGTAAATGGATATTGTTGCTTCTCTCTTTAAAATCAGTTAAAAGTATTGGACAAATGCTTTGAAAATCTTGACTTTCCCTGGAAAACATACTGTGGATTTATAACTAATTAGTTTATCCAAACTTTTTGTAAAATTGTTTTCAGGTAGATTAATCGGTTGCTGATCATACATTCTATAAAATAAATAGAAATTTTTTGATTCCAAAATTGCCAAGGTACAATTTTATATTTGCTAGTTTTGTCAATTATATTATGCATGAATAGCTACATAGCTACTTGGATTAACTTTGCTGTTGCTGGTCAATCTGATAGATAATTTTTAGATTATTCATACAACAAATATTTATTTATCATTTACTATGTAGTGGACACTGTCTCTGCTGTTGCTGGATCTTTCAGATTCCCTTCACAGTTTCTGTGCAGTACTCTTCCAACATCTGTGTGTTTGATTTTTATGTCTTGCCTCTGCTACCCTCTTCAGAAAACTTCACTGTGCTACCAGAGCCACTTTACCTGCTTTTCCTGCAAGGTGTAAGAGTTTATGTCTCCCAGGAATGGCTCATTTCTAATGACTGAGCAGTGGATTGCTAACTCCCTTGACTTCAACTGGGAACAACTCAGGGGCATAAGACTCCAGAACTCTCAGTGGGATCAGGGTGAGGCTGGGACATGACCTGAAATTGCACCTTTGCTTGGCCTCCTTCCCCTGCCTTTCCTGATCACCCAACTCTCTTTCCCCGGCAAACACTTTCTTGGGAAATCATCTACACACGTTTCCTCACCCTGGTGTCTGCTCCTGGAGCAGAAGACATACCATGTGTCAGACTTGGGGCTGAATGCTAAGAATATAAAGAAAAACAAATCAGACACGGACACTGCTGCTTAAAACTCACAGTCCAAGGAAGAAGATGAAAATCAAATGAACATTAATGTAAAACATGAGAAGCACTCTCTCAGGAGACAAACTGCTTTGGGAGAAAAAGTACATAATCCTTTAGGGTAGTAGTGGTCAAAAAAGGTTTGCTGGAGGATATGGCTGAGACCTGAAGGCTAAACAGGGCGTATGCAGTCAAAGGAAACATGGAAAAGTGCAAAGGGAATGCAGGAGAGAGTACACAGTGAGATCGTTCAGTGCAGAAATCTATACACAGACTGTGTATTATTGTATTTTCCTGTAAATTCAAGAATGAGTTGTAAGTAAGAGTTAATGCAATGAAACCTTCTAGAATGGTCTTTCTTGCCTTCACCAAATACATTTGCGTAATTCTGTTTCAGTACTTCATGCACTTTACAATATAACAGGAGAGTCTTGGCAAGAACTATATTAATTAGTACCTATTGAAGTCAACAAGTCAAGACCTCAAAGAAGTTCAATACAATAAAGAATCACTTTGGACTACAGTGGTCCAGATATAGTTCAGTCATTTAGTCCAACACAGGCAGGATGTTAGTTGATAGGGAGAAGTGAAGACCACATTCCAAATGGTAAGCCCAAGAGGAGGAAATGATAAGATCATACTCAAAGAATAGAGAGATAGATTCCAGCCCAACTTCAACACCCTTCTCTGTGGGCATGTTCCCAGATTCATCCAAGTAGCTAATCACCCTTTCTTGATACACACCTATACACACGTTTTTTTCCTGCAACCCCTTTTTGAACTCTGACTTCTTCAGTAGACTATGAGTTCTTCACAAAGGAAGAGATACTTATCCTTAATAAACCCAATCATCAGCACATAGAAAGTGTTCAAAAATGTCTATTGGATGAAATACCTCAAATATGAAATTAATGTTTTTCTTTAAAAATGATCGAACAAAACTCTAAGTGTTGACTTTCCAATTCGAGATCTTACTAAGAAGAAAGGTAGTTTCAGGCACAATTATTTACATGAGAGTTTCTCAATAGCAACACTATTGACATTTTGGTGGATAATTCCTGATTGTGTGCTGTCCTGTGTTTTGTAGGGTACTTAGCAGAACTCTTGGCCCCTACTAATTAGATGCCTGTAGCAACCCTCTTCCCCAGCTGTGACATCAAAGATATCTCCAGACATTGCCAAATGTCTCTGGGGAGAGGGTAGAAGGATAATTGCCTCAGTTGAAAATAACTAAATTAGATTATCCCTTTCCACTCTGGGAACCAAGAGTGTTCAGGCTCCAGCAGTCTGGTGGTCAGAGAGGCAGGTCTCATGAAGACTTATCTCCAAGAGAATTGACATGCCACAGATGAAACCTAACATCACAAGTGGCTTCTTCTGGAATTTCTTTTTGCCAAGACTTCACTGATCTGCCAAAAGAATCCACACTTTCTCGTCTATGGCTATTTTAGGATACTAGATTTGGATTGCTTGGTTTTTGTTCAGGGGGTTCATTAGAGAGAGCCTTTTCCTGGCTTTTTCTCTCACATTTCCTATAGAAGTCCAAGATATCTTGTTTGCAAGCATTAGGATTTGATTCTTTATAAATAAAAAAATCATGTATTGGAAGATTATCAGGAAAGTTATTAGGAAGAGAGCACACAGTCAATGGGAAGACAGAAAAACCAGACAGAAAATAGTTAAGAACTATTTTAAGAACTGAGGGAGATTTCTTTTCAGGCTAATACTGCATTATAGGAACAGTCTGATTAGAATGAAGCTGTTGGGGCCACAATTATTGGGCACTTTTGTTTCCCCTGGACCCTTAACCCCAGATTGTGAATATTTTCCTATCTCATTGTGATTTTCCATCATTCCCTCACTGCAGGCTGCGATAGATTTGACTTGTGCTTACTAGCACTTGCATGTAGAATACAGGAAGCCTTGGACGTAGTCAGATTACCCTTGATTTATTCTCAGATGACCCTTGATCCATTCTTCTGTCTTTTTAAGTCCTTCTCCTAGTGGCTAAACTGATTCATTGCAACAGCATTGCGGTGCTATAGGCCTGTAATCCATTCATTCACTCAGAAAACATGTACTGAGTGTTCATCATGCTAAGCTCAGCGCCAAACACTACAGAAGCAAAGTGAGGAAACCCAGTCCCTGTACTTGTGCAGCATGTAGTCTGGCAAGAAAGACAGACATTAATCAAATAATCACAGAAAGTAATATTAAATTGTATAAAGGAAAAATATATAAAGGATACGTATCATGTGAAATCCTGTATTTAGAAGGCTCACCATAAATAGTAGTCAGGAAGTCAGTGAAAGTTTCTCTGAGGGAGTAGTACCTGAGGGGACCGAAGAGATGAACAGAGATGAAGTAGTAGAAGATGAGAGGGAGCAGTCCACAAATAATAAACAACCTGTTCAAAGCTCCAGTGGCAGGAAGAAATGTGGCAAATTCACGAGAATAAAACAGCGAGGCCAAAAGAGAGCATACGCATTTACTCTCTGAATCACTAGCTTTGCTCAATCAAATGTATGTCAAGGCAAGAGTACTAATTAACTAAGAAAAAAAGTCATTTTGACTGGTTATAAAGAAATCATTGAAACATACGTGAGGAGGTGGCCAACTGGAAGATTCTTGCTGAACTCAGTCACAATTTAAATCTCATTGCTGGTTCATGAACTGATTCCTTTGGTCATTTATGGAAAAGCAAGACTTTAGTGTACCCACACCATGCAAACAAACTTCCTTCTGAATTCAGTTGCTATGACTAGCTGATTTCCACTTACTTCACGAGAGAAAGGGGACTCAGTAGAACTAGGAGGTTCTACCAGGTATAAATATGTAGGTTTACTATATGTAAATCTGATGCCAGGATCATGCGTGCTGAATTGAAACTGGAAAAATTTTGCCTCTACAGAAATCCCTCTAAAATCTCAAACAGCCCTTAGAGAAACAGAGTAAGCCTTTCACTTGAACACCTGTGACTGGCTCTTGTGACCCAGTGAAGAATGATTTAAAGCAAAGTAGTTTGTCTCAGGTAAGACAAAAGCTCAGTTTCTTCACAGCTGAGCATCTGAAAGTAAGGCTGAAAGAATACAAGGCACAGCCAATGTTTCGTCTTCATTTTCACCTCCTCAGCCCAGCTGTCTTCCCCCATGGTGCTGGTGTGATGGTACAGCCAGACTCATCTCCCTGAATGCCTGGCTCTCTACCTCTTCTGGCCTAAGAAGAGCCAGCTCCATGGAAACTGAAATAAGCAGGTGTTTGAGTCTCATTTAAAGCAGGAAATTCCACTGTGATGCTACCAACGTATTTTCTAAGATTTTTTTAAAAAGGGAATGAGAAAAGGAAAGCTGCCACGAGGGGCTCCTGCTGCAAAAGGTCAATGGCTTTATAAATGGCCTTACCTTGATGCTTTTAAGAAAGATTTTCATAGTTGGAAGCAGCTGCCACTCACCTCTCCAACCTGGCTCTATCCCTTGGAAAGAGGAAAAGCCTGAAAATGTCTGATAAAGAAACAATTGGAAAATTAAGGCCGATGTGTCACATCTTTTGCTATGTCAGTTTTGTGGATTCTAAATCCCTGTTTGGAGGAAACAGGCGACCAAAGACAGATCAACAGAGCTAGAAATTAGTGAAGCAGAGTTAAGTGAGAGAGAAAAAGAAAAAGTGAAAGGAAGGTAAAAGCAGTTCAGTGGGTGATGAAGGCACAATGTAAGAGAAGGAATGAGGAGACCAGAGATACAAAGATGAAGGCTGAAGCAGAGTGAGAAAGAGTCCAAGGCAAACAGGGATGGAGAGAGGCAAAGACAGAGACAGTTGAAAAACAAAATGAAACAGATAGAGCTAGAAAGGAAAAGAACACTTGTAATGGGCAAGAGGTAAATATGAAAGAATATTTCTTCAACAAGGATCTATTGAGCAGATTCGATGTGAGGTCTCCGCATTAGCAGGCACTTGGACTGTAAAGATAAATCAATTAAATAAGCCATTTCAATGAATAGTAGTGATATGAAAATTGAGTACTCTCTGGGAAGAAGGACAGAGCAGGAATTCCCAGCTTAGTATATATAAGTGATCTGGTACCCTTTGCAAAAAGATATAGATCTTTTCTTTTAATAAGTGTACAAGAAAAGGCAGCTCAGCAGTTTCAAAACAATGGGTTCATTTGTACTACTAAAACCCAGTTTTTAAGCTGTATAGTATCTGATTTGCAGCCTTCCTAGATACTCTTCTTTGAACTCCTATTTCTTTTCATCAAGTTCTCACTAGCCCACACCACAACTGTGCAAATTAAAAGACAAACAAAACACTTCCTTTCTTCAAGGCAATCGACTTCCATCTATTGGAAAATCCTCAGAACAAGCTGGCTTTCTTAGAGCGAAATACTTTACTGCTATCTGTCAAAAAATTGGTAAATATAAACACCTTTTGTGTGCAATGTGAGTGGTGACTCACAGTGTGTGCTCTTGTGCAATGCCAGTCTATGCAACCAACAACAACTACCTTGAATGCTCTCCCTTAGGCCAGGGCTTCAGAATAAAAATAAAGGAAAAGTTTCTGCATTATGCTTGTTCAGGACTTCTAAATCAGAAGTCTAAAGGTGGATGGGCCCCATAGCTATGCTTGCTTTTGTCTGAAACTTTGAAAAATCAGAGTAATTGAGCTAAAAATCCAAATTTCTAGCTTCTTTTGAAATATGAGCTCTAATTATACTAAGTCTTTGTTTTCTCATTGAAATAAAAGGCTGGAGCAGAGTAGCTCTACACCTTGTAGCTAAGGCATATCCTGTAAAGAATACCTCTCCTCACATTCTCCACTATTCCTTATCATCTCTGAAGTACTGAAGTCTAAGACCATTTATCATAACTCTTTCACTGCTGACTTGTTTACATTTCATCTGCTTCTCATATTTTCATGTCCTACAGAGCTCCTGTAGGCAACTGAATTTGGAAACTTTGATCTAAAGCTCTACTGTCCTTTACAGTAACCACTAGCCACATGTAGCCATTCAAACTTAAAATAATATGAAGTAGAATTTAAATTTTCATTCCTCAGTTGCACCAGCCACATTGCAAGTGCTCAGTGGTACCTGTAGCTAGTGCTTACCGTATTGGACAACATACATATAGAACATTTTCATCACTGCAGAAAGCTCTATTGGAGAGTTATAATTTAGAAAAGAAAGATGGGTTGAGATCAGCATTCTCCTCAAATGTTGTCCTCCAGGACACTAGATCCAGGAGACACTAGAAGGGGATATTATGGCCACTAGTGGTGACAGTACCACATACTAGATACTAGGAAGAGGCCTCTATAAGCTCAAAACAGCAAGAAAATGATTTTCCAATATTTTCCAAAAGTTATATAACTTTGAAAAATATTGTGTATATTAACATTGTATGGCTACTATAACAAATTACTACAACCTTGATGGCTTAAAACAACACAAATTTATTATTTTACAGTTCTCATAGTCAGAAGTCAGAATCGAGTTGCTCTGGGTTAAAAATAAAGATATCTTAAATAACTCTTATTATTTTGAGATACATCCCATCAATACCTAGTTTATTGAGAGTTTTTAGCATGAAGGGCTGTTGAATTTTGTTGAAGGCCTTTTCTACATTTATAGAGATAATCATGTGGTTTTTGTCTTTGTTTCTCTTTATGTGATGGATTATGTTTACTGATTTGCATGTATTGAACCAGCCTTGCATCCCAGAGATGAAGACAACTTGATCGTGGTAGATAAGCCTTTTGATGTGCTACTGAATTTGGTTTGCCAGTATTTTATTGAAGATATTCTCATCGATGTTCATCAGGGATACCGGTCTAAAATTCTCTTTTTTGTTGTGTCTCTGCGAGGCTTTGGTATCAGGATGATGTTGGCCTCATAAAATGAGATAGGGAGGATTCTCTCTTTTTCTATTGATTGGAATAGTTTCAGAAGGAATGGTACCAACTCCTCCTTGTACCTCTGGTAGGATTCAGCTGTGAATCCATCTGGTCCTGGACGTTTTTTTGGTTGGTAGGCTATTAATTATCGCCTCAATTTCAGAACCTGTTATTGGTCTATTTAGGGACTCAACTTCTTCCTGGTTTAGTCTTGGGAGAGTGTGTGTGTCCAGGAATTTATCCATTTCTTCTAGCTTTTCTAGTTTATTTGCATAAAGATGTGTATAGTATTCTCTATGGTAGTTTGTATCTCTGTGGGGTCGGTGGTGATATCCCCTTTATCATTTTTTTATTGTGTCTATTTGATTCTTCTCTCTTTTCTTCTTTACTAGTCTTGCTAGCAGTCTATCAATTTTGTTGACCTTTTCAAAAAAACAGCTCCTGGATTCATCGATTTTTTGAAGGGTTGTTTGTGTCTCTATCTCCTTCAGTTCTGCTCTGATCTTAGTTATTTCTTGCCTTCTGCTAGCTTTTGAATATGTTTGCTCTTGCTTCTCTAGTTCTTTTAATTGTGACGTTAGGGTGTCGATTTTAGATCTTTCCTGCTTTCTCTTGTGGGCATTTAGTGCTATAAATTTCCCTCTACACACTGCTCTAAATGTGTCCCATAGATTCTGGTACATTGTGTCTTTGTTCTCATTGGTTTCAAAGAATATATTTATTCCTGCCTTCATTTTATTATTTACCCAGTAGTCATTCAGGAGCAGGTTGTTCAGTATCCATGTAGTTGTGTGATTTTGAGTGAGTTTCTTAATCCTGAGTTCTAATTTGACTGCACTGTGGTCTGAGAGACAGTTTGTTGTGATTTCTGTTCTTTTTCATTTGCTGAAAAGTGCTTTACTTCCAACTCTGTCGTCAATTTTGGAATAAGTGCAATGTGGTGCTGAGAATAATGTATATTCTGTTGATTTGGTGTGGAGATTTCTGTAGATGTCTATTAGGTCCGCTTGGTGCAGAGCTGAGTTCAAGTCCTGAATATCCTTGTTAACCTTCTGTCTTGGTGATCTGTCTAATATTGACAGTGGGGTGTTAAAGTCTCCCATTATTATTGTGTGAGAGTCTAAGTCTCTTTGTAGGTCTCTAAGGACTTGTTTTATGATTCTGGGTGCTCCTGTGTTTGTGTACATATATTTAGGATAGTTAACTCTTCTTGTTGAGTTGATCCCTATACTATTATGTAAAGGCCTTCTTTGTCTCACAGCCAGTATCATATGGAATGGGCCAAAACTGGCAGCATTCCCTTTGAAAACTGGCACAAGACAAGTATGCCCTCTCTCACCACTCCTATTCAACATAGCATTGGAAGTTCTGGCCAGGGCAATCAGGCAAGAGAAAGAAATAAAGGTATTCAATTAAGAAAAGAGGAAGTGAAATTGTCCCTATTTGCAGATGACATGATAGTATATTTAGAAAACTCCATCATCTCAGCCCAAAATCTCCTATCCTTAAGCTGATAAGCAACTTCAGCAAAGTCTCTGGTTACAAAATCAATGTGCAAAAATCACAAATATTCCTATACACCAATAAAAGACAAACAGAGAGCCAAGTCATGAGTGAACTCCCATTCACAATTGCTACAAAGAGAATAAAATACCTAGGAATCCAACTTACAAGGGATGTGAAGGACCTCTTCAAGGAGAAGTACAAACCACTGCTCAACAAAATAAAAGAGGACAAAAACAAATGGAAGAACATTCCATGCTCATGGATAGGAAGAATCAACATCACGAAAATGATCATACTGCCCAAGTTAATTTATAGTTTCAATGCCATCCCCATCAAGCTACCAATGACTTTCTTCACAGAATTGGCAAAAACTACTTTAAAGTTCATATGGAACCAAAAAAGAGCCCATGTTGCCAACACATTCCTAAGCAAAAAGAACAAAGCTGGAGGCATCACCCTACCTGACTTCAAAATATACTATAAGGCTACAGTAATCAAAACAGTATGGTACTGCTACAAAAACAGAGATACAGACCAATGGAACAGAACAAAGCCCTCAGAAATAACACCATACATCTACAACCATTTGATCTTTGACAAACCTGACAAAATCATAGAAATGATTTCCTATTTAATAAATGGTGCTGGGAAAACTGGCTAACCATATGTAGAAAGCTGAAACTGGATCCCTTCCTTACACCTTATACAAAAATTAATTAAAGATGGATAGAGACTTAAATGTTAGATCTAAAACCATAAAAACCCAAGAAGAAAACCTAGGCAATATCATTCAGGACATAGGCATGGGCAAGGACTTCATGACTAAAACACCAAAAGCAATGGTAACAAAAGCCAAAATAGACAAATGGGATGTAATTAAACTAAAGAGCTTCTGCACAGCAAAAGAAACTACCACCAGAGTGAACAGGCAATCTACAGAATGGGAGAAAATTTTTGCAATCTACCTATCTGACAAAGGGCTAATATCCAGAATCTACAAAGAGCTTAAACAAACTCACAAGAAAAAAATCAAACAACCCCATCAAAAAGTGGACAAAGGATATGAACAGACGCTTCTCAAAAGAAGACATTTATGCAGCCAACAGACACACGAAAAAATGTTCATCATCACTGGTCATTAGAGAAATGCATATCAAAACCACAATGAGATACCATCTCACACCAGTTAGAATGGTGATCATTAAAAAGCCAGGAAACAACAGGTGCTGGGGAGGATGTGGAAAAATAGGAACACTTTTACACTGTTGGTGGGAGATAAACTAGTTCAACCATTGTGGAAGACAGTGTGGCAAATCCTCTAGGATCTAGAACTAGAAATACCATTCGATCCAGGCATCCCATTACTAAACATATACCCAAAGGATTATAAATCATGCTACTATAAAGACACATGCACATGTATAAACATACAATAGCAAAGACTTGGAACCAACCCAAATGTCTGTCAATGATAGACTGGATTAAGAAAATGTGGCACATATACACCATGGAATACTATGCAGCCATAAAAAATGATGAGTTCATGTCCTTTGTAGGGACATGGATGAAGCTGGAAACCATCATTCTGAGCAAACTATCACAAGGACAGACCACCAAACACCACATTTTCTCACTCATAGGTGGGAATTGAACAATGAGAACACTTGGACACAGGGTGGGAAACATCACACACCGGGGCCTGTTGTACGGTGGGGTAAGGGGGAGGGATAGAATTAGGAGAAATACCTAATGTAAATGACGAGTTAATGGGTGCAGCACACCAACACAGCACATGTATACATATGTAACAAACCTGCACGTTGTGCACATGTACCCTAGAACTTAAAGTATAATAAAAAATAAAATAAGATACTAAAACTGATAAAAATAAAAAATAAAGATGTCAGAAGGGCTGCATTCCTTTCTGGAGGCATCTAGGGAGGAATCACTTTCTTGTCTTTTTCAGCTTCTAGAAGACTTCTCTTTCTGTCTTCAAAGTCAGCAATAGCCAGTCAAGTTTATCTCTGTCCAGCTCTAAAATTGACTCTTCTGCTTTTAAAGACTCTTGTGATTACATTGGCTCCACCAAATAATCCAGGATAATCTCTCCATCTCAAGGTCAGCTGATTAGTAACCTTAATTCTATCGGCAACTTAGTTCCCCTTGTCATATAACAGCATATTCACAGGTTCTGAGGATTAGAACATAGGTACTTTTGGGAACTCTTTTGCCTACCGTGCTATTTTAAATGAAATTAAACAGGGATCTCATTAGCAGAACTTCAGTTACCTTCTAGTATCTGAAGTACAATGTGAATTGCCAGGGCAATCACAGGATATGGAGTCTGTGAAATCTATTTCATTACAGATTTTTTTTTAAATGAGGAACATTTGTTAGTGATGTTTCAAGGGATAAAATCTGAAAAATGCCACTGTTTGAAGTCAGCAAGAATGATTCAGAAACGAGTAATCTTTCCAACTAAATACGAAGACTATAGTAGAATGGTCTCTAAATAACATACATAAATCGTTTTGCAGGTACTTAGCAGAGTCCTGACGAGTCCTTGTTCCTCTATGGGAATACATGGAGGAGGTGGAAATGAGCTAACCACATAGAAAGATTATTGAGCCTACTTGGTGTGTATAGTATATACATCTGCAGACATGCCTCTGACAGGCTTCTATAGTCCCAACTCATTATTAGAATAGGCATGAGATATAATTATAAGGGAACTTTGAAGGAGTCTAATCTAAAGACCTGGGGTATTCGTTCATCCTGTGTCATGCAGTTAATATGCATCAAAGGACAGTCTAGATTTCCATATTCCAAGCTTAGAAAGTTGCATCTTCCCAAAATGTAGAAAACCTGGTCATCTAAGTTGTTTGTAACTGAACATCTAAGATACGATTTTTGTCCTTTCCAGAGATTAAGAACTAAAGCCTTTTATTAGAAAAAAGTATAACATTGTGTTGTTTTTCCCTCCCTCAGAAATTTCCAGGTAATTCACATGAAGACTTCAGAGGATTTGCCTTTCTTGCTCACGTAGACTTTCTAACAAAAAAAGATGATTGAGTCCCTCCCTGACTGCTGTAGTTTGAATGTGTCTCCCAAATGTTCATGTATTAGAAACTTAATTGCCATTGTAACACTATTAAGAGGTGGGAACTTTAAGAGGTGATTAGGCCATGAAGGCTCCACCCTCATGAACAAATTAATGCCACTATCGTGGAGGTAGGTTAGTTATTATAAAAATGGGCTCCTGATAAAAGGGTAAGTTTGGCCTCATTTCTCTCTGTCTCACGTGCTCACTTGCCTTTCTGCCGTGTTACTACACAGCAAGGAGGTCCTTACCAACGCAGTCCCTTGATCTTGGACTTCTCAGCCTCTAGAACTATAAGCCAAATAAATCTCCTTTTTTAATAGATTACTCAGTCTGTGGTATTCTGTTACAGTAGCAGAAAACAGATTAAGATACTGACTTTCCCACCAGAGTTCTTTTATTGGACCTGTCCTTCATAAAGCAAGGAACGAAAAGGACTTTACAAAAAGAATGAAATTAGACAGAGTTGATGATGTGGGAAGTTTATACATGAAAAAATGTGAATAAGAGGACCATTTATTTCTGAGGATGAGAGGAAAGGATAAATGACTTTGTTCACTGCTCCCCGGGTTTAAGTGGAAAATTAATCTGCTGTTGATGTCAAAATATATCTGTACAATGTGTGCTGCAAGAATGAGGCCATCCTCATTTACTTCCTAACAAAGATTTTGTAGTGGATTTGAAATCTTTTAATGTTGCTAACAAATTAACCTGTTATTTTAACAATATATTTTTCAGGTCTGTAATCTGTGTTATTGGTTGCAGCTGATAAGCAGATCCTTTGTAAGAGAAAAAGATTCAATGTAATATTAATGTTTACACTGGAACTAAAAGATGGAATATTCAGAAAGTAATATCCATTTGGAAATTGAGGGAGATAGTTAATTCTTGGTTCATTTTTACTTTTAGAACCATGAAAATACTCAAAATATTCTATTCTTTGAGTGTTTTTTGATAAACTGACAAATGAAACTAATACAGACTTTGTGAAATATCCCACACTCATTCACATTAATTTTACATAATTTATAGTTTGTGTAAATAGGTTACATATATCTATGTAGGGGGATTGGTCTACTTCGTAAATATGGTGTGAATTCTCCCTTCACTAACTACAGCCAAGGCAGCAGTGATCTTTCACAAGATCCCAGGAGAGGGGATGACTCCAATGAGGTTGGAGGATAAAGGATACAGTAGTGAAAAGACTACCAGACAATACAGTAAAGGTGGCCCTTGAGTCATTATCTGTCTCTAACCTTAGTAAACACCTCTAAAAACATGATTTATCATTGATAAAATAATGGAGCTAAAGTAATTAACCTCTAAAATCTCTACCTGTGTGAAATGGAAGAAGTGTTGGTGAGGAAAAGATGAAAATCAAAGATAACTCCTCTAATAGATTTCCAGTCTCGCCTTCAAATAGCTCATCTCAATAATGCATGAGTAGGCAAAAGAAAAGGACAGGAGGTAAACGAGGAATTCAAGACACCTCCTGTGCCTTGGCTAATAACTGAGAACAGAGACGGGACTAAATGTGATGTGCTAGCAGTGTAGATGGCATCTAGTAGTTTCACGATGGTAAAAACCTCAACTCAAAGTAGTTTAAGAACAGAGAGAGAGACGGAGAGAGAATTTGGTTCATAAAACTGAGAAGGCCATTCATGCAGTAGACAGGGATGGTAAGACTTGGGAATGACAAGGAAGGATTCGTAATGACCCAATTCTTAATGTGACTAAGCCGTAAGACTGTGACAAAGGAAAACAGATGCTGTGAATGGCCAGGAGCTATCCCCACACTCTGTGGCCAGGAGCTGCAGAATACTATTATTGGTGGCCCCTCTAGGATTAGAAAGAAAGGAACAGTTTACCAAAGAACAAAGAGAAGAGGTAGGGGATTCTGGAGAAACAAAAACAACAGGTGCTCAGTTGTGCATAGGACAGAAGAATTTAGGGATTGGGCAGAGAAAGAATTCCAGTGCCCTGAGCACTCCTCAGTGTGCATCTTTGGGAGCATCTTTTCCCCTTTGAGCACAGCACCCATGTTTGTAGCAGAGAGTGCAGGATAGGAACCTTAAGGCTTGAGTTTGCTCCTGGCTCTGACCCTGACAAGTCATTAGAAATAATCTAAACTTTGTGAGTCTCATTTATAATTTTAGCGGATTTGTCAAGATCTCTTCCAGCAGGAGCACTCCATGAGTTTCTGATTTAGCCTGATATCAAATGTGTAAAAATGCATATGTGCTGAGTAGCCCCCATTCCACAATTACCTTGAAATAGCTCTGTCCATAAGTGTACCACTCTCCTGTTTGATACTGGTATGGAGGTGGTGGTAGCGATAGTAGTGGTCATGATGGTTTTTTGCATTTACTGCAAGTTTGCTAAGCACCGAGCATTGCACTAGGCATTTTAAGTACATTTTCTCCAATTCTTATATCTTTGTAAATTATATAGTATTGAAGTTTTGCAGTTGAGAAAACTGATTCTCAGAAAAGGTAAGTAATTATCTAATGTAACATCATTGCTATGAATATATATTCATATTCTTCCTTCACCCAGTCCATTGTCCTGCTATAGTGCCCGGGAGTCCTCTTTAAATGATAGAAGGCAATTATCTATTGTTTAATAACCTGATTTTTAAACTTGATATTTTCTGAGTATCTTTCTGTGTCAATAAACATATTGACATCATTTCAAAGGCTAAATAGATTTCTAGTGTATAAATATATAGGATTACTTAATTGCTTATTTTAAAATGTTTGCAAATGTCCACTCTTATAAACAATACTAAAATAAATATTTTAGTCATTAAAATGTTTTCTTTGGGTACTTTTCAATTATTTCTTTAGGTTGAATTCCAGAAAGTGAAATCCCTATAATGAAGAGTATCTACTTTGATGCACACTGCTAAGTTGGCACCCCCGCAAAAAAAGGCCACCAACTGAGATACCTATTAGCAATGCATGAAAGGGTTTATTTCTCCACATTTATACTAACACTGGATATTAGGATCTTTTGTACTTTTATCAATTTTGTGGCTGTTACCTTTATTAAAAATTGTATTACTTTGATTATTCATGAAGCTAATAATTTTTCATATGCCTTTAGGCTATTTCTGTTACTTCCTGTGGGTTGCTTACTCATATTCTTAGCCCAAGTGTCACAAATTTAAAACCTTGGCTTTTATTTCTATTCACATTGCAAACTGAAGGATTCAATCAAAGGTTTTTTTTTTCTAAAATCTGAGCTAAGATTTTAGTGTTGAAACCTTTGGAAGTTACATTAACATAAGAATAAACTGCTCTGGGTGCCACTGAATACTGTCAACTTTCCAGAAATTTAGGAGGCATATGAGAGTTGACGCAAGCAGTAATCACATAGGATATAAACACGGATGAGGAGGTAAAAAATTCCAATTTAGTTGGTGTTTTAGATGCTGTTGGGGGCACTCTCTATTACATTTACTGGGTTGCAGCTGCTGTAAGTTTTAGCTGCAAAGAGCTCACAAATACCCCTGCGAAAGAAAACAAAATTTCAAGACCCTCTAAATTTATTATGTCAAAGGGGAAGTTAAATCCTGGCGACTAAGTCACATAGCATGTTTGCAATTCTGGTTCTTAGGTTATAGTTCAACTTTCTTTCTCATTGTTGTTCTTCTGTAAATGACAAGGAAAGACCAGACCTTCCCGTTTTCAATCACTGGTCTTTGTCATTGATTAACTGCCTCCTTCCTTTTGTTATGTCTAACTCAGACAAGATGGCACACAACACTCCATGACAATGACATCTTCCATCTGGAACGTTAAATATACCTTTTCCAAAAGACAAAGACCACCTTGACTAATCACACTAGTTGCAATTGTGCATCAAGACTTACATAGAAAGATATTGAAATTCTGTGAAACTTACCTAGGTTTCGTCTATATAAGCAATCCCAAACATCTACACTTTGGAACACTGATTTCCATTCCTTGAAATCTGTGCTTTCCAGGTGATCCTCTCCTCGACTTTGTACTTTAATAAGCTCTCTTTAAGCTAGATTCTGACCTTTTTGATTATTTTAAGTTTACAGTCCTTTATTAAAAATGTAGTCCTCTATTGATGAGAGCCACATGGCTGGGAAGTTTATGAATCAACCACGAAGTCAGTTCATAGTCAGAACTAGTTGATGTGGGGGTACAAAAGACTGGACCCCTTGTCTTATAGAGAGAAAGTTTTGTGGTGTGGTTTATGCTCTAGAGGCAGCCATCCACCATCAGTGGGTCGGGTCAAGGTGTGACTTTTCCTAAGACAGAAACCTTGCTAGGCTCTTTCCCCTTTACCACCTGATATGGTTTGGCTCTGTGTCTCCACCCAAATCTCATGTAGAATTTTAATTCCCAATGCTGGTGGGAGGGACCCAGTGGGAAGTGATTGGATTATGGGCACGGATTTCCCCCTTGTTGTTCTCTTGCTGTGATAGTGAGTGAGTTCTCACAAAATCTGGTTGTTAAAGTGTGTGGCACTTCCCCCTTCACTTTCTCTCTCCTGTTCCGCCATGTGAAGATTGTGCTGCTTCCCCTTCACCTTCCGCCATGATTGTAACTTTTCTGAGGCCTCCCCAGCCATGCTTCCTGTACAGCATGTGGAACTGTGAGGTAATTAAACCTCTTTT
The DNA here is from genome assembly GCF_047675955.1 of Chlorocebus sabaeus. Lineage (NCBI taxonomy): Eukaryota > Metazoa > Chordata > Mammalia > Primates > Cercopithecidae > Chlorocebus > Chlorocebus sabaeus. Next base: position 65,065,599 of record NC_132918.1, read on the forward strand.
CTTTATAAATTACCAGTCTCAGGTAGTTCTTTATAGCAAAGTGATAACGGACTAATACACCATCCTACTTTCTTCACTCACTTATGGGTTCCTTCTAAGAGCACCTCTACCATAAAGCATGTGCACCTGGATTTCTGCCTCAGGCTGTACTTCTAGGAAACCCAGTGTAAATAGCAGGGGGTAGCAAGGTGTGGGTATGCCCTAAGTCACCCTAAGCGTGACTTCTTCATGCATTTAATGTCCCATAGGTGAAAAAGCTGGGAGCATTTAATGTTGGTAGAATGGGGAAAAGAAGGCTCTGAGGCATTCTTGGGAACAATCATACAGTTCTATCATTTTAGTGTCTTAATGTACTGGAGTATAATAAACCTGGAGGATCAGAGAAGAAGTAATCCTCAGACATAAAAAGGATTTAAGATGACCAGTTAGGAGGCGGATGTAGTAGTCTCATTTAGGATTGACAAGTGCCTGGGCTTCAGCAGTAATAGCCATAATCCAGCCCCCTAATAACACTTCAGTAATTAACATTGACTCATGGGAAACTATGTACATTACTGAGTAAAAATAGACTAAATGTAGTTAAATATGTTTTGTATGGTGTAGAAAAAGACCATAGGTTCATATTTCCGCTTAAAAACACTCTAATGAGCAGTAAAACCACATGATTCATCACTAGAACCAAATGACTAGTCAAAAAGACAAAGCATAAAATGAAAGTAAGGAAGAAGAAGGACCTGCCAACTCAGCAAGACTTGACAGGTGTTCAAGAATTTAGGCTAATTAATTGACCACATGGTTAACGAATTCAGACAGTATCCATGTTTGGAATGAAGTGCACTTGCTGTCCAAGTTATAGGGGTTGGTGTGAGAAGAAAGAGGGAAACATAATTCCATTGAGATAAAAAGTAATGAAAAGCACTAGGAAAAGAAAAAACTTAAAGAGAGTAATAAGCAAATGGGAAACAAAGTAATTTACATGACCATCCCACAGTAAAATAAAATAAGAATCTAAGATCTGGATGCCTTATATGTCTGGCAAAAAAAATGCATGAACTTCAACTCTTTTAAAGAAAACTATTTTTAAAATGACTATGAAAGCTGGTAGCTAACGGACTGGAGATACATCTACCACCCACCACACCCTAAGCAAATACTCTGAGATAAGCCCTACTTTTAGAAGTCAAAAATATTCATATTTTCCAAGGAAAGGTTATTACTTTAATAATACAAATACCCTCTATTAAGTTTACTAAAATACTCTGATAATGGACAGCAGAATGCAGGGAGGAACATCTAGCTCAGGAAGCTTGGGACGCAGTAAATCCAATTTGCAGAAGTCTTGTACTTCCTCAGCCTGTATAGATAAGCTAAAATAAAAATAAGTCTATCATTTCAGTTTTTGAAAAGGTGAGATAGTGCAAAGGAAAATTAAACCCTAGTCTCTGGCTTTGTTTTAATCACTAACCGTCTTACCTTGCAAAAATTGTAACATTCCTGGACCTATGTTCTCTTACCTGTGAAATTAAAGAAGCTTCAAAAGAGACTAAATCCAACCCTAAAATACTATTTCTTTATTTTGAAATCTACAGCAATCATTCTAAACACCAAAGTGACAAAGTAGGATGACTCAATATATACTGAATAGCAATCAGCGCTATTGATTGCTATGTCAACTGGTTTGCCTTGAAAGTATTTCATATAAGCATAGTTTCTATTGCTACAGAGGACTACATCTTTCTTTTTGGATCTGACTTGAGATTGGAACCATTGATGATGGATCATTACATTTTTTTCTGCAATTATTAAGTAACAAGATAACTTCTAAGTCTGTATGATCCAATGGAAAGGTCATGGCATTGTGAATCAGAGGTTCTGATATCCAATTCCTGCCTTAATAGTATTGAATTTTATGGACTTTGGAAAAGTTACTTAACTCTGAGTGGACGGCAACCATAACTGACTCCTCTTAATAATATTATCAGGGTTCAATGATAAGAGAGAGCTATTCAAAAATGCTATATGGAGTACACATAAATCTTAGAGCATAATCTGAGATTTGCCAGGATACAGCTTAATTTTGTTTTCACAACTAAATTTAATTTTAATTTTGAGTTCCCGTTGCCCTAGGTGTGAAAAATTAATCTCAGTTGATTCAGGTTTTCCCCCCACTTCTGTTTCATTTGTGCCCATAGTCCCAGAAGGGCTACATTGTGCCAAGGTGTTGGGGTTGTCATCGTTGCCCTGCTGACATCCAGCATGACTGCCCTCCCAACTGGTCTCTGGTCATCAGTTCGAAGTCACTGCTGCATTTTTCTCTTCACAATTGCAAGGCCTCTGCAGTTCTTGCAAAACTTGCAAAGAAGTAACAAAAAAAAGCCACAGAGGTAAAAGAAATTACTTCAAGAAATGTTATGGAAGACAAGGGAGGAGAAAATGCCAAGGAAATAGTGGCCAGTGGCTTTAAATGACTCAGAGGCATCTAAGAGTAAAGGAAAACAAAAATGGAGTTACAGGTAGCTTTTACAAAAACAGTTTTCACTGAATGGTAGATATGCAATCTTAAAGAAGTAGAGAAGAAATACTAGCAGTGAATATGACAATTTTTTAAAGAAGATTTTTTTCTTAGAAAATATTGTGATTATTTTGACTTTGGAGAATTGTGACAGTTACACTCAGCTCTAATTTAGGATACAATAATTTGAGTAAATAAAAAGAGATAACTATACTGGCTAGTGAGACTAGCCCATAAGAGTGACTAAATTCCAATATTATCAAATCTTGTTTCTCCCCTTAAGTAAGGTTAAATATTTAAGCCCACAATAATTAGGCCACCACTTCTCTGACATATTCTTAGAAATAAATAGCCAATGAAAATTAAATCCCTTCTTCTGTTGTAACAACCTGAGGCGATGAGTCACCAGTGAGTGATAAAATAGGTACTAGTTTAGATGGAAGAAAGAGGAGAGAAGGTCATTAAAATTACGTTTGCCACAACTTTCTACTTTGCATGAGCCCATGAGACCAACTTGACTCTTTTAAATATAAAGATTATCATGCATAATCAACTTTATAACCTAGGAGTAATCACTATCAGATCATTCAACACCAGTCATGTACATCTTGGAGAATGCCCAGACTATGGGAATATGTAACCCTAAATTATTCTCCAAGAATTGTGAGATGAAGAAGAAAATAAGCAGGTATTATCATGATTCTCTACTCTTTCTATTTCAACCCACTAATCCCAATAAACACATATTTTTAAAATTTTGAACATTTAATGCTAAGAGTATTCAATTCAGCTAAATTATGGAATGGATTAAGAAAAACTTTGGTAAGTTTTCCCTTTATCCCACCCTCATCTTCTGCTAATTCTTCTGTCTCAAATCAGTCATTCCAAATAAGAAGGAAAGAAGACATGCCTTGGCAACTTATGTCATATTGGCTCAGTTACAGACTCACAGAATAAGTAGGCATCAAATAATCTTAGACATCATCTGGACCCACTGCATTATTTTCAGATGGATAAAATAAGGCTCAGGGAAGTTGTGTGTCTTACCTAAGATATCACAATGAGTAGAATAGAGCCTGAAATAGAACTCAAATTATCTAATGTTAAAGCCAGTAGTCAACAAATATTTACTGAGTTCTTAGTCTATACTAGACAATGTCCTCACCACTGACGATTAAAAGCTTAAAAAAAAAAAAAATCACCCGAGCTATGGTGATAAATGTCACAGTCACTTATAATAGCACCATAGATAAGAAGTACTTTGATACAAATGTAGAAAAACATTTGCAAGACTTATATGCTGAAAACTACAAAACACTGATGAAGGAAATCATAGGAGACCTCAATAAATGAAACCATATACCATGTTCAGGGATTAGAAGATTAAATATTGTTAGAATATAACTTCTCCCCCAATGGTCTACAGATTCATTGCAATTTCAATCAAAATCTTAGTAGGATTTTTTGTATACATTGACAAGCTGATTTTAAAACGCGTATGAAAAAGTGAAGGAAATAAGAGTCACAATTTTTTAAAAGAAGTACAAATTTGTAAGATTCACACCATCTGACTTCAGACTTACTATAAAGCTGTGGTATTTGCAAAAGAATATATAAATCAATGGAAGAAAGTGATCTAGAAATAGACCCTCAAAAACATGGTAAATTGATTTTTTACAAATATAAGATAAAACCCCAAAAAGAAAGAATTGTCTTTTTAACATTGTACTGAAGAAATTCAATATCCACATGTAAAAAAAAAAAAAAAAGACCCATATCTTGTAATATATATAAAAAATTAACTCAAAATGGGTCAAAGATATATGTAAAACCCAAAACTTTAAAACTTCTGGGGGAAAGCAAGATAAAATTTTTGTGACCCTGGGTTAAGTTATTCATAGAGAAGTCACCAAAAGCACAGCTCATTAATAAAACTATTGATAAATTGGACTTCATCAAAATCAAAAACCTTTCCTCTGTAAAATACATTGTTAAGAGAATGAAAAGACAAGTCGTGGACTAGGAGAAAATATTTGGAAATAATATCTGAAAAAGAGTATGTGGCCACAATCTTATCCCAAACCTCATCATTATGTAATAAATCCACATAACAAATCTGCATATATACCCCCAAATCTAAAATAAAAATTGAAATTATTATAAAAAGGGTTCGTCCACATCCCTTGTAAATTGTATTCCTAGGTATTTTATTCTCTCTTTAGCAATTGTGAATGGGAATTTGCTCATGATTTGATTCTCTGTTTTATTGTTGTATAAGAATGCTTGCGATTTTTGCACATTGATTTTATATCCTGAGACTTTGCTGAAGTTGTTTATCAGCCTAAGGAGTTTTTGGGCTGAGATGATGAGGTTTTCTAAATATACAATCATGTCATCTGCAAAGAGAGATCATTTAACTCCCTCTCCTCCTATTTGAATACCCTTTATTTCCTTCTCCTGCCTGATTACCCTGGCCAGAACTTCCAATACTATGTTGAATAGGAGTGGTCAGAGAGGGCATCCTTATCTTGTGCCAGATTTTAAAGGGAATGCTTCCAGTTTCAAGGAGAACTACAAATCACTGCTTAAGGCAATAAAAGAGGACACAAACAAATGGAAAAACATTCCATGCTCATGGATAAGAAGAATCAATATCGTGAAAATGGCCATACTGCCAAAGTAATTGACAGGTTCAATGCTATCCCCATCAAGCTACCACTGATTTTCTTCACCAAATTGGAAAAAAACTACTTTAAATTTCATATGGAACCAAAAAAGGATCCACAAAGCCAAGGCAATCTTAAGCAAAAAGAACAGAGCTGGAGGCATAACGCTGCCTGACTTCAAGCTATATTACAAGGCTACAGTAACCAAAAGAGCATGGCCCTGGTACCAAAACAGATATATAGACCAATAGAACAGAACAGAGGCCTCAGAAATAACACCATACATCTACAACCATATGATATTTGACAAACCTGACAAAAACAAGAAATGGGGAAAGGATTCCCTATTTAATAAATGGTGTTGGGAAAACAGGCTAGCCATATGCAGAAAACTGAAACTGGACCCCTTCCTTAAACGTTATACAAAAATAAACTCAAGATGGATTAAAGACTTAAATGTAAAAGCTAAAACCATAAAACCCCAAGAAGAAAACCTAGGCAATACCATTCAGGACATAGGCATGGGCAAAGACTTCATGACTAAAACATCAAAAGCAATGGCAACAAAAGTCAAAATAGACAAATGGAATTTGATTAAACTAAAGCGCTTCTGCACAGCAAAAGAAACTATCATCCGAGTAAACAGGCAACCTACAGAATGGGAGAATATTTTTGCAATCTATCCAACTGACAAAGGGCTAATATCCAGAATCTACAAAGAAGTTAAACAAATTTACAAGAAAAAACAACCCCATCAAAAAGTGGGCAAAGAATATGAACAGACACTTCTCAAAAGAAGACAGTTATGTGGCCAACAAACAGATGAAAAAAAGCTCATCATCACTGGTCACTAGAGAAATGCAAATCAAAACCACAATGAGATACCATCTCACACCAGTTAGAATGGTGATCATTAAAAAGTCAGGAAGCAACAGATGCTGGAGAGGATGTGGAGAAATAGGAATGCTTTTACACTGTTGGTGGGATGTAAATTAGTTCATCTATTGTTGAAGACAGTGTGGTGACTCCTCAAGGATCTAGAACTAGAAATACCATTTGACCCAACAATCCCATTACTGGCTATATATCCAAAGGATTATGAATTATTCTACTGTAAAGACACATGCACACGTATGTTTACTACAGCACTATTCACAATAGCAAAGACTTGGAACCAACTCAAATGCCCATCAATGATAAACTGGATAAAGAAAATCTGGCACATGTACACCATGGAATACTATGCAGCCCTAAAAAGGATGAGTTCATGTCCTTTGCAGGTACATGGACGAAGCTGGAAGCCATCATGCTCAGCAAACTAACACAGGAACAGAAAACTAAACACTGCATGTTCTCACTCATAAGTGTGAGCTGAACAGTGAGAACATATGGGCACAGGGAGGGGAACATCACACACCAGGGCCTGTCAGGGACTGGGGGGGAAGGGGAGGAATAGCATTAAGAGAAATACTTAATGTAGATGACAGCTTGATGAGTGCAGCAAACCACCATGGAACATGTATACCTATGTAACAGACCTGCATGTTCTGCACATGTATCCCAGAACTTAAAGTATAATTTTTAAAAATATCAATTAATTAAAAAATATAAAGTGCCAACTCAAAAAAAAAATTGTATCCAGAATATGTAAAGAACTCTCAAAACTCAATAATCAAAAAGCAAACAACCTAATTAAAGATAAACACATGTGTGGTGTCAGCCACTTGGCAGAAAAGGAGGCTCCTGGCTCTCTCCACTCAGGGACACACTGAATAAACATCTATTTATGAATCAATTTCCTCTGTGAGAAAGTCGGAAAAACAGTAAACAGACTCCCACCTGCTGAGCAACTGAGAAAATATCCACACTGAATGGGCAGGAATTGCTGAGGCACACTCAGGCATAGACCCCCTCCCTGGGCACGGCACCATAAAACTAAGAAGGAATCCTCCACACCCAACTTCTCTCTGTGGAGAGAAGGGTTTTGCCCACATATATAGTTCCCTAACTCTAAGGTCATGCACAGTTTGCCTGTTAATTCACCAATGGGAGCAGAGGGGATTTGCATACCTGAGTCTCTGTAGCAATTTGGGCATGCAAGTACATCTAGCGGCTTCATCACCTGGGAGTAGTACAGAGAAGGGGCTTGAAAATGCAGCTTGCTGTTTATTTTCAAGTGGATACATGATGACCTGGCTTCTGACTAACTTACATTGGAGAGTCAAAGGTGCACACAAACAGCCTGCTGGCAACTGAAATGCAGATCAGCACTTCCCAAGCTTTTTCCCCCCAGCTCACCCCAGGATGCCAGTTCTACTAATCCCTCCTGAAAGGAATTTGTCCACACATTGAAAGTCACAACTTTTGTAGCTTCAACCTGAAGAGATGCCTTCTAAACCTCTAGCTCTGGAAGTAGAGAGGATTAGGCATCTGCCTGTCTCCCTAGATCACAGAAAAAAGAGGTGGTTTTAAATAAGTGTCCAAATACAGCTACAGACCACACCATCTGGGAGTAGTTCAGAAAAGAGACTGGAATAGAGTACTTCCATTTTCACTCTGGAAGGGGTTTACTGCATAATCTTCCACTGGCTACTTTATGGCCTGGCTTTTAACTAACTTGCATTAGGGCGTTAACAGAGACAGACAAACAGTAGACATCCAGCAGCCTAAGCACGAGCTTGGCATTTCCCAAGCCTTTCCTCTGGCTCACCCCAGTGATAAATCCAGGTCTACCTATTTTTCTTGTAAGAAAGTTTGTTTATGCACCAAGTCCCACAACTTCTATAGCTCCCATCTATAGCTCCCATCTCCTCAACAACCTAGCTCTAGGAGTTGATAGGGTTTTGCATTCCTGCATCTCCAAGGACCACAGAAAACAAATAAGTAGACATACAATGGATTCACTTCTAGAAGCTATCTCTTCAGGATCAGAGGGTGCAATCTGAACGGGAGTGCAGTCACTTGCCACAAATTCCTAGCTTAGTGCAGAGACAGTAGGAGAGAAATTCCTGTAATCAGCCTTACTATTAGACTAGAATAAACTAGAACAAACATGTGACACCCTCATATTTCTAGCTCCATCTGGAGGGTTCAGCCTTACCAATCTCAGGGCACTGACAGGACATGGCATGTTCTAATCTCCGGAGAGCCACTGAAAACAGAGACAGTAGTTTGGACAAACAAAAATTTGAGAGGCACCTAAAAATGTCTGGCTGCAGGTACTGGTGAGATCCTTCTTTTGAGAAAGACCAGTCTAATAAAATTGGGAGAGGCAGTAGTCTTATGAAATGCACAGAAACCAACACAGAGAGTCAAGAAAAGTGAAGAAATGAGGAAATATATTCCAAATTGTATTAGTCCATTTTCACACTGCAGTGAAGAATACCTGAGACTAGGTAATTTATAAAGGAAAGAAGTCTAATTGACTCACAGTTCTGCATGTCTCGGGAGGCCTCAGGAAACACAATCATGATGGAAGGTGAAGGAGAAGCAAGTACCTTCTTCACAAGGTGGCAGAAGAGAGAGTAAAAGGGAAAGTGCCACTTTTAAACCATCACATCTCATGAGAACTCACCTGCTGTTATGAGAGAAGCATGGGGGAAACCGCCTCATGATCCAGTCACCTTCCATTGGGTTTCTCTCTCAACGCATGGGAATTACAATTCAAGACGAGATTTGGGTGGGGACACAGAGCCAACCGTATTATTCCACCTAAGGCCCCTCCCAAATCTCATGTTCTTCCCACATTTAAAAACTAGTCACGCCTTCCCAACAGTATCCCAAAGTCATAACTCATTCTAGTATTAATTCAAAAGTCTAAGTCCAAAGTCCCATCCAAGACAAGGCAAGTCCCTTCCACCTAGGAGTCTGTAAAATCCAAAGTAAGCTTGTTATTTCCAAGATACAATCTGGGGCCAGGCGCTGTGGTTCATGCCTGTAATCCCAGCACTTTGGGAGGCTGAGGCGGGTGGATTACCAGAAGTCAGGAGTTCAAGACCAGCCTGGCCAACATGGTGAAACCCTGTCTCTACTAAAAATACAAAAAAAAAATAAAATAAAATTAGCCGGGCGTGGTGGGGATACAAGCATTGAGTAGATGTTCCCATTCCAAATGGGAGAAATTGGCCAAAACAAAGGGGCCACAGGCCCCATGCAAGTTTAAAACCCGGCAGGGCACTCATTAAATCTTAAAGTACCAAAATAATCTCCTTTGATTCCATGTCTCACATCCAAGACATGCTGATTCAAAGAGTGGGCTTCCAAGGCATTGGACAAGTCCACTCCTGTGACACTGCAGGGTACAGGCCCCATGGCTGTTTTCACAGGCAGGCTTTGAGTGCCTGTGACTTTTCCAGGTGCACAGTGTAAGCTGTCAGTGGATCTACCTTTCCAGGGTCTGAAGGACAGTGGCCCTCTTCTCACCACTCCACTAGGCAGTGCCCCAGTGGGGGGACTCAGTGAGGAGGCTCCATTCCTTCCACACTTCCCTAGAAGAGGTTCTCCATGAGAGCTCCACCCCTGCAGCTGACTTCTGTGTGGAAACCTAGGAATTTTCATACATCCTCTGAAATCTAGGCAAAGATTCCCAAACCTCAATTCTTGCCTTCTGTACACTACAGGTCCAACACCACATGGAAGCTGCCAAGGCTTGGGACTTGCATGCTCTGAGGCCATGGCCTGAGCTATACTTCAGCTCCTTTTAGCCATGGCTGGAGCTGGAGTGGCTGGGACACAGGGCATCATGTCCCGAGGCTGTACAGAGCAGCGGGGCCCTGAGCAGGGCCCAAAAAAATCATTTTTCCCTTCTAGGTCTCTGGGCCTGTGATAGGAGGGGCTGCCTTAAAGATCTCTGAAATGCCCTGGAGACATTTTCCTCATTTCTCTGAAATGTCCCTGGAGACAATTTCTCTCCAGTAAAATGGGTGTTTCTTTTCTACCACACAGCCAGGCTGCAAATTTTCCAAATTTCTTTGCTCTGCTTCCCCTTTAAACGTAAGTTCCAATTTCAAACCATCTCTTTTTCAGTACATATCATTGTACGATTTCAGGAAAGGCCAGGTCACCTCTCAAATGCTTTGTTGCTTAGAAATTTCTTCTGCCAGATACCCTAAATCATCTCTCTCCAGTTCAAAGACCACAGATCTCTGGGATGGGGCAAAATGCCACAAGTTGCTTTGCTAAAGCATAGCAAGAGTGACCTTTGCTTCAGTTCCCATTAAGTTCTTCATTCCCATGTGAGACTACCTCAGCCTGAACTTGATTGTCCATATCACTATCTGCATTTTGGTCAAAATCATTTAACAAGTCTCTAGAAAGTTCCAAACTTTCCCACATTCTCCTGTCTTCTTCTGAGGCCTCCAAACTGTTCAACCTCTGCCCATGACCCAGTTTGAAAGTCACTTCTACTTTTCAGGTTATCTTTATAGCAGTACCCCACCCATCTGATGTCAATTCTCTATATTAGTTCATTTGCACATTGCTATGAAGATACAACTTGAGACTGGGTAGTTTTTAAAGAAAAAAGATTTAATTGACTCATAATTCTGCATGGCTATAGAGACCTCAGAAAACTTAACCATCATTGCAGAAGATGAAGGGGAAACAAGGCACTTCTTACATGGCAGCAGAAGAGACAGAGAGCATAGGAGAAATTGTCCTTTTTAAATGATCTGATCTCATGAGAACTCACTCACTATCATGAGTAGAGCATGAGGGAGACTGTCCCCATCATCCAATCACCTCTCACCATGCTCCTCCCTCAACACATGGGGATTATAATTCAAGATGAGGTTTGGGTGGGAACACAGAGCCAAACTGTATCACCAAATAAAAGAACAAAAATCTCCAGAAACCAATCCTAGTGAAATGGAGATATGTGATTTACCCAATAAAGACCTCAAAATAATGGTTATAAAAATGCTTACTTTATGAGAATTTAATGAGGTCAAAAAAGCAATGCAAGAACAAAATGAAATTTTAAACAAAGAGGTAGAAAGTATATAAAAGCACCAAACAGAAATCATAGAGCTGAGGGATACTATAACCAAACTGAAAAGTGTAATGGGGGGGTTCTTCAAGGTGAAGGAAGAGGATACAAATTAGTAACACGAAAACACACAAACATATGAAACTCACTGGTAAAAGTAAGTACATTGTCAAATCCAAAAACTAATGCTGTAATGGTGGTTGGTAAATAAACTATATCTCTACTATACATGCTAAAAGGAAAAACTGTTAAAAACAATGAAAGCTATAATAATTTGTTAGGAATACAAATTATAAAAAGATGTAAATTATGACATCAAAAACATAAAATGTGAGAGGAGAGTAAAAGCATAGAGTTTGTGTATGCCATCAAAATTAAGCATTTATCAGCTTAAAATAACCTGTTATAATATGCTTTAAGCCTCATAGTAACCACGAAGCCAAAGTCAATAATAGACCCACAAAAGATAAAAAATAAAATCTAAAACATAAAACTACAGAAAACCATCAAACCACAAAGAAAGAAATCAAGAGAGGAAGAAAGGACTTGAAAAACAATGAGTAAACAATGAATAAAATGGCAATGGTAAGTTCTTACCTATTAATAATCACTTTATTTGTAAATGGATTAAATTCTCCAATCAAAAACCACATAGAGGTTGAATGAATAAAAAAACAAAATCCAGCTATATGCTGCCTATGAAAGACTTAACCTTAAAGGACACTCATAGACTCAAAGTCAAGGGATAGAAAAAGATATGTCATGCAAATGGAAATCAAAAGTGAGCAGGGGTAGCTATAGTTATATAAAACAAAATAAACCTTAGGTAAAAAACTGTAAGAAGAGAAAAAGAATATCACATAGTGATAAGGGGGTCAATTCATCAGGAGGATATAACATTGTAAATATATACCCAACCCTGGAGTAGCTAAATGTATAAACAAACATTGAAATATCTAAGGAGAGACATAGACTGCAACACAATAACAGGGGATTTCAATACTTGGCTTTCAGTAAGAGACAGAATATCCAGGCAGAAAATTAATAAGGAAACGTTGAACTTCAACTACACTCTAGACCAAATAGACCTACCAAACACATGTATTAATAGAATATTTTATCCAACCACAAAAGAATGCACATTCTTCTCAAGTGCATAGAAACCAGTATCCATAATAGATTATATGTTAGGCCACAAACAAGTCTTAACAAATTTTGAAAGAATTTTTAAATCATATCGAGTATATTTTCTAATCACAATGGTACAAAATTAGAAATTGTTACAAGAGGAATAGAAAATTAACAAATGTGTAGAAATTAAGCAATATGTTCTTGAATACTTATCGGGTCAAAGAAGAAATTTTTTTTAACTTAAAAAATGGCTTGAGACAAAGGAAAATAAAACACAACTTACAAAAAATTATGGGATCCAGCAATAGCAGTTTTAAGAGGAAATTTTATACAACATAAATGCTTATATCAAAAAAGAATAGAGATATTAAATAAACACCTAACATTACACCCTTAAGAACTAGAACAAAAAATAATCCCAAAGCTAGCAAAACGAAGGAAATAACAATAAAATTTATTTCAAAGCAGAAACGTAAGAGTTGAGAAAAACTATAGAAAAAACATCAAACAAACAGTTATTTCTTTAAAAGCTAAACAAAATTTACAAGCCCTTAGTTAGACTAACCACTTTGGTTTAAATATTTGTCCCCTCCAAAACTTACATTAAATGGAATCCTCAGTGTGCAATATTCAGAGGGATTACCCTTAAGCAGTAATTGGGTCATAAAGCAAAGCCATTCATGTATTAATGAATGAATAGATTAATGGATTATCATGGAGTAGAACTGATAGCTTTATAAGAGAAAGAGACCTGAGCCAGCATTCTCAGCCCCTCTGCCATGTAATGGCCTGCATTGCCTTGGGAATCTGCAGAGTCCCCACCAGCAAGCAGGCTCAAAAAGGAATGAGCTCATATCCTCTGCGGGGACATGGATGGAACTGGAAGCCATTATCCTCAGCAAACTAACACAGAAACAGAAAACCAAAGACTGCCTGTTCTCACTTACAAGTGGGAACTGAATGATGAGAACACATGGACACATGGGTGGAAGGAACAACACACAATGGGGGCTACTGTGAGGCACACAGAGAGGGAGAACCTCCAGAAGAATAGCTAGTGGATGCTGGGCTTAATACCTGGGTGATGGGTTGTTTCGTGCAGCAAACCACCATGGCACACATTAACCTAAGTATCAAACCTACACATCCTGCACTGTGCCTTGGAACTTAAAAGTTGAAGAAAAAGAAAGAAATCAAAAATGGACAAAACTAATCTATGGTGATGGAATTTTTTTTAAGTTGAGAAAGATGACTGGAAAAGAGCTGCATGGAATTGAGATGGTAATAATTTGGAGTGATGGTGACATGAATGTATTTAACTATGAAACCTCCAGAATTTTGAGTATGATCATTGCATCCCAGTAAATTAAATTGATATTGCACTTTTTAAAAGTGGACAGACACCAACTTCTAGTAAATTTGCAGGAAAACGTGTCCACTCATACATTGCTGGTGGAAATGCAAAATACCACCATGCTCTAAAAAATAGCTCAGCAGTTTCTTTGGAAACCAAACATACACTTACTATATTACCCAGCAATCACATTTCTGTGCATTTGTACTAAGGAAATGAAATTTATATTTACACACAAAAAAACTATACATTAAAGTTCATAGCAGCTTTATTCATAACAGTCAAAACTGGGAAACAATCCAAATGTCCTTCAATGAATAAAATGCTTAAATAAAATGTAGTACATTCATACCACAGAATACTACTCAGTAATATAAAGGAAAGAACTATAGATCCATGCAACCACTTGGGTGGATCTCAAAGGAATTATGTGGAGTGAAAAAGCCAATCTCAAAATGTTACACACTGTATAATTTCATTTATACAGCCTAATGATACAACAACTTTGATGATTTTAAGAGAATTATGATGAGTGGAGGAAAAAAAAAAAGCCAATCTCTTTCCCCACAAGACTCTCAGAACTTTTGTCTCCTGCCTGGGTAGTAATTGCAGAAAACTGCACTGGCTTTTTTCACTCTACGTAATTCCTTTGAAATCCCACAAAGTGGTTGCATGCATCTATAGTTCACTCCTTTATATTGCTGAGTGGTATTCTGTGGTATGGATGTACCTTTTGTTTGGGCATTTTACTCATTGAAGAACACTTGGATTGTTTCCAGATTTTGACTATCATGAATAAAGCTGCTATGAACTTTAAAGTGTAGTTTTTGTGTAAATATAAAATGCCGAAACTGCATTTGCTACCCAGGCAGGAAACTGAAAAATCTCTATAGAATCTGAGAGTCTAGGAGAAAAAGCAAAGGTACTCATATTATGAGCTTCCCAAGAAACTTCTAACTGTATTACTGCATATTGCAGTGTACAATCAACAAGGGCTACATACGTCTTCAGAGCATCTAATCAGTATTTTTGTCCCTGACACCTAATAAGTGTTGGCAAACAAAAATCTGAGGAAAGTCTCTAACACAAAAGATAGGGATTACAACAAATAGATAGAAAACAAAAGAAAATTCAAGAAAAACATAACCGCTGAGAGAAGAAAGCTTCTCACACATATACATACCAATAGACTCTAAGAGAGAATAAATTGAACACATGAAATAAGAACAGGATGCTATTAGGTTGGTGCAAAAGTAATTGCATTTTTTTGCCATTATTTTTAATAGTAAAAAGTAGCATTTGGGGAATAAGAAAGAAACCTCAGGGGTGAAAAAGATGATAGCAGAAATTAAAAAGTCAAGAGAGAGTTTGAAATATAATGTCAAGGACATTATGTTAAAAGACAAAGAAACAGAAATGGAAAATAGGGGAGAAAAGAGAAGACATTAAATGATCAATCCATCCAATATGTCCAGAAAAAAAGATTCGAGAAAATGGAGAGCAGGAAACCATCAATGAAATAATTCAACAAGAAGGCAAACATATCTTGACCAGGTGCAGCAGCTCACACCTGTAATCCCAGCATTTGGGGAAGCCAAGGCAGGAGGATCTCTTGAGCCCAGAAACTCAAGATCAGCCTGGGTGATACAGGGAGACCCCATCTTTAAAAAAAAAAAAATAAGAACATAAACATATCTTTATTGTGACATTTTCATAACATGTTCTCAAAGAAATAAACATCTACGAGAAGAATTTGTGAGAAGCACATCACGAAAAACAAAATGTATCTTTTGAGCATATTAAGGTAACAAAATATACCCTTTCATTTCTTGGAAATGCACTGTCATTGCTGTCACTCGAGGATTGTTGGGGAAGAGGAAGAGGAAGATTCTTTCTTCTCCTATCAATTTTATACTTTCATTTTTTTTAATTAAAGCATGTCTGGTTCAGGTTTTAATCATACTTTTAATTTCAAGGAACTGAACAAGTCATAATAGTGAAACTGACAATTGGTTGTAGTATTTTATCTTATTACAAAGGTCTACACTTTTTTTTCTTTTTTGAGACAGAGTTTCGCTGTTGTTGCCCAGGCTGGAGGGCAGTGGCACGATCTCAGCTCACTGCAACTGCAACCTCTGCCTCCCAGGTTCAAGTGATTCTCCTGCCTCAGCCTCTCAAGTAGCTGGGATTACAGGTGTCCACCACCACGCCCAGCTAATTTTTTGTGTTTTTAGTAGAGATGGGGTTTCACCATTCTGGCCAGGCTGGTTTCAAACTACTAACCTCAGGTGATCCACCCACCTTAGCCTGCCAAAGTGCTGGGATTACAGGCATGAACCACCATGCCCTGCCTACAAAGGTCTATTTTTAAGGAAAAAAAGTACTATCCCACTTTCAGCTTGAAAATATACATCAGGCTGCCCATAGTTGTGTTTGTTTTGAAGAGTTTCCGTTGCTCTTTATTCCAAAAAAGGATAGTTTTTTTTTAATATTCAGAATTCTTACAGTGACTCTGTTGGCACCTGTAGGCACTCTGCTATCTGAGGTGACTACAGGGACACAACAATGTGTAGATGCCATTTCAGCACCTTCTCTTCTCTCCCCATCCCATAGTCGATGGCCTCACCAAGTGAAACAGAGCTATCCATTATGATGAAGAGATGTGAGTTGACATAAAAGGCTAGGAAGATCCTGGCCTTAATATGAAAGCTCCTATAAATGTCTTCATTTTACCATATAGAAAAACATTTAGATCTGATATTTAGAAACAAATTGTTCATATGCAGTCAAGAGTCTGTTCTGTCTTATGATCTGAATTACTTTTCTTGAATAAACATTCTCAGAAAATAAATGCACAGTTTTTCCAGTTTGAAGAGGAAGAATGAACATAGAGAAAAACCCAAGAAAAACAGCTAAACTGATTGATGGTAGGCTTAGGGTTTAAAATAACAGATTTGTGTCATGCTCCCTCTTCAAACCACTTTGTCTTCAATTTTTTTCTCTGCCTTTTCCTGGTTCTGTTTCCTCTCTGTCCCCGCAAGCACAACTGGACTGCTTCTCTTGAATGTTGCATATATAATAATTAACAGATGTAGTAAATATTTATTCATCAAAAATACAGTTTCTATACTGCATGCCATGCACTGTGATGGGAGATGAAAATACAATGTTAATGAAAATAAATAGTCTTTGTGGGGTTTATAACCTAATATGGTAAACTCGAAATTCCTATGTTATGCTAAATTCCCTCCACCTGTGCCTATATCACTTTCCTCTGCATACATATTTATCACCTATCATCCTCTCCTGTCACATATACACAGAGTGCTGACATAGCAACCAATAAAATTTTAATTGACAGACTTAGAAACCAGTAATGCAGAAGCTGTCAAAATGCTAAATGTAGATGCTAAGGCTCCCCATTCACAGCCAACAACAACAAAAATAAAATAAAATATTTAAGATGATCAAACCAATCAAGAGTTCATTTAAGCACCCAAGTTGATTATCAGATTGGTTATGACTAGAGTTAAGGAAAAGATATGCAAAACACCTGTTCAAACTCTTTTGCACCTATGTTTCCTTAGGCTCTACAAGTTTGGGAGTGACAGGAGTCCTATTTATGGAAACACAGTAGTTTCCTAATTCTTCTCTCACTTATTATTGAATATCTTCCAGATGCTCTTTAAAATTTCCTGCAAGCATTCCTGCGTGTCCCCTGAAGAGATCCCACTGGTATTGATGTGTGAGGCTGTCTTAGCGACCACTTCCTCCATTCCTGTGGTTACTTCATCTCTGGCTCCATGTGAGCTATATCCCAATCTCTGTGAAGCCTGATGAATGTGCAATTTCACTGATGCTGCCTCTGATGAGGTCTTTTGTCAAGGTCTGCTGAAGTCATGCCGTGCTCATGTGGTGCTTTGCTGAAGCTGCCAAAACTCCAATATGGCTGGTGCCCTCCCCTGCTGATAGCCCAGTGCCCTCAATAGATCACTGGCATTCTATATTCTCAGCTGCAGTCACAGTGTAGAAAACAAACGGTCTCACCTGTGTAGTTCTCGGCTAAACATACCTCGTTAGCAGTTATGAGTGCTGTAACACATGCAAGACAAATAAAAAATAAAGTACTGGTCTATTTATATGGGAATCTCCAAAATGCTGGGCCTTTGGATAAGCATGGATGGAAAGTATAGTTGGAAAGCAAGATGAGGGACCCAAGCTGAGCCTCCTACCTCCTATTCTACACGTAAATCTTAGAGCCTGCATGCTGAGGTATGCACACAGAGGCATAAACAGCATCTTCAAACCTGACTCCATATCACTTACACAAACAGGCCTGCCTTATACACCCAGTTACATGCAGAACAGAGAGAGCTTGAAGAATGATGATGTGAAGCTAATTATGACTAAGACTGCTGAATGAAAGCTTTTCCCAAAGATATAGCAAGAAATAAACTGAGAGAGTCTGTATGTATAGCAAATCAAAACATTCATTTTAAGTAGTTTGACTTGTCCATCTCCCTCCTACCCTGCCCTTCACTTACCTGGAGATTCTTTACTAAGAAAAAACTTCAGCTATGCTTCCATGAGGATCAGGGATGCATTAGGGAGCTTCCTTTATGTGTATCTTCAGGCATCCTTAATATCATGTATCTTTTCTATGTTACTTGCTGAGACCATAGTAAATCAAAGTAACAGTAATGTTGGACCAATTAAAGAAGTAGTCTCTCCTAATCCCAAATCTAGACCCCCTTTTGTATCTGGTCGAGCACACAAGACCTTCTTCAGAAGACAGGCTGTGGGCTCTTCCCAGGCTAAGCACAAGGAGACAAAAAGTGCTAGTAACTGGAAGAGTAGAGAAGCCATGTCATATGTGAACACCCTTCCCTCTAATAGACAAATCCCAGTGAACAAAATCCTGCCTAATAAATTAGCTACTTTACCTAACCACTCCCACCTTAGCAGGAATAAGTAAAACCAGTACTTCTCTACATTCCAAAAGGGCTTGAGGAACAGAAGTTCACTCAGTCCTTAAACTCATTATGTATTGAACCAGGAACTTGAGGAATGAGGCACAAATGTTTACCCCTACATGTTTCAAAAGAGTAAATACCTGTGCTTTCAATGTCACTTAGAATCATGGGGAAACTGCAAAAGAAATAAAATACCTAGGACTATATCTAACTCAGAAGGTGAAAGATCTCTACAAGGAGAACTACAGAACAGTGTTAAAAGAAATTATAGATGACATAAACAAATGGAAAAATATTCCATCCTCATGGATTTGAAAAATCAATATCATTAAAATAGTCACACTGCCCAAAGCAATCTACAGACTCAATACTATTCTTATAAATTACCAATGTTATTTTTCACAGAATTCAAAAAAAAACTATTCTAAAATTTATATCAAACCATGAAAGAGTCCAAATAGCCAAATCAACCCTAAGCAAAAAGAACAAAGCTGGAGGCATCATATTATATAACTTCAAACTATAGTATAAAGCTACAGTAACTAAAACAGCATAGTACTGGCCCAACAAACAGACACATGGACCAACAGAACAGAATGTATAATCTACAAATAAAGTCACACACCCACAGCCATCTGGTCTTTGACAAAGTCAACACAAATAGGCAATGGGGAAAGGACTCCTTCTATTTAATAGGGAGTCCTTCTGGGATAGCTGGCTAGCAATATGCAGAAGAATAAAACTGGACCCCTACTGATATGGTTTGGCTGTGTCCCTACCCAAAAACTTATCTTGAATTGTAATCCCCATAATTCCCACGTTTCAAGAAAGAGACAAGGTGGAGGTAATAGAATCATGGGGACAGTTTCCCCCATGCTGTTCTCATGATAGTTAGTGAGTTCTCACAAGATATGATGGTTTTATAATTGTTTGGTAGTTCCTCCCACTTTCATTCTCCTTCCTGATGCCTTGTGAAGAAGGTACCTTGCTTCTCCTTCACTTTCCCCCGTGATTGTGAGTTTCCTAAAGCCTCCCCAGCCGCACTAAACTGTGAGTCAATTTAAACCTCTTTCTTTTATAAGTTACCCAGGTTCAGGCAGTTCTTCATAGTAATGTAAGAATGGACGAATATACCTACCTTTAATCATATACAAAAATTAATTCAAGATGCATTAAAGACTTAAATGTAAGACCTAAAATTACAAGAATTCTAAAAGAAAAGCTAGGAAATACCATTCTGGATATCAGCCAGAATCATGACAGAAGTGCAAATCAAAACCACAATGAACTACCCTCCCATACCAGTCAGCATGGCGATTATTAAAAAGTCAAAAAAAACAGATCCTGGGGAGGATGCAGCAAAAAGGTAACGCTTATACATTGTGGTTGGAGTATAAATTAGTTCAGCCACTGTGGAAAGTCGTTTGGAGATTTCTCAAACTGTCAAAGAACTTAAACAGAACTATTATACAACCCTTAAATCCCATTACTAGGTATATACCCAAAGAAATATAAATCTGTCTACCAAAAAGACATATGCACTCACATGTCCTTGCAGTTCTATTCACAATAGCAAAGACTAGAACCAACCTAGGTGCCCATCAAAAGTAGAGTGGATAAAGAAACTGTGTTACATATACACACCATGGAATACTATGCAGACATAAAAAAAAAAATGAAATCATGTCCTTTGCAGAAACACAGATACTGCTGGAGACCATTATGCTAAGCAATTAACACAGGAACAGAAAACTGCTTATAAGTGGAAGCTAAATATCATGTACACATAGACACAAAGATGTCAACAGTAGACACTAGGTACTACTAGAAGGGTGAGGGAGGAGAAAGGGGGACAAGGATTGAAAATCAAACTACCGGATACTATGTTTATTACTTGGGTGATGGGATTAATCATACTCCAAACCTCAGCATCACACAATATACCCACGTAACAAACGTGCATGTGTACCCCCTGAATCTAAAATAAAAGTTGAAATTAAAAAAAAAAAAAAAAGATTTAGAATGCGATCTAAAAAATAAGCTTGGGGAAACTTAACTTTCAGTCTCGTAAGTAGCCCCTGCCTCTAAGACTCAACCCAATATACACAGATGGTACCTGAGGATTCTAAATCGTCTTCTCCCTGCTAATGCTTGGGGATTGTTATCATAGCAACGTACATTTTTTCTCAACATGCTGTACCTTTCCAGAAAGATTCTTCCCCAGGAGCACTATTATTATTCATACAAACAGGCTCCTGGTAAGCTCCCTCTCTGCCCTTCCAGGAAGCCCTGAACACATCTTAATTTAGAGTGAGCACAACCTTGGTTCTGCTGCAAAGTCAAGATCTGTCATAAACTAGCTCTTACTGACCTTTGCAGTCAACTATGTTTATCTTTTTGTCCAGCTTACCAAACTATTTACATCGCCCTAGACATGCATATATAGATTGGATAGATAGAGGATAGATACAGATAGGTAGATAGATGACAGACAGATAGATAGATATAGAAAATGTGATACCCATATACACCAAATGTGATACATATTCACACACACAGACACACACACACACAAAATACACACACCGAGAGAGATATATACAGATATATAGACAAAGGAATATAGATGTGTGTGTGTGTGTATATGTATGTATGTGTGTGTATATATATGTGTGTGTATATATATATAGAGAGAGAGAGAATGTGTGTGTGTAAATTTTTCTGCCATAAAACAAAAAACCAAAGCACCTGGACCATGGATTTTATAAAAATAGAAACACTGGCATATGCAGCCCCTTATTCTCTTTCACTAGGAAGTTTACTCTGGGGTTGTTAGAGTTCATATAACTGCCAGCTAGGAAAATTCTTCTTGTGAATCTCGTGCTAAATTCTGGACTGCTACTTTAAAATATTTTTAGTTGTTTTTGGCTTTTATGATGTAATTATTGAAGTTTAGTGAAGACCCAGGTGTGTTGCCTCTCAACTGCAATATTTGTACAGTTTAATGTGTCTGTATTTATTGTATTTGTATATTTCTAAAATTACAAAGTCTTACTTACACGTACCAAAGTGAGATCAAAGAAATAAAGCATTTTGAACAGCATTCTTTGCAAAAGAATAAAAATACTCTAGAATTAAAGGTTTTTTCCTAACTTCCTTATGATGAAGTAGGTAGAGTTTCAGAATACAGTAGGAAAATAAAATTCTAAATGTCCCGCAGAGAACACCAGCTCTGGTAAATACTTTGCAAAGAAATATCACCATTGGGTTTAAATAGAAAACTGAGAAAGTTAATTATATTAAATAATCTTGGATCAGATAGTCTTTATGGTAAATAGCATCTTTAGCCCCAGTTCTTCACATTTGCCCCCTATATCCACACATTTTGCCATGTGACTTTACAGTTACTTGAACTAAAAATGTAACTTGCTTTGGTTAGTCGATAAATTAGATAAAAATAGAATTTCATTTCATTTCATTTCCAGCCTAAGTCTTAAAACACCTTGCGTTTTTCTGTTTGCATTATTGTGTTCCTGCCATCTCTGTGAAAAATTTATGCCTGAGTTTGCCCACTAGTCCCAAGAGATGAAGAACACGTGAAGCAAATCCACTCAGTCAAGCTGCTCCAATCAACCAGCCTAGATCAGTAGACCAGCACCCATAGACACATGAATGAGTCCTGTGAAACTACTACAAGAAATCATTGGGGAAATTCTCCAGGACATTGGAGTGGGCAATAATTTCATTAGTAATACCCCACAAGTATAGGCAACCAAAGTAAAACTAGACAAAGGGGATCATATCAAGTTTAAAAACTTTTGTATAGCAAAGGAAACAATCAACAAAATGAAGAGACAGCAAACAGAATGGGAGAAAATATTTGCAAACTATCCATCTGACAGGGGTTTAATAACCAGAATATATAAGGAGCTCAAACAATTCTATTTTTAAAATGTAATAATTTGATTTTTAAATGGGCAAAAGATCTAAATAGACATTTCTCAAAAGAAGACATGCAAATGACAAACAGGTATATGGAAAAGTGCTCAACATCACTGATCATCATAGAAATGCACACCAAAACTACAGTGAGGTATCATCTCACCCCAGTTAAAATGTCTTTTAACCAAAACACAGGAGGACCCAAGCCAGTCTGATATAGTTTGCATGTTTGTTGCCTCCAAATCTCATGTTGAAATATTGGAGGTTGGGCCTGGTGGGAGGTGAATGGATCATGAGGGCAGATCCCTCATGAATGGTTTAGCATCATCCTCTTGATGATAAGTGAGTTCTCACTCAGTTTCCACAAGCTCTGGTTGTCTGGGATTTCCCCTTTCTCTCTCACTCTTGATCCTGCTCTTGCCATGTGACTTGATGGCTCCCCTTCATCTTCCACCATGATTGGAAGCTTCCTGAGACTCTTACCAGAAGCAGATGCTGGCACTATGCCTCATGTACTGTCTGAAGAACTGTAAGCCAATTAAATCTCTTTGCTGAAAATAAATTACCCAGTCTCAGGTATTTCCTCATAGCAATATAAAAATAGACTAATGCACACTTTGCCTAGAAATCTCCTGAGCTAAATATTCAGCACACTTTGCCTAGAAATCTCCTCAGCTAAATAGTCAGTTTCATCACTCACAGTTTCTACCACACACAAAACACTGTAACACAGTTCATTGAAGTTTTTTGCCACTTTATGACAAGAATCACCTTTCCCCAAGTTTCCAATAACATATTCTTCATTTCTTAGACTTCACAAGAGTCACTCTTAATGTTCATATTTCTAGCATGTACCTCAAAACTATTCCACCTGCTGACCATTACTCAGTTTCAAAGCCACCTCCACATGTATTTTTTTACAACAGCACCCCACTTCTCAGTACCAAAATCTGTATTAAGTCAGTTCAGGCTCCCATAACAAAATACCATCGACTGAGTGGCTTAAACAATAGAAGTTTATTTATCACAATTTTAGAGGCTGAAAATCAGATTACAGTGCCAGTATGGTCAGGTCCTTGTGAAGGCCCTCTTCCTGGTTTGCAGATGGCTGCCCTCTCACTGTGTTTTCATATAATAGAGAGAGAGACAGCACCCTCTCTGGTGTCTCTTTTTTTATAAGGGCATTAATTCTATCATGAGGTCCCCACACTCATGACCTCATCTAAACTGAATTATATCCCACAGGTCCCATCTTCAAATACCATCAAATTGGGCAACACTTTTAGTATTTGAGGAAAGTTAGTAGGCCCTTCTTTCCTCATCCATTTTTTGAGACTTTGCTATTTTATCAGTCCCTTAGAATAAAGCTCAGTGTAAGACATAAGGGGTTAATGAAGAGCCCTATATCCAAAATCAGGAAAGCTGATACTTGAGGTTGGCTCACTCAACATGTACTTCACACTCCTTTTATATTCCTTTCTCAACTACAGTAGATGGAAGACTGAAAGCTCAACCTTGCAAATTCTCTTGCGGTTTAAGAGGCCATATAGACTCAGTGTTGGCCAATTAAATGTAAGCAGAAGTGTGCTATCTCTTCATCTTCCATGAAACTGAAGGTGAACCAGTCTGTTTTCTTGATGGCATCAGGGAACTCCACTCCCAACCCTAAACCACTTGTCTCAAAATTTCTTAGTGTTTTTGGAGGAAAAAAAAAAAAAATTTTTAATTATACCCTTTATTTTTAAATGCCTGTAGATTTCTGTTAAAATGCCATTGAATAGAATCTTGCCTTTAAATCTGTGTTTGAGTCCTAAGTCTGACATTGTCTATATGCATTTAAGCAAGCATATATATGTTGTCTTTTATCCTTTATGTTAATTGTAGGTGCTGGATTCGATACTCTACATCTTTTTCAAGGGCTCATATTTCACACTTGGATTTTCTTATAAAAGCATCTCTTCTAACTGATCTCTTTTTAATCTCAAATAACCCACCTGAAAACCAGACTCATTCCTTTAATTTACCTTTACTCATTTGAATAACATTTGTTGAACCTAGCCTACTGTCTTATGCATGGAAAATTCTTAATAGGTAATTGCTGAACTTAATATAGTTAGAAAGGCTACAATAGAATAATATTATTTATCTATGTTATCTCCCTCTGGATTACCCTTCTCTAACCTTCAGCAGCTTGCTAAATAAAACAAGACTTGCAAACAATTACATTATGTCGGCTCTTCAGGTTTTCACACTTGTAGCCTCATTATATCTTCAAGATTTTTTTCCTAGAACATCTTTCCTTGTCACAAATAAGTGCAGTTTAATTATAGCAAGTTTGGATATTAGAGAAACATACCATTTTGATGTATTTGTAGCCAGAATTGTTTATTCTATATATAACAAACTTGAGATTATGCTGGAAGGGTATTTTTTCAATTTAATATTTTATCATAATATTCTATCTCTTTAAATAGTCTTTGGAACATGATATAAAATAATCAGGCTGGGCACAGTGGCTCACACCTGCAATCCCAACACTTCGAGAGGCCAAGGCAGGAGGATCTCTTGAGCCCAGGACTTCAAGACCTGCCTAGGCAACATGGCAAATGCCCTCTACAAAAATACAAAAATTAGTTGGGCATGGTGGTGCATGCCTGTAGTTCCAGCTACTTGGGAAGCTGAGGTGGGAGGATTGCTTCAGCCCAAGAGGTTGAGATTGCAGTGAGCTGTGATTGTGTCACTGCATTTAAATTTTTTTTAAATTAGTAATTATTCCTGAGGAAGATTTTTTCTCAAGAAAAGTATTTTATTAATGATTTATAGATGTAGAATATTAAGCACATAAAATATTTTGATTTTCTGAGGTTATATAGCAAGTTAATATTTAAGATTACTGATTCCTCCTTACCTAACTTATTCCACTGAAATATGAAGTAGATGTCCCCAAAATAATGATGTTAATGATCAATCATTATGACAAATATCACATAAAACTCAATCTGTCACATCAAATCTCAAACAAATTACACAGAAGGTATATAGGTAAGAAGTAGATACATAATAAATATGTATGGATGGAGGAATGGATGTATGAATTCAATGAGTGGATGGATGGATTTGATGAATCCGAGCCAAATAGCTACTGTTTGCGTTAGAGAATGGTATCTGAGAAAAGATTAAAAACATATTATTTCCTTTATGCTTCAGAGCTAAAACGGGGAGCTTGATACAGTCCTTAGAATCCATGAACGACTCTTGACAGGAATAGATCTTTTACCAAATCCACAGTTATCCCAGCTGCATCTCACTGGCCCAGTTCATGCCGTTGCAGGAATGCTGTAACCCATACAAGAAGCCACTGCAAAGCTTGGTGCAGTACAAATAGATACTTATAGTGATATGTATGCCATTAGGATTTTTACCACATTCTGCCTTCTGCATAATGGTAAACAAAAATGTTTGTTCCTTCTAACCCTAACTAACTCTAGATAACCTCATTTCTGGAGAAGCTATTTAGATACAAGTGAAATCAATTACGACATCTGAAACACAGAAGGTTATCCATTAGGAATAAACTTTTGATATTGTAAAGAAAGAGGCATTGAGAAAAGGAATTCAAGAGTATCTACCTTGGTATACCTGGAGGAAGAAACTACAGTTATCTCTAGTGATCTCTTTGTGTCATATATATTACCTGCTATACTTAGCTTGTGCTGTCAATAAGACATGCTCTCTTACTTCAACAATGTCTCATCATTTCATTCATAAATATTTAAGTATATAAGTGTTAAATATTTATGGATTAAATGATAAAGACTCCTTTAAGAATCGCAATACTATTGTCAAGTTTAAAAATTAACATTTTATGTAGTTATAGAGGCAGTAAGAAAGAAAAAGAAATTAGAATTAATTTCTTTTTATAATTATTATCCTTTAAGTTCTGGAGTAAATGTGCACAATGTGCAGGTTTGTTACATAGATATACATGCACCATGTTGGTTTGCTGCACCCATCAACTCATCATTTACATTAGGTATTTCTCCTAATGCTATCCCTTCCCCAGCCTCCCACCCCTCAACAGGCCCCAGTGTGTGGAGTTCCCCTTCCTGTGTCCATGTGTTCTCATTGTTCAACTCCCACTTACGAGTGACAACATTCAGTGTTTGGTTTTCTCTTTTTGGTGTTACTTTGCTGAGAATGATGGTTTCCAGTTTCGTCCATGTCCCTGCAAAGGACATGACCTCATCCTTTTTTGTGGCTGCATAGTATTCCATGGTGTATATGTGCCACATTTTCTTTATCCAGTATATCATCGATGGGCATTTGGGTTGGTTCCAAGACTTTGCTATTGTGAACAGTGCTGCAGTAAACATACGTGTGCATGTGTCTTTATAGCAGAATGATTTATAATTCTTTGAGTATATAACCGGAAATAAGATTGCTGGGTCAAATGGTATTTCTAGTTCTAGATCCTTGAGGAGTTACCACACTGTCTTCCACAATGGTTGAACTAATTTACACTCCCACCAATGGTGTAAAAGCATACCTATTTCTCCACATCGTCTCCAGCATCTGTTGTTTCCTGACTTTTTAATGATCGCCATTCTAATTGATATGAGATGGTGTCTCACTGTGGTTCTGATTTGCATTTCTCTAACGATCGGTGACAATGAGCATTTTTTCATGAGTTTGGTAGCTGCATAAACGTCTTCTTTTTAAAAGTGTTTTTTCATATCATTCACCCAATTTTTGATGGGGTTGTTTGATTTTTTCTTGTAAATTTGTTTAAGTTTCTTGTAGATTCTGGATATTAGCTCTTTGTCAGATGGATAGATGGCAAAAATTTTCTTCCTTTCTGCAGGTTGCCTCTTCACTCTGATGATAGTTTCTTTTGCTGTGCAGAAACTCTTTAGTTTAATGAGATCTCCATTGTCTATTTTGGCTTTTGTTGCCATTGCTTTTGGTGTTTTAGTCATGAAGTCTTTGCCTATGTTTATGTCCTGAATGGTATTGCCTAGGTTATCTTCTAGGGTTTCTATGGTTTTAGGTCTTATGTTTAAGTCTTTATTCCATCTTGAGTTAATTTTTGTATAAGGTGTAAGGAAGGGATCCAGTCTCAACTTTCTGCATGTAGGTAGACAGTTTTCCCAACACCATTTATTAAATAGGGAATCCTTTCCGCATTTCTTGTTTTTGTCAGGCTTGTCAAAGATCAGATGGTTGTAGATGTGTGGTGTTATTTCTGAGGCCTCTGTTCTGTTCCATTGGTCTATATATCTGTTTTGGTACCAGTACCATACTGTTTTGGTTACTGCAGCCTTGTAATATAGTTTGAAGTCAGGTAGTGTGATGCCTCCAGCTTTGTTCTTTTTGCTTAGGATTGTCTTGGTTACATGGCTACATGGGCTCTCTTTTGGTTCCATATGAAATTTAAAGTAGTTTTTCCCAATTCTATGAAGAAAGTCAGTGGTAGCTTGATAGGGATAGCATTGAATATATAAATTACTTTGGGCAGTATGGCCATATTCAAGATATTGATTCTTCCTATCCATGAGCACGGAATGTTCTTCCATTTGTTTGTGTCCTCTTTTATTTCCTCGAGCAGTGGTTTGTAGTTCTCCTTGAAGAGGTCCTTCACATCCCTTGTAAGTTGGATTCCTAGGTATTTTATTCTCTTTGTGGCAATTGTGAATGGGAGCTCTGTCATGATTTGGCTCTCTGTCTGTTATTGGTGTATAGGAATGCTTGTGATTTTTGCACATTGATTTTATATCCAGAGACTGCTGAAGTTGCTTACCAGCTGAAGGAGATTTTGGCGTGAGATGATGGGATTTTCTAAATATACAATCAAGTTATCTGCAAACAGAGAAAATTTGACTTCCTCTTTTCCTAATTAAATACTCTTTATCTCTTTCTCTTGCCTGATAGCCCAGGCCAGAACTTCCAATGCTATGTTGAATAGTAGTGGTGAGAGAAGGCATCCTTGTCTTGTGCCGGTTTTCAAAGGGAATGCTTCCAGTTTTTGCCCATTCATTATGATATTGGCTGTGAGTTTGTCATAAATACTTCTTATTATTTTGAGATTGCCTGGTTTAGCCTTTCATCAATCCCTCATTTATTGAGAGTTTTTAGCATGAAGGGCTGTTGAATTTTGTCAAAGGCCTTTTTTACGTCTATTGAGATAATCGTGTGGTTTTTGTCATTGGTTCTGTTTATGTAATGGATTATGTTTATTGATTTGTGTATGTGAAACAAGCCTTGCATCCCAGGGATGAAGCTGACTTGATCATGGTGGATAAGCTTTTGATGTGCTGCTGGATTCGGTTTGCCAGTATTTTATTGAGGATTTTCACATCGATGTTCATCAGGGATACTGGCCTAAAATTTTCTTTCTTTGTTGTGTTTCCACCAGGTTTTCGTATCAGGATGATGCGGAACTCATGAAATGAGTTTAGGAGGATTCCCTCTTCTACTATTGATTGGAATAGTTTCAGAAGAAATGATACCAGTTCCTCTTTGTATCTCTGGTAGAATTTGACTGTGAATCTGTCTGGCTCTGGACTTTTTTTGGTTGGTGGGCTATTAATTATTGCCTCAATTTCAGAACCTGTTATTGGTCTATTCAGAGATTCGACTTCTTCCTGGTTTAGTCTTGGGAGAGTGCATGTGTCCAGGAATTTATCCATTTCTTCTAGATTTTCTTGTTTATTTGCATAGAGGTTTTACAGTATTCTCTGATGATAGTTTGTATTTCTGTGGGATCAGTGGTGATAATCCCTTTAACATTTTTTAATTGCATCTATTTGATTCTTCTCTCTTTTCTTCTTTATTAGTCTGGCTAGCGGTCTATCTATTTTGTTGATCTTTTCAAAAAACCTGCTCCTGGATTCATTGATTTTTTTTGAAGCATTTTTTGTGTCTCTATCTCCCTTAGTTCTGCTCTGATCTTAGTTATTTCTTGTCTTCTGCTAGCTTTAGAATGTGTTTGCTCTTACTTCTCTAGTTCTTTTACTTGTTGTGTTAGGGTGTTGATTTCAGATCTTTCCTACTTTCTCTTGTGGGCATTTAGTGCTATAAATTTCCCTCTACACACTGCTCTAAACGTATCCCATAGATTCTGGTACATTGTGACTTTGTCCTCATTGGTTTCAAAGAACATCTTTATTTCTGCCTTCATTTCGTTACTTACCCAGTAGTCATTCAGGACTAGGTTGTTCAGTTTCCATGTAATTGTGCAGTTTTGAGTAGGTTTCTTAATTCTGAGTTCTAATTTGATTGCACTGTGGTCTGAGAGACAGTTTGTTGTAATTTCTGTTCTTTTTCATTTGCTGAAGAGTGTTTTACTTCCAATTATGTGGTCAATTTTAGAATAAGTGTGATGTGGTTCTGAGAAGAATGTATATTCTGATGATTTGGGGTGGAGAGTTCTGTAGATGCTTATTAGGTTCACTTGGTCTAGAGATGAGTTCAAGTCCTGGATATCCTTGTTGATTTTCTGTCTCGTTGATCTGTCTAATATTGACGGTAGGGTGTTAAAGTCTCCCACTATTAATGTGTGGGAGCCTAAGTCTCTTTGTAGGTCTCTAAGAACTTGCTTTATGAATCTGGGTGCTCCTGTATTGGGTGCATATACATTTAGGATCGTTAGCTCTTCTTGTTGAATTGATCCCTTTACCAATATGTAATGTCCTTCTTTGTCTCTTTTGATCTTTGTTGGTTTAAAGTCTGTTTCATCAAAGTCTAGGATTGCAACCCCTGCTTTCTTTTGCTTTCCATTTGCTTGGTAGATCTTCCTCCATCCCTTTATTTTGAGCTTATGTGTGTCTTTGCATGTGAGATGGGTCTCCTGAATACAGCACACTGATGGGTCTTGCCTCTGTATCCAATTTGCCAGTCTGTATTTTATAATTGGGGCATTTAGCCTATTTACATTCAAGGTTAATATTGTTATGTATGAATTTGATCCTGTCATTATGATACTAGCTGGTTATTTTGCCAGTTAGTTGATGCAGTTTCTTCATAGCTAAGTGGTCTTTACAATTTGACATGTTTCTGCAGTGGCTGGTACCAGTTGTTCCTGTCAATGTTTAGTGTTTCCTTCAGGAGCTCTTGTAAGGCAGGCCTGGTGGTGACAAAGTCTCTCAGCATTTGCTTGTCTGTAACGGATTTTATTTATCCTTCACTTATGAAGCTTAGTTTGGCTGGATATGAGATTCTTGGTCGAAAATTCTCTTCTTTAAGAATGTTGAATATTGTCCCCCACTCTCTTTTGGCTTGTAGGGTTTCTGCCAAGAGATCTGCTATTAGTCTGATGGGCTTCCCTTTGTGAGTAACTCAACCTTTCTGTCTGGCTGCCCTTAACATTTTTTCCTTCATTTCAACCTTGGTAAATCTGACAATTATGTGTCTTGGGGTTGCCCTTCTCGAGGAATATCTTTGTGGCATTCTCTATATTTCCTAAATCTGAATGTTGGCCTGCCTTGCTAGGTTGGGAAAGTTCTCCTGGATAATACCTGAAAAGTGTTTTCCAACTTGATTCCATTCTCCCCATCACTTTCAGGTACACCTATCAAACATAGATGTGGTCTTTTCACATAGTCCCATATTTCTTGGAGGATTTTTTTGTTTCTTTTCACCTTTTTTTCTCTAATCTTTTCTCTCACTTTGTTTCATTAATTTGATCTTCAATCTCTGATATCCTTTCTTTCACTTGATTGATTCGGCCATTGAAGCTTGTGTATGCTTCACGAAATTCTCGTGCTGAGTTTTTCAGCTCCATCAGGTCATTTATGTTCTTCTCTACACTGATTATTCTAGTTAGCAATTCGTCTAACCTTTTTTCAAGGTTCTTAGCTTCCTTGTGGTGGGTTAGAACATGCTCCTTTATCTCTGAGGAGTTTGTTATTATCCACCTTCTGAAGCCTCCTTCTGTCAGTTCATCAAACTCATTCTCCATCCAGTTTTGTTCCTTTGCTGGGGAGGAGTTGTGACCCTTTAGAGGTAAAGAGGCATTCTGGTTTTTGGAATTTTCAGCCTTTCTGTGCTGGGTTTCTCCCCATCTTTGTGGTTTTATCTACCTTTGGTCTTTGATGTTGGTGACCTACAGATGGGGTTTTGGTGTGGACATCCTTTTTGTTGATGTTGAGGCTATTCCTTTCTGTTTGTTAGTATTCCTTCTAACAGGCAGGCCCCTCAGCTGCAGGTCTGTTGGAGTTTGCTGCAGGTCCACTCTAGACCCTGTTTGCCTGGGTATCACCAGAGGAGGCTGCAGAATAGTAAATATTGCTGCCTGATCCTTCTTCTAGAAGCTCATCCCTCAGGGGCACCCTCCAGATGCCAGCTGGAGCTCTCTAGCATGAGGTATCTGTCAGCCTGTACTGGGAGGTGTCTCCCAGTCAGGCTATATGGGGGTCAGGGACCCACTTGAGGAGGCAGTCTGTCCACTATCAGAGCTTGAATGCTGTGCTGGGAGAACCATTGCTCTCTTCCAAGCTGCCAGGCAGAGACATTTAAGTCTGCTGAAGCTCTGCCCACAGCTGCCCCTTCCCCCAGGTGCTCTGTCCTAGGGAGATAGGGAATTTATCTATAAGTCTCTGACTGGAGCTGCTGCCTTTTGTTTAGAGATGCCCTTTCCACAGAGGTGGAATCTAGGGAGGCAGTCAGCCCTGCTGAGCTGCGGTGGGCTCTGCCTGATTCAGACTTCCCTGAGGCTTTCTTTACACTGTGAGCATAAAACTGCCTACTCAAGCCTCAGCAATGGTAGACGCCCCTTCTCCTACCAAGCTCTAGCATCCCAGGTTGATCTCACACTGCTGCACTAGCAGCGAGAATTTCAAGCCAAAAGATCTTAGCTTGCTGGTCTCTGCGGGTGTGGGACCTACCAAGCCAGGCACTGGAGGGAATCTCCTGGTCTGCTGGTTGCAAAGACCATGGGAGTATCTGGGCATGAGTGTACCATTCCTCCTGGTACAGTCTCTCATGGCTTCCCTTGGTTAGGAAAGGGAAATCCCTCAATCCCTTGCACTTCCCGTGTGAGGCCCCATCATGCTTTGGTTTGCCCTCTGTGGGCTGCATCCACTGTCCAACCAGTCCCAATGAGATGAACCAGGTACCTCAGTTGAAAATGCAGAAATCACCCATCTTCTGCATTGATCTCACAGGGAGCTGTAGACCAGAGCCCTTCCTATTCAGTCATCTTGCTGCAAATCCCTAATTTCTTAATATAATTAAATATCTAATCACTATTCAGACTCTTTTCACTTTTCTGCCATTCTATCCATTTTTCAGTTTGTGTTCAAATCAGGATACAAAAGTTTCATATGTTACAATAGGCCAACAATAGATTACTATGTCCCTTCACAGTCTTTTTTCATCTTTTCTTTCTCTCTGATTCTCATTTCAATTTATTTATTGTGGAAATCGAGTTGTTCATCTTGTAGAGTGCATTAATCTATTTTCATGCTAGACATAACTGAGGCTGGGTAATTTGCAAATGAAAGAGGTTTAATTGACTCACAGTTCCACATAGCTGGGGAGGCTTCACAATCATGGCAGAAGGCAAATGAAGAGCAATGTCAAGTCTTACATGGTGGCAGGCAAGAGAGCATGTTCAGGGGAACTCCTATTTATAAAACCGTCAGATCTTGTAAGACTTATTCACTACCATGAGAACAGTATGGGGAAAACTGTCCCCATGATTCAGTTATCTCCACCTGGCCCTGCTGTTGACACATCAGGACTATTGAAATTCAGGGTGAGATTTGGGGGGAGACTCAGCCAAACCATATCATAGAGTTTCTCATTATTGACATTTTCCTGATTATAATCCTGCATTGTCATGTAACATATTCCTATGCCTCTGTATTTCCTATAAATTTATACCAATTTCTATATTTCCTGTGGATCTAGAGGCTTGATCATATTCAGACTTGATTTTTTTTTGGAAAATTATCCCTTTTTAATATCCATGTAAAGTATTTGGGCTTGACATGTCATATTATCAGAAAGTCATTTTGCTTATTTTCTATGTCTGTCCCACCCTTAAATTTTTTGAGATCACAGAAAGTACAGGAGGACTCTGGCTGTCTCACTCTCATCTCCCAGTATGATAAAGGATAATCTGTCTTCAACTTTGAGCCAAACCCTAACTTCATTGTAACACCTAGCCAACCATATGCCAATCTTAAACCCTCAAAAGTCTTAGCACTGAAATTGGGTAATGGTTGCAGATTCCCTTTTCTCATTGTGTATTTTGCTCCAGTGAAAGTCTTCAAGTAAAGATCCTCTTAATCTACTAGTTACTTTCTATTAAAAAATTGCCTTGACCTTGAAATTTTGCTTACAGAGGCTCCATGACCCTAGCATTTGTGACCTTCTGCAGCCTTTGATCTGTTACAAAAAGGATTTATTGTCCTTACAATTACATATCTAAGAGGAAACACTACATATTCTAAAAGCAAAGAAAGTTTTGGGGAGAAATGATGTCAACAAGATGGTGAAATAGAAATCCCTGGACACTTCTTTCCCTCACATACTGATTCAGAAACAACTCATGGATGAATTTCCTTTGTAATATATCAGAAACTAATTGAAAGGCTCCTGTATCCCAGAAGAATATGAAATCTCTCTACTGACTCACTTGAAGTCAGTACAGAGATTTGTGACACTGACACTGCCAGAGACCTTGCCCCCAGTGCAGTGCCATATAATGAGAGACTCCCTAGCTCCCAGTTGTACCCAGGAGACGGAAGAGCTTGGTTTGTGCATCCAGCTCTTCTGGATTGCAAAGTTGGTTTGCCCAACTTTCGCAAGAAGACTCCCAAGCAGACTGGCTTCTGTCTTACCAGTCTTGAAGCCCCAATTGTTCTGGCACAGTCTAGCCACATAAGGGAGACTGGAAGTAACTGCTTGGGCTAGGAGATGCTATTAATCCTCTCGTCTGCTCAACATCGAGCAAGTAGACAAGAACTAGTATCTAGCTCACTAATCCTGATCTCTAGCAGGCCTGCCACTTTCTGTCTAACTTAGAAAGAACTGAGGCAGCATCCTGGATGTCAGCATCTATAGATGCCATAACACCCCAGTCGCAGTCACCTGCCAACCTCATCTCAGCACAGAGCAAGTGAACAACCACAACTGCCTACTTCTCTCTAGGGAGCAAAAGGTTTGGCAAAGATCCCCAGAATCTCTGAATGGCCTAATTGGTGGAGGTTTCCTCCTGTATGAGGCCAGTCCCTGAGGACTGGGAGAGGTGCCCGCATTGTCTCACGTGTAGTCACCAACACAGAAAATCAAGGAAAATGAAGAATTAGGCAAAAACAGACCAAACAGAGGAACAAGATAAATCAAAAACTGACCTTAATGAAACAGAGTCATATGATTTACCTGGCGGAAAATTAAAAATAACTCTCATGAAGATGTTCAACAAGGTCAAGGAAACAAAGCATGAACAAGGTAAAACTTTAACAAAGTCAGAAAATACGTAAAAGCACCAAACAGAAATCATGGAAATAAAGAACACAATAATTATACCAAAATGTTGCTAGAGAGGCACAACAGCAATATACCATAACCAGCAAAATGCTCCCTCAGAAATGAAGGCAAGATAAAGGATTTCCCAGACAAATAAAAGTGAGGGACTTCATCATCACCAGGCCTGCCTTACAATAAGTGCTAAATGGACTTTTTCTAGTTGAAGCAAGAGAATGCTAAACAACACAGAATAACATAAGAAAGTATGAAACTCGTTGTTAAGGTAATTATATAGGCAAATACAGAATACTGTTTTTGTGTAAGGTGGGGGCTAAATCATTTTTACTTCTAGAATAAATATTAAAAAACAAAATTATTAAAAATAATTATAACTGAAAAATTATTAAAAGATACACAATGTGAATAAACATAAATTACGACAATAACACATAAAGTGTTGGAGACAGGGAGTGGTAAAAATGTAGAGTCTTTGTGTACAATTGAACTTAAGTTGTTATTAATTTAAAATAGACTGTCAAAATTGTAAGGTATTTTATATGAGCCCCAAGGTAAGTGTACACACAAGAAAATTCAATAAAACACAAAAGAAGACAGCAAGAGTGAAAAAGAAAAACAAAACAACCACAAGACTAACCAAGAACAACTAACAAAATGGTAAATCCTTCACTGTCAATAATTACTTTAAATGTGAATGTATTTTTAAAAACCCAGTTGAAACACAAAGGGAATCTAAATGAACTAAAAAACAAGACCCAACTATAAACCATCTATTAGAAATTCACTTTAGACTTAAGGAAACATAGGCTAAAAGTGAAGGGATAGAAAAAGATATTCTGCACAAATGGTAGTGAAAGAAAAGTAGAGATGGCCATACTTATATCACACAAAATAGACTTTAAGTCAAAAACTGTCACAAAGGACAAAAAGAACATTTTATAATGATAAAGGGTTGTTCCACCAAGAAGACACAAAAAGTATAATTATATAAGCATTTAATATTAGAA
The DNA here is from genome assembly GCF_047675955.1 of Chlorocebus sabaeus. Classification (NCBI taxonomy): domain Eukaryota; kingdom Metazoa; phylum Chordata; class Mammalia; order Primates; family Cercopithecidae; genus Chlorocebus; species Chlorocebus sabaeus. The sequence continues at coordinate 65,101,659 of NC_132918.1, forward strand.
TACCTAAATATATAAGCATTGAAAATATGTATGGAGAAATAGACAAAAATATGATAATAGTAAAAGACTTCAATATCCCACTTTCGACAATAGAAACAGCATTCAGACAGAAGATCAAAAAGGAAATAGAGGCCCTAAATAACACTGTAGACTAAACAAACCTAAAATTCAGACATATGTAAAACCCTCTACCCAGCAGCAGAAGAATGCACATTCTTCTCCAGCACACAGGAATCTTTCTTCAGGATAAATCACATGTTAACTCCCAAAACAAGTCTTAACAAATCTAAAAAGACTGAAGTCATACCAAGTATCATTTCTGACCATAATGGAATAAAAACAGAAGTCAATAAGAGAAAGAAAATGAAATTCACAAATATGCACAAATTAAACAACACACTCTTACTTTTTTTTCTTTTTTGAGACAGAGTCTCGCTCTGTCATCCATGCTGGAGTGCAATGGCCCAATCTCAGTTCACTGCAACCTTTGCCTCCTGGGTTCAAGCGATTCTCAGCTTCCCAGGTAGTTGAGATTACAGGCATGAGCCATGGCACCTGGCCAACAACACAGTCTTGGACAACTGTTGAATCAAAGAAGAAAAACATTTTAATTAGAAAATACCTCAAGACAAATGAAAAAGAAAACACAACATAGCACAAGTTATGGGATGCAGCAAAAGTAGTACTAACAGGGATGTTTGTATTAAACATCTACATTTAAAAAAAAATAAAATGAAGATCTAACTAACTTTACATCTCAAGAAGTGGGAGCCCAAAGTTAGCAGAAGGAAAGAAATACCAAAGATTAGAATAGAAATAAATGAAATAGAACAGTGATAAACAAAAGATGAACAAAATTAAGACTCTATTTTTTGAAAGGGGAAAATAAATGAATAATTATTAGGTAGACTAACCAGGAGAAACAGAAAAGACAAAAATAAATGAAATTAATAAAAAGGAGACATTACAACTAGTGCACACAAATAAAAGATCATAAAAGGCTACTAGAAATAATTATACACCAACAAACTAATTATCTAGAATAAATTTCTAAAAACTATGCTCTACCAACACTAAATCATGAAGAAATAGAAAGGTTTTTTAAAAAATTATTGTACTTTAAGTTCTAGGGTACATGTGCACAATGTGCTGGTTTGTTACCTAGGTATACATGTGCCATGTTGGTTTGCTGCACCCATCAATTCATCTTTTAAAGTAGGTATTTCTTCTTACGCTATCCCTCCCCCAGTTCCCACCCCCAACAAGCCCCAGTGAGTGATGTTCCCCTCCCTGTGTCCATGTGTTCTCATTGTTCAGCTCCCACTTACGAGTGAGAACATGTGGTGTTTGGTTTTCTGTCCTTGTGATATTTTGCTGAGAATGATGCTTTCCAGCTTCATCCACGTCCCTGCAAAGGACATGATCTCATCTTTTTTTTATGGCTGCATAGTATTCCATGGTGTATATGTGCCACATTTTATTTAACCAGTCTATTATTGATGGACATTTGGGTTGGCTCCAAGTCTTTGCTGTTGTGAATAGTGCCACAATAAACATATGTGTGCATGTGTCTTTATAGTAGCATGATTTATAATCCTTTGGGTATATACCCAGAAATGAGATTGCTGGGTCAAATGGTATTGAAGAAATAGAAAGTTTAAACAGACCTGTAAAAACTATGTAGATTGGAGATATCAGGGGATCATGGCGGACAGGAGGCAGGACTAGATTCCTGCTCCAACTCAGACGGATAGAGCAGCGTGTGGAGTCTTGCGTCATGAATTTTTGCTCCAGAACAACTGCAGGAATAAATCAGGAAACTTGAGGGGACCCACAGACTCCCTGAAGAAAGCAGATTGCTCCTTCAGGACCCAGGAGACACCTCAAATACTCTGAGTACCCAAACTATGAAACTGGGAAATGGAAATTGTCCACCCCCGAACACACACTCCCACTGGAGAAACTGAAGGCCTAGATGATGGGAGAAGATTCTGAACTTATCGGGAGCTGAGTGAATTTAGAGAGCCAAGAAACATACAGGGTTAAGGGAAGCAGCAGGAAAAGCCCTGGGAGCTCGCTGGGTCCCCTAACAAGCCATTTGTGCCTGGCCTCACAGGGGTCCTACAGGAGGACAGACAGAAGCACTGGGAAAAGGCCAGAGGGAGAAGGAAATCTCCAGCTGAACTTCGTAAAATTTGAAGTGACTGAGAAGCCTCCTAGCCAGAACTTGAGGGACGGCATGAATCTGGTATGCAGACTCCAGAGGTGCGAGAAGAAAAAAGCCATATTTGCTTTCACAGCTGGGAGGTGGGTAGCCTGGAACAAGTTCCAGCTCTGCTCACTCACTGCCTGGAAGCAGACTTAGTGCTGTCAGGCAGGGTCATGGTGGGGGCGAGACCGGCCCTTCGGATTGTGTGGGAGCTGGGTGAGGCCTGGGACTGCCGGTTTTCCCCCACTTCCCTGACAACCTGCATGACACAGTAAAGAACATCATAATCCTGCTAGGAATGTAACCCTGTTGACCTGGGAACCTCATCCCCATCCCCCATAGCAGCTGCAGCAAGGCCCACCCAATGGGAGTCTGAGCTCAGACATGTCTAGCCCTACCCCCACCCAATGGTTCTTACCTACCCACCCTGGTAACTGAACAAAAAGGGCATATACTCTTGGGAGTTCTAGGTCCCTGCCCATCACCTGTTTCTCCCCATAATTCCACAACTGATGCTTCCTGGAAAGCACCACATACTGGCAGGAAGCCAACCAGCACAAAAATAGTGCATTAAATCACCAACACTAATAACTTTCACAGAGTTCATTTCACCCTCCTGCCACCTCCACCAGAGCTGGTATCCATGGCTGAGAGACCCACAGACGGTTCACATCACAGAACTCTGTACAGACAACCCCCAGTATGAGCCCAGAGCCTGGTAGACTTGCTAGGTGGCTAGATCCAGAAAGAGATAACAATCACTACAGCTTGGCCCTCAGGAAGCCACATCCATAGGAAAAGTGGGAGAGTACTACATCAACGGAACACCCCATGGGACAAAAGAATCTGAACAGGTTCTAGCCCTAGATCCTGTTCAGCCCCAGATCTTCCCTCTGACAGAGCCTACCCAAATGAGAAGGAAACAGAAAACCTACTCGGTAATATGACAAAACAAGATTCTTTAACACCCCCAAAAACATTACACTAGCTCACCAGCAATGGACCCAAACCAAAAAGAAATCCCTGATTTACTTGCAAAAAAGTTTTTATGAGGCCAGCAATATCCTGATACCAAAACCAGACAAAGATGCTATAACAAAAGAAAGCTACATGCCAGTGTCCTTAAGGAATATAGAAGTAAAAGTCCTTGACAAAACACTAACAAACCAGATAAAAACATATTCAACACTACATTAAAATGATCATACAGTATGACCAAGTGGGATTTATCTCTGGCATGCAAGGATATTTCAACATATGCAAATCTATAAATGTGATATGCCACATTAACAGAAAAAACGATAAAAATTACATGATTATCTCCATAGATATGGAGAAAGCACTTGACAAAATCCGACACTCTTTCATAATAAAATAGAAATTGAAGGAATTATCTTAAAATAATACATCCTATATGTGAAAGGCAGCTATCATATTCAATGGTGAAAAAATTGAAAGCTCTTCCTCTAAGATCAGGAACAAAGTAAGGATGTCCACTGTTGTCACTTTTGTGAAATATAGTATTAGGAATTTTGTCCAGAATAATTAGGTAATAAAAAGAAATAAAAGGCATACAAATGAGAAAGGAAGAAGTAAGATTGTTGCTGTTTGCAGATGGCATAACTGTGAAAACTCAAAAACAAACCATTAAAACATAGATGAATTCGTAAAATTGCAGGATATAAAAACAACATACAAAAATCAGTTGTTTGTTTTTTGTTTGTTTTTTTGGAGACCGAGTCTCGCTCTGTCGCCCAGGCTGGAGTGTAGTAGTGTGATCTCAGTTCACTGCAACTTACACTTCCCAGGTTCAAGCAATTCTCCTGCCTCAGCGTCCTGAGCTGGGACTACAGGCGCATGCCACCACCAGGCTAATTTTTTGTATTTTTAGTAGAGATGGGGTTTCACCGTGTTAGCTAGAATAGTCTCGATCTCCTGACCTTGTGATCCGCCTGCCTCAGCCTCCCACAGTGCTGGGATTACAGGCGTGAGCCACTATGCCCGGCCTGTATTTTTATACTCTAACGAGAAACTATCTTAAAAAAATTAAGAAACAATTTCATTTATAATAGCACCCAAAAGAATAAAATAACTAAGGATAAACCTAACCAAGGGGGTGAAATACTTGTACACTGAAAACTACAAGACACAAATGGAAAGACGTCTCGTGTTCATGGACTAGAAGATTTAATACTGTTAAAAATGCCTATATTATCCAAAACAATCTACAAATTCAATGCAATGTCTATCAAAATCCTAATAACATTTTTACAGATATATAAAAAACAATTGATTCAAACAGAACCATTAAAGATCACAAATATCCAAAGCAATCGCGAGAAAAAACAAATTTTAAGGCCTTGCACTTTCTGATTTCAAAATATATTACAAAACTACAGTGATTTTAAAAGTATGGTACTGGCATAAAGACAGACATATAGACCAATGGAACAGAATTGAAAGCTCAGAAATAAATTCACACGTATATAGTACTGATCTTCAAAAAGGGTACCAAGAATACACAAGGGGGAAAAACAGTTTCTTCAACAAATGCTTTTGGGAAGATAATATATACTTGCAAAATATGAAATTGGACCTTTCTCTTACACCCTATGCCAAAATCAACTGAAAATTGATTAAAAACAAATGTTAAGATCTGGAACTCTAAGACTCCTAGAAAAAAATATAGGACGAAAGCTTTGTAACACATTGTTCTTGGCAATGATTTCGTGAATATGTCACCAAATGCACAGGCAACAAAACCAAAAATAAACAAATGGGACTACATCAAACTAAAAAGCTGCTGCACAACAAAGAAAACAATCAACAGAGTGAAAAGGCAACCTAAGTATAATGGGAGAAAATATTTGTAAACCATATACCTTGATATAGCTTGGATCTGTGTCCCTACCAAATCTCATGTTGAAATGTTATCCCCAGTATTACAGGTAGGACCTGGTGGGAGGTGTTTGGATCATGGAGGCATATCCCTCTTGAATGGCTTAGTGCCCATCCCCTTAGTAATGAGTGAGTGAGCTCTTGTGAGATCTGTTTTTTTTTAAAGTCTGTGGCACCTCACCCCACACTCTCTCACTTGTTCCTGCGTTTGGCATGTAATGTGTCTGCTCCACCTTCACCTTCTATCATGATTGGAAGCTCCCTGAGGCTTCACCAGAAGCCAAACAGATGCCAGCACTATGCTTCTTGTTAAGCCTACAGAACCATGCATGAGTCAATTAAGCTTCTTTTCTTTATAAATTACCCAGTCTCAGGTATTTCTTTATGGCAATGCAAGAATAGCCTAAGACATACTTGATAAAGGGTTAATCTCCAAAATATATAAAGAACCCTTACAATTTAGTAGTTAAAAAAACAACAACCCAACTTAAAAATGGGCTAAGGACTTGAACAGACATTTCTCCAAAGAAGACACACAAATGACCCACAGGTATATGAAAAAAATATTCAACATCACTAATCAGAGAAATGCAAATCAAAGCCATCTCACACCTGTCAGGATGACTCTTATTCTTTCAAAAAGACATCAAGTATAAGTAAGGAAGTGGAGAAATTAGAACCTTGTACACTGTTAGTAGGAATGCAAAACGGTACAGCTGCTATAGAAAATAGCATGGAGTTTTCTCCAAAAATTAAAAAATAGAACTGCCATATGATCCAGCAATTCCACTTTTTGATACTTTCCCAAAAGAACTGAAATCAATATCTTGAAGAGCTATTAGTACTCCTATGTTCATTGTAGCACTATTCTCAAAAGTCAGTTGTGGAAGCAAGTTCAGTGTCCATTGGAATATGAATGAATAAAGAAAATGTGGTGTATGCACACATAAAATACTATTCAGATTCTTTTAAAGGAAATTCTGAAATGTGACAAGATGAATGAGCCCTGAGGACATTATGCCAAGTGAAATAGCCCAGTCACGGAAAGACAAATACTGCATGATCTCACTTATATGAGGTTATCTAAAATAGTCACATTCATAAAATCAAACTGTGGAATGGTGGTTTCCACGGACTAGGGGCAGGGATAAATGGCGAGTTACTAATTGATAGACATGAAGCTTCAGTTAGGCAAGGTGAATAAATTCTAAAGATTGAAAGATGTACAACGACATGACTATAGTCAACAATACTGTATTGTACATTTAAAAATTTGTTAAGAGAATGGATCTCATGTCAAATGTCCTTATTACAATAACATTAAAAAGGAAAAAATAAAATAAAAACATGTTCTGGTAAGTGACTTGCTGCCTCCATCTATACAATGAAATAGTAGGCAAATCTATCTGATAGACTCAGCCTCAAGATACAGGATTTAATATAATTGTATAGGACCACAGAATTTCATAGAAGTGGTCACAGTAAGTCTAGAAAACTAGCGGCTTTTACCAGGGTTATCTGATGTAATACTTAAAATGTCATTATGAGTTAGGTCTCATCACTCTCATATAATAGATGAAGAAAAAGGCTCAGTAACTTACCCAGGGTCACAAAAAAATCTCTTTCTACTATACCACATGATATTTAATCAATGTTCAAATTAGCAATAGTTGTCTAAGAAAAGACAATGACATAAAAAGAACCATATTTCAAAAATCTGCATAAGTCTGCCTGTAGACAATATTCATTCTAAGACTGGCACAACAGGGGAGGAAAGAAATAAAAAGAAAAATTCTGCACACTTAGTTGGGCCTAGAAGATTGGCAGAGCACCCCAGGGGGTAATCTTCTGTTACTAATAGAGATGCAAAGTGCTGGTACAGCAGAGGCAAGACAGTTTGTTCTGTTTTCCAGCTCCAAAGCCATAAGCTTATTCCTTGCTAAGGTGTGTATCTATCATTGCCTCTTTCTCTCATCTGATGTCAGAGTGCTTTTGTGTAAATATCTTTCTTCTTTCTATTCAGCACTATTTTTTTAAATATCAGAGTATACGTAGTGGTAGAGTTTAGTTAAAAACATAGGTTTTCTATATCAATTTGAAAACAAATTGTATTTGATCATCTCTATAACATTTCCAAACACTAAGAGTCTGTTTACTCTATCACCTAGTCCCCAAATGCCTTCTGACTTGTTTAAACCTGAACAACAGGGAGGACCATGAGTCAAGATCTGTAATTTTGTGTGCTTTTAAAATGATTAGAACCATTGCCAAATATTTAGCAGATTCTCCTTAAAAGGACACAGTCTATATAGGCAATGTATGATTGTTGTAATCACCTTTTCCATCCCCATCTTTTTCAAATCAATTTATTCCATCCATCCACTCATTTATCTACTCACTTATGTGACTATCCACTTATTTGTGCATTCATTCATTCATTGATTCATTCATTCAACTATTACTGTTAAGTCCTTATTTTATGTTAGGCACCACTGTTGAATTGTTCCCTACATTTCCCACTCTATCCTCTGCCTTTCTCTCTCCTTTACTTTTTTCTTTTCCCACTCAAATCTCTGGATCCACCTCAAAACTTTTATACCTCTTTTTATCACCTCTAGTGCTTTGCATGAAGTAGGCATTCAGTATCTATTGGTTGATTGATAAGAAAAGTTTAGAGAACAAGAAGCAGGACATCATGGGTAAACAAACTGAGACAAAGATTAGAAAGCATTTAAGACATGACATGAGAAGACGTTTACCTAACCTGATCAAATTTCTAGGAATAAACATTTGAAAAAAATAGTATGTAATTTAGGTCCATGGAATATAAAAGATAGAAACTGAACATTGATTTTTTGGTAAGATTGGCAGCTTTTCAAAGGCTAAATTGATGATGATGACTGTTTTCTAAATAGATGCCTATTCAGAATGATAGAAGTTAGCAGCATGTAGTAAGTCTTTGATATATGCCAAGTGATATAACTTTTTTAAAGTAGTCCCATCTGGATCCTTGCCGGGATTCACTAGTTTTAGAATGAGATAGACCTAAGTTCAAGTCCAAACTCGAACACTTTCTCCCTATGTGAGCATTGGCAAGTTATTAATCTCTCCAAACCTTTGTTTCCTCATTAATTTAATATGAATAATAATTCTCTTCTCTACCGAGCTTTAAAAATTAAATGAAATACATGTTAAAAAATTTTAACCCGAAGCCGATTTTGGAGCAAGATGGCCGAATAGGAACAGCTCCAGTCTCCAACTCCCAGCGCGAGCGACACAGAAGACCGGCGATTTCTGCATTTTCAACTGAGCCTCTGCTGCTGATACCCAGGCAAACAGGGTCTGGAGTGGACCTCAAGCAATCTCCTGCAGCTACAACCTACAGCTGAGGATCCTGACTGTTAGAAGGAAAGCTATCAAACAGGAAGGACACCTACACCAAAACCCCATCAGTACATCACCATCATCAAAGACCAGAGGCAGATAAAACCACAAAGATGGGGAAAAAGCAGGGCAGAAAAGCTGGAAATTCAAAAAATAAGAGCGCATCTCCCCCGGCAAAGGAGCGCAGCTCATCGCCAGCAACGGATCAAAGCTGGACGGAGAATGACTTCGACGAGATGAGAGAAGAAGGCTTCAGTCCATCAAATTTCTCAGAGCTAAAGGAGGAATTACGTACCCCGCGCAAAGAAACTAAAAATCTTGAAAAAAAAGTGGAAGAATTGATGGCTAGAGTAATTAATGCAGAGAAGCTCACAAACGAAATGAAAGAGACGAAAACCATGGCACGAGAAATACGTGACAAATGCACAAGCTTCAGTAACCGTCTCGATCAACTGGAAGAAAGAATGTCAGCGATGGAGGATCAAATGAATGAAATGAAGCGAGAAGAGAAACCAAAAGAAAAAAGAAGAAAAAGAAATGAACAAAGCCTGCAAGAAGTATGGGATTATGTAAAAAGACCAAATCTACGTCTGATTGGGGTGCCTGAAAGTGAGGGGGAAAATGGAACCAAGTTGGAAAACACTCTTCAGGATATCATCCAGGAGAACTTCCCCAACCTAGTAGGGCAGGCCAACATTCAAATCCAGGAAATACAGAGAACGCCACAAAGATACTCCTCGAGAAGAGCAACTCCAAGACACATAATTGCCAGATTCACCAAAGTTGAAATGAAGGAAAAAATCTTAAGGGCAGCCAGAGAGAAAGGTCGGGTTACCCACAAAGGGAAGCCCATCAGACTAACAGCAGATCTCTCAGCAGAAACTCTTCAAGCCAGAAGAGAGTGGGGGCCAATATTCAACATTCTTAAAGAAAAGAATTTTAAACCCAGAATTTTATATCCAGCCAAACTAAGTTTCATAAGTGAAGGAGAAATAAAATCCTTTACAGATAAGCAAATGCTTAGAGATTTTGTCACCACTAGGCCTGCCTTACAAGAGACCCTGAAGGAAGCACTAAACATGGAAAGGAACAACCGGTACCAGCCATTGCAAAAACATGCCAAAATGTAAAGACCATCAAGGCTAGGAAGAAACTGCATCAACTAACGAGCAAAATAACCAGTTAATATCATAATGGCAGGATCAAGTTCACACATAACAATCTTAACCTTAAATGTAAATGGACTAAATGCTCCAATTAAAAGACACAGACTGGCAAACTGGATAAAGAGTCAAGACCCATCAGTCTGCTGTATTCAGGAGACCCATCTCACACGCAGAGACATACATAGGCTCAAAATAAAGGAATGGAGGAAGATTTACCAAGCAAATGGAGAACACAAAAAAGCGGGGGTTGCAATACTAGTCTCTGATAAAACAGACTTTAAACCATCAAAGATCAAAAGAGACAAAGAAGGCCATTACATAATGGTAAAGGGATCAATTCAACAGGAAGAGCTAACTATCCTAAATATATATGCACCCAATACAGGAGCACCCAGATTCATAAAGCAAGTCCTTAGAGACTTACAAAGAGACTTAGACTCCCATACAATAATCATGGGAGACTTCAACACTCCACTGTCAACATTAGACAGATCAACGAGACAGAAAGTTAACAAGGATATCCAGGAATTGAACTCATCTCTGCAGCAAGCAGACCTAATAGACATCTATAGAACTCTCCACCCCAAATCAACAGAATATACATTCTTCTCAGCACCACATCGTACTTACTCCAAAATTGACCATGTAATTGGAAGTAAAGCACTCCTCAGCAAATGTACAAGAACAGAAATTATAACAAACTGTCTCTCAGACCACAGTGCAATCAAATTAGAACTCAGGACTAAGAAACTCAATCAAAACCGCTCAACTACATGGAAACTGAACAACCTGCTCCTGAATGACTACTGGGTACATAACGAAATGAAGGCAGAAATAAAGATGTTCTTTGAAACCAATGAGAACAAAGATACAACATACCAGAATCTCTGGGACACATTTAAAGCAGTGTGTAGAGGGAAATTTATAGCACTAAATGCCCACAAGAGAAAGCAGGAAAGATCTAAAATTGACACTCTAACATCGCAATTAAAAGAACTAGAGAAGCAAGAGCAAACACATTCGAAAGCTAGCAGAAGGCAAGAAATAACTAAGATCAGAGCAGAACTGAAGGAGATAGAGACACAAAAAACCCTCCAAAAAATCAATGAATCCAGGAGTTGGTTTTTTGAAAAGATCAACAAAATTGACAGACCACTAGCAAGACTAATAAAGAAGAAAAGAGAAAAGAACCAAATCGACGCAATTAAAAATGATAAAGGGGATATCACCACCGACCCCACAGAAATACAAACTACCATCAGAGAATACGATAAACACCTCTACGCAAATAAACTGGAAAATCTAGAAGAAATGGATAATTTCCTGGACACTTACACTCTTCCAAGACTAAACCAGGAAGAAGTTGAATCCCTGAATAGACCAATAGTAGGCTCTGAAATTGAGGCAATAATTAATAGCCTACCAACCAAAAAAAGTCCAGGACCAGATGGATTCACAGCTGAATTCTACCAGAGGTACAAGGAGGAGCTGGTACCATTCCTTCTGAAACTATTCCAATCAATAGAAAAAGAGGGAATCCTCCCTAACTCATTTTATGAGGCCAACATCATCCTGATACCAAAGCCTGGCAGAGACACAACAAAAAAAGAGAATTTTAGACCAATATCCCTGATGAACATCGATGCAAAAATCCTCAATAAAATACTGGCAAACCGGATTCAGCAGCACATCAAAAAGCTTATCCACCATGATCAAGTGGGCTTCATCCCTGGGATGCAAGGCTGGTTCAACATTCGCAAATCAATAAACATAATCCAGCATATAAACAGAACCAAAGACAAGAACCACATCATTATCTCAATAGATGCAGAAAAGGCTTTTGACAAAATTCAACAGCCCTTCATGCTAAAAACGCTCAATAAATTCGGTATTGATGGAACGTACCTCAAAATCATAAGAGCTATTTATGACAAACCCACAGCCAATATCATACTGAATGGGCAAAAACTGGAAAAATTCCCTTTGAAAACTGGCACAAGACAGGGATGCCCTCTCTCACCACTCCTATTCAACATAGTGTTGGAAGTTCTGGCTAGGGCAATCAGGCAAGAGAAAGAAATCAAGGGGATTCAGTTAGGAAAAGAAGAAGTCAAATTGTCCCTGTTTGCAGACGACATGATTGTATATTTAGAAAACCCCATTGTCTCAGCCCAAAATCTCCTTAAGCTGATCAGCAACTTCAGCAAAGTCTCAGGATACAAAATTAATGTGCAAAAATCACAAGCATTCTTATACACCAGTGACAGTCAAACAGAGAGCCAAATCAGGAATGAACTTCCATTCACAATTGCTTCAAAGAGAATAAAATACCTAGGAATCCAACTTACAAGGGATGTAAAGGACCTCTTCAAGGAGAACTACAAACCACTGCTCAGTGAAATCAAAGAGGACACAAACAAATGGAAGAACATACCATGCTCATGGATAGGAAGAATCAATATCGTGAAAATGGCCATACTGCCCAAGGTAATTTATAGATTCAATGCCATCCCCATCAAGCTACCAATGAGCTTCTTCACAGAATTGGAAAAAACTGCTTTAAAGTTCATATGGAACCAAAAAAGAGCCCGCGTCTCCAAGACAATCCTAAGTCAAAAGAACAAAGCTGGAGGCATCACGCTACCTGACTTCAAACTATACTACAAGGCTACAGTAACCAAAACAGCATGGTACTGGTACCAAAACAGAGATATAGACCAATGGAACAGAACAGAGTCCTCAGAAATAATACCACACATCTACAGCCATCTGATCTTTGACAAACCTGAGAGAAACAAGAAATGGGGAAAGGATTCCCTATTTAATAAATGGTGCTGGGAAAACTGGCTAGCCATAAGTAGAAAGCTGAAACTGGATCCTTTCCTTACTCCTTATACGAAAATTAATTCAAGATGGATTAGAGACTTAAATGTTAGACCTAATACCATAAAAATCCTAGAGGAAAACCTAGGTAGTACCATTCAGGACATAGGCATGGGCAAAGACTTCATGTCTAAAACACCAAAAGCAACGGCAACAAAAGCCAAAATTGACAAATGGGATCTCATCAAACTAAAGAGCTTCTGCACAGCAAAAGAAACTACCATCAGAGTGAACAGGCAACCTACAGAATGGGAGAAAATTTTTGCAATCTACTCATCTGACAAAGGGCTAATATCCAGAACCTACAAAGAACTCAAACAAATTTACAAGAAAAAAACAAACAACCCCATCCAAAAGTGGGCAAAGGATATGAACAGACATTTCTCAAAAGAAGACATTCATACAGCCAACAGACACATGAAAAAATGCTCATCATCACTGGCCATCAGAGAAATGCAAATCAAAACCACAATGAGATACCATCTCACACCAGTTAGAATGGCGATCATTAAAAAGTCAGGAAACAACAGGTGCTGGAGAGGATGTGGAGAAATAGGAACACTTTTACACTGTTGGTGGGATTGTAAACTAGTTCAACCATTATGGAAAACAGTATGGCGATTCCTCAAGGATCTAGAACTAGATGTACCATATGACCCAGCCATCCCATTACTGGGTATATACCCAAAGGATTATAAATTATGCTGCTATAAGGACAACTGCACACGTATGTTTATTGCAGCACTATTCACAATAGCAAAGACTTGGAATCAACCCAAATGTCCATCAGTGACAGATTGGATTAAGAAAATGTGGCACATATACACCATGGAATACTATGCAGCCATAAAAAAGGATGAGTTTGTGTCCTTTGTAGGGACATGGATGCAGCTGGAAACCATCATTCTTAGCAAACTATCACAAGAACAGAAAACCAAACACCGCATGTTCTCACTCGTAGGTGGGAACTGAACAATGAGATCACTTGGACTCGGGAAGGGGAACATCACACACCGGGGCCTATCATGGGGAGGGGGGAGGGGGGAGGGATTGCATTGGGAGTTATACCTGATGTAAATGACGAGTTAATGGGTGCAGCACACCAACATGGCACAAGTATACATATGTAGCAAACCTGCACGTTGTGCACATGTACCCTACAACTTGAAGTTTAATAATAATAAATAAATTAAAAAAAAAAAAAAAAAAAAATTTAACCCTGACCCCAGTATATAGTAAATATATATGGTAGTAGATATATATGGTATCGTCACACGGATTTGGTATTTCTAATCAGCATTCCTAGGTGTTTTGCCTTTGTTTTTTCATATTTTACTTTTTTTTTTTTTTTTTTTTTTTGAGACAGAGTCTCGCTCTGTCGCCCAGGCTGGAGTGCAGTGGCCGGATCTCAGCTCACTGCAAGCTCCGCCTCCCGGGTTCACGCCATTCTCCTGCCTCAGCCTCCGGAGCAGCTGGGACCACAGGCACCCGCCACCTCGCCCGGCTAATTTTTTGTATTTTTAGTGGAGACGGGGTTTCACCGTGTTAGCCAGGATGGTCTCAATTTTCTGACTTCGTGATCCACCCGACTCAGCCTCCGAAAGTGCTGGGATTTACACTTCTGCTTTTCTTAATGCAAAGAGTAATCAAAATAAGAAGGTGTACTAGAGTCAATTTGCAAGAATGTATAATGTATCAGATACATATCACCTCTAAAAGAAATCCAAAACTGCTTACTGTATTGATGATGAGTTCTAAATTTAGAAATAGCAGCCAAGAAGAACTAAAATACTCAAAATAAACAGTACGAAAAATAGTTGATGCTAGGTGATCTGCTTCTGACCAAGTCCATGGGCTTTGTTTATTATATAATCACTTCTCCCTATTGCCTTTACTGTACAGTGTGCCATAACCTTGCACAAATTAACCCTGTATATTGTAATGATAAATTTTTAATGCACAGCTTTTGGCCAAAAGGTAATAAAATGCGAATCAAATAAGATTATGGAGGAGCTCTGCTAATCAAGATAATAATGTTTTTAAAGTAATCTAGAAGCCAGTTAGGGTCACCCTACCCGTTAAAATCAAGACAAGAACTAAACCTCATGCCCTAGCAGTGGGAAGTTCAAACCCCTTCGAGATTCCTGCAAATGGTCTGGGAGCCTGGGTTCTTACAGTCATCTCGGTCTCCCACTATCTGCTTCTGCAAAAGTAGCTTAATTCACGAATAATTTTACCATGACACTCATATTCTTACCTTTTTCCAATATTGTATTGATCCAGACTTAAAACTTGGACTCTTCTCTTGATTTCAACAGAGATAAGCTACTGACCAAAAAAAAAAAAAGTGTAGAACTGACTTTACTGAAGCTTTAGAGAGAGGGGCAGAAAAGGAGGTATTAAGTATCACAGTAATAGAAAGAAAGTTAAAAATTGATTATGAGGAAAATCTTCCTAAAGTTCTTGTGTTGACCTTACTACTATAGATTGCTCACCCTCTGCCATTCTCTAGCTCATGCCCCAGACTCTACTAATTTTTTAAACACCTCTCTTTTCTCTTAGTTCTCTTTCCTAAATCCTTCTTAAAATGCCCCATAATCCAACAATTTGTCTTAGAGTGTTTTAGCTCTCTATTTACTAAGCGTATTTTAGTTCTCTCTGGCTACTGTTTCTAAGTGTAGTGCCAAGTCTACTTTATGTTGGATGAATCCCTAATTGATCATGAGTTAGACATAACAAATGGCAAGTCTGTTCTCTTGGCAGCATTAAGACTAGTAGAAACCTTAAGGTTTCCTCTACCACGATCCTCTCTCCTGAAAATTTCTGATTTTAAATAGTAATTTCTTCTTGTTAGTCAAGTATATGAATACATAAATTGGAAGTGAACCAAATAAACACAATAAGGCTAGGAATAGAGAATATTGTAATAGAAGATGATTCTTCAAAAGTTAAGAGAATGATCACAGAAAGTATTCGATGGAATCCTTCATTGAGACTAATGCGGAGAAATTTTTATGCCTTTCCCCGGTCTGATATGTTATTTGCATAAACCAAAAATTGACTGAGACAGACCTCAATTGATTTAGCGGTTTATTTTGCCAAGGTTAAGGATACACATAGGAAAAATAAATACAAGTTACTGTAGGGTCCGTGGCCTGTTTTTCAAAACAGGGTTTTGAGGACTTTAATACTAAAAGGGGAAACAGTGGGCAGGAGGAAAAGGAGAGGGGAAAAAAAAGAGTAGAGTAGATGGTGAGGCAAGTGTTACATTCATGTGATGCTATGATTAGTGCCCACTGAATCCACATTTTACGTGTGAAAAGAGAGGAGTGAGGGGAAAAGCCAACATCTAAAATGTAATAGACAGATAAAGTAAAGCATGTGAAATTACAGCTGTCTGGCAACAAAAGGAAGGCAGTTTTTGCAGATTCAGCTCCTAAGCTTGATTTTCCCTTTGGCATAGTTAGTCTGGGGTCCTGAGATTTTATTTTTCTTTCACACTTGAGATGTGGACATTTTATTGGCTTAAGATACATAAATTTGCTTTCAACTTCTCCCTATACCAATACAAAGCCCTGTAACTTTGAACAACCATCACCACCTCAAAACCTAATGAAAAAATAAAAATCAGTTCCAGCTACATTAGTGAGCTGTTTTGAGGAGCCAGTGAGAGAATAAATGCTTAAGAGCTTTACAAACCTGGAGACATAATTGAAGTCCTTTCTTTGACTTTTTAAAATACGGAGACCCATGAAAGGTACAACAAACTTTTTGAGAAAAACAGAATAGTCAGCTCCAAAAATGTGTACTGGATATATGACAATTGCACACTAGTTTTTTGCATCATGTTAATTCATGTTCAGTCTTCTTGGTACATAACACAAAAACCAGAATGTAAAGGAAGGTAAATATCAAAGTAGAGTAACTACTAGGAGAGTCCGGTGCGCATTGATCTAAGAGAGTGGTGGACAAACAGGATATCAATTACTACATTTACAACAATGTACATTATTTTTATTCAGCCTAGAATATCCAATATAGTATTCATATAATAAGCACATTTTCTTTCAATATGCTGAGTTCCACGAAAAAGCAAGTTACAGATAAATGATTCCATGATGAGTGTGGGACCAAGGTAGAGAAATTAACTGTATGATTCTTGCTTTGGTTATTACCAAATTGTAATCCAAAGTATCCATTTTTCACAAAAGGAGCATATATACATTTGGTACCAAGTGGTCATGTTAGTTGCCAAGATACTGTGTTTTGGGTTTTTTTTAACCTAGAGATTATTTGCATGGATAGAGTACCTCTCGGACCCTCCTTTCCTAATTAACTAAGTTGATTGGCCACTTCTCTTTGTTACCTTTGTTGAAAATATGCAAACACTTTCAGTCAAGACTCATAACCTATGGACCATTTAATTTTTTTTTTTTTTTTTTTTTTTTTGGAGACAGAGTCTCGCTCTGTCACTCAGGTTGGGGTGCTGTGGCTATCTCAGCTCACTGCAACCTCTGCCTCCAGAGTTCAAGCGATTTCCCTCATCAGCCTCTGGAATAGCTGGGATTACAGGTGCAGGCTCCATGCCTGGCTAATTTTTGAATTTTTAGTAGAGATAGGGCTTCACCATGTTGGCCAGGCTGGTCTCAAACTCCTGGCTTCAAATGATCTCCCTGCCTCGGCCTCCCAAAGTGCTGGAATTATAGGCGTGAGCCACCACCCCCAACCCATACAATTTTATTAAATTTATTTCACGTATTTCTAGAGGAATCCACTGGATCACCATCCAGTTATCATTTTACTCTCCCAGGTCTATATATTAGTCCCTTTATTTCTATCTAAGTCATTTGAGAGGCACTTCACTGTTATGACTCTGCTTCCCATCTCACAGACAAGTCAGTATGTTCAAAAAAGGAAATATAAGTGCGCCTATTACACCACCATCCACTTCCTCTCCAAGGTAGAAATTCACCTACACTTGTCTGTTGAAAAGCCTGAGGGACCTCCCTCAGGCACTGAACAAGGGGACAGAAGAAATAACAATTGTAATAGACGGTGAAAACACTGAAAAGCAAAGAGTGAAAACACTGAAAAGCAAAGAGTAGAGACTTCATCTTCTGCCTATCCTAATCCCTTGGGAAGGGTTTAACCCTCCTCAATAGCAGCAAAGAATAAAGAATACAATCAAGGCAATGGGCTTGATTCTTTCCCTGTTCTTATGTTTTCTCCCATCTAGTGATGGCACAAGTTGGAACAGAAGAGACAATGAAAATTCACAAACATTTAATTTATTTATCCTGGCTATAACAACGACAGCAGAAAAAAAAACACACACACACAAGAGATCTGCAATATTTCTAAAATTTCCCAGTTCACACGCTTTATTCAACCATTTACTTAACATGAAAGAAACATTCCTCTTTGACTTATCCTTTGTGCATTGTGTAAAACCCTCAAAAATTACTTCTGTTAATTACATAGAGCTAATTAGAGCATTGCTTTTTCAGCCTCTTATTAGAGTTGTTTGCATTTTGCTTTTCTCAGTATATCATAAAATGAGGAGGACCCAGAGCAACTAGGAGGGAAACCTATAAATTTCAGCCCCTTTTAGACTCTCTGTCCCCTTAGGTTGAATGCAGTGCTGCAGTTGGCTCATCTAATGTATAAGGCCACAAAATTGTAAGCACTCAATAATCTTACTCATATCATCTTTCTTTCTCCAAATGACCACCAAGAATTCACTGATTTAATATATTCTCTTTTAATATCAAATGCAATATGCTTTCTTCCTCTTATATAATAGATTTCTTTTTTTATCAATTCTACTAATGTAAAGGAATGTGGGGAGTGAAGGAAAGACATCTACCCCAGTCCAGAGAGACCCCTCAAAAGAGAAGATAGCCAAAATTATTGTGGAAAGATGGGTGGAAGCTAGCTAGTTAAGGAGGAAGAGGAAGGGATATCAGACAGAGAGATGACAACAGAGACAAGAAGGATGAGAAAAGGTTATTCCTTCAGGAAAGTATGAGTTCAGTAAAAATGGAGTATCCAGAACATGTGATAGAAGGTCAAAAGAAGAAGACAGAAACAAACCTAGAAGCTAACCAATGAAGAGAACTCAAAACACGCAGTTATATTAATCACCATGAAAGCAATGACTATGTATTGTTTGTCCACTGCTGCAATCCCTAGGACAAGGCACAGCACGTGGTAGGACCCATATGTGATGAACATGTAAATGAATAAATGAACAAATTAACAAATGAATATAAATAGCAGTCCTTTATAAATAGCAGTCCTATATGTAACACTTTCAATATAGCAGTTCTATCAAGGGAAATGTGAGAGACAATGATAATATATTCATATAAAATATAGCACTTTGAATAGTCAAAATGCTTCTCACCTGGGCTGGGTAGGTAGTTAGATCACAGTTCTACAACATTGGCTGAACACTGAAATCACTTGGGAAGCTTTCCTAATTCTCAAAGCCCAGTATCTTATTAAATCCGAATCTCTGGGGGTGGAATCCAGCATCAGTTTTTCAAAGTTTCCAGGTGGCTCCATTATGCAGACGCAACGAAATTTCCTGTTGTTTATGCAGCAACATCGTCCAACGTTTATGCAGCATGAACCTTTATGCAGCATCATCTGTCCGAATCAACGGATGATTTTCTACTTTGGTATACATGGAAACCACCTGGAGACTTTTTTTCATAACCCACATGTCTAATCCCAACTACTGATTCAGTAGGGTAAAGAAGGGCCCCTACTGTGTGTCCTGTGAAAAAGCTCACCAGTGGATTCTGATGGATGCCAAATTTTAAGCACCAAATCTTTCATTATTATTATTATTAGACTTTAAGTTCTGGGGTACATGTGTAGATTGTGCAGGTTTGTTACATAAGTATACACGTGCCATGGTAGTTTGCTGCACCCATCAACCGGTCATCTACATTAGGTATTTCTCCTACTGCTATCCCTCCCCCAGACCCCACTGCCTGACAGGCCCTAGTGTGTGATGCCCGCCCCCCACCCCCGGCCACCGTGTCCATGTGTTCTCATTATTCAACTCCCACTTATGAGTGAGAACATGTGGTGTTTGGTTTTCTGTTCTTGTGTTAGTTTTAGTTTTCTGAGAATGATGATTTCCAGCTTAATTCATGTCCCCACAAAGGACATAACTCATCCTTTTTTACAGCTGCATGGTGTGTATGTGCCACATTTCCTTTATCCAGTCTATCCTTGATGAGCAATTGGGTTCATTCCAAGTCTTTGCTATTGTGAATAGTAAGCACTATATCTTTAGAAAGGGGATAGTGAGTTTTGGTCACCTAAAAGCAAAATTAAAAAAAAAAAAAAAAACTCTCCATTTCTTTCTCTTTTTTTCTTAAGTTTTCAATCATTTTGATTTTTTTTTTTTCAACTTCTAAGTTCAGGGATACATGTGCAGGATGTGCAGGCAGGTTTGTTACATAGGTAAACATGCACCATGGCAGTTTAGCTCATAGTTTATTCCATCACCCAGGTATTAAGCCCAGCACCCATTAGCTATTCTGCCGTTTCTTTCATCATGAGCCGTGAACTGTCAGAGAGGTGCAGTGATGAAGACATATGCAGTGATGAAGATAGAAGGTGACAGAAGACAAATGATTAAAAGCATCTCTTCATTCAGAGAAGTAGTTACGCTTATCTATGTATGTGACTTGTTTCCTGGGAAACACATCAGGAATTGAAGCCACCTGTTGAGCTTCATGCGTTAGTCTAATACTTGATCAGCAACCTGACTTATCTATATCTGTGCACAGTGGGTAGTGGTGAGAAGGGCCTCCAAGTCCTACAGTTAGTGTTCCTGGGCAGTATTATTCACATATTACACATCACCTGTTTCTGCATTGCTGACTGTGAGCATTGTTCTTTCTTTAATTAAACCCCTTGGGTAAAGGATCTATCTTCCTATTCAGAACAGATTCTGGAATGCTCTGCAGAGGTAAGCAGATTAAAGAGAACAAAAATAGGATCTGCCAATTATTTGATAAGAAGTGGGAAGCAGGAGCTATCATGTACCTCTCTTAAAAAGAACATGAATCAGGGGAGTTAAAAAAAAAAAACTTAATAGTCATCTGCATCGTCTTCTCTAAAAGGCAAAAATTTTACATTTTTAAAAAACCTTTGAAGACAGAATCAATGAGCTTCATTGCAGCACGGAGACGAGAATTTCTCAGACTCTCAAAAAAAGAAAAGTTAGCATTCATTAGTATTAAACTGAGCATTTTCTCTCATCAAAGTCAGTAGGCATTCACTTGTTTTTATAACACTGCACTTATTAGCTTATCTACTTCTATTATTAACTAAATGGAAGTGCATACAGATTTAAACATTGTTTTATTTTTACATAATTAGTTCTTAATTTTTCACCTTTTCTCATAGAAAATGAGTCTGGGCCTGGTGTAGAGGCTTACATCTGTAATCCCAGCAATTTGAGAGGCTAAGGCAGGTGGATCACTTGAGGCCAGGAGTTCAGGACCATCCTTGGCAACATGGCAAACCCAGTCTCTACTAAAAATACAAAAAATAGCTGGGTGTGCTGGTGCGCTCTTGTAATTCCCCCTACTCAGGAGACAGAAGCACAAGAATTGCTTGAACCCAGGAGGCAGAGGTTGCAGTGAGCCAAGATCACTCCAGCCTGGGTGACAGATTGACATCCTATCTAAAAAAAAAAACAGAAAAAGAAAAGAAAATGAGTCTGAATCTGGAGTTGAATTGTTCTTCTTATTCATAATAATAATTATTAATGAAATTTACCTTTCACATCTGTGTATACAATACCATTTAATCGAGTTGTTTTGCCAATTTTAATACAAGTACTTCCATGCTCAAGACTTGTGAGCCTGTCCCATATTAGAACAATTAATAAGTTTATGATACCTGTCATTTGCTCACATTTTCTCAGAAGAAAAAACTGTAATATGCTGACTGCCCTAATATGCTCTTTTATCTACTTCACAGCCCTTCTACTTCTAATGTCAGTAATTAATATTTGCCATGCTTAATGAGGATTCATTCGAAGAGGGACAGCAGCCTCTTCAACCCTAAGAACCCCAGGGAAAGTGGCTATAGTTACTGTGCTATAGCAAAGTCATAAACAGGGAAAACAGGAAAAAGGCCAAAAAAATAAGAGATGCATACTGAATCTGACCATAAAAACTGCTCAATTTAATATTAATGAGTGTCAAATTATTTCCTTTTTTAACAATCTGAAAAGAAAGTAATATAAGTAGTAAAAGCTACTTATTAAACTAATAACAGATTGTCATATTTCTGTCCTTTACATGGATTGCCTTATTCTTAATCTTTTAACAACCTTATAAAGTAGATCTCTTAGTCCATTTGTAGTGCTATAACAGACTGTCATAGACTGGGTAACTTATATAAATAACAGAAATTTATTCTCCCAGTTCTGGACGCTGGGAAAGACAAAATCAAGACACCAGGATCTGATGGCAGCCTTCTTGCTGTGTCCTCACATAGTGGAAGTCAGAAGGGCAAGACAGAAATTCTGCGTCCTCATATGGCAGAATAGTGAAAGAGGGAAGACTGACTTACACAAGCTCCTATTATATCAGCATTAATCCATTTACGAATCCTCCATGACCTAAACACCTCCCAAAGGCCCCACCTCCCAGCACCACTGCCCTGGGAATCAAATTTCCAACACATGAATTTGGGGGACACATTCAGATCATAGCCGTGTTACCTAGGTAACACAGAAAAGAAAACCGAGGCATACAGAGAGTAAGTGGCTTGTCTAAGGTTGCACATGATGCAAATGGACAACCTGTAATAGAACCATGGCTAGCTCAAAATTTTCGTGGTAATATCTTAAAAATGTTCATGCTTCTCATGGGGAGAGGGGCAGCACCCACTAAAGAATGTACCTTCCCATGCCATATCTCATTTTGGAGAAAGTTAGTGCTGTTGCTAATTGCATTCTTCAAATATCGAATTTGTTAAGTATTTTCTCCCTGATAAGTGAATTCTGATGTTTAGAAATCAACAAGCAATTGTCCCATATTGAAAGGTTCTGACATTTAACAGTGGAAACTACGTTTTCTCAAAGGCTGACTTCTCTGGGGTTACTGAGTGTCTGTAAACATTTGATTCTTTTTCTCAATAGGAGTGATCGATCATCAGAAATAAGTTGCAGCCATTCTCAGACATTCATGGACAAGCCCCTTTTAATTGCCATGGACTATCACAGATATTGATTCTAATCATATTCTAAACTTAGAGTTGATCTGCTTTTGACGTGGTTAGGGGAAAAAATATTCAGCATCTGATGGCTAGGCTATATCAGTGGAGAATCAACAAAGGTTTGCCAGATACCTGCTCTGTAATTTGAAATGTGATAAATGCACAAAAAAATATAAGCAAAGGTCCTTGTCTTTGGAAATTTTACAACCTAATTGGTGAAATGAGACACGTATCTATGAAATGATTCATAAAGGAGAAAAGTATGTAATAAAATAATTACGTGGAAGAAATAATAGTGTGATGAAGGTGTTAAGAAAAACAAGCATAGGCAAAATTGTATATTTCTTCAATTGTTGAATATTAATTTACTGCTTCAGTCAGATAATATGATATTTCAAAGACTAATTGGATATGAACTCTGTCCTCTTGACTAGAAGTTTATAATTGGGAAAATAAGTACCTATAAACAAAAATAAAACTGTATTACAAAGCAAAATATAATGTGTCTTAAAATATCTAACATGAAAAATTAGAGAAACTTTCATTAAAGAGGTTCTGAAAGAGTTGATTTTGAGGGCTGAGGAGACTTTCAATGGGTCAAAAGTGGGTGGAGAGTTCCAGAACAGAATTATACATGTGAGCCTGCATATATATACATGCATGCATGCATGCATAATTAAAAATTAAGAAAAGGCACAAAAATTTAACTGGTTACTTATGAGTTGGGAAACTACAGGGGCTTGTTTATTTTCTTAACCTGAGTTTTCTCTCAAAAGGCAGTCTGAGACAGGTAGTTATTTTGGGAAGTAATTCTAAGCAACAGAATTGAAGACCCAGTGAGAGTGAAACAGAAAAGGAGAGAAAGTCAGTGTAAGTGTGCAGTCTTGGCTTGGTCACTGCTGCGGGCACCTAGACCTCAGTCCTGCTGAGACATTCTGAGAAGTCATGTGGAATATGCCTCAGAATTGAACACCTCAGGGACAGAAGAGGAGACATTTATTCCCTAACTACGCTGCCCATTGATCAAGAGTTACCCCGGGGATGCTAACACCTGTGCATTTGCAAATTATCCTTATGTAAATACTAGGTGAACTCCCACAGCTTCACAGGTAACAAACAGAGTCAGAAGATTCTGCTGAGGGGAGGTTACACTGGCACAAAGCTGGTCACTCCAAAAACAGCTGGGTAAATTGTATGCCCAGAGGGTGCGAGGAAGGGTACAAGAAATGTCTACTATACCTGTCAACAAGTATTTCAACAGTAGGAATTCTCTTCATTTTTACTTTCAAGAACTTGTTAAATTGTAAATTGTCCATTTGTATTGTTACATTTAAGATATTGCCCTATAAACAGGACGTTTACATTTTAACAGAAATTAAACCATAAAAAACATAGGTAGGTAAATTAAGTTTATATTGAGATAGTTAGAGAGGAAATTAAAGTGATTTCTCTTTTTCTTTCCTCTGAAAGGAAGTTTAGGAAGAAAGAAAACTTACTTTTGCTGATAAATACTAAATGCCATGCCCTGTGATAGGTACTTTGGAATATTTTCTCTAACCATCAACTCTATGAGAAAAACATTGTAATCTAGATCCTACTTGAGCCTATTTGCACCTCAGAGATTTCAGTTTAAAAGCTTGAAATGGATCTTTCACAGCCCATGCAAATCTGAGTGCACACTCCAAAACTCTTGTGACTCCCAACTTTACTTCTTCAAAACCTTAGCTCCTTCGTCTGGGAGTGACACCCCAGTAAGATCTTTTCTTGTAGAGCAGATATAACTTGTCCCTTTAGTAGTTAACACCCAAAAAATTCAGTCACACTCATGCTTTTGGAAGTTTAGCTTGGGCTTTTAAAGCTTGAGGAATAACGGAAAGAGATCACACCCATTACCACCCAGTCTTCCTTCTTCTCTAAGTCTCCTCATACCCTACTCCTTTCCAAAAGACTGCTCCACGTTCACAACCATCCTGATTGCACACAGCCAGCCTCTGGGGCAGCGAGGGTTGTTTCTGGCTCTGGATGTGGCGCTTATGGGGAGCTGCCTGATCCAGCTTGTCAGCCTTCCTTATCTCCCTAGAGTTGACTAAAGTGACCTCATTTCCACAACAGTATTTGTTTAGCCAAGAAAATGTGTATTGACTGTCTATTCTCTTACACATTAAGCTCTGTGCTCAAAACTACAAATTATAGGCACTGATCTTGCCCAGATGGTACTCAGAGTTTTGTGGAAGAGATAGAGAATTATAGTCATAATTCAGCATGATAAGTTTAGTGGTAAACATTTTCAAGTAACAGAAGAGATGATTAACTCTCTCTAAGTGAACCAGCAAAGATTCCAAGAGGAGTTGATGCCTAAGATGTATTTTAAAGGATGAACAGGGGATTGTCCTGTGGAGAAGGGATGGAAGAGTATTCTAAGGGCCACTTTATTTACAAAGGCACACAAGTAGGCAACTTCATGCTATATTTGAGAGAAATTGGCATAGTTTTAAACCAATAGATAATACACGTAATGGGAGGAAAATGTGAAATGAATTTGGATAGGCAGATGAAGACCAGATGATAAAGTCTGGAGTCATGCTAAGCACCTCAGACATCTCCGGTGGGTGTTGAGGGCTAGAGAAAAATTTGCAACAGCAAAATAACATGGCAAATTTTCTATCACTCTGGTTACCATGCGGAGGATCAGAGACAGTCACAATGGGAGCAGGAAGACCCATTAGACCAATAGCCCAGATGAATAAGTATTACACCATAAGCCCTGGCAGTGACATTGAAGATGGGTATTTAAAAGAAAAAACAGGTTTTAGAACTAGTTAGAAAATGACACTGACTGAATTTGGAGATTTGTGGGATGTAGAGAATAAGGAAAATGTTAGTCAAGAATGATATCGTAATGTCTGGCTGAGTGATGAGTGGTGACTCCATCAACCATTAAAAGAAATACAGGACAAAGGAACAGGTTTATGGTGGGTGGTAGAAAGGGAGTTTAATTTCAGGCAAGTTAAATTTTAGATGTTGTAAAACATTATATTGGCTAGCTATTGATGCAAAATAAACAACACCAAAACTCAGTAGTTTAAAAAAAAAAAGAAAAGATTACTTATCATCATTCACATACCTGTGGATTGACTGGAGTTTGGCTGATCTAGGCTGGGTTCAGCTGGGCAACTTTGATTTAGGATGTGATGGGTGGATCTGCTTCTCACCGCAAGTCTTGGGTTGGATGGGAAGGTTCTGTTCCATGTTTTATTCATCTTCCTTGAACCAATGAGCTATTCAAGACATGTTTGGGATTTTTTTTCCATAAAGACAGCAGAGGTGGGAGAGATCATGCAGAAACACACAAAGCCTCTTAAGGCCTAGGCTCAAAACTGGTATACTATCACTTTCCTCCATATTCCAATAGCCAAAGCAAGGCACATGGCCAAGTTCAAAGTCAAAGGGTGGGTAAATACCTTTTACCCACAAAGAGACTATGGCAAGGGTGTAGAGGCAGACAAGGGTGAAAAACTGAAGCCAATAATATGTTGGTTCAAATATCCAGGAGAAGATTTGGGTAAGGCAGTTGGATATGTGTAAGACTAAAGCCTGCAGAAAAACTCAAGCATAAAAGTTATAGATTCTTGTTTAATTGGAGTATAGCTCATGAATAAAGTGATGAGGAGATTATATGTAATACATATAGTAATAAGAGGCAGCCCAAAGACAGATTGCTAGGAACGACCAACATTTACAGAGCAAATGATGGGATTCCTTGAAAGAAATTGAAAAAGAATTGGTCACTAGGGTTGTAGGAGTCACAGGAGGGTTTCCTCTTAGGGAAGCCAAGTGATTAGAGCTTTTTGATTATAAAGTGGTTAAAATTATATCACACTACTAGAAAACTAAAATATTTATTGAATTTCTACTAAAGGCTGAGAATTATACTAAATTCTTTTACATGAATTAATTCACTTAACCTTTATAAGGATGAAATGAAGTGTATAACATTATTATCCCCATTTTATTGATATGGAAATTGAAGTGAATAGAAATTAAGAAATCAATGCCAATTCATACAGCAATTGAGGCAATATGACTTCAGAACCCATTCCCTGGACCTTGCTAAGAGACTGCGTCTTAAGAATGTTAAATGCCAACTTTTCACTCTGTAAGAAATAATACTAAAAATGGCCCATATTTACATTTAAAAAACATATTCAGAGGATCTATCTAATTTGATTAAAAATCATGCAATTTGCAAGTAGCAGAGGCAGGTTTTGAACCCTGATCATTCAAACTCCAGGGCTCTTATATTGATCGCACTACCATCAATGTAGTAGTAATTCTTCCACACCTCTATTTCACCCAAAACTCTTCTCCAAGAGCATGGGCTTTTCACCAAAGCTTCAGCTAGTAACACTGCTTTTATTCTATCATTTAGTGAATGACAGCTTAAGAAAACAACAAAAAAGTAAAATATATGGATCATGTACAACTTTTCTTTCTGATTGATGTGAATTTCAAATAAGACTTGATAAGTAGAAATCAAAATCTGGTAAATATCAGTCAAACTACTGTTACTTTTAGGAGCCTAGGCTTGCTAGAATAGATAAATTGAACATACCTTTATCGACTAAATACAGTTCAATTGTACTCTTTATGGATAAGGATAGATCTCTTCACAAAACCAAAGTATTTGACAAATTCACAAATTGAATCTACATGATATGAGATATTTGAAAGTATTACTTGGAAAGATATTAAATTATGTCCTACACTATAGTTAAAACTACATAAATGACATCGTACAAATGGGCAAAAGTGATAGAAATGATAGAAATTATTGAAAATAAAGATCGTTTATTGAAGATAATTTTTCTTTTATAAAATTTCCATTATTTAGTTATAATAATGTTCATTCAGTAAATTATTTTCTTTTTTCTGAAAGGTTTTGAATCTACTTTATGACTCCTCCTTCCTTTTGAAATGAAACAACCACCACCAAAAAAAAAAAAGAAAAAAAAAACCTTCTTTTATTTTTTGGTTGATTTATTGTTGTTAGAGACAGGGTCTCATTCTTCTCATAGTTCACTGCAGCCTCAACCTCCTGGGTTCAAGCGATTCCCCACCTCAGCCTTCCAAGAAGCTGGGAATACAGGCCGTGTCTCTAGTCCTGGCTAATGTTTTATTTTTTGTAATGATGGGGTCTCACTGTGTTGCCTAGGCTGGTCTCTTACTCCTGGCCTCAAGCGTTCCTCCAGCTTCCGCCTCCCGAGTGCTATGATTACACACAGGCTGACCACACCTGGCCTTGACAAAAAACTTACAAAGACAAGAAATGTTCTTGGCCGGGCACGGTGGCTCAAGCCTGTAATCCCAGCACTTTGGGAGGCCGAGACAGGTAGATCACGAGGTCAGGAGATCGAGACCATCCTGGCTAACCCGGTGAAACCCTGTCTCTACTAAAAAATACAAAAAACTAGCCGGGCGAGGTGGCGGGTGCCTGTAGTCCCAGCTACTCGGGAGGCTGAGGCAGGAGAATGGCGTGAACCCGGTAGGTGGAGTTTGCAGTGAGCTGAGATCCGACCACTGCACTCCAGACTGGGCGACAGAGTGAGACTCGGTCTCAAAAAAAAAAAAAAAAAAAAATGTTCTTATGATTCATTGATATCATGTAAGAAAATTTTTGCCTAAATTATTCCTCAATGTCTTTTTAAAACAGAAAATAACTTATTTAATAAATAAACTACTCAGGGCCCCAAATTTTACTTGGATCTCAAGGACACACTTAACATTCACACATCAATCCAATTACTTACCCAGCCTTTTGGGTTTAAGAATAAGCCATTCAACCCAAATTAAAGCTTCTTATAAATCTCTTTCTGTATCAAGTTTGGGAGAATTGCATATATGATTCCAAATCTTAAAGAAAAGAGAATATTCTTTGATGATGAGGCTATGACTTCATGCACAGCATGAGCAGGGCATTCTTTCACTTATTTACCCTTCTGACCTAGCAAGGCTGCACCTTACAGATTTTTTGCTCAGTGGGGGCGAGTTCCTATTTTACACACTTCCTTCACCCAATCCCAAAATTTGGTGGAAAAGAACATGATGCACTCCCCCCATACTCTTACTTTATCCCTTAGAACACAGTTAACTATATCATATTAAAACCTATTGTACATGATCCCATTTCTACTGCAAAACTGAGAGTAATTTGAGAGAAGAAACTTTTTGTATTCATCATTGTACCCACAATGTCTAGAGCAGTGTCTGCTGTTATCAGTAGAGGTTGTTAAATGGGCATAGGTAATTGCCAATAGAAACTCTGTGTTGCTAAGGCTCCATCCAGTGACTGGTGATAATAATAAGTGTTAATATTTACAGTCTTCGAAGAAAAATGTTAAAATCTTTTATGTGCACCACTTTCTTTAATCATCACTGGAACTCTATGGAGTTGGCA
Source organism: Chlorocebus sabaeus (assembly GCF_047675955.1). Lineage (NCBI taxonomy): Eukaryota > Metazoa > Chordata > Mammalia > Primates > Cercopithecidae > Chlorocebus > Chlorocebus sabaeus. Next base: position 65,130,907 of record NC_132918.1, read on the forward strand.
CTATTGTTTCCTTCATTTTGCATATAAGAAAACTGATTCAGAAGCAAATAATCTGTGTAATGCCCTATGAACAGTAAATTGGAAGGTCTAGATTCAAACTCAGACATTTTGACTCCATTCTTTCCCAGTGTTGTAAGCTTCCTATCTTCGGTACTAAGGACAGCATTCTCAAGTGAGAACATGGAATATTCTCTTTCTTCTATATCTAGAACAGGCACACAAAGCACAAGGAGAAAATATAGTTTCTGTCAGTTCCTGGACTATATCTTTAAGTTCTCTGGGCTTGTCCCATGTTGAGGTCATGGAAAATAGATAAGAAAGTCCATCCCTGCAGCTTTGAGTTCAGGAAATTCCTCCCTCTTTTACCTTCTTTTCTCCTGCTCTTTGCCAGAATGTATATTGACTCTCTATTCTAACCCATACTTTCCCTATTGCTCCCAATTTAGGCTCAATAATCCAGTTCCACAGTGCTCCTTCTTTACGGATTTAGAAACCCCATCACCAAGCGCTACTGCCACAGACCCTAGACTGAGGGCCCTATTAAGTCCAGGGCCCTATAAATCACCCCCTCCCCTAACCCAAACCCAGCCAGAAAATACTTCCAGAAAGGGACACCAGCCACTCGGAGTTATTTAGTTTTCTTTGAGAGTAATCATTTATATTTTCTTTTACTCTTTCCAAATTTTATTTCTCACTTTTAAAAATGAATAATAATAATTATTAAACACTAACCAATCATAAAAGTTGCATGCACTTGATCTTTATCATACCAAGTATAATCTGCAGCCCAGGAACTTGGAATATAAATTCTTAAACCCCACCTCAAAAATATGGAATCAGAGTCCTCATTTAGCAAGATCCATAAGTGATTTCTCACACATTTACATTTGGGAAGCATTACAGTAGATGACAACCACTCTGCACTGAAATTCTAAAATATTTTCTACTCTTTATTCCTACAAAGTACATAACTCCTGCAGTTCACTCCAACATATTCCATATGTTCCTCTGTGTAACTAGGGAAAAGATCCAGCAACACAAAGCGAAGGCAATATCATTATTCTAGATACTGACTTCTGTCTGTCTTTAAATGTTTATTGATTCAAGGTTGCTATTCTGAGTGTTGTCTGTTACTTTAGAGTTATCATTTTACTTTTCCTTGCAGAGAATGCCTTTGCTCAAGGCATTATTATAATAATAATATTGCATTAATCTAGCCCTAGAGGCTACCACAATGTTTAGTACACAGTAGGTGACAAATAGTATGTGAATAAATAAATAAGACCATTTCGTATTGCATATATTTGTTTTTCTAAATTAACTCCATTGTGAGATTGTAGAACCCTTAGAAGTAGGTGGTTTGTCTTACCCATCTTGGCATTTTCTTCCAACATCCACCAGAGTACCTGACATGTAGTATTTGGTTTATAAATGTTTATTAAGTTGAATTAAATTGGTCTTTGGGCATGAAAAACAATAGGTCATTTACCAAATTGGAGGATTTAATCTGAGAGTGAAGTTCAACCTGTTGTCAAGGAAGCAGGGTGGAGAAGCCATTAACAAGAAAAAAGTAATTATTGCCATTGCCATTAAAATATAATAGGATAAAATCTTACCTAAGGGAAAAGAAAAAAAAAAAAAGGACATTAATTTTCTGGTGACTTCGTGGACATTAATGTTTTAGTGACTTACTGAGTTTGGGATTCTTTCTTGACTCAGGTGTTTTTTGATGCTTTGTGTAAATGGGAGAAATAACTTATTTTAAAAACATTGTGATGTCATGGAAATGCCACAGGCATTTTCCTTGTGTGTAAAATGGGAACAATGGCAACATGTCTGTTCTACAGATTGTTGTGAGGGTCAGAGAAAACTCTATAGGTAATGGGCTCAACGCAATTCTTGACACTTACTAGATACTGAATAAATGATAGTTTCCTTCTTCACTGGAGTAAATCAAATGCATTTACTATACTTTGTTCCTTCATTTATTCATTCCACATTTAGTGGATATCTACTCTAGAATTCAGCGAGGTTTCAAGGTATAATGGCAGTTGTTTCAAGCCTTGAAAGATAAAAATGTTAATAAACAGAGTAAAAAAAGAGAATTCAGATTGAAAAACAACAAGGATAATAGCAGGTGTGTTTAGAATATAAATAGGATAATAATAGTTAGGTGTGTTTAGAATATAAGGTAAGTTGAGGAATAGTAATAGAATTTGAAACTGAAAAAAAACACAAGAAAATGGATGGCTTTAAATGCCAACATAAATATTTGGATTTTCATTCTGTAGGCTTTTGGAAGCCACTCAAGATTTTTGGCATCACTCATGGCTAACTTCTTATCCTCTTCTCATCTCATTCTACGCAGTCTTCTCTAGATGACCTCTATTCCCATGGCACTAGACAACTTAGATTACCCAAATCTACCTCTCCAGTCCACCTTCTTTGAGTTCATACCCATACATGCAACTGCCTAAGAACATCGCCATGTGGAAAGTTCACAGATACCTTTCAGCTAACCATGTAAAGTTGAACTCATTTTATCTGTCCCAATTGTTCCTATGTCAGATTAATTCCATCATCATCCACCCAGTTCTTCAAGATCAATAATTGTGATCCATCATTACTTTTCTTTCTCCCTTATCTTCTATATCCAATCATAACATTCTCTAGAATCAAAGTCCTAAACATCTCTTGAATTTTTCTATTTCTCTCACTTTAACTAAACCCCTCCTTGCCCAAGCCAATGTTGTATCTCACTCAAATGGGTATAACAGTCTCCTAACTGGTCTTCTGCTTCAGCTTTTGCACCTCTCCAATTCATTCTCAACACAGAAACAAAGATTTTTTTTAATGTCAAACTGAGCACATTGTTCCCTTGCTTGAAACCCTTCAGTGGCTTCCCCATTACACATGAAGCAAAATTCCAACTCCTTAAAATGGTTTGCAAAGCCCTACACAATTTGGACCATATTCATCTTCATGTTCATTTCCTTCTACTTTCCCCCATGATTGCTACACTTCAGTTAGGCTCTTCTAACATCAGGGTCTTTACACATGCAGTCTCCTGTTCTTAAAAAGCTCACCTTTTCTTTCTCAATTGATGTGACTAACAACACCTCTTGTGCATCAAGTATATAGTGCATTGTGCAATGTCTGCCCTTCCAGGAAGAATGTACAAAAACAATCTTAACTCTCTGTGCCAGTGCCTAGGCAATGCCTGGCAAATGGTAGCTGCTCGATAAAGGCACAAATAAAGAGGAGTGATATAACCAGAACTGTGTAGAATCCTTTTGATGTGATATGATAGGTTGTCTTGGACAAGTCGGAAACCAAATTCAGCAAGCTATTGACAAATTAGATGGGAGCCAAGCCTAAGTTAGATAAATAAGGAAAAGAAAGATAGATATAGTAAAAACTATTCATGTCCACAACAATATTCTAGAACTGAAATAAAAACTCACCATCTGATGTCTACACAAAGACATGAAATGAGACTAGAAGTACTACCGTACATCTGGACTGCTTAGAAGAAATCTATTACTCTAACAGCTCTTATTCCTGATTCTATAGCCTTCACCATTCTCCCTCAGAAAGTGGCCTCAAAATGCAGCCTACATTTTAGGACTTTACAAACCTATTCAGTCTATAATAACTGCTTATAAGTCTATTTCCACTGCCTTGGAAAACAGCCTAGACAGATTTTCAAAGGCATTTTAATCTACCTCAAGAGAGAAACTGTTTACATATCCTTCTAGAACCACTACATTATTTCCTGTATTATATTTGATGTGAATAAAACTGGAGGGAAATATCTAGTAATGTAAAATAAACCAAACAATATTGTTCAATATAGCTACTGGTTAATATCTAGTTTCGAAAGTGTATTTTTGGCTGGGCACTGTGGATCACACCTGTAATCCCAGAACTTTGGGAGGCGAAGGTGGGAGAATTGCTTGAGCCCAGGAGGTCGAGGCTACAGTGACCATGATCATGCCACTGCACTCCAGCCTGGGTGACAGACAGAGAAAGACCCTGTAAAAAACGAAAGAAGGAGGGAAGGAAGGAGGGAAGGAAGGAGGGAAGGAAGGAAGGAAGGAAGGAAGGAAGGAAGGAAGGAAGGAAGGAAGGAAGGAAGGACGGACGGAAGGAAGGAAGGAAGGAAGGAAGGAAGGAAGGAAGGAAGGAGGGAGGGAGGGAGGGAGGGAGGGAGGGAGGGGGAGGGAGGGAGGGAGGGGGAGGGAGGGAGGGAGGGAAAGAGAAAGAAAAGAAAGAAAGAAAGAAAGAAAGAAAGAAAGAAAGAAAGAAAGAAAGAAAGAAAGAAAGAAAGAAAGACCACATGCCATGCTTTCTCTTTTCACAATAGTGGCTCAGATTCAGGGTTCAATTCCTGGCTTGGAAAATGAGTCCTTTATCTTTTGCTGTCTGTGTATTTATATGTATTATATGTGTGATGTTTATATATGAAAGAGCTTTAATTGGTTTAAAAATAAGAGCTTAAATCAAATATTTTGTCAGAAAAGTAAAAAGTGTAATGCCTTTCAGTTCATGTGACTTAAATAATCTTTGGGAAATAAAGACAGTTTAAAAATTATTGGTAAAATAAAAATTTCTTCAAAAGTGTAAACATTTGGTCTAAATTATGCAGGTCAGATATTAAGTTTGCTAAATACTTTAAGATCATGAACTGCTTCTTTGACTTTTAAAAATTGTTCAATTTATTTTTGGAGCATTAAATTCTAGATAAGACCTGAGGACATGTGAAATCAGCCATGCCCCCTAGCTATGCAAAGGTATTAAATAAGAGAGATTTTATATAAGAAGGGATCTTGTATGGTAAATTCTCATCCTAAGCTAAAGTAAAATGACTGGTTGTTTAAAAAGAGGTTGTTTAGGACAAGTCAGAAAGTCTAAGCATGCCATAGGTGGTCTACATAACTCATGAAAGAATTCACCAAAGGGAATTTATGCAAGAAATGTTGGACAATTTAAAGGTGATTAGGCCTCCTACATAATTTGTAAAATGCCACTATGACTCTTAACGGTACAACTTGCCTGCTTTACAGTTAGGTAAGGCCTGGGACACGTGGAGTGAGATACTAGAAAGAGTCAGACCTTATTTGCATTTTTGTCTGGGTCCTAGGCTCCACACCTAGTACCTAATTAAAATCCTGAACTAACCAAGGTTTTTCACCAAAAGCAAAAGTCGCTAAGGGTTAACAGTGTAACATGTATTTGAAACTACTGAAAAAACAGTTTTACATACAAAGTATGTAAAGAAAGTGAAATGTGTTTTTGGTAAAAGATTATTAAAAGTCATAGGAATCTGAATTTTTTGCCTAAGTTTAGAGAGTTAAAGGATTGTTTTAAGTGAGATAGAAAAAAACTGAAAGTCTAAACAGGTTGTGGAAAGTTTGTAAAAATTAACCTTGTAAAAAAATATCTATGTGTGAAAATATTGACTAAATTTAAAGGGACATTATTCAGTTTTTCCATAAATTGAACATAGAAATAAAACCACAACAGAGTTTTCTTAAAGTACTAATCTGCTCTTTACCAAAAATTTGTAAAGAGTTATAAAAGATTTATAAAAATCTTGCCTTACAGTCAAACTGCTTAAGATTGGATATATTCGTCTATGAGGTTTTATTAAAAATTGACATTGACATTAATAGTTTACTAATATAAGGGTAAAATTTAGTTTTCTCTCTTGAACAAGATTTTTGTGTAATATTAAAAGATAACGAAAATTTTTTGTTTGCCTCCTAAATACAATACTAAAAAAAAAAAAAGAAGGGAAAGACAAAAGACAGATTGTTTGGAAAGCAAAGTTTTCTCTCTATCAATGAGCTCTATTAGATAAAATGGATATGCAATAGGTGGTTTGGTTTATGGGGACCCTGAGATTATAATAATAATCTCCTTGGTGTACTGTATTCTCTCAAAGGTTTTAAATGTTTGCATGCAGCCATCTCTAGAATGTCAAATGGTCTCTCTTCAACTGGAATGACAAAAGCTGAAAGAAACGAGTGACCATAAGGATACTGTAACCTACAAATGACGTGCTGAGACCAGAAACCCAAAATGATGGTAACAGAGAGCAGCGCTAAGGCCCTAAGTTTTGATCACACTCTCACCTAAGTGAGAACCTGAACCAAAAGGGGAAATTTTTTAAACAAAATTATGGGAGGCCAGTGTTTTGGACTAAGCTTTTGCACTAGGCCCCAACAGGCCAAACCAAACTAAAATGGAGATACTCATGCTAAATAAACAAACTAAAATAAATGTTAGTTGTTTAAACAAACTAAAATAAATTTCTCCCACTTAGATGTGTTACTCTGGAGAACTGAACTGACAGGTAAGGAAAAGGTATAGAAATTAAAATTGGACATTTTTGCTTGTTTATTAACTGGTTGGTTGGTGTTTGGTTTGGCTTAAATTGGTTTGACTTGGCTTGGTTTTTGGAGGCAACAAAAACCATAAGGGAAGATTTCAACTTTATAAGAATGTAGTTCACCCTTCCAAATACCGATTAGCCTAAACAGTTTTGGTTTGCTTGATTTCTTTGCAGGTTGTGCTCTTTTTGTTCTGCTTTGCCTGACCTGGCCTGGCTTAACTTTGCTTTGCTTTGAGCCCATTTACCTTTGTTATCCAGAAGTTTTATCAAGCTAGGCATTAGAATAGTGAGTCCAGTCGTTATAGCAAAACAAACTAAGACCAAATTTAGCCATTCTGTTAACAACCAATGGGTAAGATCTGAGAGGAGAGATGACTACTCCCAGACATTCAAGGCATCATTTTAAGAAAATACCAAAGATCAAAAAATTACTAAAATAATTTGGAAGTAAATCTTCCCCCCTCCACCCCACATCAGTTCATGTCACTCTTGGCATTCTTTTATTTCACCAGAAAATTTGGGAATGTAGACAAGCTCAGGATAGTCTAAACAGGGAAGAGCCTTATTATAGCCTACAACCCTGGACCCCAGAATAGAGATATGGGAAGAAACAAGGTTGAAAGTGATCATTTTCATCACACTTTATCCATTGGCAGAGTTATGCAGATTTGTTCTCCTTGCTACCGTTCAGCACTAATGGACATTTTCCCTTTAGGTTGTCATCTGTTACTAGAGAAATGTGGGTCACAGAACATCAATTCTTTCACATATCAACCATATAGGTAGAACTCCTTAGAACTCACTGCAGTTTTATCATTTGGATCTCCAGGAATACAGTGGTACCTATCAAACAATAGAGGAAGAGAGATTGAAAAAATGTGTCTGTACAACCTAGCAGGAAGCATTTGCTTCAGGAGGAAGATCATAAATGTGGCAAATTACATCGTAGGTGTCTACATACTGAATCCAAACAGATTCCTTCTATACAACAGAAATATGCTTTATCTTTTCCCAAAAAGATGCAACAATGTGAAAGTGTGAATATACATTTTTAAAATTTCATCTTGCAAATAATATTTAAGCCCATGGAAAAAAATGTCAATTTATTGAGTTCTAACCCTAGGTCTCCATTGTTTCACTGTTGTAAAGCATACCAGGAATCTCTGCAATGCAAAATAACAACAGTAATGCAAAAATTTGCTTTTATTAGGTGCTTTGGCAAGCCCTCTAAGGCTGCATACTGTTTAGGAGAGTAACAGTAACAATAATAATAATAATAGCAAATACTTATTAATGTGTACTCTATGTCAGGCACTGTACCAAGTTCTATGAACACATTAGCTTATTTAATTCTTACAACAACCCTATTTAGTAAATTAGTGTACCCATTTCACGCTAAAGGACTAAATCAAAGAGACACTGAGTGACTTGTCCAATTCATATAACTAGTAATAGCAATCTGGCTCCAGAGTTTGTACCTTTAACCATTACACAATACGGTCTCTAAGTAGAAGGTAGTTTATACAAATGTCTAGGACTTGGATTAATAATGGTATCTTTGGAGTTTAAATACTTTAATTCTAAAACAACTCAATAATGCATAAAATATGCTTTGAGAATGTAGAATAGATGTTACATTCATACAAGTAATATTTTATAAGTATTACTTGTAAAGTGCTTAACAAATTGCCTGATACAATGGAGAGATTCAATAAATGGTAGATAATAATCTCTATTTTACAGATGAAGAAATGTAACAAAGACGGGTCAAATAATTTGCCCAAAATCAGCAGTTAGCACGTGGCAGAAGATAGATTGAATGCAAAATCTACATTGAAGTTTCAATAAGAAATAAACAAGTTTAAAATGTGTATATTTAGCTTACAAAATCTTTCACTCAATATAAATCTATCAAACAAATGAAGTGAAATATATATCAAATACTTGTAACGTCTCATTAATCAAAACTCTGAGTTTATCTGAAAACGGGGTGAAAGTGTGACATATTATATAACATGTTAATTGAATGAATACATTACTAATCAATTTTTGCACTAAAAATCAAAGTAGGTGATGCACACTTATTTCTTTACCTAGCCCCCACCACCACCCAACACACACATAAATATCATGGAATAACATGAACAAATAAATGATCAGGAAATTTCTAATGATTTGTGGTATCAGCATCTGCAGAAACTGGAGAAGGAGATGATGCATCCACACATCAATAAGATTAATGAGTGCTATCAGATTGCTCCTGCATCCCCTTTTTCAAATTTCTTTCAACTTGTACGTTTAGAGTATCTTTTGCTCTGTACAAATGACCTTTGTTTCATAAAATCCATGAGATTTTTACAACCTGAAATAACTTCTGAATCCTGTGTGAATCCTATTCTCCACTGATGTCTGTAGATTGGATCACCATGATACTGGCAGTAGGTCTCAGTAGCACCAGGGCTCACACCATCTTGACGTTTCTAAATGCCACACATGTAGCAAATCACTGTTCAGTTATTACAATGAGATGATGTTTTAAATAATAGTTGTTTAAAAGTTTCCTTGAAGACTAATTCCCTTATTTAAATACTTTAGTATTTAGAGCTCCAAATAATCTTCTACCAAATTAGTTACATTTTAAATAATTAATAGAACTCGGATAGTGTCCCAGTAGCCTTCCAGCAGGTTCACAGAAGACAGTCAACATTTTCAAACTATCATGTTGGAGAAAGAGAACTGTATTTAAAACAAAAAGGTCCTGGACTTGAATTCAAGGGTCATGAACAGTTTATTTAAGCTTGCTCAGTATCAGTTTTTTTCTGTCAAAATAATCATTTACAGAGTTAGTGAAATAATTATATGAGATAACATGATCTATGAGCTATAATGCTCTATCTAGATGTTTATTATTATTATTGACAAGATACGTTGATCCAGGAAGACTTCCTTGAGTCTTCAAGACTGGATTAGGTCTTCCTACATGTTCCTGTATTACCCTGTGCTTATTTTATATAAAAGATCCATTGTAATCCAACCTGCACCCCCTTTGCAGCTTCAGTTCCCATACACAGCCCCTGCAACTCTCTGTCTAGAGCTTTCTTTGTCCACAGGAAATGTTGATTAGCTCAAACACAGGGAAGGTTGAGAATTGCCAGGTAGTTATCCCAGGAGTAGCCCTCACCCAGTGACTGACAATGGTAGATAAATATATTAGCTCCCTCCCTACTGAAACAACTCTGGGTGTATTCTTCAGTTTCCAGGAGGAAATCAGGATTCAACCCCTGTTGAATTGAATGGAAATCTGCTCTTAATATGGGTGAGCACTATACAACTGACTGGGGCCCCAAGATTGAACAAAAAGGCAAGGGAAAGGTGAATTTTCTCTCTTTCCAGGAACTGGAACACCTTCTTCCCCTGCCCTTGAACACTTCAGGCTCCCCAGCCTTTGGACTCTGGAACTTATACCAACATTCCCCCATCCTAGTCCTCAGACCTTCAGTGTTGGACTGAGGTACACCTTCAACTTCCCTGGTTCTTGCGCTTTCAGACTTGGTCTGAGCCACACTACCAGCGTCAAACCAGGGTCTCCAGCTTGCAGACGTCTCATGGGACTTCTCAGCCTCAATAATCACATGAGCCAATTTCCCTAATAAATTCCTTCTCATTCATTCCTATTGGTTCTGTCTCTCTGGAAAACCCTGACTAGTGTCTGTCAGTATATTTCTAAGAATGTATCTATTTCATCTATGTAAGCAGTTTTGTGGTGTTCTTAGTGGTCTCTTATGGTCCTTTTTATTTCTGTGACATCAGTTGTAATGTCTCATCTTTCATTTCTGACTATTTATTTTGAGGCTTCTCTCTTTTTACCTTAGTCTGGCTAACAGTTTGTTAATTTTATTTATGTTTTCAAAGGACCAACCCTCAGTCCAATCTTTTTTTTCTATTGTTTTTCTATTTTCTATTTTATTTCTGTTCTAACCTTTACTCTTTCCTTCCTTTCTTTAACCTTGGACTTAGGTTATTTATTTGAGATCTTTATCTCTTTCTCTTTTTTTATATATAGGCATTTATTGCCCTGAACTTCCCTCTTAGTACTACTTTTCTTCCATACCATAAATAATTATATTTTGTGTTTACTTTTTCCTTTGTCTCAGATACTTTCTAATTTCCCTTTTGTTTTCTTTCCTGGTATGTTGGTTTTTCTCAAGAATGGGTTGTTTAATTTCTGCATGTTTGTGTGCTTTCTAGTCTTCCTTTAATTATTGATTTCTATTTTTATTCCACTGTGGTCAGAATACATGCTGTTGTATGAAGAAAATCTTTTCTTTAGAGGGAGTTAGACATAGATGATCAGTGTGATATCACCATGTTAACCAATTCTACAAGCATTGCTTCATAGTAAAAATGGAATCACTGGAAATACTTTCATATAGCAATATTTCCCAAAGTGTGGTTTATGAGCTGTATTTAGGTGATTCAGTGACCAAATTAGGTTTTAAAAATTTTGCATCTATTTTAGTATAAATTAGAAAAATGAAACTTTGTATTTGTGGTAGTGATTTTAATTTTCTTGTTAGACAAATATCTTGAGTTTTTAAAGTGACTCATTAAAAACACTTAGTACATTTGAGTACAGATAGTACGAAAATCACGATGGTAGAAATAGTGGCCTAGAACCTATTAATACTGCATTTTCAGCTGCATCTACCAGAGTCATCATTGATACTGCAAGGTAAAGGAATCATTATGTGAGCTGGACTAAAGCTGTATCTTAGTGTCTACTCAATGCTAATGTAATGCAACTTTAAAACTGATTGTACCTTAGCTATTTAAAAGAACTCATTCGCTAAGAAAATGCTGGTTGTATTTGGGGGGTGGACTGGTGATCAATCTTAGTTTATATTTATTTCATGAATAGTTAAGTTTTCATGATGGTAAACAACAGCAATCTGAGAGTAGGTGGTTCTACAGTTTGTGTGGGGACTGTGCGTGACTCCAACCCAGTAAGGATATGCGAGAACAAGCAAACCAAAAGAAAGTAGTGGCAGGTGAGGAAACCATTTGGGGCCCACTGTCAGAGAAGGAGAAGTGAAAGAAAACCCAGATACAACTCCAGGCGAGTCCTCTGGCAGGGGAAGTTACTGTATACAACTAGAGGTTTATTCACTAACTGAATTATACTTCAGATATTTACTAATTATTTCCTGAACTGCTCAATAAGAAACTCAATATGAAATTGGTTGTCAGTGCATTTGGCATGAATTTTTATTACACTTTGGAAAATGTCAAGTCATATTACAGGCACTGGTTATCATAAATGCAGCCCAGATTTTGATTACTTCAAAATCTAAAAGGAAAAAGATGGGTCACAAAGTCAGAAAAATTCCTGATTCTCTCTTGATATGCAAGTGGAAAGAGGGAAAAAATGAAAAATCAGACTCGGGATGAATACGTAGATAGTACATTTATGAAACTGAACTTTTCTTATAAAAGGTCTCTTGTGCCATTTAAGCTTTGCTATAAAATGGACTGGGGGCCTTCAATGATTCTGATAGATGAGTATGTCTTTTGCCCCTGAGTTCCTACAGTGGTGATTTTGATTTCATCACAGATATGATTTATGTGCAGGTCTATGTAAGGGGCTCACCAAGCAGTTTTATTTTCAGATTAGGGAAACAAGTTTTCCTTGTCCCTTAGAATCCCAGGAGCTTCTCCCTGCAACCCAGTTCCTTTTTTCTCTCCAGTTTCTCTCTCTAGTTCTTTCCCTCTATTATCCCATGTTCCACATTTTTCATCTCCCTTCCATATCCTTCTCTCTTCTCTTAGTTTGAATTTCCACAGAAGCAGGATCTGAGTCAAAGATTCAAGTACAAATAGTTTATTTGGAAAGTGTAGGAAATGCCTGTATAGAAGCATGGAAGGAGGTCAGGGAAGAAAAGGCAGTCAGTAAAAAGTACTTATTTTATCAAGTTAACATGGTGAGTGACTGGAGTTTAAGCCCACAAGAAAATTCTGGAAAATCATGTGAAATCATAAAATCATATGCTCCAGATTTATTCCAGCTGAGGGTGAACTGGCGTATTTTATACCATCTCTCACCACTCACTGACTGAGGGTTGCTCCTAGTTGAATTAATTCCCTGCTATTTGAGTTCTTCTGTGTACTCAGGCAGAGATCCACCTGACTTGGAGAAGGAGGTAAAGAGATGCAGAAACTAGCAGCTGAAAGTGACAGAAGCAAACAGAAGTGGAAAAGCCTAGTATGGAGTACCTCTCCTCTTTCCCCAGATTCTAGATCTTCAAGATTCCCCATCACAGTAATGATGTCTCCCAGTGGTAATAAGGTGTTCACAGGTGTTAAATCAGGAGAGACTTCACAATTTAAAATGCAGTCATTAGAGGACTTTAGGCTTTGGTTGATGATAATAGATATGTATATCCCAGATCTGGATATCCATGGTTAAAATGTTCTGTAAGCCTCAGAAAATTAGGAAGACAGTTAAAGCCACAGTTCCCCTCTGACAGCAGTGATGGACGAGCTGCCAGACGACTGTGAGAGTGCCAAAGACAGATCATAGTATCAAGCATCGAAAGTCATTAGCAAGGATCAGTGTGCATTAACTCCTTTCATTTTAGGGCTAGATGTATCAAAATATGCTATGTTGGCAAAAATGGTGTTTTTAATATGTATATCTGTCTACCTTTCTATAATACTCGGCAGAGAAGGCTATTTTTCATAGCGAGTGAAATTATAGGTTGTGAATTAGACCAATAAATGTAAATGCCAATTTTCCTTCTTACTAAAGCAAGTCATTCAGTCTATCTCTTTTCCTATCTGTAAAATGAGGTTTATATTCCTTCAGTATATGTTGAAATAATTAAACTATATATATACATGTGTATATATGTATATATATGTCTATAGTTTATAATTTACATATATATATCATGTGTGCATGTGTACACAGTGTTTAGTAGAATACCTAATAGTCCTAAGGGTACTGATAACATATGTGGTGGTTTTGGCACAGTTTCAACTCACTGGAGCTAGAATTATGCCTCCTAGCATTCCCTTCTGTGTATGGTTCTAAGCTAGCACTGGCCACAAGAGAAATTCTCACAAGCTTTGGAAGGTGGGAGTGAAGCAGCAGCCATTGCCCTTTGAAGGTAAGTGCAGAGCAGCAGGCGCTGTGGCAGCCCACACACATCGTCACTGACCTCTGCCCCATTTGGCTGGCGTGGAGAAGTGCATAGATCTGCAGCTCCTCCGGCTCCCACTGTACCTCCTCCTCCTTTAGCTTCTCCAGGACCTGGGCCAGATGCACGTGCCGCTCCACAGTGAAGCGTGTCAGCTTCTCCTACAGTCACCCACATTGTCAAAATTGGAGGTGGTGAGAAACAGTCGTGGGTTCTAGTTCATCTTTCTGAGTTCCCATTTGTCCTTGCTGTCGTTCACATCCAGCCTTTCTTCCTGATCATAGGTCTAGCTGAACCATAGCAACTTACAGGTAAAGATCAGAAACACAACAGCCTGCATAGCCTGTCCCACCAGCTCGCACACTTACTTAAGGTCTAACCCCAATATACATTTCTTATTCTATGTCGAGACCTGACTGATACAACACGGTAGCTATGTGACAGGATGTGAAAATGAAATTATTTCAGATTCAGTTGTACCTAAGTGGTGCCATACATAAACCTTAAGAGAATAAATAATAATGAGGTATGCTGAGATAAATGACAGATGACAGCAAAAGTGATTATGTCATTCTTCTGTTTATAATCTTTCAGAGCTTTCCCACTGCACCCAAGATAAAGTTTAAACTTGTTTACCCAGCACACAAAAACCTTCATGGTCAAAGTCCACTCTCCAGCCAAACTGGAGCCTCCTTCAATTACTCAACTCCTTTTCTCTCTTCCCCTCCCTCCCTCCCTCCCCCTCCTTCTCCTTCCTTCACTTCCTCCTTTCAAGCCTTCTCATAAGCTCCGTTGTCTATAATACCCCACTCTCCTACTCACCCGTAACACATACACACTCCCTTCACCTGACTGGCTTTGCTTATCCCTCATATCTCAGTTTATACCTTACTTCTTTTAGAATATCTAACCGTACTCTAAGAATCCGGTTTGGAAGTTGTTCCCTAAGCATTACCTACTTTCTAACCTCCTAGCTTTCCAGTCTTCCCTCTTCATTCACATTTGTCTCTCCAACTTCCAATAATCTTTCAGAATTTATCTGCTACTCCTTTTTCCTCTCTAAACTACATTAAATTCCTCTGCTATGAGACACTCACTCTTATTGTAGTCCCTATCACACAACATTGGAATTAGATTTTTACTCATCACCTATACTAGACACTTAATTTTCTGGCCACCATTTATGGTGGATGCTGTGATATGCTCCCCAGATCTCCCTTTAAGAAAAAAGGACTTATCCTGGGATTTGGCAGAATTTGAGGGAAAAAAAGAATAAAGAACTTAGTACTGTAGTTTCTGGGAGAGTTGCTGGAGGACAGCCCTCTGCTGCCAGCGGCTTTGGGGACTGCAAAAAGCTTAAAACTGAAAAAAGTCACTTTGCCCAAGGTTGCACCCCCTCCTAGGAGTGGCCAATATTGATGCAGATGTATGAAGGCCCAGCCTTTCTTGCCCCAATGCAGAACAGCTCTGAAAGATCATTCTTCATTCATTGAAAGTGCATCACAGTTTAACCTCTCCATCTACCCCATCCAGCTTCCTTACCTTCTCTTCCACAGGTGCTGACCCCGTGAGCACTCCCCAATATACCTCCTACACACTAATATCTGTCTCAGAGTTTGCTTCCCAGGGAACCTAATCTGTGACACCCTTGTCCCCATCGCCCTCAGCACAGGGCCTGGAATAGACAGGGTACTCTTCAGTAAATATTGGTTGATTAAATGCAAGACTTAAAAGGGGAAGACTTCAATAATCCAAGGAAGGGACACAGCTGGGGGACTACTAGTCAGCTCTCTCAAATACTTCATGTGATCTCTAGAAGGCTTATACACTTACCTACCACTTACAAACCTTCTGGATGTTGCTACAACCCCAGCCACTGGCTCCTTTGAGATAATTTAACTATGTAGGGAATTCAGCCACTGGCTGAAAGAAACAAACTCTGGCCTAGGTAATTCATGTTTCTAGAAAATTACTAGCAAATTAATTCTCTAACTGAATTATTAGTGTGTGTACACAGTGTTTGGTGGAATACCTAACAATACTAAGTGCACTGAAAACACGTTGTGTGGTGGTTTGACACAGGTTCATCTCCATGGAGCTAGAATTAGAATTCCCTTCTGTGTATGGTTCTAGGTTAGCATTGGCCACAAGAGAAATTCTCACAAGATTCGGAAGGTGGATGGATTCTCTATGAGAATCCATTCCTAAATTACAACAAAAGAATAGGACATTCAAGGAAGAAAAAAATAAGAATGTATTATTTACATTATAGAAGAATAAAAAGTTCAATCTGTCCAAAGTTCGTAGTGGAAAGTGATGGAGAACGAAGTAAGAGTCATATGGGCTATAGAGGGAGCAGTTAGTTGTAAAAGAATTGTATCAAAATACTTTAAATTTTTACTGAAGCTAACAATGGTATTTATTTACTAGTCACAATACTTTAAAATTTTTATTCCATTTTCCCAAAAAATCATTAAATTTATGTTTTTTTTTTAATTACTCCCTCTAAATCTAATCTACTCCCAAAGATTGAGTTATCTTCACAGCACTTCAGGCTCAAATACTTTCTTACTTGTCATTTAACAGAATAAATTAGTTCGGTTAATAAGGAGAAGGTAGGAAATATGATAGATGAGTGAAGACAAAATTTTATTGTGTTGTCTAAGAGAAACCAATATAAAATAGTCTGATTATAAATATTGTGAATCCTGTTGAAAGATAAGTGCTTGCAAGATAACTTGACATTCTTCTAAGAATGTATAGATGCATACTTTGAAAATTTTTAGCATCTTAGCTATGTGGTTGCATCCAGTTAGATAAACAGCATTCATGTTATCTCCATCGTAGCAGTTACCACAATCTGAAATTATTTTATTACTATGGGACAGGGGGTGAGATTGGGGAGATGTTGATAAAGGACACAAAATTTCACTTAGAAATAAGTTCAAGAGATCTGTAGTACAAGATGATGGCTAAAGTATATTATATTCTTGAAAATTGCTAAGAAAGTAGATTTTAAGTATTCTCACTACAAAAAAAGATAAGTATGAGAGGTAGTATGTATGTTAATTAGATCAATTTAGCCAGTCCAAATGTATACATATTTTAAAACAACTTTCTGTGCACAATAAATATGTATAATTTTTATTAGTCAATTTAAAAATGAAATAAAATTGTCTTGTGATTATTTAAGTATTTATATTTGTCTCCCTTCCTAGAATGTTAATTCCCTGGGGGCAGAAATCACGTTTTTATTGTTGTTGTAGCTGATGTTGTTACCCCATTTTATCTCCAGCACTTAGCATAGCACCTCTCTCACAGTTGGCACTAAATCATTAATTGGGGAATAACAATGAATAAATGATGAATAATTGTGAAGTGAAAAAAAGTCATTTTGGAGTACTTGAATTGCATTGGTAGCAACCTTAGAGACACTGATAAAACTGAGCAAGAGCCACTGAAGCCCTGGTTTAAACCCATGACCACTCCTCATCTGGTAGAATGGCAAAAAGTCACATTTGTTTACTTCTCTTATGCCATTTGTGTGCCTGTATCAATGCTATCCCCATCGACAGGATAGGGTTGAGGAAAGAGAGAATAAACTATAAATTAAACCATTTTGTGAGTTAGGGTTCTTCGGTGACAAGTAACAGAAAAACTTCTTGACTAACCTAAGCAAAGGGAAATTAGATTACCAAAACAAAAATGCAAAAAAAACCAACACTGTTGGGATTTTGACTGGAACACATTGAATATATAGACCAATTTGAGGAAAGCAAACATGCTGACTGTACTGAAACCCTAATCTTTGAAAATGTATCTCTTCATTAAGAAGTCATCTATAATGTATCTCAACAAATTTTTATATTTTTCTCCATAAAGGTGCTGCATGTCTTTTGTTAAATTTATTTCTAGATTTTCCTACACACACATACACACATACATGCACGTATGTGTCAATATTTAATATGATTTTAAAATTACATACTTTACTGGTTATTTGCTGGATACATGAAAATTAAGTTGAACAAGGTATACTGATTTTATAGCATATATTATCCAGGCTTAGGAGTATAAAAACCCACACCAGATTCAATGGCTTGTGTTCGTGTGCCTCTGTTAAGAGAGGGAGATACATACAATCTTCCACATCCATGAGACATGAGCTCATTGGTCCACTATCTTGTACAGAGTATGAATCTGAGTAACTGGTAGGTGGATATGACTCTCCTGGCAAGTTATAACACTGATTCCTAAGCCCTGCTCTAGGTAAATGGAAACATAGACAATTGCATTTTTGAAACTGGCCACAATAATATCTCCCATTTCTCATGCTCTTCCACATTGTAACCTTACCACGAACTCATTAAAAGGTGGAAACTATGTTCCTTCCTCTCAAATTCTGATGGCCTATGACTGCTTCGATGAATAACAGTGACACTCTGTGACTTCTGAGAATAGGTCATAAAAGATGACACGATTTCTGCTTTCTTCAGTAAAACACTCACATTTAAAGCTCTGAGCCTGCCTATAAAAAGTCCAGTTACCCTAAGGCCTCCATGCTTAGCAGGAAGGCAAGCTCTGCGACATGGAAAGTCTGCACACAGATGCTCAAGTTGAGCTACATAGCCAAGGTTCCAGCCAAAAGCCAGCACCAACATCCAGACGTGCAAGGGAAGAAGCCACTTTTGGAAGTGGATTGTCCAGCTCCCAGCCATTTGAGTTTTCCCAGTTGAATGTCCAGACATCATGAAGCAAAGAAATCTGCTTCCACCATGCCCTTATTAGATTGCCAACCCAGAGAATTTGAGGGCATAATGAAATTGTTGTTATTTTATATCACTAAGTTTGTGATAGACTGCTATACAATAGTAAACAGAACAGAGGTTTAACCAAATCATTCTGAGACCTCCAGTAATTTCTAAATTCTGCTGCAAAGTGAATTACATCAAAGCAGGGCTATACAGAACACTACTATCTAAATCCCAGTCCTTACTTGCTCTCAGAATGATGAATAATTCAGAACCAAGGCTTGTCCACTTGGGGCTGTCTTTTTTCAGATCTTTGTTTTTCCAGTCAAGGCCATAACATCTTTCTAGCTACAGTGGAGTACAGGATCAAGGGAGCTTGCAGAAAAGACAGCCGTGCTCACTACATCATTGAGGAATTGACACAGCCAGACTTTAAACTGAGCCTGGTTCAGTCACTTTAGCTTCACTTTGGGTTTCCTGAAAGTATTCTTTGCTCAGCTGCTTTTGTACTTTTCTTTTTTACCAGAGAAACTTGAGATAGAAACACACACACACACACTCACATGGGTGGGGTGAAGAGGGGGAGGGCTGTTAAAAACACCCATTGTGTTGAATAATTAATTGCTCCCCAAAATACAATTCAGCTGACAGAAGCTGAACTGAATTCAAGCCTTCTATTGTCTTCCATTTTTCCATGTTGACTGCTCCTTTTGGGGCCCTAAAGCAGCATTCTTCTCTGACAGCAACAAGGAGAAAAACATCCACAAGCCTCCATGTTACATTTCTCTTTCAAAGGAATTGCTTAGAATATTACCCCAGTAAACACAGAAGATTTTCTTTAAAGTGTTATTTCTTATTTCCAACATGAGTAATTCACACAACTTTAACAGCCCAGCTCACTATAAAGGATGATCATGTATGAAAAAGACATTATTTGATTGTAAAAGTCTGAAGTTGCTGACTGGAGTGTGGAAGGCAGCCAAAAGAATCCTTTGCGGGGAAATGTCTTTCCTGTCTTTGCCTTCACTTGCTTGTTTTCACTTTGGAAGGAAGATGCAAGTGTCTCGGCTTCACAGTTTCAGGGTCTTTACCTTCCAGGCAAGAATTCTAGCTATCAGAACCCCAGCATTGGAGCACTTATTCAAGAGGCCTCTGGTTGGGAAATACAAGCATCCTCATGAAAGAAAAGAGCGTCAGTTCCTTGCATAGCCTACTGACGACCATAGTTGCCTCTTGCTGGAATGAGAGGCCATCCCAGGTTTTTCAGAGATATACTTATTTCTAAAAATCAAACCCAGGTAACTTTTTTTCATGGGAATGTTCCAGCAGCTTACAGCTTTGCATTGAAAGCTTTCCAATTTCACAGAAGGATGCTTTAAGGTGGGAGTGAGGCAGAATAGGATCTGAAGGCAGGGAACCTAAGGCCAATTCATGCTGACTTCCTAGAACTAAATCTAAAGGAAAATCTCAACTTTCCTGCCCAAGTAACAAAAACACCAGAGGCTACTCCCTTTTCATGCCCCTCCTCCACCTTTCCTGTGTGGCAGATGGAAAACTGAAAGTACCTCTGATCCGTCCCTTCCCACAACCAATCAGTCTGGTCATGAAGGCCAAGTCTTTATTTGCATGGGAGTATAACTTTGTAACTTCACTTCAGCCTCTGATTGGTCACTTTCCAAAACCAGACGTTTGCATAGGGTATAACTTTGTAACTTCACTTCAGCCTGTGATCAGCCACTTTCCACAACCAATCAGACAGATTGCAGGACACTACTTCATTTGCCTGGGGTGTACACCAAGTAACCAATGGGAAACCTCTAGAGGGTATTTAAATCCCAGAAAATTCTATAACCAGGCTCTTGAGCTCTTGTGCTTGGACCTGCTCCCACCCTATGGAGTGTACTTTCGTTTTCAATAAATCTCTGCTTTCATTGCTTCAGTCTTTCCTTGCTTTGTTCATGTGTTTTGTCCAACTCTTTGTTCAAGATACCAAGAACCTGGACACCCTCCACTGGTACAAGAGAATTACTACAAAAGGAATCATAGTACCAGGAAACTCATGTCCTGTAGAGATAGTGACTCCATGTGGTAGCTAGTCTCCAAAGATGCCCCCCAGAAATCTCTCCCTGCTCTGTTTTCCCATGCTGTTCCTGCATGCAAAGGCACAACTTATACCATCACTCCTTGAATCTGAGCTGGATTGTCTATTGCTTTGAGCATCAGAATGATGAGAAAGTGGCATTTTGGTATGTCTCAGACCCCTTCTTCCCTCAAAGATGTTTGAGCTGCCATGGAAAAAAATCCAGGTTATCGTCTGGAGAGAAGGATGAGATACCAAGTAGAGAGAAAGCTGCAAAACATCCAATTCTTATAAGCTATGTGCATCATTAAATTATTAAACTTGGGTCAGGCATTGTGGATCACAACTATAATTCCAGCAGTTTGGGAGGCTGAGATGGGAGAATTGCTTGAGGTCGGAAGTTCAAGACCAGCCTGGGCAACATAGCAAGCCCTCGTCTCTACAAAAAAAAATGAAAATTAACTGAGTGTAGAGGCACACGCCTGTAGTCCCAGCTACTTGGAAGCCTGAGGCAGGAGGATCTCCTGAGTCCAGGAATTAGAGGTTGCAGTGAGCTTGGATCATGCCACTACACTCCAGCCTGAGGAACAGAGCAAGACCTCATCTCTACTAAGCAAATAAATAAATGAATATTATTGAACTGTCCTGAAACTCAATTTCTGAATTTGTAAAAATGAAGATAAATACCTATTTTGCACTGTTATAAAATCAAATAAAATTATTCTCCCTCCCTTTTTTAAAGTTTATTGAGAATCTACCATGTGCCAGGCATTGTGGACACAACAATAAATAAATTATGAATGTTATCTTACAAGAGCCCATAGTCTAGAAGAAGACACCTGCAAAATCCTTGAGCTTTGTTCTGGAGTATGCTTTGAAAACGCAGAAATAATAAAATGATCCTTGAGTTAAGCACGGCACTAAAAAGCTATAAAATTGAAAAATACGATTCTTGTCCACAAGAAGCTCTTAATACAATTAAAATTCTAGAGTTAACATATAAATCATGAATAGTGACTACATATTATTGTATTCTAAACTTCACAATTGCTGTTCAAGAAATTTTAAAACTAGAAAATGTAGTGTGGAGCAGTCTTGCAGTATATGATGGAGGTAAGAGTGAGTCAAGCATCAGGAAGGCCACTAAGATTTGCAGAGGCAGTGATGTGGGAAGTTCATATTTCTGGCTGGAAAACGACTTAGGCAAACTGATGACTGGAGTAGAACTCTCCATAGGACTTTCTGCCACAATGGCAATGTTCTATATCAGTGCTGTCCAGTGCAGTATCCCCGGCCACATGTGGCTATTGCATACTCACTATGTGGCCAGTGCGACTGAAGAATTGAATTTTTAATGCACTTAATTTTAATCATTTTTAATTTAAATATCCACAAAATGCCCAGTAGCTACTATGTTTGATGGCACATGCCCGAAAGACTTAGGGAAACCCAGCCGTGATATTTTTCCATTGCTTTCAGAGATGTCACCCAAGTTCAGTTGATATATTATGACTATTTGCCTGCCACTACTCCACTCCAACTAAGGTATAAAACAGACTGAAAAATAGTGTTTCTTTGCAACATAATTCCAGGGCAACTTCATGGGCTACCAGAATCTATTCACTCATCCTCATCCTGAACCAGTCGTTTCTTCTTTCAAAGGAGCGTGGTTCCCTATAAAATCCAGAGAAGAGGCAGAGAAAAAACAACAACAACCAGCAGTGAAAAAGACAATGACAGAAGGTGCATTTACCAGAAAGTTTCAGTATGTATCAGTTTCCTTGGTTACAAGTAATAGAATAAGGTGGGAGGAGGAAACATTTGAAGCACAAATCACTGGAATAAGAAACCAGACAAGGTTTCAAAGCTCAGAGTAACATCTAGGGCACTAGCAAAGCAGAGTGGAGAAATGAGGCAATTATTCTGATGGTCCAAGGCAAAATGAAATCTTTCACCTGGAAATCACCAGATAATTCCAAATGAAATGATTTTTTTTTTTGGTTGTTGTTTTCTGTTGAGTTGAGCTGATAGTTACTAGAGTTTATTTTCTTAATATACTCTTCAGTATACCTGTAGAAATAAAAGTTCAGATGAACTTATTAGGAGCTAGAGTCTGACTATGATGGATCTGATGGAATCCTCATCCCTTGTGGAATTAAACCAAGGGCAAATAGGAAGAATAGAAAAGAACAGAGTACACACAAATCCAGAAGCCCTGAGGAGAGGAATATAAGATTAGGGGTTTTTCCCCCCTAAGAGACTTGCAGTGCAGCTTCACACCTAGCTGTCAATACTGGATTTAAGGCATGAGTTGTGGTGGGGAGGAGGAGGTTGTAATTTCAGGAGCAGCAGCAGCAGCAGCAGCTCCCATCAACATTACTGCTCATGTTTGCATTAGTAGGCATGGGCTGGATGTTCTGTCACAATTTCTCCTATTTCTCTCACAGTAGGCCTAAGAAAAAGTCTCATTAGAGTGTGGAAAACATGCATATGAATGTCCTGATTCAGGGAAATGTCTCTAAAGGAAAAGTACGTTCATTAAATTAGTGAGGGAGAGAAATAAACCAAACTATAAGAAATAAACTTCAGAATCAGTTTAGATGTATTACTTCAAATTCTAAATGCTTCTCTGCCAAGACCCAGCAGACCTTAAAAAATCAGAGTAGTGCTATAGTATATTACACTAGGGAAAACTCTCAAGTGATGAATTAACTTTAGTGTAAGGCAGCTGAGACCAGCTTTGCTCTCCTGCCGGTTAAAAGGCTGATACAGTGTTGCAGCGCTCTCTGAGTGTGCATTAGACACAAAAGGATCCCCCTACTGTTCAACACATTGTGCTGGAGCAATGGAATTTCCAGAAATAGATTCGCCCTAATCACCTTTCGTATATTTTCTAGGGCTGAACCTGAACTTTCAAGGGGCTTGACTTGGCTTTTATTTTTCACTGTTCTTTTCATAGACGATTTAATTTCCCAATGTTGCTTTCAGATCAGATGTTATTTTGGGCACAACTCAAAGAAAGCCATCCATATACATTGAGAAGCAGTGGGTGGTAGAAAAGTTCAGCTTCACTCCTGATTAAGCAAAGAGGCACATCAGGGGGTATAGGAGAAGGTGGAGGGGAAAAAAACCACTAAAGGCTCCAAGGTCAGTGAAAAGTACAAATATTTGACTACACAGGATGATGCTGGCTGATGCTCAGAGTCTACTGGGTCTCAAGGGGGGGACTTGCAATTTTTTAAATACCGGAGCTATTGTTCACATTTGCTACTATCACAAACCATGTATTTCATTATTGCAACTTGATATTTATAATTTTAACAATAGAAACTGTATAAAATCACAATGGGAAAACATCACTTGATATAATTAAGGAATTTTTGTCATTAAAATCTGAGTTAACCTCCCGGTAGCATAGCTGTTCTGCAATCCTAGTTCATAACCTACCCTCAAAACCCTTCTGACCTGCTCTTTCCCTTCCTCCCTCTCACCTACCATAAATAAAGCAGGAAATATTTGTTGAACCCAAGAACCCGTGCAAAACTATTTGCCTAACTGTTTCACTTAATTTTCCTCATCAGACTATGAGAGAAATGTGGGGCTCCTGTAGATAAATAACTTGCCCAAAAATGGACAGTTCACAATCTGAGCTATCTGATTACAAAGTTTACATTCAAAAAAAGTTGTGTTTAACCACAAAGAGAGCAGGGCATTTATCTTAAATTCAGTGTTTGAAGTTTTCAATGTAATGATGTGAGGAGGGAAGGCCTGATATTTCCAGTGACTTCACACTAAGGCACCTCAAGTCATTATTTTCCTCTTCACTGGTTCCAAAGTGTATTAGAGAAGCGATATGATTTTAATATAGTCGCCATGGAGTATATTTTAAAAACATGTTGGTGTCTTCAACTTGCTGAAATAGAGTGGGAATTATTTTTTGTCATCCCTTCCTTCTTTGAAATTCTAATTCATTGGTAACCACCTGGGACAGCATCCACGCACACTTCAGCATCACATGTCAGCGGGCCCCTCCCTTACAAGCTTCTAACTTGGATCCTAGGCAAAGAAAATGTGTTTGTGCTTAGGGAAAAAAATAACAGCAACAACAAAAGAAAAAAAAAAGAAACCAGAGCACCCCACCCACACATCCGTTTCATGGGGCTGACATCAAATGAGGCAAATTACTGAAGGCAGGATTAATATGTTCAGAGAACTAGAGGTATTTTAATTGATTTTCCACCTACTTCATACATTCCAATGAAAACATTTGAGGTCTCATTGAAGATGTCTTAAAACAAATAAAAAGTTAAAAAGCATTTACGCCCAAAATGTATACCTACTTCGTTGTCCTACTTTATCATATCTTCCAGGGAAACTTATGGAGATAAGAAACTTGTGCCCACTCTTGACTCTACTTAATAGCAGGATCACAGACTCAAGATTAAAGACAATTCTCTTGTTTTGAGCCATTTTTAATAAGATCAAATATGACACCAAAATGCTATAATCCAGGGCATGAGGGGAAATGATATGGATAATTTTTATCATTTTTAATGATCTCTATTTTCTCATTTTTAAATGATCACTTTCCTTATATTTGTAAAGTTGTTTTATCTAGAAAGAAAATGAAAAGCCTGCATGTTAAAAACCATAGACAAAAAAAAAATCTGATGTGCTCCTATTTCAGACATTGCTAGGAAAAAAAATATGTTTTAAAGGCTTCATTGGATCCATACAGTTCTCAGGCTCCTTTGCCTTTAGGAATTCAAAGCTTAATTATTAACAGGGCGTAGTGGAAATCCCCAGAGCAGAAGGCAGGCTGTATGAATTCTAAATCTCAGCAAGTCCATTCAGTAGTAGGATGACCTTGGGCAGATCATTGAACCTCTCCAGTTCTTAATGAGCTTTTTAGAAAAAGGAAAGATACACTGGACACACTCTAAAGACCTCTTACAGTCCTAACTGTGCTCAAAACCTAAAACGACATGCCATATTTAAACTGTAATGAATGTTGCTGCTGGAGGTAATTAGGTATCTTTAGGGACTGCAAGATGGTAAATGGATGCCTGTTTCTCTCAAAGGATATTATTCCCCCATCTGCCAATTCCCTTGGGCCAGGATAATAATCATTAGTCCCTTTCTGAGTTTGTTCTTGTCTCTTTTACCGCACATATAGTTTACAAATGATGTACACTCTCTTATCCCTTGCTGATAACGAAGCACACATTATTCTCTGTTCTCTCACCATTTCTACAGTCAAAGAGTTAACCTACTGAAAAACACCACAGAACCTCAAAAGAACTCAAAAACAGAGTGGTTAGATAGGACATCATAAGGGCTATAGTAGCAAACATCTGGAGAAGGCCAGTTCTATACATGGTTGCCAGTTGCCAGAAAAGGCCTCTTTGAGGGAGAGAGATTTGAGCTACGATGTGTTAGATAAAAAATCGAACATGAGAAAAAGCAAAAATAAGAACTTCCCAAGTGGAAGGAACAGCCTGTACTAAGGTCCTGAGGTGGGAAAGAGATTGCCATATTCCAGGAACTTAAAGTGGGCCAGTGTGATCAGCTGGGCGGAAAGCTACAGAAAATGAGGTTGAAGAGTTAGGAAGGTCTGGTTCATACATGTTGCAGGCTGTGCTAAGGTGTACTGCTAAGTGAAGTGGGAGCCATTGCACAAGGGTATCACATGATCTGATCTAAGTCTTTGAAAGAAAAAGTACTCTGGCTGCTGTATGGGAAACAGTTGTTCAAGGTGTGGGGTAGCAAGAACTCAAGTGGAAAGAAGTATGGGAAGAGTTTTGCAATAGCTCAAAAAAGAGTTGGCTAGACTATGATGGTGGCAATGAAGACACAGACAGTGCATGAAGTTTAGATATATTTTGGAAGTAGAAACAATGGGACTTGTTAATGGACTCGATGTGGTCAGAGAGCTGTGTAGAGTAGGATAGTTGAAAGATGCAATGATTACTCTTCAGATTCTAGCAGCTCAAGTACCAAAGAAGTGGGGAAATGTAATGAGATGGAAGAAAGCAAATAGCCTTGCTTTTACAACACAAACTTGGTTTTCTTCAGAAAAAGAAAAAAAAAAAAGCCTGTTGTAAAAGCAAGACTATCTGCATACAGATGATATTTAAACAGTGAAAATAGACGAGTTCACCTAGGAAGAGAATGTAGACAGGAGAGAGCACCTGGAACCAGTGTCAGAGGATTGTAACGTTTTCAACAGAGAATGAGAAGGAACAGAGATGTAAGAGAGCCAAGAGAGGGTGCTATCATGGAACCCCAGAACAGAGAATATTTCAAGAGGAAAAATAGTAAATTGGGTCTAATGCTACTCAGAAGTTTGGTAAAATGAAACCCGAAAAGCGACCATTGGAAACAGCAACCTAGTGACCTTAACAAAAGGAATTTTCGTGACATGCCAGGGAAGTCAGCTTCAGTGTGTTGAGGAATGAATGGAAACTGAAAGCAAAGGCACCCCACACACACAATTCCTTTTGTTTGTTTTAATTTCATATTTTAATAGGAAATACATTAATAGAACTCAAAATTCAAACAGTACAAAAGAGTACGCAGAAAGAGGGCTCCCTCCCACACGGATCCCTGAGCCCCACTGTGCTTCTTGAGGTGTCCTATGCATAAGTAAGCATTATTCTTGTCTTTTTATTTTTTTATACAAATGACTGTGACCTATATACACAGTTCCATGCCTTCCTTTTTTCACCTAAAAACGTATCTTAGATCATTTTACATCACTGTATAGTTTCCTTTATCATTTTAAACTTTTGTAGTGCTTCATTGAATGAAACTAATAATTTAGTCCCTACTTGACTTTCTGCCATTGCAAACAGTGCTGAACAAATATCTTCGTGTATATGTCCTTTTGTAAATGTGCGGGCGTCTCTACAAAAGAAACTTAGAAGTGGAATTGCTATGTCAAAGAGTGCGTGCCTTGGTTATTTTGATAATAATTGTCAAATTTATCTCCACAAAGGTTGTACATCCACCAGCCGTGTATGAGACTATGTGTTCCCCATACTTTTGCCAAAACAATATAGCTAACTTTTTTTTCTAACTTTTAGGCTTAGGATGTATACGTGCAGTTTCATTACATGGGTAAAATGTGTGTCGCTGAGGTTTGGTGTACACCCATGTAGTGAGCATAATACCGGATAGGTAGTTTTTCAACCCTCACCCCATCTCCCCAGGGCTTGGGACTCCTAGTTCAGACGCACACTGAAGTCTAACTCCAGACCGCAATGCGACTGAGAGCCACAGGGAACATCTGTTTTTCGAGTCTCCACGGGAGTGGTTTCAGAGCGTAAGTTCGTCACTCAAACGGGTACAGTTAGCTTTAAGGTCTGTTCTCCCATGTGGCAGTGCTGCTCTTCTTGTGAAGGAGGGTAGGGCCCACTTTTGGCCCCTCCAAGAGGATGTTGGTTGTGGTCGTGTCAGCTGGTTGGCCCCGCCAGATCTCAGGCCCCAGGGAAAGTGGTCAGACGCCAGCAGAGCAGGACTGGAGCAGGTAGTTCCCCAGTTCCCAGGCCCCTACATATCCCCCTGGACAGCAAGTATGAGTCCTGAAGGGACTGAACCCTAGCCCAGAGTTCAAGTGCTGACTGTCATGGAGAAGCAGACAAGCCGCTCCCCAGGTCACCCGCCAAACTCTCTGGCCAGGGCAGGCAGAACGCTTAGGTTGTGGGAGCCCAAGGACTATCCCAGGGCTGTGGGAGGTGGGTTTTTAGAAAGGCTCTGGGCCTCTGGTGAAACGATGAAGCAGGGGCAGGGTGGCTGTGCCACGGACCCTTCACTGAGGAGGACCGGAATCCTCAAACAAAAGATTCCAAGCATTATCTGTTCCCTCTGGGAGTTTTGCCCCAGAGGAAGGCAGAGCCACAACCATACAACAGTGCTCAGGCGCGGGCAGGGTTGCTGCGGGCAAGTCCAAACCTGGAGCCTCCTGGGCTAGCAGCAGCAGGGGTAGAGGCCGCACTTCTGCCGGCCGGCAGTTCCCTGGGGCGTTGCTGTGACTGCTTGCAGAGTTCAGGCGGGGGCAGGTTGCTGCGCTGGAAGCCCAGGGGAGCCTCACATGGCGAAGAGGAGCGGGGCAGTCTGACCACTCCTCGGCTTGACAGCTGCGGCCTCTGTGGGGGCTCTGGCAGCCGATCGCTGCTCAGAGATCCATGGCCTGTGGGGCTCCACGTGGGTTTGAGGGGTGCCTCTGAAAAAACTCCACGTGGCTCTCTGCGTGGGTATAGATGCCCAGGGTGGTCAGGGGAGTTCTCCCGGGCCCAGGATTGCAAAGGTCCGCTTGGGAAGTGTGGATCCCCCGGGGCCTCTCACTCAATCGCCCCTTCCCCGCATTCAGAAGCTTCCCACAGCTCCACCGTCCCAGTTGGGCGGCTTCCTGGCTTTGCTCCCCTCTGTTCTCTGGGTCCCCTCCCTTTCTTGGTGAATCCCAGCTTGGTCTCTTAGAGGATCCACTTGAAGAGCTAATATTTTCTCGCCACTTTGTTTCCACTCCGCTGCTTTTTTAGTCGGCCATCTGGAACTTCATACGTTTTTTGATCTTCGTCAATCTGACAGATAAGTAAGACTTCTCAGTGTATTTTTTTAAAGTGTTATATTGACATTTTCATTGTACTTTTAAATGTCTTGATATTTTTTGCATGACTAGATAATGGATTTCTTCATCTCTTTCAGTTAACTTTCAGTAGACACACGCTAATGTTGACCACTCTGGATTTTTTTTTTCTAGGACACAGAATGCTCTCAAAGTATATATAATAGATTCGAGATCTTTCTCGTTTCTATAAAATTGTCTGGGATGAGGTGTGATGGTTCACACCTGTAATCCCAGCACCTTGGGAGGCTAAGGTGAGAATACAACTTTCAGACTAGCCCAGGCAACATTAGTGAGACCCTGTCCCTACAAATTTTTTTTTTTTAATTAGCTGGGCATGGTGACTGTGCCTTTATTCTCAGCTATTCAGGAGGCTAAGGCAGGAGGATCGACTGAGCCTAGGAGTACAAGGTTGCAGTGAGCTGTGATTCCACCACTGCACTCCAGCCTAGGCAACACAGCAAGACTCTGTCTCAAAAAAAAAAAAAAAAAAAAAAAAAAAAGGAAGTTGAACCTTTAAATATTTGTTTTACTTTTATAATTTTAGTTTTCTTCTTTGGAGACTCAAGTTTTGCAAATATTATCTCTCCTAAGCCTGCTCATTCATTCCTCTTTTTTTCCTGATACTTCACCGATTATTTATTTTTCTCTCCTTCTTACTTTTCTTGTTCTTGTCTTTTATATCACTTAATATGTTTTGATCTGAGTCTATTTCCCTGTTTGCTACTTCCAATTTCACGTCATTTCTTCAGTGAAGAATTACTATTATTTCACTTTTTTCTAGAGCTATGATAGCTCGTGTTTCCTCTTCTTATGTGGTCTCATCCTCTTCTACCTGAGTTATTTTTTCTTTAGTTTATGCTCTTATAATACAAACATGAGGATTTCATGATTTTTCATTTTACACAAATATTCAGATCAGTTTTGTTTGTAATTGTAACAATCTGGGGCAACCCAAA
Organism: Chlorocebus sabaeus; assembly: GCF_047675955.1. Classification (NCBI taxonomy): domain Eukaryota; kingdom Metazoa; phylum Chordata; class Mammalia; order Primates; family Cercopithecidae; genus Chlorocebus; species Chlorocebus sabaeus. The sequence goes on from NC_132918.1 coordinate 65,160,916, forward strand.
ATTTCTTTGATGGGTTAATGGTTGAATAAACTCTCCTGGGAGAAGCAATAACATCCATAAAGGTGTGGAAGTTGAAACAATTGATCTAGACTGCCTTCCACTGCTCCCATGACCCGTGTTACTGATGTGACTGTTACGGAACGGAAGAAAATTTTGAGTGACACTCCTCTCATTTCTGTGATTTTTATCTTTTGAATTTTATTGATAAATATTCTTTATCCCTAGCAATCTTCTTGCCTTAAGTCTATTTTGTCTAATATTAGTATAAACACACTAAAATTTCTACTAGTATATGCATGGCTTATTATTTTTCATTCTTTTACTTTCAACTTTTTTGTGCCCTTATATTTAAAAGATAGCTTTTTTAGGCAAAATACAGGAGGACTTTTGAAATCTACTTTAACCATTGCTTTGCCTTGAATTGGAGTACTTATTCAATTTTCATTAAATGTAACTACTGATGTAGCTTGGCTTACATCTTCTGTCTATTTGTTCTCTATTTGCCCCATCTGTTCTATATTCCTTTTTCTCTCCTTTCTGGTCTTCTGCTGTACTCATTAGGCATCTTTTACTTCCATTTTTCCCTTTATTAAACAATTAGTTATATGTTTTTAATAGTTATAGCTATTACAACATGCCTTACAAACCGCAAGGTTAATTTGACTTCTTCCTTTCCAATTTGGATACACTTTATTTCTTTCTCTGGGCCACCTGCTCTGGCTAGGACTTCTAGTACTATGTTGAATAAAAGTGATGAAAGTGGGCATCTTTGTCCTGTTCCAGATTTTAGTGGAAAGGCTTTTAATTTTTCCCCACTTCATATGATACTAGCTGTGGATTTGTCATATACGACCTTTATCGTGTTGAGGCACATTCCTTCTGTACGCAATTTGCTAAGAGTTTTTATCATGAAGGGATGTTGAATTTCATTGAATGCTTTCCTATCATCAATTGAAATTACCATTTTTTGCCTTTGATTCTGTTGATACGATGTATCATGTTTATGGATTTGTGTGGCTTGAACCATCCTATACACACAATTTTTATCTCTTCCATGGCAAATTTTCTTATATTTTTTTCTGTCCCTAATGCCCCTTTTTATATTTGCACTGTTTTTGTTTAACTTCTGCTTCTCTTTCTTATTTATTTATTTATCTTGGAATATTTTTCCTCAACCTATGGGTAAATTCATTGTGTAGAAAGAAACAAGGCCATGTTCCAGGCTATGGGGATTTTCCTTATGACCTGCAATGGAACATTTTCTTCAGTCCTATACTTCTCCCCAGCCAGTGGAGTGAAGCAGCTTTCTGAAGACTCAGTGTAGTCTCTTCCCACTACCCTGCCTCACTAACAGTTTCCTGCAGATATGGATTGCCTCTGTGACATGCTTTGTTCAGCACAAACTTCACTTTCAAAACCAGCCACATTAAGGGAAGCTTCTGTCCCTTCTCCTTTCACCTTGTTTCCCTTGTTGCAATAAGGAATTTGGATTTTGAACTTCAAGAAGGACCTTTCAGTTTGAAAAAGAGCCCCTGTGCTCTCCGAGATCTGTAAGTGTGGGTATCTTTGCTCACTGTCTCCCTTGTTCCTCTTTGTTTTTTTGGCAGCCCATCCACGTATTTTGTGATTTTGTGTTTCTGTTGTTCTCTAATACGAGTTTGCATTTCTAATCTCCTCCTCTCTTAGGGGAAGGACAACTGGGGATTTCTAGAATGAAGTCATGCTGCCTTTTCTAGTTTCATCAAACCAAAATTACAGACAATTCTTTTATTATTATTATTATTATTATTATTATTATTATCTATTATACTTTAAGTTCTAGGGTACATGTGCACAACATGCAGGTTTGATACATAGGTATACATGTGCCATATTGGTTTGCTGCACCCATCAACTCGTCATTTACATTAGTTATTTCTCCTAATGCTATCCCTCCCCAAGCTCCCCACTCCATGACAGGCCCTGGTGTGTGTTGTTCCCCACCCTGTGTCCAAGTGATCTCATTGTTCAATTCCCACCTATGAGTGAGAGCATGCGGTGTTTGGTTTTCCGTCCTTGTGATAGTTTGCTGAGAATGATGGTTTCCAGCTTCATCCATCTCCCCGCAAAGGACATGAACTCATCCTTTTTTTATGGCTGCACATACACATGATGTATATGTGCCACATTTTCTTAATCCAGTCTATCGGTGATGGATATTTGGATTGGTTCCAAGTCTTTGCTATTGTGAATAGTGCCACAATAAACATACGTGTGCATGCGTCTTTATAGTAGCAAGATTTATAATCCTTTGGGTATATACCCAGTAATGGGATTGCTGGGTCAAATGGTATTTCTAGTTCTAGATCCTTGAGGGATCGCCACACTGTCTTCCACAATGGTTGAAGTAATTTACACTCCCACCAAGAGTGAAAAGCATTCCTATTTCTCTACATCCTCTCCAGCATCTGTTGTTTCCTGACTTTTTAATGATCACTGTTCTAAGCGGTGTGAGTTGGTATCTCATTGTGGTTTTGATTTGCTTTTCTCTGGTGGCCAGTGATGATAAACATTTATTTTTTCATATGACAGATAATTCTTTTAGAAGTTTAGCTGTGGAGAGGAGTTGTACATGGGTTGTAGCTGGAGAAGAATGTGGGAGTCAATGGAGTTTTCATTTAGATAAAGGATCCGAAGTTTGTTGGTGTTGTTGGCTGATGAGAATATTGAGTGGAAAGGAAGTAATGATAATGGAAGAGAGAAAGAGAGGAGTTAGAGAAAGAATAGTCTGAGAATTTCAGTTTTCCTCAGGTATAATAGGAGCAAAGATAGAGAAGATGCGGCTGACGCACGTATGCTTGTAGATCTGGCGGAAGGTACATGAACAACTTCCCATTTAATGACTGCCATTCCTCATTAAAGTATGAGCTGAACAAAAGAAGACATACAAATGGCCAAAAAAGTATGAAAAAATGTTCCACATCACTAATCGTCAGAGAGATGCAAATCAAAACTGCAGTGAGATACCATCTCACACCAGTCAGAATTGCTATTATTAAAAAGGCAAAAAATAACAGATGCCGGCAAGGTTTCAGAGAAAGGAGAGCTTATACACTATTGGTGGGAATGTAAACTAGTTTAGCCCCTGTGGAAAGCAGTTTGGAGACTTCTCAAAGAACTAAAAATAGAATTACCATTTGACCCAGCAATCTAATTACTGGGTATATACCCAAAAGAAAATAAATTGTTCTACCAAAAAGACATATGCACTAGTGTGTTTCTTGCAGCACTATTCACAATAGGAAAGACATGGAACCAACCCAAGTACTCATCAATGATGGACTGCATAAAGAAAATGTGGTACATATATACCATGGAATACTACACACCCATTAAAAAGGAAACAAAATCTTGTTCTTTGCAGCAACATGGATGCAGCTGGAGGCCATTATCTTAGGTGAATAATTGCAGAAATAGAAAACCAAATACTGCATGTTCTCACTTATAAGTGGGAGCTGAACATTGGGTATACATGGACATAAAGATAGGAACAATAGACACTGGGGATTTCAAGAGGGAGGAGAGGAAAACTACCTGTTGGGTACTATGTTCACTATTTGAGTGATGGGAACAATAGAAGCCCAAACTTCAGTATCACGTGGTACACCCATGTAACAAACCTGCACATGCACTTCTTGAAATTTAAATTTAAAAAGTTTTAATTAAAAAAAATATGAGCTGAGGACATCAACTTAAAATAAGGAGGGGAAAGAGAAAAAGTCACAGAGAGAGAAGATGGTAGGAAATAGTACCTTTGGAAGATGTATAATTCCAAGAGACACATTGTTGGACATTTGAGCCTTGAAATCAACCTTTGTATACTTAATTGCTTTTGTGTTGGAATAGTTTTTCTCTTCCAACTTTTAAAAACTGGAATCCTTATAAAGATAACCTATATACCAACACCAGTAAAAGTTTGACTGGTGGGAAAGAGTTTAACACAGAGAGGCAGATAGGAAGCATTCCTGGCAAGGGAAATGCAATGAACAAAAAAGCACAAAAACAGGATGCCATGGAGCATGGACAGGCATGATGGAAAATATATTAAACCACATTTTAAACTCTTGGTCCTTATTGATTAAACCACCCTCTTCAAATGGAAATTATCATCTACCAGGCTGCAACAAAACTATTGTGACAATATGAAATGCAGACATGTATAGAATTCTTGAGCTGTGATTGACGTCATGCTCACCGAACACACACACACACACACACACATCCAAAAAAAAAAAAAAAAGCATACTTATTGCCCATTGTTGTACTAATGGCACTCAAACACATCTTCAATAAAATTGGTGTTCAAAGCAATGTGACTGGAGCCATATGGTTACACCTGCACTTACTTACCATCCAAGGATCCTTGCTTTCCCACTACTGCGTGACTTCTAAGTTAAGTCATAAAACTCCACTGTTTCCGCATTGTTCATTGGAACACTCAAATTTTGATCCCTGAGTCCACCTATCTTGATGACATTATGCTGTGAGGAATTCAGACCACACAGAGATCCCCTCCTGCTGCAGTCCGAGTCTTTGAGTCATTCCTGCCTAAGAACCAAACGTGCAAGTAAACAAGCCTTCAAATAATTCCAACCACCATCCATTAAGTCACTTTCAGCCTTATAGTCTTCCCAGCTAAGGCCCTAGTTATTCTGGACCGGAGACAATTTATCCCCATTAAGACCTATTTGAATTCCTCACCCATAGAATCCAAGGGCACAAAAAAAGAAAAAGTTGTTTTAAGCTGTTAAATTTTGAAGTAATTTCTTATGCAGAAATAGTAACTAGCATAGTAATATTTTAAACAAGCAAGTGATACACATACAGCAGTAAGATACCTTTTGTTACGCCACCTTTATGCGTAAAATTGTCGTATTTTTGTTTTTGTTTTTATTTTGAGACAGGGTCTGACTCCATTGCCCAGGCTGGAGTGCTGGTGTTCTGGAGTGCAGTGGCACGATCTCGTCTCACTGCAACCTCAACCTCCCTGGCTCAAGAGATCCTCCCACCTCAGCCCCCTGAGTAGTATGTGCCACTGTGCCTAGCTAATTTTTTTTTCCTCCTAGAGACAGGGTTTCACCATGTTACCCCAGCTGGTCTCCAACGCCAGAGCTCCAGGGATCCACTCACTGTGGCTTCCCAAAGTGCTGGGATTACAGGTGTTAGCCATGCATGCCTGGCCTGTGGTGGGATTTTTAAAATAAGCAAGACACCAAATCCTTACTCTTACACTCTGAAAAACACAGTTTGTAGGAACTGTACAAGACAAGTGAACATGGCAGCGTTATTAGCAACAGCATGATTATAGACACTCTTTCCAAAAGACAGTGTTTTTAGATTGGAATTTGTCAGAAGTGAAGGAAAGGTTGTAAAAGCCAGGAAACGTAAAGCTGCTTTTCTCATTTAGGAGAAAACAGTGAGGCTGGGTGCCCTTCTCATCTCTCACCAAACAAATGTACTTCCTTTGTGAGGCTGGCAGTAAAAAGACTAACTGGTGTATAAATTATTGAAATGGCATCCGGTTAGATATTGATATGGTCATTTAAAATTAAAATGTGTTGTATTAGAAAGTGCATGTTTATGGAAGAATTAGGCACTCATTTATCAGAGAAAATGAATTCATAAACATGATCATAAATCTCCTAATTTATCAATTGATATTTTGCTCTCTTTCACATATTTCCTAAGCTCTGCTTACATCTTTTATTTAGGGATACAAAACGGCTTGACATTAAAATCAGATAAGAAAATAAATACAATTATATATGCAATTAGAATTATTATATGTTAAAACATGTATTTGTTCAAAGACAAGACAGAAAGAATAGCCATCACTTGGGAGTCATTAGATTGATACAGAAAAGGCATTATCTTGGATCTGGAACAATATACAAGATAAATGCTCACATGGTTATCACTGGGAGTGGAATTTGGGCAGAGGAGGAATTACTCACTTTCTGCATCATGAACATCTGTAGTGTTCCATTTTTACAAAAATAATGTGTTGCTTTTTGGATGCCAATTCAAGCAAATTAACGTTTATCAGATAATCAAGGAAATCTGAACACTAACTGGATATTAAATAAGAAAATGGTGTTGTGATCGTACTTTTTAAGGGCCTTATATTTTAAAGAGATACTGAAGTATTTTTAGATGAAATATTTTAATATGTCTGGGATTTCCTTTCTAATATTCCAAGGGGTGGGAGGAATGGGTAGAGAGTTAGAAAAAATAAGATAGGATCAGGTACGAATGATTGTGAAGCTGAGTGTTGAGTAAGTAAATGTCTCTACTTTCCTATGTGTGTGAAATTTACCATGACAAAGTGTTAGAAACATAAATTGCTTTTATAGTCAAAAGTAAATAGTATATGTTTAAATAATATGTTCTCCCAATAAACAGATCCATCATAAACAATACTATAAGTGACATTTAATGATCATGAAAGATGTTGATATATTGTCAAGGGATACAAACAAAAAATGTAAAAATACATATATGCTTAAACACACACATAATATATGTAATATATATAATAGTACAATAAACATAACACATAATAATAAACATATATGAATGCATTTATACATAAAGATAGGGCTACAAAGAAATAGACCAAAACATTATTGATCATCTCGTATTACTGGTATTAGAGGTAATTATTTTGTTCTTCTTTTTGTAATTAAAAAAAGGGTCATTTAAAGTTATACAGAATAAATAATAATCTCAAAAGAGAAACTGAAGAAACATTTTGTTAAGTATTTCTGTGGCTTTTTTATTTTATACATAATTTTTTCTTTTCAAAAACTGGAAAACTTAGAGTTTTAGAATATATATGATGTACATACATTGCTACTCAGCATACAGTGCTTCCAGCTATTCCTGAAACAGTGCAAGAAATGATTTTAAACTACAACTGTCTGCCATGATTGCTCCGGGAGATAGGATCACAAGCACATTTAACAGATATTTTTCGTCTAATAACATTTCTGATTTCAACTCCAGAAGAAAGACAGCAATTTTATTCAGAAATAGAAATAATCATAAGCTGGAAAATTTATTCTGGTTTAGGTTCTTTAGTTTTGAGATTCAGAGATAGAAATGCAACCAAGAGCCCACTCTTTTAGGAACTGGCTAAACTGAAAATTAAGGCGTATACTCATTAGTCAATTTGTGTAAATACCATCAAATGCGACAGATACAGAAGTTTCTGGTTTGGGGTTGGGAAAAGTGGCCAAGGATTTTTACAAACCTTTTTTTAATTATTTTTTCTTATTTTTAATAATAGTATTTAATAAGTTTTTTTAAATACTTTAAGTGGGATGGGGGAGGGGAGAGGGATAGCATTAGGAGATATACCCAATGTAAACGACGAGTTAATGGGTACAGCACACCAACGTGGCACATGTATACATATGTACCAAACCTTTCTATCAAACAATAGTAACAAGGCCTCTTTATTCTTGCCTGCAGCTCCCAAAATTAATTGGCTCCACCTTTTAAAATATCCCAAATGAGTTCTTAAGAGACAAATTGATGTCTCTGTGAGGTAAACTTTTGTTTACAATACTCTGTGAACATGAAATTAAAGCACCAAAGCAAAAATTTCTGATAGCGTTACTCATAAAATTAAACTGACTAAACCAAGTTCCAAATGACAAATTTACATTCAAATGAGTTTAAGGGTACTTTTTCTCCTATGTTCTATCAGTTAGTTTTGTGAATGTAGATACTTCCTGTACATGATGCTTGACATTGTGTGGGACCAAAAGTCTAAGAAAACATATTTTACTGATATGTTAATTTTTTACTGGTATGTTAATATTCATTATACTTCAGGCATATACTTCTGTGGCACAGATCTTCATTTCCTGGTATCCATGCCCTTGTAAAATTCCCTCCCCTTGAATGTGGGTGGGAACCGTGGCTTGCTTTTAGCCAATAGTGATGGTGAGTCACTTGAATGATTACATTACACAGAATTGTGGCCTTCGTCTTACAGAAAGACCCTCTCCCTTGCTGGCTCTGATGAAGCAAGTGACCAGATTCAGAGGCCTGTGGTGCAAGAAACTAAGGAAAGCCTCTGGGAACTGGGGGTGACCTCGAGCCAACAGACAGCAAAAATTGGGAACACTTTACCTTATAACCTCAAGAAACTAAATTCTGTCAACAACCATGTGAGGTTAGAAGGAGATACAACCCAACCCTGTTTGATACCTTGCTTGCATCCTTGCAGAAAACTAGCTAAGCCATGACCACAGAAACTGTGAGATAATATATGTGTGCTGTCTTAAGCCACTAAGTTTGTGATAATATTATTTTGTAGCAAATCGTAGTAATACAGCTTTATTTTCACAATTGGACAAAACTTAATTCTGTCATATATCACAAAGTAGAGCAACTTTTAGCTCCAAATATAACCAAAAAAAGGTTAAACATTGGACTAAACAAAGTTAGTCCAATTAATAAAGTTGTGATTTCCCTCTAAATAAGTTGCACTTTTATACTCAAAATACAAACTGTGGTAATTTTATGATGTAAACTATTTTCCATAATATATTTTTCTGTTTTAAAATATATAAAGTTAGATTAGATCTGAAGTAAATACTAATAAGAGAGACATACACACTGATCTAAATTTATTTTCTAATTCTCTTTTTGCCATGACTTCCAAGCCTACAGAAATGTTACTCCTCTGTTTCAGAACCACAGAGTTTATTAGAAGAGGTAAGAAAGAAAAATATTATTTACTCTGTGCCTGCTATATGTCAAACCCTGGACCAGATACTTGACATACATTCTCTTGTTTAACTTTTATAACCACCCAGCAATGTAGGCATTAGTTCTAGCATTTTACTGGCTCAGAAAGCTGACATTACATACTTAAGATCTTATCACAAGTAGCAAGTGGCTAAGTGCTAAGTGAGGGTTCACATCCGGAAGATGTGTGTCACCCAGTTCCATGCTTTTCCCATTCTACCACTTTAGAAACCAGAACATTACAAAACAAGTGCTGAATATTGCTAAATTCTCTGCAAGTAACCCCAAATTGCACTAAGGAAAATTATTTATAAGATATTCCTAATCCCACAATAGGTTGGTGTTAGTTGAACATTACTGAGTGGGGTGAGCTGTACAAAACAATCCTGGATGAAACAGTTCATATTCTAATGGGTTTAAGGTCATCCAAGAGAGGCAGGTAAGATGATGAACACAAAAAACAAGTACGGTGGAAAAACAAGTACCAACAATATCGGCATCAGCTCAGAGCTTGTTGGAGATGCAGAATCTCAGGTCCCATACAGACCACTTGAATCAGAATCTGTATTAGCAAGATTCCCAGGTGGTGCATATTAAAGTTGGAAAAGCACTACAGTTGAGAGAGTAAGAAATTCTTCCTCTCTATAGGAGTACATCTCTTCAAAAGAAAGGAGATATTTTTAATTTAAATTTTAAATAGAAAAACATGGATGTTAAAAAGTTATCCTTAGAAAGAGATGAGTTCATACCTGTAATTTCTCACCAGTTATCTTTAAATGAAATCCTATTCCTTGCACATCTATACCAAATTATATCCTAAAACCCATAGCATGTATGTTCTATATTTTATTCTTCAGATTGACAATAACAACTATATCATCCAGAAGGCAACTTTTATATACCTCCAAAAGTTCTTACCTATGGATTACTAAAGCAACCTGATCAAAATATTTATGATATACCTAAGAGATCTAAAGAGATAATTCCTGAAAAAAGCAAGAAATACAATGTTGTTTGCTGGTCACCTAACCAAAACAGCTTAAAGTTTCCCCACTTTGCAGTGAAGGCACTTAGAACAACTGCCAAGTTAATAACTACAATCAGTATCCCATCTTTATGTTTTAACCTAAATTGATATGCAAAACACATAGCTAAATCCCATCAGACTGGAAATGATCCTGATGGAAGCCAACACTCGTCATGAAATTTTAACCAAAATTTCTATTAATTACACTTCTAAAAACGAACTCTTGACAGCTTGACTAAGAGTTTTCTTGTTATATGTTGTGATGCTCCTTCTTTTGCTGTTTCCTATTTTATTACCAGGGGAACATTTTTTAATCACTGTTTGCTAAGGAGGGCATTTGAGGTTAAAAGTTACATTTCCAAGGACTTATTTTAAACCCTTTTAAGACATTTGGTATTTTCAAAGGATATATGTAATGAAGTGTCAAAGTAAGAATAAAGCACAAATTATTGAATTCAAAAAAAATCTATATTCTGCTATCACTTCTGTCTAAATTATTTAAGATCCTTCAGCAGTAAAGTTCCAATGTACACATTATCTCTAACAAACAGAACCTATTTTAAGCCTCATAATTGTCTAACCTGCTTTTTAATAAAGGTTCACATTATTAAATATAAATGACATAAATAAAGGAGAGCTTTTGTGTTTTTTAATATAAATTAAAGTTTTAATCCAAACTCCCACAACCAAAAATGAAAGCTTTTTTCCTTTCTTTTTAAAACAATTTCAAATCTAACAAATTTGTGTTGTATTTTACGTGGAAAACAAAAATTTTAAAGACTTACTGAAAAGTTTATGATTCAAAGAAACTATTGTATTGCTTCTCAGCATTTTGCCTAAGATCAAGTGTGAAGAAAGCTATTTTCCTACTGTATTTCCATCCAGTCTTATATATACATATATGTAGGTATGTCCAGTAAGTCTTCTCTTAACACTGTCAGTAGGCTCCTGGGGACTGCAACTTTGAGTGAAACGACCTATAATGAAACCAATTTTACCATAATAATTGATAGAAGCAAGAGTTAAGTTCCTATGGCATATTTCTGGTCACAAAAACATCACAAAACTTCTCAATAAAGACCCAAACACTTCTAATGTTCAATATTGAAATAAATGTGAGCTATCATACACTTAAGAAAGATTAATCTTAAAAAGTAAGAAAACTATTTACTCAGTTATTCCAGCTCAGGGTCACAGGTGGCCAGAGCCTATCTCCGCAGCTAAGGGTTAAGGTGGGCACCCACCCTGGACAGAATGGCATTCCACTGTAGGATGCGCTCACACTGGGACAATTCAGACACTCAAATTCCCCAACCTTGCACATCTTTGGGGTGTGGGAGAAAGCTAGAGTACCCAGAAAAACACCATGCAGGCATGGAGAGAACGTGCAAATTGTGCGCAGTGGTCTTAGCCAAGAACTGATTTTTTTCTCATCAATGTTATAACAAGAAGTCATCTTTGAGGATCCTCTGTATGTGGTTATGTTTATTTATATATTATTTATCCTGTGCCTGTTATATTTCAAACCCTGGACTATAAACTTGACATACATTCTCTTGTTGGAGACTGCGGCTTTAAGTGAAATGACCTAAATGTATATGTGTGTGTGTATATATATATGGAGATATATATAGAGAGAGAGAGTCTTGTTACAGAAGTAATGCATATTTATTATACAAAACCCAAAACATTACAAGAAAATGTTTGAAAATTCCTCATAATCCCACTTCAAAAGACAACCATGATTTATAATTTTTCTGTTATTTTATCACACATTTCTATATTTTAATTAGATATTCATTCATGAAGTGCCTACCTATTCACAATGGCAAAGACTTGGAACCAACCCAAATGTCCATCAGTGACAGACTGGATTAAGAAAATGTGGCACACATACACCACAGAATACTATGCAGCCATAAAAAAGGATGAGTTCATGTCGTTTGTAGGGACATGGATACAGCTGGAAACCATCATTCTCAGCAAACTATCACAGGAACAGAAAACCAAACACCACATGTTCTCACTCATAGGTGAGAATTGAACAATGAGATCACCTGGACACAGGAAGGGGAGCATCACACACCGGGTCCTATTGTGGGGAGGGGGGAGGTGGGAGGGATAGCATTAGGAGATATACCTAATGTAAATGACGAGTTAATGGGTGCAGCACACCAATATGGCACATGTACACATATGTAACAAACCTGCACGTTGTGCACATGTACCCTAGAACATAAAGTATAATTTTAAAAATATAAATAAATAAATGAATGAAAATATTTGGAAATTCCTCATAATCCCACTTCGAAAGACAGCCATCATTCATAATTTTTCTATTATTTTACCACGCATTTCTATATTTTAATTACACATTCATTCATTAAGTGCCTACCATGTGTCAGGTGCAATTCTAGATACAATAAAATTACAATGCAGAAAACTGACACAAACTCCTTCCTCCATGGGACTTATATGCTAATGAAATAAATGAATACAATAATCAAATAAATAAACTATATAGCATGTTAGATGGTATTAGGTGCTACAGAGAAAAATAAAGCAGAAAAGGCGATTCCTCAAGGATCTAGAACTAGATGTACCATATGACCCAGTCATCCCATTACTGGGTATATACCCAAAGGATTCTAAATCATGCTGCTATAAAGACACATGCACACGTATGTTTATTGCGGCACTATTCACAATAGCAAAGACTTGGAATCAACCCAAATGTCCATCAGTGACAGACTGGATAAAGAAAATGTGGCACATATACACCATGGAATACTATGCAGCCATAAAGAAGAATGAGTTTGTGTCCTTTGTAGGGACATGGATGCAGCTGGAAACCATCATTCTTAGCAAACTATCACAAGAACAGAAAACCAAACACCGCATGTTCTCACTCATAGGTGGGAACTGAACAATGAGATCACTTGGACTCGGGAAGGGGAACATCACACACCGGGGCCTATCATGGGGAGGGGGGAGGGGGGAGGGATTGCACTGGGAGTTATACCTGATGTAAATGACGAGTTGATGGGTGCAGCACAGCAAGATGGCACAAGTATACATATGTAACAAACCTGCACGTTATGCACATGTACCCTAGAACTTAAAGTATAATAATAAAAAAATAAATAAATAAATAAAAAGAAAAGGAGGCCTGGGCAATTTAAATTTTTGATGTTTTGAAATCTGATTTTTTCCACACTTAACCTTATAATATAATCATTTCTATGTAATTCACGTAATTTAAAGTCAAATTTCATCATGTATCTAGCTATATCACAGTTTACTCAACTATTCACTTATTACTAAACATTTGCATTGATTCTAACTTTTCATTGTTTTAAATAGCCTGTAATTGCCTTTTACTGTTTGATGTATGAATGTCTGCTCTTCCTAGCTAGTCTTTTACTAACTCAAATACAAGGATGAAGACACCTTCAATCTTTATGTCTCAAGTGTGACCACCTATTCAATTTCCTATCTCATCTACACTTAGTGAATGCTTTATGAATGAATAAACACACAGCCTAATGATAAATTACAAATTAATTATAGAATTATAAGTCTTCAGGGGACATTAAAGCAACATTGAAAGCAGTCAGCCCATTGCTCCAAATGAACCGAGGCTCACTAGAATGGTAGAACTTGAGCATGCCATGCCTTCATAAAATTCTACAGAGATGGAAAGCTTTTGGCCTTCTAGTCATTATATCATCACTGAAGAAAGAGAAGAAATTCTATTTGAAACTACTAAGGACAATTCAAGTGGCTTATGAAAGTTCCTTAATGAGTAAATGTCCCACCTATAAAACATACGTCCTATGTTAAATTAATGAAAAGCCTACAATGGGACAGGGAGAAGAAAGATAAAAGGATCTACAGACCTTCCTATATAGAAACCTTTTAACAGTATGCTTGATTCTCGTGTTTCAGAGATAAGTTTCCTGTATTGCTGCCTGAAAGCAATAAGGGGTACCAGATCTCTGATGAATAGCTGCGGTGTGCCAGGCACTCTAGTAGACACTAGGACATATAATGGTTTGTCATGAAGTTTAGAAACTAGAAATGAGAAAGGGAGACAAACAACCACAATGTAAACAATTAAATGACTGAAAACTATCATAAGTGCTATCACAAAGATAAACAAGGCTCTGAGAGTTATTTAGTGGGGACAGGTGACTACTTAAAGTAAGAAGGCATTTCCAGTGAAAACACATTAGACCTGAGACCTGAAAGATAAGAAAAAAAAATCAACCATACAAAGAAAAAGCAACAGGTAAGGATTGGTAGGAGGAAGAATAATGTTCCAGGTAAAGACCACAGCGTGTGCTTTGCTATGAAGAAGCCAATTTAACTTCAAAATGCTCCCCACTATCCTTTTTCATTTTCACAACCCAGGTGCTCCCATCCTGGCTTCCTGCCTCAGCCTCTCTTCAATAGCCTCTTTCTCAATTAAACTTTAACTTGCATTTCAGTGCCATAGCATACTGCTGTCTATCAAAACCATTTATTTTGATGTGCTCAGAAGAAATTAAGTCACATGTTGTACAGTATTTCGCACATTTTAATTTTTGTCTATAACACCAATCATACCTGCATGTGTGTGTATGCCTGTGTGTAGACCTATCTGAAAAAAAAAAAAACTCAGCAATATTTCCAAAGTCCAACTAGGGGTAATATTTATGTGTTTACGTTCAGCCAAAGAATACCCAAGTATTCAACAATCACACAAAAATGTCACCTTAATTTGTAAATGCTGATAGTTTCCAGAAAATCAAGATTCTGCCTGTTTTTAAGTTACACTGTTATTTATCTACTTGTAAAACTTATTTTATAACAAAAAAAGGCCTTTTGATATTTTCTTGATGTAGAGAAATATCCTCCCAGCTTTTTTAAATTGTTGAACTCATTCACATTTATTGAATAAGATCATGAAGTGATGTGTAAAACCAACCAGCTGTGGCAAACATAACTCACAAATTAAGTGAACAAACACAGTATTTGCCCATAATAAACACTCAACACTTTCCAGTCCTTGAATTATTACAGTGAAGTTTTCAACCTAATAGGAAATCTGCGAACATTTTAGGAAACAGGCATAAATTCAACAAAACAAATGTTGAATGTTCATTCAACCTTAGTATTGCGGTAAACACTATAGAAGTACTGACATTTTGTCAACGGAAGCAAAGCTTAGTGTTCACTTCGTTGTGATCTTTAAGATTTCAAAAGCTCTAGGGTCCATATTTCTCTCCAGATTTCTATTACTGGAGATTGTAACCTCTAATCTCAATGTAACTTTTATCCTTTTTATTAAATATTAATTACATAGAAAGGAACAATGATAAAATACAGACATGGGGAGCCTGTAATAGAATAGAGAGCCCAGAAATAAATCCACACATCTGCAGTCAACTGATCTTTGGCAAGAGTATCAAAAATGAGGAAACAGTAGTTTCTTCAACAAGAGATGCTGGGAAAACAGGACTTCCACAGGCAAAAGAATAAAATTATATCTTTATCTAACACCATACACAAAAATCAACTCAACATGAATTAAAAACTTAAACATAAGACCTGAACTATAAAACTCCTAGAAGAAACCATAGGAAAAAGCTTCATGACATTGTTTTCAGCAATATTTTCATAGATATGACACCAAAATCACAGACAACCAAAAGCAAAAATAAACAACTGTGACTATATCAAATTAAAAAGCTTCTGCACAGCAAAGGAAATAATCAACAGAGTGAAAAGGTGATCTACTGAATGAGAAAAAACATTTGTAAACAATATATCTGGTAAGAGGTTAATCTCCTAAATATATAAGGAACTCTTACAACTCAATAGCGAAAAAAAAATTAAAATTAAAATAAAGTACAGACTAAGGACTTTGAATAGTAGATATTTCTCCAAAGCAGACATACAGATGTCCAATAAGTATATGAAAAAATGCTCAATGTCACTAGTCATTAGGGAAATGCAAATCAAAACCACAATGAGATATTACCTCACACATTTTAGGATGGCTATTACTTTTAAAAAAGCAAAGGACTATATGCGTTGGTGAGAACGTGGAGAAATTGGAAGCGTTGCACCCTGATGGTGGAAACTCAAAATGGTGTAGCTCCTATGGAACTTTTTGAGTATGGAGGCTCCTCAAAAAATTAAAAATAGTACCACCATATGATCCAGCAATCCCACTTATGGGTACATATTCAAAAGAATAGAAATCAGGTTCTCGAAGAGATATCTGCACTCCCATGTTCATTGCAGCATTATTCTCAGTAGCCAAGATATCGAAACAAGCTAAGTGCCCATTGACAGATGAACAGATAGAGAAAATGTGGGGGGGGGGGGGGGGGGGGGGTGTACAATGAAATATTATGCAGCTTTTTAAAAGGAAAGAAATTCTGTAATATATGACAGCATGATGAACCTGCAGAACATTACGCTAAGTAAAATAATCTAATCACATAAAGACAAATACTGCATGATTCCACTTACATAAAGTATCTAAATAGTCAAATTCAAGAGTAGAATGGTGGTTTCCAGGAGCTGAGGGAGAAAGGGAGGATTACTAATCAATGGGCATAAAGTTTCAGTTAATTAAGAAGAATGAGTTCTAAAGATCTGTTCTACAACAGTGTACCCCCATTATCAACAATATTGTAGTGTACACTTAAAATTTGGTGAGAGTAGGTATGTTAAGTGCTCTTACCACAACAAAATAATAAATAAATAAAATATTTATAAGGCATAAAATAACAATAAGGAAACCTATGTGTACATGAACTCATTGTGCAGTTCAAGAAATAGAGTGCTTTAGGCCGGGTACGGTGGCTCACACATGTAATCCCAGCATTTTGGGAGGCCGAGGTGGGCATATCACCTGAGGTCAAGAGTTTGAGACAAGCCTGGCCAACATAGTGAAACCCCGTCTCTACTAAAAATACAAAAATTAGCTGGGCATGGTGGTGGGCACCTGTAATCCCAGCTACTCAGGAGGCTGAGGCAGGAGAATCACTAGAATTCAGTAGGCAAAGGTTGCAGTGAGCCAAGATCGTGCCACTCCACTCTGGCCTGGGAGACAGAGCAAGACTGCATCTCAAAGAAAAAAAGAAATAGAGCACTTTAACCTTCAAAGTTCTACAATATATACAACATCAGACATACACCACCAAGTCTGAAATTAAAGTACTACCTATGAAAGAACTCAATAAATGTGACTATTTTTCTGAGCATTAGTTTACTTAATCAAATAATTTTTGTGTTTCTGGAAGTTTAATGATATAATCAGTATTAAAGCATTTTTAAAAGTGTAAAAATGACTGAGTCATTTGAAAAATTGTAGAAGAAAGGATATAGAGAACAGACTAAGAGATCATTTATGACTCTCTATGACAACTAAGATGAACAAATGACGAGAAGAGTAAATTAAAATAGGATTCATAAAAGTTCCAAATGCAAATAGTCAAAAGATGGTCATTGCAGAAAAGTTTGAGCTTGAACTCTGAGCTGTAAAATGGAAAACATCTGTATCAAGAATTCAAAATGTAAACACCACAAAGGCTGTTTTGGTGAAAGTGACTCACTTCACTGTGTGAGACACCAATTCTTTTACAAGAGTTGCTTACAGGAGAAAGGTCTCAGGAAAAAAAACCCAGTGGACACGTGTGTAGGATAACTCCAAGCCATGGTGCGTGCATCAAACAAGCACCCTGAGTCTTTTCGCTACCTGTATTAGTCACAAATAGCTTTTTGTCAGTTTCTCTTCAGAATTGTATATCTTAAATATATAAATAAAGAAATAAAATGCATTCTCATTTTATAAGCATTAAAAGCCTCTAAAACGAATTGTGTTGAAACTGTGTAGCTAGTTGCTTCTTTAATGTTTCCTTTTTCTTCTAAGCTCCATAGGGGCAATGACCATAACTTGCTCATTACTGCTTCTCCAAAATGTCCAGCCCAGTGGCTGGCACATGAAAGATACTCATTATATATTTGCTGACTAACTGGCTACAAATAAATTCATTGGTTAGTTCAAAATGTTTTCCCTAAAAGGTAATGTATTTGATTTTTAATAATTGCCCCCTAAACTTTTCAACTTTCAAAAGAGCCTTTTCATTGTCTCTCTAGGCACACATCAATCCCATTTTTTGAGAGACTTAGGCCATGATATTACAATTAATTATTTATCTCATTTTTAAACAAAGGCATACAAATCAGTACTTCCAATTGGCTCTGGATAATTGGTGTTATCTCCATAAATTCCATAAACCAGTAAAAATTAAGAAGCCACAATGTATTGTCTAATCACCAAAGAATTTCATTTAGGCTTTTTGAAATATTGAAAATAACTCTAGAATGCCAAGCAAGCCCTTCTCTGGGCTCAATTTAAACTAATCCCTTTTGTTTACAGGTCTGCTACAACCTTCAGAACTGCCCTCAATCCCATTCATACAAAACAATTACCTTCACATTTCACAAAAGACAATGAAATAATTATGCTGTACTGCCTTCTTCCCCAACCCCAGGGCCTCATACCGATATTGCTGCCCTCT
This sequence comes from Chlorocebus sabaeus, assembly GCF_047675955.1. Classification (NCBI taxonomy): domain Eukaryota; kingdom Metazoa; phylum Chordata; class Mammalia; order Primates; family Cercopithecidae; genus Chlorocebus; species Chlorocebus sabaeus. Next base: position 65,179,321 of record NC_132918.1, read on the forward strand.
CCAAAAATAAAAAATAATTACTGTTCCACAGTACAAGAAACATGTTACCAATTTTAAGAATATGGCCTTTCTCAATGTAAAATTGTAACAAAACTTCAATGTGTAAATTCTCATGAAACAAAACTTCATTGATTTTGCCATGTTCCTACTGGCATTGAGTGATATTTTTCTCATAATGTGTTTGGCAGAGGTACTCCAGCGTATTCAACTTTTCAGAAATCTGAATTCTTCTCAGCCCTGTTAGTTTATTTACAAATGGATAAAATGAATTGCTTTTTCTAAGAAACCAGCTTGACAGAAAGACAGGGAGATAAATAAAACATGTGCTCTCTCTCTGTTTAGAAAAAAAAAAAAAAATTGCTTTTTAAATACATAAGTGTTAAGGTGTATATTTGCCAAGAAGAATTCTATACTTGAATAGCAAGAGTCATTTATTTCTAGTTCTTTGTGTAGTGTGACATTTGGGAAGAAATAACTTCTTAGGTAGCAATATCTCTCTTCTACAGGTTCTTCACTTCCATGATTTGTGTTTTTCCTGGAGCTTCCCCATCACCAGAGCTTCCATTTAAAATCCTGCAAGAATTTAAGCCTCACCTATATTTCCGGAAGAGTCATAGACGTCTCCTCCAATCTTCCCCTAGATCCACAGTACAGTGGATCTCTCACTCTTAATCACATGAGCACGAACTCTGTTGTCCTTTTTTTCTTTTAAACATCAATGAATTTTGTGTGCTATCCTATTGGGTATGATTACAATTTAGGCTATAATCTTTCAGGAGGCTACACGAAGATTTGTGCAATAAAAATAACTCACATCACAGATATTCTAACCCATTGATACTCAAAGAGTGGTCCAGGAACGAGCAGCATGGGCATCATTTGAAAGCTTGTTAGAAACGCAGAATTTCAGATCCCATGCCAGTCCTATTGAATCATAAACTGCATTTAAACAAGATTCCAGGTGATTTCTAGTCACATTAAATTTGAACAAGCACTGTCTTAACTGACCTTAATCCATCAGAGCCAACAGTTCAGTCTTTCAATGAATCTGCCAACCACCACTACCACTAACGTTTTCTACAAAACACGTGTCCTTTTGATTTGCCGTTGTTAGTAAATAATTATGCACATTCTTAAGACACGGTTTTTTTGTACCGTGGAATATTCATAATAAACTTTTTCTTGGCTAGAGAGAATTAATATTGTACAGATACTTCAGAAATTAATTTTTCACAGGCTAATATTTCTTACAGCTAAATGATATTCTAACTCGAACAGTAACACGTAAGCATATTACTTAATCTCTCTGGAGTTCATTTTCCTCACCAGCAAAATAGAAATAACGATAGATAATCTAGTGAGTTATTGTGAGGATTACATGGGATAATATAAATGGAGCCACACGGCATCTCAAGGCATCTCTTTTCTTCACACACCGGTCACTTTCTCTCCTACTGGGGATGACCTTCTTCATGCAGCCAGGGCAGAGGCAGCAGCGTCACAACTCCAGCAGTTCACAAAGCTCCTGACATCTACAGCGAAAGCTATCAGAAAATAGGCCAGGCGCGGTTGGCTACGCCTGTAATCCCAGCACTTTGGGAGGCCAAGGCGGGCGGATCACAAGGTCAGCAGATCGAGACCATCCTGGCTAACACGGTGAAACCCCGTCTCTACTAAAAAATACAAAAAATTAGCCGGGCGAGGTGGTGGGCGCCTGTATTCCCAGCTACTCAGGAGGCTGAGGCAGGAGAATGGCGTGAACCCGGGAGGCGGAGCTTGCAGTGAGCTGAGATCGCACCACTGCACTCCAGCCTGGGCGACAGAGCCAGACTCCGTCTCAACAACAAAAAAAGAAGAAAAAAAAAACTATCAGAAAATAATGTTGATTCGTCCTGAATGGGAGGCTGATACAGCGTACTGAAATCTTGGGTCACACTCCTAACCACAAAGTGGGAATAAGGATAGGATTGCCATATAGTTTGAATCTGCGACTCGACCAAATAATAGAGTTGTATCTCCAGTGATGGAGAGCGGGCCTGAGGGGAGGTGACTGTATCCTGGGGTAGTTTCTCATGAATGGTTTAGCACCATCCCCCTGGTGCTGTTCTCACAATAGAGCTCTCACAAGATCTGTTTGTTTAAAAGTACATAGCACCCCCACCCCTTCCCTTTCTTCCTCCTGCTCTAGCCATGTGAAGTGCTGGCTTCCCTTTCCCCTTCCACCATCATAGGAAGTTTCCTGAGGCCTCCCCAGAAGCAGAAGCCACTATGCTTCCTGTACAGCCTGCAGGACCATAAGCCAATTCAATCTCTTTTCTCATAAATTAACCGTCTCAGATATTTCTTTATAGCAATGCAAGTGCAGACTAATAAAGATTGGAAGAATGGGATTCTCATAATCCAAATTACATGACTGAAAGATGGGGTTGGATTGCTTTGCAGAAAAACAACCAGTAAGCAACATGCACCTAGCCACTTCCGAGATTCAAGTCAAAGAACTGTACGAGATATATAAATCTGGGTATTATCCAAATTTAAATGATATTTTATTGTGAGAATGGGGGAAATATCAGTGAAAATGTAGGGAGGGAAAGAAGAAGGAAAGTACTGCATGCCAACTCAAGAAAAGGCATAAACCGTTCATGGTCCCATATGGTTTAAATCTGTATTTTTTGATCTCCCCGGTTATTCTGATAATGGTCCAGGCTGGAAACCAGTTTTACAGTATATTTTCTAATAACTCTCTGGCGGAGGTACTTTCCCCATATTCAAATAAACCCAAGAATGTTGGAAAAGGGACTATGTTTCTGAAAATAGCAAAAATATTTACTGGGAAACTTTAGGGGGAAAAATCATTAAGACAATTTAAAAAACACAATAAGTAGAAAAAATATGTGTTCTTATTACTAAGTTTCTTAACGAAGGAAAGATGACTGATTGCACAGATATTAGCATCCTGATTACCCTGGGGTTTTTTTTGTACCAGTCATTTGAGACCAGATAATTAAACAAACACTCTCAAAAAGTACATCTATTTTTTCCAGAAGCTTGTACCAAACTTCTTACATCCTGATCGTGTCAGAAGGAATCATGGAGGGGCAGACAAAAGCTCTAAAACGGAACAGTAATTACAGTAAAAGAGCATAACTATTACTTATAATTACATGCATCTCAAGAGTTCTTTCCTTCTAGTTCTAGAAGTTTGACCCCTTCTGCGGTAAAGTAATTGTAAATACTAGGGAAGGAAGACAGATGTAAAGGTTATCTGTCAGTGGAAGGGGACATATACTTCATAAATTTTTGTATCTTCATTAAAGGAGTCTAAAAAACACAGTGAATGTCACCTTAAGAAATAGGCGCTGAAAGTAAAAATGAATATAAATTATTTAAATGTTAAATTTCAGGGCAATACCTATAACTTCTAATGAATAATAAAGTAGCATGAAAAGCAATTTTATTCTAAATACTCTGCTAAAGTTAAAAGATATTCATAGAAAATTTTGGCAACCAGAAAGCAAATAAAAACATCCAGATAGTGTATTGGTTCTATAAGCAGAATTTTTTTTATTTTAACTTTTACCAAATGAGGAGGCCACTCCATCCAAAGATTTCTGGTCTCTCTGTATTCCCCTCCCATGACAATCTCATTGTATCACAATATGCATGTAGAAATAGGTGACTTTCAAATTCAGATAGTCTTTAATTTCACATTTTCAATGACTTGCTGAACATTTATACCTAGACATTCTCAAACTCACTCTGATCAAAATGATTGCATCCTCTTCCTTGAAAACATGAACCTTTTCTTGTATTATCTTTGTCTATACCATCACCACCTTCCTTGTTACCTGTAGACTGCAAATTTCAGACCTATCTTTGTCTCCTCCTTTTCACCTTCAGCATCCAATAATTTGCCAGGCCTTGAACTTTCACCTCCATAAAATGTTATATTTGTCCCTTTTTCCAAATTTCCTCTGCCATTTCCACATTAATTCCTTGTTATCTTGCCAAGACTATTGTTGGAGGCATCCTACATAATACAACCCACTGAGGTAGACATTCCAGGGGGCTAGTGAAACTTAGACTTGGGGTCCAACACTTACATGGACCCCTTCCATTGGGTCCTATACCTAATGTCAAATTCGTAATATTGAATCCTTTCTCTTGAAGTGTATTCACTAGTTGCTTAAGCTTCAGGTCCTCCAGAGCACCAGATTAACTTTTCTAAGGCAGAAATGGCAATTCCACTCTCTGATTCAATGGCCCAACATCAACCCACCCAAGTTGACTACATAATAAATTCATTCCTCTTTGCCTGATTGTAAAGCCTTTCTTAGTCTGAGTGAAACCTTTCTTTCCACCTATGTTACCATTACTTTACTTAATGCAAGCTATTACATTAAAACAAACTGAGCTGCTACTGCACACCCATTTGCTAACCAACTCCACCACACTTATGCTTACATTTGTTTCCTCTACTGAGACTATCCTTCCTGCCTCATCCTCACTTTTCTACCTACCATACCCCTAAGTTGATATTATATACAACAATGAGGTTCCAGGTTAAATCATCACCCCCATGAAGTTTTTTTATACTGTTACCAGGTAGATACAGGCTCTCCTTTCTCTAAATTCCTATTTACTGGAAATTCTCAAATGGAATTAATACTTTATATTTTTCAAGTGTTTACAAACTATGGCCCATATATCAAATTCAACCCACCACTTGTATATAAATTAAGTCTTATTAGTTTCTTTCTCCTAGGAAGAGATTTTTTTTTTAATTTAAAGAACCCAGTCACACTCATTTGTTTACATATTGTCCTGTGGCTATTTTTTGCACTACAACAGCAGAGTTGAATAGTGGGTGCAACAGAGCGGATACGTGTGGCAAAGCATAAAATATTTACTATTTGGCCTTTCACAGAAAAAGATTTCCAACTTCTGTTCCAGATTATTTACGTATGCAATTTACTTCCCTTATAGGCAATAGCATAAGCTGCTCAAAGAAAAAAATGGCCTCTTTTTCATTGATATTCCCCAACAATACCTAGCCAGCTTATTGAAAAAATCATTCCATAAATATTTGAAGAGGGGGGTGAATAAATCAATCCTAGGTAGTTATTTAAGGATTTTTACTGCTAATTTTAAAAAACAAAGTATTTAAATATTCGGATTTTGATCATTATCCCAATTAGTGTCAGAAACTTTGAATATTGCACATACACACACCCATTCCACACTACTCATCTTGTAACTTTTATCCAGAATATCTTTATTTTTATCTTTTTAACTTTCTAAAATTAAGTTGTTTTCTTATCAGTCAATATTTAATTAGCTGGGCTGACATTGTGTCAGTTTTCATTGGCATTGTCATTTCTTGCATTCCAGGTGAAGGGATTAACCTTGAATACAAAGAGCAAGGAATAGAGAAGTTAAAATGGGTGGCAAGGAACAATGAGAGGACTCTGACTGATTTATGTATGAAGAAAATAACTCAGTATAAGGGTTTATGAATGCAAAAATCCTATCTTAGAGACATCTGACTGTAGTAGACATTAAAATGTGATGCTCAGAATGCCCTTTCAAGAAAGGACTCTGCCCAGCTATAAGAGGAGTAGGTAGTTAGCTGTTAGTCTTGCCAACACAATGTTTACTCAAACTTTTTGACCTTTTCCAACATAATAGGTGAGAAATGGCATTTCAGTGCAGTTTCAATATGCACATTCCTTCCCATGAATGAGGTTGAACATATTTTCATATGCTTATTTTTATGTTGCAGTGATTTCGTTTCTGTAATGTATCTGTCCATGTCTTTTGACTTTTTTGTGATTGGGCTGTTAGTCTTTCCAATATTGATTTGTAGAAATTTCTTATATGTTAGGGAAATTAACCTCTTATCTACAGTGTAAGTTGTAATTCATTTTCCTACTCTGTCATGGGTCTTTTGACTTTGTTTGTGGTGGCTGTGTTGTAAAGGATTAATTCCAGCAGGCCTAGAATTGGCCTGAACTGTTTTGCTGAATTAGCTGCATACGTTGATCTCTGGTGAAGGTATGAAATGAATTGATGAATAGTGTTGCTTTGTAAGCATGGGTTCCAAGTGAGTTTTGGAGTAATGCATATGAGCTTGTTAGCATGTTTGTTAATAATAGTGAGACACATTTTTTGAACCTGGTCTCATTAAGGTCCCTACAAGAGCTCTGCCACAGGGGCTTGTTATGTGGAAATAATACTCCTAATTTACCAGCAAATTAGAAGAAGTTCGGTCTGAGACTCCATTAATGGATCCCTGTTTCTGAGATATTTCATACACATATTAGTGGTTCCCTATTTGAGAGCTAACATGTATCCTGGTATGACCCATTAGACAGAGTACAGTTAGAGTTTGCACCTGGTCACTCCAGATCCCTTGCTGCCAGGCTGCCTTTAGCTGTGATATATATCTTTATTTTGATGCTGTCACTGTATCATTCTTCTACAAAGAAAAAAAAAATACTATAGATTTGAAAGCATTGTCATTTGGGGTGCTGTGAGTAGTCTGTAGCAGTCAAATCCTATCTAACTGCCACTGTTGATACAGTGGCTTTTTAACATAGCTAAAAATTGTCAATCTGCCTTATAACATTGAATTCGTTGTGCTTTTTAAGAAATCTGGACTAATTTTTCATCTGATTGTTGATTTACTTTACCATCATTTTTAGCTTAAGATATCTTCATTTATTGTAGAATTTTGAGACTCTGACTCTTTGAATGGAAGCTTTGGCTCACTTGTCTCCCTCAGTCTGTCTTTCTCTCTCTTCACTCCTTGCCATTCCAGGTTGACTGCACCCAGACCTTCAGTTTTATACTGATAATTCAGTCTTTGCCCCAGAGTAATTTGAAGAAATACGGCAAAACCAGTTCACTCACTGAACCAGTGGGAGGCTGGTTCAGTTCCTACTGGTAAGACCGAATTCTAATTCCCTGAACTCACAAATTTCTATCAGTCATAACCCACAATAACCTCTTTCTGTCCCTTTTCCAGAGCAGGGGACTTCAAGCAGTGAACCCCTTACAACCGCTATATGCATGTTCGCCCAAGCCCAGCAAATCCACATTTTGAAATCCAACTAAATCTTTGATTTTTTTCTGCCCATAGAGATGTTCCTCTATATATTGAGCCCACCTATGTCTATTATATTTAATCTATCATTTCACATGGGCAAGAAATCCTATGTGTTTATAAGTCACCCTAAAGAAAAGTATTCAAATACTGGAAGTTGTATGCTTACATGTGAATACAAAAAGAAATAAAGATCACAAACTTGACTTCATTTCAGTGTCTAATTTACTATGTTTAGAAAGACAATTGTGTTTCAAATGTAAAATTGCCTTACAGCTTTAGAAAACTGTGACACTTGAAAATTACTGCTGTTAACTGTATTAGACATTTTTGGAATTCGAAGGAAGGGCAAACATGCAGAAGTAGGAATGGATGACTTCTTTAAAGAAGCCTTCTCTAATGCAAAGCATAGAGTTGGGAAATGGTGCAATCAAGTAAGGAGATTAGGAGTCCATTGTTAAAATGATAAATGCTTGAGGTGATAGATACCTCAAGTACCCAGATTTGATCAATAAACAGTGTACAGAAGACCTTAAATGACCTGATGGAGCTGAAAACCATGGCACAAGAACTTCATGATGCATGCACAAGCTTCAATAGCCGATTCAAACAAGTGGAAGAAAGGGTATCAGTGATTGGAGATCAAATTAATGAAATAAAGTGAGAAGACAAGGTTAGAGAAAAAAGAGTAAAAAGAAATGAACAAAGCCTCCAAGAAATATGGGACTATGTGAAAAGACCAAATCTACATTTGATTGGTGTACCTAAAAGTGATGGGGAGAATGGAACCAAGTTGTAAAACACTCTTCAGGATATTATCCAGGAGAACTTCCCCAACCTAGTAAGGCAAGCCAATAGTCAAATTCAGCAAATACAGTGAACACCACAAAGATAACTCATTTAAGAAAAGCGACCCCAAGACATGATTGTCAGATTCACCAACGTTGAAATGAAGGAAAAAATGTTAAGGGTACCCAGAGAGAAAGGTCGGGTTACCCACAAAGGGAAGCCCGTCAGACTAGCAGTGGATCTCTTGGCAGAAGCTCTACAAGCCAGAAGAGAGTGGGGGCCAGTATTCAACATTTTTAAAGAAAAGAATTTTCAACCCAGAATTTCATATCCAGCCAAACTAAGCTTCATAAGTGAAGGAGAAATAAAATCCTTTACAGACATGCAAACGCTCAGAGATTTTGTCACCACCAGGCCTGCCTTACAATAGCTCCTAAAGGAAGCACTAAACATGGAAAGGAACACCCAGTACCACCACTGCAAAAACATGCCAAATTGTAAAGACCATTTACGCAATGAAGAAACCGCATCAATTAATGGGGAAAATAACTAGCTAATATCATAAAGACAGGACCAAATTTACACATAACAATATTAACCTTAAATGTAAATGGGCTAAATGCCCCAATTAAAAGACACAGACTGGCAAATTGGATAAAGAGGCAAGACCCATCAGTGTGCTGTATTCAGGAGACCCATCTCACGTGCAGAGACACATATAGGCTCAAAATAAAGGGATAGAGGAAAATCTACCAAACAAATGGAAACCAAAAAAATAGCAGGAGTTGCAATCCTAGTCTCTGATAAAACAGACTTTAAACCAACAAAGATCAAAAGAGACAAAGAAGGCCATTACATAATGGTAAAGGGATCAATTCAACAAGAAGAGCGAACTATCCTAAATATATATGCACCCAATACAGGAGCACCCAGATTGATAAAGCAAGTACTTAGAGACCTGCAAAGAGACTTAGACTCCCACACAATAATAATGGGAGACTTTAACACCCAACTGTCAATATTAGACAGATCAACTAGACAGAAAATTCACAAGGATATCAGGGACTTGAACTCAGATCTGCAACAAGCAGACCTAATAGACATCTATAGAACTCTCCACCCTAAATCAATAAAATATACATTCTTCTCAGTACCACATCACACTTATTCTAAAATTGATCACATAAGTGGAAGTAAAGCACTCCTCAGCAAATGAAAAAGAGCAGAAATTATAACAAACTGTCTCTCAGACCACAATACAATCAAATTAGAACTCAAGATTAAGAAACCCACTCAAAACTGCACAAACACATGGAAACTGAACAACTTGCTCCTCAATAACTACTGGGTACATAACAAAATTAAGGCAGAAATAAAGAAATAAAGATGTTCTTTGAAACCAATGAGAACAAAGACACAATGTACCAGAATCTCTGGGACATATTTAAAGCAGTGTGTAGAGGGAAATTTATAGCACTAAATGCCCACAAGAGAAAGCAGGAAAGATCTAAAATCGACACCCTAACATCACAATGAAAAGAACTAGAGAAGCAAAAGCAAACACATTCAAAAGCTAGCAGAAGACAAGAAATAACTAAGATCAGAGCAGAACTGAAGGAGAAAAGAGACACAAAAAACCCTTCAAAAAATCAATGAATCCAGGAGTTGGTTTTTTGAAAAGATCAACAAAATTGATAGACCACTAGCAAGACTAATAAAGAAGAAAAGAGAGAAGAATCAAATAGATGCAATTAAAAATTATAAAGGGGATATCATCACTGATCCCACAGAAATACAAACTACCATCAGAGAATACTATAAACACCTCTATGCAAAAAAACTAAACTAGAAAATCTAGAAGAAATGGATAAATTCCTGGACACATACACCCTCCCAAGACTAAACCAGGAAGAAGTTTAATCTCTGAATAGATCAATAACATGCTCTGAAATTGAGGCAATAATTAATAGCCTTCCCACCAAAAAAAGTCCAGGATCAGATGGATTCACAGCTGAATTCTACCAGAGGTACAAAGAGGAGTTGGTACCATTCCTTCTGAAACTATTCCAATCAATAGAAAAAGAGGGAATCCTCCCTAACTCATTTCATGAGGCCAGTATCATCCTGATACCAAAGTCTGGCAGAAACACAACAAAAAAAGAGAATTTTAGACCAATATCCTTGATGAACATCAATGCAAAAATCCTCCATAAAATACTGGCAAACTGAATCCAGCAGCACATCAAAAAGCTTATCCAACATGATCAAGTCAGCTTCATCCCTCTGTTGCAAGGCTGGTTCAACATACACAAATCAATAAACATAATCTATCACATAAACAGAACCATTCACAAAAACCACATGATTATCTCAACAGATGCAAAAAAGACCTTTGACAAAATTCAACAGCCCTTCATGCTAAAAACTCCCAATAAACTATGTATTGATGGGATGTATCTCAAAATAATAAGAGCTATTTATGACAAACCCACAGCCAATATCATACTGAATGAGCAAAAACTGGAAGCATTCCCTTTGAAAACAGGCACAAGACAGGGATGCCCTCTCTCACCACTCCTATTCAACATAGTGTTTGAAGTTCTGGCCTGGGCAATTGGGCAAGAGAAAGAAATAAATGGTATTCCAATAGGAAAAGAGGAAGTCAAATTGTCCCTGTTTGCAGATGACATAATTGCATATTTAGAAAACCCCATCATCTCAGTCCAAAATCTCCTTAAACTGATAAGCAACTTCAGTAAAGTCTCATGATACAAAATCAATGTGCAAAAATCACAAGCATTCCTATACACCAGTAACAGACAAAGAGAGAGTCAAATCATGAGTAAACTCCCATTCATAATTGCTTCAAATAGAATAAAATACCTAGGAATCCAACTTACAAGGGATGTAAAGGACCTCTTCAAGGAGAACTACAAACCACTGTTTAAGGAAATAAAAGAGGACACAAACAAATGGAAGAACGTTCCATGCTCATGGATAGGAAGAATCAATATCATGAAAATGGCCATACTGCCCAAGGTAATTTATAGATTCAATGCTATCTCCATCAAGCTACTAATGACTTTCTTCATAGAATTGGAAAAAACAACTTTAAAGTTCATATGGAACCAAAACAGAGCCCGTATAGCCAAGACAATCCTAAACAAAAATAGTAAAGCTGGAGGCAGCACACTACCTGACTTCAAACTCTACCACAAGGCTACAGTGACCAAAACAGCATGGTACTGATACCTAAACAGATATATAGACCAATGGAACAGAACAGAGGCCTCAGAAATAATACCACACGTCTACAACCATCTGACCTTTGACAAACCTAACAAAAACAAGAAATGGGGAAAGGATTCCCTATTTAATAAATGGTGCTGTGAAAACTGGCTAGCCATATGTAGAAAGCTGAAACTGGATCCCTTCCTTACACCTTATACAAAAATTAATTCAAGATGGATTAAAGACTTAAATGTTAGACCTAAAACCGTAAAAACCTTAGAAGAAAACCTAGGCGATATCACTCAGGACATAGGCATGGACAAGGACTTCATGACTAGAACACCAAAAGCAATGGCAGCAAAAGGCAAAAGAGACAAATTGGATCTAATTAAACTAAAGAGCTTCTGCACAGCAAAAGAAACTACTATCAGAGTGAACAGGCAACCTACAGAATGGGAGAAAATTTTTGCAATCTACCCATCTGACAAAGGGCTAATATCCAAAGAACTTAAACAAATTTACAAGAAAAAATCAACCCCATCAAAAAATGGGCAAAGGATATGAACAGACATTTCTCAAAAGAAGACATTTATGCAGCCAACAGACACATGAAAAAATGCTCTCCATCACTGGTCATCAGAGAAATGCAAATCAAAACCACAATGAGATACCATCTCATGCCAGTTAGAGTGGTGATTATTAAAAAGTCAGAAATAACAGATGCAGGAGAGGATGTAGAGAAATAGGAACGCTTTTACACTGTTGGAGGATTGTAAATTAGTTCAACCATTATGGAAGACAGTGTGACGATTCCTCAAGGATCCAGATCTAGAAATACCATTTGACCCAGCTGTCCCATTATTGGGTATATACCCAAAAGATTATAAATCATGCTACCATAAAGACACATGCACACGTATGTTTATTGCAGCACTATTCACAATAACAAAGACTTGGAACCAACCCAAATGTCCATCAATGATACACTGGATTAAGAAAATGTGGCACATATACACCATGGAATACTATGCAGCCTTAAAAAAGGATGAGTTCAGGTCCTTTGCAGGGACATGGATGAAGCTGGAAAGCATCATTCTCAGCAAACTATCACAAGGACAGAAAATCAAACACTGCATGTTCTCACTCATAGGTGGGAACTGAACAATGAGATCACTTGGACACAGGGTGGGGAACATCACACATTGGGGCATGTTGTCGGAATGGGGGAGAGGGGAGGGATAGCATTAGGAGAAATACCTAATGTAAATGATGAGTTCATGTGTGCAGCAAACCAATATGGCACTTGTATACCTATGTAACAAACCTGCACATTGTGCACATGTACCCTAGAACTTAAAGTATAATAATAAAAAAACAAAAAAGGAAAAAAAGAAAAGAAGTGCTTTTTGCCCCCCACCATTATTCTAAGGCCTCCCAGGCCATGTGGAACTGTAAGTCCAATTAAACCTCTTTTGCTCCCAGTTCCGGGTATGTCTTTATCAGCAGCATGAGAACAAACTAATACAGTAAATTGGTACCAGTAGAGTGGGGTGTTGCTGAAAAGATACCTGAAAATGTGGAAGCAACTTTGGAACTGGGTAACAGGCAAAGGTTAGAACAGTTTGGAAGGCTCAGAAGAAGACAGGAACATGTGAGAAAGTTTGGAACTTCCTAGAGACTTGTTGAATGGCTTTGACAAGAATGCTGACAGGGATATGAACAATAAGGTCCAGGCTGAGGTGGTCTCAGATGGAGATGAGGAACTTGCTGGGAACTGGAGCAAAGGTGACAAAGGTGACATTTGTTATGTTTTAGCAAAGAGACTGGTGGCATTTTGCCCCTGGCCTAGAGATTTGTAAAACTGTGACAGAGATAATTTAGGGTATCTGGCAGAAGAAATTTCTAAGCAGCAAAGCATTCAAAATGTGACTTGGGTGCTGTTAAAAGCATTCTATTTTAAAAGGGAAACAGAGCATAAAAATTCAGAGAATTTGCAGCCTGACAACGCAGCAGAAAAGAAAAAAAAACACTTTTTGAGGAGGAATTCAAGCTGATTGCAGAAATTTGCATAAGAAGCAAGGAGTCTAATGTTAATCCCCAAGACCATGGAGAAAATGTCTCCAGGCATATCAGAGACCTTTATGGCAGCCCCTCCCATCACAGGCCGGAAGACCCAGGAGGAAAAAGTGGTTTCATGGGCTGGGCCCAGTGTCTCTGTGCTGTGTGCAGCCTAGGGACTTGGTGCCCTGAGTCCCAGCCACTCCAGCCATGGCTGAAAGGGGTCAACGCAGAGGAGCTGAGGCTGTGGCTTCAGAGGATGGAAGCCCCAAGCCTTGGCAGCCTCCATGTGGTGTTGAACCTCTGGGTGCACAGAAGTCAAGAACTAAAGTTTGGCAACCTCCGCCTAGATTTCAGAAGATGTATGGAAATGCCTGGCTCAGGCAAAAGTTTGCTGCAGGGGTGAGGCCCTCATGGAGAACCTCTGCTAGAGCAGTGCAGAAGGGAAGTGTGAGATTGGATCCCCTACACAGAGTCCTTACTGAGGCACTGCCTAGTGGAGTTGTGCGAAGAGGGCCACCGTCCTCCAGACCCCAGAATGGCAGATCCACTGACAGTTTATACCATGTTCCTGGAAAAGCTGCAGACACTCACTGCCAGCCCATGAAAGCAACCAGGAGGGAGGCTACACCCTGCAAACCACAGAGGCAGAGCTGCCCAAGACCATGGGAACCTACCTCTTGCATCAGTGTGACCTGCATGTGAGACCTGGAGTCAAAGGAGATTATTTTGGAGCTTCAAAATTTGACTGCCCTGCTGGATTCCAGACTTGCTTGGACAATGTAACCCCTATGTTTTCGCCAATTTGTCCCATTTGGAATGGCTGTATTTACCCAATTCCTGTACCTGCATTGTATTTAGGAAGTAACTAGCTTGCTTTTGATTTTACAGGCTCATACGTGGAAGGGACTTGCCTTGTCTCAGATGAGACTCTGAACTGTAGACTTTTGGGTTAATGCTGAAATGAGTGATGACTTTGGGGGACTGTTAGGAAGGCATGATTGGTTTTGAAATGTGAGGACATGAGATCTGGAGGGGCCAGGGATGGAATGATATGGTTTGACTGTGTCCCCAACCAAATCTCAGCTTGAATTGTATCTCTCAGAATTCCCATGTGTTGTGGGAGGGACCAAGGAGGAGGTAATTGAATCGTGGGGGCCAGACTTTCTGATGCTACTCTCATGATAGTGAATAAGTCTCACGAGATCTGATGGGTTTCTCAGGGATTTTCGCTTTTGCTTTCTCCTCATTTTTCTATCTTGCCACCACCATGTAAAAAGTGCCTTTCACCTCCCACCATGATTCTGAGGCCTCCCCAGCAATGTTGAACTGTAAGTCCAATTAAACCTCTTTTTTTTCCCAGTTTCGGGTATGTCTTTATTAGCAATGTGAGAATGAACTAATACAGTACCCATAACAATTAAAAATATTTTTAAACAAAAAATAAATAACTAAAAGTCTATTTTTAAAGTATGCCCTCAATAGGACACTTTTAAGAAATGTCATGAGACCTCAGTGAAGGTATATTGTTTTCAAATCATCTAGAACGTTTTAGGACACTTCTGTAAGAGTCTTGAGTGATCTATTACTTCAGCATTTAGCTCTCCAGACATCTGCCTGTTATCTGTATGCACCTAGCCTTCTTTAGGAAAATTTTGACTTCGCCCTCACCAGTAAACAGAACTCAGCACTGCACAAGACAACAGTAAGAAATCAGATTTTATTAAAATGTTTTAAGAAGATAAGGAGAAAAGATTTATATTAGTCACATTCACTGGTTGTCTAGTGGTTAGGAAAAAAAAATACATTACTCACATACTTCCATAATGTTCATAGAAATTGGAGATTCAAAAAACATAGACTAAAACAGTATTTAAACTCTTTCCAGCCAACAAAAAGTCTAGAAGTGCTACATAAAACATAACCATCGTTAGATTGCTTTTTTTTCTTTTTCTTTCTTTTTTTAAATTTAACTTTACAGGAAAGAGAAATCCCTAGGTGCTAGAAGATAAAAAGAAGCTAAATATTAGAGTAGCATGAGTTTGCTCTGACTTAGACTTCCCTGGAGGATAGTTGTAAAGCTTGGCAGTTAAGAGTTGAGGTTTGTTTGGGATTTTTTAATCAATTTTATTGATTAATAATTACATACAATAAAAATGTACCCATTTTAAGTGTGTGTTTCCATGAGTTTTAGCAAGTTATACACATACACACCCTTGAAACTATCACAATAATTGAAATATAGAATACTTCTCTTACCCCAAAAGATTCCCTTGTTTCCATTTGCAGTCAAGCCTTCTGAACCCCCAACCCCAGAGAACCATTTATCTACTTTTTGCCACTATGGAAGGGATTTCTCTCTTCTAGGATTTCAGGTCAATAGAATAATATGGTATGTAATTGTTGAAAATAAAATTTTTTCACTCTGCATGCTTTTATGACTCATCCAGGTTTTTGCATGGGTCAGTAGTTTATTACTTTTTATGGTTGAGTAGTATTCCATTATACGGATAAACCATAGTTTCTTTATGCATTTACCTGTTGATGGACATTTGAATTATATCCAGTTTGCAACTAATATGTATAAAACTGCTATGAACATTTGTGTATAAGTCTTTCTTTGGGCAAATGATTTCTTGTCTCTTGAGTAAATACCTAAGAAGTATAATTTCTTTGTCATATGTTTTGCATTCTAAGAAAAGAAACTTTTGCAAACACATTTAGACCATTTTATACTCCCAATAGCAACGTTTGTATGCTACACACCCTTTTCAACACTTAGTATTGACAATGCTTTTAAATTTAGTTATTCTAGTAGGCATCCAAATGGAATCCTATTGTGACTTTACTTTGTATTTTTGTTCTGACTAATGTTTAGCATCCTTAGATGTGCTTATTGACATTCAAATATCTTCTTTGTGTCTATTCACATTTTTCCTGAGTTGTCTGTCTTATTATTATCAAGTTGTAGAGTTTGTTATATGTTCTGGATAGAAGTCCAGTGTGAAATATCTATATTGTTAATCATTTCTCTCAGCCTGTGGTTTGCATTTCCATTTTTGTCAGCTTGAACTATTAAACCAGGTTAAATTAAAAGGGGTTACTTATATGGTGGACCACAGGGCTTTATGATGTTTTTAAAATCTCAAGGAGAATAGGGTCAATGGAGGTATTTTATTTATGGAGCAGTAAATCTGAGGTAGTCCTATAAGGAACTACATAACAAGGCTTCATTAGATGTCTGATTTTCTAGTGCAGTGCTTCCAAAGCTCAAATGTACATAGAAACACTTGGAGATATGGTTAGCATACAGATTCTGATTTAGAAGGTCTGGAGTAGGGCCTCATATTCTACATTCCTAACAAGCTCCCAGATGATGCTGATGCTGCTGGTCCAGGGGCCATGCTTCAAGCAACAAGGGTCTAGTTTAGCCAGACCAGTTTCAAAACCATAATACACAAGCATTTATTCCCTTATTTATACCAGAATGTTTGAGGACTAAACACAAAATTGTTGGATCTGTCTGTGAACATTATCACCAGACATTTCAAATACCCCAATCCAATCATGCTACACTAGGATTGGTTACAAAATAAAATTACCCCTTTACTTTCCATATTTTTCCATCTACAAACTAGTGTTTATTTATTTTTATTAGATTTTATTTTTTAGAGCAGCTTTGGGTTCAAAAAAAATTGAATAGAAGTTAATGAGATTTCCCACATATCCCCTGCAAGCTAACATTTTTAAAATCATAAAGACAATTTGGGCAATTTAGGACATAACATAAATACCACTTTAGATTCAACCAGGGGCCCCAAAGGGCTCTATTCCAGCAACTCATATTTAAGAAGGCTTAACACAACACTTGAAGAGCGTAAAATGACCAGGCAAGAATGCTTGATAGCAGCCTGTGTCAAAAGGATCATCCTCAATGAGCAGCACTTGATAAATTTCTATTAAATAAAATCACATTCCAGCCTGAATGGCTCAGAAAGTCATTCTGCCATCATTTTAACACTTAGCAAAGCAAGACTCCTTGTGTCAGTGCTTTGGAATATACATCCAACTGACCAGACTTGGTCATAGGCAAAAGGCAATATACCTCTGATTAATTTGAGAAAAAGAATTAAAACGTGTACAAGAGGCCTGAATAGATATTTCTCAAAAGAACATATACAAACGGGGCCGGGCATGGTGGCTCTTACCTGTAATCCCAGCACTTTGAAAACCCAAGGTGGGAGGATTTCTTGAGCCCAGGAGCTTGAGACCAGCCTGGACCCCACAGGACACCACAGCAAGACCTTGCCTCTGCAAATAACAATAAATAGCCAGGCATGCTTGCACAAGTGTATAGTCCCAGCTACTTGAAAGGCTGAAGTGGGAGGATTGCTGGAACCTGGCAAGTCAAAGCTGCAATGAGCCATGATGGCATCATTACACCCACCTAGGCACCAGAGCAAGACCTTGTCACACACACACACACACACACACACACACACACACAGATCTACAAATGGCCAATAGGTACATGAAAACAAAATGCTCAGCATCACTAATCATCAGTGAAATACAAATTAAAACCACAGTGTGATATCATCTCACCCCAGTTAGGAATGCTATTCCCAAAAAAACAAAAAAATAACAAATGCTGGTGAGGATGCAGAGATAAGGGAATGCTCATACACTGTTGGTGGAATATAAACTAGTACAGCCATTATGGAAGACAGTATGGCGTTTCCATGTAGAACTACCATGTGACCCAGCAATCTCACTGCTGGATATATTTCCAAAAGAAAAGAAATCAGTATATCAAAGAGATATCAGCATACCACGTTTATTGCAGCACTCTTCATAACAACCAAGTATGAAATTAACCTACGTATCCATCAGCAGATGAAGGAATAAAGAAAATGTGGTATACATAGACAATGGAATATTATTCAACCATAAAAAGAATAAAATCCTCTCATTTGCAGCACATGGATAAAACTGGAAGTCATATCGTAAATGAAGTAAACCAGGCACAGAAAGACAAGTATTGCATGTTTTCACTCATAAGTGTGAGTTACCTCACTCACATGGAGGTAGAGAGTAGAATAGTGGTTACCAGAGGCTGAGAAGGACAAGTGAGGACAACAATGGAAATAAATTGGTTAATGGGGATAAAAATTACATTTAGATAGAAGAAATGAGTTTTAGTATTCAATGGCACAGCAGAGAAATTATAGTTAACAATAATTTGTTGTATATTTCAAAATAGCTAGAACAGAAGAATTGCAACGTTCTCAACACAAAGATAAAGGTTTGAGGTGATGGATATCCCAATTACCCTGATTTGAGTATTACACATTGTATGCATATATCAAAACATCAAAATATATTCCAAAAATATATACAGCTATGATATATCAATTCAAATTTTTAAAAAATTATTTAAAAAGAGATGGGAATTATATTGTGCCAGCTACCTTGAAGTGTAATAGAGACGGATTTTTCAGAACTAACTAAATAAATTGTCCTTAGGAAATTAAAATGCATAAATTTTCAGTTTCCTGAAAGCAGCTTAGCCACATTAAGTCATTTTTTATAAATAACCAATACCAAAGATTTTCTAGAACCCACCCCCAAAACTCATTTTCTGTCATGTCAATTCCAGTACTATCCTTATTAGTGAAGACTGCTAATTGCCTAGCAAAATCTGTTACCCTGTCCTTCTACAGTAATAAAATTTCAGCAACAGCTGTCCAACTAACACTGTATATCTTGACCACCCTTAAAGTTAAGTGTAGCTATATGACCGTTGTCACCAATTTAAGATGAACAGAAAAAGTACAATGTTCAACTTAGTTTCACTTACTTATGAGAAAAACTTAGCTGGAAGTGCCACTTCTTCTTACTCTACTGTGCCTGAGATTCAGCTTGACCAGGCAGATGAAAACAAGACCTTAGGGTGTGGAAGAACCACAAGATGCAAAAGACCTATGACCATGAATGACTGTGTGGAGCTGAGCTGTCCTGGCCTAGACCACTCTCTTCAAAACTCCTGTGAGACTTAAATTATTTAAATGACATTCTTCTTTAAACCACAATGTTTCGTGACCCCTGTGCTATACCAGCTTTGCCTATATGTTAAGTACTGCCACCGACTTCAGAAGAAGCTGTCAAAGTAAGTCTTTCTAAGTTAACTGATGAAACAATTTCAAACCTTGCTATGGAAACTATGCTAGCCACCCATTACAATTTACTGTATTTTCCATAATAAAAGAGTTACATCTATGAGCAAAACTATTTAAAGGAAGTTGGAAAAGTTAGCCATTTATATCACGGTTAAGCCACGGTACTTTAAGTAATAAGAGAAAGATATTTAAAGGCAAAAAATTTTAAAAGGAATTAGCGAAGATACCCATTTATATCACTATTCATCATTTTTATTTCCCATTATTCAGTAAAAGAAATGTGATGTAAAGGGAAATATTATTTGTATAAGTTATCAAAGCTAACTGTTTCCAAAATCAAAATGAAACATGATTCATCCCATTGGTGTTGATGCACAGCTTATACACTAAGAAGTATGTCATTGGCATATTTCATTAGGCAGTTTCTCCTAGCACATTCTCCTCTTTCCATGGCTCCCTGGATTAAGGAGAGCAGCACAAGTTTGTTGTAAGATGGATCTCCATTTGAACATTGGATCTAGCAATTACAAGCTGTTACTTTATTTATCCACCTAATGCATCATACACTATGTTACGCACTAAGGATACAAAGATGAATATAAGTCTGTTACTACACTCAAGGAACCCACAGCCTGGAGTGAGTGGTAGACCGATTATTACATACAAAATGAGCATGACAGAAGAAAACAGGAAAAGAGAAGCCAAATGGGCATTTCATCCATTTATGATGTCAGAGACCTATTCTGTCTTCTAGCCCTAAAACCCTAGTTTCTACTCCATATATACTGATCAGACTGAAAGGGCTTGAATTTAGGGCTACGCTGCCTCTAAAGGGATTTTGTAACTTTAAATGAGCTGCTACTTTAAGTCACAGTGTCCGCATTATTAAAATGGGGAAACCAACATTTTGCTGATAAGATTGTTTATGAAATAAAATGTATAAAGTACCTGGCATGTATAATGACTTAACAACTTATGGTTCTTTTCCTTTGTCTTACACTTCCAACAGTGATGTCACTCCTATATTTTACCCTTGAAGCTAGAAATGTTAATGTATATTAGATTTATTATTAATTTTCCCACTTTTACTAATACTTCTATAAATACTCTGTCACATACTTCTATTTTTAGACTATCATTCTCTTGTGGGTAATATATTCTGTAGTTTATTACTTTGTATAAGTAATAGTGTTTCCACATAATGGCTATACATTTGCTTTCATCAAGTGTCAATGGAGTTTTATTGCACCATTTGCTCACGTGACCCAGACTATGATTTCATCAACAGAGTCCAGACACAAGGAAAATACTCTATATTCAGTGAACAAAAGTCACAAGATCTCAACCTGCTAGCTGAAAATTGCAATAAAATCAATCATCTACCTCAAGTCATTAGTGAAGATAGACTTATTTGAGGAAAACTAATTCTTTTTTGAGACAGGGTCTCACTCTGTCACCCAGACTAGAGTGCAGTAGAACGATCATGGTTCACTGCAGGCTCAAACTCTTGGGCCCAAGGGATCCTCCCACCTCAGCCTCCTGAGTACCTGGGACTACTGGTGTGACATCACAGTTGGCTAATTAAAAAAAAAAAAAATGTTTTTAGAGATGGGGTCTCACTATGTTGCCCAGGCTGGTTTCAAACTTTTGGCCTCACGCTACCTTCCCTCATTGGTCACCCAAAGAGCTGAGATTATGGGCATGAGCCATCCTACCAGGCCAAGAAAAACTAAATTTTAAATTACCCATGGGTAAGGATCACATGTGTACCACCCACATATGAAGAAGCTCCAGTCACATAAATAAACATGATGACTGATACAAAAATGATTTATGCCATAGAGCCCCAGGAAAAGCTAAAGTGAAACTGCCCCGTAGAAAGGCCTCTACAACCAAAAGTATATGCAGGACCCCTCCTACACACAAACACAGATATGCACATACATATCAGATAACTCCCTTTAAAGAACTCACAGAAATTATAAAATATAGAAGATATTCATGTTACAAAATTCAGGTGCTGAACAAATACGTAGGTGACTTTACCTTCTCGATGTTATAGAATAGCTTGCTGAGGAACAACTTTCCCTCCAAGAATAATTAGAAAACTGAATATGATACCTCTCTAAAAACTCTATTTGAAAGTATCAGAGAGCTACCAAAGCAAATAGGACTTGAGACATCAGGATTATAGAGAAGTAAGCCAAGCACACTACCCACTTTTACCTTCAAGGCATTTGCAAATTCTTTGCATGGCATCAGAATCTAGAAAGAGAATTACAAAAGCAGAGCTTCTGGCAAACTCATGGCGATGAAGAGACAAAAATTAGACCTTGCACATCCTAATGCAGCCAATAATTAAATGGTCAAAATCCTGAAGAGAAAGGAATGAAGAAAAGTCTAACACATGGTGGTTTTAAGTCAAGGCAGTTGTTGAATATTTATGCTGCATAAGGCAAAAATCTAAGAAGCTAAATACAAAGATGCTGACAAGAAAGAATTTTGGGCAGTCTCAAGTGCTGAAGAAAGAAAATTAGAATTCAAGACCAGAAAAAGTATAAGACTCCAGTAAACACTTCATCTGGACTCTCAGCAGGACCTTAAAATGGCCATACCCCAGGGACAGGGAGAAATCCATGTTACAGAGCTTTACCAGAAGTGCATCCTTAACTGAGTGCCAGTGAAGTCAGTTCCTCACAGAATTAATGAAACCTGTACCTATTCCACCTGCCTGTCTATTCTGTCTGCCTTGCACCAGACAATAGTGTAAACCCTATGTAGAGAAAAATTGCATCCTCAAGAGCTTCTATAATTTTTCACATATAATGGTCATCGTTAAATAAAAAAATGACCAGGAATATCTAGAAAAAAAATAAAACCACAAAGGACCCATTTATTGGGATTATCTAACACAGAGTTTAAAATTACTGTGTTTAACAAAACAGATGATTAAATTATTAAAGAGCTAAAATCCATGAAAAATAATTAAAGCTTCTAGAACTGATAAATGCATTAATTCAAATTAAGAACTCAGCATCTGTAAAAGCAGATTAGATATAGCAGAAGAGATAATTTGTGAAGTGAAAAATGTGTCCGGATAAAGCACAAAGGATAAAAGGACAGAAAGAGGAAAATGAGCGCAAGATCCACATGGAACACAACAAAAGGTCTAATAAGTAATTAGATCCCCAAAGATGGAGAAGAATGAGAATGTGAGTGTAGCAATATTTAAACAGGCAATGGCTGAGAATTTCCCAAAAATGGTGATAGACATGAAGTCATAGACTGAAGAACCATTGCAAACTCTAAACAAAATAAATCTATAGAGACCCATATATAGGCCCACCACAGTAAAACTACTAAAAAACAAATAGAAAGAAAACTATTTAAAAGCCAGGCAAGGCTGGGTGAGGTGGATCATGCATGCAATCCCAGCAATTTGGGAGGCCGAGGCAGGAGGATCACTTGAGCCCAGAAGTTCGAGACCAGTCTGGGCAACATAAGGAGACCACATCTCTATTTTTTAAAAATGTTAATAAAATAAAATAAAAGTCAGGCAAACATCCAACCATTCTGCAACATATTCTGGTGGTGAGGCTGTGGAAAAACAATTGTTCTTATACATTGCCTATGAGAATTTAAAATGGTACAACTTTTACGAAGGGGAATTTCATGATGTCTAAGAAAATTACACGGACTCCTGGAATCTAACCCAAAAATATAGTGAAAAACATTACGAAAGACAAGGGAGGGACGGAGGGAGGGAAGGAGGAAGGGAGAAAGGAAGGCAGAAAAGAAGGAAGGCAGGAAGGCAGGAAGGCAGGAAAGAAAAGAAAAGAAAGAGGGAAGTCTATTAGGAGATTTAAAAGATACTTCAACCAAGCCAAACAATAGACTTATTTGACCTCATATTCAAACCAAAAGATAATCAAACACACACATGCACTCACACATGTTGAATATCTGTTGAGAATGTTAAATATATGTGTGTGGATTTCATATTTTTTTGCTGTTTTCAAATAATTTAAATAATGGAATATTGGATCATATTAAGGTATTCTTATTTTTTAGGCATGATGATAGTATTGTGATTATGTCTTTTTTTAAAGATAAAATGAACTCTTAGTAAATAGAGATACATACTTAAATATTAAATAAGTTGATGAGAAATTGCTTCACAATAATAAGTAGGTGGGAATAGAGATTAAAGAAGACCAAGCATAAATTCATAATTTTTTAAGCTGAATGTTTGATAAATAGGGTTCCTTATAATATTCTGTAAAACTTCATAGTTGCTTGAAATTTTCCACAATAAATTACTTTGGATAAAAGCAACCATGAAAAAAAGGCATACTACCTTCAAAGTAGAAAATAAGACTGAAAGCAAAAAGACAATCATAAAATCTTAAATGTGCTGAAAGAATATAACTTCTAACACAGAATTCTAAACCCAGTGAAATATCCTTCAAAAGTGAAACAAAAAATCAAAAACAAAAAATCTATTGTTAGCACGTTCATGCTTCATGTGAAAGAGTTTTTTAGACAGAAAGAAAATGACTTCATTGTTCTACATACTTGCCAGCAAAACAAGAAAAGAAAATTATTCAATAGAAACATAAAAATAAAAGAAAAATAAAGAATAAATGAAAGAGGAGTAAATATATGAGTAAATTGACTGAACAAAAGGATAATTATAACCGTTTGTTTGTTTGTTTGTTTGTTTGTTTGTTTGTTTGTTTGTTTTGAGACACGGTCTAACTTTGTCACCTAGGCTGAAGTGCAGTGAAGGGATCATGGCTCACTGCAGCCTCGACCTCCTGGGCTCAGTCAATCCTCCCCAGTTCAGCCTCTCAAGTAGCTGGGACTACAGGCACGGGCCACCATGCCTGGCTAATTTTTTTATTTTTTGTGACCCATCGTCTCACCAGGCTGGTCTTAAACTTCTGACCTCAAGGGATCTTCTCACCTCAGTTTCCCAAAGAATGACTTTCTTTTAAAAATTAAAATATATGTAAATTTTAAATGCATGACAAGAATAACACAAAAACAAATGGAGTTACAGTGTTCTTAAGTCCTAGCATTGTCAGGTTAGTGACAAAAGTACTTATATATGAAATATGATTAAGTCAAGGACTTATGTTGCATTTTCTAGAGTAACTGCTAAAATGTTAGCAAAATAAGGTTCAATGAACAAGTCAATAAAAAAAATTACTAGATTAGGGCAAAAGAAGAAAATGAAGGGGAACACAAAACAGGATGAACAAATAAAAATAAATTGTAAAAAGAGATGTATATTTGTAAATACAAATATATCATTATTTACACTAAATGTAAATGGACTAAATACTCCAATTATAAGGCAATGTTACTGAAATGGAAAAAACAAAAGTTTTACTACATGTTGTTTCAAGAAATTCATTTTAAATGTAAAGACACAGAAAGACTGCAATTAAAAAGATGTAAAAAATATATACCCCAAAATACTAACTATAACAAAGAGAGAGTGACTAAAAATATCAAAGTATTGTTTGTCAATAAATTCAACTACTTAGAAAAAAGGAACAAATTTCATGAATGACATATACTAGCTTCCAGCCTTTAAGCCATTCCAGCTAATACCATGTGGAGAAGAGAAAAAGTGTCCCTACTGAACTCTCTCTAAATTTCAGATTTTCATTCAAAGTCAATGTTTTAAATCACTAAAGTTGTTGATGTTATTCAGCAACATATAATGATGTTATTCAGCAACATAGAACAAATGCTGTACTCAAATATGAGCAGAATATTTGAGTAAAAACTCCAATAAACAATAGGCTAGTTCATAAAGCAACTCTCAGCAAATGACAAAGGATTGATATCAATCAGAATATATTTATAAAATTAATCTATAAATCAATAACAAAGAAAAAAAGAAAATCTCAAAATATTTGTAAATTAAATATTATTCTAAACAACACATGAATAAAAATATATATATAAAATAGAAATTATAAAACATATTTAACCAAATGATAATGAAAACATTGTTGCAGGGCTTTTCCTTAGTTCAGCTAAAGACAGGGGTTTTGCCCATCCCACAGCCACGAAAATTTAGGCTCGTAGACGGTTTAAAGGGTGAGTAAAGCAGGGTTCTATTGGGTGAAAAGGGAAAAAAAGAAGGAAACGAGGACTCTCACAAGGCCTGAGTCTCTCTGCTAGAGCACTTCCTACCCGGCTGATTGAATCCCAGGTTCCACACAGGAAGAGGAGGGGCCAGTATCCTGCCCCCTGCAAACGATGTGAATTTCCCTAGGCTCCACCCCAGTGGGCAGGCTGGTTGTAGTTTCTCCAGGGACCCCCTCCCACCTGCCACCTGGCTGTCTCAGTATGACATATAAAAACATATAGAATTCAGATAATTTTCTGTTGAGAGAAAAAGTTTTAGTTACAAATGCATAACTTGGAAAGAAGAAAGTGAACTACTTGAGTATCCTCATAAAGTTGAAAAAGAGGGAGAGAGCAGAAAATCAAACTGAAAATAGAAGAAAAGAAATAGTTAATATAAGAGCCAAAATAAACATATAGATAATAGAGAAAATAAACAAAGTCAAACCTTGGTTAGTTCTTTGAAAAGATCAATGAAAGTCATAAGCATCTGGGGAAATTAATAAAGGAAAATGTGAAAGTGCAAATTATGGTAGTCAGGAATGAAACACACAGGCTTTAAAAACTGAAGAGGCTATTATAAACAAATTGAACCAAATAAATTTTTAATTTTTAATGAAATAATAAAGTTCCTAGAAAAACACAATTTAAAAAATTGACATAGGAAGAAATACAATATTTGAATAGCCTATATATATAAAAGAAATTAATCTGATTATAAAAACATTCCCAAAAAGTTTTCCCAAGATGGTGGAGTAGAGGCTTTTAGCATGACTCAGTGCCTTGAAAGTAGCAAGATCACACATAAGAATCAATTATGTGAGCTTTCATGCAAGAAGGAAAATGAGAATGCACCAAAATCACAAAGGACACCCCAGATCATAGGAAAGAGAACACAGGCAAACAGCTGCCATGACAGGTGTCCAACTGATAAAAGTGAATGAAGCCCTGGTATAGGAGAGAGGAAGAGACTCTCACTCTGTGACTCGCCTTTCCACTGGGGGTCCAAGG
Source organism: Chlorocebus sabaeus (assembly GCF_047675955.1). Taxonomy (NCBI): domain Eukaryota; kingdom Metazoa; phylum Chordata; class Mammalia; order Primates; family Cercopithecidae; genus Chlorocebus; species Chlorocebus sabaeus. Next base: position 65,205,838 of record NC_132918.1, read on the forward strand.
CTGAGAGAGAGTACTTTGTTTCTCCAAAGCCCTGTAGTTATCATGGGGAGAGACTCGGAGATGCTATGAGGGAAAAATAGTGGCAAAAACTGCAGACATTTTCCCAGACCCAGGACAGAGAACAGGACACCACTTTTAATCTGAGTGCATACAAACCAGCCATTCTTTGGCAACTGGGTCCCATGGCTGCACAGGCATTTTAGTCTTGAGCTGTAGATTGGAGCACCTGCCCTGGAGTAGAGTAGGGGGCCTCTATAACCAGAATTGTGGAATGCCCCCTTAGCAGTAGACACTGGAATTGTGCTCTCCCCCATGGAAGGCTTGGGGCAGGATATCTGCCACAGCTGTGATTTCTCCTAGGTGATGAGAATTGCAGCCTGGGCCAGTTTGGTGACCTGGAACTGGTCTGTATGTGTCATTGCTGAGTGCCTCAACCTACTCCCCTGAGATTGTGCTGGGGTAACTGCCTAGCCATATGTCAAAGGATGAAACTGGACCCTTACCTTTCACCATGTATAAAAGTTAACTCAAGATATACTACATACTTAAATGTAAGACCTCAAACTGTAAGAATTCTAGAAGAAAACTTAGAAAATACCATTTTGAACATCAGGCTTGGGAAAAAATTTATAACTAAGCCCTCAAAAGCAACTGTAACAAAAACAAAAATTGGTAAGTGGGACCTAATTAAACTAAAGAGCTTCTGCATAGCAAAAGAAACCATCAACAGAGTAAACAGACAACCTACAGAATGGGAGAAAATATTCACTAAATATGCATTCGTCAAAGGTCTGCTATCCAGAATCTATAAGGAATATAAACAATTCAACAAGAAAAAGACAAATCACCCTATTAAAAAGCAAGCAAGTCCAGGCATGGTGGCTGATGCTAGTAATCCTAGCACTTTGGGAGGCTGAGGCGGTCAGATTGCCAGAGCTCAGGAGTTTGGGACCAGCCTGGGCAACATGGTGAAACCTCGACTCTACTAAAATAGAAAAAATTTGCCAGGCATGGTATGAGCAGAATACAGGTGCACGCCTGTAGTCTCAGCCACTCCAGAGGCTGAGGCAGGAGAATTGCTTGAACCCAGGAGGCAGGAGGCAGAGGCTGCAGTGAGCAGATCATGCCACTGCACTCCAGCCTGGGCAACAGAGTGAGACTCCGTCTCAAAAAAAACAAAGAAGACATACAGGCAACCAACAAACATATTAAAAAGTATTCCACATCACTGATCTTCAGAGAAACGTGAATCAAAACTACAATGAGACAACATCTCTGACCAGTCAGAATGCTGTTATTTAAAAACCAAAAAATGACAAATGCTGGCAAAGCTGCAGAGAAGAGGAACATTTATACATAGTTGGTGGGAATGTAAATTAGTTCAGCCACTGTGGAAAGCAGTTTAAATATTTCTCAAAAAACTTAGAACTCTTGTTCAAGCTGCAATCTCATTACTGGGTATATATCCAAAAGAAAATAAACCATTCTACCAAAAAGACTTATGCACTCATATGTTCATCACAGCACTATTCGCAATAGCAGCAACATGGAATCAACCTAGGCATCCATCAATGGTAGACTGGATAAAGAAAATGTGGTACATATGTATTACAGAATACTACACAGCCATTATAAAAAAACAAAATTATGTCCTTTGCAGCAACACGGATGCAGCTGGAGGCCATTATCCTAAGCACATTAATGCAAAACAGAAAACCAAATACTGTATGTTCTCACTTTTAAGTGGGAGCTAGATATTGGGTACTCCTGGACATAAAGATGGCAACAATAGACACTGGGGACTACTAAAGAGGAGAAAGAGGGAATATGGAAAGGACTGAAAAACTGTTAGGTACTAGGCTCACTTCCTAGGTGACAGGATCAACTGTACCCCAAACCTCAGCATCACACAATATATCAATATAACAAACCTGCACATGTACCCTCTAAATCTAAAAAAGTTGAAATAAAAAAAAAATTAAAAAAAACTTCCTGGCCCGGATATCTTTACTAGTGAATTCTTCTAAACATTTCAAAACGAAATAGCAATTTTACAAAACTCCCCCATATTCTAGGGGAAAAAAACCACATTTTCCAAATCATTTTTTTGAGTTCCGCAAATCTCAATACTAAAAAACCTGGCAAAGAAATTTTAAGACGGGAAAATGACTGGCTATCTCTCACATAATATAGATATAAAAATCCTAAATAAAGTATTACCAAATCAAACACAATGATATAAAATAGTTAACATATAACTATCAAGTTTTCATTTATTCTAACAAAACCGGAATAGTAATCTAACCTGGTCTAATATGTAATAATAAGTCAATGTAATTCACTACATAACAGAATAAAGGAGAAAATTGGTTTATCAGCTCATAAATGCAAAAAAAAACCAACATCCATATGACAGGCAGAATAATGCTCCCCCACAAATATGTTCGCATCCTAATCTCCAAAACCTGACATGACAAAAGGGACTTTGCAGATGCAAATAAATCAAAGGCCTTGAGATGGGGAGAGCACCCTGGATTATCCAGCCTAATTATGTGGCTAATTAAAATAAGAATCTTTCCCGACTGTAGTTAGAGAGAGATGTGACTATGGGAGAATGGTGAGAGATTCAACATTGCTGGCTCTGAAGATAGAGGAGACAGGCAACAAGCCAAAGAATATTAGTGATCTATAAAAGCTGGAAAAAAGACACAGATTCTCTCTTAGAGCCTCCAGATGGAATACGTCTCTGTCAACACCTTGATTTTCAGTCCATGAGACCTGTGTCAGACTTTTTACCTAAAGAATTGTAGGATAATAAGTTTGTGTTGGCTTAATCCACTAAATCAGTATTAATTTCTTTTTTTTTTTTTTTTTTTTTTTTTTTTTGAGACAGAGTCTCGCTCTGTCGCCCAGGCTGGAGTGCAGTGGCCAGATCTCAGCTCACTGCAAGCTCCGCCTCCCGGGTTCACGCCATTCTCCTGCCTCAGCCTCCCGAGTAGCTGGGACTACAGGCGCCCGCCACCGTGCCCGGCTAGTTTTTTGTATTTTTAGTAGAGACGGGGTTTCACCGTGTTAGCCAGGGTGGTCTCGATCTCCTGACCTCGTGATCCGCCCATCTCGGCCTCCCAAAGTGCTGGGATTACAGGCTTGAGCCACCGCGCCCGGCCATCAGTATTAATTTCTTACAACAGTAACAGACCAAACAGGGAATAGGAATGAAATTCCTTAATTTGAGAGTGTTGTCAAGATTCATAAGAGGTGTTCTTTCATACCCTGAATATTCAAGAATTTGAGTCTATGAAACAAACTGATCATAGACAGATTAACAAGAGAAAAGGCATATAAATGTATTAATATGTAAGCACACGGAGTCACACGAAGTATAGAAACTCAAAGAAGCACCAGATAGCTGAAGCTTAAATACTCTATCCACAGGGGAGAGGAAAGTGAGGGATGTAGGCAATTTTAGAGGGAGAGTAAACCATTTTTAGGGGAGATGAATGAGCTCAAAGTATAAACAATAGCCTGGGACAACGCTCCTCTGGGCTCTGGGTGTGGTGTCACCTTTCTTCCTGCAATATGCGTCAATTTCCCATGGTTAGTGAGACATCTGGGGAAGAGATTCACAACAGTTGAATGTCTTTTGGAGGATCTGGCCTTTAGGTAGATAAGCAAGGTTCAGAAAAAGGTCTTCCCTTCATTTGCTGCTGCCCCAGTGCTCAGTGTAAAGTACAAAGTGGCACATTTCAGGATATTGTTTTCTGAGTATATCCACCCAAAATTCACAAGAGGCCACATATTTAATGATGAAATGTTAAAAACCCTTTTTCCTTAGATTGGGGAATGAGACAAGGGTGCCTGCAAGAATTACTTTTATCCGACATTAGTACAGGAGTTCCTAGCCGTAAGACAGGGTTAAAAAAAAAACGGGGAGGTGGGGAGGGTTCAGAATTTAAAAAAGAGAAACTGCAATTATTCTTAGATAATCTAGAGACAAATTACTAGGATTAATAAGTGAATCCAAGGCTGAAGACACCTGAAAAATATACAAAGGGAGTCTCCAGGATGCTGGAAATATGTTGTTTTGTTTTTCAGTCTGCATGTGGGTGAGTTTATTTTGTGAAAATTCACCAAGCTCTTCCATTACAATTTTTGCACTTTTATATAGGTATGTTCATACTTCAATAGAAAGATCTTTGAGAAAAAAAGATACATGGGAGCCTGCCTTCGATCGTGATTATGAGTGGACACTCTGAATCTTGACTTATTCTTGGTTTTGCCTCTCCCGTAACTAGGTGATATTGTACAAGTTACTCAGCTTCTCAACACTTCAGTATTCTTTACTACAGAATGAGGATGAGAGCATCCACCTTTGTGGAGAAGACTAAGAGAGTTAACACACATAAAGTGCACAATGAACACTCAATAAATATTACCTTTTATTCCATAGCCGAGAGATAATCCACAGGCCTAAAAAGTGGAAGTCAAACTAGGCGAGCAGAGTTAATTGAGGAATCTGGAAGTGACTTTAAAATAAGTATAATTAGAAGCTTTCAGATCATAAGAACAGTAATTTATGAAGGAAATATAGATTTTTTAAAAAATTAGTAGATTACAAAATCTTAAAATGAGAAGTATAATCATTAAAATAAAAAATTTAGCAAGCATGTTAAACAGTGAATTCATCAAAGGTGAAAAGAGACTTAGTAAATTTTAAAGAATAAACTGAATAAAAACCCAAAATAAACACATAAGAATAATATATAGAAACTACGAACAAAAGCCATGGAGGCTAGACTTAGATGCTCCAAATTACATCAAATCAGAACTCCTGAGAGAAAGAAGCAGGAAGGGGCAATGGCTGTTTCATTATGTTGGGATTTGGGGGATTTTTTTAGACAGGATCTTGCTCCGTCACTCAGTTTAGAGGATAGTAAAATGATCATAGCTGACTGCAGCCTCATCTTTCCAGCTCAAGTGATCCTGCTACCTCAGTCTCCCAAGTATCTGTGACTACAAGCATGTACCACCATGCTGGGCTAAACTTTTTAAATTTTTAGTAGAGACGTGTTCTTGCTATGTTGCCCAGGATGGTCTCAAACTCCCGAGCTCAAGCGATCCTCCTTCCTCACCCTCCCAAAGTTCTGGGATTACAGGTGTCAGCCGTCACACCTAGCCTATGCTGGGATTTTTGAATTGCTGACGAAAGACTTGGGTCCTTAGATGAAGAAGGCACACTGGATTCCAAGCAGTACAAATAAAAGTAAACCCACACCTAAACATCATTTTAAGGCTACAAAACATCAATAGTAAAAGAAAGTCTGACAAGCTACCAGGAACAAAGACTATTACCTAAAGTAGAAAGATGAACACACTAACATCAATGAATCAGTAACAATAAATGCTGTGGCATACTGGAGCCAGCCTGCACTAACTCACAAGAGCCGACTGAGAAATTTCCAGGAATTTTGTGAACCAGTCATTAAAATGTCAGTAGCTTAAAATCAGCCATGGTGGGAGTATTTATACCATAGAAATTGATAAATGCTACAAACCAGATTTCTTTCTCCAGCCTCCAGAAAATATTTACCAGCACGTCACTGAATAAATGCCAGACACAATAAAAACCTCTAAAACACTTGATGAAAAATAGCTCTCAACCTAGTATTCTATACCAAGCCGAAACATCCTTTGAGACTGAGAGGCAAAATAAAAACATTTCCAGCCCACCTGAAACTAAAAATATTTGAATCCACAGACCTATGCCAAACAAAATGCTGAAAGTTACATATACTTGGATAGGAAGAAAAATAAACCCCGAAGTAAGGAGTAAAGAAAATCAGCAAACTATATTCTTAAATATAAATCACTATTATCATTATTACTCTTAACTGCAAAAAGTGTAAATAATTTACATTTAAAAGCAATGTGGAATCAAAATATTGGGCACCAATAACATGGGAGAAAACAATAACAAGGGGATGTTGGAAGGATGTTTAATATGCTAAAACTTTTGTGTTGTTCAGAAAGGAGATGAATAAATTGATTACTTTTTAGACTTCATCATAAAAACATAGTTTACTATGTGTGAGGATGCACTGGTGATAGCCTAACACACAATGGTACCTTAATATATAATTTCTACATCCATCACCAAGGGCATTGTATTTTTCTTGCTTTTCTTAAATTTGGAAAACAGTGCTGCAGAAATTAATCTTGGATTGAGCCCATTATGTTTTGCACAAGTAGAAAAGGACCTTAACACTTAATATTAATTATAGTCAAGAGAGATATGGAACTCATATTGAAAGGAGTTAGCCAGCTTGCTTTAGTCAGACAGTAAGGGAAGTGTTCTCAGAGAATCTCCGACCCACCCCACAAGTGCTTGCACCAGATGTTTTGTGTAGATAAGGGAACTTGCACATGAGGTTTGCCTGAACATTCCCACAGCAGACTAAGGGACCACATGTGCACTGAGGGGAGGAAGTGGAGCCACCAGGAATTCACGCCTTATACCCAGCCCCATCAGTTTTTACATAAAACCCCTGGTATTCAACTGTGAAGGAGACAACCAGGAGCCTGCTTTCAGGACCCTTCTCTTTGCTGAGAGCTTTCATTTCACTTAATAAATTCTACTCCACTCATTCTTTGAGTGTCCACCTGCCCACTTCTTCCTGGTCTGGCAACAAGAACCCAGACCTAGCTGAACTAAGGAGCAAAAAATCCTACATCAATATTTAACATTATAGCCATCTGGACATAAAATCCTGAAAACATGCAATCATGATCATTTTTATTCAGTTCCAACTTATTTTATTCCTCTGCTTGTCATGTCTACATCTCTATTATGGACTCACAAGATCCTATCATTCCTACAGACTTCTTAAAGCAAAACAGTTCCCTATTAACATCATGGGTCTGATATTTTTTTCTTTACCAACCATGTTTTAAGTGATTCTATATGGGGTGGAATTTTTTCTCTTGACTGCTTCATTCCCATTGTACCAGACTGACAACATGAATTCTCGTGGCCTCACTCTCAATTGTTCTTTCTTGGAATTGTACATTTAGTGATGCAGAGACTGAAAGGGTATACAGAAAAAGAAAGAGTGGGGAGTAGGAAGGGCGTAGAGGGTGCTTTCAGGTGGATTTCCTTGTAAGTTTTCGTAACCCTCACACGGAAGATAAATTTGTCACAAGATACACCTTTGCTGACAAAGAAACTCAAGGTAACAGAAGGCAAACAATTTTTTTTTTTTTTTTTTTTTTTTTTTTTTGAGACAGTCTAGCTCTTGCTCTGTCACTCAGGCTGGAGTGCCGTGGCACAATCTCTGCTCACTGCAAACTCCGCCTCCCAGGTTCAAGCGATTCTCCTGCCTCAGCCTCCTGAGTAACTGGGATTACAGGCATGCACCACTGCGCCTGGCGAATTTTTGTATTTTTAGTAGAGATGAGGTTTCACCATTGTTGCCAGACTGGTCTCAAACTCCAGACCTCAAGTGATCCACCCATCTCAGCCTCCCAAAGTGCTGGGATTACAAGCGTGAGCCACCATTGTTCTACAGTTACTCTGAATTCTGATTTTCTCTTGTGAGGTTTCTTGTCTGTTGTATGAGGCCTTTAATGTAGAACATACTTAATACAAATAGACTTTGCCAAGTTCTCACTGAAGGCAACGGCTACTATCCTATTCTTGCCCCAATTCAGCAGTTCCTTATGACCAGGAGGACCCAGTTTACCTGGGATACTCCTGGCTTATATCTCTTATCTGGCATAATTATTATTAGCACCTCCATAATTATTCATAGCACTCCAAAAGTGTCCTGGTTTAGATAAACTATATGGTCACCTTCCTTATGAGCACTCAGTTATGCCTCTCCTGGATCAAATGTGGAGGGAAGGAGATTAATATTATGGAGCGTTTATTTTGACTGAGCACTGGGCTAGACACTGTGTAAGTAATTTCAGTACATCTTAGCACAACCCTAGGAGGCAGGCAATGTTTATTACCAACTAGAGATTAGGAAAGTCATGTTCACAGAGTATGAAGTGGGACCATGGGCATACAACTTATGAATGGCTAATTAAGGACCAGAATCCAGGTCTAAAGTCAAAACCAGTGCTCTTCTTCCAGATTACCTTCCCAACAAAAGGAAGCTGAATCAGAATATCACCATCTACCACTGTGAGATTTGAAAAGTTTGCCATTGCTCCCTATCAAAAGCCAAAGATACCAGACATTTACTGTAATGTATTTGGGCAGCCATCTGTGGAAAATTATCTGCAAAGATGGCCACCCATAACTCCTGTAGCCCCATGCCATATCTCCTATCCAGAAGTGAAGTCTTTTTCCTTTCCCTTAAATCTGGGCTGGCACTGGGACTGGCTTTGACCAATGGAACACAGCAAAAATGACACTGTGCCAGTTCCAGGCCTAGGCCTTAAGAAACCTGGCAACAGGCCGGGCATGGCGGCTCATGCCTGCAATCCCAGCACTTTGGGAGGTCGAGGCGGGTGGATCACAAGGTCAGGAGTTCGAGACCAGCTTGCCAACATGATGAAACCCTGTCTTTACCAAAAATGCAAAAATTAGCTGGGCATGGTGGCAGACACCTGTAATCCCAGCTACTCAGGAGGTTGAGGTAGGAGAATTGCTTGAACTCAGGAGGCAGAGGTTGCAGTGAGTCAACATCAAGCCACTGCACTCCAGCCTGGGTGACAAAACAAGATTCTGTCTCAGGGAGTAAAAAAAAAAAACGGGCAACTCCTCTTCTGCTTGCTTACTACCCTAACCCACAAGTAAAGAGCTCTAGCCTGGGCAACACGGTGAGACTCCATCTCTACCAAAAAAAAAATTTTCAATTAGCCAGGTGTGTCCATGTAGTCTCAGCTGCTGGGGAAGCTAAGGAGGGAGGATCGCTTGATCCCAGAAGGTCAAGGCTTCAGTGCACTGTGATTGCACCACTACACTCCAGCCTAGGTGTCAGAGCATGGGTTTGTCTCAAAAAAAACAAAAAACAAAAAACAAAAACATAAAAAATCTCTGGGATATCCTAATAGAAAGAAGGATTGCATGAATAGAAATGCCAGGTGGAGATGGATTAAAGCAACCCAGAGGACAGGCGGGAACGCCACAACGTGGTATATGAGACCATCTTAGACTTTACAGCCTCTTCCAACACTCAGATGAACAGTGCTGCATGAGTGAGCTTAGTCAATATGGGGAGCCAAGCTAACTCTGCTGGGTACTGCCCAGATTTCCTGACCCACAGAATTGTGAATAATCAGTGGGTGTTGTTTTAAGACGCTGAACTTTCGAGAGGTTAGTAATACGGCAATAGTTAATTGATGCACTATCTTTTTCCCTACTCCCTTATCTCTACCACACTCCGGGGCTCATCTCTCTGGGTCTTTTGGAAAGCCAGGAAATGATGCCCAGGTAGGAAACACTGCCTTGGAGCCCGAACAGGCCAGCAGGCTTGTTTCCTCCTCCTGTCAACATTTCCCATGCCAGCCTTGCCCCATTCCCATTTTGCTTTGCCTCACATGAAATTATGGAAATTTCCCCATTTCTCCTTTATTATATCTACACCTCTGTCCTGTAATTCCAAGGTCACTACCACGCCCACTTTAGATCTTCCCTCAGACTCTAAAACTACACTTTTCCGGCTGGGAGTGATGGCTCATGCTTGTAATCCTACCAGTTTAGGAGGTCAAGGAGGGAGGATTACTTAAGCCCAAGAGTTCAAAACCATCCTGGGCAATATAATGAGATCTTGCCTCTATTTTTTAAAAAAATGTTAAATAAATACATTAAATTAATAAAACTACAATTTTCCTACGGCTATTCTTGAGTGTGAGGAAGATCTGTAAATGTGTGTGTGTTTGTGGGTGTGCGTGTGTGTATGTGTATCAGTGCACATGTACTCATTTTTATTTATATTCCCTAAGTCTCAACAAAGTCAAAATTACACTTAATTCTACATGTGTTTGAGTCATACAACATACATGGATGTCTAATCTCTTTATGTAAGTTTCCCAGTGCCAACTAATAATGCATCAATTTCCAACAAAAAGTCCCTGTAACTCTCTAAAAAGTTTCATTAATCTAGTTTTATTCATTCAGTAGTCACAATATGAATACGCTGTTTTGACCTGAAGAGCTTATTTCATGTTTTTAAGAGATTTAAACTGTTTCCAAGGGCAACCAGAGAATCAGCTTGACATCTCAGACAATAAAACCATAGCATTCATCCATATCATGAGCCAAGCAGAGAGCTGGGAGGTTTATGACATTATAATCATTGATAATTTTGGTTGTGCTGATGAGAAAACTTTTTAATGTGAGGAACTTGGAGAGGGTTCCAAGGAAAGCTGCCAAGGTAATTAAAGCAGCCTTGTAAATTGGTTTGAAGAACATGCCAGGCTGACAAAACAACCGTCAGCCTATATGACCCTCCCCTCCCCTGGCCAACCCAATCTATTCATCACATAACCTCAGCTTAATTGAAATTGACAACACAATGATGACAAATATGTGCCATGGCTTAAGCAGCACATACTACCTTATAATCCTTTACAGAATGCGGCAATAAATAATGAAACTGGCCACTTATACCCTGCTGACTTCCTGAAAGTGTTTTAGGCAGCTTACATTTAAAAATGCAATGAGAAGAATCTATAAAATTAACACAAGGTAATAGCCAGGCTCAGCCATTTCAAAATGTGTATGGAAACTAATGAAGGAGTAGAAATTAAGCCAAAATCATGCTAACTGAAGAAATTTAGGACATATGAATATAAATATAGTCCTCACAACATAGAACGGAGGAAAGGTGGTAGGAGGGGAGGGAAAAGCACACTCATAGTGAAGTGTAGGGAACAGATGAAAGGAAAAGAAAGTAGAGAGAGAGTACCAACATATACTTGATTCCAGTCTACATACAGTGAACTGCTCTAGGACTTCTAGTGTCTCATTTAATCTTCACAGTAATTGATGAGAAAATTGAGACTCAGATCCTGGGTAACTTGCCCGAAGTCTCACCTCCATAAAGTGATGGAAGAGCATACCCAACCTAAAGCCATTTGACTCCAAACCCAATATTCTTTCTGCTAAAAAATTCTCAATCAAGAAGAGATTTAAGGACACTAAGCAATAGAATAAATTGTGTTATGCAAAGTCATTCTTTCACCCATGCAAGAGTGTTCCTTATGGGCCTGTTTTCAGAAGACAGGTATGTTGTACTGTTGAGGCATTTGTATACAATGGTTAAGGGCACAAGCTCTTGAGAGTTAAAGCAAATTTGAATCCCAGTTGCATCACTTCCTAGTTGTGTGATCTTTGGCAATTTACTGGACCTCTTGGGGCTTCAGTTTCCCCATTAGGAAAGTGAGAACAATTAAGCCTGGCTCACTGGATGGTGAAAGGATGACATAACACAGGTAAAGTGCTTAGCACAGAGTTCTGAACACAGTAGAACTTAAATATATTTTTATTCCAATTTCTATATCTATGTTTATTAAGTCAGAATGGCCATTGTTTTACTGAAATATTTACATGTAAAATGATATCCTGTCTTGGATTTGCTTCAAAATATTTTAGCTTAAAAAGGAGGGAGAAGAGCATTATGTGGGAATAAGAAAACAAGACTAACAAATGCTGATGATTGTTGAAACCAGGTGAAGCTGGTACATGGGGTTCATTAGGCAATTCTCTTTACTTTGGTGTACATTTGAGATTTTCCACAATAAAAATTTTTTTTTAATGTTCATGGTTAGAATACCCAAAGGACACATATGTTGATTGAAAAATGCCAGAACTAAAGACTGAGAAGAAGAAAAGACTGAATCCTAGTTAGCCTGGTATCGCCTCAGAAGGCCTCAGGGGATCGAGGCCTGGAATGATTACTTTCTTGAATCCAAGCTGTGTATCACATAAAATTTCAAAGAGGTGACTGTTACCCTGTTCTTCAAAATTTTGAAAATAAGAGTTACCATGCAATCTCTAGAACTAAAGCTAATTATTTTTTGAATGCCATTACCTTGGTTTCCCTTCTCTCTACCTCCATCCACTGGTGTAGCCTACCATATTTATCTTTTCAATATTACTATTTTTGTTATCAGTCTCTCTTTCCAGCACACACAACTTCCCTGTCCTTTGAATTTCCTTATGCCTGCCAAGGGATTCCAGTTGAAATTTCTATGACTGGCCTTTCTTAGATCTCCTAAAGATTTTCTATTCAAGACTCTTTCCTTAAAGTCTATTAACAACACATTTTTGAGTTACAATAGCTTTATTATTATTATTATTATTAAAATGCATATATGCTTTTAGGAAGAAAAACACATTGTGACCCGTATGTGTCAATTAATGGATCGTGAATAAAGTAGCATGAGATTCCAGGATATGATGACTGTGGAGAGGAGATATGTTCCGAAAGAGGAGGTAGCATCAAAGCCAAAGTTTGCAATTTTGCTCCACTGTTTCCCAAAGAATTGTCTCATGTCCATATCCCTCACTCCTTCTTAGCAAGATTTGCCTGTCCACTGTCACATGCATAATAGCTCACTCTCTGTTTTCTAAGCTAGGTAACTCGAGCAACTTATTCTTGAAAAGGTGGAAATGGCTAACACAGTTTATATCCAAACATGACTACCTCCTAGGAACACATTTGTGGTACCCAGAAACAAACAAACAAACATAGACCTTAGAATCAAAGAAACTAAGAAAGATGGAAAACAAATGACCCTCTCACCATAAGTGCCACATGATGTAATGCTAGAATTTTGTTTATGCTATTAACAATCACTTATGCATTTGTTTGTTGAAATTAGATTGGACTGTGAAGGCACAACCCCTTATCAGCTAATTTTACCCCTTCATTCCACCATGTCAAATTGTCCTTTTATAACCATTATGGAATCTATTCTAACAATGTGGAATTGAATATATCCAGTTCCCTTTAGCATTTTCTCACCAACATGAGTGGTAATAGAACCAGTATGCTAGGACTTATGTAGAGAGCTGCAGGTGATAGAACAGTCTCATTATTTCAATTATATCCATATTTGCAATTTATTTAATATTATCATTAGTTCCCTGTATAAGTATGTTGGGGGTATTAGTCTCCAGCTAACTTATTTTATAAAACTTTAAATTAGCTGGGCATGGTAACTCACACCCATAATCACTGCACTTTGGGACGCCGAGATGAGTGGATCACTTGAGCTCAGGAATTCGAGACCAACCTGAGCAACATGGCAAACCCTGTCTCTACTAAAAATACAAAAATTAGCTGGGTGTGGTGGCATATGCCTAAGGTCCAAGCTACTCCAGAGGCTGAGATGGGAGGATCACCTGAGCCCAGGGAGGTGAAGGCAGCAGTGAGCCAACTTTGCACCACTACACTCCAGCCTGGGTGACAGAGTGAGACCCTGCCAAAAAAAAAAAAAAACACTTTAACTCCAGTATTGGTTATATCTTTCTTTTAATAATCAACAGCTAAATAACAAAAAAGTTTTAACGAAATACTATCTTACTTACAGACTTCAACAACAAAAGGGTTCACTGTGTTTATTACTAACTCAACTTACCCCATTGCCTAACCCCTTTGTAGATTGAAGGTCAACTCAAAGCACTCTATTAGGACAAAATGTGGGCCAGGTGGTATGGCTCACACCTGTAATCCCAGCCTTTTGGGAGGCTAAGGTGGGCGGATCACGAGGTCAGGAGCTTAAGACCAGCCTGGCCAAGAGACTAGCCTGGCCAATATGGTGAAATCCTGTCTCTACTAAAAATACAAAAATTAGCTGGGCGTGGTGGTGGGTGCCTATAATCCTAGCTACTCGGGAGGCTGAGGCAGGAGAATTGCTTGAACCCGGAAGGCGGAGGTTGCAGTGAGCCAAGATCACACCATTGCACTCCAGCATGGGCAACAGAGCGAGACTCTGACTCAAAAAAATAAAAAAGATAAAAGAAACAACGTATTCTTCCCTTAAAATTCTACATAAATTTTTTGCTCCTTTCTTTTCCTTGGAGATACAACCGAAACATAGATAGTTAAATCTATTTCCCTAGTCTGTGATTTCATGACTTGCTTGTGATTGAAAGCTTTCCAGAAATCATTTGGGCCTCTGTGCATCACTGCAATAACCACACATTAACCCTAGTAACTAGACTGCAGTAACATACCTCACACCTGTGTTTCCCCTGCCGCCAGTCTTTTCACACCCACAGCTTATTACCAAAGCAATTTAGAGAACTGCATTCTGAAAAGAAAAAAAAAATCTTTGTATTATTTTTTACTTCTGAATTTCTGGATTCAGCTGGATGAGAAATGTTTGCATTGGTCTCTCCTGACCAGGCTAATTGCCCTCTTGTGCTGCCCCATCTTTTTAAGAGTATATTCTATTGTCCCATTTGTTAGCCTGTAGTTGCAGTTATTCACTGACATGTCTATTGCTGCCCCCAAAGAGTTTAAGGAGAGGATTATTGCTATGTCTCCCCAAAATTCATGTAGTGAGCCTGTAAACCCCAAGGTGACGATATCTGGAGATAGGAGGTAAATTGAGGTAAATGAATTGGAGCCCTCATGATTGCATTAGTGCCCTTACAAGAAGAGACACAAAAGTGCTCTCTCTCTCTCTCTCTCTCTCTCTCTCTCTCTCTGTCCCTCTCCCCCGATGCATGAAGAAGAGGTCTGTGCTATGTGCACACAGCAAGATGGCAGCTGCCTGTAAGCCAAGAGAAGAGACCACAGAATAAAACATACCTTGCCTGCTCCTTGATCTTGGACTTCCTAGCCTCTGGAACTGTGAGAAATAAATTTCTGTTGCTTAAGCCTCAAGTCTATAGCATCTTGTTATGGCAGCCAGAACTGACTATGCCAATCATCTCTCATAAGTTTCTAAATCCCTAGTCACCTGACACAATGCCTGGCCCCCAAGAAATGCTTAAAAGTTGTGTTAAATGAATGCACAACCTATACTACATACTGTCCAGTAAGTAAAACCGTGTTTGATACATAATATTTTTAAATCATCTTTGTTATTTTGAACTTTAATTGCAATATGCCTAAATATGGACATAAAATACATATTTATATTGCTCACTGGGCCCTTTCTGTCTTTTGTTCTGGGAAATTACTTTTACTTCTCCAAGTATATGTTTCATTCCGTTTCTGATTCCACTGAATTCTCTCTCACTAGCAGGGGGAATGAGTAAGGAAAGATGGCTCTAAGGTTTTTCATCCCATCTATCCAGATAGGTCGATAAACTAAGGCCCACAAAAACCAAATGACTTGTGGAAGGTCTATTATCTCGACTAAACCTTAAAGGTATTTGGGAATTAGACAGGGTTATAAGCTGACAATGTTAAGTCAAGGGACTTGGAAACAATCAAATCCTGTCTTAGACCAACTAATTCTTTCCATCAAACTATCTTAGGAAAATATATCAACATAGAATAATCAGTGGTTATTCTTAGGCCTTGGCCCCCAATACCCAATGCGGAAATATTTTGGCTGAGATTTTGGTAGCCATAAGTCTAGAACCAAAGTTGGCTAAGTTTACAGTCTCAAAATGTCTCCCCATGAGATACTTACTAACTACAAAACGGAAAATAGTCACCCTTCAGTGTTGAAATCTAGAAAGCATGACTTCAACCAAGTGGTCAAAGTTAACATCACAAAAATAAAATAATATTATTATATATCTCCTGACATGATGTGCTGAGAAAAATACATCACCTCTGTGGTTTACCTGATAAAAATATATAACCTAATTAAAACATGAGAAAACATGAAACAAGCACCAATTGAGAGATATTTTATGAAATAACTGACCAGGAATCCACAAAAGTGCAAGGTCATGAAATACAAAAAGAGACTAAGGAATTGTCAGAGATTGGAGGATTAAGGAGATAAAACAAACGAAAAGTAATTTGGAATCCTGAATTGGATTCTGGACCAGAAAAAGGACATTGGTGGAACAAGAGACAAATTCAAGTAAGGTCTATAAGTTAGTTGATATTGCAGCTATGTTATTTTCCTGATTGAGAGCATTGCACTGTGGTTGTGTAACATATTAACAGGAAAATCTCAATGAAGAACAGGAAAATCTCAATAAAGAGCAGAAAAAAGCTTTTTGAACTTTCTAAAAAAATTAAATAAAAATTACACGTTTAAAGTTGTACAAAGTGATGTTTTGATTACATATATGTAGATAGAGATACATGGTGAAATGATCACTACAGTCAAGCTAATTAACATACTCATCATCTTACATAGTTGCCTTGTGTTTTCAGGTGGGAGAGCAGTTGTAGTGAAAACATTGGAGATCTAGGCCGGGCACAGTGGCTCATGTCTATAATTCCAGCACTTTAGAAGGCCAGGGCCAGCGAATCACTTGAGCCCAGGAGTTGGAGACCAGCCTGAGCAACATGGTGAAATCCCATCCCTACAAAAAATACAAAATTAGCTGGGCATGGTAGAGCACACCTACAGTCCAGCTACTTGGGTGACTGAAGTGGGATGACTGTTTGAGCCTGGAAGGTGGAGGTTGCAGTGAGTTGAGATCATACCACTGCACTCCAGCCTGGGCAACAAAGTGAGACCCTGTCTCAAAAACTAAAAATAAAGAAAGAAAACACTGGAGATATACTCTTAGCAAATTACAAGTATACTCTACAGCATGATTAACTATAGTCACTATGCTATACATTAGCTCTCTAGAACTTATTTACCCTATGTAATTAAAACTTTGTATCCTTTGTCCAACATCTACCCATTTCCCCTACCCACCTCTTGTAACCACCATTCTACTCTCTTCTATAAATTCAACTTTTTTAGATTCCATGTATAAGTAAGACCATGCAGTATTTTCCTTTCTGTGTCTGGCTTATTTCACTCAGTAGCATATCTTCCAAGTTCATCTATGTTGTTGTAAATGGCAGGATTTTTCTTCTTTTGTAAGGCTTTACAGTATCACATAAATCCTACAGGTTTTCTTCACTCTTTCGTTATATTTTTTCCTTTCCTCCTCAGTCTGGACAATTTCAAGCTTACATATTCTTTCTTCTGCTTAACCAAATCTGCTGCTAAAGCTCTTTGTTGCCTTTTTTAATTTTAGTCATTGCATTCTTCAGCTCCAGAATTCCTGTTTGGTTCTTTTTTATGATTTTTATCTGTTTGATAAACTTCTCATTTTGTTCTTGTATTGTCTTTCTGATCTCATTGAGCCATCTATGTTCTGTTGTAGCCTGCTGAGTGTTTAAAACAATTATTTTGAATTCTTTGTTTGGCAACTCATAGGTCTCCATTTATATGGGGTGGTTACTGGAGAGATGTTCCTTTGGTGGTGTCATGTTTCTCTGGTTTCTTATGTTGCTGTAGCCTTGTATTGTCACCTTTGATTCAAAGAAGGGATCACCCCTTCCAAACTTCAAGGACTGGCCTAGGTAGGGAAAGACTTCTTCCCAAGGGTAGCTGTGAGCGTGCCAGCTGGGCAAAGTGCACAGTGGCTCCAGGTCTGGATCTGTGTCTGGAGACATCAGTTCCAAGGACATGCAGGGGTTGGGTCTGCTGGGCTCATGAGCACACACATGGTTGTAGTAGAAGCCTTGTCCAGTAGGTCCACAGGTGTGCATGCACACTGTGGCAGTTGGGGCACAAGGGTTCAGTCTGCTGGGTAGCAGGTACAGCTGCAGCATATGCCTGATTCTATAGGCATACATACTCAGCTTTGGCAGGTGCCTGGTCCTGTAGTTGTACATGCACAGCTATGGTAGGCACCTAGTCCACTGGGCATATGGACACATGCATGGTGGCACTGGTGGGCACCAGGACCAGTGCACAGGAATGTGCTTGGTGGTAAGTGCCCATTTCCAAGTGCAGGCATGAATAGCCTGACCAGGATAAGGGTGAAGTAGCAGCTCTGACTCCAGAGGTGGGAAGTGGCAGCACTTGGAGGCTCTGATTTCACAGGACACAGCAGCTCTGGCTCTGGACAGCTCTAACAGCTGGGGTCCACATCAGCAAAAACCCAAAGAGTCCTCTGCAGCAGTGGTTAGGGCTGCTGGGATCCTCAATGGCACAGGTTGCTAAGGTGCCCTACTATCCTTCTTACCCTACATGAATTACTCATGGCCAAGGGAATTCCTTTTGATATCATGCTGGCCCAGGAGATGGGCAACACAGGCAGAATTCTTCCTCACCCTTTCTCTGTGGCCATCCCCATTCTCTGTGCTCCTCTGGTCTACTGCAGCCCCCTAACTGCACTTCTAGGCTCTCACAAAGCTATCCTCATCTGTGGGTAGTTGATTTGATAATTGTTTTTGTGTAGGAGTGAGGGCTGGAATTTCCTAATCTGCCATCTTGCTCTCTCTGAACTATTTTTATAATATTTTATAAGTCTCAAGTTGTTTGAAAATATAAATTTAAACATATATATTCTAAGCAACTCAGAACCTAGTCTGAGTTTGTTTCCCCACATGAAATAGGCTAGTCCTTAGCTGCTTTGGAAACTAGTAAAGTTATGCATTGAATGTTAGCATGAATTAGGAGAGAAAAAAACAAAAAGTATGAACTTTGGAATAAAGCCAACTAGGATACCAATCTTAATGAGCCTAAATTATATTCCTGTTCTGTGACTTAACAAGTAGTCTTTGTATGAAATCCCTCGTCTATAAATTGGAGATGACAAAAACTACTCAGCAGAGTTATACACAGAGGAGATATGATCTGTGTAAGAAACTAAAAAGGTTGCTTAATTCATAATGAACACTCTCAATAAGTGATTGCCCAGTTAGTTACAATAATCTTTCAACAAACTAGTGTTCTATAACTCAGAAAAAGACTATAACCGGACTTTTCTTCCACTTTTAAACGTTCATTCCTATCTTTAGCTACGACTTAAGGCTTCCTATGGCAGTAATGTTTACAAACCAAGAGATATATATTGTGCTAATTTCCATACTGGGCATATTCTCTCTGTAGGGTCTAGAATGGAGGTTTAGATTATTTAAAGACTGGTAAAGAATTTCCAGGTAATTAGGTAATTACCTGCTACTCAATGGCATTTATTAGAACACCTAGAAGAATAAAGATAGCTAGAAAAATCCAACACAACTGAAGTTTAGAAAATACTTTAGCAGATTTTCAAATGCTGGCTTAAATTCACTGGCAAAGTATCTCTGTGTAAATACTTCAATAAGTTTATAAATTTAGATTACAAAAATGAGCACCACGAAGGAAAGGTATATATAGATTCTTAAACATGCTGGATATGTTTACAGAAGGCTGCATAGGGAACCAGTCATCACGGTTGCCTCTAAGAAAAAAGACAGCCACAGAGATCAGGAGCAGGAAAGAAATGAACTTTTCACTGACTTATGTGATGTTTTAAGCCATATTCATGTATTATCTGTTCAAACAAATTATTATATATATGTAATTTGAAAGAAATAAAAATATTTTCATAAGTATTAACAGTTCCATAAAGCAGCTAGGCAGATGGAGAGTCATTCCAGAGAAGGAAAGGGGTCATTGTTTAATCCCACAATCTTTCAGGGAAGAATTCTAGCTTCTACATACATAAATGCAGCTACTGTTTTATCTTATCTTGTATAACAAGTTGGACAAACTAAATAACTGGACTAATATTCAGGATACTTCTAGTGTTTTTCTGCAACATCCTTTCTGCCATGTGCACGTGAGAAGATGCTGCCTTACAAACCAGTCATTTCAATATAAAAAAGAGTGTGCTGTGCAAAGAGACGGTACATTTTATTCAAATGCCAATTTGTGACTGGAAATAAGTGAAAACCTCCAGGATAATGCCAGTAGAGGTGAAAATAGCAGAATCAAAATAGAAGATTGAGCACTGAAATTGGCTTCCAGGGGTGGTAAAAGAGTGTTTGCCTTTGGGAGGCCATTAAATGAGCAGTGACTATCTGTGTGTTGTTCTGTCTGTAGCTTCTGTGGTTATGGCTCTTGTGAAGGTGGTGATTAAAGTCTACATGAGATGCCTCAAAGCGGTCATCACTGAGGCCTTCAAGAAAGACTTCAAATGGACAGAAGTCAAGACCTCCAATAGAGAACTAGTTCTATGATACCAATGCCCTCGTCCCACCTAGGGCACAGAATCCCAACCTCTCCCAGCCTAAGGAAAACACTGTTGCAAAGGTCTAAGTTTCTTCTCCTCAGCCCTGATGTTTACTGAGTGCTTGATGCAAATCATTTTGCATGGCGTTTAGTCCCATTTTAAGAATTAATCATACTCTTCCAATTCTGGTATTATAATTTTATGTTTATTATTTTCTGTAAATTAGCATTTCAGATGAGATAGATTCACAAAAGGAAAAAAAAATACTTCAGGATGCAAACTTCCAGTTGCTCCTGGGAATTTGGAGCCTAAGGCCTTATCTTCAAATGTTGACTATAACGTTAATCACCTGCCACAGTCTTCTCTGATAAGGGAATCTTTAAAAAATTACATTATAAGACACGTAAAGTGTAAAGATCTGAAGTATACAACCTCGTCTACAGCATACCATCTTGAGTGCACCAGATCTGTCTGAAGTGTACCACCTGATGATTTTTCACATATGTATCCACCTGCATAACCACCACCCAGGTAAAGTTCTGATTTCTACGGCCAAAGAATTCACACTTTCCATTTAAACAATGTGAAAGAAGAGAAAATTAATACACTCATATAATCACCATCCAGATCAAAATAGAGAATGTTTCCAACATCTTAGATGATTCCCTCTTGCACCATCCTAGTTAATACTGTCTCTCGGGGGTAAGTGTGACTCTAACTCCATAGATTGCTTTTGCCTATTATTGAAATTCATGTAAATGGAATCATACAGTATGAACCCTTTGTGGCTACGATTCATTTGTGCTGTTGCATGCATCAGTAGGCTGGTGGCTCACTCCTGTGATCCCAGCACTTTGCAAGGCCAAGGCGGGCAGATCGCTTGAGCTCAGGAGTGCTCTGAGACCAGCCTGGCCAACATGGTGAAACCCCATCTCTAAGGAAATACAAAAAAGTAGCTGGGCATCATGGCAGGTACCTCTGGTCCCAGCTACTTGGGACCCTGAGAGGCAAAGGTTGCAGTAAGCTGAGATCTCACTACTGCCCTCCAGCCTGGGTGACAGAGCAGGACCTTGTCTCAAAAAAGTTAAAAATAAATAAATATTAAGTATCTTTAGCAAAGAAAGGAGCCAAATGATGCTGTTCAGCTACAGAGATCAGGCTGTCAGGGGTAACACACTACAGAAAAGTGTGCCTAACCCACAAACTTGAAACCTCATCCTGCTACAACTTCAAATGTCCCAGTTGCCTACAAGTCTTTAAGGTACCCCTTCCTTCATTCCTCTATTCCCATGTTTCTGACACACTCAAACCAGGTTTTTCCTAAACTCTAACACCATTACGACAATTACTAATGCAAAAGAAGACTTCTGTCTCCAAATATGTGGGGGATTTTCCTCAAACACCAAGCAGTGGATATCAGCTGGGTGTCCTCCAATTTAATTCCAACACTATCTACCTAGAGACAGGGTCAGATTACACAGGGTGAGGGTTCAGTCCCCAGGACTGCACCCCACATCCCCAGATACCAGTCACAAGTCCGAGACTCCAGAACTTCTGACCGGCTTTAAATTGGGGGCTCTCCATTCCCTTCTTTGGGTTTGATTAATTTGCTGGAGTGGCTCACAGAACTCAGGGAAACACTTACTTATGTTTACCAATTTATTATAGAGGATATTGCAAAAGATACAGATGAAGAGATGCACAGGGAGAGTATGGGGGAAGCGGCTCAGGGTTTCCATGACCCCGCGGGGTGTGCTGCCCTCCAGGAACCTCCACGTGTTTAGCCATTCAGAAGCTCGGCCAACCCTGTCCTCTTGGGTTTTTATGGAGGCTTCATTACATAGGCATGATTGATTAAGCCACAAAGTCAGCCTGCTAGAAATGTAAGGAAAAGAACAGGGCCACATTTTGCTATGTTTTACTTCTAAATGATTGGAGAAGCTCTGCAATTAGTCTCAGACAGTGGCTTTCAATTCTTGGTTGAAATCAGTAGCCAGAAAAAAAAAAAAAAAAAAAAAAAGTCTATACACATATACACACATATATATGTAATAGAGAATATATTAATATATGTAATAGAGAATATAGTAAATTTTTTACTATAAACCTTGACTTGGAAATCACTGGTCTAAAATGTCCCTAGGAAAAATACTCAACAGCAAATAGTCCCTTAAAATAAGCCATTACATTTTAACAGGAGCCTTTTGGTACCAAGCAGGAACTTTAACTATATGACACACCTGGAATAAATCAAAAAAAGAAATGGAATAAAATGAACTAAAATAGAAAACATCAGTGCATTCTACATCGTTAAAGGTTAGTATTGCTTTGTGAAATCTTTGCATCATTCATATGAGTGTGTATGCTGCCTCTCAACATAAAATGTATTTTGTTCTTGGGCATCACAATTTAAAAAGTTTGAAAGGATTATTTAAAGCGTAGTTGTAGGACTTCTCCAGTCACTAAGCAGCAAGCTATATGTCTGAAACTTCAAGTGGGTGGTCTAAAGCCATCAATTATTCTTTACAATAGAATCAGGGGATGTGACGCTCTCTCTATCAATATGTTCATGAAATTAAACTGCCCTACCAAGAAGGTATCTTTGCTCTTTCCACCACTAACATCAACATTTTGTCCGACAGTAAACAAAACCTGTATGTCTCATCAAGAATGGAATCCAAGCATCCCAGAGCATTTTTTTAAAAATGTATAATATAAAGATGCCGATTTCTTCAAATTTTTCAAAGAATATGAAAAAATATTTGCTATCTATGAAAACTCTTTGTGCTCTTCTCTTGTAATTAAAATAAATTCAACCAATATTTTTCAGGATTTTTTTCTTAGATTTCTTATTAGTTTAAATCAATCCTGCTACCCAGAGTAGCATGATTTTGAAGTCCCACTATGTCCTACTCTAATACGTTCTCCGTAGAAAAATACATCCTCCCTGTACTCGTCAACTTCTATTGGTTACTAACATGGTAAACATACACTTTGATTTCCCTTAATACCAAACGACAATCCTTTTAAAAAAAGAAAACTTCCATTTTAAATCCAGGTGTACATGTGTAACATGTTTGTTATATAGGCAAACTTGTGTCACGAGGGTTTGCTGTATGAATTATTTTTTCACTCAGGTATTGGTGACACTAAGCCTAGTACCCAATAGCCAAACTACGTACACATTCCTTTGAACTTTGAATACATAGACACAGTTCATTTAGCAGAAATGGAATTCTTCCACCAAAAGGTTTTTAACCTAGAGTTGGTCCACAAATTAAACAGAAACAAAAACATGCTTTTATTCTTACAATTAACTGAAGTTTAATACTTCCTTCAATTAGGAATACAGGCAACACACCTCAATACCATTTGCAGTACCTAAGACTGTTACAAATAGAAGCATAGATATTTTCACATCACATTAGAGGTGTTTCAGTATCTCAAAATATCATCTATGTTCATCTTTACTTTAAAATATGATAATTATTTGACCTAGCATTGTTTTTTCATTTAATGTGTTATTAAAAATCATATACTTTATATCACAATATCATGATATCTAATAAATTTATTTCAACATGTTTGCTTTACTTTATAAACCTATATATTCTATTTTACACATTTAAAAACATTATTTTCAGAAGAAATCTACAGTAGTCACCATATTTCTAAAGTTTGCCAATGGCTTAGAATAGTGCCTAGCTTATATAGCACTATATAAGTTTTAACTAAATATATAAGAATAATTAGATGGGCCACTGGGCTGACAGGGCAGATATGGCATCATGGACTAAGAAGGATAGGTGATGGTGGGAAGCAAGTTTTAAAAAACAGAAAAAAATTCACTGAATAAAACCTTACTGTGGATGATACAGTGCCATTAATCAATTTTATATTATTTTATGCTAATTTTAAAGCCAATTTAAAAAACCCAAAGAGGGGCAGGCATGGTGACTCATGCCTGTAATCCCAGAACTTTGGGAGGCCAAAGCGGGAGAATCACTTGAGCCCAGGAGTTTGAGACCAGCCTGGGCAGCACAGTGGGACTCTGTCTCTAGAAAATAAATAAATAAAATCAGAATGAACATGGTGGCTCATGCCTGTGGTACCAGCTACTCTGAAGGCTGAGGTGGGAGGATTGCTTAAGCCCAGAAGGTTCAGTCTGCAGTGAACCAAGATCACACTACTGCACTCCACCCTCGGCAACAGAGCAAGATCCTGTCTCAAAAAATAATAAAATGAAATAAAAATAAATTCTAAACAAAAAGCAAATTTTTAAAATCTCTGGTAGGTATTAGAAGTCACTTTTTTGTATTTTTACTAATATATCAAAGTTGTACATATTTTAAATGTGATATTTTGATACATGTATACAATGTGTAAAAAATCAGGGTAACTGGGCCAAGCACGGAGACGCCTGTAATCCCAGCACTTTGGGAAGCCAACGCAGGTGGATCACCTGAGGTCAGGAGTTCGAGACCAGCCTGACCAATATGATGAAACTCCATCTCTACTAAAAACACAAAAATTTGCCAGGTGAGGTGGCACCTGTAGTCCCAGCTATTCAGGAGGCTGACACAGGAGAATAACTTGAACCCGGAGGTAGAGGTTGCAGTGAGCCGAGATCGAGTCACTGCACTTCTACCTGAGAGACAGAACGAGACTCTGTCACACACACACACACACACACACACACACACAAAATCAGGGTAATTGCGATATCCATCACCTCAAATATTTATCTTTTGTTTGTGTTGGGAACATTACATTTTTATCTTCTAGCTATTTTGAAATATACAATAAATTGCTATAAATTTTTAAATAAATGTGTGTTATAAATTGATAAGTAAATTTAAAATTTATATTATAAATCGTGCTATTGTTTACTGTAATTTCCCTAATTTCAAATACTAGAACTTATTTCTTCTATCTAACAGTATTTTTGCACACATTAATCAACTTCTCTTCATCCCCTTACGTTCCCTTCCCAGCCTCTAGTAACCACAATTTTACTCTCTATTGCCATGAGATCTACTTGTTTAGCTCCCACGTATGAGTGAGAACATGCAATATTTGTCTTTCTGTTCCTGGCTCATTTAATTTAAACTAGTGACCTCCAGTTCCATCCAGGTTGTGGCAGATGATAGGATTTCATTCTTCTTACGGCTGAATATCATTCCATTATATTTTTGGTTTTGCTACTGAGTTAGTTGACTTCCTTATATACTGTGGCTGTTAGTCTTTTGTCAGATGGATAGCTTGTAAATATTTCCTCCCATTTGGTCTATTTTCTCTTCACTTTGTTGTTTCCTTTGCTGTGCAGAAGCTCTTCTAGCTTGCCATAATCCTATTTGTCTACTTTTGTTGTTCTTGCCTATGCTTTTGAAGTCTTATGCAAAAAAAACCTCTTTGCTCAAACCAATGTCTTGCAGCATTTCCCCAATGTTTTCTTTCAATGGTTTCATAGTTTCAGGTCTCTAATCAATTTGAGTTGATTTTTATATATGATATATATGATGAAAGATGGAGATCAAGTTTCATTATTCTGCATGTGGATATTCCGTTTTCCCAGCATTCATTAAAGAGACTGTCCTAGATTCATTAAAGATACTGTCTTTTCCCCAATATATGTTATTGGCACCTTTGTCAAAAATAAGTTGGCTGTAAGTACATGGATTTATTTTTGGGTTCTCTATCCTGTTCTATTGGTCTGTGTCTCTGTTTTTATGCCAGTACCGTACTGTTTCAGTTACAATCATTTTGTAGTGTAATTTGAAATCTAGTAGTGTGATGCCTCCAGCTTTGTTCTTTTTGCTTAAGATTGCTTTGGCTATTTGGGGTCTTTTGTGAGTCCACATGAATTCTAGGATTGCTCTTCCTAATTCTGTGAAGAATGACATTGGTAGTTTGATAGGAATCATTTTGAGTCTGTAGATCACTTGTGGTACTATAGATATTTTAATGACAATTCTTCCGATACTTTTTTTTTTTTCATTTTTTGTGTCCTCTTCAATTTCTCTCATCAGTATTTTACAGTTTTCCTTGAAAAGATCTTTTACTTCTTTTGTTAAATATATTCCCATGTTGTATTTTTTGTCGCTGCAGCAAATGGGATTGCTTCCTTGATATCTCTTTCACATTGATTGCTTAAGCATACAGATTTTTTGAGTTACCACTGCTGATTTTGTGTGTTGATTTTGTATCCTGCAACTTTACTAATTCATTTATCAGTTGTAAAAGTTTTTTGGTGGAGTCCTTAGGTTTTTGTAAATATAAGATCCTGTCATCTGCAAACAAGGATAATTTGACTTCTTCCTTTCCAATTTGGATACTTTTGCTTCTTTATTTTATCCAATTGCTCTGGCTAAGACTTCCAGTACTATGTTGAATAACAGTGGTGACAGCGGGCATCCTTGACTTGCTTCAGTTCTTAGAAGAGCTTTTGACTTTTCCCCATTCAGTATGATATTAGCTATGAGTTTGTCACATATGACCTTTGTTGTGTCCCCCAATTTGTTGAGGGATTTTTATCATGAGGGGATGTTGAATTTTTGAATATTGAATATTAAATTTTGAATTTTGAATATTGAATGCTTTTTCTGCATCGATTGAAATGGTCATCTGATTTTTATCCTTGATTCTGCTGATGTGTTGCATCGCATTTGTTAATTTGCATATGTTGAATTATTTTTGCATCCTGAGGATGAATCCCACTTGATCATGGTGACTGATCTTTTTAATTTGTTATTTAATTTGGTTTGCTAGTATTTTGTTGAGGATATTTGCATCGATGTTTCATCAGGTATATTGGCCTAGAGTTTCATTTCATTTTTTTGTGGTGTCTTTGTCTGGTTTGGTATCAGGGTAATATTGGCTTCATAAAATAAATTTGGAAGTGATATCTCTTCTTCAATTTTGTAAATTGTTTGAGAATAATTAGTATTATTTCCTCTGCAAATGTTTGGTAGAATTCAGCAGTGACTCCATCAGGTCCTGGAGTTTTCTTTAATGGGAGACTTTTTATTACTGCCTTGATCTTATTTTTCAATATTGATCTGCTCAGGTTTTCTATATCTTCATGGTTTGATCTTGGTAGGTTGTGTGTGTCCAGGAATTTATTCGTTTCTTCTAGGTTTTCAAATTTTTGGCATGTAGTTCTTCATAATAGCCTCTAATGATCCTTTGTATTTCTGTGGTATCAGTCGTAATGTTTCCTTTTTCATTTCTGATTTATGTATTTGATCTTCTCCCTTATTTTATTAGTCTAGCTAACGGTTTGTCAACTTTGTTTATCTTTTCAAAAAACAACTTTTCATTTTCCTAAACTTTTGTATTTTTTATCTCAATCTCATTTACTTCTACTCTGATTTTTATTATTCCTACTAATTTGAGGTTTAATTTGTTCTTGCTTTTTTATTTCCTTGTACCTTGTTAGATTGTTTATTTCAAGTCTGCTTTTTCATGTAGGCATTTGTTGCTATAAACTTCTTCCCTCTCAGTACTACTTTTGCTCTATCACATAGGTCGTGGTATGTTGTGTTCCATTTTCATGTGCCTCAAGACATGTCTACCTTTTCTGCTTAATTTATTTATTGAACCATTGGTTGTTCAGCAGCATATTGTTTAATTTCCACATATGTGTACATGGAAATTAAAGTTTCCAAAGTTTATTTTGTTATTGATTTCTAGTTTTATTCCATTGTGATCAGAAAAGATTCTGGTAATTTTGACATTTTTTAACTTTTTGAAACCATTTTGTGGCCTAACATATAGTCTATCCTGGAGAGTGTTCCATGTGCTGATGAAAAGAATGTGTATTCTGCAGCTGTTGGATGAAATATTCTATAAATGTCTGTTAGGTCCATTTGTAAGTCACTCTTTTTGACACTATATTTAGAGTTTAAGAATAAAATACTCCTGAGAAATTTTAAAAGCCAGATACAGGGCATCTGCAAAAAGATCAACCATAGAAAATTCAATCACTGAGACAGCATCCTACCTTTCTCTTACTGTAAAACCAGACCTAGTCATTGAATTTCAGTAGGTTTTTATTTTAAAACAAGACAAGTGGGAATTTAAAGAAACCATTATCATCTGTTCTATAAAAATATCATTCAAAAACATGGCTTTTTAGCTTCTCACTTAAGGAGGAAAAAGTGGCAAGCAATGTCTTATAAAATATATTACAAAAATGCCAAAATGCTACCTTTAGGATCTACCAGTGACCTCCTGGCACGTTGACACTCTGGACTCTCAATACCTGAGGACTGTTCCTTTTCAGATAGTCAAGTCCAAAGTGGGTCTCAGTCTTTCTGGGATATCCTTACTGCAAAGAAGAGAGCCTTCACTAAGGATTAAATGTAAGCATCACACACTAAACTTCCATTCACTTTCAATTTCTTTTCCTTACTGTACTCAAAATCATTATTTCTAAACTCAAATGTGATTCTCTCAAACTCCTTCCCCATCCTCAAATATATGAGGCTACCCATTTCTGTTAGAATCTGGACAAAACTATTTCACATGACCTACAAGTCCCTGTGAGGGCTCACCTTGGCCCACCTCTTAAGTTTCACTACCACCACGCCCCCTTCTTCTATGTTCCAGCTATGCCAGTGCCCTCCAGTTCCCTGTACTTTGTGTTTCCCCCTTCTCAGGCCCTTTGCATGTGTTTGTGCCTTTGGCTGGAATGTTCTTCCCACCCTCTTCATTAAGGTAAGGCCAGCATCTTTCAGATCTCAACCTCAATCCAAGCATCACTGTGTCACCTTCCTGACTATCACATTTTATCATGTCAATGATGCAAGTTTCTTCATACTTTAGGAGCTTTGGAATTACAATGTGTCTTATAAGTAAATGGAGTCTCACAGTCACTGTTAGCCTGGATCAAAGTCAAATTTTTCCAGAAGATTTTGGAAGCCAGCAACGGGGCCAGCAGCAGGTCTGCACCTCCCTGGACAAAGCTCCCAGGGAAAGGGACAGGCTGCCACTTGTGCTGTTTTGTAGCCTTCACTAGTGACACCACCAGGTTCTGGAAGATCTGAGGTAATTTGGGACTGGAGTGGGTCCCAGGCATACCACAGCAGCCCTGTGAAAATTGGCTAGACTGTTACATGGGTGGCTGTTCCCATATCTTGTTACTGGGCAGGTCCTCCAGGCCTGGGCCTCCAGCCACCCACCATAAGAGCTTCAGAGCCAGTGCCAACTCAGCAACTTTCTGGACAGAGCCTCCATGGGCAACTGGAAGCCTCTTTGCCACTGCCTCTGCAGTTGAACTGCCCTTGCCACCCTTGAACTAACAAAGGAACAAACATCCTAAGTGCTTTATCCAAACCTCCAACAAGTTGCAATCAACCCAAGGAGAGGAGGCCAATCCAGCTCACATGGGTCCCACATACCCACCATGACTTATCACCAGAAAGGGAATCCCTGGTTTGGGCCCACAGTACAAACTCTTCATCTTGAGCTGATGGCACTGAATGATTGCTAACTTGCATCTCTCTGGGATGGAGCCCCCAGCAGTCAAGCAAACAACCGTCAGCCACAATCACTACTAAGATTTTTCTCTGCTGCTGCTAAGCTGCGGAAAGAACATAAACACTGAGATCACCCTAGAGCTGCAGTGGGCAGCCCAAGAGTGCCAAGTCATGAACTACAGCCAGTGCTCAAGAGGGAGACAAAGCCACACTTTCAGAGCACTGAGAAGGAACGTGGCTGCAACTGTGAGGAAACATATGAAAGCCACACAACCAAACAAGAGTCTACCAACTGGTCAACAGCTGAAATGTTACCTGCTGGATCACACCCCAAAGCTTCAACACCAAAAATACCTCACTAGCATACCCTCATCTAAAACCAGAGACAAGAAGTCAACTTCAAATAAAACCCTATACAAAGTTTTGGCCCAGTGAAAACATCAAGAAAAGAAGTCTATTGACTGTACTCAATCTACACTGCAGTTAAAGAAACAGCCACAGACATAGACAAGAACCAGCACAAGAACTCTGATAACTCAAATGGCCAGAATATCATATGTCTTCCAAATGACTACACAAGTTCTCTAACAAGAGTTCTTAACCAGGCCAAACTGGCTGGAAGGACAGAAAAAGAATTCAGAATATGGATAGAGATGAAGATCACTGAGATTCAGGAGGATTGCAAAACCCAATCCAAGAAAAATAAGAATCACAGTAAAGTGATACAGGAACTGAAGGATGAAATAGTACAAAAAAGAACCTAATGGGTCTGACAGAGCTGAATAACATAATACAAGAACTTCACAATGTAATCAAGTATTAACAGCAAAATAAACCAAACTGAAGAAAGAATATCAGAACTTGAAGACTGGTTCTCTGAAATAAGACAGTCAGACAAAAAATAAATTTAAAAAAAGAACGAACAAAACCTTTGAGAACTGTAGGATTATATAAATAGGTCAAATCTAGGAATCATTGGCATCCAGGAAAGGGAAAGGGAGAAAGCAAACAACTTGGAAAATGTATTTCAAGATACAGCCCATGAAAAGTTCCCCAACATTCCTAGAGGGGCCAAAAGTCAAATTCAGAAAATACGGAGAACCCTTACAAGATTTACATAAGAAGATCAACCCCAAGACACATAATCATCAGATTTTCCAAGGTCAAAATGAAAGAAAGAATGTTAAAGGCAGCTAGAGAGAAAGGGTAGGTCACCTACAAAGGAATTCCCATCAGGCTCAGCGCAGACCACTCAGCTGCAACCCTACAAGCCAGAAGAGATTGGGGTTTATATTCAACACTCTTAAAGAGAAAAAAATTTCTATCAAAAGTTTAATATCCAGCCAAACTAAGATTCTTAAGTGAAGGAGAACTAAGATACTTTTCAGATAAGCAAATGTTGAGGGACTTCATTACCAACAGACCTGACTTATAAGAGATCTTGAAAGGAATAGTAAATATAGAAAGGAAAGACCACTACTTGATATTAATAATACAAACACACACTTGAACATATAGAGCAATGTCACTGTAAAACAACCACATAAACAAGCCAAACTAATAACCGGCTAACAGCACAATGGCAAGATTAAATCCACAAATATCAATACTAACCTTAAATGTAAATGAGCTAAATGCCCTCACTTAACAGGCACAGAGTAGCAAGCTGGATGAAAAACCAAGACCCAGTGATACGCTGTCTTCAAGAGATCTGGCTCATACAAAATGACACATAAAGGCTCAAAATAAAAAGATGGAGAAAAATCTACTAAGCAAATAGAAAACAGACAAAAGAAGGGATTGCAATCCTAATTTCAGTCAAAACAGGTTTCAAATCAATGAAGTTGAAAAAAAAAGACAAGGAAGGGCATAACATAATAGTAAAGGGTTCAAATGAAGCAGAAGACCTAACTATTCTAAATATATGTGCACCCAACACAGAAGCAGCCAGATTCATAAAGCAAGTTCTTAGAGACCTACAAAGGGACACAGACTCCCACAAAATAATAGTAGGAGACTTCACCATTCCACTGACAATATTAGACAGGTCATCAAGGCAGAAAATTAACAGATATTCAGGACCTAAACTCAGCATTGGAACAAATGGATCTGATAGACCTTTAGAGAAGTCTCCACCGAGAAGCAACAGAATATATATTTCTTTCATCGCCACATAGCACATACTATAAAATTGACCACATAATTAGGCATAAAACAACCCTTAACAAATGTGAAAGAACCAAAATTACACCAAATACACTCTCAGATCATAGCAAAATAAAAAAGGAAGTCAACACAATGAAAATCGCTCAAAACTATACAATTACATTGAAATTAAACAACATGCTCCTGAATGACATTTAGGTAGATAATGAAATTAAGACAGAAATCAAGAAGCTCTTTGAAAATAATGAGAACAAAGATACAACATACCAGAATTTCTGGGACACAGCTAAGCCAGTGTTAAGAGGGAAACTCACACACTAAAATGCCCATATCAAAAAGTTAGAAATATCTCAAATTAACAACCTAAATTCACAATTGAAAGAATTAGAGAACCAAAAACATTTCAAACCCAAAGCTAGGATAAGACAAAAAAATAACAAAAATTAGAGCAAAACTGAAGGAAACTGAGACACAAAAAACCATTCAAAAGACCAATAAGGCCAAAGCAGGTGAATCACGAGGTCAAGAGATCAAGACCATCCTGGCCAACACAGTGAAACCCATCTCTATTAAAAACACAAAAATTAGCCAGGTGCAGTGGCTCATGCCTATAATCCCAGCACTTTGGAAGGCCGAGGCAGGTAGATCACTTGAGGTCAGGAATTTGAGACTAGCCTGACCAACATGGAGAAACCCTGTCTCCACTAAAAATACAAAATTAGCTGGGCGTGGTGGTGCATGCCTGCAATCCCAGCTACTCAGGAGGCTGAGGCAGGAGAATCACTTGAACCTGGGACGCGGAGGTTGCAGTGAGCCAAGATGGCACCACTGCACTCCAGCCTGGGGGACAAGAATGAAACTCTGTCTCAAAAAAAAAAAAATACAAAAATTAGCTGGGCATGGTGACGTGTGCCTGTAGTCCCAGCTACTCAGGAGGCTGAGGCAGGAGAATCACTTGAACCTGGGACGCGGAGGTTGCAGTGAGCCAAGATGGCACCACTGCATTCCAGCCTGGAGACAAAATAAATAAATAAATAAATCCAAGAGTTGGTTTTTTGTAAAAATTAATAAAATAGGCCACTAGCTAGACTAATTAAGAAGAAAAGAGAAAAGAGACAAACACAATTAGAAATGATGATGGGAATGTTACTACTGACCCCACAGAAATAAAAACAACCATCAGAAACTACTATGAGCAACTCTACAAACACAAACTAGAAAACCTAGAAGAAATGGATGAATTCCTGGACACATATATGCTCTCAACACTGAGCCAGGGAGAAACTGACTCCCTGAACAGACCAATAATGAGCTCTGAAATTGAATCAGTAATAATAAATAGTCTAGCAACTGAAAAAAAAAAGCCCAGGACCTGATTCACAGTCAAATTCTACCAGATGTAGGAAGAGCGAGTACCATTCCTACAGAAACTATTCAAAATAATTGAAGTGGAAGGATTTCTCCCCAACCCATTCTGAGGCCAGCATCATCTTGATACCAAAACCTGGCAGAGAAACAACAAAAAAATGTCAGGCCAGGGTGCCCCACTGTCTGGGAAGTAAGCAGTGCCTCTGCCCAGCTGCCACCCTGTCTGGGAAATGAGGAGCACCTTTGCCTGGACGATGCACTGCACCATCTGGTAAGTGAGGAGCATTTCTCCCTGGCCACCCCAACATCTGGGAAGTGCGGAGCGCCCCTGCCCTGCCACCCACCATCTGGGAAGTGAGGAGTGCCTCTGCCCTGCCACCCACCATCTGGGAAGTGAGGAGTGCCTCTGCCCTGCCCCCGCCCACTCTAGGAAGTGAGGTGCACCTCTGCCCAGCCGCCCCACTGTCTGGGAAGTGAGGAACCCCTCTGCCCGGCTGCTTTGCAACCCTCCAAGTGTGAAGCGGCAGCCTTGTGTGTGATCTTTCTGCCCTCC
Organism: Chlorocebus sabaeus; assembly: GCF_047675955.1. NCBI lineage: Eukaryota > Metazoa > Chordata > Mammalia > Primates > Cercopithecidae > Chlorocebus > Chlorocebus sabaeus. The sequence goes on from NC_132918.1 coordinate 65,239,505, forward strand.
CCAAGTTTACATTTTTGACATTACAGTTTACTTTTAAATTAAAAAATATATATATGGCCAATATCCTTGATGAACATGAATGCAAAACTCCTCAACAAAATACTTGCAAACTGTATCCAGCAGCACATCAAAAAGCTAATCCACCATGATTAGCTAGGCTCATCCTTGAGATATAAGGGTGGTTCAGCATACAAAAAGCAATAAATGTCATTCATCAAATAAACAGAACTAAAGACAAAAACCAAATGATTGTCTTAGAAAATACCGAAAAGGCTGAGATATGAAATCAACTTACGTGTCAAACAACAGATAAATGGAATTTGTATTTTTTTTTTTGTAAATCCTATTACACTACTGTTTTTCTAAATAGTTTTCTTCTTTTTTTATTATTATATGTTACGTTCTGGGATACATGTGCAGAACATCCGGGTTTCTTACATAAGTACACATGTGCCGTGGTGGTTTGATGCACCCATCAACCTATAATCTACATTAAGTATTTCTCCTAATGCTATCCCTCCCCTTGCCCTCCACCCCTCAACAGCCCCTCGTGTGTGATGTTCTTCTCAGTGTGCCCATATGTTCTCATTGTTCAACTCCCACTTCTGAGTGAGAACATCTAGTGTTTGGTTTTCTGTTCCTGTATTAGTTTGCTGAGAATGATGGCTTCATCCATGTTTCTGCAAAGGGCATGACCTCATTCTCTTTCATGGCTGCATAGTATTCCACAGTGTATCTGTGTCACATTTTCTTCATCCAGTCTATCCTTGATGGGCATTTGGGTTTGTTCCAAGTCTTTGCTATTGTAAATAGTGCCACAGTAAACATATGTGAGCATGTCTTTGTAGTAAAATGATTTCTAATCCTTTGGGTATATTCCCAGTAATGGGATTGCTGGTATTTCTAGTTCTAGATCCTTGAGGAATCACCACACTGTTTTCCACAATGGTTGAACTAATTTACACTCCCAGCAACAGTGTAAAAGCATTCCTTTTTCTCCACATCGCCTCCAGCATCTGTTGCTTCCTGACTTTTTAATGATCATCATTCTAACTGGCGTGAGATGGTATCTCATTGTGGTTTTGATTTGCATTTCTCTAATGACCAGTGATGACGAGTTTTTTTTTCATATGTTTGTTGGCTGCAATTAAATGTCTTCTTTTGAGCAGGTTCTGTTCAAATCCTTTGACCACTTTTTGATGGGGTTGTTTGTTTTTTCTCGTAAATTTGTTTAAGTTCCTTGTAGACCCTGGATATTAGCCCTTTATCAGATGGATAGATTGGAAAAATTTTCTCCCATTCTGTAGGTTGCCTGTTCGCTCTGATGATGTTTCTTTTGCTGTGCAGAAGCTCTTTAGTTTAATTAAATCCCATTTGTCAATTTTGGCTTTTGTTGCCATTGCTTTTATTGTTTTACTCATGAAGTCTTTGCCCATGCCTATGTCCTGAATGGTATTGCCTAGGTTTTCTTCTAGGGTTTTTATGGTTTTAGGTGTTACATTTAAATCTTTAATCCATCTTGAGTTAATTTTTGTATAAGGTGTAAGGAAGGGGTCCAGTTTCAGTTTTCTGCATCTAGCTAAACAGTTTTCCCAATATCATTTATTAAATAGGGAATCCTTTCTCCATTGCTTGTTTTGTCAGGTTTGTCAAAGTTCAGATGGTTGTAGATGTGTAGTGTTATTTCTGAGGTCTCTGTTCTGTTCCATTGGTCTATATATGTGTTTTGGTACCAGTACCATGCTGTTTTGGTTACTGTAGACTTGTAGTATAGTTTAAAGTCAGGTAGTGTGATGCCTCCAACTTTGTTCTTTTTGCCTAGGATTGTCTTGGCTACACGGGCTCTCTTTTGGTTCCATATGAAATTTAAAGTAGTTTTTCCCAATTCTCAGCAGAAACCCTACAAGCTAGAAGGAATTGGCGTTCTATCTTTAACCACCTTAAACAAAATAATTATCAGCCAAGAATGTTGTATCCAGCAAAACCAAGCTTCATAAATAAAGGAGGAATAAAGTCTTTTTCAGAAAAACAAATGCTGACAGAATTCACCACTACCAAAGTCAGCACTACAAGAAATGCTAAAAGAAGTTCCAAATCTTGAAAGAAAAGTTCAAAACACACCAAAATAAAACTACCTTAAAGCATAAATCTCACAGGGCCTATAAAACAATAACACAATGGAAAAAGAAAAGCAAAATGTTCAGGCAACAACTAGCATGATGAATAGAAGAGTATCTCAAATCTCAATACTAACATTGAATGGAAATGGCTTAAATGCTCCACTTAAAAGATATAGAATGGCAAAATGGATAAGAATTCACCAACTAAGTGTCTGCTTTCTTCAAGAGACTCATCTGACACGTGACTCACATAAATATAAGAGAAAGGGAAGGAAAAGATATTCCATGCAAATGGACACCAAAAGTGAGAAGGAGTAGCTAGTCAATGTAAGACAAGATAGACTTCAAAGCAATAATAGTTAAAAAACAAAACATCAAAATTAAAAATTAAAAAGCAACAACAGTTAAAAAGACAAATATAATGATAAAAGGACTAGACCAACAGGAAAATATCACAATCTTTCACCTAACACTAGAGCTCCCAAATTAATAAAACACATATGCATCTAACACTGGAGCTCCCAAATTTGTAAAGCAATTACTACTAGGCCTAAGAAATAAGATAGACAGCAACACAATAATAGTGGGGGGACTTCAATGCTCCACTGACAACACTAGACAGGTCATAAAGACAGAAAGTCAACAAAGAACCAATGGACTTAAACTATACCTTAGAACAAATGGACTTAACAGTTATTTACAGAATACTTTACCCAACAACTGCAGAATGTATTCATCAGCACATGGAATATTCTCCAAGATAGATGATATAATAGGCCACAGAACAAACCTTAATAAATTTAAGAAAGTCAGAATTATATCAAGTACTCCCTCAGACCCGAGTGGAATAAAACTGGAAATCAACTTCAGAAGGAACCCTCAATATCATGCAAATACCTGGAAATTAAATGATCTGTTCCTGAATGATCTTTGGGTCAGCAATGAAAACAAGATGAAAATTTAAAAATTCTTCAAACTGAATGATAGTAGTGACACAACCTATCAAAACCTCTGGGATACAGCAAAAGCAGTGCTAAGAGGAAAGTTCATAGCATTAAACACCTACATCAAAAAATCTGAAGGAGCACAAATTGACAATCTAAGGTCACACCTCAAGGAACTAGAGAAACAAGGACAAACCAAACCCAAACCCAGCAGAAGAAAATAAATAAAGATCAAAGCAGAAATAAATAAAATTGAAACAAAACAAACAATACAAAAGATAAATGAAATGAAAACCTGCTTCCTTGAAAAGATAAATAAAACTGATAGACCATTACCAACATTAACCAAGAAAAGAAGAGAGAAGATCCAAATAAGCTTTATTAGAAATGAAACTGGAGATACTACAACTGATACCACAGAAACACAAAAGATCATTCAAAGTTGCTATGAATACTTTTATGCACACAAACTAGAAAACCTAAAGGTGCTGGATAAATTCCTGGAAATATACAACCCCCTAGAATAAGCCAAGAAGAAATAGAAACTCTCAACAGACCAATAACCAGCAGTGAGATTGAAATGGTAATAAATAAAAAAATTTATGTGTCTGTTAGCTCATCATCACTGGCCATCAGAGAAATGCAAATCAAAACCACAATGAGATACCATCTCACACCAGTTAGAATGGCAATCACTAAAAAGTCAGGAAACAACAGATGCTGGAGAGGATGTGGAGAAATAGGAACACTTTTACACTGTTAGTGGGATTGTAAACTAGTTCAACCATTATGGAAAACAGTATGGCGATTCCTCAAGGATCTAGAACTGGAAGTAACATATGACCCAGCCATCCCGTTACTGGGTATATACCCAAAGGATTATAAATCATGCTGCTATAAAGACACATGCACACGTATGTTCATTGAGGCACTATTCACAATAGCAAAGACTTGGAATCAATCCAAATGTCCATCAGTGACAGACTGGATTAAGAAAATGTGGCACATATACACCATGGAATACTATGCAGCCATAAAAAAGGATGAGTTTGTGTCCTTTGTAGGGACATGGATGCAGCTGGAAACCATCATTCTCAGCAAACTACCGCAAGAACAGAAAACCAAACATCGCGTGTTCTCACTCATAGGTGGGAATTGAACAATGAGATCACTTGGACTCTGGAAGGGGAACATCACACACCAGGGCCTATTATGGGGAGGGGGAGGGAGGAGGGATGGCATTGGGAGTTATACCTGAAGTAAATGCCCCGGCCCCTCCAAATCTCATGTCCTCACATTTCAAAACCCATCATGCCTTCCCAACAGTCCCCCAAAGTCTTAACTCATTTCAGCATTAACCCAAAAGTCCACAGTCCAAAGTCTCATCTGAGACAAGGCAAGTTCCTTTCACCTGTGAGTCTGTAAAATCAAAAGCAAGCTACTTACTTCCTCCTAGATACAATGGGGGTACCGGTGTTGGATAAATACAACTGTTCCAAATGGGAGAAATTGGGCAAAACAAAGTAGTTATAGAGCCCATGCAAGTCTGAAATCCAGCAGGGTAGTCAAATTTTAAAGCTCCAAAATGATCTCCTTTGACTCCATGTCTCACATCCAGGTCATGCTAATGCAAAAGGTGGCTTCTCATGGTCTTGGGCAGCTCTGCCCCTGTGGCTTTGCAGGGTACAGCCCCTCCCTCCCGGCTGCTTTCACAGGCTGGCATTGAGTGTCTGTGTCAGTAGATCTACCATTCTGGGGTCTGGAGGACGGTGATCCTCTTCTCACAGCTCCACTAGACAGTGTCCAGTAGGGACTCTGTGTGGGGGCTCCAACCCCACAGTTCCCTTCTGCACTACCCTAGCAGAGGTTCTCCATGAGGGCCCTGCCCCTGCAGCAAACTTTTGCCTGGGCATCCATGCGTTTCCATGAATATTCTGAAATCTAGGTGGAGGTTCCCAAACCTCAATTCTTGACTTTTGTGCACCCGCAGGCTCAATACCACGTGGAAGCTGCCAAGGCTTGAGGCTTCCGCCCTCTGAAGTCACAGCCCGGGCTGTATGTTGGCCCCTCTCAGTCATGGCTGGAGCAGCTGGGACACAGGGCACCAGGTCCCTAGGCTGCACACAGCATGGGGACCTTGGGCCCAGCTCACAAAACCATTTTTCTTCCAGACATCCAGGCCTGTGATGGGAGAGGCTGCTGTGAAGATCTCTCACATGCCTGGCAATATTTTCTCCATGATATTGAGAATTAACATTAGGCTCCTTGAAATAGGAACACTTTTACACTGTTGGTGGGACTGTAAACTAGTTCAACCATTGTGGAAGACAGTGTGGCAATTCCTCAAGGATCTAGAACTAGAAATACCATTTGACCCAGCCATCCTATTACTGGGCCATATACCCGAAGGATTATAAATCATGCTGCTATAAAGACACATGCACACGTATGTTCATTGCGGGACTATTCACAATAGCAAAGACTTGGAACCAACCCAAATGTCCATCAGTGACAGACTGGATTAAGAAAATGTGGCACATATACACCATGGAATACTATGCAGCCATAAAAAAGGATGAGTTCATGTCCGTTGTAGGGACATGGATGAAGCTGGAAACCATCATTCTCAGCAAACTATCACAAGGACAGAAAACCAAACACCACATGTTCTCAATCATAGGTGGGAATTGAACAATGAGATCACTTGGACACAGGGTGGGGAATATCACACACCGCGGACTGTAGTGGGGTGGGGGGAGGGAGGAGGGATAGCATTAGGAGATATACCTAATGTAAATGACGAGTTAATGGGTACAGCACACCAACATGGCACATGTATACATATGTAACAAACCTGCACGTTGTGCACATGTACCCTAGAACTTAAAATATAATAATAATAATAACAATAAGAAGAAGAACAACAACAACAACAATAACAACAACAACAACAACATTACGCTCCTTGCTACTTACACAAATTTCTGCAGCCAGCTTGAATTTCTCCCCAGAAAATGGGATTTTCTTTTCTATCGCACAGACAGGCTGCACAGTTTCTGGGCTTTTTTGTACTGCTTTCCTTATAAAATTAATGCTTTTAACACACCCAAGTCACCTCTTGAACGTTTTGCTGCTTAGAAATTTCTTCCACCAGATACCCTAAATCATCTTTCTCAAGTTCAAATTTCCACAAATCTCTAGGGCAGAGGCAAAATGTCGCCAATCTCTTTGCTAAAACTTAACAAGAGTCATCTTTACTCCAGTTCCCAACAAGTTCCTTATCTCCATCTGAGACCACCTCAGCCTGAACCTTATTGTCCATATCGCTATCAGCATTTTGGGCAAAGCCATTCAACAAGTCAGGAAGTTCCACAGTTTCCCACATTTTCCTATCTTCTTCTGAGCCCTCCAAATTGTTCCAACAGCTGCCTGTTACCCAGTTCCAAAGTCACTTCCACATTTTTGGGTGTCTTTTCAGCAATGCTCCACTCTACTGGTACAAATATCTGTATTAGTCAGGGTTCTTTTGGAGGGACAGAACTAATAGAATAGATGATAGATAGATAGATAGATAGATAGATAGATAGATAGATAGATAGGAGTTTATTAAGTATTAACTTACATGATCACAAGGTCCTACAACAAGCTGTCTGCAAGCTGAGGCATCCGAGTCCCACAACTGAAGAACTTGGAGTCCGATGTTCAAGCTCAGGAAACATCCAACACGGGAGAAAGATGTAGGCTGGAAGGCTAGGCCCATCTCTCCTTTTCACGTTTTTCTGCCTGCTTTACATTTGCTGGCAGCTGATTTGATTGTATCCACCAGATTAAGGGTGGATCTGCCTTTCCCAGCCCACTGATTAAAGGTTAATCTCTTTTGACAACACCTTCACAGACACACCCAGGATCAATACTTTGTATCCTTCAATCCAATCAAGTTGACTCTCACTATTAACCATCACAAGTGTGAATAATTGTGAGCTTAGTCACATAAATGTTACAAAGCTTAAAGCCTTGTTGCTCAAAGTGAGATCCCTGAGCAGCTGCATCATATCACCCGGAAGCTTTGGAAATGCATAATCTCAGGCTCCACCCTGGACATACTGAATCAGAATCTGCATTTTAACAAGATCTACAGGTGATTTATATGCACATTAAAATTTAAAACACACTAACTTAAAGGATATCAAATATAAATTTATTCATCCCCTATTGTCCCCAATTCACATTTCCTCCTAGCAAAATTTTTATATCTGTAAATCTTTTTTAAGTTTTTGCTATTCTTTTTCATTAATGGATGTGCTAGTCTATTTGTAAATCTCAGTAACTCAGATAGGTATATTTACTGCAGGAGGTGCTTAATTTACCACTGACCAAAAATTCTAATCACGAAAATATTTCTAACGGGGCAAACTACAGGCTGGATCTCTGGACAAAGAGAGCATTCTTAGTCAGTCTAAATTACTAGTTCACCACCACCTAACAACTGAGGGACTAGGTATGGGGAGTGCCTTTTTAAAAAGATAAGCGTATGTTAATCACTTCAAGGTATTAATATAACAATTTACTCCGAGAGAATGAAAAAGACTTCTCTGCTCAGGTGAAGGTGTATTCACCTCTATATACAGAGTAGGAAATCTGGCAGAGTAATTACAGGTGGAATAAGAGCTATAAGCTCCAGATTACTCTCAGGAAACATTTCTTAGTCTAAACACACTTTTTAATTAGTTCTTCCCATAGCATCATGCTAATTGACTAATTTGGGAATGATATGAGACCCCATGTGCTTTAAAGAAAATCTGTTTGTTGATATATTTATTTGCAAGTGAGTCTGTCTTATTGCTGGCAGGACAGATATTATTAAAACAGAATCACCTGCTTATTTTAACCAGGTTTTTTTTTTAATGAACACACATGAATTGGATTATCCCTAGGGTTTCAGGAGGAAGTATTAGCATTTTGAGTGATGGGAAATTGCCACTTAGCTGGGAAATAAATGAGCTTTAAATAGATCCCATTATTTTTTACAAGGTTATTACTGTAAATGTTTTATAATAGAAGAAATGCCTTTCAAGTCTATCCTCATTGTTGGTTTATGACTGGGGTGTTAACCTCTAACTAGCCCAGCTCTTCACGTCAAGCCATGGTGAGCTTTCATAAGTGGTTATTACATAAAATAAAATTACCCTTTATTGGCCCATATAATATTTCCAACAAGTTCCTTGGTTAACCATGTTGTGAACAAAATGCATTAAGTTTATTTGCCTGAGCTAGGAAACAGTACTTTAAAACTTTTTATAGGTTCAATATATTCTACTATTAACGAGACTATCCTGAACACTATGGAAACATAGTTTAAGTGAGAGAACATGGTGATATATTTGAATATTTATTTATATCTCACCTCAGTATTTCACACTGTTTTACTTGTTTCTCTGAGAGATGACACTTGATGATCCAAGCAAATCTCCTCTCTAGGTTACTAGTACTGTGTAAAATGCGCCTTTCAGCCTAATTACTGCCACTAAATAATAATTTTAAAAAGGAAAGTGCATAAATAATCCTGGATTTTGCAAAGTGTTGTGGTAGACTAGTTCTTCCAGCTTAACATCCTCTTTTCAGCTGCTGCTATTCCACACAGTTGGCTAAGGTTCATCGCTAAGTTTGGAAATGCTAGGGTGCCCCCTACCGTTAAAATGGGAAATCACGTTTCTTAGACACACTATTCAAAGAACAAGATTCTCCCAAAAAGGATATTTAACCAAAGTACGGATAAGCAACAATTAGTCACACCCACGGATGGGTGGGTGGGTGGGTGGATGGATGGATGGATGGATGGATGGGAGACAGAGGCAGATAGTAAATCTAACTAAGGATAAATTTGAAATTTTGGAGTTAGAAGCTACTTGAGTATTCACCTGGTCTAGAGATCTATCTATGGAGGATACGGTGACTGAATATCAGAGGGTCAAAAGTATATGTGTATATGCATTTTTCTAAAATAATAGTGTGTATAGCTTTCATCATTATTTCAAATGTATATATAACCTGGGTCATTATCTCTCTGCTACCTTCCCTGTCATTAGTTGATTCTAAATCTAATTTCAAAACTAATCATTAGTTAATTCTAAAACTAATAAAAGCAAAGTAACTAGAACAACCAAAATAATTCCAAATAAAGAACAAAGAGGATTCACACTGATTCTAAGACGTATTCTAAAGTTATAGTAATGAAGACAGTGTGGTATTGGTGAAAGTGTAAACACATAAATCAATAGAACAAAATAGTGAGTCTATAAATAGACTCATACAAATATAACCAATTGATTTATGGCCTAGGTACAAAGGCAATTAATTCAATGTAAGAATAACTGCTTCAAAAAATAGTGCTAACTCAACATTCACAAAAAAACTATGAGATTTTGAATTAAGCTAATCTTTCATAGAGAAGACACCATGACCTATTAATGAAAATAATGAAAAATTGGGCTTCATCAAAATTTAAAACTTCTATTCTTTGAAAGACACTGTTAAGAAAATAAAAATCCAAGCTAAAGACAGGAGAAAATATCTGCAAAGCGTATATCTGATAAATGACTTGTATCCAGAATACATAAATATTTCTCAAAACTCAGTAATAGGAAAATAAACAAGCCAATTTTAAAAATTGGCAAAATACTAAGAAACTTTACCAAAGAAGACACATGCATGGCCAATAAGCTTATGAAAAGACATTCAACATCATTAGTCATTACAGAAATGCACATTAAAACTACTGTGTGCTATTATTGCATACCTATAGAATGACTTAAAACATTTTTTTAACTGACAATATGTGACAATACCACATGCTGGCAAGGATGTACTGGAATACTCATGAATTGCTGGTGAAAATGCAAAATGATGCAGCTGTTTTGGAAAACAGTCTTTTAATTTCTTATAAAGTTAACATATAGCCCAGCAATCCTACCTGATAGGTATTTTTTCAAGAGAAATGAAAAGTTATGGTCATACCAAACATATACATGAGAGTTCATAGCTGCTTTATTCAGAATTCCCCAAAACTTGAAACAACCCAAACGTCTTTAAATGGTAAGTAGATGAACAAATTGTAGTATATCTATGCAGTGAAATACTACTCAGCAATAAAAAGAATGTATGTATGTATGTATGTAACCCATGCAATCACATGATGTATCTTGAAAACATGTACTGAGTGAAAGAAGCCTGTCTCAAAAGGCTACACACTCCATGATTCCATTTATATGAGCTTCTTTTTAAAGCAAAACAATAGGAACAGAAAACAGATCGTGGTTATGAGAGGCTGGGGTGGGGAAGAAGAGATATTTACTGCAAAAGAGCCCAAGAGAATTTTAGAGAGTGATGGAACAGTCCTATATTTTGTTTGTGATGGTAGTTACACAATCCATATGCATTTGTCAACACTCATAGAATTGCACACTAAAAAGGGTCCTTTTTACTGTGTGTAGATGATACCTCAATAACCCTATTTAAAAATTGATAAGCAATTTTTAAATTTGTCACAACATCAAAAACATACCTAGGAATAAATCTAATGCAAGAAGTACAATATCTCAACATGGAAAACTAAAAAGCAATAAAGAAAAGCTAAATAAATGTATACTTGTACCATATTTAGTGTTTGGAAGTCAAAACATTGTTTAAAAAAAAAAAAAAAAAAAAAAAGCCAACTTCCCCAAATTGATCTGTAGATTCAATGCAATCACAGTAAAAATCCCAGCAGATTGTGTGCATGCTTAAAAAACAAATGGAATGAGAGGCTGTGTTTAAAGTCTGAAACAAGTGATAGAAATGCCAAGATAGCAATAAGTCAATGGGAATTGTCAAATCTATCAAAATCAACAAAGGACAACCAATTAAGAAAAACAGGAATTACGGAGACGAGAAAAAAAAACAAGAAGAGGTCAATACAATGCTTCTATAAATAGATGGAGAAACACTATTACTTAGAAGTGGCTGAGATGAGCCAAGACCTAAACTAGGCGCCTTGATTAATATTTACTAAGTTAAACGGGTGCTAGTTACTTATATATCCATTATCTCCATAACCATTGAAACAAACTTACAAGTTGAAAAGACAGCCATTATCTCCATTTTATAAATACAAAAGACACAGTTTTGTAAGGTTAGATGTCTTTATAAGGTTGTAAGTGTAGTGAATGACAAATTTATGACTCACATCTAATGCTCTCAGTTTGCTTCTCAGGAGGGGTCCGATTGGTGAGCCATAATTACTAAGCACTTTGCAGTTTGACTAAGTAAAATATGAGGGCTGAAAGACTGCATCGTGCTAGGAACTACAACTTTTGCAAATGGGAATCAAGAAATCAGCATTACTTATATGATGTAATACAATTTGGGAAGGAGGTATCATAGCAAATAGAAAAAAAAGTAAATGATGAATTAGAAATCACTGAGGCATGAAACTTGATTGAAATTACAGTTCTTCAGACTTTATTAACACAGCCAAAGGTAAGAAATGTACATGACAAGATGTTAATATTCTATGTGAAAAAAAAGTTGCTAGCATCATGCACCTTGCAACATCCTTAGCACCATGTTGAGACATACAACTTTTTTTTTTTTAGTCTATGTGGTGCAATGCATCTGGTTTCACAGACCACTGGCTTTTTGCTGAGCCGCGCTCAAGGATGACTGTGGCTATGGTAGCTAGGTTCACACGTTAAAGGCTGTTTCTTCCGTAACAGGACAGTGTATGTAAATAGCATCAAGCAAACGGCAGAGATGCTGGCCTTAACGAAAGATAAGCTGGAAAGCTACCAATTGCTCAGATATTAGGAAAGACAACCTTCAAAAAGATCCAAGAGGGCTTTGGTGAAGTTCTCAGGCAGACATCTAGCAGCCAATGCCAACCAGCAGGCCTATAATAGGCATAGAAGACCTCTGGGTGCTGCCTGCTCCAACTTAACTGTAAATTGCAGCTAGAGCACTAGGCATACTTTGTGGATGGCAGTGATCTGAGCTAATGGCTGGCTGCCATGACCCAGTAAAAAGTAACTGAGGCAGAAATCTGATTTTAGAGAAGAGAATATTTCCATGTATCCAAATCTTCTAGACACTAAGAGGCAAAGCTTTTAAATGATGCCAGTTCAGCTACCCTAATTTTTATTAAAAGGCTCAAACCTTTTTCTTTTTTTTCTTTTTTTTTTTTTTTTTAAGACAGAGTCTCACTCTGTCGCCCAGGCTGGAGTGCAGCCGCGCGATCTCAGCTCACTGCAAGCTCCGCCTCTTGGGTTCAGGCCATTCTCCTGCTTCAGCCTCCTGAGTAGCTGGAACTACAGGGGCCCGCCACTACACCCAGCTAAATTTTTGTATATTTAGTAGAGACGGGGTTTCACCGTGTTAGCCAGGATGGTCTCGATCTCCTGACCTCATGATCTGCCCGCCTCGGCCTCCCAAAGAAAGGGTTCAAACTTTTAAACCGGGTTTGCCCAGATAAGCAGCACTAGGTCCCTTGCCCCAAAGCCATTCTGCATTCAGGGCAGGGAGCTAAACCCTCAGTCAGCTAAACTGGAATTCGTGTGGCTCAAGGATCACCTCCATCACATGTGCCACTTTGATTCTAGCTGGTTTAACTCACAGAAGAAACCTTAACAGGAGGTAGGTTTCTGAATCCTAGGCAATTCCAAAACAAGAAGCAATGGAAGCAGCTCCTAGGCACAGAATTGAAGGGGTGCACTTAAAAAGAATATTGACAATAGGCTGCTAAATAGCACCTGCACTCTATTCAGTCCCTAGCACCTCAAAGAATAATGAAAAGTATAAAATAGGCTGAGTGGGGAAGAGAGATACTTCATAATAAAAAGTAATGACCAGCCAGGCACAGTAGTTCACACCTGTAATCCCACCACCTTGGGAGGTCAAGGCGGTGGATCACCTGAGGTCAGGAGTTTAAGACCAACCTGGCCAATATAGTGAAACCCCATACCTACGAAAAATACAAAAAATTAGCCCGTCATGGTGGCACACACCTGTGAGGCACAAGAATCACTTGAACCTGGGAGGGAGAGGTGAGCTGAGATCGCACCACTGCACTCCAGCCACGGCAACAGAGTGAGACTCCATATCAGAAAAAAAAAAAAAGTAATGACTGGGCTGCTGTCCAAAATTTCTAAATTGCAAGAAGGAAATAATTTTCAAATGTCATGCCCCAAAAAGAGAAGACAGTATACATAAAGTAGATTTTTAGGCCAGATATAGTAAATGCATAGTATCAAAATTAACTTCATTTCTCCCAAATTAGTTTAAGTCCATAGGTCATAAATTCTAGCTAATGCACACATATGAGCGTCTTGGTAAGGCTCAAATCAAGATTTTCTCCATCTCCCTCCTTCACTCAGATACCATGTAATTTCTTCTGTGGCTTCGGTGACATACAGATACTGGGTTGTAGAAACACAATTTTTGCTGAGAAAATTGCTCTGAGATAACTGCTTTCAGAGCTAAGAATTGGCTTATTTCCTAAATTTGGTGGAAGCTGTGAAATCTTGTATATCTTGTTACATCTTTGACTTCCTAAAATTGAAGCTCAGCGGAGGCTTCAGTTAAGTGACTATGACTTTAAGAGCCAGGATGGAATTATTGTCTTCCCAGTGAGAAGCAGCTGGAGATGCAGCTGCTTAAAGGAACCACACCTCTCCCCAGGTCTTCCAAACACCTTGGCTGAAATTCGGCAGAAGCAGAAAAAAGGGAGAGATAATTTCCTTGGATTTTTAACTCACTGGACACTAGATAATTTGATTTCAGTCTTGAATTACTTTGAATTTTATCTTCAGATTTTAACTGGCAGGGAAATTTAACATTTGGGTATTATTTATTCCTGTGAATTTGACACTAGAAAGTTTATTCAAATTTTATCATCTTCATGTTTATCATCTTTATGCTGGCATTTTATTACCAGAGTATCTTATTTATTCTCATTCTAGAATTCTCATTGTAGAATCCCTTATACACCATGTTGGACAACGTGGCTGGGCATAAGTTGGAATGCGAGATAGAATAAAAAGATAACTTTTTTATTTGCCAATGGAGTTTCCTTGAAGTTGAAAATGTACAGTTCTGACCCATTTTATAGCCTACCAGGGACAAAATATAAAGAACCCACCAGAGATAGGAGGAGGATACACAACAGAACCTCAATTGGTACTTTTAGAGTAGATTTTGGAAAGTGGATCAGGACCATCCCGAATGATGTCTTACCTCCTCCCTTAGGGGGAATGGCCCCATGCCTGCTTGACCACAGTGCAATGACTTAAGCCAAATGTGTTAAGAAAGCATGAGTTTAGAGATCATTTGGAAAAGATTGCTTATTCCCCAAACCTTATAATGTTTTCTTTTGTCTTGTTTTTGCTCTCTTAAAAGCTTTAAATTTGTGGTTTTTAATATATGCAAAGAGCTCCTCTAGCTGTATTCTTCATTTGTTCTTTTAAAGAATTCGTTTTTAAAAGACAAGTAACTTTTCAATGAAAAAGGAAATGTAAGGAAGTTAAGACTGCTTTTTTTTTTTTCCCCTTAAAATTGTTCACCTGTAGCCAGGCGCAGTGGCTCACGCCTGTAATCCCAGCACTTTGGGAGGCTGAGGGAGGCAGATCACGAGGTCAGGAGATCGAGACCAGCCTGGCTAACACGGTGAAACCCCATCTTTATGAAAAATATGAAAAATTAGCCTGGCATGGTGGCGGGTGCCTGTAGTCCCAGCTACTCGGGAAGCTGAGGCAGGAGAATCGCTTGAACCCAGGAGGTGAAGGTTGCAGTGAGCCAACATTGCGCCACTGCACTCCAGCCTGGACAACAGAGTGAGACTCTGTCTCAAAAAAAAAAAAAAATTCATCTGTAGTTCCATGCACAAGAGCCAGCTTTTAGTCTACTACACAAACATGAACCTCTCTACTCTTGGTGTGTTACGACATTTTAATCACCTGTGACAGAAACTGCAGCCCAAGTTGGCTTAACCAACAAAGAAAATTAAACTTGGCATCACAAATCACACTACGAATTCGGACGGCCCACTAAAATGGATGGAATTCTAGGCCTACAAAACTTCTAATATCATTCTGAACTATGTCTTCGCTGGGGCTGCATGTTAACCCTTCAATCACTTGTCAAGCTCTTAGGTGCTTTATGGAAAACAATAAATTTTACAATCCAAAATCTAATTTATTAGCAACACATACAGGCATAGGAGTCTTACCACTGTGATTGCTGAACTCTAACGTAATATCTAAAGCCAGAATGGACTGAACATTTTAGATAAACACAGTTAATAATTTTTTTGCTTGAATGAAGGAAGTCCAAAAATATCACATGGGTGTTTTACACTTGATCCGGTCTGCATGCTGCAGCTCATCCAGAACATTTCTGATGTTCTCAACACAAACTTCTCCTCTGTGATGCTTTTTTGATGCAAGATTCCATACATTTTCAAATTCTTCATCAGAAAGCTTGACACCAATGTTACACAGTATCTCTGCAATCTAGAAAAAGGCATTTAAAATAAATAGGTCATTATTTACATGTTTTAAAATTTGTAATGAAAAATACCTTTATAATATCTAAGACTATGGATATTTTTTCCAAAAAAGTATGTGTGTATATATATTTGTGTGTGTGCATGTGCTTGTATATATATCTATATAAAAAATAAGGAAATATCAAAATTCTAATGCTGTCAGCTCACGAATAATTTTGTTATTATAAACATGAGGGTGTTCAAATACACTAGCCAATATATAAAGTTACTTTCAACTTTAAATGTCTCATTATTTTAAGGAGAGGTAGCAAAATTCAAGTAAAAAGGGTGAAAAAAGTAAAGAAGACTTGCTAGGTTTGAGTTTCATTTCAATCATTTATTGTCATTTTGGTCTTGTGTATGTCACCTAAGCCACTTGAACATTAGTTTTGTTTGTTTATTTATTTATTTATTTATTTTTGAGACAGAGTCTCACTCTGTTGCCCAGGCTGGAGTGCAGTGGCGTGATCTTGGCTCACTGAAGCCTCTGCCTCCTGGGTACAAGTGATTCTCCTGCGTCAGCCTCCTGAGTAGCTGGGATTACAGGTGTGTGCTACCACACCTGGTCAATTTTTCTCTATTTTTAGTAGAGATGAAGTTACACCATGCTGGCCAGGCTGGTCTTGAACTCCCAACCTCAGATGATCCACCCACCTCAGCCTCCCAAAGTGCTGGGATTACAGGCATGAGCCACTAGGCGTGGCCAAGTTTTATATTCTTTATAATACGAACATTTATAAAATGTATCTAACTGGCCTGTTGGAACTTTAACTACGTGTGCAAATGGCAGACAGATAGTGTACCCATGATTAAGAGAGTACACTAAAAGCGGAGCACACTGAAAACCAGCAACCTTTGGTTACTAATAATCCCTCTACAGCGATAATTATTAAAACAGATGAAGGTGGGGAAAAACATGCTTCTTATGTCTTAAGAAAAATATAAGAAAAGAAAGTAAGAACTAGTAGTGGGAATAAAATATGTGAAAACAAAATTTTTAAATGAAACTAAATTTAAAAGAAGAAGCATTTACTATGAAGCATTCAGGAAAAAAAAAAGGCGGGGGAAATGAAAAGGTTAGACAGCGAATAGTGAAAGAAATAAAATAGTTGCCGAATACATCTATTAAACAGAATCTCAACAATTAAAAAATCCCCTAGAAATGATGTGCCCTTGTGGGAAATTAGTGTAATTAAATACAAATTAAGTACTATTCAAATACAAATCAAATTCTGAAATTCAGAAGAGCAGAGCTGCTAGCAACTGCAGCTATAAAGCAAAAACACAATACCCTATGCATAGCTGCTATTTTCCCCACCCACTGGTAGTTTAAAAAGGCCCCTGCAGAGTGAGCTCCGGAATGGTTTGAGTCAGTCTTGAGCATCCTCTGCCTTCTCCTCTGCTTCCTCCCCTACTCCTTGGGAAACTTTGCTCCAGTGGTTTGGCATTCTATCAGTAGTATGCTGACTACCTGACACATCTACTGAAATCTATCCATCCTCAAGTCAACGTTATTATTCCAAGCAGGTCTTTGACTTCTTACTTTTTGCCTAGAATTGTGGGATAAAGGATGACTTCCTAGTTAAAAGAATGTTTAGGCATTATGAAACAAGCAGGAGATTTCTGTTTCTTTTGGAAACCCTAAAGTTCTATTTCATAGGCCTTTTAGAGTGATTGAGGGAAGTGAAAACACAATCAGGAGGTTTTCTTCTTCGATCCGCAGGAAGGATACCGGGTTCCTCCTTTGGAGCCAGGCATCAGCCTCTGTCTCCCCTTCCTCTCTGCCCTGCCTCCATGTGAAAGAATTGCTGGAATGCGTCTGCCATTAATTTGGATCGTATTTAATAAGTTTCCGAGCCATCAATCCTTCATCTGAAGTCCGAGAAGGCATCGTATGTCTTTTCCTATATCATTTCTAGCTCCAGCTATGAAGGTTCTGAAGAAGCAAGTACTCCCTGAATTACACCTGCTTTCCATAAGCACAGATGTAGACAGGCTAGTCTAACTGAGCACTGCTATAAATCTCTAGCCCTCAGCACCCCAGTGGCTATTCAGACCTAGCCGGTTCTATAACCCTGGCTTTATAACCCATCTACAAAGAGGATCATCTCAGATATGGCATCATATTTTCTGAGTCAAAAATAAATAAATAAATAAATAAATAAATAAGACAGATGTATGACCTTACTTGGGGTGTGGCAACAAGACAGAATATTTTAAATCAATGCTTGTCACAGATAATCTGAGACATATGATGCCAGTGGACAAGAAGGGTGGCAGAGTGACCATCTTCATGCCCACTCTTAGTTCTAGAGGCCCAAGGCCATCAGGATGCTTACATAAGGAAGGGATTGATCCTGTTCCTTTTCTCAACTAGAATAGTATCAAATGTTTTAGAAAAATATTTTTCTTCTTTACATGGACCATATTGAATGTACAATATGAATTTACTATTCCTGTCACAGTCTAAATTCTACCTCAAGAATTGTACCAGATGTCACAACCAAGTTGAGCATTATTCATCAAGAATCCTATACTTGGGGATCCTGTAGACTTTTGTAAATATAAAAACCCAAGTTTTGAAAAGTCTAAAATAATGTTCGTTGATAGATAAAACATTTCCATTTTTGTATGCTCATATGCTATACCTCTTCTTTTGATCTGGTCTTGAAGAAGTCTCTTTCAAACACTCCTTTCTGGGCAAAGATGGTAGGATATAATAGTGAATACGCACTACCTTCTTCACCATAATTAGTTCTGTCACTGATGCGACGAATTCGGGGAGCAGGAATGTCAGATCGAATGGTTGGAACTCCACAAATGGGGTAACCTAGGTCATTGATGAGGAAAGAAAACCGACATTCTAAAACAAAGCTGTGTAACACAGCCACCAGTCACAGGTGCATACTGAGCACTTAAAACGTGGCTAGGAAGAATTTTGGTGTAATCCAAATGTAAAATTCAAACATTTTAGCACAAAAAAGCAAAATATTTAATAATTTTTATATTGATTAGTTATTGAAATAATATTTTGAATATATATAGTATTAAAATAAATTTCACCTGTTTCTTTTTTTTTAACATGGCTTTTTTTTTTTTTTTTCTTTTTCTTTTTCTTTTTTGAGAGAGTCTCACTCTGTCACCCAGGCTAGAATGCAGTGGCCTGATCACAGCTCACTGCAGCCTTGAACTCCTGGACTCAAGTGATCCTCCCACCTCAGCCTCCCAGGTTGCTGAGACTACAGGAGTTTGCCACCATGCCCAGCTAATTTTTGTAATTTTTGTAGAGACAGAGTCTCACTATGTTGCCCAGGCTGGTCTTGAACTCCTCACCTCAAGTGATCCTCCCACCTTGGCCTCCCAAGGTGCTGGGATTACAGGCATGAGTCACCATGCCCAGCATGATTTTCTTTAATGCTAAAAAGTTTGTAAATGCACAGATGACTTCAATTTTATTTCTACTGGACAACACAGTGTAAAGAGAGTAACAAGATTTCATTACTCTAGAATATATAGCATGTCTATAAAAATCCAGTTGAGAAAAATATGTAAATCCTCAGTCCTGTCCTTATTCCAATGATGTGATCTTGATCAACATAAAATAGTTTTTCTAAATCACCAATATTCATCATGCTTCATACTGATATATGGATGTTATAGGTTGAATTGTCTCCTCCCAAAACGTATATGGTGAAGTCCTAACCTCCACTACCTCAGAGTGTGACGTTATTTGGAAATAAGGTCATTTCAGGTGTAATTAATTAAGATGACGTCACACTGGAGTATGGTGGGCCCCTAACCTAATATGGCTAGAGTTCTTGTAAAACGGAGAAATTTGGACACAGACATGAAAATAGGGAGAACACCACGTGAAGATGAAGGCAGAGATCAGGGTGATGCTGAAGGAGCCAAGTGGTGCCAAAGACTGCTAGTAAATCATCAGAAACCAGGGGAGAGGCATGGACAGGTTCTCCTTTACAGTCCACCAGAGGAACCAATCCTGCTGACACCTTGCATTTCAAGTCTCCAGAACTGTGAGACCATAAAATTCTGTTAAGACACCGGTTTGTGGTGCTGTGATACAGCAGCCCCAGCAAACTAACATGGGGAATGAATATGCAGAGAAATGTTATGTAAAAGCTCTTTAAATATTTGAAGG
The DNA here is from genome assembly GCF_047675955.1 of Chlorocebus sabaeus. Classification (NCBI taxonomy): domain Eukaryota; kingdom Metazoa; phylum Chordata; class Mammalia; order Primates; family Cercopithecidae; genus Chlorocebus; species Chlorocebus sabaeus. Next base: position 65,259,299 of record NC_132918.1, read on the forward strand.
CAGATATATATGGAGCTAAGAATCATATGGTTTTAAGATCATCTAATATTAATACTTGGTGGAATCTGAATTACTATGATGTATAACATTTGATGTTCTGATCTATAATGGTTTCCATTTCATTAATATGCAAAGAATCGTTTTACTTTGGTCATCGTTGGCAATTCAGTTCAATCAACATTTATATGTGGGCCTCTCCTCCCCAGGTAGTTAGAATATGAATTAAATGCAAGGTACAAGGCTTTAAGAAACAGTCTAACGGAGAAAGGCAGGGGACAATGCAAGGACAGACAAAGGACAGTTTGCTTCCACATTTGTTGATGCTTTTAAAACTTGACAAATAAGTGACATACAAGTAGCAGGAACAGCTCCTACAACTGCATTGATCTCAGAAGAAGTTGTCTTATAGTAGTTGGAAACTTTATCACTTGGTCTCAGAAGTGTCCGAAGAGTCTTTTCTGTGCTCCCTGGTTCTTTTAAGACAATATCTTCTGGCTTTATGAGGAGAGCTGGTTCAGGTTCTTCAACATTAGCCTCAGTAGGGTTTACACAATCTGGTTTTCTACCTTTAAGAAAAAAAAAAAAGGAAAGAAAAAATGCAGGAATACATTACTACTTAGTGCTTGCTGCTCTGCAACAGGATAAGTTTTCCCATCTAGTTTCCTCTTGCTAATGGAAACAGCTGGCATGACCCCTCCACTGACCCAGCACCTAACTGTGGAAGAGTAAGTTCAGGCCAATGTCATACACCAGGAAATCTGAACATGGCCTAATGTTTTCTTCTGCCACTCCACTCACTTTATTCTAGAATAAAGCTTTGAAATATGAGAGACCAAATGTAAACATAGAATTCGCTCATTTCTTTTCTTAAAAAAAAAAAAAAAAATAGAGCAGGTGGGCATGGTGGCTCACACCTGTAATCCCAACACTTTGGAAGGCCGAGGCGGGCAGATCACCTGAAGTCAGGAGTTCGAGACCAGCCTGGCCAACATGATGAAACCCCTTCTCTACTAAAAATATAAAAATTAGCCGGACGTGGTGGCGGGCGCCTGTAATCCCAGCTACTCGGGAGGCTAAGACAGGACAATCGCTTGAATCCGGGAGGCGGAGGTTGCAGTGAGCCGAGATTGCGCCATTGCACTCCAGCCTGGGGAACAAGAGCGAGACTTCATCTCAAAAAACAACAACAAAAAAAAGTGTATTTTAATATTTAACTTGAACTACAGAGTTTTTCCTAGCACTATGCCCTAGGGAGAAATAAGACAAGACATGCTTGTAGTTGAAAATTCCACACCTACTTGACTGGGGGGAGTGTGCGTTACAACATCGAGAGAGATGGTAAGAACTCACTGTTAGCTCAAGAACTGTTTCTACAACTAATTCCTGACAAGTTAGTGTACAAAAGAAAACCCTGAGATAGAACTGAAGTTGTAAGACTCTGTCCTCTTTTGCGGATTTGCTTTGCTGAGTCAATTCTGAAATTTAAGAATAAATTCCTGCAATCTTTTTCAGATCTGGTTACTACATATGTACCACTAGAGAGCGCTGTGGTGTTTCCATCTTTAGAAAAATTCTAAAGGTTCTGGGGGAGCCCAAGTAAGGGTTGCAAAGGCAAGTGGCCTGCTGGTATTAGAGAAGGGTGGATACCCTGGCAAACTAGAAAAGACTTACCTCTCTGAAGAACGCATTCCTCCCGGCAACCCCACCTCTCCCCACACTCAGTTCCTACCAATGGCTGCTATGAAAATGCTCAGGCCTACTGTTCCAGATCCTCTAATCCTACACCTCACCAAAAGTGGAAATCTGGACAAAGTTTGAAAAAGAATTTCTCAAAAAAATTGAAAGATTACTTACCCACTTTTCTCCAAAAGTCAACAGTAAGATAGAACTTGATATCAGGAAAATTCTGGCAGAACATTCCTGGGCCCCCTCTAGACCTAGTGACCACAAACTTAACAGTTTCTACCCTAAAATCATAGAAGATGAAAATCCTCAAAAGCTCTATTGAAAATGGCTGAAGAAATTAGGATCCAAAAACCAGAAACAATTCGAAGAATTATCTGGTCTGAAATAAGCTTTTCGTTCTACCATTACTTCATGAGTTGTGCCAAGAAGGAAGCTCTGTCAGCCCGTTTATGAAAGAGTCAGAGTAGAACTGTTTTCTATAAAAAGCTTCATTAGGTAGGGAAGATTCTGATGCCTTCCTAGTGGATAGAATAGAAAGGCTAACCCATAAGGGCTCACATCATCAGGAGAGACCAAAATTTGGTTTTGACTTCACAGAAAGGCATGACTCAAGAGTAAAAGTGAAAATAGTAGTTATCTCCACTTTTTAGAAAAGAGACATCCCAAGAGGAAATAAAAATGTAAACATCTTTTTAAAAAGTTGAACCTCTAATAATTGAGATACATAAATTAGAGTAGGCCGGGTGCAGTAGCTCATACCTGTAATCCCAGCATATTGGGAGGCCGAGGAGGGAAGATCCCTCAAGCCAGGAGTTCACAACCAGCATGGGCAACACAGCCACTCAAGAGGCTGAGGCAGGAGAATCACCTGAGCCCAGGAGTTCAAGGCTGCAGTCAGCTATGATTGCACCACTGCACTCCAGCCTGGGCAAGTAGAGTGAGACATTGTCTCAACAAAAAAAAAAAAAGGTAAGGCAAATAAGGTATTATTATAAACCAACTAAAGTACAAGAATGTAAGAATGTTTGAAATAACACTCAATGGTAGTGAGATTGGAGTAAAACCTCACAGACTTAGCTGATAAAATTGCAAATCAGTAAAATCATTTAGAAAAGCAAAATGAAAATAGAGTTACTTCTGAGCCAATAATAACAGTCATAAGAAATGAGAAATAAAAAGCTTTTTGAGATATGATCATTATAACATTATGCATATTACTTTTAAAATATCTAGAAACAGCCTAAATTTCAGAGAGTGAAGAAATGGCTTAGTAAATCATAATACATCAGCATGAGGGAACTGAAATGTAGTTCATAGAAACCAAAAAAGCATTTCTTCATTCCTTAGAAATACGAAAGCTGGCTGGGCATGTTGGCTCATGTCGGTCATCCTAGCACTTTGGGAGGCCAAGACAGGAGGATCAGTTGAGGCCAGGAGTTCAAGGCCAGCCTAGGCAACATGGTGAAACCCTGTCTCTGCTAAAAATACAAAAAATTAACCAGCCATGGTGGCACGCACCTCCCGTAATCCCAGCTACTCTGGAGGCTGAGGCACGAGAATGACTTGAGCCCGGGAGGCAGAGAGTACAGTGAGCCAAGATCACACCACTGCTCTCCAGCCTGGGTAACAGAGCAAGACCCTGTCAAAAAAAAAAAAAAAAAAAGAAGAAGAGAAATGTGAAAGCTAAATTTTAAAAAGCCTTATATAGTACTTTCAGTGTTACTTTAGACATGCTTAAAATATGTACATATACGCGTATGTATATATGTATATCTATACATGTAATGATACAAGAAGATAAAGTGTAGGCCAGAGGTAACCAACCATTTGCCTTCCCTGGGCCTCACTGGAAGAAGAAGACTTGTCTTGGGCCACACATAAAATACATTAACAGTAAGGACAGCTGATGAGCTTTAAAAAAAACTGCAAAAAAACTCACAGCGTTTTAAGAAATGTTACAAATGTGTGTCGGGCAGCATTCAAAGCTGTCTTGAACCACGGGTTAGGAAAGCTTGACGTCAACATCATAATATTTGAATCAAAAGTAAAGATTATGCTGTTTTTCCTTTTTATACAAAATTTTTAAAATCTAATTTTGTGTCAAATTCTGTGTTTCCGGGGAAAGGGAACTAATTACTCAGATAATCATTTTTAAACAGGTTTCTGAGAAACTGTCTTTCATATTTTGAGCTTCAGTGTAAGTTTTGTGCTTTTAATATTTTCAAATAAATAATACTTGGTTCCAAACTCAAAAGATACAAAAACATAGGTTAAAAAGTGAGTCTCATTGCCACCCTCTCCCTCAGCCATCCAACTGCCTCTTCCTGGAAATAATAAATGTTATTGATTCTTTCCTACACTACCACAGATAGTCTATGCACAAACAAGCAAATAAACACTATGTATATGTGTATATTTTTATTTTTCATATAATATTAAAGTTGAATATAGCTGAACTCCTAGAAAAATTAAAATACAGAAGTCCATTTCAGAATTCAGTAAATGGCTAAGCGTGCTGGCTCACACCAATAATCCCAGCCCTTTGGGAGGCCAAAGCAAGAGAATCCCTTGAACCCAGGAGTTTGAGACCAGCCTGGGCAACATAGTGAGACCTCGTCTGTATTAAAAATAACAATAATAAACTTTCAATTATTTTGAAAAAATAATTCATCAAACCTTCAAGAATTAAATACCTTTAATAATGACCCTCTCTTCATACTCTTTAAGAAGCATTTTGTCTTTCCAGTTAAGAAAATTTGCAAATTCCAGATAGTTAATGAAGCCATCATTATCCACATCACAGTAGTCAAATAGCTGGTCCAGGAGCTTGTCATCTAAACTCAAGTTGGCCTGGTCACAAGCTTCCTGCAGCTCGGCTTTATCTATCATCCCATCTCCCTTCTGTTATACAGGAAGCAAAAGAACAGAAAATGGGAGTTGTCTTCAAGAGCAGAGTGGGCAACATTACTTAGTTTAAGAAAAAAGAAACAGCTTCATCACATACATTCAAATTTGTCCCAATTTTCACAGAAGAGGAGTCGAATATGCTGTTTAGACCGTGGTAGAGCAGTGTTACCATGATACGGGCTTGACATTTCATGTGACCAATGGGTGTGTACTTTTGACAGCTCTCTACAATTGTTTATCCTTACAAAGTTTTTAACACCTTCTGTGTTTTCACCCAGCAATTAATGGTCCTTCATTTCATTGCCTGTTTTGAGGAGAAATTGGGGAGATAGTTGCCGGACAAGTTCACGGAGGTGGGTTCAAAGACAGTTGTCTGGTTTTGATAACACTCCTATGGGCAAGAGGGACATGCTCCCAATCTGATGGTCAGCCCCACCGTAACAAGTAACACTGAGATTCATCCTGGTAAGTAGTGGGAGGAGGGTGGAGGGAAAAAGTCTCATCTCTTTTCAGACAGCATTTAAAGGTAGAAGTACCTACACTGAGTATGAACAGAGGGAAATGTATAAGGGCTCTCAGCAGAAACTGGCTAATTCACTTGGGAGATGAAGGGGCAGAGCACACAATGCTTGTTAAGGAAGAATGTTAACAACTGGGACATCTTAGCACTCAGTCCCTCCTACAGTCTATCAAGCCAACCTTAAACCCATTCAGAGATGATGGCAAAGGTCCCAGTTTTCTTGTTTGTTTGTTTCTGCAGTGGATTGTGGCTGCTATAGGGGAGCTTTGGCCCCCACGGAGAGACTTCCCTGAGAGGAAATAACTCCCAAGAGAAATCATAAATGAGTCACTGCATAGTATTTAAGCTCTTACTGCCCAGAACTGGATTTACAATGCTGATGGAGGCAATCCCCTGGAGAATGAGAAACTGACTCGATGAATTATAAATTCTTGCAGTCAGACCCACAGCCCTGGAAAACTTCCCTACTTAACCCTTGTATTCAAACAGAATGAGAACTTAAAACATATGATCTTGACAATAGAGCTGCAAATGCCCTGGATTGAAGTAGACTCCTTTATGAAAGTCTCTACTACAGGCCGGGTGCAGTGGCTCACGCCTGTAATCCCAGCACTGACCAACATGGAAACCCTGTCTCTACTGAAAATACAAAACTAGCCAGGCATGGTGGCACATGCCTGTAATCCCAGCTACTCAGGAGGCTGAGGCAGGAGAATTGCTTGAACCCAGGAGGCGGAGGTTGCAATGAGCCGAGATCGCGCCATTGCACTCCAGCCTGGGCAATGAGAGCGAAACTCTGTCTCAAAAACAAACAAACAAAAGTCTCTACTACAACCAAAATGCAAACCCACACTCACCCCTAGCTGAAAAGCAATGTGGGATGTGGCCGTTGAATCAAGAGATCTCCAAAACTGAAACAGATGCTGTCAATGATAACGTACTGCCTAATATGCAGGGCTTTGTGCACACTGAGAACACTGGTGGTTTGTTTCATGGAGCTACCATGCCACCATCATGCCACTCAAAATCAAAGTAAATATTTCTTATTTACTGGTGCAAAGCCATTCTCTCCCTCTGCACCCTTAATCCCTCCCTCCTACAAGCCCTGATCTCAACTGCTTTAGGGAGAAAGATGATTAGAAGTAGGACCAAGGGCTCCAGGTCTTCAAGAGGGATGCATCTGTTCAGTGGGGCGAGATTCTCACATTTTTATGGTTTGGATACAGTTCCTGAAATTGTCATCGTCATCATAGCCAGTCCTGGGAGAGGGTGGTAGGGAAGGATGTCCGAATTCAATTAATGGGGTTTGGGCAGAGGTTGCAGAGACGAATTAAAGATAACAATATATTATTGCTATGGCTTCCCACGCTGAATGTTTAATTGGTATTGATGCTTTCCATGTCTGTATAGTGAATGTTCATATGTGACAGAGGGGATTATCCTGATCAAGAAGAGCCATGTATAGACAATTGTTAGTACCTTTGGGACCCCACAGCCCTAATGACTCCTTTGAGTTATGAGTCTATAACTGGTGGTTTTGCCAATTAGAGCCTCTGGAAAAGAAAGGCAACCTTCACTTGGAGGTGCACCATGAAGTTTAGGACTCCCTGTCTCCCTAACTTAGTTACCAGGTAGACCTGTTTTGAAAAGCAGCTATTAGCCTGTCACTGAGCTCTTCTGGAAACCAAACACTAGACCCACGGAGGCCTTCTGACTTGCCAGCCGATAGTCATTTTGAGGTGGGCCAACTTGGACTCAATGACTAACAGAAAGAAAAAGGAGCAAACAAGCCTCATATGTCAAATGGAAATGGCATATTCAAGAATACAGTCAGCCCAACTCCAGTAACATCTCAGCTTTACATGTAAAACGGTAGCAATATTTTTGTTGTTGTTATTGCTGCTGCTGCTGCTGCTCCTGAGACAGGTTGTCAATCTGTTGTCCAGGCTGGAGTGCAGTGGCATGATCATAATTCAGTGTAGCCTCAAACTCCTGGGCTCAGGTGATCCTCCTGCCTCAGCCTACCGAGTAGCTGGCACTACCCCTCCTGGCTAATTATTTTTGTTTACTTGTAGAGATGGGGTCTCACTATGTTACCCAGGCCAGTTTCAAACTCCCAGCCTCAAACTATCCTCCTGCCTCAGCCTCCCAAAATGCTAGAATTGTAGGTGTGAGCCACCACACTCAGCTGAGAAGTGATTCCTTAGGGAAAAAAAAAAAAAACAACTTATTCACCACTCTGTCACCTGAAGCAAAGCCACTGTCTCAAGAGGGCCCTCAATTCACAGAACCTCCTCTAAATTTGGCTAAGCTGAAACCTGGTGGTCTTCACTGAGCTAAACTAAAGGCCATTCTCTGGCCAGTACTTCCCTTGATAAACCTGTTACATTTTTACTGACTCTTGGGCTGTTGACTGTGGCCTACCTGTTTGGTTTGCCACTTGGAAAACAACAGACTAGCAGATTGAAGACACCCCTTTAAGGGACTGCAAACTACAGGATAAAAATTATGGCTAGTGATTGAACTATCTGGGTAGTTCATGTAGATACTCACCATAAGCATGGGAATAATTGGAATCAAGTTGCTGATGAAGCCTGAACCATGTAGATTGCCAACACTGCTGCCTGTACATACGTGGCAACAGACCCCCATTACACACAGGGCACTAGGTAAAGGACTCTATGCTTCTAATGCAGAAGCCACCACGACATGCCAAACTTGTGACTGCCAGAAGTTGACTCATTTGTCTCGTGGTGAGAGAGGACACATCCCACATAGGGATCTCCCTCATGCTCCTGACAGACCGACTATAGTGAACCTCTGACCCCTCCCCCTTCAGAGCTATCAGTGGTGCCACACCAATATTGACACTTATTCAAATTATGGAATTGCCGTTCCAGTCCAATCAGATGACTCTAGTCCCAGCAGTAGGACCCATAAAGTTAAGTTAATCTGGGTTATGCATTTTGCTTCCTGGAACATTTTCAGTCTGTCAGTGGGGTGCACCCTATAGCACAAAAGCTATTCAGCAATGAGCTATTAGTCAAGGTATTCAATGAACCTTTCTTACTCCCTACCATCCGTTGTCATATGGTATTATTGAGCATTGGAATGGCCTTCTCAACCAGCTCCTGGTGCCCACATTTTAGTAAAGCTGTTTGGTCACTCAGTGCAGCTGTCCCCAGAAAGGACTCATTCTATCTCAGCTGCTTCCTGAATAATAATCAGAATAAAAGGGACAGGGGTTATAAAGAGTTCTTTTGAAAATTGGGGTTACTGCCATGACCATTCCCGGACGTGGTGCATCTTTTCTCCCCCTAACACCAATCCCGTGCCAATAGGGTTGGTCCACCCTTTTGGTAGCAACCAGGCATAAAAAGGATTCTAGGAGGTTCAAAGTTAATTCTATTTCAGCCACCTGATTTTCTTGTTGGGTTGACAGTCCTTGATCATAGGATAATAACCACTTGGTTGAGTATACCTCTCAAAAATCAGCGTGAGAGCTGGGAGCAGTAGCTCACATCTGTAATCCCAGCAACATGGGAGGCTGAGGCAGGAGCATCACTTGAGGCTCAGAGTTCAAGGCTGCAGTGAGCTATGATGGTGCCACTGCACTCCAACCTGAGCAACAGAGTGAGACCTCCATCTCTAAAATAAAATAAAATAATAAAATAAAATTAGTATGTTCCACCCCAGTAGTTGTAACTTCACTTTTTTCCCAATCATATTCTCTATTTTCTTTTCTTTTTTTTTTTTTTAGATGGAGTCTTACTTTGTCACCTAGGCTGGAGTGCAGTGGTATGATCTCAGCTCACTGCAACCTCCGCATCCCAAGTTCAAGCAATCTCCTGCATCAGCTTCCCGAGTAGCTGGGATTACAGGCATGTGCCACCATACCCAGCTAATTTTTGTATTTTTAGTAGAGATGGGGTTTCACCACGTTGGTCACTATGGTCTCGAACTCATGACCTCAGGTGATCAGCCTCCCAAAGTGCCAGGATTACAGGCATGAGCCACCATGCCCAGCCCATATTCTCTATTTTCACCTAGATCTTTTGTTTGTAAAGGTCAGGTATAACAGGGACCAGGGATTTCTTAGAAAAGTTCCAGAGATCTGTTTTATTCTCTTTTATGCCTGACCTTTCCAGACAAAGGTTCTAGGTGAAAATAGGAGATAAATGGGAAAAAGGTGAAGTTATAGCTACTGGAATGGGATACCCTGATTTTGTAGCAATAGCGGGAGAGCAGCAACCAAGCTCTTGGAGAGAGAACACCAGGATGTTCAGGGGGGTGAGGGACACCATGATATTCTGATTTTCAGCCCGCTCCTGAAGACTGCATCATAAGGGAAAATGCTTGGTGCAGCTCTCTCAAACTGTTGGTGACACCTTAGTTTTAACTGACTGCCAGGCAGTTCTGACCACAATTTGAATGACATCCACCTCAACTTTACCGAGAAATCTATTGGAAACAGCAGAGAATGACCCTAGTTACTGCACCTCCACACTGAACACCTCTGGGTATCTTCCCCAGCCCCAGTGCTGTCATTCCACAAGGGGAGCAAATACCATGAGCTGGTGGCATGGACAGACAGGAAGTTGGACTTACTGACCTCACGCAGCTCCTCCAAAAACAAGGACTATACACAATTATTGAACTTAACTGAGAACCCTATAACCTGGGAGCAAAATTTATTTTAGGAAACTATTCTAGTTTTAAGTTAACAATGTTTACATATTGACAACAAATGTGCTCCTTAAGTGAGCACAAATCTACACATGCTTAATTAGACAATTAATTAAAAGAGAAAATCATCAGCTGACTTGCATTGCTAAGAACATCTGTTATGAATTACATAGTCTATGATAGCTAGGAGCCAAAATCCCTGATTGCAATTCTGAGTTTATCATAGTACTTGGGCCTCACTCTACTTCAGTGTTGTGTTACATATGTTCAACAACTGGCTCTTTGGCAATGTGGTGGAAGAAAGCCCTGATTTGTAGCAGGTGCTGCTTTCCATGGTGTTCATACTCTCATCATGGTAATTTCTAGCTACCATTGTGTTGTCAACTGGCTTGTAAGCTTCCTGCAAATTGAACAGTATGCTTTCCTAAGCCAATTCTAGCACACTACTGCTACCCCATGTGTAACTCTTCCTTTACATTTTCCGTTCCCTATATGGAATGTCTACACATTATCTGGAATAATGCTTGATGTACTATGAGTATTCAATAAATAACAGAATTAATTTCATAAGCCAAGAAGATTCAGTTAGAAAATCATAGTTTCTTTGTTCTGTGGTGTTTTGTTTTTCCATTAAATTAAATGTGCCACCCAATAATGTAAGATTTAAATAATCAAAAATTAATCTACAGCTATACTAGACCCACATCTTATTACCCTGTCAGAAAAAAGGCTCCTTATGGACACTGAATGCTACACTGTGCATATTAACTATTTTAAAAGTATATCAAGGCCGGGCGCAGTGGCTCACGCCTGTAATCCCAACACTTTGGGAGGTCGAAGCGGGCAGATCACCTGAGGTCAGGAGTTCAAGACCGGCCTGGCCAACATGGTGAAACCCCGTCTCTACTAAAAATACAAAATTAGCCAGGCGTGGCGGCAGGCACCTGTAATCCCAGCTACTTGGGAAGCTGAAGCAGGAGAATCCCTTGAACCCAGGAGGCAGAGTTTGCAGTGAGCCAAGATCATGCCATTGCACTCCAGCCTGGGGGAGACTTCATTTCAAAAAATATATATATATAATATATATATATAAAGTATATCAGCATTAAATAATTCTCAGTAATTTCCTCTCTGCTTAATTTATCATAAGGAATGTGCCTGGTGATTTACTTAGATAATCAACAGCTATTAAGATGATCATCTTTTCTTTAATTACATTTAAAATGAAAAATTCTTAAAAGCAGGGCACTACGTATTGTGGCAGTTTCTCTTATTCATGTCACTACCATTATTTATTGAGTTGGCTCCAAGCTTCCTGGTAACCAAAGTAAAAAGGTGTGCATAATCCATACAAAATATATGCTATCCATGAGATAAAAACCAGTCGTCAGATACTTAGATGAAGTGCAATTATTTCCTTTGTCAAGACTGAGTTTCTTATAAAGAGGATGCATCTGACCAAAATAAAAGCCTCATGTGCATACTAACAAAAAATATACCAAGTTTCAATGGCAGTTTCTTATAGTGCTCCTTAGCATAAGCTAAACGCAGTGCAACTTGGTAAAAGCAATTCTATGATGGCCTAAAATGATGCGAGGTAACTATGTAGCCCTGGATTGATCTGATTTTTTCAAAGAATAAAATTTAGAGTAGCTTGAACACTGAATATCTTATACTCTCAAAACTAAAGCCACACCGTGCTCCCAGGGAAAAGACATTCTAAGCTTGACTTGGACCTAAAATGCAGGTACTCTGTGTGCAAATTCAGATTTAGATATAGATTGTCAAGTCTTCCCCAGGGATCCCTAGTGCTACCCACTGCCCCTCGCTCCCAGCACACTGCAGTTTAATAATCCGTAACAGTGATTCTCAAACTTGAATGTGCATCACAATCACTAGAGTGCTTGCTAAAATTGCTGGGCCCCACCCCAGAGTTCCTAAACTCAGTATTTTCTGAAATGGGCCTTGTAATGTGCATTTCTAACAAGTTCCCACGTGATGGTGATGGTGGCAGTGGAACCACACTTTGACAACCAATAATCTACAAAAGGGGTCAGCAAACGTCTTCTGTTAAGGGGCCAAGAGTAAATATTTTAGGTTTTGAAGGCCATACAGTTTTTGTTGCTACTACCTAACTCTGCATTCATAGTGCAAAAGCAGCCATAGACAATACTAAAAACAACACAGGCATGATTGTGTTCCAGTAAAACTTTACTTATGCAAACAAACAGTGGGCCGGATTTGGCCCACAGGCTATAGTTTGCTGACCCCTGATCTACATCAAACTGCTGGGATCTGTAAGCCCATGCATTACCAAAAAGCTCTCCCCCATTACTGGCCTTGTCGTAGTGCCTGAAGGCTGCCAGCAAAGTGTCAAATTTTTGGTAATTAACTATCTTCAAGTGATGCCGAACTGCTGCAATCAGGGCTCGCTGTCTATCCTTGCCTCGAAGATATTCACCGGGAAGTCTATTATGGATGAGATCACCAACTCCTATTGAAGAGAGAAAAAAAGTTTTTTACATATGCTTAAAGTCTTTCTATATCATTTCTATCTTTTAAAAAAAGAGAGTGAGAGAGATCTAGCAACCTCTGTGAATGAAAGGAACATCTAACTCTGACATGATTATGCAGCATGTCAGAAAATCCTTATGTACTATAAAGAAAAGTACATAAATTAAATGATAAAAATTAATATTTCTGTTTTATGTTACCTCTCTGCTCAAGAAGAAAATCTAAAAAAATGAATTTCGTGTGGACATCACCAACCACACTCAGCTGTCAAGTATTTTCCTTAGACAGTGAAGTCCTTACTTGACTACCTCTTGGCCATTTGTCTACAATGCTGAGGATCTGAAAGCTAGGGCTGAGTCCAGGTGGGGACCACTCAGCGTGCCTTGAAACTGACTAAACTGGGAGAGCCTTGTAAAAATCAAACTCAAATTATCTACTCTCTCCTATGTAAGTTTCCAGTTGGCTGTCAGTCTGCATACCAAGTTCCCATTTCTCAGCCTTGCTTCCACTCATGCCACCACCAGCACTGGAGGCCTGCCTCCCTTCATAGCTCCATTAACTAAGAGTCCTGACCCACACCCCAACTAGAGTTGACCATGCTGCTCCAGATGTGGCAGCTTGGTGGATATCACCAGAGGAGACCTCCTGCCTCTGTTCATTTTCCCCAGCCTACACACACCTCCCATCTTCCTGCCAGGACTCTCAGCTTTCTCTTATTCTTTTAATTCATCAATGCGTGCTATAAATATTGGTGAAAGATGTCCTATGTGCTGCTGAGGATCCAACAGACAGCAAGACAGAGCACCCACCAGCATGAAGCTTGCCCTCAAACAGGCAGAATTTACCATGATTACCTACTGCTTTTTCAAGCTAATTGATGGTTTCCTAATCATCCCTTACCCTCTTCAAAAGATATTAAAGCCTCTAAGATGGATAGGCATCCATTAAACATTAGTAGTTTGTGTAAAAACAGAACCCAAATACAATTTCCTAATGTAGTAATTAATGATGCTCCAAACCACTGTCTTGCAAAAGCTCAATAAATATTTATTCTATTTATCAATGAGTGGACTTTAGCTAAAACATTTTTCATAGTGGTTCTTAAACCTTAGTGTATATAAGAACCTACTGAATCAGAATATCTAGGGCATGGGTCCCAGGAATGTGCAGATTTAATAAACTCCCTGGATGATTTTAATGCAGGTAGTCTGCAGCCCATGTTTTGAGAACCACTGATACACAGCCCAATCCTGATAAACTGTAGCATATTTTTCCCTTTGGGTATCTGCTATTTAGATTGCCTAGAAATAGAGACAAAATACAAGTAAGTTTCTTCTGCTACTTTATGTATTGATTGACTGATTAACTCACTGGCTAGCTGGCTGGCTGGTAGGAAAAGACTGGTTCTTAATTATGTGGTTGTAGAGTACAGTGCTTTCTCATATTTGAATGTGCTTACAATTCACCCAGAAATACAGTTAAAATGCAGTTTCTGATTCAATAATTCTGGGACGGGGCCTGAGATTCTGTATTTCTAAGATGCTCCCAGGGGATGCCAATACTGGCAGTCTGCAGACCACACTTTGAGAAGTTAGGACCTAGGACAATATCTGACTTCATTAAAAAGCTGCTCCATTTCACTTTGGCTTGTTTAATATAAGCCATATTTATTTTTCTTAAATAAAAGTCAAAGCCTTAACTACACTTACAGTACTCATTACAAGGGCTTCCAACTGTACCTATTTCAAACACAATATGAAAAAAAAATTTCTGTTATATACTTTTCCCATTAATGTTAATGCAACATTTTAAGGCTTTAAAATTAGAAGTTTTTGAAATAAGGAGATGGTGAGCTTAACTGTGTAACTTTGCAGGGATTTTGTTGCTGTTTGGGGTTTTTTACAGAGAAAGTGTGTATATTTACCATATTCCTCAGGACGGAGACAAGCTCCAAATGTGTAGTCTGGGGGAACATTCATTGTTTCTGCAATGCTATCAAAGAAAACAAATCCTTAGTTAAAATACCCACCACATGGCATCTCTGGAATTTAAAATACGTTTGCCATATGTTCCTAGTAGCCCATATTTTATCTCATAACCAAGCTATGAAGATCAAACAAAAGTTCTCCAATAGATCTTTTGTCTGATCTTCCACTTGCATAAACAATGACTGAACGCTTTCACCCTCTTTCAGGAGCCCAGAATTACAAAGGAAAAACAGAACACATTCAAAGCAAAATTACCAAAGTATAAAGAGAGAGCAAGACAGACAGACAGAAAGACAAAGAAAAACGTAAACACAGTAAGTTAAATCTCTGATATCCCACAAATAATGCTTTATGCAAAATTATCCCTCTCTCTTCTCCAGTGCCCTCTGCATTTTGGAGAACTCACTGCTTTCCTGGAATCCCAAATTCTATAGACATTTACAGATTAACTGATTAACAATAAAATAATGATTTTCTTATTTAATAGATAGAATCTAATAGGCACACCAACAGTTACCACAAGAGTACTTTTTAAATTCTATGCAAAGAAACTATCAATTTGAAGTTAATCATTAACTTACGGATCTAAAACTCTTCCAAGTTTATGTTGAAACTTTTCTTTGAAATCATCCTCTCTTTTGGATACAAACTTAGCTCCTCTTTTCCTGCAAAATTAGAACATTATCAGGTATCTCTATTATCTAAAGTATTCTTGGCCGCCAAATATATGTAAGGTGAAGAATACCATAGTATCATTAGGCCTTCAAGGAACAAATGTAGTTTCAAAAGAAACTCTGCTAAAAATAAAGTTTTATGTGTTCATTTTTCTTCCATTTACACTAAAATAAAATAAATCTTGATTAATGAATAAGGTAAGCAAACAATATTTTTAGTAAATAAAAACAAGGTGTTAATATCACTATTGTAAATGTAGCTCCTGGCCAGGCACAGTGACTCACTGCTGTAATCCCAACACTTTGGGAGGCCGAGCTGGGCAGATGGCTTCAGCTCAGGAATTTGAAACTAGCCTGGGCAAGATGGCGAAACTCTGTCTCTTAAAAAAAATACAAAAACTAGCTTGGTGTGGTGGCATGCACCTGTAGTCCCAGCTACTCGAGAGGCTGAGCTAGGAGGATCGCTTGAGCCTGGGAGGCTGAGGTTGCAGTGAGCTGAGATGACGCCACTGTACTCCAGCCTGGGTGACAGAGTGAGACCCTGTCTCAAAAAAATAATATAAAGTAAGTGTAGCTCATAAAATTGCTAGAAGAAAATTAAGCATCAGGCCAGGCACAGTGGTTCATGCCTGTAATCTCAACACTTTAGGAAGCTAAAGCTGGAGGATCAGTTGAGGCCAGGAATTTGAGACAAGCCTGGGTAACATAGTGAGATCCCATCTCTACAAAAAATAAAAATAAAAATAAAAAAATTTAGCATCAAATAAATAAATAGCCAAAGTATATAAACAAATAACTCACATCTAGTAAGCAAATACATGGGGAATTTATAATACTCTCTAGTAATAAAATAAATGTAAAATAAAAGAATAACAAAGTGCCACTTCTAACCTAGTAAACAAGCAAATATATGTAAGTATATTGAGAGAGAGAATATCTAACTTTGGCAAAAAGTATAGTAAAATATTTACAGATTGCTAGTGCGAATTCCTACAGTCTTTTTGAAAATAACTGGGCGATATGAATCAAAAAGCATAAAAACACTCATGCCCTTTTATCTACATCTGGGAACCAATAATAATGATATAATCCAGATAGCAATTAAAAATGTAGAAAAGAGGCTGGCCACGGTGGCTCACACCTGTAATCCCACCGCTTTGGGAGGCTAAAGTGGGCAGATCACTTGAGGTCAGGAGTTCGAGACCAGCCTGACCAACATGGTAAAACCCTAGCTCTACTAAAAATACAAAAATTACCCAGGTGTGGTGGAACATGCCTGTAATCCCAGGTACTTGGGAGGCTGAGGCAGGACAGTCACTTGAACCTGGGAGTCAGAGGTTGCACTAAGCCAAGACCATGCCACAGCACTCCAGCCTGGGCAACAGATTGAGCCTGTCTCAAAAAAAAAAAAAATGTAGACAAGTTATATGTACAAAAAATGTTTGTAGCTTATTGACTACAATGGAATAAAGAAAAGAATCAAAATATTCAGTTGCAGAGGGTGATTAAATTATATCACATTAATAAGAATACACTGCATGCATTTTCAATGCTGGCATATACAGCAATATATAATTATTTTGTGTTAGGTGGAAAACAGGATATAAAATGGGATTGCACTCTGGTGAAAACTATGCAAAAATCTACATAGGAAGCCACACTAGGATAAAATACATTTAAATGATAATAATGGCTGAATTAAAGTGAACAGGATTATGAGTGATTTTATTTTGCCAGTTTTTTGTAAAATAATTTTGTTACTTCTACTGTTGTGATTAAATGAATAAAATTTCTTTTGAAACCTGTAAAATTACAACACTATTATTTAATAACATTAAAAGTAATAAATTATCTATTGTTTTGCTAAGACTAAAGACAATGAACATTACATTCTTAAACTCCATTTGCTTTTCAAAGTATCTCCTGTGCTATTGAACTACTGAGCTGAATAAATTTCTGGAGAAGAGTAACACTCTGTGGAGGAACAAAAGAAGAAATATAAGTAATTCATCTCATTTCTTCATTTCCTTCCCATTTGTTGGTGGGGGGAAGAATGTAGGTGGAGTCAGAATAAATCAACACAGTTTAGGGCTATAACTTGAACAAACCAAGTTAACAATCTAAAAATCAGCTCCAGGCCAGGCGTGGTGGCTCACACCTGTAATCCCAGCACTTTGGGAGGATGAAGTGGGTGGATCATCCTGAGGTCAGGAGTTCGAGACCAGCCTGGCCAACATGGTGAAACTCCATCTCTACTAAAAATACAAAAATTAGCCAGGAGTGGTGGCAGGTGCCTGTAATCCCAGCTACTTGGGAGGCTGAGGCAGGAGAATCACTTGAACCTGGGAGGCAGAGGTTGCAGTGAGCCAAGATCACACCACTGCACTCCAGCCTGGGCGACAGAGTGAAACTCCGTCTCAAAAAAAAAAAAAAATCAGCTCCAAGGTACATAATTAAGAACATGCAGAGATAGGAAAAAGAATTGTAAGGCACAGAGCCAACTCTTTTTAGTCAAGAACCGCCTGGAGTATGCTTCTGCAACATTCAGGAAGTATCTGTGGGCAACCATGTATGTCAGAATATCAATAACTGCGACATCATTACACAACCTCTTAGCATTCACGAACCAACTCAGATAAAGCTCTTTGTGTGCCAGTGAATTCATTCATTCACACACACGCACAAACACGCGCACTCGCACATGCATGCCTACCATCTGATGACTCAAACCAAAGTTTGATTTGACTTTGCTTTGATTGTTCAAACCAAAGGTCATAAGCAGAATATAGATAGGGATCCTTTTTGTTTGTTTGTTTTTGTTTTTTGAGACAGTCTTGCTCTGTCACCCAGGCTGGTGTGCAATGGTGCCATCTCAGCTCACTGAAACCTCTGCCTCCCGGGTTCAAGTGATTCTCCTGCCTCAGCCTCCCAAGTAGCTGGGACTACAGGTGTGTGCCACCACACTCAGCTAATTTTTGTATTTTTAGTAGAGGCAGGGTTTCACTATGTTGGCCAGACTGGTCTCGAATTCCTGACCTCGTGATCTGCCTGCCTCACCCTCCCAAAGTGCTGGGATTATAGGCATGAGCCACCGTGCCCGGCCAATAGAGATCCTCTTTTACAGAGGAAATGTATCCCATAAAAGTTGAAAGTAAGCCAAATTTGTATGTTAAATCGTGCATATAAAATTAGATGCCTCAAAATGTAAACTAACACACTTGACTCCAAGTGTATAACAGAAATCAAACCGAATGAAGTAGTGAGCTCTTTTTAAATTGCAACAAAAAGAATAAAGAATTTATCTACTGCTAGCAATAACATTCCAATTAAGTTTCAAAATACAAAAAGGGCCAGGTGCAGTGGCTCATGCCTGTAATCCCAGCATTTTGGGAGGCTGAGGTGGGCAGATCACCTGAGGTCATGAGTTCGAGACCAGCCTGACAAACATCATGAAACTCCATCTCTACTAAAAATACAAAAATTAGCCAGGCATGGTGGCGCACACCTATAATCCCAGCTACTCGGGAGGCTGAGGCATGAGAATCGCTTGAACCCAGAAGGTAGAGGTTGCAGTGAGCCAAGATCATGCCACTGCATTCCAGCCTAGATGACAGAGGGAGACTCCATCTCAAAAAAAAAAAAGAAAAAATGTATGATCATATAAAACACTGTTCCATAAACAATGTCCCCTTGGGGGTAGAGACAAGTTGGAGGGAAGCATGCCCTGCTCACTGTTTGCCCTTATAAACTTTGTGTGTTTTTCTGTGGCAACACTAAATCATTGATATTTGCTCTGCTCTTAGGATGTTCTTGAGGACCACATTGTTGTTAATGTGTTTACCTCATATGTTTTACAAACGGATAGCAAGTTTATATTTCTAACCCACTGAAAATGGATAAATCATATCTGTCTCCTTTTAAGTATCAATTTATTATATTTAATTATAAATCTCTATAGTCCTTAAATATTTAAATAATATCTTTATACTTTCCTTTATACATAGTTTATTTTAATAATAAGAAATTTATGTTAAATTGTGCATATAAAATTAGATGCCTCAAAATATAAACTAATAAGAAATATTTATTATGTAAATGCTTCGTCTGTATCCTAAATAAAAACTGTCTCATGCAGGGTTACTATGATACTGAAAAATTTATTCTATGTGTGTGTTTTACCATCCTTATTTTGAATAATTCAAGTATCAGAAACCCATGTAATAAAGGAGGGAAAGAAGAATGGAAATCATTTTTGAAGCCCATAAACAGGTGATCAAGAATCAAGTGCCTATAGATCTGGTGCAGTGGTTAGGGCTGCCTCTAGAGCCAACACTGCCTGGATTTCATTCTTACCCCTGATACATCTGAGCTGCATGATCTTAGGCAAATGATTTAACCCCTCTGTACCTCAGCTTTTTCACCTGTAAAATGGGAAGAATAAAAATTAGAATACACCTATCCTGTGGAGTTCTTAGTAGGATTAAACTAATAATACATAAAGTGCTCAGAATTTTGCCTCTATAACTGAGAGCTGTTATTGTCACGGAGACAAAATAGGCAAAAGAGTGAGGCAGGTTGGATACCTGCAGGAATGCTAAGTCTGTGTGCATGCTGGGCCTATGGAAACCTAGAAGGCCATTGTCTTCTTTAAAGAGGGCAGAGGTCAGAACAAATCTACCCCTATCATTGACAAATGTGAATGCAAGGCCCGTGCATTAGTTTCATGTGGTTGCTATAAGAAATTACCAAAAACTGATGGCTTTAAAAAATGTATTCTCTCACAGTTCTAGAAGCCAGAAGTCTGAAATCAAACTGTCAGCAAGGCCACATTTCCTCTAACAGCTTTAGGGGAGAATTCATTTCTTGCTTTTTTGGTTGTTTTCCCTAGAGACGGTGTTTTGCTATGTTGCCCAGGCTGGCCCTTAGCTCCTGGGCTCAAGCCATCCTCCCACCTGAGCCTCTGAAAGCACTGGGACTACAGGCATATGCCACCACACCCAGCCCATTCCTTGCTTCTTCCAAGTCTGATGGCTGTTGGCATTACTTCGCATTCCTTGGTTATAGGCACATCACACCAATACCTATCTCCATCTTCACATACCTTCCCTTCTGCATATCTTTTCCTCTTGTGTATCAGATTTTCTTCTTCCCCTCTATAGATACTGATCATTGGATTTAACACCCACTCAGATAATCCAGAATGATCTCTTCATCTCAAGATCCTTAATTACGTCTGCAAAGACCCTTTTTCCACACAAAGTAACATTCATAGGTTCTGGGCATCAGGACATAGACATATCTTTTTGGGGAGGGTGGGACAGCACCAGTATTTACAATCTTCAACCCATGGCACCAGTATCCACAATCTTCTGATTTTTTTAAGCATAATGAGAAATCTAGACTTTTATGAACAACCTTCCAAAGTTTACACGTCGGCTCAGATATAAAATATAACACAGGAAATGAAAAACTAAGGACCCAATTTTGTTTTCTAGGGAAGTAGTTTTTACAGCATGAAGACATAAAAAGGTCACAATTTGAAAAAGTTGAGTCTGATGCTCAGGTGCCCAAATAACTATTCAACAAAGCTGAATAACAAATATCAGGTCAAGACAGGATGGTTATCCATGCCTTTATTCCCAGCTATTCAGAAGGCTGAGGTGGATAGCTTGAGTCTAGGAGTTCAAGGTTGCAGTGAGCTATGATGGCCCTACTACACTCCAGCCTGGGTAATAGAGCAACATGCTGTCTCAATAAATAAATAAACAAATTTCAAGTCGATTGCAATTGTCTTGGTAGAGTTTTGAAAGTCCATTGTATTTAAGAAACACAAATAAAGTTGATCCCAGAGAGTTAAAACATGCATATATGTCTTTATATTTGCTTGTAACTTCAGAATAAAGACAGTAAAAAAAAAAAAAGGATCATTTTTACCTCTGTAAGAACTAGATAGGATGGGTGTCAGAAGTGAAATACATTACACTGTTTTTTCTATTTTTTTCTAATCATTTTGTTTGAACCATATCATTTTATTACCTCTTCAAAAAATAAATTTTAAAAATCAACTTTTCTTTAAGTCCAAATGTCTAACACTTGTTCCTGGGCACAGTGTAATTAAACTTACATTTGTAGTTCATGGAGCCAATATAAAGATTTTGCCATGGCTCGTCCATCATTAAAATGTGGTGTTGGTACTCCATACACATTAAACCTATGGAAACTTGATGGGTTATACTTTCGGTTCTTTGCCTCTCCTGTGGAAAAAGAAAGGAAGACTTATGACTTAAGCAACACAAATAACCTTATCTTGCAAGATGCACATTATGTTCTCATTGACATTGAAAATGAGAATGGAACAAAAAATGAAATTGTAACAGTGCAGAAACTGCACAGATTTAGCTACCAAAGACATAAGCATTCCCCCATGTGAGCTGGGAGACTGGTGGGATGCTACACACAACAATACCTTGTGTTAATATTTGAAAAGCTGCTATATGTAAAAAACTCCAAAGTCTCCATCAAAAAACTGTTAGAACTAATGAATTTGGCCAGGCACACCAGTGGCTCATGCCTATAATCCCAGCAATTTGGGAGACTGAGACTGGTGGATCACTTGAGGCCAGGAGTTTGAGACCAGTCTGTCCAACATGGTGAAACCCTGTCTTCTCTAAAAATACAAAAATTAGCTGGTCGTGATGGCATGCACCTGTAATCCCAGCTATTTGGGAGGCTGAGGCAGGAGAATCGCTTGAACCCAGGAGGCGGAGGTTGCAGTGAGCTGAGATCATGCCACTGCACTCCAGCCTGGGCAACAGAGTAAGGCTCTCTTTCTCAAAAAAAAAAAAAAAAAGAAAAGAACTAATAAATGAATTAGGTAAAGTCAAAGAATACAAAATCAACACATAAAAATCCATGGCATTTTTATAAAAAATAACCACCTAGACAAAAAAGAAATCAAGAAAATAATTCACTTTATGATAGCCTAAAAAAAAAAACTTAGGAATAAACTTAACCAAGGAGGTAAAAGACCTGTACACTGAAAACTATAAAACAATGATGAAAGAAATTGAAGAGGACACAAATGAAATGAAAAGATATTCCGTACTCATTGATCAGAATAATTAATTTTCTTAAAATGTTCATACTACCCAAAGCAAAATACAGATTCAATGTGATCCCTATCAAAATTCCAGTAGCATTCTTCACAGAAACAGAAAAAAAAATCCTAAAATTTATATAGAACCACAAAAGGCTCTGGATAGCCAAAGCAATTACAAGGAAAAAGAAAAAAAGTTAGAGGGTCTGGTTTGCAGATGACATTTCTAGACACATCCGGGGCCAAAAGGGAACCCACTGCTTTAAAGGAAAGAACCCAATCCTGCCAGCATTCATCACCTGCTAACTGAAGAGCTCTTGGGCCCTGAATAACCAGCTGCAGTTATTCAGGGCCCAAGTAGTACATCAAGGGTCTTGGGTAAGCCTCTTAGACTTCCTGGCTTCAGAAGAGACTTAGCACATTATCAGCTGTGGTAGCTACAGAGCAAAACTCCTTCTGCTTGAGAAAAGTAGACGGAAAAGTATAGTAAAGAGGACTTTGTCTTACACCTTGGGTACCAGCATGCCCACAGGGGAGTAGAGCACCAAGTAGGCTCTTCAGGTTCCCAATTCCAGGACTTGGCTCTTGAAAATAACATTTCTGGACCTGCTCTGGGCCAGAGGGGAACCCACTGACCTGAAGGGAAGTACCAAGCCATTAACCTCAAGCTGACTTAAGAGACCTTGGGCCTTAAGAGAACATTGGTGATAGTCTGGCATTATTCCTCATGGCCTGGGGTGGCGGTGGCTACCCAGTGAGGTTCCTCTGCCTTTGGGAAGGGGAGGGAAGAGGGGGAAAGACTGTATCTTGTGGTTTGAGTGCCAGCTCAGCTGCAATACAGTAGAATACCTGGTAGACGTCTAAGGTTTTTGACTCTAGTCCTTGACTCCCAGACAGTACTCTGTACCCACTCAAGCCCTGGGAGACCTCACCACCCTGAAGGGAAGGACACAGGCCTGGCGGGCTTTGCCACTTGTTAATTGTAGAGCCCCAGGACCTTGAGTGAACATAGGCTGCAGCCAGAGGTTGAGTACAGCAGGACTTGGGTGAGACCAAATGCTACACTAGCTTCAAGTGTGATCCAATACAGTCAGCAGTGGTGGCCACAGGGGTACTTCTGTCACTCAACCCCCAGCTTTAGATGGCTCAGAACAGAGAGAAAGACTGTATGTTTAGGAGAAAGTAAAAGAAAAGAACATGAGTTTCTGCCTTGTAACCCAGGGAATTCTCCCGGATCTTTTCCAAGATCATCAAGGCAGTACCTCTACAAGTTTGCAAAAACTAGTGTTACTGGGCTTGGGGTGCCTCCTAAAGCAGATACAGCTTAGATCACCACACCCAAGTCCTTTCATATATCTGGAAAGCATTTCCAAGATGAACGGGTACAAATAAGCACAGACAGTGAGAACTACAATAAATATCTAACTGTTCAATGCCAGACACCAGGAACATCTATAAGTATCAACACCATCTAGGAAAATATGACTTCACTAAATAAACTAAATAAGACACCAGGGACCAATCACGGAGCAACAGAGCTATATGTCCTTTCAGACAGATAATTCAAAATAGTTGTGTTGAGGAAACTCAAAAGACATTTAAGATAACACAGAGAAGGAATTCAAAATTCTATCATGTAAATTTAAGAAAGAGACTGAAATAATTAAAAAGAATCAAGCAAAGGCCAAGCGTGGTAGCTCACACCTATAATTTCAGCACTTTGGGAGGCCGAGGCAGGTAAATCACCTAAGGCTACGAGTTCAAGACCAGCCTGGCCAACATGGTGAAACCCCATCTCTACTAAAAATACAAAAATTAGCCAGGCGTGATGGTGCCTATAATCCCTGCTACTGGGGAGGCTGAGACAAGAGAATCATCTGAACCTAGGAGAGGGAGGTTGCAGTGAGCCAAGATCACACCGCTGCACTCCAGGCTGGGCAACAGAGTGAGACTTCATTTCAAAAAACAAAAACAACAACAAAGAAAGAAAGAATCAAGCAGAAATTCTGGAGCTGAAAAATTCAATTGACAAACTGAAAAGTACATCAGTCTCTCAATAGCAGAACTGATCAAGCAGAAGAAAGAGTTAATGAGCTTGAAGACAGGCTATTTGAAAATACAATCAGAGAAGACAAAAGAAAAAAAAATTAAAAGAATGAAGTATTACTAAAAGATATAGAAAAAATAGTCTCAAAGGGGCAAATCTAAGAGTTATTGGCCTTGCCAAGCAAGGTGGCTCACGTTTGTAATCCCAGTACTTTGGGAGGCCAAGGTGCAAAGATGACTTAAGCCCAGGAATTTGAGTCTAGCCTGAGCAACATAGTGAGACTAAATTTATTATTTTTTTATTTTATTTTATTTTTAAAGTTATTACCCTTAAAGAGAAAATAGACAAAGAGATAGGAGTAGAAAGTTTATTCAAAGAGATAGCAGAGAACTTCCCAAATCTAGAGAAAGATATCAATATCCAAGTACAAGAAGGTTATAGAACACCAAGCAGATTTAACCCAAAGAAGATTACCTCAAGACATTGAATAATCAAAACCCTAAAGGTCAAGGATGAAGAAAGGATTCTAAAAGCAGTGAGAGAAAAGAAACAACATACGATGGAGCTTCAATAAATCTGGCAGTAGACTTTTCAGTGGAAACTTTACAGGAGAGAGTGCCATGACATATTTAAAGTGCTGAAGAAAAGAAACTTTTATTCTAGAATAGTATATCTTATCTGGTGAAAATATCCTTCACACATGATGAAGAAATACTCTCCCAGGCCAAAAAATAAAAATAAAAATAAAAATCAGAGGAATTTCATAAATATCAGACCTGTCCTACAAGAAATGCTTAAGGGAGTACTTCAATTTCAATCAGAAAGAAAAAAATATTAATAAGCAATGAATAATCACCTGAAGGTGCAAAACTCACTGATAATAGTAAGCACACAGAAACACACAGAGTACTATAGCACTATAACTGTGGTATCCAAACTACTCTTAACCTGAGTAGATAGACTAAACAATGAACCAATCAAAAATAATAACTACAACAACTTTTCAAGACATAGAGATTATAAGAAGATATAAATAGAAACAACAGAGTTAAAAAGGTAAGGGGAGAAAGTTAAGACATAGAGTTTTTATTTTTCCTTGTTTGTTGTTTATGCAAATAGTGTTAAGTTGTTATCAGGTTAAAATAATGGGTTTAAGATAATATTTGCAAGTCTCATGGGATTCATCTTTGGGACCCAAGTATTTTTCAACATACGCAAATCAATCAATGGGATATATCATATCAACAGAATGAAGAGTAAAAAAACCATATGATCATTTCAATTGATGCTGAAAAAGCATTTGATAAAATTCAACATCCCTTCAACATTAGCAGTGGCTAATGCCTGTAATAATAATAGTAGCAATTCAACATTAGCAGTGGCTAATGCCTGTAATAATAAAAACCCTCAACACACTGGATATAGAAGGAACACACCTCAGTATAATAAAAGGTGTACACAACAGAATCCCAGCTAGGATGATACTGAATGGGAAAAGACTAAAAGTTCTTCCTTCATACTGGAAGTCCAAGCTACAGCAATCAGACAAGAGAAAGATATAAAGGGCATGCAAATTGGAAAGAAAGAGGTCAAAGTACCCTTATTTGCAGATGATATGATCTTATATTTAGAAAAACCTAAAGAATCCACAAGAAAATTATTAGAACTGATAAATTCAGTAAAGTTACAAGATACAAAATAAACATACAAAAATCAGTAGCATTTCTATATACCAACAGTGAATGCTGTGAAAAAGAAATTTAAAAAGTAATCCCATGTATTAAACACAATAGCCACACATAAAATTAAATATCTAGGAATTAACTTAATCAAAGATTTCTATAATGAAAACTATAAAACACTGATGAAAGAAATTGAACAGGACACCAAAAAATCAAAAACCATTTTATGTTCATGGATTGGAAGAATCAATATTGTTAAAATGTCCATACTACCAAAAGCAATCTACAGATTCAATGCAATCCCTACAAAAATACCAATGACATTCTTCACAGAAATAGAAAAAAAATCCTAAAGTGTATATGAAACCACAAAATATCCAGAAAAGCCAAAGTAAAAAGATCAAAACTGGAGTAATCACGTTACCTGACTTCAAATTATACTACAGAGCTGTAGTAACCAAAACAGCATGGCACTAGCAGAAAAACAGACACATAGACCAATGGAACAGAATAAAGAATCCAAACAAATCCACACACCTACAGTGAAGTCATTTTTGGCAAAGGTGCCAAGAACATACACTGAGGAAAAGACAGTCTCTTCAACAAATGGTGCTGGGAAAACTGGATATTCATATGCAAAAGAATGAAACTAGACCCCTATCTCTTGCCATATACAAAAATAAAATCAAAATGAATTAAAAACTTAAATCTAAGACCTCAAACTATGAAACTACTACAAGAAAACATTGGGGAAAATCTCCAGGACATTGATCTGGGCAAAATTTCTGGAGTAATATCCCACAAGCACAGGCAACCAAAGCAAAAAAGGACAAATGGGATCACGACAAGTTAAAAAGCTTCTGCACTGCAAAGGATAAAATCAACAAAGTGAAAAGACAACCCACAGAATGGGAGAATATACTTGCCAACTACCCATCTGACAAGAGATTAATAACCAGGATATACAAGGAACTCAACTGTATACAAAAAATAATAATAATCTGATCAAAAAAGTGGACAAAACATTTAAATAGACATTTCACCAAAAAAAAAAAAGAAAATACAAATAGCAGACATATGAAAAGGTGCTCAACATCACTGATCATCAGAGAAATGCAAATCAGAAGTACGATGAGATATCATTCCACCCCAGTTAAAATGGCTTATATTCAAAATACAGGCAATAGCAAATGCTGGTGAGGGTGTGGAGAAATAGGAACCCTTGTACACTGTTGGTGGGAAGGCAAATTAGTACAACCACTATGGAGAACAATTCGGAGGTTCCTCAAAAAACTAAAACTTGACCTACCATATGATCCAGCAATCCCACTGCTGGGTATATACCCATAAGAAAGGAAATCAGGCTGGGAGCAGTGGCCAATGCCTGTAATCTCAGCAGCACTTTGGGATACCAAGATGGGTGGATCACCTGAGGTCAGTTCAAGACCAGCCTGGTAAACATGGCAAAACCCCGTCTCTACTAAAAATACAAAAATTAACCAGGCATGGTGGCAGGCACCTGTAATCCCAACTACTTGGAAGGCTGAGGCTGGAGAATGGCTTGAACCCAGGAGGCGGAGGTTGCAGTGAGCCGAGATCACACCACTGCACTCCAGCCTGGGCAACGGAGCAAGAATTCGTCTCAAAAAAAGAAAAAAAAAAAGAAAATAAAATAAAAAAGAAAGAAAATTAGTATATCAGAGAGATTACACGCACTCCTGTGTTTGTTTCAGCACTGTTTACAATGAGATTTGGAAACAGCCTATGTACCCATCAACAGATGAATGGATAAATTACGATGAACCTATAAAGAAAATGTGGTACATTTACACAATGGGGTACTATTCAGCCATAAGGAAGAATGAATTCCAGTCTTTTGCAACAACAGGGATTGAACTGGAGATCATTATGTTAAGTGAAATAAGCAAGGCACAGAAAGACAAACGTTGCATGTTCTCACTTATTTGTGAGATCTAAAAATAAAAACAATTGAACTCATGGACATAGAGAGTAGACGGATGATTATCAGAGGCTGAGAAGGATAGCAGGGGTAGTAGGGAAAAAAACTAGAAAGAATGAATAAGAACTACTACTTCATAGCACAATAGGGTGACTACAGTCAATAATAACTTAACTGTACATTTTTAAATAACTTAAAGAGTATAATTTGATTGTTTGTAACTCAAAGTATAAATGCTTGAGGGGACGGATGCACCATTCTCCAAGATGCACTTATTTCATGTTGCATGCCCATGTCAAAACATCTCATGTACCCCATAAATATATATACCTACTATGTACCCACAAAAAAAAAAGAATAAGAATAATTTTGAAAATGTTCAACTTCTCAACTGTAGTTATCTCTAGCTAATGGGATTTCAAGGTTATATTTACTCTTTCTTCATTTTTTAATATTTAAGTTATCTACAATTATAATGTATTTCTATAATTAAAAAGCTACTTTCCTTATGAGGGAAATATTAAGATCATATTTAAAAGATCAGATTCTACAACTTTTCAAGATGCCATTGAAACTTCCATAAAAATAGCAAACGAAGGAAATTGTAGTCATGTTACGGTCCATTAGAGCTCTTCTAAATATAAAAAACTACACTTATTTTTCTCAGACTGTTAAATGCTTATAAGGTATCTCATTGTAAGTTGTCTATACATTGTACATATTTATTGACGTAGTTCTTTTTGCTTTTTATTTTATTTTGAGACAGGGTCTCACTCATGCCCAGGCCTAGAGTGCAGTAGTGCAATCGTGGCTCACTGCAACCTGGAACTCCTGGGCTCAAGCAATCCTCCCATCTTAGCCTCCCAAGTAGCCGGAACTACAGACATGCGCCACCATGCCTGGCTAATTTTTTAATTTATTTTTCATAGGTACAGATTCTCCCTATGTTGCCCAAGCTGGTCTCAAACTCCTGGGCTCAAGTGATCCACCTGCCTCAGCCTCCCAAAGCGCTGAGATTACAAGAGTGAGCCACTGCACTCAGATCAAAGTTCTTTTTAAAACAATTAAAGAGCATTGGATTAGACTGTGCAATAGACATGAAACTTTTTCAAACATGAATAAAATATTTTCACAAGACAGAGAAGGAAGAAAGGAGGGAATGAACGAAAGAAAGGGAGGAAAGAACAAAAGAAAGGAGGGAAAGAGCAAAAGAAAGGAATGGGTTAGGGAAGTAGAGGAGTAAAGATATGGAGAGAAGTCAAGACTGTGAGAAGAAATATGGCATCTGTGCAGATAGCAACAGGGGCAGTGTGAGAGTAGGGACAATCTTAGACAATCTGGGAACATGTTGGGGCATGTAAAGAACCAGCAGATACTTCCTTATCACTGACAAAAAAAGAAAAGAAAAAGAAAAAGGCAGAAAAAAAGGAAAAGGAAAAAGGAAAGGAAAGGAAAGGAAAGGAAAGGAAAGGAAAGGAAAGGAAAGGAAAGGAAAGGAAAGGAAAGAAAGAGGCGGGAGAGAGAAGGAAGGAAAGGGAAAGGGGAGAAGAAACAAAAAAGGAAAGGAGAGGGAGGAAGGGGAGGGGACGGAAAAGGAGGGGAGGGAAGGAAGGAAGGAAGGAAGGAAGGAAGGAAGGAAGGAAGGAAGGAAGGAAGGAAGGAAGGAAGGAAGGAAGAGGAGAACCAACACACATCAGCTATGACAGAAGCAAATGGCAGACTCCAAACATGAAGCTATGAACAGAAATTTGGGAGGAGAGCATAGAAAGGGAGTCTAGTGTTAGATGGCAGTGGAGGAGAAAAAGTAAGAAATAAGAAATGGGGAGCAAGAAAGCCCCCCCTTTCTTGCAGTGGAGGAGAAAAGTAAAGAAATAAGAAATAAGGAGCACAAACCCCTGCTGTGCTGCAGTGAAGGGCAGCTCTTCTAGCTAATAAAGACTGAGTTTATGAACCATGCACAATCCATAGGCTTTCTCAGGACATGTATCACAGTCTACTTCTCAATCCTTTATTATATCAAGACTTTACTTAACATCAACATATTGGCAATTGAGTTTTATTTTATAGCACTATAAACAACTAATGCCTTTTCAGTTGTGTTATGGAATAATTCTAGTAATATGCTACTAGATATGAAACTTTAAGACAAGATCACTAAAAATAATAATAATAATAACAGCTAATAATTATGAGTACTTAACTATGTTCCAGGTACTACGTTAAGCATCTGACATCTAATCAATCCTCACAATATTACTATACCCATTTAAGAGATGAGAATATATAATGATCAAATAAGTAAATTGCCCAAGTTTTAAAAGATAGTAAATAGATGAGCTAGGATTTGAACCTGATCTGATTCAAAAATTTGTGAACTTGACCATCACCCAATATTCTTAATGTAAAATTAAGCACTTAGAATAAGTATTGAGCTGAGTGCAGTGGTGCATGCCTGTAATCCCAGCACTTTGGGAGGCTAAAGTGGGAGGATCGCTTGACCTCAGGAGTTTGAGACCAGCCTGGACAACATAGGAAGACCCCATCTCTATTTAAAAACTCAAAAGATTAGCCAGGCGTGGTGATGCACACCTGTAGTCTCAGCTGTTCAGGAGGCTGAGGTGAAAGGATTGCTTGAGCCTAGGAGGTGCAGACTGCAATGAGCCATGATCACACCACTGCACTCCAGCCTGGGCAACAGAGACCCCTGTCTTAAAAAAAAAAAAAAAAAAAAAAAAAATTAAATAAAATTTTTTTAAAACCATAAGTATATGCGGTAGAGGTTTTCCCAGCTATCATGGTTTATGACCTTATGAATAAGATTGTATTAATCACGTATTACATGCCAGGCATTTAATTTTGTGTACTTATCTCCTTTATTCCTCTTCACAAATCCGTAAGTCCCATATCCTCAGGCCCATTTTGCATTGGAGGACACTTACCTGCACAATAATCATTATGAGAAACAACATACAAATCATGTCCTTCATTTCCTTCTTTAAATACTTCTTCATATGATTTTGGTGGATTCACCACATCTTTAGCAGAGTATTCTGAAGGAAGAATTAATAAAATCAGTTCCAAGGTACTTTTT
This sequence comes from Chlorocebus sabaeus, assembly GCF_047675955.1. Taxonomy (NCBI): domain Eukaryota; kingdom Metazoa; phylum Chordata; class Mammalia; order Primates; family Cercopithecidae; genus Chlorocebus; species Chlorocebus sabaeus. The sequence continues at coordinate 65,290,150 of NC_132918.1, forward strand.
AATCTATTTATAAGACGTTTATATTGACTAGAACAAATGAGAAATTAGGGATGCTGGATGCAAGTCTACATAGACATCCCGAGAGATCACAAAGCCAACATAAAGATTTATCAAGAAAGGGAAGCCCGCTTGACCTGGCTCACCCCCTAGAAGACTGAAGCATGTTAGAACTTTATTATCAGTTGGCTGGGAGCAGTGGCTCATGCATGTAATCCCAGCACTTTGAGAGGCCAAAGAGGGTGGATCACCTGAAGTCAGGAGTTTGAGATCAACCTGGTCAACATGATGAAACCCTATTCCTACTAAAAAAAAAACACACACAAAAAAAATTCCAGCCTGGCCAACATGGTGAAACCCCATTTCTACGAAAAATACAAAAATTAGCCAGGTGTGGTAGCATGTGCCTGTGGTCCCAGCTACTCTACTCGGGAGGTTGAAGCAGGAAAATCACTTGATCCCAGGAGGCAGACGTTGCAGTGAACCCAGATGGCACCACTATACTCTAGCCTGGGTGACAGAGCAAGACTTTCATTTCAAAAAAAAAGAACTCTATTATCAGTTAACTGTTTAGCATCGTGGTAAGCCATATTCCAAGCACAGTTAAATTCCTGGTCCTGAGAATCTCTGTACAATTTTTATTTTAGTTTACTGCAGACTTCTCAAGATGATCTAAACAAATCTGAACCACAAATTAGAACCCCTAATGCCCTATGGGGTAGCCATGGTGTAAATTTTGGCAGTTTTAGATGGACGCATACACCCTGTGTCTGTTTGGATCTGAATCTGCATTCCCAGGCCAGGCTCAGTGGCTCAGGTCTGTAATCCCAGTACTTTGGGAGGCTGAGGTGGGTGGATCATCTGAGGTCGGGAGTTTGAGACCAGCCTGAGCAACATGGTGAAACCCTGTCTCTACTAAAAACACAAAAATTAGACGGGCGTGGTGGCACACGCCTATAATCCCAGCTGCTCGGGGGGCTGAGGCAGGAGAATCACTTGAACCTGGGAGGCAGAGGTTGCAGGGAGCTGAGATCCCAACACTGCACTGCAGCTTGGGCAACAGAGTGAGACTCCGTCTCAAAAAATTAATTAACTAATTAATTAATTTTAAAAAATGAATCTGTATCCTCAGTGTAGCCAGAGGTACCAGGGAAATCACTGGAATCAGGGAGAAATTCTTCTACTGGTCCTAAATCTAGAAGAGATGTTTGTTTAATAGCTGCATTCCCATGACTAGTGGTACCCAGTTTTGTGTACAGTGAATAATTTTGTTTTTACTGCTTTAGATAGTAATTTGTAAATGTAACTCCATTTACAATTTCACTCTTCCCTTTCGACCTAACAACATAGATTAAGAAGTTTCCTTTATTTTGGCCTTTCTGCCAAGAATTAAGGTATATAAACTAATAGTTAAGAATATCAGAAGATGATTCCAATCAAAATAATCCTGTAAAGCAGAACTTCTTTTTGATATATGAACATTACACTTAATGATACACATATATACATGTTTTGAAACATTGTTTCTTTTATATATTTAAATGAGGACCACTTAGAGAATACTTTCCACATTAAATAAACTAATCCTAGGTAGCAGTTATGATATAATGGCTATAATGCCATGTCTAACAGTTCATATACATAGGATTTCTTAAACCTATCAAAAAGAAGAGGTGGGAAATAGTCACTCACATCTGTAATCCCAGCAGTTTGGGAGGCCAAGGTGGGAGAATCACTTGAGTCCAGGAGCTTGAGGCCAGCCTGGAAACATGGTGAGACCCCAGTCTCTATATAAATATAAATATACATAGTTTATAAATATATGTTTCATATGTTTATGAAACATAAAAAGGAGAGGATATTTAATCTACTCTAAAATACATTTTTCATGTGTCAAATTTTAAAAAACTTTAGATCTGATGCAATAAGGTACAACTCCAGATTTTACATTCCAAAGTATAATCTGCCTTCAGAGTAGATGTCACTACCTTAAGGAAAATAATCTAGTGAGCCTTTTGGTGAACAAAGCTAAGGTTCCTGGAAGAGAGCCTCAATGGGTATGGAAAGACAAAGAGAGAATTTCTCCACAAAAACAAAGGAAGATGGAATTTGAGATCTACGGTAAGACTCCTAGAGGGAGGGGATAACCTCAAAAAGAGTATAGGAGAGAAATCTGAGAAAGGTGTAAAGAAAGGCACCCAACAACATGGCAGGAACCTGGGTCTTCAGAAGGAAGAATGGCCTATGACCAGTTCCAATGAGTTATTTGTTGAAAGATGGTACTCTACTCCCTCTCAGAATCAGAGTGGAAGTCACTCTGCCCTGTGATTGGTTAATATGCACGTAGATCTCATGGATCTGCATGAATGGAGAGTGGTATACAGCATTTACCAAACTTACCTGTGCCATGAACTCTGTTTCATAAAGAGTTCGGAGTCATGAACACATGTGAAGCACTGATGGAAACAGAACACACGAATGGATGTCCAAGGCAAAGGGATTGCAGTTCTCTAGCTAGTCCCAGAGCCAATTTTTGTTGAGTACTTTCCTGTCTTTACACCATACCTACTATGCTCACTATATCTGGACTCCAATACCTGAATTTTTCCTGCTTCTGCATACATACATGTCAAGGATTTTGGTTCTGAGAATAACTTTCTTGCTACAATCCCATCTTTCCTTCTTGAGTCATTATTTACACCATCGCCAAACATCATACAAATAAGATATTTGATCAAATTTTCCAAAGAAACTTATTTTACCAGCCCCTTCCCACCCCCCCTTTTTTTTTTTTTTTTTTTTTTACTACCTCTGATGATTGCTGTCCCAAATGTCGTATTGATTGTGTCCATTCCTTTAGGTAATCCTGGTGCTTGATCATGAGATTTTCCTAATGGTGCTCGTCGATTGCTAAGATATATAGATTCTTTTTTATCTTTAATTTTCTGTTGAAATGTGGTAATAGGCTGTGGGTTTATCAATGTGTTTGCCTAAAAGAAATCATACAATGCACAAATACATCAACAAAAATAGTACAAACCTGAAAATGGAAACCCTAATCAACAGCTAGGGAGAGGAGACTGTACGATTGTGGGAAAACATTTCATTATCATCACTGGCTTTGCTCACCTTCAAATGAACTGTCGGAATTGGCTATAAAGTTTAAACATGCCTAGAAGAACTTTCTAATGAGTTAAAAGGTTTCAGTGATACTAAAAGGTTTACGATGATAGCTTCCAAGTTACTCGACTCAAATATTTAAGAAAAGTGATGCCAGGTGCAGTGGCTCACGCCTGTTATCCCAGCACTTTGGGAGGCTGAGGAGGGCGGATCACCTGAGGTCAGGAGTTTGAGACGAGCCTGGCCAACATGGTGAAACTCCGTATCTACTAAACATAAAAAAATAAAAAATTAGTCAGATGTGGTGGCACGCACCTGTAGTCCCAGCTACTGAGGAGTCTGAGGCAGAAAAATCGCTTGAGCCCGGGAAGTAGAAGTTACAGTGAATCAAGATCACGCCACTGCACTCCAGCCTGGGCGACAGAGTGAGACTCAGTCTCAAAGAAAAAAAAAAGAAAGAAAGAAAAGTGAAAATGAAAAGCACAAGAACCACTTGACTTCCAAAAGTTCTCTTCAGATACAGAGATCAGGTCTTCTGAATCTAGAGTGTCCATTCAATCAGTAGCAGATAACAAACATTTTGACTCCACCTCTACTCAATGTCTATATAAGTATTCCACAGGGCCTCTAGGCAAGTCACTAAGGCAGTCTTTTTTTTTTTTTTTTTTTTTTTTGAGATGGAATCTCAGTCTGTTGCCCAGGCTGGACTGCAGTGGCATGATCTCGGCTCACAGCAATCTTCGCCTCCTGGCTTCAAGCGATTCTCCTGCCTCAGCCTCCCAAGTAGCTGGGATTACAGGTGCCCGCTACCATGCCCCAGCTTTTTTTTTTTTTTTTTACTTTTAGTAGAGACAGGATTTCGTCATGTTGGCCAGGCTGGTCTCAAATTCCTGATCTTAGGTGATCCTCCTGCCTCAGCCTCCCAAAGTGCTGGGATACAGGCATGAGCCACCACACCCCGCCAAGACAGTCTTCTTTACTGTCTAACAAAGCCTGACAGCATTTCTCTTTATTGTGAGACAATGGAATGCAACTAGGCTTTTATCATTTGAGAGAAGAATAGATAGTTTTTGGCTTAAACTATTAATTTCTTCACACCGCCTTGGCTGCTGCTGCTTGGATTTTTTCTACTGCTCAAGATAAAGGCTTTTGGAAGATAGATTGAGAAAAGCCTAGTAAAAATATGGGTGGGAAGGAGATTGGAACTCATGAATTTCACTAATACCTGATTGTGCATTTTCACCTTGGTAAATTAATAATGTACAAGGAAAAAAAGAAAATAAGTTACCGGTATTGAAATTTTAGATCTAATTCCATGTGTCAAATAAGGTGCAATTTGGGGATCATTTGCTCTTCCATAAAATACTCTTTCTACTCCAGCAGGTGGATATCTGAAGTTGAAATACTTTTTTGCCGCAGGTGGAGTAATTAGCTACAAAGAGTGAGGCAAGAAAATAGTAGTAAGTACAGTTTCTAAAAATATTAACAGAACCGATCTATACCAATCAATCAACAACCTTAAGTGTATGTATGTAGTAAGCACATTTGGAACTACAGCCCCAAATAATGAACATCCCCCTAAAACGTATTTAATTATTAATGGAAGTAAATAACATTTTTTTCCATGACACAGATCCTGAGAACATGTGCCCTAAACAGCTTACTTTAAATGTTGCATTTAGAAAACAACCAGGAAGTATCCAGGTTACAAAGTATACCATTATTCCCACTGAAATAAATTGAATCCCCTGTAATTGAATCCCTGTAGAGCTAGAAACTGGAAGCCTGGGATTTTCACTTTCTTGGACAAAATCAATAGAAGGCCTCAAAATACAGTAAAGAATCCAAATTGACCACATTAAATGTACACCACTTTCATAAGGAACGTTGAGTTGCCTATTTCTTAATGTTCACACACAAGGTAAAAATAGAAACATAAAGGCATATTGAAAGTGCTCACCCTGGGAAGTTTTTCAGTCACGCAGCTTGCAACTCTGTAACCAACTGGAATAACTTTTCCTGCCTTTGGGAGAAAAAAATGGGTTGATCATTGTCAGGGTGGAAGAGGAGCACTTTGAAGAATGAAATTTATTTCAAACTTGTCCTATGCCTCTGATGCTACAAAGTTACTTTTGACTAACATAAAAAAGGAAGAACCAATAGTAAATATAAAGCAATCTTCACACATAACAAACATTAAATGCTATGTATATATTATAAACATTTATAAAATTGTAAGCATATATTTTTACAGCACTAACATTGTTAGTGATTCATTCAGTTACAGGAATTCCGTGCTGTGTTGAGGAATTCAGCTTTCGGAACAATCTTCTCATAGATCACAGGTTAATTATTCATTGTCCCATATAACAGTGAAATAGAAGTATGATCTTTGGGAGGCCAAGAAGGGAGGGTTTCTCAAGGCCAGGAGTTCAAGGCTACAGTGAGCTATGATCACATCACTGCACTCCATCCTTGGCAATGGAGCGAGACCTTGCCTCTGAAAATAAATAAATAAATAAAATTTAAAACTAAGAGAAAAAAACTAACTTCCCATAGTGTTCTGGGTATCTGGAGAGAGGAGAAAGAGAGACAGAGAGAGAGAAAGAGAGAGAGAGAAAGAGAGAGAATAAACAGACAAAAGCAGAGAAATTGAGAATGGAGTGGAGTGGATGGATGAATGAGTAGATGTGCGTGAACATATGAATGAATACATATGGGTAGGTGAAGTTTGTTATTATGTTAAGTGTTGAGTGTGGAATTCCTTTCAGTAAGAGAGTCATTAGGGTTTAAGAGACTATCTTGCTGACATCTCTAGGTATAAAAGAGGAAGCCCACAGACATAGCCAGGCAGAAAACTGAATTGCTTTGTTCAAAAAAAAAAAGGGGGGGAGAAAATATGATCTTTGTAGTGTCTAACATTTTGATATGAATTATTAGACTCCAGTTTGAAAGGTAGGGGCAAAACAACTTCTGATTAGATACACTAAGAAGGAAAAATCAAGGAGATGACAAATAAATCGAGAAGGTGTGTGGACTCCAAGGTCTAGCAACAGGGTGAGAGGCTGGAGGGCGCCAAGATGGGAAATAAGACAGTGAGAAGCAGCCCAGTCTTAATGCTGTATCTTCAGTAAATTCTACCCACACAATTACATTATGTGAGAAGAACTTTGTGTAAAAAAAAGAAAAGAACTGTGTTCTAACCTGGGCAAAAGCAAGACTGAGAAGATGGAGAAGAGATATAGTGAGATTTTTTAAATTCAGTTGGAAGTTATAAGAAATCTCACAGATACCAGGGAATACTGTCTCTCTTGCTATACTTAGGATAGGAACTCAAGTCATTTTAAAAAATATGAAGGCTGCCAGGCAAGGTGGCTCACACCTGTAATCCCAGCACTTTGGAAGGCCAAAGGTGGGTGGATCATTTGGGGTCAGGAGTTCAAGACCAGCCTGGCCAACATGGTGAAACCCCATCCCTTCTAAAACTACAAAAATTAGGTAGGCATGGTGGCACGTGCCTGTAATCCCAGCTACTCGGGAAGCTGAGGCAGGAGAATTGCTTGAACCCAGGAGGCAGAGGTTGCAGTGACCCAAGGTCATGCCATTGCACTTCAGCCTGGGTGACAAGAGCAAAACTCCATCTCAAAAAAGAAAAATAAAATTATGAAGGGGATCAGAATATGCCACCCAAAAATATGCCACTTTTGCATGTGGATTATTTTGAGCTGAAGGCAGTTGAGAATCAACAGATACAGGAAAAGTTCAACACTTAGAAGAAGGTGTGGTAAAGCTATGAAAATAGAAAGATTGGTTGAAAGTTTGTATTCAGGGCAATTGGATCCCCAGTTCTTCTCCATCCTATGTTATCCTTGTCTTCACACAAGCTCTCAACCCCTCTTGCCAAACTCTTGCCAAACTGTGGATTTGTTTTCATAAAGCGGTTTTGTAGCCAGAAACATCAAGCCCAAGGTAAAGTAGCGGGACATTAATAAAGTATACTTTCTGTAATGCATTTCCTCTAGCTTCTTCTCCCACTGGGCCCTGGAAAGCAAGCAGCCAGGAGTCAAGCCAGCCCTCTAGCCAGTGGGCAGTGCATAGGAAAGGCAGTAGGGCATCAACGAATATAAATAGAGATTTGGAAGCCAGCCTGCTTGGGTTCAAATATCTGCCAATAAATAAGCTGTGTCACCCTATTACTCAGCCTCAATTTGCTCACAATGGAGATGGTGATAACAGTACCAACCTCATAGAGATCACTGTGAGAATTAAATGAGTTAATACATATAAAATGCTTAGAACAGTGTCCACACACGCTGTGTGCTATGTACGTTTCAACTATTATTACCATTATCAATATTCTCTGGAAAATCTGAATAACCTAGAGGGAAAAAAAATTAGTATTGGGGACTCTCCCAAAATAAAAGCTGCCTCATCACTTGATCACCTTATAACAATGCCCTAGCCGGATGCAGTGGCTCACACCTGTAATCCCAGCACTTTGGGAGGCAAAGGCAGGCGGACCATGAGGTCAGGAGTTCAAGAGCAGCCTGACCAACATGATGAAACCCCGTTGCTACAAAAAAAATACAAAAATTACCCAGGCGTGGTGGCACATGCCTATAGTCCCAGCTACTCAGGAGGCCGAGGCAGGAGACTCACTGGAACCCAGGAGGCGGAGGCTGAGTGAGCCGAGATCGCGCCACTGCACTCCAGCCTGAGCAACAAGAGCAAAACCCTATCTCAAAAAAAAAAAAAAAAAGGCCCCAGGGTAAACAAGCCATGCAACACACATACAGCTACTAATTTGTTTTGTTTTGTTTTGTTTTTGAGACAGGGTCTGATTCAGTCGTCTAGGCTGGAGTGCAGTAGTGCAGATCTCAGCTCACTGCAATCTCTGCCTTTCAACGTCGGCTCAGTGCAACCTCCACCATCCTCCCGCATCAGCCTCCCTAATAACTGGGACTACAAGTGCAGGCCACCATGCCTAGCTAATTTTTGTAAATTTTTTTTGTAGAGACGAGTTTTTGTCATGTTGCCCAAGCTGGTCTCAAACTTCTGAGCTCAAGTGATATGCCCACCTTGGCCTCCCAAAGTGGTGGAATTACAGGCGTGAGCCACCATGCCCAGTCTGCTTAATGTTTTAATATGAGTTATTAGACTCCAATTTGAAAGGGAGGGGCAAAACAAGCTAATAAAAAAACAAACACAAACATAGAGGCAATAGGAAAACGTAAACAAACAAAAGAGATTACCTGACAGATATAATAAGATGTTGCATTTATTGCATTCATAAAACAAGATTAGAAATTTTAAAAGACAACCTGAGAAGTAATAACTTTTTAGAATTTAAACACAATAATCTAAATAAAATTTCTACTTTTCACCTATTGTTTTAATAGGTACTGATGACCTGGGCGTGGTGGCCCATGCCTATCATCCCAACACTTTGGGGGGCTCCAGCTCCACTGCTGGAGCCCAGGGTTCAAGACCAGCCTGGGCAACAAAGTGAGACCCTTTTCTCTTAAAAAAAAAAAAAAAAAAAAAACTAATGATGATTCTTTCCTAAACCGTTATTATTATGATTGCTGCCAAATGAAGACTTTCTAATTCTAGCATTCTTTCTACATTTATTAATTGCATTATACTTATACTGCAAGGAAGTTTTCTTTCTCTTTTTTTTTTTTTTTTTTTTTTTGAGACAGAGTCTTGCTCTGTTGCCCAGGCTGGATTGCCCAGGCTGGAGTGCAGTGGTATGATCTCGGCTCACCATAACCTCTGCCTCCCAGGTTCAAGCCATTCTCCTGCCTCAACCTCCCGAGTAGCTGGGACTACAGGCACACGCCACCATGCCCGGCTAATTTTTGTATTTTTAGTAGAGACAGGGTTTCACTACGTTGGCCAGGCTGGTCTCGAACTCCTGACCTCGTGATCCTCCCATCTCGACCTCCCAAAGTGCTGGGATTACAGGCATAAACCACCGCACCAGGCCTTTTCTCACTATTTATTCACACATGTATGTATTTACATCCCTATGTACTCGTGGATTTCTATTTTATTCAAAGGCAATTTTATTTAATACTCAATGTATACCAGTTTGGGCTAGGGGAAGACTCATCACATTTGTTTCTTCAAATTTGTTTTATATCTGCATGATTCTTTAGGATTCTTCTCACTTTTTTGCTCACAAAGATGTTCCATGTTCATATCGTACTAGCCTGTGCAAGTCTTAGAGTCAGCCATTTCTCCAAGGAGCTTAATTTCTTTTCATAGAGAATAGTATTAAGAAATAAAGATCTGGATTTTGGTGTGCTCATTGCTACTAGAGAAATACTGCTTCTAAGCTCTCTTAAATAGAGTTAGGAAACATATGAATAGACAAACACTCCCATACACTTGCGTGTATATCGATCCTATAATATCCTGTCTAGTTAAATGTATGTAGTTAGAATCCATGGACATAGATATATAGATATATCATAAATGTATATGAATACCTCTTATCACAATCCAACACAACAATTCATTCTATTCTTCTCCTTTCCATATTTGTAACCCTTTTCTCCGTCGGTGAGAAAAGGGTTATTGTCCTAAATAACCCTGGCATTATTGTCCTAAATATTTTTACTTATCTGCTTAGGCTTTCTGTCTGTAACCCAACTCCCAACTGCACCAACCATCTCCTTGCTCAGCTGCCTCTTTGTTCAGTCCCTAACCACACCGGAGACACCTTGCTTGGCCACCTCCTCAGTCAACCCCCCGTGTTACAGCCTTTAATGGCCAAGTACCTCTTTCATTTCTCATACAAGTGAGTCCCAAGATTCAAGTCAACTCAGGAAGGTTGACATAAGACCATTTTCAGCTGCTCAGGACCCACAGACCCATAATCATCACACCACCTTCCACTCTTCAAATTTAATGTGGGTTAGCATAATGGTTACAGCTCTCCCACTTGCCCTTGGTCAAGATCCCTCTGTTTTGCCCAGAGAGATCCCCAATTCTAAACATCTCAGAGAGAATTAGGAGTGATGGTACCCATTCCCTTTCTGCCCAGAAGACATTGAATCCATTATGCAAATAAAAACACCCAATTCCCAGAATTCTGCAGAGATTAGCTTTGCAAATGCATACAAAATAAATCTTTGTACCTGGTATTTTCTCCAATACCAGGGCCTGCATAACTAGGAAGGTCCCACAAGATTTATTAATGGGGGACACCTTTCCCTCCACCTATTCCCAAAATAGCTGTCAGGTTCTACTAGTACAGAACAGGAAAAAGCAAGGCACCCCTTTGCATGACATTTACCATATTAAAAAGTCATTTGTCTATTGGTCTCCAGTCTCTAGACTCTAAGCTCCTTGAATGCAAGTGCTATGTAATTTTTCATCTATGTAGCCCCAGCGTTTGTTTGTGCGTGTGTGGGTTTTTGGGTTTTTTGTTTTTTTATTTTTTATTTTTATTTTTGAGATGGAGTTTCACTCTTGTTGCCCAGGCTGGAGTGCAATGGCACGATCTCGGCTCACCACAACCTCCGCTTCCCGGGCTCAAGCGATTCACCCACCTCGGCCTCCTGAGTAGCTGGGATTACAGGCCCTGTCACCACACCCGGCTAATTTTGTATTTTTAGTAGAGGTGGGGTTTCTCTATTTTGGTCAGATTGGTCTCGAACTCCCAACCTCAGGTGATCCGCCCACCTTGGCCTCCCAAAGTGCTGGGATTACAGGCATGAGCCACCCACCGGGCCTTGTTTTTGTTTTTTAAATAGGATCTCACTCTGTCAACCAGGCTGGAGTGAAGTGATACCATCACGGTTCACTGCAGCCTCAACCTCCCATGGCACTACGCTATCGTGGACACTGTAATTTTTGTAAACTTGCCCTTGAAGCTCTCTTCCCTTCTTCCTCTTTCTATTCCAGGGCTCAATATCATTTACCAATGCACTTTGTATGCTTCAGATGTTTTGTCTTAATAACTCCAGGTTTCTGCCATAGTCAGTGCATTGATGGAAATCAACGGACAGTCTTGGGATATCTTAGAAAATGACCATTGTGGAGATTTTGATCTCTGAGAGTGTTTTTCAAAAGTCAAGTGCTCTTTCAAGGGCTACCAGGCCTCCACACAGAGGACCTCCTTTCACAAGAATCTTTTTGATTAAGGACACACCAGAAATCTCTCCTTAAGCCAGTATTTCTTGGAAACTTTTCCTTGCTGCACTGGTTCCATATCCACGACTGCTTTAATAGAAGAACTTGCCTGATGGGTCTCATAAATCCATCAGAGCAAACCTTCACCCGCAACTAAACACCAACTTTGGGCAGCAACTTCAAACCATAGGATGAGTATTCCTAAAATGAGGTGTATCTACTCTTCCTTGCTCAAAACTGGAAAGCTCTCTCATTAAAATAAGCTCTTCCAGTTCCCTGAATGCAACCTGATGCAAAGAGATTATCCTCAAGGATTGATCTTGCAGGTTATTCACAATGGGGATTTTCATCTAAACTCTCCTAAAAGCCATGCTTGACACTGGGTTTCAACCTCACCCAAATGCACTTCCTTCCTACTCTGAGACTCAGGGGCATCAAATACTTTACCATCCCATCCCCTGGTCAGGATGTTAGGGATTTCCTTCCCTTCCTTTTTCAGCTGTTTGAGTTTAACCAAGCTTACAAGAAGTAGATAATACTATAAATAAATACTGTAGCATATATAAATAAATAACTATAGTGTATATGCTGTATATACTATATATAGTTTAAACTAGTATATATATACTATATATAAACTATACTAGTTTAAACTATATATAGTATATACAGCATATACTATACTATAGTATATATAGTATATACTATATATAGTATATATTATATACGGAAGTATATATACTATATATAATATATATGATATAGTATATATTATTTTATATATGATATAGTATATATTAAATATAGTATACAGTATTATATAGTATTATATAGTATATACTATATATTATTATTTTATGTAATATTTATTTAATTTAATATTTTATTAAATATTTATTTAATATAATAATTTATTATATAGTATATACTTTATATAGTATTATATAGTATATACTACATAATATATACTATATACCATAATACTACATATATACTATATAATACTGTATATAATACTATAATATAGTATATAGTATAAATATAGTACATACTAAATATAGTATATACTATATATAGTACTATATTACTTACTATATAGTAGCTAATACTATAAATAACATACAAAGAAAGCATAAAGACAGTTGGAAAGATGAGAAGCTTCTCAATTCTTTTTATACACTAGCATTACCCTAATACCAAACACAAAAAGAAAAACTACTGTCTAAATTTACAGAGAACCACAAATACAAAAATCCTAGTGAAACACTGGCAAGTCAAATCCAGGGATATATTATGAACATAATATATCAAAACAAGTAGGGCTTAGGCCAAAAATATGAAGATGGTTTACCCTTAGAAAATGAACTATTTTTTCTGAGGGCTCTGTTCCATTCCATTCGTCTGTATCTCTGTTTTGGTACCAGTACCATGCTGTTTTGGTTACTGTAGCCTTGCAGTATAGTCTGAAGTCAGGTAGCGTGATGCCTCCAGCTTTGTTCTTTTGGCCTAGGATTGTCTTGTGTTATAATCAAAATAAATATTTTAACATCTTAAAAATCATTTTTAAATGAAGCCTTGTTTCTAATGAAGTTAGATTCCCTCCTCTTGCCTATAATCCTAATTCCATTCCCTTCCACTCATCTAGAATCTGGTTCCACCCATTCTCTTCCTTTGTGTTATCTCAAACTCCTCCACTGATTCACTAAATAATAAGATTCCTAAGTGGAATATTTACTGTTTCTCTTTCTGCCGTATTTCTTAAGGGAAAAAAATTTCATGATAGCTTTCTCTGATTCTAATAACCCATTTGCTCTTCAGTACATTATAATCTGAATTCTTTTTCTATTATGTCATTCTAACAATGTTGGTAATTTCTTAATGTCCAAAGTTAATCAATCTTATTTTTACTTTGTGTTTGGAGACAGGCTCTCATTTTGTCACCCAGACTGGAATGCAGTGGCGTGATCATAGCTCACTGGAACCTTGAACTCCCAGGCTCAAATGATCTTCGCACATCTCCCAAGTAGCTAGGACTACAGGCACACGCTACCACACTGGGCTAATTTTTCTTTTTTGTATAGGCAGAGTCTTGCTATGTTGCCCAGGCTGATGACAAACTCCTGGCCTCGAGAAATCCTCTTGCCTGCTGGGTGTGGTAGCTCATGCCTGTAATCCCAGCACTTTGGGAGGCCAAGGTGGGCCAAACACTTGAGGTCAGGAGTAGGGGACCAGCCTGGCCAACATGGCGAAACCCCTTCTCAATTAAAAATATAAAACTTAAATTAAAAAAAAAAAAACAAGAAGGAAAAAAAAAATTAGCCGGGTGTGGTGGCATGCTCCCAGAATTCCAGCTACTGGGAGGCTGAGGCACAAGAATCACTTAAGCCCGGGGGGACGAGTTTGCAGCGAGCTGAGATCGCACCACTGCACTCCAGCCTGGGTGATGGAGTAAGACTCTGTCTCAAAAAAAAAAAAAAAAAGACAGAAACAAAAAACCTCCTGCCTCAGCCTCCCAAAGTGCTGGGATTAAGTGCCACTGCACAAGGCCCATCAGAGATGATTTAACACTGCTGGTCACTCTCTCCTCAACACTCTCTTTCTGGTCCTATCACATTTAGAAAGGAAGGTTTGAGAAGTGGGAGGAAGCAGAGGTTTTAGAATTGCCTGTGCTGGAAACTGGAAGCTGGTGTCTGCATGTGTGTGAGATCAGATCAGATCAGATCAGAAGCTATAAACTGCAGAACCAATCCAGAAATGGGAACAGGTGTGGTCAAGTAAAGTGGCTGGGAAAATCCAAAGAGGAAATCAGAAAGCAATGTGAGGCACAGAAGAAAAGAACATTCTGAGTCTGAAGGGGAAAAGTCTTCAAACCCAGACAAAATTCTGTGGAAGCCCTGTGACCTCTTCAGTTGAGTTTTATTCTCAAATTTCAGTATGTGGAATATTTTATTCATATTATACCTTAAGGACACTTTCTTATCTTCCTCAATACCAGTGTCTCAGACTTACCTTTTTCTTTTCTGACTGGTCTTTCTCCCATTTAATCATCCAGGCTTCCTTCTATTTATCAAACATGTATTCATTGACTGACCACCATAAGCCAGGTATTGTGGTATGACATGAAGGTTAACAATAAACAAGATATAGTCTTTGCCCTCAAGAACTCACCTTATTGACATCTTTTTCACTGATTACCTCTTGTCAATGTTTCCCAAGATTCTTGCCTTGACTTTCTTCTCCCATTCACACCCACAGGGCATCAATTGTTTCATATTACCAAGTGTCTCCCTGGCTTCTTCACCTGTTATCTCATACTGAAGATAGCCAACACTGGACATTCATTTGCCACCAAACCCAAAGAGATCATCATCAACACAGAAACTCCTGAGTCATCCATGAACCTTCCCATACTCATTACATAGATCCACAACTGAGTGGCAATTTTTTAAAATATTATCTAAAAACCTCTCAAAATTGCAGTCTCCTTTGTATTCTTTCTAACTCTACATTAATTCCAGTCCATCAGAACTTTGGAACGTTCTTCTAACTCCCTTGCAGTTCATCATAACTACTGATATCAGAATTATCTTTCTAAAAGGCAAATTTTATTTATTTCTACCCTCATTAAGATCCACCATTGATACTGTATCCGTATGTTTTATCCCTACATTCTGGGCCTTTAGATGTCTTCTACGTATTTCTTCTTCATCTTCATCTCTCAACACCCTGCTGGCTGAATAGAACTATTCATGCCTCTCAAACATAGGAAACATTGGTTGTTCTCTGTACCTTTTTATGCCTAAAATGTTCTAACCTCATTCTTTCTTCAAATACTGACACCTTTCAATGTTAGCTCAAATATTAAGCCTTTCCCATCTCCTCTAAACAGAATCGTGCAATCTTTACACTGAGCTCTGTATTCAGAGTGCACTTCTATAAAGGAAGAATAGTGTGATTTTTATTCATTTGGATAACCATATACTACTCCTTTAGTTATCTATCTCCATTACTGGAGTGAGCCTAAACCTAGAAGTAGGGATCATGTACTTTTCATTTTATTTTGTGCTGTACCTGGCACAATGGCCACCACAAGTCTTTGCTGAAAGAACAAATAACTCACAGACTAAACAATGAATGGAAAAAGAAAAGTGTGACTATTAGGACACAGCGTGTATCTTCATGTATCTCAATATGTGAGAGGCTTGAGGAAAATGAAATGAAGGTTAAAGGAGAAAAGAGAAAGAAATCAGAACAAACCACTAGTGTGCACAGAAAACAAAGCTGACATCTAGGAAGGGAGGCAGAGAATCAGAAATCTAAGTAACATCTGCAAGGAGTCCAGTGGAGCAAGAAATTTACGAATCTCATGAAATCTTCGTAATTTGTCTCTTCAAAACAAGTTTCATCACTTTATCATCTCAATAAAGACACAGCTATACACAGTTTAGTTCCTAGGGAAAGTGGAAAAAACTTACACTTGGCCAGCAAGGTGTTCGATCAAAAAATTTCCCAGAGTATATGGGTCTGATGCGATCTGGAGGTTCCACTCCTGATTCAATGTTTCCAGCCTCCTTTCTCTCTTCAGGTTGTTGGGCAAACTGGCATCGGGAAGGTTCTATAACCAAGCCCATTTGGGGCTCTGTATTCTTAGTCTCCTCTGGCTCCTCGGCTTGGGTTAGTCCAATGTCCACCTCCACAGGAGGCTTAATCTCTGTGCCGGGTTTCATTACAACACAGGTAGACTCTTTTTCCATTTCCTGTCTTGGTTCCATATCCAAAGCAGGCTTTCCCACTAACTGCTGTACCCTTTCAGAGCCACTAGCTAAAGGAGCTCTGCTGCTCCCTACAGCCTGTGGACTTCCACACACCCTGCCCAAAGGAGGCTGTATTATCCGTTCATGGGTGTATCTTGCAAGACGACTTTCATTTTCTAACCCCATTCTTCCTGGCAACAGAGAAGGTTTTGTTCCCTCTGAGGCTGAGACACTGTCGACTCCTAAACTACCCCTCTGCATGAGAGACTTAGAAATATTCTGTCTTTCTGATCCCATTTCAAGCCCCTTGCTCAATGGAAATTTTGTTTCTGGTGATGCCATCCTTCCCTCACACTTATTACTAACCACAGGGCTCTCCCTGCATCGGGAATCTTCTTTTCCTAATCCCACTCTGATCCCCAACTCCATGGGAAATTTTGTTCCCATGATGACCCTCCTGTCTCCTAAATCATCCTTCCCTTACTTGGGGTGTCCAATCTCCACGTTCAGGGACGATTTCTCCCCACTCTCATTTCTCCAAGAGCACTCATCTCTAAGGGGAAAACTGTACCTGGCCCCAGGGATGTTTCCAATCCCTTGAGGAACCCCACTCTCAGGAAAGAGCACAACCTCACTCGTACTTCCTGCCCACTGCTTCCTGCCTGCCTCTTAACACCTAGCTGAGTTCACCGAGGAAAAGATGGAGTCTGTTTATCCGGTTACCTGGGAAACAGGGGCGGGACTTGGCGCTCAAGTCCTCCTTGGACAGATCCCCGCACATCTCTCATTTCTCTCTCTCTCTCTCTCTCTCTCTCTCTCTCCCCCCCCTTTCCTCTCTCTCTCCCCCCTCTCCTCTCCCCTCCCCCTTTCTCCCACTCTCCTCTCCCCTCCCCCCCGCTCTGTCTCTCTCTTGCCTTTCCTCTCTCCCTTCTCCCCCTCTCCCATCCCTCCTCCTCCTCCCCTCTATCCCTGCTTCCTTTCTCTTTTTCTTTGTTAGATTTGGAGGGCAAGAAAACTTGAGTGATGTGGCGTTGGGCGCTAGATCAAATGTTCACCAACTTCTCTGGTTTCCCAAGCAATGCAGTCCTTTTAGGATAGTTTCAACGATTGGCTTCTTCCTGGCCATTGGCCTCTTCATGTTGGTGATGATGAACAAATAAACTTTCTGGTGATGATCCCTTTTTTTAGGTCGTTCCTTGTCCAAGTACCTCCGCCCTGCATGTAGTAATTTTAGTACTAACAAACAACTGTAAATTCTAGAAATATTATATTTGACAACTGTGGCATAAAGACATCGTAAAGTCATTGAGAACATTTACACTTTAATAACTAGGCTTTAAATCACATTTAAAGTGCTTTTTTGTTTTTTGTTTTGTTTTGTTTTATTTTTGAGATCAAGTCTCCCTCTGTCGCCCAGGCTGGAGTGCAGTGGCACAATCTCGGCTCACTGCAACCTCTGCCTCCTGGGTCCAAGCGATTCTCCTGCCTTAGCCTTCCAGGTAGCTGGGATTACAGGCATGTGCCACCACACTAGGCTAATTTTTGTATTTTTAGTAGAAACGGGGTTTCACCATGTTGGCCAGGCTGGTCTCAAACTCCTAACCTCAAGTGATCGACCCGCCTCAGACTACCAAAGTGCTGGGATTACAGGCGTGAGCCACTGCACCTGGCCTAAAGTAAATATTTTAAAGTTTGAGATATGCTACACAATAAGGCATATTGTATTTTAAAGATAATGTGCCAACTAAAACTTTACTGTTTTTAAGTAGGAGGTTTTTTTTAATTGGGGTTTCACCCCTCAGATTTTAATGAAAGTATATTTGGTAAATATTTGTCATGTTCTACACATATAGGATATAAAACACCTAGCTTAGAATTTGAACTGAATTAGGCTGGGCACGGTGGCTCACACCTTTAATCCCAGCACTTTGGGAGGCTGAGGCAGGCGGATGACTTGAGGTCAGGAGTTTGAGACCAGCCTGGCCAACGTCGTGAAACCCTGTCTCTACTAAAAATATAAAACTTAGCTGGGCATGGTGGCCGGCGCCTGTAATCCCAGCTACTCAGAAGGCTGAGGCAAGAGAATCACTTAAACCCAGAGGCAGAGGTTGCAGTGAGCCGAGATGGCGCCACGACACTCTAGCCTGAACAACAGAGTGAGGCTCCATTAAAAAAAAAAAAAAAAAGAAAAAAGAAAAACGGCTGGGCATGGTGGTTCATGCCTGTAATCCCAGCACTTTGGGAGGTGGAGGCAGGCGGACCATGAGGTCAGGAGTTCGAGACCATCCTGGTCAACATGGTAAAGCCCCGTTTCTACTTAAAATACAAAAATTAGCTGGGCCTGGTGGCAGGCACCTGTAGTCCCAGCTACTTGGAAGGCTGAGGCAGGAGAATCGCTTGAACCTGGGAGGCGGAGGTTGCAGTAAGCCAAGATCACACCACTGCACTCCAGCCTGACGACAGGGTGAGATTCCATCTTAAAAAAAAAAAAAAACAAAAAAAACAGAATTTGAAAAGATTTTACAGGATTCCAGAACTCTACAAAAACCCCTTAAAATCCAAAAATATTTTTTAAAAGTGTGTAGGAGTCTGGGCACAATCACTCATACCTGTAATCCCAACACTTTGGGAAGCCAAGGCAGGAGAATTGCTTAACACCAAGAATTCAATTAGCCCAGCACGGTGGCTCACATCTGTAGTCTCAGCTATCTGAGAGGCTGAAGTGGGAGGATCACTTGAGCCCAGGAGGTCTACACTGCAGTGAGCCATCATTGTACCATTGTATGCCAGCCTGGGCAACAGAGTGAAATAAATAAATAAACAAATAAATAAATAAAGGTCCAGGAGTTCAAGACAACCATAGGTAATACAGTGAGACCTGTCTCTACAAAAAATTTCGAAAATCAGCCAGGTATAGTGGTACATGCCTGTAGTCCTAGCTACTCAGGAGACTGAGGTGGGAGGATCACTTGAGCCCAGGAATTCAGGCTGTAGTGAGATATGATAATGCCACTGCACTCTAGCCTGGGTGATGGAGTGAGATCCTGTCTCAAAAAATAAAAATAAAAAACAAGGCCAGGTGCAGTGGCTCACACCTGTAATCCCAGCACTTTGGGAGGCCTAGGTGGGCAGATCATTTGAGGTCAGGAGTTCGAGACCAGCCTGACCAACATAGTGAAACCCTGTCTCTACTAAAAATACAAAAATTAGCTGGGCATGGTGGCCGGTGATTGTAATCCCAGCTACTTGGGAGGCTGAGGCAGGAGAATCACTTGAACCCAAGAGGTAGAGATTGCAGTAAGCCAAGATCGCGCCATTGCACTCCAGCCTCGGTGAAAAGAGCGAAACTCCGTCTCAAAATAATAAAGAAATAAATAATTAAAAGTGAGTAGGGTATACTAGGGAGGCCAAGGCAGGAGGATCACTTGAGTTCGAGACCAGCCTGGCCAACATGACGAAACCCCACCTCTACTAAAAATACAAAAATTAGCTGGGTGTGGTGATGCTCACTTGTAGTCTCAGCTACTCGGGAGGCTGAGGCAGGAGAATCACTTGAACCAGGGAAGCAGAGGTTTCAGTGAGCCAAGATCGCACCACTGCACTCCAGCCTGGATGACAGAACAAGACTTTGTCTCAAAAAAAAAAACCAAAAAACTATTTTCTACAACTTTCTAGAAGGCTAACATAAATATTCTTCTCCTTAGTTCTTTTTTTATGGTGCCAAACTTAGTTTTATTTAAGACATTGCATTTTCCATTTGCAATACTGTTTATAAAATGCAATGTTATTTCCTTCCACGAGCACATGTTCCATACTCAAGTATTGAGAATGCCCAAGAATTTACTATAGCAGCTTAATTTTTAAACTGCTACAAACAGTCATATTGTGACCATGAAGAAGTATCCCGAAGACAAAAGCTAACACACACAAAATAGGACAGCAGTGAGATCATCAGGACCAAAGCTCTGATCAAACTGTACCTAAAACTCACATAACTCTAGACTTACAGTTACATGGGCCAGTGTCCCTGTTTGACTCGCATTTTCTGTTAACTATAACTGAGACATCTTTATGTCTACCACACTTAACAGTCAACATCCCTTAAGACTTTACTTACAGAAAACTTTTCATGGCTGGTAAATACTCTTCTCTCTTTTCCTTTGAGCTCCTCCAGTACCAAGAGTCTGAGTCACTCACCTTATCACTTCTTTCTCTTTCAGACATACACACATACAACAAACCCTTGTGGCATATTTGTGGTGTTTTACCTAACTTTCTGCCCTTCCCTTGGTTATAGCCCTGACCCTGGTACAAGATAACATTTAACATTTGTTACACGGAATTGTGACTGTCAGTGCTTCTGTCTCCTCCTCCCCTGAAGACTGTTAGCTCCTGAGGGCCTGACAGTCCCTTGACTCAACTCCTCTCTACTTCAATGTTTTATGCTTTGACTCAAAAAGATGGGGCTTAGCAGGGAGAAAGGTGGAAGGCTGAAGGGCATCCATCCAAACTTGTTTACTAACATTTGTATGTTCTTCCCTAGTTAACTGCCTCTATGCCTTGGCTGGAGAGGGAGCCACCCAGGTTCCCTTCACCTGGAATGTCTATTTTCACACATTCCAAACTCAAGGTCAACTCTGAAAGGAGTAAGGGCTGTAATCGACTGGAAAAGGACAGGTGGCAACTTTCTGAGATTATGGTAATGTTCTGTATCTCAGTAGGGATGTGGGTTACACAGGTATATACATTTGTCAAAACATGAAATTATACTCTCAAGATGCGTGCATTTATTTCATTTTATGGATATTTGACCTTTAAAAAGGTTCACATATTGAACTCTAGTAAATGGCATGCATGATGAAATGTTTAAAGGAATGTGTACACATGTTCATAATTTTGAAATGCATAAAGTGTTGATACATGGCTGGACATACGTGATAAAGTCAAGTGTAGTAAAACGCTAGTTGTAGAATCTGGGTGGTGGATATTTGGGTGTTCACAGTACAATTACTTTGATGTTCTGAATGTTGGAAAATGTTCATCATAAAATGTTAGGAAAAAAATAAGAAATGTGGGCTAACATCTCTGATGTCTTCACAGTCACAGACTTGGTTTAGACCTCATTACATCTTAACTGGAATCTTGCAATCACCCTTACACTGGCCTTCATGTTAGCCCACTGCAGTCTCTCCTCACCGCAAGGATCGCCAGAGAGAACCTTCAGAAACATAAATTGGACCTCTGTGATCCGGTCCCTACCAACCTCTTCAGCTTCATCCCTGACACTTGCCACCTTACTGCAGCCTGTACTACAGCTCAACCCAGGGCTTGCAGTTCCACTCACACACTGGGCTATGTTACGATTTTCCGGTTTTGTTTTGTTTTGTTTTTGAGACGGAGTCTCACTCTGTCACCCAGGCTGGAGTGCAGTGGTGCGATCTTGGCTCACTGCAACCTCTGTCTCCGGGGCTCAAGCGATTCTCCTGCCTCAGCCTCCCGAGCAGCTGAGATTACAGGCACCCGCCGACATGCCCAGCTAATTTTTGTACTTTCAGTAGAGACAGGGTTTCACCGTGTTGGCCAGGCTGGTCTCGAACTCCTGACCTCAGGTGATCCACCCGCCTTGGCCTGCCAAAGTGCTAGGATTACAAGTATGAGTCACCACACCCAGTCTGCTTTATGACTTTCTACTTTTGCTCCTATTGTCCCCTTTGCTTGGAATGCTTTATTCCAACACATCCTCTGCCCTCCTTGCCTGGTAAATGCTCTTCAAGACTCAACCCAGGGATTACTTCTTCCCAGTAGCACGTCTTCCCAGTAGCACGTCCTGGGTTGAGTCTCCTTCTTTTTTTTTTTTTTTTTTTTTTTTTCAGACGGAGTCTCACTCTGTCGCCAAGGCTGGAGTACAGTGGCGCGATCTCGGCTCACTGCAACCTCTGCCTCCCGGGTTCACGCCATTCTCCTGCCTCAGCCTCCTGAGTAGCTGGGACTACAGGCACCTGCCACCACGCCCGGCTATTTTTTTGTGTTTTTAGTAGAGACGGGGTTTCACCGTGTTAGCCAGGATGGTCTCGATCTCCTGACCTTGTGACACGCCAGCCTCGGCCTCCCAGAGTGCTGGGATTACAGGCATGAACCACCACACCCAGCCATGGGTCTCCTTCTTTCATGCTCCCATAGCACCTCAAACTTATTTGTAACATAGTATTTATCCTACTATGATCTATGTGGGTTTCCATGTCTGTATACTAAACTAGATGCTTCTTGAAGAGCAAGCCTTCTAAAGGCATGCACAGGGTCTGATCTAAAAGAGGCTTTGATAAGCCACTGTAGAACTGAACAATTGATATTGAACTGGCATGGATGACACTCTGGCACTCTCCAACAACTTCGTGTTATAGATTTGATTGTATCTCCTCTACAGGAGTTTAAGGCCCACTGCCCCTATTGACTCAGCCATCTTTCTACGTCTCTCAAACACCATCTTCCTCATGAAGTCAACTCAATTTCCTGCCCCAGTTTGGAATGATCTCTCCAATTCCTTTAAAGGCTTACTTTCTATGTACTTCTTTTTTTTTTATTTTTTTTTATGAGATTACACGCCTTTTTGGGCAAATTTTGACTAGGAAAAATTAAACTACATTGACTGATCAAAAAAAAAAACTGCCACAGAATTACTTTGGTCCTTCAATGTTTCAAGTGTGTGGAACGATGCTGCATCTATACTTGGGTTATCTTACTCAGTGGTGGGCCCTGAGAAAGCACCACCAGAGGGAGAAGATCCACCAACAGTGAATCCCCTAGGCATTCCTCCTGCACTCTGCTACAGCTTGGTAATGATGGGATTGCAGACTTTCTCCAGCCCTTTCTGCTGATGTTCAAATTCTTCCTTCTCAACAGCCTCATTCTTATCTATCCAGTTAATAATTTCATTATGCCTGACAAGAATCTTCTGTTTGTCTTCATCATGAATCTTGCCTTGAAGTTTCTCATATTCAACAGTTGCTTCCATGTTGAATTCATAGGATTCAAGGGAATTCTTGGATGACACCTGTCTCTGCTTCTCATCTTCAGCTTTGTACTGTTCAGCCTCCTGGACCATACACTTAATGTCTTTCTTGCTAAAATGGCCCTTGTCATTAGTGACAGTACTCTTGTTCTCTTTTCCTGTACTCTTATGCACAGCAGAGACATTGAAGGTGCCATTGGCACCAATATCAAATGTGACTTCAATGTGAGGAACACCTTGGAGTGCAAAAGGTATGCCTATGAGTTGAAACTTGCCAAGCAGGTTGGTATCCTTGGTCATGACATGCTCACCCTTCGTAAACCTGAATAAGCACATCAGGATGCTTGTCAGGGTAGGTAGCGAAGGTCTGTCTGCTTGGAAGGAATGGTATTATGCTTAATGAGAACAGTCATGACTACACCAGCAGTTTCAATACCATGGAAAGGAAGAATGACATACAAGAGCAACAAATCTTGAGCATTTTCAGATTTGTTGCCAGACAGAATGGCTGCTTGAACAGCTGCACCATAAGCAACAGCTTCTTTAGGGCTGATGCTCTTATTCAGTTATTTTCCATTGAAAAAGTCTTAGAGAAGCTTCTGAATCTTGGGGATACAAGTTGAACCATCATCCAGGAAAATATCATGAATCTGTGACTTGTCTAGTTTGGCATCTTGAAGGGCTTTCGCTACGGGGTCCAGGTGTCACAGAAAAGGTCAGCATTCAGTTCTTCAAATCGGGCATGTGTAAGAGGTATAGAAGTTGATTCCTTCATAGAAAAAATGGATCTCAATACTAGCCTGGTTGCTCAAGAGAGAGTGTACTTAGCATGTTCACAAGCAGTATGGAGATGTTAGATAGCTCTCTTATTCTCACTGATATCTTTTGTATGCTTGTGCTTGAACTCGGCAATAAAATGGTGGACCACTTGGTTGTCAAAGTCTTTTCCACCTAAGTTGGTGTCTCCTGCTGTAGATTTCACCTCAAAGATTCCATCTTCAACAGTGAGGACTGACACATTTAAAGTGCCACTTCCAGGCCAAGTGCAGTGGCTCACGCCTGTAATCCCAGTACTTTGGGAGACTGAGGCAGGTGGATCACCTGAGGTCAAGAGTTCGAGACCAGCCTGGCCAACATGGCAAAACTCTGTCTCTATTAAAAATACAAAAATTAGCTGAGGATGGTGGCGCATGCCTGTAATCCCAGCTACTTGGGAGGCTGAGGCACAAGAAAGGCTTGAACCCTGGAGGCAGAGGTTGCAGTGAGCCAAGATTGCATCACTGCACTCCAGCCTGGGCAACAGAGTGAGATTCTGTCTTACAAAAAAAAAAAAAGCCAGGAATGGCGGCTCACGTCTGTAATCCCAGCACTTTGGGAGGCTGAGGGGGGCAGATCACCTGAAGTCAGGAGTTCGAGACCAGCCTGGCCAATGCAGTGAAACCACATCTCTACTAAAAATACAAAAAAAATTAGTCAGGTGTGGTGGTGGGCGCCTGTAATCCCAGCTACTCAGAAGGCTGAGGCAGGAGAATCACTTGAACCCAGGAGGCAGAGGTTACAGTGAGCCAAGATCACACCACTCCGGCCTGGGTAACAGAGTGAGAATCCATCTCAAAAAAATAAATAAATAAAAATTCAAAAATACCACTTCCAAGGTCAAAGATCGGCACGTTTCTTTGAGCTCCAACCTTCTGTCTAAGGCATAAGCAACAGAAGCAGCAGTTTGCTCACTGATAATTCTCAGTACATTGAGATAAGTAATAGTTCCAGCATCTTTGGTAGCCTGATGCTGAGAATCATTAAACTAAGCTGATATTGTGACCACAGTATTGGTAACACTCTTCCCAAGGTAGGCTTCTGCCATTTCCTTCATCTTTGTCAGAACAACAGAGCAGCTGTCCCCAACCTTTTTGGCACCAGGGACCAGCTTCATGGAAGACAATTTTTCCACAGACCAAGTTGCAGGGGGTAGGATGAGGGGAAGATAGTTTTAGGATGATTCAAGCACATTACATTTATTGTGCACTTTATATTATTATTACATTGTAATATATAATGAAATAATTATATAACTCATCATAATGTACCATCAGTAGGAGCCCTGAACTTGTTTTCTCACAACTAGACGTTCCCATCTGGAGGTGATGGAAGACAATGACAGATCATCAGGCATTAGATTCTCATAAGAAGTGCTAGATCCCTTGCGTGTGCAATTCACAATAGGGTTGACACTCTTATGAGAATCTAATGCTGCCACTGACCTGACAGGAGCTCAGGTGATAATGTGAATGACGGGGAGCCGCTGTAAATACAGATGAAGATTCACTGACTTGCTGCCACTCACCTCCTGCTGTGCAGCCAGTTCCTAACAGGCCACAGCTCGGTACCAGTCCGTGGCCTGGGGATTGAGGACCCGTGCCCTAGAGGACACCTTTCTGGACAGAAGTTTTTTTATCTCTCCCTTGTATTCTACTTGGACCTTGGGCCTGCCAGCATTATTCACTACCATGGAGGGCCAATGCTTCATATGAGACTGGACAACAGCATAATCAAGTCTGTGTCCAATCAGCAATCAGATTTGGCATCAAAAAGTGCTTTAATGGGGTTCACTGCAACTTGATTCTTTGTGGCATCACTGAGCAATTGTTCAGTATCAGTAAAGGTGACATAGCTTGGAGTGATTGGATTTCCCTGATCATTGGCAATTACCTCTATTTTTCCATACTGGAAAACAACCACACAAGAGTAGATAGTGCCAAGATGAATACCTACTGCAGGTCCCTTAAACATGGTTGTTTGCATGTAGGCTGGATTGGATTGTGAAGACAGACACAGGAACCCCAAAAGTGGCCACTGCATTCAATAAATCCCAATAAATTCTTCAAATGACTTTGCAGTATGTAAATCAAGGTAAGGCCTCATTCACTTCATTCAGTCATTCTACACATAGGTATTGAGTCCCTCCCTATTTTGTGTCAGTGTTGGGAATACAGTTAGCCCTCTGTATTCCATAGAAAGTATTTGAGTTAAAAAATGAAAAAAACACAAAATAATACAAATTTAAAAACAATAAAACTATTTACATTGTATTACTTATTATAAGTAATCTGAAGATGATTTAAAGCATACAGAATAGCCTACATGCAAATACTACACCATTTTACATAAGACTAGAGCATCTGCAAATTTTGGTACCCTCATGGTGGGGGAATAGGGGAGTGTCCAAGAACCAGTCACCAGCAGATGGACTGACTGTATAACCCAACCCCTATTTCATGGAGCTTATAATCTAGTAAGGATAGATAATCATCAAGTGGAACGATGCAAAATATCGTATCAAATGGTGCTAAGTGTTATGAAGACTGCATAATATCATGTCAAATGGTGCTGTTATGAAGACAACAGACCGCTTCGACATGTAAGAAAGCACTTTAGAATTAGTGGGCTTAGAAGTCCCTTAGGCAGATGACATTTGAGCTGAAGCCTGAATGATGGAGAAGACACAAACTTTTTAAGCATGACTAGCTTAAGTTTTCACAGCCTTTTATTCACTGACTTGCTGCCATGCCAATGTTTGAGTTACTGTTGGTTTGTCTCCAGGAAAAATTTTGAATTGTCTCCAGATAGTTTAAAAGTAAATGTAAACTTTCATTATCATCTATGCAAAGATTCATTCTTTAGCTACACAAGGGAGGACAGATTTCCTGGAAGAGAAGGAAAAGGGTATGGGGACCTGTGAATGGTTGAGAGGCGCCTGCCACTGGGAATTTGTTATTGAGTATTTGGAGATTTGAGAGCAGTATAAGCACCAAAGACAGTGTTTAAGTCTTTACGATTATTTCTCCATTTTGTACCTTCCGTAACAAATTCTATCAACTGGTAGGACTCCACATTTGACACTAAAATATATACAATTATCAGTCCTCCTCAGTTATCTGGGGCTATGAAAAAGAAAACACAAGCATATTGCAAGTGGCAATACAACAACAGAGCTTTACTGTAGCATTTTAATTCCTCTAAAATTACTACTGGATCTTTAGAAATGCCAGCCACCAGGGCAGCACTCTCCCAGGCAAACATTATGACTAAACTGTAAAATATTGTGAAATATATTCATGAAGGAGGTGAAGACAAAATCGGTAAACAGGAATGAGTGAGGAAGCAACATACTGGAACGATGAAACAGGGAGTTTTTTGCAATTTGTAAATTTCAGCATCGGATGTTTCGTTGTGAGGTCTTCTTAGTCTAATGTTCACAATTCTAAATGTAATTAAGTTCACCAATACTTTGGGGGTTCCTATTATAGCAGTCAAAGGTCTTTTGTGAAGAACTGAAATGATGAATAACTGATGGTCACAGCCCTTAAAAACCTTATAATTGAAGGAAAGACTAAGGAGTAAAGTCCAGGTGCTCATTAACTATTAAAATAAGGCAGATTTTAAGACAGATATTATAGAGAGTAAGGCAAAGTATTGTGAAATTACAGAAAAAATAATAATTAAATCCAGTAGAAGTATCTGCAGATGCTATCCAGAGGAACTGGTGTCCTGGCTGAGATGGAGCCAGCAGTTATGGGCAATAATAGTGTTTCAGGTGGAGAAAAAAAAAGTGATCAGACACCAAGATGGCAACACACAGGCAATATTCAGGGAACAGAGATACGTGTGGTCAGGGGACAAATAAAGAGTTTGGGGAGAGGGATTCTATAGAAACAGAATGAAAGAAACGTGGGTTGGTACTAGAGTTAAAGAACTTTAGACTGGCAAGTAATGAGATAGCATTGAACATTTTTTTAGTAGAGTAGCTAGTGTAAAGAATGGACAGAAAGAGCAGCAGTATGCATTAATTTCAGTTTATATAAACACTACCATGGACCAGGTGTTGAGATTTGACCTCAAATTTGGGGATTAGATAATTTGTTGATAGAATGGACAATGGTTTGTGAGAAGAAAGAGTTGAAGATGATTCTGCAGTTCCAAGTCTGGGTGACTGGGAGGATGTTAATGCCATTCTCTAAGCAGAAGCAGGTTTGGAGTGGAATAGGTTTGGTTTTGGGCATGCTGTTGCCATGACAAAACTGATGTCACATATCCTATTTCCTGATTCCTCCTGGGATTGTTCCAGAGCTATCACCATGATTAATAGTTAATAGTGGAACAACTCCTTGAGAATAAAATGCCACAGGTACCATTTACAAGTATGACACATTACGTTCTTCTGGCAACTGGGTAGTTGATCTGAAAGACTGGCTGTTCAAAGTTCAAATCATCTTCATTACACAATGCCGCCGACTGCACGCCCACAGGATACCTTAACCCGGTATGCTTCAAGGACAATATTCTCGCCATCACAACAGCGTTATACATTGTAAACTGCAAACTGAAAAGTTGCCTTTATTCTGAAGGAAAATCAATTTAATATTCTTCTACCAAATTACCAAAACAATGTTTCTGGCGGAGGCTGGGGGGGGGTTGGTGGCAGAAGCCTTTCCAGAGACTGACTATGGTGTGGGATTCACATCTTCAGTAGGTCCCCCGAGGAGGGTAACGAACGTCTCGGGTAGTCTTTCACCAGAATTGTGTTCAACAACTCACATTCTGGAGCCAACCCGCACATCAGAATCCAGCTTAGGCACCACACAGCAGTGATCTCGGACAAGTTACTCAATCTCTCGTGTCTCAAATTATTTACCTGTAAAACATCTACAACTAGAACTGAAAACTTGGCTGCCAGGCACTGGGCTGGACACAGATTTACAGCGGTGAGGACCACCAAGGGAAACTAAAATTCGAATGTAGGGAACAAACGATTAACAAGTTAGTTTCTGAATGAAAGACTCCTAGCGTAAGAATTCAACTGGATAATTCCTGTAAAGCATTTAGTAGAGTAAAGAGCGAAGGGAAATTCTGAATAAAAGGTAGATGCTATTTTAGGATTTGGCCCTCTCCGCCCCCTACCAAAACCACGTAAACTCTTAATAGAAGCGACTTTTGTCAGGCGCCTAAAGGCGGCTTTTAGGATAGGAAGGGTCCTCTCTTCCTACTTGGGGTAAATGCGTTTTACCAGCCTTTAGCGACCCACCCAACCCCAGGGACATTTTTTGGGGGGAGGTTCTCTAGTGCTAGACAAGTTCCCTCTAATAAAGCCCCTTCGACGAGGTGCCAGGATTGGGGTGAGGGAACCTTGCCGCTCCCACAAGGGCTGGGCACAAAAAACAAACAAAAAAATAAGATATTTTGGTCTTCCCCCAAAGCATAGTAAAACAATTTCCCCCGAACCCGGCCGCCGTGAGCCCAGGGACCCCCCCCCAGCCCAAATAACAATGGCGCTGGAGAGGGCGTGGCCGCGCGTACCTGGGGTGGGGGAAGGGGAGAAAGGCGGCCAGCTCCGGTCAGAGCCACTCGCAGGGTCACGTGACATCTTGCCTCGCCCCGCCCCGCGAACGGACCTGGGCGGGGAGGGATTCGGGAAGGGGCGGGGAAGCGGATGGAGCGGGGGCACTGGCGATGACGGGAAGTGACGAAGGGGCGTAGTTCGCTGCGTGCAGCGACGTGGCTGCGGGGCCGACACCGGACAGCGGAAGTGGCTCCGGCGGTGGGACTTGAGTGTTTGTGTTTTGGTTCGTGAAGGAGCCAGCGGCTGGCCTTAGGGGAGGAGGCAGAGGGAGGAGGAGGAGGAAGAATTCGTCGGAACTCCATCGCCGGCGGCGGCGGCGGCGGAGGAGGGGAAAGGAAAGAGGAAGGCGGAGCGGCGAGAGGCGGAGACGGAGCTCGACAGGGGCGGCACCACGGCAAGAGCCCCGCACAGTCCAGTGTGAGGGGAGCGACGCGAAGAGCAGACGGCGCCGCCGCCGCCACCACCACCGCCATAGACACACACTCATCCTACGGGCCACGCCTGGGCCTTGGTGCCAGGAAGCTTCGGCCCCGCAGCCCGGCTTGCTGCGGTCTCAGGTAACCGAACCGCCTCTCCCCCTGCGCAGGGGGGGTCTGGACCCCAGGTTATCCGCGATCCCCAGCCTGTCCGCGGCCCTGCGGGTACTAAGACCCCCGCCCCTTCTCCCTCATGCGCAGCAGTGGCCTGGACCAGAGAACTATCGAACCCGGCGTCTTGTACTGCCAGCCCTGGTGACTCATCCTCAAGGGGCTCTGGAGACCGGGATTTGGGGACTGACTGAGGGAGCGACGGGTGTCACCCTTTCCCTTCTCAAGATGGCGCCGTGGAAAGTGTACTGGAGGCCGCGGTTCCGCCTGGTCCCTGTGCTGGCAGTCCTGGGGGTCTCGGTCAAAGCCAGCCAGGTTCGGGGGAGGAGGTTGGAAAGGCCAAGGGACCTGGCGAGTGGTGCTTATCCAGGCGATCTGGAGTTGGCTATAAGCTACTCAGGTGCTCTCCAAGCAGGAACCCGGGCCTACTGCAGGTGTGAATATGGGGAGCTCCGCCTACCTGCAACTTCCAAAGACCAGTAGTGTCGGTGGGTGGGAGACTCGTCAAAATGGGCCGTCTAGAGACTCTTGTCTTATGTATGGAAGGTAGTGAACTACAGCGTTAAATAAATTCGAGATAACAGGACCGCTGAACTCCTTCACTGGGTAGAGACCATGAAACTTGTTCTGGTGTTATCTTCCCTGGAAGCTGTTTACCTCTGAGACTTTTTCAAACTTTTAAGTTCTGAACGTCATAGTTCACATACTTAGTTTTTGTCTTGCTTAAGTGGAATCAAAGCGTTCAATCAGTTGCCTTTTACATAATAAGAAAAAAACACTTGCATATCTCTGGGAATACTCAAGACTGCTCATAAACTTTATTCCTAAAGTAAAATGGAAGTGATAACTCAGCATTTGTGTAAGCAAAGTACATGGAACAGTGCCTGGCACAAAATAAGTGCCCAATTTTTTGATCAAAGAACACTTAGAAGGATTTTAACTATAGAATGATTAACAGTTATTTTCAAAAGATTACAAATGTATATTATGCAAAATTCTTGTTTTGCAAAACAAGTTTCAGTAAGCAGTGAATACAAATGAATACACGTAATTTTTAACCTTCGTGTTTTGCTAAGTGTTTATTTACTATTAACTCTAGTTATTTCCTGTTTGAGATCCTCAAGGGGAGTAGCCAAAGTTAAGTAACTTTAAACCTTAAAAGTCAAAGTGAAATCAATCTTGTTTGATTTTTTTTTTTTTTTATGGGAGTCTGATGTTTTGCCTGAAATTTTGAAAGTACCGTAGAAATTTGGAGCATGTTGTCCTTGATAAGTAATTTCTTGTTTTTGTAAATAAAAAGACAAATGGAAAATGTTTTAATTGATACTGCTTGTGTGATATCTGAAGATGTATTGGTGCATTTTCAGTACATATGATGTTCTCTAGATATTTTCTTATCAAAGGACCACGTTATTGACAATTTCAATCCCTACTATGTTTATTAGAGATTGTTTACATGTATTGTTTCATTTAATTGTCACAGCAGCTATGCAAGTTAGATATTATGGGAATAGAGACTTGGAAATTAAAGAATTTGCCCAGGCCGATATTGGTATAGCCAGGATTAGACCCCCAAGTCTGGTATGTTTGTGGGGAGGGGGCATTTTTATTTATACGTCGTTATTTAGAAGCAACTCAGATATTACCTCAATTAATCTGTAAATATTTCAGAATGTAATGGTAAAAGATAAGGACTCTAAAAAGCTGGTGTTTAGTTAAGGCAGGGAGGTAGTTTTATTGCCTTAAGAACTAAGATCTCGTGGACATGTTAGGGAATTCAGTATCAAGAGCATATTATAAACTGATTTTATGGGAAAGGCGTATTTCTTTCTTTTGTTTTTAATACAGAGACAGGATCTCACTGTTGCCCAGGCTGGTCTCAAGCAGTCCTTCTTCCTCAACCGCCAAGTGTTGGAATTTACCAGTATAAGCCACTGTGTCCAGTGTGAAAGAGATATTTCTTATATGAGGTAGCTAAGTGAAATATAGCGGGGTTTTTAGAGAGGGAATCATCAGGTTTAATATATTAGTATATATTCGGATTTTGATTAAAAATAGAAGGAAACTGTTAAGATTGGCTTGTGAGTGGATTGAAAAAGGTTCTTCAAATATTCACTAATTCCTTAGAGATTAAAAATTAGCACAGGAGTTGCCATTCAGGCTAGATTTTTTAATGTGTTGTTTAAATAAAAAATAATGGCCTGCAGGCTGGGTGTGGTGGCTCACACCTGTAATCCCAGCCCTTTGCGAGGCTGAGGCAGGAGGATTGCTTGAGCCCGGGAATTCAAGATCATGCTGGGCAACATAGCAGGACAGTGTCTCTACCAAAAAAGTGGCCTGGCATGGTTCTGAGCGCCTGTAGTCCCAGCTACTCAGGAGGTTGTGGCAGGATTGCTTGAGCCCAGGAGCTGTAGGTTACAGTGAGCTATGACCACGCCACTGCACTCCAGCCTGGGTGAGAGAGCAAAACCCTTTCTCAAAAAAATTAATTAAAAAAAAAGTCATGCATATTTTTCGTCTAAAAACTACAAAAAAGTTACAATTAGTGTAAGTAAATGAGTCAGTAATAATCCCACCACATAGAGAACAACTGTTAGCATTTCTGTGTATGGTATACTTGAGCAGATGAAGAAACAGTTTTACGTCTGTCTGCCATTAGGCACACAAACCTGGGATACTGAAAATATTTGTTGTCCAAAATTACCGTTAATTAAATGAAAAATGCGTCGTTTAACAGAAGACTTCAAATAATACTAAACTCTAGGATCTGTTCTAAAAGCTTCCCATTTATTAATAACATAATTTTTCTCAAAACAATGTTAACCCAAGTAGCCTGGCTACAAAACTTGAGCTCGAGTCATCTCTCAGGTTGCCTGGGTTTGAAACTCAGCTGTGTGTCACTTCTGTGACAGTAACTATGTGACCTCAATTAAGCTTCTTAACATCTCTGTGCTTGTTTCCTCATTTATAAGGATTGTAATAATATGTCATTTTATAGGATTGTTGAGAAGTTAAGTACTTAAAGTACCGCCTGGCACAAAGTTGAAGCTTTGAGGTTAGCCTTTAAAAAAGAAAAAAAGAAAAAATGATTTTGGGCTCAAATCCTATACCTTTAAATTTCCTTTAAAAGATAGTGACATTGAAGGTCTAGTAGAGCTTAAGATAATCGTGCTATAGGCAAAATTTAAAGTGATTAATAGTAAATTTGCTTTACTGATTTGTATATTTAATTCATAATTGTTTCTTTACAGGTTTCTTTACCTCCAGAAAGAAGAATATTGACCCCTTGAATTCTGGAAGTTCATTGAAGAATCTGAAATTAAGGACTTATTTCAAATTTGGACATGGCTAATCGAGGCGCAACAAGACCCAACGGGCCAAATACTGGAAATAAAATATGCCAGTTCAAACTAGTACTTCTGGGAGAGTCTGCTGTTGGCAAATCAAGCCTAGTGCTTCGTTTTGTGAAAGGCCAATTTCATGAATTTCAAGAGAGTACCATTGGGGGTGAGATTTTCTTTTTTCCCTGCTTCATTTAATCGAATCATACGTTGACAAAGTATTTTGATGTTCCAATTGTGTGATTATGAATAGCTAAGTCATAGAGTGAAGAAAAGAGCTGTTCAGCTTACCTTAAGCTTTAAAACTTGCCTTTATTTTTGTTAAAATGATGTGTTTTTACATTTGATTGGTTAATCCCTTGTGGTTATATTGTCGCTAAAATACAGATAAAAACATGAGTAGAATCAGTGTCTCAAGTAATAAGACTTGACCTGATACCTATTTCTAGCTAACAAGTAGAAGCTTCTTCAAATTAATACAGTACATGTTTGTGCTCATTATATTGGTTTAAAATGAATAGTAAAAAAAAGTAACCTTAAATTCTGATCTATATAACTGAACTATTTGTAAATCATTATACTTATTTGTAAAATTAATTAAATATAATTAAATACTGCTAGATGTACTTTTTTTTGTTGTTATTTAAGAGATGGGATCTTGCCTAGGCTGGAGTGCAGTGTCTGGATCATAACTCACTGCAGACTGCAGCCTGGAACTCTCAGCTCAAATGATCATCCTGCCTTAGCCTCCCACTAAGTAGTTGGGCCTAAGGGTGCTTGCCACCATGCCAGGCAAGTGTTTTGTTTTTTTTTTAAGAGTCAGAGTCTTGCTGTGTTTCCAGGTTGGTCTTGAACTCCTGGCCTCAAGTAAGCCTCCATTCTCAACCTCCCAGGTAGCTGTGATTACAGGTGCTCCCTGCCAAGATGTACATGTAAGAATGCTCCTAAGCTGAGGGAAGAGAAAAAGTGATTAATGGAAAGGGACATGACAGGAAAATGGAACCTGAAGAAAAAGATGAAACGAGAAGGGAAAGAGTAGGCACTGACAAGGTGGTCATGGTGCGACAGAGATGAGGGGAAGGTAAGATGCAGGGTGAAAAGGAGACAGCGAACAGTACGGTGTTGTCAAGAGAGGACGTGAAGTGGGAAAATTGAATTTTAGCTGGGCATGGTGCTGCATTCCTGTAGTCCCAGGTATTTGGAGGCTGAGGCAGGATTATTTTAGCCTAGGAGTTCAAGTCTAGCCTGGGCAACACAATGAGAACCCATCTCTTTAAAAAAAAAAAAAAAATTTGACTTTAATCAAAGAAATCTATAATTATATAGCTGTGGTACAAGAGAGCCTCTTTTGGGCCGCTGTTTAATCTGTGAAATGATGCTTTTCAATTAGATGAAATGTGGGAAGAATGACACAGTTTGAGATTCACGATATTTTGCAAGTGATACATAATTAAGCAATGCTCTTTTCTGAGGTATTTGTATATATATTTTAACCCCATCCTGTAAAATTAAAGTCAAACTGTGGAAATAAGACAGGTAGATACCAGCTGGCATGTGGCAACTTCTTGGAATCTGTCTTTCAGAAGCAAAACTTTATACTGTGCGTTTAGTGAGTGTTCTTCAGCAAATATGCTTGAGGATGTTATTCATAATCTTAGACCCATTCTAGTAAGATAAGTTACAGAACTCTACTACCTCCTGGCCTTTGTATATCTTGTTACAATGTTATATTAGAATGTTTTATGTTTTTTCTAATTGCTGAGCATCAGAAAGCATCATGGAGCTTTTGAGTCAGAAGTCTTGACATTTTAAAAAATGTTAATACAAAATATATTAGACATCCTTTGTGATTTTTTTTTTCCTTGAAGGTACATCCACATGTGATTTTGTTGTTGTTGTTAATACACTATATCCATTTTAATAATGAAATACTGCTTCTCTAGAAGGTTTCGCTTCCTCCAGAAGCAGTTTAATCAAAGCTAACTGTTCATCCAGTAGGAAAAGGTTAAAGAATGCTAGATCATGTACACTGACTTACTTTACTGTTAATGGCAGCATTTCCCAAAGTATATATGCATTCTGGGTTAAATACCTGGGCCAAATACGTTTGGGAGTTACTGTATGCTACTCTTTTCTCCTCTCTTTATTATTTTATTAAAATAATAATAAATCTGAAGTACTGTAGTATAGAACTTAATTGCTGGGGAGCTTTGCAAGAGCTTAAGGTTAGAATTTTTATCTTGTTTTGGGTAATCCACTTCTAAGTTTATTTTTTCCTAATGATAGCTCAAGAAGGGTGTTTAAAAGAAAAATGTAACCCATATCCTGTGTATCATAAACATATCTCTGATATGTGTGTATCTCCATATAATCTCCATGTAACACCAGTTAGATTGTCTTGATTTCATTAATGAATTTTTCATAAAGTTTCTATTGGTAGAGCTTCCTATTTAAAAACAAAAATGAATTTGCATCCAAATTTCTATTAATCCTTTTTTTTTTTTTTTGAGACAGGG
The DNA here is from genome assembly GCF_047675955.1 of Chlorocebus sabaeus. Lineage (NCBI taxonomy): Eukaryota > Metazoa > Chordata > Mammalia > Primates > Cercopithecidae > Chlorocebus > Chlorocebus sabaeus. Next base: position 65,326,013 of record NC_132918.1, read on the forward strand.
TCTCTGTCGCCCAGGCTAGAGTGCAGTGGCGCCACCCTGGCTCACTGTGACCTCCGCTTCCCAGGATTGAGCGATTCTCATGCCTCAGCCCGCCAAGTAGCTGGGACTATAGGCGCAGGCCACCACTCCTGGCTAATTTTTGTATTTTTAGTAGAGATGGGGTTTCACCATGTCGGCCAGGTTGGTCTTGAACTCCTGGCCTCAAGTGATCCGCCCGCCTCGGGCTCTCCAAGTGCTGAGATTACAGGCATGAGCCACTGCCCGTGGCCTAACTTTCTGTTAATCTTTATTGGATACTTTTTCACTGTGCTGACCCCATGTGAATACTATTCAGGAGGTATTACAGTACCATTATGATTATAGCTGTGGACACTGTTCTTTTATGCTCTGTACTCATAGCTCTTCACCTTTAGGAGCTAGAGTAGATGTAAAACATTTAAGAATTTTAAGGTTTGAGCTATTTCATGATCAACTCAAAAGGTCTATAACTTGCAGGTAATACGTATTTTTGTTTTGACTGACAGGTAGTAGAAGTTACCTGAAAAATGAAGCCAACCAACTCTTTTGCATTTCAACTGTTGGTTTTTTTTTTTTTCTTTTTGAGACAGAGTTTCACTACGTGGCCCAGGTTGGAGTGCAGTGGTACGATCTAGGCTGACTGCAACATCCACTTCCCAGGTTCAAGCGATTCTCCTGCTTCAGCCTCCTGAGTAGCTGGGATTACAGGCCCACACCACCACTCCCAACGAACTTTTGTATTTAGTAGAGACAGGGTTTTGCCATCTTGGCCAAGCTGGTCTCAGACTCCTAACCTCAAGTGATCCACCTGCCTCGGCCTCCCAAAGTGCTGGAATTATAGGCGTGAACTACCATGCCTGGCCTCAACTGTTTAATTTTCACTTTACTGTTTATATCTCCTGACTTGAGTTATTGTTCTGAAGCACTCACTTAAAATTTTCATCTCTATTTGATTGTGTTCGAAGGTGGATATCATATGTTACCTTCTTTGTGGATTCTGAATTCATTAAGAATATCAAGATTTCTTCTGTAATTTGTGTGGTTCTTCCTAAATATAATAACTTGATTTAAAAATTCCTGTTGCACTGGGCATGATGGCTCGCATCTGTAATCCCAGCACTTTGGGAAGCTGAGGTGGGCAGATCACTTAAGTCCGGGAATTTGAGACCAGCCTGGCCAACATAGTGAAACCCCATCTTTACAAAAAATATGAAAATTGGCCAGGCGTGGTGGCACACACCTGTAGTCCCAGCTACTCAGAAGGCTGAGGTGGGAGGATTGCTTGAACTCAAGAGGCGGAGGTTACAGTGAGCCGAGACTACACCCCCACACTCCAGCCTGGGTGACAGAGTGAGAACCCTGTTTCAAACAAAAAAAAAGAATCCTTGTTGCCTCACCATACTTCATGCATCTTACCCCTATAGCACTCTTGATGAAATTGCATGCAGCAGATTTAGCAATTTAGAGAGTTCTAGCTTGTTTGTAGGGGTTTAAAGTTTGCATGACATTTATGTTTTTATTGTTTGTCTGAAGTTAGCCGAGAGGTTAACAAGGAGCAGTAGGCTCAGAGAGTTGTCTTCCTTCTTTGCTTGGTACTGCATCTCTAGGCTCAGTAGCTCTTCAGTAAATACTTGTTGAATGAGGGCTAGCCATCTTTCATTTAGCACCTTGAATACCTGAAAAAACTTTAAAGATTCCTAGTGAGTTTCTCTTCTCAAGAAATATTTATTTTTAAGAAGACATTTGTGTGATATTTATAAACAAATTAATCCTCAGTGGTTAGAATATGCGGTGAAATAACAAGCAGACAGTCCTTTTTTTCTCTTCTGAGAAAAGTGCTTCATACCACAGTTACAATTTTGTTTGCACTAATCAAAAATGTCTTATAGGCCGGGCGCGGTGGCTCAAGCCTGTAATCCCAGCACTTTGGGAGGCCGAGACGGGCGGATCACGAGGTCAGGAGATCGAGACCATCCTGGCTAACACGGTGAAACCCCGTCTCTACTAAAAATACAAAAAAAACTAGCCGGGCGAGGTGGCGGGCGCCTGTAGTCCCAGCTACTCCGGAGGCTGAGGCAGGAGAATGGCGTAAACCCGGGAGGCGGAGCTTGCAGTGAGCTGAGATCCGGCCACTGCAGTCCAGCCCGGGCTACAGAGCAAGACTCCGTCTCAAAAAAAAAAAAAAAAAAAAAAAAAAAAAAAAAAAAAAAAAAAAATGTCTTATAGACTCTAAAGTTTAGGTAATGGAACTGTACATGAAAACATTAACATTCCTCTTGCTGGCTCTGTGATTTTTGAACATTAGCTTAGAACAGTGGTCCTCAAAGAGCATTCCCACTTCCAGAAGCAGCTGCATTAACTAGGAACTTGTTAAAACGCAGAATCTCGTGTTGAATCAAAGCATTTGGGTGGGACCAACAATTTAGGTTTTAATAAGTTTTCCAGATGATTCTGATGGCATACTAAATTTGAGAACCACTGCTTTATGTGTTCTGAGTAGTTGATTTTACATTGATACTAACATTGATTCTCCCATACACAGAATAATTGTGGGTTTTTTTTGAGGTGCGGTGTTTGTCGGAATTTTAAAAACATTGTTGACCGGGTGCGGTGGCTCATGCCTGTAATCCCAGCACTTTGGGAGGGTGAGGCTGGCAGATCACGAGGTCAGGAGTTTGAGATCAGCCTGGCCAACATGGTGAAACCTCATCTCTACTAAAAATACAAAAATTAGCTGGGCGTGGCAGTGGGTGCCTGTAACCCCAGTTACTCAGGAGACTGAGGCAGGAGAAACATTTGAACCCAGGAGGCGGAGGTTGCAGTGAGCCGAGATCGCGCCATTGCACTCCAGCCTGGGCGACAGGGCGAGACTCCATCTCAAAAAAAAAAAAAAAAAAAAAAAAAGAAATTTATTGCAGTTATTAACTCTAAGTGAAGTGCTGTTTCTACTTATATATGTAACACCCATCTAAATTGGTTAGCATGGCAGACTAGTTGTTTTTATTCTAAAACAACATCTAACAGGAATAAAAGTTACTGTTAAAATGAAGAAAAACAAGGCTTGTTTCAAACTTATTATTAACATACTATTTTACCTAACAATTCATGGCCAAGTAATTCTCAAGAATAAACCATTGTGGTTAAGAAAGAAGACTGTATCCAGATTAAAGTTTTTACCACAATGCCTGGCACAGAGTAAAAGGTTTATTAAATTATAGCTATTACAGTTACCATCACCACTGTTACTTTTGGCTGAGTCATTTTATCACTGTTGATATTTTTGTTGTATTGTCATGATATAGTATTATCTTGAGATGGTAGCTGTTACACCTAGTGCATAGCATTTGATTTAGAAAATTTGAAGATTTGAAAAACTTTGTGTTTTCCTTTTTTTTTTTTTTTTTTTTTTTTTAAACAGCCTGCTCTGTTGCCCAGGCTGGTGTGCAGTGGTGGCATCAAAGCTCACTGCAGCCTTGATGTGGGCTCAAGTGGTCTTCCCAAGTAGCTGGGAACTGACTGTAGGCATGCACCCCACACTTGGCTAATTTTTTATTTTTTTGTAGAGACAAGTCTCACTGTTGGTGCCTAAGTTGGTCTCAAACTCCTGGGCTACAGCAGTCCTCCCACCTCAGCCTCCCAAGGTGCTGGGATTATAGGTGTAAGCCACTATGCCCAGCCCAACTGTGTTATTTGTGGAAGTTTCTCAGAGGGAGAAATTACAGGGCTAAAGTACTACATGTATGCATATGTTAAAGAAAGTTTCTTCCAGTAACTACTTAATAATGTGTACCTGAAAATTGCTAAATTGTTAAATGTCCTCACCATTAAAAAATAGTAAGTGCCAGGCGCATGGCTCATGCCTGTAATCCCAACACTTTGGTAGGTCAAAGTGGGCAGATCGCTTGAGACCAGCCTGGCCAACATGGCCAAACCCCATCCCTACCAAAAAAAAAAAAAAAAGCAAAAAGTAGCTGGGCGTGGTCGCGCACGCCTGTGGCATGAGTATTGCTTGAACTTGGGAGGCAGAGGTTGCAGTGAGCTGAGATAGCGCCACTGCACTCCAGCCTGAGCAACAGAGTGAGACTCTGTCTCAAAAAAAAAAAAAAAAGGTAAGTAGGTGAGGTGATCAGTATTGAATTACCTTGATTTAGTCACCTCACAATGTGTACATATATCAAAACGTATTATATATCATAAGTATATATTGTAAATACATACGATTTTTATTTTTCAACAATACCTTAATAAAGCTGGGGAAAATAAAGTTACTTCCTAAACAGAAAAGCTAACTAGAAAATTTAAATCCAAATAACTTATGTTTTTCCAGTAGCAGAAAGCTTTCTACTGTTGCCCTTCACTTGTTAGCCTTCAGAATGGCTTGTTTGTATAATTATAATCTGTGCTTTTATCTTTTTGCATGTGCACATTGTTAAAAGTACTTTTGAGAAAGAATAGAAGACCTGGAGACCAAACCACCAGCATGTGGTTTTTGATTCATGAGAAAAAAATGTGTGTTTCAAATATTCATTCTACTTTGTGATACATTGATAGTTAAAATTTGTGGAAGTTAATCATTTGGTTTCAAGTGAAATGTTATTATCTTTATGCATGATATTTTCTTCTAAAAAGTACATACTCAGAATTTGAGAGGTTATTACCTAGAGAAGTTGATAGAGATTTGATATTTCATATCAGTTTATGTCACAACCTAAAAAAGTCTTTCAGTAGTCTTAATTATTCCCTAACTTCTTAGTTTAAAATATTATCATATGTGGCTACTTTAACATTCCTGTGAGCTGGGAGTCGGTATGCATGGTTCTCATCCTCACATGCTTTCATAAGCATTTATGTGAACTCTGTTTATACATTTGTAACACGAGAGTATTGAACTAGGTCAGGATTCTTGTAGGCCAGGTGTGGTGGCCCACGCCTGTAATCCCAACACTTTGGAAGGCCGAGGCAGGCATATCACCTGAGGTCAGGAGTTCGAAACCAGTCTGACCAACATGGCAAAACACTGTCTCTACTAAAAATACAAAAATTAGTAGGGCGTGGTGTCATATGCCTGTAATCCCAGCTACTGAGGCATGATAATTGCTTGAACCTGGGAGGCGGAGGTTGCAGTGAGCTGAGATCACACCATTGCACTTCAGCCTGGGTGACAGAGTGCTGAGGCATGGGAGGCTGAGACATGAGAATTGCCTCAACCTGGGAGGCAGAGGTTGCAGTGAGCAGAAATTGCACCACTGTGCTACAACCTGGGTGACAGAGCGAGACTGCATCTCCAAAAAAAAAAAAAAAAAAGGATTCTTGTAGAGCAGATGTTCTTATAAACTGTATACTCTTCTCATTAAACAATATAGTCAATACAATTTAACTTTTGTTTTCTTAAAATGTATTTTAAGATTTGGAATCATGAGCATCAGTTTCTGCCTTGCCATGCTTAGTGTGTTGATGCTGTCTGGTGGTTTGGAAATATTCAAGCTGTTTGGTAGAATGATTTTGCCAAATAGCTCTTAGTGAACTGCTCTTACTGATTCACTAATTTGCTGCTTTTATTTGTTATATATGGGAAATATTGGGTTGTCTAAAGCAAACCAAAATAAAACCGGAAATCATCTCTGATGATTCTAAAACTAGAAATCAGGGACGACTTCTTGGTATAGTTTGGGAGACAAATTGAGGAAACATTGTAATCTGGTGCTATATATTAAAGGTTTTTGAAAGTGATATTATATGCCATTTTTTAAAAATTAAGCCTAAATCTCCAACTGATCTTTCTGTTAATGTACTGATTTATATTATATATAAATATCTCCAAAAGAGGATATACATAGAAAGTAGTCTCAGTTCCATTCTGAGGAAATCTGTAAATTTGCATAAGCTTTAGTACATGGAGTTTGTGAGATTTATTCTGGCTGCATTTAGTCTATTTTTGCTAGCTCTCTGGTTGTGTTCTGATTTTTTGAGACAGGGTCTTGCTCTGTTGCCCAGGGTGAAGTGCAGTGACATGATCGTGGCTCACTGCAGCCTCAGCCTCTTGGGTCAAGCAGTCTTCTCACCTTAGCCTCCCAAGTAGCTGGGACTATAGGTGTGCACCACCATGCCTGGCTAATGTTGAAGTTTTTGTAGAGACGAGGTCTTGCTGTGTTGCCCAAGCAGGTCTTAAAACTCCTGACCTCAAGTGATCCTCCTGCCTTGGCCTCCCAAAGTGCTGGGATTATAGGCGTGAGCCACCGCGCCAGGCTGCATTCTGAATATATAAGGTTTCTAGATAATTGATCTTTTCAGAGACACACTGAGATGCACATGAAAGACACTTGGTTTTGAATAATAATTGGTGGAGGCAATTTTGCTTTTAGAATAGAATAAATAATTCTTACTTGATAGAAACATGGGAAATTTTGGCAAACTGTTTCTCCCTTTTTTAGGTTATATACCATAATAACCTGACATTGCATATACATAATCTTGTTTATGAAGTATGCTGAGTAAATTTATGATAGGATAATATCATTTGGAGTTACATCAAGAGCCTTTTCAGCAAACCTCTTTGTGAAGGACAGTAAAGATGTGTAAGAGTAAGAAAAGCAACAAGAGTACTTCTAAAGATTTTTGTTTGTTTTTGAGACAGGGTCTTGCTCTGTTACCCAGACTGGAGTGCAGTGGCATGATCGTGGCTCACTGCAGCCTCAACTTCTGGGCTCCAGCCATCCTCCCACCTCAGCCTCCTGAGTAGCTGAGACCACAGGCGTGTGTGCTCCTGCCCCCAGCTAATTATTTTTGTATTTTTGGTAGAGATGGCTGGTCTCTGTGTTTCCCAGGTTGGGCTCGAACTCCTGAGCTCAATCAACCAACCTGAATTAGTGTCGCAAAGTGCTGGGAGTACAGGCGTAAGGCACTTGTGCCAGGCCTCATTTTTTGTTTTTTCATTCATTGGTTACCTTGATGTATATGTAAACTTTAGTTACTTAGTTACTAAATTCTTCAAGATGAAAAAGTTAAGTGTTAACTGAAGTCATATGTTAGACTTTGAAAATAAGAATGCACTACAAATCAATATCTGAAGTAAGTGTTGCTAAACAGCATTCATCCTTCTTTCGAGGAAAGGTAGAAGCAGGATGAAGAACCAGTTAGTTATTCATGGTTTTTTAAGCCTTAAGTGTTTACAGTAGTAGTAGTTGGATATTCTTTGGGTCCCAAATAAGAAGTGGGTAATCTTGATACGTGACTAGTCACTGCATAATTATCAGACACCTTCAGCTTTTCTCAGTCAAAAAACTGTTCTTTATCTTTGCATTAAACTAGAGCCAGAATGTGTTCCACTTAGTTACTATCATTTTTATTTGAGGTATAACATGAATAGAATTTTCTCCTCTATTGCATTCATATGTAATTTGTGAATTTTAGAAATGTGTGACTTCTAGGAAATAAAGGATAATTTAAAGATAGGATACTTAAAATAATTACTTGTTATGTGATACATTCCTAGAACTTAAACAGCTTTTTCACAGGTTTCATTTGTACCTTGTCATGGCTATATGGGGAGGTACTAATTTTATAGATAAGGAAACTGAAGCAATAAAGGTTAAGTATATGCTTGAAGTTTTGCAACTAGGTGACAGCTGGGATTAAAGACATCTTTCTGAAATGCCATTCATGTTCTGGAATGTACTGTGTATGTGTGTGTTTCTCCTTGCAAGAGCCTCTCAGACTGTTAAATAATATGTAGTTTTTGACAGGTAGGGGCTTTCTTGCTATATATCACTTAAGGAAAATAATGTGAAAGTATTTTGAAAACAAAAGAATATAAGATGATAATTTAAATTGTCCATATTCCTAAATTATCATCACCATTTTCATTTTTTATGCCATTATCATGTATCACACACTATATTTTAACTGACTTTAATCAAATGCATTAATTTGTTCATGTGAATCAAAATTCAAGAGGTTTATAAGGTTTACAGTGAAAAATCTCCCCCTCATTTTCTATCAAGCCCACTCAGTTCTTTTCCCCAAAGATGATGTTACTTTGTTATATATCCTTGCAAAGTTGCTGCTATACTCAAATCTATATATTCGTGTCTCCCTTTTTACAAAATTTGAAATATGTCAAACCTACTATAATACACTTTTTATTTTTCACTTTAATGCTGGTCTAGTTATCTATTGCTGAGACACAAATGACTCCAAATGTAGAGACTTAAAATTATTTTATCATCTCCGTGGTTCTAGTGAGTGGGCTTAGTAGGTGTTTCTCACTCTGATCTTTCCCCTGCTTTTGCAGTTCATTATGGGGCAACAATCATCTCAACACATCTGGCAGTTGGTGCTGGCTGTTGGTTGGGACCTCAGATGGAGCTGTTAGTTAGAACACACCTACATGTAGTAGCCTTTTATGACGTTGCTCCAGAAGTCACATAGAAAGATAGCATCAGTTCTATTCTAGCCACAGGCCTGTACAGATTCAAGGGAAGAGTGTCAACATCACATTGTAAGAAGAATGTGGTATGGAGTGTCTTGTTGCAGCTACCTTAGAAAATACAATCTACTGGCCGGGCCGGGTGGCTCACACCTGTAATCCCAGCACTTTGGGAAGCTGAGGTGGGCGGATCACGAGGACAGGAGTTCAAGACCAGCCTGGCTAACATAGTGAAACCACTTCTCTACTAAAAATACAAAAATTAGCCGGGCATAGTGGTGCGTGCCTGTAGTCCCAGCTACTCGGGAGGCTGAGGCAAGAGAATGGCTTGAACCTGGAAGGCGGAGGTTGTGGTGAGCCGAGATTGCACTACTGTACTCCAGCCTGGGCAACAGAGCAAGAATCCATCTCAAAAAAGAAAAAAAAAAAAATACTATCTACCATAAGACCTATCTGTATCAAAAGAACATCCACATTTTTCTTGGCTGTAACAGTATTCCCTTGCATGTGTCATATTAGTAATAACAGTTCTCTAGTTTTAGATATGTACATTGTTATATCTTTGGCTGTAATAGTACTGTGCTAAATAACAGTGAGCAGTAATTTCTCACATATTCTGAGAATATCTGGAGTATATACTTTTAGAGCCCATTGTGTTTACTTTCTCTTTTTTTTATTTTTTGAATCGGGGTATCACTTGCCCAGGCTGGTGTTCAGTGATGCTATCACATCTTGCTGCAGCCTTGAACTCCTGGGCTCAAATGATATTCCCACTTCAGCCTCCCAAGTAGCTGGGACTACAGGTATGCACCAACACACTTGGCTGATTTTTAAATTTTTGTAGAAAAGGGTTCTCATTATGTTGCCCACGGTAGTCTCAAACTCCTGGCCTCAAGCCATCCTCCTACCTTCACCTCCCGAAGTGTTGGGATTAAAGGCGTGAGCCACCATGCCCAGACTGTGTTTCGTTTTTCTGTGAACTATTCATAACCTCATGTTATTTCTGTATAGATTTCTTTGTAATAGTCACACTACTGCATTCCATTTGATTTATTAATGGTAATATTTCTCAGTACATCTATATTGTCACATTTTAGTATCTGGCAATCTCCTCTTTTTATTTTTTAACTGTTCCATTGTTGGGCATTTAATGTTTGCTTTTTTGTTTGCTGTTTTAGGTAATCACCTAATAGAGGGGATATCTTAGAATTTCACCCGCCCTGCCGACTTACTTTTGTAAGATCAATTTCTAGAGGTGATTATTACTGAACCCAAAGGAATTTTATCCTAATAAAATTGTTTTGTAGGATCAAAAGAATTCTAGTCTTCATCACTTTTTTAACCCTTAGAGATACACCCAATTTCTTTGAGAGTTGGCCTAGATAATTATATCCTAGGATTACAGATTTCCTCTGTTAATAGGAGTTTAAAGTTTTCCGTCTCAGTTCTCTCTCCTTTAGTCTTTTTTTCTATTACGTTGTAAAATTCTCAGATATCAGAACTTTTGTCTTTGCTTTGAGAGACAAGGTCTTCCTCTGTCACCCAGGCTGAAGTGCAGTGGCATGATTATGGCTCACTGCAGCCTCCACCCCCTGGGCTGAAATGATCCTCCCACCTCAGCCTCCCAAGTAGATGGTACTACTTGTGCATGTGCCACCATGCCTGGCAAATTTATTTTTAAGATGGAGTCTTGCTATGTTGCCCAGGTTGGTCTTGAACTCCTGGCCTCAAGTGATCTTCCTGAGACAGGAATCCCAAAGTGATGGGATTATAGGTGTGAGGCACTGTGCTCAGCCAAATATTAGAACTTTTAAATTCATTTAATATATAAGCTTACTGCCAAGCATGAAAAAATCACTTTGAAGGCCAGTAATGTTTTAAAGGTCTGGAAGATTCTCTTGAGGGCTAGGAAGGATTATGTGCTAGGTTCTTGAACCAGGAGAAAAGGGAAGGAATCCTGGTATGCAAAATAGCTTGGGCACTATCCTTGCACATTTGACAAGTTTAGTGACATACTTTTGTTGAGTAAAGTATCTGTTGTCTATAGATAACATGTCTTTTGTAGATACTTACATATCTACCTACCTACCTATAGATATCTACATGTCTATATCTCCCTTAAAGCTAAGCTAATTTCCTTAACCTTTGTTGATATTTTGTTTGGTAGCCTTTATCTGATTCTAGTTAATAACTCGTAACAACCTGTACCCTATCATTTTTTTAAAAATACCTTTTGTCTTTGTAATGTGTTCTTTCATTCTTCTTCCCAATTCAGCAGTTTTGGTACGTTCCTGTTATGTAAATCTAATCTGGTGAGCAGAGATGTTCTTAGGATTATGCCACTTGGTGAGGTAATCACAGGGTCTTAGCCCTGAAGGCGCTCACACTGACTTTATCAGTTTATTCTAGGGTGATCAGGTTTGGGGCACTAACTTAATACTAACAAACTCCTAAGATTAATTTTATTTTACTTATTTTTTTGAGACAGAGTTGCCCAGGCTGGCGTGGGAAGAGTGCAGTGGCGTGATCTTGGCTCACTACAACCTCTGCCTCCCTGGTTCAAACGATTCTTGTGCCTCGGCCTCCTGAGTAGCCGTGACTACAGGCGCATGTCACCACGTCTGGCGAATTTTTCTATTTTTAGTAGAGACAAAGTTTCACCATGTTGGCCAGGCTGGTCTTGAACTACCTCAGATCCCACCTTGGCCTCCTAAAATGCTGGAATTACACAGACAGGAGCTACCATGCCTAGCCAAAACTCCTAAGATTAACTTACTTATTACCTACTTACTTACTTACTTACTTACTTTATTTATTTATTTATTTATTTATTTATTTATTTATTTATTTATTTATTTGAGACGGAGTCTCGCTGTGTCCCCTAGGCTGGAGTGCAGTGGTGTAATCTCTGCTCACTGCAACATCTGCCTCCTGTGTTCACCTGTCTCCGTCTCCCAGGTAGCTGGGATTACAGGTGCATGCTGCCACACCCGACTGATTTTTGTATTTTTAGTAGAGACGGGTTTCACCATGTTGGCCAGGCTGGTCTCAAACTCCTGACATCAAGTGATCCACCTGCCTTGGCCTCCCAGAGTGCTGGGATTACAGGTGTGAGCCACTGTGCGTGGCCCAAAGATTAATTTTCAAACAACGTGCATCAGTATGTTAGAAATACCTAGTGTTAGCTGGGTGTGGTGGTGCGTGCCCGTAGTCCCACCTACTCCGGAGGCTGACTTGGGAGGATTGCTTGAGGCCAGGAGTTCAACGGCACACTGAACTATGATAGCACCGCTGCCCCAACCTGGATGACAGTGGGAGACCCTGTGTTAAAGAAAGAAATTCCTGGGGCGACAATGTTCAGCTGGTGACATGTGGCTGACTGTCTTATGTACTGGTTAGTGGACTCCCTTAGAGTTGGGTGTCCCGTAAGGGTTGCTGTCAAGTTGTGATAGTAAAAAGCATTGACTTCTCAATATCCTTTACCCTAGACAGTGTTGGAGAAATACTGATTTTTATTCTTTACCTCACTTTTGACTTAATGCAGGATCTTCCCTGTGTATCATTAATATTCTTCAGGATTTTAAATCATTTCGCAACTATTACCTTTAGATGTTGCTCATAGATATTTATATTTGTTTTCTTCCTTTATTTATTTATATTTTGGGGCGGGGGTGGGGATGGGACAACAGGGTCTCAGTGTCACCCAGGCTCAGGTGATCCTCCTGCCTGAGCCGAAGACCTCTTCCCCCCTACCCCCCGCCTGGTAACTGGGACTACAGGTGCACGCCACCACACCTGTTTTTGTATTTTTGTTAGTAGAGACGATTTCTCCATGTTGTCCAGGCTGGTCTCGAATTCCCGGGCTCAAGCGATGTGCCCGCCTGGTCCTCCCAAAGTGCTGGGACTACAGGTGTGAACCACTGCACCTTACCCAGATTTCTTTTTTAAATTGTGGTAAAATATCCGTAACACAAAATTTACAATTTTAACCATTTTTTAGTATACAGTTGAGTGGTATTAGGTACTTTTAGCATTGTTGTGTAACTATCCAAAACTATCTTCCCTAACTGAAACTCAGCACCCATTAAACAGTAACTACTCCTTCCTCCCGTGTCTGGCAACCACCATTCACCTTTTCTTTCTGACTCTAGCTACCTCACATAAGTAGAATTGTACAGTATTTGTACTTTCGTGACTTCCTTATTTCATTTAGCATAATGTCCTCAACATTCCAGCCATGTTGTAAAGCATGTGCCAGAATTTCCTTCCTAAAACTTCTTAGGCTGGATAATATTCCATTGTATGTATATACTTCATCTTGTTTGTCCATCATTGGACACTTAGGTTGCTTTCATCTTTAGCTATTATGAATAATGTTGCTGTGAACATTGGTGTACAAATACTGTTTTAAGTTCCTGCTTTCACTACTTTTGGATATATTCCCATAAGTGGAATTGCCGGATCATATGGTACATATGATCTATACAGTTTTCCACACCAGCTGCAAAGCAGTTCCAGTTTCTCCACGTGATCACCCACACTTTACCTTTTTCTCTTGCTTTGATCATAGCCATTCTAATGGCAGTGAGGTGGTAATTTGTGGTTTTGACTTGCATATCTCTAATGATTGGTGATATTGAACATCTTTTCATGTGCTTATTAGACTTATTTATTTATTTATTTTGGTTTTTTGAAACAGGGTCTCGCTCTGTCACCCAGGCTGGAGTGCAGTAGCATGATCACAGCACACTGCAGCACAAGAGCTCAGGTGATTCTTCCACCTGTACCTCCCAAGTAGTCTGGCGCATACCCCCGTGCCTGGCTCATTTTTAAATGTTTTATAGAGACAGAGTCTCACTATATTGCTCAGGCAGATCTTGAACTCCTGCTTAAGCAGTTCTATTATCTTGGCCTTCCAAAGTCCTGGGGTTACAGTTGTGAGCCACTGTGCCCAGCTCTTATTGGTCATTTGTGTATATTCCTTGGATAAATGTCTATTCTAGTCCTTTGTCCATTTTCTTCTTTTGAGATGGAGTTTCAGTCTGCCGCCCAGGCTGGTGTGCCATGGCACCATCTTGACTTGCTGCAACCTCCATCTCCTGGGCACAAGGAATTCTTCTGCCTCAGCCTCCCGAGTAGCTGGGATTACAGGCAACCGCTACCACGTCTGGCTGATTTTTGTATTTTTAATAGAGACAGGGTTTCATCGTTTTGGCCAGGGTAATCTTGAACTCCTGACCTCAGGTGATCCACCCACTTCAGTCTCCCAAAGTGCTGAGATTACAGGCATGAGCCATTGCGCTCGGCCCTTTGTCCATTTTCTAATCAGGTTTTTTGTTGTTGCTGAATTGTAGGAGTTTCTTATATTAATATATTCTAGCCTTCAATCCCTTATCAGATGCTCATTGATTTTTAAGAATGAATTCTAGATAAATTAGTATTTATAGATCACCTCTTAAGATGGATTAATTTTGGGAAGATTGCTCTCTTTCTATATGTTATCTACATAATAATTTCTTATTTTGTTGTTAGGCTTTTGGAATATTTTCTTTGCATTTACTCACAGTGTATATGCATTACTGTGCCCTATTTATTTCCCCCCCGGGTGCTGAGTAATACTTTGCCCGATTCTACTTTTATTTCTTTCTTTTCCTCACATTAATTGAAATGTAACTCTTCCCTAACTACACTCACGACTGTGGCTTCTGCAATGCATTCATTGGGTGCTTCCTGTATACACACACTTTTGTAGGAAATAAAAATGGCCTCAGTTTTTTTTCCCCCCATTTTCAGCTATGTATTCTTCTCTATGTGTAATTTTATCATCTGAAGTTAGTGCTTATCTGAGAAAATCTGTTATGTTGGATTACTGCTGTTAGTACTCATTTTCCCAGTGAACCAATTTCTGTCTTCACTGATAACTTTAGTACCTGATTCTAACAATCTCTAATTTGAATTTTTTTTAATCACAAAGCCACATTCTATTTCTGAAGTTTTGCACAAGACCCTTTCCCCTCTCTAGTCACTGCATCCTTTCCTTTTAGTTTTAATTGCTACTTAATACTTACTACGTATTTAGTTACTAGTATTTTTTTTTTCACTTACACATTTGGATTGTTTTTTTAAAGGTACTCAAATATGACAACCTATATTATTGTTTCTCTATACACATTTATTTACTACCGAAAATTGAAAAAAACAGCATATTTCCTTACTGCAATTCAAATCTTTGAAAACCAGAAAATCTGATTTATTATGCTGTAGCCAAACTACCCGGTGTTTTCTTTACATTCTTTCCCCACAAGTTACTTTACTTGTGATTCTTTCTTTTGAGACAGCCTCTCTCTGTCACCCAGGCTGGAGTGCAGTGGCACAATCTCAGCTCAGTGCAACCTCTGCCTCCAGGATTTGAGATATTCTCATGCCCCAGCCTCCTGCGTAGGTGGTACTACAGGCACGTGCCACCATGCCTAGCTAATTTTTGTATTTTTAATAGCCAGGGTTTCACTGTTTTGGCCAGACTGGTCTCAAACTCCTGGCCTCAAGTGATCCTTCTGCCTCAGCCTCCCACAGTGTGCTGGGATTACAGGTGTGAGCCACTGCGCCGAGCCTTACTTCCCATTCTTGATGACGGATTTCGTTTCACTAACAAGGTTGTTTTTAATTATTAAATAGTTTTAAATTCTTTGAGCATAAAAGTTTGTTCTACCTACTGTCTTGAACTCCTGACCACAAGTGATCCACCTGCCTCAGCCTCCCAAAGTGCTGGGATTACAGATGTGTGAGCCACAGTGCCTGCCCTATTTATATTTTTTCATTATGCTAATTTAGGAGATAAAAATAGTTTTTACTATGTGGATGATTTTGTTGACTACTGGTCTCCTTTTCCATTCTTTTGTGAATTGTCTTTACACATTTATTCTTGAGGTTCTAAAATTTTTCTAAACATTTATAATAACTTTCTACAGATTGAAAATACTAATCCCTTAGCATCCATTGTAGAAATTTTTCTCATTAGGTTTGCCCCTTTGTCATAGATGTTGTGACA
Organism: Chlorocebus sabaeus; assembly: GCF_047675955.1. Lineage (NCBI taxonomy): Eukaryota > Metazoa > Chordata > Mammalia > Primates > Cercopithecidae > Chlorocebus > Chlorocebus sabaeus. The sequence goes on from NC_132918.1 coordinate 65,341,504, forward strand.
CAAGTTTTGCAAACCTGAAGTCTCATATTTTTGTGTAATCAAATCTGTAGTCTTATATAGAATTTTTGTCAATTTTAATAAAGCAATTCTTTCCTGTCAGTTTTGATAAATAATAAGTTTGGGCTTGAAGTTGTATGGTTTCTCAGTTTTTGTCTTTTTTCCCCTTTCTGTTTAATTCATGTAGAATCATTTTAGTTATGAGGTGAGGGTTACTTTGTTTTTCTTTTTTTTCTTGAGATGGAGTCTCACTCTGTCACCCTGGCTGGAGTGCAGGGGTGTGATCTTGGCTCACTGCAACCTCTGCCTCCTGGGTTCAAGCAGTTCTCCTGCCTCAGCCTCCTGAGTAGCTGGGATTACAGGCGCATGCCACCATGTTGGTCAGGCTGGCCTTGAACTCCTTACTATGTGATCCACCCGCCTCAGCCTCCCAAAGTGCTGGGATTACAGGCATGAGCCACCATGCCCAGCTGGCCACTTTGTTTTTTAATTATTAATCTTTGGTTTAATGCCATCAATTTGGATATCCTTTCCCTCGCCCAGTGTGTTGCAATGTCTTCTCCTGGCTTACTGTTTGAGTCTTGCGTATTATAATAGGCCTTTGGTATTTGCAGATTTGACATTTAAAGCTTCAGCTATTCTCACCTGATTCCAAGGTCTGTGATAAAGTAATTTGTAGTTTTGCTGAGGCTGAAATGTTACTTGCTTGCTGCCAGGCTTGCAAATAGGAACTGATCACGTTGCTCAGAGGGAGCCTATCAGACAGGCCAGCACCCACATCTCAACGCAGCTTTGTTTTTCTCTACTTGTCATCGCGTACACAGTAACTCTCGAAGTGATAAAAGCTGTTTCTTTGTGAAATATGGGCCCGAAAAGAAAACCAACTACTAGTGCTGGTGATGGAAGTGAAGAGAAAATGAAGCGGTCTAAGAGTGATGGTTCTTAGCCAGAAAATAGACGTTTTGGATAAATTAAAGTGGTTTTACAGATTCAGGTAAGTTTGTGGTTGGTTAATGTTGCTACTGTATTGATGTAGTAGTTTATCTTTTCAGTGGCAGAATTCGTTTACATAACTTTATAAATTACTAGTAATGTATTTTTAGGAGCACTAAGGATTTGAAGATGTCACCTAAATGTCAGTTACACTTCACCGAGTTTTACAGGGGAAATTAAACACTGTAGTGGAATTTGGCCAGGTGTGGTGGCTCATGCCTGTAATCCCAGCACTTTGGGAGGCCAAGGTGGGTGCATCACCGGAGGTCAGGGGTTTGAGACCAGTCTGGTCAACATGGTGAAACGCCCATCTCTACTAAAAATACAAAAATCAGCCGGGCATGGTGGCGGCCGCCTGTAATCCCAGCTACTTGGAAGGCTGAGGCAGGAGAATCACTCCAATCCAGGAAGCAGAGGTTTCAGTGAGCCGAGATCGCGCCATTGCACTCCAGCCTGGGCGACAAGAGCAAAACTCCGTCTCAGAAAAAAACAACACTATAGTAGTATTTTAAAACTTTAGGACTTTGGGAAATCATGAACGTCTTGGGGTGTATTATGTATATCAAGAGTTTGTTATACTGGCCTACACTACTCCAGTAATATTTCTGTTCATGTGGTACTGCAGCACTTTTCATTTTTTTAAGTATACTATAAAAGTGATTTTCCCTGGCCTCTAATGTTGGTCTTTTTCTCCCCCAAAATTATGCTTTATCATACCACATGAACAATAGTACAGTGGTGGTGGTGGTGGTGGTGGTTGTTTTGAGATGGAGTTTTGCTCTTGTCGCCCAGGCTGGAGTACAATGGCACAATCTCGGCTCACTGCAACCTCTGCCTTCCGAGTTCAAGTGATTCTCCTGCCTTAGCCTTCCAGGTAGCTAGGGTTACAGGCATGTGGCACCATGCCTGGCTAATTTTTTTGTGTTTTTAGTAGAGACAAGGTTTTGCCATATTGGTCAGGCTGGTCTCAAACTCCTGACCTCAGGTGGTCCACCTGCCTTGGCCTCCCAAAGTGCTGGGATTACAGGCAGAAGCCACCGCACCCGGCCCAGTACAGTATTATCAAGTGAAAAATATCTTGATGATGTTTTTGAGGTTGTGTTACAACTTGAGTAGAGAGACCTTGTGAAATGTCTGTTTTTTCACATTTGGGAGCTGCCTCTCTCTACATTCAAATGTTATCTGAAGTACCCTTTAAATGGTTCCATGTATCTTTTTGAACTTCCTTCTTTTGGTAGACATTTTTGAACATCTGTATGAACAAGGATTTATATTAGATGCTGGTACAGAGAAGAACTACTACAGGTTGAGCATCCCTAATCTGAAGTCTGAAATGCTCCCCAGCTCTTCGAGCATCAATATGATGTCACAAGTGAACAGTTTCACACTTAACACCTTTGCTTTCTGATGAGTCAGTGTACATAAACTTGGTTTAATGCACAAAATTATTTTAGCTTCAGGCTGTGTGTACAAGCTTTATGTGAAACAAATGAATTTCATGTTTTGACTTGGATCCCTTCCCAAAAATATCTCATTATGCAAATACTACAAAATCTTTAAAAATCCAAAACAGTTCTGGTTCCAAGCATTTCATGTAAGGGATACTTAACCTGTGGTCATTGCCCAAGTAACTCTCAATCAAGGAGAAGAAAAGATATAAACCAATGATTATAAAAGGTGTGAAATGTTATTACACAGAGAACTCTGGGAGCACAGATGTAGGAGATATTAACTAGGGTGGAATGAAGGAAGGTTTCTAAGCAGAGTTGAGGAATGAATTGATTATCTTTGTTAATCTGAGTGGGATCCATTCCTGTTCCAGCATGGTTTCCCCTGGTTTTGTTCCTAAATTTAGAAATAATGCCCTGGTTTGCTATAAGGAAGAATCTTTTACGTGTTTATTAGGAATGGATATTGACTCAAATGCCTTTTTGTAATTTGTTTAAAAGGATTTTCTTCATTAACCTGTTATTGTAATAGTTTTGTATTTCTGAAAGAATGTACTTGGTCATGGGCCTTTGTTTGTCTTAATGTATTTGTTGCAATTTCTTTGTATTTGGCATTTTTGTACATGCATGGTGGCCTCTTGTGGTATCTTTAACTGGCTTGAGAATTGGATCGTATTTTCTCTAAGGCAATATCTCTAATATACTTGGCCCTCTGAATCTGTGAGTTCCGCATTTATAAATGCAACCAACTGCAGCTTGAAAATATTAAGGGGGAAAAAATTCACTTAGCTCCAAAAAGCAAAAATTAAATTTGCCACACACTTAATACTGTGTTGAATCTAGTGGATGACGTGATGCACAGGCATTGTATTACCTAATACAGTGTAATCTAGAGATGCTTTAAAGTACAAAGTAAAGTAATCTAGAGATGCTTTAAAGTACACAGGAGGCTGTGCTTAGGTTATATGCACATACTTTGCGATTTTATATCGGGGACTTGAGCATGCTCAGATTTGGTTACCCGTTGGGGATTCTAGAGACCAGTCCTTCATGATAGATGGGAAAGTTCTGGAAACAGTCCTCCACAGATACTGAGGGACGACTATAGTTGTTTCCCTGTGCCTAAAGTTTGCTTATGGATGTATAAATGGATGTTTTTACTACTAGTATACTTTGTGAATCATAGTATGTCTAAAAAATAAAACAGTCTATGCACATTTTAATCCTTTTTTTTTTTTTTTTTTTTTTTGCAAGTCTGCCTCAAACTATACTTGGAAAAAGGCTTGTGTATTGTGATTTATTTTCCTCTTTTCCTTTTTGATAAGAGTACTGTCTTAGGGAGTTAATTTTAGTTTAAAAACATGTTTTGATCCTACAGGAGAACCTCTCATGACCTTGAAAAAGTGACATAATGCTCTCGGATATCCTTTACCATAAATACAGCATTTTAGAAAATGGATAATTCTGCTAATTGTTGGTTTAAAAAAAAAGTTTGAACTGGATTAGAATATATTTTACAATATGATTAGTGAGAATTCATAAAACTATCAATTAGAATCTAAGTCAAAATGAAGATGTTTACAGTATTGTTTGCAAAATTCAGAAGATTTTAGTTGTCGATACTAAAGCCAGCAACCAGTTAACCTAAAAGAGCATAAAAAAAAAGTTATGGCTAACATAAAAGAGATACATCTCGTTAGACTTGGTTTCTTTAGCACATTTGATACTGGTTAGTACATCTCTATCGACATCACTAGATAAACTGCTGTAATTTAGAGAAATATATCGTAATTATTTTGCATAATATTTAGAAAGGTGTAATTCAGGTGCATACCAATTTGGAAATAGGGTTTGAATATCACACCTCAAGCTAAACGTAGAAGGAAGGGAGGAGCATACCAATTTACAGTGAATGATAGAGCAGCAGCAGCGGGCGGTCTAATGGCTGTGTGTGGGTCTTTTAATTTTAACAATATTGTATCATTTTATAATGCTACAGTCCTTTTTTTTTTGAGACGGAGTCTCTGTTGCCAGGCTGGAGTGCAGTGGCACTGTATCAGCTCACTGCAACCTCCGCCTCCTGGGTTCAAGCGACTCTTCTGCCTCAGCCTCCCGAGTAACTGGAACCACAGGCAGGCTCCACCATGTCGAGCTAATTTTTGTATTTTTAGTAGAGACAGGGGTTCACCATGTTGGCCAGGATAGTCTTGATCTGCTGACCTCGTGATCCACCCGCCTCAGCCTCCCAAAGTGCTGGAATTACTGGCATGAGCCACCATGCCCAGCCTGTGATGCTGCTTTCTTAGTGTTAAAATTAGAATCAGGAAAAGTACAGATCCGAAAAATTCTTATGGCAGGGAATGAAAGGTAGGAGGAAATGTTGAATCAACTGAACAAATTAAATCTAGGTTAAGGTAATAATGACTACCACAATTAAAGTTTCACAATGTTTTAAAAAATAATATAACAAAAGGCCGGGTACAGTGGCTCATACCTATAGTCTCATCACTTTTGGGAGGCACTGCAGTCTGGGCGATAGAGTGAGACTGTGTCTCAGGGAAAAATAAAAAAACATATATAACAAGAAATACTAACTTGGTGGTAATGGACTGGGACTAAATTGCCAGAGTGTGCCAATAAAATCTAGTAAAATGGAACAGGACATGGTGTTGGCAATGTAGATGGTACTTTTAAGCACACTGGGTTTCCTCCGACTTCCATTTTTTGAGACTATCATTGCATTTCTTTAATTGTAGAGCAGTTTTGAAATGTAGTCTTCGCTGGGCTCCGTGGCTCACGCCTGTCATCCCAGCACTTTGGGAGACCAAGGTGGGCGGATCACCTGAGATCAGGAGGTCGAGACCAGCCTAGCCAACATGGTGAAACCCCGTCTCTACTAAAACTACAAAAATTAGCCAGGTGTGGTGGTACGTACCTGTAGTCCCAGCTACTCAGGAGGCTGAGACAGGAGAATTGCTTGAACCTGGAGGCGGAGGTTGCAGTGAGTTGAGATCACGCCCCTGCACTGTAGCCTGAGTGACAGAATGAGTCTTGTCGCAAAAAAAAAAAAGGAAAAGAAATGTAGTCTTAAGCTTATTTAGTATTATAACAAGCTTTTCTAAGATGCAGAAATTTTTCAATCTGTGATTTCACTACAAAGGCCCTATATGTAAGCATATATGTAAATAGCTTAAAAGCACAGATTTGCCAGTATTTAAAAGCTGTTATCAATTGTGGGTATGCAATCTGTCAAGTTTCTGGGTGTTTCTTTTTTTTTTTTAACCCTCATTTATTGCTTTTAACTGACACATAATAGGTGTACATATGTATGGGGTTCGGTGTAACATTTTGATACATGTATACAACCAGGTGTTTTGTATATTATGAAAACATTTGGAGAAAAATGATTAACTTATTGCAGTCCTTTTCTTTCAGCTGCTTTTCTAACCCAAACTGTATGTCTTGATGACACTACAGTAAAGTTTGAAATATGGGATACAGCTGGTCAAGAACGATACCATAGCCTAGCACCAATGTACTACAGAGGAGCACAAGCAGCCATAGTTGTATATGATATCACAAATGAGGTAAGTATGGATGCATTGCACAGTGAAATTAATTTGAGTACCCACTTTTGGTATTCAGAATTTTGATTAAATATTTTGGAAAATCTTTTTTTGATAGTCAATCTTGACCTTTCCGCTGAAGCTTTTGTGAATTAGAAAATCTGGTTTAAAAAAAATAAAATGAAAATGTCTCATAATACAGTAGTCCTAAGAATTTCTTTCCCACACTCACTTTGGACAGTCTTTTTAAAAAAGCCTTGTATCACAAAGATGCTTCCTAACCATTTTTTGAGCCTATGCCCAATAGCTGTTTCTTTGTTTAACAGGAGTCCTTTGCAAGAGCAAAAAATTGGGTTAAAGAACTTCAGAGGCAAGCAAGTCCTAACATTGTAATAGCTTTATCAGGAAACAAGGCCGACCTAGCAAATAAAAGAGCAGTAGATTTCCAGGTATGTTAAATTTAACTTTCATTTGAAAGTCCCTTTTTTTCCTGTAAGTTTTTATTTTGTGTCAACACTTGAGTTAGTTATAATGTTAAAACCATGCAAGTAATAGAAAAGACTGATTTTTAAAACAAATACAAAATACTACATATAATAAAATGTTTCTGGTAAACCTAAATTTTCAAATAGATTACTGGAATATATAAACTGATCAAAAGATTTTGTAGACATAAACAATAAAGGCCGGGTACAGTGGCTCACGCTTGTGATCCCAGCACTTTGGGAGGCCAAGGCAGGTGGATCACCTGAAGTTGGGAGTTCGACACCAACCTGACCAACTTGGAGAAACCCTGTCTCTACTAAAAATACAAAAGTAGACACGTGTGGTGGTGCATGCCTGTAATCCCTGCTTCTTGGGAGGCTGAGGCAGGAGAATTGCTTGAACCTGGGAGGCGGAGGTTGTGGTGAGTTGAGATCACACCATTGCACTCCAACCTGGGCAACAAGAGCGAAACTCCATCTCAAAAAAAAAAAGAGAAACAGTAAAAGTAGTCATTGTTCACAGTGCAGAAAGTGATTGTACCCTGCCCTAATTCCTCCATCCCACACATACTTTATGTCCTAACCCTCTTCTACTCATCTGCAAGTATGTATCAGCACATGTGTGTACCCACATATGTCCATACTCAAACACTCGTGGTTGTTCTTAAAGTGACATTCAAAAATAAAGGCTCTGCCAGTCGGTATCCAGAGTTGGAAAATAATAAGCTAAAAACTTATAATTTAAAAAAATTTTAAGGCTAAAAAAAATCCAGTTTGTGTCTTACGGTTGCTAATTCAGAATGTTTGCCGCTGCAAAATAGAGCAAGTGCAATCACTTAAAAACAAAGCAGGTCCTCTACTTCGACGTTCTTTTTAAAACTGCCTGTTCTCTTGCTCTTTGGCTTCTCTACTAGAAGGGTGATTGAGGCTATTATGTATATATCAGTGATGGAATAGTTTTCTGTTTTGATGACTGTAGATGGAGTACATGTATTCTTCCACCATTAGGTATTAAGCTGGGCATGTTACACTTGTAATTTTATTTAATTCTTAGGAAAATGATGTGAGATGTAGTATCATCCATTACTGTTTCCAAAATTGTTGCCTCCCCAGCACTAGAGTGGCAGAGAAAATACTTAGTTACAGTCAGAAGTGGCCCTGTCACATAACAGTTCAAAGGAGCCTCAGTTGTTTCTTTGTCCAATGGGAAAGATCATTCGTTACCCCTCACAACAGCTATGAGGATCAAAAGTTATAATATATGTAAAATGTAAAAGCATGACAAAAATGTAGGGCAGTAATGTAATTTTCAAAGGAATGATTCATGATATATTCAAGACTATAATGTTACTGTAGAGGTCACTGAAAATTAAATATGAGGGTGTCATTTAGTAGTTGAAGCCAGTGTTAGATACTTGGTTTCCCTTTGTCTTCATTGCAGATAATAAGTGTAAATAAAAATTGCCATTGAGATCAAAGAGAGTTTTATTTAGAATAAGATAATTCTCCCCATCTCTGGAACTCAGTATTTGAAAGCAGATTTAATGTAAGAACAGATTAATCAAGGTGGGATAATGCAAGAATTTCAGACAAAAAAGGAAATAGTCCTTTATAAAATTTTCTTGCACAGTGCTCTTACCTCTGTTGTAGCTTATTACATAGCTGTTGATGATAGATGATTATAGGAATCAGGTTGGAGCAGTAATAAGTAAGTCTCCTTTTCTATAACAAGTTTAAAGCAGATACAGCATATTTCCAAGAGATATATCTCATTTTTTGTTCTATAAACAGGAAGCACAGTCCTATGCAGATGACAATAGTTTATTATTCATGGAGACATCAGCTAAAACATCAATGAATGTAAATGAAATATTCATGGCAATAGGTAAGATTAATATCTCTTTTAAAATGATCAGTATAAGCAAAACAAGCATGAAGCATATTTGATTTGACTGTCTCTTTTTTAAAAAATTATTGGGGGTGAGTGTGTGTGTATGTTTGTGTGTGTGTGTGAGAGAGAGAGAGATTATACCACTTTTCTAAGTCCCTTCCACAAAGCAATACTTTGTTGGAAATATTGTTAAATTTGAAAGATAATTACCTATTAAGTTGTAATACTGTCAGTTTAGGCAAGCTTCTTCCAAGTAAGTTAAGCCTTAACCTTAACCTGATAGGTCAAATAGATAAATTTTGCAAAGGTTTCGCTGGGAGATTTGGATAAATTTGTTTTTTTATTAGGTTATACATTTTAAAAATCAAATTATTGGTAAGTATAACTCAGAAGAACATGACACATAAGTATACAGATTAACAAATTGTTTTAATGTAAACATTATAAGGAAGACGATTTCAGAGCATAGAGGCATAAGGAGAAAAAAAAGAAAACAAAACAACATCCATACTTTATATTTGATCTTACACAGTGTTCTTGTTGTTGCTTTAAGGTTTTTTTTTTTCCGGAGACGGAGTCTCACTCTGTCGCCCAGGCTGGAGCGCAGTGGCGCGATCTTTGTTCACTGCAAGCCCCACCTCCCGGATTCACACCATTCTCCTGCCTCAGCCTCCCGAGTAGCTGGGACTACAGACACCCGCCACCATGTCTGGCTGATTTTTTTGTATTTTTAGTAGAGATGGGGTTTCACCGTGTTAGCCAGGATGGTCTCGATCTCCTGACCTTGTGATCCACCCACCTCGGCCTCCCAGAGTGCTGAGATTACAGGCTTGAGCCCCCGCGCTTAGCCCTGAGGTGCTTTTAACCGATGGTAATTGCTGTTTCAGTTTTTGATTATAGGTAACGAAGTTGGAGTAGTATTATAAGCCTCCTGTTTTCTATAACAAAAATAAAGGTTGGTTTAGTTTTTTGGTTTTAGATTTTTTTTTTTTTTTTAAGCCTTTCCTCTTTTCAATGGTTTTAATGTATAGATTCTACCTGAAGGGTATGTTTTGGTGGTTCTCAAAGTTTGCCATCTGTGGTTTTCATGTGCCCTGCACTCTTCTCATCCCACAACACCTTTTATTTTACAGCACTGATTCTTAACCGGGGTGTTCACAGTCCTTACTTACACACTCCAAGTAAGAAATACTCTTAAATTGAACTCATAAATAAACAGTTAATAGCTGAATCAGAGAATAATGAAAACCCAGTAAAAGTTGCAGGTATTTTTATTGTTTTTCACTAGGTGACAGAGTTTAATGGTACTTCGTTTGAAATGGGAAAAAACTTGCCTGTTTCTCATATAAAATGTTTTCCTGAAAAACTCAAGTTTGCAGTTTGCTAGGGAAATACTGGCACAGTTGCGAAGGGTTGTGTGATAATATACTCATTTTACAAATGTGACAGATTACACCCAGAATCACATCTGAAAAGTTAGAGGAAACAATGAGATAATAGGTCTTTCAAATCAGCCTGCACTTTTAAACCTTTCTCACAGTATTTAAACTCTACCAGATGGACTTCAGTTTGTACCTTTTTATTCAAACATGCTAATAAAGTCATTTTTCGAGTTAGAAAGCAGCCTACATATTTTAGCTTTTTGTTTTTTTCTGAAATTAGAATGTTTCCCTTCTTAAAACCTATGTGTAAATGGAATTATGGCCTTTCCATTTCCTTCACTAGATTAGTAATTTTTTTCTTTTATATTATTTTTTTGTTATGAAAGAATACTTTGATTAGTAACTTAAATCACACAGTGCACTCATAACAACTGTAATCAATGCAGGGACTAAAAAGTTTCTCATTCTGGTTTACTTCCTTCAGCCTCCTAATCTCACACATCTGATTTAAACACTTAGGGAAGCATGCTAAATAGGGAGACATGATTGATTGCTCAATCCGGAACCTAAGTTGTTATTATATACAGTATATAATGCTATTTTGTGTCCTAGGTACCAGCATTCAGCATCTCTGGGGCTTTGCTTGTAAATACATTTTACTGGAGATATACCATTATAATACCATTTATGCTACCAGCCTAGAGCCAGTCCCAGAGAAGTGGCCCAATGGAAGTCTTTCTTTCCGAGCTTCAGTGCATTGCACAACCCAGCATCTAGGATTCTAAAAATGATTGATGCTGATGTAGAATGGAATGTGTAGAACAAATAAAGGATAAAAGGTCCACAATGCAACTAGGCAATCAGATCTCGAAGCAGAGTATATTCAATTTCTGAGTAACCTGAGTCAAAGCTATGGTAAAGTTAGAGTCTTACCATAGTAGTCTGTCCCCAAGATTGATAGAGATCAGTGTGTGCAGCCACTCTTAAAATCAGTACTCTTAGACATGTTTAATATTCTGCTTTCCCTCAAAAAATGAATTTAGCACATTAAGGGTCTTACGGATTAAAACAAACTACAGCAATCTCCAACTTTACAGTGGTTTGACTTACAATTTTATAACTTACTGATGGTGTGAAGTGACATGCATTTAGTACATTCTCAGCTTACTATGGGGTTACATAGAGAAACCCATCATAAATTTCAAATTGCATACATGAGGTCGGGTGCGGTGGCTCATGCCTGTAGTCCCAGCACTTTGGGAGGCCAAGGCGGGCAGATCACCTGAGGTCAGGAGTTGGTTAGGAAATGAGCCTGGCCAACATGTCGAAACCCCCGTCTCTACTAAAAATAGAAAAATTAGCAGGACGTGGTGGTATGCGCCTGTAGTCCCAGCTACTTGGGAAGCTGAGGCAGGAGAATTGCTTGAACACAGGAGGCAGAGGTTGTATGCCACTGCACTCCAGCCTGGGTGACAGAGTGAGACTCTGCCTCAAAAAAAAAAAAAAAAAAATCATAAATCAAAAACATACAAATTAGGATGGATATATCAGGATGTAGCCCCATCGTAAGTCAAGGAGCATCTGTATATCCAGCAGGTACTTTTTTTAATCAGTGGGAACACTCCAGAGAACAACCACTCGCTGTATAGAGCTTGGCAGAGGTAAAGTCATAACTGCTGGTTGAGTGTGTTGTCTGAATCTGACAAGCCAGACTCCTCTGACTCAAATGAAGTTAGGAAATAGTTTTTGGAGATGAGGTCTTCAGGATAATTCTATTTGGATTAGGTACAGCTACTGGTCAGTCAGATTAGGATTCATCAGCCTATAAAAGGAGAAAATGAGGTTGGTTGCAGTGGCTCACTCCTGTAATCCCAGTACTTTGAGAGGCCACGGTGGAATGATCTTCAAGGCCAGGAGTTCTAGATCAGCCTGGGCAACAGAGCAAGACCCAGTCTCTACAAAACAAACAAACAAAAGCCAGGCATGGTGGTGCATACCCTGTAGTCTTAGCTACTTGGGAGGCTGAGGTGGGAGGATCTTTTGAGCCCAGGAGTTCAAGGTTTCAGTGAGCTATGATTGTTGCACCACAGTCCAGCTTGGGCTACAGAGGGAGACCTTGTCTCCAAAATGAAAAGAAGTATGGCTGCAGGCTACATTCAAATTAAGATCACAACAAAGTGTTGAGTATGTCTGAATGTATGTGGATATGTTTGTGTCTAAGTGTATTTCCACTAGCATGCTAAGGTATGTTTGTGTGTTCGTGTATTTCCTCCAGTATGCTAAGTTTTGACACATGCAGGCATCTAACTTGGGTCTTATCTGTCCTTTGCCCAAAGCATAGATTGTAATTGTTCATTCTTAAAAATCCAACTCTTACCTATTTCCCCTTTATTTCAAGGCAGCTGATGGTTACTCTGCAAGGTGTAAGTTTCTCTTTTAAAAACCAAGAGGTCGAGCATGGTGGCTCATACTTGCAGTCCCAGCACGTGGAAGTCTGAGGCGGAAGGATTGCTTGAGCCCAAGAGTTCAAGACCAGCCTAGGCAACAAAGTGAGACCCATCTCACTTTGGAACTCAGGGCTGCAGTGAGCCATGATCACACCACTGCGCTTCATCCTGGGTGACAGAGTGAGACCCTGTCTCTTAAAAAAAAAAGAGAGTGTGAGAGAGAAAATGTATATAGATGTTTTAAGGCCAAAGGCTGTGGAAGCCAGGAAGGAAATAGTAGATATGATCTATCATAATTCGGGGTGATAATTAGTTGCACAATAGAGTACAAGTTTTGTTGAGGTGATGATTACAATGGTATTTGTTTCTATCCTGACTTGTTCTAAAAAGCGTTTGTGGCAGCCTGGAGAATGCTGATATGAGCTGAGCTTCTTTATAAACTTACTGATAAGCTTACTGGCTAGCCATCATGTTTATTAACTTAGATTTTTTTTTTAAAATAGAAGTAATAATGAGGCCAGGCGCCATGGCTCATGCCTATAATCCCAGCACTTTGGGAGGCCAAAGCAGGTGGATCACCTGAGGTCAGCAGTTCAAGATCAGCCTGGGCAACATGGTGAAACCCCGTCTCTACTAAAAAACAAAAATTAGTTGGACGTGGTGGGGCATGCCTAAAATCCCAGCTACTCAGGAGGCCAGGGCACGAGAATCGCTTGAACCCAGGAGGTGGAGGTTGCAGTGAGCTGAGATCACGCCATTGCACTCCAGCCTAGGTGAGCCTGGGTGACAGAGCGAGCCTCCATCTCAAAAAAAAAGAAAAACAAGAAGAAGTAATAATGAGTATAAAATAAAATACAACTTTTCTGGTATTACTGAGTGAATCTGTGTAGAGAATTACATAAAGCACTAGTCAGGCTTAAGTTTTAATTGTGTCTACAGCCAGTCTCCGTCTACCCTTCCCCCAACACAGTTACCCCAGAAATCAAACTCCCTAAGACAGCAACCAATGTTTTGGCATTTAATAGATAGTAAACATTTGAAAAGAATGAACATGTGATTATATAATACTTTGGGGGTAACCTAACTGGAAAGAAAAATTATAAATAGCAGGTGAAACTGATACTAATATGAGTATTCAAATATTCCATTTATTTAATCATTTTCTTTCAGCTAAAAAATTGCCAAAGAATGAACCACAAAATCCAGGAGCAAATTCTGCCAGAGGAAGAGGAGTAGACCTCACCGAACCCACACAACCAACCAGGAGTCAGTGTTGTAGTAACTAAACCTCTAGTTTGAACTAGCTGGAATAGTCTTCTGCTTCCTAAATGTTAATAACAATGGAATTGGAGCATTTAACCAGCCCAGTATGACTTCCAAAAGAAGAGACTTATGATAGAGTCAAGTTTCTAATACAGAATTATTTTAAGTGTTTTGAACTTAATTTTTAATAACATGCATGGGTCCTTCTCACTAATGTTTCAACAATAGGGAAAAAAATGAGAACTGTGTGGACACTTGTTTCATTGGAAGGTTAGGAGGAATAATTTCTCATCACTAGGAATATAGACAAATGACTGTCTGGACCCACACAGTTAACCAGCCCATTTCTCCACACTGGTACAGTAGTCACCTGTGAAAAAAAATTTGGAACTTACTAATTTGGGCTTTTCAAAAACATCCTTTTTTTAGAAGGAGATTCTAAAGTTATTTATGATGCTTAGCCATAGTATTCAGGCAAATGTTCATTTCTCCTGGTATCTGTATTTAAAATGTACATTCCACATTTTAATAAATTAGCCACAAGAAAATAATCCCACATATACAAGGTCGGGGGGTAGGGAAGAGTATTATTGGTATCTTAATTATAGCCAGTCCCGTTTTTTTTAAATGGGGTAAAAATCAAATGCAATCCCATCTTGTTTTAAGAATTTGAGAACTAATAAATGCACCTTAATGGATAGTGTTCCTTTCAAACATGTGAGTTCTTTAACAAAAATGAAATAAACCAGGTGTCTGATTTCCGATTAATCACTGCTGGCCATTACATAGGTTTTGTTGTTTGGGGCAGGGAGGGGGCTTTTGTTCCCTTTTGACATAATATAGTCAATGCACTAACAATTATGTATATTCAAACTTGATTATTTTAAATTCGATCTTCAGCTGTACTGTAAATAGGGTACTGCATTGTAGTCTCCATATCTGTATTACTTTTCTGTAATATTTAAGAGTTGCTTAAAAGTATACAAAATGTACAGTTACTAAAATAGCTAATTATTTCTCTCTCCCCCTTTGACAAGAAGGGGCTTCAGTTGTTCCTCCATGGCTAGAACCATAATAAACAATGTACCCGTAATTTGTAACATAAAGTATTGCAATATGTTAGTAACAATCTTGCAGCCTTCTTTTCCAAAGTTCATTTTATTTTGATCAGTTCAGTATATTGCACTAATTATTTTAGGTATTTTCATTATATGAAAGCTACCATGTGTCAGAGATGATTTAGTCTATTTAAGTGTTGGACTGCTAGGAGAACTTGTACATTTACAATAATGCAGAATTAGGAAAACGGTTCACCAGTGTTTAGTTTTATATTGAGGTGCTCAGGTTGGAATAAAGTGGTATAAAAAGCAAGTATTGGTTTTTCTTTCTTTTTTTTTTTTTGACATAAAACAGTGAACATATATAAATGATATTATATGACCTAATATCCGCTTTTATATTTTCTTTACTGTGTTCATAAAATTGTTTGCATGTTATTGATGAATTGTCCTAATATCTGGATCATTGAAGAATTGCTTTATGGTATTATATTTTGGTGCTCTGGATAATTGGAACTTTTATTTTTTATGTCAGAAGCTGATACTCACTTCCATTGAGAAATATTACCATAACTGTAATGTTGTCTCTGGAGCCAGCCAGTAAAGCAGCATTTACAAGTTCACGGCTAACGTACTCAGCTGCACCTTCATAGAAATTCTTAGTGCCTGATTCTTTTTCATTTGTTGCCACACCATTGACACTAATTGGTCTGTCAGTTACTTTTTCACTGCAAGGTTTATGATGAGTTGTTTCTGCTGGAAATGTTTCTACATTCTCAGGGTTATAAATGCAGTATTTAGAATAGTTTGAATCGGACAAATTTTCTTTGGAATTTGTAGTTGACACACATCCTTCAGATACAGATTTATACTGAAACAATACGTGGATATTACTTTGTGATTTAGTACGGTTTGGTTCAATGGTTGAAAAAAGCAGAGGCCCTTTGGATGGTGAAGATTTTTTAGGTATGATAGAACAGTATGTTTCTTTATACATGTGAAATGTTGTCATTGCCAGGGCAGTGACTTCCTCTTTATCCAAAACTTCCCAAAGTCCATTAGTAGCTAAAATAAGGAATTGACATAGGTCATCTATAGGGACAGAAATAGTTTGAGGTGCTGGGATAATGGACTTTTTCAGCTTGAGATTTCCATGAAATCCAAGTCCTCGTGTAGTTCTTACTTGCCCTTCTACCAGCCCGTATGGTTCATTTGAACTTATGACCGTTCCATTCTGAAGTACTCTTCTTCTTTCGTTTGTGTTTCGTGTAGTATGTTCTTTGGTTAGGCAAAAACCTTTCCCATTTCTGCACAAGACTGCTTGCACATTACCTAAAAGATTATTTTTTAAAAGAAGAAATTTTTATCCTAGAGATAACCAATTGTATTCAAAATCTGCTAACTTTAGTAAATTCTGTGTTTCAATGCTAAACAGAAAGCAGGCTATGTAAAAGTACTGTTTAAATATGTGTAATATATCACTACTGAATGATTTATAGTAAATACAGATTCAAACATCATTTTATACCTCATTGTGAAGCAACTTTTAGTGTTTAAAACTACTACATTTAGTGTTAACATTACAGATAATGCAAAGTAACTTCTAAATTTTTAAATGAAATGACTTAATATTACTTATATTGGAGAGTCATGAGTTGAACTTTTTTATAGCCAACATATATTCCATCTAGCAGATTTTTAAATGTTTTAAGATAAATGCTTCTTCAATTTAAAACACAAACTTTAATTTTTTTAAAAAAAACAGAATGACAGTTGTGTAACCAGTACAAGTTAAAATTTGAATGTGCTTAAGTCATGGCTGATGAAAACATTAAAATGTCACTATTAATGTTAGGTTGCTATAATGTGTAGTTTTTAAAAATTAAGTCAATCATTCCTGTGAAGAAATACATTATTAATGTATTACATGAATAATAGGCAGCCAACATTAAACCCTTTGGTTGGAAACTGAAATCTTAAAAGTTGGTTGTAGTTTGTTCATGGTTCAAATGAATCCATGATGGTGTGCTTCATTGAAATCTTACAGTTTAAGCAGGATCTGAACAGACTGGTGGGAGATTATATATTACTGTAACTTTTTGTGGAGTATTTTTTAAGAACAACTGAATTTTTTTAGTTAGGAAAAATTGATTTTCCCCAAGTTTTTAGGAATATAATTTTATGTTTTTAAAATTACATATAATTACATATTGTTTTTCTTGGTATGAAATCATTTGTGATTTATAGAAAGTTATTAAACTGTTCTGAGATGGGGTTAATAATATTTGATTATTATAACATCTTTGAGATTTAAAATTCCTGGAATAGAATGCCAAACTTACATAGAATATTCTGGTTTTAAATATGATCCTGTACCTGGGATCATTTAGTTGCTTGCAGGAGGAGTTCAATTCTAGGCCCACAGTTTTATAGCTAAAAGAATTTAGACTTAGAAGGTTGAGGTCCAAGGCCAGGTGTGGTGGCTTACACTTGTAAACACCACTCTTTGGGAGGCTGAGGCAGGCAAATCACTTGAAGCCAGAAGTTTGAGACCAGCTGGGGCAACATGGCAAAGCCCCATCTCTACTAAAAATACAAAAAAATTAGCCGGGCGTGGTGGCGCATGCACGCCTGTAATCCAGTTACTTGGGGGGCTGAGGCACAAGAACCGCCTCTACACAGGAGGTGGAGGTTGCAGTAAGCTGAAGTCACACCACTGCACTCCAACCTAGGTGACAGAGCAAGACTCTCTCTCAAAAAAAAAAAAAAAAGTTGAGGCCCATAAAACTAGTATAGTACTATAGTTGGAAAGCCTAAATTGGTGGCCAGTGTGGTGGCTCATGCCTGTAATTCTAGCACTCTGGGAGGCTGAGGCAGGAGGATCACTTGACCAGACTGGCCAGCATGGCGAAACTCTGTCTCTACTAAATACAAAAATTAGCCAGGCATGATGGTGCATGCCTGTAATCCCAGCTACTCAGGAGGCTGAGGCACAAGAATTGCTTGAACCTGGGAGGCAGAGGTTGCAGTGAGTCGAGATTGCACCACTGCACTTCAGTCTGTGCGATAGAGTGAGACTCAAAAAAAGCCTAAATTGGTAAAGGCACTAGTGTCAGATATAGACAGAAACTATTGTCTCATTTATATAATAGGAATTTTTAATAGCTGAGCTACTGGATTGGGACTAAAAGATGATTGTGAAAAATATTTTGGAAACTACATAAATAGTAGTTCTTAAAGGCCATATGGCCCCTCATTCCTTTACAGTGTGGTTATTAATATTGTGTATTAACTTGTCTTACTGTTGATTATTCGACTTAGATTTTGCAGAACATAAGTCAGTAAAATGATGGCTGGATTATAAATTATTACTGAATCAGCAAGGCAACATGAAGTGGCACTTAACGTGCCAACTGAGTAAATGGAATTATTAGGAGTACATATGGTTCAGTACCTCTTAGAAAAATTTGTACGTGTGTACATACATGTGAATTGTGTGGCCATAGCTCTGAAAACAGAAGGGACATAATTTGGCTCAGAATAGTCAAATCCATTGACTTTGTGAATGTTTATTTGCATGTGGCAAGCCAAAAGGCCATTTAGCAAAAAGAAAAAGCATTATTTTCCTAGTATGTGATTTGAAAAGAATTTAAAAGGAATAGTACTTACAATGAAAGGATGGTAAACAGGTTATTTTTATTTTAGTTACCTCTACAGAGAGCTTGACAAGTGTAGCCTTATGCACTATTTGCCCTTTTTTTTTTTTTTTTTTTTTTTTTCCTGTGCTACAGAGTAGGACATACCATGTTGACCCATTTTATTACTTGTGAACATCCTTTGGGTTCAGCACAATAAAATATTTTAGGAGAAAGGACATTAAATCCTGGTTGCAGTTCTTGCTCTACCTGTTAATGCCTTTATTTTTTTTTTTTTTTTCTTTTGGAGACAGGGTTTCACTCTGTCACCCAGGCTGGAGTGCAGTGGTATGATTACGGCTTACTGCAGTGTTGGCCTCCGTGGGCTCAGGTGATCCTCCCACCTCAGCCTCCCGAAAGCTGGGACTAAAGGCATGTTCCACCACACCCGGCTAATTTCTGCATTTTTTCGTAGAAACAGGCTTTTGCTATGTTGCCCAGGCTGGTCTCAAACTCCTGGGCTTAAGCGATCCTCCTGCTTTGGTCTCCCAAAATGCTGGGATTATAGGCGCTAGTCACTGCACCTGGCATCGCATTCTTTACCTGTGTGAATGGTGCATGAAGGAAAAGAAAAGTGAAGGAGAAGTAGCCAGCGTTTCTTAACTATTTGTGTATATAACCCAGGAAGTAGAGGGTAAATAAGATTCATCAGAAAGACTACTAATGGAATGAACTAAAAAATTAGATATGCAGAGTCAACAGTTTCATTTTGTAACAATGAGCGGCATATGCTGTCAGCTACAAACAGGGTGTTTGAAGTCAAGTGCTATATTAAACTGAAAGTTTGAACATGATAATGAACAAAAGGTTTCCATGAAGATGGGAAATTAGAGGAAGATTATTAAATATCACTGTTATGTCCACGTAGTGTGGAGAAGTGGAGAGGAAGCAGCCTTTGATAGCTTAAGAGAAAGGACAATTTGGCTTTTTAAAAAGTTTCTTGGTAACATCTGTTTGGAGGAAATGCGAACAGCTAACCGAGCAATGAACTGTGTTGAAAACCACTACACAATTTTAATCTAAGCATAAATGAATTCAAGTCCTAGACAAAGGTAACAACTTTCAGTATTTGGAGAGATTGCGCTCTTCAGAAAATGTTACCAGAATAAAAATGGAACAGGATTACTGGAAGAGCAACGTGTTTAGGAACAATAATCTTGGGGATTAAAAAGAGCTGCTTTGAGATGATGCTCAAGCCTTTTTAAAGTGGCATAGTCAGGTAAAGTGTTTCTTATGCAGAGGATAATGATGTGGCTGCCTCCTGCAGTTACTGGGTTATCACCAACTTTTGTGAGAAAGAAAACTCTGGAATCCCAACCAGGGAATTCTAGAGCTGAGTAGGCAATATCAAGATTTTTCTCAGATAAAGCCAGAAAGGTGACTTAGTGTTGATTAGAACAAACGTTTTAAGAAGGAGTGAGAGAAGAGGAAAAGGAAGTTTATGTGGTGGTCAGAAAAACACATACCTATATACATGATGGATGAAGCAGGAAAAATAAAAACACACCTAGGATGCACAACGTTGCCCAGGAGTAATAAGGACAGTTTGGTGTAGAAAAACAGTATGGGGAGTGGAAGGATTTAGGAGCCTGACACAGTCAGACTTGAACCCCAAACTTTTGTCTGTGTGGCCTTCATTAGATCACTTTATTTCACTAAGTAACAGTTCTTGACCCACAGTGTTATTTGTCAAAGTTACTGTGAGACTCAAGCTAATTTAAGAGGTAGACACTTAAAGGCTGGTGTTCTAAGAAGAGAAAAGCAGGTAGAGAGGCTATTCAAAAGAAATTGAGGGGAAACGGCAAATGTTTCATTTCAGACCCATTTCTAAAAGAATTATAAGAAAATACAAAGGAGAATTACAGGCTTAAGATAGGCAGTGGTAACTTGGAACTTGGGAAAAATTGAAATAGTTACTGGGGAAAGGAAAAATTACAATTATAAAGGAGCACAAGTAAATTATAATTGCATGTAAATAAGATTAGGGGAAACAGTCTATATCCAGTTTCTCTTCAGTGCTCTAGTTTCAGCAAAAGAGGCTGAATTTGTTTAATTTTATGCATGGACAGCAGCTTTGTGACTTCCTAAGAATGGTTATCTTAAGAGCCTCACTCACATTGAACTAGCTTTCATTGGATGTTCAAAATATCCTTTTGTTTTATAGACATATGATCATGAAACTCATGTCCATTGTTCATTGCTCACCATTGTACCCCTCAAGCCTAACTAGATTATGCACGAGTCTCAACTATTTATGAAATATTTGTTGAATGTGTTCTCAGAATCAGGTTTGTAAACATGTGAGAGTTCCTCAGCACCACCATCCAAAAAAGGGAGAAGGGGAAGGGAAGGTATATCAAATGTCAGTGTTAAGAATTTGGCTTTTTTCCTGCACAAAATTGAAGGAGATTCTGGAGTTGAATTAGACTTTAGGGGAAAATGGTAGGGGTGGAGATAATTTTAAAAGCAACTTACTAAACTAGTCCGAATGAACACCTTTTCACACCCAAGGAAACGCATCTAGAGAAGAAAGGCAACTGAGGTCTGCAAATACAGCGTTAGCGATGAATGAAGACAGAAAAGTCCACATAAAAATGAAGACACCCTAACAACAGGAGAGAGCTAGTACTGTTCATTTGAAGTAACCAGACTTCCAGCCTGAAAGCCTGGAGTCCTGGCTCACTCACTGGTTATATAACCTTGTATAATGCTTTGGTGAGCTTTAGTCTTCTCGTGTATTAAAAATGTGATTATCCTTTCCTCACAGATTTTGAAGATCAGATGAAGGAGTGATACGGCAGTCTTGAGAAGGGAAGGGGGATTCAGGTGACCACTAATTTAAAAATTGTGATAGCTGGGTGTGGTGGCGTAGGCTGTAGGCCTAGCTACTTGGGAGGCTGAGGCAGGAGGACCACTTGAGGCTAGGGGTTCCAGGCTGCAGTATCCTCTGATTGAGCATAAGAATAACCACTGCGCTCCTGGCTACATAGCAAAACCTCATCTCAAAAAAAAAAAAAAAAAAAAAAAGTGAATAATAGAGAAATAGTGGGTAAAGTTGTGCCTGGTCTCTGAATTTACTGTGAGCTTTTGAGACAGAAAGCTAGGACACGAGAAATAAAAAGTTTACAGGGCCTCATTAAAAGGAATTATTAACAAATATACAATCTAGACATAAAGATATTGGAATAACAGATACACCAAAGCACTCAAATATTAAAAAGGAGCAGTAATGAGGCAGTCTGGGTCTCAGATTGACCCTTCCACTGAGAACAAGTAAATATCCTGGATAATATAGCAGAAAGTACAAAATACTCAAGAAGCATAATGACTAAATTCAGGTATACCAAGAGTAGAAACTAACTTTTACCTAAGACCATGTATTGAGCCGAATAAATCCACATTAGATTTTCACAAGGTGGCCAGGTGCAGTGACTCATAACTATAATCCCAGCACTTTGGGAGGCTAAAGCAGGTGGATCACTTAAGGTCAGGAGTGTGAGACCAGCCTGGCCAACATGTTGAAACCTCATCTTTACATAAAACAAAATTAGCTGGGCGTGGTGGCATGTGCCTGTAATCTTAGCTACTCGGGAGGCTGAGGCAGGAGAATCGCTTGAACCCTGAATCCGGGAGGTGGAGGTTGCAGTGAGCCAAGATCGAGCCACTCTACTCCAGCCTGGATAACAGAGCAAGACTGTTTTGTTTGTTTGTTTGTTTTGAGACAGAGTCTCACTCTGTCGCCCAGGCTGGAGTGCGGTGGCACGATCTCAGCTCACTGTAACCTCTACCTCCTGGGTTTGAGCAATTCTTTGCCTCAACCTCCCAAGTAGCTGGGATTACAGGTGCCCACCACCACACCTGGCTAATTTTTGTATTTTTTAGTAGAGATGGGGTTTCACCATGTTGGCCAGGCTGGTCTTGAACTCCTGACCTTGTGATCCACCCGCCTTGGCCTCCCAAAGTGCTGGGATTACAGGAGTGAGCCACTGCACCCAACCCGACTCTGTCTTAAAAAAAAAAAATCACAGGCTTATGAAACGGGAGACAAAACCTAGGGCTTCTCCGAGATGGGGAAGACTAAATGGCTCAGCACAACAAAGCTAGGACCCCAAAGGACGATGGCCTCACTGAAACAGTGAACCAAAAATAAACCTATGCCTGTTGCCACCACACAGACTACAGAAAAACTGACTATTTCAAATTCTGCCAAAGAGAGAAAGAGGGAAGAAAGGAAGCTACAAAGAACTTGGAACTGGCTTGACATTGTAGCTCACATCTGTAATCCTGTGAGGAAAGGATAAACACATGTTTAATACATGAGAAGATTAAAGCTCATCAAAGCATCAAAGCAGTTTGGGAGGCCAAGATGGGAGGATCACTTGTGTCCAAGAGTTCGAGACCAGCCTGGGCAACATAACACCCCATCTCTACAAAACAAAGAATGTGAAACCACCAACCTTCACGTATTTGTAATCTAAAAGCCTCAAATGGATCATTTAGTACATATTGATATTGTCAACAGGCAGACACCAGGCAGGAGCAAATGCAGTACTCTGGATGACACATCTCTCAAATAATTCCCCAAAACATAAATTATATGGAATTTCTTGTCTTTCTGGTCAAGATACAATTAACAGTGACTGGATTTACACTTTCATCTGTTTTGAAGAGACAGAGCCAAGAGTCCAGGGAAACCAATGCAGCTAGAGCTTGCCGAGAACAGAATACCAGAGAGAAAAGAGCTCACATCTGGAATTCTAGAGAATTCCAGATATCTTTCGAGGGTCTTTCTCTAGTGGGTCTTTCTCAAGTGTTTAGATGGGTACTGGTGAATACATGTGTGGGTGGAAAATGGGAAAAGAAACATTTGAAAAGGATTAGAGGGAGCATTGCTGAGGACTCATAGGGCTGGTAGAATAATTCCTGTTCCAACCAGCCAGACTGAAAAGATATTAATTCAGGAATCATTAGGTAGCATGCTTAGGAAGGTTTTGCCTCAGTAGCAGAGAATAATTAGACCCAAACTCAACACTGCCCTGGACTTGCCTGATAAATTAAAAAAACAGGATCTAAAAGGATCAAACTATTTCCAAGTAATTTCATCCCAAAACAAAGCTCAAGACCATATATCCAAAAACACACATTTACTCCTAACACCCACAACCTGTCAATGTGTTCTTATTGGGAAAAAAAAAAAAATAGTTTTTGCAGTTGTAGTTAAGGATCTCAAAATGACACCATTCCGGATTATCCAGGTGGGCCCGAATTCCAACGAGAAATGTCTTCATAAGAGATACACAGAGTAGAGACACACGGGCAGAACAGTAAAATGCCATGTGAAAATCAAGGCAGGGACTGGAATTATGCAGCTGTGGGTGAGGGAATGCCTGGAGCTACCATAAGCTGGAAGACCCAAGGAAGGATTCTACCCTAGAAGAGGCATGGCCCTGTGAACACCTTGACTTCAGGCATCTGGCAAGTAGTATCTTTTCATACCACAATGGAATAGAACTAGTCATCAATAGCGAGAGGAACATTGGAAATTGTACAAACACATGGAAATTAAACAACATGCTCCTCAACAATCATGGGGTCAATGAAGAAATTAAAAAGGAAATCGAAAACTTCTTGAAACAAATGAAAATCAAAACATAGCATACCAAAACCTATGGGATGCAGCAAAAGTGATACTAATAGGGAAATTTATAGTAAAAAACTCCAAATAAACAACATAACAATGCACCACAAGAAACTAGAAAGCCAGGACAAACCAAACTCAATAGAAGGAAAAAAAAAAAGATCAGAGCAGAATTAACCAAGATAGACACTAAAAAATACACATAGGATCAATTAAACAAAAGGTCATTTTTATGAAAAGATTTTAAAAGTCAGTAAACCATTAGCTAGCCTAAACAAGAAAAAAGAGAGAAAATCCCAAAAAAAACACATGAAAAAGGAGACATTACAACAGATGCCACTGAAAAACAAAAGATCACTAGGGACTGTTAGGAACAACTATACCCTAACAAATTAGAAAACCTAGAGGAAATGGATAAACATAAACACCTGGACACATACAACCCTACCAAGATTCAACCAGGAGGAAATAGAAAACCTGAACAGACCAATAACAAGTAGCAGGATTGAGTCAGTAAAAAAAGTCCCCCAAATGAAAAGCCCAGGACCAGATGGCTTCACTGCTGAATTCTACCAAACTCATAAAAAAGAATTAACACCAATTCTTCTCAAACTATTTCAGAAAATTGAAGAGGAAGGAAATCTTTTTAACTCATTCCACGAGCCCAGCATTACCTGAATACCAAAATCAGAAAAGACACAACAACAAAAAAGAAAACTATAGGCCAATATCCCTGATGAATGTAGATGTGAAAATCCTCAACAAAATACTAGCAAGCTGAATCAAACAACACATATATTTTTTAAAGCACCATGATCAAGTGGGATTTATTCCAGGGATGCAAGGATGGTTTACACAGAAATCAATAAATGTGAAGCTTCGTGCAGAGGCAGTATCATAGCCAGTGAGGTTTAGCCATGGTGTGATTACTGCTAATTGAAAACTTTTCCCCATAGCCCACTGTGATGACTTGTAATACAATCAGCATTAAAAATAAGATAAATATGACACATTACCAACAGAATGAAGGAGAAATACCATATGATTATCTCAATAGATGGCCAAAAATTTTTTGGATAAAATTTAACACCTCTTCATGATAAAACTTCTCAACAAATTAGGCATAGAAGAAACACATCTCAACATCCGAAAGGCCCTGCTATGGTAGGTATTTTTGTTCCCTCCAAACATCATGTTGAAATTTTATCAACAATGTTGGAGATGGGTTCTGATACATGTTTGAGTCATGGGGACAGATCCCACTACTGAGTATGATAGCCCACCGTGACGACTTGTAATACAGTCAGCATTAAAAATAAAATAAATATGACATATTACCAACAGAATGAAGGAGAAATACCATATGATTATCTCAATAAATGCCCCCCAATTTTTTTTGATAAAATTCAGCAACCTCCGCCTCCCAGGCTCAAGCGATTCTCCTGCCTTAGCCTCCCGAGTAGCTAGGATTACAGGCGCCTGCTACACCCAGCTAATTTTTTTTTTTTTTTTTTTTTTGTATTTTTAGTAGAGAGGGGGTTTCACCACGTTGGCCAGGCTGGTCTCAAACTCCTGACCTGAGGTGATCTACCCACCTCGGCCTCCCAAAGTGCTAGAATTACAGGCGTGAGCCACCACCCCTGGCCGTGTCTAGATAAAAATTCTCAACAAATTAGGCATAGAAGAAACATATCTCAACATGATAAAAAAATTCTTCATGATAAAAATTCTCAACAAATTAGGCATAGAAGAAACATATCTCAACATAATAAAGGCCCTGCTATGGTAGGTATTTTTGTTCCCCCCAAACATCATCTTGAAATTTTATCAACAATGTTGGAGATGGGGTCTAACAGATATTTGAGTCATGGGGAGCAGATCCCACTACTGAGTATGTAGCCGATGGATATCAAGGAGATACCTGTACCCCCACATTTTATGCAGCACTATTCACAATAGTAAAGATGCAGGGTCAACAACATCCATCAGTAGATGAATGGATAAAGAAAACGTAGTATATGTACACAATGGAATACTATTAAGCCATGAAAAAGAAGGAAATTCTGTCATTTGTAGCAACATGGATGGAACTGAGGACATAATGTTAAGTGAAATAAGCCAGACTCAGAAAGACAAACATTACTTGTTCTCTTTCATATGTGGATCCTAAAAATTGTTGATCTCAATGAGGTAAAGCAGAATGATGGTTACCAAAGATTGGGAAAGGTTGGGGACGGGGCAGGAGGAGATAAAGTAAAGTTGGTTAATAAGTACAAACAGGCCGGACGCAGTGACTCACCCCTGTAATCCCAGCACTTTTGGGAGGCTGTGGTGGGTGGTTCACAAGGTCAGGAGTTCGAGACCAGCCTGACCAACATGTTGAAACCCTGTCTCTACTAAAAATACAAAAATTAGGCTGGGCACGGTGGCTCACGTCTATAATCCTAGCACTTTGGGAGGCAGCGGAGGGTGGGTCACCTAAGGTCAGGAGTTCGGGACCAGCCTGGCCAACATGGTGAAACCCTGTCTTTTCTAAAAATACAAAAATTAGCCAGGTGTGGTGGCGTGCACCTGTAATCCCAGCTACTCAGAAGGCTGAGGCAGGAGAATGGCTTGAACCCAGAAGGCGGAGGTTGCAGTGAGCCAAGATGGTGCCACTGCACTCCAGCCTGGGCAACTGAGTGAGACTCCATCTCAAAAAATAAAAAAGGTACAGACATTCAGTCAGAGACGAGGAATAAGTTCTAGTGTTTGATAGCACATTAGGGTGACTATAGTTAACAATAATTCACTGTATATGTTAAAATAGCTAGAAGAGTTGAAGTGTTCCCAACACAAAGAAATAATACACATTTCAGGTGATGAATATTTTAAATACCCTGATTTCGTCATTACATATTATATGTATATATCAAAATACCACATGTACCCCATAAATATTTACAATTATTATGTATCAATAAAGTAGATAAACATTTTTAAAAAGAATGTGAGTCTGGCAGTACCTTTTTCCACATGCACAAATTCAACATTTATTCAGTGGCTTCATCATTGAACTCATATTTCATTATAAGTTAAGAATTTTTTTTAATTCTAGAGTTATGATGACATTGATATTTTATGAATTTTATAAAAGGAAACCCAATTTCCTTGCTATAATTAATCCTGTTCTATAAAATACAAAATAATTCTTGAAAATTTTGTGTGAAATTTTTTTTTTATGGCTGGAAGTCATTTAAAGTTCTTTCTTACAGGAGTACTTTTGTAGCTAAATCATGACCTCAGGTTCTCTCTTTTACAATTTGAATTGTTTCACCCATGTGTCTTTCTATTAAAATGCAACATGCCTAGATGCAAACAGTTTAACACCATTGTATAGGCCTGGAAATTAAATCCCATTGTTGGACCTGGAGATTAGAACCAACCAATCAGCAGTGTATCTAGATTTTTTTTATTTTTTTTGAAATGGAGTCCTGAGTCCTGCTCTGTTACCAGGCTGGAGAGCAGTGGTGCCATCTCGGCTCACTGCCACCTCCGCCTCCTGGATTCAAGCCATTCTCCTGCCACAGCCTCCCGATGTAGCTGGGATTACAGGCATGCGCCACCACGCCCAGCTAATTTTTGTATTTTTAGTAGAGACAGGGTTTCACCATGTTAGCCAGGATGGTCTTAATCTCCTGACCTCATGATCCGCCCGCCTTGGCCTCCCAAAGCGCTGGTTACAGGAGTCAGCCACTGCACCTGGCCATTTATTTTTTTTTTCTGGAGACTGAGTCTCGCTTCATTGCCCAGTCTGGAGTGCAGTGGTGTGATCTCAGCTCACTGCAACCTCCGCCTCCCAGGCTCAAGCAATTCTCCTGCCTTAGCCTCCTGAGTAGCTGGGATTACAGGCGCCTGCTACGCCCAGCTAATTTTTTTTTTTTTTGTATTTTTAGTAGAGATGGGGTTTCACCATGTTGGCCAGGCTGGTCTCAAACTCCTGACCTGAGGTGATCTACCCACCTCGGCCTCCCAAAGTGCTGGAATTACAGGCGTGAGCCACCACCCCTGGCCATGTCTAAACATTTAATGACAGTATCCACTTATTGAATATGTCATAATTTGTCATATTAATTTTACAAAGACTCTTATAATTAACGATAACTTCTATAGGGGTCCCAATTCCAAGAATATGGGTCAGTTCACAGATTGGCCTTAAATCTATAATGCTTATGTCTATGAACTATTTGGAACCTCAGCATAGAGCCTGAGAAATGACAAAGACTTTGAGGCAGTGGACATGCACTTCACTTTCTTGGTGGTGTTTAGTCTGGAGTCCTTGACATTTCAGGCTCAGAACCAGGCTGGATCAGAAACAGGCTGACTTTCTGGGGCCTTGACATTCGTTGTAGTATTCTTTGTGATTATCTGGCCTTGCAACACTATCTCTGCCACAGAGTCCCACTTGCTGAGGCCCAGCCTCCTCAGGCTTTGGAAACAATCTCCTTAAGAGGTAACATGATATGGCAGGACTGATTTCCAACTCCAATTCCTGTTACTTCTGAGACCTTGAACAAATTATCTCACATTTTTTAGCTTTAATTTCTCATCTGAAACTTTGGGTTAACAATACTTAGATATCACTAGATGTCAAAGTTATTGTAAGACTAGAAGAGGAAATTACTCTATTCAATATTCAGTAAGCGGACACTATCATTAATAATAATTCTATCTATGGAAAGGGTAGTAGAACTGTAGTTAAGTATCTCATAGAACTCAGTGTGGAACTCATGTCAGTTCTGCTAAAAAGTTTTACCTCTGAGCTTTCCATTTTGGCAAATTCCTAAACTTCCTGAAACAACACAGGTAACTTCTTTAAGAAGAGAATACATGCTCATAAAACTGAGGCATGAACTATTATTCTCTCTGACATGAAAGAGATGCTACTTGGCCAGTGAGCATGAGAATGACCTATAGCAAATACACTTATCAGAGTAACTGACCAATTTAAACAACTACACTAACAATGAGCAAACAACTTTCCATTTTTCTGAAAAGAGGAAGTGTACAAAATGTTTTTAAGCTTGTTCAGATTTAAGCATATGTAGTATATTTGCTTTTCATCTTTATCAGCAACTCTATTGCTACCCCTTTGGGAAAATGTAACATATTTGTCACATTATATCATATCTGTGCCTGTTTGAAAAATAATTACAATATTTTTGTGCCTGCAATCTGCACTTAAATTGTGGTTATTTGTTGCTTCTTATATTGATCAGTGCAATTTCTAGGCACTAATAAGTCGCTAAATAATAAATCATAAAAAAATTCTGGAAGCATGAGGGGTTTTGCTGCAAGGAACCAAAAACATAAAGGCGTTATTTGGTGCTATTCAATGTACATACCAGTGTTTGCAACATGTAATATTCCAGGAATTATTTGTGGCATCTCCTGGGAAGTGGAATTCTCTGACAATCCATCATGGTGGTTTCTTCTTTTCCAATTCTTATGAGCATAAGGACTTTTAGGTTTGCCTTCCAATATACAAGTAACTGCAGAGCAGCCACTCCATTGAACCCTGGACACTTCTTTTCTTCCAAGACGTAAAAGCCTATCCATTCTCCAAAATGCTTTTGCAAAGGCTTTGTGTATGTCCTCATACTCACGCCTCACTGCTTCTGTTTTGTTTATGGCAGAAAAGAGATCTTCTATTGCTGTGTATTCCTCTCTAAACACAGTGTAAAAGGAATTGATTATTTGTTGCTCATCAGTTGTCATTTGGTAAGAAGGATCAAATTTGGAAAGCTGATGGAGGAGTAAAACTGGGAGTTCCATGGATGTCAACTCTGCCGCTGAGGCACCATGATGTCCATCGAACAAACCGAAAAAACACACATTAGGTTTATTACCAAAATTACTCACTATAGTGAATTTATCATTCATGTCAGCTTTCCATGTAGAATTCCTGTCTTCACAAATGCCCACTCCTTTAATTAATAGATGACGTATTTTTTGAGAATATATGACACTCCTGTCAATGTTATCAAAAATCTTGTAGTATGCTGGTATTTTTTTTTTCCAAAGCAGCTCAAAAGCATTATTAATGCTCTGTAGGGTTTTTTCAGTGAACATAAAAGATGACAATAGTTTAGAAATCATGAACTGTCTCTGAACAGCAATCACTGAGGGCAGTGGTTTCTTTCCACCCATCCACTGGAAACCCAGCGTGGCCAGAGCTACATGTTGCTTCTTATGGAGAAAAATACCAGTTAGGTCAATTTCGTGCTTGCAGATGGAACAGGGTAATGTGGTCGCTTGCTCATAGACCTGCTCCTCTTCATGGCGTTTGGTGTGTCTCACTGGTCTTGACTTTTTCTTTCTAAAACGTTTTCTTTTGGGTAAAAGTGGAATATCCAGATATGAATCAAATGTTGATGTTTTCATATTCCATTCTCTTGATTTCCAAAACACCCTACAAACAGGACGAAAGATATTTACATGCCAGGATGATGCAGTGAAAATCTCTTCAAGCAGGCTCTTATCGTTGCAATTTGATTTGGCTCCTCACAATCTTATATAAGCCTAGGATTAAATATTCTGAGTCATATTCCTCAAAAAACATGTAAGTACTCAATTAATTGGTGATTGACCTGTGTCTGCCTGAAATAAACTAGGCAAAAATTCCAAAAAGTCAGCCAGACATCTAAGCAAATGCTCAGAGAAATCAGCACAATATTTTACCTTAGGCATGTGAAAGTATATATTTGAGACCTGCAATTCTGATTTCTAATATGGACAGTCATGTATTGCATAATGATGTTTCAGGCAATGATGGACCATATGCAATGGTGGTACCACAAGATTATAATGGAGCCAAAAACTTCCTATTGCCTAGTGACATTATTGTTGTCTCAATGACATAAAGTGCAACATGTCACTTATGTTTTTGTGTTGATGCTGGTGTCAACAAACCTAATATGCTGCCAGTCAAATAAAAGTACAGCAAATACAAGGCCAGGCATGGTGGCTCACGCCTATAATTCCAACACTTTAGGAAGCCGAAGTGGGCGGATCACTTGCAGTCAGGAGTTCAAGACCAGCCTGGCCAACATGGTGAAACCCCGTCTCTACTAAAAATACAAAAATTAGGCTGGCCCGGTGGCTCACACCTGTAATCCCAGCACTTTGGGAGGCCAAGGTGGACGGATCACGGTGTTAGGAGTTCAAGACCAGCCTAACCAACATGGTGAAACCCCGTCTCTACTAAAAATACAAAAAATTAGCTGGGCATAGTGGTGAGTGCCTGTAATCCCAGCTACTTGGGAGGCTGAGGCAGGAGAATTACTTGAACCTGGGAGGCAGAGGTGACAGTGAACCGAGATAGTGCCACTGCACTCCAGCCTGGATGACAGAGCAAGATTCCATCTCAAAAAGAAAAAAAAAGTATAGCAAATACAAGTTATGTACAGAACATAATACCTGATAATGATAAATGACTATGTGACTGGCTTATGTGTTTATGATAGTATACTTTTTATTGTTATTTTAGAGTGAACTCCTTATATTAGAAAAAAATTAACTGTAAAACAACCTCAGGCCCTCCAGGAGGTATTCCAGAAGGTGTTGTTAACATAGATGACAACTCCATGTGTTGTTGCTCCTGAAGACCTTCCAGTGGGACAAGATGTGGAGGGGAAAGACAGTGATAATCCCAACTCAGTGTAGGCCAAGGTGTGTATTGTAGGTTTATTTATTTATTTATTTATTTTGGAAAAAGGTTAAAACATTTTAAACAAAATTTAACAATAATTTTAGTTAAATTTTTTAATAAAAGTAAAATTTAGCTGGGTGCTATGGCTCACACCTGTAATCCCAACACTTTGGGAGGTCGAGGCGGGTGGATCACATGAGGTCAGGAGTTTGAGACCAGCCTGGCCAACATGGCAAAACCCCGTTTCTACTAAAAATACAGAAAATTATCTGAGCGTGGTGGCTCATGCCTGTAATCCCAGCTACTTGGGAGGCTGAGGCAGGAGAATTGCTTGAACCCAGGAGGTAGGAGGTGGAGGCTGCAGTGAGCAGAGATTGTGCCACTGCACTCCAGCCTGGGTGACAGAGTGAGACTCCATCTCAAAAGATAAATAAATAAATAATTTAAAATGTTAATTAAAAAATTAAAAACAGAAAAAAGCTCTTAGAATAAGGAAATGAAGCAAGTAGTTTTTGTACAGCTGTACAATGTGTTTGCCTTTTAGGCCAAATGTTACAAAAGAATCAAAAAGTTCTAAAAATTAAAACGTTTACAAAGTAAAAAGTTACTGTAAGCTAAGGTTAATTTATTATCGAAGAAAAAATATTGTTTCCAAGTTTAGTGTAAGCTAAGTGTACAGGGTTTATAAGGTCTGCAGTAGCGTGCGATAATGTGCTAGACCTTCACACTCACCACTCACTCATTGACACCCAGAGGGACTTCCAGTCCTGCAAGCTTTATTCATGGTAAGTGCCCTATTTTAAAATGTTGCATTTTTTACTCTTTGTACAATACTTTATTGTACCTCTTCTGTGTTTAGGTACACAATACTTTCCATGTGTTACAGTTGCCTACGGTATTCACTACAGTAACACACCCGTACAGGTTTGTAGCCTAGGAGCGATAGGCTATACCATATAGCCTAGGTGTTAGTGGGCTGCACCATCTAGGTTTGTGTAAGTACACTCTGTGACGTTCACACAGCCATGAAATTGCCTACCGATACACTTCTCAGAAAGTGTCCCCATCGTTAAATGACGCATGATTGTAATTACTTTTGTGCTGCATTTCGTCTGCCTTAAAACACTTTTGTTCTAATTAGAGGGTTCACAAGAAAATGAATGGATTATGCCAAAACCAAGCAGAATAAGGAAAAGAACTGACAGTAAGGACAGAATTTTTTTTAAAACGACAACGAAGAGGTATGGGCTGAGGATAGGAAAGAAAAGATGTAGAGCTGGATGATACATTTCTGGAGAGCAGGCATCATTTTATACCCCTTCCTATCAGAAACATCTAGCACTGTACTCAGCACCTGGGGCCATTTTTATCCATTTCATGCACAATTTCTAGGGCATGAGATATTTCCAAGGGTCTATGAAAAGTTAGAGACCAGAAAAAAAAATGCTTTGGTTACAAAATATTTTAAAAATTGATAAAAATCAAAGTTGGCTGGGTGCAGTGGTTTATACCTGTAATCCCAGCACTTTGGGAGGCCAAGGTAGGGAAATCACTTGAGGTCAGGAGTTTCAGACCAGCCTGTGCAACATAGTGAGGCCTTGTCTCTATTAACAATTAAAAAAAAAAAAAAAAAAAAAGGCCAGGTGCGATGGTATGCATGCCTGTAGTCCGAGCTACTCAGGAGGCTGAGGTGGGAGGATCGCTTGAGCCTGGGAGGTGGAAGCTGCAGTGAGCCATGATTGCACCACCACACTCCAGCCTGGGCTACAGATTGAGACCCTGTCTCAAAAATAAATAAATAAAGTAACTTTATATATATATATATATATATATATATCCCAAGTAGCTGGGATTATAGGCATGCACCACCATACCTTGCTAATTTTGTATTTTTAGTAGAGACAGGGTTTCGCCACGTTGGTCAGGCTCGTCTTGAACTCCCGACCTCAGGTGACCCACCTGCCTCAGCCTCCCAAAGTGCTGGGATTACAGGCATTAGTCACTGTGCCCAGCCATAAATATTTATGAAATATGACATTACAAAAACTAGTCAACTTCAACTCAATTCGTATATAAATTGTATTTGAGATGGGTACATTTTAATGTGTTACAGTAATGGGGGATGGAGCCTGTGACACTAAGAATACTTGGAGCCTCTAAGTACTTAAAACATCTCAGATACATAATACATATTCAACAATTGAATATCTATTGATATTCTATAGATAGTTGGTAGTTAGATAAGAAATTGACCCATTTAATTATAATGACAATATGATAATAATAATAATGAAATATATTTTGTTATAAAAGGTATATATCATCATGTTCTTAAGTTCAATGCAGAAGGATACAAAGTAGAAAATAAAAGAATGTTTTTGTCTTCCCACACTCCGCTTGAACCCGGGAGGTGGAGGTTGCGGTGAGCTGCAATCACGCCATTGTACTCCAGCCTGGGCAACAAACCCCAGCCCCAGTAGTAATTGAGTTATCTGTCTTTCCAAATATAAATTTGTATATAAGATTTTGTCTGACCCTGCGCAGTGGCTCATGCATAATCCCAGCACTTTGGGAGGCAGAGGCAGGTGGATCACTTGAGGTCAGGAGTTTGGGACTGGCCCGGCCAACAGGGTGAAACCCTGTCTCTACTAACAGTACCCCAAAAATTAGATGGGTGTGATGGCACTCCTGTAATCTCAGCTACTCGGGAGGCTGAGACAGGAGAATCGCTTAAACTCAGGAAGTGGAGGTTGCAGTGAGCCAAGATCATGCCACTGTACTCCAGCCTGGGCGACAGAGTGAGACACTGTTTCAAAAACAAAAACAAACAAACAAACAAACATATTTTCTGAAGGCCAATAGGGTCCTATTTTACATGCCATCCTAAAATCTGATATTTTCAGTAAATACTAGGTCATGGACAGGAAGTTTGAATATGGAAAAACAGAACAATATACATTGTCTCTAGGTATCTGTGGGGGATTGGTTCCAAGACCACCCTCTCCACGCATGGATACAAAAATCTAAGGAAGTTTAGGTTCCTGATAAAAGTGGCATAGTATTTGTATCTTCCTTGTATGTTGCTTCACTCAGGAGTGCAGTGGCCTAGAACTCCTGGGCTCAAGCCATCCTCCCACCTCTGCCTCCATAGTCGCTGTAACTACAGGCATGCACCACGACGCCCGGCTAATTTTTGTATTTTTAGTAGAGTTGGGTTTTCGCCATGTTAGCCAAGCCGGTATGGTCTCAAACTGCTGGCCTCATGTGATCCACCTGCCCCGCCTTAGCCTCTCAAAGCACTAGGATTACTGGTGTGAGCTACTGCGTCGGCCCTCCTGTATACTTGTTTATTTACTTATTTGAGACGGAGTCTTGCTCTGTCGCCCAGGCTGGAGTGCAGTGGTGTAATCTGGGCTCACTACAACCTCTGCCTCCTGGGTTCAAGCAATTCTCTCACCTCAGCCTCCCAAGTAGCTGGGATTACAGATGCTCACCTAATACGTAAATATATATATATACACACACACCCACACACAGATATATATATATAGTATTTTTAGTAGAGACGAGGTTTCACCATGTTGGCCCAGGCTGGTCTTGAACTCCTGACTCAAGTGATCCGCCCAGCTCTGCCTCCCAAAGTGCTAGGATTACAGGCGTAAGCCACGGCACCCGGGCCCTCCTGTATACGTTAAATCATCTCTTGATAGAATATGCATAATGCAACGTAAATGCTATGTAAATAGTTCTTATACTGTATTTTTATTTGTATTATTTTGTTGTTGTATTGGTTCATTAGTATTATTATTTTAGTAGGTATTTTGGGAATATTTTCTACCCAAAGTTGGTTGAATTCACAGATGCAGAACCTTCAGATATGGAGGACTGACTCTGTTGTGAAAAATGTAGACTTAGGATTTTTTTTTTTTCAGGGGAGGAAAAAGCATATAAGTTTACTTTACATAACTGACTGAAAAATACATTCAAGAAATAGTAAGTAGAAGCCGGGGGCAGTGGCTCACACCTGTAATCCCAGCACTTAGGGAGGCCGAGGCTGTCGGATCACCTGAGGTCAGGAGTTCGAGACCAGCCTGGCCAACGTGGAGAAACTCTGTCTCTATTAAAAATACAAAATTAGCCGGGCGTGGTAGCACCTGCCTGTAATTCCAGCTACTTGGGAGGCTGAGGCAGGAGAATCGCTTGAACCTGGGAGGCGGAGGTGGTGGTGAGCCGATATCATGCCATTGCACTCCAGCCTGGGCAACAAGAGCGAAACTCCATCTCAAAAAAACAAAACAAAACAAAACAAAAAAACCTGAATAAAAGAAATAGTAAATAGAATATAATACGACTCATGAACGCTGAAGGAGTGGGGGGTAATCGTTATGTCCAAATAATCTCCTAGTTGTAACTTCTGTGACTGCAGGGGTCATGGAATCACCAGTCCCCTTTCTGCCAGACGTGGTACTGGCCAATCTCCTTCACACGATAGCCAGATCTTTTAATATCTGTAAAAACGACTGCAAAATCGAAATGTGTGCCCTTCTTTCTAGCCTCTGGATAGACTTATTTTACTAAGCTCAGTTCTTTCAAGGTTGCATCTATCCAAGTGTAGATTGCCAGCTCGCTGGATGGTAGGTTCCCCCGGGAGAACTCGACCATTGGGTGGCGGCGGCTGTCACTGGCGGCCGCGGGTCTGTCTTGTAGTGATCAGCTCCGGAAGCTCCTTCTTCATTTCCTCCTGGCTAATGCGCGACTCCACCGCCATCTTTCTCCTACGGCCTCAGACTTTGAATAAAAACAACAAAAACAAGTTGGTCGCGGTGGCTCACGCCTATAATCCCAGCACTTTGGGAGGCCAAGGAGAGCCGATCACGAAGTCGGGAGTTCGAGACCAGCCTGACCAACATGGTGAAATCCGTCTCTACTAAAAATACAAAATTACCCGGACGTGTGCCTGTAATCCGAGCTACTCAGGAAGCTGAGGCAGGAGAATCGCGTGAACCCGGGAGGTGGAGGTTGCAGGGAGCTGAGATCACGCCATTGCACTCCAGCCCAGGCAACAAAAGCGAAACTCCGTCTTATAACAAACACAAAAATTGTCCCTGGGCGGGCTCTGTAGCTCGCACCTGTAATCTCAGCGACTCAGGATGCTGACACTGGAGGATGCTGGAGCCCTGGAGGTTGAGGCTGCAGTGAGCTGTGATGGCGTCACTGCACTCCACCTGGGTTACAGAGGGAGACGCAGTCTCTTCAACAACAACAATTATTCATTTACTAACTGTATAACCTCAGTCAAGTCTTTTAATTTCTCTGAGCATCTGCTTTTAGCCTCAAATGAGGTAAATGGTGAAATAGTTGGTACCTAGGGGAAGCTAAAAAAAAAAGCCTGCTCATTCTGCCCTAAGTGAAAAGGACACTGAGAACTATGCCAAATAAAAATACATTACATAAAGACATGAAATTACAATGCTTAGGGAGAAATGTGTTCTATGTAAAATTAATTAAGAAAAAATCAGGAGATCAATGGGAGAGGATTGTTTTAACGACCTGTATTTGAGAACTGTGTAATGCTTATTTACTAATATGTTGTGGCAAGTTGTTTATGTCATCACTTAGTTACCAGCTATGTTACACGGTGTAAGAGAAAATGAACTTGGTCAGGTGCAGTGGCTCACGCCTGTAGTCTCAACACCCTGGGAGGCTGAGGTAAGAGAATTGCTTGAGGTCAGGAGTTGGGGACCAGCCTGGGCAACATAGTGAAACCCCTTCTCTACAAAAAACTTAAAAATTAACTGGGCATAGTGGTTCACACCTGTAGTCCCAGCTACTTGGAGATTGAGCAGGGAGAATTACATGAGCCCAGGATTTTGAGGTTTCAGTGAGCTATGATAGTGCCACAATGCTCTAGCCTGGGTGACAAACTGAGACCCTGTCTCAAAAAAATACAAAAAGCATATTGAATTAAAAATAAAATGTGAGCTATATTAAATAAAACAATTAGAAGAAATATACATGTAAATTAAAAATGAATGGAAAATAATGTAATGGCCATAGAAAACAGGTAAATATCTTTAAGATGCTAGCCAGTAAAATTTGAATCCTGTAAATTATTCAAAAATCACTTCCAGAAAGGAAAACCTTCTATGATAAATGATAAACAAAATAGTGCACTATGTGATAGGCAAAAGGGCTTTAGCAACCTTCATACATGGTTTACACATGGCAATATAAATAAAAATTAAAGAAGCAAGCAAAACTCTGATAAATTTGAAATGTTTTGCCACTTTATTTGTATTTAATTCCCTAAAGTGTATGACTGTATTGGATACAGCTACTTATGCCTGTAGTAAAATTTTATTTACAAATGTCCACATTATAAATACTTCTAGAACTATTTGCATTTTGGGAAGTTTTCATGGCTTTCCCTCACCAACGATTATTTTTCCTTTTTTAATGGAAAATCTAAAAATTACACAAAAATAGGAGTATAAGTCCCCATATCCTCATCACTAGCTTCGACTGTCATCAACATTTTTTTATTCCTGTTTCTTCTATATCCCCATCCACCTTATTTTATGTTATTTTATTTTATTTGAGGTGGAGTCTTGCTCTGTCACCCAGGCTGGGGTGCAGTGGTGCTATCTCGGCTCACTGACATCTGCTTCCCGAGTTCAAGCAATTCTTCTGCCTCAGCCTCCCGAGTAGCTGGGACTACAGGCGCCTGCCACCATGCTTAGCTGATTTTTGTATTTTTAGTAGAGACGGGTTTCACTATGTTGGCCAGGCTGGTCTCGAACTCCTGACCTCAAGTGATCTGCCTACCTCAGCCTCCCAAAGTGCTAGTTTACAGGTATGAGCCACTGCACCCAGCCTATGTTATTTAATTTTATCACAATTTTTGCTGGAGTATTGTAATGCCAATCTCCAAATTGTATCAACTCACCCATGAATACTTCAGTCTCAACAAATTTGATCAGCATCCAATGACTTCTTTAATACCTACAATAGGCCGGGCGCAGTGGCTCATGCCTGTAATGCCAGCACTTTGGGAGGCCGAGGCGGGCAGATCACCCAAGGTCGGGAGTTTGGGACTAGCCTGACCGACGTGGAGAAACCCCATCTCTACTAAAAAAAATACAAAATTAGCCGGGCGTGGTGGTGCATGACTGTAATCACAGCTACTGGGGAGGCTGAGGCAGGAGAATCGCTTGAACCCAGAGGGCGGAGGTTATGGTGTGCCGAGATGGCGCCATTGCACTCCAGCCTGGGCAACAAGAGTGAAACTCCGTCTCAAAAAAAATAATAAAAATAAAAATAAAAAATAACTACAGTAGGCCAGCTACTGTGCAAGGTGCTGAGATGCACAGATGGATGAGGATGCACCCTGCCCTTGAAGCTATGAGGGGAAAAGATTGCAATTCTGTCCATATGCTCATCCAGGTCATTAATAAAGGAATGAAACAGGTCAGGTGGAGCCAAGGACAAAGCCCCATTATTGTGCCCAACCGGGAACCTAGCCCTTCATCTGGCTAGGAATGGTGTAATGAGACCTAAGACAATGACCTAGGAAAACTCACAGCTGAGACTTATTAGCAAGGGGTCCAAGGCAGTATCCAAGGGAATGATCACTTAGCCGGCAGAAGGAGCAAGAGGACCCAGCAAAAGAAATGGACAGGTAAGCAGAGAAGTAGGGGAAGAAACTGGGTCTGTCAAGGCCTTTGAGTGCTTTTGGCCAAAATATATAAAAATATTTTAATTGCTGTTTTTTGGTAATATTCATGTAAAGGATATATATAGTTTTAAGAGGCTTGATGGACTATTGGGACAATATATAAGGCACCGCAACACTGTGTTTTGATCTGAAGTCAATTACTTATATCAGAACTTCATTTTTCCATACGCCGGGGACAGCCATAATACAGCTCTATCACACATGGGCCATTCTTAGAATGTATTGCATCATTCATATGTTCGTTCATTCACAATAACAAATTAAATAGGCCGGGCACGGTGGCTCATGCCTATAATCCCAGCACTTTGGGAGGCTGAGGTGGGCCTATCACTTGAGGTCAGGAATTTGAGACCAGCCTGGCCAACATAGTGAAACCCTGTCTCTACTAAAAATACAAGAATTACCCAGGCTTGGTGTAGGCAGGCGCCTGTAATCCCAGCTACCCGGGAGGCTGAGATGCGAGAATCACTTGAACCCGAGAGGCAGAGTTTGCAGTGAGCTGAGATCGCGCCATTGCACTACAGCCTGGGAGACAGAGACTCTGTCTCAAAGAAAGAAAGAAAGAAAGAAAGAAAGAGAGAGAGAGAGAGAGAGAAGGAAGGAAGGAAGGAAGGAAGGAAGGAAGGAAGGAAGGAAGGAAGGAAGGAAGGAAGGAAGGAAGGAAGGAAGGATTAAATAACTATAAAGACATCAGAATAAGAGCAGAGAGAGGAACGCGAGTCCTCTTTTGTACAAGGTAGAGGGATATATCACTCTTCAATGTACATAGTTTACAGGAAGCCAAGGTTTCATCTGATAACTAACGTGGAGGAAAAGAATACTGTAGATATAATTATTCATTGGCTATACTTATTATCCAAAAAAAAATTTAAGAAAGTTTACCTTAAAGCATTATTGGCACTCATGTTCCTTTGGAATTACCTTCCTTTGCCCTCCCTTTATCCCCTTTCCCTCTATTTCTCCAACTTGAGTAGTGATGGTGGAGGTAGAGGTGAACGTGATGGCCGTGGCAGAAGTAGTGGGGATAGTGATGAGAGCGGTGGTGGGCGTTCCCCTGACTTGATGGTAAAGCTCCCTGTGTGGAATGTTTACTACATCACCTGGAACCTCAGTCAGAACTCGCTTTATGATTCAGAAGGACTGTGAAGCAATAACATTACAAGTTGTATGAAGGAAACTTGGGAATTTCTGAAAGAAGGAGCATTTGTTAAATGTACTATCTTTCTTACTCTCTCTTCCTTTCTCTGCCATCGTGGTGTGTGCTTGACTCTGCTTCTCACCATGTCTTCTCACAAAACTTTCAGGATTAAGCGTTTCCTGGCCAAGAAACAAAAGCAAAATCGTCCCACTCCCCAGTGGATTTAGATGAAAACTGGTAATAAAATCAGGTAGAACTTCAAAAGGAGACATTGGAGAAGAACCAAGCTGGGTCTATAAGGAATTCCACGTGAGATAGCACACATATTTATGTTGTGTGAAAGTCAAGACCACCTTACCATGTTAAGCTGAAAATGTTACCACTATCTGGATAGTTGGACATGTTTTATTGGGAATATATTTTTTCTCCCTGTGTGTGCTATGAAGGCACTGGTTGGCTGGGTTCAGTAATAAATATGTAAGGCCTTTCATTTCTGTCTCTACATATAAATATAAATATATATATACTGTCTTACTGCTGGATGCGGGGGCTCATGTCTGTAATCCCAGCACTTTGGGAGGCCAAGACAGGAGGATTGCTTGAGGCCTGGAGTTCAAGACCAGCCTGAGCAACATATCGAGACCCCATCGCTACAAAAAAAAAAAAAAAAAGAAAAAGGAAAATTAGCTGAGCATTGTTGCACACACCTGTAGTGCTAGCTACTCAGGAGACTGAGGCAGGAGGGTCACCTGAGCCCAGGAGTTTGAGGCAGTCAGCTGCAGTCAACTATGATTGTGCCATTCCACTCCAGCCTGGGTGACAGAGCAAGATCCTGTCTTTAAAACAAATAAATAAACTGTCTTATGCCTATGTAGTAGAAATGAAAATGTAAGAAGAGTGACTATCAATTGTTTTTGTAAGTTGTGGCACTTTCAAATAGCCATTTTAGGAGACTATCCTTACTGTACAGATGGGATGTCTTCCCACCCAGTGTTACAGCACCTCAGGCCATCTGTCTAGGACACCTCCTCTATCTGCTCTGTAGATCCTACCCACTCCATCTTGCTGTCTCAGGTAACTGCCTGAGAGTTGTAGATCTTGACTTGACTGGCTTTTATAATTATTTCCCCAGCCTTCACTCCTGGCTAATATCTTTAGTTCTTAAATCTTTAATCCACAGCTGCATGCCACTCCCTCACCCCAAGGCTGGGTTAGAACAAGAGTCCTAGAGCAGGTTGCCTGAATGCTGAAGAAGTTTGGACAAGCCCAACTGTCAACTAGATATCTCCCTAAAGAGGTATCAAAGTCAACATGTTCAAAATGGAACTCACTAACCTTTCCTCCAGAATCTTCTTTGATCATCAACTTAGTTTAACTGGAACGTCTCAGAGAATCCCTTTTCCTGTGTGGTTCCAGGTTAAATTTGGCCAAGAAGGGAATCTTAATATTTAAAACTTAGGGGTTTATATTGGAATGCTATCATCATCCAATGAGTTCACCCACAGATGCCGAAGTGCCTAGCAGGTTTCTGTTTGTCCTTTGTTCCCCACTACTCTACCTCCAGGTTTTCCTCCAGCTCCAGGTCTTGCTGACCAATAGCAGCCCCGTGCCTATTAGCTGGCACCTGTCTGTGGGCCCACAGAAGCAAACATTTCCTCTAGACTTCCCTATCAACTTCTCCTTCATGGTCCAGTTTGGGCATCTGGTCTGGATGTCCCTGGCTTCTCAGACTGACTGGATGGGGACTTCCCTGATGCCCCAACTCCTCTTCCCAGATGTTTAGTTGACCAGCTTCTCCCACAAACTAATTTTAACAATAAATCCTTTTTTCCACAATGCCTAGGGTTCTGCTTTACTGATTGAACCCTAGCTAATACAGGGACCGCCATCACCCCATCCTCCTTTCCAGGATATATGAAATTGATCACCAAGACCTGTCAGATCTCTCTCTCTCTCTCTCTGTTTATTTTATTTATTTACTTATTTTGAGATGGATTCTCACTCTGTTGCCAGGCTGGAGTGCCGTGGTGCAATCTCGGCTCACCACAACCTCCTGCCTCAGGCTCCTGAGTAGCTGGGATTACAGGTGTGTGTGATCACACCAAGCTGATTTTGTACTTTTAGTAGAGACAGGGTTTCACCATGTTGGCCAGGCTGGTCTCGAACTCCTGACCTCTGGTGATCTGCCCACCTCGGCCTCCCAAAGTCCTGGGATTACAGGCGTGAGCCACTGTGCCCAGCCAGATCTCTCTCTTCAATATCCCTCTACCCACCCACTTGTCTCCCTCCCCAGTGCTATCTCATGGTTCTAGGAGGTGAAAATATCTTGCCCAGATTTCCTAACTGCTCAATTCACTTCCAGTCTGGTTGCCTCTCAGTGTGTTCCCCTTAGAGCAGTCAGAGGAGGTGATATCCTGACTGAGGCCCATTACTAGCTTGCCCTTGTCCTTGGGATAACCTCCCTAATGTGTTTGACAAAGCTCTGTCTCTATTGGCGTCTGCTAACTTCTCCAGCTCCATCTGTCAGCACTGCTCCTTCACCCCATGCCAATATTATGTAGAGTCGTTAGATAAATCGTTGCCAGTTTGGTATTAGATTATTATAACCTGAATTTTTCTTATTTATTGCTTTTTAAAATCACACTGAGCATACAGGCACTACATATTAATATCTAGCAGTTGGCCAGGCACGGTGGCTCATGCATGTAATCCTAGCAATCTGGGGGGCTGAGGCAGGCAGATTGCTTGAGCTCAGGAGTTTGAGACCAGTCGGGGCAACATGGCAAAACCACGTCTTTACCAAAAATACAAAAATTAGCTGGGTGTGGTGGCGCATGCCTGTGGTCCAAGCTACTCGGGAGGCTGAGGTGGGAAGATGGCTTGAACCTGGGAGGCAGAGGTTGCAGTGAGGTGAGATTGTGCCACTGCACTCCAGCCTGGGTGACAGAGTGAGACCCCATCTCATAAAAAAATATATATATATATGTGTGTGTGTATGTATATTTTATATATTATATATAATGTATATAATACATACACACACATATAAACATATATATATTTGTGTATATATATGGCAGCTGCATTATCTCCATGCCACCGTAGATGTGGGAGAGAATGAGGCATCTCCTTCAGGCAAGTGCCTAGTGCCTGTAAACCCCATCTCCCTAGAGTGGGGTCAGGCATCTCATAGGGTGGCTGTGGTGTTCACATCACACTTACGCATGCAGCTATCAGGCCGGATGGTGATAAGGATAGTGGAAAGGCCCCTTACAGAAGTTAACTGGTGACTTACTGTAAACTTCTCTTTAGAAAGGCGAAAATAGAGAAAGCATAGTTCTGAGATGCTTCCCAAGAGTGAAGATGAGTATATCTCTACATAGATTCTCAGCAGATTGTTTTCTTCCAAAGTGTGTTTGTTGTGTGTTAATTTTGTTTATTAATTGATCGATTATTTATTTTATTGACTTAAATGAAAATGTTGTATTTTTTATTTAT
This sequence comes from Chlorocebus sabaeus, assembly GCF_047675955.1. Taxonomy (NCBI): domain Eukaryota; kingdom Metazoa; phylum Chordata; class Mammalia; order Primates; family Cercopithecidae; genus Chlorocebus; species Chlorocebus sabaeus. The sequence goes on from NC_132918.1 coordinate 65,385,428, forward strand.
TAGATATCCAATTAATGCATTCTCCTTTTAAAAATATTCAAATAATACAGAAGTATGCAGAGGAAAAATAGAGGAAACCGCTGCCAAAAGTAGGGTGTGTATTATTCCAGACTGAGTTTTATGTATTTTTATATATACATGAAAACATACATGCTATCCATTATTAAATTTAGGTATAATTTGCATAAAATCCATTGCTCAATTTTTAAATGTACAACTTGAAAATTTTTATATAGGAACTTACTTGTAGACTCCATTAAGTTTTGTTCGTTTTCTGTATTTTCTTTTTTCGTTGTTGTTGTTGATATGGAGTCTTGCTCTGTTGCCCAAGCTGGAGTGCAGTGGTGCGATCTCGGCTCACTGCAAGCTTCGCCTCCCGGGTTTACACTATTCTCCTGGCACAGCCTTCTGAGTAGCTGGGACTACAGGCGCCTGCCACCACGCCTGGCTAATTTTTTGCATTTTGTTTAGTAGAGATGGGATTTCACCGTGCTAGCCAGGATGGTCTCAATCTCCTGACTTCGTGATCCACCCACCTAGGCCTCCCAAAGTGCTGGGGTTACAGGCATGAGCCACGGCGCCTGGCCGTTTTCTGTATTTTCTTTAGTAAACTCACAACATAATTACAATATTATTCTGTAAATGTTTTATTTCACTTACCAGTATGGAATAGGGATTTTTCAAGTCAGTACTTATCAACCTACCTATTCTTTTTAGCCACTGTATTATATTCCATAGTATATGTAAAGATGTAACATGGATTATTTAACCATTTATCTATAATAATGAAAATTTTTTTTGCTGTAACAATATTTCTTAACGAAAAGAAATACGGTAACTCAGTAAGGTAGAGGATCACATAATCAATGTACAAAAACCAAAACAATTAATTTGAAAATATAAAAGCAAAAATAACCTATTAGATATTATAAAAAATAAGAATAAACAAAAAAAGTTTGAGTGAAAAAAATGCATATGAAAAAAGCTATAAAACTCTACCAAGAACAAAAAAATATGAATAAAGGCAAAGACTCATCTTGTCCTTGGATCAGAAAACTCAGTATTGCTGGGCGCCGTGGCTGATGCCTGTAATCCCAGCACTTTAGGAGGCTGAGGCGGGTGGATCACCTGAGGTCAGGAGTTCAAGACCAGCCTGGCCAACATGGCGAAACCCTGTCTCTACTAAAAATACAAAAATTAGTTGGGTATGGTGGCGAGTGCCTGTAGTCCCGGCTACTCAGGAAGCTGAGACAGGAGAATCACTTGAACCCAGGAGGCAGAGGTTGCAATGAGCTGAGATCACACCATTGCACTGCAGCCTGGGTGACAGAGCAAGACTCTGTCTCACAAAAACAAAACAAAACAAAACAAAACAAAAAACCTCAGTATTATATAAAGTTACCATCAAAGGGGGAAAAGCAAACCATCCACAGGGAGAAGATATTTACAACATGTATATTGACAAATAACAAAGTATTCAAATCCAAAATATGTAAAGATATAAATAACTCAAGCAAATCAACAATGGAAAGACAGACAGTCCTTTCTCCCCAAAAGTTAGAAGACCTGAGAGACATTTCACAGAGGAAATAGAATTATTTATACAATAGATTATCATACGTCAGAGGAAAGAATCACTCCTACTACCCACAACATTAAAGAATATCAGGAAGTACATACATATTGACCAAAAGAACTGACAACATTGAACCTACAGAGGAAGATTCCATACATGTGAAGTCCATTAAGTTGCAAACTAAATATGTTGTTTAGGATGCAAATGAGTGTGATAAAACATTAAAAAAAAAGTAATAAACCAAAATCCAAAATAGCACTTATGTCAGAAAGGCCAGGAAAAGAAATGTGATTGAGGCCTTCAAAGTAGAGCTGATTAGATGATGGGTACATTATTCGTCAAAGAATTGTTATTATATTTTACAGATATATTTTAAAAGTTACTTTGTGCCTATTGTTTTTTAAATGAAGGAGGCAGCATTGTTTATAGTGCTCAAAAATAAGTGACTGGTTGACTAAATGAGTCAAAAATACAATGGCATATTACATAGCCTATTCAAATAATACATATTTATTTATTTAGAAAGAAATCCACTGAATATTTTTTCATGAAAAAAAAAGCAGACCAGGCTGGTCGCGGTGGCTCACACCTGTAATCCCAGCACTTTGGGAGGCCGAGGCAGATGGATCACGAGGTCAGGAGTTTGAGACCAGCCTGGCCAACATAGTGAAACCCTGTCTCTACTAAAAATACAAAAATTAGCTGGGTATGGTGGTGTGCGCCTGTAATTCCAGCTACTCCGGAGGCTGAGGTGGGAGAATCACTTGAACCTGGGAGGCGGTAGTTGCAGTGAGCTGAGACAGCACCACTGCATTCCAGCCTGGGTGACAGAGCAAGACTCTGTCTCAAAAAAAAAAAAGAAAAAAAAGAAAAAAAGAAATATGATGAGCTCATTTATGTAAAATTGAATAGGGGCATAAACAAATAACTAAAATAATGTTTACCAAACCACAAATATTAGTTTTATCTTTGTAGGAGATTTGTACTTTCTTCATTTTGCTTACATATACATATACATATATGTATACATATGAGAATGTATTATTTTCCTTAAATAATGTATTTTCAAATAAATCCATATCCTTTTTCACTTTTTTACATGAAAACCTTCACATTGCCCAGGCTGGAGTGTGGTGACACAATCACAGCTCACTGCAGCCTCGATCTCCTGGGCTCAAGCAGTCCTCCCACTTTCAACCTCCTGAGTAGCTGGGACTACAGGCACATGCCACTGTGTCAGGCTAATTTTTTGTTGGTGTGTTTGTTTGTTTTTCCTTCACATATTTTATTTTATTTTATTTTTTGAGATGGAGTTTCACTCTTTTTGCCCAGGCTGGAGTGCAGTGGCCCGATCTTGGCTCACTGCAAACTCTGCCTCCCGGGTTCAAGTGATTCTCCTGCCTCAGCCTCCTGAGTAGCTGGGATTACAGGTGCCCGCCACCACACCTGGCTAATATTTGTGTTTTTTTGTTTTTTTGTTTTTAAGTAGAGACGTGGTTTCACTATGTTGGTCAGCCTTGTCTGGAACGCCTGACCTCAGGTGATCCACCCGCCTCAGCCTCAGAAAATGCTGGGATTACAGGCATGGGTCACTGCGCCCGGCCTACACATTTTCATCTTAAAAATAAACCAATTTAGGCCAGGTGCGGTGGCTCATGCTAGCACTTTGGGAGGATGAGCTGGGCAGATTACTTCAGGTCGGGAGTTTGAGACCAGCCTGACCCACATGGAGAAACCCCATCTCTACTAAAAAAAAAACAACAACAAAAAAAACAGAATTAGTCAGGCATGGTGGCGCATGCCTGTAATCCCAGCTACTCAGGAGGCTGAGGCGGGAGAATCTCTTGAACCCAGGAGGTGGAGGTTGGGTGAGTCGAGATCATGCCTTTGCACTCCAGCCTGGGCAACAAGAGAGAAACTCTGTTTCAAAAAAATAAAAAAAATAAAAAAACAATTTAAAAGGAAAAAAATCATAAAAATATACTTGCTTCTTATTAAGGTAGAAAAAACTAAGCAAAGTCAGGCTCTGATGTGAAAGTGTTCTTTTCCTCCTTCCTCAATCCATCACCCAAAGATAGACTCACTGGAAGACATGGAACATTCCAATATGGGTCAGAAAGCAGTTTTATTATATGTCACATATACCCAAACTATAGAAACGATTTTTTTAAAAAACTTATTTTTTAAATTGAGATGGGGTCTTGCTATGTTGCCCAGGCTGGCTTCAAACTCCTTGGCTCGAGCAATCTTCCCACCTCAGTCTCCTGAGTAACTGGGACTACCAGCATGTGCTACGGCATCCAGCTGAGACTATTCTGTCATCTGCTTTTTTACTTAGCAATGTGAGTATTCAAAAAGTTATCTAATACTTTCTCTATTGATGGACATTTAGTCTGTTAATAGCATTTGCCTTTTGCAAACACTGCTGCAACAACAACAAAATTTGCACATGTATCTATTAGATAAACTCCCTGTAGTAGAATTCCTCTGTCTGTGAATAAGTAAATTTTGAATTTTTCAGATTCATTCAACACTTTATTGAGGATGTACTATGCGCCAGGCACTGTTCCATGGAAGAAAAATTGACAGGCCAGGTATGGTGGCTCACATCTGTAATCCCAGCATTTTGGGAGTCCAAGGCAGGAAGATGGCTTGAGGTCAGAAGTTCAAGACCAGTCTGGGGAACATAGTGAGACCCCCATCTCTATAAAAATACAAAAATTAGTCTTGCATGGCAACATATACCCATTGTCTCAGCTTCTCAAGAGGCTGAGGTTGGGAAGACAGCTTGGGCCTGGGAGGTCAAGGCTGCAGTGAACCATGATTGCACCACTGCACTCCAGCCTGGGCGACAGAGTGAGACCCCGCCTCAGAAAACAAAATGAAAAGAAAAGAGAGAGAGAGAAAATGAAAAGACAAGCCACAGACTGGGAGAAAATATTTTGTAAAACATACATCTGATACAGGACTTGTATTCAAAATATGCAAAGAACTGTTAAAACTCAATAAAAAACACAACTCAATTTTAAAATGGGCATACAATCTGGATAGACACTACACAAAAGAGGATACGCAGATGGCAAATAAGCATATGCAATGATGCTAATAATGTATGTCACTAGAGAATTGCAAACTAAAACAAAGAGATGCCACTACACACCTATTAGAATGGCCAATCCAAAACACTAGCTACAGCAAAGGCTAGTGAGGATGTGGAGCAACAGGAACTCTCATTCATTACTGGTGTGAATGCAAAATGGTATGGCTACTTTGAAAGACAGTTCGGCAGTTTTTTACAAAACTATACATAGTGTAACCATATGATCTAGCAATGCTACTTCTTGGTGCTTATCCAAATGAGTTGAAAATTTATGTTCACGCTAAAACCTACGAACAAGTGTTTTTAGCAGCTTTCTTCATAATTGCCAAACTTGGAAGCAGTCAAGACATCCTTCAGTAGGTAAACAGACAAACTATGGTACATCCATACAATGGAACGTTGCTCAGTGATAAAAAATAAACAAATAAATAAATATAAATAAAAATAAGCAGGCACGGTGGCTCAGGCCTGTAATCCCAGAACTTTGGGAGACTGAGGCGGTCAGATCACCTGAGGTCAGGAGTTTGAGACCTGCCTGACCAACATGGTGAAACCCCATCTCTACTAAAAATATAAAAATTAGCTGGGCGTGATGGTGCATGCCTGTAATCCCAGCTACTTGGGAGGCTGAGGTAGGAGAATCGCTTGAACCCCGGGAGGTGGAGGTTGCAGTGAGCTGAGATCACGCCACTGCATTCCAGCCTGGCGAGAGATCAAGACTCCATCTCAAAAAAAAAAAAAAAAAGAAAGAAATGAGTTGTCAAGCCCCCAAAAGACATGGATGAATCTTAAATGCATATCACTATCATTAAGTGAAAGACACCAACTGAGGCTGGGCATGGTGGCTCACGCCTGTAATCCCAGCACTTTGGGAAGCTGAGGTGGGTAGATCACCTGAGGTCAGGAGTTCGATATCAGTCTGGCCAACATGACGAAACCTTGTCTCTACAAAAAATACAAAAATTAGCTGGGTGTGGTGGTGCGGGCCTATAGTCCCAGCTACTTGGGAGGTTGAGGTGGGAGGATCACTTGAGCCTGGGAGGCAGAGGTTGCAGTGAAGCAAGAGTGTGCCACTGCATTCCAGCCTGGGTGACAGAGTGAGACTGAAAAAAAAAAGGAAGAAAGGAAAAGAAGAAAGAAAGAAAAAGTAAGCAAGCAAGCAAGCAAGCCAGCCAATTGGAAATAGCTACGTACTATATAATTCCAATTATATGACATTCTATAAACGGCAATACTATGGAGACAGTAAAATGATCAATGGTTTCCAGGGGATCAGGAGAAGGGGATGAATAGGTGGAGAACGGGAGATTTTTAGGGCTATAAAACTACTCTGTATGATAACGTAATGGTGAATATTTGTGACACGTTTGTCAAAACCCATAGAATGTACAACACAAAAAGTGAATTTTAATGTCAACTGTGGACTTTAGCTTATGATGATATATCAGTATTGGCTCATCAACTTTAACAAATGTACCACACTAATGCAAGATGCTAATAAGGGAAAGAAGTGGTGGGAGGCAGTGAAAGGTATATTGGAAATGTCTGTACTTTCCGCTCAAATTTTTTGTAAACCTAAAACTACTCAAAAGTAAAATTTATTAATTAAAGTGGTGTGTGTTTGTGTGTGTGTGTGTGTAAGTAGGACATTCTAAGAAAATATCTTTCTGGAAGTGCATCTAGTAATTTCCCCCCCATATTCATATCTAAAACAGATACACATAAACAGTGAATGTTGTAGGAAATTAGAAGACAGACCACTATCTTGGGAAGGATAACAATGCAAGAGAAGAATTCCTTTAAGATAGCTATTTCAATTAATTATTTTATATATTGAGCACCTACAGGGGTAGGCACTAGACATACAGGCCAACAGCAGGTCTCTGTGCTTGATGAGCTCAGTGCCTGTCACGGGGAAGACAGACACACAGATGCACTACAGATAATAACATTATCAGTGCTGACCATGTGCTGCGCTCTTTCTAAACATTCCGCCCACATTGTCTCTCAACCATACAACAACCCCACACACAGGCGCTAATAATCTACTTTACAGACAAGGACCCTAAAACTCTAGAAAGTGAGTTAACTTTGCTGCAATAAATGGCAGAGCCCGGGTGTGTTGGCCTGCAAACAATGTGTCAGAAACTGCCAAACTGTCTTCCAAAGTGGCTGTAAAAATCAATTCATTTTGGAAGAAGAGGACAATCAGTGATACATTTGCTTAGATGTTTCTTTCACATTATTTGAAAGCATGGAACTTCAAATACATTCACAAATTTTAATATCTAATTCTCACTCTTCTGTTCTTGCCTTTCCTTTCTTTCACTGGAATAAATTCTTTTTTTTTTTTTTTTTTTTTTTTGGGTGCAGTGGCCGGATCTCAGCTCACTGCAAGCTCCACCTCCCGGGTTTACGCCATTCTCCTGCCTTAGCCTCCCGAGTAGCTGGGACTACAGGCGCCCGCCACCTGGCCTGGCTAGTTTTTTGTATTTTTTAGTAGAGATGGGGTTTCACCGTGTTAGCCAGGATGATCTCGATCTCCTGACCTTGTGATCCGCCTGTCTCGGCCTCCCAAAGTGCTGGGATTACAAGCTTGAGCCACCACGCCCGGCGGAATAAATTCTTTGACTTGTCATCCTTCCAACTGCAGGACAATCAAATACATATGGCTTAATGGGAAGGTGGTCAGATTAGAAAATAATGAAAGTCAATCTCTCCAGTAGGGAGCCCTTGTTTGGCTTGAAACTGCCCATCAAATTCAAGTTTCTTACATGTTCCACAACTATGATTGTGAAAGTCAAGGCAGCAGGCACCAGACTGTGTGGAAGAAAGTTATATTTAGTATTCCTTTCGGAGTTGTCTCTTTGGATGTCGCGGAGATTCTGGTACAGGCTGTTACTGTTTGAGGGCTTCTGGGCCTGCGGCAGAGAAGGAGTGGGTGGTTTGCTGACAGTTCTTATAAATACCCCCAGTATTTATTTAATGGCAGAAACACACAGAGAGAACACACAGAGCATTAGAGGAGAGAACATAGCTTAGCTCCATTCATCCCCTGGGCCCAGGACCAAGCACTTCTAATCTGTTCTGAGGAACTGCTTCTGGGGCCAGCTGCAGCCCTGTGTCTGGGGAAGTCACCTGCCTGCTTGCTGAAGGAGGAAGGAAGGAAGGAACAGGGAACAATGAGGCCCTTGTAAAAAGCCAAGTTTTGCTTTTTTTTTTTTTTAAAGTTTATTTTCTAACCATGTCACTCCTCTGCTTAAAACCTTTCAGTAGCTTTCCACTGTTTCTGGAATAAAGGTCAAAGGTCCTAATATGATGAGCAAAGTTCTGTAGGGCCTGGCCAAAGCCTGACTCTTCAGCCTAATCTCTTCCCACTTTCCCATTCATTAACATTCCTCAAACGTAATCCACACTCTGCCCACCTCGGGACTGGACATGCTATTCCCTCTGCTCAAAGGCTTTTCTCTCCACTGGCACTCAGTTAATTCTAACTCATGCCTCATTTCTCAATTAAAACCTCATTTCCACAGTTGAACTTCAGCATCATCAGAAAAGTGTTTCCTGACGCTTCACAGGAATCCTCCACACTTTGTCAAATGCCTCCACAACTCCTTATGCTTTGCATTGATTCGAGTTTTTTATTTTATTTTATCATATTTTATTTATTACTTACTTACTTACTTACTTATTTGAGACAGAGTCTTGCTCTGTTGCCCAGATCGGAGTGCAATGGCACGATCTCAGCTCACTGCAACCTCCGCCTCCTGGGTTCAAGCGATTCTCCTGCCTCAGCCTCCTGAGTAGCTGGGATTACAGGCACGCGCCACCATGCCTGGCTAATTTTGTACTTTTAGTAGAGACAGGGTTTCTCCATGTTGGTCAGGCTGGTCTCGAACTCCGGACCTCAGGTGATCCACCCACCTCGGCCTCCCAAAGTGTTGGTATTACAGGCGTGAGCCACCGAGCCTAGACTTTTTTTTTTTTTTTTTTGAGACAGAGTTTTGCTCTTGTTGCCCAGGCTGGAGTGAAATGGCTCGATCTCGGCTCACCACAACCTCTGCTTCCCAGGTTCAAGCGATTCTCCCGCCTCAGCCTCCCAAGTAGCTGGGATTACAGGCATGAGCCACCACGCCCAGCTAATTTTGTATTTTTAGTAGAGACGGGGTTTCTTCATGTTCATCGGGCTGGTCTGAACTCCCGACCTCAAGTGATCTGCCTGCTTCAGCCTCCCAAAGTGTTGGGATTACAGCCACCAAACCCGGCTGGTTCAAGTTTGTAATGTTAGTAATGATGTACTTGTTTATTTAAGCAATGTCTGTCTCTTCATTCCCATTCTGCTTGCCTTTTTAATCCCAGAGCCAATTCATAGACTTGTAGTAAATATGCCTGCTATGTAGTAAAAGTTTCATAAATATTTATTAAACAAATGAATGAACAAATAAAGTAAGCATTTGAGCTCTTAAATATTTAGTTTTTAATAGAGGGAGTAAGAAAGATTCCCATGTTTTTCCCTCATCCTCAGTTCTTAGCAGTGAGGTCTTAGTGTGACGATACGTGCCTCAGAAGCTGGCCAACAGAAGAGCTAAGAGAAAGGAGAGTGGAGTATTAGAAACTCTCGGACTCTGCTAAGAATTCAGCCACCAAGCAGTCATCCCCTTTAGAACTGTGCTGTCCAATATGGTAGCTACCAGCCACATTGACTATTTAAATTCAAACTAGTTAGAATTTTTGCTTATCAAATCTTATCAACCACATTTCTCACGCTCACACGTGGCTAGTAGCTACCATATTGAATAGTGCAAATAGAGAACATTCCCATTATCACAAGAAGATGTATTGAAGAGTGCTGCTCTGGAATAGAAAATACCCTCTTCTGCACAGAGCATAGGATTCTCAGCAGAGTGACAGAAGAGAGCCCATTTTCCCCTCTGCTTTCAAATCAGGAGATAGGGGGAGACCCCGTCTCTGTTACTACTTTTGTTCTATCACATGTAATTGTAGGTGCTGCAGCTGAAGGTGCTTTATTGCAAATAAAACCACTAAATGGTTCCAAATATAGGGTTGTTCTAAAGATTAAATTAGTTACAACCCATGTTCAGGCCGTCAGTTAGCTCTCAATAAATGTTAGCCATTTTGCAATACTCATCATGTGAATGAAAAAACAAAAAAAGTAAATTTAATTTTAAACAGTTGGACACGGAGGTTCACGCCTGTAATCTCAGCACTTTGGAAGGCTAAGGTGGGAGGACTACTTGAGCCCAGAAGTTTAAGATCAGCCTGGACAACATAGTGAGACCCCTGTCTATACAAAAATATTTTTAAAAAATTAGCTGGGGCCGGGTGCAGTGGCTCACGCCTGTAATCCCAAAACTTGGGGAGACCAAGGTGGGTGGATCACTTGAGGTCAGGAGTTTGAGGCCAGCCTGGCCAACATGGTGAAACCCTGTCTCTACTAAAAGTACCAAAAAAATTAGCTGAGCATAGTGGAGCACCTGTAATCCCAGCTACTTGGGAGGCTGAGGCAGGAGAACCCAGGAAGTGGAGGTTGCAGTGAGCTGAGATCACACCACTGCACTCCAGCCTGGGCAACAGAGTGAGACTGTGTCTCAAAAAAAAAAAAAAAAAAAAAAAAAAAAAAATTAGCTGGGCATGGTGGTGCATGCCTTCAGTCTAAGCTACTCAGGCAGCTGAAGTGGGAGGATCACTTGAGCCAGGGAAGTTGAGGCTGCAGTGAACTGTAATTGTGCCACTGCACTCCAGCCTGGGTAATAAAGCGAGACTTTGTCTCAAAAAATAAATTAATTAAATAAATAAAAAATAAACAGATGGTAGTCACAATTGTTATTGGCAGAAAATCAAAGTGTTAAGTGCCGGATAGCCTCTGGTGAAAATAATCTAACTTCTCTGAGCCTCAGGTTCCTCATCTATAAAATGAGAATAGCTTTTTCTATCCTGGTAGGGTTACATAGCATGTTTTGCAAAAAGGGGTTATCACAGTACCTAACATGCAGTAGGTTCCCCAAAACTGTTAGCTCTTCTTGTTTTTGTTGTTGTTGCTGTTTGTATTTTTGGTTTTGTTTGTTTGTTTGTTTGTTTGTTTTTGAGATAGAGTCCCGCTTTGTCACCCAGGCTGGAGTGCAGTGGCGTGATCTCAGCTCACTGCAAGCTCCGCCTCCTGGATTCAACTGATACCCCTGCCTCAGCTTCCAGAATAGTTGGGATTACAGGTGCCCATCACCACACCCGGCTAATCTGTGTATTTTTAGTAGGGATGGAGTTTCACCATGTTGGCCAGGCTGGTCTTGAACTCCTGACCTCAGGTGATCCACCCACCTCAACCTCTCAAAGTGCTGAGATTACAAACATGAGCCACCGCGCCCGGCCAACTCTTCTTGTTTTATTATTGGTGAATGCTATATCAAATTTGACTTTCTCAAGAATCACCTTAGAAATTGGATTCCAGCTGTTAAAACATTCCAGGTGTGTATTTTAAGATGTATGGATGTGGCTAGTAGTGCTAACTTCCTGACGCTTTCATTTGGTTTTGCTAGGAGCTGGCAACCCAACCTGTAAGTCAAATTGTTGGCATGAGTTAAATTTCCTTTGGTCCCACCCGCGTTTCTTAGTGCCCATTACTTCTCACTAGGCCAAGAAGTGCCTGGCAAATGCTATATGTCAGAATTCTACTAAAAGATGTTATTCATCTTGAAGAACTGAACTTCTAATTTTTCCATTTAACCTTAACTAGTTTTCTCTAATGTCTCCTGTCAAATCCTCTGGCTCTGTTATCTTCCAAATTTTAGGATTGTTTCCTTAAAGCAACCAAATTTCAAACAGGATATGCATGTTTGTATTCGGAGGGTGGGCAGTGGGAAAAGAAAGAGGAAGGGAAATGATGTTTAATCTGATGTCAGGTTAAAACCAAGAAAGAGAAAGTAGGGGTGGCAGAAGGGGACCCCTAATACTTACTGAAAATGCACCATTTGCCAAATATTGTTTTAAGCACTTATTTTTTTCTTATGAACCTTCTTTTCCTCCTTTTTAAATTTTTAATTCAAATTAATATATGCACATGGCTAAAATGTTATTACATGTGCATGGTTTAAAATACAATTGTAGTCAAATTGTTCAATTTTTTTTTTTTTTTTTTTTTTTTTTTTTTTGAGACAGAGTCTCATTCTGTTGCTCAGATTGGAGTGCACTGGCATGATCTGGGCTCACAGCAACCTCCACCTCCCAGGTTTGAGCAATTCTCCTGCCTCAGCCTCCCAAGTAGCTGGGATTACAGGCACAGGCCATCAAGCCCAGCTAATTTTTATGTTTTTAGTAGAGACGGGGTTTTGCCATGTTGGTCAGGCTGGTCTTGAACTCCTGACCTCAAGTGATCTGCCCGCCTCGGCCTCCCAAAATGCTGGGATTACAGGCGTGAGCCACCATGGCTGGCCAAACTGTTCACATTTTAAATGTATTTTTATCCAGAAAATATGAATGACAGTAAATGTAAAAAAATCTAAAAATTATTTTTCACATAAAGTTCTCTTTCTTTTAAAATATTCAAAATGATCTATCAAAACTAAATGGCAAATGAAGTTGTGGTTAATCATGCTCAGATTTTTAGTCAAAGATATTTAAATAAGGCTGAACATATTATTAGTTTTTTACAAATTTGAATGAAGGTATTGTTTTGTTTTGTTTTGTTTTTGAGGAGTTTCGCTCTTGTTGCCCAGGCTGGAGTGCAGTGGGACGATCTTGGCTCACCGCAACCTCTGCCTCCCGGGTTCAAGCAATTCTCCTGCCTCAGCCTCCCAAGTAGCTGGGATTACAGGCATGTTCCACCACACCCAGCTAATTTTTTTTGTATCTTTAGTAGAGACGGGGTTTCTCCATGTTGATCAGGCTGGTCTCAAACTCCTGACCTCAGGTGATTCGTCTGCCTCAGCCTCCCAAAGTGCTGAGATTACAGGCGTGAGCCACCGTTCCCCACCATGAAGGCTGTTTTCTAAGAATGTTTAGTCTTTGCATTCAATGTTCATCTATTTGCCAAAGAATCCATGTCATGTTTCCCATATGTAATATTTAGATCTCTATATATACAAATGTGAGGGTAAAATGAATTTATACTATGAAATGTTTCTCAGCCACTCTGTGCAATGTTAGTGAACACTGTGCTAATTCATGAGGATCTTCAGAATCATGAATTGGAATACAAAGAGAAGCAAAAAAATCAGCTGCTTGGCACTCTGGGAAACAATACTTGGTTATGCAAGAATCTTTTGCATTCATGCTAAGAAGGAGGATTTGACAAGCTAATTAATTTGTCTTTTCTCTTACCTAAGTACTCCTGCCACTCAAATTCTTTCTGCACTCCAAAGCCATGCCTCTTTCACCAAAAAACTTCTCAGCATTCCAATGCGGGTGCCTTTTGTTTTGAGGATCTAGGGCAAGGGATATGCTGGAAGTGTGTCTCCCCGGGGCTTGAAGATTGTTAGGCAGAAGGGTGAATGTCTAGGTTTACAAGGTCGCCCTGTCTAGAACTCATATCAACAGACACTAACACCACCACCCCCATCTCATAACTCACACACCATTTTTTTTTTTTTTTTTTTTTGAGACAGAGTCTTGCTCTGTCTCCCCGGCATGATCTCAGCTCACTGCAACCTCCACCTCTCGGGCTCAAGGGATTCTCCTGCTTCAGCCCCTTGAGTAGCTGGGATTACAGGCGCCCACCACCACGCCCAGCTGACTTTTTTTGTATTTTTAGTAGAGGTGGGGTTTTTCCATGTTGGTTAGGCTGGTCTTGAACTCTTGAACTCCAGTGATCCACCCGGCTAGGCCTCCCAAATTGCTGGGATTATAGGTGTGAGCCTCCACACCTGGCCTCACACACCTTTTTTTTTTTAAGTGTTTATGACACGTGGAGCTCTCTAGACTATGCGACCCGGCATAGGATTTCTCTTGCCTGAGTGTAAGAGTGATCCAGCTTTAAAAAGAGACTTAAGGCTGGGAGTGGTGGGTGGCTCAGGCCGATAATCCCAGCACTTTGGTGAGGCCGAGACAGGCGGATCATCTGAGATCAGGGGTTTGAGACCAGCTTGGCCAACATGATGAAATCTTGTCTCTACCAAAAATACAAAAAAATTAGGCAGGCATGGTGGCACACACCCGTAATCCCAGCTACTCAAGAGGCTGAGGCGGGAGAATTGCTTGAACCCTGAAGGTGGAGTTTGCAGTGAGCTGAGATCCTGCTGCTACACTCTGGCCTGGGCAACAGAGTGAGACTCTGTCTCAAACAAACAAACAAAATAGAGTTAAAAGGCTGGGAGCGGTGGCTCATGTAATCCCAGCACTTCGTGAGGCCGAGGAGTGTGGATCACTTGAGGTCAGGAGTTCGAGACTAGCCTGGCCATCATTGTGAACCTTCGTCTCTACTAAAAATACAAAAAGTAGCCTGGCATGGTGGCAGGCGCCTGTAGTCTCAGTTACTCGGGAGGCTGAGGCAGAAGAATTGCTTAAACCCAGGAGGCAGAGGTTGCAGTGAGCCAAAATAGTGCCACAGCACTCCAGCTTGCGTGACTGAGACCCTGTCTCAAAAGAAAAAAAAAAAGAGTTAAAGAAAAAACGATCATTAAAGGGATACAATAGTATTCTTAAAAAGCACTACAGTGAACTTACAGTAAAAACTGAGCTATACTGGCTGGGAGCCATGGCTCATGCCTATAATCCCAGCACTTTGGGAGGCCGAGGTGGGTGGATTACCTCAGGTCAGTAGTTCAAGACCAACCTGGCCAAGATGGCAAAGGATTTGAGGATTTGCCCAGTCTTTCTTCCTTTCTCTCTCTCTTTTTTTCTTTTATTTTTGAGACAGAGTCTTGCTCTGTCACCCAGGCTGGAGTACAGTGATGCAATCTCAGTTCACTGAAATCTCTGCCTCCAGGGTTCAAGCAATTCTCCTGCTCCAGCCTCCTGAATAGCTGAGATTACAGGTGCCTGCCACCGCGCTCGGCTAATTTTTGTATTTTTAGTAGAGACGGGGTTTCAGCATGTTAGTCAGGCTGGTCTTGAACTCCTGACCTCAAGTGATCTGCCCGCCTTGGCCTCCCAAAGTGCTGGGATTACAGGACTGAGCCACCGTGCCCGGCCACTTTCTTTTTGTTTTTGAGACAGTCTCCTTCTGTCACCCAGGCTGGAGTACAGTGGCGCAATCTTGGCTCACTGCAACCTCTGCCTCCTGGGCTCAAGAGACTACCTGAGTAACTGGGATTACAGGTGCATGCCACCACACCCAGCTAATTTTTGTATTTTCAGTAGAGATGTGATTTCAACATATTGGTCAGGCTGGTCTGCCTCGGCCTCCCAAAGTGCTGGGATTACAGGTGTAAGCCACCATGCCTAGTCAACACTGTCATTTTTATACACCGGGGATAGGAGTTTAAACTGGTATGATCACTTAGCAAAACTGGAAGTATCTATTAAAGCTGTACTACATTTTTGCTATGATTCAGCAACCATACCCCTAGGTATATGTCCTGGAGGAATGAGTTCATATGACTATAAAAAGGCATTTAAGAATAGTCATAATGGTGGGCCAGGCACGGTGGCTCATGCCAATAATCCCAGCACTTTGGGAGGCCGAGGCAGGCGGATCACCTGAGGTCAGGAGTTCAAGACCAGCCTGACCAATACGATGAAACCGCATCTCCACTAAAAATTAGCCAGATGTGCTTGCAGGTGCCTATAATCCCAGGTACTTGGGAGGCTGAGACAGGAGAATTGCTTGAACCCAGGAGGCAGAGGTTGCAGTGAGCCGAGATTGCGCCATTGTACTCCAGCCTGGACAACAAGAGTGAAACTCCATCTCACAAGAAAAAAAAAAAAAGAATAGTCATAATAACTTCATTAATAATAGTAAAAAACTAGAAATATCTATGAAGAAAATGGGTAAATTGTGGTAGAGTCATACAGTGGAATACTACATGGCAATTTAAAAAAGTGACATGAGGCCAGGCACAGTGGCTCATGCCTATAAGATGAGCACTTTGGGAGGCCGAGGTAGGCAGATCACTTGAGCACAAGAGTTCAAGACTAGCCTGGTCAACATGGTGAAACCTTATCTCTACAAAAAATAAAAATTAGCCAGGTGTAGTAGCGCCTGCAGGTAACCCCAGCTACTTAGGAGGCTGAGGTGGGAGGATTGGTTTAGCCCTGGACGTTAAGGGTGGAGTAAGCCACGATGGCACTACTGCGCTCCAATCTCGGCAATCCAACCTGAGCGACAGAGTGAGACGCTGTTTCAAAATCTAACAAAAAAGCAAACAAACAAACAAACAAACAAAGTGACAAGGCTAAATGGAACAGCAGGATGGACTTTATAAACATAATACCTTTAAAAAGGAGGCCAGGTATGGTGGCTTATGCCTGTAATCCCAGCACTTTGGGAGGCTGAGGTGGGTGGATCACCTGAGGTCAGGAGTTCAAGAACAGTCTGGCCAACATGGTGAAACCCTATCTCTACTAAAAAAACAAAAAACAAAACAAACAAAAAAATTAGCCAGGCATGGTGGCAGGCACCTGTAATCCCAGCTACTTGGGAGGCTGAGACAGGAGAATTGCTTGAACCCGGGAGGAGGTTGCAGTGAGCCGAGATTTCGCTACTGTACTCCAGCCTGGACAACAAGAGCAAAACTCCATCTAAATAAATAAATAAATAAATTTAAAATAGCAGCCCAACAACAAGAGTCCATGCTGTGTTATTTTTATATGAATTTTGTGAATAGGCAAGACTAACCTATGATGATAAAGCTATTAGCAATTGCCTTAGGATGTTGATTAGAAGTGGGCAAAAGGAGTTGTTTTTTTTTTTTTTTTTTTTTTTTTTTTTTTTTTTTTTTTTGAGACGGAGTCTTGCTCTGTTGCCCAGGTGAGAGTGATGTGGCGTGATATCAACTCACTGTAACATCTGCCTCCCGGTTTCAAGTGATTCTCCGCCTCAGCCTCCCAGGTGTCTGGGATTATAGGCGCCTGCCACCATGCCTAGTTAATTTTTTGTGTTTTCGGTAGAGACAGGTTTTGCCATTTTGACCATGCTGGTCTCAAACTCCTGACCTCAAGTGAGCTGCCCGCCTTGGCCCCTCAAAGTGCTGAATTACAGGCGTGGGCCACTGTGCCCAGCCGGGAAGTCTTTCTGGCCGTTGGGAATGTTCTATATATTGATCTGGCTGGTGAGGAATCAAGTGTTTCCATATATGAAAATTCGCTGAGCTGAACAATTAAAATTGGTGTACTTAACTAAAGCATAGTATCTCTTATTGTATTTATTTGCTTATTTTAGAAACCAGGTTTCACTCTATCCTCCCACGCTGGAGAGCAGTGGTGCCATTAGAGCTCACTGCAACCTGGAACCTTTGGGTTCAAGCCATCTTCCTGCCTAACCCCCCAAGTAGCTGGGACTACAGGTGTGTGCCCCTGTTCTCAGGTAGCTTTTTTATTTTTTGCAGGTACCAGGTCTTGCTATATTGTCCAGGCTCATATTATCTTAAAAAAAAAAAAAAAAAAAAAAAAACTTGCTGAAAAAATAGAATAAATATTTTAGAACAGAAAGACAAAAACAGCTGAAGACACATATATATTGGGCTCTGTCTCCTTTCGTTTCTTTCATTTTTCTTTCAGTGTTAAAAAAATGCATAAAAGCTTATTTTAAAAAATTGATGTTAAATGCCATTTGGAGTAGATGGCATTTTTCTTTACAAGCTAATAGAAATATTAAACTCAACATAGCCAAATATAATACACATTTGTTGGCAGGTGTTTCACCTCCTACAGTTTAAGGCGTTCCCTGAGTAGAAGACTAGCTAAGTAGTGATTTAGATCCTTTTGGAAAGAACTGCTGAAAGATGTGTTTAGCAAGAAAAAAAAAACAATGTAGAGTGAAGGAGATATTGAGCATGGGAATCGTTAAAATATATTGGAAATGTTAATGATCTATTGCTTGCATGTTTTGGGCTGAATTGTGTCCCTCCAAAATTCATCTACTGAAGTTCTAATCCCTACTACTTCAGAATGTGACTGTATTTTGAGATTGTCTTTAAAGAGGTAGTTAAGGATAAATGAGGTCATGAGGGTGGGCCCTAATCGCATATGACTAGCATCCCTAGAAGAAGAGATGAGAACACAGAAACACACAGAGAGAAGATCATGTGAAAACACTGGAGGAAAACCACCGTCCACAAGCCAAGGACAGAGGCCTCAGAAGAAACCAATCTTGCTGTCACTTTGATCTTGGGTTTTTAGCCTCCATAATTCTGAAGAAATAAACTTCTGTGTTTAAGCCACCCAATCTGTGGTACTTTCTTATAGAAGCCCTAGCAAACTTATATGCTGCGGTAAAATCAGAAGTCGGTTTGTGTCATAAAAATGTAGATAAAAAAGTGTAGACAATAACAAGAAAGATGGGAGCATTTGGTGAGTACTTATATACTAATATCTTGCTTGATTTTTAACTATGTAGGATAAACACATGTCCTTTCCTAGAACATGATACCTTGGCAGAGTTGAGTAGTTATGAGAGATGACAACCCACAAAGCCTCAAATGTCTTCATCTAGCCTTTTACAGTGAAAGTTCACTTGATCCTTCTCCACGGGTTTATTCTGCAAACATCAAAAAACATGACCAAAGATACACCTCCATACATATTTACTTCTAGGGTGGGCAGGGAATTGGGAAATGAGATAAAGAGAGGTATAAAAGAGCAGTCTTTAATTATATATTTATTATATATATTTATGGAAAATGAAAACATTAAAAACCTGGTTGGTGAATACACAAATATATCACTTTATTTTTCAATGTGTTTGAAATATTTTATGACAATATAACATTGTTGTGGTTTTGAAGGGATATCATGTTACTATACTAAACAGTTGTCATTTTTCTTTGTTTTTCTTACCCAAAGCATTTGCTGATGTAGAGCACCTATTTCATACATTGGAACACACTGCTCTGTGCTTTGATTTTAGACTTAAAAGGTCAGTGGCCGTGTGCTCAGCCAATCAGGAGTTAGGATAAAGAAATGGATGCCTTTTACAGTAAAGGCTTCCCTTATAAGGGGACCCTGAATTGGAAAACCTGTTCTGAGAAAGATTTTTTTTCCTAATTTGTGAAACTATATGTATGAATATTTTTATACATTTAGGGAATTAGAATCCCTCAGGTTTATTTTAAACAATTATCTGGCACTAACAGGAATAAAATTTACGATGTTCTTATCATTCCAGAAAATCAAGGTCATATCAAAGTTTGGTTCTTTGGAAATTTGATTTCCTTATATAATTTTCAAGGTGCTTGAAACAATAAATTCTCATGTACTGCTTTTGAAAAGTAGAAAGTCATTTAGCCTGAATTCAGAAGAAAGCTGACTTCATTTCTTTTACTTATATTGTACTTTCATTGTAAATGATAAGTAAACTGGTGAAACAAGTATGTGTTAATATTTAAAACAGAAAGCAATAGAAAAAACCCCTCTGTCTTTACAAGGGCAAGGCTTAGCCAAATATACTTAGGTCTATTCATATTAATAATAGAAGATTGTTATTAAGAATAACTAACAACAAAAATAAATAAGGTTGGGTAGTGCAGTGGCTCATGGCTGTAATCCCAACACTTTGGGAGACCCAGGCAGGCAAATTGCTGAGGCCAGGAGTGAGAGACCAGTCTGGGCAACATATTGAGACCTTGTCTCTAATAAAAATTGGGAAAAAAAAATAGCCGAGTGTGGTGGCACATGCCTGTAGTCCCAGCCACTTGTGAAGCTCAGGTAGGAGGATTACTTGAGTCCAGGAGGTGGAGGCTGCAGTGTGCCTTGATCATAACACAGCACTTCAGGTTGGGTGACAGAGCTAGACCCTGCCTCAAAAAGAAAAAACAAAGTTGAATAAAATAGCACTAATGGGGCTGGGCATGGTGGCTCACGCCTGAATTCTCAACACTTTGGGAGGCTGAGGTGGGTGAATCATGAGGTCAAGAGTTCGAGACCAGCCTGGCCAACATGGTGAAATCCTGTCTCTACTAAAAATATAAAAAATTATCTGGGTGTGATGGTGGGCACCTGTAATTCCAGCTACTCGGGAGGCTGAGGCAGGAGAATCACTTGAACGCAGGAGGTGGAGGCTGCAGCGAGCCGAGATAGCGCCACTGTACTCCAGCCCGGGCAAAAGAGCGAGACTCCATCTCAAAAAAAATAAAAATAAAAATAAAAAGAGCACTAATGGTATTTAGGGCATGGTTAAGATTCACACTGGAAATGATGATTTAATTCATAAATGCTTGAAAACTAGGGAAGGGGATTTTATGTTTCCCCATCCTAGGATTCATTTTACTATTATTTTCAATACTTTTTTCCTAGGAGGATTTATTTGATTTAATTTAAAATAAATGTTCAGTAATTATAGCCACTTCCCTCAGAGGAAGTTTGGACCAAGGGGCATCACTGAGACATAGACCTCACGTCTCTTTATTTCACACTCATATCCAACTGCTGTTTCTAAAAGCAAGTGGCTGGGAAGAATGTCAGTCATGGGCCATGCGCTGGGTCAAACCTGCACTTTGACCTTTGACCACTTGATCTGTACCCTTAGCGTCTGTGCCTTTACTGGGGACAATTTCAATCCATCTGTGGGATCCAGGGTTACTGGTACATTACAGAAGCTGTGTAGCCTTGGTAGGAAGGAATATGGCAAGAAACTCTGCTAGATGATATAACAATAGATGGCCACAAAACTTGCCTTTCTTAGGAAGGCATCTTGGAGCAAGGAATACCAGATGAATAGGGCTAGCCATGCTGTTTGGTGGAGGGTATCCGCTTAACACAGCAAATGCAAAGGCCCTGAGGTAGGAAAGCATTTTCTGAGTTTGGCTGAAGTATACTGCAGCACCAGGGAGAATGGGAAGGGGTGGACCTTGTCAACTTCTTGTTATATAATATCGTGTTGTGAAGTTGAAATTTTATTTTATTGCTATGCACCTTTTAAAATATTTTCATTACTTTTGAATTTCCCATGCCTTTATTGAACATATACAAAATTGTGCTTATATGTCAGTGTGAGTTTGTTTTCAACATAACCGCTGCACTGAGATTTATTCAACAGTGTTTCTTAGAGATCTATGTTATTATATTTTTATAAAGGTCATTCTGTATAACAGCTATAAAATATTCTATTGTGTGAATATACCACAAGTAACCTCCAGTGGTCAGCCTGCCTCTACTATGCCCACTCTCCAGGCTTTTATTTCCTGAATGTATCTTCTTTACCTCAGTAAGTGGTAAACACTTTGTAAATGAAAACATTGCCTTTTATTTTCTTGGTAGTCATTTCTTAAAAGTACTGTGTGCACAGAAAGAGCATACTGAATGCTTACAACAACCTAGTTATGGAAAAGCAATAAGCCTCCTGGATCCTTTGCCCTTGAAATTTCCTTGCCTGGTGCTCATAACACACTTTGAATAGGTCTTGAAACTGCGGGCCTTCAGCCTAAGGCAGTATGTCATCTGGGTACTCTGAGCAGGGAAATAATGAAAAATAATGTTCAGTTAATGGCACAAGCCATTCGCCACACAGACAGTGATGGTTTCACTGATGTTTCACTGATTGAAAGGAGAATGGCTAATTCTGCTTCAAAACATCCTGGAAATTGTCTGCCTCCTGAATTCTGAGGGACGCTTGGGAGGAGGAGGTGATAGGTGACTTAATGTTGAATCTGGGTTCCCTCCCCCAATATGTTACTGTGAAAATTTTCAAACATACAGAAAAGTTGAAAGAATTGCGCAGTGTGCCCATTACCTAGACTCTACTATTATATGGTCCCCTATTTGCTTTATCGTATCTCTGTTCATCCACCCTTTACTCATGCATGGAGGCATCCATACATCTTATTTTTGACGCATCTCAAAGTACAAAGAGCACCATTAAATAGAGTTCAATGCTTGTAATTCTTTTCTTTTTTAAAAAAATTTTGAGGCAACATTTACATCCAGTGAAATGTACAAATCTCAAGTGGACCATTCCATCAGTTTGACAAATGCTTACAAGGTGGAACCCAAGCTCTTATTAGTATTTGTAAATCCATGTTAGAGTTTGATCAAAGAAGCACAGCCTTTAAGACTCTCACCCTGCTTTGAGGAGAATGGCAAAAATCTGCGAAACATCTCAGCAGAGTCAGGAGAGAGTAACACTGGTAACGTGAAGCATGTCAAGCTAAGAAAGGAAGCACTGAAGTTAATTGTCCTGAACGGAACCTGATAAGAATCTGCCATTTCATCCCCTCAAGACTGGACTCAAGTTGGGACAGAATATTGCCTTTTGCCCTGTCTAAAATAATATCACTGTTTAGATCTACAAAGTCCCCCACCTTCCCATGTTTATGTATTACACTGCATTACAAGTCAAAATAACACAGAGAATCTGGAAAAAGGAGAAGGGGAATGTTTCCAACGAAAAGCACACCCCTTAAGGCGTCTGGCCTGAGAGCTATATAGCATGCATAAAATCTGATAATAAGCACATTATGACCCACATTGCATATAACAAAAAGTAGGGCACTTCTGAAGGGTCCTGAGAAACAGCCCTGGACTTTTAAAACCTGCTTTAGGAAGGCGATCAACCGTACGCCACTTTCAAACGCAGCACTGACATGTATGCTCCACAGTCATCAGCAGAGAAAACAACAGTTTTCAACAAGAGTTGAAAACTGAGTTGAGGGTTTTTGTTTTTTGTTTTTTTTTTTTAAGTTTGAGGCCAAAATCGGTATTTATTCTTTTGAATGATGCTTATATCTTTTTCCTGGTTAATATGCACGCTGGTGGTACAATTTTGAAAACTACGTAACGTGATAGAACCACCACCCAGAAACGAATCCTGTTAACAAACTTTTTGTATTCAAACTTTTCCCACTGCACATAGTTTTTATTTTGACAATGCTTTTAGACAATCGTTCTTTTAGCAACCAGCACTTTCAAACAAAAAGTACAGGGAATAGTAAGTTTTTTTCCCCTCCTCTGGCAGATTTGACCCACAAATTGCTATAGGAAGAAAGTGTTAATTATATTAAAACATAGTTTGACAAAGTATTTAAAAAGAGAAAGGGAAAACATCACGCTTTTATTTTGGTGAATTAGCAACAAAGAAAAGGATTAGCATGGACGGGTACTTTTCAAAAATATATTTTTTTTCCTCTGGCTCCCGCTAGGGTGGAGGAAGTTGTCTCTGCTCAGAGACAGGGTGGAAGAGAGTGGAAGGACAAATGACTGAGAGGCGGCCCCCTCCCACTGGTGCGGGCGTGCGGGGGTCGGATGGGGGGCCGCGGAGGGGGGAGGTGGCCAGCAGGTGCCTGGGCTCCAGTCCCCTACCCCCACCCTCGTCTCCACCCTCACCCACACCCAGGGATTGGCCTCGCCCCCTGGCGGGCGAGCAGTAGGTGTCGAGGCACTGGGGTGGGGGGTGCAAACCCCGCGGGCAGCGGAAAAGAGGCCGTGGGGGGCCTCCCGGCCCCGGCACACACTGCGAGGCTGGCACCCGCCCGCACGCACACCCAGTCCGCAGCCCCGAGGAACATGTCCGCAGCCAGGGCGCGGAGCAGAGTCCCGGGCAGGATAACCAAGGGAGGGCGTGTGCTGTGGCGGCGGTGGCGGCGGCAGCGGCAGCGGAGCCGCTAGTCCCCTCCCTCCTGGGGGAGCAGCTGCCGCCGCCGCCGCCGCCGCCACCATCAGCTCGCGGGGCCCGGCCGGAGCTAGCCCGGCGAGCGGCGCGCGAGGGGGAGGGCGGGGGCGGGGAGGGGGGTGGGCGAAGGGGGCGGGAGGGCGTGGGGGGAGGGTCTCGCTCTCCCGACGACCAGAGCCCGAGAGGGAGACCCTGGCGGCGGCGGCGGCGCCTGACACTCGGCGCCTCCTGCCGTGCTCCGGGGCGGCATGTCCGAGGCTGGCGGGGCCGGGCCGGGCGGCTGCGGGGCAGGAGCCGGGGCAGGGGCCGGGCCCGGGGCGCTGCCCCCGCAGCCCGTGGCGCTGCCGCCCGCGCCCCCGCAGGGCTCCCCCTGCGCCGCTGCTGCCGGGGGCTCGGGCGCCTGCGGTCCGGCAACGGCAGTGGCTGCAGCGGGCACGGCCGAAGGACCGGGAGGCGGTGGCTCGGCCCGAATCGCCGTGAAGAAGGCGCAACTACGCTCCGCTCCGCGGGCCAAGAAACTGGAGAAACTCGGAGTGTACTCCGCCTGCAAGGTACACGCTCGCCGTTCTCGGACCGCGGATGGGTGCTAGGGGCCCAGCCCGCGGGACCCCCCTCCCCCTCCCGCTTCCACCTCCGCCTCCCGCCTTCTGCCTTCTGCCTCTCGCCTCCCGCCTGGGGCCGCTGCACCGCGGAAGTGCTCTTGTCGCCCGCGCCCAATTAGCTGCTTCTTGGATAAGAGTCCTGCTGGGTTTGAAGAAGGGGATCACTAAGACGGAGAGCCCTTCATCCCTTCCGCTTGAAAGGAGTAGCTTCGGAATCCGAGCTCCCGGGCTACTCTGGGGTTTTGTTGCTCTGTAGGAGCTCGCTGGAATCACTTTCGCGGGAGTGGAGTGGTGCTCTCCATGTCGTGGGCGACCCAGGGGCAGGGAAACATCTTTTGGGGGACTGAGTGGTCCCTTCTGCAGTCGATCCCTTCCCGTGTCCCACTGGGAGGAACTGGGTGCAAGGAGTCGGGGTGGAGAAGACTCCCGGACTCCTGGCGCTTTGGGAAAGCGAAGGGGAGGAACGCGCGGGGTGCGAAGGTGGGCAGAGCCCGAGGCGAGGGTCTTGTGGCGCCTGACGCCCTCGGCTGGGGGCGGAGGCGCTGCCGCGCGCAGTGACAGCCCTGTCATTATTGTATTATTACTTGTTTAGTTAAAACGCTGTCCCAGCTGCTCGAGGTGTAAACAGGATTTGGCAAGGTGACAGCCCAGCGCCGCGGACGCTACTGCTTGGTTTGAGGACACCCATTTCTTGCTACCCACTCTCCGTGCCAGTTTAGGCACCCTGTCATCCCCAGCTGCAGATCCAGATGTGGGGGCCGTGCTCCCGAGGTGGGAGGATTGCCCGAGGCCGCGGGGCAGGCTGGCCCTGCGCTGTCAGCAGCGGCTTTGTTTTGACAGGGTGACAGCTGAGGGGGGCGGGGACTTGGCCTTGTCAGCTCCTGCGGCCTGTGGCAGAGGCAGGAAAGAGACACACTCACACACACTCACACACCTCCCTGTATTCTTCCTGCCTGCTGCAAAGAGGGTCAAGTTCCCAGATTCCGGATTCCCAATTCCCACAACCAAGCTGCAGTGGCCACTTCTGAATTTTGACATAACTATTATTTATTCTACTGGAACATCTGGGTTATACTCTTCTTAGTACTTACAGGAGCTTCTTAGTCACAATGGAATGTCTGTGCTTGCTCTTTTTCCACACGGTATCCTCATGTTTATGTTGAGCACCTCTGTATCCTATACTGGTTCAATAAATATTTGTTGAGTGAATGTGGGATCTAGCCCAGTGCTCCTCAAACTTTAATGTGCATAGGAATCTCCTGGGGAAGCTGGTTAAAATGCTGATTCTGAATCAGGTGGTCTGAGGTGGAAGCTAAGAGTTTGCATTTCTGACAAACCCCCAGGTGGTACTACGCTCGTCCACAGGCCACATTCCGATTCAGACCTGCACAATATATTATTTGTCCCCTTTGAATTTAGCAGAAAAGACAGAAACAAATAATAATGCCGTGTGGTTATTTCTGAAGAAGGAATGCAAAAAAGATGCAGTGGGGAGTGTGCTTTTTGAAAGGTGCAAGCCCAGGAGTTGATCATGAAGGGCATTAGATGAATGAGAACAGGACACTGACTGTCGTAGGCAGAAGGGAGAGCTATGTACAGAATTAAGAACAAGGTCATGGGTTCAGGGCATACTGCTTGGGTGATGGGTACACCAAAATCTCACGGATCACCACTAAAGAATTTATGTAATCAAACACCACCTGTTCGCCCAAAACCTATGAAAAAAAAAAAAAGAGCAAGGTCAATTACTTGGTGGCCTTGGCGTTTTGCAGCCAAAGGGGGCTCATGCAGGAACTGTGTCAACTCAGTGTTTCTGTCCTGGCTTTATTTTAACATTTATTTATTGGGTTATCATTACCAGCACCTCTTAAAGACTTCCTGCTGCCTGCTGTAGCTTTAATATCTGAAAACTTTCCTGAAGTTTTGGTTTTGTCTAAAACCATGAGCATATGTGGCCTGCATTGGTATTTTTGATCTTTTCAAATTTCCATGGGTGAGATGTAGCACCACTTCCAAAGTTTGGGATTTGAGTGTTTTCTGGTCACTTTCATGACCAAACAAGAGAAAGAGAAAATTTATTTTAAGGCCTTTTTTTTTTTTTTTTGAAACAGGGTCTCACACTGCCTGCAGGCTGGAGTGCAGTGGCATGATTGTAGCTCACTGCAGACTCAATCTCCCTGGGCTCAGGTGATCCTCCTACATCAGCCTCCTGACTAGCTGGGACTACAGGCATACACCAGTACACTATTATTATTATTTTTTGTATTCTTTGTAGAGACAAGGTTTCACCTTGTTGCCCAGGCTGTTCTCGAACTCCTGAGCCCAAGCACTTTGCCCACCTTGGCTTCCCAAAGTGCTGGGATTATAGGCATGAGCCACCATGCCCGGCTGAAAGTGTTCATTTTAATGTGTCCATTCATTCAGTAAATATTTAGAGGGTTACCAACTGGGTGTCAGGCATTGTGCTAGGTGCTGGGCCTATGACACACAGAATTTGTCCTTCAGGAGTTACTTACTGTGTGTGTGCACAAGTGCATGTGTGTGCATGCATGTGTTGGGGCCTAGGGAGGAGGGCAGTGAACCAGAATTACAGAGACGTTCAGAAAAACTGCTTTCTTGGAGTACTTGCGGACCCAGAGCAGGACAATTCATAGACTGGGGCCCTGGTAGGGTGGGATTGCCTTCCTGGAGGAAGTGTCAGTGGCTGCTAAGAACTCTTGGCAGGGCAGAGTGGGGTGGGGTGAAGCTCCGTGTAGTGGAGAAACTGAAAGCAGTTCTGGAAGCTTGGAGGTGGGCCAACTCGAGCCAGACCTTTGTTGCCTAGGGCCACCTGGTTGGGGGTGAGGGGTGCGTGGCCAAGAGGGCACTGAGGAGTGCAGGAATCTTAACCTGGGGAGTGACACTATCTCAGATTTGCTTTTTTTAAAAAAAAGAAAAATTAACTGGGCTCGATTGGATACTAGGGAGGGTAAGAGAGCAGAATCTGTGGTTCTCTCTTGGCTTGTTTCTGCACTTAATATGAGCAAGTCCGAAAGGACAGATTGCTCTACCTTTGCCACAGGCCCCTTGGCAAGTTAGATTAGAGAGATTAGAGAATGAGGAGGGATCTAGAAAGAGATAAGGTAGTTTGCTGGGGGGCTTTTGAAAGAAAAACAGGTCCCAGGCCTGATATAAATCTGGCCTTTAAACTTCACAAACAAAACCAAAAAAGAAAGGAGCTAACTCAGCCAGGGTGACGTGCCACACCCCAGAGAAAAGAAAAAGGAAAAAAAAAAAAAAAAAAAAAAAAAAAAAGAAAGAAAAAAGAAAAGAAACAAACAAACTTGTTTTGCAGGATCCAGATCTTTGAACTGTGTCCTGGTAAAGGCTGCTTCAGAGTCATTTTGCTTATGTGTGGCACAGCCAGAGTGATCATTAAAAATGTAGATCTAGGCCAGGCGCAGTGGCTCATACCTGTAATGCCAGCACTTTAGGAGGCTGAGGCGGGAGGATCACTTGAGTCCAGGAGTTTGAGGCCAGCCTGGGTAATATAGTGAGACTTCGTCTCTACAAAAAATAAAAAAATTAGCCAGGAGTGGTGGCAGAGGTTGCAGTGAGCTGTGATTGCGCCACTGTACTCCAGCCTGGGTGACTGAGCGAGATTGTCTTAAAAAAAAAAAAAAAAAAAGTAGATCTGACCATGTTATACCCCAATTTCAGGCCCTATAATTTCTCTTTATTGCCGTCCACAAGGCCCTGCATGGCCCGGCTACTGCTGTCTGTGGCTCCTTTTCAAGGCTTCAGGCACATGGTTTCCTTTCACCTAGTAGGGGGTGAGGTGGGCTGAGGGGCTTTACACATGCTGTTCCCTGGGACTGGAAGCTCTTCTTTCCACACTTGAAAATTAGCTCCCAACCCTTCCTACAGAACTCAGATTCCTTGCCTTTCCTTTACCCTCCTGAGCAGCCTTCCCATTAGAAATTATCCAAATTGATCTGTACTCTTTCTGGTGCTTTTCTTATGATTTTTATGATTTGTACGATTATTTGATATGCATTTCGAATCTTAGATTCTTAGTGATGTGGTTATTGACTAAGCGAATGAACCAGAGAAGAGAAAGTGCAAGAAATGATTAGCTGTGATGATAGCAGTTGTGGAATAGTAACTTAATCACTTCTTGACAACTGAGTAGAGATTTGTCATATAGGACAGTTCTAGGTATCCCACAGATATTGATAGCATTGGGTTATTTATTTATTTATTTATTTATTGAGACAGGATCTTGCTCTGTCACCCCCGCAGGAGTACAGTGGTGTGATCTTGGTTCACTGCAGCCTATACCTCCCAGGCTCAAGTGATCCTTCCGCCTTAGCCTCCTGAGTAGCTGAGACCACAGGCATGCACCACCACACTCAGCTAATTTTTGTACTTTTTGGTAGAGATGGGGTTCTCCATGTTTGCCAGGCTGGTTTCAAACTCCTGGGCTCAAGTGGTCTGCCTGCCTCGACCTCCCAAAGTGCTGGGATTACAGGTGTGAGCCACCACACCTGGCATATTTATTTATTTATTTATTTTAGAGACAGAGTCTTGCTCTGTTGCCCAGGCTGGGGTGCACTGGCATGATCATAGCTCACTGCAGCCTTGAACCCCTTGACTCAGTTGATCCTCCCACCTCAGCCTCTTGGATAGCTGGGTCTACAGGCCTGCACCACCATGCCTGCTTGGGATTGGGTTTTTAATGTTATAAAAGAAACTTCAAGTGAATGCATGAGTAGGCCAAATCCCAGTCTTCTTGAATTAAAGCGTATCATCTACTAACCTCAAAAGAGAAACAAAACCCATTGACTAACCCTTCCTAAAGGAACAGGCCATTTATATTAATACATAAGGGGAGACAATAGGGTGTAGTGGTTAAGAACATGGGCTTCCGAGTTCAGACTAATCTGAGTTCAAATTTTGGGATATCCAGCTCTGCAACCTTGGATAAGGATTTCATTTAAGCCTTTATTTTCCTGTCTGTAAAGGAATGATGCTACCCCCCTCATGGCATAACAGTGAGGTTTTAAAATGGGCTGTATTAGACATCCAGCATGGTATGTTGCCCATGGCAAGCCCTCAGAAGGTAGGGGAGACACTGTTAACTTGGAAGTCGAGTAAGAGCAACAGACTCAGTCCTGAATCCACCCCAGCTCTGCCACTTGTGTGATCTTAGGCACAAGTCACTTAGTTTTTCTCTGAGCCTCAATGACTGCATGTATAAGGTGGTGATCATGACTTCAACCTTAAAAGTTAAAAGAAAAAAGTGTCCCCAGAATTCCTAGAACATAAAGATGCTAGGTTAATGCTGGCTAAACTGAATTGCCTGGTGCTTTACTCATATATCAGAGCCAGTGGCCACAAAGCATTTATGGAGAACCCAGTTGCATGGGTTCTGGGCAAGGTGCCACATTTAAGGAGTTTCATGGACACAGGACTATAAAATTAGTCTTAATTGAAAAAATAGGGCCAGGGCGTGGTGGCTCATGCCTGTAATCCCAGCAGTTTGGGTGGCCAAGGCAGACAGATTACTTGAGCTCCCGAGTTTGAGACCAGCCTGGGCAACATGGTGAAACCCTGTCTCTACAAAAATTAGCCGGGCATGGTGGTGCATGCCTGTAGTCCCCAGCTACTCAGGAGGTTGAGGTGGGAGGATGGCTTCAGCCCAGGAGACAGAAGTTGCAGTGAGCTGAGATCATGCCACTGCAGTAGACCTTGTCTCAAAATAATAATAATAATGATTTATAATCTAGAAGTAGCACTGGCTGTAGCATATACAGAGAGCGTAGGTGGATGTACCACCATAAAAGAAAAAGCATCCTCTGTTGGCTAGGGGCTGGTGGGTGGGGCACTAGAACAAGGCTTATAGTTGGAGAGCGCCCCCAACACCTTTGTATTTGTCAATCACTCCCCCAGAGAGCAAATGTCTTTTTCAATTGTCAGCATCTAGAGCAGTGGTTCTCACCAAGGAGCTATTTCACCTCCCAGGGGACATTTGACAATGTCTGGGACATTTTCAGTCTTTGCAGTTGGGAGGAGGGAATGCAGCTGGCAACTAGTGAGTGGGTCAGAAATGTTGCTATACATCCCACAATGCACAGGACAACTCCCCCCGCAAAGAACTTATCTGGTCCAGAATATTAATAGAATTAACAGAAGTTGAGAAAGCATGTTTTAGACAAATACCCTTGCAGCACAGAAAGAAAAAAAGTCAATGCTTTTTGTTTTGCCCTTTTTTTTTTTTTTTTTTTTTTTTGAGGCTTTTTTGAGGCAGGGTCTTACTCTGCTTCCCAGGCTAGAGTGCAGTGGGCTCAGGTGATTCTTCCACCCTAGTCTCCCAAGTAGCTGGGACACAGGTGCATGTCACCATGCCCGGCTAATTTTTGTAGTTTTTATAGAGATGTTTCGCCAACCTGGGTTTTGCCATGTTTAACAGGTTGGTCTTGAACTCCTGGGCTCAAGCAATTGGCCTGCCTTGGCCTTCCGAAGTGCTGGGATTACAGGCATGAACCACCACGCCTAGCCTAAACCAATGCTTTTAGTATGAATTTGACTAACACTTAAAATCTGAAAAATCTCACTTTGTGAATCATGGGCACATATTTTAAACAGTTTTATTGCGGTATAATTTATAGATCATAAAACTTGCCCACTGTAACTATGCAGTCAGCTGCTTTTGAATTAATGTATGTAGTTGTACATCCATCACCACAACCCAGTGTTACGACTTCTTCCATCCCCCAAGTTTCCTCTTGCCATGAGTACCTTTTTTTTTGGGAACGGAGTCTCACACTGTCACCCAGGCTGTGGTGGAGTGCAGTGGTGTGATCTCAGTTTACTGCAACCTCTGCCTCCTGGGTTCAAACAGTTCACCTGCCTCAGCCTCCCAAGTAGCTGGGATTACAGGCAAGTGCCACCATGCCGTGCTAATTTTTTTTGTATTTTTAGTAGAGACAGGGTTTCACCATGTTGGCCAGGCTGGTCTCAGACTCCTGACCTCAGGTGATCTGCCTGCCTGCGCCTCCTGAAGTGCTGGGACTACAGGCCTGAGCCACCACACAAGGCCCATGACTGCCTTTTTAAAGTGATATTTTGTATCAAATTGGTTGTTGGTTTGCAAACAGAAACTAAATTAGAAATATCTTTTTGGCAAGGCTTGGAATAGGCAATATTGTTACAGCAAAATACAAAACATGGAGGGAGGTGGATAAGATGTTGTTTTAAAAGATCAATCTTTAGCCACATAAGTTTATTGCATACAATTATATCCTGTGGTGACTTCTCTAAAATACAGTATCATAAAGCCAAGCATACAAAGGAAAAAATGTTTCATTTGGCAGGCACAATGCAAAAAGCCTGAGAGAAAGATGTCCAAGTTTAATTCTGTGTCCTCAGAAATTTTCAGGAAAGATGGAAATTCAAGCCTGCAAAGCCTTCAGATTGCAATTTGTAGTTTTATATAACCGAGAAAGTAGTTTACGGGGCAAAACAGCAAAATCTGCTGAGGACTGTTTTGTTTTAGGAAGTGTGTGCTTGCAAATAGTGATTTGTGATGTAGCACTGTTTAAGGTTTTTGTTTTGTTTTGTTTTTAAAAATCACCCGGCAGATTTAAACCCAGTTGCCTTGGTGTTAGCCAGATTTAATTCTGTGGTAGTTAGGTAAATCCATAGGGTCCCACCCTTCATAGTGACTGTAGAGGGTGAAATATACACTTTCCTGTAAGATGCCTGGGAGCAGTCAGCACATCTGCTTCTCAGCTGAATACTCCGTGTAGTGCCAATAAAATTAGGATTTTCAAGGCTCAGTGGCTTCTGATTTAGTCTGTCGTTAAGAGAAAAGTGGCTATTTGGGAAAAATTGTCAACAGTTGCCTACTCTTGCATGATACTTTTCTGCTGTGGTCATCTGATTCAAACGGGGAATTAGAACAGGCACATTGGCTACTTGCACATTTGGAGAGGAGGGGAATCCTTGCTTCCTTTCTTCTATGCTGGGTGCCCTTGGGCACCGCCCCCCTTTTCTTTTTTTGGAGACGGAGTCTTGCTCCGTCGCCAGTCTGGAGTGCAGTGGCATGCACTACAACCCCTGCCTCCCGGGTTAAAGTGATTCTCTCCTGCCTCAGCCTCCCCAGTAGCTGGGACTACAGGCGCGCGCCACCATGCCTGGCTAATTTTTGCATTTTTAGTAGAGACGGGGTTTCATCATGTTGGCCAGGATGGTCTCGCTCTCTTGGCCTCGTGATCCTCCCTCCTTGGCTTCCCAAAGTGCCAGGATTACAGGCATGAGCCACCACGCCCCACCGGGCAGCACCTTAACTGCCTAGTTTCAGTTTCCTCTTTGGTGAAGTAGGAGTCTAGGTGCCACCTCATTGACTTATTGTGAAGATTAAATACTTCAGCATATATGAAAGTTCTTGGAACCTAGGCATTCCACAAATGTCTATTTAATTTTATTTGTAAAAAACGTTCCATTGGTATTAGCAGTTTGTGTGTTTGCCAAAGTGTTATGTCTCACGTCATTTGATTCTTCTACCCAGGGTAAGTGGAAGGTAAGGGAGGTCATTTTACTAGCAGGGAGCTGAGACCCAAAGAGGTTAAGTGACTTCTTCAAGCTACAGTGGTTACTCAGGAAAGCGCCCGCCCAAGTAGATCCTCTTTCCTATGCACCATTTTGCCTCCTCTTCCAAAACTTTCGCATGGGGATGGAGGGAGTCGCTTTTCTTCCAAATGGTTTCCGGAGAGGATTACACTTGTTTTAGGCATTCTGCTATCATTTGAAATTGATTGTACTCCATTTGAGGGGTATGTTCAAAGGATTTTCTAGTCCATTGAACCTGTGCAGGCCATAGAGTAAACAAAATAAGTATTCTTTATTACTGGCCCAGGACAGACATATACATGCTCTTGATTGTTTTAAAGGTGACAATCAAGACTGGTCACTGTGCCGGCCCAGTAGAATTCCCTGTTGAAGGAAGATGAAAGCGATACCTACTCAGGCTATAGAAGGTGCCAAATGTGTCAGAAAGTTAAGAAATTGACTGTCTTGAAAAGTTTAGAAGTCCAGCTGGGCACTGTGGCTCCCCCTTGTAATCCCAGCATTTCGGGAGGCTGAGGCAGACAAATCACTTGAACTCAAGAGTTTGAGACCAGCCTGGGCAACACGGCGAGACCCAGTCTCTACTAAAAATACAAATATTAGCAGGGTGTGGTAGCTTGCGCCTGTAGTCCCAGCTACTCAGAAGGCTGATGTGGGAGGACGGCTTGAGCCTGGGAGGCGGAGGTTGCAGTGAGCTGAGATCACACCACTGCACTCTAGCCTGGGCAAT
This sequence comes from Chlorocebus sabaeus, assembly GCF_047675955.1. Taxonomy (NCBI): domain Eukaryota; kingdom Metazoa; phylum Chordata; class Mammalia; order Primates; family Cercopithecidae; genus Chlorocebus; species Chlorocebus sabaeus. The sequence continues at coordinate 65,418,758 of NC_132918.1, forward strand.
GGAGTGAGACCGTGTCTCAAAAAAAAAAAAAAATTTAGAAGTCCCCCAACCAGTTTATGTAAGACTGTTCACACAACAGTATCTCAGCATGATAAAAAGGAGTCATTAAAAAACCCCGTCTCTACTAAAAATAGAAAAAATTAGCCGGGCGCAGTGGCGGGCGCCTGTAGTCCCAGCTCCTCGGGAGGCTGAGGCAGGAGAATGGCGTGAACCCGGGAGGCGGAGCTTGCAGTGAGCCGAGATTGCGCCACTGCACTCCAACCTGGGCGACAGAGCGAGACTCCGTCTCAAAAAAAAAAAAAAAAAAAAAAAAAAAAACTTTCAGTTGCATTATGCATAAAGGGCTCAAATCATGTTTACAGTGCAATTAATTTTTACATATGTATACATCTATGCAACTGCCACCTAGATGAAGCAGTAGGACATTTCCAGCATCTCAGAGGGTTATCTTGTGCCTCCTCCCCACTCCTGGTAATCCTTATTCTGACTTCTATTACCGGTGATTAGTTTTGTCTGTTCTTAAACTTTACATAAATTGAATCATATGGTATGAATTATTTGTGTCTGGGTTCTTTCACTCAACATTATGTATGTCAGATGCATCTGTATTGTTGCATATAGCAGTAGTTTGTAAAGACACATGTTTTTAAATTAAAAAATTAAAACATTGCCAGCAATTTTCAGGATGGAAGTCATTGGACGTGGACAACCTCATGGGATGAATCTTTAACTAAGCTTTTGAAAGAAAGGATGGGAATTTGATAGTCAAATTCAGAAGAACCCAGAATGGCAGAAATGTGGATAAGATATCAAGGAGGTGGCCGGGCATGGTGGCTCACACCTATAATCCCAGCACTTTGAGAGGCTGAGGTGGGCAGATCACTTGAGGCCAGAAGATCAAGACCAGCCTGGCCAACATGACAAAACCTTGTTTCTACTAAAATACAAAAATTAGCTGGGCATGGTGGCACACACTTATAGTCCCAGCTTCTTGGGAGGCTGAGGCATGAGAATGACTTGAACCCAGGAGGCAGAGGTTGCAGTCAGCCAAGATCACACCACTGTCCTGTAGCCTGGGTGACAGAGCGATACTCTGTCTCAAAAAAAAAAAAAAAAAAAAAAAAATCAAGGAGGGCTACTTGGCCACGTAGATATAGGTAAAGAATACGGAAAGGAAGAGAGGCAGAATGATGAGGAGATGGGTGCATGTGGGCTGATGATGTCACTGCTGGTGGTATGTCTAGCCTGCACGGCTCCTTCTCCCCTGGAGTCTGTATTGGTGAGTCCTTACTGGTAAATATTCATGTGAAATCCTGTTGCCACCTGTCCCTGGTTCTGGAAGATGACTAGAGTTGTTATACATTGTAGTCGGTGAGCCATGCAGAACCATACATGTTGAGAGTGATGGCAGCTTTCCTAAAAGGTTGACCAGAGCCCAGTGCATAAAGCTCCAGTGGGCAGTGCCACCTTTGTTATATGGGCCTAGTTGGTAGAGATGTTCCCGTGTTCTTTAGAACTACCTGCTGACGCCATTAAATGCCACCCTCTCCCCAGGAATGGCAGTGAGAAGCAAAGATTACTCTACAGCTCCACAAAGATTTTTCATAACAACTGTCCCTAAATTAGTCTTTTCTGTAATTGATATATTTAACCAAATGGGAATTTACTTGAAGATTGTGTGTTTGGACACGTGGGGTGTTATATCTGTTGCCATTTATTTATTCATTTAACATTAAATTCCATGGGCTGCTTTGGAAGATTTCTGCTCAAGTACCTCCTATTCAAACTTAAGATAATTTATCACCTAGTTATAATTGAAATGGAATCGAGTCCTTTATAATTTTGAATCACATTCATCTCTAACATCTAATTGTGCATGTGGTTACCTGCCGCTTTGCACACTTTTCTCTCCCATGTATCTCTTTATCTTGTCCTCAAAGCCTTATTCCAGTCTGTTCTTAAATGCCAGCTTCTCAGAGAAGCCTTCGTGACTCTCCGGTCTAAACTAGCAGCACCCCATCTATCACTCCGTAATCTTACCTTGTTTTGTTTTCCTTTACTGCACTTACTAATATTTGGAAATTGTATTTTAAAAAATGGTTTCTTGTCTGTTTGCCTTATGACAATAGAAGCTCCATGAAGCAGAGATTTGGGTTCATGGAGCCCGTAAAGCCTCAGCCCATGAGGGGTGACAAGTTGTATGGGGATTAAATTCCATTACATTTTCCATTAAATTCATATCCCAGGTGGATCATACCTTGCACATAGTAGGCACTTGATAAATATTTGTTAAATAAGTTGGTAATTTGATATTCACAGGCTTTGTGAGATTGGTGGAAAGGAAACTGTGTTGTAAAGATGGCCAGGCATGGCGGCTCATGCCTGTAATCCCAGCACTTTAGGAGGCTGAGGGGGTGATCCAGCCTGGGCTATGGAGAGAGACCCTGTCTCTTAAAGAAAAAAAAAAAAAAAAGAGAAAAAGAGGCTGGGCATGGTGGCTCATGCCTGTAATACCAGCACTTTAGGAGGCTGAAGTGGTGATCCAGCCTGGGCTATGGAGAGAGACCCTGTCTCTTAAAAAAAAAAAAGAAGAAAAAGAGCCTGGGCACAGTGGCTCATGCCTGTAATCCCAGCACTTTGGGAGGCCGAGGCAGTCGGATCACCTGAGGTCGGGAGTTTGAGACCAGGCTGGCCAACATAGTAAGACCCCATCTCTAATTTAAAAAACCATGAAAATTAGCTGGGTGCGGTGGTGGGTGCCTGTAATCCCAGCTATTTGGGAGGCTGAGGCAGGAGAATTGCTTGAACCCGGGAGGTGGAGGTTGTGATGAGCTGAGATCACACCACTGCACTCCAGCCTGGGTGACAAGAGCTAGACCCTGTCTTCAAAAAAGAAAGATGAGGAAACTAAGGTGCAGGGAGGTTTAGTAGCTAGCTTTGTGGTCTGCAGCAGGGCAGCCTCCAGCTGGGGTTGGAACAACATCTACTTATAGTTAAGTGTAGTTCCCCTTGGTTCATGGCAGACTTGATGACAAGCAACACTTATCTGATGGCGTGAACGTCTCCTACAAATCAAGCAAAGAGGAATCACCTATATTTTAATCCTCTCCAACCACTGTTTCCTCTTCTGCAAGTTACAGTTAAATTCTCAAGGCCAGGAATGGTGGCTCAAGCCTATTACAGGTGTGGGATCCTACTTTTGGGTGGCCAAGGTGAGCAGATTGCTTGAGCTCAAGGGTTTGAGACCAGCCTGGGCAACATAATGAGACCCCATCTCTATAAAAATACAAAAATTAGCTGGGCGTGGTGGCACGTGTCTATAGTCTTAGCTATTCGGGAGGCTGAGGCAGGAGGATCACTTGAGTCCAGGAGGTCGAGGCTGTGGTGAGCCATGAGTGTGACGCTGCACTCTAGCCTGAGTGACAGAGTGAGACCCTGTCTCAAAAAAACAAGACAAAATGAAAAAACTCACAAAGGTATCATGAGTGTTAATGAGATCAGTGAGTTAAAAGCTACAAAGTGAGACAAAGTTTTAACATATAATCTAGAAGTCTGTACAGTATTAGTAAACTTAAAAAAAATCAATTGTATATGAAGGCATTCTTTAAACTACTATTTATATTTTTTGCTACTTTGTGGCCCACTTTAAAGTCTACAGTAGACTTTCTTTATTCTTTTACTGTTTAGGCTTATGATTTATTTATTTTTATTTTATTTTATTTTTTGAGACGGAGTCTCACTCTGTAGCTCAGGCTGGAGTGCAGTGGCATTATCTCAGCTCACCGTAACTTCCACCTCCAGATTCAACTTATTCTCCTGCCTCATTCTCCTGAGTAGCTGAGATTACAGGCATGTACCACCACACCTAGCTAATTTTTGTATTTTTAATAGAGATGGGGTCTCGCCATGTTGGCCAGGCTGGTCTCAAACTCCTAACCTCAAGTGATCCACCCGCCTCGGCCTCCCAAAGTGCTGGGATTACAGGCATGAGCCATTGTGCCTGGCTTTAGGCTTGTTTTTGTTTTTGTTTTTTGTTTTTTTTGAGATGGAGTCTCACTCTGTCGCCCAGGCTGGAGTGCAGTGGTGCGATCTTGGCTCACTGCGACCTCCACCTCCCGGGTTCAAGCTATTCTCTGCCTCAGACTCCTGAGTAACTGGGATTACAGGGGCCCACCACCATGCCTGGCTAATTTTTGTATCTTTAGTAGAGACGGGGTTTTACCATCTTGGCCAGGTTGGTCTTGAATTCCTGACCTTGTGATCCACCCACTTTGGCCTCCAAAGTGCTGGTATTACAGGTGTGAAGGAGATGGATGCATTTATTTTGGAAAAAAAGTGTGAATAATGTCTCTAATGATCCACTTGGAACAATACATCACTTAATCTCAGGAAGAGGCTTAGGGTAATCTTGTCAGTGTATGGGGTTGTATGGGGTTGCTTCCATTAAATTCCGTGCCATCCTAATCAGTCCCCATGCATTGCATACTCTTGGCTTGTGCAGCCTTTTGCGAGGTTTGTGTGGTATGCAGGAGGTTCCAGAAGTACGAGGATGAGACCTGAGTAATATCATAGTGATTGATGGTGGCAGTGCCAATTTGCATCAGCTCTGACAAGCTGGTGTTGAAACTAGATGGCAGAATGCCAAAGACGCCGAGGTCAGCATACTTTGAAATAACGAAGTGAGTCATGTAACTCAGGATTTGCACATACTCACAGGACTACCTGACTCATCCCACCTCTGAAGGAACACATCTGTGAGCCCCGGTTAGGGGCCTGTGGCCACTTCTCTGCTACATGTGCAAAAGGAAGCAAAAGCCACAAGGAGCCCTTTTCTTGTTGAGGAGACAGATAAGGAGTGAAAGAAAAATTAAAATGAATAATCAAGCATGAAGTCAATGCAGGGAGAAACCATCATGAGCTAGGGGCAGGTGAAAGGGTGGGAGAGAGGCCCAGCCCAGGTGGAGGGAATAGCGTAAAACCGAGCAGAGAAGCAAAACTGATGTGAGCCAGACATGACACTAGTTTAGAACATGAACCTGGGCACCAGACTGCCTGGGTTTGAACCCTGATGTGTGACTATAGGGAGGTGACTTATGCTTTACAAGCCTCAGATTTCGCAGCTGTAATATGGAGACAGTGATATATGTCAACTTTTTCCGTTCACTCAACAAATTGTTATTTAATGTGCCAGGTGTTGATTTAGTTGCTGGTGATACAGTGACAGATGGGTCCTTATTCTTGCAGAGCTTGCTTTCTGGTAGCAGAAGCAGACAATAAGCCAGAAAGTAACAGAAAGTAGTAAGTGCCTCGCAGAGAATGAAAACAGATAATTAAATGAGAGTGCCTGGGGAATTCCTCTAGATACATGCCCAGGAAAGCCCTTCTGCAGAAGGGACACGGACTGAGGCCTGCATGTCAAGAAGTGAGGAAGAGGGTGCCGTGCAAAGACTCTGGGGCCAGAAGTGGCTTGGTGTGTGTGACGCCTGTCAGGAGACCTGTGTGGAGGTGGGTGGGGTGGGGGGCATGAGTGTAGGAGATTAGGTGGAAGGGAGAAATGGGGTCCAGATTGCCAACATAGAATTTCTACACAGTGATGTCAAGATCTTTAATTCTGATAAGTTTCAACAAATATATATCAAGACACAGAACTTTTCATCTCCCTAGAAAATTTCCGCCTGCTCCTTGCCGTTCAGATCTCTCTCCCACAGAAGGAACCACTGATCTGATTTGTGTCACTTTAAGTTAGTTTAGCTATTTTTCATATAAATGTTACCACATAGTACATACTGTTCTTTCACTCAGTATATTTTTGAGATTAATCCCTGTTGTTGGATGCGTCGATAGTTAATTTCTGTTTATTACTGAGGAGTATTCTGCTGTATGGACATACTAGTTTGTTTATCTGTTGACTTGTTAGGGACATCTGGGCTGTTTCCAGTGAATTCAAATTAGATTTCCGGTTTGAAGTGACCCCTCTGCCTGCTCTGAGAATAATGAAGTATATGAGAGAAACAGTAGATAAAGAAGGCCAGTTGGAAGTTATCGTAGTCTAGGTATGAGTAGATGGTGTCTTGGGCTAGGGTAGTAGGAATGGAGGGGTGAGAATTAGTTTGGGCTATATTGTGAGGGTAGAGGCAACAGGACTTAATTTGTTACGGGGGAGGGAGTGATGAAAAGACAGAAATGAAGGATAATGTCTAGGTTTTTGGCCTGAGCAACTGAATGGATGTAGTTCCATTTACCAAGATAGAGAATACCATAGGAGAAGCAGGTTTGGGTAAGAATAAAGAGTTCTTTGTTGGAGGTGATACATTAGATAAGTCTGTTAATAGAAAAATGCTGTTTTGATGATAAAATGAAATAATGTATTTAGCAACTTGATATAGCATCTGGAACATTCAGAATGCCGCATAGATGTCAGTTACTATTACAATCAAAACAATGCTAAATAACTTGGAGGAAAAGAGAAATACGGGCAAAGAGAAACTGGGAAATAGGGTCTGCTAGGTTAGGAAGAAATGAGTTGATAGAAAGTCTTGAATCTCAGGTAGAAAATTTTGAACTGAATCCATTTGGTAATAGTGTCCTTGCCCTTTAAGAAGGAGGAGGCACAAGGTATTTTAGAATGCCACAGAGGAGTTCTAGGTTTTGGTGTTGGCTCCTTGTCCTTTGCCAGCTGGGTGAACTCAGGCAAGCCACACCCCTTCTCTAAGCTTTGAATTACTTGTCCTACAGGGTTGCTGGGAGGGGAACATGACATGATTTGGACTGCAATTGCCTTGGAAAGTAGCAAACACAAATGCTTGACGTTCTTAAGTGGTATTTTAGAGTAGAGTGATGTGAACTGGTATTAGGAGGAAGGTTGAGAGTGGGAATGTATTGGAAGAGGGGAGGAAGTATTTCTTTTAGTTGGCTGATAAGGGCCTGAACTGGGGCCCTGGCAATGAGAATGGACAAGGTATAGATCTGACAAAGTTTGAAAGAAGAATCAGTTGGCCTGGATGAGGGCATTGAGTGCAGATTAACTTTAGGAGCTGGGAGAAGGACAGTGCCAACAAAGGGAATACAAAGGGAATAGGGTAGTTGAAAAGGGATAATTGGGATGGAGGGCAAGCCTTTTTATAAAACTTACTGGGCAGAAATGCTGGATGCAGGCAGTTAGAAATGAGGGCTGGAAGTTCTGCTTTACAGGTTGGGCTGGTTATGTGGATGTGAGAGTCGTCATCTCAGATAATGACTGATACCATGAGAACGTGAGCTATCCAAGGAAACAACATATAAGGCACTATTTATTTTGCTCATCCTGGTTGATTTGGTGCCAAAACAACAGGCGGGAAGAGTGAAAAATTCTGTTAGTCAGCTGGTTGTCTGAACTGCTCAATGTTAGCCCAGCAGTTTGACAGATCTTTCCACTGTGTCGAGGTCTAAGTTGACTCCTCTGGCATTTTGACAGATAATTTCTGATAAATTCTGTGTGTGTGTATTAAATGGAAAGAAATTGTCTTGGATTTAGCATTCCAGGGTACTAGTTTCTAGGCCCCAGTGTCACTCAGGACCTTCTGAGGCCCTTCCAGGGGTGAGGCATGCTTAGGTTTGCTCCTGGAGAGGTCACTTAGATGTAATGAAGGGTCTGGCCAACCCCTAGGCTATTTGGTAGCCACTGGAGCCATTCCAGCATCTTCAGAGAGCCAGCCAAGGGGGTTCCAGACCTTTCTGTCAGCGGGGCCTAATTATAATATTTAGCAAAGGGAGGGCAGTTTCTTATTCAACTCCAGCATAAACACAAGGATTTCTTCCAGACAGGGATGTCATGAATATTTTCTGTTGATTTGATTTTGGAGGAACCATGGAGAGCATAGATGAGAATTTGAATGAGGTGTTTATTTATACCTGGGTTGTTTTGTCTTGGGTCATTTCCTCATGACATGCTTTCCACTCTCCTTCTGTAGCCTTGACCACTCTTTAATATTTGTTTTTTTGATTCCCTGTGGCTTTACAGACCAAAATGGCACTCTAAATTAAGGTATTCAGCCAGGTGCAGTGGCTCACGTCTGTGATCTCAGCACTTTGGGAGGCCGAGGCAGGCAGATCACCTGAGGTCAGGAGTTCAAGACCAGCCTGGCCAACATGGTGAAACCCTGTCTCTACTAAAAATACAAAAATTAGCTGGGCGTGTTGGCAGGTACTTGTAATCCCAGCTACTCGGGAGGCTGAGGCAGGAGAATTGATTGAACCTGGGAGGCAGACATTGCAGTGGGCCAAGATTGCACCACTGCACCGCAGCCTGGGCAACAGAGCGAGACCCTGTCTCAAAAAAAAAAAAAAAAAAAGGTTTTCAGAGATGCTTCTGATAGTGAATTACCTAACTAGTTATCTTTTCTCTCTTACAATTCTATTTCTATCTCAATTCCAGGCAATTTTGTTCTCCTGAGGGAACCCCGACCCCCACCTGGTACACTTTCCTCTTTTCACTTGTGTCAGATTTTTAAAGTTCCCATAGTTTAAAAATCCCAGCTTGAAGTCATAGCATTATGGAATCTTCTGCTGGCCTTCTATGTGCAACTGTGTGAACTGGAAGGATTGTCTCACAGTGGAGGAAGAAAAAGGGCTTATGTCCCAGGGAGGATTACTGAACCATGTAATCTGTATATGAAAAGCTAAAGTTAATTCAGGGAGAAGAGAAAGGTGTTTCTGACGTCAAACCATCTTTATCTCTTCAAATCTTTGCTACTCAAAGAGTGGAGTTCACCCAGGAACTTTTAGAAATGTAGAATCTCAGGTTCCACCCTACACCCACTGAATCTTAATCTTCAATTTTTTTTTTTTTTTTTTGAGACAGAGTCTCGCTCTGTCGCCCAGGCTGGAGTGCAGTGGCCAGATCTCAGCTCACTGCAAGCTCCGCCTCCCGGGTTCACCCCATTCTCCTGCCTCAGCCTCCCGAGTAGCTGGGACTACAGGCGCCTGCCACCTCGCCTGGCTAGTTTTTTTTTTTTTTTTGTATTTTTAGTAGAGACGGGGTTTCACCGTGTCAGCCAGGATGGTCTCGATCTCCTGACCTCGTGATCCGCCCATCTCCGCCTCCCAAAGTGCTGGGATTACAGGCTTGAGCCACCGCGCCCGGCCTTAATCTTCATTTTGATGAGATCACTAGGTGATTCCTGAGCAGATTGGAGTTTGAGAAGCACTACTCCAAATTACATCAGCGTAATTCAAACTACTCATTTCCAAAGAGAAAACTTTTGGCAATCCCAGCTGCTTACAGTGGACTCCAGGTGTGTTTTTGAAAAATATAATTAAAATGTCTTGCTGGGTGTGTGGCTCACACCTGTAATCCCAGCACTTTGGGAGACTGAAGTGGGTAGATCACTTGAGGTCAGGAGTTTGAGACCAGCCTGGCCAACATGGTGAAACCCCTTCTCTACTAAAAATACAAAAATTAGCCAGGCGTGGTGGCGTGCGTCAGTTAGCCCCAGCTACTCGGGAGGCTGAGGCAGGAGAATTGCTTGAACCTGGGAGGTGGAGGTTGCAAGGAGCTAAGATCATCATGCTACTCTACTCCAGCCTGGGTGACAGAGACTCTGTCTCCACAAAAAACCCAACCCAACCAAACAAAAATATCTTTTTCAAATACATGTACACATGTGGAAACTCAAACAGTTGGCAATGGTAGCAAATGAAATTGAGATTTTAAATCCTATCACCACAATCTTCCCCATTGTCTGTCTCACTCCTTATTCCCTTTTAATAACCATTTCCAGAAACTCTTAGTCTCCTTCCCCACCCTTAGGCTCTGTCTTACATGTTACATGGCAGTTTTGTTTTTCATTTTTTTTTTTGAAATGGAGTCTTGCTCTGTTGCCCAGGCTGGAGTGCAGTGGCACAATCTCTGCTCACTGCAACCTCCACCTCCCAGGTTCAAGTAATTCTGTTCCTCAGCCTCCCGAGTAGCTGGAATTACAAGTACGCCCCACGATGCCTGGGTACTTTATTTTATTTTATTTTATTTTATTTTATTTTTTGAGACGGAGTCTTGCCCTGTCGCCCAGGCTGGAGTGCAGTGGCCGGATCTCGGCTCACTGCAAGCTCCGCCTCCCAGGTTTATGCCATTCTCCTGCCTCAGCCTCCCGAGTAGCTGGGACTACAGATGCTCGCCACCTCGTCCTGCTATTTTTTTGTATTTTTTACTAGAGACGGGGTTTCACCGGGTTAGCCAGGATGGTCTTGATCTCCTGACCTCGTGATCCGCCCGTCTCGGCCTCCCAAAGTGCTGGGATTACAGGCTTGAGCCACCGCGCCCGGCCCTTTTTTGTATTTTTTAGTAGAGATGGGGTTTCACCATGTTGACCAGGCTGGTCTTGAACTCCTGACCTCAAGAAATCCGCCTGCCTTGGCCTCCTGAAGTGCTGGGATTACAGGCATGAGCCACCGCATCCAGCCTGTATGGTAGTTTTAGGAAGGGAACTAGAATAACTATGTAGAGATTCACTTTAATTAGTTAATTAATTTAGAGATAGGATCCTGCTTTGTCACCCTGGCTGGAGTACGTACAGTGGCAGGATCGTAGCTCACTGTAGCCTCTAACTCCTGGGCACGAGTGATTCTCCTGCCTCAGCCTTCTAAATAGCTGGGATTACAGGTGTGAGCCACCATGCCTGGGTAATTTTTATTTTTATTTTTTGTAGAGATGGGGCCTGGCTGTGTTTCCCAGGCTGGTCTCCAACTCTTGACCTCAAGTGATTCTCCCACCCTGGCCTCTCAAAGGGTTGGCATTACAAGCCTGAGCCACCACACCCAGCCCAAAGATTCATTTAGATTTCAGTTTGGCTCTAATGAATTTGTGAAAAGACCAGAAAGTTGGGCTTACTTGCTGAAGTAGAGAATCCCAAAATGAATACCAGCAACACCAGTCTTTATTATTAGCAAGTTTTAATTGTTTCAAACTCTCCATTAATTTCAAAAACAGGGCATCCTACTTAATGACTCACTTGTCTTGTCCTTTGCTATTTATCTTTTGCCAAGTCAGATTCTGACAGTGAAGGAAGGACCATATAAAGAGTGTAGCTTCTTTTCCTTTTTTAGATCTGAAAAGGACTAGGTTTGGACAGAGGAGACGACCCCCATGTGCTGGTCCTATTAAAACAATTTTGTTTTAAGTTGTAAGTGTATCTGTCTTACTAAAGGTTCCTTAATTTGTGAGGAGAAAATAAGCCCCAATTCTGCGATGCACTTTGGGGAAACTTTTCAGAATACCTATCTTTGAAGTGATAGTTACGATCAGTTCTTGCCTTTTAAAATACAACTTTATTGAGTTATAATTTAGGTACCATGATATTCTCTAGTTTTAAGTGTACAATTCAATGATTTTTAAGAAATTGACAAGTTGTGCAATCATCACCACAATCTACCTTTTAGAAGGTTTCCATCACCTCCAAAAGATCCTTGGGTCCATTTACAGTTAACCCTGTTCCTACCCCCAACCCCGGATGGCCACTAATCTTTCTGTCTCTATAAATTTGCCTTTTCTGGATAGTCATGTAAATGGAAGTATACAGTATGTGGCCTTTTATGACTGGATTCTTATGCTGAGTGTATTGTGTTAGAGATACATCCATGTTGTAGCATATGTCAGCACTTCTTTATTTTTCATTGCAAGTAATAATCTGTTATATGGCTAGAAGACGTTTTGCTTATGTGTTAACTAATTGGTGGGCATTTAGATTATTTCTGCCTTTTGGCTATCATGAATAATGTTGCTGAGGCATCTGCATGCAAGTCTTAGTATGGATATATTTCTGTTTCTCTTGGGTAGATACTTAGGAGTGGATTTGCTGGGTCATGTGGTAAATTTATGTTTAACTTTTTGAAAAAATTGTTGTTTCTTTAAAAAACTGTGGGCCGGGCACGGTGGCTCACGCCTGTAATCTCAGTACTTTGGGAGGCCGAGGCAGGCAGATCACCTGAGGTCGGGAGTTTGAGACCAACCTGACCAACAGGGAGAAACTCTGTCTCTACTAAAAATACAAAATTAGCTGGGCGTGGTGGTGCGTGCCTGTAATCCCAGCTACTGGGGAGGCTGAGGCAGGAGAATCACTTAAACCCAGGAGGTGGAGGTTGCAGTGAGCCGAGATCACGCCATTGCACTCCAGCCTGGGCAACAAGAGAGAAACTCTGTCTCAAAAATAAATAAATAAATAAAACCCCTGTGGTAATGCTGGGCATGGTGGCTCATGCCTGTAATCTTAGTACTTTGGGAGGCTGAGGTGAGGTGGGAAGATCACTTGAGCCCAGGAGTTTGAGACCAGCATGAGTCACATAGTAAGACCCTGTCTCTACTGAAAAATGAAAATTAAAAATAAAATTAAAAAATTATCCAGGTGTAGTGGTACATGTCTGTGGTCCTGTCTACTCAGTAGGCTGAGGTTGGAGGATTGCTTGAACCCAGGAGGTTGAGGCTGTAATAAGCTGTGATTATGCCACTGCACTCCTGGGCAACAGAGTGAGACCCTGTCTCAAAACAACAAAAACAACAACAAAACTGTGGTAAAATATACATGATATAAAGTTTACCATCTGAACTATTTTTTTTTTTTTTTTTTTTTTTTTGAGACGGAGTCTTGCTATGTCGCCCAGGCTGGAGTGCAGTGGCGGGATCTCGGCTCACTGCAAGCTCCGCCTCCCGGGTTCACGCCATTCTCCTGCCTCAGCCTCCCGAGTAGCTGGGACTACAGGCGTCCGCCACCAAGCCCGGCTAATTTTTTGTATTTTTTTAGTAGAGACGGGGGTTTCACCGTGTTAGCCAGGATGGTCTCGATCTCCTGACCTCGTGATCCGACCATCTCGGCCTCCCAAAGTGCTGGGATTACAGGCTTGAGCCACCGCGCCCGGCCCATCTGAACTATTTTTAAGTGTCTCGTTCATTGGTATTAAGACATTCACATGATTGTGCAATCATCACCACCATCCATCCACAGAACACTTTTCAGCTTGCAAAACTGAAACTCTGTGTTCTTTAAACGGTAACTCCCTCTTCCTTCCTCCAACCCCTCGGCAACCACCATTCCTGTCTCTATGAATTTGGCTACCATAGACACCTTATCTAAGTGGAATCATACAGTATTTGCCATTTTGTGACTATTTTACTTAGCATAACATCCTCAAGTTTCATTCAAGTTGTGGCACGTGTCAGAGTTGCTTTTCTTTTTAAGGTTATGTAATAGCCCTTTGAATGTATATACTATGTTTTATTCATCTCTCAAGGGATGCTGGGGTTGCTTGCACCTCTTTGCTATTGTGCTTAATAATGATGCTGGAACATGGGTGTCCAAATATTTCTTTGACTTCCTACTTTCAATTCTTCTGGGTATATACCCAGAAGTGGAATTGCTGCCTCATATGGTAATTCCATTTCTAATAGTTTGAGGAACTGTCATACGGTTTTCCATAGCAGCCGTACCATTTTACATTTTCAGCAGAAACATTCAAGGTTTTTCAATTTCTCTACATCCTCTCCAACACTGTTTTCTGTTTTTTGTAGTAGCCATGTTAATGGGAGTGAGGTGGTATTTCATTGCCGTTTTAATTTGCATTTTCATATATATATATATGAAATATTTTATATATATATATATATATAAGATGTAGTTTTGCTTAGTCGCCCAGGCTGGAGTGCAGTGGTATGATCTCGGCTCATTGTAACGTCCGCCTCCCGGGTTCAAGTGATTCTCCTGCCTCAGCTTCCCAAGTAGCTGGGATTACAGGCATGCACCGCCGTGCCCAGCCAAATTTTGTATTTTTAGTAGAGACGGGGTTTCGCCTTGTTGGCCAGACTGGTCTTGAACTCCTGACCTCAGATGATCCACCTGCCTCAGCCTCTCAAAGTATTGGGATTACAGGTGTGAGCCACCGTGCCTGGCCCATTTTTGTAATTATTGATGATGTTGAACATCTTTTCATGTGTTTATTGACCATTTATATATCTTTCAAGTTTTAAGTTTCAAGTTTCATTCACGTGCCACAACTTGAATGAAACTTGAGAGAGACACTTCTTTGGAGAAGTGTCTGCTCAAGTCCTTTGCCCATTTTAAAATTTTGTTGTTATTGTGGTTGTTGAGTTGTAGGCATTCTTTATATATTCTGAATATTAACCCCTTATCAAATATATGGTTTGCAAATATTTTCTCACATTCTCTGGGTTGCCTCTTCACTCTGTTGTGTATGTCTTTTGGTGCACAGAAATTTAAAGTTTTTACTAATTCCAGTTTATCTGTTTTTCTTTTGTTCCCTGTGTTTTTGTTATTTGAAACAGCATCTTGCCCTGTTGCCCAGGCTGGAGTGCAGTGGCACAATCATGGCCTGTTGCTGCCTCGAACTCCTAGGCTTAAGGGATGCCCGCCTCAGCGACTTGAGTGACTGTGACTACAGCATGCACCACTATGTCCAGCTAATTTTTAAAATTCTTGTAGAGATGGAGTCTTGTTTGTTGCCCAGGCTGGTCTTGAACTCCTGACCTTCCCAAAGTGCTGGTATTATACATGTGAGCCACCACACCTGGCCGCCTGTGCTTTTGATGTTACATCCAAGACACCTTTGCCTAATGTAGTATCATGAAGTTTTTTTCTGTATTTTCTTTTAAGATATTCTTTTTTTTTTTTTTCTTTTGAGACGGGGATCTCACCCTGTTGCCCAGGCTGGAATGCAGTGGTGCAATCTCACCTTACAGCAGCTTCTGAGTAGGCCCTTGTTTTTTTTTTTGAGATGGTTGCTCTGTCGCCCAGGCTGGAGTGTAGTGGCGCAATCTCAGCTCACTGCAACCTCTGCCTCCTGGGTTCAAGCAATTCTCCTGCCTCAGCCTCCCAAGTAGCTAGGATTACAGACGTGCACCACCATGCCTGGCTAATTTTTGTATTTTTAGTAGAGACAGGGTTTCACCATGTTGGCCAGGCTGGTCTCCAACTCCTGACCTCATGATCCAACTGCCTCGGCCTCCCAAAGTGCTGGGATTACAGGAGTGAACTACCGCGCCTGGTCGAGATTCATAGTTTTAAGTTTTATGTTGAAGTCTTTCATCTATTTTGAGCTCATTTGTGTGTGTGTTACTAGCTAAGGCTCCAACTTCATTCTTTTGCACGCAGATATCTAGTTTTTCCAGCCCCATTTGTTGAAAAGACTGTCCTTTCTCTATTGAATGGTCTTGGCACACGTGTCAAAATCATTTGACCATTATCTGTGAGAGTTTATTTCTGGGCTATCTATTCTGTTCCGATAGTGTATAAGAAGCTAGCAAACTGTTTTCCAAAGTGACTGTACCTTGTTACATCCCACAAACACTGTATGAGGATTCCAATTTTTCACATCCCTGATAATTTGTTGTTGTCTGCTCCATTTGAAAAAATAATTTATTTTGTGTTTAATTGACACCTAATAATTATACATATTGATGGGGGCATAGTGTGGTGTTTTGAAACATGTATATATTGTGTAATGGCCAAATCAGTGTAATTAGCATGTTCATCATCTCAATCACTTGTCATTTCTTTGTGATGAGAACATTCAAAATCCTCTCTTGTAGCTATTTTGTAATATGCAATATCTTATTGTTAACTGCAGTCACTCTGTTGTGCGATAGAACACCAGAATTTACTCCTCCTATCTATATTTGGTTAGAGACATCTTACTGGGTATGAAGTTACGGTTTTGATCTTTGACATTTAAACATTATGCCTTTGTCCAACATGGAGCAGAGAGGTAGTGAATAAGAGCGAGGTCTTCCTCACTCACAACCACAGTGCCAGTTACCTGCCCGGACACACTTTGTGCTCCTGCAGGGTAGAATGAGTAACCCCAGGCAAGTCTCTTATCACCTAGAGCCTCAGCTTTCTCTTTTAATAATGGCAATAATTTATACTTTCCTTATGCCAGGTGAGATAAGAATACATGTACATTTTTAATTTTGGGAGCTAAATAAATGTTGGATTCACAGTTATACTGAATAAATTTTCCATCAGCGTGTTCTTGCTGTGGGACATCCTTGACACTAATTTAAGTTTTCCAACAAATGTGACTTTCCAATATTTTAAGCATGACAGAATCCTACTAGACAGCTGGCTGTCTTTCTCCTGTTCCTCTGGATGTCACTCAAATATCCTCACACCCATCTCACTCATTAACACAGAGTGAAGTGTGAGCTCCCCACCCCTTGTCTGTCTGTGATCTGGGTTGTGACCACATGTTTATCCTGTTTATCTTCTTTCTCATCATCCATCTGGTTTCTGCCTACTATGACAAAATCGGTTGCATGCTTTTGACTTCTAACCCTGGATCCTGTTGGGATGAAAACATTATCCCAGTCCTGTTGAAAGTAGTACAGTGGCCTTTTCTTCCTTCTTGGTTCTGCAGTGTCTACAGAGACTTGCTCTTGGGGGAGATGAAGTCATCTGGTTAGCTTTCCCCTCCCTGTGCCCAGGTTGCTAGCTGCCACAGTAATTGGCTTGGCAGTGCACTCCCCAAAAGGTTGTCCTTCAGCTGATACTTCGTTAAAGCTGCAAGGTCAACTCCCTTGGGAGTTCCCTTAGACAGCAGCTGTCATGCCTAATTAAGGAGAGGCATGGGAAAGGTGTTTTGAAAGGAGACCTCTTATCTCAAAGAACAGTGGCCAGGCCTGAACATTGGAATGGGGAGATGAAGGACAAAGTGGAGGGCATGGTAGCAGTAGCTCAGAAAACTTGGCAGAAAATGCTTTGCTGGCAGTCAAGGATAAGAGCATTGACTGTTTTTTAAAGGACATAGTATGTCCTTTTTAGCAAATCAACGAGTCCCATATGTATTAAAAATTTTGTACACTTAGGTTGTTAGGTGTCCCATGGAGCATGCACACGTGCAAGAACCAGTTTTCATATCCTACAAAAAATACTGAAACAGGTAAGGAAAACTCAAGGGATTCTTGGATATATCAATAGGGTATAACTTTAATGAGTTAGGACCACTTAGGGATGCTGAGACTATTCTATGCTTCAACTGTTAGGGTCCATAGTGAAGACCTGGGGCTTGGGGGTAGAGTTCCTTTATAGTCCAGTGCACTAATATCCAATAGAAATATGGGGGCCACATATAGTATTTAACATTTTCTAGTAGTCCTGTGTATTAGTTTCTTAGGCCTGTCATAACAACCACAAAATATGTGGCTTAAAACAACAAATAGAGTTTTGTTTTTTTTTTATTCACTGTTTTGGAGGCTAGAAGTCTGAGATCAAGATGTCATCTGGGCCACACTCCTTTTGAAGGCCATAGGGAAGAATCCTTCCTTGCCTCTTCCTAGCATGTGGTGGTGCTTGGCAGTCCTTGGCATTCTTTGGCTTATAGTGAGACCCTGGTCTCTCTTATAGTGAGATCTAGCCTCTGCTTCTGTTTTCACTTAGCCTTCTTTGCTGTTGGTCTGTGTCTATCTCCAAATCTCCTTCTTTCTCTTAGGAAAACACCAGTCATTGGTTTTAGGGGTCAGGATAATTTCATCTGCATATCCTTAACTGATCACATCTGCAATGAACCTATTTCCAAATATGACCCCATTCTGAGGTTCCAGGGGAACATGAACTTTATTTACTATTATGATTATTTTTTGAGACAGTCTCGCTTGTCACCTAGGCTGGAGTGCAGTGGTGCCATCTCAGCTTACTGCAACTTTGGCCTCCTGGGTTCAAGCAATTATCCTGCCTCAGTTTCCTGAATAGCTGGGATTACAGGTGTGTGCCACCATGCCTGGCTAACTTTTGTGTTTTTAATAGAGACAGGGTTTTACCATGTTGGCCAGGCTGGTCTCGAACTCCTGACCTTATGTGATCCTCAACCTCGGCATCCCAAAGTACTGGGATTACAGGCATGAGCCACTGCACCTGGCTGGGACAAGAACTTTAGGGAACACACTGTTCAACCCACTGCACCAGATTAAAAAAAAAAATCAGAAAAGCCAAAAATTAAATTTTATTAATTCTAATGTTTACTTTTTTTTTTTTTTTGAGACGGAGTCTCGCTCTGCCGCCCAGGCTGGAGTGCAGTGGCCGGATCTCGGCTCACTGCAAGCTCCGCCTCCCGGGTTCACGCCATTCTCCTGCCTCCGCCTCCCGAGTAGCTGGGACTACAGGCGCCCGCCACCACGCCCGGCTAGTTTTTTGTATTTTTTAGTAGAGACGGGGTTTCACCATGTTAACCAGGATGGTCTCGATCTCCTGACCTCGTGATCCGCCCGTCTCGGCCTCCCAAAGTGCTGGGATTACAGGCTTGAGCCACCGCGCCCGGCCTTCTAATGTTTACTTTAACTGAATATTTCAAAATATTATTACAATACGTAATCAATATAAAATAGTTCTTAATGTGATATTTTAACATTCTTTTTTTAATACTAAGTCTTTGAAATTCAGGGTATATTTTCAAACACCCATAACACATCTCAATTTTTATTGCCAATTTTTAAAGACTCCGTATTCACTTGTGGCTGGCTGCCACATCTTGGACAGCACAGTTGGAGTGCTGCAGGGCTGACAAAACTTTTATACTTCTCAGTGTTTCGCCCCATGTTGTCTCCCTCTCTTCATTCTTCTTAGTTTTCAGGGAGTTTTAATTTGTTTCGAAAGTCTCAGTCATTATGAACAAAAGAAATAAAAATCTACTTTGTACTGGGATCCCAAGACTCCGTGGAGGAGGTAAAATCAGCCAATTTTGAAAGAAAAGATCTTTATTCAGTTACATTTTTAAGCATCAGTGTTTATTCTGGGGTAGAATTCATTAAGCACTCTATCACAAGTGGTTTCAACACGTGCGGTTAATATTTAGGATGTAACTTTTTTTTTTTTTTTTTTTTTAATTGAGTAGGGGGAATATAAGACCTTATTATTACAAATCTCCCTGCCATGAGATTTGTGACTCACCCATTTATGAGCCCCCAGTGAACACAGCCATTATTCTCTGTCATGTTAAGACAAGAAGGGGCATAAATAAACTTTTTTACTGGGCTAACTGAACTTAGTCTGTTGCAACAATGAAGTTAAGATCTACATCTCTAAAACTCTGTATTGTCTTCTCCAAGAATTTAAAGCTTGTTACTTGTTAGCATGAATCTCAGGGCAAGGCAGAGTTTTATAAGCAAGCCCATAGGAAGAAAAGTTTTAGATCCTTGAATTCTTTATTTTATTTATTTTTATTTTTAAAAAAATTCTGAGACAGGGTCTCACTCTGTTACGCAGGCTGGAGTGCAGTAGTGCGATCTTGGCTCACTGCAACCTCTGCCTCCCGGGTTCAAGCGATTCTCCTGCCTCAGCCTCCCAAGTAGCTGGGATTACAGGCATTCACCACCATGCCTGGCTAATTTTTGTATTTTTAATAGAGACGGGGGTCTTGCCATGTTGGCCAGGCTGGTCTCGAACTCCTGACCTCAGGTGATCTGCCTGCCTTAGCCTCCCAAAGTTCTAGGATTACCTGTGCCTGTCCTGTCTGGCTTAATTTCATTTCTTTTTTTTTTTTTTTTTTTTTTTTTTTGAGGCAGGGTCTTACTCTGTCACCTACACTGGAGTGCAGTGGCATGATCTTACTCTGTCACCTACAGTGGAGTGCAGTGGCATGATCTTGGCTCACTGCAACCTCTGCCTCCCGGGTTCAAGTGATTCTGCTGCTTCAGCCATCTGCGTAGCTGGGATTACAGGTGTGCACCACCATGCCAAGTAATTTTTGTATTTTTAGTGGAGATGGGATTTCACCATGTTGGCCAGGCTGGTCTCGAACTCCTGACCTCAGGTGATCCGCCTGCCTCAGCCTCCCAAAGTGCTGGAATTACAGGTGTGAGCCATTGTGCTCGACCCTGTCTGGTTTAACTTCAACATGTCTTTACCTACTGTGCTGTAGCCACATTGGCCTTTGCTTTCTGTTGAGCAAGCCAGGCACTCTCTTGGCTTTGCACTAGCTGTGTTTCCCTTATACCAGATACCTAATGACCAGCTCCCTCCTTTTTCCAAGTCTTTGCTCTAAGGTCATCTCAGAAAGTCCTAGTTAAAATTATACCTTTTATCCCACCCTCTGCTAAGTTCCCTGTACTTGTCCTTTTATCTTTCTTTCCATAGCACCATCACATTCTCCAGTATATGCTATAATTTACTTATGTGTTAATCTTGTTTTCCCCATCCCCGGCCACCCCTAATGTAATCTCCAGGAGAGCAGAATCTTTGTTTCATAGTCAATAGTACCTGGCATGTAGTAGGCCTCAATAAATATTGTTGAAAGAATGAGTCAGTGTGCATGACTCTTTGGCTCGAAATGCATTTCTCCAAACTCAAGGTGTTTTTGGTTATTACTGTTTTTTCCTTCTAGGTTTGGCCTGCCATCCTTAATTGCTTTGTGGGGGCTGTGTAGTCATTTTTTTTTCTCAAACTGAAGGTCCTTTGGGAAAGGGCTGTGGATCAGACCAACTCTTCAGAAAAGCTGGAGGCTTAGGGAGTTCCTGGAAGTAGTTATGCAGCAACTAAGAGAGGTTGGTCCGCAATAAGGGTGGTTTCCTCTGACCCTACAAAATCTTAGTGATACTTTTGTAGGGGAAGAAAGCTGTTTTCCCTTTACCATTTTAGGTGCATCCGTTGGGGCCCTGTCAGTCAGACTAATAAAATACATTAACAAGAGAAAAACAAAAGCAGGTTTATTGACATATTCATTGTGCATGAACATGGGAGCACCCAGTGAAGAGTATCTCAAAGAAGTGGTTAGAACTTGGGCTTATGGGCTATCTCAGCAGACTAGTAAATTTTTAGAGAAGTGAGAAGACAAAGGAAAAGGACCTTGAGCTGCTAGGGACAGCAGATTATGGGAAGGCAAGTATGTACGGAAACCAATGGTAGATTAGGGCTGGTTTTAGCAAAGTTTGTTATGTAGATTCCCCTGGTACCTTTGGGCTGATAAAGGTCTAGAGTTGTCTCCGTGATCAACTTCTGTCCTTCTTGGTAGAGAGGGAAGAAGGGATACCTTTAAGAATTTATGTCCTGCTTTTGGGGATATACGGGAGGGCAGAGAACTTTTCTTTTTCTTTTTTTTTTGAGACAGAGTCTCACTCTCGCTCAGGCTGGAGTACAGTAATCTCAGCTCACTGTAACCTCTGCTGCCCGGGTTCAAGTGATTCTCCTTCTTCGGCCTCCTGAGTAGTTGGGATTACAGGCACCTGCTACCATGCCCTGCTAATTTTTGTATTTTTAGTAGAGACGGGGTTTCACCATTCAAGACTGACCAGGCTGGTCTTGAACTCCTGACCTCATGATCCACCTGCCTCGGCCTCTCAAAGTGCTGGGATTACAGGTGTGAGCCACTGCGCCCGGCCAAGCTTTTCTTGTATCTGCATTTTAATAACCCTTATACCAAAGCTGTGTATTTTGGCTTGCCATATTCTGCTATTCACTGTCTTCATTGTAAATTCTCATGACAATTTCCCTCAAGAACATGGCCTCTGAGACCTTTGCAGCCTCTGAAGAGGTGGATGGCTCATTGCAGAGAATTTCAAGGCCAGGTTCAGCCTGGCAACAGAGAACTCTGGGGGTAAAAGTTGGGCCTGCCTGATGCCTAGACAAAAGAGGGTCACTTGAGCTACTCACTGGGGGATGTAGCTATGGGGATGCTGATGTAGGTGCTTCTCCTGGCCCTGCTTTCTGCATCCTCATTAATACAAAATGGGAAAGCAATCAGGTTAGGTGTTCCAGATTCACATGGCCCACTGAACAAGACTCATTCAAAAGCAGAGTTTTCTTCTACCGTGACCCTTCTTACCTTGCCAATGGTTTATTCTCTTTTCTTACACTGTTATACACAGCTCGGAAATGATCTCTATCTTGGAGAATTTTATGTATGAGGTCAAAGCAGCAGCCTCTAACATTTTCTTCAAATTACACTTATGCTGCTGGGCATGGTGGCACACGCCTGTAATACCGGCACTTTGGGAGGCTGAGGTGGGTGGATCGCCTGAGGTCAGGAGTTCCAGACCAGCCTTGGCAACATGGTGAAACCCTGTCTCCACTAAAAACACAAAACTTAGCTGAGTGTGGTGGTGCATGCCAGTAATCCCAGCTACTCAGGAGGCTGAGGCACAAGAATCACTCGAACCTGAGAGGTGGAGGTTGCAGCGAGACAAGAATGCACCACTGCACTCCAGCTTGGGCAACACAGAGAGACTCTGTCTCAAAAAAAA
Organism: Chlorocebus sabaeus; assembly: GCF_047675955.1. Classification (NCBI taxonomy): domain Eukaryota; kingdom Metazoa; phylum Chordata; class Mammalia; order Primates; family Cercopithecidae; genus Chlorocebus; species Chlorocebus sabaeus. The sequence goes on from NC_132918.1 coordinate 65,440,965, forward strand.
AAAAAAACCTAAAAAGTTTGGATAACTGTATTACAAAAGTTAAAAGAAGTCAATATTAATAATATCTTTTCTTTAACCCATATATCCAAAATAAGACATTTAAACATATAATTTCAATATATAATATAAAAATTGTTAATGGTATATTTTATATTTTGCACTAGCCTTCTAAATCTGTATATTTTACAACTGCAGTGCACTTTGTTTTGACCTAGCTGGATTTCCAGTGCTCAATAGCCACATGTGGCCAGACGCTTCCATACTGGATAGTATATGCAGATGGCTCTACCCTAGAGTGACTTCATCTGTGTTACATGTTATTCTAACAGTGTACTTTCTGGTTTCCCAGCCATAGCTGACTTGGAGCAGTAAATAAATGGTGAGAGTGATAGAGTGCTGAGAATAGTAGAGAAGGGGCAGAATAATTATTTTTATAAGTGGCTGGGGTCATTCATTGCGAGCATGCTAGCCTTTCATACCTTGAGACCTGCCGAGGCGCACAGCGTGGGTACCGGGTAGAATAACTGATAATTTTTCATGCTTGCCTTCCATTTCATGGGTCAAATCACTTACAGAAGGCCACATCATGTTCACTCTTGTCTACAAACATAGAGCAGTGTGAACAGTATGTGGACAAAGTTAAGGAAGCTTTCTATCAAGTGTTGCTAAAATGATGGTGTTCTAGTACAGGAAACCTGGAAATATATGTATAAGTAGAAACCCAGGACTACATGATGAAGCCCTCTTCAGTTCTAAAGCTGGGAGCTCACAGAAGTGTTGGAGGAGCCCGCAAGTGTGTCTTCAGCTGGGTGTGCCCCCGTCTCATCTTCCTAAGATTGCTAACTTCTTCGGTCCTGTGGGTTTCCCTTCTGGTCCATGGGGCAGAGATGCAGCTGGTGCCTTAGAGCCTGCAAGGCTCAACCTTAGCCTAGACCTTAGCTGTGTTTGTGGGACATCAGGAGTCTGGCTTGTGGATTTGGAAAGTCCATCTTTGAGATGGACTTTCTTGGAACTGACCACTTCATGGACACCCATTGGGGGTAATGGGAGCAAAGTGTGTGGGTCAGCTGCATGAGCTGTAGCATGCAGATTCCAGCCAGCAGAAAACAAAAGAAAACAAAAAGCAAAGCGCCCAAATCAAATACCACCTTTGGCTTTTCTATTTTTCTCTTGTGTATATGGAAGACGACAAAATCAGGGGTGAGGGGGTAGCTGTCATATAAGTAGTGTACATTGTTCTCACGTAGAACCATCAGTCCACGGCTGCCTGTTACATAATTTTATCTGTTTCTTTATTCCTTTTTTAGGCCGAGGAGTCTTGCAAATGTAATGGCTGGAAAAACCCTAACCCGTCACCCACTCCCCCCAGAGCCGATCTGCAGCAAATAATTGTCAGTCTAACGGAATCCTGTCGGAGTTGTAGCCATGCCCTAGGTGAGTTCCTAAACCTTCAAGGAAAGTATAACGAGTTCATTGTAGCCTGAGACTCTTAACTTACTGAAATCTGTGGGCTCACCAAATTTGAATGCTATGTACCTCTGTATGAGACCAACAATAAGAGCCTCTCTAGTCTCATGAGTTTGCTGGGAAGGGCTTCTTGTGAGAGACAAATGCTGCACTGTGTGCAGTGACTTTGTCCCTTCTTCCTTTCAAGAGCTGAGTTGGACTGGGGGATTGCCAAGTAAGATGAAACATGACAATCGAGCTAGTTAGCATGAATAATGTGTAACATGTCCTGATTCATTTTGGGGGTTGGGGCCTGAGGGTCTTTGACCTCAGGGTTGAAACCTCAACCAATGGGTTTAATGATAGTAATTATCATGTTTGTTATTTCTGTTGCCCTGAACTTTCTGGGGTGCTTCATTTTATCTTCATGTTCCTTAGTTTTGTGTATCTCATAGCTCTTTCTTCACTGGGTTGCTCTTTACTGTGTTTAGTGAATGTTTACTGGTGGTTTCCCTTTCAACTTTCTTATCTGACCCTGCAAAATAATCATTGTCAGTGATGGCACAGTAGGCCCTGCTGCAATTACTCAAAAGGACCGTGCTAGTATGTTGTTCTGTGTCCTGATACTAGTTTTATGATTAAAATATTTTTTAAAAATCATATGTTGTTTGAGTAGATAAAAGTTGAGGAATTAGTTTTTCCTAGATACTAAAATTTCAGTCCATGAAGAATCTTAGAATATTATTATTATTTTTGAGATGGAGTCTCGCTCTGTCGCCCAGGCTGGAGTGCAGTGGTGCGATCTCGGCTCACTGCAAGCTCCGCCTCCCGGGTTCACGCCATTCTCATGCCTCAGCCTCCCGAGTAGCTGGGACTACAAGCGCCCGCCGCCACCCCGGCTAATTTTTTGTATTTTGAGTAGAGACAGCGTTTCACCTAGTTAGCTAGGATGGTCTGGATCTCCTGACCTTGTGATCTGCCCGTCTCGGCCTCCCAAAGTGCTGGGATTACAGGCATGAGCCACTGCGCCTGGCCGAATCTTAGAATATTCTTACTTTTCTGCCTTCAGTTATACAGTCTCCCCCAAAATGTCAACAAGGCCATTTTGCTGTCCATGACGGCAACGACATAACACTGGGAAGAACATTCTTGCTAAGGTACTTGATCTTTCTACCTGACCATTATAAGTGGGTGACTTCTTATGCCATCATTTCTCTAGATCTTCCTGCTTACAAGCAATGGTGTTGCCTCCAAGGTTAGCATGGTGTTAGGTCGTCTGAAATTTTATTTTGTACTCAGAGAGTATTTCAATATTTACAGAGCATAAAAGTAGATAATGTGATCTTCCCAAGAAGTCATCACATTGGAATAACCTTCAGAAAATAGAAATAGTCTTGATCTCACAAAGGAAACACACTAATAATTTCATCATTTTGTCAACTTAACTGGTATCTCAAATAATGTAAGCTCTGAGTCTTGAAGTACCCAATACAGAGCAAAAATTTCAAAAGTTTGAGAACTATCCTTGATTATAATTTACCTTTTTTTTTTTAAAACAAAACGAAACAACCACTAACTATGACTGGAGTGAATGGAGTTTAGGATTGCCTCAGGAAATATGACGTAATAAAAGGCTGGACTCAAGAAATCCTTAAGCCTTAGACTTGAAGTGTATTTGTTATTGATTGGGAAATCCTATTATCCTACATCAATTAACATTTAAAACAGGATCTTCTTTCTTCCTTAGCTGAGCAGATTGTCTCCATTCTAAGCACGTAAACACACATGAATGCCTGAAGGCAGAAACAGTGCTTCACAAAAAAAAGCCAACTTTGTTTCCTTTTTTATTTCTTAACAAGCTTTGAAAACAAATGCCCTCATTCTGCAATACATAATCAAGAATGAAGACTGAAAAAAAAATCACATATCCTTTGACCTGCCAAATTCATGCCAGAAATTTAATCTATGTGTAAATTAAGGCATGCCCTCAAATTGAACTAAAAGGATAGTGGCATGTTTTATGGCCTTACTTATGATAATAAAAAGCATGAAACAACCTAAATATTCCAATGTAGGAGATGATTGTGAAGAAATCAGGTAATAAAGCAGCTTGATAGAAGGTTTTATAATTTAGGACTAAATTATTGGATCTATCAGCCTGAGTTCAAATCCTGGCTCTATAACCGGTAGCTGTGAGTAGCAGCACATTACTTAATCTGCCTGGACTTCAGTTTTTCAGTTCTGAAATGGGTTAATACATAGTAGTATTTACCTTGTAGGATCATTGTGAGGATTATATAAGATAAAAAATCTTAGAATAGTAAATACATGATTATTAGCTGATGTTTTTAGTAGTAGTGGTATTATAACACTATCAGGGTTCTTTCACTTCATACAACAGATATATACTCTGTCTAGCTTAAATAAGAAAACAATGCATATAAGAAGGATACTAGTAGCTTCTAGAAGCTGAAAACAATGGGAAAACAGGTTTTGATCTCATTTGGGGATCTCAGCTGCAGAAGTTCACAGACCTTCTGTTCAGTCTGCTGCCACTGAATGACTTAGGATTCAGCTCCAACTGCCTCTGTCCCTGTGAGTATTGGTTCAGGATTTAAATACCCTGTGGAGGAGATTGTGCCTGTCATGTGCCTAACCCCGAATTTCACCCCAAGGGAACTAAGAAGTTGATCCTTTCCCAAATACAGGATGCTGACTGAGGAACAGCATTGATGTTTCATGAGTATAATCCCATTTTATTAGTTAAGAAAATATAATACTATAAGGCCGGGTGTGGTGGTTCACTCTTGTAATCCCAGCACTTTGGGAGGCTGAGACAGGCAGATCACGAGGTCAGGAGATGAAGACTATCCTGGCTAACACGGTGAAACCCCGTCTCTACTAAAAGTGTAAAAAATTAGTTGGGTGTGGTGGTGAGCGCCTGTAATCCCAGCTACTGGGAGGCTGAGGCAGGAGAATGGCGTGAACCAGTAGGCGGAGCTTGCAGTGAGCCGAGATATCCGCCCCTGCACTCCAGCCTGGGCGACAGAGCAAGACTCCGTCTCAAAAAAAAAAAAAAAAAAAAAAAAAATAGGTGTACATGATGGCAGGCGCCTGTAGTCCCAGCTACTCCGGAGGCTGAGGCAGGAGCATTGCTTGAACCCGGGAGGTGGAGGTTGCGGCGAGCCGAGATCGCGCCACTGCACTCCAGCCTGGGTGACATTGAGAGACTCCATCTCAAAAAAAAAAAAAGAAAAGAAAATACAATGCTGTAAAACTTTTTTCTATTTTACTCAACACAGAACACTTCTGTGACCAGCTGTGTGTGTGTGTGTGTGTGTGTGTGTGTGTGTGGTTTTTTTTTTTCCTTCACTCACCAAGCAATTCTCCCACTCTGAACACTAGCTGGATGTCCCATAATTCATTTCAGTTCTGTCATGACCTACCTGGAGATAGCATCACATCCCACAGGATCAGGGCTCAGTCCCATAATACTGCTCCTACTTCAGATGCCAATTGCAAGTCCCAGGTTGTGACCTTTGCTTCTGACCGACTGGCTATAAATCAGGATTTCCACCATATCCCTTCCTTGGTTTCAATAATTTGCTAGGATGGCTTACAGAACTCAAGGAAACACTTCAGTTTACTGGTTTAATATAAAGGATACACAGATGGCCAGATGAAGGAATGCACATGGCAAGGTTTGGGGAAAGGGAGTGAAGCTTCCTTTCCCTCTCCAGGTGCACGACCCCCAAGGCACCTCCACATGTTCAGCAACCTGGAAGCTTGAGCCTGTAGTCTCAGCTACTTGGGAGACTGAGGCATGAGAATCGATTAAACCTGGGAGCAGAGGCTGCAGTGAGCTGAGATCATACCACTGCAGCCTGGGTGACAGAGCGAGACTCCATCTCAAAAAAAAAAAAAAATTTTTTTTTTTCTTAGGGCTTTATCTCTACACTTTCCCTCCCCTACCTTTCTTGTAGGTTGATGGGTGGGGCTGAAGGTTCCAATCCTTTAATCCTCTAATAACCTGGTCTGTCTGGTGAGCAGCTTCATCCTGGGTTATCTATGCACTACACCTTAAGTCACCTCATTAACATAAACTCAGGTATGATCAAAAGGGGCTCTTGATGAACATTAAAAGACACTCCTCCTGCTCAGGAAATCCCAAGGGTTTTAAGAGCTTGTGACAGTAACTGGGACAAAGACCAAATAGATTTCATACTATACCACAAACATAAATTTTAATATATATGATCAGGAAAAGGTCTGGAAGGATGTATGTTGAGTTGCTGACTGATTTTCTCAGAGTACTGGGGGTATAGGTATTTAAAAAATATTTTCCCCTACTCTTTCCTTTTTTCCTTGTTTCTTCTCTATTCTTTTTTTTTTTTTTTTTTGAGACGGAGTCTTGCTCTGTCGCCCAGGGTGAAGTGCAGTGGCCAGATCTCAGCTCACTGCAAGCTCTGCCTCCCAGGTTTATGCCATTCTCCTGCCTCAGCCTCCTGAGTAGCTGGGACTACAGGCGCCCGCCACTACGCCCGGCTAGTTTTTTGTATTTTTAGTAGAGACGGGGTTTCACCGTGTTAGCCAGGATGGTCTCGATCTCCTGACCTCGTGATCCGCCCGTCTCGGCCTCCCAAAGTGCTGGGATTACAGGCTTGAGCCACCGCGCCCGGCCTCTTCTCTATTCTTTAGTCTGCTCGCTTAAAACTGAAATTACTGCACATTTTCAAGTGGTCTTGGAATTATTGTTGGAATGCCAGTGTTTATTTATTGGTCTTAGAATAACGGCTCTAGAAAACCTTTTTCCGAGATTACTCTTCCTTCCCCCTCCTTTCTGTGCTTTTTAGAAAACTTTTTTTTTCTTAATGGAAAGTTTTAAACACCCTTAAAGGCAGAAGGGATAGTTTAATGAACTGCCTTGGACTCAGCACCCAGCTCTAATGATTATTTACATTTGCCAATTTTGTTTTATCTAACCCCCTGCTTTTATTTGCCAGAGTATTTTAGCAAGTTTCCTACATTTTTTCTTATCTTAATCATGTGCAGGTATCATCTTAATTGTTACTGACAAAGTACAAGTTGGGGTCTAGGGAATTCTGTTACGAATTATGCAAGCCTGTATTCTCGAATACATTTCAGTTGGTATACATTGTTGTTCTGTTTTCACATACAGTAGTCACCATTCTGAGCATGGTTGATTTACTCACCAGTAATTGTACACACGTGTCGATACAAAATGTTCTTGAATTTGTCAAAACAGAACAATACTGGCTTATTGATTGAGATGGTATCAGTTCTATTGATTAAATGTTGGGTTTCTTTTGCCTCAGCCATATATGTTCTTTGGAGCTCTGGTTTTATGTAATCTCCTGACAATTTCTTTCATCCCAGACATCCTTGGTCTGACATAATTTAATACTATTCTGTGTTTCATGGACATAAAACACAGGAGTGAGATAGTCTGATCTAGTAGAAAGAACATTCATTTGGGAACTAGGAAGTAAGAACTCTAGCCTGTCTGGGTATGGTGGTTTGAGGCTGTGATGGCAGCTACTCAGGACGCTAAGATGGGAGGATCCTTTGAGCCCAGGAGTTTGAGGCTACAGTGAGCTGCGATGGGGCCACTGTATTTTAGCCTTGGAGACAGAGCAAAACCCCACCTCTAACAAAACAAAACAAAACCAAGAAAAGAATTCTAGCTTGGCCCTGCAATTTACCAAGTTCCTTAACCTTTTTGCTGTTTAGTATCTCCATCCACAGAATGAAATGGTTGGTCTAGACCTGTGCTGTACAATATGGTAGCCACTGGCCACATGAAATGTGTTTGCTTTGAATTGAGATATGCTGTAAGTGTAAAATACACACAGTTTTTGAAGACATCATAAGCAAAAGCAATGCAGAATGTCCCAGTAATTATATTTTATATTGATTATATGTTGAAATGATAATATTTTGAATATGTTGGGTTAATATATTATTAAAATTATTTCTACTGGAAAATTTGAAATTACGTATATAGCTCACATTATATTTCTATTGAACTGTGCTGGTTTAGAATATTCTAGTTCATTCTCTGAAATTATATTTGGGATTGGCACAATAATATTCAGTTTACAAAAATTTTACAAAGGGCTATAACTGAGTGCTTTAGTTGGTCCCAGCATTTCTCCTTATTTTAGTGTGAATAAAGATTTTTCTTATTTTGGGATTGCTATTTAAAAAGCAGCTTGGGTCTTGTGTGGTGGCTCATGCCTGTAATCCTACCATTTTGGGAGGCCGAGGCAGGTGGATTTTTTGAGCCCAGAAATTCGAGACCAGGTTGGGCAACGTGGCGAAACTCCATCTCTACAAAAAATACAAAAATTAGCCAGGCATGGTGGCATGTGCCTGTGGTCCCTGCTACTCGGGAGACTAAGGTAGGAGGGAGGATGGCCTGAACCTGGGAGACAGGTTGTAATGAACCGAGATCGCACCACTTGTACTCCAACCTGGGTGACAGAGTGAGGCCCTGTCTCAAAGTAAATAAATAATAAATAAATGAATAAAAAAGAAAATAAAAAAGCAGGCTGTTTTTACGAGCAGGAAAGTAGGAAGCAAATCCTTGTGATCAAAACATGGTTGGAATTTCTGTTATTTTGGAGTCCGTTGTTCTGAACTGTTTCAGAACAGACTGATTATTAAATTTGTCTAGTAATAGTATTTTAGTTTATGTAGAAGTTTTTTGATTATTTTTCAGTGTCATCACCTTTTTCTTTCTCTTCTGCCTGGGCTGGTGTGCAGTGGCGGGATCTCAGCTTACTGCAACCTCCCTATCTTGGGCTCAAGCTATCCGTTCACTTCAGCCTCTCGAGTAGCTGGACCACAGACATGCAGCAACATGCCCAGCTAATTTTTTTTTTTTTTTTTTTTGTATCTTTGGTAGAGACGGATTTTGTTATATTGCCTGGGCTGGTCTCACACTCCTGAGGTCAAGCGATCTGCCCACCTTGGCCTCCCAAAGTGCTGGGATTACAACTACCTCACCCTTCATCTTCTTTCTCTGATACATATATGTGTGTGTGTGTGTGTGTGTGTGTGTATGTGTATGTGTGTGTGTATATATATATTCACACTGACTGTTCAGCAGTGGGAACTGTTTTTTGTCACTATAGATTCCTTGCTTTCCTGCTTGTTTACAGTAGGAAATTTCTTTTCTGTTAACTTTTAAAATTTCGAGTTAGGCAGACCCCTCACCCTACAACCAGAATTGATTCAGAGACTCCCAGAGCTTTTTTTTTTGAGAGGGAGTCTCGCTCTGTTGCCCAGGATGGAGTGCAGTGGCACGATCTCCGTGATCTCGGCTCACTACAGCTTCTACCTCCCAGGTTCAAGCAATTCTCCTGCCTCAGCTTCCCAAGTAGCTGGGATTACAGGCTTACACCACCACACCCAGCTCATTTTTGTAATTATTATTATTATTATTATTATTTTAGTAGAGATGGGATTTTGCCATGTTAGCCACGCTGGTCTCGAACTCCTGACCTCAGGCGATCCACCCGCCTCGGCCTCCCAAAGTGTTGGGATTACAGGCGTCAGCCACCACACCTGGCCTTTTTTTTTTTTTTTTTCTCAACAGAGTGGCTCTGTCACCCAGGCTGGAGTGCATTGGTGCAATCTCAGCTCACTGCAACGTCCGCCTCCCAGGTTCAAGTTATTCTCCTGCCTCAGCCTCCTAAGTAGCTGGGATTACAGGAACCCACCACCATGCCTGGCTAATTTTTGTGCTTTCACTAGAGATGGGTTTTATTGTGTTGACCAGGCTGGTCTTGAACTCCTGATCTCAGGTGATCCGCCTGCCTCGGCCTCCCAAAGTGCTGGGATTATAGGTGTGAGCCACTGCGCCCGGCCTGAGACTCCCAGAGCTTTTTAAGGAAGGTCAAGAGTTAGCTTTAACAATCACACTAGAGCTTACTTCTTGAGTATTATGAAGAAAATACCAGTATTTTTCTCATGGATATTTCAAATATTTAAATCATTTAGGCAGATCATTTGACTGAACACATTTTCTTTGGTCATATGACATTTGCATAGACTTGTACCATATAATCGCCCCCCCAGTTCCCATTTACATATGTACCGTGCAGATGCCAAAGGACGTAAACATGAGGCCCAGCCAGCACAATGACACAGCCTTCTCAATTGAGCCAGCATATTCCTCTGGCTGGGTGTCCACTGTTGGCTAATGCAGCCTTTCAGATGCTGGTTTCAGAGTTTTCAGGAGCTGTGGGTCGGGCACAGCAGGAGTTAAGGGGATAATACTGGTAATATTTTATCTGCTCATTTGATATAAGTAACGTCTCCCTGACGTCCTCTGGTCATGAAGGTCCTGTTTGATACTCCCTTCAAGTCCCTCCCTCTAGCGCTGGCTGAATTTAGGCTTTTCCTCATTATTCCTTGCCCGCGTCTGCTGCAGCTTCTGGAGTTCTTATTTCCATTCCTGCATACCTGGCTTTCCCATAAAGTGATGATACAATGTGATCACACTCTCCTGCTTAACCCCTCTGAACTTCCCATTATCCTCAGAGAGAAGGGTGATCTGTAGTTGAGCAAGCAGGTTCAGTTCATTGAGCCCTCTTTATTTTCAAAGCTTTTCTCCAGTTATCTTCATTGCATTGTGGCCATCAGGCTGCTCCATGTTCTCCAAAGGTTCTTTGAACTTTCTCCCCCTTCTGCCTTAGAATCTGGAAGCTCACACCAGCTGCAATGCCTTTCCTTCATTTTCTGCCAGGGAATTCTGCTTATCCTCCAAGGCTTGACTACAGAACTCTAGAGAATAAAGGCCTTCTTAGAGCTCTATGGCAATGTTCCTTCTTATATAACTATAATTATATACCAATATGTACTGAACTGTGATTAAGAGTTGACTTTTTCTCTAGTTCATAATATATTGAGTTCGTTGAGCATACTTATGCTTATTCTTTTGTTGATAAATAGTCATTGAATTCAATAATGCTAAAATGAGGGCTGGTTGCATTTATTTGCAGAGGAGCTTTCAAAGTTTATAATCTATACCTACTGTGTCCAACACAGTAGCCACTAGCCATTGTGTGGCTATTGAACACTTGCAGTTTCACTAGTTTGAATTGTGCTGTAAATGTGAAATGTACACAGGTTTTTAAGACTTAGTAAAACAAGAGGAATGTAAATAGTAACTTTTAATATTGCATAGATATTGAAAGAATAATACTTTGGAATATTTTAGGTTAAGTAAAATGTATTATTAAATGAATTTCACCTATTTCTTTTTCTTTTTAAACACAGCTACTGGAATACTTAAATTTACATATGTGGCTTGCATTATATTTCTACTGGACTGCTGTCATCTAATGGGCTCTTACTCTTAGGCTTCTCTTTTTTTTCCATTCCAGATCTGAGATTACAGAAAATGAAACCACTTTTAAATGATAAGCCTTTTTGCACATTAGTCAATTTGACAGATTTCATTGCAGTCATTAATTTTACCTCTTCTAGCCTCAATGCCAAATTCCCATGAACAAAAAATGTATTTGAGCAGCCTTTAAATCCTACTGTGTTATTTGCTTCTGGTCCAGAGGAGCAGGGACGTGTTAGCTGCCTGCCCAGCTGCTGCCTGTTCACACTGCAGGGCATGTGAGGACTGGCTGGCTGTCTTCACGAGAAGTGCAGGCCAGTGATACATGGAGCCAGCCAGAGCTTAGTGAGGGTCACAGCACACAGTGACAGTGTGCTTCCTGTTCTCAGCAAGGTTGACAGCTGCACCGTGATTCTTGGCAGCAGTCATATGGCGGGTCACTCTCTGGCACCCTGGGTGTTTGCAAGTCTGACACAGCACCGAGAGGTGCCAAGGTACACCCTTCTGGAGAGATCTAAAGAAGGCAAAGCCTCCCCTCATCCCCTCACTCGCACCTTCTGTCTGCTTTCCTGTGCCCTTCACACAAAGTGGACACTGGGGGAACTGTGGCCCACCAAAAGGTATAAACTGTGCCGCATCTCAAGGGTTGGTCAATCTTGGGTAATTAGTGTATATCAATGCTTTGTATCAGGATCTTGGAAGACTATTTAGGGTAATTAGTGTATATCAATGCTTTGTATCAGGCTCTTGGAAGACTATTTAAAGTAAAAGCAGGATTCTTTAATGATCAAATTCAGGTGGAGGAAAGATTGTAAAAAAACTTTAAATTTGTAAATAATTAAAAATTTACATAAAAGTCATGAGAATAATAATGAAGACTATCCCATAAATCCTTTCCCTAGATTTACCTATTAGTAACATTTTATTCTATTTGCTGTTATTGGCTCGTGTATGTATATGTATAAATGTATATAGAGGGTCTCATATATGTAATATATATATGAGTCTTTATGTATAAATTGTTTTTTTCTGGAACTATATGGGAATAAGTTACTTATATATCATAGCCCTTCCTCCCCTAAATATTTCAATATACAGTTCCTAATAAGGTTTCCTATTTTTGAAATGGAGTCTCACTCTGCTGCTCAGGCTGGAGTGCAGTGGTATGATCTTGGCTCATTGCAACCTCCACCTCCTGGGTTCAAATGATTCTTGTGCCTCAGCCTCCCAGGCAGCTGGGATTACAGGTGTCTGCCACCATGACAGGCTGATTTTTTTATTTTTAGTAGAGATGGGGTTTTATCATGTTGGCCAGGCTGGTCTCGAACTACTGACCTCAAATGATCTGCCCACCTCAGCCTCCCAGAGTGTCGGGCATGAGCCACCACGCCCGGCCAAGGTTTTCTGTTAATCACCTCAGTTCAATTACCAACTTTAGTAAATTTAACGTTAATATAATACTTTTATCTAGTCTACTCTTTGTTTTCTAATTTTATCTGTTGACCCGAAAATATTCTTTATAATATATTTTCCATTAAGCATCCACTCAAGAATCACTTATCTGTTTAGTTGTCACCTCTCTTTAGTTTTCTTTAATCTGGAGTTCCTCAGCATTTTTATTTTATTTTTTGACTTTTATAACATTGACATTTTGATGGAGGAATGTTTTAAATTTTAAAAACAAACCCTTTAAAGAGCTAGGAAAAATACATTTTTTGTTATTTTTCGGTTATGTAGAAAAAACCTTTGCAAGCAAAACCTTAAAGCACTGCCAAATGTAGATATGACTTTCTAAACAAATTAACATTTCTCTACAACCAAACCAAATAAACCAAACAAACCCCTCCCCACCAAATACATAAACATTTGCAATGAATATGGCAGACTCAAGGTTAGTACATAAGGTTTATTCAAGGTGGTAAGAAAAAGACTAACGTCCTAAAAAACCAAGCAAAGGAACTCAAATTGGCGGTACACAGGAGATCAAATACAAATGGCCCATAATATGAAAAACAACTCCCTGCTCTTTCCGTTGAATGCAGATCAAAACAGTGGGGGGTGCTCATTAATTTTCAAAAGATCGGTTGAATTACCAAAGATGGTTCTCCACTGTAGGCAGAGCATAGGAAAAAGGAATATTCTCTCACTACAGATACAGTGTACATTGATGCACATCTTGATGAGGGAGGTTAAATTAGGGAGCAATGCATCAGAGCTTTAAATAGCAACGACTTAATATCTTGAGTTTTGCGGCAGATTGGCTGCTATAGATTTGTGCATTGTTGCTTACAGATTTTTATTTTATTTTTGAGTTTTTAATATGCTCCTAGACTCATAAATAATAGAGGCCTGTCTCTTTTAAGAAAACTTACTTTTAGATAATTGAAGGGAGCCTATTTGCATCAAAACATCTTCTTTATAAAAGATTAAGAGAAGGGTTTCTTTTAATAATGAGTGACTCTTTTTGGTTTAATATGAATTGATTGTCAGTATAGTAAATAGTTTAGCTTTGCAGTTAGAGTGGGGTTCACCTGGGTGTTGACATGGGTTGGGATTAATTAGGTGACTGGTAAATCTAGAGATAGGTTAAACAAGTCTAATTCTGGTCAGCATCCCCAAAGAGCCAGGAGTAGTCTCTGGATTTGGTAGAGATGGGGTTGTTTAAGGAAAGTGGTATTTTAGGAAGACTACCCTGGCAGCAGAGAGAGCAGTCTGGTGGGCTATTTTATTATTGTAGGTTTGACATTCCAGTGGAACAAACGTAGGAAGGGGGAAGGCAGTGTCTCTGAAAGAGAATGAGGAAGCTCAGCGGAGTCTGGTGGCTGGTAATGTGTGAAAGGTAAAGGACACTGAAGGAATGAATGATGGGCTTGTTGGCGGAAACAGGGCCTGCAAGAGGTAGCTGCCATTTTGAGGAGGGCCACGAGGAGTTCAGTCTTCGAGTCATTTTCCATGATGGTGGTGCACCTATTTTGTTGGGACAGGGAGGATGGAAGGTGGGGTTTGGGGAAGATTGGAGCTGGAGAAGAGATTAGCTGGTGATGTGTATGTGTTGAGAACAGAACGCTCAGTGCTAGTTCCTCAGAGACTGAGTTAGGTGAGAACTGAAAAGGATTTTTGGTCAAAAGAGATCTGCAGTTGGCTTCATTGGAGAGGGGCTACATTGGAGGGTCTGAGAAGCTGGCACATTTAGACAACTATGTATTTATATAGTGTAGTCACAGCTGTTCTTGTCTGGCGTTCTTATTATGGGAAGCTTCTCTTTGATAGCAACTTGTCTGGACCTTTTTCCCCCCTTCTCCAGCAGACTGTCCACTCCATCTACTTTCATTTGATCTTCCTCCACCTCGTTGTTTATTCTAGGAAGCTTAACCTTTCTCATACAATACCCTCCTGCCTCAGTGTACCCCCTACCACGCCAGACCTATGTTTATTTCACTCTCAGAGGAAGAGAGATCCTCTTCTGCTGTGAAAGTTACTCACTCTTTGTACAGTAGAGCCTTTCTTCTCTTCTGGGAAACTGTTGCTGCTTTATTTACATTTTCCCCCATCTCCACCTCCCTATTCCTTTCTGCTTTGGGTTTCACACAGAGCTCTGAGGAGAGATCACACATTGCATTATGGTAATAAATAAATAAATAATAAAGAAATGCAAAAAAAAATCACAAAACCACAAACACATTTCATTGTGGGCAGAGTCAGAGGGAAACCAGCCTCCTCAGGTCTCACTTAAGCATTTTAATTTTCTGAGGTCTGTTCTTCAAAATATGCAAAAAGTTGGTTCTAAACAGTGGTTTTAAAACTGCAGAATCCCAACAAGGGAATGGGATGGGTTCTTGAGCCTTCTGAAAATAGAAGCTTTCACCTCTGTTTCATCCAGAGCAACTCCTTCAATTCTGATTAGTAATTTATTTTGGTAAAGTGTTTTGTGGCTTTAAAAAAGTAAGCTACTATTTCAAAAGTAAATTATGGCATATACTTCCATGAGTTAAATCTACCCTATGTTAGCACCTTAGATGGTTTCATATTATGGAGCTTCTGAAGGAACTTACTTGATATTGTATACTGATTTGATTGCTTTCATAGCTTAGCACAAAAAGAGATTAGAAGTTTATAAGACAGGCCAGATGCAGAGGCTCACCCCTGTAATCCTAGCACTTTGGGAGGCCAAGGTGGGAGGACTGCTTGAGCCCCGGAGTTTGAGATTAGCCTGGGCAACGTAGTGAGACTCCATCTCTATGTCTGTTAATTAAAAAAAAAGTTTATAAGACAAAAATAATCCTAAATAAAATTATTTCTGTAAATAACTGACATAAAAATGTTGACCTAGTTGTCTCCAGAATGAGGCCTGTTTCCCAAAGGCTTCAGACTGACCTCAAGGAAAATTTTGCAGTCTTAAGAGAAAGATGACCCAGCAAATGTTCTACCTAAAATGAAGTCTGATTTTGAGTATCTTTTAGAAAGTGATGAGGCAATGTATTGTATAGCCAAATAGAAAATATATTTAAACATTAATTTTTGTGTTTACACACACACATAATTTTCCTCCCTCCCTCCCTCCCTCCCTCCCTCCCTCCCTTCCTTCCTTCCTTCCTTCCTTCCTTCCTTCCTTCCTTCCTTCCTTTTCTTTTGCGTGGGGGACAGAGTCTTGCTGTCTCCCAGGCTTGAGTGCAGTGGTGCAATTTTGGCTCACTGCAGCCTCCGCCTCCCGGGTTCAAGTGATTCTCCTGCCTCAGCCTCCCAAATAGCTGGGACTACAGGCATGCACCACCACACTTGGCTAATTTTTGTGTTTTTAGTAGAGACAGGGTTTTGCCACGCTAGCCAGGCTGGTCTTGAACTCCTGACTTCAGTTGATCCACCTGCCTTGGCCTCCCAAAGTGCTGGGATTACAGGCGTGAGCCACTGCGCCCTGCCTAGATGTAATTTTTCTATGATGTAAATTATTTATATACTTAGAAACAATGTAATTGATTATTCTTTTTCTATTTGATAATGCAATAATATGGTGTTGACATTTTATTCAACACTGCTGAAGTCAGACAGATTATAAAGATTACTTCCCCTCTTCTTACCTTTTAAAAATGCTGTTTTGAGCCGGGCATGGTGGCCCACACCCATAATCTCAGCACTTTGGGAGGCCAAAGTGGATGGATCAGTTGAGCTCAGAAGTTCGAGACCAACCTGGACAATGTGGTGAAAACCCATCTCTACATAAGAGTACAAAAGCTAGCTAGGCATGGTGGTATGTACCTGTAGTCCCAGCTATTTGGGAGACTAAGGTGGGAGGATTACCTGAGCCCAGAAAAGTTGAGGCTGTAGTCAGCCATAATTGTGCCACTACAATCCAGCCTGGGTGACAGAGTGAAACTGTCTCTCAAAATAAATAAATAAATAAATAAGTAAATAAATAAATAAAAATTTAAAAAGAACAAAAGAAAGAAAAACAAGCTGTATTGGAGGCTGGGCATGGTGGCTTACACCTGTAATTACAGCACTTTGGGAATCCGAGACAGGAGTATCCTGGGCAGGAGTTCAAGACTAGCCTGGGCAATATGGTGAAACTTTGTGCCAACAGAAAATACAAAAAAAATTAGCCAGGTACGGTGGTACACGCCTATAGTACCAGCCACTTGGAAGGCTGAGGTGGGAGGATCACTTAAGCTCAGGAGGTCGAGGCTGCAGTGAGCCGAGATCACACCATTGCACTCCAACCTGGGTGACCAAGGGAGACCCTGTCTCAACACTGCCCCACCCCCCAAAAATGCTGTATTGGGGTGTACACCCATGCATGTTTCTCATCACGGGCCCATCACTCTTCCTTTCAATTACTTTTCTGTATTAGACAGGAATGAAAGGTGAGTGGCCTCTACCACACTAATTTTAACCCCTTTAGTCTGTCTTCCTCTAGGACATTTGTGTTATTTAAAAACAAACAGAGGCTGTTTTGTTTTGTTTTTTTGAGACGGAATCTCACTCTGTCGCCCAAGCTGGAGTGCAGTGGCACAATCTTGGCTCACCACAACCTCCACCTCCCAGATTCAAATCATTCTGCCTCAGCCTCTCAAGTAGCTGGGATGACAGGCGCATGCCACCACGCCTGGCTAATTTTTGTATTTTGAGTAGAGACGGGGTTTCGCCATGTTGCCAGGCTGGTCTTGAACTCCTGACCTCGTGGTCCACCTGCCTGGACCTCCCAAAGTGCTGGGATTACAGGCGTGAGCCACCGTGCCCTCCTGAGATTTTTTAAAGGGTACAAAATTACAGCTCGATAGGAAGAATAAGTTCTAGTGTTCTATGCCACTGTAAGATGACTATGGTTATGGTTAACAATAATATCTAGTTTCAGATATCTAGATGGATGATATCGAGTGTTTCCAACATAAAGAAATGATAAATGTTTGAGATGATGAATATACTAATTATACTGATCTGATCACTATATATTAAATGTATCAAAATATTGCTGGGTACCTCATAAATATGTACGATTCTATGTTAATTAAAATGAGAAAATAATTTAATTTTTTGAGCTTTATTAAGGTTTAATTAACAAAAATGTATATATTTATTGTGTATGATGTGATATTTTGAGATATGTACATTGTAAAATGATTAAATCAGGCTAATTAGCATGTCTCTCAACTCACATACTTTTAATTTTTGTGGTGAAAATATTTAAAATTGATTCTGTTGGCAATGTTCAATTATATAATTACAATGCATTATTATTAACTATAGTCACCATGCCATACAATTGATCTCCGGAACTTCTGTGTCCATGAAACTTTGTACTCTTTGACCAGCATCTCTACCCATACCCCACATTCCAAGTCCCTGGTAACCATCATTTTACTTTCTGCTTCTCTGAGTTTGACTTTTTAAGATTCTACATATAAGTGAGATCATGCAGTATTTGTCTTTCTGTGCCTGGCTTATTTCACTTAGCATTAAGACAGGCTCTCACTTTGTTGTCCAGGCCAGAATGCAGTGGTGCAATCATAGTTCACTGTAGCCTCAAACTCCTGGCTCAAGGGATCCTCTTGCCTTAGGTTGCTAAGTAACTGGGACTACAGATCCGAGCCACCATACCTAGCTAATTAAAAAAACTTTTTTTTTTTTTTTTGTAGAGACAGGGTCTTGCCATCTTACCAAGGCTGGTCTTGAACTGGGATCAAGCAATCCTCCTGCTTCAGCCTTCCAAAGTGCTAGGATTACAGGTGCGAGCCACTATGCCTGGCCGTTTCCTTAGTTTTTAAGGCTGAATAGTATTTGATTGTGTTAATATAGTACATTCTCTTTTTCCATTCCTCTGTTGGGGTGGACACTTAGGTAAATTCTATATTTTGACTATTGTGAGTAATGTTGCAGCAAATATGGGAATGCAGATGTCTTTTTGACATACCGATTTCCTTTTCTTTGGATATATATCCAGAAGTGGAATTGCTGGGTTGGGTCATGTCATAGTTCTTTTGGAGTTTTTGAGACATTTCCATATGGTTTACCATACTGGCTGTACTAATTTACATTCCCACCAACAGTGTGCAAGGGTTCGTTTTTCCCACAGTCTTGCCAACACTCATCTTTCATCTTTTTGATAATAGCTACCCTGAGCATGAAGTGATATCTCATTGTGATTTTATTTTGCATTTCTCTGATTAGTGATGTTGAACATTTTTCCATATATACCTGTTGGCCATTTATATGTCTTCTTTTGAGAAATGTCTATTCATATCCTTTGCACATTTTAAAATTGGGTTGTTTTCTTACCATTGAGTTGTATAAGTTCCTTATATATTTTGGATATTAGCCTCTTATCAAATATATGGTTTGAAAATGTTCTCTCCTTTTCCATAGGTTATTTCTTTACTCTGTTGTTTCTTTTGCTATATAGAAGCTTTTTAGTTTGATGCAGTCCAGTTTGTCTGTTTTTGTTTTGTTGCCTGTGCTTTTTGATCATATTCAAAAAATCTTTGCCAAGACCAATGTCAAGAAGCTTTTTCCTATGTTTCATTCTAGTAGTTTTACAGTTTCAGGTCTACATTTAAGTCTTTAGTCCATTTTGAGTAGGTTTTTGTATATGGTTTGAGATAAGGGTCTAATTTCATTTTTTTGCATGTGGATATCTTGTTGTCCCAACAGCATTTATTGAAGAGACTGTCCCTTCCCCTTGGCATCTTTGTTGAAAATCAGTCGACTATAAATGGATGGATTTCTGAGCCATCCATTCTGTTCAGTTGGTCTATGTATTTGTTTTTTATGTTGGTACCATTTTGTTTTGATTGCGATAGCTTTATAGTGGATTTTGAAATCAAGTGTAGTGTGATGACCCTGCCTTTGTTCTTTTTGCTCAAGATTGCTTTGGCTATTTGGAGTCTTATGTAGTTCTGTACAGATTTTAGGATTCTTTCTTCTATTTCTGTGAAAAATGTCATTGGAATTTTGATGGGGATTGCATTGAATCTGTAGATCGCTTTGGGTATTATGGACATTTTAACAGTATTAATTCTTCCAACCTGTGAACATAAAAGATATCTTATCACTTATTTGTGTCTTCTTCACTTTTTTTTTGGAGATGGAGTCTTGCCCTGTCACCCAGGCAGGAGTGCAATGGCACAATCTCAGCTCACTGCAACCTCCGCCTCCCAGGTTCAAGTGATTCTCCTGCCTCAGCCTCCTGAGTAGCTGGGATTACAGGCGTGTACTACCACACCCGGCTAATTTTTTTAATCTTTAGTGGAGATGGGGTTTCACCATGTTAGCCAGGCTGGTCTCGAACTCCTGACCTCATGATCCACCTGCCTCAGCTTCCCAAAGTGCTGGGACTACAGGTGTGAGCCACTGCGCCCGGGCTACTTTCTTTTATCAGTGTGTTTTAGTTTGCAGTGTACATATCTTTCACCTCCTTGGTTAAATTTATTCCTAGGTATTTAACTGTTTTTGATGCTATTATAAATGAGATTGTTTTCTTGATTTTTTGTTTTGTTTTGATAGTTTGTTGTTAGTATACAGAAACATGGCTGGGCATGGTTACTCTTGCCTGTAATCCCAATGCTTTAGGAGGCTGAGGTGGAAGGACTGCTTGAGCCCAGGATTTGAGAAGACCAGCTTGGGCAACATCGTGAGACTCCATCTCTATTAAGAAAAAAAAAAAAAAAAACTAGTACTGGTCTTTGTGTGTCGATTTTGTGTCCTGCAACTTTAGTGAGTTTGTTTATTAGTTTTAAAAGTTTTTTGATGGAGTCTTTAGGGTTTTCTGTTTATAAAACTATGTTATCTGCAGAGACAATTTAACTTCTTCCTCTTTGATTTAGATACTTTTCATTTCTTTTTCTTGCTTAATTGCTTTGGCTAGGACTTCCAATACTATGTGGAATAGAAGTGTCAAGAGTGGGTATCTTTGTCCTGTTCTTAATCTTAGAGGAAAAGCTTTCAGCTTCTCACCATTGAGTGTGATGTTAATTGTGGGTTTGTCACATATGGCCCTTTTGGGTTGAGGTACAGCATGTTCCCTCTATGCCTAATTTGTTGAGAGTTTTTATCATGAAAGGATGTTGAATTTTGTCAAATGCTTTTTCTGTATCTTTAGATTACCATATGATTTTTCTCCTTCATTCTGTTAATGTGCTGTATCAATTTATTGTGGAACCATCCTGGGATTAATTCCTCTTGCTCGTGGTGAAGGATTCTTTTAATCTGCTGTTGAATTGAGATTGCTGGTTTTCTGTTGAAGATTTTTGTATCCATGTTCATCAGGGATATTGGCCTGTAATATTCTTTTCTTGTAGTGTCCTTGTCTGGCTTTGGTATCAGTATAATGCTGACCTTTTAAAGTGAGTTTGGAAATATGCATCCCTCTTCAATTTTTTGAAGAGTTTTTTTTTTTTTAGAGTTTCACTTTGTCATTCAGGCTGGAGTATAGTGGTACAAGCATGGGTCACTGCAACCTTGATCTTGTGGGTTCAAGAGATCCTCCCACCTCAGCCTCTTGAGTAGCTGGGACTACAGGCATGTGACATCACACCTTCCTAATCTTTATTTATTTTTATTTTTTGTAGAAACAGGGTCTAACTATGTTATGCAGGCTGGTCTTGAACTCCTAGGCTTAAACATTTCTCCTACCTCAGCCTCCTGAAGTGCTGGGATTATAGGCATGAGCCACTGCACTTGGGCTTTTTGAAGAGTTTGAGAAGTAGTGTTAGTTCTTTTTAAAGTGTCTGGTAGAATTCAGCCTTGAAGCCATCAGGTTCTGGGTTTTTCCGTGATGGAAGATTTTTTTATTTAATTACTGATTCAGTCTCCTTTCTTGTTATTAGTTTGTTCAGATTTTCTATATTTTCATGATTTAGTTGTGGTAGGTTGTACATTTCCAGGAATTTATCCATTTATTTTAGATTATCCAATCTGACATAATTGTTCATCATAATCTCTTATAATCCTTTGTATTTCTGTGGTATCAGTTATAATGTCTTCTTTTCATTTCTTATTTTGAGTCTTCTCTTTTTTTTCTTTTGTATTCCGGCTAAAAGTTTGTCCATTTTTTTGTCTTTTCAAAGAACTAACTTTTAGTGTTGTTGATCTTTTCTATTGTTTTTCTTGTTTCCATTTATTTCTGCTCTGATCTTTTTTGTTTACTCTTTCTACTAACTTTGGACTTTAGTTTGTTCTTCTTTTTCTAGTTCTTTGAGGTGTAACATTAGGTTGCTTATTTGAGATCTTTTTTCTTTTTTAATGTAGGCATTTATTGCCGTAAGCTTCTTTCTTTGAACTGCTTTTGCTCCATTTTGTAAGTTTTGGTATGTTGTATTTCTACTTCTGTTTGTCTTAAGATATTTTTAAATTTCCCTTTTAAGTTCTTCTCTGATTCACTGGTTGTTCAGGAGCATGCTGTTTAATTTCCACCTATTTGTAAATTTTCCAAAATTCCTCCTGTTAATGATTTATATAGATTAGTCCAAAATAATTGCGGTTTTTGCCATTGAAAGGAATTGCAAAAATGCAGTTATTTTTGCACCAATCTAATAGTTCCCTACCGGTGTGGTTGGAATAGACACTTGGTATGATTTCAGTCTTTTAAAAGTTGTTAAGACTTGTTTTATGGCCTATCATCTGATCTGTCCTAGAGAAAATTTCATGTGCACTTGAGGAGAATGCATATTCTACTCTTATTGGATGGAATGTTCTATATATGTCTGTTAGGTCTATTTTCTTTAAAGTATAGTTCAAGCCCAGTGCTTTGTCATTGATTTTCTGTGTAAATGATTTATCCATTGTTGAAAGTGTAATATCAAAGTCTCCTACTATTATTGTATTTCATTCTATCCTTTCAGATCTTTATTTATTTATTTATTTATTTATTTATTTATTTATTTTTGAGTGTTGCTAGAGTGCAGTGGCATTTTCTAGGTTCATTGCAGCCTCCAACTCCCAGGTTCAAGTGATCCTCTCCCGTCAGCCTCCCAGGTAGCTGGAATTACAAGCATGTGCCACCACATCCAGCTAATTTTTTGTATTTTTAGTAGAGACGAGGTTTCACCATGCTAGCCCCACTGGTCTCAAACTCCTGACTTCAAGTGATCCACCCACCTTGTCCTCCTAAAGTGCTGGGATTACAGGCATGAGCCACTGTGCCCAGCTCAGATTTATTAATGTTTGTTTTATATTATATTATATATTTTATATATTTACAGCAAACATTAGGTGCTGTAACATTAGGTACATATATATTTACAATTGTTATATCCCCTTGATGAATTGATCCTTTTGGTCTCTCTGTATAGTTTTTTATTTTTATTTTTTTTGAGATGGAGTCTCCCTGTGTCGCCAGGCTGGAGTGCAGTGGTGTGATGTTGGCTCACTGCAATCTCTGCTTCCCGGGTTCAAGCAATTCTCCTGCCTCTGCCTCCTGAGTAGCTAGGACTGCAGGCAAGCGCCACCATGCCCAGCTAGTTTTTGTATTTTTAGCAGAGATGGGGTTTCACCATATCGGACAGGGTGGTCTCGAACTCCTGACCTTGTGGTTTGACTGCCTTGGCCTCCCAAAGTGCTGGAATTACAGGCATGAGCCACCACGCCCAGCCAGTTTTTAACATAAAGTCCATTTGTCTGACATAAACATAGCTACTCCTGCTCCTTCAGGATCCCCTACTCCTTGGTATTTAATCCTCTTAACTTTCTGAAAATGCATTTGTTTAGATATCTTAGTTTGAGCTCACCAAGAAGCAGACTCTGAGACAAGGATTTGAGTGTAGGTAGTTTATTTGGGATAAGAGTAGGAGAGTGAAAAGTGAAATAATGAGGAAACGGTGGCCAATAAATAGTGAATTACTAAGCCAGCTCTCACTGTGGGCAACTGGTACTTAATTCTGTGGGGGAAAAATTGGGAGCTGGTGTAGAACACTTACCTCAGAGTTATTCCATCTGAAGAGTGAGGAAATGAGTATTTATACCCTAACTTCTTTAGTCTTTGGCTAAGAGCTGCTCTTGAGGGGTATCTAGGTGGCAGAGTAGGTTATGGTGATAAGAAAAGCCGTTAGGCCAAATGGAGCTGCTGGTAGTTGGAAACCAGGAGTTGTGGTAAGGAGGAGGGATATATAAGTGGATATTAGTAGTATCCTCTATCCCAGGCTTCTGACTCAGCATTGTGGCTCAATGGTGAGCGCATCATGGTCTCCAAAGTAGACTGACCCATGTCCACCACCTACCAGATATTCCTCAATAGCCTTTAGTTTCATCTCCCTTTAAAAGAACGAGGAAAAATCTATCACTTTTTAAAACGTATTAATCTTCCTTTAAAAATCATTTCAAGCACTTTAATGTTCAAGCATTTTTAGGCCAGTACACTCAGAGCTATACCTAAGAGGATCATTCTTGAAGTGCTGCCTCCTGTTATGTGGCAAACATAGTAATAGATGTTGAGGATAACAGAAATAAAAGACATGATTCCAGCCCAGAGGAGTTCCTGGGCAAGTGGGTGATTATTAGATGGTTTATCTAGAGATCCTTTTTCAAGTGAAAAGGGACTTGAAGTGAATCATTTAATCAACAAAAGTATGTTTGTAGGTGCTTTAGAATTTGGGTCAAATCTTTTTCAGTTTCAAACCCTAGCTCTGCCTTGTTGGCTGAGTGACATTTGGTGAAACAATCTTTAGTCTGTCTGAGACTGTATTAGTTCATTTTCACACAGCTATAAAGAACTACCTGAGGCTGGATAATTTATAAAGAAAGGAGGTTTAATTGACTCACAGTTCTGCATGGCTGGGGAGGCCTCAGGAATCTTACAATCATGGTGGAAGGCGAAGGGGAAGGAAGGCAAGTCCTACATGGCTGCAGGAGAGAGAGAGCGAGTGAGCAAGGAGGGACTTGTCGAACACTTTTGAACATCAGATCTCATGAGAACTCACTGTCATGAGAAGAGTATGGGGGAAACTGCCTCCATGATCCAATCACTTCCCACCAGGTCCTTCCCTTGACATGTGGGGATTGCAATTTGAGATGACTTTTGGGTGGGAACATAGAGCCAAACCATATCAGAGCGTTAGTTTCCTCAATTGTAAAATGGAATTACTAATGCCGACTACATGGGATTGGAGATTAAATGCAATAACCTTAAAAGATGGACTGTATTTGAGTAGAAGAGATCACAAAAGGATGAGTGAAGAGAGGGTCAATGGATAGGTCACAAAACTGTAGTAGTACAACAGAACAAAGACGCAAAAGTGGGTTTGCAGTTGGATCATGGAGGATGTTGAATCTCAAGCTAAAATAGGCCATGGGGACTTTGCAGCAGACAGTGAGGTTTCAGTGTGTCTCAATCAGAAAGGCTGAAGAAAAAGGCCTTCAGTCTTTACACTATCATGATATTCTTTGGTGAATGAGCTCTTCACAGGACTAGAGCTACACCTTTAGGGAGCTTGGTTTTCTGCATCTCTGAACCACCAACTTACAAATCCTGCATTCATGACTAGGACCATAGAGAACCCTCTTGACATGGTAGAGAATTTGCTTTTATGGAAACCTAAGAACTTGACCCTATCAGGACTAGTCTTGATGCTACCCGTACTGGTTCTTAAGATGTGCATTATTTGCATACATTAGTCACCAGCCCATTTTTAATGTTGGATGGGGAGACTAAGGCTCAGGAACATGGTAGTCTCTTCATTATAGGTAGATTTTCTGAGAAGACTTCAGTCCTACAGGAGTTCAGAAATTTTCTTTTATTCCCAATGAGCTTAAAGGATTGATGGTAAGATTGATGAGAGAGAACCTTCTCTTTTAAAATGGGGAATGTTTGGTTTCCAATTGAGTTCTTACGTATGTTTCTCTGATCTTATCATAAGCTGCTCATGTTTCCCACCTGGAGAATGTGTCAGAGGAAGAAATGAACAGACTCCTGGGAATAGTATTGGATGTGGAATATCTCTTTACCTGTGTCCACAAGGAAGAAGATGCAGATACCAAACAAGTTTATTTCTACCTATTTAAGGTGAGATTTTAACATTTTAGAAACATTTTCTCTCATTATTCAAATGTGCTCAGTCTCCATATGCCAGGTCATGAGGGTGAAGGCTTTCACCTCATGGTACATTTTGCCCTCAGAGTGTGCCGAACCATACGTTTCTTCATGATGGATTCTCTGAAATGACCCACCATACTTTGAACACATCACTCTCTTTGAGAGCTTTCACACTTGTATGCAAAGTTGAATATCTTGATTTGCATATTCAAATAGATTTTTCCATCCACCCAACAAATATTTATTGCACATCTGCTCTGCATGTGGCACTAATGTAGGCATGAGGGATAGAACAGTGAACAAAACAGAGTTCTTCCCCTCATGAAGTATACGTTTCAGTAGAAGAGACAGTCAACACGTAAATAATATCTCTGCTGGTGGTGATAAGTGTTCTGAAGAGAAACAAAGTAGGATAAGTGGAATCAGAATGGCAGCGATGGTGGCGAGTTGGGGACATGCCAGCGAGGAAGGTCAGTTAGGATAGCCTCTCTGAGGAGATGGAAGTTGAGCAGAAACCTGAGTGGGAGATAGGAGCCATCTGTACAAAGTGCTGGGGGAAGAGCCTGCCAGGCAGAGGGAAAAACAGGTATTTTAGGCCGTGCACTAAGAGAGCTTGAAGTGATATCCAAATAGCAAAGAGGGCAGCATGGTGGAGCCCAGCGAGCAGAGGAATGGGTGGGAGGAGATGTAGTTGGAGGAGTGTCTGTAAGTCCTATCTCTAATGCTTTAAGAGGAGGAATCAAGATATTCCAAATTTATTTTGGTATCTTAGCCACCGTTATCTGTTTCTCACTGACACCAGTCACCGATTATTGCTACCATTCCGCTAGCTGTCTCTTCACTAGTTCTGCCTCAGCTCCATGTGGGTCACATCCATTCCTTTCCCATAGACTGTACATCTCGTCAAGCTTCTGATTAGACCCAGGACTAACAGATGTGGGAAGCAAACCGGTGGTGGAAATGGAGAGCAAAACTTCAGGTTGCCAAAAATAGATCTATAAACGAGGCTGCCAAAAGGAATAACCTTAAAAGAAAATAAACCTGCTGTTGAGGGCGTTGTAGATTATGTTGTATTATGTAACCCTTACAAGGATGTTAAAAGCAAAACAAAAGCACTCAGAGATTATGGGTAGGAAAAGTTTTCCTCTTCTAATAAGAAGCACTGTGCTTCATTTTTGGAAATAACTCCCCTTTAACTCTTTTATATTTATTTGTGCTTCATTTTTATATGGCAAAAATAGCTAAATTTTCCAGTAAGTTCCCTCTTTTGCTTTGGCTGCTAGGAATCTTAGCGCAAATTTTGTATCCAATTCCTGCAGCATTTTTCCTTTCTTTGTCTGAACTTATTTAATTCATAATTTTGCCTTTCCCCCTTTTTATTAACTTTTGTCTTTTATTGTACTAATGGGTTTTTTTGGGTGGTTAGGAGATAGGAGAGGGAGGTAGAATTATATTTTTAAAATTTAATGGATATTAAATTTGGGGATATTAACTTTACAAAGAATAAATAGGAGAGAGAGAGAGAAAGAGAAAGAGAGTGGGGGAAGGGAGAGAATATGAACAGCTGGATTCCCCACAGCCATTAACAGGCACTAGACCACTTTAGGCATCCAGGTGACAACTTGTTGACGTGGCTGTGAGGCTTGAGTCATTCAGCTCAAGCCCTGGTAGGTTCACAGTGTTTAGAGCTTCTGTGGAAAAAGATCTTAGTTGAAGAAAAACAAGGTCTGCGTGACTACAGCTATTATTTGTCTTGGAACTGTGCTCCCTGGCAGCTCCCCACTACCCTGTTGGAAGTAAAGGTGGTGTCAAGGTTTCCATCCTGTCAGCCTCTTTTTGGTTTATAACCAACCAAACAGGCCAGAAAGCATTGCTCTGCTTTAAAGTACATCTTCTCTCTCTTTCTTCCCTCCTTCATCTTAAAATAACAGTGCATATATATTTGCTTGTGGAAACGCAGTCCAAAATATTCAGCATTCTCCCCACCTCCTGCAAAAAGTATTATTCTTGGGCAAATGAGTTATAAATGATCTATTCCTTAGCTTCTGAAAGGCAATTCCTAAAAACAAAACAAAAATAATGATTACAATTTTTTTTAATTTTAATTTTTTTTGAGACAGAGTCTTACTCTGTCATCCAGGCTGGAGTGTAGTGGTGTGATCCCAGCTCACTGCAACCTCCACCTCCTGAGTTCAAGTGATTCTTCTGCCTCAGCCTCCTGAGTAGCTGGGATTACAGATGTGTGCCACCATGCCTGGCTAATATTTGTATTTTTAGTAGAGATGGGTTTCACATTGCCAGTCAGGCTGGTCTCGAACTCCTAACCTCAAGTGATTTCCCCCCCTCGGCCTTCCAAAGTGCTGGGATTATGGGTATGAGCCACTGCACCTGGCCCATGATTTTTTAAAAAGAAAAAAGGAGAAAGGCAGTTCTGTGTCTCATGTGTCAATAATTAAAGTAAAAATGTGTTATATATTTTCGGAGCATTAAAAAATTTCAGTCTTAGTCTGGGCACGGTGGCTCACAACTGTAATCCGAGCACTTTGGGAGGCTGAGGCAGGCCCATTAGTTGAGGTCAAGGGTTCGAGACCAGCCTGGTGAACATGGTGAAACGCTGTACTAAAAATACAAAAATTAGCCAGGCGTGGTTGTGCATGCCTGTAAATCCCAGCTACTTGTGAGGCTGAGGCAGGAGAATTGCTTGAGTCCAGGTTGCAGAGGTTGCCATGAACTGAGATCATGCCCCTGCGCTCCAACTGGGGCAACAGAGTGAGACAACATCCCAAATAATATTATTAATAAAATCAGTCTTAGATGTTGAACATAAATCCAGTGGAAAGCTGTGTCCTAAAGTTGAAGTATATCTTAGTGCTTACAAGTGTGACCCTGGAGTCTAACTACCTGGGTTTAAAACTTTGCTCTATCACTTACTAAATGTGACTTTGGGCAAGTTAATCTGCCTTGTTAGTAGTAGCACCTACCTCAAAAGGTTATAAATATTAAATGAGATAATACATATGAAGAACCATGAAGATCGTCTGGTGAAATTAAGGATGCAGATGCCTGCTGCTATTAAGAACTTTTTTATATGCCCACTTATCTCAGCTTCTTCATCTTATAGATAAACTGAAGTTCAACATCTCCACAATCCATCAGTTTACCTCCAAATTGAAACCCCCAATGGGCCAAGTTCCTAAATCTTGTTTTAACTGGGTCTTATTTTAACTGGGGGGAAAAAGCAAGCAACCAGAATTATTTGTATTTAATTTTTATGACCAATCTTTAGATATTCTTAGAAACATATACAATGACTTATCTTTATTACAAATTTGCTTTTATAAAGATGGGCATAATACTTGAAAGGATGAACAAATGCCCCATACTCATAATTTGTGTGGTACCCCTGGAAGGAGTTGAGATCTTTGTAAGACACAGTTCAGTGGTAAGACATGGTCATCTTCAACCTTGGTGATTCATCGATTTCCATTTACCCCTGAGAGAATGGTTTTCGTGTTTTGTTTCTACTGAAAAGGCAGTAAGCAGAGAAAGGAGGGATTGATGTTACTTAAATAAATGTGTGGCCATATCTAACTGACCCACATGTAAAAGTTACAGAAGATTCAAGCCAAGATTGAAGGTAAAGAATTTCAATATCAAATTTATTTTCTGCATTGTTCTTGGTAAGTGGCTCTGTGTTCTCTTTTCTGTTTGCTCTTTGAGAGCTTTAAATTCCAGTGGCAGGAATTAAGAGCAGTGTTTTTGTTTTGTGGGCATTGAAATGCCGGAACAGTTGGCCTGCCTTCTACGGATGGAAGGGAAATGAAAAAAAGACGGCAACAGTGAAAGTTGCCCATTTAGAGCTCTGCAGACTTCCTTCCCAGAGAGCCTGGGCCCTAGATGATGCGTATGCCGTGCAGCTGCTGTAGACAGCTCCTGTCGCCCGGCCTCCTTTGTGCAGAATAGATCTTGGTCTTTCATGTCTTTAAATAAGATCCTCTAGAGCTTCAGCACACCTACAGTGGCCTGGAGGGGCATGTGCCAAGTGTGTAGGGTTGCATACCAGGCCTCTGGGTCAATGGAAAGCCAGAAACAGTAGGAGAAGAGGGAAGTGAATGGGACAGTGGTGTCTGTTGGACCAGCATGGGTGGCCTAGGCTGCCCAGAATATGAAAGATGTCCAGTTCCTCATAACTCTGGCTATGGACATGAAGGCCAGTTGGGGTTACCTGATATTCGTTGCCCATTTTATTGACTTAAGGATTTGTTTATATATAGTTAAGATAAATAGAATATGGTAACTTCCTTTAAAGGCTGTGTGTGTGTGTGTGTGTGTGTGTGTAAGAGAGAGACAGAAGAGAGAGGAGAGAGAGACAGACATAGCAATTAAGTTTTTTTTTTAATGATTTCTTTGCAGCTCTTGAGAAAGTCTATTTTACAAAGAGGAAAACCTGTGGTTGAAGGCTCTTTGGAAAAGAAACCCCCTTTTGAAAAACCTAGCATTGAACAGGTAAAAAGATTTTAAAAAGTCCTCTTTTTATTGGCTTAAAGCTGAAGGAATCTTTTAATCCTCCTTTTACATGTCTGTCTATGGCCTCCCTCCTCCATACCCAGGTTAGAGATGTTTACCAGTCTGTGGAAATTGTCCTGGAGGCTTTGGATCAGAGGTGTATACCTAATTTAATACATGATATAGCTTTTGCCTTTTAAGGTTGTTATGTACTCAGAGTTTACTGTGTGTGTGGGGAAGAAAAAAATTAAGTAGAACATGTAGTTTGTAAGAACACATGAAATGTGCCTTTTCTTGTTGTTGATGCTTTAAAATGAAGTCTTTGTCCATTTGCTTGGCACTGTCTGAGAAAGCCTATTGAGGTGAGGGAATTTAGTAGCAATGTGAAAAACATTGTAAGTCAAGCAAAAAAAGCAAAAAAGAAATAAGATTTTGTACCCAGAAATGGACTTCCTGCTACATTATGATTCCTGGAAAGAAGCCGTTTTACTCAGGGAATCTGTTAAAATGTAAAGAGTTTTTCTGTTAGGTGTTGTCAGTATCTTTCATTAGCATCACTTTTTTAGCCTTTCATTGTTTGGCTAAACAAAAACACTCTGGACTGAATTTTTTGATGAGAATGACTACTGAAGTCATGATACCAGAGTCCTTAAAAGTAAATGCATTTTTATCAGTCAGTTTTCAGTAAATTTTATTTTGCCTCCAAACTCTATTAAGTAAGAATTCATTGCTCTTTTATTTGAAATTAGATGAGATGGGAATATTCTATAGAAAGATTAAATTAACAGTTTTTTTAAAAGCCCATAATTCTGAATGATACATATATTTTGGTAAGCTTATTGACTTCAAACAAATGATGGTAAAGAGTTTAAATTTTAGTTGTTTAGTTCAGTGGCAGGCATGATAGTAGCCTTTTGATTAGCATTTTTGTAATGTAAAAACATAATATTTATCTAAGAACTGCATTATATGTGGGCTACTCTGCTGATAGTGGAGCAATAATTATTCTGCACAACAGTCATATTTTCTTGATTCAGGGTTTTGACCTTTTCAGTTCATGGTTTTGATTTTCTCCTTAATGCTTCAGGATTTCAGCAGGCGTAAAGTCATAACTCACAACCTCTCTGTCTTGTCACTTTTCATCCACTGTGATCTGAGGCAAGATTCCCACTGGGGATTGCTATTTTCTTTTAGGGAAAAGGAAGAGATTTTTGTGAATAGAGAAATGTCTGTTCTTCTGCTAATAACCACCAGTCGTGCTGGCTGTGTGGGTGTTCAGAATTAGTATGATTGCATAGCTGCATGAAGAAATTGCCTTCCCTCTTTTTAAGGGTGTGAATAACTTTGTACAGTACAAATTTAGTCACCTGCCAGCAAAAGAAAGGCAAACAATAGTTGAGTTGGCAAAAATGTTCCTAAACCGCATCAACTATTGGCATCTGGAGGCACCATCTCAACGAAGACTGCGATCTCCCAATGATGATATCTCTGGATACAAAGAGAACTACACAAGGTAATCAGATGCAAGTTCTTTTCCTTTGGCCCCATAAAGCCTGTTACAGATATAAAATTCTACTTGACTCTGTAAGTAGAGGGTTGCCTAGTTATCATTGGACTCCATCTAAATCAGAGATAATGTCTTTATAATTTAACTTACAAACTCCTGCTTTTCATTACTGTCATAATATGTTGAGGGGTGAGGGATGTAAATCATCTATACCCAGTATGATAGCCACTTGCCATATGAGCACTTGAAAATGTGGCTAGTTTGAATTGAGATTTCTATGATTGTACCAAAAAAGAGTTTAAAATTGCTCATTAATAGTTTTAAAATATTGATTACTTGTAGAAATGATAGTACATTGGATATATTGGATTAAATAAAATGTACTAAGGTTAATTTTACCTGTTTTTACCATTCCATTGTGGCTACTAGGAAATTTAAAATCCATATGTGGCTTGTATTATTTATCTATTGAATATTGCTGACTAGATAGCTACACTATAACTCTGAAATTAATTAGAGCCCTCACTCAAAAAATGCAATGACCATATAATGAAGTTAAAGAATTTTTTTTAGGCTGGGCACGGTGGCTCACGCCTGTAATCCTAGCACTTTGGGAGGCCAAAGTGGGTAGATCACTTGGGTCAGGAGTTCAAGACCAGCCTGGTCAATATGGTAAAACCCCGTCTCTACTAAAAATACAAACATTAGCTGGGCATGGTGTCACATGACTGTAATCCTGGCTACTTGGGAGGCTGAGGCAAGAGAAACACTTGAACCCAGGAGGCAGAGTTTGCAGTGAGCTGAGATTGTGTGCTACTACACTGCAGCCTGGGCAACAGAGCAAGACTCTGTCTCAAAAAAAATTTGTTTTCTTTTAAAGGGAAGATTAGCTTAGATCCAGAACTGTGATGGAACTGGTATCATTATACATATTATCTTCCAGGTTTTGTCCCTTTAAATAACATTTTATATTAGTTATAATGAAAGAAAATGTAGAATTTTGTAGCCTTTGTCTCTTCACCTAACATCATATCAAACATTTCACAGGTTACATTGTAGTCCATTGAATTGATTTGCCCTAATTTACCTAACCATTTCTCTATTGCTGGATATTCATACTCTGCAAATAGTCTTGGATTGAACATATATTTTCTTCTAAAGTGGAAATTTATTTTTATTGCTTATTACTTACAGAATAAGAGAATTGGTTTTACACATCTTAAACTTGTACCATACAAAATATAATGACCTACATTTATTTTCATTTGTAGGAGTGTGACTTGGGTCATCCATTCTTTTCAACTTTTTTATAACTTTTCTCTGTTTATATTTCAGAGGCACATCAAGCTTCCATCAGGGGATATTAGGGAGCTTTAGTGCATATTTTTTTCCTGATTTAAAGTGGGCAGTAGTATCTTTTGATAGCCTGTCAAGACCACTTGTGCCCAGGTTATTTTCTGTAACAGCAGATAACATGGAAGAATAGTATAATTTAAAATAAGCTTTCCTCTCTGTCATTGACCTAATTTCATGTGTAGCACACCCTTTTCCTCTCTTTCTCTTTACTTTTACAATATATGCAATTTCAGTTACAAAGTATTTTCTCCTTAATAATTGATATTTATAGGAATTGCAGATTTCCTCAAAATAAGTTTTTAAATTATATCTTTATTTCTGTATCTTTCATTTTAGGATTTTACATTAACAATAGTCCTATATTATTGAGACTCTTGTTTATAATAAGAGTTGAGATGATAAGTCTCTCAAAAATACATAGTTTTTAATCCCATCTGTGAACAATTGACAAAGCTAAATATTTGTCAAAGCCAAGGACCTGAATGCATTTGCCACTTTTAACAGAGAAAGTAATAGTTTCATCAAGAAAAAGGAGAATTAATTGTGAAGCAGCTTGGGAGACATT
The DNA here is from genome assembly GCF_047675955.1 of Chlorocebus sabaeus. Lineage (NCBI taxonomy): Eukaryota > Metazoa > Chordata > Mammalia > Primates > Cercopithecidae > Chlorocebus > Chlorocebus sabaeus. The sequence continues at coordinate 65,474,236 of NC_132918.1, forward strand.
ACTATATTTTGTTTTATTTTTCTTTTTATTTTTTCTAGAGATAGTGTCTCATTCTGTATCCCAGGCTGGAGGGCAGTGGCATGATCACAGCTCACCGTAGCCTCAACCTCCTAGACTCAAGCAATGCATATATCTCAGCCTCCTGAGTAGCTGGGACTACAGGCACATGCCACCATGCCTGGCTATTTATTTATTTTTTATAGAGATGGGGGTCTCATTATGTTGCCCAGGCTGATCTCAAACTCCTGACCTCAAGCGATCCTCCCATCTTGGCCTCCCAAAGTGCTGGGGTTACATGTGTGAGTCACTGTGCCCAGCTATGATATTTTAGAAAACAGAAGAAAAATGCAAGGTAGCTTTTGAGAATGACTAAGAAGTTGGTGGCACTTACAAATACTTAAGAAGTAGTAAAAATGGAAATTGGTTTGGATGAGTGCTGGGTTTGAATGGTGTGGGTCCATCTCTCCCTTGTTATGTGAGCTTTAGACCGGTCTCTGGTCTAAAGAGACCTTTGATTTCTTTCTCTGTCCAAGTGTCATGAGTTTTGTATGTATTCCATGGGTGGTTTGTATGTAGTTTCTGACACACAGAACAGGTGCTGGGAAGTTGCTCATCATCATTTTCCTCCCATGCACATTGTTCTCTAAAACTCAGTCACTGCCAATATGGAGCGATTAAGCTAAAGCCTTAAATGTATAATTGAGTGAGCATGTAATTATTTGAATATCACTTTAGAAATTAAGATAGCAGGGAATAGAAAAACGGCAAAAGAGTCCTTTATAGCCCAGCATCCTGAGCCAACAGCTGAAGGCAAAGAGTGGAGTCAGACAATGGAAAAGATAAACTTGCTGAGAGAAACTGAAATGAATATGCCCTGATGAGGTCTGAAACCTGCTGATTTCTAGGTGAAATGTAGACCAAGAACCCCTATTAATAATAAATAAGGAAATGAAGGTAGATGACACCAGCCTCCCCCGCGTCCCCACCATCGTGTCATGTTGATGAGGAAAGGGAAGTAGAGAGGAACAACCTGTGAAAATTAGGAGAATCAATATTCAGAGTAAAACCTCACTGCCATGACCACATGGGGAATTAAAAAAACCACATACCACCACAGCATGATGTCTCACTGATACTGATCTTCTCAAAAATGGGTAATATTACTGGCTGCAGGCACCAGCAGGCTTTATCTTGATGTTACTGTAAGAGAACCTCAGGACCTATAATGCTGGTTCAGCTTATAACTTAGGGCAGTTACTGTAAATATTAGAACAAAGATGTGCCGAAAATGTTTGCAGTACATCAGTCTGAAAATGAAGTTAAACAGGATTCTTTGTGGAAAAGACTGGACTTAGAAAATGATTGTGTTCATTACAGAGCTAACTTGTAAATATTTATTCCATAAAAATTAAAAGCAGACTGGACAGTAGTACTGCTTAACTTACTTCTCTGTTCTGAATAAAAGAAAAATATAAATATTCCTTTTTTGTTTGAGATGGAGTCTCGCTCTGTTGTCTAGGCTGGAGTGCAGTGGTGTGACCTCGGCTCACTGCCACCTTCGCCTCCTGGGTTCAGGCGATTTTCCTGCCTTGGCCTCCCGAGTAGCTGGGATTACAAGTGCGTGCCACTATGCCTGGCTAATTTTTGTATTTTTAGTAAAGATGGGGTTTCACCATATTGGCCAGGCTGGTCTCGAACTCCTGACCTCAGGTGATCTGCCTACCTCATCCTCCTCAAGCGCTGGGATTAAAGGCGTGAGCCACCACACTCAGCCTAAATATTGTTACATAAGTGTATGTTAACTGTACCTAATATATACTTCCAGAAGCACTGTGGTTATAGAAAAAAATGTGGGCAAATATTTTGAAGTTCCTGAATTTCATGATAGTACACTATTATAATTCCATGAAGAAATAACCCAAAAAGAAAGTCAGAGGATTATGGCTTCTTAAAATACAACTCACCAACAGTCTGCTGAAGGAAAGTGGCAAGTAATTAGTCTTAGATTTTGAATTGTGTAGAACTTTTGAAAGTTAAAGCTTACACCCACACTGAGGAGATGTTTCACAAGAATACAGAGCGACTGGGTGCAGTAGCTCATGCCTGTAATCCCAGCAACTTTGGGAGGCTGAGGCGGGAGGATCGCTTGAGCCCAGGAGTTTGAGCCCAGCCTGGGCAACAGGATGAGACTTCATCTCTACAAAAAAAATTAATAAACTGTCTGGGTGTGATGGCATGTGCCTGTGGTCCCAGCTACTCTGGAGATTGAGGTGGGAGGATTGCTTGAGCCCAGGAAGTCAAAGCTGCATGGAGCCGTCCATGATCCTACCACGGCACTCCAGCCTGGGCAACAGAGCACAACCCTATCTAAAAAAAAAAAAAAAAAAAAAAAGAGAAGAAGAAAAATAATACATAGCAAGTTAGCTGCAACTAACTTGTTTGTTTTGGGAAACAGTTTTATTCAGCCATTCAGCCATTCTTCTATGATGTATAGCCTATTGCCATGTGTACTGAGCATTCATTATTAGACATGTAAATCTAGAACAGAATTTATCAGGAAGCATGCAAAGAACACTAGGAAACAGGAGATCTGACTTCTAGTCTGGACCTCAATAGTAACTGGGCCTCAGTCCCTGTGAACTAGGGCAGGTCAGTTTATTCCTGAAAACCACAGGATTTTCAGTTCAGCAAGTCAGTAGAATGAGTTGGTCTTCTGTGTTCACATTTTTAAATTCTGTTCACAGAAGTTACAAATCATCATGATGATGTGAAAAATCTGGGAGTTATTTGAACAGTCAGAAAATAACATGCAAATACCATCCTTGTTAGACATACAAAAATGAATGAACTATCATTTTGCTTCTTTTTAGTAGACCTGAAATCAGTCATGTAGGTAAAATCTTTTCCTACAGTTACTTCTTTGGAGGAATGCATGCGCCCATGCATGTCCATTTCCTTCTTTCTGTCTCACTATGTGCAATAATATCAATCAGTGTATTAAAACAACACTAGAAGTACACACACACACACACACATTGACTTGGCCTCATTGTCTTAATCTACTGTGAACTTTACAGATTACAAAATAAGATTAATCTTAGAAGTTAAGAAAAAGTTGAAAAGTATAAATTGAGGTCTATAAAATGACTTTGAGGAAATGAATGAAAACCCATTATTTGAAAATTTTTACTAGCTAATAACAATCTATGCTGTCTTCTACCCTGGGAAGATTGAATAACCTGTTAAAGCACTTTTGGATAACTTTTTAGGATTTTATGATAATATTTATAACCTATCATCTTTGTAGGAGAAATAATGTCAGTCTTAGAGCCTTAGACATCTGCAGATCTCTCCTCAGATGGAAATGCTCTTTAGTCTCTAAATCAGCACTGTCCAATAGATATATAGTATGAGCCAAAAATGCAAGCCAGATATATAATTTAAAGTTTTCTAGTAGCTACGTATAAAATGAATAGATACAAGAAATTATTTTGAATTTTATATATATCTTTTTTTTTTTTTGAGACGGAGTCTTGCTGTGTCTCCCAGGCTGGGGTGCAGTGGCTCAGTCTTGGCTCACTGCAACCTCCACCTTCTGGGTTCAAGCCATTCCACTGCCTCTGCCTCCCGAGTAGCTGGGATTAAAGGCATGCGCCACCACACCTGGCTCATTTTTGTATTTTTAGTAGAGACGGCGTTTCACCATGTTGGCCAGGCTGATCTCGAACTCCTGACCTTAAGTAATCTGCCCGTCTCGACCTCCCAGAGTGCTGGGATTACAGGCATGAGCCACCACACCTGGCCAATAATATATATATTTTTTACCCAATATATCAAAAATATCATTTCGGCTGGGCATGGTGGCTCACGCCAGTAATCCTAGCACTTTAGGAGGCCAAGGCGAGTGGATTGCTTGAGGTCAGGAGTTCAAGACCAGCCTGGCCAACATGGTGAAACCCTGTCTCTACTAAAAATACAAAAATTAGCCAGGCATGGTGGTGGACACCTGTAATCCCAGCTACTCAGGAGGCTGGGACAGGAGAGTAGCTTGAATGGGGAGGTGGAGGTTGCAGTGAGTTGAGATCATGCCATTGCACTCCAGCCTGGGGCACAGAACAATACTCTGTCTCAAAAACTAAACACAACAAAACAAACCACAAAAACAAAAAACCCACAAAAATATAATTTCACCATGTAACCATTGTGAAAAATTATTAAGGATGTATATTTACTTTTTTGGTACTGAGTCCTTCAAACCTCCAAATCCAGTGTTTATTTTGATTTTTCCTTTTTTTTTTTTTTTTTTTTTGAGATGGAGTGTTGCTGTGTTTCCCAGACTGGAGTGCAGCGATATGATCTCGGCTCACTGCAACCTTCGCCTCCCAGGTTCAAACAATTGCCTTGCCTCAGCCTCCTGAGTAGCTAGGACTACAGGTGCCTGCCACCATGCCTGGCTAATTAATACTTATATTTTTAGTAGAGATGGGGTTTCATCATGTTCCCCAGGCTGGTCTTGAACTCTTGACCTCAGGTAGTCCACCTGCCTCAACTTCCCAAAGTCCTGGGATTACAGGTGTGAGCCACTGCATCCAGCCAAATTCAGTGTGTATTCACACATCTTAATTCAGTAGCTAAATTTTAAACAATTAAAACTAAATGGAGTCCTACTAGAACAACCAAGTTATGTTTAATGGGAAAACATTTTACACCGTTTCCACTTAAAAGTAAAATTGAAATTGATTAAATAAAATTAAAAGTTAAACTTCTAGGTCATACTAGCCATATTTCCAGTGCTCAATAGTTACCAGTGGCTGGTGGCTACTGTGTTGGATAGCAGAGACATAGAATCATCCCCGTCATCAGTGAAAGCTTTATTGGACAATAAATCTTTAAACCTTTCATTGCAGAAGATTGAACATATTTTGTTATTTTTAAAATTTAGTCATGTTCTGCATAACAACATTTTAGTCTGCAATGGACCATATATAATGACAGTCGTCCTTTAAGATTATACCAAAATTTTGCTGTACCTTTCTATGTTTAGGTATATTTAGATATACAAATACTTACCATTATGTTACAGTTGCTTGTAGTATTCAGTACAGTAACATGCTTTTCAGGTTTGCAGCCTAAGAGCAATAGACTATGCCATAGAGCAGGGGTCCCCAACTCTTGGGCCATAGTCCACCATGGGTCCATGGCTCGTTAGGAACCAGGCCACACAGCAGGAAGTGAGTGGTGGGCGAGTGAGCGTTACAGCCTGAGCTCCACCTCCTGTCAGATCAGTGGCGGCATTAGATTCTCATAGGAGCACGAACCCTATTGTGAACTGTGTATGTGAGGGACCTAGGTTACGCATTCCTTCTGAGAGTTTAAGGCCTGATGATCTGAAGTGGAACAGTTTCACCTAGAAACCATCCCTTTTACCCCCCAGCCATGGAAAAATTGTCTCATGAAACTAATCCCTGGTGCCAAAAAAGTTGGGGACCTCTGCCATAGAGCCTAGGTGCCAAGTGTGTAGTAGGTTCTACCATCTAGGTTTGTGTAGGAACACTCTCCAGTGTTTGCACGATGATAGAATCACCTGACTCATTTCTCAGAATGTATTCCCATTGTTAAGCAAGACATGAAAGACGTGACCATATTAAGTCTTACAGATAGTCTTGTGATTGCCTAAGTCTCACGAAATTGAACTTCTGATTATGAAGATTTGTGACTGTTTAACTCTACATTTGTAGTTTCATTACTAGTTATTTGGGATCTGACTTCCCCTCAGCCCCAGATAGATAGATAGATAGATAGATAGATAGATAGATAGATAGCATGTCAGTGTCTTATTCTGTCACTCTGTCACCCAGGCTGCATTGCAGTGGCACAATCATAGCTCACTGCAGCCTGGAACTCCTGGATTCAAGCAATCCTACCTCCTCAGCTTCCCAAGTAGCTAGGACTATAGGCCTGTGCCAATACACCTGGCTACTTTTTAAACTTTCTGTAGAGATGGGCATCTTACTATGTTGCCCAGGCTGGTCTCGAACCTGGGTTCAAGCAGTCTTCCTGCTTGGGCCTTCCAAAGCACTGGGATGACTGGTGTAAGCCACCATGCCATGCCTGGCCAGCCCATTCTTTTAACTTAATTAAGTGGCCACAGACTAACATCTAGCAAAGAATTGACTTTGAAAGCAATGAATTTCTATATGAAGCACCTTATGAATTACAAAATAAATGCACTTTCTAGTTTTTTTCTGCTACCAAGATCACTCTTTCAGACAAGAGACAACATTAACACTTGAGGTACCCATTTCAGTATTGTAAACATAAACGACATTTGGGGTGTAAATTATTAAAGGAAAAAAGTTGAGAGAAGAAATAGAAATAGTAGCGGAAGTTTTAGGTTATTTTTGAATCTAGGCAGATGAACTAACACTAATGAAAGCATTTTCTCCAAAGGCGTTTGAACCACTGCTACAGCTACCACCATTTCCACCGCCAGCACACATACAGGCAAAATATTTTATAATACAGAATAAGATTTTAAAAAAATGTCAGGAGCATGAATAATATTATTCCTCTCTTCATTAAAGGGCTCAAAGTTCATCGGGAGCTTTTTGTAGCAACTTGGGCACATTGGAGAGCTGTCTCCCGTTTTAAAGGAGAACAGGAAAGCACATAGAGAGGAGAGGTTTGATTTTTGGAAGGCAGTCCTTTCCTAGAAGAGGGTGATTTGGGTCTGCTCTCGAGGAATAAGAATCTGTGGAATAACGCTTTTTGACCTTTTCCTCGTTTGGTGCCACCCTCCATGGCTACCACTGTTACATTTATGTTGCTGGGTCCTGGGAAATTCACATCTTCCACTTCTAGGAGATTAAAAAAAAAAAAAAAAAAGTATGGTTGGCTGAGTGTGGTAGCTCATGCCTATAATCCCAACACTTTGGGAAGCCGAGGTGGGTGGATCTCTTTAGTCCAGGAGTTTGAGACAAGCCTGGGCAACATGGTGAAACCCCGTCTTTATAAAAAATACGAAAAAGTTAGCCATGTGTGGTGGTGCATGCCTGTGGTCCCAGCTGTTCGGCAGGCTGAGGTCACTTGAGCCCAGGACATGGAGGTTGCAGTGAGCCAAGATTGTACCACTGCACTCCAGCCTGGGTGACACAGTGAGACCCTGTCTCAAAAAAAGACAGAAAAAGAAAGAGGTTTATTTTTGAATTGATTTTTACTCTCTACTGTATGTTGGCCAAATGCACTTTCTAAATTAGATGACCTCTGTTGTCAGTGTACCCTGGAACTGTGTCAGATCTCAAGAAAACTCCTGGCTTCCCTCTGGTCTGGTCCTACTCCAGCATCGTGCAGTGATGCTGAGGTGCATTTTTGACTTTGAGTCTGAGTCATTGAAAAATGTACCTAGGTGACAGATGGTAGAAGCTTAATACTTCCTACATTTTTGACTGAGTTTTAAACAGTACTGGAGATCGTTGTCTTCCCACCAAACCTCCGATAAGTGCTGTGTAGGCTTTTTAAATAAATGTTACATTTTACTCAGAGGACTAGGTGGTTAATTCTGATTCTTTCACAGAAGAGACTTCCTCAGCTTCTCCTTTAATTTTTTCTTTTACTTAAACTACCATTAATGTGCCAGCAACTCCAGTTATACTGTGTCTTTTATATACAGTATTTCATTTAATGCTCACAAGAACCCAATGAAGTAGGTATTGTTGTCCCCATTTTACAGGTAAGGAAAGAGAGGCTAAATAGCGTAATTACATTTTCAAAGTTATGCAGCTAGTTAAGTGGCACAGCAGGAATTTGATCCCAGGGGCTGTTTGACTCCAGGACTCACTGTGTGGTGCTGCAGAATAAGTTGATTTTAACAGAATTAGACACAAATTGTGGTGTAAAGGTAAGCTAATTCCCAAGTTTCACTAGCTGGTAGGGATATTGTTGCTTGTTATTGCATTGCAGGCCTAGTTTTTTTCTGCTATAGTTAATAGTACGAGATAAACATAATTGGATATTTCTGATGTCCTGGGGGTTTGCAGGATATTGATGGTGCTTGACTTCTCTTGTCGCAGGTGGCTGTGTTACTGCAACGTGCCACAGTTCTGCGACAGTCTACCTCGGTACGAAACCACACAGGTGTTTGGGAGAACATTGCTTCGCTCGGTCTTCACCGTTATGAGGCGACAGCTCCTGGAACAAGCAAGACAGGAAAAAGATAAACTGCCTCTTGAAAAACGAACTCTAATCCTCACCCATTTCCCAAAGTAAGGGAGAGTTTTTGCTGGTCTTTGATCCCAGAGCTTGAGGTTGCTCAATACAATGCCAACGCCTGCATAAATAACAAGATCAGGAATGACAGAAAAAGCATTCCATGGGGGAAGGAGAAAAGACCCTCAGTTCCCTTGAATTTTCTTGGGTATTTTCCAGTCCGTTTATTAGCCTGACTTTGGGTTGACTGCCATCATTGCTCCCTTATCCCCTCCTCATCCTACCTGAGTCATTGTCTCTGACTCTCATAGAATGGGGCAGTGCTTTCTTTTGTATATTCAGCGGCCAGGAAGCTCTAGAAAGATGAGGGAGAATGTTTAGGTACATTTTCCAGCCACTCAGAAATGGTGCAAAAGTAGCCAAGTGGCTTTTTTTTTTTTTTTTCATTCAATTTCTCCCACTTTTTCTAAGCACTGGTGAACCATCCCTGCCTCAGCTATAGTAGACTTGCCCCCACTCTTTGGAAACTAGACTGCAAAAGCAGGGATGAAGAGGAATAGAGACCTCCTTCAGCATGACCTTTGAACCTCTATGCTAAATTTCTTGTAGAATATGCATACTTTGGTGCTTCTTGCACCTGTCAGAGCTCCAAGGCATAAATAATCATTTAAATATTTTAAAGGGAAGGAAATGCTTTAAAGCAATAGAAAGTTGCAGTGCTGCACCATTGGCCTTGGAAATGCATTTTTAATGCTAAGAACCACAAATTTAAGCTAAGAGGTTGGATGCTGGTGAGATAGGCCAAGGGTACAGTTGATGACTTCTCATGGAGCAGTAACAGCGAGAAATGAATGAGAAAGTTCATTTTGTGGTTGTCATTCTGCCTAGATCAGCATTTGGTCAGGAAGGTAAAAGGTGTAATTTGAAAAGGCTGGCTAGGTATGATATAGCCTTCCTTCCCCACACCTTTCTGAACTGCTGATGTAGAGAATATAATTTGAGAGTAAGGATTCTTTGATGAAAGATTGATGAAACCCCGTTTTGTTTGAGAAACTAGATTTTTGTTATTCAGATAGTATTACTAGATTACAGAATTTTTGTCTCACTAAAGATAGAGTTTTAATTCATAACAATAAGTTAGGTTCAAAACAACAACAAAAACAACAAAACAACAAAAAACCAAAATGGTTTTCTGAGAGAAATTGACTGAAGATTCCATGGCATTTTAACCCAAATCCTAAACCTTAGATAGATGTCATGAGTAATTCTGATGGGCTTTGGCGCAACACCTAATATTTGTACATATATTTCAGCAACTTGATTGTCAAAATTTTCTTTAGAGAACCAGTACATGAGACTAAGTCATGACATGAACATTTTGTTGTCCTCTGTGGAGGGAGATTCTGAAGCACTTAAACTGCAGTTTGGATGTTGCTCCCAAAACAGGTTATGAAATTAGGGCACACTCATGTATTTCAGTGTCTTTTAACTGATGTAAGCTCCTTTCCTTAGAGACTGAAGCAGTTTTCTTCCTTATGTATCTATTACATTTGCCATATAAGCAGCATTTTATGTTTTCAGGTGATAGCTGTCATTCTGTCTCTGAGTCAAGGGACAAAAGAAGACTCCTCCCTTCCCAACACCTGTTATGGTATTTAAAGAGAAATTTTAGTTACTTTGCATAATAAGATTTTTCCCGTAACAAATTCATTTTGCTTCTTGCAGATATTTGCTAATTATAGTGTGTTTTGTTCCCTCAGCCCATAGTTCTGGCATGCTTATGCTAAGAGCTAAAACATCCATGCTGCCTTCTTTTCTTCTCTATTACTAATGGTGGGGTAAAACTACCACCCACTTCTCCTTTTTAAATCCCTTTTCACCGAATATGACAACATTTAAGGCTATTGGGGATTTATACCTACAGTTTTGGCAGCAGAACCACACATGTTGAAACCTGAGGTATTATTTGAGTCTTGGGCACTGTTTCAGAGTTAGAGCTGGGACCGGCTTCCCAGCACCCAGGGAGGTCTCTGCAGTTCTCAGATGCATTTTCAGGGCTTACATTCTTATCTTCCTATCCTTCATATGTGCTGCCTTTTTTCCCACTTGGCTTTAACATGTGCCTCTTTCCCCATTCACCTAATTACAAAGTTTTTTTTAAGTTTTTTATCTATATTTCATTCTAAAAGTGAAGAAAATTTGGTTCAGGGGAAAAAATGAAGAAGACCACTGATAGCTCCACCACTCTGAACTATTTTTAGTGCTTTTAGATATTTCTATTTTTCCCCCATTTATTGGCGAAAAAAAATTCGGTAAGCCTCAGAGGGACTTAGGTGTCTGTATTTCTTTTTTCTTTTTTTCTCTTTTAATTTTTAAGTTTTTAAAATCACCTGCCCTATTCTGATAAGCATCTGTATTTCTAATAAGGTTTCCAGATGATTTCTATGGGTTGCTAAAACTTGAGATCCATTTGGTTTAAAGTTAGCATAGTAATTAATTAGTTACTTGTTCCAATCCTGATCCTGCCATTTACTAGTTGCAGGAATTTGATTGAGTTATTTAACTTCTCTGTGCCCTACTTTCTTCATCTGTGAAATGGGTATGAATTTTATCTCATAGGGTTGTTAAAAAGATCAAGTGAGTTAGTATACATCAACCACTTACAACACTGCCTATCATGTAGTAAGAGCTATACATGTGCGTGACAAATAAAAATAGAAAATATAACTCATAGAGTTGATGTGAGGATTCAGTAAGAAGTTCTTAGAGCAGTGCAGGCACAAAGTAAGCACTCAATAAATATTAGTAACTTTTGTGAAGGTAATGACAGTGACAGTGCAGCTATATGGAGGGCTGAAATCATGCTCTGAGATTCACTGAGGAAGATTAATGCATTTCTACTGATGTAATTCATGTGTCTGTATCCTATGGTGTGTTAAACTATGCAGGGTCAAAAGAGTAAACATTTGTATAAATGCATTTCTGTATTTGTATATACCAGGGCTGCCCAACTAAATCGTAATTTGGGTTGTAATTCTCCATTATATTTCTGATTGAAGGTTTGAGACACTGATGTTAAGGTGATTGCCACAGATTATTAGGGCTGTTGTCCTTACAGTAGTTTTTTTGTTTTTTTAAAAAATCTTATTTCTGTTACTCTTGTGTCTAGATTTCTGTCCATGCTAGAAGAAGAAGTTTATAGTCAAAACTCTCCCATTTGGGATCAGGATTTTCTCTCAGCCTCGTCCAGAACCAGCCAGCTAGGCATCCAAACAGGTAAGTTTCCTTTTACATAAATCAGAGAATAACCAGGAAGGCCAACCTGACGTGTAAGTTGCAGTGAACTGTAACTTATACTTAGCTCTATAGTCAAATGAGCTTAGCTCTATAGTCAAATGCTGGCTCTTTCCAAATCTAATTATAATCTCAGTCGATGGCTAGACACACCTAGGAATCAAGTCTCCGTCTGACCTCTTAATCTATGATATCTGTTTTGTACATCAAGTTACCACCAGGTATAATGGTGGATAGTGAGTGAGAGGCAGTCTTGAGTCTCAGGATGTGAACTACTTCCCTGTGGGGGCAGGGCATCCTTGCTATTGCTTAAATCAGCCAGTGGCATCAGTTGGCATTTTGTGAGGAAGGAAGACAGGTGCCTTCTGGAGTCACAGTGATCCCAGAAAGAGGATCTGAATTCCTGCCTTTGACACTAGGAAGACTCCATGGAGAAGTTTGGCAAGAAATGCCAAAACAGTTTATATCTGGCTTCGGGGAAAGACAGGATGCAAAATTTTGATGTCAAGAGTTTTTTGTGTAGTGATCTAGGTCAATGCGTAATATGGGGGCTTGTGAGTATTGCCTCTAATGCCTCCAGCAAAGAAAAAAAGATTTATTCTTGCTTTAAAAACAAAATTGAAGTATAATTTATATGTAGTAAAATGTACTCTTTTTACCGTGCTGTGTTTTGACAAACACATATACTTGAGTAATTACCACTGCCATCAAAATATAGAACAGTGGGCTCCTTCCAGACAGATTCCCTTGTACCTCTCTGTAGTGCATTCATAGTCCTACCTCCAGCTCTGGCAACCAGTGATCTGTTTTTTTTTTTGTTCTTATAGTTTTGCCTTTTCCAGAAAGTCATGGGAGCGGAACCATATAGTAGACAACTTTTTGAGACTGATAACTTTAACTCAGCATAATGCATTTGAGAGGTGATTTTTGAAAAAGGTTTTCATCTAGAGCTCAAGTTTAGGTGTAAATATAACTAAATCCCTACAAACCAAAGTACTAGTGAATGAGGAATTTTATTTGAATCATACTCTTTTTGTTTGAGCTCATTACCAAAAACATGTCAAAAACATATTTGTGTCCTTTTCTTTTCTTTTTTATAACCTGAGGTCATAATTTCATGTATCTCTGGTCCAAAACCTGTAGTGCTTTGGGGCCTGTCTGTGCCCATTACATGTTTCTTCTACAGTTGAGCAATCAGCATTTAGTAGACATGTTTTCTGTGGTTACTGGACATATCCTTTGCATTGCTCCCTCTGTACCTGTGCTATTCACTTTACCTTTGATTTGATTTCACCTAACTTTCAAATGGCATTTCTTCTGCAAACTCTTTCCTAAGTTCTCCCATCCCTTCTAGCAAGGACTGGATCTCTTTTCTTCCAGACTTTCACAGAGCCTTGAATATATCCTATCCTTGGTTCTCAAACATGACTGCACAATGGAATCACCCATGGAATTTGAAATGCACTGTATACTGATTTCTGAGTGCCATTCCAACAGAGTGTGAGATTATTGTCCTGGGGTGTGGCCTGGACATTGGAACTTTTAAAAAACCCCCAGGTAATTTTAATGTGCAGCGACATTTGAGAATGACTGTGTTAGACAATACTCACCTCGTATTATCCTAGTCCCATTTTTTCTGTATGTCTTTTATCTCCTGTGGATGCAGCTTTTTGATGGTCAGAGACCCAGTTTTGTCGCAATAATTGAAACATTTATTAAGTGCTTGGCTAAGAAGCTTCCTTGGTATCTTTAAGCCTTTTCACAAACCCTGGGAAGTTGGAATTATGATCTCCTTTACATAGTTGAGGAAATAGAAGCTCAAGGAGGAGCAACAAATTGCCCAAGATAGACCTTGTAAGTGACGGAACTGGGTTTCACATCCGTATTTAATTCCTAAATATTACACTGTAGTAAGAGAGCCAGAACTCTAACCACTAGATCACACCGTCTTGGTGTGTGCTGCCAATATACAGCATACACTTGTGGAAGTAATGAGTGAAGAACAGTTTCCTCCCTCAGGCAGTGGGGGACCAAAGTTATTCAGCAGGATCAACATAGTTGTCCTTTGGTGGGTCTGTGGAGAGGATTTCTCTGTGTGAAAACTCCCCTTTACCCTTGTTTGCTCAAAATTCTCCAATCTGCTCAACTTCCAGCCACATTGTTATCTGTCATAGTACAGGATGGAGAAGGAAGAGGTTGTTGTCTGTGACCATATGGAAATTGTATTTTTTTTCTGTGGCTAAGGTTGTCACCAGGTTAAGTTGGATTGTACACTTTAGTATTACCTGAAGCCGTCAGAAGCGGGCTGTCTTCTCTTGTTCTATTGTAATTGCAATGTGTTCTCTTGGGGGAAAAGAAGAGTGTAATCATCTACTTAATTAGCATGTCTGCGCATCGATGCAACTGTGATAAATGACATTCATAAGGATGGTTCTGAAATTTTACAAGATACTCAGATGTCTTCTGAATCACCAGAGCTTTCTCTTTGTTCAGAATCACTCCAGTATGCTTTGAAATTCAGAAGGCCCATATATTGGGAGAAAAAAACATAGAGCATAGCACTTTAGTATATTCTGATTTTTGACAAACCACTAGCTATTCAGTTAGAAATGCTATGGGTTGGTATCTCTCTTGCTTGGTTTACTTATTTTATTGCCTTCTTGGCTGCTGGGAATGTCCTTGTTGACTGAATTGTGGCTGTGTTGAAAGTTAGATGAACATTCTCTCTGACAATTGTCTGTACTGCCGTGCTGTGTCTTGTGTGTGACCAGTGTTTTTGAAAATGTCTATACCCCTTGTCACCTCTCACCTCATCAGCTACCAGTCAGCAACACAGCTAGCAGAGCAGCAGCCTACTTTGTAAGGCCTTTTTTTTTTTTTTTTCTGAGATGGAGTCTCACTCTGTCGCCCAGGCTGGAGTGCAGTGGCACAATCTCTGCTCACTGCAAGCTCCACCTCCCGGGTTCACGCCATTCTCCTGCCTCAGCCTCCCAAGTAGCTGGGACTACAGATGCTTGCCACCACGCCCGGCTGATTTTTGTATTTTTGGTAGAGACGGGGTTTCACCGTGTTAGCCAGGATGCTCTCGATCTCCTGACCTCATGATCCACCCACCTCGGCCTCCCAAAGTGCCGGGATTACAGGCGTGAGCCACCACACCTGGCCTACAATGGCCTTTTCTAAAAAACAAAAATATAAAAACCCTTTTTGTTTGGAAATACTATCAAACTCACAGTAGAGTTACAAGAAGAGGACAAAGAAATCCTGTATATTTTATATTCTTTACCTGGTTATAAACCAATTGTTAACATTTTGCCATCCTTGCTTTATTACTACCCTTTCTCTATCCCTTCTTTTTCTCTTTTATTCTCTCTACTCTTCCCCTAAGTTATTTACATATATATATATAATTTAGGAGAAAAAATTATATATAATATATATTTATTTATATATGATATATACAAATATTCACACATGTAAATATATATTATATATTATTTATATATAGGTACATATATTTTCTCCTAAATTTGTGTGTATGTGTGTGTATGTATATATAAAAACTTAGGGGAGGAGTAGAGAGAGAGGAAAAAAAGAAAGAGAAAGAGAGAGACATATAGGCCAGGTGTGGTGGCTCATGCCTGTAATCCCAGCAGTTTAGGAGGCCGAGGTGGGCGGATCACCTGAGGTCAGGAGTTTGAGACCAGCCTGCTTAACATGGCAAAACCTCATCTCTACTAAAAATACAAAAAGTTAGCCAGGAGTGGTGGCAGGTGCCTGTAATCTCAGCTACTCGGGAGGCTGAGGCAGGAGAATAGCTTGAACCAGGGAGGCAGAGAAGGTTGCAGTGAGCCAAGATCGCACCACTGCACTCCAGCCTGAGCGACGAGAGTGAAACTTTGTCTCAAAAAAAAAAAAAGAGAGCTATGTATATAATATATACTTTTAAAAATATATTTTTATATAAAAAACAGCTATATATATTTTTAAAAAATATATATAATATACAAATATATAATATATATATTTTTTCTCCTAAATTAATTGAAAGTTACAAACATCATGCCCCTTTAGTAATTTTGATGTCTCTCATATATTCTCTAATATAAAAACTATGGTTTTCTGTCAGCATATTTAACGTTGATGTAGTATTGTTATCTAAGCTATATGCTGTCTTCTGTTTTTGCCTCTTGTCTCAATAATGTGGTGTATTGCAAATTTTCCATTGCATCAGGAGGCATTTGATTGTTGGTATTAAGTTTGATCACATGGTTGTGGTGGTGGTCACCAGCTTTCTCCACTGCAGTATTACTACCTCTCCTTTTTAATAAGAAAAAGTACTTTTGTGGGGAGATATTTTGAGACTGTATAAATATCTTGTCTTCATCAAAATTATACTCACCAGGTTTAGCCTACACACATGATCTTCCTCAAATCAGTTATCATATGGTGGCTGCCAAATAGTGATTTTTTTTTATTTTTTACTAACTTCCACCATTCCTTCCTTATTTCTTTGTTGGTATTCTTGAGCTTTCCTCATCTCCACTTATTTATTTATTTATTCATTTATTATTTTATCAATATGGACTCAGATATCCTTATTCTGTTTAATGAGTTTTAATCCCTACTGTCTTTGTTATTTTTATGCCTTTGGCTTATGTTTTAAAGATGACTTATTTTGTGGCATTGGGCAGGAATGGGGTAGTCCCATTGCACTCGGTTTCTTCTTGCCTAAGAAAGGAGTCAGTCATCTAACACCTTCTTCTCCTTTTGCCCGGGCAGTTATCAGTCCACCTCCTGTGGCTGGGACAATTTCATACAATTCAACCTCATCTTCCCTTGAGCAGTCAAATGCAGGGAGCAGCAGTCCTGCCTGCAAAGCCTCTTCTGGACTTGAGGCAAACCCAGGTAAGCTCTTAAGAGGGGTAAGACAGGGCTGTGACTTGCCCCAGGAGCTCTATTACCTGAGGAATGCAAAAGGTAGACTTAAACCAACTACAGTTTCTGCATGTCCAGGATTTTAATGGCCAGAAATCACTTTGTATTAGGCTTTTGGCTGTACTGGTTAGTTATTGCCGTCTTAAAACTGTAATAACTGGCTGGGCGTGGTGGCTCATGCCTATAATCCCAGCACTTTGGGAGGCCGAGGTGGGTGGATCACGAGGTCAGGAGATCGAGAGCATCCTGGCTAACATGGTGAAACCCCGTCTCTACTAAAAATACAAAAAATTAGCCAAGCGTGGTGGCGGGCATCTGTAGCCCCAGCTACTCGGGAGGCTGAGGCAGGAGAATGGCGTGAACCCGGGAGGCAGAGCTTGCAGTGACCAGAGATCCGGCCACTGCACTCCAGCCTGAGTGACAGAGTGAGACTCCATCTCAAAAAGAAAAACAAATAAAAACAAAAACAAAACTGTAATAACTTACTGTCATAGCCCACTCATTTGGTGTGTTGCCTGAGAGTTGGCTGATTTCAGCTAGTCTCACTCAATCTTGGCTGGGCTTGCTTGCAAGTTACCCATTGATGATAATCTCTGTTTTGGGCTTGGCTTGGCTAGAGCACTTAAGCTGAAGCAACTCTGCTTTACATATTTCTCATAATTTTCCTGGGACTATTAGGCTACCTGGAACATATCCTTCTTCTGAAGAGAGAGGGCAGGAAGAAATACACAGTCTCTTGAAGCCTAGGCTCGGAACTTGTAAACCATTGCTTCTGCCACATTCTTTTTTTTTTTCTTTTTATTTGAGATGGAGTCTCACACTGTCACCCAGGCTGGAGTGCAGTGGTGCGATCTCAGCTCACTGCAACCTCCGCCTCCTGGGTTTAAGTGATTCTCCTGCCTCAGCCTCCTGAGTAGCTGGGATCACAGGTGCCCACCACCATGCCCGGCTAATTTTTGTATTTTTAGTGGAGACAAGTTTTTCCCATATTGGTCAGGCTGGTCTCAAACTCCTGACCTCAGGTGATCCACCTGTCTCAGCCTTCCAAAGTGCTGGGATTACAGGTGTGAGCCACCATGCCCTGCTGACTTCTGCCTTATTCTGTCGTCCAAAGCAAGTCATATAGTTGAACTCAGAATTGAGAGGTAGAGAAGTGGAAAAAGGTAGTCTATTCCTTTCGTAGGAATCACTGCAAAGTCACATGGCAAAGAGTGTAGATACCAGGAGGGTAAATAATTTGGCCATTAATGTAATCTGCCACATGGGCAAAAATATCTCTTGATCCTAGAAGCATTTCACAGTTAGAGAATGTTTTGAAGGTTGCTTTTCTGTCCACAGACTGGACATCAGACAAATCTTGGATGTGACCACATTTTTAAATAAATGAAGTACCATGAAAGAGGGAAAGAAGAGGACCTTATAATATAAGAAGTACCAAATATTTAGCATATGCCACCATTCCCTTTCACTTCCAAAGGAGATATCACTAATCCATCCAGAAACTCTACCAGTGAGCTTGAATTCAGCCTCAGATTTTTAAAAAAAATCATAAACACCATTAGCAGCGTAACAAGCAGAGGGCATATATCAATTAACAAACCCCAGCCATGAAATAAATAGTTTTCAGCATTACTTTTAGAGAATCATGGAATTTGAGGACTTATTGGTCAACTGTCTGAAAATATTGTTGTTTCCAAAAACAAACAACAAAAAAATTGTAAAAAAAAGAACTCGACAAAAGCCATTTAGTAAATAATATGTAATATTTCTGGAAGAATATGCTACAGTCAAGTTGCTTTATATTGTTCTGCTCCTTTTCAACTAAAGGTGGTGAGAATGCTATGTGGAGAATGTTATATTGAGATAGCAGTGGGATTCACATGTGAGGAAATAAATTAGATCTAGACATCTTAAAAATTCAAAAAATTTACTTGTAAAAATAAATACATGTTATGTCTGGAAAAAACTGGAAAAACCAAACATGAGAATAGAAAGGAGAAAAAAAACTACCATGCAATCTCATGAGGAAAGTAGAAGAAAGTTCTCTTTGCCTTTGCATGGCCTCTCCTATTGTGTGGAACGGTGAGATTGCATCTACTTGATAGGCTAGTGGCCGTGCTCACTTTGTGAGGCATCATTTTAAGGCAAAAAAGCATTGTAAAAGATGAAGTGTGTCATTTTATAATAAATTCATTGTTTATTAAAAATAAAACAATTTATGGTATATTTCAAATATATAATATTAGACTTGTATACATAATATATATGCATACATATATATACACATACGTGTGTGTGTGTGTGTATAGCCAAGCCCAGCAGAGATTCCAATCATTGGGTAGACTCATGAGCAAGCCTGCCAAGATTGAATGAGACTGGTCGAAATCAGCCACCCATCAGTAAACACACCAAATGAATGAGCTACGATAGTAAGTTATTATGGTTTTAGGACTGCATTTGGGGTTGGTTTATTACATAGCAATAACTAACCAATAAAGCCCAGAGCCTAATGCAAACTGATTTCCATACATATATGGTGGAGTGGGGGTGGGGGGGTGCGGAATTAACATGACTTCAAGGAGAAATAATCAAATCAACCAACAGTTGAGGGTTTAAACAAACAACTGAGTAATTGATAGGTTAGACAAAAATATCAGTAAGGCTCTGGAAGCCCATACAACGTGATCAGTAAACTTGAGCTAATGGAGTTATAGAGATCAAAATGTGAAAATACACATTCTTTCCAAGAAGACACTGCACATTTACAAAAGACTGATCTTATTTTAGGCCATAAGGCAAATTTCAAAACATTTTGACACTTTGGTGTCATATGGACCATGTTCTCTGACCTCAAAGAGACTATATTAGATAGTACTAACAAACAATAGCTAGAATCACCCCTTTGCATTTGCAGATGAAGAAACATGTACCTTAATATTTCATGTATCTAGTTAAAAATCATCATAGAAAGTAGAGAATATTCAGAATGAATTGGGTTGGCAGTTATTGTGAGCTTGTCCCTTCTCTTTCCTATCTTCCTTTGTTACCTCTTCCCCTGGTAGTAAGGATAGAATTGACCTCCATACCCATCAGTGCTGTTAGAAAATTAGTCAGCGTGTATTATTTGTTTTTTATTTAGAACCACCCATTGTTTGCCTTTTATTTTGATCATCACAGGAGAAAAGAGGAAAATGACTGATTCTCATGTTCTGGAGGAGGCCAAGAGACCCCGAGTTATGGGGGATATTCCGATGGAATTAATCAACGAGGTTATGTCTACCATCACGGACCCTGCAGCAATGCTTGGACCAGAGGTCAGCAGGGTAAACCTGGGCAGCCAGCTGGTAGACCTCTTCTGCTCTCCTGGCCACTCCAGCTGTCAGAAGTGGGGATGCTAATGCTGAGAGTTAACATGTTATGCTACCCTGGTTTGCATTTAACCTGGTGGTCAGTGTGGAGAGGGCAGGAACAACTGATCAAGAGGTAATTCCCCTTGATGAATATCACATCACAGGTCCACTTACTAATAATCTCACAGTTGAAGGCATCGTTCCCAGCTTTTTATCTTGAAAAATTTCAAGCCCTCATAAATGTTGCAAAAATGCTGTGATAAAAATCCATAGACGCTTCACTTAGATTCAGCAGTTAACATTATGCCACATTTGCTTTCTCTCTTTCTCCCTGCACCTCCCCATATGCTCTTTTCTCTTTCTCTCCCTGCTTCCCATGAACCATTTGGAACCGTTTCAGAATTAAAAACACATGTCGTAATACTTCACCCCTAACAATTTTTGCATGTACTGTATCTCATAAGGAAGCTATTCTCTTACATAACCACAATGCAGTCATTACTGTTAGAAAATTTAGCATGGTTACAATATTTTCTAATACAGGGTTGGTGAATTACAGCCTGCAAGCCAAATCTGGTCCACTGGCTGTTTTTTCAAATAAAGTTTTATTAAAACATAGTGTCTGCAGCTATCTTTGCATTACAACTGTAAATTTGAATAATTGAGACGGGGAATGTGTGGCTTGCAAAGTATGAAATATTTATTATCTGGCTTTTCACTGAAAAGTTTGCTGACCTCTGGCTTAATATAAAACCGTATTTAAATTTCCCATATATCCAGATGATGTCTGTTATAACCTTTGTTGTTGTTGAAGGATCAGTTAGGGATTGTGCATTGCATTTAATTCTTCTCTCTTCATTTCTTTAGTCTCCTTTAAAACCACTCCCCAGCCCTGTTTTGGTCTTTTGCAGCACTGCCATTGGTGAAGAGTCTTGGTCGCTAGTTTTGTGTAAGGTCCCTCTTCTTGGATTTCTTGATTGTTTACTAAGGATTAGATTCAAGTAAGGCATTTTTGGTAAAAGTGCTTCTGTCATCTCATTGCCTTGCATCTAAGGGCATGCAAAGCAATGACACTTCTTTAGACATGCCTGTCTTAAGACATTTCTGACAGCTTCCAGGAAATGAAGAAATGGCTTGGAGATTATATTACAGTGTTAATTTTCAATTTGCCATGTTTCCTTAAGCATTTATTTTATGATATTGAAGATAGTTCAGAGAACCAGAATGTTGTGATAGAAAAATCTTTTCCTAAAATGATCTTTCCATTTCCTTCTAGATATCCAGTCCATGAGGGCTTAAGACTATAGTTTTTTTAGGGATTTAGTAACATTGCAGATTAGCTGAGTTTAGTTTTTTTCAGCTCTAAAATGGGAATTTGTACTAGTCTATTGCATTGCTACGAAGAAATACCTGAGACTTGGTAATTAATTTTTTTTGAAAAGAGCTTTAATTGGCTCACAGTTCTGCAGACTGTACAAGAATGGCATCGGCATCTGCTTAGCTTCTGGTGAGGCCTCAGGGAACTTCTACTCATGGTGCAGGGTGAAGTGGGAGCAGGCACATCACATGGTGAGAAAGGGAATGAGAGAGTGAGGAGGAGGAGCCAGACCCCTTTAAACTACCAAATCTCCTGTGAACTAACTGAGCAATAACTCATTCATCAACAAGGGGATTGTGCTAGGCCATTCATGAGGGATCTGCCCTGATGATCCAACACTTCCCACTAGGCCCCACCTCCAGCATTGGAGATTGCATTTCAGCATGAATTTGGAGGGGGCTCACATTCAAACTACATCAGGATGCAATCACATGTTTCAAAATATTTTGGATATATTAATATTTAGTAGTATACTGGAGCTGGCTTGTACTGGAATGCAAAGAAAATTGTTAAATTTTTAGGAATTTTGTGAGCTGGTTGTTCCATATGTTGGTAGCTTGAAATTGACCACCATGGCACCTGGTTACCTGGATAGCCAGTTCTGGACTAATGAGATGAAGTGTCACCATTTAGGGCCTTCCTTACCTGAAGAGCTGTTTGTGGAGTATTTACTTGCAAACCACTGGGCAGATTAAATAAGATAGGGAGCATAAGTGCTGGCACGTGGTTGTGCTTCCAGCTATGGTTGAGTGTAAGTCAACAGATATTCTCTGGAAAAAAACCTGTTCTTTAAAAAGAGGTGTTAAAAGTATATTCATCAGTGCTACTATTGGGCCTGTAATGAGAATTTGAATCTGTCATCTCAAGGGTCCTTAAAGCTCAGCTGGAGAGGATTCCTTTAAGCCAGAGGTTGGCAAACAATAACCCACAGGCCACATTTTGTCTGCTTACTGTATTTTTAAACAAAGTTTTATTGGAACAGTACTGCACCCATTCTTTAACATATTGTCTGTGGATGTTTTTGCATTATAGCAGAAGAAGGAGTAGTTGTGACAAAGACCTTATGGCTCACAATGTCTAAAATATTTTCTATCTGGTCCTTCACAGAAAATTTTGCTGGCCCCTAATCTACACTGAATATCATCCGTGTACACATATAATACTCCAATTTCTCAAAATGCTTTACCTGCCTTTTCTGTCTTGTCTTCATAACTTGTATGTGTATGTGTCTCTGTGTGTATGTGTGCACACATGTGTGAATTTAGGACTCTGAAAATCCACAAATGTGTATCTTATTAGAACAAAAATGAGAAGCTTGGATGTGTCCCATCCCCACTGTCTTGAGAGAATAGCTCTGTGTAATTTTTTCCTGTCTCTTGCATCTCAGACCAATTTTCTGTCGGCACACTCGGCCAGGGATGAGGCGGCAAGGTTGGAAGAGCGCAGGGGTGTAATTGAATTTCACGTCGTTGGCAATTCCCTCAACCAGAAACCAAACAAGAAGATCCTCATGTGGCTGGTTGGCCTACAGAACGTTTTCTCCCACCAGCTGCCCCGAATGCCAAAAGAGTATATCACACGGCTCGTCTTTGACCCGTAAGTGGTACTTTCTGTTCCTTCTTCCTTATTTCCTTTTTAAATGAAAGAGGAACTACTTAGATAGTGAAAGTCAGCCATAGTCATCCACCGAATACCACTGCTCCTGTCTTGCTGTGGATACAGAGCTACACCAAGCTAATTTTCATGTCTGAAAGTGCTAAGATTAATTTTAAACAATTTACAAATTTTCTTGTTAATGATAATGAAACTTTGTATTTTACATCGCTGATGACTATCCTGTGCTTCATTCTTTATAGCAGTGAGAGAATGTAACACTAAGATGTTCTACTTTTTTCGTAGTCAAAATATTGGTTTTGGTATCTTAACTAGGTGCCCAGGTCTGTGGGCAATTATTGGGATATAAGACGGGTTAACTTTGAAAATCCATTGCTTTAAAAAAAACAACAACAAAAAAAACCCCCCACAAAACCCCAAAGAACTAAACTTCCCTAATTGAATTTATTTTAACATATATAGCCCAGTAGCCTCTGGGGACTGTGATCCATGCCTGTGACAATTCAGAGTGATGCTTTAGACAGAGGGAAGGATTCCATAATGCAAAGTTTCACAAATTGTATATGTAGATTTTAAATTCTTTTTCATAATATTTCTGTAATATTTTGGAGTAAGACTTAACTCTTTAGAGACACATACCATGTTTGTCCATGACTTCCTGCTTTCCCCTGACCCCTCCTTGGCACTGGGTGTGCCAGTTCCAGAGCACCTCTGCACATACACTGTTCTCTATTTTAAACCTCAGGCACTTCTTAGGTGACTGGTACTTTGTTCTGATGGGAGTGCTGATGACGTCTTATGCAGTCAAGCTTGCTCTAAAAAGTTCAGATAAAAGGGTAGTCTAGTGAGATAGGGGTTACATGAAGGAAGTTTCTATAGAAACTTAGGACATGTCCCTCTTTCTTAGTTGGTTAATAAGGAACACCCCAAAAAGTATATTTGTATAACTAGGATAGGTAAAACTTTGACATAATCTTATTCTTTCAGGAAACACAAAACCCTTGCTTTAATTAAAGATGGCCGTGTTATTGGTGGCATCTGTTTCCGTATGTTCCCATCTCAAGGATTCACAGAGATTGTCTTCTGTGCTGTAACCTCCAACGAGCAAGTCAAGGTAAGGGTAACCCAAGGTCTTAGAAGAAAAGCAGAATGTGGGGCTTCTCACTAAGGCCTGCAGAGCTTGGGAAGCTCTCTCTGTGCCATGTCCAGAGAAGGTTCAAAGTGGAGTTAAGGACTTTCTGGGAATAGTCCTCTCACTCCAACGGTCCCCAACCGTTTTGGCACCAGGGACTGGTTTCATGGAAGACAATTTTTCCACGGGCCAGACTGGGGGTACGGTTTTGGGATGAAAGTGTTTTACCTCAGATCATCAGGCATTAGTTAGATTCTCATAAGGAGCATGCAACCTAGATCCCTTGCATGCACAGTTCACAATAGGGTTTGCACTCCTATGAGAGTCTGGTGCCACCACTGATCTGACAGGAGGCAGAGCTCAGGCGGTAATGCTCACTTCCCTGCCATTCACCTCCTGCTATGTGGCCTGGTCCCTAACAGGCCACGGACTGGTAATGGTCTAGGGGTTGGGGACCTCTGTCTCACTGTGAGTGTATGTGTATGTGTGTGAGAAGAGTAAATGGTTTCACCTACCAACAAGTAGGGTTGTACCAAGGCTTTATTGGACTTTGGGGCAAGGTAGCAGGATACTGTACAAGTTCAATGTGTCACTCAACTATCTATAGCAAATGAAGGGATATTTGAAAATAAATCTCAGTGTTCATTGTTAATTTACACACCCACACACACACAAACACGTAATCACAATTAGTGACACTGAACTACTGGAAAGGATATGGTTAATGTGGATTAGAAAGATGATTCAGGCAGCTTACACTTCAGAAAGATTTCTTATGACCTTGTCCCTAAGGGAAGACAAGGACTAAAGAAATTCTTTAAGGGAAGTCATGAAATTCTATAAGGGAAGTCATGTAAATTTATGAATAAATTTCAGAAGTTATTCTGTAGGGTTTGGCATGTGTTGGAGTGTCTTTTTGTTTTGGTTTGTTTTGTTTTTTATGTTGCTAATTTACCTTCCCAGTTGTCTTTGGCCTAGGTCCCTTCCTTTCCGGGAATTGTGTCCATGTTTTATTGGTATTGCAGTTGGTGCCGCAATCTGGCAAGAATAAACTAGACTCTGAATTGACAGAAAGAGCTCTCATCTAGACCTTGTCCTGTTCTACTTTCTTGCTTTTAAGAAAAGGGAACCAGAAAACGTGTCCTTAGAACGTTATTCACTTAGGGCTGGGTGCAGTGGCTCACACCTGTAATCCCAGTACTTTGGAAGGCTGAGGTAGGTGGATCTCCTGAGATCAGGAGTTTGAGACCAGCCTGACCAATGTGGTAAAACCCCATCTCTACTAAAAACACAAAATTAACTGGGTGTGGTGGCACATGCCTGTAATCCCAGCTGCTTGGGAGGCTGAGGCAGGAAAATCGCTTGAACCCGGGAGGCAGCGGTTGCAGTGAACTGAGATCACACCACTGCACTCCAGCCTGGGCAGCAGAGACTGAAACTCCATTTCAAAAATAAAAAAAAACTTTGTTATTCGTTTAGGATTTTCGTGGGCAGACTAAAGATTAGCAGCTCAGGATTAAGATGGCTGCTGAGAAGAATTATTGGAAGGTCTAAAGCAATGTGTCCAGTAGAAATATAAAGCAACCTGCAAATATGAGGTTATAAAAGCACACATATATGTGCTTTTAAATTTTCTAGTAGTTGTATTTTTTTTTTTAAGAAAAGCAAGTGGAATCCAGTGAGATTAATTTTGGAAATATATTTTATTTTACCCATATATCCTAAGTGTTATTAATATAACTGCAATAGGCATTCAGCATCATGAAGAGTTATGGAGACCTTTTACATTACATTCTTTGTTCTGTATTGTCTTTTTTTTTTTTTTTTGAGAAGGAGTCTCACTCTGTCGCCCAGGCAGGAGTGTAGTGGCTCCATCTCGGCTCACTGCAAGCTCCGCCTCCCAGGTTCACACCATTCTCCTGCCTCACTCTCCTGAGTAGCTGGGACTACAGGTGCCTGCCACCATGCCCAGCTGATTTTTTGTGTTTTTAGTGGAGACGGGGTTTCACCGTGTTGGCCAGGATGCTCTCGATCTCCTGACCTTGTGATCCACCCGCCTTGGCCTCCCAGAGTGCTGGGATTACAGGTGTGAGCCACTGTGCCCGGCCTTTTTTTTTTTTTTGAGACAGGCTCACACTCTTTTTCCCAGGCTGGAGTGCAGTGGCATGATCTTGACTGCAACCTCTGCCTCACAGATTCAAGTGATTCTCCCACCTCCGCCTCCCGAGTGGCTGGGAACTACAGGCACATGCCACCATGCCCGGCCAATTTTTGTATTTTTAGTAGAGATGGGGTTTCACCATGTTGGCCAGGCTTGTCTTGAACTCCTGATCTCAGGTGATCTGCTCTCCCTGGTCTCCCAAAGTGCTGGAATTACAAACGTGAGCAACCATGCCCAGCCTTGTACTAACTCTTTGAAACCAAGTATGTATTTTACATTTACAACACATCTCAATTTAGACAAGCTGCCTTCCAGGTGCTTGATAGGCACATGTGGCCAGTGGCTCCTGTATTGAACAGTGCTGGTCTAAGTATTTTCTTGACTCTTTCAGCTTCAAAGAAGCAATGCCATTTACAGAAACCAAAAATAAGTCCCTGAAAGGAATCATTCTCTGCATTAGGGGCACAGCCTGTGCTGTTGGTACTGTAGCTTTCATTAACAGCTTCACTCTCTGGTCACAGGACCCATTTTTAAAATTATTATTATTATTATTATTTTGAGACAGAGTCTTGCTCTATCACTCTCTCTGGAGTGCAGTGACGTGATCTGCTCACTGCAACCTCCACCTCCTGGGTTCAATTGATTCTCATGCCGCAGCCACCTGAGTAGCTGGGATTACAGGCGTGAGCCACCGCGCCCAGCCACAGTGCCAATTATAGCTGCTGCGATGTATTTTTTCTCACAAAGCACAAGTGGAGCTTTTTGTCTTCAACTCTTTGCACTAAGCATCAAATGGCAAATGCAATTCAACAGTCTTACATTCATCATTCTGACTGGGGAAGGTGAAGACCCATACTTGCTTGAAACTGATCTCTGGCTCATTTTCGAGGAATTCTGACAGTGTGTCTTTAGATGGTGCTGTTGCTGTGTTTATCATTATTCCCCGCTAGCCGAAGTGACAAATGTCCAGATGTTTCCAAATGTTCAAAGTAAGAACTTACTTAAAGGAAAATTTTATTTGGCTTTTCTTAGGGTGAAGACCTGGAAAATATGTATTTGGTTTGTAATTTTAGAAAAAGATGGCATAATTTT
The DNA here is from genome assembly GCF_047675955.1 of Chlorocebus sabaeus. Lineage (NCBI taxonomy): Eukaryota > Metazoa > Chordata > Mammalia > Primates > Cercopithecidae > Chlorocebus > Chlorocebus sabaeus. Next base: position 65,501,400 of record NC_132918.1, read on the forward strand.
TATTTTCAAAGATAGCTATACCAAACACCTTGTTTGGAAAGGTTGATTAAGGTTGACTTGGACACTTTTAGGGATACTAGAGGAAAACTGAAGGTATTTAGTATTAATTAGATACTTTGTCTTATTACTTCCCAGAAAGGCATTTTTTTCCCCCAAACCATGTAATTTTCTAAAGACTTGAAAAGGTGGCCAAGCATCACAAACTCAGTAGGAAGAACAAGAAAAGCAATCACTTCTTGTAAGTGACTTGAAACTGTAGTTTTAGAAAATGAAGATTAGTCTTTCAAAACAAAATAGAATGGATGAGTTTAGTGTGTGTGTGTGTTTGCATGTGTGCGTGTGTGTGTATGTTTTAATGGTGAGAACGTGTGTGTGTGTGTGTGTGTGTGTTTTAATGGTAAGAACCAATCTTTAGTAGAAGTAAGAATGGGAGAAACAGTTCTTCCATTAATTTCCTGGTCTTTTTTTTTTTTTTTAAGACAGAGTTTTGCTCTTGTTGCCCAGGCTGGAGTACAATGGCGTGATCTTTGTTCATTGTAAACTCCGCCTCCTGCGTTCTAGTGATTCTCCTGCCTCAGCCTCCCTAGTAGCTGGGATTACAGGCATCAGCCACCAGGCCTGGCTAATTTTTGTATTTTTAATAGAGATGGCATTTCACCACATAGGCCAGGCTGGTCTCGAACTCCTGACCTCAGATGATCGCCTGCTTTGGCCACCCAAAGTGCTGGGATTACAGTCGTGAGCCACTGTGCCCGCTCAATTACCTGGTCTTTTTACTGTCCTGTGTCGTTAATGATTAATGAACAACTTTTGAGACATCACACTGCCCAAGATATTTACATTTTCACTGGCATATAGTCTAAGATAAAGATTGCTGAGCTCTGCCAACCCAGCAACACTAGACAACGTGGAAGCACTGCTCCAATATGGAGTAAAACTGAATGGGTCCCGGTGGCTGTAGCATACATTATTGAAAACAGAAAATTCATAAGAAGTTTTATTTTTATTTTCATGTTTTGATTTTTTTGAGATGGGGTTTTGCTCTGTTGCCCAGGCAGGAGTGCAGTGGCATGATCACAGCTCTCTGTCTGCGACCTCCTGTGCTCAGGTGATCCTCCCACCTCAGCCTTCTGAGTAGTTGGGATCACAGATGTGCACTACCATGCCTGGCTAATTTATTTTTTGTAGAGATAAGGTCTCTCTATGTTGCCCAGGCTGGTCTCAAACTCCTGGTCTCAAGTGATCCTCCCTCCTCAGCCTCCTAAAGTGCTGGGATTATAGGCGTGTGCCATTGTGCCCAACCATAAGCAGACATTTTAAGTGTTTATTTTACTATATTAAAAATCTTGGCTAAATGGCATTTTAAAGTCTATGTTTGGTCATTTTGGAGAATCACGCTGATAAACAAATTCCTGTGAATTCTTTAAATTAGATTTGTATGTGGATTTATTGTGCTGAAAACACAAGATAACATTTGAGAGTTTACTTGAAGCTCCTCTCCTGATTTTGGAATATCTTGTAATCTAGCCAGGTGCGGTGGCTCACACCTGTAATCCCAGCACTTTGGGAGACCAAGGCAGGTGGATCACCTGAGGTTGGGAGTTCGAGACTGGCCTGACCAACATGGTGAAACCCTGTCTCTACTAAAAATGCAAAATTAGCCGGGCGTGGTGGTGTGTACCTGTAATCCCAGCTACTCAGTGGCTGAGGCAGGAGAATCACTTGAACCCAGGAGGCGGAGGTTGCGGTGAGCCGAGATTGAGCCATTGCACTCCAGCCTGGGCAACAAGAGTGAAACTCTATCTCAAAAAAAAAAAAAAAATTGGATTTGATATTATATGCAGCTTTAAAATTATGTAGCTAATGTTTGTTTACCATAATAGGTATTTAAATAAACACTGAAGTTACCAGATAGTTAGAAAATGATCCTTTTGATGGCGGGTAAAAATAAAGGTGTACAAACAAGGGGAAAGAGTTCTGGGGTTAAAATCGAAATAAACATTTGCTTATAATAGCTTTATGTTGTCACTGCCTCTCTAACCAAGGCAATACTTAAACTACTATGACTGCTAGTCACAAATACTAGTTAGATACAGCGGAAGTTCAAGTTAAAAGACAGAGCCCCTTCTCACAAGCAACTTGGAATCTGGAAAAGTTTTTTGGAGAGATGACAAATTTGTGGTCACTGATGAAAAATATCTTATGCAGGTTTTGAGAAGCTATTTACCAAAGAACCATTGTTGTTCTTGAGTAAAATTAATTGGATTGTGGATGAGGGGGACAAATTTATAGTTTCTATTAACTCCTTACAAGATGGTGCATACAACATAATCTCTCTTGCACTGGCATCCATGTTAAAGTGAATTTCATCAGAAGATACATTTCTTACTAATTTTTAGACATTACTTTTCCTGTGCACATGCAGTTCACTCCAACTGGCCAACCGTTTGCTTTCCTCTAGTTAAAAAAATTTTTTTTAAAATAATTTTTAATTATATAAGACATATGCTAATACATTTTCTGATAAAACAAAAATCCCATTTCCCCTTCCCACTACCATCCTGCTATTTTTGTCAGCTTGGTACACATCCTTCCAGGTACTTTTGTATTGACACATGTACTGGAACTTACTGAACCTACAGATAAGAGGTGATTGTGTGTTTTTTTGTTGTTGTTTTCTTTCCCATTTAAATAAATGGAATTCATATTGTATGCATTGCCTTACTGGAAAAAAACTTAACATTGTCTTAGAGACCTTTCAGCTTTAGTGCCTATATGTGATTGTTTAAATTTGTATTTAGATACATTAAATTAAAATAAATATTTACCTCCTTGGTTATTCAGGTTCTCAGTAGCTACATGTGACTAGTCATTATCGTATTGGATAGCATAGATAAATAACATTTTCATAATTGCAGGAATTTCTATTAATGCTGATATATAGCTACTTTATTCTTTTTGTACAGTATTTTATAATATGGATGCACCATAATTTATGTAATCGTTTCTCTACTGAAGATATATATGCTTATTTCCAGTAATTTTCTATCACCAACAGTGCTCTGTTTGGAAATGTTTCCTTAGACACTGAGAAGCAGAATTCCTATATGAATTAATATAGCCAGTGTAAATTTAAAAAATTATTTCCAGATTGCCTTCTCAGTGGGTCTACCAATTTACATTTTTCACCAGTGGTGTTGGAGAGAATAGTTTTCCCTACCATTACTGGCACTGGGTACATAAACTGTAAACATATTTGCATACCGTCAGGTGAAATATTTCATTTTATGGTAGAGTGCTCTGATCGCTATTGAGGTCGAACATATCGCTTATATTTACTGGTAATATTCTTGTTCTATCCTTTGACAAATTTTCTTTTATTCTATCTCTTTTTTTGTATTGATTCTGTATTTTTGATATTAAATCTTTGTAATATATGTTGCAGCTACACCCCCTAACTTGTCATTTGTCTTTTGTTTATGGTATCTTTGATTATTTATGGTGCCTTGAAGAAGTTTTAAAATTTGAAGTATTCTACTTAATAATCAGTGTTTTACTTCATGCTTTTGCATTTTATATTTTCTTTAAGAAGCCTTTTTGTATCCCTAAGTTATATGCCCACTTTTCCTATATCTTTTTATAATACTTTTGTAAAGGTTTATTATACCTTACATTTAGATTTCCAATCCATTTCCTTCTCTTGTTTCCAATTTGAAAACTTTTTTAAGGCCTAGCTTAAACATTTTCTTTTCCTTCGATTCCCCCACTCTTTACCACCTTGATTATGGTCTTTTGCACTATTGTTTTGTTTTGTTTGTTTGTTGTCGTTTTTTGAGATGGAGTCTCACTCTGTCACCAGGCTGGAGTGTGTTGGCACGATCTTGGCTCAGATCTCGGCTCACTGCAACCGCCGACTCCCTGGTTCATGCCGTTCTCCTGTCTCAGCCTCCCGAGTAGCTGGGATTACAGGCACATGCCACCACGCCCAGCTAATTTTTGTATTTTTAGTAGATGGGGTTTCACCATGTTGGCCAGGATGGTCTTGATCTCCTGACCTCATAATCCGCCCGCCTCAGCCTCCGAAAGTGCTGGGATTATAGGCGTGAGCCACTACACCCGGCACACTATTGAAGATACAAATATATCACTCTGTACCAATACTGCATAACAGAAATGTAATGCAAGCCTCAAATGCAAGTCACATATGTAATTTAACAATTTTGAGTAGCCATATTAAAAAAGTAAAAAGAAACAGGTGAAATTAATTTTGACATTTTTTATTGTCTTATCAACATGTAATAAGTATAAAATGTTAGTAATGAGAATTTTTTTCCTAGTGTGTTTTTATACTTCAGGACGTTTCAAACTGGACTAGTCTCATGTCAATTGCTCAATAGCCACATGAGGCTAGTGTCTACTGTGTTGAATAGTATACCCCTTCTCTACACGTGTGTTTATGTTTATCTTCCCCATTTTCCTATCGTTTCCTCAAGGAGAGAAATAGTTCATTTGTCTTTTTATCCAAGTTTTATTCAAACTCTCTGTGTTCAGTATTGTGATATGTTTGGGAAAAGCTAAAAACTAAAATGTCTTTGGGTGACATAAGTGGAAGAATAATTTGCAGAAGACGGAGATGATGATACTGTTCTGTTTACTGGACATACTGTCCCCTTATTATTATGCTTGGTCCTAGGATCCATGCTTTAGAAAGGCATTGTTATATTAGAAAAAGCTCTGAAAAAAGTGATTAGTGGAAAAAGTGATTAGTAGATCACTTTGGGAGGTGTAATCCCAGCACTTTGGGAGGCTGAAGTGGGCAGATCACGAGGTCAGGAGATCAAGACCATCCTGGCTAACACGGTGAAACCCCATCTCTACTAAAAATACAAAAAATTAGCCGGGCGTGGTGACGGCCGCCTGTAGTCCCAGGTATTCAGGAGGCTGAGGCAGGAAAATGGCATGAACCTGGGAGGCGGAGCTTGCAGTGAGCCAAGATTGTGCCACTGCACTCCAGCCTGGGAGACAAAGCAAGACTCTGTCCCAAAAAAAAAAAAAAAAAAAAAAAAAAAAGTGATTAGTTTGATGAGGTGTCATTCAGTCATGCCATATGAGGAATGACTATAACCTTGATGGTGCTTGGCTTGGGACTGGGGAAGTACGGATGGGCGTGTGTGAGAGAGTATAATCTTCAAAGGCTTGAAGGGCTATTAAAAGCAGGAATGAGTCTTTGTAACTCTAGGAGTAGAACTAAGGCCAATAAGTAGAAATAACCATGACCAGATCTTGGGTGAATGTTAGGAAGGAATTTCCAACCATATAATGCCTGAAAATGAATTGGTCTATCTCACCACCAAGGAATTGCCCTACATTGGAGGTGTTCTAGCAGATTGCCTTTTCATGATAGATGGCAAAAGGCCTCTAGCCTCATATGGGTTAGGGGGTTAGACAAAATGACTTCCAGAGATCTTTCTGTCCTTGAGGTACTGTGATTCCATGAGATCATACCTGGGAGCATATTTGAGTTATTTAGAAAAATGTGCTACCAAATTGTAGAAAATTTATGTGAAGATATTTTTGTCTGGATGCTTGGATTTACTTTTATCTCTCTTCATGAGGTTCCGAAACAATCACATTAGATTTATATGTTTTCTGTAAGCTTTGTCACTGAAAAAACTTCATATTATAAAAATATTTCAATCACTGAGTTTATTCAACATTGTTCACTACCTTTAGTTATTCAGAGATTTCTGGGCTTCTCAGACCTCACTTGGAAAGGTCTGATAAGACCAAATTTAAAATGCCATGTTTGTGATGATTCAGTTCTTTCGAAGGGTTGCCAATTTCTGGTTTACAGTAAACACTTGGGTTACTAAATATTCTAGTGAAGATTAGCACTTTTCATTTGCATCTTTTTTTTTTTCTTCTGAGAATCTCAAATACCTTAAAGATAAGCAGAAATTCATAATCAACATTCATTCTGAAAACTTTTATATTAATATTCAGCAAGTGATCTTTAAGATTGAGTTAGGAACTTGTGGCCCTGGTGTGTTATTTTCAAATAACTAGAAACTTATGTTTTCAAATGATGATTTTTATCTTTGAAGCAAGGGTTTTGATTTTTGTTTGTTTGTTTTATAGCTTATTTTCAAAGTTAAGAAATGCAAGAAAGGGTGTCAATATATTTCCTTCAGGAAAGGTCCTGGTTGGTAAAATATGTAAAAGTACAAGCTCCTAAATTCACCATCATTTCCTGGTGGATTTATAAAAATTTTTCTTCAGAATCTAATGTATTTGTTTGTATATTAACTTCCACACAGGGCTATGGAACACACCTGATGAATCATTTGAAAGAATATCACATAAAGCATGACATCCTGAACTTCCTCACATATGCAGATGAATATGCAATTGGATACTTTAAGAAACAGGTTGGTTTCTCACTGCACAACACTGTTTTGTCATTACTTTTCTTAATATGTTCTCAGGTAGCCTTCTTCCAAATAAGTTTCTCCCCCAGTGTTTCCACTTACAAGAACAGACGTTTGTTTTATATCAAAATAAAACATTTTATCAAAATATATTTTATCAAAAATAAGCTTCAGCCTGGATTAGAGAGTGTCACTAGTACATAGTAAGTACTGAATAATTATTTGTTGAGAGAATGAATGAATGTCATCTGTCAGTAAGGTGTAATATTGCATCCTAACATTCTAAAATATGGTTTCTAATAAGAAATTCCCAGTCCTGGAATTTGGTGGGTAGCATTCTCTGTGAATGAGAAAAACAGATTCAGTTTCTGGAAGACCTCTATTTATGATAGCAGAGAGGAAATCTTGGAGTTTACAAAAAACTGCAAACAGTACTGATTCTACAGCACATAGTGGGCTAGGAGCTTAGCTGTCATCTTTGCAGTTCCTTCCTTTCTCCCTTCCTCCCTTCCTTTCTTTATTTTGAGACAGGGTCTCACTTTGGTGCCTAGGCTGAGACCGAAGTGGTGCAATCTCAGCTCACCACAGCCTTGACCTCTTGGGCTCAGGTGATTCTCCCACCTCAGCCTCCCAAGTAGCTGTGACTACACCCAGCTAATTTTTTGTGTTTTTAGTAGAGACAGGGTTTTGCCATGTTACCCAGGCTGGTGTCGAGCTCCTGGACTCAAGCAATCCACCTACCTCGGCCTCCCTAAGTGCTGGGATTACAGGCGTGAGCAACTTCACCAGGCCTCTGTCCTAGCAGTTTCTTATCAGAAGTTTTCAGCTCAGTAATCCTAGTACTTTGGGAGGCCGGGGCGGGAGGATTGCTGTGCTCAGGAGTTTAAAACAGCCTGGGCAAAATAGTGGGACCTTGTCTCTCTTTAAATAAGTCTTAAAATAAGTTTTCAGCTCAGCTTTTTGAGGACTTTTCTTTGGCTGCATATTTTTTTTAATAGTGATTTGTAATTCCTAAACATTCTCATTTACTTTTCTGACTATAAAAGTAATGTATAATCATTGTAGAAAATGTAATAAAGCAAAAGAAGGAAAGAAAAATGGCTTGTAATTCCATCACCCAAAGAAATTTTTTAATGCTTTGATTTTTTTTATTTTAAAATTTTTCTTTTGTTTTCCCTCTCAGCTCATACCTATGCTGCTAATGAGAATGCTTTGACATAAACCTTTTTAATATTTTTTCTGTGTGTATATAAACATAAAAATTGGTTTATACCTATATATATAATAATATATATATTTTTGATATTTTTGTGTATATAATAATTTTGATGGTTTCCTAGGATTTTGTTGTAGAAGTAGAAAATAATTTCTTTAACCAATACATTTTGGCTATTTAGGTGTTTCTTGTAGGTAACATGCATAAGTATGGGTGTGTGTTTGTGAACGTGTTTTGCCCTCATTGATCGTAATTTGCTTAGAATAAATCTCTAGAAGTAGAGTTGCTTCCAGACATTTTTGTTATGTGCTGCCAAATACTTTAAAAATTTCCATTTTTGTCAGCAGTGTATCAGGGGGTCAGGAAAGGAGTTGGTAACTGAAAAAAAATTTACCACTTTTCCAGATAATAAATTGTGTATGTTTGAATTTATTTGATTGTGTGAAGTTTGATTTATTTTTCCATGTTTATCAACTCTTTGTATTTGTTCCTTTTTTGGATTGCTAATTCATTTTCTTTTGTCCCTTTTTCTATAAAAATGTTTAGTTGCACATTGATTTATGAGAACTATTTATTAACAATATTAACCTTGGATAATATTTGTTTCAACATTGCTTGTGGCTTTTTCTTTAAATCTTCAGAATGTTAAAGATTTTATTACATAAAATGTATGGACTTGGTTTGGTTTGGATTTTGTTTGTTTGTTTGCTTTCAGACAGGGACTTACACTGTCACCCAGGCTGGAGTGCTGTGGCATGATCACAGCTCACTGCAGCCTCAACCTCCTGGGCTCAGGCAATCCTCCTGCCTCAGCCACTTGAGTAGCTGTGACCTCAGGTGCATGCCAGCATGCCCAGCAATTTTTTTTTTTTAATCATTTGTAGAGATGGCGAGGGGTTGGGAGGGAATCTTGCTATGTTGCCTGGGCTGGTCTTGAACTCTTGGACTCAAGTGATCCTCCTACCTCAGTCTCCCAAAGTGCTGAGATTATAGGCATGAGCCACTACACTCAGCCAGACTTTTTTTTTTTTTTAATGTGTTCTTACGTAATTAGAAAGCTTTTTGTGCTCTGAAGACAGATAAATAATCTCATATTTGTTATCTTCTCATTGTTTGAGATGCATTTTAACTTTTATGGTAAAACTTACTAAGAAATTAATTGGATTGTTTCACTGAGGTCTTGAGCATCAGCTTTCCTCGGCTGTAACTGTAGTGCAAAGCATGAAATCTCAGCCATGGTTCTTAAATGACTTGTCTGTAGTTCTCTTTGAGGATGATGGCAATAATTACTTGGAAAATAAGTTTTTGTTGAAAGATGAGGCAGTGAACTGCTGGTGATGGTGCTGAAGTTCAAGTAATTTTCTGCAAATAACTGAAATAGATACTTAAGGAAAATTATGTTTATATTATAAATATATTATTTATAATTTTGAATATATACTCTCAAGCAGTCTGCTATTATGGCTTAAAGTATGTAAATGAGTATATTCCAAAGCATTAATGTCATTGAAACAACCATACATTGTGACTGTCTGGAATTTTTTTGCCTGCAAAGAAAGGATTTCATTTCCTTAGAAACATTAAGTTTCTAATAACTTTATTTTTTGACCATCTTTTCTTTGATAATTTAGATCAATGTTATTGATTTGTTGAGAATCCTGGGGATCCCCTCACCACTTTGGGAGAAATTTGCAACAGTCGTATTTAATTATGTAATTCAGTACAAAATTAAACCTAATTTTTACTTAATACCTGTTTCTGTTTTAAACTTTTTAATATTTCTTTCTTTTTATTAGGGCCGTTTAAAAAAATGTTGTCTTGCTTCCTGTTTACACAGTTAGATTTCTGGTGTTTTTGAACTTCATGGGTGGTTTTAAGCTAATCCTCTTCAGAATAGTACAATGAGAACTTCAAAGAAGCTTGTCTTGATTCCTCACACAGTGCCTGGAACATAGTTAGCACTCAGTAGATATTTGTGCATGGTGTTCGTGTGAATGAATTTACTTTCTTTTCAGGGTTTCTCCAAAGAAATTAAAATACCTAAAACCAAATATGTTGGCTATATCAAGGATTATGAAGGAGCCACTTTAATGGGGTGTGAGCTAAATCCACGGATCCCATACACAGAATTTTCTGTCATCATTAAAAAGCAGAAGGAGGTAAGCAGGTGGTTGACTCACTTACCTTCTGTACAGGCCAGTCTTAGCTGGGGTGGGTTGCATTTCCTTGGGTGCTCTGTGTACGTATTTACTGGATAGCAAACTCTCAGTTTGCTATGGGTTATCTAGATTTCTTCTCTCTCTCTTTTTTAACACAGAGTCTCTCTGTCACCTAGACTGGAGTGCAGTGGCACTATCTCGGCTCACTGTAATCTCTGCCTCCTGGGTCCAAGCAATCGTTGTACCTCAGCCTCCTGAGTAGCTAAGATTACAGGCGTGTGCTACCACGCCCAGCCAATTTTTCTTATTTTTAGTGGAGACAGCGTTTCACCATGTTGGCCAGGCTGGTCTCGAACTCCTGACCTCAAGTGATCCACCTGCCTCAGCCTCCTAAAGTGTTGGGATTACAGGTGTGAGCCATCAATGCCTGGCCATAGATTTATTCTTTAAAGGTATCCTTGATCTGTTTCCTTTCTTGGTTACCATTTCTACAAGAGTCATTACTTTTTAAATTTGTATAAAATACAAAATGTGTAAAATATGGTGACATATTTTAACTTCACCTTGAAGCCATTTTACATTCTGGCCTCAATTATCGTTCCCACTCCTATCTCTTTACTTTCATCTCCAAATACTCCAAATACATCTATTTACTGTTCTCCAAAGTGTCTTCGTCCATTAGCCACCCCCTTCACTCAGCACACGCATAAATCAAACCGTTTCAGCATGTGTTCCAGTTACTCTTCTGAACTTCTCTAGCATCAGTTTGATCCACCTATTTGAATTTCAATTATTCATCTTACGTAGACATTTACCTTACTGTATGTTAATCTCTGCTTTTACATTGCAGGTTCTGAAGGCTTATCTTTCTAGGTATTAAGTGATTTGTTATCTGGTATTGAGGTGACATTTTTTATGCATATGAATGAAAAGAGAAGCAGTAAAAGGGAAAAGTTGATAGAGTTGAATACATAATAATTTAAATTTTCTAAGACAGAAAAAAAACCATGATGAAAAGAACAGAACTGGGAAGTACACAAAGGCCATTTATTGAAAGAAAGAACTTTGTGTGTTAAGCGCAGGATCACCTCCTGGCTGCCCCCAGTTGGGTGGAGTTTGCAGCTGTGTCATCCCACATCAATTCCACTTGATACTTCTGTTATTCGTTTAGTGCACTTTTCTCTAACAAATAGCTAAGGAGGACATCTGTCTTATCCATCTTTGTTTTCTGGTTTCTACTAACCTTCTTAATCCCAGTTCTTAGTTATTTGTCAGGCATTATCTACGGAACAGCCCTAAAGCTTTTTACACGGTGTCTGGTGCATAGTAGTCACTCATTAAGTATTTTTCTTTTACTTAAAGTGGCTCAGTCTTGTTCTTATGTTTCCTGGGGAAGTGAGCAAAGGCCTTTTTTTTTTTTTTTGGATTTGAAAATAAAAACAACTTTTGTTGCTTTTTGTTCAAAGATATCAGCCCAAGAGAGAATTCCAACTAGACACTTGGAAGAGTTAATAAAGCACAGCAGGCTCCTCTCTCTCCCTGTCTCTGAAGAGCTGGCTTTCCTCATTGTTCTCTCTGGGGCTTAATGAGCAGGTCTGGATTCAGCAGCACATCATTCGGCATTAGAAGCTGCTGGCCAGCTAAAGCCATCACCCTGCTGTCAGCTGCTCTTTCCTCATTCCTCCTCCCAGCAGCACTAATTCATCCCCATGGTGTTAGCTGAGAGCAGGATTCCCTTGGCAGAGTCTGCAGATTCACATTGTACATGATCTGTTGGCCCTTCAAACCTACAGGGGAACGCCAGAAGCGCAGAGCTATTTTAGATGGCTAACAAAGCAGTCAACTTTTTAGAAGCCAAAGCTCCCTCCCCCTTCTTTTTTCTCCTCTCCTCCCCCTCCCCCTCCCTCTCTGCCTCCAGCCTTTGCTCACACATTCCGTTGAATGGGTGATGGGGGCTAGTTTTTTAAAAAGCTATCTGAAGTCACTTCAATGAAAATATATTTGGATTCATGTAGTATTTTTTTCCACAGAATTCAGTTGATTTTTTACAAGTGTTATTTATTCCAACTGTGAAAAACCCCTCAAGGAAGGTAGGGATTCATGGTGGCAGCAAAGAAACAGTGAATATTTTGAGGCACTTCCTAGCCCCTAAAAGTATACAGGAGCAGAATAAGTTGTAGTTGTCATTAGTGGAGACAGAGAGAGAAAACTAGTGTAGTTCAACAGGTGGACCAAGAGTGGAGAGTTAAGTGCTACTTTGTGAGTGTTGACTCCAAGGGAAAGGTAGGATTTGTAGGGGCCTCATGTTACCTGACATGACTTTTTTGTGGGAGATTTGTTTTGAACTGGGCAGCCTGGTAATGAAATCTGCATTAGCAGAGACTCAGAGTCCAACGTGAACAGATTTGTGGGCACATGAACAGGTAGGACCATTGTTAGGTCGGTGATGAAGGCACTATTTGAGAAAGTGCAAATAGGCTATGAGCAAGCATAATGGGGTATATATGTGCCTATTTGTGTGTGTGTGTGTGTGTACATGCATACATGTATGTGTGGATAGGCTAGGTGGTGGGTGGGGGGATAAAATCTTAACTCTTAATCTACATGTGACAGTACAAGGAATTGGGGTTGGAGAAGCCAAAGTAAGGATGGGGTAACTCAATGCAATTTTTTTAATAAGAAGACATGGAAAGACTGGGTGATGTATTGGAGATGGGGAACTACTCCACTGAAATTTTTTGCTTCGGGAGACCCTAAAACTGAAAGCAGTAGATCATAGGACTGAGCTATGGACTTCAGGAGAAGAAGATGAGGACATACTTTCATTTGGAAGACACTGATTTTATGGTCATGGTAGGGAGTTGAATTGAAGATATTTTCTAGGGAGGTGAAGATAATATACTAGAACACAATGAAAATATCTCCTTTCTGAGATGCAAGTCAAAACCACAATGCGACACCATCTCACACCAGTCAGAATGGCCATTATTAAGAAGTTAAAAAAATAACAGATATTGGCAAAGCTGTGGAGAAAACAGAATGCTTATACACTCTTGGTGGGAATGCAAATTAGTTCAGCCCCTGTGGAAAGCAGTTTGGAGATTTCTCAAAGAATTAAAAATAGAATTACCGTTCCACGCAGCAATCCTATTACTGAGCATATACCAAAGGAAAATAAACTGTTTTTCCAAAAAGATGCATGTGCTGTTATGTTCATTGTAGCGCTATTCACAATAACAAAGACATGGAATCAGTCCAGGTGCCCATCAAAGGTAGATTGGATAAAGAAAATGTAGTACATATACACCATGAAATATTATGCAGCCATAAAAAAGAACAAAATCATGTCGTTTGCAGCAGTGTGGGTTTAGCTGGGGCCATTATCCTAAGCAGATTAACACAGGAACAGAAAACAAAATACTGCGTGTTTTCTGTTATAAGTGGGAACTGAACATTGGGTATACATGCTTACAAAGATGGGAACAGTAGACCCTGGGGTTTCCAAAAGAGGCAAGAGAGGGAGAGGAGTAAGGGTTGAAAAACTACCTGTCAGGTACTATGCTCACTACTTGGACAGTGGGATCATTAGAAGCCCAAAGCTCAGCATCACACAATATACCCATAATACCCCCTGTATCTAAAATGAAAACAAAAAATTAAAATTAAAAAAGATCTCTTCTCCATAGTGATTACTGGAGGTACAGAGAACTTAGGAAGCCTCCCAGTCCCATTAACAGTCACTTCTCAGGAGCCCACAATCTTTAAGGTGCTACATGAGGTGTGTGGAAGCCATCTGGTAGGTCATTGCATTTTTGAGAGTCCCTTGGTGAAGAGAAGGAAACTTTTCAAATTGAAACGGTCTTCAGCATATTCTCTGAAGGTGTCTATTTAAGAGATTACCCTTGGGATTTTTTTTTTTTTTTTTTTTTTGAGACAGAGTCTCACTCTTTCGCTCAGATTGGAGTGCAGTGGCACCATCTTGACTCACTGCAAGCTCCGCCTCCCGGGTTCACGCCATTCTCCTGCCTCAGCCTCCTGAGTAGCTGGGACTACAGGTGCCCACCACCACACCCGGCTAATTTTTTGTATTTTTAGTAGAGATGAGGTTTCACTGTGTTAGCCAGGATGGTCTCGATCTCCTGACCTCGTGATCTGCCTGCCTTGGCCTCCCAAACTGCTGGGATTATAGGCGTGAGCCACCGCGACCAGCTGGGATTCTTTGTTTTTTAAAAAAGAAGATTTGGACTTACAAATAAATGGAAAGCACCCATCTAGATCAGCCCTGTCAAAAGTGGCAGTCACTAGCCACATGTGGCCACTGAGTACTTGATACGTGGTTAGTCAAAATTAAGGCATGCTGTAAGTATAAAATCCTCTGATTTTCTTTTCTTTCTTTCTTTTCTTTTTTTTTCTTTTTTTTCTTTTTTTTCTTTTTGTTTTGAGAGGAAGTCTCACTCTGTCACCCAGGCTGGAGTGCAATGGCACAATCTTGGTTCACTGCAACCTCCACCTCCCAGGTTCAAGCGATTCTCCTGTCTCAGCCTCCTGTGTAACTGGGATTACAGGTGTGCACTACCATGCCCAGTTAATTTTTTGTATTTTTAGTAGAAATGGAGTTTCATCATGTTGGCCAGGCTAGTCTCGACCTCCTCACCTCAAGTGATCCACCCGCCTCGGCCTCCCAAAGTGCTGGGATTACAGGTGTGAGCTACCACGCCTGGCCAATCCTCTGGTTTTCAAGAGTTCATATGAATAAAGCAATGTAAAATATCTTACACTTTTTTCCAATTGTATGTTACAATATTTTAGATATAATGGGTTAAATGAAATACATTATTAAAATCAATTTCACTTGTTTCTTTTTGCCTTTTGAAAATGCGGCTAGTAGAAAAATTTAAATTACATGAGTGGCTTGTATTACGTCTCTACTGGACAGCACTGATCTAGATTTACTAGGAATATACTTTTACTAGCTCATTCATTTTATGAAGTTATTTGTTTAACTGTTAGGATTACATATTCATGCTGCAGTATTTACCAGCTATATGTTTGAAATCAATCAGGAAGTAGATTTTTTTGTTTTCCTTTGTGAATGCAATTAGTGATTTCTATTGTTTTGTTTCATTTTTCAAAAATTTCGTTATGATATGTCTAATTTCCGGATGGTGATTTTTTAGTTTTTTTATTTTTCTAAAGGGATAACCTCACTGTCTTGGAAGTAGTTACCTCAGCATATTAATAATTATTTTACAAAACAAACAAAACATCTCTTAACATTTCTCAGTCAGTGTGATGGCTCATGTCATGGTTGTGTTGCTTTAATAGATGATACTTTAAATTGCATTATTGTTTTCTTTCTTGTCATGACAGCCTACTACTATAGAGCTGCTTTTTTGATGCAGCTAGAATAGGTTGGAGCTCCAGCCTTGAAAAGTTTAAATAGTAAAGCTTTAACTACTGTAGGCTTTGGGGACTTTCTGGGGCCCGTTTACCTGCCTCTCTAGTCTGAAGGGAACAGTTCCTAGTTATGGGATGTGAAGAGATTCTGTCACTTGACTGAGTAGTGAATGCTCAGGGCTGCTTTCCTGTGATTCTGGCAGAGCCTCCTCAGAGAGGCAGGGCAAAATAATTGGCTGTTATGCTACAGATGACAAGTGAGCCCTAGGGGCTGTGTGTTTTCTCAATATTGGCTTTTCTGGATGGCAGGGACAAGTAACTCAAAGATGTTTCTGTGAATGTCACTAAATAGACATGGTATAATATAGTCTGTTCATTTCTTACCTGTTAAATAGCATTCACCCCTTTCTCCCATCTCGTTTCATAAAAAAGACTGTTTTGTTAGGAAAACATTTCATTAGGGTGACTGACTTGAACTGTATCCATAGACTTCTTTCCCTAAACACATTTCCTTCGTGTGCTTCACAGATAATTAAAAAGCTGATTGAAAGAAAACAGGCACAGATTCGAAAAGTTTACCCTGGACTTTCATGTTTTAAAGATGGAGTTCGACAGATTCCTATAGAAAGCATTCCTGGAATTAGTACGTATAGACCTTCTTTTAAAAGCGAAATTTTTTAGTAATGCTGTGATTTGTGTTTGAAACAATTTCCAGAATGCAGTAACTTGGAAAGCTATATTGCCCTGCCTGTCTCTGTGTTATCTCTAGTCTTTTAAGAAAGGCAGCAAATGTCATCCTTTTATGTCTTCCCTACCACCCAATACAAACAAACCAAAGGGAGCTTAGATGCCCCCTTGTAATAGCTGTTAATATCCACCGTTTATTAAGAGTCTGCTATTTGTAGCACAGTGCGAATTATTACGCATATGCAACCTTGAAAGCAGGGAATCCTATTTTATAAATGGGGAAATCGAGTTCCAAAGCAGTTAGATCATTTACTGCTAAAGGGCACATAGCCAGTAACGGTCAGAATTAGAAGCAGCCCAGTTCTGATGTCCAAACAACTTACTGTTTGCACTGTGTCTCATTGCCACCAGGGTTTTAACCTCCAAGGTCTGTGCTTGACTAAACTAGTCTCCCCAAACTTCTAAAAAAATGTTATTTGTTATGTGTGATGGAAATTGTATACCGTGTTTCATATTCCCTATTTTACAGTAGTTTTCCTAAGGGTTCTTGGCTATATGTTAGAGTTGAGTTGTACTGGGTTAAACCATACCAAATAGTTGTTTTTATAGGTCAAAAGCCATTGAATATCATCTGGTAATTTTATTCAGTTCAAATCCAAGTTCTTTTTAGTATATTTAAGCATTAATAAACAAAACAAAATCAAACAAACAAAAATTTTCCAGAAAAAATAAAATGTTATTTTGGCAAGATATATCACTTTATTACATCTGCCCTATGGGAGATCTTACTTTTATGCTAAATCCAGAAATTCTACTTCCATGTATTATCTCTGTTAATGACATAATAGCAACCAGATCATTGAATGCCTACTTGTGCCACACATTTTTCTGTGCTTTTTTTTTTTTTTTTGGTACATCAACTACTCTCAATAGGGATAAAACCACCTGATTTTTAGGGTTCTGTTTTATAGATCGATAAACTGAGAGACAACTTACTCTTATTTAGGGTGTGTTACCTTTTAAGGAAAGAACAGGAAATCACATCCAGATCTGTCAGACTCCAGACTGTTTTCTATCTGCTACACTAAACTTTCTTGCATTACAAGCGGGGCCTTAGCCAAATAGAACAGAGACCAGGACAGAGTTTGTTCTGACCTAAAATAACAGCTTAACTCTTTTACAGGGTCACCAGCAAAACATTTGACTTTCAGTTTAAAAAATACACATGCCCACAGTACTGTACATATTTATTTTTTATGCTCTCCACTGAAAGGTTGGTGTTCCTGCTTTAAAAACAGTAACATATGGGGCAGCGTTGTTAGTCTTGGAAATGTTTTATATTGTTAGCAGTATAAGAAAGTAACTAATTGCCATTAATTTCAGTCTTCTCTCAGAAGTAGATTTTTATTGAGGCATGCCTGTAATTTATTGTTTTTGATAAGTATTAACTATGTTACTCTCTTGACCCAAAGCACTTCTCATTCAGTGTTTCATTTTGTTGACGTATAGGAGAGACAGGCTGGAAACCGAGTGGAAAAGAGAAAAGGTAAGTATGACAGGCAAAAGGATGTTAATGGAAGTGATTTTTCCCCCCCACCCAGCAACTTAAAGAAAATGGGCAAACTAATTGTAATCACTTACACAACAGTAGGTGGGTTTTGAGTTTCCTAAAACATTCTGGAATGGTTCCAATTTTAGGTTTTTGTAAGAATGAGCTGAATAGTAATCAGCTGGCAATAGGGTAAAAATCTAATCATTGCTCCTTGTTTTCCTTTTTCCTTTCAAGTAAAGAGCCCAGAGACCCTGACCAGCTTTACAGCACGCTCAAGAGCATCCTCCAGCAGGTGAAGGTGGGTGTCCTCTTTATTCACCTCATGCACATATTTTGAAATGATTTCCCACATGGAATTTCCATATTAGATACCTTACTTTTTTCTTTACCCAAGAGCCATCAAAGCGCTTGGCCCTTCATGGAACCTGTGAAGAGAACAGAAGCTCCGGGATATTATGAAGTTATAAGGTTCCCCATGGGTAATGCCATTAACATTTTCTAAGTATAGATTTAAAACTCTGGATGGCGGTGTGGGGGACAAATGGTTGCTGAGGTTGATTTGTACTCCTCTGTTTAGGGTAGGAAGTGTATGACGGGTGGTGGGACTCCACGCACCGTGGAGGGGCAGTGATGGCAGAGAAGTGGGTGGCTGTGTTCATTAGAGACATTCTGCAGCTGTCGTTTAGAGTCCACATGAGCTTAACGACACTAGACACAGAAAATCCAGGGTAACTGCAGATAGCACTAGGTATGAAAGCTGGTACTTCAGATATAACTTTGCTTATATTCTAACTGTTTGGTGCAAATAGAAAACATCAGCTTATCCTCTTGATATGCTTTGAGTCTGTCATAAATAGGTATTCCTTTTCATAATTATTCAAGATAATAATGAAAGAAGTTAAACTACTTGACTGCTGTCCTTTCAGAGGGAGAAATTCTACTTACCACAATTCTGGATTTTCCATGCCCTTGATGGGTACTGTTAGTGTCACTGTATATACTCTTTACTTCAAGCTTTGTCTCATATCCAAAATCAAACAAAAAAGGATGTCTTCAGAAATGTAGAATTGTGCAGTTTGGTGCTTTGCCCACACTATGCTAAAATGAATGATTAATTGAATCAATTGAGAACGCTCAAATTAAACTAATTTGGCATTGTGTGGGTGACAGACAGCTAGCTGAAATGTTTTCTTTTTATCAGCTATGTGGCCATATTTTTGGAGAGAGCCAGAGTCTTCTGTCTCTTTTCTACTTGTAATCTATTCCAGGTGCTAAGAATTGTGGAAGTCCAGCCTGGGTAAGGTAGTGAGACCCTTACTCACCACCTTAATTTTTTACTCACTAGTAAAAAGCCAGGTGCAGTGGCACACGCCTGAGGCCCCAGCTACTTGGGAGGCTGAGGTTGGAGGATCGCTTGAGCCCAGGAGTTTGAGGCTGCAGTGAGCTGTGATTGCACCACTGCACTTCAGCCTGGGCACTGGAGGGAGATCCTGTCTCAAAAAAAAAAAAAAAAAAAAAAAATTGTGGAAGTATTAAAAATGTGAAAAGGAAGAGTGAAAGGGATGCATTAGTTCCTTGATTAACTGAGTTATTTATAGGTGTTTTCTATAGCATTTAAATGTTTTACATGAACATTTTATATATTTATAGTAATGATTTCAGTAGCCTACACCCCTTAAAGTGGACACACATCTATATGCTTTTCTTTCCCTCTTATCTCTGCCTTACCACTATTTATTTCAGTACAAGAAAATAAAGGGTAGGGTTGAGTCAGTCTAGAATTCTGAATGGAAGGCTGATTTGGGAATCAGTATTGTCCACTATGTGCAAAATATGTTAAAACTCTTTGTGTCCATTTCTAACCATAAATTAACTGATTTTTGTATCCTCTTCTCTGGACTGTCTCAGCTTCTTTTGTGAAACCCTCATGGGAAGTTGTGTCAGTTTGGGGCCCTTTCAGCCCCTGTCCACATGCACTCTGAAGATGTGCAGTGATAGGTCTAGCAGATCCCATTGATCATAGCCTACTTACAGCCTGCTTTCTGAAAGTGTTTTGCTTGGTCCAGCCTGTGAAGGTTGTGAACTTCTCCAGTTGGATACCACCTGTGTGCATAGCTGAGTCTCACGAGGGGAAAACTGACCTAAATGAGCAAGGCCAATGATGGGCTGAAATGTGTGCTGGACAAACTTAATTAAAGCTATAAATGGTGTTCTTCAGTAGGGCAGTATTTTTTTTTTCTTGGTATTGTTTAGATGCTGAGTAAAATATTTAGTTTTGTCCCCAAGATTATCTTGTATTTGAAGACAAGAATGACAAATCAATAATTTTACATTTTCCCATTGTTTCCTTATTTGATTTTTCTAATAACATTACTTTTCTTTCCCCATATTCTAAAAATGGATGGGATTTTCTCTCATATGGATGGGATCTAACCTGTTTTATTTAGGGAGTCACACACTGGACATCACCTGTATAGTCAGTCTGGCCCAAGCATGACTTCTTGTTACCCATGGATGGCTAGGCAGGGTTTTCCTGCTTATCCAGAATTCCCAAATTAAGGGGAAGGGACATGAAAACAGAAATTTAATGGTGTCTCTATATTTGGTACCACCCATATTTAGTTACCTTTTTTAACCCACCTCATTTTGTCGATTGAAAAAACTCTAAGAAGGCCAGAGGAAGAAAAATGCTATCTATAGCTATAGAATAGAAAGGAAGTATTCAGAATTGTTTATAGTTATTCAGAAAAGTCCAGACACCTCCATAATTCTTGCTTTGTTTCTGTTGCATTTCAGGCTCTCTCCATCTTTTCTTACCCACCTCCTAAAAGTAGTTCGAAAGCTTTTGGACAAACTTCTTTGTGTTGTGTCGTCCTTTTGCTCCCCCTCCAACTTTTTTGGGGGTACATGTTTCTTCCTTTTAAAACGTTATAAATATTATATTGAGCAGCATATCTTAAGTGGTAGACATTTAGGTGGAAAAGTGAAAGGAATGTAAACATCTACTTTTACTTAGGGCCAATTTCATTGTTTTTTTCTTCCTTAAATGAGAGAACATTTTGATCTGTTCAGTCACACTTGGATGGGACATTTAGTGTGGATTTGATGAGACTTTGTGTTTCCTAACGCTTTTAGATTTTTCTCTCTCTCCAAATTGTTTTAGTTAGAGAAGAAAGAAAAGTTGAAAGTTGAATTTATAGATGTGATGACATACACTCTAACCGAGATAGGCTTTAATCAAGAGATAGGCAGAAGCAGCTTTTTTCCATTTCTTCTTTGAGGCTTTTGCGGTGGATTTAGGATATTGATGCAAATGAATTTCTTCCCATTTGGGGATATTGTACATAAATTTACTTACCTTATTAAATGATGATCCCAGTGTATTTGGTTATAGGTTTCTTTCCCCTGGAAATTTTGTAACATACTTAGAATTTGGGATATTGGTAGTCAAAAGTGTTCCCCCCCCATTTGACTTATTTTTCTACACATAGTTAATACAATTATAGGTTTTAACAATAAAGCCAGACTTCAAGACAACCAGGGAACCATAAATAGACAAATGTTAGCATCTATTCTGATCTGCATATAATTCTTTAAATTAGTCCTGACAGTGAGGACTGAGGAAACCCCTCTTTAGTTTTATCAGTTTAGCTGGAGTACTGTTTTCACCTGTAAAATTCTGCAATTTAAAGCAAGCAGCTATATTGGGAAATTCTTTGCAATAGTCTCACAAGGCTTACTTGCTTTAGAAAATAGATTATTAAATGAAGTTTGTTATTTTTATTTCATCGATGGAGCTTGAAGCAAAATTCATTCGAATCATTTTACATGCAAGGTCACTGGTATGTTCACAGATGTATTTATTATTAGTTTCTCTACTTTATCTATATGACACCAAAACAACTGTGAGTTTAGTGAAACAAACGCAGTCTGATAGTTTTAAGTAATTAAATGATTCAAAACCAACGTTCCACCTGCTCTGCTCCATATAGATAGAGCTTCTTCTGTATAATTCTGAATGAATAGCTAACAGTAGTCAGTTCATCATACTTATTGTTGCTAATCTACTTAGCTTCCTTGTGCTGAATAGGGGATTGAACCAGATGACTAATAATGGTCCCTTTAATGCTAAAATGGCTGTGATTTGACATTTTAAAAAAACCCACAAGAGAATGAACATAAGATTTAAGAACTGTTTTCCTTGATCATAAGAATTTCTCTTAAATAAAAGCATTGGGATGATAAAAATGTAATCAAACCAACAACATAGATTTCTCTCCCAGTCCCAGTTTTGTCAGCTGGTGTTTAAAATGAGTCAAAGATTGCTAATATATTTTTTTCCTGTGCAGATCTGAAAACCATGAGTGAACGCCTCAAGAATAGGTACTACGTGTCTAAGAAATTATTCATGGCAGACTTACAGCGAGTCTTTACCAATTGCAAAGAGTACAACCCCCCTGAGAGTGAATACTACAAATGTGCCAATATCCTGGAGAAATTCTTCTTCAGTAAAATTAAGGAAGCTGGATTAATTGACAAGTGATTTTTTTCCCCTCTGCTTCTTAGAAACTCATCAAGCAGTGTGCCTAAAGCAAGGTGGTTTAGTTTTTTACAAAGAATTGGACATGATGTATTGAAGAGACTTGTAAATGTAATAATTAGCACTTTTGAAAAACAAAAAAACCTCCTTTTAGCTTTTCAGATATGTATTTAAATTGAAGTCATAGGACATTTTTATTTTATGGAATAGATTTTAATCTATTTACTACTATTAAGGTAAATTTTCTATGGCATGTCCATTAGCTGACTATTCCATGATAGATGATTAGGGGTTTCCTCAAAACCTGTGTGTGAGGAAATTGCACATAGTAGCAAAATTTGGGGAAATTCATAAAATTTGCAGACCGTGAATGTTTCCATTTTTTTCTAATGGAATGTGAGAGTTTATTTTTATTTTATTCTGAAGGACTTTAAGGAAGGGATACATGATTTTAAAAAAGCCTGTAAGAGGTGAAATATATGATGTTTGAAGTCTCATTATAGACTTTTTATATATATTTTTTAAAACACTCATCTAGATGAGGTGCTTTGAGCAGTTCTGAAAAATGCAGTTCCAGGAAAGCAACTGCTTTGATTCCTAAGGAAGAAATTCTAAATAATGCAAACTTTTTAAATAAGCATCTAGGTTTTTGATAATTCTGTGTACCTGCAACAAACTTGTTAGTACATAACCACTATTTTAATAATTGTTTTCTCT
This sequence comes from Chlorocebus sabaeus, assembly GCF_047675955.1. Lineage (NCBI taxonomy): Eukaryota > Metazoa > Chordata > Mammalia > Primates > Cercopithecidae > Chlorocebus > Chlorocebus sabaeus. Next base: position 65,524,096 of record NC_132918.1, read on the forward strand.
ACACAAATGTGTGATATCATATTTGACTTTGCTTATGCAGGCCATAAGTTCCAAAAGATAATTTCCCTGGCCACCAAGGCATAAACTTGAAAACACATGAGATTGAATCAACATGCTTTAATAGGAAAAGATGTGTGGTCTATATATGTATCCATCTGGTGAATCCTTGTTCTAATAAATATTTTTTTTCTTTTCTATGATACACACAGCCACACTGATAATATGTAAATGAACATTTTCCTTTTTATATCTCCAGATTATGTTTATTGTCTGAGGTAAATTAAATTCCCACCAGGGTTTGCTGTCAGTATTTTAACACCCACATTAGTATATGGGTCCAGGGTCATAACCCCCTAAAATCCATCATGCAACCTTATTAATCTATCTTGGGATTCCAGTTTAGTGCTTGGATTTATTTCCTGATTACACTACATAGAAAAGTGAGACATCTGCCATCCCAGCTCTGGGAAAACCAACTAATATACAACCATATAAATGAAGGCCATCTTGATGGTCTCAACACTAATTTTTTATGATGCAAATTTATAAACTGATTTTTGTAAAGGACAAACTTTTAAAAGCGTATTTAACTTGATGTTTTCTATCAGCATAAATAAAATGGTCATGAATAGTCATTAAAAACAGTTGCCAGTGATAATCTGCATGAAGGAAAAAGACCCCCGCAAATGGCTGAGTTGGAAGTATTGTTTTTGATATGTAACAGATATTCAGAATGCTCACACTGAAAATGCCTCAACTTTTTAAAGTATAAGAAACCACCATGAGTGGTGTCTAGATTTCTAATGAAGAATGATGATACAGTTTGGATTAAGTATCTTGGACTAGTTTTAAACAGTGCTTTGTACCGGATCTGCCGAAGCATCTGTCCAGCCTGGTATCCTGTGAAAGTTTGTTATTTTCTGAGTAGACATTCTTATAGAGTATTGTCTTTAAAATCAGATTGTCTCTTCTATATTGAAAGCATTTTTATGTTTTCTAATTTAAAAATTAATATTTTCTTATAGATATTGTGCAATAAAGCTGAAGTAGAATGTGTGGTTTTTGCAAATGCTTTAACAGCTGATAAAATTTTACATTTGTAAAATTAATATATTGTACTGGTACAAAATAGTTTTAAATTATATTTTAAAAAGCTTCCAATCTTGTGGTGTGTTTTATTCATTCAGTAGGCTGAGGTTAACAGAACAAATTATGATCTGGTTGATGACCATCAGTTGAATCCTTAAACCTTCTATCTTAAGCATTCTGTTGCATTTGTGGGAGGTTTCATAAAAATCCATATCTCATCAGTAAGAGGTTTTCAGGAGAGACGCTTACTCAGTCTTTGGAGTTTTCCACTGCATCTTACCCACTTACCCACTAAACAATAACAAAAATGATCCATTGAAAGAAGAGTGTTGTCGGTTTAGAAATTAAAATAATTTTGTTTTTATACTTTGCATCTGTGAAATATATGAATGAGACAGAAATACAGCCGATTTTTAAACATCTCCCATATGAGTTTTTAATGTTATTCAAAATGATGTCTGTAGGAAAGAATACTATATCCTTTTGGGGTTTGAGAGGACCCAACCAAGAGAACCCCTCTTCTCTACTGAAATCTAAACCAACTGAGAAGTTAAAAAAAAAAAAAAAAAAAAAAAGGCATATGATGACCAAAATACTACCTTTAATACTAGTAAAATGGATATTGGAGAATGTGGCTTCCTTTTTATCTGTGGACAATGGGCTTTCTAATGCTGAAACCCAGAATGTGATTGACCAGCTGCTCTGTACCACTGTTCTGTACCCCAGAATGTTACTGACAAGCTGCTCTGTACCCTACTAATGGGGCAGGGACTTTCCCATTAAGCTTAGTGCAGCCCTAGAGCAGTGGTGCTCTCTGAAGGCAGGCCAATCCCCAAGAGGCCCAGGTGAGAGCGGGGCATATCACCCTATGTCCATAATAACCTATGGTAAGTATGTTACTACTTAACTCCTTAATTAGGCAAGCCCCTCCCAGGGGAAGAATGAATGAGGGGACAGAAGGAAGCCAGGAGATGATGTATGTCCTCCTTCAAGGAAGTAAACTTTTGTAATGGAGAATAAGTCTACTTCAATCAATAATTACAAATTGGTCATATTTATTAGAAGCAAATGGTGAGAGGGAGACTTTGAGGTTTTCATTTTACCTGGACGAACGATTTATATTTCCAGAAACTAAGAAGTAGAAACAAGATCAGACTGAAGTACTATGGACTAGTTAATTATTTGTCACCCCTTTAAGCTGATATTCTTTAGACCAATCCTCAGTGTTTATTTAAAAGGATTTTAAGTGCTGCACAAGGAAGGGTAACTGGCGGCAGCTCTTGTCGTTAGAGCTATTCTGCTCTATCCCTTAACTAGCATTCTCCTCTTAGCAAAGTAAAAATGCCAAAGAAAAGCCATCAGCTATTCTAGAATATCAAAGGTCAGAATGGTTGCAAGTTCTTACTTAAGAGGTAGTAATTAGGTTGACAGTTTTTTCATCTGTTGAAGTATATGTTTAAAATTCTTGACCATTCAGACATTTTTTCCTGGCAGAAAAAAGGTGTCTGTGTAGGGGGTAGTGGAGGGTGGGCAGGGAAGGTGGTGGGCAGGGAAGGTGGTGGCAGGGACTGAAATCAATGGCTGTGTTTGAGTCTTAAAGCTCCTGGTATTAAAGTCGTATTTACTTTCTCCTTTGGGTATATCAGTGCTATCAGTATAAGTGATGATGAAGATTGGCAGGATAAAAACAATGTTAACTAATGTCTCAAGTAAAGAGTTGAAAATGAATTTAAAGAGAAAAAAAGAGCAAATGAAAGATTTCCAGGTACACTTTGGAGGAAGAGCTTCAGCAAAGTAAAAAAAAGATGCTGTAAGGAAGTGAGAAAACCATAAGCATTATGAAAGATCCTCTTTAATGTATTTATGTATATTTATGGCTTGATTTATTTATGGGAACATCTTTACTTTCTTATAGAAAAAGGAAGCTAACAATGACAAAGCTGGAAATTTTCTTTGGGTTTATTAAAAAGCAGTATTTCGACAAAGCAGAGAAAAATTAAAAGTCAAGCTTCCTGCTCCCTCTTCTTATTGGGAAGTCCGACACAACCTTCACAGGATCAGGAGTTGAAAAAGATGAGAAATGATATGTGTAATTTGTGTGTGTGTATTTATATACAGCCATGTACCACTTAACGATGGGGATACCTTCTGAGAGATGCAATGTTAGGTGATTTTGTTAGTGTGTGAGCATCCTAGAGTGTACTTACACAGTCCTAGATGGTATAGTCTACTACACACTGAAGCTCCATGGTATGGCCAGTGGCTCTTAGTCTAGGAAGTTGTATAGCATTTTACTGTAAATACTGTAGGCAACTGTAACACAAAGGTAAGTATTTTAAACATATCTAAGCATAGAAAAGGTGCAGTAAAAATATGGTATTATAATCTTATGGGACCACCATAGTATATGCAGGGTATTGTTGTCCAGACATCTTCATTTGGCATGACTGGGTGTATGCATGAAATTTTATGAGCTGAACCAAGGGTTACCAGTCTCAGTTTATCTAGGTTTGAAGTTCTTTAAAAGAAATCCCAGAGAACTTGGAGGCTAAGGACCTTCTGAAAACAATGCACGTTTACATGTGTACACTTTCTGCATATCAGTTCACTTGGTCCTTGGACCCTCCCAAAGTTCATTGGTGAACCCCAGTTTAAGAATCTTTGCTCTCACGAGTCTGGGCAACATAGCGAGACCATATCTCTACCAAAAACAAACAAACAAAAACAAACAATTAGGCCAGGCATCGTGGCTCACGCCTGTAATCCCAACACTTTGGGAGGCTGAGGTGGGCGGATCACGAGGTCAGGAGATTGAGACCATGCTGGCTATCATGGTGAAAGCCCATCTTTACTAAAAATACAAAAAATTAGCCTGGTGTGGTGACGGGCGCCTGTAGTTAGTCCCAACTACTCGGGAGGCTGAAGCAGGAGAATGGCGGGAACCCGGGAGGCGGAGCTTGCAGTGAGCCAAGATCACGCCACTGCACTCCAGCCTTGGCGACAGAGCCAGACTCTGTCTCAAAAAAAAAAAAAAAAAAAAAGGCATCTTTGCTCCATCAACCTGCCATCTTCTAATGTTAACAGATGGACATCTAGTTTCTACTTAAAAACATCTGTGAATGGGAAATTTGCCTTTTTGTGCAATAGTACTGTTCACCAGTGGGATAGGCAAAGGTTTGTAAGAAAGCCCATAGGTTGGGTTGAAGTCAGCTGTTTGTGACCAAGCTCTAGTTCGAGTTTCCCACAGAGTACTGTTAGCGTGCAGCACTGTTCCTATCCCTCAACACACCCAAGCATACTTGTACAGTTGTAGCTATGTGCACAACTCAAGATCCTGTCTGTGTTTTAAAAACATTTTTAGGCTGAGCACAGTGGCTCACGCCTGTAACCCCAGTACTTTGGGATGCCGAGGCGAGTGGATCACCTGAGGTCAGGAGTTTGAGACCAGCCTGACCAACATGATGGAACCCCATCTCTATTGAAAATACAGGCCGGGCGCGGTGGCTCAAGCCTGTAATCCCAGCACTTTGGGAGGCCGAGACGGGTGGATCCCGAGGTCAGGAGATCGAGACCATCCTGGCTAACACGGTGAAACCCCGTCTCTACTAAAAAATACAAAAAACTAGCCAGGCGAGGCGGCGGGCGCCTGTAGAACCAGCTACTCAAGAGGCTGAGGCAGGAGAATGGCGTAAACCGGGGAGGTGGAGCTTGCAGTGAGCTGAGATCCGGCCACTGCACTCCAGCCTGGGCGACAGAGCGAGACTCCGTCTCAAAAAAAAAAAAAAAAAAAAAAAGAATACAAAATTAGTCAGGCGTGGTGGCACATGCCTGTAATCCCAGCTACTTGGGAGGCTGAGGCAGGAGAATCACTTGCAACTGCGAGATGGAGGTTGCCGTGAGCCGAGATTGCATCATTGCACTCCAGCCTGGGCAACAAGAGCGAAACTCCATCTCAAAACAAACCAAAAACATTTTTAAAAATTGAGGTATAGTTAACATACAATAAAATGCACTGGTCAGACCAGGTGTGGTGGGTCATGCCTATAATCCTAGCGCTTTGGGAGGCTGGGGCAGGAGGATCGCTAAAGCCCAAGAGTTTGAGACCAGCCTGGCCAAACATGGTGGAACCCTGTCTCTATTAAAAAGCACAGGTCTTAGATGTTAAGTTTGATGACTTTTGGCAATTATCTACACCAGTATAATCACAACCCTAAAGACAGGACATTCTTATCACCTAAGAAAAGTTCCCTCACGCCCCTTTCAGGTCAATTCTCCTTCTGTCTCCAGAAAACCACTTCTGATTTCTGTCACTATAGATTCGTTTTGTGTGTTACTTGATTTCATATAAATGGGGTCTTAGTTTGTACTTTCTGGGGTCTGGTTCATCCACATTGTAGTATGTATCAGAAGTTCATTCCTTTTTGTTGCTGAAGAGTATACTATTGTAATATTCCACAATTTATCTTCTCAAGTTTAGTGGACATTTGGGTAGTTTCCAGGTTTGGGTCTTACAATAATGCTGCCATAAACATTTTTTGTGCAGGTCTTTTTGTAAACATATTGGTATTCTCTTATGTGAATACCAGATAGTGAAACTGTTAGGTCACGAAGTAGATGAGGGCTTAATTTTATAGGAAGTTCCCCCTGCCCTTGTATTAACCTGTGAGGCATTTTTTTATTCGAGTTCCAATATTCACTGTTACCTATTCCTTCTACGTTTTACATTTATAAATTACAAATTTGTTTGTAAATTATATGTTTTCTCTTATTCATGTTATTGAAAAAATATTGAACAGGATGAGGGAGAGGATGAAACTTTCCATTATGATGCTGGATACCAACTTTCAAGATGCCAAAGATCAAAATCACTCGAGTGTGACCATGCAGCTGTATGTGAACTCACCTAACAATCCCGATCCAGGCTACATTTCCCACCTTTTCTATAATACCAAGCTGGAATAAATTTTAATTACTCTCCGTTTTACTTATTACATGTATCTTCTTGCACAAATGCTACTTCCCAACACCCTTTATGATAGAACGCCATACTCATTATCTTGAGTCTATTCTCATTAGACACATGCTTTTCTGCTCAAAGTCGTAGTCAGGATGTATTTAATGTATGTGAAGATGGTCTCAAGTGAATGTAAAACACTATATAAAATTTTAAGTTGACACTATAAATTTTAAAAATGCTTTTTACCTAAACCAGTATTCAAGTATTTTTAATATATTATTTTATTTGTACTGGCACTAAGTGGGTTTGAACTAGCAGAATTTAGTGCAGATAGTCAATCTGTGGATGCTGCATAGATTCCTATAACCAAGTAATTTCCTCAGGAATCTACCACTTATTAAGCACTTAGTAAGTGTTAAGCACTTTTCTAAGCATTTTATATGTACTAACTCACTGAATCCTTACAATTCAATGAAAATACTGAGATACAGAGAGGGAATTTTCCCAAAAAGGCATATGCAGGGATTCTGGATCCAGAGTCAGTGCTCTTCAATGCTATGCAATGCCACAGCTACATTTAAAGAATCATGGTCCTAGTTTGTTGCAGCATGAAGTATCTGGATATTAAGGCTACCAACTGTAGTTCCTATTCCTTCACATTTCCCTGCTATTTACCTCAAATTCCTATTCCACATTTATTAAGTATCTCCTATGTTTAAAATGATAAAGCCCTTTAATGCTAAGATTCTATTACTGGGAAAGAAAAGTCAATTGGAGAAGAAATGTCACATCAGTGAATTAAGAGATGAGAGACTAATTTCAGGTCAGGGTGAGAGTTGATGACATGTTGTGGGATCAGGTTGGATAGAGTCATGAAACACCTTGCTAAGAGCCTGGCCTTCTAGACCAGGGGCCTAGGCCCAAGGGCCTAGAACAATGGCCCAAGAAGGCTACTGAAACTTGGAGTGTGTGTAGGTACAAAGTGATCAAAGTGGCAATTATATTTTCATGGAGAGGTCAGACATTGAATAGTAATTACAGGTATCTAGAGTGCTACAATGAAAGGTAGAGCCTGCAGTGGTGGGACTAAGGGTGGCTTCAACAAAAATACAAATTAAATCAAAAGACTTTTTAAGCAAATGTAGCTTTAATATATGTTTCCAGGGTACTCCCCTGGCTCCTTGTCCCAATATCTCCTCCATTCAAAAAATCACCACCCTAGGGCCCTGTTTATAAGGAAATTCTGGAGCTTTTATTAGTATAGTGCTATGAGATTATAAAAAGGAAGACAAAATCTGGTAAGCAGGAACTTAGAGAAAGCTTCTGAGAGGAAGTGGCTTTTTAAGCTGAAAGATTAGAATAGGCATTGACCAAGGCAAAATCTGGAAGAAGGCAGGCAGAGACAACACAGGCTAAGATCTCCAAAGAACTGAGAGAATTCAATATGACAAGAGTTGCAGACGCAGAGGAGTGTAGTGTGAGATGGCGCAGGGCCATAACAGGCCATATTAAGAATAATGGATTTTATTTTAAGAGAAATAGGAAATGGATTTTAAGAGAAACAGGAAACAGCTGTTAAGAATAGTCACATTTTGTGATTTTAAAAAATCATCTAGGAAATGGGATTGGAGACTTTCACTTACACAATATTGAAGACTAAGATAACTTAAAAACTTTGACCCCTGAAAACACCTGGAAATGGTAGGTAAAATGCAATATATTTGAGGGCATAGCTGAGCTTACAAGAAAGAAAAGGCAATCTCCAAGTGACACAACCAACAGGAAACTTAAAAGAGGGGTTCAATACATGTACTGATTCCTTGGTCACCCTGGGAAAGTTGCTATCTCTAATTAAAGGGTTTAGGTTTTAATATATATGTAGGCTGAGTGAAACAGACTGTCAACACCCCTCCATCTCTCCCCCCACACATAAAGCTAGAATCTATTAAAGGTCTGCATACATTAGTGAACACATGGACTAAAAAAGTTTTCTAAGGATGTGAAACCCCTGGACTTTACCTCAAGCAGATTTGGGTTTCAAGTTTTCATTCCCTACAGTCTGGGAATCTCTAAACAAATTCCCAAACATAATATAAAATAAAAATTGCTTCTTTGGTAGGTGATACCTCCAGGGCTCCTGGTAAAAGCAAACACAAAATCAGTCTACACAGATGTTTCTACAACCTAGTCCTTTCAGAAGGAAAAATAAGTTCCATGAAGGATGAGCTCACAATAAAAACTTAGAAAATATGTGAGCAAATAATTGAAAGTCAGCAGATACAACAAATATCAGAATTAGAGTGCTTATAATTGCTAAAAATAGAGAACAAAACATTAAGTGACAGGTTAAATAGGTTGATATAACCAAGGATAGAATGAGTGAACTGGAAGATAGAACTGATGAAATGATACAGAAAGAATGTAGCTAAAGAGATGGAAAATATGAAAAAGGAGTTAAGAAACACAGGTTATAAACAATGTGAATTCCATCAGGGCAGAATATTAGTTTTGGTCACTGAGGCATCCCAAGGGCCTAGAACAAGATCTAGCACAGTTGTTCCTGACTATTATTAGTTAAATCAAAGCCCAAAAATTATGAGATATTGCATAAGGAGAGAATGGGAAAAAGGCAACATTCAACAAGCCAATAATTTTTCATAATAAAAAGCATGAATATTTATAACCATAGTGAATCCCAAGCAGGATAAATTATTAACTTCCACTTCTGCCTATGAAGTCCTCTACTATGGGACTTGTTCAGCCACTATAAGCAAAAAGGATGGAAAATATTAATCAACTTTTTCAGAAATTGTGCAATAGCTAGTAAAAGATTATGATTCCAGAGAGAGGGAAAATAAGCAGTGAGCCCCATGTTCTTCCTATATTTCTTCCCAACGTAGTTTCAGAATTGTGAGACAAGGAGTGAGAATCCAGAGTCCAGTAATATCACTGAGTTGAAGAGACAGACTGAAGTTTGGAGAGGCCGCAAATGTAGAATTTGCTAGCAGAGTAACAGACAGGAAAGAGCTATGCAGAGAAAGAGCTCCAGAATTCTGTCTCCTGAGTGTTGACTGAATACTAATCCATTCATGTGTAGGATGAAACTTCATGTAACTATGGAAAGAACTGCAGGGTAAAGAACAATTGCAGGGAGTTGTGAGCCAAACAACGCTCAAAAGTAATACTTTGAACAGGCTTGGGAATCATTCAAGCAACCAGCAGCCAGAATGGATAGACCTTGTTGAATAAATGGGACATTCAGTGAAGACCCTAGATGCTTCACATCTTTGTACTGGGGGTAAGTGAGCATAGAGTGAAAGCTCCCATAGATCTGCCCCGAAAAACTTAAAAGCAAGCCTAATAAAGATGAAGCTGATCTCTAACAAACTTAATTGCCTGACAAAACAAAGTTAACTCTTTAAAGGAATACAAGAAGATATAGCTTATACAAATGTAAAACTCCCAATGTACAGTATCCAATTTAAAAAGTTACAAGATATACAAGGCAGGACAGTATAATAAACGACTAAAACAAAAATAGGCCAATAAAAGTTGATCCAGAAATGACAGAGATAATGGAATTGACAGATGGGGGTGTTAAAATAGTTATTCTGAACATTATAAACATGCTCTAGAATATGAAACATGAATACAATAAAGAGACAAATAAAATATATAAATATATATAAAATAAAGAACCAAATGGAATTTCTAGAGGTAAAAAAGAAGAAAATACAATATCATGACAGAAAAAATACACTGGATAGGATTAATACACGATTTAAAAAAGCAGAAGAAACTATCCAAAATGAAGCCCAGAGGGAAGAAAAGACTAAAAATCACAAGAGATTTAGAAAATACTTTAGACTAAATGACAACATACAAAAATTTGTAGGGTGCAGCTAATAGAGTACTTAAAGGAAAACTTACAGCATTAAAAATACTCATATTAAAATAAGAGAAGTCTTAATTCATAGTTCCTTAAGAAGTTAGGAAAGGGCAAATTAAATCCAAAGTAGAAGGAAGCATGTCAAAGAGTAGGAATCAGTGAAATAGAGAATGAATAAAAAAGAGATACATCACTGAAACTAAAAACTGGTTCTTTGAAAGTCATAAACTTCTATTTAGATTGATCAAGAAGAAAGCACAAATAATCCCTTTTCCTGTTTGGACAAAAGAGCGCAGCTTGCTGCCAGCACTCGTTTAATTTTACATAAATACGTTCTTAGAGACTGAAGCAAATCTGACTGATTTTCAATGTGAAAATAAAATATAAAAACTTTTCTTGGAGTTATTTCAAACAGAACTAACATCAGAATTGTCTGAATCATCAGAATCGTCTATTTTGGAAAAACTGGGTTCATCAAATGAATCTTCGACCAACAACTGTTCAAGAATGATGTTAACATCACACATAGGATTGCTTCGTTTTCCAGAATTTGACATTTTCAGGTTTTGAGAATTACTACATTTTCTAAATGGAAATATAGTACTACTATAAACAGAATGCTATATACACAATATCTTTTGTTTCCAAAGTCAATATACTAGAGTGATGGAAAAACAATAAGAGCGAGCTTATTTTGTGGCAAAGTTATCTTTGGGTAAACGCTGCAGCCACAAGTGCTGCCAGTGAATATGCTTGTGGCAAATGGGAAAAAGGTTATCAATATCAGGAATGAAAGGAGGAGGATAACTAGAGCTCTTACATGCAAGACAAAAAGTACAAGGGAATATTATGAATAACATGTCAAACAATTTGATAACTTAGATGAACAAAAGCCTTGTATAACACAAATTAGCAAAACTGTCTAAAGAAATAGAAAATCTAAACATCTCTGCATCAACTTTAAAAATGAATTCATAACTTAAAACGTTTCTACAAGCAAAAGTCCTAGCGCAAATAGTCTCACTAGTGTGTCAAACTTTCAAGAAAGGAGTAATATCAATCTACACAAACTCTTTCAGAAAACAGAGGAGGTGGGAGGACTTGTGAACCCCTTTTATGAGGCTAGTATTATTACCCTGATAACCAAAGCTAGAAAATATTTTAAAAACCATAAGAAAACTATAGACCAATAACTCTCACAAACATAGATATGAAGGTCTTTAACAAAATATTAACAAAATTTAGCAATATACAAAAATGATGTTATGACTGAGTGATGGATTTATCCCATTAACTCAAGGTTGGTTTAACATGGGAAATCCATTAATTGAACTCACCATATTAAGAGAATAAAAGAGAAAAAAAAACCATCTCAATAAAGTAGCTGACAAAGTTCAACAGTCACTCAAGATTAAAAAAAGAAAAAAGGAAAAAAACCTCCCAGCAAAGAAAGAATACAAGGAAATATCTTCAGTCTGAGAGGTTATTAGTGATCACTTACAGCTAATATCACAGTAATGCCCTAGGACCAAATGCTTCCTCCCAAAGTCGAGAAAAAGGCAAAGACAAGGGCTCTTCTCACCCCCATTCAACATTATGGAGGAAGTTCTAGTAGTGCAGTAAAGCAAGAAAATACATGCAAAACAGAAAGATAGAAGTAAATTGCCTTTATGTGTAGACTTTAAGATCATGTACAAAAAAAGTCCTAATGGAACTGCAAAAAATGGTAGTAGAACTAGTGAGTGAATTTAGCAAGGTCTAGGTATGAAAATCAATTGTATTCCATAAACTAGCAGCAAAATAACTGAAAATTAAAAATAATACATTTATAACATGTCAAGAATATGAGTTGCGAAGGGACAAACTAACAAAATATGAAGAAAAATTAGAATGACTAGACTTCTCAACAACAAAATCAAGTCTGTAAGAAAATTAGTAACTCTTAACCTATACCTCAGGAATGAGGGCAAAATTAAATTCATTTTAAGGGAAACACAGAATTTGACCACTATCAAAATGACATAAAGAAAAAGTAGAGTAGTTTCTTAGTTCATTGGTGTTGCTATAAAGGAATACCCGAAGCTGGATAATTTATAAAGAAAAAATGTTTATTTGGCTTACAATTCTGGTGGCTGGAAGATTGGGCATGAGGTGAAAGTCTCAGGCTGCTTCCACTCATGCTGGAAGGCAAAGGGGAGCTGGCATGTGCAGAGATCACATGGAAAGAAAGGAAGCAAGAGAGAAGTAGCACCAGTCTCTTTTAAACAACCAGCTGTCTTGGGAACTAATCAGTGAGAGCTTACTTATCTCCTCCTCCCAGTGAGGGCATTAATTCATTCAGGAGGGACCTGTTCCCATGACCCAAACACCTGCCATTAGACCCACCAGCAACACTGGGGATCAGATTTCAACATGGGACTTGGAGAAACCAAACTGTAGCAGATAGAAAGCAAAAAAAAAAAAAAAAAAAAAAAAAATTCAATAAAAGTAAAATTATAGCAGTTATCACAATACCTGTACATTTACAACTCCTAAGGGAGAAAGATTAAACAGATTCAATAATTAGAGAACCTGTAAGACTTATAATCATTAAAAAACTAGTACAAAATTTCCCCATGAAAGCATAGAAAGATAAGATGGTTTTGGTGTCAAGTTCACCAAACTCTCAATAGGTACAACTTGTTCCCACAGATACCAAAAATACAAGGTATATACAAGAAATTATATAGGCAAATTTTAGTCATGATCATAGATACAAAAAATCCTAAACAAAATGTTGGCCGGGCGTGGTGGCTCACGCCTGTAATCCCAGCACTTTGGGAGGCCGAGACACGCGGATCACTTGGTGTCAGGAGTTTGAGAACAGCCTGGCTAACATGGTGAGACCCCAACTCTACTAAAAATACAAAAATTAGCTGGGCATGGTGGGCACACGCCTGTAATCCCAGTTACTTGGGAGGCTGAGACAGGAGAATCGCCGGAACCCAGGAGGTAGAGGTTGAGGTAAGCCGAGATTGCACCACTGCACTCTAGCCTGGCTGACAGAGCGAGACTCCTCTCAAAAAAAAAAAAAAAAAAAAAAAGTTAGCAAACAAATCCTACCTAGGTATTAAAAGAATTATGACTTAGAAGAAAACAGAAGGAAAAAAATAGACAAATTGGATTCAATCAAATTTCAGAACTATTGTACATCAAAGAACACTATCAACAGAGTAAAAAGGCAACCCACAGAATGGGGGAGGACATTTGGAAATCACATATCTGATAAGGGACTAATATCTAATATATATATAGCCTAAAACACAACAACGAAAAATAGCGTATTGGATTTGAATAGACATTTCTTCAAAGATACACAAACTTTAATGTTCATTGATGGATAAAGAAAATATGTATACATACAATGAGATATTACTCAACCTTAAAAAGGAATAAAATTTTGATACATGCTATAATATGGATGAACCTTGAGGTTATTATGCTAAGTTAAATAAGCCAGACACAAAAGGACAAATATCCTATGATTCCATTTCTGTTAGTTACCTGAAACAGTCAAATTCATAGAGGTAGAAAGTAAAACTAGTGGTTACCAAAGATTGGGAGAGAGAGGAAAGGCAGAGTGATTGTTTAATGGGTACAGAGTTTTAGTTTGGAAAGAAGAAAAAGTTCTGGAAAAGGGTGTACAATCATGTGAATGTACTTAATGCTACTGAACTTTACAAATAAAATGATCAAAATGGCCAGGTGTGGTGACTCATGCCTGCAATCCTAGCACTTTGGGAGGCTGAGATGGGAGGATTGCTTGAGGCCAGGAGTTTAAGACAGGCCTAGGAAACACAGTCTCCAGCTCTACCAAAAAAAAAAAAAAAAAAAAAAATTAGCCAGGTGCAGTGGTGCACACTTGTAGTCCTAGGTTAAGGGGATCCTTTGAACCCAGGAGTTTGAGGCTACAGTGAGCTATGATTGGCCACTGCACTGCAGTCTGGGTGACAGAATGAGAATAAAAAAAAAAAAACTTAAAAAGATCAAATGATAAATTCTATGTACATTTACCACCTCCACCAACACACAAAAAATTGTGACTATACAATATACCCAGCATAAAGCTAAACAAAGCAATGGAAAGAAGCCCATTCTATGACAAAGCTAGGAATATTCAGCAGTGGGGAAAGAAGACATTAGTCAATGAATTCTGCTGGGACAACTGGTTATCCTCATGGGAAAAAATAAAATTAGATCCCTAGTACTCAAAATAAATGCCATATGGTTTAAAGACCTTAAAGCGAAAAACAAAACTGTACAAATTTTAGACAAAATCTTAAGGAAGAAGGTGGTAGAGGATACTAATATTTCAAGCTTCTAAATATCAAAGGGAATTATAAGCAAGGTATAAAAAAGGGCAGAGATTGAAGAAAGATACTTAGAATACATGTAAACAGAAAAAAGGACTAGTATGCAGACTATATAAAAAATCCATAGTTTTACATTCTAGTAGAAAAGCAGGGAAAAGGTATAATAATTCATAAAGGAAGAAATGAGAATAATAAACACTTGAATTCTCATAAGTAATTAAATCAATGAGATACAAGTTCATAGTAATTAAAACAGAGAGAGAAATAATTTCATACTTCCTGGCTTGGCTAATTTTAATGTCTAATAAAACTAAGTGATCGACAGCGTGTGCTGCTACTGGAATTTAGAAATTGCTGTTAGGACAGTGATATACTCCTTATAACAGAATTGGTGCAACCACTGCAGGAAGCAATTTCCTACAGTTCAATATACTCTACAACCGAGCAATTCCACTTCTAGGTATTAACTTTATAGAAAGTTAAGCATTTTAAGTGTACAAAGATGCACAATGTTCACTGCAGCACTAATTTGTAAATAATAAAGTGGAAATGAATTGTGTCTGAAAAGAAGAAATGAGTATGTCTGATTTATATAATAAACTGTACAATGATGAAAATAATCTACATCTGCCAACATGGATAAATCTCAAAAACAATGCTGAAAGTCAGTTGTAAAATGATACGTACAACATAATATTCATATAAAATGTTAAGATATAAAACAATACTTAAAAGCCTATGGATAAATATGACAAGATTATAGGAACATTACAGATACAAACACTTTAACGCTGATTTTAGGATAATGATTGACTCTTGGGATGAAGGGAAGGGAAGGATCACAGCTAGATCAGAGTGTCAGAGCAGAATGATCTTTAAGGCAAAAATTAAAGTACTCAATGGTCTAGAGCAGGAGTTGGCAAACGTTTTTGGTAAAGACCAGAAAGTAAATATTTTAGGACTGTAGGCCAAGAGGCAAACTCAAGAATATAATGTAGGTACTTTACTGGGGTTCAAAGTTAGTGCTTCTATCACTAAAATTGATTTCAAGTGTTTGCTTTTTTTTTTTTCCAACTATTTAAAAACGCAGAAACTATTCTTAGCTTATAGGCCATCCGGAAGCAGGTGGTGTGCTAGATTTGGCCCATGGTCCAACTGAACTTTCTGTGATGATGGAAATGTTCAATATTTCCTCAATTGTCTAATATAGCCACATGTAGCCACTGATCACTTGAAAGGTGGTTACAGGGATTGAGAAACCGACCTTTTTTTTTTTTTTTTTTTTTTTTAAAGACATTGTCTCGCTCTGTCGCCCAGGCTGGAGTGCAGTGGCGCCATCTCAGCTCACTGCAAGCTCCGCCTCCCAGGTTCACGCCATTCTCCTGCCTCAGTCTCCCGAGTAGCTGGGACTACAGGTGCCCCCCACCACGCCTGGCTAATTTTTTGTATTTTTAGTAGAGACGGGGTTTCACTGTGTTAGCCAGAACGGTCTCGATCTCCTGACCTCGTGATCCGCCCACCTCGGCCTCCCAAAGTGCTGGGATTACAGGCGTGCGCCACCCGCCCAGCCGAGAAACGGACTTTTTTACTGTCTAGTCTTAGTTTAAGATAGCTACTCTAGTGTTTCCATGAATTTAAAGAATAAGTATAAAGGGAGTAGTAAGAAAAAAAATTGAAAAATTAAGAGACTGTGATGGGAGACTAGGGTATATGAATCAGTGATGACGGGGCTAGAAAAATCGGGGATGATGAAAAGGATTTCGGCTCTGACTGACATAGAATACAGAAAGATAGGGAGATAACAGCCAAGAAAATCTGAGATATCAGGATTAGAACGATCCCCCCATAAAATTATAATTTGTGAATCATGAACTGGGAGATTACATAGAGAAAAGTTGGGAGAGAGAAGTGTTAGGTTGAAAGTATGGAGGGGAAGCTGAGAGTTTCACAGCAATGACTACTGAAAATACTAAGGATTAACTCACCTAGATCACACCCCCGCCCCCAAAAAAGAGAATACCAAGGGGAGGGGAGAGGAAATGTCCAAGGATGAGAATAGTGAAGACAGAGAGATATTCTGTTTTTGATATTTAAAGAATAGAAGGAAAGCAGTCACTATCTTATACAAGCTTTATTGCTCTTTAAAAATGAATAACCTACAAAGTTTTAAAATTTAAAGAGGTATATACAAGTATAGACATCAAACTTTCTGAACTGAACTAATTCCCTTTCGTTGGCTGATCAAAAATATGCAAAAACCCTAAATATTCACACAGTTAATCTTTCAGATTTCTGACTAAATAAGGAGCTATCCTGAAAGTACATGACATTTGTAATTTTATTGAGGCATCACTCTGAACATACAATTAGAGCTTGGGGTTCAGAACTAGTCACTTACCTAGTCCCTGAGCCTAAAAAACAATAAATTTCTCTAGTCATTTTTCCATACACATTTTATCTGAAAAATTAAATACAACAGTGGTATGAGGAATTCATAAACAACTTAGGGGGTACCCTACTGTAAATATCAAAAATTTATTCTATTCAAATACTACATAGAGTTTCAAAAGATCCACAATAATTTATTTTACTTAAATACTGTACTGAAGGGTTTCAAAAGATCCTCTTAGAAAATCATTCACTTTAGTATCCCCCACTTAAGGGAAAAATAGAGATGCCAGAAGCTTATAACGAAAATATCTTAATTTGAGTAATCATTATTCATTTCTAAAATGTTTGTATAAGATATATTTTGGGGCCGGGCGCGGTGGCTCAAGCCTGTAATCCCAGCACTTTGGGAGGCCGAGGCGGGTGGATCACGAGGTCAGGAGATCGAGACCATCCTGGCTAACATGGTGAAACCCCGTCTCTACTAAAAATACAAAAAAAAACTCGCCGGGCGTGGTGGCGGGCGCCTGTAGTCCCAGCTACTCGGAGGCTGAGGCAGGAGAATGGCGGGAACCCGGGAGGCGGAGCTTGCAGTGAGCCGAGATCGCGCCACTGCACTCCAGCCTGGGTGACACAGCGAGACTCCGTCTCAAAAAAAAAAAAAAAAAAAAAAAAGATATATTTTGGGCTGGGCACAGTGGCTCATGCCTGTAATCCCAGCACTTTGGGAGGCTGAAGCGGGCAGATCACCTGAGGTTGGGAGTTCGAGACCAACCTGACCAACATGGAGAAACCCTGTCTCTACTAAAAATACAAAATTAGCTGGGCGTGGTGGCGCATGCCTGTAGTCCCAGCTAGTCGGGAGTCTGAGGCTGGAGAATAGCTTGAACCTGGGAGGCAGAGGTTGCAGTGAACTCAGATCACGCCACTGCGCTCCAGCCTGGGCAACAAGAATGAATTTCTGTCTCCAAAACAACAACAACAAAAAAAGATACATTTTGACCAACATTAAGGGGTTTAGGCAGCATAAGAAATCGGTATGATGATAATGCTTAAGTTTAGTTATTTATATTCAAAAGAAAAAACAAATTAGATTTATTAACATTTTAATACAAAACATCCCATTTGAAGCATAGTTCTGAAGAAACGTTTATGAGCTAGGGTCCTGTCAAGAGAATATTCTATGGCAATGGCTCACTCTGTTTGTGTACTCTTACAGATCCTCTCTTGAAGCAACAGAAAGAGGTGTAGATTGAATTTAAACAATATCCAACAAAACCTTCATTGTAATTGTTTCATACTTTTTTTAGAACGTCTCAAATCCTTTTTCTGCTTGAAAATAGGAGAATTCAAAAAGCACAAATCTGTAAAAGGGTCCCCTCTTCTCAGTTTCCTGGAAGAGTAAAAAGAGATCTCAGGCATAATATAAGCATCCCAATATTAACTTACTCCTCAGTATCAAGTTATGGTAAAATACACCAATTTTAAATGTTACCACTTCAGTTTTTTAAAATCAAATGTTTTTATTTCAGAAAAAACTCATTATTGAACAAAGCTCCATAACCTTATTCCCCCGACATGTATCATTAAAAATAAGTTCCCACAAACCAAATACTTACGAAGTGAGGGTGGGCTCCTTATAGTTCACGCTGACTGTGCACCTACGTTTAGGCAGAGCCACTGCTGGGCTTTCTTTATTCTTTTTTGGAGAAAGAGAAAGCCTTCCGATTTTCACAACAGGATACAAGGAGACATTGGTGATATCCTTCAGTTTAAGATGAGGTGACTGGTGAGTTTCAGGTGGTGTACCTACAAAATAATTTTTACTGAATGATTTAAATTAAAAAAACCCACACAGGAACTAAAATTGTACTCAATTTTATATATCTTAACTGTATACAAAATCCAGCATTTAATAACAGAATTTTTTTTAGATGGGCTCTCATTGTGTTGCCCAGGCTGAAGTGCAGTAGTGTGATCTCAGCTCATTGCAACCTCCACCTCCTGGTCTCAAGCAATCCTCCTGCTTCAGTCTTCTGAGGAGCTGGGCCTACAGGTGTGCACCACCATGTCCGGCCAATAATACATTTTTTTTTTTTTTGGCTTTTTCATCATTTTTTCCTCTTCCTTTCAAACTATTGTTGAAATATTAATTATAACAGAACACTTCACTAAAACTTAAAATTCTTCTAGGATAGCTTGGGAATAATAAGTTAGTTTAACCATGGAATTTCATTTTAGTCATACCTTGCTATTTGGAATCAAGTCCTCTCTCTTTCAATACCAAGGTTTTTATCAAGTCTCTTCCTATAGTCTTATAAAGCCGCTAAAATTCCTTCTATTAAACAAATGAGAATTCTAAATAACAGCTTCTGTGTAAACCAGGAGACAAACTAGCATGTTAAAAAGTTACTCAGTTTTTTTCCCATCATAAACATTCAAGTATACTTTGGAGCTACACCTATATTGGAAGGCAAATGTCCAACACATAGTAAAGACACTGCAAAACAATCTCCTCAAATAGCTTTAAAAAGCAAACTGTACCCCCAAAAAAGTAAACTATAACCGTGAAATGACTGTATACTAAGAGCCATATGCTCCAGTGTTATCTGGTTTTTATAGTCTGTCCTGTTTGTTGCCACATAAATATATTGTACTGTATTAATTATTCCAACTTTCAGTTTGAGAAATATATCTTATGGAACAATATCAGATCGGTGGCTACATTCTGGAAAAACGCTTCTCAAACTTTAATGTGTATATGAATCCACAGGAGGACTTCTTAATGGCCAGGGACGGTGGCTCACGCCTGTAATCCCAGCACTCTGAGAGACCCGAGGTTGAGTTTCAGGTCAGCCTAACCAACATGGAGAAACTCCGTCTCTACTAAAAATACAAAATTAGCCCGGCGTGGTGGCACATGCCTGTAATCCCAGCTACTCGGGAGTCTGAGGCAGGAGAATAGCTTGAACCCAGGAGGTGGAGGTTGGGATGAGCTGAGATTGTGCCACTGCACTGTAGCCTGGGCAACAAGAGCAAAACTCTGTCTCCAAAAAAAAAAAAAAAAAACCCCACAAAGATGCAGATTCTGACTCCAGGGTATGGGATATGGCCTGAGATTCTGCATTTCTAAGAGGTCTAGGGATCAAACTCTTGAGTAACACTATTTTAGAGTATATTTTTTTCTTTAAAAAATGTATTTTTATGGATTTTATGTATTTTTATGGATACAGGCTCACACATCTGTAATCCCAGCACTTTGTGAGGCCAAGGCAGGAGGACTGCTTGAGTCCAGGAATTTGAGACCACCCCGGAAACACAGTGAGACCTCATCTTTACAAAAAGTAAAAAAAATAAAATAAAAATTAGCCAGGTGTGATGGCGTATGCCTATAGTCCCGGCTACTGGGGAGGCTGAGGTGGAAGAATCACTTGAGCCTGGGAGGTTGAGACTGCATTGAGCCATGACAGTGACAGTGCCCTCCAGCCTGGGTGATAGAGCAAGACCCTGTCTCAATTAAAAAGTGAACCACCACCAAAAAATCCCAACTTCTTCTGGACATTTTCAAATGTACACAAAGATGGCAGTAACAGTATAATAAACTCTGAGTTACCTAGGTTCAATAATTATCAACACTGCCAATCTTGTTTGATTTTTTTTTTTTTTTGAGACCGAGTTTTGCTCGTTGCCTAGGCTGGAGCACAATGGCATAGTCTCGGCTCACTGCAACCTCTGTCTCCTGGGTATAAGCGATTCTCCTGCCTCAGCCTCCCGAGTAGCTGGGATTACAGGTGTGTACCACCACGCCCAGCTCATTTTTTTGTATTTTTAGTGGAGATGGGGTTTCACCATGTTGGCCAGGCTGGTCTCGAACTCCTGACCTCAGGTCATCCGCCTACCTCGGCCCCCCAAAGTGCTGGGATTACATGCATGAGCCAACCCGCCTAGCCTACAGCATATTTTTAAGAAGATACTTGCCTGCTACCACTGACTAAATGATTTAGAAAGTTGGTTCAGTTTTTAAGGTTTTAATCTCCTTATAAACAAAATAAGCATCATAACACCTATACTTCACAGAATTGTTGAGGATCAAATAAAATGATATAACAATGTTT
Organism: Chlorocebus sabaeus; assembly: GCF_047675955.1. Taxonomy (NCBI): domain Eukaryota; kingdom Metazoa; phylum Chordata; class Mammalia; order Primates; family Cercopithecidae; genus Chlorocebus; species Chlorocebus sabaeus. The sequence goes on from NC_132918.1 coordinate 65,544,886, forward strand.
TGAAAATGGTACAACTTGACTATGTATGTTAGTTTTACTTGTATTAACTACAACTGCCAAATGAGAATCTTTGTGGACAGGTGTAGGCTGTATTATGAACATCTGAACTATGCCTACTTTTGATCTCATAAAATATTTTCTGAGCCAGTTTTTAGAGATGTTGTACAAAAGAATACTAAGTCTATCAATTGAGGAAATCTTCACTAACTAGAAGATTATTTAAAATCATAGTTCCTGTCAAATTTAATATAAAACAAGGCCATTAAAATAACAAGTCACTGGATTCAAATTTGATTTCACTTTCAAGGGGATACTTCAGGTAAGTGTATAAAAGCTACTTTAATTCAACCTAACTCCACAAAAGAGTCCCTCTGTCCTCTTGGGAGTCCTTATTTACTGAAAATAAAAATTCTGTCTCCACAACAAGCAATCTCTGAATTAGGTCAGAGCAATACAACTGTGATTTCCACACCCAGCCCCACACAGTTTAATCAGACCATAACTTCCCCCAAAGAGAGACAGATGGTAAGTCTCCAACCTCCACCAGAGAAACAGATGGTAAGTATAGTATATAAGCATCAGGAGTGATCATTTATCACAAACATTAAAAACGCAGGTAAACAAGTAGATCACTTACTAGTAGGAGTTTTTGTTGGCTTAGAACCCTCCGTCTCTTTTTCATCTGTATATTTCAGTCCTCTTTTAGCTAGAGGCCTGGTGACTGGTCTTGTACCTGAATCGCTGGTGGGATTCAGAATGTACTTGCAAGTGGGCAAATAGAGGTCATCGGAATCATCTCCTGAACCACTTGATTCACAGAGGCTCACTTCAGACTCATTGTTTTCTTCTCTATTAGAGTCATTGCTCATTTTTTGTCGGAAAGGAGTAAGATGAACACCCTCTTCCAAATTAAAATTGTAAGCATCATTGGAACTGACAGATTTGTGCATTTTCTTTTTGGAAACAGTTCTTTTATTTTCACTTTTATTCTCTTTATATTTTGACATAGGTTTTGATTTTCTCCTGTTAGCTTTTCTTTTCTCTTCTCTTTTTCTTTCTTGTGTATCTCTTTGCTTACTTTTAGTTTGTTCAGATTTAGATTCTAAAATGTCTTCTTTTGTTTTAGTAAATGTTCCTGGATGAATCAGCTTTGAAAGCGATAAGTTAGCTTGGTCCTTGCTCCATTGACAAACATTGTATTGTACATTTTCAGGCATGTTTACTAGTGGGTCTAAAAATCCAACTCTTTCGAATTCAAAAGACTTCCCCGCCAAATGACTGGTTTCAAAATCATCCAAGCTATCAAACTGACATACACTGTTACAATGTTTCTTTAAACTGCTACGGACAGATACAGTTCTAGGTAAGACATTATCAGTGGACTTAGCTTCACCTGAATCAAAATCAAATCCCAGTGTTTCTTGAGGAATAGTAGGTATCTGATCTGAGAATTTAAAAAATAAATGAGAAAAATAGTTTGACTTTGTGGAAAATTGAATTTCAAGAACTTTAGAATTCAAAGGAAAAATTGAATGACCAAAAAGTCATTCTGTAGTTTTCCTACATTATAAAATCTGTAAATAAAAATCTGGGGAACTAAAATAATACCATCTATTTACTTGTCAATGATCAACTGATGGCTTATATCTGACATGTGAAAGAATCTTGTATAGGTTCAGTATCCCTAATCTGAAAATCTGAAATCCAAAACTTTTTCAGTGCAGTCATGATGCTCCAAGGAAATGCTAACTGGAGGGTTTTGGATTTCAGATTTTCAAATTAGGGATGATGAACTGATATAATGTAAATATTCCAAAATTAAAAAAATAAATCCAAAACACTTCTGGTCCCAAGCATTTTGAATAAGGGACACTCAATCTTTATAATCTTTAAAAATATTATAGGCCAGGCACAGTGGCTTACGCCTGTAATCCCAAACTTTGGGAGGCTGAGGCGGGCAGATCACGAGGTCAGGAGATGGAGACCATCCTGCCTAACACGGTGAAACCCCGTCTCTACTAAAAAAAAAAAAAAAAATATATATATATATATATATATATATAATTAGCCGGGCATGGTGGCGGGCACCTGTAGTCCCAGCTACTTGGGAGGCTGAGGCAGGAGAATAGCGTGAACCCAGGAGGTGGAGCTTATAGTGAGCTGAGATTGCGCCACTGCACTCTAAGCCTGGGCAAGAGCGAGACTCTGTCTCAAAAAAAAAAAAAAAAAAATTATAACAGGCTTTTATGTGCTCTTAGTTTAAAGAAAATGAATATGTGTTTCACTGAGTACAGATTCAGAGAAGTACAACCGCATATTCCAGAGTGGGACAAACGAGAAAGTGGGAGCTAAGTTGTTCTTTGAAAAATAAATAAGATTTAGATAACTAGAAAGCTTCTCAGGTAAGAAATATAATCTGTATTTTAAGGAAAAGTGAGGCTATGTCCGGTTTTGCTATTCAAATACTATCCCTTCTTCAAAGCGTAGTTCAAGTGGAGGAGATTGACATTTGAGAACACAGACATATCAATTTAAAAGTAGTAAGAAGGGGATAGCTTTGGAGTTCAACTTTGATTTTAAATACTAGCTCTTAACATCTAGACTTCTTCATATGAGATACTTTACCTTCTTGAGTTCCTATAAAAGGGGACTAATGTACTTATATTCCTAGGTTGTTGTGAGGGTTAGGTGAGATTATGCAGGTAAAATGCCTAACATAGAGCTTGACACATAGTAGCAATCAGTAAATTGCTGCCATAGTTATAGCCGAAGTTTCAGATTACAGATTTGACATAATAAACATATTTTAAAACTCTATTACTCTGTGTAAAATAAACAGATTTCCTTTGAGCAGAATACCAGATGAACAAATTTAAAAAGTTTAGAAAAAAAGAATTAGAGAAATTTAATTGTATTATTTGTTCTCAAAGACCTTATCTTGCCCTTAATAATATTTTTTGATTTTCACTTGATTACCTTCTATTTGAAATAACTCTCCTTGTCCTGGAAGTTCAGTTTCTTCAAGAGGAATTTGCCTTAGAAAATACCAATGAAAAAACAGAAATTTAATGATTATGTAATAAAAAGAAATTCAGTATTTTCCTAATTTTTCTTTCCTTTAGTATCATTTCATAACTCGATTTCAAATCAATACATCTATTCTGTATCAAAGGAAACCAAAGGACACTTATGCTGATTATAGGGAGATTGATTTGTTATGACTCACATTCAACTCCTACTTGAAGAACTAACCTATCAAGTTGGATAGTTCCACCTGAAAACATGTTATATAACTCAATTTCATTTAACTAAGGAAACAGCCAATGATAATTAATTTGTAAAATGTTTTTTAAAAAATGTAGTTTGATCACTCTTTAGGAGGCTGCTTTATCATTAGCAGAGCTATGATTTGTTTGTAATATATGCTTTTATGGTGCTTAACTATTGAACTCTTCTGAAGTTAACATTGTTCATTTTCTTTAAAAATGTTGTTCTTTACTTCATGAAACATGAAGTGTTCTTTATACTCTAACACTATTACTGGCAGTTTCATTCTAATTGTAATTTTATTCTTTATTCTCTGTAGAGAATTTTCCACTCTAGACATTAAACAGGTTTAGGTAATGGCTGTGGTAACTAATAACTACTTTAGAAAACTTCTACAAACGCGATTACCTTATCTTACTTTTTGTCCACAACATAAGTTTGTCAGATCTTAAAGTCCAACAGTTTAAAAACTACTAATGATTAAAAGTAATCTACGGCAATAGAAATCATCTTAGTGGTTACTTCTGTGGAGAAGGGGATGGACTTGAAAGGCATACGAAAGAACTGTCTATGGCAGTAGTTCTCATCTAAGGGCAATTATGCTCTCCAGGGAACATGTGACAATATCTGAAGTCATTTTCTGTTCTCCTGAGGGATGTTACTGGGATTCATTGGGTGGAGGCTATGGATGCTACTAAACATCCCATCATGCACAGACAGCCCTCTACAACAAAGAATTATCTGGCCCAAAATGTTAATAGTAAAAACACTATGTCTTCATTGACATTTTTGTTCCACGATATATACATTAGTCAAACTCATCGAACTGTGTAACTGTGATCTGTGCATTTTACTGTTTATAATTAAAGCTTAATAATTCATAAACAAATAAATAAAGTACATTTGATCCAAGAGAAGGGGACGAGGGTATAGGTGATCTAGAAAAATGAACTGGGTCAGCGAGACAATGGGACAACTGTGTTAAATATGATGTTTCATTTATTTATTTATTTTTCCCCAAAACCAGACTATTTATAGGGCTAGCAAAACACCTCATTTCAATAGCTAATCCTTCTTAAAATAAAAACATGGTACACAGAAAAGTATGACTGAAGGAAAGTATGAAGTAGAATTAAAAATTCTGGTAAGGCTTCTTTTTCCTAGGCATCAAAAAAGGAGTGAAATATGAGAAAAAGGGGTTTAGCTTGGCTATATGTGATAGAATTTCAACACATCAAATTCTCTTAAATATATTCTCAGCAGAGAAAGCATCAGACTACAAATATAAGAGTTGACGTGATGCACATTTCCTTTCATAAATGAATCACAGAATTAAATCTTTCTTAGTATTAATAATCATAATAAAGAATTTGATACTAACGGTAAATCCTTCACAAATAAATTTCTGGAGTTGTCATCGCTATTGGGGTCCATTCCAGAGGAACATATTTCCTGGTTCTGTTAATGTATTAAAACAAAACACTGTTATAACTGAAGTATTCAGAAGAAAGCATTAACTTATTCAACAATATGCACTGGTTGACGGTCTACCATGGTGCCATGCCATAGTTCTAGGAACTGAGTCTATAAGAGCTCAAAAGCAGAGTAAGTCTTATCCTCTTAAAGCTTACATTCTAGTGCAGGGAAATAAAATTTTAAAAAGAGAAGACATATGTACAAAATTTCAGATTGTGATAAGTGCCATGAAGGAAATACCCACGGTGAGGTGATAGAGAGTAACTCAGGTTGGATTGCTCTTTTAAATAGAGTGAATCTGATATAAATCACAAGACTGCAAAGGAGCCCGCCACTGAAAGAGCAGGAGGAAAAGAAGGGAGTGGAAACAGCAAATACACATAAGAAAAATCTTGCTGTGTTTAGGAAAGAAAGGCTGTTGTGGCTGGAACATAGTCACTGAGAACAGTAGGAGCTATACATGCAGAGGCCACATAATGTAGGGCCTTGAGAACCATGAGTTTAGATTTCAGTCTAAGTATGATGGAAAAGTACTTAATATTAAGAAAGGAAGTAAACTGATTTAAGTTTTTGAAAGATCAGTCTGAATTAAAAGAGGCCAGGGTTAGAAAGAGTTGAGAGATTGTCATAGCATATCTGGCAAGAGACGGTATCAGCTAAGATTAGAGTCATGGCTATGGAGGTGAAGCTCAGTGGAAGGCCTTGAGATGACAGGTGAAGCTCAAGAACTGAAAAGGGATGGAGGTGGGAACAATGAGGGAGAGGAAAGCCTCTTGTGGTTTTGGACTAAGCAAATGGGTAGGCTACTTTACTGAGATGAGTAAGACTTATAAAGGAAGGTAGGAAGTATACAGTATCTTTGGGGGAGGCAAGGGGAAGTTGTGCTTTATATAAGGTATGTTTGAGATCCCTTATACATCTTTAAGTGGAGATAGCAAATGGTGGCTGTGTGTATACGTGTGTATGTGTTTGTTTTTAGATTCTGTACTATAAACTGGGAAGGCATCAGCAGACAGTACATAAAGCTATGACAGGGTATAAGATGAGTCTACAACAACTGGCATTTATTCATTTTTTGAAATAAAGTCTTGCTTTGTCACCCAAGCTGAAGTGTAGTGGTGCTATCATAGCTCATTGCAGCCTTCAACTCCTGGGCACACATGATCCTCCTATCTCAGCTTCCCAAGTAGCTGGGACTACAAGTGCATGCCACCACAACTGGCTAATTTTTATTTTTTATTTTGTAGAGATGGGAGTCTCGCTGTGTTGCCCAGGCTGGTCTTGAACTCCTGGGCTCAAGTGATCCTCTCACCTCAGCCTCCCAAAGTGCTCAGATTACCGGCATGAGTCAATGTGCCTGGCCAAGAATTGACATTTAAAGGTAGAATGAGGAAGAAATCAGCAAAAGAGACCGATATGGAATAGTCAGAAAGGTAGAATAAAAACCAGGGGAGCATAATATCATGAAAACTAATAGATCAAAGTATGTCAAGTAAAGAGTGGTTCCTGTTTTACATATTATTACTGCAAGGTCAAGAAGAAAGAGAAGTTACCACTGAATTTGGTAACATGGAGGTTTTGGTGACCTTGATATGCAGTGACAACAGAATGGTAAGGATCAAATCTAGATTCAGAGTGGCTGCAGGCCAGGCATGGTACCTCATGCCTGTATTCCTAGCATTTAGAGAGGCTGAAGCAGGGGGATTGCTTGAACCCAGGAGGTCAAGACCAACCTGGGCAACATAGTGAGGTGGTCTCTACAAAAAAATGTTTAAAAATTATCTGGGCGTGGTGGTGTTCCAGCTATTCAGGAGACTGAGGTTTGGAGGAGCACTTGAGCCTCGGAGGTCAAGGCTGCAGTAAGCCATGATTATGCCACTGCACTTCAGTCTAGGCAACGGAGCGAGATCCTGTCTCAAAGAAAAAAAAAAAAGAGTCATTTCAAATGTGAATGGAAGCTGAGGAAGTAAAGAATATACTGTTTTCTTTTTAAAAGTTCTGCTGTGAAGGGAAGAAAACAAATGAGGAGATAAAGAAATATGAGACGAGGAGAGGTTTCACTACTTTCTTCTTCTCTAAGGTTGAGAGATACGAAAGCACATCTTTATGATGACTGAAATGATCCAGTGGAGAGGGGGATATATGGAAGAGAGAACAATCTTCCAGGAATAAAGTTGTAGAGGAGGTGCGAAGAGAAAATCTGACGCATGGGCTAGGGAGCGGCTTGGGGTGGTGCTTGCCTTTAGCAGGAATAGGGGCCATTCTGCCACTGTAACAAGAGGGAAGATGAAGAACCTAAGTATAGAGGTGGATTTGTAGATCTCTGTTACGAAGATGACAATTCTCACTCAATTCCTAAGAAGCCAATTCTAATTTAATTGAATTATCTTCTGAAATTTGATGAATATATGTTGACATTATAATAAATAGGCTAAAAATGTTCATTAAAAACAAAACAACCAGAAATTTAATCCCATTAAAATCTTTCGGCCAGGTGTGGTGGCTCATGCCTGTAATCCCAGCACATCGGGAGGCCAAGGCTGGAGGATTGCTTGAGACCAGGAGTTCAAGACCAGCCTGGGCAACATGGCAAGATCCTGTCTCTGGCAAAAAAAAAAAAAAAAAAGAAAAAATTAGCCAAGTGTGGCAGTGCATGCCCATAGTCCCACCTATTCAGGAGGCTGAGATAGGAAGATCGTTTGAACCTGGGAGGTGAAGGCTGAGTGTGCGTGAGCCTGGGAGGTGAAAGCTGCAGTGAGCTGTGATCACGCCACTGCACCCCAGACTGGGCAAGAGCGAGACTCTGTCCCCCACAACCTACCCCGGCCAAAGATGAAAACTTTAAATTTGACATCAATGTAGCTAATGTTCTGAAACGAATATTAATGCAGGTAAATAAAAAAGAACATTTAAATGTATACTAATATAACTTAAAAACAAGTCATTAAAAAAATCTATAAAATTAGGGAACAAAAAGGCTGTTAAAAATTACCTAAATGTTAACTATTGCTAGGCTAGGCAAGAAAACATTCTTGTAAAATTTTTACATTTTAAGCTTCTCCATCACTGCTAAATTGATTTGATAAGCACTGAAGCATGGGTGTACAATGAGGTTGAGAATGAGTGACACAAGCAATTAGTATATAGCAGAAAATACAAACGTTGACATTCTAAATGCTAAGAATATATTTGCGTAGCAACTAACAATGTTTTTAATAAATACTCAAAAACCACTGAGCTGCAGTAATAGAATTTTTTCCCAACTGCTTTTGTAATTATCTCATCGAGTATTCACTTCCTACTATTTCTGTTTTTCAGTAAAAACTTTGTAAAAGGAGGAGGAAGATTCAAATGCCTTTAGAGGAACTGTTTCCCCCTACTAGTTGACTGAACAAGGAAAATACAAAATTAGAAAAGATTACATTCTGGGGAAAAAAAAAAAAAAGTAATCTACCACACCTAGCACAGTGGCTCACGCCTGTAATCCTAGCACTTTAGGAGGCTGAGGTGGGTGGGTCACTTGAGGCCAGGAGTTCAAGACACCTGATCAACATGGCGAAACCCTGTTTCTACTAAAAATATAAAAATTAGCCAGGTGTGGTGGCACATGCCTGTAATCCCAGCTCTTGGGAGGCAGAGGCACAAGAATCGCTTGACCCCAGGAGGCAGGGGCTCCAGTGAGCTGAGACTGCACCACTGTACTCCAACCTGGTGACAGAGCAAGACTCTGTCTCAAAAAAAAAAAAAAAAAAAAAAAAAAAAATATATATATATATATCTACACACACACACACACATATAAACCTCCCATGAAGGTAAAGAAAATATACCTAATCTTTATAGAGGCAGTTCTCAAATATACCATATATGTACTTATTGTCTATGTGTATATATACATATATATTACACGTGTCTTAATCACATGGAGGAAAAAAAATAAGGAATCAATAGGGAGTGAAGCAAGAACTCTTTCACTGACTCCTCCTGTCAATGGAGAAGTGACATTAATTCCATTTTCAATTACCCGCCCACCTCCTCCCACCCCCAATATCCCTCCCCTAATCATTATGTTCTCACTTTCTTATCTGACCTTCTGGTCTAAGTGCCAACTCAAATGTTTTCACTGGTATAGCGAAGCAATGGCCACTGGGAAGAATTTCAATGTTCTGTACGCCTGACACTCACCACTGCTTTTTTTCTTTCTCTGCCCCATTTCCCTGGCAGTAGCTACTGGAAAAAGGGATAAATAAACTAGCTCATCATTACTTTTTTCATAAGTAATGACACACATTACTGTATACATAATGATACACAATGGTACAGCAAGACACAAAGAATATCCTAAAGCAAACCTTCTCCATATCTGTTATATTTTGGCTAGCAGGACCATATTTGAACACCTTCTTTACAATCTTAGACAAAAAGAGAATCAGATTGAAAATTTGAGCAGCAAAATGTTTATGATCTTACTTGTCTGGGAGTGAACAGTCTTCTCTACTTAGCCAACAAGTAGGTAAAAACGATTCTCCAAAAAGCACTTAAATACTCCCTATGTCCTAAATAAAGGTAGTTCTTATAAAACCCCACTGGATATAGCAAAACAAAAGGCTAAGGTAAAAGCTAAGATAGCATTGATTAAAACTTTTGGATGAGTCCACTTCAACTACCACTTTTATATCTTTAGCTTAGTTGCACTATCTTTGACTCACTTAGTTGAACATTCAAATAGACCAGCAATGCAAAAGGCTAAAACTATGTCTTCTGCATCCTGTCTTGCTACCTGCTTTACGAATGAAATAGGCAGGAACAGGCTTCAATCACCTATATGCTTGAAGCTTTCTTAACTGGCCAAATGCAATAGCTGTGCTCTGAAGCACCAAAGAAGGATGTTTTAAACAATTCATGCATAATTGAGCTATCAGTAATTCATTTAAATAAAATAATTGATCTAAACTACTTATTCATGTCTTAACTAAACTAAGAAATTCGGCCTCAGTAATGAAAATACCTGAGCAGGTTCTTCTGTTTGTTGTGATGTAAGTTTTCCTTTCAATGCATATAGCTGCCATGTGAGATAGTAACATTCTTTTCTCAGCTGTAGGATGATATCTTGGGCTTCTCTCACTTTGGATTTTTCATTTTCCAAAGCTAAAACTAACATTTTGTTGTTGTCTTGGTAATTTTTCAGCAGCGTAGAAGTGTTGGCTAAAAGAGGATAAAAAAATTTATCAGTTATTAAATCTAAACTTAAAAGTGATATAAAAGGACAACATAAAAATCTCTTACTGATTATTTGGCATGGTGCAGCTATAAAAGACCTGCGTTTGCCAATCTCTGCCAAGTTTTTATTCCTTTTCTCTTTCATTCGCTTCTTTATGTCTTCAAGACTATCTTGAAAGGACTTCTTCAGGCATCTTTCCTTGGCCATCTTTTTCCTAAACAATAAAAAATAATTTTTCTCAGAGAGAATATTATCAAATATAAAACTTTAAAAAACATAGGCTGTTCATAAAGAATGCATTAAATAGACTAAACTGTAGAATTAGCTCAAAGTAGATAGTTAACTAACTTGATAACATAAATTTTCCCCTTTTAAAATCTCATTCATATTTCTGATGTTCTCTCTTCCTCCTCAGGCACTTTATAGAAAAGTTTTATTGAATATAGGTTTCCAACCCAAAGATTCCACAATATGCCACTTATTCATTCTTTAACAAATACTCACTGTGGCATATATGCCAGACACTATTGAAAATGCTTATTATTATATCTTGATGCCATTATTATTTATGCTTCTTAAAGAAAATGTTTAGGACCAACTTTTAGTGCTTAGGCTTACAGCATTAGTTCTGAGGCAATTATATATCTGGGTTTTGTTTTCCAGCTCTTCTTTAATGATTAACTCATCACATTAGGTCATTCAACTATTTTTCCATAATTAGATAATTTTAACCTAATTATCGCTTACGATATACACACACTCTCAAGAAAGTCAAGGTGATCCTTAGAGGTTTAAACTATGTAGCACTACATACAATTTTATTAGGCTATTGTAACAATTACAGAGCTAGAGCAGGAACTTGGGCAGAAGAACACTCCAGTATTCTCAAAGTATGGCTAAAACTTAGGGCTGTTAACTCCTAGTGAATTATGAACATAACAAATCAGACATAAAATATTGTTGTACATACAGTTAAACGCTGAGTATTAAATACATAAGTATACTTAATCTCTCAATGTTGTAAGTCAGGTAGGTTTTAGCATGCTACTAAATATGTCAAACCACTTTTCAGAAACATCTTTTACTCTAGATTGCACTTTGAATATCTTAAAATTGAAAAAAAACTTGTTTCCAATAATAATGTATGCATACAATTTTCACCACAAAGGATATCGTTACCTTCTCTAAGATAGTCAAACATTTTCCTAAACCTTACACTTTCTTGAGTATGTTCTCCAGGTCTTATTTTCCTCTATGCAGTGTCTGGAATCTTAAATATAGATATTGTAGATTAAGAACTTTCTACCAAGGTATATACAATATATACTGGGAGGTTCCTAGCAGAGATAGGATAGCTATTTTTAAAAGCACTAATGGTAAAGGGGTTGTTTTACACAATTAAGTTAGAACTGGAGATGTTTGAGAGTCATACAGATTAAGTTACTGATCTAGTTTAGTTATTTTAAAGTTTTCGTTATTACTTTTAATCAAGCTAAAATCACAAAAGAAACTTTCCATATCAAAAGTTTTATATCCTGTCTAAATTAGGCGATGGTGTTAGCAGGGGGTGTGGTAGACAGAAGGAATGAAAGCAAAGACAGGCTACAGCGCGAGATGACGGTCTCAATCTGTAGAGGACTCGCGTGGCGCTCTGGATTCAAAAGAACCTAGCATATTTGATCTCCGTTCATAATTATCCAATCAGTTCTGCTGCGAAGACAGCCAGGTAGGACACTAGTCAGTGCCGGCCTCTTCAGGGTAAGTGAGGAAGAGAATGGCCCGGACAAGGAGGACGTCAACGGTATCACGCTGCACAAAGAACTGCTGTCCATTTTCTTGCGTTAAGCCAGGCTTTTAACTACCGTAAAAAGCTTTATTTGCACATCACTTAATCTACACAATTTTGCAAAGTAGGATATTAGAGTTTCCATTTATTTAATATAAGAGGAAGACGGAACATCTGAAAGGGCAGATCGAGTGGCTGAACTGCGAAAAGCGCGCGGCCAGTGGGACTCCAGAGCCCGAGCTTTCGGCCACCGAATTTAGAACGATATTGAGAACCGAAGGGAAGTCAAACACGGATCACTACGCCCTTGTTTCCCACCTTAAAACCTACTTCCTCCTCTTTCAGGAGGAGGAAAGCCGAGGGGAGGTGGGGCTGGTCCAGAACCATACCTTGGCCACTACTTCTGCAAGAGCTATCTTCCTCCTTCTCACATTTCAAGGTTCTTCGAGGCTCTTCCGCGCGAGCCACGCGCAATGAGCCCTCCAGGACCGTACCCCGTCGCCTGGAACTACCGTCGCCACATTCGAAATTTTCCGCCTCGTTCCTCCATTGGTTGGCTGGGAGGCGGTCACGTGCACCCAACACCAACCGGCGCAGGCAGAGTCCCGCCCCGCCAGGCGACGTCACGTGGCGCAAACTCGCTCACGTCCGCATCCGGGCATCCATCGGGCCCGGGGGCGGAGCCGGTGGTCGGGTCGCGGCGACCCGCCGGGACCTTTTCGTCAGTGTCGTGGGGATTTTACGGGTGGAGTCACTCCGAAACCTTAAGACGGGGTGTGATCGGTAGTCCAAAGCTTCCTGTTTCTTCAGTCTGACAGCTTCCAGTGTCCCAGGTTGTGCTCAAAGCCTTCCTCCTGTGAGAAGAATCTCTTTAGTTGCCTGTTAAAGCAGTCAGCCAGCTTGCAACACGGAAGCAGCTTTTAGGGGAATTAAGACCAAAGCAAGGAGCAAATTCTGGATTAAAGAGGTATTAGGGAAACTGCAGATACCTGAAAATTGGAGCTCCATGTTTCTCTTTGCCGGCTACCTCTGGCTCTTTAACTCTTCTCGAGAAATGGCACCAACATCCATCCAGTTACCGGCTAGAAGCCTGATAAATCATCCTTAATGATTCTTTATCCTCTCTTAACCTTTGCCCGTCCAGTCAGTCACACGGTCTTCTCAACTCTACTTTCCAAGTTTCTCTCATGCCCACTTTTTCCCCCAATCCAGCTTCCAGCCTAATCTTATTCCCAAAATGGCACTAGTACCCACTCTGACCGCAGACTCTACTCTCTATATTCTTCATAGAGTAATATTTTTACAAAGCAAGTATCAAATAGGAAACTTTACAGTGGCTCCCTATTGCATTTAAGGTGAAGTTCAAACTCCTTTAAGATATTTTGTCCTTAAAGAGCCCCACGATTCCTGGTTCCACCACTTGTGCATTTTCTTAAAATTCTTGCCACTTTTGCCAACACTGTTCTGTCAAGAACATTCTTTCCTTTGGCCTGACTTACTCATATGTATACTGAAGTTTCAGTGTACAGATGAATTCTTCCAGAAAGACTTATCTGACCCTAAAGCCCCTTCGTATCTGTTTTACACTTTCTTAGTGCCCTGCATTTTTGGGGTATTCCTTGTGACACTGACTTGTCGTTCATTGCCTGTTTCTTGAAGTTGAATAAGGGCAGGAACTACATCTGCTTTATCGATAGCTAAATTGTCAGCATCTCGTTGCAATTTGAAGTAGGTAGTAAATATTCACTGGGACAATAAAGGAACAAATGAAAACGTAATAAATGCTTTGAATCTAGGCGTTCTTTATGAAGATGTGTTGTTGTTTTTTAAAGGTAGCTAACACATGCTTGCTCTAATCTAGGGACCCGTCCTAGCTTGAGTGGAAGAGGCTGAAACACCCTTCTCCAGCCAACAACTCCCTTGTTTTCCAAGTTAACCAGACCAACTCCATTAATCCTCAGTTTACTGCCACTGGGCAGTGTGGCTTATATGTGCAGAAGCATCAAGAAGGAATGGGCAGAGAGCTTTTTTGTTGTTTGAGGTCAGAAGAGTATGAAGTGAAAAGTGAGAGCCGAGAGTAGGGCCAGCTTCATCAGCAGGCAACCAGTGCTTAGAAGGGCTGTGCATTTGGTTTAATGCTCTGCTGTGGCCATCTTGAAATGCTTAGTAGTTTATATTTGAACTTACGTTTTGTAAGTTATGTCTGATGAGGCAATGGAGCAATCTTGTGAGCAGATGTGATTCATGCAATGTGTGTCTGTCACTGTTTTTTTGTCCCATGTCATGCAGTGTTCAGGATGCTCATTAAATGGCTTCCATGAACCACTTATTTTGTAGTTAGGGACCTAAGTACAAAGTGCTCAGAAGGGCTCACCCTTGCCGTCTTGAAATTATTATTTTCTTTGAGATGAAGTTTTGCTCTGTCTCCCAGGTTGGAGCGCAGTGACACGATCTCAGCTCACTGCAGCCTCCACCTCCCAGGTTCAAGCAGTTCTCCTGCCCCAGCCTCCCAGGTAGCTGGGATTACAGGTACCCACCACCACGCCCCGCTAATTTTTGTATTTTTTTGTAGAGACAGGGTTTTGTCATGTTGCCTAGACTGGTGTCAAACTCCTGAGCTCAAGTGATTCGCCTGCCTCAGCCTCCCAAAGTGGGATTACTGGCTAAGCCACCATGCCCAAGCAACCTTATTATATTTGCTAACCACTTACACTAAAAGTGATGGCATGAAAGGAAAAGAAAAGGTAAGACATTCCACAATTCCCTTTCTTTTCAGTCTGAAGGTTTTTGTCTTGCATTTTTAACAAGGAGCGTCATATTTTCATTTCACATCGGCCCACAGAGATTATATGGTTGGCCCTGACCAAAGGCTTGGAGGTTCTGACTTTTTGAGGGGTGTCTTCCCTGTTCCCAATTTAAAAATGGGTCAGACTTCAAATCAAGTGTTTATTATAGAGCCTTAAAGAATAGAAATGGCTGAATTTAGGGGCAGTGAGGGAAAATGCCACCGGAGTCCTAGCATGAATAACTTTCGTACATCAAAATGTTCTACTGCCGCTGATTTTAGGGAACTAAATTCCTGTTGGAATCAACAGCTCTTTTAAAATATTGTGGAAACTACAGCTGTTCCCAAGAAGAGTGCACATATTCCTTTTTGAACAAAAATAGGCATTTTTCAAAGAGTACTAAATGGTGGACTGGAGTTTGAACCCAGGAAGCCTGGCTCCAAAGTCCATGCTATTAACAACTAGACTATGTTCTGCTACTGCTCCCTTTTATTATATCACAGTAGTACCCAGCCTAATTCAGAGATAATCCATGGTTTAATTATATCAGGAAAGTACAGTGTAGGAACATGTCATCTAGCTGACAAACTGAGAAGAACCTATGAAAGGGTACCCAATTAGTCAAAATTCTTTGTTTAATTTGGTAGATGTTTAGAATAGTTATGGCGTAATTCAAATCATTTTAACTTCTTAAAAATCTTGCTCTCAAATGACAGTGAATATTTGTAGCTGCATTACTATCAGGGTTTTTCAACATGTGAATGCATGTTATTTCTACTTTCATTAATTTTAACTTTGTGATGTATATAAAATATAACGAGCACTCACATTCTCCCCTGCAAGTTTCTAAAATCCCAATAAAACTGGTTGTTACTAATCTTTAACTGCCTTGTTCCTAACATTTATTACTATGTGCAGATTTTATGATTTTTTACTTATGGAACTGAAGTCCTGCATGGACTTGATATCTTCTTCTGATTTCTCCTTGGTGGTTGTTGTTGTTTTCTGACAGGGTTTGTCACTCTGCTGCCCAGGCTGGAGCGTAGTGGCGCGATCATGGCTCGCTGCAGCCTCAACTTCCCAGACTCAAGTGATCCTACCACCTCAGCATCCTGAGTAGCTGGGACCATAGGCATGCCATTGCTGTGTCCAGCTAATTAAAAAAAAAAAAAAAAAAAATCTGTGGAGACAGGGTCTTGTTACGTTGCCTGCCTGGGCTTGTCTCGAGCTCTTGGGCTCAAACCACTCTCCTGCCTTGGCCTCCCAAAGTGCTGAGATTACAGGCATGAACCACCATGCTCGGGCTTCTCTTTAGTTATTATTATTTTGTATTTTTATTATTTCTTTCTGGTTCATGTTCTCTCATGATCTCCTTAGTTTTTAAAGAAAAAAAGTAAACTCCTCTCTGTTTATTTGGCAATCAAAAAATATATTAATGTGTCTCCTCTCCGGAATTAATATTTTTAAAAATCTTTTGAGAGAGTTTAATACAATACTTATCATAGAGTGTGGTGTGCATTAACTTGAATAGCAATACAAAAATTAGTAATTTGGTGTCCAAAATTGTCAAAACTGAAATAGAGCAAAGCATGAAAATGTTTTGTGACTGTATTTTTCTGATATCTGCTTTTATTAGTTTAGTACTTTCTTCTGCTCAGTAGTAACAGGCTTTGGAGAGTTTGTACATGCATGCATGCATAAAGTGGGCAGAAGACTACAAGGAATATATAGCACTTTATGCTGTTTTTATGTTTCATTTGTGTTTTTCAGAAATATGCATATGTATTGCTTTCATAAGGCTATTATTTATTGTATAGTGGGATTCATGTCTTATAGTTTTTTTTTTTTTTTAGTGGTTCCCATTTCTCTTAGCATAGCGAGACATGAACATTTAGTTGAATTATAATGGCTAACACTGAATGAGGGCATACTTTGTGCCAGGAAAATACTAGTGCTTTATATGAATTAACTTGTTTTATCCTCTTGATAAAGCTTATAAAGTTGGCAGTGTTATTAAACCTATTTTTTCAGATGAAGAAATTGAGGCGTAATGTGGTGAATCTAGTAAGCATGAAGCCAGGTACAAGCTTTGCTGTCAATCTGACTTCAGGGCCTGTGTCCTTAATCATGATGCTGTATACTTTAAATACATTTACATTTATTGATGTTGCTTTGACATTAAAATCAAATCATTCAAATGTATAAAGGCCTACCACTTACAAATGTGAGGAAGTCTTTGTGAATGGCTAATGTCAGTGTAAGTCCCAGAGGAAAAGGGATACATACACACATGCCAGGGTTACATCATTTTTGTTAAAGCTTTATACCAGAAACGCAAATTATTGATGCTATGTTATTTTGTTGCTAATTTTGGTTTTGTGTCATGTGCTGATATCATGAACCAATAAACACTTATGGATCATTAAAAGGGATATAAGCATTAAAGGAATAATAAGAATAGTCAAGTATGATCAAAATCAGTGTTTGTTTAGTTCCATCTCAAGCAGCCTGGTAAGAATAAGGCAGAGAGAAATTTGACGCATACAGAGAGAAGGCAATATGAAGATGAAGACAGAAATCATAGTCATGAGGCCACAAGCCAGACACAAGAGAGGGTGACGTGAAGACTAGCAGAGGGAAAGATGTCACAAACCTAGGAATGCCGACAGCTGCCAGAAACTGGAAGAGGCAAGGAATGGATTTCATTCTGGAGCCTCCAGAGGGAGTACCACCTGCTGACAGCTTGGCTTTGGACATCTGGCCTTCAGAACTGTGAAAGAATAAATTTCTTTTGTTTTAAGTCACCCCACTTGTGGTAATTTGTAATAGCAGCCCTAAGAAACTAACATACCACCTATCCAACAAAGGACTAGTCTTTATAATAAGTATATAAATATCCAAATTCGACAATGAAAAAGCATACAATCCAATTAGAAAATGTGCAAGACCAGGCATGGTGGCTCATGCCCGTAATCCCAGCACTTTGAGAGGCCAAGGCAGACGGATTACGAAGTCAGGAGATCAAGACCATCCTGGCCAACATGGTGAAACCCCATCTCTACTAAAAATACAAAAATTAGCTGGGTGTGGTGCAGTGCGTGCCTGTAATTCCAGCTACTAGGGAGGTTGAGGCATGAGAATCGCTTGAACCCAGGAGGCACTCCAGCCTGGGTGACAGAGCGAGACTCTGTCTCCAAAAAAAAAAAAACAAAAACAAACAAAAAACCAAAAAAAAGTGAAAATGCTTGCATGAATAAAAAGAACTATTTTTTTAGTCAAAACAACCTATTGTGAAAGTTTTGCCTCATTTATTTCATCATGTTTATTTCTTTATATATAAACATAGTTTTTCTTAAGCTAGTCAAATTTAGCAGTGGGGGGTTGTATACCAACTTTAGTGACACTAATATTAGTAAGTTCTGATAGCCCACTACCATCAGACCAGCCTAAACATAGATTTCTTCCCCCCTGAATTAGTTGAGAGTAAGTTGTAGACATTTATACACCTGTGCTCAAAACTATATAGTCTTTGTTTCCTAAGAGCAAAGATATTTTTTACAATACAATGATCAAAATCAGGAAATTTAACATAGATATGATATTCCTACCTAAACAACAGTTTGTCTTTAAATTTTGTCAAGTTTCCCAATAATGTTGTTTATGGCTTTTTTTTTTTTTTTGGCTGAGGATCCAATTCAGGATATTGCATTACATTCAGTTGTCACATATCTTTATTTTTTAATCTGCTCATCAAATCTTTGTTTTATCTTTCTTGGTATCAACAGTGTTTAAGAGTATAGGTCAGTCACTTTGGGAGGCCAAGGCAGGTGGATTGCTTGAGCTTGAGTTTGAGACCAGCCTGAGCAACATGTTGAGATCCTGTCTCTACAAAAAACACAAAAACTAGCTGGGCACAGTGGTGCGCACCTGCAGTCCTAGCTGCTTGGGAGACTGAGGCAGGAGAATCGCTTGAACCTGGGAGGCAGAGGTTGCAGTGAACCAAAATCAAACCATTGCAATCCAGTTTGGGCAGTGGGAATGAAACTGTCTCAAAAAAAAAAAAAAAAAAAAAAAGAAGTATAGGGCAGTTATTTCATAGAATGTCCCCCAGTTGGGGTTTCTCCAGTGCTTCCTTGAAGTTAGATTCAGGTTATTCATTTTTGGCAGGAATACAAAGTGGTGTTTGCTCTTTCTGTGCATCATATCTAGAGACCCATGCTATCTACATGTTTATTTACTGGTGATTTCTTTAAATAAATGATAATTTAATCACTTTGAACTACTACATCAGGTAACAAGGCAAACCAACTTCTGAGCTTTTTCATTATGTTCAGTTATTGCTTCAGTCATCATCTCATCTATACAAGTTTTTCTTCTTTTTTTTTAATTTTAGGTTGGAGGGTATATATGAAGGTTTGTTACATAGGTAAACTCATGTCACAGGGGTTTGTTGTACAGATTATTTCTTCACTCAGGTAGTAAACCCAGTACCTCTCAAGTGTTTGTTGTTCCCCTCTTTCTGTTCGTGAGTCCTCATCATTTAGCATTCACTTGTAAGTGAGAACATGCGGTATAAGGTTTTCTGTTGCTGCATTAATTTGCTAAGGATAACAGGCTCCAGCTCCATCCATGTTCATTTAAAAGCCATGATCTTCTTCTTCTTTTTTTTTTTTTTATGACTGCATACCATTTTTAAAATGACAAAATTTTAGAAAGGAGGGCAGACTAGTGGTTGCCATGGAATAGAAATAAGGATAGGGAGTGGCAGGAAGAAGGTAGGTATGATTTAGGGCAACCTGAAGGATCCTTGTGATATACCATTTCCCCCCAACCTCTAAAAAATAAATAACAGGTTAATTGAGATATAATTCACATACCATAAAATTCACCCACTGAAAGTGTATAATTCAATTTTTTTGTATATTCACAGATATTTGCAACCATTCTCCCAATCAATTTTAGAAAATTTCCACCACCTCAAAAAGAAACCCTGTAAGTATTAGCAGTAGTTCCCTATTTCTCCCTCCACAGCACTAGTCTACCTTCTCTCTCTAGATTTGCCTACTTGGTACATTTCATATAAATGTGATCATGGAATATTTGGTCTTTTGTGACTGGCTTCTTTCACTTAGCATGATGATTTTAAGGTTTATCTATAATATATCATATAACCGTACTTCATTCCCTTGTATTGTCCAGTGAAATATGCCATTGTATTTTTCTGCCACATTGTATTTATCCATTTATATGCTAATGGATATTTAGCTTGTTTTTTTTCTTTTTGGCTGTTGTGAATAGTACATCTATGCACAATTGTCTACAGGTTTTTGTGTGGACATATATTCTCATTTCTCTTGGATATAAAAAATGGAGGTGCTGGGTCACATAGTAACTCTATGTTTAACCATCTAAGGAATTGCCAGATTGCTTTCCCAAGCAGCTGCACCATTTTACTTTCCCAACAGCAATATATGAGGGTTCCAATTTCTCTATTTACTTGTCATTATCTTTCTTCTTGATTCTAGCCGTCCTAGTGGGTATAAATGGTATTGCACTGTGGATTTCATTTGCATTTCTCTGATGGTTAATGATCTCAAGCATCTTTTCATGTACTTATGGGTCATTTGTATATCTTATCTGGAGGAATGTCCATGAGACAATTTGTTCATTTTTAAAAACTGGGTTGTCTTTATTATTGAGTTGTAAGAGTTCTTTACATATTATAAATAAAAATCCTTTACCAGATAAATTATTTATAAGAATTTTTTCCCATTCTGTGGGTTGTCCTTTCATTTTCTTTCTTTCTTTCTCTCTCTCTCTCTCTCTCTCTCTCTCTCTCTCTCTCTCTCTCTCTCTCTCTCTCTCTTTCTTTTCTTTCGTGGAGTTTCACTCTTGTTACCCAGGCTGAAGTGCAGTGGCGTGATCCTGGCTCACTGCAACTTCCACCCCACCTTGGGTTCAAGCAATTCTCCTACCTCGGCATCCCAAGTAACTGGGATTACAGGCATGCACCACCACGCCCAGCTAATTTTTGTATTTTCAGTACAGACAAGGTTTTACCATGTTGGCCAGACTGGTCTCGAAGTCCTGACCTCAGGTGATCCACCCACCTCAGTCTTCCAGAGTGCTGGGATTACAGGCATGAGCCACCACACCCAACCTTTTTTTTTTTTTTTTGGTTTTTTTTTAGAGTCAAAGTCTCCCTCTGTTGCTCAAACTCCTGGCTTCAAGGTATCCTCCCACCTCAGCCTCCTACGTAGCTGGGATTATAGGCTCAAACCACATGCCTGGTTCTTTCACTTTCTTAATGGCGTACTTTGAAGCACAAAATTTTAAATTTCCATAACTTTATTGAAAATTTAATTGTCAATTACTATTGATTTATTTATTTGCTGTTGCTTGTGGTTTTGATGTCATCTCTCAGAAGTCATTGACTAATACAAGGTTACAAAGATTTATATCTATATTTTCTTTTAACAGTTTTGTAGTTTTACTTCTTACATTTAGGCCCTTGTGGTTTATCTCCACTGTGGTAGTGGATATATAAGCCTACACAGGCAATAATATAACTTACACACACACACACATACACACATACATGCAACACACAAAACAGATGAATGCTGGTCAAACTGAGGAAATCTAAGATTTCAATGTCAATATCCTGGATATTATATGATAGTTTTGCAAAATGTTACCAATAAAGTAAATTGGGCAAAGTGTGAGGGGGATTTCTTAGTATTATTTTTTACAGTTACATGAGAATCTAAAATTAGTTCAATAAAAATTTTAATTAAGAATAATAGTCTGTGGAAATTGCTACTTTTCCTTTTCTTTATGTTATACAAATTGTGGGTAGTCACCTTTTGAATTTTTTTTTTCATCAGAAAGAAGGAGAACACTGGAGTAATTATTGCCAGGCAAATTAAGAGCATTGTGTGGGTATAGATAATTCTTGTCTTTAAAAATAAACAACAAGCATATAATAGTTTTGGTGTTAATTCTAAATATACACCTAGCACTGTTTTAACGTATAGTACTGATTTTGATTTCTACCAATTGCTTTATCACAATGGCATACGTAAGTGCAAATTTGGTAGGGAGGAATAATTTTAGGTGGACCAATAACTTATACAAGTAATCATATGTTGTAGTATATTATGCTTAACGTAAAATAAGAAGTAAATAAAGACACAGATGATCTAATTACTTCTTTAAATTTATGAGTTTTCTGGTATATAAACACATATAGAAGGGTATACCATAATCCTCTACGTAGATAACTTTTGCTGACATTATTAAAAATTAGGTAATCATTTATTTACCTATTAGCATATAATAAACATATATAGATCTAGCAAGAAAAATTGTGAAAAATTTTAAAGTAGTTAAAAAATATTACTATGTATCATCTTGAGTGTGCTCTTCCAGCTTATCTCAGCCTTTCATTGTTTTGGAGCTATTTTACAACTTTATATATTGTAGAAAATTGGTAATAATGCAAATGATTTTTTTGTCCATAGAAATGCAGATGATTGTGTCCACTAGAATTCAATTAATTATTTTCCTGAGGATAGATCTATTTTTCAGCTATTTACAAATTCATTTTAGCATTCCTGATTTTCCATATTCACATGATTCTTAGAATTCTCCTTTGAACTGGTTATAACATCTTACTGATTTTCTCAATAATTGATGAGTTAAATCAAATTCTGACATCAATTCATTTTAATTTGCATGAGTCATGATTTTACCTCTAAAAAAATTCTTTAATAGATGGCTACAACATTCAAACAGTACAAAATAGAATAAAATGAAAAGTGAAAATCTTCTTCCCAGCTAGTGTCATCTTCATGAGCCTTACAGTCCCATGGTGAAGACAGATGTTTATCCGAGAATATAAGATAAATATAAAATTGTAATTCTGATAGGTGTGATGAAAAAGAGGAACACAGTACTGTGAGAGCATATGTAACAGGGTAACAACTTAGCCAGGGGGATCTGGGAAGTCTTCTCTGAAATAATAACAAGTGGCCTGAGATGTGATTATAGGTAGGGAGAACCATTATTTATTAATATAAAATGAGAGCCAGTTGCTTCCTCCATTAATGCTTGGTAATAGATTGTAGGCATAAAAAAAAAAGTACCTGGGTTGGTGCAGGCCTGGGAGGGAAGGACAGAGGGTAATTTTAGGGTATTGGCAAGAATATTAGTGAAATAATGGTTCATGGAATGTAAGATGGGTAAGTAAGCAAGTGAAAAAAAAAAGCTGGTGGGTGGTTAGGACTAATGACTTGAAAGAAAATAGAAGTATTCATAAACTTGAAGTTCTGATAAAGTTGACAATACAAATTAGAAAGAAAGTCTATTATTAGAAGAGCCTGGGTTATCTGAAATAGAAAATTTTGAGGATGAGCAGTTACAGAAAATGAAAAGTTCAAGGTGTCCCATTGGAGTGGGTGAGGAGGGTAAAAAGAAGGACATTGGAGATGAAGAAGACAAGGATCTAGGAGGTCATTTATTTGATTGCTTGCCTGTATGGACACTGAGGTCCCCTGGCATTTATGACAGGGATTGATGGTGAGTCACTTGCCAAGTCACAGCTGAATCTGGTGAGTGACTTGAAAGAGTTATAAACAGGAAAAGGTAAGGGGAGGAGTAACGGCCTGGAAGAGGTCCAAAGGTCCAAGGAATGAATCTACCACCACCTGAGAGGGCTACAGGGCCCGGAGCGCCATTGGGAAAAATCTCAATTTAAGTTGATTCAAGCTGTCCTTTTATTTTCCTGTAAACTGCTTGTGTGTGTCTCTGTCTATTTAAAAGTGGACTGTTTGTCTTTTTTTTTTTTGACTTTTTTACTAGCTCTTAGTAAATTAAGGAAATTAGCTATTTGTCTGACATCCATGTACATTGCAAATAATTTTTCCCATTAGTTGTCTTGGACTTTGTTTATGGTATTTTGCCATGTAGCAGTTTTAAATATTTATGAACTGGTTATATCAATCTTTCATTTTTGTGCTTCTGGATTTGTGTTTCTGGGTTTCTGCTCATAAAGACCTTTCCCCTCTAATATTATAAATAATTCCACTTGTGATTTGTTCTAGAAATTTGATGGATTCACTTTAATAGTCAAATCTTTGCTCTACCTGGAATTCAATTTGGTATAAAAGTGAGAAGGGATTTAGCTTACTTTTTCTTTTCCAGGTGTGTGTTCATTTGTTCCAACACCATTTCTCTACTGGTATGAAATCTCACACTTGTCATAATAAAATTCCAGTATGTATTTGCATCTATATTAGAAGAAAAAAGGTTAATATGAGACTGCATGATATAATCAAGAGGCATATCTCAGAGTTAAACGGACTTTAAATCCTGGCCTTTCCTGTTGACCTTAGCCAAGGAGCTGAACTTCTCTGGGCTCTAGTTTCTTCATCTTCAAAATGGGAATAATAATAGCCTTTGAGGATTAGTGACAATACATGACATATATGAGCCACTGTGGCTAGAGGAGAGTGAAGGAAGAGGATAGAGGAGAGGAGGTGAGAGAAATATCAGGGAGGTAGAAAATCTAAGACTTTGTAGGCCATTGTAAAGATTTTGTTTCTGTTTTTCTGAATAAGGTGAGAAACCACTAAGGATTTTAAGCAGAGAAGTGATATGATCTAACTTACATTTTAAAAGGCTTCTGTGTTGCAACTATACTGTGGAAAGAAGCAAGGTAAAGCTAATTGCAGTTTTCAACAGAGATATGATGATGTCTCAGGCCAGGATGGGAGCAAAGATTTGCGTAAGAAATGGTAGAATTTTAGATGGAGCTGCTGTCAGCTGAGATGGGAAAGACTTGTGAGTACAGTAAGTCTGAGGGCAAAGATTGAGAGCTCAGATTTGATCATATTAAATGTGAGAGATTTGCCACATATGCAAGCATAGGTGTCAGGTAGGCGGTATATACTCTTGGGGTTCAGGAGAGAGATCTGAGCTGGAGAAAAAAACTGGGAGTCATTGGATAGCACATAATTGTATTTAACAAATTTAAGGTCATATGAATGAAGTGGATAAGCAAGGCAATGAGTATGGACAGAGAAGGGAAGAAGCTTCAGGACACCAACATTAAGAGATTGAAGAGAAAGGAGAAACCAGTGAAGAAAGTTGAAGAGTGTTCAGTAAGGCAGGAAAAACTGAAGAAAAGCAGGATCTTAGAAGCCAAGTGGTGGAGTTGTAGGGGTAAAAGCCAGATTGAAGTGGGCTTAAGAGAAGGTGGGAGGAAAGGAATTGGAGAAAGTGAGTACATAAAGCTCTTTTAAGAAGGTTGAATGGGGGAGGTGGTGCTGGTGAGAAGAATAAAGGAGAAGGTATGACCTTGTTACTTAGGAGAGTCATGCATTTGCTAATTACAAGTATTTGGGTTGGTGTTTACCAAAGTGCGTCCAGCATACCAATGTTGGTATGTGAGGTGATGATAAGTGATGCCTGAAAGCGTATTTTAAAATTTTGAGTCTATTGTATATTTTAAAAATACAACCAGTATTTATAGTGATATAAAAGTGATGGTATAAATTTCCTTTTGAAATAAATTTATTTCGGCAGAAAAAGTGAATCCATTTAAAAAATATATTAAAGGTAGTTTATTGATGTGATGGGTTTACACAAATAATTTTAGGTTTAGGAAACACATACTTAGGGCATTCAAGGACCTTTGCAATCTAGCTCCTTACCTGACTGAAGGTGAATTTTCTTTCTCAACCTTTCTGTAGAATCCTTCCCATCAATATTTCTCTATTCTTTTCTGCCCATTGTCTTCTTCCAATCTTTATTTTGACATTGGACTATATTGTATCATTTATATATTGGAGTCTGTAGGAACATTGAAAAGCTAGACCTGGACTAGTGCCTAGGAAGCTGGCAGCTAAGCTGCTATGACAGGTGTGCAGGCCAGAAGAGCCAGGCAGCTCCAGGTACAACGTCTTAAGATTAGAATAACCATAGAACCAGCTCAGGTGGTTGTCAGAATAAGGAGATCAGGCCTGGTGATTAGTACATAGCAGCAAGCACTTCCAGGTAGCAGTTCATTAACAACCAGGCAGGGAAAATTATTAAAGCAAGGAAATTTGCACATATGCAGTTAGACCATCACTTTTCTGCTGGGTTACAGGAAGGAGATGTCCAGTCTCAGGAAGGAGGCCTGCCAGACTTAAGTGGGTATCAGGATCCCCATCACCAACTAGGAAGCCTCCTGGTTTGTAGAGGCTTATTTTAATGGAGCAGACTTGGCATCAGAAAATCTGGATTTGAATCCTAGCTTCATCTAGCTATGTGGCCTCAGTTTCTCATCTATAAAATGGTGATAATAATTTCCAATAATTATTAATTAAATTAATTACATATGAAAAGAGCCTTATATAATAATGAATATTGATTATAACACTTTAATTATTAATATAGTTAATAAATAAAAAAAGAGTAGAAGATCCTAACAAAGGGACTTTACCATAAGTCAGGGCTTGGGCACAATAATCTGAATTATGGTCGATAATAGTATAAGTTACTATGTTGTCTTTAGTCATTGGTGGAATGAACTGGTGATGTAAATAAATGTGTCAATCACCCAATACCATGCAGTGGCATTATTATTTCTAATGTAAATGGGACCTATGGGGTCCTGGATAAAATTTCACTGCTGTATTCACAATGTTAGGCCACTTTTAAGTGATATTTTTAGTTTTAAGGGTAATGTGTAGAAATTGAAGAGGGCTCAGGCCATAAATTATTAAATGCATTTGGTCATTTCTTTTGCAAATGTTTATTGAGTGCATACCCAGTGAAATCACTCCCCTAAGTGGGCCTTGAGGAGATGGTAATGAATGGGATAGAGGCTGTCTCTGTCTTTTGGAGACAAGCAACTCATGTCAATTAGTTAATTATAACTGTAATGGATGCTAGATGAAGTACAGGATGCAAAGAATGCATCTAATAAGGGGGAACCTGTGCAAATCTAGGGGTGGTTGTCAGGATGTTTAAACTGAGACCTGGAAGATGGTGAGAAGTCAGTTGGATAAAGAAGAAGGGAAAGCACATTCCAGGAAGGAGGACAATGGGCTGAGGCCCTGATGAGGTTGAAGGAGCATGGATTTCCCAGAATTAAAAGATGTTTGGTGTGGCTAGAGTGCAGAGAGGGATCAGCATTGGAGAATGTGACTGGTGGAAAATCCGGAAGGCAGGACCTTCTGGGTGAGATTAAGGAGTTTAGATTTCTAGTTTAGATTTAGAAATCGGGGAAACTTATGCACATTAGTGAAATGAACTGAGAGATCACTCTGGCAGCAGTGTGGAAGAAGGTAGGCAGCAGTTCCAGAAGGGATGGGGGAGACTACTTAGGAAGCTACTGTAGTGTCCCAGATAATACATGATAGGGGCTTACACTCAGGTGGTGGCAGCACATGGAGAGATGCAGACCAACTTGAGAGACATAAAATAGCTCCCTTGGGAAAAGAGACTACTTTTTCTAGAGAAGAGAAGGCAAAGGTTTTAGGTTTTATATGTTTTAAAGTGTTACCATGAAGAGGGTATTGGCTGGTTGTCATCTATCTCTATAGAGAAAGAAAGAATAAATTACCTTATCATTTAATGAGGCAGAATTTGAGTTTCCTTGTTATCCTAACAGACCTGCCAGTAGAAACTGTTTAATTTTTATTTGAGGTACTTTTAAGATGCAGAAATCAACCCTGGAGGCAAGGAGATGAATGCAGTGACCCCTTGAACTATTTCCTACTTCAAATTATATTATTGTTCAGCAAATTTGCCTGGAGCATCATAATGTCGTAGGAATACTGGGATATATTCTGTTTAAAACTCATCCCAATCTTGAGCCTTGAGTATTCCCAGAAGTTTTGCTGAAGTATTTTCACATTTTATAAGTGTGAAAAAGAGAAAAGCAGACCCTGACAGCTGGAAACTGTCCTGGCACACACAGCTGGGCTGTGGTGTTTTACTGAACATAAACACCAACGCTGGACAAGGCCACTCTGTGACCATGGTGGACCAAGACAAAAACAAAACCACTCTATAGTCAGGGTTGAACATAGACAAAAACATGAGCATTATCCAAACCACAAAAATGGCCAAACATCCCCATATCCGGGCTGATATAACTGACTGCTGTTTAAAAAAAAAAAAAAAAATGACAGCTTTAGCTTCACCCCAATCATCTCATCATCTAAAATAGACAAGAATAAGAGACCGAATTACAGAATTACTCCACTTCCTGATACTATCCAATCCAGAGCACAGCCCAGCTTCCTGGAACTCTTCCCCAACTCACCTAATCAAACTCTAATCCCAATAAATAATTATTATAATAATATAATAATGTAATTATAATAATAATCCTTATTAATAAGTTAATAAGCTCTTTCTAATACCTCTTACTGAGATTGCCTCATAGTACCCTACATGGTTCTCCATTGCTACAAGTCAAGAATCCCAAATTTGTTCAACTGCAGGTGTGTTCCTGGCAGTCCTTGACTGGAGGTCATTGGCAAGTGTAAGGAACAGACTATAGGTTTTGTTCTTTTTCTCTCGCTTTTGTTACTGGAATAAACATTTTGGATTTTCTATGTTCTGCTGTATCATATAGCTGATTATCTTTTAATTTTCTCTATGATTCCTTGATATGTGTAAAGTCACAACATTCTGGCTTTTTAAAAGCCTTGTAACCCACTTCTTTACCTTTCTATATCATCAAGTTCTTACATCCTGGGAAACATAACCTTTGACAAAAAATCTTTGACTTTTTTGTTACCACTTTAAAATAGAAACACTGTTAAGCAAATGATATAAAAAGTATAACAATTTTAACAACTCAGCCAGATCATACTGCTTGTTTGTAATTATAGTGTCTTCCCTTATCTTCAAGGGATATCTTCTAAGCCCCCTAACGGATGCCTGAAAACTCAGATAATACTGAATGCTACATGTACTATGTTTTTTCCTATGCACACCTTTAATTTATAGTTTAGACATGGTAAGAGATTAATAATGGTAACTAATAATAAAATAGAACAATGATAACAATATACTGTTCTAAAAGTTATGTGAATGTGATCTCTCTCTCGCTCCCTTTCTCAAAATATCTTATTGTACTGTACTCACCCTGCTTTTTGCCACTGATACCTGAAACCATGAATAAGTGAGATACTACTGTGTAAGGTTATTCTGTGTGAAGCAAAAGTGGCTTTGTGTATATGTGTTCAAGAGTCTTAGTTTGCCCTTGTTTGTGGGATATTCTCAAAGATACTTCGGTCTTCTGTATCCATGTGTGAGTATTCATTGATGATACTCATTATTCATTACCTGTGCATGGGCAAACTGCTGAATAGTGACTTAGTATACATAGCTTTCTC
Organism: Chlorocebus sabaeus; assembly: GCF_047675955.1. Lineage (NCBI taxonomy): Eukaryota > Metazoa > Chordata > Mammalia > Primates > Cercopithecidae > Chlorocebus > Chlorocebus sabaeus. Next base: position 65,573,821 of record NC_132918.1, read on the forward strand.
TTTTAGCAAATTCTCTATGTAGAACACAGTACTCGGCAACATCTTGTATGTAGTAGATTTGGGACAGACTTTGGCAGGAATTTGGCCATTTGTAGGTACCTACATTAAATGGTTGTCTGCATTTGGGGAATGTTGCTGTTGAGAGAAATACTGCAACGTCAAGGACTTTATTTCAGAAATACACAAGTCCTCACTGCAATTTGTATCACATTCTGGTGAAATATAAGTGCTCAAATAAAAGCATAATGTTTATCTGCATGTATGTTTTGGTCTGCTTGTGTAATCAAAGTGACCATGTACTCATCATTCACATGCTTTTCTTAAGTCAGTGAACACTCCCTTCATGCCCCCTGTGTTTTTCTTGAGGGAATGCTTTCCCTTTTATGAATCAGAAGCAGTCAGAAAAGGTGAAAGAAGGAGGTAGCTGAAAGAAGGAGACAGCAGGGAATTATTATATGACACTGGTTGCTAAATAATAACTGCTGCATCATTTTACCATGCTTTTGGGATCAGAATGAAGATGAGGTAAAGGAACAGTTTAAGAAAGAACAATTCTTTTTGCAGCCCAAACTGTTATCACATTCTCCTACATAGTAATTCGTATCTTGAATACTCCTAGGATGTTACTTCTATTTTGACAGAAAGAGAGGACACCAAGAATGTGGAAAATGATTAGATATGATCAAGATTTGGAACATCTAATAGGAAATCATTTCTATTTTATTTCTTGAGAAAATATAAACATTACCTTTTTTTTTTTTTTTTTGAGATAGAGTCTTGCTCTGTCACCCAGGCTGTACTGCAGTGGCGCGATCTCAGCTCACTGCAACCTCCGCCTTCTAGGTTCAAGCAGTTCTCTGCCTCAGCCTCCCGAGTAGCTGGGATTACAGGCGCCCACCACCACACCCAGCTAATCTTTGTATTTTTAGTAGAGACGGGGTTTCACCATGTTGGCCAGGCTGGTCTCTAACTCCTGGCTTCAGGCAATCCACCCGCCTTGGCCTCCCAAAGTGCTGGGATTATAGGTGTGAGCCACCATGCCCTGCCCAAACATTGCTTTAATAAATTAAATAATTTAAATCTTTTGAACAGCCATGAGTAGCAATTAAATGTATTTGTTAAATTATTTATAATTCATTAATTCTCAAATATTAAATGTTAACCTACAAAAAGTCACTTTTAAATTATTAAATCTAATGTTTTAAGAGTAGAGCTGGTTTTACAATTTGGAAACTTTATTTTTTTAATTAATAAAAAGATCACTAAAGGTTTTCTTCTGGAACAGTTTCATAAGGAAGGAGAATTACACAATCACTCTGTCACCCAAGCTATAGTGCAGAAGTGTGATCATAGCTCACTGTAGCCTTGAATTCCTGGGCTCAAATGGTCCTGCTGTCTCAGCTTCACGAGTAGCTGGGACTACAGCTGCATGCCACCACACCAGACTAATTTTAATTTTTTATTTTTTGTAAAAATGATGTCTTGCTATGTTGCCCAAGCTTGTCTCATCTTTTTAAAGGATGTTTTTGTTTTGTTTGATTTATATTAAATTGTTTACCTTTTTTGTTTTGAAACAATTTGAAATTTACAGAAAAGTGCCAAAAGTAATACAAAGGGCCCAAGAGCTGTGTATCTCCTTCAGCCAGATTTCCCAGTTGTTAGCATTGTCCATATTTGCATCCTCTTTCTTTATTCCTCTACACACACACACACACACACACACATACACACACACACAATCACATCACTGTAGGTTTTTTCCCCCCTGTGCCACTTGAAAATAAGTTGCAGACAAAATCTCTTAATATTTGGCATGTATTTACAGTTCCAAAATCAAAATTATGAAATCAACATTTATCTAACAGTACCATCTAATCCACAGATCCCATTCAAACATTACTTATTTTTTCCAAAATTTTCTTTAGAGGTTCAGAATCCAATCCAGGGTCATACATTTGTTACTCCAACTTGGAACAGTTCCTAAATCTCCCTTTCTTTCATGACTATGACATTTTTAAAGGGTAATGCCACTTACATTGCAGAATCTCTTGTGACTTAAAATTTTGACTTTTGTATATGTTACATCATACAGATGATTTGTCCAAAGAATAGCACATGTGTGTAACTTATAAACAAATAAATGGAGATACATACTCAATTTTTTTTTTAACCAGTGGTGACACATATAGATAAAGGGTTGCAGATCACTTGCTAGGTGATCAGCAAGAGTAACCAGCCACTGTCTAGAAGCTGGGTTGTAGAAAGAAGAGAATGGGCAGTTCATATTGAGACTTGTTGTGGGAGACCAGGAGCCTTGAGCTGCTGAATCTTGGTTCTGGATAAGTACATTATTTTAAGCCTTTAATCATTATGTGATCAAATGCTTCACTCTAATATAAAAACTTGGTGTAGCATTTCGTGATACAGAAATTTGAAACCTATTTTTTAAATTATTTGAATAGTACTTGATTTTAATGTCTGTTGTAGTCAAAAAAGTTCTTCTAAAGACATGTATGCCCAAATGGAAAAAGTGTACCTTTGAGTATGCATTCCAAATCATGATACTTATCATTTTTTTAAAAAACATTTTATTATTATTTTTTAAACTTTTATTTTAGATTAGGGGGTACATGTGGAGATTTGTTACATAGGCAATCTTGTGTCACAGATTATTTCATCACCCAGCTGTTAAACCCAGTGCTCAATAGTTATCTTTTCTGCTCTTCTCTCTCCTCCCTGCCCTCAAGTAGACTCCAGTGTCTGTTGTTGTTCCCTTCTTTGTATACACGAGTTCTCATCATTTAGCTCCCACTTAGTAGTGAGAACATGTGGTATTTGGTTTTCTGTTCCTACACTACTTGGCTAAGGATAATAGTCTCTAGCTCTATCCACATTCCCGCAACATATATGATCTTGCTCCTTTTTATGGCTGCATATTATTCCATGGTGTACATGTACCACATTTTCTTTGTCCAGTTGGTCATTGATGGGCATTCAGATTGATTCCATGTCTTTGCCATTGTGAATAGTACTGCAGTGAACATTTACATTCATGTGTCTTTATGGTAGAATGCTTTATATTCCTCTGGTTATACACCCAGTAATGGGATTGCTGTATTGAATGGGTAGTTCTGCTTTTAACTTTTTGGGAAATTGCCACACTGCTCCCCACAATGGTTGAACTAGTTTACACTCCCACCAACAGTATATAAGTGCTCCCTTTCCTCCACAACCTCACCAACATCTGCTACTTTATGACTGTTTAATAATAGCCATTCTGACTGGTGTGAGATAGTATCTCATTGTGGTTTGGATTTGCATTTCTCTGATAATCAGTGATATTGAACTTTTTTCATATGCTTGTTGGCTGCATGTATCTTCTTTTGAAAAGTGTCTGTTCATGTCCTTTGCCCACTTTTTAATGGGGTTGTTTGTTTTCCTTTTGTAAATTTATTTAAGTTCCTTATAGATGCTGGATATTAGACTTTTGTCAGATGCATAGTTCACAAATATTTTCTCTCCTTTGGTAGATCTGTTTCCTCTGTTAATAGTTTCTTTTGCTGTGCAGAAGCTCTTAATTGTAATTAGATCCCACTTGTCAATTTTTGTTTTTGTAGCAATTGCTTTTGGTGACTTTGTCATGAAATCTTTGCCTGTGTCTATATCCCAGATGGCATTGCCTAGGTTTTCTTCCAGGGTTTTTATGATTTGGGGTTTTACCTTTGTTTTTAATCCATCTTGAGTTTATTTTTGTATATGGTGTAAGGAAAATGTCCAGCCTCAGTCTTCTGCATACAGCAAACCAGCTATCCCAGAACCATTTATTGAATATGGAGTTAATATGTTTGGCTCTATGTCCCCACCCAAATCTCATCTTGAATTGTAATCCCCATGTATTGAGGGAGGGTCCTGTAATCCCCACATCGAGGGAGGGAAGTAATTGAATTATAAGGGCAGTGTTACTCGTGCTGTTCTCATGATAGTGAGTGAATTCTTGCAAGCACTGATGGTTTTATAAATGGTAGTTTTTCCGGTGCTCTCACACTCCTCTCTCTCCTGCTGCCATGTAAAACGTGCTTCTTTCCCCTTCTGTCATGATTGTAAGTTTCCTGAGGCCTTCCCAGCCATATGGAAGCATGAGTCAATTAAACCTCTCTTGTTTGTAAATTACCCAGTCTTGGGCAGTTCTTTACAACAGTGTGAGAAGTGACTAATACAGGAGTCTTTTCCTCGTTGCTTGATTTTGTCAGTTTTGTTGAAGTTCAGATGGTTGTAGGTGTGTGGCCTTATTTCTGGGCTCTCTGTTCTGTTCCATCGATCTACAGGTCTGTTTTTGTACCAGTACCATGCTATTTTGGTTACACAGTGCAGTAGTATAGTTTGAAGTTGGGTTATGTGACACCTCCAGCTTTGCTCTTTTTGCTTAGGATTGCCTTAGCTATTCAGGCTCTTTTCTGGTTCCATGTGAATTTTCAAATGGTTATGAGAAGAATGTCATTGGTAGTTTGACAGGAATGACATTGAATCTGTAAATTGCTTTGGGCAGTATAGCCATTTTAATGATATTGACTCTTCCTATCCATGATCATAGGATGTTTTTCTATTTATTTGTGTCTTCTGTGATTTCTTTGAGCAGTGTTTTGTAATTCTCTTGGTAGAGATCTTTCACCTTTCTGGTTAGCTATATTCCTAGGTATTTTATTCTTTTTGTGTCAATTGTGAATGATATTGACTTCCTGATTTGGCTCTTGGCTTGGCTGTTGTTGGTGCATAGGAATGCCAGTGATTTTCGTGCATTAATTTTGCATACTGAATCTTTGCTGAAGTTGTTTACTAGCTGAAGGAGCTTTTGGGTATGTCTATGTCTAGAGTTTTTCTAGACATAGAATCATGTTGTCTGCAAACAGAGATCGTCTTCTCTTCCTATTTGGATGACTTTTATTTCTTTCTTCTGTCTGATTACTCTGGTTAGGACTTCCAGTACTGTGATGAAAGCAGTGGTGAGAGAGGGCATTCTTGTCTCATGCCGGTTTTCACAGGGAATGCTTCCAGCTTTTGCCCATTGAGTATGATATTGGCTGTGCGTTTATGACTTTTTTTCAGTGTCTAGTTTATTGGGAGTTTTTAACATGAAAGTGTGTTAAATTTTACCAAAAGTCTTTTCTGTGTCTATTGAAATAATCATGTCGTTTTTGTCTGTAGTTCTGTTTGTGTGATGAATCACATTTATTTGCATATGTTGGACTAACCTTGATTTGCATATATCGAACCAACCTTCATCCCAGGGATGAAGGCTACTTGATCATGGTGAATTAGCTTTTTGATGTGCTGCTGGATTTGGCTTGCAAATATTTTGTTGAGGATTTTTGCATCAATGTTCATCAAGGATATTGGCCTGAAGTTTTTTGTTGTTGTTGTGTCCCTGCCAGGTTTTGGTATCAAGATGATGCTGGCCTCATAGAATGAATTGGGAAGGAGTCCCTCCTCCTCAGTTTTTTGGAATAGTTTCTGTAGGAATGGTACCAGCTGTTCTTTGTACATCTGGTTGAATTCAGCTATACGTCTGGTGAATCCATCACATCCTGGGCTTTTTTGTTGGTGGTAAACTATTTATTACTGATTCAACTTTGGAGCTTGTTACTGGTCTGTTTATAGAATCAGTTTCTTTCTGGTTCAGTCTTGGGAGGATGTGTGCGTCCAGGACTTTATCCATCTCTTCTAGGTTTTCTAGTTTGTGTAGAGGTGTTTTTAGTAGTTTCTGATGGTTATTTTTATTTCTGTGGGGTCAGTGGTAACATTCCCATTATCATTTCTATTTATTTGGATCTTCTCGCTTTTCTTCTTTATTAGTCAAGCTAGCAGCCTATATAGCTTATTAATTTTTTCAAAAAACTAACTCCTCAATTCATTGGTCTTTTGAATGCTTTTTTGTATCTTCGTTTCCTTGAGTTCAGCTCTGATTTTTGTTATTTCTCATCTTCTGCTAGCTTTGAGGTTGATTTTTTCTTACTTCTCTAATTATTTCAGTTGTGATGTTGTTAATCTGAGATCTTTCTAACTTTTTGATGTCAGCTAACTTGTAATACTTGTCTTTCAAAGCAAATCCAAAATTATGTAAATATTTCTGCTGAAAAAATAACTAGAAAATTTCTGTGTATTCAAGCGCTATACTTTAAAAATTTTAACATGTAGGCTTAACATGCACTAAAACTTCAATATTCTTAACAAGTCATAATAATTTTCCAAGTTTCTTTTTTTTTCTTTTTGAAACAAGGTCTCCCTCTGTCATCCAGGCTGGAGTGCAGTGGCATGATCATTGCTTACTACAGCCTCAACCTCTCAGACTGAAGCAATCCTCCTGCCTGAGCCTCCCTAGTATCTGGGATTACAGGTATGTGCCACCACACCTGACTATGTTTTCATTTTCATTTTTTTGTAGAGATGGGGTCTCACTGTGTTGCCCAAGCTGTACTCGAACTTCTGAGCTCAAGTGATCTTTCCACCTATGCCTCCCAAAGTATTGGGATTACAGGCATAAGCCACTGCACCTGGCTATTTTCCAGATTTCTTAAGTGTGCAAGTATTAGAATTTCCATAGTCTACCTAATCTTTAACAACAACAGCGTATAATGCTGGAAACACTTCAAAGGTTTTGTTTTTAAAGAGCTCTCTCCATAGATCATATGGTAGTTCTGTCCACAGCCCTTCAGGACTATGTTGATGGCTGATGTCTCTCAGTTGCTTCATTCTCTAGGTATTGCACTCAGGGAAAGAAAGCTGTCTCACCCAAGGTCACACTGCTTCCCAGAGGGCAGCTCTCCTCCAAAGACCAGCCTATGGTAAATTCAAAGGCCTGAATCCTTTTATGCTGTGGGTAGAAATGTAAATTTGGAAATTTATAGACAACAGTGTAGAGACTCCTCAAAAAACTAAAAACAGAACTACCGTATGATCCAACAATCCCATTTCTGGGTATATATCCAATGGAATTGAAATCAATATGTTGAAGAGGTATCTGCATTCCCATGTTCATTGCAACACTGTTCACAATAGTGAAGATGTGGGAGCAACCTAAGTATCCATCATCAGATGAATGGTTAAAGAAAATGTGATATAGATGCACAATGGAATACTACTTAGCCTTGAAAAAGAAGGAAATTCTGTCATTTTTGACAACATGGATGAACCTGGAGGATATTATACTAAGTGAAATTAACTAGGCACAGAACGACAAATGCCACTTGATCTCACTTATGTGTAGAATCTAAAAAATGTTGAACTCATAGTAGTAGAGTTTAGAATGGTGGTTGCCAGAGGCTGGGAAAGCAGGTGAATGAGGAAAGGAGACATGTTGATTGAAGAGTAAAAGGTTTCAGTTAGGAGGAATAAGTAAGTTCTGGCACAGCATGGTGCCTATAGTTAACAACAATGTATATTTCAAAATTGCCCAAAGAGTAGATTTTAAATGTTTTCACCACAAATGATAGATATGTGAGGTGATAGATATGTTAATTAGCTTGATTTAACCATCCCACAATGTATACATATATAATAACATCACATTGTACTCTATAAATACATACAATTATTATTTGTCACTTAAAAATAAAATAAATTTAAGAAAAAAAAAGGGCTGGCTAGCTTGCTGCAAGGTGAGACAATACTGACAGGCTGTCTGAGCTCCCCACGGGATTGGTTGAGGACACTGTGGTAACTGCATCAGAGTTCAGCTTCTTCCTCTGCTCATTCCTGCTTCCTTCACTTCCCCTTGGCTGTTGAGCCTGAGAGCACTCCCCAATATAATACCCAGTATCATGGCTGGCTAATATTTTGCATTTTTTGGTAGAGACAGGGTTTCACAAAGTTCACCAGGCTGGTCTCAAACTCCTCGGCTCAAGCTATCCTTCTGCCTCGTCCTCCCAAAGTGCTGGGACTACAGACATGAGCCACTCCCCCCGGCCCCAATATCATTTCTATATACGGCTGTCCATGTCAGAATCTTCTTTCCAGAGAATTTGATCTAAATTGGTTACATTCCATAAGAGAGTGCAAAGAGTCCTCTAAAATTTTAAATGTCTTGTTTTTATAAAACTAACCTCATCCATAACATCCTGTCGCACTTTGCTCTCTTCTGGCTTCACCATATTTTTCATAACAGTTCACTTGTGAGTGAGAAAGAAAATGTATTTCATGTGGGGTATTTTATCTGTATCCTTGCTTGGGAATTTAAAAAATTCCAATTCAAATAGTTGCCCCACGATTTTTCATGTATCATAGTTTTTCTAAAATAAACCATTTATTGTTGAAGGAAATATTACTTTTTTTTAACAGCTCACATACAAAAAAAAAAAAAAAAAAAAGCAGTTATTCATGTGTTTTATTATTGGAAACAGAATCCAGAAAATACCATAGCTAAAATGTGTTAGAAACATCAGTGCTTCATCTAAATATATACCAAAACTTCAACACTACATAATTTGTTCCAACATTTGTTTCTGCACTCTACTGTAATGTTTTCTATATATCACCCAACTATATTTGCTGACAAAGACATGCATTTAGGTTTCATCATATGCTCTTTCTTTTGTATTATTTCAGCCATTTTTACCATAACAGAAAGAACAAGTGTTTCCCCAGTGGATGTGGCTGTGCTTTTTACCTTTGCTTTAAAATGAGAAATCTCTAAAGAAGCTTCTACATTTTTATTACTATATTTCATGACACTTTGTAAAATTCTATATTAGTGTTGCATGACTTTATAAATCCCTGAAGAACTGAAGTCTTTTTTTCTTTAGGTTGGAATGCTTAGTTTGTTTTTCTTTTCTTTTTTTCATCAGTTTGGTGAAAAAAGGGATGCTTAGTTTTAACATATCCTGCTAAATTTGTGGCATCATACTACCATTTTCTATTTCTATTTCTGGCAATATGGCAAATTATATTACCCAGCGAGCTTCCTGATTTCCTTTCCTTTTCCTTTTCCTTTTCCCTTTCCTTTTTTTTCCCTTTCCTTTCCTTTCCTTTCCTTTCCTTTCCTTCCCTTCCCTTCCCTTCCCTTCCCTTCCCTTCCCTTCCCTTCCCTTCCCTTCCCTTCCCTTCCCTTCCCTTCCCTTCCCTTCCCTTCCCTTCCCTTCCCCTTTCCCTTTCCCCTTCCCCTTCCCCTTCCCCTTCCCTTTCCCTTTCCCTTTCCCTTTCCCTTTCCCTTTCCCTTTCCACAGTCTTTCTTGGTCACCCAGGCACAGTCTCAGCTCACTGCAACCTCCACCTCAACTCTCCTGCCTTGGCCTACCGACTAGCTGGGACTACAGATGTGCACCACCATGCCCGGCTAACTTTTTTTTTTTTTTTTTTTTTTTTTTTGTATTTTTAGTAGAGACGAGGTTTCGCTATGTTGGCCAGCTGGTCTTGAACTCTTGACCTTATGTGATCCACCCACTTCGGCTTCCTAGAGTGCTGTGATTACAGATGTGTACAGATGTGAGCCACCGTGCACAGCCACCAATATCTTTCTTTAAAGCCTGTGAAAACCCTGAGCATTGGCGAAGTAAATGTAAAACTTCTTTGAAGGGACATCTTCAATCCAGATAGAATTACCGCCAGTAGAATCCTGCTGCTGAAGATTTCATAATACAAAATTGCAAAATGCATAAGAAAACAATATGCCACAATTGAGAGTCAGCATACACGATAAGCTTTAGTAATATACTATCAAAAACATAAAAGAACTATTGAATAGTAAAGATAAAATAAATATGCATAAAATGGTTAAGGATATAAACAGGAAATCCAAAGCATGAGAGAAAAAAAAACACTATCAAAAAGACCAAGAAAATTTAAAAAAGAAATAAATACAACCAAATTGAACTTTTAGAAATAAAAAAATGTTAAAAACTCAGTAGACAAATTGAAAAGATTTGACTCAGCTGAAGATGGAATTAACACACTGGAAGATAGATCTGATTGGAAATGAAATTGTGATGCAGTTTCTTTTATTATGCCTTTGGACATTGTACCTTACCCATCTGGCCACTTCTCTGAAGTGAAAGCCTGTCGCCTGTTTTGAGTTATCATCCCATTCTCTATTCTGCTGTAGTGTGCCAATCTTCTATTTCTGGCTCCCTCTCCTCATGAGTGAACCATTTGCCAGAGATATTCCTACTTGTAGCATACATGAGTACTCTTAATGAATCTGCTTCCTTTTTGATAAAGTGTACATTTTTTTCCTTCCTTCTTTCTTTCTCTCTCTCTCTCTCTCTCTCTCTCTCTCTCTCTCTCTCTCTCTCTTTCTTTCTTTCTTTCTTTCTTTCTTTCTTTCTTTCTTTCTTTCTTTCTTTTTCACAGGGTCTCACTGTGTCACTCAGGCTGGAGTGCAGTGGTGTGATCTTGGCTCACTGTAAACTCTGCCTCCCAGGCTCAAGTGATCCTCCCACCTCAGCCTCCCAAGTAGCTAGGACTACAGGCATATGCCACCACACCCAGCTAATTTTTATATTTTTTGTATAGATGGGGTTTCACCATTTTGCCCAGGCTGGTCTTGAGCTCAAGTGATCTGCCCACCTCTGCGTCCCAAAGTGGTAAGATTACAGGTGGGAGCTACCATGCCTGGCCTAATTGGTACATTTTCATAATATTGGAAGAAGTTGCACTTTAGATCACTGAGCCAGTACTAGTCATCATAGAGGAAAGTAGGAAAGCTAGAGTTAGGCAAATAGTCTTGGTTTTTATTAATAATAAATTATTTATTAATAATAAAAAATAGATAAAACATATTCTATAAAATAGGCATTCTAAATTTGCTTACCAACCTGAAAATATTCTAGAACAGATAATCAAAACAATTTTAAATAATTATATTAAGAAGTGTGGCTTTATGAATTAAACTTTTCAAAAGAGAAAGTTACCCAAACTATTCATGTCACACACACACAGATATGTATGCATGTACACAGACATACATGTAATTTACTGATAGATCAGAGGAATACTATAGACAGAATGTATGTAAATTATTCTGGGCAAGTTAGATTAATGTGTGCTATGTTAGTCAAGGTTCAGTGCAAGAAGTAGAAACAATTGTAGATATTTTAGGCGTAAAAGAGTATTTCATAAAACTTCACCAACTATCAGGTGCACCATTATTTCTAAAAAATGCTAAGTGCTATTAAGCTATGCCAAACTGCCTTAATGATAGTCTTGAATTAGTTGGTCACATCAGTCTTTTATTATTTGAAGTCATATTACCTATTTTGTGGGATTTGGTTATTTCTCTTGCTTTTGGTTGCATTGCTTGACATGAGATAGGCAGATCTTTTGCACATATTTAAGTAATGAAATTGGGAATCTCTGTTATAAAGCAGGAGCTGGCAAACTATGGCCTATGGGCTAAACCTGTAAATAAAGTTTCACTCCAACACAATCATGCCCTTTTTTTTTAATCTACTATATCTGATCCTTCTACAGTGGCAGAGTTCAGTGGTTGTAACAGAGAGGATTGTATGACTTGAAAGAATGGGCCCTTTACAGAGAAAAAGCTTGCTCACCCTTGCTACAGGGAAATATATATCATAATAGGAGCTATCATCTCTTGATATTGTGGTACACGATGCTAAGTACTTTATGTGGGGTAGAAGTCTCTTATCTAACAGGGAGACAAATGTTAGTTGATTGATTGATCTATTCAATCAGTCAACAAATATTTATAGAGTAACTACCATCTACCAAGAGACAGGTTCAAGGAATTTGAAATATAGGGCATTAAAACACAAAAATAATTGTTTTTATAGAACATACACTCTAATTGCCTATGAGAGGGCAGGATAAGGCTCAATAAAGAGGAGTTAGAAAATGACTGAATTAATAGGTAAAAAGTATTATGACAGATCATGATAAATGCATGTGAAAAGAAATGCAGGAGAGGTAGTGCTAGAGGCAGGGCTTCAGATTAAAAATAGAGAAATCAGTTATGAGATAATCCTGGGCAAGGACTTTTTGGAAAAGATGTCAAAAGGTCAGGTAAGAAGAGCATAAATAGACAAATGGGACTGCATCAAACTAAAAAGCTTCTGCACAGCAAAGGAAACAATCAACAGAGTGTGAAGAGATAACCTACAGAAATGGAGAAAATATTTATAAACTATGCATTAATTAAGAAGTTAATATTCAGAATACCTAAGAAACCCAACTCAATAGCAAAAAAAATTCGATCAAAAATGGGCAAAATCTCTGAATAAATATTTCTTAAAAGAAGTCCTACAAATGCCCAACAGGTATATGAAAAAAATCCTTAACATTGCTAATCATTAAGGAAATGCAAATCAAAACCATTATGAGCCATCACCTCACCCCTGTTGGAATGGCTATTATCAAAAAGATGAAAAATAGCAAATGTTGACTCAAATATGGAGAAAGGGGAACTCTTCTTGTACGCTGTTGGTGGGGGATGTAAATTAGTACAGCCATTATAGAAAACAGTATGGAGATTCCTCAAAAAATTACAAATAAGGGTGGATGTGGTGGCTCATTCCTGTAATTCTGGCACTTTGGGAGGTTGAGGAGGGAAGATTGCTTGAAGACCAGCTTGGGCAAAATAGTGAAACCCTGTCTATGCAAAAAACAGAAAAATAAGAAAAAACTAAAAACAGAACTACTATGTGATCCAACAATCCTACTACTGGTGTATATCCAAAGGAAATGAAATCAGTATGTCAAAGAGATATCTGCACTGCAATGTTTATTGCAGCACTATTCATAATAGCCAAGATATAGAATCAATTTAAATATACAAATATCCACCAATGGATGAATCGATAAAATGTGGTGTATATACATAATGGAATATGATTCAGCCATAAAAAGAATAAATTTCTGTCACTTTTAACCACATGGATCAACCTAGAGGACATTAAGTGAAATAAGTGAGGTACAGAACAACAGATACTGGGCCGTACGCGGTGGCTCACGCCTGTAATCCCTTTGGAAGGCCGAGGCGGGTGGATCACGAGGTCAAGAGATCGAGACCATCCTGGCCAACATGGTAAAACCCCATCTCTACTAATTAGCTGGGCATGGTGGCACGTGCCTGTAGTTCCAGCTACTTTGGAGGCTGAGGCAGGAGAATCGCTTGAACCTGGGAGGTGGAGGTTGCAGTGAGCCAAGATCACACCACTGCACTCCAGCCTGGCGACGGAGCAAGACTGTGTCACAAAAACAAAAAACAAATAAACAAAAATCTCTCTCATATGTGAGATATAAATAAATTGATCTTATATAGAAGTAGAGAGTAGAATAGTGGTTACCAGAAGCTGAGGGAGAGTACAGGGAAGGAGAATGGTGGGAGGTTGGTCAACAGGTACAAAGTAACAGGTAGGAGAAATTAGTTCTAGTGTTCTATTGCATAGTAGCGTGACTATAGTCAACAATAATATATTGCATACTTCAAAATCGCTAGAAGAGTGGAGATTGAATGTTCTTACCACAAAGAAATGACAAGTGTTTGAGGTGATGGGTATGCTAATCACCCTGATTGATCATTGTGTAGCAGGATGAGCCGCAGACAAAACTCCTCAAACACCAGATTAAAGAAGGAAGAAGTTTTTTATTCGGCCCGCTAAAGAGCCGAGCTCCCTGAAAAAGAAATTCCTAGCCCTTTTAAGGGCTTACAACTCTAAGGGGTCCACGTGAAAAGGTCATGATAGATCAAGTAAGTGTGAGGAATGTGACTGGGGGCTACATACATCAGCTAACAGAACAAAAAGCTTCACAGTGCTTTCTCATACAATGTCTGGAATTTACAGATAACACCAGTATTTTGGTCAGGGGTTAATATTATTATTATTATTTTAACCACCAGGGACAGGTGGTGGCGCCAAAGTCGTCTAGCTAGTTATCTTACTTCTGTTTCTTTCCAACTTTTTGCTTTCTCCCTTTTCTCCTGTCTTATAAACTAGGGAAAAGGGGAGGTGAGGGAGAAGCAGGGAAGGACAACAGGAGAAGTGGTGGTCTCATTCCATAATTGCACAACATATATACACATTGAAACACCACACTGTATCTCATAAATATGTGCAATTATTATATGTCAGTTAAAAACAAAGAGAATGGAAAAGTTAGGAAAGTTTCACAAAGGCAATGGTATTTGAATGAGGACCTGAAGGAGGTGAGGACAAGCCATGAGGATATCTAGTAGGAAAGCATTCCAGGTGGAGGCAGCAATCACCTCACAGGCAGCAAGGAGGGGAAACGTCTTGCGGTTTTGAAGAAAAAGAAAGAAGGCTTGTATCTTTAAAGTGAAGAAATAAGTAGAGAATAACATCGAAGAGGTAAAAAGAAATGGTGCAGGGGCCGTGCAGATTATGGACTATTGTGAAGATTTTAGTTTTTGTTGTGAGTGAGTTGGGAAGCCATTGGAAAGTTTTGAGCGGAGGAGTAATATGAGTCTACTGAACTGGATACCTCTGTTGCTTTGTGGAGAATAGCTGGAAATTGGGCAAGACTGAAAGCTGTTAGAAAGGGCTTAGGAGGCAATTAAGGAGCATTTGCCATAACCCACCTAAGAGCTGGGAGTGGCTTAGACCTTTGCAGTAGTGACAAAGGTGGTAAAAATACATATGCAAACTTTTCATGGTGGAAAATATAGAACATATATGGAAGTGGAGAGAAGAATATAAGAAACCCCTCCAACTTCAAAAAAATTAGTAACTCAGGACCAATTTTCTCTTGTTTATTACTCATTCAATCCTCCTACCATATTATTTTGAAGAAATCTCAGACAGTTTTGGATATATTTAGAAGGTAAAGCTGATAGAATTTACTGCTAGTTTGGATATGGGGAGTAGGCTTCGAGGAAGACTCCTTGAGTACCAGGAAGGAAAAGCTGAGATTTACTGAGATGGGAAAGACTGAACAAGGGGCAAAGCTTTTTATGATGTTTATGTGGGGGGAGTGAAAATCAGGAGTTTGGATTTTCACATAATAGTTTTGAGAATTTATTAGCTATTCAAGAGATGAGATATATATCTCCATACTTCCCAGTGTGACAATTTGGGGGATCTTTTTGATTGGCACCTGCTGACCTCACCCATTACATTTCCTTCCAATTCCCCACAGGAATTGAAACCTCTTTTGTTTTTTTGAATGTCAGTGATTCCCAAATGTTGCTGCATGATAGGACCACCTGGGAGAGACTTAAAAAACTCTAATGTACAAGTTGCATCTCAGATCCACTGTATCTGAATGTCTGAGGGTGGGCCCAGGCATCAGTACTTTTAAAAAGTCTCCAGATGATTTCAATATACAGCACAGTTTGGAAACACACTGCTCTAGTTCCAGTATTGCAAAGCGTGGTCCCCATCCAGCAGGTATGGTCCTTCAGCCAGCAGTGTTGGCAACACCTAAGAATTTGTTAGAAATGCAAAATCTCAGGCCTCACCTTGACCTCCTGAACTCAAACCTACATTTTAACATCTTCTAGTGATTTATATTCACATTAGTGTCTAAGAAACACATCTGTCTTTTGTTTTTGTGCCTTTGCAGAAGTTGTCTTCTCTGCCAAGTTGCCTGCCCACCCTTCATGCTGCCTCATTCCCATTTATCCTTTAAGATTGACCTCAGCCATTCCCTTCCTGGAAGACTTTCTTATCCTTCCCACATCATGCTCAGGCTTTTCTTCTGGGGACACCCTCTATTTACCTTTATTATATCTTTCATTACAGTTTACTGTAATTGTTGGTTTAGCGGATAGTCTCTTAGGTTTTGGGCCCACCGCGGCAGAGATCATATTCCTGGTAATATGTGCTCAGTCAGTGTTTGTTGAATGGAGCAACTAAGGCAGGAATTGGGTCAGGTGCGACTGTCACAGGTCTAGATGGCAGGGCACTGAGTCTGTCAGATGAAACCACTGGAGACATTGGTTGTAATGAGCAGCAGCCCCGGTGTGGGTGAGCTCTGATCTTTGAGCTGCATGAGACTATTTATTCTCTTTTATCTTCTGTGTTATGGGGAGAAAGATTGTGGCTTGCAAGATGTGTGCTCATAGCCTGAACTTTTTTTTTTTTTTTTTTGAGACAGAGTCTCATTCTGTCGCCTAGGCTGGAGTACAGTGGCACGATCTCGGCTCACCATGAGCTCTGCCTCCTGGGTTCATGCCATTCTCTTGCCTCAGCCTCCCAAGTAGCTGGGACTACAGGCGCCCACCACCACGCCCGGATAATTTTTTTGTATTTTTAGTAGAGACGGCTTTTCACCGTGTTAGCCAGGATGGTCTCGATCTCCTGACCCCGTGATCTGCCTGCCTAGGCCTCCCAAAGTGCTGGGATTACAGGTGTGAGCCACTGTGCCCGACCCATAGCCTGAACTTTTAAGGTATACCCTCCTCATAGCAGTGATAGGGAATAAGGGGTTAGCATAGCTTGAATTTATTCTAAATTTTGTTAAAATTGTTTCTTATGATAACTTCTTTTCCTAATCTTTAAACCAGTACACAGAAAAGAACAATGAAAATATAAATTATTTGCAATTCTAAAACAGCAAAAAAGAAAATTATTTTAGCTTGTGCCTTTCTAGTATTAATATAAAAAAATACTGCATTTGTCATATAAGGACCCACATCATCTGATCCCTTTAGTACCTATCTAACTTTCTTTTCTCTCACTTGTTTTCTCTTCTTCAGACACACCTACCTCATTGCTGTTGCTTATGCACCCCAGGCACACCTACCTTCAGGACTTTGCTCTGGCTGTCTTTTCCAAGTGGGGTAATCTCCCTCATACCTCCTTGCCTTCTAGTCTGTGCTCAAATCCCACATTCAAAAATTGCCTATCCTGACCATGCTATTTAAAACTGCAACCTATTTCCACATTTTATCCCCACCTCCAATTCCCACGTCCAGTCCCCATTGTCCTGCTTCACTGTGCTTTTCTTAACAGAATTTAGGATTTTCTAACAGACTATGTAATGTACTTATTTTATTATATCTATTATTTATTGTCATTGTTGCTTCTCTACTTCCTCCCCATTTAATCTTCAAGGGCAAAAGATTGTTATGAATTTAATAGTGACAGGCATATAATAGATGCTCAATAAATATTTGAATATTTGAATATATAATTGTAACTAAAATGTTAACATAGTATAACTATGTTTTGTGTACTGTTGTTTTTCATTTAGCAATATACTGTTGTACTGTATTGTTAATTTAGCAATATACTGTGTCTGTCTCTTCACATAAAGTAATATTCTTTGACAGATCTATATCCCTGAATGTTTTTATGACTCCAAACAATTTCTGTAATCATTGATAAGCTCCAGCATCAGTAAAGATTTGAAGCTTGGCTAGGGAGAAGCTGACCACATCCCATTCTTTTATTCAGTATACATACACGTGGCCTACTGTATGAAAAAAAAAAATAGTGGTAGAGAAACTGAGAAAATAAAAACCCAATTTATATATATTGAAATAAGATTCTTGCAGGCAAGATTCTTGGAGCTACATGTGACTTTGCTTTTCTTTATTTCTTTATTTTATTGACTTTATTTTTCTCTTGTCATTAGTACGTGGTAGATTCTCTTCCCAGCTCTCTTTGGAGTCAACTCATTCTCACTGCAGCTCTGTTTGGAGTTAACCCATTCTCACTTCCAACTTGCCTAGGAGGTGTCTGTAATGAAGCTGCCCCTATCCTGTACAGGACAGCAAAACTAGCAGGCGTCTCTTTTTCATAGCTGCTGATTCTGGGCAGCTGTGAGAATCTGGCAGCCCCTGTTTCTGTGGGTGACTGGTCCTCTGGTTGGTGGCAAAATAACTCCAGACTAAAATGCACTTTTTATTCTTAGATATCAGTCTCAGATTTAGGGGGAAATTGTATGTCATAGAGAAGAAAGAGGCACAGAGTCTTGTGATTAATGGAAAGAAAGAAGTTCATTTTGCCTCTAGTCCCTTTCTTTGTTCCCTGATCCAGCTTATTCTCCCTTATTCATTGTCCTGCCGCTGACCATTGTGATTGTGTGGCCACCTATGGCTTTTTCATTTATTTACCAGCATGGTTCACACATTCCAAATGACGGCAGAGACATTAGGAGCCATAACTCACCCAGTGAAAATGGCCAGTTTTCTTATTGTTCTTCTTTGGCATTTGTGTTATTTTAAATTACTTGTCTAGCTAATTATCCCAGGAGACAGGGAGCATTAAGGACCTTACATTTGACTACAAACGAAGTCAGAGAAGACTAGCATCTCTTTTCAGAAATGAATTTTTAAAAAGTGAACACTTCTGAAATGCACGTTACTCTTTTCCTTAGGATGAAGAAACATCCTGAGAAGGTTGACATGCTGAATGCCTTAAAGAGCTTCAATTGAGATGCCAGATGAAAGCGTAACTAGAATTTCTATGGCTTAAATAACGAGAGTAAGAGGCCTCTATTGTTATTATTCTGCCAGTTTTTTTCTCTTTCTCTTTTCTATGTTGTGTATGTCATCTTTTTTTGAAATACTGTATTTCAATAACTATTACTTCTTTCAGTCCAAGGAGATTTCTGAGAAGTCCTACTTGGGACGAAAAGATGGAATTGCATAATAAAATATAATTTATAAAGATAATTTGAACATAAAATAGGTCACAAGACTATCTTTCCTAGAGTTGGAAGGTGAATTTGGTAAGTCTGACGTGTGTATAAAAATTATATATCATGTATTTCTTAGAAATGAAATTAGATGTCAGTGTTATTTCTGATTAGTCCAGATAATTAGGAAAGAAGTAGAGGAGAAAAACACTAGAAGTAAGAAGATTTGATTTCATGTGTAATCAGAAGAAATATGCAAGTAATTCATCACTAATTCAAATAGTCAAGAAAAGTCTAGGAAAAGCCCTAGGAAGCATAATTAGTTATGCTGAGGGTTGAAACATTTGCAAAATGTCACAGTTATAAATTGCTATTTTCTTCCCCCTGAGACCTGAGCAATGCTTTATCAACAAATCCCAGAAGACGTTTTAGCAAGTCTCAACATGAAATACTTATACCTGATGCAAGACTTTTCACCTAGAAAGAAAAGTGGCCGACTTTGGAAGGTTAGCTTCTTACTTTTTGAAAAGCTTTCTGGAACTCTGCCACCTACACTTTCTGGGCTTCATTTACCCTTGGTGAAAAATGGAGGGCTTGTACCTGTCACCCACTTTTCTCCCAAGGGTGTTATACAGCATCTAGAGGAAGTGGATTTACCCACAATCCTGTGCTGTGAGTGACAGGCCAATGGGCCTCCCTGGCCCAATAATGTGTTCTTGGTCTCTTCTGCTTCAGGTAAGGGAATGTCTTATTATCCCCCAATCTCCTATTGGTAATATTTATTTGCTACAGTTCAGACAGCGCTTGATTGAATACTGAACTCAAATACTTACCTTAGACAAGAACCTTGACCACAGCAGTCATTTCTAGGCCTGGTTGGCATAGGTTCTCTTCACAAAGCATACTGGGAATAGGTGAAAAATTCTGATATTGCAGTTTCTGGGTGTGCTCAGGACTCTTCCTTGCTATCACTGGTTGTGTCTGAGACTGTCTAGCTGGGGAAG
Source organism: Chlorocebus sabaeus (assembly GCF_047675955.1). Classification (NCBI taxonomy): domain Eukaryota; kingdom Metazoa; phylum Chordata; class Mammalia; order Primates; family Cercopithecidae; genus Chlorocebus; species Chlorocebus sabaeus. The sequence goes on from NC_132918.1 coordinate 65,593,374, forward strand.
TTTGGTTGGGGTAATGAGTGAGGGAGGGCTAGAACTGTGGGATGCTTTTTTATTTCCTAAATTTCCTTCCAAGAACCTCTAGAGTCACTGGAATTTCACCCCTGTGGTATTGGTTAGCAGGTGGGGGAAAATTTACCTTCTCATTCCTAGAGCTACATTAGGGGAAACAAGTACTATGCTGTTTGGGGTGAAGTTGGTATTAATTTTCCCTGAGAAACAATACTGTTGATGATGGTTGGGTTCTGTGGGCCTGTTAGTAACAATATAATTCATCTATAGTACGAGTTAAGTGGACTTGTGTGGGCTATTCTATTAATACATTGTCTGTAACATTGTTTCTTTGAAAATAATGTATCCTGAGTTCCAAAAAATGGACTTCAAACATTTGGAATACACACCATTACTCAGTGGGGACTGATATGGGGCAGCCACAATGAATGATTCAGAAAATATGGTCCCTGCTGGCATTCACTAGTGTTTATAAATTTCAGTCTCCTAGCTTTCAGTTTCTTGAAAACGCTTCATTTCTTCATATGGTTTAGGAGGTAGAATGTGTACAATTTTCTAGTCAGCTGAGAAGGTTCATTCTCAATCCATTTATTTTTCTAGTTTGGTAAAAGGATATCCTTTTACTTTTAAAAATTTAGATTATTAAATAATAAATGAACATTGAATATATATATATATTTTCTACATTCTTGCCATTTTGGGGGTAAGAATATACTCTTATGTAGCAATAATCAAAAGTATAAAAATTCCTTATATAATTTCCTATATATGTAAAACTCTGTATAAATTCTTTATGTAATGTCAACATCATTTGGTTCTGTCAATTTTTGCTTTTAAAGTTATGCTTTAGATGTAGACAAGTTAAAATTTTTCTGTTATTTTGGTGAAATGAACCTTTTAAACATGAAGTAGTAATTCTTTTTTGTTAATAATGCTTTTTGCTTTAAAGGTAGTTTAATCTGATATTAATAAAACTATATCATGCAAAATTGTATATTCAGAGTTGTCTGTTATAGAGGAAAACTGGCAGCAACAAAAAAGTTTAACAGTAGGACACTGGATACACAGAAAGAATATGTTCATAGTTTGATATACTATGTAGCTGTGTAATACAATGTTATACATTATAACCTTCGTGAAGAAAAAAGCTCACAGCTATGCATGTAGAAAAGAAAATGTAAAAAAGAAAAAAAAAGAAGCATACTACAAAATAGCTTGTATTATAGGATGCTATTTTTGTACACCCTGATACATATGTAAATATATGTTTAGCAAATAATCTGATATTATCCACTAGAATATAATATTGAATACTTTTGGGTGAAGAAGTTGTGAATAATTTTAAATTATTTGTTCTCTTTAAAAATATATTCCTGTGTCATAAGTTAATTATTATTTCAAATAATGAACATATGCTACTTTTAAAAGAAATATAATATAGCCTTTTATTTGACAAAAAAGCTCACCTCTTATTCTGTAGTTTATAAACAAGAATTCTGAGCCAGATAAATAGCTTTTTTAAAAAAATGTCCATGATTCTTACTTGTTTTTTTTGTAGATTTTTAAAGAAAGATGACTACTTTGAATTACATAAACTTTAATTTCTAAAACATAAATGTCTGGGTAGAATAGTAAAATTGTATCCCATATCTACTCAACAAAAGTAGTCATAAACTTGGAATGGAATGTGACGTAATAAATTGCAATAATTATATAAGATTTTCAGTTTCAATCATACGTATTAGGAAGGCCTAATTGAGACTAGAATTTTAGAAGTACAAATGCAATTTTTTTTTGCATCATGAATGAATAGAAAAAAAAATTCCCCTCAAGTTTGGCTAGCTGAATGAGCATGTTGTAAGTAGAATGTATTATTTTGTCAGTGTACCCCTCAGAGGTTGGCAGTTGGGTAGCAGCAACGCAGCAACAATATAAAGCTGTCACTTGGTGGAGCTAGAATACTATGTAATTCCAGTATCCTCTTTCAGCAGATTTCTTGGGGAAAATGGTTTAATGGCAAAATTTAAGACTATTGCCCCCAGTTGCCAAATATTGAAGTACTTACTCTTTGGGGAATCTGGTTTTATGGTTTTCTTTATTATTGTGCCAGAGTATGAGTAAATGCCAAACTAACTGGGCAAAAGGTCTTTACTGATTACACTTAATAAATTACAATCTTTTCATCATGCTAATTTCAATGCCTTCCCCCTACCCTGCCCCAGGAGTTAGTTTAAATGAATATATCATCTATTGATTCAGTGACATTTTCACACATTCCATATGGCACCTAATAACCCAGTATCATTTCACTTGCTATGTCAATTACTGTAAAATCAAGACGGGCTTTTAGATAGCTTATGATGCCTGAAACAAAATGCTCAATGGATATTATACAAGTGTTTGGTGATAAATACCAGCTTTTGGGATTCCCTGGGCAGGGTAGAAATTTTAGATCAATTCAAATATTGACCAAAACTTTTTAGATGAAATTTTAGGGTGACCAGTAAATGAAGACTGCTGTAGACTCAGACAATCCTTCCCTGGAATGAATTTAACACTTTTGGAAAATTCTGGATTGGAGCCATTCTTACTTTGGTCTTCCCAAAATTGAAAAATTGAAGAAAGATTTTTACATTTGTATTTATAAGTGGGTGTGTATAGTTTTATGCCTTCATCAAGGTTAAATTGTGCCAACCTTTTCTCTCTGGTATTAGGCATATTCCAAAAAGACTTAATTTTAAAATTAGATTAATATCTTTCATACTTAGAAGGTGTTAACTCAGATAAAATTATTGCATACCTTGACTATGTGAATGGATGCTGAAATTAATGTATTTATGGATCATTATGTTGACACGTGAAGAGCAATAATTGAGTTTTTTATTTTTTAACTTTTTAAATTTAAATTAATTTTTTTTTTTGAGGCAGGGTTTCGCCCTGTCATCCAGGCTGGAGTGCAGTGAAGTGATCACAGCTCACTGTAGCCTTGACCTCCAGGTTCAAGTGATCCTCCTGCCAGACATGGAGCCACTGTGCCCAAATGAGGATTTTTAAATATTTCCTATTCCTAATTTGTCTGGGTTCTGATTCTCTTATACTTTTATTTTTTCATAGAAGCTTTTTTTTTTCTTTTCCCCCAGTGAGAAAGATTTTATTTGACCTTATAGATAATTCTATTTGGGAAAACTGGAAATAGGATAATCAGTCTTCTATTACATATTATGGTCAGGGTAGATCCAGGTTTTGTGAGACTAAAGCCTGTGTGGTTTGAGCTCTTTTATGTAAAAGGATACAAAATTACAAATGCAAAGTTAGGCATAAAAGTCCACATTTATTTAAAATTCGAAAAAAGTAACCGATTGAATAGTTTAAAAAGCTGGGACAAAACCTTCAAACAGTGAAAGATCCAGAGAAATTATATTTTTATTAAATAACTGCCAACACATCTCTATAATTATTTCCACATACCAACTTATGGTTCCATACATTCACAATATAATTTCTTCTCACATAATTCCAGTTTTGACTTCCATAGGCATATTCATATCATGATAGGACTCTGTCTCTCACCTTTGCAAAAAAAATGCTGGATAACTCACCACAGTGGGCATTAGGAGTATTTTTGGAATCCATTTCTATACTAGGAAAGCCAGCAATAACTTAACTATACAGGGAACTGACTGTGAGCCACATAAATAATGCACATTAAACTCAAACCAAACATATCTCCTACTCAGCATCCCAGGGTCTTGGAAGGACCCCATGCAAATGAGGGACCCTAAAACCTGAAACTCTTTAGTATCACAGTAATTCTACCTTTTTGAAATCCTTCTATCAATAATGTACCTCACTTGATTAAAATCGTCATCATCTTTAGGGTGATTTAAAGTTTGGGAACCACTAACAGTAACATTCATATATGAAAGGATAGTAAATTTGGGTAAAAGTATTCTTAAAACTATTTGCCATATAGACAAGGAGGACATAACCATAGGGATGTTATTTCAAGACCTTATTTTCTAAGTATCACCTACTGGCTTTTAGCAAAGAGTACTAAAGAAAGTGTTAGGACTGTCTTACAGATTTTTACAAAATTCTTACAAAATATTTCTGATTCACCATTATTCTTATATACCATTAAGAAGTACTGGTTTTTTTAAACAACAGCTTGAAAGGCATAGCTACTTTCCTATTTAATTTGTATTCTTAATCTACCAGAAAAATCTGCAACTCCAGCAGTAAGATCATTGGTTATTTATTTCATGGATAATATCCACATTGTTGAAAGGCTTCCCGTTTTAGTGATTAAATAAACAAAAACAAAAACAAAAGCAACACAGCCTTGTATCAGACATGAAATTCTGTTTCTATTTGATGATTCCTGGAAGTCTCCTGACTCCTTAAAAGAGCACCTTATGCATGCACTTGAACACTAAAGCCGTAGTAATAGTAATAGTTAACATCTATCGAGTGCTTTCTGTGAGCCAGACATTTAGTGAAGGGCTTTACTTGCATTCTTTGTTTAATTTTCTGAACAGCTCTATGAGGTACGTACCATTTTATGAATGAAAAACTGAGGCTTAGAGAGTTTAAATGACAAGCCCAGATCCATGCAGTTTGTAAAGTGGCAGGCATGGTGGCTGAATATATACTTATTTTAACTGCTTTGCAATAGTGTCACAGAAGCAGTCATTCAATGAATGTCAGAAAGGTTCAGAATTCATAGGTAGCACTTGAATAACTACAACTTCAAAAGGGGAGAAGCTCTGAATTTAGGAGAGAGTACAACATAGGAAAAGACAGTAGAAGTCCAGGCACTAGAGTCAACTGTATTCTGGCTCCATCATTTATTAGCTGATTGACTTTTGACAAGTTACTTAACCTTTCTGTGCTCCAGTTTCCCTTGTAAAAAGAGGTTAATCCTAATAAGGTATGAGGATTTAATGAAGTGGATGAAACATTTAAACCAGTGGCTGGCACAGTAGACTCTCAAAAAGTTGTATCATTATTGTCTGTTAACATTTATGCTTATTTGTCCTTTGAAATAAAGTATATGACTTGTGCAATGATAGGTAAACAGTATAAAAATTTTGTCGTCTTTCTTTTCTAATACATGTGTTATTTAGTTAAGGACCCTCGAAGTATAATGGAGAATGTGTTCATAGAAATATTGTAATATCAATATAAAAATGCATCCTAGATTTAAAAAATAAAAATACTTCCCAGGAAAATTAAATTTAAAAAATTTGTACCATATTTGTATTTTTATGTTGATTTAAAGGATATTGCCACTACGTGGAAGAATTTCCAGTCCAGGTATGTTCCTGTAGATGTTGACTTTTCAAAACTTAATCTACTATTTATGTTATAAAATTATTAATATCATGTAGCTGAGCAGAAACAATAGTATAACATAATGACAAAAGTTGCATCTCTGCTCCTGATACTCTTAATAAACACATTATTCATTTTTTATTCAATTCAACTGCAAATAGCTATATTGAAAACATTACCAAAGGGTACATTTCTATTTTAGGGTGACAGGAAAATAACTCCTGAAGAGTCTTAGAAGTGAGAAACAAAATATGAATTATATAGTAGGTGGGAAAACATAAAAGATTCTGATGTCTATGAATAACTATATTTCCCAAAGGAATAAACATTAGTGACTTTAATTAGATTATAATTGCTCATGAGAGCAAGCTCTTGCATGAGATAAAAACACTTGACAATGCATTATGACTGAGCTTTTCTGTCAGCAGCATAGGATGGATTAATATAAATGCAATTAAAAGGTAGAGAATTGTCTAAATGTAAACTAAGCCCTTAATCAGTGCTATTGTGATGGAAAGATACTCTCATAAGTAGGTCACGTTCTATTTTGGTCTTGACAGTTGTGCATCATGTTGAGATTTAAGACAGGACTGTAACTGTGGAAGACGCCAGAATGTTATCTCTTACTAACATTTATTCACAAATGTGTAAAAATAAACAAATGAGAGTTTTTATGAAAGTTGTGATTTATATTGTTTCTTTTATTTACTGGAGGAACTCTCTAGAAGCAATCTGTTTGGGATTAGATTTAGGGATTTTCTTACCTTTCTTGGGCACACTTTTGGAGTCTGTATTTGCTCCATCAGTCATTTTTGGTTCAGAGGACTCTGTTAAGAATAGATGCATTTTGCAGTTTCCTCAGGTATTAAAATGACCCAGTTATAGGTGGAAAAGCCCGCTTCAGTCAAGTATTTCTAGACCTTTGGAAAAACAGTGAATATTTATTGACATGCTAAAAACCTAAGTTCTCTAAAATTTCTTAATTTATCTTGTTTTTGATACTTTTGTTGAGGGGAAAAAAAATCTCAGGTGGGGCAAATCTGTTATTAATATTATAGAACTTTTATGAATTATGATGCTTTAGATCTGTCTAGTAGTCCAAGGCTTGGCTGACCAGTGCGTATAATGCATTTGATCGTGGTTTTGTTAGTAGTGAGTTAATCTGTCACTGGCCTCACCATACTTCACTGTATTGAGTCAAGTTTCCTATGGCACCTTTCAGAGCCCATTAAGTCCTTACAAAGCTACAAATTCCATCTTCAACACAAGTTAGGAAGGTAATATAAGTCAGTGAAGCAGGCGAGGGGGGACAGTAGCAAACTGGAGGTCCATTCTCTGACTAAGGGACAGCAGATACTCAGCCCATGGTAATCAGATCTTATGATAAAAAAATGCTGGAAATCTGGGTTTTCACATAAACATTTTGATAGTTAGATGTTATCAACTAATTAAACAAAAACTTAGTAAATGAATTAAGCCATGTCTGTTACCCTTTTATGATGTCTATATAAGGAATTTTTAAAAAATCTGTCTCTATTTTTTTGTATACCTTTTCCACACTACAGACCAAATGCTGCAATACATTTGAAGAAAAGCCATCTAAACCAACATATTATATTATTCAAGCATCATTTCTCCCATGCATTTCACTTCCAGGCGTTTTCCAAAGTGAATGCAGTTGTATTTTAGCTAGGTATGACTTTATATGACTAATATAGTACAACACAGCAGTGATAATGTGCCATATTCAAAGAGGAAAGGTAAATATAAATTTAGCCTAATGGATAAAGATTTGGCTTTCTGTTTACTTAAACCTTTGGGCTCCACGTTGCAAGGGGATTAAGAAACATATGGGGAGGTTTTGATTTAATAGCACAGAGTGCCAATTCTGTAACTCCAGGTGCCTTTTGGAGAAAAAAAAATCCTGGCTGTAGTATCTTGTTTTGAAAAGCCACTCAAAACAATTGAGGTATTCTGCAAATATAAAATGGCTCCTGAAAGCTTTTAAATTGTACAGGATCTAGTGCTGAATAAACCAATGCTGGGTTTCCTAAAAAGAATTTTATATACAGCTAGAGAGGATGTATATACATAGAGAAAGGGAGGCACATAATCATAATACGTGTAAAGATTTATCTCCACTTGCAATGAAATTCTACATGACTGAAACATGAATACCTAATGTAGACTTAATGAGTACAAAAAGAAACGAAAATAGAAGTCACAGTGAAGCACCAAATTGAAAATGAATCAGAAAACAATGGAATTAAATGAAGAATAAATTAACATAGGATAAAAGTGAAAGACACTGGCCAGTTATTAGTAATATATATTTTAGTAATTTCCAGTGTTAAGGGATAAGTTACTCATCAAAAGCAATTATCTTCCTTTAGGCTGGGCATGGTGGCTCACATCTCTAATCCCAGATCTTTGGAAGGCCTAGGCAGGTGTATCACTTGAGGTCAGGAGTTTGACACCAGCTTGGCCAACATGGTGAAACTCCGTTTCTACTAAAAAAATACAAAAATTAGCTGGGTGTGGTAGCCCATGCCTGTAATCCTAGCTACTCTGGAGGCTTAGGCAGGAGAATCGCTTGAACTTGGGATGTGGAGGCTGCAGTGAGCTGAGATCACCCCACTGGACTCCAGCCTGGGCGACAGAGTGAGACTCCATCTCAAAAAAAAAAAAAAAAAAAAAAAAAAAAAGCAATTTTCTTCTTTTAAATCAATAATGTCTACCTATAGTTTACTGCTTAATATTATTTTTGCAATATATGACCTTAGAATAAAGGTTTTTTTTTTCTCACCTTCTGTAAAACTAAATATACATCAAACAAAAGACCCTACCTTGTTAACTTGGCAGTGTACAGCATGGTATTTAAGGATTTGGCTTGAGGTCCTGGGCTTAAATCCCAGTTCTGCTTCATATGAGATATGCACCACTGGGGAAATACTTCACTTTTCTGACCCTGATTTCCTTATCCATAACTGGAGACAATAATAATATTTACACCATGGGGTCATTGTAATGTTTATAGAAAATAGTCTATGTTTTCATGTTTACAAGACACAGACAAATAGCAAGTATGTAATAAGTAGTGGCTGCAGATATTGTTACAAAATAAGAAGTCTAGACAGTCCAGGCTCATTATATGAAACATGATGGGAAAAATTTGATTTCAATTACTTCCCTTAATAAGCACTTGTTGTTTGGATTAAGGCAAAAAGCTGTCAACTTAGTGTAAAATAGTATCAAAGGAATATTCTTTATTTAGCTAGGAAGAGAAAGCCTGATATGTGTCCTAATATTTTAAATGTTATTAAAAAGAATATAAAGATTTTAAAAAGAATGGTTCTATTTATTTGCAGAGTGATTGAAAAGAAAAGATTGACCCTTTTAGCATTAGTAGGTACTTGGAACAAAATTGAAAAATATTTGGAACAAAATTGAAAACTGATGTGACACACTGAAATGAAATTATGATAGTTTTAAGACTCTTTTTCTTTGCAGAATTTGTAGTTTATCTTTCTTAGGTGGATTGTAGACATTGAAAGATAGAATTGTTAGCCTTGAAGTCAATAATTCCACCATTATTTTATTTTTGTCCAATAATCAAACTGTAATATATATATATTAAATATAGAATTTGAATAAGAAGAGAAATGCTATTAGAAATAACTGGATTAAAAATAAAATTAGCTATGGCACTTTACACTTGGCAAAGTCCACTTGGCAGTAGTGTGGTTATAAGTTCACAATGCAGGGTTTGTATAACTAAATGCTTCTAACCTGGGATTTGAAAAAGCAGCCTCTGGGTCAAAGATCAGAATTTTCTGTAAATGGATTTGGACATTATATTTGACTGATAATTTGATATAGAAATATGTGGTAACAGAATACAATGCTTATGACATATATTTTGGAACCAAATTCAAATCCAAAGCAATTTGAGGTTCCTAACAGAGTGTTTTTGAAACCACTAAATAGCACACTTTGCAGTTATTTTCCTTGGTGAAAGAACCAAGGAAAGTATTGCATAAGCATGCATTTTTTTTTTTCTTTAAGTAAACTTCTTATCTAGGTTCACAGGGCAAGACCACATCTAATATGGTTCATATGTTTTGTGGAAACATGTATTTTTATTCAGAATAGCTATGTGGAAAAGGAAAGGTAAAACGGATCCCAAGGGCATCTTAAACACACTAAAGATGTATTACAGGCCACATAGTTCAACTCAAGAGTGTTTTGGCAAGCAGAAAGTGGCAGACAAATTACAAGCCCAGCAATGTATATAAAAACCTATGAAACATGTCTATGGATAGAATTCAATAATGCAATTAGTTGGGGAAAGGTTGAATAAACATGTTAAGTAGTCAGCATTTATCAAATACTCTTTTTGAGGAGAAGGAAAACAAGAGTTACCATGAGGTAGAGTAAGAGGTCACATAATCTGTGAGTGAGGGTTAAATCACCACGAAAAGATATCTGAGGGTACTGTCATTTTGAATAAGGTTAAAGCTGTCAAACTAGTTATAAAGAATGACTTTGAGCCAGGTGGTACTCGCTGAGAGTGGAGGTACCTGCTCCTGTAACTGTAAAACTATTTAAACATACTAAAACTATAGAAGTAAATCAAGGTGTTTTAAAATGGTTATACATCTCCCCCTCTTTGGTCTCCTGTTATAGGCAGTCCAAGGAAACCATTAGCAATCGTAAGTGTTTCCACATTGAATCATTCAAGTACTACCTTGATGCACCATCTTTAATATTTATATAAGAAATAATTTAAAGATTTGCTCACTGTTTCACTGTCAGGAAGGTTTCTATAATTTGTATAAATGAACAACTAACATCACTAGTCATAAATACTCGATAACCTTACTTAAAAGTAAAAACAAATGAAATGAAATGCTTTAAGTTCTAGCTAGACACTGTAGATTGTTGAAGGCTGTAATTCTGAGGCATACTCTCTATCAACACAGATATAAAAAATCCCCTCCCCTCACCTCTACCCTCCCCTCTACCCTCCCCCCCACTCCTCTACCCCCTCCCCTCTACCCTCCCCCTCCCCCCTCCCTTCTACCCTCCCGCCACTCCTCCACCCCCTCCCCCTCTACCCTCCCCCCCTCCCCCTACCCTCCCCCCACTCCTCCACCCCTCCCCTCTACCCTCCCCCTCCCCCCTCCACTCCTCCACCCCCTCCCCTCTACCCTCCCCCCCTCCCCTCCCCCCTCTCCTCCCCCATCCCCTTCCCTCCCCCTCCCCTCCCCCATCCCCTTCCCTCCCCCCCTCCCCTCCCCCATCCCCTTCCCTCCCCCCTCCCCTCCCCTCCTCTCCTCATCCCCTCCCCTCTCCCCTCCTCTCCTGACCCCTCTCCCCTCCCTTCCCCTCTCCCGTCCCCTCCTGTCTCCCCTCCCCCCTCCCCTCTCCTCCCCAGTTTCTCTCTTGTTGCCCAGGCTGGAGTGCAATAGCATGATCTCTGCTTACCGCAACCTCTGCCTCCCAGGTTCAAGCGATTTTTCTGCCTCAGCCTCCCCAGTAGCTGGGATTACAGGCTTGCGCCACCATGTCTGGCTAATTTTGTATTTTTAGTAGAGACGGGGTTTCTGCATGTTGGTCAGGCTGGTCTCGAAATCCTGACCTCAGGCGATCTGCCCACCTCGGTCTCCCAAAGTGCTGGGATTAAAGGCGTGAGCCACCACGCCCAGCCTGCATCCTCCACATTTTCTGGCCCAGTGGTTTTCACCCTTAGGATTAGGAACAATTGGAAGCTCATGAAATTAACTAAGTGGTTTTAAAAAATAAATGAAACAGAACAGAATAGAAAAAAATAAAATAGAAAGTAATCAGAGTGTTTACCTCATAGTAAAGCTAAGTATCATTTTATGAAACTCTCTCTTCCCCACCCCCCCAAAAAAGTCTGAAAACTGTCATCTGTTTTTGAAAATTCAGTAACAATTCCTTGATATCTGGAGAGATTATGGTCTCTAGCATTGTGTGTTTGAGGACAAAAATCAGATCAAACTAGGAACTCCCAGGAAAAAGTTGAAATCACCAGGACCAAAGCCGTCTAAGTCCCAATATAATCCTAGCTGACTATGGACTCCAACAGCCTCAGGAGAAAATGGAGGGACTGGAAGGGCATTTAGAACTTACTAACCAGAAGCTTGGATCTATGACTAGGAAATAAGAAGATAAAAGTCCCAGAGACTATGTACAATCGACTGGTTCGCTTCTGAAATGGGAACATACCACATAGCCCACATGTTCTTGTTGTGCAAGTCAGGTTTAATATAGCAGTCTTTTTTTTTAATTATTATTACCTTCTATGAATTATCAAAATATCAGCCAATATTAAAATTTCTTATATATTTTGAATACTTAAAAATCTAGATACATTTAAATATTTCTTATATTCCTTAATTTTAAGCCCTGTTTTCTCTGTGTAAGAAATTGCATTTCTCTCCTAGTTATAAGAAAAATTAGAGAAACTCAGCGGAGAAAAATATGAAGAAAATAAAATTATATAATAGACACTACCAGAAAGATTAGAAAATTTAGGAAAGTGGCTGGGCGTGGTGGCTCAAGCCTGTAATCCCAGCACTTTGGGAGGCCGAGACGGGTGGATCACAAGGTCAGGAGATCGAGACCATCCTGGCTAACACTGTGAAACCCTGTCTCTACTAAGAAATACAAAAAAACTAGCCGGGCGAGGTGGCAGGCGCCTGTAGTCCCAACTACTCTGGAGGCTGAGGCAGGAGAATGGCGTGAACCCGGGAGGCGGAGCTTGTAGTGAGCTGAGATCTGGCCACTGCACTCCAGCCTGGGCGACAGAGCGAGACTCCGCCTAAAAGAAAAAAAAAAAAAAAATTTAGGGAAGTAAATGGAAGAAAAGTAAAATTTATCCATAATGCTCCAATCCAGCAATACTATTAGTGTTTTGCATGTTTCTTTCTGGTCTGTCTGTGTATGTATGCTTGTGCATATGTGCAGATAATTTCAAATTTTTTCTATTATTAGTAACACTTTGACAAATAGCCATATACATAAAACTTCACCTGATTGTTGGGTGAAAGGAAATGCCCATTTTAAAGACTCTTTTTATATATTGACAAATTGCTTTCTTGGAAGCTTATATAATTAACATGCTCATCAGTAGTGCCAGAGTATAGAGTCTATTCCAACATATTCTCATCAACACTGGTTATAATTATCTGTCTGAATATTTGCTAGTATAATGGCAAAAAAATTTATCACATTGTTCTTTTACTTTTTGACCACTGAAGAAGTTGAATTTAAAAGTGTATTTGTTAACCAATTTTATTTCTCTTGGGAATTGTTCGTTCATGTCCTTTGCCCCATTCCTATTAGAGTATTAATGTCTTTTTATTAATCTTATATTGTCGATTAAGAAAGTGAGGGTTTTTGTCTCTTACATTTGTGACAAATAACTTCTCCAGACATATTTTTTAAACTTTCGATTGTTTAGAAGTTTTTAAACAAAAGCTTAAATTTTTTTTCCAGTCAAATCTATTTTTTTTTTTTTTGGTTATTCTTTGTAGTTTGTTCCATTGTTTTTATGTTTAGAAATTCGTCTTTCAGCCGGGCGCGGTGGCTCAAGCCTGTAATCCCAGCACTTTGGGAGGCCGAGACGGGCGGATCACGACGTCAGGAGATGGAGACCATCCTGGCTAACACGGTGAAACCCCATCTCTACTAAAAAATACAAAAAACTAGCTGGGCGTGGTGGTGGGCGCCTGTAGTCCCAGCTACTTGGGAGGCTGAGGCAGGAGAATGGCGTGAACCCGGGAGGCGGAGCTTGCAGTGAGCCGAGATCGCGCTTACCGCACTCCAGCCTTGGCAACTGAGTGAGACTCCGTCTCAAACAAAAAAAGAAATTCCTCTTTCATTCCGTGACCAGATAGGCATTTATTTATATTCTTGTTTGATTTTCAGAAGAAAATGGTTTTATTTTTAATTTTGAAGGCTATCCTCCAGTTAGAGTTTTCCTTCGTGGATTTAGGTAAGGATCCAAACTTGATTTCTTGCCATTTCCATAGTTAACTCACTGATTTAGCTCCATTAAAAAAAATAATTCTCCTTCATTCATGTAGAATACCAAATTCATTTGTTTCATTCTCTTTAATTGCTTTTTCTGTCACTATTTTGCTGTATTATCTAGATTACTGTAGCTTTATTATGTGTTTTGATTCTGTTTAGAACACTTTATTTATTTATTTAAACCTTTTATTTTTATTTTATTCTCAAGATGGTGGATTAGAGGCTTTTGGCATGCCTTGGCCCCATGGAAATAGTAAGATGGTATATAAAGATCAACTCTCTGAGCTGTAATTCAAGAAGGAAAATGGGAGTCCACTGGAATCATGAAGGACACCCCTGGTGCCTGGGAGGAGAATGTGGGCAAACAGTCCCCATGATGGTGTTACAGCTAATATAAGTGGGTTAAGCCCCAGTAAGTGAGAGAGGCAGAGAGCCTCCCTTTGTGACTCACCTTTCCAGTTGGGATCTGAGCAACCCAAGCCGAGGGAGGGCACTTTGTTTCTTCCAAACTCCAGAGCTACCTTGGGAAGAAGCTTGGAGGTGCTGAGAGGGAAATAAACTGGGAAAAGCTGCAGGCATTTTCCCAGAGCCATGACTAAGAGTGAGACACCATTTTCAATCTAGGTGCATACAAAGTCAGCCAATTGTTGGGGACCCAGCAGCATGGTCATGCAGGCATCATTGTCTTGGGCCAGATACTGGAGCACTTGCTCTGGAGTGAGGAAGGGGCCTCTACAGCTAGAATTGTGAAAAGCACCTCAGTAGTAGGCACTTCAGTTGTGCTCTCTGTCATCAAAGGCCTGGCTGGGAGGAGAGCTGTTACAGCTGCAGTTTCTTCTAGGTGATGAGACATGCAGCCAGGGCCAGTTTGATGACCTGGAACCAGTCTGTGTGTGTCATTGCTCAGTGCCTCAGCCTGCTCCTCTGACATCATGGAACAGTGAAACTTTCTCTGCTTCAACCCTATACAGAACTCCAGGCATTTGGAGCACACATTTGCCTGGACTAGCAGCCTGAGCTTCCCATCCTTCCTGGGCATAGATTGAGGTACAGCAGGGCCCTCTCTGCTCTACTCCCAGATATATCTCCAGGTATTTGGATCACCCACTCACCCAAATCAGCAGTCTGACCCACCCAACCCTCCCTGTACAGAGATCCTGGTGCAATGTTGCTCTCTCTGATTCAAGTCCAGGCAGAGGGCATATGGAGCTCCTGCTTGCCTGGTTCAGCAACCTGAGTTGCCCCAGCTTTCCTGGGCAGAGATACTGGTTCAGAGGGGATCACTGTACTCCACACCTAGGCAGATCTCCAGGCATTTGGGGCACCTATTTACAGGAACTGGTAGTGCGAGCTGCCTCAACCTTCCTGCACAGAGATTGTGATGCAGCAGGGTCTTCTCCACTCTATGCGCAGTAGTCAGAACACTCACTCACCTGGATTTGCACTGTGTGCTTCCCCATCATTCCTGTGCAGAAATGGTGGTGAAGTGGGGCCTTCTTGGCTCTACACCCAGCCATATGTCCAGGCATTCAGAGCAACAAGTCCTCTGAATTACTAGCCTGAGCTGCCCGCCCTTCCTGTGCAGAGATTGTGGTGTAGTGGGGCCCTTTGCACTCCAAGTCCAGGCAGATCTCCAAACACTTGCCGCACTAACTCTCTTGGATTAGGAATTTAGGCTGGCCCCCATGCCAGTGTAGAGAACTGGGGGCTAAGGGGGTTTCTCAGCTCCATGCTTAGGCACACCTCTGGGTTCTTGGTGGATGCCCATCGAATTCTTGCTCAGGACTAATGTTGTGCCCACCTCAGGGAACCAGTAGGTGGGTTTGCTGGGTCTGGGCCTGCCCATCTTGATTTGTCACCTTGGGACTCCGTAGGAAGCTCAGACCACTGTGCACTCCACAGATGAGACCACTGCCTGAGGCAACAGAGAGCTTTTCTCAGGAAACAAGGATCAAGTATATATCCATCCACATTGGCTTTAGTTGGCTCTTACCTATAAGCACCATCTACTGACCTGTAGGTCAAAACAAATGGCCCAATATAAACCTGCTGACAGGGTGCACAGGGCTATAGAAGCAAAGCCAAAAGATTCTACTTAACATTCTCTATAGTCACAACCCCTCGGGAGGGGAAAAGGGAATAAAAACAACTGAGTAGTATGGTAGGAAAAGAGAATGAGAAAAAAATCCTGTCTTCATGAAAATAATTACAAAAATTAGAGGTGCCAGTGTCTCCAGATGAGAAGGAGCCAGCAGAATAATTCTGGTATCACAAGAAATCCGAATGTCATGACACCAACAAAGGGTCACACTAGCTCTGCAGCAATGGTCAATAATAAAAATGAAAACTCAGAAATGACAGGTAAAGAATTCAAAGCGTGAATTGGAAGGAAGCTCAATGAGACCCAGGACAAAGTTGGAAATCAACACAAGGAAACTTCTACAGCAACTCAGAAAATGAAAGAGAAAATGAACATCTTAAAAATAAATCAGAGCTTCTGGAATATAAAAATGCACTTAAGGAATTTCAAAATACAATCAAAAGCTTTCCCAATAGACAAGACCAGGAAAAATAAGACCTAGAAGAATTAGAAAAACAAGAACAAACTAACTCAAACTAACTCCAAAGTTAGCAGAAGAAAATGAGTAACTAAAATTAGAGCAGACCTGAACAAAATTGACACCCCAAAATGCATATGAAGAATCAATGAAACCAAGAGTTGGTTGTTTGAAAGGCTAAACAAGATTGATAGACTGCTAGCTAGATTAACAAAGGAAAAAAAAGAGAAGATCAAAATGAGCATAATCCAAAATGACAAAGATGACATTACAACCAATCCCACAGAAATACAAAAGAGACTAGTATAAACACCCCTATGCACACACACTAGAAAATCTAGAGGAAATGGATAAATAACTGGAAATACACAACCCCTGAGGATTGAATCAACAAAAAATGGAAACACTGAACAGATCAATATTAAGTTCTGAAACTGAATCAGTCATAAAAATCCCTACCAATAAAAAAAAAAAATAACCCTGGACCAGATAGACATGTAGCTGAATTCTACCAGATCTACAGAGATGAACTGGTACTAATCCTACTGAAACTATTCAAACAAGTCAAGGAGGGTCTCCTCTCTAACACATTCTGTTAAGTCTGCATCCCTCTGATATCAAAATCTGGCAAAGACACAACAACAAACTACAGGTCAGTATCCTTGATGAATACCGATGCAAAAATTCTCAACAAAACATTAACAAATTCATCACCATAACAAAAAGATTATGATCAAATAGGCTATATCCCTGGGATGCAAGTTGGTTTAACATAAGCAAATCAATAAATGTGACTCCCCACATGAACAGAATTAAAAACAAAAACCGTATGATCATGTCAATAGATGCAGACAGCTTTTGATAAAATTCAACATGGCTTTCATGGTAAAAATTCTCAACAAACTAGGCATCAAAGGGATGTACCTCAAAATAATAAGCACCATCTATGACAAATCCACAGCCTTCAGGATACTGAATGGGAAAAAGCTAGAGGCCTTCCCCTTGAGAACTGGAACAAGACAAGGACATCCACTCTCACCACTGCTATTCAAAATAGTACTGGAAGTCCTAGCCAGAGCAATGAGATAAGAAAAATAAAAGACATCCAAATAAGGAAAGAAGTCAAATTATTTCTCTTCACTGACAATATGATTCTATGCACAGAAAACACTAAAAACTTCACCAAATACCTCTGGAACTGATAAATGGCTTTGCTAATGTTTCAAGATATAAAATCAATGTACAAAAATAAGTAGCATTTCTATAAACAAATAACATTCAAGCTGAGAGTGAAATCAAGAAAAAAATCCCATTTACAGTAGCTAAAAAAAAAAAAAAAAAAAGCCCAGGAATACCCCTAACCAAGGAGGTGAAAGATCTTTACAAGGAGAATTATAAAACACTACTTAAATAAATGAGTGATTACAGAAATAGAAAAGCATTCCATGACCATGGATTTAAAGAATCAATATCATTTAAATAGCTGTACTGCCCAAAGCAATCTGCAGATTCGGTGTTATTCCTATCAAACTACCAATGTCATTTTTCATAGAATTAGAAAAGTTTATTCTAAAATTCCTATGGAACCATAAAAGAGCCTGAATAACCAAAGTAATCTTAAGTACAAAGAACAAACAAGGAGGCATTACAGGACCCAACTTCAAACTATATTTTAAGGTTGCAGTAACCCAAAACACATGGTGCTGGCAGAAAAACAGACACATAGACCAGTGAAACATAATAGAGAACCCAGAAATAAAGCCGCTACAGCTATTAGATCTTCAACAAAGTCAACAAAAATAAGTAATGGGGGAAGGACTCTCTATTCAATAAATGGTGCTGGGATAGTTGGCTAGCCATATGCAGAAGAATGAAACTGGACCCCTATCCCTCACTATATACAAAACTAATTCAAGATGGATTAAATATTTAAGTATAAGATCTCAAACTATAAGAATCCCAGAAGAAAACTGGGAAATACCATTCTGGATATTGGTTTTGATAAAGAGTTTATGATTCAGTTTTCAAAAGCAATTGCAACAAAAACAAAAACTGACAAGTGGGACCTAATTAAACTAAAGTACTTCTGCACAGCAAAATAAACTATCAACAGAGTAAACAGCCCACAGAATAGTCAAAAATATTCGCAAATTATGCATCCAATAAAGATCTAATATCCAGAGTCTATAAACAACTCAATAAGCAAAAAAAAAAAAAAAAAAAAAAATCCCCATTAAAAAGAAAAAAAGAAGGCAAACCATCAGTCATAGACTGGATAAAGAAAATGTGGTACATATATGCCATGGAATACTATGCGACATAAAAAAGAATGAGATAATATCCTTTGCAGTAACATGGATAGAGCTGGAGACCATTATCCTAAGCAAACTAATCCAAGAACAGAAAACCAAGTAGCGTATGTTCTCATTTATAAGTGGGAGCTAAACAATGAGAACACAGGGACACAAAGAGCGAAGTAACAAACACTGGGGCCTAACTTAAGGTGGAAGGTGGGAGGAGGGAGAGGATAAAAAAATACCTATCATATACTATACTTATTACCTGAGGGGGCTAAGTAGTCGTCTGTATACCAATCTCTGCAACATGCAGTTTACCTATGTAACAATCCTGCACATGTACTCCTAAACCTAAAATAAAAGTTTAAAAAAGTGGGTAAAGGACATGAACAGATACTTTTTGAAAGAATATATACAAGCAGCCAACAAACATGGAAAAAAAAATGCCCCACATCACTAATCCTGAGAGAAGTGCAAATCAAAACCACAATGAGATACCATCTCATACCAGTCAGAATGGCTTTTATTAAAAAATCATGGCCGGGCTTGGTGGCTCATGCCTGTAATCCCAGCACCTTGGGAGGCTGAAGCAAGTGAATCACCTGAGGTCAAGAGTTCGAGACCAGCCTGGCCAACATGGTGAAACCCCATCTCTACTAAAAATACAAAAATTAGCTGGGTGTGGTGGCACATGCTTATAGTCCCAGCTACTTGGGAGGCTGAGGCAGGAGAATCACTTGAACCTAGAAGGTTGCAGTGAGCCGAGATCATGCCATTGCACTCCAGCCTGGGCAATAGAGCAAGACTGTCTCAAAACAAAAACAAAAACAAAAACAAAAAAAACCAAAAAGTCAAAAAACAACAAATACAAGGGAACACTTATACACTGTTGGTGGGAATGTAAATTGGTTCAGCCATTTGTGTGTAAAGCAGTTTGGAGATTTCTCGAAGAACTTAAAACAGAACTACCATTTGACCCAGCAATCCCATTGCTGGCTATATACCCAAAGGAAAATAATTATTCTACAAAATAGATATATGCACAGGTATGTTCCTTGAAGCACTACACACAATAGCAAAGACATGGAATCAACCTAGGTGCCCATCAACAGTGGATTGGATAAAGGAAGTTTGATACATATGCACCATAGAAAATAATACAAGTCATTAAAAAATAATGAAATCATGTCCTTTGCAGCAACATCAATGCAGCTATATAGACCATCAATCTAAGCAATTTAATACAGGAAGAGAAAAGCAAATACTGCATGTTCTCATGTATAAATGTGAAGTAAGCATTGGATACATATGGACATAAAGAAGAGAAAAATAGACACTCAGGACTACTAGAGGGGAAATAAGAGGAGTGGGACAAGGGCTGAAAAACCACATACTGGGTACGATGCTCACTACCTGGGTGATGGAATCATTTGTACCCCAAACCTTATCATCACACAATATACCCATGTAAAAAACCTGCACCCATATTCCTGAATAAACAAAAGTTGAAATTATAAAAAATTGAAAAAATAAATTACCAGATTAAACATACCTGTTTTATACAGAAAAGAGTTTGTCTAAGTTTTAGGAAAATCTATACATCGAGTTTAATATGGAAAAATGGAGGAAAAACTTTTGCATTGAAAAGTTATATCTTTATTATATAGCGTTCTTATGTGTGAGAAAGATAATCACAAACACTCCAATAGAAAAAGGGCAAAAATGCAATTTACAAGGTAACAAAACACATTGTAGATACTATATTTTGAGGAAATTGTTGTGACTATAATTCACCTACATATTCTTTGACTTCTTTCATAATTTCTTATTAAATATTTAAATATTTAATTAATTTATCATTTTAATGTTGTGTAAAATATGATGTAGGAAACCAGTTATGTTTTTCTAAGTGATTAGCCTTTTGTTTTTATTGACTAATTAAGTTATACTGGTTAACACTGCCTTTACAACATATTAAGTGAAGGATACCTCTAAAATTCCACTTTTTTCCTAACAGTCAGATTAGGGAAATTAGAGCTGGGTAGAATTTCAGATACCAACTAGTCCAACTCCATTATTTTAGAGAAATAGAAGATATAGAAATAGAAGCTAGGTTAGGTTAAATAATTCAACTATGGTTATTCAGCTATTTACTGATAGAGTTAGAAATTGTAATCAGCAACTTATGTTTTTTTTACTTAGTAAGAATATGGTTATCCATTTAATCTTTTGCTAAATCTAAGATAAGAAAGCTGGTAAGCCAAAAGATAAGATAAAAATGAATCGGCCGGGCGCGGTGGCTCAAGCCTGTAATCCCAGCACTTTGGGAGGCCGAGACGGGCGGATCACGAGGTCAGGAGATCGAGACCATCCTGGCTAACACGGTGAAACCCCATCTCTACTAAAATATACAACAAACTGGCCGGGCGAGGTGGCAGTCGTTTGTAGTTCCAGCTACTCGGGAGGCTGAGACAGGAGAATGGCATGAACCCGGGAGGCGGAGCTTGCAGTGAGCTGAGATCCGGCCACTGCACTCCAGCCTGGGTGACAGAGCGAGACTCCGTCTCAAAAAAAAAAAAAAAAAAAGATAAAAATGAATCAAACATCAGACAAAGATGCTTTGAACAACTTTTGTGGGGTTTCTAAGAGCCACCTCTATTAATTTAGTCCCAATTTTATTTGTAAAATTTTACTAAAAATGGAGGTTTCCAATAATTTTTTTTCTATCAAATATATTCCCTTGCCCTGTTTTGTACACGAGACACAGTTAAGCTTTTAGATGAGCAGATCTATGTAGCAGAGAAAATGTGCTCTAGAGATCTATGAAAAAATTATAAGATCTCGCCAAGTCTTTGTGAATTCTAACATCAGAATTAGACTAAAACTCTTCTGAAATTTGAGTTGTGCTTAGTGTTTATAAAATGCAAACTGAAGTTTCATAAAACAAACCGGTCATTGGAAAACCTGACACAAGGTCCAAAATTTCTCAGATAATCTGCTATTGGTATGGATTTGAGTATCAGAGGAAAAGTTAAATGATTAATTTTAATTCCATATAAACAGAATTGAGAAGTCTAGATAAGACAGTATTTGGCTAACAACATCTTTTGTAGTCTCTCAATTTCCCTTTAAAATATTTACAAGACACAGGAAAAACAGAAACACAAAGCAATGCCAGACTAGATGAATATAACTTATAAAATCTGCGTTAAATATCTGTAATCATAACATAAATAGTACTTAAGTTAGGATCTCCCTACATTCTCTCTTCCTCTTAACCAAAAAAGGGGAAAGCACGTCCTTCTTTTGGAAGAGAAGATGGTTCATGTTCATCGATCCAAGTGTCATCAAACAGAAAATTAGATAGGTATCTTTTACTGTGAGACATCTTCTCTGTAATCAGTGGCGTGAGAACTGTATTAACCCTTGTATTTCAACCCATATTCCAAACAGAAGAAGAATCAAATACACAGTTGCTTATTTGATGAGTTGATCAACTGGAATCTATTGATCCTCATCACTGTCGCTCAACCCCCTCATGTTTTCACTTCTCCCCTTACCTACCTTAAATTACATCTTCAATCTTTATAATTGCTCATTTGTTCTTTTGTTCTATTTTATTGTCTGGAAAACTTCCAACCTTGATTAAACATACTGACACTACACCTGTCTTATGCACCTGAAAGTTGATGGAGAAAATCACTCAACTAGACTGACATGAATTAACTTAAATTCCTCCCACTAACTCTAGAGAGCCCTTCATGGTGTCTGTAAATATTGCCACATGTCCATAGTTTGTTCACACTCCTGCTTTCCTGGCAACTACTTCTCCTCCCCACCCCAAAATATATCACGTTTCTGCTTATGTTCTTCTCTAGCCACAATTCTATTTCTCTTGTTCTGTTAAAGCTTCAAAACTCCTGGAACTGCTTGTCTATGTGTCTCCAAGTTGTCTCCTCTCATTTCCTCTCAGAGCACTGCCATCACCTCAAGCACTCCACCAAAATTTGTCTTTGACCTTTACATTGCTAAATCTAAAGAAATTTTTTTTTCCTTTTCTTGTTTGAACTATAAAGAGCATTTCACACAGTCTCTACCATCTTTCTTCTAGAAATTTTTCTTCACTTGACCTAAAAAGCATCAGACTCTCTGGTCCTCATCCGGTATCCCAGGAGTATAAGCATAGTTCAGTAAGGGCATGACAAGGTCACTACTGCTATTTTCTATTGTCTTGGAAATTCTATACAAGGCAGTAAAATATAATAAATTAGAGGTAAATATATATACATGGAGACAACAAAATTATTATAAAGTATGGAGAATATTTTCCTAGGAAATTTCAAGAGAATCAGTAAGAAAACCCATGAAAACCAGTAAGAGTTCAGAAAGGTGGCCAAATGAATAATAAATATATAAAAATCAATAGCTTTTCTGTATTCCAGCAATGACTACTTTAAAATATATTGAAAAAGAGATACATAATAGTAACAAAAATTATAGTTTCTAAAAATTTCAAAACAAAATCTAGAGTTTCTAAATGAAAAGAACTGCAAAAGGTTACTAAGAACATGAAGGATGACTCAACAAAATCAAAAGACATAAATGCAAGAATCTTAAAGTGGAAAGTGAATAGCTTATGGAAATGTTGGAGACTGCCTCTGAAACCCTCATTACCAAAATAGATACCGTGGTCCTGAATTAGAACTCTTTAAGTATCATAGAGATGTCAATCTTGACAGATTAATCTACATGTTTAATAAAATTGTAATTGAAATCTTAATATGACGTTTTCTATGGTGTCAGTGTTGTTCTCAAGTTCACCAAGAAGACTTTACAAGCAGGACAAGAGAGAATCATTGCAAAAACTAGGGAAATCCAAATGAAGTCCGATGTTTAGTTAACAATGTGCCAACTTTAATTTCTTCATTTTGATAATTGTCCAGTGGTTATGAAAGGTGTTAATATTAAGGGAGGCTGAGTGAAAGACATAAGGGAGGCTGAGTGAAAGGCTGAGTGAAAGACACTCTCTGTATTATCTTTGTAAACCTTTTGTAGATCTAAATTTCCTTCAAAATAAAAAGGTTATTTATTTTTCGTGATTTTAACTCTTATTTTACATTCAGGGGGTACATATGTAGGTTTGTTGCATGGGTATATTGTGTGATGCTGGGGTTTGGGATACGAGTTATTCTGTAACCCAGACAATGAGCATAGTACCCAAAAGTATCCTCCACCCTGTACTGGTCCCCATTGTTTATTTTTGCCGCTGTTACATTCGTGCGTAACCAATATCTAGCTCCCACTTGTAAGAACATACAGCATTTCATTTACTGTTTTTGCTTTAATTGGTTTAGGATAATGGCTTCCAGCTGCATCATTGTTGCTACAAAGGACATGATTTTCTTTTTTTTTATGGCTGTGTAGTATTCCTTGGTGGATATGTATTACATTTTCTTTATCCAATCCACCGTTGATGGGCATCTAGGCTGATTCCATGTCTTTGCTATTGTGAGTAGTGCTGCAAGAAACATATGTGTACACATGTCTTTTTTTTTGTAGAATGATTTATTTTGCTTTGGGTATTTAGCTAATAATGGCATTACTGGTTTGAATGGTAGTCCTGTGTTAAGTTTTTTGAGAAGTCTCCAAATTGCTTTACACAGTGGCTGAACTCATTTACATTCCCACCAACATTTTATATGCATTTTCTTTTCTCTGAAGCCTTGCCAGTATCTGTTGTTTTTTGACTCTTTTAATAATAGCCATTCTGACTGGTATGAGATGGCATCTCATTGTGATTTTGATTTGCATTTCTCTGATAATTAGTGATGTAGAGAATTTTTTCATACTTTTTTTTGGATGCTTATATGTCTTCTTTTGAGAAGTGTTTGTTCAAGTCCTTTGTCCATTTTAAAATAGGGTTATTTATTTTTTGCTTATTGATTTATTTAAATTCCTTGTAGGTTCTGGATTTTCGACCTTTGTTGGATGCATAGTTTGCAAATAATTTTCCCATTCTGTAGATTGTTTGTTTACTCTGTTGACAGTTTCTTTTGCTGTGTAAAAGCTCTTTAGTTTAATTAGTTCTCATTTGTCAATTTTTTCTTTTTTGTTGCAATTGCTTTTGAGGATATGCTCATAAATTCTTTGTTAAAGCTGATGTAAGAGTGGTGTTTCCCAGATGTGTGAGTCTGTTCTCATGCTGCTAATAAAGACATACCTGAAACTGAGTAATTTATAAAGGAAAGAGGTTTAATTGACTCACAGTTCAGTATGGCTGGGGAGGTCTCAGGAAACCTCTCAGGAAATCATGGTGGAAGGAGAAGCAAACATCCTTCTTCACATGGCAGCAGCAAGGAAAATTAATGAGCAAAAGGGGGAAAAGCCCCTTGTAAAACTATCAGATCTCATGAGCACTCACTATCATGAGAACAGCAGCATGGGCGTGACCACCTCTGTGATTCAATTACCTCCCACCAGGTCTCTCCCATGACATGTGGAGTTATGGGAACTAAAAATCAAGATGAGTTTTGGGTGGGGACACAGCCAAACCCATATCACTAGGTTTTCTTCTAGAATTTTTGTAGTTTGAGATTTTGCATTTAAGTCTTTAATCCATCTTGAGTTAATTTTTGTATATGGTACAAGGTAGGGGTCCAGTTTCATTCTTCTGCATAGGACTAGCCAGCTATCCCAGCACCATTTATTGAATAGGGAGTCCTTTCCCCATTGCTCACTTTTGTCAACTTATGTCAAAGATCAGATGGCCATAATTGTGTGGCTTTATTTCTTGGTTCTCTATACTGTTCCATTGGTCTATGTGTCTATTTTTGTACCAGTATCATGCTATTTTAGTTGCTGAAGCCTTATAGTATACTTTGAATTGGGTAATGTGATGCCTCTTGCTTTGTTCTTTTTACTTAGGATTGCTTTGGCTATGTGGGCTCTTCATGGTTCCATATGAATTTTAGAATAAAATTTTGTAATTCTACAAAAATAACATTAGTAGTTTGATAATAATGGTGTTTAATCTATAGATTGCTCTGGGCCAGTATGGTTGTTTGTGTAAGTCTGTTTTTGCATTACTATACAGGAATACCTGAGACTGAGTAATTTATAAAGAAAAGAGGCTCATAGTTCTGCATGCTGTACAAAAAGCATGGTACTAGTATCTGCTTTTGGTGAGGGCCTCAGGAAGCTTACAATTATGGCAAAAGGTAAATGGGGAGCAATGCAGTCACATAGTAAGAGCAAAGCAAGAGGTTGTAGGGAGGTGCCACACTCTTTAAACAACCAGGTCTCACATTAACTATCAGAGTGAGAACTCACTCATAACCAAGGGGATGGTGCTAAGCCAATCTTGAGGGATTCACCTCTATAACCCAAACACCTCCTACTAGGCCCCACCTCCAACATTGGGGATCACATTTCAACATAATTAGATTTGGAAGGCACAGATATCCAAATCATATCTTTTCAGTCTGGCCACAAAATGTCATGTTCTTCTCACAATGCAAAATAAAATCATACTTTTTTTTTTTTTTTTTTTTTTTGTAACTGAGTCTTGCTCTGTCACCCAGGATGGAGTGCAGTGGCATGATCTCAGTTCACTGCAACCTCTGCCTCCTGGGTTCAAGCAATTCTTCTGCCTCGGCCTCCCGAGTAGCTGAGATTACAGGTGCTGACCATCACCCCTAGCTAATTTTTGTATTTTTGTAGCAACGAGGTTTCACCATGTTATCCAGGCTGGTCTCAAACTCCTGACCTCGGGTGATCCACTTGCCTCGGCATCCCATAGTGCTGGGATTACAGACATGATCCACTGCGCCTGGCCCAATCATCCCTTCTTTTAATCCTCCAAAATCTTAACTTGTTCCAACATCAAGTTCAAAGTCTCATTTGGGACTCAAGTTATTTCCACCTATGAGCCTGTAAAATAAAAAACAAGTTATGTAACTTTCAAGATACAATGTTAGTACACATATTGGGTAAACATTCCTGTTCAAAAAGGGAGAAATCAGCCAAAAGAAAGGGGCTACAAGCCTCATGGAAGTCTGAAACCCAGCAGGCAGGCATTAAATCTTAAAGCTCCCAAATAATCCTTGACTATGTGTTCCACATCCGTGGCACACCGGTGCAACCGGTGAGGTCTCAAGGCCTTCGGCAGCTCCAACCCTGTGACTTTGCAGCATTCAGCCTCCATGGCTGCTTACACAGGTTGGAGTTGTGTGCCAGTGGTGTTTCTGGTACAGGGCACGGGCTGCTGGTGGACTGATTATTCACAGCTATAGAGGGCAGTGGTTCCATTCCCACAGCTCCACTAGACAGTGCTACAGTGGGGAGTCTGCATTGGGACTCCAACCCCACATTTCCCCTTGTCATTGCCCTCATAGAATCTCTCTATGTGGGCTTTGCCCCTGTGACACATCCTCTGAAATATAGGTGGGAAGCTGCCAAGTCTTCTTCACTCTTGCATTCCGTGTTCCTGCAGGCTTTAATATCACCTGGATGCCACAAGCCTTACCACTTGTGTCCTTTGGAGTGGTGGCCAGAGCTGTACCTGGGCCCCTTTGTGCTGTGATGAGCTGGAGAGGCTGGGATGCAGGAAGTAGTGTCCTGAAGCTGTGCAGGGCAATGGGGCCATGGACCTGGCCCCCCAAATTATTCTTTCTTTCCAGGCCTCTGGGCCTGTGATAAGAGGCTGTCTCTAAGATCTCTGAAATATCTTTGAGGCCTTTTTCCCATTGTCTTGGATACTAACATTTGACTGACTCCCTTTTAGTCATGCTAATGTCTTTAGCAAGTGGTTTCAGTCCAGCCTGCTTGGATTCTTTCTTTACCACAGGACCAGGCTGCAAGTGTTCCAAATGTTTACATTCTACTTCCATTTTAAATATTAGTTCCAACTTTAAGTCACTTATTTGTCCTCATATCTGATTTAGGATGTTAGAAGCAACCAAGTCATCTTTTGAATGCTTTGCTGCTTAGAGATATCTTCTGCCAGATACCCTAGCTCATCAATCTTAAGTTCAAACTTCCATGGATTCCTAGGGCATGGACACAATGCAGCCAAATTCTTTGCTAGGGTGTCACATGGGTGACGTTTGTTCCGGTTCCCAAAAGATTTCTTATTTCCATCTGAGACCTCAACAACCTGGACTTTATGGTCTATATCTCTATCAGCATTTGGTTCACAACCACTTAACAAGTTGTTAAGAAGTTCCAAACTTTCCCTCATCTTCCTGTCTTCTTCTGAGCCCTTCAGATGTTTCCAACTTCAGCCCATTACCCGGTTCAAAGCTGCTTCCACACCTTTGGGTATGTTCATAGCAATATCCCACTCCTTGTTACTAATTTTCTGTGTTAGTCCATTTTTGCCTTGCTACAAAGGAATACCTGAGACTGAATTATAAACAAGGGAGGTTTAATTGGCTCACAGTTCTGCTTGCTGTACAGGAAGTGTGGTGTCAGTATCTCCTTCTGGTGAGGGCCCCAGGAACCATGGTAAGCCACCATGGTAGAAGGTGAAAGGAGACCTGGTGCATTACGTGGTAAGAGTGGGAGCAAGAGAGTGAGGTGGGGAGGTGCCACGTTCCTTTAAACAACTAGATCTCATATGAACTAGCCGAATGAGAACTCGCTCACCACCAAGAGGATGGCACTAAGCCATTCATGAGGGATCAGCTCCCATTAGGCCCCACCTTCAACACTGGGGATCACATTTCAACATGACATATGGAGGGAACACACATCCAAACTATATCACCATTTTAATCATATTGATTCTTCCAATCTGTGAACATGAAATGCTTTTCCACTTGTTTGTGTCATCTCTGATTTCTTTCAGTCGTGTTTTACAGTTCTCCTTGTAGAGATCTTTCACCTCTACAAGGATTCTAAAATAAAGGTATTTTAGAAGAAAAGTATTTTAATTTTTGTGGCTATTATAAATGGGATTTTGTTCTTAATCTGGATCTCAGCTTGAACATTATTGGTATGTAGAAATGCTACCTCTTTTTGTACATTGATTTTATATCTTGAAACTTTACTAACATTTTTCAGTTCAAGGAGGCTTTTGGCAGAGTCTTTAGGGTTTTGTAGGTATAGAGTCACATATTCAGTAAAGAGGGATAGTTTGACTTCTTCTTTCCCTATTTGGATGCCTTTTATTTTTTCTCTTGTCTCATTGCAGTAGCTTAAACATCCAGTACTATTTTGAATAGGAATGGTGGGAGTGGGCATCCTTATCTTGTTCCAGTTGCCAAGGGTAATGCTTCTAGCTTTTTCCCATTCAGTATGATGTTGGCTGTGGGTTCATCACAGATAACGTTTATTATTTTGAGGTATGTTCCTTTGGTACCTAGTTTATTGAGGGTTTTTATCACGAAGGCATGTTGAATTTTATTGAAAGCTTTCTCTGCATTAATTGAGATGATCATATTATTATTGTTTTTAATTCTGCTTATCTGGTGAATCACATTTATTGATTTGCATATGCTAAACCAACCTTGCATCCCAGGGAAAAAGCCTACTTGATTGTGGTGAATTATCTTTTTGATGTGCTGCTGGATTTGGTTTGTTAGTATTTTACTGAGGATTTTTGCATCAATGTTCATCAGGATATTGGTCTGTACTTTGTTGTTGTTGTTCTGTCTTTTTCATGTTTCTGTATCACGGTAGTGCTGGCTTCATAGAATGAGTTAGAGAGGAGTCTCTCTTCCTTGATGTTGCTGAATAGTTTCAGTAGGATTAGTACCAGCTCATCTCTGTATATCTAATATAATTCAACTGTGAGTCTACCTGGTCTTGGGCTTTTCTTAGTTGGTAGGTTTTTTTATGACTAATTCAATTTAAGAACTTAATATTGGTCTGTTTAGGGTTTCAATTTCTTCTTAATTCAGTCTTAAGAGATTGTGTGTCTTCAGGAACTTACTCATTTTCTCCATATTTTCTAGTGTGTGTGCCTAAGGGTATTCATAATAGTCTCTGAGGAACGTTTATATTTCTGTGGGATTAGTTGTAATGTTACCATTGTCATTTCTGATTGTGCTCATTTGGATCTTCTCCCTTCTGTTCTTTGTTAATCAGTGGTCTATCCATCCTGTTTATCCTTTCAAAGAATCAACTTTTGGTTTTGTTGAATCTTTGTATGGACTTCTGAGTCTCAGTTCTGTTCAGTTCTGCTCCAATTTTCATTATCTATTTTCTTTTGCTAGCTTTGGGTTTTTTTTAATTATTATACTTTAAGTTCTGGGGTACATGTGCAGAACGTGCAGGTTTGTTACATAGGTATGCATGCGTGCGCCATGGTGGTTTGCTGCATCCATCAGCCCCTCATCTACATTAGGTATTTCTCCTAGTGCTATCCTTTCCCTAGCCCTCCAACCCCTGACAGGCCCTGGTGTGTGATGTTCCCTTCCCTGTGTCCATGTGTTCTCATTGTTCAGCTCCCACTTATGAGTGTGAATATGCAGTGTTTGGTTTTCTGTTCTTGTTAGTTTGCTGATAATGATGGTTTCCAGCTTCATCCATGTCCCTGCAAAGGACATGAACTCATCCTTTTTTATGGCTGCATAGTATTCCATGGTGTATATGTGCCACATTTTCTTTATCCAGTCTATCACTGATGGGCATTTGGGTTGGTTCCAAGTCTTTGCTATTGTGAACAGTGCAGAAAGAAACATACACGTGCATGTGTTTTTGTAGTAGAATAATTTATAATCCTTTGGGTATATACCCAGTAATGGGATTGCTGGGTCAAAAGGTATTTCTAGTTCTAGATCCTTGAGGAATTCCCACATTGTCTTCCACAATGGTTGAACTAATTTACACTCCCACCAATAGTGTAAAAGCATTCCTATTTCTCCACATCCTCTCCAGCATCTGTTGTTTCCTAACTTTTTAATGATTGCCATTCTAACTGGTGTGAGATGGTATCTCATTGTGGTTTTGATTTGCATTTCTCTAGTGATGATGAGCTTTTTTCATACGTTTGTGGGCTGCATACATGTCTTCTTTAGAGAATTGTCTGTTCATATCCTTTGCCCACTTTTTGATAGGGTTGTTTGTTTTTTTATTGTAAATTTGTTTACATTCTTTGTAGATTCTGGATATTAGCCCTTTGTCAGATGGATAGATTGTAAAAATTTTCTCTCATTCTGTAGGTTGCCTGTTCACTCTGATGATAGTTTCTTTTGCTGTACAGAAGCTCTTTAGTTTAATTAGATCCCATTTGTCAATTTTGGCTTTTGTTGCCATTGCTTTTGGTGTTTTAGTCATGAAGTTTTTGCCCATGCCTATATCCTGAATGGTATTGCCTAGGTTTTCTTCTAGGACTTATATGGTTTTAGGTGTTACGTTTAAGTCTTTAATCCATCTTGAGTTAATTTTTGTATAAGGTGTAAGGAAGGGATCCAGTTTCAGTTTTCTGCATATGGCTAGCCAGTTTTCCCAACATCATTTATTAAATAGGAAGTCCTTCCCCTATTGCTTGTTTTTGTCAGGTTTGTTAAAGATCAGATGGTTGTAGATTTGTTGCATTATTTCTGAGGCCTCTGTTCTGTTCCATTGGTCTATATATCTGTTTTGGTACCAGTACTATGCTGTTTTGGTTACTGTAGCCTTGTAGTATAGTTTGAAGTCAGGTAGTGTGATACCTCCAGCTTTGTTCTTTTTGCTTAGGATTGTCTTGGCTATACGGGCTCTTTTTTGGTTCCATATGAAATTTAAAATAGTTTTTTCCAATTCTGTGAAGAAAGTCAATGGTAGATTGATGGGGACAGCATCAAATCTATACATTACTTTGGGCAGTATGGCCATTTTCCCAACATTGATTCTTCCTATCCATGAGCATGGAATGTTTTTTCATTTGTTTGTGTCCTCTCTGATTTCCTTGAGCAGTGGTTTGTAGTTCTCCCTGAAGAGGTCCTTCACATCCATTGTAAGTAGGTATTTTATTCTCTTTTTAGCAATTGTAAATGGGAGCTCAATCATGATTTGGCTCTCTGTTTGTCTGTTATTGGTGTATAGGAATGCTTATGATTTTTGCACATTGGTTTTGTATCCTGAGACTTTGCTGAAGTTGCTTATCAACCTGAGATTTGGGGCTGAGACAATGGGGTTTTCTAAATATACAATCATGTCATCTGCAAACAGAGACAACTTGACTTCCTCTCTTCCTAACTGAATACACTTTATTTCTTTCTCTTGCCTGATTGCCCTGGCCAGAACTTCCAATACTATGTTGACTAGGAATAGTGAGAGAGGGCATGCTTGTCTTGTGCCGGTTTTCAAAGGGAATGCTTCCAGTTTTTGCACATTAAGTATGATATTTGTTGTCATAAATGGCTCTCATTATTTTTGAGATATGTTTCATCAATACCTAGTTTATTGAGAGTTTTTAACGTGAAGCAGTGTTGAATTTTGTTGAAGAACTTTTCTGCATCTATTGAGATAATCATGTGGTTTTTGTCATTGGTTCTGTTTATGTGATGGATTATATTTATTGATTTGCATATGTTGAACCAGTCTTGCATCCCAGGGATGAAGCCGACTTGATCGTGGTGGATAAGCTTTTTGATGTGCTGCTGGATTCGGTTTGCCAGTATTTTATGGAGGATTTTCACTTTGATGTTCATTGGGGATATTGGCCTGAAATTTTCTTTTTTTATTGTGTCTCTGTCAGGTTTTGGTATCAGGATGATGCTGGCCTCATAAAACGAGTTAGGTAGGAGTCCCTCTTTTTCTGTTATCTGGATTAGTTTCAGAAGGAATGGTACCAGCTCCTTTTTATATCTCTAGTAGAATTCGGCTGTGAATCCGTCTGGTCCTGGACTTTTTTTGATTGGTAGGCTATCAATTGCTGCCTCAATTTCAGACCTTGTTACTGGTCTATTCAGGGATTCGACTTCTTCCTGGTTTAGTCTTGGGAGGGTGTATGTGTCCAGGAATTCATCCATTTCTTCTAGATTTTCTAGTTTATTTGTCTAGAGATGTTTATAGTTTTCTCTGATGGTAGTTTGTATTTCTTTGGGATCAGTGGTGATATCACCTTTATCATTTTTTATTGCATCCATTTGATTCTTCTCTCTTTTCTTCTTTATTATTCTTGCTAGCAGTGTATCTATTTCATTGATCTTTTCAAAAAACCAGCTCCTGAATTCAGTGATTTTTTTTGAAAGGTTTTTTTATCTCTCTATCTCTTTCAGTTCTGCTCTGATCTTAGTTATTTCTTGTCTTCTGCTAGCTTTTGAATTTGTTTGCTCTTGCTTCTCTAGTTCTTTTAATTGTGATGTTAGGGTGTCAACTTTAGCTCTTTTCTCCTTTCTCTTGTAGGCATTTAGTACTATAAATTTCCTTCTACACACTGCTTTAAATGTGTCCCAGAGATTCTGGTACGTTGTGTCTTTGTTCTCATTAGCCTCAAAGAACATCTTTATTTCTGCCTTCATTTCATTATTTACCCAGTAGTCATTCAGGAACAGGTTGTTCAGTTTCCATGTAGTTGTGTGGTTTTGAGTGACTTTCTTAATCCTGATTTCTACTTTGATTGCACTGTGGTCTGAGAGACTGTTTATTATAATTTCCGTTCTTTTACATTTGCTGAGGAGTGTTTTATTCGGATTATGTGGTCAATTTTAGAATAAGTGGAATGTGGTGCTGAGAAAATGTATATTCTGTTGATCTGGGGTGGAGAGTTCTGTAGACGTCTATTAGGTCTGCTTGATCCAAAGTTGCGTTCAAGTCCTGGATATCCTTGTTAATTTTCTGTCTCATTGATCTGTCTAATATTGACAGTGGGGTGTTAAAGTCTCCCACTATTATTGTGTGGGAGTCTAAGTCTCTTTGTAGGTCTCTAAGAACTTTATGAATCTGGGTACTCCTGTATTGGGTGCATATATATTTAGGGTAGTTAGCTCTTCTTATTGCATTGATCCCTTTACCATTATGTAATGCCCATCTTTGTATTTTTTGATCTTTGTTGGTTTAAAGTCTGTTTTATCAGAAATTAGGATTGCCACCCATGCTTTTTTTTTTTTTTTTCTTTCTTTCTATTTGCTTGGTAGATCTTCCTCTATCCCTTTATTTTAACCTATGTATTTCTTTGCACATGAGATGGACTCCTGAATACAGCACATTGATGGGTCTTGACTCTTTATCCAATTTGCCAGTCTGTGTCTTTCAATTGGGGCATTTAGCCCATTTACATTTAAGGTTAATATTGTTATGTGTGAATTTGATCCTGCCTTTATGATGCCAGCTGGTTACTTTGCCCATTAGTTGATGCAGTTTCTTCATCGTGTCGATGGTCTTTACAATTTGGTATGTTTTTGCAGTGGCTTGTACCAATTGTTCCTTTCCATGTTTAGTGCTTTCTTCAGAAGCTCTTGTAAGGCAGGTTTGGTGGTGACAAAATCTCTCAGCATTTGCTTGTCCGTAAAGGATTTTATTTCTCCTTCGCCTGTGAAGCTTAGTTTGGTTTGATATGAGGCTTGATATGAGCTTCTGGGCTGAAAATTCTTTTCTTCAAGAATGTTGAATATTGGCCCCCACTCTCTTCTGGCCTGTAGGGTTTCTGCAGAGAGATCCGCTGTTAGTCTGATGGGCTTCCCTCTGTGGGTTACCTGACCTTTCTCTCTGGCTGCCCTTAACATTTTTTCCTTCATTTCTACCTTGGTGAATCTGACAATTATGCATCTTGGGGTTGTTCTTCTCGAGGAGTATCTTTGTAGTGTTTTCTGTGTTTCCTGAATTTAATATTGGCCTGTCTTGCTAGGGTGGGGAAGTTCTCCTGGATAATATCCTGAAGAGAATGGAACCAACTTGGTTCCATTCTCCCACTTTCGGGTACACCAGTCAAACATAGGTTTTATCTTTTCACAGAGTCCCATATTTCTTGGAGGCTTTCTTCATTCTTTTTCATTCTTTTTTCTCTAATCTTGTCTTCATGCTTTATTTCATTAAGTTGATCTTCAACTGTGATATCCTTTCTTCCACTTGATCAATTCAGTTACTGATACTTAAGTATGCTTCATGAAGTTCTCGTGCTGTGTTTTTCAGCTGCATCAGGTCATTTATGTTCTTCTCTAACCTGGTTATTCTAGTTAGCAATTCATCTAACCTTTTTTCAAGGTTCTTAGCTTCCTTGCATTGGGTTAGAACATGCTCCTTTAGCTCAGAGGAGTTTGTTATTACCCACCTTCTGAAGCCTACTTCTGTCAATCCATCAAGCTCCTTCTTCGTCCTGTTTTATTCCCTTGCTGGCGAGGAGTTGTGATCCTTTGGAGGAGAAGAGGCATTCTGGTTTTTGGAATTTTCAGCCTTTTTGCACTGGTTTCTCTCCATCTTAATGGATTTATCTACCTTTGGTCTTTGAAGTCAGTGACCTTTGGATGGGTTCTCTGAGTGGATGTCATTTATGTTGATGTTGATAGTATTCCTTTCTGCTTGTTAGTTTTCCTTCTAGCTGTCTAGGTCCTTCTGCTGCGGGTCTGCTGGAGTTTTCTGGAGGTTCTCTCTAGACCCTGTTTGCCTGGGTATCACCAGCGGAGGCTGCAGAACAGCAAAGATTGCTGCCTGTTCCTTCCTCTGGAAGCTTCATGCCAGAGGGGCACCCACCAGATGCCAGCCAGAGCTCTCCTGTATGAGATGTCTGTCAGCCCCTATTGGGAGGTGTCTCCTAGTCAGGATACATGGGGGTCAGGGACTCACTCGAGGATGCAGTCTGTCCCTTATCAGATCTTGAATGCTATGCTGGGAGTTCCGCTACTCTCTTCAGAGCTGCCAGGCAGGGGCATTTAAGTCTGCTGAGGCTGTGTCCACAACTCCCCCTTCTTCCAGGTGCTCTGTCCCATAGAGGTGGGGGTTTTATCTATAAGTCCCTGACTGGGGCTGCTGCCTTTTTTTTTTTTTTCAGAGATGCTCTGCCCAGAGAGGAGGGAATCTAGAGAGGCAGTCTGGCCTCAGCACCTTGCTGAGCTGAGTTGGGCTCTGGCCAGTTAGAACTTCCCTGCGACCCTGTTTACATTGTGAGGGTAATACTGCCTACTCAAGCCTCAGCAATGGTGGACGCTTCTCCCCCAACCAAGCTCTAGTATTCCAGGTCAAACTCAGACTGCTGTGCTTGTAGTGAGAATTTCAAGCCAGTGGATCTTAGCTTGCTGGGCTCTTTGGGTGTGGGACCCACCAAGCCAGACCACTTGGCTCCCTGGTTTCAGCCCCCTTTCCAGGGGAGTGAATGGTTCTGTCTCACTGGCATTCCAGGCACCACTGGGGTATGAAAAAAAGAGAAAAATCCTGTGGCTAGCTGGATGTCTGCCCAAATGGCTGCCCAGTTTTGTGCTAGAAACTCACGGCCCTGGTGGCATAGGTATTGAGGGAATCTCCTCGTCTATGGGTTGCAAAGACCATGGGAAAAGTGCAGTATCTGGGCCAGGGTGCACAGTACAGTCCCTAATGGCTTCCCTTGGCTAGGAGAGGGAGTTCCCCGACCCCTTGCGCTTCCCAGGTGAGGCAATGCCCCACCCTGCTTCTGCTCACCCTCCTTGTGCTGCACCCACTGTCCAACCAACCAGTCCCAGTGAGATGAACTGGGTACCTCAGTTGGATATGCTGAAATCACCTGCCTTCTGCGTTGATCTCACTGGGAACTGCAGACTGGAGCTGTTTTCTATTCGACCATCTTGCCAGCCACTTTGTTCCTGGAGTTTTTGTTGTTGTTGTTTGGTTCTTATAAGTGTGATGTTAGAGCTTTTAACAAAGATCTTCCTAACTTCCTTGAGCACTATAAACTTTCCTCTTAACACTGCTTTTGCTGCGTCTGATAGATTTTGGTATGTTATGTCTGTGTTTTCATTTTTTTGATTTCTGCCTTAATTTTGTTGTTTACACAAAAGTCATTCAGGAGCAAGTTCTTTAATTTCCATGTGATTGTGTGATTTTGGGAGATCTTCTTGGTATTGATTTCCATTTTTATTCCACTTTTTGCTGAGAATATGGTTGGTGTGATTTCTTTGTCTTTTTTTTTTTTTTTTTTTTGCATTTTCTGAGACTGACTCTATGACTGAGCATAATGATCAATGATCAAAGGATATTTCTTGTGCAGATGAGAAGAATGTGTATTCTGTGGTTAATGGGTGGAGTAGTCTGTAGATGTTTACTAGGTCCCATTGGTCCAGTGTCGAATTTAAGTTCACAATTCTTTTGCTAGTTTTCTCCCTTTATGATCTAATGCTTTTAGTGGGGTGTTGAAGTCCCCCACTAATATTGTGTCACTGTCTAAGTCTTTTCATAGGTCTAGAAGTACCTGTCTTACGAATCCCGGTGCTCCAATATTGGGGGCATATATATTTAGGGTAGTTAAGTCTTCTTGTTGAACTGAACGCTTTATCATAATTTAATGCACTTCTTTGTTTTTTTTCCCTGTTGTTGGTTTAAAGTCTTGTTTATCTAAGAATAGCAAACCTTGCTCTTTTTTGTTTTCTATTTGCATGATAGATCTTCAACCCTTTACTTTGAGTCTATGAGTGTCATTACATGTGAGATGGTTCTTTTGAAGACAGCAGACAGATGGGCCTTTTTATTTTTTAATCCGACTTAAAATGCGTTTTAAATGTGGCAACAATTTACATTCAAGATTAATATTGATGTGTGAGGTTCTGATACTGTTGTAAAGTTTTTAGGTGATTGCTTGTAGTTTCTATCCTGTAGTTGCTTTATAGAGTCTGGGATATGCTTAATACTGTTTTTGTGGTAACAGGTATTATTCTCTCATTTCCACATTTAGAACTCTCTTGAGAGTACTTGTAAGGTTGGTCTAGTGCTAGTGAATTCCCTTAATGACTGCTTGTCTAAAAAGTATTTTATTTTTCCTTTGCTTATTAAGCTAGGTTTGGCAGGATATGACATTCTCGGTTGGAATTTTCTTTTCTTTAGGAATGCTGTAAATAGGCCTCCTGTTTCTTCTGGCTGGTAAGGTTTCTGCCAGGAAGTTTGCTGTTAGCCTGATAGGGTTCCCTTTGTACATGATCTCACCTTTTTCTCAGCTGCCTTTAAGATTTTTTCTTTGGCGTTGACTTTGGATAGTCTGATGACTATATACTTTCATGATGTTCATTTTGTATAGTATCTCTCAGGTGTTCTTTCAATTTTTTTAATATGTGAATATTTACCTTTCTAGGAAGATTAGGGAAATTTTCTTTGGTTATTCTCTGAAATATGTTTTCCAGGTTGTTTACCTTTTCTCTTTTTCTCTAGAAAATGCAAATAATTCATAGGTTTGGTTGCTTTACATAATCCTGTACCTCTTGAAGACTTTGTTCATTTTAAAAAATTATTTTTAAATATTTTGTCTGACTGGGTTAGTTCAGAAGACCAGTCTTCAAGTTTTGATTCATTTTTCTGCTTGATCTAGTCTATTGATAAAGCTTTTAATTGTATTTTGAAATACCTTGAGTTTTTCTGTTTCAGAAGCTCTGATTAATTTCTTTTTATGTTGTTCATCTCTTCCTTCATTTCCTGGGTTGCTTTATAAGTTTCTTTGTCTTGGCTGGGCTCAGTGGCTCAAACTTGTAATTCCAGCACTTTGGGAGGCCAAGGTGGATTGCTTGAACTCAGGAGTTCGAGACCAGCCTGGGCAACATGGCGAAATCTCGTGTCTATAAAAAAATACAAAAATTAGCTGTGTGTGGTGGTGGATGCCTGTGGTCCCAGCTAGAGGTGGGAGGATTGTCTGAGCCCAGTAGGTTGAGGCTGCAGTGAGCCAAGATCATGCCACTGCACTCCAGCCTGGGTGACAAAGTAGTGAGACCTTGTCTCCAAAAAAAAAAAAAAAAAAGAAAGAAAGAAAGAAAGAAAGAAGTTTCTTTGTGTTAATTTTCAACTTCATCTTGGATTTCATTTAGCTTCCTTGCAATCCATGCCTTGTATTTTTTGTCTGTAATTCTGAGTTTCCATTTTGATTATCGATCATTGGTGGGGGGCTAGTGTAATCCTCTGTCAATATTGCTGCATTCAGATTTCTCATACCAGGATTCTTCTTCTGGTTCCTTCTCATCTATAGACACTGGTACTTCTAATTTTTGTAATTATTTTTGTGTGGATAGGATTTTTTTCTTTCTTTCTTTTCTTATCATATTACTGAGTTTTTTTCCCCCCTTTCCCCTGCTCCCTAAGGATTGTGATTATAGAGAATGTTGGGTAGAGTCTTTTGGCTTTGCTTCTATAGCCTTATGCACCCCTGTCCACACGTTTTTATATTGGGCTGTATTTTTGACCTATAGGTCAGCAGATGGTGCTTATGGGTAAAAATGAAATGAGGCCAATGTGGATGGGTAGATACTTCATCCTTGTTTACTAGGTGAAGCTCTCTGTTGCCTCAGGCAGTAGGCTGATCCAGGCAGTAGACAGTGGTGTGAGCTCCTTGCTCAGCACTGTAGTGGGACACCAAGATGGGTAAGGCTGAATGAGGCAGGGCCATGTGCAAGTTACCCAATGGCAGGCACAAGGACCAGCACCAAGGAGGGGGTCCAGTGGGCAGCCACCAAATGCCCTAATCTGGCAATTTCTTATTTCAGTTGGTAACAAATATGATTTTCTAAAATTTTAAAGCATTATTTATGCTTTAACTAATGCTTACATGAGAAAATGCTTAAATGAAAAATGAGAAAATATAACAAGGTTTAAATTCCTTAATACATTGGTAGCTCTTAAATATCAATAGGAAAAATGTACAAATTCTTATAGAAATGTGGTGAAGGAAACTAACAAGACATTTACCACTTCTTGACTTTATTACAAAAAGAAAATTAGATAAACATACAGCAAGGTCCAAAGACAATCATTATTGCATTGTCTATGACAGTGAAAAATTTGAATCAATCTGAAGATCTGTAAATAGAGCATTAGTTAAATATATTTGGGAATGGATGTGTAAATGAAATAATATGCAGCCTTATGCAAACCTAGATTTATTTTGGGGTATGTAGTTACTCAGGCTTCTAGTAAGTTTGTTTGTAATTCCACAGTTTGGAAGCTTTTAGCTTTTAGTCCCAGGGTTAACAAGCCAAGGGAGCATGGGTTGTTAATAGTCAAATATGAGGAATTCCTAGCCCTAAGGAATGTGCCTTGTACCATTGGGAGGAAGATTGTAATTAAATGCTTGTCAGTTGATGTGTTGCCAATCACCAAAAAGTTTACTAAATTATAATGTTATGCCTTGAACTTGACTGATATGGTTTTCTTGGCCTCGTAGTTTCATTGACTAAGCCAAGGTAACCTTGTTCAGTAGATTGGCCCTCTTGCCTGAGGATATTAGTAATTGAAATGGAATAAGTGGTAAAATTGTGGACAGTTACATTCTGAGGTTGTCTCTTGGTTGACACATGGGCTGGTAAAACCACTTTAAAGGCGTATATCTCTTTAGCAGTGATTGCATGCATGCCAGGGAAAAGAAGACTGCACATTAGGATGGATGAATGTTGGCATACTGCAGATGAATGTTTATATTACCTTTCTGTTACGAATGTTTAACTTGGCATTTCAAACTCAAGCTCTTCATAATTTAGGAATTAATGTGTGTACTGCTGCTTGGCATCTTTCAGAAATTTTCAAAGCTTCACTTTTTAATTTAATTTAATTTTATTTTATTTTTGAGACAGAGTCTTGCATCTCGCTCTGTTGCCAGACTGGAATGCGGTGGCACGATCTTGGCTCACTGCAACCTCCGCATCCTGGGTTCAAGTGCTTCTCCTGCCTCAGCCTCCCAAGTAGCTGGGACTACAGGCATGCGCCACCACACCCAGCTAATTTTTGTATTTTTAGTAGAGATAGGTTTTCAACACGTTAGACAGGATAGTCTCAATCTCTTGACCTTGTGGTCTGCCTGCCTCAGCCTCCCAAAGTGCTGGGATTACAGGCATGAGTCATGCCCAGCCAAAGCTTCACTTTTTAAGAATCAATATCAGTGTGTTTGTATAAATTATTGTATGACTAGCAGATCCTATTAAGTTGGTCGATTACCAACGGGGGGGGAAAAAAGAAAATTCAAAGATTATCTTTAAAGCAATGTGGTAGAGTTTTGCAAATAAGATGGTGTGGAAATCTCCCTTCAATCCAATACAATTTCTTTTGGCTGTCTTTGTTGTCGGTATGTACATTTTTCTGTAAAGACATTAAAAATATTAAATATAAGTATATTCAATTATTTGGAAATATTGTGTGAAAAATGTGGCTTTGAGGTCTTAGGATTCTATACCCCTAATTTTAATGCCACAACCTATAGAATTAATAGATCACAAGGGAAATAAGTCTGGGCATTCATCCGTCAATGTAAACCATTTCTGTATAATTTATTAAGAAATAGTTCTCAGACATGATCAACAAATGGTGCAGACATTTCAGCTCTCCAAGACAAAAGAGTGAGACTTTGATTACAGAAAGTCAGAAACAGAAAGAAAAGTAGAAATTTAGAATAAAAAGAAAAATCAGACTATGGAAACTAAGAAACAGAGATAAGTATGCCGTATGTATTTGCAGCTAGATCTTTTTCTCCTCTTGTTAGGTGGTAGGAAGAGGGTGACCAAGGGTATGTGCAGGGTGGTAAAAGTATCCACCAGGGCAAATAGAGTCAGCAGAAAATACATCTTACAGGGGGACCTTACCTTTAAGAACTCAGGCAAACTACTTATTCAAGTTTCAATAGCATGTTACCTAGTATATCTCGTGTGTCTCTTATATTCTCATATGAAGAAAGTTGGTATTTGTGAGCTAGCCAGAAAATGGATTTATTTTTTCCTTTCATTTCTTAGCTTTTTCAGGTTTTCTGGAACTTTAATTAAGATTCCAGACATCTCAGCCATAATTTTCAGACAGCTTTTGTTAATAATATCAATCTCTGTGTTTAGTTCAGTGTAATCAAGCCTGTTTCTTTTTTAAAAAAATGCCTGTTTATACTCAGTGCTTATGTTCTGTAAAACATAGATGTGATAGATAATCATGGTAAAATATTTTAATTTTGAATGTCACTGGCTCCACTGAATACTAGAAAAGTTATCTAATTGTCTAATAATAGAAAAGTTACCTAATTGTTGTAATTACTCCCAAAAAGGTTCTCGCCCACCCCCATCTTCCCTGATGTTTTTATTCTGTTGAATTCTCTAGAATGCATGCCAGTTATTTCTGTTTTAAATCTTGATTTGGTAATTTTTTGGTATTGTATATAGATTCTAACTAGCAAAGTGTATAGTGTTTTGTGACTTTTACATTGATCTTTTATCTTAACATAGTTTATTTTTATAATTTTATGTAAAAATCATTCGAAAACAATTATCTATATGTGCTTAAACATTTTAAGTGGACAATTGATGTACAGAAGAAAACAGATGGCATATTTTTCCAGGGAAATATGTATGCCTTGTATGTTTTAAATTCTGTAAGGTCCAACAGGCTAAAATCAACAAAATTACACTTAAATAATAAAAATTGCACTCAAATAGAGATGCATTTTTAAAGGTGTGATTGATTGCAATTTTAGGTAAAGACCAAATGCTGTTTTTTAAAAATTCCCTCTATGAAGGGCTTTATAAT
The DNA here is from genome assembly GCF_047675955.1 of Chlorocebus sabaeus. Lineage (NCBI taxonomy): Eukaryota > Metazoa > Chordata > Mammalia > Primates > Cercopithecidae > Chlorocebus > Chlorocebus sabaeus. Next base: position 65,635,216 of record NC_132918.1, read on the forward strand.
ATGCTTATTTGAAGTATTATTCAACTGTGGTCAAAACAAGAAGAAAAATATAAATCAGGCTTTATTTAAGTGTATGACACTGCAGCAGCAATGAACAGAATTCTAGAAAAGTGACAATTGGTAAATTGTTGTCACAAAGTTCCAGGGATATCTGTGAGCAGGCAAATTATGGGCAGAATTAAAAACATGCAATGGATGTTTCTGTGCAATTGTACTGCTGAATATTGCAGAGTCAAATACATTTCCTGGCGTACTTTTACTTTGTTATTCTCCTCTCTTCAATATACAAAATCATTTGAAAGCACTGTAGATGGTATAAGAAGGCCTTTAAACCAGATATTGCTATAACAGTGTCTAAAGGTGAAAGGAATTTGAATTCCCTCATTCTTTTTATATGTTTAATGATGCCAAAGTTAACCAGGGAAAGACCTGTGCATCTTGACCTTCCTCAAGCTGAGTTTATCCTGAATCTCTGTGATGACCCATAATTTCTCAAAAGCTCCTACAATCTATATGGCTCTAATTTTAGTGGAGACTTCCAAAAATCTTAGAATAATTTCATTTAAACAATCTTTCGACTATTTATTAAACTGGCCATCACTATGTATCTTTAAATCTTACATGGAAACGTTATTTTCAGAATAATCGTCTTGGAAGATTCTATATTCATGTTATAGTTGCAAAAATAATTTTTGGAATTGTGTGTGTATTTGTGTGTAATTATCTTTTGTATAGATTCAGGGATGGAAAATTTTTATTCTGAGGATAGATCCTTTTGTTCCTTCCTTTTAATGTATAACTTTTCCTGACATGAATTTTAAATGTCTGCAGAGTGTTCCGTTGTATAGTCAGGCCTAAATGCAGGCCTGACTATACAACGGAGCACTCTGCAGACATTTAAAATTTTCTGATAAACATCCTAGTTCTGATAGCAAAAGGAGGCAGATAAATTCTAGTCAAACAGGGGCAGGTCCCTGGCAAGACCCTACCTTCGAATCAAGAATTCTGAAACCCGTGGCCCGAACTGAGAACTTCCATTCTTGTGTGCCCGTTCTCTCCTAATTGGTTCTTTCTGAATAATATTTTTTTACCAATGGAATGTTGCCTTTTCCAAAAATTCCTATGTCCTGCCCCACCCACATCCTGTGCCTATAAAGACCCTAAACTCAGCAGGCAGGGAGGAGAAGTGACTGGATGTCAGAGAGAAGCAGCTAGACGTTTAGGAGAGGTGACTTTGGCTTCAGAAATGGCAGCTAGATGAGGCTACTTGACTTCAGAAGAGAGAGGCAGAGAGGCAGCTTGACTTCAGGGGAGAGCAACCTTTCTTTCCTGTCGCCTTTCCAGCTCTTCTCTCTACTGACAGCTGCTTTACTCAATAAAATTCTCCACATTCACCATCTTTCAATTCATCCACGTGACTTCATTCCTCTTGGGCACTGGACAAGAATTCGGGACACACCAGGTATGGGTACCTGGCCCTTTGCCCTCACAGCCGCCTCACACAACAGGGGAAAGGGCTCACTGAGCTTATAACACACTGTTGTCTGCAGATAGCTGAGCTAAGAGAGCATTGTAACATGCCCTCTAGGGCTTTGGGGTCGCAGGCACCCCCACATAGATGCTGCTGTGGGGACTCCATGGAGTTCGCTCTGTTGCTAAAGCAGCTGGGTCCTGTACTCGCTCATGTGTATGCTCCCTCCTGCAAGGGATGGAGCACAGCAGACCCAAGTGAGCAGTGTTTGCTCCTGTCAACACCAAAGCGGCTGGCCAGTTCCTGCACTCATTCGCTCACATGGTCCCTCCTGCAAGGGAGGCTGAGTAAACGAGGCACCCCTGTTGCAAGTCCCATGAAGGTGTCAAGAAAATATCCTGCATCAGTTTGATGATTATTGACCACTTCTCTGTATCTTATGATAGAATTCTAAAAGCGAGATTATTGATCAAAAGGCTATGAAAAAATATGAAGTTTCCAGACATTGCTTTAGAGTATTTTAATAAGGACCTAGTTCAATTTGAATCACATAAACTGTTTGGATTCCACCAGATAAGGGTGGGCAGGAATTGGAAGATTAAAATATATTTCCACTTCCACTTAGAGATTAGGTGAGGTTGTAGCCATTCACTTATCTATTAAACAGGCATTGTTTATGCTTCTAGCTAAAGGATTGTAAACGCACCAATCAGCACTCTAAAAATGCACCAATCAGCACTCTGTAAAATGGACCAATCAGCACTCTGTAAAATGGACCAATCAGCAGGATGTGGGCGGGGCCAAATAAGGGAATAAAAGCTGGCCACCTGAGCCAGTAGCAACCCACTCAGGTAGCCCTTTCCACACTGTGGAAACTTTGTCCTTTCGCTCTTCACAATAAACCTTGCTGCTGCTCACTCTTTGGGTCTGCACTACCTTTATGAGCTCTAACACTCACTGCAAAGGTCTAAGGCTTCACTCCTGAAGTCAGTGAGACCACAAACCCACCAGGAGGAACAAACAACTCCAGATGTGCCACCTTTAAGAGGCGTAACACTCATTGTGAAGGTCTGTGGCTTCACTCCTGAAGTCAGTGAGACCATGAACCGACCAGGAGGAACAAACAACTCTGGAAGCACCACCTTTAAGAGCTGTAACACTCACTGTGAAGGTCTGCAGCTTCACTCCTGAAGTCAGCGAGACCACAAACTCACCAGAAGGAAGAAACGCCGGACACATCTGAACATCTGAAGGAACAAACTCCAGACACACCATCTTTAAGAACGGTACAACTTATTGTGAGTGTCTGCGGCTTCATTCTTGAAGTCAGCGAGACCAAGAATCCACTGGAAGGAACCAATTCTGGACACATTTTGGTGACCACGAAGGGACTATTGCCTATCACCAAGTGGTGAGTACCATCGGACCCCTTTCGCTTGCTATTCTGTCCTATTTTTTCTTAGAATTTGGGGGCTAAATACTGGGCACCTCTTGGCCAGTTAAAAGTGACTAGCATGGCTGCTGGACTAAAGACATGGGTGTCAGGCTTTCTGGGAAAGGACTGTGTAACAACCACTGACTCTTTGGAGTTGGCAGCGTTGGTTTGACTATAACCAGCTTCTGCTTTTCCTGTATTTCCGGGCCGAGCCAAGGGTCAACAGAGAAGAAAGCCATTCAGCTCCGGGGTCTTGACAGCAAGTTGGTTGACCCTGTGGCCATAAGCGGAACTCTCAAAGCTAAGACTTGCCCATCTATCCTATGTATCCTGACCCTTGCCTCCTGGGTCCTAATGCCTGTCAGACAAACTTCCTCTCACCTCTCTTCTCCAAGGCTAGTCCTGCTTCTAAAAACCATTCCCTGTTTCTGGTGCTTTTCTAATTTCTCCTATAAGAATGATTTCTAGTACAAACTCCAGGACTCTATTCCCTTCTTTAGGCACCCAGGCTCACCAATCAGATGAATCTTTCCTCTAGGATTGAAGCCATCAAGCTACAGATGGTCTTACAAATGGAACCCCAAATGAGCTCAACTAACAACTTCTACTGAGGACCCTTGGACCGACCCACTGGCCCTTTCACTGGCCTAAAGAGTTGCCCTCTGGAGGACACTACAACTGCAGGGCCCCTTCTTTGCCCCTATCGAGCAGGAAGTAGCTGGGGCGGTCATTGCCCAGTTCCCAACAGCAGTTGGGGTGTCCTGTTTAGGGGGACGGGTTGAGAGGTGAAGCCGATGGAATTCTAGGTTGGGTGGGGACTTGGAGAACTTTTGTGCCTAGTTAAAGGATTGTAAATGCACCAATCAGTGCTCTGTGTCTAGCTAAAGGATTGTAAATGCACCAATCAGCACTCTGTAAAATGGACCAATCAGCACTCTGTAAAATGGACCAATCAGCAGAATGTGGGTGGGGCCAAATAAGGAAATAAAAGCTGGCCACCTGAGCCAGCAGCAGCAACCCACTCGGGTCCCCTTCAGCACGGTGGAAGTTTTGCTCTTTTGCTCTTCACGATAAATCTCGCTGCTGCTCACTCTTTGAGTCTGCACTACCTTTATGAGCTGTAACACTCACTGCGAAGGTCTGTGGCTTCACTCCTGAAGTCAGCGAGACCACAAACCCATCAGGAGGAACAAGCAGCTCCGGACGTGCCACCTTTAAGAGCTGTAACACTCACTGCGAAGGTCTGCAGCTTCACTCCTGAAGTCAGCAAGATTACGAACCCACCAGGAGGAACAAACAACTCTGGATGCACCACAAACAGCTGTAACACTCACTGCGAAGGTCTGTGACTTCACTCCTGAAATCAGCAAGACCATGAACACACCAGAAGGAAGAAACTCTGGACACATCTGAACATCTGAAGGAACAAACTCCATACATACCATCTTTAAGAACTGTAACACTCACAGTGAGCGTCCATGGCTTCATTCTTGAAGTCAGTGAGACCAAAACCCACTGGAAGGAACAAATTCTGGACACACTTTTGTGACACTAGAGTCAGTAGAGAAATGTGTGAGCTAATGGAAGGGGGAGACTGACTGCAAGATGAGGATGCCAATGCAGAAGCCATACATGAGACACATTTTTCAAAAAGTTTGACTTCGAAGGGAAGAGGAAAAGAAAGGTACAACAGAGATGGTTATTACTTTTAGCTTTTATCTAAATAGGTGTTTTCTTTTAACTGAAACTACTGCAGCCTGTTTAAATAGGAAGGAATCTATGGAAATAGAATAGTCGAGGGCACGGGAAAGGGGGGTGAAGACAGTTGAATAGAGATATCTGAGGAAGCCAGGCAGTGGTATCAGATTGATCTCAGAGGCAGGGAAAGACACCTCGTCTAGTTTAACAGGACAAAGGAAGCAAATTTGCCCATATGTTGGAATTGGGAAGTGAGATAATATTTGAATAAATTCCTGAGTGATGATGCCTCTTTTTTTTCCCCTGTAAAGTAGGAGATGATGCCATGGCTTAAGAGTAAGGAGTGTGGTGGAGAAGGAAGAACTTGCAGTGAGTGAAGGTGTTTTTAAAAGGCCACTGTGGGCTGGGCGCAGTGGCTCACGCCTGTAATCCCAACACTTTGGGAGGCTGAGGCAGGCGGATCACGAGGTCAGGAGTTCCAGATTAGCCTGGCCAACATGGTGAAACCCCATCTCTACTAAAAATACAAAAATTAGGCCAGGCACGGTGGCTCATGCCTTTAATCCCAGCACTTTGGGAGGGTGAGGTGGGCGTATCACGAGATCAGGAGATTGAGACCATCCTGGCTAACACAGTGAAACCCCGTCTCTACTAAAAGTACAAAATATTAGCTGGGGCATGGTGGCACCCATCTGTAGTCCTAGCTACTCAGGAGGTTGAGGCAGAAGAATCACTTGAACCTGGGAGGCGGAGGTTGCAGTGAGCCAGGATTATACCACTGCACTCCAGCCTGGGTGAAGAGCAAGACTCTGCCTCAAACAAAACAAAACAAAACACCCCCAAAATTATCTGGGGGTGGTGGTGGGCACCTGTAATCCCAGCTACTCAGGAGGCTGAGGCAGGAGAATCGCTTGAAACTGGAAGGCGGAGGTTGCAGTGAGCTGAGATCGGGCCACTGCACTCCAGACTGGGCGAAAGAGGGAAACTTTTTTTTTTTTTTTTTTTTTTTGAGACAAAGGCCACAGTGCAGCATGTAAGAGAAAAGTGTCTGCAAACACACAGGATGGTAAGATAGAGCTGACAACTCATTTATCCTAGAAATTATGAATTTGTTGTGACAACAATCCATGAAAAATGGGCCAACTGTGAACCCCATGAGGACTGGATCCATGTCTGTCCTGTTCAGCAAAACACTTTCCAAATCTACCAGGGAATCTTGCACGTAATAGAAACTCTATAAATATTTTTGAATGAATAAATGCAATTTTTTCTGAGAATACTCAGCCTGATATGGAGATGAGATAACAGAAAATTGGCATGATCTAGAAGATTTTTTTCCCCTTAAACCTGAGAGTTTTATGTTAGTGAATTGACTACAATGTATTGCTAAAGGTGGTTGTATAAGCCATTCTATTTGGAATCTCCTTTTTGTCCTTCTGTTCAAAGTGAGAAAAGAACCTGTTTGAACCAGACATCAAATCATGATAGTTATGTGGGGAGAGGGCAGGTAGGGACTCAGTAAAAGGACCTGTAGGGAAAGCAGAATCTACAGGTTTAAACATAACATTATGGCTCAGAGTCAGTCATTCTAGGAATTGGTCTCATGAAAGATGTACCCAAAGCTGCATTTCAAGTCATGAGATTAAATTTTGGAGGAGAGATCTTGAGAGACATGAAAGGGATTATCTAAAATCTGAATAAGATTCTAAAGTGGAGAATATCAATACAGGGCAGCATAGAAAATAATCTGAACTTTAAGTAATAGGAGCCATTCAGATGGTGCCTTCAGACAAGTACTAGGTATTAGAAACTCAGAGGTGAGCAGATAATCCAGTTTCTGAGGGATTGGAGCATGAAGCAGGGACTCTAGATAAGAATGAGGCACCTAGGAACTTGAGATTGTTTTATTCATCCATACATGTGACTAATATTTATTGAAAAATGGGTACAGGACTGTGCAAGGCGAGGAAAAAAGGTAGGCACTGGGAATTAATACCACAACGCAGTAATTAAATAATCGATATGTTAAGTTTGGAAATGGTTCAGCGGCAAGAATGACCAGAGTTGATCCACTATCAGGGATTGGCCGAACCCTCAGACAGGATTTACAGGCATCAGCCCAGTTGCTGAGTTGTGGGCTGCTAAGCAAGCTAGTAGAGTCACTTCTTTTAGATTGCTTTGGAGGGAGGGGTTTTTCAAATTTGCTTTTGGTTTAAGGTGGTCAAGGGCATTGAGTTGAGCAAGGAAACAAGCTTTTCTTAAAGGACTGTTTTCCAAACAGGCTTGGTTCTGTGGACCCAAATGACAAGATAGTTTCTGGTTAAATCTCACAGATAAAGTTCTAACCCTCTAAAAAGAAAAATGATTTTCAAAAAGACTTAGGTCATTCATTCTAACAGGTAAGAACAACCTTCCATATACATGACAGCCAAAACTTTGTTATCACATGGGAAAAAAATCTGCCGCCACCTAGTCTGCTAAATATTATTTACAAATTTCTTTATGATGGGTACAAATACCCAAAATCCCACCATCACTCTTTATTAGTGTAGATGGGAATATATGGGACTGTAGTGTGACTCAGCTCATTAAGATCTTTATTATTTTTATCAGTGAAAGGGGGGTAGGGGGTGCACTTAAAAAGATTGTATTTCTGAGAGAGGGAAGGGAATGTTACAAATAGATGAGTAAGTCAACAAAAGGAGAAGGATGTAGAATGCCTGCAAACTATCTGATTATTTTAAAAAGTCTACCTTTTAAGGGAGATAGAATCAAAATTCTTGAGTGGACTCTATTTATCCTATGCTGTTTGAAATGATAACTACATTTTTACTTGATGCCAATGGTGTTTCTGCTCACAGATTCCAAATTCCCTGGTTAATGTGCTGAAAACTTGTTTTGCTGAATATGAAACCCAATAAAATCATTGATTTCTACAATATTTGTATGGTGGAGCTCAATTCAATGAATAAATAAATAAAATGAATAAATGATAAATGAATTGAAACATAATAAATTAATAAAACCTCAATGTAATATGCCTTTTAATATATTCAGGAGGGAATGTTTCAACTGTTAAATTGATTGCAGTTAAATGAATTAAAAAACAAAATAAATTTTAAAATGCTCCATTATTCATTAAAGTGCTTTAGTGCCTCATTAATCTATTTTAGATCACTCAGGCCCATAAGTGCCTATTGTCAAAAGCTGATAAAGTGTAAGGAATTGCTTTTCATACCCTAGAGTCGACTGAATACAGCAACGCTTCTCAAAGTGTAAAGATCAAGTCTCAAGTCTGTTGGGTGTAAAGTGTCTTTGAAGCTTGAAAACTTTTTGAAGGGAATATTGGGAGGATTTTGTTTTCCCATGTTCAGATAGTCACATTTTAAAAATTGTTATAAAAAAAGGAACTAAAAGAAACTTCTGGATTTTAAAGTATCCCATTTGTCTCCTTTCCAGAGCACTCTTAAGATGAGACACATCAGTGGGTCAACCTAAAAGATTTCCTGATTTAAAACACAGTTGCAACTTTTTTTTTCCCCCCGAAAGGTGTTGTTCTTTCTAGTGGCTTGATCTCTATTCCTCTTAATCATTTGCATCTTCTTTCTCCAGTCTCAGCTTCCAGAGGTAAATTCCCAGTGACTTTCTGCTGAGTCTTCTCCTGTTCTGCTGAGTCTTATTGACAAGATCAAGTCATCCTATGCTGGCTGGCTCTCTTCAGAGCAATCTCCTCATCAATGTCCTCCGAAATCTCCCTAGCCCCCCCCCTTTTTTTTTTTTTTTTGCCTTGATATTTCCAAGATGCTGGGGGGAGTTGTGAGAACCCCAGCACCAGGAAGTGGTCAACTTGCAGGTTGTGAAACGAGTTTACTAACAACAGTGTAGGTTTGAAAAAGGGAAGTTTATTAGAAAGGAGGAATGCTGCAAAAGGGTGCAGCGGAGGGCCTCAGTGAGAGGACTGAGCACTGCGCGGTGGATTTTCCTTACGGGTATTTGTGGACCTTAAGGCGGGAGCTTAGGGTTGTAAAATGAGTTTCAGCATGATATCCCAGAGAAGTACAGAAATTTTAGTTACTTATAAAAGTTGAAAGAGGCCTGGAACCAGATGCGACCAGGTAGTCTTTGTTCCCTTCTGAATTCCTTAGATAAGTTTTGCCTCCAGATGGTGTTTGATGGTCACCAGGTGATTTCTGCTCTCCTCACAAGGGTTCTGTGAGTCATGAAACAGGCTTTGTTTGTTATTTTATAAATTCTATATATGAAGGGTGGGGTTTGTCTCACTCACTTTAGTATCCTACTGGCAGAACCCACTGTAGCTTTATTTAATGAATGCATTACACACTTAAAATTTATATGACACTTATTTAAAGTCTCCTGATGTATACTTAAAAACCTATAATGAAATACATCAAAAATGACATTACGTAGTGATGTCTGTTATTGATTTTTTTTTGAGACAGTCTGTCTCTGTCGCCCAGGCTGGAGTGCAGTGGTGTGATCCCAGCTCATTGCAACCTCTGCCTCCCTGGCTCAAGAGATTCTCATGCTTCAGCCTCCTGAGTAGCTGGGATTACAGGCACCCACCACCATGCTCAGCTAATTTTTGTATGTTTAGTAGAGAGGAGTTTCTGCCACATTGGCCAGGCCAGTCTCTATTGACCAGGCCAGTCTCTAAGTCCTGGCCTCAAGTGATCCGCCTGCCTCAGCCTCCCAAAGTGCTGGAATTACAGTCGTGAGCTGCCGTGCCTGGCTGATAGTTGATATTTTATATGAAACTTGTTTTTGTCTTTCTACAAGCTTGTAGATTTTTTCCCCTCCCAATTTTTTTCTCCGAGTTTTTAAAAATTTTACAATGATGTGGGTCGGTAATGATGTGGGAGTCAGAATATCTTCTCATAGAAAAGGCAGCTTTCAAAACAAATCACTTTATGAAACTTGTCAACTTTCTAAAAATGCTGGGTTGACCAAGCCTAATTTTTTTCATCAGTCATGGAACTTTACCACTAGCTCAGTAATTTATTGATGATATTGTGGAAGGATGATTATGTGCTATATTTCTTTCTGTCATGAAAATAAGTAATTCCTCATTTATCATCCTTTATGAATTATAGCACAGAAATACAAATGAAAGCTTCAGAAATTAAAACACATTTTAAATATTAAGAAATACTAGACTAGGATGGGTTTAAGCCCAGCCATACCATCAACTTACAATGATTGTGTGAATTTAAGTAATGAATGTCTCAGGGTGTCACTTTCCATATTTGTAAAATGGAAAAATATTAGTATTTAGCTTACAAGGTTGTGGTGAGGAGTACATAAGACAATACAGGAATATTATTGGAGTCTGGCACATAATAATAATTTTAGGTATTATTATGATGATGGTCAGGTATTTTATGATGGAATATAGACTCATTAATGATGGTAGTTTTTTTTTTTTTTTTTTTTTTTTATGGAGTGGGGAGAAGTTTTTATTTGGAAATGCTAGGTGTAAGGCTGAAGGAGCCTTCTAACGTGGAGAAGGAGAGAGGAATGTTGTAAAGGGCTTTAGCAAGGGCATCCACCTGGAGTTCAGCTAGTTTCAGAAAGAGTAGATTAAGAATGATTCTCAGGGAGGGAAGAATTGCTAAAGATGAGCAGCCACTGTTGGACAATTCGCATTTTACCAAGAGCAATGGAGAAGAACAGTGAGGAGTCAAGTCATGTGCAAGAGGGAGTGGAGAGGAACAGCAGGATGGGGTGAGTGGGGGCACTGTGGCAAGGGCTGCACTGGCAGGTGCTGTTTCTTTTAGTGTCCTCACACTTATACTGCTGTCTCTCGATATTTTTCTTTTTATGTTTATATTTTATCTCCTTAGTTATATTTTTAATTAACATGTAACATTTATATGTATTTAGGGATACAGAGTGATACACTTATGCATATAAACAATGTGTAATAATCAAACCAGCGTAATTAGCATCTCTGTCACCTCAGACATCATTTCTTTGTGTTGGGAATATTCAAAATCTCTCTTCCACTGTAATTTCTATTTCTTTCCCACCCCCCCCCCCCCCCCAGGATGGAGTCTCACTCTGCCTCCCAGACTGGAGTGCAGTGGCGCCATCTTGGCTCACTGCAAGCTCCGCCTCCCGGGCTCACGCTGTTCTCCTGCCTCAGCCTCCCGAGTAGCTGGTACTACAGGTGCCCACCACCATGTCTGCTAAGTTTTTGTATTTTTAGTAGAGACGGGGTTTCACCTTGTTAGCCGGGATGGTCTTAATCTCCTGACCTCGTGATCCACCCGCCTCGGCCTCCTAAACTGCTGCGATTTCAGGCGTGAGCCACCGTATCTTCCACTGTAGTTTCATAGTGAGAAAAAAATCCTCTCTTCCAGGTATTTGAAAATATACCATAGGCCGGGTGCAGTGACTCACACTTGTAATCCCAGCACTATGGGAGGCCGAGGTGGGTGGATCACCTGAGGTCAGGAGTTCAAGACCAGCGTGGGCAACATGGTGAGACCCAGTCTACAAAACATACAAAAAATTAGCTGGGCGTGGTGACGTGTACCTGTAATCCCAACTACTAGGGAGGTTGGGGCAGGAGAATAGCTTGAGCCTGGGAGGCAGAGGTTGCAGGGAGCCGAGATTGCACCATTGCACTCCAGCCTGGTGACAGAGCAAGACTCTGTCTCAAAAAAAAAAAAAAAAAGAAAGAAAGAAAAAAGAAAATATACAATAAATTATTGTTGACTATAGCCATCCTACAGTGCTACAGAAAACTAGAACCTATTCCTCCTGTCCAGCTGTGATTTTGTATTCACTAACCAACCTCTCTCTGTCCTCTCCCTCCTACCCTGGAGTAGAGAGTTCTATGTGTGCAAACTTTTAGCTCTCACCAATGAGCGAGTACAGGTGATACTTATTTTTCTGTGCCTGATATTTCACTTAACACAATGTCCTCCAGGTTCATTCTTGTTGCTGCAAATTATGGGATTTTATTCCTTTTTATGGTTGAATAATATTTCATTGTGTATATATAACACATTTTCTTTATCCCACTCATCTGTTGATGATAGATTGATTCCATATCTTGGCTATTGTGAAGAATGCTGCAGTAAACATGAAAATGCAGATATCTCTTAGATACACTGATTTCCTTTCTTTTCCTTAATGGCTGTACTAATTTATAGTCCTACCAACAGTGTATAAGAGTTCCCTTTTCTCTGCATTTTTGCCATCACTTGTTACTTTTTTCTTTTTGATAATAACAATTCTAACTGGGGTGAGAAGATATGTCTTTGCAGTTTTGATTTCTATTTCCCTGATAATTAATGACATTGAACTTTTTAAAAAAAATATACTTGGCCATTTGTATGTCTTCAGTACTAAGCTGTTTTTGTGTTACTGTAAACAAATACCTGAGACTGGATAATTTATAAAGAAAAGAGGTTTAATTGGCTCACAGTTCTGCAGGCTGTACAAGCATGGCTCCAGTATCTGCTTCTGGTGAGGGTCTCAGAAAGCTTCCAATCATGGCAGAAAGCAAAGGAAGAGCAGGTGATGTCACATGGCAAGAGCAAGACAAGAGACAGAGAACTATAGTGATGGTACTGGCATTGGATGAACATTCCCATTCCGAAAGGGAGAAATCAGCCCATAGAAAGGGGGAACAGGCCCCAAGCAAGTCTGAAACCCAGCAGTGTGGTCATTAAATCTTAAACATCCAAAATAATCTTCTTTGACTCCACGTCCCATATCCTGGGCACACTGGTGTAGGAGTTGGACTCCCAAGGCCATGGGCAGCTCCGCCTCTGCGTTTTGCAGAGTTGATCCCCCGTGGCTGCTCTCACAGGTAAGAATTGAGTGCCTGCAGCTTTTCCAGGCTGAAGATACAAGCTGCTAGTGGCTCTAACGTTCTGGGTCTGGAGGGAGGTGACCCCCTTCCCACAGCTCCACTAGGCAGTGCCCTGGAGCTCCAGCCCCACATTTTCCCTTGGCATTATGCTAGTAGCGTTTCTCTGTGGGGCTCCCCCTCCTGCAGCAGACTTCTCCCTATTCATCCAGGTTTTCTGATAGATCCTCTGAAATCTAGGTAGAAGCCACCAGGCCTCCTTCCCACTTGTATTCTGAGCATCTACCACACTTAACACCACATGAAAACTGCCAAAATTTATGGCTTGCACCCTCTAGAGCTGTAATCTGAACTTTACCTGGACTCCTTTGGGCTGAGGCTGAAGCCAGAAGAGCTAGGATATGGAGAGCGATGTCCCAAGGCTGTGCAGGGTAGCAGGCCCTTGGGGTTGACCCCTGAAACCATTATTTCTTCCTAGGCCTCTGAGCTCTTGGTGGAAGGAGAGGCCTGGAAGTTCTCTGAAATTCCTATGAGGCCTTTTCCCCGTTGTCTTGGATATTGGCACTTGTCTCCCTTTTAGTCATGCTAATCCATGTAGCAAATGGTTGCTCTGCAGTCCTCTTGAATTCTTTCACTGAAAATGGGCTTTCCTTCTATACCACATGGCCAGGCTGTGCTCTGCTTCTCTTTTAATTATAAGTTCCAACTGTAAGTCATTTCTTTGTTCCCACTTAAAATGATAGGTTGTTAGAAGCAGCTATGCCACTTCTCGAATATTTTGCTTCTTAGAGATTTCTTCTAAGTCATTACCTTAAGTAATTGCTCTTAAGTTCAAACTTCCACAAAGCCCTAGAACATGGAAACAAGGCAGCCAAGTTTTCTGCTAGGGAGTAACAACTGTGAGCTTTACTCCAGTTTCCAATAAGTTCCGTATTTCCATCAGAGACCTTATTAGCCTGACCTTCACTGTGCATATCTCTATCAGCATTTTGACCACAACTATTTCATCACTTTCTAAAGAGTTTCAAACTTCCCCTCATCTTTCTGTGTTATGAGCCCTCTGAACACTTTTAATCTCTGCCCATTACCCAGTTCTAAAGCTGCTTCCACATGTTGTTTTTTGTTTGTTTGTTTGTTTGTTTTTGAGATGAAATCACGCTCTTTTGCCCAGGTTGGAGTGCAGTGGTGTGGTCTTGGCTCACTGCAGCCTCCTCCTTCCTGGTTCAAGTGATTCTTCTGCCTCAGCCTCCCAGGTAGCTGGGACTACAAGTGCATGCCACCATGCCCAGCTAATTTCTGTATTTTTAGTAGAGACGGGATTTCACCATATTGACCAGGCTGGTCTCAAACTCTTGACCTCATGATCCACCTGCCTTAGCCTCCCAAAGTGCTGGGATTACAGGCGTGAGCCACTGCACCGAGCAGATTACACGTTTTTAGGCATCTTTCTGGCAATGCCTCTGTCCTCAGTATGAATTTTCTATATTAGGCCTTTTTTTCATTAGTATAAAGGGATACCTGAAATGAAGTAATTTATAAAGAAATTAGGTTTTTAAAATTAATTAATTTTATTTTTGATTTTTTGTGGAGATGGGATTTCTCTGTTGCCCAGGCTGGTCTGGAACACCTGGGCTCAAACAATCCTCCTGCCTTGGCTTTCCAAAATGTTGGGATTACAGGCATGAGCCACCACACCCAGTCAGGAAAGAGGTTTAATTGGATCACGATTCTGCAGGCTGTATAAGTACAACTGCAGCATCTGCTTCTGGTGAGAGTCTCAGGAAGCTTCCAATCATGGAGGAAGGCAAGGGGTAAGCAAGCGATGTCACATGGCAAGAGTGAGAGCGAAAGAGGGGGAGAAGTGGGAAGTCTTAGACTTTTAAACAAGCAGATCTCATGTGAACTTGAGAGACAGGGCTAGCTGGATTTCCAAGGCCGAATAAGAATCCCTAAGCCTAGCTGAGAAGGTGACTGCATCTGCCTTTGAACATGGTGCTTGCAACTTCAACTTACACCCAACCAGTCAGGTAGTAAAGAGAGCTCGCTAAAATGCTAATTAGGCAAAAACAGGCGGTAAAGAAATAGCCAATCACCTATTGCCTGAGAGCACAGCCAGAGGGACAATGATCGGGATATAAACCCAGGCATTCAAGCCTGCAGCAGCTACCCTTTTTGGGTCCTCTCCCTTTGTATGGGAGCTCTGTTTTCACTCTATTAAATCTTGTAACTGCACACTCTTCTGGTCCGCGTTTGTTACAGCTCACGCTGAGGTTTCACTCGCTGTCCACCACTGCTGTTTGCTGCTGTTGCAGACCTGCTGCTGACTTCCATCCCTTCAGATTCGGCAGGGTGTCTGCTGTGCTCCTGATCCAGAGAGGCACCCATTGCTGCTCCTGATCAGGCTAAAGGCTTGCCATTGTTCCTGCAGGACTAAGTGCCTGGGTTCATCCTAATTGAGCTGAACCGAGTGAACTAGTCACTGGGTTCCATGGTTCGCTTCTGTGACCCATGGCTTCTAATAGAGCTATAACACTCACTGCATGACCCAGGATTCTATTCCTTGGAATTTGTGAGGCCAAGAACTGCAGAACACGAGACTTGCCACCATCTTGAAAGTGGCCCACCACCATCTTGGGAGCTCTAGGAGCAAGGACCCGCTGGTAACAAACTGATGGAGAACTCTGCTATTACCAAGGGGATGGTGCTAAGACTTTCATGAGGGATTAGCCCCTGTGATCCAATAATCTCCCACCAGGCCCCAACTACAACATTGAGGATTACATTTCGACATGAGATATGGAGAGGACAAACATTGAAACTACACTATCTTCTTTTGAGAAATGTCTATTTAGATCATTTTTCCATTTTCTAATTTCTCCTGCCTTAGTCTCCCTAGTAGCTGGGATTACAGGCACCTGCCACCACACCCAGCTAATTTTTTGTATTTTTAGTAGAGACGGGGTTTCACTATGTTGGCCAGGTTGGTCTTGAACTCCTGACCTCAGGTGATCCACCCACCTCGGCCTCCCAAAGTGCTGGGATTATAGGCGTGAGCCACCGTGCCAAGCCCACTTTATTTTTTCTGTTGGCTAATTGCTCTGGCTAGGACTTCCAATACTGTGTTGAATAAGAATAGTGAAACTGGGCATCCTTCTGTTCTACCTCTTAGAGAAGTGGCTTCCAACTTTTCCCCATTCAGTATAATGTTAGCTATGGGTTTGTTGCATATGGCCTTTTTTATACTGGAGGATGTTTCTGCCATACTTAATTTGTTGAGTTTTTGTCATAAAGGGATGTTGAATTTTATTACATGATTTGTCTGCGAGATGTTGTCTGGTGAGATGATCATATCTTTTTGTCTTTCATTCTGTTGATGTGACGTACCATGTTTATTGATTGTGTATGTTATGATTTGTGTATGTTGAACCATCTTTGCATCCCTGAAATAAATCCCACTTGCTCATGGTGTATACTCTTGATGTGCTATTGAATTTGTTTTGCTAGTATTTTGTTGGGGAGTTTTGCATTTGTGTTCATCAGGAATATTGGCCTATAATTTTCTTTTTTTGTTATATTCTTGTTGGGTTTTGGTATCAGGATAATGCTTGTCATGTAGAATGAGGTAGGAAGACTTCCCTCCCTTCACTGTTTTCAAATAGTTTGAGAATAATTGGTATTCATTTTTCTTTATATATTTGATAAAATTCAGTAGTGAAGCCACCTGGTCCTAGGCTTTTCTTTATTAAGAGACTATATTACTGATTCAATTTTGTTGTTTGTTACTGATCTGTTCAGATTTTCTGTGTCTTCATGATTCAATCTGGGCAGGTTGTATATGTCCAGAAAGTTATCCATTTCTTCTAGGTTTTCCAATTTGTTGTCTCACAGGTGTTTATAATAGTCTCTGTGATCCTTGCATTTCTATGGTATGAATTGTAACATCTCCTTTTTAATTTCTGATTCTATTTATTTGGGTCTTCTCTCTTTTTTTTTCATAGTTTATCTATCTAATTATCTTTTGATTTTGTTTATCTTTTCAAAAAGCCAGGTTTTTGTTTTGTCAATCTTCTTTTTTTAGTCTTTGTTTTGTTTAGCTCTGCTCTGCTCTGATCTTTATTATTTTCTTGTACTAATTTTGATTTGATTTGTTCTTGCCTTTTTAGTTCCTTTAGGTATATCATTAGGTTGTTTATTTTAAATCTTTTAATTTTTTTTGGGTGTAGGATTTTTTGCTGTAAATTTTTCTCTTAGTACTTCTTTGCTATATTTCATAGGTTTTAATATGTTGTGTTTTCATCCAGCAGGTCCATATCTTTTAATTATGGAATTTAAGTCATTTACATTCAAATAAATATTTTTTATTTTCTTCTCTTTAATTACTTCATTCACCCACTGGTCATTCAGGAGCATGTTGTTTTATTTCTATGTATTTGTACAGTTTCCAAAGCTACTGTTGTTATTATTTTCTAGTTTTATTCCATTGTGGTCTGAAAAGGTACTTTATATAACTTCAATTTTTAAAAATTTGTTGATACTTGCTTTGTTGCCTAACGTATGACCTATCCTGGAGAATGTTCCATGTGCTGATGAGAAGAATATATATTCTGCAGTTGTTGGATAATGTGTCCTATAATATCTGTTAGGTTCATTTGGTCTATAGTACAGTTTACCTGTAATGTTTCTTTGTTGATTTTCTGTCTAAACAATCTGTCCAATGCTGAGAGAGGGGTTCTCAACTATTATTGTACTGGGGCCTGTAGTTAGATTTTTTTCCTTTAGCTCTAATAATATTTGCTTTATATATCTGAGTTCTTCAGTGTTGGGTGAATACATATTTATAATTGTTATAGCCTTTTGCTGACTTGATCCTTTTTATCATTATGTAATGAACTTTTTTGTCTCTTTAAATGTTTTTTGTTTTAACGTCTATTTTGTGTGATGCAAGCAATAGCTACTCCTGCTCACTTTTGGTTTCCATTTTTGTGGAATATCTTTTTTCATCCCTTTACGTTCAGTCTATATGTCTTTATAGGTGAAGTGAGTTCTTGAAGGCAGCATATATTTGGGTCTTGCTTTTAAAATTCTTTCAGCAAGTCTATATATTTTAATTGTGGATTTTAAACTACTTACATTCAAAGTTGTTATGGATAGGTGAGGACTTACTCCTATCATTTTGTTAATTATTTTCTGGTCATTTTATATATTCTTTGTTCCTTTCCTTATCGCTTTATTGTTTATCTTTGTTGTTGGACAGTTTTGTGAAGTTACAACATTTGATTGTTTTCTCTTTCTCATTGTGTATCTGCTCTATCAGTGAATTTTATACTTTCACGTGTTTTCATGATGGTAATTACAGTTCTTTTGCTTCCAGATGTGAGATTCCCTTAAGCATTTCTTGCAGGACTCATATATATGAGAATTCCCTCAGTTTTTGCCTGTTTGGGAGACTTTATTTCTCCTTCATTTTTGAAGGATGGCTTTGCTGGGTATAGTATTCTTGGCTTACAGTTTTTTTTTTTTTTTCTTTCATCACTTTGAATATATCATCCTATTCACTCCTGGTCTGTAAGGTTACTGCTGAGAAATCTGCTATCTGCCTGATGAGGATTTCTTTATATGTGACTTGACACTTTTACTGTTTTTTGGAATTCTCTTTTTGTTTTTGACTTTTAAAAACTTGACCAAAATATGCTTTGGGAAAGATGTTTGGGTTGAATCTGTTCGGGAATCTTTGAGCTTCCTGAATCTGGATGTCCGTATATCTCTCTAGTCCTGGGAAACTCTCAGCTATTATTTCATTAAATAGGTTTTTAAAGAAATACCTTCTCTCATTTCTTCTCCTTCTATAACTTCCATAGTACATTTTTTGTTTGTCTGTGGACACATTAATGGTGTCCTATATGTTCCATAGGTTTTATTTATTTATTTATTTATTTGCCTGATTGGGTTATTTCAAAAGACTTGTCTTCAAGTTCAGAAATTCTTTTTTCTGCTTGATCTAATATATCACTGAAGCTCTCAATTCTATTTTTATTTCACTTGTTGAATTATTCAATTTTAAGACTTCAGTTTTTAAAAAAATGATATCTATCTCTATTGAATTTCTCAGTCAGAGGAATTGTTTTCCTGATCTTATTGAATTGTGTATCTGTGTTATCTTGTATCTCTCTGAGTTTTCTTAAGTCATTATTTTAATTTCCCTTTTAGGCATGTTACTGGAAAAATCATTGTGTTTTTTTAAAGGTGTCATGTTTCCTTGCCCTTTCATACTTTTTGTGTTGTCACTTTATATCTGCATATTTGATGTAATTGTCACTTCCTCCAGTTTATGAAGTAGCTTTAATAGGGAAAGACTTTTTTCTGTAGATGTCTCCTGTAGTTTCAGCTGGGTAGGCTGCTTTGGCTTTGACTCTTAGAGGGTAGAGTAGTGTAGTTTCCATTTGTTTTATTTGGCTGTAATCATTGTCAGTGGTGACTACAAGTGCCTCCATGGCCTAGGCTGCAGTTATTTTTGGAAACTGTGGAATAACTTTTCTGGGTGCTGGGATGACAAGCAGGCCAGTTCTTGGGCTCTGTTGGGGGGTGCACATGGGTGTGTGGCAGCTTTGTTCTGGAGGGAATTGTGTCACTGGTGGAGGTGGCAGGCCCTGGGTGGGCCAGTCTTCAGGCCAATGGGGGTCATCCACAAGTGTCTGGGTGTAGGACAACTTTGCTATGGAAGAGGAAGGATTACTAGTGGAGGCAGTGGGACCCAGTCTGATGGGTCTCAGGTTCTAGGGAGCATATACTTCAGCTCCCTCTTTCCTGGGGGGCTGCCTTCCCACTGTGATGGACTTCTTGTACCCCGATAGGGCAATGTATAGGCTTGGGTGCTGTAATCATGACCACACTGCTGGGTTCAGCTGTTTTCTTGTTGCTTCAGCCCTCAGGGTGGATGTGGTAGGATGTTGGTGAGGCCACGGGTATGTGGAGATGCAGGGGCTATTGGGCTCCAGGGCAGGATGCATTCTGATAGTGGCTCCACTCTCAAGGTGGTGATGTTCTGTGGCAGCCTGAATAACTGAGTGTGTGTATGGAGGGGGAGTGTAAATTCCCTCTCCAGAATAATACAGTC
This sequence comes from Chlorocebus sabaeus, assembly GCF_047675955.1. Lineage (NCBI taxonomy): Eukaryota > Metazoa > Chordata > Mammalia > Primates > Cercopithecidae > Chlorocebus > Chlorocebus sabaeus. Next base: position 65,654,774 of record NC_132918.1, read on the forward strand.
AGATGGACTCTAGGAAGCTCCTTATACTGGGCTTAGGGCCAGCCAGGGCTATGGGGCTTTTGTGAAGCTAGGATTCCAGGCATCTGTGGTGGAAATGCAGACTACTAAGGATCTCCTGTTTACCTTTTTCTTGGGGTGGGGAGTCTCTCTTGACCCCAAGATGATCCTGGCCCATGTGGTTTGCTTCCTTCTTTATGCTGCCATTCTGAGTCTCTGTGCTGCAGAAGGTCTTTGGCACTTCTTTGCTGAATTTCTGTATTCTCCCCTAGATATTCTATTTGATGTGTTGTCATATGTTTGTTTTTTGATCTTTGTTGGGGGACAAGTGTTGAGCACCTTTAGTCACCCATCTTGATGATTGTAGCACTGTTTTTCAGATTGTATAAACAGCAGACTATTTGTTCGTACCCAAATGAGTCAAGGTAAGATCAACTCTTCTCTTTAATTATTATTTTGAGGAACAATGGTTATTGTAAAATAGCAGAATATGTATCCACATGAAAATAACTTATTTTTAAAAGGTCCTCTGTCCTTAGATCTGACAACCCCAGAGGATATTGGAATTCAGCACTAAAATTCCAAAGTCAAACTGTGTTCCTACTATTTATTTAGTGAAGATTTGGGGTTTCTCAGATATTATAGTTTCATTGTTCTTGTATCAAATTCCACTAAGAATGTTCTCCTAATCTTATCAGCTGCTTTTAGAATTCCTTATTATCTTAGAATTTTGGAGAGTATTTATTAATTGAAATGAGAAAAAGGTAGCATTTTTCACATAGATCATAGAAAATGTTAAAAATAAAAGGAACATTTAGAAAGGGAAGAAACACTATCTGTTGTGGCTTCAATGCATTTTACTGTGAACATTTACAAGAACATGGTTGTCACGTAAAATAACCTTACTCTGTGTGATTTCTTTTTAGCAGATGCGAGAGACATTCATGGTAGAATGAATCCCTCAAGGAGAAATCATGTTAAATAATTTATTAGAGCAATTATTTTCATTGCCAATGGCTTATAAATGAAAAAAAATCAATAAATGTATTTTATATCAAGAAAAGATTCTAAAACAGAATGTCATGGTCATGTAATATTTGAAGATTGTTTATCCAGAGCATGAAGGACTGACCAGCTCCAGGTAAATATTGTTTCTGGAGTTCAGTGAGCATAAATTCTATACAGCACAATAATTGATGAAAGGCATTTTAGCATATTGTATATGTAATTGTATTTGCACCAATATCAGCACCATCTATGTAGGTGGCATCTCAGAGTCTTAGAAAGAAATGTTATGCTACAGTTTCTAGTTACTACAACGTTTTTTGAAAGGCTCCACAAAAAAATTAGTAACTTTCATTAATTGATGTATTTACTGATTGATAAGTTCTAAATTAAAGCTGAGTAAAAATAAAAAACCCCAACAAAGTGATAAGAAACCAATTCTATATGAAATCATGGTAATAATTACCCTGATTATGAGCAAACATTGTGCATATATGTTCACAGTAGGACATTTTACAGCTTCTTATTTGTTCTGTAGGATATTATTGAAAGTAATAATTAATCAACCCTTTTTTAATGTTAGCATTTGATTAAGAGCAGGAATGATTAGTGCTATTGTTTCACAGAGACCCAGACATATCATTTAGGAAAGCCTAATTTACCTGACTTCATTGATCTTTTCCTTTCTTTTAAAAATTTTAAATGGAATCTCAAGTGAATAAATTAGTAAATTTATCATTTTCTCTACAATGCTGTCATAAAGGCAGTTTGATAAAATAGCTCATTATAGTCAATGATATGAAATATGAGTTCCATCAGCATATTTTCATTAAATGCAAGCTACAGAAATTAGTTTGCTATTATCAAGGACTGTGGAATGCAAAAATAAAATTAAGCATGCTATTATATTGGTTAAAATTGGGAATTGACCCAAGTGAATTAAAAAAAAAAATCTTGTAGTGACAAAAATATTAAGAAAACCAAAGGAATCATCAAAAATTAATTGACAAGTGACAATCCTAGTCATGTAATGAATATGTTTGAGATAAGTTGTCATCCCCTTCAAAGGCAGCCTTCAGATCTAGCTTTTTTAGGCAGCCATGGTTCTAAAATGTAATTTTTAATATTTTGAGATGGATTCTCCTGCCTCAGCCTCCTGAGTAGCTGGGGTTACAGGCATGCACCACCATGCCTGGCTAATTTTTGTATTTTTAGTAGAGATGGGGTTTCTCCATGTTGGTTAGGCTGGTCTTGAACTCCCGACCTCAGGTGATCCACCCGCCTCTGCCTCCCAAAGTGCTGGGATTACAGGTGTGAGCCATCGTGCTGGCCTGAAATGTAATTTTAAAATCTTCTTTTGGTAAAGAAAATTGAAGTCTATATATAATAGGATTAGTTGTTATTTATAATTGTTGTTTATGTGAATTAAGCAATTGGCAGTGCCTATTGCATCTAGATTTTAGGCTTCATTTTTCTTAAAGGGAACATTTACAAAGGGGAGGAAGTAATGGAGAAGTAGTCTTGATTTTGACTGGTACGTACTTGGAATATGGTAAAAGTACATACATCTAGTATGACTGATGATTGCTAACAGCACATTTTATATCTACAAATATCTATGTCAGTTACCTATTGCTACAAAGTAGTGGATTGTCAATCACCTTAAAACTTGTGGCATACAATAATAACCATTTATTTAGCTCATGGGAATGTGGGTAGCTCCTGAAAATTGGGTGTTCTTGGCTGGGGTAGCTGGCTATGTTTATAAATTTCTCATTCTCCTAGACTCAACAGGGCTTTCTAGCATGTTCTTATTGCAATGGTAGAGACACATGAGAAGAAGTGAAAACATGTTAACGACTCTTAAGGTCTAAGCTCAGAAATAGTTCACAGTTGTTTTCAAAATATTGGTCAAAGCAAATCATATGACCAAAACCAAAGTCAAGGAGTGGAGAAATACTGTACACTTTGAATGGGACAAAATGCAAAAATCACATGTCAAAATCACAGCATGGATATAGTGAGGGAATGAAGAACTGGGGCTGGTGATGCGATTTACCTTTAAGATAATAGTTAGTCTTTTTTAAAAAGCTACTTTATTGAGGTATGATTGATGCACAAAAAGTTGTACATATTTTAATGTGTACAACTTGATGAGTTTGGAGATAAGTATATACCCCTAAAACTATCACCACAGTCTATGCCATAGACCTCTTCATCACCTCCAAAAGTTTTCACCTGCTACTTTCTTCCTCTCCTCCTCCCCCTCTTCTTCCTTATCCTTCTTGGAATAACACTTAACATAAAATCTACCCTCTTCACCAATTTTTAAGTAGATAATACAATACTTTTAAACTATATGCTCTATTGTATGGCAGATCTCTAGGAATTATTCATCTTATATAATCAAAACTTCATCCCTTTGACTAATTTCTCCCTGTTTCTCTCTCCCCCCATCCCCTAGAAGCCATCATTTCACTCTTTGCTTCTGTGAGTTTGATTGTTTTACAATCATTATATAGGTGATACTATGTAGTATTTGTCCTTCTGTGACTGGTTTATTTCACTTAGCAAAATGCCTCTCCTCTATGTTCACCTATATTGTTACAAATGGCAGGATTTTCATCTTTTTAAAGACTGAATAGTATTTCATTGTGTGTATATACTACATTTTTATCCATTAATCTATTGAAGGACTTTTATTTTACTTCAATGCCTTGGCTATTGTGAATATTGTTGCAATGGACATGAAAGTACAACTATATCTTCACAATTCTGATTCCAATTCTTTTGGAAATACACTCAGAAGTGGGCTTGCTGGATCATATTATAGCTCTATTTTTAATATCTGAGGAACCTCTGTACTGTTTTTCATAGTGATGTCACCAACATGCATTAGCATCAAAAGTATATAATGGTTCCCTTTGCTTCACATCCTTGCTAATGAGTCTTATCTTTTTAATTTTTTTAGTAATAGCCATCATAACAAGTGTGAGGTAATATCTCACTGTGGTTCTGGTTTGCATTTTCCTAATGACTAGTGATGTTGAGCATGTTTTCATATACCCATTGGCCATTAATTTGTATGTCTTCTTTGGAGAAATGTCTTTTTAGTTCTTTTGATCATTTTGTAATTGGGTTATTTATTTTTATGCCATTGAACTGTAAGGCGAGTTAATGAGAAAACACATTGAATCAATTCATTGTGAAGACTAAGAAGATAAAAGGAGATAAAAAGTTGGTGTGTCTGTCCAGATTTTTTCCACATAGTTGTAGAGTTGTGCAGTTGTAATCTGTAATTAAAATTCCTGGGGTATCGTAACTATAAATCAATCAACAGTAGAAACTAGAAAATAAAGTATTTCTTTTAACATTTTGTGAAAAGCTTGAATATTTAGATAGGCTTACAAATAAAATACATGTTTTTTATTATATCAAGAGGAAATTCACAGGCTGTTATTTGATTTAATTTTCCAACTTAGCCTCTCTAACCCAGTCCAAATGTGCATGTGACAGATGAACTCTTACAGAGAATAAATGATAAATAAAAATGAAAACTATAGAGATACTTTGTTACTTAGTGAGCAGTGAAGTCTCATCTGAAATCATGTCATATTTGAGTATAAAAAGGTTACTCTATTCTATATAAAAGCTAAGAAAATAATGAGAGGAGAAAAGAAGAATGAATCAAAAGAGGGAAAAATAGTAGAGGATCTAAGAGAAGGGGACAGACAATAGCAAATACAGAGTAAATATTAGAAGAGTCCTGAGAATTACAAGGATTTAGGGATTATGTGCTGACGTTTTCTGATACCAGTGAAAGGGAAGTTAGTATTAAAAAGTCAAGATAGATATAAAAGTCAAAATGTAATTTAGATTTTAGTATTTTGTAATAGCAACTTTGTGTCCTTATAAAAGCAGTCAGCCAGGGGATAGCTCAGTAGACGAATACGGGGTATTTTATGAAAACGTAAGATAAGCATCATTGGATGCTATTGTTTTTAGGTGGGGTTATTATGAAGACACATAAGCTTATACAGTTGAACTGTGAAGAGGCTTTTTGTATGAAGTAAAGTGGCAAAGTAAGTCACAATAAAATAGAAGAATGTAGCCTATACAATAGTGTAAAGTTGAGTATATATAAGCAACAGAGTGATTGTAATATTTGTCACTATCTCAGTATATTGTCTATCTCCCTGGAAAGACAAAAGGCAGAAGTATAAAAATGCTGTGTTCAGTTTAATAGAAATATAAAGATCTGAATGTGACTTGAAAATTAAAAACAAAGGGAAATATTGGCAGATCTATAAAATGTTGACTGACCTGTATTATATGATTTAAAAAACTCAGAAGGGGTTGCTATAAGAATCTTTGTGAAATCAAAGGTCACTGAAGCAGTAGAGTGTTGGGGTTAGTAAGAGCATGAACTTAGAACACGAATAGAACTGGATTTAAATCCTAGGTTTGCTACTTCTTACCTAGCATGAGTGACATTGGGCCAGTAATTCAAATGTTTTAATTCTATTTTAGAGATAACTTCCCTCTAGGAGTTACTCCTGGAATGAGCAACATATTTATTTTTAAATTTTATATATTTTTGAGAAGGAACTTTGCTCTGTTGCCCAGGCTGAAGTGCAGTGGCATGATCTTGGCTCACTGCAACCTGTGCCTCTTGGATTCAAGCAATTCTCCTGCCTCAGCCTCCTGAGTAGCTGAGATTACAGGTGTCCGCCACCAAGCCTGGCTAATTTTTGTATTTTTACAAGAGATGGGGTTTCACCGTGTTAACAGGCCAGGCTGGTCTTGAACTCCTGACCTCAGGTGATCCGCCTGCCTCAGCCTCCCAAAGTGCTGGGTTTACAGGTGTGAGCCACCACTCCTGTCTGAACAACATATTTTTAAAAAGATATTACTATTTTGATCACTGCTAGAAGTACAAGGGTTTTATTTTTATCACTAGATGTGGAATTTAACTTGAGGAGGCACCTAATGAGATTGATGAGCTCCCTCATCTCTTAAATAGGGATAATTTTTTTTTTTTTTTTTTTTTTTTTTGAGATGGAGTCTTGCTCTGTCGCCCAGACTGGAGTGCAGTGGTGCAATCTCGGCTCACTGCAAGCTCCGCCTCCCGGGTTCATGCCATTCTCCTGCCTCAGCCTCCTGAGTAGCTGAGAGTACAGGCGCCCGCCACCACGCCTGGCTAATTTTTTGTATTTTTAGTAGAGACGGGATTTCACTGTGTTAGCTAGGATGGTCTCAATCTCCTGACCTTGTGATCCGCCTGCCTCGGCCTCCCAAAGTGCTGGGATTACAGGCGTGAGCCACCGCGCCCGGCCTAGGGATAATAATATTTATTTCATAATCTTGTTTTGAAAATAAAATGAATGCTGTGTATAATCAAAACATGTAACCCAGTGCCTGGCTATAGAGTAAGATTTCAACAAATAGTAATAATAATAATTATTATTATCAATCATTCAGCTAATATAAATAAAGTTTAAAAATGTGCATTGCTCACTATTAGAGAAATGATCGATCAAAGTGAAAAGACTCCTGCTTCTGGCTTATTGTTAATTAAAATGGTAAAAAGTTTTTAGGAAGACATGCTTGTCAGTCTGCTGTGTGCTTTTTCAAAAACTAGCTTTGGGTTCCTAAGTCAGACGTCACTTGAGAAGGTTACACACAACTGTTGTCCAAGAATCAGTACATAAAGAAATCATGAAAAAGTTCCATGGGTTTTTCTGTGTTCTCACTCCTGAGCACAACACAGCCCTTGAATGGCAATCCAAAACAAATAAAAGGTGACTAATTTAACACGGATTTCCATTTTTACCAGGGTATATGGGTTTACATAGCATTGACTGTTTTCATATGGCCTTACCTCTATGTGATAAAGCCTTTGGAGACTGTTTATTTGGCTTGGAACATTTGAAGTCAGGGTTTATTTGGTTATCATTCAGAAACTAATGCCTGGAGGGAGTAATATATTTTAAAAAGATATTACTGTTTCTATCACTGCTGGAAGGGACTTATTTTTATTGCTAGATATAGAGTTTAACTTGAGGAGGCACCCAATGAGATTGGTGATATTTTGAACATGGTTCTCATTGCACTTTTTTGGATTGTACTTTCTTTATCAATCTACTAGATGATCAGGTTGTTTTTCAGGATAACATATAACCATAAAATAGATAATGTGAGAAATTTTATTCCTCATCTCAGCACTATATAGATCTTCTGAATCCCCATAGCATTACAGATGCAAATTTAAATGTTGCCTGTGCCTAAATTCTCTTAAGAAGTAAAAGGCTTGTTGACAATTGTAACTGAATGTTGTTTCCAATGGCACCTTCTACAATGTTGTAGCATTAAAGTAAGATATTATCATATTCTTCAAGACTAATTTCCTGACATATTCACATATTTACCTCCTTGAAATCAGTAAACACCATCCCATAGGGGTTACAGAGATAAAGAATGAGATACTCTACTGAATACAAATCCTCTTGGTCCCATCTGTTGCTCCAGCCATTGCTGTGGTGCTCGATTCCCAGCGGGTTTTGGTAAACTTTAGGCAGATGCAGATTGTGTCTCACCCTGAGCCAAAGCTCCCATGGTTCTCACTTCTCACCTCTGGATGGCCTGGGACACATGTGAGAATTATCTCAGCACTCTCATATGATATGAGGTTAAAACTCATGGGGCCATTCTTAACCAATGGGGGATGGGTGTTGATGAATCAGTACTTTCCCCTTTTGTCCCTTAGGTGGATAGTTCTGAGACACATTTTATAAAGGTCTTCACAAAGTCCTAGTCAAGTACTATCATCAATAGTACTGGTGAACTTCATAATGCATCCCTCTGTTGGCCTTTCCTCCTTTCTTGTTCCATTCCCTTGGTCTCTTACTCTTCATCCATGGGGTCACTTCCCGAATAAACCAGCAACCCTAAAGTATTTGTTTTATGCTCGCTTTCAAGGGACCCAGGCTGAGAAAACCACCAAACATTTATGTTGGGAATTATTTTATAAGAAATGAGACTTAAACTTTTCTAGATGTTTTGCATGTATGAGTTTACTTAACTCTCACAAAAATCCTTCCAGATAGGCTCTTTTAGATACAACTTCACCCCTGACAGAAATAAATTTCATGTCTTATCAAGGCATAACCCGTGAAGAGGTTGGCCTTTGCCAGATACCAATTCTTTCAGTGCCTTGGTCTTAAACCTCCCAGCCTCCAGAACTATAATAAATAGAATTCTGTTGTTTATACGCCACTCAGTTTAAGGTATTTTTATGATAGCAGCTCAAAGGAACTCAGACATAACTCTTGTCCATTGAGACAGATAATTTTGGTGTGTTCTGTTGTGATGCTATTTTGGGAGGATTGTTGTTTTGAATATAGATGATCTTCCTTCTCTTAGTAAGCCATGTTTTCTGTAAAATTTAACATTAAAATGATGTCTGGTAAAAGATGGACTTTTTATTTTATTTATTTATTTATTTTGAGCAGGAGTCTCCTTCTGTCACCCAGGCTGGAGTGCAGTGGCATGATCTCGGCTCACTGCAACCTCAGTCTCCCGGGTTCAACCAATTCTCCTGCCTCAGCCTCCCCAAGTAGCTGGGATTATAGGTGCCTACCACCACGTCTGGTTAAATTTTGTATTTTTAGCAGAGACAGGGTTTCACCATGTTGGCCAGGCTGGTCTCGAACTCTTGACCTCAGGCGATCTGCCTGCCCTGGCCTCCCAAAGTGCTGGGATTACAGGCGTGAGCCACTGTGCCTGGCCTTTAATTTTTTGTTGTTGTTGTTGTTGTTGGAATGTTACATTCTCAGCACAGGCAACAGTTAGTTAAAAATTGAGCTGCCATCAAGCCCACATTTCCCACTTTAATGTATTTAGAAAGATAGATTTGAAGACAAAGTACATATATTGGTATCTCTTCTAACTTTTCCTTTACTGCTGATCTGTAGAGGAAAACTGTCTGCGAGGAGGCCTTCCTGCATTCCTATACACTGCCCATTGGTTGGATTATAGATTTGGGAGGCTGAAGGTATCAGTGGGAACCTGAGAGTCTTTCCCACTTCCTTCCTGCAAGGCTACATGGTGCCCTTAAACTGAGAGATGATGGGTTGGTTTGATTATCTGTACTCCACTTGGTCTAAATGATATATAGCTGATAAATACTCATTATAGTTTGTGTACAAAGTTGGGTCCTTTTGGATATCAGTATAGATAGTTTTATTGAACACTTTTGTTACTTTGGTTCTTTTACTGGGCATTAGAGAATGTTTTAAATAATGTGATGCTCCGATATCCTTCCTGCGAGGCATCTATGATGCATTTAAAAGAATTTCAATTAGGACTTCCTAAAGTTAAAACAAAAAGGTTGAATTAAGCTTTTGCTATCAGGAAAGAAAATAATCTTTTTTTAGTACACTTTTCCTACATCATAATTCCTTCATTAACAAAGGAGTTGCTGTTTTGCAGTCTCATCCCTAAATAAATTCACTGTTATAAGTATCATTTGCAATCTCTATCACACTCAAAGTTTTCACAAATTCTTACAATTACTTTAATTAGCTTCTGCTGACACACACCAAATGATGAATTCCAATAGGGTAAATGTTCATCTTATTTCTCGTATTTGTATCTGATATTACATTTTTTTCCAACCTTCTATTATATTTAACTAGATATAAATTATAGGAATTCCTCAGATCATAATCCATATCCAACTGTTTTAATTTTTCCATTATTTTGTTCTCATTACTTTTCTATTTTGATTCTATTCTTACTTTGGGGACTACTATTTTCACAATTAAGTTTAAGTTATTACTAGTCTAATGGTGATACAAAATATTCAAATAATATTTATCATAAATACCAATTTCAAATAGCCTTTCTCGAAGCAATCATGAGATATTATTACCTATAAAAAGTTTGAGAGACCTGAATCTTAAATCTATAGAAATTAGAATTAAAAATAGAAAGAATGTCTGACATAAAATAAACTTTTAGTCTGTAAATCAACATGAACTGATATGGATACTCTATAATTATTTGGGTGACTTGATTAAGGTAGATAGCCCAATTGGATAGTTTAAGTAAAAAAGGTCCATAATGGGATGAATTGAACATCACAGAAGAAGTATCAATTCAGGAAGACTGAATTCATCTTACATTTGGGGGTAAGACTGCTATTCATGTATTACTTATTCAGATGCTCTTTTCAGATGAAGGGACAAGGATTAAATCATTTGAAAAAGGCCACATGGTGCTATTATCTGAGCCAGGGTAAGCCCTCATCATTGTGTATTGTTTAGCTTACTTAGCTATTTTCCATTCTCTAAAGTTCACGGCCTGATATTTCATGAGCCAGTGGTTTGATTTTAATGGATTTTCCAACAATGGGCTAAAATATCCCACCCAGAAAATTTAGCTTTTGTGTATGTAATCAGCTATGTTTTAGAACTGTCCTTAATCTAAAAAATGAATTTTCTTTTATTTTAAAGATTGTATTATCAGAGAGTATGATCATTAGCTCCACTAAGTCCTGCTTCTCAAGTTCTTTCCTTCAGTGAGTGAGAACATATATTATCTTCATATCCAGGTAAGAAACAGAAACCTCCTAGACACATCTGACACTGCTTTAATCCATTTATTTAACCCATCACCAAATCCTGTTTACTTTCAAATATCTTTTAAACTCATCCACTTTATTGTTTTTTAGAAGTCTTCACTGTCAACACTCTGGTTCAAGTTTCCACCATCCCTTAACTGAACAATTGCAATGGTCTCCTAAAATGGTCTCCACATCTCCTACGATTTACCTTTCTCTATTTCCTCCATTCTCCATTCAACAACTATGGGGTGATCTTTCCAAAATGCGAAAATGATTCCTTTTCCTATACTTAAGTCACATCAAGGCTTCCCCTTGGCTTTATGCCAGGCATGGACTGGTATGATCACCTTTCATTACTCTTTCACTCTGTGCCTCCAGCCACACCAAATTTTTTTTTTTTTTTTTTTTTGACAGAGTCTCACTCTGTTGCCCAAGCTGGAGTGCAGTGGTGTGAGCTTGGCTCCCTGCAACCTCCACCTCCTGGGTTCAAGCGATTCTTGTGCCTCAGCCTCCGAAGTGGCTGGGACTATAGGTGCGCACCACGTCCAGCTATTTTTTGTATTTTTAGTAGAGATGTAGTTTTGCCATGTTGACCAGGCTGGTCTCGAACTCCTGGCCTCAAATAATCCACCTGCCTTGGCCTCCCAAAGTGTTAGGATTACAGTTGTGAGCCACTGTGCTGGGTCCCAAAGTTCTTGCATGCTGCAAACACGCCTGGCTCCCTCCAGACAGAAGGGTCTCCCTAAAGCTGCTCCGTTTGTCTCAAAGGTCACATATCTTTGCCTATAAATAGCTAGCTGATTACAGAGGTCTTTGGAGAGGAGATGATTTCTTAGTAGAGATCCTAAGGATTAGTAATGGAAGATCCCTAGGCTGTAAGCATGATGGAGGCATCACAAAATCTGGCAAGGTTCAGTCATGGAAATCTTATTTTATGCTAAATATCTTGGATTTTATCCTGAAGACTGAAGATGATGAAACTATTTCAGCCATAGGTTGTTGTATGTACAAAAGTTTGGGGGAATGAATCATCATGGGTTAAAAATACCTTTTTTAAGGTAAAATCATGACTCTTATACAAACATAAAGTGAACATGTCAAATTTTTTTTTTTTTTTTTTTTTTTTTTTTGTGGCGGAGTCTCACTCTGTCGCCCAGGCTGGAGTGCAGTGGCGTGATCTCGGCTCACTGCAAGCTCCAACTCCCGGGTTCACGCCATTCTCCTGCCTCAGCCTCCCAAGTAGCTGGGACTACAGGTGCCCACCACTGCGCTTGGCTAATTTTTTGTATTTTTAGTGGAGACGGGGTTTCACCATGTTAGCCAGGATGGTCTCGATCTCCTGACCTTGTGATCCGCCCGCCTCGGCCTCCCAAAGTGGAGGGATTACAGGCGTGAGCCACCGCACCAGGCCAAAAATTTTAAACTTATTAATTAATGAGGGAACTGATAAGATACCACAACTGATTCAAACAGAATTTGAAAAACCACATGCAGGAGTGGTAAGACAGGTTTACAAATAGAGGAAAAACTGGTCAATATCCAAAGGACAATAATCAACTGCATCTCTACCAGACACAATCCATTCACATTAATATAGTCCTGGAACATTTGCATTGAAATCAGTTTTTTATAACTTACAGGGTTGAAAAATAGCTCAGTGAAAAGTAAGGACAATCTAGAAGAGCATGCTAGTGAGGACAGCCAGTAATCCCATTTTTATTCTCATCTTAAAGTCTTTCACAATTGTTGCTGACTCATTTTATGTACAAAGGATGATAAATAATTTATTTTTGTGAAGTATAATATATGATAGGAAGAGTGGTGGAAAATAAAGCTTGAGATTTTTGGCAGAGGTAGGTCATGAAGGGCCTTTCATGTTATACTAAATCTTGGATTTCATGGGAAGGTGATGCAAGAACCACTGAAGGACGTAAGCAAGGGGCTTTTTCTTATCTTACTTGTATGTTACTATTATAACAGCAGTTTGTGCCTTCAGATAAGCATTCCTAGAGAGTATTTTAGGCCAATTGTGACGTTCTCTTGGGTTCAGCATTTTCACAAGGCGAAATGAAGATTAATTGGACATCTGCAAGTATGCTAAGTGTTAGAAGTACATCAGTACCCAATGTTTAAGCAATCCTTGGTCTTAAAAGCAAAGAAATAAATATCTACTTTGTATAAGTTGTCTGCTACTGCAGGGGTTCCCAACTCCTGGGCTGTAGACTGGTACCTGGTAGTGGCCTGTTAGGAACTGGGTCACACAGCAGGAGGTGAATGGCCAGCAAGCAAGCATTACCACCTGAGCTCCACCTCCTGTCAGATCAGCAGTGGCGTTAGCTTCTCATAGGAGCATGAACTCTATTGTGAACTGCACATGTGAGGGATCTAGGTTACTTGCTCCTTATGAGAATCTAATTCCTGTAATCTGAGGTGGAACAGTTTCATCCTGAAACTACCCCTCACTTCTCCAACTCCAGCCTGCACCATCTGTGGAAAAATTGTCTTTCGCTAAACCGGTCCCTTGTGCCAAAAAGGTTGGACACTGCTGTGCTACTGTATAATGAGTCACCCTCAAACTTAGTGGCTTAAAATGGCAATAAATATTTATTATCTTGCTCTTTCTGTGGGTCAGGAATTCAGACATAATTTAGTTTGAATCTTCTGGCTTGGAGTCTCTCATGAAGTTTTAGTCAAGATGTTCCCTGTGTCTGCAGTTACCTAAAGCTTGACTGGAGCTGAAGGATATACTTCTGGTCAGGCTTTCCAGGTGCCTCACTTATTAGACTGACAAATTGTTTGTTGGACCGAGGGCTGTTTCTCTCCATATGGGCTTTCGCACACAGCTGTTTGAGTGTCCTTGTGACATGTCAGCTAACTTCCCCCCGTGGAGCATTCCAAATAGAAAGAGCCAGGTGAAAGTAATTTAAAAATTTTTTTTTTAGGACCCAGCCTCAGAAATAACATGACATCACTTCTTTCACATTCTATTTATTAGAAGAAAGTCATGAAATCTGGTCTTCACGCAAGCGGTAGAGAATCAAACTTCTATTTTTTTTTCAGATGGGGTTTCACTATGTTGCCTAGGCTTGTCTCAAACCTCTGACCTCAAGTGATGCTCCTGTGTTGGTCTCTCAAAGTCCTGGGATTATAGGCATGAGCCACTGTGCTTGGCATAGGCTCCTTTTTAAACGAGGAGTTTCAATGAAATTACTAACAAAATTTAAATCCACCATATGTGTGATTAGCTGTAACTCATCTTTACCAGTTACTTATATTACTGTAGTTGTATCAAAACTGTGCACACCCACACTTTTTGATTAATTCTAATTGGAGCAAGAAATGAATATTTTAAAATTTCTCCCCACTACATGACCACTGTGGGTTGACACAGTTACAAGCTGAGTTTTATTACCGTACCCACATACAGCAATATCCGTATTGTGTTTATATACATCAGTGCACAGGAATAGGCCACCCTTTTAAAATTTATGGAAGTGACAGGTTTATTGGCATCAAGCTTAAATTTAGAGTGCACTGGAGATTTCCAACCACACTCATCCACCTTCACATTTGAAACTCTCAGAGAATCCATCACATCAGCAGATTTGTCTTTTTTATTTTATACTAAAAATATCACTGGCATATGACTTGTAGTATATATTCCTGTAAGGTAACAAAAGAAACATACCTACATCGACATATTAATTCCTGGATTTTGCCTAAGTGGCTTCAATTTTGCATAAATGTTGATGCTTGAATCTTAACCAGCTACCTCCTGACCCTGTGCATTTTCACTTTCGATGTTTTCAATGTTAATTCAGAAGCAAAGTACTCTGGAAATAAGTTGCATCTGTTTAATACATAGGGTTGTGGCAAAAAGGCAGAAGAGTTACCTTCCACTTGCTCGAGGGAGAAGGTAGCCAGCCAATATTACACGTTGTCTCACTGGCTGTGCGGGGCCCTGATGACAGGTCCTTATGAGCCTGTTGACAGCTGTTTCCTGCTAAGAAACAGCCCCCTATACCATATGTTTATTTTTGGCTGAGAAAATTCCTCAAGCAGTGAATTCTAACACTCTCGGGTGCCTCTAATTATCTGAAGAGATATGGGAAAATTCTCAGTCTAGTTTCTAAAACTAACAACTATCTTAATTCATCCTTATTAAAATTTGTGAAACCAGTAATTTATTTCAGAGAAAAAGGGTGATAGAGGGAGTAGTTGTTCAGAAACTGAAGAAAGAGTAGCTGGTCAATTCTTAAACGTGAGAATGAGGGCTTGAGAAGCAGAGAGACAAGTAGGCTTTTTTGAAAATATTCAGATCTCAGACCTTGCTTGTCTTGGTCTCTGACATGCCTTTTGTGGCATATTCTGAAAAGTGCTAACTTCTCTAACCTGACCAGGAAGTTAGAAACAGTTCTATATGACCGAATACGGTGGCTCACGCCTGTAATCCCAGCACTTTGGGAGGCTGAGGCAGGTAGATCATGAGGTCAAGAGATTGAGACCATGTGGCCAACACTGTGAAACCTTGTCTCTACTAAAAATACAAAAAATTAGCTGGGCCTGGTGGCATGCGCCTGTAGTCCCCGCTACTCAGGAGGCTGAGGCAGGAGAATCTCTTGAACCTGGGAGGTGGAGGTTGCAGTGAGCCGGGATTGTACCACTGCACTCCAGCCTGGGTGATGACAGAGAGAGACTCCATCTCAAAAAAAAAAAAAAAAAAAAAAAAAAATTAGATCTGTATGGTCACCGTTAAAATTTGAGCAATAAGCTTTAATAGCTTTATTAATGTTGGTTTATGAATCAGGTATAATGTTCATTGATTTAATTCTGCAACACAGTGGAAATTACATTGAAATGTCCTTCTTATTTCATGTGTAAAAAGTGGGAAACTGCATGATAGAATTCAAGTTGAACTCCCTGTCTGTGTACTCACAAGCAAGCACTCTTGTTGAGATGTAATATCAAATGTGTCTTACAGTTTTATAAATAGGTAGTGATGGAAAGATTTGATTTAAAAGAAATTTCGGTTTTTAAATACATTTAAAACGTATTTGTTACTATGTATATCAAATATAAGGAGCTTACTCTCCACCTTTTATTTTATTTTATTTTTGAGATGGAGTCTTGCTCTTTCACTCAGGCTGGAGTGCAGTGACACAATCTCGGCTCATTGCAACTTCCACCTCCTGGATTCAGGTGATTCTCCTGCCTCAGCCTCCTGAGTAGCCAGGATGACAGGTGTCTGCAACCATGCCTGGTTAATTTTTGTATTTTTAGTAGATACAGAGTTTTGCCACATTGGCCTGGCTAGTCTTGAACTCCTGACCTCAAGTGATCCACCTGCCTTGGCCTACCAAAGTGCTGGGATTACAGGTGTGAGTGACCATGCCTGGCCTCCACCTTTTACTTATTAGAGACAGGGTCTTGCTATGTCCTACCTTGGCACTGAACTCCTGGACTCAAGTGGTCCTTCTGCCTCAGCTTCCTGAGTAGCTGGGCTTACAAGTGTGGGCCAATGTGCCCAGCTTTCACCTTTATTTATGTCCTAATTTAGATATGAATTTAATTAGATTTGTCCCTGACAGTTGATTTTGTATCTTCTTATTGTCCTTGTTAATGACATTTAGAGAACAGATAATCCCCAGGAACATGCAAAATGGAAACATATTTCTTAACCATATTATTTTCTGAGAGCCTTGTGCATTAACATGTCTGATGCTACCTTCTGTTTCTTGAGAGGTTCTGAGAACCCCACCCTCATACTAAAACATGTCTCTTTTAATGCTCTCTGAAATCCCCCCAAATGACTTCTCACTAAAGGATCTCTTATTGTGTCACTGTTTAGGGCATTTAGATATTCAGGTAATGCACTAGAGTTTTTCAGTTTATTTGATTAATCCAGGATTGCCCAGAAATTTAAGGAAACAGGATTTAAAATAGATCTACTTTTAGTGTTTATTAGTCCATTTTCATGCTGCTGATAAAGATACACCTGAGACTGGACAATTTACAAAAGAGAGAGGTTTGACTGGACTCACAGTTCCACATGTCTGGGAAAGCCTCACAATCATGGTGGAAGGCAAGGAAGAGCAAGTCATGTCTCACATGGATGGCAGCAGGCAAAGAGAGAGAGCTTGTATAGGGGAATTCCTCTTTTTAAAACCATCAGATCTTGTGAGACTTACTCACTATCATGAGAACAGCCAGGAAAGACTTGCCCCCATGATTCGATTACCTCCCACCAGGTCTCTCCCACAGTGCTTGGAAATTCAAGATGAGATTTGGGTGGGGACACAGCCAAACCATATCACAGTGTTACAAAAAAAAAAGATTATAAATCAGCACCATATTATTTACCTTTAAATGTAGGATGTTGGAAGACTTTAGACCTTCTATATTTCAGAGTTCTTGCACTCTTTTTTCACCATTCAGTGAGAAAAATGTCTGATGGATACTGTGTTGAGTACAGTTGGCAACTGTTTTATTGAACAGGCAGCTCTGTCTAGAATCTTCACATTTCAGCCTTTGGATAGAGGCTCATGCACAGTGCTATTCTAGGTTGTAAACCCATATAGTTTAGACCGCCGTAGGCAGAGAGGATACACACATTTTGTTTATCCATTACTGATTGATGTCCCCCCAGCCAATTTTGGGCTCTTTTTAATAATCCTGTTATTGCTGAGAGAGAAGGAAGAAAGAAACCAGCCAGGCACATAGTTAGGGCAAAAAGTCCTCAGTAGAATTCCTTCTCTAACAAAGAGCAACCTGGAAGATGGAGCTGCAAACATAGATAAGGAGCAAGTTCCAACACAGAGAGGGACCCTCCTGTGTAATCAGCAATCTTTGCATCCATTTGGTGGGCTCCAATAAGCACAGTGAGCCCTAGTGAGCACATTCCTTTCCTTTTTGGACATTCTCAGATAAGGAAGCTTGCATGAGGTGGGGGTGCCTGCAGCTGCACCTGTAAGAGGAACTACTTTGGGCCAGGCATGTCCACCATGGAGGATTCTGCCCCCTTAACACATGCGCAGTAAAAAAGATAAGCAACATGGAGTTACTTAGGCCAAGGACCTGCCTGTGCAATAAAAGGTTGGGGTGGGGGCTGCCAGAGACTCTCGCCCTTTGCAAATGACACACCTAGTTCTAAGTGGCTTTTCGTGCCTTATGTAGATGAGATACCCCGTCCCCACCAGCTTGTTTATAAAAACCCTTGTATTTCACTGTGAAATGGCAACCATTTTTTGGGACCCCTCTCTGTGGCAGAGGGCTTTCTCTCTCTCTCACTTATTAAACTTCTGCTCTAACCTCACCCTTGGAGTGTCTGCATCCTTGATTTCCTCGGCCACGAGACAAAGAACTTTGGGTGGCATCCCAGACAATGAGACTGCTTAATTGCCATTTGGATAAAAGTCTTTTTTTGCCTTTTATTTTCATTCTGAATTTTTATTGTGGCAAATTTCATATATGCATAAACCAAAGTAAGCAAAGCTATGTAATAAATTCTCCTGTGCCCATGATCCAGGTTTAACAATTATGCACTTATGGCCAAACTTGTTTCTTTCCTACCACACTCACTTTCCCTACATCAGTATTATTTTTTAACAAAACTCTGATGTAATATCACTCTATTCACAAATATTACAGTACCTGCCTCTAAAATATAAGCCCCTTTTATAAAAATATTACTATAGTCCATCAGCATACTGAAAAAATAACACAGATTTAAAAAATTTCCTTATTAGATGTCCTCCGTGTTCACATTTCCAGTTTTCACATAAATATGATTAAGTTTGATGATTGCTTGAATTAGTAACCAAATAAGATTCACATACTATAAGTGATTAGGATAGGTATTCTACATCTTTTTAAAATCTGTAAGTTCTCCCTTCATCTCTGTCTCTTTCTCAGAATTTATTTGTCAAAGAAACTGGATCATTTCTCTGTTAGAGTTTCCTGCAGTTTCATGTTCCCTGACTGCATTCCTGTGGTACAGTTTAACATGTTTCTATGTCCCCTGTATTTCCTATGAAATGGTAGTTGGACCTAGAGGTTTGATCAGATTCAAGTTTCATTAAAAATTTTTATACTGTGTGTTGTTTTCCCATCTGTAGGAACATAATGTATGATATTCTTTTCATTTTGTGATATTAGCCACCTTTGAACATCATTAATTGATCCTCAGTTCATTAAGAGTTGCAACAGAATGATATTTCAGTGCTTCAATAAAGAGAAACTCCTCTCATCTACTATTTGGTTATCGAATGGCAGAGTTAATAAAATAAAGGAGGACAAATTCTTATTTCTTTTTCTCATCAGTTTTCAAAGTAGAACTTTCCCTAGCATCCACAAGAGGTGATCAGGTCACATCTTTTTAAACATAATGCTCTAGATTTAAATTTCATTACACTTGATCAAATTCCATTTTAATATTAGACACATATATAATAATTTATGTTTTGATTCAAATCTATTTCTATATCCTCAGAGTGGCTAAGCTTGCCCAGTACAACTCAGAGGGACACCAACATCCTCTTCTGTAACTATTGTTCCGTGCGTCTCCCTTTGCTAGGACAAGGAAAAACATTGTGCAACCAACTGGGTATAGGGTAGAGGAGACTGGAGAAAATTCTGATCAAAACTGCTTTCAAAGAGGCATAGGAGGATTTTCTTAGGGTGATGAAACTCTTTTTTCATTTTTTTTTTTTTTTTTTTGAGACAAGGTCTTGCTCTGTCACCCAGGCTGGAGTGCAGTGGCACGCTCACAGCTCACAGCAGCCTTGACCTCTCGGGGCAAGCAATCCTCCCACCTCAGCCACCCAAGCAGCTGGGACCATGGGCACATGCCATTATGTCAGGCTAATTTTTCTATTTATTGTAGAGATCAGGTTTTACGATGTTGCCCAGGCTGGTCTTGAACTCCCTGAGGTCAAGCAATCCATCTGCTTCACTTCTCAAAGTGCTGGGATTAGACACATGAGCCACCATGCCCAGCTGAAACTCTCTTATACCTTGGTTTTAGTGTTGTCTGTATTTGTCAAAACTCATAGAACTGTACATTTAAAAAGATGAATTACACCTAAAAGAAAATTATGCCTATGTAAATTATACCTAAAAGAAAACCACAATTATAACTTGACTTTAAAAATGCAACTAGGATAATACATATTTTTTCCTATTTTCTATTTATTTGTAATGCTTGATTAAAATTTATTTTTAAAATGTTTGAATTTGAAAAAATACATCAATAACTTTAACTTGATTATGATAACTTTATGACTTCAGATAAATTACTTTTAAAAATATATAATGTGAAAATTTAAGTTAGGCCGGGCAATGTAGCTCACAACTGTAATCCTAGCACTCTGGGAGGCTGAGGTGAGTGGATCACTTGAGGTCAGGAGTTCAAGACCAGCCTGGCCAACATGGCAAAACCCCGTCTCTACCAAGAATACAAAAATTAGCTGGGTGTGGTGGCGAGTGCCTATAATGCCAGCTACTTGGGAGGCTGAGGCAGGAGAATCACTTGAACTCTGGAGGTGGAGGTTGCAGTGAGGCAAGATCACACCACTGCACTCCAGCCTGGGCAACAGAGCAAGACTCCATCTCAAAATTAAAAAAAAAAAAAAAAGAAAAAAAATTAAGTTAGATAAGATCCAGTGGTTTCCAAATTTTGGTGCACATTAGAATCAGTCAAGAACTTTTAAAATCTTTCTTCCTGGAATGTTTGGGAGTGGAAACCTGACATTAGGATTTTAAAAATTTTCGCTGGTACTTCCCTAGTGATTCTAGGGAAATAGTCAAGGTTAAGAACCTTTGCTATAGGGTCTTTGCTTGTTTTCAATTTTGGCTGTATGTTAGAATCACCTAAGGACTAAGGTACCTTTAAAAGCTATTGATATATGGGCTGACCCTCCCCAAATTAGGATTTGTGCGGCCTGGGACCCGAGTGCTGAGAGTTTCAAAAGCTCCCCAGGTATTTCTAGTATGCAACCAAAGTTGGGAACTACTGGTCTATACAGTGTACCTTCTAAAGCTATGTAGAATTTACTGCTCCCTTGCCACTTCCATTGGTCCCCAGACTAATAGCATCAGTATTACCTGGAAATATGTTCTCAAATCTCACCTCAGACTTACTGAATGAAAAACTCAGAAGGTGGGACCAAGAAATACTTGTGTTTCAAGTCCTCCAGGTCCATTTGATATATAGTACAGTTTGAGAAGCACTGCCTGGGGAGATTTGGTGGCCATTTTTTAGTTATTGGTGGCAGAATTGGACTCTCACTGCTAGAACCTGATAGAGGCTCCAGTGTGGAATTGGCCATTCTAGCATCTGAAACCCGGGTCAGATACTGGAGAATTCTTTTAATACTGTTTTGACATATTTGATTGCTCCTGTGCTGAAGTGGCATGAATGTTGTGGAGCTCTAAGAATGGCCGTCCCATTCACGTAGAGTTATTTTAACAAACTAGGGAAAATGCAAACAATAATATCTTTTAGATGCACTCAATTACACTGCATTGCTATTAATATGGCCCAGTTCTCTGTAATTCTGTTTTAGATTCTGCAGGTCTTCCTTTGTTAGATCTCTTTTGATTTTTTTTTTTTAAAGTGAAAGCTCATCTTGAAAGAGAACCACATTTATAGTAGAATGTCCAGAGACTTCAGTGATTCTTTATCACAGTGTCCTCTATTTTAATATGGCTCAGATTTTAGGTTTTAGTGTGACAAGACTTCATAAAAAGTATAAAAAGATAGTTTCCTTCAACTGCATTTTATACTGATTTAGAAAGACCTAAACACGTGCTTCTTAGAAAACAGTGATATATGAGGGACGTTTTTTTCTTCGTATAGGCTGGATGAGGCATGTATCCAATCACTGAAAGTCTATGGCACAGGGTGGCAGTGGAAACAAATAACTTTGAAATGGAGCTATCTTATGGTTTGTTGTAAAAGGGTGTAAAAAGTAAAATTGATTAAAAACTCTTAATAAATAAAACCCGAATTGAAGATAAAAGATTTGAGTAGCTCCAGTAATACCTGACACTTCGCTTCTTTCTCCAGCAATGGAAGACCTGCAGATTCTAAACAGAATCATACTTTACCTCTTTCTCTCCACCCAAATGTTTTAATATTTCAAATATCTAAATAGAAGGATGAAGCAGTAAAACATTTTTCAAAGTAGTCCCAGCCACCATGCTAAGTCTGTTTGCCCCTTATATATTTGGACTTGAGGTTTGAATTGCCTTAATATAATCTTATGCTCTTTTTTTGCATTTCATCTCAGTCCAATCTGTCTGTTTGTAGATCAATAACAATAATTTGGGAATAAGGATTTAAATAAGAAATTTCAATGAATGAGCCGATGATTACAAGGAGATTAAGACTTTGAACTGTTACTATGAAAGCTTTAAAAAAGATCCTGAAAGGTTAATGTGTAAAATTTAAATCCCCATGTCCTAAATAGTTTAATCTGAATATTACCTTTAGGTAAACAGGGGAAATAACAAATAGACTACTTTGTTAGAATAATTTGGGTTTGGGATGGCAGCTGAAGTTAAGAAATAGAATTGAATATTTAAAAAAGTTGGCAGTGGTAGAACTGAATTTAGGCTTGGTGTCTATAAGTAAGAATGAAAATCTTTGCTGGTGAAAGTTTCTATTCTATTTATTTCTTAAACTGAAAGGAAGTTTTCCAAACTAAATTGTGGGCTGTAGTTGTCATAGAAATTAATGAGCACTTTGTAGCAACTTCGGAATACCTTCTCTGTAAGTGAGGCTCTGAGATAAGCTGCACCGGCTGCAACTTTTGGAGGGCCTATAGGAGAATTCTCCAGGGTGGCTCTGGGCTTTGACACGGTGATGGGAATGTGGCTGTGTGAACAGCAGGTACAGGATTAGCTAAGTCTCTTGGGATGTGCAGAACTAAACAGCCTCATTCTGTAAACATGGAAACCAGTTTAAAAAGAACGAAAGGGATGCATGTCCTCTTGTGAGAACTAAAATAAGATCCATTTACAGTGTTTGTATTGGGGGATACAGATTTTTGCTTAAATTTAACTTTAGACTTGCTTTTGCTGACTGACATGCTGACTTTGCCCAACGAATTTGGATTTTCCCCCTTTCTTTGTTGAGATACGGAAATTTACAGGTATTGCACAGAAGGAAAAGGGTGTGTGCACAAGTAAGGTGTGTATGGATATGTAGGGAGATGGAATGAATATGCAGAGGGCTTGAAAATAAAGTACAAAAAAAGAAGAGAATAATGGAAGAACTTGAGAATTATGACTTTAATCTCTTAGAATTTAATGCAAAGCTAAATTTAGCTAAAGAGATACATGTTTATGGAAAATTGTGTTTATTTCACTCTTCCACCCCAGTTTTCAGATTCTTTAATTTCAACTTTTAATCTCTGTCTTTCATGAAGATAAAGTCTGTGCCTTTTAAATTTTTTGTTCCCATATGTTTGTCAGATAATATTGTGGCATATGAAACGACTCAGCTACCGAATGCGTGGAGTTTTGCTTGCAGGAAGAAAGCAATGTTTGTTGGTGGCCTCTTTTGTATCTTTACTTCAGGAAGAGTCTATATTGTATCTTTTGAACTTCCTAAAACCAAAAAGTGCATTTCTGCCCTGTTTCCTGGTGAGATAATAAATTACGTTTACAAGACTGGGGCTAGTTCCTTGGAAACACTTCTAACATTTTTAGGTCCTAGTTTTTCATGATCGGTATGTCCCCTTTTATTATGCCACCACTTTTGTGTCAGTAACGCATAAACCAAAGCCAAAAAGAAAAAATAACAACAGCAACAAACATCTGTGAAATAGACTCCTGAACTGTGTTGGAAAACAGGAGACATGTCTTTGCATCACATATTTCAGCCTGTGAAAAACACTTGGCTTTTTTCCGTTTTTGGCTTTTCACCTGGGCTGTTACATATGTACTAGATATCTATTGATGAATAACGAACAGTTACCCTGAAACTTAGCTTAAAACAAGAAACATTTCTCATCTCACACAGGAAGTGACTTAGCTGGGTGGTTCTGACTCGGTCTCTCATGAGGTTGCTGTCAAGGTGTCTGCTGGGCTGAAGGACGTTCTGGGACTAACGGATTTGCTTCTGTGTGGATGACAGGTTAGTGCTGGTTTTGGAAAGGAGGCCTCAGTCCTTGCCATGAGGACTCTCCATAGGGCTGATAGAGTGTTCTTATAACATAGCAGCTGGCTAACCCCAGAGCAAGTGGTCCAGGAGGGAGCAAAGTAAAACCCACAATGTTCATGACCTAATGTAGGAAGTTACACAGTTATTTTCACAGCATTCTCTGGTTACACAGATCAGGCACATTTATTATATGACAAAAGATGTGAATGTCAGGAGATGGGGATTGTTGAGGGCCATCATGGAGGCTGGTTACCACCACCACATAAATGTCCGAAAGTCATGAAGGAAAATGAGACTAGGGCCGTAGGTCTGGAATCTTCCAAAAGACTATAAAAGTAGATTTCCTCTATTTTAGGAAACATGCAATCTAATTATTTTAAGTATCATGTTTAGAATTTTGCACTCTTGGCTTAAAAAAGAGAAGAGGATTGAGGACAGATCTATAGTTTTTAGGTCAAATCACATAAGGCTCAGAAAGGAACTAACACTCTACCACTGGTCAGGCACTTTACATGAATTCTCTCACACCTCACAACAGCCCTTGGAGGTAAGTGGTATTAGTCCCATTTGCAGATTCAAAAATTATGTTCCAGAGAAGTTTAGTAGTTTTCTCATCGCCACACAGGTACTAAGTAGTTGAGCCCTCATTCAAATCCCGGTCGTTTTGGTGCTAAAGTTTGTGAGTTTCTTATTACATCATACAGTAATGGAAAGTACACTCCAGGTGATGGGCACCGGTGCCTGCTACCTTCACTGGTGAATACAGAGCACCTTGCATGCACATAATAGGCAACTTATAGATATTTGTTGAATATATAATATTAATTAATGTCTGTATACACTGAAATTACTACCTGAGATATTTATTTTGATCCCCAGACATGGTCTTTTAGATAAACTCAGGACTTCAGATTTAGTGGAATTATATTCCAGCACATTTGGAAAAGCAATCTGCTTGAAACTAGATGAAATGGCATGAACAAATGTGGCTAGTAGTGTCTGATAAACATTAGGTGCTCAAAGATTATTTTACTCTTCACTTTGCAATTGTGGAAATTTTGCTCAAGTCATTGCATAATTAAGAAAACTTGTACATTTTCAAAAATAATGAAACAAAGAGAAACATCCTACTTTTCCATAAAAAGGAAAAATATGGATTCTGAAGACAGCTAATTTTGTCTGCAAAAAGCCGATTGATAAGTGATTTAGCTGCTCCTAGAAAACAGTGAGCATTTGGTCTACTGCAAGCCAACCTTGTCCTGAATTGCCTGTTTTGTTTTCCCTAACAACTTTTCTATATTTATCTTCTCCATCCTGCTTCTTCCCCTGGTCTAGCAATGTGATTTATGATGGGGCGTTTAGGAATCCCCCAAGGTGGCTTGGCCACTTGAGGTGCTTGAGACTAAAGGTCAGTCACATGGACAGTCCCAAGCCCAAATAAAAACTACAGACCAAGGCTTAGGTGAGTTCCCTCATTTGCAATGCTTCATGCATATTGTCACAGATAGTTGCCAAGAGAATGTGGTGTTGCCCTTGACTCCACTGCAATGTGACAACTGGAGAGTCCATGAGTGGGACTCGCCTGGATTCTTCTCCATTTGTCTCTTCTCTTGGTTGATTTTAATCTGTATCTTTTAATTCTAATAAAATACAACCTTAGTATAACAGCTTTCAGTGAGTTTGGTACATCCTTCGAGTGAATTATTGAATCTGAGGGTTGTTTTGGGAACCCTGAACTTGTGGTTGGTGTCAGAAGTGAGGGTGGTCTTGGGGACTTCCCTAACCCCTGCAACTGATCATCCAATTGCACTTTTAAGAAAACCTGAACACTTTACAGTGGTCTTTGGGATCCTAAGCAGTAGCCTTTATCCACCTGTCCAATGTTATTTTGTACTACATTCATTCTCCTTCATTACCTCCAATCACATTGTTCCTCTATTTGGTTTTCAAACATGTCCACAAGTGTCTTGGTACGTAGTTTCTTCTGTTGCATCTCTCTGGCTTCAGATATTTACAGGACAGATCGTTTTATTAAGGTATTAATTAAAATGATCACTTCTTCCAATAAGTCCCATAGAAGGCAAAATCCTTGACTATTTTGTTGTGTCCAAGTGCTTAGAACAGCCACTAGCACACATTGGGCATTCATTAAATATTTGTTAAATAGAGTCATAAAATATATTCCCTTTTGAAAAAGCAGAGTAAATAAGCTGTCAGGTCAAGCAACTATTGGAAGCCATAGTGTATTTTATATTAAAAGATGTAAACAAACCACCTCTCAATATACTTGCACTTAAGCATAGCTGGTAGAGAATTGATGAATGGATCAATTTTCACTTGGTGGCTTACCTTAAGAGTTTCTCTAGCATTTTAATTAATGAGTTGACAGAAAGATATGTATATCAAATATTTAGATAAAAGAAAACACACAGAGAGTATCAAACATAAAATTGAATTAGGATAAATTTAAATTATCACATTCAGTTTAAAAAATAAAGTTGGCTGGGCGTGGTGGCTCATTCCTGAAATCCCAGCACTTTGGGAGGCCAAGGCGGGTGGATCACCTGAAGTCAGGAGTTCAAGACCAACCTGGCCAACATGATGAAACCCCATCTCTACTAAAGGTACAAAAATTAGCTGAGTGTGGTGGCTGGCACCTGTAATCCCGGCTACTCAGGAGGCTGAGACAGGAGAATCTCTTGAACTCGAGAGGTGGAGGTTGCAGTGAGCCCAGATTGTGCAATTGCACTCCAACCTGGGTGACAAGAGAGAAACTACATCTCAAAAAATAATAACAATAATAACATAATAAAATAAAAAAAAAGTTGAGGAAAAATCTTTTAAGACCCCATTTTGTAAAAAATGGCTAAGGAAACTGGAGTTATTAAATTTAAAAAAGAGAAGATTTAGGTAGATATGATAATTTATATTTAAAATCTATCAAGCGGAAGAGAGATTGGATTTATTCTGTGTAATTCTACAGCTACTAATAAGACAAAGACTTGGAACTTTTGAGGAAAGATAGACTTTGATAAGGAAGAATATTCTAGCAGAGTTGTTCACAGTAAAATGGGCAGTGTGAGAAGTACTGACCTATCTTGTTGCCATATAATGCATTTAAACCTTATCTAGGTAACCATTTGCCAGGTAGACTGATGGAAAGATGAACTCCATGCCTTTTTTTTTTTTCAGACGGAGTCTCGCTCTGTCGCCCAGGCTGGAGTGCAGTGGCGCAATCTCAGCTCACTGCAAGCTCCGCCTCCCCGCTTCACCCCATTCTCCTGCCTCAGCCTCCCGCCTAGCTGGGACTACAGGCGCCCGCCACCACGCCCGGCTAATTTTTTGTGTTTTTTAGTACAGACGGGGTTTCACAGTGTTAGCCAGGATGGTCTCAATCTCCTGACCTCGTGATCCTCCCGCCTCAGCCTCCCAAAGTGCTGGGATTACAGGCATGAGCCACCGCGCCCGGCCGAACTCCATGCTTTTTAAAGACCTTCACAAGTCTCTGAGTTCTTGTAGTTTAGGAAATCTAGGGACCAGTTTCCAAGATCTTAGGGAATCCAAGGATCAGATTCTTAAGACAAGATGATATTTCAAGGTCAATAATGGCAGATTCCTCAAAGGATAAATACTCTGTCCACAAATTCTTTGACGTTCCTCTCAAAATAGAGGCCTGCCTTAGGGACTCACATCTAGTAGGTGGAATGCAGCATGCTGCATGATTTGTGAGGCTAGGTTAGAGAAGGTGAAATAGCTTTCATCTGACTTTCTCTTGGAACACTCTCCTTTGGAACCCAGCCTGTGTTCATGTCCAGAATTATTTTTACTGAGTGACTTTGCCTAAGGCATTTAATTCTCTCAAATTTAGCAGTCACATGGCAAGATCACGGGTAGGTATTTCCAGCCACATCTCCAGCTAAGGTCTCAGCTGAGAGCCAGCATCAACTGCCTGACATGTGAATGAGTAAGCGAACCTTTAAATGGTTCTATTATCCAGCCTTTGAGCCACTCCAGCTGGGGCCATATGGAGCAGAGACGAGATGGCACCATCAAACCCTGCAGAAACTGCAGGATTGTTCTGTGTTTTAACCATTTTACCTTAGGTGAAGTATGGTGAGGCCAGAAAGAGATCAAGGAAGAGAAGCTGGAAAGAGTTTTACAATTTTGTTACGTTCATTTTTCCCTGAGAACACAGTATGCCATGCAGGGCCACTCAGTGGCAGAAGCAGTGCGGTTGGTTGTGCACAGGGAGAGAGGGAAACTCTGGGAAAGTGCTTTTATTGCACCCTGGGGTTTCTGTGGGAGAAAAAAAGGTGAGATAGGGCAAGTAGGCTTTGGATTGGCTAGTTGAATATTAGGAATCAGTGGGCTGATTGAATTGAGGAATCAGGAGACTCTGAGGCATAAAGACTGTCCTCAGTTTTCTGGTGTGTGGTCCTGAGGTGATTAGGATGGGTGTGCAGTGGCCCAGAATGAGAGAGCCTAATAAGGGAGATGCTTGAAGAATGGACATAATTGGCTTTTCAAGAAGGGCAACTGAGCAGCCTCTAGCCTGAGCCTCAAAACTGGGCTAAGACAGCATTCATAAAACTATAATGCAGTGAGCAAAATAAATGTTGGCATCATTTTAAGCCATTGCTTTGAGTAGTGTATTATGTATCAATAGATAATTGGAGCTTTTTGACTGTTGGTAGTTGTAGAAACTCACAAGATGGAGAGTCTGTTGTGTTCTTCCAGACATAGAGAGAATGTAATATCCCTGTCAGCTTCTAGGACCCTTCTGGGTTTGTGATCTAGAGTTCTTCCCTGGATATGATTTACTGAGTCATCACATGTGCCCTAAAGCCTGGCCCAAACTGTGGCTCTTGTGAAGCCCCGAGGATGTGCTTTCTGTAGGTCTTCATGGGACAGCAGTGAGAGAGGAGTTTCCTGGATGTCAGAGAAAGGTCTGTTTTAGCTCACTCTCAGAGTAAAGGTGTATCTGTCTTAGTTTGGGTTCACTTAAATGGAAAGCTTGAGAAATGAATTTGGGTGCTTATAGTGTATTTGGGGAGGATCCCAGAAAGCAGTAGTGAGGGTATGAGAAGAGTTAGACAAGGATGGAGGAAAACCCAATGTAAGGGAGTGAAACAAGGACTTGATTGTCCTGGCGTCTTCTGAGAAGCATACTTTGCAGAAGTATCCACCTGTAGGATAGGAATCAGAGACATTTATCCAGCCCCCATCGTTTCCCCTTAGGTTGAAGGCTGTCTCTGAGAGCAGTCTCTGAACTATGCTTGTCCTTGGTCTGAGCAGGCTTCTATGCAATGCATCAGAAAAGGCCTTTTGGCAGAAAGCAGAAAGGTGGATGACATGCCCTTGATGCCCTCAACCTGAGGGTAGTCTGAGCTCATGTGGATTTTTGCTAAGGCTGAAATTCAAGGTGTCCAGAGTGATATGCTATGAAACACCGAGGTATCTGCCACAAAATCAGGATAGGAAAATTTACTAAAATTGGAGTTAAAGATCTGACTTCCAGATCATAATTATACTAAGCAACCATGGCCAAGGCACTTAGCTTCCAGTTTTAGTTCTCTCATATATAAAATGAGGATAACATTATTAGGTGACATTTTTGTGGAAGATACAAAGCCAGGGACAGTGAGTCACAAGGAGATGTGAACTGGCTGGCTGTCAAGGGGCCTCCGGAGGAGGTGTTACCATGAGGCATTTGCCATAACCTATGGCGACTCTATATTCTCGGAGTGGCATCTTCTTTCAAGGCAAGGCTTGTAACCAAATTTGTAAAGATTGACCTGTAAATCAGCATAAACGTTTATTAGTTTAGAATGACAAATGTGAAAGTCACTGAGCATGGACAGTGCTATTATTTGGCTAGGCCATACTGTCTTTGAAGGCAAGCAATTTTGGAAGTTCAAAGTCAGAAAGTTATTAAGTGAGAATAGGATCCAAATAAATATAATTAGTTCTGTGGTTGAATTTTGGAGCACCAGGGTAAAGGTAGCCTGATGTATCCTTTTCTATTACAGGAATATTCCTCTCCCTTGAATAGGCAAATGCTACCATCAGCTTCTCTGACTTGTCCAGTGATTTTTATTATAAAGGTCATTATAATGACTGAGGTATTGGCAAATATCTTCAAACCTATCTTATGCATGTCTGGGATTCAATTGACTTTTATAAATCAACTTTGCATGTCTCTATCAGTGTGCATTGTATTGATTTTGCAGTGCAACTCTCAGAGGCAAAGGTTTTTTTTTTTTCTTTTTTCTTTTCTTTTTTTTTTTTTAACCGAACTCTTCAGGGAACGACTCATCCACTATACTGCCTGACAGGGTTATTGTAGAGATTAAAGGACATTGTTAAACTGATAAATACTGTGAGTTACTCTTGACATTATTAGATCATGGACTCCAGTAGGCAGTAATGGGCTCTGGCAAGTAGAGGAAAAGAGTTTTATAACCAATGAAATAGAAAAGTATTCTTAAACATTTTTTTTCATGGAAGAGATAAGGACTTTTGTAATCATGAATAAAAGAGGTTGTGTTATTTTTTCATTAGCTGAATACTGAGCTTAAAACTAGACTACTGTTGATCAAATTATAAACTGATATCCAAAGCACTGTGACAGATTTTATTAGGAATTGTCAAATACAGTAAAGGGGAAACGACATGTATAAGTCTGGACTTATGGAACATAAAATATAATTTTTAACTTATTGGAGATAAACTGATTTTTAAAAGCTGAATGTGAGAGGAACATTACTAACCTGGAAACTCGGAGACTAGAGCACTTGCCTTGTTCTGCTGACTAAAGAGCTGTGTGACTTTGGCCAGTTGTCTCACGGGAACTCAAGTTTCCTCAACAGTAAAAAGAGGACTAGTTTAGCTAATGCTATGTATATTTTAGCTCTAAAACTTTTTGAAACAAGTAAAGATTCTTGCGGGTAGGAGCAATAGGAGTCAGATAACTTTTAAAAAGTGTGAATATTTTAGAGGAAAGTAAGAGATGGGAAGAGCTTCAATTGTTGTAAAAGGGAAATTGCTAACCTGTATTCCAGAAAGTTGCAGTCGAACATTTTCAATTTTCTGACACTAAAATACAGAGATAATACTTGAAGAAAAGTTCATAGGAAGTCCCTAATTATGGTGACCAGCCATCCAGGTTTCCCTGGCACTAAGAAATTTCTCAGAAAGCAGGACTTCCTCTATTAAATTGGGGAAAGTCCTGAGCAAAACAGGACGAATCAGTTTCTTTCTTACTCCTAACATGCAGCCTGTATTATTTCAGCATAGGTTCCAAACTGCCCCCTATGTTGATGGCAGCCAAGTGGTAAGAAGGGTTGCTATTAATAAACTTTAAACCCTACAAATGGTGCTTCTGAAAGGCATATAATGCTTAGGTGATGGGTAGAGTTTTAAAGTCACAAGCTGGGGAATGTGCATAAAGGAAAGCAGACTAAGAGACAAGAGGCTAGAAACAAGCTTTTTTCCCAGTGTTCTGTATCCAGTAATTTGTTCATTCATATCTTCAGTGTTAATGAGTACACCCTCTGTGTGAAATTCAGTGCTTGCTGCTGGAAATGAAAACAAATGAACAAAAAATTCATAAAAGAACAGGATCATATCTCTCATGAAATTTATTTTAATCTACCTTGTTGTTATTAAATGTCTCTTCCGGTTCGTCTTCCAGAGCACTGTCCTGTAAGTATCCGCACATCTCAGTTCTGAGTCCAGGGCCTAGTACTTGGCAGGCACTCAATAACTATTTAATGAATTGAATTTCTATTATTCCCTTTGTTCTTCTAGCTTAAGAAAAAGAAACTCTCTTTTCCCTTCTTTGTCTCAAGTAATTCCACTAATATTTTTTCTCCAGGACTCAAAGCACTTGGCAAACATTTTCTGAAATCTTTATAGCCTGTCTCTGAAATAGATAAGAAGTACCCTGATAGCAATTGTACCTATCACTGGCTATGATCTCTCTTAGTTCTCTTATATCCTATTACTGATGGTTCATTTGAGCTTCCACAGCAGGTCAAGACACAGTTTAATAGTTCTCATGGCTCATTTTGGGCATCTGCAGGGCAGTAGACTCAGAAAAATATGTGGACTTCAAAGGTACTTATCGGAGGAAATTCAGATCAAAGCAAACAGCACAGTAAATACACCTAGTGTGGGGCTTGTGTGCTACAGCACAGGGCCTATGAAGGTCTCCTGAGGACGTACGCCAGAAACAGCCACCTGGAGTTGTAATTTTCCAGTCCTTCTGGAGATTTAGGTGAGGTCATTGCTGTGGATTCCAGTTTGAAGTTTGGCAGCAGGAAGTGATCTTGGGATTTAACTCTGTCCGAGTGTCACTACACTGAAAATAGGACAAAATAATAAGACATTTATGACAAGGCTATTTGCTTTTTGCATAATGTGTGGAATTGAAGAGCTAAAAATATCACTAAATTTAAAAAATCCCTAATTAATTCCTATCACATTCCAGTGAGAAGATGAGGGTTACACTAGTTTCTCTTTTTTTATAGAAAGGACAATTGGATTTTTTTAGTAACTGTTAAGGTTCACACATCAAATTAACAGCAATATACTCACATAGACATCTAGTGTGACTACCACAAAACATTTGTTGGTCTCAGTGGATTGTGCATGTTTGAAACTACCTAAACTGTTGGACTTCGCTCAGATTCTAGGATTACAAGCCATACAGTAGGCGTGCTATTTAACTTAATTTAATTGTCATCAATCAGTGTGACCTGAAATTGCATTGTTAATAGCCTTTATGTTTAGATCTGTCTGGTTGCTCCACTTTAGACAGACAATTTGTGAATAGCCACGCCTTTCCGAAATTGGATAAACTCCTGCACCTGGGTAAAAAATGTCTTAAATTTGGAAACAAGCAATTGGAAAATTAATTATCTTGTTAACAAGGCAGCCAGTCCTTCCTCAAGTGTGTGTGTATATGCATCTGAGTGTCTGTCTGTCTGTGTGTTAGCTACTTGATTTTATTACTGATCATCAGTAACTCTTAAAAAAGAAAAAAAACAGAAAACAAAAACAGAACTGTTTATAATTCCGCAGGGTCTTGATAAGAAAAATGCAGTAGGAAGCAGTTAGCTCAGTTAGTAATTCTCTTTCACTATACTTTGGAGATATACATGATTTAAAAAAATCTGTCTGTCTGTCTATAGATAGACATAGATATAGATAGATAGATAGGAGATAGATAGACATATAATCTGTATAATCTATAATCTATCTATCTGTATAATCTATAATCTATCTGTCAATCAAGGAGTTAATATATTTATGTGGTTCAAAAATCACAAAGCAAGGCCAGGTGTGGTGGCTCACGCCTGTAATCCCAGCACTTTGGGAGGCTGAGACAGGTGGATCACTTGAGGTCAGGAGTTTGAGACCAGCCGGCCAACATGGCAAAACCTCCCATCTCTACTAAAGTTACGAAACTCAGCTGGGTATGGTGGTGCGTGCCTGTAGTTCCAGCTATCCAGCTATTCAGGAGGCTGAGACACGAGAATCTCTTGAGTCCAGGAGGTAAAGGTTGTAGTGAGCTGAAATGGCGGCACTGCACTCCAGCCTGGGCAACAGAGACAGACTCTGTCTTAAAAAAAAAAAAAAAAAAAAAAAAAATCACAAAGTATAAAATAAAGTTCATAGTTACAAGTCTCCCTCCTATTGCTTGTTACCCCTCTGCCAGGACACTTCAGTCACACATAATGATTCTTCTTAATTGCTTGCATCCAGATTTTCAGTTTTAAAAATTTATTTAAAAGCCAATTAAAATATGGCTTCTTTCCTTCTTTCTTTTACAAAAAGGTAACATATTACAGACACTCTTTTGCAGTTTCTTCACCTAACAAAGTGCTGTATAATGGTGATCTTGCCTTAGCAGCACATAGACAGCTCCCTCGTTTTTTTTTTCCTAGCTGCATGGTACTTCATTTTATAGATGAGTGCTTTACAAATTTTAATATATATCATAGTTACCTAGAGGGCTTGTTAAAATACAGATTGCTGAGCTCTACCCTCAAGACTCCAATGAAGAGATCTAAGGTGGGGTGTGAGAATTTGCATTTCTGATACATTGCCACGAGATGCTGATGCTCTTAATCTGAGGACCATACTTTGAGAACCACTGCTCTAGATAATTATAATATATTATAATTTAGCCTGATGGTAGACGACAGAGATTTCTCCAATCTTTTGCTACTATAAACTATGAAGGAATGAATATTCTTATTCATATACCCTTTCAAACAAGTGTAGGAGTTTTTGTAGGATAAATTTCTAAAAGTCGATTTTCTGGTCCAAGTGTTACATATCTTTGTAACCTTGATACGAATTTCCACTATAGTGTCAAATTGGTGGTGATTGCAATGTACACTTCTACCAACAATAAATAAAAGTGCCTACTATACCATACCAAATAACTTATTATAAAAACTTTATTTCTGCAGGTCTAATAGATAAAAACATGGTTTTAATTTGCATTTACCTTTTCATATAATGAAGAATTATTTGTATTTATTTTTTGAAATTTACTTTCTGGAGTAAGTTCCCTAATTTTTCTAGAATTCCAATTTCTTTATTTATAAAATGAGAATATTGGTAATTTTTAGGAATTAGGCAGTTCAAACTGCTGTGGCCCCATGACTTTCTTTTTGGTCCTAAGTAAGCTAATGAATTCTACTTCATCTCATTACACAGTTTCATTTATTTGGCCATTGGTTTACTCATTAATCAGTCAGCATCTACAATATGCTAAGTACAGGAGATAAAGAGATGAAAACCTTATTTTTGAGGCATTTACTGTCTGCTAGAGGAGACCAACATGCAAACAGTTATGTTACAATAAAATGATGGCTGCTAGGATGGAGAAAAGAGACAGAAACAAGTTGGGGCAGGTCAAAAGCAGCACAGGTTTATTGGACGAAAAAACTTGTGAAGGGGGACACCAGCTATGTGGCTGGAGCTGGAGCTCCTCTTACAGACTGGGTCAGTTATAGGTCCAGCCGGCAGAGGCAGAATTGTTGCAAAATGGGATGGGCGGTGTGGTTAGCTGCTGATAAGGGAGGAATTTCCTATGGCCAGGCAGTTGGGTCTGAGACCTGCCTGACAATATGTTTCCCACTGCTGGGAAATTTCCACTCTGGCCAGGGTGTACAAAACGGTGGGGGGTTGACAAAATGGCGCAGCTTGGGTTAACAATGGTCGTAACAAAGGTCCCTACAAAGCCCAGGGAACTGAAAACCTAATTGTCTCTGGGGGAATCAGGAAAAGCCTCATGCAAAAGATAGATCTCAACTGACGCTTAATGATAAGGAGGAATCTGCCAGGTGGACAAGTGGAGGAGAGTATCCGAGGCAGAAGAACAGCTTATGCAAAACCAAAGCAGCATGGGGAAATATGGATATTCAGGGAACTAATGTAACATTGATTCTTAAACAGAAGGGATGGGAGAAGGACAACTCTAGTTTTCTAGTTCCCATTTGGGGTGGGAAGATGGTCTCAATTTCTTCAGATCGGCTTGTTCCAGACCCCAGACTGTAATATAAATGTTTCCCTCCTATTTCCAGTAACCAATTTTCTCTCTATTAGATCTCTCATTTAGTCCTCTTTTGACCATGGCATTTGTGGTTTGAACTCTTCTTTGTCTCAAATGAAGATTTATTTGAGGCCTTGCTGCATGAGCTTGCCAATTTAATGTTCCATCCTCTGCCACATAATTCTTAATGAGAGAGTCAGAGGTTAATAGAAAAATAACATAGAAAGGAATATGTCTTATGCTCTAACTTTAAGAGTGTGTATTCTCAAGGACTATTTGTGCAAATGGGGAGATGCTCAGAACATATTATGGAGAAAAGAGAGAGGATGCACAATGTCTAATGATAAAGCAAGAGTTGTATCTGTTATTTTTCATACATAAATCAATCAGTCTGTTAATCATCTGTCCTATTTATTTGGCTATACAATTCTATATTTTTAAAAAAATTAATATATTCTGATATATTTCTACATTATTAAAACTCTTCATACACAACACATTTAGGCTGCCTTGCTATCATCCATTGCACCATTTGCTGGATGACCACAACTTTGTTCTTTATTCTTCTATTTTTAGACATTTGGGTTTGTGCATTTTATTCATATAAGCAGAGAAAAAAGAAATAAATTATTAACAAAGTTTGTCTTAGTCTATTTTCTGAGCTGCACACAGGTCTCCTTGGGCCACAGCTAGGGTGGCTGAGGAGCACTGTGCTGAAATGCAGACAGCAAGGTGGCCCTGGCCAGTGGAGGGTGCCCTCAGCTATTTCCTGAAACCATTCTGCTCTTTTGGAGGTCTAGGCCCATTATGAGAGGAGCAGCCTTGAAGATCTCCACAATACCTTTGAGGTTATTCTCCTATTGTCTTGATGAATGACATCTGGCTTCTCTCTAACCATACTAATCTCCTCATCAAAAGGTTGCTTGGCCACACCCTTGCATGCTTCACATTCTTTTTATGGACAGGCTACAAATTTTTCAAATATTTATATTCTGTTTCCCTTTTAATTATAAATTCCATCTTTAAATAATTTTTCTCTTCTCTCATTTCACTGTATGTAATTAAAAGAAGCCATGCAGCACTTTCAATATTTTGCTCAGAACTTTCTTCTGCCAGATATCCTAGTTCATTGCTGTAATGTTGTAATGTTCTGCTTTCCATAAAGCCCTTGGGCATGAACAATTCCGCCAAGTTCTTTGCTATTTTTTTTTTTAACAAGAATGGCCTGTACTCCAGTTTCCAATACCTTGTTTCTGTTCCTCATTTTCGTGTGAGACCTTATCAAAACTGCCTTTACTGTCCATACTTCTGCCAGTTTCCTGGCACAATGACTTAGTAATGTCTAAGAAGTTTCAGACTTTCCCTACATTGCCTGTTTTCTTCTGAGCCCTCACTAGAATGATACTTAAAGCTCTGTTTATGACAAAATAGGCTTTTTCTTGCCTCCTCCTCCAAATTCTCCCAGCCTCTGCCCATTACCTAGTTCCAAAGTTGCTTCTACATTTTCAGGTATTTGTTAAAGCAACAGCCCACTTCTCCTGCACCAATTTTCTGTCTTAGTCTGTTTTGTGCTGCTCTAACAGAATACTGCAGACTGGGTAATTAATAAAGAACAGAAATGTATTGGTTCACAGTTCTGGAGGCTGGGAAGTCCAATATCAAGGTGCTGGCATCTGGTGAGGGCCTACTTACTGTGTCATAACGTGGCAGAAGGCATTACATGGCCAAAGGGCAAAGTGGTTGAGAAAGAGCAAGTGGAGGATGAACCTACTCCTATAATAATGAACTCATTTCCATGATGATGACGTTAGTCCATTTGTAAGGGTGGAGCCTTTATGACCTAAACACCTCTTAAAGGTCTCACTTTTTAATACTATTACAATGGCAACTAAATTTTAGCATGAGTTTTGAAGGGGATAAACATGCAAACCATAACTGAATTTATCTTGGATAATGGGTTAATGGGCAAAGATGATCTCTGTAGTTAATTTAAAAAAATCAAGAAAAGCCAGGTATAAGAAAGATATTTTGGCTATAGAGGCATCAGTGAATAATGGAAACAGTAATATTTCTCATCTATTTAGCATCATACCAGCATCGTGTTCAGAGTCTAATGTGTTTTAGATTTTGGGCTGCTTAGTTATCCAAAGACCACACTGAGAAATCTATGCTATTATCAACTTAAGCTTCAGCCCCTCTACCTGGTCCTTCCATCCTAAGTTTGGGGGAGCATGCACTGAAACTCCCAACCCTCTAATCATACCTTAGTCTACCTAGTGACCAACCTCCATTCTGAGGCTATCTGGGAAGCCTCAGCCACCAATTATCTCATTAACATACACAACATACTCTTATGACACTGAAGATTCCAAGAGTTTTAGGTTCTATATGTCAGGAAGCTGGACAAAGACCAACTATATACAGTCATGTGTTCCTTAAGGATGGAGATACATTCTGAGAAATGTGTCGTTAGGTGATTCTTCATTGTGCAAACATCATAGAGTGTACTCACACAAACCTCAGTGATACAGCCTACTTCACAGCTAGGTTCTATGGTATAGACTATTGCGCCTAGGCTACAAACCTGTATAGCATGTTACTATACTGAATTCTACAGGCAACTTTAACACGATGATAAGCATTTGTGTATCTAAATATATCTAAACATAGAAAAGGTACAGTAAAAATATGCTGTCAAAGATACAAAATGGTACACTTGTCTAGGGCATTTACTATAAATGAAGCTTGCAGGACTGGAAGTTATTCTGAGTGAGTCAGTGAGGGGGTGGTGAGTGAATGTGAAGACCTAGGACATTACTATACACTACTGTGGACTTTATAAACACTGTCTACTTAGGCTACACTAAATTTATTTTTTAAAATTTTCTTTTTTAAATAATAAATTAACCTTAGCTTTCTGAAACATTTTCTTTATAAACTTTTAAGTTTTTAAAAAACTGTTCGTTTCTTTTGTTAACACTTAGCTTAAAACAAAAATACATTGTACAGCTGTAGGGAAATTTTTCTTTATATTTGTATTCTATAAGCTTTTTTTAAATTTTTAATGTTTAGAAAACTTTTTAACATCTTTTGTTAGAAACTAAGACATAAACATACACACTATCCTAGGCCTACACAGGGTCAGGATCACCAATATCACCGTCTTCCACCTCTATACCTTGTCTCACTGGAAGGTCTTTTGGTATAATAACATGTATGGAGCTGTCATTTCCTATGATAACAGTGCCTTCTGTAATACCTCCTGAAGGACCTGCTTGAGGCTGTTTTACATTTAACTTTCTAAAAACCTTAAGTAGAAGGAGTATACTCTAAAATAACAATAAAAAGTATACTCTAGTAAATACATAAACCAGTAACATAGTCACTTATTATTATGTACTGTACATAATTGTATGCACTAGACTTTTACATGACTGGCAGCACAGATTTGTTTACACCAGTATCACCACAAATATGTGAGGAGTGTGTTGTGCTATCATTTTATGACAGCTATGATATCACTAGGCAACAGGAAATTTTTGCTTTATTACAGTCTTATGGTACCACTATTAAATATGCGGTTCATCACCAAAATATCATTAGGCAGAGGATGATTGTGTTTCACACTATCACAATGACTTGGATAAGACTCAGAGATGAACCTCTTGTTTACCCAGGACAAGGTCATGTACAGAACCTCCAAATTTTCATTCTTCACCTCACAAATGATTAGCTAAAATATTTTTCCCTATTGACCAAACTGAGAAAATGCCCATTAATTTGACTTGACCAAATTTTGGTGAGGGTTCTCTCCTTCCCCCAGACCCTGACCTTTGGCCTACCTTTGAGCATTGGAACATGAAACAATCCCTGCTTAATTGCCTTTCCTGAGAATCAGCTTACTTTAGGAAAACTCATTCCCTGATCAACTATTGAATCAGGCCGTGCATCGATCCCGTGTCTCCACAACTGGTTCTTTCTAGTGTTATTTACTCCTCCTTAGAAAAGAAAAGCCCCTTTCTGCCAGACTTTTGGGATTCTTGCAGATCTCATAATCAGAGCACTCTTCCTATTGCAACAGCTCTCCCTCCTTATTCAATAGTCCTTCTCCCCTTATTGCAATAGTCTTTAAATAAGGTCTTTTCTTACCTAAGTCTGGATTTTTATTTTTAATATACTTTTTCTAGAGCAGTTTTGGGTTCATGGCAAAACTGAGTGCAAAGTACAGAGATTTCCGATATAGTCCCTGTCCCCACACAGGTATAGAAGCTTCCCACATTATCCACATCCCCCATCAGAGTGGTACATTTATACTACTTGATGAACCCACATTTACACACCTTCACTCAAAGTCCATAGTTTATTTAGGGTTCACTGTTATTGTACAGGTTATGTGTTTGGAAGAATGTATAATGATAAAACAAGTCCATACTTTTACCTTTTCCAGAATGTAATATAGTTGGAATCATACAGTATGTAGTTTTTTACCATTGGCTTCTTTCATGAGTAATATGCATTTAAGTTTCATCCATATCTTTTCATGGCTTGAAAACTCATTTCTCTTTAGTACTGAATAATATTCCATTGTCTGGATGTAGTAGAGTTTATTCATCCATTCACTTTATTGAAGGGCATCTTGTCCATTTCCAAGTTTTGACAACTATGAATAAAGCTGCTATAAACATCCATGTGCAGGTTTTTGTGTGAACATAAGTTTTCAATTCCTTTGGGTAAATACCAAGAAGCATAATTGCTGAATTGTATGACCAGAGTATGTTTAGTTTTGTAAGAAACCACCAAACTGTCTTCCAAAATGGTTGTACCATTTTGCATTTCCACCATCACTGAATGAGAGTTTCTGTTGCTCCACATCCTTGTCAGCGTTTGATGTTGCCAGTGTTCTGGATTTTGGCCACTTTAATAGCTGTATAGTAGTAACTTATATTGTTTTAATTTGCATTTTCCTGATAACATATGATGTGGAGCATTTTTTCTTTTTTTTTTTTAATTATACTTTAAGTTCTAGGGTACATGTGCATAACGTGCAGGTTTGTTACATATGTACACCCATGCCATGTTGGTGTGCTGCACCCATCAACTTGTCAGCACCCATCAACTCGTCATTTACATCAGGTATAACTCCCAATGCAATCCCTCCCCTCTCCCCCCTCCCCGTGACAGGCCCCAGTGTGTGATGTTCCCCTTCCCGAGTCCAAGTGATCTCATTGTTCAGTTCCCACCTATGAGTGAGAACATGCGGTGCTTGGTTTTCTGTTCTTGCGATAGTTTGCTGAGAATGATGGTTTCCAGCTGCATCCATGTCCCTACAAAGGACACAAACTCATCCTTTTTTATGGCTGCATAGTATTCCATGGTGTATATGTGCCACATTTTCTTAATCCAGTCTGTCACGGATGGACATTTGGGTTGATTCCAAATCTTTGCTATTGTGAATAGTGCCGCAATAACCACACGTGTGCATGTGTCTTTATAGCGGCATGATTTATATAATCCTTTGGGTATATACCCAGTAATGGGATGGCTGGGTCATATGGTACTTCTAGTTCTAGATCCTTGAGGAATTGCCATAATGTTTTCCATAATGGTTGAACTAGTTTACAATCCCACCAACAGTGTAAAAGTGTTCCTATTTCTCCACATCCTCTCCAGCACCTGTTGTTTCCTGACTTCTTAATGATTGCCATTCTAACTGGTGTGAGATGGTATCTCACTGTGGTTTTGATTTGCATTTCTGTGATGGCCAGTGATGATGAGCATTTTTTCATGTGTCTGTTGGCTGTATGAATGTCCTCTTTTGAGAAATGTCTATTCATATCCTTTGCCCACTTTTTGATGGGGTTGTTTGTTTTTTTCTTGTAAATTTGTTTGAGTTCTTTGTGTTCTGGATATTAGCCCTTTGTCAGATGGGTAGATTGCAAAAATTTTCTCCCATTCTGTAGGTTGCCTGTTCACTCTGATGGTAGTTTCTTTTGCTGTGCAGAAGCTCTTTAGTTTAATGAGATCCCATTTGTCAATTTTGGCTTCTGTTGCCATTGCTTTTGGTGTTTTAGACATGAAGTCCTTTCCCATGCCTATGTCCTGAATGGTATTACCTAGGTTTTCTTCTAGGGTTTTTATGGTATTAGGTCTAACATTTAAGTCTCTAATCCATCTTGAATTAATTTTCGTATAAGGAGTAAGGAAAGGATCCAGTTTCAGCTTTCTACTTATGGCTAGCCAATTTTCCCAGCACCATTTATTAAATAGGGAATCCTTTCCCCATTTCTTGTTTCTCTCAGGTTTATCAAAGATCATATGGCTGTAGATGTGTGGTATTATTTCTGAGGACTCTGTTCTGTTCCATTGGTCTATATCTCTGTTTTGGTACCAGTACCATGCTGTTTTGGTTACTGTAGCCTTGTAGTATAGTTTGAAGTCAGGTAGCGTGATGCCTCCAGCTTTGTTCTTTTGTCTTAGGATTGTCTTGGAGATGTGGGCTCTTTTTTGGTTCCATATGAACTTTAAAGTAGTTTTTTCCAATTCTGTGAAGAAAGTCATTGGTAGCCTGATGGGGATGGCATTGAATCTATAAATTACCTTGGGCAGTATGGCCATTTTCACGATATTGATTCTTCCTATCCATGAGCATGGTATGTTCTTCCATTTTTTTATGTTCTCTCTTATTTCACTGAGCAGTGGTTTGTAGTTCTCCTTGAAGAGGTCCTTTACATCCCTTGTAAGTTGGATTCCTAGGTATTTTATTCTCTTTGAAGCAATTGTGAATGGGAGTTCATTCATGATTTGGCTCTCTGTTTGTCTGATACTGGTGTATAAGAGTGCTTGTGATTTTTGCACATTAATTTTGTATCCCGAGACTTTGCTGAAGTTTCTTATCAGCTTAAGGAGATTTTGGGCTGAGACAATGGGGTTTTCTAAATATACAATCATGTCATCTGCAAACAGGGACAATTTGACTTCTTCTTTTCCTAACTGAATACCCTTTATTTCTTTCTCTTGCCTGATTGCCCTGGCCAGAACTTCCAACACTATGTTGAATAGGAGTGGTGAGAGAGGGCATCCTGTCTTGTGCCAGTTTTCAAAGGGAATTTTTCCAGTTTTTGCCCATTCAGTATGATATTGGCTGTGGGTTTGTCATAAATAGCTCTTATTATTTTGAGATACGTTCCATCAATACCGAATTTATTGAGCGTTTTTAGCATGAAGGGCTGTTGAATTTTGTCAAAGGCCTTTTCTGCATCTATTGAGATAATCATGTGGTTTTTGTCTTTGTTTCTGTTTATATGCTGGATTACGTTTATTGATTTGCAAATGTTGAACCAGCCTTGCATCCCAGGGATGAAGCCCACTTGATCATGGTGGATAATGTTTTTGATGTGCTGCTGGATCCGGTTTGCCAGTATTTTATTGAGGATTTTTGCATCGATGTTCATCAGGGATATTGGTCTAAAATTCTCTTTTTTTGTTGTGTCTCTGCCAGGCTTTGGTATCAGGATGATGTTGGCCTCATAAAATGAGTTAGGGAGGATTCCCTCTTTTTCTATTGGTTGGAATAGTTTCAGAAGGAATGGTACCAGCTCCTCCTTGTACCTCTGGTAGAATTCAGCTGTGAATCCATCTGGTCCTGGACTTTTTTTGGTTGGTAGGCTATTTATTAATGCCTCAATTTCAGAGCCTGCTATTGGTCTATTCAGGGATTCAGCTTCTTCCTGGTTTAGTCTTGGGAGAGTGTAAGTGTCCAGGAAATTATCCATTTCTTCTAGATTTTCTAGTTTATTTGCGTAGAGGTGTTTATAGTATTCTCTGATGGTAGTTTGTATTTCTGTGGGGTCGGTGGTGATATCCCCTTTATCATTTTTTATTGCATCTATTTGATTCTTCTCTCTTTTCTTCTTTATTAGTCTTGCTAGCGGTCTATCAATTTTGTTGATCTTTTCAAAAAACCAACTCCTGGATTCATTGATTTTTTGGAGGGTTTTTTGTGTCTCTATCTCCTTCAGTTCTACTCTGATCTTACTTATTTCTTGCCTTCTGCTAGCTTTCGAATGTGTTTGCTCTTGCTTCTCTAGTTCTTTTAATTGTGATGTTAGAGTATCAATTTTAGATCTTTCCTGCTTTCTCTTGTGGGCATTTAGTGCTATAAATTTCCCTCTACACACTGCTTTAAATGTGTCCAAGAGATTCTGGTATGTTGTATCTTTGTTGTCATTGGTTTCAAAGATCATCTTTATTTCTGCCTTCATTTTGTTGTGTACCCAGTAGTCATTCAAGAGCAGGTTATTCAGTTTCCATGTAGTTGAGCAGTTTTGATTGAGTTTCTTAGTCCTGAGTTCTAGTTTGATTGCACTGTGGTCTGAGAGACAGTTTGTTATAATTTCTGTTCTTGTACATTTGCTGAGGAGTGCTTTACTTCCAATTATGTGGTCAATGTTGGAATAAGTGTGATGTGGTGCTGAGAAGAATGTATATTCTGTTGATTTGGGGTGGAGAGTTCTGTAGATGTCTATTAGGTCTGCTTGCTGCAGAGATGAGTTCAATTCCTGGATATCCTTGTTGACTTTCTGTCTCGTTGATCTGTCTAATGTTGACAGTGGGGTGTTGAAGTCTCCCATTATTATTGTATGGGAGTCTAAGTCTCTTTGTAAGTCTCTAAGGACTTGCTTTATGAATCTGGGTGCTCCTCTATTGGGTACATATATATTTAGGATAGTTAGCTCTTCCTGTTGAGTTGATCCCTTTACCATTATGTAATGGCCTTCTTTGTCTCTTTTGATCTTTGATGGTTTAAAGTCTGTTTTATCAGAGACTAGTATTGCAACCCTTGCTTTTTTTTGTTCTCCATTTGCTTGGTAGATCTTCCTCCATCCCTTTATTTTGAGCCTATGTGTGTCTCTGCATGTGAGATGGGTCTCCTGAATACAGCAGACTGATGGGTCTTGACCCTTTATCCAATTTTCCAGTCTGTGTCTTTTAATTGGAGCATTTAGTCCATTTACATTTAAGGTTAATATTGTTATGTGTGAACTTGATCCTACCATTATGATATTAACTGGTTATTTTGCTCGTTAGTTGATGCAGTTTCTTCCTAGCCTCGATGGTCTTTACTTTTTGGCATGTTTTTGCAATGGCTGGTACCTGTTGTTCCTTTCCATGTTTAGTG
Organism: Chlorocebus sabaeus; assembly: GCF_047675955.1. Classification (NCBI taxonomy): domain Eukaryota; kingdom Metazoa; phylum Chordata; class Mammalia; order Primates; family Cercopithecidae; genus Chlorocebus; species Chlorocebus sabaeus. The sequence continues at coordinate 65,699,313 of NC_132918.1, forward strand.
CTTCCTTCAGGGTCTCTTGTAAGGCAGGCCTAGTGGTGACAAAATCTCTAAGCATTTGCTTATCTGTAAAGGATTTTATTTCTCCTTCACTGATGAAACTTAGTTTGGCTGGATATGAAATTCTGGGTTTAAAATTCTTTTCTTTAAGAATGTTGAATATTGGCCCCCACTCTCTTCTGGCTTGTAGAGTTTCTGCCGAGAGATCTGTTAGTCTGATGGGCTTCCCTTTGTGGGTAACCTGACCTTTCTCTCTGGCTGCCCTTAAGATTTTTTCCTTAATTTCAACTTTGGTGAATCTGGCAATTATGTGTCTTGGAGTTGCTCTTCTTGAGGAGTATCTTTGTGGCGTTCTCTGTATTTCCTGAATTTGAATGTTGGCCTGCCCTAGGTTGGGGAAGTTCTCCTGGATGATATCCTGAAGAGTGTTTTCCAACTTGGTTCCATTTTCCCCCTCACTTTCAGGCACCCCAAGCAGACATAGATTTGGTCTTTTTACATAATCCCATACTTCTTGCAGGCTTTGTTCATTTCTTTTTCTTCTTTTTTCTTTAGATTTCTCTTCTCGCTTCATTTCATTCATTTGATCTCAATCGCTGACACTCTTTCTTCCAGTTGATCGAGTCGGTTACTGAAGCTTGTGCATTTGTCACTTATTTCTCGTGTCATGGTTTTCATCTCTGTCCGTTTGTTTACGGCCTTCTCTGCATTAATTATTCTGGTTATCAATTCTTCCACTCTTTTTTCAAGCTTTTTAGTCTCTTTGCGCTGGGTACGTAATTCCTCCTTTAGCTCTGAGAAGTTTGATGGACTGGAGGCTTCTTCTCTCATCTCATCAAAGTCATTCTCCATCCAGCTTTGATCCGTTGCTGGCGATGAGCTACCTTCCTTTGCAGGGGGAGATGCGCTCTTATTTTTTGAATTTCCAGCTTTTCTGCCCTGCTTTTTCCCCATCTTTGTGGTTTTATCTGCCTCTGGTCTTCGATGATGGTGACGTACTGATGGGGTTTTGGTGTGGGTGTCCTTCCTGTTTGTTAGTTTTCCTTCTACCAGTCAGGACTCTCAGCTGTAGGTCTGTTGGAGATTGCTTGAGGTCCACTCCAGACCCTGTTTGCCTGGGTATCAGCAGCAGAGTCTGCAGAAGATAGAAACTGCTGAACAGCGAGTGTACCTGTCTGATTCTTGCTTTGGAAGCTTCCTCTCAGGGGTGTACTCCACCGTGTGAGGTGTGGGGTGTCGGTCTGCCCCTAGTGGAGGATGTCTCCCAGTTAGGCTACTCAGGGGTCAGGGACCCACTTGAGCAAGCAGTCTGTCTGTTCTCAGATCTCAACCTCCGTGTTGGGAGATCCACCGCTCTCTTCAAAGCTGTCAGACAGAGTTTCTTGTGTCTGCAGAGGTTTCTGCTGCTTTGTTGTTGTTGTTGTTGTTGTTGTTGTTGTTTAGGTGTGCCCTGTCCCCAGAGGTGGAGTCTACAGAGACTAGCAGGCCTCCTTGAGCTGCTGTGAGCTCCACCCAGTTCGATCTTCTCAGGGCTTTGTTTACCTACTTAAGCCTCAGCAATGGTGGGCGCCCCTCCCCAAGCCTCGCTGCTGCCTTGCAGTTAGATCGCAGACTGCTGTGCTAGCAATGAGGAAGGCTCCGTGGGTGTGGGACCCTCCCGGCCAGGTGTGGGATATAATCTCCTTGTGTGCTCGTTTGCTTAAAGCGCAGTATTGGGGTAGGAGTTACCCGATTTTCCAGGTGTTGTGTGTCTCTGTTCCCCTGGCTAGGAAAAGGGATTCCCTTCCCCCTTGCGCTTCCCAGGTGAGGCGATGCCTCGCCTTGCTTCAGCTCTCGCTGGTCGGGCTGCAACAGCTGACCAGCACCGAGTGTCCGGCACTCCCCAGTGAGATGAACCCAGTACCTCAGTTGATAATGCAGAAATCACCTGTCTTCTGTGTTGCTCGCACTTGGAGCTGGAGACTGGAGCTGTTCCTATTCGGCCATCTTGCTCCACCCCCCTGGAACATTTTTTCATATGCTTATTTACCACCTGTAAATCTTTGATGAGGTGCCTGTTAAGGTATTTGGCCATTTAAAAAATCAGGTTGAGTTCTTTGTTGAGTTTTAAGAGTTATTTGTATATTTTGGACGCCAGTCTTTTATCTGATATGTCTTTTGCAGTTATTTAATTCTAGCCTGTGGCTTGTCTTTGCCTTTTCTTGATGAATTTGTTTTTCACTTGATAGATTTTTTTTAGAAAAAAATTGTAAAAAACTTTGAAATGGATTAAAAAAGAAGATTGTCTTGCTAGTGCACTTTTCAGAATTACCTTTTTGTCATTGTCTTTGAGGTAATTTGCCATGTTGTGAGCTTTAGAATACCAATAATCATGGTTCTTCTCCTTAGAAATGCAAATAAACTGCATCCAAAATGTAACTGGTTATTGCCCAAGGATAGATAGACCTGTTTGCTTCTAGTTGTGACATTCAATTCGGTATTCTTTATTGCCCAGATGCGTATGGTTCTTTGAATTATCTTTTGAACTGGTTGTAACATCTTACTGGTTATCTCATTAATGCATTAAATAAAATCTTTGATACATATTTATTTTTGTATTAATTTGTATAAGCATCATGATTCTACCTTTTTTAAAAAAATTATTTAACACATAGAGAAGTTGGTATCCCTTGGGCTACAGAGATAGTAGAGAATTGTCTCAGATATAGGACTCTTGGGCCAAAATCAAATGCTCTTGCTTGCCATGTTATATACTTGGAAGCAAAAAGTTAAAATAGAGAAGCAGAAGCATGTTGCCTATTAGGACCAATGTGCAAATAGTTAAAGCCATTGTTTACTATGAGGAACTCCAATTGAAAATAAAAATGAATAAATAAGTTCATTTAGAAAAAGCTGGAAAACCTACATTTCACCTAGAGTAGGTTCTGCCAAAAAGCCTCTACTAGCATTTGGGAATAAGAACAATTAGCAGAGAAATCAGGCTGCTCTTGCGGGCTTAAGGACATCTCCCAAACAAAGCTAACTCTGATTATGGAATGCTTAATTAACATTCTGAGAGGGTGGTCACATGGGGCTCTGTGCCCAGGGTGCCTTAGCAGTTGCTTTGTTTGAACGAAGTCCCCTAGTGTTAACAGTTGGATATCTGCAGATTAAGTGCAGACAATACTTGGACAGACAATTGAAAAAGTAATTTTTTGATGCTTTCCCCAGCTGCTGCTGAAAGATTAGCTGGGATGTTATCCAGGTTCCTTCACTGTAGCTGATAAAACTTTCTGAGAGAAGCACATGAGTTTCTACGTTATTGTTGATTTAGCTGGGGAAAGAAGTTAGAAACACTTTTGCACTTCTTTTACAGGTTGTGAGTCAACTAATCTAGATTTTGCTTGCTAGACATTGCTCCTGTTGGGAGGAAACACATTACTACAGACAGACAATCGGTTAAAAGGAAACTATACAAAGTGGTTATTCTAGTTGTTTTTCTAGCATCCATTCTACTTCATCCCATTTTTGTGGCCACTATGATTCATGTCTCCTGCACTGGAATGTGAACAGGCAAAGCTCTTTGGGGTTATCCAGTTTCCCTTGCCACAAAGGATGGAGATTTCTGACCTGTGCAGGTTTTAGTGTGCAGATGATACTCCCTTTGGTCACAGTGGTTGTTTGGGGGTGGACTAATTAGCGTAAAGCTTAGAGTTTTTGTTCATTAATTATGGAAAACCCTATCTTATATGCTGGGAATGTTTGAAAAAGAACTGTACCCCACTTTCTGCTGGCAGTGCTCTTATGTCCATAAGAAAAGCCATCTGGAAGAGCGAGTGGATCCAGAGAAGACCGCCTCAAAGAATCACAATGAAAAGAAATTGAAGCTGTAATGAAATTGCTCTGAAGGCCCATTCAACCTCTAGACTTTTCAGTCACTTGAACCTGTAAATTCCTCTTTCTGTCTGAATCAATTTGATTTAGGTTTTCTGTCACTTGCAATGGAGGCAGGCTTCTTACCACTAAACATTGGATTTTTCTGTAGTCCTAATTGCTTCCTACTCATTCTATGGGGCTCTAGTAACTGTGCAGTGGGGATTTTAGAACATGACCCTGGCTTGAGTTTCATCCTTGGGGAAGAGCTGGGATTATGTTCATTAATCCCCCTGGGAGCTCTTATAAACTGTTCAGTCTTAGGAGCTTTTCACCTTTCCCAGACCCAGCAGTTAGAGGTATAATTTTTGATAGACTTCTTGTTGCCTTCCAAGAAAATGAAACGTCTGAGGAGAAAATGAGATCAGCCCCAATCTGGAAAAGCTGGAGATCTCTGGCCAGATAGTGTTTCATGGAACTTTCCCTGTGAAATACAATTCTACAGATTTGTATGAGATTATTCTCTTATTTGTGTTTTTAAGACTAGGGGAGTCTTAAAGCCTACTGCACTGTAAGCTCCTAAAGAGCAGGAACCATGCTTTCTTTGTTCCCTATTGTGTCCCCGGTGCCTAACATAGTGTCTGGCCCCTAGGAAGCTTTTGGTAATTATCTAATTATAATAAGCATTCAATAATTAGAAGGACAAGCAAATGAGGAAAAGTCGAATGCTACAGAGTGTTTGGTGGGTTTCTTTTTATACTATACCAGTAAGGGGTTTTCATTTCAGATCCATGATTATAGTTATAGGTTGCAGGGGTTTTCTTTTTTTTTTTTTTTGAGATAGAGCCTTGCTCTATCGCCCAGGCTGGAGTGCAGTGTGGCGTGATCTCAGCTCACTGCAAGCTCTGCCTCCTGGGTTCACACCATTCTCCTGCCTCAGCCTCCCCAGTAGCTGGGACTACAGGCGCCCGTCACCATGCCCGGCTTTTTTTTTTTTTCAGTAGAGACGGGGTTTCACTGTATTAGCCAAGATGGTCTCGATCTCCTGACCTCGTGATCCTCCTGCCTTGGCCTCCCAAAGTGCTGGGATTACAGGCGTGAGCCACTGCACCCAATTGCAGGGTTTTTCTAAACTAAATTTAGTGGAAATTTTATTCCCTCACTGAATTTTTTGTTTAACCTATTCTTTCCTCTAAGTTAAAAAAACACCCATCATCAGAATTTCTCTAAGAAGAAAGTTGTTTCGTTTGTAATTGTTGAACAAATGTTGGGTTGATGAAATCTATGTCATGGGTAAAGAAATGAACAGTATACAGCTACCCAAAGAACTATGTCACATTGTTGTATTTGGTTTTTTTTTTTGAATCATGAAATAACTTGTAGAGTCACCCACGTTTTGGGGAGTCTATATGCTTTTGATATTACTGATTCAGTTGCAGAAAGCTGAGAATAGTAAATGTAGAAGAAAGAAGAATGTCACTGTTAGCTCCTTTTTTTTAATAAGATATTAATTGAAATATTAACTTTTTCCATAGGTAAAGGGAAAGAAATCATTAATTCAATTCCGCTAACTTCCAGGGAAGACTAGATAAGAACCATTCAATTACAGGTTGCTTATTTATCTAATTCTCTTGGCAGGATTTGCTTTTGGTGAAACAAATCACCTGTTGAAGGAAAAAAAAAACCATTTAAGTGATTAAAATCTACTTCAACTAATTTCCTTTTAACCTATTTGTAAGCCAGCAAGAGCTGATAATTGTAATGAATAGTTCTTCTGGGAAGCTGTAATTGACATTTGGATCTCATTAGACTTTGAAAAACTTCTGCCATCTTATTCTTTTAGAGCTCTTCTGCTGGGATTACAGTGTTCAAGGAAGTCTTCAGTGCATGGACTTTAATGATGAGCTTTGAAGCTTCAGGGTTTGGAACTCAGCTCTGCCATTCCTAGCTGTGTGAACCAGGACTATTCTTAGTTTTGTTTTAAACTCAGTTTTTGCAGTTGTAAAATTATTGTTGTGATGGGTTGTTATAATACTTGAATGAGCTAATATAAAGAGCTAAGTTTATAGGTATAAAGGATGTTAACAATGTCCAGCATATGGTGAGCATGCAGTATCAGGTAGGATTCACTGTGAATAAGAAGCCCTGAAATGAAAAAGAAAGAGTACTAGAAAAATGAAGATCAATTCATCTTTATAAACTTTTCAATTGCTAGAAAATTTAGCATATAGTTAATAGATACCTACTCTATTATCAAGAAAACACTATAAATAGAGATTTTCAAGTTCTGGTACCATACTACTTCTGTGCTGTATGTGTGATGCTTTCAGAATTCTTCCTTATAAAGGGTATCTTATCCTAGGGGGCAGAGTGTACAAAACTTCTTGAACAAGAACACCTTAGTTTTGGTGAACAGTTAAAATCAGTTAATATGAATGTCAACTCAGCTCTTCTTGATGTTTTTAAGTATGTATCATTTAAAGGTAAAGAAAGTATAAAATGGAAAAAGAAGTGACTACAAGGCGTGGTGAATGTATACGGCGTAAAAAGATGTGTGAGAAAAGGAGAAAGGAGATGGATAAAGATTAGTAGCTTTTTGATATGGAATGTTCATGGGGTAAAATTACATACATCATTTCTGTTTTATAAGCATGTTATTAACCTCAATTTTTTACCATTTTTTAGGTTGGAAAGTATAAATAATATTCTTTAGACAAATAAGTCAACTTTTGATTTTCTGAGAGAGGAAATTTGGAAGTTTGTGAAAACCTGATTTAGGACTGCACTAGAAATTTTAGTGTGTATGTACCCTAGGGGAACAGTTTGGTTTACTATCTTGGAGGTATTTTATTCATACTAACCTTAAAATTAATTTGCATTTTGAACACACATCAATTGTTTCTGCCATTAAGAAGATTATTTAAGGCCATTTTAGATAGATTTAAAAGTATGCAAATAATTCATACTATAAATAATCTATATGCAAAGAGAAATAATACCACTTTTATTTATTCAATAGTGTGCTTTAAGTTTAGATTTAATCTCTTGTTTATAGTGAAAAGCTAAAGAATTATTCCCTAGTCTAGAAGTGATTTAGCCTAGAGATAAAAATAGCTTCGAGTTGCTGAAAGAACAGAATTTGGTACCTCTGCTCTCACTTTTAAAGTGTACCTTTATTTCCTAACAATGTGCTGATTACACATAATGGAAGTTTGTATTAGAAAATAAGGAAACATTTAATCAGAAATAAAACTTAAAGCAATCAAGGGAATAGTTGGTGCCTCAGAAATTGACCCTTTTGTATTTCTCTTGATTTATAACTTCCATTGATATTGCTAACATTCACTTTTAGCTATCATTTCTTGATGACTAACCTTGTATTTATCAGTTTTCTTTACCCTAGCTCCCTCAGGATCAGTTGTTGAAATAGCCTCCTGAACACCTTCTTACTCCTCTGAATGAGCAGGGATAGAACAAGAACAGGAGAGAGCAGAAAGCCTTTATTGTTCTTTGTTTGTTCAACTAGAATTAAAGTAGGCTCGAAGAAGCCTCGGAGAAGCTATTTACTCTCATGATCTGAATTCCAGGGTCTCCAATCTATTCAAGTAAATGCATTTCCATTTGGGAAAGAGTCCCTTCATACCATTCTCCTTCTAGGACAGATAGTCATTTAACTCCTGCTGAATCCATATTGTCAAGGAACTTGCAGAGTGGAACTTATTTTTGTTCTTTGTGCTTGTGTTGAGAGTACTCTATTGGAAGGTATTATAAGGCGTGGGGAGAAAGAGAGTGAAGAAGAGAGAAAAAGATTAGTTAGTGTCTGCAGTTTTCATAAACAGCTGGGGCTATGAGCAGAAACTCTCTAAATTGCGCATCTGGAAGTAGCATCTGGCATAGTGGAAACAACAAAGCTCCAGGGTCTACGGAAGAGATAAAGTAGCAGAGCTTGTCAGGTGTCTTGTAGTTTTAACTTCAGACCTTAAGAACAGAATTACCAACAAGGAGTAATGAAATGTGTTCTAGCATCTTGGGGAACATGGTCAGTAGGACTTTAGCCTGAGTGAAAAGCATGTGGACTGTGATAGAAGCAGGAATTGGAGATTGCGGTAAATTAGCTTGAAAGCAGTGGTTCTCCAAGTGATTCCCAGACTGTCATCATCAGCATTAACCAAGAAATTTAAGAAATGCAAATTCTTGGTCTCCAACTCAAACCTATGAAATCAGAAACTCTGAGAGCAGGGCCCAGGAGTATGTGTTTTTTTTGTTTTTGTTTTTGTTTTTTTTTGAGACGGAATCTCGCTCAGTCACCCAGGCTGGAGTGCAGTGGCACGATCTCGGCTTACTGCAAGCTCCGCCTCCTGGGTTCACACCGTTCTCCTGCCTCAGCCTCCTGAGTAGCTGGGACTACAGGCGCCCGCCACCTCGCCCGGCTAGTTTTTTGTATTTTTAGTAGAGACGGGGTTTCACCATGTTAGCCAGGATGGTCTCGATCTCCTGACCTCGTGATCCGCCCGCCTCGGCCTCCCGAAGTGCTGGGATTACAGGCGTGAGCCACCGCGCCCGGCCCAGGAGTATGTGTTTTAACAAGTTCTCCAGGTGATTCTGATGCATGCTAAAATTTTAGAACCACTATTTTAGGGTATTAGAGCCACTTTTCCTTACTAAGCTACCTTAATGAGGAGGTGGCCTTCATCCATCTGGTCCTACAACTGATTGTTCCAGGTCTGTGCATGAATAAATGTGTAGATAGCAGATTCAAAATGTGATGGAAAAACCTGGCAAAGCTTTGCTGTAACATTTCATTGTTCCAAAACGTGAAGTGACCCATTTCTCGGGTGCTCCTCTTTGTTTTCAAGCCTTATCTACCTCAGTCCCCTGACTCTTGGAAGATGCCGTCTCTTGTTATACCACAGTGGAACTGCAATGTCCCACACGGCAGCCACTAGTCACATATGGCTACTAAGATTAAAAATAAAATAAAATAAAACATTTAGTTCTCTGGCCATACTTGCCACATTTCGACTACTCAGTGGTCACATGTGTATAGTGGCTACTGCGTTGGACAGTACAAATATAAGATACTTCTACCATTGCAGAAAGTTCTTTTATTTTTATTTATTTATTTTTGTAGAGACAGAATCTTGCTATGTTGCTCGGACTAGTCTCAAACTCCTGGCCTCAAGCAGTTCCTCCCACCTTTGCCTCCCAAAGTGCTGGGATTACAGGCCTGAGCCGCCGTGCCCAGCCCCATTGCAGAAAGTTTTACTGGACAGAACTGCTGTAGAATTCCTCTCCTATCACTGACACTAAACTTGTAATCCTAGCTGATAATTTTTAGTGTTTCCCAATTTCTGTGGAGTAAATACTCCTATCATGACCAGTTTCATGCTACTAACCTGATGCCACTGCATGTGGAGTTGGGAGGAGATGTACACAGTCAACTCTTGAGAGCCAGTATTAGGTGGTTCCAGGTCACCACTGGTTTTGTGAGAGGAGTGCTTCCTTGATGGCAGAAAGTGCTGGTTCTGTTCTTCACATTCAAATATCACTTTGCAACAAGGTTGGCTTTCCAAAAACAACATTAACAGCCTACGAAAAGTGGCCAATAAGTCGATCACCTTAATTATATTTTGGGTGTAAAATGGGAATATACAATCTACAACTTAAAAAGCCTTTTCTGTGTCAGTTGGAAAACTGCCCGAGTGAACTGGGGCTAGTGTCCTACAGTGCCTTGCACATGAAACTAAACCATACAAGGTGTTAAGATTTATATTTTCTTGTCTGAATTATATATTGAGTCAATGGTGGTGCTCTAGTGATTAGTTCTATTAGTGGAGGTGTTTATATGTGGTTGTACAGAGTACGCTCATAAGAGTGACCTGCACACCAGTTGAAAATGGAAGAGTTGGCTTTTATCTATGAAATCATGAATGGCTTGCAAATATACTATCAAAGATGAGCATGTACTTAACTTTAAAGTATTTGCCATTTGAAAGTGCTTTGAAATTCTTTTTGAAAGATGGAAAATTTTATTTTAATTGCAAGCTAAACAAAACTCAATTGATATGCAGCCAGGGCTAGTTCTTTTAGAATCACAATTAGACTTGGCAGACATTTCTTTTTTTCACCAGAGCATTGTCTATTTTTTTCGTTTTGTTTTGTTTTGTTTTGGTGATGATGGGATTTTATGGTCATGAATAAAGATCCTACATCATTAAGCTAACAACTCATCTGTTAGATAAAAATAGATTTTAGTCCATGGATTTTACTCCCAAAATACTTGGAAATGAGAAAACTAAATAATTCTTATCCTATTTCCTTTCCTGAAAAGGAAAACCCCTCACTCTGAGTGCCTCTGTTACTAAAACTGTTTCTTAATTGTGACAATAATAACTGGATGAGAGTTATCAGTTAAACTGATGACCTAGTTGAACCCATTTGTTTCTGCAGAAAGATCATCCACATTTGTGTCAAACCGGGTCATTTTCAGGCCCTTGGGAGTCTGCCATTCCAATGCTTGTCCAGCTAAAGCTGGATGTCCTTGAATGACAGCTGCTAAAAATTCAATCAGTGAGTGGTATCCAAATGTCAGGGAGAGCACTGCAAAGTGGGGACAGGCTGAGACAGTCTGTAGGGTTTGATTTTGGGTAGTCAGAGTTTAAATTTGACTTAGGAAAAAAGTAAGTCAGCATCTTTAATCCCCAAACATTACGCATCATTTAGTCAGTAGACTTCGCAAAGGTCAAGCAATCAATATGGTTAGCATCAGCAGAGATAGGTTACAGGAGGTGATTTTTATTTCTTGAAATTGTTTTTTATATTCCAACATAGAAAAAGGTAGGCAGACTGTCAAGTACAGTAAAAGAATTTGTACTACAGTGAGATGAGCTGATCCTTGGTCAACGGGCTACATTAATAGATGCAGTGGACTTGGAAAGAAATGGGTTTCTCAAATTGCATTTATATTTGTCTTTGTTAAGGGTTTAATATTTTGAATGCACACCTATCCTTTGGGGGAAAATTGGACTGCCTGGAATATCATCAATCCAGGAAGATGGAAATGCCAGAAGCATATGTTTCGTCATGTTGTTGCTTCTAGTCTTGATTAGACTAGGAAAAGAAAAAAAGAAGAAAGAAACAAGATTAATTTTTTGCCCTTGCTCTTTGCAAAATCTCTTGGAATATAGTAAAGAAAATATAATTATTGAAAATATCAGGTTCTTCCATGAAGTTACATTTATATATATACAAACTGAGGGAAGAGGGGATTTATAATATTTTCAATTTATGTATTATTTCTAGAAAAGTAGCTGAACAGTTATGGAATGAAAAAATGATTTAAAAATCTGAGAAGGAAGGAAATGATGACAGGTGGTTAGAACCTTGTCACTGGAGAACTATACAGTCATGACATATATATGTGTGTGTGTGTGTGTGTGTATGTGTGTGTATATATATATATATATATATATATATATATATATCAAGGTTTCAGCATGGGCATTTCCAAGCCAAAAAAAAAAGGCTTTTGTAAGTTCCTTCTTACAATTAAAAAAAAGTCCACATAGTATGTGTGTTTTAATTTTCACCTAGAAAGATGCCTATTGCAATTGATCAAAAAATTAACCTATAGTAGCCTAATTTTTAATCTTATTTCAGCACACATTACTAGAAAAGTTCTTAAAAATATAGATGAGAACTGTATATATTTCTTGACCAAAAATTGTGATATAGTAGGAGAAAATATTAGTGAAATTTTCCTGCTTTTTCTTAAACTCTAGACTGCTCTTGAATGAAGTTTGGACAAGATAGCAATGAGAAACTGATGGTACTAGATGGAAATTTATGTCAGATCCAAAGGCTCTGGTATAACATCTTCAGTTTGCTGGGGGGCTCCAGGTCTCACAGAAACAAAAGTCCTTAAGGTTTAAGAATTTCTTCTTTCTTAAATCTTTCCAGGACAACCTAGAGACCACTGTAGATCATCCATTGAGAAGGGATATGGGAAATGTGAGAAAGTGGAGAGTTACCCATTGGATTTCAATGATTTTCTGGGCCTGTAGTAAATCACAGCTGTGGCCACAGTTCTTTACCCATCACCGTATGCACACGTTTTGCTCTGTGGCTGCATTTTCTCTCAATGAAGCGATAGAGTCTATTTCCCTTGAATTTGGGCTTGCTTGTGAATTGCTTTGCCCAACAGAATGCAGCAGAAATGACAGCATGCCATTTCTGAGCCTAGGTCTAAGAAGGCATTGCATGTTTCTGTCGTCTGGCTGAGAACACTGCCGTGAGAACATTACCTTCTGCATGATGAAAGACACAGTCTCATCAGCCCCAGACATATCAGAGAGGCCAGGTAGTATCAGCGGAGCCGTGTAGTTGACAACCCCAGACATGTAAGCAATAAATGCTTAATGTTGAATGCTGCTGATGTTTCGTGGTTGGTTGTTATGCAGTGTTATTGTGACAATAATGCCACAATGTAGCTTAGGGGATTAGTTTCCAGATTGATTATACATATAAAGTTCTGATAATTCTTCATGGAAATCTTGATACTTCATTAAAATAAATAAGAAGTCCTTGAAGTGACAGGCCTGCTTAGCCCAGTCACCTACCACAGGACATTTATCTACTGAGTTGATTTGATCTGGGGGCAAAAGTTTCAGCCTTCAGTCTGGTAGTAGCCATATGCAAATGTATTTGTGTCTCTTCCAACCTGACAGATAAACAGACAGGCATCTAGAATGTATCAAGTAAATACTTAGATGGGACCTTCTTGTGTTCAGTGTGAGCATTCTCAAAATTTCAGTAAAGAGTTCATTCCCCTGGGACGTTAGAAGTAACTTAATAATGACCACTAGTATATCTGTATTTGCAATCAGGCACAATGAACAGAATAGATTCCAGGTTATCATTTGGGAATTTAAACACACTCTTTTTCTTTTGCCAGGTCAATTTCTGGCATGTATGAATGAATCAGTGTGCCACGCTTTTAAGACCCATTCATTGTCTTCTGGTTTTATTTTACTTCCATTTCTTCCTCTTACTAGAGAAAACAGTTGAATTTTGTGGAAGCCCCAGGCGTTTGCGAATTTCAGAGGGACAGGGTTTTACCTGGAAAGAGAAGGGATTTTTGATTGAAAATGGAGGCTACTTATGATTCATTCAAAGGAGTTTTTCCTCTCCTTTATCTTATTTGCCTAGCGATTTTGTCTTACATGATACTTTGGAGCCTACTGTGAGATGACTTTCCTTCACACTGGATCTTTCTCAAATATTTTTCAAGGACAAACATCCTTCCTATAGGTTTTCTCATCTGTAATGATTGTCTTGTCTGGGGATTGTATTCTGATTAATTCAACATTAGCTTTTTTACTGCTTCAGTGGATTCCAAATTTGCCATAGTTAAAAAAACATTCTCCAGGGAAGTTTTATAAAAGAAGTTGATGAAGACAGGGCTTAGGATTTATTTTGCTGACCAATGTTTAGAATGTGGCAGGGGGCTGAGTCACACAGAAAACAAAAATGGAAGGAATGCTCAATTCTTATGCATTGTCATAAGTCAGGCATAACTCAGGAGTTTTGCAGATATTTCAGTGATTGTTGCTCACGTGGAGGTTCCTGCACTCGCCATCCTATTGAGCAAAAAGCAGTTAAAAGGATGCAATAAAGGATTCAGCCAGCAGAGGGCGGGAGAGCCACACCCAGTTGCTTGGACCAGTTACCTCCAAGCCTACTGGTTCTGAAGACATAAGCCTTTTTTTTTTGTAAGCGTTTTGCTTTCACTAAGTCCCTTCTGACAGAATGGGCAAGAGTCAATCCGCCTGGAATTGAATACTGGCTGCACCATGCGCTAGCTTCATTATCTTTTTGTGCCTGATTCTTTCTCATCGGAAAAATGGGAAAAGCATAGTCGTGGTGAGCATGTTATAGGGGTACTGTGAAGATGATGAAGTTAACTTATGTAATGCATTTCAAACAGTGCTTGGTGCTTAGTAATTACTTGATAAATATTATTTAATAGTGTTATAGGCTACCCCTTTGCCTTCTGTCTTCCATCCTCCCAAGTCTGAATGCAAAAATAAATTAATATGGCAATAGGTTATGTGGGCTGACTCCTCTTCACTCTTTGAAACTCATCTCAAAAAGCACAACATAACATTTGCGATATTTCTGCCAAAAATGCTTATGCCAAATCTAACCATGAGAAACAGGTCAGAGTAGTTCCAAACCAGAGACATTCTATTAAATTCAGTGACTTTTTTGTTTGTTTGTTTGTTTTGACACAGAGTTTCGCCCTTGTTGCCCAGGATGGAGTGCAATGGCACGATCTCGGCTCACCACAACCTCTGCCTCCCGGGTTCACATGATTCTCCTGCCTCAGCCTCCCGAGTAGCTGGGATTACAGGCATGTGCCACCACGCCTGGCTAATTTTGTATTTTTAGTAGAGACAGGGTTTCTCCATGTTGGTGAGGCTGGTCTCGAACTCCCGACCTTAGATGATCCGCCCGTCTCGGCCTCCCAAAGTGCTGGGATTACAGGCGTGAGCCACTGCACCTAGCTTAAATTCAGGGACATTCTACTAAATAACTAGACTCTGCACTTTAAAAATTACAAGATCATGAAAGAGAAAGAAAGACTCTGAAACTGTTCCAAATTGTAGGATACTAAAGACACATGAAAGCTGAATGCAGCACATGAGCTGGGAATTTATTCAGCTGTAGAGTACACATCGGGACAATTGGTAAAATTTGAATAAAGTCTGTAGATAAGAGAGTAGTAGTATATCAATATTGATTTCCTGATTTTGTTAATTGCAGGCTATGGAAGAGCATGTCCTTGCTTTTAGGAAATATACACCAGAATCTTCAAGAATACATAGGGCATCATAATCCCTGTAAGTTACTCTCATTTTGTTTTGTTTTGTTTTGTTTTTTTTAAAGACAGAATATCTGTTGCCCAGGCTGGAGTGCAGTGGTACGATCTTAGCTCACCGCAGCCTCCACAACCTGGGTTCAAGGGATTCCCCTGCCTCAGCCACCCAAGTAGCTGGGATTACAGGCATGCACCATCATGCCCAACTAATTTTTGTATTTTTAGTAGAGACAGGGTTTCACCATTTGACTAGGCTGGCTGGAAATCCTGACTTCAAGTGATCCACCCACCTCGGCCTTCCAAAGTGCTGGGATTACAGGCATGAGCCACCGTGCCCGGCCCCAAATTTTTTTTTGAAAAAAGAAATGTATATTAGTGCGTGTGTGTGCGTGTATGTGCATATCTGTATGTAAGCATATTTGATATAATAGCATTTAGTACATCTGGTTAAAGTGTATATGAGAATTCTTCGTAGTGTTCTTGCAACTTCTTTTTGTTATCTTGAGATTACATCAAAATACAAAGGTAAAAATAAAACCATAAATAAAAAATACAATCCCAGCTCTCAGGATGCCTTCCTCTTTAATAGTTTTCCCTGATGTCCCCTGCCTTACCCTTTGCCTTAGGTGGGTTAGGAGCCCTGGCCCTGTGTGCCCTCAGTCTGTAACTTTTTTCTCTGTGACAGTACTGTATTACACTGTATTGTGACCACCTGATTATGTCATTAAACTATGAACCAGGCCAAAGAAGGCAGGGGCGCTATCTTGTTCAACTTTGTATCACCTGAGCTTAGCTAACACCTGGCACAGAGAAGAAACATATTAAAGATTTGCTGAGAGAATAAGATAGTATAACTTGGTCTTATATCTAAGGTTTAATTTTCTAGGAACCTATAGTGAATTTTAGGCTTGCTTTTTAGTTTTTGTAGCAGGGATGTAGCACAGGTTTGGGACTCAGCATACCTAGTCTGAAAGCTGATTTCCGTCACAGCATGCATGAGGGACAGTCTCTTCAGTTTATTTATACCTTAGTGCTGTGATTCTCGAGCTTATAGACACTATGAAGACAGAATTTTAGCTCTTTAAACAAAAGGGGGCAAATATACAGTGGACTCTATCTATATAGGTATTTAACTTAAAGGAATTCCAGGGCCAAGTGTGTCTACTATTAAAAGAAACATACTTTTCTTACAACGTAGTCCCTGAATGCAAATCATGGTTTTATCTGGTGGGCAACTGGAGAAACAGCAATCTGAACTGATATGGGAGGCAGACCTCACTGTAACAGCATTAGTGAGAAACAGTGTTTGTGGCTCTTAATTGCTCATTTTTTAAAAAATGGCGGATGTTAGGGATTTTCTAAGGGCAGACTTGTCCATATGCAGAGTTGATGTTAGGATGTAATACCACAAAGATGTAATTAACTCCTCTGCTTGTGATCTCCATGTTAATTCACTCTCATAATAGGGTATGCACTGTGGTCACTATTCTACCACTATTTTTAAGAAAAAATTTAAAACTATTTTTTAACTTCCAAGTTAAGTATTCTGCTACTTGACAAGTTAAAAATGCAATAGAAAATCAATATAACTTTTATCTTTACCAGAAGTCATAGAAGTCTATCTAGAAAAATTTCAGATGTGTGAACATGGCTTTAGAGAAGGAACTCAACTACAGACTATAAGCCAGGTTCCTGTTGTGGTCCTTTATTATGACCTGATGACCTAAGCTAGAGAATCACAGCACCAACATATAAATAAACCAAATAGCATGCATTGGCTTTAGTTCAGAAGGGAATTTTTGTGCAGAAAATAAATTGAAAGTAGGGGCTCTGGCCAGTATAAACAGGTAAGAAAAAAGTACGATTCCCCACACCTCAAAAATGACTCATTCACGCATCCCACCAATCAAAGATCCATTTGGAATAACAGGTTCTTCTAAAAGCTACCATAAAAGTTAAGCCTCCTACCACCTATACTTCTGTGTGAATTGGTTTAGTCTACAGGCATTTTGATTGCTTTTCTTCTAACACTTAACTTAGAAGGTGAAATGGAGGTCTTGTTTGGAGGGAATTGAAGAAGGAAAAGGAAAGGACAATTTTAGGTCAAGGGATGTTTTGGAATGGTGGGAAAGTAGGATCATTAGGAGAGCTGGAAACAGTCTTTTAGTTCTTGGAAGCCAGGAAAAAGATGTAGAGAGAAGGGCAGAAGTGGTCAAGGATCCATGAAAAGGAGGATGAAGCGGTCAAATCAGATGTCCACCATGCAACAGTGATGTCAGGAACCCTGTTTGGTATATCATCGAATAACACGTAAGTCATAGTTCTGTAACTGTCTGCCTTGAAGAATTGCCTGGCTTGTTTCTCTCAAAGAATCGACTCTACATTAGACACGAATGTCTATCTATAATAGAATATACCTATGTTAGTACTCAATAGACACTTATTTATTCAAACCTGTAATGTTTTTGACACTTTTGCCATACCTTCTGTTATTTGGGACCTCACCACCTGGAACCTGATGTTTCGACAAAATTCAAAAAATACTTGGCCAAAACTAACTTCCCCTGAACTTTACAAATAAAATGAACAATTCAAGAACAGCTAACTGAGTAATTCTGGTATATAAACTGTCACTATTAAATGGCTCATTTATCGAAATAGCGTTCAATCTCATGTGGGCATTCAAGAATTTTAGGACAGACAATGGATATTCCTCCAAACCCTAAAAACCCCATAAAGCAGGGGCAGCAGGACAGAAAGCTTTTATTCTTATCAAAATCATCTTGACTTTGGTACATCACAATGGCTGCATGACAATGTCACATTCTTGTCCACTTAGGTAGATGTGTTTGGCTCACTTGCCTATCATTCTAGAATTAAGAGTCTTTGCAGTGTAAAACCAAGATTTGAATAACAATAAAGGTCAGAGCTCACAATTAGGAAGAAAAAGGACAAGAAATGGCTGATAGGAGACTGGCACAGACTTGGAACCTGATCATGCTGAGAGCACCTGGGGAGGGAGAGAAAAGGGAAAGTTTGAATGAGTAATAGAGAATAGCATGGTATATATACCATATTTGTAGATTTCTTAGTTATCTGTTGTATTAGTTCCTTTTGACACTGCTATAAAGACTTCCTGAGACTGGGTAATTTATAAATAAAAGAGGTTTCATTGACTCACCATTCTTCATGGTTGGGGAGGCCTCAGGAAACTTACAATCAGGGCAGAAAGGGAAGCAGGCATGTCTTACATGGGACCTGGAGAGAGAGAGTGAGTGTGAGGCAGGAACTGTCAAACACCTATAAAACCATCGATCTCATGAGACCTCACGCACTATCATGAGAACAGCATGGAGGAAACTTCTCCATGATCCCATCACCTCCCATCTGCTCCCTCCCTTGACATGTGGGGATTATGGGGATTCCAATCTGAGATGAGATTTGGGTGGGAGCACAAAGCCAAACCAGATAATCTGTCCTCTGCTCCTAGATTTTTCTGTTAAAAATGCTCAGGATAACTTATTAGAAGAAATGTCCTTTTAGGGAAAAATAACAGTTTAAATCAAGCTGTTACATTCACTTATGGATCAGTCCAATTCACCTTATTCAGGTCTGCATCTTCTCTCCTTTGAATAGCTATGATCATCCTGTAACTGCTGATGCTGCCTCCTTGCTCTGCTCCATTACCTTACCCCAAGCCTTCAAAGTCATCTCCTACTCTACTCCAGGGTAATTTTTCTAAAATGCAAATACTGTTGTTTGGCAGCTCTACTTAAAAGCTTTTAGTGACTTTCCATTTTCTGTGGAATAAGTCTGAAAGTATATAGCATTAGAACCTTTATATTCTACCCCTCCTACTTTATGTCTTACGATTTCCCATTGTTAATTTTAGCTTCACATAGTTTTTCTAATTTATATCTCCAAATCTTTTTTTGTTTTGTCTTTTGAAATAGAGTTTCATTCTTGTTGCCCAGGCTGGAGTATAGTGGGGTGATCTCGGCTCACTGAAACCTCTGCCTCCCGGGTTCATTCAAGTGATTCTCCTGCCTCAGCCTCCTGAGTAGCTGGGATTACAGGCATGCGCCACCACGCCCAGCGGCTAATTTTGTATTTTTAGTAGATGTGGGGTTTCTCCATGTTGGTCAGGCTAGTCTTGAACTCCTGACCTCAGGATCCACCTGCCTCGGCCTCCCAAAGTGCTAAGATTACAGGCGTGGGCCACCATGCCTGGCCTCTATCTCCAAGTCTTTGTATATGCCTGACAAACTGCTATTCCATCTTGTAGGGCTAAAATCAATTTTTTTTTCCATCTTTGGGAAGCCTCCTCTACATACCTCCACCTTCTAACTCTAAGAAGTCAAAGTGAGTATATTCATTGATGTTGCCACTTAATCTAGTATGTATGTGTGTATAGGTGTGTGTGTATATATATACACACACACAGAGAGAAATATATGTATTTCTATATATATTTCTAATATATAGTGGTTAGAAATATATATTTAATATATATAATATATAGTAGTTAGACATATATGTATTTCTAACTACATTTTGAAAAATAACCTAATTGCAGCTGCTTATATACTTATCTCCTGTTAGATTTTGACTTTCTTCAAAGTTGACACCTAATTTATTTTCATAGATCCAGGACATGGCATATAATAGGTGCTTGTTAATTGCTTTTTGGATGAATGAATGAGTGAATGAATGAAGCTTTTATGCCTAATCTCCGAATTTAGTTAGGAGCTCAATGAGTAAAACTGAGGACTGTTTACTAGATATCAGCGTCTGCTTAGTTCTGAGCTATGGGAGTTGGAAAGTGAAGGATATATTGGTTGGAAACAAGAGTTTGGGTCAGTGCAGACCTGAATCCATTTTTTGAGAGAAATTAAATTTAGATAACAAGCTAAATGGCAGAATGGTAGTTATTACTGAATAGGGGAGATGTTCATGTTAGTATCAAAAAACATTGTTCAGTTAAGTAATATGAATGGTAAATTACTCTATTAGAGGAGGTCATGCCCTTGTTTTTGGGTAAGAATGAAATGTGTTGAAATAGCAGGATTAGAGGAACATGGACTGGTCAGCAAGAAAACAAATGTTGTGGTAAAAAGGGTACTTGAAGCTGCAGGTATGGTGAAGAGTAAGGGACTCTGTAGCTGTGACATTCTATTAACTCTACTGAGAGGGAAAGGGAGACAGGGTGGGATCTGGGAAGAGTTTGTGCAGACAACCAAGACTGCGATCACATTTTTTACTACCCCAAGACTCCCTGTTCCCTAGTGTGGGGAAACCTTCCCACCCCATGCAGCAATGCCTCAGTGATGATGAGCAATAAAGGTTCATGAATTTTCTATTTATTGATGCTCTAGCAGCTGCTACAGTTAGAGGCTCACAGCTTGATACCTCAGCTGTACACAAGTTTCTGACCTGGTGTGTAGCTCTTTTGAAAAAAATATTTTAAAATGAAAATTCTCAGATATACAAAATAGATTTCACTCATGTACCCATGACCTAGCTTTAACAAATATAAACATTTTGTGATCTTTTTTTCTGACATTTTTAAAAGCAAATTTTAGACTCATTTTATGCTGTACATCAATATATCAGTATGGATCTCTAACTGATAAGGATATTAAAAATAATATAACCTATAACCACCAAGATATTACCACATCCAGGGTTGCTGTTAATATGCTCAAGGACCCTACTTCTCCCACCTCTCTTCCCTCTATCGGCCACGTGTACTATTATTGGTAATGCCTAAGTCATTGTCTTTCTGGGAGAAGAGTCTGCCACTACACCCAGTTTTCTTGTGCTTGTAGACTCATCTTCCATTTGCAAAATATAATATATGAGGAATGAAGTTTTCTGGGTATTACCTTTGTCTACCCTATACCTGATATCTGAATCAGCAGAAAGATGTATTCAATTTTTAAACTAATTGGGCTATTTCAAGCCATACCCCTCCCTGCCATGTAAAAAGGGTGCCCCGACCTTTTTCTTGGAACCAGGATCTTGCTCTGTCACCCAGGCTGGAGTGCAGTGGTGCGATCATAACTCACAGCAGCCTCCAACTCTTGGGCTCAAGGAACCCTCCTAAGTAGCCTTGTTAGCCTCCTAAGTAGTTAGGACTATAGGCACATGCTACCTCGCTTGGCTATTTTTTTTTTTTTACTTTTTGTAAAGATGAAGTCTCACCACATTGATCAGACTGGTCTTGAAGTCCTGGCTTCAAATGATCTTCCCTCCTCAGCTTCCCAAAGTGCTGGGATTACAGATGTGAGCCACTGCACCTGGCCAAAAGGGTTCATTAAAAAAAAAAAAATCTTAATTTTTTTTTCAGAGTTTTCAGAGACTTTCAAGCAGAGTAAATATGCCAAGTGTTTATAGTTGTGGAATCACCTGTTCTGCCTGTGAGTTTTGGGGAGAATAAAGGAAGTTCATTCTCCTAGTGGCTTTCTGAGGCAACCCAAGATGCTGGTGATCACTTTGGTTGTTCTCTTTCCCCTCTTTGCTACCAGAGAAGGTCAAATCCACCTATATGGGGTAGGATAAATCAACAGAGTGAATACAAAGAATTCTGGCCATCATGTGGCCAGGATGGCCAGATCTACTTGGCAAGCTAAAGCATGTATGTAAAGATTTAACTATCCATAAGGCATTGAAGTTAAGTGTCCAAAGACATGCGTGCTACATGGCTTCTCAGAGAGACCCACTGGGACTGAGTCTCATTACCCACAGTTTTTACCAGCTCCACCATGCATCCCTGCATTGGCTGACCCCCTTCCCCTGTTCCACTTCTGTGACCCACGCTTCTACTTGCTGAGAATTGTGAGAACCCAAACTAAGACAACCATTTTGGTAGACATGAGAAAATATTCCAGGGAAACAGTGAAAAACAAATCCAGAATGACAGGTTTGTAAAGAGACTTTCTTACTAATTAAAAAAAAAAAGTATATTTCCCTATTCACTTTCTGCTTGCTTTTTCCTTGCTGTTATTTAGAAAAGTAAAAATGAAAACAATACTTTTAGATTACAATTCACATGGAACTAGGCTTGTCCTATAGTTTACAGTCCTTACGGATTCTGAGTTTAAGGATTCTGTCCCATTATATCTCCTTATTGCAGTAAATGGCAATCTATTCTTCCTGTTATTCAGGACAAAAATATTGGGGGGTAATCTCTGATTATTTTCCTTTTCTTGCAACCCACTTCTGATCTGTCAGAAAATCCTGTTGGATCCACCTTCACAATACATGCAGAAGCTGGATTGCCATTTCTCAGTATCTTCTCTACTACTGCTCCGGTTTAGGCCATAGTTGTCTTTCACCGGCACTGTTGCAAGAGCAATCTGTTTGGTTTCACTGCTCCCGCCCTTAGGTCCCTACAGTTTATTCTCAACAAAACAGGCAAAGTGATTCTGTTAAAATATAAGTCACACCACACCTTCCCAATGTCCTGCACCCTCCTTTGATTCAGCTTTGAGTAAAAGCCAACGTTCTTACAATGACTGAGTAAATGCTGAAGTTTTGGCTTGGTCTTTCATCTCTTTCCTTCCTTGACCCTTTTTCTTAGTGCCCATCCCCTTGATTATTCCACTGCAGCCCATGGGTCTCATGACTGAACTCCAACAGGCCAGTGTCCTCCCCACTCAGGCCAGCATTCTCCTAACTCAGGTCAGCATTCTCCCAACTCTTTGCACTTAGGTAATCTCACACTGGAGGGCTCCTCTCATCTCCCATAACCACATAGCTCACTCCCTCGCCTCCTGGGCTATTTGCTTACCTGTCATATTTTTTAGACAGCCCTTCCTTGGCTTACCTATTTGAAATTGAAGCACCTACCTGAACAAATCCTTTCCTTTTGCCCTGCTTCATTCTTCCCTTTAGTATGTTTTACTATCTAATAAGCATGTATTTTGTTCATGTTCATTTTTTTCTTCCTTCCAGGAGGCAATCTCCATGAGGGCAGGTGTTTTCTCTTTTGATGGGATTGGGGGAGGGGAGGTATCTCTATTGTTCATTGTTCTCTTTCCTGTCCAGAATAGCATGTATACACCATGATGGCTAATTTTAGGTGTCAATTTTATTGGGGTAAAGGATGTCCAGATAACTGGTAAAACACAATTTCTGGCTGTGTCTGTGAGAATGTATCTGGAAGAGATCAGTGTTTGAATTGGGAGTCTGTGTAAAGAAAATCACCCTTACCAGTGTGGATGGGTATTATCCAGTCTGTTGAGGCCATGAATAGAACAAAAGGGCAGAGGCAGGGCAAATTTGCTTCTGTTTAGTTGGGACACTCATCCTCTCTTGCCCTCAGACATTGGTGCACCTGGTTCTTAGGCCTTTTGACTCAGACTGAATCATACCACTGGTTGTCCTGGTTTTCCAGCTTGCAGACGACAGATCATAAAACTTCTTGACCTCCATAATCTCATGAGCCAATTTCTATAAGTTTCTCTCTCTCTCTCTCTCTCTCTCTCTCTCTCTCTCTGGAGAACCTTGGCTAATATACACATACACCATGATTGATAGTGGATGACCAATAAATGTGTTCCAAAATATATGGATGACCAATAAATATGTGTAAGTATGGAAACTCAATAAATAAATAAATAAATAAAAATGAAAGAATGGATATGTGACTTTACTTAGCTTCTCTGAGACTCTATTTAATCTCTCTGAAGCTCTATATTTTTCAGCTGAAGATGGGGATCCAATACCCAACTCAAAGGAGTAAATCAGATAATGTATTTAAAGACCTTAGGAGAGAAAAAAACCTCTCTCCTAAGGTATTTAGATAAATGATTGAACTACTACTTGTCAGAAGTTATGTTCTGATTTTTAGTTCAGAAACCGAAGTCCTGAGATTTCTATCTTAAACCATGGAAGGATACTTTTAGAAGCTTTATAATTGAAGTCTAAGATCATAAAAATAACTTCTTTTGCAATTTATTTTTCTCAGAAAAGCATGTGGGGCTTCCTTGGCATCTTTGACTTGTAGAAAGTGTAATATGGAGTTTCCAGACTAGAACACAAGCTCCATAAGAAGAGGTACCTAATTATCTTGTATGTTCCTAGTGACTGTACCTGGTGTATAATAGGTTCTCAATAAATATATGTTGAATGAATAAACAAAGAAAATGTTAAGTTTTTTCCTCCATTTAAGATGTACCAAGAGTGAAGCTGAGACCTAGCAAGATCTATGAACTGTCTCTTTCCTTTAATTTCAATTTTTAAACATTTTTGTGAGTCTATAGTAGGTGGATATATTTATGGAGTACATGAGATATTTTGATACCGGCATGCGATGTGAAATAAGTACATCATGGAGAATGGGGTATTCACCCCGTCAAGCATTTATCCTTTGAGTTACAAACAGTTCAATTACACTCTTTAAGTAATTTAAAAATGTACAATTAAGTTATTATTGACCATAGTCATCTTATTGTGCTATCAAATAGTAGGTCTTATTCATCCTTTCTATTTTGTTTGTACCCACTATCTCCAACACCCCACCACCCCGCTTTACCCTTCCCAGCCTCTGGTAACTATCCTTCTACTCTCTATGTCCATGAGTTCAATTGTTTTGGTTTTTAGACCCCACAAATAAGTGAGAACATGTGGTGTTTGTCTTTTTGTGTCTGGCTTATTTTAGCTAACATAATGATCTCCAGTTCCATCCACATTATTGCAAATGACAGGATCCCATTCTTTTTTTGACTGAGTAGTAGTCCATTGTGTATGTGTACCACATTTTCTTTATATATTCATATGTTGATTAACACTTAGGTTGTTTCCAATTCTTAGCTGTTGTAAACAGTGCTTCTACAAATATAGGAGTGCAGATATCACTTCAATATACTGATTTCCTTTCTTTGGGGTATATATGCAGCAGTGGGATTGCAGGATCACATGGTAGCTCAGTTTTTAGTTTTTTTGAGAAACCTCCAAACTATTCTCCATAATGGTTTTACTAATTTATCTTCCCACCAACAGTGTATGAGGGTTCCCTTTCCTTCACCTCCTTTCCAGCATTTGTCATTGCCTGACATTTTGGATATAAGGCATTTTTACCAGGGTGTGATGATATCTTATTGTGGTTTTGATTGGCATTTCAAATGCAAATCAAATGATGATTTGACATTGAGCACCTTTTCATATGTGTTTGCCATTTGTATATCTTCTTTTGAGAAATGTCTATTCAAATTTTTTGCCTATTCTTTGATCAAATTATTACATTTTTTTTCTATAGAGTTGTTTGAGCTCCCTACATATTCTGGTTATTACCCTCTTGTCAGATGGGTAGTTTGCAAACACTTTCTCCCATTATATGGGTTGTCTCTTCACTTTTGTTGATTGTATCCTTTTCTGGGAAGAAGCTATTTAACTTGCTGTGATCCCGTTTGTCCATTTTTGCTTTGGTTGCTTGTGCTTGTGGGGTATTGCTCAATAAATTTTTGCTCAGACCAATGGCCTAGAGGCTTTCCCCAATATTTTCTTGTAGTAGTTTAATAGTTTGAGGTCTTAGATTTAGGTCCTTCATCCATTTTTATTTGATTTTTGCATACGGCAAGAGATGGGGTCTAGTTTCATTCTTCTGCACATGGATATCAGTTTTCCCAGCACCATTTATTGAAAATGGACTGTTTCTTTCCCTCCAGCAAGAAGACAGATGTTGACTTCCTCCAGCGTTGCTGACTCCCCCTTTCCCTGATCTTTGATTTGGGTTGTGTTCCTCCCTAGCAACTTTTCTGATGTGTTAATGTCATTCATTCTCAGCACATGACTGACCCAGCATCTGTTCTTTTCCTAATGAATGAAGTACTGGGAGAGAAGGGTAGGTATTTACTATTTCCACTATGTAACAGACTTATCTTTAGGGAGTGATTGTACAGATATCAAGAGGGAGAAAGAGAATGAATTTAGTGGAGGTTTTTGAGTTGTTTGTATAAAACATTGAGCCCATTGAGCAGTGCTTGCAAATGAGAGAAATGGTTATATACACAGTTGTCTCCTGAAGAAGAGAGAGCACCATCTACTATAAAATTTAAAAAATCAAGTATCCCTCCCTAGGGGATGTTTCTAATTTTTAGAGAATAGTTGTTCTTATTCATGAGTAACATATAGTATAGAAATGCAGAAGTCTTTTAGTTTCAGTGGTTGAATCTGGATTAGTTTCTTTTGCATTCCTAAGATTATAGTTTTAGTAAAACCAGCACAAAAATGTCTATGCTGATGAGCATCTGACACTTCAGATCATTTGGATTTTTTCTGGAATTTGTGGTGGTTGGAGGGTAAGGGGGTGGAAGTGGCTTTTAAAGAGGACCTATTAACTATGGATTTTGGAAAAACGTATCATGATTTTGTTGTTTCATTTAATGTATACAAATTTACAAAAAAGTATAGTTTCAAGTAAGCAGAAAAAAGAGAAAAACATGACTTTCAAAATTAGCACTGTACCTTTTTAAGGGCCCTGATCTTTGCTAATTATAGTTATTTGTTTTAATGACAAATTTTAACCAGGGTATGATGATTACTGTGATAAATAGACCTCACATATATATGGTAATAGAACCTTATTTCATATTCATCTAATAGTAGTGGGAATGTGAACAAGTTAGCAGACAGCTCTCATCTACTCAGTCAGAGACCTAGGTTAACAGAGGTTCTACTACATATAGGCTTACAAGAAGGCCTTGTTGTTGTTTTTTTTTTTCCTTTTAGGTATTCTATAGGGGAAAAAAGCAGAGCTGAGAATGCACAGAAATTTTCATGTGCCAAGTTTGGAAGTGGTATGTATAATTTCTCTTTATCTTCAATTGGTTGGAATCCCATTGCATGTTCCTATCTAATTTCAAAAGAGTCTAGATAAAGTAGTTGTTTAGCATGGGCTCCCTAGAAAATAGAATCTGAGGCAAGGACTAAGTGCTAATGCTTTGAGAGGTATACGTTCAGAGCAGCAAGAGTGAGAGGAAAGCGAAATGAGGCAGGTAAGAATGGTAAGCCATACAAGGTACCATGTTGGTTGTTACTTCGCAACAATCTGGAAGAAATAGCAGGTCATGCAGCAGGTCAACCACTCAGACTGTATGGCAAAATCAGTAGCTAGAACATTCCAGTGGAGTGAGGGAAGTAAGAAGAATTTGTCTACCTGGCCCTCCCCCATTTAATGATTCCTACTGATCGAAGTTTGCCCTACAGGGTGTTAACTCCTCAACACTACGTGTTTGTATCATCAAGCATCTTCAGCAGCTTCTCAGAAGTTAACACCAATACTGTCTGGTGTATTTCACCTGAATCTGAGTCAGATGGAAAATGGCAGAAGATAGAGGCTCTGAAGAGTGGCTGGTTACCCTCAGACAGCAAATCTTCATGAGTCTACACTGCATACGATGGACATGGTGGCAGCTGTCTCAAAGACAACTGAAACCAACACAATCTGAACATTTGGCAAAAAGACTTGCCTTATATAGTTCACCCCTTGCAACATTCAGATTCATCTGTGCCCTCTAATTATATGTGTTTCTTAATCTAAAATATGGGAGCAACTTTCTTTTTTTTGTTAGAACAAGAGATGTCACATTCTCCTGGAAATTGGAGATACAAGTTCAACTGCTGCATGGTTTGAAATTCCTTCAAAACTCAGGTTGAAATGTAATTGTCATTATGGTGGTATTAAGAGGTGGGACCTACAAGAGGTGATTAGGTTATGGGTGCTTCAACCTCATGAGTGGGTCAATGCTATTACTGGGGAGTGGCTTAATTATCACAGGAGTTTGGTCTCTTTTTTCTCTGTCTTGTACATGCACTTCCTCACCATGGGATGCCTTCTGCCATGTTATGATGCAGCAAAAAAAACCGTTCCAGGTGCAGCCCCTCTATCTTGGACTTCCCAACCTCCAGAACAGTGAGTCAAATAAACTTATGTTGTTTATAAATTATCCATTCTGTGGTATTCTGTTAGAGCAACAGCAAAACAAACCGTCACAAAGTCACCTTCAAATTGCATTTTTCTAGAAGAATGAAGGCAAGAGAATCAGTTAAAAACAACTATGGTGTTGCTACAGGTGGTCTTGAGGCTATGATTGATATCATTTCTTTCCTCCACTGTCCATTACAGGTTTCAGTCACCCACTGTCAATACTTCCACCGATATGCTTGCTTTTGAGGGTAATCCAGACCCTCATTCTGAGAATTCTAAGCCTTCTGTTCCCTGCTGTTATTGGGTTGTGGTTCTTATAATTGGCCAGTGACAGTTATTACGGGGCTTGAAAATACTGAGAGATGCCTTAGTGAATCTCCCGCATTCATAGACATGTTCACATTATGTAGATATACTTCTAACTTCTCATATACAACCTTGTCAAGGTTGATTATCTTAGCCAGTACAGTAACTCCTTTTTTTCACTACTGCTGTCAGGAGGAGTTTGAATTAGCCAGATGGTAAATACACCTTCTAGTTCAGTGGAACCACCACTGTATCCCTGGCAAAAGTGTTCCTTCTCTGAGAATCAGGACCTGCAACTCAGCAGAAACCGAGGGTTGTGGTACAGAAAGCGCAAATACTACAAGTGGATTATTGAGTGTAATAATGAGAGGGGATATTTCTATTTCTACCTCTTTGTTCTTGGCCTTTGTATTCAATTATTGGAGACATAGTGTGTTAGTCTAATGTCTTCATCTATTTAGGCTGCTATAAAGAAAGTAGCATAGACTAGGTGGCTTGTAAACAACAGATATCTATTTCTTGCAGTTCTGAAGGCTAAGTCCAAGATCAAGGTGCTGATAGGTCTGGCGTCTGGTGAGGGTCTACTTCCTTGTAGACGGGGCCTTATTTCTCCATGTCTCCACATGGTGGAAGGGACAAGGGGTATCTCTCAGACCTCTTTTATAAGGACATTAATCCCATTCATGAGGACTCTGCCCTCATGACCTGATGACTTCTCAAAGGCCCTGCCTCCCAATATGATCACCTGAGGGGTTAGGATTTCAACATATGAATTTTGGGGGGTGAGGAGACACAAACATTCAGACCATAGCAGTGCCATATGCCAAATATTAGGTTAGCACATATATACATATCCTCAAAGTCAGTGTCTTAAGTCTCAAGTGTGTTGTTTCTGAGCTGGCACTGTAGCTTAGCCTTTAACACATCATTCCATTGTTCTTTTAGGATGGCTGCTTCTAAGTGACAAACTCGTTTGTTAAAGAGGCATGGTCTATTTTAAAAATGTACTTCCTTTAACCAACAATAAAATAGCACAAAACTGTGTGTGTCAATAATTTCGTAAGCCTTGAGATTCATGTGAAGAATATGAATATGATATTCTTAGCAGATAAAAATATTTTATATTTGAATAGAAATATAAGAAACCAACAAATTCAACTGCCCCATTTTACAAAAGAAAAATAAAGGCCCAGAGAGAAAGAGTGACTTAATAGCTAATTAATGACTGAATCGGTGCTAGATCCAGGCTTTCCTTCTAGATCCCTGAAAATATCATTATATCAAGCCAATTTTTAAACAAAAAACATGGGTTTATCTGTTGAAAATTGAGTAGATTTCTAGATTCAAATCAGATTAGTTTCAAGGTAGCAAATAGCTTTGTTACCACTTTGCCATTATACATAGTAGAATTGTATTGTTCGTTCTTTGAAGTGGTTGCAGTTTTTCATGTAGAAGCAAGGGGAACATTCATCTTTGTCTAATAATTGCTTTCTACTCCTTCAGGGCCTTGTTCAAGGCTCACCTCCTCCAGCAAGCCTTCCTTAAATTCTTTAGTTTATGGCAACCTTCTCTTACCTCTCACAGAAACTCCTGGTCACCTTTTTATTACTTTCACTGCAAAACACTTTTTACAAGTGAATGAAAATTAAGAAAAAAATACCCAAAACCCTGTCATTTCAACACGTGAAACCAGTTTCATTTTTCAAAATTACATCTAGCCTTTGTATGCATATATGATTTGTATAGCATTGGAGATTTTTGTAATCAATGTGTAGATATATATTTGTAGTTTTTTCACCACTTGACATTAATGCATGATCACCTTTTAAAGTTGCTACGTAATTTTCATGATTTTATTTTTAATGTTGTTTCTCATTACCTCTTGGGTATTTCATAGGCATTTTAAAATTAACATGTCTTAAAGTGAACTCAGCTTACCGTTTAACACTGTGCAACTTTAGATGGAAAAAGGCTTCAACCTGTCTTTCTTTCATTTACCATCCCTATTTCAAGTCAGTCTATAAGTCTAGTCCTTCTACTGCCTAAATATTTTATAATTATAAACTCTTTTTTCCAACTTTGTCACTGGATCAGGCTTCCTGAGGCTCACTAGTCCAATTGCAATAGGCTAATTCTGGCTACTACTAGTAGGCAGTCTTTATAGTTGGCTCTTCTGAAGGATGCCCAATAATTTGTTTTTAAATTAAAATTTGATCCTATTCCCTGCTTAAAAACATTCATTGGTTTTCCTTTGCGAAGAGGTTGTCAGTACTTAAAACTAGGGTTATTTTACACAAACATGTAGATTTCTGGTTTCTTAAGGAATTAAAAATCTGGCTGCAGTGTGCCTGCATTCCCGGATGGCAACAGAAGGGTGAAGCTGAGTAGAGGCTGTTCCTGCAGACAGGGCAAATGCTGGCAATTTGGCAAAGAGCCCCCCAAATCTGTTTTTTGATGTTAGCTCCATGGTTCCTATGGGCTTTTGAGTTCAGTACTCCCTGCCTAAACTTTTCTGCATGGCATACAAGATTCTTATCAGAGCACCTATGAGTTCTTTAGCCTTATTCTTCCATTAATCAAGAAACAGAGAGTGGCTCTTCAAATGTGCCTTGGAATGCTCCTCTCTCTGTGCCTCATCACCTTCATGTCTAGTGGAATCTCTTTTTCTTCCTTGAAGAATGTACTGCATGGTCACCTCCTTTATGAAGGTCTTCCTGACATCCCAAGCCTTCCAGGTAGCAGAAGGATCTAGAAAACAATTCCACTTCTCACTCTATTTTACAACTAGTCTTTCCCTTCTCAGGCTAGGAAGGCAGGCCAAGACACTTCTGCTTGCTGCTTCTCAGTGTTTCCCCTTCTTGCTTCATCAACTGCTCCTTTTTGTCAGTCTCCTTTCTCTGCTTTCCATCTTCCTAATCCTTCCTTTTCAGTTTAATTCAGCAAACTCATGAAGAGGGGCTGATAAAGGCACTGGATGCTGGAGGGGAGTTAGTGAAGAGTGAAGGGCTCCTTGTGTGGCAGGGTTTAAATCCCGGTGGGACAAATGGATGTCTGGTAATGACAGCATGACCAGGTGCTGTACATGACGTATAGACAAGGTGCTCTGAAAGGCTGGAAGAAGGGATTCTTTCTAGTCATCTTTGGCAAAGGGAAGGAGGAGGTGATTGCTTACATTTAAAAGAATTTCTTAGGAGGATAATGGAACCAGGTGTTCCTCATGACTTCATTTTATGCATTCTTTTCATATCTACATAGCCTTCTTATCCACTCCAATATTTCATTTTAGAGTGTGGGAGTCAGGTGTTCTCTGGGTTTGAATTTTACTTCATTATTTTATATCCTTGTGAAATTAACAGGCTACTTAACCTCTCCATGTCTCAGTTTCTTCCTCTTCAAAATGAGAGAAATAATAGTACCTACTTCATAGAACTGTTGAGAAAGTTAAATGAGATATTCACATAAAGCATTCAGAATATTGCCTTTCAAAGAATAAGTATGCAATGAAATTGAGGTATTATTAGTATTATTGTTTGGTAACTTCCCAATTTCTTATAATAATAGACTTGGAAGTCACCAGAACATAATGTGGGAGCACATGTTCTAATGTTCTAGTGACTTCCAAATCTATGATTATAACAATTTTAGCTGATATTATTAAGAGAAAGTCTTGTGCAGTGGTTAAGTATGTAGACTCAAGCCAGACTGCATGGGTTCAAATCTATTACTTCCTGCCTTTGCAAGCTGCTTACCTTTTCTGCATTTGTTCCCTCATCTGGAAAATGGAAACAATAATAATATCTATGATATAGGATTGTTATAAAGTGGGAAAATATATATATAAAGTGTTCAGAGCAGTGTCTGGCACACAGGAGGTGCTACATTTTTTTCTTACTTACTTTTATTGAGATAGGCTAAGAGTTTCATATGTGTTATCTCAGGAATCCTGATCTATCTTTACACTATAGAAGGATAATAGTAATCCTTACTGTACAGATTAAGAGACTGAGGAATGGAGAGGTTAAGTAGTTTGCTAAAAGCACATACCTAGTAAGTGGGAGAACTAGGACTCAGAGCCAGATATTTGTGACTATCTCTCACTTCCACTCTCCTGACTGCCAAACACACACATCCTGGATACTTTATATTCAGCATTTCCCAAACTGATCTCATCATATCCCCTTTTGAATCTGCTCCCTCCCAGGGCTCACTATCTTTGTAAATGGTGTCCTCCACACTCTAGTTGCCCAAGCTAGAGAACTTGGGATTGTGCTTGATTATTCCTCTTCATCCTCACCTACGCAATCTACCACAATATCTATTCCTTCTAACTCCTAAGGGTTTCATATCTGTTCATTCCGCTACACTTTCACTGCTACCACCCTAGTCCAAGTCACCATCATTTCGAGTAACTCAATTATCCTCCAAGTGAGCTATATAATTGCTTAATGAGGCACAGAATATTATTTGCACCTGGATTCCTTTTAAACTACGCTCTATCTTAATTGGAAGAATGATTGAAATAGAGAACCCTCCCTCCAACACAGACCCAATACTCAAGTCTTATCACGGTTGAGAATACTAGGTAATATCAAGACTTCAGGGCAGAGGGAAAGGTTTTTGTTTTTGTTTTATGAGTACAGGGGAAAGAATTCTGAGGTTAAATACCCAGCAAGGAAGAGTAGGTTAAATACCCATTGGATAGGAGGAAAGAGAAGGGAAGAGGAGCAGGGATGAAGAGCCAGAAAATGGTAAGAAGATGGAGGCCAGTAAAAATTCAAGGGATGGAGAGCCAACAAATATTTTTAAGAATGCTACAGCTTAATTGTTACTATTATTTGCATTGCTATGAAATAATCCTTCATTCTTCTCCCTTATACAAATTTTCAAAATATTTTAGCAACTTTTCGAGACTATACCTGTTCTGTGGAAACTAAAGAGTGCTATGTTTGTATGCGGGTTAGTGCAGTATGTCACAGAGGAATCATGAGCCCAGATGGCAGAGGAGGCTATGAGAAACAGACCTGTGGGAATTTGCAGAAATTTTGGCGTAAAACCTTGGCCTTTTACTAGGCCATGGAATTGTTGCGGGCTCAAGGCAATTATTCCTACATCTCTGAAGAGACGAGGGGCCCCAGGCTGACATCTAATTTACATTTGATTGTACCCAAAGTCAATACTTTGTGCATGACAAAATGATATCCAAAAGGGGCATGTAAGTTCAGAGTTTCTTTTCTTTGTCAAGACATAGCCGAACGATTAGTTGTATTAATTTCATGATTAATGACCTCTGAATAAATTAGAAACTGATTTGAAAATGGCATTCCAACAAACTAGATT
Source organism: Chlorocebus sabaeus (assembly GCF_047675955.1). NCBI lineage: Eukaryota > Metazoa > Chordata > Mammalia > Primates > Cercopithecidae > Chlorocebus > Chlorocebus sabaeus. The sequence continues at coordinate 65,732,615 of NC_132918.1, forward strand.
TTATTCACAGGTCCACCTCTGACTGGGTTCTAAGGGACTTGCCAATGGAGAATATTTAACTTTTCTTTGACCTCATGTTCCTCACCAGTAGAATGAGGGATTTAGATCAATCATTGTTTCCTAAACTTTGATCCATCTAACGGTAGTTGTGGGAATTTCGATTTTTCTATCCACTTGCAAAAGATGTTCATAGACTAGGATGCCTATATGTTCAGGTTCATCTGGTATAGTCCTAAGTTTATGTTTGTTTTTGGTATAATTATTAACAACGTCTCATTTTACTGTAGAAAAAGTCCAGATTTGGATAACAACATTTATAGTTACCTTATTAATAGGAGTTCCTTCCTTGAATAAAAAATTTTAGGTTAAATAATTTTAAACAGGTTTCTTGACTGCTAAACTTTGCAAATCCTTTATCATGCTAATGTGCCTTTTGATTCTCCAAAAGAGGGAGTACGCTTTCTAGCATTTTGGCTTTGGAATTGTTACTTTGCTTCTTAGGGGAATAAGTTAATGGAACTTAGAAAGAGTACGAAATCATCTTAATTCAGCAAATACTTATGAAAGTCTATGTGCCAAGCCCTGGAAGAGGCAATGAAACGATACAGTGACAACCCAGTCTGCTACAAAATCACTTATAATCTGATCCATAAGTGTGGTGAATGGCAGTGGGGATTGACACTACACAAAGACTTGCAACTCAAGGTCACATTCTAGCTTTCATATTGTGCTATGATACTATGTAATTAGAGTCCAAGATAAGGCACAGTAAGTCCAAAGCCCAAACGAGTAGTATAATTTGTTAGCACTATGTCAAATGAAGTTTTCTTAGACTCAATACTGAATGAAAATGCTTGATAAATCTTCCAGAATATTCATACAATGGCCCAGAGAACCAGTATTTTCATGACTATGCACGACCACCTTATTTTAAAATTTAGTCGTAACAGTTCCCAGGAGGAGACGACTGGTAGTGTTATTTCTAAAAATATATTAAAAATATTTGTGGAAGAATGCTATAGACGGAGATTGTGATTAGAAAGCCTGTAATCCCAACACTTTGGGAGGCCGAGACAGGCAGATCACGAGGTCAGGAGATCGAGACCATCCTGGCTAACAGGGTGAAACCCCGTCTCTACTAAAAAAATACTAAAAACTAGCCGGGCGACGTGGCGGGCACCTGTAGTCCCAGCTACTCGGGAGGCTGAGGCACGAGAATGGCCTGAACCCGGGAGGCGGAGCTTGCAGTGAGCTGAGATCCGGCCACTGCACTCCAGCCTGGGTGACAGAGTGAGACTCTGTCTCAAAAAAAAAAAAAAAAAACAGAAATTTACTCAAAGATTATTTTTCTTTTTCTTTCTCTTTTTTTTTGAGATGGAGTCTCGCTCTGTCACCCAGGCCGGAGTGCAGTGGAGTGATCTCAGCTCACTGCAACCTCCGCCTCCCGGGTTCAAGCGATTCTCCTGCCTCAGTCTCCTGAGTAGCTGGGATTACAGGCGCACCATCACGCCTGGCTAATTTTTGTGTTTTTAGTAGAGATGGAGTTTCACTATGTTGGCCAGGATGGTCTTGAACTTCTGACCTTGTGATCCACCCGCCTAGGCCTCCCAAAGTGTTGGGATTACAGGTGTGAGCCACCGCGCCCGACTGGATTAATTTTCTAGTAGAATTGTTTTGGTTAACAATGATAGCACTTAATGACACAATTTTTTTACGTATTAGTTTGTTTCTTATAACAACCAGATTGTATTAGTATTTCCCCATTTACAAAAGAAGAAACTGAAACCTAGAGACGCTGAGTAATTTATCAAAGTTTCAATTGCTGATTAATCTCAGAACCAAGTTTTAAACTCAGTTTCTCTTCAGAGCCTTCATCCTTCTTTGCCACTAAACATAAATTCAGACATGTGGGAGGGCTGATTGTGAACATATCTTCCCCACTCAGAGCTTAGTGATCTCACATTAATACCCCGAAATCAGTCATGGGTACTTACACCATGGAAATGAGTAAAGTCTACAAATTAGAGCTCCTGTCACCAACCCCCAGGGCTGATTGTGAAACAATTACCAGCACACCACTGGCTAGATACACATTTGGATAGCTGTTTGACTGAGTATTGCAGGTATTCACGTGGGGAATTGTTGGTACTGTTTATGTGTTTTATTAATGTCTTTATCAGATGAGGATCTCTTTTGGCTTGAATTGGAAGAGGAGATACAAATGAGAATTCTCATGATTATTAAATTATTGGATCTGGGAGTTTTTCAGAAAATTTAGTACTTCAGGCAATTTTTAAAGAACCTTTGGCTAGGTTTATTATCTAACCACAATTCTGCTCATACTTCTTCTTAATTTCCAAAACCCATTATTTGCATATTTGTCATGACAGTTATCACACTTTGCATTCATGTTCTAGTTATTTATGTATGCATATTTCCTTCCTGTCAGACTACAAGATCCATGATAGAATCCGTGCTATTCAGTACTACAACCCTAGAGAGTGTCTGGCACATTGCTTTTTCAGTGATTGAGTTCAATGTTGATTAAATGAATAACTTTTGTTTTTCTGTTTCAGACACTGTGATAATTCAGATAGGATAGTGAAGAAAATAATTTAATAAAACACATAATATTCCGAATCATAAAGATTTTCTTAAAACAGACCATCCAGTGTATCAACCTACTGAAAACATGGATCCATTTATGATGTTAACTATTCTACACTAGAAGATGTAATTTATTTATTTTTTCTTGCTATAAGTACACCTGAAAGACTGACATTTGTGGGGGGGGGGGGTCACTTTTATAACCTGTACTAAAGTAAGTACCTATTAGTTTGTATTCGTACTCTTAGCTTGAAATACATCTTTTTGGCTCTTTTCTACTATTAACATGGACTTTATTAGCATTTAGTAAACCATTGTTTTTTTTCCCAAATAGCCCTTTTAGTTTCAGGTTACACACTCTTTTTTTGTCAGTTTTTTATATTTTGATGATTTAGAGTTATTCAATTATTTTACATTAAAATCATTTTATTTTATTAAACTTTTTCCTTAAATATATTTGGAATATTGTTTATAAAAGATATGCTTTAGAATTGGTGAAGGGACAGATTTAATCTTTTCCCCTTGCCAATAAGCCATCTGCTTGCTACTCAGCTATGGACCAACCATCATTAGTGTAACCTGAGAATCTGATAGAAATGTAGTGTCTTGGGCCCCAGCCCAGACCTACTGAATCAGAATCTGCATTTAAAAAAATGTCCCCAGGAGATTTGTATGCACATTAACGTTTGAGAAAAGCCAATCAATTGAGTCTTTTTCTGAAATTCACCCTGCTGCAAAAGCAGCTGACTATAATGTATTCTTCAATGCAGACCACAATTTGGAATTCTGATTTATTTGATGGCTTAATGTTTATTGACTGCACCTGGTGTGCTAGGTATTGCAAGGAATAGACAAACCAACCAGTCATTGTTCTGCAGTTACTTTACTCTAAAATAAGACGACACAGACAATTTGCTATTTTTTCATTCCTTTGTACTTTAAAAACATATACAGATACATTGAAAGAAGAGAAGAGTTGAGTAGGAGAGACAGTCTGGTTAAAATCCCACTCAAAAAGGATGTAGCTCATTGTTAAAATAAGAGTAGTTGAGGGATGTTTCACATACAGATAGAAATGGAAGGAATTTTGCCAATTGTCTAGATGTTTGGTCTGGGGAAAGCAAACATCTGGATGGCTGAATTTTGTGTAGACAAAGTATCTGGACAATTGCTAGCATTTTCCACTTCCCCTCCAGATGTTTAGCATTGTGTTGATGTAGCTCAAGCTCATTGCTCTCAGACATTCATGAATTTTTAGTAGAAAAAGTTCTAAAAGCATTGATTTCATGTCGACATTCCATTCCTCATGAAAATTATAGTGTTTAAAACTAATATTTGGTCAAGTTTTTCCCCCTTGAGTTAAATTACCATTTATATAGTGAATTTAGAAGACATTCTTAGTCACTGTCATTAGGATGTGATGAAATAAAAAGGATTTTGAAAGTGTTCAGAATATGCCACCCCCAAATGTGCCATTTTGGCATAAGGATTATTTTAGAATGAAGTCAACTGAGAATCAACAAATGCAGGAAGAGGTCTCTGTTCCCCTTCCTTAGCTACGACCCAAAAGGCACAAGTTTCCCTTTGTGAAGGTGCTCCCCACCTCCTAAACCAGGAATGAAAGGAGCAACTCTTATTACCAGAGACAGAGTTTGCATGGAGATGAGTCTGCGTAAATAAACCTTACTAAAATAACCCTTATCTTCCATTAGTTTCTCCTATATATTTTCCGGTTACTTTCTCTCAACTTGTTGTTCCTTGAAGCCCAAGCCCCTTTCCATTGGTGAAATGGCATATAAGTCCCCAAATCTAACTGCTTCTTTGAATTTCACTTCTTGTCTATGAACTCCCATGCTTGTAAAATGGTAATAAATCTATATAGTTTTCTCCTGTTAATCAGTGTTTTGTCAGTTAAATTTGCAGATATTGAAATTGAGGGTAGAGGAAAACTTTTTCTTCTTTCAGTTTGAACTCTGCTCGTATTTCCTTTAAAAAAATTTAATAACTCATTTGAAAAGAGGAAAGGAAGAAATAGAGAAGGAAGGAAAGATAAAAAGAGAGATACGAAGCATGTTGAAAGTCTAAAGCATCAATAGAAATGGAATGAGAGTTTTTTGGAATTAGCTGTTTATTCATCTGTTTCATCTAATCATTACTCAAACTGTCAATGACTGCAGGCCTACTATATGGAGAGATTATTATTGTCACACTCTAAGCCTGCAGTGAGGTCAGCTGTTGGATCAATAACAACTCTGCTCCCTCAGATAACGAATCTAAATGAGAATTGCCACTGTTAATCAGGTATCTTGAAATCCTTGAACAGGGCACAGTGATAAATGATTGCTGACTATTGTTCTCCTTTTAACCTCAGTGGACTATGCTCACCCATATTTTTAATTAACTAATTTAGTCCAGGACATTTAAAATGCTCAAATCCTTTCAAAATTCTCCCCAGGGAGGTTATTCCTGGAGTAGACATCAGGACAAATGCCCTTCCTTTCTTTGTAGAGATATATTTAGCACATTTTTATTTTTTCTCAGAGGAACACATTTCCAAGGAAGACTTTGGTTTCACATTTCACTTAGCACTTAGTTCTTTACCTCACAGAATGACAGCATTTTAAAATTCAGCAAAAATATACAATGTTCTTTACGGAGTATTAAACAAAAGTCAAAGCTTTGGAAAATTACAACCTTCAGTGCAAAAGGATATATCTTCTGCTTTTTTGAAAGTCAATTAGTAATGAAAAATCTTTTAGAAAAAAATGTTTAGTTAAACTGAGGTTACAGACAAGTCTTAAAAGTCTTAACAATTAAAAGATATTCTGAATGTTAAGAAGACTAAGATTTTAGCAGTTATTATTTTATTTTATTTTTGAGACAGAGTCTCGCTCTGTCACCCAGGCTAGAGTGCAATGGCGTGATCTCGGCTTACTGCAACCTCTGCCTCCCAGGTTCAAGGGATTTTCCTGCCTCAGCCTCCTGAGCAGTTGGGATTACAGGTGCCCACCGCCGCGCCTGCCTAATTTTTTTGTATTTTTAGTAGAGACGGGGTTTCACCAGATTGGTCAGGCTGGTCTCAAACTCCTGATCTCGTGATCGGCCCGCCTCCGCCTCCCAAAGTGCTAGGATTACATGCGTGAACCACTGTGCCCGGCCAGCAGTTATGAAAATTATTTATTTTTACATTTTTAAATGTTCCTTGTCTTTTAACAAGTATTAAAAAATTTAAAACACGTTGGCATCTTCTCTACAATACTGAGAACATCTCATGATCTTATTGCTGTCAAGTAATTTTGTAAAGCTAGTGAGAGGTGACAACGTGCTAGCAGCCCTCGCTCAATCTCGCTGCCTCCTAGGCCTTGGCGTCTGCTCTGGCCGCACTCCAGGAGCCCTTCAGCCCTCCGCTGCGCTATGAGGGCCCCTCTCTAGGGCTGCGGGAGGCCGGAGCTGGCTCCCTTTGCTCACCGCCAGATGTGGAGCGAGAGGCGCACGGGACGTGTGGCGGCGCGTGCCAGCGTTCCGGGTGGGCGCAGGCTTAGCGTGCACTGCACTGGGTACGGCCTCTCGGCGCCTGCTGGGCTTGATCAGGGAAGAGCTCCCTCTGGGCCACAGGAGTGACCGACTTAAGTTCCACTCCTGCTGGCGAGTGCCACTGAGAGACGAAGCCTGCTGGGCTTCTGGGACGGGTGGGGACTTGGAGAATTTTTGTGTCTAGCTAAAGGATTGTAAACTCACCAATCAGCACTCTGTGTCTAGCTAAAGGTTTGTAAACGCACCAATCAGCATTCTGTCAAAACGGACCAATCGGCTCTCTGTAAAATGGACCAATCAGCTCTCTGTAAAATGGACCAATCAGCTCTCAGTAAAATGGACCAATCAGCAGGATGTGGGTGGGGTCGATAAGGAAATAAAAGCAGGCTGCCGTTCCCCTACACGCCAGCCGGCAGTGGCAGCTCTCTTTGGTTCAGTTATGTAGGGGGAGCTTTGTGGGTTTTTTTTTTTTTTTTTTTTTGCTCTTGGCGGTAATTCTTGCTGCTGTTCAGTGTTTGGGTCTGCTCCACGTTTATGAGCTGTGGTAATAACTCTTGCTGTTGTTCAGTGTTTGGGTGTAGACCACCTTTATGAGCTTTAACGCTCACCCTGAAGGGCTGCAGCAGAAACCACTAAACCCACCAGGAAAGACGAACAGCTCCAGACTGGAGGAGTGAACAACTCTGGACGTGCCACCTTTATGAAGTGTAACACTCACCACGAAGGTTTGCAGCTTCACTCCTGAGGCTAGTGAGACCACGAATCCACCGGAAGGAATGAACAATTCTAGAGGTGCCGCCTTTAAGAGCTGTAGCACTCACCAGTCGGGAAGACCAGGAACCTACCAATTGCAGAGACACTAGAATTGATGTTATAGTTAACAGAGGTAAAGGGCGTTCATCTGCATTTTCACTTTCTAATACATCTCATATTTAGAGAATGAGACTGTGACCAAGACAATTGAAAACAGTTGATTATTTTTGTCTTCCTTTTTTTTTTTGAGACGCAATCTCGGTCTGTCGACCAGATTGCAGTGCAGTGGTGCAATCTCTGCTCACTGCAAGCTCCGCCTCCCGGGAGGTCATTCTTCTGCCTCAGCTTCTGGAGGACTACAGGTGCCCGCCACCACACCCAGCTAATTTTTTGTATTTTTTTTTTTTTTTTAGTGGAAACGGTTTCACTGTGTTAGCCATGATGGTCTGGATCTCCTGACCTCGTGATCCCTCAGCCTTGGCCTCCCAAAGTGTTGGGATTATAGGTGTGAGCCGTGGCACCCAGCCTATTTTGTTTTCTTAACTTGATTGGTAAATTAGCAAATGTAGTTAAAACACTGTGTGGAATGTGGGGAAAAAAGAACAGTCACAGGCTCTCACTGAAAACTTCTGGGTTATCGATTCCAGCTTTCCATCTCTAGAAACCTTCGTGTCTGTTCATATGAGGTCTGAAAAAATATTTTCATCCCTTTTGGTTAACTGAATGTAGGATATTTTTGTTCTTACCATTTATAGCGTTTATAAACTGCCATTTCTAAAAACATTCCAAAGTGTAGTTGTGTAAAATAACTGTGGGTCAGTAATTCAGACAGAATTCCATAGAAAATGGTTTCTCTCTGCTGCATGAAATCTGGGGCTTCAATTGGGAAGACTCAAATGGCTGATATGTGGCTCAGATGAATGGGGGCTTGAATTATTTGGCAACCTCTTTGCTCACATGTCTGGCATGTTGGCCAGGATAGTGCAAAGGCTAGGCTCAGCTGGAGCTGTTGATAAGAGTGCATACACAGCGCTTTTCCATATGGACTGGGCTTCTCATTCTCGTAGTGTAATGGCTGGGTTCTGAAAGGAGGAAGCCCAAGACAGGGCACCAGGAGAGTGAGAGTTCTAGGAGAGACAGGTGAAGTTGCATGGGTGTTTGTGACCCAGCCTTGGAAATCACAGAATGTTGCTTCTGTTCTATTCCATTAATTAAAACAAGTACAGGCCTGCCCACATTCAAGGGAAGATGATACAGGTGTTAAAGCCTCAGAAGGACTCTGTACTTCTATATTTGAGTGCTTGTGGATGAACTGTAACCTAGCTTAATAGACAAAATTGAAAAGCTATCTTAACAGTATGCACCTGTAACAATGGCTGAGTGTTGGCCAATCCCAGCGGCCATACTTCAGCCACTCATGGACTGTTGAATGTTCAAACTCCATTCAAATAAGGAAACCCTGAGGTGTAACTAATCTGTTTCTGTACCTCATTTCTGATTCTTGTACGTCACTTTATCTTTTTTGTTTATAAATTTGTTCTTACCACGAGACACCCCTGCAGTCGCTGTGAATCTGCTGTGATTCTGGGGGCTGCCTGATTGGAGAATCGTTCATTGCTCAATTAAACTCCTTTAAATTTAATTCAGCTGAAGTTTTTCTTTTATCAGATGGTGTCAGAAGCAGGATCCAAAGCGGAGCTTCCAGTGACCTCGAGGAGCACTGAGTGAACACGCAAGGTACCAGCAGGACCCGCTTGTGTCCATGGATCTCTGAGTGTCTGGGGATGGTGGGTAAGCTCACTTTCAGATTTTGGAGCTCCATAGATTTGTGTTTTGAGCTCTCTTGAGTTTCTTTGAGCAAATTTCTGATCCAAACTGGGTTTGGAGTCACAACACAAACTGGACTGGGTCGAGGAACAGATTTGATCTGGGAATTAACTGGTTTGGATCCAGGTAGAGGCCTCTTACATCTGACTGGGTCAGAAAGGAACTAGTAGTAAGCAGTAATATTGCAGGGGTTATAATTTTGGCTTTTGAAAATTCACAGGGACTTTTGTGTTCTACCCCGTTTCATTTTTCTTGTGTGCTTAGGTAGAAAAAAAATTGTTGGCTAAGTTAAGAGAACTTGAGAGTAAAGCCAGTATTTTAGGTAAAAATGGGATCCTTAATTTCTGGAAAACCGAGTTCCTTCTGGTTTATACATTAGGCCTTGGAGGCAGTGAAGTCTTACAGACGTGGCAAAACCTTACTAAAGATAACTTACGGTGGCACATTCTGAATGAACAGCAATACATCGAAGTACATTTAAAAAGGAGGGTTCTTGGTAAAGTGCTTTTTGGCTAAGAACAGGTTTGGCACTACAGGATGTTAACTGCTGTTCTTTTTGGAATAATTTGCCTTGCACTCTTTGCTGATGGCTGTGGGTAACATGATTAGGCATGTACAGGATTGTGGGACCTGGGGAACTTTTTCCTCCCCAAAAGGGGAAACTTGAGAGCTAATGGGATGGCTGGAAAAGATCCCTTTGCTGCCAAGAAGTAGCCACCTCAACTTTTCAGTGTTGCTACAATGGGTGGGTCTCTCTCTGGCTTCCCTGATTACTTCGTTTTCCCCACCCTGCCACAGACAATGCTTTTCTCTCTCTCCTTTCCCTTTCCTATCTTTTTTGTTACTCAGGGCAACCACATGTTGAAACTCTTGGTCGGAGGTTGGATTAATGATGATGGGGCCCAACCAGGGGCAAATTTAAGCACTGCCCGTTTGATATTGCTAAGCAGAGTGGCTAATATTTATGTTTTCTCGCACATACTTTACTCTGGCCAGAACAAAGAGGTAGTTTTCCTTTATGAGGTGGCTTGGCCCCAGCATGATAGCGCAGCAAGCTAGGTCACTAGGGCTGCTCGGGAAAGGGGAAACCAGAAGCCTGGGATGCTGGCAAAAGGGCGATAATTTCTTACTGGTTGTATTTCTGGCTTCTCTCTCTTTGTGCAAATGGTTGAATGAATGGTAAAAATCACTGTCTTTTCTGTAAAGTTTTGATTAATGCAAAAAAGAATTCTGAAGTTAGCCTCAAACTGTTGTATTTGTGCTATGAATTCATTTTTCTGGGTCGAGGGGTACCTTAGGATAAAACATGGGCTTAGGACCCCATAAGCTCTCTGCTCAGGACAACCCAGCAAGCTGGTCAATAACAAACTTTCCCGTAGGTCCCTGAAACAAAGGAAAAAACGGGATGGAGACATCCACATCTTGTTTTATGTCCTTGGGAACTTGACCTTGTAACCACATGGCAGTATGTTCTCTTGGTCTCCGCCTTCCAGGGAACAGGAATTTTAGGGTTTGTCATAGTTAGCTCTAAAATTGAGTAGTTAAAAGCTTTTGCAAGCTCAAAATTAACTACTCTAGACCCCTGGGGAGGACGGTAGAGACTGCACTGTGCTGTTGCTCAGTAGCTATGATTTTGGCCTTTCACACTGGCCGTCTGGGTTTGAGTCCCTGCTTAGGAAGTAAGTCCTTTTGGTTTAATATCTGTATAATCTTGTCTAGTCTCTCCTTCTTCATGGACTGTCTTAAATTTTCCTTTCTCTGAGCACCTGGGAGGTTACCTTTGGTAAAGCTAAAAAGCCAGAAGTATCGGCTGGTTGGCCTGGCTACACAATCAGAGGTTAGTAAGAAAAATTTAAAAGGACTTTATTAAAGAGTGCTGTGGTTAAAAGTCAGCGTAATTAAAAGTGGATATTCAAGCTTTAACAGCCTGGACTCTTTGGGAATAACGAAGGCACCAGAAACCCCTTTTCTGGCTCTGTTCTTCCAAGGTCTCCACCCTAAAACCAATAACCAATTAAGTAACTTAAAAACTGGCAAATGAAAAATGCGATGACTACTATAGTAATCTTCTGTCTGTCTGCCTGTGTAATTATATATGCATTGTGTGTAATGTTTATATAAAAGAGCTCTAAGTAATTGGCTTAAACAAAAATAAGCACTTAAAACATATTTTGAAAGCAAAATAAAAACTGTAATGCCTTTTAGTTCAGGTGACTTTAGTAATCTTTGGGAAATAAAAATAGCTGTAAAGATTATTGATAGGTTGGGTGTGGTGGCTCACGCCTCTAATCCCAGCACTTTGGGAGGCTAAGATGGGGGAATCATGACATCAGGAGGTTGAGACCATCCCGGCCAACATGGTGAAACCCCGTCTTTACTAAAAATACAAAAAAATTAGCCGGGTGTGGTGGCAGATGCCTATAGTCCCAGCTACTTGGGAGGCTGAGGCAGGAAAATAACATGAAACCAGGAGGCAGAGCTTGCAGTGAGCCGAGATCATGCCACTGCACTCCAGCCTGGGCAACAGAGTGAGACTCCATCTCAAAAAAAAAAAAAAAACAAAACACAACAAAAAGATTTTTGATAAAGACATTTTATCTAAATTATGCAGGTCAGATATTAGGTTTGCTGAATGCTTTAAGGTCATATACTGCTTTGACTTGAAAATTATTCAATTTATTTTGGAGAAATTAAATTCTAAATAAGGCCTGGGAATGTATGGAGTTAGCCATGCCTCCTAGCTATGCAAAAAAGGTTATAAAGAGAAAGTATTTTACATAAAAAAGGACATTGTATGGTAAATTCTTGTTCTAAAGTGAAATGACTGGTTGTTTTAAAAGAGGGATGTTTACAAAAAATTAGCTGGGTGTGGTGGCACATGCCTTTAATCCCACTTACTTGGGAGGCTGAGTCAGGAGAATCACTTGAACCGGGAGGCGGAGGTTACAGTGAGTTGAGATTGCGCCACTGCACTCCAGCCTGGGTGACAGAGCAAGACTCCGTCTCAAAAAAATAAAAATAAAAAAGAAAAACAGGGATGTTTAGGGCAAGTCAGAAAGTCTAAACATGTCATACATGGTTGTGTAAGTTGTGAAAGAATTTATGAAAAGAAATTTATGCCAGAAATGTTGTAAGATTTAAAGGTGATTAGGTTTCCTAAATGCTTCATAAAATGCCACTATGATTTTTAACTGTACAGCTTGCCTGTTTTACAGCAAATAAGGCCTGGGACATGTGGAATTAGACACTAGAAAGAGACCTTATCTGCTTTTCTGTCTAGGTCTTAGGCTCCACACCTAGTACATAATTAAAATCCCTTACTTCCCAAGGTTTCACCAAAAATAAAAGTCACTAAGAGTTAACATTGTAAGATGTAACTGAGAGTACTGAAAAAAATAGGTTTACATGCAAGGTGTGTAAGGAGAATGAAATGTGTTTTTTGTAAGAGATTATAAGAAAGTATGGGAATGTACATTTTTGCCTAGGTTAGAGGGTTAAAGGATTGTTTTAAATAAAGTTTGAACGGTTTGTAGAAGGTTTATAAAGATTAATTATAAGAGATTCTATGTGTGAACATATTGGCTAAAGTTAAAATGGCATTATTCAGTTACTTTTCTCCATAAATTGGATATTGGAATAGAAACACTACAGAGTTTTCTTAGAACATTGTTCTGCTCTGAGAAAATGTAAAGGGTTACGAAAGGTTTATAAGAATCTTATCTTATGGTCCAACTAATTAAAACTGAATAGGTGTATAAAGTGTTATTTTAAAAACTAGCTTTAACATTAAAAATACACTGATGGAAACATAAAATTTGGTTTTCTCCTTTAAAAAGATTTTTATGTAATGTTAAAAGATAATGAAAGGTTTTTGTTAAGTAAACTATGAAAGAAAATGTAGGTGGAACGGAAGTAAAGGAGACAGAGTCAATTGGCCTCATGCTACCTTCATTGGGTCTTGTTTGGAAAACTGAGTCTCCTATCAGACTAATGTGTTTTCCTTTTTAAAATTTTTGAGTTACTTTGGCTAAATGAATGACTTTATGGTAACCTAAGATTCTATTTTATAATATCCAGTGTTTTAAACGTTTGGCATTTAACAAATCTTTCAAAATCAAACTCTGGATTACCATGCTAAATCAGCCAATACTAAAATTGTTTAAATATACAATTTGAATGAATTCTATGGTCTAAGTCACGTTGCCTATGAACCCATTACTTATCAGTGCTGTGTACCTAAACTGGAGAAACAACTGGTGTTGAAGAAAACGTAAGTCCAATGTGAAGCACGGACTCATGAAGAACCAGGATGGCTGCCTTGTCCTTCCTGAGTCCTTAAGCTTTTGTTATTAAAGGTTCTGCATTCCATGACTCATCGTGGAACAGATAAAATAATCCAAACTGAATATGTTGATGTGGTGACTTATAAAAATTGTGGAAATGATTTAAAACCAGTGTTTGGTTCCATATTCCTGGGAAAACAAGCAAAGCTTCAGGTATATTTGGCTACCTAATGGGCCATTTAAACATTTATAAAGGGGTGTCATTCAATTGTCATTTTCAGTGCATGTTTTCTGGTTGTATAAAAGCTTTTCCATGTAAGAGGGTTGATGTTATAACAGTAGACTATTATGCTACAGTGTATTTTCACAAGGTAAAGAAAGTTTTTTTTTTTTTTTTTTTTTTTTTTTTTGAGACAGAGTCTCACTCTGTTACCCAGGCTGGAGTGCAGTGGCGCCATCTCAGCTCACTGCAACCTCCACCTCCTGGGTTTAAGCAATTCTCCTGCCTCACAGCCTCCTGAATAGCTGGGATTACAGGTGTGTACCATCACACCCAGCTAAATTTTGTATTTTTAGTAGAGACGGGGTTTCACCGTGTTGGTCAGGCTGGTCTTGAATTCCTGATCTTGTGATCTGCCCGCTTTGGCCTCCCAACATGCTGGGATTACAGGTGTGAACCACTGTGCTCAGGCCAAAGAAAGCTTTTTATGGCTCACTGAGGATAACAGCTGTACAATCTAGAATCTGAAGGTTGAATTTTCTGAGAACATCAGAGAAAGACTGTCCTTGCCATTCATACTACAACAAAACTTTGGAGGCTTGAACCTTGGGTTTGTAATCTCACAACTGAGAGGGGTCCCTTCACACTCCTGGAACTGTACACCCATTGGAACCCTTAAGGTAAAACTAACCAAGAAAGTTTCTCCCCAGAAGAAGATGGCATCCTTGATGTGAATGGCTTATTCCCAAGGTCACCGATCAATACTTCTACTATCACAAGAGTCTTATTTTTGAATGCTGCTTTTCCTTGTTTATGTCTCTATGAACAATAGAAATGGAAAGGGGGTCTATTATGTGCACTTATAGGGTATACTTTTATTTGTGAAGGATTTTGCAGCCAGCCTTATACATGAATAACCTTATACTTTAGTAGATAAAAGATGAAGGCCAATGTATGTGAGAAACTTTAGTGGTATATAAGTTGCCTCATAATTGGTCAAAACTCTTCTTAACCCACATCATGGATTAAGGAGAACATTGCCAGGAGGCCTTCACTCTTCTAGAAGGACATCATTTTTTAGGTCCTTTTTCCATGGTTTAGAATAAAAGAGGCAATAATTATAAATGTCTCCCTCATAATAGCCTCTACAGCAAATGATACTTCAAAGGCTATGGTTACACAACAGACTTTAAATTCTCTTTTGAAAGTTATGCTGAATAATAGAATTGGCTAAACAGAAAAGTACCTGTGCAGCTGCTGACACTTGTGGACTGTGAGAAATACGTCAAATGTTTATTATAAAAATTCAGTTATAGGGGATTAATGAAAAGACCAGTTAGTCAAGTGAGTAGACTCTTCATTTAGCTCATTCTTGAATCTATTTAATTTTAGGTGGTTTATGGGGAACGTGGGTGAGGAGGATACTCCAAACTCTTGGTATTATCCTCTCAGTAGTCATAATAGTCTGCCTGGTGTGCTGTATTCTCCCAAAAGTTTTATTTTTTATTTTATTTATTTTTTTGAGATGGAGTCTCACTCTGTCACCCAGGTTAGAGTACAGTGGCACCATCTTGGCTCACTGCAACCTCTGCCTCCCGGGTTCAAGCGATTCTTGTGCCTCAGCCTCCAGAGTAGCTGGAATTACAGGTGCCCGCCACCATGCCTGGCTAATTTTTGTATTTTTAGTAGAGATGGGGTTTCACCATGTTGGCCAGGCTGGTCTTGAGCTCCTGACCTCAAGTGATCCACTGGCCTCAGTCTCCCAAAGTGCTGGGGTTACAGGCATGAGCCACTGCACCTGGCCTATGCTCTCAAAAGTTTTAAATATTTGCATGCAACCATCTCTAGAATGTGAAATGGTCTCTCTTCAACTGGAATGACAAAAGCTGAAAGAAATGTGTGACCATGAGGACACCATAACCTATGAATGACGTGCCGAGATGGGAAACCCAAAATGATGGCAACTGAGAGTGGTGCTAAGGCCTTATGTTTTGTCACACTCACCTAAGTGAGAACCTGGCTTTTAGCCGTGTGGTGGGGGGCGATTTTTTAAAAAACAAAATTATGTGAGGCCATTTTTTTGGAATGAGCTCATGCACTAGGCCCCAATAAACCAAACCAAACTAAAATGGAGTCACTTTTGCTAAATGTGACATAATCAAACTAAAGCTTTAAGAAAACACATAGATCCTAGAACAGACCAGGTTTTGTTTTTGTCCTGTAAACAGGATATTCCAACATAAGGAGTTACCCTCTACTTAGTCCTTATTCTCTCCTTGCAAAACCCACTGTTACACTGTTTCCCAGTGGGTTTCAAAACCATATAAATGCATATACAATAATGATAGTAATATCAATGACTAAGGTTTTGGTCAATATCTCAAAATTGAGGAAATGTCCAGAAGGGGAGAATTGTTAAGGCAAACTAAATAGGTCCTGAGAAAGACTTCATCCTTTTATATTTGCATCCTTGTAGATGAGCTGTAACCTAGCTTAATAATCATACAAAATTGAAAACCTAACTTAATAGTATGCACCTGTAATAATGACTGAGTGTTGGCCAATCCCAGCAGCCATACTTCAACCACACATAGACTGCTGAGTGTTCAAACTGTGTTCAGAAATGTTGAGCTGTAACCATTCTCACTGTTTCTGTACCTCACTTCAGATTCCTGTACATCACTTTACCTTTTTTGCCTATAAAATTGTTCTTATCATGAGACACCCCTGGAGTCTATGAATCTGCTGTGATTCTGGGGGCTGCCCAATTCACGAATCATTCATTGCTCAATTAAACTCCTTTAAATTTAATTTGACTGAAGTTTTTCTTTTATCCCAGGTTTCACCGCTTTATAGGAGCAGTATAAAAAATTTGTGGTCATTTTTTAAAAGCATCATAGCACCCAATTCACAAGTTTTTTTTTAAGAGATTTTTTTTTCTTTTTCTAATTATCTTACAAAAAAGAAGATATCTGGCGCTTTATAGGAGGAAACCAGAGGCAAGTCCTGTGTTTTACTATAAAGTCAAGTGCAGGAATACTAACCAATTCCTTTATTTTCCAATATTTACCAGTTCATTCGTTGGTACACAGTAGGTTCCAGAAAAATGTTAGTGGGAAAAATTAATTGCTATGAGAATTTCACATGAATTATGTTTCTTCCAAGGCTCCTTGCAGTCAATCAGGATGGATGTTGCATTAGTGTTTTCTCTGATGTAGCAGTCATTAACTACAGCTCTATTAGCTGTTCATTTGTGGCATGTAATAGATCCAAATACAGAGGACTGCTTTTGAACTGAGCCATTGTTTCATGAATATTAGAACACAAATCAATGCATATTGACTGGGCTTGTGTAGATGAATGTGATAGCATTGCCCTCAACAAAATATGGTTCATTTCTTCAAAACAACGTGTAAAGCTTAGAATAAAAATAAGAAGTACTTAAGTTTTTCAAGATATTGAACTCTAGGCATTGAGGTAATAAGTTCGTTTTTACAGATGCTTGATGCTGTATGAAAAGATACTACACTTTCTAAAGCAGCTACTTCTGTGTGGATGGTGGTGGGTAAGAGGCCAGAGAAGGATGATAAGTATAAGTAACACTCTTAACGGCACTTTAGCGAGCATATATCCTCTCTATTGGCACTCAGAAGAAACTTGTGAGGCAGGCACTATCATCCCAAATGTACAGACAAGCAAATTGATACCAGAGGTTCTGTCACTGTCTTGCAGTGGTGGAATTGGAGATTTAAATTCCTCAGATATGATCACCTCTGGAGAGTCACATCTGATCCTCCTCAGACAAATACTCTTTCTCTGTGTTCTCATAATATCTTGAAATACATCTATATCTACCGCTTTGTGTTGTAATTATCTTCTTATGTGTTTGTTTATCCCCATTTGAGTTTAAGACAAAAGAAAAGTCCTTGTCTCATATCAGCATCCACTAAGGATTTAAACCAAAGTGACCAGTGAATGCTTGCAAAATGAAAGAATAAATTGTTGAAGATCCTTTAACTCTAAAAATATCTCTACCAATCCATGATGCATTTTAAGAAAAGTGTTCTGTTAGAATAGGGTGAAGAAAAACTGATAGTTGTGAATAGGATGCAAGGGAACCATAGACACAGAGACCTGTGAATCATCTCTGGCCTTGTTCTAGCTTATTCTCTGGAATATACTGGGAATAGTAAGGAGGCATGTGTGCCTGAGTGGAATGATTAAGGGAAAATATTAGGAATTGAGGTCAAAGAGTTAATGAGGTGGGGGTAAGATCATCTATAGCCCTGTAGGACAGTTAAGAAATCCCAAGTGACCTGATCAGAGCAGACAAAATGATCCTTTTAAAACCTACAATGAAAATAGATGGGGGCTGGGCCAGAGTGGAAGTAGAGAGACCTGTCTTGATTGATTTACTGAAGTGATCAAGATGAGAACCATTGTTCCTTAGACAAAAGGGAGAAGTGGTTGGATTTTGCATGTATTTTGAAAGTAGAGCCAAGAGGACCAATTAGATATGGGGTGAGAGCAAGACAGGAGTGAAAGTTGAAACCAGTATTTTTGGCTTGTGCACTTAAAAGGATGGAAATACCATTAGTTGAGATGGGAAAATGTATAGATGAAGCAGATTTTGAGAGGGAAGATAGAGTTAACTTTTGGACAATGTAAGGCCTGAGATTAGTATTAGACATTCAACAGGATAATATTCAGTAGGCAATATGCTTGGATCTCATGATTATATCAGGGATATTCTAGAGGTTAGCACAGAGAGGCAATTGTGGTTAACATAGCATAGAGATGATAGTAAAAGCCAGGAGGTGGAATGATATCACCAAATTATTGAATGCAAACAATGAGAAGAGGTTCAAAGTTTGAGGCTTGGGATGTTTCAAATAACAGGTCCAGGATAACTAAGGAGTCTGTAAAAGTGACTAAGAATGAATTAAGTGAGAGGGGAGGAAAACCAAGGAATATGATGTCTGAAACTAAGTGAAGAAAGGATGTCAAAGGAGGAGGTATGGCCAAATATCAATGCTATTAATATGTCAAGTGTACTGGAGACTGAAAATTGATCATAGGTTTTAGCAATGTTTAAGACATCTGCGACTTTGAAATAAGGTTTGGTGGCATGTTGGGGGTAAAGGTCTGACTCGAAATTAAGGGAAGCTTAGTAGGGAGTAATTGAAATCAGCAATTACACATGGGGCTTTTAAGAGTTTTGTTACAAAGAAAAACAATGAACCAACTGGAAGAGGAAGTGGGGTACAGAAAAGCTTTTCAAGAAAATTTTAAGACTATATATATAATATACATATATATAAATACATATATGTAGATACACACGTTTAATATGTGTATATATATAAGATGTATGTAGGGGTGTGTGTGTGTGTATTAGCAGTGGAAGAGATCCAAGTTACCCTGAGTTACTGGTGGCATATCCATGCGGGACTGCAGCAACTTCAGTCCTTGTCTCCTTGGAAGAATATATTTTACAGGGCAGAAGAAGAGACCAAGGCAAGTTTCAGAGCAGGAGTGGGTTTATTTAAAAGGCTTTAGAACAGGAAAGAATGGAAAGTTCATTTGAAAGAGATTCAAGATGGTGCCCAAAGGTTAAAAAGAACATTTAACCTTGATTTTAGGGCTTTATAGACTCGCCTCTTTCCCATGCTTTTTCCCATAGGATGGGCTTTCTGCATGCGCAATACCCTCCTTACCCTTTGGAAGTGAGCACACCTGATATGTTTAGGGAGTGACATGCATGCCCATCTGAGGCTTCTTCCCATTTACTAGTGGCGTGTACCTGCAAAGGTCATATTTCACCATTTTGTCTCTTTATGCGCATGTCCAGGAAGTTTCTTCTCCCTGGCATCTGCATTCAATTAATTCTTTTAATGTTAATAGCTGTGGATCATCAGGAGATTGTGTCTGCCTGCGGCTGTTGAATTACCATGTTTAGAAAGACAGTGTGATAATCATTGAAACAACACCTCACGTTCTTAGTGGGTGGGGGCAGAGCCCTCTCCTGCCCCTCTCATGCCTATCTAACTACCTGTAACATATGTGTGTGTTTATATTTGTATGTATGTATGTATCTTCTGTACATACAAGTCTAAAGACTTGATTAGATTTAGGTTTAAACACTTTTGGCAGTAACACTTTGTGAGTGATATTGTGTAGTTCATATTGTATTTCATTGGGGGACACGACTACCAGGTTGTCTTAGTGATTCTACATTTCTGTGTATCTATATTATTTGTTTAGGGTTTGTCCAACAGATCTTTTCAAGAAAAAGGTACATTTTCTCTTTTACATTTAGCAAATAATCTGTGTAGTGATATTCTAGTGCTGTATAGAGATATCCTGTTTGATTTAGTGCCTAAATCAATTATATAATTGGGAGACTTCAAATGATGATTTCCAAATTTTAACATTTATTTTTAAAAATTCTTAGCAGTTTCTTTTGGATAAAGGACAGCTTTTTTTCCTCCCATCAACTGGGGTTGAACTGTACTTGTGTTTAAAAGCATAATTTTCCCTTTAATTACTAATTATCAAAATAAGAAGTTGGAAACTCTCCAGGACATTGGTCTGGGCAGAGATTTCTTGCATAATATCCTAGAAGTACAGGCAACCAAAGCAAAAATGGTCAAATAGGATTACATCAAGTTAAAAAGTTTCTGCGCAGCAAAGGATACAATCAAGAAAGTGAGGAGACAACCCACAGAGTGGGAGTGAATATCTGCAAACTACCCATCTGACAAGGGATTGATAACTAGAATATAGAATTAGCTGAAACCACTCAGAAGGGAAAAAAATCTAATAATTCAGTTAAAAAATGGACAAAAGATGTGAATAGACATTTCTCAAAAGACATATAAATGGCAAACAGGTGTATGAAAAGGTGGTCAACATCATTGATCATCAAAGAAATGTAAATGAAAACTGCAATGAGATATCAACTCACCCCAGTAAAAATGGTTTTTATCCAAAAGACAGGCAATAACAAATGTGAAGATGTGGAGAAAAAGAGATCCTCGCATGTTGTTGGTGGAAATGTAAATTAGTACAGCCACTATGCAGAACAGTTTGGAGGTTCCTTAAAAAACTATGAACAAAACTACCATATGACCCATTAATCCCACTGCTAGGTCTATAATAATAATAAATCAGTATATCAAAGAGACCTCTGTACTCCCATGTTTATTGCAGCACTATTAACAATAGCCAAGATTTGGAAGCAACCTGTATCCATCAACAGATGAATGGATAAAGAAAATGTGGTACCTATACACAATGGAGTACTATTCAGTCATAACAAAGAATGACATCCTATCGTTTGCAGCAACATGGATGGAACTGGAGGAGATTATATTAAATAAGACAGGCACATAAAAACAAACTTCATGTATTCTCACTTATTTGTGGGAGCTAAAAATTAAAACAATTGAACTTATAGAGATAGAAGGTACAGTGATGGTTACCAGAGTCTGGGAAGGGTAGTAGGGTGTGGGGCAGGGAGCCATTAGGGATGGTTAATGGGTACAAAAATATGATTCAATAGAATGCATAAGTATTTGATAGCACAATAGGGTGACTGCTGTCAACAGTAATGTATTGTACCTTTTAAAATAATAACAATGGATTGTTTATAACAAACAAATACTTGAGGTGATAGGTACCCCATTTACCCCAATGTGATTTATTTTTTATTGTTATTTTTGAGACAGAATTTTGCTTTTGTCACCCAGGCTGGAGCGCAATGACACGATCTTGGCTCACTACAACCTCCACCTACCAGGTTCAGGCAATTCTTCTATCTCAGTCTCCTGAGTAGCTGGAACTACAGGTGTGCACCACCATGTCTAGCTAACTTTTGTATTTTTAGTAGAGACGGGGTTTCACCATGTTGGCCAGGATGAGCTCGATTTCCTGACTTTGTGATCTGCTTGCCTTGGCGTCCCAAAGTGCTGAGATTACAGGTGTGAGCCACTGCGCCTGGCCTCCGATGTGATTATTAGGCATTGTATGCTTATATCAAAATATCTCATGTACCCCATAAATATATATCCATAAAGTAGTATCCATACCACTACCCTTCCCAGCGTCTGGTAACCATAATTATATTTTCTGTCTCCATAAGTTCAATTGTTTTAATTTTTAGCTCCCACAAATAAGTGAGAATACACGAAGTTTGTTTTTGTGTGCCTGTGTTATTTAATATAATCTCCTCCAGTTCCATCCATGTTGTTGCAAATGACAGATCCATATACATCTACTATGTATCCATAAACACACTTTGGGATGCTGAGGCAGGCGGATTGCCTGATCTCAGGAGTTCAAGACCAGCCTGGGCAACACAGTGAAACCCTGTCTCTAATAAAATACAAAAAATTAGCTGGGCATGGTGGTATGCACCTGTATTTCCAGCTACTGGGGAGGCTGAGGCAGAATAATTGCTTGAACTCTGGAGGTAGAGGCTGCAGTGAGCTGAGATCACGCCACTGCGCTCCAGCCTGGGTGACAGAGCGAGACTCCATCTCCAAAATAAATAAAATGATAAATAAAAGTTAAGTTTGTATAATAATTACTTCCAATTATGGAAAATATTTTTAAAAATATTATTTTAATGTGTGTGTATATGTTCATTTTTTTCTTAAATATGAAGTAACAGCCTATTTGCAAGTTGAAGAGAATGATTTAGAAGGGAAGAAAACTTTGATTTATAGAAAAGAGAAGGAAGAACTATTAGAGTGAGGTTTTTTGAAGGGGAAAGGAGGACAGACTTGGATACACAAGGATGGGAGTGTATAGATGGTACACTTATACTAACATCTAAAAATGTAACTGCCCGACAGTTCACCTTGCCTGGTGCCTAGACAGAGACAATTTAGCAGGACAGGGGAATTGTAATAGAGAAGGTGTAATTCACGCAGAACTGGCTGTGCGGGAGACTGGAGTTTTATTCTTACTCAAGTTAGTCTCTGTGAGCATTTGGTGATTGGAGTTTTAAGGATAATTTGGTGAATAGGGGACCAGTGAATTGGGAGTTCTGAATGGTCAAGTCAGAGATAAAATCATAGAGAGTTGAAGCTGTGCTCTGGTGCTGAGTCAGTTTCTGGGTGGGGGCCACAAGACCAGATGAGCCAGTTTCTCATTCTGGGTGGTGCCAGCTGATCCACTGAGTGCAGGGTCTGCAGAATCTCTCAAGCACTGATCTTAGGTTTTACGATAGTGATGTTATTTACAGGAACAATTTGGGGAGGTTTAGAGTTTTGCAGCCTCCAGCTGTGTGACTCCTAAACCATAATTTCCAATCTTGTCACTAATTTGTTAGTCCTACAAAGGCAGTCTAGTCCCCAGGCAAGAAAGGTGTTTGTTTTGGGAAAGGGTTTTATTATCTTTGTTTAAAAGCTAAACTATAAACTAAGTTTCTCCCAAAGTTAGTTCAAACTATGCCCAGGAATGAACAAGGGCAGCTTGGAAGTTAAAAGGAAGATGGAGTTGGTTAGTTCAGATCCCTTTCACTGTCTTCAGTTATAATTTTGCAATGGCAGTTTCAGTAATGCAAGGTAAATGGGTACAAATGTTGGGTACAAACACGGTGGGTAGTTGGATGTGGCTAGAGGAAATTTGGGGCAGTTCTATTCTGACTGCTTCAGTTTTTTCAGTGATATATGAAGCAATGACAGTGATGGGGTACAAAAAGTAGAGATATGCACAGGGCGAGTTATTGGTGATGACAAGTTCTAGGCAGGACCACTGAGACAGTGGGGAGCAAGAAGAAAATCTGTTTACCTTTAATAATGACAGAAAGTGGAGAAACTCTAGTCAGACAGTAGCAGGTCCCTGGAAAAACCCCACTTTCAAGCCAAAAGGCCTGAAACCCATGGCCAAAAGTGAGAACATCTATCCCTGTGTGCTTGCTGTCTCCTTACTGGTTCTTTCTGAATAGTGTATTTTTTAAAAAAGTACCAATCAAATGTTGCCTTTTCCAAAACGACCTATGTCCCACCCTGCCCCCATCCTGTGCCTATAAAGACCCCAGACTCAGCCAGCAGAAGAGAGAAGTGGCTGGACATCAGGGAGAAGTAACTTAACTTCAGAGATAGTGGCTGGATGAAGCAACTTGACTTTGGAAGAGAGAGGCAGATAGGCTTGACTTCAGAGGAGAGTGACCTCTTCCTGTCCCCGTTTTAGCTCCCCTCTCCACCGAAAGCCGCTTTCAGCATAAAATTCGCTGCATTCACCATCCTTCAGTTCATCCCTGTGACCATTCCTCTTGGGCACTGGACAAGACTTTGGGATGCACCAAGTGCAGGTACTCAAAAAGGCTGTCACATTGGCCCTTTGCCATCATTGGAGGAGGGCAGCCACCCTACATGAGGCAAAGGGCCCACTGAGCTGATAACACACTGCTGTCTGTGGATGGCAGAGCTAAGAGAGTATTGTAAAACACCCTCTGGGGCCTTGGGGTCACATGCATCCTCACCTGGATACTGTTGCGGGGACTGCACAGAGTTTGCTCCTGCCGTCACTGAAGCAGCCAGCTGGTTGCTGCACTCACCGGCTCCTGTGCTCCCTCCCACGAGGGGTGGAGCGTGGTGGACCTGAGCAAACAGTTTGCTCCTGCCAGCTGGTTCCTGCACTTCCTCACTGTGGTTCCTGCACTTGTTCCCGCTTCTGAGGGGTTGGGCAGGGCAGGCTGAGTAAACGGGGCACCCCTGTTGTGAATCCCACAAAGGGGTCAAGAAAATAACCCTGCGTCACCTTCAGGCACAGTAAAGTGGACTGTGGGAAGAGAATTTCTTCAGGGGAGAGGCAACTTTCTAAAAATAATCTTTTAGCAAATAATTATGATATGCTTTATGTTTTGGTTTCTTAATTTGACTTTGTTCTTGGGGTTTTGGGAGCTTCTTGAATTTGTGGGTTTGTAGTTTTTGAAATTCAGTTTACAGAGTATTTGGCCAAATGTTTTTTCTTTTCCCGTCATCTTCCACTCCTTTTACATGTAAATGAGGCCTCTTAAAGTTTTCCCACAGCCTACTGATCCTCCGTTTTCTATGTTTTTTTTTCCTCTGTCTTATTTCTTTGTTTTCATTTTGTGTAGTTTCTGTTGTTATGTCTTCAAGTTCACTAATCTTTTTCTGCAGTGTATAATCTGCTATTAATCCCATCCAGTTTATTTTACATCTCTCACTTTACAGTTTTCATCTCCCCAATTTTGATTGGAATCATGTTTATATCTTCTAGTGATAGAGATAAGAGGCAGGGAAATTCTGGTAAGAAGAGGGCAGGTCCCTGGTGAGGGCCCCACCCCTCAAGCCAAAAAGCCTGATACTACAGCCCAAAGTGAGAACTTCCATCCCTGTTTTCCCCCTCGAATGTTGCCTGCCCTGCCCCCACATCCCATGCCCATAAACATCCCAGGCTCAGCCAGCAGACAGAGAAGCAGCTGGACGTCAAAGACTACAGTTGGTCATTGTAGAGAAGTGGCTTGACTTCAGAGGGACAGCTGGATGACATAGTTTCAGAGAAGAGACTTCAGGGGAAGATTACCTTCCCACTCCATCCCCTTTTCAGCTCTTCTTCCCACTAAGAGCCACTTTCATCAGCAATCAAATCTCCTGCATTTACCATCTTCAATTTGTTTATGTGACATCATTCCTCCTGGATGCCGCACAAGAACTCGGGCGCCACAAGGGCGGGTGCAAAAGGCTGTCACACTGACCCTCCACTGAGCTGTTAACACTTGAGCCATCTGCAAACAGCAGAGCTGAAAGAGTACTGTAGCACTTCCTCCTGGGTTTGAGGGGTTGCAGGCACAGCCCCCTTTAGATGCTGCCGTGGGGCTGGTATGGAGTTCACTCCTGCTGGAGCCCAAAAGCACTCGCCCTAGCTCCCACATCTGCTCACCTGCACTCGCCCTCTGGCGAGGGTGGAGCAGCAAATAAGTGCAGTTCACCCTTGCTGGGCTGAAGTGGCTGGCTAGTTCCCGTGCCTGTGCACTCCAGTTCCCGCCCACGAAGGGGTCAGGGAAATATCTTGCTTCACTAGCACATATTCTAGTTTACTGAACATGTGGAATATAGTTAAAACAACTGTTTTAATGTCCTTGCCTTGTAATTCCATCATTTGTGCCATTTCTGAATTGGTTTGGATTGATTGACTTTTCAGTATGTGTCATATTTTCCTGATTTTTGAGTGTCTGATAAGTTTTGATTATGTGCTAGATACTGTGACTTTTACTTTGTTTGGTGCTGGACATTTTTCTATTCTTGTAAATGTCCTTGAGTTTTGTTCTGAAGCATGATTGTTACTTTCAAAACAGTTTGATCTTATCAAGACTAACTTTTAAGGTTTGTTAGATGATACCTGAAGAATGTTTTGTGTGGGGTTAGTTTTTTCCATTGGCGAGGCAAAACAGTATCCTATTTAATGCTCAGTAAGTTATGAGCTTTTCCAGTCCAGATGGAGGGATTAGGCACTGTTCCTGATGCTGTGTGAGTACCAGGCACTGTTACTTGGGTGGTCCTTCCCCTAGCCTTGGTTAGTTTCCTCGCATGCATATGCTGATTAGTATTCAGCTAAAGACTGAAGGAAGTTGGGCATGGTGGCTCATCCCTGTAATCCTAGCATGTTGGGAAACTGAGGTGGCAGATGGCTTTGAGCTCAGGAGTTTGAGAGCATCCTGGGCAACATGGCAAAACCCCATTTCTACAAAAAATACAAAAATTTGCCAGGCATGGTGGTACATGCCTGTGGTCCCAGCTACTTGGGAGGTTGAAGGTGGAGAATCACTGAGCCCAGGAAGCAGAGGTTGCAGTGAGCTGAGATCATGCTACTGCACTCCAGCCTGGGTGACAGAGTGAGAGAGACCCTGTCTCAAAAGGAGGAGAAAAAAAAAAAAAAAAAAAAATGAAGGAAGAAACCTCTGCAGATCTCCATAGTTATCTCTCCATGTATTTCTCTCCTCTCTGGTATTCTGTTCTGTAACTTTAGCTTCCTTGATCTCCTCACCTTTATTCTTCAACTCAGGGAGACCAGTGCTCCCTTACTCCCACTACACCTGGCCTGGAACATTACTGTAGGCAGTGAGCTGTTATTACAGAACACAACTTCTCTTGTTTTCCATCTTTCAGGAATTACTGTACTTTGTTGCCTAATGCCCACTGTGTTGAAAACCACTGTTTTATATATTTTATCTTATTTTTTCAGACAAGAGTATAAATCTGATCTCTGACACTCCATTTTTGCCAGAACAGAAGGTCAAGTAAATTTGTTATAATTCAGCTTTTTTATTGTTAGAACAGTATATTAACACTGTATTAATTAGCTAATTATCTGACAGAAAACAGGGGTGTGAGGGAATGGGACCTGGAAAGGGTAGTTCTAGGGAGAAGTACATGTAGTTTGTCAGTGTGAGAGCACTGGTAGTTGGGACAGGGCTGACATTACCTATTTCCATACTGGTAGGCCAGACTGAAGAAAAGTATCTATATGTAGGTCTTTAATCATTTGAAAAGATGAAATTATTATTTTGGCAAATGAAGTTGTTTATCTTAAGATATTCGGGTATCTTTTACTTGACCACCACAAATCTAAGGGAAAAAACAGTCCATATTTTTCTTGTTTATTTGATTTTTGTAGTGGCTTCTCTGCAGTACGGTGAGGAGAAAGCATTGACTTAATATTCGTATGATATATATCTACCAGTAAGAAGCAATTCTTATGAAATGGGACAGATGAATACTATAAGAGTATAAGAAAAAGGAGGTTCGATTTTCAGAGGTAGAATCACAGTATCTTAATAGAAAAATAATTACTAGTAAAAGTTCTAATGACAAAGATAAACTCTACCACAAATATGTGTGAAGTGTTCTAATTAATTGTTTGTGTTGTGATAAAGGATCCTTGCCTCCTTCCTTACACCTCTAGTATTACCATCAAGCGATAAACTTAAGAGGAAGATCTGATCAATTATAAAAACAAAGCAGCTACATTTTCTTGGCAGACCTCGGTGTTGCACTAAAGGATTTTTTGACTCTTGTTACATTTACAGAACCAGAAGTCTACCCCACTCAGGGAAATATACAATGTGTATTCTCTTCATTCTTCTGTGATCACATTCTCTTAAAAGCAGGATGCACTACTCATGTTATATTTCATCAGTGAGGTTTGGGAGGGGCCTCTTCCCTCTGTGACAAAATGAGTTATTCAATGTACTCTTTCCCTAGAGGAATAAAAGAGAAGAAAATAAATATCAAGAGAATGAATTGAGTATGCCACTACTCAGTTTTACTGACACACCAAAAAGGAAGTTAAAAGTAAAAAAGTAAAGTTAAATATTAAGGGAAATGGGATTGGTTTTCCAGCTCATGGTTCCATTCTTAGTAGACAGGACCAAGCAGTCCTCGAACTAAGCAGATTGCCACATACCAGTGGGTTGAATTAGTGGGTGTCACTGATGGGCACATATCTGGTTGAAGCTGGATACCTCCTTTATTTTATTTTAATTTTTTGTAGAAGTGGGGGTCTCACTGTGTTGTCTAGGCTGGTCTCGAACTCCTGGGCTAAAGTGATCATCCCACCTCAGCATCTTAAAGTACTGGGATTACAGGCATGAACCACTGTGCCTGGCCTGGATACCTCCTTTAAATTTGGTGATGTAGCATTCAGTGGTCCTGGTAGAGGTACTATTCCGAAAAAGACTTGGAGGGAAGATTTTCTAATGCAAAGGTGGCCAGATCTATTCAGACATCATCCTGCACTACATATACAAGAGACTTTTTTACTCCAGGTGGGTCCGTGAGGGCCACATCTGTATTAATATACAGTATATACTCTAACATTCCATGGGACAGACGCTGGGTTTGAGCACTAAAAATTGTGTACTATCTGATTTTATGGCCTGCTATAAGCATTATTCATTATGCTATCATAGGAAGTGTTAAAATTTCCAGCATGAGATCCCCTTTAGGGGTTCTGAGCTGACCTGATGAATCGTTGGTGTTATAATACTCCGCAGTTAGTGGCCATATTGGTATCAGTGCAACAACCAAGGTCTGTGTGTTCAGTATAGCATAAGACACAGTTTGCAAAGAGTAAAATTCAAGCGTGAAAAGTTAAAGCATGCTAAAGTAAGCAACATGATTAATGTTTTTTTTTCCTCTCTGAGTGTATCAAATGTGTCCAGTGAACATTCTTGATTCTGTTAAAATATTTCATATATTTGTAATAAATGCTCATGCAAGTTCTAGGAGTGAGGGTTCAGTCTTGGGCAGACCTTAAATGTCTAATGATTATGAAATATTGCCAAGGATGTACATTTGGTTGCATGCCACACTTGCACCCATACTTCATATATACTCTTTTAGTCACTCATTCAGCAATTATTTATCAGCTTCAATTTTTGTACTGTTGTAAAGACTGGTGATGAAAGATGAATAAGATACTCCCCATCTTTAAGATTCTTATATCTAGTAAAATGTAACTGGGGTGGTAATTTTTATGTTATATAGATTTTGAAATTAGGTGCATTGATCAGAGTCATATAAAAGACAAGTAGAGGTTATGAATTATGAAGAGTTTCAAACTGTCTTTGAAGAACCAATACTGAGGTAGATCTGAGAAAGTTAACGGTTGGAAATCATCTGTTTCATTAAGAAATTGAGTTCTGACTGACTTTTTGCCTTTGGGAACACAAGTAATTTGCTTTCCAGGAGTGGTAACAGATCCACTTTTCTCTGCTCTCCTGAATTTTGTCTTCCAGGCAGTTGAGATCATTTTTAGGTCAGAAGTATTGTATGGGTGGTGCCTTCACATCCCTGATGTCCTCTGGCATTCACACCGTTCCTGTGCAAAGGCTAGGCAAGTATTGATTTTATTTCCAAGCTATAAATTGACATCCGAGCAGACTAAGCCACTTGTCCAAGGTCATACAGCTACCAAGTATTGGAGCAAGGGCTCGGCTTCTGTGCTCAAAGCCAACTAACTTTATTAACTAAAGTTTTCTCAAGTAGACAACTTTCTAGTGTTTCCTGTGCTGATTTCTGGAGTAGTAAACAAGTGTTCCTTCTGCAGACCTTGCCACTTTTTCCCCTTCTACAGTGGGTAGGGTGAGCAGGGTAAATGATAGGAAACGGATATAACATTCCCACTATTGGTTCTCAAATACAAATTTTGGTTTTGAAAGGGGAAACTACTTCCAGAGCTGTGAGCACCACAGAAGTGTTTTTTTTCCCTCCCTTTATTATCTCATAACAAAGTGATATCATGTTGTCCATTTACACGTGAGGAAACTGAGTCTTAGAGGGTTGAAATATTTTTTCGTAGTTATACAGCTTGTAATTGGTCGTGTTTATTGGGGTCACATCAGCCTTCAATTGTTCTTTATCCTCTGGCACCCTAGGCCCTCAGGCAGGAGTGTGGGAGGAAAATGGTAGGATGGCTGGGTTATAAAACGAAGTAAGAAGAGCTAGCTGAACTAGTATTGGTACAGCATACCAGGAGGAAGGCAGTAGGTGGAAAAAGAGGGAGAGCAGGTGGCTTGTGCAGTGTCTTTCGTATTTGTAAGTATTTTGTACACTCCGCCTTCTCCAGGCAGAACAAGTTTTCTCTTCATGTCCTTCCTTCACCTCAGGGCTTATATAATTCTGTCTGTGTTCTTTTCATAGATACGATTACAGAAAACTCAAACACAATTTACTAGAAGAAAAATTATTTTAACTTGTATATTTATGTAACACATACTATCTTAGTGATTAAGTCCTAAAATTAAAATTCCAGTTAGGACTTTTTATTCACAATTATATCACAGTTTATCACATGGCTGATATTGCTGCTAATGGCTTGGGCCCACAGAGTACCTTTTTAATAGTACCTCAGATTATTCCAGTGGGTGGTTGCTTAGCAGCACAGAGGTGAAGACAGATGGCATTTGAATTCTGACTCTTGCATAGCTATTTGACCTTGGGCAAGGTTCTTAACCTTTTTTAACTTACATCCTTATCTACAAAATGGGAGTAATTTCTACCACCCTGAGATGTTGTGAGGATTAAATGACACATATCATATGGTGTCTAACATGGGGCCTTGTGTGAAATAAGAGGTCAGAAACCATTAGTTTTTTTTTTACACTTTCTTCTCTACAGAATGGCGGACTGGCTTCAAACTTGTTGCCTCATTTTGCAGGTAGAGAAATAGAAGCAGAAGTGAAGGATTTACCAAATTTCCCAGCAGAATCTAGTCCTATTAATTTCCAATTTGCTGTTCAAGCTATTAACTCCATTAAACTTGAGTCTACAGGCAACTCTATAAGGGAGAATGATTGTACTTTGGACTGTTGAAAGATGCTGATTCTATGTCATGTGACATTTTCTGGGACTCTATGGGAAAAGTACTTGCCCTTCCTCTAACTCACTAATAAGTTATGTGACATTGGTCAAATCATTTGACCACTCAAGGCCTTGATGCCTCCAAAATGGCTGGGTTTCACCTCTCTTTTAGGACTTACATTTTTTCTGTTACTGTTGTTATCTATATACTTGCCTGTCTACCATTAGATGCTAAGTGTGTGGAGTATACAGATGTGTTCTGCTCACCTGGTATCCTGTACGGCATCTCTTCTGTTGCCTCATATATTACTGATCAGAGAAACTGGATCAGGTTTGGTGTGAGATGGTATGATGATGTTGAAATTCATAGCAGAGTTATTAATCTGTTAAAGTAACTGAACACAGTATATACTCCTTACACATGCTTAGTCATTCAAGATTATCAAAAGGGCATAAAAAGGGCATAACGCAGCTGGGCGTGGTGGCTTATGCCTGTAATCCCAGCACTTTGGGAGGCTGAGGTGGGTGGAATACGAGGTCAAGAGATCAAGACCATCTTGGCCAACATGGTAAAACCCCATCTCTACTAAAAATACAAAAATTAGCTGGGCATGGTGGCATGGGCCTGTAGTCCCAGCTACTTGGGAGGCTGAGGCAGGAGAATCGCTTGAACCCAAGAGGTGGAGGTTGCAGTGAGCTGAGATTGTGCCACTGCACTCCAACCTGGCGACAGAGTGAGACTCAGTCTCAAAAAAAAAAAAAAGGGGGTTCATAATGTGATCAGTACGGTCAACTGTGTCCTTCCCAAATGAACTTTAAAGGTGAAATCTTCCAAGGCTCCTGATAAACGTTGTAAAAATAGCCCTTGTCTGATTTGTTTGCTTATTGTTTGTCTTCCCTACTAGTATGTGAGCACCTCAAGAATTGGAACCGGTTTGTCTTATTCTCTGCTGTAGCTGCTGTGCTTGCATAGTTCTTAGACATAAGATGTCAGCATATGTTGAATACATTTTAATGAATAAGCAAAAAGTCATAGCTTCCTTTGTCCTGGTTGCCTGCAGGGTAAGAGCTCCAGGAAGTGACATGGCTCTAGCTCTTGCCCCGACCAGGTCACTGGTACAGGCACATTGCTAGATCCCCTGTGAAGTAAGAGGCGACTGTTAGGACTGTTATGGGTACTGGAGTCCGTAGCATCTGTGAGTGGCCACTCAACAGGCTGGGGAATTCCTGTAAGATTCAGGTTATGGGCACCTCCCATAGTAACATAAAAATTTATGGAAAAAGAGGCTTGTGGTAATAACTCTAAATCAGTGCAACAGAAACTAGATTTAGTAGCTCTACATCAAGATGGCAGAAGTAAGATTTTTTCTTTGAATTTTATTCCCAATTTGCCTCTCATCCTCATTGGAACTAGGTGGTCCTTCTTACTTCAAGCTTTTCTGGCTGTCACACTATAGTCCCTAATGTCATCTCTCAGATCTTTCGATTTACTTTTACCCGTTTATCCAAATGTTCTCCTCTTTTGGCCCCAGGTCACATTCCTGACTCTTCATCTTTTGAAAAGGAGGGATCTCATACTGAGGATTACATCTTCTTTCTACTCCCAACTCTTCAAGGCCCAGCTTGCACCCACTAATTCTCAGGGAAATACTTATTCTTTATTTTCTGTACCCAAGACACTTAGGAATTTTGTAAAATGAGTTTCTCCTGCTTGGCATTTGATTTCATGTTAGTGATACAACCAGCTTTTCTAGTGGATGGAAGTTTGGGATAGATGCAGCTCCACAAGGGAACCAAGACTTGTCTATACTGCTATCCTGGAAGATTTTTACCTACTGTACAAAAGAAAGTGTTTGTAGCTCACCTGGTTTTCTCTCATTTTTCTTTCCTCCCCATTTGTAAAATAGATTTTACATTCCTTGTACTTTCTTTGAGTGATTTCAAATTTACTGCATCTATATTTGTTGAAAAGGTGACCGCAGCCATAATGTGATCTGAGTGGTTCTGTGGACAGATAATCTATCCCCAAATAGTTCTCTCTTATTTCGCAGGGCATTCATATTGCTGCACCCTTAAGGATTCATGACTTTGAAATCTTTAGGAAGCCACTGTTGAATTAAAATTGAGGGGGAAGGGAAAGTAATAATGAGGATATGAAGCACTGGAGCATTATAAACAATATTTACATTTTTATGCTTCGCTAATATACTTTACACATAATTATTTGTATTGTTTTACTTAACATTGTAAATGTAAAGATGCTGCTACATGGAACTTCATAGTGATGGCCAGGTGCAGTGGCTCATGCCTGTAATCCCAGCACTTTGGGAAGCCAAGGCAAGCGGATCACCAGAGGTCAGGAGTTCAAGACCAGTGTGGCCAACATGGTGAAACCATGTCTCTACTAAAAAAATACAAACACTAGCTAGATGTGGTGGTGTACATCTGTAATCCCAGCTATTTGGAGAATAGCTTGAACTTGGGAGGCAGAGGTTGTAGTGAGCCGAGATCATGCCATTGCCCTCCAGCCTGGGTGACAAGAGAGAAACTCTATCTCGGGGGGGGGGGGGGGGAACAAACTTCATGCTGATAATTTTTGATGCATACATAATAGTCCATTGATAGATATAGCATGATTGACTTAACTATTCCCTTGATGTTTGTTGCCTTCAACTTTTCATTACTGTTTTAGCTATTTTTATGAATATACTGTTCTTTATGTTTTGTGTTTTTATTTTCTAAGGATATTATTGATTTTATAAAAGTATTCATTAGAAAAAGATAAGTAATGTTGAAAAGAAGATGAGAGTAAAATGTCCCTTCCAAATTACACTGTCATAGAGCAATCATTAATATTAGGTGAATATTATTGCAGATATTCTTCTAGGCCAATGTAGAGATCAGTGGAGATGCTATTGTGTGAATATTAATTCTAATTGCCCTCCTAAAACGCTTCCATGTAACTCTCTACCTCTAGATCTAGGAAGCTTAGGTCTCCAGGGAAGGAGGGGCTGAGCTCAGTGATGGATCAGCCCTGGCTCTGTGCTGGAATCACCTCAGAGCTTTAAAAAATTAATACTCATGTCAAGGCACTTTATTCAGAGATTTAAAAAGACTCCAAGGTGAATTGGTCAGCTTTGAATTTCAATGCCTGTATTCCTTTTAAAACCTTGGTAGCAAAAGAACAGTTTTGAAAGCTAGATGCATTGAGATAAAAAGTTTGTCTTATGTCAAAATTCAGGCCTAATGGACTTGATCATTCAAGTAGGTTATGGGGAGAGAAACAGTAGCTTATTGAGAACGAAAAGGCAAATGCACTGTGTATTCCCTGATACACCCTTTGAGATGGGATCAAAGAGTATGAATGCATAAGGGAGTGAATGGCTTTAGAAACATTCAGAGAAGCAGCGAACCCCTGAAGGCATAGGATCAAGTGGACCACTTTCCTGAGAAAAGTCAGCAGGAGGCTCTCAGCCCCTGTGAGAACATGACCCTTCAGCTCAGTGTTAGCAGTGTTACTGCAGTTAAGACTTGGAAGCAATGGTACAGTGCTGATAGCAGAAGGCAAAAAAGTGGCCGAGCCTGAATAGAGCTCCAGTCCCATGTTCTATGCTTGAAAACTGAAGACCAGGAATATTTCTGAATGCCCTGGGAAGAGGATACAAAAGGATCAAGAAAGCTAAGAGACTTCCAGGAGGAGGAGAGGCTGACCAGAGGTTAATGATCAGAGCCATGGACTCTCTCTAGGGATGCCTGAGTATTAGCCCATTCCCTATTCAAAGGCTAGTCTCATGGTGGCTCAGTGGTGAGAGTCTAGAGAAAAGCTCAGACCAGCTCCCTATAGGAGACAGTCTTCAGAGATCCTTAAATATTTGAGGACTTCATCTTTCTCCACTCACACTGTCACAATCATATAAGCCATTCTTTGAATATATCCAGATGCTGCTTGGAGAATAATAAGGGGAGAGGAATACAGCTTTAAGTATTTAAGCATTTACTTGGATTTTCTAAGCTGGGGCTAGGTATAGACAAGCAGTTTTCACTGTTGAATCTCACTGAGATGTCTGGGTTTTGGCAGTGAGACTGGAAGGCATGTGTTTCCCAGCCCGCAGGCTGGCAAACTCTTTTCACATGAAAGGTATTCATTCTGTCATGTAGTAATCATTTTTAACCATCAGCAAGATGACTTCTGGGCTAGTTTTGAATCAGTACATGTAAAGGTCAAAGAGTTTTATAAATTATATATTATGACTATTTCCTTGGGCCATTCTATATCTTGTTTATTCACCATTTTAAAAATGTTTAAGCTTAAAATATTCATTGGAGCTGAGAGCGATGGGTATTTTTGGCATTTGACCTCTATAAACGCCTCAATTTTTCTTAAAAAGGCTTTCTTTATATCTAAGTCTGTCACTTTGGGGTGCAGTTTCCAATATGCTAATGATCTTAATAAAAAATAACCACAGAATTACCAGAATACATGAACTTTATGTCTAAATGACATCCTTGTTTTATTATAACTATGGAGAGCAAGGGTTATTGCCTCAGCTACCGTGGGAAGTTTCAAAGAGTTAAAGAGATTGGACTTTGAAATTTTTTTTCCCTTAATCCTTAATTGGTTGCAAACATCTATGGGCCATGTGGTTTTTTTTCTTAACATTATCTAATGGATCAATATGATGCTTTCATGCCCTTTAGATTAGAAACGTCTGGTTTTAAATCCCCAACATATACTTTAGGATTAGAGCTGAAGTTTAGTGCACAGCCCCTGATCATCCGGGGCTGGGTCACACTTCACAGGTCACATCAGTGATTGCTGAGGTGCAATAGGAATCTGGCGACTTTAAAGGAAGGGTAAACCACAGGACCTCTCCATCTGCTCAGTGGTACCTGCCCCTTCTCCCTCACTGAGTCCAGTATAAAGTGTGTATCAATGTAACAGCAGCACGGCAGACGAAAGGCTGTCGGGCAGGCATTAAATTTAAACCTTCAGGGAGAATGGAGGGGAACAGTGCAGTGCAGTGGCAACAAAAGCTATAATGCTCTTTTCTTGCAAGTCTGTTTTGTTGTAAAAGAATCCAGGCTAGCCACATATGAATCATCCTGTCCAGCACAGAACACGGTGGCAGTGTGAACTGTGGCTGCTCTTCTGATGTGGCTTTTGGTCTCTGGTTGCAAAACTATCCCAGAACGTTTTATGATGAAACTCAGATCAGTTCAGTTAATGACTGTGGAGTACAAGAGGAGGGTAATTTGTCAACAGGTTCATCAGACAAGGGACCAGAAGGCTAGTCTCTGACGTGACAATACTTTTCTCGTCATGAGATCTATAAAATTGGACCCTGGGTTATCGTTGCTTTGTTTTATTGCAACAAATTTTAGAACATGCTGGCCACATTTTCTCCTAATTTTTTAAAACTCAAGTCTCTGAAAGATATTGTATGATGGGGTCATAAAAGATTGTATTTATACATATAGATATGGCATGAGTGTTTGAAGACATGGGAAAAAGAGGAGAGTGGGCCATGAGTCTCATAAATAATAAATCTTATTACCACCTAGATGTAATTTGTTTGCTGACATTTTCTATTGTATTATTTTTATATGTTGAACGGCACTCAAGTTAGATAATACAGAATTCTCTTTATATTAGTAATCTAGAAGTGGCATATTATGCTTGCAAAGATGCTGTGTGTGTATCTCACATATATTTCCCATCCACATGTCATTCTTTAAATATGACTAACACTCCTCTCCCCCAAAAGGAGGTCTGTGTTACCTTTCATTGTATTTGCGTGAAGAGCTTGTGACTGCTCTGACAAATAGTGTGTGTTAGAAGTGATACTATGTGACTTCCAATGCTAGGTCATAAAAATAATGCACTGTCTTCCTGGCTTCCTCTCTTGGGATGCTTGGTCTTGCAACCTAGCCACCACACGGTGAGAAAGCTCAAAGTCGCCCATGCAGAGAGACCACATAGTCTGTGGGGAGAGGGGCTAATGCCCTAAGCTGTCAGCCAGCATCAACTGCCACAGCTGAGTGAATGAGCCTTCAGATGATTCCAGCCTCAGCCTTTAAATCTTTTGACTGAGACCCCAGGCATTGTGAAGCAAAGACACCTTCCTTGCTGTACTCCATTCGAATTCCTGACCCACAGGAGACATGACAGAATAAGTGACTCTTGTTGTTCGAAGCCACTGTGTTTTGGAGGTGATTTGTTATGCAGCACCACAGCTGAAACACCAGAGCTTTGTTGAGGATTTTTTTTTTGGGGGAGTCTTCTACCTTGGAGACCTATGGGTTACTCCTGACCTCTGACTTGTGTAAATGTCTCTCTTCATATGGGGTGCATATGCTGATAAGTCTTCTGGCTACCTGACCTCTATATTTCTAGGATGTAATTCCTTTTCATGCTTTGCAGACAGGGTCTTTTCAAGAAGCTTTTCCTGAAACTCCTGGGTTGATTTAGATGCCATTTTTTGGACTCTCTTAGCAAATCTGTCAACAGCGATCACAGCGTGCTGTTGTGTTGATATACTTGCCTTTTTTTCCTACTAGCCTGTGAGTCCAATGCAGCATAGGCCCTTCCTCCTCATTTTTCTGTTTATCATGCTAGCATTATTTCTGGCACATGAGAGGTGCTTAATAAATTCTCACTATAGAATTGGTCAGTGAGAACTTAATTTACCCAGGCCTTGACTCAGACAACAATGAGAGAAAAAATTCCACTCAGACAACGAGAGGAAAAAGAGTTTCCAGAAGTGGGATAGCACGAAATTGAATGTCTATGTGAAACTAGATAATTTTTAACAGTGTCTTAAAGAGAAGTTTTCCTTCTTAGAAAGTACGTAACATTTTAACTGGCTTTATAGGGCATAAAAGAGTCATTGTGATCTAGAAGGGCAATAATCTGTTCAGCTCTTAGTGGACTTCAGAAACACTGGGTGTCTTACAAGAGAGCATCACCGGGAACTGGAAACCTCAGCTAGGTTAGGGAGATTATATTTCTTACTATCGCTTTCTTAATGTTAGGGTCAGATGGAAGGGAAGACTTAGTCTTCAATTCTGTGTTATCTCAATAGTTCATAAATTTAGTGTGCCTCATGCATAGAGAAATTTTGTCATAATGCAGATTCCCAGGCCCCAGGGTTCAGAATTCCGAAGCACTGGATCTTGGATAGGCCTGGAATATGAATTTTTAATAAATTCTCTAGATGACTCAGATAAAGAAGATCCAAGGGCCATACTTTGAAACAAAATAAAACAAAACATGGTAAACTGAATAATAAAATTTCCCTCCAGGATACTTGTGGAAATTGTGCCCCAGAAACTCTATAACGCACTTGACTCAATTACAGAAACTGTACACAGAAACTTGATTTTTAAATTTCTAGACGTGAGTATGTTAAAGATTATTTTAGAAATTACTATGAATAACTGACATTTCTGGGTTGTATTTAGGATTTAAATCTAGTTTAGGTTGAATCCAGTCTTTTGATGATGTTTGCAGTGAGAACAGAGGATGCATCCTGGGTACATTTCCTTTGTTGACTGCTGAGTATTTATCTCCCAGTTCTCCTTTGCATTACCTCTTTTCTTGTGTAATTATTTCTCTGTGCCCCTCCTCAAATATCTAGCCTCCATCTTGTATTTCTTCACAATCTTATGTCTGCTTTATGTGTTAAGTCCTATCTGACAATTTTCAAGAGAAGTTTATCAGCAGAAAGATACGACTTTCTGCAATTTTGACCCCATTCCAGAGGATATAAATAGATTCCTGAGCTAAAGGATTATGCCATTTACAGTATAGCTACTTTATTAACTTTTGGCTTTTAAACACAATCATTGAAAAGATGATGAAAAAATTATCCAAGTTAATGTAAAACTAATACCATGCTTTGGCTTTGTTTTGTAACTTCCATGGAATTTGTCTTCTGTGTTGGTGGTCAAAGCACTCATCAACTGTTACATTTTCAAATGGCATGATTCCTAAGTGGCTATGTTATTTTAATCTGATTTCTTGCTTTTATTTAATGAGTCTCTTTTTCCTCTAGGATCATCTGAGAAATGTATTGCAAGCAGCATTTGGTTATTACACCCAAAGAGGCCTGGGACTCATATTCATCTTTCAGTGCAATATTTACTTAAGATTATCATATATGAGGGATGTAAGAAGTTTCTTCACCTAAAGAAGTAAACATGTTAAAATTTTGTAATTAAACTTTCTATGAAGAATGAAAAATTGGAGTCATTTTAACAGTCTAATAACGAGTGGCTTTGCAGAGACAGTGACAAAGGGCTGGTTCTTTCCTGGACCTGGGGAGAAGCTTGTGAGCAGTTATCTGATAGATGCAAGAAGTCTGTGGAAACAATAACAAATAGGGCACAAGAGACTATAAGATCAGCCACCAGATGGGACAGTTTGTCTTTGTATTCATGTCAGGCTGTTTGTTCTAGGATGTGTACCATATGATAAAATAAAAATGTAACTTTATTTTTGTCTCCTGCTTTTAGGTAGGGTTCTCTAGAAGAGTGTGTGAGTTGGAACTCTCGTATAAGTGATGTACTGAAAGGGTCGTCTTAGGAGAAGGGGAGAGAAGGAAGCAAGACAGGCCAGAGAAAGAAAACAAAGTAAGAATGTGGTCTTGACTGAAATCTGTCTGCAGCCTTGTCCTATGGGGACCTGTGCTGCACGAATTGCCCCAAATTTGGGTCCAACCTGAAGTTCTACCTTTTGTACCTAGAGTCGGCCACTGTGTGTTTGGGGGGCAGTGGTGGACAGTTAGTAATTTGGGTGAGGTGACTTCTGTTCTGTTTAAGGTGACTCTCTGGTGAAGGAGAGCAGTGAGCTGTAAACACTAGTGTGCGGAGTGGCCTGCTGAAGGGATCTAAGTGAGGTGTCAACGGTGTCCACTACATCTGTTTTCCATTTAAAATGTATTTAGTGTGAATTTTTTTTCCCCCTGCTGTCGTGGTTCATAGCTTTTGTGGTTACTCTTGGACAACTGATAATCCTACAGTCTTTTAAGTTGAAAGACAGTGTTTTGATTAAGAAGTTAGAGTGTTCAATCTAATGTATTAAACAATACTTTCATTTTATTCTAAGATGTCTTATCTCTCCTCCCTCCCTACCACTCTTGCCAACCTTCTCAGGTATGGCATAGTAAGGCTGGCCATATGGCTTCAGGAGCAAAAAGGTGGGATGACTTATTACTTGCTCATCACTTCCTCAGAGCACGCTACTGTTATTGACCTTTCTGGGATTACAGTGTGTCAAAAATAAGGGAAAATGTACCATATGGCCTTCCTTGACCAGTAGGAGGATCAGATGACTTTGTATCCCCTGGGCCTGGTAGGGTGGTACTTTGTGTCATGGATACTTACGTGGGGTTTTAGAGGCTCTCTTACTGGCTCCTCGTGACTCTCCTCATGGCATTGTCCTCCTGTTGTGGATAATGCCTTCTGTTCCCCTAGCTTTGGCCATCTATATGATCTTCTTGGGCAGAAGTCACAGTAGCACTAGGCTGGTCTCTTTTCTTTAGAGCTCGTATCTGCTCCACAAGCAATACATATCCTTTGTTCTTGCAGGCTGAGCAGGTGAGGAGGGAGGCAAACTCATCTCAGCAGCAAGCTTTTTCCACTGCCAAAGAGTCTTCTTAGCCTGTCTCTCTTGCCCTTTGATTTCTCATACCAGAAGCAAGCACCAGTCCACTGTATTTATCTAATTGCAGGAGACTGATTCCAAGTTCTACATGTAGTCCTGTTGAAGCCACTGTCTTATTATGCTTTTCCTCACTAGTTTATCATGACAATTTTCAAACATGCAGTAAAGTTGAAATAATTTCCTGTGAACATTAGCATACCCACCACCTACCATTACATTTTACTATGCTTATCTTTTAAGGTATATATTTGTTTATCCATCCACCAATCCATCTTATTTTTTATATATTTCAAAATAAATTACAGGCATCTATATACTCTCCTGTAAATACCTCAGCATGCATATCATATATTGAACTAGAGTTCAATATGTTTATATTTTTCTTTAAATATAAAATTTACATACAGTGAAATGTACATATCAAGTGTACATTTGCTGAGTTTTGAGAAATATACTCACTTATGTAACCTAAAGTCCTAT
The DNA here is from genome assembly GCF_047675955.1 of Chlorocebus sabaeus. Classification (NCBI taxonomy): domain Eukaryota; kingdom Metazoa; phylum Chordata; class Mammalia; order Primates; family Cercopithecidae; genus Chlorocebus; species Chlorocebus sabaeus. The sequence goes on from NC_132918.1 coordinate 65,773,319, forward strand.
CAAGATACATCACTTTGTCCATATGGAGGTAGTGTGGAAAAATAAAAAGATACAGCCATCACCCCAGCAAGTTCTTTCATACTTCTTTCAAGTTAATTTCCACACCCTTCCCCACTAGAAGCAACCATTGTTTTATTTTTCCACCATGGTGGATTAGATTTGCCTATTCTAGAACGTCACAAAAATGAAGTGGTCCAGTATGTCCTCCTTTGTATAGGGTTTCTCTGTCTTATTCTATGTTTTTTGAGACTATTCTACATTGTTGTATGTATCAGTAGTTCCTTCCTTTTTAATTGCTGAGTAATGCTCTCTTCTGATAAGTTTTAAAAATTCATTCAATTGATGGGCACCTAGACTATTTTTAGTTTTTGACTAATACGGATAATGTGAAGCCACTGTCTTGGTTTGAGATGAAGAGAAGAGCTCATCTTGGGAGGGTAAAGTGAGGCTTGATAATTGTAGTAAGGAAACAGTCCACTCCAAGAAAATTTCTTCACAAATTCTCTATAATCTCTAATTTTCTTGATTCTTCTATATCTTCAACGAGGGACAGTCATCAAACTGATTTTATGTTATCTACTTTGTTTTTTGTTTTTAGAGATGGGGTTTCACTCTCTTGCCCAGGCTGGTCTCAAACTGGCCTCAAGCAATCCTCCCACCTCGGTCTCCCGAAGTGCTGGGATTACAGGCATGAACCTCCATGCCCAGCCCCACCTATTTTGAAAAGCTTTTTATTTCATTTGACAGCACCCTTTAGTCTTTGATATCTATGGTATCTTGGTGTCTCAGCTGAAACTTCCAATCTAGCAAACTCTGATACTCATTATTCTTTGAATTTCAGCAGAAAGAAGGAGCTGCTTTGGTAGAAGGGACTAATGAGGCTATATACGCTGAACACTTCAGATAAGTTGAAGAGGAGAAATTTGCTCACAAATAGCTTTGGCTGTCAAGTGGTTCTCCAGGCATGTGTTTCTCACACAATGTCAAACAGCAAAACCAGCTTCTAGGCTGCTCTTAATCCCAGTGTCTTGCTGAAGGAGGCTCTTGAATTTCTGGCATCATGAGTTTGTTGATGAAAATGACCTCCGTCAGTCACTGCTAGTGAAGCTAGCCATGAACAATAAAATAATGGATTTTTCTGATCACCTTTGGCCTTTGACAGACATCGGGTGGTACCCTTGCAGCACTCCTTATTACTGCCGTCATGACTACCGCGGAGATTAAGATCTCTGGAAGCACAAAAGGAGGCATTCTCAAGGGTGGTCCATACTAATGCACTCATAGGAAGGTAGGCACTGCATGCGAAGAGGTAGTTCCATGACTTATTATCTTAAGTGCAGTGAAAAGAAAAGTAGAGATGGAGACAGCTGAAAGGCAGCTTTATACAATTGTACCTTTTCTGTGGTAGGATAAAGGAAAAAGAGTGAGTCTTCAAAGCCTCTTGAGGATGGGAAAAGAAACTTAACATATTTGTTATTAACAAAGAAGAATATGGTTCTCTTTAAAGACCAGGTACTATCAAGAAAATAACTCAGTAGTTTTCTCCTTACTCTAGTCAATTCAATCTTGAGAACATTTTATTAAAGTTTGAGACTCTTGTCTTTAAAATGTTCCCTGAGTCATTGTGGAATAAGATTTGACTTTATTAACTAGTGGTATAAATATGTAATCAAATATAATTAATAGGAAGATAGGCTTTTACTGGCTTTTTTTAGGGAAAAAATAATTTAATAGTTTAAACTATTTAATAGTTTAAACTAATATTTAAAAAATAGTTTAGCCAGGCGCGGTGGCTCAAGCCTGTAATCCCAGCACTTTGGGAGGCTGAGACGGGCGGATCACGAGGTCAGGAGATCGAGACCATCCTGGCTAACACGGTGAAACCCCGTCTCTACTAAAAAAAAAAAAAAACAACAAAAAACTAGTCGGGCGAGGTGGTGGGCGCCTGTAGTCCCAGCTAGGCGGGAGGCTGAGGCAGGAGAATGGCGTAAACCTGGGAGGTAGAGCTTGCAGTGAGCTGAGATCCGGCCACTGCACTGCCGCCTGGGCGACAGAGCAAGACTCCGTCTCAAAAAAAAAAAATAAATAAAAATAAACATTCACAGTATAGACCTCTTATAATCTTCAGAATCCTTAGAGAGTTTCTTACCTGTTTTTACTATCGATGAGTGTTTTCCTGGGCTTAAGTTAAATGTTCAGATCCCAGTTAAAGTATTTGGATCAAAGGATAAGTTATAGACAAAGTGTCATGGTGCCTAAGAAGATGCCGTGCAAATAGTAGATGCTTAGTTAAGTGAATTAAATTATTTATAACTATCATCTTTATGAAAAAGGATTGACAAAATACTATATAACAGATGAAAGTGACTAATCAAACAAAGCAGAACATCGATAAAGTAAAGGTATAAACATAAAGTAAAGCTAATGGTAAAATTAGACTGCAGAATGTATACTGTAAAATCCTGAGGGAATGGTCCCACTATTTGCCTCTGAACTTTCTGGCAATCCATAAAAGAGGAAAGCAATCAAGATACACAGCTTAGCAGATGTCTGTAAGATTAAACAAACCAGTTGTTCAAAGGAAGCAATCTATTATTGTTGAGAATAATTTTACCTGTAGGTCATCCTTATGAGGACATAGGATAATGTCATCAATGATGTTCTCAATAATATCCTCATAGAATATTCCTCCATGTGTGTGGATGGTATAATGCCAGCATGAGTCAGTAAAAGCAGTTTTCAAATTTTTCCTTGGGGAAAGATAGTGCGTAGATAAAGGTGCCCCATGTAAAGAACTTCATAGTGGTATGGTTCAAACTGAAGTTAAATTGTTTTGGATGTTAAAGGAGTGACTGGACTACTTGTACTTTAGGCAATTTTCCAGAAATACCTCTTTTGACTAAAATTTGGTAAGTCCCTGAGTGTCAGTAAGTTTGAGGTTATTTTCTCTGATAAGTACCTGGACTGAAGATATTCTCTCATACTTATTATGGCTTTAGTATTCTGCTGCTCTGAGAATAATAGTGACATCCTTCTCGTGAAATTTGAGAACTTGATAGTAGAGAACTCCTCCTCACAAAGGTGGGTTGACAAAGTACCCAAGGTCAATGACATGATTTTCCTTGGAAAAGGAAATGAAATCTACTCTAACTTATGAAAAAATGGTTATCTGGGACCTCTTAATTTGATGTCATAGAGTGTGGCCATTCTAATTTTTAATCCAGAAAATGTTTTTACATACTTATTCTAGCCATTAAAAAAATGTTAAAAGTTCTCATAGAATATTTAAATTTTAGCAGTGAATTTCTCAGCTGAATTTCTCAAGATAAAGCAGTTTGCAAAATGTACCTGTTAGTAACTGAATGGGTTGATTTGTTGTATGAAATCAGTAGCTTTCAGTGTTGAAGATGATTACCTTGGTCCTTTGGCTTTGAGGAACTTGGTGACATGCCATTCTTTCTGACAGCTGTTATAAATCAGGCACAAATGTCTATGGAAGTCATGTCTAGATTATAATGAGGAAAAGATCATATTCAGATGGAGACTTGACTACTGATATGCAAAAATTTTCCACCAAAAAAAAAATCCTTATTTATATACTTTCAGTCTTAACAAGAATAGCAGGTAAGCTATGTTCATTTTTATGAAGAATCCATTTAGGGAATAATTCTTAAATGTGTCTTCCTCTTGGACACACAAGAGTAACAAAGTCGGGTTTAGAACATGTTTCTGACATGCCTCAATTTTGCTACAAGGCTGAGGGACACTCATAGTAATCATTCAGCTAAACAGTCAACCCATTAACTTGTCCTGTGTAGCTTGGTGTCTCTTTTTAGTGGTTTCTGTATATGTCATCGATGAGTAATCCTGATAGAATTTTTAAAAAAATTGAAATTAAAAATATATCTATGAAGTGTGTCTATTTTGCCCTTTCTTTACTTGACAACTCTATCAGCTTATAGTAATTGATATTAATTACTCTAGGATTAACTATGAATTATCAGCAATTGACTTTAGAGAAAACCAGAATAGTTTCTTTCATTTTCCTACACCCCTCCTGAGTGGTCTTTGCTTTTATTCCAGGTCTTTTAGTCACAAATGGGCTTGGAACCAAGGGAATTTTAGCGTAGTAAAACTTCAGAATTTCACTGAAATGACCATCAACTGTTGGTTGGAAATAGTTTTTTTTTTTTTCCTTTGCCTTATGCCGAAGGGAACCTGCTTAGATGATTCTAAGAAGGATGATTTGGCCAAGGGACCAACTGAAGCTTGCCATTATGAGGAGCTCAGTCTCCCTCTTCTGAGCCTACTGACCTGGGGTGGCTTGGCCTACTTTCCTGTGGGTCCTTTGTCTCTCTAATCCCCATGTTCAGTCTTCTTTGCTTCAGATGGAGGATTGTGCTAACAGCTGCTCTCTGCACCTACCCATCTAACAGCCTGCCTGTGCCCTCATTTGACAGTATTCCCCATTAGGCTTGGACTTGTCCCAAATAGGAAGATCCAATCCCGTGGTTCTTTAGACACGGGACGGGCACACATGTACAGTCAGGGACCACATAATCTTTGGTCAATGACAGACCACATATATGATGGTAGTCCCATGAGATAATAAACCAAATTTAACACAAATACTACTGTTTACAATCTACAATAGGTCTATAGTATTCAGTCCTATAACATGCTGTGGAGATTTGTAGCCGAGGAGCAACAGGCTATATACCACAGAGCCGTGGTGTGTGGCAGGCTGTACTATCTAGGTGTGTGGAAATATACCCTATGATGCTTATACAACCACAAAATCACCCAATGATATATTTATCAGAATGTGTCCCTGTTGTTAAGCAGTGCATGGCTGTATATGTGTATGTGTTTGTATATGGGTATATGTGTTTACCAAAATGAAGTCCAGAAAGAAGTGGTAGCTGGGGAAATATGAATCTTATTTGTAGATATCAGTGGTTATTGGTAAATAATTATCCTCTGAAAAATAAGATCTCTGCTGTTTTTAGATAATACAAACCAAAGGTAAACCAGTCAAAAGGCAAACTGTACCCCACATCGCTCTTCTGTCCCTGCAAAACCCATCCCAGTAACTCCACCCATAAACTGAAATGAATATAAAATCATCTGGGAGCTAAAAGCCGACACTTAAAGCCTGAAGATTTCCATGACCCAGAGAAAGATGACTTTGTTAACCTCTGGGGCAAGGATGAGCAGTTGGGAAAGACAGGAGAGGTGGGTACTTAAGGATGGAAGGCAGGAAGATAGGAGCTGCCTGTTAAAGAATCCGAGGTGAAGGAGAGTGGGCATCTGTATGGGACATTCTCTTGTGGCCCATGGAATGTCTGGCTAGACAAAACAATTCTGTGCAGTGAGACCTCAGACTTTTCTACAGGCATAAGCACCAGTTAGAAATTTTCTCACATGGATCCACCTAGGGAGAGTACCTAGCAAGGGAAATAGGTTTATTCTGTGGGCTATCCTTTTCTCACCACCAAATTCAAACAAACAAATAACTCACTAACAGTCCAGTTAGTGACTGGTCACTAAGAGACCAGTGCCCAGGTCACCTTAGAGATTGGGACAGAGAAGGGATCACCACTACCCCACATTTTCCATATTTCCCCTGCTCATGGTTGTTATTATACTAGATCTCCCACGTGCCAAGTGCTGATTTACTAAATTGGCTGAACTTTTCCAGACAGTTTCTAAATTAATAGTCACTCTGCATTAATAGGACTTGCACTAGTCAGGCATCCCTGTGCATTCTATCTCTTTTATGCAGTGGTGCCATCTGTCATTGTAATACCTGTGTCATCAAGTTTTGAACCATAATACCTATACTTCATCAGCTTCCAAAGGGTTCCATGATCTGTCAGTGGTGATCAAGGCAGTATAATGAGACATGACAGGGCATTTTCAAGCAATTTCTTAGGGAGGTCTAGGAAGGAAAAAGTTGAAGCCAGGGGACATTCGAAGTCATTCCACCTTGAGTCACTCTGGTGAGGTCTCTAATATTCCAAAAGAGGGTTTTTTTAAAATACCCTGAAGCAAAAATTTTTATATATCACTTTTAATTTGGTATGACAGACATATAGAAGCATACTGTAAAAAACCCCAATACATGTACTTCCTTATATCCATCAGATTGTCTATATAGGTGAGACAAAGCAAGAGAAGAGTTAGGGTAAGAAATAGGGTATGTAGTGAGAGTGGGAATGGACATGTTCTCTCTCTCTGTGTGTGTGTGTGTGTGTGTGTGTGTGTGTGTGTGTGTGTGAGAGAGAGAGGGCGGGAGGGAGGGGGAGAGAGACTTGGAAGGTAGTTCATGTTGAATGGCAGAAAACCTCAGGGATGTGGGTAGCAGAAAGTCACTAACAATTTATTTAGAATCTGTTATCTTTCAGGTGTTAGGATAATGATCCCTTAAGATAACTCCATGAGATTAAATAGCGGAAGGGTAAGTAGCAGGGTTCTCATTGTTTTCTATAGATAAAAATGTAAACATTTTTTATAGGCAGAGATTGGACCTTGGTCAAGGTCACATATACAATCAGCAGACCAGTGATACCACCTTGGACAACTTCAGATGCTAGACTATCTGCTATTTGCATAATAAATCAGGGATGTGGGTATTAGGATTTTTTTTTCGCTGTGCTTTTGAACTCCATATCCCCTAGAACAGTTTTGGGATGGCTCCACTTCTCAGAAACTATTATCTAAATCTATCTAGCAAGATCTTTTTCAGACTTATTTCTTATCATTTGAAAAACATTTATTCTCTCTTTACCAGTGTGGCAGTCTGCCTGGAAATAGATACAATGTATCATTTTCCACAATAATGGAAGGTGGGCTAGGAATTACCTATAATTTGTTTCTCCATCCAGGCACGTCAAACTAAGTTATGATGAAAGTGGAGCAGCAACCTTGATCACCTACCGTTTTATAGCTGATGTGATTGTTTTTATGAAGCCTATAACACTTTTAACGCTATAGCTATGATGATCCTGATTCTCGTCTCAGCAGAATAATATTACAAGAGTTGAGTCAATTCTGATTGCAGAGGACTGGAGAATGGCTTCCTAGTGTCTGGGTTTGAGAGAAAATTACACAAAATGTGCTCCTGTTGTTCCTCCATGAGCTGACCATGTAGGATCCTTCATCCAGCATTCTGCTACCTCCATGAATTATTCCGTTTTCTGTTGGGCAGGAAGGACATGTGTTGTAACCAAGTCATTCTCAGATAAGTAGGAATTTAAGATGAAATTCCTTCTAACTATTATATTCGAAAAGAAGACATGAGTCAGTGGTATTAGTGGAACCAGCCTCATTGTTTAGGGAGATTTTGGAGCCAGATACTATAACTGTTTTCCCATTGCTGAAGCTCTGTAGGAGAAAGAAAAGGCATGAAGGGAAGTATGGAATAGCAATAACATCTCAGCCATGATTCTTAGTATCTAGTTTTACTTGAACAAATATTTACAGAATATTCACAATTGGCCATACTTCTGCTAGGATGCATGGAGAAAAGAATAATGACATACCATCCCTACTAAAATTCTGGGACGCTGACCCTTAAAATATTAATATATCTTGACACCTGCTATAAAAATGTGAAAATGCAGATGATGAAATTTCCAGGAAATGTGATTAGGAAAGACTATAAAGAGGTGATATTATTAGGGCTTATCGATGAAGATTGAATGACCGAATGTACAAGGTAAGCCAAGGGATTAGAAGGGTACTCTGGGTGTAAAAGCCAGTATAACAATGAGCACAGAGGTGTGACACATGGTGATGAGGACATATGGCAGGTATTTATGGGAGAGGTGTGTCCAAAAATTATACCTGGCAAATTTAAGCTGGAACAATATTTTGAAGGGCTAGGAATGCCATAATAAAGAGTTTGGACTCAATACTGTAGGTCATGTCACAGACTTAATTGTCTAGAGGGGCCAGGAAAGAAATATAAATGAGTGACCATGCAGTGACTGTGGTCACTTGGATGTAAGGTGCCTTCTAAGAAAGGCAGCCGGGACTCCATCCCCATAGATGGTGTTTTTTCTAGTGTGTGAACACTGTATTTCCAAATAATGCCAATTTCCCAAGAGAAGCCTGGAAATGAGGCTTCAGTTTTTTATGTGAACTCTCATGATAATTGAATCCTGGTAACTAATAACGTTTTTTTTTTTTTTTTTTTTTTTTTTTGAAACACCTGGGGGCCAAAAACAAAGCCATTTTAAAGTTCGTGTCTGTCCATATTCCAGTGGCTTGTAACTGCAACTGGAAACCAATGGAAACCACAAATATTTATACTTAAGCAGCAACTCAATCCTGTGTGCTTTTAGAGGCCAATTCTGGGAGCAGATTGGGAGTAGGAAGATGATACTTGAGGCAAGATTGTCAGCTGGAGTCAGAAAGATGATGAAGGCTTGACCTCAGGCAATTTCAGGGGGGAAGGAAAAGGTGAGTGGAGGTGAGAGCCTTGAAGCACCTTGTGACCACTAGATGTGGGGGTGAGGATATGACGGCCACCAGAGATGACACCAGGGAGGCTGGGAGACTGTTAACTGTGGGAAGAAAATGGAAGGAGCTATTGTCATATGTCTACTAGGTGATGATTCTATTTTGCTTTTTACCTATTCTACATTTGCTTTTATAATATAGTTTATACTTGCTTTCTACTATCTGTTCCATAATTCTGGAAGAAATTATTTAGAGTAAAGAGAACAGATTTTTTTTCTTAAACCAAATAAGTAACCTGTTTTTTTCTTTCCATTTGTGTTCCAAGATGAATCATGGGCATTAGCTGCTAGATTTCAGATGCTTTCTCTGTATAACATTAAATACATTGATACGGTTGAAGCAATGAGCTGAAAGTTTTTAATCCTTGATGGATAGCAGAAGAATAATTTATGAGTCCAATTCTTTTCAAGTTTGAAGATAATGATTTTTGCCTTTTCTTCCTCTGCTTTTTCCTTCTGCATTTTACATTTTGCGATGGTGAGTCAGACACGCTATCATTCTATTCAGCAGCTTTGACATCAGCAGCAAATTTGCATAAGCCAAGAAGGTGAAGTTTCTATATATTGTCTTCAGTTTTAAATGGTATTTTTTATAGTGACGATTTTAGGTGTCTCTCCATTAGAACTTGTAAATTTGTAGGGGCCTTCTATATTGTCTGTTGATTTGTTTGTAGGGCCATTGGAATAGAAGTGAGTCAGGTTTCTTGGATGGTGGGGTTATGACATGGAAAGGTGAATGAATTAACTGGACACTGTTCAGTGTACTTATGGGCAAGGTGAATCTACAGCATGGTCTTGCATAACATGCTGAATTTACTAGAGAAGCGCTTCTCAAATGTCTCCTCTTTAAAATGTTTTAAAAATTATCTCACCGAAGTTAGGATCCATACTGTGTCTGAACAAATGGTCAAAGGTCATGCCTATTTTCCTTTTCCTACACTGAGGCATTTATTTCTCACCAAATAAATTGTGTAAATTCTCACAGATTGAGCAAATTCACATTATGCTATGATGTGTTAAACTTAATAGGGCTTTTAGGTAACTTGTAACACTAGAAGTAAGTGGATGCATCAGTTGTCTTCACGTATCCCTAGACAGTCATCAGCAGTTGAGGATCCTGCCCCATCTCATTTTCTCCGAAATGATCTATCAATATCCATGGGATAGGAGGGAATTTCTGCAATATATCCCAGCATTATCTTCCCTGTGTCTTAGCAGGAAATAATCATTTATATAGGAACTCTGTGCTTAGAGTTTAATAGATCCTGCTCATACCTGAAAAGACTGTCAGGTAGTAGATGGCTTTGAAGCTTTTGCTGCTGAGTCTTTGTCAAGTTGGCAGAGAACTGGCAGGACAGTATATTCCTTCCCTTTTAATGAGACTACGTATTCCCTTAACATCTTCTCATTTTTTATTTTAAAATGCTTCAGCATTGATACATTTTGATCTGGTAATATATGCACATGGTAAAAAATTTAAATAGTATAAATTATTCTTTAACATTTCTTAAATAGTGGCAAGGACCCTAGAAAGGAAGAATAAAAGAGCAATTTTACTCCCAGTTCTGCTATTGACTTGGTACCAGTAGGCAAATTATGACATCTTTCTGCATTTTGATTTCTTTACCTGACACCTAGAAATGGGAATCCTTGCCTAATAACACTAGAGGATTGTTGTGAGACTTTAATAAACCTTGTTTGTAAAAATGCCTTAAGTGTATAGATAATAGAACACTTTTGTTATAGTTTCCCCTCATCTTAGTTGATTGCCCAACTAACACCTACTGTGTACGTCTTATAGGCTTAGAGAAAATGAAAGAGCTTTCAATTAACTCAATCCTCAAAATAGTTCTATCAGGTAAGTACTGTTTCTCAGTTTCACAGTGAGAAAATGGAGGCACAGAGGAGCTAAGTTCACACAGCTAGAAATTAGTAGCAAAGTTAAGATTTGAACTTACTGTCTTTTTTCTTATCCTCCCTTCTCTCTCTCGCTTTTCTCTCTCTTTGTATATGTGTATGTAATTTTATATGCATATATAGGTTTATATATGTATACATTTACATACATATATGTATGAATCTATAATCATGATTGTAACTGCCTACTCTTAATATTTTATGCTTTGCATTATATTTATTTCATTAAACATTGTTTTACAACATATTTTATAATTGCAAAATATATGTCTGAAGAGGACTTAACCAATTCCTATCAAGTATTCATTTTTATTTTGTGGTCATTATACATAAGATAAATTTCCTTGCTCACAAGTCTTCGTGGGCATCTTAATTATTTCCTTAGAGAAAAACCCAGAGATGTAATTGCTATGCCCAACAGTATGGTCATTTTTAAGGCTCTTGGTATATATTACCACACTTTTATTTGGAAAGTTTATGCCAATTCTGCCTCCAGAATTTCATGAAGATGACAGAGCAAGTATAGAAGGCTAGATTAGGACAGGACCTTAAAGATCAGTGTGCGTGTCTGGGAGTGGACTTGTTCTCATGTACTACAGACAGGAAAACGGAAGGTAGATATCTTGTCCAAGGGCACAAAGCAAATTAATGGTGAAATCCAAATATCCTGATTTCTGATCTGGAGACTTTTTTGGTGTCATATTAAAAATAGTCAGTGATATTGGTTAACAATAAGCAATGAATGAGGTACGAAATGTTTTTGTGGGAGTGGGAATATTATTTCAGTCACCTTACAGTACCATTATCAACTGTCACTCTCACATTTTCTGGTTGCTTTATTCTGATGACCCTAGAAGCTAGTCTATATCATTAGAACTAAATCAATCTTGTCCCAAGTAAAAATTTCAAATGGCAGCGGGAAAACTGAGAGGAGGGGAATGAAAAGAGTTCAGGCCACATTTACAAAGCTCCCTGCCGTTGTTTTGGGGCTGCATATCTATAGGGTGAACACCACTTGTTTGCAAAAGACAATTTGTTGCACAAACAACTTAATAGTAGCAAGAATGACAATAAAAATTAAATATACAGTTTAAAAAATTATTGCACTGCAAGTACAATTGTTTTTAAAATACTTTCACATGAAGTGTGCTTTTTATGTAGTTTTATGTCATAAATACAATTTTGTATTTTGCTTTTTTCACTTCTCAAATTACATTTAAAAAACCATTTGGTTAAACTTACTTGCAAAATTATTTTTAAATTTTAGCCTCCCAGTCATGTATCCTGCCATATTTAATTAAACATCCTCCCTCACTTGTTTTAATCCAAGTCAACTCTAGCTTTCGCCTGGGGAGCCATGGCTGCCAGCCTTGTAGAGTTTGCTCACAGACTATTTGTTCAGGTGACTTTACCATTTTTCTCATCTTAGAAGGAATGTTGCAAGATGAATGGCTGTTTAACCAATTCTACTCCCAGATTTGGCCAGATGTTAGCTGATCACTGCAAGTTTTGGCCTGGACTTTTATTTCCTGGGCTTCCTGATTTGTTAGAGATTGGGGGAAGACTACCTAAATTTATATACTTATTTGTCTTCCTTCATTCTGGACATAGTTTTGAGTCCCTGGGTTATTTGAATTGGAATTAGTTTGAAGCTTCCTAGGGTAATCTTGAAGTCAATAAACAGCCAACAATTAGCTTTCTGGCTACAGCACTATTCTGATTATTTCTTTCATATTAATTAATTAGTTTTGATGAGATCCTAATTTTATGATAAAATAACACAGTAGTTTTTCAAGCATATTTTACCAAACTACCTCATTAGGTAAATACTATTAATGAAAGTTGGAATTTAGAGATATTAGGGAGAAAAAATCAGCTTAATTTTGTTACTCAATTTGAAGTGCTAGGAGGGCATCCCAAAGATGGCTTGCTACCCTAGAAAGCGGTGAAAAAAAAAATGGAATTTGTACTTCAAAGAGAGTTGGTAGTTGTAAGTACTTGTGATCCCTAATAAGAGAGAGAAAATAGGTATTATAGTATAGATCTTAAGAATGTAAGCTCAGAGTTCAGAGTAACTTGGGTTAAAATCTGAATTCTGCTTATTACTCTGATCCCTTGGGCATGTTATTTAATTTTCAAGCCTCAGTTTCCACATCTACGTAACGGAGGTTATAACATCTATGTTGTAGAGTGGATGTGAGAATTGAAGGAGATAATGCAACTTATTAAGAATCAATAATTATCACCTATTGTTATAAGACGGAGGGAAAAACATTTGTAGGTAGTCATAGGAAAAGTCAGCAGAAAACATAAAGAATAAATGGCCAGAGGTAGAGAAAAGGAAAACTAAGCTAGTCCAGGAAGCCAGGAAAAGAGAAAATCTTAGGAACGAAGAAATGAGCAAATACGACACAGAAGCCAAGGAATGTCAAGATCAGAAAAGGCCTTTGGATTTGATGAGCACGGTGTCTCCTGTCACTTCCAAGAGAATGTTGTTTGGTAGAAAAATTGGGCAGAAATCACATTAGAGCACATTAGCAGTGGGAAATGCTTCTTGGGACCCATTGAACTTAAAACAGCTAAGGTGTGTTGCCAAAGATAGGTTATGCTATATTCGGATTATCTACAGACTTGGATTTCACATGTGCTTTCTTGTCCTACATACACCAAAAGGTGACTTCTGTGGTCATATGAAGCTGAGATGTGCTACTGGTTGTAGCCTTTATAAACTGGCTTATATGTCAACTTCAGATTTAGCAGCAGGTAATTTTTCTTTGGCTACATTTCAGCTGCTTATAGGAAAACAGGATGAAATCAGCAGGCATAGGTTGGGTTCAGTACATTTACAAAGAGTTGATGACATTTAGCTGTTAGGTGCCTACCACACAGGCTCCTTCTACAGTGAGTTCACCTACAATTAAAATAAAGTTAAATCCAACCAGTCTTTCCATTCTATGAGCCTGTTTGAAAAGTTATTTGTTGGGATTATCTTTCGATCCCATTTTGCCTTTGGTTTTATTATTGCTCTGGCAGTCACAGAGATGAGTTTCTTTCTGATGTTTTTGCTGAAAATTCTGGCAGGACAAACCCATTCAACCCTAAATGGAAATGAGAGCTCACTGAAAAGTGCAGATTTTCACAAATGACACAAAACTATGGCAGGCACACCGGTTTTTATAAGTTTAGAGAGTTTGATTTCACCACAAACAAAAAAGAAACCAACCAGAACCATTTCATGTTTGGAAAAATAATTAAAATCAATTCCTCTCTCTCTCTCATTTTAGAATCTTATTCTTCACGCAAAATATTTCAGACGTTGGGTACCTATTTGTACTAACATCTGTTTTAAAAATGTCCGTATCTTAGGTTGCTCCTGGTGCTGGTTCAACATTTGTTGCTAATGACCCAGAACATTACAGATGTTTTTGCTCAGATGCTAAGGCATCTAGTACAGTGAAGGGGTTTGATACAGATGAAGTATAATTAATATCTATCCTTGGGAAAAAATGCTGTTCACATTTTCTGCATGAGATGACTGGCACTTTAAAGGGAGGTTTCACCTCCTTTAAAATACAGAAAAGGAAATCTAGGTGTTCTGGGCATAGCCCTCTTAATGTTGCTGACAAAATGTTTTGATTTGCAGGCTGTATGCTATCTTTGGCTGTGTTCTAGTGTTTATTGGTTTAATAAAAAGTCACTTTACTAATCTTCTATTCACATACAGAACTCTAATCTCAAAGCTGCTATCATAAAATAGTTTACTGGTAAACCCACACATTCTTTTTCCAGAAAGAAATTTAAACGGTTTTGGGAGACATTGATGAGTGACTCTTTTAAAGGTGGATTTGAAAGTGATCATAATAGCCCAAATAATGAACTAATTAACTGTTTGTAGAATCCAGTCTATGTGCTGAGTATTTTTAGATGTTTTGTGGGGAGATCTCTCTTGATCCTCAGCAGGATTAGAAAAATAGATATTGTTTGAGATTAGTACCAGGAATGCTCTCAGTAGTCAAGATTTCTCTGGTTTCCCTGGAGAGAAAGAGGCAATTCTTCTCTAAGCATATGAGAGATTTAAGGCCCTTACAGTGCATACTGACATTTCCTCATGCCCAGCTCAGGAGAGTAAACCTTTGCAATTAATATGAGAGGTAGAAACAGTGGTACCAGGCTGAGTTTGACTTGCTGGCATAAGTGTTTGGTTCTCACAGAATTTTAAAAAAGTATTTTAGATGGCTTCTTGTATTTAATCACTTGAAGATTTCCCACAAAAATTTTGACTCATGCCTCTTAAAAAGTGGATGATCTTATTATATCAGGTTTATATACCTTTAGGTCACCAATAACTGGAGTTGAATACCAGCTATTTCATTTGATAGCCCAAGTGTCTTCTACATAGCATTAACATTGGAACTCCCTGTTTTTTTAAATTGTCAGGGGTACACATGCAGTTTTGTTATGTGGTAAAGTCATGTCATGGGGGTTTGTTGTACAAATTATTTCATCATTCAGGTCTTAAGTCTAGTTCCCATTATTTTTCCTGGTCCCCTTCCTCCTGTAAACCTCCACCCTGTGATAGGCCCCATCATGTGTTTTTTCCTTCTATGTGTCCATGTGTTCTCATCATTTACATCCCATTTGTAAGGAGGACATGTGGTATTTGGTTTTCTGTTCCTGCGTTAGTTTGTAAGGATAATGGCCTCCCATCTCCATCCATGTTTCTTCGAAGAACATGATCTCATTCTTTTATATGGCTGTATAACATTCCATGATGTATATGTACCACATTTTCTTTATCCAGTCTGCCATTGATGGGCATTTTGGTTGATTCCATGTCTTTGTGAATAGTGCTGCAATGAACATACATGTGCATGTGTTTTATGATAGAACAATTTATGTTCCTTTGGGTATATACCCAGTAATGGGATTGTTAGATTGAATGATACTTCTATTTTTAGGTCTTTGAAGAATTGTCACACTGTCTTTCACAGTGGTTGAACTAATTTACACTTCAATGAATAGTGTATACGAATTTCTTTTTTTATCCACAATCTCATGAGCATTTGTTGTTTTTTGAGTTTTTAGTAGAAGCCATTCTGACCAGTGTGAGATGGTATCTCATTGTGGTACTGATTAGCACTGTTCTAACGATCGTGATACTGAACTTTTTTTCATATGCTTGTTGGCCACATATATGTCTTCCTTTGGAAAGTGTCTGTTCACGTCCTTTGCCAGCTTTTTAATAGGATTATTTTTTTTTTTCTTGTAAATTTAAATTCTTTAAAGATGCTGCATATTAGACCCTGGTCACATGTATAATTTGCAAAAATTTTCTTCCATTCTATAGGTTGTCTGTTTACTCTGTTGATAGTTTATTTTGCTATGCAGAAGATCTTTAGTTTAATTAGTTCCCATTTGTCAAGTCTTGCTTTTGTTGCAATTGCTTTTGGGGTCTTTGTCATGAAATCTTCGCCTGTTCCTATGTCTAAGATGGTATTGCCTAGCTTGTCTTCCAGACTGTTTATAGTTTTGGGTTTACATTTACGTCTTTATTCCATCTTGAGTTATTTTTCAATATGGTGTAAGGAAAGGGGTCCAGTTTCAATCTTCAGTATATGGCTAGCCAGTTATACCAGCACCATTAATTGAACAGGGAGTCCTTTCCCCATGGCTTGTTTTTGTCAGCTTTCTTGAAGATCAGCTGTTTGTAGGTGTGGTGGCCATATTTTTGGGCTCTGTATTCTGTTCCAGTGGTCTATGTGTCTGTTATTTTACCAATACCATGCTGTTTTGGTTACTGTAACCTGTAGTATAGTTTGAAATTGGGTAGCATGATGCCTTCATCTTTTTTCTTTTTTTAAAAAAATATATACTTTAAGTTCTGGGATACATGTGCAGAACGTGCAGGTTTGTTACATAGATATACATGTGCCATGGTGGTTTGGTGCACCCATCAACCCGTCATCTACATTAGATATTTCTCCTAATGTTATCCCTCCCCTAGCCCCGACACCCCAACAGGCCCCTGTATGTGATGTTCCCCTCCCTGTGTTCATGTGTTCACATTGTTCAGCTCCCACTTATTAGTGAGAACATAATGGTGTTTGGTTTTCTGTTCCTGTGTTAGTTTGCTGAGAATGATGGTTTCCAGCTTCACCCATGTCCCTACAAATGACATGAACTCATCCTATTTTATGGCTGCATAGTATATGTGTATTTGTGTATATGTGCCATGTTTTCCTTATCCAGTCTATCATTGATGGGCATTTGGGTTGGTTTCAAGTCTTTGCTATTGTGAATAGTGCTGCAAGAAGCATATGTGTGCATGTGTCTTTATAATAGAATGATTTATAATCCTTTGGGAATATATGCAGTAGTGGGATTGCTGGGTCAATTGGCATTTTAGTTCTAGATCCTTGAGGAATTGCCACACTGTCTTCCACAATGGTTGAACTAATTTGCACTCCCACCAACAGTGTAAAAACATTCCTATTTCTCCACATCCTCTCCAGCATCTGTTGTTTCCTGACTTTTAATGATCACCATTCTAACTGGCGTGAGATGGTGTCTCATTGTGGTTTTGAGTTGCATTTCTCTAATGACCAGTGATGGTGAGCACTTCTCAAAAGAAGACTTTTGAGAAGTGTCTGTTCATATCCTCTGCCCACTTTTTGGTGGGGTTGTTTTTTTTCTTGTAAATTTGTTTGTTATTTGTAGATTCTGGATATTAGCCCTTTGTCAGATGGATAGATTGGGAGAAAAATTTTGCATTCTGAAGGTGGCCTGTTCACTCTGATGATAGTTTCTTTTGCTGCACAGAAGCTGTTTAGTTTAATTAGATCCCATTTGTCAATTTTGGCTTTTGTTGCCATTACTTTTGGTGTTTTAGTCATGAAGTCTTTGCCCATGCCTGTGTTGAATGGTATTGCCTAGGTTTTGTTCTAGGGTTTTCATGGTTTTAGGTGTTATGTTTAAGTCTTTAATCCATCTTGAGTTAATTTTTGTATAAGGTGTAAGGAAGGGGTCCAGTTTCAGTTTTCTGCATATGGCTAGCCAGTTTTCCCAATGCCGTTTATTAAATAGGAAATCCTTTCCCTACTGCTTGTTTTTGTCAGGTTTATCAAAGATCAGATGGTTGTAGATGTGTGGTGTTATTTCTGAGGTTTCAGTTCTGTTCCATTGGTCTGTATATCTGTTTTGGTACCGTACCATGCTGTTTTGGTTACTGTAGCCTTGTAGTATAGTTTGAAGTCAGGTAGCATGATGCCTCCAGCTTTGTTCGTTTTGCTTAGGATTGTCTTGGCTGGACAGGTTCTTTTTTGGTTCCATATGAAATTTAAAGTAGTTTTTTCTAATTCTGTGAACAAAGTTAATGGTAGCTTAATGGGGATAGCATTAATCTGTAAATTGCTTTGGGCAGTATGGCCATTTTCATGATATTGCTTCTTCCTATTCATGAGCATGAAATGTTTTTCCATTTGTTTGTGTCCTCTCTTATTTCCTTGAGCAGTGGTTTGTAGTTCTCCTTGAAGAGGTCCTTCACATCCCTTGTAAGTTGTATTCCCAGGTATTTGATTCTCTTTGAAGCAATTGTGAATGGGAGGGAGTTCACTCATGATTTGGCTCTCATTTGTCTGTTATTGGTGTATAGGAATACTTGTGATTTTTGCACACTGATTTTGTATCCTGAGACTGCTGAAGTTGCTTATCAGCTTAAGGAGATTTTGGGCTAAGATGATGGGGTTTTATAAATGTACACTCTTGTCATCCACAGATAGAGACATTCTGACTTCCTGTCTTCCTATTCGAATACGCTTTCTTTCTTTCTTTCTCTTGCCTGATTGCCCTGGCCAGAACTGCCAATACTATGTTGAATAGGAGTGGTGAGAGAGGGCATTCTTGTCTTGTGCCGGTTTTTAAAGGGAATGCTTACAGTTTTTGCCCATTCAGTATGATACTGGCTATGGGTTTGTCATAAATAGCTTTTATTATTTTGAGATACATTCCATCAATACCTAGTTTATTGAGAGTTTTTAGCATGAAGGGGTGTTGAATTTTATCAAAGGCCTTTTCTGCATCTATTGAGATAATCATGTGGTTTTTGTCATTGGTTCTGTTTATGTGATGGATTACGTGTATTGATTTGCGTGTGTTGAACCAGCCTTGCATCCCAGGGATGAAGCTGACTTGATCGTGGTGGATAAGCTTTTTGATGTGCTGCTGGATTTGGTTTGCCAGTATTTTATTGAGGATTTTTGCATCATTGTTCATCGGGATATTGGCCTGAAATTTTCTTTTCTTGTTGTGTCTCTGCCAGGTTTTTGTATCAGGATGATGCCGGCCTCATAAAATGAGTTAGGGAGGAGTCCCTCTTTTTTTATTGTTTGGAATAGTTTATGAAGTAATGGTACCAGCTTCTCTTTGTACCTTTGGTAGAATTCGGCTGTGAATCCATCTGGTCCTGGGCTTTTTTTTTGGTTTGTAGGCTATTAATTACTGCCTCAGTTTCAGAACTTGTCATTGGTCTATTCAGGGATTCGACTTCTTCCTGGTTCAGTCTTTACAGGGTGTACGTGTCCAGGAATTTATCCATTTCTTGTAGATTTTCTAGTTTATTTACATAGAGGTATTTATAGTAGTCTCTGATGGTAGTTTGCATTTCTGTGGGATCAGTGGTGACATCCCTTTTACCATTTTTTATTGTGTCTATTTGATTCTTCTGTCTTCTTTATTAATCTGGCTAGTGGTCTCTCTATTTTGTTAAACTTTTCAAAAAAACCAGCTCCTGGGTTCAGTGATTTTTTTTTTTGAAGGGTTTTTCATGTCTTTATCTCCTTCAGTTCTGCTCTGATCTTGGTTATTTCTTGTCTTCTGCTGGCTTTTGAATTTGTTTGCTCTTGCTTCTTAGTTTAATTGTGATGTTAGGGTATCGATTTTAAATCTTTCCTGCTTTCTCCTGTGGGCATTTACTGCTATAAATTTCCCTCTAAATATTGCTTTAGCTGTGTCCCAGGGATTCTGGTACATTTTATGTTTGTTCTCATTGGTTTCAAAGAAATTACGTATTTCTGCCTTAATTTATTTACCCAGTAGTCATTCAGAAGCAGGTTGTTCAGCTTTCATGTAGTTGTGTGGTTTTGAGTAAGTTTCTTAATCCTTAGTTCTAATTTGATTGCACTGTGGTCTGAGAGACTGTTATGATTTCCGTCTTTTGCATTTGCAAAGGAGTGTTTTACCTCCATTATGTGGTCAATTTTAGAATAAGTGCGATGTGGTGCTGAGAAGAATGTATATTCTGTTGATTTGGGTTGGAGAGTTTTGTAGATGTCTGTTAGGTCCACTTGTTCTATAGCTGTGTTCAAGTCCTGAATATCTTTGTTAATTTTCTGTCTCATTGATCTGTCTAATATTGACAGTGGGGTGTTAAAGTCTCCCATTATTATTATTGTGTGGGAGTCTAAATCTTTTTGTAGGTCTCTAAGAACTTTATGAAGCTGGGTGCTCCTGTATTTGGTGAATATATATTTAGGATAGTTAGCTCTTCTTGTTGCATTGATCCCTTTACAATTATGTAATGCCCTTCTTTGCCTTTTTTGATCTTTGTTGTTTAAAGTCTGTTTTATCAGAGACTAGGATTGCAACCCCTGCCTTTTTTTTTTTTTAAACTTTCCATTTGCTTGGTAAATATTCCTCTATCCCTTTATTTTAACCTATGTTGTGTCTTTCCCTGTGAGATGTGTCTCCTGAATACAGCACACTGATGGGTCTTGACTATACAGTTTGTCAGTCTGTGCCTTTTAATTGGGGCATTTAGCCCATTTACATTTAAGGTTAACATTGTTATGTGTGAATTTGATCCTGTCTTTATGATGCTAGCTGGTTATTCTGCCCATTAGTTGATGCAGTTACTTCACAGTGTTGATGGTCTTTTCAATTTGGTTTGTTTTTGCAGTGGCTTGTACCGGTTTTTCCTTTCCATATTTAGTGCTTCCTTCAGGAGCTCTTGTAAGGCAGGCCTGGTGGTGACAAAATCTCTCAGTATTTGCTTAGAGGATTTTATTTCTCCTTTGGTTATGAAACTTAGTTTGGCTGGATATGAAATTCTGGGTTGAAAATTCTTTAAGAATGTTGAATATTGGGCCCCACTGTCTTCTGGCTTGTAGGGTTTCTGCTGAGAGATCCACTGTTACTCTGATGGTCTTTTCTTTGTGGGTAACCCTACCTTTCTCTCTGGCTGCCCTTTACATTTTTTCCTTCATTTCAACCTTGGTGAATCTGATGATTATGTGTCTTGGGGTTGTTGTTCTTGAGGAGTATCTTTGTGGTGTTCCCAAATTTGAATGTTGGCCTGTCTTGCTAGGTTGGGGAAGTTCTCCTGGATAATATCCCCATCACTTTCAGGTACACCAATCAAATGTAGGTTTTATCTTTTCACAGAGTCCCATATTTCTTGGAGGCTTTCTCCATTCTTTTTCATTCTTTTTTCTCTAATCTTGTCTTCACACTTTATTTCATTAAGTTGATCTTCAATCTGTGATATCCTTTCTTCCGCTTGTTCAATTTGGCTATTGATACTTGTGTATGCTTTACAAAGTTCTCACACTCTGCTTTTCAGTTCCATCAGGTAATTTATGTTCTTCTCTAAACTGGTTATTCTAGTTAGCAATTAGTCTAACCTTTTTTTAAGGTTCTTAGCTTCCTTGCATTGGGTTATAGAACATGCTCCTTTAGCTCAGAGGAGCCTGTTATTACCCACCTTCTGAAGCCTACTTCTGTCAATTCATCAAACTCATTCTCCATCTTGTTATATTCCCTTGCTGGCAAGGAGTTGTGATCCTTTGGAGGAGGAGGCATTCTGGTGTTTGGAATTTTCAGCCTTGATGCACTGGTTTTTCCTTATTTTTGTGGATTTATTATCTACCCTTGGTCTTTGATGGTAACCTTTGGATGTGGTTTATGTGTAGATGTCCTTTTTATTGATGTTGATGCTATTTCTTTCTATTTGTTAGTTATCCTTCTAACAGTCAGGCCCCTCTGCTGCAGATCTGCTGGGATTTGCTGGAGGTCCACTCCAGGCCCTATTTGCTGGGTATCACCAGTGGAGGCTGCAGAACAGCAAAGATTGCTGCAGTTCCTTCCTCTGAAAGCTTCGTCTCAGAGGGGCACCTGTCAGATGCCAGGTGGAGCTCTCCTGTATGAGGTGTCTGTCTACCCCGGCTGGGAGGTGTCTCCCAGTCAGGAGGCATGGGGGTCAGGGACTTATTTAAGGAGGCAGTCTGACCCCTAGCAGAGCTTGAGTGCTGTGCTGGGAGATCCACTGCTCTCCTCAGAGCTGGCAGACAAAAACATTTAAGTCTGTTGAAGCTGCTCCCACAGCTGCCCCTTCCCCTTGTGTTCTGTCCCAGGGAGATGGGAGTTTGATCTATAAGCCCGTGACTGAGGCTGCTGCCTTTCCTTCAGGGGTGCTCTACCCAGACAGGAGGAATCTAGAGAGGTAGTCTGGCTACAGTGGCTTTGCTGAGCTGCAGTGAGCTCTGCCCAGTTTGAACTCCCTGGTGGTTTTGTTTACACTGTGAGCGGAAAACCTCTTACTCAGGCCTCAGTAATGGCAGATACCAAGCTTGAGCATCCCAGGTCAACTTCAGGCTGCTGTGCTGGCAGCGAGAATTTCAAGCCAGTAGATCTTAGCTTGAAGGGCTCTGTGGGGGTGGGATCCACTGAGCTAGACCACTTGGCTCCCTGGCTTCAGCCCCCTTTCCAGGGGAGTGAATGGTTCTGTCTTGCTGGTGTTCCAGGTGCCACTGGGATAAAAAACTCCTGCAGCGAGCTTGGTGTCTGCCCAGAGGGCCTCCCAGTTTCGTGCTTGAAACCCAGGGCCCTGGTGGTGTAGGCACCCAAGGGAATCTCCTGGTCTGCAGGTTTTGAAGACTATGGGAAAAGCATGGTATCTTAACTGGAATGCACTATTCCTCATGGCACAGTCCCTTACAACTTCCCTTAGCTAGGGGAGGGAGTTCCCTGACCCCCTTGTGTTTCCAGGTGAGGTGACACCCCACCCTGCTTCTGCTCGTGCTCAGTGGGCTGTACCTGCTGTCTAACCAGTTCCAGTGAGATGAGCTGGGTATCTCAGTTGGAAATGCAGAAATCACCAACCTTCTGCGTTGATCTTGCTGCGAGTTGCAGACCGGAGCTGTTCCTATTCGGCCATCTTGCCCAGGAATCCCCAGCTTTGCTTTTTTGCTTGGGATTGCCTTGGCTATATGGGCTTTTTTTTGGTTCCGTGTGAATTTAAAAATAGTTTTTTTCCTAGTTCTGGGAAGAATGTCATTGGTGGCTTAATAGGAATAGCATTGAATCTATAAATTGCTTTGGGCATTATGGTTATTTTAAGAATATTGATTCTTCCTATCCATGAACAAGGAATGTTTTTCCATTTCTTTGTATCATTCATCTCTGCTTTCTTTGAGCAATGTTTTGTGGTTCTTATAGAGATATTTCACCTCCCTGGTTAGCTATATTTCCAGGTATTTTATTCTTTTTGTGGCAGATGAGAATGGGATTGTGTTCCTGATTTGGCTCTCGGCTTGACTGTTGTTGGTGTATAGGAATGCTAGTGAGTTTTGTACATTGATTTAGTATCCTGAAACTTTGCTGAAGTTGTGTATCCGCATAGAGAGCTTTTGGGCAGAGACTATGGAGTTTTTTAGGTATAAGATTGTGTCTGTAAGCAGGCTTTCTGTAAGTTTGACTTCCTCTCTTCCTATTTGGATGCTCTTTATTTCTTTCTCTAGTCTGATTGATCTAGCCAGGACTTTCAATATTATGTTGAATAGGAGTGGTAAGAGAGGGCATCCTTCTCTTGTGGCAGTTTTCAAAAGGAATGTTTCCAGCTTTTGCCCATTGAGTATGATGTTGACTGTAGGTTTGTCATAGTTGGCTGTTATTATTTTTAGGTGTGTTCCTTCAATACCTAGTTTATTGAGGGTTTTTAACATGAAGGGGTTTTGAATTTTGTTAAAAGCCTTTTCTGCATCGATTGAAATAACCACATGGTTTTTTTCTTTAGGAACTCCTTATTTATGTGGAAAAATCTTTCTTCATATATACCTTCCTAATTCAGCTTTTTCCAATCATCTTATTATCCCATATGTCATAACAAACAGTGGGAACCATAAGTAAGTGAAGAAAAAGGGTTGTTTAATTATTATTTTAGGGGTTTCATCAGGATCTTATTTTTAGATTCTTGAGATATTTACATACTTGCTGTAGCCAATCAGTGCATGAAATCATTCCTGTCTTTATGAAAGTGCTACTTATATTATGAATTCAGGGTTATTAGAGCAATAATGTCTTTTCCAACATACAGTATCAATATGGCAAAGATAAAGCTAATGCTAAAATCACATTAATTATACAGAGCAAATACTTGAACCAGAACCACAAGTCATATCCTAAGCTGAGACATCTATAAAACATCATGAGATAGAAGGGAATATAAGATGTCACACATAGTGTAGACTAAACTTGTGGGTCAGGTTTGGGTTAGCTAAGGGAAGTCTGTGCTTCTATGGTTAAACTCCAAGTATCTCTATTTTAAGCTCTCTTAATACCATAGTTCTTACAGTTTCCATTTTACAAATTAGTAAGGTTAGGTAGTACATATAATCTGACCTGGAAGCTGTAAGCTGGGTTTTGAACCCTAACAAAATATATTTATATCTATCTGTATCTCCGTCTATGCCTATGTCTGTCTATATTACATTCGCACACTTTTTATCTATTTAAATTACATTCATTGTCAGAGTTAGACTTAAAAGCAGTATCACCACTAGCAACATTTTCACCTATGTTAGTATCTGTAGATGTGTAGTCTCTCCTGGATCACCAGGGAAATGTTGAGAGAGCAGCCACTAGAAGACTTTATTAAACTTGATGCTCACTGGCATCATGAGAGTAGGCAGTGTGACCTAGATGACAGTGCAAAGAGAAAAACTTTAACAAAGTGCAAGAAATGAGCCTGAAAATGGGGACTCTCCCACCCCTAATGTGGATGAGTTATTAACAAAGCACTGGGTCATCTCATGAGACTTTGACACATTCTGTCCCATCAGCATTTTAAACTCCCATTTGTGTTAGGGGTTCTGCTCAGGGTCTCCTGTGTCCATAGTGTAATGAGCAAGAGAAAGAATTCCAGCTTTATTTACTATAACCTAAAGTCAAAGGAAATCTAAAATAGAAAGAATGCAAAGCCTTAGAGAGCAATAACAGCACCATCCAGGATAATTAAGGGAAGGGAAAACAAGCTGGCTGTAGACCCTTGGTCCCCATGTTGGGTGCCCAATAGAACTTATTTCAATTTGCTAAAATATCTTTTTTTAAAAAAATAAGCCTTTTTAAGAGTAAGACATCAAGCTGTGTCTACAAAGAGGACCGTTTCTGGCAAAGGACAGTGTTTGAGTTTTAATGTTGCCTTTATAAGCAATATAACATTTTGCTATTGCCTTAACCTCTTCCATTCTGAGTTTTCATATCTACAAAATGAGAATGATAATAACACATAACTTACAGTTTTTGGTTGAAAATTAATTGAAGCACACAGAAATCTAAATGTCTCATAGTAGATGTTAAAAAAATGGTTTTAATTCTTCTCTCTATGGAGCTATGTGTCTCTGTAATTGGTTTCAGCTACATGCAACAGAATGTTTTTTAATGAAATGAGCTTTTACAATGAAGAATATTTATTATTTCTCATAGTGAATCCACAGGAAGACTGTTTCAGGGTTAGAAAATACAGTAACTCAAGGTTGTCAAGATTGTTAAGTCATATGCTCAAGATGGCTGCAACAACCCCAAGCATCATAGCCCTACTTGAACGAATTGATGGGTGGAAAGAAGAGAGTGTTTGAATTGTATTTCTTTTTTTAAAAAAGGTAAACTTTTCCAGGGACTTTATTTTGTCTCATTGACCGAGGTAGGGTCACATGCTCATGTCTAAACCACTCATTAGTAAAGGAGATTGAATCAACATGATTAGCTTAGATTGATCAACTTTTAGTTCTTGGAGCTGGAGTATAAGTCACCTTTCCTGATCATATGGAGAAAAGAAAGCAGTAGTAGTGATGGGGAATGGCTGTAGAGTTGTCATACTGCAGTATCTTTGACATGTTTTTATAAAAAGTAATTCTTGTAATTACAAGTCATCTTTTAAAGCAAATTCTAAATAATCCTCTCCTTTATTCTTCAAGAAGTATTTGAAAAAGTTTGAGGGGGCACGTGGACTTGCACACCTGCATTTCCATAGCAGCATATGATTGCTACTTTTGAACTGAATTTTTTAAATGTCAGCTTCATTTTTAGAGACAACAAAAGAGAAAATTTAGCAAAGTAGTTTTAGTAAAAAGAATAGAATAACTTGTAAGAAACAAGTTAGCAAACCTAATAGTCAGATCTGAACAGCTAAAGTTAAATATTTAATGGTAAAGATAAATGAAACTATGCTAATGTGTCCTGGAAGCCCATCAGAACCTATTTCTGGATTTTGGATAACTTCTTCCAGTATTGCAAGGTGATTCAGCCATCACTTTCCTATGTTGCTAAACTGAAAAGGGTAGAGTTGAAATAGAAGAAGAGCATTGCATTTTCAGAAATGATCATATCTTTAAACCATAATCTATTTTGGGGACTAGAATAAATGAGTAGAAACCATATATGTCAGAGAGAAGGACTTTTAAAAAAAAGCATTATTGGAAAGCAGTAACTAAAAAAAATAAGTGTAGAGTATATTATTTTGCGTGGTTGCAACAAAGATGCATTGTATTTCTCAGCAGAGGTTGATTTTAAGGATGTTTCACTTTCCGTCTTTAAAAAAAAAAATAAAAAAGTCTCACTTTGTTGCCCAGGCTGGAGTGCAGTGGCGCGATCTCTGCTCACTGCAACTTCCGCCTTCCGGGTTCACACCATTCTCCTGCCTCAGGCTCCTCAGTAGCTGGGACTACCAGGCTCCCCAGTAGCTGGGACTACAGGCAGCCGCCACCACGCCCGGCTAATTTTTTGCATTTTCTTTTAGTAGAGACGGGTTTCACCGTGTTAGCCAGGATGGTCTTGATCTCCTGACCCTTGTGATCTGCCCGTCTCGGCCTCCCGAAGTGCTGGGATTACAGGTGTGAGCCACCGCGCCCAGCCAGGATGTTTTACTTTCAGTGCGTACTTGAGCCAAAGAGATTAAGCATCAAACCTGTGTCCAGAGTTCTCAAGAGGTCTTAGGGACAAATCAAACATTTAGTAAGCAACTGCTGATTCTAATGTAGAATTTTCAGCCAGGTCAGAAATTTTACTGATATCCCAGCACTTCTCAAATGTGAAAAATGAGAGGTAGTGTGTTTAGACTTATATAGTACCAGCTATTATCGAGGTGACTAAGAATGTTCTGTCTTACATAGTATCAGGTATTATTGAGGTGACTAAGAATGTTCTGTCTTATATAGTACCAGGTATTATCGAGGTGATTAAGAATGTTCTGTCTCAAAGAGTCAGGATTAAAATGATTTCTCATAGAACTACTATAATCTTAAAAATATTTTATGTGGGTACAAGACTTTCCCTCTTGCTTCTAATGGTTTCTAGAAGGCTTGGGTGTCAGTTTATTAAGAGAAATCACTGGTTTACTTTGTCAAGACTGTTGATGGGCCTGTTTCCCAGAAAGGTTCAGAGACATTTCTTTCCTCCCTACCTCTTTTCTTTTTATTTATATTGAAGCTTTCATATATTTAGGGAATGCAGGAGAAGAAGGAAGACCATATGGTAATGTCATTTTCTAGTAAAGATTTAGAATATTATCCAATAAATCTTCTTAGCCTGGTTTTGAACTGCCTGTATCTCCTCAGCAGGAGTGGACATTCTCAAGGGACAGAAGCCAAATGTGAACGCTTTGGTCCATATTTTATTCCTTTGTAGGATCTCCTTTTAGCTCTAATCAAGGCATAAGTTAATACTTTCTTACATTCAGAGCGAGCTAATGAGTATGGAAACAAGTCTACAAATTACTTTGTGCCCTGGTCATATAAGATTATAATTTTTATGTTTAAAGAACTAACTGTAAGGTGCTGATTTGTTTCTTGGGAAGCTATCATTTCTTGCTTAAAGCAGATTTTCCAGGGATTGGATTAATAGGGTCAATATATGAAAATGAACTACTTTGCAGGGATAGAAAGGAGGAAGTTGGGAGGGAAGTAGATTAAGACAGAGGAAAAATATGAAACTTGAAGTCAAGATGAATATTTCTATTTTGGGGCTGAACTGTGTTCTAGGTTTGGTTGAATTAGCCCTTAAACTCTGCTATTCTATGAAGGATAGAGAAAGATAATAAAAATGGATTTATTGATTGTGTTTACAAAGGAAATAGGAACATGGGTCCTCATCAAATGTTACTCAGAATAAACATAATAAATGTTGAAAAGCTGGTGCCTGAAAGAAATTAGGCATAGTCAAAACATAGCAGGAGGCAGATGGAGCAAGATGGCAGAATAGAAGCCTACACCGTTTGTACCCCTGCAAGAACATCAAATTTTAACAACTATCTGCACAGAGAGAAGCACTGTCACAAGAACCAAAAGTTAGGTGAGCTATCACAGTACCTGGTTTTAACTTTATATCACTGAAAGAGGCATTGAATAGGGTAAAAGAGAGAGTCTTGAATTGCTGACACCACCTCTCCCCCATCCGCTGGCAGCAGCCATGCAGTACAGAGAGAGAATCTGTTCATTTGGGGAAAGGAAAGGACAATGACTGGGGGACTTTGCATTGAACTCCGTGCTACCCTGTCACAGCAGAGAGCAAAGCCATGCTGGGCTCAGCCAGTGCCCTTGCACAGAAGGAGCATTTGGACCAGTCCTAGCCAGAAGAGAATTGTTCATTCCAGCAGTTAGAATTTTTTGCAAACCTTGCCACTGTGAGCCAAAGTGCTCTGGGGTCCTAGGTAAACTGGAAAGGCAATCTAGGACACAAGGACTGCAATTCCTAGGAAACTCCTAGGACTGGACTTAGAGCCAGTGGACTAGGGTGGCATGTGACCTAGGAAGATACCAGCTGGCACAGCCAAGGGTGTGCCACCCTTCCCCCAACCTCAGGTACCAGTGACCAATCCCAGAGAAAGGTATGTGACCTCAGACAGAATTCAAAATAGCTGTGTTGAAAAAACTCAAAGAAATTCAAGATAACGGCCAGGTGCAGTGGCTCACACCTGTGATTCCAGTACTTTGGGAGACTGAGGTGGGTGGATCACAAGGGCAGGAGTTCGAGACCAGCCTGGCCAATATGGTGAAACCCCATCTCTACTAAAAATACAAAAATTAGCTGGGCGTGGTGGTAGGCACCTGTAGTCTCAGCTACTCAGGAGACTGAGGCAGGAGAATCACTTGAACACAGGAGGTGGAGGTTGCAGTGAATGAGATCGCACCACTGCCCTCTAGCCTGGGCAACAGAGCAAGACTGTGTCTTAAAAAAAAAAAATCAAGATAACAAAGGGAAGGAATGCAAAATTCTGTTAGATAAATTTAAGGGGGAGATAGAAATAATTATAAAAAATCAAGCGGAAATTCTAGAGTTGAAAAATGCAATTCACATGCTGAAGAATGCATCAGAGTCTCTTAATAGCAGAATTGATCAAGCAGAAGAAAGAATTAATGGGCTTGAAAACAGACTATTTGAAAATACATAGAGACAAAAGGAAAAAACAAGTATACCTACGAGATCTAGAAAGTAGTCTCAAAAGGCAAATGTGAGATTTATTGGCTTTAAAAAGGAGGTAGCAAGAGAGATATGGGGTAAAGTATATTCAAAGGGATAATATCAGAGAACTTTTAAAACCTAGTGAGAGAGAGAGATCAGCATTCAGATAAAAGTAGGTTATAGAACATCAACCAGATTTAATCTAAAGAAGACTACCTTAAGGTATTTAATAAACTCCCAAAGGACAGGGATAAAGAAAGGATCCTAAAAGCAGCAACAGAAAAGAAACAACATACTGGCAGCAGACTTTTCAGTGGAAACCTTACAGGCTGGGAGAGAATCATATGACATATTTAAAATGCTGAAGGAAAAAAAAAAATCTTTCACCAGAGTATAGCATATCTGGTGAAAATATTGTTTAAGCATGAAGGAAAAATAAATATCTCTTCACAAAAACAAAAGGTGAAGTATTTTATTTCTCAACCTGTCCTACAATAAATACTCAAGGGAGTTCTTCAGGTTGAAAGAAAAGGGTGTTAATGAGCAAGAATAAATTATCTGAGGGAATAAAACTCCGTGGTAATAGTAAGTACACAGAAAAATATAGAATATTATAACACTGTAATTGTAGTGTGTAAACTGTTACATAGAATGAGTACATGATAAACCAATGAAAAATAAAGACCACGACAGTTTTTCAAAACATAGATAAGACAATAAGACATAAAGAGGAACAACCAAAAGTTAAAAAGTGGGGGATGAAGTTAAAGTGTAGAGTTTTGTATTAGTTCCTTTTTGTGTGTTTGTTCATGTGCTTATGCAATGAGTGTTGTTTTCATCAGTTTATAATAATGGGTTATAAGATGGTATTTGCAAGACTCATGGTAATGTCAAATCAAAAAACACACAAAAGATACACAGAATATAAAAGGCAAGAAATTAAAGCATAACACCAGAGAAAATCACCTTTTCTAAAAGGAATACGGGAAAGAAGGGAAGAAGGAAGACAGGAAGGAGGGAAAGAAGAAAGAGATGGCTGCAAAACAATCAGAAAACAAATAGAAGATAGGAGTAAGTCCCTAGTTATCAATAATAACACTGAATGTAAATGGATTAAACTCTACAGTCAAAAGACACAATTACCTGTTGCCTACAAGAAACACACTTCACCTATAAAAATACATAGACTAAAAGAGATAGAAAAAGATATTTCATGTCACTGAAAAACAAAAGAGCAGGACTAGTTATATTTATATCAGACAAAACAGAATTCAAGACAAAAACTGTAAGAAGAGACAAAGATGATCATTATATAATGATAAAGGGGTCAATTCAGCAAGAGATAATGATGATGATAAATACATACACACACCCAACACTGGAACCCTCAGATATATAAAGCAAATATTATTAGAGCTAAGTAGAGATATATTTCCCAATACAATAATAGAGACTTCAGCACCTCAAACTTCAGTGTCGAACAGATCTCCCAGACAGAAAACTAATAAACATTAAACTTAATCTGCACAATAGAACAAATGAACCAAGTAGCTATTTACAGAACATTTCATCCAATGGCTACAGAATATACTTTCTTCTCAGAAAATGAATCCTTTTCAAGGATAGACCAAATGTTAGGTCACAAAACAAGTCTTAAAACATTAAAAAAATTGAAAAAATATCAAATACTTTGACTACAATTGAATAAAACTGGAAATCAATAATGAGAAATTTTGGAAAATGTGCAAACAAATTGAAATTAAACAATATACTCCTGAATGACAAGTGGGTCAATGAAGAAATTAAGAAGAAAACAGAAAAAATTCTTGAAACCAGTGACAATGGAAACACAATATAACAAAACATTGTGGTATTAAGAGAGAAATTCATAGCTGTAAGTGCCTACATCAAAATAGAAGAAAAACTTCAAATAAATAACCTAAAGATTCATCTTAAATAACTAGGAAAGCAAGAGCAAACAGAAACCAAAATTACAAGAAAGAATAAGGGTCAGAACATAAATTAATCAATTTGAAATGAAGAAAATTAAAAAACAATGAAACTAAAAGTTGTTTTTTAAAAAAAGATGGATAGAATTGACCAATTTTTAGCCAGACGAACTAAGAAAAAAAGAGAGGAGATCCAAATAAATAAAATCAGAGATGAAAAAGGAAACATTAAGATGAATTTTACAGAAATCCAAAGGCTTTGTGGTTACTATGAATGTAGTGGTTACTGTGAATGACTACATGCCAATAAATTTGGAAATCTAGAAAAAAAACTGGATAATTTCCTAAACACATCTAACTTATCGAGGTTGAACCATGAGGAAATTCAAAACCTGAGCAGACCAATAACAACAGACTATCAAAGGAGTAAAAGTCTTCTGGTAAAGAAAAGCCCAGGACCTGATGATATCACTGCTGAATTCTATAGAGCATTTAAAGAACAATTAATACCCATCCCATTCAAACTGTTCTGAAAAATAGAGGAGGAGGGAGTAGTTTCAAATTTAATCTATGAAGCCAGTATTATCCTGATACTACAATTGGACAAAGACACATCGAAAGATAAAACTACAGACCAATATCTCTGGTGACTATTGATGCAAAAATTCTCAACAAAATACTAGCAAACCAAATTCAACAGTACATTAAAAAGATCATTTGTCATGACGATGTAGTATTTATCACAAGGATGTAAGGATGGTTCAACTTCACAAATCAATGTGTTATATCATATCATATCACAGAATGAAGGACAAAAACCATATGATTTCAATTGCTGCTGAAAAAGCATTTGATCAATTTTAGCATCCCTTTATGCATCCCCCTTTATGATAGGGATGCTAAAATTGATCAAATGCTCTTTCAGCAGCAATTGAATTGCTCTAAAAATTGAAGTTTACTAAAAAATCTGGATATAGGAGGAACATACTTCAACGTAATAAAAACCATATGTGACACACCCACAGCTAATACCATTTCAAATGGGGAAAAACTGAAAGTCTTTTCTCCTAGATCTGGAAGACAAAGACGCTGACTTTCACAAGTGTTAGTGCCCATAGTTCTGTAAGTCCTATCTAGAGCAGAAAAGAGAAAGAAATAAAGGGCATCCAAGTTGGAAAATAAATCAAATTATTATTGTTTGCAGATGATAAAATCTTACATTTGGTAAAATCTAAAATGAACCCACAAAAAAACTATTAGAACTGAAAAACAAATTTAGTACAGTTGCAAGATACAAAACAAACATACAAAACTCAGCAGCACTTCTATATGCCAACAGTGAACAATCTGAAAAAAATTTAAAAAAGTAATCCAATTTACAGTAGTCACAAATACAAGTAAATATATAGGAATTAACTTAACCAAAGAAGCGAAAGATCTCTATAATGAAAACTATAACATACTGATGAAAGAAATTGAAGAGGATACCCCAAAATGGAATGGTATCTCATGTTCATGGATGTGAAGAATTAATATTTTTTAAATGTCCATACTACCTGTGATGGTTAATACTGAGTGTCAACTTGATTGGATTGAAGGATACAAAGTATTGATCCTGGGTGTGTCTATGAGAGTGTTGTCAAAGGAAATTAACATTTGAGGCAGTGGGCTGGGAAAGGCAGACCTACACTTAATCTGGGTGGGCACAATCTAATCAGCTGCCAGTGTGGCTAGAATATAAGCAGGCAGAAAAATGTGAAGAGATTAGCATAGCCTCCCAGCCCACATATTTTTCCCATGCTGGATGCTTCCTGCCCTCCAACGCTGGACTCCAGGTTCTTCAGTTTTGGAACTTCGACTGGCTCTCCTTGCTCCTCAGTCAATAGGCAGATGGCCTATTGTGGTACCTTGTGATCACATGAGTTAATACTTAGTGAACTCATAAATATATATATATCTTCCATTATTTGTGTCCCTCTAGAGAATCCCGATTAATATATTACCTGAAGCAATCTACAGATTCATTGTAATCCCCAATGACATTCTTCACAAAAATAGAAAAAAAAAATTCTAAAATTTATATGGAATCACAAAGTACTCAGAATAGTCAAAGCTACCCTGAACAAAAAGAAAAAATTGAAGGAAGCATGTTACCTGACTTCAAATCATACTGCAGAGCATTAGTAACTGAAACAGCAAGGTACTGGCATAAAAATGGACACATAAACCAATGGAACAGAGAAGAGAACCCAGAGACAAATCCACATACCTGAAGTGAACTCAGTTTTGAAAAAGGTGCCAAGAAAATACACTGGGGAAAAGACAGTATCCTCAATAAATGGTGTTAGATAAAGAAATGAAAAACTGGATATCTATATGCAGAAGAATGAAACTAGACCCCTGTTTCTTGCCATATACAAAAATCAAATAAAAATGGATTAAAGACTTAAATCTAAGACCTCAAACTATGAAACTACTACAAGAAAACATGGAGAAACTCTCAAGGGCATCAGTCTGGGCAAAATTTTTTTGAATAACACCCCACAAGTACAGGCAACCAAAGCAAAAATGGGGAAATGAAACCACATCAAGATAAAAAGTTTCTGTACAGCAAAGCATACAATTAACAAAGTGAAGAGATGACCCACAGAATGGGAGAAGATATTGGCAAACTACCCATCTGACAGGATTAATAGCTGGAATATATAAGGAACTCAAACAGGAAAATATATAATCTGTTTTAAAAATGAGCAAAAGATTTAAGTAGATATTTATCAAAGGAAGATACAGAAATGCAAATGGACATATGAAAACATGGTCAACAGGCCAGGCACAGTGGCTCACACCTATAATCCCAGCACTTTGGGAGGCTGAGTTGGGTGGATCACTTGAGCTCAGGAGTTGGAGACCAGCCCAGGCAACATGGTAAAACTCTGTCTCTACTAAAAATACAAAAAATTAGTTGGGCATGGTGGCACATATCTGTAGTCCCAGCTACTCAGGGAGCTGAGGCAAGAGGATTGCTTGAACCTGGGAGGCAGTTGCAGTGAACTGAGATTGTGCCATTGCACTCCAGCCTGGGCTACACAGCAAAACCTTCTCTCAAAAAAAAAAAAAAAAAAAAAAAAAAAGTTGGACATCACTGGTCATCAGAGAAATGCAAATTAAAACTATGATACTAGATATCATCTCACCCCAGTAAAAATTACTTTTATCTAAAAGCTAAGCAACAACATGTGCTCTCAAGGATGTGGAGAAAAGGGAACCCTTGTACACTGTTGGTAGAAATGCATGTACAACCATCATGGACAGCAGTTTGGAGATTCCTCAAAAAATTAAAAATAGAACTACCATACAATCCAGCAATGTCACTGCTCGGTATATACCCAAAAGAAATCAGCATATCAAAGAGATAGATATCTGCAGTCCCATGTTTGTTGCAGCACTGTTAATAGCAGCCAACGTTTGGAAACAAGTGCCCATCAGTAAATGAATGGATAAAGAAAATGTGGTATATTAACACAATGGAGTGCTATTCAGCCATAAAAAGGATGAGATCCCGTCATTTGCAACAACGTGGATGGAACTGGAGGTTGTTACGTTAAGTGAAATAAGCCAAGTACAGAAAGACAAAACACCCTATGTTGTCACTTATTTGTAGGGTCTAAAAATCAAAGCAATTGAACTCATAGGGATAAGAATAGAATGTTGGTTACCAGAGACTGGAAAGGGTATTTAGGTGAGGGGAAGTGGAGATGGTTAATGAATACAAGGAAAAGTTAGAATGAATAAAACCTATTATTTGATAACACAGCAGGGTGACTATAGTCAATACTAATTTAATTGTGCATTTAAAAGTATATAAATTATATAATTTGTAATAAAGGATGAATGATATGGTTTGGCTGTGTCCCCACCCAAATCTCATCTTGATTTGTAGTTTCCATAATCCCCATGTGTTGTGGGAGGGACCAGGTGGAGATAATTAAATCATGGGGGTGGTTTTCCAATCCTGTTTTCATGATAGGTAATTAGTTTTCATGAGATCTGATGGTGTTATAAGGGGCTTCCCCCTTCATTGGGCACTCATTCTTCTTTCCTGCCACCATGTGAAGAAGGACGTGTTTGCTTCCCCTTCTGTCATTATTGTAATTTTCCTGAGGCCTCCTCGGCCCTGCAGAACTGTGAGTCAATTAAACTTCTTTTCTTTATAAATTACCCAGTCTCAGGTATTTCTTAATAGTCGCATGAGAATAGACTAATAAAATGCTGGAGGGCATGAATACCCTGTTTTCCATGATGTGATTATTACACATTGCATGCCTGTATCAAAATATCTACTCTGTAAATATATACACTCACTGTATCTCCAAAAATTAAAAACAAGATATTAAAATAATGAAATAAATGAGGTGATATTAAAAAAATTGCACATTTTAGGTAGCAAAAAATTAATAGGTGTAGAATCTGTATTCTGGATCTGAGTATTTTTTTTTCTTTTATGGTACTTTTTACCATGATCTACATCCAAGCTCTTATGAAGAAGTATCCAACAAGCTGGGGAACCATATGGCAAATTATGCATCATTATTATTATAATTTTGTGTGCCATATTCTCCGCCCTGTGTCTTACTCCAGACACTACTGTGGTAACCAGCTCTAGCAGGCTTTGTCTGGTTATATGTTGGTACAACCTGACAGTGTCTTGCTTTAGGGCCATACTTACATACTTCTTGCTTCCTTTTCTGTATATTCTTTGATATCAAGGAGGAGAACATCTTCTCAGCATTCACGTGTGTGCAACATGGAAGTGTGGGTGAGTCATTGTTGATATGATCACCAGTGAATAATGAGGGACAGGAACCCATGGCTAAATGCTTTCCTCCTTTGTACACCAAGTGGAGAATTCTGAAATGCATTTTAGAAATGTTCTTATGAGATCCCAGAGAATTGAGTACCAGTTGCCTGTTAATGATGGACAGCTCAACATCATCGCATTCTTATATTTGCTTTCTCTCTCTTTTCTTATCCCCCACACCTATCTTCCTCATGCTCTCTGGAATTACTTCCCAAATATATTATACAGCTTTGCCTTGGGCTCTGCTTTATGGGGAATCCAAGTTAAGATGATGTATGAACAGTGACTTTTTAGTATGTCTTGTGCTCCAGGTCATTTGTAAACATTTTCTCATTGTGTCTTTATAGAAATCCTGTGAAATAATGTAGTTTGCCCTGCAGAAGCTGAGGCATAAATAATTTAACCCTTTGCTAATTAGGACACAGCTAATACATGAACCTAGAATTCACATCTTTATTTTTGTAAATATAAATGCTCATTCTTATTTTTTCACTCAGGAATTTCAAACTTAAGTGCCTTCAAGGACAAGGTAATTTAAATGCATGGAAATGATTCAGGATTCTTCTTGGCCAATTTGTCAACCGAGGTCCTCCATGGCTGGTGACGCACCCCCTGCCTGGGCCTCACTTGGCCCTGGGCCTGCTGCTGGAGGTGCCTTGTTCACTCAGATGGCCTGTGCTATAGCTTGCACTTGGGTTTGGTAGTTCCTGAGCTCTTGTTCTGTATCCAAGAAGAATGAGGATGTGTTGACAATTGAAGGGTGTGGATGGGTGAAGAATTTTATTGAGAACTGGAACACCTCTCAGTGGAGAGGGGATGCAGAGGGTAGTCCCCCACCTCTGCAGTTGGGTGATTTCTCTCTCAGTGTGGCTGAGTCTGGGGCATTTCATGGGCTCAGAATAGGGGAGTGCATGCTGATTGGTTGAGTATGCAAAAACGTTAAAACAAAGGCACCACTCAAAGGAGGTCGTAACAGTGTAAAACAAAAAAATTAGAGAAGGGTAGTTATATATGAAATAGGTTAAGGGTGGGGATCAATCAGAGGAAAGTGCACCAAACAGGAAGACAGTTTCTCAGTCTGGTGCAAGGATTTACTTGGGATTGTGTTTGGCTTGAAAGTGGGGTTTCACTGGGGACCCAAGCCTATCTGCCTAGTTATTTCTCTGCCTCCTGCCCTCTGAAGAGGTACATCTAACTGTGGTTAGAATAGTGATAAAAACTGATCTTGACTGCTTCCTGTTGACGGGGTGCTGTTTTGGGAACATGGTAGTCAGATCTCCCGATCAGTAGGCCTATCTAAGGGTCTATAGTAAAAGGGAACCATTGTCTGAGGTTCTGGTTTCATCACCATTTGAAGTTTGGTGTCCTGACGGCAAGAAGAGACAAACCAGGTTATTTAGAAGATATGTATCAAATGAAAAAAGGGGGTAAATGACTTAAGGGGGTAAGCTTTAAAATCCTGAAGCTGCTGGGACACCCAGATAACTGGTGGTGATAGTTATGCCTGCTAAGATTTGGGTTCATGGGGCTTGGCTTCGGTTAGCTCCCTTCATCTTATTTTCCCAAGCAAATAAACCTCTAGGTTATGGGCATCTTATTTACTATTACCTGGCAGGATTTGTAGGATAATTGCTCAGAGTTAGAATATTGATCTGGATTTTTACATTATCTCCACCTTTTGTTTCTTTTGAGCTACAGCCAGAGATCGCTGGTTGGTTCACAGGAATAATCAGGATTAGTCTAAAATGTACATTAAAAACTTAACTAATGTCACTAGAATTGAATAAGTGCATAAGTTATGAAACATAATTTTTTCTCTCCAGTCCTCATTTTTGTCAGAAGTAAATCATGATAGGACCGAGTTGTTTTCACAATAAACTTTAGTCTTATATTTGGCCTGATTATTTGCATAAAGTGTAGCAAAAATAACTGTTTTTCACATAGGCTTTTGAAGTTGCTTTGATGGAACTCTGTTCCATAAGAAATCTCAGGTGGGACCTTTTAAAGCCAAGCCCAGCTATGGTTTTGTACCCTCAAATACCTATAAGTTGGGTAAATTCCTCTTTTCTTAAGGTCCCAAGATAGCTTGAGGCTCTTGGACCTGTTAGAAAGTGACTTTCTTTACTCATCACAGGTTAGGAACCCTGTATGGGGACTGTGTAGATAAGGTATGAGGCCAGTTTTCCAAAAGGACTTTTATTGACTCTATAAGTCAAGCTTGATTTCCTAAAAGAAAACATGCCATTCCAGTCAAAGCCTCAGTAAAACAACCAGTTTCTGCAGTTCTGTCCCGTTGCAAAAGAAAATGTATTCTTATTGCACTGATGCAAATAACTATATTGCCATAAGTTAAGAATACTCACAAAGTTTCTGAATTCTGGAGAAGCCAGGCAGAGAGAGAAACAGGTATGTTCCAAATTTTGTTCACAGGATGATACCTTACTCAATTGTTAAAAGCTGTGGATAGCTCAAGAGAAAGGTTTCCTTGACTCTGAAAAACAAAAAAGGATCAGCAATGTTTTAAGCAAAAAGCTAAAAAGAATTACTCCAGTTTTCTGTTAGTTCAGTCCACTCAGTTAACTCTTGTTCTGCTTGATATTCATGAACATTTCAACTCTTCATGAGTCCTGAGTGATTTTCCATTATTCCAGTGTCACAGTCCCCAGAGGTACCAGGAACTTGCACTTAAGAGCACCTCTCAAAGTCCTATAACTGCTTATAAACCATCTTTTGAAAAGGATCAAAGCAGAATGTCCGGGGTATTTACAATAAAAAACATGATTGACAAAGAAATTTGGTTATTTCTGTTTACAATAACAACATACAACAACATAATAACATTAATTATGATTGATAGCATATACTCAGACGTTAGAATTTTAGAAATTCCAGAAAATTTTGGAACATATATTAGTATTATTCACTAAAATACAACCTGAAGAAGATTCAACATTATTTATATTTTGGCAATCCATGTAACTAAACATGTCAAATCATCCTGTTTAACTCTCTTTTGGATGCTCCAGGGACCCTCTGTGGCATCCAAAATTAAGAGTAAGAAAAGACAATTTTTGAAGCTGAAATTTGATTTGGGGAAGCCTGTTAAACATATTAGAGGTTTAAAACACTTGACATTATGAAATAGAATTCCAGATTACCATAAGTTATTTAGCCAAAATGATGACTCAAAGATACTTTAAAAAGGCAAAAACCTTTACTCATTAAGAGGAAGACTTAGCCTTGCAAACAATCTGTCTTCTGTCATCTTCTTTTCTCAGTATTTGCAAGGTAAATGAAAATCTTTCATTATCCTTTACTATTACATGTAAATCTTGTTCAAAGGAGAGAAAGCCAATTTTCCCCCTTTCGTTAGTTGACTATTAATGTCAACCTCAGTTTTTTATAATTAAGACATTATAGATAATTCTGTCTAATCTTAACCAGTTTGACCATGAGGTGAGATTCTTTTAAACCTTTTATAACTCTTTTCAAATTTTTGTTAAAGAGAAGATCAGTACCTTAAGAAAACCTTGTTGTGCTTTTGTTTCATGCTCAATTTATGGAAAAACCACATAAATACCCTTTTGAATTTAGTCAATGTGTTCACATAAATAATTTCTTGTGCAAGATTTTCATAAACCTTCCACAACTTGTTTAAACCTTTAGCTTTATCTTATCTAATTTAAAACAATCCTTTAACTCTCTAGGCACAGATTTATATTCCCATGCCTTCTTAAAATATTTTACTAATAACACATTTTACTTTCCACACCTTGCATGTTAATCTGTTTTCATTAGTCTCCATTATGTGTTATAATGGTGACTCTCAGCAATTTTTAATTTTAATGTAAAACCTTTTAGGTTATTTTAATTAAGTACTCAGTACAGATAAGGTTTGACTATTTCCAGGATAGTTATGGGAATGGTTAATTCCGTATGTCCCCAGACCTCACCAAACTGTAAAGCCAGCCAGTTGAACAATTTTTAAAAGATAAAGGAAGCAGTTTATGACTGTAAAGCATTTAGCAAATCTAATATCTGAACATAATTTGGACCACATATTTACATTTTGAAGACATTTGTATTTTAGCAATCTTTAAAACTTTTTATTTCTTAAATATTAGTCAAATGAACTAAAAGGCATTACAGCTTTTATTTTTTCTTTAAAAATATTTGATCTGAGTGCTTGTTTTGCTTAAACCAATTAGAGCTTTTTAAAATGTAAACATCAGACATATAACACATATAAAACTACACAGACAGAAGAAGATTCAGTAGTTGTAAGATTTTTTTATTTGCTGGTCTCCTAATTGGATTACTGGCCTCAGGGTACAGCCCTTCAAAAAGCAGGGCTGGGAAAGCATGCAGTTTCTAGGACCTAATAAGCAGGTATAGCTGGAAGACAAAAATGAATTTTGAGAGGGATTTTTCCATTTTTCATTCCTGGGATTCCATAAGAAAAACAGAAGTTTTTTCCAAAATAGGGTCAGTGCCACCTCCTTTGTTTTTCCCAAGGAGTCCCATGCTCTCAGAAGTTATCTTAGGGCCACTCGTGTGCATTAAGGGTGGCAAAACAAAATGGAGAAAAATAATTCAGATGACTGAGAAGAAAAAAACATTTTTTCCAGTAAAATAAAATCCAAGAAGAGAAAAGACATAAAGGCATTTTAGATATACCTATAGCTTGGATATGCACTTTTAATTAAGCTGACTTTTAACCCTAGTGCTCTTAAAAATCCTTTAAAATCCATTATTACCTGACTTTAGCCATGCCAAGTGGCCAATATTTCTGGCTTTTAGACTTTACCAAAAGTAACCTCACAGGTGAAACCGACAAGTCTCAACTAAGGTTATGACTTAAGTGTGAGTGTAGAGGGTATTTTCAAAGAGGTGGTAAGCAGTTTCTACACAATCTAGAATATTTAAAGGTAGCTCAGAGAAAGGAAGATTTAAGAAAGGAAGCTGGAGGTTGTTCATGGATTGAAAGAGAATCAGCATATGGTGAAAGTCACACAGATATTAAGCAGAAAGTACTCATTTCCTAAGCCAGGACTGAACCCAGGTCTCCACTGTAAATTGGCATAGACCAGAAGAAAGTACTGCCACATGGTTACAGGGCAAGCTCCCAAGGACATAAAACAAGATGGAGACCTCATCAAATTTTTTTCTTCAGAGACCTGTAGCAGAGTTTGTTACCGGTTTTCCAGGCTGGCTTAAACAGTAGGCTTATGGGGCCCTAGGCCTGCATTCTTTCCTGACATACCCCTCTTTCTGATAGAAAGATACAGAAAGACAAATTCTTAGCACACAGTACAACAGATTCACTGCAGCTTAAGACTAGCCTCACAAATCCCTTTGTCCATTAATCAGAACTTTACAGAGGATATAAACAGTGATTTTTTTTACCATTTCTTTTAGCAGTTTTCACAGGGAGAGAGTGGCTAGAAGTCTGACTGGCAAGAACTTTTACCCTTTTGTGGCATGTGAGGCTTCTGTGTTCCTTCCCCCAAGCTCAATTTTAAGCCAAGTAGTTTAAGGTTTGGGAGAATTGAACCTTTCCCCGTTTGGGGGATGCATCAAAGGGGGAGTGTCCTGTGGTAATGGGACACAATTACTCATCTGTGAAAAGAGAACAGTGGAGAAAAAAGGAGAAAGAAGGGCTTTTTTTTTTTCCCCCTCAGTGGAGTCTCAGTGATTCAGCATGGATTCAAGAGATACGCAGACTGAAGATGGCTGGTTACCATCTGGAAAGAGGGGAAAAAGGCATCCCTTAGTTCCCTGTTCTTCCCAGCGAATACCCAGGGTACAAGAGAGAGAGGAAAAAAGGTATCCCCCTTTTCCTTTCATCCTTATGTCCCCGAGTCCCAGTGACCTCAGCAGGGTGCCTCCCATGGGTGTCAATGAGGCTTTCACCCATGTAAC
Organism: Chlorocebus sabaeus; assembly: GCF_047675955.1. Taxonomy (NCBI): domain Eukaryota; kingdom Metazoa; phylum Chordata; class Mammalia; order Primates; family Cercopithecidae; genus Chlorocebus; species Chlorocebus sabaeus. The sequence continues at coordinate 65,815,216 of NC_132918.1, forward strand.
AGGGAGGCCTAGAGGGTAGGAATTATCTGCACTCACCTACATGCTGGCCTATCCTTTCTACTGTCAGTAACCTCATCTATGCCATGGATACAGGCAAGACCTCCATTCAGGCTCCTCTTCTCCTAGCCTGGTTGTGTCTCATTATCTTTACAAAGGTGGTTGAGTTTTGAGGAAGAGGTATTATCATTTAAACTATCTTAATTCCAGGAATAATCGAGGCAACCATGGAGGCAAAAGGCAAGAGGTAGGTTTTGGGTTCCCTAAATCAGTTCTCCTCATTGTCATTATTTTCTCACTGTTAAATACTTTTTGAAAAGGCAGTTTCTACATTTTATTTATGGGATATTTAGGTGGTACTTATCACTTTGGCATTCACATGGTCACTTACTTTGGGAAGTATCTCCTAGGAAACTGGATAATCTACCTCCGTTGGGATTCCAAGGACTAATTTTGTTGAATATAGTATCTCTACTATTACAAAGAAGAATGAGTGGCCACATGTAGTCCCTGTTTTATATACATCTGTGCTGCTGAAATCTCAGCATATTTTAAGTCTTTGTTTTAAAAAAAAGTATCCAGCTATCCATTTGTCTTAACATTTCTTCTAAACATGAGCAGAACCAGTGTAGAACTTGATTTTCTCTTAATTTGTTGTATTTTTTTGTTGTTTTAAACAAATTTGATTTGGAGGATGTGAAGTTTAAGAACAATTATAAAGGCAAAGGATACAGCTTCACTTTTTTGGTCACTGCTCTACTTATTATTGGAATTTTAAAACAAAAATTGTAGCTTAGTTTAGTTATTGTTATGGTTTGATTGGGTTCCCTAAAGTTCATGACTGGAAAACTTAATTCCAAATGCCGTATGTTGGGTAGTGGGGCCTAGTGGGAACTGTTTAGTTCATGAGGGATCTACCCTCATGAAAGGACTAATGTCATTATTGTGGGAGTGAGTTTCCTATAAAAGTAAGTGTGATCCCCTCTTGCCCTCTGTTGTTCTTGCTCTGTTTTGCCCTTCAGTCTTCTGCCATGGAACGACACAGTAAGAAGGCCTTCACCAGTGGTGGCCCCTTGATTGTGGACTTCCCAGCCTCCAGAACCATGAACCCCCCAGATTTTATTATAAATTATACTGTCTTGGATGTTTTGTTGTAGCCATACAAAACAGGCTAAGACAGTTAGTTGTAAAAAGTATCTCTCATCAACAATTGTACAATGTGTCCTCAGAAAATCTTTTCCCCAGATAAAACATAAAAACTTCAAACAATATGGACAAAGCTCTAGTACTTTCTAGTGACTTAATACTGCATCCATACATTTGAGAGATATTCAGGTAGTTTTTAATATGTATTAGGCACTGTGTTAGAAGTTGGGAAAATAGAGGTGATTATAACACAGTCTTGTCCTTCAAGAACTTATATTTTGGGGAGGAGAAAGCTATACTCTTGTAAATGAAGCAAAGTTAGATAGATTATACATTCCAAAATGAAGGGATCATAGGTTAAGTTTTATATGTACCTTGTTTGACATGCAGACAATTAAATAAAATTAATGGCAGTACTTTAGGTACTTTCCCCAATTCACTAGAGTCTCTATTTGTTTCTTTTACCCTTATTATGTCCCTCACGTCCATTAGTTGCCTGGAATGTGTGAGTCTGTAAACTTTGGGTGTGTGACAGAAGCCAGTATAGGATATCATGGAGGAAGAGGAGATAAAATAGTCATTTCTTTTATTAGAAATAAAAATTGGCTTCACTGATGAGGCAACTTCTCTAGTTAGAAGTGTTAAAAGTGCATAGGGTAAAGGTATAGGTGGAAAAAATGAGAAGGGTATTCTTGGCAGAATTGGCTGTGTAAATGGTGTCATAGAGACTTGAAGTAGCACAACTTTTTGGGTTAACTATGAGTACTCCTGTATTCCCAAAGCATAGATATAATGCTACAGTGAGAGAGAGAGTCAGAGAAATGGGCAGAAGCCTCATCCGTCTGTGTCTTTGTTTATAGAAACAATTTATTACTAGTATGATATTGTAAGTTCTTTGAATGCAAGAATTGTGTTTTATGACTATTTTAACTTTATAATGGTAAACACAGCATCTTGAGCAGGAGGCGGCTCATCCAAATCAAAATCAGGTTGCTTATCAATGCTATGAAGAGATCTACTTATTGGATGAATACAAATCAAAGGGTCTAGGAATGGCAATATGAGTCATTTAGCTCAATTAAAAAATACAAAAAGTGAGACTAATACAAAAGTATTGTCCAGATATTATAATTATTGTTAATGAATACTTGAAGTTCTCTTTTAGCACATAGTAAAACAGTAAAAAAATTAGCTAAGAAGAACTTAATCTATTCTAGTAAGCTGCAAATTTTTTTTAAACGGCCAAACTGAGAACACTTAGACATAGACCAATACAGTCATCCATTCAATCTACTTTTATTCCAGAAGACATTTAAGTACACTGAAGTCCTTTTATGGATCAGAATGTCCAAGGAAGAGTATTGGTTTGGTGTTGAGCAGCAGCCCCTTCTCATTAGGCTATGGATGCAAAGCTATCAAGTGGCAGATAGAATATGTGTATGGAATAGGTCGGTCCCTCTTTTGTCCATTTTGTTTAATACCCCTTGTTAGTGTATTTCAATTACTCCATATTGGTTTTTATTGGATAAAGCTTTTTTTTTTTTTTTTTTTTTTTTTTGCATCAAAACTGACATACTAACTGCAGTGTGTCTTGGCATGTTTTTATGCAACTAGTTGCAATTCAAGTTCAGTGATGGGTGTTACTCTACTACAAAGAACTAACCAAATAGATTTCATTAATGTTAACTATTTTTATTTTTATTATGGTACACAATTGTCTAATGTGGAGTTGAGATTTCTTAAAGGAAAATAATTTGTAAACGCTGTTATTGCCTTCTCAAAAGACTTTCTACCATTGTAGTAAGAATGGGTTTATGAACTCCTAAATGACTTTTATCTTCCCATTCTCCAATTTTAGGTAGGGAAATGTACTTTGAGGTGAATAGGGCCTAGAATGTATTTCCCCATTGCTAAAGTCTGTCTTTCTTTTTGGCTCATTCTTACCTTCTTCAATTAAGCATTTGTCCTCAACTGTTAGAGCAGAGTTAAAAAAAACTTAGTACTTACTGAAAGTTTTGCTCTGTTAGTGTTTCAAACCTATTACAATATTGTGAATTATACTCTTCCTAAGTCTGCACTTACTGTGTTTTAAATTGTTAGGTAATTGACTGAATAATATACATAACAATGACATTTGCTAATCACTTATGTAAACTAAATGAGGTAAAATAAAGCTTCAAGGAGTTGTTTGGAAAAGAAGCACCATAAATTGGTTTTAGTGACAATAATAATTACTGGTAAGATGAGACTAAGTATATATTTAAAGTCACTTATTCTTTGACATTCAGTGGACCTAATATCAGGTAGTGCTTTTTTAGTATTTACACGCCAAAGCCTCAAATGTTTCAGTGTTAAGAATAAAAATAATGGTTATTATTATCATCATGATTGCTTAATGAATCTGCAGGGTACACAATAGAGCATTTTACAATTACAAAGGTGGTAATTTGAAGCCAGAAATATTAGTGTTGACACTTCTGCCTCTTTTAAAACATGTGGAGCTTGTATAACAGTTGTTTATTTGTCCTCTTTTGAACTGGCAGGTTTACAGATGATAATACATAAATATCCTTGCTTCTGTCTTACTTTGAGGACTTTAATAGAATATAGGAAACAGCAGGCATGAGGAAATATGAAATCAAGTGGAAGCAGAGGAGTCAACAGAAGTGAAAGCACTCTACTTATTTAACAACATATGGATGACCTAGTGATTCCCTCCAGGGATTCCAGGGCAAATAGACTCCACTTGTGCCATTTCAGAAAAATGGAGATTTGTCCTTATATTTTTATGTAACTTATAGAAATGGTGAGTTATAGCAGAAAGCGTATAGGTTTTGGGATCAGACGGCCTTAAATTCAATACCTAGATCTACCAGTGACTATTTATTGGCTCTTTAAATCTACTTCTTGAGTTACTGTCACCTCTGTCTCCTTAGTTCCTCTTTTTTCTCTAAGTTTATTAATGCTCGAAGAGATTTCCTTCAGTTGTAGTTTAGCCAGGACCTCATGGTGGGTCACTTCAGTCACTCTTATTAACACTCGTAGCATCCTGACCTTTTTCTGTATTCAGCCTACAAACTCTGGCCCGTTCAAACATTTGCTTCTCGTTCCTGCGATGGTCATCTGGAAGGAAGGACCCGAGTTCGTCATACTCATGAAGCTTGCTATTTCTCTGTTCTGCTCCCCAACTTCAGTGAGGCTCTCCAGATCATGTGAAAATTCATCTAAAGCTTTGATCAGTTCCTGTTCCTGTTACCTGTTGTGGGTTGCTGTTGTAAATGTTCACCACTCTTCTGAAATTCCTGTCACTACTGCTTTACTCTCAGCAGATGATCTTGCCTGCCACTGTGTGGACAGTATTGAGGTTCTCAGACAGAAACTCTTTAGTTTACCTCTGAGAACCTGAACAATTATCTGTATCTGAACACACCTTACCATTCTATTCTTCCTCAGAACAAGAGGTGGGCTAAGCCCTTCTGTGATCTTGATATCATCTTTTTCCCCCCAGAATTATGTTCCCTGTTCCCCTCTCTCTCCCACGTTTACACACTCTTACTTTTTATTAGTATTTATTTCACAGACAAAGACATATTCAGAGTTCTCCCATTAACTCCACATTCCATGTTGGCTGCTGTCTTGTTTCTCTCTCTTCAGTCCCTGTTAAATTTCCATGAAGCAGAGTCAGTTCCAAGGGTAGCAGTCTCAAATGTCTGTTTGAGACCAGAAAGGTAATAATGACAGTGGGCAAAGACAGCTGAATGAAAGGTAATTGTGGGCTCACCTTTGTCTGAAGCTGACAGTCTATCCTATTCTTTGTTCTTATATGTGAATATGGTTCCAGTTTGGCCAAAACTTTTCATTTTTTTTCCTAAGGAAATCAGAAAATCTGGATTTTTATTTTAAATTTCTCAATATTTAAAACACTATGCAATCCTAATAAAGCACATATGTGGGCTGAATTTGGATTATGGGCCTTCAGTTTTTAATTCTTGGCCTACACTAACTATCTTGATGTCTCATGCTGTTGAATAAACTTACTGCAGAAAGTTTTCTGCCTCTAATGCTCCTCTAAAACTGATTTAGACCAGTGTTTCTCAGAGGTTTCAGATTAAAGGTTTAAGATTCATGTGCCCAGGAATCTTTTGGGGATCGTGTTAAAAATGCAAGAATACACTCTGATTCAGTAGCTTTAGGGTGGAGCCTGAGTTTTGCATTCTAGCAAGCTGCCATCCAAGGACCACACTTTGAGGAGCAAGGCTTCTGAGGACCTGCTCATCTTTAGAGGTTTATCTCAAGATAAGCTGTGTAAGTCTTCTGCCTCCCCTGACACCACTAATAAAATGGACCTTTTTTTTTTTTTTCTGTGCACCTGATGTACCCTAATCCAATCTCTATAAATATACCTGTAATTTTTTATTTTATTTCTGTGTTTATGTGCCTGCTTGTAAGTGCTTTCATGGCAAGAAACCTGTCTTAACTTTTTCCCCCTCAAGCACTACTGCAATATTGGAAATAAAGTAAACTTTGTCCATCTGCTCTCATTTCATGTATTACAGTCCCTAAGACTGTGTGCATGTGTTTCTTTTTGTAGGAGTTGGGTTGCAGTGGGAAGGGTTCATTATGTTGAAAGAGAGGGTCTCTTTTCACAAAGGCTTCTGGCTTATAACAGATTCCCAAAGAAGGATTAAGTGCCATATTTTGATAGATTTTTCTATTCCATGTTCAAATTGGTCCCATGATGTCATCTTTTCAATTTCTGTTGCCAATTTTGGGGAAAATAACTGAATTCCTTCAGTTTTAATCTTTCGAGTGTGTTCAACACTTCCGTTTGCCAATACAAGGGACATCTGGAAGTTGTATGTTATCTCTTATTACAGCTTGGTAAATATCATCCAGGGCTTTTCTGCCTTAGAGGCAGCCTGCCAGCTGTTTGAAGAGATCTGATCTCATTTATAGGAAGGAAAGCACAGATAATGGAGGATAACTGCGCATGGTAAGGAGTGGGAAGATTACTCTATTCACAGGCGTTTTTTCTTTTAGTGGTAACAGGCTTAAGCTTTTCTCATCTCTCTCAAGTGGTTCCATACGGTGTAGTGAGGTCCAAAGGACTGGATTCTGTAACACTGCCTTAGTCTTACTTATCACACCAGTCAATCCATCGATCATCGAGTATTTATGAATTGCCTTGCATGTGTCAAACACTGTAACAAACACCCAAGATGGTGAGAAATGTCTTCACATAACTCCCTGCTTACTAAGCATACATGAGGGATCTTAAAGGATCCAAGGAAAGGGGATTAACAATGGTGGAGGATCTCATGTGTACGTGGTGATACACGGAGTTTTATAGACTTTATATCATTTATATTGACACTTTAAAACACTGACATATTGGTATCTTTAGTTTCATTCCATAGTTGAAGAAATAGAAACTCAAAGAAGTTCGTTTCTTCAAGGTTCCAAGTTAGTAAGTAGTACAGCCAGAATTTCAACACAGATCTGTCTCCAGATTCTGGACATTTTCAGTCACAGCACCAGGCAAGGATCTTAATAAAATTTGACAAGGGCATCCCAATAAAGGTTTTGCTACCTTTCAGCTTCTTTCCGTGTTTGGTTTCCAGAGGAATCTGGGCTTAGAGGGGGACTAAGTCTCTGCTGTTGGGAGAATTTTAAATAGCTTACTCTGATAGTAGAGATAAACGTAGAAAAAATGTTAAAATAGAATGAAGCTGAGAGGTTTTAATTTTTGAAGGGTGCATAATATTCTAGCTCAGTGCTTCACAAATCTTAGTGTACATCAGAATCATCTGGAGGGCTTATTAAAATATAGCTTCCTAAGCTCCACCCCCATTAATTTATCAATTAATAGATATGGGCTAGGGTTCCAAAATGTGTATTTCTAGCAAGGTGATATTGGTGTTGCCAAACTGTGGGCCTCATTTTTATGAGCACTGGTTTTTCAAATACATGTTCATTTATGTATTAAATCAGTTAACAATTTTTTTAAGTTTTTACTTTTGTGCTAGGTATTGTGTTGGATATAGTGTTTGTTTTGGAAAGTCCCTTTTTGTTGGTTACCATTGTAATGTCTAATTTATCAGGAATTTAAAGATGGTATAATTAATACCCTTGGAAATCACATGTCAGCATTTTAAAAAAATCCATGCCTGGTATTTTTTCCCCTTTCTTTGGGTAAACACCTAGATGTGAAATTGCTTCATCACAAGGTAAAATATTTTTAATGATTTTGATATGAAGTTACTAAATTATTTTCCAGAAAGTAAATTTGCTAATTTACTGCCCAATAGCAAAGGATGAAAATGCCTGTTCTAACAAACCTGCATTGCCACAAGGTATTATAATTTCTATTTGGCTGCTTGTTTTGTCCTTGTTGGTTTGTAAGTGTTTTTTAATTTATCAAAGATATTAACCCTTTAAAAAGCTTAATATCGTTTGATAATTATATTGAAGTTTGTGCTAAATGAACATGAAAAAATTGCTTTGAGACTTCCTGTAACACAAAGCAAAGAGGGTCCTGGCAGTAATAATTTGCCTTCTTTTAGAAACAAGTTACTAAATGATTTTTAAAACGTGAACTCTTCAACAATGTACCAACAAACACTAAATAGGCTTCAATAGTTGTTCTGATATTTGAGTTGCATCTTTTATACCTGCAGTGCTTTGAATGGAAGATGTAAAACCTTAATACAGGGCAGAATGGAATATCGATAGGATCTCACTGACAAATCTAAACACAAGAAGGGTTCTTTTCTGCTTATAATTGGTAATGCCAGCAAACTGAAAGAGACAACGAGTGATGACACTAATACATCACTGAGCTGTTTGGTATTCATAACTTTTCAATGATAGCACCTTTCTTTAATGCAGTATTGATTCAGTCAAGAAATGTTACTCTATTACTTTCTTGGGTTGTTGAATTAGGTTAAAGGACACTGTTATGGTTTTAAACTGGAGATTGAGCATTTTTATAAACTAGTATCCCTTATAATTTTCTAAAGGTCACTGACCAGAAAGTTGACAATTTTTTTTGTTAATAAAATCTTTTTTTAATTCAGAAAAAGAAAACCCTATGCAAAGAAGTTTTCCAACCATTCACCCACCTATACTCCTCCCTACCCAGAAAGGGTATGGATAGGAAGAGGTGTCTATCTAGCCCTGGCCCCCATAATTAAGGGGTGTGGGGTCATGACTCCCCAAATAAAATGGGTGTGTATGGGAAAGAGAGGGGTGCAAATGCTGTGGGGAGTGGTGGATGAAAGCAAGAGATGAGGTCAGTGCTGGGATTATAGCAAATGAGGGAGACAGTTGGATTAGCTGTAAAGTTAGCTGTAAAGGTTCACTGGCATTTCAGTTAGCAGCTTACTGAAGGTAGAAATGCTCAGGAATCAGAAAGCCTATTGGTAATCATGAAATTAGCATTAGCAAGCATATGGTAATTCTGTCCATTCTTCAGTTTGACTCATTTTCTTACAGCCATGACATGTGCCAGAAGAGACAGACCACAGAGTTCAACACTCAGCACTTCTTTATGATCCAAGAAGCAGGGAATTGTGACTCCTCCTTTTTCCACTGAGTGTTCCTTTTTCCGGAACGTATTCCCTTAGGTATCCAAGATGAAAGAGAAGTGTACACTAATGTAGTTATGAATGCTCAGAAGAAAAGTGGGCTGTTTTGGGTAAGAATAAACCCACAAAAAAGTGTGCTAGTTTGAGTAAGTGGCAAATGTTTATACAGAGGTGTTAGCATAATAATCTTTCCTATAATGGGATTTGACCTGTAAAATACATATATATATAGATAGATAGATAGATAGATAGATAGATAGATATAGATAAAGCAGTTCCACAAATGTAATTTCTTCGTGGCTAAACCACACTTTCAGACACTTCCCTTTGCTGACCATCACAATAATGGATCTGTATGTAGACTGAACCCTATCTTTTCTAGGGTAGGCCTCGTCTTCAAGCCAAATATTGTATGCATTTATTTCCTCTTAAAAACAAGAATTACTTCCTTCCTTTATGGGGAGACAGTCTCCAGAGACCTCAGGATGCTTGTTGTGCAGTGATTCATTGCCATTCTGTGTTGCTACAGTAATAACTTGTGATGCTTACAAGTCATTTTCACAGCTTGACCCACCAGCATTCCCTGTGGGCTGCAAACCTTATTCTCTTTCCTCTCGCATTCTCCAGTGTCCCCTTTGTCTCCTACAATGATAGGACAAGAGAGGGTAAATATGTTTCTGGAGCAATTTTCCACAAGTAGGATGGTTATCAATAGGAGGTCCCCTATATATCTTATGTTTTCAGGCTCATCAGAAAGACTTCTTTACCAAAATATGCCTCGATGTTTGCATTGAGGGTAACATTCCTGTGTGTTAAATCTTAAAATCAGACACCTTAGAGAGTTGTTTATTTATCAGAATTTTATTAGACATTTGTATCTTTATGTAAAATCCATTTCTCAGAGCCTTTTCCTGAAAGGAGTTTTGGAAGGTTGAGAAGAATGTTCCAGGTATGTGATTTGGGGTAATATGAAAGGGCTGAAGTTGGAGTTGTTAACGGTGGTGGAGTAGAATGCACTGTGACACTTGGAGGGAAAAGTAAACTGTAGGACTTGAACACAAACTTCACATACTTTAATTTCACCTGAAATAATTGCTGAAGGGAATGACATAGATTAATAGATATGTTCAAGGCGATAGGTTAATAGCCTTGATTTTGACTCCTTGCTCTATCATCCACAAGTCTTGAGGCACATCATTGACTCTCTCAGTTGACTCATCTGATAGAATTGAATAATTTGTTTACATGACGAGCCCTTCTTCCCACTTAAAATACCCTCTTTTCTACCTGCGTGCTGTTTCCAAAGAGTTTTCTAGAAGTTCTTCAACGATGGCATTTTCCCTCACTACAATCTTTAGCAGGTTTTTATTGCCTAGAGATCAGAGTCAGAATATTTTAAACATTTAGAGTCCCTCCACCCCTATTGCCCTATTGCCAGCTTTGCCACAGCCTGCCTTGTCAGGCATGTCTCCTATGACTTCCTTACAAAGAAACTTACATTCTCAGCTTCATTACATGGAACCACTCTGTCCCATCAATAAGCCTGTTTTCTTTTTTTTATTATTTATTTTTAATATTTTTTAATTTTTACTTTTTTTTACAGTGCACTTTTTAAAACAAAGATATTTCCCTAAGTGTCTAAACTATACTCTTTCTTATTTTTTTTCTTCAACTTTTATTCTAAGTTCTGGTGTACATGTGCAGAATGTGCAAGTTTGTTACATAGGTAACTGTGTGCCATGGTGGTTTGCTGCATGGATCATCCCATCACCTAGCTATTAAGCCCAGAATCCATTAGCTGTTCTCCTGATGTTCTCTCTTTCCTCCATGTCCCCTTTGACAGGTCCCAGGGTGCATTGTTCCCCATCATGTGTCCATGTGTTCTTATCATTCAGCTCCCACTTATAAGTGAGAAATGCAGTGTTTGGGTTTCTATTCCTGCATTAGTTTGCTGAGGATAGTATCTTCCAACTCCATCCATGCCTCTGCAAAGGACATGCTCTCATTACTTTTTTATGGTTGCATAGTATTCCATGGTGTATATGTATCACATTTCCATTATCCAGTTTCTCACTGATGGACATTTAGGTTGATTCCATGTCTTTGCTATTGTGAATAGTGATAAGCCTGTTTTCTAACTTTTCCTTTAGTACCCTGCCTCAGAATGCCTCCTTCCTATTTATCACAACTTCATCTACCATTCAAGACTCCATCAGTTCCCCCTCTTATCAGAGGACTTCATCTTGAAATTATCTTTTTCCACTCAACTCTGATTGCATTTCCACATTACACAATTAATACTTTATTGCCTTATGGGGAGAGTCATTTTATTATAGGTAGGCCTTAATAAATCATCCAGGCTCTAAATTTCTTAGGAGAAGGGAAATATTTTGTATTTTACTATAATAACTTTAACAATTGGCAGCCGATAACACTATTTATGGGTTCCTATTGGGGACACTATTTTTAAGGCTATTTTTTAAGAGTAGTTCTAAGTTCATATCAAAATTAAAGAGAAGATGCAGAGATTTCCTAAATACCCTCTGCCACTGTCCACCCTACATGCATAGTCTCATCCATTGTCAACATTCACTATTGAGATGTTGACAATGGTCGCTCAACTAAGAATAACCAGAAGGTTATGTTTGTTATAACTGATAAAACTACATTGATATATCATCACCCAGAATCTATAGTTTACATTAGGGATCTCTCGGTGTGTTACATTCTACGGTTTTAGACAAATACATAATTTTGTGTGTCTATCAATATAGTATCACACAGAATATTTTCACTGCCCTAAAAATTATCTGTGCTCCACCAATTCATCCCTTCCCCCACCCTAAACCTTGGCAACCAGTGGTCTTTTTCTGCCTCCATAGTTTTGCCTTCTTCACAATGTCATATGGTTGCAATAATAGAACATGTAGCCTTTTTACATTGGCTTTTTAAAACACACTAATATGCATTTAAAGTTCTTCAATGTCTTTTCAAAGCTGGAGAGCTCATTTCTTTTTAGCTCTGAATTATATTCCATTGTTTGGCTCTACCACAGTTTGTTTATTCATGTACCTACTGAAGGACATATCGGTTGCCTCTAAATTTTAGCAATTTTGAATCAAGCTGCTATAAACATTCATATGCAGAGTTTTGTGTGAACATAAGTTTTCAACTTACTCTGTTAAATACCAAGGAGCATGATTCCTGGATTGTATGGTAACACCATATTTAGTTTTGTAAGAAATCACCAAAATGTCTTCTGAAGTGGGTGTACACTGTTGCATTCTCATCACCAATAGTGAGAATTCCTGTTGCTGCACATTCTGATGGACATTTCCTGTTGTCAATATTCTGGATTTTACCCACTTTAATAGGTGAGTAGTGATATTTCATTGTTCTTTCAATTTGCATTTCTCGGGTGGCATAAGATGTAGAGCATCTTTTAATATGCTTATTTGTACGTGTATATCTTTGATGAGGTGTCTAGTGAGGTATTTGGCCCATTTAAAAAATTGGGTTGTTTTATTATTGTTGAATTATTTATATAATTTGGATAACTATCGTCTATTGGATGGATCCTTTGCAAATATTTTATCCCAGTCTCTGGCTTGTCTTCTCATTCTTTTGATACAGTCTTTTGCAGAGCAGAAGTTTTTAATTTTAATAAAGTTCAGTTTATCAATTATTTCTTTCATGGACTATGCCTTTGGTGCTATATCTAAAGAATAATCACCAAACCCACGGTCATCTCAGTTTTCTCGTATGTTGTATTCTGGGAGTTTTACTTCTGCATTTGACATTTAGGTTTATGATCTATTTTGAGGTAACTTTTGTGAATGGCATAAAGTCTGTGTCTGGATTGAATTTTCTGCATGTAGTTGTGCAGTTGTTCCAGCACCACTTATACACATAGTTTTACTTTTAAAGTGATTCCTATAGAATTTGCAATATACATTATATACATTTACAATCAATATAAGTCCACTTTCAAATAACACTCTATCACTTTATGAGTTGTGAAAATACTTTATGGTGAAATAATTCTAATTTCTCCCTCTCCCCCATTTATATATACACATACCTGCATGCTTATGTGTATGTATATACACACATTAGATATAAGCATATATAACTAAGTACATTGTTGATATTATAGTTTTAACAAACTGTTACCCGTTCGATCAACTAAGAATAAGAAAAAGTAAGATGTTTTACTTTACCTTCACTTTTCCTTCTTTGATGGTCTTCCCTAATATAGATATGAATTTCTGAGCTGTATTATTTTCCTTTTCTCTAAAGAACTTCTTTTTACATTTCTTGGAAGGCAGGTCTACCTGCAAAAAGCTTCCTCAGGTTTTGTTTGCCTGAGAGTCTTTATTTCTCCTTCGCTACTGAAGGACAATTTTGAATGTTACAGAATTATAGGTTGATGATATTTTCTGTCAACACTTTTAATATTTCACTCCAGTGTCTACTTGCTTGGATGGTGTCTCAGTCTGTTTGTGCTGCAATAAGATAATACCACACATTGGGTAATTTATGAAGAGAAATTTATTTCTCATAGTTTTGGAGGCTGGGAAGTTGAAGATCAAGATGCCAGCAGGTTCAGTGTCTGGTGAGGGCCCCAGTTTCTGCCTTCAAGATGGCTGCATGAATGCTGTGTCCTAGCATGGTAGAAGGGACACAAGGCAAAAGGGGATGAATATTGTGTCTTCACATGGCAGAAGAGAAGGTGAGAGGGAACTCACTCCCTCAAGCCCTTTTGTAAGTGCCCTAGTACATGGCACTTGCAATCCATGACTCTGCCCTCATGACTTAATCACTTCTCCAAAGGCTCTACCCATTAGTACCACAAGAGTGAGGATTAAGTTTCAACAATCCTCATTTCAAAAATATGAAATTTGGGGGATATTTAGCTCGTAGTAGATGGTTTCTGAGGAAAAGTCAGATGTAATTCTTTGTTTCTATATAGACAAAGTTGCTTTTTTCCCCCACTGTCTTCTTTCAGAATTTTTTCTTGATCTTTGACTTGGCTGTAGTTTGAAAATGGCATGTGATCTGGTTTGTCTGTGTCCCCACCCAAATCTCATCTTGAATTGTAGTTCCCATAACCCGTATGTTTTGTGGGAGGGACCAGGTGGAGATAATGAAGCATGGGGGCGGTTTCTCCCATCTGGTTCTTGTGATAGTGACCTAGCTCTCATGAGATCTGATGGTTTTATAAGGGGATTCCTCCTTTGCTGGGCACTCATTCTTCTCCTTCCTGCCATTATGTGAAGAAGGACATGTTTGCTTCCCCTTCCACCTTGACTGTAAGTTTCCTGAGGCCTCCCCAGCCATGCAGAACTGTGAGTCAATTAAACCTTCCTTTATAAATTACCCAATCTCGGAACAGGCCTAGGTGTAGGGTTTCTTTGTTTGTTTGTTTTGGCATTTATTTTCCTTGGTGTTCTCTGAGCTTCCTGGATCTGTAGTTGGTGTCTGACATTAATTTTAGAAAATTCTCAGTCATTATTGTTTTAATATTTCTTTTGTTCTTTTCTCTTTTCCTTTTCCCTCTGGTGTTCCTATTACATGCATGTTATATCTGTTTTAGTTGTCCCACAGTCGTTGGCTATTGTTTTTTTTTTTCCCCATCTTTGTTATCTTTGCTTTTCAGTTTTCAAAGTTTCTATTGATATATGCTCAAGGTCAGAGATTCTTTCAGAGATTCTTTCCTCAGCCATGTCCAGTCTTCTAGCAAGCCCACCAAAGAAATTATTCATTTCTGTTACAGTGTATTTGGTCTCTAGCATTTCTTTTTGGTTCTTTCTAGAATTTCCATCTCTCTACTTACACTGATCATCTGTTCTTTCATACTGTCTACTTAATCTGTAAGAACCTTTAACAATATTAATCATAGTTGTTTTAAATTCTCAGTATGATAATTCCAGTATCTTTGCCATGACTTATTCTGATGCTTACTCTATTTCTTCAAATTGTGGCTTTTTTGTCCTTTAATATACTTTGTAATTTTTTGTTGTTAGCTGGACATGATGTACTGGGTAAAAGGAACTGCTGTACACAGGCCTTTGGTAATGTGGTGATGAGGTGTATAGGGAGAGAAAGCATTCTGTGGTCCTATGATTAGGTCTCAGTCTTTTAGTGAGCTTATGCCTCTGGACTGTGAATGTTGCAAGTGTTTCTAATTCATTTACTTTTCCTCTTACATGGAACAGCATAGGTAGAGTGAGCTGGAGTTGGGTATTTTCCTGCTTCCAGCTGGAAGACTAGAGCTGGCTAGAATTGAGAATTTCTGTTCCCAGGTCAATTAGACTCTGATAATACACTAGCAGATTAGGCTATGATTAATGAGATTCTTCTGAGGGCAGTCCTTATTAAGAGGAAAAGAGCGCTTTGATGTATTTCAAAATGGATCCTTTTGTCCTCCCCCTGCTGGAAGCATAGGTGGGGAATGGCAGTGGATTTTTCTCTAATATTTACTGTGGGAACCTGGTTGAGCTCATGGAGGTAAATCTCACAAGACTGTGAGAGCTCCCTTATGACTGCAGTTTTTAACTCTCAAAACTGTTCACACTGAGCCTCTGGCACTTTATCACTGAAAGTTCAGGTTTTCCTACTTTGGCACTGGTTCCCATGGCAGTTTCTACTTGTGAGTCTCTGCTTAGTATGCCATGACTCCCCATATTTGTCTACCTGTCTCTCCAATTTGGGGGCAGCCATTTGCCTTGTGTTCTCCATCTCTTATGGATCCAAGAAGAGTTGTTGATTTTTCAATCTATTCAGTTTTTAACTTGTCATTAGCATGGGATAGCAACTTCCAAGCTCCTTACATCTGGGAGCATAAACTGAAAGTATGGGAGTACTATTTTTGAAAATATTGAGCCAACAATATCCAGCCTGGATGACAGAGCAAGACCATGTCTCGAAAAATAAAATAATCTTTTTAAAATCATCCAACTCTTTTTCTTTATATGTAATTAGAAAATTAAATAATTTTTCAAAAAACGGTTTTTACCTTTCAACAAAGTTTAGCCATCACAATTATTCCCTCACTGGGAATTTTAGTTTGATACTCAAAGTTGAGACATATTTTTCTACTAATCAGAAGCTATCTACGTTTGAAGCCATAAATCCCTTTGTTCATAAAGGAAGGAGCCATGTGCTCTGTGATTCAGGAGGTATAAAATGTAAAGGAAGTTCTCTTTCAGTATGAAAAAGGAAAATTATTATGGCTGCTGGGGATGGAGACTAAAGCAAAGAAAGTAGACTCAGAGTGGATGAGACTCCAGTGAGGATGCTACAAGGGGGAAAGAAACTGAAGTTCCGTCTCCTTCCTTTTGAGTTTTGATGTTCTTGGAACTCTGATTAACCAAGTTGGTCCTCCCTGTGGTCTGTGAGCAGGAAAAAAAAGTCAAAATGTTAATAATTTTTCTTGAAATATCACATTAGCTTCATCCAGTAGCTATTGATATGTACTGCTATTGTTATTCTGCTATTACAACTTTCCCAACTTCTACAGTGCTTTTGTTTTAATTCATGAGTTATTCAGTATATTAAAAAACTTCCAAGTTTAAACTCTTTTCATATTAATTTATATTTTGATCATGATCAATTATATAATTTAAATGATATCATTTAAAAATATTTAAAGTACTTTGGGACCTAGGGAATGGATAATTTTGTAATTGTTTCAGTGGCTTATGCCTATAATACCAGCACTTTGGGAGGCTGAGGTAGGAGGATTGTTTAAGCCCAGGAATTTGAAGCTGCAGTGCACTATGACTGCACCTATGCACTCTAGTATGGGTGACAAAGTGAGACCCTGTCTCAAGAAAGAAACAAAGTGTAAACTATGATTTTTGGATTGGCCTGTGTTAAAATATCCCAAAACCATTTGGATATGTACATTTATCCTTCTAATTATGTCAATTTAAGAAAATACATGTATTTTTCAAACTTTTTGTTAGGTATACTGTGTATTGATGAATGATTGTTATATCTTGTTGATGAATTATTCTTGTTCTTATTATGTAGTGTCCCCTCTATATTCTTAATCCATGATTTTGCCTTAAATTCTATTTTGTTTGCTATTACTGTTGTCACTGTAGCTTCCTTTTGATTATTACTGCAAAACATTTTTTCTTTTCAAATGTTCTTTGTTGCTTGTTTTCTATATGATTTTATAAGGTAGCATAAAGGTGAATTAAAAATCCAAACCAAATAATATCTGCTTTTAAATAGATATATTAATAGTTTTATTGATTGATTGATTGAGATGGGGTCTTGCTCTGTCTCCAGGCTGGAGTGCAGTGGTGCGATCTCTGCCCACTGCAACTTCCGCCTCCCAGATTCTCCCGCCTCAGCCACCTGAGTAGCTGGAACTATAGGTGCATGCCACCACGCCTAGCTAGTTTTTGTTTGTTCAGTAGAGACGGGGTTTCACCACGTTGGCCAGGATGGTCTCGATCTCTTGACCTTGGGATACGCCCACTTCAGCCTCCCAAAGTGCTGGGATTACAGACATGAGCCACCACACCCAGCCACTTTAAATTTTTGAATAATTGATATTTTTTACTTTTTTATGCCTTCTGGTTACATTCTTCTGTTTTTGCTGAATCTTATTTTGCCTTACTTTTCTGCCTTTGATTAAAAGCATTTTCTTTATTTCTATATATTTAAAACTCTCCACTGGTTTGGGAGCTGTGTATCTTATTTCTATTCATAATTACTCTTAAATTTATAACATGTATACTTAACTGCATATATGTATATATGCATATGTATATATGCATATGTATATGTATATGTGGATATATACATATATATTTGTACAGATTCTAAGGTTATTGCTTCTTTCTAAGTATAGAAGTGATGTTTGTACATTTTCATTACTCATTTTATATACTTTTTGTTGACTGGTATCTTGTATAACTAAACAAAATAAAAATCCACAAATATTAGCTATCATTTTTATAATCAATCATTATAGTTAATGATTAATTCAGCTCACGTGGTGGCTCATGCCTGTAATCCCGGCATTTTGCAGGTGGAGGTGGGAAGATCTCTTGAGCCCAGAAGTTTGAGACCAGCCTGGTCAACATAGTGAGACCCTTATGATGCAAAAAATTTTAAAAATTAGCTGGGCGTGGTGGTGTTTGTCTGTAGTCCCAGCTCCCCAGGAGGCTGAAGTAGTGGGAGTATTACTCGAGCCTGGGAGTTTGAGCCTGCAGTGACCTATGCTCATGCCACTATTCTCCAGCCGGGATGAGAGAATGAGATCCTATCTCAAAAAATTATGATAATGATCAATTCAATGTACTGATGTGCTTTTTGCTATTTGATGTTGCCTTTGCCATGCCTCCTGGACTCTCAATCTAGTAACATTTAATAGTACAGGCTGATTAAATTTTTCATCTAGTTGTCACTTTGGAGTTTTCAGATTTAGTCACCAAGACTGTTACAGTAGTGTACCTAGTGAGGCATGAGGAGAGTAGGAGAGGGCTCCACTTTCCCCCACCAGGAATGTCTATCAGGTGATGATCAGGTGGTTGTTAACTGTCTCTCTAAAATAATAATCAGTCACAGCTTGTGCCAGGGAAGGGCTGTCTCCCAACAGGTAGAAAACACCTGAAACTGGTCATCAGCAACTTCCCAATAAGATCTCAGCAGTTGGGCAAATGGGCTCAAGTTTAAGAGGCAAAATGGCAGAGTTTATTTTTTAAAATTTCCCTTTGTTTTTCAACTTAGAATTTTCATGTGTGTTGGGGGTCATTCCATTGAAATGAAAATGTGCATGGCTTATCTATTAGAGCTTAAATGGATCATCTTACCAAAAAGTACAGTTTTTCCATCTTTGTTTTTATTCCTTTTCAATCTGGAGTTTGGTTTTTTTCAACTGCTGCTTTTCTACTGCTGCTTCATTTAAGGGTAGATCTAACCATTTTGATTAATCAGAACCACCGTATTAAAGAGATTTTCTACTTTGGTTATAATGAGAGCAATCAAGGATAAGCCTTCAAAGTTCTCATGTAATGAATTCTTTATTGTTATCTCTTAAAAGTGTTTTAAAAAATGATCATTTATATTAATGAAACATCTTTCAAAAGACAGAAAATGAAAGAATATCAATTTATATTCTAGTACTAAATATCAGGAGAACATATCATTATCTCATTCAAGAAACCATCTCAAACAATGGAAACACATCTTTCAATTCACACTTTTCTCTTTTGGATATAGTCACCTGTTGCTACACATAACAGCAGACATGTACTCAACCTAGCAGATACTGACTTCCATTTTAGCATCAGTAAATTTTATAGTAGTCCCAGCGAAGGACTGAAATAAGAACATGACCTGACCTTGCTTTTTGACTTATACGTGCTCTATATAATGAAGTGTAAAATGAATGTTTATATATTTAATCATGATGTTAATTTTTATTATAACTTCAGAGATATGTGCCTAAAAAATTGGTTTCAGCACTAATAAAACCCCACATATAAGAATCTGAATAATCAGGTCAAGGAATAAGAGATATTTGTCAAGGTACTGCCTAAGTGCATTTATTTCTCCTTTCAACGCCTGTAAGAAGCCAGTCAGATGAATAATTAGTCCGTATAATCTTTGCACAGTTATTTATTTTTAAAAAAGACTCAGTTAATGTCAAGTTTTCTATTGGGAGTCCTTAGTGGCTAATGGGACTTGGAAGTGTAAGTGTCACCCTGGTAAGGTCTATTGATTTCAGAAAAACATCTTTGAAAGACTTTTAGACCACTGAAGCAAACAAAAAGATGACCAAAGTCAAGGATCTCCTAAATCTCAAATTGCAATAATACTGTTATTAGTAACAGTTTATGACTTCAAAAACTGAAAATCATGTTTGACTAACAAAGGCAACTCCTCTTCGTAGTTAAATTTCAAAAGGTTGTCAGGCAACTGTTGGGCTTGGCAATTGAGGCTGGAAGGACGGTTTGTTGATGGACTCTTGCAAAAATAAGTAGTTCTATACTTTGTTGGGAGTATGTCTTTGACTTCTGGTCAAAGACTGAGGAGGACAGAAAGAAAAGAGATTTGTCCTTCTCTAATGTTTAAAATAATTGGATACTAGATTTAGTTGAAATGTGTAAAGAATCAGGCAGACATCTTCTTCAAGTCACATTAACTTTCTGTATTTTGTATGTGTGTTTTAAGAAGTATTGCAAAGAAGATGTTGGATAAAGGTTTGCCTTTACTGTCTCCGATCCTGGGTTGAGACTCTATCTCAATTAAACTGTCTTCCATTAAACTTATATTTGTAATGGGGAAGGGGCCAACAGATTGCTTGGTCTTGGGGCAATGCATAATGTGCAAGACAGAGTCAGTGGTTTCAGGCAAAATAAGTCTCTTGAACTGGAGTGAATATGAAGTAGCCTGAGGGTAGATAAGGGAAATAAGAATTTACTATAATCTAAAGCACATAGAAAAATGTTATTTTCCCTGTCCTTATATTTAAGGTCAATTATATATGTATAAAGAGCCCTGGGTTTCTTTAGTGTTGGGATCTGCTTGTAAGACATCTTGGAGATAAGAATTGGAACAAGTACATTGAATTATGGAATCATCACTGGTAAGAAAGATTCTATTTTGGTGCATTGGTCAGTTCACCCTCATAACTTTTTTTGTGCCATTTCCATGGACTTGACTATTTCTTCAGTTCTTTGCTCTTCTTCCTTATGCTTACCTACTCAGTTCTGTTTCTCCTTACAATTTTCCGGTACTCAGCAGGATTTTGGACCAGGTTGTTATTTACTCACTCTTTTCTGACGTGTAGTCTGCACAACCCTGACTTCAGTTCTTTCTTGTCTCCACATTCCATCTCCATTTTTGGCCTTTGAACCAACACTGACAATACATGGTGATGTTATTTTCATGATAACTGAAAAAAAGGAATGTGATATCTTTATGAAGGTCGAAGTAAAGATTTCTTAAGTTATTGCTGTTATAAGTTCTCCAGCCTAGTTGGACCCCTTATGTTTTAGGGTCAAAATTTGGTACTCAGAATGAACACCACCAGCTAAGTGGTCCTTTTATCAGAATTATCTAAATAAGGCGTATACTATGTTTGTTTCTACATGCTACAAATGAATTCCTTATTTTTGGAGCAGTTTGAGTAAAAACTGGCCTATCAGATCATAAATGGATGTTTGAGTTAGATAAGCTGTCATTGAACCATCTATGAACCACATTCCCCTTTACCTTCAACTTGGACTGCCAGTGTTGAAACTATGGAGAGTGCTAATTAATTGAGGTCATGCTTACATGACAGAGTACAGCTTGCAGTGTTCTTTCCTACCCTAGAAGTTTTCTCTTTTGAATCACTTAAATCTCTCACCTAGACTGCTGTAGCCTCAAACTGTGCTCCCTGCCTGCATTCCTTGCGGGCAGTCCCCACATAGCAGTCAGAATGATCTCCAAAACATGGAAATTATACCAAACCTTTAATGCCTTCCTTTTGCACTTATATTAAAATAGAAACCCCTTACCATGGTCTAGAATGAGGTGGGAGAGGGGAGGGGCAAACTTTGTCTGTAAAGAGCCAAAAGATGATAAATATTTTAGGTTTTGAGAGTCACGAGGATATTATGTACATACTTATAAAACTACTTAAAATGTAATCCTTAAAAAATAAAAACCACTTCTAGTTGGTGGGTCTATGAAAACCGTCAGCAGTCCAGATTTGGCCTGTGGGGGATAGTTTGCTCCACCTTGGTTAGAAGGTTCCTACCTCTTAGACTTGATCTTCCAATATTTCCCTCTTCCACACCATCTCTGAACAGGCTGGCCTTTTGGTCTGATTTGTAAACATTTCACTCTCTCTCTCACCTCAGGGATTTTGTACCTGCTAGTTTCTATGACAAGGATGCCCTTCCCTGATCTTTTCTTGTGTGCTTCTTTCTTATCATTTTGTTACCTATGAGCTATCTTCTCAGCAGACAGGCTTTCTCAGACAACCTGATCTGATGTTTCTTTTTCCCCCTGAACCCAGTTACTTTCTACCACATCATCCTGGATTAAATACATGTATCCTTTACTGTACTTATTCTTGGAAGTGATCTCAATGATTACTTTTTATTGGTTTATTGTATTTTTCTCTAACTAGAATGTGACTACCATGAAATTAAAGGCCATATCTGTCTATTTGCTTCTATAATTTTGTTGAATTTTTTGTTTTCAGCTATGATCATCATTGCGCCTGGTCTTCTTTGAAAATTATAAGACTCAACATTTTAAAACTCTGGATAGTGCATTTTTTAGTTTTGGAATATTAATCTCAAATATTTAAATCATAACAGCTTTTGCAGGTGCATTTTCTTATTTAGCATGCGTCATTTCGCATTTAAAACATGCATTTAAAACAATACCGTGCATAAAAATAGATTTAAATAGCTATAGTTAATTACTCCTTTGGATAGCCACTATTATCAGAGACATGTTTACACATACCAGTATCTTTAAAGCCAAATTTGTGTCATATTTTATGAAATACCCCTAACAGTCACTGTTCGTATTTTGGTTTACCATCTGTCTGTCTTCCATTTTTTGAAGATGTTTTACTGTTTTTCCTGGATCTTATATATGTGTTTTTGTTTTTGTATGTGTCTGTGTGCTTGATGTAAAGTTCTAGCAAAGTGTCTCCAAGAATTTATCCAGATACAAAGCTGACAAATAAAAACTTGAAGAATAGCAAATGGCTGTAGGGAAATGTTGCTTCCTTCAGTATTGGTGAGAAACAAATTTTATGTTTAATTCAAAAGTGAATATATAATGTATGCAGAGACACATGCATAAGAATGTTTATTGAGGCATTGATTATGATAGAAAAAATTATAAAAACCTCATATCTATTGCTAAGATATTGGTTATATAATTATAGTACAATTATAAAATATATTAAAATGGTGATATAAATCTATATTGTGAAAAAATCTGCTACATACTGTAAAGGAAATAGATTATACATAGTCCATCTACTATGATTTTATTTAAAAAGATATGTAAGTACAAAGGCATATATATATGTAAAGAGAAAAATATCTGAAATATTATACTTCTGTTCTAGCATGTGGTATTAGTCCCTTCACACTCTGCTATAAAGAATTGCCCAAGATTGGGTAATTTACAAAGGAAAGAGGTTTAATTGACTTACAGTTCTGCATGGCTGGGGAGACCTAGGAAATTAACAGTCATGATGGAAAGGGAGGCAGACACATCCATCTTTACATGGTGGCAGGAAAGAGAAGAATGAGAGCTAAGTGAAACCCCTTATAAAACCATCAGGCTTGTGAGAACTTACTATCACGAGGATAGTGTGGGAGAAACCACCCCCATGATGCAATTACCTCCCACCAGGTGTGGGGATTATGGGAACTACAATTCAAGATGAGATTTGGGTGGGGACACAGCCAAACCATATCATGCTTTAACGGTGATTACACTGGGATTGGTGGTATTACTGATGACCTTTATTTTAGTATTATTTTTTGCAACATTCACTTGTTACTTTTATAAATAGAAATAATAAATTTGTAAATACACAGAATTATTGCAAAAATAAATGTAAAAATGAATATTTTGGGAATTAAGTAAAAATTTTTATTACCTGTTAAAGACATCTACTTCTATTCTGTTTTCATTGTAAGCTGTAGAATTGCCTGTGGGTTGAGAAGGAATAATTGGCAAGTTTATTTAGCCAATTTTACTAAATCCAATACTTAGCTTATGTAAGTAAGGTGTTTCAATGTGTTTTACAAAAATTATGCTTGGCCCAGGGAAATGCACTAGTGGTTAAATTGAATTTCATTACTTATTTCCCCTATACTGTGGTCTCTGTTTGCTTAAGAATTATCCAGGCTATGGTTTTGTTTCATGTATTTGTTAGTGTTGTGTTGATTCACATCCACAACAGTAGGTTACTGGTGAAGGCTCTCTTTTTGTCACTGTAATTCACTCTTTCTTGAGCCTAACTATAATACCTTTTCAATACAATATATTGAATCCTGTCTCAGGAGAGGAATCTATCTCTGATTTATACACACATGCATTTTTGTTGTCACTCAGAAACT
This sequence comes from Chlorocebus sabaeus, assembly GCF_047675955.1. NCBI lineage: Eukaryota > Metazoa > Chordata > Mammalia > Primates > Cercopithecidae > Chlorocebus > Chlorocebus sabaeus. The sequence goes on from NC_132918.1 coordinate 65,839,052, forward strand.
GAAATTTCTATTGCTCCATCTCAGGCTTTATTAATCTGTTTAAAAAACTCCATTTCAGTGGAATTGTCCACTACATGCACATATTAATGGTATTTAGATGCCTTATACTGCTAGAAAGTATCTTCAACAAGGTTAGAAACCCTGAAGGGGGAGGAGAAGGGGAACAGTCAGATGGGGAAGAAAGAATAGAAACAAAAATCCATAGTAACATGCTAGGTTTTTTTCATAACTCTGTAATATTGTATTATATTGTACTGTATTTTTTAATTTCAAGTACTTAAGAGACTTTTTGCCTTTCTTCACTATGTATTTCTATATAAATATACTTTGGGATGGCAGTTTCTTTTATATTTTGTTGAAAGTCATATTTTTGTTTTAATCACTGTGGTAAAAGAATTGTATATCTATTTTTTCATCAAATTTTAGAACACTTTAAAAATATAAATCTGAATTGATTTCCTTTTTTTGTTTTCAGAGTATGTGAGAGCTGCTTATTTTACAAGAATAAGCAAGTTTATATACATTTAAGCAACTGAAATTGGACACTTTTTTAAAGTTAAATGACTGGTTTTGTTGAGGGAAAAAAAGGAGAAAGATTAGGAGCAAAGGATAGAAGGGGGTATGGAAATGTCTGAAGGATGGGAAGGGAGGAGGAGGGAGCACAACATAGGTTAAAGTGTGTTTTTCTGGTAGAGACCAAGGTTGACCTTCTTAAGAAGCAGAATGAATCTCTTCTGAGCCACTGTTGGGTGGCTGCTAATTAAATGATACCACAACGCCTTATCTCCAGGCTTTCATACCTCTACAGCTAAGTGCTGAACTTGCTTTTTCCACAGATAAGATTTTCCTTTGGCAGCTACCTGTAACTTAAAGCTTCTATCGCTTTAAACTTCTCTTTTTATTCAATTTTCAAGCAAATAAAAGTTGCCTAATTTTGCTGACTAAAATTGGTTAAGCAGCCACAAAAAAGATTATGAGCTTTCTTCTGACTCTTTTTTTTTTACTGACTCAAGGGAATAAGATTGTAAAGGCTGCCCATTATTCTCCCAGGATTTCCAAGCTGAGGCCCCTTGATGTTCACATTTTCTTGATGTTTTCATCTTTTGTTTGTTTGTTTCTGTTTTGTTCAGCTGGATTTTTACTTAATTTTGCCTTTGCTGTTTCCTCTCCTTACTGGAGTCAAACATCATAGATTTAGAAAATGTGATAATTTAAAATTTTTGCATGTAATTCACTTATAGATAATTGTATCACTTAGGAAATCCTGTCTTCTGCAATGCTAAGCCAGTGATTCTCCAAGTAAGCTATTGGTTTCCTCTGGATGTCCACAACCCTGTTTGGGGACTCCAGCCACGGACACAGAGACATTTAGTTATTTAGGAGAGTGCAAAATGGCCGCAGTTACTTCTCTGTTCAGGGGAGAAATTGGAATCCACACTCAGAATGAGAACGATGTGCTATTTTAAATGCTTTGAATATTTTAAATATTTTTAAATCCTTTGAAGGATCTACATTATGTTCTTATACTTACCTCTGGATCATCTTGGCTAAGGTAACGACGAGATACTGGGTGAGGTTTGAAGCATCCTGAATTCTCTGTAGTATCCACATTTTGCTTTAGGGGCTCATACTATGATTTTTATCTCTTGCTTTTTCACATTCTTCAAAATTAACTTCATGGTTTTTCATCTAAGATTTCTTTGTCCATTCCTTTGTGCTTTTCTCTTGTACACTGCTTCACACTCAGGATAGTTGTATTCTGATATTTTGTTTCAAGGGGTCAATTTAAGTAGCAGCTTTATTGGGCACTACATACCTATGCAACCCACACTTGCTGGTGTTTTTCTTCCTTGAAATAAAAGCTTTTATGATACATTCTCTCTCTCCCCCTGCCCCGTCCCCTTACACACACATGCACACACACACACACACACACACACCCACACACAAGTCACTCTAATACTCTAATGAAGGCACATTTCGCTACATGATATTCTAGATACAGTCTTGGAGCAGGAGAGATTAATTTGGACTGGGGCAAAAAAGAAAAATACATCAACTAATATGTTTTTGCACTTTTACTCTGGTTGAGACAATGGTGCAAAACCTGATGAGTCATGTGAAGAAATACTACATAGGTGTTTGTTTTGTTTTGTTCTGTTTTGGTGGTGGTGGTGGTGGTGGGGGAGATTATAGCATTTGACAGACACAGGAACCATCACAAATCAAAGCAGGAAATAACAAAATCAAATCAATGATGGAAGCAGAAAGATTAGAAGACTTGGAAGAAGGGATGATGTAAATCAGGAAGACCCTATAGAGGATTTGGGATTTTTAGGAATGAATTCAAAAGGAGCGAGGGGCTAGGGAAAATTCGGAGATGTTGGTCAAAGAGTGGAAACTCTCAGTTATAAGATGAGTAAGTTCTGGGGATCTAATGTACGGCACGGTGACTAGTAATAAAATTGTGTGTTTACTTAAACATTTAATAAGAGATCAGATTTTAAGTGTCTTCACTGTCCTCCTCCACAAATAGTGACTATGGGTGGCGATGGATGTGTTGATTAATTTGATTGTGATGATCACTACGTAATGTATACATATATCAAATTATGTGGTGCATATTGAATATATATAATTTTTGTCAAATGTTAAAAAGGAAAAGTGAATGCATTACTGTATATTAGTAAGTAAACCGTTGAGGATAGAATATTCCTTTATTTTTATTTAGAATTTTCTCAGACAAAATGTAGGAGGGTTTTAAAAAGTCTTGTTTACACTTCTAAATTAAAAGCATATGAGAACTATATCCTCTGTATCACTTTTTGGGCCCTTTATCTGGGAGTTTTTCTAAGTTAATAGAGTCAGCTCAAATTTTGCACAAGCAAAAAAATTTACCTGCTAACTCTGGTCTGCAGCATGAGGAGTTCTTTGCTGATAGGCACGCACTTTCCTGCATGGATTTGTGTTTCAGATGACATCTTTTTGCCATCTGATTCCTAGTTCTTTTAAGATTATGCTTCCCAAATGGTTTGCAATGGTAGACTTCCATTTAACTGCCTGGGTCACACTGAGCAGAGCTGGAAGGAGAGAATGGAATAATGGAGTATGTGCTTTAAGAAGGCATCCAGTATTTGTAACAGAACTGTGTGACTTACTGAAAGAGAATGTGTAGGAGAAATAGCAGCTCTAGCCAGGAGGAGAAACAAAAACAAATGCATATTCCAACATGGGAAAGGACAAAATAAAAGAATACAGAAGGGAAATGTAGTCAGCAGAGAGATGGCAGACTGATAACAAGTAAGAGAATGGAAACTTATCCTTTGGGGGATAATATTCATCATTGGAAATGACTTAGCCAAATTGATAATCACTGTCACAGTGCAAAAATTAACTTGTCTCTGAGATGCCAGCAATCCTGAGTAATGATACACAGTTACGTCGTTAAAAATATATTTGTGGAGTCCAATGAAGCATAATAAATTGTAAGCAAGTGGAAATGTATTAAAACATGAGGAGAAAATGATTTGCAATAAAAGCCAAATATTCAGCCCAGGGAAGAGATGCTAAGTAATCTCTTAGCATCTCTTAGTGCAAGCCCCATCAATGGAAACAGCTATGGGCATACTTGAGTAGCAGCATGCCAAGTGGCCAAAATTTTAGGTAGCAGCTCCTTGACCAGGTGTCCCTTTCAGTCATAACCTATGGTATTGGTAAAGGCTTGAGATTTATTCAGGAATTCGGAGACTAGATTTTTTCCTACTTTGACCAAAAATAAAGTTCTGGGAAAGATTTAGATAAAGGGTAACTAATACATCTGTCTGTAGGTGTTAAATTTCCATGTCATAAGTTTAAAAACTGCTGAGCTGGGCAAGGTGGCCACCTAGATGTAGCCAGGTAGAACAGCTGCCACTGAGGGACTGGGATGATTGGTGCACTTGTAACAGACCTTCAGAGGGTGACTGGAGGGAAGACACAGAGGCTGGGCTGAAGGTAGAGGAAGCTGGGAACCCCGATTGGGGCAACTGTGCGTCAGGACTTGTTCCTGGTCCCCAGTGAATCATGGGGAACACGTGAGGTAAACTGTCAAGGAGCATCCCAGTCTTGCCATGGGCCTCTGGAATCCTGGAGGAGGAGACACCTTGACCACCATAGACGCTGATGTTGGCAGGGAGAGCTGCTTAGAGAAGTGGTGGGGAAGCACTACAGCCAGTGTGGAGCCCAGAGGGTTTAGTACAGGAACGTCTGTAGTGAAGCATGGCCAGGGATGTCCATCTCCCTAAGCTCAGCTTGCTCCCATAGGATACTTTAGTCCTAGGAAAACTGTCAGACCTTAATTCTGCAGGATAGTCTTGCCTATCAACCAGAATGATGTGACCTGAGCAACCCTTGGTCTGTACCCTCTCCTGGGGCTCCAGCCTGGCTGTGTCTGCTTGCAGTGCAGCCTTGGGTGACCTGGAGGTCCACATCACAGCTTCTGTGCTGGTGGATTGTGCTTGACCAGCAGAGAGCTCCAGCAGAGTGGACCCCACAGACATGCACCAGCCCACCTGCTTCCTCCCCCAGCTGCAACTTCCTCTGGGCCCAGGGCCACCCCCCATATCACTTTGCCAGCCTGTGTGTGTGCTGCATGAGTGGATCTTGTCTTTCTCACCAGCGCACATGTGTGCATGCACCCTGCCCTGCCACTGCTGCCAGCATGAGTGCACTCCACCCCCCATACCGCCATACCATGAGCCTAGGTGGGCACAGAGCTGGCCAGCCCCACCTCTGCCAACACCCCATCCCTGTGCCAACACTGCCTTCAAAGTGAAACTAGGCATAAAGAACAGCAGACCATCCCCTTCCTCCTGACAAGAACTCTGATAACTCAAAAAGCCATAGTGCCTTCTTTCCTCCAAATGACCATACTAGCTCTCTAGGCAAGGTTCTGAATTGGGGTGAGATGGCTAAAGTGACAGAAATAGAATTCAAAATATGGATAGAAATGAAGATTACAAGATGCAGCTAAAAATCACAATAAAACAATACAGGAGCTGACAGACAAAATAACCAGTATAGAAAAGAATGTAAATGACCTGATAGACCTGAAAAACACACTACAGGAATTTCATAATTCAATTGCAAGTATTAATCGCATAAGAGACCAAGCTGAGGAAAGAATCTCAGAGCTTGAAGACTGGATTTCTGAAATAAGACAATCAGACAAGAATAGAGAAAAAAGAATAAAAAGGAATGAATGAAACCTTTGAGAAATATAAGATTATGTAAAATGACCAGAGCTGTGACTCATTGGTATGCTTGAAAGAGATGGGGAGAATGGAAGTAACTTGGAAAACATATTTCGGGATATCATCCATGAGAACTTCCCCAACCTAGCAAGAGAGGCCAGTATTCAAATTCAGGAAAAGATAGAACCCCAGTAAGATACTTCACTAGAAGATCATTCCAAAGAAACATGATCATCAGATTCTCTAAGGTCAAAATGAAAGAAAAAATGTTAAAAACAGCTAGAGAGAAAGGTCAGGTCACCTACAAAGTGTAGCCCACCAGATTAATAGCAGATTTCTCATGAGAAACACTATAAGACAGAAGAGATTGGGGGTCAATACTCAACATTTGTAAAGAAAGGAAATTCCAACCTAGAATTTTATATCCTGCCAAACTAAGCTTTATAAGCAAAGGAGAAGTAAGATCCTTTTCAGACAAACAAATGCTAAGGAAATTTCTTACCACCAGGCCTGCCTTACAAGACCTCCTGCAGGAAGCACTAAATATGGAAAGAGTGTTACCAGCTACTACAAACACATGAAGATACTGACCAGTGACACTATAAAGCAACCACACATAGAAGTCTGCATAATAACACGATGACAGAATCAGATTTACACATATCATTACTAATCTGGACTGTAAATGGGCTAAATGCCCCCAATTAAAAGGCACAGCATGGCAAGCTGGATAGAGAATCAAGACCCAATGGTATGCTGTGTTCAAGAGACTCATCTGTCATGCAGTGGACCCACAGACTCAAAATAGGGGGATGGAGAAAAATCTACCAAGCAAGTGGAAAACAGACAAAGGCAGTGGTTGGAATCCTAATTTTAGATGAAACAGACTTCAAACCAACAAAGATCAAAAAAGACAAGGGCATTACATAATGATAAAGGACTCAATTCAACAAGAAGACTTAATTATCCTAAATATGTATGTACCCAACACAGGAGCACCCAGATTCATAAAGCAAGTTCTTAGAGAACTTCAAAGAGACTCCACAATAATAGTGGGAGACTTCAACACCTCACTGATGGAATTAAACAGATCATTGAGGCAGCAAATTAACAACGATATTCAGGAACTGAACTCAGGACTTGGTCAGTCTATTAACCTGATAGACCTCTACAGAAACAGAACTCTCCACCCCAGAGCAACACAATATATCAGGTTGGTGCAAAAGTAATTGTGGTTTTTGCCATTACTTTTAATGGCCTAATACATTTGTTATCATTGCCGTATGGCACATACTGTAAAATCAATCACAGAAACAGATATAAAACAACTCTCAGCAAATGCAAAAGAACTGAAATCATACCAACCACTTTCTCAAGCCACAGCACAATAAAATTAGCAAGACTAAGAAAATCACTCAATACCATGCAATTACATGGAAATTAAATAACCTGCTACTGAATAACTTTTGGGTAAATTATGAAATTAAGGCAGAAATTAAGAAGTTCTTTGAAATTAATGAGAACAAAGATACAACATACCAGAATTTCTGGGACACAGCTAAGGCAGTGTTAAGAGGAAAATTACTAGCACTAAAAACCCACATCAAAAAGTTAGAAAGATCTCAATTTAACAACCTAACATTAAAACCAAAAGAATTAGAGAACGAAGAGCAAACCAACCCCAAAGCTAGCAGAAGATAAGAAAGAACAAACATTAGAGCTAAACTGAAGGAAATTGAAACCTGAAAAACCATTCACAGGATCAAAATTCAGGAGTTGGTTTTTTGGAAAAAATGACTACTAGCCAGACTAATAAAGAAGAAAATAAAGAAGTCCCAAATAAACACAATTAGAAATGACAAAGGGGATATTACCACTGATCATACATAAATATGAATAACCATCAGAGAATATTATGAACACCTCTATACACACAAACTAGAAAGTCTAAGAGAGATGGATAAATTTCTGGATACATACACCCTCCTAAGACAGAACCAGAAAGAAACTGAATCCCTGAACAGACCAAAAATGAGCTCTGAAATGGTGTACCAACCAAAAAAGCTCAGGACGAGACAGATTCGCAGCCAGTTTCTACCAGATGTACAAAGAAGAACTGGTACCATTCCTACTGTAAGTATTCCAAAAAGTTGAGGAAGAAGGACTTAAGCATTTACCTAAGGTAAGAATTGAGCAGGCATGTACATAAATATAGGAACAATAGATACTGTGGACTACTAGAGAGTGTGTATGTGGGGAGAGGGGGGCTAAAAGACCATCTATTGGGTACTATGATGATTGGGTACTTGTCACCAGGGTGATAGGATCCATACTCCAAACCTCAGCAACACACATATTGCTGTGTACCAAATCTGCACATGTAACCTGTGTATCTAAAACAATAGTTGAAATTTTTGAAAAAAGAAAAAAGTTAACCCCAAGTTTCTCTAGTACCTCTGTATTTCCCTTTCTTATTAGCTAATTAGGTTATAGCTAATAAGAAATCTTCTAGCTACACAAGAGAAATAATTCCAGCTCATTCAGGAGACAAACCAGTTATTCACATACATCTCCAAAACTTTTCATCATCCAAAATTAAAACTCTGTACCAATTAAACACCAACTTTTCATTCCTTCTTTTCTCCCGTTGCTGTTAACCATTATTCTACTTTCCATTTCTATGAAATTGACTGTTCTAGGAACCTCAAAGAAGTGGAATACACAGTATGTGTCCTCTTCTGTCAGGCTTCTTTCACTTGGCACATAAGCATCTTTTTAGACATTATTTCACTTGCGTTGCACTCCTATCCACAAATTCTGTGAAGTCATCCTGCAATATTAATTTTCATCTGTCCCTTTCTCTTAAAATTCCTATTGTTTCAGGTCTTATTTCCTGTAAGAATTTCTTGGTTCACTGGTTCTTCAATACTTTTACTACTCATCATTTTAATAGCTTTTTAAGTTGTATCTAGTTTCTTTCTCCTACATAAGAAAAAACCTTCCAAAAATATGTTCTCACTTCAGAATCTTTGCTGGTGTCCCACTGACTCATAAAAAAAGTTGTAACTCCTTAGCCATGTATTCAAAGCCCTTCACAGTGTGGATTTTACCTACATCTTCAGCCAAACACATTTACTACTTATGACAAACTTTGCTTGATCAAGAATGTAAATTCTCTTACCCTGCAAAACTCCCTTGGTATTTCCTACCATTTTCCCCTCACCTCGTGTACTGTTGCTTGTGTATATCAAGCATGCTCAAAGCCTTCTCTTTTAAGATTGTCCAAGAAAGATCACTTTATCACATGTAACTGCGTGGCAAATACTTTCTGTAGTAGATGTTCCTCCTCTTCACCGGCTTTGTATTATCAACCCTCCCAATGTTTGCCTTGTTCTCCTACCTACACTTTGACTCTGAACCTCACACTCATAGCATCTGAGATACTCAATAAACATTTTTTATTTCATTTTTTAACTTTTTTTTTAAGTCCAGGGGTATATGTGCAGGTTTGTTATATAGATAAACTCATATCACAGGGGTTTGTTTTACAGATTATTTCATCACCCAGGTATTAAGCCTAGTACCCATTAGTTATTTTTCCTGATCCTCTTCCTCCTCCCACCCTCCACCCTCAGGTAGGCCCAGTGTCTGTCGTCTCCCTCTATGTGCCCATATGTTCTCATCATTTAGCTCCCACTTATAAGTGAGAACATGTGGTATTTAGTTTTCTGTTCCTCCATTAATTTGCTTAGGATTATGGCCTCTACATCTATCCATGTTGCTGCAAAGGATGTAATTTCGTTCTTTGTTGTGGGTGCATGGTATTCCATGGTATATGTGTACCACATTTTCTTCATACAGTCCTCTGTGGATGGATATCTAGTTTGATTCCATGCTTTGCTATTGTGAATAATGCTGTGATGAACATACATGTGCATGTGTCTTTATGACGGAATGATTTACATTCATTTGGGTATATACCTAGTAATGGCAATGCTGAGTTGAATGGTAGTTCTGTTTTATGTGTTTTGAGAAATTGCCAGACTGTTTTCCACTGTGGCTGGACTAACTTACATTTCCACCAACATTGTATAAGTGTTCCCTTTTCTCTGCAACCTCACTAGCATCTGTTATTTTTTCCACTTTTTGATAATAGCCATTCTTACTGGTGTGAGATGGTACCACTTTCATTCACCTCATTGTGGTTTTGAAAAGTTTTCTGAAATTCAAAATAGCTGGTAATACTTGCACACATTCTTGTATGGCAAGATTTTGTTGGAGTTTAGTCGAGACTCCATATCTGGTTCACTGATCCTTCAGTGCTTTACTACCCATCTTACCTTATCCTTTTTCATTATCTGTTTGACCCTTGAAAGCATCTTAAATTAAGACTCCTGACATAAATAGTGTACAAACAAAAAATTAAGGACTCATAACTGAAGCAGGGACATAGGGCTTATTAATGGGATTAAGAAGTTCTTAAGCAAAGCTGAACTCTTATTTTATCTCAATGGGAAAATGGACTTATGATATTTTCATAGCTTTGACCAGTAGAATTATTTCTAATTGCAGAAGAAAATAGGATTAAATGATTCACAAAGCTTTGTTTTGCTGTGTCTATAGTGCCAAAGTGAAAAAATTTCAGTTTCATGTGTATTGGGCTAACAGTCCAGAAAATTTAGGCAAAAAGCTTATTGTTAGGTTCTCAGTGATTATCACAGCAGCTTTCCAATGAAGGAAATCCATTTAAGTAAGGCTGTCTACATGGTTTGTGCTCCGTGAGAGAGTTAGATCTGACTTTATCACACAAGGCTAGAGATAGGGAAAACATCAGTGCTTTCTGGGTACTTCAGAATATATGCTCTGAAGGCAATTACACAAAAAAGGCCATGTCACAATTTTTTTTTTTCTACTGGACACTGATCACTTGTTGTGAATTGACATTTCATGTATTACACATCTCGGTCCAATTGCTTCAAAAGCTGGAGACAGTATTTTAGAGAAAGAAGGAAAAGGGGAGATGTGGAGGCTGGAAACATACACACAAGGATTGGGTGTGCTTAGACACTTTCCTCCTGAAAAGGCAGTAAATATGCTTAGCTTATTTTATGGCCAGAGTCGTTTTATGCTTCTGTAAATCCATTTTCTGAATACCCCTTCCCACGCGATCCCACTCCATTCCACAGTAGCCAGGTGGTGCTGCTGGTAATGATGTCGCTGCTTCAAGCAGGACAATTTGGCTCCTGCATTTGTAGCAGTATCAGATGTTTTGCCTTCCAGAGTAGGGAATTACATGGATCAGGCATCATTCCAACATTTTATCTGTGTTGTCTGCATTTGGAAATGTATCTCAAAGTTTGGATCCCCATTTGAATGTGTGCTATAAATTTAAGTGAACACTCTTTTACAGTTTCCTTTTGAATGATTGGAACAACTATACTGCATTTTCTTATCTGATTGTCCTTCTTATGCCTCACAAAGTTCCCTAAAAAAATGTGAAGAAGAAAAAATAAATACACCAGAATTATGCCTTAAGGTAAAAGATTATTAAACTATTTATGTGCCTCCTATCCAATGATGTTAGCCTGGTACACTGGTTTAGAATTGAAAATAAATGCTTGATGCCATCTAGGTTGCTTGTGCATTTTAATTTCAGGGTGACATATTCAAATTATCTTTCTCAGAACTCTGCCAGAGTGTCACCTTTAACTCATACCTAGACTGGAATTTCCATCTCCATTGCTTCAATCCTATGGAATAGACAATCATGCCTTGCATAGCCAGCATCTTCCCTTGTATTTAGGTTTCATGCAATACAGAGGAAAAAATGCACCTTATGGGGAAATCCATTGCCCTCCCTTTGTTGGTACTCTCAATCTGTGAACTAAAAAGTTTAATAACTAGGGTACAGCAGTAGCAAACAGTTGATTTGTGGCCTTCATAAGACTGTGGATGGATCTGCACTTTCCAAGTTGCATGCATGTTAACCTAGATTATTCCTCGTTTCTAGCATGAGGACAGGGGAATGCTTTTGTGCTACTCCTTTCCTTTCATTTCTATTCAAAGGGGTTTGTTTTCATTTTCTGTCCTTACATCATTTGATGTTCTCTTGGGCTTGGCAGTCCTCTTTGCGGGAACAGTTTTCTAGGGCTTTCTCATTCACACCATCTTTTAGTTTTTCAGAGATTAGACAACTATAGCCCATGAGCCAAATATGACCTACCACCTGTGTTTATAAACAAAGTTTTATTGAAACACCATTATATTTGTTTTTACTGCCTGTGACTGCTTTTGCTCTACCATGACAGAGTTTAGCAGACTTGAATTAATTAATAATGCCAGAGTTGCTAGAGACCAAGTGTCTCATGAATCCTAAAGCATTTACTATGTGGTCCTTTGCAGAAAGCATTTACCAACCACTGAACCATGCATTCACTGAAAACACATTTATTAAATGTGTAAGATTTTACTGTGTGCTGGATGCTATAGATCTAAGTATAAAGGACATAATCCTTTCTTGAGCTCAAAGACTCTCTTGTGGGAGAGAGAGATACATCAGCAATAGCTTAAGCATAGAATATAGTAAATGCCTCAAAAGTGAATTTAGTAGACACTTAATGAATATAGAATAGAAAACATCCAACTCTGCTGGAGGGCCAGGAGAGGTGGTTTAGAAGAGGGTTTCATGAAGAGGCAATCTCTAAATTATTGACTTGCAAGACAAAAAGAAGTTTTTTAGTAGAAAGTGAGAGCCCTAGGCCACATTCCTTGCAAAGGAGCAACATGAACAAAGTTACAGACTAAGGAGCAACTTCTTTGGGAAAGAGCAGATAGTCCAGTTTGGCTTTAGCAAGGTAAGGTGGGGGAATTGATAGGAGTTGGAAAAGGTAGGCAGGTACAGATTCCGAAGAATTGACAGCAGCTAAGAAACTTGCATTATACAGAATTAATGGAGTTTTTAAAATGATATAGTGGAAAAGAGAGGGAAGAGGAATAAAACTAGAGGTTGGCTTGCTTTGCTTGTATACTTACAGAAACTTCCCCAAACACAAACCTTTCTAGCTCCAGCAATCATCTACTTGCTTGGGAAGCTCTTTGCTTTAAGGAAGGCAGGGTAGGAATAAAATCTCTGTTCAGGTGAAATTACTATTATCAATGTGGCATGGATTTTTGTGGTGGGGGAGCTGGGGAAGCTGCTGCTGCTGCTGCTTTTTTTTTTTCAGTCTTTGTTCCAGGAAGAAGGCAAATATTGTCTCTCATTAAGCCCATCAAGGACTTTGTGCATGGTAAGTAGAAAAATCCCAACAATTCTGAGTGATTATTTCAAGAGGAAAAGGGACTATTCATTGGAAGTATTTGATCAAGTGGAAAGAATTACCTTTATATTCATTACCTGTTTTCCCAGTGTCTGACAGAGATGTTTGATACCTAACAATAAATTGGTCTTCATATGGCAATAGGAATTAAGCAAAGTAAATTAAAAGAATAGCTTGCTCTTTGCCATGAAAACTACCCTGTTTAATTAAAATATATATTAATTAGTAGATACCACTAATGAAGATTAACATAGCCAATCAATTTATCTTCCTTTCCATCAGAAATGATGTTTTCTTAGTGTGGTATTATCTTTGTTCAACTTCAAATCCCTCTTGTCGTCTTTGAAGTCTCACAGAAAGTGTTGCTATCACACTTCAGAGCTCAGAAATATTCTTCCAAATCCCTAATCAATTGGGTTATCCAAAGGGTAACAAAAACTAACATTTGCATAAGACTTTCAACAGAGAAAGCATCTTTAACATAGACTGTCTCATTTACCTTCAAAAACTTATGAGGTAGATATTATCCTTATTTCACAGGTTGGAAATGGAGATTTTGTGAAGTTAATGGTTTCCCTCTAGATCTCATATTAAGTAAGTGGCATAGTTCAGAATCAAAACACAGACTTCAGAGTCTGTGCTTTTAAAATTCTCCTGGACTGATTTATCTTTTCCTGAGGTGGTGATGTACAGGTATAACCAACAGTGTTAGAAGCAGTAGTTGCTTGCCATCAAAACCAGTCAAAGGGGAAGGATAGGCTTCTCAGATAATGCAGTGTTGATGACTTGTAGTCACTCAGGCAGAAGAGAGTCACTACCAAGATTTTTTCCCCTTTATGACTACAATAAACTTTTGCAGGCCAAGCACAGTCCATATTCAGAGACTGCACAGCTTTTAACCCAAGGTCGAAATTCAAACTCACATGTTTAATTATCTCTCTCTTTTTGGGTGCTGGTTTCTGCCTCTATACTTGCATGTCCCAGATCCCCTGGGTATTTCTTTATTTACATTAAATTGCATTTCACTTAAATTAAGTTGCATTTAACGCAAGAAACACCTTCTGAGCACCTGTATGTTGAAAAACAAAAACAAAACCAAAAAACACTCTGCAGAGTTGTTTGAGCTCTTTCTGGTTGTTAGTGCCTTGTCATATGGGTAGTTTGTAAACATTTTCTCCCATTCTGTGGATTGTCTCTTCTCTTTGTTGATTGTTTCCTTTGTTGTGCTGAAGTGTTTTAACTTGATGGGATATATATATGAAGTTCTGATTAATTCTTCATAGAATTCTTGATGCTTCATTAAATGAAGATCTTGAAGCGACAGGCTTGCTTCCATCACCTACCACAGATATTTATCTACTGGTCTGTTCAGGTTTTGGATGTCTTCATGATTTAATTTTGTTATGTTGTATGTCTCTTAAGAATTTATCCATTTATTGTAGATTTTCCAATTTGTTGGCATATAGTTGCCCATAGTAACCGCTAATGATCCTTTGAATTTCTGTGATGTCTCATTAACATTTCTGATTTTATTTATTTGGATCTTCTCTCTCTTTTTCTTTATTTGATTGACTGAATCCTGGCCAGTTTTGAATATCATTTCGAGAGCCCAACTTTTTGATCATTGATCTTTTGTATCATTTTCTTCATTTCAAATTCGTTGATTTGCACTGATGTTTATTTTTCCTACTAAATTTGGGTTCAGTTTGCTCTTGCTTTTCTAGTCTTTAAAGATGTATCATTAACTTGTTTTTTGAAGTTTTTCTTCTGCTTTGGTGTAGGGATTTATAACTATAAATTTCCCTCTTAGTACTGCTTTCACTGTATCCCACAGGTTTTGATATGTTGTATTTCCATTATCATTTGTTTCAAGAAATTTTTCAAGTTTGTTCTCAATTTTTAAAATTTACCGAGTGGTTATTCAGGAGTATATTGTTTAACTTCCATGTGTTTGTATATTTTCCAAAGTTCCTCTTGTTATTGATTTCTAGTTTTATTCCATTGTGGTCAGAGAAGATGCTTTATATTATTTCAATTATTGAATGTTTTAAGACTTGTTATTGTGCCTTAACATATGGTATAACGTTAAGAACAAGCCATGTGCTGAGAAGAAGAATCTGTGTTCTGCAACCATTGGAAAAAATGTTCTGTCAATATCTGTTAGGTCCATTTGGTCTACAGTGCAGACAAAGTCTGATGTTTCTTTGTTCATTTTCTGTCTGGAAAAACAGAAAGTAGGGTCCTTAAGTCGCTGGCTATTATTGTTTTGGGGTGTATCTCTTTAGTGCTAATAATATTTGCTTTATATATCTCAGTGCTCCAGTGTTTTGTGCATGTATATTTACAGTTGTTAAATCTTCTGGCTGAATTGACCCCTTTATCATTGTATAGTGACCTTCTTTGTCTCTTGTTACAGTTTTTGTCTTGAAATCTATTTTGTCTGACACAAGTGTAACTAATTCTGTACTTATTTGGTTTCCGTTTGCATGGAATATCTTTTTCCATCCATTTACTTTGTTTATGTGTGTCTTTGTAGGTGAAGTATGTTTCTTTCAGGCAACAGATCATTTTATCTTGTTTTTTAAAAATCCACTTAGCTACTCCATGTCTTTTGATTGGAGAGTTTAGTCCACTTACATTCAATGTTGTTATGGATGAGTAATGACATACTTGTGCCATTTTCTTATTTGTTTTCTGGTTGTTTTGTGATCTTCTCTTTCTTCTTTCCTGTCTTCCTTTTAGTGAAGGCAATTTTCTCTAATGGTATTATTTAATTTGTTGCTTTTTAATTTTTGTGTATCCATTGTATGCTTCTTGATACAAGGTTATCATGAGTCTTGCAAACACTATCTTATAACCCATTATTTTAAGCTTAAAACAACTTAACACTTTGAATAAACAAACAAAAGCAAAAGTAAAACTAATAGTAACTGTACATGTTAGCTTCATCCTCCTACTTTTTAACTTTTGTTTTTTCTGTTTATATCTTATTGTACTGTGTCTTGAAAAATTGCTGTAGTTACTACTTTTGATGGGTAAATCATTTATTCTTTTTGCTTAAGATTAGTTTACACACCACGATTACAGTGTTATTCTATGTTTTTCTGTGGGTTTAATATTATAGGGAGTTTTGTACCTTCAGATGATTTCTTCTTGCTCATTAACATCCTTTCCTTTAGCATTTCTTGTAGGACAGGTCTAGTGATGAAATCTCTCAGCTTTTGTTTGCCTGAGAAGGTTTTTATTTCTCTTTCATGATTAAAGGATATTTTCACCAGGTATACTATTCTAGGATAAAGATGTTTTTCTTTAGTATTTTAAATGTCACGCCTCTCAATTTTGCCTATAAATTTTCCACTAAAAAGTCTGCTGCCGAATAGAGCTCCATTGTATGTTATTTGTTTCTTTTCCGTTGCTACTTTTAGGATCCTTTCTTCATACTTGACCTTTGGGAGTTTGATTATTAAATGACTTCAGGTATCCTTTGTGTTAAATCTGCATGTCTATAACCTTCTTGTAGTTGAACATTGATATCTTTCTCTAGGTTTGGGAAGTTCTTTGATATTATCCCTTTGAATAAACTTTCTACCTGCATCTCTCTGTCTTTCTCCTCTTTAAAGCCAATAACTCTTACATCAACTGAGCTGGCATGTCTCAGTGCCTAAGGCCAATGGCATACTCCCTGGGTATTGCTGCTTTTTATTCAGGGCCCAAAGCGCTTTAGTCAGCAGGTGATAAGTCCTGGCCCTTTTGAGATTATTTTCCAGATCTTGTAAGCGTGCATCCTTGTTGTTTATTCTTTTTTTTGTCTTCTCTGTGTATTTTCAAGTAGCCTGTCTTTAAGCTCACTAACTTTTTCTTCTGCTTGATCAATCTGCTATTAAGATACTCTGATGCATTCTTCAGGATGTCAATTGTGTTTTTCAACTCTAGAGTTTTTGCTTGATTCTTTTAAATTATTTCAGTCTCTTTGTTAAATCTACCTATTAGAAATCTGAATTCCTTCTCTGTGTTATCTTAAATTTCTTTGATTTCCCTGAAAACACCTATTTTGAATTATCTGTCTGAAAGGTCACATATCTGTTTCTCCAGGATTGGTCCTTGGTGCTTTATTTAGTTTATTTGGTGAGGTCATGTTTTTCTGGATGGTCTTGATGGTTGCTGCCTGGGTATTGAAGAGTTAGGTATTTATTGTAGTCTTTGTAACCTGTTATTTATTTATTTATTTATTTACTTGCTTACTTATTTAGTGCCCATCTTTCTTGGGAGGGCTTTCCACATAGTCAGAGGGACTTGGACCCCAAACCCAACAATACTGTAGCTTTTGCAGATTTGTAGAAGTATAGCTTTGGTGGTCTTGAATAAGATCTGGAAGAATTATCTGGATTACCAAGCAAAGACTCTTGTTCTTTTCTCTTACTTTTTCCCAAACAAACTGAACCCCTCTCTCTGTGCTGAGTCATCTGGAACTGGATGGGGAGTGGTGATGAAAACACCTCTGTGGCCATCGCCACTGGGACTGTGCTGGGTCAGACCTGAAGCCAGGACAGCACTTGGTCTTCCCCAAGGCTTTTCTTTTCAGGGTGGAAAGATTCCCTGGCCTTGGTCATGTCCAGAGATGCTGTTTGGGAGCCAGGGATTGATTAGAGTCAAAGACCTTAGCAATTTGCTTACATTTTATTCTACTGAAGCTAAACTGGCACTCGAACCACAATACAAAGTTCTTCTTGCTTCCTCCCTAACTGTTTTTCCCCACCCTATTTTTACAAGAGCCTCTCCCTGTGGCCGCCACCACCACTGGCCCATGGGAAGTTCTTCCAGGCCACCACCAATGTTCACTTAAAGCCCGGGGCACTTCATTCAGCTTGTAGTGAATGCTGCCATATCTGAGATTCACACTTTAGGACAGTGGCTCCCTTTTTGCCCAGGGCAGGTCCAGAAATGTTGTACAGTAACCCAGGCCTGGACTTGGGTACCCCAAGAGACTGTCTTTTGTTCTACTCCACTAGCCACGCTATTAAATATGTTGCAATATTAAGTCCTCTTTACTTTTTCATTGGCTTTTTAAAATTTCAAATAGAAGCTGTCTTTCACCATAGTCACCACAGGTGGAAATGTGGTGGGTCATACCTGAAGTCATCATGTGTCAGTGTCCAAGGCTCATTGCATACTCCCTGGATATTGCTGTTTTTTATTCAGGGCCTAAAGCTCTTTAGTCAGCAGGTGATGAATCCTGCCAGAACTGGGCTCTTCCTTTCAAGGCAGTGAGCTCCTATTTTCCCCAAAATTTGTCTAGAAATGTCTTCTGGAAGCTCAGGCCTGGAATGAGGGCCTCATAATTCTGCCTGATACTCTATCCTGTTGTGACTGAGCTGGCGTCCAACATTAAGGAAAAATTCCTCTTTTCATTCTACTCTCCTAAAGCAGGAGAAAGGAGTCACTTTTATTGCTATGAGCTGCACTGCCTGGGATTGGGGGAGAGATGGTACAAGCACTCCCATAGCTGTCCCACCTGGTGTCTCCCTAGATTTGCCACCCTAGTCCATGGGCTCTAAGTGCCGCTAAGGAGTTGCCTAGGAATTGTAGTCTTTGTGTCCTAGACTGCCTTTTAAAGCCTACCTAGGATTTCAGAGCTCTTCAGCCCCCAGTAATAAGGCTGCTGGGAAACTCAAGTTCTGACTGCTGGGATGGGGTGCTTTCCCTCTTGGTATGGCTGGTCCAAATCCTCTCTCCACATGCAGGTGCTGGCTGAACCCAGCATGACTTTTTTCTCCGCTGTGACAGGGAAGCACTGGGTCTGATGTAAAATATCCCAATTTCTGTGCTTCCCAAAGTACACAGATTCTATTTCTGTGTTGCATGGTGGATGCTGGGGGCTATGGGAGGGGTGGCGTCAGTGATTAAGACTGTCTCTACTGTCCTCCTCAGTGTCTCTTTCAGGGAGATGAATTTAAAACCAGGGAGTAGGATTGTTCACCTGATTTTTAGTTTTTGTGATAGTACTTTTCTGTGTTCAGATAGTTGTTAAAATTTGGTGTTCTAGCAGCAGAAACAAAAGATGCAGACTTCTATTCAACCATCTTGCTCCACCCTCATGAGCTTTTTAGAAAAATGCCATCTTAGTTGCCAGTCTTGATCCTGGACTCTTCAGGATAATCCTGACCTGCTACAGTTCACATTTCCATGTAACTGTGTCAGTGATGATACACTTGAAGAGACTTGCTGCAGGTTTGGTACTGATAGCTACCATCAAAGTGAATCTTTTCATATGATTTAGGGGTCAAGTGTGTGAAAGAGTCTTACTAAAATTACCTTAAAGGTCTAAGGGGGCATTCTTTGGCTTTAGGAAAGAAGGATAAGTCTCTGGAAAGGATAAAAATGAAAATGGTCTGTCTCATGTTCCTCTTTCATCTTTCAATCCTGACTTTCTAGCTCAGGTTTCCAAATACCCATTCATAAACCGAAGTTGATTTGTAACCAAATTATTCACATTTTGGTGAGATAAGGAAAATGTGTTTATAGATTTCTTTTAGGAAACTATGGTGATGATTAATAATCTGGAAAGAAAATAATTGCTTGTCAAAACAAAGTTGTACAATCTTCTGTATATTCATTAAAACTTTTGTGGGACTTTTCCTGGTTCATTGTATACAACTGTTTGGGCACTGTGACTGTAGTTCACCAGAATTTAGACTCACTGAATAGGACAATTATCTCTGCCCTATAGTCCAGGGTCTAGACAGATGCTAATAGCAATTTTCC
Source organism: Chlorocebus sabaeus (assembly GCF_047675955.1). Lineage (NCBI taxonomy): Eukaryota > Metazoa > Chordata > Mammalia > Primates > Cercopithecidae > Chlorocebus > Chlorocebus sabaeus. Next base: position 65,858,361 of record NC_132918.1, read on the forward strand.
AGCCTAGTCGATTTCATTTTTTTCATTCTTTTTTTGGGTAAATTTCAACTTGTGTAGTTTAGATTCAGTGAGTATATGTGCAGGTTTGTAACATGGGTAAAAAACATTACCCGTGATGCGGAAGTTTGGGGTACAGATGACTGTGTCAGTCAAGTAGTAAGCATAGTTTCCAAATAGGTAGTTTTTCAGCCCTTCTCCTACTCCTTCTCTCTCTCCTCTAGTATTCCCTCTAGTGTCTGTTGCTCCCATCTTCATGTCTGTGTGTACCCAAGGTTTAGCTCTCACTTATAAATGAGAACACGCAGGATTTGGTTTTCTGTCTGCATTAATTCACTTAGAATAATGGCCTCCAGCTGCTTCCATGTTGCTGCAAGAGACATAATTACATCATTATTATTTTTACAACTTTTATAAACATGTTTTATTTGTTTTTCTTATACCATCAGAACTGAAACTACTGACTGTCATTTCCCTCTATCAGAAAAATCAATATAAAACACATACTGGTGCTTCTTTTAAAAAATAGCAATTTAAAAGGTAGTAGCTAGAGGCATTTGATGTCCTTTCCTTCTAAAAAAACATTCAAGCTGTAGGAAAACATGGCACCAAGAGTGTTATGATTATTCATTAGAGATTTTCATCAGTACCTGTACCAGTTTACATGACAATACAGCAATTCAAGGATTAATGAGATCAAGGATTAATGAAGCAAGATTCAAGGATTAATGAGAGACAACGTACGTGTCATAAGGAATAATACATAGTACCAATCCTTAAAGTCATTGTCTCAGTGTAACTGTTAAGTGTTCAAAAAGATATCTAAGCACAGAAGGAGCCATCCAGATTACATCCCATATTTGTTGCATATCTTTGAAAAACTGCCAGTCAAAGCTGAGTTTTGCATTTTGGCTTTGTGCTGCACAGTATCAGTTGCTACTCAATGTTAAGCTCCCACTTATAAGTGATAATACGTAGTACTTGAATTTCTTTTCCTATATTAATTCTCTTAGGGTAATGGCCTCTAGCTCCATCCATGTTGCTGCAAAGGGCGTGATTTCATTCTTTTTAATGACTGCATAGTGTTCCATGGTATATTTACCACATTTTTCTTTTTTATTATTTATTTTTATTTCAATAGTTTTTTGGGAATAGGTGGTTTTGTTTGCATAGATAAGTTCTTTAGTGGTAATTTCTGAGATTTTAGTGCATTCGTCACCCTAACAGTGTACACTGTACCCAGTGTATAGTCTTTTTATCTCTCACCCCTCTCTCAAACTTCCCCCAAAGTCTCCAGAGTCAATTATATCATTCTTATGCCTTTGTGTCCTCATAGGTTAGCTCTCACTTATACTTGATAACATAGAATATTTGGTTTTCCAATCTTGAGTTACTTCACTTAGAATAATAGTCTCCAACTCCATCCAGGTTGCTGTAAAATGCCATTATTTTATTCCTTTTATGGCTGAATAGTATTCCATTCTGTATCTTCACCATATCTTTATCTGCTTGTTGGTTGATGGGCATTTAGGCTGGCTCCATATTTTTGCAGTTGTGAATTGTGCTGCCATAAACATGTGTGCAAGTATCTTTTTCATATAATTCTTTTCTTCTGGGTAGATACTGAGTAGTGGGAGTGCTGGATCAAATGGTAGTTCTACTTTTAGTTCTTTAAGGAATCTCCACACTGTTTTCCATAGTGGTTGTACAAATTTACGTACCCAGCAGCAGTGTAAAATGTTTCCTTTTCACCACATCCATGCTAACACCTATTTTTTTAAATTTTTAAATTATGGCCATTCTTGCAGGAGTAAGGTGGTGGTATCTCATTGTGGCTTTAACTTGATTTCCCTGGTCATTAGTGATTAACATTTTTTCATATTTTTTTCACCATTTGTATATCTTCCTTTAAGAGTTTTCTATTCATGTTCTTTGTCCACTGTTTGAAGGGATTATTTGTTTTTTTTCTTGCTGATTTGTTTGAGTTCCTTATAGATTCTGCATATTAGTCTTTTGTTGGATGCATAGTTTGCAAAGATTTTCTCTCAGTCTCTGGGGTGTCTATTTAATTTGCTGATTTATTTCTTTTGCTGTGCAGAAGCTTTTTAGTTTAATTAGGTCCCATCTATTTATCTTTGTTTTTGTTGTATTTGCTTTTGGGTTCTTGGTCATAAACTCTTTGCCTAAGCCATTGTCAAGAAGGGGTTTTATGGTGTTATCTTTTAGAGTTTTTATGGTTTCAGGTCTTAGATTTAAATCTTTGATTCATCTTGAGTTTATTTTTGTATAAAAATCTACATGTGGCTTGCCAATTATCCCAGCACCATTTGTTCAAAAGTGTGTCCTAGCCCCACTTTATGTTTCTGTTTGCTTTGTTAAATATCAGTTGGCTGTAAGTATTCGGCCTTATTTCTGGGTTCTCTATTCTGTTCCATTGGTATACAAGCCTATTTTTATACTAGTACCGTGTTGTTTTGATAATTATAGCCTTATAGTATAGTTTGAAGCCAGGTAATGAGATGTCTCTGTTTATTTTCTTTTTGCTTAGCCTTGCTTTGGCAATGTGGGCACCTTTTTGGTTCCATATGAATTTTAGGATTGTTTCTGCTAGTTCTGTGGAGAGTTATGATGGTAATTTTATGGGAATTATATTGAATCTGTAGATTGCTTTTGGCAGTATGGTCATTTTTACAATATTGATTCTACCTATCCTTGAGCATGAGATGTGTTTCCATTTGTTTGTGTCATTGGTGCTTGCTTTCAGCAGTGTTTTATAGTTTTCCTTGTAGAGATTTTTCACCTCATTGGCTAAGTATATTCCTAAGTATTTTATGTTTTTTGCAGCTGTTGTAAAAGGGATTGAGTTCTTGATTTGTTTCTCAGCTTTGTCGTTGGTGATGTATAGCAGTGCTACTGATTTGTATACATTGATTTTGTATCTTGAAACTGTACTGAATTCATTTTTTAGATTTAGGAGCTTTTTGGATGAGTCTTTAGGTTTTCTAGGTATACTATCATATCATTTGGGAACAGTGACAGTTTGACTTCCTCTTTAATGATTTGGATGCCCTTTCTTTCTTTCTCTTATCTGATTGCCCTGGCTAGGAATTCCAGTCCTATGTTGAATAGAAGTTGTAAAACTGGGGATACTTATCTTATTCCTGTTCTCAGGGAGAATAGTTTCAACTTTTCCCAATTCGGTGTTATGCTGGCTGTGGGTTTGTCATAGATATCTTCTATTACCTTGAGGTATGTCCCTTATATGTCAGTTTTGCTGAGGGTTTTAATCATAAGGAGATGCTGGATATTGTCAAATGCTTTTTCTGCATCTATTGAGTTAATCATATGATTTTTGTTTTTAATTCTGTTTATGTGATATATCACATTTATTGACTTATTGACTTGTGTGTGGTAAACCGTCCCTGCATCCCTGATTTGAAAAAAAAACTCACTTGATTGTGGTGGATTATGTTTTTGATATGCTGTTGGATTTGGTTAGCCAGTATTTTGTTAAGGATTTTTGCATATATGTTCATCAGAGATGTTGGTCTGCAGTTTTCTTTTTGTTATGTCCTTTCCTGGTTTTGTTATTAGGGAGATACTGGCTTCATTTTTGCCATTTTAAATTTAGGGAGAATTCCATCTTTGCCTTTTGGAATTATTTCAGTAAGATTGGTACCAATTCTGTGAATGTCTTGATAGAATTCAGCTATGAATCTGTCTGGTCCTAGACATTTTTTGTTGTTGTTGACAATTTTAAAATTACCATTTCAATCTTGCTACTTTTTGGTCTCTTCAGAGTTTCTATTTCTTCCTGATTTAATCTAGGAGGGTTGTATCTTTCCAGGAATTTATCCATCACCTCTAGATTTTCTAGTTTGTGCATGTAAAGGTGTTCATGGTAACCTTGAATGATCTTTTGTATTTTTGTGTTATCAGTTGTGGTATCTTCTGTTTCATTTCTAATTGAGCTTATTTGGATCTTCTCTCTTATTTTCTTGGTTAATCTAATAGTCTATCAATTTTGTTTATCTTTTCAAAGAACAAGCTTTACTTACCTTTTTTATTGTTGTTTCAATTTCATTTATCTCTGCTTTGATCTTTGTTAATTTTTCTTCTGCTGAGTTAGAGTTTGGTTTGTTCTTGTTTCTCTAGTTCCTTGAGGTGTGTGTGACCTTAGATTGTCTATTTGTGCTCTTTCAGACTTTTGAATATAGAAATTTAATGCTGTGAACTTTCCTCTTAGCAGTGCTTTTGCTGTATTCCAGAAGTTTTCATACGTTGGGTAACTATTATTGTTCAGCTCAAATAAATTTTTAACCTTTATATTCATTTGATTGTTGACCCAAAGATCATTCAAGAGCAGATTATTTAATTTCCATGTATTTATACAGTTTTCAGGGTTTCTTTTGGGGTTAAGAGGATAACTGATATAATTTTGATTTTCTAAAATTTATTGAGACTCATTTTATGGTCTATCGTATGGTCTGTCTTGGAGAATGTTCCATGTGCTGAGGAAAAGAATGTATATTCTGCAGTTGTTGGGTAGAATGTTCTGTAAAATATCTGTTAAGTCTACTTGTTCTAGGGTATAGTTTTAAGTCCTTTTAACATTTCTTGTAGTGCTGGGTTAGTAGTGGTAAATTCTCTCAGTATTTGTTTGTCTGAAAAAGACTTTGTCCTTTATTTATGAAGCTTTGTTTTGCTGAATACAAAATTATTGGCTGACAATTATTTTGTTTCATTAAGCTAAAGATAGAACCACCATCTCTTCTGGCTTGTAAGGTTTCTTCTGAGAAATCTGATGTTAATGTGATTGGGTTTCCTTTACAGGTTATCTAATGCCTTTGTCTCACAGCTCTTGAGATTCTTTTGTCTTGACTATAGATAACCTGATGACTATGTGCTCAAGTGATGATCTTTTTGCGATGAATTTCCCAGGTGTTCTTTGAGCTCCTTGTATTTGGATGTCTAGATTTCTAGCAAGGCCACGGAATGTTTCCTCAATTATTCTCTCAAATAAATTTTCCAAACTTTTCGATTTCTTCTTCCTCAGGAACACCAATTATTCTTAAGTTTGGACATTTAACATAATCACAAATAGTTGTGGACTTTGTTCATTTTTTAAAATTCTTTTTTGTCTTTGGATTAATTTGAATGCCTTGTCTTCAAGCTTTGAAATTTTTTCTTCTACTTGTTTAAGTCTATTAGTGCAAATTTCCACTACATTTTATATTTCTCTAAGTTTGTCTTTCATTTCGAGAAGTTGTGATTATTTTTTCTTTATGATATTTATTTCTCTGGAGAATTTTTTATCCATGTCCTGTATTTTTTTTTTCTTCAAAATTTAGGTTGGTTTTCACCTTTCTCTGGTATCTTTTTGAGTAGCTTAATAATCAGCATCTTAAATTCTTCATCTTGCAATTCAGAGATTTCTTCCTGATGTGGATCCATTGCTGGGGAGCTGGTGTGATCTTTTTGAGGAGTGTTATAGAATGCTGTTTGGTCATATTATCATAATCACTTTGCTGGTTTCTTCTCAGTAGGGTAGCGTATTTCAGTGGAAAGGTCTGAAATACAAGGCTTACTCTTCAGATTCTCCTGTCTCATGGAGTGATCCACTTCATGTGGTGCTCTTTCCCTTTCCCTAGGAATGAGGCTTCTTGAGAGCTGGATTGCAGTGATTGTTATTGCTCTTCTGGGTCTAGCCACCTAATGGGGCTAACAGGCTCCAGGCTGGTGCTGGGGAATGTCTGCAAAGTCCTATTATGTGGTCCAACTTCAGGTCCCCCAGCCATGGATACCAGCACCTGCTCTGGTGGAGGTTGCAGGAGAGTGAAGTAGATTCTCTTAGAGTCCTTGGTTGTAGATATTTTTAGTGTGCTGGCTTTCTCAAGTTCTGATTATGCTAGCAGTGAAGCTGTCATGTAGACACACTCAGGACCCCTGTTAGCCAGGATGTTGCAGGCATTGGAATTAGGTATTGTCTTCTCCTTGCTGGTATCATGATTATTTTGTCATGAGTTGCTGTAATGATCTGAGTTTTGGTTGGCCTTCAGCCAGGAGGTGGCACTTTTAAGAGAGCACCAGCTGTGGTAGTAGTCGGGGGCAGGGGGGGAGTTGTGCAAAGCTTGCCCTAAATTAGTCAGTGTAAATATTTTGGTTTCTAAGGCAATGGGCGGGGCCATAGAGCTCCCAAGAGTTTTTATGTTTTGAGTTTGACTATGAGAGCAATAGAGAAGTACCATCAGGTGGGAGCAAAGTTAGGAAGTCTCTTACTATTATTGTGTGATTAAGTATCTCAAGACTCTAAGAATGTGTTATGTGATTCTGGGTTCTCCAGTGTTGAGTGCATATATATTTGAGATTGTTAAGTCTTCTTGTTGAATTGAATGCTTTATCATTATGTAATGCCATGCCATTCTTTGTCCTTTTTGATCATTTTTGATTTAAAGATTGTTTTTTTCTGAAATAAGAGTAGCAACCATTGCTGTCTTTTTTTGTTTTCCATTTGCTAGACAGATTTTTCTCCAGCTCTTTACTTTGAGCCTATGAGTGTCCTTGCATGTAAGATGGATCTCTTGAAGACATCATACAGTTGGGTCTTGCTTCGTTATTCACTTGACACTCTGCCTTTTAAGTGGGGTGTATGGTCCATTTATGTTCAATGTTAATATTGATATTGCTGGATTTGATCTTGTTATCATACTGTTAACTGGCTGTTATGTACACTTGACTGTAGTTGCTTTATAGTGTCAGTGCTCTATGTACTTAATTGTGTTTTTGTGGTAGCCTGTAATGGTCTTCTTTGTTACCATGTTTAGCACTCCCTTAAGCACCTTTTCTCAGGCCAGTTTTGTGGTAATAAATTGCCTTACCATGTTCTTGTCTAGAAAGGATTTTATCTCTCCTTTACTTATGAAACTTAGTTTGGCTGGATAGGTTTTATTCATTTTTTAAATACTTTTTTCTTTGTTTTGGTCTGAGTTGTTTCAAAGAACTGATCATCAAGCTCTGAGATTCTTTTTTTCCTCAGATTAGTATACTCTGCTTTTCATACTTCCAATTGTGTTATAAAAAATATGCAGTGCTTTACAAATGTTCATGTCATCCTCACACAGAGGCCTTGCTAACCTTCTCTGTGTTGTTCCAATGTTATTAATAGTATATGTGCTGCTGAGGTGGGTACTGCATTCTTTTTCATGGCTGTGTAGTATTCCATGCACCATATTTTCATTATCTAATCCACTGTTGATGGGCATCTAGGTTGGATCCGTATATTTGCTATTGTGAGTAGTGCTGCAGTGAACATACAAGTGTATGTGTCTTTTTGGTAGAATGATTTATTTTCCTTTTGGTATATACCCAGTAATGGGATGACTGGGTCAAATGGTAATTCTGTTTTCAGTTCTTTGAGAAAATTTCAAACTGCTTTCCATAATGGATGCACTAGTTTATATTTCCACAGTATATAAGCATTTCCCTTTCTCCACAACCTTGCCAGCATCTGTTATTTTTTGACTTTTCAGTAATAGCCATTCTGACTAGTGTAACTCATTGTGGTTTTGATTCCCATTTCTTTGATGATTAGTGATATTCATATGTGTGTCAGTCATCTGCATGTCTTCTTTTGAGAAGTGTCTGTTCATGCCCTTTGCCCATTTTTATTAGGGTTACTATTCTTTTGCTTGTTGAATTGTTTAAGTTCCTTACAGATTCTGGAAATTAGACCTTTGTCAGATGCAATGCTTGCAAATATTTTATCCCATTGTGTAGGTTGTCTGTTTTCTCTGTTGATAGTTTCTTTTGCTGTGCAGAAGCTCTTTAGTTTAATTAGATCCCACTTGTCAATTTTTGTTTTCATTACAACTGCTTTTGAGGACTTAATCATAAATTCTTTGCTAAATATCATAAATTCTTTGCTAAATAAATATCCAGAAGGATATTTTCTAAGTTTTCTTCTAGGATTTTTACAGTTTGAGGTCTTCCATTTACATCTTCAATCAATCTTAATTAATTTTTGTGTATGGCAAAAGGTAGGAGTCCAGTTTCATTCTTTTGCATATGGCTAAGCAGTTATCTTAGTACCATTTATTGGACAGGGAATCCTTTTTTCGTTGTTTATCTTTGACAGCTTTGTTGAATATCCGATGGCTGTATGTGTGTGGCTTTATTTCTCATTTCTCTATTCTCTTCCTTTGTTCTATATGTCTCTTTTTGTACCAGTATTATGTTGCTTTGGTTACTGTAGCCTTATAGTACAATATAGTTTAAATTCAGGTAATGTGATGAATCTGGGTTTGTTCTTTTTGTGTAGGATTGTATTGGCTATTTGACCTCTTTTTTGGTTCTGTATGAATTTCAGAATAGTTATTTCTAATTATTTGAAAATTGATGTTGTTTAATAGGGATATTGTTAAGTTTGTAGATGCTTTGGGCAGTATGGCCATTTTAGCAATATTGATTCTTCCAATTCATAAGTGTGGAATGTTTTTCCAGTTATTTATATCATCTCTGATTTCTTTCAGCAATGTTTTTAAGTTCCCATTGTAGAGACCTTTCACCTATTTGATTAGGTGTATTTCTAGATATTTTATTATTTTTTGGTGGCTATTATAAATATAATTGCATTCTTAATTTGGCTCTCAGCTTGAATGTTATTGGTGTATAGAAATGCAACTGACTTTCGTACGTTGATTTTGTATCCTGGAACTTTATTGAAGATGTTTATCAGTTCCAGGAGTCTTTTGGCAGTCTTTAGGATTTTCTAGGTATAGGATTACATCATTAGTGAAGAGACATAGTTTGACTTTTTCTTTTCTTATTTGGATGCCTTTTTTTTCTGGTGCGTGATTGCTCTTGCCATCACTTACAGTGCTATGTTGAATAGGAATGGTGAGAGAGGACATCCTTGCCTTCTGCCAGTTCTCAAGGGGGACATCTTCCAGCTTTTCCTACTCTACTCAGTATGATGTTGACTAAGGTTTTGTCATAGGTGGCTGTTATTATTTTGAGTTATGTTCCTTCATTGCTTAGTTTGTTGAGAATTATCATGAAAATATGTTAGCTTTTATTGAAAACATTTTCTGTATGTATTGGGATGATTATATGGTTTTTGTTTTCAGTTTTGTATATATGGTGAATCACATTTATTGATTTAATTATGTTGAACCAACTTTGTATGCAAGAAATAAGGCCTTCTTCATTATGGTGAATTAACTTTTTGACGTGCTGCTGGATTCTGTTTGCTAGTATTTTGTTGGGGATTTTTGCATCTATATTCATCATGAATACTGGTCTATATTTTTCTTTTTGTGTTGTGTCTTTGCCAGATCTTGCTATCAGGGTGATTCTGGCTTTATAGAATTAGTTAGGGTGGAGTCCCTCCTTTACAATTGTTTAGAATAGTTTCAGCAATATTGTTTCCAGCTCTTCTTTGTATGTTTGTATATTTTGGCTGTGAATCCAGCTGGTCAAGGGCTTTATTATGTTTGGTAGGTTTTTTATTACTGATTTAATTTCTGAAGTCAATGTTGATATGTTCGGAGTTTCAAGTTCTTTTCAATTCAGCCTTTGCAGGTTGTGTGTTTCCAGGAATTTGTCCATTTCCTCTAGATTTTCTAATTTGTGTGAATAGAAGGGTTCATAATAGTTTCTGAGAATCCTTTGTATTTCTGTGAGATCAGTCGTTATTTCTGATTCTGCATTTTTGGGTTTTCTCTCATTTTTTCTGTGTTAATCTAGCTAGTGGTTAATTGACCTTGTTTATTTTTTCTTTCAGAGAACCCACTTTTGTTTTATTTGATCCTTTGCATGAATTTTTGCCTCTCAATTTTGTTCAGTCTTACTCCAATAATAGTTATTTGTTTTCTTCTGCTAGCTTTGGGATTATTTTGTTCTTGTTTTCCAAATTGCTCTAGATCTACTATTAGATTGTTAAATTGAGGTCTTTCTAAGGTGTGATTGCTACTTTTTAGATGTCTATTAGGTCCAGTTGTGCAAGTGTTGAATTTAGGTCCAGAGTTTCCTTGTCAGTTTTCTGCCTCAATAATCTGTCCAATTCTGTCAGTGGAATGTTGAAATTCCACACTATTATTATGTGGCCATGTAAATACTTTTGAAGGTCTAAAAGTACTTGTTTTATGAATCTGGGTCGACCAACGTTTGGTGCATATGTATTTAGAATTGCTAAGTCTTCTTGTTGTATTGAACCCTTTATCATTATATATTACATTTCTTTATCTGTTTTTACTCTTGGTTTAAAGTCTGTTTTGGCTGATATAAGAATGGTGACCCCGATCTGTTTTTATTTTCTGTTTCCATAATAGGAGCATGTACGTAAATTTGTTTTTGTGGTAGCAAGTATCTTTCTTTCATTTCCATGTTTAGAACTCCCTTAAGAATCTCTTATGAGGCTGGTGTAGTGGTAATGAATCCCTTTAGCATTTGCTTGTCTGAAAAAGATTTTATTTCTCCTTCTCTTATGAAGCTTATTTTGGGGAGAAACGAAATTCTTGGTTAGAATTTCTTTTCTTTAGGGATGCTGAGAACAGGCCTCTAGTCTATTCTGGCTGTCAGGTTTCTGCTGAGAAGACCATTGTTAGTCTGACGGCGTTCCCTTTGTATGTGATCTGACCATTTTGTCTAGCTGCCTTGAAGATATTTTCTTTTGCTTTGACCTTGGACAGTCTGGTATCTATATGCCTTTGTGATATTTGTTTTGCATTGTATATCATAGGTGGTCTCTCAGTTTCTTGTGTTTGGATGTCTACCTCTATAGCAAGATAAAATAAATTTTCTTGAATTATTGCCTTACGTATGTTTTCCAGTTTGTTTACTTTTTCTCCTTCTCTCACAGGTATGCCAGTAAGTCTTAGATTTCATTGTTTTAAAATTTTCAAAAAATTTTTGACTGAATGTGCTAGTTTGAAGAACCAGTTCATGCTCTGAGTTTTTTCACTTCCAGAAGCTCTGATGCATTTCTTTTTTAGATGCTTATCTCTTCCTTCTTTTCCTGAATCATTGAGAAGTTTCTCTGTGTTGGTTTTTAACTTTGTCTTGGATCTCATTAAGCTTTCTTGCAATCCATGCTTCACATTTTCTGTCATTTTTGAGTTCTCATTTTCTTTAGGGACCACTGCTGCAGAGCTGATGTGATTCTTTGGTGATGTCACAATATTCAGATTTTCATGATGACAGAACTCTTGCCCTTGTTCCTTCACATCTGGAGGCACTGGCACTTCCAATTTATCTAATTATTTTCATGTGACTTTCTTTCCTTATAACGTTATTGTTTTCTTTCCCTCTTTTTCCTCTTTGCCTATGGGGTGTGACTGTAGAGAATGTTGGGTAGAGTCTTTTGGCTTTGCTTCTATAGTCCTATGCACTTCTGTCAGCAGGTTTTATATTGGGCTGTGCAGCTTGACCTATAGGCCAGTAGATGGCGCTTACAGATAAGAACTAGCTATGGCCAATGTGGATGAGTATATACTGGATCTTTGTTTAGTGGGAGTTGCTCTCTGTTGAGAGCCAGCTTCAGGCAGTGGGCTGACCCGTGAAGTGAACAGTGATATGAGCTCCCTGATAAACCCTGTAGGAGGGGATGAAGATAGGGAGGGCCAGATTAGGCAGGCCTGCCTGCAGGTTCCCTGATGGCAAGCACCACCACTAGCACTAAGGAGGAGGTCCAGTGAGTAGCCACCAAGTTCTCGGAAGTGTACATAGGCATGGAGCTGGGGAGATCGGAAATCTCTTTGACTTCAAGTCTCTGCATGAGGGTGGGGCAGCCTAAACAACTGTTCCAGAAGAATGGGTGTTCCAGATGCCTGGAGATCTTCCTCGGTGTGGAGCATAGAGGGTCCTGCTGCACCACAATCTCTGCACAGGAAGGGTTGTGGGACTCAGGCTGCTAATCCACGTGAACAGGTGCTCCAAATGCAGGAGACATGCCCGGACATGGAGCAAAGAGGTCCTCACTTCACTACAGTCTCTGTGAAGGGGGGGGAGTTCAGGCTGCTGATACAGGTGGGTGGGTACTCTGCATGCCAAGAGGTTCTTAGCAGACTTTATTACTTTCAGACAGTATAATTACTGTCAGAAATACCATAAATGGCAGGGCATGCTGTGTACTATGATTCCAGGTGGTGCCTTTTATATGATGATCTAATTTAGTCTCTATGTTAATGGAATCCCTGGAGTTGTGCAGGGCCCTGCTTTCCCAAACTTACGTGGCAGCCTTCATACTGTTGAGGTCACTGTGGCCATGATGTGACTCCCAACTTTCCCATAATTAACTGCTTCCTGCTCCAGGCTATTTTGTATTTACTGATGTTTTCTAGAGCCCGTTTATTTCTATGACTTATTTAGAATCCAGTGTTTTTTCACCACTAAAAATACTCTGTCTTTATGACCAAGAAGAGTAAATGTTGGACAGCAGTGTTAGATATGATGATCGCACTGTTTATTTTTGAAGTGTTTAGAGATAAACCTTGATGGAGGCAAAATGAAGAGTAAAAGGAATTTGGCCTAAGGATTGCTAACTGTGTGACCTTGAGCAAGATGCTTAACTCTTTAGAGCCCTTAATTTTGTTGTATACAGAATAGAGATAATAATGTAATTGCTTTTCTTTTGGTGAAGATTAAATGCGATAATAGATGTAAAGTGTTTGAAACAGGGTCTAACACTTATTAGCAGTATGTATTAGCTGCTCAAAAGTTGTAAGTTGTCTTGTTATCATCCTTTTTATCTTGATTGTTGAAGTTTTTAAATTTGATACATTAAAGATTTCATTTTTTTTGGGGTATAGTAAGTCTTTTATCATTATGTAGTGTTCCTTTCTGTATTTAGTAATTTACTTTCTTTTCTCTGAAGTCTACTTTATCTGCTATTCATATAGCTATACAGCTTTTTTGTGATTGGTATTTTCATGGTATATATATTTTTCTTCTGTTTACTTTTTACCTACCTTTATCAGTATATTTGAAGTGAATTTCTTGTAGACAGCAGATAGCTGACTCATTTTTGAACTATATTCTGGTAATTTCTGCTTTTTTAATATAAAACATTTATATTTTAATTGGTATCTTTAAGCCCTTCATATTTAATGTAATTTTGATGTCAGGATTTAAGACAGCCACTTTATTGTCTTGTTTGTCTTGTTTTTGTTTCTCTCTTTCTCTCTTCTTACCTTTCTGTGGGTTACTGAAATAATTTCAGTGTTACCTTTTTCCTTATCTGTAGTGTGCATATATTTCTTTGTATATGTTTTAAAAATACTTTTCTTAGTGATTGCTCTAGAATTACTCTATATTCCAATTTAAAGTTGCACTAAATTGTATACATGAAGCTCAAATCAACATACTCCAAATCTGTTTCACATTTTCCTCCCATCCTACTGGACTGTGGGGAGAGAAAAGTAGACATTCAGTGATATGTATAAGCCTTCTCAAGTAAGTGTGTAAATTATATAATTGAGTGTATTTTAAACTAGAAAAATATGTGTCATTGTAAAAATAAAGGGAAACTTCTTACTTCTTATTTGCTGTTTCCCATTCTTTTTGATACTTACCTACACATAATCATATGAAAATTCTTCTGTTATTTTTTATTTTTTATTGTTTGCCAATGGAGTGTCACTCTATCACCCAGGCTGGGGTGCAGTGGTGCAATCCTGGATCCCTGCAACCTCTGCCTCCCAGATTCTCCTGCCTCAGTCTCCGAAGTAGCTGGAACTACTGGCATGTACCACCACACCAGCTAGTTTTTTTTATTTGTTTTCTTTTTTTTTCTTTTTCTTTTTCTTTTTTTCCAGACAGAATTCTCACTCTGTTATCAGGCTGGAGTGCAGTGGCATGATCTCGGCTCACTGTAACCTCCACCTCCTGGGTTCAAGCAACTCTTTTGCCTCAGCCTCCCGAGTAGCTGGGACTACAGGTGCACGTCACCATGCCCAGCTAACTTTTGTATTTTTAGTAGAGGCAAGGTTTCGCCATGTTGGTCAGGATGGTCTTGATCTCTTGACCCCGTGATCTGCCTGCCTCAGCCTCCCAAAGTGCTGGGATTACAGGTGTGGGTCACCATGACCAGCCTAAATAGAATTTTTTATTAGATTTATTTTCAGTGTTCAAGAGCCAGGGCACTGGTAGATTTCATGACCAAATATTAGAACCATGACAACTCAGGAAACAGAGTCTATTTCTTCTAAGTACCACCTATTTAGAGTCAGAAGGAACCTCTCGTGAATTTTGTAGGAATTATTTCCTTGCTTTAAAAAGTATCATCACAACCTTTTGTGCCTTAGTACACAAAATAGTCCATTTTTTTTGGCCTGTTTTTGAACTGTATACAAATGGAAACATACATTTATATTATTTTGTATTTTGATGGTTTTTGCTCAGTATTATAGCTATGAAATTCATTCATGTGGTTTTGAGTAGATATAAATCAACAGGAAAAAGAAACATAGCTCAATAGGAAAACTGGAAAAAAGACTTAAATGGACATTTCAAAAAGAAGGAAATTCATTGGTTAAAAGTTATGTTTAAAAATATACCACCTCATTTATAATCAGGAACATGCAAATGAAAACCACTATGTAATACATCTACCAGATTAAAAAAAAAATGGAGCAACACTATGTGTGAGGATAAAGAGCAGTAATAAGTTTTTTTTTTTTTTTTTTTTTTGGTGGGTAAATTGTGTAATTTCATAGGAGGACTGTCGTGTTTACTGTCTGCCCTCTGTTTGGGGGCATCCATGCGCAGACACAAGCACAGCAGTAAGCAGGACTTGCCAAGTCTGTGGCCATGTATTTGCCCCTTTCTCTAATGAAGATGCAAGGACTTCAGAATAAGCTTGTTTTATTGTTATTATTATTATGCTTTAAGTTCTGGGATACATGTGCAGAATGTGCAGGCTTGTTACATAGGTATACACATGCCATGGTGGTTTGCTGCACCCATCAACCTGTCATCTACATTAGGTATTAAGAGCAGTAAGAATTTTTATATACTACTGATAGATGCAAACTTCAGTACAACTATTTTGGAAAATCCCGCTGGCATAATGCTGGGTAATATACCAGAAATTCCTCTCTTCTGTATAAATATTCTTGTGCAAGAATATTTATAATAATATTTTTCACAGTTGCTCCAAATGGGAAGGAACTGGATAAATCAATTGTAGTAGATTCATAAATAGAAAACCATACGGCAACAAAAATAAGCAAGCTACATGCACTTTAGATTTCTGTGAATCAAATTTATTGCTTTCTTATCCATTTCATCAGTTTTCTACTGTATCTAGTGACATTTTGGGAATTCACTTGAACTAACATAAACTACAGAAATTTTTTATTTTGCATATTTTGAACCTGATGGCTTACCATATATATACTAACTTCTTAAATCAAATGTTTTATGGCATTTATTTCAGCTCAAAGAACAAAGCAAAGTAGAAAAATGTAGTGCTGGGTTCGTTGGCTCTCAACAGGTCAGCACAGTGCAATCCTGCCTGACATGCACTATGACCCATTTGCCTTTGCAAAAGGTCACTGGGAATTTCAGAAAACAAAATGCAGGCGGAGATCAAACTAGTAGGAAGAAATCAATGAAAAGGGAGAACACCAGCCAATTTGGCATTATTTTGAGAAGCTTTACCTATACCTTTTTTTTTTTTTTTTTTTTTTTTAAACTTGTGATAGGGCATAAAAGCTGGTGAATGGGTTTTAAACTCTTAGAGTCTCCCTCTCTTTTTCTTTTCCTTTCTTTCTTTTTTTTAACCGTGAAGAGTTGAAGCGGAATGGGGAAAAGGTAAGTGCTCCCTCCCTAGCCCCTCAAAATCCTGGTGGAGCACTAAGCATTCTACAGCTGGTTTATACTTAGAAGATTTCATGCAAAGCTTATGGAAAGTAACCTGATATTACACCATAGCTTTCTTCAACATCAGTCAGCAACTGTTCCAACAGCAGTGCGTGTTTTCAGGGATGGTTTTATGTAACTAGGCATTGCTGTCTGGCAAAGCTCTGACACGGTGCCTCCTCAAGTTCTAACTAATTAGTGTTGGAGATAGTAATAGGAGCAATTTGCTCACCTGCTTTTGATAGCATTTGCTAAGTTTTCTAGGCATAAGTACCAGATTTAAATGGCAGCATACCAGGATTATAGGCATATTGGAGAATTTCAATTATATTTCCAAGGGAGAATTTGGCTTTCAAACTCAAGCTTCCATTTGTCTCAAAGTATAAAATCACTGTACTGCATAGTAAATTTGTTGTAGTGCCTTCTGAAAGGGAGGAAATTCAGACTATTAAATGAAGATTCACAGAATTGTCTACTAGGAGATGCCCCAATAACTCTGCCTGATCTTATACCCTCTCCTTTGCTTGATCCAAGGTCCGCTCCTCAGCCTGCTTGACTGAGACATCTGTAGTTAATCTGAGTTCACTTAGTGCTCCCCTTCTGGAGTGGAGGGTTTAACATTAGTTTACCAAGTCTGATCTTGACACTTATGGATAAGTCTCCTGCAATATGGACCAACGTTTCTTAGGTCCTGAGTGTTTGCTCAGTGTTGGATTTTAGGTCACCCTATCCTCATCAGTCACTGGGTGTTCACTTTTCCCATCTGTAAAATGAAGAAATGGGACTACGTGGCTCTTACATCTGGATTGGTTAACTTAGACCTGAGCTTGTCTTTGGACATGAAGCTTTTTCTTTTTCTTTTTTTTTGATGGAGTTTTGCTCTTGTTGCCCAGGCGGGAGTGCAATGGCGTGATCTCGGCTCACTGTAACCTCCGCCTCCAGGTTCAAGAAATTCTCCTGCCTCAGCCTCCCAAGTAACTGGAATTACAGCATGCACCACCATGCCCAGCTAATTTTGTATTTTTAGTAGAGACAAGGTTTCTCCATGTTGGTCAGGCTGGTCTCGAACTCCTGACCTCAGGTGATCCGCTGGGCTCAGCTTCCCAAAGTGCTGGGGTTACAGGCCTGAACCACCATGCCCAGCCCTGACATGAGGCTCTTTACTCGTGTCTTTGCGATGCTAAGTTCTTCCATTCAGACTGAGACTCGTCAGACTGGAAAAATACTCTAAAGAGCAAAATCCCCTAATATTCTGCCTTATCTTGGTGAAACATTTCATTTCGTAAAGATCCAGCAAGTCTTGCACTAGAGTATATCCTGAATATTCACAAAGACAGCTAACATGGACAACAGTTTAAAGTGTTACTTTCTATTTTTAAGATTGGGAGTTCCTAACTTTAGGCCCATGGACTATGAAATCTGTGTCTGTGTATATGTGTATGCATACATTTTTTATTGTCTTTTGGAAAAGAGGGTCTGGTGCTTTTGTCAGTGTCTTTACTGAAAGACCTGAGAACCTCTGAACTGAGGTGTGAGTTTTTTGCATATTAGAAAGGCATACGTTTAGACACAGTTTCTAAATTTAGTTAATGAACTATATATTGAGCATATGGAGACATATGTTAAGCAAAAATCTTTCTACTTTCTTTTCAAACTTCAGTATTTTAATTTTAATGTAGCAAATATTTTCATAATTGAATTTATTTCCCATCAATATTGGTTTCTATCTGCACTCCATTTTCCTTCCCTGCCTTACCTCTTTCTTCCTCTTTCCCATTGTTTCTTTGACCTTCTTTATTCTTTTCTTCTTATTCTATTCCCTCTCTCTCCTCCCCATCCAGTTTTCTATATCTCTATTCTCAAATGGTTTTACAGCAGAAACGACACTTCACTATTGTATTCTCAGTCCCCAGGAGACTTCCTGGTATATAGTAATATGCCATTTAGTATGAATGAAGCGTCCAGAATGGATGCTGTTCTTATTCTATCAATTATGAGGCAATCGGGTTGAATCTAGGAGAGTGTTGAAAGTGTTTTTCAAGAAGGGTTCTGAGTGATCTGTGGATCAAGAAAGTGAGATTTGCTAAAAGTCTTTCCACGTATGAGAAAATCCCCCTGGGTTTTGAGATGTTTATTGTGGTAGCCAGTTTCCAAGATGGCCTCTAATGGCTTCTGCCTGTATTCACAACCTTTTGAATCCCTTCCATTGTATCTAATGGTCTCTAATATTCACACCCTTTTGTGCCCCCTTCCCGTTGTATCAGCATCAGACTGTGTGACCAATAGTGTACAGGAGAATGACGGTATGTCACTTCTGCAATAAGTAACTAATACAGTTGTTGAAATGACATGTTTGGGTGGTGACAGACAAGTTAATGATCTGATATTAGCTCATGAAGCTGAAGAACATCTACTTTTCCTTTTGCTGATTAATACTCAGGTTGGGGCAGTCACAAATCTTACAACTATGTTATGACCTTCAGGAAATAACTTCCCTCTTTGGAATTTCTTTTTATCATATGTATAATGAAAAACATAGATATTCTAATGCTATGTAATTTTTCTAGTATAGTGTGTGTGGAATTTATCCGTTTTTTGATTGAAAACCTGAATTACTGGAAAAGAGGAGCACCTTCTTTAATAGATATTACATTCATTGATGTTGACTCTGAATTTTAAGTTTGGCTTAATGTGCTTTGAGAACTTCTTGAGAGTCTGATATCTTTTGCTGATATTTTTGATGGGTGAAATTATTTTGTTTAAAATGAAGAGTAAAGAAAAGGGGAAAAAAGAAAAACGGCATAGGGTTGATCACACCATTTCATGAGTGTATGTGGCATGACTTTTAATTTTTTTTAATTTTATTTCAATAGGTTTTTGGGGAATGGGTGGTATTTGGTTACATGACTAAGTTCTTTAGTGGTGACTTGTATGATTTTGGTGCACCCATCACGCAAGCAGTGTACACTGTACCCAATGTGTAGTCTTTTATTCCTCACCCGACTCCCACCCTTTTCCTGAGTTCCCAAAGTCCAGTGTATCATTCTTTTACCTTTGCATCCTTATAGCTTAGCTCCCACACATGAGTGAGACTATCTGATGTTTGGTTTACCATTTCTGAGTTACTTCATTTAGAATAATAGTCTCCAATTTTATCCAGGTTGCTGCAAATGCCATTATTTCTTTTACTTTGCAGAAGCTTTTTAGTTTAATTAAGTCCCATCTATTTATCTTTGTTTGTTGCATTTGCTTTCGGGTTCTTGATAATGAAGTCTTTGCCTAAGCCAATGTCTAAAAGGGGTTTTCCAATGTTATCTTCTAGAATTTTTATGGTTTCGGGTCTCAGATTTAGGTTTTTGATCCATTTTTAGTTGATTTTTGTTGTATAAGGCGAGAGATGAAGATCAAGATTCCTCCTTCATGTGGCTTGCCAATTATCTCAGCACCATTTGTTGAATTAGGGTATCATTTTCCCACTTTATGTTTCTGTTTGTTTTGTCAAAGATCAGTTGGCTGTAAGTATTTGGCTTTATTTCTTGTTTACCCCTCTATTCTGTTCCATTGGTGATGTGCCTATTTTTATACCAGTACCAGGCTGTTTTGGTAACTATAGCCTGGTAGTATAGTTTGAAGTTGAACAATGGGATGTCTCCGTTTTTTTCTTTTTGCTTAGTCTTGCTTTGACTATGTGAGCTCTTTTTTGGTTCTATATGAATTTTAGGATTTTTTTTTTCTAGTTCTGTGAAGAATGATGGTGGTATTTTGATGGCAATTGCATTGAATTTATAGATTGCATTCGGCAGTATGGCCATTTTCACAATATTCATTCTACCCATCCCTGAGCATGGATTGTGTTTGCATTTGTTTGTGTCGTCTGTTATTTCATTCAGCAATGATTTATAGTTTTACTTGTAGAGACTTTTGACCGCCTTCACTAGGTATATTCCTAAGTATTTTATTTTTTGCTATTGTAAAAGGGGTTGAGTTCTTGATTTGATTCTCAGCTTGTTTGCTGTTGATGTGTAGTAGAGCTACTGATTTATCTACATTAATTTTGTATCCTGAAACTTTGCTGAATTCATCTACCAGCTTTAGGAGCTTGTTAGATAAGTCTTTAGGGTTTTCTAGGTATGCAATCATATCATAAACAAGCAGCGACAGTTTGACTTCTTTTTACCAGTTTGAATGCTGTTTATTTCTTTCTCTTGCCTGATTGCTCTGACTAGGACTTCCAATACTATGTTGAATAGAAGTGGTGAAAATGGGGCATCCTTGTCTTGATTCAGTTCTCAGGGATAATGCTTTCGTCTTTTCCCCGTTCAGTATAATGTTGGCTGTGTGTTTGTCATAGATGGTTTTTATTACCTTAAGTTATGTCCATTCTATGCCAATTTTGCTAAGGGTTTTTACCATACAGGGATGCTGGATTTTGTCAAATGCTTTTTCTGCATCTATTGAGATGATCTTGTGATTTTTGTTTTTAATTCTGTTTATGTGGTGTATCACATTTATTAACTTGTGGATGTTAAATCGTCCCTGCATCCCTGGTATGAAACCAACTTGATCGTGGTGGATTATCTTTTTGATAATGCTGTTGGATTCGATTAGCTAGTATTTTGTGCTCTTTCAGACTTTTTGATGTAGATATTTAATACTATGAACTTTGCTCTTATCACTGCTTTTGCTGTATCCCAGAGGTTTTGATAGGTTGTGTCATTGTTATCGTTCAAAGAATTTTTAAATTTCCATCTTGATTTTATTATTTTCTCAATGAATATTCAGTGGCAGGTTATTTAATTTCCATGCATTTGCATGATTTTGAGGGTTCCTTTTGGAGTTAATTTCCAATTTTGTTCCACTGTGGTCTGGAAGAGTACTTGATATAATTTTGATTTTCTTAAATTTACTGAGACTTGTTTTGTGCCCCATAATATGGTCTGTCTTGGAGAATGCCCCCTGTGCTGATGAATAGAATGTATAATCTGCAGTTGGTGAGCAGAATGTTCTGTAAATATCTGTTAAGTCAATTTGTCATAGGGTATAGTTTAAAAAAATCTATTGTTTCTTTGTTGACTTTCTATCTTGATGACCTGTCTAGTGCTGTCAGTGGAGTATTAAATTCTTCCACTATTATTCTTTTGCCATCTATCTCATTTCTTAGTTCCAGTAGTAATTGTTTTATAAACTTTGGAGCTCCAGTGTTAGGTGCATATATATTTAGAATTGTGATATTTTATTGTTGGACTAGTCCTTTTATTATTATAAAATGTCCTTCTGTCTTTTTAAAGTGTTGTTGCTTTAAAGTTTGTTTTGCCCGATATAAGAATAGTTACTCCTGCTCACTTTTGGTATCCATTTTCATGGAATATCTTTTTCTACTCTTTTGCCTTAAGTTTATGTGAGTCCTTATGTGTTAGGTGGGTCTCCTGAATACAGTAGAAACTTGGTTGATGAATTCTTATCTGTTCTGCCATTCTATATCATTTAAGTAGAGCATTTTGGCCATTTACATTCAACATTAGTTTTGCGATATGAGGTGCTATTCTATTCATCATGCTATTTGTTGCCTGAATACTATTTTTTAATTGTGTTATTGTTATATAAGTCCTGTGAGATTTATCCTTTAAGGAGGTTCTATTTTGGTGTATTTTGAGGATTTGTTTCAAAATTTAGAGATTCTTTTAGCCATTCTTGTAATGCCAGCTTGATAGTGGTGAATTCTCTCAGCATTTGTTTGTTTCAAAAAGACTGTATCTTATCTTTTATGAAGCTTAGTTTTGCTAGATACAAAATTTTTGCTGATAATTTTTTTTTGTTTAAAGGGGCTAAAAATAGGACCCCCAAACCATTCTAGCCTGTAGGGTTTCTGCTGAGAAATCTACTGTTACTCTGATAGGTTTTCCTTTATAGGTTACCTGGTGCTTTTGCTCATAGCTCTTAAGAATTTTTCCTTTGTCTTTACTTTAGATAACTTGATGACTATATGTCTAGTAATGATCTTTCTGCAGTGAATTTCCTAGGTGTTCTTTGAACTTCTTGTATTTGGATGTCTAGATCTCTAGCAGGGCCAGAGAAGTTTTCCTTGATTATTCCCTCAAATATGGTTTCTAGACTTTTGGATTTCTCTTCTTCCTGAGGAACACCAATTATTTTTAGGTTTGAACACTTAACCTAGTCCCAAGCTTCTTGGAGGCTTTGTTCATTTTGTAATTTCTTTTTTCTTTGTCTTTGATGGATTTGATTAATTCAAAAGCCTCATCTTCAAGCTCTGAAGTTTTTTCTTCTGTTTATCCAATTATAGTGCTGAGACTTTCCAGTGCATTTTGCGTTTTTCTAAGTGTGTCCTTGATTTCAAGAAGTTGTGATAGTTTTTCATTTATGCTCGCTATTTCACTGAAGAATTTTTCTTTCATATCCTGTATCATGTTGTTGATTTCTTTAAGTTGTAGTTCATCTTTCTCTGGTGCCTCCTTGATTAGCTTAATACTTGCCTTTCTGAATTCTTTTTCTGGCAGTTCAGAGATTTCATCTTGGTTTGGATCCATTGCTGGTGAACTGGTGTAATCTTTCGTACTGTTAAATAATCTTGTTTTGTCATATTACCAGACTTGTTTTCCTAGTTCCTTCTCATTTGGGTAGACTATGTCAGAGGGAAGATTTGGGACTCAAGGGCTGCTGTTGAGATTTTTTTGTCCCACATAGTGTTCCCTTGATATGGTGCTCTCCCCCTTCCCCTAGGGATGGGGCTTTCTGAGAGCTGAACTGTAGCAATTGTTTTTGCTCTTCTGACTCTAGCCACCCAGCAGAGCTACTGGCCCTGGGCTGGTACTGGGGAGTGTCTGCAGAGTCCTGTGATGTGATCCATCTTCAGGTCTTTCAGCCATGGATACCAGCACCTGCTCCAGTGGAGGTAGCAGGGGAATGAAGTGGACTCTGTGAGGGACCTTGGTTGTATTTCTGTTTAGTGCACTGGTTTTGTTTTGGTTGGCCTACAGCCAGGAGGTGGGGCTTTCAAGAGTGCATCAGCTGTGGTACTGTAGGAAGGAAGCAAACTCGCCCTAGGGTTGCCGGGTTACATATTCAGGTTTCTTAGGCAGTGGGAAGGGCCATAGAACTCCTAAGAGATTATGTCTTTTGTCTACAGCAACCAGGGTGGGTAGAGAAAGACTACCAGGTGGGGGCAGGGATAGGTATGTCTGAGGTCAGACTCTCCTTGGGTGGGGCTTGCTGCAGCTGCTGTGGGGAATTGGGGTGTGGTTCCCAGTCCAATGGAGTTACGTTCCCAGGTAGATTATGGCTGCCTCTGCTGAGTTACGCAAGTCACCAGGGAAGTAGGCAAAACCTGGCAGTCACAGGCCTCACCCTGATCCCATGCAGCCTGTAGTCCTGAAGGCCGGTCTCACTCCCACTGTGTCCCCACTACAGCACTCAGTCTATTTACAGGCAGCTGGTGACCAGGGCTGATAACTTGCCCCAGACCATCAGCCTCCCTTCTGAGAAAGCGAGCTGACCCAGTTTTTGGGCATCTCAGTGAGCCTGTAGCAGGAATCCACTTCCTTCAAAGGGTCTGTGGATTCTCTCAGCTTTCATGGTATGTTGCTGTGGTAGTTCTCGGAGCAATAGTCTCCACATGCTGCTGTGTCTGAATAGGAGCTGCAAGGCCTGCCTTCTGTCTGCCATCTTATCCCCTCAATACATCGCCTGTAACTTTCTATTCTACCTATATCTAAATGTGTATCTTTTTCTGTATCTGATTTTATAGCTATATATGGACATGTAGTCTGTCCTTAGAAATCCCATCCACTGATGATACTATTATTATAATTGTGGGAAATTTCTTGTAAATTTTAGTAGGCAATCTTTGTTATACAGACATCTGTTAATCTGTGTATTTTAGGAAGTTTCACCAGAATGAAGCATTCATCTACTATTTACAGATAAACAAATCAAAATGAACATAACTTGCAACATCATTTTTTAAGACTTGAAAAGCCTTATCAATAAATGATACTGTTGTCCTGGAATGTGTGCAGTGTAAATGCGTTTTGTGCCAGCCATACATTAGACTCTCACAAGGGCAACGGAAATTGAAACTGTCTTTCTAATGGATCATAAATCTTGAAAATGATTTGAATTCATGGATTAAATGTCAGCTTTGGAAGCATTTGCTGATTTATCTTGAATCTTAAAGAACGTTTCTATGACAAATCAAATTAGTACATTTTCATATTCTGGATTATAGTTTTCCAGAATGATATTCTTCAAAGAAATAATATGACATGTTAATTTTTTCCCTGTTAGATGATGATGATGATGATGATGATGATGATGTTGATGAAGCTTCTGTTTGTTAATTAGAAGACCCTTGGAGACTAGACTATGTATGAAGCTAAGTGTTGAATTAGAATATAGAGATTATAATTTAAATAATGGATTGCACCTCAGAAACACCAAATTGAATCACTTAGTGAGTGGCTAACTTAGTGGCACTGGTGTGACTGAAGTAAAATCAGAGATTTTATGTAATTTCTTTAGTGTTTCTCTCCTCTACTTACCATTCCTATGAAGGAAATTATGACTACTTTTTTGACTTGGGATGACTTTGGCAACTTTAATGTGTCTCTTTTTATCCAAGTTCAAATTACAAGCATTCTGTGAAAAGAGCAGCTTCCCTTTTGGCACAGGAAATTGCTCTAGGCCTGGCCTCTGATCCTTTCATTCAAAATCTTTAACTTTCTTTGAGTCCTTCATCTCTTCACGCATTTGTACCGTCTCTTTTGTCTGAGTCTCCAAAGACTGATAATGTTTTCCGTGGGTGATGGTCATCCTTGGGATAAAGAAATATGAAATACAAGGAATATTTCATACTCCTTGATTCCCACTTTGTAGTCTGAGGAAAAGTTATGCCCCATCCATGTCTGACACTTACTCAGATACCTTCTGAGCCAAAACCCAGTGCTCTGCTGTACACTTAAATAAGCGGATAGGCTGAGCTAATGGGTTTGTTCCATGACCAAATGACCATCGTGCAATTTTAGGAAAACTTAGGGGATGATACACATTTCCTTCAGTAGTTGGGATTTTAGAAACAGTCCAAGTCTTGGTGATATATTATAAAGGTTGTTAGTTTTTGTAACATAGGTTTAGGCTCAGGAATTCAGGTGCTCTGTGGAGTTTTAAAGAAAAGGGGTTAATTGTGTCTTAAATTGATTGTAAAAGATCACATTGAGATGTATGACACATGACACTTTGGCCAGACTTTCATGGTTAATCGGGTGTAATCAGCTTTCTGCTCTTCAATAGAATACTCTAGTTTTGATGTTTTCAGAGGTAGTGGTTTCTGTTGCTTTTTTGTTGAGAGTATCTTAACTTTCACATGTACGACCACTTGATGACTGTAATGTTATTTTACCTTCTTCTACATAGGGAGACATGATAATGATCTCTGTCTTCATCAAGCCGGAATGGCACAAGTAGTCAGGCTTATAAGTGCTGCTTCTCATCTTTTTAGTGGAGAAACATTGAGCTACATAGATTTTGCTATCCTTGATATCTGAGCTTATTTCTTCATCTTTAGAAAATTGTGAACTTGCATTGTTTCCTTGATTCACATGAAGATTAGACCATTGTGATTAAATTTCTTGTGTGCCTGTATTGTTACAGCATCTCTCTGTTATTTGATATTCCGTCAGTTGTAACTCTTTTTCTGATGGAAATGTGATATTATTTATTTATACAGTTTATTAGGGTATAGTTGATATACAAAAATGGTGCACATTCAATGTATACAAGTTGATGAGTTTGGACATATGCATACACCTGTAAAACCATCATTACTATCAGGGTAATCAACATACACAACACCTCCCAAAGTTTTCTTGTGCCCCTTTGTTTTAAGAACTCTTTACTCACCAGCATTTCTCCTCTAATGTGGAGCAGGCTGACTGATTTACAGATTATTTATTGCACGTAGTTTCTTCTGTCTTGGTGTCACATCACCTCTTATCACTACTGCATTCATTCATTCATTCATTCATAACTACATATCACACATCTACAATAACCCAGGCACCATTCTAACTTCTGGGAATACACTAGTGAGTGAAATAGATGAAACCACCTGCTATCATGGCGCTTACAGTGGCAGCTGCAACTCATTCAATGTAACCTCTGCTCTTGCCCTTTTTTTCTTTTGACCTAAGAGTTTCAATCTCAAGCTCTTCCTATAATCGCTTACTTCTACTGCTAGATTCTCTATGAGATTGCCTCTCTTCCACCAGCCAGGCTCTACCATAAAGGACATTAAGTGTAGGTTCCTAAACTGCCATGAATGTGGAAGACATGTTCTTGGTGTATCAGTTTATCAATTTGAAATACACTTGCTAGATAGAAGCATTAAAACAATATAAAAAACAATGATGAGGGTCTCTAGTATTATTAGTATGTTTCTTCAGCTACATTTTGGGTTAAAAATACTTGTTTGAACTGCCCTGTGCCCTAAGCACTGTTTTTACAAATGCATCCCTGGTTTCCAACCAGATATTTTTCAAACAGATTGGTGGAACCTGAGTTATCAGCTGGAAATTTCTTGTGCAATCATAATTCAAGATTGTAATGATGACCTTGGAACTCTTTAACATTCAGACTTGGCTTTTGAATGAAAAATGAATTACTACCTTTTCTTTCATCTATTTTTAGATTTATTTTTCTATATTGTATTTCTTTAAAGAGTAATAATCTTCTATACAGGATAGATAGAATAACTCAATTGATCACTCCCCACTAAAGCCTCTATCATTTGACCAGATAAGATAACAAAAAGTTTACTGTACTCAAGAGCCTCCTTTGGTAAAATAGAAACCTGTGATTCTAGGTTATCTTTGAAACTTGGGAAAAGTAAGAGAGATGAATTGTTTCATCTTTCTGTCTGAACACCCTCTCAAGAAAAAAAATACTTTTTGAAAAATGAGATAAAATGGTGTCTAGTGAGTCATGATTTCAGGTTAGTGCAAGTCCCAGGCACTCAGGAGGGTCTACTTTGTGCGTCTCACTTAACAGTACACATTCATAGGACTCCTTCAGTTCCCTGAGTGTAGTCAAATTACCTGTTACCTAATCTGTTCAGTGGCCTCATCAGACTACACAAGAAGGGAAGGAGGCACAGCCACCTTAAGAGCAGCACCTGGGCATCACGGGAAGCTTCCAGCTACTGAGCTCAAGCCACTGATGCCTCTCTTCTGCCTTTTCATTGCTGTCTGTGTTTAGATTGTGGGAATGTATGTAGAGAATATGCATTGAGGATCATGGACCTTATGAAAAGGGGTTGATGGTGAAACTTGGACTTCAGGAGCCTCTTTGTTTTTGCTAAGCTTTCCTGGGCAAAAGCTCTGGAGAGAAACGGAGGAGGGACTGGCAGGGTTGAAATCGCTTCTACTTAGACTATTGCTTGTTCTCTGTTTCTCATTGCAGGCTGCAGTGTGGTGTGCAATCTGAAACAGAAAAGTTACAGATCTTCTGTTAGGGCACCTTGAAGTGGGTGGACATGAGGCTTGGATAAAAGAAGCTCTGGTTCTCGTGTAGAAGCATAAAATCTGGAGTCAGGTTCTGAGCAATTTCACTTCTAAAAATTTATCCTAAGGAAATAATGCTGATGGGGACTATGACTTTTCTGTCAATCTGTAGAAATACTGCCAGGGTCAGAAATAGAGTGCAGTGGTTATGTGTATGCTCTGGAACTGAAATGTCTTAAGTTCAAGTTTAGTTCTGTAGTTTACTGAATGTGTGACCTTGACCATATTGTTTAACTTCTTTTTGTCTGAGTTTACTTCATTTCTAAGGGGAAGATTTTCATTGTATCTATTTCATAGGATTTGGGTACGCATTAAATTAGTTGAAAGTTGTAAATTGCCTACCACAATGCATTCCACATAAACTGAATAAACATTAACTATTATTATTATCATCAGGTGGCTTATCACAGCATCATTTATAAGAATAAAAAATTGAAATGACATAAGTAAAGACAAAAGAAACCATTATATAATGATTCTTCCATATAATGTGAGACTTTACAGCTATTAAAGCTGATGTTTCATAAGACTCTTTAATGGCATGGAAAAATATTGCTTAATGGAAAAAACAAGTTACAGATGTTATTCTTAGGGCAAGTCCATTTATTAAACATATTATGTAGATACATACAGAAAAAGAAGGTGGAGAGTATACACACACAGTGTTAGCCATATGATCACAGATGACTTTTCTTTTTGTCCTTAGTTTTGTTTTCTATCATAAACAAGTGTTACATTTGCAATCAGAGAAAAGCATATATATTTTATTAGAGCAACAACAATTTGGTTTCAGAAATTTAATCTGTCTATAAAATGGGAGTAAAAGTAATGCCCATGTCATAGGATTGTTGTCAGAGTTTTCAACACATTGGTTCTTCTTCACCCTGGCCTGCTGGGCCACCTGATAGAATGAGCCCAGTAATCATCTTCCAGCACGTTCTCCTAACTTGCTTGCTTCATATCATTTCTCCCTCTCTGAAACTAAGCTTGTTTATTTGTATTTTTTTTCTTTTTATCTTTTCTCTCTGAAATGAAAACTCCCTATCTGAGGGATCTTATCAGTCTTGTTCACAGCTGAAGTGCTTACAATATTGCTTGGTAGCTCAGGTATTCAATAAATAATTGTTGAATGAATAATGAATATCAATAAGTTTTGCAAAGTGCTCTAGAAAAATGTTAACTGCTGTTATTAGAAACAGTGATGTATTTCACTCCGCATGCCTCAAAAAACTAGATCAACAAGCTTTTCTCCAGTGCAGTGAATATGTAAAATGCCCTATCAGTAGCATCTGAGTGCTACTCCATGTCTTACTCCAGGCTTCCTACATGCCTGGCCATGTTTTCAGGAATAAAATAGTTATCTAGTTTAACTACTTGCCTCGTTATCTTGTGTAATCCTCACAGCAATAATACGAGGTCTGTTACTTCCTTGTTTACAAATTCTGCAATTTTGCAAATGAGGTAAAAAGCATAAGGAAGTCAAATAACTTGCTCAAGTTCACACAACTAATAGAACATAGATTAGGATTGACACCCAGGGAATCTGGCTCTTATTTTGTGCTTGTAATCACTACCCTATAATACCAATGCCAGGGATCTCTAAAAATTATCTGTATGTGGAATTATGCATACATTTGTGTATGCAGACTCAAGTCCTCAGGTGATTGCCAGTTCAGAGTCAGGTCAAGTTGTTTAGTAATATCAAAAGAGAAACAAATTGTAAAAATTTAAAATGTGAAAAATAAAAAGAATAAATCAATAAACCAAACTTAATTCTATAGTATTTTATGCTTAAAAGCAGCTTTCACCTAAAGAATCTCTTTTTATTGATCTCAAATGTCTCTAATTCAAAACTAATCTTGGAAATATTTTATATTCAAAGGTTAATGGCCTAAATATGTAAAGGGCACTTAAAAAGCAACAGAAAATCACTAATACTCTAAAAAGAAAAAAGAAATGGGTATACTGAAACAGAAAATAAGAAATGCAAATGACTTAAATACGTGAGGAAATGTTTATGTTTACTATTCAAAAAATTAAGACAAATTAACACAACGCTGCCATTGTTGTCAAACAAATTGTTAAGCTTTACAAAGAGTATAATTTTTGGCCAGGCCTGGTGGCTCACGCTTGTAATCTTAGCACTTTGGGAGGCCGAGGTGAGGAGATCATGAGGTTAGGAGTTGAAGACCAGCCTGAGCGATATGGTGAAACCCTATCTCTACTAAAAATACAAAAAATTAGCCAGATGTGGTGGTGCACGCCTGTAATCCCAGCTACTCGGGAGGCTGAGGCAGGAGAGTGGCTTGAAGCCAGGAGGCAGAGGTTGTGGTGAGAGGAGATCGCACCACTGAACTCTAGCATGGGCGACAGTGTAACACTCCATCTCAAAAAAAAAAAGAAATTTTTGTGTGTGTGTGTGTGTATATATATATAATGTTTTATGCTGACAGGGACTAAGGAAATGGTACTCATAAATGTCTAGGGGTATAAATTAGGATAGACTTTTGGCAACTAATTTGTCTTATTATTTTAATAATCCTAAAACATCCATATCCTTATGCCTCATTAGTTTTTCTGTGAGGAAATAATCAGAGATGCATAAAGTATTTTTACTCATCCTAGTTTTATTTATAATTATTTACAAATGAGAGAGAGAGTTCTTGACCAGCAAATTAACTGAGAAATAATTTAATAAATAATTGTATATATTTAAAAATGTTTTCAATCTACTAGAATAGTGCTTATGATTAAAAGCTGTGTGGAAAAAAAAAGCAGGGACCTAACTACCAAAATCATATTAAAATGCATATGCATGAATAAAAAAAGTATGAATGGATTTTCAACAAAGCACCCACCGTAGTTTCTTCTGAATACAAGATTGTCTGCTTTTACTTTTATTCTTTGTTGTTTTTTCTGTATTTCCTGTTGGTTTAAACAATGATCAGAAACAAATAAGCATTATTAAAAATAAATGTACAGCACTAAACGATAGTATGTTACTGATTTTCTCCAGCACAAAGTCCATTTTAACAGTAGCTTTGTACCGAGAAGTAGAACTCTTGTAAATACAGATTTAAAGACATTAAACTTTGAGATGCCTGCCAATTAAAAGGAAAAATAAAATGTTAGAGTATGAAAAACAGCATGGAAGTTCCTCAAAAAGTTCAAACAAACAAACAAACAAAACTATCATACAATCCAGCAATCCCACTCCTGGATATACATCCAAAATACATAAAATAAGTATCTTGAAAACATGTCTGCATTTCCATGTTCATTTCAGCTTCATTCATAATAGCCAAGAATGGAAACTACCTAAATGGCCATTGATGAATGAATAGATAAAGAAATTGTGGTATATTTGTACCATCGAATATTATTCAGTCATAAAAAGGACTAAAATCCTGCCATTTGCAGCAAAATGGATAAACATTGAGGGCATTATGCTAAGTGAAATAAGTCAGACAGAGAAAGACAAATATTATACAAGTTCACTTACATGTGGAGTCTGAAAAAGTCAAACTCACAGAAGCAGAGAGTTGAAAGGTTATTGCCAAAGGCTGGAGGTTGCGGGAAATGAGGATATGTTGATCAAAGAATACAAACTTTCAGTTATAAGATAAATGCATTCTGGGGATCTCATGTATAGCATGGTTGGTGATGGATGTGTTAATTTGATTGTGATAATTATATATATCAAATCACGTTGTAAACCTTGAATATATATAATGTTCGTTTGTCACTTAAATACTAAAATGCAAAAATAAAAAAATTTAGTAATTCAAGACCGAAAAATGGCAGTCAAATTCAAGCATTCCAAATGTACTTAGAATTTTATGGAAGTGTTATAGCGAAAATAAAAGAACAAAAACAAAGAAAGTCCTTCTGGAATCTGCAGAGAATGTTTTCATATAGTTAGAGACCATATAGTCACTGTATTGTGGTGGGGAGAGTCTTTTCAGTCTATTATTAAATACCTTTTCTGCCTCCTTGCTTTCTTTTTAAAGCTTCATTGCTTTTATCCCAGTTTTAAACACCATTGTTACCTCTGTTCTGCCAAAAGTTAATGCACCATTTGTATACAATCCCTTCCTATGGCCTACCATTCATCTTAACTATATAGCTCACACATGCAAGCATGTGAGTAGATGGCCCATCCACCTGCACAGGTTTCAGCTCATCACATATTTCTTTCTGATCTTTGAGGGCTATCTGGTTCTGCTCCCAAGATATTGGCTTTTCATTTTCTGTTTTTCCTTTTTAAATCATTTGTGCCTAGTCCTTGTTTTAATTGGTTACTACTGTGTTAAAAATAATTTGGCAGTTGGGATAGCAAGAATAAATCTCTTGATTTTGTCCTAACTGATTTGTATATCAGCTAGGGTAGATTAAATTATACTACAGTAACAAACAATCCCCAAATCTCAGTGGCTTAAAACAATGAAGGTTTATATTCTTGCTTATACCTCATGTCTATTGTAGATTAGCAAGGGCCTCTGCTTACATAATCTTTTAACTCTAAACCCTGGTACATAGAGCAGCCATCATTTGCAATATTGTTACTTGCTCTGGCAGAGGAAGATAAAACCATACAGCACCCCACACTGGCAATTAAGTGCTCTGGCCATGAATTGACACATCTCAGCTTTGCTTATACCTCAATAGACAGAACTAGTTCCATCACTCCACCCAACAACTGAGGATTGGGGCCAAAAATAGCCCAGAAAGTAGAGAGCCAGGAATAGTTAGGAAGCAGAATCTATAGCCACTTACTTCTTTTTCTAAAATGAAATATTTTCGAGACTGCTTTGAGTGATTGTTGAGAGCCAATTGCCGCTATTTAAACACATGTGTGCATATCAGATTTTAACAAAACCAGCGAGCATTTTGATCATCTGCTGGGTGTCAGATACTGTGCTAGGTGCTGGGGACACACAAGTGAATATAATGAAACACAGCTTCAAAAACCAACCAGTCTCGTTGGGAAAAAGAAGCATCAAACTGAGTAAGTATAAAGCCACCTGTGTCAAGTGCTTTAAAAGAGGTATGAACCAAATTGCATGGAAGCACAAAGTACAATGGAACCTATGTAAGCCCCATCCATTCAGGCATTATTGACAATCAAAAGATGGATTTATCATGGGAAACAGAATAGGGACCTCAGCCCTCTACATTTATTTCACCACTTCCTCCTGTACATACATCTACATGTAACCCACACATCAGGTGTCCCCTTGAGAGGTAGATGAGTTTGAATTGAGCCCACAACTCGGGTTCTAGGGAAAAAGCCAAATCCAATTATAGGATTGCTGCAACTTTTAAGGAAGCTTACATTCTCCTTGTCACCTTTTTTTTTTTTTTTTTTTTTTTTTCCCTGTGGGGTTCTGCTTCCTACACTGTGTTTCATACTATGTTACTCCCAAATGTGATCTGCAGCTCATTTGATTTCCACAAAAGAAGCAATTTATACGAAACCTTGTTTGTACAATAGGCTTCACAGAACATTTGGTGGGAAGAGTGGGGCAGTAAAAAGAGAGACATGCATTCTGCAACACAGTCAACTTCAAATGAAATAGGAAACCATTCTGAAAATGCCCCAAACCAACACAGCATAGGAAGGAGCCCCAGTGGCCCTTCCTTCTACTTAGTCTCTTCTTCTCCCCATCTTGGGGTCTTTTCTTTCCCTCCTTTCTCTCTTTCTGATTTATTTATTTCTGATACCAATTAGAAGAGGCTAGATTATTGTTGCAGTAATAGGCAATCTCCCGAATTGTACTGGTTTAAAATAACAGGGTTATTTCTTGCTCGCATTACAAGTCTATTGTTGATTATCGGGGGCTCTGTTTCATAGCATCCCTGTACATCAAAAGCAAAAGAAATATTTGTACTTACATGGCATAATGGACTTACTGCTCATCTTTTGAGACCAGGGTTCTAGCCAAACCTAAATCCTTGTGAATTTACTTTATCCTGACAGAATTCTCATAGTATTTTCCCAAATCAACATAGTTACATCTCTGAGATAACCTGTGCTGCCAACTGTTTAGATAATGTATTTTTCTTAAATATCAATTTACAATATATACCTGTTTACAGGACTGGTATGGTCCCCTCTTTTGCAAGTCTGGGGAGGAGACTTGAGCCAGAAGAAAGCACGTTTAGCAGGTTAGATAATAAAATATGCATGGAGATCTATCTAAACATTGGTTTCCCAAGTACTGGGCCTTCGCTGTTACAGATTTTTTACTTTGGAATGTCCTTCAACTTGATTGTCCTGTGACTGGCTCTTTCTTAAATTGAGTTCAGTCTAAACTTCAATGTTGCTTGTTCAGAGAAGTTTTTCCTGAATGCCATACCTAAAAAAGATGCCCTATCTCCCTATACATAGATATCCCATATTATTGTCATTAAGGGATTTGTTTTCATCTAAAATCATCTTGTTTATCTCTGTCTTACTTATTTACTATTTTCCCCCACTAAAATAAACTCCATAAGGACAGGAATCTTGTTATTCTTACCTATCCTTCTGTTACATTTCTTAGAATAGTTTCTGACACATAGTAGTTACTCAACAAAATTTGTTGTGTAAATGAACGTTTGTTGCATAAATGTTCCTCTGGGTGGCCCTGTAATTGAAACACATATGTCGTGATCTCTTTTTGTTTTTGTTTTGAAATGAAGATTTACTCGAGCTTACGAATTTACAGCTTAAAAGAAAATAAAAAATCTCCAGATCCCCAAACTATTTATGCCAAAAGGAAAGTTAAGCCTGGAGGCTGAGTCGTACAACACTGCCTCCCAGTGTTGGAAGCTAGCTGCTACTAGCATTGTGCATTAGACAGACCCCCAAGGAAATTATTTTAAGGATTTATTGGAGAAATTGATGAAATTTAAATATAATCATTATATTAGAAAATAATGGTGCACAAATGTTTTCTAGTTTTGATAATTGTACCTTGATAAAGTGACATATGTGCAACTTATTCTTTTTTAAAATTATTATTGTTTTCAGTTTTCGTATTTATTATTTTTTTTTATTATACTTTAAGTTCTAGGGTACATGTGCGCAAAGTGCAGGTTTGTTACATATGTATACATGTGCAATGTTGGTGTGCTGCACCCATTAACTCGTAATTTACATTAGGTATATCTCCTAATGCTATCCCTCCCCACTACCCCCACCCCACGACAGACCCTGGTGTGTGATGTTCCCTACCCTGTGTCCAAGTGTTCTCATTGTTCAATTCCCACCTATGAGTGAGAACATGCAGTGTTTGGTTTTCTGTCCTGGCAATAGTTTGCTCAGAATGATGGTTTCCAGCTTCATCCATGTCCCTACAAAGGACACGAACCCATCCTTTTTGATGGCTGCATAGTATTCCATGGTGTATATGTGCCACATTTCCTTAATCCAGGCTATCATTGATGGACGTTTGGGTTGGTTCCAAGTCTTTGGTATTGTGAGTAGTGCCACAATAAACATATATATGCATGTATCTTTATAGTAGTATGATTTATAATCCTTTGGGTATATGCCCAGTAATGGGGTGACTGGGTCAAATGGTATTTCAGTTCTAGATCCTTGAGGAATCACCACACTGTGTTCCACAATGGTTGAACTAGTTTACAGTCCCACCAACAGTGTAAAAGTGTTCCTATTTCTCCACATCCTCTCCAGCACCTATTGTTTCTTGACTTTTTAATGATCGCCATTCTGACTGGTATGAGATGGTATCTCATTGTGGTTTTGATTTGCATTTCTCTGATGGCCAGTGATGATGAGCATTTTTTCATGTGTCGGCTGCATACATGTCTTTTCCAATTCTGTGAAGAAAGTCATTGATAGCTTCATGGGGATGGCATTGAATCTATAAATTACCTTGGGTAGTATGGCCATTTTCATGATATCGATTCTTCCTATCCATGAGCATGGAATTTTCTTCCATTTGTTTGTGTCCTCCTTTATTTCACTGAGCAGTGGTTTGTAATCCTCCTTGAAGAGGTTCTTCACATCCCTTATAAGTTGGATTCCTAGGTATTTTATTCTCTTTGAAGCAGTTGTGAATGGGAGTTCACTCATGGTTTGGCTCTCTGTCTGTTATTGGTGTATAGGAATGCTTGTGATTTTTGCACATTGATTTTGTATCCCGAGACTTTGCTGAAGTTGCTTATCAGCTTAAGGAGATTTTGGGCTGAGACGATGGGGTTTTCTAAATATACAATCATGTCATCTGCAAATAGGGACAATTTGACGACTTCTTTTCTTAACTGAATGCCCTTGATTTCTTTCTCTTGCCTGATTGCCCTGGCCAGAACTTCCAACACTATGTTGAATAGGAGTGGTGAGAGAGGGCATCCCTATCTTGTGCCAGTTTTCAAAGGGAATGCTTCCAGTTTTTGCCCATTCAGTATTATATTGGCTGTGGGTTTGTCATAAATAGCTCTTTTTATTTTGAGATATATCCCATCAGTACCTGGTTTATTGAGAGTTTTTAGCATGAAGGACTGTTATTTTATCAAAGGCCTTTTCTGCATCTATTGAGATAATCATGTGGTTTTTGTCTTTGGTTCCATTTATGTGATGGATCACATTAATTGATTTGATTATGTTGAACCAACCTTGCATCCCAGGGATGAAGCCAACTTGATTGTGGTGGATAAGCTTTTTGATGTGCTGTTGGATTCGGTTTGCCAGTATTTTATTGAGGATTTTTGCATCGATGTTCATCAGGGATATTGGTCTAAAATTCTCTTTTTTTATTGTGTCTCTGCCAGGCTTTGGTATCAGGATGATGTTGGCCTCATAAAATGAATTAGGGAGGATTCCGTCTTTTTCTGTTGATTGGAATAGTTTCAAAAGGAATGGTACCAGCTCCTCTTTGTATCTCTGGTAGAATTCAGCTGTGAATTCATCTGGTCCTGGACTTTTTTTTGGTTGGTAGGCTATTAATTATTGCCTCAACTTCAGAACCTGTTATTAGTCTATTCAGGGATTCAACTTCTTCCTGGTTTAGTCTTGGGAGGGTGTATGTGTCCAGGAATTTATCCATTTCTTCTAGATTTTGTAGTTTATCTGCATAGAAGTGTTTACAGTATTCTCTGATGGTAGTTTGTATTTCTGTGGGATCGGTAGTAATATCCCCTTTATCGATTTTTATTCCGTCTATTTGATTCTTCTCTCTTTTCTTCTTTAGAAGAAAGTTTGCTAAAAGAAAGCTGCTTCTTTAGAAGAAGTTTACTAAAAGAAAGCTGCTTCTTCAGAAGAAGTCTTGCTAGCAGTCTTTCAACTTTGTTGATCATTTCAATAAACCGGCTCCTGAATTCACTGATTTTGTTTGAAGGGTTTTTTGTGTCTGTCTCTCCTTCAGTTCTGCTCTGATCTTAGTTATTTCTTGCCTTCTCCCAGCTTTTGAATGTGTTTGCTGTTGCTTTTCTAGGTCTTTTAATTGTGATGTCAGGATGTCAATTTTAGATCTTTCCTGCTTTCTCTTTTGGGCATTTAGTGCTATAAATTTCCCTCTACACACAACTTTAAATGTGTCCCAGAGATTCTGGTATGTTGTGTCTTTTTTCTCATTGGTTTCAAAGAACATCTTTATTTCTGCCTTCATTTCGTTATGTACCCAGTAGTCATTCAGGAACAGGTTGTTCAGTTTCCGTGTAGTTGTGTGGTTTTGAGTGAGTTTCTTAATCCTGAGTTCTTGTTTGATTGCACTGTGGTCTGAGAGACAGTTTGTTATAATTTCTGTTCTTGTACATTTGCCGAGGAGTGATTTACTTCCAACTATGTGGTCAATTTTGGAATAAGTGTGATGTGGTGCTGAGAGTAATTTATACTCGGTTGATTTGGGGTGGAGAGTTCTGTCTGTTAGGTCCGCATGATGCAGAGCTGAGTTCAATTCCTTGATATCCTTGTTAGCTTTCTGTCTTGTTGATCTGTCTAATGTTGACGGTGGGGTGTTAAAAGTCTCCCATTATTGTTGTGTGGGAGTCTAAGTCTCTTTGTTGGTCTCTAAGGGTTTGCTTTATGAATCTGGGTGCTCCTGTATTGACTGCATATATGTTTAGGATAGTTAGCTCTTCTTGTTGAATTGATCCTTTTACCTTCTTTGTCTCTTTTGATCTTTGTGGGTTTAAAGGGTGTTTTATCAGAGACTAGGATTGCAACCTCTGCTTTTTTTGCTTTCCTTTTTTTTTTTTTTTTTTGGGCCTTTTTTTGTTTAGCTTTTTTTGTTTGGTAGATCTTCCTCCATCTCTTTATTTTGAACCTATGTGTGTCTCTGCACGTGAGATGGGTCTCCTGAATACAGCACAGTGATGGGTCTTGACTCTTTATCCAATTTGCCAGTCTGTGTCTTTTAGTGGGAGCATTTAGCCCATTTACATTTAAGGTTAATATTGTTATGTGTGAATTTGATCCTGTCATTATGATGATAGCTGGTTATTTTGCTCATTAGTTGATGCAGTTTCTTCCTAGCATCGATGGTCTTTACAATTTGCCATTGTTTTGTAGTGGTTGGTACTGGTTGTTCCTTTCCATGTTTAGTGTTTCCTTCAGGAGCTCTTATAAGGCAGGCCTGGTGGTGACAAAATCTGTCAGCATTTGTTTTTCTGTAAAGGATTTTATTTCTCCTTCACTTATGAAGCTTTGTTTTACTGGATATGAAATTCTGGGTTGAAAATTCTTTTCTTTAAGAATGTTGAATATTGGCCCCCACTGTCTTCTAGCCTGTAGAGTTTCTGCCGAGAGATCCGCTGTTAATCTGATGGGCTTCCCTTTGTGGGTAACCCAGTCTTTCTCTCTGGCTACCCTTAATATTTTTTCCTTCATTTCAACTTTGGTGAATCTGACAATTATGTGTCTTGGGGTTGTTCTTCTTGAGGAGTATCTTTGTGGTGTTCTCTGTATTTCCTTAATTTGAATGTTGGCCTGCCTTGCTAGGTTGGGGAAGTTCTCCTGGATAATATTCTGAAGAGTGTTTTCTGACTTGCTTCCAGTCTCCCTGTCACTTTCAGCTATACCAATCAGACTTAGATTTGGTCTTTTCACGTAGTCACATATTTCTTGGAGGCTGTTTATTTCTTTTTACTCTTTTTTCTCTAAACTTCTCTTCTCGCTTCATTTCATTCATTTAATCTTCAATCACTGATACCCTTTTTTCCAGTTGATGAAATTGGCTACTGAAGCTTTTGCATGCGTCACGTAGTTCTCGTGCCATGGTTTTCAGCTCTGTCAGGTCATTTAAGTACTTCTTCTCTACACTGTTTATTCTAGTTAGCCATTTGTCTAGTCTTTTTTCAAGGTTTTTAGCTTCTTTGCGAAGGGTTTGAACATCCTCTTTTAGCTCAGAGAAGTTTGTTATTACCGATCATCTGAAGCCTTCTTCTCTCAACTAGTCACAGTCAGTCTCCGTCCAGCTTTGTTCCATTTCTGGCGAGGAGCTGTGTTCAACCCCCAAGGAAATTCTTTGCTGGCCTCCCATAAACAAGGGCATGCCAATTGTAACTTTACGTCTGCAATCTGAGTCTAGCTCCTAAAACTAATCTGGTTGATTCCACACTGATAATGTTCTTAGAAACGTATTTTCCCAGTTGCAGAACAAAGACAAGATGAGATCAATTATTCCTCCACCTACCAGATATGTTGGCATACTTGTTTCTTCCTTTACTCCCCCTTTTCCTTCATTCATCTTATCTTACATAAAATGTAGATTTATTGAGCACTAACTAAAGTCTGACAAGAATGTAACCATTCACTTTACCACCTACCTGTGCCTCTCCCTTAATGTTTTTCTTCACTTTAATGAAATATATAAACACTAAAATTCCTAAAAACCTCTTCAGAAAAATAGCCACAGATGCCTCTGTAAACCAAGAATAAAAATTGAAGTCCCCCAACCAACTGAATGGGCCTGTTTTGTCTGTCAAAGGCATTTCAGAGTAAACTTGAAAATCTAGTTCAGGCCATGATGGAAAGTGGAGGTTGGACTTAAAACTATACCCTCTTCTCTTTGGAATTCAGGCACAACTGACTAGCAGTAACATTAAAATGGAGATCTTAAGACTGACAAAACAGACACTTTGTCTCAATAAGACACCAAATTCCAGCCTGACTCTAGTATAGCATCACATGACAGATAGCAGGGCCTGAAAGAAATCAAAGTCTTTTACTCCAAAATATATTTGACATATTTTGAAATAGCCCTGCAAAGCTGTCTCTTGTGTGGAAAATCTATATTCTGTAGAGAATCCTCTTCTCTTTCCAGGGTTTTTTTTCCTGATCCAGGAGAGAATAAACTAAGAGCCTGGCACCTTTTTAGGTTTGATAAGAACTCTGAAGCCTGATACCTAGGAGCTTCGTCTGCATGATAAAACCTTGATCTCTGCAACCCCTTATCTTGACCCAAACGTTCCTTTCTATCGATTCCAGGTCTAGGTAATAAATAACTCTTTTAACCAATTGCCAATCAGAAAATCTTTGAATTCACCTGTTACCTGGAAGCTTTGAGTTGTTTCTGCCTTTCTGGACCAAACCAATGTACATCTAGAGTCCATTGATATCTTATGTCTCCCTAAAAGGTATAAAACCAAGCTGTAGCACGATTACCTTGGGCATGTTCTCAGGATCATCTAGGGCTATGTCACAGGACATTGGTCACTTACATTTGACTCAGAATCAATCTCTTCAAGTATTTAATAGAGTTTGACTCCCTCCCTCCCTCCCTCCCTTCCTTCCTTCCGTCCGTCCGTCCGTCCTTCCTTCCTTCC
This sequence comes from Chlorocebus sabaeus, assembly GCF_047675955.1. Lineage (NCBI taxonomy): Eukaryota > Metazoa > Chordata > Mammalia > Primates > Cercopithecidae > Chlorocebus > Chlorocebus sabaeus. The sequence goes on from NC_132918.1 coordinate 65,898,557, forward strand.
ATCTGTCTTTCCTTCCTCTCTCCTGCCCTCCCTCCCCTCCCCGCCCTCCTTCCCTTCCTTTGTTTTTAACTTACTTATTTTTCTGTTCTTATCTTCCAGTTTTTCCCCTTCTTTAATCCTTTCCTTTCTTTCTCCCTTCTTTCCTCTTACTTGTCTATCATCTGTCTATTCTGAAACTGGGTAAATGTTTCTAATCTAGCAAGAAAGACTTGGCTTATTGTTCTCATTAACAAAAAATCCATTCAAGAGAAGAGCTGCAAGTGTAGAAGACACCTTATTGTACTGGGACCTAGGATATAATTCTAAACTCTGGTTGACTTTGGGCAAATCACTCTCTTGGCCCATCTTTCCTCACCTACAAGAGGAGGAAAGGCTTTTGAGATTCATCTCATCTCTGAATTTGTAAGTTTATGAACATTTTAACAGTGACAAGATTTTTAGATTTCTAAACTTTAATATTTTAAATTACTGCAAAAACAGATAGTTTAAGTAGAATATTGCTTTGTGCTCTCTTTCTGAAATACATAGCAGATGATACAATAACACATCAATATAAAGTCTATGAGACTCATCTGAAATTGGTCTTTGTGCAGAACAGTCACCCTTCATCCATCATATATATATCCTTCATCCTTCATGCTTCAAATGTATCTAGTCAGGAAAAAAATAAAAATAAAAAACAAGCATGCTGTTTTTCTAGACGCTTGCCTTATTCTCACTGCCTGCAAATTTCGAGCCTAGAAAGCTTTTCAATGAGTTACTGGGAGAAAGATTCATTGTTGGCATATAATAACCAAAGAGCTGTTCATCTAAAAAAGAGATTCAGCTTCCCAGGTTGTATGTGAAATAGCCTTAGCAGTGATGATGATTCTGGTTATGGAAAAATAAATACAGTGAAATTGCAGTGAGAACCATTCCACAGCAAACACAGGTGAATAAAAGTGGATGGCATTTCAAAACTAAGATATTTTTGCTAAAACCCCAGCATTGGTTAGATACGCTTTCATTTGCATGAAAGAAGCAGGGCAAATGGAGGAAACAGAAGGACAACAAGTCAACAGAAGTATTAGTGTGGATAAAAACAAGTGCCTGGCAGCCTTATACAAAAGATGATCTTTTGTGTTGTTGAATTTTTTTGTTTTTTGTTTTTCAATTTTTTAATTTTCAATTTTTGTGGGTATGTAGTAGGTGTATATATTTATGGGGTACATGAGATCTTTTGATACCAGCATGCAATGTGTAGTAATCACATCCTGGAGAATGGGGTATCCGTCCCCTCAAGCATTTATCTTTTATGTTATAAACAATCCAATTACACTACTTTAGTTATTTTAAAATGGACAGTTATTATTGACTATAGTCATCCTGTTCAGCTATCAAATAGTAGGTCTTATTTATTCTTTCTATTTTTTGTACCCATTAATGGTGCTCGCCACCCCCAACCCCCTCCACAACCCTTCCCAGCCTCTGGTAACTATCCTTCTACTCTCTATGTCCAGTTCAATTGTTTTGATTCAAAAGATAATCTTTTATTTTCAATATGAATGTGTGAAAAAAGTTCATTGTTCTCAGAGTGTTTTGCAAAGTACAGTTTCTTTAGGTATTAAACATTCATGTTTTTGTGTCTAAACCCAGGAGTATATACCTTGGTAGTAATGGAAATGAAACGTCCTCCATCTCAATGCCCAATAATTTGGATTCCCACATACCCAACCAAATGGCCAAATGAAGATTACACAGCTCTGTCCCTTCTACTGACTCTCCAGTGTTTCTTTAACCTGGTCTATTTCTAGTCCTGCAGCAATATATGTATTTTCATGATAAAGTGCTAAATTAAATGTTTCCAGGGATTTCAAAGACTTGAATTAAAAAAAAACCAAACTTCTAGAAAAGGATATTCTGAAATACCAATAGATAAAATTTAAACTTTGAAATTAATATTTAATTAAAGTATTTAAAGAATGCCATGGAAATTCTCCAAGGCTGCTTTTGTTTGAGGCAAATATTGAGCAAAATATTTTTATGTTATAAGACAATGTTATCCTGTTATGCTAGGTTTTTTGTTTGTTTTTGAGATGGAGTCTTGTTCTGTCACCCAGGCTGGAGTGTAATGGTGCGGTCTCGGCTCACTGCAACCTCCGCCTCGTAGATTCAAGCAATTCTCCTGCCTCAGCCTCCTGAGTAGCTGGGATTCCACACAACACAGCCATGCCCGGCTGATTTTTGTATTTTTAGTAGAGATGGGGTTTCATCATGTTGGCCAGGCTGGTCTTGAACTCCTGACCTTGTGATCCACCCGCCTCAGCCTCCCAAAGTGCTGGGATTACAGGCGTGAGCCACCGTGCCCTGCTGCTAGTGTTGTTTTTAGGTTATTTCAGCAAGAAAATTATGATAACACCAACATCAGTGGAAATGCATTGGTTTGTATAAGGTATTTTTTTAAAAAAGTTTTTGTCCTGGTCATTTCACAACGCCTTATGGTCATTTTTATATTTACACAAATTTAAAATTTTGTAAATTGTTTAAATATAATTATTGTAAGGTAAATTGTTTTATATTTAATAGTTCATGCCTCCCAAAGGAATGGATGAAGGAAGTCTCAGAGGCATATTAAATTATTTGAATTCTTATACAGTTTAATGTCTATCGTAATAAAATATTTTAAAAGAATTCTACATTTGTGTAAGGTAGAATTGTGTAAATTTCCTTTAAAATGTATGTAAAATGTTTCTTGAATTATATTTCTTCAAATATTCCAAGTATTTAGAATATAATGTTACTTACTTTTGTTGGTGTAATTGAATTATTCTGATGATCAAAATCACATGTGTATGTGAAGTTATTATTTGTGGTAGTTTTAAAACATAGTTGTAAGTTCTTTGGCACCTGTCCCATTGAGAGGTGGCAGCTAAGTCCCTCTCCCCTTGAATCTGGATCAGCCCGTGACTTCTTCCATTAATATAGTGACCTGGAAGTTATGTTATGTGATTTCTAAAGCTGGGTCTTAACAAACCATGAAGCCTCTTGTTGTCCACTGAAATACCTGCCCTTGGTGCTCTTAGGCACCATGTAAGAATATCATCAATACGTTGAAACTTCCATGCTCTGAAGGAGCCCAAGCCATGTAGAAAGGCCAGATAAAGACTGACATTAGAATTAGCTCAATCCTGCCTTCAGTACATTTTTGCTGAGTCACCAGACATGTGAAGGAAGGCTGTCTATCACGTTAGCCCCCAGTCATTCTAGTCACCCCCAGTCATTGAACTCTTCTCAGCTGAGGAATCGGATGATGTAACTATCAGATGATAGCCATCCCTGCTATGCCTTACACTGAATTCTTGACCTCCAAATTCATGAGCATAGAAAATTGATAGCTGCTTTATGCTACTACTTTTGGATTGGTATTTGACACAGCAAAATTTATTATAATTTTTCTGGATGATATATATATTTACATTCTTCCATTACTGCATGTACTTCTAAAATACTCAGACCAGCAAATAAACACATACAATAATATCAAACACAGAGTGTTGCTGATTATCCAATATAAACCATTTCTAAATTTACTTTTTCTTTTTATAAAAACATATATTCCTAATATATCCAGGGTATAAAAAATGGCATTAAAAAATTTAGTGTCTCTCTGGATGTTTATATTATTTAGGAAGCATGTGACAGTCTTTTATAGCACTATAAAAAGTGTGTCAGCCATTTCCAAACTCTTTTGAATACGCGTCCACCAGTGTATACATGCACACATTCACAAAGACAAAAAAAAAAAGGAGATGAAAACTGAATAGAAATAGACATTTTCGAAATTTTACTTGATGCCACAATTAAATGTCTTGCCAACCTGTCAAAGTACCCACGTTTTACTCCAAAGATCACTGAACTAAACAGTGGATTAAAAGAATGTCTAAATATTTTTGAAATGGTACAAAAATGTAAGTTAACTATTTGGGCTCATTACCAGTTTCATCCTCTCACACTTATGTTGACTTTTGTGATAATCACATCCATTATTTTACGAACTTAGCCTTCAAGAGAGAATAATGAATGGATCATTGACTGAACTGCAGTCAATAGGCTATTATAATTTCCCTTAATACAGCAATATTTAAGAGTCCCAGTTTGTTTGAAAGCTTACAGTTGCTGAACAACTATAAAAAATGAATATGCATTATAATGAAGACACTGAACACATTTTGAAAAGTTTAGTAATTAGAAAGAGCAAAAAGTCACAAAACAGGAAAACTATTTTCAAAGTTGATGATTTAGAATTTGTCTAAGTTTGTGATATATGTTTATGAGGGGTGAATTTGATTTCTAATCCAGCCTACATTTACTTCATGTTTACTGTATGCTAGATATACTGAATGCTTTATCTCAGATATTATTTAAACTGCCAGCCTCAGATACCTCTAATCTTTCCTATCCAAAATCATTTATATTGGGAATTTTTTTAAATAAACGAAATAAATGAGATATATTACATTTTAAGGAAATCATGTTATGTGATAAAGGTCAGAAAATGTGGCCTGCCTATTTGTTTTGTCAATAAAGGTTTACTGAAACATAACTCATTTGTTTACATATTGTCTTGCTCTTGTGCTAGAACCGTAGAGCTGAGTAGTTGTGATAGAGACTGTATGGCCTGCAAAGCTTAAAATATATACGATCTGATTCATTATAGAAAAACCTTGCTGGCCCCTGATTTAAGAGATATACTACACCAACTTCTTTACTTCACTACAGTTTGTACGCAGTCAGGACAGAACGCTATTTAATAGTGGGTGGGGTGGCTCAAGTGGTTTGTAAAGAAAAGTAGTACCTTTCACCAGATAGTGATACTTTAAATTGTCATTGATTGGCATTGTTAACCCAGTCAAGCAAATTAATACTTCATACTTGAGATAAATCAGGTTAGAAAAATTTAAAAAATCCTGTGAGATTATGAAATAGTGTGCATTTAAAACATGTTCTCTGTTGGGTTACTGTAACCGCCCAGTGGGTTGGTTCACCTGGCCCCCTGCCTAGATGTTACCAATGGAAGGTACCAGAGTTACTGGTAGTGAATCCGTGTGGGTCTGCAGCAACTTCAGTTCTTGTCTCCTCAGAAGAAATGATTCAACTGAGAAGCATAAGGCAGGAAAAGGGACTGAGGCAAGTTTCAGAACTGAAGTTGAGGTTTATTTAAATAGGCTTTAGAATAGGAAAGAAAGGAAAGTACATGTGGAAGAAACCCGAGTAGGCACATGAAGGTCAAATGCAGTGTTTAACCTTGATCCTAGGACTTTATAGGCTGGCCCTTTCCAGTGATTCTTCCCTTAGGGTGGGCTGCCCGCTCGTGCAGGGCCTTCCTTGGGAAGTGAGCACATGCATTGTATTTAGGAAGTTGTACACATCCTCATCTTAGGCTTTCTCCGCTTTTCTGGTGGGGTTTCCACAGAAGGTCATACTTTCCCATTTTGTCTCCTAATGCATATGCCCAGGACGTTGCTTCTCCCTGGCATCTGCATTTGGTTAACATTTACTGTAACAGGTGTGGACCATTAGGAATTGGCCTCTCCCTGACGCTGGCTGCCAGTGTATCACTTTTAGAGAGACAATGCAATCATTGTCAAACCATAACCTGACCTTCCTAGTGGGCGGGGGAGCCCCCTCTCCTGTCCCGCTCATGCCTGTCTAATTACCTGTAACACAGACAGATCTGATTTATCAAGACAGGGGAATTGCAATGGAGAAAGAGTAATTCACACAGCTGGCTGTGCAGGATACCAGTTTTATTATTATTAAAATCAGTTTCTCTGAGAATTTGGGGATTGGAGTTTTCAAGGATAATTTGGTGGGTAGGTGTTTGGGAAGAGGGGAGTGCTGATTGGTCAGGTTGGAGATGGAATCACAAGGGACTGAAGTGAGGTTTTTTTTGCTGTCTTCTATTCCTGGATGGAATCACGGAACTAGTTGAGCCAGATTACCAGTCTGGGTGATGTCAGCTGATCCGTGGAGTGCAGAGTCTGCAAAATATCTTAAGCACTAATCTTAGATTTGCAATAGTAATGTTACCCCTAGGAAAAATCTGGGGGAGGTTCAGACTCCTGCAGCCAGAGGCTGCATGACCCCTAGACTATCATTTCTAATCTTGTAGCTAATTTGTTAGTCCTGCAAAGGAAGACTGATCCCCAGGCAAGAATGGAGTCTTTTTGGGAAAGGGCTATTATCAATTTTGTTTCAAACAATAAACTAAATTCCTTCCCAAGGTTAGTTCAGCCTATGCCCAGGAATGAACAAGGACAGCTTAGAGGTTAGAAGCAAGATGGAATCCGTTGTCTGGTCCCTTTTACTGTCATAATTTCCTCAGTTATAATTTTTGCAAAGGTGGTTCCAGTACTTAGATTTAGAGCCATTCAGCATCTTTCTTCAAATGAGTGTAGAGAGTAATCTTTTTACTTCTCTGGGGAGTTACCTTTGATTTTATCATTTGCCCAGGTCTTTTTGGCTAGTGTGGCTTGTGTGGCTATGCCTTTTGGGGCTAGAGTAAAAGCACTGGTGGGCTGAGTTACCAAGAGATAGAATGTGTTAGGCTGGGCTGTGTTTTGATGTGGCTTTGATCTGAAACTATGTGTGAAGACTTGAGCCGAGGTGAATATCTGAGGAATAGCATCAATCCATGAATTCTAAGACATATATTTACATAAAGGAGGTTATGGTAGAATTCAGAAGAAGAAATAGGACAATCTTAAGAAATGGATTTAGTGCCTGACTAAATGAAATGAAATATTTCTGGATGATACAACTCAGGGGCCGTGGTGGCCTCCTTTTTTGGGGAATTGGTGAAAGGTATGTGTCAGAATGGCTTAGCCGTTTCATTATTTTTCTTCTAAGTCAGAAAATCAGCCAGTTCCATTAGTTGTTGCTAATAAAGCTGTGCTGGGACAGATTGCACATACCTGCCCACACAATCCTACAACCTATTTCTTTCTATCATTCATTGATGGTAGTGATAAATGGAGAAGCCCTTCAGATGATGCCTGGAGCAGAGCAGCTATGTTCTCAGGATATGTTCACTAAATGAATTAAAATAATTTAACATTAGATATTCTGTGTGAGCATGATTGAACAGGTTTTCCTTCAGTTATAAAGAATGGCATCATATAAATGTAAAATACAAATACATATAAATATAAAATGCATTAATCATCTAGTTTTCCACTTACTAGATTATTCCAGTCCAGTTTAATTACAGGCTCTTTCATGCCTACTCTATTCTGCAGATAATCAAATCGTGTATTTTTTCTGAAATGCAAATTTTTTGTAGCATTAGTTCAGCAAAGCATGATGGAGAGGATAATAAGCCTTAAAAACCAGTTGCTATCTTACTTTTTACCTAATAGAGTTAGTCCTCTCCTAACACACAGAGCCATGCTTTTTGCAAAGAAAATGGTGATTTCTTCTGAATACTACTTCCTTCCCCCAACACGTGCAAGTATTTTTCTGTTCTAAGTGAATATATTTTGTTCCTTGCGGGACAGTAGAGAAGTTCAAAAAGGCAGACTGTTGTGGGAAGTCAGGGACCCTGAACGGAGGGACGGGCTGGAGCTGAGGCAGAAGAACATAAATTGTGAAGATTTCATGGACATTTATCAGTTCCCTAAATTAATACTTTTATAATTTATTTCACCTATCTTTACTGCAATCTCTGAACATAAATTGTGAAGATTTCATGGATATTTATCACTTCCCTAATAATACTCTTATAAAGTCTTATGTCTGTCTTTAATCTCTTTATCCTGTTATCTTTGTAAGCTGAGAATGTACGTCACCTCAGCACCACTGTTGTACAAATTGACTGTAAAACATGTGTTTGAACACTATGAAATCAGTGCACCCTGAAAAAGAACAGAATAACAGCAATTTTCAGGAAACAAGGGAAGATAACCGTAAGGTCTGCCTGCCTGTGGGGTCAGGCAGAATACAGCCATATTTTTCTCCTTGTAGAAAGCCTATATATGGATGTGCGAGTAGGAGAGATATTACTAAATTCTTTTCCCAGCAAGGAATAACCCTGGGGAAGGAATTCATTCTTTGGGGGAGGTCTATAGATGGCTGCTCTGGGAGTGTCTGTCTTATGCGGTTGAGATAAGGACTGAAATATGCCCTGGTCTCCTGCATTACCCTAAGGCTTACTAGGATTGGGAAATTCCAGCCTGGTAAATTCTAGTGAGACTGGTTCTCTGCTCTCAAACCCTGTTTCTTGTTAAGATGTTTATCAAGATAATATGTGCATAGCGGGACACAGAACCCTCATCAGTAATTCTAATTTTGCCTTTGCCTTGTGATCTTATTGCGCTTTGAAGCTTGTGATCCTTGTGACCTACTTCCTGTTCATACACCCCCTCCCCTTTAAAAATCCCTAATGAAAACTTGCTGGTTTTGCATCTTGGGGTCATCATCACAGTCCTACCAACATGTGATGTCACCCCCGGAGACCCAGCTGTAAAATTCCTATCTTTGTACTCTTTCTCTTTATTTCTCAGACTGGCCAACACTTAGGGAAAATAGAAAAAAACCTACATTAAAATGTTGGGGGCTGGTTCCCCTGATAGCAGACAGTGTCTTGTTCTTTCCTGAGGCATGGATAGAGTCTACTATCATTCAGTTAGCCTGACTCACCAAACTCCAGTCTCTCTTATCTCTGAGTTGGGCTTTTAAGGCAAGGCTATATACCTCCCAAGAAGAATGAAGATCTTCCTCAGAATCAAAGGCGCTAAATCCCAGACCATGGAATGTACAATATCAGGAAACCTAACCTTATAACTACATCTAAAACATCTCCTTTTTTTCTGTCTCATCTGAAAACATAGCCTTCAAGCAATTTATTTGAAATGCCACTAATCAGGAAGGAAAAGAATTATTTCAGAAAAAGGAATGTTAGTTTTGTCACTGATTGCTGTATAACTCTTGAAAAAGCACTTCCATTTTAAGTGAGGGATTTTAAAATAACAAAGATTTGAAAGGGGCACTTCTTATTCATCTTTGCGGCAGAGGGTGGCAGAGGACCAGAAAATTTTTAAGTAGAGTATTTCCTACTGTAAACAGAGCCAAAGGACAGGGTAGTCATATTACAGAAGAACTTTAAATTTTGCGAAAGTAATATATTATCAATATTCTAATAATTAAGGAAACAGGCTTCAAGTACTATAACAAAGTTTTGTTAAATTATTTAGTAAGTTTTACATTGTGTTACAGCATTCTTATTAGGGAAAAATGAATTTGTGTTGGAATTTTCAGGACCATATATAAATTATACAGTAATTCATCTTATGGAAAGGATTATTATTTTGTTGGTCCAAGTCCTCCTTAGCATAAGGGATAACTTAAATAAAATATAATCTATCAATCTGCAGTCACAGGCTTTTTAACTCTTTAAGTGCCACATGACTATCAAATACCACCAATGAGTTTTTCAGTTCCTGACATTTGTCACTGTGAGAAGCATAGACTATAACCATATAGTGATGCTCTCTGTTACAGTGATCTCCATCCTGTCATATATAATGAGACAGCCTGTTTTCTTTTTCATATTGGTAATAATAGAAGAGTAGAAGAACACTGCTTTGATACATTTTTGAAGCATTAATGTATAATAACTTTTGGTGGAGTCTAAATTGGTATATTTATGTTTGTTAACTGGCTTGAGAAAAGTTTACTTGTTGTTTTTAAAAAGTACATTATTTTGTCACACTTCCTATTAAAATTTTGATCCTTTACCAGAAATGGACACACACACACACACATACACATAAACACACACATGCACTCACAAGTTATATGTATGCAATTTCAGTTACAATATCAATAGTATGATCTCTGACACATATTTATCCATCCATAGATATTTGGCAGTCTATTAACCCCTAGGTTAAGAACCGCTGCTTTATGATAGCTTGACTTTGATTTGTGACTTTTCTGATTGGAGACTAACTATAATTTCCCTCAGTTTTAGGGGACTCATACTCTCAGTAATGCAAGCAGAAGGCAAGAAGATAGATAGTTACTCATTTTGTATCAGCATCTTTCTACTTACTGGTGTATTGGAAATATTTTTTAAAAGCCAAGCAAACTCTCTATGGGCATTATTCTTTTAAGACAAATGGATTAGGCATGACCAATATTTAATATACAGATAGACATCTAATGCCATCATTTAGTCTGTCTGCTTTGGGAATGGTCGCACAGTGTTGGAAGAGATTGGCTATCTCTTCTACAAAACTTTTTCTTCCTCCTGGCACAGGATTTAAAGGAGGAGACCACCCCTCTTTTTGTCTTATGACCAATTTCTGCCTCCAAGGAAAAAAGTAAAAACTAAAAGGCAGAAATGGAATCCACAGGCAGATAGTGCAGCGCCGTGCCCTGGGCCTGATAGTTAAAAATCAACCCCTGACTTAACTGCTTGTGTTATCTATAGATTTCAGACATTGTATGGAAAAGCATCGTGAAAATCCCCGTCCTGTTCTGTTCTGTTCTGATTACCAGTGCATGTGGCCCCTAGTCACGTACCCGCTGCTTGCTCAATCGATCATGACCCTCTCACATGGATCCCCTTAGAGTTGTAAGCCCTTAAAAGGGACAGGAATTGCTCACTCGGAGAGCAGGGTTTTTTTGAGACGTAAGTCTGCCAATGCTCCTGGCCAAATAAAGCCCTTTCCTTCCTCAACTCAGTATCTGAGGGTTTTTGTCTGCGGCTAATCCTGCTACATTTCTTGGTTCCCTGACAGGGAAGCGAGGTGATTAACGGACAGTCAAGGCAGCCCCTTAGGTGGCTTAGGCCTGCTGGGGACTCCGGTCAGCTTTAGCAACGCGAATCCTGAGAGTGCTCCCAGGTAGGCAATTGCCCTGGTGGAACGCCTCGCCAGAGTAGTGTATGGTAGGCCCCCACAGAGGATTAATGCAGCGGCCAGACACCAGAAAGGAATCAGTACTTGGAATCCAGACATCTGGAAACACGGTAAGAGTGTCTTGGAACTTGCCCACTCCAATTGAGTGGAAGCATGACTTGATCACCCATGGCATACCTTTATTGGCACCTTGGTTTTGGTTTTGATTTTGACTAGATTTGCACTGTTTTGGTTTAGATTTCAGTATCGACTTTTGGATTTGAACTGTTTTGGCTTTGATTTCAGTTCTGACTTGGCTCAAGTTGCTTGATGAATGAGTAACTCCTTATCCATACTTTGGTTTTAGTGTGAATTGCTTGGTGAGTGAGTGACTTTTTGCCCCTTTTTCCCTTCGCTCTTTGTGATAAGAGTGTTGTTTTGTCTCTCGAGAGAGGAAAATGAGTAAAACACAAAGTAAGCCTACCCTTTTAGAAACTATATTAAAGAATTTCCAAAAAGGATTCAATGGGGACTATGGAATCACTATGACACCTGGAAAACTTAACGCTTTCTGTGAGATAGATTGGCCGGCATTAGAGGTGGGATGGCCATCAGAAGGAAGCCTAGTTTCAAAGGTATGGCACAAAGTAACTGGTAAATCAGGACACCAGATCAGTTTCCACACATAGATACTTGGTTGCAGCTGGTTTTAGACCCCCCACAGTGGTTAAGAGGACAGGCAGTGGTAGTACTAGTGACAAAGGGACAGATAGCCAAGGAAGAAAGGGTAGCTTCACTCCTGCCAGTCCCTCCCCTAGGGGAAGAGGAAAGAGAGAGGAGAACAGCAGCATAAGCAGCTGGCAGAGGCAAGGAAAGACCAGCAGAGAGAGAGAGTGAGAGAGAGAGAGAGAGAGAAAAGAGAGAGACAGAAAGTCAAAGAGAGAAATACAGGTAGTTAAGAAAAAAAAAAAAAACAGTGTACTCTTTAGAATCTGTAATTGATAACTAAAGGTCTTCTCTGTGACCATGTAACACGCCAATACCAATTTGTTGTCAGTGTACACAAGGGCATAGCCTGAAAGCACTGAGGCCACTGACATCCGGTAGCCTTCCTATCAAAATTCCTTAACTCAGTAACGCACAGATGGCCCAAATACATACAATCTGTAGCGACAATGGCTTTGCTAACAGAAAAAAGTAGAAAAATAACTTTTAAAGGAAATCTCATTGTGAGCACACCTCACCAGTTCAGAACAATCCTAAGTAAAAAAAAAAAAAAAAAAAAAAAAAAAGAGAAAAGGTGGGGGGGGGGTAGAATTTATGTAAAAAGAATGTTATATAGTAAAGTCTTGTCCTAAAATAAATTAACTGGTTGTTTAAAGAAAAGGGTGTTTGCAATAAGTCAGAAAGTTGAGACATGTCAAAGAATTCTCTGTGAAAGTCGTGAAAGAAGGAAAAAAACTGTGTTATTAAAAATGAATTTATGCAAGAAATGTTGTATAATTTAAAAGAAATTAGGACTCCTGAATATAAAACTATTGAAGAAAGTTTATATGCAAGGTGTATTAGAAAAGTAAAATAAAGTTTTAGTAAAAGGATTATAAGGGGGCATAAAAATGTGGATTTTTATCTACATTAAAAGGTTGAAAACCTTTTTTTTGTTTTGAAGGTTTAAGCAAGTTTTAAAACATTAATTGTAAAGGAAATTAGGTGTGTAAATGTGTTGGCTAAAGTTAAAGGGATATCATCCAGTTTTTCCATGAACTGGACATTAAAATAAAAACACAATGGATTTTTCTTAAAGTACTAACCTGCTCTTTAACAATAATTATAAAAGGTTAAAAAGAGTCTATAAAAATCTTACCTTATGGTCAGACATTAAAAATTGAATAAATATGTCTACATATTTTAAGTTTTATTAAAACTAAGTTTAATGTTAAGAACACATTAATATAAAGGTGAAATTTAGTTTATCTGGTATAAAAATCATACAGAAAGCATTGTCAGATACAAAGTGGTGTTTGGCTTTCTTTGGTCTAAAAACTAATAAAAATAGATGTTAAAGGAAACTTCTCAGTAAGAAGGCACCAAGGACTATAAAGTCCACTGCTGGTGTCCCCACATTTAAAACAAAAGGTCAGTTTCTTAGAGATTATATACTTGGTTTATCTTCCACTTTCCTTTCCCTCAAAACTAAAAATCTTTTAGCACATGTAACACCCCTAGAATTTCCGGTAAACCAGCACCAGCCTGGAGATCACGTTCTCATCAAAGGGTGGAAAGAGGAAAAACTCGAGCCAGCCTGGGAAGGACCCTACCTTGTCCTGATAACCACCAAGACTGCTGTTCATACAGCGAAAAAGAGATAGACTCATCACACCTGAGTCAAGAAAGTGCCACCCCCTCCAGAGTTGTGGGCCATAGTCCCAGGGGAAAACCCTACCAAACTAAAGCTAAGAAAAATTTAACTCTTTCTATTCTATTACTCTTTCTTCTTTCCTCACTCTATTGCTGATGATCTAGTTATTAACATAACCAAGTCAATTTCACCTCAAACTATTGCATTTAATGCTTGCCTTGTTATATACCCTGTCGGGACTTGCCAAGTCAAAGACAGCTCTCTACTTCAGAAAAGTACCTCTGTCCCTCCTGACTCTCCTCAAACTGGGCATTAGTAAATTGGGACTATTTAATCTGGAGAGATTTCGATAAAGACCCCAGTGTCAACCAGGAGTCTTGCCCCCCAGTGTGGAACTTTTATGCCAACGTTCTGTGTAGTTGGTCCGAAGTCCTGTGTACCACTAAAGAACAAGAATGGAGTGCCCCAACTGGGTTTTGTAATTTCCTAAAGCCATACATTAATTTTACTAGAGGATCATAGAAGTTAAAGACTTACAACAAACTTTGGCAATTAAGACAGGATACCAAGATGCAAATGCCTGGTTGGAATGGATCAAATATTCCGTCTGCACGTTAAACAAAAGCAGTTGTTATGCTTGTGCACATGGCAGGCCAGAGGTCCAGCTTGTCCCCTTTTCACTAAGGTGGTCCTCCAGTGGACCAGGCATGGGCTGCATGGTAGCTCTTTTCCAGGATTTTACAACCTGGAGTAATAAGTCGTGCCAAGCTCTCTTTCTGCTATATCCCGAAGTTCAGCACTTTGCGGGTCAGCCCCCAAGGGCCATCCAGCTTCTGTCTCCCAACATTAAGTTCACTTCATGTCTCTCATCATGGGGAGGAAACTTAGCATTCCTTGGAGACCTGAAGGGATGCAGTTAACTTAAGAACTTTCAAGAGCTTACCAATAAGTCAGCCCTTGTTCATCCTCGAGCAGATGTGTGGTGGTATTGTGGTGGATGTTTACTGGACACTCTGCCAAATAACTAGAGTAGCACTTGTGCTTTAGTCCAATGGGCTATCCCTTTCACCCTGGCATTTCATCAACCAGAGGGAGGATAGGTGGTAGAAAAAGGATGGATCTGGTTATCAGATGGAAGAATAGCCATGCCACAACTGCTAGGAGCTGCAGTCGTACTGCCTGTGCATGATGAGATCACCCACCTAGGCCAAGAGTCACTTAAAAAGCTGTTAGGCCGGTACCTCTACATCTCACATCTGTCAGCCCTTGCCAAAACAGTGGTGCAGCAGTGTGTCACCTGCCGGCAGCATAATGCTAGGCAAAGTCCAACCATCCCTCCCAGTATACAGGCTTATGGAGCAGCCCTCTTTGAAGATCCCCAAGTAGACTTCACCGAGATATCCAGAAGTGGAGATCTCATCCCTAGGTTTGGATTTCCCTTATGAATTGGCTCGGACAACGGGCAGGCATTTGTGGCTGACTTGGTACAGAAGACAGCAAAGGTGATAGGTGTGAATCAAGGATTGGAATGTAGCCCCCTTGCAGCCACAGTGGAAAGGACCCCAGACCATCATCTTGACCACTCCCACAGCCATGAAAGTAGAAGGAATCCCAGCCTGGACCCACCACAGCTACATGAAACCCACAGCAACTGAGACCTGGGAGGCGAGACCAAGCCCACTCCTTGCAAAGTGACTCTAAAGGAGATGACAAGCCCTGCTCCAGTCACACCTGGAAGCTGACTGGTCCATGCATGACCAAAGTATGAAGAAACTCACTGTGGGACTTATTTTTCTTAAATTTTGGACTTGTAAAGTAAGGACTTCAACTGACTTTCCTCAAACCAGGGACTATTCCCAGTGTATACATCAGGTCACCAAGGTAGGGCAAAAAGTTAAAACTGTCTTTTTGTTCTATAGTTATTATAAATGTGCTGGAACTCTAAATGGGACTTGTTTGTATAATGCCACCCAGTACAAGGTATGTAGCCCAGGAAGTGACCAGCTTGATGTGTGTTATAACACATCTGAGCCCGCTATGGTCACAGTTTCTGAAATAAGATTAAGAACAGTCACCTGGTAGGGTCTAAACCATACTAAGAAGAATCCATTTAGTAAGTTTCCTAAATTGTAAACTGTTTGGGCCCATCCAGAGTCTCACTGGGACTGGATGGCTCCAGCTGGACTATACTGGATATGCTGGCATAGAGCCTACACCAAGCTACCTAACCAATGGGCAGGTAGTTTTGTCGTTAGCACCATTAAGCCATCCTTTTTTCCTACTGCCCATAAAAACAGGTGAGCTCCTAGGCTTCCCTGTCTGTGCTTCCTGAGAAAAAGAGGAGCATAACCATAGGTGACTGGAAAAATGACAAGTGGCCCCCTGAAGAATCATACAGTACTGTGGGCCTGCCACATGGGCATAAGATGGCTCATAGGGATACTGAATCCCTATCTACATGCTCAACTGGATTATATTGTTATAAGCTGTCTTAGAAATAATCACCAATGAAACTGGCAGAGCTTTGACTGTTTTAGCCCAGCAAGAAACCCTGATGAGAAATGCCATTTATCAGAATAGATTAGCCCTAGACTACTTGCTAGCAGCTGAAAGAGGAGTTTGTGGGAAATTTAACCTAACCAATTGCTGTCTACACATAGATTATCAAGGGCAAGTAGTTGAAGACATAGTTAGAGATATGACAAAATTGGCCCATGCAAGTGTGGCATGGATTTCATCCTGGGGCCATGTTTAGAAAATGGTTCCCAGTGCTAGGAGGATTTAAAACTCTTATAATAGGAATTATAATAGTAATAGGAACCTGCTTACTAGTCCCTTGTTTGCTACCTGTACTCCTTCAAATAATAAAAAGCTTCCTAGCTACCTTAGTTCACCAAAATGCTTCAGCACCAGTGTACTATATGAATCACTATCTGTCTTACAAGAAGGACATGGGTAGTGAGGATGAAAGTGAGAACTCCCACTAATGAGTGAGGTTCTCAAAGGGGGGAATAAGGGAGGAGACCACCCCTCATATTGTCTTATGACCGATTTCTATCTCCAGAGAAAAAAGAAGTAAAAACTAAAAGGCAGAAATGGAATCCACAGGCAGATAGCCCAGTGCTGTGCCTTGGGCCTGGTAGTTAAAAATCAACCCCTGACTTAACTGCTTGTGTTATCTGTAGATTTCAGACATTGTATGGAAAAACATTGTGAAAATCCCTGTCCTGTTCTGTTCCATTCTGATTACCGGTGCAGCCCCCAGTCACATACCCCCACTGGTTCAATCGATCATGACCTTCTCATGTGGACCCCATTAGAGTTGTAAGCCCTTAAAAGGGACAGGAATTGCTCACTTGGGGAGCCCAGTTTTTTGAGACGTAAGTCTGCTGATGCTCCTGGCTGAATAAAGCCCTTTCCTTCCTCAACTCAGTGTCTGAGGGGTTTTGTCTGCAGCTCGTCCTGCTACAGATTGACTACATTTTAGACAGTTGTGTAGTTAGGTGTGGTCATTTGATTGAACTCTGGTCAACAGAATATGGAAATAAGTGATGCACATCATTCCTGGCCTGTCCCGTAACAGACCTCCCATGCACGATCTTTATGGCTTAATGGAAATGAACATGGAGGCCTTGGGAGACAAATGTGGGAAATAATAGAGGCGTAAAGTAGAAAGGAGCTGGGTCTTTTAATCATCTCTTGGAGGAGAGCTGCTGCTGAATAACCATTTCAGAATTTTGTATGAAGCTAGATAAATTTTGTGGTTCTCTCCAATAGCAATGAAACAGACCTGAACTACTATATAAGGTTTACTGAATAATTCAGAGTGGAAAACTACAGGAGAGTTGCCAAATTCCAGGGGAGTTGCCACATTCTGTTTATTTTCAGTGTTTTGTGACACATGCTGTTTGCTGGTGACTGGCTAGGTGGAATAATGCATGATATAATATTGTGTAGTTTCAACTTGAAGTAATCCTCGATGATAGACACATAGCTTAAAAAGATTTCTTCAGAGAAAATGTGAAGAGAGTGCCCCAATAATGTGAACAGATACGGAAATTCTGAAGAGGCCTTGCTGCATCTTTTCTATGAGTTGAATGAGGTGTTTACCAGTCCCATAGAGAATAAAACAGTATTCTGAAAAGATGCCAAAAATTCAAGCAATCAAAAAGGCTATTTGAATTACTTATATACACCCATCATTAATAACAATACATTCTGTCCTGTATTGTAATTTGGAATATTAAATAGAGTAGTCCATATATAAAATATGGGAGAGAACATGTTCAATTTTTTTAAATTGGTAAAGGTATACAATCAAAATCCTCAAGACCACTGACCTAGAAACTCAGAATCCTATATCTACTTGCTTATTGGATGCTCCTACAGAAAAGTGTAAATTTGTCACAACCACTTGAACAGTGTGCTTGGGACACAACTTTGGGATTAGTCTAATGGACAGGTTAGTAATCATGAGGGTAAAGCTATCACACTGGTGACCCCCTCAAAATAAAAAATTTAGCAATTGAGTTAAAAAAGTTTGTTTTCTTTTCCCTCTCTATGTCTAAGTACTAGGTTAGTATATATACATTTTTATACTGGTTTCTTCATTTGAATATAGTGACCCTTTAAATCAGCTGGATTTTTGGTTTGGAAGAATCTGCAATTTCAATTTCAAAATTAAAGATAATATTACTCTATTAATTTATTATGAGTTCATTGCAGTATAATCTTGAATAAGTTGACAAATATGTTATAAAATAGAAGTAATGAAGGATAAAATTTATCTTATATTTCAGATTTTCCAATTTTTAATGGCTTCAGTATGGATCTTCTACATGATTTACCTAATGTTTAGATACTGCCTCCTGTTTCTTTAGGACCACCACAACATGTGTTTAGAAAATCAGTCATTGGTTGCAGTTAGGATTAAAAGTATCTTAATTTTTTTGTCAGCTTGTTCTTTTAATTAGTAAAACATCATATCTCCATTAAACAAAAATCTCCAGAAATAAAGACATAAAGAATAAAACCAAGCAGCTCATAATCCAGAGGTAGTCTCGTATATTATACATTAGACCCATATTTTTTATACAGATTTGTATCCTACCCTTTTCTATTACCTTCTATTACCTTGTAAAATTCATTATTTTAAACTACATTATTCTGCATTTCGAATGTTGTGATTTTCAACAAATAATATTATGGAAAATTATAATTCTTTTGAATATTTTCATACTGCTGTATGTTTAGATCAATCTTATTTTTTTCCCATTATAAGTAATGCCATGATGAATATTCTTCCATATTAAGCTTTGAATGAATTTATGTAGTTCCTGAAGATAAATTCCTAGAAGTGGAATTATACTAAGTAAAATTACATGAACATTTAAGAGATTCTGTCATTTCATTGTTGAAACCATCAGTATTAAATATTATAATTTTTATATAGTATACTTTATTTTCTATGTTTTGTTGCTGAATGGTTAAATTGAAAATGCTTTCATACATTTACTAGCTTGGTACTTTCTCTTTTAAATCGTCTTCCTATTTGAAATAATTTTAGAGTTAAACAAAAGTTGCTAAAGCAGAACAAGGAATGCCTGTATATATTTACTCATTCCCAACATACTGACATTTAATTACTTCTATATGTATGATTATATCTTTTTGAAATGTTTAAATGAAATAGTGAAACATAGTTTTAGTGAAATATAATAGGTTTCTGGAGGATAAGCCAGGTTTATCTTTCTGATTTGGCCTGCATTCGTCGTTCTCTTTTGTTCTTCTGAATATTACTCTTTTGATTGACTAGTCCCTTTTTGATACTCATAAACAACTCAGTGACCTCCAACATTCTCTTTTATATTATGCTATTTTAGTTCTCCATTTTGATTGTGGTATTAGTTGGGCCTTAGGTACAATTTTTTCTCATCCCAACTTGAGCAGGGGTATACTGTAACAATGTCCATAAATCTGGGCTTTGGTGTTGGGGAAAAGACGTGGTGAAACTAAATCTTTGTGTGGGAAGACAGGGAAGCCAAATGTTTGAAAAATATCCTAGGCAACTCTGATAATTTCTTCCCACTATTATATTTAAGAATGAATAAGGTAAAAAGTCATTTCCTTAGATACATTTCCTGTCTCTACCATGTATAATTTAAAGTCACTTTGGTATGGGACTTTTCAACTTACGCTTGATTTGGGAGAGTATATATGGTTGTGAATAAAATATCACTAATTAAGAAATCTGGAGGCTCAGGCCCAGGAGGTAGCTTTTCTAGTCCTGATTGGCTGGAGCATACCAAGTGTACGAGCCCACCCATACAGGGGATACTTCCAAGAAATTGGGAGAAAAGTCACATTTTCAGGCTTATTTACTCCATCTTCTTACTGTTTATTGAAAGATTGTGTTGCCATGGTGATGGGAAAGAGGTATAATAAGAGATTGGGGAAAATGTTACAATGTGGAGAAGGATTTGGTTTTTCATGTGGTTAAATGGAAGTTGACCTTTTTGAACTACATTTGCATTATCTCATTTTCTTTCCCCTAGTCAGTATGCATCACAAAGTCATTAAAAGACTTAAGCATCCATCTCTGTTTTTATTACTTTATCGTGATGACTCTTGGGAGTCCTTAGCCATTGAAAAAGGTGCACGCGTGTGTGTGTGTGTGGGGGGGGGGGGGTGCAGAACATTTTTCACATTTCTATTTTGTGAATTTCAGGTTTCCTGAATTAGATTGTCAGAAATTTTGCCTTTTATATAAACATTTTTAAGTAATCATTTTTTGAATTAATCAGTTTTACTGTTTTGTGCTTTCAGATTAATTTCTATATTCCTATACTCTTACTAATTTATTTTTTCTTTTACTCCATTTTGAGTCAAATCCATAACTTACATATTTTTATTAATTTTTTAAAATAAGGAAAGCAATTAAGATTCTCATCTGTCTTTTAGGAACAAATTTAATTTTTTTCTGTTTCAAAGAGTGTGTTCACTGTAGAAAATCTGACAGTATAGATGGAGAAAAAGTAGGCATTTTTTACAGCTTTTACTACTTTCCCATAAGTTTTGACATGTAGTATTTTCTTTCATTTTTGTCTAAGCAGATAGTAATTTTAGTTCTGATTCTGTGTTTTGGGATGTACAAGTTAGTTGAAAAAGAGTTTAAATATATTTAAGAGAGGTTTTATTTTGCTAACATTGTTGTTATTGGTTTTCAGTTTTTCATATTGTGAAATAAAATATGACTTTCACAACATAACAGTGACTTAAAAATGATGTTTTTTCTGTCATTTTTCTCTTGTGTAAAAATGTCTGGAAGAAAAGGCACAGTGGCTTGCTTAGTAGCTTCTTGGAGTTATGGATCCTGATTTCTGTTCTATTATCCTAGTATAAGATATTCACGTTCTGTTCACCTCTTGTTTAAGATGACTGCTAGCGCCGTAGCCAGGTGTATCACAGTCGCAGTCTGCATGAAGGAAGAAAGATGGAAGTGCAGACAGACGGGAGGCCCTCCTAGCAGACTTACAGCCCTGTAAGGTGTTTTTGTGGCAGTCCTAAGTATTTCCACTTGTATGTCCTTGACCGGAATTTTGTTACTTGACCACTGTAAGAAAGGTTGGAAAATTTCGTCTTTTATTCTGGCAATTATCTCAGTTAAAAGTCAAGATTTTATTTCTAAAGACAAAAGAAAGAATGAACACTGAGGTGGGCAGGTAGGGGCTTTGTAAGAGCATAATTTAATGCTCTTCACTGTCCTTTGCCCTTGCCACAAATCTTCACTTTTTTCCTACCTCCAAATACAGTTATATTTTAAGTTTTTGTTAAATCAATAGCCAGAATATACTTATTATTATACTAATATTAATATTGCTCACATTTAAGTCATGTGAAGCAGTGATCACATTCTCTTTTTGTGTATATAATTTTGCTTTTCCAGCTATGACAGATAAAATCATTTCACATCTATTCCAATCCCTCCTTTGTGTTGACTCAGTGAAGACTGCAGAACTAAAAACATGTTTCCCTGGTGTGGTTATGTGACACAGTTCTGGAATGTTTTTTGTTTGATTCTGTTTTTTCCATGATTTTTGAGGGTGAAATAGCCATTTTGTGACCCGAAGGAAAACAGCAATCTTGGCCCTACTAACACGAGAAGTTACCCATCTCCAAAATTCTTATATGAAAAAAAAAAAAAAAAACCAGAAACAAAACCTATTTGTGTAAGCCCCTGTTTTGTCAAATGTTCTGTTACTCATAGTCAAATGTGATTGCTAATTGATACACTTTAGTAAAAAAGTCTTTTTATGTATTAATTTTCTATCTAGTTATGACTAATTTTAACTTGCACTATAGATCTGACAGCCTTTTGGCAATGGAAATACCTCCCGGATTTTGTGTATTGTCTGACAGCCAATCTTAATATTTTGTAAGATTTGTTTCCCATCCCTTCATGGCTATTTTACCACGAATTTATAACTTCCATACAAGGAAATATTATCTAGATACTACTTTAAATCCTGGAATGTCTTTTTTTTTTTTTTTTTTTTTTTTTTTTTGAGACGGAGTCTTGCTCTGTCACCCAAGCTGGAGTACAATGGCATGATCTTGGCTCACTGCAACCTCTGCCTCCTGGGTTCAAGCGATTCTCCTGTTTCAGCCTCCTGAGTAGCTGGGATTACAGGTGCCCACCACCATGCCTGGCTAATTTTTGTATTTTTAGGAGAGATGGAGTTTCACCATGTTAGCCTGACCTCAGATCTGCCCGCCTCAGCCTCCCAAATTGCTGGGATTACAGGCGTGACCTATTGTGCCTGACCCAATCCTGGAATGTTTTAATGAGTGAATCATTTTTGTCGTTTATTCTATATTTACTTCTAAATTTAACTTTTAAAAATAAATATATTGATAATTGGATATCAATGCGTCTGGTTTCCAAACTGCTTTAAGAAGATAATTTGAACTTACCATTTTAAATAACTGGAGAGTAGAGATTTCCACTAGGCAAAGAGAAAGTAAGGACCAAACATGATATTCTTTGGACCTCTGCAGAATTAACATTTAAACTCATTACAGGTTTAGAGCGTGTAATTCAATCAAGGTGGTTTAGGAAGCAGCAAGATGGAGAGGTGTGCCTTCTTGTTCATTGAGAAATTTTGGGCAACCTTAGCATACCAGGATACAGCCTTTCCAATTTCCCTTCTCTTTATTAATGATCCCTTTTGTTTGGGACTTGGCCAAAAGGAATATAGTTTGATTCATGTCTTCACTCAGACTTTCCATTTGTAGTCAATGATGATTTCAAACTTTGCAACTAGAAAGACAAAAAATGTTGTAACTGGCTCCATTTCTCTTTTTTGGACCCCTTGAGCACTAATTATTAACAACCAAGGGAGCAAACTGGGCACAGAATTTCCCTAGGTGATTGACTAATCCAGTGGTTCTCAAAGTGCAGTCCTTGGACCAGCAGCATGGGATCATTGGGGAGCTTATTAAAAATGGAGAGTCTTAGCTCCCAAATCAAACTTGCTGAATAAGAAATTGGGAGTGGGGCCCAGCTATATGTATTTTAACAAGCCCTCCAGTTGATTCTGATGCATCCTCAAGAGTGAGAATGACTGATTTTAATTATTAGGATCAGAAAAGAAACAGAAGCTCTGGTTAGCCCAGAAGTGTTAAAAAGTTCACCTGGGCAATCTGAGAGAAAAAGATGAAAAAGAGAAAGGTACTTTTTCTTCAGTCATCAAGGACAGCTGGCATTGATAAAATAGCTTTGGCTATGCAATGTGACTAAAGATGTATGATACCATCATTTATTCATTCAGTTCTTCTTCTTTTTTTTTTCTTTTAGGTTTTTTGGTTTATTAATGGTGATTGTTTGCCAGGCATTGAACTAAGTTTAGAGAAAAGATGCAAAGGTGTTTAAGACATAGAACTGTTACAAGACCTTTGGGGTGTTGCTTTTCTGGCTGGAAACTTCTGTGGCCAGTGGCACCATTGCCTGAATTCTTGTCCTATGTCCAGGAAGAATGAGGTGGGCAGACAAATGGAATGTGAGCAAGACGAAGAGGAGCTTTATTGACTGTTAGAACAGCTCAGAGGGGACCTGTAGTGGGTAACTTCTTTCTATAGACAGGTCATCCTGTCCAGTGCTCAGCTCTCAGCAAAGAGGGGGTCCTGGAGCTGTGGCTTCTCTCTGCAGGCAGTTCATCCTGAGAAGTGTTCAGCTGTCACCAGAGAGGGTAGCCCTTCTCTGCAGCTGCTTTTCCAGACATCTGCTCTGTTCTGGCTGAGTCTAGGGTTTTTATGGTCTTCAGAGCAGGAAGTGCATGCTTATTGGTCCATGGGCAGCCATGGGTGGGCCCAGGAAAAAGCACAGCCAGTTCCCTCTCCAGTCTGCAGGACTGTCAGCCTGGCTGCCTCAAACCCTCCTGGCCTTCCATGGCCTCAAGGTGAGGCTTCACCAAGGACCTGCCCCCTTCTGTCCAGGAGCCTGTCTGCCCTCCTTCATGGCACCCAGGCCATTGGTGCCAAGGGGTGCCTGCAGGCCAATGCTGAGCTGCCCTCAGCCCCACTTTGGCTTCCCTTCCATGCTCCTGTCACCCAAAGTCCAGAAGGGGCTGAGGTGGCAGGGACCTGGCTGTCAGTGTAGCCCCAAACGTGTGACCATCTAGCTGCGCAGCAACAGCACCTGGGCTTGGGCCCAGCCTTGCTCCTTGATGGGAGTGGGGAGTGGGTCCTGGGAGCAGGGAGAGGTCAGGGAGTGGGGGCAGGCACTTCTGAGCCTGCAGGGAGCAGGGTGCCTTCTCGGGCCCCCAAGAGCACAGGGATGCCTGGTCCGCAACAGTGGTTGGGCGGCTGAAGCTGCACCAGGGGAACTCCTGCCCTACCAACTTGGAAAAGGTGGGTTCCTGCTTGTCCCTGGCTCCTGCGGCTCCATGGAGTGTGCAGCCCTGGCCATACCTCTGAGATCTGAGTGGGTGCTGACAGTGAGGAGAAGCCAGACAGTGGGAGGAGGCACTTCCGAGCCTGCAGGGGGCAGGCAGGCCTTCCCAGGCCCCCAAGAGCACAGAGACACCCGGGTCTAGAGGCATGCCAGGGTGGCCTCAGCGGCACCCAGGGCACCCAGGAAGGGCAGAGGGGCATGGGGCTCCTGCCTGCTCCGTGGAGTGGGAGGCCGGCACTGCCTGCACGCTGCAGCTGCCGCCTTGGCAGTGGCTATTCTAGATGGGCCGCTGCTGCCATTAGAACCAATCTTTAAAGAATTTATATTCTGTAAGGAGAAAGCAGGAGGGGATTCGGAAAGAAAAGCAAAACAAGAGGCACTCACTGGTGGGCTTAGAAACACACAGGAAAGACTAATTAAAAATGAAAAGACAAAACCTCATTTAGTTGAAACGAAGGTACACAGTTTGACACTGGTACCTTAATGACACTTCTCTTTGTGAGTCGTATGCGAATAGAACACAGAGGCCCACATGCATGCTAATGGTAATGATATTGTGGATTGTTGCAGTAATTATAGTCCAGGGAAGCTGTGGTGAAAAAATGTAAACATGGAAGTAATCAAATACGCAGAGATAGTCTTTTCCTCTTCTAAGGTGAGTACACTTCAGCCAGAAAAACAATCAACTTAGACTCGAAATACAATGGTCTGATGTAGAAACCTTAGTGACCCTACACACACAATTGAAGGGCATAGCAAGAGCAACATCTTGGGAAATCCAATGAAATCTAGTCAGTATAGATTTTGACCTGCCATTTCAACCTGATCAAATGCAGCTCACTGCATCCTAATTGTTAACAGAGAGAATTTGACTGAGGAGAAAAATCAACTCCTACTATTGTTCCAGAGACATTGCTCCAGCTAGGAAAGAATTCAATCTCTGAAGATCTAGTAGAGGCTGCTGTGAAGGAACTGCTTACAAAGCTCTCTCTTTGTGATTTAAAAGCATGAAATAACCTCATTTCAAAGTCGAAAGTCTTTAAAAAAAAAAAAAAAATACTCTTATCGCCTGTATAGCCTGGATTTTGAATCAGGCTTGGGATAAAGTAGAAGAGTCTCTGCATGTAGACCCAAATATCTGTTATCAAAAAGCCTGATCATTCCTTTCAGAATTCATGGCAAATACTATTTTGCTACCCAAAATACATTTTGAAGGGCATTTGCGTTTTTAGGGCAATTTCTGCAGGGAAACAAAACAAATTCACAGACAATCTGTTTGCACCTTATACTGTGGAGTCCCAGTGTATTTGAGTCATCTTGTTCAAGGAAGAAATTGTTCTTAAAGAACAGCTATCAATATTGCAAAATTGTAGGGTGGGATTCTAAAAGATAGTTCCATCTACATTCTTGTTTGCTTCTGTTTCTCCTCTACTGCTTGAAACAAACTAATTTACATAGATTTTGTTTGTGAGACAATAGTGAAGCCATCTTTGGGTCTTTGGAAGGTCTCAATAACTTTTGGGTATCTGGATAGCTCATATTTTGGCTTTCCATAAAGAAGTCCCTAAAGCTCGGAAAAACTCTGTACACATCATGTAACTGTACTGTGTCTGAAAGTTGCCTCCTGCAAAGTAAATAAAAGTGTATTGATTTCTTCTGGGCCACACAATTTATTTTTGGAATTTTCTCTCATCTAGCTCAAATTTCTGCATGGATTTTTGAGAGTGTTTTTCAGCATGGACTGAAAATAGGGCTAACTGGTTGGAAATGCAGGTAGCTACCATGTAGGTATATTCCCACATTAGGCTTATTATTTATATTGTTCAGCCATATAATGAAAGAAAAGAAATTGTTCTCCACAACACTTAACCAATATTGCTGTTAAGTCAAAAATTTCTAGGTTCTAAGGTTATAGGAAATGTAGAAGAAGGTAGGAATATAAATGTCTGAATTATCCACACGTTATACATGAATTTCCTAAGTACAGCCTCAGGTTAACAATAGCATTTACTGAAGTTCTCCTAATCTTCTGCTTCTATTCAGTGTCACATAGTACAGTCTTTGATCCCAAGAATCATGCTACTAAGGGAATACTTACTGTATTAGGATATTAAAATATTAGAAAAAAGATTATTGTACTACTTATGTTTGTGCATGAATTCCTCTATTTTTTGATGACTATTTGTCAACAGCTTACAATGTATTAGGCATTGGGTGGAATAAAGACATGAGTAAGACACAGCCCTTCCCACCAAGAGTCTCAGAATCTGGTAGGAATGCTATAGTGGAGACTGATGTTTACAACAGATGGCAGACTGTAATAGGTAAATGGATAAATAAATAAAGATATATAGATGACAGACAATAGATACATGAGATTAATAAGTAGGTGGTTAGATAGATGGACAGATAAGTAGATGGACAGAGAGGTAGGTAGATAGATAATTAGGTAGGTAGCTATCAATGAGTTAGATGTTTTCATTCTCTTAGAGTAAAAGCTAAAGAAGGGCCTCAAGGTCTATATGGTCTAGCTTCCTGCCATTCCCAACACTGTATCCTCCTATCCTGTTCCTTTCTTATTATGTTTAAAATACTAGCTTCCATGCTGTTGTTGAAATGCATTTAGTATGTTCTCCCTAAAGTTTTTGCATTTCCTATTTCCGTTGACAGTTGGAATTTTTTCCCCTAAGATATACTCATAGCTTTCTCTTTCCCTTAATTCAGATGTTCAAATGTTACCTCATCAAAGAAATATTCCCTGACCACACTACTATTGCCATTCCTCTCTCTACTTTTACTTATCACTGCTTTTCATTGAAACAGTCACTACCTGCTGTGTTATACATTTCTTTCTTTTTGTTTTCTTAGACTGTAAGCTCCATAATAGTGTGAATTTTTGTTAACCACTCTATGCCTAGTGCCTGAATTGTTTTTTTTTTTTTTTGGAGATGGAGTCTCATTCTGTCCCCCAGGCTGGAGTGCAGTGGTGCGATCTGCAAGCTCCGCCTCCTGGGTTCATGCCATTCTTCTGCCTCAGCCTCCTGAGTAGCTGGGACTACAGGCGCCTGCCACTGCGCCCGGCTAATTTTTTTGTATGTTTAGTAGAGACTGGGTTTCACCATGGTCTCAATCTCCTGACCTTGTGATCTGCCCGCCTCAGCCTCCCAAAGTGCTGGGATTACAGGTGTGAGCCACTGCACCCGGCCAAGGCCCTGAATTGTAACTGACATATAGTATATATATTTTGTTGGTTGAATGAATGACTAGATAATTATGTAAAAGCATCATGGAGGAGAACATGAAAGACATTGGATTCTGAATTAAGGAATTTTTGGCTTTATTTGATAGCTGTATCAGTCTACTACTCCCACAAAAATATATTATCATAATACAATAATAATCATTTATTTCTCATGCATCTGCAGATCAGTGGCTAATGGTTGGCTAATTGAGGCTATGCTCGATAGGATGGTTATACTGGTTTTAGTTGGGCTCACTTCATGTATCTGTAGTCAGGTTGTGTCTGTAGCTCATCTTCAGGGACCAGTGGACCAGCCGGGGTGTTATCCTCTCATGGTTAAGACAGACCCAAATGAGAGCAAGACTACCTGTGCCAGCAGGTTGTCGTCCTCCATATGCATCGTGTCTGCCAACATACCATTGGCCACAGCAAATTATGCCTCAAATCAAAGCAGGGAAGTCACTCTGCTCATAGAAGGAGGAGCAAATTTAAATTGAATCATGTGGGGAATGTTATTTTACATTTGTCAGCAGTTTTAGGCTTTTTTATGGATTATTATAAAACATTGAAGCTTTTTCATCATTGAGATATATTATTTGGAGCTATTGTTGAACTGAAATTAATGAAAGTGAACCATCATGCAGTCTTCCAATTAAAAAAAAAAATAGTTCCTAGCATGCAGGTGATGGCATATGTATGTCCTGATCACAATATACCCAGTATGTAGGTTAATAACTTGTGCTGTTAAGAGAGAGTTTGTTTTATACACAATTTATTTCCCAGCTTTTATCTTAGGAACAACTAAGTGCTCCCTCTGCTCCTATACAATTTTCCCTTCGTAGGAATTTAATTTATAAGACTGCTGACTTTAATTACAGATGGAAGCATGAAACTGTTCTATCAAAATGTAATTGACTGTCATAATAGTATAGCTTTGAGATTTTCTTATTTTCCTCTCCCATCTAAAAAGAGTAGACTCTGGAGATTAGAGTTAATGATGCTGATGCTGTATTGATTGCTGCATTATTTGTTTTCTTTCTTCCTGCATTTGGGACTAACTTGATTATTTAAAAGACACCTGCAATTCTTTAGCAAGTGTTTAATTCCAATCAGGGAATGTGCCATCACATATGTGGGTACTGTATTATAATGTTTACCCAAATATGACAATATGATAATTTTTTTTGTGTGTATATTATGTGTTTGGTAGGAGTTGCAACAGAGAACAGTTTTAGTATTGGGCAAATGTCCCAGAGTTAGAAGAGTTATCACTAGCAGTGTCAGGTGGAACAGAATTTCTAGGTTGCATTTCCTAGAAAAATGAAAGTCACATCTTCTCTATGCAAAAGATGAAGTCGGTAGGGGGTGTTACGGGGCTGAACATTACTCATATTCTTGAAGGTAATTTACTCATAAATCTGGCCACTAATAAATCTTTGGGTACCTACTATATCCCAGATAGCCATACCGTTGGCTAAAATTCCTAGCAGCTTCTGTTAATTGGAGCCTAAATGGAGTTAATTACAGACAGGTGAATCCTTTCATATCATGAATAGTGATGTCTCTCGTCCTTGTTTCAGTTAGATTTCACCGTCTTAACAGTGTTCACAAAGGGCTTTGTGCTTCCTGACTTTGCTTCCCATGCTAAAATTGAATATGCCTACCTGCATGTTTTCTTTTTGTATTTTTTGCCATTGTAAGACAGTTATTCTCGTTTTTAATATCTGCCCCGGCTCTTCACTATGCCAACTCTCTGAAAATGATTTGGTAGTTTCCCTCTTGGTTTTATTTGATCCATAGAATGAAGGTAAATAAATGGTGAACATGTCAATATAAGCATGCACAACCCAGCACAGGTGCACAAAGATGGGGAAAATGAAGCAAGTGTATTTAAGTATCTTAACTCAGTATTTTATTAAAATGATACTTAGAATAGTCTTGTTATTAAATAATTTTGCTAGAATAACATATAATTCTGATTAATTTGCTAGAATAAATATAGGTTTTTTACTTAACTTCTGGATAATCACATCTAAACTGATAGAATTATGGCAAATTTCTAAAAGATTCTTCACTAGGCAGCTTGTGTGAATTTTTTTTTTGAGATAGACCCATGTATATTTTGAAGATCTCATCACATATCTATGACATTTCACATAATGACTCTGTAAAGACATATTCTGACACATTCTCATTAGCAAGTTATATAGATTGCTTACTAAAGTAGTGGAAATTACTTTTGAATGAACTCTGCAAGCCTGGGTAAATGACTATGTGAGAATGAGCTAATCAGCTGTCTTTGTTAAATGTTTTTCTGAGTGTAGGAGGCCTTGGCAGGTAATTTGGCTTTCTCTGATTTGCAGCTGCTGTCATCATTGCTATATGTGATTGATATGTCTGACTGGACAAATTTGCAACCTGACACTAATGCTGATGAATGGTTTAAAGATACTGGATATTGATAATTTCAGAAAGTGCCCATGGAATTGCATCTAAGGGACTGGTTTTTCAACTTACAAATCCACGTCATGGTAATACTTATGAGGCAAAATTTCTTCGTGAGAGTTTTGAGTGAAGCCCCATATAAGGTGTAGTAAACATGCAGCAAATTGTGCTATGAATTTTCTCTAGAAGAACAAATTTCAGCTTCTAATTTGGTATCATGTAGACATATTCTTACAGAAAATTGATTTTTTTACAATTATCATGTCTTTTATCTGCAACTGCTTTATGAAGTGGAGGATTAGTTTTTCTCAGTAGCTGCACCATGTTTTGCAGAGATGTAGAATGTTAGGCTTGAATGTATCATTTGATATTTCCAAGTCCAATACTTGTCAAAACCTCTCTAATGTCAGAGGAGGGTAAATACTTAAATTGTGAAACCTGGGAATGGAACCTAAAACCAATAAACAAGGTCATATTTGAGGTCGTAAGATTTAGAATCTTTATCTATAGTATACCTATGTTCATTGAACCAACATTTCTGTTTAGCTGAGCTTCCTTGTCTGCATGAATTAAATAAAATTGGCCTAATACCCTCATTCCCATGACCTGTCAGAATTTCACAGCCTTTCTCATGGTATGTGTACATTCCTAGGGGCTAATGTTGCGTTGGTCACCTGTCTCTCAGATTTCCTGCTTTCACTGAATTTTAAGTCTCTCTCGACTCTTACCATCTTCAGCTATTTTCTTCCCACCTCCTTGAAGATCCAAAAATAGGGTTCCCTTCATTGATTTACCCGTAATGTAACTCATACAAGGTATATGTAGGAATACTAAATCTTGATTTAAAAAAACAGCTGAGTGGCAATGAATTTGCAGCACAGCACCACATAGCAAAAACTTAAGAGTAAATGTGAACCAATTTTGATCTTAAAAGTGTTCTGTCACCCTGCCTCTGGAATCCTCTTACCAGCTAATATTGATCTGTAGGCTCCTCTCCTGCCACCCATGCCTTATTTCATCTCACTCATTTTTTCTCCCTCCAAACTCCATTCTTCTCTGAATTGTGTCACACATTTTTGCTAATAATATCTAGAATGGTTTAGGTACCTGTCTAGTTCCAGAAAACTGAGGCTGTTTCACTAGGCACCTTTGTGTCATAAACCTTTTCCATCAAGGTGGCTCCTTGAAAAAGATTATTTGATTTCATAGAAGAATTCCGTAAAGAATCTCCCCCTTTATTTCCTCCATGTTATACTAATTTTAATTAAAAAGCCTTGTTCCTCTTGTATATTTAGTACATTTTCTGCTTCGACAACATGTGACCATTTTTAACTTATAATTGTGTGCTTTCCTCCCTATATATCCTAAAAATTCGATTTGAAAAGAATGGATCTATCTCCTGACACAAGTATGAGTCTACTTCTCAGTCTCTCTTCTATTATGTCAGCCTTTCTCATTTTATGAGAAATGAAATCCAGAATCGCTAAGTAATTTTCCCAATGTTCCAAAACTCAGGACATTTAATAGGGAATACAAAATTCTGCTCTCTCATTATTCAAGATGGAATAAGTTTCTTATTATTAGTGAAATTGTGTCAAACAAGTACATCTCTACTTTCTGATGGGGGTCCTTAATTGTGTGCCCAATCTTTTAAGAAAAATGTTGTATTCTAAAAATATCCATGTTAAATGTTTTTCTTTCATTTATACCTGCACTGACCTGTTTATAATTTTCTTTTGGAATATTACCTGCAGGAAACTTCAATGTTCTGTTAACTTATGTACCACCATGTGTGAAGGTTTCTCTAACTGCCAGATCCTGTTCAGGTATTTTTTTGTTTTGTTTTCCGTTTTTTGGAGACGGAGTTTCACTCTCATTGCCCAGGCTAGAGTACAATGGCATGATCTCGGCTCACCGCAACCTCTACCTCCTGGGTTCAAGTGATTCTCCTGCCTCAGCCTCCCGAGTAGCTAGGATTACAGGCATGTGCCACCACACCCGGCTAATTTTGTATTTTTAGTAGAGATGGGGTTTCTCCATGTTGGTCAGGCTGGTCTCAAACTCCTCACCTCAGGTGATTTGCCTGCCTCAGCCTCCCAAAGTGCTGAGATTACAGGCGTGAGCCACTGCACCCAGCCCTGTTCAGGTATTTTTGTGTTTTCCTTTGTCCTGATGGTGAGTCATCTGATTATCAAGGGTCAGCAAGACCTTGAAGAACTACTGTCTCAGAACTGAGGACAAGGTATCTATTTTGGTTCTTTCCCCTACAGATTATTTTTCTTTCAAGCTTTGGGTCTATTAATTTGCATGATTGACTACACATTTTCTTGTGGGTACAAATTCTCATCAAATCAACATACATTTTAAAAATTCCACCTGTGTTCTTTGAACTGTGGAAGTTTTGATCAGGGATTGAAAAAAAGTGTATACCTTGGTTCTTATTGTCAATTTTCTTAGTGTTTGGAGAGACGAAACAGATATGTTTAAAAGTAAGTAATAGGATTTAAGTGACATTTTAAGAAAATAATAGAAGTAATATCATAAAACTGAACATGAGACATTGATAAATTAAAGGTATTTAGACAAATGGCTATGTTTGTGCTCTTTTGAAAATCTGCTCAAAGCTGTGGACTCTGTCTAAAGAAATGGACATATACATATACTAATATTTCTTTACTATTTCTCTGCATTCATGAACTTAGGAAAACCCATCCATGGGAGATATGGACCTCAAATTAAGAAGCCTTAGTCCAGACTGAAAGTACCGTAGGGGTTGAAAGACTTGGATGATTGATTCTAGATGGATTGATCAAGGAGACTTCTGGAGATAGGTCTTGAAAGATTAACAGAAGGGAAAAGGGCAAGGCTGGGGCAGAGAGCATTTCAGACAGGAAAAACCCTGAGAAAAAACTGTAAAAGATAGGACATTGAAAAGCATAGTTGCGCAGTGCTAAACCAATTTGGAGTGAGGGAGAAGTGGAAGGAAAAATAGCAGGAATGAGATCAGCTTGTGTTGGGTTGCAGAGGACTGTGAATAATGGTACACTTATTTTAAAAAATTTATTACAAAAGTAATACATGATCACTGTAAGAAGTTCACATCATAATGTGATCTAAGAAATAGAATGTGAAAATCCATTTCTTCTGATTGTGGCGAATTATTAGTATACACTACACATGCTGGCTAAACCTGCTTTTGAATTGAACAACATAGGCATTATGGCTGCCCTTTCTACATCAAACATAAATATAAGCCTTGTCAGTTTAATGATTTCAGCATGTTTTTTATATGAAAGTACCGTGATTTATGTCATCAATTTTTGTAGGTTTTCTCCCTTGTTTCACTAGTATACACATTATGGCAGTAAACATCCTTATACTTTCAAGCACTTCTCTTATTGTGTCTTTAGGGACAAATTCCTAAAACTTCTAGATCAAAGGATATACATATTTCAAATTCTGACCCATTTTATTAGATTGCCCATCAGAAATTCCGTCTCTGTCAAGAGGTGTAAGAATTCCCATCTTCTTATATCTTCTACTTTAACATTTTTGATCTCTTAATAACACCTTTTCTTGGTTTGGAGTACAGTTATATTATTTTAAAAAAAACTCTTCAGTCCTTTCTTTGGACTAAGAAAGGGAGAGAAAGGGCGGGGCGGGAGGGGGAGGTGGTGGGAGAGAGAAAGAAAAGAGAGAGAGAGAGAGAGAGCAAGTGAGCTGAAGCATTTTTGTTCATCTCTCTTCCTGTCCTCAGAGTTGTATATTTCTTAGGGACCATAGCAAATTATGTAACAATTACGAAAATAATGATAATAAAGAAGACTATTCTGTGTGAAAGAAACATGAGAGCCTGTCATGGGGATGTTATACTGGTTTAGTGATGGGTAGATGAAAACTGTAATGAAAACAGTTGTAGAAGAAATGAAAGAGATAAGCTGAAGCAGAAAAAGTCCTTAGGATAAGGAATAAGAGACTAGATGCGCAGGTCTGCAAGATAAACCCTACTTTTTCTTCACTGTTGACACACCCTATCTTAGCCATTTTGTATGCTAATAACATGCAGACCTGATTGGAGGCAATGATCCCAGAAGGGCCATTGAGTGATAGTGTAGCCATTCTACCTCCAACCTGCCCAGTGCTTGCCTAATTGAAAAGCTGAAGTATGGCCACCCACACAGCAACACCCCAAAACATGGCTTTCCTAACATGGGACCGCTATGATTCATAATACTTTGATTCAAAAGGTCTACCTAATTACCCCTCTCCTAAACCTAGACTTTGTAGTAGATGGGGCTCCTGCTTCTACAAAAACTTTTCAATTTATCCTTAAATTTACACTCTTAGTCTGTATTTTTAAGTTTAATACAGGCTAGTACTTTTTAGGGTGAGTTGGCTTTTATTCTTACTGTGATTTTCCTCTTCTGTCTACAAATGAGCATGCGCTGTGGTTAGTTGTTAGAGAGATGTTACACAAGATGTTACTTGCATAATGAGTTAACTCACCTTCATTAATTTCCTGTTAGTCCTCTTTCTTTTTCTAATCCTTGCCCACTAGGCCAGTTGTGATGTTTGCCTGGCTAACTCCACTTTCCATGTTTGATATCCCTTCTATGAGTTTTTTAAAAATTCACTTTCCTTCTAGGAAATTAGTGCTTCCCTGTTACTTACATCTTCTATCCTTTATAATTTAGAAAAGGCTGTTATGTTAGTATCTTACTATAAAATTCCATCCATTTTGTAGATTTAGGGATATCTGGAACAGAAACGTTATCTCACATTGTGATCTAAGACAGAGGTCAGCAAATTTCTTCTGTAAAAAGCCAGATGGTAAATATTTTAGGCTTTGTAACCCATATATGGTCTCTGTGGCAGATTTTTTCTTTTATTGATTTTTTTTTTTACAGCCGTTTAGAAATGTAAAAACCATTCTTAGATCACAGGCCATACTAAAAAGGGTTTTAGACTTGGCCCGCAGCCATATTTTTCTGTCTTGTGACCTAAGAGGCTACACTGCGAGAATGAAAATTTTCCGTTTATTTCAACATTTCCTCAGGAGATACCAAAGCTAAACACTAACTTTTCTAAGCAGCTAAGAATCATGAAGTTTGAATGACTCCAGTATACCAGACTCTTATTGGACTTAATGGAAAACTGTTTTTGACCAATGGACAATGGAATTTGTTTCAACCAATTATGTGCAGACCTGAGGATTTACCTCATGCTAGGTTTTCAAATCTACCTTTCTTGAAGCCCTTGAGTTCCTCCCACTCCTAGGTGATCTACTTAGTGAAGTTTGACTTTTGTGTATGTTCTCTTGTCTGGCAAGTTAATAAACTGAGGGTTTTTTTTCTTTCTCTTTGGGTAGTCTTTGTTTTAGTCTTTGACATTCCCTGTGTAAGAAATTCACACATCAGTCAGCTGGTGGAAAAGTTCTTGCAGATGTTGGGTAAGGAGAATTTTTCTTATAGTTTCTGAAATTATGCTTATAAAAAGAATAAAGTTTGGTCAGCTGGGGAAAAATCGGAATGAACAGATAAGGACATCTTATTTTTGTACAAAGTCTAGGAGATACTGTTTAGTCTTTTTAACAAAATAGAACAAAATTGTTTACTGTCAGAAAAAAATGTGAAAGTCTTTGAAACTAGCAGAAGTCATTACTGAGTGTCTGCAAATATAGAAAATTGATGATGATGCAAATTTTGCTTGTTCATACAAATGCAAATAACTTGTATGCAAATAAGTTCAATGAATTATTGCCCCATGGATAGCAACTAGTTTTTATCTATTTGTCAACTCTTGTATTCCTGATTTCCCATATATATTCATTCTTTGAGTTCTCCTTTGGACCAGTTATAACATCTTCTTACTCTCATCAGTTGATGACTTAAATAAACTCTTTGCCATGTAGGACATTAAACATTATTATGAAAATTATCTTCTAACAATCTTAGTATGGCACAGTATACTTCATTGTAACACGGAAGTGTATATTATTTGTGGCATACACAGTTTTATAGTTACAAATCATGTTTTACTTTAATTGTTTTTACTCACTATATATATAACTAATGAATTATTTGACTTAATTATCTAGATAACTGAAGTCAATGGAAATTAGGCTTTACTTGTCTAGGCATTTTTTTGTGTGTAAGTCTTTCTAACTAAAAGATCTGATCATAAGAAATAATTCTCCACTCCTTTTTATCCATATGTCTATCTGTGATGCAATAAATATTAGGTTTTGCCTATGATTTTGTGGCAACCAATTAGGTCAAGCTTGTACCTATGAAGACATCCTAAAATTTCAAGTTGAACTGCCATTACATTTTAAAAATATAAAAATAACAGTTTTAGGTTTACAGCAAAATTGAGCAGAAGATAACAGAGGTTTCACATACCTCTTGCCCCCATACATGCATAGCCTCCCCCGTTATCAGCATCTCCTCGACAAGATTGGTACATTTGTTACAGTTGATGAATCTACATTGACACAGAACATTTTCACCCAAAGTCCAAAGTTTTTGCATTAGGATTCAGTCTTGGTGTTGTACGTTCCATGAATTTGAAGAAGTGAGTAGTGGCATATATTCACTATTATAGTACCATTCAAAGTAGTTTCACTGCTCTAAAAATTCTGTGTTCTGACTATTCATCCCTTCCTCTCCTCTAACCCTTGGCAACTACTGACCTTTTAACAATAGTTTTGTCTCCACAGTGTTGCTTTTTCCAGTACGTCTTATAGTTGGAATCATATGTAGCCTTTTCAGATCTACTTATTTCAGTTAGTAATATATGTTTAAATGTTCTCCATGTCTTTCCACATGATAGTGGAAATTTGATAGTGCAGTTTTTAGTGCTAAACAATATTCCATTGTCTAGGTGCACCACAGTTAATTTATCTGTTCACCTACTGGAGGATATATCGGTTGCTTTCAAGTTTTAGCAGTTATTAATAAAGCTGCTATAAACATTCACGTGCAGGTGGTATATAGATGTAGTTTTCAACTCCTTTGAGTAAATAACAAGGAACAAGATTGTTCTTGCATTCCCACCAGCAATAGTGAAAAGTGCCTATTGTTTCATATGCTAGCTGGCATTTTTGTTGTCTAATACTGATACTAATACGGATTTTGGCCATTTTAATAACTCAGCAGTGGCATCTCATTGTCCTTTTCTTTTTCATTCCTCTGATGTCATATGATGTGGAGCATCTTTCATATGCTTATTTTTCATCTGTGTATCTTCTTTGATGGGAAATCTATTAAGATCTTTGGCCCAGTTTTTAATCAGTTTGTTTGTTTTCTTATTGTTGAGTACTGATGGTCCCCAAATGTAGGGCGGTTTGACTTAAAAATTTCAACTTTCCAGTGGGTTTATTGGGACATAACCCAATAGTATCTTAAGTCAGTAACCATCTGGACTTAAGATTGTTTGACTTATGATTTGTTTACTTATAATGGATTTATTGAGAAGTAATCCCATTGTGTAAATCAAGAAGCATCTATATTAAGAGTTCTTTGTATATTTTGGGATAAAGATCCAGGTATCTTGTTTGCATATATGTTTTTTTCAACTTGCAGCTTTTCTTTTCTTTCTCTTGATAGCATCTTTTGCAAAGCAAAAAATTTTAATTTTAATGAAATCCAGCGTATCAATTTCTTCTTTCATGGATTGTGTCTTTGGTATAGTATCTAAAAAGTGATTGCCAAACTGAAGGTTATTTAGATTTTTTCCTATGTTATCTTATAGGAGTTTCATAATTTTGCATTTTGCATTTAAGTCTGTGATCCATTTTGACTTAATTTTTGCGAAGGATGTGAGCTCTGTGTTCAGTTTAGTTTTCATGATGTCCAGTTGCTCCAGCACTATTTGTTAAAGACTATAATTTCTTCATTGTGCTGCTTTTGTTTCTTTGTGAAAGATTAGTTGACTATGCTAATGTGGGTTTACTGCTGGACTGTCTATTCTGTTCCATTGATCTATTTGTTTATTCTTTCACCAATGCCATGCTGTCTTGATTACTGCAGTTTTACAGCAAGTTTTCAGTCTGCGTATTGTTAGTTCTCCAACTTCTTCAATATTGTATTTGTTATTCTGGATCTATTGCCTCTCTGTATAAATTTTAGAATAAGCTTTTTGATATCCACAAAATAACTGGCTAGGATTTAGACTGGAATTGCTTTTAATCTATAAATCAAGTTGGCAAGAACTGAGATCTTGAAAATACCAAGTCTTCATGTTCATAAAGATGAATATCTTTCTATTTATTTAGTTCTTTAATTTTTTTCATCAGAATTTTGTATTTCTTCCCATAGGTCTTGTACATATTTTTACTAGATCCGTACTTAAATATTTCATTTTTGGTTATGCTGATATAAATGGCATTATGTTTTTAATTTCAAATTTCACTTGTTCACTGCTTGTGTACAGGAAAGTAATTGATTTTTGTACATTAACCTTGTATCATGAAAGCTTGATAAATTTCCTGTTAGTTCCAGGATTTTTTTTCTGGTGATTATTTCAGATTTTCTACATAGATGATGTTATCTGTCAGCAAAGACTGGTTTTGTTTCTTCTTTTTAAATCTGTATACATTTTCTTTTCTTGTCTATTACATTTGCTAGAACTTCCAGTATGATATTGTAAAAAGCAGTAGTGAGAGGTGACATCCTTGCCTTGTTCCGTGATTAGTAGAAAAGCCTCTAGTTTCCCACCATTAAGTATGATATTAGTTGTAGGTGTTTTGTAAATATTTTTTAATCAAATTGAGGTTCACCTTTATTTCCAATTTATATGAGAGTTTTTATGATGGATCAGTGTTGGATTTTTCATATGCTTTTTCAACATCTATTGGTATAATCATGTGGCTTTTATTCTAAATATTTTATTCTAACACTTGTTGATATGATGGATTACATTAATTTATATTTGAGTGTTGGACAAGACTTTCATACATGGGATAAATTCCACTTAGTTGTCTGTATAATATTTTATAGATTTGTTAGATTTGTTTTGCTAATATTTTGTTGAGAATTTTTACATCTATATTTATGAGAGATATTAGTCTGTGGTTTTCGTTTCTTGTAATGTCTTTGGTAGTGGTATTAGAGTAATACTGGCCCCATACAATAAGGAACTATTCCCTCTGTTTCTATCTTCTGAGAGAGAGAGAGTCGAGAATTGGTATAATTTTTTCCCTTAAATCTTTGGTAGAACCTACCATGGAGCACTTCCATTTCTGATACTCATAATTTGTGTCCCTTTTCATAGTTAGCCTGGCTATAAGACATAGAAAAAAAGAGTGTTTATCATATTGTCATGCACTACTCAGTGGAACACTTCTGACACCAAATGTGTGCATTTTTTTCCCAGGCACACATCAAGTAATTCTCCAGAGGACACCAATTGGGCGTCCTATAATGTGACTTGATTCTGACACTATCTACGAGATAGCATCAGATCCCACAGGGTAAGGACTCAGTCCTACAAGACTGCCCCCATCTCAGATGCCAGTTGGAAGTCCCAGGTTATGAGCTGTGCTTCTAACCAACTGGCTATAAACTGAGGTTTCCATGACCCCCTCCTTGAGTTTAATTTGATAGAGTAGCTCATAGAACTCAGGAAAACACTTTACTTATATTTACACATTTATTATAGAGGATGTTACAAAGTATTCAGATGAACAGCCAGATGAAGGGATGTGTAGGGCAAGGTCTGGAAGGAAAGGGGCGTGGAGCTTCTATACCCTCTCAGTGTACAAGCCTCCAGGAAACTCCATGTGTTTAGCAATCTGGAAACTCTCTGAACCCTGTGCTTTTGTGTTTTTGTCATGGCTTCATTATGTAGGCATGATTAATTAAACCATTAGCCAGCATTGGACAGCTCAACCTTCAACCCTTCTCTCCCCCTCTGAGATTGGTGAGTAGGACTTCAAATTCCTACCATCTGATCACGTGATCGTTTTTCCTGGTAACCAGCCCTTATCCTGAGGCTATGTAAGAGCCCACCAAGATCCACCTAATTAGAATAAAAGATGCTTCTGTTTAGGAAATTTCAAGGGACTTAGGACCTTCCTGTCAGGAACCAGAGGCAGAGACCAAATACATATTTCTTATTGTATCACAATGTCACAGAGGTATATTGATTTTATTAATCTTTTCAAAGAATTAGCTTGTGATATTGGTGGTTTTTTTTTCCTATTTATTTAAATATTATTGATACCATCTCTACTTTTTCTTTTTCTTCTTTTTTTCTTTTTCTTTTTTTCTTTTTTTTTTTTGGGAGATGGAGTCTTGCTGTGTCGCCCAGGCTGGAGTGTAGTGCACTGCGTGATCTCGGCTCATTACAACTGCTGCCTTCCAGGTTCAAGCAATTCTCCTGACTCAGCCTCCAGAGTAGCTGGGATTACAGGCGTGAGCCACCATACCCAGTTAATTTTTTGTATTTTTAGTAGAGATGGGGTTTTACTCTCTTGGCCAGGCTGGTCTCAAACTCCTTACCTCAGGTGATCTGCCTGTCTTGGCCTCCCAAAGTGCTGGGATTGCAGGCGTGAGCCACTGCGTCTGGCCTCTACTTTTTCTTGTTTTCTGGTTGCTTTGAGTTTAATTTGCTGTTCTGTGTCTAGTTTCCTAGGGTAAAACCTAGAATATTGATTTAGATCTTTTTTTTTTCCTACTATATGCATTCAATGCTTTAAATTTCCATCTAAATACTGCTTTTGTTATATCCTGCACATTTTGATGTTTTGTTTTTATTTTCATTTAGTTCAAAACATTTTAAAATTTATCTCGAGATTTCTTCTCTAATCCACTGATCTATCTGTTGTTTATAGCATGTTGTTTAATCTCTTGCTATTTGGAGGTTTTCCAGTTATCTTTCTGTTCTTGATTTCTAGTTTATTTCTGTTGTGGTTTGAAAGTAGACATTGCATGATTTGTATTCTTTTAAATTTGTTTAAGTGTGTTTTATGGCCCAGAATGTGGTCTGTCTTGGTGAATATTGCATGTGCGCTTAAAATAAATGTGTATTTTGCTGTTGTTGGATGAAGTAGTCTGTAGATGTCAATTACATCCAGGTGATTAATGGTGTTGGTGAGTTTGACTATGTTCTTACTGATTTTCTGCTTGCTGAATCATCTGTACATTTCTGATAGAGGGGTGTTGAAGTCTCCAACTATAATAGTCTCTTCATCTATTTCTCCTTTCATTTCTGTCAGTTTTTGCCACATGTATTTTGAAACTTTTAAATTAGGCACATATACATTAATGATTGTTATATATCTCCTTGGAGAATTAATCTCTTTATCAGTACATAATTTGTCTCTGAAAATTTTCCTTGGTCTGCTGTCTGCATTGTCTTCTATCATGAGGCTTGTCTGCATTGTCTGAAGTTAACATAGTTCTCCCTACTATTTTTGATTAGTGCTAGTGTTACAGGAAAGGGGTATCCATCCAGACCCCAAGAGAGGGTTCTTGGATCTTGTGCAAGAAAGAATTCAAGGCGAGTCAACAGTGAAAAGTAAAAGCAAGTTTATTAAGAAAGTAAAGTGCTGAAATGACAGCTACTCCATAGACAGAGTAGGACATTCCTGAGAGTAAGAGGAGGAGCATGTCCACCCTCGGTACAACGCTTGTATATATACAGGTTAAACATAGACCTTGGGGAGATGTGCTCTGCTACAAGGGTTTATGATAAAGGATTAATTTTCTTAATTACTACATTTTGCAAGAATCAATATTACTATCTTAAAAGCAGAATTAGGAATGTCTTTGTTCTCCAGATATCAGGATATTTGGACACTCTCAAGTCTGGGTCTGTTTTAGTAAACATTATTAATTCATTCTCTTATCCATAAACATCTAGAGGCTAGGAATGCCTAATTTTCTGGGAATATAGCCCAGCAAGTCTCAGCCTCATTTTCCTAGCCCTTACTCAAAATGGAGTTGCACTGGTTCGAATGCCTCTGACATTAGCCTGGTATATCTTTTTCCATTTCTGTGCTTTCAATCTATATGTATGTTTACATGTAAATACAACATGTAGTTGAACTTGTGTTTTGATCCACTCTGACAATCTCTGTCTCTTACTGGGTGCATTCAGCCCATTGATGTTCAAAGTGATCACTGATATATTTGGATTAATATTTACCATATTTGTTACTGTTGCCCTTATTTTTGTTCTTAGTTTTGTCTTCCCCTTTTTTCTCTCTTCTGTGGTTTTAATTTAGAATTTCATGATTCCATTTTTCTTTTTTAGCATATTAGTTATATTTCTTTTAGTGGTTACCCTGGAGTTTGCAATTTATATTTACAACTAATCCAAGTCAACTTTCAAATGAAACTATTCCACTTCATGGGTTGTGTAAGTATCTTATAGTAACCAAATTATCTTTATTTCTTCCTCCTGTCCCTTGTGTCTTTGCTATCATTCATCTCAATTCTACGTAAGCATATATAATACATATATATATATTCAAAATAAAGTGACAAGGATATATTTATATATATAATATGTTCATATACATGTATATAGTCTTGCCATTCTTATTTTGAATGAACCGTTTTCTGTGAAATACTTTACAAATAAAAAAAAAGCTGCAAAAGCACTTCTTCTAACGTTCTTGTAAGCCAGATCTACTGTCAATACATTTTCTCAATTTTTTATTTATCCAAAAAAGTATTTATTTATTCTTCACTTTCGAAGGATAATTTCACAAAGCACAGTACTCTAGGTTGTGCTTTCTTTCTCTCAACACTTTAAATATTTCCTTGCTTGCATATTTCCTGTGGAGAAGTCCGATGCAATTCTTAATTTGCCCCTCTATCTAGGTGTCTGAGTTCATTTTCTGTTGCCTGTAACAGAATACCTGAAATTGGGTAATTCATAAGAAATGAAATGTTTCTATGGTTTTTTAGTTATATTTTTACCACACAACTTTATATAATGTAATTACCTATTTACTTTTTTTTGTTGGTTTTCCTTTAACAGACCTTAAAGTTCTTGTTGTCATGGTTCGTATCTTATTTTTTTGTATGTCTCTATCTAAAACTTTACCTGGTATTCATTACATTGTAAGAACTCAATATATGCACTTTGAAGTAATGGTTTTCCTGACTTTTAGCCTACAGGATTTGCTGTAATTTAAATAGTTACTCACTCTGTTCTATTCACAGTGCTAATCATTCCCTTCTATGTGCCTACTGCATACCTTGTACAAACCTCCATTATTACACACAGCATCCTGTACTCTCATCATTTCTTTTATTTTCTGTCTTATTCTATTAAACATGTCCTCTAGATGAAGAATCTATATCTTATTTAACTTGCTCTTCCAAATACCTAGCACAATGCTTGCCACATGTGGGAAAGTCAGGAATTAGTCACTAAAACAAAATTGAAATAGGTATACAAAGTCATTCACAAATCATCCTGCCAAGTACAAACCAAGTTATGAATATTTTAATTTTACCAGCATTCTTTAGTCTTAAACAAAAGAAATTTTAAGGGTAGCATCATATTTTTCAAACAAAGTTTCTAATGGCAGGCAAATTCTGGATTTCCCTGAAAATCATTTTTTCCCTCCCTGAGCATACATGGCATTCTATTACTAGAAATTTTTGTATAAAAAAATGTGTGAACTAAAACCTAATATAACTTTAAGACCAAAGGTACTGAGCAGTTTAAAAGTGATTTACAAGGCAATGTCAGAACTCCACAAGATTTTTTTTTTAAATTTTTTTTTTTTTTTTAGAGAGAGCTCTGAATGCATTTAACTTACATGTTTTATGACTTGAACTGACTCTTACCCAGCAAATGCAATTCTTGGAGACTAAGCAAAAATCAATTTAGGAGTTCTCAAAAAACTGTTCTACATTTTTAGATCATCAGAATATACGTGTTTTCAAATAAGAAGGAAAATTTTCTTCTGATTTAGCAATCTGAAATACACAGCAAGAAGAAATAATGTTAATAATCAGTATCTTACTATTAACTTCATTAAGGTAGTGTCAAAATGATGAAGAAAAAATTTTTAAAGGCAGGGGCAAGCCCCTGCTCTGGCCTGTAGAGCTTGGAATTCATCATCCCATTCTAAGAAGCAAAAAACTTAACAAACTGAAAAACCAACAACTTTTCTTATATCCATCGAGAAAAGTGAGGTCATAGGGCAAACCGCTGCTTCTAAAATTGGAGACACAGATAGACAAATACAGAGAATGACAGTTAACCAGAGCAGAAATCCACAAGCACAGTAACCAGTGCTGCCAGGGTAGAAAAACCTAAGTATAGTTGACAAATTGCTAAAGACTTGAATTAAAAAGGCTGAGAGATAAAAATTCTAGGGGGACCTAGTTATTGGGGTCTTTTGTGAGTTTTATTTCCAGGAGTTCAACCAAGTTCTCATAGTAAAGAGTAGAGAAAAATCCCTTCATGGTTCTGGCAGAAGGAGGCGAAAAGTAAGCATTTCGAAATATACTACAGCATTCTGTTCTTAACAAGGCCTGCGTTAGGGGAAACTATTTTACCAGAGCCTAAACTATTGAGGTTTTATCAGAGCCTGACTGATCTGGGAGAAGGAAAATACCCAGCTCCAGCCTTCTGTAGCCTTCCACGTGGGAAAAGGGAAATACCCAACTGCAGCCCTGTCTAGCCATCCTGCCCAACCTAAGGGAGGGAAATACTGACAAGCACTTGTGAAGTTCATAGTTCAGGGGCACAAGCTCACAAAGAGACTAAAACCGAAATATAGGCCCCACTCAGCACCTGTTCACCACTTTACTAAAGGCCTATTATCACAGTTACTGTTACCAAGTACATTATGTCTGTTTGTCAAGAAAAAATTATAAGTCATAGTAAAAGGCAAAAACACAGAACAGACTAAATGAGCATCAGAATCAGAGTTAGATAAGGCAGTGGTGAGGGCTGGGTATAAGAGTCAGAGAAGGCTTCTGACGGGAAAACTTGAGCCAGGTTTGAAAAGATGTGTGGGAAAAGACAAGGAAAAAAA
Source organism: Chlorocebus sabaeus (assembly GCF_047675955.1). Classification (NCBI taxonomy): domain Eukaryota; kingdom Metazoa; phylum Chordata; class Mammalia; order Primates; family Cercopithecidae; genus Chlorocebus; species Chlorocebus sabaeus. Next base: position 65,943,440 of record NC_132918.1, read on the forward strand.
GGATAAGGAGCATGGGATGACTGTTTAAGTAGAGACTAGCTATGCAAAGACCCAGAGACCTGAGAAACAGTTTAGCAAATTTGGGGCGTGTGACCTGAATGTCAGCAGTGAGGGTGGCCAGTTAATATTCAGTGCTGGATAGGCAGCTGGAGAGTCATATAGGAAGAGGCTTGTATATCATGCTAAGCTATATACATGGTAGGAGGAATCTTTAAAGTGTTTCAAACAGGGGAACAGCAGGAACAGCATCATCAAATTTGCCTTCATAAAATATCACTATGAAAACATTGTGGAAAAGAAGGATTAGAAGAAAATAAGATTAGAGGCAAAAAGATCAACTAGAGTTTCTTATAGGAATTTTTATTGGAAATGGACATAGTCTGAACTCAGACAGGAACAGTGGGTATAAAGAAGAATCAAGACGTGGCATGGAATGACTCCGAAGGAGACACCCTTGTTTCTGGCTTATGATGGTGCCATTTCCTACATGGAAATGATGGTGAATGATGGCAAATGAATAGGGATGGGGAGCAGTCCAGTGGGAATGATATATTTAGTTTGGGGCATGTTATGGTTAAAATGAAGCTCCAAATAAATATTTCAGTAAAGCAGTTGGGAAATTCAAGTTTGAAATTGATTACAAATCCACACCCAATTATAGGTGAAGAACTAGATAAAGACACTTTGGAAAGAGTGAATAAAATTGCTTAAAATGGAGCCCAATGAATCCTATTATGTAAAGGATAAAATGAGGAGGAGTAAGGAAGCAGAAAACTAGAAAGGATGTCAAGAAGGAGTGACCGATGAGGCTGGGACAAAACAGAAAAGGATGGTATTACAGAAACCAAGTGGAGGTTCTAGAATGATGGAATTGTTAATATTAATAAGTGCTTCAGTGAGACCAGGAGAAGGCAAAAGGATAAATGATACATAAAACTAAAATAGCTACTTGGATTGAAACAAAATGTGTGACCAGTTTTGATGACATAATGGGATTGTGTGGAAATGAAAGCTAGAATTCAGTGAGCTGTGGAGAGAAATGAGGATGGTAGGGTGCATTTTGTCCAAGACACTTATGTCTGAAGGAAAAGTCATAGTAGCCATGGAGTAAAGCACCAGCTATTTCTAAAAATACAGTCCATGAAAGCAGATATACCCCTAGCCTTATTGACTGTTGTAAATTTCTTTTACAGTGTCTGGCACTGAATTCATTTGTTAAATGAATGCATAAACTATATAGGAGAGACATGAGGATGTCTATTTATCAATAGAAAAAAAAGAGACTCAGTGTAGGTGCTGGACTCCAAGTAAGAACAAACTTTTAAGAGAGCCTGGGGCTAAGATGTTGTGGCTAGGAGGAGGAGAAGCTCTGGGACTCAGCATAAAACACACACTTTGGAATGACGACTCTCCTACTCAGACCCGTGGGAATAGGATGGTGAATAATGTCAGAAAATTTCAGTGCAATTCCACCGGGAAGTTGAGTGATGCAGAGACCTGTTTGCATTCTTGAGATTTTGTGGTTACGAATCCAGTGTGTCCTGACCTTGAATGACCCTCTAAAAATGACAAAAATAACTCAGATAATTGTGGGTGTAACAGAGGTAAAGAGGCTGAATTATTTGAAATGATAGTCTCAGTTTTACCTGACATGCTGAAGGGAACTGGTCTTCATTTCCAGTGTTTTGCCAGTCTCAGTGTTAATCATGCTGACTGTTCCTTTCAATACCCCTCTGAGGTAAGTTAGCTCCTCCATTAACCCTACTAGAAGAAGTCTGACTCAGCAGGAATACTACATGAGAAACAGAAAATCCAGTTCAGACCTTGCAGTCACCCAACCCAAGTTACTGTCTGAGGACCCCATCATTCTTTTCTGCAGATAAAGAAATACCAAGATTGACTCAGCATAGAATGTGTGGATAAGAGTTGAACGATTAGAATACAGCTATCATGTGACTCAAAACCCCATATTTCTAGAATGATGGCAAATGAATAGGGATGGGGAGCAGTCCAGTGGGAATGATATAGTTAGTTTGGAGCAGAATAGAAAAGGATGGTATTACAGAAACCAAGTGGAGGTTGTAGAATGAGCAAGCATACTATCAGAATGAGCATTCATACTATTAGAGCGATATTATTTTAAAACAGCTGCTAGATTAAGAAAGGTGCCTGTGCCTAGTCCCTCTACTGCCTTTAAGCCTTTATGTGGAGTGTGAGAGACCGGTGATCACCACTGGTTCAAATAGAATTTTGTATGTGAATGTAGGTGTAATATAACGTTCTCCAGCTCCAACTTCGAGTATGTGTAAGGCAGTCCCTGAGGAAGTTCTCTTCCTGACTACACATGAGCTATCCTTGCAGGGTAATTGCAAGAGTCTGAAATTCTATACTACCTAGTTTGGGGAACAAGCTGGTGCAATTTGAATTTTACCATCCACAAAACCACATTTGTATTCCCAGTAGTGTTGGAGAAGTGCGGTTGGATCCCTCCTTTGTGTAAAATCTCGAATCTCTCCTCCGACAGCTCAGGTTGAGCTCATGATACCTGTCTCCATGAGGTAAGATACAATGACAAGGTAATCTGATGATTTACTTTTCCTCTGTATGCCTTTGGGGTTTCTTTTCTCTTCTGCCAGCAAATAATCAGGCAAGTGAAGTGACTTACACTAGTGCGGATTTGAACGATGGGTTTGTTTAAAATTTGATATTTTGTTAATCATAATTTTTTGCATTAACTTTAATTTTTTTAAATTGGTGCAAAAAATTGCGATTAACAAAATAATCAAATTTAGATTTTTAAAATCAAAACTTATGTAAAAAGGTTGCATTATTATTTACCTTGATAGCTAATTTTGTGTGTATGTGTGTGTTTGAGGAGCGTATCTTAAGTGTTTTGCCTGAGTGAAGTGCCTACTCACCTTACTATATTCTCCATGCTGGAAACAAGTGTGTATTTATTAAAGCTTTGTTTTTCCTTTTAAAATAGTTTCCTTGGCTAGTTATATGATCTTAGATTCACTACATAACCAGTCCTTCTTGGGATAAAAACCAGATGGTGAATTGTTGTGCTCTGAGATAGATTTTACTTTTGGAAATTTTCAGATTATAAAGATTGTCACTTCGTGTAGGTTTTGAGGAAGTTCTGAGGGTAATTGCAAAGGAATGACTAAAAGAGATATTGGACACAGGGATAACATTTAATAATAGATCTTTTTAAAAGTTGATGCTCTGAAGATCCATTTGGGTAGTTAAGGTGAAGGTATGTTTGCGCCAAAGGCCACATTATTTTTTTTTTTGTGCCATGTATTTTTGATGAAGTAAATTTGAACTTACATAGTTCATATCATCCTGATGCAAAAACACATTAATTCCTTAAATAAATGCATGTGCTTATTTTGTTGACACAAACTAGAAATATGTATTTCTGAGAGGGATAATATCTGGAATATGCATTTTTCCATTTATTGCCCTGTTACTGAAAAAATGCTGCAAAGATTTTGTCTTAGGTCACTGTATTGTGGCCACATGCCTTCATATCCTTGACATGTCTGTATCTGCACACACCTATTTCTAATTTTTTTGTTGTAATAGCTTTTGCCTGAAAGCAGTCTAGAATTTCTGTGATAGGAGAAGGGAAAGAGCAAGATAGAGAAATAGGACTTTCCCACTCTTGTTTCCCCACAGAAACATTAATTTGAACAACCATTCATGCGTGAAAATACCTTCACAAGAGCTAAGGGAACCAGGTAAGAGATCACAACACCTGGATGTAGCTCAGGAAAAAAAAAAAAGGTGCATTGAAGAGGTCAAAAAGAACAGTTTTACATTAACTGCATTACCCTTTTCCCAAATGCAGGCAGCACAGTGTGGAGAAGGATGCTCTCTGCATGTGGGAAGGACAGGGAAGTGAGGACCAGACTTTGCCTTGGACCCCAACATAGGCCACTATAGTAAAACCCAGTGTGGGGCAGGCTTCTGTGGACCCAGGTGCCAGACTGAAACTTGTAGACTGAGCTATTACACTTGCCCCAGTGCCTCGCTATATCACATAGCACCAGGCTCCAGGCCTGCCTGCTGAACTCAACCTCTGGTCTTCCCTACCATTAGGCCAACCTCAGTGGCTCCAGGCTTCAGACCACCCTCAGTGCCAGGCCAGCTCCAGTGGAGCTGGGCTTTGGGCCTATACCAGTGGCACCAGCATTTGGACCTGCTCAGGGCCAGGCTGACTCCAATGACTCCAGGCTCCAGACCACCCCCAGTATCAGGTTGACCCCTATGGCCCTAGGCTTTAGGCTTGTCATAGCCCAAGTCTACCCCCAAAGCCCTTGTCATTAGGCCAGCACCCATGGCCAGCCCCTCCAGATGAAAGTTCCAGGTCCATCTAGCAGTAGGACAACTCCTGCACCTCCAGACATGAGGCCCATCCTAGGATGCAGCCGAGGCCAGAACTAAGTTGATCCACACAGACCTAGGTGTCATGCCTGTTCCAATGCCAGATTTGCACATGGCTTTAGGCACTATGTCAACACACATGGACACAGGCTCCAGGCTCCCCAGCAGAGAGAGGCTCCAGCAACACTCTTACATATCCAAGCTTCAGAGTAGACTCTGTGGACCTAAGGCCTAGGTTTACCCTTGAAGACTTAGGATCCAGGCCCATTCCAGAGGACACAGACTTCAGACCCATCCTACTGCCTGGCCAGCCCCTTCAGATTCAGACTGACAGCCCACGTCAGTGCCAAGTCAGCCCCTGTGGACATGGGTGTCAGGTTAGTTCTCAGGGGTATAGGTTCCAGGCTCACCCCAGTAGACCCACTTGACAGGCCCATTCCAGTGGATCCAGAACCACCCAGTGGCAGACCCAGGCACCAAGCCAGTAGCTAGATGACTCCAGCAGCAAGCCTTCTGATAAACTATGCCAGAAGGCCTGCCCACAATTTCTGAGTGGGCTGGCAAGTAAAGGGCTTTCTCAGACAAAGCCGGCCTATGAAGACATAATTAAGTGTATACTTCTTCAAATGGGCAGACACCAATGCATGGCCTGAAAAATCACGGACAATGAGGGAAACATGGTATATCTGAAGGGAAATAAAGTGCCAGTGATAATCCTAAATAAATAAAAACACTTGAGTAGCCTGAAAAAGAATTCAAAATACTGTTTTAAGTAAGCTCAGTGAACTTCAAAAACAAACAAACAAACAAAAAACAGAGAAACGATTCAAAAAAATGAAGAAAACAATAAATGACCAAAATGAGAAATTTAATAGAATCATAAATGTTTAAAAAATTGAATAGAAATTCTGGAGCTAATGCAATCAATGAAGTGAAAAATGTGTGTGTGTGTATGTGAGAGAGAGAGAGAGAGAAGCGGGGAGAGAGAGAGAGCAAGAGAGAATCAGTTGCAGAATTGATCAAGTCAAAGCCCATCTGAACTCTTAAAGATAGGTTATTTGAACACATGTAGTCAGAGGAGCAAAAAGAAAAACAGAATGAAATGTAATGAAGAAAGTTTACGGGATTAGTGGGACAGCATCAGAAGTGCAAATTTTCAAGTCAAAGGACTTCAAGAAAGAGAAAGGGAAGGCGAATCTGTTGAAAGCTTATTCAAAAAAAAAAAAAAAAATAGTGGAAACTTTCCAAACCTAGGGAAAGATACAAACATCTAGGTACAGGAATCTCAAAGGTCTACAATTAGGTTCAATCTGAACAGGCCTAGCCCAATACCTATTATAATCAAATTGTCAAAAATCAAAGGAGAGAGGATTCTGAAAGGAGCAAGAGAAAAGAAGCAAGTAATATTTAAGGGAGTTTCAATAGGCTAGCAGATTTCTCAACAGAAATTTTACAGGCTAGGAGAGAGTGGGATGATATATTTATAGTTCTGAAGGAAAAAAAAAAAAGTCTGTCAATAATAACGTGCCTGGAAAGTCTGTTCTTCTTCAGAAATAAAGGAGAGAGAAAGACTTTCCAGACAAACAAAATTTGAGGTAGTTCATTATCATGAGCTCTGTCTTACAATAAATGCTAAAGAGAGCTCTTCATGCTGAAAGAAGAGGTTGCTAATTTGTAACATGAAAACATATGAAAATATAAAACTCGTAGGTAAAAGTAAGCACACAGTAAGAAGAATAATACTGAAATACTCTAACGGAACGTAAGCCATTATATCTTTAGTATGAAGGTTAAAATACAAAACTATTAAAAGTATTAATAGCTACAATAATTTGTTAAGGGATATGCAATATAAAAGATATGAATTATATCCTTAAAATTCAAAATATAGAAAGAGAGTGGAGTAAAAATGTGGACTCTGTATGTGTGTGTGTGTGTGTGTGTGTGTGTGTGTGTGTATGAGATCAAAGTTGTTATCAGCTTAAAACAGCCTGTTATAAGATATTTTCATAAGCCTCATGGTGATCATGAAGCAAAAACCTATAATGGATATGTGATAAATAGTAAAGAACCAAAGGATACCACTAGAGAAAAACACTTACACAGGAAGACAGCAAGAGAAGAAAATGAAAAAAAACTTAAGAAAAGATGGAAAACAATTAGCAAAAGGGCAGTGGTTAAGTTCTTGCTTATCAGTAATTATCTTGAATGTAAATAAATTCTTCAAACAAAGGGCACAGAGTGGCTGAATGAATATAAGAACCAAAATACAACCATTTGCTGCCTAAAAGAAACTCATTTCACTTGTAAGGACACAAGTAGTCTGAAAGTGAAGAGAAGGAAAAAAGATACTTTATGCAAATAGATCCAAAAAAGAGCATAGGTTAAAAATTACATCAAATAGCCATTAAGTGAAAACTGTAAAGTGAAGGTAATTACAAAGACGGTAATTTATAATGATAAAAGGGTCAATTCAGCAAGATGATGTAGCAATTGTAAATACATTCAATATTGGAGCACCTAAATATAAAAAAAATTAATAGAACTGAAGGGAGAAATAAACTGCCATACAATAATATGGTACTTTAATACACCGCTTTTAGCAATGGACCAATCATCCAGATACAAAATAAACAAGAAAATATCAGACTTAAACTATACTTTAGACCAAATGGGACCTAACAGACAAATACAGAACATTTCACCAAACAGCAGCAGAATACACATATTTCTCAAGTACACACAGAACGTTCTCTAGGGTAGATCATATGTTAGGCCACAAAATAAGTCTTAGCATATTTTAAAATACTGAAATTATATTATGTATCATTTCTGATCACAATAGTATGAAATTGGATATCAAAAACACCTTGAATTTGGGAAAAATTCACAAATACGTAAACATTAAACAACTTACTCCTAAACAACTAGTGGGTCAATGAAGAAATTAAAAGGGAAATTAAAAAAACTTGAGACAAATGAAAATGAAAACACAACATACTAAACTTACGAGATGAAGCAAACGTAGTTCTAACAGGGAGTTTTATAGCACTAAATGCTTACATCAAAAAAAAAAAAAAAGAAAAAAAAAAGAAGAAAGAGATCAAGTAAGCAACCGAAGACTGCACCCCAAGGAAATAGAAAAAGAACAAACTAACCCCGAAGTTAGTAAAAAGAAGGAAATAATAAAGCTTAGAGCAGAAATAAATAGAGTAGAAAAACAATGTAAAAGATCAATGAAACTGAGTTGGTTTTTTGAAAAGATAAAGTGCAATCCCCAAATTCATATGAAACCACAAAAGACCAAAAATACCCATAGCAATCTTGAGCAAGAAAAATAAAGCTGGAATTACTACATCATTTGATTTTAAAATATACTACAAAGCTACAGTAATAAAAAACAGCATGGTACTGGCATAGGAATAGACATATAGATCAATGGGACAGAATAGAGAGACTGGAAATAAATCCATGCATTTATGACCAACTGATTTTTTTTTATAAAGATACCAGGAATATACAATGTGTGAAGGACAATCTTTTAAATAAAATTTTGTTGGTAAAACTGTGTCCACATGCAGAAGAATGAAATTAGACCCTTATCTCATGCCATATACCAAAATAAATCCAAAATGAATTAAGGACTTAGAAATAACATGCCAAGCTATAAAGCCATCAGAAAAAATACAGCAGAAAAGCTCCATGATATTGATCTGCATAATGATTTCTTTTTATCTATAACCCCAAAAGAATAGGTAACAAAAGCAAGAACAGACAAATGGAATTATATCAAAGTTAAAATCTGCATTAAAAAAGGAAGCAATTGACAGGATGGAGAGACATCCCATGGAATGGGAGAAAATATTTGCAAACCAAAAGTCTGATAAGAAGTGAATATCCAAAATATATAAGGAACTCAATAGCAAGAAAATAAATAGCCTGATTAAAAAATGGGGCAAGAACGTGGACAGACATTGCTCAAGAGAAACATAAAAATGGCCAACAGGTATGTGAAAAAATGATCAGCATCACTAATGATCAGAGAAATGCATGTTAAAACCACAAGGAGTTATCAGCTCACACTTGTTAGAAAGGCTTTTTAAAAATGATGAAAGATAAGTGTTGGTGAGGATGTAAAGAAAAATAAATTTTTTTTTTTTTTTTTTTTTAAATGGAGTTTCACTCTTGTTGCCCAAGTTGGAGTTCAGTGGCATGATCTTGGCTCACTGTAACCTCCACCTTTGGTGTTCAAGCAATTCTCCTGCCTCCGCCTCCTGAGTAGCTGGGATTACAAGCGCCGGCCACCATAATGGCTAATTTTTGTGTTTTTAGTGGAGATGGGGTTTTGCCATGTTGGCCAGGCTTGTCTCAAACTCCTAGCCTCAGGTGATCCACCCGCCTCGGGCTCCCAAAGTGCTGGGATTACAGGTGTGAGCCACCGTGCCCAGTCAAGAAAAAGAAATTCTTACACACTATTGCTGTGAATGTAAAATTAGTGTAGTCATTATAAAAAACCGTTATGAGCCTCCTCAAAAAATAAAAACAGAACTACCATAAGATCCAGCATTCCTATTATAGGGTATATAGCCAAAGGAAGTGAAATTAGTATATTGAAAAGATATTTGCACTTTCATGGTCATTGCAACATTATTCACAACGGCCAAGATAGCAAATCAAACTAAGTGTCTGTCAGTGGATGAATGAATTTAAAAAAATGGCATATATACACAATGGAATACTATTCAGCCATAAAATAATCAGGTGTGACAACATGGATGAATCTGGAGGACTTTATGTTAAGTGAAGTAAGCCAGGCACAGAATGACAAACCCCACATGATCTCAGTTACATGTGGAATCATAAAAAGTTGAAATCATAGAAGTAGAGAGTAGAGTGATGGTTACTAGAGGCTGGGGCGGTGATGAGGGAGTGAGGGTTGGGCAGACTTTGGTCAAAGGACAAAAAATTTCCTGTCAATAGGAAGAAAAAGTTCAAGAAATCATTTGTACAATGTGGTGACTATGGTTAAAAATGCTAACAGTAGATTTTAAGGGTTCTCATCAGAAAAATGGTAACTATGTGAGGTAATACATATGTTAATTTGATTTAGCCATTCCACAGTGTATATATGTTTCAACATATAATGTTTTACACAGTAAATATATAATTTTTTTGTTTTTCAATAAAGAAAATAAAAATCATTAAAAATTGCTATGATATTTACTTAAAGAAAGCTAAGCATTGCAGGCCTTCTTGGTGCTATTGGTATTTGTTACAAACCATAGTTGTTACCCAGTCACAACCACACATAGTATCAACTCTCCAATCTTACATATATTTTCATTTTTCTTGGGAAAATACCTAGGTATAAATTTATTGAATTATGTAATAAGTGACTGTAAGGAACTTTCGAACTGTTATTAAAAAGATCTGCATCATTCTCATTCCTACTAGAAATGTATGAGTTTTTGTGGTGCTGGATGCTTGCCAGCACTTTGTGTTGCCTATTTCCTTTTGTTGTTCTAGTAGATGGGTAGGGGTATCCAGTGCGGTTTACATTTTTATTTCCCCAGCCACAAAACATGAAGATTTCTGTTACTGAAAAAACTGACTGATGGTCAGTTTTAACTAGGTAATAGTTTAAAACTTTTCAACTTGATTCTTCTAAGATTATCTAACACGTTATACATAAAGTAATATATATTATTGTTAGCAGAAATATAATGAGTTTATACTTCAAGAGTAGGGAACTACTTAAGGAGATAAATACAACATCTGTTAATTTCTTTGAAGTCAGCCTAATTTAAAATTTCAAAGCATAATAGGTATTTGTTTTGTTGGTGGTTTTGTTTTCTAAGAAATAGTAAGTCAAAACTACTAAAAAATCAACTGGTTACACTTTCATTATAAGTAGTAATTTATATGCAATATTATAAACTTCAAATATTTTTGTACTGGTGTACATAAAAAGTAATTGTAGAATTAATTATTGACTATTATTTTTCTTTTAGTAGTCAAAACTATTCATGTATGATTTTAAGTGTGCTTGACTTCAAGTATATACTGACTGCTTTAGGAATTTAGCTCTTCTCATACTTCAAAACACTTTGAATAAATGGTAAGTGCTTTTGAAAATACTTTTCTGTGCATGTTCTGATGGCTAGGGACTGGTAATAAGTTACATGGCTGTGTCGAGTGCAGGTCTGGTGTAGAATTACTATCAACTATATTGATAAATGGTGCAATTTACTGTATTCTGATTTTTTAAAATAACATTACACTGCTACATAGAGTACTTCACCTATTTTTTTTTCCGATGGAGGAATTGACACTGGCAAGTGAATATAAATAAAGTTGAAAAGACTTTGATACATAATCCTTGAGATAATTTATATATGATTTTTGATAATTCTGACTCCCTAAATTCTTTTTTCTTCAATTATAGAAACTGATCAAGTGAATGTATTTGCTTGAATTATGCACATATTGCCAGCATTTATAAATTCAAATTTATACACTGGAGCCCCATCTATTCTATGTAGATAATTTCAAAGAATTCGAATAAAAAAAAGATGGTGACAATTCATTATTTTAACTTTACTGTCTTAGGAGACAATGATGGTGTTCTATTAAAGTGCTACTCAAAGTATGTTTTGTGGGTGGATGTTGGTCCACAAACATAGCGGTCTACAATGACATATGTTCAGAAATTGAAGGCACACGTTTTGGAACTTTTAAAGTAATTGGAAATTATCATGACTTCCAAGCAGTGCAATGCAGAAAAGTTGGTCTATGATGACCTGGGGTGGGACGAGGGCCAGGGGTAGGGTTAATATGATCCTTCATTAGATGCTTTGAAAAGCGCTTATCGATAACATAATAGCAATTCTCTGAATTCTTTGACTTCGAAACATAACTTTATTGAGTGTGTGCCATGTGTCAGGTACCATGCTAAATATTTTACAGTGGTGTCTTATTTATCTCACATAAGATTCCTACTATGTGTTCTTGTTGGATCCATTTTACAGAAGCACAAAGACGTATCTTGCTTAAGGTCACACAGCTAGCAGATACATATCAAGATAACTGTAGAGAATAAAGTAGCTTTAGGTAAACTGATAATTCTACTTTGACAGTAATTCTTGCTGGTTTCAGCTCTTACATATGCAACTGAAGGACAGTAAGTTTTATATATATACACGTTGTAGGACTTTCTGAGACATGTGCCTCTGGTTTAGGATGGAGGAGTGGACAACCAACCTAGATAAATCACAGCCTTACTATTTCAGGGATGAAAGGAATCCTCCTCTGTCCCAGTGTGAACACTTCAGATATATGTTACCACAGAAAAAACATAAATCTCACTTATAACCAATAGGAGAGCTCCAACACATTCATGAAAGATCCACCGTGGAGACCCAAATACCTCCCAGTAGGCCCCACATCCAACATTGGAGAACAAATTTCAACATGAGATTTGGAGGGGACAGATATCCACAGTGCCTTTCTTTGATGATTCTAATTGGCTCTGAGGTGAAAATTTAATGATTAAGTATGTTAGGTGTTGAGTAAAAGGCTAAGGTATTCCTATTTGATAAGTGTATCAAATTGACACATAGAAGATGGGACAATGCTTGTGTTTCTTCAAAGTATCTTTTGTATTTGTTTGATTCCTGGATTTTGGTAGATTCTGGTTAGGAATTGTTGCCAGATGAGGGTTCTGATAGCTGAGCTCTTACTGTACTTAGCAAACCCATTAGTAAATATTAGAACTTTGTTGTGTGTTCTTTGTGTCTCTTACATATTCAGATTCAATACAGACAAATTATTATCAATATTTTTATTCAAATAACGTAAATGTCAAACATGTTATATGCATAGATTTACTAAAATAGCAAGGTGTTTGTTTCAAGGTGAGAGATGAGACTACTAAGCTTTTCTGTCTAGGTTGGCTTCTCCTTGCTTTACATAACTGCATCACTAACACAGAGCTGAATAGGTGCAGCTGTTGCTTTCTGTGTTATAATGATCACCATTAATTCTTCCTGGCAAATCTAGCCCTTGGGTATCAGTGGGTTAGGAAACAAAGACTGATCTGAAATGCTGGAGGTGGTGAAGGGAGTACTTAAGGGTATAGTTTTAAAACTTGGCTTTTTGGCGTGCCAACAATGTGAGATTAGCGTTGGAATTATATTTACTTGGAGGAGGATAGGCAGAGAAAGATTTTATTTTGTATTTCATTTTACTGGATGCCTTTTGACATTCTGGGCAGCATCAATTGGCAAAGGTGATTATGTAATCAATAGGGCAGAAGAAGAGCTCAGGGTTGCAATTAACATGTTATTGTACAAATCAAAGGAACAGTAAAAGGCAATTTGTTCAACTTGTCACCAGGCCTGGACAATCTGTGTGCAGACAAAAGGGAGACGGAAAATTGGACTGGAGAAGCAAGAAACTCAAAACAGGCTTTTGTTTTCTTTCTTTTCAACTTAGTATTAGTCAATGTACCTGTCTGACAACTTTAAAGTAGGTGACAGGGATCAATGATGCATTATTTCTAGTTTTTAAACTAACATTTAGAACTAGATTAAATACCTAAGTTATTTGGATGTTAGTTTTATAATTTTTAATATCTCACATTACGTCTCTATATTTGAATTTTTTGAATTTAAGACAGTCAACGTAATAGTTCTATTGGGATAAAACTTTGTTTTCTAACAAATCCCAGGCACTGGGTGCACTCCCTGCACTTTGGGTGGCCGAGGCAGGCAGATTGCTTGAGGCCAGGAGTTTGAAACCAGCCTGGACAACATGGTGAAACCCTGTCTCTACTAAAAATATAAAAATTAGCCAGGTGCGGTGGTGCATGCCTGAAATCCCAGCTTCTTGGGAGGCTAAGCCACAATAATTGTTTGAACCTGGGAGGCAGAGATTGTAGTGAGCCGAGATGGTGCCACTGCACTCCAGCCTGGGCAATTGAGCAAGACTGTCTCAAAAAAAAAAAAAAAAAAAAAAAAAAAAAAAAAAAAAAAAAAAAAAAAAAATCCCAGGCATGAAATCAATACATATTCATCTAGTAGCCCCTATACAACTCACAGCAAGTTACAAAAATTTATGAAGAAAAAGTTGTGAAACATTCCAGAATAAAATCAATGATGACCATATGATAAATCTTCCTATAATTTAGTTATGTTTAATTTAAAAAGTAGAGCTTTGGATAATATCCTTAGGTATATGAAAAATAATTTAGTGGAATCTCATTCTGTTCTTAAAGAAACTACTTAAAGGATATATTACTATTTGATACTTACAAGCCTTATAAAGTAGTTTGCACACATGTTATCCTTCCATCACCATATAATATTGAGCAGATTAATAAATAGTGCTGTGTGTGTCATACCTTGGTCTTTGAAACCGAGCAACACTTCACAAATGGCCTAATCTCCAAGTATGAGTGTTTGTATTTTTGTAATTATGTAGAACAATTATATAATGATACTGTTATCTCATTTTATGATTGAATATTTATTAATGATGTTATTCACTCATTTATTCAATAAACATTTATGGAATATCAATATTGTACCAGGCATTGGGTTACATACTATGTTTTTTTTTTTAACAGAATAAAAATATTTTCAAAATGTTTTATAGCTTAGGATAGTGATAAGAAGAGGCCCTCCAGCTAGATTGCTTTGTTTCAAAATGTACTACTGTCACTTACTAGACGACTCACTTTGGGCAAATTACTGAACTTCATAGTTAAAGTTGAAGTAATAATAATATTTCTTTCATGAAGTTCTTGTAAGGATCAAATGAGTTATGTGTGGGGGGTGTGTGTGTGTATAAATTAGGATACTACCTGAGAAAAACTTTATACACATGCACCTGTAGTTATACTATTTATTTCACTAGATGTGGTTCTGATGTTAGAACTGGGCATTGAGTGATTAAGATAGATGCTATCTCTATTAGTCTCTATTAGGGATCTCTAAGAAAGTAGGACCAATAGGATGTGTGAATACATATACATATATACACATATATACACATTTTTATATATAACTATATGTAAATGTACATATATCTATTTGTTTTATGTATAGATGGGCAGAGAGAATAATGTAGCTTGAGTCCACAGGCAACCCAGGGGCAGGATTCCCTTTGTATGTACTTGTGTTCAAATTTCCTCTTTTTTTTTTTTTTTGAGATGGAGTCTCGCTCTGTTGCCCAGGCTGGAGTGCAATGTTGCGATCTCAGCTTGCTGCAAGCCTCACCTCCTGGGTTGATGCCATTTTCCTGCCTCAGCCTCCCGAGTAACTGGGACCACAGGCGCCCGCCACCACTCCAGGCTAATTTTTTTGTATTTTTAGTAGAGACGGGGTTTCACCATGTTAGCCAGGATGGTCTTGATCTCCTGACCTCGTGATCCGCCCACCTTGACCTCCCAAAGTGCTGGGATTACAGGCATGAGCCACTGTGCCCAGCCTCAAATTTCCTTCTTATAAGGACATTGGCCATATTGGATTAGGGCCGTCCTCAAGATCTTGTTTTAATTTAATCACCTATTTAAATAACTTGTCTGCAAATATGACCACATTCTGAGTTACTGGGTACTAGAATTTCAACATATGAAAATTTCTGGGGGACATAGTTCAGTACATAACACCAGCCTAGTTCTATATAATACAACATATGCGGTAATAACAATAGTTTATACACAATTCTGAGGAAACAGAGGTAGGAGTACTTTTCGCTAGGCAGTGATAGTGGAAGTTTTGGTAGCAGCTGGAGGGATAGGCATTTCAGTGAAGATGCTATTTAAAAATGAAATTAAGCAAAAGAATTCACCTTGAGTACAAGCAAAGAAATTTCTAAATAGAGGGAACAGCACAGACACAATCAATGATGCACAGAAGTTCCTGGTTCCTTAGCGTTCTACAGGTCTTTCAGTTGAGGAGGTTGTGGGGAAGAATGAGAGGAAGTGAGCTTCAAGACTGGAAAAGAATGTAAGTGATTTTTTTTTTCTTTCCAACTTTTATTTCAGATTCAAGGGATACATGTGCAGGTTTGTTACATGGGTAAATTGCATGTCATGAGAATTTGGTGACCAGATCATTTTGTGACTCAGCTAATGAGCATAGTACCCTAGAGATAACTTTTTGATCCTCACCCACCTTCCATGCTCCACCTCAAGTAGGCCCTAATGTCTTTTGTTCCCTTCTTTGTGTCCATGTGTACTCACAGGTTAGCTTCCACTTACCAGTGATAACATACAGTATTTGGTCTTCTGTTCCTGCAATAAGTCACTTGGGATAATGGCCTCCAGCTGAATCCATGTTGCTGTGAAGGACATGATTTGATTGAGGCAGCGCTCCTTTCTTGGGGCCACTAGCTGCGGGGGTCTGCCCGCAGACCGTAACCCAAAAGATGGAATAAAACATACACGGATATGCAGATACTCTGTTTTGCCAGTCCTGCAGAATGTCCGAGCGCCTACACACCAAGAGAGGTTTATCACTGCAGCCAGCCTCCATCAGCTTGGGAGCTTGCATTTATTCATTAAGATTAGTTAACAAAAGCTTGAGTCAACACAAATAGAGGTAATTTAACATGGGTAAGAGAGTAGTTCTGTGAGTGACTCAGGTACTGCGGTCTAAAGTAAGTACTATTAGGGGGCAATATCCCTGGTCAACCTTCCCCGCCCCGAGAGGGCCATCTGGCTCAAAAGTTAGTTATTGGAGGTAGGGTAAGTCAGACCTAACTGGGGAAGCCTCTAATGTCCCTAATATTTACCCTATGACCTAATGCTCTAAGGTAAGAACCGCTGCCTTCATCCTGTTCAGTTATTACAAGCTATGTAACCTTTTGGCCTTCCAAAAAGGTATGTGACTATTCCCTATAACTTTTCCTAATATTTCCCTTTAATATTTCTGCCACCATCCTTAGTGGATCCCAACATTTGACTCTTTTTTTTTTTTTTTTTTTCCAGCTGCATGGTATTCCATGGTGTATATGTACCATATTTTCTTTTTTTTTTTTTAGTGTACCATATTTTCTTTATCTAGTCTACTATGAATGGGCATCTAGGTTGATTCCATGTATTTGTTATTGTGAGCAGTGCTGTGAAGAACATAGGCATGAATGTTTATGGTAGAACAATTTATATTCCTTTGGATATGTATCCAGCAATGGGATTGCTGGTTAAAATGGCAGTTCTGTTTTACATCCTTTGAGAAGTCTCCAAACTGCTTTACACAGTGGCTGCACTAATTTACATTCCCACCAGCACTGAATAAGTATTCCTTTTTCTCCATAACCTCATCAGCATCTATTATTTTTTGACTTTTTAATAATTACCATTCTGACTGGTGTGAAGTGGTGTCTTCTTGTGTTGATTTTCGTTTCTCTAATGATTAATGAGCATTTTCTCATGTGCATGGTGGCTGCATGTATGTCTTCTTTTTGAGAAATGTCTGTTCATGTCCTTTGTCCATTTTTTCAATGGGGTTTTTTTGCTTGTAAATTTGTTTTAAGTTTCCTGTAGGTTCTGTCATGCGTGTCTGTGTGAAGAGACTACCAGACAGGCTTTGTGTGAGCAATAAAGCTTTTTAATCACCTGGGTGCAAGTGGGCTGAGTCCGAAAAGAGAGTCAGTGTAGGGAAATAAGGGTGGAACCGTTTTAGAGGATTTGGGTAGGTAAAGGAAAATTACAGTCAAAGGGGGTTGTTCTCTGGAGGGCAGGGGTGGGGGGCGGTCACATGGTGCTCAGTGGGGGAGCTTTTGAGCCAGGATGAGCCAGGAAAAGGAATTTCACAAGGTAATGTCATCAGTTAAGGCAGGAACAGCCATTTTCACTACTTTTGTGGTGGAATGTCATCAGTTAAGGCAGGAACCGGCCATCTGGATGTGTACATGCAGGTCACAGAGGACATGATGGTTTAGCTTTGGCTCAGAGGCCTGACATTCCTGTCTTCTTATATTAATAAGAAAAATAAAATAGTGTTGAAGTGTTGGGGCAGCGAACATTTTTGGGGGGTGATATGGAGAGATAACAGGTGATGTTTCTCGGGGTGCTTCAAGTGGGATTAGGGGCGGCATGGGAACCTAGAGTGGGAGAGATGAAGCTGAAGGAAGCTTTTGTGGCAAGAGGCGATATTGTGGGGTTGTTAGAAGGGGCATTTGTCGTATAGACTGATTGGCGATGGCCTGGATGCGGTTTTGTATGAATTGAAGGAAGACACAAGGTCTGAATAAGAGGAGGAGAAGAAACAGGTAGTAAAGGACTAAGAATTGGTAGGACCTAGGACATCTAATTAGAGAGAGCCTAAGGGGGTTCAGCATAATTACTTGCTTGGTGAGTTTTTAGGCTCTAAGTTTTTGGGGTGCAGTTCAAGTTGGGCTGGTGTCTGGAATGAGATTGGGACCTAATAAAAAGGAGTGTCCACACAGGAGCTCAAATGGCTGGAACCTGTAGCATTCTGAGCACAGGCCTGAATTCTGAGAAGGGAAAGTGGTAAGTGTTGTCTAGTCTTTTTTAAGTTAGTGACTGAGCTTGGTGAGGTGTGTTTTTAAAAGACTATTAGTTCGTTCTACTTTTCCCTAAGATTGAGGACGGTAAAGGATATAAAGGTTTCACTGAATACCAAGAGCCTGAAAAACTGCTTGGGTGATTTGACTAATAAAGGCTGGTCTGCTATTGGACTGTATAGAGGTGGGAAGGCTAAACCGAGGAATTATGGGAAGGGAAGAAATGACCGCAGTGACCTTCTCAGACCCTGTAGGAAAGACGTTTACCTATCCAGTGAAAGCATCTAACTAGACCAAGAGGTATTTTAGTTTCCTGATTTGCGGTATGTGAATAAAGCCAATTTGCCCATCCTGGGCAGGGCCAAATCACCGAGCTTGATGTGTAGAGAAGGGAGAGGGCCTGAGAAATTCCTGAGGAATAGAATAGCAGATGGAACACTGAGAAGTGATTTCCTTGAGGATAGATTTCTAGGATGGAAAGGAAATGAGAAGTTCTAAGAGGCAGGCTAGTGGCTTGTAACCTAGATGGAAGAGGTTATGAATAGAATGGGCCTGTGAGTCTGGAAGGAGATATTTTCCTTGGTCTAAGAACCATTTGCCTTGTGTGGGAAGAGATGGATAGGTGGAAGTTTCAGCGGGGGAGTAGGTGGGAGTGACCATGTGAAGAAGGAAAACTGCTGTGAGGGACAGAAGTTGGAACGCTAGCTGCTTTTTTAGCTAACTTATCAGCGTAAGCATTGTCCTGAGTGATGGGATCTGATGCCTTTTGATGGCTGCTTTTTTAGTTACCTTATCAGCATAAGCGTTGTCTTGAGCGATGATGGGGGGAAGAAAATAGATTTTGGAAGTTATGAGAACTGTAGAGAGTGATTTGAGCATAGTTTGTGATTTGTAGGGCCTCTTAACAGTTTTAAAGCAACAGCAGCCGCTGCACACAGACATGAGGGCTAGGCTAAAACAGTAAGGCCAAGTTGTTTGAACAGAAAGGCTACAGGACGTGGTCCGGGCTCTTGTGTAAGAATTTTGACCGCACTAACCATGCCTAGGAAGGAAAGGAGTTGTTTTATAGAAGGGATTGGGATTTGGGAGATTAGCCAGACATGATCAGCAGGGAGAGCACGGGAGAGCACGTGTGTTTTTATGAGAATTATGTCGAGATAGGTAACAGATGAGGAAGAAATCTGGGCTTGACTGAAGTAATGGGGGCTGTCTGTGAAACCCTATGGCTGTACAGCTTAGGTAGTTTGCTGAGCCTGATGAGTGTCAGGGTCAGTCCAAGTGAAAGCGAAGAGAGGCTGGGATGAAGGCTGTAAAGGAATAGTAAAGAAAGCATATTTGAGATCTAGAACAGAATAATGGGCTGTGGAGGGAGGTATTGAGGGTAGGAGAGTATATGGGTTTGACACCACGGGGTGGATAGGCAAAACAGTTTGGTTGGTAAGGGCGCAGATCCTGAACTAACTTGCAAGTCTTGTCTGGTTTTAGGACAGGTAAAATGGGGGAATTGTAAGGGGCATTTACAAGCTTTAAAAGGCCATACTCTAACAGGTGAGTGATTACAGGCTTTAATCCTTTTAAAGCGTGCTGTGGGATGGGATGTTGGCATTGAGCGGGGTAAGGGTGATTAAGTTTTAATGAGATGGTAAGGGGTGCATGATCAGTCACCATGGAGGGAGTAGAGGTATCCTATACTTGTGGGTTAAGGTGGGGAGATACAAGGGGAGGATGCGAAGGAGGCTTTGAACTGGGGGAAAAGGCAGCAATGAGGTGCGGCTGTAGCCCAGGAATAATCAGGGAAGCAGATAATTTAGTTAAAATGTTTTGGCCTAATAAGGGAACTGGGCAGGTAGGGATAACTAAAAAGGAGTGCATTAAAGAATGTTGTCAAAATTGGCAACTTTGGGAGTTGGGGAGTTTTAAGAGGTTTAGAAACCTGGCCATCAATACCTACAACAGTTATGGAGGCTGGGGAAACAGGGCTTTGAAAAGAAGGTAATGTGGAGTGGGTAGCCTCCGTATTGATTAAGAAGGGGATGGACTTACTTTCTACTGTGAGTTACCTAGAGCGTCTGTGATGGTCCTGTAGACTTCCGAGGCAATCAGGCAGTGTCAGTCTTCAGCTGCTCAGCCGAGAAGATCTGGGAAGGAGTCAGTCAGGGAGCCTTGGGCTAGAGTTCCAGGGACTCTTGAAGTGGCTGCCAGGTGAGTTGAACAGTTCGATTTTCAGTGGGGTCTCGCACAGATGGGACATGCCTTAGGAGGAATCGTGGGCTGTGGACATTCCTTGGCCTAGTGGCCAGATTTCCAGCACTTGTAGCAAGCTCCTGGGGGAGGAGGTTCTGGAGGAACTCCTGGCAGCTGCGCTTCAGGCGTTTGGAGTTCTTGTGTGCTGGAGATGTGGCTGGGGTTTCTCTCACAGTGGAGGCAAGGAATTGCAACTCAGAAATACATTGCTACTCAACTGCCTCTTCTTTATTATTGTACACCTTGAAGGTGAGGTTAATTAAGTCCTGTTGTGGGGTTTGAAGGCTGGAATTTAATTTTTGGGGTTTTATGTAATGTTGGGAGTGGTTTGGGTAATAAAATGTATATTGAGAATAAGATGGCCTTTTGACCTTTTAGGGTCTAGAGCTGTAAAGTGTCTCAGGGTTGCTGCCAAATGAGCCATGAACTGGGCTGGGTTTTTCATATTTGATGGAAAAGAGCCTAAATACTGACCGATTTGGGAGAGGTCAGATAAAGAAAAAGGAGCATTAACCTTGATTGTGTCTTTAACTCCAGTCACCTTTTTAAGAGGAAATAGCTGGGCAGGTCGGGGAGAGCTAGTTGAGGAACGAAACTGTAAGCCTGACTGGGTGTGAGGAGGGGAGGTGATAAAAGGATTATAGGGTGGGGGAACAGAGGCTGAGGAAAAATTGGGACCTAGCTCAGCCTAGCGAGCAGGGGAGAGGTCAGATGGGTCTGTAGAAAAGGTAGATTAGAAAGACTCAGGGACACTTGGGGTAGGGAAAGAAGGAAGATTTTAGACGAGTTGCATTGGGAACAGAGACTAGGGAGGGACCAATGTGTAAAAGAATGCCTGGATGTCAGGCACCTCAGACTGTTTGCCCATTTTACGACAAGAATTATTTAGATTTTGTAGGATGGAAAAATCAAAAGTGCCATTTTCTGGCTATTTGGAACTACTGTCGAGTTTGTATTGGGGTCAAGCGGCATTGTAGAAGAAAATAAGGCATTAGATTTTAGGTCAGGTGTGAGTTGAAGAGGTTTAAAGTTCTTGAGAACACAGGCTATGGGAGGAGAAGGAGAAATGGAGGGTGGAAGGTTGCCCATAGTGAAGGAGGCAAGCCCAGAGAAAAGAGAAGGTAGAGACACGGAGATAAGGGGTCAGGGGGTTCTTGCCCTCCAGAAAAGCGGGAAAGGGGTAGAGATACAAAGATAAGCGATCTGGGTGCAGAAATAAGATGTCGGGGTGTTCTTGCCCCCCAGAAAAGTGGAGAAGGGGTTGGGGGTTCTTGCCCCCCAGAAAAGCAGAGAAGGGGTAGAGACAGGGAGAGAAGGGGTCAGGGGTTCCTGCCCCCCCACCCCCCAGAAAAGTGGTACTTGCCGCTAAGGGTGAAGGACCAAGGCAGATGTCCCTGCGTGGTCAGACGCCTCTGAAACATGGATAAATAATCAGGCAGGTGTCCCTGCGTGATTAAACACAAAGGGAAGACTGTCTTCCCGAGTCCGTGACTGGCGCCGGAGTTTTGGTGCCAGTAAAACGTGTCTCCTTTGTCTCTACCAGAAAAGGAAAAGGAACTGAAATTAAGAGAAGGGAAAGATTGAAGTGTGGTTCCAAGATTGAAAGGAGCAAGAGGTTGAGGGATAGTGAGAGAGGTTGGAGAAGAGAGTAAAAAGAGGCCGCGTACCGGATTTAACATTGCTGAGATGTTCCTTGGGCTGGTCAGTCTGAGGACCCGAGGTCATAGGTGGATCTTTCTCATGGAGCAAAGAGCAGGAGGACAGGGGATTGATTTCCCAAGGGAGGTCCCCTGATCCGAGTCACGGCACCAAAATGTCATGCGTGTCCATGTAAAGAGACTACCAAACAGGCTTTGTGTAAGCAATAAAGCTTTTTAATCACTTGGGTGCAGGCGGGCTGAGTCTGAAAAGAGAGTCAGTGAAGGGAGATGGAGTGGGGCCGTTTTATAGGATTTGGGTAGGTAAAGGAAAATTACAAAGGGGCTTGTTCTCTGGTGGGCAGGGGTGGGGGGTCACAAGGTGCTCAGTGGGGGAGCTTTTGAGCCAGGATGAGCCAGGAAAAGGAATTTCACAAGGTAATGTCATCAGTCAAGGCAGGAACAGGCCATTTTCACTTTTTTTTGTGGTGGAATGTCATCAGTTAAGGCAGGAACCAGCCATCTGGATGTGTACGTGCAGGTCACAGGGGATGTGATGGCTTAGCTTTGGCTCAGAGACCTGACAGTTTCTGGATGTTAGACTTTGTTGGATGCATAGATTGTGAATATTTTCTCCCATTCTGTAGGCTGTCTGTTTGTTGATCATTTCTGTTGCTGTGCATAGACTTTTTAGTTTAATGAGGTCACACTTGCCAATTTTTGTTTTGGTTGCGATTGCTTTTGAAGTCAGAAGTCCAAATGTTACTTCCTACATTTTCTTCTAGAGTTTTTAGAGTATTAGGTTTTACATTAAAGTGTTTAATCCATCTTGAGTTGATGTTTGTACATGGTGAATGGTAAGAGTCAAATTTCAGTCTTCTACATATGACTACCAAGTTATCCTCACACCATTTACTGAATAGGGAGTCCTTTCCCCCATTTTGTGTGTGTGTTATTGTTGGCTTTGTTGAAGATTAGATGGTTGTACACGTGTGGTTTTATTTTTATGTTGTCTAACATGTTCCATTGTGTTATGTGGCTGTTTTAGTATCAGTACTATGCTGTTTTAGTTACTGTAGCCTCATAGTGTAGTTTGACATCAGGTAGTGTGATGCTTCTGGCTTTATTTTTGTTTTGTTGTGTTTTTGCTTTGGACTGTTCTGGCTACTCAGGATCTTTTATAGTTCCATATGAGTTTTATAATGATTATTTCTAAGTCTGTAAAAAATTGTCTTTGGTGTTTGATAGGAATAGTATTGACTCTGTAAATTGCTTTGGGCAGTATGGCCATTTTAACAATGTTGAGTCTTCCTATCCATGAGCATAAAATGTTTTTCTATTTGTGTCATTTCTGATTTCTTCCAGCAGTGTTTGCAATTCTTGTAGACATCTTTCACCTTGCTGGTTACCTGTATTTGTAGATATTTGATTCTTTTTGTGGTTACTGTGAATGAGATTATGTTCTTGATTTGGTTCTCAGCTTGGATGTTATTTGTGTAAAGAAATTTAACTAATATTGGCCAGGTGTAGTGGCTCACTCCTGTAATCCCAGCAGTTTGGGAGGCCAAGGCAAGTGGATCACCAGGTCAGGAGATCGAGACCTTCTTGGTTAACACAGTGAAACCTTGTCTCTACTCAAAATACAAAAAGAAATTAGCTGGGCGTGGTGGTGGGTGCCTGTAGTCCCAGGGCGTAGTGGTGGGTGCCTGTAGTCCCAGCTACTCGGGAGGCTGAGGCAGGAGAATGGTGTGAACTCAGGAGGCGGAGCTTGCAGTGAGCTGAGATCGCACCACTGCACTCCAGCCTGGGTGACAGAGCAAGACTCGGTCTCAAAAAAAAAAAAAAAAAAAAAGTAATTTTACTAATATTTGCTCATCAAATTTGTATGCTAAGCCTTTGCTAAAGTTATCTGATCTAGGAGCCAGTGACTATAGCATTTTTTGGTATAGAAGTATATCATCTGGAAAGAGAAATAGTTTGACTTCCTCTCTTCCTATTTTGATGTCCTTTATTACTTTATCTTGCCTACTTGCTCTGGCTAGAACTTCAGTACTGTGCTGAATAGAAGTGGTGAAAATGAGCATCCTTGTCTTGTGCTGGGTTTCAAGGGGGAATGTTCCTAGATTTTGACCATTCAGTATTATGTTGGCTGTAGATCTGTCATAGGTGGCTTTTGTTGTTTTGGAATATGTTTATTCAATGCCAAGTTTGTAGTGGGTTTTTTACATGAAGAGATATTGAGTTTTATCAAAACCTGTTTCTGCATCTATTGAGATGATCGTGTAGTTTTTGTTTTTAGTTTTGTTTATGTAATGAACCACATTTATTGATTTGTGTATGTCAAACCAACGTTACATCCTAGGAATAAACCTACTTGATTATATTGGATTCACCTTTTCATGGGCTGCTGGATTTGGTTTACTAATATTTTGTTGAGGATTTTGCATCTATGTTCATCAGAGATATTGGCCAAAAGTTGTCTTTTATCATTCTGTCTCTGCCAGGTTTTGCTATCAGCATGATGTTGACCTTATAGAACGAGTAGGGTGGAATCCTTCCTCATTGATTTTTTTTTATGTTTAATAAGTTTAGCATTATAAACATTTACTTTTCTAATTTCAATAGGGTTTTGGAGAACAAGTAGTGTTTGATTACATAAGTAAGTTATTTAATGGTGCTTTCTGAGATTTTGGTGAACACATAACCTGAGCAGTGTACACTGTAACCAATGTGTAGTCTTTTATCACTCACCGCCTTCCCACCCTTTCCCCCAAGTCCTTGAAGTCCGCTAAATCATTCTTATGCCTTTCTGTCCTTATAACTTAGCTCTCGCTAATGAGGGAGAACATACGATGTTTGATTTTCCAATCCTGAGTTACTTCACTTAGAATAATGGTCTCCAGTTCCATCCAGGTTGCTGCAAATGCCATTATTTAATTCACTTTTATGGCCGAGTAGTAGTCCATGGTATATATAAGACACATTTTCTTTATCCACTCATTGATTGATGGGCATTTGGACTGGTTCCATATTTTTGCAATTGCAAATTGTGCTACTGTAAACGTGTGTACAAGTATCTTTTTCATATGATGATTTCTTTTCCTCTGGGTAGATACTCAGTAGTGGGATTGCTGGATCAAGTGGTAGTTCTACTTTTAGTTCTTTAAGGAATCTCCATAGTGTTTTCCATAGTGGTTGTACTAGCTTACATTCCCATCAGCAATGTACAAGTATTTGCTTTTCACCATATCCATGCCAACATGTATTGTTTTTTGATTATGGCCATTATTGCAGGAGTAAGGTGGTATCACATTGTGGTTTTATTTGCATTTCCCTGATCATTAATGATGTTGAACATTTTTTTCATATATTTGTTGGCTATTTGTATGTCTTTAGAGAATTGTCTATTTATGTCCTTAGTATGATGCTTTTTGATGGGATTGCTTTTGGGATTTCTTTTGTCTGATTGCTCCAGCTAGGACTTCCAGTACTAGGTTGTTTCTTTCCTCCTTATCTGAGTTCCCTGTAGATTCTGGATATTAGTCCTTTGTCAGATGTGTAGATTGTGAAGATTTTCTCCCATTCTTTGGGTTGTCTGTTTACTCTGCTGATTGTTCTTTTACTGTGCAGGAGCATTTTTAGTTTAATTAAGTCTCATATATTTTTGTTTTTGTTGCATTTGTTTTTGGGTTCTTGATCATGAACTCCTTGCCTAAGCCAGTGTCTAGAAGACTTTTTCTGATGCTATCCTCTAGATTATTTATGGTTTTAGGTCTTAGGTTTAAGTCCTTGATCCACCTTGAGTTGATTTTTGTGTAAAGTGAGAGATGAGGATCCAGTTTCATTCTTCTACATGTGGCTTGCCAAATAGCACAAGCACCATTTGTTGAAAAGGATGTCTTTTCCCCAGTTTGTTTTTGTTTGCTTTGTGGAACATCAATTGACTGTAAATATTTGGCTCTATTTCCGGGTTCTCTATTCTGTTCCATTGTTGTATGTGCCTATTTTTATACCAAAACAGCTTGATGCTGGTATAAAAATACCAGTGACTGTTGTATAGTTTGAAGTAAGGTAATGTGATGCCTCCAGACTTGTTCTTTTTGCTTAGTTTTGCTTTGGCTATGTGGGCTTATTTTTGGTTTCGTATGAATTTTAGGATTGTTTTTCCTAGTTCTGTGAAGAATGATGGTGGTATTTTGATGAGAATTGCGAGTTTGTAGGTATACAATCATATCATCAGCAAACAGTGACACTTTGACTTCCTCTTTGCCGATTTGGCTGCCCTTTGTTTCTTTTTTTTGTCTGATTGCTCCAGCTAGGACTTCCAGTACCAGGTTGAATAGAAATGGTGAAAGTGGGCATTCTTGTCTTGTTCCAGTTCTCAGGGGGAATGCTTTGAACTTTTCCCTCTTCAGTATAATATTGGCTGTGAGTTTGCCATAGATGGCCTTTATTACCTTAAGGAATGACCCTTCTATGCCGATTTTGCTGAGGGTTTTAATCATAAAGGGATGCTGGATTTTGTCATATGCTTGTTCTGCATCTATTGAGATGATCATGTAATTTTCATTTTTAATTCTGTTTATGTGGTGTATCACACTTACTGACTTGTGTTTGATAAAACATTCCTGCATTCCTAGTATAAAACCCACTTGATCATGGTGGATTATCTTTTTGATACGCTGTTGGATATAGTTAGCCAGTATTTTGCTAAGAAGTTTTGCGTTTATATTCACCAGAGTTATTGGTCTGTAGTTTTCTTTTTTTGTTATGTTCTTTCCTGGTTTTGATATTAAAGTGATACTGTCTTCATAGAATGATTTAGGGAGGATTCACTCTTTCTTTGTAGAATATTGTCATTAGGACTGGTACCAATTCCTTTTTGAATGTCTGATAAAATTCAACTGTGAATCTGTCTGGTTCTGGGCTTTTTTTTGTTGGCAATTGTTTTTATTGACATTTCAATCTTGCTGCTTGTTGGTCTGTTCAGAGTTCTTATTTCTTCCTGATTTAATCTAGGAGGGTTGTATATGCCCAGGAATTTATCCATCTTCTCTAGATTTTCTAGTTTATGCCTGTAAAGGTGTTCGTAGTATCCTCGAATGACTTTTGTATAATATTTCTGTGGTATTAGTTGTAACATCTCCCATTTTATTTCTAATTGAGCTTATTTGGATCTTCTCTCTTCTTTTCTTGGTTAATCTCACTAATGGTCTATCAAGTTTATTTGTCTTTTAAAAGAACCAACTTTTTGTTTCATTTATCTTTTGTATTTAATTTTTTGTTTCAATTTCATTTAGTTCTGCTCTGATCTTTGTTATTTCTTTTCTTCTGCTGGGTTTGGGTTTGGTTTGTTTTTATTTCTCTAGTTCCTTGAGGTGTGTGACCTTAGATTGTCCATTTCTGCTCTTTCAGACTCTTTGATGTAGGCATTTAATGCTATGAACTTTCCTGTTAGCACCACCTTTGCCATATCCCAGAGGTTTTGATAGATTGTGTCACTATTACTGTTCAAAGTATTTTTAAATTTCCATTGTGATTTCATTGTTGACCCAGAGATCATTCAGGAGAAGATTATTTAATTTCCATGTATTTGCATGGTTTTGAGGGTTCCTTTTGCAGTTGATTTCCAATTTTATTCCACTGTGGTTTGATAGAGTACTTGATATAATTTTGATTTTCTTAAATTTATTGAGACCTGTTTTGTGGCCTATCATATGGTCTGCCTTGGAGAATGTTCCATGTGCTGATGAATAGAATGTATTTTCTGCTGTTATTGGCTAGAATGTTCTGTAAATATCTGTTAACTCTATTTGTTCTGGGGTATAGTTTAAATCTATTGTTACTTTGTTGACTTTCTGTCTTGAAGACTATACTTTGTCTAGTGCTTTCAGTGAAGTCCCCCACTATTATTATATTGCTATCTCATTTCTTTAGTAGTAATTGTTTTATCAATTAGGGAGCTCCAGTGTTAGGTGCATATATATATTTAGGATTGTAATATTTTCCC
Source organism: Chlorocebus sabaeus (assembly GCF_047675955.1). Lineage (NCBI taxonomy): Eukaryota > Metazoa > Chordata > Mammalia > Primates > Cercopithecidae > Chlorocebus > Chlorocebus sabaeus. The sequence goes on from NC_132918.1 coordinate 65,971,253, forward strand.
CTTGGACAAGTCCTTTTATCATTATATCATGTCTCTGTTTGTCTTTTTTTAACGCTGTTGCCTTAACATTTGTTTTGTCTGATATAAGAATAGCTGCTACTGCTTGCTTTTGGTGTCCATTTGCATGGAATATCTTTACCTTAAATTTCTGTGAAAATTTATGTGTTAGGTGAGCCTCTTAAAGGCAGCAGATAATTGGTTGGTGAATTCTTACTCATTCTGCCATTCCATATCTTTTAAGTGGAGCATTTAGGTCATTTACGTTCAACATTAATATTAAGATGTGAAGTACTATTCTATTCATCATGCTATTTGTTGCCTGAATACCTTGTTTTTCTTTTTATTGTTTTTGTTTTATAAGTCCTGTGAGATTTCTGCTTTAAGGAGGTTCTATTTTGGTGTATTTTGAGGAATTGTTTCAATATTTAGAGCTTCTTTTAGTAGTTCTTGTAGTGCTGGTTTGGTAGTGGTGAATTTTCTTAGTATTTGTTTGTCTGAAGAAGATTGTATCTTTCCTTCATTTATGAAGCTTGGTTTTGTGGGATACAAAACTCTTGGCTGATAATTGTTTTGTTTAAGGAGGCTGAAGATAGGACCCCAGTCCCTTCCAATTTGTAGAGTTTCTGCCAAGAAATATACTGTTAATCTGGTAGGTTTTCCTTTATAGGTTACCTGATACTTTTGTCTCATAGCTCTTAAGATTCTTTCCTTTGTCTTGACCTTAGATAACTGATGACTATGTGCCTAGGTAATGATCTTTTTTCAATAAATTTCCCAGGTGTGCTCTGAGCTCCTTGTATTTGTTTGTCTAGATCTCTAGCGCTAGCAAGGCCAGGAAAGTTTTCCTCAATTATTCCTTTAAGTATATTTCCAAACTTTCAGATTTCTCTTCTACCTCAGGAACAGTTATTCTTAGGTTTGGTCATGTAACATAATACTATACTTTTTGGATGCTTTGTTCATTAATTTTTTTTTTTGTCTTTGTCGAGTTGAGTCAATTCAAAAACCTTGTCTTTGAGTTCCGAAGTTCTTTCTTCTGTTTTTTTGATTCTTTTGCCCAGACTTACCAGTGCATTTTGCATTTCTCTAAGTGTATTCTTGATTTCTGTAAGTTGTGATAGTTTTTTATTTATGCTATGTCACTGATTTTTTTCTTCATGTCTTGTATCATTTATAAAATTTCATTAAGTTTGGAGTCACCTTTCTCTGGTGCCTCCTTGATATCTTAATAATCAACCTTCTGAATTCTTTTTCTGGCAATTCAGAGATTCCGTGTTGGTTTGAATCCATTGCTGATGAACTAGTGTGGTCTTTTGTTGGTGTTAAAGAATCTTGTTTTGTCGTATTACCAGAATTGTTTTCCTGATTCTTTCTTATTTGGGTAGGCTATGTCAGAGGGAAGTTCTGGAGCTTATGGGCTGCTGTTCAGTTTCTTTTGTCCCATGGGGTGCTCCCTTGATGTAGTGCTCTCCCCCTTCCCCTTGTGATGTGGCTTCCTGAGAGTCAAACTGTAGTGATTATTGTTTCTCTTCTGGATCTAGCCACCCAGAGGAGCTGCTGAGCTCTGGGCTGGTAATGGGGAGGTGTCTGCACCCCTTGTGGTGTGAACCATCTTCAGGTCTCTCAGCTGTAGATAGCAGCACCTTCTCCAGTGGTAGTGGCAGAAGACTGAAATGGACTCTGTGAGGGTTCTTAGAGGTAGTTTCGTTTATTGCACTAGTTTTGTGTTGGTTGACTTCCTGCCAGGTGGCAGTACTTTCAAGAGAGCAGCAACTATAGTAGTATAGGTAGGATCAGGCAGTGGACAGGGTGCTAGAGCTCCCAAGAGATTATGTCTTTTGTCTTCAGCTACTGGGACAGGTAGAGAAGGACCATTAGGTGGGGGCAGAGTTAGGTATGTCTCAGCTCAAATCTCCTTGGGTGGGGCTTGCTGCTGATACTGTGGGGGTGGTGGTGTGGTTCTCAGTCCAATGGAATTATGTTCCCAGGGGGATTATGGCTGCCTCTGCTGTGTCATGCAGGTCACCAGAGAAGTGGGGGAAAAGTGGCAGTTACAGGTCTCATCCAGCTCCCATGCAGCCCAATAGGCCCCTCTCATTCTCACAGTGTCCCCCACCAGCACCAACTTTATTTCCAGGCAGCAGGTGAGCAGGGCTGAGAACTTGCCCCAGGCTACCAGACTCCGTGCTGAGAAAGCAAGCAGGGCTTTCAGGTTTCCTATCTCCCTGCCTGCTATGGCTTCAGTGCTGTCTTCACTCGCGATTCGCCCCCTCCCCTGAGTTCTCTCCAGGAAACTTCACGTTCGGTTGAAATTGTTACAAAGTTCAGCTGGAAGTTTCCTGCTCCCTGTGGTCTTTCCCCATTTCCTCTGGCAGTCCTCTACAAGGACCTCTGTCAGACAAAGTTAGAAATGGCTTACCTGGGGACCGGGAGAGCTCACAGGGCTCTTCCTGCTGCTGCTTCTATCTATGTATTTTGGTCAGCTTTGTAAATTTGTCTCGGCTTCAGGTAAGGTCATATCCTTCTCCTGTGATGTGAACCTTCAGATTCCACAGTGAGGGTGTGTGTTTGGGGGAGCATGATCCCCCTTTGGGCACTCAGAGTTTTTCAGCTGTCTCTTGGGGCCTGCAGGAGCAATCTACTTCCTTCGAAGGGTCTGTGGATTCTCTCGGCTTTCCTGGCATGTTCCTGTGGTAGTTCTTGGAGCAAAAGTTCACAACATGAGTCTCCACATGCTGTTCTCTCCCTCCTAGTGGGAGCTACAATTCAGTCCTGCCTCCTATCCACCATTTTCCTTCTTTCCGATCTCCTCATTGCTTTTTAAAAATAGTTTCAGTAGGATCTGTACAAACTCTTCTTTGTATGTCTGGCTAAATTTGGCTGAGAATTCATCTGGCCTGGCTAGGTCTTTATTTTTTTGTTAGTAGGGCTGTTATTACTGAGTTAATTTCAGAACCCGTTATTGATCTCTTCATGGATTCAATTTCTTCTTGGTTTAATTTTGGGAGGTTGTATGCTTCCAAGAATTTGTCCATATTTTCTAGATTTTCTAGTTTGTGTGTATAGAGATGTTCATAATAGCCCCTGAGGGTTTTTTATATTTCTGTGGTGCCAGTGGAAGTGTTTCCTTTTTCATATCCGATTGTGTTTATTTGGATCTTCTCTTTTTTTTCTGTCAGTCTAGATAGTGGTCCACTAATGTATTTATTACTTTAGAAGTATTATTTAAAAACCAACTTCTGTTTTTTTAAATCTTTTATATCATTATTCTCATCTCTATTTCATTAAGTTCAGCTCTGATTTTGGTTATTTTCTTCATCTAGCTTTGAGGTTGATTTGCTCGTTTTTCTAGTTCCTTTAGATGTGATGTTAGCTGGTTAACATCTAATTTTGGTATTTTTCTAATTTTCTGATATGGGCACTTAGCACTATGAACTTTCCTGTTAACACTGTTTTAGCTGTGTCCCAAAGATTCTGGTAAGTTGTTTCTTTGTTTTCATTAGTTTCAAAGTATTTTTGTATTTCTTCCTTAATTTTATTGTTTACCCCCAAAGTCATTCAGGAGCAGATTTCTTAATTTCCATGTAATTGTATGGTTTTGAGGGATTTTCTTGGTATTGATTTCTGTTTTCATTGCACTGTGGTTTGAAAGTGTGTTTGGTATAATCTTGGGTGTTTTGTATTTGTCGAGAATTGCTTCATGCCTGTGTGTGTGGTCAATTTTGGAGTATATGTCATCTGCAGATGAGAATAATGTGTATTATGCTGTTTTTGAGTGGAGTGTTCTATTGATGTCGGTTTGGTGTATTGAGTCAAGTGCTGGATTTAGGTCCTGAATATCTTTTTCAGAATTCTGCCTCAGTGATTTGTCTAATACTGTCAGTGGGGTGTTGAAGTCTCCCAGTATTATTGTGTGACTATTTAAGTCTCTTTGTAGTTCTCTAAGAACTTGTTTTATGAATCTGGGTGCTCCTGTGTTGGGTACATATATACTTAGAATTGTTGTTTTGTTGCTGAATTGAACCCTTTATTATTATGTAATGCCTCTCTTTGTCCTTTCTGATCATTGCTGGTTTAAAGACTGTTTTGTCTGAAATAAGAATAGCGGCCTCTGCTTTTTCTTTTTTATTTGCTACATAAATCTTTATCCATCTTTTTATTTTGAGACTGTGGGTGTCATTGCATGTGAGATAGATATCTTGAAGGCAGTATACAGTTGGTTCTTGCTTTTCTATACAACTTGCCACTCTGCTCCTTTTAAATGGGGGAATTCAGCCTGTTTTCACTAAAGATTAATATTGATATGTGTAGATTTGATCTTTTCATCATGTTGTTAGCTGGTTGTTATGTAGATTGATTGTGTAGTTGCTTTATAGTGTCAGTAATCTAGGTACTTAAGTGTGTTTTTGTGGTAGCCATTAATGTTCTTTCATTTCCATATTTTGCACACCCTTGAGGACCTCTCATAAGGCAGATATGGCTATGAGAAATTCTCTTAGCATTTGCTTGTCTGAAAATATTTCTTCTTCACCTACGGAGCTTAATTTGACTGAATAAGAAATTCTTGGTTGGAATTTTTTTTCTTCAAGGATGCTGCAAATAGGCCCTCAGTCTCTTCTGGCTTGAAGGGTTTTTGCTGAAAGGTCTACTATTAGTCTGATGAGGTTTCCTTTTTAGGTTGCCTGCCCCTTCTCTCTAGTTGCCTTTCATATTTTTTCTTTATTGTTGACATGGAGAATTATTTGACTATGCATCATGGAAATTGTTTATTTACATAGTGTTTTTTAGTGGTTCTGTGAATTTACTGAATTTGAATGTTGACTTCTCCAGCAAGGTTAGAAAAATTTCATGGACCATATTTTCAAATATGTTTTCCAAGTTGCTTGCTCTCTTTTAGGGATGCAGATAAGTCATAAGTTTGGCCTGTTTATAATTCCATATTTCCTGGAGGTTTTATTCATTCTTTTCTATTTTTTTTTCTTTATTTTTGTCTGAGTTGATTCAAAGAACTAGTTTTTTGAGTTCTGGGATTCATTCCTCAGCTTGGTCTATTCATTCAGCTCTTCATACTTCTTATTGTATGATCAAATTTTTTTTTTTTTAAGGCAGAATCTTGCTCTGTTGCCCAGGCTGGAATGCAATGGCATGATCTCGGCTCACTGCAACCTTCCAGGTTAAAGCAATTCTCCTGTAAGTAGCTGGGACTACAGGTGCATGCCACCACGCCTGGCTAATTTTTGTATTTTTAGTAGAGACAGGGTTTCTCCATGTTGGTCAGGCTGGTCTTGAACTCCTGAACTCAGGTGATCCCCCCACCTCGACCTCCCAAAGTCTTGGGATTACAGGCATGAGCCACCGTGCATGAAAGTTCTTATAGTGTATGTTTCAACTTTATCAGATCAGTTTAGTTATTTCTTAAATGGCTATTTTGTCTTTTTAACTTTTCAGTTATTCTTGTGAATTCTGTCGGTTCCTTGGATTGGGCTCAATTTTTTCCTGAATGTTAGAGACCTTTGTCAACGTCCGGATTCTAAATTCTACACCTGTCATTTTTGCCATTTCGCTTGGTTGAGAACCCTTGTTGGGGAGCTGATGTGACCATTTGGAGGAAAGAAGACGATCTGGCTTTTAGAGTTGCCAGAGTTCTTGTGCTAGTTCTTTCTCATCAGTGTGGGCTGATGTTCCTTTAACTGTGATGTAATTTGAGTATAGTTAGTTTACTTCATTTCTGGATGGTTTTAGAAGACTGAAACTTTGTATAGAGTCTTTATTTTTGGCTGGATTCTTGCCCTTGTTTTCACAGGCTGGGTATATTAGCACTATTTTTGGTTGTTGTAGTTTTGGCTCGAATCCAGTAGAGATGCTTAAGCATAATGTTCAGTAGATAGGCTCCTACTTAGCCATGCGACTCCGTATTTTCTTGCATTTGAGGCCATGCTCCCTTTCAGTGCTCTGAGCGTGTGGGCTCCTCTCCTGCTTGAGTGCTGGCCACAGATCTCAGCTTGGTCTTCCTGAGCTGTGCGCTGCAGACCTTGAGTGAACTTTGGATTTCTGTTAGCTCCACAGCTTTGGAGCAACAGGGGCAGGGACCTTGGCAGTGGCAATGGCAGAGGGCTTGTCACTGGTCTCTGGGACCTCCACCTCAGAGAAAAGGAGCTTCTGCTAATTAGAATAATCTCCCATGGGTGGGGCAGGCACATTGCAGGTCCAAGCCAGGGAGCCCTGCCTGGCGGAGAGCGGAGAGCGTGGGGTGGGGTGGGAGAGTCAGGGAGCTATCAGGGAAGATAGTCTGGCTTCCTCTCTCGAAGGTGGCTACGGCATGCTGGAAGTGCCAGTAGAACACTCAGGCTTTGTGTTTCTTCTCCAGCCTGGTGGCAACAGGACCAGTTACCATTGCAGCAGCAGTAACAAAGGGGCTGGCAGTTACCTCTGACAACTCCAACCCCGAAAGGTACAGAGCCATTGCCAATGGGAATGTTCAGCTGGAGTTGGGGTGGCTGCACTGTGGGCCTAAGCTAAGGCCCTGTGATATGGTTTGGCTCTGTGTCCCCACCCAAATCACATCTCGAATTATAATCTCCATGTGTGTGGAGAGGGAGCTGAAATCCCCATGTGTTGAAGGAGGGAGATGATTAGATCATGGGGGAAAATTTGCCCCATGCTGTTCTTTTAATAGTGAGTTCTCATGAAATCTTACGGTTTTATAAGTGTTTGGAAGTTCCTCCTTCACTCTTCTTTCTTTCCTGCCACTTTGTGAAGAAGGTACTTGCCTCCCCTCTACCTTCTGCCATAATTGTACCTCCCCAGCCATGTGGAACTGTGAGTCAATTAAAACTGTTTTCTTTATAAATTATCCAGTCTCAGGGAAGTTTCTTATAGCAGTGTGAAGATGGACTAATATACCCTGCTTGGTAAAGAGCAGGGAATCAGGGGCTCACAAGCAGAGAGAGTGGCCTCCTCTCCATAGGGTGGCTGCATGGTGATGGAGTGTGAGTGAAGTGATCAGGGTCTTTGTTTGCTCCCCAGCACAAAGACGACAAGGGCAGGTGCGGCTGCAGTGACAATGGCAGAGATCATCTGTTGTCTCTAGAAATTCCACCTGAGAGAAAGGCAGAGCCACCACCACTTAAATAATCAGGTAGAGGCAGGGCAGCTGCACTAGGGACCCAGGTCAGGAGGACCTGTCCAGTGAGGAGCAGCAGCGGCAAGGACCCATGTGGAAAAGAGTCTGGCCAGTTTTCTGTAAGGTAATGCAGTGTCCTGGAGGTCTGAGACCCTTCTTGGGCTCTTCAGTCCCTCTGCAGCCTGAGGGCAGTAGGGGCAGAGGCTGCAGCAGTGGCAATTGCAGTGGGCCTGTCAACCTTTGGAGCTCCATTCCAGAGAAATGGAGAGTCTCAACTGGCTAGAGTGCTCAGGCAGGGGTGCAGTGGCTACACTTGGGCCCCAGGCCCGTGGCATTTGCTTGGTGTGAGGTGCAGAGGAGGCAAGGCTTACAGTCTTATCTGCACCACCATGGATGCAGCCCTTATCCTGAGGATGTGCAATAAAGCCTGACTTTGTTTGTAGCCAGTGGGGGCTGCTGGTGCCAGGGTGCTCAGGGATCCAAGGGCTTTGGGGCTCCATGTGGTCCTGAGCACTGGCTCTGCCCAGGCCCCATTCAACTCTTTATGTCATTCTGAATACCCCAGGGGGAAGCAGGGCAGGGGAATCTCCCATGTCCAGGATTGCAAGATCCACTGGGGAAATGTGAGTCCTTGGGGTCTCTCATTCACTTACCTGTTTCTTGTGTTGAGGAGCCTCCTTTGGCTTCAGGCCAGTGATGGGTGAACGACTGCCCTGCCTTGTTCCTCTGCTCTGCATGGATCACCATTGCTTCCTTGATGAATCACAACATGGCCTCCTGAATGATCCACTTGAGGAGCTATTGTTTACTTGTTTTTCTGTGTCCTCTCTGAGAGAGTAGCACACACTAACTAGCTGTTTCTAGTCAGCCATCTTGGCACCAAAATATGTAAATTATTTTTAAAGCCCTACCCAGAGCTTAGAATTTTTCCTGTGGGCAATGGGGGGTTACTGGACATTATTGATTAAGTCAGAATCACGATCTGTTTTTAGTTAATTTTACTTGACAAAATTACTCTGGTGGCAATGTGAAGGTTAGCTTTGGCAAGGGAGACATGATACTGATGCAGTTGTAAGGAAATAAATTGATGAGGGCTTGAAATAATTCAATAGCTGTGGAAATGAGAGAAGGACATGCATTTGGCAGATATTTCTAAGGTAAAATTGGTAGGGTTTGGTTGAGAGAGTGGAGAGAGTTGAGGAAATAACATTCTGAATTTTCTGGCTTGATTGACTGGGTAAATAACTCAAACTTAGTATTTGTGTTTGTGAGGCTATTGTGAAGTGTTTGTTGTGCATGGCATTGGAAAAGGATTTGAATGTGCATTTTGGAGTTTACTTAAATTGCTATAAATTTGACACATTTCACATACACCAATAAGCATTCACAAGTGTTCACATAAATTCAAGGAGATACAAAAATGCACTAGATTAGTTGCTTGGGGAAGGGAGACTAGAAATGACTAAGGGTGGTAAAAGGGAATATGTAAATAAATAACACAGGAGAGACCTTGCATAGACCAATAAGGATGGTATGTATGAGCTAATTAGTATAATTAGTCAACCCTCGACACCTGTGTTGTGAACTAATTAGTATGACTATTCAGCCCTCTCCACCTGAGGTCCAAACAAGAGGATAATAAAATACATTTGGCATATTTAGTTTAGAACCAGGTGAACCCCACTGCCTGATGCCAAATAGGGGGCAATAAACAAAATACATGTTGATTAATGCCTGGAGTGTATGTTTAGATAGAGGCTACATAAAGTCAATGATTTTTTAAAAAGTAGTGTTTGAAAAGCTTAAATAGAAAGTACTGTAGAATTAGTTGGCACTGTACTGCACAGAATATAATAAAAATAACTAACATTTTTGACTGCTTAAGTAGATTATGTATATTCCAAGAGCTTTATATGTATTTATTAATTTAATCTCCACCGAAACCTAATAAGGTGGTTACTATAATTATCTCAATTTTATAAGTGAGGATTCTGAGGCATAGAGAGAATTGGCAAGTTGCCCAAAGTTAGATAGCTAGTAAGAGTAGTGACAGGATTTCATAGTCTATGGTCTTAAACACAACTCTACTGCTCCTCTGATCTTTTTCTATTTTGTCTTGTCTTTCTTGATATCATGTATTATAACAGGAGGTCAGAGGGGTTTGAATTGCACAGTAAGCCCTTGATTATAAACTTAATTTTGCTAGGGCCACAGTCTAATTTCTCCATGACCAACAGAATGCATAGTAGATCCCTGGTGCTCAATAAACGTTTGTTTCATGAATACATTAACAAATACCCCCCAGAAATTTGCCAGCCTAGGCTTCTGGTTTCTGATAATGGCTGTTTATATAATTTTGACAAACTCTAACTTTGAAAACAGCCAAAATTCTTTGACAAACTGTAAAAGGTAAAATCTTTCAAAGGTTAAGACCTCTTTAGTTCCCCTTCTTTCTTACTTCCTCTCTGTTTTGTTCATTCGTTTTGTAATCTGTGTATTTGCTTATTTATTATTTATCAATAATTCTTACCTCCCCAAATTTTACCTCCAGTCCAGTCTTTCTTTTCTTGTCTTAGATTTAAACATATGCATTTCATGGATATGTCTACATGGAAGAACTAACAAGATGGCAAAAAATTACTAGGTCAAAATTAATGTAAAAATAGAAATCCAGAAAGTTAAATGAGAGTAAAATACTGCTTTTGCTTTGAGAGCATATGCTGATTTGGGGAAATTGGAACTTCATTTTCGATGACCTTGTTGAATAAGAAGGATAAACAAGCTTGCATAGTTAGAGGAATGAAATAGAAGATTCTTCCTAAATCGTGGATGTCATTAATACACCCTCAGGGTAAGAGTAAACTCTACCATGTGAGGTTCTACAGCCTAAGTTCATATAGTCTTCATGATCCTGAAAACCTGTGAGTTAACCTCAATTTAAAATGATTGCTGACTGTACTGACCAACACATGTGGCAGAAGCAAATGCATTTATTTTGTAAAGAACAGTACGTTTGTCCTATGCTTCAAGTGAGCTATACAAGTAATTTTGAAGTAAAAATATTTTTACCCAATAAAACATGGTAAGGCACTCAAATAAGATACCATAAACAAACAAAACAATAAAAGCAATAGACAGAAAAAAAAAGCACAAAGACATTTTATATTGGTATTAATAGACAAAAATTGTGAAACTATGCTTAGTATGTTTAAAGGAATAAAATTAAGGTTGAAATATATTCAGAAATTTAAAATAAAAAATGTAAATTCAATTAGAACTTGTAGACATAAAAAAATGAAAATGAGATCTCAATGACTGGTTTTGATAGTGGACTACACACTGCTGGAAGACTTTTTGTAAATTAGAAGATGGTCTAGAAAGATTTGTCCATACTGTAGTATGTGAAAAAGAACTGATGAAAAGAACAACAAGGAAAGAAAAAAGACATCAAATTTGGAGTGTGAAAGTGATTTTATGTTTAAATCTAAGAAATGCATATGTTTAAATCTAAGAGAAGAAAAGAAAGACTGGACTGGAGGTAAAATTTGGGGAGGTAATAAGTAAGAATTATTGATAATAAATAAGCAAATACACAGATTACAAAACAAATGAACAAAACAGGAAAGAAGTAAGAAGGGGGGGGAACTAAAGAGGTCCTAACCTTTTTCAGCAACAGAAACAATGATTTAATAACCATCCATAGATGCAATACTTTTATAAAAGCTCTGGAATTCAGGGTAGAGGTTGCAGCAGAGTGGACCACAGAAATGGTTAAAATGCATTGAAAAGCTAAGAAGAACAGTTTTACTTTACCTGCATTACACCTCTCCCAAGCTGGCACAGCCCGATGTCAAGAGAGATCATCTTGGCCTGTGAGCTCTCCCATGGGAGATAGATGAAAATGTGTTTGGGACATCCCCAGCATTTAGACGCATTACTTGAGAGACACACAAGTAATCCCTCACCCAGAACACTGAGGTAATCAACACATCTAAATCACATGGAAGTAGCTAAGAACAACAACAAAAAAATGTGCAGGCTCTTAACAACCACAGCACAGATCCCAGTAGTCAGCTTGCAAACCCTAGTGGTGGGCTTGCCCCACCATGGATCCTAGCACTGGGACCATTAAAGGACCCTGCCAAATGGCTAGCCTGTAGACCTTGCCAATTGGCTCTCCCAGAGTCTTTGGATTTAATGATGAAGGACTTTTACTGCTGAAGCCAGTCTAGAAAGACTGTAATATGTAAATGCTTCTCCAAAAGTACAGACAACAATGTGAGGATTCAAAGATCATCAATCAGGAGAAAATGACAACACCAAAGGAATAAAATAAAGCTCTGGTAACTGACACAAAGGACTTGGAAATCTATAAACTACCTGACAGGGAAGTTAAAATAATCATCCTAAAGAAGATCACTGAGCTCTGAGAGAACACAGATAAGCAAAATCAGTCACAACAACCTAGTCATTAAAGGAACATATCTCATGATAATAAGGGCCATCTGTGACAAACTCACAGTATGCATCATACTCAATGGGCAACAACTGGAGGCATTCTCCTTGAGCCCCGGAACAAGACAAGGATGCCAAATCTCACCGCTCCCATTCAACATAGTACTGGAAGTCCTAGCCAGAGCAATCAGGAAAGATAAAGAAATAAAATCTAAATAGGAAGAGAGGAATTTAAACTATCTCTCTTAGCAGATGATATAATACTATACTTAGAAAACCGCATAGTCTCTGTCCAAAGGATCCTGGATTTGATAACTTCAGCAAAGATTCAGGGTACAAAATCAATGTACAAAAAGCAGAAGGAGGCTTTTGATCATCACGGTGGTTGGGAGACAGGACTAGATTGCAACTCTGCAACTCTGGACAGAGCAGCATGCAGAAGCTCGCATTGTGAATTTTAGCTCCAGATCCCTGGTAAGAACAAACTAGCAATCCTGAGAGGACCCACAGACCCTCTGAAGGAAGTAAACTGCTCTTACAGGACCTGGGAGACACCCCAGATACTGTGAGTGCCCCAACTGTGGAAGTGGGAAAAAGAAATCCTCCTCTCCCAAACACACACCCACACTGGAGAAGCTGAAGGTCTGTTTGCTTGAGAAGTTTCTGACTTTACCTGGAGCTGACTCAATTTACGCCAAGCCAAATACAGAGGTAGAGGAAGCCACAGAAAGGCCCTGGGAGCTCACTGTGCCCCCTAGCAGGCCATTCCTGTCTGACATTATAGGAATCCATTAGGAGGGTGACCAAAGGAAAAGGGGATAAAACAAGGGGAAGGAAATCTGTAGCTCAACTTTGTAACAATTTGAACAGGGCAAGAAGCCTCCTGGCTAGACTCGGGGGAGGGTGCAGATCCAGTGTGCACACTCCACAGGCAGGGGGAAGAAACAAGCCGTTTTCTTTTGAAGCTGGGAGTCAGGTAGCCCAGGGCATGTTTTCAAGCCCATCACACCCTCCACCTGGAAATAGACTTGGGGCTGTTGAGTGGAGGTGGGGGCACAGTGGGAGTGAGACCAGCCCTTCAGTTTATGTGGGAGCTGGGTGAGGCCTGTGACTGCTGACTTTCCCCCACTTCGCTGACAACCTACATGACTCAGCAGAGACAGCCATAATCATCCTAGGTACACAACAACAGTGACCTGGGAATCTCATCCCCATCCCCCACAGCAGCTGCAGCAAGACCCGCCCAAGTTTTGGATGCCCCACCCCCGCCCCACCAGATGGTCCTTCTCTATCTACCCTGGTAGTGGAAGACAAAGGGCATATAATCTTGGGAGTTCTAGGGCCCCGCCCACCTCTGGTCCCTCTCCATACTATCTCCATACTACTAAAGCTGATGCTTTCTGGAAAGTGCCACCACCTGGCAGGAAGCTAATGAGCACAAAAATAGAGCATTTTACCACCAAAGCTAAGAACCCTCAAAGTCTATTGCACCGCCTCCTCCACCCCCACCAGAACAGGTGCTGATATTCATGGCTGAAAGACCCATAGATGGTTTGCATCACAGGACTCTGCAGACAACCACCAATACCAGCCCAGAGCCAGGTAGACTCACTGGGTGGCTAGACCCAGAAGACAGACAACAATCACTGCAGTGTGGCTCACAGGAAGCCACATCCATAGGAAAAGGAGGAAGGTACTACATCAAGGGAGCACCCCGTGGGACAAAAGAATCTGAACAGCCTTCAGCCCTAGACCTTCCCTCTGACAGAGCCTACCCAAATGAGGAGGAACCAGAAAACCAACCTGGGTAATATGACAAAACAAGGCTCATCAAAAAAATCTTACTAGTTCACCAGCGATGGATCCAAACCAAGAAGAAATTCCTGATTTACCCCCCAAAAAATTCAGGAAGTTAGTTATTAAGCTAATCAGGGAGGGACCAGAGAAAGATGAAGCCCAATGCAAGGAAATCCAAAAAGTGATACAAGAAGTGAAGAGAGAAATATTCAGGGAAACAGATAGGTTAAAGAAAAAGCAATCAAGAATTCAGGAAACTTTGGACACTTTTAGAAATGCAAAATGCTCTGGAAAGTCTCAGCAATAGAATTGAATTAGTAGAAGAAAGAAATTCAGAGCTTGAAGACAAGGTCTTTAACCTAATCCATCAATGACAAAGAAAAAAGAATAATAAAATATGAACAAATCTTCCAAGAAGTCTGAGATTATGTTAAACAACTAAACCTAAGAATAATCAATGTTCCTGAGGAAGAAGAGTATTCTAAAAGCTTCAAAAACATATTCAGGGAATAATCAAGGAAAACTTCCCTGGCCTTACTAGAGACCTAGACTTCCAAATACAAGAAGCACAAAGAACACCTGGACAATTAATTGCAAAAAGATCATTATCCTAGGCACGTTGTCATGAGGTTATCCAATGTTACGATGAAGGAAAGAATCTTAAGAGCTGTGAGGCAGAAGCACCAGGTAACATATAAAGGAAAACGTATCAGATTAACAGCAGATTTCTCAGCAGAAACCCTACAAGCTAGAAGGGTTAACAAAACAATTGGGTTAACAAAACAATTGGGTTAACAAAACAACAGCAGAGAATTTTGTATCCAGCAAAACTATGCATCATATATGAAGAAAATATCCAGTCATTTTTACAAAAACAAATGCTGAGAGAATTCAGCATTACCAAGCCACCACAACAAAAACTACTAAAAGGAACTCTAAAATTGAGCCAGAGCAGTCAGACAAAAGAAAGAAGTAACAAATCCTGTAAACACATCAAAACAGAATGTCTTTAAAGCATAAATCACACAGGACTTATAAAACAAGAATACATGTTAAAAAGCAAAAACAAAAACCAAAAAAACCCGAAGTACACAGGTAACAAAGAGCATGATGAATGCAACAGTACCTCACATTTCAATACTGACATTGAATGTAAATGGCCTAAATGCTCCACTTAAAAGATACAGAACCACAGAATGCATAAGAACTCACCAACCATTTGCTGCCTTCAGGAGACTCATGAACACATAAGGACTCACATAAACTTAAAGGGGTGGAAAAAGGCATTTCATGCAAATGGACACCAAAAGTCAGTAGGGGTAGTTATTATATCAGACAAAATAAAATTTAAGGCAAAAGCAGTTAAAAGAGACAGAGACATTATATAATGGTAAAAGGTCTTGTCCAACAGGAAAATGTCACAGTCCTAAACATATATGCATATAATACTGGAGCTCCCAAATTTATAAAACAATTACGGATAAACCTAAGAAATGAGGTAGACAGCAACACAATAATAGTGGGGAACTTCAGTACTCCACTGATAGCACTAGACAGGTCATCAAGACAGAAAGTCAACAAAGAAACAATGGATTTAAACTATACCTTGAAACAAACGGATTTAACAGATAAATACAGAACATTTCATCCAACAACCACAGAATACACATTCTATTCAACAGCGCATGGAACTTTCTCCAAGATAGACCATATGATAGGCCATAAAACGGCCCTCAATAAATTTAACAAAATTGAAATTGTATCAAGCCATCTCTCAGACCACAGTGGAATAGAATAAAGCTGGAAATCAACTCCAAAAGGAACGTTCAGAACCATGCAAATACATGGACATTAAATAATCTCCTCAATGAGCATTGGGTCAAAAACAAAATAAAGATGGAAATTAAAAAATACTTCAAACTGAATGACGATAATGACACAACGTGTCAAAACCTTTCACATACAGCAAAGGCAGTGCTAAGAGGAAAGTTCATAGCCCTAAGGACCTAGATCAAAAAGACTGAAAGAGCACAAACAGACATTCTAAGGGTCACACCTCAAGGAACTGGAGAAATAAGAACAAACCAAAGCCCAATAGGAGAAAATAAATTACCAAGATCAGAGCAGAAGCAAGTGAGATTTAAACAACAAAAGAAAATATAAAAGATAAATAAAACAAAAGAAAATATAAAAGATAAATGAAACAAAAAGGTGGTTCTTTGAAAATATAAATAAAATGGATAGACCATTAGCAAGATTAACCAAGACAAGAAGAGAGAAAATCCAAATAACCTCACTAAGAAACAAAACAGGAGATTACAACTGACACCACTCAAATACAAATGATCATTCAAGGCTACTATGAACACCTTTACACACATAAACTAGAAAACCTAGAAGAGATGGATAAATTCCTGGAAAAATACAACCCTCCTAGCTTAAATCAGGAATAATTAGATACCCTGAACAGACCAATAACAAGCAGCAAGATTGAAATGGTAATTTAAAAATAACCAAAATAAAAAGTCCAGGACCAGATGGATTCACAGCCGAATTCTACCAGACATTCTAAAAAGTATTGGCAGCAATCCTTTTTACACTATTCTACAAGATAGAGAAAGAAAGAACTCTCCCTATTTCATTTTATGAAGCCAGCCTCACCCTAATACCAAAGCCAGGAAAGGACATAACCAAAACAAATAAAGAAACAAACAACCTACAGACTGATATCCTTGATGAACATCGAGGCTAAAATCCTTAACAAAATACTAGCTAACAAATTTCAGCAACATATTAAAAAGATAATCCTATATGATCAAGTGGATTTCATACCAGGGTTGCAGGGATGGTTTCACATACACAAATCAACAAATGTGATACACCACATAAGCAGAATTAGAAACAAAAATCACATGATCATCTCAATAGATGTAGAAAAGGCATTAGACAAAATCCAGCATCCCTTTATGATTAAAACTCTCAGCAAAATCAGCATACAAGGGACGTACCTCAATGCAATAAAAGCCATCTATGACAAACCCACAGCCAATATAATACTGAATGGGGAAATGTTGAAATCATTCCCTCTGAGAACTGGAACAAGACAAGGTTGCCCACTCTCACCACTCCTCTTCAATACAGTACTGAAAGTCCTAGCCAGAGCAGTCAGACAAAAGAAAGAAGTAAAAGGCATCCAAATCAGTGAAGAGGAAGTCGAACTGTCACTGTTTGCTGCTGATATGATCATTTACCTTGAAAACCCTAAGGCCTCCTCCAGAAAGCTCTAGAACTGATAAAAGAATTCATCAAAGTTTCCAGATACAAGATGAGTGCACAAATCAGTAGCTCTTCTGCACACCAACGGTGACCAAGCAGATAATCAAATCAACATCTTTTACAATCGCTGCAAAACAACAACAACAAAACAAAACAAAACAAAAACTTAGAAATATACTGAACCAAGGAGTCGAAAGACCTCTACAAGGAAAACTACAAAACACTGCTGAAATAATGATGACACAAACAAATGGAAACACATCCTATGTTCTTGGATGAGTGGAATCAGTATTGTGGAAATGACCATACTGCTGAATGTAATCAACAAATTCAACACAATCCCCATCAAAATACCACCACGATTCTTCACAGAATTAGAAAAAACAATTCTAAAATTCATATGGAACCAAAAAAGAGCCTGCATAGCCAAGCAAGACTAAGCAAAAAGAACAAATCTGGGGCGTCACACTACCTGATTTCAATACTATAAGGCCATAGTCACCAAAACAGCATAGTACTTGTATAAAAATAGGCACACTGACCAATGGAACAGAATAGAGAAATCAGATATAAACCCAAATACTTACAGCAAAGTAATCTTCGACAAAGCAAACAAAAACAAAGTGAGGAAAGGATATCCTTTTCAACAAATGGTGCTGGGATAATTGGCTAGTCACCTGCAAGACAATGAAACTGGATCTTCATCTCTTACCTTATACAAAAATGAACTCAAGATGGTTTAGTACTTAAACCTACGATCTGAAACTATAGAAATTCTAGAAGACAACATTGGAAAAACTCTTCTAGACATTGGCTTAGGCAAGGATTTCATGACGAAGAACCCAAAAGCAAATGAAATAAAAACAAAGATAAATAGCTGGAACCTAATTAAAGTTTTTCCATAACAGAAGGAAAAGTCAGCAGAGGAAACAGACAACCCACGGAGTGGGAGAAAATCTTCACAATCTGTACATCTGACAAAGGTCTAATATCCAGAATCTACAACAAACTCAAATCAGTAAGAAAAAAAAACAATCCCATCAAAAAGTGGGCTAAGGACATGAATAGACAATTCTCAAAAGAAGATACACAAATGGTCAACAAACACATGAAAAAATGCTCAGCATCACTAATGATCAGGGAAATGCAAATAAAACTACAAGGTGATACCACCTCACTCCTGCAAGAATGGACATAATAAAAAAATCAAAAAACAGAAGATGTTGACATGGATGCAGTGATCAGTCAACGCTTCTACACTGCTGGTGGGAATGTAAACTAGTACACTAGCCACTATGGAAGACAATGTGGAGATTCCTTAAAGAACTAAAAGTAGAACTACCATTTGATCCAGCCATCCCACTATTGGGTGTCTACCAATAGGAAAGTAAGTCATTATTCAAAAAAGATACTTGCACATCCATGTTTACAATGACACAATTCACAACAGCAAAATCGTGGAACCAACCCAGATGCCCATCAATCAACAAGTGGATAAAGAAACTGTGATATATATAATATATATGTTTATAATATGTATATATGTGATGGAATACTAAGCAGCTGTAAAAAGGATTAACAGCATTTACAGTGACCTGGATGAGATTGGAGAGTATTATTCTAAGTGAAGTAACTCAGGAATGGAAAACCAAACATCATGTGTTCTCATTGATATGTGATACGTCCTAAGCTATGAGGACACAAAGGCATAAGAATGATACAGTGGACTTTGGGGACTTGAGAGGAAGAGTGGGAGGGGGGCGAAGGCTACAAATATGGTGCAGTGTATACTGCTTCGTTGATGGGTGCACCAAAATCTCACAAATCACCACTAAATAACTTACTATGTAACCAAAATACCACCTGTACTCCAGTAATTTATGGAAAAAAATCAGAAGCATTTTTATACACCAATAATGTCCAAGCTGAGAGCCAAATCAAGAATGCAATCCCAGTCACAATAGCCACAAAAATAATAAAATACCTAGGAATCCAGCTAACCAGGGAGGTGAACTATTTACAATGAGAATTACAAAACACTGCTGAAAGAAATCAGAAATGACAGAAACGAATAGAAAAATATTCCACGCTTATGGATAGGAAAACTTGATATTGTTAATTTAGCCATACTACCTGAAGCAATGTACAGATTCAGTGCTATTTCTATCAAATTACCAAAGACATTTTTCACAGTTAGAAATAATTATTTTAAAATTCATATGGAACCATAAAAGAATCTGAGTAGCCAAAGTAATCCAAAGCAAAAACAAAAAACAAAATTCAAGGCCAAAGGCATTACGCTACCCAGCTTCAAACTACAGTAAAAGCCTGTACAGTAACTGAAACAGCATGGTACTAATATGAAAACAAACATATGGTACAATGGAATAGGCTAGAGAACCTAAGAACAAAACCACACACCGACAATCATCTGATTTTCAACAAAGTCAACAACAATACACAATGGGAAAAGGACTCCCTATTCAGTAAATGATGCTAGGATAACTTCGTAGCCGGATGTGGAAAATTGAAACTTGACCTTTACCATTCGTCATTTACAAAAACCAACTCAAGATGGATTAAAGATTTAAATGTAAAGCCTAATACTATGAAAACATTAGGAAAAAAATATAGGAAATACTATTCTTGACATTGGCCTGGGCAAAGACTTCCTGACCAAGATTCCAAAAGCAATTGCAACAAAAATAAAAATTGACGAGTGGTAATTCATTAAAGAGCTTCTGCACAACAACAACAACATAAAAACTATCAACAGAGTAAACAGCCTACTGAATGAGAGAAAATATTTGCAGACTATGCATCTGACAAAAGGTTAATATCCAGAATCTATAAGAAACTCAAATCTATAAGTAGAAAACAACCTCATTAAAAATGGGCAAAGGAGATTAACAAACACTTCTGAAAATAAGACATACCCATGGTCAACAAGCCCATGAGAAAAATGCTCAACATCACTTATCATTATGTTAATACAAATCAAAACCACAGTGTTGCCTCAAACCAGTTAGAATGGTGATTATTAAACAGTAAAAAAATAACAGATTCTGACAAAGTTGTTGAGAAAAGGGAATGTTTATGCACTATTGATATAGCACTACTATACTACTAGGAATGTAAATTAGTTCAGCCACTGTGGAAAGCAGTTTGTTTCTTGCAGCAATATTTATAGTAGCAAATATGTGAAATCAAACTAGATGCCCTCTCATGGTGGACTGGATTAAGAAAATGTACATATACACCATGGAATACTGTGCAGCTGTAAAAATGAATTAAATCATGCCATTTCCAGAAACATGGATGGAGCTAGAGGTTATTATTCCAAGCAAAGTAATGCAGGAACAGAGAACCAAATACTGCATGTTCTCACATACAAGTAGAAGTTAAACATTGCGTACACATGGACACAAAAGAACAATACACACTGAGACCTATTTGAGGATAGAGTTTGAAAAGAGGGTAAGGATTGAAAAATTACCACGTATTATGCAGATAACCTGGATGATATAATTATCTATACACCAATCTCCCATGATATTCAATTTACCCATGTAACAAACATGTAAATATACCTCTTCAACCTACAATGGAAGTTGGAAAGAGATTACAAAGTGAAATCTGGAAAATAACACATGAACAAAACTAGAAATTCAACAAAAATATGGCAATCATAAAATCTAGAGGCAGGAGTAAAATGAACTAAAAAATTGAATAGAGAGCTTTAACAGCAGACTAATGAGACACAAAAAAATAGAAGACAGATCATCTGAAATTCTCCAGTTATAGGAGTAAAAAGGAAGAGAAATGGAAAAGAGAAAGCTTATGTAACTTATGGGACACCAACAGGATAGCAAATATATGTGTTCTGGAAGTCTTAGAAGAGAAGGAAAAAAGGTAGAAGCCTTACTTAAATAAATAATGACTGAAAACTTCCCAAGTCTTGGGAAAAAAATTGACATCCAGATTCACAAAGCTTAAAAGATTCCAAAGAGTTTGAAACTAAAAAGATCTACATTAAAACACATGATAATTGAATTGCCAAAAGTCAAAGAGAAATAGAGAAATTTGAAAATAGCAAGGCAGAAATGACTCATCACATACAAAAGAACATCCATAAAACGATCAATGTATTTCTTAATAGAAACTTTGCAAGTCAGGAGAGATTGGAATGATACATTGAAAGTGCTAAAAGGAAAAACTGCCAACCAAATATCTGGGGAAAAAAAAGCCCTCTAAAAATGAAGTTACAATAAAGAATTTTTCAGAGAAAAAAATTAGGGAGTCTTATTACAATTAAACCTGCCTTTCAGAAAGTATTAAAGGGAGTTCTTCAAGTTGAAATAAAAATGTGCTAAATAGCAATCTGAAAGCATATAAAAGTATAAATTTCACCGGAAATTTATACTTTTTAGTGAAAAAGTGTAAATTTCACTAAATATATAGACAAATATAGATGAATATAACGATGCTACACAAATCACTTTTAACTCTATTGAAAAAGTTAAAAGACAAAGGTAATAAGTACAACTAAAAAATAACACATCATATAAGAAGTAGTACCATCTGATGTTAGTAACATGAAATGTATGTGGGGGAAAATGTATAGAATTTTTATGTGATTGAAGGTAAGTTGTTAGCTTAAAATAGACTGTTATAACAAAAGTTATTGGTCGCTACAAAGAAAAATAAATGTATAGTACATACACAAATATAAAGAGAAAGGAATTAGAACATATCCCTAAATACATCATCAAATCAAAAAGGAATACATCAAAAGAGGAAAAAAAGAACTTCAAAACAGATAGAAAACAATGAACAAAGTGACAGTAGTAAGTCCTTACTAATCGATAATTACTTTAAATGAACTAAACACCCCATCAAAAGCCATCGAGTGACTAGATGGATACAGAAACAACATACAACTATTTGCTTTAAGCAGGAAACTCTTTGTATTTAAGAGCAGAAATTAAAGGTGAAGGAATGATAAAAGGTGTTTAGTGGAAATGGCAACCAAAATATAGCAGGATTGGCTATACCTATTTCAGACAAAATAGACTTTAAGTCAAAAGCTCTCACAGGAGAAAAGGACATTTTATAAAGATAAAAGGGTCAACCTACTGAAAAGTTTTAACCATTATGAATATATATGCACCTAATATCAGAACACCTAAATATATAAACATTGAAAGAACTTACGGGAGAAATAGCAATAGAATAATAGTAGGAGACTCCAATACCTTACATCTAATAATGGACAGAACATTCAGACAGAAGATCCATTTGGAAACAGAGGACTTTTTATAATCAAATGAACCTGATGAAACATTTCATTCAATGATAGCAGATACCCATTCTTCTGAAGGGCACACATGTTTTTCCAGGATAGAGAAAATTTTCTCACGTTAGTCACAAAGGAAGTCTTAACAAATTTCAGAAGACTGAAATCTTACTAATTATTTTACTTGACCACAGTGGAGTGAAATTAGAAATCAGTACTTGAAAGAAAAATAGAAAATGCAAAAATATGGGCCGGGCAAGGTGGCTCATGCCTGTAATCCCAGCACTTTGGGAGGTCGAGGCGGGTGGATTACCAGGTCAGGAGATTGAGAACATCCTGGCGAACACGGTGAAACCCGTCTCTACTAAAAAAATCAGCTGGGCTTGGCGGCATGCGCCTGTAGTCCTGGCTGCTGGGGAGGCTGAGGCAGGAGAATGACGTGAACCCGGGAGGCGGAGTTTGCAATGAGCCGAGATCCCCGCACTGCACTCCAGCCTGGGAGACAGAGCAAGGCTCTGTCTCAAAAAAAAAAAAAAAAAAAAAAAGCAAAAAATATGTAAAAATTAAATAACATGCCCTTGAACAACAAATGAGTCAAAGAAGAAATCAAAAAGGGAATTAGAAAATATCTCCAGATAAACAAAAAAGAAAACACAACAGACCAAACTTTATGGCATACAGGAAAAGTAGTACAAGAGAGAACTTTATAGCAATAAATGACTACAATGAAGGAAGAATGATCTAAATAAGCAACCTAACTCTACATCGCAAGAAAACAGAGAAACAATAACCAAAGTTAACAGAGAAAAAAAATGATTATTCAAGCATAAGTAAAATGGAGAATAGAAAATCAATAAAAAGTTAATACAACTGAGTTGTTCTTTTGAAAAGATAAGATCAATACATCTTTAGCTAGACTAAGAAAAAAATGTAGACAAAGACTCTAATAAAATTAGAAATTGCTGGGTGCGGTGGCTCACACCTGTAATCCCAGCACTTTGGGAGGGTGAGGCAGGTGTATCACGAGGTCAGGAGTTCAAGACCAGCCTGGACAACATGGTGAAACCCCCATCTCTACTAAAAATACAAAAATTAGCCAGATGTGGTGGGACATGCCTGTAATCCTAGCTACATGGGAGGCTGAGGCAGGAGAATCGCTTGAACTCGGAAAGCGGAGGTTGCAGTGAGTCAAGATCGTGCCATTGCACTCCAGCCTGAGTGACAGAGTGAGACTCTGTCTTTAAAAAAAAAAAAAAAAGACATTATTTCACTGATGCCACATAAAAATATTATAAGAAACGATTAAAAACAATTTTAAACCAACAAATTGGACAACCTAAAAAGAATACGTTTTAAAGAACATACAATCTACGAAGACTAAATTAAGACATAGAAAGCCTGAAAGGACCAATAATAAATACAGAGGTTGAGTCAGTAATTGAAAACCTCCCCCCTAAAAAACATCCCTGGTTCAGATGGCTTTACAGGGGAATTTTACCAACCATTTGAAGAATTATTACCAATTCTTCTTAAAGTTTTCCAAAAAGTAGAAGACAGAATACTTCCACACTCATTTTATGAGTCTTGTATCACCCTGATTCCAAAGTAAGAAAAAGACATCACAAGAAAATAAAAGTACAGGCTGATATACTTAATAAACATAGAGGCAAAAATCCTGTTTGCAGATAACATGATCTTATATTTAGAAAACTCTAAAGATGTCATTTAAAAAAATATTAGACCTAAAAACAAAATTAGTAAAGTTGCAGGATAAAAAAATAGCATACACAAATCAGTTGAATTTCTATACACCAACAGCAAACTATTGAAAATAGAAATTTAAGGCCGGGTGCTGTGGCTCACGCCTGTAATCCTAGCACTTTGGGAGGCCGAGGTGGGTGGATCACAAGGTCAGGAGATCGAGACCATCCTGTGAATGGTGAAACCCCCACTCTACTAAAAATACAAGAAATTAGTTGGGTGTGGTGGCAGGCGCCTGTAGTCTAGCTACTCGGGAGGTTGAGGTGGGAAAATGGTCTGAACCTGGGAGGCGGAGCTTGCAGTGAGCCGAGATTGCACCACTGCTCTCCAGCCTGGGCAACAGAGCAAGACACCATCTCAGAAAAAAAAATAAAAAAAGAAATTTTATAAAAGTAACTTAGAATAGCATGGAATAAAATACTTAGGAATAAGCTGATGCAGGAGGTGAAAGATGTACTCTGAAAAGTATAGAATATTGATGAATGAAATTAAAACAGATACAAATAACATGGAAATAAATTCTGTCTTCATGAAGTAGAAAAATTAATGTTCTTAAAATGTCCACACCACACAAAATAATCTATAGATTCAATGCAATCTTGATCAAAATTCCAATGGCTTATTTTGTAGAAGCAGTAAAAAAAAAAAAAAAGTCTAATATATGTATGGAAACACAAAAGCCCTCAAAAAGGCAAAGTTTGAACAATAACAAAAAAAGAAAAGAAGTTCTAGACATTACATCTTTAAATTTCAAAATATACCACAAAGCTGCAGTAATAAAAATGGCACAGAACTGGCATAAAAAGACCAAACGAATAAAATAAAGAGCCCAGGAATAAACCCATACATATATGATTAACTGATTTTGAGAAAGAATGTGAGGAATAAACAATGGAGAAATGGTAGTCTCTTTAATAAATAGTTGTGGAAAAACTAGATATCTATATGCAGAAAAATGAAATTGATCATATTATGACCAGGCTTTTGTTTTGGACACAGTGTAGGATTCTATTTTATTTTCAGCTGATATTTGATATGACATGGGAGTTTCTTTAAGTCTTGACATGGACTAAAACTTTAAGACCTGTTGTGGTTTCCATGAATGTGTATGTTGAGATAAATCCTCCATTAACCAATAAATTTTTATCATAAACAGTTATCTTTGCTATGATGTTTTTGTTATATGAAAAAAATACACTTGATTGATTAAAATTTCAAACAAGCTTTAAAACTTCTATTTGAACCATCTTGCTCCACTCCTTCCTCTGATATACTATTTTAGTTTTATTATATGCCTGTTGCCTCATATTAGGACAGTCTTCAAACTCCCCAGCATAAGGTTTTTCTTCATAAAATGATAAAAGTTGAATTAGACTACCTCTTATGTCCCTTCTAGTTTATAAATATTTGGGGTCCCCATCCCAGGTAGCTTTGTGACTATCTTCCCCTATAGAAAATCAAATGAGAACATACAGTCAGAATCCCTTTCTCAAGGGCTTCTACAGTCAGTGAACTTCTTGAGATATTTCCCTTAACACAGAGTATCATGAACATGACCATTTTATCTTGATATTGTAGCTCATCAAAAGTAGAGACTGTACCATACTCATGTCTAAATTATTTATACATTATCATGAATTCACTCATCTTAGACATTCAAATGACTTGCATCTGGAAAGCCATAAACAGAAGTCTAACATAATTACCTGTTTTAATTTTGGCATTAGACATGGAACACTAATTGGGACCAGTCTTCCAGGGTTTAGCATTAATTCATTGGCTTGGGACTGTCTTTACTCCAACCACTTAGACTAACATGTACATAGTGACTAAATGGATATGCTTGAGAGTGCCTGCGAAGGCTGGTTAATTATTTTTGTGATCAAAGGAAATGAAGAAATAATAGGCACAATACAAAACCTTTATGTGTATATTTTGATGAAGACATGCAAATGTTATTTCACCCTGGAGACATCCTGTAGCAAGAGCCCAGGGGATTCTTAATTATCTCCACATTTAGTCCTCTACATCTGCTTAGGCTTGTAATAAAAATTACCAAAGGTATCCTTTGCAAATTTACTTCATGAAGACCTTAAGCAAGAGTAGTTCTGTAACCTTTGGTAGTATTTTGGTTTGCCACATGTAGTTGAGAAGTTCCTCCCTAAGTCTAGCTCATGCTAGAGCTCATTTTGGCTGTTCCCATCAATTTGGTCACAGCTGGGAAGCATTCTCTTGGAAATAACTTCTCACAGGTTTGGAGGCAAGTAATGAATCATGCTTAGAGTATCTAAACCTCCTCTTAGTTATAAGTGAAATAATTTAGATTTCCCTATGGTAGGCATTCTAATTTGGGGTTTCCTGCAGGTTGGTCAAGGATGTTGATAGATATCTAAATGAAGTAGTAGTGCTGGTTTCTGACTAATTGTAGATGTATAAAACATAATATTATGTATGTTATATAATGCAATTATATAATATTGAATATAAGTTTAATATTCATAGATATATTTCATATATATATGAAATACCCCTTTGGGGGCATGAGAAAAACCCACTTTTTTACAGAAAAATTAAATTGGAACTAATGATATAAAATACAACTAGAAGACAACTGAATGCAATGACAGAAATAAAACCTCATCTATCAATTATAAACTTGAATTAAAATTTTCACTTAAAAGTGATAGACTAGTAGAATGGACTAAAAAATAACCCAACCATATGCTGCCTAGAAGAAATTCACCTTACCTGTAAAGACATATACAGATTGAAAGTAAAGAATTGGAGAATGATATTCCAATCAAAGAAAAAACCAAAAGTGAGCAGGAATAGTTATATAGGATAAAACAGACTTTAAGTAAAAACCCAGTCATAGGATACAAAGAAGGTCATTATGTAATGATAAAAAGGGATCAATTAAGCAAAAAAATATAGTAATTCTAATTAAATTTGCTCCTAATAATGGAAGATCCAGATTCATAAAGCAAATATTATTAGATCTAAAGAGAGATACACATCAACACAATAGTATTTGGGAAATTCGTTTTCAGCATTGGGCAGATTATCTAGATAGAAAATCAACAAAGAAACATTAGATTTAAACTGCAAATTAGATCCAATGAACGTAGCAGACATTTAGAGATATTTTGTAGAATAGAGCTGTTCTCTAGGAAAGACTGTACATGAGGTTCATCAGCACATGGAACATTCTTTAGTATAGACTATATGTTAGGCCACAAAATTAGCTTCAACAAATTTTAGAAAACCAAAGTCATTTCAGGTATCTTCTCAGTCCACAATAGAATAAAACTAGAAATAAATAATGAGTAACTTTGGAAACTGTTCTAATACATGGATGTTAAGTGTCATGATCCCAAAAGACTCTTGGGCCTTTGAAATTATGAAAGAAATTAAAACATTTAGGCCGGGTACGGTGGCTCAAGCCTGTAATCCCAGCACTTTGGGAGGCCGAGACGGGCAGATCATGAGGTCAGGAGATCGAGACCATCCTGGCTAACACGGTGAAACCCCATCTCTGCTAAAAAATACAAAAAACCAGCCGGGCGAGGTGGCGGGCACCTGTAGTCCCAGCTACTTGGGAGGCTGAGGCAGGAGAATGGCGTAAACCCGGGAGGCGGAGCTTGCAGTGAGCTGAGATCCGGCCACTGCACTCCAGCCTGGGCGACAGAGCTAGACTCCGTCTCAAAAAAAAAAAAAAAAAATTAAAACATTTGTTGAAATGACAGGAAATGGAAATACAACATACCAAAACCTATGGGATATAGCAAAAGCAGTACAAAGAGAGAAGTTTATTGCAATAAATGTCTAAGTGTAAAAAGCTGAAAGATTTCAAATAACAATAATGCACCTCAAGAAACAAAAAAAGCAAGAACAAACCAAATATAAAATTAGAAGAAAAGAAATAATAAAGACCAGAGCTGGGCCAGGTGCATTGGCTCAAGCCTGTAATCCCAGCACTTTGGGAGGCCGAGGCAGGCGGATCATGAGGTCAGGAGATCTAGACCATCCTGGCTAACACGGCGAAACCCGTCTCTACTAAAAAAAGGTACAAAATTTAGCCGGGCACGGTGGTACGTGCCTGTAGTCCCAGCTACTCAGGGGGCTGAGGCAGGAAAATCGCTTGAACCTGGGAGGCAGAGGTTGCAGTGAGCCGAGATTGCGCCACTGCACTCCAGCCTGAACAACAGAGTGAGACTCCTTTACACACACACGCGCCGCACGCGCGCACACACACACACACACACACAGAACAGAACTGAACTAAATGAAATAGAGACTAACAATGAAAGGTTTTGTTTTATTTTTTTTTAAAGATTAACAAGAATGACAAACCTTTAGGTACACTTTAAGTGAAAAAAAGAGAAGACCTAGATAAAATCAGGAATAAAAAAAATTACAATGGATATCAGAGAAATATAAAGGATCATTGGTTACTATTATGAACAAACATATGGTAGCAAACTGGAAAACTTATCCAAACCTGGATAATTTCTAGACACATCCAGTCTATCCAGATGGAATGCAGAAAGAAAGAAGAAAACCTGAACATACCGATAGCAAGTAAAGTAATTGAATCGATAAAAAATCTTCCAACAACAAAATTCCAGAGCCGGATGGCTTTACTGATGAATTATCCCACACTTATTAAAAAGAACTAATATCAGTTCTGCTCAGACTGTTCCAAAAAACTGAAGAGGAGGAAATTCTTCCACTCATTCTATAAGGCCAGTATTAACACCAAAACCAGACAAGGACACAACAAAGAAGACTACAACCCAATTTCCCTAATGAAAATAGCCCCCAAAATTCTCAACAAACTACTAGCAAACTGAATTGAACAACACCTTAAAAAGATAATATACTGTGATAAAATGGGATTTATCTCAGGCTTGTAGTTTTCTTTCATTTTTAAATGTGTCTTTGGTTTTGTAGTCAGGATGTATTAGCCCGTTCTCACATTGTTATACAGAACTACCTGAGAATGGGTAATTTATAAAGAAAAGAGGTTTAATGGGCAGGCTGTATGGGAAGCAGGGCTGGGGCGGTCTCAGGAAACTTACAATCATGGCAAAAGGTGAAGAGGAAGGAGGCACATCCTACATAGCTGGAGCAGGAGGAAGAGGGAGCAGGGAGAGGTACCACATACTTTTAAACAGATCTCATGAGAACTCACTATCATGATAACAGCAAGGGGGAAAGCTGCTCCCATGATCCAATCACCTCCTACCAAGCCCCTCCTTCAATATGGGAGATTACAATTTGACATAAGATTTGGGCAGGGATGCAAATCCAAACCATATCACAGGGTAACACTGGCTTCATAGAATGAGTTTCGAAGTATTCCCTTCCCTACTATTTTTCAGATTAGTTTGAGTATGATTGGTGTTATTTTTAAAAAATGTTTTGTAGAATTCAGCCAGGAAGGCATCAGTTTCCTGGCTTTTCTTTACTGGGAAACATTGTCACGGCTTCAGCCTTCTTTCTTGTTATTGGTCTGTTCAGATTTTAGGTATTTTTCTTGTTCAATCCTGGTAGGTTGTATGTGTCTAGGAATTTGGTCATTTTGTCTAGATTTTCCAATGTATTAGCATGTAACTCATAGCAGCCACTAGGGATCCTTTGGCTTTCTGCAATATCAGTTGTAATGTCTCCTTTTTTCTTTCAGAGTTTCTTTATTTGTATCTTCTCTCTCTCTGTGTTTTTTAATTAGCCTGGCTAAAGATTTGTCAATTTTAACTTTTTAAAAAACTAATTTTTTGTTTTGATCTTTTTAATTGTTTTCTTTTAAATTTTATTTTATTTTTAAATTTCTACTCTAGTCTTTATTATTTCTTCTACTTACTTTGAGTTTGGTCTGCTCTTACTTTTCTAATTCTTTAAGATGTACCACTAGATTGTTCATTTGAAGTTTTTCCTCTTTTTTGATGTAAGCCCTTACAGCTTTAAACTTCTCTCTTAGTACTGCTTGCTATGTCCCATAGGTTTTGGTATGTTGTGTTTGCATCATCGTTTAAGAAATTTTTCAGTTTCCTTCTTAATTTCCTTGTTGACCCTTTGGTCATTTAGGAGTATATTGTTTAATTTTCACGTATTTGTATTGTTTCCAAAATTGTTCTTGTTTCTAATTTCCAGGATTATTCCTTGTGATCAGAGAAGATGCTTGACATTATCTCAAATTTTTGAATGTTTTGAGACTTCTTTTG
This sequence comes from Chlorocebus sabaeus, assembly GCF_047675955.1. Taxonomy (NCBI): domain Eukaryota; kingdom Metazoa; phylum Chordata; class Mammalia; order Primates; family Cercopithecidae; genus Chlorocebus; species Chlorocebus sabaeus. The sequence goes on from NC_132918.1 coordinate 66,001,185, forward strand.
ATATTTAACATATGATCTATCATTGAGAATAATCCACGTGCTAAGAAGGATACATACTCTGCAGCCATTGGATAAAATGTTCTGTAAATATCTATGAGATCCAGTTTTTCTGTAGTGCAGATTAAGTCCAGTGTTTCTTGTCTGATTTTCTGTCTGGAAGATCTGTCCAATGCTAAAATCAGGGTGTTGAAGTATCCAGCTATTACTGTATTGGGACTTTTCTCTTTCTTTACCTCTAATAATATTTGCTTTACATATCAGGGTGCTTCAATGTTGGGTGCCTATAGATTTAGAATTGTTATGTCCTCTGCTAATGACTTCTCTATCATTACATAGTGACCTTCTTTGTCTCTTCTGAAAGTTTTTCTCTTGAAATCTATTTTGTATGATATAAGCACAGTTATTTCTGCTTTTTTTTTTTTTTTTGGTTTCTGTTGGCATGAAATATCTTTTCCCATCGCTTTATTTTTAGTCTATGTCTTTATAGGTAAAGTGTGTTTCTCATTTTTTTAAACTTTTATTTTAGGTTTGGGGATACATGTAAAGGTTTGTTACATAAGTAAGCACGTGTCATGGGGGGTTGATGTACATATTATTTCATCACCCAGATATGAAACCTAGTACTCAATAGTTACCTTTTCTGCTCCTCTCCCTCCTCTCACCCTTTCCCCATTAAGTAGACCCCAATGTCTGTAGTTTCCTTCTTTGTGTTCATAAGTTCTTATCATTTAGCTTCCACTTACAAGTGAGAACATGCAGTATTTAGTTTTCTGTTCCTTTGTTATTTTGTGAAGCGTGATAGCTTCCAGCTCTATCCATGTTCCCACAAAAGACATAATCTTGTTCTTTTTTATGGTTGCATAGTGTTCCATGGTGTATATGTACCACATTTTCTTTATCCAGTCTGTCACTGATGGGCATTTAAGTTGATTCCATATCTTTACTATTGTAAATAGTACGGCAGTGGACATTTGTGTGCATGTGCCTTTATGGTAGAATGATTTATATTCCTCTTGGAGTATACCAAGTAATGAGATTGCTGGTCAAATGGTAGTTATGGTTTTAGCTCTTTGAGAAATCACCACACTGATTTCCACAATGGTTAAAGTAATTTACACTCCCATCAACAGTGTGTAAGTGATCCCTTTTCTCCATAACCTCACCAGCATCTGTTATTTTTTGACATTATTTTTGAGATGGAGTTTCACTCTTGTTGCCCAGGCTGGAGTGCAATGGTAAAATCTTGGCTCACTGCAGCCTCCACTTCCTAGGTTCAAGTGATTGTCCTGTCTCAGCCTCCTGAGTGGCTAGGATTACAGGCATGTGCCACCACACCCAGCTAATTTTTGTATTTTTAGTAGAGATGGGGTTTCTCCATGTTTGGCAGGCTGGTCTCAAATTCCCGACCTCGGGTTATCCACCCCCTTGGCCTCCCAAAGTGCTGGGATTACAGGTGTGAGCCACCACGCCCAGCCGACTTTAGGTGACTTTTTAACAATAGCTATTCTGAGTGGTATGAGGTGGTATCTCATTGTGCTTGTGATTTGCATTGCTCTAATGATCAGTGATATTGAGCTTTTTTTCATATGCTTGTTGGCCACATGTATTCTTTTGAGAAGTGTCTGTTCATGTCCTTTTTCTACTTTTTTCTACTTTTTCTACTTTTTCACGAGGTTGGTTTTCTCTTGTAAATTTGTGAAGTTCCTTATAGATGCTGGATATTAGACTTTAGTCAGATACATACTTTGCAAATATTTTCTCTGTAGGTTGTCTATTTACTCTGTTGATAGTTCCTTTTCCTGTGTAGACCCTCTTTCGTTTAAATTAATTAGGTTGACTTGCCAATTTTCTGTTGTTGTTGCAATTACTTTTGGAGACTTTATCATTAAATCTTTGTGCTTTCCTGTGTCCAGGATGGTATTGCCTAGGTGTCTTCCAGGGTTTTTATGGTTTTGGATTTTACATTTAAGTCTTTAATCCATCTTGAGTTGATTTTTGTGTATGCTGTAAGGAAGGCTTGTCCAGCTTCAATATTCTGCATATGGCTAGCCAGTTATCCCAACACCGTTTTTTGAATAGGGAATCTGTTCTCCATTACTTGTCTTAGTCAGCTTTGTTGAAGATCAGATAGCCATAGATGTGCGGCCCTATTTCTGGACTCTGTATTCTGTTGGTCTGTGTCTGTTTTTGTACCAGTACCATGCTATTTTGGTTACTGTCACCCTGTAGTATAGTTTGAAGTTAGGTAACATGATGCCTCCAGCTTTGTTCTTTTTGCTTAGGATTGCCTTGGCTATTGGGGCTCTTTTTTTGGTTTCATATGCATTTTAAAATACTTTTTTCTAGTTCTGTGAAGAATGTCAATGGTAGTTTGAGAGAAATAGCATTGAATCTGTAAGTTGCTTTTAAAAGTATAGCCATTTCAATGATATTGATTCTTCCTATACATGAGCATGAGATGTTTTACTTGTTTATGTCTTCTCTGATTTATTTGAGCAGTGTTTTGTAATTGTCATTGTAGAAATCTTTCATCTATCTGATTAGTTGTATTCCTAGCTATTTTATTCTTTTTGTGGCAGTTGTGAATGGAATTGTTTTCCTGATTTGGCTGTCAGTTTGGCTGTTGTTGGTGTATAGGAATGCTAGTGATTTTTGTACACTGATTTTGTATCCTGAAGCTTTGCTGAAGTTTATCAACTGGAGGAGATTTTAGGCTGAGACCATGGGGTTTTCTAGATACAGATTAATGTCATCTGCAAACAGGGATAGTTTGACTTTTTCTCTTCCTATTTAGATGCCTTTATTTCTTTCTGTTGCCTGATTGCTCTGGATAGGACTTTCAATACTATGTTGAAGGTGAGAGGGAGCATTCTTGTTTTGTGCCAGTTTTCAAGGGGAGTGCTGTCAGCGTTTGCCCATTCAGTATAATGTTGGCTGTGGGTTTGTCATAGATGGCTCTTACTCTTTTGAGGTTTGTTCCTTCAACACCTAGTTATTGAGAATTTTTAGCATGAAGGGATGTTGAATTTTATCAAAAACCTTTTCAGAATCTATTGAGTTAATCCTGTGTTTTTTTGTCTTTAGTTCTGTTTATATAATGAATACTTAGCTTTGAATATTGTGTAATTGGACTACAAATCACCTACTGTTCCTCATAGTTTTGTCCAACTTCCTGTGTTATTCCTTCTCATTTCCCCATTTGTTAGTTCCTGGTTTGCTGTAACTCCCTTCATTACTCCTGTTTATTTTAATTCTGTTTATTATACTATACATATAGATACTTCTCTGAAGACATTGAATTCTCAATTTCTTAAATTCTCCTTCTTTCCTCTATCTGTGTCACTCACTCTCATGGTCATGCCTTGGACCTTGCTTCACTGCAAGTTCTCTATAATCTCAGTTTTATGCACCGCATCACACTCCATGATAACTACTTCCTATCTGTGATTCTCACTCCCGTAGGTTTTTGACTCTAAAAATCTTTCGGCACTACTGAGCTCTCCAATTTACTTATTTTACTGGTTTTAGTAATCTTTTCCTTCTTTGAAGTTTTTATTATTTATCTCCTTATCTGGCTTAAATTTCATAGTTAATAATCACATTAAATCCCTTTCAACAAGTCTAGCTTCCTTGTTGTCAGTTTGTGGTACTCCCTTGGAAAATTAATCCTGATAATGTCTGATTTTCTCCATATTCTATACCTGGACCCAAAGCAACAGATCATGGACGGAAAAAGAAATATCATCTTGGTGGTCTGACTTTAATTTCATGACCACAAACCTTGTGTGCACTTTTAATGCTGACTAGAAATCGTATTTCCTTAGTTCATTAATTTTTCCTTAACTACCTTTTACAAATTTTTTCCCTTCTCATTCAGCTTCTCTTCCATAGATGAACTATGTATTCCTAAGGCCTTCTTAGGTTCCATCTCTTCTTCTCTACTCAGGAACATCCCTTCAATTCTCTTCCTGCCTATATCGCTACTCTTTTCCCCTCATTGAATTATTCCCGTCTGTACAAATTTATTGCTATATTGTCAGTCTTCAAAACATTGCTTTCTTTCTACTGCTTTATTACTCTGCTCTCCTTTGAAGCAAAACTCCTTGAAAGAGTTGTCAATACTAATTGTGTCTAATTCTTCTATTTTCACTCTCTGTTAAGCCCACTTTTGCTCCTATTACTTCATCAAAAGTTTTCTTTCCATGACCACTATTGATCTTTATGTTGGTAAACTCTAATGTCAGTTCTCCCTCCCCATACACGTAACCTCTCAGTAGAATCTGACCTGTCAGTAGCAGTTGGACCCTCTCTTTTCTTCAATATATTTTATTCATTTGGTTTCCAGTATACTTCACATTTGTTTTTTTCCCCACATTATTGGCTGTTCCTTCTGTTTCCTCTGCCAATTCCTTCTTATCCTCCTGAGACCACGAATTCACTAATTGTTGCAGAGCCTCAGGGCTCAGCCCATGGACTTTTTCTTCTTTTTATTTACTCCTAACTTCCTGGGAGAGCTCATCAAGTCTTGTGAATTAAATTTTATATATAAGATGGTGACCTAAATTTATGTTTCCATTCTGGATCTCTATCTTGAATTTCAACTTCTTTCCAACTGCCTTTTCAACATGTCCACTCTGACACTTCCATTCCACATCTCAAACTTAACACACTTAAATCTAAATTCCCAATCTAAGATCTAAACTCCAAAACCTCCTGCTCTACCCAGTTTTTCCCGTCTTAGTTAATGCTAAACCTACTATTTTTACTTATTAAGGCGAAAATAGACATCCTGACTCCTCTATTTTTTTTTAAACTACCCTAAATCTTCTTCATAAAATCCTGTAGATTCTATTTTCAAATATATTTACATGGCCAGAACATAACATCTTCACATTATCTTCATTGCTATCATCCTAGTTTAAGCCACTATTACTTATTATCCTCTGCTTTTTCCAGTTTTTCATCTGAGACTTATAATGTATTTTCAAGCTTGAGTGATCCTGATAAAATCTTTCAAAGTCAACAGTTTTGTCAAAAATTAAAGCTTAGTCATTTTAAAAATGACTAAGAAGTGCTACATCTCCTGTTACTTCTCTGACCTGTTCTCTGCCATATTCCCTTTACTTACTTAGCTCTAGCAACATTTGGCCTCCTCGTTGCTTCTTCAGTATCTTAGGTGTGCTCCCATCTTAAGGCCTTAGGCCTAGCTGTTCTTTACCTATAACTGTTTTCTATCATATATGTATAGGTCTAATTCCCTTGCTTCCTTTAAGTATTTTTTTTCAAATCTTCTTCAATTTAAGCCTACCCTTACAACACCATATAAAATTGCAAACTGCATTTCTCACTTTTGAGCCCCACCCCAATGTGCTCTGTTTTTTTTCTTTTCTTTTCTTTCTTTCTTTCTTTTTTTTTCTTTTTTTTTTTTTTGCTCTAATACCATCTAACACACTTACTTAGTACTGATTGTTTTTCTCTTGATGTTTCCCTAGCTCCCAGAACTGTCTGGCATATAGTAGAAGCTCAGTAAATATTTGTTTAATATTGAATTAGTTATTTGTTTATGTGCCTTGCCTTCCTTGCATTGTAAGTGCTTTCCTGAAACAGATATATCTTAAGGGCTTTCTATGAACATAAAAGAGAACACAGGTGATACCCATTCTCAGTGAGCTTATAATCTTGCAAGCGAAGCAGGCTATGATTTCATTGTAATTAAATATCATGACAAATGTGTCCTAATAGTTCTGGAAGTAGGAACCTGTCCAGGAAATTCAGGGATATTTGTATACAGAAGATAATATATTAAGTAAGATTTGAAGTATGAATTACAGTTCATCAAGCAAATAAAAGGATCAGAGCATTTGTTATTAACTGAATATTTGTGTCCACCTCAAATTTATATGTTGAAGTCCTAACCCTATCAGGAGGTGGGGCCTTTGGGAAAAAGTTAGATCATGAGAGTGGAGCCCTCGAGAATAGGGTTAGTGAGCCTATAAGAAAATACATAATAGTTTAATTCCTCTCTCTGCTTTCCACCATATGGAGATTAGAAGGAGAAGACAAAAGATGACCATCTGTAAACCAGGCACAGAACCTACAGTCACCTTGATCTTGGACTTGACAGCCCCCAGAACTGTGAGAAATACATGTTTATTGTTTAAGTCACCCATTCTATGGTAATTTGTTATAAGGCCCAAACTGAATAAGACAGCATTTTATGAGTAGGAAAAACATGTGCATCTATATCTCTATCTTAGTAGGACCTAAGAGTATATTTTTAAAATCAGAAAGGAAGATATTCTTTCACATTTTAAAAATCTATATCACACATGGAGGTGGGTTTACCATGAAGCTAGTGAAGCTTTAGAGTGAGGACTCAATCATTTGCATGGGCCTTTCCAAGAAAAGACCCTATCAATGGGTTTATACGATACACTTTTTTTTTTTTTGTAAAAATTACAAATATATTTACTTTCAGCTAGTAAAATAAACATAACTTTACACTCTTATTTTCTTTCTGTCACATTTCACCTTGTGTCTAGTGGTGAGGAAGTGGTCATGGGCATTTCTTGGATTTGGCCGAGGAGTACTTGAGTAGGGGCTACATATAGTTTGGGTTCAGTACAATATATGCTTGTAGTTTACAGTCACTTCTGTGTTTGTTTATTTAATGCATGCTCTAGATACCCACTGTGCCTACTTAACATTGTAAAAGAGTATGGAACCAGAAGGTATACGGTTGTGTGAATTTATCCTATACGGTTGTGTGAATTTATCCTATGGTGTTCAGCCTAAGTTGTGAGTGGTGAAGAAATCAAGTTATGGAACATATAGAGTCAGAAGCTAGTGTGAGGAAAACATTTTCCAGTTTTTAGATATGTAAAATTGTAACTAGAACACTATTTTGATCAAGATGGCCTGTCTCTTTCAGAAGAATAACATAAAATTTATTATATGTCACCACAATGGAGGGCGTTGACACAAACTAGTTAACATGTATCATCAATTTAAAAAGTATTTATGATTAGTATTGGACAGGAAAACTTGAAATTACTTACATTTTATATGTAAAATGAAATTGATTACAGGCACATGATTACATTAGTTTGTTGTTGTTGTTTTTTAGGGCTTCTGTAACAAGGTATCACAAACTTCATGGCTCTAAACAACAAAAATTTATTATTTCATATAGTATTTCATATTGTTCTGGAAGCCAAAGATGTAAAAATCAAAGTGTTGGCAGGGTCGGTCCTTTCCGGAGGCTCTGAGGGAGATTCTATTTCATCCCTCTCTTCATAGGTCTTTCCCCCATGTCTTATGAGGACACCAGTTTTTCGATTTAGATTTACTCTAAATCCAAAATGACCTCATCTTAAAGCTCTTAATCATATTAGCGAATACCTTATTTCCAAATAAGGTTACATTCACAGATATCAGGAGTTAAGACATATACATATTTTATATGTATATAAGGGGGCGGCACAATTCAGTCCACCACAGTGACGTCACCAGTAATGCCAGTTGCAAAACTGAGAGAAAACCTTCTACACTAATAATAATAAACTTACTTTGGTTAACCATGGAAGAAAAGATCAAATTAAATCTCTGTTCATTCTACTAAAAATTGTATTTCTAAATTGTTGTAATATGAAGAGTTTGAAAAACATGTAGTCAAAAATTGTTGAAAAAATATAAGTGTACTGGACAGTTAAATATAATTCTTAGGATATCTTACTGGATTTGTGATGTCAGTGGTAATTCTCAGCTTTTCAAATTTGTAAATTAGAGCTTTCATCATCCTATTTTTAAGTTTTTTATTTTATTTATTTATTTTTTAGAGACAGAGTCTCACTCTATCCCCCAGGCTGGAGTGCAGTGACGCCATCTCAGCTCACTGCAACCTCTGGCTCCTGGGTTTTCAAGTGATTCTCATGCCTCAGCCTCCCAAGTAGCTAGGATTACAGGTGCTTGCCACCATGCCTGGCTAATTTTGTATTTTTAGTAGAGACAAAGTTTTGCCATGTTGGCTAGGCTGATCTTGAACTCCTGAGGTGATCCACTTGCCTCAGCCTCCCAAAGTGCTGGGATTACAGGAGTGAGCCACTATGCCTAGCCTTATCATTCTAAATAAATATATACTTCCATATTTAGTTATATATGTATAATGTTGCATTATTTTTCTCAAAAAGCATGTCTCAAATGACATATGCTTCAGGTTCTACCAAACTGAGTTGCCCTGTGCACATTTGCATTCTCAAAATTTGCAATATGGACATCTCAGAAGGTATCTGTTCCATAATTTTTTTCTTTTTAAAAGTTTTATTTTCATTATCTTTTAAATTTTCATTGATTGATGCACATGAGCATACAAATGTCTAAATCCTAGTCCTAGACAGTTTAGCTATTTATTTAAATTACAGGGTTAAGTTTTTAAAAGATTCCTTTTAGCTTACCTCTGAAAGAGCGAGAAAGATTCTTTGTTGTCTTTGCCATCAGCCTAATATGGAAAAAGTTGCTTCACAAGTATTAGCATGGGTTATCTCATGGACCGTAAACTTTTTTTTTTTTACTGTGGATTTCACTGAGATCTTGGACTCTGATTATAAATGTAAATTTTCTTACAGCACCTGGAACATTCAATTCAATCCCATTTTCTTTCTGTCAGATACATACATTTAAGGAGCATGGGTAGCATTAGTCAAAAAAGAGGAGATGGTTTAGATTTTAATGAGATAGGTTTTTATTTTTATTTTTTCAAAGTACTTAAAGTTCACCTCGCTTTGGCTTGGAGTTCTTGTGTTTTAGTTGTTGCCAACGAATGTATTTCCAAAGTGAAAACTAGTTTCAGATATTTGAAGTCTCCAGTGATCATTGTAATTGTGCCCATATATTTATAAGAAATTCCATCACAGGAAAAATACTGAAAGAACCTACTATTTTGTTTCTTCACAAAGTCCACATCTATTTTTATTGTAGGTAATACAGAAATAATTAATTCCGTCAATATTTGTCAACAGAACAAATGTTCATTAAGTTATCTTATTGATTAGAAGTGAAAAGAGAAACCATTTTAGGGTATACTAGACTGTATTGTCTAACTCGATGTTGAAGAATGAAGTTTAACATTTTCACTGGAGACTTTAAAATTGCATGGAAATATATGACTATCCACTCTCATTTTGCAGCCTTTTTAATTGTGGTGTATTTAATTAGTAGAAATCCTTTATTAGCATTTTGAAAACCATATTTTCATTTAAAAAATCTTTATATATTTACCCAATTATAAGAGACTTTTTCTTTTCTGGACCTTAAACCTAAAATCTATACTTTTATGTCAAAAACGGAGAGACTGAAGAATAAACCGTCTGTCTTCCCTGTCTTTAGTCATGCTACCTTCGTGCTTCAATATATGCACCTAATTAAAAATGGAATGGGGTCAAAAGTTATAAGACAAAGCTTCCATTCATGACTATAGTCCAGGACTACCAGGGAATCCTCAGTAACACAATTTCACTACTGATGAGATGATGCACGAAGATACATAATTTTACAGCAAGAATTAAACTCACGGGTAAATTATTTTCCAATTGAATAAATTCCCTGGAGGATCAGAATCACATTGAAGCGTAGTCTCTTCAGGGTGCAACCATGCTCATTGTGTAGCAAAAGTTAGTTGAGATACTCCTGTTGCTAACTGTAAGCAAGCCTTTTGGATTGTTTCTCACTTTCTGGCTCTTCCTCAAAAGTCCTTGTTTAATCCTTCCTTGATCACGTACTTTTGTTATGATCTAATTTCATTCCACTGGGGCTCTTAAAATACAGTGTCATTGAAGGTGCTCTAATGGGTTTGTCAGTAACTTCCATTTCAGACTCACACTGGATTAAGAAAATGTGGCACATATACACCATGGAATACTATGCAGCCATAAAAAAGGATGAGTTTGTGTCCTTTGTAGGGACATGGATGCAACTGGAAACCATCATTCTCAGCAAACTGTCGCAAGAACAGAAAACCAAACACCGCATGTTCTCACTCATAGGTGGGAACTGAACAATGAGATCACTTGGACTCGGGAAGGGGAACATCACACACAGGGGCCTATCATGGGGAGGGGGGAGAGGGGAGGGATTGCATTGGGAGTTATACCTGATGTAAATGACGAGGTGATGGGTGCTGATGAGTTGATGAGTGCAGCACAGCAACATGGCACAAGTATACATATGTAACAAACCTGCACGTTATGCACATGTACCCTAGAACTTAAAGTATAATAATAATAAAAATAAATAAATAAAAATAAAAAGCAAAAAAAAATTGAAATATAAACTTTGAATAAGGATATTATTCAGAAGATGAGAAAAGGAGTAAGGTTTTTGTTTTTTTTGGTCTTTAGAGAATATAATACTTCAAAGTGTTCCCTCATGAATTTTAAAACTAAAGAACACTTTGCAAGACACAAGATAAATTATTAGTAGTATTTTTTGCAGTTTAGATGAAAATCTTTGTCATTATAATCAGGATACTATAGTAGTAATTAAAGTTTTTTTTTTAAGTCTAATTCTTTTTCTGTGTATGTTTAATTGTATTTGATTTAAAGAAACACAACTTTTTTTTTATCAGTATAAATGTTTCAGAATTTTCAACGTGGATCTGCTCATATCATGCTAGGTTTCTCCAAGAACAATATCTAATATAATAATACAGTTTAATTCTTTTTTTGGTTTGTTTTTTGAGAAGGAGTCTCACTCTGCTGCCCAGGCTGGAGCTCAGTGGCACCATCTCTGCTCACTTCTAGCTCCACTTCCCAGGTTCACGCCATTATCCTGCCTCAGTCTCCTGAGTAGCTGGGACTACAGGCGCCCACCACCACGGCCGGCTAATTTTTTGTATTTTTATTAGAGACGGGGTTTCACTGTGTTAACAAGGATGGTCTCGATCTCCTGACCTCATGATCTGCCCACACTAACAACCCAAAGTGCTGGGATGTTACAGGCATGAGCCACCACGCTCGGTCAATACAGTCTAATTCTTAATGTGGAGACTAAAATAACTAACAAACTATTTTTAGCATCTTTAGTTTGTGTTTATTTATTACTAGTATTTTTCTGTTACCTCAACATAGAAAATCACCTCACTAGTTCACTAAACAACAGGATAAGAAATAACACATTAGAATAGTCATTCAAAATGAAACTCTTTATCCTATTCTTTATCCGTGTGTTGGTTTCTCCATTTAGAACTGGACTGAGAAAGTAATCCATGTACTTTAAGAGAAGACTGCTCACCAGACATGTCCTGCTAGCTAAAACATCTGATCATTTCTCCTTTAAGAAATGCAATATTATCTTTGTAATTGAGTGACATATATCACATTTTTAGTTATAAACACACAATGTGATTGCTCATTAAGTTGGTTACATTGTAATTGCTTTATATTCAGTGTAAGGACTTATCTATATGTCACAATTACTACTTTTACATTGTATCGGTTGCCAGATATGTAGTAATTAATAAGGGCCATAATAAAATAATGGGTAAAAAACCAGCACAAACATAGTGGCTTAAGGTAAAACATCTATTCTCACATATCTGTGCATTGGTTATAGGTTAGCTAATCTAAATTGGGCTCAGCTGGTCTGGGCTCTCAGTCGCAGCCTGAGTTCAAATTTGCTCTGAGTCTCTTATCCTCCTGGGAACAGTGGGCTACCTAAGCATGTTCTTTTCATGGCAGTGACAAAAGCAGTATTAGCTAAATCCCATTGCCCAAGCATATTTCAAACCTTTTTTTTTTTTTTTTTAAATCATATCTTCTAATATCTTATTAACCAAAGCAAGTCACATGGCTGAGTCTAACATCGCTGGGGTAGAAATTTATACTTAGCTCACAGTGAAAGGGGAAAGGAAGGAAATATTTGTTGAACAATCATATGACTTATCACAATTTGGAATTTTGTTTTAAAATTTATGGTTGAAAGTCCACTAGTTTGCAGCGTCTGTCTTAGAATCTGTCCTTGGAGGCATGGTTTTAAAAAGAACCTCAAATAATCTTGATGTAAAGCAACCTCAAGCGATGTGTCCCCAGGGAATATTCCAGTGAGGCTCAACTGCAGGTAAGATGCAGATTTATTTCAACGTAAAACAGCAAACTTAGCTCAGGTGGAACTTGCAACATCCACAGAGAAAAATGCCAGAATCAAATGCTTGAATGAACAGCATATGCACGAATCAGTGGTATTCAACATTACCCCTCTGCAGATTTGTGGGCCTTTTGGAACCGAGGTAATACATACTCTTGACAGAAAATTCACCTTCTGTCAAGCTGCTCAATTTTTATCTTGAATTCTCCCTTTTCTTTAATGTCCTTCATGTGTGTGCATGCCTCATAGTCCTGTGATTCATTTGGAGAAATTGTTTTAGCAAATAATATGCTATCAATTTCTTAGCTAGATGTATAAGAGGAAGAAAAAAATAAAGGAGCCACATTTGGGGTGATGAAATTTTCATCTTTCACCAAGGTAAGTGGTAGTGGAGGTTGTCATTGAACCCATTACAATGGCTCACAGGAGGAAGGCATGCTCTAGATGATAAAAAAGCAGGTATGTACTTTGGATGTTCCATTGGAACATTTTGAACATTTAGAAAATGGCAAATTGGAATCACTCAGAGAACTCTGTCTTTCTCAGCAAATTCGATGTGTCAGAAAGTCCTAAAACCCTGCCATCAGTTGACAACTTTGCTGCAAAATCTATTGCTTGAGAAATGTGAGAATAAAAATGATGTCCTCTTTCTGGTAGTGTAATAGGCAAGTGAATTACTTAATATATTTTATATTCCTCTTCCCTTCTCATACACATACACACAGTATATTAAATTTTCATTACCTTAGTAAAAGAATGAGACTGCCTTTAGCACAAACTAGAATTTTAGATTATAAATGTCAATGTTTATTGCAAGGCATAACATATGTAAAGCTTTTGCAAGATTGTGAAGTATATCATGAGATACATTTTGTAAATCATATTTTGCTTACTTTTTTTTGTAATCCAAAGTAAATGTTACATAGGAAGAAAATAAAAACGTCAATCATTTCTTATGCTGGGATATATTCCTTGAAAGCATATTGATTGTGTTTTCACTATGTCGCCATGTATGTATGCATGAAATGCATCATGTATTAAATGAATTTTTTAAAAGAAAGGTTAACTCTCTAAGCCAAGATGATAGGTTTGCTAAAGGGGAGAAAATCTTTACTCATGGATTTCTTTGGACTCAGGCTGATTATAATTTTCAGCTTCAGTGATTGATTTTGATGCTCTGTTTCAGGGGCCATATACTCTTGGTGAATCATTTTAAAGAATGGGTCTGTAGGGCCGGGCGCAGTGGCTCATGCCTGTAATCCCAGCACTTTGGGAAGCTGAGGCAGGCGGATCACAAGGTCAGGAGATTGAGACCATCCTGGCTAACATGGTGAAACCTTGTCTCTAATAAAAGTACAAAAAATTAGCTGGGTGTGGTGGCACACACCTGTAGTCCCAGCTACTCGGGAGGCTGAGGCAGGAGAATGGTGTGAACCCGGGAGGTGGAGCTTTCAGTGAGTTGAGATCGCACCACTGCACTCCAGCCTGGGCGACAGAGCAAGACTCCTTCTCAAAAAAAAAAGTAAATAAATAAATAAAAATTTTAAAAAAAGGAATTGCGTCTGTATTGGAGTGATTTGACATCAGCACTTCAGCTTCCAAGTATTATTGAAGTAAGAGCCCAAACTAACACTTGCTCTTGTACCCAAAGAGTTGAAAATGCTCTTACAATTTGTTTTAAAATTGGATGACATTTTAATCACCTCTATACTCAATTTCCAAAATACAAGACCTGTCATTCAGGAGAAATTTAATTATTTGAATTAAAGTAAAATCTAGTTAGAAAGTCATTTGGGCTTAGAGTTGAAAGTTCTAAATTTTAGTCCTAGTTGTACACTGATATTGGAAATGTGATTAACTACCTGTATGTTTAACCATCCAGAAGTTTCTTGCCTAAAAATTCTCATCTGTAAATAAGGATAGTCTCTTTTCTCATAAACTTAGCATGAGAATGAAATAATTCAGGTAGTATGGAATTATCTTTGAAATAGTAAAACACTGCATGTGTGGTAAAACTATAGTGTCTTATGCTTTGAAGTTTGGGATAAAAATTTATTATAACGGTTACTTTTGACTAAAGTGGTATCACATAAGTACAACATAATTTCAACAGACACAGCCCATGTGATGCTACTGAGGTTTTGTTTTTCATTTTACCTACATCCTTTTTGGAGGGACAACTACATAAAATCTATCCCAACCACAAGAAGAGAATTTATATATTTTTTTCTAAGATAATTATGTATGTTGTTTTAAATCTTATTGTAAATATAATACACATTGTCTAAAATAAATACAGGTAAACAAAAATGCAAATAAACAAAAGGAAGAAAATAAAAATCTGTAATTCCATATGTTTTGAGATATAGCTTTCTAGTTTTATAAGTACATGTTTGCATGTTTGTATATATACAAAAATGTACATTTTTAACAACAAAATTGTTTTGTGACTTTCCAAAAATGTACTGTCCACTTTGAACATTTTTGCAAGCCATGAAATATTTTTCTTTTATATATTTTTATGGCTGTTCATGCTACATTATGTGACTCTACCATACTTTATTTTACCTATTTCCTATTGTCAAATATTTAGTTGGTTTTTGTTATTATAAATAATGCTGCAGTGAACACTTTTATAGCAAATTACTTACTGGAAACTTGATATATTTCTGTTCATATTCAAGCCATCTTTTTCATTTGTCAGTGACGTTTTATGACTTGCATAGGACTTGTATAGCACTTACTGTTTCATTCACTTTATTAAGCTCTCTTATTAGTTATTAGTTTTAAAAGTGTTATCCCAGACTCTCTTTTTAATACTTTTTCCCTTTAATGCATTAACTTACAGTTACAGGACAACAGTGAATAGTACTACTAGCAGACATTGTCAAATTGTTTTTGCTTTTCACAGTTATGTTTCTATTGAAATATCAACCACTAGTTTGAGATTGTTACTTACTATATTAAAGAGGTTTAGCAATCAATTTTGTAAAATTATGAAATAGATGATGGAATTTATCAGTTTTTTGGGCCTTTATTAGGATAATTCTGTAGCTTTTGTCTTTTTGCCTAATAACAGGATTGGTTTTAATAAGGATTCATGTAATAAAGTTAGCTATGAAATTGTGGAATGAAGGCTATACTTAGAAACCAAAAAAATGCTGAGAGTGAGATATGATTCTGAAGCGTATTGAATTAACCACCCTGGAAAACTCATTTATCTGCTTTGAAATTTAGTTTACTTTTTGAATTGAAAGCACTAAACCTGTCACAGAATTAATATGAATATGGAAGTGCTTTTTAAACTATAATGTTTAAATATCAGGATGGTCTCTATAATTTTATTTAGCTATATTTTAATCAGTTTTCAAGTCCAAAGATGAGCACAGTATTAATATTTCTAAGAGGGTCTTTTGATTTTCCTAGTGGCACAGGTGTTTTCCCGCTTAATATTTAACTGAAGTAAAATATATATACAGAGAAGTGTACACATCATAAATGGAATATGGTGTCACAAAAGGGACTCAGCCGTACAACGCCCTTCCAGGTCAAGAAATAGAACATTACCAGTATCCTAGAAGTGTGAGAGATGATTGTAATTTTAAAATATTAACCGTATTACCTGAATCCTTTTAAGAAATCAGAATGTGGGTTACTGCTCAGCTGCAGGATTAAGAAACCCGTACTTTGTAAGAAGAAATTTTAATACTAGAAATATTTGGACATTTTCAATTAGAACATATGGAATAATCAAACACCAAGATCCCATGCTTATTTCTACAATAAAAAACAGTCTTCTTGGCAATCAACTTTCTATGCCTTCTTTAACCAGTTTACTGCCTTCATGTTAATTCCCTGATATTTGAATTTAAAAACAAAGAGGCTGCAATATTGAAAAAAATTACAAGCTGGTAAACATGAGGCTATACATTGTGATTTTTGAGATTAAAGTGCTCCTTAATTTTTGATTTAGATAATGCAATGTGCTTGAAAGTTTCAGGAGTGCTATTACATGATCTCTTTTTAACCTCATAAGAATCCTCTGACATAGCTGGATAAATGTTAAGAGAAAAAGAAAAAGAAGGCAATACCTAGAGAAACAGATGGTATGAAGTCAAATATTTTTAGGTGCAATTGTCTAAATAAGATTCTTTATCTTTTATATCTTAGGTGAGTATCATTTGCATGATAGGATAGCTATATCTCTTTGGAAAGATCTATATTTCTAATATATAGTAACAGTTCCTCTTTTAAACTTAATGAAAGATGCTGACATCTTAGCATGGAATGGTGAATGGAGGACCTTAGATATCTTAACTCTGAGCTATTGTCTCACACTGAAAACTCAGAAATGGGTCAGGATTCAGAGTAACTGGTCAGTGTGTTTCAGGGGCTAAAAATTAAGTACACTGTAGATACCTGAGTCCTACCTAGTCAAGTTCAAATACTTCAAATAAATGTATCTTATTGTTATTAGGGGACATAAACAAATGATCTGATAATTACTGGAATAATAGGTACAAATTTCACATGCCCCCAAGTTTGGGTGTACGTGAAAATGTAACATTATTTTTTCTAAATGTGTTTAATTTTCTGAGAGCTTAAATACCATCTTAGCATGGTGGAAATTAACTGGTTTCTCCTCCTTTGCTTTTCTGCTGCAACAACCCTCTCTGAAAGGTGGATTCCTCTCATTGCAAGCTGTGGTAGGGTGGATTATGGGGAGGTAATAGAGAGTGTAGGCATGGGAGCAAGGAATTGTTGGTAAAAAGAAATCTTGGTTATTACTTAAAATTATTATCCTATCATGGAGACATACAAAGCCAAATTGCTATTCTTAGAATGGTAGCAGAGAGACTATGCACCAAAGTGTTGAAAGGGAAACATTCTTTTCATTTTATCTTTTCCTCAGTCTCACCCACTAACAGGTGAATAATTAGGCTCATTTCCATTTATTAATGTACTGCGTGGGAATAGATATGCATTTGAAGAGTGATTAACAGAAAAACCTGACATGTTTCTTTTAGGAAAATAATGGCTGAGGATTTGGCAGACATCCAGATAACCACAGATACACCAAATTTGGTCTAGGAGCTTAAAATCCTCCTCTAGAACACAGTGACTTGGCTTTTCTAACCAATCTATTTTGGCAGTAAGTTCTGTGTTCTAAATGATCCCAGGCAGAATAGGTATAAAATACCAATGGCTTAAAAAACATGGAAAATGATCGACATGCCTGGAACCTTGTCTATCCAAGACTATTTAAAGGCTATTTCTCTGGATGACATGTAGTCAGAGTTCAACATATCCATTATGGGAGGTCCTGTGCAGCCACATATAAAAATATCAGCAGATTTGAAACTGGTTAAACTGCAGATTGAATTTAGTAATTGTTTGCATTATAATTGTACAGGATTTGAAAATGTCACGCCTTTTGAATGTATAGAATTGCTTCTGTGTTCTCAGTAACTGCTGTATGAAATGACATTTTTTCCTTACATTATGATTTAGTACTATCATTATATGTCCTTGCAACTGTTGACTTTGAAGTCTTCTTTCTAAAGTCTCCAATAACTTACTTTGTAAAAAGGCTGATGAAAAAAAGAGGGTAAAAATTTAAGTAAGGTTGTATTGACTTTCCTTAGGATGTCATTTTTATTGGAATTTATGAATGATTGTGGAGAAATCATTATAGAGCTGAAAAGCAATTTACAGAGGTCATCAAATACAAGTCCTTCATTTAATAAAGTGTGTTCATACTACACCATATATCAATTAAACTAAAAATTCAAAACATAATGTATGACATATGAACAGTAACTAAAAGGGAAATGGTATTCTTTTAATTTTCTCTTTTTCTCAATCCTGACCCATGAACACCCATAGAGGAGAGTGATAGGCATAATTTTTACTATTTTTAGAAACAGTTGGTCTTCATTTAAAATGACATCTCAGAGAAAAAAGTCTATATCCCTTGATCATTTATGCTGAAGGTAAAAGATGTCTTTAAGGTCATTTCTCTTAAGGATAGCTGACAGCTGTTCTTAATTGGGATGTTTGTGTCTGGATGGCCCCTTGGTTCCTTGTCCCGGTGGTTCTCAGGTATTTATATTTGCAGCAGATGTTGAAGATTTCCTTTTAAGTTCTAAGAATAACTTGGTTTGGTCATAAGTTGACTATAATTTCCTTGGGAATCCTATTAGGACTTCATTGCTAATTATATTTACAGGGTGAGTTTTGGTAAATCAGTGCTGAAAACATTTAAGGATTCTAGCAGAATGAATGAACTTCAATGTATCTGCTTAGCTGCAATTACAATGAGTCCGGAAGAAACATAACTTTGTCCTTTGCCATATTTTGTTTTCTTGAGTGGATCGAGCAACTCTTTCTCCATAACAGTTATAGAGGTACTTTCTATAAACAAACAAATATTTTTGAAGGATTTGAGCGATTAAGTTGGAAAGCCTTATGTGGTCTTATAAGTATTTTGTGGTTAAGTTGTCTATACATGTAATGTCTAATGACTCTTATTTTCTAGTTTATTCTGTGAACGCCCACTTACAAAGGAAATTTTCATTCAACTTCCCTTCTTGCATTTCCTCGCATGACCCTCCAAACCGTCATTTACTTATTCATTCAACCATTTAGTCACTGCCATGGTTTGAATGTGTCCCCAAAGTTCATGTGTTCGAAACTTAATCCCCAGTGCAACAGTGTTGGAAGGTAGAACCTAATGGAAAGTGTTAAGGTCAAAAGAATTCCACTCTCATGAATGGATTGATGCCAACTATAAAAAGGCTCAAGTCTTCAGCTTCAAACTCTTGCTCCCACTCCCCCTCTCTTTGCTTTTCTCCCATGGGATGACATATGAAGAAAACCTTTGCCAGGTGCTGGCCCCTCAGTCTTCGACTATTCATCCTCTAGAACCATGAGCCAATGTATTTCTGTTTATTATAAATTATCTAGTCTCTAGTATCTTATAATAGCAGCACAAGGCAAACTAAGACAGTCATTTATTCACAAATATATATCAAGCTCCTTTTATGTCCCAAGCATAACATACTATTACTATTGGAAAACAAAAGTGAATAAAACATAGCCCTTTCTGTCAAGAACTTTGTCTTTTAGCAAAGTTATGACATATGCAGGTATTTATTATATTGCTATTATATTGGGAAACATTAAGTGGCATTTCAGAGTTGAAAGCAGGGATAGTAAGGAGGGAAACTGCAGTATAATATTTGTAGATACTATCTTTGTTTATATGTGTATATATATTACATTTTATAAATATATATTTATAAATATTTGTATATAGTGTGTTTGTGTATGTGCTTCAGTAGTAAAGCTTTCGTTTTATTTTGTTACCAAGGTACTGTGTTAAAAGAGCATTTTGTGTTATTGTTAGGAGAAGTGACTAATTTAGAGAGTTCCAAGGCCAATAGATAGCCTTCATCCAAAATTCCATTTCTTGGCCCTACATGTAAAATTGATGACTTTCTCCTTTGTTCTCTTCGTATGCTGGAAACACAAATATGCAGAAAGTGCTCCAGGTTGGCAAATATTTCTTATTGTCTTGTGAGCTAAATTTGTAACCTCAAAGCTAATATGCAATCAGAAAATATTTGTTGAATGAATTAATTTGGGAAGCCGAGATAAGTAGCATCCCTCTACTAATTAGAGATTACTTTGGGCACTGTAATGAAGACCCAAAATAATACTGATGTAAGCAAGATAGAAGTTTACATTTTGGGTGTGTGCAACAATCTGATATAAATAGTATAGGTCTATTTTTGCTATTTCATGATGTCAGAGACCCAAGTTCCTTTATTTTATTCTGTCAGCATCAATAGGGTTTTGCTTTCATTTGTTTGGACCAATATAACTTACTGTATTAGCTAAAATTCTGCTAGCAGGAAGCAAAGGAAGAATATGGACTTAATCACTTTCGACTATATTCAGGAGTTGCACAAACCACTTTCATTCGTATCCTGTTAGTCACAATTTGTCATGTGACTGCAGCTAATTGGAAGCATGGCTGAGAAACGTAGGCATTAGTTGGGCAGCCATATGTCTCAGGTAATTG
The DNA here is from genome assembly GCF_047675955.1 of Chlorocebus sabaeus. Taxonomy (NCBI): domain Eukaryota; kingdom Metazoa; phylum Chordata; class Mammalia; order Primates; family Cercopithecidae; genus Chlorocebus; species Chlorocebus sabaeus. Next base: position 66,021,409 of record NC_132918.1, read on the forward strand.
GATCTAGTTAGCAGTTTCTGCTAGTATACATAGTGTAAGCATAATGTCTATTTCAACATGATTTATTATGTTATATATCCACTATAGAATCTGGCACCTTTAATTTTGGGTATGTGAAATGAACAACCCCAACTTATTCTCTCACTGTTTTTCTAGTTGAAGTAAGTAGCTCCTGATGTTCACTGATTATCAAAATTGTGATTATTAGAGGAACTAACATCATTTTAGAATTTTCATGTATATTTGTCAAGAAAACAATTTATTTCCGTATTGGATTGATGCTGCCCTTCCCCTTCAGGAATATAATCCAAATAGAATAGATCACCTATTTTCCTTAATAAGTGTTCCAGATTGCTTATTGGTTCATTGTTCACTAGGCATTGTGCCAGGTTGCTAAGGCCTGTTGAAGGCAGGGTTACATATTTTTGGTTAAAAATAAGCAGGAATCTTTACTGTATCCATTCTCCTTAATCTTAGTAATACTCGTAACACATGACAGATTACAAAAATAAAACCATTAGCTCTATTTTACATAACGAGAAACATCAGGAAGATCATATGGATTGCCAGACATCACAGGGTAGATTTGTAACAGAACTAGAGGCTTATGTACCTGAACTGCGTTATTTTTCCTATTTGTCATATTTTTTAAATATCAAAGTGTTGAGGGAGATTTCAAGCACAGCTGGATTTTGTCACATCATAGCATCACTGAACTGATTAGGGGCTACTTTGTGGTCATTTCACATATCAGAGAGCAGAATAGGAGCTTCCTTTCCTTCGTTGCAAGAAGTTTGCTTGGCAGGTGGTGAAATTCAAGGGGATGAACTTTGACTGAAACACATAGATGTTTTATGTAGTTAGTAAATTCTTCCAGATAAAAGTAGATGATGATTTGTAACACTCAAGATGGAAGGGTTAATTATTTTTCCCCACTCCACACAATTTAATTATTTTCCTCCACTCCACATAATTTAATAAGTGTCAGATTCTTAATGAGTACTTATGCTTTAACACCTTTGATTTCCTGAAGGACAAATACAGGGTTGTATATTAAAATTCTATTACAACTCAGATGTGAAGAAAAAATGGAATGTCATCATTTAGTCTATATTAAGTCTTGTCTATCTCCTAAGTATTCACTTGGTAATTAGTTGGAAAGAAAATTAATTCTTAGTCCTATTCAGTTTTTATTAGACATGATTTGTCTCTGTGTCACCACCCAAATCTCATGTGGAATTATAATCCCCAGTGTTGGGAGAGGGTCCTGGAGGGAGGTGATTGGATCATGGGAGAGGATTTCCCTCTCGCTACTCTCATGTTAGTGAATGAGTTCTCACGAGATCTGGTTATCTGAAAGTGTGTAGCACTTACCCCTTCACTTTCTGTCTCCTGCTGTGGCTACGTGAAGACTGTGCCTGCTTTCTCTTTGGCTTCTGCCTTGATTGTAAGTTTCCTGGGGCCTCCCCAGCCATGCTTCCTGTGTAGCCTGTCGAACTGGGAGTCCATTAAACATCTTTTTGTTATAAAGTATCCAGTCTCAGATAGTTCTTTATAGCAATGTGAGAATGGACTAATACAGTATTTTAGTGCAATAATGTAATGGATGGCGTATAGTCTTTCTTAAAGTTGCTCTGGTGCCCAGCCAGTCTTTCCCTCTGCTTGCCATTCTTCTGAAGATGGCATCTAGCAGTATAAGGACTTATATATCTTTTGTGAGATGGTTACTTCTTGACCTCTTCTGGTCTTCATCAGTGGATACTGGCTGTCATATACTATCTATTGGCCTTCCACATTCACCTTGGTTTCCATTAGCTTCAGATACTGGAATTCTCTCCATGTCTTCCCTCTAGCCCACTGACCCAGTGGCGCTGCCTCAGTGTGCCATGGGCAGCCACACTGCAGCTCTATTTAGCCTGATTATGGATCTCTGAAAGTGAGAAGTGCTCATTAGAGCTAAACCTCAAGGCTTATCTGCCTGACTACTTTCACATCTCTGACAGCAGAACAGGGAACATAAACTTTTTACCATGGCCATTATAGCCTTCAGTAGTGGATAGGAATGTCTCATTTACACTCTCTGAGAGTGCCATGAACTGAGTTGTTGACCTAATGAAGAGGGAGGCAAATATTTGAGGAGAATTTTTCTTGAGCGATTCACTTAACATTCTTTCTGTAGCAAATTCTAATGGCTATGCATTGAAGACTCTAGCAAATGTGGGATGTCAGTGAAACAGAAAAAAAAAAGCAGATTTGAACATATGTATGTCATGTCTATTTGAATCACATGCTAAATTATTTGCAGTGGGACTCCTGTGGGATCCCAGCACCTAGTCCCTCCAGCCAACACACCGATCCTAGTTTCTTGTTCTGCTGTACTCGTATGACAGAAGAGTTATTATCCTGCTAACATTACAGCTATTGTTGAGCTACAAATATATTTGGTCTACTCTTTTTGCAACTATCTGTCCTCTCTCTCATTCACACTACTTGAGGAAAGGTAAGGTGACTTTTTTTCTATTGTTTTCCTATGTCCAGTAATGGACAAAGAGAGAAAGCAGAAATGTTCTTTTTTCTGTGTAGATTTTAAGGAGATTCACTAAAATACACACATTACAAGCCAATGACAAAAGTAAGGTTCACTTCTCTGGGAAGAATGAAGCACCTGTTACAAAGTGACCACAGTACCCCAGGCCTGAGCTGCAGTCCACAGAAAACAGGCCATGGAGTCAGATAATTTTGGAGAATTCTGAATGTTACGTTCCCCTTTTGAAACAGACAATACAGATTAGCATGTCATGGGGTCCTACAATTAAAAAACTGAATTTTGCACAACACACTGTTGCCCAGGGTTGCCCATCATTCTTAGACCACAAGATCATTGTTCTTTAATTGATTTTGTGGGGGAACTTCTCACAAAATCGTTCGAGAAATATTGAACTCTGGAGCACAATTCAGAAAATGGTGGTTTAGGTACCAAAACCCTTAATAAATCTTTTGTTTGCATAAATGAAAAAGATTTTAATGCTTGGAAGATAATCATTTTCATATCTGGAAATTTCCTTGATGATTGATTACATGGTATCAGGTGCATGTGTGTGCGTGTGTGTGTCTATATTTACTTCACAAAATAATACCGATTTTCCTGCTGAAGAAATGTTTATTCAGATGTTTTGTTTATTTCAGCGTTATATCATTCCAAGCAATTCCACAGCCAACAGTGGTAGATGCCATTTACGATTCCTTTTTCAATAGTAAATGCTGCAGCCCTTCTGTCTTTCCTAGTCAGACATGCCTGGCTACTTTCACACAAAGAAAATAACGGTATCTTCCAGCTGCTTGCTAGACTACTGTTTTAGTCTCATTTGATTATATTCTACAGATATTTTTAAAGATTAATAAGAGAGAGTAGTTCATATTTTTTTACAGCACAATTTTCTCAGTTTTGTTGTTTGTCACTAAAGCCAAATTGAAAAAAGCTCCAAGTGCAAATCATGTTGGAATTTATCCAAATTTTAAATGTTAGTAGCTTGGCAATTATTTTTTTCTCTATCAAGTGTTACTATTCTGATTTTCTTTCCCTCAGAGGTTGATATTTACGTATTTTACCAACTCTTATCTTGGCCTCATGTCAGGCTGCTGCTGCTGCCTTAGAATTATAAGTGAATATTGAGGCTGGGACCCTTCTGAGGCTTTACCAGATGTGTTGAGTTTAGCCTTTAGCAAAACTGTATTAGACCTTCATCAGCATATGTCTCCTTGTCATAGGGAGCAGATGAGAGGTTGCAGAGCAGCTTGCATTCCAGCCATTTTCACTAAAAGCAGCAAATAATGTGATTAAATATTTAATTAGACAGGGAAGATTCCAGATTGGAAGAGATTCAATCGCAACTTTTACAGAGCAAGTATTCAATTTGCATTTCCCTGGGAAAAAAAAAACACTGTTAAGTGATCCCTCTGTAAATTATGCAGAAAAACTATTTCATTCCCCAGAATGTTTGCCAAGTACCAAATATATAAGTGGATATTCTGGAGATAACACTCTTACCTTCAGATAAAATTATAAGTGAGTTTTGCAGGATTTTCTCTTTCTCAAATGTGGATGAATAAAGTTTGTATGAATGGAGTCACTGAGTAAATCATAGGAAGGCACAGTATTGCAGAAGTGAAACTGTTTTGAAAGCTGGAAAACCTTGGTTCTTGTACCAGCTGTGGCTCTCATTAGTTGTGCCACCTTGGAGAAGCCACAGCTGTCTGGGCCTTAGTTTCCTCATCTTTAAATTGAATGACTTGTCTGTATAAATTTAATTGACATCAAGATTCTTAAGACCTCACTCATATTTCTGCTGACTTCGTATTCTCTCATTGTCCTCTGTGGGTGGTCCTATAGCAGTATCTGTGGGAACTTGGATATACGGGTTCATGACTTACTGTACATGCTGATTTAAAGCAAAACCCAAAGAAGAAACAAAAGATAAGCACCAAACTCAGCTTGTGGTACAACTTTGTCTTAACTCATAGATAGACCCTTTCCCAAAGGCAAAGTGTAGCTCCATTTCTAATTACTTATTAGCTGTTGATGATGAAATGTTTTTACCATTATATTGTCAATGCCTTAAGGCCAGCCTCCATAGGCAGAGCCACTGGCAGTGTAGTCTGTGCCCAATTTTAGCCCCTTCCTGGATCTTCATTCAGCTGGTTTAGAGGCCCACTATTCTTGGCTTGCTTTTCTGCTGCCCTCAAATAATGGAAAGCACCTATTTTCTACTGTATTTTGTCTCTTTCTAAAAGCCTGAACACATTTATATAGTTGCTCCTTAGTTTACTGACATAATTCATTTTATTTCTAATAATTGACTGCAACATTTCTCCTTCCCCTTAACAATGGATTCTTATGAATTTTCCCTTTTCCAAATGCTTCTAACTTAACCTTTTCCTGGGCTTTTGAATGTAGTTGTTCTTCAGAAGTATTTAACAGATGAATGTGAGATGAACATCATTGGTGATTTGAAAAAGGCTTCAGGATAATGAATTTAAAAGTGGTTTTCAAAAGTAAATATAATGTCATATGGAAACCAGGAGGTCTTGGGAAAGACACATAAAATACAGGATGACTAGAAACTCTGGAAACACAGGTGGCTATATAATGTCATCAAGGACCTCTTCAATTTGTGTAAAAATAATACAGTATTATATATTACCAAGTTTAATGGAAACCCTATATAGGAGACTCTGTGTTTTAAAATGTTGACTAACTTCTTAATAGAACATTTGTCTTAAGTTTATCAATAGGTTCCAGCTGTCTTTAGTAGAAATACAATGGTGACAAATTATGTGGAAATGTATTTCTTATATAAGGTCAATGGGGAGATGGCCATTCTAGGGCTGGGATGGTATTTCCACAAGTGTTTTCAGGGACAAATTTCTATCCTCCTGCTCTACCGTTTTTATACATAGCTTCAGTGTTCCATATGACTTCACAATAACTAAAATGAGTGTTGAAAGAAGGAATAAAGGCAAAAAGAGAGCACCCATCAGCTGAATCTGCCAGGCTGAGAGTCCCACACAGCGCTTCAATTTGCATTTGATTTAACAGGTCTAGGGAGAGGCACGGGAGACTTGGAAATACAGAGTGTTATTTCTATTGCCAATGTGTCCAGCTAAAAATGCGCTTCTTTTTCCAAGGAAGAAGGGGACAGTAAAGGCAACAGAAATATCTTTAGAGAGGCAACAAGAAATCTCTACCTATACATGAAATCCCACATTTTATATTTGAGGAAACTGAATCCTGGTGATATTAAGTGATTTACCAAAGATTGCAAGAGAATTAGTGATAGAAAAGTTGAAATAAGTTATACAATATAATAAGTACAATAAGATGATACTTCACCAGGTGGTATCATCTGGGGAAGACTGACCACTTAGATCCCTCCTAAAAGGTAACATTTGCTTTGATCAATCTTTGTTAGCTTGTGATGCCTGGACAAGCATCCTGAGAAACTTGCTAGAAATGCAGAGTCTCAGGCTTCACCCCAGACTTGCTGATTCAGAAACTCTGGCAGTGGGGCTCAGCAATCTGTGTTTCAACTAGCCAATCAGATGATTCTCAAGCATTAACTTTTGAGAACTGCACCTTTGATGATTTTATTGTGGCCCGTAGTCTTCAACTTAGCTCCTCAGGCTTGTAAAGTCTGTAGCGTTTCTGCAGAATTAATTCAGAGGTGCGGACTCATTTTCACAAAAGGCACAAAATATCAACAAAAATAAAGTCATTTCATTGATTTACAGTAAAAAGTAGAACTGTCAGGTGGATCAGAAATATATGTCATTCTAACCAACACTTTTTTCCCCCTGAGGGCAATTTTATGGGAAATCAAATTATTGGAATGAAACTTGGAGAAGCATTTTCTAGTTCCAAGTTTCAGAATGATAAATCTACATGTTTTATACTGTGGAGATCACTAAAGTCTTAGTAAATTTACAATCACATAATGCTAAGGAAATTGGAGGGACAAATGTCTTATCTAATCTAGACCAGTATTGTCCAAAACAAATATAATGTAAACCTCATAATTTTAAATTTTCTAATAGCCATGTTAAAAAAAAGAAATAGGTGAGATAAATTTTAATATATTTTATTTAACTAAATATATATAAAAATTTCATCAATCAATAAAATTATTAATGAGATATTTTACAGTTTATTTTTTAACTCTTTGAAATTTGGTGTATATTTTGCATTTATAACACATTTCAGTGAAGACTAGCTACATTTTAAATGCTCAATAGCCATATGTGGTCAGTAGCTACCATAGTGCATATTTTGGCCTGGATGATCTTTATACTGTCTCCTATTTTTATTATGAAATCAATTTGGTGAGTCATACTAACGGTATTAGTTTTTATTAAAGAGAATTAAGTAAATAAGAATGTGAGATAGTATAGGCCCCCTGTAGGGGCCTGCTAGACTCCACAGCCCTAGTATGGAGAGAAAGGAAATATTTTGAGTCCCTTGAAGGAAATTCCAGGCATATAGCTAGCTGTACAACCAGCAATTACAGAGGTGAATGTAAATCTCATTTAAAAAGTTGAAAAGCTGCTTTTTCATATTGATTTGATCTAGTCCCTTGACAGATTATTCCACAATATAGACATTATGTTCTATTTATGTATTTCCTTATTGGCAGATACTTAAATTGTTTTTCCTTTTTCTCTTTTACAGAGAATCCTGCAAAAACATGTCTTCTTGTATACTTGTTCTGGTGATTTTCTGAGAGTAAACACTTAACAGTGTAATTGCTATGTTAACTTTTAGGGTATGTGTTTTTTTTAGTTGTGTTTTAATGTCATCAAAATGCTCTCCAGTGTGGCTGTATTTATACTTTCAGCAGCAGCTTATGATAGTACATGTTTTCATGCATCCTCAGCAGCACTTTATAATTTCAAAGGTTTTAATTTTGGGAATCTGACTGGGGGAATGCTGTCTTCTTTTAATTTGCATTCCTCCCATTGCTAGTGAGATTATGTCAACTTTTCTTTACTCTTACTTAAGCATTTGTATTAAGTTATACATGAATATAGTTAAGGAATTTTACAAGGATGGTTATATATATAATTGTGTATAATCTTAAGAAAATTGACCACTTCTTCCATTTCCTTAAGTAACCACTTCTAACTCTTTTTTCTGTTTATTTTGATATTAGTTGATATTAAATAATATTTATTAGATATTTTTATATATATAGTTACTGAAATATGTTTGAATTAACCTTACAACAATGATAATTTAGCTCTCCTTCTCCCCACCTCCCATCCCAAGTCAGACTCACATCCTTCATATGCTTTTATCTTCCTGAGATCATAATTTTAAACAGATCAATATTCAGTGCTTGCAATTTTTATTACTGTGTGAACACTATTTAACGCTGAGTCTTGTCATGCTATGAATACATTTTTTCCCTGTGTGCTTGCTTTTGTTGCACACAGTTAAATATTGGCTTGTTTCTTTTCACTGATTTTAAATTTAGATACTTATTATTAGTTCAGCCTAAGCTTGCCAAAAGTTGTCTAGATAGCAAGACTTTTAGATGCATCACTGATTTGCTCAAATTCATCTTCTGAGAAATCTTAACTAAAATATTTTGACCTACTCTGATATCAGCTGGCTTGTCCCCTATGTCTGGTTAATAGCTTTCATCATGGGAAATTTCTTTTGCTTTTCTCCTCTGTCATAACTTTCTTTTCCTGCTTCCTTCTACTTTCTGATGTATTCCTTAAGTTTCATTGAGCAGAGTACCTTTTTAAGAAATGATAAATGGAAGAAAACAGAACTTGCAGGATTAAACATACAATTTTTAAATGTTAGACTTCATTGATAATTTTGTTGGGTATAGAATTTGTTGAGTATAGAATACTTTTTCTTTTTGAAAATTGTTTCCCTCCAGTAATTGGAAGACATTACTTCATTGTCTCCAAGCTCCCGTTGTTGTTGTTGAGCATTCCAAGGTCATTTTTAGCTCCTGATGGTTTGTTTGTAATTTTTGATTTCCTCCTCTTTGGTTTTCAATTTTCTCTATTTTAGAATGCTTATTTAACTGGATATACTGCACTAATTCCAGGTTTTCTCGTATTTCTCTTCTGTTTTCCATCTCTCTACATTTTGTTTTATTTTCTTGGAGAGTTTTTATTTTCCAGTGTTTCTAGTTTCCACTTCTTTTATCACATTGTAGTAGTCAACAGATTTTTGTACTCTAGATTTTTTTTTAATGGTTGAAATACCTTTCAACATACACACGTACCTGTGGTTTTTACTGCAGTTGTTTTCATTAATGTAAGTAATCTTTTTCTTTTCAGACACGGTCTTGCTCTGTTACCCAGGCTGGAGTGCAGTGGTGAGATCATAGCTCACTATAGCCTTGAACTCCTGGGTTCAAGTGATCCTCTCACCGTAGCCTTTTCTGTAGCAGGGACTATTGGTGCATGCCGTCAATGCTGTCTTTTGTTTTGTTTTGTTTTGTTTTGTAAAGATGGAGTCTCACTTTGTTGCCCAGGCTGGTCTTGAACTCCTGGCGTCAAGAAGTTCTCCTGCCTTGGCTTCTCAAAGTGCTAAGGTTATAGGCAGAAGCCATCACACCCAGCCTAAATAGTCTCTTGCTACTTGGTTTTTTGTATCTTTCTGTTAATTCTTGTGCTTCTTGGTTTCTTACACATATATGAGGATATGCCAATGAAAAGGCCTATTGTAAACTCTGAACTCACTGAGGGGCAGGGGCTTGCAAACTGTGAGCTCCGTCTGGCTCTTTTGTGGTGGAACACCTCAAGAGCCGCATCTTTTAGGTCTTTCTTTTCATGCTGCTCAGACTCTGCAGAAAAAAGCGTTCCTATTTCCCGCCCTGAGTATTGAAAGGCCTGCTTTCCTGCTTTCTGGGAGCAAAATGAGGGAAGAAACTAGGAATCATAGTATGCCTCATGTTTATTTACTTTAAATGTTACATTTTAATTATTTTATCTTCCCCAGAGACTAAACCTCCTGTTTTCTGTCAGGGTGTAGGGCCAACCGTGGCTTGGATGCTGGGTCAGGGAAGGAGATGTGGGAAACAGATGGCCTGTTAGTTTACAGCAATCTTCTTTATATTTGCAAACAACCCTTCACCTGCACCCCTGGCAGGTGTTACCATGAATTCTTGAGCATTTGGTGTATTCTGTAGTATAATCTATTTTCAGTGTTCACAATTGAGCTGCAAAAGCTAGGTTACAAAAAAAATCATTCTATTTCTTTTGTTTTTTCACTGAGGAATGTACTTCTGAGATAGATTCATGTTACTGTGTGTTCATCTACCCGCATCATGTATGCTTCATGGTGGCCACCTACCACAAGTTACCCAGTAGATTGCAAATATATTAAAACAAATAATCTTGCCCTATAATTTTATCATATGTTTTATCATTTAGGAATTTAAAATTTTATGTAGTAAAATTTCTCTTTTTTATGTTTACATTGTATTTTTTTTAGTATAAAAACAAACAAACCCGCCGGGTGCAGTGGCTCATGCCTGTAATCCCAGCACTTTGGGAGGCTAAGGTGGGCAGATCATGAGGTCAGGAGGTCGAGACCATCCTGGCTAACATGGTGAAACCCATCTCTACTAAAAATACAAAAGATTAGCTGGGCTTGGTGGCAGGTGCCTGTAGTCCCAGCTACTCGGGAGGCTGAGGCAGGAGAATGGCGCGAACCTGGGAGGTGGAACTTGCAGTGAGCCGAGATCGGGCCACTTCACTCCAGCGGGTGACAGAGTGAGACTCCGTCTCAAAAAACAAAAACAAACACTTGCCTAAAGATGTTTGTGCCTCCCAAGATTCATATATTAACATCTTTACCACCAGTGTGATGGTATTATGAGTTTAGACCTTTCGCAGGTGATTAGGTCACAAGGGTAGAGCTTTCATGAATGGGATTAGTGCCCTTACAAAAGAGGCTTAAGAAAGCTTCCTATTCTCTACTGTCATGTGAGGACACCACAGAAGGCACCATCCGTGAACCAGGAAGCAGGCCCTCACTAGACACGAAGTTTGCTATATGTTGATCTTGGACTTCAGCCTCCAGAACTGTACCCAATAATTTCTATCGTTTATAAGCCACCTAGTGTATGGCATTTTGTTATAGCAGCCTGAATGGACTAAGGTATAAGGTAACAATATATTTCCTTCTAATTTCTTTTAATGAATCTCCGGATGGGCTCTAATCCATCTGGAATATATCTCTGCGTATAGTATGAGACAGATATTTAAATAGCCCTCACTTGCTCCCTTAGATAACATTGTAATGCCACTATTCATATATCAGGTACACATAAATAAAACCAGTTCATTTTTATTTTTTAATTTTAGAAATGGCATCTTGCTGTTTTCCCCAGGCTGTCCTCGAACTCCTAGCCTCAAGCAATCCTCCTGCCTCAGCTTCCTGAGTAGCTGGGATTACAGGGGTGAGCCACCACAGCTGCCTAAATCAACTTTTTAAAAAATGTAAACTCATCCTGGTCTGTTGATCTGTTCAGTTATTCATCTACCAAAACCAAGTTCGTATTCAATTTTATTAAGAATTTTCACAGTATCTATCAGGATGATCGTGTACTTTATCTACTTTAATGTGTTAAATGTGATTACATAATAGACATTCTAATTAAAACTTTTAATGTTTTTATAATTTTTAAAAATTTATTATTTTTTTATTTTCCTAGGTTTTGGGAGAACAGGTGGTGTTTGGATACATGAGTAAGTTCTTTAGTGGTGATTTGTGAGATTTTGGTGCACCCATCACCCAAGCAATCTACGCTGAACTCAATTTGTAGCTTTTTTTCTTTTTTTCTTTTTTCTTTTTTCATTCCAAGACAGTCTCGTTCTGTCGCTCAGGCTGGAGTGCAGTGGTGGGATCTCGGCTCCCTGCAAGCTCTGCCTCCTGGGTTCAAGCAATTCCCCTGCCTCAACCTCCTGAGAAGCTGGGATTACAGGTGTGCACCACCATGCCTGCCTAATTTTTGTATTTTCAGCAGAGACAGGGTTTCACCATTTTGACTAGGCTGGCCTCAAGCTCCTGACTTGAGGTAATCTGCCTGCCTTGGCCTCCCGATGTGCTGTGATTACAGGCGGGAGCCACCGCGCTTGGCCCAATTTGTAGCTTTTTATCCCTCACCCGCCTCCCACCATTTCTCCCAGTCCCCAAAGTCCATTGTAACATTCTTACAGTGTTTTTATTATTATTACACTGTATTATATATATTTTCATATGCATGATGTTATTAATGTTTATCATTGCTTAATTCAATTAGCTTATAATTTATTTTGGGTTTTTGCTTCTGTGTTCAGAAAGGGCAGTGGATTGTACATTTCCTTTATTGAATTATTCTTGTTTGGTTACTGTTTCTGTCCTGCTGGGACATAATAGCATCTTTTCCAGTATTATGGAGGAGTTTATGTACTTTGGAGCATTTTTACTGAAATCTTTTATATGTTACTCATGAAGTCATTTGAGTATGTTTTCTTTTTGGTTGTGGATATTCAAATACCTTTTAAATATATTTAGGTTATTTGTCTAATCAACCTTTCTACTTCTACTTGAGCCAATTGCAGTCAGTTTCTATGTTGTCTAGGTTTTCAAAAATATTTTTGTAAATTTGTGCATCTATTCATTTTAAGGAAAAAAATTCTCAATAGCTGTTATTTTTCTGATTTTCTTTCTAATGTTATTTATACCATCTATATGTTTTCATCATCATATCTGCCCCAATTTTAAAAATATTTTCAAAAAACAAACTTTTGGTATTATTCTTTAACTTATTTACCATATTTTCAAATTTATTTATTTAAATGACTTTATAAGCTCTTAATTCATGCTTCATATTTTTCTTTTTTCAAATTCTTGACTGAAAAGCTTAGTTTACGCCCAAAATAACTGCACATTTTTCTCTGAGAATTGTTTTGGGTAAATTCCACAGTGGTTGTATTTTGTTCATTTACTGGTCATTATTACTAAATAGTGTAAGATAGTGTTTTGCTTTCTTCTTTGATCTAAGTATTATTTGAAAACGAAGTGCTTAATTTAAAGATTTTGTTGGGGGCAGGTGAAGGGCATATTTAAAATATTTAAAATTTAATTTAAAAATTTAAAATTTAAGCTTTTTAATATTTTAGAATAGTTCAGATTAGTAGAATAGTTGCAAAGACAGAACATGGAGTACCAGTATACAGAATATCCAGCTTCCCATGTTGTGAAAACCTTTCATTAGCATGATACATTTGTGACAACTGGTGAAAAAATTATTATTAACTGGAGTCCATACTTTATTCAGATTTCTTTAGTTTTTACCAACTGTTCTTTTTCTGTTTTATGATCTTATTATAAATATCACATTATATTTATTGATCATGTATCCTTCAGATCCTCTAGATTCTGACAGCTGCTCAGACATTTTTTTTTTTTTTTTTTTTTTTGAGACGGAGTCTCACTCTGTCGCCCAGGCCGGAGTGCAGTGGCCGGATCTCAGCTCACTGCAAGCTCCGCCTCCCGGGCTCACGCCATTCTCCTGCCTCAGCCTCCCGAGTAGCTGGGACTACAGGCGCCCGCCACCTCGCCCGGCTAGTTTTTTGTATTTTTTAGTAGAGACGGGGTTTCACCGGGTTAGCCAGGATGGTCTCGATCTCCTGAACTCGTGATCCGCCCGTCTCGGCCTCCCAAAGTGCTGGGATTACAGGCTTGAGCCACCGCGCCCGGCTGCTCAGACATTTTTAATTTATTTATTTTTGAGATGAAGTCTTGCTCTGTCACCTGGGCTGGAGTGCAAGGGTGTGATCTCATCTCACTGCAACCTCCGCATCCCAGCTTCAAATGATTCTCCTGCTTCAGCCTCCTGAGTAGCTGGGATTGCAGGCGTGCTCCACCACGCCTGACTAATTTTTGTTTTTTCAGTAGAGACTGGGTTTCACCATGCTGGTCAGGCTGGTCTCGAACTCCTGACCTTGTGATCTGCCCTTCTTGGCCTCCCGAAGTGTTGGGATTACAGGCATAAGCCACCGTGCCCAGCCGACCTTTTTTAATTGTAATGACCTTGACACATTTGGAGATTTCCCTGACTTTAGATTTGCCTAACATTTTTCCTATGACTAGATTGTGCATATAAGTTGTTGGTAAGGAAGACCATGGAGGTAAAGTGGTATTTTTGCATGTCTGATTAAAGAGTACATGCATTGGCGTGTATTGACAATGTTAAACTTGATCATAGCGTAGATAGTGTTTGTCAGATTGGTTTCACTATCAAGTTAATCTCCCTTCTTTCCCCTTTTGATCTGTAGTCACCAGAGTATAAAATAAAATTTAATGAGTCCATATTCTTGGGTATATTCCAGTACTGTTTTATTTATTTTGTTGCTCAAATTGTTTCAAGTTCAATCGGACAGTGTTTCAGTTAGTTCCTATGTCTTTTTTCTATGTGTTTTAAGCATGTCCTCACTTTGAACACTGGCACTACAAGATGGTCTAGGCTCATCTTTTTTTTTTTTTTTTTTTTTTTTTTTGTTATTATTATACTTTAAGTTCTAGGGTACATGTGCATAACATGCAGGTTTGTTACATATGTATACTTGTGCCATGATGGTGTGCTGCACCCATCAACTCGTCATTTACATCAGGTATAACTCCCAATGCAATCCCTCCCCCCTCCCCCTTCCCCATGATAGGCCCCAGTGTGTGATGTTCCCCTTCCTGAGTCCAAGTGATCTCATTGTTCAGTTCCCACCTATGAGTGAGAACATGCGGTTAGTTTGCTAAGAATGATGGTTTCCAGCTGCATCCATGTCCCTACAAATGACACAAACTCATCCTTTTTTATGGCTGCATAGTATTCCATGGTGTAGATGTGCCACATTTTCTTCATCCAATCTGTCACTGATGGACATTTGGGTTGATTCCAAGTCTTTGCTATTGTGAATAGTGCCGCAGTAAACATACGTGTGCAAGTGTCTTTATAGCAGCATGATTTATAATCCTTTGGGTATCTACCCAGTAATGGGGTGGCTGGGTCATATGGTACATCTAGTTCTAGATCCTTGAGGAATTGCCATACTGTTTTCCATAATGGTTGAACTAGTTTACAATCCCGCCAACAGTGTGAAAGTGTTCCTGTTTCTCCACATCCTCTCCAGCACCTGTTGTTTCCTGACTTTTTAATGATGGCCATTCTAACTGGTGTGAGATGGTATCTCATTGTGGTTTTGATTTGCATTTCTCTGATGGTGAGTGATGATGAGCATTTTTTCATGTGTCTGTTGGCTGTATGAATGTCTTCTTTTGAGAAATGTCTGTTCATATCCTTTGCCCACTTTTTGATGGGGTTGTTTGTTTTTTTCTTGTAAATTTGTTTGAGTTCTTTGTAGGTTCTGGATATTAGCCCTTTGTCAGATGAGTAGATTGCAAAAATGTTCTCCCATTCTGTAGGTTGCCTGTTCACTCTGATGGTAGTTTCTTTTGCTGTGCAGAAGCTCTTTAGTTTAATGAGATCCCATTTGTCAATTTTGGCTTTTGTTGCCGTTGCTTTTGGTGTTTTAGACATGAAGTCTTTGCCCATGCCTATGTCCTGAATGGTACTACCTAGGTTTTCCTCTAGGATTTTTATGGTGTTAGGTCTAGTATTTAGGCTCATCTTTTATATTTTCATTCCCTGACTTAGAATCAGTCTTTTCTTCAAGGAGTTGTAGGGCTTTTTTCCTTTTTCTTTTTCTTTCTTTCTTTCTTTTCATTCCTTCTTTTCTTTCTTCCTTCCTCTCTCTTTCTCTCTCTCTTTCTTTTTCTTTTTCTCTCTCTTTTTCCCTCTCTTTCTCTCTTTCTCCTTCCTTCCTTCCTTCCTTCCTTCCTTCCTTCCTTCCTTCCTTCCTTCCTTTCTCTTTCTTTCTTTCTTTCTTTCTTTCTTTCTTTCTTTCTTTCTTTCTTTCTTTCTTTCTTTCTTTCTTTCTTTCTTTCTTTCTTTCTTTCTCTCTCTCTCTCTCTCTCTCTTTCTTTCTTTCTTTCTTTCTCTGTCTCTCCTTCCTTCCTTCCTTCCTTCCTTTCTCTTTCTTTCTTTCTCTCTCTCTCTCTCTCTTTCTTCTTTCTTTCTTTCTTTCTTTCTTTCTTTCTTTCTTTCTTTCTTTCTTTCTTTCTTTCTTTCTTTCTTTCTTTCTCTCTCTCTCTCTCTCTGTCTCTCCTTCCTTCCTTCCTTCCTTCCTTCCTTCCTTCCTTCCTTCCTTCCTTCCTTCTCTCTCTCTCCCCCTTCCTCCCTCCCTCTCTCCCTCTCTTGGTCCTTCCTTCCTTCCTTCCTTCCTTTCCTTCCTTCCTTCCCCTTCCTTTCCTCCCTCCCTCCCTCCTTCCTTCCTTCCTTCCCTCCCTCCCTCCTTCCTTCCTTCCTTCCCTCCCTCCCCTCTTCCCGCTTTCCCTACTTCTTTTCTGTTTTCCTTCCTTCCTTCCTTCCTTCCTTCCTTCCTTCCTTCCTTCCTTCCTTCCTTCCTACATATGGCAGGGAAAAAATACAAATGTGGTATGGAAGAATACATATACACACACACATATATATATATTCATATAGCAGGGAAAAATATGTATTTTCCCTTTTTTTGTAAATTGTTTGCAGAATTTCTTCCATTGTTACTCCGGTGCTAATTCTAATACTTCTGAAACACATAATTAAACATTTACTTTTCTGTCAACATCTAGAATTTTTCATTATCTATATCATAGTCCAAATGCAAATTTTAATGAGCTTTTAGTTTTCTTTTCTTCACCCATCACAATTATAAAAATCGGCTTACATGAAGTTAATTTGAGAGAGTTATTTACACATATTTAATGGCTGTATAATAAACATTTAACTTCTTTGTTTACCTTGCCTCTCTTTTTTTCCTTTTGGATTAATACTTGCTGGGGTTCCTCTGGTACTTTGCTTTCACTCTTGAAAGTTATATTATCTGTACATAGAGTTTCATTTTAATGTCACTTACATCGTGGATGCACTCATTTTAATGCATTCCTTTATGCATTCAGAGTTGCGAGAAACAATTTAGGCCTCAGTCAGTTTCTTATTCTTTTGTAGTTAACCTGCATCATCTGCCACACATATTATTCATGGGTCTTTTAGGGTTAATTCTTTTTCTTTGATGTTTTATCTTTTTACTGAGATATATTTAGGTGTGGATTTGGAAAATACATTATATAACTTTACATTAAATATGACTTTGTAATTTACAGACTTCTACCTTTTTACTGTTTATGACTGTTTATATATTCATTTATTTAGATACATTTATGTAGTAGAGTTGTCTCTTCTTTCTCCATTTTGTTCTTTTGAGTCTTCTGTTAACAAACCTGTGTATTAAAGAGAAACTTTAAAAAAATTTTAGAAAGATATGGAACCAACCTAAATGCCCATCAACCAATGAGTGGATGAAGAAAATGTGGTATAGATACACTATGGAATACTACTCAGCCATAAAAACGAATGAAATAATGTCTTTTTCAGCAACTTGGATGGATCTGGAGGCCATTATTCTAAGTGAAGTAACTCAAGAGTGAAAAATCAAATCCCATGTGTTCTCACTAATTCATGGGAGCTAAGCTGTGAGGACACAAAGACATACAGAATGATATAACGAAGCTGGGGACTGGTTGAGGGGGTAGTTTTTAGGGGTGAGTGATAAAAATCTACAGGTACAGTGTACACTGCTTGGGTGATGGGTGTGTTAAATTATCTGAATTCATCTCAAAAGAACTCATCAAAATAGGTTTTGGGGTAACCTGTACACCAAAAACTATTGACATAAAAATACAGAACTTTTTAGATTAATAACATACAATAAAATGGACAGGGCATAATTGTGCAATTTGATGAATGTGACAAATATTTAACACCTGCATAACTAACATTCTAGTCAAAACATCAGAGATATTTAACATTCCCAAAAGTCCCCTGTGTCCCTTCCCAGGTGATCTCCCTTTTGCCCAGAGGCAGCCACTGTTTAGATCCAGTTAGTTTTGCCTGCTTCTGAGTTTCATATGAATAAAGTTATATAATGTATCCTCATTTGTGTATGTTTTCTTTCTCTCAACATATTTTTGAGTTTCATCTGTTTTGTGCTGTGTACCAATAGTTTACTCCCTTTTATTACTGATTGGTAATCAGAAATTCATACTGTATGAATGTAATATAATGTATGTACCCATTTTCTCCTGATGAACATTTGGATTATTTCCAGTTTTTGCTATTATGACGATTGCTGCAATATGTCTATTATGAAAATTGCAAAAAGTTTGTTTTGCACAAATCCTTTTGAGGACATACAGTTCAGTTTTCTTAGGTAGGCAGTTCAGAATAAACTTCCAGGGTCATAAATTAGGTATATTAAATGTGTAAAAAACTACAAAACTTTTCTAAAGCAGTTGTACCATTTTAAACATCCATCTGCAATAAGAATTCTACTTACTCACATCTTTGCCAACATTTGAATTTATAATCTTTTGAATTTTGTGTATATAGTGGTATCTCATTGTGATTTTGATTTACCTTACCTTGATGATTAATGTTGAGCATCATTTTATGGCTTCTTGGTTATTTTTATACATATATGTATTTGTAATGTATCTCAAATATTTTGCCCATTTTTATTGGCACAGTTATCTTTTAATTACTGATTTGTAGATATTCTTTATATATCCTCCATATAGATCCTTTTACAAATTATTTTACCAATATTTTCTCCGGATCGATGACTTATAATACTTTTTCATTTTCTTAATGTTATGGTTAATGAGAATTTTTTTGTTTTTATGATATCATGAATTTTTTTCTTTATAGTTGCCACTTTTTGTGTTCTAAGAAGTCTTTCCTACTACAAAGTTGTAAAACTGTTTCTGTATTAACTTCAAAGAAACTGATTAGTCTTGATATTAGGGCTTATAATCCAGATGTTATTTTTTGCATATAGTGTGAGATGGCAATTGAGGTGATTTTTTTTTTCTCCATAGATATTCAGTTGTTTCAGAGCCATCGTTGAAAAGATGTTTCTTTTCCCACTACATTATAATGGTGCATATGCAGGTGTCTATCTGCTTTATTCTGTTCCATTTATCTGTTTGTTTGTTCTTACGCCAATCCTGTGCTCTTAATTGCTGTAGTTTTATAGTAAACCTCGCAATTAGGTAATGTAGGCCCTCCAAATTTGTCCTTGTTTTCAAGATGTTTAAGGCACATGCTTTTCAGTTGATGATTGTGATGGAGGCAATTTCTTGTAGAATATTTCTAAAAATATGAATTGTATTGATTCTAAAGTTCTACCTATTTTCTCTACTTACTCTGTTTTCAGGACAGGCACTTAGGAACACTTGCTCTAGTGCACAGGAGAGAGACCGTTTTTGGAGGTGAGATGCAACCAATGGTTTCCATTTGGGAGCACCCCACCCTCTTTCTCATCCTCTTTATCAGTCTAGCTTTTCTGAGACACAAACATGCTCTCATCCTCTACTTTCTCTGAAATTGGCCTTTCCTGAAAGTGTGATGCTTTCGGATTCAGATTTGTTCCTGGGAGGGAAGCGGTCTTTGAACTTCAGCTCAGGTGGAAATAAATCCTTGTTTCTCTGAGCTTCTGCTATCATTGGAGAACAGATGGTCATTGTTGTACTTGAAGGAGGATGTTCAGGGCTTTTATCACCTTACCTCTCCTGCCCCACTAAAAGAAGAAAGAGGTTTGTTTCCTTTCAGGTATGCCCAGAATTGAAGAGGCTTCCTAGGATGTGGGAATTTCAGTTTCCAAACCAGGAAAATAGGCAAACTAGGACC
This sequence comes from Chlorocebus sabaeus, assembly GCF_047675955.1. Lineage (NCBI taxonomy): Eukaryota > Metazoa > Chordata > Mammalia > Primates > Cercopithecidae > Chlorocebus > Chlorocebus sabaeus. The sequence goes on from NC_132918.1 coordinate 66,040,758, forward strand.
AATTGCTCACCCTACCCAGGTGTCCTACCAGGTGCTATAGAGAGAGCATAACCTGCCTAGTCACCTCCCCTTATTTGAATGTTTATTATAACTAATACATAATTTTATAATATATTTATTATTAGTTAATTGTAGCCTTCCTTTTATTAATATAATTCTGTGTTAATCTGTATGCATAGAGCAGGGAAAACAAATAGAAATAGTGGTAAAATGTACTTCATATTAAACATGACTTTCAAAATTTAGCATTTTATTCCTGAAAGAGTTAAGGATCACTGACAATCCAAGGTACTTCTGAAAGAGCCAAGTTAGGTGAAGAAAAGAGAATTATGTGTCTTGAGCTAAATGCACCTCAATAGCTACACAGCCGTGAAATCTGGAAAGGCAGAGCTGCTGTATTTCTTGGGACTTATAAACCAACAAACGTCCTTCCTGTCTGCTGCCTCTTTCCCCCCTTTCCTTCTGTAGCCACTTTTCTATTCTTTATTTTTAATTTATTATTTTAACTTTTATTTTAGGTTCGGTGGTAAATGAGAAGGTTTGTTATGTAGGTAAACTTATGTCATGGGGGGTTGTGTACAGATTATTTTATCACCCAGGTATTAAGCCTAGTACCCAGTCATGTTTTCTGTTCCTCTCTTTTCTCCCACCCTCCACCCTCGAGCAGGCCCCAGTGTCTGTTGTTTCCCTCTTTGTGTCCATGAGTTCTCATCTTGCAGCTCTCACCTGTACGTGGGAACATGCAATATTTGGTTTTCTGTTCCTGCATTAATTTGCTAAGGATAATGACCTCCAGCTCCATTCATATTCCCACAAAAGACATGATCTCATTCTTTTTTATCTCTGCATAGTACTCCATGGTGTACATGTACCACATTTTCTTTATCTCATCTGTCATTGATGAGCATTTAGGTTGATTCCATGTCATTGCTATTGTGAATAGTGCTGCAGTGAACATTCACATGCATGTGTCTTTATGGTAGAACAATTTATATTCCTCTGGGTATATACCCAGCAATGGAATTGCTGGATTGAATGGTAGTTCTGTTTTTATCTCTTTGAGGAGTTGCCACACTGCTTTCCACAATGGTTGAACTAATTTACACTCTAACCAACAATATTTAAGACTTCTCTTTTCTCCACAACCTCACCAGCAATGTTTGTTTTTTTTAACTTTTTAATAATAGCCATTCTGGTGTGAGACAGTATTTCATTGTAGTTTTCATTTGCATTCCTCTAATGATCAGTAATATTGAACTTTTTTTCATATGCTTGTTGACAGCACGTATGTCTTCCTTTGAGAAGTGTCTGTTCATGTCCTTGCCTACTTTTTAAAGGAGTTGTTTTTTTCTTGTACATTTGTTTAAGTTCCTTATAGATGCTGGATATTAGACCAGTTTCAGATACATAGTTTGCAATTATTTTTTCTGTAGGTTGTCTGCTTACTCTTTTGATAGTTTTTTTTTGTTTTCTTCTTTCTGTGCAGAACCTCTTTAGTTCAATTAGGTCTACTTGTCCATATTTTTGTTGTTGCTGCAATTGCTTTTGGAGACTTTGTCATGATGTCACAAAATCTTTGCCCTTTCCTGTGTCCAGGATGGTATTGCCTAAGTTGTCTTCCAGGGTTTTGTAGTTTTGAATTTTGCATTTAAGTCTTTAATTCATCTTGAATTAATTTTTGGATTTCATGTTTTTCCATTTGTTTGTGTCATCTCTGATTTATTTGAGCAGTGTTTTATAATTCTCGTTTTAGAGATCTTTCACATTCCTGTTTAGCTGTATTTCTAGGTATTTTATTCTTTTCGTGGCAATTGTGAATGGCATTGTGTTCCTCATTTGGGTCTCTGTAGCCTGTCTTCTTTCCTTTCTTCCTCTCCCTCTCCCTTTCTCCATCTCTCACTATTTTCTTCCATGTCTTTCCATTCTTCTCCTGTTCCTTCTTTCTCTGTGTCCTTTATTTTGAGAGTCTACAGGAGAAAGTAATTCCCTGAGAAACTGTACTCCTGACTGTTACTAACATCCCAAAAATAATATTAAAAGGTCTTTCACATGGCAAGAGTCTCCATAAGCTTTATCTGTTAAGCTAAATAAATTTAAAAAAATCAGCAATGCATTTTTCTACTTATCTCTGTTTCTATTGACAGAGACTTTTGGCTCCTCAGAGCCTCCTGCTCCAGAGCAAGGTGCAAGCCTGGCTCACCAGAGTTGCAGGGTTTTTGTGTCTAATACCCTATAATTAATTCTCCTTTCCTCTCCTTCACTCTCCTTTCTTTTTCATATGGTTGGCATTTGCTTTTCTCCATACTAGGAAAATAACTATGTAGGAACACAGAAATCTACTCTACAGAGATGCCAAGAGATAACCTAATGCTCCTTCATATGTTGTGGAGAAATATCTATCTCCTTTCACCTCTGCACCGAAACCTCTCGCTTTGTCTGGGTTGTCTAAATTCTCAAGACAAGTACCACAGGACAAAGCAGTCTCCTTATTAATAGAAACATCCATCTTTTTAAAGGGATTCAGAAATTTATGGCAACTATGGAGATCCTTTTAGTTTATTACTGGGGATCATTCGTTTTAGTAAATTTTTGGTTTTGCTTATAAATATTTGCTTTCTTTCATTTCCCCATTCATCTCTTTTCTTTCCCTGAGGGTAGTTGTTGCCTGAAACTTTGATGTCTTGGAATATATGTACATTTCACCTCTACTTCCTCAGAGGTAGGCTGATATCCACATGCTTCTCTCTGTGTGTAAGTATTTGAGAGGAATTGAGAAAGTTGTAACTTCTGCTCACATTTTAGTGCCCCATGTGGCTACCTTATTTCTTTTCATATTAGTTTGAGTGTGTGGGTATGGAAGCCTGTAAGCCACAATAAATACTTTTGCTTTTATCCTAAATAAAATAGGAAACTGTTGTGTGGTTTTTAAATTGAATAGAAAAAGAATCAGATTTGTATTTTAAGGAGAACATTCTAGCTATAGGAAAAATTATGAGAATGCAAGAGGGAAAGCAAAAAATTAGGAAGGTATTGAAGATATCTAGGCAGGAGATTATGGTGGCTTAGATTAGTGGGGAGCAGTGGAAATAAAGCCAAGTTGATGTATTGGGATATATTTTGGAGGTAGAGTTTACAAAATTGGTGATTGGATGTGAGTGATAAGAACTGGAGGTGCTGAGAGTAAATTTGAGAGTCTAATATAAGCGACAAAGAGGCTAAAATTAGAACCACTGCATTAGATACAGTTCGGGGAAGAAGATCAAGGGTTCAGTTTGGCTCATGTTCAGTTAGAAATGTCTTTAAGATTGCCAACTGGAAATTTCAGTTAGACAGCTGGAATATATGAGACTGGAGATCACGAATTTGGTTTGTCTGGAGGCATCACTTTGAAAGTCTTTGGAATGTACACAATACATAGAACCATAAACATAGATGAGATGATTTAGAAGAGAGTTTAGTGTAATAACAGAAGTGGTTTACTGGTGTGGAACTCAAACACATAGAAATTGTGTAAAGAGAACCACCTCTTGGGTACTATGTTTACAGTCTGAGTGACCCCAGGCCTCAATGTCACACAGTTCATCTATGTAACAAATCTACACGTGTACCCTTGGATGAATAATAAAAGTTGAAATTTTAAAAAATAATAATTTAAAAAGAAATTGGGCAAAGAAGGAAGAGGCAGCAAGGAGACCTAAAGGAGAAACTTTGGAAGGGAGAAGAATACTTAAGAGAATTTGGTTTTCCTAAATCAGTAGAAGGAGATGTTGTAAGAGGAAAGGAAGGGATTAGCCTTTTGGGATGCCACTGAGAGGTCAAATAAAGATGGGGACTGAGAAAATGCCTTTGGAATTTAAAGACTTGGAAGTCATGGGTGACTACTTCAGTTACTAATGTATAAAATTATTATTTTATTGTGCCTCTGGATTCTGTGGACCAAGGATTCAAATGGCGCATGGTGGAGATATTTGTCTCTGCTCCATGAAGTTTGGGAGATCCACTAGAAAAACTAAAAGACAGAATGACTTCATGGTTGGAGCCTGGAATCATCCGCAGGTTTATACACTGATATATCTATTACTTGGACAGGGAGAATGGGAGACTAGGACATCTAACCCCAGTGATGACATGTGGCTTCTCCTTGCAGCTTGGCTTGGCTTCCTTACAGCATGGTAGCTTCAAAGGTAAGTAGACATTTTACATGGTGTCTCACGGCTCCAAGCTATATGGTTTTAGAGGGTAAGGCGGAAGTTTCACCATTTTTGACCTAGTCTTGGAGGCCACTGCATTCTCTGTTACAAATGAGTCATAAGCCTGATTAGATTCAAAAGGAGGCGGTATAGATATCACCTCACTACTGGATGAGTGTCAAAATATTTTTGGACATATTTTAAGACCATCATTGGGACTTTAATCACAGTCCCAGAGGAGAGGAGGACCCAGACTGAAGGGGATTGCAGGGTGAGTAGAAGGTGAGAGGCACCAATTAAACACAGATTAATTTTATAATTAAAGTTAATTAAAAGGCCGGGCACAGTGGCTCAAGCCTGTAATGCCAGCACTTTGGGAGGCCGAGGCGGGCGGATCACAAGGTCAGGAGATTGAGACCATCCTGGCTAACACCGTGAAACCCCGTCTCTACTAAAAAATACAAAAAACTAGCCGGACGTGGTGGCGGGCGCCTGTAGTTCCAGCTACTCGGGAGGCTGAGGCAGGAGAATGGCGTGAACCCGGGGGGTGGAGCTTGCAGTGAGCCGAGATCCGGCCACTGCACTCCAGCCTGGGGCACAGAGTGAGACTCTGTCTCAAAAAAAAAAAAAAAAGAAAAAAAAAACCAAAAAAACCCACAAAAGTTAATTAAAAAAACCTAAAAAATTAGAATAAAAAGACCCTGAGAATATAAACAGATTTCAGTCCCTCAAAATTGGCACAGCTGATTTGAGTCTGCATATGGAAACTATAACTGCACATTCAGCCTTTGAGTCAAGTATCTCAAAATATCTTCCAAGTAGTAAGTTATTTTGAGTAAGATTTGTTTTCTAAATTGAGTTACAAACTCCTAGTGCAGTAAACGGAAATGATTAGCACATCCATTTAACACATGGGGCACAAAGAGGGTAAATAAATGCCTGTGGCTTCTTAGCGAGGTTCTGACAGTGTCAAAAATAAAAGCAATACTTGTGATTAGTATGTTTGGTCCTTCTGTGTGAAGAGACGTGCACATGAAAGGCAATCAAATCGTGCTCTCACAGAGTATTTTCTAATTTCTTCAAAAATTTTTGATTTTTTTTCTAACTTTAAGTTCTGTTTCACTTTAACAGTAACCTTCAAAATTTGTATGTACAAAATACGCGTCTCACATATATTTATATATCATTGAAACTATGTGTTGACCTAGCTATAAATATTCAGCTAATACCATATATTGAAAGAATAAGTAGAATTTTGCAACATAGTAACTCCATCAATATCTATTAAACTCAGCGATTATTTTTCTTTTCATTATTTAGTTAAAGCTCCCAAAGTTCAGTTAAATAAGCATTTTAAAAATTTATTTGTCATATAATTTATCACAAATTGATTTTGGAGAACTAGAAGGTAGGTATCAAAGGTGAGCCTGAATTGCTAGCATTGTGCCTGGAAGGGTGCTGTTAGCTCACCAAAGTTAAAAGGAAATTATATGTAAAAAAAAAAAAAAAGTTTAAATGATATGCAAATGGCAAGTATCATTTAGCTGTAAAACATGTAAGCACAAAACCCATCATTATTGCTGTGAGCTTAAATTCCCCATAAGAGCAATTTCTTTCCCAAAAATTAGTTTTAAAGAGATTTCTCAGTCTCTTAGGGTGAAAACAATATTTGGAAGCAGTGAGGTAGATGAGATTAACTGAATTATTATTTAATATATATGATTTAAGCTCACATTTTGAAGCATGACTCACATCATTTTATTAACTAAGTAACAAAACCAGACTTAACACTTTGTTATGCCACTAAATAGCGGATGTTTTGGAACCTAAGGAGGGAGAAAGAATGTATCTGTGTCAGAGGTTGGAGTGTTCATAGGGAAGGAGTAACTCAGATTTCTACTGATTTTTCTCTTAGCAGATATGTTTTAAGATTCTCTTTAAGCAAGGTAAATAGAGGAAACTGAGTTAGCTATTTTAAAGAAGTTTAAAAAAGCCAGAAGGAAATCAATTTTCACAGGTAAAATAGCAAACTGTGGTTTCCATTGTTAATATTCACTCCTTATCTTATTTTTCCCCTGTATTTCTTGATTAGGAGAAAAGCTACTTAAAATGCTGAAGAACTTTATAAACTCAATTCTACCAGTTACACAAGATTGTGGTTAAGGTGACATGCAGCACCGACAAGAATGGCTAATTATGTCAAATTATAGCTTTTAAAATGCCAAAAGAGACCTCATTTCAGATTAGGTCCTGTTCAAACCTCAGCTGGATTTCTAGTAGAAAACCTACTGTTTAAATTAGGTTGGAAATTTTAACTAGGGAAGGAAGAAATAGATTGCTGCCAAAGGACATGGATTAATGTCAGATGTATGGTATAATGTCTTACATGGTCCATCTCCAAGTGTAGCCATTTATAGACTCTAAGAAATAACTGCAGAATCATTACGTAAAAAGGGTTGTTTTTATTCCTGTACCCAGGGGTTCAGTTTTCCTCAAAACTTCACCTAACACTAAGTTTAGTATGTGATAGATACATACTGTTTCAAGTTATTGCTATGAAACAGAACACTTCGAGACCTAGTGCCTTAAAACAAGAATTATTTATTATTTCTCTTTTTTTTTTTTTTTTTTTTTTTTTTGAGACGGGGTCTTGGTCTGTTGCCCAGGCTGGGGTGCAGTGGCACAATCCAAAATCTATGGTACAACTGGGCAGTTCTGTCATCTAGGCTGGGCTTGGCTGATATCAACAGGCCTCAGTCCTGTGACTGCAGTGATCAGCTGGGGGCTGGCCAGTCCAGGAGGGCCTCAGCTGGGGTACTTGGCTCTGTTGGGTCCATCTAGTGGTAAACCCAAGTTTTTCTGATGCCAGTGGCAAGATTCCCAGAGAGACTGTGAATCTGTGCAAGGTCTCTTGAAGCCTGGGCCTGGAATCGACATCTGGTCATTTCTGCTGCTTCTGTTAGCCAACACAAGTCACAAGGCTAGCCCAATTTAAGGGGGGCAGAAAGAGAATCCACATTTTGATAGGAAGAGATGCAAAATCACATTTCAAGGAATGTACAGACAGGGAGAGGTGGAGAATTGGGGTCACTTTCCCCCTAATCTTCCAAAATATCCTCTTTTAAAAAATCAAATTGCCCACTATCATGTAAAGCCTTTGCATGCATTCTTTATTTTTTTTCCCCAGCAAGAAGAGCACCTATTCTTTCCACAATTTCTTCCACAATTTGTATTTTTTTCACAAATACCTTCAAATACTTGCTCTTATGCCTAAAAAAAAATGTGATTATCAGCCCAAGCCCTCCACTTTTTATTGCCATCATTTTCAAGTTGCACAAACACTCACTTAAATATGATGAACATTCATTTGACATTCTTAAGCAGGCTTACATTAATATTAGTTCCCCACTGAATTTCAAACAGGAGCCTCCACATTGACATTAAAAATATTAACATTTGCAGTGGCACTGCAATCTGCTGAGGCGTGGATTGTTGCTCTGACTCGCCTCATCTTTCCCCTTTTTCTTTTTTTAGAAAGAGCAAGGCAGAGGGATTTGGCAGGGCAATTCAAACTGCCACTCAGAGCAGCTCTGGAGAAGAAGGCTAGCCCGGACCCTATTGCATTCTAGCTGGCAGCAAGTCCTTCATTCAAGGTCTTTCTGTGTAAAGGCAATGCTGGCTTGGCCCCTCGCACACATTGACGTCTGTCCTGTGTGTCAGAGATAACTTCCCAGCCATAAAATGGCAGCTACTATTAATTTTACGAAGGCTTCTAAAACAGCTTTTCTTTAATCTGTTCTTTTGCCCCAAGTGAGATTTTCCCACCTTTGTTGTTTACAATAATACAGTCAGTGAAAAGAAGCCAAGCTTCTGATTTAGGTGTGGTGGGATAAATTTGTTCAAAATATTTTTTAAACATTGAGTCTTTTGTGCCCTTTGTGGACAAGGCAAAGTATAATAGGGAGAATTTCCTTCTGAAGCTCTTTTCCACCCCTTTCAGCCTTGCTTATTTTTATCATGTCTCATCACCATTATTACCCATTATATTTATATCTGTGTTTAGCAGGCAGATTTGCTTGGTGTCTATAAAGGTGTAATGAGCAATTTGGGTTAATGATTTTCTGCAGCTGCTCAGAACAGTTGGTACTAACGTCATCGTTTACGCCTTCCAAAAGAAATTCAAGCAAGGCATCAGATGTGCACCAAATTGGCTTTGCCTGTTGAATGGACGAAGTAGAAGCATAGATAGTGGTGGGATGTGTGTGAAATAACAATTCATGCATCTTTCATTCCCTAGTTGGATGAATGCTAGCAGGGAGCCTCTCTCATAAAAAAATCTTTGGCCTTGGGAGAAAAATCTGGGTTCAGTATTTCTACTCAGCACCATATGAGCTATGTGACCTTGAGCAATTAGTTTAACTTCCCTGAGACTCAGTTTCCTTCTCAGTGAAACTGGGAATATGGAATACCTCCTAGAATGGTTTCAGCATTAATTGACAGAAGTATGCAAAGCATAGCATACAGCAGCACATAGGGATTGTTACTGGGATAAATTTTTAGTGGTGGTTTCATTAGGTTATGTGCCTAAATACAAATCAGGAAATCTCTCCATGTATATTCACAGCACATTCTCTTTTCAAAGGCCCCTCTTACTGATGTTAGTTCATACTTGGAGTTTTCCCCCTTCTCAATTCCTGGTCCCTCCCAGGATAAATGCAGTATAACTTAATGACTATTTTACATTGTGTGGGTTATCTGCATATATTAGGAATCCAAAACTTGACAGAAAAGTAATTTAAATTTGGCAGCCTGCAGACACACATAGAAGCAATTCTGGATAAAATCTTCAAAGAGATATTGGTGCTGAATATCCTCCCAGCCTTGACCACCTCTCTCCAATCTACTCATGATGAGTGTGGATGATTCAATACCCTCTTATTCGATACCTGTTCCCTCTTCTTTATGATAATCTGTATTCTGAACTGTACTTGATTTCCTTGTACTGTAACTTGATCTATGCACTTCCCAATGGTAGAAACTATGCCTACCCATCTCTGACATCTGTAATCCAGGGCCAAGCATATATCGGACCCATAATCACTGCTTCTTAAATGGAGAGACATGACTATGAGCAGATAGCCAATCTGCCCAGCTAATTGGAGCTAAAGGGTTAATTAGTGTAAATGAGTTCATGGATTGTGTATCCCAGTTTTCAAATTTGCCTTCTGGCTGTCACCTTACAATGTCATAATCTGTGGAAGTGGCAGATGGTAGGAAAACTTTATAAACCTGGGGTAGGCCTTGTAGATGGGTGAGGTGGGTAGGTATTTCTGGACATGTAACCTTGATAGGCTGTTCTCAGTTTTGTGAGCTGAAGGCACACACAAGTACTTCTTAGATTGAAGAAATAGAAATTATTGTCCCCACATATCACACACAATGCTTAGAACATTTTAATTTCACAGTTTCATAAATGCTATGAAAACTAATGACGAATATTTACTGAGTCCCATCTTGGCAGATGCTGGTGAAAGGGCATGGCATATACAATTTTATTTAGTCCTAATAAACAATCCTTTATGCAGGTTCAGTTTTTAATTTCTCCGTTGTGTGTGGGGAAAACAAGAAAGAAAGAGATTAATAAATTGCCTATAAAGTTATAGTAAGTAAATGGAAGAGCCAGGAATCAAATCCAAATATTTTGGTTCCAGGTTCCAGGTTGTTAACTACCACAGTCTAATGGATAAGAACACAGAAAAATCTGTATATTTTCAGATAACATTAAGCTAAACATTTCCTGGAAATTTGGAGGGGACAACAGTGTGATTAATGTTGTTGTAGGTTTTTATGGCAACAGTGGGAAATAGAGTTACACCGTAAGAATTGAGAGTGCACACGTATACTTTCATGTAGAAAAAACCTGGAATTACTAATAGCAGTTCCCAGAGACAGTGTCTCTGGCTTCTATAGGGCAAGAATGTCAGGATATACATACAAATATGTTTGGGGTATAGTGTAAGTATTTTCAATAGGCAATTGAGAGAAGAGTTTTCACCATGAGACAAACCGGTGACATCCTCATGAAAATAGAGAGCTTGACAAGGATATATACCTAAATAAAATGCCCACCCTAGACCCTAAGGATGTGGGGTGAGAGAATTCACTCAGTTAGGATAAAGATTCCCCTGAAGAAGTAATTCTTGGTCTAACGTGGCTCCCACATAAATGATGAACAGGGCCCCCAATTTTCTTGCCAGTGGGTATTACTACAAAGACTTTAACATGGAAGACAGTTTCAGTTATTACGACTGCTGTCAAATCCCTCACATTTTCTGTGGGTCAGGAACTCAGGAGCGGCTCAGCTGTGCAGTTCTAGTGTGAAGTTTGTAATGAGGTTACAATCAGACTCTGGTCAGGATTGAGGTCATTTCACTTATTCCCTGTGGTGTCTCATGTTGGGAATGGAAAGACAAACAGCTGGAGGCTAGATGGTGGAGTGGTAGTGAGATGGAGCAGGGACTCCTCTTAGCAGAGACCCTTGCTGGCACCCTCCACACACACACACACACCCCACCCAAAGCATAGAAATAAAGGAAAATCTTGAATTCCTTCAAGGGAAATTTCAGGCCCCTAGCCAGCCCTGAGAAGTAAATGAGTAACTTGATAAGCAAGAAGGTAATAGTAGGTTAAAACAATAGCCAAGGATGTTAGAGTCATGAGATGTTTGGTTCCTGATAGAAACTAAAGATAACATCTTAACATATGTCTCTGAGTTGTTTTTCAGAAACCCAGACCCCCACCAAATGAATCCACTGGCATGTAGACTTCACATGAGGGGGACTTGAGGACTGAACTCTAACTGTTGCTCTTTGTTCTAGTTTTTTTCCTGAAGGGCCTGGAGGAAGTCATGTCCCTGGGCCAGACCCAATGTTCTTTTCTGCTGACCTCAAATCTTTAGAAAGCTTCCCTTCCTTAACCAATGGCAAATCAGAAAATCTTGAATCTCCTGGTGACCTGTAAGCTCTCGCTTCAAGGTATCTTGCCTTTTTAAAGTCCAAACCAACGTGTAACCTCCATGTATTGATTTACGATTTTGCCTGAGACTTCTGCTTTCCTGAAATTTACCTCTGCCTTTAAAAACTCTTGCTTGCAAGCCATCAGGGATATCTAGTCTTAAGTGAGAGCTTCCTGATGCCCCTTGCTTGGTGTCCTGTAAATAAAGTCCTCCATTCTTCTACCAGAAAACCTCCATGTGGATGTTTGACCTTACTGCACAGGGTGAGTAGACCCCAGTTCAATTTGGTGACAGTAGGGCCAATTTGAACCAACTCACAAGGTCTAATTATTAAACATTCAGGAATTTGTGAGATGAGCTTTCAATTGTTGAAGCTTGAAGTTGACCATGCAAATAAGCAAGTGCTACAAATGAAGGCCTCTTTATTTTCCCTCAGAGAGCTGTTTTACCTACTCATCACTAGGACTAGTATATCCGATGTTCCTTGGGCATCTCTATCTTTATGTGGTTTCTCCATGTAATATCTCCAGGATGGTGGGTTCAGTGTAGCTGGACTTCTTTTACACACCCTCCAGATTCAAGAACAGAGAATATAGACTCCACCTCTCAATGGAGGAGTATTAGTGTCACACTGTAAGGATCAACATGTGAATAGGGATGCTTGTTGAAGTTACCTTTGGCAAAGACAACTCTCACAAAGACTTTTTCATTTTTCTCTTTTTTTTTACTTGTTTATGGTTATACAATTAATGCTTATTGTAATAAATTATATAAGAAGTTAAAAATCACCTGCCTTCATCATGAAATAAGTAGCATTATTGTTTTGATAACAATCCATTTGCAAATCTCTTTGTGAATACATATATACATAATTTTGAAGGAATGAGGTTAAGTCATAAATATTGTTTTAATGTTTAGTGTCATATGAAATATTCTACAGTTTTCTCTTTGGTTTATTATTCTTCTAAATCTCTAAATCAAATGATAAGGTCTCTATTAGTTTCCTGATGCTGCTACAACAAATTAACCACAAACTTAATAAAAATTTATTCTTGCACAGCTGTAGAGGCAAGAAGTCCGAAATCAACATCACTGAGCTGAAATCAAGGTGTAGTTAGAGCTATGCTCCCTCTGGAGGCTCTAGGGGAGAATCAATCTGTTGCTTGCTCCTTCTAGCTTCTGGTGTCTACTTCCATTCCTTGGCTTGTGACTGCATTACTCCAATCTCTGCCTTCATGGTCTCATTGCCTCTTCTGTTTTTATCAAATCTCCCTCTGCCTCTCTCTTGTAAGAAAACATGTGATTGCATTTAAGGCCTACCAGGATAATCCAGTGTGATCTCCTCATCTTGAGATTCTTATCTTAACCACATATGCAAAGTTTTCCCATAAAAAGTTTTATATATAGGTTTTAGATATTAGGACTTGATATCAAGTGGCCATTATCCATTCCATTACAAAGGCCTAACTTATTTTTTTAAATTATTTCATAATATTATACAATATAGAAGTTACAGTTAATTCAACAATGTCCTATATAATGGCCATTTCTTTTTATTGCCTAAAACATTTTTAAAACTTTATAAGTTATAAGAACAATAAAAAATTATCCTTAACTTTGCTTCCATTGCCTTTCAAAAGTACAACTATAATTGTATATCCATTCATAATTTCCATGTATATACAGGTGAATATGTGTGTATATATATGTATGTACATCACTTTTATACAAAGAGGAAAAGTTGTACATGTGTTTATGTCAGTTTTTAAATGGATTTATTTTACTAATCTTGGAAATTTTTTCCTATCTGCATATATAGATCCACCATAATCACCATAACCAGTTTCCTATTAATGAGTATTTAGGTTGTTTCACTATTTTTCAGTTATAAACATTGCTGCAATAAATGCTTAAGTATGTGTATCTTTAAGCTCTGTATCCTTAAAATAAATTTTTAGCAGTGGAAATGTTAGACTAAGTGGTATCTATCAACATTTTAATATTGATAGATATTACTAATTTTCCTTTCAAAAAGTTACACTAATAAGGAAAATGTTAAAGCTATTTTTAATAGTCATATAGCTTTAGCGCGAGTGAAATGTGATTCTGCCTGTAGCTGTTGTAGATGCTTCAGAGTAGACATTAAAGAGACACTCAAGGCTGGGCGCGGTGGCTCACGCCTGTAATCCCAGCACTTTGGGAGGCCGAGGCGGGCGGATCACGAGGTCAGGAGATTGAGACCATCCTGGCTAACATGGTGAAACCCCATCTCTACTAAAAACAAACAAACAAACAAACAAAAAACAAAAAAAATTAGCCGGGCGTGGTGGCAGGTGCCTATAGTCCCAGCTACTTGGAGGCTGAGGTAGAAGAATGACGTGAACCTGGGTGATGGAGCTTGCAGTGAGCCGAGATTGTGCCACTGCACTCCAACCTGGGCAACAGAGTGAGACTCCGTCTCAAAAAAAAAAAAAAAAAAAGAGTCACTCAAGAATTTGTAAGAGCTCTCTAAGCAGAAAATGTAGTAAGGAGGGTATTTGATGGAGAGGGAATAGGAGGAACAAAAGAACAAAGATGAAAATATGTGAGACCTTCAGGGAACAACTTTTTGATAGTGAAGAGGAAAATTTAGTATTAATAAGAGATATTACTGTCTTAGTTACATTTAGTAAATACTTGATAAGCATATGGCTAGAAGCCCTAAGCTTCCATTAGCTTTAAGTTTTTTAGGACAAGTGAAGCTAGCTGCTGCAACAAACATTTCCTAATATTAGTGACTTAACCAAATAACAGCTTACTTATTTCTTTTATTGTCAAGGTATAGGAGGGAAGGTTTGCTCTACCCAGTCCTTCAGGGATCCAGCATTCTTTCATGCTGGGGCTCCACCATCTCTAACCTGTAGTATCAAGGTTGCTGTGGTGTCATTTTGTTTTCTAGTCAGCAGATGGGTCAAGGAAGAGGGAACATGATAAAGCCCATTCATTTAGCTGCCTTATTAATTTTTCCTGCATAATGAGTTATGCCAAAGTTTGTCAGGATGAAACAACACACATTTATAATCTCATAGTTTCTATAGGTTAAGAATCTGGACATGACTTGACTGGGTCCTTTGTTTCATAGTCTATCTGAAGGCTGCAATTAAGTTGTCATCCGGAGCTGAAGGCTCATCTGATGGCCCAAATGAGAAAGCATCCTTATTCAAGCACACTTGCACTTTCATGGCTGTTGGCAGAATTAAGTTCCTTTAAGGCTGTTGGACTGATCGTATTAGTTACTTGTCATATGGGGCTCTTCCAACATGGCAGCTGACTTCAACAAACTTGGCGAGGGAGACCATCTGCTAGCAAGAGGGACGTGATGCTCTTATGTAATCATGGAAATGACTTTGATGTATTTAATTAGGTAGAAGAAAGTCACTAGACAATCTCATATTTAAAGAGAAGAAATTAATTAATGTAAGGGAATCAAAACTGGGAGAAAGGCATTACAGGGGACAACTTTAGAGTTGGCCTGCTACTACTACATTGGTCCCAAAGTAATGTATTACTTCTAATAAATTTTATTGGCACAAAATTGTCACACTGGCCTTGCCTAGAGGTAGAGGACTAGGAAATATAGCTTAACTCTGTGCTCAGGGAGAAGGAAAACAATTGATAAGCATCTACCCAACCTCTGCCACAACATTCTTAGTGTTCAAAACTTCTGTGTTACTAGGTTCATAATGAGTCATTAAAGAAAATAGGAGTTCTGAGGCCTGAGCTAACCTTTCAGGCCATGAGAAAACCAGTACCATCACCTCTATTATCAGTATTTCTTGTTTTTTGGAGATGGAGTTTCGCTCTGTCACCAGGCTGGAAGTGTAGTGATGCATTCTCAGCTCACTGCACCCTCTGCCTCCTGGGTTCCAGTGATTCTCCTGCCTCAGCTTCCTGAGTAGCTGGGACTACAGGTGCATGCCTCCATGCCCAGCTAATGTTTGTATTTTTAGTAGCAACGAGCTTTCACCATGTTGACCAGGATGGTCTCGATCTCTTGACCTCGTGATCTGCTCTCAGCCTCCCAAAGTGCTAGGATTACAGGCATGAGCCACTGCACCTGGCCAGTAGTAGTATTTCCTTAAAATCCAAACAGACAATTAATTTAGCTACATTATAAGCTAAATTTATTTAATTTATTTCTTAAATGTCTCTACATTCTGAATAATCTCTAATTGGCGTAGTAATAAACTATATTTTCATAGATATGCTGCATATATATAGAATATCATGAATCTGACATGAATTTGAAAAGGACATTTTTTTTTTTCCACAGGTAGATTTTTAAAAATGCCTTTGATGTTACTCATAAGTAATTTCTTGCCTAAGGGAAGTCTTCATTCCAGTAACAATAAAAGGGGATATTATTTTCTTACTATGCTAGCTACTTAGGTACAATTCTCTTTAAAAAGTATAGGGGAAAGGCTTACTCCTCATTTTACAAACAATTACACATTGACTGCTCATCAAAAATTTTGTTTTCTAATTATAGATCTGCCATTATACATCTATGTGAGATTTAGTAAGTCATTTAACTTTCTTGTTTAACTGAGATACTTAGTTCTTGATAATCTGTAAGTTCCTTCCAGTTTTAAAATTCTGAGTTAATGAGTGAAATCATAAAATCTAATAACTTCAATTGATGAACATATTTACAGTTTTAAACATAATGTTTTTTGAACAATTATCAAGACGAAATTTGTCTTTTTCTCATCTATTGCTATGTAGAAAACTTTTAGTGGCCTAAAATAACCATTTAATTAGGCTTACAGATTTTGCGGGGCCTATCTCAGATAGGGCCCTATAGGAGTAGCATTTTCTGTTACACAATGTTCAGGAACTCTCTGTGTGGCTTGGGCTTCTCTCAGAGCATGGCCATGGCCATGGCCACTGGTTCCCAGGAAGGAGCATCTGTGAGAGTGGCCAGAAAGCAAGGATTCCAAGATAAAAAACGGGGAAACATTGTGGCTTTAAAACATTTATCCTTGGAAGACACATGATGGCATCACTTTTATAATATGCAATTGGTTGAAACAGAAAGAATCCTGCCCAGATTCAAGGGGAGGGAACATGACCCATTTTTAATGGGAGGAAAAGTGTTAAATAATTTGGTGCTATGTTTTAGAGTGCAACATTTTAAGCTAATTGCCATGAATTTTGTTTCTATTTTAAATGTATTTGAATTTGGAGGGCTTAGTATAAGGGGAATAAAATAGTTTACAAATCTTTAGATAAATAGAGTGTTTAGTAATACTTTCTAGTAATAGAAACTTTTACAGTAGTCAAAAACAGTTGGTTAATAAATAGGAGCTAGTCTTTTCACTGCTCTGTTTGACATCACTGTCTGTTAAAAGGCAATAAAACTAGGCAGTTATTATGCTTGGTCAAAATGAAAACAGGTTAGGGCTGGGCACGGTGGCTCATGCCTGTAATCCCAGTACTTTGGGAGGCTGAGGCGGGCAGATCACGAGGTCAGGAGTTCGAGACCAGCCTGACCAACATGGTGGAACCCTGTCTCTACTAAAAGTACAAAAATTAGCCAAGTGTGGTGGTGCATGCCTCTAATCCCAGCTACTCAGGAGGCTGAGGCAGGAGAATTGCTTGAACCCAGGAGGCAGAGGTTGCAGTGTGTCCAAGATTGTGCCACTGCACTCCAGCCTGGATGACAGAGCAAGACTCTCTCTCAAAAAAAAAAAAAAAAGAAAAAAAAAAAAAATGAAAGCAGCGTAGTACGTATTGTTGTCTTAAATAGTTCATTATTTATGTTACCTCTCTAGTTCCTGAGGGGACATTAGAATTTTCTTCCTGGATTTTGTAACTAACACAGTGCTTTCATGTAAATTGTATTATTTATTTTCAGATAACATTGCAAACCTAGGCATTATTAAACCTACTTAAAAATGGGGAAACTCAAGTTTAGAGGGTGTGTCTCTTGTTCAAGATTACCTTAGAGCTGAAATATAGTTATTTTAATGATAATTTTAGTATTTGTGTCAATTAGGATGAGTTGTTTGCAAGAAATAGAGAATAAAATTCAAAGTGGCTTAAAAATAAGTAAAAATATTGCTATCAGTCATGTCACATTGTCCAGAGGTGTAAAGCTTTTGGGATGGTTAATTTAGATTTTTAATGGTTTTGTCAAGGACCAATTTTGTTCCATCTGTTTTCTTGCTATCCTCAGCATATTGGTTTTGCCACTAACACCATCCAAATTCATACAACCTTACAGTCAAATATGTCAGCTCCAGCAGGGTAGTTTTCTCCATGGTTATCTCTTTCTAAATATTGATAAAAGCTTTCCCAAGAAAGGCACATCTTGGATGAATCTAATTGGGGAGGTGTGCAAAAACAGAAAATGATAATATAATGTGGTAAGTGCTGTATAAGAGACATGGACTAGGGGTCACTGGGCACAGAGGTTGCAGTTCCTGATTCTGTAGAATGCAGAAGTTCTCCATGAGTAGTTCCTCATGGATTTCCCAAATGATGAGTCAGAGTTCAATAGATAGGTCAGAGGGGCTAAGCTAGGGTTTTCACATAAAGGGAATAGTATGTGCAAAGGCAGAGAGGGAGTGAAGAGCCCACATAGAGATTTTGCATTTACAATAGGCAGAGCAGGCTCCTGCACAAGGGTGTGAGAGTAACAGGAGCTCAGGATAAATAAGGGAAGGTCAGACAAAGTGAATTTGCCTTGCTTTTATCCAAAATAAATAAAAAACAAGGTTTTTAAAATTTATTTTGGGGAAGGAAAGATAGAAAGTTGAAAAAAAAAAATAGAGATGCCCTGAGTCTTTATTCCTTACAGATGGGCCTCGGGGGAGTTTAGACTCTGCAGATTCCTCTGGGATCAATAATCGGCAAACACTTGTTTTTTCTTACTATAGGGTTTTATGACTTGCAAAATGAAGTAAACATTGAAAGTGCCTGCCCTTTATGAGCTTTCTAGGTATAAAATAATAACATAGCAAAAAGGTTGTAAAAAAATAAAAAAACACATAACTAATATCAGTGTTTTGTTTTGTTTTGCTTGTTCTCTCTCTGTCTTCCCAAGGAGTTGGTCCTGTGCTCAGCATGTTGAGATGACAATCTGCTCATGGTGTGGGCATCTCAAGTCACACTAATGTTGCTTTAGAAAATTGTAGTGATAGTGGAATCGCATGGTATAGCAAAGGCTGGTAAAGAAACCTTCAACAAGGTCAATGATAATTTGTGAATTAGTATACTTTTTCTTGCAGAATATACACTTCTTTCTGTTTATTTCCACTGACATATTTTAAAATTATTTTAATGACTAATAACTGTTATAAACTTCAGAGAAAATGGAAAAGGAAGTGATGTCATACATTAAGTGAATGGCAAGCCACTATATATGTTATAGTCAAAACAGCAAAAATGTATGTGAGAAACAATTCCATGTTTTGGATATAAGAACTCGCAAAAGGAACAACCTAACATCACACCTTGAGGAACTAGAAAACAAGAGCAAACAACCTCAAAACTAGCAGAAGAATATCCGTAACCAAAATCAGAGCTGAGCTGAACAAAATTTGAGATGCAAAACTACATACAAATAATCAACAGAACCAAAAGTTTGTTATTTAAAAGAATAAACAAGATTGACCAGACCACTAGCTACAATAATACAGAAGAAAAGAGAGGGGATCCAAAAAAAATCCTCCAATCAGAAATGACAAAAGGGACATTGCCAACAGACCTCACAGAAATACAAGAAAACCGTAAGAGACTATTACAAACACCTCTATGTACACAAACTAGAAAACCTAGAAGAAATTGATAAATTCCTGAAAAGGTACAATCTCCCAAGATTGAACCAAGAAGTAACTGAAATTCTGACCAGGCCAATAATGAGTTCCAAAATTAAATCAATAATAAAAAATCCTACCAACCGTAAACAGCCCTGGACCAGATGGGTTCACAGTCAAATTCTGCGAGATGTGCAAGGTGGAGATGGTACCAACTCTACTGAAATTATTCCAAAAAGTCAGAAGAGACTCCTCCATATCTTATTCTATGAGGCCAGCAACATTCTGATACTAAAACCTGGCCAAGATACCACAAAAAGGAAAACTTCAGGCCAATATTTCTGATGAACATAAACACAAAAATCCTTAACAAATAAAAAACCCAACCAACCAACCAAACACATGAGAAAAACTAGCAAACTGAATGCAGTAGCAGCCCATGTAAAAGCGAATCCACCACAATCAGGTAGCTGTATTCCTGAGATGCAAGTTTGGTCGAACATAGACAAATCAATAAATGTGATTCATTATATAAACAAAACTAAAAACGGAAACCACAGAATCATCTCAAAAGACACAGAAAATGCTTTTGATAAAATTCAGCATACCTTCATGTTAAAACCCTCAATAAGCATTGAAGGAACATATCTCAAAATAATAAGTCATCTATGACAAACTCACAATCAACGTCATACTGTACAGGAAAAGCTGAAACTATTCTTTTTGAGAATGAAACAAGACACGGATGCACACTCTCACAACTCCTGCGCAACACAGTACTGGAAGTCCTAGTCAGGGCAAACAGGCAAGATAAAGTAATTAAAGGTATCCACACAAGAAGAAAGGAAGTCAAACTTTCTCTTTGCACACGACATGATGTTATACATAGAAAACCCCATAGTCTCTTCCCAAAGGCTCCTAGATCTGATAAACAGCATTGGCAAAGTTTCAGGTTACAAAATTAGTAGCAGTTCTGTATACCAGTAACATGGAAGCTGAGATCCATATCAAGAATGCAATCCCATTCGCAATAGACACAAAAAGAATAAAATACCTAGTAATACAGCTAATCTGGGAGATGAAAGATCTCTACAATGAGAATTACAAAACACTGCTCAAAGAAATCAGAGATGATACAAACAAATGGAAAAATATTCCATGCTCATGGATAGGAAGAATTAATATCGTTAAAATGGCCATACTGCCCAAAACAATCTACAGATTCAATACTATTCCTATAAAACTACCAATATCATTCTTCACAGAATTAGATAAAAACTATACTAAAATTTGTATGGAACCAAAAAGTGCCCGAATAGCCAAATAGCCATATAGCCAAAGAAATCTTAAGCAAAAAGAACTATGCCGGAGGCATCACCTTACCTGACTTCAAACTTTTACTACAAGGCTATAGTAACCAAAACAGCAGACTGTTGGTACAAAAAAAACCACACACACAGACCAGTGGAACAGGTTAGAGAACTCAGAAATAAATCTTCACACCTACAGCTATCTGATCTTTTGTAGAGTCGACAAAAGCAAGCAATGGAGAAAGGATTTCTTATACAATAAATGATGATGAGATAACTAGCAAGCCATATGAAGAAGATTGAAACTGGACACGCTTCTTTAACCATACACAAAAATCAACTGGAAATGGATTAAGGACTTGAATATAAGACCTAAAACTATGAAAACTGTAGAATAAAACATAGGAAATACCATTCTGGATATAGGCCACAACAAAGATTTCATGACAAAGTCTCCAAAAGCAATTGCAACAAAACAAAAAATTGACAAGTGGGACCTGATTAAACGAAACAGTTTCTACACAGCAAAAGAAGCTGTCAACAGAGTAAACATAAAACCTGCAGAACAGGAGAAAATGTTTGCAAACTATGCATCTAACAAAAGTTTAATATTCAAAATCTATAAGGAACTTAAAAAACAACCCCATTAAAAAGGGGCAAAGGATATGAACAGACATTTCTCAAAAGACAGGCATATGGCCTTCAAGCATATGAAGACAATGCTCAGTGTCACCAATCATTAGAGAAACGCAAATCAAAACCACAATGAGATACCATCTCATACGAGTCAGAATGGCTATTCAAAAAATAACATTCTGGCAAGGTTGTGGAGAAAAGGGAGTGCTTTTACACTGCAGGTGGGGATGTAAATTAGTTCAACCACCTTGGAAAATAGTTTGGAGATTCTCAAAGAATTTGAAACAACTACCATTTGACTCAGCAGTGCCATTACTGGGCATATACCCAGAGGAATATAAATCATGGTGCCAAAAAGACACATGCACGTGGAAGTTGATTGCAGCACTGTTCACAATAGCAGAGTCACAGGATCAACCCGGATCAACCCAGATGCCCATCCACAGTGGACTGGATAAAGAAAATGTCCTGCATATGGAATACTACACAGACATAAAAATAATGAAATTATTTGCAGCAACATGGATTGAACTGGAGGACATTATCCTAAGTGAATTAACATAGGAACAGAAAACCAAATACAGCATGTTCTCACGTATAAGTGGGTGCTAAACATTGAATACAGGTGGGCCCAAAGATGGGAACAATAGACACAGGACCCTACTTGAGGGTAAAATATGGGAGGAGGGCGAGGGTTGAAAAACTACCTACTGGGTACTATGCTGACTTGGGTGACAAAATCATTAATACACCAAGCCCCAGCAACATGCAATTTACCTGTGTAACAAACCTACACAAGTACCCCTGAACCTAAAATAAAAGTTGAAAAGTAAAATAAATAAAATTCTAAAAAAAATTGGTAAAAGGACAGGATGAAAGTGAGGTTCAGCCACCCTTGACTAATTGTTATCGTACATCTTTTACTACTACTAATTTCTTTCTAAATAAATTTAAAAAACCACACTAAATGGATTTAAATCCCTGTCTAAATAGAAGAATAGTGTATTTTATTTGTTTATTTAAAAAACCTTTAAATGCATACAGGTGTTCCAAAGTCCTGCTGCTCTCCCTCACTTAAAAGACAAAACAAAATTTCTTGTTAGACAAGCAGCTGCTGGAATTAATAAAAAGCATGTGAATATGCAAATATATGTTAAGATTATACTTATTTGACAGTAATTTAAATAATTATATAAATAATTATATTTAAGACTTTTTTTGACTAATTTTTCACATTATCCCTTTCTCAGTGCTTTTGGAATCCTGACCTAACATGTTTATTCTTTTTGTGTTTTTACTACTTGTGTTTGCTGGACTGTTAATCTTAATTCAAAATTTTATCTCTTGACATCGAACTTGGTTAGATGGTGGTTTCTCTGGCTGCTGCTTTAAAACTTCAGCTGTGAGATAACACAGCAGGGATATTTTCTGACTGAGCGAGGCCTCAGGACCTGTGGTTGGCCTGGAATCAGGTCCAAATGATGCTATTTCCTGCTGCTTACTTTAGTTAGTGATGAGTGTTTTTTACATTATTGTTTTGGCTGCTTGACTCTGGCTTTGTCCAAGGAACTTAGATTTCTATTTTTGTCCAGTTGGTGGCCCACATTCTCTAGAGAATCAAGATTTTTTTTGATGAATGACTACAACATCCTTTTTAAAAGCACCTTTTCCCTGTCCCATAACTTTTGATATTTGAAGTATTTCCCATGTTTAAGAGTGTGACTCTGGCTAAAGTTAGCAGCAGCGTAACTTTACATCTGTGATATCTCTACTCTACGCCCTCTCTCTTCTTTGTGTGGGTGGCCACGTTAAACTGTGTTTAGTTTTTTGGCTTTATACTATCCAGAATCTCTTTTTTTGCTGGCAGTCTACAAAATCTGGAACATGCATATTGGGTGTTAAAGATAAACATGGCAAGTTCACTTATTGACTAATAGCTACAACTCACATTCTGCCCAGAGTACTTGAACACTAATACATTCAAGAAGGATTTAGTAAGCAAATACTATGTGCCAACCTGGCACTGTAGTAGTTTTTGAGGATGGAAAAAGGAGAAAAATAAGATCTCAGCTTTTGCGAATTTCATAGATTGGTATAAGGTGACACATACTCAAAAGACAATAGCAACACAATGTGTTTTATGCTGTAAGAGGGAATATAACTTGCGTTGAATTAGATATTGTCTTTGGTTTTGAGGATGCACCTTAGTGGAGAGAGAAATCAGCAAAAAGATATGTATATAGAATAGTGCTGGGAACTAATAAACCGTCAACATGTTTTTGAATTAAGGAATGTGCTATATATGCAAGGTGTTTGGTATATGTGGGGGACATGGTTTCTTCCTGCCCTCATCTATTCTCCCATTTGCAGAAATTCCCCTGCGGGATTGATCCTTTTTATTTTTTCATTCCAGAGGATTTGTGTGGGACTGTCCCCTGACCTCAACTTTAGTACTAAGCAAATCAGTGTGCTTCATATATGTGTCCATACCATGAGCACATGATCCCGGCCAGGTTAATGACCTTAAGTCCTGGGACTTTTGCTGAAATTGTAAAGAGAATATTTACTTTTCCTCTGATGTATGTGGGAGGAGAAATGAATCAAAGTTTCCTAAATGCATCTTGGCACATGAAGAAAGAACCTGACTTAGAACAGACCAACACAGTGGACAAGAGAAAGGAGAGGTGGAAAGATTGAGATTAAATCCTGACAACCTCATTGAGTCTTTCAGTAAAACTGGTTCTCTCCCTGAACTTCACAGTCATGTGAGCCTCTAGTACATCATTTTGCTTAAACCAATTTGAATATGTTTTCTGCCTCTTGCTATCAAAATGAAAGTTCTGTTTGACATGTATAGGAACCCAAAGGTGAAATTATCTAATTCTGCTTAGGAAAAAATTTCACAGAAGCAAATCTCCAGCTGAGAGACAGAGGATGAATAGAAGTTGAACAGATAGACAAGGAAGAAAAAGTTTACCAGGACGAAGAATCAGCATAACAAATACAGAAGTGAGAAGAGCAATGTCTTATTATTTCTCATTTCTGCAGCAGATGTTACCTTTCCAATGTTTCATGACCCAAGTCTTCTTTCTTCCATTAATCAAAATCAGATATTTTTATAAAAGAAATGGAGATATGCTTAATTGATATGAAAACAAGCTACTGAATCTCTAGAGGGCACAAGTGCAATTGGCGTATGGGTGTATTATTAGTTTGGATACTTTGAATATAAGTAACCAAAAATCTGACAAACACTGGAGGTAGTGGTTCCAGGATTGCTTAGCAAGCTCAATAATTCCATCAGAGACTTATCTTTTCACCTTCCCATTCTCATAATGTTAACTTTGGCCCTCAAGGTGATTTGCCTTATCATTGACAGATAATTAGACATTGCATTAATTTAGCATCATTCCATCTGCATAGTTCCAGACACTGTATCATTACTCATATCATACAATGTAAGGAAACATTGAAGGAAGCAAAAGAGCTTTCTAATGCTTGCATCTCTACTTCTTTTTAAACCACGCAAGATAACATGGCCTAGAAGCCCCTCCCTCCGGTAGACTTTTCCTTGTGGGTCATTGGTCAGGACTAGGTTACATGCTACTGTTTAAGGGAAATAGGATTGCTATAATGAACTAGACTTGTCTTAATTCACCTCTTGAAGCTGAGCATATTGCCATTCAAAATGAAGTTAGGATTCTATTAGCTAGGAAACACAGAAAATAGTTGCTGCAAAGGAAATCAGCAGGATATGTCAGAAGAGTTGCTCTGAATGAGGAGTCAATATAAATACACCTATTTTATTGGTTACAAGCTACTTCTCTCAGCTGCTTCTGACAGTCAGGACAGGCATATCTAGTAGATAATTCAGGTTTGGTTCCAGGCCATCCCAGTAAAGTGAATAACACAATAAAGCGAGTCACACAAAGTTTTTGGCTTCCGAGTCCATGTTTACAGTATACAGTTTACAATTATTAAGTGTGCAATAGCATTGTGTCTAAAAATTGTTTCTAAGTGTGTTATTGCATGCTTAATAACTTAATTAAAAATATTGTACTGCTAAAAAATGCCAGTGATCATCTGAGCCTTCAGCGAGTTGTACTATTTTTGATGGTGGAGAGTCTTGCCTTAATGTGGATGACTGCTGAATCATCAGCAGTGGTGGTTGCTGCAGGTTGGGGTGGCTGTGGTAATTTCTTAGGACAATGAACTTTGCTCCAGCAACTGACTCTTCACAAAAGATTTCTCTGTAGCATGATGCTGTTTGATACCATTTTACCCACAGCAGAACTTCTTTCAACAGCAGAGTGAGTCCTCTCAAAACCTTCCACTGCTTTAACAACTAAATTTCTGTAACATTCTAAATCATTCGTTGTTACTTCAACAATGTTCACAGTATCTTCACCAGGAGTAGATTCCTTCTTAAGAAACCACTTTCTTTGCTCATCCATGTGAAGCAACTCCTCATCTGTTCAAGGGTTATCATGGGATTGCAGCAATTCAGTCACATCTTCAGGATCCACTTCTAATTCTAGTTTTTTTTTTTTTTTTTTTTTTTGCTCTTTTTATGTATCTGCAGTTACTTTCTCAATTGAAGTGTTGAATCCCTTGAAGTTATCCATGAGAGTTGAATTCAACTTATTTCAAACTCCTGTTAATGTGCATATTTTAACCTCCTCCCATGAATTATGAATGTTCTTAATGGCCTCTAGAATGGTGAATACTTTCCAGAAGGTTTTCAATTTACTTTGTCCAGCTCCATCAGCGAAATCACTATCTATGGCATTTACAGCATGAAGAACGGATGTTGTGTTAGCAGGCATGAAGACAACCCATGAATCTTGTGCATCTCTATTAGAACTTTTGGGTGACTAGGTGAATCGTCAATGAGCAGTAATATTTTGAAAAAAATCTTTTTTTATGAACAGTAGGTCTCAATAGTGGGCTTAAAATATTCAGTTAACCATGTTATAAACAGGTGTACTGTCATTCAAGCTTTCTTGTTCAATTTATAGAGCACAGGCTGTGTAGAGTTAGCACAATTCCAAAGGTTCCTAGGATTTTCCGAATGGCCACAGGCATTGGCTTCAGCCTAAAATCACCAGCTGCATTAGCCTGTAACTAGAGAATCAGCCTGCCCTTTGAAGCTTTGAAGTTAGACATTGACTTCTCTTTAGATAGGCTATTCCACCTTGTGATAAAAGGCTGTTTCATCTGTTGTTTCACACAGTCACCTTCATCTACGATCTTAGCTAGATCTTCTGGAAAACATGCTGCAGCTTCCTCATCAGTACTTGCTGCTTCACCTTGTACTTTTATGTCATAGAGACAGCTTCTTTCCTTCGATCTTATGGACCAACCTCTGCTGGTTTCCAAATTTCTTTTTGCAACAGCCTTACCTCTCTCGGATTTCACAGAATTGAGGAGAGTTAGAGCCATGCTCTGGATTAGACTTTGGCTTAAAGGAAAACCTAATCCAAAGCCAAGGTGTTGCCTTAGTGGGTGATATGATCTTCCATCCACATCACTACAACTTTTTCCATATCAGCAACAAGACTGTTTTTCTTTCTTATCATTCATGTCTTCACAGGAGTAGCACTTTAAATTTCCATCAAGAACATTTCCTTGGAATTCACAGTTTGGCTAATTGACACAAGAGGCCTCATTTTTAGCCCATGTTGGCTTTCAGTGTGTCTTTGTCACTGGGCTTAATCGTTTCTAGATTTTGATTTAAAGTATGAGATATGCAACTCTTCCTTTCACTTGAACACTTAGAGGCCATTGTAAGGTTATGAATTGTTATAAATTTAATGTTGTGTTTCAGGGAATAGGGAAGCCTGAGGGAGAGGGAAAGAGACAGGAGAATAGCCAGTCAATGAATCAGTTAGAACGCACACATTTATAGATTAACTTTGCCATCTTGTATGGGTACCATTTATGGCACCCCAAAACAATTGCAATAGTAACATCTAAGATCACTGATCACAAATCACCATGAAGGATAATAGTAATAAATTTTGAAATATTGTGAGCATTTCCAAAATGTGAGCTAGGGACATTAAGTGAGCACATGGCGGTAGAAAAATGGTTCCTATAGACTTGCTTGATGCAGGGTTTTCACAAGCCTTCAGTTTGTAAAAAGTGCAATATCTGCAAAGTACAATAAAATGACGTATGTCTATATTTCACAGAATAGTTTTCAAAAACCAACATCATTTGCAGCAAAACCTACCTGAATCTGGCAAAACATTTGAAGTTTAAAATATACTTCCTCTTTCATCAGTAACTTACATTCATATTTTCGGGTACTCATAGCCCAAAGCAGAGAATTAAACAGCATCAATTATAAAAGCATGAGTTAACAATGAGGAATGGCATCTGTTTACTGGCTTTTCTTATTAACTTTTATTATATACATTTGTCTCTTTTCATCTTTACAATGACATCTAAGTGGTAACTATTTTTTCAGCTTACCAATGAAGAAACTGAAACAGAGAAAGTTTAAATTACTTTTCAAAGCTACACAGTAAGTCAGAGAAAGAGCTAGGTCTGAGGTAGCCTGCACATTCATTTGCAGTAGAATTGCAGTGAGTTGTGAGGATAGAAATATACATGGCATAGTGAGAATTGGATTAGAGGCCAGAACATTTAGGTTTGCATTTTCACTGTGCTTTTTATGAGTAACTTGGGAAAGGCTTTTGACTTCTCTCAGGTTTAATTTCCTCAATCCTTATGTGGAGATGATGATGATGTTGTTGATGATGGAGATAATACTGGTAAAGAGAAGGATGCTTTTTTTTACACTGCAGCTTTGTTGTGAAGGTAAAAGTTTGTGAATGTGGTTGTCAAATAATTTTCATTTTTCTTCACAATTTCCATTGCATTATTTCATCCTTGGCATCTTATTGTTAACTTCATGAATTTGAAATCAAGTTCTGGCTTTGTGTACTCAAGGCCTATATGGTACTCCTCCAAGAACTGTCTACTTATGAGACAGACCTCTCATCCCCCTCCTTTTTAGTTCAATTCTCCTGATTTGTTTAACTCGGGGTTTCTCAATCTTGGAACTATTGATGTCTTGGACTAGATAATGCTAAGTTGTAAGGGCTGTCCTGTGCATTGAGGGATGTTTGTCAGTATTGCTAACCTTTACCCAATAGAAACTAGCAGCAACCTCCCCCTCCTCCATCACAGTTGTACCCATCAAAAATGTCTCCAGGCATTGCCAAATATCCTGGGGTAGAAGGGTGCAGACAAAATTGCCTCCAGGTGAAAAACACGGTCTAACTTTATGATCTATACTTTCTTCTCCCAGACTCAGAATTTGTGTTTAATTCAACTTCAGTAATGTAAAATATATACTTCTCTTGAGCTGTGTTTTGTCCCAAAATAATGAATGAGTCTTTCAAATTATTTCATAACTCAAGACACTTTGTGAAATTATCTACATTGTGCT
Source organism: Chlorocebus sabaeus (assembly GCF_047675955.1). Taxonomy (NCBI): domain Eukaryota; kingdom Metazoa; phylum Chordata; class Mammalia; order Primates; family Cercopithecidae; genus Chlorocebus; species Chlorocebus sabaeus. The sequence continues at coordinate 66,069,167 of NC_132918.1, forward strand.
TTGAAAATACAATATAATTGAGTTTTAAAACAACTAATCAAATTTTTCCCATAGATTAGTTCAATCCATTTAAGTCACAAATATTTTTTAAAGAAATCTGTACTTTGATTATTAAAAATATATAAACCTAATTTTTTTATACTGAGAAAAGGAAATCTTCTTTATGTAGGCTTTACTAACTTGACAGATGACTTTAAGCCATGATGATGTCCAGTTGTACTGAAGATGAGATTATGACAGGGAAGACATTTAAATAACATATACATTTGATCTTAAAATGTTTAAAAATTAAAATTAATGTGAGTTTAATAAGAAAATGTACTTCAAAATCTAGATGTCCTAAAAAGGCAGCTATAAAATATTCATGAGAAAAACATAAATTAATTTAATAGTTATCTTGACTCTTGTGGAACAAAGCAATTTTAGTACCCAGAGACTTAAATTTCCCTTGCCACAGACAGATGAGAAATTCATTGTTTGACATGGTAAATAGACCCACTCAGTTGATATATTTGAGGCATCTGTTACTTTGACATTTGAATTGTTATTGAAAACTTTTCCTCCCCGAACTTTATATAAATAGGAAAAAAAAATTCTGTTTGCTATTAGGGAAGTTAAAATGGGCAAAGGAAGTGACTACAAACAGATTCACTTTGTCCTTGTTGATACAGGTTCACCAGAAGGAGCATTTGTATTTAAAAGGCTTTATGAATTATTTATAAGGGAATATTTTGAATTAGATGGCCAAGAACTGTGTGTGGGAATGTTTGAATACAGGCACCTTGATTCTATTAGTTCTGGTCCCATCTGTAGATACCTTGTTCTGAAAGGGTATTGTCAGGTCACTTGTTTATGCCTGTGGTTCTTGCCCTAATTTAAACAAAGAGAAGTCATTTGTAATTTTCTTTCTGAAATCTGCTTTTCCCCCTCAGATTTCTAGAAATCAGGCAGTTTTCTTCTAATAGCCTTCTAGATATTAGGTAGATAATAGCATGGATGAAAACTGGTGGCAAAAAGTGAACAGATCAGAACATGAATCTTGGAGTGAGCCTAGAATGACGTTTTGAGGGACTAGGGTCTTTTCTTCCACAAATCTTCCATGCTTAAGGTTCCTTGAAGTTTCCTTCAGCTGGTTGAAAGACCCTGCCATACTGTGCCTATACCATCTTCCCACAGATGAGTTTCTCCATCAGGAAATCCTCCATAATTAACTCTCTCAGCATTTCAAAGAACTGGAGCTCATCAGAGAACACTGGTAGCTAGGTCTCTGCAGACCACTACTGAATTTTCTTAACTTTTGGGTTTCTTAGTTTCCTCCTACTATCAGAAAAAATAAATAAATAAATTATGGATTACCGATTGTCTGGAGGTGAGGCTTTGGGTGAGAACAAGGAGTACTTGCTAGAGCAATGAAAACCTTTTAAAGCAATTCCGTGGCTTACAGTTTTATTAATAAATAAGATTACTCTGGCTGCTCTATGGACGTGGATGTGAAAGGATCACAATGCATGTTAGGAGATGTGCTAAACCTTTGCAGTTGTGCAGGTGAGAGATAATGCTGGATAAGGATAATGATAATGGAATAGAAAAAAAAATTGAGAAATATTTTGGAGGTAAAACAAACAGAACCTAATGAATTTGATAACATGTATGAGAAAGAGTGAAGTTAAAGATGGCGCCTAGGTTTTTGACTTAAGCAACAGATGGTTCATGGTGCCATTTATTCACATAAGTAACCCTAGGAAGAAACACATTTTAAAAGGAGAAATTTAAAATTTGAGTTTTAGATGTTTTGATTTTGACAAGCCTGTAAGTCATGAAAAAATGCAGTTAGATATATGTCTGGAGTGCAGGGGAGATAATTACTACATTTTGACAGGGTGATATGCTGTCTCCCATGTAACTTTTTATTACTCTTTTTGTGAATGAGAGTTTTTAAGAGGGAAATTTGGTTCTTTAATTCAACCTTCCTTTACCTTTCTGCTCACATAAAGAGCATCAAAAACAGAAATTCTTCTCTGATTGGCATTGGTGTTCATGTTCCATTGATGATAGCAATATGTTTGTCTTCATGGTAAATGGGGTGTCAATCTGGTTATCTCGTATCAGATGACTCCTTCATAGTTTAATCTCAAAGCTGAAAAAAGATTAATGGGAAATGTCATAGTGATACATCCCATGCTTAGAATTCAATAATTTTATTTTAATCAGCTGCACATTATTGGTAACACTGAATCATAACTTTGCTTGCTTTTCAAAGATACCATGACCTTGCATAGCCGTATGAAGTGAATTAAAAAATCTGGATCTATTTAGTACATTTTATTAGAACTATTGATGTTTTTTTTTTTCTCTCTCTCTCAAGAGAAACGTGATACCTTTAAATTATCAACAAACTGTCACACAGCAAAATAAAACAAAAGAAAACAACTTTACTTAAGGGATTGTCTGAGAATCAGACAGCCTTGCACAGCATAATGAGTATCTCTACCTCTAGAATACTATATTAAACTGGAGGAGTATAAAAGAACCTGACTTTTACCACTTTGCATTTTCTTTATTCTTAAAATCCAACCCATATTTTGGGAGGTGGGATTTCATGTTGACAGTTAAATATGAAGTCCTAATTCATTTTGGATAATTTGGAAATGAAATTGAAAAATACCTTTTGCTAACAGATAATTTACACCACAAGATTTACTTCACATAATATATCTTTATGAGAATTTCAGAATTCAGAAGAAAAGATATTCAATATCTTCTGCATAATATGTCATCTCTGAATATTTTCTTTAATGTGTTTTGAGTTTTTTAGGCTTGGAAGGATTATTACTATAAAAGTAATTTTAACATTCTCTTTGATAAAATGCAAAGAAAAAGAGAACAATCAGTCTATTGTCAGAATACATAATCATATGGTTCAGGTTAGAGAAAAAAAGGATCTTGACATTCAAACAATTGGAAAGTATCTTAGAACTCAATTAGCCTAGTATTTGCATTTTTCAAACAGCAAGTTTTTGTGTATTTTAAACAAATGACACAATTTCCCTGCTATTTTGATATATATTATTTGAAACTCTGGCTACTCTTTATCAAAAAGGAAGAATTTAACTTACTTGGATAGAAAAGTTTTCCAATTTGATCGAAACAGTTTGGGTGGAAACAGATCTTGGCTGAATTTGAAAACTGCAAGTTAACTATAACCTATATAAAAGTTTGAAGTAACTTGGTTTTTCCTCAACCATTTTTACTTGTTAATAGTATTTGGAAATTTACTATTAATAATAATAATAATACTTTGTTTTGGAGAGGGAAATCCAACTGCTATTCTGGATCTGAGTAGGCAATAATCTTCAGCTTTCTTCTGGGTAGAAATGCTGAACATCAGTTCTATGTGTCTTAAGTCCCTAAGACTTATGCTGATTCTCTGCATTTTGCCCAGCCTTGGGGCTCTTGCCTTTGGTTAATGTCAAGTTAACACATTTGTCAATTATCAAATTGATTTTTAAGTATGTTGGTGGAGACTGAAAAGGAAATGTGGTATAATTTTAACAGAGTCCAATTTATTTTCTAAAAGGCTCTGCTAAAGTGCTTCGGGTTCAACTTAAGGAGTAACTGAAGTCTGTTCTTTCTACACATTAGCTGTGTGATATTGGGCAAGTTATTTAACCCTTTGAGACTCCGTTTCCTCATCTGTAAAACAATACCCATTTTATAAGGCTGATGAAATAAAAAAGTGCCAGGAATAGTGCAAGCATCAAAGAAATAGCTAGAGTAATTACTATATTTAATTTAATAATAGTTATAATAATACTGTTATCATTATTATTATGTTTCTAGCTTGCCCAAACTGCTTATTGGTTTTTCACTAACTCAAGCTAAATTACTAAAAAGAGTGTGTTCAGGAGAAAAATGTTGTTCAGTTGAAGATGATATATTTCAGCCAGGCTAATGAACTCATTCTTCCAAAAGTTTTTTTTTAAAAATACTTTGAAATTGAATTTATAAGATTGTAAAGTGAGAAAGGCTTATGGCTCATGTTGTCCAAATACTTATATACAACTAAAGAGTTGGAGTTATAGCTTCCTCAAATTCACATAGCTACTGAAGAGCAGAGCTATTATGCAAGCCTTCTGATTTCCAGTCAAGTGTTCATTTGTTATTACATGCTGCTTCATAAAGTCTGGAGTGACTTGAGAAATAGGTTAACCCAAGAATGTGTGAATGTCTGAGTTTGACCTGCTGCACTAATTCATGTCGCATTTATAGTCGTCCCTTGGTATTTGTGGGGGGTTGGTTCCAGGACCAACCTTTATTAAAAAATGTAGTATTTGGACATAACCTACACATATCCCCCCCCAATACTTTAATCTTTAGATTACTTATAATACCTCATATAGTATAAATGCTATAAAAATTGTTATGTTGTAATTGTTTAGGGAATAATGACAAGGAAAAAAAAGCCTGTATGTGTTCAGTACAGATGTGACCATTTATTTATTTTTTCTGAATATTTTCAGTCTTCTCTTAGTTGGATCCATGAATGTGAAACACACAAACATGAAGGGCCATCTGTAACGTCCTTCAGAAGAAAATTAGCTCGAGTACTCACTTGCCAGATTACCAGAAATCAAGTAATTCCCTATAGGGCTCACTTTTCCCCACTTGAAAATCCAAGAACCCCAAGTAAAAGAAAGAGGGCTGTATCTGCCCACTTATTTGAGCAGAACAGAGAGAACTTAGAATTGCATCAATCTAAATTGCCCTTGCTTCCTACTACCAAATGGAGCTTGTGCAGATAGACTGTGACGCAGTCTAACACAGGCTGCTTGTTCTCGACTGGTCCAGAATCAGAGAGAGGACCATTCAAGGTTAAACATCTTTTAGAAAGCATCGTCTTATTCTCTTGGTTCTGAGTTAGGCTCAGAGGATCCTTATGTCTAAAGATGGCAGTTCTTCATGCTTAACTTTCTGTGTTCTTCCAGCAGTCATTCTCCATGATGCTCGCTGTTCCAACTGCACAGCTTTCCTTTCCCTCTCTAAGATCCATGCAGCAGAAGTTCACCGTTTTCTCTTTTCAATCCCCAAAACAAAATGTTCGTTATATGCTTCTGAGACAGTAGAGCTATCCATTTATGCCTCAGTTGCTAGCTACATCAGCGTTCTCCAAGGAGCTCTGCTTGATTTTATCTTTGGAGAGGAGATCAGTGTCAGCGAACCAACTTCCTCTAGAGATAAAGGTGAATTTCTGGCAGCCCTCCTCAAAGTAGGGGAAGAGTGAAAGACAGTCAACTTGGCAATTGAAGACTCTATTTATATTTTTTGAATGAATAAGTAAAAAAAAACATAGATGTGAAAATCTGTATCAGATCATCCAAGTGATAGGGTCATAAAACCTGAAATTTTATTGTACTTATTATACATATTTATAATTTCATGTGTAGTTGATATAATTTTATATTTATAGTTTTTGTCTCAAAGCTTTGGTTAATCTCTAAGTGTGGGAGAGATTTTCGAGTAAATCTGCAGTATGATCCATTTCTAAACTAAATTTCTAACTATATAATATATATTCTAAATGTTGTTTATGTGTATTGTGTGCATACATATTTTATAAACATAAACTATTTGGATTTAACATTTTAGAAGGTTTGGTTTTATTTTGGCCACATTTACAAAAATGTAAGTACAAATTTAAAATAAGTTTGTGTTTGCCCATTATCCAGCCCCAACTTCAAAGCATGCCATACTCGATAAGTTTCTAGATGTGTTTTGGTGGCAGAGTCTCAACTATGCAGCCAATCTGGATTATAAAGCAACTCCTATTTCAAGTGTTTGGCCTATAAAGAGAATAAAGTGGATGGCTGTAGGTCACACTTAGCCACATCATTTCATTCTCTTGCCAGACAAAGTTGGGAATTGCCTGGAGGAGCTGTTATATACTCTTTGGAACTATCCTTCCCTAGAAAAGAATATGGCTGTTGAAAAATCTGTTCCAAGCAGGAAGCTACATCAGTGGAGAACTGTTGTTGTTATTTAGTTAGTGTCTGGACTTGGCATTTGAGGTGAGATGCCAGTGCTAATTATCTCAAAATGGATGGAGAGGAGCCTTGTATATTTCCACATGCCTTCCTTGGCCAAAGGTGCTTTCACAGAGTTAATAAATGTGTTCCTCTAAAGGGACAAACAAATGTGTTCCTCTAAAGGGCAGAAGCAAGCTTTCTGTAAGAACAGGCCAATATTCCAAACATGTGACATCAGTTTTTGTGTGAGATTTTAGTTCCAGACCTTTGGAGTCTCTTCAGTGAAATTTAGCATGCTCAGGAGAGTTTCCTATACATATGTTTCACAATGGTTTTCAAAATATATTTTTAAAAATACCCTGGAAATTTCAGGAATATCTTGATTTTGAAGAAGATAAATCTGTTAATTAGGGGATAAAACAGAATATAGTAATGATTTAGAGAGTTACTTAGTACTGTAAATACTTCTGAAGACTTTTTTTAATGGAAAAGAAATTGAGGAAACAATACTAATTATATCTTCCAACATCTGGACTGGGAAATTAAGTCAATGCCTAATTGCAGACCTAGTTATTATTCTAACTGAAGATTCTTATAAGCATGTCTACCTATGCTGGTTCTAAGTCTTACAGTTGAGGTATAAAGGAAAATGAGGAAGGGGGGCTTCTCATGGGTCTCCAGTCCAGCATTTTATTAGAGCTCTGCATTGATTACCTTTTGTGCAAACACTACACAGTGGTATTTTATTGTCATTCTGCTATTGTGTCCACACTTTCTTTGGAAGTATTCTTCTGGGAAAGGTATGCTTTGGTTTCAGGATAGGATTTAGTCATTTATGAGTCCTTTGACTTTTCTCAATACTGAAAGTTTCACTCTTAATCACTAATATTAATGCATTTTTTATTCATCTATCCTTTCCTGTCATCTCCACATATTAAGATCTCATTTTTTCTCATATTTTTAGTGTCTCCTTTCAAATTGGAGTATCTTCCCTGTTTTCTAACATTTGAAGTTTCTCAGTCTTGGAAAAACAAACAAAACAAACAACAAACCCAGTGCCTTCTATTTGACCTTGATGATGTCCTTTCTTTTGACAATCATATTTCTTTTATTTCTTAACCATGCTTTTCAGAGAGGATTTCTCTAATAATGATCCTGTGCCTTACCACTTGCTTTATCTGATTATCACTTAATTAAATCCTAAAACACCTGCACATTGATTTTTGGACATAGTGCAGGAGGTATATAGGAGAAATCAAACATGTCCTACCAGATAGTTCAAAGGTGAGCAGCTGGCAAAGGCAGACTTTACATCCTCTGGGACATCACTACCCAGTGTGGTAAGCAGTAGCCTCATGTGGCTCTTGAGCAACTGAAATATGACTAATGTGACTGAGGAGGTGTCTTTTAAATTTTACTGCATTTTAATTAATATAAATTTAATTTTAGAAATTGATGTCTACTTCAGTTATTGGAAAACCTTTAAGTCTGTTAAGAACAAAGTATATCAATCTACTTTTTCAACCATAAATTTTATGAAATCTAAATATGGAACAAGTATTTTTGCTAAAATTTTTGCATCCAAATTGGGATGTGGTGTAACTGTAAAATACATACCGGATTTCAAAGACTTCGTACTAAAAGGGAGCATATAAAATATCTCAATAATATTTCTACACCGGGTGTGGTGGCTCATGCCTGTAATGTCAGCACTTTGGGAGGCTGAGGTGGGTGGATCACCTGAGGTCAGGAGTTCGAGACCAGCCTGGCCAACATGGTGAAGCCTCGTCTCTTTTAAAAGTACAAAAAAAAAAAAAAAAGCCAGTCATGGTGGTGGGCACCTGTAATCCCAGGTATTTGAGAAGCTGAGGCAGGAGAATCACTTGAACCCAGGAGTCAGAGGTTGCAATGAGCTGAGACCACGCCATTGCACTTCAGCCTGGGCAACAAGAATGAAACTCCGTCTCAATAATAATAATAATAATAATAATAATAAAATATTTCTAAAACTTTTGGTTATGTGTTAAATTTATAATATTTTGGATATACTGGGTTGAGTAAAATATATTATCAAATTAATTTTACCTCTTCATTTTTGCCTTTTTAATGCAGCTACTGAAAAATTTAAAATTACATCTATACCTTGTATTATATTTCTATGAGCTATTGCTGCTCTGGAAACTCAAAAAGAACTGACTTCTAAGTTTTGGCTGGGGCTGGAGTTGCAAAGTGCTACTCATAAGAAAATAATGAGTATTCACCTACTGGTGTCTGTGGTGGAAGTAAAGGGACTGGTGAGAAAATCAGAGTCTGACCCAGGTGATAGGAAGCTACATTGCAATACGTGTAGGGCAAGGATTAAACTAAAAGGAGTACTCAGTGAGAAGCTCTGCACACAATGAGGAACTGTGGCCAGCTGTACTGAATGGATTTGTTTAGCTATGAAGCAGATGGGTTACTGGAAATTACATAAATTTCATGAATCAGGAACAAAAGTAGCAGTTGTGACAAACCACAGGGATTCTCTCTCATTTGTTTTTTACCAAGGCAAAGATTTCAAGGTGCTGAACCAGAAAATACTATTATAAACTTAATTTGCCCCCTTGCTGGTGGCGTAAGACAGTATCTATTGTAATTCTAGGTAAAAAGCAATTTGAAGGGGTGTTCCAATACTTTGGCATAAGAAACCCATTCCCTCTCAAGGTAAGGGCTAAAGCATTCAATTATTTATCCTTTTGTATTTAGTTTGACTTGACAATTCATTAAGATCTTCCACATCTGTATTACTCAATGTGAACATTCTATTTTTAGACTGGGAAAACTGAATAGATGTACAACTCACCTAGAAGCAATATTTTTGAAACCCCAAATGCCCTTGGCAAAGTTAATTATTTTGCCCTACAATAATGATTATGAGTATGGTTCTGCAGGGAAAACGGGGAACTCCCAATTTTCTTCCCACTTTCTGTTGTATCCCCAATAGCACCTGGACTGGGATTTCCAAAGGTGAGTTCTAGGATTAAGAGGTGATGGTTGTCCCAGGATTAAGGCCTTCGTTTGAGAACCATAATGATCCCATCCATTTAAATAACTTGAACCTTTCTGGTCCTTTGCCAGCAATTGTCTTTTTCTTATAAGAAGAAGGGAATAAACTTTTAATGTGCACATGCTAGCCTCTGAAATCTGAGGCCTGCCTTTCCTCCTTACTGGATGCATGTATGACTTTAAACACAGCACTTATACATCTTAAACTTCCGTTTCTTCATGTGGAAAAGATGAATTATATTAATATCTATGTCATGAGGTTTTCTAGGGATTAATAAGATAATGTCTGCAAACTTTTTATCACAATGCTTGGTATATAGTAAGAGCTTCACAAGTGTGAACTTTGTAATGATTTTCTATTAAACACTCTGTTGGAAAATTTACTTTTTAATCTTCTTTAATCTCTATAACCATTTGCTGAGGTAAGGATTTTTATCCCTCTTTCACACATGAGAAAATAGAGGTTTAGAGAAGAGATAAACTAATTTGCCTGAAATTGCTACATTTGAAGGCATGATCCAAAAGCATAGGTGACTTAAGAGTCTGAACTCTGTGCTGTGTGTTGGAGAAGGTTATAGGGACTTTTTCTACCTCTATGTCTATGTCTATAAAAATGAAGAGTATAATTATACCTATGCCTAATATTTTTAAGAAGTTAAATAAATTAATGTTTGTGAACATTTAAAATCGTGCCTGGAATGCACTAAGTGCTACATATAATTTCTTATATAGGATGTTAGGTTTACTTCTATCTCTGACTTTAAAGAGTAAAATTGCCTAGGTTCTTGCTAAAGATTTCTTTCAGTTGTAGGTAAGAAATGTAGGTGTTTCAGAGACAAAGAATCCCTCTGTCACTCTGTTATAGCTCACATATGGTTAAAGCCACTTTGTGCACTCTCATTTTTATAATGATGCAAGTGAACAACAGTAACTCTATTTTTTGGTTCTCAAGCAGTGACAGCCTTTTGTAGACCATTGTAAGCCTAGGATCATACCTTTTTCGTATTTCTTCTGCAAAATGCCAGCCTTCCCCTGTGGCTGGGATTCTTACTCCATATGACTGACATCTAACACATGTTCTGCTGCCAAATGCTTGCTTTTCCTTTGGCTGAGTCTCTGGGTTTGGCACCAGTTTTCATTTCACTTGAGAGATGTGGTGTCAATCAAGTCTGCATTGCTGGGTGAGATAAGTGGGCAGAGAAACACATTTTAGAAGTCAATTCATAGAGCTTTGGGATTATAGCTGGGTTGGGAGATTTAGCAGAGAGATCTCAGGCTTTCCTTTGCTCTATGCTACACCACTAGAATGTATTGCAGGGAGGTTTTTTTGTTTTGTTTTGTTTTTTCTTTTTTTGCCTTATAAATGTAGCCTTTTTGAAGGACAAATTCTTGTCTGTATATTCAGCCAGACTTGTCATAGGAAGGGGACCAAAATGATATATATAGTTTCTATACTACACTTATTTTGAGAAAATTTCTTGTAGATTAAGATAATTCTAATACTTGATGCTTGTGTTTCTAGCAATGTTTTAATGGAAGGATATGGAAAAAACAAGATTAATACTCAAATAATTGCAAGGAGATTGAATGTTAAGCTTGTGAACATTTCAACCAGTGATTTAAAAAATATATATAAGGCAGCCCTCAGACTTTCTATATGTTTGAATGAACTCATCAATATTTGATTATGTCGGACTTTACATATTTTTGAATGAAACTTATCAAAATTCTGCTTTAAGAGACACATTTCAATACCAGAGAGGGGCTGACAAACTATATCCTGATGGCCAAAATGGGGACTGATGCCTTTTTTTTTTTGTAAATAAAGTTTTATTGAAACAGAGCAACACATTTATTTAGAAATTGTTAATGATTGCTTTCATATTGCAAGGGCAGAGTTGAGTTATGAAAGAGGTAATATGGCTTGCTAAGACAAAAAAAAAAATGCTATCTGGCCCTTTATATCTACTCAATTAAGCCCTAGACAATATGTAAACAAATGAGCATGACACTGTTCCGATAAAACTTTATTTACAAAAATTGGAAGTGTGCCAGATATGGCATGTGGCTATAGATTGTGGACCCCTGGTAAAGTGGAAATAGAAGGCATTTCAGAATCAGACACCAGTTATGTGACTCGAGAAACAATACTTAATCTCTCTGTATCTCAGTTTGCACATGTATAAAGCAGGGATATCAATGCCTATCTCATATGATCTTCGTGAGACTAAAATAAGAAAATGTATGATCAGGAACTAGCACATATGAGATCCTCTAAATGTCTGTTAGTGCCTTTTTATTTAACACTTCATGCCCACAGTCTATCTGCAACTTAGTATTGCATAAAACGTAGGACAATATCAGCTTTACCCAAACACCAAGGGAGGTTTGTCTCAGAGAAATGCGGATAAATAGAAGATTTGTTTTTTTAAAGCATGGTTTGTTTTATTTAGAACTTTTGTTTGACTTATATGAACATATATTGGAAAAGGAAGAGAAGAATTATGTTTAAAAGCCATATTATTTTGACATCACAGACTTCTCCAATTCTAATTTAATCCTAAATTTTGAAAAATATACCAAGTGTTTTGGAAAAATGCCACACTCTTAAAATATTCAAGAATTTAACATAGCTTTACATTGTCTGTCCTGATTCTCAATGTTTGAAATATCTCTGCTGCATCACTGAGCCAGCTATTCCCTACAGTCACTTTGAAGAAGCAAGCATCCAAGCCCAAAAGCTGAAAAAGCACTGTTTGCATGTTTTAAAACAGTGAAAAATGAAAGCGTCATAAGCAAAGTGATGTCTTTGGGCCATGGCAGGAATGTTGATGCTGAGAATCATCTATCACAAAATTCTGAATGTGGGATTGTGGAATATTTTGGTTAGACGAGGCTTAAAAATAATAATAAAAGAAGAATACAAGTCCCTTGCTTTTATTAATAATATACTTGTTTTTTCCTCTAAGTCTAGAACAATCTACTTTCTTTACTTCTATAAAATCAAAAGCGTCTGATGTAAAAAGAAAAATTACATTGAAGCATCACCAGATAGATGGGAACTTCTGAGACAAACTTGTGCTTTAGGGTTAGCTAAAACCTTTGCTCAGTTGTGTAAACTGCATAAGAAACCTAACTCTACTGGTCCTCCATTTTCTTCAGGTTTAGTGGGAATAAAATGCTCACCAACAGTGTTATTATAGATATTAATTATATTGTGAATATAAATGGCTACATGGTGGTGTACTTGATCCTCCATAAGTCTAATTCTTTCCTCTATATTATTTTAGACTAAAGGGTATAGAGCATAATTGTAAAGCTGGGATTTGGGAACAACCAGAAAGTATACAACAGTGTGATGGGGGCAACTGAAGCTTTCGGTCAGACAGTAAGCATCATCTTTTTTTTTTTTTTTCTATCCTGCATTTTATTATTATTATTATACTTTAAGTTCTAGGGTACATGCGCACAACGTGCAGGTTTGTTACATAGGTATACATGTGCCATGTTGGTGTGCTGCACCCATCAAATCGTCATTTACATTAGGTGTATCTCCTAATGCTATCCCTCTCCCAGCCCCCACCCTCTGACAGGTCCCAGTGTGTGATGTTTCCCGCCCTGTGTCCAGGTGTTCTCATTGTTCAGTTTCCACCTATGAGTGAGAACATGTGGTGTTTGGTTTTCTTTGTGATAGTTTGCTGAGAATGATGGTTTCCAGCTTCATCCACGTCCCTGCAAAGGACATGAACTCATCCTTTTTTATGGCTGCATAGTATTCCATGGTATATATGTGCCACATTTTCTTCATCCAGTCTGTCATTGATGGGCATTTGGGTTGGTTCCAAGTCTTTGCTATTGTGAATAGTGCCGCAATAAACATACCTGTGTGTGTGTCTTTATCATAGAAAGATTTATAATCCTTTGGGTATCTACCCAGTAATGGGATGGCTGGGTCAAGTGGTATTTTTAGTTCTAGATCCTGGAGGAATCGCCACACTATCTTCCACAATGGTTGAACTAATTTACACTCCCACCAACAGTGTAAAAGCGTTCCTATTTTTCCACATCCTCTCCAGCACCTGTTGTTTCCTGATTTTTTAATGATTGCCATTCTAACTGACATGAGATAGTAGCTGATTGTGGTTTTGATTTGCGTTTCTCTGATGGCCAGTGATGATGAGCATTTTTTCATGTGTCTGTTGGCTGCATAAATGTCTTCTTTTGAGAAGTGTCTGTTCATATACTTTGCCCACTTTTCAATGGGGTCATTTGTTTTTTTCTTGTAAATTTGTTTAAGTTCTTTGTAGGTTCTGGATATTAGCCCTTTGTCAGATGGGTAGATTGCAGAAATTTTCTCCCATTCTGTAGGTGCCTGTTCACTCTGATGGTAGTTTCTTTTGCTGTGCAGAAGCTCTTTAGTTTAATTAGATCCCATTTGCCTATTTTGGCCTTTGTTGCCATTGCTTTTGGTGTTTTAGTCATGAAGTCCTTGCCCATGCCTATGTCCTGTATGGTATTGCATAGGTTTTCTTCTGGGGTTTTTATGGTTTTAGGTGTAACATTTAAGTCTTTAATCCATCTCGAATTAATTTTTGTATAAGGTATAAGGAAGGGATCCAGTAAGTATCTTCTTATTCATTTTGCTAAAAATTTTAGTTGGAAAGTTTAGTAGCACAATTTAGAAACAATTTAAAACACTTTCATATGGAAACAAATAAAGTCTTCCTTTGGAAATTCATGTGAAATAAATGGAAGCTTGAAAGATAATGTTTAAATACCAAGTAAGTTAAATGGATTATTTAAAAGTGATAAACAGACACCTGTGCTGATAAAGTCCTGTGTGGAATTGGTATGAAAGGCTCTGAGAGAAAGAATGTGACTTTTAGAGATTCAAGATAAAAATTTGACCCCTGGTTCTACTGGCTTCTTCTTATGAACCATTGAATAAATTTCTTAATCTCTTTGTCTCTCAGTTTCTGCATCTGTAAAATGGGAATCATACACATCTTGATGGGTAGGCTTGTGATAATTAGGATTACATAAAAATGTAACCAGAGAATTTCTGAGAATTTGTGAACAGTAAAATAGTCTAAAGATGTAAGTTTTGTTGCTATGGTGTGTTGAAGACTCCATTGTACCAGTAAAATGGACTAAGATGTCAGGTTCAAGGGAAGCCTTTCTTCGAGTCTGATCTCTGCTTGAAGTCATGTTTTAGCCTTACTTTAAACACCTAAAGTTTTTTTTCAGCTGAGTAGGGATCAAATTAAACCTCTTCTGATTTCCCTATCTGTAAATTGAAGAAAATAGGAATTATCTAAATGATTGTTCTGAGAATAAAAAGGAGATAATGCATATAAAATTATCCTACAGGGGCTTACAGATTGGACTCTCAAAACTGTAAATCCTTCCTTTTTCTCCCTGTCTGTCCTTAACTTATCTCTTGCAAGTTTTTTTAACTTGAAAAAAAAATTCTGAAGCCTAAATGACCTTATAATGGATTTTGACTGTAGCCCTGGAAACTTGTTTCTGAGTGGCATGACTTTAAAAACATCTTCTTGTTTAAGATTGTATATTCACCAATTACTTTGGAGAATTTTTTCTGATTAGCTTTTTCATGAAGATGTAGAATAAGGGGATTATGGGAAGACCACTGAACAATTCAACACCAACCCTTTATATTGTTAAGAAATTATTTTTCTTTGCTTGGGATCTCAGTATTTAATGCTTACTTACATTGTGCCTGTTTACAAGTTATTAGCTGCTTTTTCAGGTTTTTTTTTTTTTAAACACATCAATAGTTTTTAGTATTCTTCAATCCAGAATTTTTACATTTACCAATTAATAAAATATCTTCAATTGTTCTTTTTTTTTTTTTTAATTTTTGAGACAGGCTCTCACTCTTGTCACCCAGGCTGGAGTGCAGCAGCACAATCTTGGCTCACTGCAACCTCTGCCTCCCAGGTTCAAACAGTTCCCCTGCCTCAGCCTCCCGAGTACCTGGAATTACAGGCATGTGCCACCATGCCTGACTAATTTTGTATTTTTAGTAGAGATGGGGTTTTGCCTTGTTGGCCAGGCTGGTCTCAGACACCTGACCTCAAGTGATCTGCCCACCTCAGCCTCCCAAAGTGCTGGGATCACCAGTGTGAACCACTGTGCCTGGTCTTCAACTGTTTGTTAACATTAGGACTGGAGTTTAAATTTGTAAACAGCATCTGCTAATTTTTTTGTAAGTCCAACTAGATTACAAACTTCTTAGATTTTTGTATCAAGCACACATGTCAATTGAACAGGTTTGGCAATAGTGCCAAATATGCATATTTATAGAAGTGTTTTTGGTTTTGGTTTTGGTTTTGGTTTTGGTTCAGGCTAAAATTTATTGCTTACTTACTAGATGCTAGGTCCTCTAGTAAGTACATTTCTTGTATTTTGTTATTTGGGTCCTCACAATAACCACAGAATAGAGATGATCTTGTAACATTTTCTTTACTGTTTACCAAAGAAAACTAAGGTTCAGAAAGGCTATATTAAGGACAGGAAGGAAGGAAGGGAGGGAGGGAGGGAGGAAGGAAAGAAAACACTTGCATACAGTCATACAGTCACTCAGAAAGTAAATTACATGTCTCAGTTAAAGTGGGTGACCAAAATTTATAACCGTTGTCCGACCCCACTTTTGGCTAAAGTCTTCTAGATCCTACATTATACTTCCTCTTCGCCCCTCAAAAAATTGTTTAATTTGAATTATGGAAAACCAGACCAATCCAACCCATTCTTCATAAATGTGTGGTAGCCTAAGCAAGACACCAATCTAAGTTCCAAGATTTTGTGAATAATCATGTCTACTCAGTCTGTGTTACAGCAAAGGGTAGGAATTATGCTCTAAATTTCTCCTAGTATTTACATGGAAGTACCATAAAAAATGAGTTGACCACACTACTCCAGGTACTAAAATGTGAAATGAACTCTGTGTTGATCTCAGGGCTCCTGCCTTCCTGCACAAAGTCTCTCAATGCTGGCTTCTCAAAGAGACAGGGGGAGAAAAGATGTTAAAGCTTTTCTCTATACACTCACCAATTACTACCTTTTTATGTCAGGTTTAGTAAAGCTTATTAACAAGAGCAAAATTCATACATTTTGGTGTACAGATCAATGAGTTTTAACAAACATATACAAGCTATACAATTGTTTTGCAACACCACTATCAGAATTTAGAATGTAGAATATTCCCACTGGCTCCTGAAGTTCCCTTCACTTCTGTAATCAGTGACCATATTCAATCCCAACCTTGGAAACTACCGATCTGATATCTGACCCTAGAATTTTGCTTTTGAAAATGTGATATAAATAGAGTCATAAAGTGTGCAGTCTTTTGTGTCTGTCATTTTTCATTTAGCAAAATCCTTTTGAGATCAATTTGCTGCATGTTTCAGTAGTTCTTTGCTTTTATTGCAGTTTTATTCCGTTGCATAGATGTAAAACTATTAATATTTATCTGTTCATTAATTGGTAGGTGTTTGAGTTTTACTTTTTAGTGATAATGAAAAAAGCTGCTATAAACTTTTGTGTACAGGCATTTGTGAAGCCATGTGATAATATGTAGGAGGGGGAGTGCTGGGTAATAAGGTAAATGTGTGTTTAACTTTAAAAGAAATTATCAGTTTCCTAAAGTGACTGTTTCATTTTGCCTTCCCACAAGCAATGAATAAAAACTACTTTGTCCACATTCTCATTAGCACTTAATATTGTCAGTTTTTTGTTTTCATTATGTTTTGTAGCCATTTTAATAGGTATATAGTGGTAATTCATTATAGTTTAGATTTGCATTCTTATAATGTAGAACATCTTATCATGTGCTTACTTGCTTTTACATTTCTTCCTTATGAAAATGTCCATTTTTTATTCATTTATTTTTGTTGCTGTTATTATTTGTTGTGAGGGTTGGATTTTTATTAGATATGTTTGTTAAAAGTATTTTCTCACAGTTAATAACTTTTCTTCTCCTTGATGGTATATTTCAAAATGCAAACATTTTTTATTCTTAACTTTGATAGTGTACCATATGTTGAGATTGTATTGAATTTATAAATCAGTTTGGGGGAAAATTGATATGCCAATAACATTGGCTGCTCAGATTGATAAGCCTGGTATATCTCACAATTTATTTGGGTTTCCTTTGGTTTCTCTCTCAACATTTTGCAATTTTCAGTATATCAATTTAACACATATTTGTTTAGCCTTGAACATTATTTTTTGTGGTATTCTAAATGATTCTGGTTTTAAGTTTCAATTTCGAACTGTTCGTTTATGATATACAGTTGTACAATCAATTTTTGTATATTAAACCTGTATCCTGCTAAATTTACTTAATTTTAATAGCTGTTTTTTTTTTCTGAGATTCTTTGAGATTTTCTACCTAAATAATTACGTTGTCAGCAAATAGAGACCATTTTAATTCTTCCTTTCCATTTAAATACTTTTGTATCTTTTTCTTGCCTTATTGCATTGGCTAGGATCTCAGTATAAGATAGAATTAGACAGAAAAGAAAGAGTAGACATATTTGACTTGTTATCAGGGAAATAATTCTATCTTTTATCATTAAGTATAAAGTTAGATGTGGATTTTATATAATGCCTTTTATTAGGTTAAGTTCCTTTCTGATTCTCCTTTACTGAGGGCTTTCATCATGAATGGATATTGAATTTTGTTGAATAATTTGAGATAATCAAATGGTTTTTTTAAAGTATTCTGTTGATAGGGTGAATTATACTTGCTGATTTTCCAGTGTTGTGTCTCACTTGGTCATGGTGTATTATGCTTTTTTATATAATGCAAAATCTGATTTTCTCATCTTTTATTAAAGATTTTTATGTGTCTTTAATGAGTGTTGGTCTATAGTTTTCTTTCCTTGTGTTATCTTGGCCTGTTTTTAGTGTTAGAGTAATGATGGCCTTATAAAATGAATAGAAGGTGTTTTATACTTTAAAACAATACTAGAAAAATTAAGATGGAACTCAGCAAACCTGCTTGAGTTTCCTTTCTTCATTTAGTTTGTTCATTTGTTTGGTTTTTGTTGTTACTACCTTTCTGTCACTATCTAGATTATAAATCAGAAGAGGAAACAGAAGGTAAGAACAAGAAGGTCCTTGTAAGATAATCAATAATTTGGCATGCCAAACATCTCGGAGCAACTAGTATGTATATAATAATATCAGAAGAAAAGATAAAGAGAGAACTGAACGATTTTTGATATTAAAGAAGTGAAGATGCATGGATTTTAATGAATCTATATTTTTGCTTTAGCGGTACACTGATGGAGGACTTTAAAGGTTTTATTGAGACCACTAGCAATAAAGATTACATTAGTGAAAAGTAGACGTAACTCATTGAAAAGGATGTGAGGATGTATTAATAGTAAAATAGTGTCTCTCTGTTTCTAATTTGCCTCTTTCTTGGTTATAACAATTTAGGAAGGTTCAGTCTTGGAAAAGTTTTGGGCTTGTCTGTTACCTAATATCAGGAAATCCTTTGAAATATTGTGACAATATTGCCTTCAAATAAAAAATATAATGTGGTCCTCAGGAATTGAATAGTTTTTCAAAGACTTCTAAGTTGGTTACATTTAATCAATTTATTTATTATCATTTATCCATTTAGAATGACTCACTAAACATTAATTGAACAAATACTGTGTTCTTATAACTGTATAAGTTTTGTCCTCAGGGGAATTTATTTCCTAGATGGGAGATAAAGAAAAAACAAAACAATAAACATATTTGTAATAGAGGTAGGCATAAGACGATATGAAAAGGTGTTAAAAGGGGACCTAATTCTGCTTGAGACAAGCTATCAAAAAGGAGGTATGGTAGATTAATTGCAAAAAAAAAAAAAAGATGCCTAATTTTCTACCCTTCCTACATGCACATCCTTTGCAATATAACTTTGCAGCTGCTCCTATTAAAAAGTAAAGTCTTGTATTGTTATCTTTCTAATCTGGCTAGCCTTATAGCTTGTTTTGGCTAATAATGAGTTACAGAAATGATCATATGCCAGTTGCAAGAGTAGGCTTCAAAGGGCCTTGCATGCTTCCACTTTGTTGTTGGAATTTTGATTCTGACATATGAACAAGCCAGAGGTAGCTTGCTGAAGGGTGAGAGGCATACATCTAGTTGCTTCTGTTGTCATAGCCCACAGCTAGCCAACCTGCATGAAAAAACTGCAGATGCCCAAAAAAGCTCAGCTGAGAACAGAAGAACTATCTAGATGGACCCAGTCTATGGTAACAACCCATAGACTAATGGGCTATTGTTAAAAACACTAAATTTTCAGGTAGTATACTATATAGCAATAGTTAATTGGTAAGAGAAACTTATACCTGAGCTGAGTCTGAAAACTATATAGGACTTCATATTTTTTTGTACAATGTGTTATAAATATGTTAGACTCCCAAATTAGTCATGAAACACTGACCTATAGGGTACTTGAGAAATGAAACTACTTCTACTTTTCATATTAATTCTATGAAAAAATCTTCATGGTTTCAAACTCAGATGCTAAAATCCATTTTTCCGATAATGTAGGCCAAGTAGCAGAATGAAAGTATTTCATAGCCCTGCCCCCTTCCTTCAGGAATTTCAGTGGTCCTGAGCATTGAGGAGAAAATGCTTGGAGATAGGAGATACATAAGGATAAAATAAGTAGGAGAAAGGCAATGGGGGAGGGTCTCCAGGCATCCGCAAAGGAGAGGAAAGAGTAGGGAGAATTTCTGCAATCATTGGAAGAAGGCATATCTCTGGCTACTATGGCCATTTATATATAAGGATAATTTAGAAGTTGGTGCCAGATGCTGATAAGTGAATTAAAATAAATAAAACAAGGTTGGTGGTTTAGAGTGTTGTGAAAATGATGTTCTGTTACATGAGGTGGTTGGTGAAGTCCCCTCTGATAAGGTGATATTTGAGCAGAGATGTACGAAAAGGAAGGAGCAAGCATTTCGATATCTAGGGGAGAACATTTTAGGCAGAAGTATCAGCAGGTGAAGGCTTTGAGGCAGTAGCATGCTTGGCTTACTTGAGGAGCGTAAAAGACAGCTGAACTGGCGCTAAAGAGGGAGGAGGAAGTGGCAGTAGATAAGATCAGAGAGCTATGAGGGACCAGATCACGTAAGGCCTTGTAGACCTTAGTACGGACTGAAATTATACTCTGAATGAGACTGGAAGTCTTTGAAGACTTTCAAGCAAGGAATACATGAACTCACTTACATTTTAAAAGGATCAATCTTCCTGCTGTGAAAAGATAGACTAGCAGACAATGATAGAAACAGGGAGATAAGTTAGGAGACTATTACAGTAGTCCAGGCTAGATAAGTTAGGAGGCTATTACGCTAGCCCAGGCTAGATATGACAGTGACACAGCCCGGGAAGAAGTGATGAGAAATGGTTGGTCTCTGTATTTATTTAAAAAGTGGAACCAACAAGATTCACAGATAATTTGACACGGAGTGGGAGAGATGGAGATGTAAAAGATGACTGTAAGGTTTGGGGACCCATAAACTAGAAAAGAGGAGTTGCTAATTACTGAAATGGAACTGACTGAGGGAGGGGCAGCTTTCTGGAGAGGACTTCACGTGTTTAGTTTTGTGTATATTAGGATTGGGATGTCAGTTAGATCTCCAGGGCTGCTGGATATCTGAGTATGGGAAGAAAGGGACAAACTGGATGGGATTTATAAATCTGGGAGTCAGCAGCATATAGATTGTATTCAGGAAGAGGGAAACAATTAACATAAATCTCAGTAAGAGCCTAAATAGTCCTTCATTCATTCCTTGTGCACTGAGATTCAGGTTATGGATGAAAATACCTGATTTCCTTCAGAGAAGGAAATCTTTCTCAGAAAGAGGTGAGGGTGACTTAAACCAGAATGATAGTCTTTGTTTCTCTTCATGAGCTTAGTTTCCTGTGTGGATCAGCAAAGGCATTCCATGACTTTGGGCTTGCTTTCAGCCTGCAATACAGATGCCTCTGGGAGTTGTTGTGAATCTCGGTTTATTAATATTTGCAAAAGTGCTTTCAGGGCCTTTGTTGAAAGACATTATAGAGAAGCAGAGGGTTATTATTAAGGATGACATTTGCTCATTGTGATTAAAAATGACAAAATGAAATTTCAAGTGCAGAAGTCAACACTGCAATTCAGTGTACAAAAGTGTCTTTGTATATCAACATCCAGCCAAATAAGGTCCATCTGTATTACAGAGATTTTTCTAGTTGCTTTCAAATGAGGATTGGTTTTGAAGTGGGGATTCAATGTAAGCAGACATCATCAGAGGCCAAAAATATGCCATTTCAGCTAATTGCATCTGTTTGCACATTTTTTTTTATTCACCCCCTCCTTAATTTATCCTGGACTGCAAATAGAGCCAGAGAACTGTGCATTGAGGTCATGTCCACATGGTTTTATTTACCATTGCACACAGAATTTTATTGGGTTGTAAAATAAATGGATTTCCTCTGGAGCAATTAGAACAGTCCCTTCTTAGGCCACTGTGCAAATTAACCCATACCCATGGGCCCTTCTGTGGAAGAATCCTGCATTATGCAGAGAAGGAACGGGGTAGGAGCTCAAGGAGAATGGTGGGAACTTGCTACCCATATTTCTGTTATTTTCTCAGAAAATGTATTTGTGACCCACAAGCTAAACCAGATGCAGGCTATATTATAATAAAAAACAGACTCAAGGCTGGACATGGTGGCTCATGCCTGTAATCCTAGCACTTTGGGAGGGTGAGGCGACTCCCTTGAGCCCGGGAGTTTGAGACCAGCCTGGGCAAGGGAGACTGTCTCTAAAAAACAACAAAACAGACTCAAACACTTGGACTTAGAAAGATACTTGGCTGACAATATGTTTGAGGCAAAATTAAATGTGGATGAGATTGGGGAGACAAAAAGAAGACTTCCTAGAAAATTCATTTTGTAGAATTTTGATTTTCTTTCCCTTTAACCTGTTAAGACAAATTATCCAATATGATATAATACACAGTTTGGCATAAATGTAAAATGCTAGAAAGCACTATGGCAGTGTTTCTGAACTTTCCACCACTCCTTTCAGCATCACCACCGAATACCCAAATAACCTCGATAAAGTTTTTTCACTGTATTGCTCTTGGCTCAAATCCGTTGTGTAAACAGTGACTTTAGAGTACAACCCTTCTTCCCTTAGTTTCACTTGGAGACCAATTCAATACATATCAAGAGCACAGCAAGAGCTGGAGATAGAAATTGCCCTTCTTTACCTACACACGTACACATGAGGAGACGACTCTATGAGTCTTCTCAGTAACTTCTAAACCTCTCAGTCAGATCAAGAATTACAAAGAGTTTTCAGAGATCTGAGGAGGTTGGAAAACAGGTTTCTTTGGAGACAGCATATTGCTGAGTCTATTGTTCCCACCATCACTTGGGAAGAGCACAGTCCTGCCACTTTGAAATTATATGTTTAGTGAGGGGGTCCTAAAAGAGTCAGTCTCTCAAAGAGTATGGGCATGCATCACCTCCAATTGCCAAATTTATGCCTCAAAGAACAAAAACAGACCATGGACTGGGACCTGACTGTATCCTAGATCTCTAGAGGAGATTGAAGGATTTGGCAGAGGTTCCAGGAGAGTATTGTTGTATTGGAATTGTCCTGACTTCCCTGAGTATGTTTGTGCTAAGGATGTTTAAGCATTTTTAAAGATTATGTAGACCATGAAATGTGGGAGATAGCATAAAAGGATTGTATTCAATTTCATTATACTTGGGTAGACTTAGAGTGTTAAGGAGACTTCAGCTTAAGTTGAATGAGAGAAATCATCCACCAACAATGAGCTGGTGTTTACTCAGTATCTTACATATTCCAGATATGATTTAATGGCCAAAAAAACCCTTTTAGATGCAGTCTACCTAATGTCTCTTCTACTCCTGCAAAGGAGAAGTTCTGATATGGGTTGAAGACAAATGAACCCTCATTATAGAAGTAGGTTACACTCCTAGAGGGTAAAGTTATCAATCCATGGGAGTGAAAAGATTATAAATGGTAGTGATGTTGGGCAAATGTTCTCTTTAGTGTGCTCTCTCTTCATTTTTATTGTGCTCTTGAATTTTAACTTTCTTCTCTTGTGCAAGACTTTGATGTAACTTCTGATTCTGAGTTGCTTCCATTGATTAGAAGGATTATAAAAATAGGAAAATCCCACTAAAAAGGGAGAAACGAAACCAGTAGCAAAGACTAGATTTTGAGATGAATGTGTGTCTTAGTCTGTTTTGTGCTGCTATAATAGAATACTACAGACTGGGCAATTTGTAATGAACAGAAATTTATTTCTCACAGTTCTGAAGGCTGCGAAGTCCAAGGTCAAGAGGTTAGCATTTGGCAGTGGCCTTCCTCATGTGTCATAACAGGATGGAAGACATCACATGGCAGAAGGGCAGAGAGAGAGAGAGAGAGAGAGAGAACGAACCCACTCTCATTCATGAGGATAGGAAGCTCTCATGACCTAAACACCTCTTAAATGTTCCATCTCTTAATGCTGTTACAGTGACAACTAAATTTCAACACGAGTTTTGAGAGGATAAAAATTCAAATAATAGCAAGGTGAAAACTGTTTGGAATGTTTCTTTAGGGTCTATCCCAGCATTCTATGGTACAGATAAAGTGGGGAGGGAGAATGTAGTGGAATGCCTGGGTTCTTTTTGATTATGGACACAGAAGTCATAATTTATTCAGATTAAACATCATCTTGGGGATTCTTTCTTGCTTTTACATTTTAGGTGTAGAAAACTTGGGGACCTGTGGGGAAAGCAAAAGAGACAAACACATATTACTATTTTACAATATGCCAGACACGATCTTGGCTGCTTTTAATATGTTATCTTATTGGATCCTTATATCGAACAAGCCTATGAAATAGCTGCTAGTGGGCCAAATGTGGTGGCTCACTCTTGTAATCCCAGCAGTTTGGAAGGCCAAGGTGGGCGGATCACTTGAGGTCAGGAGTTCAAGACTAGCCTGGCGAACATGGTGAAACCCTGTCTCTACTAAAAATACAAAAAATTAGCTGGGCATGGTGGCAAACACCTGTAATCTCAGCTACTTGGGAGTCTGAGGCAGGAAAAATGCCTGAACCCAGGAGGCAGAGGTTGCAGTGAGTCAAGATTGTGCCATTGCACTCCAACTTGGGTGACAGAGCAAGACCCCATCTCAAAAAAAAAAAAAAAAAGAAAAAGAAAAAGAAAAGAAATATCTGCAAGTGTATTCATAAAACCAGTGAGGAAAAAGAACCTTACAGAAGTCAAATAAATAGTTAAAATCTCTCATTTGTAAATAGAATACAAGGGATTCAAAACCTGACATATTTTATCTGAGAATCCTAAAGCCCAGGCCCTTTCCACAAGTGAATGAATGAATGAGTAAATAAATAAATGAATATTATAAAAATTATTTATTTGGTCATGTTTATTTTGTTCCACTTTGACACAGGAACACATAAAAAACTACCATTGACTTTCTTCACAGAATTAGAAAAAAACTAGTTTAAATTTCATCTGAAACCAAAAAAGAGCCCCCATAGCCAAGACAATCCTAAGCAAAAAGAACAAAGCTGGAGGCATCATGCTACCTGACTTCAAACTATACTATAAGGCTACAGAAACCAGAACAGCATGGTACTGGTACCAAAACAGACATACAGACTGATGGAACAGAACAGAGTCCTGAGAAATAATGCCACACATCTACAACCATCTGATCTTTGACAAACTTGACAAAAGCAAGAAATGGGGAAAGGATTCCCTATTTAATAAATGGTGTTGGGAAAACTGGGTAGCCATATGCAGAAAACTGAAACTGAACCCCTTCCTTACACCTTATACACTCAAGATGGATTAAAGACTTAAACCTAACATCTAAAACCATAAAAACCCTAGAAGAAAACCTAGGCAATACCATTCAGGTCATAGGCATGGGCAAAGACTTCATGACTAAAGCACCAAAAGTAATGGCAACAAAAGCCAAAATTGACAAATGGAATCTAATTAAAGAGCTTCTGTACAGCAAAAGAAACTATCATCTGAGTGAACAGGCAACCTACAGAATGGGAGAAAATTTTTGCAATCTACCCATCTGACAAAGGGCTAATATCCAGAATTTACAAGGAATGTAAACAATTTTACAAGAAAAAAAAAAAACAGTCGACGAAGGATATGAACAGACACTTCTCAAAAGAAGGCATTTATGTGGCCAAAAAACATATGATAAAAAGCTCGTCATTACTGATAGAGAAATGCAAATCAAAACCACAATGAGATACCACCTCATGTCAGTTAGAATGGCGACCATTAAAAAGCTAGGAAACAACAGATGCTGGAGAGGATGTGGGGAAATAGGGACCTTTTTCACTGTTGGTGGGAGTGTAAATTAGTTTAACCATTGTGGAAGACAGTGTGGCGATTCCTCAATGATCTAGAACCAGAAATACCATTTGACCCAGCAATTCCATTACTGGATAGATACCCAAAGGGTTATAAATCATTCCACTATAAACACATATGCACATGTATATTTCTTGCAGCACTATTCACAATAGCAAAGACTTGGAACCCAAATGCCCATCAATGATAGACGGGATAAAGAAAATGTGGCACATATACACAATGGAATACCATGCAGCCATAAAAAAGGATGAGTTCATGTCTCTTGCAGGGACCTGGATGAAGCTGGAAACCATCATTCTCAGCAAACTAACACAGTAACAGAAAACAAACACTGCATGTTGTCGCTTATAAGTGGGAGTTGAACAGTGAGAACACATGGACACAGGGAGGGGAACATCACACACTTGGGTCTGTCAGGGGGTGGAGGGCTAGCGGAGGGATAGCATTAGGAGAAATACCTAATGTAGATGACGGGTTGATGGGTACAGCAAACCACTATGGCACGTGTATACCTATGCAACAAACCTACACGTTCTGCACATGTATCCCAGAACTTAAAGTGTAATTAAAAAAAAAAAAAACAAACTGGAATAATGGAGATACCATTAGGGACGTCAGAAGGAGAGCAAGTTTGATTTCAGATACACTGAGTTTTTAATGTCAAAAGAGATTTAAACTAGGCTGGGCATGGTGGCTTACGCCTGTAATCCCAGCACTTTGGGAGGCCAAGGTGGGTGGATCACGAGGTCAGGAGTTCGAGACCAGCCTGGCACCATGGTGAAACCCCGTCTCTACTAAAAATAAAAAAATGAGCCAGGTGTGGTGGCAGGTGCCTGTAATCCCAGCTACATTGGAGGCTGAGACAGGAGAATTGCTTGAACCCAGGAGGCGGAGGTTGCAGTGAGCCGAGATCATGCTACTGCCCTCCAGCCTGGGTGACAGAGCAAGACTCCATCTCGGGGTGGCGGGTGGGGGAAAGATATTAAACTATAGAGTCAGAAATAAGGTCCTAGTGTGTAGAAGTCAGTGTAGCATGATATAAATTTGGTCATTATCTGTATGTATTATATTTGAAAACACTGAAGTGAATGAGTGTCAAATGAATTAGAGTGTCAAAAAGGAGGATGTAAGTAGATTTAAATTTTTAGATGGCAGACATTTAATAAATGTCTACAATTGGTAGATTCATTTTGATCTCATAGCATTAATACCATTTATAAAAATTCCAAAAAAAGTCTGAGATTTTGAATAGCTCCTTTATAAAAAATTAGGTTGCAGTGAAAAAACAAATGGTACAGTGATTGAAACAACAAAAATCTAAAGTGTTTTTGAAACCCATTATTAGCAGCACTGTTTAACGTGAACTGAACCCTGAACTTATTTAAACAGAGTATTTGAAAGCATTAGTAATCTCAATATGTGGCCCTTTCTCAGTTCCTATTTCAGTAGAGTCAAAATTCCTTCCTTACTAATTATTTGGTCTATTTTATCCTCTGAAATCTGGGCAAATGGCACCTCCAGGGTGTTATAAGCAAATTAGATACACAAATAGTAATGAATAATTTTCCATGTCTTATTTTCTGGGCTGTCAATCTTGCCTTAGATTTTATGGGTGGATTCATCTCAACTAAATACAATTCCTTTTAAGACTTTTATAAGAGAAGGAATAATGTTGCTCTCCTATCAATTAGTCCTGAACTCAGTTTTGTGTAAGAGGTTTTGAATGGTAAAATGCTGTCACATTTGGCATTTGATAGAAAAATAACATGATACCTCTGTATTGTTTTTTAATCAGGCCATAACATTCACCAAGCCCTAGGGATATTAGAATAAAACTATTAGAGAAGTGTCAATCACAACATTCTTTCCTTCTTTCCCAAAATAATTACTTATTAACTACTACCTCTGCACAGGGCTTTCTGATGGACACAGAAGGTGAAGTATAGGAGAAGGAATTCCAGTGATAATGTGAAGAGCCTTCTCCTTAAGAAACCTACAGATTGGTAAATGAGATAAATGGGTATGAGAAGAGCTGACACGTCATAGTTTTTTTCCAGGGGGCAGGGTAGAAAGAAACCTGGAAGAGTTTAAAAGCAAGAAAGATTATTTCCAGCAGGGAGATTGAGAGAGGCTTTGAATAGGAGGTTATACAAAGATTGCAAAGTAAAAGAGCTAGAATTAGGTCATTTCTTTGAGTCAAGAAAAATACACTTGAAGACTCTGTAAAGTAAATCCATTGGTGGAAGCAGAATACTGTTATTTGTATTTGTTTTGGTCATTGTAGAAGCACCAGAGATTGCTGAACAAAGGACCTGAAAAATGCCCAAGTCTTCATTTCCAGTTTTCATTTGGTGACTTACAGATGATTTGGGGGAAATGTATTTATGGGTTAGAAGGGCTCCTATTACAAAATAGCAGAGTAGTGGCCGGGCACGGTGGCTCAAGCCTGTAATCCCTGCACTTTGGGAGGTGGAGACGAGCGGATCATGAGGTCAGGAGATGGAGAACATCCTGGCTAACCTGATGAAACCCCGTCTTTACTAAAAAATACGAAAAACTAGCCAGGCGAGGTGGCGCGCGCCTGTAGTCCCAGCTACTCGGGAGGCTGAGGCAGGAGAATGGCGTGAACCCCGGAGGCAGAGCTTGCAGTGAGCTGAGATCCGGCCACTGCACTCCAGCCTGGGTGACAGAGCGAGACTCCGTCTCAAAAAAAAAAAAAAAAAAAAAAAAAAAAAAGGCAGAGTAGTTTATTCATTATTATTTAATTCATTTATTCATTCTTTCACTCATATGTTTTCTAAAACATATTAATCGATCATCTATGACATGAAAGGCACTGAGCTGGATACTAGGGATACTGTGGACAGAGTGACTGGACCTAGTTCCTGCCCTCATAACATATACTATGCAGATCTTTGTTACTCCAAGTGTGTCTGGTTGACGGGAAACATCAGCATCACCTGTGAACTTTGAAAAAATGCACAGCCTCTGCCTCAGCCTTATGGAAATAGAATCTGCATTTTACCTCGATATCCTCAGTTACATTTTATCCATAGTAAAAACTGAAAAGAAGTTGGAACTGTAGCCCTAAATAGAGCCAAGCAAGTAGTCTGCAAGCTCAGGTGTCTTGGTCAAACACTCAGGAGAAGAGGGAAAGGATCTATCTGCAAGGCTTTTCTTCACTGAGAAAGGGTTATGGTTTTCAAAATAAACTCCACTTAAGATGACTATCTGAAGGGGAGAGCTAAATCCAAAATATAGCAAATGTGAACACTATAGAGTGACAAAACTGATGAGTTCAGATCTCTTACTCTAAATGCAACTAGAGAGGAATCTTAAAGTATCTCCAGCAGCCTGATAATTTGTTTCTTCAACTAAATATGATCAACTGTTCTCTTTCCTTGTCTAGAACCTGTGCTTTGTCAGGCTCACCTTGGGCAAATATTATCTATCCTTCAGTAACCAGCATGAATAACACTTTCTCCTTGGAGTCTTTCTCAATATTCTAGTTAGAGCCAACCTTTTCTGCCTTTGAATTACCCCAGCAATTGACATGCACCTCTCTATGATATTGACATATTCTGTCTCAGTGTGCACATGTGCAAGTCTGTGACTTATTTCCCTCTCAATAATGCCTTTAAGAAAAACAGGACCATGCCATATCTCTAATATACATAGCACTTGACATGTTATTATGCACACAGTAGGTTAATTATGCTTGTTGAATGAACTGAGACATGTAAATCACAACTACATTTTTATATATATTTAAGTAGAGATTCACACACATTAACAATGCTTAGTGATAGGCCTTGAAAAGTACAAAATAATATTATTCAACTCAAAGTTTCCTTATTATGGTTAAAAGTTATATCCAGAGTTATACCATGTGCAGTAGAATTACAAATGAAATCTACAAGGTGTTTTGAATCTAGTTGAAGAGACAAGGCAGTTTACCCCAAATAATATTTAATGGCAACAGAACGAAGAATATAATACAGTTACTAACTGAGCATTATTAAATGCTGAAGTGCAAAATAAGGACTATGAAGATTTGGAGGGTAGGCAGGAATAAATCAGTGTTGTTGAAAATTTCCCAAGAAGTGTGTAGAATAGGTGAGGCTTGAGTTGGGATTTTAAGAATAGATAGTATTGAGTTGAAGAAGATAGGTGTGTAAAATCTTTATACACATATGGTAAGTGAGGGAAGAGTAAGAAAAACAGCTGCTCTCAAAAGGAGACTTGATGTTATAAGTCTTGAAGGGAAGACACTTATGTCAGGTTAAGTTTTCCAAAGACGGTCACAATATTATCTCCCTTCTGCGTGCTCATGAACTGTGGTCTTGTCAATTGTCAGTCAAAAGGAGGGTCTATGTCTCCTCCCCTTGAATCTAAACAGGTTTGTTATTGCTTTAATCAATGGAGTAGAGTGGAAATAATGCTAGGTGACTTCCAAGGCTAGGTGCTAAAAGGCCAGGCAGTGTCTGCCTGATCTCTTGGAATGCTTACTCTCTGATGCTTTCTTTTTGGGATGATCCCTCTTGGAACCCAACTGCTGTGCTGTGATAACCCCAAGTCATGTGATGGGTTCATCTGTATGTGTTCTGGTCACTAGCCCAGCTGAGCCTAGTCTTCAAGTCATCCAAGTCCAGATAAGAGGCATATGTGTAAAAAGCCTCCATGTTATCCCAACCCCCAACCATATTGAGTCACTGCTAGCCCTTTTAGTCTCCCCAGCTAAAGTTCCAGACATTATGGAACACAGATAAGTCATCCCCACTGAGTCCTGCTCAAATTTCTGACTCGTGGAATCTGTGAACATAATAAAATAATTGTTTTATACATGTCACAAATTTTTTAAAATGCAGAATTAAATAATTGAAACAGGATGGATACAGTGGCTTATGTCTGTAATCCCAACACTTTGGGAGGCCAAGTCAGGTGAATCACTTAAGATCAAGAGTTTGAGACCAGCCTGACCAACATGGTGAAACCCCATCTCTACTAAAAATACAAAAAAATTAGCCAGGCGTGGTGACACATGCTTGTAGTCCTAGCTACTTGGGAGGCTGAGGTGGGAGGATTGCTTGAGCCCTGGAAGCAAAGGTTACAGTGAGCTGAAATCGCGCCACTGTACTCCAGCCTGGATGACAGAGACTCCATCCCACCCCCCCCAAAAATAATAATCGAAACAACTCTGATTTCCCATCTTTTGAGGGACAGTATAGCATGATGGAAAGAGCACATATTTTGGAATTAGAGTATCCTGGGTTTGAATTTCAACTCCCTCATTTTCTTACCTCTGGATATTAAGTAAATTAAATAGTTTGAGAACCAGCATCCTCATCTCTAAAATGGGGATAGCCATACTACAGTCATTGGCAAAATTAAATGAGATAAAAGGTATGAGAGTCCACATATAAAATAGATGCCCAATGTGTTGTAGGCATTATTACTAGTATTAAAATCTAAAGTGGTCTTGCCATAGGGATCGCCACCATTTACATGAGCCATGAGGATATGGGAGGAGAATGCATGTGGACAAAGGTTCTGTGCATGTAAATGAAGGCCTTTTCCCTTGTAAGAGTTTACTCAAGAGCTCCTAAATTATACAGATAACAACAATAATAATGAAACTTAAATTATGTTTTGTAGTTTATGCAGGGCTCTTCAGTGGTCCCTTAACATTTTGGCACCAGGGACCAGTTTCATGGAAGACAATTTCTCTACTGGGTTGAGCAGGGCAGGGGATGGTTTTGGGATTAAACTGTTCCACCTCAGATTATCAGACATTAGTTATATTCTCATAAGGAACACAAACTAGATCCCTCGCATGTGCAGTTCACAATATAGTTCATGCTCCTATGAGAATCCAAAGATGCTGCTGACCAGTAGTTGGAGCTCCGTCAGTAATGCTCGCTGGCCCACCGCTCACCTCCTGCTGTGCTGCCCAGTTTCCAACAGACCACTGGTATCCGTCTGTGACCAGGGGGTTGGAGCCCCTTGCTTTGGCAAATGTAACTCTATTTGTATATTGACACAGTCGTATGAGGAAGATAATCCAATTACACCATTTTGTAGATTTTTAGAAGTAGCAGCTTTGGTGAGTAGTTCAGCATTGGGCCATGATGCCAATTCCTGAATTCAAGTTCCAGCTTTCCCTCTCATTAGCCATGTGACATTGAGAAGGGTAATTAAACTTTCTTGCACCTCAGTTTCATCACCTCTAAAATGGCATTATTGTACTATTTTCGGAACTGTCTTGAAAATCAAATACAATCATACATATAAAGCACTTAGAACAGTGCTGTGCATAGAGTTGGGTGTTCAATAACATGTTATTGTTACAGATTAGGCTTTCAAGGGGTTACATTCTCTAGGACTGCACAGGTATAAATACCATCAAACCTAGGCCTTTTGCTATAAGTCTTATACTACAATTGATTCATATTTCCCTTTTAATTTTTGTTTAGGTGAAGGCTGATCAATGTGCCTCTTGGGATAATGGCTGCTATTTTAAAACACTTTTTTTCTTTACTCCGAATGTTCTTATGGAAGCTATTTGTGCAAATTCAGATACTATACTACTAAAGAATTTTACCCAAGGATGATATAGGCCAGTAGCTCTTGCAGTTTATGTGTTGTCTGTAGCAGGAATGCTTTCCTTCGAAAGACTCCCCTGAACACAAATTCTTGACTATTGAAATTCCCTTCGTGGATGCTTCATCTTGATAAGAAACCAAAGACTTTGTTTTTTCCTAGGTATTGGGAGCATCGTCCCCTGTCCTGTTACAGTTAGATCTTGAAGATGCTTTTTAGGTCATCTAAGGAAAATGTTCCTTGAAATGAGTTTCTTAACTCTTAGTGCTCTTTGTTTTGATTTTCATCTATCTCTGCAGCCTTTCCAGACAGTGGTTCGTCTCCTAACAATGGCCTCCCTAATGCATGAGACATGCTAGTAAAACCTCATTGAACCTCATTATCATCTCTTTTGCATGCTCCTCTATGAGCATATCTCCCCTCTTTCCATTTTATGTTTTCTTCACTCTCTTGATGTGTCAATAACCTTTTAATCATCCCTATTTTGTTGTGTTGTATAAAATATATATGGCTTCTCTATTCTGCGCTTTCTTATTTGTGGGATGTCATATTATCTGTCAGTGGAAATGGTATGCAAATACATTGCTGAAGGTGACTTATCTCAGACCTTGTTTTCTTCCGCAGGGGGAGAAAAATGTCAGTCTTTAATGAACTCGGAGCTAAAGTAGATTAGCCATTTTCTTCAGGTAAGATGGATGATGCTATCAACATTATTAAGTCACTAGGTCTGAATTTCTCTGTATGTAAATCCAATGTAATAAGTGCTATTAACATACTTGCCAATCTGTCTCACTGACGTATTTTAGTATTTTCACTAAAAGCTAAAGTAATACTAGTCCTGATTAAACAATTTACTTCATTCAGTTTACTTCTTACCTATTCTCATTTGGCAATAGGCATTATTTCTCAATGAGTTCAAAATATACTACATGACGGAAAGTTTGTCCTACTTAAAAACAGTTGATATATCAGCAGATTAATGAGAACTCTCTTTTATGTAACTTCATTTTAAGAAGTTTAGTAAGGATTTTTGTTTTTGTTTTTATGTGTATATAATGTATCCCTTCGGTATTTTTGCAACCCTAAGAAAAGAGCAGCTCATGTAGAAAAGAATGTTTTGGGCTATGATGGCAGAAATGGATGGATGACCATGCCTTTCTGGAAGAGATTGAGAGACTATTTGTTGCAACCACTGGACCTATTACTGCAAAGAGTTGAGTAAAAGGAACAAATCAGTACATTTAATGTATGCAAAATGGGTGTCAGGGGAAAGCGAGTTAAGGTAAAGTTTTCAAAAAGCATAATAATATCTTCTGCTATAGGCTGTTTCCTTTATTCACTTTTAACAGCATTCTTCTGCCAATGACCCAAGCTGCCCATTTCACTTACTTTCTTTATGAAAAGAATGTTCAAGTGAAAATTCAAAGAAAAAGCTTTTAGAGTTTCACTGGCATTTGCAGTATTTTATCCCTTCACTTATGGAGATATTTTAGTAAAAGCATAACTTTTTCCATTTAGTAGGAGGTGGACTTACTACTTCCTAAGGTGAAATTTGTTTCTGGGTGACTCTGTGTAACTTCTCAGCAAAGTTTTGCCTTTAGATTTTTCTTTTTGGTTTGAATCCAGTTTAGTAATTGGTGAGAGCCACTTGTGCTGTTAGATACATACTGATTCTTATAT
Organism: Chlorocebus sabaeus; assembly: GCF_047675955.1. Taxonomy (NCBI): domain Eukaryota; kingdom Metazoa; phylum Chordata; class Mammalia; order Primates; family Cercopithecidae; genus Chlorocebus; species Chlorocebus sabaeus. The sequence goes on from NC_132918.1 coordinate 66,102,979, forward strand.
GCTGACATAGTGAGTTGGGAATGACCGCTGAGAAACTGAAATTAGAATTTGACTCTTCTGACTTCTAATAGGAGTTAGAAGTTGAATACTTGCAACATAATGTCATTTCATTCACTAAAGAAATGTGCTTATGTTAATATATGTAGTGCAGAATTTCTTGTTATTATTAGAAATAGGTTGAGTAGAGAATTAGGAGCAAAAATAGAAAGGTAGAAAACTGTTCATGGATTCATTCCTAAATTTACTTGGAAGAAGAAAAAATTAATGGAAATGACTGTTCTTTTATGGTGTTTCTATTCCTTAAAGAAATGATGAGCTGAGCAAAGAAAGAAAAGGTGCTCGCCTATATTTTATCTCTCATTTACATATAAATATGGTTCTGATTAAAATACGTTTTGGTGGCACTGACTGGGTAGAATTTATCTGTGAAAAAAACATAACCTGAAAAGGATAATGTTTTATTGTTTGGTATTATCAATGCTACAACTCCAATTCTTTATAGAGTTTAGTCCTGTGCAGATTCTGTAGAATTACTAATGCTTCCTGCCTTATGTGGCTCACATCTTTACAGGGGAGCTTGATCTGAAGTTTGGCATGCTCTTTTTATCTGTGTTTTGTTTTGTTTTGTTTTGTGTTTGTATGACAATTCTAACATTTTCTATTTTTTCTTTTCTAAAGAATTTTAATCCATTGAAGTCAAAAAGCTTTATTGATACTTTCTGCTATGCTTTAGGTAAATTTAGGGTGCAGTTTCTTTGGTGGGAGAGAGCCATAGGAAAATTATTTCTTGCCACCTATTGGAGAATGGGAAACTTGAAAGGACAACTACATCAGTGTAAATAGGACCAGCTGGTCTAATGGCCAAGTGGTGCTCATTCAAAGTGGCCAACCTTTGTGCCATACTCTTGTTGCTTATCTGAACAGTGAAGGGGATTCAGTATGTTAGGTATTTCTGCTGTGGAAGTCATTAAGCTCAATGGATTGGGTATAGTAGGTATGTAATCTAGAGCCCTGCTTTTCAAAACGTGGTTCATGGACTAGTAGCAGTGACATCACCTGGGAACAGGTTGGACATGCAGAATCCCCAATTCCACCCAGGCATTACTGAATCAGAATGTGCATTTCAATAATATCTCAGGTGATTTACATATGTGCATTAAACTTTGAGAAGTACTGGTCAAGAAATCCTTCTTGGCCAGTTGTGGTGGCTCACGCCTGTAATCCCAACACTTTGGGAGAAAGAGGCCAGCAGATCACGAGGTCAGGAGATCAAGACCATCCGTCTTAACAAGTATTTTGTATTTTGTATTTTACTAAAAATACAAAAATTAGTTGGGCATGGTGGCATGCACCTGTAGTCCTGGCTACTTGGGAGGCTGAGGCAGGAGAATCACTTAAACCTGGGAGGTGGAGGTTCCAGTGAGCCGAGATCGCACCATTGCACTCCAGTCTGGGTGACAGTGAGACTCAGTCTCTAATAAAAAAAAAAAAAAAAAAGAAAATAAAGAAAATGAAAAAGAAATACTTATTTACTCCCTTAACAAATTCTCCAATCATAATAGCTGTAATAACAGCACTAATAATATTTATGTACCAGAAGTCATATCATTTAATCTTCAAATTGTACCTGAGGGGCATTTTTCCTATCATCCCCGTTTGATAGTTGGCACTCAGAGAGGTCACACAGGAAGGCATTTATTCATGAGGTTACTGAGACAGGGTCTTCTTCACATTGGCTTTTGTTCTCTTTTTTAAAATTTTTAATTTTGGGGGTACATAGGAGGTGTATATATTTATGGCATACATGAGATATTTTGATATGGGCATGCAATGCATAATAATCATATCAAGATTTATCCATCACCTTAAGCATATAGTTTTTGTGTTATAAACAACCCAATTATACTCTTTCAGTTATTTTAAAATGTGCCATTAAATTATTATTGAGAAGAGTCACCGTCTCATGCTATCAAACACTAGCTCTTATTCATTCTTTGTGGCTATTTTTTGTACCCTTTAACTATCCCCACATCCCCCTACCCCTTCCCTTCCCAGCCTCTGATAATCATCCTTCTACTCTATGTCCATGAGATCAATTGTTTTAATTTTTAGCTCCCCTAAATAAGTGAGAATATACAAAGTTCGTCTTTCTGTACCTGGCTTATTTCACTTAACATAATAATCTCCAGTTCCATCCACGTTATTGAAAATAACAGGATCTCATTCTTTTTCATGGCTGAATAGTACTTCGTTGTGCATGTGTACCGCATATTCTTTATTCATTCATTGCTGATGGACAATTAGGTTGCTTTCAAATCTTGGGTATTATGAATAGTGCTGCAGTAAACGTGGAAATGCAGATATCTCTTCCATATACTGATTTCCTTTCTTGTGTATATATACTTAGCAGTGAGATTGCTGGATCATATGGGAGCTCTATTTTCAGTTTTTTTCAGGAACCTTCAAACTGTTCTCCATAGTAGTTATACTAATTTACATTACCATCAACAGTGTACAAGAGTTTACTTTTCTCTACATCCTTGCCAGCATTTGTTATTGCCTGTCTTTTCGATATAGCTGGGGTGAGGTGATATCTCATTGTAGTTTTGATTTGCATATTTCTCATGATCAATAATGTTGAGCACCTATCCATATGCTTGTTTGCAATTTGTATGTCTTCTTTTGAATCTATGCAGCTCTTTTGCCTACATTTAAATCAGATTATTATATTTCTTTCCTATAGAGTTATTTGAGCTCTTTGTATAGTCTGGTTATTAATCCTTTGTCAGATGAGTAGTTTGCAAATATTTTTTCCCATTTTGTGGGTTGTCTCTTCACTTTATCAATTGTGTCCTTTGCTGCGCAGAAGCTTTTTAATTTGATGTGATTGCATTTGTTCATTTTTGCTTTGGTTGACTGTACTTGTGCAGTATTGTTAAATCTTTGCCCAGTCCAGCGTCCTGGAGAGTTTCTCCAGAATTTTTTTTTTTTTTTTTTTTTTTTTTTGAAGTAGGTTTACAGTTTGAGGACTTAGGTATAAGCCTTTAATCAATTTTGATTGGATTTTTGTATATGGCAAGAGACTGGATTCTGATTTAATTCTTCTGCATACTTATATCCAGTTTTCCCAACACTATTTATTGAAGAGTCTTTATTTTCTCCTATGTATGTTTTTGGCACCTTTGTCAAAAATGAGTTCACTGTAGATGTATGGATTTGTTTCTGGGTTCTCTATTCTGTTCATTCGTCTATGTGTCTGTTTTTATGCCAGTAACATGCTGTTTGGTTACAATAGCTCTCTAGTATAATGTGAAGTCAGGTAATGTGATGCCTTTAGTTTTGTTATTTTTGCTTGGGATAGCTTTGACTATTCGGGGTCTTTCACGCTTCCACATAAATTGCAGGGTTACTTTTCCTGTTTTGGGGAAGAGTGTCATTCGTATTTTAATATGGATTGTATCAAATCCATAGACTGCTGTGGGTAGTATGGACATTTTAACAGTATTTATTCTACCAATCCACGTACGTGGAATATCTTTTAATTTTTTGTGTTCTCTTTCTTGTGTCAGTGTTTTATAGTTTTCATTGTAGAGATCGTTTACTTCTTTGGTTATTTCCTAGGTATTTAATTTTATTTATAGTTATTGCAAAATGGGATTGCTCTATTTCATTTTTAGATTGTTCACTGTTGGCATACAGAAATGCTACTTATTTTCGTATGTTGATTTTGTATCCTGCAACTTCATTGAATTTATCAGTCCTAATTAATTTTTTGATGGAGTCTAGGCTTTTCCAAATAAAGGACCATATCATCTGTAAACAAGGATAAATTGACTTCTTCCTTTCCAATTTGGAAGCACTTTATTTTTTTCTCTTTTCTGATTGCTCCAGCTAGGACTTCCAGTACTACATTGAATAACAGTGGTGACAGTGGGCATCCTTACTGTGTTCTGAATCTTAAAGGCTTTGAGCTTTTCCCCATTCAATGACACTAGTTGTGGGTCTGTTTTATATGACTTTTATTATGTCAAGGTATGTTCCTTCTATACCAAGTTGTTTGAGGGTTTTTATCATGATGGGATGTTGAATTCTATCAAATGTTTTTTTAGTATCAATTGAAATGATCTTATGGTTATTGTCCTCCCCTCTGTTGATATGATGTATTACTTTGACTGATGTGTGTATGTTAAAACATCCTTGCATCCCTAGGATAAATCCCACTTGGTCATGATAAATGATCTTTTTAATATGTTTTTGAATTCGGTTTGCTAGTATTTTGTTGAGGATTTTTCTGTAAATATTTATCAGAGATATTGGCCTGCAGTTTTCTTTTTTTGATGTGTCTTTGTTTTTGATAATACAGTAATACTGGTCTATAATATAGAGTGAGTTTGGATGTATTCCCTCCTCCTCTATTTTTTCAGAATAATTTGAGTAGGGTTAGTATTAGTTATTCTTTAAATGTTTGGTCGAAGTCAGAGTGAAGCCATTTGTTCCCAGGTTTTTTTGCTGGGATACTTTTTATTATGGCTTTGATCTTGTTATTTGTTATTGGTCTATTCAGATTTTGGAATTCTTCATGGTAAATGTTGATAGGTTTTTAATATCTAGGAATGTATCCATTTCTTCTAAATTTTCTAATTTATTTTCATGTAGTTGCTCGTAGTAGCCACTAATGATCATTTGAATTTCTACTGTATCAGTTGTAATGTCTCCTTTTTCATCACTGTTTTTATCTATTTAGGTCATCTTTTTTTTGTAGTTAGTCTGGGTAAAGGTTTTCCAATTTTGTTTTTCTTTAAAAAAACAACTTTTTAAAATTTATTTTTGTATTGTTTATTTTAAATTCATGTATTCATTTATTACTGCTCTGATCTTTATTATTTATTCTACTAATTATGGGTTCAGTTTGCTTTTAATCTTCACTTCTTCAAGATGCATTATTAGGTATTTATTTGAAAATTTCTTTTTCTTCTTTCATATTTTATTTTATTTATTTTATTTTTTTGAGGCACGGTCTCACTGTCACCCAGGTTGGAGTGCTGTGGCATGATCTTGACTCACTGCAGCCTTGACCTCCTGGGCTCCAGCAGTTGTGCCAGCTCATCCTCCTGAGTAGCTGGGACTATAGGCACATGCCACCACAGCTAGCTATTTTTGTTTTGTTTTGTTTTGTTTTGTAGATTTGGAATTTTGTCATTTTTTTGTTGTTGTTGTTTGATGTAGGTGCTTATGGCTATAAACTTCCCTCTTAGGACTGCTTACCCTGTGTCCCATAGTTTCTGTGGTATGTTGTGTTTCCATTATAATTTGTTTCAACACATTTTTCGATTTTCTTCTCAATTTCTTTATTGACTCCCTGGCCATTTAGGAGCATATTGTTTAGTTTTCATGTGTTTGTATGGTTTTTAAAATTCCTCTTGTTGTTGATTGCTAGTTTTATTCCATTGTGGTCAGATAAGATGCTTGATATTATTTAATTTGTTTGAATGTTTTAAGACTTGCTTTGTGACTTAACATATGGTCTACTCTCAAGAATAATCCATTTGCTGAGAAGAATGTGTATTTTGTAGCCATTGGACAAAATGTTCCGTAAATATCTATTAAATGCGGTTATTCTGTAGTGTAGGTTAAGTACGATGTTTCTTTGCTGATTTTTATGTCTGGAATATCTGTCCAATGCTGAAAGTGGGATGTTGAAGTTTCCAGCTATTATTGTATTGGGGTCAATCTCTCTCTTTAGCTCTAATAATATTTGCTTTATATTTATGACTGCTCCAGTGTTTGGTGCATACACACACACACACACACACACAAAATTGTATCCTCTTGCTGACTTGACCTCTTTATCATTATACAATTATAATTCTTTGTCTCTTCTTATAGATTTTGTCTGTTAATCTATTTTGTCTATTATAAGTATAGCTACTCCTGCTCTTTTTTCATTTCCACTGGAATGAAATTACCTTTTTTCTTCCCTTTATTTTTAATCTGTGTGTGTCTTTATAGGTGAAGTGTGTTTCTTGGAGGCAACAGATCAATGTGTCTTGTTTTCAAATTCATTCAGTCAATCTGTGTCTTTAGATTGGAGGGTTTAATTCGTTTACATTCAATGTTATTATTGAAAAGTAAGGACTTACTCTTGCCATTTTATTCTTTGTTTTCTGGTGGTTTTTCCTTCTTTCATTCTTTCATCTTTTTCTTTTAGTGAAGATGAGTTTCTGTGGTGGTATGATTAGTGATTTAATTTCTTGGTTTTTACTTTTTGTGTATTTGTTGTATTTTTTTATTTGAAGTTACCATGAGACTTACAAATACTATCTTATAACCTATTATTTTAAACTAATGACAACACTGATTGCATAAATAAACAAACAAGAAAAAAGAAAACTAATAAAAGCTCTACAGTTTAACTTTTCTCCCCCCACTTTTGAACTTTTTGTTGTTTCTATTTATATCTTGTACTGTGTCTTGTAAAGTTGTTGTAGTTATTATTTTTGACTGGCTTATCATTTAGTCTTTCTACGTAAGATAAGAGTAGTTTACATACCACAATTACAGTGTTATAATATTTTGTATTTTTCTGTGTATTTACTATTACCAGTGAGTTTTGTATCTCCAGATTTTTTATTATTGCTCATTAATGTTCTTTACTTTCTGATTAAAGAACTCCCTTTAGCATTTATTTTATGATAGGCCTGGTGTTGATGAACTCCCTCAGCTTTTTTCGTCTGGATAAGTCTTTATTTCTCCTTTATGTTTGAAGGATATTTTAGCTGTAGCTAAAGTCAGCCAGGCTTGTGTTCTTCCCTTCAGGGTGGTGAGTTTCCCTAGGTCCCCAAAGGGGTCCAGAGATGCCATATTTTACTCCAGAACTGGAGTAACTAAACCTTAGAAATTTACCTGGTGCTCTATTCTACTACAGCTAAGCTGGCACTGAAATTGCAAGACAAAGTCTTTCCCAGTCTTCCTTCACTTTTCCACAGGAACAAGAGCCTCTTCCCTTTGCCACCACCATCACCACCATAGACCCACGGTGGGTGTTGCCAGTCTACTTGCCAACTTAGGGACCAAGTACTATTCATTCAGTTTGTAATGAATGCTGCCAGGCCTGAGAGACTCACCCTTAAGGTCAGTGGGCTCCACTTTGGCCCAGGGCAGGTCCAGAAATGTCAACTAAGAGTCAAGGCCTAGAATCAGGGATCCTAAGAGCCCTCTTGGTTCTCTACCGCACTGTGGCCAAAATGGTACCTAAGGTGCAAGACAAAGTCCCCTTTACTCTACCTTCTGCTTTTCTCAAGCAGAAATAGTCTCAGCCTAGCCACTGCAGCTGGAAACATGCTGGGTGTCACCTGAAGCCAGTCCATTTCAGAGTCTCACCCAAGGCCCATGGTGTGCTACCTGGGTATCAGTGGTGGTTTTTCAGGGCCCAGGGGTTCTTTAGTTATCAGGTGATGAACCTTGCTAGAACAGGTTTCTTCCTTTCAAGGAAAAGGGCTTCTTCTGTACCAGGATGTGTCTAGAAATGTCATCTGGGATATAGGGTTTGGAATAGGGGCTTCACAACTCTGCCCCATGCCTTTCCCTGTTGTGGCTGAGCTGCCATCCAAAATGCAAGATAAAGTCTTCTATACTCTGCCCTCTCCTCTCCTCAAGAGGAAAGAATGAATCACTTTTGTTGATGAGAGTTGTGCTGCCTGGCACTGGGGGAGGGGTGGCACAAGCACTTTTTTAGCTGCCCTGGTTGGTGTCTCACTAGGTCACATGCCTGCCATGTCTAGCCTAGCCTAGCACTGGAATTTGCTTAGAAATGGCAGTCCTTACAGCCAAGACAGCCTATCAGGTTTATTTAGCAACCCAGAGCAGTTTAGCCCATGATTTTTGTGGCTTGGAACTCAAGTTGCAACCACTGAAATGGGTGATTTTCCTCTGCCCATGGCTGGTCTAAATCCTCCCTCCATGGGTAGGAATCAGCTGAGTTCTGCTCCGCTTTGCTTTCCATTGTGACAGGGAAGCACCGAATTCAGTACAGGGTCCCACAATCTCTGCACTCTCCCTTCCCCACGTGCACAGATTCTTCATGCCATTGACCTCTACTGGGGGGATGGAGGAGGGATGGCATTCGTGATTCAAGACTGTCTTTCCTACCCTCTTCAGTGCCTCTTTCAGTGGTATGAAGTTAAAGCCAGGTACTATAATTACTCATCTGATTTTTGATTCTTATAAATGTGTTTGTGTGTGTGTGTATGTGTGTGTGTGTGTAGATAGTTGTTAAATTTGGTATTCCTGCAATTGGGGGGGCGATTGGTGAAGGCTTCTATTTTGCATCTTGTTTTGCCCATGATCCACATTGCTTTTTCACTGTGAATCTTCAGATGATCAATTTCTCAATAGAGTCATGTAAATTAGACTTTTTAGAGACTGACTTAAAAGCAACAATACCAGCATATCTCTTTACCAAGAAAAAAGTAATGGCCACATGGAGCAGATAATTGGTTGTGCGCACACTGACAGTGTCTGTTGCACACCCTGAGAGGATACCAGGATAAAACCAGGAGGTTTTTCATTAGCTTGGAGTTGGAGTAACAGAAACTGGTTGGTGATAGGGGAAGTTAGTTGATAGTTTTAATATGTAATACTACTAACTAATGATAACTTGATGTAGCTATCTCTGCTCTAGGGCCTTATATATGCCAAGGACACTGGCAACTTGACCTTGATTGATGGTATTTTTTCCCCTCATCAAGCTTGGAGATTCAAGGTTCAATCCTACGTCTATGAAAATTTTGTTTTCATTTAGAGAGTATAATTTTGTTGTAACGTTAATGCCACAAATTTGCCAACAGTCAAAATCTTGCTCTTGCTCTTGCATTTTGCTAAAGCCTATTTCTAATCTCAAGCCATTCTGAGCTGGTCTTCCTAATTTCTCTACTAAGGTATACCTTAATGTTTTGGAGAGTTTTACTACTCTCAATCCATGTTTTCAGATAAGAGAAGGTTTACACCATCGTTTCCTTGTTTGGAAATTTTAAGTAGCTTTGGTACTGACCCTGTTAACATGGCATTGAACATCTTATGAACAGATATGTCTGCTATTATGTATGTTAGCAAATACTACATGCCTATAGTTGACTATAAACACAAAGGCAATAGATGTTACTTATCAAGCCTGTATCTTCTGTTGGGAGCTGCCATTTATTGTGCAACCACAACTCTAGCAGGAGACATTTCATTCATTTCTTGTGACATTTTTGTAAGATAGATATTAACATCCCCATTTTACAGAGAAGCAAACTGAGTTAGATTGAGTTCAAATAACTCAAGCTGAGTTAGATTGAGTTTATATAGATGTTAAATGATTGATACAGATTTTGGTATCTGTGACAAAAATCTCATATTCTTTCCAATTCCTTACCTTAGCTTCCATATGGTGCTTCGTCTAATAAATGCAGCTAATGGCTATTTATTTTGGTTAAGGTTCTATTAGGAATATATAAGCTATATCATAGAAGTGTGTCTTGTGGACACATAGGAGCCAGATAATCTCTAGTAGTCTACAGGTCTGATGGAAGAAAAATCTATCAGTATTCCAATCTAACAATATCTTGACTGAGAATTCCAACCTTTTTTCAGAACCATTTCTGTGCTCTAATACATTTTTTTTTTCTCATTAGAGAGGCTATAATCCAATTTAAACAATTTTGGACATTATATAAAATAGTTTCTCAAGTTATTTCTATTTACCACATGAGTCTGTATGTACTAGAAAATTGTGTGAGTTTTTAAATCAAACATAATTAAAGTATTCATTATGTAGTAATATTTTATCTTGTTTAATAGGGAAAATAATTACACTCAAATTTAATTCCTTATGAAGGAGATAAATCTGAATTAACAGATTTCCCAGTCTCTTAATAATAATCAAGATCTTCAAGCTATTCATACCTATGATACACCTGGCACTGTTTTTGGCAATGTGGTATTATATAAACAAAACATACAAGAATACTGATGTCATAAAGCTTAACTTCTTGTAAAAGGCTATAGAAAATTTTTTAAAAACACAATTAAGAAAATTGTGTCATAATTACAACCAGCAAGTATTATAGAAGAATAATTTAAAAAGAACAGGAATGAAAAAGTGAGAATGCTGAGACAGTATTATATAAATGGGTTAGAGTAGACCTCACTGAAAAGAAGAGTATTGAATAAATGAAGACAAATAGAGAGTTAATCAGGCAAATATCTGGGAAAGAGCATTTCAGTAAAAGCAATAGCTTCAACAAAGGCTTAAAATGGGAGCAATGAAAAGCAAAAAGGTCAATGCGCTTAGAGCAGAGAGAAGGAGAGAGAAAAAAAGTTGTAGGAGACAAGTTAGAGAACCAGAGGCCAAATCACGTAGGAATTTGTTGGCCCTTATAAAGACTTTGGCATTTACCCTGAGTGAAAAAGGATTATTGGTGGTTTGGGGCAGAAAACAATATTTGACTTACATTTTAAAAGATCACTCTGACACTCTGGATAATATGTTGAAGATAACCTACAGAGAGATAAAAGAAAAATCAGTTAGGCAACTATTTTAATAACTCTTGAATGTGATAATGGTGTCTTTGATAAGAGATATAGCAGGGAGATGGGGGAGAAACATGTAGATGATAGACATGTTTAAAAACAGAGCTAACAAGATTTTCTGATGAATTGAGTAAGAAGCATAAGAGACACAGAAGTCAAGGGGGACTCCAGCGCCATTGACCTGGACAATTTCAATGATTATCATCCACTGAAATGAAGAAGGCTGTGAGTGTAAGATGTTTCAGGGAGGGAGAAAGATGAGGAGTGCAGTATTTGAAGATGTTGGATTTGAGACATTTAGTATATATACAAGTGTGGATGTATTGGTACACAGTTGGTGTACGAGTCTGGAATTTGAGAAAAAAATATGGGCTAGAGTTTTACATTTGGTATTTTGGGGGATGTAAATGGAATATTAAAGCCCTGAGACTGAATGGGATCACGTAGGGAGTGAGTGTAAATAGAAAATCAAGAACAACAAAAGGACCAAACCTCTAAATACTCTAACATTTAAAAATCGGAAAGGAGGCCAGGCGCAGTGGCTCACGCCTGTAATCTTGGCACTTTGGGAGGCCAAGGTGGGTGGATCACAAGGTCAGGAGTTTGAGACCAGCCTGGCCAACATGGTGAAACCCCATCTCTACTAAAAATACAAAAAAATAGCCAGGCATGGTGGCACACACCTGTAATCCCAGCTACTCAAGAGGCTGAGGCAGGAGAATTGCTTGAACCTGGGAGGTGGAGGTTGCAGTGAGGCAAGATCACACCATTGCAATTCAGCCTGGGTGACAGGGTGAGACTCCATCTCAAAACAAAACAAACAAAACACAAACGAACAAAAAGAAAACGAAAAGGAGAGAAGGAATAAGCAGTAGACACCGAGAGTGAACGACTACTAAGGTAAAAAGAAAATTGAAATTGTATGGCATCCCAGAAGCCAAGAGTACACAGTGCATCGAAGAAGAGGTAGGATTTTCATATCTGGCTGTAATGAACAAAATTGCAAAACACTATCCCTTTCATACAAACTGAAACAAACTAGATAAGCTACCAAAATCACAGATTAAAATAAGTCATCAGAAGCTTCAGATATAAAGAAACATAAATTAATTAAATTTCAGAAAGTAATGAGGAAAGCAACGGCTCACAGTTGTTCCTAAAACCAGAGGCACAAGGGAAGAGGAAGAATGTGATATAGATGTCCATAAGAGTAAATCAGATTAACTTTCAACAGACTTCCACTGGCCACATGGCATGTCAGATTAGAATTCTGAGGAATCTAGTCCTAGAGCAGGTCTACATCGACTGGCCAACAGTTTTCAACGAGCCTTTGTAAAGTATACAGGTAGCATGCTAAAGGCTAGAGACAAAGAAGAAAAGCTGAGAAAGACCCCTGCTGAGGCGTGCCAGATCTCTGGGTATGGCCTGTTCTGTGCAGGCCAGGGCACAGCCTGCCGTACTGTAGAGGCTGGACACATGATTGTAAAGCTAAGAGAAATCCGTCTGAGGCACTTGTCTGAAGACCGAAGAGCAGAAAGGCTGAGAAAGATTTTCTGTGGAGCAGAAAACTGAGGGCAGGACTGAAGAGTAAAGTGACTTCCACAAAGCTCCAAAAGCTGGCAATCTGGCTATCAAGCAGAAGATTTTCCATTGTTCGGAATTCTGTCAAGGAATAAGAGCTGTCTGGAATATCACCGGTTCCTTGCTAAAAGAAAAAATCCTGATCCCACCTTTAAAATGTTACAATGTTGCTGCAAGAAAAAACAGATTCAGCTCAAGTACAGATAAGATTGTCTCAGCAGCCTGACGGAAGCAAGGGTGTGCCCATTTCCAGAGGTGAATATTATTCAGTTTAGTCTCTAATGTCCTTTTATACGAAAGTAACATTATAAAATAAAAAAAATTATAAGACATTTCAAAAATCAAGAAAATGTGATTTATGGTAAATAGTAAATAGGAAATAGCAAAGATAAATAGATAGGGAGATCGCTCAGACGTGGTAATTAATAGGAACTTTAACACAGCTTTGATGGGGTCTGCTGGAAAAGATTAACGTCATGCACTAAGATATGAAGCATTTCTCCAGAGAGATGAAAATTATAAAAAAGAATGAAAAGAAAATGCTAGAATTTAAGCAAAACAGTGAAAAATAAAAAATTTATCAGATGGAGCAACATAACAGCAGTCTAGAAGGTGGGATAAGTGAACTTGAAAGGCAGGTCAATAGAATGTATCCAAACAGAAACACAAATAAGGAATATAAAAGATGGAACAAAGTAGAGCAGAACAACTAAGCTCTGTGGGACAATATCAAGTAGCCTAACACGTAATTGAAGTCCTGCTAGGATAGGAAAGAGATAATGGGGCAGAAAAATATGTTTAAGGGAATAATAGACAAGAATATTCCAGCAACAATGAAAAATAGTCAATCCAGAGAACCAAAAACTTCAACAAACCTCAAGGAGTATAGATAAAAATAAAAGCATACCTATGTAAAGCATAGTAAAACTGATGAAAACAAAAGATAAGGGGCAAATCTGTAATATAGTCAAATAAACCTTCCCAAGTATAAGCCATAATCAATGTTTATGTAAGCAATAATCAAACCTTCCCAAGTATAAGCAATGCACACTAACCTGTGGTAACTGAAGTCAAAAAGTGGTGAAACTGCCTTTGCAAAAATTATAACCGAGGAAATTATGACAGTGAAAGAGATCAGACCTAACCGACTCCATCTTGCTTCTAACCTTTAAGTTGTCCTTGTTCATTCCTGGGCATAGGCCAAACTAACCTTGGGAAGGAATTCAGTTTATGATTTGACTCTGAAACAAAACTGATAATAGCCCTTTCCCCAAAAGACCACCTTCTTGCCTGGGGACCAGTCTGCTTTGCAGAACTAAAAAATTAGGTGCAAGATTAGTAATTACGGTTTAGGGGTTATGCTGTAGTCTCTGGCTGCGAGTCTGAACCTCCTCACATTGCTCCTGGGGATAACTAATCAGTATGATAAAACCTCAGCTCAGTGCTTGAGATATGTTGCAGACCCTGCACTGGATGCATTCAGCTGGTGCATCCGGTGCAGGGTCTGCAAAATATCTCCCATCCAGACCGATAATCTGCTTCAGCCAGTTCTGTGATCCCACCCAGGAACAGAAGACAGCAAGAAAACCTCACTCCAACCCCCTATTATTCCATCTCCAACCTGACCAATCAGCGCACTCTACTTTGCCAACCGCCAAATTATCTTTAAAAACTTTGATCCCTGAATGCTCGGGGAGACTGATTTGAGTAATAATAAAACTCCAGTCTCCTACACAGCCGGCTCTGCGTGTATTACTCTTTCTCCATTGCAATTCCCCTGTCTTGATAAATCGACTCTGTCTAGGCAGTGGGCAAAGAGAACCTGTTTGGTGGTTCCAGGGGCCGCGTCTGAAGAGTATGGAGATTGACCAAAATGTGACACAGAGGAACTTTCTGGGTGATGGAAGTGTTCTGTATCTTGTTTTGTGAGTCTTCAGGTGAATATCTACAACTGTTAAAACCCATTGAACTATACACTTCAGATATGTGCATTTTAGGGGTCTGTAAATTATACTCTTTTTTTTAAAAAAAAAATACGAGAAAGCATTATTAACTATGCTAAGTGTTGCTAATAGGTCCAGTTAGAAAAGGACTGGAAATTTGCCTGTGAATATAGCAACATGGAGGTTATCTTGAGGAAAGCAGTTTGGATAAAGTGTTGGAAACAAAAGCCTGATTTCTTAAGGAGACATTTTCCCCTCTTCTTCTGTACCATTGGCTCATGTGTTGTAAAGATAAGCTTCATGGAAAATCCTCAGCAGACATGAGTGTTCTCGTTCCTAAACATTCTCTTTTTAAACAGAAGAGTTTTGATAGACATGTGAATGGTTTAGATTTTTAAACTCTCAGATCCTTCTAAGTAATCTCAGCCAATGTTCGGGGTCTATTCTTCCAATTCCAAGAATTTCTTTCCAGCTTAATTTAAAAAAATAAATACAGAAATGTGAACATTGGCTGACGTTTGTAACAGCTTTATAGATTTGGATAAGCTGGCTATAATGATAACTCTTTTGTTAATGATACCAAACATATAAAAAGCGTAAGACCTGGGATTCGCTATCCTTGATAAATGTTGTCTTTATTCAGATAATTCTTCATTCCTTCATTACACGCACGCGCACACACACAGACACACACACACACACACCCCTGATTTAAAAGCTCCCAGTTTAATCTAGATGTTAGGATTTTGATATAATCTGTTAAAGTGCCATGAACAAGAAAATGACTTTGAAAAATAAATCTTAAAAGTAAAGGCATGTAAACCAACGTATGTTTTTAAAAGTAAAAGTTATTTGTCTTAGAGAAAGAAAGGCTGGGCTGATGATAATGTTAATAACATTGTAAGACAGTAAAAGATGTATTAAGGTAGGCTGTCATATTCTATTGTTGAGAGTGAGAGGCATGGGGAGGGGGAAGGAGGGAGAAAATTAATGTTGTCTTTTCTAGATTATAAAATTGTAGTCACATTTGAAGACTAGAACATGAACTGCAAACATATACATTGGAGGTCTTTTAAATAGTTTTCCCAGTTAAAATATTAAATAATAATATATACATAGGCTTAAAATTCAGTATTAATAAGAGTAAGCCTTAGTAGAAATATGTATCATCTAATTCAATCCCCCAAATAAAATCGATGCGCAAACTTTTGTCCTATGACTAGCAGATACATGAACAAAACTGCTAAACCAGCAAGCTGGCTCTTTCACAACTACAATTTATTATTTTAGTTTCACTTTTCTATGGCCATTTTCTGCTTTGTCCTTCCTCTGAGATTTGAAAAACTCTGCCTTGCCTAGTATATGGTAGGTAGGAAGACCTATTCCTGTTCTCAAAATGCTACTGATTCAAAATTCATAGCCATAGCAGTGTGTCTGAGAAGTACCCTGCAACTGTGCCAGCCTCCAGAGTGTTACAGAAGGAGCTTATTTTCCATCCATTTTCCATATCTGATATAATCTTGGCCTTGAGAAACCAAGTGTCAGAGTTTTTATAGCTAATAAATTCCATGAATGAGAGCAGACTGTTGTTGTGGTTATAAGTGTTTGGAATACTATGTTTGGACTGTCCCGTAATTTCACTCCTTTCCCTACAGGTTAACAAAAACTATTAAGATGAAAAATAGGGCCATCTGGTGAGTTGTACCTCATAATAATGAGAGGGTCAATACAGGTCAAGAGGGCAGACCTGTTTCTAAAAACTGGAAAACAAAAATAAAGCTGTTTTTACTTTCTTGTTGTAGGTACATGCCTACAGAACAAGAAAAAATGTCAGAATCATATTTTATAACACAGGATGGAAAGAATGTCCTACTGCATGGAAGTTAATAACACATTTTATTTGGTACTATGGATTTCACTTATATTTACTGAAGGTTGAAATAAACTAGACAATACTGATCTTAATTATTTTCTAATTAGTGATAACCAAAGAAAATGCCATCAAAGAAAATAAAGGAAACATGTATTTGATTGTAAGATAATGAAATTGCAGCCTTTGCCCAATGTTGACTCTGGACCAAGAATATGCCAAATATTTGCAAACATAAAATTATTTAGTCCTCATAAATTTCTAAGATATTCTCAGTTTAATCCATTAAGAAACTGAGACTTGCAGAGTGGATGCAACTTGGCAAGATGACATAGCTCTAAAAAACCAGAACTAAACTCAAAGCTTTCTTTGTCCAATCTAAAAACCATGTTCCTAACCACAAAATTATGGTACCCAGCATCACTGCAATAGCTGCATCCATCATATTTACATGGTAAGGGTCTCTAGCATTCATTACTAGCAGTGAGTGCTCATGGATTCTTGTTTTATTCAGTGAGTTTTAATTATTTCGATCATAGTTTAATTTTATATTCTAAAGGTAATTTTAATGGGTTGTAAAGTTTGAGAAACTCTTTTTATGCATCTATTTTCATGTTCCAAAATTTCCTCGTCAATTCTAGTTTACTATTGTCTCTTCTCCTATTCTCTTTTGCTTATTTGGGAGAAATTTCAGAAGATAATAGTGGTAATAGTGGTAATAGTGCTATGTTTATCAGCCATGGTTAGAGGATTTTAATCATTTCAAAAAATAAATTGTATTAGTTATTAAAAAAATTTTGAAGACAAACACACATATGTATGTACACTAGTAATTTGAAATTGATAAAGGAGATAGGTGCTAATTTTCTTTTGAGATAGGTGCTAATTTGCTTTTACTGTGTTATTTATGAATATATACAATATTTATTTTGCATTACACACACACATGAATATATGTATATATATATTTTTTAAAACTTCCAGATTTTATCAGGTTGCACCATTTCTTATCTAAAGAAGAGGAAGCATTGTGTTGTTTGAACTGTGTAAAGTGCATATAGAAGAGACTTACCTGGACTTATCTTGCTAACGAAAATATTAATCCAAATTCCATTTGAGACTCTGTGGCTGGTAGCAATTCAGATCTGCTTTTCAAAAACTGGTAGTAGCTCTTTGATGTACCTGAAATTGGACAAGCTCAGTTCTTGGATGATGTCACCTGTTTATTGCCACAATTTAGTATTTGAATAATGTAGTGGCAAAAACAATCCCAGAAATAGCACAAAAGAGAAATAAACCAGCCAGATAATTCCAATAATGAGCAGACATAATTACTCAAACTATCTCTCTTTGTACCCTTGTCTAGTTCCCTTTCTTAACATGAAATATTGAGTGACCTTATCTGTACTCTATTACTCAGATTTATAAATAATTACAGAATGCTTGCTATGAAAATTTTAAAAGTATGGTTTGATGTTTTGAAGAGAATCTTAATGAGCTGGAATGATTATTCAAACTCAGCCTATGGTATTTTGGTGGTAATGTAGAATCTCTTAACTTGAAAATTAGTTGGCAAAATGCTGAGCCACAGAAAAATTCACATTGACTGTATGATGAATGGTTAAATGTCCCAAAGGTTCAGTAAGCCAAGATATTCCCTACTGAGAACTTTTTCTGACAGTTCTTAGGAAGGCAAAATTCTTTCTGAAGTAAATGCCCTTTACCAAGAGAAGCCAGCTCTTTTCCCTGTTCAGTTCACACTGACAATGTTTCCTTCCTATAATGTGTGGTTCAGATAGCTTTTTGAATACAGTGTCCTCTGGTTGATGCTTCTGAAATAATTGTTCTGATTTCTATATGGACACTTGAAAAGTCCTGGTTCCAGCCCCCACTCCACACCCCTACCCCCTCTGCTTTCCCACTCTAACCATTAGGGAGGTGTTCCCAATGTATTAAAAAACCATCATATTTATTCATAGAGGACTCTAATCATAGGTGCTTTGGTCTTAAATTTAGGTTTGTATGCTACAAATGAAACAGTAGACGATGAGGGCAACAGCTGGAGTGTGAATACAAAAGAGTCTACAAATAAATAATAACGTAGGTGATTACTCCAGGCATAAACTTATGCCTCGGATATGAGTAAGAGATGGGCAAATGAATTGATGCTCTTAGTTTTATTTTCTCTGATTTCCCACAGAGTGAGAAAAATTGAGGCCAAATCACGAGAAACCTGTAGGCAAAACGTTTGGATTTGATGTGTGAATAATTTTAAGGTGTTCTCTACCATTAAAAAAAAAAAAAAAAAAAAAAAAAGTCAGCATACCAGGAAAAAAAACTCACATTTTTTAGGTGTCCAGGAAAGTGAGTAGATCTTTGAAGAGAAAACTTACAAAATAAGATCCTTAACAAAAGTAAGCCAACAGAGAGGAACTAATGGTATCTTCATAATTATATACATGAAATCATATTTAGTGCTCTGTACAACAAAAGACAAAGACTGAAGACAGCAGATAGAAAGAGCCAGCAAACTGTAATATTTGAAAATTCATTAGAGTGTTCCAAGCAGAACATTAAGGTAATATTTATGTTCTGGAGATAGTCCTATGGAAAGAAAATTCTCAATGAGTGTATTTTAAGGGTGACTTAAGGTGTTTTTAAAGTGCTGTTGACAATGTACAATTTTTACCCAGTCTGTCAAGTTTAGCATCAAATATTTTAATGAAAATTTCCTTCTCTCCAAGAGAGAAGCTTCTGCAAATATTTTAATACATAAAGTACTTTGAGTTAATTTCTTCTCAACATTTCTGTGAGGTGAGCAGCACAACCATTACCATCGCCACACTACCAAAGAAGAATTTTCATGACAATAGACTTGTCCAACTTGATACCCTGTTACAATAGAAATAAGGCAGGACTGATTTTCAAGTCATTTGGCTTAGAATCCAGTGCTGTTTCTTTCATACCCTATTAATGCCACAGTTCAGAAGTTTCTCCAGGTTTTTCTCACTTAAGTCTTCTTGTAATCAAGAATCCTGTGTACTTGGAATGAGGGAGGCAAAGACATATCATACTGACTTTATTGATAAAAATTTATTCAAACCTCCTCATTATGACTGCACTCACTGTTTGGTGGGAAATTACTAGTAGAGAGTAGGTTGTGGCTGGCCCTTTAAACAGACCCCAGAAAGGGGGAGTGACAAATGAGATCTGTATTTATTGAGGAAGATTACAGCTCTACCTCTAAAATAGCAAATAGCTCCTCAGTTTGTCCACTGTTCTCCGTTTCTTCTGCCACTGTTTCAGTTCAGGCTCTGTTCAACTTTTATCTGATACATGGTAGGTGCTAGAAAACAAAAATGTATAGAAATAAGGAATAATCAAACTATAGCACATATCTCCTAATCAATTTTACCTTTTTATCTTTTGAAAAAGTCTTGGAAGAAGCAAAGCCAGGACTCAAACTACAGTTAAAGGGATTTGGAGTGCAAGCTTTCAAGTACTACACTGTTCTCTGATCATTAGTCATTTTTACAGCCCACATAATAGACTTGAGGGACATGGCTTTTGCAGGATCAGCAAGGGGCTCTTAAACACTTTAGATTTATTATTTATAAAATTCAACTTTTCTACAATCTATGCATTCCATTTAACTGCTGAAATTTCCTAGGCAACAAAATGACCATATTCAATGAGGTGGTTAATAAAATCTTGGCATTCTCTCAATGTTAAGCTTCTTATTTTGTTTATATCATAAGTTCACAAAGAGGGATCTTTAAGGGTTGAAGATTCAGCTCTGTAAGGATGGTGGCAGAGTCCTAGATACGACATTACTTGCCAATCTGCTCTGTGCCTGGGGCTCTTCCAAAAACTCTTCAATCATTCCTTTGGGAAAGGAAGGCTATTTAATATTCCTTTATATTCTGTAGCCCTCTCTGCAGGAAAGCAACCCTATGGGGATCAGTCAAAAGCAGAGCCAGTCAAGCTGTCTTTTGCTTCCTTTATTCAGTTAGGTCACTTAGAAGCCATGAATGTGAAGGGATGTTGTATAATTGTAACAGGTCCCTACAGAGCCTCAGTTTTAATATTAATTGAAGATACTATTATTCTACCAGAAACTTGTAGATACTTTGCTGCCTGCCAGCCATCCATTTGTCACAACTTTGGTTTCAGAATGGACTCAAATTCATTTGAGTTGAAAAGCTGCGGTAAAAATAATATATACCAGTTGCTCTAATAAGGACATGGTATCATGTGAGGATTTCCAGACTGATTCGTGTTAGTCAAGAAAAGAGAGAACTATGTCGGAAAGTGCTCTTCGTTCCCTGGTGTCCATTCTTCT
Source organism: Chlorocebus sabaeus (assembly GCF_047675955.1). NCBI lineage: Eukaryota > Metazoa > Chordata > Mammalia > Primates > Cercopithecidae > Chlorocebus > Chlorocebus sabaeus. Next base: position 66,123,287 of record NC_132918.1, read on the forward strand.
CTGCTCTCCTTTTTTAGTAATGGAAACTTTACTAATGCCCCTAGCTACTCAGCCAGAGACTCCTTGCAGCTTGTTGTGGTCACCCAATTACATTTTGGCCAGTGGATTCTGAGTATAAATAATACACGAAACTTGCTTATTGCGTTTCCGAAAAAGGAGGCAGAAAGCCCTCCATCCTCTCCTCTACAGTTCCTGTGAGCTAAAGCTTAATGCATGGTGCTGACGAGCCTGCTACAACTAGGAAGATGAGGGCAACACCCTAAGTTACAGTGGGTGATTAAAGAAACCTGAGTGTCTGGACAACAGGTATAGCAGAACTGCTTGTTGATTGTATACCCACTATTATTTTGAGAGAAAATAAGCTTACACTTTGAGTTTCTGTAGTTTGGGGGCTCTTTGTTGTAGAAGCTTAGTTTTCGCCAAACACAGTCTTTTTTTCTACAGCTCTAAATCTACATGGCAGTACCTTTTATTGACTCAAATTGGCCTTGGTCTGATAACCTTAAGATATCCTGGGAGCTAAAACATGGTTGCAATTGAATAAAAGCTTGTATATCTTGGAAAAGTTAAGGAAAAAAAAAAAAAAAAGGAAAGATAATGTGATCAAGTGGCAAAATATATGTTATGGCACTAGATGGATCTACTCCTTATTTATTTTCCTTTTGATCTTAGACCTGTCTGAACCTCAGTTTCTTCATATGTAAAATAATGAAAATAATATATGCCACATAATATTGTGACATTTCAGAGCAATAACATATATAAAATATATGGCACAAAAATTTCTTAGTAATGATAGTTTTTTTTCTTCCAACAATTCTACTTATTTCAGCTCTGTTTCTTTTGGGGATGTTTAGAGTATGGTTTTGCTATAGTTAGGCCATATGTTCTGTCTTCTAGAGAAGGAAGGTTTTTTTTTTCCTTTTTTGTAATATAGTATTAATTAATTGGAACTTATCTGTGGTTTTGAGGCTGACGAAGAAATTCTGTGAGCTGAAGTAGTCAGGACCTCTCCCTAGTTCTTTCTTTTCTCTTCTTTCATGAAAAGCAAACTTCGGAGACGTATGTGAAGGAGAAGAGAACTAGCAGTATAAAATGTCACTGGCCTGAGCATTGGCATCAGAGTTATCAAGTGTTTTTATCTTTTTTATTTTTATAGATTTATTTTTTATTGAAACAGAGTCTCACTCTGTCACCCAGACTGGAGAACAGTGGCATAATCTTGACTCACTGCAGCCTTGACCTTCCAGGTTAAAGCGATCTTCCCACCTCAGCCTCCTAAGTAGCTGGGACTACAGGCAAGCACCACCACGCCTGGCTAATTTTTGTATTTTTTGTAGAGGCAGGGTTTTTGCCATGTTGCACAGGCTAGTCTCGAACTCCTGGGCTCAAGTGATCCACTCACCTCAGCCTCCCAGAGTGTCAGGAGTATTTTTCATAGAAGTCCAAAACACCCAAAAGCAAATGAGAAATGACACAGACTCCCGAGTTCTGTCCATGACATAATCTATCTCTTGACACAATTTACTTTCAGCTTTGACAGGGTCTTCTCTGCTTAAGGATTTGCTGTGTTGACAAGAGTACTCAGTATCAATCAGAGCTAATCTGGTAGTCTACTTGACATCTCCATTCCCTGAACTTTATATATATTTTTTAATTTAATGAAAGCCTTTATAATCTTGTCATTTCCTGTTTTCTCTTTGGTCTAAGAAACCCTGGGGGAAGTCAGCCTTAAGTCAACCTTAGGAAATGTGGTTCGTATAGGATAGGTCAGTATCTGAATTCAGAGGAGAAAATGGGCAAACTATGTTGTGGTACACAATTTTTTTTTTTTTTTTTTTTGAGACAGTCTCCCTCTGTCACCCAGGCTGGAGTGCAGTGGTGCGATCTCGGCTCACTGCAAGCTCCGCCTCCCGGGTTCAGGCCATTCTCCTGCCCCAGCCTCCCGAGTAGGTGGGAGTACAGGCGCCCACCACCGCGCCCGGCTAATTTTTTGTATTTTTAGTAGACAGGGTGAAAGTGTTAGCCAGGATGATCTGGATCTCCTGACCTCGTGATCTGCCCGCCTCAGCCTCCCAAAGTGTTGGGATTCAGGCGTCAGCCACTGCGCCCGGCGGTGCACAACTTTTAATGAACACTACAGTATGATCCTTCTGTTTGAGGAGGAGCACAGAGTATAGTTAGACAACTCTGGAGCCAAACCAAACCTGGTTCAAATCTTTCTCTCTCTTTGGCTCGTTCTTTCTCTCATTTACCAAGTTTTCGAAATTCTCTGAACCTCACTTTACCAGTCTCTAAAACAGGAGATAACAGTGTCTCTACATTGGAGATAATAACTCTTACCTTGACGTATTGTCACATAGATTAAATGACTCAGTGCATACAAGCTTTCAGAACATGGTAGACACTCAAAGGGTGGCTATTTTCTTTCTTTTCAGGCCATTTGTAATTGAGGCACTTCTCACTTACTTTTTGACTAGAGATGCCCTGTAGAAGGTGAATCCTGAACCATTTTGAGCAAGTGAGATTCTTTCTATGAATATATAAATTCAAGACACTTTCCAAAGCCAAATATAAGTGAAGAGTTTATATTGCATTCAGTTTTAGAATATTAATACTCCTGTTTAATCTGAAAGTACATATCTACATTCTCTTATAAGCCATGGGATCATACTACATTCAAGATTCTTTACTTGTAACACTTAGTACTTTAAATTCTAATTTATTCATTTATATATAAATAATATGGAAGATTACAAATAAATTTGTGGCAGAAACTATATACTGGCTGACTCAAAATCCATTTTCAATCCCTCCTATCACCCTTTACTTACTAAGAAAATTACACTGGATTGCCAGACTTTTTGCAGCCCAGGGTATCATGAGACACAGTTAGGATAAATAAAATGAAAGTGGAACTCTATCATAAGGTTTAGGGAAACATATATTATTTAGAATAGAAAAAGAGGGTAGTATATTATAAAGTTGGTTAAGCTTTGACTTTATCATGTTTTTCCTTTCTGGAATGTGAATTGATGCTTTTAAGTGGAACAGCCAACCTAAAACTCAATAAGCTAAGAATAGTGGAGCTGAAACAAAAAAGATCATGAGTCCTGATGACTATCAGTGAACATCTAAAATAAAACTTCAACCATTTATTTCATCATCAAAAATATGTATTGAGAACCTACATCTTACAAATACACTTTTTTTTAGAAGCTGGAGATAAGCAGTGACATAAATAGACAAAACTTCTTGCTTTCAGAATGGAATCTTATATTCCAGTGTTGGAAGAGAAACAGAAAACAAATTTGTAGGAGTGTGTGTGTGAGTATGTGTGTGTCTGTGTGTGCATGGTCTGTCAGAATGATTTAAAAAATCCTGGGGAGAAAAATAAAGCAAGAAAAAAGAGTGCTAGAAAGTGCTAGGATATGGTTATGTTTTGCTGCCAGAATACCCATATAGAGATTAGAATATCTGTATGGGAAAGTAAAAATGACTCGAATTCTGGGCTTACTGTAATATAATATAAACTGGGATATTTACTGATGTGGATGCTGTGGAAGGGGTAGTCTTATTCAAAACCACGCACCTAGATTGTTGCTAGGTTCTCTCCTGACTCCAGTCACAATGTGTTAGAAAAAATGCTCATCAACTTTTGCTTAATATATAAAATAGACCAGAATGTGTTTAAGGCACTGCACATTGGATGCTCTGTTACCTGCAACTAGAAATATTTCTAATTGAAACAGATACACCAGAAAGAGGAAATGTTTCAAACACTAGGCTAAGCCACTTACACGTCACTGCTTTTGATCTTCAATTATAACATTACAGGATGGATACTTTTATTATCATTTTATAGATAAGGAAAATTAAGAACTAACTCCAGTCTTTCAGTTAGTAAGTGGTATCCTAGATTTGAATCTAGATATTTTTGTCTAAAAAATATCCCTGTTCATTTTCTTATCCATTCCAAAAAAATTTAATGAGTGTTTTCTATATGCCAAGCATTCAGCTAGGCACTTCAGTTAAGAATAGAATGATAACTGGGCAATGATAATTTGGATTTGATGCCAAAATCATCAGATTTTCTCAGGCAGCTAACACAAAAAAGGACAAATGGGATTACCTCATATTAAGAAGCTTCTGCACTTCAAAGGTAACAATTGATAAAGTGAAAAAAAAACCCCTATGGAATGGAAGAAAATATTTGCAAGAAATACATCTGAAAGCAGGTTAATATCCAAACTATAAAAGAAATTCAAAATAATTCAATAGCAAGAAAACAAAGAATCCAATTAAAAAATGGGCAAAAGACCTGAATATTTTTCAGAAGACATACAAATGGAAAAAATGCTCAGTGTCACTAATCATTAGGAAAGTGTCAAAACCACAACAAAATATCACCTGATACCTGTCAGAATGGCTATTATCAAGAAGAGGAAAGACAGTAAGTGTTGGCAAGGATATGTAAAAAAGGGAATCCTCGTGCATTGAAGATGGGAATGTAAATTCATCCAACCGTTATGAAAAACTGTAGAGAGGTTCCTCAAAACACTAAAAATAGAATTACCATATGATCCACCAATCTCACTTCTGAGTATATATATAAAGGAAATGAAATTAATATATCAAAAAGGTATCTGTACTCCTATGTTCATTGCAACAGTATTCACAGTATCCAAGTTACAGAATCAATCTAAATGCCTATCGACAGATGAATGGATACAAATGTATATATACACAATGGAATACTATGCAGCCTTAAAAAAGAAAGAAATTTTGTGAATTGCAAAAACAGGAATGGAATTGGAGAATATTATGCTAAGAGAAATAAGCCAGGCACAGGAAGACAAGTAATGCATGTTCTCACTTATATGTGAAATCTAAAACAATTGAATTAAAGAAGCAGAAAGTAGAATGGTGCTTACTAGAGGCTGGACACTGGGGGAAAAGGGACATGTTGGTTAAAGGGTGCAAAGTGTCAGTTTGAGAGGAACAATAAGTTTTTGAGATATTTTGTACAGCACAGTGACTATCGTAAATAATAGTGTCTTTTTTATATATTTCAAAAATAGTGAGGGTCAGTTTCCAATGTTCTCATGACAAAAAGTGGTAAGTATTTGATGTGATGGTTATGTTAATTAGCTTGATTTAATCATTCCACATTGTAGACATATAACACCATTTTGTGCCCAATAAATATATACAATTATAATTGGTCAATTAACAATAAAATTTAAAAATTGGTAAAAGTCAAAAAATTTTAAACAAAAAAATTTTTGAAAAATAATAGAATGATAGATAAAACAGCTGTGATTTTCAAGAAAATCTCAAAGTAGTAGGTAAGTAGGTAAGAAAAACATAGCACAATTTTAAAAATTAAGTTTTGTTACACACTTACGAAGAACTTGTCATATGCCAGAAACTGCAAAAGGCACTAAACTGATTTGCAGAAATGTAACAGAATTTTTGTTCATAAATATCGAATCATCCACTGGGAGAGGTAAGCCTTAAGCTAGAACTTTCAATAGGGCTTGAGGTATCTTTTTAAGAGGTAGCTACAAAGCATGAAGGGACCATAGCAGAGGGACTGGGGTTAGACCATGAATGGGCGGAGAAGGTATTGGTGTTATGACAGAGAAAAGTTGTGTGAATAGGTGTTGAAGAGTGAAAGGGCATGGTGCCTTTGGGTTCTGATAAAAATCTAAGTAGAGCTGGGCATTTCAAGGCAAAACGTGGAAGCCAACATTTGAGAGATAGCTGGGTCCAATGGTAAAAGATTATATGGGTAAATTTAAATGGTTTGGGGTTTTTCCTATAGGCAAACATTTTGAATCAAATGGGTGAAATTATCAGACCTGATCTTAGAAAGTAAACTGCAGCAAGTACAGAATGGGACAGACATCCTAGGTTTTACCTTCCTGTACATTGAAGTCTCCCCCACCCCTCCCTTTTTTTTTTTTTTTTTTAAGTCAAGACAGAGTCTCTCTGTTTCACCGAGAATGGAGTGCAGTGGTGTGATCTTGGCTCACTGCAACCTCCGACTCCTGGGTTAAAGTGATTCTCCTGTCTCGGTCTCCCAAGTAGCTGGGAATACAGTCACCCGCCACCACGTGCAGCTAATTTTTGTATTTTTAGTAGAGACGGGGTTTCACTGTGTTGGCCAGGCTGGTCTTGAACTCCTAACCTCGTGATCTGCCTACCTTGGCCTCCCAAAATGCTGGGAGTACAGGCGTGAGCCACCGTGCCCGGCAAAAATCTCCTTTTTTAATGTAATTCGAGATATAATCTTTAGATACCCAATCGTTTAAAAAAAAAAGAAGTTATTATACTGATGAGACTGAAGCTTCTCTTTCACGGGGTAAAATAAATTGTGCCCCCTATTGAACAATGGTAAAATGGCCTCACACACAATATTACAAACTCTTACCACCCTGAGACTATTTAAAATGTCATTCCCTTTCTTCCAGGGAAAAGATTCAGTTAGTCTTCACCGAATGAATAGAGAGCAGATTAGAATGTTCTGGGGAAAAAAAACAAGAATTATTCATTCCTTGCGTACAAATACTTCCTGCTCAGTTTGAGCAGATTCCTATATTGTAGTCTAGTTACTTCTCTCCCAAATGCAAGTATACAATGAGTGTATAATGCCACAGCAATAAAATGCAGTATGTCTGGAATATTACTACCTTCTGTTATAAAAGAAATAAACATAAAATGAAAGCAAACTCATGCATTTGGAAATATCAAGGGTTCTGGTGTCAGTTTTATCCTCACCAGGTAATTCTCCCACGCCTTGTTCAGCTGAGATTTGCCACCATTCTTTGTCTCATTTTATGTGCATCAGGATTGCTTTATCATTGCAACACTTGGCAAAATACTTCTCTTTTACAAGTAATCTAGATCTGTCAAGCTGTCTAGTTCTACTACATCAGTCACTACTTTGTAGTTTATTTGGTGACAGTGACTGCCAATAAAATAATGCCATAAAATATTCTAGTGTGAGGAGGCTAATTCAGTATAGGTTAATAAAGCTGCTGTGATTCATCTTATTGTGTAGCATGCTTTTTATGCTGGGCATCTCTTAGGTGGATGTGGAAAATCACATTGAGGTTAGCTGGAATTTATGCTGTATGGAGGGGTTTACTTAATTTATATATTTACTTTCTTTGAGACCTACATTTTAAATAAAGTATATAGGTTTTTCTCCAGGATGATGGAGTATATTCAGGAGTGAATTCTGAACAGGCTTGTGAACTCAGGTAATAAAACAGAGGCAAAGAGGCAAAAATGACAGCCCGGGGCTTGCTTTATTACAGCTTCTCTCTGAATCTATGCAAGGCGGAAGTTGTATCCAAACCCTCGTAGAGAGTATTTAAACAGCATTTTTGAGAACCCTGCTCATGAGTATTTTAATAACCTTAGTTCAAGTCAAGAGCAATAAATGTCTCAAAAAGAGGCTGTTAATTGAAAAGATCAGTGATTTCAGAGGGATTAATACTACTGCCAGACCCAGCTTGCTTGCTTTCCCTTTTAATTTAGCCTTCCGTGTTAATTTAGAAACAGCTATGCAGCTTGGAGTTTTGGAAGGCAGGAGCAGGAGTGTTAAATAGAATATATCTAGGGCACTGTGGACCAGAGTTAAAATGCTAAAGTACAGACCTAGTCTCAGCTCTGCCACTATTTTCTTCATGTATAAACTGGGTATTTTAGTGTTTTTTAGAATATCTTATAATGTTTCTATAAAGATTCTTTAATTGGCAAGAAAATCCTCGTAAAGTATAAGTAAAATAAAAAAAAAAGTAAACAGATAAAATAAACGTGAGATTTTGTAAAGATTTAATTAAAATACTTAGTTTCACCACCTTGAAGCACAACTATGTTTAGATCACTTCTGTTGTTTTCATTAATTACTTGAGCTCCCACAGACTCTATTAACAAGCAATCTAATACTTCTTACTTGAAACTCTCCCACGTCTGTGAATCCTCAAGTGATACACAAACTCTAGCTGCTAGTTCAGTCCAATGGGGCAGATGCCAAGCCTAGAGAATTAAGAGAGTTTAAGCCGACCTGTTCCTGCTGTGGCCTCTCCTGCTGCAATAACAGGGGGTCGCTTTTGAAAATGCATCTTACACAGTCTAGTGAATGGCTACTGATGCAATAATGCTTTGCTGGAATTTCAGATCCTGTGTGGGTGGCAGTGGTGCCCATACTTGGGCTCCCTGAGTTAGATATCTTTCAGCTGTACACTCATAGACAAAGTCACTATTTATTTGCAGGGACACCATGAAACACAGAACTCTGTCCAAATGGATTTCCACCTGTAGCCCCCATACTCTTTCTAGGTGCTCAGTGCTAAACCTGAGGCCAGACCATCTCTCTTATTTAATGCTCACATCCCCTTTGGGTACGTAAAGACTATCAAAGAGGCTCTACTATTATTGACTGGGTGGATGGTCTTATATCCCTTTCCATCCAAGAAGACTCCTCAGCTTTAGTACAGATGTGCCACTTCCTTTCCAGAGGTTTACTTGGCTACCAAATAGATAGGAAGAATCAGCCTTTGCCAGGTGCAAATTGTCCTAGTCTTTCTTCCCACAGAGGTAGATGTCTACTATCTTTGTATTTGCCTAATCACATACCGCTACTCAAGTATTCTTGGATGAGTCAAAGAGGTTGTGTACCAAGAAGACTCTCCGTAGGCGAAAAAAAATTCAGACTTATTTCAGTAAAATAACATGCTAAGTAATGCCTCGTGGAGCCCCTGCTATACAAGTAATTTTCTGTAATTTTTTCTACTATTGCAATTTTCAAATTCACTCCCTAAGTAACCCATCTCTGTTTTAAGATTTGGTTCCAAAAATCACCTTTCTCTGACCAAAGATTTCTTTCTTACTACCCCTACTCCCCATGCTGGGGCTTGGTATGTTAATGTACTTATAAAATTGGTGAAAACAGGTTATGTATTGATGAATATGAACCTATACAGTTAAAAATAATATATCAGTTGTGTTTCTTGTGTTAGAAGTATGTAGTCTATATAAAAGAGATTCTTTATCCCTTATTTTCCCACTCCATCATAGGGTTTGAATTCCAGGCCTTGACACATCCTATTTATATTGCCTTGTTGAGGAAGGAAAATATTTGACTTAGTAGAGTTTCTGTCTTTGTCTATTTTTTTTTCTTTTTTTTTTTTTTTGAGACGGACTCTCGCTCTGTCGCCCAGGCTGGAGCGCAGTGGCCGCATCTCAGCTCACTGCAAGCTCCGCCTCCCGGGTTCACGCCATTCTCCTGCCTCAGCCTCCCAAGTAGCTGGGACTACAGGTGCCCGCCACCACGCCCGGCTCATTTTTTGTGTTTTTAGTAGAGATGGGGTTTCACCATGTTAGCCAGGATAGTCTCGATCTCCTGACCTCGTGATCCGCCCATCTCGGCCTCCCAAAGTGCTGGGATTACAGGCTTGAGCCACCGTGCCCGGCCTCTATTTTTAATCATTAAATACTGCCACTCTTTTTTCTTTCTTTTTCAACATCTCTTGCATGGATTGTTATAATGCTTAACTAACTGGATTTCTTCTCTCCAGCCTTACTCTTCTCAAATCCATCCTCTGTATTGCAGTGAGCAACTGATTTAGAGTTCTAATATCATTATATTCTATTTCTATTCTCAGTGAGTCCCCATCATATTCAGACAAAGAAAGCCAATTTCTCAACATGGCTTACTTCACTTACCATCCCAGAGCTTTCTCCCAATTTACACTGTTCTTATCAAATTTCCCCCTTGCATTTTTTTTTTTTTTTAGACAGAGTCTTGCACTGTTGCCCAAGCTGGAGTGCAGTGGCATGATCTCGGCTCACTGCAACCTCCCCTTCCTGAATTCAAGCGATTCTCCTGTCTCAGCCTCCTGAGTAGCTGGGATTACAAGCATGTGCCACCACGCCCAGCTCATTTTTGTATCCTTAGTAGAGACGGGGTTTCACCATGTTGGCAAGGCTGGTCTCAAACTCTTGACCTGGTGATCCACCCGCCTCAGTCTCCCAAAGTGTTGAGATTACAGACATGAGCCATCAAGCCCGGCCTCCCCCTTGCTTTTCAAACTTTCCTTCAGATACTATGTCATTCCTTTCTCCATTTCTTTGGCTGATGAAAATTTCTCCCTGGAATTCTCCTCTTCCTTTCCTTAGTTGATTAACTCGTACTCACTGTTTAAGACAACTTTGTTAGTTGCACATTCTCCTGATTCCCGTAATACTGTGATCTATTTCTGTTGCTGAACTGCCCTATTATTTTGTCACTATCTGTTTATATTTCCCTCTCAGTAAAGAATGATTGATTTGAGGACACAGATTCTCTTTTCAAACTTTTATCTTCAGGGATTGTTACATAGTAGAAACTCATTAACTGCTGAGGAAATGAATCTTCAGTATAGAAGTCCTAATGTCTAACTCAAAGGTTAATTCTGAAACTTAAATGAGGTAATGTGTATTGAAATGGCTGGATTTGACTTTATCACATCACAGTCATTCAGTACATGTTGTATTTTCTTCCACTTACAATGAGCTGCATAAAGCACATATTAAGGTTTAGGAAAGAAGATTCGTAATTGAAATTGTGCTGATAATACTACTCATATTTCTTCTAAAGCCTTGTGGACATTTTGACTACTAGTCCTGAAATTGACCTATTGGAAGACTTTCATAAACATCATCCATGATGACATTACATGACCATTTTAACGAAAGACAGTACACCCTAAATTGACAGCCATTGGATTTAATTTCTCTCTTGTAACTGATCTTACCGTTATTTCTATGTTCTGCAACTCAGATCAGCAGCCATATCCTAACACAGAAAATAGGTCACTTCTCAGGTCTGCTATATGACTCTGAGTTAACTGTGAAGCCCGAGGTAGGATGAGTTCAATGTAGCTCAAACTAGCCAGTGGGGAAGACTAGAATTGGGAAAGTTGAAGGACTTGTTTCTCTCTTTTTTTGTTTCCAGCTTTAATGGGGCATAATTGATAAATAAAAGTTGTACATAGTCAAAGTATACAACAGGATTTTAGGTGTGTATATATTGTGAAATGATTACCACAATCAAATTAACACGTTTCTCCACACATAGTTCCCATTGTGTGTGTGTGTGTGTGTGTGTGTGTGTGTGTAGTGAGGACACTTAAGATCTACTGTCTTCACAAATTTCAAGTAAACGATAAGCACTTATTTATCTGAGTTATGCTCACAGCATTTTTTCTCTTCTTTCCATTTTCTTTCTCTTCGAAAAAGCAGAAATGAATGGTATCCTTCCGTCTTAATGTGTGAACTCTACCATTTACTAGCTGTATAACTATGGTAAGGCCTTTAACCTCTATGAAATGAGCTTCAGTTTTCTCATCTATGTAAATGGAATCATTATGCCCATCTTATCTACTCCACAGAGCTATTGTAAAAGTGTGTATATAAAAGCCCTTTTTAAGCCTCAAAATACAATGAACAGGTAAGGGGCTACAATTAAGTTTTTCCTTTCAGAAAAATTTCTTCTTCCCATAATATTTCGATGGCTTTTAGAATATGGATTAAGCCATGAATTGTCTTTTATGAGTTTTGTAGGCTGGCATATAGAGCATGATAATAAATTATAAATAATCACAAAAACCTTGTCTCAGTAGGTAAATTTGGCCTCCCAAAGTGTCTTTTGTGTAGTCAAATGTTGCCTTTTATCCAAATGTCTCACAGCATTTTGAAAGTAGATTATGTATGACACATACCAAGCTCATTCTGTCCCCATCAGTCTATCACCACCTTTCTAAAGAAACAGTTGTTTAAAACCCCAGGCTACCATCAATCAGAAGCAAATAAAGAATATTTTCACCTACTTGAAAATGACTGCAGCAGGCTGCTAGTAACCAGCTGATACTAGAGCCAGTTCTTCCAGCAAGAATTATGTTCCAGGTGGCATGAAAGCTTACAGATGCCTGTGACTTAGCTTTCTGAAATAATTTAGACATATCTATTTCAAGTTGGCAAGTGATGCAGTGATAGCAGGGATTAGGTTGGGGAAACAGTCAAGAGGAAGGGCTAAGGAAGAGCTGGGACCCGTAGCTGCATGATGGCTTCAATTTACCTGCCATTATGAGCCAGCAAATCTATTATTAATGTGTGCCCAAGGTCAGAGCTCATAGATGAATAGCACCACAGTTACATAGAGTGTGCTAGCATCAGTAATCAGAGTTGGAAGCCCTCACATATTTCAGAGGTATTTCTGAAGTCCTTCCACTTAAAGAATTCTGTCCTACAAACATGACATATTCTCACTTATTTGTGAGATCTAAAAATCAAAACAATTAAGCTCATGGACACAGAGAGAAGAAGGATGATGATTAGAGACTGGGAAGGGTAGTAGGGGCATAGGAGGAGTTACGAATGGTTAATGAATACAAAAAATAGAAAGAATGAATAAGATCTACTTGATAGCACAACAGGGTAACTATAGTCATTAATAACTTCATTGTACATTTTAAAATAACATAAAGAATGTAACTGAATTGTTTGTAACTCAAAGCATAAGTGCTTGATGGAATGAAGACCACAATCTCCATGATGTGCTTATTTCACGTTGTATGCCTGTATCAAAACATCTCATGTACCTCACAAATATATACATCTACTACATACTCACAGAAATTGAAAATAAAATAAAGCAATAATAAAAAAATTCTGTCCTGACTTCCTGATGCTTCTACAAGATAAAAGCCTTCCTAGGAAAAACTTTAAAAACATTTTTTAGGGGTAGGGAAAAAGCAGGACATGAGTAAGAGAAAAAGGTAAATTTCTGATCAGCAATTGCTTGGACGTTTCTCTCTCTTTCAAATCCATGATTTGCGTTTCTAACATCTCAGTATAGTACTGCCACTGGTCTCAAGGAAGCGAGAGTTTAGAGCAGAGCGTCTCAAACTTGAGTGAGTATCAGAATCACCTGGACAGAGCTTGCTAAAGTACAGATGGCTGTGTTGGATGGACCCCACCTCCAAGGTTTCTGATTTATAGGATCTGGGGTGAGGTCTCAGAATTTGCATTTTTAACAAATTCCCAAGTGATATTGATGTTTCTGGTCCTCATACCACACTTGAAGAAACACTGGTTTAGAGACCACTGGGCAAACCATAGACTTTTGGTTTGGGGGAAAGACCACTATCAACGTGCAGTGGTCTGACCATGGCAGGTCTCAGTAATAATTTCAATCAAATAGGGAGAATTGTGGAGAGCAGATAATAACTCTTTAGGTAATTGAAATCTGTAGAAAAGTCTTATGAAAAAAGGAAGCAACTGATAGTTCATAGCAGTGAGTAGCGCTCTTCAATTTATGCTTCAAGAAGCTATTTTCTCTGTTTTTATTTATTTTTATCTCAGTGCTGGAAAGTTCTTGGTTTAAGCCTTCAGCCAAGGACTCCAGAGAGCTTTTCAATCTTGAATTTGCTAATACTCAGACCATGTTATGATAGATTTTATTCTTTCCTGTAAACTCAGCAGTGTAATGCTCTCTCTCATGATTACAGACATTGGAAAAGGGAAAGAAACTGAGATTAATTAGATCACAGATGTTCAAACATGTTAAAAGAAAGCCCACATTTAGATAAAATCTTTATCAAGACCTCAATGGCAAAAACAGGTATATGTGGAACTACTCTGATAAAACACATAGCAGACTCCAGGTTATGTCAGACATATCTCCAAATTCATGATGCCAAACAACCACTGCAGTTTGCAGATGACACTTAACCTTTACAGTGACTAAGGTCTTGCCAATGTTCTAGATAGAGTATAAAGCCTAGGGAGGGGGGATCTTAAGGACAAGATCAAGGACTCTTTGAACAATGCCTAGATTTTTCCAAGCTTTATTAGACATGGAAATGAGCAGTCTCTTGCAGCAAGTTTCTAAGTGAGTGCAACATCATTCTTCCACAAAGATGCCTAAAAGGAACTCAGACCCAAGGGAACAAATGCAGGAGCAAGATCAGAAGGGGCTGCCCTTCACCTCCTCTGGTAATGCTCTAGAGAAGGAATTAAAATCATTTTTGTGAAGGGCCAGATAGTAAATATTTTAGGCTTTGAGTGACATATGGACTTTTTTGCATCTGCTCAACTCTGCCAGTTAGAACAAAAACAGCCACAAGCAACACGTAAACTTGCTGTGTCTCAATGAAACTTAATTTACTAAAACAGTACATGGACTTGGTTTTTCCCACAGGACCCAGTTTGTCTATTCTTGCTCTACAGCAAGATTGTTTAATAGAACTTTCTGTGATAAAATAAATGTCCTATATCTGAGCTATCCAATATGGTAACTACTAGTCACTTGTAACTATGAGCACTTGAAATTTTTAATTTCATTTTTAATATTATGCTATTTCAATTAATTTAAATTATATTTTTAATATACACATATGGTTAGTGGCTACCATCCTGGACAGTAAAATTCTAGATCAGATGATTTAGCTAAGTTCAGTGCCTAATGTTATATGCCTATGTTCCTACTTTTTTTTTTTTATTATTATACTTTAAGTTCTAGGGTACATGTGCACAACGTGCAGGTTTGTTACATATGTATACTTGTGCCATGTTGGTGTGCTGCACCCATCAACTCATCAGCACCCATCAACTCGTCATTTACATCAGGTATAACTCCCAATGCAATCCCTCCCCCCTCCCCCCTCCCCATGATAGGCCCTGGTGTGTGGTGTTCCCCTTCCAGAGTCTGAGTGATCTCATTGTTCAGTTCCCACCTATGAGTGAGAACATGCAGAGTTTGGTTTTCTGTTCTTGCGATAGTTTGCTGAGAATGGTGGTTTCCAGCTGCATCCATGTCCCTACAAAGGACACAAACTCATCCTTTTTTATGGCTGCATAGTATTCCATGGTGTAGATGTGCCACATTTTCTTAATCCAGTCTGTCATGGATGGACATTTGGGTTGATTCTAACTCTTTGCTATTGTGAATAGTGCCGCAATAAACATACGTGTGTATGTGTCTTTATAGCGGTATGATTTATAATCCTTTGGGTATATACCCAGTAATGGGATGGCTGGGTCATATGGTATTTCTAGTTCTAGATCCTTGAGGAATTGCCACACTGTCTTCCACAATGGTTGAACTAGTTTACAGTCCCACCAACAGCATAAAAGTGTTCCTATTTCTCCACATCCTCTCCAGCACCTGTTGTTTCCTGACTTTTTAATGATGGCCATTCTAACTGGTGTGAGATGGTATCTCATTGTGGTTTTGATTTGCATTTCTCTGATGGCCAGTGATGATGAGCATTTTTTCATGTGTCTATTGGCTGTATGTATGTCTTCTTTTGAGAAGTGTCTGTTCATATCCTTTTCCCACTTTTTGATGGGGTTGTTTGTTTTTTTCCTGTAAATTTGTTTGAGTTCCTTGTAGGTTCTGGATATTAGCCCTTTGTCAGATGGGTAGATTGCAAAAATGTTCTCCCATTCTGTAGGTTTCCTGTTCACTCGGATGGTAGTTTCTTTTGCTGTGCAGAAGCTCTTTAGTTTAATTAGATCCTATTTGTCAATTATGGGTTTTGTTGCTGTTGCTTTTGGTGTTTTAGACATGAAGTCCTTGTCCATGCCTGTGTCCTGAATGGTATTACCTAGGTTTTCTTCTAGGGTTTTTATGGTATTAGGTCTAACATTTAAGTCTCTAATCCATCTTGAATTAACTTTTGTATAAAGAGTGAGGAAAGGATCCAGTTTCAGCTTTCTACTTATGGCTAGCCAATTATCCCAGCAGCATTTATTAAATAGGGAATCCTTTCCCCATTTCTTGTTTTTCTCAGGTTTGTCAAAGATCAGATGGCTGTAGATGTGTGGTATTATTTCTGAGGGCTCTGTTCTGTTCCATTGATCTATATCTCTGTTTTGGTACCAGTACCATGTTGTTTTGGTTACTGTAGCCTTGTAGTGCAGTTTGAAGTCAGGTAGCGTGATGCCTCCAGCTTTGTTCCCACTTTTTTGGTTCCAAAAACTTTATTTCTTAGAATACTGAAAATAATTTTATTTATACTGAAGGTTATTTTGTCTTGTGGTGAGTCTAATAATAGTTCAACTAGGGTTCTGTGGATCAGTTGACTTGCAGCTTTCTTCAGTTAGATTAACCCACAATATTTTGGAGCTGAATTAAAAGGTAGAATTTCATTCATTATTCAACCAATATTTTATTTGAGTCTATTATGCACCAAGCTCTCCACTGTGTGCTGAGCTTATAACTATAAATTAGGTGGGCCTGAACCCTACTCCTACAAAACTTTTATCTTTCAGAAACATGGCATATTTTATTTATTTTTTGTTTTATATTCATTGATGTAGTTTTATAGTTTTCTTTGTATAGGTTCCTTACATATTTTGTTGAATTTGTTCTAAGATATCTACTTATTTTATTTCATTTTTTGATTGTGTGTAGGTTTCTTTTAAATACTGAGACAGGTGGATCACGAGATCAGGAGATCAAGATCATCTGGCTAATGTGTTAAAGTCTGTCTCTACTAAAAATATGAAAAAAAAAAAAAAAGCCTGGCGTGGTGGCAAGCGCCTGTAGTCCCAGCTATTCTGGATGCTGAGGCAGGAGAATCACTTGAACCCAGAGGGCGGAGGTTGCCGTGAGCTGAGATCGCACCACTGCGCTCCAGACTGGGTGACAGGTGACAAAGCCAGACTCTGTCTCAAAATAACAACAACAAAAAAACATAAATAAATACTATTTTCTATATATTTATTGCTGAAATATCAGGATACTATTGATTTGTGATTATTTACCGTGCATGTAGTTGTCTTTCTGAAATTGTATCCTTTGATGACTAGGAAATTCTAGTTGTCAATTGCCGTAAGAATATTCTTTTACTAGTAATAGATATATGAATAATCTATCCCTATGTAACTTGAAGCTGTGAGTTGAGTTTGGTAAATTTTCAACTAAAGAAAAAGATGAAAGCAAATGAACTGTCTGAATTTTCTAAGAAAAAATATTTTTAATAAGAAAAAAATTAAACATAGTGAAGTTGTCTGAATGTTGTCTAGAAACAGGAATAAAGAAAATGGGAAAGGAGACAACTGTGGACTAATATCAAAAAACTTTTGGAAGCTAGAACACAAATGTCATCAACTTTCCTATCTCTTTTCAAAGTGCTTTTCAAGTGCTGGCAGAGGGGTTGCGAAATATTCTGATCTAAGCTGCTGATAAAACAAACAAAATACTTACTTTACTTCAGAAGTTGAACTGGGGACTGCTGCTGAAGATAAAGGTGGTGTTTTAAAAGTCTGCACAATGTACTGGTATGTTTCCATCCCCCCTTTCCTCTTGTAAATCCTGGACACCACCTGTCCTGGAATAGCACTAGACACTAGAAGCTTATTCTGAAAATATATTGTACTAGAGATGCTCTAAATTCGGCACATCAAACACAACAAGAGTTAACGGGACCTGCCATATTGAAAGGAATGAGTGAAGATCTTTCTAACTGAATGAGGAGACCAACAATCCCTTCTCATACTTACACTTAATAAAGTTAGTTATTGGACTTATTTCTCTACTCTTTCATGCCACACTGAGTATTGAAACTGTTTAATTTCTCCCAAGACAAAGTTTCTAGAGAAACCCTATTGATATGATACTTGGTAGGAGTCCATCCAAAAAGGTTGCTGGATCTTATCGGTATCCAGTGGAACTGTAGAAGTAAAACACAGGGCTCCAGGAAAGATGGCTCCAAAAAGACAAAGTATTGGATTTTTAAAAATTGTGCAATCACTTGTTAAAAGTTATTTAATTATTTTTAATTGACAGAATAATTTATGGGGTACAATGTGATGTGTATATATATACATATATATATATATAAATGATTAAATCAAGCCAATTGACATAAGAAATACTACTTAGATTCAATTTTTAAAAATTGAGGAAGGCAAGTATGCACTTTCTGTTGGCTGAAGCTCAGCAAACTGATATTCTAAATTGACTGAAAGAGTTTTAATAAATCAATGAAAAAGAAAATATAACTATTATTAAAAAGAAAAGATTAAACTTCACACAAGACACAAATTTGAAAATATTAGAAGCAGAAACACTAAAATAAATGTGAACATAAACATGAGTGAAGAAAAAGAAAATTATTTGCCATATGTGTTAGCGTGTCAAGGATTTATTTGACTTACTGAGTCATCACTGCCACTAGAGATATTTGGATGTCACCACTATGACTTATATTTACTAAACAAAGTAGGAAGTTGATACGCTATTTATACCATAGGTTATATTATACCAAATTCTTAAGGGTTTGATATCTCAAGTCTGACTTTTGAATATATGCATACTATTTTAAAGATATTAGCCTATTTTCAGGATGAGAGATTTTTTATGTTTGTTTTTATTATTGCCATCGACTATTACTTTAATGGAATTTGTTTATGATTTGTAAAATATTTTTGTATCTTTATAAATGTTTTTTCTCTTATCCCATTCTAGATAATATTCTCTTAGCAGCTAGTCATTTTCAAACAGCTTTGGGAAATATGGGTGATTTGCTGATGTTTCTTAACAGTGGCTTCCTTTACATTTGTTTTACCAAAATGATCCTTGTACTCCGCAGGAAAACTTCCAAACTCTTTGACTCAAAAAGTCTTTTGCAGTTAAGTGATTTTCTGTAATCGTGTGTTTTGATTCCTTGCTTTTTACTTTCTGTGTATCTATTTTATGTTTCCATTTTGTTGTTATCATGTGACTTATGAAAAGCATCTTATACTTGTAACAGGTTATTTTATGCCAATTACAGCTTAAATTTGATTGCAAAAATTCCCTAAGGTATGCACTTTTACTCCACTGTCCCCACCTCATTTCAAACTTTTAATGTCGCAATTTACATCTTTTTGTATTGCATATCCCTTAAAAATTATTGTAAACTGGTCACAGTGGGATGTACCTGTAATACCAGCTACACGGGAGGCTATGCAGCAGGATTGCTTTAGCCCAGGAGTTTGAGACCAGCCTGGGCAACATCATGAGACCCCATCTCAGTTTTTAATAAATGTTGTAGTGATTACAATTTTTAATAGTTTTGTCTTTTAACTTTCATACCATACTTTTAAAATTCGTAGGTAATTTTTATATCATCATTATAGTACTAGTGTATTCTGAATTTGACCGTGTACTTAATTTACCAGTGAGTTTTTATGTTACTCATGAGTCAGCTTTTCTTTCAGCTTGAAGAACTCCCTCTAGCATTTATTCTAAGGCAGGTCTGGTGATGATGAGCTCCCTCAGCTTTTGTTTGTCGAAAAGTCTTATCTATCCTTCATTTCTAAAGGACAGCTTTTCTGGGTGTAGCATTTTTAAACAACAAAGGAAGACAATAAGAAAGAAGAAATTGAAGAAACTATACAAAACAACTAGAAAACAATGAACAAAATGACAGTAGTAAGGCTTTACCTATCAATAATTACCTTCAGTGTAAATGGATTACATTTTTTCCAATCAAAATACATAGGGTGGTTGAATGGATTAAAAAACACACGCGCGGCCGGGCGCGGTGGCTCAAGCCTGTAATCCCAGCACTTTGGGAGGCCGAGACGGGTGGATCACGAGGTCAGGAGATCGAGACCATCCTGGCTAATACGGCAAAAACCCCGTCTCTACTAAAAATACAAAAAACTAGCTGGGTGAGTTGGCGGGCGCCTGTAATCCCAGCTACTCGGGAGGCTGAGGCAGGAGAATGGCGTGAACCCAGGAGGCGGAGCTTGCAGTGAGCTGAGATCTGGCCACTGCACTCCAGCCTGGGCGACAGAGCGAGACTCCGTCTCAAAAAAAAAAAAAAAAAAAAAAACACACACGCGCACACACACACACACACAACAAAACTATGTGCTGCCTGCAAGAGACTCACTTCACCTGTAAGGGCACACGCATAGTCTAAAAGTGAAGGGATGAAGAAAGATATTCCATGCAACTGGAAATCAAAAGAGAGCAGAGTAGGTGTACCTAGATAAAATAGACTTTAAATTAAAGGCTGTAAAAAGAGACAAAGGGCATCATATAATGATAAGGGAGTCAGTTCAGCAAAAGGACATTATTCACTTATATATGCACCCAACATAGAAGCAACTAAATATAAAAAATCAAATATTAATAGATCTGAAGAGAGAGAGACTGCAATACAATAATATTAGGAAACTTCAATTCTCAACTTTCAGCAATGTACAGATTATCCAGAGAGAAAACCAACAAGGAAACATCAGATTTAAGCTACACTCTAGACCAAACACACCTAAGAAACATAAGCAAAACGTTTCATCCATTTGCCATAGAGTACACATTCTTCTCAACTGCACATGGATATCTCCTCACTTCTGGTAGAATGGCCATTATAAAAAGGACAAAAGATGTCAAGTGTTGGCAAGGATGTGGAGAAAAAGAAACCCTTGCACCTGCTGGTGGGAATATAAGTTAGCTCAGCCATTATAAAAAGCAATATGGAGATTCCTCAACAAATTAAAAATAGAACTACTATATGATCCAGCAATTCCACTACTGAGAATATTTCCTAAAGAAATGAAATCAGTACATTGAAAATATATCTATACTCCCATGTCTATTGTAGCACTATTCACAAGAGCCAAGAAATGAAATCAGCCTAAGTGACCATCAACAAATAATTGGATAAAGAAAATGTGGCATATGTACATGATTGAATACTCTTCAGCCACAAAGATAAGAAAATCCTGTAATTTGCAACAACGTGGATGAACTTGACAAAATCATGTTAAGTGAAATAATCTAGGCACAGAAAGACATACTGCATGATCTCACTTACATATGGAATCTAAAAAAGTTTATTTCATAGAATTAGAGAGTAGAATAGTGCACTGGAAGGGTGGGGTGGTTAAGGGGAAAAGGGATTTTAGGAGATACTGGTCAAAGGATACTTAATTACAGTTAAATAAGTTAAAGAAATCTATTGTACAGCATGGTGACTATAGTTAATGATAGTATATTATTCTTGAAAAATGCTAACAAAGTGGATATGAAGTGTTCTTATTACAAAAATGATAACTATATGAGGTAATGCATTTGTTAATTAGCTAAATTTAACCAGTCCTATAGGAATTATATGTAATTATTTACCAATTTTTTCTTCCATTAATCTATGGCACTCTTTAATTATTCCTATAGGAATAAATTTAGCTAATTAACAAATGCATTGTATTATTATAATGTTATATAACAATAATAATGTATTATATATATTATTCCTATTATAGGAATGGTTATATTTAGCTATTTACCAAAACATTAAATTATACATGATAAATACCCACAATTATATATGTTAATTAAAACATAATTTGAAAAAAAGTCATTTTCTTTGAGAGTATTCTAAAACCAATTTTAGAATAATTTGTGGCCTTTTGGATTTGCATAGTTTGTATTATTTACCTGGAACATCTAGACCCTACTTGTTTGCTGGACAAAGATTTGCCCAACTTTCAAAATTCAGCTAAAACACCACCTTCTCTGTGAAGTTCTTTGTGGAGTTCGTGCTTTCTTTCAGGTATTGCTGTGACACCTGCACCTTAAATGGACACTGAAACAAGGATGCCAGGATGCAAATTTCCTGGAAACTTGAAATTGGGTCATAATATCTGTTGGAATCCCTAACTTAGGTTTGACATAAAACTAGTGAAGTGGTGTCTGTACGTGTTCATACATAAGTGCATCAGGAAAAGTGAATAACAGAGAAAGAGAGGAATAAAATCAACTTATAGAAACAGAAAATCCCAGCACTTTGGGAGGCCAAGGTGAGTGGATCACCTGAGGTCAGGAGTTCGAGACAGTCTGGCCAATATGGTGAGACCCTGTCTCTACTAAAAATATAAAAATTAACTGGGTGTGGTGGTAGGCATTGGTAATCCCAGTTACTCGGGAGGCTGTGGCAGGAGAATCATTTGAACTGGGGAGGTGGAGATTGCAGTGAGCCAAGATCATGCCACTGCACCACTTTAGGCTAGGAGACAGAGTGAGAGAGTGAGACTCCATCTAAAAAAAAAAAAAAAAAAGAAAAAAAAGAAACAGGATGGAAGCTCAGATTGAGCAGGTGAGTGACTGAGAGAGAGCCCACAATATGGATAATTTTGCTGCCTCAATTCTTGGTGACCTTTTTAGAATATGGCAATATTACTCTGGATTGCATAAAATGTGCTTCTATCTGTGCAATAAAGTATCTGCTTCATACAAACTAGCTTGAGTAATTTTTGTTTTGAAATCAAATAATCTCCCATTTCCAATCATGTATACCACCTAGTAGAGGAAGTGCTCTTGCATCCATGCTATTTTAATAGTCTTTGCTTCTTCCATTTCTATAGTATGCTGTAATTATTTGCCGGTTTTTTCTCTCGTTAATCTATGACTCCCTCAAATTAGGACCACAATTCATTCATTCTTACACTGTCAGCATCTAATATATCACTGACCTTTAGTAGATATTCAATCAAGATGTATTGAATGACCGAGTA
This sequence comes from Chlorocebus sabaeus, assembly GCF_047675955.1. NCBI lineage: Eukaryota > Metazoa > Chordata > Mammalia > Primates > Cercopithecidae > Chlorocebus > Chlorocebus sabaeus. The sequence goes on from NC_132918.1 coordinate 66,145,856, forward strand.
AATGCACTCTTCATTCTATAACAAATTTCATTTTTGAGTAATAATAATAATAATAGAACCTGTACTTAATCATTATAAAGTCTAGTAACTCAGACTGGTGGCAGAAAGCTTTTAGAAGTGCTTGCTCTTCCTCCCCTGAATTTTCTCAGGTTTTGAATGCCTATATAGTTGCTTAATGGAGTTTCTATTGTCTTCTCTGATAGTTTTGTAGTTCCCACAAATTAACTTCAGATTGTCATTGTTATCTGTTGAATCTATTTGGTAGCAAAGCATTCATCTATGCAATCTGCTTCTTTAAAGCATAAGGCAGGAGTATTTATAGTAAAGAGCACATCACAATAAAGGAGATGACAGATAAGCATGTAAGTATCCTCTGCTTCCCTTTTTAAAAACATTCATTGAAAGTTTTTCTAAAAGATGCAATATTTGTGTGAGCTTTCCTCTCTCAGTTGCGTATGGACTAGGAAATTTTCTGAGTCCTATTCTATTGGATAGGTCATCAGCCAATAAAAATCTCTGGTTTCTACTGGATAGAAGTTTTGATTTTCTCCTTTTTTTCCCCTCTGTTCTTCTTCCTGTTGTTTCTTCTTTTCTGATTTTCATTGTAGTATGATATGCATTCAGAAATTTGTACATAAGTATTGAGTTCAGTGGCTTTTTGCAGGCTGAACATGCTTGTGCAACCAGCATCCAAGAAGCCCACTTCCTGCTGCATTCTTGTCACGACTACTCCACTTCCAAAGGGAACCAGCATCCTAACTTTTTTTTGAGACAGGATCTCACTCTTTCTTCCAGGCTGGATTGCCATGGTGCTATTACAGCTCACAGTAATCTCAAACTCCTGGCCTCAAGCTATCTTTCCACCTCCATCCCCTAAGCCCCTAAGCAGCTGGAACTACAGGTGCATGCCACCACACCTGGCTAATATTGTGTATGTGTGTGTAAAGATGTGTCTCATTATGTTGCCCAGGCTGCTTTTCTGATTAAAAATTTATTGTACATATTTATAGAGTACCCATGATATTTGATACATGCATACAATACCTAATCATCAAATCAGGGTATTTAGAATATTCATCACCTTGAATATTTATTATTTCTTTGTGTAGAAAACACTTCAAATCTTCTAGCTATTTTGAAATATATATTATCAACTATAGTCACTCTAGTATGTTATGGAATAATATAACTTACTTCTTCTATCTAACTGTCTGTCTGTACTGTTAGCAAACCTCTCTTCATACTCACATCCTTCCTAGTTTCTGAAAACTATCATTCTACCCTCTACCTCCATAAGATCCAATTTTTATGCTCCCACATGTAAATGAGAGCATGTGATGTTCGTTCTTCTGTGCCTGACTTATTTCACTAACATAAAGACCTCCAGTTCTATCCATCTTGCTGCAGATTTATAATATTTCATTTTTATAGCTAAATAGTATTTTATTTTGTGTATATCACATTTTTCTTTATTCATTTGTTGATTGACACTGTTGATTCCATATCTTGGCTGTTGTGAATAGTGCTGCAATAAACATGGGGGTGCAGGTATCCCTTTGATATACTGATTTCCTTTCCATTGGGTAAATAATCAGTGGGGATTGCTGAATTGTATGATATTTCTATTTTTAGTTTTTTGAGAAACCTCCATATTATATTCCATATGGTTATACTAATTTACATTCCCACCAACAGCATAGAAGAGTTCCCTCTTCTCCAGTCCTCACCAGCATTTGTTATTTTTTTGTCCTTTTGGTAATAGCCATTGTTACTGGGGTAAAATGATGTCTCATCATAGTTTTGATTTGATTTTTTCTGATGATAAGTTATGTTGAACATTTTTTTTCATATACCTGTTGGCCATTTGTATATCTTCTCCTGAGAAATGTTTATTCAGAATCTTTGCCCACTTTATAATGAAATTGTTTAGGGCTTTTGTTTTTTTCCTGTTGAGTTGTTTGAGTTCTCTCTATGTTCTGGATAATAGTCTCCTGTTGAATAAATAGTTTGCAAGTATTTTCTACCATTTACAAGTTGTCTCTTAACTCTTTATTGTTTCCTTTTTTTTGTGAAAGAGCTATTTAGTTTAATATAGTCCCATTTGTCTATTTTGGGTTCTGTTGCCCGTGCTTTTGAAGTCTTAGCCATAAACTTGTTGCCTAGGCCAATGTCCTGAATCAGTTTTTGTGTATTTTCTTTTAGTACTTTTATAGTTTTGGATTTTCATTAATACATTTTGAGTTGATTTCAATATGTGGTGAGACATAGCACTCTAGTTTCATTCTTTTGCTATAGATACCCAATTTTTCCAGCAACATTTATTAAACAGGGCATCCTTTCTTCAGTGTAAGTTCTTGGTGCCTTTGTTAAAAATCAGTTGCCTGTAAATATGTGACTATATTTCGGGATTCTCTATTCTGTTCCACTGGAGTATATGTCTGTTTTTATACCAACACCATGCTGTTTTGGTTACTATAGATTTATAGAATATTTTGAAGTAAGGTAGAGTGATACCTCCAGCTTTGTTCTTTTTACTCAGCATTGCTTAGGTTATTTGAGGTTTCTTGCAGTTCCATACAAATTTTGAGGGTTTTTTTTTCTATTTCTGTGAGGAATGTCATTGGTATTTTGATAGAGATTGCTTTTAGTAATACGATTACATTGATAATATTAATTCTTCTTATCCATGAGCATGGTATAGCTTTCCATTTGCGTCCTCTTCAATTACTTGCATCAGTGTTTTATAGTTTTTCTTGCAGAGGTCTGTCACCTTCTTGGTTAAATTTATTTATAGTTATTTTATTTTTTGGTAGCTATTGTGAATGGGATTGCTGTCTTCATTTTACTTTCAGCTTGTTCATCATGTATAGAAACACTAGTGATTTTTGCATGTTGATTTTGTATTCTGTAACTTTACTGAATTTGTTCATTAGTTCTATGAGTCTTTTGTTGATCTTTAGGTTTTTCTGTATATATAATCATGCCATCCAAAAGAAGAACAATTTGACTTACTCTTTTTCAATTCGGGTGCCTCTTATTAAATTCTCTTGTCTGTTTGCTCAGGCTAGAATTCTAATACTATATTGAATAGGAGTAGTTAAACTGGGCATCCTTGCCTTCTCATTTTTAAAGGAAAGGTTTTCAGCTTTTTCCTATTCAGTATGATGTTAGCTGTAAGTTTAAAATATATGGCCTTTATTATGTTAAACTATTTTCTTTCTATGCCTAATTTATTGAGAGTTATTGGATGTTGAATTTTATCAAATGCTTTTACTGCTTCTATTGAGATAATGAAATGCTTTTTGTCCTTCATGATGTTGATGTGATGTATCAAGTTTATTGATTTGCATATGCTGAACTAGTCTTACATTCCTGGGACAATTTCATTTAATCATGGTATGTTGTGTTTTTGATGTGTTGTTGAATTGAGTTTGCTAGTATTTTGAGAAGTTTTTGCAGGTGTATTTATCAGGGATATTGGCTTTGTGTGTGTGTGTGTGTGTGTGTGTGTGTGTGTGTCTGTGTGTGTGTTATCTGGTTTTGGTCAAAAGATAATGCTGGCGTTGTGGAATGAGTTAGGAAGAATGCTCTCTTTTGAAAAAACGTTAAGAATACTTTGAGAAGAATTCATGTTAGTTCTTATTTATAAGTTTGGTAGAATTCAGAAGTAAAGCCATTTGGTCCTGGGCCATTTTTTTCATTGGGAGACTTTTTATTACTGATTCAGTCTCATTACTCCTTATTGGTGTGCTTATGTTTTCTTTTTCTTTCTGGTTTAATCTCAGTAGATTTTATGTGGCTAGGAATTTGTCCATTTCCTCTAAATTTTCTGATTTGTTAGCATAACCACCAGTCTTATTTCTAACAGCATAGCATACTTTGCCTGTTTTTGTACTTTATATAAACAGAATTACACAGTACACAGTCCTTCATGTCTGCTTTTGTTTGCTCAGTGTTTTGTTATGAGGTTCATCCATGGTGTTGTTCAGAATATGATTTGCTGTGCTCGTTGCTATATAGTACTCCTTGTATTAATATACCATAATTCACATATCTATTCTACTATTTACTAGCATCATAGGACTGCTATGCATAATATTGGTATAAACAGTTTTAATACATGTTTTTCATGCTTGGCTGTCAAAAAATTTATCTGAAGTTCCCCAAATGACCCAAACACTGTGAGTCAACATAATAAGCACTCTAAGGAAGACATGCAGTGCTTAGGTTTTTACACACTTCTAAGTGAAATGTATTGCTTGAGGAAGCTTCCTGTCCAGTATCTTTCTCAGTCAGGGAAAATAATGTGCTCTGACCCCAGATTTTAATAGGCCACTAGAGGATTCTGTTTCTCAAATATGACCCTTACAGATGATGCACAAACTGATAAGAGACAAAGAGAGTGCTTCTCACAAAGCCAAATTATCTGTGGTTGAAAAAGCAGGCAGAATATGACAGCTTAGAAGGAATAAGGTTTTAGATAAGGGAATGATCTGTGACTCTGTTCTTTTTGGCCTTACTGCCATGGGAGATGAGATTGAGCTCTCCCCCTCTTCCCTGTCACCATCTCTATCCAATTCTAACCATGTGTACGTCAAATAGGCATCCCCCAAACCTAAGCAAAAACAATGAAGAATAACTTCTTTTTGTTATATGCTTTGCTTGTCATGAATCACTCAGTCAGCCCTTAATTGGATAGGATAAAACTCCCCTCTTTCAAACTCATTTAGAATTAAATTAGGGGAAGAGGGTGAATTTTAAGGAGAAAGCACAAAATATTATCCACAATGACTCTTGTCAATGAGGTATGATGGGAGGTAGTGATAAGTTTGAGTTCTTCTAGTAGAATTTCCTGGACAACTTGTTCAAGGTGCAGAATTAGGGCTCCATCTCAGTCTATCAGAGTTACGCCCTTAAGACCCCCATGTTCCCAGGGCTTTTATTTGCTTAACCTTGGCTCTCCTACTCCCTTGGCTTGGGACACCCACTTGTGGTATCTTGCCAAGTAAGAAACTACTGGCATCTACAGCAACAGTATCCAGTAGAAACGTAATGTGAGTCACGAATGTGAGCCATATACCAAAATGTATCACATTAAATACACTAAAAAGAAAACAGTAAACTTATTTTGATGACATATTTTATATAACCCAATATATCTAAAATATTGTTATTTCAGTATATAATAAATTTAAAAATTATTAATTTGCATCCTTTTATTTATAATAAGTGTTCATAATCTGTAGTGTATTTTATGCTTACAGAGTATTCAATTCTCCAGTTACAATTCAGACTAGTTAGATTTCAAGTGTTCAGTAGCCACAGAGAGCTAGTGGCTACTGTACTGGGCAGCACAGATATAAATAATCTAATAGATAGCCTATATAATCAGATAAAAGTGATCAAGTAAATGAATTACTAAACAAATAAGTAGATAAGTGAAAATAGCTTCCCTCAGATTCTGCATTTGTTATTTATCCTCCATATGTCTTCATTTTTTATCATTAGGGGTGGGTGTGTTGTAAGTTTGTGAGGGAAAGACAGACTTGGACAAAAGGAGAAAATGTGACCAAATTTTAATTATTTCAAAGTCCTCTTATTTGTTGTTTTTTTTTTGTTTGTTTTTATTCTTGAATTTTTTCTTTTTAAAAAAATTTTTTTATACTTTTAAGTTCTAGGGTACATGTGTACAGTGTGCAGGTTTGTTACATATGTATACATGTGCCATGTTGGTGTGCTGCACCCATTAACTCGTCATTTACATTAGGTATATCTCCTAATACTATCCCTCCCCCCACCGCACCCCACAACAGGCCCCTGGTGTGTGATGTTCCCCTTCCTGTGTCCAATTGTTCTCATTATTCAATTCCCACCTATGAGTGAGAACATGCAGTGTTCGGTTTTCTGTTTTTGCCATAGTTTGCTGAGAATGATGGTTTCCAGCTGCATCCATGTCCCTACAAAGGACACAAACTCATCCTTTTTTATGGCTGCATAGTATTCCATGGTATATATGTGCCACATTTTCTTAATCCAGTCTGTCATTGATGGACATTTGGGTTGGTTCCAAGTCTTTGCTATTGTGAATAGTGCTGCAGTAAACATACATGTGCATGTGTCTGTATAGTAGCATGATTTATAATCCTTTGGGTATATACCCAGTAATGGGATGGCTGGGTCAAATGGTATTTCTTAGTTCTAGATCCTTGAGGAATTGCCACACTGTCTTCCACAATGGTTGAACTAGTTTACAGTCCCACCAACAGCATAAAAGTGTTCATATTTCTCCATATCCTCTCCACCACCTCTTGTTTCCTGACTTTTTAATGATCGCCATTCTAACTGGTGTGAGATGGTATCTCATTGTGGTTTTCATTTGCATTTCTCTGATGGCCAGTGATGATGAGCATTTTTTCATGTCTATTGGCTGCATAAATGTCTTACTTTGAGAAATGTCTGTTCATATCCTTTGCCCACTTTTTTTGATGGAGTTGTTTGTTTTTTTCTCGTAAATTTGTTTGAGTTGTTTGTTGATTCTGGATATTAGCCCTTTGTCAGATGAATAGAATGAAGAAAGAGAGAAAGAAGGAAAGGAATGAAGAATAAAGGAAGGAAGGAGGAGAAGAACTTGCATTAGAAGTTGAAGGAAGACTTATTTTATTTCATCCAGTTTAATTAGGGCAGTGGCTTTTTAACTATAGCATGCGTGACACTCCTAGTCATCTGGGGAATATATTTGGAATGCAATATTATGAGCCCCATTCCAGAAAACAAATGGAATATGGCAGAATTGGGATGAGCACTCTAACAAATACTCTGGGCAGTTCTTATGTAGCTTGTGCAGGTAACAATTTTAGGAACATGGGTTAGAAACAGCCTAGGACTGGCAGTAAGATATGTTTGGTAAGTAAATATTCCTCTTAGAGCAAAAATATTAATTTCATGGTGTGACAGAAGAATCAGCTGTCATTGAAACAGATGTTGTCTCTCATCTTTGAAACTTACTGAGCAATGTTTAAATGTACTTTGGTCCTACAGGCTCAATCAGAGATAACCACAGTCAAAAAGTTCTTCACTTTAAAAACCAATGAGAAGCGTGGACCTATCGATACCACCACCTTCACACAGCTAGGTGCCTTATCACTACACTGCCCCTAAACCAACTCCAACTCAAGACACACACCCTGTAATGGAGGCGCCAAGGTAGAGCTGTGGAGGTGCAGAGGACAGGAGGAGCCTCAGTAAGGCTTTTTGCAGTAGGCCCCACTGGACATGTCTTGGAGGGTGGAGAGGATTTCATCGGGTGAAGACGGGAGGGACATTCTAAGCAGAGGTTTGCAATGGAAAAACTTAAGAACATCTAGGAAAAGTTTTCAGAGTATCAGGGGAACAAAGTAGAAGTTAAGTGTTAACTCGTCATGAGGAAAGTGAAATTTTCTCGAGTCCACATTTAGATTAAAGGTTGTAAAGGTTTTACATATACAGGGGAACCATTTGTTGCAGTTTGTACCAGACAATTCTACTTTGTGCTCCTTGTCACAATAAACTTATTAATAGTGTCCTTTTTATTCTTGTAAGGGTCCCATTTTAGATGTAAATTATATGGTCACTGTATTGTGGTATAATGATATTCTCTCCAGTAATGTCTCAGGAGGTCAGGGAGAGGGAGAAGTTAGAGACTTATCCAGTGAAACCTCAAATATAGTTCAAGCTCATATAAAATGTGTACTGGCCCAAGGTCATTAAGACAAAGGAGCTGACCCTTTTATAAACACTTTGTGAAGAACAAATTATTTAACCTCTGTAAGTCAATTTTCTCTTCCTTACAGTTTGAATAACAATAATTTATAAGCCCCTAATCCCTTTTCCAAAAACCTTGGCGCCAGACAAATTTTGAAATTTAGCATTTTTCAGGAAACTTTTTATTTTTCAGATTTTGGAATGGTAATTATATACCTTCCTTCTCATGATATACAGCACCCAGTAATCATCATAGCACTATTTCTGCAGTAAATGTATGAATATTCACACAAAGTAGGATAATAAGTTTTTTTAGCTTCACATCAGTTCCAGTCATGTTTTGCCACAAATAGGTTTGTCACAAACTTGGTGGGGAGAATAAGTTATTTTGTTTTGTTTTTAGAGCCCATTGTATATTAAAATTGCTAATAAGGGACAATGGAATTTTATTTTATTCAGAAAATGATAAATATATTAAATTAGATTTTCCATGTAAAGTGCTTAGCAGAATTTTCAAGGAATGCAAACAACAAACAAATTATTTCCTGGAGATCCCAGAGAAAAAGTTATGCAAGTTGATCTTCAGCTGTTACCCGACAGTGAATATTACTCTCTGTCTCTGCTCTGAACCACAGACTGTTTCCTCAAGTGGTCCCAGTCTCACAACTTCATTATCCATCAGTCAAGATGAACAGTGACCCTCCATTGCCTCCCTGAGTCCACACTCCCTAACGCAATAAAGTGAAAATAAATAGGGCCTTATGCAAATTCTATTAAAATCCAATCAAGGAAAATAAACTGCAGACATCTGCTCTTCCCTGTCAGTGTCATTTGAATGTTTTCTCCTCATCTTAAAATAAAAACAAGAACAAAACAAAAATGAAAAACAAACAAAAAAAGATTGTTTATGTTTCCTGAGTGACTGCCAGGCTAGCATTCAAGCATTTGATCCACTAAATAACTATTTGAACGAGAGCAGTGGAAAAGTAAACAGTAAGGTGAAGGGGACACAGGCTATATATTAGCTGGTTCTTTTTTCTCATTCAGAAATGTATTGTTTGGCGAGCTCACTGTTTTTTCAGATAACAGTGAAACAGTGGTTTGCGTTTCTTTGAAAATGGTGGTCTCCAGCTTTGTATCCAAACCTATAAACCATGATTGAAAAGAAAGTCATTTTGAATGTCAAGACAAAAAATGAAAACACATCTGACTGGGTCTACCTGGGTCAAGTAAATATCTGATCGGTTAATCTGTGTTGTCTTCCCCCACTAGGAGAGGCTTGTGTTCTGTTTCTCCATACTTCAACTCTGTATGGTTGTTGTGTGATTTCCCCAACCAGTGAACATTCAGGTTTCCCATGATGTGTGAAAAACACAACAAGCCACAGTCTTTGCAAATCAGAGTGAAAATCATACCCAGCAGGGTTTTGGAGAAATGTCTAATTACCTGGTGATTCATCCTGACTGGCAACATCCTGACTATCCAGTCCACATTGGTCACTTCTGAGAGGCTGAACCTCTAGACACTATGACCCAGGTGTGCTGTTGGCAGTTGTTTTCTCCATTCTGGACTGAATATCTGCTCAGGCAAACTGAATGCTCAGATTGCACTGAATGGACCCAATATGTGGACTGGTCTGAACTAGTATAAATTTGCCTCATTCCATTGTTTCAGACTAGTGAGTGATGGCCCAGATACACTGAACACTACAAATCCCAGTTAAGAAAGCCACTACTTTGATTACTGCAGCTACATGCACAACTGAGACACACATCCTATTCCAGACACTCCAATGATGCTGTCCTCATTGACTTTCACATTTGTATCAGCCCGGATAAATTTACATTTAGACACTCATCTCATGGAACCACAGATCAGCTTCTCTCTCTCGCCCAGCACTTTATCTTAAGACTCCAAGACCTTTCTGCTAGTCCAGCCCAAGGTATTTCCCAAAGGAAAGTGGAATGAATTAAGATGGCTAGGAGTCCCCAGTAGCCAACTTTTCTTTTATTTACAACCCAAGACTCATCTGGGATACTTAAACAAAATCTATTCATTTCCTTCTAAGACTTACATGAGCTTCTTGGTTTGTCACAGGGATAGGTGCAGTCCATTTATATTTTATCTTAAGGGACTGATCATTGAAAACAGTAAACATTGTATCTAAGAAGAATGGGATTATGATTTGTGCTTATAATAAAATATAAACAAATTAAGAAAACAGTAATGTTTTAATAATAACTGTTAAGAGATTCTTAGATGGCTTATGTTATTCTGGGTAGAGCTGGTTCAATTTAATAACATAATGTGGATAAATCAAGAAAATAGAAAGGCAAACAAAAAACACCAGTATTTATTTAATAGTTGGCTTCTCTTCTACCCAAATCATTAAATTACCTGCCCTAGTTCACCAATTTGCTTCTTTGGAGTAAACATATTTTTTGTCAAAGTAAATGATCTGCCAAAATGTGAGTAGTTAGAAATCCATTTAGCAAAAGTCCTCTGTGAAGGCTTAATAACTGGTTTCCATGATTTCTGTGCAACAGGGTAGAATAACCCTCTTTTATTTTAGCCCCCCTTAAACAAGATTCCAATTTAACGCTGAAGAATTGTGTGGGGAGAGAAGCATGATTTTTGCACCCAGGGGACATTTGACAATGCCTGAAATTGTTTTTTGGTTGCTAAAACCAGGGTGCTAGGGGAGGGTGCTATTGGCATCCTACAATGCACAGAACACCCCCTATAACAAAGAATTATCTGGCCTTAAATGTCAATAGTGCTAAAGTTGAGAATTCCTGTTGTTAAATAATAAAATAAACTGTAAAAACTTCATGACGGTTCCTCTAAACAAACATTATAACAATACAATGACTTCCATCTACTACATGGCCCTGGAGTAACTATTAGTCTTCTCAGAAATGGAAAAGAGACACAAGAGAAAGCACCAATAGCAAGAAGTGTGCTAAGAAGTTTGCAGACCTTCTCTTAGTAATTCACATTACAAACCTCTAAGACAGAGGTGTTCATATGTTAATTATATAAATGAGGAAATTGAGACTCAAAAAGATTAAGAAATTTGTCAAAGTTTACAGTAAGCAATTGACAAATCCTATTTTTGAAGATAATACCTTCATCAACTAAGCTGCATCGCTGCATATCAGCAGAGAGGATACAATTACTGGACTCTGGCAGGATACGTGATTGGTATGCTCCAACTTCCAGAGCAGAGAGATATTTGTCTGGTAGTCCTGTGGGATCAGGGGTGTTCACTTTGTGAATGAGAAGAAATCCCTTTGGAAAACTCTGCCTAATGTCCAGCATCATGGAAAATCACCATTTTGCCATGATATTCAGGTAGACTAGTTGGTCCTGTGTATGGTAAAGTATGTCATACAATCAATTTTAATTCTAACTGTATTGCTTAATTGACCTCGGAATCATGATACTTAGTCTATCAGATTTAATTTGTTAATCTACAAACGGAGAATGATGATTACAGCTTCTGATTCTGATTCCATAGTTCTGGGGTAACGGCTGATAATTTGCATTTCTTTTTTTATTTTTATTTTTATTTTTTAATTTTTTTATTATTGTACTTTAAGTTCTAGGGTACATGTGCATAACGTGCAGGTTTGTTACATATGTATACTTGTGCCATGTTGCTGTGCTGCACCCATCAACTCGTCAGCACCCATCAACTCGTCATTTACATCAGGTATAACTCCCAATGCAATCCCTCCCTCCTCCCCCCTCCCCATGATAGGCCCCGGTGTGTGATGTTCCCCTTCCCGAGTCCAAGTGATCTCATTGTTCAGTTCCCACCTATGAGTGAGAACATGCAGTGTTTGGTTTTCTGTTCTTGTGATAGTTTGCTCATTCTAAGTGATACTTGGTGTCACTGTTGGAAGACTGTACTTTGAGAACCACTGACTTAGGACATGAGGAATTAATTCTCCCTCATAACCTCGATTGAGAACTCCACAAATTCTAGCTGTTAGCTTTTCTTCAATAACTGTTTAGCAATCTCACTATTTATATTTATTGTTTTTATTTTCTGCCTCTTTGATAAAATTGGATGTAATACATTATCCTGTAACATTTTGTTGGTTTGTATATATAAGGTACACTGCTTTGTTTGCATAATGCTACATGGTGCTTAAGCTTTGGAGTATTTCTTTTCTTGTGTTGTTCCTTGGCAATATGGAGCATCTATAGCCATTTTGCCAGGACACCTGCATCTTGGTCACAGTAATTGCGGCAGGCATAGAATATCCTCGTTTCTGTTTTTTCATTTGCCTTCAACACACTATGCCCAGAATCCAAAAAGCAGGAAGTACAGAAGGCCCAGTCACACTTCAATGCCATATATGCCTTTAACATCACTCACCGTTTTTCTGAGAGGTTGAAACAAATTTTTGTTTTGTTTGCCTTAAGAATCCTGGACAGTAAAAAATAAGACCCATGCCAGAATGTCTTCCACTTAGTAGTCTCTTTAAAAAGGGTGTCTAACTCAAGGTGGTTCTTTTTTTTTTTTTAAGTGATAGGAAAGATTGTTCCCATTTCCTGCTTGGAATGGTCAGGAGTGTGAAAGAGGGAAGACAAGGCTGAGAGCTGCTGCAAGGACTACTCAACCTCAATTTTAAAAATCCTATAATCCACCCATTCTTTCCAGGTCTAGCTAAACCTCCATAATATCTGTATCAATCAGGATCTAGCCAGAAAAATAAAATCAAGTAATTATAAGAAGGAATGCAGTATGGGAAATTAGTAACAAGATGTTAGAAGAGCTAAAATAGCATGTAGGAAAAGGAAAAGAAACTAGACAATAGCAATTCCTAGAAGTTCTCATCAACTTCGAGTCTGAAGGGACAGAGGGAGGGGTGATGTAACCATGGCTTAGAACCACTTGGCAGAAGCTAAAACTAGAATCGACCAACCTAATGGGAGTGGGAACAATGGTGTAGTCACAGGTACTACTGCTCAAGGAATGAGATACTGTTCAGAAAAGAGAGAGGGAGAAATATGCTGGTTTATCTCATTTTTCCATCTTCCTCTCATCATCTACCAGTGAGTACTTCCCATTGTCCCAGCCTAGGCAGAAGAGGAGTCTGGGAAATGTGATTTGCAGGGTCAGACCTCTTTGATTGACTATTAGGGATCTGAATGCAAAGAAGCAAATGGATGTTATAATGTCTCACCCATCAGTCTTTCACGTACTCAAAAGTTAAAAGTAACATTTATTAAACCAGTTATTTCATTCTGTTTTGACTAGCTGGTAACTTACCTATTGGATTTCATAAAAATGTAACAGTTAATAGTAGGGAGTGAATCCTGCCTCACCATTTACTGGTTCTATGACTTTGATCAAAAGACCTCTTTGAATCTTAATTCCACCATCTGTAAAATTCAGATAATACTATTAGTATATCACAGGGTTGTTGTGGGGATTAAAAAAGATAATGTTTATATGACAGCACAATGTCTGGCACACAAACAACACTCATTATTAAGGGAACATTTGTTTTATGTATTTGTTTTATGTATTTTATAGCACTATGCACATCACAGACCCCTCAAATAGTTGTTGAAGACACAAGTCAATGTTCTGTGACATCTACCTATTTGCTTCACTTTCTGACTAACTGTAATTTTCATAAGCTGATTCTTGTTTATTCAAGAAGAGTTGGAGAAAGTATCAAGAGTATTGGGATATCTTGGCACTTCAGAAATGGTTCATACTTAGCCATCTTAGATAAAATTGCATTTTAAATTTGGAATTTTTCATAGTGGCTTGGTCTTTAATGTGGAGACTTTCAACAGTTCAAGTAAAATGTGCCACTTGGATACCAATTATGTTGTCATTGCAGTTATTACTTCAGAAGAATAAGTCAATTTGCGTTTTGTTTGCCCTAAAAGAAAGTGCCGACCAGGTCAAGCTGGTCATCACTTCATGTTATTTTGTATGAAAAATGCACAATGAGCCTGTTTGTGATGCAAAGCAATGAGCATTTCTAATTTCAGCATTTCATTTTCTTAGGGTGTCTCTGCTTGTCTAGGGTCATGTCACTTGCACATTTAAGACTGGTTTACAGCTTCAGAAAGGGCTGAGCAATCTGTCTCATTTGTATAAAGATACATTGAAAGCAAGAAGGATCAAGGCACCACCCATCTTTTGGTTCTGGCAAATCCTTTCATTATTCATTTTGGAGTGAGTTGGGGAAAAAACAACCCATTTTCGTTGTTTTATAGCTGATCATTGGCAACATGATGATAAATGGATTTAAAAAGTCACAAAAATAAAAGAGTAAAGGTTGAATTTTACATTATTGAGTTATTAAGACAAATTCTAAAGCTAAAACATTATACTCTTGTTTATATTACCATACTCATCTAGATAAAAGGCTCATGTTTTATTCTAAATGCAACATTTTTAAGAGATTATATTTGGCAGTTTTAGATAAAGGTTATTTTAAGGTGGAGAATGTACCGCTAGAATAAGAAAGACATATAAAACTCCTAAATTCAAGTAAAAATTCTCTTGATATCTAAAATTTAGACTGTAGCATTGCATTTTACATGCCATTTAGAGAGAACAAGTTCCTGCATTTGAACTTAGAGTCCATAAAACGTGAAGCATCATTAGAACTTTATGACTGTGTTGGTTCTCTTGATCTTTTTTTGTTTTCTTACAATAAAGAGACTGTCAGGCTCCCTGTAGCTTGAGTCCAAGGCTCACAACTTACAATACAGTCATGTACTGCACATTGATGTATCAGTCAATGACAGACTACATACATAACCATGGTTCCGGAAGATTAAAATGGAGCTGTGGAGTGGCTAAGATGGCCGACTAGAAGCAGCTAATGTGTGTGCCTCTCATGGAGAGGAACAGAATGGTCGAGTAAATACAACATCTTCAACTGAAACATTGAGGTACTTGCAGTGGGATTAATCAAGGAAACAACATGGTCCATAGAGAATGAAGGAAAGCAAGAGAGGACAATGGCCTACCTAGGAAAAACATGCAGCCAGGGGATCCTCCCTTGCCCAGGGAAGTAGTGAGTGAATGAGTGATCCGAGGAAACCATGCTTCCAACAGATTTTTGTAACCCTCAGGGCAGGAGATCTCCTTGTGAAATCACTCCACCAGAGCCAAGTTTTCAGTCTGACAGACACAGCTATGTGGAGTCTCAGCAGAGCAGCTGCTCAGGCATGTGTAGAGACGCTAGAGCCTTAGATACTCTGGCTTTCCAGGAAAAGTAGCTGCAGCTCCTGCAAAGTAGGAGGTTAGACTCCTGTATACAACCCTAGGAATGAGGCTAAAACCAGGTGGTTGAGTAGCAACAGCTCACAGGCCCTACTTCCACAGCACCTCACAAGATAACAACTGGTTGGGAATTCTAGCCAGCTACGAATAGTGGTATTGCACCTTCCTAAGAAGGAGCTCCCGGGGAGAGGGGAAGGCCACTATTTTTGCTGTTTGGCCACGTTAGCCTTTCTAGCCTTCAGGCTTTAGAGAGTTAGAACCAATCTAGGGTGGAAGGGATTCCTAAGCACAGCACAGCTCCTCTACCAGACTGTTGCTTTAAGTGGGGGCCTGATCTCGTTCTTACTCACTGGGCAAGAACTCACAAGAGGGGTCTCCAGCTACCCCTGACAGATGCCTTTGGGCCAGCAGCAGGTTTATACCTTCCTGAGACAAAGCTCCCAGAGGGAGGGACAGGCTGCCATCTTTGCTGTTTTGCAGCCTTCACTGGTGATACCTCCAGATTCTGGAAAATCTGAGGTGACTAAGAACTGGAGCAGCCTCAAGCATACTGCAATAGCCCTGCAGAAAAGTGGCCAGAATGTTACCTGGGTGCCCATTCCCGTATCTCCTCACTGGACAGGTGTTCCAGGTCTGGGCCTCCAGCCATTCACTGCCAGAACTATGGAACCAGCACCAACTCAGCAACTTTCTGGACAGAGCCTCCAGGGGCAACTTGAAAGCCTCTCTGCCACTGCCTCTGCCGTGGAACTGTGCTTGCCACCTTCAGACTAATGAAGAAACAAAGACCCTAAGTGCCTTATCCATACCTTCAACAAGCAGAAGTTGACCCAAGGAAAGGAGGCCAGTCCATTTCCCATGGGTCCCACACACCCCTCACAGCTTGTCATCAGACAGGGCCACCTGGCTTGGGACCACAGCACAAACCCTCCATCTTGGCTGAGTGATTGCTGATCTACATCTCTCTGGGTGGAGTCCCCAGGAGTCTAGCAAATGACCCTTGGCCACAACCACTACCAAGATCTCTTCTGCTGCCTCTAAGCTGGGGAAGAAACATAAACACTGAGATTGCTCCTAGAGCCATAGTAGGCAGCCGAGAAGTGTAAAGTTGTGAACTACAGCCAGCACTCAAGGAGGAGAGGAACCCACACTTCCAGAGAACTGAGAGGAAACATGACTCCAACTGTGAGGAAACCTAGGGGATCCACACAACTGAGCAAGAATCTACCAACTGACCAGAAATTCTAAGTGTCAGCTGCTGGATCACACCCCAAGGCTTCAACACCAAAAATACCTCACTAACATACCCCACTCTGAAATCAGATACAAGAAGTCAGCTTGAAATAAAGACCCTGCACAAAGCCTCAGCCTGGTGAAAACATCCAGAAAAGAATATTGACTGCTCTCCGTCTACACTGAAGTTAAAAGAACATCCACACACACAGATGAGAAAGGAAATTGCAAGAACTCCAGTAACTCAAATGGCCACAGTGTCATCTGTCCTCCAAATGACTGCACTAGTTCTTCAACAAGAGTTCTTAACCAGAACTAACTGGCCGTTATGACAAAAATAGAATTTGGAATATTTCTATAGATAGGAGCAAAGATCATAAAGATTCAGGAAGATGGGAAAACCCAATCCAAGTAAAATAAGAATCACAATAAAGTCATACAGGAGCTGAAGGACAAAATAGCTAGTATAGAAAAGAAACCAATGTGTCTGACAGAGCTGAATAACACAATACAAGCATTTCACATGCAATCACAAGTATTAACAACAGAGTAAACCAAGCTGAGGGAAGAATCTCAGAACTTGAAGACTGGTTCTCTGAAATAAGAAAGTCAAACAAAAATAAAGGAAGAATAAAAATGAGTCAACAAAACCTCCAAGAAGTATGAAATTATGTAAAGAGGCCAAATCTATGAATCATTGATACTGAAAGGGAGGGGGAGAAAGCAAACAACTTAGAAAATATATTTCAGGATATCATCCATGAAAACATCCCCAATCTTGCTAGAGATATCAACAGTCAAATTCAGGAAGTACAGAGAACTCCTCCAAGGTTCTGTACAAGAAGATCATCCCCAAGACACATAATTTTCAGATTTTCCAAGGTTGAAAATGAAAGAAAAAATGTTAAAGGCAGTTAGAGAGACAGGGCAGGTCACCTAAAAAGGGAACCCCCATCAGGCTAACAGCAGACCTTTCAGCTGAAATCCTACAGGCCAGAAGAGATTGGGGGCCTACATTCAACATTCTTCAAGAAAAAATAATTAAAAGAAACATCAACCAAGAAATTTGTATCCAGCGAAATTAAGCTGCCTATGAGGAGAAATAAGAGTCTTTTCAGATAAGCAAATGTTGAGAGACTTCGTTACCGCCAGACCTGCCTTACCAGAGATCTTGAAAGAAGCACTAAATATAAGAGGAAAGACCACTACCATAAACACACTTAAACACACAGACCAGTGTTACTGTAAAGCAACCACACAAACAAGCCAACGTAAAAACCAGTTAACAGTACAATGACCAGATAGAATCCACACATATCAAAACTAACTTTGAACATAAATAGGCTAAACAGGCCCCGCTTAAAAGACACAGAGAGTGGCATGCTGGATAAAAAAGCAAAACTCAATGGTATGCTGTCTTTAAGAGACTTATCTTACATAATGACAGTCATAGGCTCAAATGAAGTGTTAGAGAAAAATCTTCCAAGCAAATGGAAAATAGAAATAAGCAGGAGTTGCAATCATAATTTCAGACAAAACAGATTTCAAAACAACAAAGATCAAAAAGACAGGAAGGGCTTTACATCATGGTAAAGGGTTCAGTTCAGTAAGAAGAACTAACTATCCTAAATACACATGCACCCAACACAGGAGCTCTCAGATTCATGTAGAAAGTTCTTAAGAGACCTACAAAGAGACACAGACTCCCACACAATAATAGTGTGAGACTTCAACACTCCACTGAAAGTATTAAATAGGTCATCAAGGCAGAAAGTTAACAGAGATATTCAGGACCTAAACTCAGCATTGGACCAAATGGATCTGACAGACATTTACAGAAGCCTCCACCCCAAAACAACAGAGTATACATTATTCCCATCACCACAACCACACTCTTGGACTACAATTCAATAAACACAATGAAAATTGCTCAAAATCATACGATTACAGGGAAATTAAACAACAGGTTGCTGAATGACTTTTCAGAAAACAATGAAATTAAGGCAGAAATTAAGTTCTTTGAAAATAATCAGAACAAATGTAGAACATACAAGAATTTCTGGGACACAGCTAAGACAGTGTTAAGAGGAAGATTCATAGAACTAAATGCCCACATCAAAAAATTAGAAAGATCTCAAATTAACATCCTAACTTCACAACTGAAAGAATTAGAGAAGCAAGAACAAATCAACCCCAAAGATAGCAGAAGACAAGAAATAACAAAAATCAGAGCTAAACTGAAGGAAATTGAGATACAAAAAGCCATTTAAAAGATCGAGTCCAAAAGTTGATGTTTTGAAAAAAATAAAATTGACCACTAGCTAGACTAATTAAGAAGAAAATAGAAGAGATCCAAATAAACACAATTAGAAATGACAAAGGCAGTGTTCCTACTGACCCCACAGAAATTAAAACAACCATAAGAAACTACTGTGAACACCTCTACACACACAGACTAGAAAACCTAGAAGAGATGGATAAATTCCTGGACGCATACACCCTCCCAAGACTGATCCAGCAAGAAATTGATTCCTTGAACAGACCAATAACGAGCTCCAAAAGTGAATCGGTAATAAATAGCCTACCAACCAAGAAAGCCCAGGACATGAGAGATTCACAGCCAAATTCTAACAGATGTACAAAGAAGACCTGGTGCCATTCCTGCAGAAACTACTCCAAAAAATGAGGAGGAGGGACTTCTCCCCAACTCCTTCCATGAGACCAGCATCCTCTGTATACCAAAACCTGGCAGAGACACACGCAAAAAAACACAAAACTTAAGGCCAATACCCTTGATAATTATTGATGCAAAAATCTTCAACAAAACACAATCAAATGCAGCAGCACATCAAAAAGGTAATCCATCACTATCAAGCAGGCTTCATCTCTAGGATGCAATGTTAGTTTAATATACTCAAATCAATAAATGTAATTCATCACATAAACAGAACTAAAGACAAAACCACATGATTATCTCAAGAGATACAGAAAAGGCTTTTGATAAAATTCAACATCCCTTCATATTAAAAATAATAACATCCATCTATGACAAATTCACAGTCAACATTATACTCACTGGGCAAAAATTGGAAGCATTCTCTTTGAAAACTGGCACAAGACAAGGATGCCCTCTCTCACCACTTCTATTCAACATAGTATTGGAAATCTTAGCCAAAGCAGTCAGGCAAGAGAAAGAAATAAAGGACATCCAAAAAGGAAGAGAGAAAGTCAAACTACCTCTGTTTGCAGAGGACATGATTCTATATCTAGAAAACCCCACAGACTTGGCCCAAAAGCTCCTTCAGCTGATAAACAATTTCAGCAAAGTTTCAGGATACAAAATCAATGTACAAAATTTACTAGCACTCTTATACATGAACCACAATGAAACTGAGAGCTAAATCAGTTTCATTTGCAATTACCACCAAAAAAAAAAAAAAAAAAAAAAAAACCCTCTAGGAATACAGCTAATCAGGAAAGTGAAAGACCTCTACAATGAGATTACTCAAAGACATCAGAGAAGCCACAAACAAGTGGAAAAACATTCCATGCTTATGGATTGTGGATAGGAAGAATCAATATGATTAAAATGGCTATTATGCCCAAAGCAATGTACAGATTCAATGTTATTCCTATCAAACTACCAATGACATTCTTCACAGAACTAGAAAAAATTATTTTAAAATTTATATGGAATGAAAAAAGAGTCCAAATAGCCAAGACAATCATAAATAAAAAGGACAAAGTTGGAAGAATCGTGTTACCCAACTTCAAAATATACTACAAGGCTACAGTGACCAAAACAGCATGGTACTCGTACAAAAACAGGCACATAGACCAACAGAACAGAATAGAGAGCCTAGAAATAAGGTCAGCCACACATCTGTGACCATCTGATCTTACAAAACTGACAAAAACCAGCAATGGGGAAAAGAGTCCTGATTCAAAAAATGGTGTTGGGATAACTGGCTAGCCATATGCAGAAGATTGAAGCTGGACACCTTCCTTACACCATATACAAAAATCAACCCAAGATGGGTTAAAGACTTAAATGTAAAACCCAATAGTATAAAAACCCTGGAAGACTACCTAGGCAATACCACTAGGAATGGGTGTCTTTCATGACAAAGACACCAAATCAATCGTAACAAAAGCAAAAACTTGACAGATGGGATCTAATTAAACTAAAGAGCTTCAGCACAGCAAAGGAAACTATCAACAGAGTAAACAGACAACCTATAGAATGGGGGAAAATATTTGCAAACCGTGCATCTGACAAAGGTCTAATATCCTTCATGTATAAGAAACTTAAACAAATTTACAAGAGAAAAACAATCCCATTTAAAGGACTGAACAGACACTTCTCAAAAGAAGACATACAGGCAGCCAATAAGTATATGAAAAAAAGCTTAACATCACTGTTCATTAGAGAAAGTACAAGTCAAAACTACCACGAGGCCATCTCAGACCATTCAGAATGACTATTATTAGAAAGTCAGAAAACAACAGATGCTGGTGAGGTTGTGGAGAAAAAGAAATGCTTTTAAACTGTTGGTAGCAGTGTAAATTAGTTCAACTTTTGTGGAAGACAAGATGATGATTCCTTAAAAACCTAGAGGCAGAAATACCATTAGACTGGACAATCCCATTACTTGGGTATATACCCAAAGAAATATAAATCATTCTATTATAAAGATACATACATGCCTATGTTTATTGCAGAATTACAATAGCAAAGACATGGAATAAATCTAAATGTCCATTAATAACAGATTAGATAAAGAAATTTGATACCTATACTCCATGGAATACTATGCAGCCATAAAAATGAAGGAGATAATGTCCTTTGTGGGAACAAGTATGGAGCTGGAGGTTATTATCCTTAGCAAACTAACACAGGAACAGAAACCAAATACTGCATGTTTTCACTTATAAGCAGGCACGAAAGGATAATAACTTAATGAATAAAAAGAAGGAAACAACAGACACTGGGGTGTACATGAGCAAGGAGGGTGGGAGGAGGGAGAGGAGCAGAAAAGATAACTATTGGGTACTGGGCTTAATACCTGGGTGCTGTAATAATATGTACAACAAATCCCCATCATATGTGTTTATCTACGTATCAAACCTTCACATGGACCCCCAAACCTAAGATAAAAATTACCAAAAAATGGAGCTGAAAAATTTCTATTGCCTAGTGACCTCATAGGTATGATAATGAGTGCAATGAATAACTTATATGTTTGTGGTGATGCTTGTGTAAACAAACCTGTGTTGCCTGGCATGTAAAAGTATAGCATATACAATTATGTACATTACATAATACTTGATAATAAGTGACTATGTCCTTGGTTTATGTGTTTATTGTACTATATTTTTATCATTATTTTAGAGTGTACTTCTGCTTATCAAAAAAAAGGTTAACTAAAACAGCTTCAGAGAGGTACTGCAGGAGAAATTCTGGAAGAAGTCACTTTTATCAATGGAGACAACAGCTTCATTTTATATACACACACACATATAAATATGTATATATATATATAAAAATAAAAAAAAATATATATATATATATAAAATTGCCCATGAAGACCTTCCGGTAAGACAAAATGTTGAGGTGAAAGACACTGATACTGAAGATACTGATCCTGTGTAGGTCTAGGCTAATGTGTGTGTTTATGCCTTAGTTTTTAACAAAAATGCTTAAAAAGTAAAAAATAAAAATAAAAGAAAGAAGAAAATATATGGAATAAGGATATAAAGAGAGAAAATATTTTCCTTTAATTCTACAATTATTTTTGTTTTAAGCCATTATTACAAATAATCAAAAAGTTTAAAAATGTTAAAAGTTTATAAAGTAAAAGTGTTATAGTAAACTAAGATTAATTTATTAAGGAAATTATTTTTAATAAATTTAGTGTTGCTTAAGTGTACAGTGTTTCTAATGTCTACAGAAGAGTACATTAATGTCCTAGGTCTTCACATTGACTCACCACTCACTCACCAACACCCAGAGCTACTTTCAGTCCTGCAAGCTCCATTCATGGTAAATGTCCTATAAAGGTATACTGTTTTTAATCTTTCATACCATATTTTTACTGTATCTTTTCTACATTTAGATACACAAATATTTATTACTGTGTTACAACTGCATACAGTATTCAATACAGTAACATGAGCATGCTGTACAAGTTTATAGCCAAGGAGCAATAGGCTATATCATATAGCCTAGCTGTGTAATAGGCCAAACCATCTAGTTTTGTGTGAGTGCATTCTATGATATTCACACAAGGGCAAAATTGCCTAACCATGCATTTCTTAGAAAGTATCTCCATCATCAAGAGATACATGACTATATTGAGCATGCCTGAGTTGCTCATGTTGCAGGCTCTGATGCCAGGAGTCCCATTTCCTCTGCTGGACCATGAGAAGTCATATTGGAATTAGACTTGTGAGTCTTTTGGAGGATACCATATTTTTTTCTAGGTAGAGTTAGATTAGTGGCATAATCTTTATCAAAGTCAGGTCCTCTTATATTCACTCATGAAGATTCTGTGGCAAAATGATTGACTGGTTCATGGAAAAGTCCAGATTTATAGGCTTTATTCAACAGAAAAAGTCAGCATGTTCAATATTTCTAGCTCTTACCTATCTTGGCCTAAACATCTTTGGTTGCCTAGGACCTTGTTTGCTCTCATTTAGCTGCTATCAGATCGTATCCAGAGCTTATGTTACACTAAGCATTAAGGCTTGTACTAGCCCTGAGTCTATTCAGCCCTTTAATATCATGCATTTATTTATCCAAACGTCCATTTATTTATTCCTGCAATAATTCATTCAACAAATATTTATTGAACCCAGTTAAATGCCAAGTTATCTGAGTGACGCTGGGGATAGACTGTCAGTATACTTTGCTTTTCAAGCAAAACTAAACACAGTACCAGCCCTCGTGTAGCTTACAATGCAGGTGATATTTTTTTGAGTCACACATATAAGTATAAAACTATAGCTGTGATAAATTCACAAAGAGATCTTCGTAGTGCTATGAAAACCTAGAACGGAGGGATATGAACTACTCAAAATCAGATGTGCTTTAGATGAAAAATAGCAGCAATGAGAAGTAGGGTGTTTTAAGCATAGCACAAGGCCTTGCAGTAGGAAGTAACATATCTGTGTCAAAGAACTAAAAGCAATAGTGGCTGAAGCACCAAGCAGAAGACAGGATGGTAAGTGATTCTAGAAAGACTAAGAGGACTTTACAGGCCATATTGGGGTATTGAGGCTATTACCCTGAAACCAATGATAGGTCATTGTGTGATTTAAACCAGGATTGTGACAGGATGGGAAGTTTATGTAGGGGTAAGGACTTAGAAAGTTAACATATTCAGATACAAATTTTAAAAAAGATCATCTGAATACAATGTAGAAAAGGAGTACACCAATATAAATGCTAAAGCAGTGGCAGAAGATAACATAGAGTATGTTCCAAGAGAGATAATAGAGAGAAAATATGCTGATATGGTTTGGCTGTGTCCCCACCCAAATCTCAACTTGAATTATATCTCCCAGAATTCCCATGTGTTGTGGGAGTGACCCATGGCGAGGTAATTGAATCATGAGGGGCTGGTCTTTTCTGTGATATTCTGGTGATAGTGAATAAGTCTCAAGATACCTGATGGGTTTATCAGGGGTTTCGGGTTTTGCTTCTTTCTCATTTTCTCTTGCTGTTGCCATGTAAGAAGTGCCTTTCACCTCCCGCCATGATTCTGAGGCCTCCCCGGCCATGTGGAACTGTAAGTCCAATTTAACCTCTTTTTCTTCCCAGTTTCAGGTATGTCTTTATCAGCAGCATGAAAATGGGCTAATACATATGGTGAATGGAGGAAAAAAGCAAACTGAAGGATGTTTCTTGGGGTATGCCTTGTATAACTGAGTGTGTGATGATGTCGTTAACTGAGCACATAACACTAGAAAAGGACGAGGACTATCTTGCTTGCCCACCTCCCCTTTGTCCACAGAGCATATCCAACATGGCGGCATGCACATCCATTGGCTTTTATTACAGAATATGAAGAAGGCAAATGCAATGACCATTGGTACACCACACAATTGAAACTAACTTGTTCTACTGATATTTATTATAGCCAGTCAGTGTAATGTAGTAGAAAACATAAACTTTGTAATTATACACACTGGATCTAAATCCAGGCTTACCACTTCTTAATTTCGAAATTGTGGAGGTCTCTCAACCTGAACATGGTTTATATTTTGGGCTGGATAATACTAGTTACAAGGGGCTGCCTATGCATTTTTGGGTAGAAGCATCCCTGGCTTCTACTCACTAGGTGCCAGTGGCCTTGCCCCCTTATTGTGACAACCGAAAAGCTCTTCAAACATGGCCAAATATCTCCCAGGGAGGCAAAAATTCCTCCAGTTGAGAACTTTTTTATTTTCCTTGATTTATAATTATATTATCTTAAAATAGCTATGATCTATTTACTTTCATACATGGAATTAGAAATACAAAATTCAACATGAAAGTAAACATTTAGAAATGATCTAATCATAACAATTTATAAATTTTTAAATTTACATTAACATAACAAAATAAACACAGTTTGCTTTTGCTAGGGACCCTTTCAGGGCCTTGGAAGAAGGTCCTGTACCAATGAAGTGCCATGAGACTTTAAAAAAAAATTTATATATTTATTTGTTTATTTTGAGATGGAGTCTCGCTCTGTTGCCAGGCTGGAGTGCAGTGGCTCAATCTTGGCTCAGTGCCATCAGCACCATGAGACTTTATGAGCTTCACAGCAGAAAGGCCTCAACAGAATTCATCATATCTGAAAAATGAAAATGGGATGAGGACAAATGTCCTGTACTCCACAGTCTGCACGGGTTTTCTCTAGCAGGGTCTACTTTTGACTGTGCTTAGAGGTGAAAATGTGCTTCTGTTCTTGTTCCCACTCACTGTGTACTACAAACATCCATGACAACAATCTTTCCATTATTAAACCAGTTATTGTATTCTAGAAGAGATTAAAACTTCTATTATCTAATGTGTCTCTGAAAAAGAGCCTTTTGTTATTTTAACATACCACTTAATTATCAAGTGACAGCTTGTAGGCCCACCTTAAAAGCCCGTTGATTGGAAGATTGATGGTTCAGTGACTGAAAAAGCAAAAAATCAGGCTGCAAACATTATGGTACTCCTTCTAAAATTTAACACTGATCTTATCACCTTAGAAACAACTTCCTCTATGGTGTTTTTATGGGATTCATTGAAGAAATAATTGCCGGTTCTAAAATCTGTTGGAATTTGCACAAGTGTCTAAAGATCTATTAAGAGATTAAGGTTTCAAGATAAGGCAGCTACTGGTTGCACAGTATGTTTATGAAACCCTATATGGTCTGACACTTGGTTAGCATAAAAATGACCTCTCTTTCACTATATGTAAAAATAATTGTAGTCTTTTCTCTGTTAGAACTTCTTTTGGAATAATTAGATTTACAATAGTTGCATTAAATTTTTTTCTCCAAGATGGTGAATTAGAGGGTTTCAGTGAGCCTCAGCCATGTGTAAATAGAAAGATAGTGCATAAAGATCAACTCTGTAAGCTTTCATTCAAGAAGGAAAGTGGGAATCTACTGGAATCATGGAAGACAATCCCAGATCCCAGAGAAGACAGTGCTGGCAAACATTTCCTGTGACAGCGTCTAGCTAATAAAAGTGAGTTCAACCCCAGTGTGTGAGAGAGACAGAGGTTCTCCCTCTGTGACTCACCTTCCCACTGGGGATCCGAGCAACCCAGGCCAAGGGAGAGCACTTTGCTTCCCAGCTCCTGGAGTTAACTTAAGGAGAGGCTTGGAGATGCTGTGTGGGAAAGACACTGGGAATATCTGCAGACATTTTCCCAGACTCAAGACTGAGAGGAAGATGCCATTTTTAATACAGATTCATGCAACGTCAGCCATTCTTTGGTGACCCAGCTGTGTGACTGTGCAGGCATTTCAATCTAAGGCCAGAAATTGGAGCAATTACTCTGAAGTGGGTTAGGGATCCCACAGCCAGAACTGTGAAAAGTGCCTCAGTAGTAGGTGCTGGAATTGTGTTCTCCCCTCTTGTAGGCCTGGCAATTGAGGAGAGCTGCTATAGCTGAAGTTTCTCTTGGGTACTGAGACTTGGAGCCAGGGCCAGCTTGTTGACTTGGAACTGATCTGCATATGCCATTGCTGGGTGCCCTACCCTACTTCCCTGAGAACATGGTGTAGCGGGGCCTTCGCTGCTTCACCCCAAGCAGAAATTCAGGCATTTGGAGTACCTGTTTGCCTGGGTCAGCAGCCTGAGCTGCCCTACCTTTCCCAGACATAGATCTTAGTGCAGGAGGACTCTCCGCTCCATGCCCAGGCAGGTTTCCAGGCATTAGGAGCACCCTAATTCAGCAGACTGAGACACCTCATCCTTCCTGGTAGAGATTCTGGTGCAGGGGGACCCTATCTGCTCCACACTTAGGTAGATCTCCAGACATTTGGAGCATGGACTTTCCTGGTACAGCAGCCCAAGTTGCCCCATTCATCTTGTGCAGAGATTTTGATACAAGGGGGCCCTCTGTGCTCAACAACCAGGCATATCTCCAGGCATCTATAGCAACCACTCTCTTGGAATAGGAGCTTAGGCTATGCTGCAATCTCTATGCAGGGAACTTGGAGCAAAGGAGGTTTCCCAGCTCCACACCTAGGCATACCTCTTGGTACCTGGCAGCCACCCAGTAGATTCTCCCTTGGCACTGGTTCTTGTGCTTGCCATTAGAGGACTTGCAGGCAGACCTGCCCAGTCTGGCCCTGCTTTTCATGGGTCCTGCCTTTCTACCCCAGAGATAAGCAGGGAGCTTAGACCACTGTGCATTCAACCAGTCAACCCATTGCTTGATTAAACAAGGGTTGGGTATATACATAACCATCTTGGCCATAGTCTGCTCATATCTATAAGTACCATCTATGGGCTTGTAGCACAAACTACACATCCCAATATAAAACCTGCTGAAAGAAATGCCTAGAGCTATAGAAGAAAAGCCAAAGACCCTACCCAGCATTTTCTACAATCATATTCCCTAGGGAGAGGCGGAAATGAAAAGGTAAAGAAAAAAATTAATAACATCAAAGGGAAAGAAAGAAAAATTAAAAAAAAAATATTCACACTAAAATCATTACAAAAATTAGAGGTGCCAACATCTCTAGATGAGAAGAAACCAGCACAGAATTTGAGCTGCATGAAAAGTCTGAATGTAGTGACGCCACTAAAGATGACACTAGCTCTCCAGCAATGGTCTTTAACCAAAATGGAAACTCAGAAATAACAGATAAAGAATTCAACACATGGATTGCAAGGAAGGTCATTCAGATCCAAGATGAGGTTTAAAATCAACACAAAGAGACTTCTAAAACAACCCAGGAAAAAAATGAAGAGAGAAACATCTTAAAAAAGAAATCATTCAGAGTCTCTGGAATTAAAAAACTTTAAAAATTCCAAAGTACAATTGAAAGCTTTATCAATAGATTGGATGAAGCAGAATTTCAGAACTCAAAGAATAGTCTTTTGAACTAATCCAATGTGATAAAAATAAAGAAAATATAATTTTAAATTTTTTTCAAATACATGGTTTTATGTAATGTGGGTCCAATGCAAGTGTCGTTGAACTCTTATCTATTTAGTGTGGTATAGTCACTGGTTAGCTTCTATGAAACCCATATAGTTGCTTACTATTTTGAATCAGAGTTTTCCATGATGAAAGCAACCTAATTTTTGTGAGAGATACGGATTTTGGCAGTGACATATGAGCAAGTATTATTACTGCCTAAACTAAAAATGATCAGATTTTAAGCTGTTCAGGGTAAATTCATTGTGTGCCTGATTTTAAGAACACGTAGTCCTAATAATCTGAACTCTCAGTTTCTGAATATTTGATATTACAACTTGCAAAAAATTTTACTTGAAATTTACTCACCACACAAAATAATCTATTGTAATGAATATGTATGTATATACTACTGAAAATATTTTAGTTACACATGAGTTCCAGATGATAGGTTGTGGAGTCCATTGGATTAAGATAGCTGTTTTTCCAAGAGGATTTCATGTCTTATTATTGTTTTAATGTAGGGTACTATTATTCTCATGTATTTATTATGGTTTTAATATAGTGTCTATTATTCTCCTGTGTTTATATAACTATCTTCCAAGCAGGTGGAAAGGCTCTTTAAGAAAGTAGGTGAGTCTAAGAGACCTAGAAAATTTTATAGATTAATAAGAAAGTTGGAAATGATAAGAGCTATTGAGGGAAGTGTGAATATAAAAGTGATTGAATCAAAATTAAAAATCATAGATCCTGGCTGGGCGCAGTGGCTCACACCTATAATCCCAGGACTTTGGGAAGCCAAGGCAGGCGGATCTTGAGGTCAAGAGATGGAGACCATCCTGGCTAACATGGTGAAACCCCTTCTTTACTAAAAATACAAAAAGTTAGCTGGGTATGGTGGCGGGTACCTGTAGTCCCAGCTGCTGGGGAGGCTGAGGCAGGAGAATGGCATGAACCCGGGAGGCGGAGCTGGCAGTGAGCCAAGACCACACCACTGCACTCCAGCCTGGGTGACAGAGTGAGACTATGTCTCAAAAAAAAAAAAAAAAAAAAAAGAAAAAATCAAAATCATAGATCCTGCTAAAGAGTCTGGATTTATTGAAATGGATGTTGAAAGTACTGAAGAACTCTTAGCATCAAATAGTGACAAAATCACTCTTTAGAGAAACATTCAATTTGATGTTCATCATTGGTCCAAGGAAAAGAAAGATGAAGAGCAAATGATAGCAAAGTTTTAAAATAAAATTTACAACTACATACAATGTGGTTGTTGAAAGTGAGTGATGGTGTTCTGAGTAGAAGAATCACATCCAAAAGTTGTAATTATGTATGTAGCATGTGTCTTAGTTTGTTTTGTTTTTGTGACAAAATACCAAGGACTGGGTAATTTATAAAGAAAAAAAATATTTCTGACAGTTCTGAAGGCTGGGAAGTTCAATATCAAGGTTCTGGCATATAATGAGGGCCTTCTTACTATGTCACTCCCATGGTGGAAGTCATCATATGGGGAGAGAGTGTAAGTGCACAGGAAGGACAGCAAGTTAGGGTTAAACTCACTTTTATAACAAACCCACTCCCATAAAAACTAACGTACTCCTAAGATAATGACATTAATCCATTCATGAGGGCAGAGTGCTCATGACCTAGTCACCTCTTTTTAGGCCCCACCTCTCAACACTGTTGCGTTGGAGATTAAGCTTCCAGCACATGAACTTTGGGGGATATATTCAGACCATAGCACCTTGTGTTGTCAGGAGCAAAGGGAACACAAATGTGTCTATTATGAAGGCTTGTTAGCTTCTTTGGCCCATTGCTTCATACATGACTTTAGTCAAAGATAATGGTCATCCAATTTCAGTCTTGAGGGTCAAGAAGAAAAGACTACCTCTTCTTCCTTAGATTCAGAAACTTGGAAATTTACTATTTTACCTATTCTTTCATCAGCTCGCTCACATTCACCCCTACTGCCACCAAACAGCACGACTGCTTACAGCCTCCAAACCTCTCTTCTTGCTAACAAACTAGAGAAACTTGCATTTGCAGGAAACCATTAAAAAGTGCTTTACCAAGGATGACATTTCAACCATTGGTTATATATAACATATTTGACTATTTGTATTATACTACATTTTCATTGAAGTATAGATGTAAAATATAATTATACTGTGCAGTATTAAGTTGTTTTAGTGGTAGATGATTAGGAATGATAATTGCTTCTGCATCTCCAGTATTGAGACATAGTAAGAGCTCAAACTTTTGATGAATCAGTGAATGAATAATAAAAGAAATAGCCATTCCTATGATCATCATCTCTTAGGCTGCCTGGTAACTTCATCATTGTATGAACCTTGCTTTCTATGAAAAAAATGTATTCAGAGTTACAAACATGTTTTACATACACTTTTTTTTTTTCTTTTTTTTGAGATGGAGTTTTGCTCTGTCGCCCAGGCTGGAGTGCAATGGCTCGATCTCGGCTCACTGCAACCTCCACCTTCCCGGTTCAAGTAATTCTCCTGCCTCAGCCTCCAGAGTAGCTGGGATTATAAACACCCACCACCACACCTGGATAATTTTTGTATTTTTAGTAGAGATGGGGTTTCATCATGTTGGCCATGCTGGCCTCAAACTCCTGCCTTCAAGTGATCCACTCACCTCAGCCTCCCAAAGTGCTGAGCCACTGTGGCTGACCTTTGTAAACTTTTGAAACAGAACATCTCATGTCAGAATTTTCCTGCTAGAGTTTTCTATGATTCCCTTATTGAGACCTATGTTTTCTCTTCCTACTCAATCTGTAATTGCCTATTTTCATGTTTTGTACTTTAGATGCAGACTTACTTTCACTCTCAGGATGAAACTTCTCCTTCTGGAACTATGTCTAATGTGCTCCTCTACAAGCCAAAAGATCACGTAGGCATAGTCTGAGAGAAAAGTCATATGTAATTACTTGCTGCACAAATGGCTTTAGATGATGACAGCAGATCCTTTATTCTACTTCATAAACTTAGCCATTTATGCTATGGCTCCAGCTCTACTACTCCTTTCTCCAAAGACACAAGAGTTTCCCTCACTGTAATACAGAAATCTTACTAACAAGGCTTCTCTTTTGCCCTGGGTGCTGACATTATGGTGGACTATCACTTCATTTCCATGTGCACTTTCCTCTGGAGAAGTTTTCTGGTGCTGCCTAACTGGAAGGCTGTCTCATCACAAATTTAATTGCTGCATATGGTATTTCTTTCTTTCTGTTAGGGTTGAGGGTGGAAATTGTCACTCAGATTTGCAGCAGAGTAAAGAACATTTTTCAAGGCTTTTTTTTTTTTTTTTTTTGGAAAAGCTAATTCACTGAATTTCTCAGGAAAGCATTTAGAAATTTCTACAGTTTGAATAAGTCCCTCAAAAAGCTTGTGTTAAAAACTTAATTCTAATGCAGTGGTGTTGAGAGGTGGAACTTTAAAAGGTGATTAGATAATGATGGCTCTGTCTTCATGAATGGATTAATTTCATTATTGTGGAGTAGTTTCCCGAGAAGAAGGATGCATTTGCCTCCCTTTCTTCCTTGCTTTTTTGCCCCTTCTTTCTTTCACATGCATTCTCTTGTCTTTTCCTCTTGCTATGAGATGATGCAGCACAAAGACCCTCACCAGATGCCAGTGTCATGCTCTTGGACTTTCCAGCCTCTAGAACAGTGAGCCAAATATTTTTTTTCTTTGTATCTTATCCAGTCTCAGATATTCTGTTATAGCAGCAGAAAATAAGCTAAGACAGGAATGTTAACTTCTTTCTACTTATGTATTTTTATTTGGTTTCAAGCTATCAAATTAGCATGCTTCCCCTGGCCATAATAAAAATTAAGCAATTTTAATGTGTCTTTCTGCTTTATTTTCTTATCTACCTTTCTTTTCTTTTATGAACTTGGAAATTATTTTTCTTTTTAAACCACATATGCAGCATCTTGTGTTTCTGTCTATTTCATTTCTGTCAATATTTTCTATTGACCAAAAATCTTGAGACGTAAATAGAAATTTGTAGCTTTTATATAATAAGAGAGGATGCTACATTATATTGAACATAAACAGTTTCCTACAATGACACCATATATTCTGAAACTATTAATTCAGAACAAACTTAGAAACTTCTATAGAAAATATGAATCTTGTCAATGATTATCAATGATCCCTAACATCACAAAAAGAAAAGCAAAAAGACATTATGTGCCTCTAATAAATCATAGTATTATCACCAAAATATTGTTACCACAAAATTAAATCAAAGTTTGATCAAGTCTACATATAACTAGCACTTTTCAGGAAATGCAGGGACAAGGGACATGCTAACATCACAGGAATGCCATCAGTAAAATCCAGAACTTACTGATTCAACAAATAAACTGTAAGAAGAAAACAAGTTGGTGAAAAAGTTATAAATCTAGAGCCTCAAAAGATTCATCAACCAACATTTACCTAGATCCTGAGAGAGAAAAAGTTGGAATTGTTGCCCAAATTTTTCATTTGACTGTTAAGAATGGAGTCTTAGAAAGACTAAATAACTTGGCCAAGTTCATACAGCTACAAGAACCCTGACTGCCAAAACTCCTGTTTTCTGAGGCGATATGGCTTACAAGCAGAATGGAATATATTACAGTATACATGTAGGACATGATTTCTGACTTCTGAGCTCAAATAAAAAGTGAATAATTACATAAAATTCTATTTCATAACATAAATAGCAGCATTAATTTGTTTTATTCAATTTAAATTTTATTATTGGTTATATGTAACATCTGTAATATCCTATCATATTCTACATTGAAAAAGGAATTAAGATAAAATAGAAACAAAAACATCTCACATATTTTTTACTTCAAGGTTTAAATTTATTCTTTTTATGGGCATGGCACTAGCTAAGGGGGATGTACATATAATGCTAGATTTGCCTTTGAGCCAAGTTTATACCAAATTTGGTATACAACAAAAACCAAAATAACTTCATTTGATTACTACTCTTGTTCATGAACTAGAATTAATATAGACCAGAGCTTCCCTAAACATTTTTATAAATATATTTGAAAGTCAATGTTGTAGTTTACTGTGTAAGGAGAACAACTTTCTCTGCATTTAACATAGTTAAATCTCTTACACAAGATCTCATTCTTTATACCTTTCATGAGAGTGAGCAACAGGAGAAAATCAACCTTGGGAATGCTTAAGGGAAGATATGGTACTAAAAAAATCTGCTTTATTTTTTAAAAACTCTGCATTCATACTTACCCCATGTGTGTAAGATGAAAGGATTCAAAGCATGAGAACATTCAATGAATAGAGAAAAGATTCTAAATGTTTTACTATTTAGTCAACAAAGACTGCATTTATAATACATTTAAAAATATGTATAAGGGAAGACTTTTTTGCCACTCCTTTCTCATCATGGCCATATTTTTCTTAACTTTTGAACTTCATAAAAATGTCCATGACTATAATGATACTATCAATGAGGCAGTCCAAACATAAGGCATATTTGTTCATCAGTCACATAAAAAGAGTGACTGGCAATAGATAGCACATAGCTTCTTGAGTATAAAAATACAATTAATTTGTTGAGCAATTAAAATAATTTTTCTTGCAATAGTTTTGGGTTTTCACTCAGGAAATAATCACTCTATATTAAACTGATAAATACGAAAATCTGGAGTGATTCTGGAGTGAGTGAACAAATATTTATTGAGTGCCTATTGTGCATAAGGCACAAGACTATGCAATTTTGAGAAAGTAAAATGAATAAAATGGCATTTCCTATGATAAACATTTGACATGATAAATATTGAGATGATAAACATTAAAATGTCAAGTATAAGACCGAGAGACGAGGGCCTGTAGACTTAATATTGTGTAGAGGAACCAGTTAGAAGTATTTTCTGGTTTGGATGTTATATCTGTAAATGAATCAAAGTGCATATTTTAACTTTTGATGTAGGTTAATAAAGTTTTATGGTAAAATGGATAATCCAAAACAGCAGACAACCATGGATCTTGCTCTAGCAATTAATTCATTTATTCATTCATCTATTCATCAAATATTTGAGTGACTCTTTTATGCAAAGTATTTTATAATTACCTTTTTTATTTAATCATTTTCCTGTCATTAGACTTTTAGTATATTCATAAATTTATGCTCAACCCATTTTTTTAAATCCTTGATTTCACTCTATCCCCGCATTTCTATTTTTTTACAAATTTTTGTTTCAGCTTTTATTTTATGTTTGGGGGTACAAGTGCAGGTTTGTTACAGGCTAAATTGCGTGTCACTGGGGTTTAGTGTGCAAATGATTAAGTCACCCAGATAATGAGGATAATACCCAATAGGTGATTTTTTTGACCCTCACCCCCCTTCTACTCTCCACCCTCAAGTAGGCTATGGTGTCTATTGTTCCCCTCTTTGTATCAACATGTACTCAATATTTAGCTCCCACTTACAAGTGAGAACACACAGTGTTTGGTTTTCTGTTCTTGAATTAATTTGCTTAGGATAATGGTCTCCAGCTGCATCCATGTTGCTGCAAATGACATGATTTTGTTCCTTTTTATGGATGCATAGTATTCTATGGTATATAAATACCATATTTTCTTTATCCAGACCAATGTGGATGGGTATTTGGGTTGATTGCATCTATTTGCTATTGTGAGTAGTATTGTGATGAACATACAAGTGCACGTTTCTTTTTGGTAGAACGATTTATATTCCTTTGGTCATATACCCAGTAGTGGGATTGCTGGGACAAATGGTAGTTTTCAGTTCTTTGAGAAATCTCTAAACCGATTTTCACAGTGGCTGAAATAATTTACATTCCCACCAGCAGTGTAGAAACTTTGTTTTCTCTGCAACCTCACCAGCATCTGTTATTTTTCACTTTTTATAATAGCCATTCTGACTTGTGTGAGATGATATCTCATTGTGGTTTTCATTTGCATTTCTCTAATGATTAGCAATGTTGAGCACTGTTTTATTTGCTTCTTTCTCATGAGTATGTTTTCTTTTCAGAAGCATCTTGTTCTTTGCCCATTTTTTAATGAAATTGTTTGTTTTTTGCTTGTTAAAATGTTTAAGTTCCTTATAGATTCTGGATATCAGATCTTTGTAGGATGCATAGTTTGCAAATATTTTCTCAATTCTTTAAGTTGTCTGTCTACTCTGTTGATTGTTTCTTTTGCTGTGCAGAAGCTTTTTAGTTTACTTAGATCCCACTTGTTAATTTTTGTTTCTGTTGCAATTGCTTGTGAAGACTTTGTCATGAAATCTTTACCAAGGCTGATGTCCAGAATGATATTTTCTATGGTTTTACATAGTTTTAGGTTTTACAATTAAGCCTTTAATCCAGCATTTGAGTTGATTTTTGTATATGTTGAAAGGAATGTGTCCAGTTTTAATCTTCTGCATATATGGCTAGCCATTTATCTCAGCAGCATGTATTGAATAGGAGTGTTTTCCTCATTTCTTGTTATTGTTAACTTTGTCAAATATCAGATGGTTATAGGTATGTGGCTTTATTTCTGGGTTCTTTAATCTGTTCTATGTGTCTGTTTTTGTAACAATACCATGATGTTTTGGTTATTGTAGCCTTATACTATAATTTGATGTTGAGTAATGTGGTGCCTCCAGCTTTGGTCTTTTTGTTCAGTATTGCCTTAGCTATTCAGGGTATTTTGTGGTTCAACACAAATTTTAGACTTTTTCTCATTTCTGTGAAAAATCACATTGGTGTTTTCATAGGGACTGAATGGAATGAATAGATTACTTTGGGTAGTATTATTTTAACAATATGAATTATTTGATTTCTTTCTCTTGCCTTATTGTTCTGGCTAGACTTCCAGTACTATATTGAATAAGAATGATGAGAGTGGGCATCCTTGGCTTGTTCCAGTGCTTTTTCAGTAAGATGTTAACTGTGGGTTTTTCATAAATGGTCTTTATTATGTTGAAGTACTTTTCTTCTATACCTAACTTATAAAGAGTTTTATCAAGAAAGGATGGATTGCAATAAGTGAAGACAGTGATCAAAAGAGAAAGTCTTCTTAATGGAAGTAGATTTGGTCTAGATGAAGAAAGCCCAAAGCATAAAGACACATGCTCGTGAATGTTCATTGCAGCACTATTCAAAGATATGGAATCAATCTAAATGCCCATTAATGACAGATTGGATTAAGAAAATGTGGTGCATATACACCACAGAATACTATGTAGTCATAAAAAGAATGTGATTATTTCTTTTGTGGAAACATGGATGAAGCTGGACACCATTGTCCTTAGTAAACTAATGCAGGAACAGAAAACCAAATACTGCATGTTCTTACGTTTAAGTGGGAGCTAAGTGATAACTCACCCTCGTGACCTGAGTTTACCTATGTAAAAAACCTGAACGTGTACCCCTAAATCTAAAATAGAAGTTTCTTAAAAAGAGAAATTAAATTTTATTAAAAATTTTGTTCTGAATCTATTGAGATGGTCATATGTTTTTTCCTTCATTCTATTGATGTAACATATGGCATTTATTGACTTGCATGTATTAAACTGTCCTTTTTTCCCTGGGATAAATCCTATTTGATCAGTGTTTATGTTGTTGGACTTTGTTTGCTAGTATTCTGTTGAGGACTTTTGTGTCTATGTTCATTAGGGATATTAGCCTGTTGTTTTCCTTTTTTGTTGTCTCTTTATCTGGTTTTGCTGTTGAAGAGTTATCTGCACTCCCATATTCATTACAGAACTATTTACAATAGCCGTGGTATGATATTAACCTTGGTGTTCAACAACAGATGAATGGCTA
Organism: Chlorocebus sabaeus; assembly: GCF_047675955.1. Lineage (NCBI taxonomy): Eukaryota > Metazoa > Chordata > Mammalia > Primates > Cercopithecidae > Chlorocebus > Chlorocebus sabaeus. Next base: position 66,182,544 of record NC_132918.1, read on the forward strand.
AAGAAAGCTAAAGAAAATGTGCTATATATACACAATGGAATACTTTTTAGTCATATAAAAGAATGTTTGTTTGGTTTTTTTTTCTTTTTTTTTTTTTTGAGACAGAGTCTCGCTCTGTCACCCAGGCTGGAGTGCAGTGGTGCAATCTCAGCTCACTACAACCTCTACCCACTGGGTTCAAACAGTTCTCCTGCCTCAACCTTCATAGTAGCTGGGATTACAGGCATGTGCTACCATGCCTGGCTAATTTTTGTATTTTCAGTAGAGACAGTGTTTTGCCATGTTGGCCACGCTGGTCTTGAACTCCTGACCTCAAGTGATCCACCCACCTTGGCCTTCCAAAGGGCTGGGATTACAGGTGTGAGCCACTGTGCCCGGCCCTAAAAGAATGAAATTCTGTCATTCACAGCAACATGAATCAAATTGGAGGATATTATATTAAGTGAAATAAATGAGGAAAAAAATGTTAAACACCGTAAGTTCTCATTCACATGTAAAGCTAAAAAACAAACAAACAAACAAAAAAATGAAAAAACAAAACCTAGATCTCATAGAAGTAAAAAGTAGAACAGAGGCTAGGAAGGGTAGTGGGAAGGACTGGATAGGGAGAAATTTATTAAAGAATACAAAATTAAAACTAGATAGAAGAAATAATTTATAGTGTTCTATACCACTGTAGTATGACTATAATTTCTAGTGTTCTATACCACCGGAGTATGACTATAGTAAAAAATAATATAGAGTTTCAAAGAGCTGGAAAGAAGATATTGAATGTTTCCAATGCAAAGAAATAATAAATGTTGGAGATGATAAATATGCTAATAATTATCCTGATCTGATCAGTATACATTCTATGTATCAAAATATCAACTGCAGGAATATGTACAATTATTTGTCAATTAAAAAATAATTTTAAAATGGACAAAGGACCTAAATAGATATTTCTCAAAAGAACATATGCAAATGGCCAACAGGTAAATTTAAAAATGCTCAAAGTCACTAATCATTAGGAAAGTACAAATTAAAACCACATAAAGATATCATCTGATACCTCTCAGAAAGGCTATTATTATTCAAAGGAGGAAAGATACCAAGTTTTGGAAAGGATGTGGAGAAAAGGGAATTATTGTATCCTACTGATGAGAATGTAAATTCATACAATCAGTTTGAAAAACAACATGGAATCTCCTCCAAAAACTAAAACTAAAAATACCATATGATCAAGCAATCTCACTTTTGGGTTTATATCTAAAGGAAATTAATATATCAAAGAGATATCTGCACCCCTATATTCTTTGTGACAGTATTCACAATAGCCAAAATGTGGAATTAAGTGTCTACCAATAAATAAATGGATAAAGAAAATATCGTGTATATACACAATAAAATACTATGCAGTCTTAGAAGAAAAATTTTTTTCCATGCAGCAACATAGATGAACATGAAGGATGTTATAAGCCAGTAACAGAAAGATAAATACCACATGATCTCACTTAAATGTGGAATTTTAAAAATGGAAACTCATAGAAGAGGATAGAACGGTGTCTACCAGGGGCCAATAGGGGTCTTGGTGGGGGAGATGTTGGTCAAAGAACGTAAAATTTTAGTCAGAATGGGAGGAAAAACTTCTGGAGATCTATTGTACAACATAGTGACTATGGTTAGTAAAAATGTATTCTTGAAAATTGCTAAGAGTGTAGATTTTAAGTGTTTTCATCACAAAAGATAAGCATGAATGGTAATGCATATGTGAATTAGCTCAATTTAGCTATTCCACAATGTACACATATTTTAAAAACATCATGTTGCACATAATAAATATTAAAATTTTTATTTGCTAATTTAAAAATAAATTAGAAATTAAATAGTGAATGAATGACTGAAACAAAAATTTTGTTAATGAGCTCTTATGAGATAGCCCTTGTTATCTCCCTATGCTTGTCTTCAAAACTAACCTGCATTCTCGTCAATCATTGTGCTTGCAGTTCCAGAATGGATCAATATATTTGCCATCTGTCATTGCTGTGAACTTTTACAAAATGTCTTTTTACCCTCTCAAAATATAATTTTGTTGTATTCCTTGTACTGTTTATTGCTCTTATGTATTTTATTCTCTGAGTATGATATTTCTCAATATCACAACAGCCTTCCTTTCTTAGAATAAATCATGCTTGATCATGATAATTATTTTTAAAGTTGAATTCTATTTATTAAATTTTTGTATCCACATTTATAAGGGACAGGGACATAGAGTTATTTCTTTTATTATTGCTGGGTTTTGGTATTAAAATAATGCCATCCTATTGCAGGAATTGAAAATGTTTCTGTCTTTTAATATGTGCGATATATTTTATATTACATTTGAATTAGCTTTTCCTTTAACATGCAATAAATAAATAACAAAAACCCTCAATATAAAATGGTCTGATACCAAAGGCTTATTTGAAGATAATTATTATTTTGTTTTATTTTTTAGTTTTTACAGATTCAGGGATACACATGCAGATTCGTTACATGGATATGTTGCCTAATGGTGAGGTTTGGGCTTCTGTGCACATTACCCGAATAGCAAACGTTGTACCATGTGGCTACTTTTTCAACCCTAATCCCTCTATCCTCCCTCCTTTTGAATTATCCTTTATCTATTATTTCCCTTTGTACATTAATATGTATCTATGGTTTAGATCCTACTTATCTTCCTGTTTTTGATTTATTTTACTTAGAATAATAACCTCTAGCTCAATCCATGTTGCTGCAAAATATATGATTTCATTATTTTTTTAATGGCTGAATAGCATTCCATAGTGTATATGTACAACATTCTCTTTGTCCAGTCATCCATTGATGAACACTGAGGTGTCTCTCATGACTTTGCTATCATAAATACTACTGTGATAAACATATGAGTGCAGGTGTCTTTTTTGATATAACAATTTATTTTCCTTTGGGTATATAACCAGTAAAGGGATTGCTGGATTAAATGGTAGTTCTATTTTTAGATCCATCTCCACACTGTTTTCCACAGAAACTGTACTAAATTACATTTCCATCAAGTGTATAAGAATTTCCTTTTCTTTACATCATTGCCAACATTTGTGGTTTTCTGTCTTTTTAATTACAGCCATTTTGGCTGGTATGAGATAGTATTTCATTGTGATTGTGATTTGCATTTATCTGATGATTAGTAGTGAGCATTTTTTCATATACCTGTTGGCCACCTGTATGTCTTTTTTTTTTTTTTTTTGAGAAATGTCTCCTCATGTCCTTCACCCCCTTTTAAATAATGTTATTTGATTTTTTTTTCTTGTTGAGTTGTTTGAGTTTCTTGCACATTTTGAATATTGATCCTATGTCAGATGCATATTTTTCAAATATTTTCCCCCATTCTGTAGATTGTCCGTTTATTGATTATTCCATTTGCTGCGTAGAAGCTTTTTAGTTTAATTAAGTATCATTTGTCTATTTTTGTTTTTGTTGCACTTGCCTTTGAGGACTTATTCATACATTCTTTCCCAAGGTCCATGTTGATTATGGTGTTTCCTAAGCTTTATCCTAAGATTTTTATAGTTTCAAGTCTTACATTTACATTTTTAATTCATTTTGAGTTGCTTTTCATAGATGTTGAAAGATAGAGGTTCAGATTTATTCTTCTGCATATGAATATCCAATTTTCCTAGCATAATTTATTGAATAGTTTTCTTTGTCATGTATTTTTATTGACTTTGTTGAAGATTATTTGGTTGTAGGTATATGGCTTTATTTTGGAGCTCTCTATTCTGTTCCCTTAATCTATATATTTATTTTTGTACGAGTACCATGCTGTTTTGGTTACTATAGCCTTGCAGTATAGCTTGAAGTCAGGTAATGTGACACCTTGAGCTTTGTTCTTTTGCTTAGGAATTGTTTGGTTGTTTGGACTCTTTATTTTTTAATTCCATATGAATTTTAGTATTGTTTTTTCTCATTCTGTGAAAACTGATGTTGGTAATTGGAAAGGAATTGCATTGAATGGAGATGTGTATTTAATAATGTTTGTTACCTATATTACTAATATTTTTCAGACTATTACTTCTTTTAGAATAATTTTGGAACAATATTTTCCCGAGGAAATTATATACTTCATGGAGACTTATTTTAGGTTTCTTAAAACATAATTGAGAATATTATTCTCTGATAATGTTCAATTCCCTCTGTGTCTATTATTACTGACAGTGTTTTATTTCATTTTAATGATTAATTTCATCTTCATGTTTATTATTTGATTTCCTCTGCCTTTCTTAAAATCTTGTTTTCTTTATAAATTTGCAAATTAATTTTCTAAGACAACCACCAAAAACAAAAACAGTCAAAAGAACAAAAGCAGAATAAAAAAGGTAAAAAAAAGTAAATAACTATCTGGAAGAAATACATATATATTGTATATACATATAAATACATATAAAGAAACATAAATAAATTATAAATGGAATAAATTCATTAGCCAAAAGACACACGTGGTCAGAATACCTAAAAAATATAAGGAAAGTTACAGGAAAATAGAAAGTAAAAAGATGGGCTAAGATAAATCAGGCAACCAAAAGAAAGTTGGTTCGCCTGTATCATTATCAGGGAAAATCAACCTTAAATTAGAATAATTATTCAAGATAAAGAAGGTAACTACACAATGATAAGAACTTGATTTCACTGAGGGAAGTTTAGTTACTTAAACTTTGTATGCATGTGATGTGAATTCAGAGGGGTAGACTGTAATAACTATTCTGGTAATTGATAGATCAAGCAGACAATGCATTAGTAAGGATGTAGAACATGTGAAAAACACAATTAACAGTCATGATATAATGAAGATATATAGATTCCTAAAGGCAACAAATAGAGAATACTCATTTCTTTGAAACACACATGAGATTTATGAAAATTGACTGCAAATTATATAAAACAAACTTTAACTTAATTTCAAAGAATCAAATTTTCTTTAAACACACCTATTGTCTAAAAGGTATGTGTACTCCATCTCTCAGAATCTGCATCCAAGGGCTGAGTGAACTAGCCCTTATCACCACTGTAGAGAATCTTTTATCTTTGAACAAAGTGCTGCAAAAGACAGAGACAATGTACTCCATCATTGGAGTATTGTGATTTGGACCCACTACTTGTGGTTGAAGTTGGTTGGAACTATCAGTGTAGGTACTCAGAGCTGGAGGTTGGAGTCTTCTTTTTGTTTTTTTTGTTTTTTTTTTTTGTTTTTTTGAGACAGAGTCTTGCTCTGTCGCCCAAGCTGGAGTGCAGTGGCGGGATCTCAGCTCACTGCAAGCTCCGCCTCCTGGGTTTACGCGATTCTCCTGCCTCAGCCTCCCGAGTAGTTGGGACTACAGGCACCAGCCAACTCGCCCGGCTAGTGTTTTGCATTTTTTTTTAAGTAGAGACGGAGTTTCACCATGTTAGCCAGGCTGGTCTCAATCTCCTGACCTCGTGATCCGCCCGTCTCGGCCTCCCAAAGTGCTGGGATTACAGGCTTGAGCCACCGCGCCGGGCCCGGAGTCTTCTGATTTTAGTTCCCAGCCATAGGCCTGTACCTGCAAGTCACCACTGATTTGGCAGAAGTAAGTTCCAGAAGTCAGAGCAGGAGAGTTTCAAATTGTCACCTTAATTGGAGTCATATTGCAAATCTTCTATCAGAGTGAATATCAGATTCTTACTGGACCAAGATGAACATGATGATAGTCTTCATGTCAATTGGCTTTCATCACATTTGGACTAAATTCTTTGTCTTCTCTCCTTTCTTCATTATACAATGAGGTTGTTGAACACTGCCCAACCATGCTACTTATGTTACAGAGTAAACTCATATCGTAGCTAAATCATCCAAGATAAGCACTTTTGTTGCAGCCTGACCTTTGGGCTGACATCTGACTTCTCTCTATACCTTGGATCCATCTCAGCAAAGTGACTAGAATCCTGAATCTGTGATTCTGTAGATCAAGTCTCAGTGAAATTGCGGTTTCTCTGAACTGTTGGAGCCTAAAAATGGCATAGACTGGGGAAACTAAGGTCAAAATAGAAAAAAAAGAAAAAGAAAACATCCAATTAGAATATAAGAAAGCTCCAAAATGCCACTAGATTTACTCCTTTTGTTGCAAAGGTCATTATAACTTCTATGGTATTTCTGCCAAGGATTTTCAAGTATTTCATCTATTGTAATTGAAAGAGTGTACAATGGGAACTATGTGGTTCTGTTGCATTGTAAAGCACACCATGGGGGATTTCTAGGTGGTGTATTCATGATTTCACACCTTCTGTAAAGAAAGTATAGATGATGTTTACATAAATTTAAAAATCACATATCACAGAGAGTGTGTAAGAATAACTAAAATGTAGCAAATCAGTTAAGTGTTTAAAAGTTATTCAAGAAAATAAATCTGAGATCATCTCAATACAATATTAAGCACCTATTCTGTGCTTTGTTAGGCATTTGCTAGTATGAAAAAGCCAGAGTTTATCTGCAAGAAGTGTCAAAAAAGACCTAAAATGAATTATAATAAGTTATCCATTCTACTGAGAACATATATAAAAATTAATTCCTCTTTTGAGGAGAGATGGGAGGTTTATAAAAACATAAAGAGCAAGTGATATTTGAATTAGATAATAAGATAAAGAAATAGTGACAATGTTAGCAGGTATGTTCCTGTAAAAAAAGAAAAAAAAAAGGTAAGAAGGGAGTGCAGTATGAAAGGTCCTACAAATATTTGTTCCTTATGTTAATGTTTGGATCATACAGCACATTCACCTTTCAGAAAGTTTGTACATGCACCACCTTATGTTTTTGTTGACAGCTCCAGACAGGTAGTCATATGATATCATCATTGATATGTTACAGATAAGCACATGTGTTCTCATGAAGCATTTAGTAGGAAAACAAAAGAACTGGGACAAGAAACTGCTTTTTGCCATCTTGAAGTTCAATGATTTTTTTTTTTTTTTGCCATACTCCAATCATTTTACACAATTATTAGTTTTCCTAAGAACTGTGAGAGGCAATTAATGACAATTGTTACTGATTTCATTCACATGCCACAGAATTAAATAGAAATTTAGCAGTAGCTCTGTAGTCAAAGAGGAGGTATATTTTGTTCCTATTGAAAGAGTTCCTATATTGAAAGGGAAAATAATTTTATGGTCATAAATATAAAGTTGTCGCATTTTTTTCTGGAGATAATATTAAAGAACAATTAGTCCACTTGCTCTTTTTTTCTCTGTTGAGTTAAAACATATATAGAGAAATGTGTACAGATATAAGTGGTCAGATATATGAGCTCTCACTAAGTGAATACACTTGTGTGATAAGCAGTTGGGTCAAGGAACAGATGATGACCAGCTCCCCAGATGTCATCCTGTATACTGTCTTCCAGTCACCAAGGTTAATCATTATTCTGACTTCTTACATCATAGATTGGTTTGCCTGTTTTTGAACTTTATGTGAATGGAATCATTCACTGTGTCCTCTCTTTTATCTAGTTTCTTTTGCTCAACATTATATTTCTGAGATTTATTTATATTGTTGCATGTAGTTGTATGCATTCATTCTCATTGCTGTATAATATTCTACTATGTGAATATATTACAGGTTATTTCTCTTTCGACTGTAATAAGCATCTATTTTGGACAATGAATAGTGGCATTATGAATATATTGTACTATCTTTTGTTTTGCCTGATTTTAAAATTATGTAGAAGAGAGCTTCGTTAGATAAGTTTAAAAATGTAAGCCAACTTCATTACAATTTTTCTGAGTAGTTCAGAAGAATAGAAATAGAAATGGTTAAAAAGAAGTGGATGGGAGAGAGAAGATAGTTGAGGAGAAAATGAAAGAGGGTACCACCTTCATTGCTATCTCTAGTATGTAATTACCATGTAATTATGATAATGATGGTGATGGTGATGGTAGCAGTATTGAGTATTTGGCAGGTACCAGATATCCTACTAAATGTTTTATATCTGTTATCTCCTTTAGTCTTCAAAACAGTCTATGGGAATTTTACAATAATTATTCACATTTTATGGAGGAAACTGAGGCTGATACATATCAAATTACTTGCTTAAATCACACGGCTAGAAATGGATGAAAACAGAGTTTGAGTTCTGCCTGTTTTCTCTAAATGCACCCCTCTAAGCTTAACCACTATACTCTTACATTGCTTTTTAAGATGCAGATAATTTTATCCCTATTTTCCAGTTGAGGAAACTGGTTCTTGACGGTAACTTGTTCAAGATCACATAGATAAAAAGTGGTAGAATCAGAGTATGAAAAAAATTAACCCAAAGTCCAGAGTTTTGAAAGTGCTAGAACAGATAAGAGGGAAAGTCAAGAGGAAAGATACAGGATCGAATAAAAACGTTATTTAGCACATTCATCAGTAAGTGTTCAAACTGTAAAAGAAAAATAATGAAGTATTTAAAAATGGCAGAGTTTAATGGAGGGAATGAGTTATACGGTGATGAAAGAATTGATAAGCCGAACAGTGGATAGTGTGGCAACTAGGGATAAGCATTCATGGAAGAGGACTAAAACAAGGACAAAATGAGCAAATGGTAACAGATCTTAGAAATCTGGGTCACCCAGTGGAAGCTGAAACCATAGGGACTAATTTCGTGTGAAAGGATGGAGAATATCAGATGTAAAATTGTGCAAATTAGATGGAGAAGACCCAAGAATTAACAAAGATGTTTCTAAGGCTGTGGGAGAAATCTGGACTTGTAGGAATCTCTGGCAAAGGGAAAATTATTAAATAACTTACCTTTCTAGTAGAGAGAGTACTAAAGGGAAATAGTGAAGGACTATTAAATGTCAAATGAATCCAGAAGATTTTGATTTCTGAAGGATGCACATATTCTAGCCCAGCACATCTCGAAATCTAGTACATGGAGATTCGACTGGAGGGCTTGTTGAAGCAGATAGAGAGTCCAGGGCTCGACTCTGGAAATTCTGACTCCCTGAGTCTTGGATGGGACCTCACGTTCTGCATTTCTAATAAGATCCAGGTGTTGCTCATAACAGTTGACTCGCAGAAGGTATGTTGAGTCGTTTCAGCATTTAAATTCACCACTTACGTACTAAATGAATAGTAAATAAGTGGTAGGTCCTCAGAAGATCTGATCACCTAGAAGAGGATGATTATTATTATACCCAACATATAGAATATCACCTTCTCTTATCGTAGTCATCCCCGTGATACAAACAAAAAGGTTGGCATTCAGTAGCATTTCATTTGTTCATTCAGCTACAGGTAAATATCTCCGCCAGACAAAACCTTATTTTGATATAATTTTTTTCCCTTAAAAATGAAAATAAAAGTCAATCAACCATTATTTTTTCAAAGTATTGTTGTGATCATATTAAATAGTTAGAAACATAAGCTGGTATGGTGGTTCATGCTTGTAATCTGGCATTTTGGGAGGCTGAGGGTGGGTGGTTTGAGTTCAAGAGTTGGAGACCAGCCTGGGCAACATGGCAACATACTGTCTGTACAAAAAAAAAATACAAAAATTAGCTGGGCATGGTGGTGCATGCCTGCAGTCCCAGTTACTCGGGAGGCTGAGGTGGGAGGATCACCTGAGCTCCAGGAGGTGGAGGCTGCAGTGAGCCCCAACGGCTTCAGTGCTCTCCAGCCTCCAGCCTGGGCAATGGAGTAAGATTCTGGCTGAAAAACAAGACAAAATGAAAAAAGTTAAAAACAGCATCTTCATTTTTCAGATTATGAAATTGCAAACATTATGGCATTTTTATTTTATTAACACTGACCTAATTTCTCAATTTAGGATTTGACACACAGGCTAGTGTAGATTTTCAATGTTAATGTAATGCCTTCTTGAAATATATTAATGTGAAACTCGCTAAGCTTATTTTGTAGTAAATATCCATATGGTTATTTTTAGTGCCTCCTTGTTCACAGTCTCCACATTATTTCCTCTCCTATATACAAGCATTAATTCACTCATATAGATAAATACATGCTGCTCAACTCCAACACCCTCTCAGACATACGTATTTTATAACTCAGTAAATCTTAATGTACATAGACACTCTCCTCTTTTCTGAGTTTTCATTTTCTTGATCTCTCCCTCTCACAGGAAGGACTCTAATCCCCTATTCCTTCTAGAATGACTCATTATTCGTAAGCATTGATAGAACTTCTCTGGTCATTTGGTCTAGGCCCTTTAAAAGATTTGAATCTATTTTGCATCTGTAACTCAGGATTCAGATTTCCTTTCCAATTTAGGATGTTATTCAGTTCCTTAATCATGTGTTCCTTTCTAGAACTAGCATCCATTTGTTTCCTGTTCTGTCTTCTCTGAGCCAAATTTCTGGTTTATTTTATGCTTATGCTTCAGAGCACAGGCATTGAAATTTTTTGCAACACATGTGCCATGCTGGAAGTATTATTTAACATTGATTTATTCATTTTCAAGTTATTATAGATAATAGGCATTTTCTAAAAAATAGTATATCAGCTGGGCGCAGTGGCTCACGTCTGTAATCCCAGCACTTTGGGAGGCTGAGACGGGTGGATCACGAGGTCAGGAGATCGAGACCATCCTGGCCAACACGGTGAAACCCAGTCTCTACTAAAAATACAAAAAAAAAAAAAAAAAAAATTAGCTGGGCGTAGTGGTGGGCGCCTGTAGTCCCAGCTACTCGGGAGGCTGAGGCAGGAGAATGGCGTGAACCCAGGAGGTGGAACTTGCAGTGAGCCGAGATAGCACTCCAGCCTGGGTGACTGAGCGAGACTCTGTCTCAAAAAAAAAAAAAAATATATATATATATATATATAATATATCACCAAATATAACCATTTGTTATGAAACTGTTAAATGCCAGTTTTTTTTGTTTGTTTTTAAATTTTAGGGAGCCTTGAAAAGTTTAGGAAAGTAGAAGAAAGTGGGAATTGCAGCAAATTTCAGTTATAAAAAGCAATGTACAAAATAGATGATTCAGCAAAAGAGGAGATAAAAAAGGCACTCGTGAAATAATTTTGATCTCCTCCAGGTCACTAAGAGCTACAAGAAGCCACAGTTCCAGCCGGGCGCGATGGCTCAAGGCTGTAATCCCAGCACTTTGGGAGGCCGAGACGGGCGGATCACGAGGTCAGGAGATCGAGATTATCCTGGCTAACATGGTGAAACCCCGTCTCTACCAAAAAAATACAAAAAACTAGCCGGGCGCCTGTAGTCCCAGCTACTCGGGAGGCTGAGGCAGAAGAATGGTGTAGACCCGGGAGGCGGAGCTTGTAGTGAGCTGAGATCCGGCCACTGCACTCCAGCCTGGGCGACAGAGCAAGACTCCATCTCAAAAAAAAAAAAAAAAAGAAGCCATAGTTCCCACACAAAGCCATACTTGAATTCTTGGCAGGATGGAAGCTTTAGAAATTATTGAATTTTTTCTTGTCTTTAGGCAAGGACATCTCTAAGCCAAATTACAGACATAACCCTCTTCCTAAGTTAAAATTGCCTGGAAGGAAAGATCCTGCAGATCCTGCAAAGATCCTTCTTTGCAATCTTCAGTTCGATATTTGGGAGCACTCACTCTTTCTTCCTTTTATTGCTTTTGCAGTAATTTTCTGTGCATACGCAAGAATTGTACTGACTACGCCTTATGTAATTTGTATGGTTGATGCTGAGAAATGTATTGCCGTTCATCTTCTACAATAAAGCCAAACAAAGAAAAAAAAACTAAAAAAGGAGTTTCAAATTTGTCTGTGGAATAAAAAGGGTGTAATGCAGAGCAGTTGCATGCAGTAACATAAGTACACAATTTTAAAGTAGGTGTTTTTGCAGGCTAGATTTTGTTTTTCAAGAAACCACAGAAACAATGTCCAAGATTCTCAGTGTAAATATTTGCATGTTTCTGAATTTTTCAACTGGCTTAAGAGATTCAGGCATTACACATGAGAATTTGCTATAAAATGGCATAAATAACTTCAGAGTTAGGAAATACATGACAAATTAGGCAGCTGTCTTGTGGGCAATCAGCATGCTTGCCTCCTTAACTCGTCATTATTGACTAGGAGAAGCAGTGGACACAGTCTCAGAAGTTGAGAGCCATTTGAGAATCAGTTGAGAAGTCTGAGAACCAGACATGTGGGATAAGTTCAAAACCCTGTCTTAACTGCTCAAGCTCTGCTGTGAACCACATCATTTTTCCTTTTGTCCTTTCTCTGGTCTGACATGGAGAACTGATTGAATTCTCTTTAGAGTTGGGTTGTGAATTCCATGAGTGCAAGAGGTGTATCTGGCCTTATACTTCTGTATGTCTATCATTGAAGATACTATCTGAATCAAAGTAGAACTTTGTTTAAAAAATGAATTAAGCAAAAGATAGAATTCAGGAGCTAAGGAAGCAGAGAAATGCATTTACTTGACTTTTTAGATCAACTTTCCTGTATGCTAGGGTTTTCTTTTTTCCAAGAATGATTACCACATTTAAAAAATTGAGATGTAATTTATGTACCATAAAATTTATCCTTTAAAAGTGCCTCATTTAGTGGCTTTAAATAGATTCATAAAATTGTGCAACCATCACCGCTATCTAATTCCACAACATTTTCATCACTCCAAAAAGAAATGTCATAATGCCATATCCACATACATACACACACATACTATGACAGCTAATAAATAAATTCAGCAAAGTCACAGGATGCAAAATCAACACCAAAGTCAATTGTATATTTATACACAAGACATGAATGCCCTGAGAATGAAATTAGAAAAACAACTTCATTTATAATATCATAAAAAAGTTCTCAGGAATAAATTAATAGTATGTGTGTGTGTGTGTATGTGTGTGTATGTATGTATGTATTTCTTAAGATTTTCTGCATGCAAAATAATGTCATTTGCAAATAGAAATCATTTTTCTTTTTCCTTCCCAACCTAGATGATTTTTATTTCTTATTGTTTGCCTAATTGCCCTTGCTGAACATTGGGTACTAGGTATAGTAAATGTGGCAAGAGATGACATCCTTCTCCTATTCTTGTTTGAGTACCACTTCTCAAAAACAAAAACTACATAGATTTATAGTTCCCAGATTGTTTGGCTCATTATTTAACTTTCTTCTCAACCAAACTTTTTTTTTTTTTTTTAATACTGTAAGTTCTAGGGTACATGTGCATAACGTGCAGGTTTGTTACATATGTATACCTGTACCATGTTGGCGTGCTGCACCCATCAACTCGTCAGCACCCATCAACTTGTCATTTACATCAGGTATAACTCCCAATGCAATCCCTCCCCCCTTCCCCCTCCCCATGATAGGCCCCAGTGTATGATGTTCCCCTTCCCGAGTCCAAGTGATCTTATTGTTCAGTTCCCACCTATGAGTGAGAACATGCGGTGTTTGGTTTTCTGTTCTTGTGATAGTTTGCTGAGAATGATGGTTTCCAGCTGCATCCATGTCCCTACAAAGGACACAAACTCATCCTTTTTTATGGCTGCATAGTATTCCATGGTGTATATGTGCCACATTTTCTTAATCCAGTCTGTCATGGATGGACATTTGGGTTGATTCCAAGTCTTTGCTATTGTGAATAGTGCCGCAATAAACATACGTGTGCATGTGTCTTTATAGCAGCATGATTTATAATCCTTTGGGTATATACCCAGTAATGTGATGGCTGGGTCATATGCTACTTCTAGTTCTAGATCCTTGAGGAATCGCCATACTATTTTCCATAATGGTTGAACTAGTTTACAATCCCACCAACAGTGTGAGAGTGTTCCTATTTCTCCACATCCTCTCCAGCACCTGTTGTTTCCTGACATTTTAATGATCGCCATTCTAACTGGTGTGAGATGATATCTCATTGTGGTTTTGATTTGCATTTCTCTGATGACCAGTGATGATGAGCATTTTTTCATGTGTCTGTTGGCTGTATGAATGTCTTCTTTTGAGAACTGTCTGTTCATATCCTTTTCCCACTTTTTAATGGGGTTGTTTGTTTTTTTCTTGTAAATTTGTTTGAGTTCTTTGTAGGTTCTGGACATTAGCCCTTTGTCAGATGAGTAGATTGCAAAAATGTTCTCCCATTCTGTAGGTTGCCTGTTCACTCTGATAATAGTTTCTTTTGCTGTGCAGAAGCTCTTTACTTGAATTAGATCCCATTTGTCAATTTTGGCTTTTGTTGCCATTGCTTTTGGTGTTTTAGACATGGAGTCCTTGCCCAGGCCTATGTCCTGAATGGTATTACCTAGGTTTTCCTCTAGGATTTTTATGGTATTAGGTCTAACATTTAAGTCTCTAATCCATCTTGAATTAATTTTCGTATAAGGAGTAAGGAAAGGATCCAGTTTCAGCTTTCTACTTATGGCTAGCCAATTTTCCCAGCACCATTTATTAAATAGGGAATCCTTTCCCCATTTCTTGTTTCTCTCAGGTTTGTCAAAGATCAGATGGCTGTAGATGTGTGGTATTATTTCTGAGGACTCTGTTCTGTTCCATTGGTCTGTATGTCTGTTTTGGTACCAGTGCCATGCTGTTTTGGTTACTGTAGCCTTGTAGTATAGTTTGAAGTCAGTTAGCGTGATGCCTCCAGCTTTGTTCTTTTGACTTAGGATTGTCTTGGCAATGCGGGGTCTTTTTTGGTTCCATATGAACTTTAAAGCAGTTTTTTCCAATTCTGTGAAGAAACTCATTGGTAGCTTGATGGGGATGGCACTGAATCTATAAATTACCTTGGGCAGTATGGCCATTTTCACGATATTGATTCTTCCTATCCATGAGCATGGTATGTTCTTCCATTTGTTTGTGGCCTCTTTTATTTCACTGAGCAGTGGTTTGTAGTTCTCGTTGAAGAGGTCCTTTACATCCCTTGTAAGTTGGATTCCTAGGTATTTTATTCTCTTTGAAGCAATTGTGAATGGAAGTTCATTCATGATTTGGCTCTCTGTTTGTCTGTTACTGGTGTACAAGAATGCCTGTGATTTTTGCACATTAATTTTGTATCCTGAGACTTTGCTGAAGTTGCTTATCAGCTTAAGGAGATTTTGGGCTGAGACGATGGGGTTTTCTAAATATACAATCATGTCATCTGCAAACAGGGACAATTTGACTTCTTCTTTTCCTAACTGAATACCTTGATTTCTTTCTCTTGCCTGATTGCCCTAGCCAGAACTTCCAACACTATGTTGAATAGGAGTGGTGAGAGAGGGCATCCGTGTCTTGTGCCAGTTTTCAAAGAGAATTTTTCCAGTTTTTGCCCATTCAGTATGATATTGGCTGTGGGTTTGTCATAAATAGGTCTTATGTTTTTGAGATACGTTCCATCAATATCGAAATTATTGAGCGTTTTTAGCATGAAGGGCTGTTGAATTTTGTCAAAAGCCTTTTCTGCATCTATTGAGATAATCATGTGGTTTTTGTCTTTGGTTCTGTTTATATGCTGGATTACGTTTATTGATTTGCATATGTTGAACCAGCCTTGCATCCCAGGGATGAAGCCCACTTTATCATGGTGGATAAACTTTTTGATGTGCTGCTGGATCCAGTTTGCCAGCATTTTATTGAGGATTTTTGCATCGATATTCATCAGGGATATTGGTCTAAAATTCTCTTTTTTTGTTGTGTCTCTGTCAGGCTTTTGTATCAGGATGATGTTTGCCTCATAAAATGAGTTAGGGAGGATTCCCTCTTTTTCTGTTGATTGGAATAGTTTCAGAAGGAATGGTACCAGCTCCTCCTTGTACCTCTGGTAGAATTCAGCTGTGAATCCATCTGGTCCTGGAGTTTTTTTGGTTGGTAGGCTATTAATTATTGCCTTAATTTCAGAGCCCACTATTGGTCTATTCAGGAATTCCGCTTCTTCCTGGTTTAGTCTTGGGAGAGTGTAAATGTCCAGGAAATTATCAATTTTCTTCTAGATTTTCTAGTTTATTTGCATAGAGGTGTTTATAGTATTCTCTGATGGTAGTTTGTATTTCTGTGGGGTCAGTGGTGATATCCCCTTTATCATTTTTTATTGCGTCTATTTGATTCTTCTCTCTTTTCTTCTTAATTAGTCTTGCTAGCGGTCTATCAATTTTGTTAATCTTTTCAAAAAACCAACTCCTGGATTCATTGATTTTTTGGAAGGTTTTTTTTGTCTCTATCTCCTTCAGTTCTGCTCTGATCTTAGTTATTTCTTGCCTTCTGCTAGCTTTTGAATGTGTTTGCTCTTGCTTCTCTAGTTCTTTTGATTGTGATGTTAGAGTGTCAATTTTAGATCTTTCCAGCTTCCTCTTGTGGGCATTTAGTGCTATAAATTTCCCTCTACACACTGCTTTAAATGTGTCCCAGAGATTCTGGTATGTTGTATCTTTGTTCTCATTGGTTTCAAAGAACATCTTTTTTTCTGCCTTCATTTCGTTATGTACCCAGTAGTCATTCAGGAGCAGGTTATTCAGTTTCCATGTAGTTGGTTGAGTGGTTTTGATTGAGTTTCTTAATCCTGAGTTCTAGTTTGATTGCACTGTGGTCTGAGAGACAGTTTGTTATAATTTCTGGTTCTTGTACATTTACTTAGGAGTGCTTTACTTCCAATTATGTGGTCAATTTTGGAATAAGTGTGATGTGGTGCTGAGAAGAATGTATATTCTGTTGATTTGAGGTGGAGAGTTCCATAGATGTCTATTAGGTCTGCTTGCTGCAGAGATGAGTTCAATTCCTGGATATCCTTGTTAACTTTCTGTCTCGTTGATCTGTCTAATGTTGACAGTGGGATGTTGAAGTCTCCCATTATTATTGTATGGGAGTCTAAGTCTCTTTGTAAGTCTCTAAGGATTTGCTTTATGAATCTGGGTGCTCCTGTATTGGGTGCATATATTTAGGATAGTTAGCTCTTCCTGTTGAATTGATCCCTTTACCATTATGTAATGGCCTTCTTTGTCTCTTTTGATCTTTGATGGTTTAAAATCTGTTTTATCAGAGACTAGTATTGCAACCCCTGCTTTTTTTTGTTCTCCATTTGCTTGGTAGATCTTCCTCCATCCCTTTATTTTGAGCCTATGTGTGTCTCTGCATGTGAGATGGGTCTCCTGAATACAGCAGACTGATGGGTCTTGACTCTTTATCCAATTTGCCGGTCTGTGTCTTTTAATTGGACCATTTAGCCCATTTACATTTAAGGTTAATATTATTATGTGTGAACTTGATCTTGCCATTATGATATTAACTGGTTATTTTGCTCGTTAGTTGATGCAGTTTCTTCCTAGCCTCGATGGTCTTTACATTTTGGCATGTTTTTGCAATGGCTGGTACCGGTTGTTCCTTTCCATGTTTAGTGCTTCCTTCAGGATCTCTTGTAAGGCAGACCTGGTGGTGACAAAATCTCTAAGCATTTGCTTCTGTAAAGGATTTTATTTCTCCTTCACTTATGAAACTTAGTTTGGCTGGATATAAAATTCTGGGTTTAAAATTCTTTTCTTTAAGAATGTTGAATATTGGCCCTCCTCTCTTCTGGCTTGTAGAGTTTCTGCCGAGAGATCTGCTGTTAGTCTGATGGGCTTCTCTTCGTGGGTAACCCGACTTTTCTCTCTGGCTGCCCTTAAGATTTTTTCCTTCATTTCAACTTTGGTGAATCTGGCAATTATGTGTCTTGGAGTTGCTCTTCTTGAGGAGTATCTTTGTGGCGTTCTCTGTATTTCCTGAATTTGAATGTTGGCCTGCCCTACTAGGTTGGGGAAGTTCTCCTGGATGATATCCTGAAGAGTGTTTTCCAACTTGGTTCCATTTTCCCCCTGACTTTCAGTCACCCCAATCAGATGTAGATTTGGTCTTTTTACATAATCCCATACTTTCTTGCAGGCGTTGTTCATTTCTTTTTCTTCTTTTTTCTTTAGGTTTCTCTTCCCACTTCATTTCATTCATTTGATCCTCATCGCTGATACTCTCTTCCAGTTGTTCGAATCGGTTACTGAAGCTTGTGCATTTGTCACGTATTTCTCGTGTCATGGTTTTCATCTCTGTCAATTCGTTTATGGGCTTCTCTGCATTAATTATTCTAGTTATCAATTCTTCCACTCTTTTTTCAAGATTTTTAGTTTCTTTGCGCTGGGCACGTAATTCCTCCTTTAGCTCTGAGAAGTGTGATGGACTGGAGCCTTCTTCTCTCATCTCGTCAAAGTCATTCTCCATCCAGCTTTGATCAGTTGCTGGCGATGAACTGCGTTCCTTTGCAGGGGGCGATGCGCTCTTATTTTTTGAATTCCTAGCTTTTCTGCCCTGCTTTTTCCCCATCTTTGTGGTTTTATCTGCCTCTGGTCTTTGATGATGGTGACGTAGTGATGGGGTTTTGGTGTGGGTGTCCTTCCTGTTTGTTAGTTTTCCTTCTACTAGTCAGGACCCTCAGCTGTAGGTCTGTTGGAGATTGCTTGAGGTCCACTCCAGACCCTGTTTGCCTGGGTATCAGCAGCAGAGGCTGCAGAAGATAGAATACTGCTGAACAGCGAGTGTACCTGTCTGATTCTTGCTTTGGAAGCTTCGTCTCAGGAGTGTACTCCACCGTGTGAGGTGTGGGGTGTCGGTCTGCCCCTAGTGGGCGATGTCTCCCAGTTAGGCTACTCAGGGATCAGGGACCCACTCGAGCAGGCAGTCTGTCCATTCTCAACCTCCGTGTTGGGAGATCCACTGCTGTCTTCAAAGCTGTCAGACAGAGTCGTTTGCGTCTGCAGAGGTTTCAGCTGCTTTTTGTTGTGGTGGTGTTGTTGTTGTTTAGCTGTGCCCTGTCCCCAGAGGTGGAGTCTACAGAGGCAGGCAGGACTCCTTGAGCTGCTGTGAGGTCCACCCAGTTCGAGCTTCCCAGCCGCTTTGTTTATCTACTTAAGCCTCAGCAAGGGTGGGTGCTCCTCCCCCAGCCTCGCAGCTACCTTGCTGTGAGATTGCAGACTGCTGTGCTAGAAATGAGGGAGGCTCCCTGGGGGTGGGACCCTCCCGGCCAGGTGTGGGATACAATCTCCTGGTGTGCCCGTTTGCTAAGATCCTTGGTAGAGCGTAGTATTGGGGTGGGAGTTACCCGATTTTCCAGGTGTTGTATATCTCAGTTCCCCTGGCTAGTAAAAGGGATTCCCTTCCCCCTTGCACTTCCCAGGTGAGGCGATGCCTCTCCCTGCTTCAGCTCTTGCTGGTTGGGCTGCAGCAGCTGACCAGCACCGACTGTGCTGCATTCCCTAGTGAGATGAACCCAGTACCACAGTTGAAAATGCAGAAATCACCGGTCTTCTGTGTCCCTCGCGCTGGGAGTTGGAGACCGGAGCTGTTCCTATTCGGCCATCTTGCTGCACCCCTTCAACCAAACTTTTAATTATGACTTCTGACACTGAGCAGTATTCATTTATTAGCGTTGGGGGGAATGCGATAAAGTGCACAGCATCTAACTTGTCTTAAAAACTTAACTCTTACTGGAGAATGAGAATATATTTTTATAGAAGGCAAAGCAATACATGTTAAGAGAATTACAAGGCTTTCACAAGAAGGAGTGAAGACATTCCATGATAAATCTTCAAAGGCACTGAAAAGAAGAAGACACTTAATATGGGTTTACTAGAAAAGGCAGGCTTAAGAAATATAATAACTGAAGAATTTGTTTTTAACTAAGGTAAAAAATCATAAAATGTGAAGCAGGAAAGCATGAAGCATGTTTTCGGACCTTTGAGTAATCCGATTTGAGGAAACTTAAATTGGCCTTGGGAAGTAGCCCAAAATAAGTATCAGGAGTTTCTGAGAAACAATTACGCACATAACTGCAGTGATCAGAACCAACCACTTCTGTGAAGCTTACAGAGAAACCATGTTTTAGTAGCTCCTCTTGGACCTTCCTGCTTTTCACCAGGCCTATGTTGGTGGGAGTGGGTGGGTAGGTGGGATCAGGTATATCATAAATCATTCTTGTTACTCTCCATGAAAAGACTAGTGGCTGAACCCAAAGATGCTCATGTCCTTCTGAATGATTACTGAGCTGTACTGAGGGGTTCATTTCCATTAGAGTACTTGACCTTCTCAATTTCAAAGTTTATAACCACTGCTGATGGGTCTTTTACACATATGACTCTGCCTGTCTTCAGGCTATTGCAATGTGAAATTAGAAGAGATGGTGATAGCTGTAAACCCCAGAAGAAACCAAGTTTCTGGAACCAACTCCTCTGAAAGCTTCTGTAATGAGTGTGCTCTGTTGCACGTAGGTCTTGCTTTAGGCTTATAGGCTTGTTTATTCAGGGGTAACATTTTTGGGACCCCACAAACAGACTTGAAATCCATTCCTTGTAAGTCAAAGCTACTCTTACTAATTTGGTACATGACATATCTGTGTCAGACAGTCTTCATATGTAAACAGAAAAACTAAGTGTTAGCTATTATTGTTGAAATATATGAACATTTGCTGTAGTTTTGCTCAGGCATTTTAAAATAAGGAAAGGTAGAACTTTTATTTTCCTTTTGGCAGTTTTTCTAAGAAAGGATCTCCCAATATCAGTTCCAAGAGGTGATAGAGAGAAAAAGATTATGGGACTGGACACATTCTGACTGCCTTTGGGATGCTCACAGTGCACATTAAAAGAGAAGAGGTTCTAGAAAGTTCTGCAGTGAAGGAACTGCTTAATCTAGGGTTTTTCAAATGTATTTGAGCACAAAAACTTTATTTATCTAAGAGCCATTCACAGTCTGCAGGACTCATTTTCTGTGAACAGATTTAGGAAACTTTGTTCCAGAATGAAGAATGGAATAGGAGTTTTCTTTAAAAATAACAGCACATAAACAAAATGCTTAAAGTTCTTGAGCTATGAAGTATGTGTGCTTAATTTAATTGCTGCAAATGGTTAGGAAAATAGCTGAATAAAAAACAATAGAGCAGAAGAAGTGAGAAACAAAAACCGTGTATAATCTTCTTGCAGCCTCATCATGCTTTCCTGCATGCCCATGTTGGGCCTCTTTATGAGACCCGGATGACAGCCCTCCCCTCACCCTTATTCATGAGACTGCTTGTGCTGGTTCTGTTCTTGCTCCATGGTAAACCAGATACAAAGTGAAACCCCTCAAGATCTCTCCCTAAGGCTTCCATATGCATAGCAGAACAGTGTTCGAGAGGAAAGTGCTTGTTGATTGAAGAATTTGTGGAGCATACAGAGAGGCAGGTATTTAATCACACATCAAACAAACATCTGTTTTTAAAAATTATTCCAAGGCTTTTAGCTTGTGTCCTCAAAGGAGGTTCTTTACCCTTCCCTGCCAGGCTTCCATTTCTTCCACTCCCAGATCCTCCTGGAGAGCTCTAGATGCCCCCCCTCCCTACCATATTGAAAATTCTGTTCTCTCCTTGCTACTACTCCAGATTCATATACCGCAGTTCATCTATATACATAGAAAAAGATAAAATAACCTCTATCTACTATGATGTTCCATGATGCAAGTAGCAAGTTAGTGGTTGTCTTTTTCTATTTAAGTAAGCTTTTTAGGATCTCAACCCCAATCGGCATATCAAAATGTGTTGTTTTTTTTTTTCCCAGAGACACAGTGGTACACCTATTTAGCATTCTAGTGAGTGAAGTTTTGTCTGTTGACTTCATCTTAAAAATTAGAAGCTAACCATGATTTTACAAGTTTCTACTATTGCTCTCCTCTGTTTCCTGACAAAAGGAGCTTTTACATTAGCTTTTAATAAGATATAATTGAAAGATTACTTAAAAATATTGGTGTCTCTAAGCTGTTTTGTAGTAAAAGTTTGATCAACAGAAGAATCCCTAGGGAACGTCTTTTGGGATTTTACTGAGACAGGTCCTTCTAACAAAGTTTGTCCAAAGCAATTCTGAGCCAAGTCTCTAACAAACACTTGAATTTTGACAGCTCCATTTCTTTCTCCCGGTAGGCAGTGGTCAACTGAGCATCACAAAATGCAGAGACCAAGCAAGCTGGAACAATCCCATTAAAAATTAGGAGCCTCATCAAAATGCTCATTAGAATAAATGGCTCATCACTAGTATCTGAGTTCTTTCTATCATTGAAATTACCATGAAAACCACAACAAAATGCTTACATAAAGTAAAAATAATATCATATCCTCTCAGACATATGTCCCAAGTGAATGAGAGTTCTATAATTATATATTTCTCTGTATAGCACCTATTCATTTAAAACACTATCCAGTCTATTGATATTTTCTTACTAAATAATATTCCACAACCATGCCCAATCAGTATTTCTGGCATGGAAACTGGGATATTTGTAGATTCATAATTTTTATTTATCAGAAGTTATATCAACGTTCCTTTAATTAACAGGAATGAGAATAATGACATGATCAAATATTGTTTTTTTCATTTCTTGATTTCTTTTTATTTTCATGAGTATACCTTGTTTATTACTTCATCCCTAAACATGATATCTGCCGCACCCTAGACCAGCTGAATTAGCACCATTTATGAACTTGCAGGAAACCAAACTGCAGTGACAGCAGGTTTAGCAAAGCTGCCTTTAAAAATGGAAAGTGATTTTAAAAATGGCATAAAGAAGGCATGACACAAATGTGAATTGAGACACATCTTCACTAGAGACTTGCATAAGTATTTAGATTTCATATTTCCAGATGTCAAATTGGTAATATATTCTCTTCAAAATTGTATTATAATTACCAAATGTGTCAGTCACTCTTGGCAGCTGGTGAGTAGGTACACTGTGTTGGAATCTAACTTCTGATAAATATATGGTGTGAATAATTTTTCATTACTTGAATACTGAGTGAGTTTTAAAAAAACTGTCCAGTTTTCCTTTTCAGAAAACTTACTGGGGGTGGATAAAGAAGGGGAACTCTTTTGGAGCATATTGATGGACTGGATAATGATTTAATTGTATAGGTGCCATATAAGAGTCATTTATAAATGTATACACCTCATAAAATACATCAGGGCTGTATGTCCAAATGCTAGATGAATATTAGATACATTATCTTTTTTTAAAAAAATCTTTCTCTCCTTATATTCCCAGTGACTTTTAAAAAAATACTAATGTCATGATTTTTTGTCCTGAGATTCATTACCTGTGCATTCACACTTTCCCATGTACAAAAAAGAAAAGACATTTCAGAACACCTCGGGAAAATGCATTATAACGTATTTCTCAATGTGAAAATAGAAAAAAAAAATGTTTTTTCACTGTTTCACTTAGGATGTGGATATCATAGGTACCTGTCAGGACCACAGAGTTCATTTCTCACTGCTGTAAACTGGGTAGGCATGTGATTGAGTAGCTTTAGGTAATGATTTTCCTGGGTTTCCACCTCCAATGTATGAGATAGCTAAATAAATTCATTTGTTAGGTTTTTTTAGAACTAACTAATACTAGAAACAACCTCTACTATTTATTTCCTAAAGTCCAATTTACTTTTTTCTCCTTCCTTATGAAGGAGGGAAGGACAGCTCTATAGCCACATGGTTCTTACACAGTAAGAGTTCTTCCCTCGCATCAAGCATGGTCCACCTCTTGAATGTTATCTCACCGTGTATGTATTTTGTTTCCCAGTTTATTTCTAGAAAACTTAAATTCTGACCTCTAGGATTATTTCCTGACCACAGCCTTCCACTTGTCCCCTTAGAGTTAACAATTGACCTTATTCTATCATCACTGGGCCTCATCCTGCCTATCTAGTTATGTATGAAGATCCTATGCTGGGGCTATTTCCTGGGAGGAAGAACACAACAACAATAAAAAATGTGTGCAAACCCACTTCTCCACAATGCTTGTCAGAAAGTCTTAGCTAAAATGGGTTGGATTGGGTCATGGGTCAAGGGTATGTTGCAATTTTGTAATCAAACTCCCTGATTTTTAAATTTCTTACCTCCAAGTTATCACAGCTCGTGCCTCCTATTTTTTGCTCCCCTTCAGCCAAAGTAGATTTTCATTGTTATGCAGATAGGATTATATACCTCAGTGATGGTTGGTTAGCTAAAAGTTGCATAATACTGTAGAAAAAGTTCAGATTTAGGGCTAGAAAATCTGTCATCTCATCTATAAAATGAAAATAATAGCAACAATAGTAATAACTAACTTACAAGATAGTTGTAAGGAATCGAAAGGAATTGCTACATAATCATGAAAAGAAATTGTTAGTGACAGAATTCTAAACTCATTTTAATTTCTGTTCACTTCACTTCCTTCTTTTAAATGGCAACAACGATGGCATTCCTGTGATCTATACCATTTTAGCACCTCCTCATTCCCCATCACACTGTAAAAATATAAAAATGTTGCCCGTTCTCTTTCCAGACAAGCTGTGTTATTCCCAACATTGAGTGGTGAAGGTAACTTTTCAGGTCTTTATATACAGGATGGTAATGGCAAAATCTAGAATTCACATGAGGTACAGGGAGATAAAAATATTGAAGATCATATCTTGTTATGGAAAGAACATAAGATTTAGAACCAGACAGACCTGGATATGAAGACTGTCTCTACTATGTGCTAGCTTGCTGTGTGACCTAATACTTGCTATATAACCTCCCGCAACCTGTTTCCCCACTGGCCACAGTGGAAAATAAGTTCCATTTGTAAAGTAGCACATTGGACAATCAGCCCATGGTAGATGCTATTATTCACATTCATGGAGTGTCTCTACAAATATTTGTCAAAGGCTTTTACTAGCTTTGTCATGTGAGGGGATATTCCAGCCTGGAGTGTGATAAAAGCAACAGGCAGCTTTTTAGAGCTCTCGTACTTAATACATACATTCCTGAAGAGTCCTACTCATAGATAATTTCCTCAGGACCAATGTGAAGTGATAGTTCAACTAACACTTCAGAGTGTGATGTTTCATTTTTGGAGGGCATATAAACCTGCATTTTCCCCACCAAAGGAATATAGGTAGCCACATTAGGATTTAGAAATCATGTGTGGAGCAAGAATTTGGCAGCAGAGATGTTTTTCTTGGAACTCTTCAACTACTTTACTTTGCCCAAGAGCAGATAAAAAGGACCTAAATCTATCTAGTTACAGATGACTTACCAGTTACTGAATACCTACTATTAGCAGAATGGATACAGTTCTAAAATTTGAAACTGAATAGCTTGATGTACCTTTTAAGAAATTTAACATTTTAAAAAATTTATTATTTATTATTATTTTTGAGACAGAGTCTTGCCCTGTCGCCCAGACTGGAGTGCAGTGGCGCCATCTTGGCTCACTGCAAGCTCCGCCTACTGGGTTCACACCATTCACCTGCCTCAGCCTCCCGAGTGGCTGCGACTACAGACACCCGCCAAGAAATTTAACATTATATTATGATGCATTCATAGGTATGAAATTATTCAGAACAAAAGCACAATTTAGTTTTCTGTTCTTAGAAGAAAACAAAATTTTGTTCACTTGGAGGCATTTCAACTTACGAGGAACTAGGTAAGTTGTTTTGCTTCTGTATTAGAGTGGAGAAAATTGATATGAAGTAGAGGTTAGTGAAATAAACTAGATTTTATTAATCTTGTAAAATTAGCCTTCCATTTTAGCCTCCCAGAGTCAAGTATCTATCAAAAGCTGAAGTTTGAGGATTCTGTGTGGATGAGCCTGAATTTAGGGAAGGGCTTCAGGCTTTATGTAAGATGAAAGTTCTCTTTGAGTAATCAAAGATAAGCCCAGTCATGGTTCTGAGAAGGTGTGTCAGAGATTGGTGGAAGCCTGAACTTCAGAAAGTATCCAGTTGGTGAGGGCTCATACCAGGACCACCTATACTAAGCTCATAGTGCAACTAAGCTCAGATGTTACTTGCTGATTTGGGGTAATGCTCAGAGGATGTTGGCTGTGTTGGGTACAGTTGGACAGGGAAGGATAGGATACTAAGTATGTATATATTTAACCTCAGGGACTCCATCTGAGCAGGCAAAGGAGAAAAGCAGCTGTTCAAAATCCTAATGAGGCAATTAGTGGCAAGACACTCTTTTGAGACATTTAAAAAGGAGTTGTATGATCATGAAGTTTGGCTTTAGGAAATGATTGTCATATTTAGGAGCATTTGGACAAGATGGGTATTACAACACTGTTCAACTATATTTCATGATTCCATTATCAATATCCATGTTAGCCTGAATCTACTGATGCCTTTTATTTGCCTTTACAGTTTTCCCTTTTTCCTGAGGACTTTGCCAATTTTTTTGAGACAAATCCTTTCCTAAGCATATAGTGGTAGGAGAATCTCCTTCTCTATTTTTCCCTTTAGAGAAATGCAAAATGACCTACAAGACTTGGCAAGCACATGGTTTCCAGCACAAGGTAAATTCAAAGAGATTTTGTGAACAGTAAAATTCAGCCAGCTGGGAATGAAGAACAATATACTTTAAAGAATGCCCAGAAGTCAAATAGAGAAGGAGGTAAAAATGGAATGGTTTGTTGATCTCTTTGGTACACAGGCTGTGCTCAGAATAGATATCATGAGGGCAGTAGGTCTGAGAAGATAAGGCTGCTTTCCTTTTATTGAGCAGTTCTATTGTGAAAGCAAGGTCAAAAACACTAATAAAACAGCAAAAACCTGACTCCAATAGTATAGATTACCAGAGCCTGTTCCTGGATGCTAATTAATGTTATCACAGGAGATGGCTAAAATGAGAATATTACCTACTAGTAAATTAACAGGATATGCTGAAGCATATCACAAGGGAGGAATTGCCTATGCTAATATCATATAAAAGAGATTGCTGCTGGCAAGTGGTCAGTGGTAAAAAGTTTTCTATGTTATGTATAAACTTGAGGAATTATGACTTAAAGTATGCAATGAATCTTTAATTGGGAGAAATCATTTGTACAGGATAAAAGTACCATGGGAAACCCACGTGTCCTTTTAAATTATCTATAACGAATGCTGATTGTGAGCCATTTGAAAAGAATATGCTGCACTAAATCACTGTGCCATAATCAAATTAGTTCAGCAATGCATGCACATACATTTATTATAGAAGTCAACAGGTTATTTCTATTCTCAGTCATCTTTGATTGTGGTCTGATTGTTAGCTGGAGTTACATGGAAATTAAACTACGTTGATTCTTTCCTGGAAGCCAATAAAATCACTCTATCTCAATGATTTCACAAGTGAGATCTAACTTATTTTTAATTGTGAATTCAAGTTTTCTTAGATTTTTCTCAATAGTAGAGAGGGAAGAAGGTCTTGATAAGATAGGGAAAGTGAAAAAATGCCCCCCAAATTATGGAAAAAGAGTGAAATATATATATATACACACACACACATATATATGTATACGTGTGTGTGTATGTGTATATATATATAAAGGTTGATACAGCAGTTCCTAGATTGTGTCTCAGACCTGAAGCACTAAAGTATATTGAAGTAAATTTACTAATATCTTTCAATGATCATAACCTATAGGACCCATGTAATAGTAATTTTAAAAAGAAGGTAATAAGCATGTACCTTTCCATCATCTTCTTATTCTCTCAGATTCCAAATCTGTGAGACAATATCTTTCCTAGTTTTTTGCTCTGTTTTGTTTTTGTACCTTATGTGACAAACTGGTCTACCAGATTCTATATATTCTCATGTTGTTTAAATGTTCTCTCCTCGTTCCTTCTGTCACTATCCTTGATCGTGTAGTTTTTATCAGTCATTAAGCCTCTTTCTTGAAAATTTTGGTCAGCAGCTGCCATTCCTGATCTTAACCAAATTTCTTTATAGCATTCCTATTGATGATTCTCACCCGGCCTTATGACTTCTATATCTATAAGCTACTACTTTTCCTCTCATTTTTCCTCAACTCTTGACTTCCTATATAGGAACATCTAGATGTTTTTGCCTACTTTAAAAATATTGGATTTCTTTATGAATCTCTTGTCTCTCCCTCTTCTATAACTACACAGTTTTCCTGATTAGAAAGTAAGCTCCAAAAATCCTATGATTTATCTTCAGTTATCTGAAGGAGATTGATATTTCCTAAATCATTATCTCTAGATCAAATTCGTTTTCTGATGTTAATACTGGCTTACACTTAGGTTAACTTGGTCAGTCCTCAGACATCTCAAACTCCATTTGTCTGAAAGAAAACATATCATCTTGTCTCTATTTTGCATAGTCTGAGTTCCAGAGCTGAGTGGCTCCATGCTCTACACAATTCCCCAAAACCCAAATCTCAAAGTCATGTATAAGCCCTTTCTCCTCTTACCTTGAACATCCAATTATTTTGCATTCTTTTGATTTTGCACTCCTAAATATGTCTTGAATTCTTCCATTTATCCCCTTCTCCCTAAAATACCATATCTCACCTAGATTCTAATAAGTAGAACAGCCTCCTACTTATTATGCTCCAGACTTGCCCGAACTCAAAATATTCACACTGCAGTGATCTTCCTTAAATACAGTTTTAGAATATGTCATTGCCCTGCTTAAAATCTTTCAATGGATCCCCAACATCTTTAAGTTCACTAACGTTGATTGCAGTCCCTTTGTTTTCTATCTCTTTTTAATTTTCAATAGTCTATTCTTTTGCTTCTTTCTTTCCCTAAAATACAGTCACCCTGAATGTCTTAAAATGTTCCAAACATTTGATATCTGTTCCATTGTGCATAATCCTTCCTGTGCCTAGAACACTCTACCCTCTTTCTCCTTTCCTTTCTCACCACTCTTTGCCTGGTTAATTCCCAGTCTTCTGTTCCCAGCTCTTGTGTTAGTCTTCTAATCTCGATGACTTAATACTTCCTCTGTGTGAACCCTTTGATTATTCACTGTATGCTATATTATAATTTTCTGCTTATTGATGTATCTCCTCTAATAGATTTTAAATTTATTGAGACCAGGGAATGTGCCTTTCTGCTTTTTCTTCAGTGTCTAGATTAGTTATCAGCAAATATTTATTAAATGAGTAAATAGAAGCAGAGTCCAAAGTATCTCAGCTTCCAAATTCCGTGACTACTACTGTACTAGAATTTCACCTACCGTATCAAGTCATCCACACTTTCAACTGAAATTTAGAGTTTATTTACAATATGACTCTACCTCCCAAATCCTATTGACTCCCCACTACTTCCTCACCTGACATAAAAAGTATTGAAGTAGCTAATCTGCCATAATAACTAAGAACATGAACTCCGGCCTTTAATTTGTCAGGTTTCTTATTATTTTCAAATGTTGTTATTGGCATAATACCCTCCATTAAAAATACTTTATTGTGATACATATAATGTGTAAGATTATGAATAATATATAGGCACATAATAAAGCAAAATCTGATGTATCAACTACTTTGCTCCAAAAATAGAATACTAGCAACATCTTTCAACACATTGCGGGCCTCTCCCGGATTGTAATTCACTTCTTCCCTCCTTAAATATAACCACTGACCTGAATTTAATATATAGTGTTCTCTTGCTGTACTTTAAGTTGTACATATTTAAACATGAATCTTAAGCAATATATTCTTTAGTATTTTATCTTTGGGGCCTTTATAGGAATAAAAACATTAAGTGTATTCCTTTGTTCTTTTTTTCTTCACTGTTATGTTTCTGAAATTCACCCATACAGTAGTTGTTTCATTTATTTTCATTGCCATATAATTCAATTTAAATATATGTATATATTAATATACTCTTTATTATTGAATTGAGGATATTTGTTTTTAGGCCCATGAAGGAGATTGTTCTAATTTTCCTTTCTTACAATTTTTTTTTTTGTTTTGGTGTGGGTTTTGATCACCTTATAAAGTGGGTTGGAGAATGTTTCTATTTTCTCCTTCTGCCGTGAAGAAAGAAATTTTCTGTTCCTCAAATGTTTCACTGAGATTGTCTCTAAAACCATGTGGGTCTGGAAGTCTCATTTGGGATAGTTTTCTACTGAAGATTCAATTATTTTATGATTACAGGACTCAATTTAGATTCTTTATCATATCTTGAGTTAGTTTTTGTAATCTCTTACAAGTTGAATATTTAGTATTTTGCTGTGCTTTAGTGCCAATATTTTTATTTATAAAACTATTTATTCTTTGACATTAGATTTTATTATTTAAAAGTTTTGTTTTTAATTTGCAAATGTACAGCCCTTAAGAATCAACTTTGTTATCTTTATTCAGAATGTTATATTTTGCAGTCAGAGAATATAGTCATTATGATATCTTTTGTTTTAATTTAAGATTTACTTTGTGGTAAGGTATATGTATGAAATATGACTTCTTTTAATCAATGATGCATCAATGGTTAAACTTTCTGTTGTGTGTATTATTAATGTCAACCTTGTTCATTTTATTTAATTTAATAACTTTTTCTTGTATTTGTGCCAGTTATTTCTTCATATATTTTGACTACATTATTATGCTCATACACATATAGAATGTTTTTTTACCAAAAAATTAAACCTCTTATTAATGTATGTCTTCTTTACCTCTAGTAATTTTTGCTTTCATATTTATTTTCTTTTATGGTAGTTGAGCAAAAATAGAACTTATTTTCTTATTAACTCAGCATGTTTCTTTTATTATTTTAATATCAATCTTGGTTCGTAGGGGTTTTAGAACCTTTCTGGGTTCTAAACTGTAGATAATTTTTTAAAATCACAGACTGAAAATATTTGTATTTTAACTGGAGATATTAGATCATTTTGTTTTTATTTTGATTACAAATATTTAAAAAATCTAAACTATTTGTGTTTTTCATTTCTTCTGCTTTTTATTCTCTTGTATTTTAAGATTGAATGAGTTTTGTTGTAACAGCAGTCAAAATTATTGTTTAATATCTTTTCTGTACAGTTTATACATTTTTTAGTGGTCACAGTAGAAATTTTAACATGCAGGGTTTTTTTAATCATTACCCTCTTCTCTCCCTCTACCCTCAAGTAGGCCCTGTGTCTGTTGTTCCCTTCTTTGTGTCCATATGTACTCATTGTTTAGGTCCCATTGTTTACAAATGAGAACATGTGATATTTGGTTTTCTGTTCCTGTGTTAGTTTGCTAAGGACAATGGCTTCCAGCTCCGTCCATGTTGCTGCAAAGGATGTGATCTGATTTGTTTATGACTGCATAGTATTCCATGGTGTATATGTACCACATTTTCTTTATCCAGTCTATCCTTAATGGACATTTAGGATGATTCCATGTCTTTGCTATTATGAATAGTGCTGCGATAAACATATGCATGCATGTGTCTTTTAGTAGAATGATTTATACATTTTTGGATGTATGCCCAGTAATGGGATTGCTGAATTGAATGGTAATTCTGCTTTGAGTTCTCTGAGAAATCGGCAAATGGCTTTCCACAGTGGCTGAACTAATTTACATTCTCATCAGTAGTGTATAAGTGTTCCCTTATATCTGCAACTTATCAGGTACTGTATTTATTACCTGGGTGATGAAATAATCTGTACACCAAACCCCTGTGACATACAATTTACTTACATAACAAACTTGCACGTGTATCCTTAACTTAAAAGTTAAAAAAAGAAATGTTAAATGCACATTTCACATACAAAAGATGGACCTTCTGAGGTGATTCTCTCTCTGACTGAGGTACATCCTTTATCATTTCTTTAAATAAGGATCTATTTGTGAAAAGCTTACTTAATGACTTTCATCTCTGTTTTAAACTGTCTTCATTTTATCTTTCTTCTAAAAAAATATGTACTGAAGGGTATATAGCTTTAGATTTTACTTTGAGGATATTATTCTGCTGTTTTATTTTTTTAACATCTAGTACATTGTCTGTGGCCAAATTGCCAGTTATTTGTTTACTGTTCTATCTTTTTGCTTGCATTTAAGGTCTTTTATTTCCTTAGGATTCTGTAATTCTCTTGTGGTGTAAATACTTGTAGATTTTAAACAAATTTATACTGTTTGACATTCTCTGTGGTTTCTTAATCTGAATATTTGTGACTTTCATCCATTAAGAAAAATCTCTCTTCATTCATCTCCTCAAATATTTTCCCTCTCTTCTGTCTCTATAAATTTAGACATATGGCATACTTAATCACTCTATCCTCCTTACCTCCGAGCTTCTCTTTTTTTCTACCATTTTGCTTTCTGTAATATTCTTTTAACATGCTTATTTCTATCTTTCAGTGGACTAGTAAACTGTTAATTTGTGTTTAATTTACTCCTTATCCAATTTGTTGAATTTTTACACTCTTTCTCTTTTAAGAAATCGGCTTTTTTTTTTTTTTTTTCAAATTACAGTACTGGTGTTTGATTGCTTTTATATCTTTAAATTCCTTTTTATAATGTTTCTTTTTAAAATAATATAATATAAACATATTTACTGTTTTATATCTGCTAATTTTGTGTCTATAGTTTGTGTGGTCTAATTTATTTATTTGGATATTAATTTTTCATTGCAAGATTTTTTTCTTCATGTTATCAGAATAATTATTTTGAGGCCTGGTCAAAGTATAGTCCTCCAGAGAAAGTTACCCTTTATTTCTGCCAGGTTCCTAGAGGCACTACCACTGAGAACTGCTCCAATTTAAATTTATTTCTTTCTTTGGGTAACCTGAGGAACCCAAGTTGTATGCATACTGGCCTTTCACCAGCATGTAGCTAGAAATTTTCAGGAAAACTTTCTTTTTTCTTGTCCAAAAGCTAAAGTAAGCAAGTATTCCCACTTCTTTCTCTCTTCAAAACAGTCTGCCTCACCCCGAAGATGCTGAGGTTATCACTTTTTGGGAGTCCTGGTTTTATGTATTTATGTGGGTGTATTTGATTTAAACTTCCATTATATTCAGGAACCCCAAATTTGACTTCTGTTCCACTAAAACCCTTTGAATCCCAGTGCATAAGTGACCTTAGATTGGCACATGCCTCCATGGAAAATACCAGATTCAGTAGTAGCTTGCTTCTATGGATATTCTCTTTCTTGAACTTTCTAATAAGCCATGCAACTTTG
The DNA here is from genome assembly GCF_047675955.1 of Chlorocebus sabaeus. Taxonomy (NCBI): domain Eukaryota; kingdom Metazoa; phylum Chordata; class Mammalia; order Primates; family Cercopithecidae; genus Chlorocebus; species Chlorocebus sabaeus. Next base: position 66,215,405 of record NC_132918.1, read on the forward strand.
GTTATGCAATCAATTCATTTAAAACCTCTAAGTCTGATGACTCTGCCTTTTAATGAAGGAGAGTTACAGTAGATGACCTTCTATTTTATGGCATTGCTCAAATATTTTTTCTCTTACATTATGTATGGTTTTCAACAACCTTCAAACTATATATTTTAGGTGTGGGTTAGTTGGTGATCTTAATGGTAAAAAGAGGAAGTCGGCATACCAGACTTTGTGAAGAGTTCTCTGGGGACTTCAATGAAGGGGCTGGCCCCAATGAAGAGAGTTCCAGTGCTTCTTCCTGAAATGAAGTTTACTTGCAACTCTTGTCATCTCATAAACAAATTCCATATGCTGATGATAGCTAATGTGTTGCTTCTCCCAGAAAACATCTTGCATATTAAAAAAATTACTTTAAGATAATGCCTTCATTTAAAGAAGAGAGATAAAATGTAAAACTGCCACGCACTCCTGCAAAACTTTTATGCAGAGAAAATTTATTTTATGTTATTCCAATTATGATTACAAGGTAAAGCCAGTTCATAGATACCAGTATTGAGGTAGAGATGCCAATACGCTTTCATCTGTAGCCAGTAGACTTTGACCTAGTTTTTCTATAACAGGTACAGGCGCTTTATTCATTCAGCTATCTCCAGGAATTAGTGACCATAGTTAATAGGATCATCAAAAATATACCACGGTATTGGCACATAAAAGAAAACTTAAATAAATTGAACTAAAGAATTACCATTATAATCATTTCATTATTCTTTCTTTATAGACCTTGAGTAAATGAAAATGCTTCTTTTGCTCCATAAAGATAAGCAATTTTACTCCCCAGTCTGAATATTATGACACTGATGAACAGCTGTGAATGAATCAAGTGCAGGGTAAATATACAAGGCAGCAAATGATTTTTAAGCTCAACAGCCCATGAGCAGTAACTGTAATTAAACTCAATAAAGAACTAGAAAAGAGAAAAGATGTAGGGTGAAAAAAAAGATATCACAACAGCAGCAAAATAGCCTGTAAAGATTGAAGGAAACAGGCAGAGCACCAGAGAATTGCTGAAGCCACTTTGCTTTGTGTTCATCATAATTGATCATTTTGTGTCAAATATCCCTTTCTTTCCCCAAGGAATATAAAAGCTAAATTCATGGTCAATATGTCCTTGGATATATTTACTGGATTTTGGAGTGTATAACAAATGACTAGGAGAAATAAAGCACACTTCAAATTTTTTTTCCTCTCTCCCTCTCTCTCTCTCGGTATCATTTTAACAGGCAATTTTCTGCATTTCATGGAAACACAGGATCTAAAAATGTCTTGACTAGGATGGTTTATAATTTCCTATGTTTGCTCCTAGCTTCTGCATATTCAACCCATTTGACTCTGACATTATTTGTCTATTGTTTTTCTCGCTGGTCTCATTTTCTTGTCTTCTTGCCATTCTTTGTGGGATAGGCCTGACAGTTCACTGATGCTCTTATAAAACCTGACCATTGTATTTTCTAGATGCAACATTTAGAGCATATGGGGAAATTACAAGAAATATATAGACACAGCAGCGTGATTTGTTCCATAAGAGGGCAAGGAACTGGAAGGTTATCATGCCAATTTAAGTAATCACATCTGTCTTATTAATATGAAAGAAAAACAATCTTTTTTTTTTTTTTTTTTTTTTTTTTTTTTTTTTTTTGAGATGGTGTCTCACTCTGTCACCCAGACTGGAGTGCATTGACTCCGTCTTGGCTCACTGCAACCTCTGTCTCCCAGGTTCAAGCTATTCTCCTGCCTCAGCCTCCCAAGTAGCTGGGATTACAGGCACATTCCACCAGGCTTATCTAATTTTTGTATTTTCAGTAGAGATGAGGTTTCACTATGTTGGCCAGGCCAGTCTCAAACTTCTGACCTCAGGTGATCCACCTGCCTCAGCCTCCCAAAGTGCTGGAAAAATCCTTCATGTTTCTGATTTCTCTTCAAAAAGCATATTTCCCAATGTAAGCTTGATCAATTTCAGGGAGGTATAATAATCCAGTTGCAATTAATGGAGTATGTTTGAAAGATATGAACAAAAATCAAATCAATGCGATGCAAGGGGTGATGACCCTATTTTGTTCATAAGCAATGGGAAATAAAACCTACTTCTCTCTTTTGTGAAGTGAATCGAATAAATTGAATAAAGTCATTTTGAATTAACCAATGATAATCTCTTTCTGATGTGGCCATGACATTAGCAGAAATGATTTTAAAAAAAAAAAAGGATTCAATCCAAATTGAAAACCGTTTGAACCAATGAGTATTTTGTTGTCACTGAATTTTCTGTTTTGCAAGAGGATGGCACTCAACTATCACCATAGATTTTTTGTCAAGGTTTTGTCATAATATTGGAGACATGATACAACAAAAAGGGTCAGGGTTCTTAGAACCCATGGCTCTAGATTCAAATTCCCATGGAATCTATATAACTCTAGCCATTGTCATTTACAATTGCTGAGATTTCTGTTGCAGAAATAAAGATAATAGTAACTATTTAGGGTAATTCTGAAAGAGGGTGCAAGATCAAATATATATGTCATCTTAGATAGAGTATGCAAGATCATATGGAGTTTATATATAGCATATTATACATATAGCACATATCAGGAACTCAGTAAGTGGTAAACCCAGCCTTACTCCCTTTTCCTACTTGCAGCCTAACAATAAAAGCTAATATTAATTAAATACATCTTATGTGCCAAATAATTCACCTTTATTTCACTTATTGCTCAACATAGTTATTACAATCATCTTAAATATTATACTACTTTGCTTTGAATTTCTTATTCTGCATTCACTTTTGCTGTAAAGTAGCTTGTCCAAGGATGCACTGCTATTAAGTGCCAGAGGAATTAGAACTCAGATTTGTCTGATTTTAGGACCCACGTTCTTAACCACACTAAAACTTCTCCGCTTCTCTAACATACTGAAAAGAGACAGAAGGTTTGCTTCAGTAAAATCCCTCCTTTCATTACTAAACGAAGTGCTTGCCTGATTCCTGGACTCCATGGATGACCTCCTGGCTCTAAGCAATACTGCTCTGTATTAGTTTTTTTTGTTGTTGTCTAACAACTTACCACAAAACTGCATGCCTTAAAATACATACTTATAATTTCACAGATTCTGTTCTCCAAGAATCTTGACCTGGCTTATTTGTGTCCTCAGCTTTATAATTTTTCAGAATCCCAAAATCAAGGCATTGGCTCAGGGTCTGCAGTCTCATCTGAAGACTCAACTGGGAAAGAATCTGTTTCCAAGCTTACTCATTGCTTGTTGGCAGCATTAAGTTCCCAATTAGCTAATTGAGGGCCTCAGATCCTCACTGGCTATTGGTGAGAAGCTACTGTTATGAACTGAATTGTGTCATAAAAAATGAATTACATTTATATGTTGAAAGCCTAACCCTCAAGGTAACTGTATTTGAAATAGGGCCTTTAAGGAAGTGATTAAGGTTAAACGAGGTAATAAAGGTTGAAATCTAACCAAATAGGGCTGGAGTTCTTATATGGAGGGGAAGACCAGAGATATCTCTCTCTCCATGTGCACACCAATGAAAGGCTATATAAGGGCAAAGGCCATATGCCCAGATCCAACCCAAGGAGAGAGGCTTCACTAGAAACCAACTCTATGGACATCTTGATCTTGGACTTCTGGTTTCCAGACCTGTAAGAAAATAAATTTCTGTTATTTAATCTACCCAGTCTGTGGTATTCTGTTATGGTAGCCTGAGAAGACTAATACAGCTTCCCCTAGATTTCTGCCATGTAGACTTCTCCAACATGGCAGTTTGCTTCATTAAAGCATGGCAGCTGAGAAAGCAATAGAGAATCTGTTAGCAAGACAAAAGTCATAATATTGGAAACCAAATAACAGAAGTGACATCTCCTCCAGGTTATCCCATTCCATTGGTTAAAAGCAAGTTAATCAAGAGGAGATTGCACAAGCCTGTGAATACCAAGAGGTAAAGATCATTTGGACCACCTTAGAAGCTGCCTACCACACTTCCTGACTCTTAAGAGGCATGCATGAACTTGTTTCTCACTTTGAACCTGATGGCTAATGGTAACTCTTGAGCGCTAACTAGGTTTCCTGTCCACCTGATTATGCTATTACTCCATCTTTGATTATTTGGAATTACTTAGTGAGGTTATAGGTATACCCTTCCCAGCAGTCTCTTCCTTGAGTTCAAATGTGAAGCAAAATAGAGTTCTGTCTACCAAGAGGATCCCTTTTCACCCATCTTACACATTTTTCTGCTTGAGGGCTTGAACCTGGAAAGGCAGAGTTTAAACATGTTTTTCATCTCCTCTTTTTCTTAACTTTCCTTTTTTTCTCCACAATCTGTCAGGACTGGAAATAGCTTATCCTCAGTTTTCTTCCTGTTTCGAAAATAATTCCACTTTGTATAGCTGTACGATCAAGTTGACAAGGGTTACCGCTTTATATTTTAAATAAAAGAAAGATGATAAGAAAATGAACATAAATCATTTTTTTAGACAAACTAGTTTTCACAATTGTCTTTTTGGAGACTTTAAAATTTAGTTGTAGATGGAAAAAAAGAATCTTAACTGTAGTCATGCTGTAATTGCTGTAGTACCCTCCTGGCACTTCCCTAACTTAGCCCTGGCCTTGAAGTCATGTCTTGGGGCAATGAAGAAAAAAAATATGTATAAGGAAATATAAAGATTGAAAATATTTTTAAATAATATTTTTAAATAAAATATTTTTAAATAAATATTTTTAAATAATATTTTTAAAATATTATTTATTGCAAGGAGTTTTTTTTAATAGAGAAGGATGAAAAGATTTATAACCTAAAGAATTTGTCTAATTATTCTTTGTACACAAAACTTTAACAAAATTGGTATGTGTGCAGGGCACAGTTTGGAGCAAAGCCAAACCACTCTAATTCTGGCAATGTAGCAGTACATCTGTTCCCAGGCTAATAAAAAGACTTGTGAAATCATAATTTCATATTTGAATCAATTGCAGTTTCCTAATCAGTGATTAGGAAAAGGAGTGTCAGGATTTTAGTGACACTATTTCAGAAAGTGTCAGAGTACATGGCCTTTCAGGCCACATGGATAGAAGCCAGAACCACCAGGCTGCCCGTTACCTAAAACATTCACAATCACCTTGGAAGCACAGATGCTGGGGCACCTGACCAACTCAAACTGCATTGCCTTTGCGTCTGCTTTCTTATAGAGACAGAGGCAGACTATGTATGCACAGGCCTACAGTCTCAGTGGGGGTTGGAAGATGTTTTTTGCCAAGAAACAGAATCAGAATGAAAATTATATCTTAGAAAGATCTTTGTAGGATTTATATTAAGAACCTGATCTTTTCACTATCAGTAATACTAAGTTTATAACCTCATTACCAGACTCAAAGCATCCAGCGTTTTGTTGAACCTCTGGAGCACAATTAGGAAATGTCCCTTGGGACCTGAGTTATTAGTGAGTATGACATACAGATCTGTGCAATAAAGATCAGAAATTATGAATCTACTTATACTATAGTATGGGCATGTCACATATATTATTATTCTGTGTTTGCATCCATGAATGCAGAACTCAATAAAATAGAATTGTCTTTGCTAAGATTTCAAGAACATATATGTGTGTTATTTCAGACTGTGCCAACTGTATCATACACACATGCATTTTTTTCAGCCATTCAAGATTCAACAGAAATTTACTGAGTAGTTACTACATTTTAGGAACTACTGAGGGTAACAAAAACTTAGACACTTATGTACTGGATGGTGATTCCAGCATAACAATCATAGAGATTTTCTACTTCTTCCTTCAAAACATGATTTCCTACAAGGTAAGTTCATTAAGCCTTGAGCAAATTATTTGCCAAGAAAGAAAAGACCTCTAATAATGGAGTATTTTCTAATAGCAGAATTTATAAAATTATATAATATTGGTTAACGAGGCAGATATTTCTACAAAAAGTTATCTGATCTTACAATGTCTTAGAATTGGAAAAGATTTTAAAAACCATTTAGTTTATCTCTTTAGAAGGCAGAATTCAGTAGACTATATGAAATTCAATGAGAAGGATTAGGCTTATTTTGTTTAGTTTTAAGGTATTCATTCAGCCCAGAATTGACACAGTTGAAACAAAATCATATTTGATCTACTATTTCCCATACAAAAGTATTTTCCTTTAGGCCCACAAAAAAGATAAGAAGGTAGGAGGGAAAAAAGCAATACAATGGGGCTAAGTAAGACCTCACCTGATATAACAACATACAAAGGAAAGAGGTTTTGGCAAATGTTATCGCAAGATAGACATCATCAGTCCCTTTCCTTCTTATGTGCACATGTTGCCTTTCACATGAAAGGGCATATTAAAAGTGTATCCCCTTCCCTTAGATGGAGAGTAGGCTTAGTGACTTGCTTGAATAATAGATCTTGGTGAAAATGATGTCTGGGACTTCCCAGGTCAAGTCATGAGATGCTTTGAAACTTCCGCCTTGGATTCCTAGGTATTTTATTCTCTTTGAAGCAATTGTGAATGGAAGTTCATTCATGATTTGACTGTCTGTTTGTCTGTTACTGGTGTATAAGAATGCTTGTGATTTTTGCGCATTAATTTTGTATCCTGAGACTTTGCTGAAGTTGCTTATCAGCTTAAGGAGATTTTGGGCTGAGAAAATGATGTAAAGGACCTCTTCAAGGGGAACTACAAACCACTGCTCAGTGAAATAAAAGAGGACACAAACAAATGGAAGAACATACCATGCTCATGGATAGGAAGAATCAATATCGTGAAAATGGCCATACTGCCCAAGGTTATTTATAGATTCAATGCCATCCCCATCAAGCTACCAATGAGTTTCTTCACAGAATTGGAAAAAAACTGCTTTAAAGTTCATATGGAACCAAAAAAGGCCCCGCATCTCCAAGACAATCCTAAGTCAAAAGAACAAAGCTGGAGGCATCACGCTACCTGACTTCAAACTACACTACAAGGCTACAGTAACCAAAACAGCATGGTACTAGTACCAAAACAGAGATATAGACCAATGGAACAGAACAGAGTCCTCAGAAATAATACCACACATGTACCAGCCATCTGATCTTTGACAAACCTGAGAGAAACAAGAAATGGGGAAAGGATTCCCTATTTAATAAATGGTGCTGGGAAAACTGGCTAGCCATAAGTAGAAAGCTGAAACTGGATCCTTTCCTTACTCCTTATACGAAAATTAATTCAAGATGGATTAGAGACTTAAATGTTAGACCTAATACCATAAAAATCCTAGAGGAAAACCTAGGTAGTACCATTCAGGATATAGGCATGGGCAAAGACTTCATGTCTAAAACACCAAAAGCAACAGCAGCAAAAGCCAAAATTGACAAATGGGATCTCATTAAACTAAAGAGCTTCTGCACAGCAAAAGAAACTACCATGAGAGTGAACAGGCAACCTACAGAATGGGAGAAAATTTTTGCAATCTACTCATCTGACAAAGGGCTACTATCCAGAACCTACAAAGAACTCCAACAAATTTACAAGAAAAAAACAAACAACCCCATCAAAAAGTGGGCAAAGGATATGAACAGACATTTCTCAAAAGAAGACATTCATACAGCCAACAGACACAGGAAAAAATGCTCATCATCACTGGCCATCAGAGAAATGCAAGTCAAAACCACAATGAGATATCATCTCACACCAGTTAGAATGGCGATCATTCAAAAGTCAGGAAACAACAGGTGCTGGAGAGGATGTGGAGAAATAGGAACACTTACACTGTTGGTGGGATTGTAAACTAGTTCAACCATTATGGAAAACAGTATGGCGATTCCTCAAGGATCTAGAACTAGATGTACCATATGACCCAGCCATCGCATTACTGGGGATATACCCAAAGGATTATAAATCATGCTATAAAGACACATGCACACGTATGTTTAATGCGGCACTATTCACAATAGCAAAGACTTGGAATCAACCCAAATGTCCATCCGTGACAGACTGGATTAAGAAAATGTGGCACATATACACCATGGAATACTATGCAGCCATAAAAAAGGATGAGTTTGTGTCCTTTGTAGGGACATGGATGCAGCTGGAAACCATCATTCTTAGCAAACTATCACAAGAACAGAAAACCAAACACCGCATGTTCTCACTCATAGGTGGGAACTGAACAATAAGATCACTTGGACTCGGGAAGGGGAACATCACACACCGGGGCCTATCATGGGGAGGGGGGATGGTGGAGGGATTGCATTGGGAGTTATACCTGATGTAAATGACGAGTTGATGGGTGCTGACGAGTTGATGGGTGCAGCACAGCAACATGGCACAAGTATACATATGTAACAAACCTGCACGTTATGCACATGTACCCTAGAACTCAAAGTATAATAATAAAAAAAAAAAGTAAAAAAAAAGAAACTTCCGCCTTGTTGGCAAACTTTTGGAAGGCTTGCTCATGGATTCTTGCTCAGGCCGGGTGCAGTGGCTCACGCCTGTAATCAGCACTTTGGGAGGCCGAGGTGGGCAGATCACCTGAGATCAGGAGTTTGAGACCAGCCTGGTCACCATGGCAAAACCCCATCTCTACTTTAAAAAAAAAAAAAAAAAAAAAAAAAAAAAAAAAAAAATTGGTTCTTGCTCTTGAAACTCAAACACCATGCTTACAGAAGCCCAAGTCACATATAGAGAACATGTGTACTTTTCATAATTAAGTGCCTAACTAAACATCCAAAAAGCAGCCAATATCAACTAGGTCAGTTTTCAGGTAATTCCAGTACCAGCACCATTTGACAAACACCACATGAAATACCCCAAGCAAGAAATGCTACATTGAGGCCAGTCAACCCAGAGAACCTCAGAATATAATGACACGTTATTTTAAGCCACTAAATTTTGATGATGTTATGTAGTCCCAGCTGTATACATCCTAGGCCTAATCAGTAACTTAGGATTAAATCAGAAGATTTAGTCCTTCTCATGGAATCTCACAGAATCTATTGAACATTGCTCTCTGAGACGCTAAACTAGGTGATTCTTAAAGTCTCTTTCAACTCTAAGATTCTTTTAATAAATATGATTTTCTGTAGAAATATTATAATATCAGAATAAATGACCACTGGTCTTGAGGTTTAGATTTGTTGCTGAGGTGTCAAATGTTTAAACATGTAATTAATTGTAGTTGAAAACCTCTTCTCAAATTTAACAAAATATTTCTAATAAATATAAATATCCCAACACTCTGCCTAGACCCCAAACACCATAACATGTATCATTTATGTACAGCAAGGCTATGAAATCATGGTTTTTAGTACAATGAAAGGCAAATTTGGACATTGAGCAAAATTATTGTATGTAATCAACAGTTTTTATTCATTTTCCCTCTCCTATAAAACCCAGAATTCTGAAAGCCAGAAAATCAGTGTTTCATATCTTGATAGCTTTTGAGTCACCGTCTTCTTTTTTCTGACATACTTGCTTCTTGCTGTTTTTAAAGAAAGCAGCATATATAGGATACTTTGTACTCAGAGCTGGATTAAAATCTTAGTTGTAAAACATAGTTGTATGATTTTTGATTTTAAGTAAAATGTTTTTTAAACTTCTTTTGACACCATGGTTTTCATCTAAAGTAGGAATTAAATATTCTGTCTCCAGTGCATTTTGTTAATTCTGATTTTTAGTTTGTTATCAATAAAGCTGTTTATCATCTTATAAAAAGCAGGCATTATGGTAAGACTGTTGAGTGAATGAGACTGGCAATCTAAATGGAAATAACATGATATTTTTATTGTATCCCTCAAAGACACCATCTCATGATATTATCCTTTGTCACTGCTGTCTTGCTAAATTTTCTTCCCTTTACCTACTTGTCTTTCTCGTCATAGCATTCTGCCCAAATTCTAGAATCAGCTAGCATTACTGGCTGAATTAATAACCATTTTACCTTCTGAAAGTTTTGCCTATGATTATTTTTTTCCACCTGTATATTATCAGGACTTTACATGTTGCTTAGGCCAGAATAAGTGCTCAACGAGTATTTTTAGAATAAGTGAATGAGATACATGTGTGACAGAGACGTGACTAAATTACCTATTTGTTCCTCATTGTGAATTAAATGAGATAATTTATTAAATAATTCCAGTTCTAATTTTAGCACATAGTTGAAGATGTCAGAAAGTATTTGTTTCCTTATTTACTCTTTAGTTCCTTTTAAATGAATGCTGTTTTTTCTATTTAAGAAATTATAGCAATAAAGAAAAAGTTTTGGGAAAAGGAGACTTCCTGATACTTGTAAAATATACCATCTGGGGAGTCACCTAATTTCTTATGGGATGAAAAAAAAAGCTTCTTACAGGGCAACAGTATTTAGTTTTCTGGGCAAAAGGATTCTGTGAATACAGTATTCTGTGATTCCATATCCCTTTTGCCACTTTTGCTTGCGTTCACTGGTAATCTTCAGAATAGTGAGTATTGTTCAAATTCTAGAATATTTTTCCTCAGGAAAAGACAACAATTGTATAACAGCATGGCATTCCCAATTTTTGGAATAAAATACTGAAAAATAATTTAAACTGCATCTTCTTAGGGTTGTTAATTCCATTTTAATTTCTATTATCAGCATACTTGAACTTCACTGTGAGATCAAGCTAGTATTGTTGGAGGCCGAAAGAGTGAGGGTCGTGATCAACTCAGTGTACCACTGGAGGCTATATGAATAAACAGCAAACTGTTTGTCATAAATGCAGAATGTTGGCAAACTGACAAACTGCATCTGCCACCCAGAAGGAATGCTGAGGGCAGTCACACCCCAAGTGCAGTGTTTCTTGTGATTGGGTACATCTGAAGTCTGTTAGTAATAATATGAACCTGTTATCAATTAAGCAGCTGACCAATCGTTACCTCCTCCTCCCTGCTCTTGCTACCCAATAAATAGGAAGGGCTGCAGAAGTTCTGGGGCTGCCTTTGATCACTAGAAACAGGGAGCTCTCTTCTTCCCTAGTTCCCCTTCCTTTAAAACAGTTTCTTTTGTCTTAAGTTTTCATTTCTCTGTTTGTCCCTTTGTTCCCTTTATTTATTCTCATAGTGATGTGGTGAAGGTCTCAAGTAGTAATAACAACAACTGTGGTAATGTCATCTCAAGTAGTAACAGTAGTAACTGTCATAGTGATAGTCTCAAGTAGTAACTCTTGTAGTGATGATCTCAAGTAACCATGCAGTATGCCACAGGTGGTGGTTAAGATCTTTTGTTTTTAGGGACAGAGATTTCTGCAAGAGATGGTCTTTTTTTCTTGTTCTCTCTCTCCCTCTCTCTTTTTTCTTTTCAGCCATAGCTTGTCTCTGGTAGAATCTTTGCCTTCAGAGAAATTGTGTTCCCCCATACCAGAGTTCCTTCTCGAAAAATTTAGATTCAACTATGCTTCTGGAATCTTTGCCAAAGACACAAAAAGATTTGTGTTAGCTAGTGTTGTCTGGATTTAGACCATCTCCTTTGATTTTTAAATTTTTTCCTTTGATTCACTATTGTCCTTGCACAGCTTTGAAAATGATCTAAGGTAGCTTGCAACAGTGCAAAAAATTGATAAACTGAATGATTATATGTAACTTTGCCATTTTTCCTTACATGGCACCATTAAAGACTCAGATATGGGGAATTCAGTGGGAGTTGGTGGGAAAAATATGCTATTTCCTATGTTTGGCATCTAATACTGGTCATTTTTATTAGCACATATTTAGCGTGATAGCAATTTATAGACAGAAATGGGTTGGGCACACATGTCCTTCCTGTTTTAGTAGATCCACCCTATAAGCCTGCTTATGATACAACACTCAGGACTTTCAGGATTTTTCTGTTAGACTTTGTCTTAATATATTATCGATGAATTTGAGGCAATCATTTCACAAGCTTGTACTAGGTAGAATTCTGTCATCTAGGAAGAGACTTTTTGAAGAAACCGGCCCTAGAATGTTTATTTCACAACACAGGAAACTCTAAATATTAGCATTATGTTTAATGTTCCTTTGCAGCCCCTAATCTCTTGAGCCAACTTACTCCCATAAACAGCTGTAGGGAAGTCTAGATGAGACTGGTGCACAATGAATTTTAGACAAAGAATTGTAAAGACCCCCCTCCAAATAAAACAAATATTATTCATGTAGAACAGGACTGCTGTTCAATAAAGATTACTGAAGCAGAAAATAAGCAAGGACTCAGCATTTTTTGAAACTAGCTGATATGTGTACTGTATGCTTTCATTATCACAAAGAAAGAGAAAAGGTTATTTCCATTTTTGCAGAGTACTAACCTCTTTACCTCTGGCCCAAATCAAGCTTGGAAAATAGAAAAATCAATTTATAAAAATAAACATAAACCGTTTTATCTTTTCTCTATTGGGCTGAGCCAGCAAGATGGAATGAAGAACATCACATATATATGTGTGTGTGTGTGTGTGTATACACACTCCCCTTAAGTTACACAATGTGTACATGAATTTTCTAACTTAAAATGCACGTATGTCAGAAATATATATGTAAGACTGATATGTGACTATGTCTATAAAATTCATACTTTGTAATGTATATAAACTGACATCTATCTAGAATATTGTCAGTAAACATCACCATTTTTTCTTGGCAACATGTTCCATCTCTGCTTCTGGAACTCTACAGGCATGACAACACTTTCTGAAAAGCAATGAGAAATGCACATGTGAAAGTGCTATAAACCTGGCAGATCAAATAAAGACAATAAAACTAATGAGAAGGTGCCAGAAAAGTAACTGAGTTTTGAGACTTCTGTGTTTTCCCTTCAATAAAAGAGTCAGCATACTGTATTCTAAGTTGCTTTGAATTGAAGCACAGCATTTTTCTTTCCTTTCTGGATAAACCCTGATTGCTGTTTTCTTTTTTCTAAATCAAACCTTTCTCAGGCTCATTTGAAAAATTTGTTCTTGCAAGAACTGCCTCCCTTTTCAATAATCGGAGGCAACATTTTTATAGAGCTTTCCACTGCCTCTGCATGAGTAAAATTTTTTCATAAAAATATTTTTATGAAAGTATATAAAATACACAAAGGTAAGAAACATACGTCTTGATGACAGAGAGAGAAGAGTAAAGGAGAGACTGTGGACTCGTTTTCTCTGCTCACTCTGCAAAGTTAAGTAGGTTCTGCTTGCACACAAATAGCTAAATAAATGAAATATTTTCCCTTACATACTCCCATTATCATCAGGGTATTACATACAGAAGTAACACTACAAGTAGCTAATATACTGTACAACTCAGGAAACACTGAAATCTCTACATATGTGTAAGTGAATATATGATCCATCTATAACCTATAACTTAAGGCTAAGGAGAGAACGTTGGCTTTTGTCCACACAAGAAAAGAAATATTAGCATATGAATTATGGTTCTATCTGTGTGCCTTACCCTTCCCAATAAACAGATATTTACTGAACATTTATGTGCCAGGAAGTGTGGTGATTATGTGTCCAGAATTGGTGGGTTCTTGGTCTTGCTGACTTCAAGAATGAAGCTGTGGACCCATGCGGTGAGTGTTACAGTTCTTAAAGATGGTGTGTCCAGAGTTTTTTTCTTCTGGTGGGTTCCTGGTCTCGCTGACTTCAGGAATGAAGCCGCAGACCTTCGCGGTGTTACAGCTCATAAAGGCGGCAGGGACCCAAAGAGCCAGCAGCAGCAAGATTTACTGTGAAGAGGGAAAGAACAAAGCTTCCATAGTGTGGAAGGGGACCCAACCACATTGCCACTGCTGGCTTGGACAGCCTGCTTTTATTCCCTTATCTGACCCCACTCACATCCTGCTGATTGGTCCATTTTACAGAGAGTTGATTGGTCTGTTTTGATAGGGTACTGATTGGTGTGTTTACAAACCTTGAGCTAGACACAGAGTGCTGATTGGTGCATTTACAGTCCTTTAGACAAAAGTTCTCCAAGTACCCACTAGATTAGCTAGACACAGAGCACTGATTGGTGCATTTACAAACCTTGGGGGCCGGGCGCGGTGGCTCACGCCTGTAATCCCAGCACTTTGGGAGGCCGAGGCGGGCGGATCACAAGGTCGGGAGATCGAGACCATGGTGAAACCCCGTCTCTACTAAAAATACAAAAAATTAGCCGGGCGCAGTGGCGGGTGCCTGTAGTCCCAGCTACTCGGGAGGCTGAGGCAGGAGAACGGCATGAACCCGGGAGGCGGAGCTTGCAGTGAGCCGAGATTGCGCCACAGCACTCCAGCCTGGGCGACAGAGAGCGACTCCGTCTCAAAAAAAAAACAAACAAACAAACAAAAAAACAAACAAACCTTGAGCTAGACAGAGGATGCTGATTGGTACATTTACAATCCTCCAGCTAGACATAAAACTTCTCCAAGTCTCCACCCAACTCAGGAGTCCAGCTGGCTTACCCTACTGGATCCCGCCCTAGGGCCCCGGATGGAGCTGACCGCCAGTCCCACAGGGCAGGCCCGCACTCCTCAGCCCTTGGGTGCTCCATAGGACCCGGAGCTGCGGAGCAGGGGGCAGCGCCTGTCAGGGAGGCTCAGCCTGCAGGGGGCCCATGGAGGAGGGGGGGCTCGTGGGCATGGTGAGCTGCTGCAGGTCCCAGGGGGCCATGACAGAGGCCCCGTGAGAATTCCAGCATGGTGCACCAGTGGTCGGCAGTGGTGGGGGACCTCAAGCACCCTCCGCAGCTGCTGGGCCCTTCACTGTGAGGGCCCCAGTGAGGGACCGCCAAGCCAGCACTCACCCTGAACTCACGCTGGCCTGGGAGTGCAACCCGGATTCTCGCTCTCTCCACACCTGCCAGCAAGCAGAGGGAGCCAGCTCTGGCCTCCACCAGCCTAGAGTGGGGCTCCCACAGTGCAGTGGTGGGCTGAAGGGCTCCTCAAGCACAGCCAGAGTGGACACCTAGACTGAGGAGGCACCAAGACCGAGCAAGGGCTGCTAGCACGTTGTCACCTCTCAATTACAATAGTGATCAGAAGGAATTTGATCTTTGCTTTCAGGAAGCTTACAAACAATGGTAGTATCTTACTTTAAAGGATTATAACCTTGTTAGAACTCTAACAGGCAACAAAAAGTGGAAATATTTTATTATTTTATTTTATTTTACTTTTTGAGACGGAGTCTCGCTCTTGTCGCCCAGGCTGGAGTGCAGTGGTGCGATCTAGGCTCACTGCAAGCTCTGCCTCCCAGGTTCGAGCTATTCTCCCGTCTCTGCCTCAGGAGTAGCTGGGACTAAAGGCGCCTGCCACCATGCCCCGCTAATTTCGTTTTTTGTATTTTTAGTAGAGAAGGGGTTTCACCATGTTAGCCAGGATAGTCTCATCCCCTGACCTCGTGATCCGCCCACTTTGGCCTCCCAAAGTGCTGGGATTATAGGCGTGAGCCACCGCGCGCACGGCCACATTTTATAATTTTAATGTGCACTCATGTCAACTTATAGCTTGTCAAAGATAAACGAAGCCGAACACTACGTAGTAAGAACAGATTTTAATCAGTAATAACTATTGCAGTAGGGAAATGAGTCCAGCATGAACTGAACTCAACTTTGGTTTGCATAGCGGTAAATGCATATTTTAAAACGAAAATTAAGGAGTAGAAAGTGGGCCAAGTAGGGGCTCAGCAGAGTTAGGGAAGTGAAAAATGACACAGAATCAATCAGTGTAAATGCCATTAGACAAGCATTATCTACTAGTGGCAATAATCAAGGACAGGATTCATCGTTTCACAAAGAATGGAACACAGAGGCCCCAGTCTGCATCCTCAAGTGTTGGCTGGAACAAACAGTAAAAATTTTTTGGCAGCCTTGAGTTTTCGTAGCAGGCAATTTAAGGGTCATATTAGGGAGGTGGTCTTGAGCTGTTAGAAATTGTGTTAGTGTTTATTCAAGTCTTTGTAGGCCAAAGTTGAGGCTTAGTTGAGAAGAGGGCTCAAAGAAGTCTGGCTGGAGTTTGGTCAAGGAGAGAATCTTTGCCAAACTTTGCATGTAAGAGAGGTCACCTTTCTCAGTTTTCAGCTGAACAAAAGTAGATAAATTAGTATTTCTCTGAGTCCCAGTTTTCTCATCTGTACAGAAAGGCTAGTAGTATCTACCTAAGGGATTATTCTGAGGAAAATATCATCATGTATTTGAAAATTTAGGATTATTTATTGATGGAAAAATATGTGGATGTTGTATGTATTTCCCTGCCTTTCGGCTCTGCCAATGGTAGTCTGTAGGGCACTTTTTCTTTTAAGCATAACCAAAGGCAGAAACAAATACTCAAGAAAACATTTGCCGTAAGGTCTAAAGAAAAAGAATTGAAATGAATGTAAGGTTGCAAAGTAGGTTTTTCTATCTCAAAGGCTACATAACATTGAGCCTGAGAGAAGGGGAAGACAAAATTAATGTCTCTGAGTGATCTCACTCCTTCATGAGAGAGAGGTGCAAATAATCTTTTGTCAGAAGGATAAGGGAAAAGCATGGAAGGAAAGCAGGGCTCCTGAGCTATCGTCCAATATGGGATGCTTCCTCCATTTCCCTCAGGTAACACTACCATGCTCGAGTCTCAGATGCCTGTGAATTCCCTTTAACTGAGGGTGGTGGAATGAAATGTTTTGTTTTGTTTTGTTTTGAAAAATGAAGACATGAAAAGAAAATAACCCTCATCTCCTAACCAAGATGGAACTTAGAATTTCTATATAAACCGAGGCAGTAAGGCCATACAACAAATGTTATAACTAAATTACTGAATACATAGTAAAATATAATTAACATGTTAATATTGTTTCAGACTAGTGTGTTTCTCTGCTTCCCCACTCCTAACTCAGTCAACACTCTGTGTACTTGTTTACCCCAACCGTTCACAAGTCAAGTATGACCAGGAGCACAGTTCGCAAATATGCTGCTTGTTCTTCCCTGTTGAGGACATCTGCCATATTTACTCTCCACTGTGTCATCAATGTTCTCACATGAATGGGCCACAGCATGGGTGAGCCATTTGGTGCTTCCCTTCTCAGTGATCATGGAGGTACGTGGAACATTCAATTTAGCAGTAGCCATCCCTGCCTCTTACAGAGACTGCTAACATGAACAGATGGACCATTCTGCAACCCAGGTGGCCCGCCCTATACAGATATAGCTTAAAAGAATTCTTCTTGGAAATGGTCGTGCCTTGCTTTCTGTAAAACTTTGTTTCAGGTAGGAAACGGCTTCAATCTAAAAGACAGAACCTTCCAACAGCACTGGTAACTAGTCACATTGATTTCTCTTTTTTCTGAGGACAGAACCACCATCTGTTTTATGTCACAAATATCATATGAGAAAAAAATATACAAAAGGAAAAAATATATATCTATATGCACCCACACAAACACACAGTGTATGTGTAGTTTAAATACCCAGAGGTTTCAGTCTTCATCAAAATACTGTTATTTACCATTCTCTTTGATTCGGCCTCTGTTTTACGAAATGCCTTTTGAAATTTCTGCTCATTTGAAAAGTTTTATTCTTATGAGGTCTAAGCTTAAATATCTTGTGTTTCTTCCTTAAAGAGAGACAAGGGTGGGGAAGAAAGCTACAGAGTTCAATCAGGAAATATTTCGTAGACAAAAATATTTCAAAAAAAATCAGACTTTGGACTCCTCAGCATGGGTTGGTCTGAATAAAGCACAAAGCTTTTGTTGGCTTCTATTTGCCAACTCACATAAGGACTTTGTAATGACATTCTTTCAAACCCATCTGGTGATTTAACCAGGACTGTTGAAAAGCTTCAGTTAAAATCCTGAAGAAGAGATATAAACTGTGCTGTCATAGGACACTGTCAGCTAGTTCATTTTTTTTTTCCTGCACACTTTTGGGCAGAACTTATATAATAAAACTTGGTAGAAATCAGTTCTTTAAAAAGTAGCTTTATAATTGCTTAAACTGGATAATCTCACTTCCTGTCTTTTGCTTCCAGGTCTTATTCCAGCCTTAAAACAGACTTGTAGAGATTAGATTAGTCCTTTCAGAGGTAAAATTAAATGTCGGGCAGGGCTGGAATTGTATATACAAATAATGTTATGGGATTCTGTAATTGAGCTTCCTCTGAGTTTTCATCGTGAAACAGAAGAAAGAACGTAATAGCCCAATAAAACAAATGATAAAGAATGAGCTACAATGCTTTTCTCTCCAAATTTCCAGGTTGGAGAACCAATACTGCTAGTATAGTTGTTAATCTGGCCCTGTTCCACACCAGCTTTGGGACTTCAGAAATATCAGTTATTCTTCATAGTCTTTATTGTTAAATTATGTGATTCATAAAGTTCATAAATATGAGGACATAATTTAAGTAATGCAATACTTAGAGGAAAAAATTCAGTCGAACCTGAAATCTGAAGATCTTAGCTCTTCAAGTCATAAGGTTAGGATTGACACCAATATAGAGAAGGATATCTCAGGTTAACAAATTTAAATGGATATTAAAATTTTAATTTTTACTTAAAGAATCTTTTTTTGGTACAAAACTTTCATTATCCAATACTCTCCATACTTTTAGATAATTTTTACTTTTACTTTAAGAGTAACTATTGGATGTCTATAATTTATTTCTTTTCAACTAGGCTGATAATTCTTTGAGATCAGAAGGCAAAGCACGTTTATCTTTATATTCTCAGCAAGTAGTATAGTACAGCAGGGCCTCTGTATCTGTGGGTTCTGCATCTGTGGATTCACTCAAACATAGATTGAAAATATTTGGAAACAAAAGGATGACTGTGTCTGAATGGAACACATACAGGCTTATTTTCTTCTTTTTATTATTCCTTAAGCCATGGAACAATTATTGACATAGCACTTTTATTGTATTAGGTATTATAAGTAATCTAGAGATAATTTAAAGTGTACTGGAGGATGTGCATAGGCTATATGCAAATACTATACAACTTTATATCAGGGACTTGAGCATCTGCAAATTTTGTTATCTCCAGGGGGTCCTGAAACCAATCCTCCATGGCTACACGGAGACAATTGTATCTGGTAGGTAGTAAGGACACAATATTTATTTAATTCAACCATCCACAGATGCTTGTGGAAACAATTTGTTCACAAGACATACTGGAAATAAAAGCCAATGCAAGACAAAGACCCTTCCTTAATATAACTTACAGAATAAAACATAGCAAGATTTTATTAAAATACCATGAAACAATTATCTGAACCTGTTTTTGGTTTTAGTATTTTTATTATTCTTCTGACTCTGTCCTTATGTAGATCATCTTTTAATATTTAATAATGCTACATGTGCTGTTCGTGAGGCAGCCTTTTGTTGTTCCCGTTTTTCTATTATTTACTGTTATCTCTACTCTTTCATGCACCAGTTTCTTCATACCACTTCTTTTTTGCCATCTTGACTTGTTCCTGACTCGCCATACCTTATTAACTCCTCTCTTATACTTTTTCATTTATCTACTTATCTATTCTTCTCTCCTTATCTCTATTTCTCTCCATATCCGTCCTCACACCAAATACTGCATTTTGAAAACGATTTCTGAAATTATTTTTTTTCTGTAAGAAAATCTGCAATTAAACCAAACACTAGACGTTAAGGAAAATGCATTAATCATAGTAACCTCTTTGTTAGATTGAAGGCTTCAGGAATAGCTGTTCTACCTGAGTAATTTAGTAAGGTAATTAGAAGTCTCTGAGTTTAAGATTTCAGATTGCCACTTCATTTTCCATTTCTTGATACCCTTTGTTCATCTCTGCTAGTCTGCTGCTTCTGGCCACCTGCTCCAGTTTTATACAGCCTACATCTTCTAGTCCTGTCAGGTGCACACTTCTGATTTCTAAACAAGTAACTTTGTTTTCTTATTTTCATAATCATAACTTTTTCAGAGTTATGTCCTTGGAATGGACTGAATTGTATCCATTCCACAAATTCATATATTGAAGCCTTAACCCACCATGTGACTTAGTATTTGGAGACAGGGCCTTTGGGAAATAATTTTGATGAGATGAGGTCACAAGGGTGCGGTCCTAATCCACATGAAAAGAGGAAGAGACATCAGAACACTCTTTCTCCACCATATGGGGACACAAGAAGGCGGCTGTCTGCAATCCAGAAGAAGACCCCTCACCAGAAACTGACCCTTGGACTTTCCAGACCAAGAAACTATGAGAAAATACATTTCTGTTGTTTAAGTTATCCAGTCGATAGTATTTTGCTATTGCAGTCAGAGCTGACCAGTGCAGTTATTTTTTCTGGATTTTCTGACTACTTTGTAATTTTTATATCTTGGAATAATATTGTTGTGGCACTTTCTCCTCATTTTAAAAATATTTGAAAATTAATCCTCATCTGGAGATTAGTTGCCCTTGAGTAAGTTTATTGCCCTTTCTCTGATGCAGAGGTTGGAAGCTATATTAATATGCAGAGTCCTTAGCTCACTTACAGTATGTCATCACTTGTGCTACTCAATTTAATTTCATCTGAAATGAAATTGGTGAATATCCTTCCAAACTCTTGTGAAACAATTTTAGTGGAGATGAATTAAGTTGAATAACATGCACACAACAGACTTACTGAGATAGGACACAGAAAGGACAACAGTCTGGCCTTCCCACAGAGACACTAATTGACTTTCAAAGTAGATTCCTGTATTTCTCTTTTCCTAAGTTCCTCCTGACTATTTTAATGGATAATTTGTTGCAAATGATAATAGTAATGAGTCTTAGTCTATTTGTGTTCCTATAGAAGAATATCACAGGCTGGGTAATTTATAAGGACAAAAGATTGATTTGGCTCAGGGTTCTGCAGATTGTACAAGAAGCATGGCACCAACATCTAACTCTGTTAAGGGGTTCAGGCTGCTTCCACTCATGGCGGAAGGTGAAGGGAATCCAGCCTGTGTAGAGATCACATAAGAGAGAGAGGGAGGAGGTGCCAGGCTCGTTTTAACAACCAGCTGTTATAGGAACGAAAAGAATTAAAACTCGGTCATTACCATGAGGACTGCACCAAGTCACTTATGAGAGATCCACCTCCATGACCCAAACGTTTCCCATTAGGCCTCACCTGCTACATTGGGGATCAAATTTCAACATGAAGTTTGCAACAAGTTAATATTCATTGGTGCTTATTATTTGACAAGCACTGTTAAATGCTTTAAAAGCAGTATAATATACAATTCATATAATAATTCCATATGAGCCACATTGATAATATTATTACTAGTCCCATTTTATAAATGAGAAAGCTGAGGCATAGAAAGATTTCATAATTTTATCACAATTAACAAATGACAGAGCTGGGATTTGACCCTCATGAGTCTGACTCTAGAATCTATCATGTTAATCACTGTCTTAAATAGTGAACAATTTTCACTTAATGCCAGCTTAAAATATTTCAATCAGGTGTAATGCTACTATAGACCCTTTCTCCCTGTTTCATGGTAAAATACAAACTATAACAAGGGGCTGTTTTGACATAAACAATAAATACATCTTCAGTTGATGCCGTTAAGGTTAGAAGTGTACAAGAAGAAACTAAAGCTGCAAGGTTAGGACTAGCTAAGCTGCCACAGATTTCTTTCAAAGGAACAAGCCAGTTTGTCCACAGTGCTAGTTTTTCTGGCATAATCATTGACTGCTAGATGCCAGCATTAAAGCAGGTTGAGGAGAATGGTGTTAGTTTTTACTGACATCATTCTTCTCCACTCCGTGGAGGGCAGTCTCTTTTCCTTTGAAAGACAATGCAAAGCTTCCACTCATGTTTATGTCCTGTTTCCAATTTACTTTCCACGTCTCTGTTGGTTGAAAAAGTAAACATAATCTTTGAAGTTTAATAAGTGTAATTTTGTTTCTTTTACTGTGAAGTGTTTCCTAATGAAAACAGAAAGAATGTAAGTTTTGCATCTTTCAGAAAATGCAGCTTTCCAAACTTGGAACAACTTTCTTACAAAGCCACATACTTCCTTCCAGATGACTTTCCCTTCTATTATTTCTTTATAGAAAAGAAAAAAAGTGTTTTCACAGAAATTTCTATTTGATTACAATTTGCTGATCTCCTTGTATGTGCCAAATGCAGTGCTAAGTGGATAAGGCACTGGTTTTCAGTGAATCACAGCCAGTTTAACTTTACTTTCGTTGCTTCCTAGTTGAGAGCTCCTGGATATGTTACTTAATCTCTCTCTGAACCTCTAATTTATCATTTCTAAAACGTTGACTGAAAGACCTTCTTTTAAGTTTGCTGCCAAATAAAACAAGATATGGGTAAAGATCTGGACACATAGCAGGAATTCAGTAAATGTCATTTATTTTTCTCCTCCCTCCCATGCCCTATGCTATTAGGATATTTTATAGTAAAAAATACAAAATTGTCTAATGTTAACATGTGAAAAATAAATGATGATTCTCATTTAGTCAGACCAGAAAGATATATATTCAAAACAAATGAGTTTTCTACAGAATTGTAAATAGGAAATATTCATTCTCTCTGCAAATTTGACCAAAAAAGTAGCCATTCCCATTATATACATAAAATGTAAAAATATACATGTTAGTATAAGAATTGCAAAATTGGCTTTTAAAAAGCTGAGCTAAAGCAATTTTTTTCACTGACTATATAAAGACACATTTCATCCAGAAGAGTTACATAAGGCAAGCACCATTTTTTGGTTGTATACCCAAAGCAATTTCTCTTCTTTTTCTTCTTAAGAAAATTTTTCTGTTTTCCCTGCTGCTGTAGCCTAGCTGTAATGTTTTAATAGTCCATCCAGTTCTTACAGGATTTCATCATATTCCAGTTGACACCAGCTGTTCTGAGGAGTCCCAGGGGCTCACTTTGATTCCCAATACATAACCTGAGTTTGGCAAGTCTAGTTTAACATTGTCCACATCAATCTAAGAATTAAAAGGAATCTGAGGGTGTCACATCAAAAATAGTTTTCACTTAGGCAAGGAGATGAAGATGAAATGGAGGCTAACGGGTTGTATGCTTTTCCAGAAGATGAGTGAATCCCACAACAGAGCACTCGTGTCACATAGAATCCTCATCGAGCAAGTTATCTACCCAAGGGAAAAGGCGCTACAAGTTTCCATTAGGAAGATTCATTTGCTATTTGTTAAGTTGCTGGAATTTTCAGCCTTCTCAGTGAAACTTTTAGCTGGTTAAATACATGGCATACTGGAGAAAGCTGAAAAAAAGTAAGGGTCAAAATTTCTAGTTAAGTTTTTTAACCTCTCCTCTCATTCATAACGTTATTTTGACTCAGTTTCCTCATCTGTAAACTGGCCAAACTAAAATCAGTCCTTCCTACTATAGCCCTATGGGTATCAGAGGAGATAATAAATGAGATAAAAAATGTGAATGAATTAAAACAGTTGTAACATATTCTACAAATATGAGTTGTACAATGGTTTTCATATGATAACATAAGTTTTGCATTCAGATAAATGTGGAGGACAAAAAATATCTTTGCCTGAGGAATAACTGTGTGAGAAAAATAATACCATAAGGTACGTTAAGAGTGTGATGAATAGAAGAGTGTATGTCAACATATACATGGAAGAGATGAAGTTAATCAGTAATGTTAATACTGGACTTTGAGGTGTCTGAATGCTAGATAAGATAACAGGATTCTATCCTGTAGATGATGGGGTACCATGCTATGCTTTTGAGCAAAGAATAGGAAGACTAAAACTTGGTAATGAAACTGTGGAAGCTTAGAAGGTTGATGAGAAGGAGTAAGCCTGGTTCCAGAGTTCAGGTGGTAAATAATAGGGATAGATAAATGATGACTTATATTATGATTTTGGTAGTAAGGATGAAAAGAGATAGGTGAGATATATTCTAAAAAAAAATCCCATGTTTTGGTCAACTTTGACCTAGGAGCCTATACATCCTGTTCACCACTGTATTTCAATGCCTCAATCAATACCCAGCACATCTGTACTCAGTGACTAATAATGAATGGTTATCTAATAATGAATTAGAATGAAAGTGAGGACATGAAGAGAAAAGGAGATCCTGAGATGCTTATCTTGAGTGATCCAGAAAAGTACTGGTATAACTGATAATCTGTACAGTTAGTAATTTCGAAAGAGAAATTAGCTTTTGGAAAAGGACAGTTCAATATTATGTGCATTACAGTTTGCATATCAATAAGACATCAAGATAGATCTGTTAAGAAAGTGGTTGAAGGTGCCAAATAGAAGAAACTTGAGAGAGAAGTTTGAGATTTGAGATGTAAAGGACACTTGGTGAGGTGATAGATGGAGTCCACAAAAATCTTTTCCAGATGCTTAGAATTCACACACACGTACTCAACCAAAAGGTTGGCAGAGACTTTTAAGTAACTTGAATAAAACTAGTTCCTGCTCCTGCCCCAGACCTACCTGGATCTTGTGAAAATGCCTCCAAAAGAAATGCAGTACTGACCTCAAACTTTCTTGAGGAGATGATTAAAGGGGATTACATTTGTCTACAGATAATAGAACTTCCTCAAAAACTTGTTTTCATCCATCTCTTTCCCAAGCCCCGCATAGCCCAATCATAGTTTCAGTTTCTTTCCCCTTTCTTATATGCTCTTCTCCTGACAACATTTTCAGTTCTGAGGCCTTTTCTCTCCTTCTCCTTCCCTACTGCCACCTCCCAAACTCTATGACTCTTCTTTAGTTTTTCAGTATTACAAAGAATAGCACCAGGTTTGGTGCCACAAACAAAGGATCCTTTATCTTTATAGAAATGAAAGAGTGAGAGGGTCGTAAATATTTACAGTTCAATACTGTTTTTCTTGTCATGATTGAAAATTCTACAATGGCACTTCCATCCTGCTCTATGCTGTGGTAAAAACAAAAAGAAAGCAATGCGAAGACCATTCAAAGTTCAGAGCTTTGTCAAGAAAATGGCTTTGTTTTGAAGCCAAAGCATCATGCATGATGTTCTTTAGTAAAACACAATAGTATGACTGCTTTATCTTCAAGAACTCCTTCATAATCTCACCTCTAGTTTCTGAAATTCCGGAATTAACATCTAATGTAATGGCTACAGTTAATGCTATTCTTTGCTGCCTCAATTCAAACCCATACCCAACAGCTCCAATTCTTCATGATAGCTGATGATTATGACAAGTAAATAAATATCAATAAATCAATAAAATATAAGTAATACATAAACTATTAGGGATTTTTTGAGGGGCTAACTTTTCATTGTTTGGAGCTACCAGAGTCTGGTGCTAAGAAGTTTGTCACCCCAGAGTCAGTGCTTTGACCTTTGATTCAGGAGTTCTTCCCTCCCTCCCTCCTTTCCTTTCCTTTCCTTTCCTTCCTTCCTTCCTTCCTTCCTTCCTTCCTTCCTTCCTTCCTTCCTTCCTTCCTTCCTTCCTCTTTCTCTCTCTCATTCATTCTTCCTTCAATGTTATCATTGTCATTTGTGGTCTGAAATTTCCTTTTAAAAATAATAGTAAGTGCATATAATAAAATGTATAGTATTATAAATCAATTATATTTAAATACAGTTATAACAATATTTTAAAAGTTTGTCATATACTAACATATACACTTCTTTATTAGCATGTTAAATAAGATTTAGCACTGGGTATGAAAATATAATTTTGAAGTAGTGTAATATTTTGAGGTATCTACAATGATTGTAAAGTGATGGGAAACATTTGTGACTTTAATTGATGACAAAGATACTCTTCTACTCCAATGTTATTAATATTATTTTTGCCAATATTTATGATTACAGGACATGCTATATATTGAATATAGGTTACTAAAATGTGGATACATTTTTCTCCCATTTAAGTTGATGAATTAGATGCAAAGATTCATATAGACCCCAGGATAAGAATCCTACTAAGTTTTATTTCTTGGCTACTTTCTCAAAGCTGGGGACTACAGCATTGACAACTATAGTATTGTCAAGAATGATGGGATGCTTGTTGAGTGAGACCTTGATGGAAGCTATCATAAGCTAGGACCTATGTCTGCTTATCATTTAAATTATTTCTATGATAACAAATGACAGGTAGTGAGATCAATACTTTTACTTTGATCATACTGATTTTTAAAAGTTGGTTTGTGTAATCTGGAAAGGAGACACTAAGATGCTTAAGACTGGGACCATTTCTTTAGCAACTTTAGATTGACATATGTTTATTTCATCTTACCCAGCAAAACCGTAATCATTTTATTTTGAAATAAATTGTGAGGCACAAGAATTGCTGAGTACTTATTTCAGTATAAGAATATTCTGTATTTGAACTTCCTCTTTTGTGCTGAGTGATTTTGGTGCAACGTGGCAAACTGAGGCAACTGGATATTGTGAATTGCACATAAGTGGGCTTGAATCATGGCTTTCTGTATCCTTTGGAAAATTGCTTTACACCTCTCAATGTATCATAGTTTTTAATTTCTGGACGAGAGACAATATTCACTTGCTAAGGTTGACAAATATCTAAAATTCTCCCTAGAGTTTGTAGCATACTGCTTAGTACTCAAAAGGCACTGATGTATTATTATTGTTCAAGTTTATACAACTAGTTACCTAACAAACACTTACGAGTTCTCACTGTGTGTCAATCACTATGCCAAACATCAAATTACTTCATTGTCTTAACAAACTTATGAAATAAAATCTATAATTATCATTCAATTACATATGAGTAGTTTGAGATTTCTAGATGTAAAATAATTTGCTTAAATTTAAGCTGCATACATTTAAGAGTCATAGAAACTAGAAGCCCTTTTCCCCAAGGCAAGTCATAGAACCAGATTTCCTTTTCCCTAAAGCCAGTCATAAAATCTTAAAATATTATTATTATTCTCTGCCCTATTTGTATAAAAAACTGTCTATAAAGAAAATATCTGACCTGCTTTGTTTGACTGTAGGTCATACGACCCTCATTCCAGAGAGGGTGCTGCTCCACAGCCAGAAGGAAGGAATGTCACAAAGAGAGGCCAAGAAGAATCTAGACAGATAAGCCTTGCTGGGTTTTCCTATTCAGTCCATTAGTATTATATCATACCCTTTTTGTCCAATCATATTCTAAATGGCTTTCCATACTTCATTGAACCTAAGCATAAAAATGGAGAGTGTCTCCTATACGTCTGGATCTTCATTCTGAAAGCTGCCATATATACATGTTACATAGTTTGTATGCTTTTTCTCCAATTAATCTGCCTTTCACAACTTTGTCAGTAAACCTTCAGAGGGCCAAACATAAGCTCTCTGTTGACCCCTACAGAACCCATGTTCTTAGATTCGAACTCCCATTCCCTACTCCCACACAGACACATGAAATTTCTCTTACCAGCTACATTTGTGGCAGGTCATTTGTGTTACAAGGTGACAGAATTTGAAATTCTTCTCTTAATGCACCATAGTTTAAGTCTTTTTAAGTTCCAACACTATACTCCAAAAGTACTTATTTCAATATAAGAATATTCTGTATTTGAACTTCCTCTTTTGTGCTTATGTTAATGGCAATCTTTTTTTTTTTTTTTTTTTTTTTTTTTTTTTTTTTTTTGTAATTTAGTTCTGAAGCTCATCCCACAAATGAATTCCATTTCCTCAAATGTAAGAACAGGCTGTTCTTTTGGCTATTGACATTCCATTTTGGATTTCACAAAAGGCTTTAAACACAATCACTTTTACAAGTCTGTGTTGCAAAGCAAGTGACTGCCTAATGTTATTAAGCAGCCAAAGGGCAGGTAAATTGGCTCTGTTTTCTAAAAATGACTTTCATTTCTATCTAGAACATGATTGCACGTTGTAATATAGCACAACGAATAGTCAAACATTGAAAAGATAAGCTTCAAAACAGAATGTAGATTCTTAAACCACAAAGGCCATGGTTTTGTAAAAAATAAAAATAAAAAAATGCCTGTCTGAAGCATCTTTCTACCACAGCACTGAAAAGAACTTTGCATGTCTCTGAGGCGTTTTCCACTTTGTAAAGCTAGGTTAATTGCAGCTTTACTTTTATTTAACAATTTTCTTTGAGTAGATTTTTGAGCTTAAAAAAAAGTGACTGCTCTGGGAAATGAAAAACTATGACAAAGAAATCTCGGCTGGAGCTAGAGGTCATAAATGTTGTTCAATAGAATCTTTCATATTTTACACAACCTATAATTGATGAATGATAAAAATCAAGAAAGGTTCTTACAATGGTACAAAGTCACTATTTTAAAAAATAGCTAAAACCTATTGCTATTTTTAAAAATCCTGGTTCTTTATATTCTATGAGAAAACTACTATAATTCCACAGCTTCAGAAAGAAAACCTATTCATTAATCACAAAGCCAACTGTTTTAGAGGAATGTAGAAAAAATTGTAGTTTTTAACAAAGACTTTAAAAATTACAATTATTTCCCTTTACTGTTATTTATCGAACCAAAATGTCAATGCAATTTAACAGACTTTACAATTACTTTAAAAGCTAAAATGGACATATTCATGATTCAAATGGTTACATTACTTGTGGCTAACCAAATATAAAATTTGATTTATTGATCATTTTGTCAGTTCAATGAGTACAACCGGTAGATTTATTAATGACAATCCTAAGAAAGGGTCACTGGGCCTGGGAAAAGCTTCTGTTCATTTTTGCATTTGTTTGTTCAATCTGTGTTTTGCCATTTGATAGAGTCCTAGAGAAAACTAGATTACTTCCAGTCTCCTCTAAGTTGGGGAAAATCTGTGTAATGTCCCTTGTCTACCACGTCTTAGTCTGCCAGTTGCGCTAATGGTTGTCAAAAAACAGTTTGAGGTATCTGTGTCTCAGTCCTGGCAGGACTAGGGGTAATCTTATCATGAGCTGAGAAAATAACTCGTTCATTCATTTATTGATTCATTCATTCAAAAAATAATTGTGGGGCAACTTCTGTGTGTGAAGCACCTAGTGTTTGCTTTTCTGGAACTTTGTGGTATGGGAGAATGGCAAACAGTATTAATCAGAAAGTAAAGTGTAAAGCAAAAATTTCAACAAGTACTATAAAGATAGATGCATGATGCTATTAAAGTATGGAGGATTGACCTGGAGGACAGCCTCAATTCACTCTCGGCTCCTATATCCATGCACTTTGGGATATATCCTTGCATCTCTTCCTAATAAGAAGTAAATTTATTTCTATACTCTGAATCTGTGCAGACCTTGTGACTTTCTTTGGCCAACAGAAAGTGACAGAAGTGACATCGCAACATTTCTGAACCTAGACCTCAAGAGACCTGTGAGTCTCCTCTTTCTGTTCCTCTGCCGTCATCATGAGAACATGCCTAGGACATCTCTGCTGAATAAAAGAGATATGTAGAACAAGGTGGAGTCAGCCCAGTTGTCCCAACAAAGGCTCTGACACATGGGAGAACTCAGAGAAGATCAGCAAAACTGCTTAGGTAACTCACAGCTGACCACAGATACATAAATGTGTCCAGCCAAGTTCCTCTCTGGTCAGTAGAATGTGCCACTGAGGTTCCATTGTTGTTTCTTATGCAGCTCTCGTATGCAAATATATAACAGACTTTGGAATATTTATTGAGTTCAGGCAGAGCTTTCCTGGGGAAGTCATTCTTCATTCTTATGTAAAGAATATTTTTAGAAAGACTGAAGATTAACAAAGAAAATGAAAGGAGAAAAGAACATTGAAGGTAGATAAAAACAGAGGTGATAAAAACAGAGGTTAAAAAAACTATTGGCAATATTTATAAGGAGGCTGGAGTGTTAGGCAGAAAAGCTGGAGGTGAAGGTTGCAGTTGTAAGACTTTGTAAACCATTTTAAATTATTTTGTCTTTAATCTGAAAATAATGAAAAGAATTTGAAGGGTTTTAAGCAGAGACAGAACATGAGTAAGATGCATTCAGCTACAAGGGCAGAACATTGGTAAAAGGATAGCTTCCCAGGAGAAAACAAGAAGAAAGAGGTGGGTTATTTTTAGTTTAGAACAGTGAATCAAGTCATCAGCCCAAACCTGAATCATCATAGTAAGTTTATGATAGGTCTTCATATCTTTGTCCTAAATTACCTTCAGTCCACCTTGTGAGGCAGCATGATGTAGTTAAAAAAACAACAACGTGGGTTGTGGAATTGAACATAACTGAGTTTTACTTCTGCCACTTCCCAGTTATGAGCTTTACTTCTTTAAGCTCTATCCAATTCCCCCTTTCCAGCATACCTCTACATGGATCCTCCAAGACACTAATTTATTTATTCATTCATGATCACTCTCTGTCTCCTATCTGTGCTCTTTTTGCCTCCCAGATAATGTAATACTTTGTTCTTTTGTAAACTATAAAGCACTACAAAGGCATTAGTTTAAATTACCTTGGCTTGAGCCACACCTCCTCTATAAAGCCATTCCTGATTATTCCCAATGACTTTTCTCTAGTACACTATAGCTGGTTCCTACCATGTAATTAGCGCTATAAAGTGGTAGGTCAGCAAGAATGCTTGTGGCTGCAAATATCAAATAACTTTATTAAAGTTACTTAAATAATGCAGTCTTTTTAATATCGCTTAAGGACAACGTGGAAGTAGATAGATTCAGGTTGGATCAATGCCTTCAAAGCTTTCAGTTAATATCTCTGTTATCTTCATGACCTTGTCTTTTGGGTTGCAAAATGAAACTTCCTCTTATGTTCTATTGGCCAAAATTGGGTCATATGCAAAACCCACAGATCAATATTTGGCAAAGGAAAATGGAATTTCCCAGACTGGCTTAGTTCCTCCATTACTCAACTTCTCAGCTAGACATTGAAGAGATGTTGGAAGTAAATGACTATTGGGTACGCAGCCAACAGTGACTGCTGCTCATGGCTTAATGACTCATCTACATGTGTGCTCCTCTAGATATTTAACATCCAGCTGTGGCAATTTCCCACAGCTCTCTGGACATACACTGATTTCTTTCCCTGTACCTTAGCACAGGCCATTTTTTCATGTGGAATGCCAACCTTTTTCTTATTTCTGTCTGCCTAAAAGATTTGACTTTTTAAGCTCTATA
Source organism: Chlorocebus sabaeus (assembly GCF_047675955.1). Classification (NCBI taxonomy): domain Eukaryota; kingdom Metazoa; phylum Chordata; class Mammalia; order Primates; family Cercopithecidae; genus Chlorocebus; species Chlorocebus sabaeus. Next base: position 66,246,402 of record NC_132918.1, read on the forward strand.
CAATCATCACTTCTTCTATAAAGCCTTCACTGAATCCCATACCTAGGTACATATTTAATCACTTCCTTTGTATTAGTTGTGTTTTTGTATATACCTGCATTATTGTAAATATTGCACTGCCTTAGGATTTACTTCCTTGTCTGTCCATGCCTCGGCATCCTCATCGGTGGGTATAACCCATTGCCTTTGTTGAAATTCTCTCTTATTTATCCTGAAATCTAGCGCAATTCAAAGCATTTGGGGTGGTGTTAGGCAATTCAAAACTTGTCAGGACATACTTATCCATTGACAGATATTTAAGTAGCAAACAGGGTGTATTCATTTTCTTGCTGCTAATAAAGACATACCTGAGACTGGGGAATTTACAAAAGAAAGAGGTTTAATGGACTTACAGTTCAACATGGCTGCAGAGGCCTCACAATCATGGTGGAAGACAAAGAGGAGCAAGTCACATCTTACATGGATGGATGATGGCAGGGAAAAAGAGAGCAAGAACTTGTGCAGGGAAATTCCCATTTTTGAAACCATTGGATTTCATGAGATTTATTCATTATCATGAGAACAGCATGGGAAATACCCACCCCCATGATTCAATTACCTCACACTGGGTTCCTCCCATGACATGTGGAAATAGTAGGAGTTACAATTCACAATGAGATTTGGGTGGAGACACAGCCAAACTGTATCATTCCACCCGGCCCCTCCAAATCTCATATCTTCACATTTCAAAACCAGTCATACCTTCCTAACAGTCACCCAAAGTCTTAACTCATTTCAGGATTAACTCAAAAGTCCACAGTTGAAAGTCTCATATGAAACAAGGCAAGTCCCTTCCGCCTATAAGCCTGTAAACTTAAAGCAAGTTAGTTACTTCCTAGATATGATGTGGGTACAGGCATTGGGTAAATACAGCCATTCCAAATAGGAGAAATTGGCCAAAACAAAGGGGCTACAGGCCCCATGCAAGTCCAAAATCTAGCGAGGCAGTCAAATCTTAAAGTTCCAAAATGATCTCCTTTGACTCCATGTCTCACACCCAGGTCGCAGTGATGCAAGAGCGGGGGCTCCTATGGCCTTGGGCAGCTCCACCCCTGTGACTTTGCAGGGCATAGACCCCCTCCTGGCTGCTTTCACTGGCTGGTGTTGAGTGTCTGCAGCGTTTCCAGGTGCACAGTGCAAGCTGTTGGTGGACCTATCATTCTGGGATCTGGAGGATGGTGGCCCTCTTCTCACAGCTCTACTAGGCAGTGTCCCATTAGGGACTCTGTGTGAGGATCCAAGCCCACATTTTCCTTCTGCATTGCCCTAGTGGAGGTCCTCCATGAAAGCCCCACCTCTGCAGCAAATTTCTTCCTGAACATCCAGGCATTTCCATACATCCTCTGAAATATAGGCAGAGGTTCCCAAACCCCAGTTCTTGACTTCTTGCATTAGTAGGTTCAATACCACTTGGAGGCTATCAAGGCTTGGGGCTTGAACCCTTAGAAGCCACAGCCTGAGCTCTACATTAGCCCCTTTCAGCCACAGCTGGAGTGGCTGGGACACCGGCACCAAGTTCCTAGACTGCACAGAGCAGAGAGACCCTTGGCCCAGCCTACAAATCCATTTTTGTCTCCTAAACCTCCCTGCCTGTGATGGGAGGGTTTGCCACAAAGGTCTCTGAGATGCTCTGGAGATATTTTCCCCATTGTCTTGGTGATTAATATTTGACTCCTCATTACTTATGCAAATTTCTTCAGCCAGCTTGAATTTCTCTGAAGAAAATGGGATTTTCTTTTCTATCACATTATCAGGCTGCAAATTGTCCAAACTCTTATACTCTGTTTCCCTTTTAAAACTGAATGCCTTTAACAGCACCCAAGTAACCTCTTGAATGCTTTGTTGCTTAGAAATTTCTTACAGAGATATCCTAAATTATCTCTCTCAAATTCAAAGTTCCACAAATCTCTAGGGCAGAAGCAAAATGCCACCAGTCTCTGTGCTGAAATATAACAAGAGTCACCTTTGTTCCAATTCCCAACAAATTCCTCATCTCCATTTTAGAGATTCCTCAGCCTGGATTTCATTGTCCATATCATTAACAACGTTTTGGTCAAAGCCATTCAGCCAGTCTCTAGGGAGTTCCAAACTTTCCCACATTTTTCTGTCTTCTTCTAAGCCCTCCAAACTGTTCCAACCTCTGCCTGTTACCCAGTTTCAAAGTCTCTTCCACGTTTTCAGGTATCTTTTCAGCAGTGCCCCACTCTGCTGGTACCAACTTACTGTATTAGTTTGTTTTCACACTGCTAATAAAGACATACCTGATACTGGGCAGTTTACAAAAGAAAGAGATTTAATGGACCTCCACTTTCACAGGGCTGGGGAGACCTCACAATCAGGGTGGAAAGCAAGGAGGAGCAAGTCACATCTTACGTGGGTGGAGGCAGGCAAAATGAGAGAGAGAGTTTGTGTAGGAAAACTCCAATTTTTAAAACTGTCAAATCTCACAAGACTTACTTATTATCATGAGAACAGCGTGGGAAAGACCTGCCCCCATGATTCAATTACCTACCACTGGATTTGTCCCACAACATGTGGGAATTGTGGAAGTTGCAACTCGAGATTTGGGTGGGGAAACAGCCAAATCATATCATCGGGAAAGAAAGCCAACTACATAATATAACAAAATGGATGATGTGCTTCCACATCATAGGGGAGGGAGGCATGTATGAAAAACACCTGGATATATTATGATGACCTATGACATACACTTCTGGCTAGGAAACATGGGGCCTTCTGGGCATAGCTGGATGGTTGAGAAAGAACTTTCTTGTTCCACAAGAGTAATAGCAATTTGGATATTTGAGTTGGCCTCTGTATTATTGAGGAGATAGGTCTTCAGGGGGAAAAAGAAGCCTTAGAGGAAGGCAATAAGACAGGACCAAAGGTGGGGCAAGCCCTGTGCATTCCCTTTGGGAAGACTATCCAATTATATTATTAAAAAAGATGATTAATGTAAGTTGTTTTCTGTCTCATTCATCCGTAACCTAAACTTTCAATAAAAACCCACTTTATACAACAGCTGTGACAGTAGGAGTAAATCAAGAGTGGCATAATGTGGGAAGCCTTATGTGAAGTGAAGTTGGAAGGAAAGAATCAAGAAATCACAGCCACCATTATATACTTTGTAGATGGCCCTCCTCACTGAGCAGCAGTATTTTAAACAGAATTTCTTAAATTTATCTAATAACTAATATAATAGTTAAGTTAGTATAGAATGTGCTATAGTTAAGTATAGAATATGCTATATCTTTCCATATTTTGTTCTGGGTTGTGGTTGGGAGGTTGTTGGACAGAGAAAAAGAAGAGAAATACAAAAGTAGAGCCACTTAATGTAAAGCTAAGGGAAAAACAAAATAGAATTTAGATGCTCAGATTCAATTTCCCTCACTTATCCTCAGGATTACTCTAAACCACCACCACCAATGCCACCACCACTCCCAACAACAACAACAACAACAATAAAACCTCGTTTCCCCTTTAGCCTGATGATGTTTTTGTCTTTTACCCAAAATTATTAATATTTTACAGATTTACAAAACATACCAGTGCCAATAATGAAATACTCTAAACTTATAAAACACCAACATATCAGTTATTTAAAAACTCACCTTCTGTCACCAAACACTTAAAGCCTAGTGAATAATAATTTTCTTAGAGGGAATTGCATTTTGAAGCCAAAGAGATGTGGTGTGTATAACCACAATTTGTTGGCTACGTTAGTAACTTTCCAGCCTTGAAAGCCTGTGGCTGAGGATGCTGTAAGATAGGTAAATGATAAATGTCAGGCTTGGTGGGCACTTTACAGTCTTTGGAATCAAATTTTCTTATTTGAAAAACAAAACTAACAATATGAGTGAATTCTGAGTCTTACTGTGAATGGGACAACTTATGTTTTCAAAATGAATATTACACTATTTTGCAAATAAGTCTCTGGAGAAGAGAACACACTGAATACACTGTCTTAAAGGCAGAGCGACATGCAGGGATATGGCACAGTGCTGCTCAAACTGGTCTGCAGAGCAGGGCCAGTCTGTGATCTGTTTACTAATGGTCCGTAGCATGGTAAGCACAGACTTTGGGAGTAATCCTTTAGAAACTTTTATAGCAATTCGTTAATGTTGAGTCTAAGAATGAAATAAAAATAGGTTTGCAGTTTTATGATCTTATTCTTTATTTCATGTAGTAATTCACTTTTATTGTGTTTTATAAAAGTTCATGACAGATTGAAAAGATAGATAGAAGGACAGACAGATGGATAGAGAGATAGAACTAGTTCTTCTTCACCACCGCTGGAGAAGCATCACTCTGGCAGGCAGGCATCACCATTTTCCTTGGGTAATATGAAGCCATGTCACTCCTCAGTTCCAATTTATTTATTTTTATTCTAAAGTTACTAAAAACCATAAAACATTAAAAGAACTTTAAGTGCCATGATTCCTTTTTGGCTGGTTCAACTGAACAAATGAATGAAGACAAGGGATAGGGATCACTTTGAGGAGGAAGGATGTTCCGTAGGGAGAAACTAGCAAGAGGATAAAAGAATAGACTCATCAGTGGAAGAAAATGAGAAACAAACAAACAAACAAAAAACAACACAAGGACTATGCCTTATTCACACTTACAACCTCAGCAGCTAGCATAGACCTGGCACATAGTTGGCACATGGTAAATAATTGTTGAATTAAAGTAGTTCTAAGTGTCATTGTTGAAAAATGATGAAAAATGAAACAAAATTCAATATATCAGAATCTATATTTCTTAAGGAAATTCTTTAAATGTAAAAGCCCTAGCAAAACTAAAAAGAATTTATTTTAAACAAGCTAAGGCCTATTAGGGTTCTGACATTTATGTTACTGGATGTTGATATTGTTTTCTACATTGCTGTGGTTGTACAATCTTGGAGGAAGAGTCAATATAATTAGAAGAGCTCTTATTCCTAAACTTCCTAATTTTCCTCCTGTAAATGAGAGAAATATTACAGGATATCAGCAACCTGACATGGTTGCAGGCAATTGTTTAATGTTGGTGCCAGCTTCAGAAACCCTTTATGATGAATGCATCACCAGCACTTCAAAGTCGTTTTTGATTTATGTATAATTTTAAAGTAATATATATGGTCCTGTTGAGAAAGTTTAAAATACATAATTATTTAAAGAATGAAACAGAAATTACCTCTAATTTCAAGCATAACACTAATGCGTTTAATATTTTGATGTATTTTTAATCAGTCTTTTTTTCATAAATATGAAAGGCAAACGTTAAGTCCCATAGAAAATTTGTTCTTATATAAAATTATCTCATTAATTCCTGAGATAGTGGGTCCTAGCAAATGGGCAAGTTTTTAAACTATTCTACCACTACTTCCTGATCTATAAAATGGGGATGATAATAAGGACGTAAAACAAGGGTTATCATAAAGATTATCGAGTTAATATCTGTGTAACACTTAAAAGAACTAGTTATATATACTGAGTGCTATATATATTGTATTGTTTTTTGAATGAGGAATCTTTTGATGCTATCTCTTGCGTTCCTAAAAACAATATGAAGTGATGGGAGAGTGGTGTCTGGTGTGAACCTGATGATGTAAAATTTCTTTGCATAAGAAAAGAGGTGAGAAATTGAGACATTAACAGGGAAAATCTAGCCTATTACTAGCCATGTGAAAAATAATTCAAGCCACATATAAACTTTTAAATTTTCCAGTAACCATAATAAAAAGTACAACAGATAACATTAATTTTAGTAACATAATTTATTTAAACCAATATATCAGCAATATTATAATTGCAATAAAAATAATAGGATGTTTTATATTGTTTAATTTATACTAAATATCCAAAATCTAATAAAATGAAACCAGTTCACTTCTTAGTCCCAATTTTATTCTAAACCCTAAATTTTGGTTTTGTTTGTTTTTGCCTTTACAGTTTCTTGCAGTTAATTTTGTTTCTTTTCTTTTTTTTTTTTTTTTGAGATGGAGTCTCTCTCTCTCGCCCAGGCTAGAGTGCAGTGGTGAGATCTCAGCTCACTGCAGCCTCCGCCTCCCGGGTTCACACCATTTTCCTGCCTCAACCCCCTGAGTAGCTGGGACCACAGGCACCAACCACCAAGCCCGGCTAATTTTTTGTATTTTTAGTAGAGATGGGGTTTCACCGTGTTAGCCAGGACGGTCTCGATCTCCTGACCTCGTGATCCGCCCGCCTTGGCCTCCCAAAGTGCTGGGATTACAGGCGTGAGTCACCATGCCTGGCTCATGCAGTTAATTTGATAAAAGCATTTATGTGAGCTATGATTTATTGAGGTGGTTCTTCATGTTGAACATGGGGCATATTTGTTTTATTCGACGACTTCATTTCAAGTGCATAGTGGCCACAAGTGGCTGAGTGAGAGCTGTCATACCTCACATTGTAGTACTTGTAGGACAAGAGCCAGGACAAACTCAGTGCCTGTAATGGTGCAAGGGAACAAGGTAGAGAAAAGGTTCTTTGATGATCAGAAGGTAGATCAGGGTGAACAATGGAGAATTTCAGAGGACAATCATGTTTTCTGTGTGTACCCATTACCCCACTAGCAACACACACACATTTTAATGCATCTTTAGTTAAATATCCGTGTATCAATAAATTTCTGGTGAATTAAAGGTTTTTATTTTTAGAAAAGCAGGAAAATGTTAAATCTCATCCCAAGACTTTTTAGCCACAAGTATGTTTGTGAGATGTAAACATGTAGAAACCTACTGCATATAATGCTCATAAGCTTTGATTTTGGTTTAGGTGTTGTCTTTATAGTTTCCTATCATTAATCTGATAAAACTACTTATGTGAGCTATCATTATGTATGCAATTCTTCATGTTCAGCATGTGGCATATTTGTATTTTTATTGTTATAATGACATTAAACAAACACCCTCATGAATAATCTGTGTGCTCATCTCTGATTATTTCCTTAGGCTAGATTCTGGGAAGTGAACTTATGGAATCAAAGGTTATGCAAACGTGTAAGTCTCTTGCCATATGTCTTCAAATTTATTCTCATAAGATACACAGTGTATGCCAGGATTCAGTTGACACTATATTCCCTTAAATAATGACATTTTTGATGGAAGAAAATGGCATATTATTGCTGTTGTTATTGTTTTAAGTTTCAAATGTGAATATTTATGTTGAACATTTCTCCTTGGTCTTGTTGGTCCAATGTTTTCTTCTGAATTTCTTGTTTATATCTTGTGCCTGCAGGCCATGCCATTACTTTTTCATCAGACTCCTACGATTCTCTGTTCAGTCTAGCCAAGTGGGTATGCAGATAGGTAATGTGATGAGGAGACCTTGCTGCTTGGCCTTAGAGATCTCACTACTAGATGGTGGTCATGATAAAACATACTGCAGCTACAATCAGTTAAATCTGTGTAAGCAACTAAGCTAACCTTTGGAATAAATCCATATACCTCTGAGGTCTGTCTACTATAATAGCACTACTAAAAAGCAGACAAATACTTTGAGTTTTGTAATTTAAGCTTTGCCATCCCCTTAGAAGAGGATTGACTTTATGAAATATATCTGTCTGCAAACAGCCTTGGGGCCTGTGTGCTCTTTTTGCATTTAACTAGCTATTAAAAATCCCTCAGAAGCTGTGACCTGTACAGGTTCAATCTGCTTTGGCTAGTAAATCAGTTAAGGCTGGAAGTTCCCTACAATTTTTTAAAAAGATGTTGGAGATACTAAAAATAATTCTTCTGTCTTTGTAGAGGTGATGAAGATAATTCAACAATGGTTCAAACATAGTCAGAATGTGTCCATCATGACTAATCGCTCTTCCCTGCCAAAATACACTTATTCATTTATACAATAAATGTTTGCATGGCTGCTCTGTTCCATGTACTATATTAAAAAATGGAGCCAGCCATAAATTAGACATTTCTTACCCTGAAGAAACCAAGTTTGGTGAAATAAAGAAAAAAATCCTAAATAAATGCAATATTAGGTGATAGATGCTACAGCAGAGTTGTGGTCAGGAACTATACAATCAAAAAGGAAAAGAATAACCACATGGATTGGAAAAAAAAAAAAAAACCTTAAAAGAAAGTTAATATTTGAGCTGAATTTTGGGATATGAGTTGAAGTACCCGCAGCAAAAAGGAGGAAAGAGAAGGGTAGATTTTATAGAAAAGAAACAAGGAATCCCCTCCCTACCCACCGCCAGTGAAGGGTGTTTTAGAGAATTGTAAATAGGAGAGTGATGGTAATCAGAACATATGAGACTTTTTCTATGTCTCTTCTGGGTTTCTATCACTACCCAACTGTGACTGTTAATACTGAGTATCAACTTGATTGGATTGGAGGATGCAAATTATTGATCCTGGGTGTGTCTGTGAGGGTGTTGCTAAAGGAGATTAACATTTGAGTCAGTGGACTGAGGAAGGCAGAAACACCCTTAATCTGCTGGGCGCCATCTAATGAACTGCCAGTGAGTATAAAGCAGGCAAAGAAACGTGAAAAAGCAAGACTGACCTAGCCTCCCAGCTTACATCTTTCTCCCATGCTGGATGCTTCCTGCCCTAGAACATCGGACCCCAAGTTCTTCAGTTTTGAGACTCAGACTGACTCTCCTTGCTCCTCAAGCTTGCAGACAGCCTATTGTGGGACCCTGTGATCCTCTAAGTTAACAAACTCATATATATATCCTATTATTCTGTACCTCTAGAGAACCCTGACTAATACAGATTTTGGTACCAGGAGTGGTTATAGAGAAACAGAGTATTAACGATGAAGTTATTTCATTGGTTTTGGGGTTTCTGGAGTTGGCTCCTTAATACGATTAGACCCAAAACTGCTAAGGATTCTGTTTCTAATAGTATGGAGAACACTAACAGTGCTTGGCACGAACTGTTTAGAGAGTTATGCAAAATAAATGCATTTGACACTCCTGATTCACCACTCGTGAGAGGGAAGGAGTTTAGTGACTCTATACATAATACCTTTGACCGTATGTGGAGAACTGAGGAACGCAATGAAGCTGGTTGGTTGCTCCTAAGTTCAGTTGACAAAGTGATTAAAGAAAATGATAAACTCAGGGATTCTGTCTCCCGGCTTCAGAAGTAGATACTGACCCTCAAATCTGCTAAGATTTCCCTGAGTGAGTCTTGTCTCCTGTAGAGAAAGAGCTGAAATCGTGGGAAAACAGACAAAAACTCTTTATCATATGAGTGGCTGACCTGCAATGAAAGGTGTATGCACAGTGTCGCCAGGTGTCTACTGTTAAAGTAAAGACATTGATTGGAAAAGATTAATGACACCCTGCAACTTGAAATGGGGATGTGTAGGAGGACCCTGATGAAACTGGGGACACTAAGTTTGTAAACTCTGATGAACCTTTTTGTCCAGAAGGAAAAGCTTCCCCAACCCCAATAGTGGTAACATCCCCTCTCCAACCTATGCTGCTATCAGCCTTTCCACCTTTGTCTGAGGAGATAAACCCTGCCCTGCCTGAGGCAACAGTGATGACCTCCCCTGAGGCAGTTGCCAGGCAAAATGATGTTGATTCTCCTCAGGAGCCATCCCCAGTACCCCTGTTGCTTTTAGACCTATAACTAGACTACAGTCTAGGAGGAAATACTAATGACAGGTACAGTTCCCGTTTCTGCAGCTAGTCATGTGTTCGTAGCTGGTATTGATGACTACCTTCTTCTACTACCTATTCTGTATTCCCTTGGCCTTCAGCAAACACCTCAGCAGGTCATGAATTTTTTTCCTGGTGGAGTAACCCAAACCTTCATTCCTGAGGGATCTGGACCATTTGTAGCCCTGCCTGGATTGAGCTGTTGTAGTTTCCCATTGACCTTAATCACAGGGCGTGGTTATTACCATGATGCCCTAATGGATCTCTTGTATTCCATGCACACGCTTCCTTACTTCTGTTACGGAGTAGTAGACTGATTTTATCTTGATAGTCCAGGTCACCCCAGCCAACACTATAACTCCCTTCTTAGCATGTTGACTTAAAAGTAGGAGCTCAAAGTCCAGGTGGCAATCTTAACTTCCAGTTTAATGGAATCATTAACGTGTCTCTTGTTGGCAGCATTTCTACCTCTGGAACTAAGACCTCTAGGCCAGCAGAATGTAATGTTGTGGGAACAGGAAGCAAAAATTTTATTAATGAATCACTAGGGGTAATGGTGAGTGGTGCCACTTCTACTTCCACCTCTTGATTCCTAAACCTGTGAATCCTGGCTATGGGAGAAAGAGTACCATATATTGAATGCTTGATACAGAGAATACATGGCCTTCTGGATAACTTTGCCCCAACCCTGCAAAGTATCATCACCTAGTTGGCATTTTGATTGTGACTTCAAAAGACCACTCCACCATTCCATCAATCCAGCTGCTTAGGGATGATGGGGAACATGGTAAGACCAGTGAATTCCATGAGCATGAGCCCACTGCTGTACTTCTTTAGCCATAAAATGTGTGCTTTTGTCAGAGGCAATGCTGTGTGTAGTACCATGAACTGTGGATAAGGCATTCTGTGAGTCCAGTGGTGGTAGTCTTGGCAGAAGCATTGTGTGCAGGATAGGCAAACCCATATACAAAGTAAGCGTCTATTCCATTGAGAACAAACCTTTACCCTTTCCATGATGGAAGAGGTCCAATATAATCAATCTGTCACCAGGTAGCTGGTTGATTACCCCAAGGAATGGTGCCATATTGAGGGCTCAGTGTTGGTCTCTGCTGCTGGCAAATTGGGCAGTCAGCAGTGGCTGTAGCCAGGCCATCCTTGGTGTATGGAAGTGCATATTGCTGAGCCCATGCATAACCTCCATCCCTGCCACAATGGCCACTTTGTTCATGAACCTACTGGGCTATGACAAGGGTGGCTGTGGAAAGAGGCTGAATGGTGTCCACGAAACAAGTCATTCTATCCACTTGATTATTAAAATTCTCGTCTGCTCAGGTCACCTATTGGTGAGTACTCACCTGGGATACAAATATCTTCACAGGTTTTGACTACTCAGAGAGGCCCATCCACATACCTCTTCTCCAAATTTCTTTGTCACCAATTGTCCAATCATGCCTCTTACAAGTCCCTGATCATCCAGCCAAACCATTGGCTACAGCCCATGCATCAGTATATTATCGCACATCTGGCCATTTCTCCTTCCATGAAAAGTGCACAACCAGGTGCACTGCTTGAAGTTCTGCCCACTGGGAAGATTTCCCTTCACGACTGTCCTTCAGGGAAGTCCTAGAAAAAGGCTATAGTGCTTCAGCTGTCCACTTTGGTGTGGTATCTGCATATGATGCAGAATCATCTGTGAAACATGCCCCAGTCTTCTCTTCCTCTGTCAACTGATCATAGGGAATTCCCTGTGAGGCCATCAGTGCAGGCTGGGGGATAGGAGGCAGGGTTGCAGGAGACCATGGGCATTTGAGCCACTTCCTCATATAACTTACTTGTGCCTGCAGGACCTGTTTGAGTCCAAAACGCATATCTACCACTTTCATTTGATGATGGAATGCTGCTGTCCATGACCCATTTTATGGCTGGATGGGTCAGAAAGCATCCAGTTCATGATAGGCAGTTCAGGTCGCATGGTTACTTGATGGCCCCTAGTCAAACGTTTAGTTTCCACCAAAGCCCAATAATAGGCCAAGTGCTACCTCTCAAAAGGAGAGTAGTTATCTGCACAAGACAGCAGGGCCTTGCTCCAAAATCCTACAGACCTCTGCTGTGATTCACCTGTGGGAGCCTTCCAAAGGCTCCAAACTGCATCCCTATCTGCCACTGACACCTCAAGCACCATTGGATCTACTGGGTCATATGGCCCAAGTGGCAGAGCAGTTTGCACAGCAACCTTGACCTCTTACAGAGCCTTCTCCTGTTCTGGACCCCACTCAAAACTGGCAGCCTTTCAGATCACTTGATAAATGGGCCAGAATAACACACCTAAATGAGGAATGTGTTGCCTCCAGAATCTAAATAGGCACAGTAGCCATTGTGCTTCTTTATTGGTTATAGGAGGGGCCAAATGCAGCAACTTATCCTTCACCTTAGAAAGAATATCTTGACAGGTCCCACACCACTGGACCCCTAGAAATTTTACTGAGGTAGAAGGTCCCTTAACTTTAGTAAGATTTATATCTGATCCTCTGGCATGCAAATGCCTCACCAGTAAGTCCAGTGTCTTTGCTATTTCTCACTCACTGGATTCAATCAGCATAATGCCATTAACATAATGGACCAGTGTGATATTTGCAGAAGCAAAAAGCAATCAAGTTCTCTTCAAATGACACAAAGCCAGAGAGTTGATATACCCATGAAGTAGGACCATAAAGGTATATTGCTGGCCTTGCCAGCTGAAGGTAAATTGCTTGTGGTGGGCTTTATGGGCAACAATGGAGAAAAAGACAATACCAGCTATGACCACGTGACCAGCTGCAGAAATGGAAACTGTACCTGTCATGAGTATTTCCTCCTTTTTTGTTAAGAACATATTTGTGCATGTATGCACTTGCACTAAGAACATATCTTCGTTTTATTTCCTTTCCCTTTATCATGTGACACAAAATTTATTGACTTCATATCAGCATTTAAGTATTGTTCACTTTATGTAACAGTATTTGTGTTGGGGATTGGTGCATTTCTGATTGTACAAAGGATAGTTTTATTATGTTAGGTGTAATTTTGACCTTATTATTGTCTTTATTTGAAGATTAGGCCTGATCTCAGGAGATGTGTATGGGTTCAAGTTGACAAGAGGTAGACTTGTGATGGTTAATACTGAGTGTCAACTTGATTGAATTGAAGGATGCAAAGTATTGATCCTAGGTGTGTCTGTGAAGGTGTTGCCAAAGGAGATTAACATTTGAATCAGTGGGCTGGGGAAGGCAGACCCACCCTTAATCTGCTGGGCACCATCTAATCAACTGCTAACGAATATAAAACAGGCAGAAAAACATGAAAAAGTGAGACTGACCTAGCCTTCCAGCCTACATCTTTCTCCTGTGCTGGATCCTTCCTGACCTCAAACATCAGACTCCAAGTTCTTCAGTTTTGAAACTTGGACTGGCTCTCTTTTCTCCTCAAGCTTGCAGACAGCCTATTGTGGGACCTTGTGATTGTGTTAGTTAATACTTAATAAACTCCCCTCTCTATACAAATACATCCTCTTAGTTGTGTGCCTCTAGAGAACCCTGACTAATACACCAACTACGTTATGCTTCAAACAGACTTGAAACACTTGTACGTCAACTCATAGTGTGCATAGCCCACTGCAAATACTAGTGCAAATTAAGAAGAAGAGAAAAAAGAAGGTCCCTGAACTCCCAATGACATCTAGGACTGCTGCTATCTCATAGCACATACTTCTCCCACAAGGACTACAAATGACAAGGGAAAATTTGTGTAATTAGAATTCTGGACATTTCTCAATTGCTCATTGACTCAAATACTTTCTGCTATATTTGAAATTTTCAAACCAAAACGTGACAGCAACCAGACAAGAAAAATGTAATTGACCAGAAATGTCCTATAATATTTACAATATACTCATTTTTCTGCATGTTTAATTTTAAAAGTTGGGTATTCTGTACTGGAATCTAATGGGATTTGACTAATAATCTTCATGAAAATGATGGCAGGATGTTCTTTAGCTTTTGATAGACTTTAAAATACACTGGCAGCATAATCTTGAGCAAGAAAAGAGCTGGCTTTCTGTACCAGGAGAAATAAAGCATAGTGTAGCACTTTGACAACCTTGAAGGTGACTTTTCCAAGTCATCGATTAGCAGGTCCATGCCCTGAAATTCAAGTCATGGAGATTTGTTACAGTTCTTTCAGTCACTAGAGTATTAAAAACCAAAATGCATCATTAACTCAGAAGCGGTCTATGCCATTTGGCAATAAGGGATCGTTTTCACTTTGGGTGACAAAGCCATCTATGCAGATTCTTTGGACTTTAATACTAAAGGATTGTTTTTTGGGTTAGAGATAAAAGCAATCATTTTCCCACTATTACTCACTTTTATCTGTTTAGTCAAAATGTATAGATTGCTGGGAAGAACCTTGGTGTAGATCAGCTCTAATGAATAAAAGCAGTGTTGGACAGTGTCCATGAAAGGAAATTCAGCAGATTTCCATGGCAATAGTCTGCCAAGATGTTTAGCTTTCTTCTTAGAGGGATTTAAGGAGTTGAGGACGTGGGGAAGTGGAGTGAGCAGCAGGAGGTACAGAAAACAATTTCTGTTTCCTTCTCTCCCTATTGTCTGAAAAACCAAAACTTTAGTTAAAAGCTCTTTTCTCTCTGATTTTGTCCAGCACTGGAAATTACACAGAAGTTAATAGCATTAGTTTTAGTAAAGCTGGTTTTCGAAAAGTATATAATGCTGGTCCAGAAAATCCTTATTTCCAAAGTAATTAAAAACCAGCCTTTATTCATTGTGATCTTTTACTTCTCATGGATATTTTCATGTGGTGTGGCAAGGAGATAACCTGGGCACTCAGTCAGCAATTTAAGTCAAATCCCAGCATCTAAGTAAGTCAGACTATCTCAGGAAAGCCTAGTTCTTGTTCCAACTTTGATGAGGCTCAGTTTCTTTACCTGCAAAAAGAGGAGATTATAGCACTTCTTTTCCTTTCTATGCAATGCATGATTCCAAGTATCAAACTAGATAATGAAAACATGTGGGTTCCATAACCTCCTAAGCTATATAAAGTCTGCATATTCATATTCATCCTGTCAAATAGGCATTTTCAAGTCCATTATCTTGTTTAATCTCCATAACAACACTGTGAGGTCAGTGGCAAAGCTCAGAGAAGTTTTAACTTAATAAAGAGGTGTTATGCTTCATTTTAGATTTTTGTGATATAAAGGTAATTATAATGCAATCCTTTACTTCAAGAAATAAACAGTCTGTGGGGATATAGACGCAAGTAAGTTGCAATATAGTGATATAAATAAAACAATGAGATGAAAAGGGTAGACATGAGACTGTTTGGACATAGGAGTATGAACACCTCTGCTTGCCTAGAATAGAGGGTAATGGAAGAGGAGGATGGAGGTTGTGAGCACACATGAGTGTGTCTCTGTGTATGTGTATGTGTATGTGTAAGTGTATGTATGTGTGTTAGTATATAAGAAAATGTTTCCTAGTGGAGAACATTGAAGTACATTTTAGAAGGTTGATAAGTTTACCCAGGAAACTGGAGGACATTTCAGGTTGGAAAAATAAGAGGATTCAAGTAGGATGATAAACAGGCTTTATACAAATGTTAACATGAAGTTAACTTGTATTAGCATAGGTGCTTAATAATAAAAGAATGAAGCAAATTATGTAGACAAACAGGAAAAGTTAGAATTTATCCTCCATTTATGACCAACAATTAGATATTGCTTGAAGACGTGACAACATAATGTTCAAACATATGAATAGTTTCTACTCTTCTCTTTCTTCCATTTAAGTAGCATTTATTTCCAAATTATTCAGCATTACTTAGAGACAAAGACACCCCCATATCTTTCTTTTCCATGGCTTTTATGACCTTTAATTAAAATTTATGACTCTTTCCCCTCCCCTCATTTGATGTAAAAAGTCAGGTAACTTGGACATTTCAAAACCAAGGCAGCCAGCTTAGTGCCATAAAGTCTGAGATGGTCAAAAACGTCTCAAGATGTGATAGAGCTGTGTCTAATGGGTGGCACAATATGGAGCCATGAAAAATGAGCATTATAACAGTGGTATATTGGATCATTTCTCCCAGTTATCCACTCCTTTGGCATGTCTTTGCATTGCTTCTGCTTCTAGAATGGGTGTACTTTCTCATCCCATCAGTGCTGACCTTGAGCCAGGTGATCTGGTCAAGACATGACTTGAGCAAAGTATGTATAATATATTTGTGTGATTTGGTTTGCCTTATGTGCTCCCTGATTCATGTAAAGACCATTTCTCAGATCATGGTTCCCCCTTCAGCCTGAGACACAGTAAAGCCCTGCTAAACTTGTGGAAATCACCCAAATCTCAGCCAATCTAAGGGTCTGTATTTAAACAAAATTTGTATTTATTTCTATGTAAGTTGGTGATATTTGGTGTTGGTTTTCATACAGCAAAACTCAGTTAATACTATTCTTTTGCTTTTGTACAGTTCATGACTCAGTAATTTATTTTTTTTTCATGACACCCCAAGTGTAAAAAAAAATCTAATGGTTCCATTTATGAAATAGGCAAAAACAACTAATAGGTATTTATATTACAACAACTTAGTAGCTGTATATTAAAGTAATTCTCATAAATTTAAAAAACATTTTTATTCCATTCTTAACCACAACTACTTATAAGTTGAGTGCCATACAATTTTTTGAAACTTGTAATCAGA
This sequence comes from Chlorocebus sabaeus, assembly GCF_047675955.1. NCBI lineage: Eukaryota > Metazoa > Chordata > Mammalia > Primates > Cercopithecidae > Chlorocebus > Chlorocebus sabaeus. The sequence goes on from NC_132918.1 coordinate 66,262,812, forward strand.
TTGATCAAGTTCCTCTTCTACATTTCCTCTTCCATATTGAGTTTCATGCAGTGCTGGCATTCCAACACAGCAACTACCAAAAAGTAAGTTTCTTAAATATATGGCATAATTGAAAGAAATGTAGCATGATCTAATGTTCAAACTTTGAGCTACCTCAAGCTAGTAGTTCATGCAGTGCCTGACATGTGACATTCTGTTTTCTTAATAAATTTAAAATATTCCTCAGTGCCACTTTGGTAACCTCCATGGGGAGCATGAAAGAATACAAGAAGCCACTCTACCACACTCAGTATTTTGGGAGAGGAAAGTCTTTGAGATCTCTACAAACATAGGTTATATATACTCTTTTGAAATGAACTTGAGGCACCACATTATTTTTTTCCTCATGATCTGCGTTCATTTAAAAAGTATAATACAATCTCCAAAATCTCCCAGTGTAGGACCTCAGAAAAGAGTGTTGGGGCCCAAAACCTTAAAAGCAAGTCCAAGGATTCTTCTCAAGGAAAGTACCAAGAATGAACACAGGGAAGAGGAAAGATGTTCACAGCCTGCGTATATTGTATGTGCTTGATTCTAAGTTACGGTGATGATTTATTTTGTGCACGTATGGTTCCAAACATTTGAGAAAAGATAAATTGGTCATAATGTGATGTAAAATGATCATTTACACTCAGATGCAAAATGAGTAACACCTGGAATCTGTCTTCAAAGAGGATGAATTCAACCCTTTTGTTAGCATTACATCAACATTTTTTTTAACAAAGCATTTAAGCAAGGTTTGGATATGCATATCTTCTTGGTCATATCAATTAAGAAATAAAAGGCATGGAGAATTTCTATGTTCAGATAGCATATGAGGAGTGTGTCACAGAGGCAATGAAAAAGATCAGATGAGTAGCCAGAAATGGATTAATTCAGTTAATTTGTCTATACAGAATTTCAGTGATCTTGTAGTAGCTATGTTCAGGGATTTTCTACAGGTTGCTTCAACTTTTAGACATCAGTTCCTCATCTTTAAGTAAAATGATAGCTTTGATTAAAACTATGTATTACTCTATTCTCATGCTGCTAATAAAGACATACCTGACACTAGGTAATTTTTAAAGAAAGGAGGCGTAATTGACTCACAGTTCAGCATGCCTGGGAGGCCTCAGGAAATTCACAATCATGATGGAAGGCAAAGGGGAAGCAAGCACCTTCTTCACAAGGCAGCAGGAAGAAGTGCCAGCAGGGGAAATCCCAGATGCTTTGAAACCATCAGATCTCCTGAGAACTCATTCACCATTATGAGAACAGCATGGGGGAACCGCCCCCATGTTCCAATCACCCATCACCAGGCCCCTCCCACGACATGTGGGGATTATGGGAAGTACAATTCAAGATGAGATTTGGGTGGGGCCATAGCCAAACTACATCAGACTGTCTTTATGTCCTCGTCCAACTCTCACTTCACATAATTTATGAAGAGCTATATTATGAGACTGACTATTTAAATAACTTCCAAAAATATTCATGTGGACAATTCAAAAATTCCAAATTTATGTGAGCAAAAAATGATTCTTTTATAGCAATGTGTGTTATATTTTCATATTAGACTATTCAGCATTTCTAAAAATACAGACACAAAAATTCTTTTCAAAAATACAAAATGTGGATTTACAAAGTTTAAAAACGTACACCAATCTTTGGTCTGGGAACTAGTGGATGTAATTTTTCGTCTCCTAACCATTCTGCAGGAGAGAAAGAACATCTTTGTGGTGTGAAAAGTAAATGTGTAGAAGCTGCTCTTTCTTTATTCTCCTCTGAGGCAAAGAAATGATTTTTTTAACGTAACATATCAAAGCAGGAAAGATAACAAATTCCCAGATTCAGCTATTTTCATAGACAGTGGAAGTATCCACTGCAATAAAAATGAATAAAATACTCTGCCAGCATCAACTCAAAGAAAGTAGAAGGAAAGTGCTGGCTTTGGGACTCAGGTGCTTATCCCTCCCACTCCCCAACTTTTACCACAGTTGTCTATTATAACCATTGCTAGGCTCTTCTATTCTGTGGTGAAGCTTCTTTATCAAGTTTAAGGAATAAAATACAAGCACAAGTGGTGATTTTATAATACAGGAGGTGGTCCTTTCTGATAATTGCTGGCTTTTATTGAGCTTTCTAAAATTGCTGAATTTGTCTGTCCCAAAGTGGTATCTGCATGTGTGCCTGTGGATGTGTGTGAGTGTGTTTATAATTGTCCTAGGTATGGGCAGAATTCTACAAAATTATTTTATTTATTATTTTATTTTTGGATTAACATAAACAGTTTTTGAGCTCCTGATATGCTCTAGGCATTGGAGATATCAACATACAGAAAACACAGTCTCCTTGAAGAGAGCAGCATGTAAAATGCTACAACAAACTAAGATGGCTCTTCGGGGGTCAGAGGGAAGCAGGTAAAGGATAAGCACAGATGCATAGTGATACGCAAGTGAGAGATTGTGATAGTGCAAATCTACCACCTTTCTACTCAAAATGTGGGCCAAGAACCATCAGCCTGCACAGCATCCGGAAACTCATTAGAAATGCAGAATCACCCTTGAACTACTGAATTTGACAAGATCCCAGGTATTTACTGTGTGTTAAAGTTTGAGAAGTTTGAGAAGATCTGTTCTACATAAAACTTGTCATTTTTTTCTGTTAAATAAGAGGAAAGAAAACAGAATATGTGTATGTAGACTACTGAGTCAAGCGTGGAGGGGTAAATCCCTATCCAATGGGAGATTAAAGAGAATGTGAAGATGAAATAGATACCTTGGGAATGGGAGTATGGCCAAGTGGTGATTTCAAACCTAGGAAGCTATATCAATAGATTCCCCCATCCACACAGTTTTCCTCAAGACCGCATTTCTAGCTAGTTAACATACTGGAGAAATATTGTCTGGGGCTGATCCCAGACTGGGAAGTCAAATATTAATGTTGTCATTTCAACCAACTGAATAATTAATTAACAAGTTAACTAATTAAAGATCAACAAGTTTTTTTTTTAATTTATTTATTATTATTATACTTTAAGTTGTAGGGTACATGTGCATAACGTGCAGGTTTGTTACATATGTATACTTGTGCCATGTTGGTGTGCTGCACCCATCAACTCGTCATTTACATCAGGTATAACTCCCAATGCAATCCCTCCCCCCTACCCCCTCCCCATGATAGGCCCCGGTGTGTGATGTTCCCCTTCCCAAGTCCAAGTGATCTCATTGTTCAGTACCCACCTATGAGTGAGAACATGCGGTGTTTGGTTTTCTGTTCTTGTGATAGTTTGCTAAGAATGATGGTTTCCAGCTGCATCCATGTCCCTACAAAGGACACAAACTCATCCTTTTTTATGGCTGCATAGTATTCCATGGTGTATATGTGCCACATTTTCTTAATCCAATCTGTCACTGATGGACATTTGGGTTGATTCCAAGTCTTTGCTATTGTGAATAGTGCTGCAATAAACATACATGTGCATGTGTCTTTATAGCAGCATAATTTATAATCCTTTGGGTATATACCCATTGAGGCAATAATTAATAGCCTACCAACCAAAAAAACTCCAGGACCAGATGGATTCACAGCTGAATTCTACCAGAGGTACAAGGAGGAGTTGGTACCATTCCTTCTGAAACTATTCCAATCAATAGAAAAAGACGGAATCCTCCCTAACTCATTTTATGAGGCCAACATCATCCTGATACCAAAGCCTGGCAGAGACACAACAAAAAAAGAGAATTTTAGACCAATATCCCTGATGAACATCGATGCAAAAATCCTCAATAAAATACTGGCAAACCAGATTCAGCAACACATCAAAAAGCTTATCCACCATGATCAAGTGGGCTTCATCCCTGGGATGCAAGGCTGGTTCAACATTCGCAAATCAATAAACATAATCCAGCATATAAACAGAACCAAAGACAAGAACCACATCATTATCTCAATAGATGCAGAAAAGGCTTTTGACAAAATTCAACAGCCCTTCATGCTAAAAACGCTCAATAAATTCGGTATTGATGGAACGTACCTCAAAATAATAAGAGCTATTTATGACAAACCCACAGCCAATATCATACTGAATGGGCAAAAACTGGAAAAATTCCCTTTGAAAACTGGCACAAGACACGGATGCCCTCTCTCACCACTCCTATTCAACATAGTGTTGGAAGTTCTGGCTAGGGCAATCAGGCAAGAGAAAGAAATCAAGGGGATTCAGTTAGGAAAAGAAGAAGTCAAATTGTCCCTCTTTGCAGATGACATGATTGTATATTTAGAAAACCCCATTTTCTCAGCCCAAAATCTCCTTAAGCTGATAAGCAACTTCAGCAAAGTCTCAGGATACAAAATTAATGTGCAAAAATCACAAGCATTCTTATACACCAGTAACAGACAAACAGAGAGCCAAATCATGAATGAACTTCCATTCACAATTGCTTCAAAGAGAATAAAATACCTAGGAATCCAACTTACAAGGGATGTAAAGGACCTCTTCAAGGAGAACTACAAACCACTGCTCAGTGAAATAAAAGAGGACACAAACAAATGGAAGAACATACCATGCTCATGGATAGGAAGAATCAATATCGTGAAAATGGCCATACTGCCCAAGGTAATTTATAGATTCAATGCCATTCCCATCAAGCTACCAATGAGCTTCTTCACAGAATTGGAAAAAACTGCTTTAAAGTTCATATGGAACCAAAAAAGAGCCCGCATCTCCAAGACAATCCTAAGTCAAAAGAACAAAGCTGGAGGCATCACGCTACCTGACTTCAAACTATACTACAAGGCTACAGTAACCAAAACAGCATGGTACTGGTACCAAAACAGAGATATAGACCAATGGAACAGAACAGAGTCCTCAGAAATAATACCACACATCTACAGCCATCTGATCTTTGACAAACCTGAGAAAAACAAGAAATGGGGAAAGGATTCCCTATTTAATAAATGGTGCTGGGAAAATTGGCTAGCCATAAGTAGAAAGCTGAAACTGGATCCTTTCCTTACTCCTTATATGAAAATTAATTCAAGATGGATTAGAGACTTAAATGTTAGACCTAATACCATAAAAATCCTAGAGGAAAACCTAGGTAGTACCATTCAGGACATAGGCATGGGCAAAGACTTCATGTCTAAAACACCAAAAGCAACAGCAGCAAAAGCCAAAATTGACAAATGGGATCTCATTAAACTAAAGAGCTTCTGCACAGCAAAAGAAACTACCATCAGAGTGAACAGGCAACCTACAGAATGGGAGAAAATTTTTGCAATCTACTCATCTGACAAAGGGCTAATATCTAGAACCTACAAAGAACTCAAACAAATTTACAAGAAAAAAACAAACAACCCCATCAAAAAGTGGGCAAAGGATATGAACAGACATTTCTCAAAAGAAGACATCATACAGCCAACAGACACATGAAAAAATGCTCATCATCACTGGCCATCAGAGAAATGCAAATCAAAACCACAATGAGATACCATCTCACACCAGTTAGAATGGCGATCTTTAAAAAGTCAGGAAACAACAGGTGCTGGAGAGGATGTGGAGAAATAGGAACACTTTTACACTGTTGGTGGGATTGTAAACTAGTTCAACCATTATGGAAAACAGTATGGCGATTCCTCAAGGATCTAGATCAACAAGTTTTTATGTCAGTATATCTAAAGAAGAGGAATGGAGGCACACAAAATGGATAGAAAGTTACTCTTTTGAACCACTATTGTTTTATCCCATGTACAGTACAGAGTTTGTTGAAGCATTCAATTTTACTTCAATGGAAACACTCTGAGGGTGGGTTTAGAGTCCATGTATACTGTGAAAATTTTGTAGGATCACAGTAATCCTTGGAAGTCCCTTAAACATGTCTTAAGCTGGCAAAAGCAGTGGCAATTGATTCAGGAATTCCAGCTTCTCCGCCAACATAAAAAACAGATTATTTTCATTTCTGAGGAGTGCTATATAAACTGATTAACTGTTTATGGACAACTTTGTATGAAAAAGGAAAGTCTTTTAACTGTTGAATCAGAGTCCATCTTCAACCTTTATAATCAATCCCAAACCCTTTCTGATACAATTTTTATAAGCAAGTGCTTATCTGATTTGGCTCTACTCTACAGACTCATTGATCCCCCTGAGTTGTCTCCTCTCCACCCTCAATGGATCCCACTGAAAAACCAAAAGATATAGTGTGTCTTTATTGGGATACTGAAAGGAAATATCATCTATTCTAATCAATATTAATTTACTTTACCGAGATGCAATTATCATACTAAAAAATGTACAGAACATACATAGATTCTTTGTGATTTCATAGTTAAATACATTCATGTTACGACCACCAAAAATAAAATATAGAATAATATCTCACTAAAGCTCCTTTCTAACCATCCTCCTCAACCTTTATTTTTTATTTGTATCACCATACATTGATTTTGTCTCTTCTTGATTTTTCACAATGGAATCATACAGTATATATTTTGTTTGTGTGTGTGTGTGGTTTATTTTGCTTAACATGATATTTTATAATTTATCCAAATCATTTTGTGTATGCGTAGTTCACAAGAACTATAGAAGTATTTCACAATTTATTTATTCTTCTGTTAATGGATATTAGGGTTGTTTCCCGTTTATGCCTATTACACAAAAAGACTTCTATGAACTTCGTTATATACTTTTTAGTGAAAATATGATTTTTCTTTTCTTGGTTAATAGTTTTACATAGAAGTTAAAAATAGTTCATCAAAGAAACAACCAGCAAAATATAAAAACTTGATATTCTCACTGACATTTGGTGTTGGTCTTTCTATATACTCCAGTATGTACATAATAGTGTTTCTATTATAGTTTTAATTTTTATTTTCTTTATAACTGAGAACTTTGATTACCTTTTTGGATTTTTATTGTATATCTTCTTTTGTGCAGTGTCTAACTCTTTAAAATATTATTTATTGAGTTGTCGTCTTCTTATTGATTTGTAGAAATTTGTTATATGTCCTGATATTATTCCTTTGTCAGACATATGTTTTGCTAATATTTTTCTTTCATTCTGTAACTTATATACCATTTTATTAACAGTGATTTTTTAGATAGCATAAATATTTCATTTTAATGAAGGCCAGCTAATCAATTTTTATCATTTATAATTAGTGCTTTATGTGTCCTGTCAAAATGTTTTTTTATCTTGTTTTCCAAGAATAGGTTTTGTTTTGTTCATTATGATTATAGTTTTAAAATTTAGATCTATGATTCATCTCAAATTAATTTTTGTATAAGAAATGGGATAGAGATTAATATTCTTTTTTCCAAATTAAATATTTAGTTGTTACAGTAATATTTGTTTGGAAAAAATAGGAAAAGAAGAAAGTAAATGAAGATTTCTCTTTCTTCATCGAATTTTCACACCTTGGTTGAAGATCGTTTTGTTCTACATGCGTGGGTCTATTTCTGTACACTTATTTTTGTTCCTTGATCTATTAGTTTGTCTTTATGTCAATAGCACACTGTCTTCATTACTATAGCTATACAGTTTGTGTTGAAATCAAGAAGTATAAATCCTTCAATTTTGTTCTTTTTCAAGATTGTTCAGGCTATTCTCAGGCCTTTATATTCTCATATAAAATTAGAACCAGATTCTCAAAAAAGCCTAATAAAATTTTGATAGAATCTGTGATGAATTGATTAGTCAATTTAGAGATAATATTAAATAAAAATTGTCTAGATTTTCTTTGTGCATAAATTTAAGTCTAGTTGTATACTTAAAGTAAGAAAGTAGAGAAAAATAAAATTACAGTTTAAAATGTTTTAATTTTTTTAGACTAGAAAAAGATACATGCATTCTCCTTTTTTGTTTTTATAGTGAGACTGATTTTTTTTTTTTAATTTGCAATATTGTCATAGCCATTGAAATAGAAAACAGAAATTTTTCTTTCTTGTCAAACATGTTACAATTCTTGATATTAATGTTTCTTGTTGGGATACTTTGAACCATTTTGAAAACTATGAATAGTTCATTTTATACCTTTAATAATAATTTAATGCTAATTTTATTGATATTGGGAATGACTAATTTTCCTAATTTTCTACATTTTACTATACATTGTATGAGTAAGGAAGATACAAAAATGTCTTTGGAATTTGTTATTCTTTGTTAGTGTATGTTCAGATTAATAGAATTACATATTTTTTTCTTAAGAAATAACTGTGGACTTTAGTTTTCCCACTCTGAACTCTCACACTGACCCTTTAGCAATCCATATTATTTCTTGTACATGGGCCTTTGCATCCCTTCAACTTCCAATGCTATTCATTTGGATCTTCCCCTAGCAGCTTCTCATTGTTCAAATGTGAGCTCAAATATAACCTCAGGATGCTTCTCTAATGTAATACTGCATTTATAATTCTCTATTCCAACATCGTTTTTCATTATCTGAAAACATATACTTATTTGTTGCATGTTTACAATCTCTTTCCCTCCATTCAGATGTAAGCTGTAAGACACAGGAACCACATTATTCTCAGCATACCTGGCATCTCATAGCAAGACAATCAATATTTGTTGAATGAATTAATATATTTTAAAATGGGTTATGCTATTTTAACTTACCACCAACATTGTATGAATTCATCCATGCTACCTTTCCAAATTTGACCTTTGAAAAAAATCAACATTTGTAGATGTTTTTTTGTGTGTGTTTCTGGGATTATTGATGCAGGACGTTTTTTACATAGTGCACTAATAATTATATTTTAAATAATAATTATATTTACTCTTGTGTGATGAAGTGGAATTGAATCTGACCTTACAGTCAAAATAATGGGTTCAAGTACTGTAGTTTTTCATTTACAAGTTGTTCAAGTTTGCAAAAGCCTCTTAATCTTCCTGTGCCTCAGATTTCTCATATGTAGATTTCAGATAACAATACTAGCCCTCCTCAGTCCATAAGATTTTTTTGAAGGTGAAATTAGATAATGTATTTTGTGAAAGCACTTTGTAAATGGAATATATAAAGTCTTATTATTAAATTTAATGTACTAATTCATTGCCTAATTGACCGAAAGAGTTAATTGTTCTTCCAAAATTATGTAATTTATTTTCAGGGTTGGGGAGAATTTTATGCAAGGTGCTACTAATAGATAATAATAGCTCATTTGTTCCTTTATCATACCTTTACTTAGAAGACTCAGAGAGCTTTATTCTATCTCATTAGTCCTTAATACTGCTTCTAAATCATTAGACAGCCAATGATAAGCACAGTTTTCCTGATTTTTACAGCTGGAACAAATGAGGCACTGAGAGGTTATGTGACTTTTTCAAAGTCACACAGAAATCAATGAGGCTGATGTGGAAAGGAGCTTGGGACTTCTCACAGCATCTTGCCTGTAACTGACCTCAGTAGACAACAATAGACAGTACCTAGCATGTATCATTACTAAGGTCTAATAAGAGAGTCACAGAAGAACAGTACAGGTGTACTGTCCTCAATGAGCTTTATTCTTAGAGTGGGAAAAGGAAGGTAAATTATTTAAGATGAAGGAGGATTAAAAAGCCATGAATGACTTTTTCTTAAAGTGCTCTGGAGGTTCAATGTGAGTAGATCACATTAGTTAAATCAAGATAAACTTCATGGGGAGGGTGGCAATTCTGACAGATCATAAAATACTGGTAAGTTTTCAAAGGAAAGAAAGTGGAAAAAATCTATACTAAGCAAATGAAACAAAACATAGTAAGCAAATGGAAAAGAATGAACAAAACACAAGAGAAGTCAAGGGACATGTCTGAAGAAAAGTAACTTATACTGAATAATTTAATACATGCAAATAACATAATAGTGCTACCCAGATAGTGTTAAAGAAAAAATTATTCAATGATACTTGATAAAGCAAAATAAGGCAAACTTTATTCAAGGCTATTGTGATAAAAATAGGGACCACAACAATAAGATTTTGCAGTGGGAGAGAGAGATTGGGCTTAACTCTGAATATGGCATGAGCAAGTGAGAATTTATAGCCAAGGAGCAGAGGATAGAAAATTATTTAGAGGAGACATCAGGGATCAGGTAGATTTTGACTAACCCAACCTAACATGATTTTTGCTGAAGAGAGGCTAGGGTGATCAGACATTACCTGGGGGATGGTGAAGGGTGAGGAACAGAGCAACAGATATTGAGATCAGATATGGAGGATGGAGTTCATGGCTAAACTGACATAGACTACTTGATAAAACTTGATTTCACAAGGAGGTGCACAGATGTGCTTTGTTGAGAAGAGGGCTCAGGAACCTGACTAAAGTTTGGTCAAGGAAAAATCTTGTCAATATACATTAAAATTACCTCAAAAAAGAAATTATTATTATAAGTAGTTATAATAATTATTGATTCATAATTATTAGAATTAAATCATTTTATTACCAGTAGTCATTGAACACTAAAGGGAGTGTTAAATAAGGCTGCCATGATAAATTGGAGTAGAGGCATCCCTAGGTATCTGTGAAGATTGGTTCCAGGACCCCATAGACACCAACATCTGCGTATGCTCAAGTCCTTTATATTGAAATTTGCAGTTGATTCAATCTGTTGGCTGCAGATCCCATGGATATGGAAGACAGACTGTGCCATACAAATACCTCCTCCTCCCTTTTGTGTCAGAGTGTACTTCCCTGCCCAGACCTTGGATTTGTGGTTCAATCATGGGATTTGCTGTGGTAAATGGAACATGATCAGATGTAACCCAAACTGTGGCTTTTAATGTGCTTGCATAGATTGGCTTGCCTGTTGCTATAAAAGAGGAATGAAAGATAAATCCCCAAGGGCAGCTTCTGGTCTAAAGAGGGACAGACTTGGACCCAGTGCACACTCTGAATCCACAGCCTAGCTTGAAGCAAAGCTATTCCAGCTGATTAGCAGACCATTATGTAAGAAAAATAAATGCTTATTTTTAGCAATTATTGTGCTGTGGAGTGCTTTGTTACATAATTATAGCTGACTTGTTCAGCTGGTTATGTCTAGTAGGGTATGTTATATAAAATCTTGAATTTCAAGATGTGGTTCTTCTCATTTTAATGAACATAAAAGAAACGTTATAACAAGACTCCTCATAAGCACTTTGCTCACTGTCAAGAAACCTATGAATGAACTCCAGGTCTCATAATGGAATTAAATGTTAATTTAAATGTATATGTGCATACATATGAACAAGAGAGGAACACAGTTAAATCTCAACTTCAGTAGGAATCATTTGGCTGAGTGTATTGGACAGATGCAATACTGGGGATCCAAACTGGAAGGGACTGCCAATGTCTAAATAATAGGAAAAGATTTACATGGGTGAAAGGAGAAAAAAAAAATGATAGAAAGCAAATGCTTGCAAGGAGCCATCTTGGAGTTGGCTCTATTTGATGTGGCAGCTGAGGTAATGTTTAGAAAAGATAAGTCAAAAGTGACTTGAGCCTTTGAGGCAGTTGTTGGTTGTCAGACTGGTGATGACATTCTCCATAATGACGAAGGCAAAGGAGGATGAGTAGGTGGTTTGCATGGTGGAGAGATAGTGAGTTTCATTTTTAACATGGTGAGTTTGAAGTTCAGACAAAAATTTGAGGAACTGATATAAAAGATAAGGCCTCAGACTCTACCTACTTGATTGTCAAATGCCTTTTAGTGGACTGTGTCTTTCATGCCCAGATGGAAAGGAGCGATCATCTATCATATTTCAAACTCTAGAAAGGAGTTTGAAGAAGAAAAATCAATGGACTTCTGCTGAAAGCCAAGAACATTAGATTGAGGGCTTGGCTTTCATCGTAAGTCTATTGCTAGGAATACCAGTAATCTCTTCTGACTGAGAGAGGAGGCTTGGTTTGGCCATCCATGCTGCCTTTGGGTTATACTCTAACTGCAGAGCTGATGGAAAAGGCTCTGCACCCATATACATCAGTTTAAACCTAACTTTAAAATCGGTTTTATATTTAAATATGAAAGTGTAATGTTTCACATCTTTTAATAGTCCATTGATGACAAATAATTTTGTAGATGTTTACTGTATTAGTAACTTGAGATATTTTAACAAGTGATAATTTATGACTTATTGACTTGTTATAAGAGCACAGCAGTTAAAGACATTGGGTTTAAAATTCTGGTTTGAATCTGTACTCTGCCTGTGACAGCTTGTTGATTCATTTATTTAACAGATGGTTGCTGAATTCCTACCATGTTCTATGCACAAGAACAAAAACATATGAAGACTGAAAGACTGCTTTGGGGAGTTTACATTTCAGTGGAGGGAGATATTTAATAAATAATAAACATAATAAATTTCAAAAATATTAAAAAGTTATAAGTACTATGGAGAAAAGAAAAAAATGAAAAGTATAAGGAGGATTGGGAGTTTGGTGTGAATGAGGGACCAACTGCATCATTATTAAATCTGGCAGTTAAAATAGATCTCACTAAGATGGTGATATTCGAGCAAAGACTCAAAGGATTTGTGAGTCAGACAGGAAGTTATAAGCAGATAAAATATTTAGAGCACAGGGTCTAAGGTAGGTGTGTGCCTGATACAGCTGGGGGACAATAGAGAGGTTAAGGTGGAGTGATGTATGCATAGAGAAGCAGGAAATGAGGTTGGAGAGAAAAAAACGGGGGCCAATCAGGTGGGAATTTTAGCTTTTACTCTGAGTGAAAAGGAGAGTTATTAGAGGATTATCTTTCTTTTATTATTATATAAATTGCCAAAACCATAAAAGTAGAGACACTAGTATAATTAAACCCCATGATCCAACTAAAATAATTATGAGGCCAGTCTTGTAGATTGATTAATGGATATAGAAATAAAGTTAGATAGAAGAAATAAGTTCTAGTGTTTCCTAGCACAGTATGGTGCTATAGTTAACAATAATTTATTTTATACTTAAAAAAAATAACTAGCAGAAAGATTTGGAATGTTCCCAACAAAAAGAAATTATAAAAGTTTGAGGTGATGGATGTTCAAATTGCCCTGTTTGCTCACTACATATTGTGTGCATGAATCAAAATATCACGTGTCCCAAAAATACGTCCAATCATTATGTATCAACAAAAATACAAGGCCCATCTAATTTGCTTTATTTCATCTATATCCCTGCCCAGCCCCCCAATTCCTGATTATGTTAAAAGAGATTCGGGACATTATATCATTTCACTTGTAAATAATTTAGTATTATCTTCAAAAGATAGGACCTTCATTATTTTACGCATAACCACAAACCATTATTATAACTAAAAATAAAGACCTTACTTTTATAAAATACACAATAAGTGTTCACATGTTAGAGACTTTTCTTCTATTGTTGTTATTTGTGTGAATCAGGCATTGTAGAGCGTCGTGAGCAAAAAAGTAGCAGGAACACTCTGGCTGATATATCAAGTAAGAATAGCCTGTAGGGTGGCAAAAAAAGAAGCAGGAAGAACAGTTGGAAACTGCAACAGTCATCTAAGAGAGAAGAATGATGGCCCACGCTAGGGCAGTAGCTGTGGAGCTGGTGATGAATGACTGATTTCTGGACTTATTTATTTTAAAATTTATTTTTATTTTTATTTATATATTTATTTAAAAATTAGAACCGGTAGATTTTCCAAAAGGGTTTGATAAGCAGGATGTGTGAGAGTAGAATCAAGGGTGACTACAAGGTTTTTGGATTATGCAGGCTAAAAGGATTAAGAGGTTTATGAGAGATGAGTTAAGTTTGTACACATTGGGCTGTGATAGCAATTGAGAAGTTCAAGATAAGACACAAAAATTAGTCTTTACCATATTGTGAATGAATAGAAATATGAGACTTGATGAAATCACCAAAAGATGTAGTGTAGGTAGAAAAAAGAAAAAGAATATGAACGGACACTTCTCAAAAGAAGACATTCATACAGCCAACAGACACATGAAAAAATGCTCATCATCACTGGTCATCAGAGAAATGCAAATCAAAACCACAATGAGATACCATCTCACACCAGTTAGAATGACAATCATTAAAAAAATCAGGAAACAACAGGTGCTGGAGAGGATGTGGAGAAATAGGAACACTTTTACACTGTTGGTGGGAGTGTAAACTATTTCAACCATTGTGGAAAACAGTGTGGCGATTCCTCAAGGATCTAGAACTAAGAAATACCATTTGACCCAGCCATCCCATTGCTTGGGATATACCCAAGGGATTATAAGTCATGCTACTATAAAGACACATGCACGTGTATGTTTATTGCAGCACTATTCACGATAGCTAAGACTTCGAATCAACCCAAATGTCCATCAGTGACAGACTGGTTTAAGAAAATATGGCACATATACACCATGGAATACTATGCAGCCATAAAAAAGGATGAGTTCGTGTCCTTTGTAGGGACATGGAAGCAGCTGGAAACCATCATGCTCAGCAAACTATCGCAAGAACAGAAAACCAAATAATGCATGTTCTCACTCATAGGTGGGAATTGAACAATGAGATCACTTGGACACAGGAAGGGGAGCATCACACAGCGGGGCCTATTGTGGGGAGGGGGTAGTGAGGAGGGATAGCATTAGGAGATATACCTAATGTAAATGATGAGTTAATGGGTGCAGCACACCAACATGGCACATGTATACATATGGAACAAACCTGCACGTTGTGCACATGTGCCCTAGAACTTAAAGTATATTAAAAAAAAAAAAAAATAGGACCAAAGATATAGCCCTGGAGCTTCCACAATTTTGAGTTTGAGGGTAGAACCCGCAAAGGACACTGAGGAATGAACAATGAAGCAAATGTTCTAGAAGTCAAATGGAGGAGGTGCCTTCTGGAGGAGACAGCCATCCACAGTGCCAAAGTTGTTGCTAAATCAACTCAGGTGAGAGCTGCAATAAGATCACTTATTCATTCTTGTAATTTTGTTTATTTGAAAACCATTTAATGCCTACATACTATATTCCAGCCACTGCATGAGACACTTCAGATAAAAATAGGAATAGTGCAAAATTCCTACCTTTAGGAATCTTATTTGTCAGTGAGGATGTAGACAATTAGAAGAAATTATAAAACATCATTGTAACTGGCTTATCCTCTGTATACTACAGTTGGCTCACTTATAAATTAGGGCTAAATCATACCTTATCATATGTTGTTATAGGAATCAAACAACATTGTGTTTACATAAAAAATGTGAAAACATCTTCTCTGAAATTATTTGGTTAACTACCTTTCTTTAGAAGAACTATTAATACACTTATGGTAAAGGATGAAACCCAGAGGTTAAATTGAATTGACAAAAGACCATCTTTAAATCTTAGGCTTAAGAGGAGAAAACTGTGTCTCTGTAAAGGACTTTGGAAGCAGTATGAGGAAGCCCACAATAAGAATAAGTGGATAGAAGATGAAGTCATTGGTTGGAGAAAGGCCAGAAGACAAAGGTGTCAGTAGTCTGGGTCCGAAACAGAAACAGCTAAGAGGAAATTGAAAGTGGATCCTTTTTAAGCTGTGGAACTGGATTAACACAATGAAAATTGGGACAGCTTGCAAAGACCAAATTATCTAAAATTCATAAAAATTAAGATGAGGACCAACATACTGTCCTAAGACCTAGAATAGGGGTTCAGTTCAACTCATTAAAGACTTTAAGAGCCCAAAAGAGCTGAGGTGGCCATCTGGCCTAAATACGTAGAAGGCGTAACACACAGTAAGTATTCAGTGAATGGCAGCAATAGCTACCGCCTACACCTCCCCACCTCAAAACAAAACAAAGTCTATGTATTGAGGTGTTGGTAGTAACTTGGTTTTCACCTGTGATTTTTTTTTTTTTTGAAATTTTGCTAAAATAAGTCCATATTACTTTTATGTTAATAAAAACAATATTGAAAACTTTATTGGAAGAAAAATAAGAGCTTCTCTAGTCCTTATGAAGCCCACCCAAAAGTGAGAATAAATATGACTGCTGCAGTTGCCTTGAATAAAATTTTCTAACGCAAACCAGACCCTAATGCCTTCCAGGCACAATTGCTATCACAGCCCAGACTCTTAACAGTGTCACTAAGCCAGTATTCTAGTATTTTCTGTTTCCATCTAATTATTTTATACAAGTACATTTGTAAATGTAATTATGGCTTTTCTTTTTGGTATATTCTAACAACCTTACATTTGATTAAAATTTTTTTTTCATTATCATCTACATGCAAAGCTGAGTGCTCGTGGAAAGGGGTATACAGAAGCATTCAACTTGAAAAATTATCTCAGAAAAAGTGTTTTTTGTTTGTTTGGTTGGTTGGTTGGGTTTTTTGTTTTGTTTTGTTTAGCTTTTATGAGACAGGGTCTCATTCTGTCACCCAGGCAGGAGCACAGAGGCATGATCATGACTCACTGCAGCCTCGAACTCATGGACTCTGCCTCCCAGGTAGCTGAGACTAAAGGTGCACGTCACCACAGCCAGCTAATTTTTGTATTTTTAATGGAGCTGGGGTTTTGCCATGTTGCCGAAGCTGGTCTCAAACTCCTGATCTCAAGCCATCTGCCCACCTTAGCCTCCCAAAGTGCTGAGATTACAGGCGTGAGCCACTACACCTGGCCAAAGGCTGGTACCTTAGGAAAAAAAAAAAAATACAGTACAGAAATAAAATTAAACATGATAGACTATACTGCACCTCCTAATTTTCTCTACTCTGTAGACACAAAGATATAACTATCTAATTTGGTGCTCAACATATGATGAAGAAATACTTATGATAATGCTGCTTAAAAAGCAGGGAAAGTAAAGGGGACTCAATGAAAGTGAGGTGTTTATTTCTCACTCAAAATGGTAAAAAGTTGATACCATTACACTGTGACAAGCTACATATGTAAATGGTAATGCCTAGACTAATGACTAACAAAAACGTTTAAAGTAAAATGATAAGAAAGACTATAAATAAATAACAGGGGAATCCTAAATATCTATAAGTAACCCACAGAAAGGCAAGAAAAACAAAATTAAAAATGAGAAACAAAGGTAATAAATAGAAAACACATAATAAAATGGCAGGCTTAGGCCCTGACATATCAATCATTACTCTGAATGTTCTATCGCACAGTAGGATGAGGATGGTTAACAGTAAGGTTTTGTATATTACAAAATATCTAAAAGATAGGCTTTTGAATGTTCTTACCACAAATAAATGCTAAATGCATGAAGTAATAAACTTCTGATAAAATATTCTGATAAATATTCTGATTTAGTCATTATACAACATAGCACATGTGTATTCAAACATCAAATTGGACCCTATAAATATGTAAAATTACAATGTGTCAATTTAAGGATGAATCAGTAAATTAAAAAATAAAGGAATCAATAAAAGAGATGAGTAGATTGAGGAAGCATGACCTAGCTTTTTGCTATTCAAATATAATGACGTATGTAGGCAGAAAGTACAAGAATGGAAAATAAAACATGATGAAAATATGAGATGAAGGCAGAATTGGTTATATTAATATCAGGTAAAATAGATTTCAGAACAAGAAAAATTTCTACTGATAAAGGGAGATATTATATCATAATAGGAGAATAAATCCACCAAGATCATATAGCAATCCAAAATGTGCACACACAAAAGAGTTTCAAAAAAACATGAAGCAAAAACTGATAGAGCTAAAAAGAGAAACAGACAAATTTTCAGTTACACTAAAACTCCAACATCCCACTCTCAGCAATTGATAAAACTATTGGATAGACTTCCAGAAAGAATACAGAAGAGCTGGACAACACTATCAACTCAACAGGATCAAACTGTCATTTATATAACATGTCATCCAACAATAGAATACACACTCTTTTCAAGTACCAATTAACGTTTACCAAGATAGACTATATCCTGGACCATAAAACAAATCTTAACACATTTTAAAACAATGGAAATCATACAGTATACATTTTCTGACCATAATGAAATTAAACTAGTACTTAGTAAGAGAAAGACAAAAGAAAGATTTCTAAAACACTTAGAAATTAAGCAACACATGGCTAAAGAGAAAGTCTCAGAAAGAAATTTTAAATATATATAACTGAACAAAAATAAAAGCACAACATATCAAATTTGTGAGACATACGAAAGTGTGCTGAGAGGGAAATTTATAATCCCAACTGATTACATTAGGAAAATACCTCAGATTTATAATAGAAATTCATAATTTTAGAAACTCGAAAATTTAGAAACTGCTAAAACCAAAGCAACCAAAAGAAGGAAATAACACAGATAAAAACACAAATTGGTGAAATTGAATATAGGAAAACACTAAAGAAAAATAATTTAACAAAACATTGGCTTTGCAATGAGAAAATAATAAAACTGAGACACATCTAGCAAGATGGATAATTCATCAACATCAAGAATAATCTAGAGATATCACCACAGATCTAACAGTCACTAAAAGAATGATAAGGGAATAGTACAAACAACTATAGACTCATTAATTTGACAGCTTAGAAGAAATGGACCAATTCCTTAAAAAATAAGCTTCCAAAACTCAGCCTAGATAAAAGAGACAATTTGAATAATCCTGTAAATATTAAATAAATTGAATTAATAACATAAAAGTTTCTGAAAATTATTCCAGCTCATCTGGCTTCAATGGAGAACTTTATCCATTTCAAAAATGAATTGAAACTAATTTTGTGGCTGGTCATGGTGGCTCACGCCTGTAATCCCAGCACTTTGGTAGGCTGAGGTGGGTGGATCACTTGAGGTTAGGAGTTCGAGACCAGCCTGGCCAACATGGTGAAACCCTGTCTCTATTGGGGCCTATCATGGGGAGGGGGGAGGGGGGAGGGATTGCATTGGGAGTTATACCTGATGTAAATGACGAGTTGATGGGTGCTGACGAGTTGATGGGTGCAGCACAGCAACATGGCACAAGTATACATATGTAACAAACCTGCACGTTATGCACATGTACCCTAGAACTTAAAGTATAATAATAATAAAAAATAAATTTAAAAAAAATACAAAAATTAGCTGAGCATGGTGGCACACACCTGTAGTCCCAGATGCTTGGGAGGCTGAGGAGGGAGGATCGCTTGAGTACAGGTGGTGGAGGTAGCAGTGAACCAATATCATGCCACTACACTCCAGCCTGGGCAGGAGTAAGACTCTGTCAAAAAAAAAAAAAAAAAAGGTTTTGTATAATCATTTCCAAAAAATAAAGACAAGTATTATCTTGACATCTCTCAAGAACTAAAATGTCAAAATCTGCAATAAAATTTCAGCAAATTTATGGCAAAAATATATAAAAAACACAATATGATTAAATGAGATTTATGTCAGGTGTTCGAGGCACTGATATTAAAAAATAACTCAATGTAGTCAGTCCACTCTGTCCACAGACTATGGAAGAAGAATTATATGATCATATTAACTGACAAAGAATGTCCTTTGACAAAACTCAAATACTCATTCTTGATAAAACTATCAAGAATAGAGGGGGATTTCATCAACCTTTTGAAGAGTATCTCCAAAAACCTGCAGCTGACATCATAATTAATGGCTGAAGACTGAATGTCCCTGTAAGATAAGGAATGAAACAAAGATGTGTGCCTTCAATTCTCTTATTCAATATAATACTGGAAATGCTAGCTAATTAAATAACACAAGGAAAATAAAGGCATACAGATTAAAAATAAACAAATAAAAATCTGTTTGTAAATGAAATGATTGTCCACATAGAAAACCCCAATAAATCTTTATACATACCTCTTAGACTGATAAATGAGTTCATTAAGGTTGCAAGATACATCGACATACAAATTACAATTATATATACTGATAACAAACAGGTGGAAACCAGAATTTAAAAAAAATGCAAGCATACCACATGCAATTGCTCCAAAAGTTGAAATACTTAGACATACATTTAAGAAAACATGTGTAGATTCAATATAATAAAATTGTAAAATTCTAATGAAAGAAATCAAAGAAGACTTAAAATCTTTTAGAGATATGCCATGTTTTAAAATTAGAATATTCCATATAGTAAAGTCGTCTCTTCTCCCTAAATTGAGCAGTAAGTTTCATACAATTCCTATCAAAATCTTGAACATTTTGTAAACATAGACAAGCTTATTTTTACACTTATAATGAAAAAGTAAATTTCCTAGAATAGCAAAAACAGCTTGAAAAATAAGAAAAATGTAGACGAAATAAACATTCTTCTCAGTGTTAAGGCTTATAGCTGGAGTAATCATAAGAATGCAGCATTGGAGGATGTGTAGACAAATAGATCAGTGAAACAAAAATAGCCAGCACAGAAACAGACCCACACAAATATGCCTGCCTAATTTTTTCAAAGGAATGGAAGTCATTCAATGGTACTGGGACAATTTGATAGTCATCAGCAAAAAAATGAATCTTCGCCTAGACCTCAGCTCTTATACTTAGATCAAGACTAACTCAAAATGAATCATGGACTTCAGCGTAAAACTTAAGTTCACTAAGAACATAGGAAAAACGTTTGGGGGCCTAGGACTAGGTAAAGAGTTCTCAGATTTGAAACTAATAACATGACCCAGAAGAGAAAAAAAATGCTAAATTGGAACTCACCAAAATTTTAAAAATTTGTGCTGTGAAAGACCTTACTAAAATTACTAAAAATGTAACTATAGACTGAGAGAAAATGTTTTCAAATTACATATATGACAAAGATCTTGTACTTAGAGTATGTAAGAACTCTCAAAACTCAACACACACACACACACACAAAACCATGAAAACAAAAATAACTGACCCAATTAAAAAATGGGCCAAGGCAAATGTGCACAGATATTTCACTGATATAGAAGAAGATAACAAAGTCAAATAAACACATTAAAATATCTTCAGCATCATTAGCCAATAGTGAAATAAAAATGAAAACCATGATGACATATTACAGTACACCTATTGGAACAGCTAGAATGAAAAAGTGACATCATCTAATACAGGCAAGGCTGTGAAAAAAACTAGATTACTCATATATTGCTGGTTTGAATGTCAGATGGTATAACACTCTGGAAAATAGTTCCTCTAAAAACTAAAAATGTACTCACCATACAACCTAGTAGTTGTGCACTTGGGTTGTATCATAAAGAAATGAAGACTTAATAGGCCAGGTTGGTGCAGTGGCTCGTGTCTGTAATCCCAGCACTTTGGGAGGCCAAGGCAGGTAGATCACTTGAGGTCAGAAGTTAGAGACCAGCCTGGCCAACATGGCAAAATCCTGTTTCTACTAAAAATACAAAAATTAGCCAGGCATGATGGTGTGCACCTGTAATCCCAGCTACTTGGGAGGCTGAGGCATGAGAATCACTCGAACATAGGAAGCGGTGGTTGCAGTGAGCTGAGATTACACCACTGCGTGCCACCCTGGGTGACAGAGGGAGACTCTGCCTCAAAAAAAAAAAAAAAAAAAAAAGAAACGAAGGCTTATTATATTCATGTAAGAACTTGTATGAATGTTCCCAGTAGCTTTATTTATAATAAGTAAAAACTGGAAACTATCTAGATGTCCATCATAGGGTAAATGGTTAAACACACTGTGATGCATCCATATCATGCAATATTACTCAGCAATGAAAAATAATGAACCATTGATATACTCAACAACTTTGGCCAACCTCAAGAAAAATTATATTGGGTGAAAAAAGTCAATCGCAAAAGGATACATGGCTGCACGATTCCAATTATATATTTGTGGAATAACACAATAATAAATATGGAGAACAAATTTGTGGTTGCTAGGGGTTAGGGATAAGAAAGAATGGTATGAGTAGGGCGCGGTGACTCACGCCTGTAATCCCAGCACTTTGGGAGACCAAGGAAGTGAATCACCTCAGGTCAGGAGTTTGAAACCAGCTTGACCAACGTGGCAAAACCCCGTCTCTACTAAAAAAAATATAAAAAATTTAGCCAGGCATGGTGGTGCACGCCTGTAATCCCAGCTGCTTGGGAAGCTGAGGCAGAAGAATCACTTGAACACAGGAGACAGAAGTTGCAGTGAGGCAAAATAGCACCACTGCACTCCAGCTTGGGCAACAAGAGTGAAACTCCATCTCAAAAAAAAAAAAAGAAAAAAAAGGAAAGAAAAAAGAAAGAATAGTATAGTTATAAAGGGTTAGACAGGAAAGTGTTACGGTGATGGTATAGTCGAGTATTTCAATCGTAATGGTAGTTGTGCAAAACTACACATGTGACAAAATGATGTAGTCAAGCTATATACACAAATGCATATATGATCGGTTAAATCTGAATCTGTTCTTTGGATTGTGTCAACATGAATTTATTGTATTTGTGTTTGTAGGATCCCCTCAATCTCCTCCCTATCCCCAGCCTACTTGCTTTCTATATCCTGACCGAAAATCACAAGAGTTGCTTGAGCATTTTATAACCCAGACAGGTGCAGGTTTTTCCCAGTCAGCTTGAACCCGAACTGGAGCCTTGAACATTCTTGGATGCTGATAAAGATATCTAGGTTGTTACCCAAAACATTAAAAGAAACTGTCCCCAGCCCTCAGCCAAATCCCTTAAAACTTCATATAAACTCTATACCCTGAACCGTACTCCCTGCTATCATACCTAGGTAGAACACCCCTTTTCTCTTGCTGCCTATCATGAGACCTAGTGGATGCTTTGGATTCATTACCGTGAGTCCATTATCAACCAAAGTGCTTCTTTGGAATCCCACCTGGCTGCATCTTGGGGTGGTTTGGGACACTTCCTTGTGGGAACTCCCCTGCTTGCCTCTTTTGGGGAGATTCCATCCCTGGGTTCTGTGGGAGGAAACAGTATTATACTGTGGTTCTGTGGGATGTTGCCACAGGAAAGGGCCTCAGGGAGGAGTGCATGAGATTCCCCTGTGCATTTCTTTGCAAACTCCTGTGAATCTATAATTATTTACAAAACAAAAGTGATTTGCTTTTGTTGTTTTTAAGGTTATGAGTGGAACCGATGTTTGAATGTGAGTTTCATTTGTCATCTTTGAATATAGTCACTGTTTTCTTAGTGTTGGGGCCTAAAGTCCTTTGATATAAAAAATATAAAATCTTTGCAACACAAGCTGAGGCTATCACCAAATACATTAAAACAAAGTCTTTCCAGAAAACAGATGTAATGTAACTTTTACTTTCACTTCCATTTATCATCAAGATAAATCAACTGGATAGGGAGGAGAATGAGAACTCGTGGGGAAATGGGGAAAAATAAAATACAAAATACCCAGTAAAAATTAATACTAAGATGGGCTTTTTTGAAATAATTGCCCAAATCTTTGGAATTTGGAGTAATATTTTCTTTTTGTCTCAATGAAGCCAAAATTTGTTTCCGTGTGACCATTTTATTTTTAATTGTGTTTTAATTGTGTAATTTTTTGTTACTTTTCCCAAAAATCTTTAAATTATGTGTCAATATATATTAAAGTCAAGTTTCTTAATGCAAAAAAAAAATAAAATATCTAAGGAAAACTTGAGAATCCAGGTGAAATATATTTTAAAGACATAGGAAGTAGATATAGGAGTTACTGATAGTCTTACATTGAACTTCAGTGAGCTTTTCTCTTACTCTTAATTCAACTTCTGCCTCTTGAATTTTAATATGTATTATTTCCTTTCTTCCCAGTGGGAAAGAACATAGACTAGAGTTCAAAAAGTTAGAACACATAGTTCTAGCTCCGTCGTTTATTAGCTGTGTTGTCACTGCTTCATTAGCTTCAGCTTCTTCATCAGTTTCATTTTGAGAATGAAGATGAGATAGAAATATAATGATGTAAAAGCTTTAGAGCACTATTAATAGTAGCCTCTTATCTTCTAGTAAACTAGTCAGTGAGAAGAGAAAAGAGAACAATTGAAATATTCAGATTAAGCCAAAGAACACTGTTAAGGACTTCAATAAAAGATCTCTGGGAGCCTAAAGATAA
Organism: Chlorocebus sabaeus; assembly: GCF_047675955.1. NCBI lineage: Eukaryota > Metazoa > Chordata > Mammalia > Primates > Cercopithecidae > Chlorocebus > Chlorocebus sabaeus. Next base: position 66,286,754 of record NC_132918.1, read on the forward strand.
ATCTGTTTGTGGCATGAAATTCTTCTTGTCTCATGTAAGGGATGCATGGCAAAATAGTCTCAGAGCCTGGAATATTGCCTTTTCATAAAAGTTTTGTGAGTATTGATAAGATGAAATATATGTAGAGGACATATCACTGAAAAGAAAATTTAGATATACAGTTATTTATTGGAATCTGTAGGGGTTTGTTCCAGGACTTCCATGGATGCCAAAATCCACAGATGCTTAAGTCCCTTATATGAAATGGCACAGTACAGTATTTGTATATAACCTAAGCACATATTCTCACACACTTTAAATCATTTCTAGATTACTTATAATGCCTAATACAATGTAAATGCTATGTAGATGGTTGTTATACTATATTTTTTATTTGTATTATTTTATTGTTGTATTTTTTAATTCATATTTTTTTCTATTCATGGTTGGTTGAATCCTCAGATTTGGAATATGTGTGTATAGAGAACTGGCTAATAGTATTTAAAATATGGTTTTTGATATAGTTTGACTCTCTCTCCCCACTTAAATCTCAAGTCAAATTGTAATCCTTGCATATTGAAGGAGCCTAGTTGAAGGTGATTAGATCATGGGGGTGGTATCTAATGGTTTAGCATCATCCCTCTAGTGCTGCCTCATGATAGAGTTCTCATGAGATCTGTTATGATCTGATAGTTTAAAAGTGTGTGGCAATTCTTCTCTCTCTCTTTCTTTCTCTCTCTCGTTGCCATGAGAAGACATGCCTTGTTTCCCCTTCACTTTTTGCCATGATTGTAAGTTTCCTGCGGCCTCTCCAGCCATCCATGCAGACCTGTAAGTTAATTAAACCTCCTTTCTTCATAAATTACTCAGTCTTAGGTAGTTCTTATAGCAGTGTGAGAATGGACTAATATAGTTTTGAAAACATGGTTAAGGAGCGAAAAAGTGACTAAGAATAGAAAGATATGAAATACAGGCACTATGTTATATGTTCTGAATCTGTATCTTAATTGACAGTTATATATGAACTACTTGCCGTAAGTTGGACATCAGTAATATATTTCCTTTGTAATTCATTGACTTTATTTGTTTTGAACTATTTGGGTTCTGAATTTTCCATTGAGGACTTGCTAACTGCCGTGCATAAGAAACTACCGGGTGTACAAAGCACAATTTACCCTTAGGTGTCCGCACTTTGATTTTCTTACTCTTTAGTAAGAAATTAGTAAAAAATAGTAATCAAGTGAATCACCCTTTCAAACCCAGAATTGGCAAAACACTGAACCAGACCTTAATGAAAGATAAATGGTGAGATGTGAAATATCCCACAGCAAAGAACTTAGTGCAATGAGCAGTTTCAGAATAAGGAAAAGGGTTAATTTTATGAGTCAAAAACCACAGATGAACAGTAGCTACTCTGTGCTGTAGCTCTCGTGAGAGACAAAAGAACCACCAGCCTCACAGATCAGCCAGCACTATGACATAGTGGTTCAGAATCTGACAGGGCCAAGACCCAGCACTGGTCCAATGGTGCAAAATGGCTGACACAATTTGCCAGGTAGAGGAGATCACAGCCATCATCTTAGAGAACTCAGACAGTAATTTACTAAAATAGGCCATTTAGAGAATTGGAACCAGGATAGGCCATTTCCCAGAAATGAATAGCATGGCCTTTCTCTGTGTGGCTTTGCACAAGAATAGTCTGAAAAGTTAGAGGATGATGGAAGAAGACCCCGAAACAGCCACAAGGTCATGAAAATGGAAAGACGTGATGGGGAAAAGATTTGAGAATCTTAGGTTTCACAGAGGTAGCAGGAGGCTTTGGAGCAATTCTAAGGTTTGCAGCATGTAGCATGTAGAATCTCCTGTCTTATTGGCAAAGGATTATTTAAAAGTTAATAAAATAAAATTAGTCATCTAATACCATTTTGCTTGATAGAAAAGAATTTAGACTTGAGGTAGTCAATTGATTGTGGTACTAGGACCCCCGGTATAAGGTAGCCCCAAGTTTGTCTTTGCTGACTTCCTTCCTTGTGTCAGACCCTTCCTCAGATCCCTGTAACAAGCCAGTGGAAAAGGTAAGATGTAAAATATTTCTTCTACGTAAATTTTCTTTTTCTCCTCTGGCTGATGTGAGAGATTTTTCACTGTAGAGCCCTGTACAAAAGTCCAAAGATTCAATATAGATTTCTTAGTGGAGAATGAGAAAGCTTATTGCTACTTTATCATATCTTCACATGGCCATCCCTAATCTTGTTCAATCTGTTCCCTCTGCCTGGAATGATGTTGCCGTCCTCCCCTTGTTCACATTCTCCTTATACTTCAATACCTACTCAATCATATATTTTCACCTGTGAAGTTAACTCAAATCTTTATCCTTTTCCCCCTCAAGGAATACATTGTACTTTCTAGTATTCCCTTAGTAATTTATTAATGCATGAGCATTTTTGCTCTTATTATTATGTATTACTTCTGCATGGCTCTCTTCCCCACTTGAACAGAAGAATAAGCTCTGGCAATAAAATTAGAGTGAAAATCTTGACTTGGTCACTTCTTAGCTGAATAATCTAAAATAAATCACTTACTAACCCTTTTGTGCCTCAGAGTCTTTAAGTATAATGTGGGAACAATAATAAATATGACATAGGGTTATTGAAAAGATAATATAATCAGTGCAATTAAAGTACTCCCCAAATGTCTAGTATGCAGTAAGTGCTCAATAAATGTCAGCTATTAGTATTTTTATTATTTCCTTTAAGGATCTCCAGATTTTCACAGTTATTGGCACATAATAGGTCCTCAACAATGTTTGCTTATGACTGAGGCACACTAATCTTCTCCTAGTACATATAGTCACTTGATTAACACCTCTTTGGTGAGACAGAAGAACAATGGACTTCTCTGATTGGCCGGCACTGTGTTGTGGATCACTTATATCATGAAAAATTTGGAATCCAAATTTGAAAACTAATAAAAGATGAGACAAATGGCACAATTGTAAGGCAGTAAGAGATTATGCCGCATGTTCCTTTGCCATAACAGGGGCATATGAAGCCATGAATCTGAGGATGTAGCTGGGATCAGAGTTTAGGCATGGGGTAAATGCTAGCATCTCCCAAAGTTTAGAATAAGCAAATGCACAGGAATCCCGAGACTCAAGCTGGATATGGACCAGGTATGGGCCAGATGCTGACATCCAGAAGATGAAACAATCAGAAAAGTGTGAGTTAAAGCAGCATTAGACTTTCTAGGCTGAAGAGCTCAGGTTGAGCTTTGAGATAAAAAGAAAGAAGATAAAATTTGAGCGGAGAACCTAAAAATAGGGATGCAATAGGCCGGGACACAGAAATGTGGTTTGAATCTTCAAGCTTAGCAATGCTCATTGGCCGTCTTCCCTGGCTCTAAACAGTCTCCCTGGTGTGTGCAGATAAGAAACGGCAGGTATAAGCTGCTTTCGGGAAGAAAGGGAAGGTTTTTCAAATGCCAGTGCCTGCAGGGAAGGTGCTTCTCACCAGCTAACTAACAACTGATTTTAAGTACCCAAAGCTAATGAAGGATCCCTAAGGGCAAAGGCACACTGTACTAAAATGCTAAATCAAGGATTAAGTTCAAACATTGTAGGTAAATCTACCTTTAAAGTAAAGATGCTTACATGAACTTGTTCAATCATGCCTTCATTTTCATGATTCTTAAGACAGTCTTCTAAATTTCAATCTATATTCAATTTATTTACTCAAGTTTCTATTCTTCATTGCCCTCGTCTTTCCTATTCTATTTGTGTTATGCAACTGAGGTTACTTTTTTGTAAAGTCACATTAGTGAATGCCTAGTGTAAAGAGATAACTTTATTTTTTCTCCTTATCACCTCACTCATATTATGGAAACTTCCCATATGCCACCCTGGGTGACTAAAACTATTATACATTATTGTATAATAATGTGAGAGGGACTATTACAATAGGCCATATAGAAATTTAAAAGATATAATAAGAAATATTATGAAACTTCTTCTGCAGATAAGTTTATCAACTTGAATGAAGTGGATAGTTTCTAGAAACATGCAGCTATCAAAATTGAATAAATAGAAAATCTGCATAACTATATATGTTTTTAAAAAAGGAGTTGATAATCAGAATTCCTCTCACAAAGGAAACATCAGACCCAGTTGGTTATAAACTGTATCAAAATTTAAGAAATAGTACAGTTTTTATAAAAGCTTTTTAAGAAACTAGAAAGGGAATTAACAAATTCCACCTTACGAATTCAGAATAACCCTGATAAGAAAACATGACAAAGACATTATAAGAAAAAAAATTACAGGATAGTATTTCTTATGAATATAGACACTAAAAGACCTGAAACGTAGAAATGTTTAAAAATGACTAAGTGAGATTTATTGCCGGAAAGCAAATTTGGTTTAATGATTTACACACACACACAGGTCAGGCACAGTGGTATGCACCTGTAATCAATCCCATCTACTTGGGAAGATGAGATGGGAGCATTGAGGATCACTAGAACTCACAAGAATCCTATCTCAAAAACAAAACAAAACAAGTAATGTAATTTTTGTCCTTGATGTAATAAAAATATATAAATTATAATTTTAAAATTTAAAGAAAAAGAAGTTAACATAATTCAGCACTCATTCATGAAGGAAAATATATCATAAAACTATGAACAGAAGGGGCCTTTTTGTTTGAGAAAAAATCTACTAAAATCTACTGATAACATTTTCCTTAACGGTGAAATATCGAACGCTTACCCCCTAAGATTGGAAACAAGTCAGGAATGTCAATTCTCACCACTTTTATTCAATGTTGTACTGGAAGCCTCAGCTAGTGCAATAATACATGAAAAAGAAATAAAATCCATATGCACTGGAAGGAAAAATGTAAATTTTTTTTTTTTTTTGAGACGGAGTCTCGCTCTGTCGCCCAGGCTGGAGTGCAGTGGCAGGATCTCAGCTCACTGCAAGCTCCGCCTCCCGGGTTCACGCCATTCTCCTGCCTCAGCCTCCCGAGTAGCTGGGACTGCAGGCGCCCGCCACCTCGCCCGGCTAGTTTTTTGTATTTTTTTAGTAGAGATGGGGTTTCACCGTGTTAGCCAGGATGGTCTCGATCTCCTGACCTCGTGACCACCTGTCTCGGCCTCCCAAAGTGCTGGGATTACAGGCTTGAGCCACCGTGCTGATGTAGCTGTATTTTGAACATCATGAGGTATATACAACACAAATACTAGAAATATTAAATGACTTTAACATGGTTGCATAATACAAGATCAATATATAATAATTAATTGCCTTTATATACAAGGACAGCATACAATTGGAAAATAGAATTCAAAAAGCTGTTCATTTATAATTACATCAAAAGCATTATATAAGTGCAAATTTAATGAAATACATATAAATATAAACTGAAAAGTAAACACATTACTGAGATATATTAGAGTCCTATGTAAAGGGAAATGCATTGTACATAGATTTATTCACTCAATATACTTAAGATGTAAATTCTCTTCAGATTGGTGAACCTATTTTATACAAATCCAATCAGAATTGCAAGACTTTTTCATAGCAATTGACAAGCTGATTCTAAATTTATTTGAAAAAGCAAAGAATCTAGAAAACTAACCATATTATTAACAAAGAAAAATGAAGATAAAAGGACTGACAATACTTAATTTGAAAACATTGTATAAAGCTACAGTAATCAACACAGTAAGATCGTATAATAAAATTGACATTATGCCACGAAACAGAATAGAGTCCCCAAATAGACCCACATATATATGGTAAATAGTTATTTGATAAAAATCCTAGGCAATTAAATATGGAAAGAAAAGTATTTTCAAAAAATTGTGCTAGATCATCTGTATATCCACAAGGGAAGAAAATGAACCTCCGCTTTTTTTGTACCACCAACAAAAGCTAATTTAGATTGATTACATACTTCGTGGGTGGACAAATGAAATGGCCTGGCCTCCTTGGAAACTATTTGGAAAATATTTGTCAGTTGCACATATAGTTAAAGCATAAAAACTAAAAATATAAAACCTCTAAAAACCTCTAAAAGAAAATATTGAGGAATACATTCATAGTCTTGGAGCAGGCAGATACTTCTTAGAGAACACACAGAAAGCACTAACTCAAAAAAATTGATAAATGTGTCTTCATCAAACTTAAAAACACCTCTTTACACCATTATTACAGAGGCAAAAAGGTATGCCACAATCTGGGGTAGAATTTTCACAATAAATACTTCTGAAAAACTACTTATATCCAGAATATATAAAGAACTTCTACCTACAAATCAAAAGGAGAAAAATGACTTAATATGAAAATAGGAAAAAGACTTTTAGAGACATTTAATGAAAGATATAAAAATGGCCAATAAGCACATTATAAACTCACAATGAGATACCACTATACACACATTAGAGTGGCTAAAATTTTAAAAGCTGACAATATCAATACTGGCAAGCATGTGGTGTGACTAAAACTATTATACATTATTGGTGCGAATATAAAATCATACAGCCATTTTGAAAACTGTTTTGGTCATTTCTTTTATCGTTAAATATTCATCTCTCCTTACAATCAAGCAATTTCCTTTCTAAGTTTTTATCCAAGAATATTGAGTGCATATCCTCAAAAAGACCTGTGCAAGAATGTTCAGAGCAGCTTTACTCACAGTAAATTTAAACACTGGAAGTATAATTCAAATGTCCATTAATAGTTGAATGTATAAACAAATGGTGAAGTAGTCATATAAATAGATACTGCCTAGCAATAAAAGAGAATTTAACTTCTGATATATGTAACAACATGGATATATTTCAAAAATATTAACAAAAGAAGCCAGACACACAAAAACATAATATTAATCTATTTATTTAAAGCTCAACCACAGGCAAAACTAATTTATAATCATAGAAGTCAGAAAGTGGTTGTCTGAATGGTGGAACTGACTGGAGAGAAGCATGAAGAAATTTGTTGGGTTGTGAAAATGTGCTATTTTAAGTGTGATTATATAGATCTACGCAACTGTCAAAACTTACAGAGGTGGACAAATATGTGTGTTTCATTGTTTGTGAAGTATTCTTGAATTTTTAAAACGTGAGCTATATTTTAACACCAGAATTAGGAAAACAATCATCATCATCAGGACTCAACTAAAGCCAATTATCTTTCCATTTGTTTTGAGTTTAAACTTTTGAGCAGCTTGGAATAACTGGCCTGAATTGCAGGTTTTATACTGGAATTCTGTTTCCTTTTCTGCTTTTTGACTGTGTGAACTTGGACTCACATCTTTATCTTTTTTGGCTTTAAACTTTGAAATGAAGAAATTAGTTTAAAGACTCTGTACGTTTCCTTCAAATGTAGAGAAATGCATTTTAGATATATGCTGAATGTTCAGTCCCATTCAGTCATATGACTCTCAGCCAAGTATTTTACTACCAACACATCACTCATCATCCAGGCATTTGTTATTTTAGTCCAGCACTGTATCTGTACCAAACCAACAAACATCACAAATTATTGACCATCGAGATAGAACTTTAGCATTGTCTTTGGCTAAGAAGACACATAGATGATCCAGGAAATTATTGACATGGGAGCTCTTATTTACATTTCCTTTTCATGACGGGGCAGTTAAACAGAAATAGCAAAGTATCCCTAGGTGCAGAGTTGAGCACTTCCTATACTATACATTGAAATTCTTTCCTGAGGAAGCATTTAGTCATAGGGAAAAAGAATGTGACTCTGTAGCTTGTTTTGATTTTTACAATGAAATTGGAGTAGCTGTTTAGAGTTCCAGTTTTAGTTCTGTGACTTTGAATGAGTCACTTAAAAATAAGCCACTAGGCCTTATTTTTATTATCTTCAAAATAAAGAGGTTTTCCTGGAGGATATCCAAAATTCATTACAGGTATAACAAGTCCTCTCTAAGAGTCTCTGCACTTCCAATCCATCCTGAACATTCTGAGATAGTTTTTTCCTAAAATGTCAAACTAATTTTCTACTCCTCAGGTTACATCTTTTACTGACTTCCCATTATTCCAATGTACCATGCAGAGTTTTGCACCTGCACATATTACCTATCTTATCTTCAATTATATATCCACCTGCAGTCTTTTTGAACCATTAAGCATTAGGTGTAGTTCCTCAAATGTACTAGAAAGTCAAAAGCTTCCTTTAGTTTGCTCATCAGTTCCTTCTGCCTGAGAAACTCATCTACAACTTAATGAATTTGCCAATATCTATCTTCAAACCTAAGTTCAAAGTTTTTCCTTTAAAGAATCATTTGACCACTTGCTTCCCCTTCTCCCTAGCCACCCTCTTATCCAGCATCATGTGGAGTTAGTATTCCCTTCATCATGATCTGTTTTCCAGAATATTCCCACAACTTTATGCATCTTCATTGAGAGACAAGACACTCCTCCCTTTACGTTAAAAAATCACACAAAGAAGCTGAATTATTACTTGATAAGTAAGCTTATTAAAGTTACTTGATAATTATGCCTATGACACACTGAAAAAGCAGATTCAGTCTTCCCTAAGGTTATAAGAAGTGTGCTACTTAGGGATTATCTGACTTTCAGAAGTAACAGAGTGTAGGGACTGGCTGACTTTCTCATGCATGGATTTTAAAAAGAGGCTATCACTAATGGGGTGGGATGAACACTGGTTCTGTGGTTATTTAAAATTTTGGACTAGCACCAATGAAAAGGTATTTTTAATTCCTAGCTTAATCATAATACTTAACATTTTGTATACTAATCATTAATTTTTTGTCTGTCTTCTCACTAAACTTAAACTCCTTCAAGGTAAGAATGCTGCTGGGTTCATCTCTGTATCTCAGAGGTGCTCAGAAATAAATATTTTAAAATACTGATACTAAAAGTTTAAAATTTTAAAAGTACATAATACATCTACATATGCCAAAGGAAACACACAAATCTAGCCCTAATAGAATGGTTCTAACTCGGCTTATGAAAGTATTTATTATGGTAAATAAAAACAAATGATATGAAGAGCATCGCTAAAAATTTAGTACTTAGTTATAAAATTCTGATTGGCAATTTAGCAGATTTTTTTCTAATACCTCCCTCACCCATTTAAAAATGCATTTCTAAGTTACACTATTTTATGCTTAGTTATTTATCTATTATCTGTTTATCTCTGCTTATTATTCCTGTTTGAAAAGAGGTGATAGAGAAATAAAGAAGGGGCGCATAATTAGGAGACAGGCAGTCTAAGAATCAAGGAAGTGGTAGATTTCTTTCTTTTGTGTTTAGGAGTTTAAAATCAAGAAAATGAAGTAAACCAAAAGGAAAGGTGTGCAAGTTGCTTTGTCATCAGATGGTTTTCACATGTGAAGATGTGAGAAAATGAGGGAATTCTATTTCCGTTGGTGCCAGGGATGGCTATTTGACATATCTTATTTGCACAATCTCTTATTTGCTAAAAACACCTTCATAGGTGTTTTCAGGACTGCCTGTGGAAGGTGATTTTCCTGGTGTCTCCTATCTGTAGAACGCTAACAGTTGAGACTTACCTGGAAAAAAATATTGCTTAGAAATGCAGCAACACATCAACACAGAATCACTTAAATGGAAATAAGTGGTATGGCATTTTTGCAAAAAGAGATTATCTTTTAATATGAAATAATGAGACTGAAGGAGTAGAGAACTGGACAGCTTATGTTGGCATTCAGCTTTACACCATATATTTTGTTCTATTAGCAATAACTTTTCTAAAAGGGATCATGCTTATTCTCTGTCACTTTTTCTACCTACCTAAATAGTAAATTTAGACTTACGAATTTTATACTTACATGAAAATGCTAGTTAGGGAATTAGCCGTGTTATTATGGCAAAATAGTTTTCTCAATCATGTTCCAAGACACGTGGTCATAAACTACACTATAAGGAAGTAGCCCCTCAAGCATCCATCTTTGCCTTTATTTGAAAGAACCTTTGAAATTTGTAATAGATGAACTTGTCCCACTTTCCCTCAGGAGTGGTGATCCCACAAAATGGTGCCAGTAGGCATTAGAAGGTGTTCAGAGAGATCTTGATTTGGGGCAACATTTTTGTACTACAGCAGTAAGGTTTGGCAGACTCAATCTTTGCTTTAAAATTCAATGTAATATTGAACTTAAGTCTTGCTTCGTTATGAGGAACATTTATGTGACTGGTGTTCAGTTCCAGACTGGGTCCAAATTTCTACATGGCTTTGGGGATCCTAGGGTAATAATGGTGGGCCACCAAGTATCCTATTTGCAATGAGAGCTCCATTAGATTTGCCTATCTGAAGCTTTAAGGAAGGTTATGAGTCAAAATTTTCATATTAGGCCTTCAGGACATCCCCGAGAAGGTAACACCTGAAACATATGTTTGGATTATAATCCTGAAAGACACAATCCGAAATGCCATAAACCCTAATGTTCCTGAAAGCCAAATTCTGGGAAACAGATTTGTGTGTTTTGAGGTGTATTCAGAATAGTTACATCGTATTGCTTGCATCATGTTAGGCCAAAATATTACATTATTATTGTTTTTATTTGCATTTCTTGGAAAATTCGGAGTCATGGATTGGCCACGTTATATCACAACAGTAAAAACTTAAGGTTAAAACTGTGTCATTTGCCTGCACTGGCATTCCTTCCAGCCGATGACATTGTAGGAGCTCTTAATTAATTAAAGCTGCATTTGCCTGAGGAAGCCAAGGAGGTTAGTGATGACTTTAACAGTTTTCACCAAGTTTGTGGTCTATATAAGAGTTTATATGGAATGGATTTCTGAGTACTTAAAACAATATGGAAGCATGGCACAGAGATGGGAAAACTGAATAGGGAATGCTCATTTTGCTGGATATCCATTTATAGAACAATTTCAAAAAAAGCAGTGTCATGTAGGAAATGATCATATTCTCTAAGGAGAGCCATGTCCTGAAAGAAAAAAAAAAGCAGCTAGCAATTCACTGTGATGCAGGACTTCAGACTATAGCTAAAGATTATGAAAGTTGGCCAGCTCTTACAAACTGCCTCTGTGCCAATTGCCCATAATCTATCCCAGTAATACAATTTTCATTTATTAAATTGTAAATTTCCTTTTTAGATTTTTTTTTAGTTTTTTTCATTATCTTAAATTGTCAGAATTTTTTTTTCTTTTTTTTACAATTAATGATGCTATGTATTTCATCTTCACCTCGTTTCCAATACCGGAAGTATAAATTGTGTAAAGACATTTAGAGAATTCTAATTTGTTTTATGCACTTCTTGCAAATTTAAGTCCATGAAAGTGCATTATCACAATGTTGTCCTTGTATATAAGAATTGTGTATGTACATAACAACGTTGAATTTTTCTCAACATGTACAAAGATGTTCTGTTATGTTTATATTTGTGAAAGATAAAATTCCTTGAGATCTTGGCTCTTCAAGTGAATACATATGCATTGGTGACCCAACGTAATTTTTGATTTGTGTTGTTCATCATGATATTTCAGATACCACTATTGTAAAGCTAGGTGCACACAATTACCAAACATAGTAACATGTGTTTACAGTTTCTTCTTTTATAAATATGGTTCATTTGCTTATTAATGTTATACCCATATAACTGTTGTTAGTATACCTGAGTGTTTATGTTTGCAAAAATATCCAAACTATTTTTTTCTATTTTATTGTGCAAAGTGTCCTATGAAGTATTCTGCCATGTTTTTAATCTGTTTCTCAGATAAGTCTCCTTTGACACTTGCAAAGAAATGTCTTTTAAATTTTTTAAAATTGCTTTTCCAGGATTGTATTTTCAGGATTTTGATGTTTCAGAATTGTGATTTGGTGAATTTTAGACTTTAGAGATTTTGATGTTTTAGAATCATTCAGGATTATGGTGTTTGGGATTGTTTTGAAATTATGATTGGCTCCCCAGAAACATTACTCTTGAGAAGGGCGCCTTATCAAAGTCGTCTTTCCCTCAACAAAGCTGACTTCATGGATATGAAATCTGTACAGTCACACATGTCGCACACTTAGAATGGGGACCCCGCTCTTAATGTAATGTCCTCTTGTTTACATCACGAACTTCTTAATATATTTTTTAACAAGCGTCTGACATTTTTATCTTGCTTTGGGTTTCACAAATAATGTAGCTGGTCCTGCCTTTTAAGCCAAGAGAAACCCACTGGTGTGGTCTTGTTCCAGGATAACAAAAGTGTGTGGGAGAGAAACATTTCAGTATCATGCTAAATAGGTTTACTAATCTGAGACCATTAAATAATTGATTTAATTCATTCAACATGGAAAACTGTACAAAATATTTCCAGAGAAAGGTAACTGCCTGAAATTTGCAGCGATGCTAACGAGAAGAAGACAGGCTTGAAAACAGCCTTACAGATGAGGTCTGCAGTGTCTCTGGCTGGATATACTCATATGGATTTAATTTGAGCCACCCGGGACTCAAATTAAAGAGAATAATGTGAAAGAGATGACTGACATGATCTTCCCACCAGATGTGCACGTTGTAACACAGTGGAGGTACTGCAAGGGTAGGAGGAAGGAGACCTACTGAAAGCAGAAGTTACACATTCTGACTAGAGCTGGAATCCAGAAGAACAAGGAATAAAATTCAGATGGAGACTTGCCTCTGCCAGGTATGATCTTGGAAACAAGTATTTGAGTTAAACTTTCTGTGATTTAAAAAAGTAGGTAAAAATAAAGCTGCTTACAGCTTGAATGAAATTGAGGAAAGGCCCTTAGGGAGAAATATCAGGAGCTCAGCTTTGCATTTTTATAACATTTTGTGAAAACTGAGAGGAAATTATTTATTCTGTGCTTTTTGTCTTAGTGAAAATACAAGTATTGTGAGTATATATACACATGTGTATAACAAAGGCTTTATGAGAAAGGTTGCAAAATTGGAAATTTGTAGAGTCCAGTAGATGTGTAGATGTAAGATAGGTCCATCACACGAGGATCAATATATTTTTAAAATATGTCTATAAAGCAGACTTGGACCCTGTTATAGAAACAGATGGTCTTGTAGACAGTTTGGATTGGAGTGAAAAGAAGTGTTGCTTGCTGTGAGATGGCCCAGCATTCAAATGAGAGCTACTCCTCAGTCTAAATGCAGTGTTAAAATCTGACCAAAAAAAAAAAAAAAAAAAAAAGGCAAACAGGAGCCAACTTTATATATTGATATCTTGGGTACTTTATACCCAGGGAATAAAGTATGCCTTTATACCTTGTGTACTCTATACCCAAGGACAGGAGCAATACCTGTCATGGTGCTGTTGGTAATGAAGATGCATGGGTCATGATGGTGAGCAGAGATGAGTTCCTAAGTAGCAGCATCAAAGAACAAGTAAAAAAGATAATATTTTAACAAGTCATATAAATTATTTTGCTTGTGTGATAAGGTGGGGCTACAATTTTTAAAAGTCTAATTAATGGTCAAAAAGCTTCTCTGAATTGATTAGTGTCAGGCTTGTGTTGTTACTGAAACATTTTTCTTTTGTTAGGTATCATGATATCTGAGGAAGAATTTCTACCAGAGAAATTCTGCTCTGGCATTGTAATTCAAAGGTGAAATAGATGACAGTAATTAGTCTATATTATCCATTTAACTAATTCAAAAATAAAATATCATGTAGTACAATTGCTCACTTGCAAAACAGACCTCTAGATTTCAGGAAGATGCCGCTGTCATTGGCTTCATATGTATCTATTGACTTAAGACATTCAGAAGTCTGAGAAACTCCACAGCATGCAAGGCACCATGGTGTAGCATAAATGACATGGGGTTTTGATAAAATAATCTTGGGTTTGAATAGCAGTCCCATCAATCAATAGCCATATTGTATTGGAAATAATTTTTTTCTCATCTGTCAATGAACATTACATTATTCAGAATAAGGTATATTATATTTCTGTAACAACTACATCCAAATATCAGTGGCTTTACAAAAAATGTTTATTTTTTGCTTATAACACTTGTTCCACCTGAATTGATGGGAGTCTGCATGCTGTAGTCACTTCAGGATGCAGGTTTATAAAGATTTCATCGTGATCGGTGCTTCCATGGAAGCATGGAAAAGGGGAAATATTCTGCATATTGTGCATTAGATCTTGTAGCTTCCACCCAGAAATGACATATGTCACTTTCAATTACATTTTGTTAGCCAAACAGGTTGCATTCCCATGCCAAACCTCAAAGGGAGTGGGAGGATGCAATCATACCTTGTGCCCAAAAGGAGAGGAGGACTTGAAAATGTTTGATCAATATCAATGACTACCACAAATAACACTAGTACAATTGTTGTTTAATCATTTATGTAAAACACCTTAACGGTAGTATAAGCTCAATGAATGGTAGTTATTATCAGAGGTAGGTTTGATTAAATGAAACATTTATAACCAAGACTTCCAAGTAAGTGTGAAAGATTAAATAATCATTCTTAACTGAAAACTGCCCCCAAATTTCGCTTAAGTTATAATGATTGACTTTTAGTTCGAAACCCACAATGATAAGGAAAATGAGAGAATGAACGAGAGAAGAAAAATCTCAAAGACTATAAAGGTGGAAATACAGAGATGGGCAATGACTTACTCACCTGAGCAGGTAAAACCAGAATCTGCCTGCAGAACAGAATCCAAAGAGAAACTAGTAGATAGGAGCATTAGAGCTTCAGAGTGGCTCAAATTAGAGAACCGGTTTTGAGTATAACATAAAGCTGAAAAGAAGCCATGAAATGGACAAGATAATCCAAAATGCAGTTGATTATAGATAAGTTGTTACAAACATATCTTAAATATTTCTCAGTTTTCAAGAAATAATAAATATCCTTGAAGCATATTAAAAGAGAGCAATGAATGAAAGCCAGGAAGCAAGTGTGTATGCCAGGTCTATCCTGGAATTTTACAGACTTAGAATTGTGGATATTCTTAATCACAAGAGAATTGGAAGACTAGGCCTTAGGAAAATGCTGAATGAAAAACTGGAATCTGAGATCCACACATTTTACTGGGTTGTTAAAAGCCAAGAGCTCCTATGAAATATGGGTTAGAAAAAAATATTGTCTGCCAGCAAACAAAGTACACAGGAAATCTATCAATTTCTGTCACAGTTTCAAATGAAAAAGGACTAACAAAAATATTCTCCTGAGGCAGAATAACTTGCAGCTCCCACTTGGATGGACAGAGCAGCATGTGGAGACTCACATCGTCAGCTTTTGCTCCAAGAACTGACTCAGGAAAGTAGCAGGAAAACCTTTTGTCCCAGGCTCCATGGGACAGCTGAGAAACTGTGAGTTGGCTTGCTTTCTCAGCTAAGGGGCTTGTAGTCTAGGGCAAATTCTCAGCCCTGCTCACCAGCAGGCTGGATATAAAGTCAGTGCTATTGTGGGGGCATGGTGGGAGTGTGATCGGCCTTTCAGGTTGTGGGCTGCATGGGAGCTAGGTGAGGCCCGTGCCTGCTGGCTTTCCCCCCCTTTCCTGTGCAACACAGCAGAGGCAGCCATAATTTCCTCAGGAAAATCATTCCTTTGACCTGGGCACTATACCCCCATCCCTCACAGCAGCTGCAGCAAGCCCTGCCCAAGGAGTGGCGGAGCTCAAACAAGCCTATCCCTTCCCCAACCTGGTGGTCTTTCTCTACACTCCCTGGTAGCCAAAGACAAAGGTTATAATCTCTTGGGAGCTCTGTGGTCCTGCCCACTGCTTGATCCTCCCTGTATTACTGCAGCTTATGTGGTTTGAAAGTGCCACCTTCTGGCTGGAGGCCAACCAACAAAAAACAAGCACGTTTAACACAAATACAACCAAGGACCCTCACAGAATCTACTTTACTCCCCTGCTACCCCCACCAAATCAGATGTTGATACCCATGACAGAGAGACCTGAAGACAGATCACATCATAGTACTCTTTGCAGACTCTCCCCAGTACCACCCCAGAACCTGGTAGTTTGCAGAGTGGCTAGATCCAGAAAAGAAATTACAATCACTGCAATTTGACTCTCAGGAAGCCCCATCTGTGGGGGAAAGAGGAGACCACCACCTTAAAGAAGCACCCTGTGGGACAAGAGAATCTGAACAGCAGCCCTTGAGTCCCAGATCTTCCCGCTGATATAGTCTATCCAAATGAGAAGGAACCAGAAAAATGATTCTGGTAATATGACAAAATAAGGTTCTTTGACAGTCCCCAAAATACTATCTCACGAAAAATGGATCCAAATCAAGACAAAAATCTCTGAAATGCCAGAAAAAGAATTCAGAAAGTTAACTATTAAGCCAATAAAGGAGGCATTAGAGAAAGGTAAAGTCCAACTTAAATAAATCAAAACATGATACAGGGTATGAATGGAAAAATCTCCAGTGAAATAGAGAGCATAAGTGAAAAACAATCACAATATGTGGAAATGAAGGACACATTTAGAGAAGTGCAAAATGCACTGGAAAGTCTCAGCAATAGAAATGAACAAAAAGAAGAAAGAGTGTCAGAGCTCAAAGACAAAACTTGAGAATAAGCACAATCCTACAAAGACAAAAATGAATATTAAAAATGAATAAAGCCTCCAAGAAGTTTGGGATTGTGTTAAATGACCAAACGTAAAAATAATTGATGTTCTCAAGGAAGAAGAGAAATCTAAAAGTTTGGAAAACATTTGAAGGGATAATCAAGGAAAATTTCCCCAGCCTTGTTAATGATCTAGACATCCAAATTAAAAAAACTCAAAAGAATACCTGGGAAATTCATTGCAAAATGATCATCACCTGGGCATATAGTCATTAGGTTATCTAAAGTCAAGATGAAGAAAATAGTTTTAAGAGCTGTGAGACAAAAGCATCAGGTAACCATGAAGGAAATCTGTCAGATTAACAGCAAATTTCTCAGCAGAAACTCTCCACACTAGAAGGGATTGGAGTTCTATCTTTAGCCTCCTTAAACAAAACAATTATCACTAAGAATTTTGTATCCAGCAAAACTAAGCTTTATAAATGAAGAAAAGATACCGTCTTTTTCAGAAAAACAAATGTGTAGAGAATTTGTCACTACCAAGCCAGCACTACAAGGCTGCTAAAAGGAGTTCTAAATCTGGAAACAAATCCTCAAAATACACCCAAATAGAATCTCCTTAAAGCATAATTCTCACAGGACCTATGAAACAACAACATAATGAAAACAAAACAAGGTATTCAGGCAACAAATAACATGATAAATAGAATAGTACCTCACATCTCAACACTAATGAATGTAAATAGCCTAAATGCACCACTAAAATAATATAGAACGGCAGAATGGATGAGTTCACCAATCAAGTATCTGCCATCTTCAAGGGACTCAACTGACAACGTAAGAATTCACATGAACTTAAAGCAAATGGATTGGAAAAGATATTCCATGCTAATGGACACTGGAAGTGAACAGGAGTAGCTATTCTTGTATTAGACAAAACAAACTTTAAAGTGACAGCAGTTTAAAAAGACAAAGACGGACATTATTTGATGATAAAATGACTAGTCCAAAAGGAAAATGTCACAATCCTAAATATATATGCACCTAATACTGGAGACTACAAATTTATAAAACAATTACTACTAGACCTAAGAAATTAGATAGACAACAACACAATAATAGTGGGGGACCTCAATTCTCTACTGAAAGCACAAGAGAGGTCATCAAGACAGAAAGCCAACAAAGACACAGTGGATTTAACTATACCCTAGAACAAATGTACTTAACGGATATTTACAGAACATTCTACCCAACAAATGCAGAATATACATGCTATTGATCAGCACATATAGCATTCATTCTCCAAGACAGATCATATGATAGTCCACAAAATAAGGGTCGACAAATTTAAGAAAATTGAAATTATAGCAAGTACTCTCTGAGACCACAGTGGAATAAAATTGGAAATCAACTCCAGAAGGAACCCTCAAAATCATGCACAAACATGTAAATTAAATAACCTGCTTCTGAATGATTGTTGGGTCAACAATGAAATCAAGATGGAAATTAAAAAATTCTTTGAACTGAAGGATAATAGTGACATGACCTATCAAAACCTCTTGATATGGCAAAGGCTGTGCTAAGAGTAAAATTCATAGCATTAAATGCCTATAATAAAAAGTCTGAAAAAGCACAAGTAGACAATCTAAGGTCATGCCTCAAGGAACTAGAGAAATAAGAACAAACCAAATGAAACTGAAACAAAAAGCAACAATACAAAAGATAAATGAAACCAAAAGGTGGTTCTTTGAAAAGATAAGTAAAATTGATAGACCATTAGTGAGATTAACCAAGAAAAGATAGAGAGAAGATCCAAGTAAGCTCAATTAGAAATGAAATGGGGGATATTACAACCAATACACACAGAAATACAAAAGATCATTCAAAGCTACTATGAACACCTCTATGCGCATAAACTAGAAAACCTAGAGGAGATGGATAAATTCCTAGAAATATGCAACCCTCCTAGATTAAACCGGAAAGAAATAGAAACTCTGAACAGACCAATAGCAAGCAGTGAAATTGAAATGGTAATTAAAAAGTTACCACCAGGCCAGGCACGGTGACTCACAACTGTAATCCCAGCACTTTGGCAGGCTGAGGTGGGCAGATCACCTGAGATCAGGAGTTCAAGACCAGCTGGCCAACATGGCGAAACCCTGTCTCTACTAAAAAATACAAAAATTAGCCGGGTGTCGTGGTGGGTGCCTGTAATCCCAGCTACTTGGGATGCTGAGGCAGGGAGAATTGCTTGAACCCAGGAGGAGGAAGTTGCAGTGAGCCGAGATCGAGCCACTGCACTCCAGCCTGGGAGACACAGCAAGACTCTGTCGCAGAAAAAAAACAAAACAAAACAAAACAAAAGGTACCAACAAATAAAAGTTCAGGACTAGATGGATTCACAGCTGAATTCCATCAGACATTCAAGTAATTGGTACCAATCTTATTGACGCTATTCCACAAGACAGAGAAAGAATCCTCCCTAAACTATTCTATGAAGCCATTATCACCCTAATACCAAAAGTAGAAAAGGATATAACTACAACATCTATAGACCAATATCCCTGATGAACATAGATGCAAAAATCCTCAACAAAATGCTGGCTAACCAAATCTAACAGCATATCAAAAAGATAATCTACCATGATCAAGTGGGTTTCATACCAGGGATGCAGGGATGGTTTAACATTCCCAAGTCATAAAATGTGATACACCACATAAACAAAATTAAAAACAAAAATCACATGATCATGCCAATAGATGCAGAAAAAGCATTTGAAAAAATTCAGCATTGCTTTATGATTTAAATCCTCAGCAAAATTGTCATATTAGAGACATAAGGTAATAAAAACCATCTATGACAAACCCACAGCCAACATTATACTAAATGAGGAAAGTTTGAAAGCATTCTCCTTGTGAACAGAACCAAGACAAGGATACCTACTTTCACTTCTATTCAACATAGGACTGGAAGTCCTAGCCAGAGCAGTGAGACACGATAAAAAAATAAAGGGCATCCAAATCAGTGAAGAAGAAGTCAAACTGTTCCTATTTGCTGATGACATCATTATATACCTAGAAACCCCTAAAAACTCATCCCCAAAAAAAAAACAAAAAACAAAAAAACTCCCCAAACTGGTAAATGAATTCAGCCAAGTTTCAGGATATCAAATTAATGTACACAAATTAATAGCCCTGCAATACACCAACAGTGACCAAGCCTAAAATCAAATCAATAACTCAACCCCTTTCACTGTAGCAGAAGCAAACAAGCAAACAAACAAACAAACAACAACAACAACAGCATAAACCTTAGGAATACACCTAACCTAAGGAGGTGAAATACTTCTACAAGGAAAACTACAAAAATTGCTGACAGAAATAATATACAACACAAACAAATGGAAATACATCCCAGGCTCATGGATGGGCAGAATCAAAATTCTGAAAATGACCATACTGCCAAATGCAATCTACAAATTCAATGCAATTCCCATCATTATTCTTCACAGAACTAGAAAAAACATTCCGAAAACTCATATGAATCCAAAAAAGAGCCCGCATAACCAAAACAAGACTAAGGAAAAAAAAAAAAAAATCTGGAGGCATCACATTACCCAATGTCAAACTATTCTATAAGACCATAGTCACCAAAACAGCATGGTACTGGTATAAAAACAGGCATATAGACCAATGGAACAGAATAGAGAACGCAGAAATAAAGCCAAATACTTACTGCCAACTGATCTTCAGCAAAGCAAACAAAAACTTAAAGTGGGGAAAGGATACTCTATTCACTAAACGGTGCTGGGAATAAATGATAAGCCACATGTAGAAAAATGGAACTGGATCCTCATCTCTCACCTTATACAAAAATCAATTCAAGATAGATCAAGGACTTAAATATGAGACCTGAAACCATAAAAATTCTAGAAGATAACATGAAAAACCTCTTCTAGACATTGGCTTAGGCAAAGACTTCGTGACCAAGAACCCAAACGTAAATGCAGCAAAAACAAAGATAAATAGATGGTACTTAAATAAACTAAAACACTTCTGCACAACAAAAGAAAAAATCAGTAGAGTAAACAGACAACCCACAGAGTCAAAGAAAATCTTCACAATCTATACATTTGACAAAGGACTAATGTCAAGAATCCATAAGGAACTCAAACAAATCAGCAAGAAAAAACAATCTCATTCAAAAAGTGGGCTAAGGACATGAATAGGGAGTTCTCAAAAGAAGATATACGAATGGCCAACAAACATGAAAAAAATGCTCAACGACACCAATGATCACGGAAATGTACGTGAAAACCACAATGAGATACCACCTCACTTCTGAAAGAATGGCTATAATAAAAAAATCAAAAAATAATAGATTCTGGCATTGATGCAGGGAAAAGGGAACACTCTTACACTGTTAGTGGGAATGTAAACTAGTACAACCACTATGGAAAACAGCATGGAGATTCCTGAAAGAACTAAAAGTAGATCTACCATTTGATCTAGCAATCCCACTCCTGGGTATCTACCCAGCAGAAAAGAAGTAATTATACAAAAAGATGCTTGCACACACATATTTATAACAGCACAATTTGCAATTGCAAAAGTATGAAACCAGCCCAAATGCCCATCAATTAATCAGTGAATAAAGAAAATGTGATACACACACACACACACACACACGCATGCGCGCCATGGAATACTACTCAGCCATAAGAAGGAAAAAAATAATGGCACTTGCAACAACTTTTATGGAATTGGAAACCATTAATGATACAGTGGACTTTGGGGACTTGGGAGAAAGACTGGGTGGCACCCGAGAGAAAAAAGACTACACATTGGGTACAGTCTACACTGCTCAGGTGACGGGTGCACCAGAACTTCAGAAATCACCACTAAAGAACTTATTCATTAACCAAACATCATCTTTCTCCCAAAACCTATTGAAATAAATAGATAGATAGATAGATAGATAGATAGATAGATAGATAGATGATAGAAACATTTTTCTATAGAATTTTGTCAACTCAAAATATATGAGACAGTCTCAATCAATTTAGAAAGTTTATTTTGCCAAGGTTAAGGATGTGCCTGTGACACAGCCTCGGGAGTACCTGATGACATGTGCCCATGGTGTTCAGGGCACAGTTTGGTTTTATACATTTTAGGGAGACATGAGACATCAATCAATATGTATAGATGTACATTGGTTCTGTCTGAAAAGGCAGAATAACTCAAAACGAGGAAGGGAGATTCCAGGTCATAGGTAGATAAGAGACAAATGGTTCTATTCTTTTGAATCTCTAATTAACCTTTTACTAAAACAACAGGGTGGAGGAAGCAATCGGATATGCACTTTTGTCCCATGAGCAGGGGGATGACTTTGAGTTCTGTCTGTCCTTTATCCACAAGGAATTTGCTTGTGGGCAAATTGTGAGTGAGACATGTAGCTCTTTTATCTTTGTATCTTCCTATTTAGAAATAAAATGGGAGGTGGGTTTGCCTAATGCGGTCCCCAGCTTGACATTTCCCTTTGACTTAGTGATTTTGAGGTCCTGAGATTTATTTTCCTTTCAGAATTTGTAACAATGATTCCTTCTCAAGCTGGTCTCAACTCTTCCTTTGTACTAACTAAACAGTTTGGGAAATTCAGAGCAGAGATGTTAAATTGATGTGGTTCTTAGCTGGTGGCTTCCCTAGTGCCGAGTGGAAGCAAATGCAGATATTCTCTACAACAAAGCTCCTGATTGTTTAGATTATTCCCATGGGTTAATTTCTGCCAAAGCATCAATTCACTATAAAAATTTAACATACACTCACAGGGAAAAGTCAACATGAACAACAGTAAAAGTAAAAAGTCCCCAGAAAACAAAAACCTCACAAAATTTAGAACCGTCATCGTCAAATAAGCACCCATGGGGCATATTTAGCCTGCTGCCTGACTTCATAAACAAGTCTTTAATGGAACAAAACAAGTTAGTAATAGAGTTCTCCAAGAAGTATTCTGAAGGCACAATAATAGGAATGCCTAATTTTTTAGAAGAATCCAAAATATGATTCATTTTATATGTGTGTGTGTGTGTGTGTATGTGTGTGTGTGTGTATACAATGAAGCATAGTAAGTTATGGCATATTAAAATTGCTACATGGTATACTTATTTGTGAAGTATCTCATAGTTGAATTTTATAAAATTACTTGACAAATAAGGGTGAAAGTGGTGGGTGTAGTGTAATGAGGGCCATTAAAGGGAGTGTCTCAGCTAAGTCATAATAGAGAAGAAGCATAGCATTGGTCTGTAGTTAGGTGAGAATTCAAATCACTTATTAATTTATGGATTATATAAGTATTATATATAAAATATCTGTATATGTGTTATACAAATATTACATACATTGTATGTATTTATATAATTCATTCAAATATATTATTATATTATTCCAGGTATTGTTACATATGTATGCATTATATATGTATTATGCATATATAGTGTATTATATATTATATGCATTTATATATTAGTGTCTTTTTTCACAATTAATAATAGATAATAACTATAATATATAATTACATATATATTAATCTTATGTTTTATAAATCAGAAAGGAAATTTGTGAGTTTATATAGATGTATATCTTCATAAGAAAGAAGTTCTATAGGAAGGTGCTTAGTGGCCTTGTGTTAGTCCATTTTGTGTTGCTATAAGGGAATACCTGAGACTGGGTAATTTACAAAGAAGAGAAAAGAGGTTTAATTGGCTCATGGTTTTGCAGGCTGTGCAAGCAGGCACCAGCATCTGCTTAGCTTCTGGTAAGAGACTTCAGGGAGCTTTTACTCATGACAGAAGCCTGAGGGGGAGTAGGCAGACTGGTGATAGAGGGAGCAAGAGAGGGAAGGGGGAGATCCCAGGTTCTTTAAAAAAAAAAAACAGATCTCCTGTGACCTGATTACCACAGAGTGGCTATCAAACCATTCATGAGAAATCCCCCCCATGATCAAACACCTCCAACTAGGCTCCACCTCCGACACGGGTCACATTTCAACATGGTATTAGGAGAGGACAAATATCCAAATTATATCGGGCCTTATAATAAATACTTTTCTTCTTATTCATTGTAACTTTTAAAATAACTATTGTAAGGTTGATATTTACTTTTTAAAAATTTCTGCTATATTCACATTCAAAAATTATATAAAAACATTAACTATTCTGCATAGAATATAATGAGGTATCCAGATTAGTGTTAGCCTTGTATCCAAGAACCAGGTTCTTGACTTACTCTTGTGGAAAATGACTTCTCATTGAATCATAGAATGATTTCAAGCAGGCATTCGTTATGATTTGATCTAATTTTTGAAAAGAAAGCTTTACAGGCCGACGCAGTGGCTCACGCCTGTAATTCCAGCAGTTTGGGAGGCCGAGGCGGGTGGGTCACCTGAGGTCAGAAGTTCGAGACCAGCCTGGCCAACATGGTGAAACCCCATCGCTATTGAAAATAAAAAATAAAAAAAAAAGAAGGCCAGGCGCAGTGGCTCACGCCTGTAATCCTAGCACTTTGGGAGGCTGAGATGGGCAGATCACCTGAGGTCGGGAGTTTGAGACCAGCCCGACCATCATGGAGAAACCCCGTCTCTACTAAAAATACAAAATAATCCAAGCGTGGTGGCATATGCCTGTAATCCCAGCTACTCGGGAGGCTGAGGCAGGAGAATTGCTTGAACCTGGGAAGCGGAGGTTGCAGTGAGCCAAGATCACACCATTGCATTTCAGCCTGGGCAACAAGAGTGAAACTCTGTCTCAAAAAAAAAAAAAAAAAAAGCTGAGCATGGTGGTGCCTGCCTGTAGTCCCAGCTATTTGGGAGGCTGAGGCACAAGAATCGCTTGAACCCAGGAGGCAGAGGTTGCAGTGAGCCAAGATCACACCACTGCACTCCAGCCTGGGCAACAGAGTGAGACTCTGTCTCAAAAAAAAAGAAAAAAGAAAAAAAAGAAAGCTTTACATTCAAAAGCATGTCTGACTCCATTGATTATTGTTCTCTTCATGCCCCACTGCATTTCCCTCAAAGCTTAGATTTGGCTCTAGCCTATCATCTATGTATCTATCTATCTATCTATCTATCTATCTATCTATCTATCTATCTATCTATCTATCTATCTGTCATCATCTATCTTTCATTTATCATCTATCTATCTATCTATCTATCTATCTATCTATCTATCTATCTATGTATGTATCTATCAATCATCTCTGTTTCTCTGTCTCTCTCCTCTCCATATGCATATATCCATAATCAAATGAGGTCAGACATTTCAGAAGTGTCTTCTCAAATACATGTATCCTTAACAGAGCCCTAGAGTCACTTTTTTACAGTCCATCAAGTCTCTTTCAGCACTTTCCATCTTTAAACACTGCAAGCACTTCAGGCAAGGCCAGTGTAGCAAAAGTAAAATAAAATACCCTAAAGGATAATGCCTGGTTTGATTTGTTTTTGTGTTTTCCTTTTTTGAGTGGACATGTCCTATCCCAGTATTTGCTTTTGTTCTCACTTCCGATTTTAATGATGGCCATATACTATACTCATAGCTTTAAGGATTTTTCTACAGCCCCCTTAAATCTCGTTTTTGGTCATTATCTTATATGACTCAATATAATATGTGTTTTCATTTCTGTTCCCTGCTCCTAGACTTATTGCTTTCCTGACGTTTATGCTCTGCTTAAGCATATTTTCTCATCTGGGGATATATAGCTTGCGTTTCTGGGATTGCTGATTTTTGATATTTTATGTTTCCTGTTCTTTTAAAATTATTTACCTTTACAGTGAGCAAAAGATGTTTTTAAAATGACTCTTGAAACATAATCATTCCACTAGTCAAGACTTTGCATCATTAACCGTCTCTATCTCCTAATATTAAACTACTCTTCTCTTTTGCGCATTGCTCTTTTGCACATCTCAGTGATGTGATCCTTTATAGCACTTATCTGATCACTGCTCTAATGTGGCAGCACCTCCTACAGAGTCTTTGGCTTTAGAGTCAAATTTTACTGGAACTGTATATATTTACATTTAGTATCCTAAGAGAGAAGGAAGAAGACATCTAAACTTTACTTCTCACTAGAGAATCTTCACATCATTGCTCATTTTTTAATCTTTACTCTCTGGATTAAGTATGTTGTTAAAGCTATGTTATGTAAAGCAAGGAAAGGGAAAATTACTTGTTTTTCTAAGAGACAAGACAAAGATATAATAAAGAAGAAAAATAATGGGAAGAAAAAAGAGAAACATTTGTTAAATATAATGCATCTTCATTTTTTGCTTCACTGTCACAAATAATGGATCAGCTTCCTTTTATTTTTTAACTGTCTAGGTGTAATATAGACCACTCTCAGATTTTAAAAGTAAGCAGGATTATGTACAGGAAAGGTTCTAATCATGGTTCAGGAGACACTCAGCTGTGAACTTGAAAAAGTGACTTTGACTTCTTGAGCCTTAGTTTTCTCAGCTCTAAAATTATTTCCAAATTATATGACTGGGAAGCTTGGATGTTTCATGGAGGTGTTTGGGGACCCATCCACAATGCTACTCACTAGAGTCACTATATGTTTAACTATTTAGATCTATTGTACATCTGCTTAAGAATTATTCTGGAGGAAAGACTCTACCACTAAAAATGTTGAAGCTATGCCTGTAGACAATCTAAATTTTCTTTCTCCAACATCTTTTGAGTCTATGAAAACTACCACCTCAAGGGTTCTTATAAAACAAGCTGTTGGTACCAAGTCACTGATTTTCAAGTCTGTCTACATATCAAAATCACATTGGAGGTTGTTTGTTTTTAATAACAATTCCTATCTTTCCTTTCAAATTACCAAATCAGAATCCTTATGGTGAGGGCTGGGCAATTGCAGTTTGTTTTGTTTTGTTTGGTTTTGTTTTAAACCTATCCTCAGGTCCTTTCTATTGGAAGCAATATTAAAGCCATTACCTAAGGACCAAAATGTGAACCTAAACTCAAGAAGTCAAATGAGTCCTACTTGTAGTTGATATAACTGATAAAATTTTTATTGATATAACAATTTATATAACAAATTATTTTTAATATATTAAGAAGAATCTTCATATAACAAGAAGAATCGTGATATATATGATAACAAGAAGAATCTTTATATATCTGCTATATAAATTGTTATATCAAAAACAATTTATCTGTTATAGCAAGTATAGGTATAAATTATATAACAATTTATATAACAGACAAATTCTTTTTGATGTAACAGATAACAATTTATATGCTTTACATATGTTAACTATTCATCCTGAAGACTCTGATTTAGTAGGTTTGGCATAGGCCCCAGGAAAGTTTCAGAAATAAAGCATTAGAATACATTGTTTTTCAACTCATTTCTTTGTAATGAGTTGTACTTGTAAATCATGTTTTTGTTTATCTGCTTGTTTTTGCCTTTCACACATATTGAGGGTTGTTGAGTAATCCAAAATTTAGCTAAAGTTCAAAATAGCTTTACTTAGTATTTAATTACAGATGCATAATAGATAACACCTGTTGAATAATTGCTACGTACTAGTGTCATAATTGTTTTTTAATGTATTATTTTACCATCATAACAATCCTGTGAGTTAGATCATTATCATGTCTATTTTACAGATGAGAAAAGAAAAGCACAGTGTATATGATGCATAAACAGAAGCTTGCAAAACCAGCAAGTGTCAGACCCGGAATTCAAACCCACACTCTTCCTTATAATACAAGGACTCTAATTTATTGTCTCACTTCAAAACGATTTGGAAAGTACTCCCCTGTGACAGTGCTGCCATCATCTGGCAAAGTACCCCCTTCACATAGGAAGAGAGGAGGTGAAGATAGATTAGCAGCAATGGATTCATAAGGCTAAGAGTTATATAAGCCATTTACTCAGACCTCTGTACAGGTAGTGCTTGGGGGTGGGAGAGGTAAGGGACAAAAGTAAATTTGTTATTTACTCACTATTTCCACAGGAGCGTGGAAACATGCTATGGTTAAAGAACATTTAATAAGCAGCAAGAATGAAGATTTTGGTCCAGACTTTACTTAGGGATAGAATTCAGAGAAGCTTCTTGTATTCATGTTATTATAAAGGGAAATTTTAAAACTTTGTCTAATTTTATAATTTGCTGGAAACATTGAAACTTAGAATTAGACAACAGTCTGGAAATTTGCAAAACCACATTATACAAATTTTTCCTCTACGATGTCTAAGCAGAAAATATTCTTTTATAATGTGGAAAGAAAATTTCGTGTACGTGGGGACTGATTATTCAGGCTTCTTTTGCTAATCTTACTTTTGGCTTGTTAGTTGAAAATTGCACAATTAGATATTCTTTGAAAGCAGTTCCATAGCTTGAAAATATGCTTGTCTTGGACTCCCTGTAACTTCTTGCCTATATATTACATTAAATGTCATTAAAACGTTTTAAGAAAAAAATGAATCGAGGTTGTATCTAGTCTTTGATGCTAATTAGTATTATCTGGTCTATGAAACAGTGAGATCAAGGAAGAAGCTGAGCTTCTATCTGATGCCTAGGAAAGCCTACCCTTCCAATTTGGGTGACTTTATTGATTTCTAGCCCTGGATTTGAGAAGAATGTTTGTAACGTGTATATTCTTTTCCTTTGGATGGAGTCATTTTAAGAGTATTCTTGCTTCAATATATTTGATCAGATAGATGTCTATACCCTCAGTTCTCTGAAAGTCTTTCTGACTGGCTTTTTCTATAAATTAATTGTTGAGAATGTCCTGACAGTGTATATGTCATGCTTTTTATTCTCCATTTTGCGCCACCCCTTCAATAATTTTTTTTCCTTGGCTTATCTCTTGCAATGGTCTCCCAAGTTGGTGAGAATGTACAATTTTTGTCAACTAAATGCTAAATGACCACCAATCCCTCTAATGCTTGAGCTCAGAACACATATGACACTGCAGGCCCTCTCTTTTCAAGTCACCTCTTGGGCTCTTTTCAGATTCTATCTGGGCAGGATTTATGATTCACCTATTTTCTCTCAAATCAGCCTGAAAGTTCCTGGCATTCACACAATTTTAACTTGATTAAAATTTGGCCTAAATATGTCAACTGTTCTTTTGGCACAATATACTACCAAAGCGGTAAGGGAAATACAAGTACTACCTGCGATTTCTCTTAAGTTTGTTGAATGGTGGAGTGTGTGGTATATATGTGTGTGTGTACATTTTTTCCCAATTACCATATACAAATCTGATTTATTTGCTCTTAAAGTGCCATAGAACTATTCTGTATGATAACTGTTTATTTTGAACTATTTAATTCAGTGAATGTAAACTGATGCATAAAATGATTTACTCAGATGAAAGATAATTATGTGACTAAAGATCCTGATTAATTGCGTTGTTCAATTCACATCAAATCTGAATCTAAATTGTGAAACTATTTTATTCCATTTAAATGGGGGGGCAGCTAGGATCATTTTTTTAAGATGAGAGTTGAAGACAGGGCCTTTGTTGCTCTGATTATGTTTGTGATTTTAATTGCCAAGATATTCATATTTGAAAAGGATCTGCTGTCAAAGCAAAGAAGCAGTAAATGTTCATAACACTTTTCTACAATGGCAATTACATTGACAATCCATTTTGAGAATAACCATAATGGTTCCATTTAGTATGTGTTTTGTGAAAGAGCATCAGGGTCAATATCATGCCTATGAAAACTTCTGATATAGCAGATACTTCTATTATGTCATTTCCATTGATGTTATGGAAGGAAAAATGGAGACCTGAACCCCGAAATAATGGAACAGGAAAAGAGCCTTTTATTATGCTACTATTATCACATCTGAGAGGCACTCCGGTGGGAAGCCATGCAGCAGAAACTTCTATTTGAACCTTTTAATGCTGTTTTTCTTTAGAAAATTGAAAAGGGGTAGGGAAAACATTTATTTTAAAAAAAATACACGCAGACACTCTGGGAAAATGTTGAGTTGTGAAGTCAAATTAGTGACCTAACTCTCTATTATTTCTTCAATGAAGTGTTGCTTGGAGACTAGAGGAAGGATAAAATGAACTTTCTGACCCATTTTGATTCTCAAATGATCTGATACAGAGAAGCTTTTTGAAAACCTAGAGCAATTAACATCAACCTTGAAATAAAAACTAAACCAAAATGCAAACACACACACACACACACACACACACAACTAAATAATCCCAATTAGTTTACTGAACTCCAAAATATTTTAAATAGTTTTGTCCTGCTACTTTCAAGAACACTGAAAGTGAAAGCTTTTAGAAGAGAGATCAAGAGAGGCAAGAAACATTCCTAGACTTCTGCTCTTCCCTTTCAAGGTGGAGGGAGTAAGCCCTAAGGACAGGCTGGCATGTATATACCTATGTTGGTGTGCTGTCACCAGTCTCCACTGGATCAGAAGGGTCAATTGTTAATTTTCAGAAAATTTGCAAGTCAGTTGTTCAACAAAACCATAATTTGAAAATAAACTATATAAACATGAAATTAAATTGTATTGAAAACAGAAGTAATAAATATCCAACTCATCTTTTTCCAATTAGTTTATTACATTTTATGACTATCTATGCCCTTGAGGTCATTTATATTTATTGTATCTCTATGTAGAAGATAACATAGAATGGTATACTACTGCACATTTCTTCCCAGCACAGTATCGTATCATGGTGTCTTTGTAGCTTGAAATTAAAAATGGTGAGAGTATTTGAAAATGGTCAAGGTAGTAGTATTTACACCACAGATATCAGATATCAGCAAATGCTATGAAGTCTTGATTTACTGTTTTGTTGATGGTCTAGACTTAAGAAAGTGCTATATGATATTAATAATTCAGATTAAATTTAAAAGTGTGTGGTGTGTATAACTGTTACATTGCTGATAAGTCTGTAGGTTGCCTGAGAGTTAACTGCCATAGGCTGGGCTCAGCTGATCTTGGCTGGGCTCTCATGTGTCTACAGGCTGGTTGGAAGCTTTGTTTTAGTAAAGGCTGAGCAAAGGCAGCTTATATACAGCAGCTCTGCTTCTCATGTATGGCTATTTGGGACACCTTTGGTTAAGGCCCTTTTTTTCATTCTGGTCATTGAAACCAGCCTAATAAGTACAGGCTTACATACGTATGCTGCATGGTATGACCTCAGTGTGCCTCCTTTTCCTGGCTGTGCAGACTTGCTGGGAGGATTCTCAGGGAACATAAATAGGTGTTTGTTTGGCATATAGGTGTTCTTCTGAAACCAATAGGCAAACCCAGTCATGTCTTTTGATAGCCATGGCTTTTTTAAGCCTCTACTTAAAAAACATTTGCTAATGTCTCACTAGCCAAAGCCAGTGACACCATTTAACCCAGACTCATAAAATAGGGAAATATGCTATATGCATAGGGAGAGGGCATTGTAAAGATTTTTTGGTAAAGAAATGTACATGAGGGAGTTGAATATATGAGGCTAATGTCACCTACTTCAGGCACTGAGGCTGAATGACCAATACCGTTGGAAGAAAACAGGGAGTGTGCTGTCCTGGAGGCAAATGAGGAACGTATATGTAGGAAAACATGATCTTCTATGTGAAATGTTGCTAATAGGTCAAGTAAGATGAGCGCTGAGCATTGAATGTTAGAAGCCATTACTGACCTTTACAACAGTTTCAGTACAGTGACGGGGATGAAATTCTGATTGGTGTAGATTGAGGAGAGAATGGAAGGAGAGCAATTGGAGAGAATGGTGATAAAATAATACTTTCATGGATTTTAGCTGCAAAGGAGCATAGGAAGGATAGACTAGTACCTGCCTGAGATTGGGGTCAGAAAAGATTTTGAAGTTATTTTATTTAGTTTAATGGGAGATAAATAATAGCAAGTTTTGTAGGTGATGAGAATCACTCAGAAGATTGCTGCTCTGCAGCAGGGGTCCCCAGACCCCTGGCTGTGGACCAGTACTGATCTGTGGCTGTTAGGAACCAAACTGCACAGCAGGAGGTGAGCAGCGGGCAAGCGAGCATTACCACCTGAGCTCCACGTCCTGTCAGATCAATGGTGGCACTAGATTCTCATAGGAGTGCAAACCCTCTGTGAACATTGCATGTGAGGGATCTACGTTGTGTGCTCATTATGAGGATCTAACTAATGCCTGATGATCTGAGGTGAAAGAGTTTCATCTGATACCATCGCCCTCCACCTGCTGGTCTGTGGAAAAATTTCATCTGATACCATCCCCCTCCACCTGCTGGTCTGTGGAAAAATTTCATCTGATACCATCCCCCTCCACCTGCTGGTCTGTGGAAAAATTTTATCTTCCATGAAACTGGTCCGTGGTGCCACAAAGTTGGGACCACTGCTCTACATAGAGCAGAGTATTGTTGGCATGATCTTTTTGCATAAGCAGAAGAGAGAGAATCTGGTACACAGTTGGAGATTTGTCCTTAGGTGGATCCTGGAGAGTTTATAATAACAGAAGAGAGGGTAGAATATGCTGGTATTGAAGAAATGTGCTTATGTGAGTCTGAAGAAGCTCCACAGACTTCTACACTCTGGAAATGTGTGATGTAAAAGAGAAAGGACCATTAGCATAATTATCTACAGCTGATAACATTACTGTATTATTACTACTGAATCATATCCTCCCCAAACTTTCACTTTCTTTGGCAACTCTCAGTTTTACTTTTTGTGATTTTCAGTTAGCATATGTATACATCGGGTGTCAGCATGAAAATGTTCCTCCCTCTGCTCCAAGGACAAAAAATCATTTTAAAGCACATTCATTTCTAAATGTTGCCTTAGACCTGAGAGTTTAAAAGTATTTTTATACCAACTGAAACCAACTGCATGGTTGAAATTACTCTTGAAGTATCTCTTCAGGATTAAACATCGGAAACATTCATTGATGTGAATCAACCACTGATAGCGATTGGCTATTAAGAGTTTTCTTTTTTGTGGTAACTAGAGCTTGATTGACTCAATGGATAAGAAGCCCCAAGTACAATTGTAGCAGTCACACATACACACCCACACACACCCACACACACACACACACATACATACAAAACCCCACTAAATTAGGAGAAAAATAAAAGCTAAGGATGAACAAAACATCTCATAATATCATAAGACTCAAGTGGATTTGCTAAAGAATGCTATTTGTTCTCCTTGTTATGAATTTTGTTTTCAAAAAGCAACAAAAACTGTAACTGTTCTCAAGCATTGCAGTATTTAACTAGAGCCTTTTCATATTAAAGTTGCAGAATCTATACTTAATTTTTTTTATTCTGCCAGAATTGAAAGTGGCCTCTAGCAATAGTCAGTGGTGACCTTGTTTTCAGACCAGATTGCTTAGCCCAGTGTTTGAATTAAAACAGATAATGCTACAATGTAAACCTGTTCTAATAATAAAAAATTGGAGATAGTGAAAGGTGACAGATGGATTCCAAACTAAAGATATAAAGAAATCCATCCTCCATGAGTTTTGGCATTTAAAAAACAAATTCTATGCCAGGGATAAGAAGGGCATTTGGGACACGTTTGGCCAAGGCTCTTCTCTTCATTCCGGTCATTGAAACCATCCTAGTGACTACAGGATTACATACATATGCTGCATGGTATGACCTCAGCCTGACTCCTTTGCCAAGCTGTGCAGACTTGCTGTGAGGGCTCTCAGGAGCCTTAGGTATTTGTTTGAGTAGAGATACCACAAAGTTTTCTAGCTCTGTCTTGTAGCCTGCTATTATGAAATCATTTGAATGGCTGCTTTAAAGCCGAGCTGTCTTTGATAAAATTTAGAAATTTATGTCTTTTACAAAAAAAAAGCATAACCTTTAAAATTAAAACCAGTCTTCCAAATGAGTTCAAACTATTTTCTCTTCATTTTGACTAATGAAGTCATGTACCTTATACCTTTTGCCAAATCATGTATAAGGAAAATAAAATATAGTTTCTTTAGAAAGGAACTGGGCAGTTATATGCCAAGATTGTTCATGACAATGTCTGGAGACATTTTTCGTTTGCCAAAATGGTGTAGAGAACTTGCTCCTGGCCTCTGGTGGGTGGCAGCCAAGGATGCTTCTATACATTCTACAATATATCAGACCCTTCCACCATTCCCATACCATCACCAGGAAAAAAAATTATCTAGCCCAAAATATCAAAATCTCTTCCTGAGCTTGAGGAACTCTCTATAAGATGATAATCATGTCAGATCTTTATACCATCTCCTAGGGAAGCAACAAAGTTAATTTTTCCCTCCAGCAGTAAACTAGATCCTTAGAGGATTTCTGCTTCCAATGTAGTATCTGAGAAGGTATAGAAAACCTTCCCTCAGATAACAGCAAGTAAAATATGGGTAGTATAAACATCATACATATTTTTGTAACCTTTGAATAATTATGGATGCAAGAAAGCCTTGAGAAACTAATTTCCAGAGAATAGAGTCCTGTACAGCTGGGCAGCGAGCTGCAGTAGCTTCTGGAACGAAAATTGGATCTGGTTGCAGAGAGATTAGATAGAGAAGGCAGGCAAGAAACCTAAAACTTTGAGAAGGTAGCCAAGCCACTGGCAGCAGTAGGAGCAGGTGGGAGAGATTGGAATCTAGAAAATCTTCTAAACATGATAATAATTTGCCTGGCATAACAGAGCTACCTGCCTATCCATTTCCCCAATTTGTATGAAAAAAAAATGAAGCTAAAGTAGGATTAGAAAGAAGAAATAATGCAGAGCACGTGAGACCCCAAATTGCGGCTTAGCCCATCATTTCTTTCTCACTTATAAGTGAGAACATGTGGTATTTGGTTTTCTGTTCCTGTATTAATTTGCTTAGGTATATGCCATTGTAAAACTCACTGTATATACTTAATATCTGTATATATTATCTCATACAAATATACCTATATTTTTAAATGTTAATTATTATAACATAAGGAGCAAAAATGTTTATTTTTTAGAGATATACAGTGGGATACTTATAGATCAGTGATACACATTTGGAAATTTGCTTCAATGTAATAGAGTATTTGGAAAGTGAGTGGAATCATAGATGAACCAAAAGTGGCCATGAGATAATAATTGTTGAAATTGAGGAACTGATACATAGAGATTCATCCCATAATTCTTTTTTCTTTTATACGTTTTAAATATTTCAGTAAATGACTTTTTAAAGTTTTTTTTTTGCTTGAATACTAAGTGATGTAGAAGACTTGCTATTAAAGATATATATTTAATATACAACAAAATAAAACAATGATACCATCAGAGGCATTGTGGGAACCTAATAAGATGTAGAAGTGGCATCAGAATTTTGGAAATCCATCTCGTGTTCACTTCAGGATGTAGAATAATAAATGACTGTATTTATTATCAATCCTTCTCTTATTTATGACCTTAAAATAAAATAGTAGTGTCAGAAGTCAATTCAATGTAGAATTTTCAATGGCAAATTGCTGCTTGACCTAACATGTCAGGTACATGTTAGGTAAAAATACTCTGATATCCATCGGTCCTTAAATATTTTCTCTTTTATTACCAAACAGCTAAACATGGGGCTTCCCCATTACGAATTAACATCTGAAAACACTGTACACCCACTCCTTTCCACCACTAATCTGTGCATACAGGTTGAATAAAGTCTCCTTCAGAGTATAGTCGCATATATTCACTCCCATTCTTACCCTAATAACAAAATAACAGATTTGAAACTTAACAGGCCATTTCAAAACTTTGCTATTCTTTGACGAAATTATAAATTAGAAACTTTTGCACCTTCTGGTTTGGGTAGTTTTATTTTTCTCACTTAAAAGTTTTATCTTTATTTTTAACATTTTGAAGTATAATATACACATAGAAAAGTGCACAAATATAAAACTTCTTGAATTTTCACAAAGTGAACAACACATCCATGTAACCATCATCCAGACTGATAAACAGATCAACTTAGAAGCTTTCCGTGTGGTCAGATCTAGTCACTGTACTACCTACAAGGGTAATTATTATCCCGACTTGTCAAAGTGTAGTTTATTTTTACTCTGTTTAATACTTTTATATTTATGGATCTGTACACTGTGTGACATTTTGAGTCTGTCTTCTTTTGCTCAACAATATGTGCATTAGGGACTTGTATATTTAGTGCTTAATAGTATATTACTCAATCCCACGGTTGTATAGTATTCCATCACGGAAATATGTCACTTTCTTTATTTCCAGTCAGGGGCTATTATAAATTGTGTTGCTATAAACACCATTGAACATGTATTTTGATAAACATTTGTCTGAATTTCTATTACATATATACCTGAGTGGAATTACTGTTTAGCCGATCAGTTATCTAATGTAATTATATCAAATTACACTGCTACTAGTGGTATATGGGAGTTTTGTTTCTTTCACATTTGAGGCAACATTGTATGTCACTAACTTTTTCGTTTAACTATTCTGTGTGTGTAGTGGTATTACATTGTGTGTGTGTAACACTTTTATTAAGATATAACTGATTTAAAATAATCTGCACAGAAAACACACCGTTTGTTAAATTTTGACATAGGTAGTGTATATACATCCTTGAAACCATTACCACAATCAAGGTAAAATAATAAATATATTCATCATCCCACAAACGTTTTCTCATGCCCCTTTGTAGTTTCTCCCTTCTGCCATACCCCCACTCCCATGTTCGGTTTTTTGGTTGTTTCAGGCATAAGGGTAGATCTGATTCCTGTTACTTTTATCTTAGCAAAAGTGAAATTTGCACTGTGATTGTAACTTGCACTTCTCTGATGATTAATAAAATTGCATAGTGTTTGATGGACTTATTTTTGATATCATTATCTTTTAGCTTTATTTTGACCGTAAAGAAAAGCATAAATGGTAGAATCCTTGCTGTAATCGCTAAGATAGCCACACAGATGGAAAGTTTATCATTTTGTTGTATGAGATCATAGCTCAGCTGTCATCTTCACCTGGTATCAACTTATTTATATTTTACATAAATTTATATACTTGTCATATTGGGTATCCATGTTCCAATGATCTTATAAACAATCCTCTACAGATCTCAAAAAATAATATTTGATTAAATGATAAGGCAATGAGTTTCATAGGTTATAACTTTTGGGGGTATTTGATTTGGCTACTTACTAACTAGAACTCTTCTGTTCTACTCTCATTATGAAACAATTGATAAGTAAGACCAAAAAAAAAAAAAAAAAAAAAGGCAGGAATGAGATAAACAGAAGTCAAAATGTCACCTTTATTAAGCAGATAATGGAGAAGATAATGTAGATAATTTTGCAATTCTAAACCAAGACTTAGATTACTGCACTCTGTCCAGGCACAACTGGACTAGAAGCCTTTATTCACACACAGATAGGAAAGAGAGTATGGGTCACATATATCAGAATTTTCCCCTAAAGACAAGAGTTTTATAAAATTCTTTCCTATCCCCAGGAGATCTGTGAGTGACAGGGTGAGAGGGCATTGTTATTGCCAGTGGAACTCAATGAATGGATGAAAACTTTGGAGGTTCTAAAGAGTGAGAAGCAGCTTTTTATTCTTTTAATCCACTGATTTAATCACTAAAGCTTTGCTTAACTAAGAATGAGACTATCTGGAGATAAGAAAGTCAGATTCTTATCTTCATTAGACTTAGTTCCCCAAATAAATTACCATTTTACTAGATGTCCTCCTGGAACAATTGCTAGATGACACAGTTTTTCTCCAGAGGATTCTAAAACAGGTCCAAAGTGTGCATTCATTAAATGAGCCTCTAAGCTCCAACCAAGGCCAAAAACCCAATACTCACTACTTTATTTTCCATCCTGCATTATAGCTAATATTATTCAACTAGACTACCACAGGTTCTGAAACAAGGTAAAATAAATTCATTAAAATATTGCAATAACAAAATGCCAACAACAGATAAATAAAGCAAATTTTAATATAAATTCCCATCGCTGTGGATTTCCTGAGGAGAAATTAAAGTCCTCAATTTAATGATTTTGCAAGTTTTGGAGTCAAAGGAATTTAAATTCAAAACAAAATTATCTTATTATTGCAAATAATTTATATAAAATTTTATACTCTGTAATTTTTTACTTATAGTTTCATCCATGCCGTGTTCTCTGTGAATTGCATATGGTTCTTTCAAAACTCAAAGTTTTGTTAATTTTATACCAAATCTCTGATTTGTCTCACTTTTTACACAGTTCAGGGGCAATTTTTTAAAAACATATACAGTGTTATCATGCATTGACCTACTGCCACAAAATTTTTAAAAGCAAATTTCCATCTTGAAAGCAGTTATCCCAGCCAAAATTACGTTTCGAGAATCTAGAACTTAGTGTTGACAAGGACCATAGTAGAAATCGTGTGCTACGCCAATGAATGAGGGTGAGTGGAGACAATCTTGCTTTCACTCTTGGATGCTATCTTATGCCAGTTGTCTGGAATTCATGGCCTGTGAATTTAGACTCAGTTTGGAGAAATTGCTCAGTGAGAAAATAATTTTGGCACCTTTCCTTGGAGGAGAAGCCACCCTATGCATACTATCTCATCTCTCTCAGGAAGAAGTATTTAAGGCTCCACTGTCTTCTTGCAAAGCTTGACTTGTTCCAGTCCGTAGGCTTTAAAAGAAGTTGCTTTCTCTCCCATCCCTTATATATGAAACCACTTAGTTGCCAGTACACTTTGGCTCACATTTTCTAGCATTCAGGGCTGCACTGAACGTGACCTCTGGTCGCAAATGACATAGCCTCTGCTAAAGGGATTCTCAATTTTGACAGTATATTTTAATCACCTGGGGAGCTTTAAATTACTGATGAGCATCTCTGTCTTGGAGAGGATCTGCAGCATGATTTGGGCATTTTTAATAACTATCTAGGTGAGTCTAACATATAGCCAAGATTGAGAGTACTTACTGTACCCTGTCTGTTGAGCACACATATTCATTTCAGGCTCTACTAGCAGCTTCTATCACTTCTTGCTTTGGAATCAACAAGGTGGGTAAAATCTGTCTCCTATGAATGTTTTCTCCTTCAACCCCACATTTGTTTCAACTAGAGAATCACTTTCTGCAGATGCCTGAATTGTAGCTGCTGTTAATGTTAATGAAACTTGTGGCTCTACTGGCCTAATGAGGACCAAAACCTCTACTCAAGACAATGTCACTCTTATGGACAAATATAAATTCTCTAGTCTTTTGATGTACTTTTGTCATTAATAGTAGGATATGTCTATAATTTCATTTCTCTTTGTTCTGTTCCTTCAACAGGGCTCAGTTGAGCTTCTAATGATTTCAAGTTTTCAAAATCAGACAATTTTTTTTCCACAAAATGCAAACCCAGCATTATTTCATGGATGTTAGTGTAAGTTTTTAAATTTCCCTTAATTTTTGGTCCAGACCTTCATCTTTTCAACATACTCTTCTAGATTTTGCTACCAAAGGATACTCTGTGTTGTCCTATGGTGAGAAAGTTCTAAGTCCACCAAGGACATCTGTTGTTCACCTAAATCTTGTTCAATTCTACCTCCCAGAATTATATAATTTCACCTGCAGAGAGGTACCATTCCATCAGATTTACATCCATTTCAGGCTTGGGCCAGCTGAGTCTTTGTCCTCTATGGCTTTCAGGCAAACATGCATCATCTAAATTGTAATTTCTCCCAAGGTCATAATTCCATCTATTCCTAGGCACATTCCCTTAAAACATGGTAAGTATTGCAGCCCCCTATATAGGTAATGGAGAATATCTTTCTATAGTGTTTTCAGTAAACTTCCATGCATCCCTTTCAAATTCACTCAGAATTTTTGGAACCATTGATTTTACTGTCAAAATCTTTAAGGGATATTTCTCTGATTACTCTTATGGTAGAATATCAGTGATTTTAAAACATTGCTTCTCAGTGGGATTCTGGACTTGCCTTTGATGAAGTCCTATCAGGCTGCTCTATGAAAATATGCCTGTTTTCCTCTGTTTTAACCCGAGTCTGTTAATATTTAAATTTTTCCTGTCTCACTCTCTTTTCTAATGCATTCTGTTTTCCATTTCATTTGTGTGGCCAGCTGTCAACATTGTAGTCATTCTTCTAAGGAAATCTTTTTTTTCCTCTGACTGAATCAGTATTTTTACTTTTGGTTTTATTTTCCCCTGTTCACCACTTCTCCTTTTAATGGTAAGACTGAAACAAATTTTTCAAACCATTCAAATTCCTACCGGATTTCCTGGGCAAATGTGACTCTTGAATATGCTCTGTTCCTCTCTCAGGACTTTTAAGTTCTTTGCCTTTGGAATTGTAATTTTACTGAGTTGTTTCTTTACCTCAACCCAACGAACTGACATATTTTCTTTATGGTAAGGTCCCGCTTGCTCTTTATTTGTTTTGTTTTTGTTTTTTGAAATTCAACATAAAGATTTAGTTTTCACTCACATCTCATATACTCTCCAAGAGATAACCAGTCTCATTGGTTTCCTTAGATCCAACCCTCCAGCAAGATAACCTCTTTCCTTTCTATTTCCTTCATAGTCCTGTGAGTGTGATCCCTTTAGAATATGATCCACATGAAGGCCAGGATTTTGTCAGTCTTGGTCCCTGTTGTATCTCCAGGGTCTTGGATACTGCCTGGCATATATGAGGACAAAGTAAACATATGAATAAATACATGAGATGAATAAATTATTTCATCTTTTTTTATTATTATACTTTAAATTCTAGGATACATGTGCATAACATACAGGTTTGTTACATATGTATAATTATTTCATCTTCTATGAGTAAAGCCATGTTTTTGGTTTTGGAAATCTAAAGCCATAGCTCATGTTTATGTAATTAACAAATCCAGAGCCAAGTTGAGACCTTAGAATTCTAAATAAATAAATGCTACATATCCTAGATTATTCCCAACAGATTTCTTCGAAAAGAAGTAAACGGTTCCAAAAAACATAAAATAAGGAGCCAATGTGGTGTAGTCTATGTGTCTATGTGCACTACATATTGGAGCTACACAAGGAAAATTGATAATATACAAACCATTAATACTCTTCTCCAAGTCTGGAACTCTTCCCTTGCCATAGATGTGCCTGCTTAGGAAAAGATGTGCTTATTATAATTCAAACTGTAGCAACTGCATCATAATAAATAAAATAGCTTCCATTTAGTGAGTATTTCATATGTTCCAGGTATTGGTTTCACTTATGTAAAGTAATTTTCATTAACACCTTATATAGCAGGTGTAATTATCCCTATTTGGCAGACATTGAAATAGACTCATAAATGTTAAGAAAATTGTGTAAGTACATAGAATCAGAAATTGACGAAGCTATGATTTAAATTCAAGAATATAAACATGATACTAATCAGCACATATAAGAATATAAACAGAATAAGGTGCACAGAGACTCTGGGGTATCACATTATCCACAAGAAAGGGCAATAAAAAAAACATTCTCAGGTCTAATGGGCCTGGATACCTAAGTGGAGCAGATTTTAACTTGAGCTTGGAGAGCGACAGCAACAAAAGCATTTAGAAATTTTTTTAAAA
Source organism: Chlorocebus sabaeus (assembly GCF_047675955.1). Lineage (NCBI taxonomy): Eukaryota > Metazoa > Chordata > Mammalia > Primates > Cercopithecidae > Chlorocebus > Chlorocebus sabaeus. The sequence goes on from NC_132918.1 coordinate 66,327,814, forward strand.
AAATAACAGTCTTGTTAAAAAGTAAAAAATAAAACCAAAAAGTCACCTGGGAGTAGTTCCAAAACTTTTAAGAAAATTCCTGCAGCTCTCAGCTTCCAACAGCAATTTGAGATCCCATTGCAAATGACATGTCTTAACATTAATGGCCTTTCTTAGTTTCTTTTCCTCTTTTGGCTTGTTAAGCCCTGGAAGAAACTTGGGTTTTGAAGGGGTATTGGGTTATACTATTAAGAAAAGCTAAGTGAATCATAATGGGAAATTCTTGACCTCTTTTGCGAGAGGTTTGTTGGAGTATGATTCTTATTCTAGAAAGAAGAGTAGATAGAGGGATTTCTCCTATTACTCCTATACTCTCAGAGACCTGGGAATTCTAAGGGTCACTTGATTCCCCTTCATGGACCTATGAAGAGAAGATGTGTAGTGAAGTGCGTTGAAGACATTATTGCACAGTCTTTTATAGTTATCCTTCTACAAGCAAAGAGATAAAAGGGAAATTGTCCCAAGCCTTGTCTCAGATAATTTTATTCAGTCTTTTCTTTGAAAAGAAAGCATAATCAAACACAATGAAGAGATCTTTAGAAACTTCTATGTCTAGTAAGCTGAATTAAGAAATGGTGATTAAAAGACTAATATTTATATTATTAATACTGATCATTAATACTATTATTAATACTGCCCATTTTCTGTATCTCCTTGCTTGTAGTTTTAATCAGTTTAGAGTAGAAATAGTAGTTATTGAGCTTAGAAATAGAAGTCAATGGAAATAAAGATCAATTATGGCTTGTCCAAGATTACAAAAATTTAACAGTTGTGAAAGGGTTAGTTTAGTTTCAGGTAATCTAAGTTGAGTATCTTACAAAGTCCTTCATTGGTTATTTACAGGTAGGGATACTCTTTCTATGTGTCCAGAAGCATGTGGGACACAGTTACATTTTTAATACATCACATAAACAAATAGTGTAACAGCCATTTTGAAGGTCGTTGAAGGAGAATTAAGGTAAAGAAATACAGATATAAAGAAGATGGTCTTAGCGCTCTTTGTTTTAAATTTGAATATGGTTTCATTCTTACCAATAACGAAAAAAAGTCATGTCATAAAAACTAGTAGAATCTTTTTAAATTAAAAAAAAATCTTAAAATAATTTAAAAATTTATAGAAAAGTTGCAAAAACTTGGAGTCATAGTATACTCTTCATCCTGTGTTATGGGCTTATTTATGTCTCCTCAAATTTATATGTTGAAATCTTAACTGTAGTACCTCAGAATGTGACTTTTTTGGAGAAAAATGAGGTTATAAAGGTGGGCCTTAATCCAGTACGACTGGTGTCCTTATAAAAAGAAAACAAGGTCACAGATACACAGACACAGGGACAACCCTGTGAGGACACAGTAAGAAGTCAGCCATGTGCAAGCCAAGGAATGAGGCCTCAGAAGAAACCAAATGTGCAAACACCTTTATCTTGCATTTAAAGCCTCCAGAATTGTAAGAAAGTAAATTTCTGTTGTTTAAACCAGCCAGTGCATGGTAGTTTGTTAGGGCAACCCTTGTAAACTAATATATCTAATTTTCTCCATTGTTAATGTATTGTATTATCATGGTACATTTTTAAAACTGACATGGATATGTTACAATTAACTAAATTCCAGACTTCAGGTTTCAACAGTTTTTCATTAATGTCCTTGTCCTGTTACAGAATTCAATTCAAGTACCACAATGCATTTAGCTGTGTGGTCTCCCCAGTCTTTTCTGGTGGTTTCTCAGTCTTTCTCTGAAAATTCAGTAGGATTTTGTCAGTGCAGATAAACTATATGGAATATAGAAAAGGGGGAGGGTTAGATATGTTGCTTTCAAAAGTAAAGAGAGAAGAAAATGCAGAGGGGAAAGAGGACAATTATTATTGTTGGGGAAAAGGGGATGTTTACAAAAATGAGAACCTTATCTATCAAAATATATTGTAGGAGAAAGGAACAAATTCATACAAATTACTTTGAAAGTTTCATACCTCTAGGAAAAGAGGAGGGTTTGGATTTGTGAAAGCATTTGGATTGTGAAAGATTGGTCCTGGAATTTGAGACATAGCTCTTTTTATGTCCTATTTGGACAAAAAAATTATGCAGTTACCCTATAGGGCGTGAAATCCTGTAACTCTCAGGAATTTCCAGATCATGTCTCTTTTCCCAGAGACATGAAAAGACCATTTGATCCGTTACATGTTATAAAGTTGAAGGAAATGAAAGAAGCTAACACTGGAAATACATCCTCTTTGATAGATCACTATTGAAAGGGTTCATTTAGCCACACGAGTAAGTCACTGAAAACAATGGGACTAAGAATTACTTTAATTTATGTTATCTTTAACGTTGAAATATAACATCTTCACTGAACCTGATTGGAGCACTGGTTCCTGTCTGAGTTTGGAAAGTCTTCACTGCCTTGACACAATTTGAAATTTATTTAAACCTAAGTCTTGTAAAGTGTATTTAAAAACACAGAAATGGTTGTCTCTCACCTGGTTAATGTCTGACTCAATCAATGAGCTTGGAGCATTCTGAATTCATCAGAATTTTGGAAACAGAAGAAAACTAATTTTAGCTTGATTGACTATAATAGTATATCTTCAAATCTTTCTTTTTTCACATACTTTACATATTGCATCTGTTTAGGGATCTTTCTCAATGGAGCAGTATATAAAACAGATGCAGACTCTGAAGGATGTTAGAAGCACAAAGAAGGTCGTGTGCATGGCATTCAGCTGAGTACAAAATTCAACATCTGGAATAGTTGAATTTTGATTCCAGTTCTGCCATTGCCTCGCAATATGACTTATGAAAAATCTCTCATTTCTTCTGAGCTCTGAAACCATTTCCTAAGAATGGGAAGCATCCTGACATAAATTTTATGAGTTGAACACTGAATGAAATAGCTCATCTCAAAAGGAGTGAAAATGCTTACAAAAACAATGTAAACTAGTGTTAAATTAGGCTAAGGCACACATAATCTATCTTTAGAAATTTTATTAATATTAGCTGGGCGCGGTGGCTCACCCTGTAATCCCAGCACTTTGGGAGGCCGAGGCAGGCGAATCACGAGGTCAGGAGATCAAGACCATTCTGGCTAACACGGTGAAACCCCGTCTCTATTGAAAATACAAAAGATTAGCCGGGCGTGGTGATGCGCGCCTGTAGTCCCAGCTACTCAGGAGGCTGCGGCAGGAGAATGGTGTGAACCCTGGAGGCGGAGCTTGCGATGATCCGAGATCGCGCCACTGCACTCCAGCCTCAGTGACAGAGCGACACTCCGTCATGAAAGAATGGATGGAAGGAAGGAAGGAAGGAAGGAAGGAAGGAAGGAAGGCAGGCAGGCAGGCAGGCAGGCAGGCAGGCAGGCAGGCAGGCAGAAAAAAGAAATTTTATTGATGTCATACTCTGCTCGGTAGTGTGATGTACATATTCTGCTCTAAGAATTTTTTCAAGATCTTTGGATAAGAAGCTGGGGAGATGCTCATTCCATGTAACTCCCGCAACAGATTATTCCTGTTCTGAGGCTTAGCCATATTGTTAATTCTAACCCTTAAATTTGTGCTGTCCCATGTCATCACAAAACCTTTCCTTAATCTGATATTAAAAGTAATGTATTTTATTTTAGAAAATATACAGTTTTAAAAATTACCTGTTGTCTCCTTGCTCAGATTTAACCTCTTTTAACACTTTGTATTCTTTGTTTCATTTTTGTGAGTAAATCTGTCTATATATAAATAATACATGAGTATATATGTGTAAATGTGACTGTATGTGTGTATCCTATACTTCTCTGGTTAATGCACTCTTTTGCTTTTTAATGCAGCTTGATTCCAATTTTTTTTCCAGGCTCTTTAAATTTGTAATGCTACGTCTGTCTCTTCCCTCTCAGCACATTATGTCACTTTTATTATTGAGAAATAAGAAGCCATCAATTGGGTATTTTCTCAACTTCTTCCCACCATACCTACAAATTTGGAACATCTTCAACTATCTTTTTATGCCATCCAGTTACACTTGAGAACGTGTCTCTTCCTTTCCATGGACAATAGATTCAACTGTGCATATTCTGAAGAATCTTGTAATTGTTCTTTCAGAGTATTCCCTTTTAAATAGTTAATTCACATTGGCATTTAACTTTTTTTCTGATGTAGAGTGTTATTTCCATGAGCCTTACTTGCATATTGGAGTTATTCATACAACTCAGTTCATAGCTGGCAATCAACAGTTTCACATTTTGTGCCTTCAAATCCTAATTCTGTTGTTTTTTTTTTTTTTCAACCAGGACTTGATCCAAATACAAACAGCTTATCGACACACACATTCTTATTCTTGTAAAATATACTAAGTATTTGTGGTGTTGAAAGTTTTTGCCTGAGATTAGAACAGAAAAAAGATACTATCAGAAGAATATGAAAATACTAGTTTTAGAACTAGTAGAGAAAAAACAAAGTGGAGATTTTGTCTGTGTTACATGGTCAAATGAACTTCCTTACTGTCTTGTCCACATATCATCTTATATTTCTTGTTATTTCTTGCATTATCACACAGGGTGGAACCTCTAGTAAAATTCCGAATCAAAGTTATTACATTAAACATTCTTGCTCTATTCTCAGTCTTGGAGAAAGAACATTTAGTCTTTCAACATCACTTATGATACTAGCCCCAGGTTTCTTTGTAGATCCCCCAACTTTTTCTTCAGGCAAAGAATTTTCCCTTTTGTTCCTAGTTAAGTGATAATTTTTATCAAATTTTTTCAAATTTTGTCCATTGCATTTTCTGCATTTATTAAGAATATTATATGTTATTTCTTCTTAAATCTGTTAATATGATGAATTGTATTGACCGATTTTCTGTCAAATCTATCATGCATTTAGGTGATAAACCATATTTGGAAATGATCTATTTATCATTTTCTGGGTTGATGGATTTAATATATATCTGTCAAACAATTTCTTGTCTCTGTTCCCAAAGAATATTGATCTGTAGTTTACTTATGTTGTCTTTGTCAGGTTTCATACAGAGTATGTCTGAGATCATAAAATATATTGAAATATGTTTTTGTATCTTTTGTTTTCCTCCAAAGTTTGTGTAGATTTGGTATTTCTTCTTTAAATGTTTGTTAGAAGACACCACTTAAGACATCTGGGGCTAGAATTTTTCTTGTGCATTTTATTAGCCATTTAATATCTGTAGGATCTGAAATAATAGCCTCTCCTTTAATCTTTTCCCTCTTTCATTCTTTTTCTAGATTCTTAAGTTAGAAACTCAGATGATTGATTTGAGATATTTCTTCTTTTCTAATATAATTGTTTAGTAATATTATTTCCTTCCTAAAAAACTTAACTGCATCTTACACACCTTAATTTGCTATGCTTTGATTTTCATTTAGTTAATTTTTTTTCCTAATATTTTTCTAATTTTCTTTGTGATTTTCTTTCATCCATGAGTTATTACGAAGTTTGTAGTTTAATTTCAAAATACTTGGCAATTTTTCAGATATCTTTTTAAAATCAATTTCTAGTTTAAATCAATTTTGGTCATAAAACACACTTTTCATTATTTCAGCCCTCTTAAACTGAACAAGATGTGTTTTATGGCCCAAGACTGTATATGACCTATATATGTTCTATCTGGATGAATATTACATATTCATTTGCAAAGCATGTGTAGGCTATTGTTGTTGGGGGCATTGTTCTATACAGGTTAATTAGATAAACTTTTCTGATAGTAACTTTTCTTCCAAAGTGAGAGAGGAGGGTTAACTTTCTCAACACTATGAATTTCTATATTTCTCCTTTAGTTCTATCAGTTTTTGCTTTCTTTATCTTTAAATGTTGTTATTAGGTATATGAACATTTAATAATTTTTACATTCTTTTCATGAATAAATCCCTTTATTATTATACAATTTTTCTCTTTAACTCTGGTAATGTGCTTTTCTCTGAAGTCTTTTGGTTAATATTAATAGAGATACTTCATATTTCTTTCGATTTGGGTTTTCATGGTCTAGATTTTTTACTATTTTATTTTGTTTGTATTTTTATTTTTTAACTTTTAAGTCCAGGGGTACATGCATAGATTTGTTAGCTAAGTAAACTCATGTCATGAGGGTTTGTTGTACAGATTAGTTCATCACCCGTGTCCTAGGCCTAGTACCCAATAGTTATTTTTTCTGATTTTCTCCCTCTTCCCCCACTCCACCCTCAAGTAGGCCCCACTGTCTGTTGTTCCCCTCTTTGTGTCCATGAGTTTTCATCATTTAACTCCCACTTACAAGTGAGAACATTTGGTTTACTTTTCCTGCATTAGTTTGCTAAGAATAATGGCCTCCAGCTCCATCCATGTTCCCACAAAAGACATGTTATTTTTCTTTCTTATGGCTGCTTAGTATTCCATGGTGTATATGCACCACATTTTCTTTATCCAATCTGTCATTGGTGGGCATATAGGTTGATTTCATGTCTTTGCTATTGTGAATAGTGCTGTAATAAACATTTATATGCCTGTGTCTTTATGGAAGAATAATTTATATTGCTTTGGGTACATACCCAGTAATAGGATTGCTGGGTCAAAGGGTAATTCTGTTTTTAGCTCTCTGAGGAATTTCCATTCTGCTTTCCATAATGGTGGAACTGATTTACACTCTCACCAATCTCATCAGCATCTGTTATTTTTTGATTTCTTAATAAAAGACATTCTGACTGTTGTGAGATGGTATCTCATTGTGGTTTTTGATTTGGATTTCTCTAGTGATCAATGATATTGAGGTTTTTTTTCATATTATTGTTGGCGGCATGTATGTCTTCTTTTGAAAAATGTCTGTTCATGTCCTTTGCTCACTTTCAAATGGGGTTGTTTTTTTCTTACAAGTTTGCTTAAGTTACTTACAGATGCTGGATATTAGACCTTTGTCAAATGCAAAGTTTGCAAATATTTTCTCCATCATGTAGGTTGTATGTTTACTCTGTTGATAGTTTCTTTTGCTGTGCAGAAGCTCTTAAGTTTAATAGATCCTATTTGTAAATTTTTGCTTTTGTTGTGATTGCTTTTGCTGTCTTCATCTTGAAATATTTACCCATTTCTATGTCCAGAATGGTATTGCCTAGGTTGTCTTCTAGGGTTTTTATAGTATTTTGTGGTATTATATTTAAGTCTTTAATCTATTTTGAGTTGATTTTTGTATATGGTGTAAGGAAGGGATCAACTTTCAGTCTTCTGCATATGGCTAGCTCATTATCCTAGCACCATTTATTCAATAGGAAGTATTTTCCCCATTGATTTTTTTTGTCACTTTGTCAAAGATCAGACAGTTGTAGGTGTGCAGCCTTATTCTTGGGCCCTCTATTCTGTTCCATTGGTCTACATGTCTGTTTTTGTACCAGTACCATGCTGTTTTGGTTACTGTAGCTCAGTAGTATAGTTTGAAGTCAGAAAACATGATGCCTCCAGCTTTGTTCTATTTGCTTAGGATTGTGTTGGCTATTCAGGTTCTTTTTTTATTCCATATGAATTTTGAAATAGTTCTTTTCTAGTTCTCTGAAGAATGTCATTGGTAGTTTGATAGGAATAGCATTGAATCTATAAATTGATTTGGGCAGTTTGGCCATTCTAATACTGATTCTTCCTATTCATGAACATGGAATGTTTTTCCATTTGTTTGTGTCATCTCTGATTTCTTTGAGCAGTATTTTATAATTTTCATTGTAGAAATTTTTCATCTCTCTGGTTAACTGTATTCCTAGGTATTTTATTGTTTTTGTGGCATTTGTGAATAGGATTGCATTTTACATTTGGCTCTCAGCTTGGCTGTTGTTCTTGTATATAAATGCTAGTAATTTTTCTACATTGATTTTGTATACTGAAACCACTGACATTGTCAGCTCTAGGAACTTTGGGGCTGCAACTATGGTGTTTTCTAGACATAGAATCATGTCATCTGCAAACAGGGATAATTTGACTTCCTCTTTTCCTATTTGAATGGCTTTTATTTATTTCTCTTGCCAAATTGCTCTGGCCAAGACTTCCAATACTATATTGAATAGGAGTGGTGAGAGAGAACATCCTTGTTTTGTTCTGGTTTTCAAGGGGAGTGCTTCCAGCTTTTCCCCATTCAGTATGATATTGGTTGTGAGTTTGTCCCAGATAGCTCTTATTATTTTGAATTTTATTCCTTCAAAACCTAGTTTATTGAGAGTTTTAAACAGGAAGGGATGTTAAATTTAATTGAATGCCTTTTCTGCCTCTATGAGATAATCATATAGGTTTTGTCTGTAGTTCTGTTTATGTGATGAATCACAATTATTGATTCATATATGTTCAACCAACCTTGCATCACAGGGATGAAGCCTACTTGATCATGGTGGATTAGCTTTTTGCTGTACTGCTGGATTCAGTTAGCAAGAATTTTGTTGAGGATTTTTGCAATGGTTTTCATCAAGGATAGTGGCCTGAAGTTTTCCTTTTTTGTTGTTGTGTCTCTGCCAGATTTTTGTATCAGGATGATGCTGGCCTCATAGAATGAGTTGGAGAGAACTCCCTCCTCCTCAGTTTTTTGGAATAGTTTCAGTAGAGATGAACCTAGCTCTTCTTTAGTTCTATAAATTTTCCTCTTAAAACTGTCTTAGCTGTGTCCCAGAGATTCTGGCCTTTTGTGTCTTTGTTCTCATTAGTTTCAAAGAACTTCTTGATTTTTGCTTTATTCACTCAAAAGCCATTCAGAAACATGCTATTAAATTTTCATGTTATCACATGGTTTTGAGTGTTTATTTGTTTGAGTCTTGGCTTCTATTTTTATTGTACTGTGGTTTGAGAGTGTATCTGGTATGATTTCAATAAATAAATAAATAATAAATAAATAAATAAATGCATTTGCATTGTTTTATCTGATTATGTGGCCTATTTTAGAGTATGTGTCATGTGACGATGAGATTGTGTGTTGCTTTTGGTTGGAAAGTTCTGTAACAGTCTTTCAGATATGTTTGGTCCAACCTGGTCTTGGTTGAAGATCAGGTTCTCAATATCTTTGTTAATTTTCTGCCCCAATGATCTAACATTGTCAGTGGAGTGGTTAAGTCTCCCACAATTATTGTGTGGGAGTCTAAGATTTTTTGTAGGTTTCTAAGAATTTGCTTTATGAATCTGAATGCTCTTGTGTGTTGGGTGCATATATATTTAGTATAGTTAAGTGTTCTTCTGAATTGAACCATGTACCATTATGTAATGTCCTTCCTTTGTCTTTTTGGATCTTTGTTGTTTTTTGTCTGTTTTGTCTGAAATTAGGATTGCAACCCCTGCTTTTTTTCTGTTTTCCATTTGCTTGGTGTATTTCCCTTTATCCCTTTATTTTGAGCCTACGGTATCATTTGCATGTTAAATAGGTCTTTTGAAGAGAGCATACCATTGGGCCTTTTTTTTTTTTTTTTTTTTTTTTAAATCCAGTAGTTCACTCTGTGTCTTTTAAATGGGACATTTATTCTAGGTTAGTATTGATATGTGAGAATTTGATACTGTCATTGTGGTGTTAGCTGGTAATTATGCCAGCTTGTTTGTGTGGCTGCTTTATAGTATCACTGGTCTGTGTACTGAAGTGTGTTTTTGTATTGGCTGGTAATAATCTTTCCTTTCCAAATTTAGTGCTCTTTTCAAGATTTCTTTTAAGGCAGATCTCGTGGTAACAAACTCCCTCAGCATTTGCTTCTCTGAAAAGGATTTTATTTCTCCTTTGCTTAGGAAGCTTAGTTTGGCTGAATATGAAATTCTTGGTTGAAGTTTTTTTTTTTTTTTTTTTTTTTTTTTAAAGAATGTTGAATATAGGCCCCCAGTCTCTTCTGGCTTGTAGGATTTCAGCTAAGAGGACCGCTGTTCGCCTGATGGGGTTATCTTTGTATATGGCCTGCCCTTTTTCTCTAGCTGCATTTAATATTCTTTCTTTCATTTCTCCCATAGGAAATCTGATGATTATGTGTTTTGAGGATGATCTTGGGCAGAATCTTGCCGGGGTTCTTTGTATTTCCTCAATTTGACTGTTGGCCTCTCTGGGAAGGTTGGGGAGTTTTTATGGACAATTTCCTGAAATATATTTTCCAAGTTGTTTGCTTTCTCCCTGTCCCTTTCCAGGATCTAGTGATTCATAGATTTGGGCTTTTTATATAATCACATATTTTTTGAAGGTTTTGTCTATTTTTTCTTATTATTTTTTCTTTATTTTTGTCTGACTGTCTTATTTCAGAGATCCAGTCTTCAAGTTTTGAGATTCTTTTCTCAGCTTGGTCTATTCTGCTATTAATGCTTGTGATTGCATCACGGAATTCTTTAAGTGTGTTTTTCAGCTCTATCAGATTAGTTAGGTTCTTTTTTACACTGGCTATTTTGTCTGTCATCTCCTGTATTGTTTTATTGTTGGAGAGGTTCCCCTAGATTTGTGTCAATCCAGGTCATCCTGCCTTGCTTTTCTCCATTCTACATGGGTGTACCTGGATGTTTCAGTTGAAGGTGCTATGTTTACTTGCCCCTTTCATTTCTCTCCACAATAGTGGTGCACACTAGCTACCTCTAGTCAGTCATCTTGGCCACCCACATTATTTTACTTTCAATCTATATATGTCTTTGCATTTAAAGTGTGTTTCTCCTGAGCGTGATGGCTCACGCCTGTAATCCCAACATTTTGAAAGGCCTAGGTGGGGGATCATGAGGTAGAGAGATTGGGACCATCCTGGCCAATGTGGTGAAACTCTCTCTCTACTAAAAATACAAAAAAAAAAAAAAAAAAAGCTGGGCCTGGTGGCCCCCATGCCTGTAGTCCCTGGTACTTGGGAGGCTGAGGCAGGAGAATCGCTTGAACCTGGGAGGTGGAGGTTGCAGTGAGCTGAGATTGAGCCACTGCACTCCAGCCTGGTGACAGAACAAGACTCCATCTCAAAAAAAAAAAAAAAAAAGATACAGATTAAAGTGTGTTTCTTATAGACAAAACTCAGACATTCAGTTAGATTTTTGTTTTTAATCCTATGTGACAATTTCTCACTTTTAATTAAAATGTTTAGACTATTACAGTTAATATTACTGAATAAAATTATTGACATTTTTGAGTTCAAATCTTACATGCTGTTATTTTTCCTCTATCTATCTGCTCTTTTTTCCTTTTTCATTTTTTTTCTACATTCTTTTGTTATTCTGCTTACCTACACTATTGGTCTAGTAAGTAAACACCATTGTTTAATTTTTAACAGTTTTTCTAAGGTTCACCTATAAATCTTTAAGTTATAACAGTCTAAATTCATATAGTATAATTCCAGCATATATATATATATAAAATCTTATAAAAGTATACTTTTAATCTTCTATCTTTTTTGCAAACTTTAGTAACTATTTTACTTCTACAACATCTAAAAACCTAACAGTATTTTATGGTATTTATAATTTTTGCTTTAAATAGTCAAATATATTTTTAAATCTTTTTCAAATATGAAGGTGAAATAAAGACTTCTTTAGGCAAACATGTTGAGAGACTTATCACCAGCAGACTGTTATTATAAGAAATCTTGAAGTTTTTAAAGGAGAATACAGACAAAAATTTAGATCCCCACAAAGAAATGAAGAGTATATATACATCTTAAAATATATTTGACTGTTTAAAGAAAATGTGTTATATATACATATTAGAACACTATTGAACCATAAAAAGAAACAAAATTATATCATGTGCTGTAACATGGATGAGCTTGAAGGACCTTATGTTAAGTGAAATAGCCAGACATAGATAAATACCACATGTTCTGACCCATATATGAAAGATAAAAAAGTTGATTTCATATAAATAGATAAGTAGAATAGTGAGTACTAGAGGTGGGAAAGGGTAGGGAGGAGGAGAGATAGCCAAAGCATGGTTAAACAGATACAAAAGTACAGACAGATAGGAGAAATAAGTTCTAACATTCTATAGCACTATAGGATGACTATAATTGACAACAATTGTATATTTTTAAATAGAAGTGCAAATTTTGAATGCTCCCAACACAAGTTATTACACATTATATACAAGTATTGATTATTACACTTTGTATACATTATTACACATTGTATACAAGTGTTATTGATTATTACACATTATATACATGTATCAAAATATCACACTGTATTCCATCAATATGTACAATTATTGTGTATCAATCCATAATAATAATAAAAGCAAAAAGCTTAAAAATATATGTGTATTTCCACATTTTAACTATTTGTTACACTGTTCATTTCCTTGTGTAGATCCAAATTTTTATCTGGTATTCTCCTTAAAAAACTTTAAGATTTCTTGTAGCAACTGCTGCTGGTGATAAGTTCTTTCAACTATGTTTGCCTAAAAGAGTCTTTATGCTACCTTCAAAACTGAAAAAAGTATTTTCACTTAATAAAGCATTACTTGTTTTTTTAAAAAATTTTTTCACTTGTGCAGATGTTTTTGCATTGTATTTTGACTTACACAACATCTGATGAGAAGTCTGTTTTCATTCCTGTTTTTTCTTCTATTTTTAATGTATCTTTTTCTGTGTCTGCTTTTAAGAGTTCTCTTTATTGCTAGATTTCAGCAGTTTGATTACAATATACCTTGATGTCGTTTTCTTTTAGTTTCCTCTAAGTGAAGTTTATTAAGCTTTCTAACTCCATGGATATGCAGTTTTCATCGAATTTGAAAGAAAAGAATTTGTGAATATTCCTTCAGGTGTTATTTCTGTTGTCTCTTATTTCTCTTTTTTCCTGAAATTCTAGTTACACACAAGTTATCTCATTTTATATTGTACCACTGTTTGCTGGTATATGTTGTATTTCAATCTTTTTCTTCCTTCTTCATTTTGGATAATTTTTATTGCTATTTTTACAATGTCATTAATCATTAGTCATTTGTTCTGTAATATTTTTTCTCTTCTTAACTTCATCCATTCTATTTTTCATTTCACAAATTATATTTTCTCACCTCAAAAATTTTTATTTGCACATTTTATACCTTAATTTTCTCTTTATTATAGTAATATTTTCTTCTACTTTTTGAAATATATAGAATATCTTTATAATATCTGCTTTAACAGCTTTGCTATTCCCACTGTACCTCACTCTTAGTTCTATAATTAATTTTTATCCTAATTAATAGCTATCAATTCCTGTTTCTTTGTGTGCCTGATAATGCTTTATTAGATGCCAGATATTGTGAGTTTTTTATTCTTTGTATTTTGTTGTATCCCTTTAAAGAACATTGGCTTTTGTTCCAATAAATTTTTTGAAAATAGCTAAATCTTTTGGAATTTATTGAATTATTTAAAGCCTTGATCTTAAGCTTTGGTAGTGCAGGTTCAGAGCAGCTTTAATCAAAGGTTAAATTAATCCCACTTACTAAGGTAAGTGGGATTTTTTTTTTTTTTTTTTTTGGGAGGGGGGAACCGAATCTGGCACTGTCGCCAGGCTGGAGTGCGGTAGCGCGATCTCGGCTCTCTGCAACCTGCTACTCCCAGGTTCAAGCGATTCCCCTGCCTCAGCCTCCTGAGTAGCTGGGACTACAAGCACAAGCCACCATGCCCGGCTAATTTTTTTTTCTTTTTTTTTGGATTTTAGTAGAGATAGGGTTTCACCATGTTGACCAGGATGGTCTCGATTTCCTGACCTCGTGATCCACCCGCCTTAGCCTCCCAAAGTGCTGGGATTACAGACGTGAGCCACTGCCCCCGGCCAAACAATACTCTTCTACATATTTTATGTGATGCCCTCATGAATTACAATTATTCCTAGCCCTGTTGAGCGATTGGAATTGTTAGACCTACTCCTTTGTACTACTCCCCTCTGGGGGTTCTTGTTCTACTCTTAGGTAAGCTTTTCTCCCATTGCAGGTATCCATATCTACCTACATACCCAAGGGGTCCATCTTCAGATTTTCAGCTCTCTGTCTCTCCCCGTCGTTCTTTCTCTCCAGGTCCCTACTCTCCAGTACTTCACCCTACAAGTTTTGGCTAACTTGGTCTTGCCAAACTCCAAGATCTGTTTCCTCAATTGAGTGATATTTCCAGACTTTGTCTGGGTACATCTCACTCTGCTGTGCCTTAAAAACTGCCTTTCAGGTAGTAAGCTGGTGCAACCATAGGCTCACATTGTTGTTTTGTCTTTTCTCAGGGATTATAGTCGTGCATTGCATACTGTCTGATGCCTGAAATTATTATTTTCCATATATTGTCTATTAAAGTAAATCTGAAGTCTTACTATACTGTTTTTGCATAACTCAGCTCTGCCATTATGCTATGTAATTTTTACTAACATGCTTTCTTTTTCCTCCTTTTCTCTGTCTCATTAAATGGCTCAATATTTTTTTCAGCTCTTTTGAAAGTTCAAAGTCCATTTTATTTAATCTACTTTATTTTTGCTTAGGTAGTTATCCTTAGTTAATTATAATCAATATTTTGGGTTATTTTTACCCATCATTTTCTTAATTTACCAATATCTATATTTTGCCTCCAACTAGATAATTACCCTGGCAAGTTATCTTTTTCCTCTGGTCTTTCACCGACCTGCCCCCGTCTCCTAACATTATATTTCTATCTAAAACTTCATATCTGGATTGTTATCACTGTAAAATTTGGATTTGTGTATTTAGATAATAGTTGACATGATTATGATATTGTATTGCCCACTTTAGAGCATCCTCCTATTTGTATTTATCTTCTTGCTGGTGTACCTCCTCCAACAACACTTTCAGAGTGGGTCATCATGTGGTAAAGGCATTGAAGCATTTTATATGTGAACACATTACTCTTCTTTTGCTTTTTTGGATCGAAAGTTATCTTTAAATTTGCCCCGACCATATAAGGGGACTCAAAAAGTTCACAGAAAATGTGTATTGTGAAAAAACTAAGCATGGATTTCAAAATATTTCTGGCCCCAATATAAGCTTACACTAGCTTGTTATAACATGTCTGAACAGGATCTAGTTTGAGGCATTAAGAAAGGTAAGACTTCAGTTTGAAAAGAGCCCCCACTGTAGCAACATGAATTCAGCTGAAATTAAAGCAAGAACATATATCAAATTGTGGTGAAGCTTAGGTGAAAGAATGGTAAAATAATTGATGCTTTACAAAAAGTTTGTGGGGCCAATGACCCAAAGAAATCAATAATTTACAGATGAATAACTCATTTTAAGAAGAACAAGATGATGTTGAAATGAAGCCCACAGTAGCAGACCATCCACATCAATTTGTGAGACAAAAAGTTAATGTTGTTTACACTCTTGCTCTGATTGAAGAGAACTGACAATTAACTGGAGAAACAATAGTCAATGCCATAGATATCTTGATTAGTTCAACTTACACAATTCTGACCAAATAATTAAAGTTGAACACATTTTCCACTCAATGGGTGCTAAAACTGTTGTGCTGATATCAAGACAGCACAAGCTCTGTCTTGTGCAGACAAGAGCAGAGCTTTCAATGGAAATTTTTATAAAGTGGGATCATGTCTCTGAGGAACTATAGTAGGAGATGAGGCATGACTTTACCAGTACAACTTTGAAGACAAAGCACAATCAAAGCAATGGCTACCAAGATGTAAAAGTGATCCAGTCAAAGCAAAAGCAGACAGGTCAAGAGCAGAAGTTATGGTAACAGCTGAAGTACCAAAGAATAATAACATATGCTTATCATGGGAGTGTTTTGAAAAAGTTAGCAAAAGCTTTAGCAGAAAAATACTCATGAAAGCTCCAACAGAGAATCTTTTGCCACTACAACAAAGCTCGTGCTCATTCCTCTCATCAAACAAGAGCAATTTTGCCAGAGTCTCAAAGGAAAACATTAAGCATTCACCTTATAGTTCTGATTTGACTCTTTCTGATTTCCTTTAGTTTCCTAATCTTGAAAAAAAACTGTAAAGATCACTCATTTTTCTGTAGTTAGTAATGTAAAAAAACTGCATTGATATAATTGAATTCCGAGTACTCCTCAATTCTTTAGGCATGGGCTAAATGGCTGGGATCATTACTTACAAAAGTTTCTTGATCTCAATGGAGCTTATGTTGAGAAATCACGTTGATATTTTTAATTTTTATCTTTTAATTCCATTTTTCCATGAACTTTGTGAAGACCTTCATATTATTCCATACTCTTCTTTATCTAGCACAGTTGCCAGTTAGTTTCTTGTCCAGTGGTCAGTGTTGTACTGTTACTTTACTGAAATGTATCGAAGTTTCTCTTTATGTTTGATACTGTTAAATTTTTACCTTGTGGCTGGGCACAGTGACTCATGCCTGTAATCCCAACACTTTGGAAGGCCAAGGCAGGAGAATTATTTGAGCCCAGAAGATTAAGGCCAGCCTGGACAGCATAGTGAGATTCCATTTCTACAACAAAGTTATAAAACAAAATTGCTGGGCATGATGGTGCATGCCTGTAGCCCCAGTTACTTGAGAAGCTGAGGTGGGAGGATCACTTGAGCCTGAGAAGTCGAAGCTGCAGTGAGCCATGATCATGCCACTGCACTCCAGCTGAGTCAAAAATATATTCTGAGGTATTGAGGAGAAAATATATTCTAATGTAGTGGGATATGGGGAATTAGTGAGAATGACACAGCTTTGGTCTCATTAAATATTACAGACCATGCCTGTGTGGAAATTCTCCTATTATCCTAATGTTATTTGTGTAGATTGGTGGACATTTTATATAGTGTCTTTCTATATACAGTTCTGCTGTTCTGCGTAAGGACTTTATTGTAACTTTTTTCATGAAAAAAATTCCATCTGTAATATGAAAGTTCATTGACTAATGCTTTTTTCTGTTTCAATTTGGGAATTTTTTAATGTATAATTTGGTAGGAATGTAGGAAAGGCCAAATCAGGCACTGCTAGAATTTTACCATAAAAATCTGGAAGCCTTAACATTTCTATGCCTCACATATGTGATTCACTCCCTTCTATATTTCGTTTTGAGTCCTGAACTGGACAACTGTTGTTTTGTTTTACTTTCCCATCTTTCTTCCATTCTTTTTCTTGGGAACTACTGCCTCTCCATTCCCTGTGTGGTGGTAGTCATCAATGTGCTTCCTTTTGTCAGTAGTTCATCCTACCTCAGGTAGGAGGTGAACACTATCTTTTGTAAAGTGTAGACAATGAGATTCTGTCCTGGGAATCTGCATCTTGAACAAACTGATAAAATAATGGAAAATGTTGAAGAATTTTAGAGGGCCCCTATTCCTGTCCTTTCCAAGTCATGTTTGTAAAATCTTTAATCTATGAGTCACTTACAACCCTTCCAATAAATTTCTTTTTTTTTCTTATGTAAGCCAAAATTTATTATTTTCTTGGAGAGAAAGACTTTAACTGATAGTGAGATTTGTGTCAAAGAGTTGGCTGCAGGAAAGTGATCCTCTGAGACACAGCAATGTTTGGAATTAGTTTTTGAATAGAGATAAAATGAAAGACATTATGACTTTTCTCATTTTTATGGAAGTAAATTAGCATCCCATTGCACACAATTTAGAAAGAGCTAATTATGGTCTGTCAACAACTGAAATCATGTAGGTAGCTCTAGGATACCAGGTAGATGTTGCCTTAACAAAATTTAATGGGACATAAATTGTAAGAAAAAAATCACAGTGTAAGATAGTTGTTTTGGATAGGATCAGATAATTCAAAGCGAGAGAATGACAAGAAACAATGTCAAAAGTATTGCCTTAAGGCAAAGAATGACACTCAGTTAAAGTACTACATACTCCTTATATGTTCAGATCTGTGAGTTTATAAATACTGAAGGCACATTCAGTGATTAACGTCAAGCTGTTGAGTTCTAAAAGTAGAATTCATAGCCTCATACGCTTCTTGTATGAAAGTTATGTTATTGATCAAGAACACAGTGAACCCTAACAGTTGAAATGAAAATATTTATGAGTATTCCAGTGAGTCATTGCAATACTCTGAAAAAGTTCAGCTGCATTTTCCAAGTCTGATGATTAAGTTTTGCCTTTTAAAAGAAAGCTAAAATGGTTCTCTTTCATTGTTTCTTACCCTGTAACTAAATCCTGGATTCATTGTACCCTGAGAAAATATTTAGAATCAGAGTGTTTAAGAAAAAGAGAGAGAGAGAAGGGACATAGGAAGTAAAAAATAGAGGAACTTCTTATTTACAATCTAAGTGCTGTGGTTTTGATAATTGTACTACAGTTATATAGGATGTTAACCTTAGATGAAGATGGTGAATGATATATGGGAAGTCTCTGTTAGTAAATATGTATCAGTTTGCTAGGGATGCTATAACAAAATACCATAAACCAAGTGACTTAAACAACAGAAATTTATTTTTCACAGCTCTACGGGCTGGAATTCCAAGATTAACATGGCAGACTTGGTTTCTCCTGAGGCTTCTCTCCTTGGCTTGGCAATGCCTGCCTTTTTATGTGTGCTTACCTGGTCTCTGTGTGTATCCATGGTGTCTGTGTATTCAAATTTCCTTTAAGGACACCAGTTAGATTGCATTAGAGCCCACTCCAGTGGCCTCATTTTAACTTAACACTAATCTCATTAAAGGCCCTATCTCTAAACAAAGTCACAGTTTGAAGTCCTGGGAGATAGGGCTTCAACATACAAATTTTGCTGTATACAAGTCAGCCCATAACATAGGCAAAAGTTATTTCAAAAGAAGAAGTTTTTAAAAATCTGGGTATTATTTATGAGATTGGATATTAAGATAATTGCACCAGTAAAACAAATTCCATCTCACTGGTTTCACTGATGTGGGCAAACTGGCCAAAGTCTCCATTCAAGGATCCAACAGGGGCCACACACTGTAATGTAATTGTTTGCTGAGTTGAATAATGCCAACCTGCATTAGCCTAACTAAATGACATTTAAGAGCCAGAAATGTTTCTTGTCATAATCTATAAGAAAGCATTGAAAATATTCTGGAATTTAAACAACCAAAAGTGGTTGTTTAATCTTTATTCATCTATGATGAGCTGCAACTGAGCCCAGGAAACTTTACCTACAGCTTTGGCTAAAGAATGAATTATGTGGTGAAAATACCAAAATATTTTCAAAATGCTTTAGGGCCTGTTCTTTAAATGTTCTAAATTCTGGGAGAAACAGTTGCTATTGAGTGGGCTTTCCACTGTCTGGAACCTGGCAGAAATACACATGAAACAGCATAGGTCAAAACAGCTGCACATACTGAGAAGGCATTGTTTTCGGAGCATGCAGCAGGAAGGGAAGTGTTGTAATTTTAGGCTTGCTTCTCATCAACTTTTTTCATGTTTGCTTTGTTCACAAGTTTAGAAAAATGTTGTCATGTAGAAATTTTGAGTAAACGTATAAACTATAATAATATCTAAGTTTTAAGGAGGGCTTACTACATGCCAAAACTTTTTTTAAAAGATCTGTTATGTGTTAACTCATAGAATCATCAAAACTTGTCTGTTAATATTGGGTCTTTATTTTCCCCATAGTGCAGATAGGGAACAATTATTTTCCTATTATTTCCTAGGTGATGACTGGTACAACTAGGACTTGACCCCAAGTTCAAGGTAGGCTCAAAAGCCCGTGTTCCTTAATACAATTTATATTATTCTCAGAATTTCCAGAAAGAACCTGTGGACTTTTATCTACATAACTATATTCTCATCTGGAAGATGAGATGGCTAAAGTGAGAATCGGTAAAAATTTCCTACTAAACTAGCTGGAAAGTTAGGGGTCTTGAAAGAGTAACATTGATTGTATGAAAGGAAAATAAAACTTGGGGCCCCAAAATAACTAAGCTAAATGGAAAAGTCAAGCTGGGAACTGCTTAGTGCCAACCTGCTTCTCATTCTATTCAAACTCACTCCTCTGCTCACTGAGATAAATGCATATCTGATTGAGTTCTTTGGAGAGGCTGATCAGAAACTCAAAAGAATGCAACAATTTGTCTCTTCTCTACCTATGACCTAGAAGCCCCCTCTTTGCTTTGAGTCTTCCCACCTTTGCTTTGAGTTGTCCTGCCTTTCCAGACTGAACCAGTGTTCATCTTACATATGCTGATTGATGTCTCATGTCTCCCGAAAATGTATAAAACCAAAGTGTGCTCTGACTACCTTGGGTGCATGTCATCAGGGCCTCCTGAGGCTGTGTCATGGGTGGGCATCCTCAACCTTAGCAAAATAAACTTTATAAATGAACTGAGACCTGTCTCAGACATTCAGTGTTCACATT
This sequence comes from Chlorocebus sabaeus, assembly GCF_047675955.1. Classification (NCBI taxonomy): domain Eukaryota; kingdom Metazoa; phylum Chordata; class Mammalia; order Primates; family Cercopithecidae; genus Chlorocebus; species Chlorocebus sabaeus. Next base: position 66,348,025 of record NC_132918.1, read on the forward strand.
TTGGTAACCGCGAAGGGATTCTGAGTAGAGATGCCCCTGACTTTTGACAAATCTCCTATTGGTGCTTAGTACCAGCATGAGCTAACTTTATGACTCAAACCAATAGGACAATTTGCTGAGGTCTGGGAGCACCCCCTGCAGAGAATCCCTGATCTCACAATATTAGGCTGAGGTCTAAGGTTTATTTTGCTGTACAACTCCTCTCTTTTTGGAGTTTTACTTGCTTCCAACAAGAAAGGCAAAATTTCCTGCTTTCATGATGATGGAAGGCAGGTAACTCCTTTATACAGTTTGAGCTCACTCCCAGCAGGGAAGATGAGTTTGCTTTTTTTTTTTTTTTTTTTTTTCCTGCTTCTAGGATGGTCGAGTGCAGACATCAGCCTGAGACCTATCCCTAGGCAAATAGCTGAATTGGTGTTTTATTTTGGCTAAAGTTAAACAACCAGCTGGTCTTAATTTCTCCTTACCAATAGAGTGCCCAGTAACAATATAAGTTGTGTGATACTTTGTTTTGCGTAACTGTTTTTGTTGTTGTTATTGTTTGTTTGTTTCTGTTTTTTGTTGTCTTGGTTTTTCCCCATTGGGTTTGATCAACTCTATCTGACTTGATCAAATCTTAAGGAAAGTTCCAAATTATGGGGAACAAGGCCTCTGAAGTGCTTAAATTTCCACCAAAAAAAAAGAGGGAAAAAAAGGAGGTCTGGTGCGGGAGAAACCATTGTCAAATATAAAATGGTATTTGGTTTTCTTTGGACTGTATTTGTATAAATATGTTATGGGTATGTGTTCCAAAATCATGGGAAACTCCTATAATTCTGATATGACTTAGTGTACATTATCAGTAATAATTATAACTGTTACGTTAAATTATTGTGTGCTACAGAGGTAACAAATGTCCTTGTCAATTGTGTCTTTGACTATGACTGCCCTAAAACTTTTTGTCCTTTACAGACAATTGTTGTCTTGTTTGGTCCTCTTCAGAAGATGGTTTTAAAATCAGCTATAAAACTCTAACAGGTGCTCTTGAATGCAGGTTTCTGATGATTTTTGAGATTATGACATCAGAATAGAGGAAAAACTTTCAGGACTCATGGAAAGCTAAAATGTTCATGAATATCAGCAGAACAGGAATTAACTGCATGGACTGAACTAATGCAAGACTGAAGTAATCTTTTTGACTTTTTGCTTAAAATGTTGTTGATCCTGTGTTTTGTTTTTCAGAGTCAATAAAACTTTTCTTTTGAGCTATTGACAGCTTTTAACAATTTAATATACTCATATGAACAAAATTTGGAGAATATTTGTTTCTCTCTACCTGACTGCAGAATTTGGAAACTATTTGTGAGTATTCTTAACTTATGGTAATACAGTTATTTGCATAAGTGCAATAAAAATCTGTTTTCTGCTGGGTGCGGTGGCTCACACCTGTAATCCCAGCAGTTTGGGAGGCTGAGGTGGGCAGATCACGAGGTCAAGAGAATGAGACCATCCTGGCCAATATGATGAAACCTTGTTTCTACTAAAAATACAAAAATTAGCTGGGCATGGTGGTTTGCGCCTGTAATCCCAGCTACTTGGTAGGCTGAGGCAGGAGAATGGCTTGAACCTGGGAGACGGAGATTGCAGTGAGCCAGGATCCCACCACTGCACTCCAGCCTGGCAACAGAGCAAGACTCAGTCTCAAATAAATAAATAAATAAATCTGTTTTCATTTGTAACACAATTGGAGAAACTGGTTTTTTTAATCAAGGCTTTGACTGGAATAGAATGCTTGTCTTTAAGAAATCAAACTTGACTTAAGGAACCAATAAAGGCCTCTGGGGAAAACTGACCTCATATGTTGTCTACCCAGTCCCTGTACAGGGTTCCTGACCTGTGATAAGTAAAGAATATCACTTTCTGACAAACCCTACCAAATTCGTCCTACCATGATTTGTCTTTAGTAAAAATGGGGAACTGGAGAGAAAAATTTTGTCCCAAAAACTATAGTACACCTGTTGTTAGATTCTAGTCTTGCTTATGTTTTTCAATTTGTATTATTTTCTACAGTTTGGACTGATTTCTAATTTTTCTCAGCTACAAGTCTGAAAAATAATGTTTCCCATTTTTTTTTCCTTCTTTTTTCCTGATTTTTTTCTAACTTGGAGTCACCAAAATCTAATCTGTACTTTTGTAAAGCCCTGTGCACTAAAGCTAGACAACTTAAACTTCAGAAGAAAATAACAGCCACCTATTTGCATACATAAACCACCTTCATAGCTGCCTACTGATGTATGGACCTCAGAGTAATGTAGCCTATATCAATTTTCCAGGATTGTTCTTTTCCATTCCTCCCCCCATTTTCTCTTCACAGGCCATGAGACTTCACAACCTGCTAAAAACGAGCTTTCCTAATAACTCAGGACATACCCATCGAGGAATTAAACCATCCTAGCCATGAGAGATGAGATGAAATCTAAGACCAGAGATTCATTTTCTTCTAAAATGCTTTCTCAGAAAGATTTTCTTAAAAGGAGGGGAAACATGAAAGGAAAATAAATCTTGGGGCTCTGAAATCACTAAGCTAAAGGGAGAAGTCAAGCTGGGAACTGCTTAGGGCCAGCCTGCTTCCCATTCTATTCAAAGTCACCCCTGTGCTCACTGAGATAAATGCATATCTGATTGCCTCCTTTGGAGAGACTAATTAGAAACTCAAAAAAATGAAACCATTTGTCTCTTCTCCACCTATGACCTAGAAACCCACTCCCCACTTTGAGTCTTCCCACCTTTGCTTTGAGTTATCCTCCTTTTCCAGACTGAATTAATGTTCATCTTACATATGTTGACTGATGTCTCATATCTCCCAAAAATGTATAAAACCAATGTGTGCTCTGACCACCTTGGGCATGTGTCATCAGAACCTTCTGAGTCTGTCACAGGTGCACATCTTCAATCTCGGCAAAATAAACTTTCTAAATTAACTGAGACCTTTCTCAGACATTTAGGGTTCACAGTAAACTGGTTATTGTGAGTCATAACGAGAACATTCTGGAAGAACAATCCTATTTCTTTTTTATTTATAAAAAAGAGGTGCAAGTGCAGTTTTGTTACATGTAAATATTATGTAGTGGTGAAATTTGGGCTTTTAGTGTAACCACCATGTGAATAATGTACGTTGTACCTATTAAGTAATTTATCCCTTTCCCCCTTTCCAGCCTCTTGAGTCTCCATTGTCTATTAGCCTATACTCTATGTCCATGGGTAAACATTATTTTGTTTCCACTTATAAATGAGAATATGCAGTGTTTGACTTTCTGTTTATGAATTGTTTCACTTAAGACAATGACCTCTAGTTCCATTCATGTTACTACAAAAGACATGATTTCATTCCTTTATATAGCTGAATAGTATTCCACTGTGTGTGTGCATGCATGTATGTATATGTGTGTGTGTATACATACATTTATATGTATATATACACATACCACATTTTCTTTATCCATTTATCCATTGGTAGAAATTTAGGTTGATTCCAAATATTTATTATTGTGAATAGTGCTGTGATAAATATAAGAGTCCAGGTATCTTTTTGGCATAGTAATTTCTTTTCCTTTGGGCAGATACCCAGTAGTGGAATTGCTGGATCAAATGATAGTTCTATTTTTAGTTCTTTGACAAATCTCTATACTGTTTTCCATACAGGTTGTACCAAATTACACTTGCACCAAAAGTGTGTTAGTGTTCTTTTTTCTCTGCATACTTGCTAACATCTGTTATTATTTCACTTTTTCATAATAGCTATTCTGACTGGTAGGAGATGATGTCTCATCATAAGTTTAATTTGCATTTCTCTTAGTGATGTTGAGCATTTTTACGTATGATTGTCATCCATTTGTATGTCTGCTTTTGAAAAATGTCTATTCATATCCTTTGCCCATTTTTTAATGGAATTATTTGATTTTTGTTATTGTTGAGTTGTTTGAGTTTCTTGTAAATTCTGTATATCAGTATTCTGTCAGATTTATAGTTTGCAAATATTTTCTCGCATTCTGAAGGTGATCTGTTCACTCTGTTATATCTTTTTATGTGCAGAAACTTTTTAGTTTAATTAAGTCCCATTTGTTTATTTCTGTTTCTGTTGCCTCTGCTTTTGAGCTCTTGGTCATGAAGTCTTCACTTAGACCAATATCCAGAAGAATTTCCCCTAGGTTTTCTGCCAGTATTCTAATTTTAAGTCTTACATGTAAGTCTTTAATTTACATTGAATTAATTTTTGTAATAGGTAATAAATAGGGGTCTGGTTTTTTAATGGTAAATTTTTGTAATGGTAATAAATAGGGGTCTGGTTTTATTTTTCCATATATGGCAAACTAATTTTCCCCTCACCATTTATTATAAAGAGTATCCTTTCCACAGTGTATGTTTTTGTCAATTTTGTCAAATATCAGCTGACTATAAATAGCTGATATAAATGACTTTTTTCTGGGTTCTTTATTCTGTTCCATTGAACTATGTATCTATTTTTATACCAGTGCCATGCTTTGTTGGTTGCTATTGCCTTGTAGAATAATTTGAGGTCAGTAATATGATAACTCTAGCTATGATTTTTTTTTTCTTAGAATTGCTTTGGCTATACAGGCTATTTGGTTCCACGTGAATTTTAGGAATTTTTTAATTCTGTGAAGAATTATTTTGGTATTTTAATAGGAATTGCATTGAATCTGTAGATTGCTTTGAACAGTATGGTCATTTTAGTGATATTAATTCTTCTGATCCATGAGCATGGGAAATTTTCCTACTTGTTTGTGTTATGTACAACTTCTTTCATCAGTGTGTTGCAGATTTTTGTAGAGATTTTCCTTGGTTAAATGTATTTCTGGGGATTTATTTTTGTAGCTATTGTAAATGGTATTGTGTTCTTGATTTGATTCTCAGCTTGATTGTTATTGGTGAATAGAAATGCTACTAATTTTGTAGATAGATTTTGTTTCCTGAAACATTGCAGAATTCATTTATCATATCTAAGAGTTTTTGGAGGTTTCCTTAGGGATTTCTAGGTATAAGACCATATCTGTGAACAGAGGTAAAGATGTGACTTCCTGTTTTCTAATTTGGATGCCTTTTATTTCCTTCTTTCACCTGATTGCTCTGGTTAGGACTTCCAGTACTATGTTGAGTAGGAGTGGTGAAAGTTGACATCCTTGTCTTGTTCCAGTTCCTAGGGGGATTTCTTTCAACTTTTCCCCATTCAGTATGATATTGGCTGTAGGTTTGTCATATATGGCCTTTATTATTTTAGATTATGTTCCCTCTATGCCTACCTTGTTGAGAGTTTTTATTATGAGGGGATGCTGAATATTGTCAAATGCTTTATTATTATTACTTATATAATTTGGTCAAACTATTTTTTATCCATTCTGCCAATCTATATGTTTTACATGGAGCATTTAATCTATTTACAGTCAAGATTAATATTTATATGTGAGGTTTCATTCCTATCATAATGTTAATTTTTATCTAGTTGTTTCATAGGTTCTTTATTCTTTTTTTTTCTTCTATATATTTGTCTTTCTGGTTTCGTGGAGTTCTGTCATGCTGCCATTTTATTTCTTTTTATTCCTCTTTTGTGTAATTTTTTAATAAGACCTGTGAATTTTATACTTCCCTGTAGTTTTATGATGGTGAATATTGACCTTTTATTTCTGTGTTTAGAACTCCTTTTGGCCTTTTCTGTATGGCTGGTTTAGTGCTGATGAATTCCTTTAGCATTTATTTGTCTGGGAACAATTTTATATGTCCTTCTTTTAAGAAGCTTATTGAATAATATAAAATTTGAATGATTGATAGCTTTTTTCTTTAAGAACTCTGAAAATAGTACTTCAAATTCTTATGGCCTGTAAGGTTTTTGCTGAGAAGTTCACAGTCAGTTGGATGGGGCTTCTTTATAGCTTATTATATGCTTATCTCTTGCTGAATTTAGAATTTTTTTTCTTTGCATGGACTTTAGACAGTTTGATGACTATATCCCATGGTGAAGTCTTTTCTGCAATGTATTTTTCTGGTGTTTGCTGAGCCTCTTGTATCTAGATGTCTATATATCTTTCAAGGCAAGGAAGTTTTTATCAGTTATTTCTTTAGATATGTTTTCAAATGTTTTGCTTTTGACTCAGTAATACCAATAATTTGTAAGTTTGGTCATTAGGCAGTTCTGTGCTTCTTTATGGCTTTTTTATTTAGTTTTTTATTTTTTATTTACTCTTTTTTATTTACTTTTGTCTGGCTGGGTTAATTCAAAAGACCTGTCTTCAAGTTCTGAGATTCTGCTTGGTTTAGCCTATTGTTCAAACTTTTACTTTTAGTCTGTAATTTCTTCAGTGGGCTTTTTCATTTCCCGGAGTCCTTTTTGGTTCTTTGTTTTCTTTCTTTCTTTTTTTTTAAGACTATCTATCTCTTTGGTAAATTTATCTTTATATCCTGAATTGATTTTCTGATTTCTATGTACTGGTTTTTATTCTTCTCTTGAATCTCATTGAGCTTCTTTAAAATAAATATTTTGAATTTTTATCTGGAATTTCACAAACTTCATTTTGATTAGGATCCACAGCTAGAGTTAGTGTGATCTTTTGAGATTGTCATAACACTCTGCTTTTGCATACTTCAAGTATTGTTACATTTGTTCTTTTATTTGTGCCTATGGAGAAAGAGCCACTTCTTATTTTTGAGTTTACTTTCATTTGGACAGGATTTGTTTTCTTCTTCTCTTCTTGAGAATGCAACTATAATATATTTTAAGTAGTACAGTTTGATTTGCTGATGTATGTACTCAGTGGAAAAAGGTGTGTAAAAATTGTTTTACTTATAGATAGCCTTCATGTGGTGACTTTCTCAAATGTTAGCTGTGTTATTGGTGTACTGAATGGGTGAGCAGACTCACAGCCTCCTAAGACTCCACGGTGGAGGTCATGAGAAGCTTATCTCATTCATAAGCACTGTGCATTTGTGTCTGCAGAATTTGTAGTGGATTGTTCAGCTTGACTTCCAGGATAGTAGGTGGCACTCACAGGTAAGAGCTGGCTGCTGTGGTACCTGTAGGGTTTATGCTTAATTGTTGTTTACCAGAAGAAGTTCTCTGGTACCTCAGGCAATGAGCTGATCTGTAGACTATGCAGTGGTCTGTGTCCCATGTTTAGCCTCAGAGAATGAGGATGAAGCTGGGCAGAGGTGGACCAGGCAAACTCACACTCAGGCTTCCCAGTGTCAGGTGCAAGCACCTGCCCTCACAGGAATGGCAGGGAAGTCATCACGTCCCTGGTGAAATGACCATAGGTCTCTGCATGGTGAAGAGAGGGGCTGCTCGAGCACCATAGCCTAGGCAGGAGGGAGTGTTATCAATCTTCCTGTCACACCCCATCCCAGCACTTGGTATATCAGTTTAATCAGACACTGCTGTTTGTTTATAGGCCGCAATGTAGCCAAGAGCTGTAGGAGACGCCAGCTCCGTGGCTCAACAATGAACCTCTGTGCCATCTGGTAGTGGCTGCGGTGCGGAGTCTTCTACCACACCTCCAAACACACAGCTATCTGGTACTCCGGCTTTTCACTGCAGCAACACTGCAGCTGTGCGCAGAGGCAGGGAGGGACCGTTCCCTTCACTCAAGTCCAGAAGTGAAGGTGACTCTGACAGAGGGGTTGCAGTCTCCCCTTATAGCCCCAGATAGGCTTCCTTCCAGTTCGCCTGTGTCAACTTCATATGGGAGCAGTAGCTGCTATGTCTCTAGCAGTGTGGCAAGTGGGAAGAGAAGTTCCCCTCTCTTAAGCGTGGTTTTGAACACAGAGTCCGCTTGGCTGGTGGGATAGGATTTCCTTCTCACTTGCCAAGCCAAGCACAGAGTTGTGTCCCTGTTGGAAGTGGGGCCACCCCTCACAGCCCCAAGCAGGGAGCTCTCAGGCACTGGAAAGTGTATGCTTTGGTTTCCTTTGTCCCAGGAATTTTCCCATTGGTGCACTACACTTTCCCTTCCCATAGGAGTGGCACTCCCTGAGGGCTAGATTACTGGAAACCCTGCAGCTCCCTTGATTCCAGCCAGCACTGTGCTGCTGCAGCCATCTGAGTGGGTACTGGGTAATGTCAGCAGAACCTCCTGGGATATGGAACAAAGGCTGACATTCTCTGAGCAAGATACAGTCTCCTTATGGCTGTGCTCTCACAGTGGCATCCTGGCCCAGCCACTCAAGTGTTGGGGCAGAGTGAGCAACACAACGTGTGCTTATGGTCTGGTGTAATACCCTCCAGACATCCCCAAATCACTGCCAACACTAGTGTTCGGGTGTGCAAGGGTAGAGGAGCTCTCTCACAGTTTGGATACTGGCAGTCCACAGCTAGGATGACAGGAGCCAAAATAGTCTCATTTACTTTTTCCACTCAGCACTAAGTCCTCTGGGGCTCCCATCAATCTTTGCCAGCTGAGTTGGCCTCTCATTTCCTTCTTTTCCTGTGCCTCAGGTTTTTTCCTGTGAATTCTCCACTGGGCTCTAGTATTCTGTTCTTGATATTCTTTTGGAGTTAAAATTATCTAGTGATGATCTTTGTTTTTCTTTGTGAGAACAACTGGCACCTGATATCTCTAGTCAGCAATCTTTCTAATTACCATAATGAATCTTTTTTTTTTTTTTTTTTTTCTGGAAGAACACTTTGAAAAAAAAGCAGCTCTAGTTTGCCAACTGAGTGTGAGGGCAGAGATTTTTTTTAAAGACGAATTTGAAAGAAAGATGAACTGTTAGTTACATCAGGAAAAATTCTAGTGCTGTGATTACTCTGAATCCATCCACAGCAGTGGACAACCAGATATCCCTGGGATGACAGTCAGAGTGCACAGAGATTTATTGCTGGAATGAGCAGTTCCCCTGACATCGGTATTGAGCTCTAGCTGATCAAACATCAACGACTATAGGCTGTAACCTTATCCTGGGAACTGCTGTCTAAGAGATGATGAGTAATGATGTGGTGAAATATTTTATGGAATTTTGTTTTACATAATTTACATACTTTGTAAGAGGGTTTTATTGACTTCTGTCTGTATAATTTGGGGTCATTAAGACTAGGATCTGGTAAGTTGGAGAGTCAGAAGCATTGAACTGAGCAAATCAATAGAAATACTTCTTAGTATGGGGGTTAAGAATCATGTTAAGAGTGTGAGATCCACTTCTTAAATAATATTCATATGAACTCTAAGTTCAAAAGCAGATTCCCAACTTAAACTAGCTTTTCTATTCCACTAAAAAACATGAGCAATCCTTCAATTAGGATAGCCAACTAATTGGATGGGACAATCAATTTCTTTACTTAGCTCCTCCAAAATCACTCTAAAACAGTCTTTAAATAGTTTTTCCAAGAATTTGAGGGAAACAATGTTTGGACAAGAGGCTCTAATTTTATTTCAAATTTGAAACTAAAAATTTGATTTTTGTTCTGTAATGCTCAAGACTGATTACTTTCTGACTTTTTCATTTTAGCCATTCTGGTAGGTGTGTAGTGGTTTCTGATTGAGGCCTCAATTTGCATTTCCAGTGAAGTTTAACAACTATTTATATTTGAATATTGTCGTTTGTGATATATCTGCTCATCTCCTTGGCCCATTAAAAACACTGATTTGTAAGAGTTCTTTATTCTGAATATGGGTCTTTTGTTAAATATAAGAATAGTGAATATAGTCTCCCATTTCTTGGGTTGCCTATTAATTCTACTAATAATGTCTTTTGATAAATATAAATTATTTCAGTATAATGTAGCCATTTACATTTTACCCCCATTGTGGATAGAACTTTGGGGACCTATTAAGAAATATTTTCCCACATTAAGAAAATTGTCTTCTGTTTTTCTACAAATGGTTTATTGTTTTACATGCCATATTTAATATTCAACTCATCTGGGATTTATATTTTATGATATTACATGAGAGCCAACACACATAATTCTATATGGCTACTTCATTACAGTGTTATAATTTTTGATTATTTGTAAGTTATAATCCAAAGACCCTGATATGAGATCAATATTAGGGTATTTGAAAGACTTTTCTCAGATTTAGGAATTCTCTAGTTTTTCTTAAAAGTACACACAGTGGGACTGCTAGAGAGATGATAGTGTTATATTTAAAATCCCCAGACATATTGGTGAAGAAACCAACAAAATACATATGCACCTATAATTTAAGGGAAAGATATCTCAATGAAACTTAAATATAAATGGTTGAAAACAAAGCAGTAACGGTTAAATAAGTACTATAAATATTTGTGTGTGTGAAACAGAAAGAATGAATAAGACATCTTAAGAAGCTAAGGCTAACAGAACCCAAGCAGAAAACAGGCACTAGTGCAAAGATCAGGGAAGTAATTTGAACACAGTAGCTGAAACTAAAAGGCTGTTGCACACTGAAAGAAGTTCATGGTAAAGTCTGAAGGAGCTGAAGCAATCTATGCTCTCCCTATGAAGTGTCCGAACCATGAAGCCAAGACTACCTTTTCAAAGCTGAAATTTGGATCTGTATGAACAGCATAAGACAAAAGAAGGAAAAGGCTCAGACAAAAATGCGGAAGGAAACAAATACCTGGAGATATCTGCAAGAATAAAACCATATTTTTGATCCCTTCACAAAAGTAAGAGAAATGATAATGTTGAAGTGTAAAGCTAAACAATTATCTTGACCCAACCCTTCTTCTTAAAGTTTAGGAAAATTAAAATTACATAAAATTTGGGAATAAAAAGCATTGTGTTTGATTACCGTGGAAATGTATTGCAAGAAAAAAGTTGGAGAAGAAAGAAACCACATAACAAACCTGTAGACAAAACAATAGCAAACCAAACAGATGAAACTATAACCTACTATTCCGAAATGGGCTAAAATGGACAAGAAAATAAAGAGAAAACATGAAAGAACAATACAGATTACCATCGGTAAAAAACTCAGAAATGAAATCACAAAAATAAAAAAATAATTAAAGGGAAATATTTCAAAAATCAGTATTAAACTAAAAAGAGAATTAAAACAGTAGATCATTCCTCAACATAATTAAAAGATGAATAGAAAGAATGCTGAAACCAAAAAAGAAATGACATCTCAGATAAGCATTAACAAAAGTAGCAAAGGAATTGTCTATTCAAAGAAAATCTAATATATATATATAATGCAAATTCTCAGAAAAAATCAAAGGAAATAAATAGTAATAATAAAACTTTAGGAAACTGGAAAGTCACTAGCATAATTAACAAGGAAACTTAGTCTAGTAAAAAATGACAATAAACTTTAAAATTAGTCTTTAGATAGCCAAACAAAAAGAGGAAATCACTTGTAAGGAAGATAAAATTATCATGTCATCAAACTTTTTAAATTGGAGTTATGTCAGATGCCAGTGCTTAACCAAGGAGACATATTCGTAGAAAGAATAAATGAATCAATTATATTACATCCTTCTAAACTGATTTTCAAAATAAAAGCATCATTTATAGTTATGAAAATGAAAATCCCAGAAAATTCTATTTCCATGAGATTCTTCTAATGAATATGCCAGAGAATGAGCTTCAGATTACCCAAAACTTTGGGAAGATGTAGATTAAAAGTCTGTAATGAAGTATTATATTTATCTACATATCTATTTTATCTATGTATTAATATCTATGTGTGTTTGTGTGTGCATCATCTAGAAGAATAAATTAATGAAGGAGGCTAAAACAACAAATAACTCAAAAGTAATGATTATATTCAATTCCCAGATTGTGATCACATCATAAGGAATCAAGGAATTTGGAGAAATTGCTGATTTCACATCTAGGGCAGCAAATGTATAGCTCTGGAACAATTTTACAGATCTGATAGCAAGAAGGTTATCAAAGAGCACTAGAGTTGAACCAAAAGAATTTAAAGACAAATTGAAAGAGGCTCCCAATTCAAAATTAAGATAATTTGTGATTCTATGCAAGTAACAACTATAAGAGATTCAGAATTTTAAGTGTTTTATCCATGGAATCCATCTGACAATCATTTGAGAAGTATTGGCAACAATTAGAGAAGGATAGTAAATCAACATATTATTTTTAAAGCTGTTAAATAAGGGGAAAGAATCATGCATTTATCCTTCCCTTCCTATATGAACTGTACCATGGGGTAAGCAAATAATTGAAGACAGTGTCTCTTTAAAGAAGTCTAGTCATCCCTTTATACATGGGGGATTTGTTCTAAGACTCCTCCCGCACATAGCCAGATCTGTGAATATCTAAGTCCCGCAGTCAGTTAGCCCTGCAGAACCCGCTTTACTGTACAAAAAGTCAGCCCTCTGTATACATGGGCTTCACTTTCCACCACTACTATACTTTCTGTCTGTGTTATTTTCCATGTATAAGTGGTCCCGCGCATCTCAAACCCATGTTGTTCACGGGTCAACTGTATTCCAACTAATAAATGAAAATGGAATAATAGAATTAGGATATTGCAATTTTGCTGAGTATATGCTATTGTATATATACATGCCAATCTATACGCATTTTATATGCCATTTTGCAACCTTTAAGGGCTTGCAGGATTTAGGCCCTGAAGATCAACAGCTGCTAATAACATAAAAGTAGAGGTTAACAAGACATAGATGTCCCTGATTTAAAAAACAGAAACAAACAAACAAACAAAAAACAAAAAAAACTCATATTTTCTGAAGTAGTCATGCCAAAAACCAAACCAAAATCAAAATAATTTCGAATTTGATCAGGATTCTACATTCAGCTTTCATGTTGTAGGACATTTGGAGTAGTGAAGACCATTTTAATAAGAATGTAGACAGCAAAATCTAAACTATGGCAACTCTAAAGGACCATATTTTTCTTTTTAAATTTTTAGAGCTGGGGATCTCACTCTGTTGCCCAGGCTGGAGTGCAGTGGTGTGATCATAGCTCACTGCAGCCTCGAATTCCTAGGCTCAAGGGATCCTCCCGCCTCAACCTTTTGAGTAGCTGAGATCATGGGGTTGGGGGGAGCCACAGAACCCAGCTAACATTTCTTAAATAAATAAATTCCAAGAAAAGAGATAGAGACAGAAGGAGAGAGACAGGAAGAGAGAGAGAGAGAGAGAGAACCTAGAGGTAAGAAAAGAGATTTTAAAATATTAAGCAATTGTACTATGTAGGCATTATTTAAATCTTGCTTCAAAAAAATAAAATATAAACATAAAAGAAAACATCTTTGACATTTATGGGATGACTAAAAATTTGAGCTCTCTGCATAATTGATGATATTAAAAGATTGTTAAATTTTTGGAAGTTTCATAATGTGACTGTTAAAAAAGGAGCTCTAATATTCTAGAGACATACAAAAATTTTGACAAATGAAATTATATGATGTTTAATATTTGATTTAAGAAATTGGAGATGTGGAAAATGGGCGAAACTCAGATGAAGCAAATTTGACCACGAATTGGTGACAGCTGGTTGGTGGTATGTGAAGGGACATTTTAATATTCCATCCACTTTTGTATATGCTTGAAGTGTTCCATAATAAAAAGTTGCAATAATAATAACGGTAAGTAGATATGCCGTTCTTGAAAATAGCAGAGTGCACACGTGGCACACAGAAAAAACAAACCTATCTTGTCTTTTTCCCTAGGTCTGCACTCAGGAATTTTAAAATTCATCTTTCTCCAGAAACAAAATCTTTATTTTTTATATGCCATATTTGCTCAGAGCTGTTCAAACTTTTCTCATGAGACACCAATTATACCATCTCATTTATTGCTTGTTGTTTTTGTCTGTCATTCATAGAGCGTGTCAGCCTTTTATTGTGTTTATTACAATACAGCAAACCTTTTCCCTGGGACCATCTGGAGTTCTCCTCCTTAATAATATTTCTTTCAACACCTACTAGCTCTGAGGTAGTTGTGAGCATGCTCATAGGCTAAAAGAGGCATCTATTTCATGGCCATGTTCTGTCAAATCCATTTATTTGAACATTGTGAGATCAATTTGTTATGGACTTTTGGTTAGATCGGTGTGTTTTAATTGGCACTAGACATGAGCTGGGTATTAAATGTACTCTTGGCATCCCTAATTGCAACACAACTATTGCCCTATTCTGGTAAACACCTGCTTTAGAGCAGTCATTCTGTACAAACTTCAAACACATCTGCCAAGTGTTTCTAATAGACAGCACAAGTCACTAGGCTAGAAATGACAGTCATTTAAAGTCCTCTGCAATTATGGATCCTCCAAGAATTTAAAAGAAAAAGTTGGCATTTTGGGGAATAACTTGGAATCATTATACAGTCTGTTTTGAATATGAGCTCAGTTCTACTAGGCCAAGTGGACTGGTGAGCAAGAAAAGAATTAACTTCTAAAAAATGAAGAAGATAGTGCCATAATTCATTAAGTTTTTAACCAAGATTAGTGATAAGTTTTTCCTTAGGTTTCATAATGAATTTGATTCTTTAACAGCAATAATTGTATTCATTTTTTCTATATTAAAAGCATTTTTTCTTCAAGATAACTCAACTTCAGGATCCAAAAAAAGGCCAGAAAATTCGATTTTCAGTTACATCAAACCACAAACTTTATCATTGTCCAATAATGTAAGGTGCACATTTCCTTGCAATTAATTTCCTTAATAATTTTACCTTAGGGTCTTCCTCTATGATGACCTTGGCAATTTTGATCATAGCTAAGGCTATCAAAATATTTACAGTGAGTTGCTAAGTCCAAGCAGGCAACATTATGTTTCATATTCTGAAGTACAATGAATACATTAAGAATTGTGCTCCTTGCAGTTGTGCAAAATAGTAGCACTGATATTTAAACTATAGAGAAGAAAATACCTATGCCAAAATGGAACAAGTTATCTTTGTACGTTCCACAAACCTCTCTGAAATATTCCTTAACACCTCACCTTCTCTAAAAATGAAACCTTTTCAAACTTCACAGCATGTTTTGTCTTTGATTAAAAACATGGATTTTCACAACAAACTTCATTAAAGGTAAAATGTTTCTGTAACCAAATAAGAGACTGTGATATTTATATTACAGAGATTTTTATTTAAAAGTAATTGTTGACTTGTTTCCAAGCCTATGGGGAAAATAAAGTAGAAATTTAAATGGCAGACTTGAGAGAAGAAGTCAAATGTAGCCACAAGGCAAATGGAACATGCAGTTTAAAAGCTTTGTTGATGAAAAGCGTCAAACTCTATAAAATATTTAAGGAGATTTATTCTGAACCAAATATGAATGGCCATGGCCTGTGACAGAGTTCTCAGGAGGTCCTGAGAACATGTCCCCAAGGTGGTCAGGGTGCAGGTTGGTTTTACATATTTTAGGGAGGCATGAGATATCAATCAAATACATTTAAGAAATACATTGGTTTCGTTTGGAAAGGTGGGACAACTCAGAGCGGGGGCTTCCAGCCTATAGGCAAATTTAAATATTTTCTTGTTGACAATTGGTTGAGTTTATCTGAAGACCTGGAATAAAGGCAATGTTCAGGTGAAGATAAAGGATTGTGGAGACCAAATGTTACTGTGCAGAGGAAACTCTCAGATGGCAGACTTCAGAGAGAGCAGGTTGAAAAATGTTTCTTATCGGACTTAAAAGGGTGACTGGCTCTTAGTTGAATTATCTCCCGGATCTGTGAAGGAAGAAAGGAAAACAAAGGGGAAAGGGGATTATCTATAGAATGTGGATTTTTCCCACAAGAAACTTTGCAGAGCAATTTCAAGGTATGTCAAGGAAATGCATTTTGGGATAAAACCTTTTGAATTTTTCCCTTGTTTTGCTAGAGTCAGATTGGAAAGTAAGTCACGATATACAAGGTTAAATAAAACCCATCTGATGAGAATTTATGGTTTGTAGGGCATGACACCCCAGACTCCTTAGAAAGGAGTTTGGATGAGATTAAAAAAAAATCAGAGCTGAGTCCTCAGTGCCCCTGGTTGGCCAAAAAGCATTCCATAGAATGCATGTGCAGGCCAATAATAGTAGCAGGTCCCTCGGCGCTGGGAAAGCTCATTTCTAGGGTTGTCTGATTCGGCCATCTGGGAAGGTCCCGTAGTGCTAGGAAGGCTTGTCCCTCAAGTCCTCTGATTTGATGGTAATAGTTTTAAATATTAGTTATTTGGATAATGGGGAAAGGACATGGACTGACCTGATGTAATAGCCAATTGTTTAAGGGGTGAGATGGAGTCAGGCCTAGGGTTAAATCTAAAAAAAAAAAAAAAAAAAAAAATCCCGGATCAGATCTATTTTCTGGGCTATCATCTTCCAGATCTTTAATTGTGCCTTTCATGCTGCTGTATCTGGCATAATATTTACAAGAAAATATCTAATGTTAATATAATAACAAATATCATAAAGATAGTGAAGATTTTGCTGTCTGAGGTTTTAGGTAGAATCAGAGGGCACTAAACAACCCAATCAGCCAGAAAATAAAAACTCCACATGTATCATCATATTCTTTGTTTAGACTTACAATGTGTTTACCCTCCTTATTAGGAGTTATTTGAACCCTATGATAAATCTGATTTGAAAATTGTGGGACTAACATTAAATTGGATTTTAATAAATGTAATCTCTCTTATGGCTAATTTATCACTATAGGTATTGCATGCTGAGGGGGTATAAATTAAATGTGAGAAATGTCTGGTCCTTGATGTCTAAATTGTTATAGACTTGTTAACAGTGGACAAATCTATTTTTCCCATCACTTTTGTATTGCACCATATACTGGTACTTGGGAGAGAAAACGTTTTGTCACAGGAGAAGTCATATATTTCTACAGTGTCATTTTTCCTTAGCAGGACTTCCTGTGGCTGAGGGTCGTAAGAGTCAAAAGACTTATAGCCAATTAATTGTTCTGGGCCAGATAGGAATGGATGTAGACTGGCATTTGTTACTTCTTAAAATTATTATTTTAAGTAAAAAGGCTGACAGAAAAACCAAAAGGAAAAGTTACAAGACTGACTTATTTTTAACTTCTATGTGTTGAGCTGCTGTGAGCTTGGTTTTTGTTACAGCCTTACAGCAATTAGCTATACAAAACATGAACATTGTTCTGAAAAATTAAAACAAATATAAAGATAGAGTTATCTTCACAACTCAAAGTGGGAGTATTATATCCGGGAGGCTTTGTTACAAGGTATTTTATCCTGTTGGTAAATATTTTCCTTTAATTTTATAGTAAGCAGATAATTCGTATGGTTAGGGTGGATGCAAAAGTGACACATAATCATTTAGAAGGCAACTAAACTTGTTTTACCAGCTGTGTAAGAATTTTTTGTACCCCCTTCTTGATTTGGAGGGCTTGATCTTGTCCTAATTTTGTCCCCCAAAACTGGCCTTTACAATCTTACATGCCCACCTCTTCTGCAATAGTCCCTGGAACAAGAGCGAGGCAGCTTGTAGAGTTTTAGCAGCAGAGCATTAGCGGTGAAACAGACCAGGCCCAGTGAGATGCCAAATGATGGAGATTCATATCTCTGGTCTTTAGAATACTATGATTTTGGTTTCCTTGGAAGTAAAACAAAAAGAGATAAATAACATTTATAGTTTGACAATTTTAAGAGTAATTCCTATGTCATAACAGAAAAAGTAACCTATTCTGTTAGGGCACGAACTAAAAATATGAAGAAAAATTATCATCTGGTACTTTTCTAGAGAATTATTGTAGCCAAGAAATAATGCTTTAATCTGCATTCAAAAAGTGAGGGCTGAAATCTAGTATTAAGTATAACGTTTTACCCTTGAAATATTTTTTTTAGCCACCTCTTTTATTAAAGAGAATATTACAGCATGGCCAATTTGTGTTCAAGGTTAGTTTTAGGCTTCTTATGCTTATCTGATTATTTGCATAAAATGCAGCAAGAAAGTGACTGGTCATATAGTCTCCTTTTAAAGTTGGTTTTGCCGAAACTTTACCTCAAAATAGGCTATTGTAGTTCCAGTCTTGGTAAAATAACCAGTGTCTCCAATTGTTTTTTGTTTTTTTTTTTTTTAAAAAAAACAACTATTATTGAACTTATGCAGACAACTACATTGCCATAAAATTATAATCTGAATTTTGGAAGATTCAGAAAGGTAAATTTGTCTACAAAAACATGCTGTACACAAATAACTTAAAAGAGAAAGATTTTCTTTACCCTAATTTAGCCAAAGCAGCAGCTTTTAAAACAATAATGTTTGTTTACCTTGGAAATACCATTACTGTAGAATTTAGCAGCTGCTCACAATTAGTCCTAGAAAAGAGGCTCTCTGCCTATTAGGTAGCAAGATTTTATGTAAGCCATTTTTTTTTTTTTTTTTATTAAGGAACCTTTTGGGAAGCATTGTTTCCATTAGTATAGGGGTAGTTTCAATTAATATTCCATAGCAAGACAGTAAATGCCCCATCAAGTAGAACTTGTCTAGCTCAGTTGTTATTGAAAAGTACTCACAGTTTTTGCCATCAGCCCAGATAAATGCTCCACACAAAAGTTACACAGTGGAGGATTTACATGAGCAAATTCACATGTCTTCAGTTTTATGGTACTAGAAAGGGGAAAACATTCCCCTGTTAGGTATAGTACCCATTTTCATAAGACATTTAGGTAAAGGGGGTTACAACTACCTGACATAAAGCTTGTTTAAACATCTTACGTTTTATAAATTTATTAACCTGTATGTTTTCGTGTTCTTCCCACGAAGCCTTTTTTTACCCCCAGACCATTTTACCTTTTCTGGTGAAAAGGGTTTGGGTTCCCAGGAGGGAGTTGCCTCTGTAAGACCTATGAGGGACAGCAGATTTGATAAGGCTTCTTAAACAGACTTATTATTCTGTGGGGCACCATGTAAAAGGTGCTCCCTTAACCCCCAAATTTACCGTGGCAGAGGTAATAGACATTATTTGGTGGGAGTGTTCCTGGACCAAACTGAGGGTTGGACTGCTATTTTCATGGCCCAGCAACGAGATGAAGATGAACTGGGGAGGAAGAGAGTTTTTATTTTCTGCAACTGGTTACAGGGAGAAGGCCTGGAAATGATCACCACACCAACTCAAAATTACAAAGTTTTCCAGAGCTTATATACCTTCTAAGTGATATGTCTATGTGTAAGTGTGCATTCAGTTAAAGACACAAGTGATTAACTTCTTGTAATCTATAATTAAGGTCTGAGTCCTGAAGGTCTGAGTCCTGAAGACCTTCTTCTGGAGCCTCAGTAAATTTACTTCATCTAAATGGGTCTAGTTGCGAGGGTGATTACCCTTATCTCATCTCCTGCTAAATCATAAAGGTTTTGGGGAGTTCCTTTAGACCCCAATAAACTTGTTTGTGAAGGCCTGGGGAGTTTGTTCAGACCCCCAATAAAACTTGTTTAATCCTAAAAGGGTCCTGTTAAGAATTCCATTGTTATTTTGTCATACTTAAAGCCCCAGGAAAAGCCTAAGCAAAACTCTTGGTGGGCTCTTTGTTATATTCCAGCCTTTGTATAAGGACACTGGCTCAATTTAGCTTTTAATGTTTAACCTAGCTACTCAGTCAGTGCTGGGACAGTTGTAAAGGAGGGCTGTGTTAATGAGGCCTGGCCTGCCACAGGAGGATATCTTAAAGTTATCATAAAGCTGGTCCAACATGGCTTGCGTATGAAACATATTAACTGCATCCTCTGTGGTATTTCACTTGGTATTTTACAGGGAGAGTTGGGCAGTCCCTTCTCAGGGCAAACAGGCTTTCTAATGGCATTATCTGGCCCACCAGGCTGATTGCTTTCTCAGGAATAACCCCCTGTGCATTTATATCACATATACTCAGTGACTGTTTAGTAATGAGCTGTGGGTACTGCATTAATTCAAACAAGCTCTTAAATTCTGTAGTATTTAGAATTAAGAATTTTATCCTTAAAGTGGTTATTTTTATAATCTGCTATAGTAAAGAATTTTCTTTAAAGAAGCTGAATGATACCAACTTACAAAATGGAACAATTCCTTTACATTATGCTCTTTGGTTTTAAATAGTTACTTGGTTTTACCCTTCCCCCATATCGACTATTTTATTGGTGACCACAGGGCTCAGAGTTAACTTTTGTTGCCCTAGCTTCTTTCTTTTCTTTTTCTTTTTCTTTTTTTTTTTTTAATAAAAACCCATTTAGTTTTATCTGTATAATTTCCTCCATTATAAAGCAATTCTTAAATGGGTTCTTAACCAAAAACCTCACATTTTTTTGAAAATTAACATTATGATTTATAAAATTTTAACAAAAGCATATTTTATGCTTCTACTATTTTAACTTTTAGTAACCCAGATTTCCATTGGGGAAAAAAACTGAGGGTTTAAACATGACTTTAAAATTGTTAAATTACTGGAGAGTTTTGAGATTAAATTTACCAAATTAAGATTACTAAGTTTATATAAATGAAAAGGCATCTGAGCTAGCTTTTACCAATCTGATAAGCACTTACATTTTTAAAGTTACTTGATTAGAGCTCTTCTATGTAGTTTGGTAGTGAAATATCACTTCTACATTACACATATAAAAATAGAGATATAACAGGCATGCAAAATAAAAGCCATCTTCAAAAAAATACTTTATTTGCCTGTTTTCAAAAACAATTTTTCTCCCTTACTTTAGATAATGAGTAAAAGTTACAGAAGCCAACAAAAGGTGAAGGAGAGAGCCAGAATTCAAGGCCTTTTCAAAAGAGAAAGAGTTGCATTTTTAAGATATCAATCTGAAGAATGTTAAAGGAAATAGATTATAGAATTTAAAAATTCTAAAACTTCTTGCATTAAAAATAAGTCAATATTTGTAATAAAATCTTGTTTTAACCAATTATTTAGTTTTGTATTAGTGCATTTTTTAATATGAAAGACCCATCTCTAGAAAGACTATTATGATTTCCTTTAATCACAGCCAACTGAATTATGTAACCCCTTTGAATATTCCTTCTTACTAACCTTATTGTGATTTACCTAGAACATTTACAATGGTTAGACTCTCTGTTTTACCCTAAATATCTCTCTTTCTTGAACAACCCAGTTATTTTATTTTAGGGCAAAAATTCACCACACATGATTCTTTCTTATATCAAATTACTTTCCTTTTACCTTCTTTACCAAAAATACCTCTTTATATCGTTAACTTTCTTTACAGCTCTTATCGCCTTCTTTACCTTGTTTTATATATAACCCTTAAATAAGCTTTGAATTAGACACATTTTACCTTTAATAAGAACATTTAAAAACAAATTTTTTCTATAATTCTTATATTGCAAATTGTTCAGATACTTATCAATTAATAACTTTAGATCCTAAATTATGACAAGTTTGCTTACAAAGATATATTTTATTACATTTTCCTGATTAATTTAGTAGTTTACCTAGATTATTTACAGAAAAACTGTGAGAGCCAATATTTAGTTATTTTCCTAATTACCATTTTTATAGCTGTGAATTTCAGGTACTTAAGTAATAAAACATATGGTTAAATTTAAGGGTATTTATACCAATAACTCAGTATTTAAGCTGTTTTCATTTAAGACAACAATATTCCATAAGCACATACAAGCAAAGATTCTGTCTTGGGCTGGGTTTATTGTTTATAACCCTTATTGCAAATCTTATAGTATTCTGTAGGAATAAACATGAAACTACATGATCGATGGATGCAAACAAAATGCTAACAATTCTAAAGATATTGCTGATATTATTTTACCAATAATTTTAAAGCTGGCTTATTTGATAAATGTTTTAAGTCATGTAAACTTGAAAAAGCATTTGACTAGTATCTGATTTTAAACTTTACCTGATTTTAAATACTTTTGTATATTTTTTAGCCAATTAATTAGAGCTCTTTATATATTTTTAGTAGTGAAAATATTGTGTACACACACGTAAATATATAGATGTATTAGGCATGATGATAGAAGCACACTGCATAGAATCATAAAGACCTCCTTTTTTTTCCATTTTTTAAAATCTTACCCTAGGCAGTTGTTAGCTATATAGCCTTAAATTTACATATTACAGGCAACTCAGGTGACAATCAGATAGCAAATTTACATCATAGGGTAAGAAGAGAAAGTCCTGTGTGCTAGAGGGAAATTAAAGTAGATTTAATTGCCAATTAAACATAAAATTATACGTCTATTATAAAGGCCTTTAAATACACACACACACACACACACACACACACACACACAGAGTTCCCATAGCTATTAGTCAGTACTTTAGTCATGAGACAAATACAACTGTACCAGCTTGCAGAAAAAAAGCAAACAACAACAACAACAAAAACTCACTGTTAGATAACAGTGGTTTTTATCTCAGTAGAAAAGTAACAGCAGATGATAGCAGGCAGAAAAGAAAATAGAACCTAGGAACTCTAGTTTGCAGATTGACCTAAGGACTCATTTTCCTTAATGTAAATGTGTACAAAGATCATATTACTTCCATAAACTCTGGCAAATAGAGGTGCCATAAAACCTGTGGAGTGCTTGAAAGGGGCCATTCTCCTGATTTTCTCCTTATTCTTAGATTTGTTTCCCGCTTTTTTTTTTTTTTTTTTCCCTTAAAAGGAGGAGCTGAGCTGTAGCCTAGGGTTTTTGTGTGGTGGATCAATGCATGCTGTTTGTAGGCAGGACTCCACAGTGTGTCACTATTGAGTCGTTTCCACCCTCTTTCGTGCCTCAGTTTCTTTCTCCAGAGGTCTATGAACTCTGAGAGGGCTCAAAATGCTGGGTGATCAGCCCTGATAGGCATTTCCTGGATGAGCCTTTTTTAAATTAATTTTTGTTAAGGATTTCCCTGCAGGGCCACTGCATGTCTTGAGGGGTCAAGCCCCCAGACACTCCCACAAGGCCTCCAGTCACCCAGGCGTTCCTTTCAGCTGGGAGGAGCAAATGCCCTGAAAAACTGAGTCTCTCATTTATCTATGAAAACAACAGTTCAGTTCCTCATGCAAATATGCAAGACAAGCGGAATTAAGATAAATTGTAGGAGAAAAAGCATTAGAGAATTCCCTTTAGAATGCATCTCTGAACTAGAATTAGGATCCTTAAACAACAACTTTCTAGGAGAAAACCAACTTAGAATAAATCAAGGACCGTCAACCAGAGGGAGGTCCAGGGCTCAGGAGGACTTACCAGTTCCACCGGAGGAGAAGCTAGAACTCAGTGGGACTTCAGTGGGCCTCTGCAGGCACCTTAGCTTCAGTTTCTAGCAACTCCTTTGGGATCCTGCGTCTTCTCCAAGTTCCCATGTGTTTGGGTGCCAGATTATTGTTGACGAAAAGAATCATATTCCAAGCCAAATATGAGTGGCCATGGCCTGTGGCACAGCCCTTAGGAGGTCCTGAAAACATGTGCCTAAGGTGATCAGGGTACAGCTTGGTTTTATGAATCTCAGGGAGGCATGAGACATCAATCAAATACATTTAAGAAATGCATTGGTTTTGTTCAGAAAGGCGGGACAACTCAAAGCGGAGGTTTCCAGGCTATAGGTAAATTTAAACACTTTCTAGTTGACAATTGGTAAAGTTTATCTGAAGATCTGGAATCAAAGGACATGTTCAGGTCAAGAA
Organism: Chlorocebus sabaeus; assembly: GCF_047675955.1. Taxonomy (NCBI): domain Eukaryota; kingdom Metazoa; phylum Chordata; class Mammalia; order Primates; family Cercopithecidae; genus Chlorocebus; species Chlorocebus sabaeus. Next base: position 66,371,573 of record NC_132918.1, read on the forward strand.
AAAGGATTGTGGAGACCAAGTTTTATTGTGCAGAGGAAGCTCTCAGATAGCAGATTTCAGAGAAAGCAGGTTGAGAAATGTTTCTTATCAGACTTAAAAGGATGCCTGGCTCTTGATTACCTCCTGAATCTGGAAAGGAAGGCAGGAAAACAAAGGGGAAAGGGAATTCTCTATAGAATATGGATTTTTCCCACAAGAGACTTTGGGGGGCAATTCCAGGGTATGGCAAGGAAATATATTTTGGGGCAAAACATTTTGAATGTTTCCCTTGTTATGACAGAGTCAGATTGGAAAGTAAGTCACAATATACAGGGTTAAATAAAACCCATCTGATGAGAATTTATGGTTTGTAGGACATGACTTCCCAGATCCCTTAGAAAGAAATTTGGGTAAGAGGGAAAAAAAAAAAAATCAGAGCTTAGTCTTCAGCTTCTGTGCTATATTGAATTCCAAAACTGTTATTTTTAAGAGGGTTCTAAAGTTGGCAATCAAAATTCTCTCATCCTTAAATTAAAACAGTGAATTTAATGAAATGCTTTTAAAAATAAATACACTTGGGTGGCCTGTTTTGAATACTTTAGAGATAGATAACCTGATTACAAACCTTAAGAAGAAACAAGAGGAATGCCTTTGAGATATGTTTTTGAAAGCCAGGGCTTCACTCTCCTTTCTTATATTTCCTTAAGCTTCATCATGAGAAACTATTTCAGATATTTCAAAAAATTCATATTAGCCAATTAATGATTGCATTGTTCACATGTTTGTGTATGTTTGTGTGTCTTCTGTTAGTGAATGTTCAACTTCATGGTAGTTGATTGATCCTATCTAAAACAAAAGTATTTTCAAAACATAATGTCTAGTATGATGAATCTGACAGGTCTGGCCATAACTGTAGAAAGAGATGGAAATATATGTGTTTTCATTATTACATGATAAGCAGAACTTCTTGTTGGTCAGATTCAGGAGAAAATTCGTGTCTACTTACCATTGTACTTAATGGTGTCTGTGTATTAGCGAAAGACAAAATTTGAACAACTCTTAATATAGCAATCATGCCACTAAAGAGCTCCTCATCCAGATTATCTGTAAACTTTGACTCTAAGTGTAAAACCAAAGCCAATGACTTTAATTTCTGTACAAGAGTACAGAATCCTAATTATTATTTTCAGAATTAATACAACTCTATCTTTCCCTCCCTCATCACAATTCACAATCAATCCCTCTGACCTTAACCTTCTTTAGAAAGAATTAACTTACCTGCCTTTCCTTTTACTTTCAGATTCAATTACAAAACGTGGAATAATATGGCCTTTACATTTGGTTCCAAATTTTTATCCAGGGCACTGAAACTATGAGAGAGTAGATTTCAGCATAATAAATGTAAGAACTTTCAACAGCATTATCGAAGATGGAACTGATTCCTATCATAGGTGGTGGATTCACTCTTAGTGGGCAACCACTTGCCTGTATCGTTTCAGGTGTGAGGTACATGTAAATGGAAACATAACAAAGTAGTTAATGGAATGGTCAGGCTTCCAAGGCTCAAATCACAACTCCTTTACTTACTAGCTGCATCAACTTAGACAAGTCAGTTTTCTGTACTTATCTTTATCATACTTACATGTACAATATTATGTGAAGATCAAACTAGATACCATACATAAACTGGGTAATGATATAACTTGTTACTCAGAATAGGCCACTTCTGAGATTGAAGAAGGGGTTAATAATAACTATGTCAAGAAAATAGGTGTTCTATCCAGGGGATTCTACAGCCAAAAATGTAAAAGATGGCCTGACATAAATAAGAACTGACTAGGTATTAGCTCTTAATATTGTTGTTGATGTTACTGTTGTTGTTTTAGTTATTGTCAAAAAAGATGACTCTAAGGGTTTCTTCCAACATTGAGATTCTAAGATTTGCTAATAAATAGCTGTTATTTGCCAGCCCTGGTGAATTCATTTTCAAACTACCCAGCTCAGGAGAGAGGTGAGAGAGTGAGAGGCAGATGGTAAATGTGAAGGAATATGTTTATTTCCAGAATCAATATGCTTTATCTTCGGCACACCAGCTAAGCATAAAATGGAGAATATCTCTGTCAAATCTGTGGAGGAGACCACTTTGTCAAATTGGCAACTTTCTTTCTTCCTATCAACTTTATATCATGAAAGACAAGTAAATTGTGTTGATGTTCTCTGTTGTGACATGCACTGACATGATTGATATGAAGTAACTTTCATGTTGCATAAATGAAAAGAAAATAATGGTATCATGTAGCCAAATGGAGAGTGTCAGGCATAGAGGACCCCTGTGAACCAGAAACATTTTGTTCTTATTTCTCCTCAAGTTAAGAAGAAAAACAACAAAGTCACAGTTTTACAAGCTAGGGTGGTGCAGTAGAAGTATGTTAATGCTTTCTACTATAGGGTTGTTAATAGAGTAATTTTTGAAAAAGGTAAAGTCGTGATTCTCACACAGGTATAAATTGAACATGTGTTAAAAATTTAATTCATTAATTAAATAAGGAGACCAGCAGATGTCAAATCAGTTCAAAGGAAAATCCAAAGAACAGGTATATATATGTAATATATAGAAAGAACAGGAACAGGTATATGTATATATGTATATAGATATATAGAGATATGTGTGTGTGTATAAAGAACATTGTGTGTGTATAAAGAATATTGAAATCAATGTGCAAATGGAAGACAAAGCTGGCTCCACAGCTGGAGAAAAAAGTAAATTCAGCCTCTGACAAACAGAATTTACATGTTTATAGGCATGAATTATTTTGCATTGCTATCAATTACTATTTTGCATTATCTATACGTAACAATGTTTTTAGTCATAGAATCAGAATCAGATAACCCAAAAAGGACCTCTAGACTAGGGGTTGGCAAACTGTGGCTCTAAGCAAGCAATCCTTGTTTGTGAATAAAGTTTTACTGAAATATAGTCATGTCCTTTTGTTTATGCGTTGCTTATCATGTTAAATGGCAGAGTTGAATAGATGCAATGAAACTTTGTAGCCTACAATCTTGAAGTATTTACTAGTGAGTCCTGTAAAGAAAAAGTTGCTGATCCCTGCTGTAGATAGTGAATAGGATAGTGCACAATTTTTTTTCTGTATTGTAGTGGGAAGACAAGAATTTAGGAACTAGATAAATCTGGACTCAAATCTTAATTCCACCACTTCATAAATGTGTAATTTGAGGCAAGTTATGCAACCTTTCTGGTATTCAGTTATTAAATATGATAATACCTCTCATATAGTTATCATGAGGATGAACTAAAATAGTGGATAAAAAGAGACTAGTAGAGTTTTTAGAGCGAATGTGGTAGGAGGTTTTTTAAAAATGTTCTTCTTCTTAACTATCATTTTTCAGAATATCAGAATCTTCTATCATAATTCTATCTTTAGAGCCAAAACTATCTGTAAGTTAATAGCCTTAAACTACTGGACTCATCCTCAAAAGAGAGGGGGCTATTCATGCTGCCTGCAATAGAATATGACCACCATGCTATTCTTTGCCACAATGAAGAGCAGCCTCCTGTATCAGCCAGCACAGTGAACTGGGGCTTAGTTGATTAGAAACCCAGATAGGGGAATATGGAAAACTCTTGAATCTCTCTGGTGGTCAATTACTGTATCTCTAAAGTAAAAATGTTAAGCCAGAGACAGAAAACTGCTGAGAGCCTTCAAGGTTTTACAATTCTGTGAAACAATGTCACCATAGCTTCTTTCTTCTACCATTTCACCGCTGAGAAAGGAAAGTTTTAGATAAAGAGAAAAGATGACAGGAAATTGTGACCACATACAAGGCAATGATATTTTCAGCATAACGCTATTACTTTCGTTTTATATTTTCTAACAGGAATTCCTTTAGGCAGAAGACAAGGGCTGATATATTCTTTGTTACCTATTCACTCTGCTTCTTACAGAGTTAATAGAGTTCTGCACACAGTGGCACTTAATTAATATCCAATGAAGATGGAAACACTTTTTAAATGGTTATTATCATTAAATGTTCTTCATAGCATCCTTAGAAGGCAGTGTCAGGATAATAACCTATGTTTTACAGGTGAGAAATCTGAGGCCCGGAGAGGATAAAGCCACATGGCTAAAGTTATACAGCCACTAATCAGCAGAACTGGGAATAGAATTCAGCATCCCAAGTCCTGAGATTTTGTTTAAACAAAATCATAACTACAGCCTGCCAAAAGACTAGGAACCTTGGGGAAAGGCATGCCCCTGAAAAGACCAGAGGCTTTATACTGCCAGCCAAAAGGAAGGAGCAGAATGCACTCCTGGGAAGCCATTTTATCTCACTTGTTAATTTATTTTCTCAATTCTTCTGAACAATTTATATACAAAAATTATCCTTCAGGTTCTAGACAGCTTGTTAACATGGTCTTCTGATTCTTGGGTAAAATATCCAAGCTCTAAAGGCCTGTACTAGCTATGAGATTAGTGAGTTTAAAGTACTAGCAATTAAGAGAAAGTAGGTGGCACAGAGAGCATGAATTATTTTACTCACTCATGCAACAAATATTTATTGAATGCCAGTCACTGATCTAGGCATTGGGAAGACAGTCACAAACCAATAGTATTCTCCCGATGGATGTTATGGTCTGGCGGGGTACAGAAAACATGTGTTGCTTATCATGCTACATTGATAGGAGCAATGAGGTGATGTAGCTTATCATGCTACATGATAGGAGTTAGGAGGTGATGCTGGGAAAAGAGTAGCTGGGTGATCTAGTAGGCCCAAAGGCCTTGAAATATCTATCACATGCTCAGTGTGTTCATGGAATGGCAAACTAGCCTGTGCTGACGGAGCAAGGTAAGCGGGAGTAAGAAAAAATCACATTGGAAAGAAAACTGAGCAGGTCATGGTAAAGACTTTGAATTTTATTCTGAGTAGAGAAAGCACTGGAAGGTTGAAGGCAGAGAAGTGACATGTTCTAGTTTATATTTTACCTTGCTCTTCTGATGGTAATATGGAGAATGGATCACTGGAAGTATAAAATGGGAGAAGAAAGAATTCGAAGGACCCTGTAATGGTTGAGGTGTGAGATGTGAAGGTTGTTGTTGAGATGGTGGATGGTTTTGAGAGATGAGATCTATTTTGAAGATAATGCCAACTTATTTTCTAATGAATTGGATGCGGAGTGTGAAAGAAAGGGAAACGTTAAAGATAATTTCATGTTTTTTGTCTTAAGCACCTAAGTGAATCATGATAAAATTTACTGAAATAGAGAACAGAAATGAGAAAATATTGGGGAAGATGCAAGATTTCAGTGTTGGACAAATTAAATTTGAAATTGGAGTGAAGCTGTTCAGAAGGCAGTAGGACTTATGAGTTTGCAGTTCAGAGGACAAGTTGAGACTGAACACGTTTTTGCAGTAATTACTACGTAGATGGAATTTAAAACTGTAGAACTGATCAAGATAACACCTAGAAAGTAATTAAAGATTAAGCCCTGTGACATTGTAATATTTAGATTCTGGGAGAGAAGGAGAAGCCATATATTAATAGTAAACTGGGAAGGAAGAAGAGCCAGGTGAGTATAGTAGAGGATAGGTGAAGGGTGTGTCTAAAAAGGGTGTGATTACCAGTGTCAAATGCTGTTGAGAATATGAATTAGAAGGGAATTGATAATTGACTGTTGAATTTGGTAATGTAGATGTTGGCAACAAGGTCCTTGGTGATTTCACAAAAATGGTTTTAGTGAAGAGGTAGACACAAAAACTTTCTCGAAGAGCATCCAAGAGAGAATTGAAGAGGAGATATTGGAAAAAGAGAAACAGAAATTTTCAGTTCAGCTTTCCTAAAGGAGGAATCAGAGAGCTGGTGCAAGCACTGATTGGAGATATGAGCGAAAAAAATCATTTATTTTTTAACATAGGGTATGGTACATTATGTTTGAATACTAATTGGACTAATTCAGGGAAAAGGCTTGCAAGGCAAAGGGGAAACAGATTGATGGGAAAGATAGGCATGAAACTTTGTAGGGCCAGTGGTTTAGAAATTATTGGGGATTTAAAAATTCATTGGATTTGTGTTACTAGAAGAAGCAAATTTGAGATATAAATGATCAAGAAGTGAGATGCTTCAAATGGAGTTCTTGTTAATAGACAAGTCCCAATCATGTAATAGGATGAGACTATTAATTCCTTGTAGGCAATATTTGTTAATTCATTTATCCCTACAGAGGACAAGTGCTAGTTCTGTTTTCTATATTCACTGTGAATACTCACAATATATGTATTTAGAATATAAATATAACTATTTTTTTCTATTTTGAGGTTGTTTATGTTTTATATATGCATAACATTCTGCAATGGAAATGGGTAAAGAAGAAGAGATAATTTCTGTAGTAAGGCATTCTAGACAATTTATTGATTCTGTCAGAAAGAAAGGTGGAGTGCATGGGGACAAATAATAGGCAAGTTGGTAAACTTGGAGGAATCGTAAGAATATGAAAGCTATCTTCTGATGGCAATGCTTTAGTGAAATGAGAAAAGCTCTGAAGAGGCAGAGTGAGTTGAATGGAGAAATGGAGAAGATTGCTAGGTAGCTTGGAAGGTCCACTTGAGGTTTGTGGTAATAAATTTAAAGTAAGACCAGTCAGCACATTTATGTGTAGTACAGTATCAGGGTTTTCCATTGAAATAAAAAAAATTATTGAATTCCTTCTTCATCTTTTGTTTTGTTTTGTTTTGTTTTGTTTTTGTTTACTGCCATCCAAAATAATATCTTCAGGCATTAAGGAAAGAATTTTATTTCCGTGAAAATTGGATGATAAAAGTTGGCAGCCAACCTTTATACTTATTTCTGAAAAGCAAATAGACTCTGTACTTAAGCTAATATATTTGCTTCTATTAAAGAGTTTTTCAATGACATTTCTTCTTTTAGAGATATGTATGTTAACATAACTTCATTTAATATTGTGGTAAGAAATAAACGTTTATATTGCATGTTATAATATTCATTATGTAAGTGAAAAAGAATGAGTTAAAAATATAAGAAAATAAAAATTATCTATATCCCTATCAACTAGTTATAATCACTAGTACTGTTCTAGTGTGTACATTTTTCTGGGCATGGAGAGATAAATTTATTTCCCTTAGACACTATACTTTAAAATTTTTTATTACCCAATTTTCATAATATCTATCTGTCTAAATAATATGTATCTAAAATATCTTTCAAAATTACTCTTTAGCATATCACTTAAATAAATCCTTTAATGTGGTATTACCAATCATATTGTGAACAGTTTTGTCATAGAACTGACAAATTACTTATAAAGTTCAAATTAAAGAGAGAAAATAAGGTAATGTCTAAAAATATTTGAAAAAAACCCACACAAAAAAAGAAAATGCATACCCTTTACCTAGCAATGCTCTCTCTCTCTCTCTCTCTCTCTCTCTCTCTCTCTATATATATATATATATATATATATATATATATAAATTTGTGGGGTTTTTCTTTTAGTATAGATGGTTTCTCACCATGTTGCACAGGCTGGTCTTGAACTTCTGAGCTCAAGCAATCTGCCCACCTCAGCCTCCCCAAGTGCTGGGAACCACCACATCTGGCCAACGTAAGCCATATTTTAATAGAAATATTAGTACGTATAAGAACACTTACTGAAGCATTGCTTCTAATAATTCAAATTTAGAAATTACTCAAATGTTTTTCAGTAGATAAATGATGATGCATTTAATTTAAAAGACAGGTTTTCTACAACAGACAGTTCAGTGATAAATATCATCAAGTAATAGGTATCATATAATGTTACTTGTAAAAATGAAATACAGACAAAACTGTCTATGTTTAGAGGCATATGAAAGAAAGTCTATAGAAGAACATTTATAAGGCTATACACCAAATGAATTAACAGTGGGTATCTCTTAGGCAAGAAATAGGATTTGAGGAAAGACAGTAAAGCAATTTGGGGGAAATTTTGGATTTTTACTTTGTACGTTTCTTATCAGTTTGATTATTTTTATTTATAATAAGATTATGCATTATTTATCAGTTGTTATATGTGTATTTTTATGAATTATATATATATTACATATATATAAGGCACCATAATAAAATTAATAACAAAAATGGAATTTGCTGGTAACTTTTTGGGGCTTGCTATAGCTAACTTTGTTTGGAATATGTGTGTTTGTAGATAATATAGTTAAGGGACATCTTAAGTTTCATTGAGTAAGTAAACGAGAAGTTCAAGCAAAAAGAATGACCAGGCATGAGGCAATAATATCAGAAACATAAGAAACAGCATGCGTGAAGGCTCAGAGGTAAGAAGCATGTGGTATGCCTGTAGAGTGGAACTCAAAGATATAGGATAAGGATGGTTAGATGGGCAGAGTTCAGATCCTAAAGGGTCTTGCAATTTATGCTGTTTGGGGAACATATTAGAGAGCAGTCAGTACAGAGTTTTTAAATTTGGGAGTGACATGATCAGATTTATATTTTTACAATTTCAGTTGTACTTCAGAGTGAAAAATGGATTTGATGTGTCTGGATAGGGAAGGCCTATTCCTCACATAGTGGTCCAGGTAAGACAAGTCAGTAAAGTGGACAAGGATGACAGTAACAGATATGGAAACAACTGGACTAATTCAAAGAACAGCTATAAAAGCGTGTTGGCAGGAATTACTGGTTGGTTGGATATGAATGAGAACACAAAAAAGTCACCTTTACACTTTACAAAAGAGGCACAGGTAAAACAAATACACAAAAAGGTTGAAAGTAAAAGAGTGAAAAGATGTGTATCAGACAAGCACTAACTTAACTAGTGTTGCCACATTGGCATCAGATCATTAAACTTAAGAAAGAAAACATTATTTCCGAGAATTATCTAAATTGTGATAAATTCCAATGTACCAGATACATACAAATTTAAATTGCTATGCATTACTACATTCTAAATAGAATAAAAGCAAAATTTTACAAATAATACTGGCAAATTGGGATCTACCAACTCTAGCAGCAGTCCCCAAGTTTTTGGCACCAGGGACCAGTTCCATGAAAGACTATTTTTCCATGGATGGCAGATTGTGGGTGGGGGGTAGTTTCAGGATTAAACTGTTCCACCTCACATCATCAGGCCTTAGATTCTCATAAGGAGTACACAGTCTAGAGCCCCCATACACACAGTTCACAATAGGGTTCATGCTCCCATGAGAATCTAATGCTTCCACTGATCTGACAGGAGGTGGAGCTCATGCGGTAATGCTTGCGCACCTGCTGTTCTCCTCCTGCTGTGCAGTGGGTTCCTAACAAGGCATGGACCCATAGCGGTCTGCAGCCCAGGGGTTGGGGACCCCTCATCTGTAGGAGAGATTTTAATGTATCTTTCTCAATTAAGAATAGATAAGTAGGGCCGGGCGCGGTGGCTCACGCCTGTAATCCCAGCACTTTGGGAGGCGGAGGCGGGCGGATCACGAGGTCAGGAGATCGAGACCATCCTGGCTAACATGGTGAAACCCTGTCTCTACTAAAAATATAAAAAATTAGCCGGGCGAGGTGGTGGACGCCTGTAGTCCCAGCTACTCGGGAGGCTGAGGCAGGAGAATGGCATGAACCTGGGAGGCGGAGCTTGCCGTGAGCCGAGATCCTGCCACTGCACTCCAGCCTGGGCGACAGAGCGGGACTCTGTCTCAAAAAACAAAAACAAAAACAAAAAAGATTAGATAAGTAAGCAATTAATTAAGTCTGAAGAAAATAAGAACACCACAATAAATAAATATGATCTAATTATACAAAGTGTTGCATCTAGTAATTTAAAAATACATACTATTTTAACATATAAAATATCTACAAATATATAATGACAATGTACCAGTCAAACATAATAACAAAAACTATGTATGTGTTAAATATCCAAAAAGCGAATTGAGGAATTATGAGTAAAGCAGAACTGAATATATATTATTGCTATTAGAACATTCAAATAGGCTCAATTGGAGGGAAAACTTCTAAGCCATTAAAAAAAGTGAATTTATAGGTAAAAATCTTCTTCTTTTTTTTTTTTTTTTTTTTTTTTTTTTGAGACAGAGTCTCGCTCTGTCACCCAGGCTGTAGTGCAGTGGCACAATCTCGGCTCACTGCAACCTCCACCTCCTGGGTTCAAGTGATTCTCCTGCCTCAGCCTCCCAAGTAGCTGGGACTACAGGCGTGCACCACCATGCCTGGCTAATTTTTTTTATTTTTAGTAGAGATGGGGTTTCACCATGATGGCCAGGCTGATCTCAAACTCCTGACCTTGTGATCCACTCCCCTCAGCGTCCCAAAGTGCTGGGATTACAGGTGTGAGCCACTGCACCCGGCCTAGAATCTTACAAACTTAAAACAAATTTAGGTGATTTTATTGTGAGTTCTTTCAAACTTAAATCTCTTTAGCTTGATAAACTGTCTATCAAAACCTGTATCAAACATATGTGGCAATAATATGTTAAGAAATAGTCCCTCCCAAAACAAAAAATTGTTAAAGAATACATTTTTAAAAAGGCAAAACCATGACATATAGAGTAAAATTAATGTGAACAGGCCAGGCGGGGTGGCTCACGCCTGTAATCTCAGCACTTTGGGAGGTCAAGGTGGGTGGATCACCGAGGTCAGGAGTTTGAGACCATACTTGCCAACGTGGTGAAACCCTGTCTCTACTAAATATAAGAAAGTCAGCCAGGCGTGGTGGCAGGCATCTGTGGTCCCAGCTACTCAGGAGGCTGAGGCACGAGAATCACTTGAACCTGGGGACAGAGGTTGCAGTGGGGCAACAGAATGAGATTCTGCCGGGGGAAAAAAAAAACACAGAAAAAGAATGGATGCTAAAGATTTTAAAGATTTTAACTTTAAAATCTTTAACATATGTTCATATTAATTAACGAATAAGATGTTGCAAGTAGCTCAAAGAAAGTTTTTTTAAAACAACAACAACATAGATATTGGCAATTAGAAATGCTGTAATGAATTTACTTAAAAGATGTGAAATTGGTCAATATCCTTATGGCAATGATCAATGACATCTAAAATGAACAATTTCCATTTACATAGGCAAGAATTATTTGCATTACTATCAGTGTTCCACAATTTACAGAATTGCAAAAGAGCTTAAAGATAGTAAAAAACAGTGTCTCCATAGAATTATATAACTCAGGCAATATTTAGTTATCCATTAAAGGAACACAGTAATACTTTTGGTCCGTTTCAAATACCTTCTCAAATTTTTCCTACAACTTGTACATTTTTAAGTAAAATTATTAACATTTTGTTTTTCAAGAAATTTGATCATGAACATTTACTTGGAACATTCACCATAAGTCAGTAGTGATATTATTAACCACATGGGAAAAAAATACAAAGGTGCTAAAAAAGCAACATCTGTTTCAAAGAGTAGCAATCAGATTAAGAAGGCAATGTATGACTGTAATGAATCTTTTCCTTTCGATCATCTTTAGATCATTTATTACATAATTTTGCTCAGTTTTTAACTCCAAATTTTCTTGTGTATATACAAAATATGAACCATGTTCACATATTGTGATTAATTGAAAAAAACCTTGCAAATAGTAAATGCTTAAAATAGAAAAGGGTTTAATTCTAAAACTTTTTATACATCAAGGCAATGGAATCAAAGTAAAGCTTTTCAAATTTTATTCTGCCCATGGTGAATATTGCGTTTACAATAACATTTAGCACCCCAACAAGAAACTTTTATACATTGGCAGTGACTCTCCATTTTTCCCAAATGTTCCCTCTCCCAGCACTAGGAAACCACAAATCCATTTTCTGTCTCTATAGATTTGCCTATTCTGGACATTTCATAACAGTTGAATTATCCAATGTATGGTTTTTAGTTTCTTTCAGTTAGCATAATGTTTTCAAGGTTCATCCATATGACAGCATGTACCAAAAATCTGTTTATTTTTATTGCTGAATAATATTTCATTGTATGGAAATACTGCATTTTATTTATCTATTCATCAGTTTTTGAACATTTGGGTTGTTTCCACTTCAGGCTATTATAAATAATTTGGCTACGAGCACTTTGTGTGCAAGTATTCAAGTGAATCTATATTTATTTATCTTGGGTACCTCAGGGTGAAATTGCTGAGTTAAATGGCATCTTTACATTTAAACTTTTGAGCCGACTCTGATGGTGGAGTCTTAATTTTCAACATTTCATTTCAAAAAAATCTCTTCATCAAAAAGCACAATTAAAATTTTGAAAAGATAAGCCATAGATTAGAAGATAGTTAGAACAAATATATTCTATAATAGATTAGCACCCAAATATTTAAGGACTTCCGTGAATCAATTAAGAAATTCCAACTTAAAAATGAGCAGGAGATATTAATAGACATTTCAGAGTATAAGCATTGAATGGAATTTTCTAAAAAGAATCTCAGGAGCTTCTCTGGTTTCTGTGGGAACTCTTCTTCCAACAGGAAGGATTGGATCCAAACAGCCTCCTACAGATTCAGTATCTCCCTAGACCTGAAAGTGTCTTCTCTACCTTACAAATCCAGCACTGTCGGACTTGGGTCAGGTATAGACAGTAGTGAAAGCAAAAAGTATCTTATTATCACCCCTCCTTTATAAAAACAGTAATTGTGTCGTGAGATGAAACCTTGATATGATATGAAGCAAGCCTGTCAGCACCCCAATGGGTATTTAACGTTAAATTAAGGGCAACATAGTAATGATTCTGACATTCAGCTATGTGACAATTCTATTCTTCAGTGGTACCAGGAGTTTCTATTTTTACTTGTAGTTTCATAAGAATTAAATTGAGTGTTAGAAGCTGCATGGTCTATTAGCAAGTTTCTATTTTTCACTTTCATTTTGAGTTGAAGTGTAAATAAAGATCTCTAAGTGCAGGCAAGATGTGTTTATTTATTGCTGGGGATGACGAAAGGAGAGCAACTTGGCATAACGGTTGTAGGGATGATTTTGACTGGACATTATGAGTGTGTCCTGAGTTGGTCCCTTCTGGTGGGTTCGTGGTCTCGCTGACTTCAAGAATGAAGCCACAAACCTTTGCAGTGAGTGTTACAGCTCTTAAAGATGGCACGGACCTAAAGAGTAAGCAGCAGCAAGATTTATTGTGAACAGTGGAAGAACACAGGAAGAAAGGGGACTCCAGCCTGTTGCTGCTGCTGGCTGGGGTGGCCAGCTTTTATTCCCTTATTTGTCCCTGCTTCTGTTCTATCAGAATGCCCTTTTCTCAATCCTCCCCATGATTGGTTACTTTTAGAATCCTACTGATTGGTCCATTTTACAGAGTGCTGATTGGTCCATTTTACAAACCCCTTGCTAGCTACAGAGCACTGATTGGTGCATTTTTACAAAGCGCTGATTGGTGTATTTTACAAACCTCTTGCTAGCTACAGAGTGCTGATTGGTGCATTTTACAATCCCCTTGTAAGATGGAAAAGTTCTCCAAGTCCCCATCAACCCAGGAAGTCCAGCTGGCTTCACCTCTCATGAAGACTGTCTTATTGGTCCTAGAGATAAAATACTGAAATGGGCTATTGATATAGATTACCATATTCCATCTTCAGAAACCTTTGAGAAGAGGAAAGGAGACAACAAAATAGAATGCCACTTCAATGGCAAGTCAGATGATTCCAGTAAACAGCAACATCAAGTCAAGAAAAAAAAAAGAAAAAAAAAAAAAGGAAAGACAATTTTCCCTTAGGTCTTTGACAAAGTTAAATTGACTTTTTTCAATTCCTTCTAGAAGGTTATCTCCAGGTGGAACTAATTCCAAGCCCATTTTCCTGCTTCAACTGACTAAAGAGAGAAAAGTAAACAGAAGACACTCCATGTGGGCTCCAACCTATAATTCTCCCCCATTATCAGGAGGAGAGCTCCAAATCTCAGCCGCATGTTCTAACGTTGCTTCTTTTACTTGACTAATCCATCAGTAGTCTTCTTCTTTGGGATTAGAGTTATTTTAATGAAGAAGTGCTGATTGGTGAGGTTTTTTCCTAGAAGCTAACAAATGCTACACTTTAAGTTTTGGAATCACGTTTTTATCATGCTCTACCTCATAGATTTTAGCAGTGACTTCTGTGTGTCATTCATAAAATGACTTAAAGAATGTTGTGTTTTTCCTTTTAAACTAGAACTCTGTGAAGTTGACTCGGGGTCTCATAGTGGGAGGGAGTGGTTACAAGAGTGGGATTCCATGCTTTTTACTTCTCTCTTTTTTCTTTTTTAACAGATTTATTGCGATATAGTTTATGTACCATACAAGTCACACATTTAAAATATAGAAGTCAGTGGGATTTAGTATATTCACAAATATGTAACACAAGCACAGTCAATTTTAGAATATTTTATTATCTCAAAAAGAAACTCTGTGACCTTTGGCTATCACCTCGCCTGTGATGGTTAATATTAAGTGTCAACTTGATGGGATTGAAGCATGCAAAGTATTGTTCCTGGGTGTGTCTGTTGCTAATGGAGATTAACATTTGAGTCAGTGGACTGGGAGAGACAGACCCACCTTCAATCCGGATGGGCACAATCTAATCAGCTACCAATGTGTCTAGGATAAAGGCAGGCAGAGAAATATGAAAGGATTAGACTGGCTTAGTCTTCCAGCCTACATCCTTCTCCCATGCTGGATGCTTCCCACCCTCAAATATCGGGCTCCAAGTTCTTCAGTGCTGGGGCTTGTGGATCTTTGACCACAGACTGAAGGCTGCACTGTCGATTCCCTGCTTTTGAGTTTTTGGGACCAGACTGGCTTCCTTTCTCCTCAGCTTGCAGATAGCCTATTGTGGGATTCATCATTGTGATCATATGAGTCTGTACTCCTTAATAAACTCCCCCTTATATATATACATCTATTAGTTCTGTCCCTCTAAAGAACCCTGACTAATACATCCCCTAACATACCACGTGCCACCTAGCTCTAAACAACCACTAACCTATTCTCTGTCTCTATAGAGTTCTGTGTTACAGAAATTTTATGTTAATGGATTTATATAATATGTGCTCTTTTGTGACTGGCTTCTTTTTCTTAGCATTATGTTTTCCTGTTTCAAAATATAACAATACTTCATTTCTTTTTATGGCCAAAAATTATTCCATTGTAAGTGTCTTTATTTTTTAAACATGTGGCTACAGGCAAATTTTTATTTGAAATAAATTTATATTTATAAACTAAATATGAATAAATATATTTGTTATATACTAAATATAATAATTTCAATACTAGTGATGTGAAGTTCTCTTATATCCACGACAGATATAACACTCTTTGAGCCTATAATTTATCCTTTCTATAACCAAAGCTTTCACTGAATATTCCTGGTCAGCAAGTGAGTTAACTCCCTTTACTTATAATACAATTATAGAGAATTTGAATTAGTGTGTAACCACCTTCAATAGTGTTTTCATGTTAAAGATGATTGTGCCCAATCAAAGCTTCTTCCTTAACAAAATGTAGCATGCAGAATCTTCCCTGATCTGTCAAATCTCGTGAAACCTTTCAGGTAGAATAATAAAGTGGTTAAGTCTGTATTTTATAGAGTTTATCTACTTGCATTTGAATCCCGGTTCTATTATTTTTTACCTTTGAAACCTTGGCAAGATACCTATTTTAAGCTGATGTTGCTTCATGTGTGAAACAAGAAAATAACTATATACACATCACAGAGCTTTTGGGGAGGAAATTTAATATGAAAAAAGTATTTGAATCTTAAGCACAGTTTCTAGCAGAGAGTAAGCATTTAATGAATATGAATTGCTATTGTTTATATTATTATTATCTATTTTGGTGTTATTCACACTTGAATCCCATCATATATTGTAGCACAGTGCTTGTTACATCCTAATTGAACTCCCCCCAACAAGGTATGCTAAATTAATAAATAAATGAATAAGAAGCCTCTCAAGACAGAAGGATTCAACTTTATAGCTTTGATATTTTTAAACCCTGGATTTCACAACCACAGTTTTCCATCTTTCAGGAGTTATTTGGGGAAGTCACTGGGGTCTCAATAACAAAAGTTACTGCTGATGGCAAGATGTGTCAAGTACTGACTTCTTTTTTTAAAGTTTTAAAAATTTTTTTTATTTCAGTAGGTTTTTGGGAAACAGGTGGTGTTTGGTTACATGAGTAAGTTCTTTAGTTATTTCTGAAATGTTGGTGTACCCATCACCTGAGCAGTGTACACTGTACCCAATGTGTACTCTTTTATGTCTCATCATCCCCCCACCCACTATATCCCTTGAGTTTCCAAAGTCCAATGTATCATTCTTATGCCTTTACATCCTCATAGCTTGGCTCCCATATATGAGTGAGAATATATGATGTTTGGTTTTCCACTCCTGAGTTACTTCACTTAGAATAATAATTTCCAGTTCTACCCAGGTTCCTGAAAATGCCATTATTTTGTTCCTTTTTATGGTTAAGTAGTATTCCATGGTGTGTGTGTGTGTGTGTGTGTGTGTATCATGTTTTCTTTATCTACTTGTTGATCGATGAGCATTTAGACTGGTTACATATTTTTGCAATTGCAAATTGTTCTGCTATAAACAAGCATGTGCAAGTATCTTTTTTGTATAATGACATTTCCTCTGGGTAGTTAGTAAGTAATGGGATTGCTGGATCAAATGATAGACCTACTTCTAGTTCTTTAAAGAATCACCTTTTAGTTCTTTAAGGAATCACACTGTTTCCCATAGTGGTTGGTTTACTGGTTTACATTGCTACCAACAGTTGTAAAAGTGTTCCCTTTTCACCACACCCATGCCAACGTCTTTTTGTTTATTTTTTGATTATGGCCATTTTTGCAGGAGTAAGATGGTATCGCATTGAGGTTTTGATTTGCATTTCCTTGATAATAAGTGATGTTGAGAATTTTTACATATGCTTGTTGACCATTTGTATATCTTCTTTTGAGAGATGTCTATTCATTTCCTTAGCCCACTTTATGATGGGATTGTTTGTTTTTATCTTGCTGATTTGTTTGAGTTATTTGTAGATTCTGGATATTAGTTCTTTGTGAGATGTATAGATTGTGAAGATTCTTCTCCCATCTGTGGGTTGTCTGTTAACTCTACTGATTATTTCTTTTGCTGTATAGAAGCTTTTTAGTTAAGTCCTATCTATTTATATTTGTTTTTGTTGCACTTACTTTTGGGTTCTTGGTTATGAAGTCTTTGCAAAGACAAAGGCAAAGTCTTTGCCTTTGTCTAGAAGGGTTTTTCTGATGTTATCTTCTAGAATCTTTAGGATTTCAGGTCTGAGATTTAAGTCTTTGATCCATCTTGAATTGATTTTTGTATAAGGTGAGAGATGAGGATCCAGTTTCATTCTTCTACATGTACTTACCAGGTATCCCAGCACCATTTGTTGAATAAGATGTCCGTTCCCCACTTCATGTTTTTGTTTACTTTGTTGAAAAGCAGTTGGCTTTAAGTATTTGGCTTTATTTCTGGGTTCTCTATTCTGTTCTATTGGCCTATGTGCCTATTTTAATATATCATTACCATGCTGTTTTGGTGACTATGGTCTCTTAGTATCATTTAAAGTCAGGTAATATAATGCCACCAGATTTTTTTCTTTTTGCTTAGTAATGCTTTGACTATGTGGGCTCTTTTTTTTTTTTTTTTTTTTTTTGGTTCCATATGAATTTTAGATTTTTTTTTCCAGTTCTGTGAAGAATGATGGTGGTATTTTCATGTGAATTGCATTGAATTTGTAGATTGCTTTGGGCAGTATGTTCATTTTCACAATATTGATTCTACCCATCCATGAGCATGGGATGTGTTTCTATTTGTTTGTGCCATTCATGATTTCTTTCAGCAATGTTTTGTAGTATTCCTTGTAGAGGTTTTTCATGTCCTTGGTTAGCTATATTCCTAAATTCCTACTTTTTTTTTTTTTTTTTTTTTTTTTTTTGTCAGCTACTGTGAAAGGGGTTGAGTTATTTATTTGATTCTCAGGTTGGTTACTGTTGGTTTATAGCAGAGCTACTGATTTGTAATTTTATATCCTGACACTTTGCTGAATTCATTTACCAGTTCTGGGAGCTTTTTGTATGAATTGTTAGGGTTTTCTAGGTATATGATCATATTATTAGCAAATAGTGACAAACTAGTTTGACTTCCTCTTTACTGATCTGAATGTTCTTTAATTATTTCTCTTGTCTGATGGCTGTGGCTAGGACTTTTAGTACTATGTTGAATAGAAGTGGTGAAAGTGGGCATCCTTGTCTTGTTCCAGTTCTCGGGGGGATTGCTTTCAACTTTTCCCTGTTCAGTGTAATGTTGGCTGTGGGTTTGTTGTAAATGGCTTTTATTACCTTAAAACATGTCCTTTCTGTGCCAATTTTGCTGAGGTTTTTACTCATAAAGGGATGCTGGATTTTGTCAAATGCATTTTTTGCATCTATTGAGATGATCGTGATTTTTGTTTTTAATTCTGTTTATGTGGTGTATCACATTTATTGATTTACATAGGTTAAACTATCCCTGCATTCCTGGTACAAAACCCACTTGATCATTGTCAGTTATCTTTTCGATATGCTGTTGGATTCAGTTAGCTAGTATTTTGGTGATGATTTTTGCATCTATGTTCATCAACTATATTGATTTGTAGTTTTTTTTTTCTTTTTCTTTTTCTTTTTCTTTTTTTTTTTTTTTTTTTTTGTTTGTTTGTTATGTCCTTCCCTGGTTTTAGTATTAGGGTGATACTGGCTTCATGGAATGATTTAGGGAGGATTCCCTTTTTGTATTTTGGGATACTGTCAATAAGATTGGTACCAATTCTTCTTTGAATGTCTGATAGAATTCAACTGTGAATCCATTTGATCCTGGACTTGTTTTGTTGGCAATTATTTTTATTACCATTTCAATCTTGCTGCCTGTTACTGGTCTGTTCACAGATTCTGTATCATCTTGGTTTAGTCTAGGACGATTGTATATTTCTGGGAATTTATCCATCTCCTCTAGGTTTTCTAGTTTATGTGCATAAAGGTGTTCATAGTAGCCTTGAATGATCTTTTGTATTTCTGTGGGATCAGTTATAATATCTCCCATTTCATTTCTAATTGAGTTTATTTGGATCTTCTCTCTTCTTGGTTAACCTCACTAATGGTCTATCAATTTTATTTATCTTCTCAAAGAACCATTTTTTTGTTTCACTTATCATTTGCACTGTTTCTTTTGTTTGTTTTAATTTCATTTAGTGCTGGCTTTGATCTTTGTTATTTCTTTTCTTCTGTTGGGTTTGGATTTGAATTGTTCTTGTTTCTCTTCTTCAGTGAGGTGTGACCTTAGATTGTCTACTTGTGCTCTTTCAGACTTTTGATGTAGCCTTTTAGTATTACGAACTTTCCTCTTGGCACCACTTTTGCTGGATCCCAGAGATTTTGACAGGTGGTGTCACTATTATCATTCAGTTCAAATATTTTTTCAATTTTTATCTTGATTTCATTGTTGACCCAACAATTGTTCAGGAGCAGGTTATTTAATTTCCACATATTTGCATGGTTTTGAGCATTCCTTTTGGAATTGATTTCCAATTTTATTTTACTGTGGTCTGAGAGAGTACTTGCTGTAAATTCTAATTTCTTGAATTTGTTTACACTGGTTTTGTGGACTATCATAGGGTCTATCTTGGAGAAAGCTACATGTGCTGATGAATAGAATGTATATTTTGCAGTTGTTGGGTAGAATGTTCTGTAAATATCTGTTAAGTCCATTTGTTCTGGGGTATAGTTAAAGTCCATTGTTTCTTTGTTGGCTTTCTGTCTTGATGACCTGTCTAGTGCTGTTAGTGGAGAATTGAAGTCCCCCACTATTATTGTGTTGCTGTCTACCTAATTTCTTAGATATAATAGTAACTGTTTTATAAATTTGGGATCTCCAGTGTTAGGTGCATATATATTTAGGATTGTGACATTTTTCTGTTGGACTAGTCATTTTATCATTATGTAAAGTTCTTCTTTGTCTTCTTAAACTGCTGTTGCTGTAAAGTTTGTTTTCTATGATATATGAATAGCTACTCCTGCTCGCTTTTAATCTCCATTTACACGGAATATCTTTTTCCACCCCTTTACCTAAAGTTTATGTGAGTCCTTATGTGTTAGGTGAGTCTCCTGAAGACAGCAGAAACTGGGTTGATGAATTCTTATCCATTCTGCCATTCTGCACCTTTTAAGTGTGGGTCATTTAGGCCATTTACATTCAATGTTAGTATTGCTATGTGAGGTATGATTCTATTCATCATGCTATTTGTTGCCTGAATACCTTTTTATTATCATTGTGTTATTGTTATATAGGTCCTTTGAGATTTATGGTTTAAGGAGATTCTATTTTGGTGTATTTTGAAGATTTGTTTCAAGATTTGGAGCTCCTCTTAGCAGTTCTTGTAGTGTTGGCTTGGTAGTGTTGAATTCTCTCAGTGTTTGTCTGAAAAAGACTCTATCTTTTCTTCATTTATGAAGCTTAGTTTTGCTGAATACAAAATTATTGGCTGATAATCGTTTTGCTTAAGGAGGCTAAAATAGCTCGATTTTTTCTAGCTTGCAGGGTTTCTGCTAAGAAATCTGCTGTTAATCTGATAGATTTTCCTTTATAGATTGTGTGGTGTTTTTACCTCACAGCTCTTAAGATTCTTTCCTTTGTCTTGTCTTTAGATAAACTGATGACTATGTGTCTAGACAATGACCTTTTTGCAATACATTTCCCAGGTGTTCTTTGAGCTTCCTGTTTTTGGATGTCTAGATCTTTAGCAAGACAAGAGAATCCTTCCTTGATTATTCCCTCAAATGTGCTTTCCAAACTTTAGATTTCTCTTCTTGCTGGAAAACACCAATTATTCTCAGGTTTGGATGTTAAATATAGTCCCAAACTTCTTGAAGGCTTTGTTCATTAAAATTTTTTTTCTTTGTCTTTGATGGATTGGGTTAATTTGAAAGCTGTGTCTTCAAGTTCTAAGTCTCTTTCTTCTACTTCTTTGATTCTGTTGCTGATACTTTCCAGCACATTTTCATTTCTCTGTGTCTTTTATTTCTGCAAGTTGTGATTGCTTTTTTATTTACGCTATTTCACTGAAGAATTTTCATTTCATATCCTGTATCACGTTTTTGATTTCTTCAAGTTGGACTTCACCATTCTTTGGTACCTCCATAATTAGCTTAATAATCGACCTTCTGAATATTTTTTTGACAACTCAGAGATTTTGCCTTGGTTTGGATCCACTGCTGGTGAACTGCTATGATCTTTTGGGGTGTTAAATAACCTTGTTTTATCATATTGCCAGAATTGTTTTTCTGGTTCCTTCTCATTTGGGTAGACTATGTCGAGGGAAGATCTAGAATTTAAGGGCTGCTGTTCAGATTCTTTTGTCCCACACAGTGCTTCTTTGTTGTGGTGTTCTCCCCCTTCCCCTAGGAACAGGGCTTCCTGAGAGCCAAACCATGGTGATTGTTTTGCTCTTCTGGGTCTAGCCACCCAGTGGAGCTACTGGGCTCTGGGCTGGTTCTGGGGAGTGTCTGCAAAGAGTCCTGTGATGTGATCCGTCTTCAGGTCTTTCAGCCATGGATACCAGCACCTGCTCTAGTGGAGGTAGCAGGGGAGTGAAGTGGACTCTGTGAGGGTCCTTGGCTGTGTTTTTGTTCAGTGCACTGGTTTTATGTTGGTTGGTCTCCAGCCAGGAGGTGGTGTTTTGAGAGCGCATCAGCTGTGATCCTGTATGGAGAATGCAAACTTGCCCTAGGAATACCTGGTTAAGTATTCAGGTTTCGCAGGTGGTGGGCAGGGCCATAGAGCTCCCAAGATATTATGACCTTTTCTTCAGCTACCAGGGTGGGTATAGAAAGACCACCAGGTGGGGGCAAGAATAGGCATGTCTGAGCTCAGCCTATTCTTGGGTGAGGCTTGCTGTGGCTGCTGTGGGGGGTGGGGGTGTGATTCCCAGTCCAGTGAAATTATATTCCCAGGAAGACACGGCTGCCTCTGCTGAGTCATACAGGTTACTAGGTAAGTGAGGGAAAGCTGGCAGTCATAGGCTTCACCCTACTCCTACGTAGCCCTTAGTCCTAACGATCTGTCTCACTTCCACTGTACCCACCCAATAATACCAAGTCTATTTCCTGGCAGCTAGTGACCAGGGCTGAGAACCTGCCCCAGAACATGACCCTTTTCATTGAGAAAGCAAGCCAACTCATGGTTTTTCAGCGCCTCATGGAGCCTGCAGCGGTGATCCAGTTCCTTGAAAGGGTCT
This sequence comes from Chlorocebus sabaeus, assembly GCF_047675955.1. Lineage (NCBI taxonomy): Eukaryota > Metazoa > Chordata > Mammalia > Primates > Cercopithecidae > Chlorocebus > Chlorocebus sabaeus. The sequence continues at coordinate 66,393,852 of NC_132918.1, forward strand.
GTGCATTTTCTTGCTTTTCCTGATGTGTTCCTATGGTAGTTCTTGGAGCAAAAGTTTATGATGTGAGTCTCCATATGCTGCTCTGTCCATCTGAGCAGGAGCTGCAAGCTAGTCCTGCCTCCTGTCTGCTATCTTCCTCTCACTTCTCAAGTATTGTCTTGAACCTCTCATTGCATATCAGGGTGGAAAGCATATTATTTTGCTTCTATGTCAATAAACTGTAATGATATCCTATCCCCTATCCTTCCTCTCACGATAAGATGGTGATATCAGAATCCATGGAAGCATTTCCTCTAGAACCAGCTGGAATTGATTTTATTTTAGTTGTCCTTTCTAAGTACTCAGCAGATGTACAAAGTGAAGGAAGCAATAATTCTCTGGACAAGAAAACTGCTGAAGTTCAGCCACATGTCCTTTCTGTATCCACTGGTATAACACAGATCCAGTCTTACAGAAATGCTGACCTGCTGCTGCTTGAAACAGTTATTTTCTGAAGACTGAGGAGTCTGGGGTTCAATCTCTGTATTTTTATTACTCTTAAGTTCCTGTGGGGGTGCGTTTGTTCCACTTGGTTTTTGAAGTTGTAGACTGCTGTGATTTAAGGCAGGGTAAGTTCAGAGTGGTCTTTTAGGAATAAATTACGATTTTATTGAAGGCTTGCCTTTTCCCTGCACATTTTTTTTGGATATACAATAAAACACAAAATGGGACCTTTTCAAAAAACAGTAGGGGAAAAAATGTCACAGTTCTGCTCTGTCCTCTGAACTTCAAAATCTAAGCAATTGTGGAGGTTAGTTGGCTATTTCTTGGTAAAGCACAGGAATGAAACTTTACACTTTGTAAGAAGAATGAATGGAAGGACAAAGCTGAAACTGTAGGACGGAAGGACTCAGTTGACCACAGCTGCTTCTAATTCTGTCTCTTCAGTGCCTGCCTTCCAGTGGACCACAGGTTCCCCTCTGGAACTGCTCATGTCTCCACCCTACGTGTTCTTTAGGCTCACTAAAACACGTTGGGTAGAACAGAGACAAACCCCTCTTATGTTCACTCAAAATAAACTTATAGTTTTGTAAAGGCATGTTTTAAGAAAAAGAAAACAGAGAAACTAAAAGCAGACAAAATGAAAGAAAACCTAGAAAATAGAGAAACTAAAAGAAGACAAAATGAAAGAAAATCTATACCTTTTCTAAAAGAATAAAGGAAAAATAAACACATGGAGAAAATGGAGGCTGTAGAAATAGATTCATTATTCTCACCAAAGATCAACTTGATGGTTGTGCCACAGCAGGAACAAACAATTAGTTTCTTCTCTTACCTGAAATTTCTGCACTTACCTCAAACCTCTGTTTATCGTGGGTTTTAACTGAGGCTCACTATGAGCTAGTTCGGTTGAAGTTACGTGACCTGAAAGGTAGGTGGTATCCTTGCAGCCTCTATGCTATAAGGAACCTCTCTAACTTGGCTTTGATTAAATCCTGGATTCACTACACTCTGTGTGAGTTTTCTAGGTCCCAATTCCATTAACTATGATAGACTAAAGTTCTAAAACCTATCTTGGAAATTATATTTAGTTATTAATGTCATCTTTATAGTTCTTAGTAGAAGGCCTAGCACAATGTAGAAACTCAAGAAAATGATAGATAATTTGGTTACTATGATTAATTAGAAGCATCTATATCATCTTATGACTGATGTTTTCCAAGTATCAGTACTTCGTTTTGTTTTAGGTACTCCATGAAAAAATCTATAAAGTTCCTTCCACAGAGTGAGGTGTACAGTGAGTATTTCATTCTTTCATTTTCAAGCAGCAATACCCACTGTTTCCCACCTCAGAGATGCTGAAGCAGCTACAAACAGTAAAATAATGGCCTTTTACATTTATGAGAACTTATCAGGATTTGAAAGAAAAACCAACATGTAAAGAATCAAATTACACATAAATTCTGCTCCCCTCTTCTGAGTCTGTCTACCAGTGAGTTATCTAATCTGCATTTAAATCTCACTTTTCTGTATTCAATTAGCATTGACTATTGAATACTAAGTTATATAATAAACTATGTGTTACACAATGTTATTTTCAGTTGCGTATCAGCTGGGCTGGTCTTGAACCGTAGAGAACAGGGCTGGAAGTAAAAACCCAGGAGATGTGAGATGTTTAAAAACACAGCCTAAGTTGAAGCCAAACACAAAGTCTAGAACCAGGCAACAGATGGAAGCCACTAACTTTAGCTGAGCACATGTCATAGATGTGCAGTGGTCAAGAGAGCAGAAACAGTCACCAGGGAACAGATGACATTAAAGGAGAAACAAGTTGTATTGACATAGAGGGAAGTTTAAGAACTTTAGGGTTGCTGAAATGACTGTAAATCTTAGGGCTTAGATTAGCATTTAGTCTTTTCTGCTCCCTAGGTATACAATTATAAACAGATCACTCACCCCCGTCAATTAAATTTTGCTTACCTATAGAAAGGGAATGGTGTTTATCTTACCTACCTTCCAAGTTGCTGGTGATATAATCAATAGTGAAAGACTTGATAAACAATTGAGTACTGTGTACATTGTAAGGTAAAGTAGCCTGTGGGTTGGATACCACATACAGATGTATTTTCTTTGGTCCATATATGGCATCCAACACATGTGCTATAGAAAATATGGATTTCTGGATTTCTTTGAAACACTGAAAGATCTGGAGCCTCTGGACCAGTGTTACTGGATAATAGCAATAGGCTAAGTGTTTGCATTTATAACCTGTAATAAAAGACTCATGTCTCCTTGCTGCTCAAGATACAGATCTGACAGCCGAGGATATGATTAATCAGAGCTCAGGGCTCAGGAAGCCATTCTCCACATCTGGCAGAGCCTGACAAAATCTTTGCAATCAGATTAACAAAGCAGTGACATGATGTTCTATTAGTGGGGGCATGGACATGCAAAATCATTATGCAGAACAATTCATTATCATAGTTGACCATGTGCTGGGATTTCAGCCGCATGTCGATGTGGCACAACTCACTGAAGATGCATGGATAAACGCTGTGGCTAAGGCATTGTGAGAAAAATCGGTAGGAGCTAGAAAGCTAGCTCTTAAGCCCAGCTTGAAAAGAAACACAGTTCTGGGATCACCATTCATTTTGCTATTTCTGGCCCCTTTCACCTCTGCTTTAGCAAGGTACTTGCTTTAACAAGGTACATTCTTGCATGAATGTTTTCTTTTCTCCCTCAATTCTTCTTCCATCCTGGTGTTTAGGATATCACTGGGGTGGGATAGTGGGAGAGGTGGCAGTTTTGTTTTTAAGTATATCAGTTCTCCTTTTTGATACCAGCTTTTCTTTTTGAATAGTCCAGGATATACTTGCCTCTCAAGCACCTTTTTTTTTTTTTTTTTTCTCAAAGCCAGTTCTTCTTATGCAACAGACTTATTATATCATTCACAGATTGTACCATGAGGGTTCACTTTCTTGCACCTACATGAGGCCACAGCCTCTAAGCACAAAGGTCTTTTTATGTCTGCTTATTGAAATACCCAGCAAGAATTTTCACCAGACAGAACTTTAGTCGTGCTGTACCTCTGCTACTTACTAAAATGGGAGGACTTTATATAATTTGCTTAACTCTTCTAAGTTTTAGTTCCTTCTTCTTAAAACTAGGAGTTGTAGGAAGAAAGATCAGTGGGTCCTGTTTCATTTGGTTACTTTTACATTAAAATTCAATGACTCTCTATGTGTCCTCTGAACTTGTGACTGGCTGGGTAAGCCAGATTTCAGTGTGCTTCACAGACCTGGTGACCTTGGACTTGGAGGGGAGAAGGACACAAGATGTCTCACTGAGGCCTTTTGGAGTAAGCTGTTCTCCAATACACATTTCTTACAGGATGCTTTTCTACTTACTCATTTGGTCACTATCCTCGAGTGCATAGCTCTTTATAGAAAACAATTTCAATAGTGGAAGAGAAACGATAAGTTTCATTCACATACAAAACCTCAACTCAACCAATCAATATTTATAAAGCACACTCATCGTCTTTGATAAAAGATCTCAGTGTCACAGGTCAGGTTCCCCAGAAAGTGCACTCCGAAGTAAAAGCTCATGCATGGTAATTTTATTAAGAAATGCTCTTCAGATCAATACTCTTGGAATAAAAAGGAAGGAAGCAGGATTATGAAGAAGAAAAGTTTTGGCTGTGATGCAATCTCAACACAACATTTTTACCCAATCCCACAGGTAAAAATGGCTGGGATTGCTGTTTAGAGTGGGTGAAGAGCAAGCCTTTATACTCCACACTGAGAAGTTGTTAATTTTGGCTACCTCTAAGAAGAGTCCCCTTCATAGAGGCAACTCTGCCTAGCCCATGGCAATTTGAAATGTGAGTGGGAACCGAGAAGCTAAATAAATAATCGATGTTTTTGCTTTTCCTCAGTATGGATATTTCCGCTTTTGAAGCCACCTAGAGCATTGCATGTACCACTTACTTTTACATGATGCTTTGTATTTCACAAATATTATCTCACATGCCTCCCATGATCTTTCTTGAAGCAGATAAAGCACATATTATTTAGAGAAAAAGAAACAAAACTTTTCAGACTTTTCCCAATCATTTTGGGAAAAGTAGCCTTTAACAAATAATAATCTTTGCTGGACTCAGCTTTCTTTTAAACAAAATAGGGGTGTAAATAACTTACCTGCCTAATATTTAATCCCAGCACTGGAATCTATGAATGTGTACCTTGCACAGATTTATGTGTTTGCTAAGTGGAGGAGACAGCCACAGCATCTGTATCCTGTGGACTACTGTCCCAGGGCTCTATACACTGCCCCACACTACCCTGAGAGCAGTGAAGTCAGTGATGGGTCTATTGTCTGATACTATACAAAAGACAAACACAAAAGCATGTGGAAGAACAAGGATACAATCTGAGGAAATGTTTCCAGTGTACAGGTGTCTTTGGAGTGTTTGAAATTACTTGAATAACAATGAGTAATATTTCCATGTTACATTTGCCTTGAGATTTTTTTCCACTCCAAATTGAGCGATTTGTGCTCCTAAAGTGGAATCATGTGGAGCCAACTTGACAGAATTCTCTGCAAAACTCACGCCTGGGTTTTTTTATTGCCAGTTGTTGGCACAAGCCTTCTACTGTGGTAGACATGCTATTCTCTAAACTTAGCTTACTCTATTAGTGAAAAAGAAAAGCCATGACATTTAACTCCAATGTTGTTTATTTTCAGGTTATATATCTGTCTTATGGACATTCCAGTTACACTCTTTCTAACTGAGAGGGTTTGTAGAACCACTCTATACTCATGGGTAGCCTCCATTTTCCCAATCCATGGGGTCATGTTTAGCCTACCCATTTTCTCACAATTTCAGCCAGCATTTAGTTTCCAAGCAGATTACCTGAGAATGAGGAGCTAGAGCTGACTCAAGTCAGCTCTCATCAGCATTCAATAATACAGGTACAAGATGGGTGAGAAAAAAGACACATGGAAAAGGGTTCGGATGAAAGATGATCAGTGAAGCAGAAAATAAGGACATTGCTGGGTTGTTTGGCCCCAATTTCACACACCTTCCAAGCTATTTATTATGACAATGTGAGGCTTCCTGAACTACTGAAATGTGCCATTTCTAGTACTATAGTTCTGATACTTTGGAAAATCTGGCTGCGTTGTATGTAAATTATGATTTTAGATAAACGAAAGATATATATGTCTTAGGACTATCAATTTTAAGGAGAGAATGCTCCTAGCCCCCTGGCATGAAAGAAGTGGCATAAGAAGGCAGAGGAAGTAGTTTCTCTTACCACTCTGCCTTTGTCCTTGACAGCTCTTCTGGGAAGCTCAGGCTATGAACTACCCTCTTAGGTTGTCTGAACTTTTTTCTGACTTGCCCTGTTGCATTTTCATTTCTTATCTCAAACACTTCTCTCATAAAATCTTCAGTTTTGCCACTGGAATCTCTTCAAGAAAAATGTTTAAAGCATAGTATTGATTTAAATTACATTATTTAATGCATTTTTTTTTGTTTATTTGTAATTACGAATATTATTGAATGGTGCATTTTCTATCATTGGAAGAAGCCAAAATGTTCTGGTCACAATTCAGGTTGACAATAAATACTGAGTTTCACTGTTGTCCTTTCCTAATCTGCTCTAATAATATGAACTGAAATGAAGCCATCAGAGAAAGATTAAAGGCCCTCAGCTGAAAGTTTGTCAGGCTTTGTGAATATGGGGAGCCATAAAAGCTTATCAAACTGTAGCATTTTGGAATGGGATGAAATATTTGAAGTGAAATTATATGGACAAACTACACAGTGGTTCTATTGTAGCCACAGTGGACATGAGCTCATAATAATAACTTCAGCTCTAAGGTCCAGGTCCATTCTTTAGAATGGGAAAAGCACTTTAGAGCTTCCCTGGAATATTCTTGACACAGTGGTATACATTATACCAAAACATGATTGTTCTGTTTAAAACCACAAACGTGAATTCTAAACTTTCTAAGAGGTCACCTTTTCTCAGATCTATCTTCATCCTCTTTCTGTCTTCGGGATTATTGCAATCAACATTTAGTTATCATGTCTGTCCTACTTTAAGCAAACTGAAGGCAGACAAACAGAGCAGGAAAAGGAACCAATGACTATTCAAATAGCAAGATCCTTTTTATCTTAATTTTCCTTCTAGCTACTTACCTATCTCTCCTCTGGTCAGAATGAAGTTTCTGAAAACAGTGTTGTTTCATGTAAGATGTTAACAATAGGAAAACTGGATGTGGGTGTATGAGAACTCTCTGTCCTGTCTTTGCAATTTTACTAAATCTAAAACTATTCCGAAACAAAAAGTTTAAGCAAACTATTTCTAACTTCGCACTCAACTTTTTTTCTAGAGTTGATTTCCAGGAAAGATATTTTTTGAGATACTTTCAGCCTGTGGTTAAATAAGTCAATGATAATTAAAAATATTGGCAACTGATTTCACCACAAGACTCAAGGAAATTCATATATGGAAAAACAATTAGCTAGAAATGTGTAACAGAAGTTATCTGAGTTACTGTGTTTTTCTTGAAGCAAACCAAGATTTGAGAATGTAGACTATGTGTGCTGGAAGCTCCATGCCCTTTTTGATTTCTTTATGCATTCTTGAGTAGAAAAGAGCAGAGTGTTTGTGTTTTTTTCCGGTTAATTCCGGCTCTGATCTGTGGCATCCTCTGAATTTAGGAAGAAGCCATCTGTTATCCCACTTACGGCACCTCAGGTACACATTGCTGGTCCAGATGAAGAACAGTCAATCTTCTTTGATTTATCCACAAACATAATTCACATAAAGCATTATTATATAAAATAGAATTTACTGAAATTTTTTTTTGTAATGCTGAATGTGTGCTTTCCATGTTAAACATTCATGTTGAAGACACATTGTTTATTAGTAGTAGGGTGTTTTTTAGAGTCTCTTTGAAATTTCTGTGGGCACAGCCTGTAGCCTCTGCTCTACCTTTCCCTCTCTTCTCTACTCTCCATCCCTTTCCAAGTCTCTGTTTCTTATCTAGAACAATTTAGCTTTCTTCTCTTTCTTATTTTCCTCTCATCTCTGTTTATACAAAAATATTATTTTAATTATAGATGATTCTTAGCTATTTTTTATACCAGGTATTTAATATTGGCGTGTTTTTGTATTATTTTGTTTTGTCTTGCTGAATGTGTCTAACAATATGCATTTTCCTAGATCAAAACCATTCAGTGTAAATATAATGTGAGTCATATGTTTACTTTTGCATTTTCTGATAGTCACATTAAGGAATTAAAAAAATACAGGTATAACAAACATTAATTGTATATTTTATTTAACCAAATAGTTTTAAATGTTGTCTCAAGATGCAGCCAATATCAAAATTATTGAGATATTTAATCTTTTTCATTGTACTAAATCTTTATAATCTGGTGCGTATTTTATACCTACAACCCGTCTGAATTCAGATGCTAAAGTTTCATTGGATATGCTTGATCTCTCTTTAGATTTCATAAAATCTACAGTGGAATTATTAGATTTACACGCTCAAGTCATTCCAAACATAAATAAAAATTTTTCAGTAATTGAACTGAATTATCAGAAATAATTTTCCTTTAATACTCATATCTATGATGACAAAACATGTTAATATTTTATAAGAAAATGGATTTACTTTGAAGCAAAAGCCTATCAGTTTTAAAACTTTATCTGTCCAAATTAGGTAAATTCACTAACTGTGTCAACTTGGAATTACTAATATTAAACTCAAAGGAAAGCTGCATACATTGAAGGGCAATTCCAAATTTGACAATGTGAACAAAACATTTTAAAAGTTTTCCTTGTATTTTTGCAGCTAGTTTACACAGCACAGTCAATTCTGCAAATTGATTCACATTAGAAAAATTTGTAACGTCAATATTACTGTATTTTAAAAGTTTTCATTTCAAAATAAATGTTAGTACCTCTCTACTCTGCTCACAAATAAGATCTTTATTTGAAACTTTAAATTCAGCTTGTTCATATGCAATACAAAAACATCCTACATTATATTGCTATTTTTATTTGGTTATTGAATATTTGGTAAGTAGATTTTTATTTCAATAAAATTTAGAATTGGAGTCATTTAGAATTACAGTATATTATTATTTCTAAAAATTATGGCTCAACCAATGAGCACTGGCAAAGAACTTAAGGTCATTAGATATGTTGTCCTTTATTTCTTTCCATAGTTCCAAAAACTGGTTATGATTCACCTATTTATGACACATTTTATAGCTTACTTCAAAAACCAGACCATAAAGACTTTCAACATGTACCGTACAGTGGAACAACACAGTAAGGGAGCTATCAATCTCTTGTTTTAAAATTTTAGTAAGTCTGGGTTTTTGACGTAACATAGAGCACTGTTCACTGATGCTAAATATATATATATATATATATATATATAGCCGAAATCATTCTTTAAATATGTAAAATATTCAAAAGTATCTATGCCCCAAGGTTGACATTTTCGGCTGCAAGTTAACAACATTGACTTATAAATTTGAAAGTCCATTGAAACAAAATATGCCCAACTATTTAATTGGGCATTATGTTTTATATTGTAATTTTTTTGTAAAGCCAAAAAAATTATTTACAATATTTAAAATGTATAATTAACTGATCTTTGGTATTGTTAGAAAGGTGTACGGCCGGGCGCGGTGGCTCAAGCCTGTAATCCCAGCACTTTGGGAGGCCGAGACGGGCGGATCACGAGGTCAGGAGATCGAGACCATCCTGGCTAACACGGTGAAACCCCGTCTCTACTAAAAATACAAAAAACTAGCCGGGCGAGGTGGCGGGCGCCTGTAGTCCCAGCTACTCCGGAGGCTGAGGCAGGAGAATGGCGTAAACCCGGGAGGCGGAGCTTGCAGTGAGCTGAGATCCGGCCACTGCACTCCAGCCCGGGTGACAGAGCAAGACTCCGTCTCAAAAAAAAAAAAAAAAAAAAAAAGAAAGGTGTACGGTGGGAATTGTTTTGTACTTTAACTTTCAATTTTAACTTAACTTTTAAAATCTTTTTATTCATGACTTGCTAACTTGATTTTCATAATTGAACTAATAATTTATTTGCCATCTTTTTCTCTAAAACTGACTTTTTGAGCATGCACAGGAATCTAAGCTGTTTTATAGCTCGCCGATGTTATAATCTCAGAACTTGTTAAAAATCATTCATACATTTTTGACATTTAATTTTTATTTTAGGTGATTAATTCATTCAATTCTTTTTTGGCTATTTAGATATGATTTGCTATCAAGTTTACTATGTTCACTTGATATTGCTCTCTTTATTAGTTCCAAGATTGTTTTTGTAAATCAAGCAACTTCTCCATTTTGCTCTGCTGAAGCAATTTATTTATTTTTTCTGAAGAGGAATCAGACTGTGTTAAGGAATAAATCATATAAGACCAATTAAGTCTCCTGAGATTGAGGGGCGGACCATGAAAGGAAAAAGACTGATGACATTAATAGTGTTAAATGCTCATGATGTGCCACTATGTGGACTTTAACAATATTTTGATGCCATTACACTTCACATAACATCCTTCCTAAAAGACAAAATTATTAATGAGATAATAGCTTTAAATTTTAAAATTAGATAAACTAACCCCTTCCCCCAGTAGGTTTTGTTATTTTAGAATTGTGCAGGGCTTTAGTCTTTTTTCATCTTTTTTTTTAATTGACAGATAAAAATAGTATATATTTGGTATAAATAAGATGTTTTGAAATATGTATACATTTTGGAATGGCTACATCCAATTTAATTAACATGTGCAGTACCTCACAAACATCATTTATTTGTGGCAAATAAACTTAAAATTCATTCTGTTAGAATTTTCAAGTGTAAGTACATTGCTATTAACTATAATCACCACATTGCACAATAGATCTCCTAGATTCATCCATGTTATCATAAGTGACAGAACTTTCTTCTTTTTAAGGTCGAATAATAGTCTGTGTGTGTATATATGTATGTATAAATAAAACATTTTCACTGTCCATTCATGCATTGATAGACACTTAGGTTGATTCTAGAATAATGCCACAATGGACAAAGGAGTACAGCTGTCTCTACAGATAGATTTTCTTTCTTTGGGTATATACCAAGAAATGAAATGTCTAGATCACGTGGTAATTCTGTTTTTTAATTTTTTAACAAGTCTTCATAACAGTTTTCCATAATAGCTGTACTAATTTACATTTCCATAATGTACAAGAATTCCCTTTCCTCCACATCCTAATACTTGTTATCTTTTGTTTTTCTGATAATAGCCATTCTAAAAGGTGTGAGATAATATCTCATTGTAGTTTTGATTTGAATTTCCCTGATGGTTGGTGGTTTTAAGCATTTTCCATATACCATTGGCCATTTGTACGTCTTCTTTTGAAAAACATCTATTAAGACCCTTTGCCAGTATTTTACTTAGATTATTTTCCTTGCTATTGAATTCTTTAAGATCTTTATTTTTTGTGTATATGTAGATACATATATTATTAATGTTGTTTATTTGTTTGTAAATTTATTTTTATAATTTCAACTTTTATTATAGGTTAAAGACTACACCCGCAGGTTTGTTGCATGAGTAAATTGCGTGATTCTGAGGCTTGGGGTTACAATGATCCCATTACTCAGGCAGTGAGAATACTACCCAACAGATAGATCTTCAAGGCATGCACCCCTCCCTCGTTCCCTTGTCTAGTGATCCCCAATGTCTATTGTTCCCATTTATATGTTCATGTGTATTCAGTGTATAGCTCTAACTTACAGGTGAGAACATGCAATATTTGGTTCCCTGTTTTTGTGTTAGTTCACTTAAAATAATGCCCTCCAGCTCCAACCATGTTGCTGGAAAGGATATGACTTTGTTTTTATTTATGGTTGTATAGTATTCCCTGGTATATATGTACCACATTTTCTTTATCCAATCCACTGTTGATGGGCACCTGCATGGATTCCAGGTCCTTGATATTGTGAATAGCACTGCAATAAACATATGGATGTGTGTGTTTTTGATTGAATGAACAATTTTCCTTTGAGTATGTACCCCGTAGTGGGATTGCTGGATTGAGTGGTAGCTGTATTTTGAGATCTTTGAGAACTCTTCATGTTTTGCACATTAACTCTATTAGATATATGGTTTGCAAATATTTTTTTCCATATGGTAGGTTGTCTCTTCACTCTGTTGATTTTTTTTAACTGTATAGTACCTTTGTTTTAATGTAATCTTATGTGTCCATTTTTCTCCACTTTGTTTTATTTTAGTAGTTATACAGTTTCAGGTCTTTTGCTTTAAATCTTTTATCCAATTTGAGTTGAGTTTATTTTTATACATGGTGTGAGAAAAAGATCCAATCTTCTTCTTCCTTCTTCCCCCTCCTCCTTCTTCCTCTTCCGCTGCTGCTGCTTCTTCTTCTTCTTCTTCTTTCTTCTTTCTTCTTTCTTCTTCTTTCTTCTTCTTCTTTTTTTGAGACAGAGTCTCACTCTGTTGCCCTGGCTGGATTGTAATGGTATAATCTTGGCTCACTGCAACCTTGGCCTCCTGGGTTCAAGTGATTCTCCTGTCTCAGCCTCCTGAGTAGCTGAGATTACAGGCACCCACCACCACACCCAGCTAGTTTTTGTATTTTTAGTAGAGATGGAGTTTCACCAGGTTGGCCAGGCTGGTCTCGAACTCTTGACCTCAGGTGATCCACCCGCCTCAGCCTCCTGAAGTACTGAGATTACAGATGTAAGTCACCGTGCCTGACCCCAATTTTATTCTTCTACATATACATATACAGTTCTTCCAACACCACTTATTGAAGAGGCTGCCCTTTCTACATTGTATAATCTTAGCATCTTTGTCAAAAATCAATTGATGGTAAATGGATGAATTTATTTCTAGGCTCTATATTCTGTTCCATTGGTCTAGATATCTGCTTTTAGGCCAATACAATGCTGTTCCAATGACTATAGCTTTGTAGTAGATTTTAAATTCAGGTGGTATGATGTGTCTAGCTTTGTTCTTTTTGTTAAAGATTGCTTTGGCTATTAGTGTCTTGTGGTTCCATGTGAATTTTAGGATTTTCTTCCTATTTCTGTGAAAAATGCTACTGGAATTTTGATAGAGATTACATTGAATCTATAGATCTCATTGCATAATGAAATATTTTAACAATCCATGAACATAGAATACTTTTCTGTCTATATTTGTGTCTTCTTCAGTTTCTTTCATCGAAGTTTTATAGGTATGGTGTGTAGTTTTATAGGTATGGTGTAACCTCCTTGGCTAAATTTATTCCTAAGTTTTTTTTTTTTTTTTTTTTTGAGATGGAGTCTTGCTCTGTTGTCCAGGCTGGAGGGCAGTGGTGCAATCTCAGCTCACTGCAAGCTCCGCCTCCCAGGTTCACACCATTCTCCTACCTCAGCCTCCCCAGTAGCTGGGACTAGAGGCACCGGCCAGCACACCTGGCTAATTTTTTATATTTTTTAGTAGAGATGGGGTTTCACTGTGTTAGCCAGGATGGTCTCGATCTCCTGACCTCATGATTCTCCCACCTTGGCCTCCCAAAGTGCTGGGATTACAGGCGTGAGGCACCGCACCCAGCCCTTATTCCTAAGTATTTTATGTTTGTTTTCTTTTGTTTGGGGGATTTTTTAGCTATTGTAAGTTTGATTTTTCTGATTTCTTTTTTTGGAAAGTTCATCATTAGTATATGGAAACTCTACTGATTTTTGTATCTTAATTTTTGTATCCTGCAACTTTACAGACTTTAAATTAGTTCTAATAGTTTTTAGTTGGTATCTTTAGAGTTCTAGATGGTAAGATTATATTGTCTGCAGAGACAAATTAATTATTTTCTTCTGATTTAGATGCCTTTAAATCTTTCTGTTGCCTAATTGCTGTGGCTAAGACTTGCTGTATTATGTTGCATAAAAGTGACAGGAGTAGACATCCTGGTCTTGTTCCTGATCTTAGAGAAAGAGCTTTCTGGCTTTTACCATTGGGTATAATGTTAGCTGTGGCCTGTCATACATGGCCTTTATTATGTTGAGTTATATTACCCCTATACCAAATGTATTGAGAGTTTTTATCATGAAAATATGCTTTTCAGTGCATTAAATTTTAATTGCCATATTTATTTTTCAAACTAGAAAAGCAATTTGTTTAAATTAATCATAAAATAATAATACATATTTTAATATTTATCAAATACCCAGCCAAAGCACCCTGTTACAACAATCATCAATATATAACCAATCTTTTTTTATCTATTTTCTCCAAATCCCAGTTTTTGTCCTGCCCCACCACCAAAACTATTGGAGTACTTTAAAGGAAATCACAAACTCATTAACTCAAAAACACTTCACTTTGTTACTGTAAAAGATAAACTCTTAGAAACATTAACACAGTAGCAATTACACATCTACAAATTGTTTTTAAAAAATCGCAAAATACCTATTCAGGGTTCAAATTTCCCTAATCATCTCCTAAGTGAGTTTGAAATTTTGTCCATGTCTTAATCCAGACAATTTTCACACATATCTGTTAATTATCTCTTAATCTATAACAATTTCTTCTACATTTATTTTATTTACTGATATTTGTTTACTGAGGAAACAAGATCAATTTTCTTACAGAATTATCCACATTCTTTATTTTGCAGGGACACCCCTATGTTGTATTGTTCACCATGTCTCTTTTGCTTGCTTTTTTTTTTTTTTTTAATGGAGTGATAATCAAATCTAGGGACCATATCAGTTTTTAAACTTCTATGCATCCAGCAGGTTTGGTGTCAACTCTCTCTGATAAGCTCAATTACTACCACTCATCTGAATTTTTCTAGTCACCAAATATTAGTGCTATCATTCTCACATATTCTCTCATTCTCTATGGGTTTATGCCTCTTTAAAAACCTCTTTAATGTAAATTCAGAAAGGTGTGGAAACAAATACATATGTCCAATTGCCATACTTCTCTATTCTCCTTCAACTCAATAATCTACATTTTTGCTTTCTCTTTATCATAGCTGCTTTCTAAAGTTACCAATAACCTCCACTTTAGCAATTCCCACTGATAATGTGTTTTCATTAACACACTATTTCACAAAGGGCTTTAATCCCTTCATATTACAGGAACCAATTTCTCCTAGTTCTTCCTCTATATCTGTATTCTTTCCTTTATAAAGTTCTTCCTCATTTTTTCCTCTTCATCTGTCTCTTAAGAAATAGATTTTTTTGTCCTGTCTTTATATATTTTTATAGAGACCTTTCTGTTTTTTACACAACTTAAGACTCTCCAAATGTGAACTCATCATTCTCTTGCAGACACATATGTAAACTCTATATGAGCAGTAAATGTGTTTTCTTTATGCATAATTTTATTTCCAGCCCTCATAAGTAACTGGCATAGAGTAAGTATACAACAAATGCTGTAGAATGATTTAATCCATGGATAAAATCATTTTAAAGGGAAGTTATATTTTCTTATATCTCTAACTAGATATCTTTCATTCCCTTCATTGGATTTTCTTTCTCTGCCACCAGGTAAATGTTGTTCCCCAGGTTTTGTGCTGGATCTTCTACTTGTCTCATTCTAAATTCTTTTTCTATGTTTTCTCTTAAATAACCATGACTGTGGCTACCCTGTTAATACTTGTGCCTTCTTACATTTGGATTTCTAGTTCCAAATTTTACGTAAAGTTCCAGGTTCATATTTTCAGTTTCCTACTGTGTACCATCAGGTCTCACTCTTGCCCCTAAAACTTAACGCTTTCTGTGTCCGACACAATGGTCCCATCATCCCTCACAATCTATTCTTTTATCTTTCACTTACTATGCTAGATTAATAGCCACCAGCTTGTCTGGGATAGACTCTGCTTTATCTCCCCACATCAGTGAATCAGTTGCCAAATCTTGTGTCATCCAGTCCACAGAGTTTTGAATCCAGTTGCCTTTTTATGTTCATATTGCTACTATCTGGCCAATGTCCCTATTTGCCCTTGCCTCATGGCAACCCTTTCCTAACTGATCTCATCACTATTCCTTCTTACTTTTGTCCATCTCCTACGTTGCCCAGATGATTATCTCTGCAAAAATCAAACTTAACTGCATACCTCTCTTAAATAAAACCTGTTTCACTCCCATTGTCACAGAAGGACCTGACAACATGTCATTCTACATTTAGCCTACAATCTGTGTCCTTCACCCTTAACTCTGTCTCTTTCCCTTTATGGTGGGTTATAGTGGGCTCTCAATTACCAAGCCCAGTGGAATTATTTTGTCCTTTATTACCTCTCTCTGTAATCTTTAAGAGAAATACATATATATTTCTCTCTACTTAGAATGGCCATCTGTTTCTTCTTCACCTGAGGAATCATTCAATACAACTTTCAAATGAATATTCAGAGAATTTTCTAATGTAGAAACACAGGTGTTAATCTATCATCATTTCAAAAACCATATCCCTTTATTTAAGAATGTTATTCTCTTCTACAGAAAAGCCTCTAGTGTTTACTGGGGAGATTTGTGTTGTGGGAAGAAGGGGACAGTGCTGAAGTGCACACGATCTAACAAATCAGTCCTGATAATTAGTAGAGTGGAAGATGGGGAGTCCAGCCATGCTCACACCTTTCTGAGAACTAGCTCAATTCCCATCTCTGCTCTGACACATTCTTGCAGGTAGTTAGCCACTCTCTGTGTTTCTTTTGCACTCTGTTCATAGTTCCATTAAAGAACTTGTTATATAGCTTTCTAGTCATTTGTTGACACATCTACTAAAATGTGAATTTCTTAACGGCAAGTCCATTTTATCTTTATATTTCTGCATATATAGTTTATTCTAAACTCATTTATTTTGAATGAATAAATGTTGGAAGGAGACAACAAAGTATAAGAGATATGTTTAAAACCTATAAATGTAAAACCTTGATTGAAAAGCTTGTTCTTGATAGTTTTTAAGTTCTTGGATGATGTTATTTCTAGAGGGTAAACAGTACCTGCCAAGGTGTAAATTTTTAACAAAGGGCTGCTTTTTAAAAGAGATCTTTAAAATATCACAGTTTCTTAGGTCTGTGCATTGAGATTTCAGTTTATCTGTAACAGAACTACTTATTTAGGAACTGTTTAAATGGCCTGGGGTATGGAGACCAGCTCTTCATGGTCTCCTTTGTGACATGACCAAGGCCACAGCTCCTGTGATTTCTGGTATGTCAAATTGCTAACTGGGAAACAGAAGGGGGACTTTTTCTAAGAATTCCAGCATCTTTTTGGAAGCAAATAGACAGTTACATTCCCCTTCACTCATTTCAGATAAAAATATTATTTTATTGAAAATTATTACAGGTGCTGTGTAAATAACATTTTAATCCATAGTCATTTTATTAATGGTATTGTGTTGGCCCATATGCTAGTTTCTACCTTCTTAAAATATACAACCAAGAACCTGAGCACTCTCAAGAAAGGTTTTCTTTATTTTTTAAATTTTAGTGTTAGGCAGACTTACTTGACTTTCAACCAGTATTGGTAGCAGGTAAGTTTAATGAGATTCTTGAAATAACATCACCTTTGGGAAGCAGAAAATCTAAGCTTGAGTAACCTGAGTTGCTAGGGGGAAAGAAGAAGTTTAACTCTGACAACTCTAGTAGTGCTGTAAATCCAAATATCCAGCAAGAGATTTGTTTTGGGTAATACTAACTACATATGTGCGTGTGAACTCAAAAAGTTATAATTTGGAGCCTATGAGTGGCACCACATTAGGAACTGTGTAGGTAGATGGACCTTGTATTATCAGGTAGACAAATTTCTGAAGGACTGTGCAGGATTCTGCTTCAATAATGACAGCAGTATTACTTTCACCAGGCTCCAGATTTTTCTACTCCTGATGTCAGGAGGAAGCTGATTTACCTTTGGAATGAGATAACCTCTGGGATCCCTGAACAGCTAAAGGGCAGACGGAAATAAGCCTTGGTGAGAACTGATGAGATTCCTGCTAATAAGTCAAGATGAATTTGCATGATTAATTAAAGAATTATTAATTAAAGAATAAAGAGATGACACATTTGTTCTCTGCATCTGTGTCTCAGAATAGTTACACAGAGTAGTTTGTAGAAGTTTTTTTGCGTGCTTTGTGAAAGTCCAATATTGTGACATCACTAAGTGGGATCATGCAGTTAAGGGTACTTAATAAGGTGAAAATATACACATGAAAGAAACTTTATAATATAATATTAGTATGAATTTAAAATTTACATAAAGACACCTACGAAACCATAACAGTAGCAATTACTCTTGTGAAACTATTTTACATAATTTGAAAGAAGTAACTTATCAACCATATTTTCCTAATCCTTTCCCACAAGGCAGTGAAGATGGACAAGGAACATATCCCAGTGCACATCTATTATAAGCCATTTATCCCAGACTGTGATGCAGGTGTGCTTAAGTCTGAACTGCAAGTGACTCTCACTTAGAGGCAAAATACATTCCAGCTGAGGAAAAAGGCAAGCCTTTTGTTGTCCTTTATGACCTGTTTAATCCTGTTGCTTTACATTCATTATGGATGTCTCTGGATGGTGCCAAAATGGTGAAAAGTGGAAGATTAAATCACATTCAGTCAACCACTTGTTTTGCTCATACCGTGCCAACAATAAAAATGCCATTTAAATATTTTTCATCAAGTTCACTGATTCTTCCCCCATAATAGTCTTTATTATTTCCTTTCTTTTTCTCATTTTGAACGTAATTTGCTTTTCTTACCTAGCTTCTTTTGTTTGTTTTTTGAGACGGAGTCTCACTCTTGTCGCCCAGGCTGGAGTGCAATGGTAGATCTCGGCACACTGCAACCTCAGCCTCCCAGGTTCAAGCGATTCTCTCACCTCAGTCTCCTGGGTAGCTGGGATTACACGCACCCGCCACCATGGCCAGCTCATTTTTGTACTTTTAGTAGAGATGGGATTTCACCTTTTTGGCCAGCTGGTCTGGAAATCCTGACCTCAGGTGATCCGCCCCCCTCGGCCTCCCGAAGTGATGGGATTACAGGCGTAAGCCACCACATTCAGTCTGTCATATCTAGTTTCTTAAGGTAGAGGTTTAGGTTTATTTTATTTGAGATCTTTCTTCTTTGCTACTTGTAGGTGTTTACAACTATAGATTAACCTCTTAGCACTAGCATTTTATCTATTTTGTTGTGTTTTATTTTACATTCAACTCAAGTATTTTCTAATTTCCTCTGGGAGGTCTTCTTTGACCCATTAGAGATGTTAAAACACTTTAGAAAGCTCTGTGACCTACTCCACCCACAATGGAGAGGTGTTTAGCAAGAGGTGAGTTTGAGTGGGTTCAAATAATGAGATTGATATTTCTCCCTGTATTACCGGCAACGTGAGCTGATATACTCAGGACTACCACTGAGCTGGGGATTTGGAGAAGGGACTCGTGTAAGTTAAAACACCAGAAATCTCACTAGTCTTACTGATAGTCATTCATTTTTTTGACTAAATATGACTTGGGTTGCTGCAAAGCTTTGGTTAATTTCCAAAGTTTTTAAAAGTTGATTCCGACTATTTTTTTTTTTCAGGAATTTTTATTGCTGATTTAACGGAGGGTCAGGCTTTCAGAAGTCATTAAATTCACCATTTTCACTGATGTCACCCTGGTACCAGAAAGGGGTCCAAACTCTGACCCCAAGAAAGGGTCCTTAAATCTCATGCAAGAAAGATTTCAGGGTGAGTCCATAAAGTGAAAGCAAGTTTATTCAGAATTAAAAGAATAAATGGTTACTCCATAGGCAGAGCAGCCCCAAGGGCTGCTGGTTGGCTATTTTTATGGTTATTTCTTGACTATATGCTAAACAAACAAAAATAGATTATTCATGAGTTTTCTGGGAAAGAGGTGGGCAATTCCTGACACTGAGGCTTCCTCCCCTTTTTAGACCATATAGGGTAACTTCCTGATGTTGTCATGGCATTTATAAACTGTCATGGTGCTGGTGGGAGTGTGTTTTAGTATGCTAATGCATTATAATTAGAGTATAATGAGCAGTGAGGATGACCAGAGGTCACTTTCCTCACAATCTTGGTTTGGGTGGGATTTGGCCATTTTCTTTACCTCATGCTGTTCTATCAGCAAGGTCTTTGTGACCTGGATCTTGTGCTGACGTCCTGTCTTATCCTGTGACTTAGAATGCCTAACCTTTTGAGACTGCAGTCCAGTATGTCTCAGTCTTATTTTACTGAGCACCTATTCCAGATAGAGTAGATCTGGTTCAAACGCCACGGACAACCCAAACAATTTTTTTTAAATGTTTAGACATACAAAAGGAGACAAGTAGACATATAAAAGGAAATTCCAATAACTTGGTCTCCAGCTTACAATAAGTATATCTTTATTGAACACTCATGTGACTGGAAATGTGCTAGGGGCTTTTAATGTATTATCTTATGTAATCATTTTAACACCTAAAAGGGTAGTGACTAATGGTACCAACCCCTTTTAGGTGTTAAAATAACAAACCACTTTATGAGATACTTCTATTATTTTCATTTTTAGATGGAAAAATGGTACTTGGAAAGTTTAAATAATTACCTAAAATCAGTATCATAGATAAAATTTAATGCAGGGCTGATTAAATTTTTGACTAAATTATCTCATTCTCTTCATCACTAATCATTAGATTTGGTGATGCCATTGGGAGCCACAAAAATATGTCAGACTATTCTCTCATATAGTAACTCATTACTTTCCCGGAAACAGTTGAGGAAAATGAATGTATGAAAATTTTAGTCTTTATATTGATATTAACTATCATTCATTTAGTACCTACTGCATACTACATTCTTGCCATGCATTGTCTTTAATTCTCATATCAATCCAGTAAGGTGGGTATTCTGATTCCCTTTTTATATGAGATAAAACTAGAGGTCAGAGAATGTAAGTATTTTCTAATGTCACACAGTTAGCAGATGACTGAGCTCAAAATCAATTGCAGGCTTATCTGATATCAGAGCTCAAGCTTTTCCCATTGTGCACAGCTGCTTAGTCCTTTGTAGACAAAGTACTTGGGAGATATTATAGGTGATAAAAGGGCATCAATGGCACACAACGGCAAACTATTCTACTCCTGCTAAGACGTAATTGAATGGCCATCCATCTTTTTGAGAATAATTGCTATTTTGGAAGCCCAACATGGAACATTTCAAACTTAACATAAAAGAAAAGTTATGTTCCACTAAGAAAATAACTTCTCACACACCAGGAGGTCCTCAGATATGGTCAAAAATGTACTCGTTAATTCTCTTCTCTTAGAACCTAAAGAAAAGCAGCACTAAAAGGAGACATTACTTTCATGGACTTGCCATTACTATGCCAATCCTCAGAAATGAAGCTGGTTCTTATTAGTGTTTTGTTATCATGGGCCACCTCTAATATTGCCTAATATTGTGTGAGGTTTCTGGGGCATAGAGAGCAG
This sequence comes from Chlorocebus sabaeus, assembly GCF_047675955.1. Lineage (NCBI taxonomy): Eukaryota > Metazoa > Chordata > Mammalia > Primates > Cercopithecidae > Chlorocebus > Chlorocebus sabaeus. The sequence continues at coordinate 66,414,841 of NC_132918.1, forward strand.
AAAATCCAATCCCAGACCTCAAGAAGTTTACATTATTTTTCTGCATATATAAGTTATGTAACATTTCTACAAAATCATAAGATAATCTGGACCTGAGTAAAGAACAATCTTGTGTTCTTCCTTTGTGTTTTTCAGTGATTCCCAGCCCATGACTTTAAACCTCAGATATAACAAATATAACAAAATGGAGAGATGAGAAACTGACTCTTATATCCGTGATAATTCAGTTTCTTATAACAATAACAGCTATTACTTGATGACTAATTATTGTGTTTAAGACATTATCCTAGTTTTACCTGTATTATCATGTTTAATCCTTAAAATAGCCCTCTTATAAAGGCATCAGCATTACCACCTTCACTTTTAAAATTAGAAAATTAAAACCAGAAGCAGTTAAGCAACACACATAAGATCATACAGCAGTTGGATATTAGGGATGGGGGTTGAACCCAGGAGTTTTATCACCCAAGCTACCTTTAGACTACTGCATTGTATAACCTGGCATACAAAGCCGATGAAGTAAAATATGTGTTATTTAATTAAATGACCATGAGTCAAGTACCAGTAGTATAACTCCAATATGAGTAAGGACATGATTAAAACAAGTTACAAAAATAGAGACACATTTGGAAAAGTATTTGAAGTCTATGGGATGGAAAAGAGTTGATAACTTTTCCATATAAAATATATTTAAGATAAATAATAAAATGATAGACAAACAAAATAGACAAAGGTAAAAAATAAAAGTAATATGCTTAGTGGCCAGTTAGTTCAAATAATAGGTTTAGACTCTGGTAATTAAACAGATGCAACTCAAAATCTGAATAAAATGCTAATCTAATCTATCAAATTAACAAAGATTAGACATTTAAAAAAATAATTTAAAGTTTTGAAGGCTATGTGGGGAAAATGACACATTCATACCTATACAATAGTTGTATTACACTTATGCAAAGAATGACAGAATAAAAGAAACATATAGTAAGCAGAAATGCAATTATTTATATTAAATGGAAACATAAAATGCCAGTGACTAGGGGTATAATTCAATAGGCTGTGAAAGTAGACATATAATTAGAACTCAAAATCTGAGATCAGCCTTGCAGATACAGAAATAAAAAGACATTGTTCTTTCCCAAAAACTTGTGGGATATATTCTCTAAGACCTAAAATATGTTTCCCATTCAAACATTCATATATATATATATGAATATGCATATATTATATGTTTATTGCATATATAATTTTTCATGCAATGTGGTACTGTTATAAGTTTTAAAATATCAGGCTTACATCAAATGTAAGTTACCTGGCTATTGAGAATTGTTCTATATTACATTGCTTAGTTTTATATAGTGATAGAATAAGCTTGAAGGGACAGGGAACAAATTTGAAGCTAAAAGTGTATGTTGTCACTTTTTAAAAATGTTGTTTTATCATAGAAGTAGTTGCATTGCTATTTTAAGATAAAAGTCTAATTTAATCCTTAATATGATTTAGAATGAAAAGAAACTTTTTAAATGTCCATTAAATCATTCAAATGTACTCACTTGTCAGCTCAAACATTATCTAGAAAGAGCTATATTTTCTCAGTTCAGATATCAAATCCCCTAATTTGCAGATATTTTCTTTCTTACCACAGAATCGCACTTACATGCTTTCTTAAAGTGTTTTAATGCGTGTTTTCAAATCTGATTGTCATAATTATGTAAACAAAGCAAATGTAATATTCACTATTTTAAATACTAGGAAACTGAGGCATAATGACTTTAAATTGCTCTAAGACTCACAGAATGTTGGTTACGGAATGTAACAAAGTGGTGTTTTAAAATTTTGATGGGAAGAGTCTGATTGTTTTCTTTGCCTTTTATGGAGAGTCATTGAACTGTGTTTTTGAAAAGGTACTCTTTATTCATTTGTACATTCATTTAATAAATAATATGCTTTAAATTCTATTAGGACAATCTGACCTCTCATTTCCTTTCACATTTTCTTGACAAAGTTGCCTCTCTGGACAAGTGTTTGTCATCCTATATCTGGCCCCCAGCCCCTACTCTGAAGGAACAAATGCAACACCCTGTGAATCTCTCAACACTATGTTGTCCAGCACAAATATAATGGCCTCAATGTAATTTAAACTTCCTAGTAGCAAGAGGCAAAATTAATTTTATTAGTGTATTTTATTCAATCCAATATTCAAACTTACAATAATATAAACATTTTAATGAGGTATTTTGTTTGGTACAAAGTCTTTGATATCCCATGTATATTTGATACTTAACACATATTCAGTTTGAACTAACTACATTAAAAAGATCTGCTTGCAAAGTTACCAAGGAAGCTCTGCTAGTTAACTTTATTCTCATACTCTATTATTTTTCATTAATTAAAATGGGAACTTCTTTTAATTGACTCTGTATTTTTTTTTTTCCTCTTCACTTTGTTCTGACCTTCTTTTCCTTTTCAGTAAGATTTTTTCTGTCTCCACAAGGACCAGGCTTAGAATAGGAATAGTAAATGACCTATCTGGAGAGTAAAGAAATGTTCCTCTTCCCCCAAAATTCCTTTTCTCTTATGAAGGCCTGATTTCGACAAAAGTCACTTCATTTCTTTTCTTTATTATGTTATTAGTCTGCTAACTTCAATAATAGATAAATTCCAAAATTTCAGTTTCCAAACCCCAAATCTACTTCTCTGTCAGATAACATGACAAATTCAAACTAATTTCAGCAAAGACTCTGGCATGGGGGATTTGGGGGTGGGGTTTCTATTCCGCAAAGTCATTCACACACCCAGCAGACTATGCCTTCTGGAACATATTGTCCTCATGATTGTCCTTTAAAACATTAGCATTGAATAGACAGAGAGCAAGGATAGAGAAGGCACATACACTCCTTAATTATCTGAATCTGGAAGCAGTACACATCATTTGTACTTATGTTTCATTTGCAAGAACATTCACACACGCACCAGATGCAAAGGAGGATGGAAAATGTATCACTGGCTGCTCAGGAAAAACAGCATAAATATTGGTGAACACCAGCCTTTTTCTGCCACAAATGTTAATGTCTGTTCAACTATAAATCTTGTGGAGGATTCACCTACCCGAGAAAGGTGCAGTGACAGACTAGAGTTATAGCAACCTGTATTCAAATTTTGATTCCACTACTTGAAAAAATTAATCAGCTTTCTTGAGTCTAGTTTTTTCCATCTCTGTCAATATGGTTGGGAGTGGTAGCAAAGATTGAAACTGTTTTTTCTAATACCACTATCCTCATATTCTTTATAAAGTGAAATCCATTTTTGTTTGGGTGAGCAATTCATCCATCTAAAAGCTGCATTTCCTGAATAGGGTTAATATGTAATATATTTTTTCATCAGTGACAAAACTGGTAATTAGTTTCTTTTTGGTTTAGTTTTTGATTGTTGACTGATGCTTCTATATGAGAGTATGAAAAAATTTCAGTTTCAGTTTCTTTTTAGAGCAGTATATCATAGGGAGTAATTTTACACTGAATTCCTGAGGAATCAAAAAAGTTCTATACAAAGTAGGATAGATGTGTTATGCTGCAGTAACAAACTATCCAATTGTCAATGGCCCATTTCAACAAAAATTTATGATTCACATAAATTCTGTGAAAATCAAGGTGATTTTCTATGACAACTATTCTCCATGCAGTAGATCCATGTCGGGCACTGAAGATGCACTTTCTTTCCCTCAAATTCAGAGATTCCCAGGAGAGCCACACAGAGACTTGTGACAAGGTAGCCTGTGTCTAAAGTGCGCAGACACTAAATCTTACTTGAAAAGGCAATGAAAGAATGTTTAAATGTGTGACTGTATCTCTAGTTTTTTCCAGTTTTGTATACTGTTTTCCAATTTCTTAATATATGATAAAGTCTAAAAAATCTCTTTTAAGATTTAAAGTGACTATTAATAAGTAGGTTTCTTTTGAAAATACCGAGTACAATTATTTTCTTCTTCACCACCAACTCTATTTTAATTGAATAAAAATCATTCTCTTTTAAAGGTCTGAATGCGGAAGCTGTCTCCAAATTGCTGTTTTCTGAAAGCGCCAGTTAAAGGGCTACATCTTGCCAAGGTAGACTAATAGAAGTCAAATTCCCTTGTAAAAGCAGAACTGAAATTATGCCTCGTGCACATCTGGCAACGCGTCCTTTTGTACATAAGAAAGGAGTGAATGAGATTATGTCTGGAATAAATTATTCACTGATTATGACAATTAACTGGCTGTCATAGGTATTCAATTATCTAATTATCTGCCAAAATTATGTGCCAGGTGTTTCCTGTGTCCAGATTTCCATTATTTTACATTTTATTAACAAATTTGCTTCATCTTGAGGGTCCTCACTTAACATACTTGCGCTTGATCAAACTATTGGCTTTTTATCATACTTAAAAACCCTAATTTACACATAAAGCCATCTGAATAATGCATGAAGAAAGTGTGTGGATTCAAATTCATTTGTCCACATCACAGCAACTGTTTGTACTGGCCCAACTGCTTACTATGCATGCAGATGTTAAATTATGCATCCTCGATCTTCTGTTTATAATGCAAAATGACAGTTTGACTTAATTTTATCTAGCAGAAATAACTCAGGCATCTACATTGGTAAATTTGACCCAGAAGGTTTTATGAATATTTTGCAGTGAAACCTGTGGATGAATTAAAATGCATTTTCACAACTTCTGTATATAAGCATGTATATGTGTGTTCATCACATAGAGTTTTTCAAAAACTAGAGATTTTCCTTCTTGAGCTCCAGAGAGAAACAATTTTCTCTATGAATCAAAAGAATATAAATAACACTGTTTTTTCCTTTTGGCTTTACCTTCGACTAGAAAATAGGCGTGAGCGAAATGCTCAGGACTATAGCATCTGCTTTAGCAAATGTAAAGAAATAAGTTATTTGAGTCTACATTTTATTTATACAGAAATTTGCACAGGATTTTACAAGGACTTGTTGTTCTCTACACTTCTTGTGATAGTAAATGTAACTCCCATTGAAACTAGGAAAAAACTTTGTTCCATAAAACAAGTGACTTTGAAAGCCTTTGATTGCATTGTCCAATGCTGTGTCACAGAGCAGCCATATACTGACACCCAGTAATTAACATAAAAGCAAAAATATCTCAGTAGAAATGCCAAGAACACAGAGAAAGAATGCATGAAGAAAAAGAACATGTTTCATAAATATACAGTTCTTATTTTTGATAAAACCAGAGTTTCCTACAATTGTTTCTCCACTGTTCCTTTTCTACTTAAAATTCTAACTAAATTACTTGAACATTTTCAAAAAACCTACCTGGTCTTTCCTAGAGTTCAGTCCTCATTTAATGTCACCAATAGGTTCTTGGAAACTGGTACTTCAAGCAAAACAATGTACAGAAGGTCCTCAAATGACTTTGTTTCATTCAACACATGTTCTGTGTTCTGAGCCCTCCACCCTCTACTCTTCTTTGTCAAATCTAGACCCAGCTGCAGGATAAAGTCTGTAAGACCTTGACCTTATCATCTACTATTCCTCTGTGGGGCCGGTGTGAGTTTAGGATGGAGAGTCATCTTTGTAAGGCCCAGATAAAGAGAGAACCAAGTCTAAATAATTCACTTAGCTGTTGGAAATTCTTCACTATGGAGCTGATAACTAGTTTTCTGACGTTAGCTTCCACCATATTTTATTCTCTTCCTTCTCCCTATCCATTTTCAACACTTCAGTACCACTCACATAAATGTTATTCTCCAGAATAACATGTACTGCTCCATTTGCAGGTAGGTCCTTGTTCAAATTTATATACCTAGAGTTCAGTCCTCATTTAATGTCACCAATAGGTTCTTGGAAACTGGTACTTCAAGCAAAACAATGTACAGAAGGTCCTCAAATGACTTTGTTTCATTCAACACAGTTCAGTTATAATGTTGAAATGAGAAAAAGATGTTTTGTTATACATTGTTTTGCTTAAAGTCACTGTTTCCAAGAAACTATCAGTAACACTGAGACCTACAGTATGTATGAATATACATATATACATATTTTCTATAATGTCGTTTCTTGTACTACTTGTCAAAACACTGAGACATTTTTATAGATCTGCTTATTATATCCAGAAACTGCCTGCCTACACATTTACCCCCACCAATCCCAAGCTAGAATATGTTTTCTATAACCATATCTAGCACATACTAGTTTTTTGCTTCATTTATATAACTATGTTTCATTGGCCTATCAGAAGTATCTTACCATAATATTAATTGGAAGCTTCTGCATAGTAGAACCTGTTATGCTTTCCTTTGTACTGGTTTTGCCACAACTATCAAGATGCAGAACACAGGATATGATGGTAAATGTTTATTAAAGTTAAATTTAGAGCATTTATTCAATTAACATTTATTAGCCACTTATATGTTTGGTGTTTGGCTGAGCTTAGAATGCAAATATGAATGAAGCACAGAAACATAAATTATAAAATGTAATTTGCGGGGAAGTAATGAACTCTGTTGGTGGTTGAGGTTTCCAATGATATTCTGTGTAAACTAAATCTTAAAGTTTGAATATGAGAACATTGTAATGAGGGCATTTCGGGTAAAAGGAATAGTGTAGAAAACGATGTACAGACAGAAACATGTGATATAATGGACATTGCGTAATGGTAAAACAAGAACACCTGACTACTGTAAATACACCCAAAACAGGAGCACCCAGATACATAAAGTAAGCTATTAGAGACCTACAAAGAGACTTAGATTTCCATACAATAAGGGGAGACTTTAACACCCCACCAACAGTATTAGATCATTAAGGCAGAAAATTAACAGATATTCAGGATCTGAACTCAACACTTTACCAAATTGACTTAATAGAGTCCCTATTCAAAAAATGGTGCTGGGGTAACTGACTAACCACGTGCAGAAGATTGAAACCGGACCCGTTCCTTACATAATATATAAAAATCATCTCAAATGGTTTAAAGACTTACATTTAAAACCTAAAACTATAAACCACCTGGAGGATAACCTAAGAAGTATAATTCTGGACACAGGATCTGGCAAAGATCTCAGGATGAAGAAACCAAAAGCAATTACAATAAAAACAAAAATCGACAACTGGGACCTAAATAAACTAAAGAGCTTCTGCACAGCAAAATAAACTATCCAAAGAATAAACAGACAGTCTACAGAATGGGAGAAAATATTTGCAAACTATGCATCTGACAAAGGTCTAATATCCAACATCTATGAGGAATTTAAACAAATACACAAGGAAAAATAACCCCATTAAAAAGTGAGCAAAGGACATGAACAGACACTTTTCAAAAGAAGACATATATGCAGTCAACCAGCATGTGAAAAAATGTGCAATATCACCAATCATTAGATAAATGCAAATTAAAACTGCAATTAGATACTGTCTCACATCAGTCAGAATGGCTGCTCTTAAAAAGTTAAAAAATAATAGATGCTAGTGAGGTGGCGAAGAAAAAGAAACCCTTATACTCTGGTGGGAATGTAAATTAGTTCAACCATTGTGGAAAGCAATTTGGTGATTTCTCAAAGAACTCAAAGCAGAATTACTGTTCAACCCAGCAATCCAGTATTGGGTATATCCCAAAGTAATATAAGGTCTTCTATCATAAATACACATGCATATGTATATCCATTGCAGCACTATTCACAATAGCAAAGACATGGAATCAACCTAAATGCCTGTCAAGAGTAGGCTAAATAAAGAAAATTTGGTGCATATATGCCATGGAATACTACATAGCCATAAAAAAGAATGAGATCATGTCTTTTGCAGCAACATGGAGGCCATTACCCTAAGTGAACTAATACTAGGACAGAAAACCAAATATTGCATGTTCTCACTTATAACTGGGAACTAACCATTGAGAACATAGGGACACAAAGAAAGTAACAACAGAAACCAGGCCTACTCAAGGGTGAAGGAAATGAGCAGGGTGAGGATTGAAAAACTATCCACTAGGTACTATGCTTTTTACCTGTGTGGTGAACTAATCTGTACAGCAAACCCCTGTGACATGCAATTTACCTACTTAACCTTCACACGTACCCCTGAACCTAAAATTAAAGTTAAAAAAATAAAAATAAAGAATTTATTTCCACTGGGGCATTTTGTGAAACTACTGTTTTACAGAACAAATTGTAGGAAATTCTAGACTTGGGCCATATTTATGTGGTACAATCCCCAAAGCCTAGGGGTTAAATGTCAGACAATATGCCTCAGTTTCTGTCTTGAATGGTGGGATGGATAGTGGTGCCATTAATTGTGATAGAAACTTTTGAGGAAAGAAAATTATTTCATTCTTGGACATGCTAAATTTTGAGTTGCCTCCATAGTATCAAAGTAAGAAAATTTCTGATAACTATCTGAATATGCACCTGAAGTTTATCAATATGTTTCTTACATATGTAAGTAGCAATTACAGTTTTATGTGTAGAAAAAATATATACTGTCTCAAATTCTTCAGCATAGATTTTGATTGAACTTCCTGTCTGTCTAACTGAGGGTAGCTGAGCCTTGGGAAACATCCTTTGCAAACAGAGTTGGATGATAGTTTCCAACAAAATGTCTAAGATGGGGAAATGAAGGGTTGGTGCAGACTTTACACTTTTAACGTAGCTGCTCATCTTATATCCTCTGTCTGTCTCTATTGAAAAAGGCGCCTTTAAAAAGCAGAGATACACTCCTTAGAGTTTCGAGGTGGATAATGAGTGTCAGCCTCCAGTAATAACTGTAATGTGTGAACTTCAGGCAATGACATGGAATCTCTCAGGTCTCTCTCAGTTTTGAGAGCAGGGATTGTTGTTATTAACTTCAGCCTGACTTGAAACAAGAATCTGGAGCTAGCAAAACTTGAGTGGTCATTATGAGTTTTATGAGCTATAAAGATCTGTAAACCTAATTAAATTTATATTTTTAACGAGGTCACAAACTCAAACAGTTCGTATTTTTAGATGGAGCAGCATGAACACCATTTCATGTGCTCCACAAAAGAATGACTCATAAAAACCATCTATTAAACATCCTTTCTCCCTCTTAAAGGCTGTTTCTGGGTTGATCTCTCCAGCATTCCATGTCAGAATGCAACTGTGAACTTCCTTCTTTCTTTTTTTTTTTTTTTTTTTTTGAGACGGAGTCTCACTCTGTCGCCCAGGCTGGAGTGCAGTGGCACAATGTCGGCTCACTGCAAGCTCCGTCTCCCAGGTTCACACCATTCTCCTGCCTCAGCCTCCCGAGTAGCTGGGACGATAGGTGCCTGCCACCACATCTGGCTAATTTTTTCTGTATTTTTAATAGAGATGGAGTTTCACCGTGTTAGCCAGGATGGTCTTGATCTCCTGATCTCGTGATCCGCCCTCACCGTGTTAGCCAGGATGGTCTAAATCTCCTGACCTCATGATCCACCCTCACCGTGTTAGCCAGGATGGTCTCGATCTCCTGACATCGTGATCCGTCCTCCGTGGCCTCCCAAAGTGCTGGGATTACAGGCATGAGTCACCATGCCCACCCGAACTTCCTTCTTTCTTAACCAGTGACTGGCCTGTAAATGTGACATGAGAAATAGTAGGCAGTGTTGCCAAGCTTGCCATCATTTCAGTCTGACTTATTGAGCCCAGCCATAGGCACTGGGATCACTGGTTCCACATTTTCTTACTATGTTTTCAGGGAATAACCATTAGAGATGCTAATCTCTTGATGCAGAAACAAAAACAAATAATGGTGAAATAGGGAAGAGAAAATGGTGAAGCACATATAGAAAAATATATAGAGTGCACTTGCCTAGAGAAATACATTATGCAATTTTTCCACCACAGATTTATTTAAGTTTAATTACATTTAGAGCAATCATACTGGATGTCTGAAATTACACTGCATTTGTCAATACAAAACTCATAGCAACAGGAGATTCTCATGGCAAATCAGAATGTTGAGGTCCTTCAATTAAATTAAGAGGATTAAACATTTCTCATGAAACTGGAAATATCTGATCACTGGGTATGTGGTGGCTTAAAGATAACTATCAAATTCTTTGCCACAGTCTTGAAAAGAAAAAGAATTAATTTGCCCTTCACTTGAATTTTTTATTATTTTTGCCATGTGACTACTCAAACGGTAGAACGTGGTAGAAATCACATTGTGCTAATTCCAAGTTTAGCGTCTAAAATCTCTATCAGCTTCTGCTTGTTCACTCTTAGAACAATTACTCTTTGGATACTCCCTCTCAAAATCCATCTGCTTCTCAGAAACCATCACGTGGAGAGGCTATGAGTGTGAGTTCTGGTCAACAGCTTCAGTTGAACTCCCAGCCAAAAGAACATGTCATCTCTCAGCCATGTGAGAAAGCCATTTTGGATGTTCCAGCTCAAATAAATCCCAGATGATGCAGCTGTAGCTGACATCACATGGTGCAGAACTACCCAGCTGACTTTAGCCAATCCTTAGAGAAATCATAAAATTATTTTTAGCCATTAAGTTTTGAGATGGTTTATTATGCAGATATTCATAACTGAAACAGATAACATGGCTTATTCTTGGGGACAAGTACATTCTCAACTCTTAGAGGTGAAAATTTCTATCCTGTAGTGCTAGTGAGAAAATAAGGAATGGTTTAGTATCCCACTTATGACATAAAATAAGTCAATGAGATTCATGATTACCTGCCCTGAGGGGATCCCAAAACACATGTTTTTCTGTTATTTATGAAAAATAGGAAACAACTGTGTTTAGCCAAAAAGATATGGACAAGTCAACTGGTGCAAGCTATCATTGGAATATGATATAATATTTTAGAATTATGTAGTTAAAGCCTTATCGTATCAAGGTTAACTGTAAAAGGTGCTTGGTTATGCAACTGTATTTACAGTATAATTATAACCATACAAAATGAATAAGGCCAAAATATGCCTAAGAATAAATGGCTGAGGTCAATGTTCAAAGGTATATGTTAGCTCCCTTGATGTGCCATTTGACATGCTTAATTCTTGGGGTAAAACAAGTAGCAAGTAAAATTCCATGGAAGAACAAAAGAGAGGACAGCTAGCTCTCTCCTGGTCAATCAGAGATGATTTCATTGAGGAATTTTTACCTGAATGAGTTTTTAACATTAATGAAAATTGATCAAGTGCTCAATGAAAGAGAAAATTCTAAGCAGAAGTAGCATCTGCAAAGGCACAGAAAGGGAAGCAAAATTGCAAACAGCAGTAACTGAGAAACTGAGATTGTTCTAGTGCAGAATTTGTAGCGGGAGGTAAGAGATAGGAGGTGAGGTTAGAGTATTATGGGCCAATCTACTGCACTCAATCCTTTCATTTGGATTGATTTCCCCTTCTCCTTGAATGCTCTTGATGCTGTGTGTAGCTCTCAATTGTGACATTAATTTAATTATGCTTTGTATTGTAGCTATTTGTTCACATTTTCACATTCTATCCTAGACCACAAATTCATATACCTGAAGCATTTGTTCAGCAAATATACATGTGCTCATTTAGATTTCCCAGGTTCTCTTTGGCTTTTTAAGATTTTTAAAATGGCTTTGCGACCCTTCCCTCCTTCTTCCCTTCCTTCCTTCCTTCCTTCCTTCCTTCCTTCCTTCCTTCCTTCCTTCCTTCCTTCCTTTCCTCCTTCCTTCCTTCCTTCCTTCCTTTCTTTCTTTCTTTCTTCTTTCTTTCTTTCTTCTCTTTCTTTCTTTTCTTTCTTTCTTTCTCTTTTCTCTCTCTTCTTTCTTTCTTTCTTTCTTTCTTTCTTTCTTTCTTTCTTTCTTTCTTTCTTTCTTTCTTTCTTTCCTCTTTCTTTCTTTCTTTCTTTCTTTTCTTTCTCTTTCTTTTCTTTCTTTTCTTCTTTTTCTTTTTTTTGAGATGGAGTCTTGTTCTGTCGCCCAGGCTGGAGTGCAGTGGCAGGATCTTGGCTCACTGCAAGCTCTGCCTCCCGGGTTCACACCATTCTCCTGCCTCAGCCTCCTGTGTAGCTGGGGCTACAGGCACCTGCCACCATGCCCAGCTACTTTTATTGTATTTTTAGTAGAGACGGGGTTTCACCATGTTAGCCAGGATTGTCTCAATCTCCTGACCTCATGATCCACCCCGCCTCAGCCTCCCTAAGTGCTAGGATTACAGGCGTGAGCCACTGCGGTTTCTAAGAACAGAAAGTGAGTTGAGAATTTTGTGGCTCTAGAATAAGCCACAAAATTCTAGAGATAAGCTACCCTACAAAAACCCAGTGCAGGAGATGGTTGAGAAAGAAAATGAAAAAATGAGGAGGGCAGAACTGGGGCACAATGGACAAATAAGAACTTCTCAGCAGAAGCAGAGCCTAATCAAGGGATTACCTTCCTATTCCTCAGAGTTGGAGTTAATTATGTCTATCTAGTGGGATTTAGACTTATGTTCCAGCAACTGCTGTATGTCTCCTATTCTTCCATTTACAAAATAAGGGTGCATGTTGTAGTTTATCCTATTGCAGCATTACACATTGGTGTGGAGGGTAAGATAATGAGCAATGTCATTCTATGATCTCAAGACTATGATGTGCTACCCCAGTAAGATGAAGAACGTGCCACTCCACACATAGAGATGGTAGACTTTGAGGATGCAGAGTCTGTGTGGAACTTTGTATTGGCTCCTTATAAGGGGATTTTTTAAAAAATAAATGTTTCTTTGCAATCGACTTTATTTTTTAGATCAGTTTTAGATTTGAACAAGACTGAACAGAAGGTATGGACACACTCCTCTCCCACTTCCCACAGCCTCCAGCAATATCAACATCCCCCGACCAGAGTGGTACATTTCTTATAATCAGTGTGAGAGAGGTTGAGTGTATTTACTGTATGTAAAGAAAGGAATAAGGAATATATGGTTCTAGAAATATGAGTTAGGCTCAACAAATATGTGCATGCTTTCTACTCATTCCCTAGACATGTTTACAGTTAGGTTGGGGCTATGTGATTAGATGTGGCGAAGAGTCTGTGAGCAGAAGTCATGTGTTTCATTTTTAGGATAATGCAGTTAATATCTAGGGTGATGCTTCTGTCTTTGTCTTCCACTGTCATGGCAATTTGAAATCCATTTTTTTCATAAAGTACAATAAGAGATGAAAGAAGACATCCTCACCTGTATTGAACAGTGTTAAACCACTGAAATCTGGAATCTGTATTATTGCAATAACTAGTGTTAATCACTTTAATTAATGCATTCCTGGGAGGAAATCCTTCATAAGTGCTTTCACATAGGAAGAGCTAAATAACCTTCATCTCTTACTCTCATTTCTTCTCCAACGTTATACACCACCCTTATGAGAGACGTTTTAAAGTTTCACATATTTCAATCCTTCATTCAATCTCTGCTCTATTTCTACAATTTTTATAACAAAAAGTTTGCTAATTTGGCATTATCTTCCATATATTTTTTGAAGTGAACTAACATATCATTGGCTGTGGCCTTCATCCAAAAGTAAGTGCACCTATTATCTTACCATCCATCCAGAAATTTGCTTTTTCTTCCTTGTTTTGCAATCCTAGTCCGTAGGGCTGTCAGTTGCAGTGTCATAACTTGAAGTGTTCTCTTGAACATTCTATATGTAATTGAAGACATTTGACATCTGTTTTACTTTCCTAAATTCTGCTAATACAATATGGTATAGTGGCATGCATTTTATGGAAGAAAAAAAAATGGAAATTCAAGCATGAAAATAGCAAAGATAAAATAAAAGAAAAAACATAGACATTTGAGTTGCATCCAGTAGCTTCTTGTTTACTTGTTTTGTGCTTTGTGTTTATGTACATGTATGGATATTTTGTTATGTTTTGCTTTTTGCTAGTAAGAATACATTTAATGAGAAACTTCTTGTTTGAGACTCTGATACTCCTGAACAAGATTTTTCTCAGTCCATGTCTATGTTACAGAGCTGGGGTTGACAATGCTGGGAATTAGTTGAGTGAAAATAATTAATTCAAGGAGAGTATGAATGTCTATATGGTAGGTATACGATACAATTTTTGTAAAGCTTAAAAATAAGTAAACATAAATCATATTCTATTTAGAAAGAGCTTATGGGGCAAAGCTGTTTAAATAAATTATGGAATAACAAATGTAAAATTTTAGATAGAAATTGCCTCTGAGGGAATGTAAGGGGATATAAGTAGGCAATAGTAGCGTATGATTTTCACTGGAATTTGGTAGTATTTTGGTTGTTCATTTGGGTGATGGGCTCATAAATGTTGAATGAATCACTATAATTCACAATTTCCACACTAACTACATAAAGTTTTGATTATATTAAGTGAATATATTTTTTATAATTCAGAGGTAAATAACTACCTCTAAAGTTTAAGGAGCCAGCAAGATATAATGAACTCTAAAGAAATTTTAGAGTTCACTGATTAAAAAAAATTTTATTGTCTATATGTGTTTTATTTGAATTTCAACGTCCCTCCAAAGAAAAGGAGACTCTGTGGCAGATAGATCTAGAGATGACACCCGGCAATTTCCACTTACCAATGTGCATGGCTTTGGGTATTCCCCACCTCTTGAGTATGGGTGAGACCTGTGACTTGCTTTTAACCTATAAATATGAGAGTTCACTTCCATAGTTAGTGTAGATTATATGGCAAAAAAGATGGAGTGTCACTTTTGTGATGATAAGTATGACTCGTGCCTCAGCCTCCCAGTTGACTGGGATTACAGGCATACACCACCAAGCCCTGCTAATATATATATATATATATTTGTATTTTTAGTAGAGACAGGATTCTTGCTGTTTTGGCCAGACTGGCTTGAACTCCTGGCCTCAAGTGATTTGCCCGCCTCAGCCTCCCAAAGTACTGGAATTTCAGGCTTGAGCCACTGCACCAGCCTCAAATCTCTATTTTAGAGTTGTTATTAACCTTTGTGAAACACAGGATTGTATCTTTTTTTCTTTCTCTCTCTTTCCTTCTTTCTCTTTCTTTCTCTTTCTCTTTCTTTCTTTCTTTCTTTCCTTCCTTCCTTCCTTCCTTCCTTCCTTCCTTCCTTCCTTCCTTCCTTCCTTCCTTCCTTCCTTCCTTCCTTCTTTCTTTCTCTCTTTCTTCTCCTTCTCTTTCTTTCTTTCTTTCTTTCTTTCTTTCTTCTTCTTTCTTTCTTTCTTTCTTTTCTTTCTTTCTCTTTCTTTCTTTCTTCTTTCTTTTTTCTCCTTCCTTCCTTCCTTCCTTCTCTCTCTCTCTCTCTCTCTTTCTTTCTTTCTTTCTCTTTTTGATGGGGGTTGGGGAGACTGAGAGAGAGAGAGAGAGAGATTATGCACATGTGTAACCTCTTTAAAACTATCTCAGGAAAGATCCTCAAGAGACCAATATTCTAGAAATCAGTACCAAACACAACTAGTGTAACATAGCTTCCATTCTTAAAGAATAGCTTCCATTCTTAAAAAAAAGCTATTTGAAGAAAGTTAGCTGTCAATCAAAAACTGTTTTATTTGATCAGGCAGAGGCAAGATACTATGGCTATTTAGCGAAAGAAAATGGCATTATAGATACTTGTAAAATTCCAACACATTGTGTAATGTAACAAAACTTAAGCTCTCTTCTCATTATTATTGTAATTAATTTAGATCTATAGTCTACTGACTTAGGTGAGAAAATTGTCCACTTTCCACTTTGAAAGTTAACTAACTTTTATGGGTTGTTCATTTGTTTAATAGTACAAGCAATGAAAACATGTTTTACCATAGGTCTAAAGTATGTAGCACCTCCCTCCCCCAGTATTTAATCATAGACCTTATACTACGGTCTGCAGTGTTATGTATCCGTGACAGAATAGTATAAGTAGGATCAAAAAAGATTGTAAACTATCCTTAGACTATGATATGTGAGGGAAGGGATTGTACCATATTTATCTTTATGTCCAACTTTCGAGAACACCTAGGACTAACAAGTCATTGTAAAATGTTTCCTAAATTAAACAGAAAACCAAATCATAGTTATTTTGTGCCAGTGAATCAGGCACAAAATAACTTTATTGCACTAAGTTTCACCAATATTGATGGCCAATACTTGCCATGAGAATTGGATGGCAGTATTTAGAGCTGAATTTAAATGTATATTATTTGAAAGATTTTTCTACTCTTTTCAGTTTGTTGGGACCTTAAATGAGAATTTTGAATCGGTGTGTAACTAAAATAGGAAAAAGCATTTAAGGATCTGGTTTGAACTGCAGATGTTTGGGATTACATCTAATTGCTTCACTGCTGCTGCTATTTTTGTCAGTCTGCTGAAAGGACTTTTGTAAATGCTGGAAGAAAGCCTAACTTAAAAGGGTTAAGCTTCTAAAGTGCTGTGATCTACAGTCCAGTAAGAAGTGACAAATTGTAAGCAAAAGATAATCTCTTCTACTTACAGAAATGCCAGACCAAATATCATCTGTAGAAAGACTTCAGTAACTTTAATATATTCATGTTAATGAAGCAGAATTTAAAAATATACATTTATGGATCTTTGGAGTCCTGTTGCTTTATAGATTTCAACTATGCTGGTTAGCAGGTCTTTTCAGTCGTAATCTGATGGAGTACATGGAGGCTCTGTATTTTACAGAGATTCATGGAAAGCCTTTACCTTTACTGTGGAGGTGAGCCAAAACCCAGTCTCCCAACTTTTTGCATCTTCTACACCATGGAAACCCACAGCTTGTGACGCAAGGGGCTTTAAAACGCATTAGGAAAGTTTTACATTCTAGGTAATAGAACATAAAGTGACTTTAAAAAAGAAAAAATTTAAACCACATATGAGTTAGAAACTACTCCTCTAAAAGAATCATCTCAATTATGTCAGGATTGTGGGCATTTTTGCTTACCTCTAGTTCTCCCCCATGGGTACAAAATAGGAGCTACCCTCTACAAAAGACACCACAATATCATATTTCAAACAAAAAGTGAAGGCAAATAGAAAAGGGGCGTTCCTTTGATAAAGAGTAAAATCCTTTTCAGATTTCTCAAGTAACCTCTCTTTATCTCTACTTAGCTAAAAAATCACATAATATGGTCATCTGTGGCTGCAAGGGAGGCTGAGAAAGTGCAGAGATGGCAAAGAAGAATGAAATAGTCATAAGTAGCTTAGATAAGAGGATGTTTAATCCTATGTTTTAATTCATTCTATGAAATTGGGTGTTTTCTTTTTGTAAAAAAATTTGGGACCTGTTAGCAAGAAAAAGAGTGAAAGCTATAGGGTAGCAGGGTAGCCATGCAACAATGTTTATAAACTCTCATTCTGTTTTATGACTGTCCTAATTTGAAGAACAGTTAAAGGAACTTCTCCACCATCTTCCACATATATCGTTGTTATACTTAATCCAAAGAACAATCAACAAAAACAAAATTAAACCTAGTAAAAGACAACACTAAAGACTCTTGAAATTTATCCATAATTTTATCACTGAAAAAGAATGTGTGTTCAAATTTGTATGTTACTATCAACTTGCTCATATTATTTGCATATAATTATACTTTTAAAGCCTATATTCTTTTGCATTCTTCCATTTTCATTTGTCATAAGGCATTTCCTTCTGCAAATTGTTGTAACAATTTTCACTCAGTAGTTTCATAGGTTTTTATCTCATGTTAGACCCAAATATATGCAACAATTTTCCTATTATTGGAAGTCAATATGCATAGAGAAGTAGCCTAGCAGAACACAAGCTACAGCATCACACTACCTGGCCTCAAATTTCAATACACCACTTTCAAAGTTGGTGACCTTTGCAGGTTATTTAATTTCCCCGAGCTACAGTTTTCATATCTGTAGAATAAAATTAATAGAAAGATCATAATAATAATAAGAAATGTAATTTCTGTAAATTGCTTAGTATGTGTCTCACTGTGCAGTCCAATATGATAGTCACTAGCCATACATGGCTACTTAAATTTAAGTTTGAATTAATTAAAATTAAATAAAATTAAATATTTAAATCCTCAGTTGCATACGACATTTCAAATACTCAATAGTCACATGTGGCTACCATATTCTACAGCAGGTAAAGAATATTTACAACATTACAGAATGTTTTATTGGGAAGCACTAAATAGTTGTCCATGTTCTTTTTCCTTCTCCTAAATGTCCTTGGAAAAATATCCCTAGGAGTATAGTTTCTAAATCAGGGAATATGAATTCCCTCATAACTTTCAAAATGATATGTATTTATATTTAAGTAGAGTTAAACACCTTTCAAAATGCCTTCGCAAATACTTATGCCTTTTGAAAGCAGTGTTTTCCTCCTTTTACTTACTGAATAACTACTTTAGAATAATAATGTCACATAATATACACTCAATAAATATAGTTGTTGAGTGAATGAATGATTGAATGATTGCCCAGTGAAGTATCTGAGCAAATATCCTTTCCATTTTACAGATGGAAAGTCTGAGCAATTCAGCAAATTGTCAACAAATTTCAACCCAGTTGTCCAAGCCTAAGTTTTATTCAATATTGTCATTGACAAATATTTTAAAGTATAATCATGAAGAAAACAGTACTCTCTCTAAAGATCAACGTAGAAATATCTATCTCTATTCCATGACAAATTTTACTGAAGTTACTGCTTAGAGCAATATAAATACATAATATGTATACATATACATTATATGAACATACCATATGTGAACACTGCATACATATTTAATCATATGCTTAAAATAATACTTGATAGTAGGGTAATAGATACAGTTACATTTGGATGAAGGCCATGGCCAGAGATATGTTAGTTCACTTCAAAAAATTTATGGAAGATAATGCCAAATTAGCAAACTTTTTGTTGTAAAATTGTAGAAATGGAGCAGAGATTGAATGAAGGATTGAAATATGTGAAACTTTAAACGTCTCTCATAAGGGTGTGTATAACGTTGGAGAAGAAATGAGAAGTAAGAGATGAAGGTTATTTAGCTCTTCCTATGTGAAAGCACTTATGAAGGATTTCCTCCCAGGAATGCATTAATTAAGGTGATTAACACTAGTTATTGCAATAAACAGATTCCAGATTTCAGTGGTTTAACACTGTTCAATACAGGTGAGGATGTCTTCTCTCATCTTCTTATTGTACCTTATGAAACAAATGGATTTCAAACTGCCATGAGAGTAGAAGACAAAGACAGAAGCATCATCCTAGATATTAACTACATTGCCCTAAAAATTGCCATGAGAATCTCCTGTTCCGATGAGTTTTTTTTTGACAAGTGTACTATAATTTTGGACATTCAGTAATGATATTAATACTCTGTTATAATCTGAAGACGTAGGACCCTAAATACTGCCCAAAATGGATTCATACCTTCCATTGAAGATCCTAAGGAAAATGTGTAAACAAGTACACTGACAAAGGGAAGTTAAAGGCCGATTTTATTGTTAGCTGGGCTTGTGCCCATAACTACAATGCACAACATTCTGGAAAAGTGATTTAACTCATAGCCTTCAAAGGTATTTCCCTCTGCTTGTGTCTAAATTTTCCCATAGGCTGGTTTTTAGAAGCTAATTGATTATTGAGCCATAGTACACTGTGAGAAACTGAAACATTTCAAGACAGATGATCTAAGCTGTCCTACCGACGTTGCAACGTAAGCAGAAAAGTCAAAAAGCAGCTCCAGAACTATCTAAAACTTCCCTCAGACAAGGCCCCAGAATGGCTTCCTGCTTTAACATCCGGGAAACCAGAGGAAAGAGAGAGGGAGAATACACTGGAAAGGATGACATCCATGTCTATGTGCATGCCCTTTTAATGCACAATTGTCTTTCCCACTAGTTAAATGGTCTAATTAGAGTTCCAAAATGTAGCTCAATAAAACAAGCTGCTTCTTCACTTGAGAGGAACTGACAGTGGGAATTGCATGGAGGAGTGGATCTTTCCTGCTGCGTTTGGGACCATCAGGGAGCCAGGTGGCTCTTGTCTCTCGGCTAGATTTTGTATTGAATTCTAATACACTGTGTGTCTACATTTGCTTAAACATCTATGTTTTCCCAAAAGTGTTTTTTTTAAAAGTGGCTTTCACCAAACAGAGGAAAAAAGTTTTATAAATGCTAATTTGATATGGACTTGAATTAAATTTATGTGGAAGCTGACAAAAATTCTTGAGGCAGATGCTTGAGTTCTTTCTTTATGGGATGGTTGAAGCTTTGTGATGTAGAAGAGGCTCAAAGAAAGAAGAGTCAGAAAACTATCCTTCAGTAAAATGGTGTGGGTGCTGGGTGAGCTGTGCATTTTATGTCTAAAGTCATTCCAAGAAAAATCATTAATTTTTGGATTCTAAACCCTCTCTGAATGCAACAGAACAATGCAACCCTTTATTGAAGGAATCTACAGAAACTAAATGTCATCACTTTATTCTACAAGTAGAAGATAATTCTTAACTTTATTTTTAACCCATCACTTATAGCTGTATGGGCCAATTTAAACACATCCTGTGAACTAACTTTATGTATTATTATATGTTAATATTAATCTCATCTACACAATACTATTAAACCAGGCAAAACAGTGAGAATCAATTTGGTATTGGTCACCTTCCTTTCAAATCTGTGGAAATTGCGAGGCTAGATATTTATAAGTAATAATGGAAATTCAGTAAAATATTCTGAAAACAAAGAGTCTGTTGAGAACCACAATCATGGTAAATAACACAATAAATTTTGATTCTTCTATTGATGTGATTTTGTATGCTAGACTTGATTAGGAAGTATATCCAGGTTTTTAATAGAAAAAAGCAAGAATTTGCCTATTATTTCTGTCATAAACTATCTTGGTCTAATTTTTTAGTTTTTATAATAATGGTGCAAAAATATCACCATAAGTTTAATTGTTTGATGATATTAACTGAATTATGAGACATATTATTTTTGTTTATAAATTATTATATTAAATACAAAATAAAATGGTTAAGTGCAATAATAGTCAAGGGTCACAAAAGCCTGAAAAGACTAGGATGTGTGTGTGTTGTGTGTATGTGTATACATATATATGTATAGGTGTGCATGTGTGTTTGCTTATATACATGTTTATTTGTGTAACAGTATGATAAGCAGTAGAAATGGAGAAATAAAACTACTGGTTGATTGGATATTTACTCTCTTCTAGGCAGTGTTCTGGATACTTTATAGTTATTGTTCCATTCTCTGCATACTTTACATTCAATACATTTAAGGGGTTAATGATGCATCCAAATACAGCAATATTTTGTCACTAGATTCGTTCTGATTTGGTATACTTGGTGGTTTTAAAATCAATACATACTTCATTTTTTGACAGTGCCTTTACTTTTTGAAGTTAGTATAAATGAGTATAAATGCTGTTTAAGTATAAACAAATCTTTTAGTCCTAGAGGAAGACTGAAATTAGCATATATAGTAAACATCTTTACTTAGAAAAAAAGTTATTTTTGTTTGTGGTTTTCTAGATTTAAGAAATGTGTCTATGTGTGTAGTTACACAAATATGTTATCTCAAGTCATTATTTACAGTGTATTAAAATGGATATTTTACATAATTTCAAATATAGTATGTACAGGGGCTAGCATTAAAGCTACAAATAGTTGAGTCCAGGTCTACCAAAAGTGGAGACAAGACTCTTTCTCCTTCTTCCAGAAAGAAAAATTGTCAGTTATGTCCTGCCTCTTCTATCCTTGCCTAGAGTAAATTTCTATCAGTATTTGCAACCAATCAGCTTAATGCTCTATTTATCTTATTGAGAGATGACTTCTCTTTAATTTTTATAGGTTAATGAATTTAGATAACTAGATAATATGGAAGTATCGAAATGCATGGAAACAAGAAGAATTTCTCTGACTGTCTCGGGTTACCTGATCATGGCTATCACACTGTGGATTCTGAAGGAAGCAGACTCTAAGAATGAGTTTGGCATGCACTAAGTTGATTGGGGAAT
Organism: Chlorocebus sabaeus; assembly: GCF_047675955.1. NCBI lineage: Eukaryota > Metazoa > Chordata > Mammalia > Primates > Cercopithecidae > Chlorocebus > Chlorocebus sabaeus. The sequence continues at coordinate 66,436,767 of NC_132918.1, forward strand.
ATTCTTGGGAAGGAAGGAAGGAAGCAGGAGTAGGCAGAGGGAGAACTGGGCTGCTACATAGCGTCATGGAGACCTCAGCTGATGCCGCAGAGAATTCTGGAGCTAGAATAACCCTTCAGTGTTGTACTGAGTTAGGATAAGGGGAATGGGTCTTTAGAGCCTTGGGTCATTCTATCCAAACCCCTCCAATAAAAGAGCATGCAGCTTTCTTCAGCTAGACAGTACTCATGGGGATTGTCAGCTAGGGCTTTCTGCTGACAGCACTATCAGCAGCTGGGAGAAAAAGTCCATCATTCCTGAAGGGCAAGCCCATGGTATCTTACAATATCCACCAAAAAGACCAATAATGTGTCAATTTCTGAGAAATTAATTATTGAGCTAATAACACAAGAGAAGGCAAAATGGTAAGAATTTACTCATCCTAGAGACAAATGAGTGATATCACAACATAATGATCAGGAAAAGAAGCCAGTCACAAAAGAGTATACATGTTGTAATTACATTTTCCTAAGATTAAAGCAAGCAAATCACACAGATGCACGCGTGCACACACACACGCACACACACACACACAGAGCTAAAATTAATGTGTGAGTTTTAGAAGTCTCAAGATAATGTTTACATTTAGTTTTCTTTTTCTAATTTGGTAGAATTTTTGTCATTAATTTGTTAATTTTGTTGTTATTTACAAGTATAAAGAATTTTTAAGCAAAAAGAATCTATACTTAATTTAGTGTGTGTATTTATTTACTTAAGAAGCATAGTAGGCTGGACAGTGGCCTTTCTTTCCTTCCTGTAATCCCAGCACTTTGGGAGGCTGAGGCGGGTGGATCTCCTGAACTCAGGAGTTGAAGACCACCCTGGGCCACATGGAGAAACCCCATCTCTACTAAAATACAAAAAATTAGCTAGGCGTGGTGGCACGAGCCTGTAGCCCCAACTACTCAGGAGGCTGAGGCACGAGAATCGCTTGAGCCCCAGAGGCGGAGGTTGCAGTGAGCTGCGATTGCACCACTGCACTCCAGCATGGGCCACAGAGTAAGACTCTGACTCAAAAAAAAAAAAAAAAAAAAAAAAGAGGAGGAAGAATCATAATAATAAACATAATTGAAGTCTATAGTAGGGCTCCATAAGAATTCTTTTTTTATTTAAGAGGAATCTATCAGTATTTTAAGTGTTTAAAATGCTGTTTTGTGGAAATTCAGTTGGGCAGAAGCCAATCTTTGGTCAGATGAGTATAAGCAGGTAGGAAAATGGAAGTGAGATTACCTGAGCTGAAAGGGAAAATGTGGAATTGGAGCTGTGGGGCCTGAAACCAACACTGGAAAAGATGTTACTAAATACTCAATACTAAAGACAGCTAACATATGATGATCGGGATGATTTTTCACAGAAGGAGAACTATCATAACTGCCATATATTGAACACTTTCACGGGCCAGACACTCTGATAAGTATTTTAAAAATATTATCTAAAATTTAAGAACAAAGAAGATTTATTTTTTTGAAGTTTTACTGAGGAAGGCATTGAAGCTCAAAATAACTAAGTAGTATGCCTAAAGTCACAAAACAAAGTGTTTCAGCCAAAAGTCAATCGAAGTCAATTCCAAAGAAAGTTTATACTCTTCACACAAGGTAACAACAACCTGGAGGTGATTTAAAAATATATATATATACACACACATATATATATACACACACACATATATATATAAAATAAATGTATTTAGTCACAACAGCTGTGACACAAACCATAAGAAATAGGCAACCTCAAATGAGAGAAGATCTGATTGAGTAGTCATTCAATTCTAAGGCCATTCTGCACAGGCATTACACATACTTTGGTTTCCTTTTTCCTCATTTTAATCAGCAGGAGAATTTACTTGGAAGCAAAATCTGTGGTTTCTTAACTATTATTACCCACCTGAAGTCATCATTTCTGTTTATTACATCATAATCATCTCTACTTGCCACCAGTTGTACATTCCCAAAGAGGAAATTATGATTTCAAGTGAAGATGATGGAACAGAAACAGATGTGCTACTAAAAGAGAGACATCCTATTATTCTGGAAATGTACTCCATAATGAAGAACAAGGGAAAAAAGATCAGAAGGTATTGTCATATATCAAAATAAAGTCTGTTCTAGCAGCAGGATTACAAATAAATAGAAAGATCTGCTGATGTTTTCATGTACCATTCATAGCGCTTTATGCTTAACATTTGTGTACTAGAGAAATAGCAAAATTAGACAAAAAAATTCCATATGCACAATTTTTGGCAAATCTTTTACTCTAGCCTTTGCGGCAATTTCCTTTATCCTCATTTTGTCTAGTCACCCCATATTGACCCTACTTCCAATTGCAGCACTTCTGTGTGGTTCTGACTTTCTTTTTCCCAAGACCTCCATTGAATTGCATCACCAGCTATTTTAGAGGTCTTCATAAAATATCTGTGTCTTTTAACCCTAACAAAGTGAAGCTGACAGAATGAAGACTGTGTAACTATTCAAATTATTTTTCAAAACTGATGTTTGTGGTTACTGGGACTGGGAAGCATGTGTTTTATATCAATTCACTCATGAAAGCAGTATTCACTTAGGCGGGGCATGGTGGCTCATGCCTGTAATCCCAACACTTTGAGAGGCCGAGGCAGGTGGATCACAAGGTCAGGAGTTTGAGACCAGTCTGGCCAACATGGTGAAAACACGTCTCTGCTAAAGATACAAAAAATCGGCTGGGTATGGTGGCACGCGCCTGTAATCCCAGGTACTCAGGAAGCTGAGGCAGGAGAATCGCTTGAACCCAGGAGGCAGAGGTTGCAGTGAGCTGAGACTGTGCCATTGCACTCCAGCCTGGGTGGCAGGGTGAGACTCCATTTAAAAAAAAAAAAAAAAAAAAGCAGTATTCACTTAATATGTGTCAGACAATGTCTGATAAACTAAAGGTACAGAGATTAAAGACCTGTTACATAAATTCAACGAGTCCATAGTAAAGTGAGGGAGACAGTTAAGGTAATAGATAATCACAAAGCAGTGGCTCAGTGCTATGACAAAGAGATTCACTGTGTCTGATGGAAACTTCTTATAAATACAGATGAAGAGGTTTATTCAGACTGACTGGGAAGACTAAAAATGAGCTAAACAGTGTTTGCAAAGGTACAGAGATAAAATAAAGCACGAATGTGTTAGGGACAGAGTCAAGTAGTAATATAAATATATTTAGGCTGTTCGTTGTGGAAGCATCTGATGAAGATATCAAGGGGGGTAAGGAAGGACTTAATGAGCTTTTCAATCAAAATCAATGTGCGCAGACTTTTGTCCTATCTCTAGAGTTACTCTCAGAAAATTCCTAAACTAAACCTGCTGCTGGTGTTCCCAAAGCCCATGAAGGCCCAGTGAGGACCACTGTATTTTCTTCTCCATGAGCTGCCCTTTTATCTCCCTTTGAATTTCCTAGGCTTGGAGTAGCTTGTGCTATATCTATGCCAATAGCAACATTGCCATCTCCTTTCCATTTCTCTCTGTTAATTTCTCCTTTCCTGTTGACCCAGTAAATTGACTTTGATTAAATAAATTCAACTTATTTTTAACATCATTATACCTGAAAAATCCCTGTAGTGATACTGCATCATATCCATATCTTCTGCTCACATTCAGGGAAAAGGATGATATGAGATACACATACCAGGGGGGCATGAATCTTGAGAACTGTCTTAGAATTCTATCTACCACATGGACTATCCCGTAATGCCTATCACACAGTTCTTTAGGCAGTAGATAATATATATCTGTTCATTGATTTAAGATATGCATTGCATAGCTTCAAAATTATATATATTGTATATAAAAAATTAAATAATATTTACCAAAGTTACATAAATAACATGTTTAAATGTTGTACTATTTCTTTTCCTCCCAGGGAAAAAGGTCCTTAAGTTCTATGTAGGTCTATATTTATTTAATCTTCATAAATCATAATAGCTAATACTATTTGACTCTTTCCACATTGTCTGTGCCTTCTGTCAAATGTGAAATTATTTAATGATTTGAACAGTCTTGAGTCCTGGAGGTGAGGCAGAATGGGTTTAGGTTTGTGGGCAGATTCATCTTGATTTTCAGAATCTACAATGAATCTATTATAGGAAGAAATTTATGATTGTTCTAAGGGGAGAAAATGTTCTAATTTCTTTAAATATTTATCTTGGGGAAGAAGTTAAGGACTCCAAATATTTCTTTCTTTAATCCAGGCACTCGTGAACAAGTGTTCTATTGTTTTTGTGTGAACACAAACGAAAAAATAAGCATATGCTAATTCTCAGCAAAGTATGTACTGATACTTCATGTTCAGCTTTCTTACTAAAAACATGCAACCTACATAACTGCAAAGTTTGGCTTGTCTTAAGTACAAACATAAAGATCATAAACTGTTTATTATCCATACTGTTCTCAGGATTGCTATATTGATATTTTGTGTTATTAAGGAACTTAAATACTATGTGGGAATTTTTTATACTGGTCTCCAATAATCAGCATATGCAATGAACACATAAGCAGAAGACTTACAAAACTTATATTTTATTAAATCCCATACAAAGAGAGATTAAAAAAGAAAATAAATTTTACTGTAAATCTATTATGTGCATCTACAGAAATGTGAATGTAAGTGAAAACTGATGGCTACTCTAACACCACTTTACCATAATTTGTATTACAGAGCAAAGTTTCTTATGTCTCTGTAGTTCAGAGAGTGATGCTGACAAAAAGTGACAGACAGGTATAATAGTTGTATTAGTCTGTTCCCACACTGCTAATAAAGACACACTAGAGACTGGGTAATTTACAAAAGAAAGCGGTTTAATGGACTCACAGTTCCATGTGGCTGGGGAGGCCTCACAAGCATGGTGGAAGGCAAAAGACAAGCAAAGGCATGTCTTACGTGGTAGCAGGCAAGAGAGCTTGTGCAGGGGAACTCCCATTTATAAAACCATCAAATCTCAAGAAATGTATTCACTACCATGAGAACAGTATTGGGGAAACCCCCCGCCATAATTCAATTATCTGCACCTGGCCCCACCCTTGACAAGTGGGAATTATTTTCTGATTTTTAACGGTTATGCCAAGACTACTTTGCCTGTATTCTCTAAATGAAACAAAGCCAGGATCACAGTACATCTGTTTACATAATGATTTACTAAATATTTTTTACCAACCATTGAGACTCACTGTTCAGAAAAAAGAATTGAATATTCTTGATTTTCAAGGTGAGTTGTAATAATCTTCATCAGATGTTTCCACAACCAACAGCCTAAATATATTTATATTACTACTTGACTCTGTCCCTAACACATTCGTGCTTTATTTTATCTCTGTACCTTTGCAAACACCATTTAGCTCATTTTTAATCTTTCCCAGTCAGTCTATATCAATAGTGCAGCATGGGTTTTGTCAACTATTTGAAAAAATACTTCAAAATGAAATAAATGACATTGGCTGTTACATTTCCATTAATATATACTGGCATACCTGATTTGATTGCAATTCACTTTACTGTGCTATACAGATATGCTTTTTTACAAATTGAGGTTTGTGGATAAAATGCATCTAGTAAGTCTTTGGTGCCATTTTTTTCCAATAGTGTGGGCTCACTTTGTGTTTCTGTGCCACATTTTGGTAATTCTCAACATATTGTTTCAGTCATTTTAATTGTTATATCTGTTATGATGATCTGTGGTCAGTAATCTTTGAAATTGCTTTTGTAATTGTTTTGGAATACTAAGAAATGCATCCATATGAGACAGCAAATTTCATCCATATGAGACAGCAAATTTAATCCATAAAGGTAGAGTGTGTTTTGACTCCTCTACTGGTTGACTGTTCCCTCATTCCTCTCATCCTCTTTGGACCTTCCTATTTCCTGAGATATAATCATATTGAAATTAAACCAGTTAATAATCCTACAATGGCATGTAAGTGTTCAGGTGAAAGGAAGAGTCACATGACTTACACTTTAAATCAAAAGCTAGAAATAATTCAGCTTAGTGAGGAAGGCATGTTGAAAACCAACATATGCCAAAAGCTAGGTGTCTATATGTCACCAAACAGCTAGTGAATTTGGGAATGAACAGAAAACATTCTGAAGAAAATTAAAAGTGCTACTGCGGTAAACACACAAATAATAAGAACGCAAAACATCCTTATTACTGATATGAAGAAAGTTTTACTGATCTGGACAGAAGATCAAACTAACCACAACATTCCCTTAAGACAAAGCCTAATCCAGAGCAAGGACTTTAACTCTTTTCAATTCTTTCTTTTCTTTTTTAAACTCTTTTCAATTCTATGAAGTCTGAGAGAAGTGAGAAAGCCATAGAAGAAAAGTTGGAAGCTAGAAGAAATTTGTTCACGAGCTTTAAGAAAATAAGCCATCTCTATAACATAAAAGTGCAAGGTGGTGAAGCAAATATTGATGTAGAAGCTGCAGAAAATTATGGAGATGACCTAGCAAGGCAATTGTTGAAGCTGACTACACTACACAAGATATGTTCAATGTAGATGAAACAGCCCTCTACTCAAAGAAGATGCCATCTAGGACTTGCATAGCCAGAGAGAAGAAATTGATACCTGGGTTTGATGCAAAACTTCAAAGTATAGGAAGACTCTCTTCCTGGGGGCTAATGCAACTTGTGACTTTAAGTTAAAGTTCAATACTTATTGAACATTCCAAAATCCTAGAGCTCTTAACGGTTATGCCAAGACTACTTTGCCTGTATTCTCTAAATGAAACAAAGCCAGGATCACAGTACATCTGTTTACATAATGGTTTACTAAATATTTTTTACCAACCATTGAGACTCACTGTTCAGAAAAAAGAATTTCTTTCAAAACATTACTGCTCTTTGTCAATGCACTTGTTCACCCAAGAGTTGTGATGGAGATGTACAAGGAGATTACTGTTGTTTTCATGCCTACTAATACACACCCATTCTGAAGCCCATGGATACAGAAGTAATTTTGACTTTCAAGTCTTATTTTTTTAAAAATATATTTCATAAGGCTATAGCTACCATAGGCAGTTATTCCTTTATGAATCTAGAAAAAGTAAATTGAAAACTTTTTAGAAAGCATTTATTATTCTTGATGCCATAAAGAACATTTTTGATTCATGAACAATGTTTAGATATCAACATTAAGAGGCACATGGAAGAAGTTGTTTTCAACCCTCATGGATGACTTTCAGGGGTTCCAGACTTCAGTGGAGGAAGTCACTGCAAATATGGTGGAAATAGCAACAGAACTGGAATTAGAAATAGAGCCTAAAGATGTGAGTGAATTGCTGCAATCTCATAATAAAACTTGAACAGATGAGGAGTTGCTTCTGTTGATGAACATAGAAAGTGATTTATTTAGATGAAATCTACTCCAGGTGAAATGCTGTGAACATTGCTGAAATGACAATGAAAGACTTAAAATATAATATAAACCTAGTTGACAAAGCAGCAGCAGGATATGAGAAGATTGACTTCAGTTTTGAAAAAAGTTCTACTGTGAGTAAAATGCTATCAAACAGCATCACACACCACAGAAAAATCTTTTGTGAAAGGGAGAGTGATTCCATGTAGCAAAATTTATTAGTCTTATTTTAAGAAATTGCCACAGCCACTTCAGCTTTCAGCAACCACCACGCTGATCAGTCTGAGCCATCAACATCAAGGCAAGATCCTCTACCAGCAAAAGTGAAGGCTCAGATGATCATCAGCATTTTTCAGCAATAAAATATTTTTAATTAAGATAGGTATATATTTTAGACATAATGCTTTTACATAGTTAATAGTCCACACTATAGTGTAAACATAACTTTTATATCCACTGCGAAACCAAAAAATTTGTGTGAGTCACTTTATTGTGATATTCATTTTATTGTGGTGGTCTTGAACTGGACCTGCAACATGTTTGAGATATTTGTGTATTAATATTTACAACTAATGTTGACCTAAATTACTTAGAATTGAAATGTTAACATCTGCTAAATTTTATTTTTGATAATCAGTTAAATATTAGAAAAACATCACTGAAGAAATCCTGCAAATACTCACTGCATAATGAGGAATGAATGAGATATACGTAAGTTAATAAGGAACACGTAAACAAAACCTATATAATTGCTTCTGTTGACGGAATTGGCACATTAATGGAGGGAAGGGATAATTCATATATTTTTAATTTGGATTATTTTACATTTCTCAGTATATGGCTCAGGACATTTTAATTTAAAAGAATCTACGCATACTGGCCTTGTTTTTATTCTTTGTAGTTTCACTTGGGGAAACAACACCAAAATTTTTTTAGAAGACAAACAGGGTTGCACTTAACATGGGTAGCATTCCATTAGAAATGACCTGGAAGGGAAAATAAAGAAGACACTAATGGAATGATAATATATTGAAAGATGCTATACATTAGAGATAAAAACATGCCAGAGGCATAAGCAAGGATAAATTGGGATTCAGCTCATAAATAGTGCGTTGTTATGACAATGGGAAATTAGTTGGAATCAAGTATTCAAGTCTCAGAGAAACAGTGCTCTAAAGATGGTCACAAATACTTCTTCCTTTCTTATATAGTTTGACCTTCTCCTTCACATTTCTCTTTTTTCCTATAAGAATCCCATTTTGCTTTTAAATTGATTTGTGCAAAGGACTAGTAAACCCTAAATATACACTGAATTAGGTAGGATTTTTTTGTAGATAAGAATACTGGTGACTTAAACACAGTATGTACAGTAACTGCTTCTGGCCAACATTGTTTTCCCAGGCAACTAGAGTCCTAGCATACAAAGATGATTCTTCCACATTCACACACACACAAACACACACAAATCCTAAACATAGTTTTAAACTGAAAATTGAAAAAGCCATATATATTTGGCCATTCTCCCATTGCTATAAATAAATACCTTAGGTTGGGTAATAAGAAAAGAGGTTTAATTGGCTTATGGTTTTGCAGGCTATACAGGAAACGTAGAAGCTTCTGCTCCTGGGGAGGTCCCAGGAAGCTTCCAATTATAGCAGAAGACAAAGGAGAAACAGGTATCTTACCTGGCAGGAGCAAGAGAGAAGGTGGGGGAGGTGCTACACACTTTACAACAACCTAATTTTGTGAGAACTCACTCACCACCATAAGGACAATATCAAGAGGATAGTGATAAACCAATCATGGGAAACAGTCCTCATGATCTAGTCACTCCCTCCTGGGCTCCATTTCCAACACTGGAGATTATAATTTGATGTGAGATTTGGGTAGGAACACAGATTCAAACCAATATCACCATAATTTTTGTTTGGCAGTTAAAAAAGATTTTAAATTCTTTCTTAAGTAACTATTATTTTTATATTATATAAATAAATGGCTAGCACTATTTCTTGAACCAAATACCAATAAATGAGGAGAAACAGAGAAGGCAATATCTTGGTGATATCCTAGGCTCTTCTTGTGCAACACAGTGGGTATGGTGGGAGGAAGTCACAAGAAGACTAATTTATAAAGAAATATTTACGATGCTGGGTCTGTGTAGTATCATATAATTTGATAATGAACTGTCTAGAAAGTATACAGAAAGATGAAATAAATATGCCTTAAGGAGAGGAAGAAATCGCTTTCTCTTTTAGGAGCTAAGCCAAGATCTATATAGGCTACATGTAAGAGAAAGAAGAATTTACTATGAAAATAACAGAAATTGATCTGACCCACGGTGATGACTTGACACGGGAGGAAACTGCAAATTACTTCAATAGTTTTATCCCTAGTGGATGGTTAAGCCAAAGTAGATAACATGCAGCAAAGTCTATTAATATGAACAACAATATGCTGGCAGAAAGATAGAGCAGAAAGCCTCTTAAGCCATTTTCATTATTATTCATTGACTTAAAAAATCTGTTTGATATCTTAAAAGGTCTTGAAGTTTATGAACACATTTTTCTGCAGTGTTCTAAGGCAAAAAAGAAAAGAATAAAAGATTTTTAAATAAAAAAAATTGTACCTGGAAGCAATTTTAATCATTTTCTCAGCAAATTGAACATTTAGAAGTGTCTTATGGTGCAAATTAACATAATAGCCTAAGATTTGTGTGGTAGTGAAAAATTCCTGGTTCCAGAATCGTAGGTCTCAGGCTTAGAGTTTACAGCCCTTAAAAGACTTGATACCCAAATTGCATTCTGAGAGCATTTTAATCCCCCTCTGTTTCATATAAGCTGTGCTATAGCCAAACAACACAATAGCAGCAAACACTATTGTCTTCCTTTCTGACACCCCACATATTTTCTGGAGTCCATGCTTTTGTTCAAGAAAGTTCCAGCAACTTTTATACAGCCCTATATCACCCCTTGTAAATATCTTGGAGAAAATGCTCAAACTTTAGTGACTGAAATAAAAAAAAAAATACTTTCTCCCCCCAAACATGCTCTTCTTTATTCCCACTCTTGCTTAGTTATCAACAAATATTCCATTTTTTGAGTTAAAAATGCCAGAGTCTAACTGACTTCTCTCTCCTCACTGACCACATTCATTAAGCAAGTCTTACTAATTGTTACATTTATTTGGTTGAACCTTGGATATTTTTCCCTCAATTTCACTACCCTTCTTTCAGATGTGACACTTCACTGGATATGTATGCTGTCCATATATGATTTCATGCTATAAAAATACATTTTTGTATATACAAGCATCCTTGATAGAGAGTAATGTTTTTAATGTTTTAAGAATTTACATATATGATATCCTTTTGAACCTACATTTTAAGGAGCAAATCTTTGTTTTGTTTCACTTAACATTGTATTTTTGTGATTTATCTATGCTGACATATTTCCTGATTTAGTCATTTGGTGTTTCATCAGATGACTAGACTATCTATTTCCCCATTGGTGGGCATTCCATGGTGCCAATATTTCTATTACAAACTATGTCTAAATGTTTTGGCCACATAAATGAGAGTTTCTGTAAACCCTATACCTAGAAATAGAAATACTGGCCATAAGTATTTTAAGTAACATAAGCTGTTACATTAGTTTCCTATTGCTGTTGTAACAAATTACCACAAAGTTAGTAGCTTTGAATAATGCAAATTTATTATCTTAGAGTTCTGCAGGCCAGGCTCTGAAGTGGGTTTCACTGGGCCAAAATCAAGGGGACTTCGGGGCCACACTTACTCCAGAGGCTGGAGGGAAGGATCTGTTTGCTTACTTTGTCCACTTTCTGGAGGCTGCCTGTGCTCCTTGGTTCCTGGCCCACTTCTCCATCTTCAAAGCCAGCAGTGTAGGATCTTCAAGTCTCTCTGATACCATTTACTTATGTTATCACATCTCCTTCTTTGACTCTGACACTCCTACCACCCTTCGAAGAGACTCTTATACGACATTGGGCCCATTTACATAATTCAGGATTATCTCTCGAGCTCAAGATCTTTAACTTAATCATGTTTCAAAGACCCTCCTGCCATTTAAAGTAACACATTCACATGTTCAACAGATTAGAATGTAGAAATAATTAATGGGATAGCATTCAGCCTACCACAGGTACAAAGATCATCAGGTTACTAGATATAATATCACTTTTTCTTCAATGCAGTTGTAGCAACTTAAATACTGCCTCCAGTGTTTCTATGTATTCATCAATACCTGGTGTTGTCAGCTTCTCTGGAAGGCATAAAACCTGAACTAATTGCTATTACTTATAACTTAAAATTTTGATGTAATTTTAAATATACAGAAAAGTTGCAAGAATAAAATGAACTCTTGTATATCATTTACCTACATTCACCTATTTTTAAATTTCATCCCATTTGATACTAAGGTGTAAATGCATATTTATCTATATCCCTTTATCTATAACCATTTTGGTATGTATTGCCTAAGAATAAAGATAATCTTTTATTCACTCACATTGCAATTATGTAAATCAGGACATTTAATATTGATTTAATATTAATTAATCCCCAGTCCTATTCAAATTTTGTCAGTTGCTTAATAATATAATACCCTTTATGCCTCTTGTTCCTTGATTCAGGACTCAATTCAGAATCACATGTTGCATTTTTTTGTCATCTCTTCTTTGATTCCTTTCATTTGAAAAATGTCTTTGGTCTAATACTTTGAAAGAATACAGGCCAGTTTTTCTATAGTATTTCTTTCAATTTGGGTTTATCTAATATATCTCCATGATATTATTCAGGTTTTATATATTTTGGGCAGGAATACCTCAGAAATGATGTTATTTCTTTCTCAGTGCAGCTTATCAAGAGGCACATGATATTTTTTCCCCAAATTTAGTGATAATGCATTTAGTTTCTTGTTTAGGGTGATTTCTGCTAGATTTCTCCACCATAATATTATTGACACCCCAGATATATCTCAGGCTCAATTGCAGACTACCACGATAATGTGAATAATGCAACAAAGTGAGTTACACAAATGTTTTGGTTTCCAGTGTATATAAATGTTATCTTTACACTATCTTGTAGTGTATTAAGTGTGCAATAGCACTATGCCTAAAAAACTATGTAAATATTTAAATTAAAAATACTGTATTGATAAAGAATACTAATAATCACCTGGGCCTTCAGCAAGTCATAATTTCTTTTGCTGGTGGAGGTTCTTGCCTTGATGATAATGCTGGCTGACTGATCAGAGTGGTGGTTATTGAAGACTGGGTGGCTGTGGCAATTTCTTAAAGTAAGACAACATTGAAGTTTGCCACTTCAATTGACTCTTCCTTTCACAAAATATTTCCCTGTGGCATGGTATGCTGTTTGATAGCATTTTACCCAAGTAGAACCTCTTTCAAAATAGGAGTCAGTATCTTAACCACTGCCACTGTTTAATTAAGCAGGTTTATATAATATTCCAAGATCTTCGTTGTCATTTCAACCATGTTTATAGCATATTCACCAGAAACAGATTCCAATGCAAGAGAACACTTTCTTTGCATATTTATAAGTAAGTAACTCCTCATCCTTTCAATATCTGTCATGAAATTGTAGCAATTCAGTAGCATCTTCAGGCTTTACTTCTAATTCTACTTCTTTTGCTATTACTTCCAATTCTATTTCTCTTGCTATAATCATCTGCAGTGATTTCCTCCACTGAAGTTTTGAACCATTGAAAATATTCCGTAAGGGTTGGAATCAACTTCTTCCAAACTACTGTTTATGTTAATACTTTGAACTCCTCTTATGAATCACAAATGTTATTTAAGGCATCTAGAATGATAAAACCTTTCCAGAATGTTTTCAATTTACTTTTCCTAGATCCATAAAGGAATCACTATCTATAGCAGCTATAGCCTTATGAAATGTATTTCTTAAATAGTAAGACTTGAAAGTCAGAATTACTTCTGGACCCATGGGCTGCAGAATTGACGTGTTAGTGGGCATAAATACAAGAGTAATCTCCCTGTACATCCCCATCCGAACTCTTGGGTGACTATGTCCACTGTCAATAAGCAGGAATGTTTTGAAAGGAATTATTTTTTTTCTGAGCAGTGGTTCTCAACAATGGGTTGAAATATTTAGTAAGCCATGATGTAAACAGATGTGCTGTGATCCTGTCTTTGTTGTTTCATTTAGAGAACACAGGCAGAGTAGATGTAGCATAATTGTTAAGCACCCTAGGATTTGTTAAATGGTCAATAAGCATTGGCTTCAACTTAGTCAGCAGTTGCATTGGCCCCTAGAAAGAGAGTCAGCCTATATTTTGAAGCTTTGCATCAAACCCAGGCATCGATTTCTCCTCTCCAGCTATGCAAGTCTTAGATGACATCTTCTTTGAATAGAAGGTTGTTTCATCTGCATCAAAAATAGCTTGTTTAGTGTAGTACCTTCAACAATTGTCTTATCTACATCTGCTGGATAACTTGCAGCAGCTTCTTCATCAACACTTGCTACTTCACCTTGTATTTTTATGTTAGAGAGATGGTTTCTTTCCTTAAACATCGTGAATCAATTTCTGATAGCTTCAAACTTTTCTTCTGCAGCTTTCTCACCTCTCAGTCTTCATAGACTTGAAAAGAGTTAGGTCCTTACTTTGGAATAGGCTTTGGCTTAAGGGAATGTCATGGCTGGTTTGATCTGTCTGGAGCAGAAAAACTTTCTTCATATCAGCAATAAGGCTGTTTTGCTGTCTTATCATTTGAGTGTTTACTGGAATAGCACTTTTAATTTCCTTGAAGAATGTTTTTTCATTCACACCTTTGCTATCTATTTGGTCACATCTAGATGCCTATCTTTCAGTCTATGGTGGTTTTCAACATGTCTTCCTCACTAAGCTGAATTATTTTTAGCTTTTGATTTAAAGTGCAAGATGTGTGTCTTGAACTTTAACGCTTGAACACTTAGATGCCATTTTAGGGTTATTAACTAGCTTAATTTCAATATGGTTGTATTTCCTGAAATAGGGAGGCCAAAAAAGTAGGAGAGAGACAGAGAAACAGACAATCAGTGGAGCAGTCAGAACACCACAACATTTATTGATTAATTTTACTGTCTCATATGGGTGCATTTCTTAGCACCCCAAAACAATTACAATAGTAACTTTGAAGATTACTGATCACAGATCACCATAACAAATATAATAATGAGAAACTTTGAAATAGTGTGAGAATTACCAAAATGTACATAGAATTACAAAGTGAGTACATACTGTTGGAAATGGTACCAATAGATTTGCCAACACAGTTGCCATAAACCTTCAATCTGTGAAAAATGCAATATCTACAAAGCACAATTTTAAAAATTAAATGCAGTAAGATGAGGTATGCCTATATTAATTTTTTCTTTGTAATTAGTAACTAATTTGTGGGGCTCTACCATGAGATTATAGGTATTTTTTTAATGAAACTTTTACTCACTAATTTTAGCATTTATGTGTGAGTTTAACACCATCAATAATTCCATATTTATTAGTTTGCATTTTTATTTGTATGTTCCAATTGTCCCAGATTTGGCTAGAGCCCCTTCAAACTAGCTGAAGTGTATTTTTAATATATCTCCATCATTCATTGAATAATCTATTATTCTGTGGCATGAAAAGATGTTCTGGGCTCACCTTATGCCTATGTTTGATTATTTTCTGTTCATTTTATCTTGCAGTGCTTAACCTTAAGTACGTGATAAAATAACATTATTGAGTGTCTTGGTGATTAGTATTTATTATTCAATCCTAAATGCATTGAATACTAAAATGTGATGATGACATGAGGGAAAACAGAAAGAAGAGAATGGCAGTGATGGGGAGAGAAAATAACAATATAGAGATGGCCTTGATTAGAATTACTGTACATCTTGGAAAATGAATTTCTCTCAGTGATGTTGTCTAGGCCTCCATGTAATACTAAACAGCAGAAGAGTTTAGAAATACAGCAAGTAATAATAAAAAAACTTGATTGTAGCAATAAGAAGATCTTCTAACCCCTTTTTCCTCAAAAAGATGTTATATACAGTTTTGTATTTCTAGACCCAAGCACGCAAATGTTTTGTGTAGAAAGTATGTATCTTTCTATATGCAGTGTATAAAATATTAGATATAATTTAATTAAATATTTTTGCATTAAAACTCATATCTACTTGGCCTTTGTGTGTGCAGGTGTATATGTGTTTTACTTGTAGCTCTCTGTGCCCTCTTAAATTGTGACAGTATTTTAAGTGATTGTGTTTTTATTCTTTATAAAATATGCCTGCATGGACTCACCCAGACATGTAGTCTTTGCTGTGTTTCAGTTCATATTAGTTTTCCACTGCTGGTTTTAAAAATTGCTACAAACTTAATGGCTTAAAACAATACAAATTTATTATTGTTCATTTCTGGAAGTCAGAGGTCTGAAATGGGTCTCAGCTGGTTAAACCCAACATGTGAGCAGATCTGTGGTCCTAATGAAGGTTCTAGGGAGAATCGATTTTCTTGCTCTTTCCTGCTCCTGGAAATCACCCACACGTTCCCTGGCCTATAGACCCATTCCTTAATCTTCAAAGTCAGCAATACCCAGCTGAGTCCTCACACTGCCATCTCTCTATTTAAGGACCTGGATAATCTCGATCATGTCCCTAAATTAAGGTTAGCTAATAGCAAACTTAATTCAATTCGGTACATTAATTATCATTTGCCATATAATGTAATATATTCAGTGTTTCTGAAGATTAGAACATGGACATCTGTGAGGGACCATTATTCTACTTCTCACAGTACCCAAGACTAATAATATTCCTGCATGGGTAGAAATTGTATTTTAATGGGGGAGACGGAAAGTCAATAAACACAGACCTATGTCATAAATTTTCAAAAATAGATGCATACTTGAATACAGCAGGGTAAGTATTGAGGGCAATAAAAAAGTGACTATATTATCTCCAGTTTACAAATGAAGAATTAAGATCAGGCAGGGTTAGGCACTTTTGCCATTGTTAATTTGACATTCTCTTCTGCAAGTCCCATGCTCTTTTCTTTTTAAAAAAATTTCAACTTTTATTACAGATTAGAGGATACAGCACAGGTAAATTGCATGATGCTGTGCCTTGGGATCCTAAAATCCTGTCACCCAGGCTATACACATAGGCCCTAATAGGTGGTTCCTCAGCCCATGCCCCCCTTCCTCCCTCCCATATAATGATCCCCAGTGTCTATTGTTCTCATCTTTACAATCAAGTGTATTCAATGTTTAGCTTCTACTTATAAGTGAGAACATGCAGTACTTGGTTTTCGGTTCTTGTGTTAGGTTGTTTAGGATAATGGCCTCCAGCTCCATCATGTTTCTGCAAAGGACATGATTTTGTTGTTTTATATGGCTACATAGTATTCCATGGTGCATATGTATGACATCTTCTTTATTCAGCCTACTGCTGATGGGCATTTAGGTTGATACATGTTTTTGCTATTGTGAATAGTGCTACAATGAGCATACAGGCGCATATGTCTTTAAGACAGAATGAATTATTTTCATTTGGGTACATACCCAGGAGTGTGACTGTTGAGTCAAATGACAATTCTATTTTTATGTTCCCTGAAATATTTCCAAATTGCTCTCTACAGTGGCTGAACTCATTTTCATTCTCACCCTCAATGTATAAGCATTCCCTTTCCTCTGCAGTATCACACGTCTGTTGTGTCTTGATTTTTTAATAATAGCCATTCTGACTGGTATGAGATGGTATCTCATTGTGGTTTTGATTTGCATTTCTTTGATGATTAGGGATGTTGAGCATTTTTTTCATATGTTTGTTGGCAAGCTGTATATATTCTTTTGAGAAGTATCTGTTTATGTCCTTTGCCCATTTTCTAATTGGATTGTTTGTTTTTTGCTTGTTGATTTAAGTGCCTTGTAGATTCAGGCTATTAGATCATTGTCACACTCATAGTGTACAAATATTTTCTCCCATTCTGTAGGCTGTCTGTTTACTCTGTTAGCAATTTCTTTTGCTGTGCAGGAGCTCTTTAGTTTAATTAGATCCCATTTGTCAATTTCTGGCTTATTGCAATTACTTTTGGGGATTTAGCCATAACTTCTTTGCCAAAGCCTACGTTGAGAAGGGTATTTCCTACGTTTTCTGCTAGGATTTTTATAGTGTTAGGTTTTACATTTAAATCTTTAATCTATCTTCAGTTAATTTTCATAGATAGTGGAAAGTAGAAGTCCATTTTCATTCTTCCCAACACCATTTATTGAATAGGAAGCACTTTTCCTGTTGCTTTTCTTGTTGTTGATTTTGCAAAAGATCAGAAGGTTTAAGGCATGCAGGTTTATTTCTGGGTTCTCTATTCTGTTCCACTGTTCTATGTGTCTATGTTTGTACCAGTACTATACTATTTTTATTACTGTAGTCTTGTAATATAGTTTGGAGTCAAGTAGTATGATGTCTCCAGCTTCGTTCTTTTTGTTTAGGATTGCTTCGGTTATTCAAGCACTTTTTTGGTTCCTAGTGACTTTCAGAATAGATTTTTCTAATTCTGTGAAAAATGGCATTGGTCTTTTAGTAGGAATAGTATTCATCTGTAAATTGCTTTGGGCAAGTATGACCATTTTAACTATATTGACTCTTCAATGTGCATGGAATATTTTCTGTTTATTTGTGTTGTCTCTAATCTCTTTCAACAGTTCTTTGTAGTTCTCCTTGTAGAGGTCATTCACCTCCTAGGTTAGATGGATTCCTAAGTATTTAATTTGCTTTGTAGCTATTGTAAATGAGATGTGTTCCAGATTTGTTTGTCAGCTAGAATGCTGCTGGTGTATAACAATGCTACTGATTTTTGTACATGATTTTGTATGCTGAAACTTTACTTAATTTCCTTATCAATTTTAGGGGCTTCATGCTCTTTTCATGATGCAGCTCTGTTTCACCATCTCTCCAGTTCCCAGGTGAAGATGGTAATGAGTCTACTCATGTTATTCACAATTGTATCTCACAACAAAACCTCAATAATAATTTGCTGTTGGTGTTATATTTCTAAGACATTCTCATCTCATATTTTTATTGTAAGCACAGAGCCAATAGAATAAAATAATTTTCTTGAGATACATACTCATAAATCTCCTTTGAAAAAATTTCTGAAGTCTAACCAATAGAAGTATCTATAGCTTATAACATTTCCCATATCTTTCCATTGATTTCTTGAATGCCCTCTGAAGGTGGGCCAGAGCCATGGATAAAATATCAGTAAGCAATGGATGTCTTCTCTAGGAAAATAAGCAAGTCAAAGATATTCAAAAATTGTGATCAGTGGCTGATATAGTCCTAAGAGGGTGTTTTTAATAACTTGGCATTTCTTTAAAATGGAGAATAATACTCAAGAAGCAGGTTACATAGTTTTCTTTCTGGTAAATTATTTTCTTCATTTTCTTGCTATTGATACTTGAGTCATTCTACTGTTGGAAAGTAAATTTCAGTGAGTTCTTGTCATCACAGCCCTGTCATCACAGTCAAGGCTCTTCACAGTCTGGTCCCAGTCTGTTATTTCACTTTCATTTTTATCATCATATATTCTATTGTAGACTACATTATATATTGCATCTAAATGTTTCCAGCTTCCAGTAAAGTTTTTGAATCCACACTTATCTATGAGCATGAGTTCCATAAAAACAGAGACTGTGATACTTATTTTTGTAGCATTGATGCTTAGCACAAAGTCAAGCACATAAAAGAGATTCAATAGAAAAATTATGAATGAAAGGCTGAATGAATAAATTATAGATACCTTATCGGAGCATTTTGACTGCTCACTAGTTCGGTTATTGTTTCTTAGATCTGTAACTGCATTTATCTCTATTAAAAATATGGAACACTTGCTTTATTTTTAGCGTCGAATTAACACAGGTATTTCTTGTTTTTTAGATTCAAAGAATTAGCCTGACTATGTCTCAAAGTGGATGACTCTGTGGAAACTTTGAGCTGTATGTAACAACCTCCTGATCATCCATTTACCTTGCTTTGGTACATTAGGACTTTAATAGAAACTGCCTAATGTGCAGGTAAGTCAGCAAGAAATGAAATATGGGTCATTATTCTGTGGTATCAATTGAGCAGAGCAGCCAAATGTAAATCACTGAGAAATGGGAATGGTTTATGCCATTTTGCAGTTTGAACTAAGTCTGAAGACTTCATGTGGCTGAGAGGTCCCAGAGTTCACTTCGGAAAGCTGAGCACCAAATCTCTCTCCTGTAAGGGTCAAACTGATACCAATAACTCCAATCTCTAGCAAATGGAAGTACAGACTGTATTTTTCCCTGTGTTCTCTAATTGTCTAACCATATCCTTCATGTACATATGTTATACTATGTGACTTTAAGTTTGTCACTTAGGTTTTCCAAACCTCACTTAATTCATAAGACAAAAATTACACCTACTCTGGCTACTTGGCATGATTCTCTTTTAGCATTGAATAAACTATGCAACAGAACTTGGAAATGAGTATCTCAGAGTCCTTTGGCCAACACCCAACTTCTAGTGTCTAAAGCTGTGCACCTGAGGGTGCTGGAACTGCGGAAGGCTCCATTGCCTATATGTGTGTATGCACATACCGAACAGGTGGAGTGCTGACGAACTAACACTTCCATGAGCAACTCTCTAGCAATGGTTCTGCAATAATCTGTATATAAATATTCCAGTTTCCTTATACTTCAAGTCGGATAATTATGTTGCATGTTTTCTATGAACTGTGCTATCAAGCTTGGTGATCAATTTCCAGAGTTTCCAAGCAGGCTCTAGGTCAAGTTATGTACCATGTTAGTTGGTATATTAGCCCATTCTTAGGCTGCTAATAAGGACATACCCAAGACTGGGTAACTCATAAAGAAAAAGAGGTTTAATGGACTCACAGTTTCACATGGATGGGGAGGCCTCACAATCATGGCAGAGGAGGAGCAAAGGCATGTCTTACATGGTAGCAGGCAAGGAGGAGTGCAGAGCGAACAGCAGGGGAAGCACCTTATAAAACCATCCGATCTCATGAGAACTAACTCACTATCATAAGAACAGGATGGGGAAAACTGCCCCCATAATTCAATTATCTCCACCTGGTCCCTTCCACAACACGTGAGGATTATGGGAACTATAACTCAAAATGAGATTTTGGGGAGGGACACAGCCAAAGCACATCAGTTGGCTTAGTAGCTCACCTTTTGTTGGCTGTTGGCTTAGTAGCTCACTTTTTGTTGGCTGTCTTCCTTCCTTTTTATCACATCTCTATCTGTGTTATCTGAATTTACCAAACTTACCATTTACATTTAAATTCTGGTTGAGTAGAGCCTAAATAAGAGAGCCTGTACATTGTGAAAAGCTACATGAGTGAGGAGTGATATTAACAATTTTTAAAATTAATAATATTTAGATGAATTTAATATTTATCAACTTAAGAATACCTTTGATAAATAAGAAACTTAAAAGGTTTTTCTTTGGTTTGGGGTTTTTCAAGAAATATAAGGAAGAGGTATGTGAAAAGATCTAGTGATAGGCAGAGTAAAAAGTAGAGCAAGGGAAGAGTCTAGTTGAGCCCAAAGATTTGGCCTAGAGAATTCTAGTTCCAAAAGGGCAGCATAATGCAAGCTGGCTTCATTTATGAAGCCAGAAAACCAAAAGTAATTATGCTGCACCAAGGTTATCTCTAGCAATATTTCAGAACTCAAACATGAGAATAAGTTCCTGAGGACACAGATAAGTGAAAGAATCACAAGCAGATGGACACTTGTCCATACCTGCACGCACAGGAAGTATCATGAGTGCCTGTATTAGTCTGTTTTCACACTGCTATAAAGATACTACCTGAGACTGAGTAATTTATGAAGAAAATAGGTTTAATTGACTCGCAGTTCTGTATAGCTGGGGAGGCCTCAGGAAACTTACAATCATGGAGGAAGGTGAAGGGGAAGCAAGTTAGTAGGAGAGAGAGAGTGAGGAGGGAACTGCCAAACACTTAATCTACCACTATCATGAGAACAGCATCAGGGAAACTCTCCCCATGATCCAGTCACCTCTCACCAGGTCCCTCTCTCAACATGTGGGGATTACAATTTGAGATGAGATTTGGGTGGGGACACAGAGCCAAACCATATCAGTTCCTGAAGAGAGAAATGCCCCTAAGGACAGACAGAGGTAAAGGATTGGATTTTAGCTAAAGTAAGAAAAAAGGAGAGAATATTCAAATAAATAAAATCAGAAACAAAAAGAGTATATAACAGCTAAGACCACAAAAATACAAAGAATTATTAGAAACTATTATGAACAACTTACGTCGATAAATGGTAATACTTAGAGGAAATGGATAAATTCTTGGACACATACAACCCACCAAGATTTAACCATAAAGAAATAGAAAACTTGGGGGCAGGGCACGGTGGCTCACGCCTGTAATCCCAGTACTTTGGGAGGCCGAGATGGGCGGATCACGAGGTCAGGAGATCGAGACCATCCTGGCTAACATGGTGAAACCCCGTCTCTACTAAAAATACAAAAAAAAAAATTAGCCAGGCATGTTGGCAGGCGCCTGTAGTCCCAGCTACTCGGGAGGCTGAGGCAGGAGAATGGTGTGAACCCGGGAGGCAGAGCTTCCAGTGAGCCGAGATCATGCCACTGCACTCCAGCCTGGGTGACAGAGTGAGACTCCATGACAAAAAAAAAAAAAAAAAAAAAAAGAAAGAAAGAAAAGAAGTAAAAAATAGAAAACCTTAACGAACCAATAACAAGTAATGAGATTGAAGCAGTAATAAAAAGTTTCACATGCAAGAAAAGCCCAGGACCTGATAGCTTTCCTACTGAATTCCACCAAACATTTAAAGAAGAGCTAATACCAATTCCACTCAAGCTCTTCAAAAAAATTGAAGAGGAGGGAATACTTCCTAAATCATTCTATGAAGTCAGATTACCCTGATACCAAAACCAGAAAAGGACACACACACACACACACACACACACACACACACACACACACACAAAGGAAACTACTGCTGGGCACGGTGGCTTACATCTGTAATTCTAGCATTTTGGGAAGCCTTGGCGGGTGCATCACAAGATAAGGAGATCGAGACCATCCTGGCTAACATGGTGAAACCCCATCTCTACTAAAAATACAAAAAAAAAAAAAAAAAAAAAAGAGAAAAAGAAAAGTAGCCAGGCGTTGTGGCAGGTGCCTGTAGTCCCAGCTACTCGGGAAGCTGAGGGGGGAGAATGGCATGAATCCAGGAGGTGGAGCTTGCAGTGAGCCAAGGTTGTGCCACTGCACTCCAGCCTGAATGACAGAGTGAGACACTGTCTCAAAAAAAAAAAAAAAAAAAAAAAAGGAAACTACATGCCAATATCACTGATGAACACAGGTGCAAACATCCTCAACAAAATACCAGCAAACCAAATTCAACAAAATGTTAAAAAGATCATTCACCATGATCAAATGAGATTCTTCTCAGGGATGCAAGGATGGTTCAAGATATGCAAATCACTAAACATGATACATCACAAGAACAGAAACCATATGATCATTTCAACAGATGCTGACAAAGCATTCGATAAAATTCAACATCCCTTTATGATTAAAAACCCTCAATCAACTAAGTATAGAAAGAACATACTCAAATCACTAAAAGTTATATATAACAAACCCACAGTCAACATTATACCCAATAGGAGAAAAATGAAAGCATTTCCTCAATTACTACTTTTATTTAGCATAGTACTGGAAGTCCTGGCTAGAGCAATTAGGCAAAAGGAAGCAAGGATTCCCACTCTTACTACTTTTATTTAACATAGTACTGGAAGTCCTGGCTAGAGCAATTAGGCAAAAGGAAGCAATAAGGTATCCAAATTGTAAGGAAGAAGTCAAATTAGCCTTGTATACAGACAATGTAATATTATAGTTTAAGAAAGCTAGACTCCAATAAAATACTCTTAGAACTGATACATTAATTTAAAATTGCAAGATACAAAATCAACATACAGAAATCAGTAGCATTTATATATACCATCAGCGAACAATGTGAAATAAAAGCAAGAAAGCAGTCTCATGTACAACAGCTACAAAGAATATAAAATGTATAGGAATCAATTTAATCAAAAAGTAAAAGATCTATACAAGGAAAACTATAAAACACTGATGAAAGAAATTGAAGAGATTACAAAAACAAATGAAAGAATATTCCATGCTTGTGGATTGGAAGAATTAGTACTATTAAAATGACAATAGTATCTAAAGCAATTACAGATTCTATGCAATCCCTATCAAAAACACCAGTACACCATTCCCAGAAAGAGAAAAAGTAATTCTAAAATTTATATAGGCCCACAAAAGACGCTAGAGTGCCAAAGAAATCCTAAGCAAAAAAGAAAGCTGGAGGCATCACACTACACCTGACCTCAAAATATATTAAAATTCTATAGTCATCAAATCAGCATAGTACTGGAATAAAAACAGACACATAGACCAGTGGAATAGAATATAAATGCATGCATTTAAAGCCGACTCATTTTCAACAAAGGCACCAAGAACATACAATGGGGAAAGGACATTCTTTTCAATAAATGATGTTAAGAAAACTAGATAACCAAATGAGAAAAAATAAAACTATATCACTACCTCTCACCAAATACAAAAATCACATCAAAATGGATTAAAGACTTAAATCTAAGACCTCAAACTGTGAAAATACTAGAAGAAAACTTTGGGGGAGTGTTCCAGGACATTGGTCTGATCAAAGATTCTTTTGTGTAAGACCTCAAAAACACAGACAACAAAAACAAAAATAAACAAATGAAATCACATTCAGCTAAAAATCTGCACAGCAAAGGAAACAATCAACAGACTGAAGAGACAACCCCCAGAATGGGAGATAGTATTTACAAATTAGCCATCTAACAAGGGATTAATAACCAGAATATATAAGGAGGTCAAACAACTAAATAACAAAAAAGTAAGTAATCCAATTAAAAAATGAGCAAAAGATGTGAATAAACATTTCTCAAAATAAGACATATAAATGGCCAACACATATGAAGAAATGCTCAGCATCACTAAGCATAAGAGAAATGAAAGTCAAAATCACAATGAAGTATCTTCTCACTTAATTAGAGTGACTCTATCAAAAAGGCAGAGGATAACAGATGCTGGTGAGGACATGAAGAAAGGGGAATTATTAATATTGTACACTGTTGGTGGGAATGTAAAATAGTGCTATGGAAAGCAGTATAAATGTTCCTCAAAAAATTAAAACTAAACAAAAACATCTAAAAATAGTGCTATAATACAATGCAGCAATTTCACTACTGGGTATATATCCAAGAGAAAGGAAATTACTACATCAAAGAGGTATCTGCGCTCCCATGTTTAGCACTATTCACAATAGCCAAAATAAGAATCAACATAAGTATCCATTAATGGGCGAGTGGATAAAGAAAATCTGTTGTGTATACTCACAATGGAATATTATTCAGATATAAAAAATAAAATTATGTTATTTGCAGCAATGTGGATGGAACTGGAGATCACTAGTTAAGTGAAATAATCTAAGCACATTGCCCCTTATACGTGGGAGCTGAAAAAGTGGATCTCTAGAAGACAAGGAGTAGGTTGGTAGTTACCACAGTCTGAGAAAGGCAAAGGGGGGATGAAGAGAGGTTGATTAATGGGTATAAATATGCACTTAGAAAAAATAAGACCTGGCATTGGATAGATTAGTAGGATAACTGAAGTTAGTATTATTTAATTATATATTTCAAAGCAACTAGAAGATAATAATTTGAATGTTCCTGGCATAAATAAAAGATAAATATTTGAGATAATAGATTTTTCAATTACCTTGTTTTGACTAAATGAATGTATCAAATTATCACATGTACTGTGAAAATATGTACAGGTATGGTATATAAATAAAACTTAAATACATACTTTTTTAACAAAGGATTTGGTTTAAGGGCAGATCATCAGACTTCAGCTCAGAAAAACATTTTTCAAATCCAGTAATGAGCTCTGATTCATTAATGCAACTGAGACAAAGAAAGGAAAAGTAGTAAATTATATTTCAGGCACATTCCTATGTGAGAACACACCCATAGCATAGAACTTTAACTCTGAAAGAGATCTTATCAACTCATACCAAATTACCTTTGTCACCTGTTTTTCTGACATTTCTGATGAATTGATTTTCAAAATTGTTTCAGAAGAACAATTTGAGAAGGAAAATAATGATAGTTAGATTATTGCCCATAAAATAAAACAGGAAGCCATGGGTTACTATTGATTAAACAGTTTAAATAAAAACAAATAGTAGGTTACAAGCAGGTCTTCCTTAAAGTAGAATTCCAACTAATAAATCTAGAAGGAATGAAAGAAATGGAATAATTGTTTCAGCCAAGAGTTAACTATAGATGTTAGGCAAAGGCCTTATGAGAAAAAAATATTTATACAGTTTTTAAGTATCTCCCTATATGTTACTTATTAATCATAAACCAAAATGTGGTAACTTTTAAAGTGGAGAAACTTTTAGGCATCACCTTAACTTCACCAATAATGAAACATGGATATCCTGAGCCTGGGACAAGCAGGATGTGCTGAGAAGGCACAGCGTTGCTTCTGTGGTACTCTTACAAAAATGCATAATCATAAGAAAACATCAAACTAAGTCAAACTAAGAAACATTTTACATATTACCTCTCCAGTAATCTTTCAAAGTGTCAAGGTTATGAAAGACAAATGGTCAACAGAGGAACCCTTCCAGATTGAACGAAAGTAAGAAGTCATGACAACAAAACGCATCCTCTGACCCTGCATTGGATCCTGGGTCACTACAAGGACATTTATTGGTCAGCTGGAGAAATTGGTCTGTAGATTTAAGTATTAATATTGTATCAAGGTTAATCCCTGATTTTTCAATGAACTGTAGTTATATAAGATGTTAACACATGGAGAATCTGGATAAAGGGTATAAGGAATTCTTTGTACTGTTTTTGCAACTCTTTTAATGTCTAAAATTGTTTCAAAAATACAATTTAAAAAATAATTTAAGAAAACTTCTAAAATAGACTCCTCAAGGAGATCCACATGTTCCTAAAAAATAATTCAACCTCAAATTTCAAAACAAGGCACCAAAATTTAGAAATCACATCATATTTAAGAGAAATTGTCTCCTTAAAATATTTTTATGTTGCTTTAGCTTCTTTAAAGCATACAATATTTTGTAGAAAATCATGTTTGACAAGGACTTATAAAACCAGTTTCTCTCTAACTCTACCACCTGAGTACATTTCATCATATGTCTCTTCATTTCCATTTTCTTCTCTGAAAAAAAGATAAAGATAAAAATCATCTGTACCCTGAGATCTCACAAGTTAACATAAACAAAGACAATCAAACTAGTTGTAATGAAAATCCTATAAAACAGCTCTTTCTATCTTCTGTTGACTCAGGTTCAATATCCCATTCTGAATGAGTGAAAAACAAGATCTAGTATTTTTCTTTAAAGATGAATTATTTTGAAATACGGTTACGTGTTTCAATATGTTTCTTTCTATTGAGGCTGAATTTTTTTAACCTCAAAACTTTCTCTTTTCTCAAGAGGTTGCCTTTTAATTATGTCCCCTCTTGATCTAAGGTCTTTCTTATTTGTTTAAATGTTATGGTTTGGACCTGTATTGATTGCTCCTGTTCGATTGCAGGGTTAGTATTTGCTTAGATCTAGAATGAATTTTTATTCCTGTTGCCTTGAGGACGTTCATTGGAAACATCATGTTGTGCATGATGGAGGTTCTCCTGATGAAAAGGTTCACAACAAAGAACAAATTAATTTTTTGTAACAATCAGTGGCATGATCCAGCACATTTTCCTATTCCCTTTACTTTTCTATTCTTTTTGTCTTCCAGCTCCTGATTCCTTTCATGTAGAAAGTGGACTGTAGTTTATTTTAAAAGAAATACTCTGACTGTCTCCTTCTTGTTTTAATTAAAACAAGGACTTTAGCTCATCTGGAATCTTAATCTGGTAAACAGAAAACATAAAGAATCAAGGGAGACCTATCTTTCCTGAAGCAAAAGAAAAATGGATCCTCCCAACTATAAGACGGATTTGTATTCCAGTCAACTCCTTTACTCTTATTTTTACACACACACACACGCACACACACACACACATCATATATGCATGTTTGAGATTTGTTTTGTTGTGTTGTGATTTTCACAAGAAAGGTTATATTATGAATCTACAAGGAATAATTAAATTATTTGTGGGTTTATCCTGCACTAACTTTTTGGTTGTTATTAATCTTGTTTAGCACCTTCCTTTATAGTGCATAGAGACTGTAGAAATAAAATATAGCATTACTATGACATTGTTCTGCATTTGAAACAAGGGCAGCCAAGCTCACCTGACAAGGCCAATTTACCTAGCTTAGTTTGTCAGAGTGGGTTTGCATGTTGAAAATGGTATACTCAACTCAGAAAAGTATATTTCCTCCCAAAATACATATTTGGAATCCCCATGCATTACTAATTATGTGCCAAGTGATATTCTCCCTAAATTGCTATAAGAAAGTCAAATGACCCATGGTTCTGAAGAATTTTGGGGGAAGGAACTATACATTGAGAGCATAAAGTCTATCCTCTTACTATAACAAAGGAAAGAGGTTTCTATCTTCAGTGCTATCTGGAAATTCTTGAATTGCAGTACTCAAAAGGACGCATCATTATTTCATATACATTAACCAATGACTACAAAACCTTAGGATATGTTATATATATATATTTTCTTTTCTTTTTTTGTTTTTGAGATGCAGTCTTGCTCTGTCGCCCAGGCTGGAGTGCAGTGGCACGATCTCGGTTCACTGCAAGCTCCGCCTCCCGGGTTCACACCATTTTCCCGCCTCAGCCTCCCAAGTAGCTGGGACTACAGGCGCCCACCACCACACCCGGCTAATTTTTTGTATTTTTAGTAGAGACGGGGTTTCATCGTATTAGCCAGGATGGTCTCGATCTCATGACCTTGTGATCTGCCCGCCTCGGCCTCCCAAAGTGCAGGGATTTCAGGCGTGAGCCACTACACCCGGCCAGGATATGTTATATTTTAAATTAATATGCATTAGGATGACACAGTAGGGGTAACACTTGTTGCTTGGAAATACAGCTTATCATTTTCAAGTTTCCTATTTTTTCCCCAAAGAACTAATATCATCCTTAAAACACAGTAAATACCTCTTTCAAATACATATTTCTAGAAAAAGCTTGTATGTCTTGATAGAACCTGTCAAGGGAAATAAGAGAAATGGAGAAGAGGAATTACAAGGAAAAAAATGAACATGGAGAGTCTGAAAATCTGTTCAGTTTAGCCATCAGCAGCTTCTTATTCACCATGGGCCAAGAAATTGTCTTACATTTTATTTCTTGAATGAGAAATTAGAATAATTCTTTCTTTACTTATAAATATTCTGAGAGTGTAGGTCATTTGTGTAATGATCTTCACTAAGATCCTTTCAATATTTCCTTTTGCTTGATTTTCACATATGTGTGCTAACATTATTATAGGAAGTTCTACTAAATTAAAATATTGTTATGGCTAAATGTTACAGGTGTTACATTATAATTCATGATAAAAGGTTATTCATTGGTTCAAGGTTCTGTTAGCACAATCTTTCTGCCTTCTTGACTAAGAAGTAACAGTGTTTTTTGGCTCTATAATAGTGACCTAATTGTTCATTTTCCTAATGCTTGCCCTGAGAAAAAGATGTAAAGAACATAGTGACAATATTTTCTCCTTCCTAGTTAAATAAAAAGAAGAAGGGAGAACAGTGTATTTGAAAAAGCTACAATTGCAGAATTAGAAAAACTGAGTTTCAGATTCATCTGCTGTTCCTATACATCATTCAGAAAGTGATTTCCTGTTTCTGAACCTGTTTTCTTTAACTGTAAGATGGGGATAATAACAATTGACACTATCTTCTAAGGATGCTCTGAGACTCAAATGTGATTGTGTATGTGGTCATACATGTGTACATTTTAAAGTGTAGGGTATTATTAACATTATATTTCTGCAATGATTTAAACATGGGCTTCTGAGAATATGTGACCAGTTTCCCCCATTCCCCCCAAAAGCACTAACAACCGTGGGACTTTATAGGGTTGTTTAGATATGCTCATGCAATTTATGATGCAAACATTAATCTTTAAATGATCACTAATTACATTAATATTGAAAGTCATTTTGAAAGAAGGAAAATACTATTACTGTTGCATGGTGAGTAAGTATATGCAAACCTATCCTCAAAGGCCGAGGGAGCTGAGGGATTTAGTTTCTCAGAGATAAATTATTTAATAGGGACTTATGAACAGAAGCAATGTCTTGGGTGGTGGTGAAACAGCAGATCTTTACACCTACCCTCTAGAAAGAATCTTTTATATAGCAAGCCTTTATGGTAAAGGCACGTGAAGCTGGTTACTTATAAGACTTTCTTACTGACTGTGACCACTGGCGATGTTAGATAAGCATCTTTATGAGGAGTTATCTATGCTACACGCATTGCTGAAAGACCTTGCTGCAGAACACCTTGGTATGCTTGAGTCAGATATCAGTCATTATGGTTGCTTTGCTTCAAGATGGCATCACTGTGTCCGTGCAACAATCTGTTTTCTTCCACTCCACTCCTCAAAACTGGTCCTTACAATTCCACATGGGATGTCTGGGATAGTTCCTGGGCCTAGAGGAAGGTTTCTTGATGTTTCACGGCTTCAGCAGTAGTGCATTGTCTCCACTGGAGACAGATGCCACAGCAACAGTAAAGGCAAAGACAAGACAGTAAGCAACATATAAATATAACACCTAAATTAAGAAGTGGCTTCTGCCACTAGGTACCCCAGGAAGCAAACCAAACCAGCTATGAAACCAAAGTGGAGGTTCGGTCTGAGAGATCAGTTATTTGGGTATTCGTATTAGTCATTAATTTAGTGATATCATATGACTCATCAGGAATATAAGCACAGCATTCAGTTTTTATGATTGCACAAATCCCTCCTTGTGCAGTAATATGCCTAAAACCATGCAATTGTGCAGGACAGCATTTCTCATAAGAGGGACTTCCATGTTTAAAAGAGAGATTCCCATGTGGCTATTGTTCAAAGCTTTCTTTGTATAATTGTGTTACAATTTCCACATGCCAAATAACATATTTAATGTCCAGTTGAGGAAGAAAACTAGAAGTCAAATGATCAGGCCAAAAATAAATGTGGCTCAATTGTATTTCAAATAAGGCAGATTTGCAGGCTTTGTAAGGGTGTGAACTATCTGATCTTGTGCCCATGTATAACCAAAAGAACATCTTTTTAATCATCTGGGGTGTAACCAAGGTCATAAGTTGATGCCATACATGCAGGAAGTTCCATTTGGAGCCAACCAATAAATTCCTGGATGCAGTGCCCATTCTATACCATGCCAGTCATTACTCTGTAATATTTTAGTATGTGAACATTGGTCTCTTGGTATCCATATCATATTCCTCATGCTATTTGGTAAGGTATTTTTAGAATGATTCTTTTGTTCCTAGAATAGCCAGGCAAATTTACTGGAGTATTGCCAGTTGGAGAGTAAGTGAGCTGGTTTTATTGATAGAGAAACTCTTCCTGTGTCCTCTTTCAGAGACAGTAGTATTAATGGGCCATTGGATTATTTTCTCTCTTGTCATACTTGCATTCAATACCATCATGCAATTTGGGGAAGCAGTTATATATTCGTGATATTCTATCTAATCTCATCCGTGGAAGGGAGATAACCACCACAGCAGGCCAGAAACGTTGGTGAGTGGCGTAAGGCCACACATGCAACAAGTGTTTTCTGTAAGCTGATAGAATAGTCTTGGATCCATTGTAGGAAAAGATTGGCTTCAAAGGTGACAGCTGGTGATAGTAGCAACAAAACATAATAACTTGAGTTTAAAAGAAAGACATTTGTGTGGCCAACAAACATACAAAAAAAAAAAAAAAGCTCATCATCACTGGTCATTAGAGAAATGCAAATCAAAACCACAATGAGATACCATCTCAAGCCAGTTAGAATGGTGATCATTAAAAAGTCAGGAAACAACAGATGCTGGAGAGGATGTGAAGGAAAAGAAACACTTTTTCACTGTTGGTGGGAGTGTAAATCAGTTCAACCATTGTGGAAGACAGTGTGGAGATTCCTCAAGGATCTAAGACCAGAAATACCATTTGATCCAGCAATCCCATTACTGGGTATATGCCCAAAGGATTATAAATCATTCTACTACAAAGAAACTTGCACACATATGTTTATTGCAGCACCATTCACAATAGCAAAAACTTGGAACCAACCCAAATGCCCATCAATGATAGATTGGATAAAGACAATGTGCACATATACACCATGGGAGTACTATGCAGCCATAAAAAAGAATGAATTCATGTCCTTTGCAGGGACATGGATGAAGCTGGAAACCATCATTCTCAGCAAACTAACAGAAGAACAGAAAACCAAACACCACATGTTCTCACTCATAAGTGGGAGTTGAACAAAGGGAACACATGGACACAGGAACTTCACACATTGGGGCCTGTCATGGAGTGGGGGCCTAGGGGAGGGATAGCATTAGGAGAAATACCTAATGTAGATGATGGGTTGACGCGTGCAGCAAACCACCATGGCACATGTATAGCTATGTAACAAACCTGCACGTTCTGCACATGTATCCCAGAAGTTAAAGTATAATGATAATGAAAAAATAATAATTTAACTAATAAAAAAGCATTATTTTGAAAAAAGAAAGAAATAATGGGGTTCTTGCAAGAGAAGTTCTCCAACTATTAGGATGACACCAGTAGATTCATCTACAGCAGTTAGTAAAAAAGGAGTTCTTGACTTTTCTAAGAGGGTTGTATACCAAATATGTTGCCCAGGGATCATGGGACAGCGGTGGTTGTCAAAGTAATTTGGTTGGGAGTACACCATATTAGAGATGCCACCACCATGCCGTATGTTTCTCCTGACCATTTATAGTGGGTGATTGTGAATCCAGTATTAATAGGATCAACAGGTACCATTCTAACTCTTTAGGATATTCTCCACTCTCCAGCAGGAAATAGCCTATCCAGCCTGAAGATATTTGCCATCCCAAGTGCCAGTGGAGTCTTCCTTTTCCTGGTAGTATGTCCATTGGTGTTTTCACGTGCAAAACACGCTGATTGACAATCAGGTCTGGGAGCAAAGTAGTTGTCTCAGTTACCCATGTGCAAACAGTGGCAGACTTTAGGGACAGTTGTTTCAACCTGTCATTTGAGGCATGTGTCTCCACTTTGGCTGAATTTAAAGAAATAAAGTCTCCTGGTAACATATTCATCCACCTGTGCAATGTAGGTTCCCCCAGTAAAGTTTGAATTTGTGTTTTCAACAGACCATGTTTTTTTTTTCCTTTCAGTTAATCTCACTTCTTGGTGATTATATAGGAGATGAAAATGCTATGCTGCACTGTGTTCCCTGGCCCAGTCCTGCACATCATGTCTAGCAAAATTGACTCTTTGGTCACTGTCAATGTGCTGAGGATATCTATACATAGTACTTGGAGCCTCTGAACCCTTAGTAGTACTGGCTTGATTAGCTTACTTACAAGGAAACGTTGCAGCAGTCCAATAGCAGTGTCCATGCAGGTTGACACATATTTCTTTTCTTGGCTTACAAGGAGATGTTCTATATAATCCACTTGCCAATCTGTTACAAGGTAAAAAACCCTGTGAATGTGTCCTGCTTGATACAGTATATGTCATGGACACAATCAAGATATAATAAACAGTAACAGCTGTTAAGAGGTCACTATAATTTAAGGGCAATCCTGCACCCTTGGCTATCTCCCAGCCTACTCTTGCACTTCTAAGACCACTTTTGTTAGGTACCCACGTTGCCAGTTCAGTGACCTGGACTGGCACAGTGGTCCTAATTTTTTAAGGATATCAGCTTCTGTATTTTCTGGAACTGAATCTTTGTGTGTGACCACATGATATACAGTTAAATCAGCAGCAGAGTGTTGCTCCTTCTTCCATATGTCTTGCCACATGTTCATGCCTGATATGCGTTTGTGCATAATCATCCACTTTTCTAATTCCCATTGGGCTAGCCACATGGGCTATCAGTGCAAAGGGTAGGGGTCAGGGCTCATGTCTGATTACCAGCCAAGAAGCTCACAACTCAGTCCACTGACAACCCTAATGTGTACCTATATCAAACCATATTGTATCAGTTTGTGATTGTAAAGCAACTGGTTCAAGTATAGGAAGTTCCCCTGCTAGAACCATCTGTATTGTCCAGCGTGAGTAACATTCTTTCTCCTACTGTGTCAGGCGCTGGAATAGAAGGGGGTGAAGGAGTGTCCTTTGGTTACTCATATATAACAGGGCCTAACATAGCAAGCAATTCTAGGGTTAATGGACTAATTTCCAGATATTTCGTTGTTGTAAATAGACATGTTATTTATTCAAAGAAAATGTTTGGACTATAGCAGAAGGGAGTCATTTAAAGAATCCTCCTATCCATCCCTTGATTGGTAGACCTATTCTCACAGCTACAGAAGAGTCTTTGTTAACCGTCTTGCTTACTGTAAAACAGTATATACAGCTAGCACTTGGTCATTGAGAGAGTGTCTGGTTTCAGCTCTTTTCTATAATTGTGATCGAAATCCTTAAAGGACTAATTTACCATAGTTTGGTTGTCACAAGATCCAACTGATACCTTGAGGAGTAGCAGTCACATCCAACACCATATCCTCTAAAAGTGTTCCTGAGGCTTCTGCCTGTTTATATTACCACTGTATCCTTTTCAAAGCTTCCTGCTGTAATGTGTCCCAGGCCCAATGTGGCCCATTTATAATAAGTCTGTATAGTGGTCTCAAACATTGGGCTAAGTGTGGATAAATGCTCTCCAATAATCCAAAAGACCCAAAGACGTTTGGATTTCCTTTACCATTTTCAGAGTGAAAAATGGTCTGACTTTGTCAGTTTGATACTGTACCTGGTACCAAACGAGTCTTATCTGGCTATGTAACCCCCAAAATCTTCACTGACACCCTAAGCTCTGGATCTTGAGGGATCGTTCCCATAGATGAGCACACAGTGCTGTAAGGCTTTCTTATAACACTTTAAAATCTTCAAAGTCTGTGATAATGTCATCAATATAATAAATGCAAGAAAGACAAGATGGGTTCAAGCGATTTTCCTGCCTCAGCCTCCTGAGTAGTTGGGATTACAGGCACGCACCCACCAAGCCCAGCAATTTTTTTGCATTTTTAGTAGAGATAGGTTTTTACCATGTTAGACAGACTGGTCTCGAACTCCTGACTTCAGGTGATCCACCCACCTCAGCCTCCCATAGTTCTGGGATTACAGGCGTAACCGGGCATCAGTGAAATCTAAGGCAGCATGCTATCTGCAGCACTGGCACTATGTGGTTGACTACCTGAGTAAACCTTGAAACTGCAGCATGTATGGACTGGGTTACCTTATTCAGTTTCCAAGTAAACCATGGTCATCTGTCAGGTACCATCTAGTTTGTATACAGGCTAGACAGGACTGTTAAACTGGCTTTGAGCTGGGCAGATAATAGGCACCTCTGCCAGTTCCTCAATAGTTGCACTTATTTCACCGTACTCCCCAGTCAATTTGTATTGTTTAATGTCGACAGCCCACCTAGGGGAAGGGAGTTAAATGCATTCCCATTTTGCCTTTCCCCTTACAACAGGCTTTACTATGGGTATTTCAATCTGCATTATCCCACTGAAGTTTGAAAAGTCTTTCTTAGCAGAATATCCATGCCTAAAATGTTTTCTGGGATAGGGGAAATAAACACCAAATATAAGGCTGGGGGAGCTCTTCCAATACCTTATATTGGAAGGTATATTGGGGGAGCTCTTCCAATACCTAGGTGTATTAAAGTCCTTTTTATGTGGATTGTTTCTCCCCCATAACCATTCATGGCAGCCCATTGACCAGGGTGTCTTCCTGAATTTTCATGGGTTAAAGTATATTCCATCTCAGAATTTACTGTGGCAAGTCTTCTCCTAATTTGAGGGGAACTAGTAAATGGTGAGCTCAATATAGGGAATGAATTTATCCCCTGTTGCTCAAACATGGGGTCAACTTTGGCCCAGCTTCTAATCTTGAAGGGCCAGGGTGAAATCCACCCAAGATAGGCTGGGCCATTAGAAGGAGAGGCGGAGTTGTCTTTCTCTTCAGCTGCAGGAGCAGAAGGAAAAAGCTGAAAGTGCTGTTCAGGTGTAGTTTCCTCCATAGCTTCTAATGTAGCATTAGGTTGCTTGTTTACTTTTTTCTGGGGAGGTTTCTGCTCCCAATAAATCATGCCGCATTTGCTTACATGTTATTCTTGTCTCTTTTTGCCATTTCACCCTACTTTTTGCTGAGCTTTCTTGTTCCCTTTTGTTAGTCCTTATTGGGTTATCAAATATACCCTCTCCTTGGTTTCTCAGTTTCTTCCAAATCTGCAATGCCTTCTCTCACATCATATACATCTTGTCCCACTATAGGACTCAACAAAGACAGCAAAGGGACATGCTATTTTCTTGACGCGCCATATAGTAATTTATTTTATGCCAGCAGTGAAAACTTTTAGTGGGCCCTACCAAAACCTGAGCATAGATGGCTTGCCTCATCCCTAATTCTCATGGATTGTGTCCAGGAGAAGACCCTGAGCTTCTTCAGTTGATCACCAGGAGCTCATCTCTCCTGGTAAATCTCCTTCATTAGGCCAAGCTTCACTGATCCTCTTTAGAAGTTTGCCTATTGCAGACATGACTGTTTGGTCTGAGAAAGTGAGAAGTCATGGTGGCCTGAAGAAGGGAGAGAATTTATCTATATTCAGTCTTCTCCAGAGGAGCCCTGACCAGAGATTTGTCTACCTACAGTACTTATGAGTGTCACCAAGCAGAGAGACTACAGGGTCCTGCAAAATCTGTGCCACCATCTTTTCTTTCTTTGTTTCCTTCCAACTTTGATATTAGGTTCAGGGGGTACATGAGTAGATTTGTTGCAATGGCAAATTGTGTGTCACTCAGGTTTGGTATACAAATGATTTTGTCACCCAGGTAGTAAGCACAGTACCCAATAGGTAGTTTTTTGATCCTCACCCTCTCACTCCTTCCACCCTCAAGTAGGTCCTGGTATCTATTGTTCCCTTCTTTGTGTCCACAGAAACTCAATGTTTGTCTTCCACTTATAAGTGAGAACATGCAGTATTTGGTTTTCTGCTCCTACATTTATTTGTTGAAGGAAATGGCCTACAGCTGCATCCATATTGCTGCACAGGATATGATTTTGTTGTTTTTTATGACCACATATTATTCCGTGGTGTACATGTACCACATTTCTTTAGCCAGTTCACTTACAATGGATATCTATATTGATTCCATATCTTTGCTATTGTGTTGAACATAGACATGCATGTATTTTTATGGTAGAATAATTTATATTCCTTTGGGAATATACCCAGTAATGGGGTTGCTGGGTCAAATGTTAATTCTGTTTTAAGTTTTGAGAAATGTCCAAACTGTGTTCTATGGTGGATGAACTAATTTACATTCCCACCAGCAGTGCATAAGCATTCCCTTTTCTCTGCAGCCTTGCCAACATCTGTTTTAACAAATAGTCATTCTGACTGTTGTGAGATGGTATTTCATACTGGTTTTGACTTGGCATTTTTCTAATGATTAGTGATGTGTAACATTTTTACGTATGTTTCTTGGCCATGTGTATGTCTTCTTTTTGAGAAGCATCTGTTCATGTCCTTTGCCCCTTTTTTAATGATGATGTTGGTGTTTTGCTTTTTGATTTAAGTTCTTATAGATTCAGGATATTAGTCCTTTTTCAGATGCATAGTTTGCAAATATTTTCTCCCATTCCTTTTGTGTTGATAATTTCTTTTATTGTGAAGTTCTTTAGTTTAACTAGGTACCATTTGCCAATTTTTTTGTTGTAATTGCTTTTAGAGTCTTTGTCATGAAATCTTTGCCAAGGCCTATGTCCAGAGTAGTATTTCCTAAGTTTTCTTCTAGGGTTTTTATAGTTTTAGGTTTTACATTTCAGTCCTTAATCTATCTTGATTTGATTAATGTATATGGTGTAAAGAGAGGGTCCATTTTCAATCTACAGCACATGACTAGCCAGCTATCCCAGCACCATTTATTGAATAGTGAGTCTATTCCCTCTTACTTGTTCATGTTGACTTTCTCAAAGATCACATGTGCATTTTAGGTGTGTAGCTTTATTTCTCAGTTCTCCAAGTTTTTCCATTGGTCTATGTGTCTGTTTTTGTACCAGTACCATGCTGTTTTGGTTACTATAGCTTTGTAATATAGTTTAAAGACAGGTAGTGTGGTAACTCTGGCTTTGTTCTTTTTGCTTAGGACTGCATGGGCTATTCGGGCTCCTCCATGGGTCCATATGAATTTTAGCATAGTTTTAACAAAATCCTGTGAAAAATGTTCGTAATTTTATTGGAATAGCATTAAATCTGTACATTGCTTTGGGCTGTATGGACATTTTAACAATATTTGTTCTTCCTATCCATGAACATGGATTTTTTTCCCATTTTTTTGTGATGTCTCTGGTTTCTTTCAGCATTGTTTTATAATTCTCATTGTAGAGATCTCTCACTTCCTGGTTAGCTGTCTCCATAGACATTTTATTCTTTTTGTGGTTATTGTGAATAGGATTGTATTCTTGATTTGGCTCTCCATTTAGAGATTATTAGTGTATAGAAATGCTACTGACTTTTAATATTAATTTGTATCCTGAAGGTTTGTTAAAATTGTTTATCAGATGTAGGAGCCTTTGGTCAGAGACTGTGTGGGGTTTTCTAGGTATAAAATTATAATGTCTGCAAAGACAGAGAGTTTGACTTCCTCTTTTCCTATTTGAATGCCTTTAATTGCTCTCTCTTGCCTGATTGATCTGGATAGGACTTCCAGTACTATGTTGAACAGGAGTTGTGAGAGTGAGCATCCTTGTCTTGTTCTGGTTCTTAAGGGGAATGCTTTTGGATTTTGCCCATTCAATATAATGTTGGCTGTTGGTTTTTCATATGTGGACTTTATTATTTTGAAGTATATTCCTTTGATGTTTTGTTTGTTGAGGGTTTGTAACATGAAGGGATGTTGAATTTTAACAAAAGCCTTTTCTGCATCTATTAAGATGATCTTGTGGTTTTTATTTTTATTCCTATTTATGTGATGCATCACATTTATTGATTTACCTATATGGAACCAAATTTGCATCCCAGGAATAAAGCCTACTTGATTATGGTGGATTGGGTTTTTGATGTGCTGCTGGATTTGGTTAGCTAGTCTTTTATTGAGTATTGTTGATTATTGAGTATTGTTGAATCTGTGTTTATCAGGGACATTGGCCTGAAGCTTTTTTTTTCATTGTGTCTGTGCTAGGTTTTGGTACAGAATGATGCTGGTGTCGTAGAACGAGTAAGGAGGAGTCCTTCCTCCTCCATATTTTGGAATAGTTTCAATAAGATTCTTATCGGCTCTTTTTGTACATATGATATAACTTGGCTGTGAATCCATCTGGTCCAGGGCATTTTCTGGTTGTCAGGTTTTTAAAATTACTGAGTTAATTTTGGTGTTCATTATTGATTTGTTCAGGAATTTAATTATTTTCTGGTTCAATCTTGGGAGGTTTTAAGTTTCCAGGAATTTATCCATTCTTTCTAGGTTTTCTAGTTTTTATACATAGAGGTGTTTACAATAGTCTATGAGGAATTTTTGTATTTCTGTGGGGTTACTGGTAACATCCCCTTTCTCATTTCTTACAGTGTTTATTTGGATCTTTTATTTTCTGTATTAGTTTAGCTGATGATCTATCAATCTTATTTATTCTTTCAAAGAACAAATTTTTTAATTTGTTGAACTTTTATATGATTTGTTGCATCTGGATTTCCTTCAGTTCAGTGCTAATTTGGGTTATTTCTTTTCTTCTGCTAGCTTTGTGGTTGGTTTGCTCTTGTTTTTCTAGTTCCTGTAGGTGTGATGTTAGTTTGTTAATTTGAGATCTTTCTAACTTTTTCTTGCGGACCTTTAGCACTATGAACTTCCCTGTTAATACTGCTTTAGCTGTGTCCCAAAGAATTTGGTATGTTGTATCTTTATTTTTATTAGTTTCAAAGAATTTCTTGATTTCTGCCTTAATTTCATTTTTTACCCAAAAGTTATTCAGGAGCAGATTGTTTAACTTCCATGTAATTGTATCATTTTGAGACATCTTGGAATTGACTTTCATTTTTATTGTACTGTGGTCCAAGAGTGTGGTTAGTATGATTTCTTTAAAAAAATTGTTGAGAATTGCTTTATGGCTGAGCAGGTAGTTGATATTAGAGAATGTGCCATGTGAAGACGAGAAGAATGTTTATTCTGTTGTTGTTGGGTGGAGTGCTCTGTAGATGTCTGTTAGGTCTATTTGGTCATGCATTGAGTTTAGGTCCCAAATATCTGTGTTAGTTTTCTACCTTAACAATCTGTCTAATACTGTCAGTGGGGTGTTGAAATTTCCTGTTATTATTGTGTGGTTATCCAAATCTCTTCATAAGTCTTCAAGAACTTGTTTTATGAATCTTGGTGATCTGATGCTGGGTACATATAGTTAAAGGTTCTTGTTGAATTGAATCATTTATCATTATGTAATGCCCTTCTTTATTCTTTATAATTTTTGTTGGTTTAAAGTCTGTTTTATCTGAAATAAGAATTGCAACCATTGCTCTTTTTTGTTTTCTATTTGCTTGATAGATCTTTCACCATCTCTTTAGTTGAACGTATGGGTGTCATTGCATGTAAGATATTATACAGACAGCATACAGTTTCATCTTTCTTCTTTCTCTGACTTGCCACTCTGTGCCTTTTAAGTGTGTCATTTAGCCCATTTACACTTGAGGTTAATAGAGATATGTGCAGATTTGATCCTGTCTTCACGTTGTTAGCTAGTTGTTATGTACACTTGATTGTGCAGTTGCTCTATAGTGTCAATGGCCTATGTAGTGAAGTGTGTTTTTTGGTGGCTGGTAATAGTCTTTTGTTTCCATCTGTTGTACTCCCTTGAGGGCCTCTTATAAGCCAAGTCTAGTGGTAATCAATTTCCTTATCATTTGCTTTAACTTAAAAGAACCTTATTTCTCCATTGTGAATGACGGTTAGTTTGGCTGGAAATGAAATTCTTGTTTGGAAATGCTTTTCTTTAAGAATGATGAATACAGGCCCTCAATCTCTTCTGGCTTGTAGGGTTTCTGCTGAAAGGTTTGCTGTTAGCCTGATGGGCTTCCCTTCGTAGGTGACCTGCGGCTTCTCTCTAGCTGCCTTTAACAATTTTTCTTTCATTTTGACCTTGGAGAATCTGATGACAATATGCATTGGGGATAATCTTCTCTTATAGTATTTTATAGGAGCTGTTTGAATTTTCTGAATTTGATTTTGACCTCTCTAGCAAGGTTGGGGATGTTTTCATGGATAATAGCCTGAAATGTGTTTTCCAAGTTGCTTGTTCTTTCTCTCTCTTTCAAGGACAACAGTTGGTCATAGGTTTGGTTTCTTTACATAATCCCGTATTTCTTAGAAGTTTGTTTCTTTTTTTAAATTCTTTTTTTAAAAATTTTGTCTTACTGTGTTGAGTCAAAGAATCAGTCTTCATGCTCTAAGATTCTTTCCTCAGCTTAGTCTATTCTGTTGTTAATACTTCCAATTATATTACAAAATTCTTGTAGTGAGTTTTTCAGCCTTATCAGATCAGTTTGGCTCTTTCCTGAAATAGCTATTTTGTCTTAGCTCTTGAATTGTATTATCTGATTCCTTAGATTCCTTGGATTTTGTTTCATCTTTCTTCGTGATATTGATTATCTCCATTGCCATCTACATTCTGAATCCTGTGTCTGTCATTTTACCCATTTCAGTCTGGCCAAGAACCATTGCTGAGGAACTAGTGTGGTTATTTGGAGGTAAGAAGATGCTGGCTTTTTGAATTGCCAGAGTTCTGACACTGGTTCTTTCTCATCTTTGTGGCCTGATGTTCCTATAATTTTTGAAGTTGCTGTCCTTTCTTTGGGCCATTTTGCTTTTACATTATTTGCTGCTCTTGAGGGTTTGACTATGGTATAAGTTGAGTGCAGTTGACCGGTTTCACTTCTGATGATTTTAGTGAACCGACTCTCAGCTCAGCACTCCAGGGCTGCATGTCCTATTTTGGGGGGACTAGGACCAGTCCCATGACTTTGTTCTCTGGTGCCTCAAGGTTAAGCACCTCCTGGATGGAGGGGCCAACATGTTCTCAATCCATTGGCAAAAACACTCTAATAGGGTAATGTTGGCAAAAGTGTTTTGTCAGAGTGGTGGCAGTGGGGCCTGCCCACACGCATACCCACAGGGGCAGAATGGTTGCAGCAAAGTCCATGCATACACATGAGTGCCTCTGGTGGTGGAGCAGCAATGTCTACGTGGGCATGCCAGCTAAGCAGTGATAGGAGACTACAGGCAAGTACACTCTGACAAAGCTGTGGGAGGAGGCTGCAGGTGGGTACATGCTGGTGGGGACCCATCTGCAGGAGCTCTCTGGTGGTTAGGCAGGATCAGTCACCAAAGGAGCTATGGCAGTAACTTCTGTGATGTGCCCTGGTTAGGCATTTGAAGCTGCATTGCAAGTGGGTGTGGCCAGGCAGTAACCTTGGTGGAGACTGACATAGAGAGGGACACTCAAGTCAGACTGGCCAC
The DNA here is from genome assembly GCF_047675955.1 of Chlorocebus sabaeus. Lineage (NCBI taxonomy): Eukaryota > Metazoa > Chordata > Mammalia > Primates > Cercopithecidae > Chlorocebus > Chlorocebus sabaeus. The sequence continues at coordinate 66,479,024 of NC_132918.1, forward strand.
ATCCCATGGGCAGGATAGCCCTGTTCTGTTCAGATCCAAGTGTCGTCAAAGGCCAAAGCCAGCTAGAGGAGCATGGTGAGCCTTGGGGGATGAGTATCTCTGGCTGTGCTCCACTGTAGACTTTCCTAAGCCAGATCCTCTGGGCTTTATGCAGGCTGGAGTACTGTCCCTGCTGACTCCCCAAACTGTTCTCCCTGACAGCTCAAATGTCCGTGGAGGCTACGGGGTTTCCTGCAGGTAGGATTGTGGAGGTCTGTGGTGAGAGTGAGCTACTCCATGCCTATTTAACTCACACCTTCCCCAGGACCCACTTGAGGTCAGGAGCAAGTCCTGGTGCTTGGCAACCCTATGCATGGTTCCCAACTTCCTTCCCCTTCAGCCTGGGGTCTGTGTCCTCTCTCTGTCCACTCTCAATGCCTTCCTTCTAAATAGATGCTCAGAGTGCGATGGTATTCTTAACGTTCTTGTCTCTTGGTGGGAGAAGCTCTTCTGGGCTGCATGTAATTAGCCATCCTGGTTCTTCCCTCCTTTACCCCAGGCTACTTAATTTCACCTTGAACTGTCCTTCTCCTAACTTACCATACTCTAGCCATGCCAATCACCTATTCATTTTAAAAATGTGAAGTCTTTCCATCTCAGGACTTTTATATTGTCTGTTTTCTCAATACTCTACTCTCCGTTCTTTGGATAGTTGTCTACTCCTCATCCATGAATTATAAACAAATAGATTTTTGGAGTGAGATTAACAGTAGGCCCACAGTTATATAAATATAGCATGGTATAAACTAGAGCTGGCATTTACACCTTGAGAAAAAGAAATGGACTATTAAATAAATGGTATTATGATATTTAGCTACAAAATTTGGAGAAAATATATTTTTAATGTGCTAGAAAACAGAAGACAGTATGTTTTCAAAATAGAGAGAGCCTTTTATACCCAACACAAATTACAGAAACTTTAATAACTTAACCAAACTTAAAATTCTTCTGAAAGCATATACATTTTTAAAAGGACATAAAGTTAAAATGTAAGTGGCAGATCTGGAGAAAACATGTATTTTCAATGTATATGTCAAGAAAACAGTAATCTATGACCAAGATAGCCTTAACATTCCCCTCAGCTATACTAAACTTGTAGACAGACTTCTTTCAGACTCCAGGCCCTGGCCTTCCTTTTCTCAGAGCATTTTCTGTATAAAATTTGTAAATTGTAGATTCTTTTTTAAAATTCTTTAGAAATATATGTAAATCTTTTTTTAAAAGCTTCTTGCCAGTTTTAGAATCCGGAAATGTCTTTCTCAAGGACCTGGAAACATCTTTTCAAAATATAATTATCAGGGGAGATAGTGCTCCCATCCCTCAGTTTCTATGGGTGGATAGGAGCCTAACTTCAGAGAAAAAGATGGTGCCTTGTTTCAAGTTGTATAACTTTCTCCTCTCATTTATTTAGATATGAGACAAGTTGCTTCTTTAAGGGTTAAAGCTAATTATCAAACACAGATGACCTTTGTTGTACACAATCTCCAGGGCTTGAAAAGTCTCCACCTTCTGATTTAGCACAGTTGACTTCAGACTGAGCTCTGACCTTTCTTTCTGCTATTGCAATAGTTTTAGATTGAAGTCGTCCTTACATGTTTAACTTAGAAGCAATTTTTGCTTTAACACTAGAAAATACAAAGAGCTGGAATAGATGAGAAAAACAGAAAGTCAAATTTTAAGTGATAAAATGAATCATACATTTGCATAATAAGAATCTAAAATGGACAATAAACACAAGAAAGAATTCTTGAACTAACTAATGATTAGGGAATCAAAAATTATGAAAAACAATAAAATATCGCACTTAACCATAATAAAATTTGTTAACAACTTAGTATTCAGGTCTTGTAAGGGCATAAATAGATTCAATTCTCATAGACTTCTTTTGGTAATGGATTTTAGTGTGTGTGTGTTTCAAGAATTTGTTGGTATCCATCAAAATGTAACACGGGTGAGCTTTTTTTGTCCTAGGAATATAATTTCTAGTTATCTGTCATAAAGAATTTTTTATTAATTAGATATTAAAATTGAAGAAAGAGATCACCTACATTTTAATGATGAAAGGAAAATTAGAAGTCTCCAGAAAAAAACCTTTTCTAAATGGAAGAATGACTGTAAAGAAATACAGTACAGTAAATGTTAAATATGCTGAATTTAAGAAAGCAGCTTTTATTATATTCTTTATACATTTTTTGTACTTTCCATAAATTCTCCAAAGAATGCCTATTAGCTTTACAATAAAAACATTAATACATTATTATAGCAAAAATATACAATCAAATTTAAAATTGTTGATTGATTGTAGCTCACATCAAAACATAACTCTTTACTTCAGTAGAGACTATTTGCTATTACTCTACAGTAACCTCTCAGAAATGAATGGTTCTCAGTGATTTAGCACTTTAAATATGATACTTAAGAAATAAGACATCCATTTACACTGTCCACTCCTCCTCCAGAGAAAAATAAGAAAGAGAGAGAGAGCCTACTCTAAAAATAACAATCTATCTTTTTAAGCAATAGCAAGGTCATTGCTTAAAAAGATTCTCAAACCTCACCTTTACTTCTTTTGAAGGCCCATTATTGCAGACAGGGAAGTTTCCCACCAGCATGAACAACCTCAAGCCTCGGAAATGAGTAGCATCTTTGTAAATATTGCATGTCTATTTGATGGTGCCTGGGTGTTAGTTTCATCTTTCATCTGGTTCTCTCTTCTGTGGCATAGTGATGCCTGCAGCCTGGAAAGCACCCAGCACAGTGTGGCCGCCCTGATAAATATTAAATGATGATGATGGTAATGACAGAGCAGAGTCATGTCTTTGCAACTGTATAATTCCTCCCTTATATTGCATGCCTCCTCAGACAGCTGTCACATCCTTTCTTTAAGAGGCAGAGATTTCTTGCCAAATTAAAGCTTGAGAGGAGCACATTACATCCTCATGTCAATGTGGGAATGTGAGATGTGAATGCCTACAGCCATAGACGCCACTCAGATGCACATCTATTTGATAAATACTCTTTTAAGAGTCAATTCAGATTGACTACCTGGCCAGTTCAATCAATCATACAGAGAACTGCCCCAGAGAGTTTGTAAGAAGCCCAAACTATTGACCAATTCCAGGAGGGAAATGTCCAGTCCATTTAAGACCTCTTAGCACATTTTAGCTGAGTACCATTAATTTTAAATTAATGTGTTTTTGAAGATTTTTAAAAATATGAAATTTAATGAAATTTTTTGAGGGAGTAAGGAGATATAATCATCAATATCAATGTCAGTTTTTGAGGAATGAATAACACTACTGAGGCAATTTGCCAGTCACTATACAAAGTACTTTTCATGCATTTTCTTCTTTAATATTCAAAAGTCTCAAAAGGTAGATACGAATACTGTATTTTTGTATACTTGGAAAAATCAAAGCCAAGAAAAATTAAGCAGTTTGCTGCAGGTCACAAAGTAAGGAAGAGGAAGTTCATGGAGTCCAACTTAGTTCCTTTGAATCCATAGCTTTCACAAGCTTATTTGGAAACATTTCAATAACGGAAAGAACACCTTGACAATAACGTTTATTCACATGCATTTTAAAAGTGTGGACTAAGTATCTTTTGTTCAAGGTCTAATAAGAAATAAGCATAACAGAAAACTAAGAAAAATTCCAAGTTTATGCACTCTGAGCTAGAAATTCTACTTCTTACAAACCATTCAAAGAATGGTAATTCTATTCAAATTACAACAAAGCCAACAGATAAGAAAACGGCCACGTCCAATAATAAAGGAATGGCTTAAAACCACAGGTGAAATATTTTTTAAAAGAATACAGCACAGAATAAACTTTAAGTTTTATTTTTTTAAGTTTTAATTTTTGTGGGCACATAGTAAGTGTATATATTTATGGGGTACATGAAATATTTTGATAACAGAAATGCAACATGGAACAATTGCATCATAAAATAATGGAGTGTCCATCCCCTCATTTATCTTTGATGTTACAATCTAATTGTACTATTTTAGTTATTTCAAAATGTCCATTTAAATTACTTTGACTACAGTCTGTCTGCTGTGCTATCAAATACTCAATATTACTTGTTACTTCTAACTATTTTTTTCTTTTATGCACTAAGCATCCCTACCTCTCTCACCATCCTACTCCCCTTCGTAGGCTCCGGTAACAATCCTTCTATTCTCTATCTACATGAGTTTGATTGTTTTTATTTTTACATCCCACAAGTAAGTGAGAACATAGTATTTTTTTTGTCTGTGCCTGGCCCATTTCGTGTAACATAATGACCTCCATTTCCATCCATGTTGTTGCAAATGACAGGATCTCATTCTTTAGGGCTGAAGAGTATTCCATTGTGTATATGTATCACATTTTCTTTATTCATTCATCTGTTGATGAACACTTAGTTTGCTTCCAAATCTTTGCTATTTTGAATAGTGCTGGGAAAAAAAAATGTGCAGCTATCCCCTTTATATACTGATTTCTTTTAGGTATATACTCAGCAGTGGGATTGCTCAATCACATAGTAGCTCTATTTTTGCTTTTCTGAGGAACCTCGTAACTGTTCTCCATAGTGGCTGTGCTAATACACATTCCCACCAATGATCTACAAGGGTTTCCTTGTCTTCATATCCTCTCTAGCATTTTTTGTTGCCCGTCTTTTGGATATAAGCCATTTTAACTTGGGTGAGATCATATCTCATTGTAGTTTTGATTTGCATTTCTCTGATGATCAGTAATGCTGATCACCATTTCATACATCTGTTGGCAATTTGTTGGTCGTCTTTTGAGAAATGTCTGTTCAAATCTCTTCCCCATTTTTAAACTGGATTATTATTTATTTGTATAAAGTTGTTTGAGATCCTTATATATTCTGGTTATTAATCCTTTGTCAAATGGGTAGTTTGTGAATATTTTCTCCCATTTTGTAGTTTGTCTCTTCACTTTGTTAATTGTTTCCTTTGCTGGATGGAAGATTTTTAACCTGATGTGATTCCACCTGTCCATTTTTGCTTTGACTGCCTGTGCTTGTGTGATATTGCTCAGGAAATCTTTGCCCAGATCGATGTCCTGGAGTTTCCCCAATGTTTTGTTTTAGTAGTTTTAATAGGTTGATGTCTTAGATTTAAGGCTTTAATCCATTTTGACTGGAGTTTTGTATATGGCAAGAGATAGATGTCTGGTTTTATTCTTCTGCATCTAAATATCCAGTTTCCCCAGCACCAATTATTGAAAAGATAGTCCTTTCCTCAATGTATATTCTTGGCACCTTCATCAAAAACGAGTTCACTGTGCATGTGTGGATTTGTTTCCGGGTTCTCTATTCTGTTCCATTGGTCTGTGTGTCTGTTTTTATGCTAGTACTATGCTGTGTTGGTTACTACAGCTCTGCCATATATTTTGAAGTCAGGTAATATTATTCTTCCTATTTTGTTCTTTTTGTTCAGGACAGTTTTGGCTATTCTGAGTCTTTTGTGCTTCCATATTACTTTTAGGATTTTTTTTTTCTATTTCTGTAAAGAATGTCATTGTTATTTTTATAGTGATTGCATTGAATCTGTTGATTGCTTTGCATGGTATGAACATTTTAATACCATTGATTCTTCCATTATGTGAACATGAAATAGCTTTTCCATTTTGTGGTGACCCCTTCAATTTATTTCATTAGCGTGTTACAGTTTTCATTGTGGAGACCTTTCCCTTCTTTGGTTAAGTTACTTTCTAGGTATTTAATTTTATTTGTGGCTATAATAAATGGGATTGCTTTTCTGTATTCTTTTTAGATTGTTCACTTTTGGCATATAGAAATAATGCTACTGATTTTTGTACCTTAATATTGTATCCTGTAAATTAACTAAGTTTGTGTATCAATTCTAATAGTTGTTTAGTTGTTTTGGTGAAGTCTTTAGGTTTTCCAAATGTAATACATCATCTGCAAAAAAACATAATTTGATGTCCATTCAAAATATAATATATCATCTGCAAAAAAAGATAATTTGACGTCCATTCAAAATATAATATATCATCTGCAAAAAAAGATAAATTGACATCCCTTCCAATGTGGTTGCCTTTTATTTCTTTCTGTTGTCTGATTGCTCTAATTAGGACTTCCAGTACTATATTGTATAACAGTGGTGACAATGGGTATCCTTGTTGTGTTCCAGATCTTAGAGGAAAGGCTTTCAGTTTTTCTCCATTCAGTATACTAGCTGTGAGTCTGTTATATATGGTTTTTATTATGTTGAGGTAAGTTCCTTCTATACCTTGTTTTGTGAGGATTTTTATTATGAAAGAATGTTGAATCTTATCAAATGCTTTTTCCACATCAATTGAAGTAATCATATAGTTTTTTTCTTCATTCTGTTGATATGATGTAACACATTGATTGATTTGCATATGTTGAGCCATCCTTACATCTCTGAGATAAATCCCACTTGGTCATAATGAAAGATCTTTTTAATCTACTGTTGAATTTAATTTGCTAGTATTTTGTTGAGATTTTTTGCATCAATGTTCATCAGAGAGAAGGGCCTGTAATTTTCTTTTTTTTAATATTTCTTTGTCTGGTTTTGGTATCAGAGTAATACTGACTTTCTAGGATGAGTTTGGAATATTCTGTCCTCCTCAATTTTCAGAATAGTTTGAGTAATATTGGTATTAGTTATCTAAATGTTTATGTAAATTCAGCAGTGAAGCCACTGGGTCCGGGGCATTTGTTTACTGTAAGACTTTTTATTATGGCTTTGATCTCATTACTTGTTATTGATCTGTTCAGGTTGTGAATTTCTTCATAGTTCAATATTACAATATTCAATTGTAGATGGTATGTGTCTAGGAATTAATTCATTTCCTGTAGATTTTCCAATTCATTGGCATACAGTTGCTCATAACAGCCACTAATGTTCCTTTGAATTTCTGCACTATTCATTGTAATGTCTCCTTTTTCATATCTGATTTTATTTATTTAGGTCTTCTCCCTTTCTTTCTTCAGTAGTCTGGCTAAAGTTTCATCAATTTTATATTTTAAAAAATCAACTTTCTTTTTTGCTTATTTTTTGTATTGTGTTTTTTAATTTAAATTTATTTATTCTGCCCTGATCTTTATTTCTACTAACATTGGATTTTGTTTGCTCTTGCTTTTCTAGTTCTTTAGATGCATAAATAGATTACTTATTTGAAGTTTTCCTTCTTTGTTGATGTAGACTCTTATAGTTATAAATTTCCCTCTTTGTATTGCTTTCACTGTATTCCATAGGTTTTGGTGTGTTGTTTCCATTATCATTTGTTTCAAATAATTTTTCAATTTTCTTCTTAATTTTCTCATTATCCCATGGTCATTCAGGAACATATTGTTTAATTTCCACGTGTTTCTATAGTTTTCTAAATTCCTCTTCTTGTTGATATCTAGTTTTATTTAATTGTGATGAGAGAAGATGCTTCATATTATTTCATTAAAAATATTTTAAGACTGATTTTGTGACCTAACTTATTGTCTATCCTCGAGAATAATCAATATGCTGAGGAAAATAATGTGTGTTATGCAGCCTTCAGATAAAATGTTCTGTAAATATTTAGTAGGTCCATATGGTCTATAGTACAGATTAAGTCCGATATTTCTTTGTTGATTTTCTGTCTTGGACATCTGTTCAATGCTGAAAGTGGGTGTTGAAGTCTCCACTTACCATTGTGTTAAGGTCTATCTCTTTCTTTAGCTCTAATAATATTGGTTTTATATGTCTGAGTGCTCCAGTGTTGGGTGCATATGTTAATATATTTACAATCATTATATATTGTTGTTGGATTGACCCCTTTATATTCAATGACCTTCTTTGTATTTTCTTACAGTTTTTTTCTTGAAATATATTTTGTCTTATATAAGTATAGCTATTCCTGCTTTTTTTTCTTGGTTTCCAATGGCATGGAATATTTTCTTTAATCCCTTTATTTTCAGTCTGTTTACCTTCATAGGTAAAGTGTATTTCTTGAAGGCAACAAATCATTGGGTCTTGTTTTTCTCATTTATTCCACCATTGGATGTCTTTTTATTCAAGAATTAATCTATTTTCATTTAGTGTTATTATTGACAAGTAGGGACTTACTCATGCCATTTTGTTATTTGTTTTCTGGTGGTTTTGTGGCATTCCTTCTTTTCTTCCTTCCTGTCTTCCTTTAGTGAAGATGATTTTCTCTTGGGATATAATTTAGTTTCTTGCTTTTTAATTTTTGTGTATCTATTGTATTTTTTTTTTTGGTTTAAGGTTACCATGGAGCTTGCAAATATATCTTATAACTCAGTGTTTTAAACTGTAGACAACAACTTAAAACTGATTGCATAAACAAACAGGAATGCAAAAAGTAAACTAATAAAAACTCCACATTTTAACTTCATCCTCCCACTTTTTAAATTTTTGTTGTTTATTTTTATATCTTATTGTATTGTCTATGTCTTAAAATTTGTTTTAGTTATTCCTTTGGGTTGGTTAATCAGTTCATCTTTCTACTTAAGAGTAGTTCACATACCACAATTACAGTGTTATAATATTCTGAGATTTTATGTGTGCTTACTATCACCAGGAAGTTTTGTACCTTCAGATAATTTCTTCTTGCTTAAAGACCTGCCTTTAGCATTTCTTGCAGGACAGGTTGAGTGTTGATGAAATCCCTTAGTTTTTGTTTATCTGGGAAGTTAGTTTTTGTTTATCTCCTTCATGCTTGAAGAATATTTTCATCAGATATACTACTCTAGGGTAAAAGTTTTTGTTTTGTTTGGTTTTTTCCTTCAGCACATGTCACGCCACCCTCTCCTGGACTGTAATGTTTCCACTGAAAAGTCTACTGCCAGATGTATTGGAGCACCATTTTATGTTATTTGTTTCTTTTATATTCTTGTTTTTAGGGTCCTTTCTTGATCCTAGACCTTTGAAAGTTTGATTATTAGATGCCTTGAAGTATTCTTCTTTGGAATAAATCTGCTTGGTGTTCTATAACCTTCTTGCATTTGAATGGTGGTATCTTTCTCTAGGTTTAGGAACTTCTCTGATATTATCCCTTTGAATAAACTTTCTACCCTTATCTCTTTCTTTACCTTCTCTTTAAGGCCAATAACCCTTAATTTGCCCTTTTGATGCTATGTTCTAAATCTCATAGGCAAGTTGTATACTTTTTATTCTTTTCATTTGTCTCATCTGACTGTGTATTTTCAAATAGACTTAAACTCATGAATCTTTCTTTTGTCTGATTAATTCTGCTACTGAGACTCAGGCATTTTTCAGGATGTCAATTGCATTTTTCAACTCTAGAATTTCTGCTTGATTCTTTTTAATTATCTCAATATTTTTGTTAAATTTATCTGATCAAATTCTGAATTTCTTCTCTGTGCTATCCTGGATTTCTTTGTTTCCTCAAAACAGCTGTTTTGAATTCTTCATGTGAAACATCACATATCTGTTTCTCCAGGATTGGTCCCTGGTATCTTATTTCATTTGTTTGGTGATGTCATGTTTTTCTGGATGTCTTGATGCTTGTGGATGTTTGACAGTGTCTGGGCAGTGAAGAGTTACATATTTTTTGTAGTCTTCACAGTCTGGGTTTGTTTGTGCTCATCCTTCTTGAGAAGACTTTCTAGGTATTCAAATCGACTTGGGCCCAAAGCCCAATAATGCTGTTGTTTCTGCAGACTTACAGATGTATCCCTTTGGGGGTTTTGAATAAGATCTGGAGTAATTCTCTGGTTTACCAGGTGGAAAATTTTGTTGTTTCCCTTACTTTCTCCCAAACAAGTGAAGTCTCTCTATCTGTGCTGAACAGCCTGAAAATGGGGATGTGGTGATGCAAGCACCCCTAAGGCCACCACCACAGGGACTACACTAGGCCAGCCTTGAAGACAGCACTGCACTGGGGCTTGCCCAAGCCCCACTGTAACCACTACCTGGCTACCCTCTATGTTCACTCAAGGCCCTAGAGCTCTACGATCATCAGATGGTGAAGCCAGCCAAGTTTGTGTCCTTCCCTTTAGGGTGATGAGTTACCCTAGGACCCAGGTAGGTCCAAAGAGGCTGTCTGTGTGCTGGGCATTAAAGTAAAAAACCTTAGAAATTTGCTTTATATTCTATTCTACTCTGGCTAAGCTGGCATTCAAACCACAATACAAAGTCCTACCTACTCTTCCCTCCCCTTTCCAGAGGCAGAGGAGCCTCGGACACTACCACCACTGATCCAAAGGGGTTCTGCCAGGCCACTGCCAATGTTTACGCAAAGGCCAAGAGCTCTTCAGTCAGCTTGTGGTGAATTCTGCAAGGGCTGGGACTAATCCCCCAGAGCATCAGGCCCCACTCCGGCCCAGAGAAGGTCCAAAAATGCTGTCCAAGAGCCTAGGCCTGGACTTGGTGACCCAAAGGGCCTACTTGTTTCTCTACCCCCTTGTGGTTGAGCTGTTATCTAACTTGCAAGACAAAGTTCTCTTCACATTTCCTTCTGCTTTTCTTAAGAAGATGGAGTCTTTCACTCTAGCTGCTATAACTGGCAATGTGCTGGGTCACACCTGTAGTCAGCTTATTCCAAAGCCCAAGGCCCACGGAATACTATCTTGGTATCACTGTTGGTTTTTCAGTGGGCTCTATAGTCAGCAGGTGATGAATCCTGGAGGACTAGGCCCTTCACTGCAAGGCAACAGGCTCCTTTTTGGCCCAAGGTGTGTCTAGAAATGTGGTCCATGAGCTAGGGCCTGAAATGAGAGCTTCGTGACTCTGCCTGGTGCCCTGTCTACTGTGGCTGAGCTGGTATCCAAGATGCAGGAGAAGGTCTTCTTTATCCATTGCTCTCCTTTCCTTAAGCAGAAGGAAGCAGTAACTTTCATTGCTGCAGGGTGAACTCCTATGGGAGGAGTGTCATAAGCACTCCCTTAGTCACCTCAGCTAGTGTCTCCTTAGGCCATGTGCCAACCTAGTCTTCTGGATCTGAGTCCAGTCCAGCACGAGGAGTTGCCTAGGAATTTTAGTCCTTATGTCCTAGACTGCCTTTCAAGTTTACCTAGAACGCCAGAGCACTTTGGTCTGTGGCAAGGCTTGCTAGAAATTCAAGTTTCAACTGCTGAGATGGGTGATTCCCCTCTAGCCAAGTCTTGTACAAATGCTCCCTCCATGAGTGGGTAGTGACTGAGCCCAGCTTGGCTTTGCTCTACACTATGACAAGGCAACACTAAGTTCAATGTAAAATTTCCATTTCTGTGCTTTCCCTCCCACAAGTGCACAGATTCTTCATGCCACGTGGCTGCTGCAGGGGTGGGAAGATGGGGAGAGGTGATAGTATAGATTCAAGACTGTCTCTCTGACCCTTTTCAATGCCTCTTTCAGTATTTAGATGTGTTGTGATTGTTCACTTGAGTTTTGATTCTTGTGATGGTGCTTTTCCATGTGTAGATAGTTGTTAAAAATAGGTGTTCCTGTGGGGAGGATGAGCAGTTTAGGCTTCTTTTTTTTTTTTTTTTTTTTTTTTTTTTTTTATTATACTTTAAGTTCTAAGGTACATGTGCATAACATGCAGGTTTGTTACATATGTATACTTGTGCTCAAAAACAGTTTAGGCTTCTATTCTGTCATCTGGCTCTGTGCCTCCCAGAATCAAATGAAATATTCTGTAGCCATTAAAATTGAGTATTACAAAGAAGGATAAACTCAAAATGCTGACTATAGAACAGAAAATAAGAAAAATGTGGCCGGGCTCGGTGGCTCAAGCCTGTAATCCCAGCACTTTGGGAGGCCGAGACGGGCGGATCACGAGGTCAGGAGATCGAGACCATCCTGGCTAACACGGTGAAACCCCGTCTCTACTAAAAAATACAAAAAAACTAGCCGGGCGAGGTGGCGGGCGCCTGTAGTCCCAGCTACTTGGGAGGCTGAGGCAGAAGAATGGCATAAACCCGGGAGGCGGAGCTTGCAGTGAGCTGAGATCCGGTCACTGCACTCCAGCCTGGGTGACAGAGCCAGACTCTGTCTCAAAAAAAAAAAAAAAAAAAAAGAAAAATGTGAATAAACTGGCTGACTGCATGACATTTTCTTAAGGTGAATAGAAAAAAAGACAAAAAAAAAAACAACCAAATGCTACAGATGATTATGTTAGGCTGTTGAGTTTATAGATTTTTTTCCTGTTTTAGTAGTGTCTAAAAACTATTTATGTTAATATAATAAAAAGAAACATTTAAAAAACGGATCTATTATCTATCTAATTAGATCAGCTTTTATATTATAAATGGTAGTCATACTAAATTAGGATAACTGAAGTTAAAATTAATCATATATATTTTTTCTTTGTCAAAGAGCTAATTCAGCAAAAAAAGTTGTAATTTATTGAGTTACTTTAAAAAAGACACTTTGCTAAATTATTGGCCAGATTTGTTTGTACAGTATATTTTTACTCACATATTTTTAATTATACATTTACTGAATAACCATTTTTAAAGGACAGATTTTAGAAATTTGATTATAATTTATTCCATTTCTTATTTGCATAGTTTACTAGTGCTTTATGTTTTAATTAACTCATCATTACCAGCATATTGAAATTGTATTTTAGTGCACCAATGGAAAAGAAAAGGTTGTCAATTTCTGCACTGAGTCATGCTGCTATAAATGTCATTGTCTCCTTCATGAGATTAAGGAGTGTACAATCAAGACAATGATTTTAATCCCAAGTTCATGAGGCACTTCCTACGCTTTTCTTGGTTTCTACTAAATTGCATAATAAACTAGACTGTAAAGGCAAGCTACATCATCAAGAATAATAATTATCACCCTGTTTTGGGAATGGAAACATATTCATATAGAAGTTCCCTTTCACAGGAGGTAAGGAGGGCATGTTGTGAATCCTTGGTGTTTCCATTCAGACCTCCAGAGATGTGTCCTGGAAATTAATTGATTGGGCAATAGTGGATACAAAGGCCTTTGTGATGGTTGGGGATGGACAAAATTCCATTGTATAGTAAATCATTTTTTAAAATATTTTAACTGTTGGCCACTTCTGATGTTAATTCTTCTCTAAAACAACATCCTCAGTAAAACTTTTAAACTAGAAGTGCCCATAGGGAAAAGAGCTAATGCATGCTAGGTTTAATACCTAGGTGATGGGTTGGTAGGTGCAGCAAACCACCATGGCACAGGTTTACCTACGTAACGAACCTGCACATCCTGCACATGGCCCCTGGAACTTAAATAATAAAATCATTATAAAAATAAATGAATAAAAATAAACTGGAAGTGCTTATTTATATTAAGCGCTCATGCTATACAAGAATGTTTTATTATTCTAACTGGAAAAATAAATATAATTTTTGACTTTGCAGTGTTATCTATTCATCCATCCATCCATCTATCCACCCATCTATCTAGTCATCCACCAACCTACCCATTATTTATCTGTCTATTTAGTTTCTGTTTTCTCCCGAGTACAGTTACTTTCCCCATTCACATGTTAAAAATAAACACATTTTGTCTTTAAGAATAAAAAAGCCATAATAGTTTATAGTGAAAGTTATTAACCTTTTATTCAATGTTCAAGGTACTTATTTTTAAACATTCCTTTTAAAAATCCCTGCACTAATTCATTTACTTAACTGTAATATCAAAACAATGATTTAAATATGTTTTAATTATTTCCTCTCATAATCTTTGGAACACCCATAAAAAGGGATGCTGTCTTTTAATAGTAATTTATTTTTATAAAGTAATCTTGCTTTGCTATTGTACGGCTTGACAAGTAGGGTAAACAGTTCTATGAAGATAATTAACAGATGCTGAATTTTTTTTACAAACATAGTGGACAGATTTATAATTGTATTCAGACATTTCAGACATAATAGTTTACACTATCCTATTGCTGATTTAAAATGCAATGGTTGAGATGTAGGTAAACATGAAATTGAGTTATATCAAGGTGCTGTGTGTCACTGTGCTAGCCAGGGTATCTAATGTAATTTGTCTGTTATAGGGTTTATAAAACATTCCATCTGGCACAATATGCCTCTAAGACAGAAGGTGTTGGCATATCAAAGATGCGAGTATCTCACATATGACTATTTACCCATTTATTATTTCGGCAGAACAGAAGACAATACTTAGGAAACAGTGAAGAGATTAACAAACTCAGACATTTGATTCAGATATAAATTTGAGGACCACTGTGTCCATAATACATCAAGATATTTTAACAGAAAGTGAGATTTTTGTCTTAAAGCTAAAACCAAATATATCACAGGTACTTTTTCTTTTGTTCATGAAAATCATACCTTTTACTTTGCTTGGCTGGTTTTTATTTTAAAAGCAAATTTTCATTTTAAGAGCAAATTTTCAGCCAGAGTCTGAGAAAGAGAAACACTCCACTAGAGACGAGCTTTCTCATTAAAAACAAAAGAATCACTTAGATGGTTGCTGATTGCATTTTATGGATCTTTTAACAAATTACAGGGACTGCTACCTTACCATGCACTCCCACTGCTGTTTAACATGGATCATTTTTGTTTGTTTGCTTGCAGTAACACTCAGGTAATGAGATACAGAACAGAAAAAAGATGCCATCATTCCATTAAAAGAGAAAACAGTTAAATGCCGTATTTTTCATACTGGGAATAATGGAGATGCTGAAACTAATAGTACATTCACATTCTCAATAATATCTATTCTGTAATCATCATTATTTGAGAAGATACCATGTAGGATCCAAATCCTATGTGGATGCTATAATTATCCATTTTATCTATGAGGAAATTCAGGCTAAGAGAGGTTAAGCAATTACTCAAGCTTGGCTTTAACCCCAATAATGTTTGGCTTCAAATCCGATGTTCCTTCCTTTGAGATTCCCTCAAGATGGAATATTACTGGAAGAAGTCACACTGTAGGAATACTAGAATAATATATGATTTAAAATAGCCTAAATCCATTAGAGGTCCAGGGGTTTTCCTGAGTAGATTATTAAATCATACTTCCCTGAATTGAAATGTGAAAAATTTATCTAACACAAATTCAGTTACCTTACCTCTTAAATGCATTCCAACAGACAGGTGCCTCTAGCATTTCTCTTCTGACTGAACTGAAATTCCTTCCACTCCAAGACACTGTATTTCCATGTCTGTTTAAAACCTAAACAGAACACATTCCACGGTGACTTCATTTTTCTGCCTACCCAAATGTTTCCCTTTTTAAACATTTCTCTTACTGACAAAATGGTATTAAGATAATAAACTTTGATAAACTTTGTGTTCTCCCTCCTTTTTGGTTTTTTGTGTGTTTTTCACTATCAATGCCTGCCATTTGTCACCAACTACATTTCACAGAAACATAGCTTCTTTTTCAGAACTACAGGGAAAAAAGAAAATAACCTTCCATTTCAAATAGTTTTTTAAATGCCTTTTTTTCCTCATAGGTCTTTCCTTGACATCATCTCTAATCATCTTGCTACCTATAGCACATAAGATTTTACCCAGTAAAAACAGTAATAAAAATATCTTACACAATCAGAACCATATTCCTTATGCACAATTGCCTTAATCTATTTCTCTGAAATAGTGGTTTCAGCAGCTTCTCACATCAATGAAAATTGAATGTCATGACCTTTCTCTTTCTTCACAAATTAATGAGTTAACCCCCAACCATATAACTGAGTGTCTTAATATCTCCGTATGTCTGTTGTTTAACCTTCTGTAAGATAAACTCAACCTGCCTCTTCAAACATTACAAAGACACACACACATATAAACACATACACATATACCTATGTATGTATATGTGTATACATATGTATATATACACATATGTATACCTACATTGTATACCTATGTATATACATATATGCTTATGTATCCATATATACCTATATATATACCTATGTATACACACATATATATACATCTATGTATACACATAACATGTACATATACAAATATATACATAGGTACATGTATGTGTGTACATATATATATACACACACACATACCTGCATGCTCTTTCCAGTCAATACACACCAACATAAGTCACTAGTGCTATAATTTCTAACACCATAGATTCGCTTACCTTTTCTTATATTTTATAGAAATTGAGTTGTACAATGTGCACTGTTTTATATCTGGCTTCTTTCTCTCAACATAATAATTTTGAGATTAATTGATGATTTACACAAATGATTTGCTCATTTTTATTGCTGAGAATGGTCTATCATATGAACATACTATAATTTCTTTATTCATTTACCTGTTGATGGATATGTGGATTGTTTCCAGTTACTGCACATTATTAATTTTAATGTGTAAAGATTTTTCTTATTGAATTTTTTCAAAAGACCTGGAAAAGTTGCTTTGCTCCTTTACTTTCCTCCTACCAGGAACATGCATTTCATTACTCTCTGTTAGGTCACACAACTCTCTTCTGCTAGACTGCAAATGTCTTGAGGGAAATGATTGTATCCTTTTCTCTTTCTGCCTTTTTCTGCTGTCCGGCACGTGATTCATTTATGATCTCAGCCAGTAAGCATTAGCTAAACTAAATGTTGTCAAATCACTATTGAAGGCGGCTCTTTATAAAAAAAAAAAAAAAAAAAAAAAAAACAAATGTAAGATTTTATGTTTAATATAAAAAAGTTTTTTAAAGATGTTTGTTTTCTTTACTTACACATTTTTATTCAAAACACATTTTTTTTGTATTTTTATTTAAATTTAATTTATTTATTTTTAGTCGACAAATAATAGTCATGTATATTTATGGGGTAAAATGTGATGTATATTTTTAATTTTGTTTTAAGTTTGAAGTTATACGTGCAGGTTTGTTACATAGGTAAATTTGTGTCATGGGTGTTTGTTGCACAAATTATTTCGTCACCCAGGTATTAAGCCTAGTATCTATCAGTTATTTCATCATGTAGCTCCCTCTTATAAATGAGAATATGTGGTGTTTGGTTTTCTGTACCTGTATTAGCTCATTAAGGATAATGGCTTCCAACTTTATCCATGTTCCTGCAAAGAACATGATCTCATTCTTTTTTATGGCTGCATAGTATTCCATGATGTATGTATACCACACTTTTTATCCAGTCTATCATTGATGATCATTTAGGTTGATCCCATGTCTTTGCTATTGTGAATAGTGCTTCAGTGAACATAAGCATGCATGTGTCTCCCATTCTGTAGACTGTCTGTTTACTCTGTTGATAAGTGGTTTTTTTGTTTATTTGTTTTTGTGTTTTTGTTTTTTGCTGTGCAGAAGCTCTTAAATTTAATTAGATCCCATTTGTCAATTTTTGCTTTTGGTGCAATTCCTTTTTGTGTCTTCAGAAGACAGCTCTTTCAAGAACCCCATTTTGATACAGAAAACCCATCTCTTTCATTTATAAACATTTTATGTATTCTGTCCTTTCTGTGACTTTTATTTAAGAGTCTCTGTTAAGAGTCTGGATTTGTATGTTTTCCACCCACCTTAGATATCCTGGCTTGTATTTCCTTTGTGATACTCCACAGGGACCTTCAAAGAGCCATTGTCCTCTGTATATTGGTGGCTGTTTCATCAGTCTAATCCCAACATATTTTTCACATACACACACACACACACACACACACCATGAACACATTAGTTTTCACGTTAGGAAAGAAGGGTAGAATAATTCCTTTCATTCAGATGTATCTTTTTATGGAATTATCTCCCCAAAGGGAGATGGTAAAATATGAAGGAGTACGGAAAAGTTCAGGAGCCTCTCACTCTGAGCAAAAACAACATAAATAGAAAACACTGCAATGCCCCAAACTAACTAATAATACATACATCTTTGAAACTCAAAATCTCATTATAAAAGATTCACAAAATAAGTTTGGAAAATCTTTCAACAAATTGAAAAATAAAACTTTCCAGCATCTGAATACAAGGGCTAACATTTTTATTCCCTGCTGATGGCATGGTGTGGTAGAAATGATTGAGTCTTAGGCCACACAAACAAGTCTTACATTTTATCATGACAAAGAACCTGGAGATTATGCAAACAATTCAGATTCCCAAGCCTCATGTTCAATTATTCTAATTCAGTAAGTAAGGCACAGTAATTGAATTTTAAATCAATGTACAGGTAACTCTGATGGAAGTGTTGAAGCTTTTTCTATTCAAAATGTGGTCTGTGGACCAGCATCATTGGCATCATCTATGGGCCTTGTTAGAAACATAGTATCTTAGGATGCTGCCTAGACCTATCAAATCAGTGTAGATTTAAGAAAATCCCTAGATAACTTTCATGACCTTTAAATTTTGAGAAGCACTACTCTCAATATTCCATACTCTTTAAGAAACACAGGAAGTAGGGGTGGCTGGCAAGATGGCTCAATAGGAACAGCTCCAGTCTGCAGATCTCAGTGAGATCAATGCAGAAGGTGGGTGATTTCTGCATTTCCAACTTCGGTACCAAGCTCATCTCATTCGGACTGGTTAGATAATGGGTGCAGTACACAGAGGGCAAGCTGAATCAGGGTGGGGCTTGGCCTCACCCAGGAAGTGCAAGGGGCCAAGGAACTCTCTCTCCTAGCCAAGGGAAGCCATGAGGGACTGTGCAGTGAGGGATGGTGCATTCCATTCCAGATATTATGCATTTCCCATGGTCTTCACAACCCACAGACCAGGAGATTCCCTCAGATGCCTACACCACCAGGGCCCTGGGTTTCAAGCACAAAACTGGGCTGCCATGAGGGCAAACACCGAGCTAACTGCAGGAGTTTTTTTTTATACCCCACTGGTACCTGGAACACCAGCAAAACAGAACCATTCACTCCCCTGGAAAGGGGGCTGAACCCAGGGAACCAAGTGGTTTATCTTGGCTAGACCCTACCCCCACAAAGCCCAGCAAGCTAAGATCCACTGGCTTGAATTCTCACTGCTAGCACAGCAGTCTGAGGTTGACCTGGGATGCTCGAGCATGGTGAGGAGAGGGGAGTCTGCTATTATTCAGGTTTGAGTAGGCAGTTTTCCCCTCACAGTGAAAACAAAGCCACCGGGAAGTTCAAACTGGGCAAAGCCCACAGCAGCTCAGCAAAGCCACTGTAGCCAGACTGCCTCTCTAAATTCCTCCTCTCTGGGCAGGGCATCTCTGAAAGAAAGGCAGCAGCCCCAGTGAGGGGCTTATAGATAAAACTCCCATCTCCCAGGTAAAGAGCACCTGAGGGAAGGGGCAGCTGTGGGCACAGCTTCAGCAGAATTAAATGTTCCTGCCTGCTGGCTCTGAAAAGAGCAACAGATTTCCCAGCACAGTGCTTGAGCTCTGCTAAGGGAAAGACTGCCTTCTTAAGTGGGTCCCTGAGCCCTGTGCCTCCAGACTGTGGTCGACAGACACCTCCCAGCAGTGGTTAACAGACACCTCATACAAGAAAGCTCTGGCTGGCATCTGGCGGATGCCTCTTTGGGACGAAGCTTCCAGAGAAAGAAACAGGCAGCAATCTTTGCTGTTCTGCAGCCTTTGCTGGTGATACCCAGGCTAACAGGGTCTGG
This sequence comes from Chlorocebus sabaeus, assembly GCF_047675955.1. Lineage (NCBI taxonomy): Eukaryota > Metazoa > Chordata > Mammalia > Primates > Cercopithecidae > Chlorocebus > Chlorocebus sabaeus. The sequence continues at coordinate 66,498,561 of NC_132918.1, forward strand.
AGAGGACCTCCAGCAAACTCCAGCAGACCTGAAGCAGAGCGACCTGACTATTAGAAGGGAAACTAACAAAAAGAAAGGAATAGTATGAATGTGAACAAAAAGGATGTCCACATAAAAACTGCATCTGAAGGTCATCAGCATCAAAGACCAAAGATAGATTAATCCACAAAGATGAGGAAAACCCAGCACAAAAAGGCTGCAAATTCCAAAAACCGGAATGCCCCTTCTCCTCCAAAGTATCACATCACCTCACCAGCAAGGGAACAAAACTGGATGAAGAATGAGTTTGATGAGTTGACGTAAGTTGGCTTCAGAAGGTGGGTAATAACAAACTCCTCTGAGCTAAAGTAGCATGTTCGACCCCAATGCAAGGAAGCTAAGAACCTTGACAAAAGCTTAGAGGAATTGCTAACTAGTATAACCAGTTTAGAGAAGAACATACATAACCTGATGGTTGAAAAACACAGCATGAGAACTAGATGAAGCATACACAAGTATCAATAGTTGAATATATCAAGCAGAAGAAAGGATATCAAAAATTGAAGATCAGCTTAATGAAATAAAGTGTAAAGACAAGATTAGAGAAAAAAGAATGAAAAGGAACAAACAAAGCTTCCAAGAAACATGGGACTATGTGAAAACACCAAACCTATGTTTGATTAGTGTACCTGAAAGTGATGGGGAAAATGGAACCAAGTTGGAAAACACTCTTCAGGATATTATCCAGGAGAACTTCCCCAACCTAGCAAGACTGGCCAACATTCAAATTCAGGAAATACAGAGACTACCACAAAGATAATCCTTGTGAAGAGCAATCCCAAGACACATAATCGTCAGATTATCCAAGGTTGAAATGAAGGAAAGAATATTAAGGGCAGCCAGAGAGAAAGGTCTGGTTACCCACAAAGGGAAGCCGATCAGACTAACAGTGGATCTCTCTGTAGAAGTCCTACAAGCCAGAAGGGAGTAGGGGTCAATATTCAACATTTTTAAAGAAAAAGAATTTCAACCCAGAATTTCATAATCCAGCCAAACTAAGCTTCATAAGCGAAGAAGAAATAAAATCCTTTAGAGACAAGCAAATGCTGAGAGATTTTGTCACCACCTGGCTGCCTTATAAGAGCTCCTGAAGGAAGCACTTAATATGGAAAGGAAAAACCGGTGCCAGTGACTGCAAAAACATACCAAAATGTAAAGACCATCGACACTATGAAGAAACTGTATCAACTAACAGACACAGTAACCAGCTAGCATCATAATGACAGGATCAAATTCATACATAACAATATTAACCTTAAATGTAACTGGGCTAAATGCTCCAATTAAAAGACACAGACTGGCAAATTGGATTAAGAGTCAAGACCCATCAGTGTGCTGTATTCAAGAGACTCTAATGTACAAAAACATATAGGCTCAAAATAAATGGTTGGAGGAACATTTACCAAGCAAATGGAAAGGAAAAAAAAAAAAAAAAAAAAAGCAGACGTTGCAATCCTAGTCTCTGATAAAACAGACTTTAAACCAACAAAGATCAAAAACAACAAAGAAGAACGCTACATAATGGTAAAGGGATCAATGCAATAAGAAGAGCTAACTGTGCTAAATAGATATGCACCCAATACAGGAGCACACACATTCATTAAGCAAGTTCTTAGAGACCTACAAAGAGACTTAGACACCCACACAATAATAGTGGGAGACTTTAACACCCCACTGCCCATTTTAGACAGATCAGTGAGACAGAAAATTAACAAGGAAATTCAGGACTTGAACTCAGCTCTGGACCAAGCAGACCTAATAGATATCTACAGAACTTTCCACCCCAAATAAAGAGAATATGCATTCTTCTCAGCACCACATCACACTATTTCTAAAATTGACCACATAATTGGAAGTAAAACACTCCTCAGCAAATGCAAAAGAATGGAAATAATAACGAACAGTCTCTCAGACTACAGGGCAATCAAATTAAAACTCAGGATTAAGAAACTCACTCAAAACGGCACAACCACATGGAAACTGAACAACCTGCTCCTGAATGACTACTGGGTAAATAGCGAAATAAAGGCAGAAATAAGGAAGTTCTTTGAAATCAATGATGACAAAGACACAATGTACCAGAATCTCTGGGACACAGCTAAAGCAGTGTTTAGAGGGAAATTTATGGCACTAAATGCTCACAGGAGAAAGCAAGAAAGATGTAAAATTGATACCCTAACATCACAATTAAAAGAACTGGAGAAGCAAGAACAAATGAATTCAAAAATCCAGCAGAAGATAAGAAATAACTAAGATCAGAGCAGAACTGAAGGAGATAGAGATATGGAAACCCTTCAAAAAATCAATGAATCCAGGAGCTGGTTTTCTGAAAAGATTAACAAAATAGATAGAACACTAGCCAGACTAATAAAGAAGAAAAGAGAGAAGAATCAAATAGACATGATAAAAATTGATGAAGGGGATATCACCATGGATCCCACAGAAATGCAAATTACCATCAGAGAATACTATAAACACCTCTATGCAAATAAACTGGAAAATCTAGAAGAAATGGATAAATTCCTGGACACATACACCCTCCCAAGACTAAACCAGGAAGAAGTAGAATCCCTGAACTGACAAATAACAAGTTCTAAAATTGAGGCAGTAATTAATAGTCTACCAACCAAAAAGGCCCAGGACAAGAAGGACTCACAGATGAATTTATCAGAGGTACAAAGAGGAGCTAGTACCATCCCTTCTGAAAGTATTCCAAAAAATAGAAAAAGGAGGACTCCTCCCTAACTCATTTTATGGAGACCAGAATCGTCCTGATACCAAAACCTGGCAGAGACACAACAAAAAAAGGAAAATTGCAGGCCAATATCCCTGATGAACATCAATGTGAAAATCCTCAATAAAATACTGGCAAACAGAAACCAGCAGCACATCAAAAAGCTTATCCACCACGATCAAGTCAGCTTCATCCCTGGGATGCAAGGCTGGTTGCAAATCAATAAACAATAAACATAATCCATCACATGAACAGAATGAATGATAAAAACCACATGATTATCTCAATAGATGCAGAAAAGGCCTTCGATAAAATTCAACACCCTTCATGGTAAAAACTCTCAATAAACTAGGTATTAATGGAACATATCTCAAAATAATAAGAGCTATTTATGACAAACCCACAGCCAATATCATACTGAATGGGCCAAAACTGGAAGCATTCCCTTTGAAAACTGGCACAAGACAAGGATGCCCTCTCTCACCACTCTTATTCAACATGCTGTTGGAAGTTCTGGCCAGGGCAATCAGGTAAGAGAAAGAAATAAAGGGTATTCAAATAGGAAGAGAGGGAATCAAATTGTCTCTGTTTGTGGATGACATGATTGTATATTTAGAAAACCCCACTGTCTCAGCCCAAAATCTCCTTAAGCTGATAAGCAACTTCAGCAAAGTCTCAGGATACAAAATCAATGTGCAAAAATCAAAAGCATTTCTATATACCAATAATAGACAGAGAGCCAAATCATGAGTGAACTCCCATTCACAATTGCTATAAAGAGAATAAAATACCTAGGAATACAACTTACAAGGGATATGAAGGACCTCTTCAAGGAGAACTACAAACCAGTGCTCAAGGAAATCAGAGAGGACACCAACGAAGAGAAAAACATTCCATGCTCATAGATAGGAAGAATCAGTCTCGTGAAAATGCCCAAAGTAATTGATAGATTCAATGCTATCCCCATCAAGGTACCATTGACTTTCTTCACATAATTAGAAAAAACTACTTTTAATTTCATATGAAACCAAAAAACCACCCATACAGCCAAGACAATCCTAAGCAAAAAGAACAAAGCTGAAGGCATCACGCTACCTGACTTCAAACTATACTACAAGGCTACAGTAACCAAAACAGCATGGTACTGGTATCAAAACATATATAGACCAATGGGTCAGAATAAAAGTCTCAGAAATAACGCCACACATCTACAGCCATCTGATCTTCGACAAACCTGACAAAAACAAGCAATGAGGAAAGGATTCACCATTTAATAAATGGTGTTGGGAAAATTGGCTAGCCATATGCAGAAAACCGAAACTGGACCCCCTCTTTATACCATATACATAAGTTAAACTTTTTAAAATGTTTTAAGATAGCTACTAGAAAATTTAAAATTACACATGTGGCTTTGCCATCGTTTGAATGTGTTTCTCAAATTTCATGTTGGAAACTTAATCCCCAGTGCAATCATGTTGAGAGGTGGGACTTTAAAACGTATAGGTCATGAGGACTCTGTTCCCATGAATGGATTAATGCCATTATCTCGGGAGTCGGTTCATTATTGAGAGAGACTTTGTTATAAAAGTCATTTGGGGCCCCTTTTTGCCTCTATTGTAGGATGACACAGTAAAAAGGCTTCACATGATAGCGGCTCTTTGATCTTGGACTTCTCAACCTCCTGAACTGTAAGAAATAAATTTCTGTCCCTTATACACTACCCAGTCTCAGGTATTCTGTTACAGCAACACAAAACACATTATGACAAGCTCACATTTGTGGTCCATTGTATTTCTATGGGACACCACTAAGGTATAAAACAAGAATAATAAGATTTCAAATAGTCTCTCTTTTCTATGTTCCATTTTTTAAAAGTTTGCATGACTTTAAGGAGAGGACAAAGACCCTGTTTCTCATAAGGAAAAGTGATTAGAATGCAGTGGAAAAATCCTTGATGTAGTTTTGAGGATATAGCTCTCTTACTCCCTTTTTAATGTAGACAATCCCTAATAACGATGAATCAAATATCTGTACTTCAGGAATAATGCATCCATATAAGCACTTAGTTTTAACCAAAGAGTCCTATTTCAACTTAGAAAAATGACATTTTTTTCTATTTTCAATTTACTGGTCACTGTCATTTTTGAAAGATAATTTTAAAAATACTGTTCACTCTCAGTTTCTGTGTATGGGCAGAGTCCACCCCTATAGGTTCAAGTATTGATTGTTATGAAGAATCCAGAAGACAATTCTAAATTGTCCAAACACTAATTTCCAAATCCACAAAAATATTTTTTTAACCTGTGGATGTTCATTTATTGCATTTCTTTTGTAACATTGTCAGAAATCAGTGGAACATATTTGTATGTCTATTTTTATGCCCTCTATTCTGTTCCACGCAGTCTTGCCATACAGTAAATTTTGCAATCAACTATACAATAAATCTTGAAATAATAAAAACTAGTATCTCCCATTTCATTTTTCTTTTAAATTTGTTTTAGTTATTCTAGCTACATGACCTGCTCATACACATTTTAGAATGAGTTTATCCATATTTATCAAAACTCTTGTTGGAATTTTTGTAGGAATTTCTGTAAATTTGTGTAACAATTTGCAGAAATTAACACTCTTATTATGTGGTGCTTTCCAATTCATGAGAACAGTATGCTTCTTTATTTATCAAAATACCTTAAAATTTCTCACATCAGCATTATCATTTCAGCATCCTTATTTTGTTAGATTTACACCTATTTCATATTATTTTGAATGATTGTAAATAGCATTTTTTTAAATTTTACATTCGTGTGTTTATTGCTAGTATATGGAAAAACAGTTGATTTCTCATACGTCAGAAGCTTATCTTATATTCTGTGGCCTTGTTGAATTCACTTATTGGTTCTAGGAACTTTTTTTGTATATTCTCCATTATATTCTACATAGACCATCATGTCATCTTCAAATAGGGGCAGTTTTCTTTCTTTCTTTCTAAACAGTGTGCCTTTCATTTTCTTTTTCTGTCTTATTGCACTGGCTAGAATTTCCAACACTAAGAGTAGTGACGTAGATAGCTTTGAGTCTCAAGATCTATAGCCAGTCTACTTTCTTCTCTTTATCTTTCAGAGTGTTCTTATGTTTGACCTACATATAATATCTAGGATTTTTAGTTATACCCAGTAGAAAGAATAGGGAAAAGTATGTCTACTCTGTCTTCCCAAAAGCAAAGGATTTTCTCTACTGATTCTGTTATTCTTCCCCATCCTGCAAGAAGAGCAGAATACTTTAAAGGTTATACGTTTTGCCCTAAGCTCTGCTTGTGGACACCTGTGGATGCTCTCACAAGCAGAGTGGAGGGCTGATGTGGAACTCAAGACATCCCTAGTTTCTTGCTAGCCTCCCTCTCTCTGACCCACTTTGCCGTTTTAAAACCACACAGTGTCTTTTATAACAAGCTACTCCAGATACTTAATTAGAGAGGCACAAAGAAATAAAGGCACATAGGGCTGTTTTCTGACAGCATCCATCATTTGGAGAAAGCTTTTAGCTTTTTCCTCTTGTAGGACTTCTAATTATCACAAGGAACTATAAATTACCATGAGTCATTTGAGATACAGGGTCAGCCAGCCCATCCACCTGTACGGTGGGAGGCCTGACTTTATTAGCTCTAACCAGTCTTGATAGATGAATGTCAAGACAGCCTAGAATTCTTTTTATAAAAGAAGCCATGTGACATTACTTAGCAGGTTAGTCACTTATTCTTACCAAGTTGTCACTGGGTTTGATTTGCAGTGCAGCTGGCTAATAGAGACAACAGCAAAGGAAAAGAGGCAAAGAAACAAAAAGGTGACATGGAGACTGTCAGTCAGAGGAGACTTAAGTGTGGGAAAGAGGATCCTCTGGCCTTTAAATTGGAAGAAATCAATACTGGCAATATATGAGTAGAAAAGGATGAGGAGGACATATTGGGCCATGCACTTACTCCTCAGCATTCTCATCTTCAAACAGGGATTGTAATGTTTTCTCTTATTATCTCTAAGGATATTTGCGAGGCTAAAATAAGGTACAGTGTTGAGAATAACTCTGCTATTCCAAGAATAAGTGAGTATAAATTTCTCAAAATTGTCAACATGGCCTTTATCAATGACTCCATCATCTATGTCCTTTTTGCTCCCCATATTTCTTCCCCTTATATTTCCATTCAGGCTATCAAAAAGAAAGTGGAGAGAGGAAGATGTCAGTATCCATGGGGTATAGTGGAGTAGGCCTTGTGATACCTATTTTCTTTCTTTCATCATCAGCTTTGCTGGCATGAGAGTGAAAGAAAATGGAGAAGATGGAAATCTGAAGAAGAAATGGAGGTTAAGACAGGAACTTTTACTCACTTAAGAAATATGCATTAGTCACTTACTGTATGGCAGCCTCTATGCTAGACTTTAAAACTTAAAAGTATATAGCCCAGTCCTCAACAGGATTCCTGTGTAGAGGGACAGAAAATGAAGCAAATAATTATTATATAATGTAAGCATTATCAAAGAGATTTTTGCAAGTATTTTTGGACATTTGGCACTCCTAACTGCTGAGATCCTCAGGAAAGGAAGAATTCACAGAGGTGAGCACTTTCAAGCATGCACAGGATTTAATAAAAGAATGACAAGGGAATACTGGATGCAGGAAAGGTGAAGAGAAAACTTTGTAGCATCAAAGATTTGAAGTGAAAACAGCAGGATATAATTTACCAATAGCAAGGGAACCACTTTTTTAAAGTGAGAGGAAAAACAGATACAACCAATACAATTTGAAAGCAAGAGAAAGTTTCATGTGTTTCAAGTTATCATAAAAAGTTTGGTCTTCAGGGGGTCCTTTTTATCTTAGCAACGTTTTATTTAGGAACAAGACTTCTCTCCACTTGTCTCGTTTCTTGAAGCATCAGAGGCTTTATGACTGAGATAGAAGAATAAAACTCTTTTGTCTTTTGATTCCTTCACATAAATAGACCATGCAAGGCACTTGATGCCATGTAGACTCACTTATTTTCTTACTGCATTTTATAGGCCATAAACCCTGGAATTCTCTCGCAAGTATAAAAAGGCAGAATAGGGGAAGATCAAGAAGTCATTGTTGAAAGTGAACAGCATCAAAGGAGTGATATCTATTCTTGCATTTGTACATGTTAAAGGCACTTAGGAGCCTTGTCCAGAATCTCTAATCACTGATCACAAACTCAAGGTCCATTTCTGTACGCAGGAAATAGATGTATTCATGTTGTACACAGAGCTTTTTAGAATCTTATAACTTTGCCCATTTATATTATCTTAATATATTGCTTCTCTGTAAAAATCAGAAGACCTGGTTTCTAGGTGCACATTTCTGCATAAAACTATAGAGAGAGGATAAGGAACTATTGCTTTCTTCTGTTTACCATATCTCCATCTCTCTCTGTTTCTTACACCTGGCTAGATTCTTCCATTTACTTTTTTTCCTGACTCCAATAGAATTGAAATTTATGAATCTTTCTATAAATAAAGCTATTTCATATATAACTCCCTTGATTTTGGTGATATATCTTATTTTGGGTTTCCCCAAATGCAAATCCAATGGTATGCTGGTGTCAGCACATACCAGTTTGTATATCCTTTTCCAATTCCTTGTTCAGTAACTCCAATTTGGCAGTTTGAAATTGTCCAAGATAGGAATATTTGCAACACAAGAATTGAGAAATGTTGTAAACCATTACTTTTTATGTCCCTGAGAGCCTGTTGTTAAACATGTACCAGGACCCCAGTAATAACATCTGCACTCAATATGTCACAATTTAGCATAAAAACCTCTGAATATTCTTCCATTTCTAAACTTACCGAGATTCCACTTCACCAGAATGATTCCATGAGGCTTTCTCTGAAATAGTGATTGCCTTTGATTTATTTTTATCTTCCCTTTATCTTTTATATTTGTTTTTCCAAAAATAAATATATGGTATTTTTATATAAGTATTTTATTGTCTTTCGATTATCTGAAGTCTCAAGAGAAAAAGAATACATTGGAAAATGAAAGTGTGTTCTGCTATCATAATATTATGTTTGACATTGAAATAATAATACTCTGTTGGGTTAACATGCCCTTTTTAGATGGCAGTAATAAGGAATTCAAGTTTAACTGTTAATGAATGAAATAAGGTCTATTCAACCTAGCAAAAGAGTGAGGGTCAGTTTAAATACCTGAATTTTAATATTATTTGTGTCATTCATTCTGAAATTTCAGGCCACTGAAATGGTCCCCTTTTCTATTGTCTAATTCAATAAATAGGTAATATTGCCCCCTATTTACTACAAAGAGATATGGTAGAACACCATTAAGGCAATTGAATTTTTGAGAAGACAGGTGCCTTATAGGTAGCAAACAGTGTTATTCATATTCAGGAATGTTGCCAACTCCCATAGATTTCCTTGTGATTATTTGCCATTTTCCAGTAAGTAACATTTTAATATCTGATGTCATTTAATCATAAAAGAGGTATATTAAACTAGAAAAAAAGAAAAGAAAACCAAACACTTGAAAATATATATACATTGTATTCTATCATGTCCTGTAATTTAAAATTCAGAACAACAGTGGTATAATTTGAGCCTATTTAAGGATACCCTGTCATTTAGCATAAAATAAGAACATGGGAAATAGGGGAGGAAAGCCTAAGACAACATTTCTACATCTACAATTTGATCCTTTAAGTCTCAATATTATACCACTCAAACAGATATGCTAATTCCTGGGTTAAAACAAGTTATTTTGCATGTAATGTGGATTCCATCTTCTTAAATATCTGTTATTATCTATCTGTTTAATCTGTTTATTGTGACACACATACATAGATATATGCACATACCCATACATACATATGTCTCCTCTGCAACAAGGAATATACAAAAACAAGTTATTTATGGTATCTCCTTTGATTTTGATGACCATTCTATGTGCTTTATAAAATTAATTCTATTTTATAGATGATAGAATTACAGCTCAGAAATGTCCAGACTTTGTTTTACGTGAGATACTTAAATACAGAAATGCTACGCACCAAAACACTTTCTTAACTTTGTCATGGCTTGGAACACAATACTCCCAAGTATAGTAATTTGGTATGCTGAGTACTTTGAACTGGATACTAGAAGAGTCTCAGAAGCAAGGTGTCTCAGCCTTTTTTTTTCTCCCAAAACAAGTTACAGAAGACAAAATTCCTCTTGCCCGAGGTTCACAGAAACTGGAACTCTTCTTCCCAATGAAAGCCATAAAACCTAAAATGGTTACTCTCTAAAATTCTTCCTTCTTCCCTAAGACTTTCACGTGACAAGCGTTCTACCCCATACCCAGAGGAAAGGAAAGCTACACAGAGAGGCCAAGAAGAATCTAAACGCCTTTCTGAAGACTCCTATGGCACATACAACTTTGATTACATAAATATGTTGCTGTTTTCTCTTGTTAAGCTGTCTTTTGTTATATGAGTATTGGCCGTGACATTTGTGATGAGTGAGGAAAGGTATCATATCTTTCTGCCCCGACAACCATTATGCTACATTATCTTTCTCCTAGAATTTTGTTTTAAGAAGATGGCTCATGAAGAAATGTTTTCTGTGATATAATATGCTTGGAAAATTATACATATAATCGCTTCACCCTTGGATAATCAGAAATAATATTAACATTAAAAGCTATGTAAAATTCTATAATTTACTTAAAATCTGTTTATCTTTGTATAATTCACCATATTCTAGACTTATGTGACTTTCAAATATTTATTGAAGAACATTATCAACTTATGATGCAGCTTGTACTCCATAGAACATAACTGAATATGATGAGCTAGAGAAAACATCATAGTCCCACATTTCCCTGCTTTTTCTTAGTAAGTTTATAATTTTACTAAAATATCTGCTTATTTGCTCATAAAAGCTTTTAAGTTTACTGTGGATTCTAAGTAGAATTTATAGAGATAATGCCTTAGGGTTAAGTCTGTTGTGAAAAAGATGATCGACTGCTGATCTGGAGAATTCCAAATCACTCGTAATTTATAGGTATCAATAAATCAATTTCTAGCTATCTAAATAAATTGAGATTTTTGACTCCATAAAGGCATATTATTGGGTGAGAATTGCTTTCTTTCTTTCTTTTTTTTTTTTACTTCACCGTTTTATAACTTACTGGACCATAAGTTCCATGAGGGAAGAGACCGTGTTATCTTACTCACTAGAGTATATCCAGTGTCATTCCTGGAACATTAGAAGTGACCAAATAAATATTTGTTAACTAAAGGTCTTAAATGACTAGAAAACTGAAAAATTTTTTAATGGAACTTATTCTCAAAACTAATCTCTGCCATTAGAATCCTGGATAGTGCTTGTCCTTGGGGTGGGGTGGGGAGTAGTGGCTGGAAGGAAATGAATGGGGACTTCTGGGGTTCTTGCAGTGTTTGTTGTCTGGCCTTTGTGTTGGTTATTCGAGGGTGTTCAATGTATGAAAATCCATCAGGCTGCACATTTTCTGTATGTTTATTTTACTCCAGTAATATTCAGGGAAATCTATAAGATTCTAAAGTGACCTATGTTTTGCTCCATTTCTTCAGTTCATTCTAAATTTATCAGGTCTTATCACTAATTGGCAACAAGAATTCATCATCAAAAATTGATGATTACAATTTCATTTGTGTGAGCCATCCCTAGATGGACCTTAAAAGGGCAAAATATACTATAATTGCAGAAGTCTTGGGCTTTCTATCCCATTTTAGAAAGGTTTTTTGATTATATATTAGATTGGTGCCAAAGTTATTGCAGTTTTTGCCATTACTTTCAATGACAAAAACCACAATTACTTTTGCACCAAATGCTTCTCTAAGTGCTGGAGATGAGATTAAAGGCCTATAATAGACAAAGAAAGTAACCTACATTGTTATTAGATTTGAACTCTGTGGTTTACACGCATCACCTAATTTAGTCCATCCAACAGTTTGAGGTGGGCACTGATACAGTTTGAATGTTCCCTCCAAATCTCATGTTGAAATGTAATCCCCATTGTTCAAGATGGGGCCTGTTGGAAGGTGATTGGATCGTGGGGGTTGTTTTCTCATGAATGGTTTAGCACCATCCCCTTGGTGCTGTCCTCGTGATAGTGAGTGGGTTCTCACAAGATCTGTTTGTTTAAAAGTGTGTGGCACTTCCCTCCTTGCTTGTTCTTGCTTCCACTTTTGCCAAGTAAGTCACCTGCACCTTGTTTGCCTTCTGCCATGATTGTAAGTTTCCTGAGGCCTCGCCATAAGCTGAGCAAATGTTAGCACCATGCTTCCTGTAAGGCCAGCAGACCTGTGGGCCAGTTAAACCTCTTTTCTCTGTAAATTACCCAACTTCAGGTGTTTCTTTACAGCAATGCAAGAATGGCCTAATACAAGTATTGCCTGTATCATAGATGGGGCTACTAAGGCCCAAACTACTAAGCTAATTGGTCCAAATTCATAGGGCAAACATAAAATTGAACCCAGACTCTCTAGTTAAGTCGAAACCTTTTCTGAATTCTGTACTACCATGGGATTAACTTTTCTCTGGGGAGATAACTATCTATCTTGGTTTAAAAAGAAATAAAACAGAAAAACATCCATAGTTCATCATAGACAAATTGGACTCCAATATACCATAATCCTAACAGTTCAATTTCCTTTCAATACCAATGTTTAACATCCATGAATTCCATGGATTTTACTTTTTCTAAACTGTTTTAGTGACCCTTAATAAAAATAAGCATACACCTTTGTGTGAGCTTCTGAATGTGTTGATATAAACACAAATAATATATATGCACGTGAATATAAAATAGAGATAATATATTCATAATTATTAGTCAATAAGTATATATTCTGTGAATTTTTTGAAATGATATTTAATCTTCCAAATTATACATACAAAATTTAGTGGAACATTCAACATCTCATTCTCTGTTTAACAATTACAATAGCATATATTTGATTTAATATATGTAAAATTTTGTTTGCCAGAATGGTACAATAAGTTTGGAAGAGAAGTAGGTTACATAGAACGTAGTTAACTTTACATTTGCCCCAAACAGAAAGTGGAGCAATTAAAATAAGACAAAAATTTTAATTTTCTTATAATATATTTTGTTAAGGCCTTATAAATGCAAGAGATTTTATCAGGAAAAATCTAAAAGTAACTTATTTAGATTGTGTTTCAGCTGCCTTGCAAATGTGTAGCAGAAATCTGAAACTACTTGGTGCAAGTTTTCTACTTTTCTTTTTTAAAAAAATATTGTCATTTACATGTTGGGTAATATCACAAAAATTGGGAGAAATCAGTCAACTCCAAAAGGTTCATTTAGTTTCTGACAATATTTCTCACACTTGCAGTGAACTATGCGGAAAAAGTGCTTTGATTAGCATGCACCATTAATCATTTAGGTGAAAGAAAAGGGGCCTTTCATTTTCCATGAGCAGAAAAACAGCAGCAAATGAAGACAAAGTCAGATGATGATGAGTAGTTTACTTATCTCCTGGAATAAAGTCTGATTCAAGAAAAAATATTGTGATTTCAGGGGCATTCATTTATGATTATTGAAGCCATTTATTCTGTGTGGCACACAAATATATCATTTGTCTAAATGTATTGGGTGTTTTTTTTTATTTATCCTTGTTATTTATTTATTTTTCCATTGTTCAAAGAGAATGTGATGCTTTTAAATCTAAGAAAAAAAAATTAATGGAAATTTTGGATATTCTGTTTCTCCAAAGGACTCTTCAGAGGTAATTTGCCTGCTGCCAATAGAGAAAATTGCCATAGTCATTATGTGAAAGGTGAAAAATCTGATCACTTAATAGCAAAAATAAAAATTATTTAAAAAGCTGTTTAAATAGAATTCTAAGTTTAGCCTTTGAGTGGAGAGGATTAAGATTGAAATGAATACATAAGCGGTGATAGGTCAGGTAGTTCTTATAAAATTATAGGAGTACCCATCACAAAAAGACATTTGATTTGAGCATCAGTCAGGATCCAGTCAGGAGACAGAAACCATTGAGTAAACCGAATGGGAAATTTTAACACAAAGATTTATTATATGGCCACAGAGATTAACTGCTAATTTCTTCACTAGCAGAGGTCAAGGAAACTCTGGGATAATGAAAACTCCGCCAGTAAAGAAAACTCTATGGTAAAGAAAACTCTAAAGAATTCAAGAACAAGGAAGTTAGGAAGCAGCCATGACCTCTAGGGCTAAGACATAGTACTAACAAAGAAATACACTGGGAGGATCTACCCCAGCCCCTAACCAAGGTTGAGATTCAAATCTTGTTTAAAAAGGTGGCTTTTGCACACTGAATAGCAGAGAATTTTGTTGGAGGTGCTGTAGGCTAGGCCTACAAGGCAGAAAACTGGCTGGTAGGGTGCTGGTGAGAGCCACTGAAAAGCTACTCTTATGGGCACCACTAAAACTCACCAGGAAACGACCCTCTGGGAACCACTGAAATCTATTTGCAGATGAGTGCCAGTGTCATTTGTAGGTAAGTGCCAGTGAGTGTCTTGCACATCAGCCAAGTGCTGCATGAGGAGGAAGAATAAAGGACACTAGAAGCAGAAATAAAGTCATTTCCTCCTCCTGCAGGGTCTCTCTGGTTCCATCTACTAACAAAGCTTAACATTGTTCCAGCTGCAAGGAAGAAATATTTACAAGGTCCATCGACAGTATCATAAAGCAGGGCAAAAATGCATGGTTTGGAGATAAGAGGAAATAAATCAGTAACTTGCACAAGCTTCAAGCATGAGAACACATTTGCATATTTGTTTGAATGCACATGCAAATAAGTATAACATATAGACTCTACAAAAGTACTTCAAGTTGCTAAAATTAAGATTGTCAATTCTAACTATAGATGAGTAAGATTACATCTTCTCCAAAACTTTAATCTAATTTATTTGGCAAATATTTACTGAGCTAATTATATATTTAGTCCCAGTTATCTGAGGCATATAAGTAAAAAATGCCTCCCTAAACCAACATAATTATTCTATGTTCCTGCAAATGCTTTCAAAATCCACTAAGTTGGACAAGTTAATAAACTAGAAATTGTTATTAAAACATAGCCTCAATCACAATATCAAAACAACAAATACTGTCAATTAAAAAAAACCCTACATATTTCTCTAGTAATTGATTCTTTTCTGTCTCCAACAGAACAAGACATCATTATCTTTTTCTTCTAAAATTTCAATAGGTTATCAAGTGATTTTTTTAAAATTTCAAATATCTTCCATTTCTGTGTATTCTTTCTTCTTTTGTAAAAATATTTTAAAATTATGAAATATGTTTTATCTATAGAAGAGTTTTAACACACATTATAACACATATTATAATTAATATATAATAGTACCAAATATGGGCACATACTATAAAAAATAATAAAACGAACACAAATGTGACTATCATGCACTAGACCATTACCAACACCATTGAAAGGCTCTGAGTAACCCTGCCAAAATTGTCCTCCTTGGCCACCGCTCTTGCCAGAAGTTACCACTTTTAGAACGTTGTGTTAATAATTAACCATTGCAATAGATATATCTATATCTCTGAACAAGCAATTGCTCAGCTGCACTTTTTTTTTTTTTTCTTAGAGAAAGGGTCTTGCTCTGTTGCTCAGGCTGGAGTGCAGTGGCATGAACATGTTAACAGTTCACCGCAGCCTGAAACTCCCGGGCTCAAGTGATCCTCCAGTCTCAGCATCTCAAGTAGCTGGGACTACAGGCATGCACTACCACACCTGGCTAATTTTTTCAGCTGCATTTTAAAAAACTTTATATAAGTAAAATCATGAAATCATACTCTGTAACAATAGCTTTTATTACTTAAACTTTTGTTGATAAAGTTACTAAAAACGATTTTCATTGCCATATGGTTTTCTCTTGTGACTATTCCATGCTTTATGTGTTTGCTTTACTGCTGAAGGACTTCGAGTTATTTCTAGTTTTGTTTTGTTTTTTCTTCTGTTAAAAATAACAATATAACATATATCTATATCTCCTGGTACCTGTGTGTAATAGCTTCTTTTCGACAAATGATGGATTACAGATTCAGCACATTTTCAATCAGTAGTGTATAGTATTATCATTGCTTTACATATTTATGGACACTAAGAATGTCTGAATTTTTAATTTTTGCTAACTTTGTGCCTGAATTGGTAACTTTTTGAGTAGTATTCTGAATTATTCTTATTACTAATGAGGTTGCCCACTATTCCATATGTTTAATTGCAAATTTATATTTTTTCTTTTGTGAAGAGGTTTTTCAAGTCCTTCACTCATTTGAAAAATTAAATTTCTATCTCATCTTACTGGTGTGTAGCAATCATTTCTAAATTCTGGAAACAAATATTTTTTCAGGTACATGTGTTGCAAATGTCTTCTCCCATTAAATGGCTTTTCTTTATATTATTTTGATGCTGCACTTCAATTAGCAGACATTCTTTTTTTTGGTGGAGGGGCCAGGGTCTCATTCTTTCACCCAGGCTGGAGTGCAGTGGCTTGATCTCAGCTCACTGCAACCTCTGCCTCCCAGGCTCAAGCCATCCTCCCACCTCAGCCTCCTGAGTAGCTGGGACTGCAGCTGCACACCACCACACTCAGCTAATTTTGTATTTTTATGTAATAAAATACATAAAAAATATATGTAGAGATGGGGTTTTGCCATGTTGCCCAGGCTGGTCTCAGAACTCCCAGGCTCAAGTGATCCACCCACCTCAGCCTCCCAAAGTGCTCAAATTACAGGTCTGAGCTGCTGCACACAGTCAGGCATTCATAATTTTAACGTAGTAAATTTTCTCAATTTTTTTCTTTGGGTACTTTATGCCTTTTATTTCTTGTTTAGGAAATCCTACTCTCTCTATATATATATATATTATATATATATATATATAAAACTCTCTATATATATTTTATATATATATATATAACTCTCTGTATATAACTCTCTCTATATATATATATGTATACATTTTTTTTTTTTTTTTGAGATGGGAGTCTCTCTCTGTTGCCCAGGCTAGAGTGCAATGGCATGATCTGGGCTCACTGCAAGCTCCACCTCATGGGTTCATGCCATTCTCCTACCTCAGCCTCCCGAGTAGCTAGGACTACAGGCACCTGCCACCACGCCCAGCTAATTTTTTGTATTTTTAGTAGAGACACGGTTTCACTGTGTTAGCCAGGATGGTCTTGATCTCCTGACCTCGTGATCTGCCCGCCTCAGCCTCCCAAAGTGCTGGGGCGTGAGCCACTGCGCCCGGACGGAAATCCTACAATATTTAAAGTCTACCCCAAATTCTCTATTTTCTTCTAAAAGTCCAAAAAATCTACTTTTTAAATTTAAATCTTTGATGAAGTTGAAATTGAATTCTGTATATAATATTAGGAATATTTTATAACTTTCCTTTCCATGTACATAACAAATTGTTGCATTTTTTGAATATTTTGAATATTTTGAATGCATATTTTGAATATTTTAGCATTTTCCTGCTGATTTGCACTGTCAGCTATATTATAAAACATGTTGCCATGTTTGAACCTTTTTCTGGGCTCTCTCCATCCCTTTGATCTATTCCATACTTATATCACAACTATTTTAATTAATATCAAAAAAATCTTTCCTGTTGATTCTCTACACCAGTGTTTTGGCTCCTCTTAGCTCTTTGCTATTCCTTAAATCTTTTAGAGTCAGTTCTCTAAAATATACATTATATTTTGCTTTGCAGTTTTATCAAATCGATGAAGGAAAGTCGATTCATCAAATCGATTTAAGGAAAATTAGCAATTATGTTATATTGGGTTTTTACTCCAAAACATCATATGTTTTAAATGACTTAGTAAAGTTACATGTATTTTACCTCAAGGTCTTGCATATTTTTGTTATGTTTATTCATTCAATATGAATTTTGTTTCACTATTATAAATGACATTTGAATTTCATTTCCTGGTATTTGATAATATATAAAGATGCAATTGATTTTTATATTAATTTTGTATTTAGCAAAGTTTCTAAACTCTTGCATTATTTTAATTTTTTTTTCTTTTTTTAGACAAAGTCTCACTCTTGTCGCCCAGGCTGGAATGCAGTGGCGTGATCTCAGTTCACTGCAACCTCCCCTTTCCAGGTTCAAGCGATTCTCCTGCCTCAGTCTCCTGAGTAACTGGGATTACAGGTGCCCACCACCACATCCAGCTATTTTTTGTACTTTCCATAAAGATGGGGTTTCTCCATGTTGGCCAGGCTGTTCTTGAACTCCTGACCTGAGGTGATTCATCTGCCTCCACCTCCCAAAGTGCTGAGATTACAGGTGTGAGCCACCACACCTGGCCTATTTTAAATATTTTGTTTGTAGATTCCTTTGGGTTTCTATATTGACAAGCACATCATTTGCAAATAATGACAGTCTTGCATCTTCCTTTCCAACTATTCAAGTTGTGTATTTCTTTTTCTTTTCTTATTGTACAGGCTAGTACCTTCCACAAAATGTTGGATGAAAATAGCTGTAGTGGTGGGTTGCCCATTTTCTCTTTTTTTTTTTTTTTTTTTTTTGGACAAGGTCTCACTCTGTGATCCAGGCTAGAATGCAGTGGTGCCATTATAGCACACTGAACTTCCTGGGCTCAGAAGTCCTTTTGCCTCAGGCATCCGAGTAGCTTCGACTACAAGCACATACCAGCACTGCTATTTTTTTTTTTTTTTTTTTTTTTTTTTGTACAGATGAGGTCTCACTAAATTGTCCAGGCTGATCTGGAATTCCTGAGCTCAAGTAATCCTCCCACCTTGGCCTCCAAAAGCGCTAGAATTATAGTCATGAGCCACCATAACCATCCTTGCTTATTATTTTAATGAAAAAATTTTGAGTTTTCAACATTGCTTGTATTATCTTTTTGTAGAGTGTCATTAAGCAAGTGTCTATGTATTTGCTCACATTGAGGCCCTTGTTTATTGCTTTTAGTTCTGTATTTCAGTTCATTTAGAATATGAAAACAGATATTTTATATTCTACATCTGATAATTCCAACATCTGCAGTATTTGATTTTCTGATTGTTCAGTTCATTATTTCTGTTGATTTTTTCTCGAGTGGCTTATTTCCCCATGTGTTTCGTGATTATGTTTTATTTTGAATTTTGGTTCTATGGAAGGTGGCCTGCAGTCACATTTTTCAATGTGATTTTCCTGGGAGGAGCTGAGAATGTTTCTGGTAAGCTGTGGGATAATTACAACCCAAATTTCAACTTGAGTTTTTTAGATAGTGTAGATTTTAGTCACATATTTTGGTCATCTTAAGGATTCTCAGGGGAGACATATTTTTCTATCTGTAGCCACACATCCAAAGGGTAGAGATGTGAGTATACCTCAAATGTAGTAGATTTTTTTTTCTAGTTCATCCTTCAAGGATTCTGTCTTTATGTAGGTATTCCAACGATTCCCCACTGTGCTTAGATATATTGACCTGTGCATGGATCTCTAAGACTCACCCTCAGGGTTGTTAAGAATTGGCCTATATCTTTAAGGACATATGGGGCTTTCCATTTCATTTTCTCTTATGAATCTGCAATTTTATTTTAGCATTGGAGAAAGTCTCTTACTTTCCCATAAGCTCAGACATGCTTTAAAAAGTTTTAAATAAGTTATAAAGCAATTTAGTTCCCTGAACCAGGAGGAATTTTTCTATGGTTAACTAGTTTGTCATATTGCTAGACATGAAATTTTCCCACTCAAAACTGCTAGAATGAGTCTATGAAGATGAAAATCTGATATACCACATGAGTTCCCTGCTTAAAATCCCTTGGTGACTTCACATTGTTCACATTGTCCTCATTCTGAGTTAATCTACCTCCTACCCACCTAACCTTTGATCACGATTCCTGCATTCTCTCTCTTTTTGAACCACCCTGGTCTTCTATTGACATCTTGATTGTGACTTGCTTTTTCCTACAACAGGTCCTTCACATATAAGCTTCATGATTGTCATTCCTCTCTTCCATATTAATCTAGATATCTTCTATTTACCCTCTGGAGTTCAATTGACCATTAGTTCAAAAAGCTCCCTTGATTATTCTCCCAAACCTAACCCAAAACAAACCAAGTCCCTGTTATATGACTTCATTAATATCTGTCATTCTTCCTAAGTAATTAATGACTGTGTATATTTTAAGAATATAAGCTCTATGATTGCAGACTCTATGTTTGCTGTTTTCATGCTGCATTTCTAGCATCTCATACAATCATTTGCAGATGCTAAGCAGTGAATATTTTTTTTTAAGAAATAGTTTGAGCCTGATCCGGGGACCATTAGTTTTCAAATTTAAGATAAACCAATATCATACATCATATACAATAACAAGGATTATGCCTTCAATTAGACAGAATAGTACTGAAGAAAATAACAAATAATATTTAAAAAACAAGGAATTGGGACATGAATAGAATTAGAAACATTACAATGTAAAAGTGAACAATATGAAGATAGAATTTGGCCCAATGGTTGTCTTTGGTAGTGTGAACACGGGGGATACATATATTTTTATATCTTACTCTCCCAAATAATTTAATAGGCATGTTACTTTAATTTAAAAAGAAATCAGTCATTTCATTTTCCTCTAGAAAATATTACACTGTACCTAAACTATATGTGTGTATGTTTATATATGTATATATTTTTTAAACACTCTAAAACAAGGTTCTTCAATCAGTTTATTGGATGTAGCTTATTGTCTTGCTAGTTTGGGTCATAAAGTTCTTATGTAACTTATAAAAATTCTTCTTGGCATAATGGTAAATTTTTTTTTCTGAGTTAGTAAAATTGGAGAATAACTCTTTGATATTTATACTCAAATACTTCTATATGGTATAAAGTTGTGGTAGAAAGAAATTATAGGTCAGGAGTTTCAGACTAGCCTGGCCAACATGATGAAACCCCATCTCTACTAAAAATACAAAAATTAGCACGTGCCTGTAATCCCAGCTACTCTAGAGGCTGAGGTAGGAGAATCAATTGAACCTGGGAGATGGAAGTTGCATCAGTTGAGATGGTGCCATTGCACTCCAGCCTGAGCCACAGAGAGAGACTTTGACTCAAAAAATATATATATATGTATGTATATGTATATATAGATATATATCTGTGTGTGTGTGTGTGCGTGTGTGTGTGTGTGTGTGTGTATCACCTTTGGGTCAGAAAATTTCAGTTCCTATAGCCTATCTTCCTGCATTTAGTTCAGGTCAACAAATACCTCTTGAGGACTTTTTTTGGTGCTACTTGCTGCAGGAAAACATAAGTAAGTTACAATTCTTGTTTAATGGAAATAGTTTCTAAAATAGAAGTATAAACAAAGCCCCATATTGCAAGAAAGATAACTTGGTTTACTGAGAGGTTGGGTGGTCATGCAAATCTTCATAGTCATACTAAAATATAATTTCATTATTTTACATGACTCTGTATGCATTGATTCAGATTAAAGTTCTTAATGGTATTTGCATCCTGAAGCTGCGAGTATAATTCTTATAGCTGCATTTCCTCCTTATGACCTCATTTGCAGCAGCAAGTTAACAAAAAACAAAACAAAACAACAACAAAAAACCCCAAAAAACTATACCTAGCCCTTTCTAGTTTAGAAGATGCATTTTTAAAAATGAGAACCCCAACTGAATTAGTGTTGTGTAACACTGTGATAGCAGAGATTTGTTCAGCTATAGCACATATTTGTTCTCAGAATTATCTTGCCCAGTTATCTTCTATTCTCTTTATGACTCTAACGCCATAACCTGCCTGCCTTAAGAGTGTCTTTCAGCTCCTTTCATAAAATTGATCAGTTTACGATGCCTTCATAAAGTCAAAAAATGTCCACCTATTCCTAAGTGCTGGAATAGATTTTATTATTTATTTCCTACTAGTTGACTTAACAGGCCACTTCCTTCATCATAAAACTAGCATTTTAATGTTCAGCATTATATGATTGCCTTATTTACCTGAGTCAGGTAATATAAATAATTTTATTTGCACAGTGGTATGGTATGGAGATGGTTTGTTCCCACCAAACTCATGTTGAATTTGATCCCCAATGTGATGGTATTGGGAGGTGGGCCTAAAGAAAGGCATTTGGGGTATTAAGATGGATTCCTAATCAGTGACTTGGTGCCATTCTCTTCTTATTATAGGGAGTTACTTTTTGCTCTGGTGAGACTGGATTAGTTCTTGTGAGAGTGGATTCCTTCCTGCATCAGTAGGTTGTTATAATGCAGGATGCCCCTTGGATTTTGCTTCTTCATACATGCTCATTTCCCCTTGACCTTCTCCCATGTTGTGACACAGCACAAAAGCCCTCATCAGAAGTTACGTAGGCACTGGCACCATTCTCCTTGAATTTCCCAGCCTGCAGAACCATGATCTACCTAAGCTACTTTTCCTTATAAATTACCCAGCCTCAGATACTCTGTTATAGCAACACAAAACAGACTAAGACACATAGCTTTTGCATCCATTAAGGGTTCAAAACAGTTCGATAGAAAACAAAATAAAGAGGGGCTGCAGTAGAGTGACACATGTTGCAGAAACAATTTAATTTACAACAGAATGGTAGAATATCATTTGAGGAAAAAAATACATCACTCAGAGCACATGAAGAAAATGCATTATGTTGAAAAAGAATCTATTTAAAGTAAAGCGTTAAAAAATGAGTAGAATTATAACAAATCAGCACTACATGAAGGCAGGGTAAATAGAGTATGTATGTGTATTTTATATAGAT
Organism: Chlorocebus sabaeus; assembly: GCF_047675955.1. Taxonomy (NCBI): domain Eukaryota; kingdom Metazoa; phylum Chordata; class Mammalia; order Primates; family Cercopithecidae; genus Chlorocebus; species Chlorocebus sabaeus. The sequence goes on from NC_132918.1 coordinate 66,521,146, forward strand.
CCAGAAATTGAAGGAGGATTAAAATCATTTATCATGTGCTAAGTCACTTCATGTGTATTTTTTTCCCCTCATCCTTCTCATCAAATTCTACAGTGGGGACATTATTTCCAAATAAGCTATACCATTGATTAGAGAGATTACAAAGTATACTAAAGATTATTTTCTTCACAGGTAAAAAACTATCAGAACTCAAAACAAGGCCTGCCCAATCCCTGGCGGTGTGTTTCTTCTGTAACCTGAGATGCTTTCCATTTATTATTACTATGAAATAGAATGCTATCCCTCCCCTAGCCCCCTACCCCTTGACAGGCCCCGGTGTGTGATAGTCCCTTCCTTGCATTAGGAGGGATACCTATTAGCATTAGGAGAAATACCTAATGTTGATGATGGGTTGATGGGTGCAGCAAACCACAATGGGACGTGTATACCTATGTAACAAACCTGCATGTCCTTCACATGTACCCCAGAACTTAAAGTATAAAAAAGAAAGTTTAATTTAATAGTAAATTTTATGTAAAAGAACATATTCACAATATTATTTTAACGTGTAATCCATATACAAATACTAGTGATAGATTTTACATTCTTTTCTTATAATAAGTGCTTAATATCTGGTGTATATTTTAAACTTGCAGTGCATTCAGGTCAGACTACCTTTATTTCATGTGTCCAATAGCCACTAGCTAATGATTCTTACATTGGATAGAGCATCTTGGAGAATGAATAAATGGCACAGGTTTTCTTTATTCAAAAGGACTTCATGTACTGATATTACAACAATATTTCTGTGGTCTGCTCACAATCATGTTTATGCTGCCTTATTAATCTTATATACTAGAATATACTATTTAATAGTAATATACACTTGCATATTCCAGTTTGGTTTATGTCTTCATCATATATTTATTTGTTTTTGCAACTAAAACTTGAATATAACTGCCTGGAAAATCAAGCACAAACTGAAACATTTTGCAGTAGTTCAATAGTCATAATCAGTAACATTCATCACAAAGAAAAAGATACGCTCTTGAACATTTTTTGAGTCCTCCTAAAAGACATATAAAAGTAAGCAAGGTCTGCAACTGAAATAAGAATTTATGAATAATCATTCATTTCAGAAATAAACTGTTTGACTACTTTTTAGAAGGAATTTCAGGACAAGGGAATAATCTATTTGAGGTCCCCTAACATTTAGAAAATGTAATCATTTTGCCTATGTAAATAAAACAAATGGCTAAAGCCAAAAAGTATTCTGTATTAAATTTTATTTTATTTGGTCTTCTTTACTTTATCTGTCATTATTTTACTCATCTCTTGACATACTGCCCTAGTAGTCAAAAAATCTAATCACTTCCTCCCACCTCCAAGACTACCATCCTTTTCTGAGCCACCATCATTTTCTGTCTGTAGTACTAAAATAGCCCCTTGAACACTCCCTCTTTCTACCTGTGCTTTTCTACCATCTATTCTGAACATAACGCCCCCCCCAAAAAAAACTTTTTAAAATATGTCAGATTATGTAATTTCTCTGCTAAGACTCAACAATAGCTTTCACGTTCTCTCTGAGAGTAAACACAACAGCCCACCAAGCTGTACATGCCTCAGCCCCTCCATCATCTCTGAGACTTCAGCTCCTACAGTTCCTCCCAGCTGTCACCATCCTCCAATCACATGGGTCTCAGTGGTGTTTTGGAACAAATCTACAAACTCCATCTTTGGATTATATGTTCTAGCTGTTCCCCCTGCCTGGAATGCTCTTTCCCTAATATCTACATGGCTATTTCTCAACTTCCTTAATTCTTTCCTTACTTTCACATTTTCAATGAAGTCTGCCTTGGCCACCATATTTTTAATTGCAAACTGACTCTATCCTTTCATCCAACCACAATCCTAATCCCACTTTCCTCCCTTTGTCTACCTCTATCTCTCTGTCTCTGTCTCTCTCTTTTGTAACACTTTCATTTCACATGCTATATAATTTACTAGTTGATTGTATCTATTTTATTTTCTGCTTCAGTACATTAGAATGTAAACTCCACCAGGGTAGGGGTATTTGTTTTCTTTTAGTATCCGCTCCAAGTTAATGGATGAGTTTTTATTTTTATATTTCCATATGGTAGAATATTAAATTTTAGCCTTTATTCCTCACACTTCATCTTCCTTTATCCTGCTTTATACTTACTATGTATCACTTATATATTGTTTATCACTCTTTAAGAGGCTGTTTACTTTAGTTAGCCATTTTGTTTAATGTTCCTACTCTCAGTTGAATATATGTTCCCTGGCAGCTTTATTCTGAAAAAAAAAAAAGGAATTTGTCTGCTTTGTTCACTGCCGCATCTCCATACCTAACAAAATGTAGAGGTGCCATGGTAGTCAATGTATACTCATTGAATATATAAATGAGTTTGAGGTTAGCAATTTTACACTTCAGGGAGCTACCTGGTGCATTTGAACTGCAGATTAATATCAAGAGAACTTTCACTTCTGTGTGAAACCCAGAAGATGTACACTTCATAGTCCATTCTATGTCATTCATTATATTCTTACCAATGAGTACTTGACTTTTCACCAAAACCGTGCATACATACACTCGGCAATGAACATGAAGGAAAAAATAACTCAATTTGTCATCTTTGATTAATAAATTGAAGATGTTTTTATTAAGGCATAATTCATCAGGTGATGTGGAACCGGAGTCACTTCTAAATTATTGAGATAGTCTATAAAGTAGGAGAAATACAAACAGGATAGGGCAAGGATTAACAAGAAATAATGTATCATGCATATACAGAAATAATCACTTTTTAGAAAAATGATTATTTTTCAGATAAACCTCTTGGGTCATGGCCTATCAATGCTAACTGCATTATTCAGTTAGTTAGGTATCTAGCAATAATTTACGTGTATTTGAAGCCAAAGCTTTTCTGCAAGGTTGAGGGTGCAGCATGTGTGGGTGCTAGTAAGGAGAAACAGGCTGCTCCAGCATGGACATTCTTAGCAGACACTGTATTTTTTAAGGCTACTTAAACCATTTTACAGTAATAGCAACAGATGTGAATAAATAAACCTGAAATAATTATGTAGAGTCTCATTTGGTACTTCAAGCTAGTTGTTTTGTTTTTTTCTATATTTATTTATAGCTGGAAAGCTCCGTCTCATACATTACAAACTGGATGGGATGATATTATTAAATGTTTGACTGCCATATTTTAGATGTCAATAATCACACTATGTATTGGATAATTAGAAGATTAAGAGGATACAGGTTTTGCTGAAAACTTCAGGGTGCTTTCAAAATTAAATGTGTACAATATTTAATTTGTTACTAAGTACATCATTTTGAAAATGTTCTCCAAAAATAAATATCCTGAAATCAATTATATGTTACCCAATATATCTCTGTTTTCTTCACCATGGGCTCTTTCATGCAAAGCCTGGATTTAGACACAAAGAACACTATAAAGCTCATTATCTATTAAATATAATTTAAAAATTTCAAATTCTTAATTCTAAAATTTAAAAATTGGTTGAAAAACAATGAGTGTTTGGTTAAATATTTAGATGATTACTTTTTTTTCCGGTTCACATTTGGCATAGACTCAAAGTCAAAGTCACCCAGATTAATAGACAGAAAATTTGGGGCTTTGGGGCTGGAGGAATTAAATATGGTGAATCTGAGTGGCCAGTGTGGCTTCCTGTAAATGAAAGTATTATCATGTCAATATTATTGATCAATTGATTTGCCATCACATAAAATTATTATCTGTGTGCTTGAAATATGTGTGCTCCAAATGTATTGTACAAGTTTGAATACAAATAAAAGTGAAAAGCAATATCAGCTGTTTACATATTTTACCCATTACTTCGTTGCTGCAGATGGCTTAGAGACCATATAACATACAGGAGTAAACCAAGCAAAAAAGGAATCTAAAAAGTATACACTAAAAAATAACCAAAGCAAAAGAATATAGATTCTAAAACAGGAAAAATGATTATTAGTGTTCTATTATTATTACTATTAATTCTATATTAATTAGGAGAAGAATTTAGCAGAATCTCTTTCGGTTGTGATTTTTTTTGTAATTTTGTTTGTCTTTGCTTAAATTAGTCTTTAAGTCATTAGAGTTTGTCATTAAAAGAAAATGTAATTTTTTTTTGAAGTTGAAATTTTACACAACCTGAATTTCACAGCAAGATCCCACACTTAGTACATAAAATCCTAATATTAGAGTATACACTAATAATTTGTTTGAACTTTTATATATATTAATCACTGTTATATTTGGAAGTTTTTTATAGATAATTACAGACATTCCTCAAAGATATTGTGGGTTCAGTTCCAGACCACCATAATAAAGCAAATATTGCAATAAAGTGAATCACATTTTTTTTTGGTTTCCCAGGGCATATAAAAGTCATGTTTACACTATATTGTCATCTGTTAATTGTCAAATAGCATTATATCTTTAAAAATGCACATACCCTAATATAAAAATGTCTGCTTGTTTAAAAATGCTAACAATCATACGGGCCTTCAGGGAAGCATAATCTTTTTGCTAGTGGAGGCTCTTGCCTCAATGTAGATGACTGCTGGCTGATCAGGGTGGTGGTTGTTGAAGGTTTTTGAGGTAGTAATTTCTTAAAATAAGCTAACAATGAAGTTTGCCATATCAATTGATTCTTTGTATTACGAAAGATTTCTCTATAACATTGGATGCTGTTTGATAGAATCTGACCCATAGTAGAACTTCTTCCAAAACTGGAATCAAGCCACTCAGTCTTCTCGAACCCTGCCACTGCTTTATCAGCTAAGTTTATGTAATATTCTAAATTCCTTCTTGTGTTCACAGCATCTTCACCAGAAGTAGATTTCATCTCAAGAAATCACTTTTTTTGCTCATGCAGAAGAAGCAACTTCTCATCTGTTCAAGTTTTATCTTGAAATTGCAATAATTCATCACATTTTCAGGATCCACTTCTAATTCTAATTATCTTGCTATTTCCATTATATATGTAGTTATTTATTCCATTGAAGCCTTGAACTCCTTAAAGTCATCCAAAGGGGTTGAACCAATATTTTCCACACTCCTGTTAATGTTGACATTTTGATTTCCTCCTGTAAATTATGAATGTTCTTAATGACATCTAGAATAGTAAGTTCTTTCCAGAAGGTTTTACACTTACTTTGCCCAGCTCCATCAGAGGAATCACTACCTAGGCAGCTATAGCCTTACAAAAGATCTTTCTGAAAAAATAAGACTTGAAAGTTCAAATTACTTATTGACCCATGGGCTACAGAATGGGTATGTATTAGTAGGCATGAAAACAATATTTATCTTCATGTTCATCAGAGCTTCATGTTCATCAGAACTTCATTCATTTCCATTCGAGTTCTTGAGAAAGCATGCATTGCCAGTAAGCAGTAATGTTTTGAAATGAATCATTTTTTCTGAGCAGTAGTTCTCAACAGTGAGCTTAAAGTGTTCAGTAAGCCATGCTGTAAACAGATATGCTGTCATCCAGGGTTTGCTGAGTATTTATAGAACACAGCAGAGAAGATTTAGCTTAATTCTTAAAGGCCCCAGGATTTTCAGAATGGTAAGTGAGCGTTAGCTTCAACTTAAAGTCACCAGCTGCATTCCCCCATAACAGGAGAGTTAGCTTGTATTTTGAAGCTTCAAAGCCAGACATTGACATCTCCTCTCTAGCTATGAAAATCCCAGATGACATTTACTTCCAATAAAAAGCTGTTTCATCTACATTGAAAATCTTTTGTTTAGTGTAGTCACCTCCATCAATTATCTTTGCTAGATCTTCTGGATAACTTGTGGCTTCCACATTGGCATTTACTGCTTTACCTTGAACTTTTATGTTACAGAGAAAGCTTATTTTCTTGAATTTCAAGAACCAATTTCTGCTAGCTTTCAACTTTTTTTTGCAGCTGCCTTGCCTCTCTAAACCTTCAGAGAATTGAAGAGCGTTAGGTCCTCGCCCTGGATTAGGCTTTGTCTTAAGGGAATGTTGTGGTTGATCTGATCTTCTGTCTAGACCACTAAAACTTTCTCCAGATCACCAGTAAGACTGTTTTGCTCACTTATTATTTGTGTGCTCACTGAAGTAGCACTTTTAATTTCCTTCTAAAACTTATTTTGCATTCACAACTTGGCTAACTTTGGCAAAAGAGGCCCAGCTTTCAGCCTGTATCAGTCTTCAACATGCTTTCCTCAGCTTAATCTTTCCTAACTTTTGATGTAAAGTGAAAGATATGTGATTATTTCCTCCAGTTGAACATTTAGAGCCCATCATAAGGTTATTAATTGGCTTAATTTCAATGCTGTGTCTCAGGAAATAGGGAGGTCCTAGGAAATGAAGAGAGACAGAGAAGGGCCAGTAGGTAGAGGAATGAGAATATACCCAATGCACATTAAGATCTCCATCCTATATGGAAGTGGTTTGTGGTACCCCAAAACAATTACAATAGTAATGTCAACAATCTCCAATCACAGCTCACCATGAAAGATGTAATAATAATATTAAAAGTTTGAAATATTGCTAGAACTACCAAAATATGACACACAGACAAAAAGTGAGCATATGCTATTGAAAAAATGGCACCAATAGTGTTGCCACACATTTTCAATTAGTGAAAAAACACAGTATCTGAGAAGTGCAATGAAGTGAAGCACAATAATACAAGGTTGGTGCACATATGAAAAAGCCTGTAAAGATTGTAACAAAACATTGGTTTTACTTTTTGACTTAGCATCACAGAAAACTAATAAGCAGCAGAATAATACTTAACCTTAGCTTGTTTTATTCTCATTTTTTTAAAGAACAGTTTTTAAAAGACAGGTTATTGGCCTAAATTTATCATTGATTTTCTCTGTTGTTCCCTAGTCACTAGAACTATTAAATAGCTATTTTATTTTATAAGCGTGATTACCACGATGATACTCATCATTAGTAGTAGTAATACTTTACATTATACCAATTATATAGAAGTTATATCATCATGTATTGTGAGTATCTTTCAGAAAGACTCTCAAGAATTTTGAGGGACAGCATATTGCTATACAGCCTTAAGTTTCTTGGAATATACTATATCTTTGGTTTAGATAAGAAGCTTTAACCACAGTTAGATTGCAGTTAATTATTCAGTGGCTGCTTATCTCTTTTATGGATAATCCAAGTCCTTTGCTTTTCCTGTCATTAATGTAAAGCTCATAGTTCCTTTTCATAGAGTAGACGAGGAGATAAAGCTCAAAGTAGCCTCGGAGGCATTTTGGTATAGAAGGGAGTCAAAATTGTTAACCAAGAGGAAGACCTTGGGACAAGATTAGTCAGTCACACATTAGAAGAATTTTAGGTAGTTATTTGATAGGGTAAATCAAAGGACACTTGAACAAATATAATTCCAGTGATCCAATGTATTGGTTTTCTATTGCTGTCTTGACAAATTATCACCAGCATAGTAACTTAAACAACATAAACATATTTTGCTGTAATTCTGCAGAAGTCTGACATAGGTGCTGCTCTGCTAAAATCAAGATATTCTTTCCTTTCTGGAGCCTGTAAAAAAGACTTTTCTTGCCTTTTCCAGTTGCTAAATAGTCCCCACATTCCTTGGGTCTTGACCTCCTTCCTCCATCTTCAATGTCAGTAATGTAGAATCTCTGTGATTCTTCTTCTGTTATGACATCGCTCCCTCTCTGAATACAGGTGGGAAGAGTTCTCCACTGTTAAGAACTTGTGTGCTAAAATTGGCTCACTCAGATAATCTGAGATAATATTCTTATCTCAAGACTTGTATTATTAATTGCATTTGCAAATTCCCTTTTGCCAAGTGAGGTAACGTATTCATGGGTTATGGATTACTAAGGCATGAATATATTTAAGAGGTCTTTATTCTGCCTACCAGACTCAGTGGATCCCAAATTTTCACAATGCTCTTCTTTTTACTTCCTAGGCAAAACATTAAATAATCCTACCAAAATATATATGTAACCCAAGAGTAATAGCTCTCATGTATCATTTTAAAGATACAAATTGCATCACACATAATTCTTACACAGGCTTATGAATTAGGCATTATTATTATCACCATTTTAAAGATTAAGAGAGGGAGAATAATGGCTTGAGTCAAGTTACACAGTTTTGACTGAACACAGTGGCATAACCAATGTTCTACTCCAAGTTTTCCTGGCTGTAGATTCTACCTTCTGCAAGTTTATAAGTAATTCTGAGAAATTTACACCTGGACTCAAATAGCTTTACTAGATGAAGGCTGTTAAACAGAAGGAGGAAAGAGCCCTAAAGCAGTAGTTCCCAAACGTTAGAGGGTATCAAAAGCACCTGGGAGGTCTTGATAGAATGCAGACTGCTGAATCCCACTTAAAGAGTTTCTTATTCAGCAGATCTTAGTAGAGCCTGAGAATCTGCATTGCAGCAGCCTGATGCTGAGATTGCTGGAGTACACTCTAAGAACCACTGACATAGTGAATGAAAAGCCTGAGTTAGGGTAGGGATCTGCTTCAAATGTTTCTGGCAGAAGGTAACCTGAAGGAAGGGATTGAAAGAACTAAAAAATCAGATAGGAGGAGAAAGAAAGGAAAGAAGAGAGAAAAGGAAGGAAGGAAGGAAAAGAAAATAGAAAAAGAAAAAAGAGAAGGAAAGTAGAGAAAAAGAAAAGAAAAAGAGAAAGAAAGAAGAAAGAAAGAAAGAAAGAAAGAGAAAGAAAGAGAAAGAAAGAAAAGAAAGAGAAGAAAGAAAGAAAGAAAGAGAAAGAAAGAAAGAAAGAAAGAGAAAGAAAGAAAGAAAGAAAAAGAAAGGAAGAAAGAAAGAAAGAAAGAAAGAAAGAGAAAGAAAGAAAGAAAAGAAAGAAAGAGGAAGGAAGGGAAGAAGGAAGGAACGAAGGAAGGAAGGAAGGAAATCATAAAATGTTATAGAGTAGAGGGTATGGAAGAAAGACAACTAATAAACCCACATAATCCCTATGAAGTAGAGCAAACTTGACCAAGGCCATTTGTTTAATTAGTGGCAGAGTTGGGACTAAAATCCAGGTTATCACAGATATGGAAAGATCATTGAAGGTAATCATCTGGTTTTAGCCTTTCCTGCGTCTGACACTGTAAATGAATTCAGTCATCTAAATGGTCTCCATTCTCATGTCAGCCGATAAGTGAAAGGGTGGCACCCCAGGTCTGTTTGACCAATTGCTTTGAAAAAAATTCTGGAACACTTGAGGGTATAAATAAGGAATAAAATCTGGTGTTGTCCCAAATAAAGAGTAAAATATTTTTCTGAATCCATCATTTTATTAATTTGGTTTGTGTATAAAATACATCCTATTTGAACATCAGGAGGTTTTTGCTACTTTTTTTTTTCCTCCCAAATAACCACATTTTGGAACAAGGTCTTTGTGTGCTGTTTCTCATGTTTCTCTCTAAAGCTCCCTGGCAAGGCATGTGCTAACAGCCTGGCTCCGCTGAGCATCTGGCTGGCACTAAGGCAATCCAGAGAGAGACAGAAGGACCTGCTCTTCATCATCTTTTCAGAAGGATTTAAACTTCGTGGAGCTTGGCAGGAAGTCATATCTTCGCTTCATCATTTTCTAACACTGGCATTCTTTTGACAACCTATTTATTGAGGTTTCTGAAATGCCTTCTCTCACACTAAGTATGGTCATCTGACCGTAAGATAATCAAAAGAACCTGTGAAACATTTGGAGTCAAATGTATGACATGCCTTAAAATTGAGGCAAAGAGGGAAAGTGAGATGAGGCAGATGTAAGAGCTACAGCTTATGCACTGCATTTCTAGATGTCAGCAATGTTGAAATATGAAGCTTAAAGCAAATGCAGATCAGCAAAGGCTTGGAATAGAAATAACACTCTATTTCCTGGGATGATTCATTCAAAGAGGCTATTTATTGCATACATAGTTTCAAGATCACGTGCCCATTTCCTTCTATGATTGTTCATACATAAATATATTTTACTGGTCCTAAAATTAGCTTGACATTCCCATAGAATGGGGGGCAAGTTCACTCAAAAGCCTGTAATGTCAAGATTTAAACATGCTAATAATATCCTGGTAACAGTTGATGTCTTAACATGAGGTCACCAAAGTATGATATGTGGTCCTGGATTCTTGATTTGAGTCCGAGTTTAAGTGTCACACAGCTCTCCAGGGAAAAGCTTCACTGAAACGGATGAATGTGTTGATAATGTCTTTCAACAACATTGAGAGGTAAGCACAGCATAATTAGCTCAACCACTGGAAGTCTTCCATTTTGTTTCTGTGGCAGAAATCTGCCCAGGAATTATATGGGTTCTGTCTGTTATGGTATGTGTGGGATTTACCCAGGACTCAACTTCAGTTTCATGACTTTGGGTAAGAATTTAAGTTGATTCAGAGCTCATTGACCTGGAGGCGAAGCTACTCAGAGAGGGTAAGTAAAAATCATGCCATGGGGTATAAGTGTTTCTAGGCTGATGTCTAAAAGATTTCCTGTATATCAAGCCCTCACTACAGAATCCAATTACCTCTTCTTGGTGACACTGAAAAGAACTTTTCATTTGCTTAGCTAGTTCTGCTTTTCTCCTTTTCTGTGGTCTCCTTACATTCAGCAATCTACTAAAGATATTTGTATTGGAAGGCTGTGCAACAAATGTAACCTATCCTCTCGACTCCCCCCACAACCTATTTTAAGGCAGTTTCTCTCCCTTTTCATGTTCCAATAGTTTATCATTGCAAACAACAGCACACCCAAATGGCTCCTTGCTGCCCTTTAGCTTCATAAATAAGCAATGGGTATAACAAACAGATTTTGCATTCCATCTGCAAGCTCTTCTCTGAGAACCCATAGCATTTTAAAACTTCATTCTGAACACAGGAAATAAATGTAATGAGAAAGACACAAAAATAAGAGTTTCCCAGGTAAAAATAAATTGTAAATAAAGTTCATTTATATTAGCTATGATCTCTGGAGAGCTGTTTACAGAGTATGAAACAAAAGAACTCCATCACTGCACTGCTTCTCTGAGATCACAAAAAAAACATATTCTATATAAGATTTACTAAGAACTCCTGAGGTTGGCAGTAGTTTATCATCATCATCATCATCATCATCATCATCATCATCATCATCATGTTTTTCTAATTTAAATCATTTAAGGTAGTCTAAGTTACCACTTAAGATTTAAGTGTAGAATAGCTAACATTTCTAAAGAACTTAGGAGCTTCCAAACATATGTTTGTGCACCATCAAATGTGTTTTTTGAAATAACTTTGTGAGTTAGCATTATTATATTTCACTTTTCAGATGAGGAATCTGAGGTACAGGAAGTTATGTGGCTTGCCTAGGATCAGACAATTGGTGACACAACTGCCCTAAATCAAATGCTTATTTCACTACAAAAGCAGTTCCAAATCCTGCCTCCAAAGCTTCTGATTATAAGTCCTGGGAAGTTTTAGAGAAAAATAATGTATAGGCCCCCACCCAGAAAACGTAAATCAGAATCTCTGGGGATGTGGCACAAAAAAAACAGTATATTCTAGAAACTCTCTGGAAGATACTTATGAGCAGCCAAGGGTGAAACCTATAGCACTAATCTGAATGGCTTCCTTTATCATAGGTCATATTGGAACATAGATTATCTAATTAACTCTACATCTTGTGTCATAGGCAAGCAAGCTAAAAGCAAAACAACTGGCACACCATTCTTTACTTCCTGTTTTCCTTCAGAAAGTGTATTAGTGTATTTTTTTAGGAGAGAGGATATGATGAAATCATGGAGATGTATATATAATGCTAATAACTAAAATAACCCTTGATACAATGGGAAGGCCATACAAAGCAAACCAAGAGAAGATTTTAACTAGTGGACTCCATCGAGTATCCTACTTTCACAATTCCCATCACCTGTACACCATTCTACTTTCTTTTCATGGAAACAGTCATTGACATTGGCACTTTGGGTATGTACTCAAGGGAGAAAACGCAGACTGCATGAAGTGACTAGTGGGAAGACATCCCTCACCAAATTTACACCATTCATTTTTTTCTCCAAGTAATTTTCTAAAGAACTGTGAATGTCTCTTTCAAAATGGCCCTGACCTTTATTTTATTGGTCATTTTAAATGTTCCTACAGTTCCTAATATAATCAGCTTTCCTCCCCTGAAACTGAGTCTTGAGGCTTATTTTCTAAAATAGAAGATAGACTGATCTGATATTGACTTGTTCAGCATGACACTGGATTATAAAACAAGATGTGGGAAAAGAGAGAATTCAGTAAATTCCATTATTCTCTCTTTAGCTGATGGGAGGCTATACTTGGTAGGTAGAGTAGCAAAGAGTTTTATGTAAGGTGATCAGGCAGGAAGAGGAAGTTTGAGAAAGGCTCCTCTCATGGCATTAGAGAGAAGAAGGCAGACAAAAAGTGGCAAAAGAAGAGAGACCTAAAATTATTTTCCTTTATTCCTGGTAATATCCAGGACTTCGATAGATTGTGATACAGTGAAAGGAACCACAATTGTGCCTCTACTGGTTGGAGTCTTTGAAGGAGAATCCTGTATATTCATTCATTCATTCATGCAATAAATATTTATTGAGTCACTACTCTGTGACAATTGATGCTCTAGATGACAGAGATTAAAGCAGCAAACAAAATAAACAGAAATCTTTGCAACATGGCAGCTCAGCAGAGGTTGGTGAGGCATTCTTCACCCTCTCTCAGTTTCTATGTAGGAGGTCAAAGAGAGGAGCTTTGTTAGGGGGTTGACTTAAATCTGAAAGATACATCTGTTGGATTACCCAAGCAGAGACTGAGTTATTCAGAGACTAAAATGTTAGATTGGTCTGAGATTACTGACCTAAATTAATAGAAAAAATTGAATGCCCTTCCCCCAAAGGCAGACAATGTTCTAAAGTAGATCATATCAGTTACTTATAAAACAAACAAGCAAACAAAACTGTGTTTCTCTGCACACGTACTAGTAATTTTGCAACTCTTTACATTCAGGAACCAGATAATATAGTGAAACAACACAATACCTGGGAAAAGGAATTGTCTCAGATAGAGAGTTGTTGTAGCCCATTGTCAGCACTGGTAAATTTAGGAGGACTCAGTGAAGAGCATCAAGAAATGGGTGGTTTGGAGAAACAAAACATTGCTGATGTTTATCTATATTGGTATATTTCCCAATAACTCTTTAGATTGAGAACCAGATCTCTGTCCCTAGTTACAAAGATTAACTCCTAGGAAAAAGAGCAGAATAGATATGCTACTTTTGGCCACTGAAATTAGGCCATTGAAAATGGCCATTATGCTATTGGCCATTGAAATTAGGAACTGCCATGCTCCAAGGAGTTTGTGTGTATCTATGTATATTACAATTCTTTGAAATAGCTGTTTCAGTGCTACAGATTTTGAAAAACTCTCATGATTAAGTGAAACACTATTATAAAGTATGGAAAACAAATATTTAGGTCCTCTGCCTAAGCATCATTAGCCACATCCCAGATTTCAATCTTGATTAGATATCCACTTAGTATTTGACATTAACTTCCTTTTTTTTCTTTCACTGAAATAACCATCTTATTTTTCTGTACTCTCTAAATATATCATCTATAATTGTGTGATTAAAGGGTTACATAGATGATCTCAAATCTAAAAGCTTTGGCAGAGTATAATCACTTCTGAGAAGATTCTGACATGGCAGGAAGACCATTTTTAGACTTTGTTTTTGCCCATTTAGTGTCAGTTACATATCTCCAGTGCTTGGCATGTTTCCTAAGTATAGATACATGCAATGAGATACTCAGTGGCATCCAATCACAGCTACTTAATTCTCTACTTATATATTCAGGAAAGAGCCTGAAGTGTGAGGCAATGGGTACAAGGCATGCAGTTCAGTAGTAATGATGATTAAAGTAAGCAATTTTCCTCCAAGGAAAGATCATCATTCCTCAGTTCATTAATTGGTTAAAGACCTTGGATCAGCATAAAATGTTTTCAGCTGGTAATTAGCATGCAAATAAGCACTGGCCCACAGTCCCAAGATTTAAAAGAAATGAGACTAGGCTTAAAAGGAATGCTAGAGGCAAGGACCTTTTAATGAAAATAAAAAATAATTCCCTAAGCATTGGTAATATTTGCTTTATGATGTTTTCCTTTTTAATCCTGTGGACCCCACCTTGTGAATTGACTCTTATTAAGATTCACCATTGAAGGCATTGCAGTGAAGTATTTAAGAAATAACAGAAGAGAACAAGTTGCTTCTGGGAAAGATCTGTGGGTTTTCTATTAGGAAATTTTTGAAACAGATGTGGTGCACAAAGCTACGACTTTACACAACAGTATGTTTTACAAAGGCTGTAAAGTCATTGGAGGGATTAATAAATCTAAAACCTCAGTATCAACTCCACATCTCAAAATGAGTTACCACCATTGTATGTTTCAGGACAGTCCAGACTATCAGACTGTAACAAATTAACTCCAGAATTTCAGTGACAACATAACTATAGTGGATTTTTTACCCAAGCTATATTTCTAATGCAGGTGGGCAGGGGCCACTTCACATTGTGCCACAGGGACCCAAGCTGATGGAGGCTCTGCCAACTTGTAGCTGCACCATCTGGAACATATGCCTTTCCTGTGGCAGAGAAAGAGAAAAACTGGAGCATTGCCACCAGCTCTTGAACGCTTTGCAGTAAAAGTTAAGACTCGTTACCTCTGCTCTGAGCCTACTGGCCTCAGCCCTAGTCATCTGGCCCTACCTACCCGGAAAGAGGCTGAGAAATATGGTGAAGCATACAATGAACACTAAGGGCGTGCTGGGAAAGATTTTACCCAAACCTTCATGTCCCGCTTTGCTACAGCAAATTTAGTCAAGCTTACGTTCCCCAAAATGCTTTTATAGAACAAGAATCAGAAGAAACTATGGACACTTTCACAAGAGAGATGTAACAAAAATTGTTGGAGATGGGTTAATTCACTAACCATTTTCATGTGGTATTTACAATGAAGTCTCCATTGAAGTCTACCAAAGTGGTCCTAGTTTTAAATTTTAAAAATTGTTTATCTAGATTAATACTTCTTAATATTTTTTCTCCTAAGAATTCTTTTTAAGCATTTGTTTTCCTAAATGACCTTCTCATGAAATATTAATACCACAGATATACTAGTTATCTATTGATGTACTGTATGTATACTTGAGCTTTATACATTCAAAAGAGTAAGGTTCTTCTGTCTCCCACAAGAACCAATTTGATTCCCTTAGAGGTGATATCCCTCCACTCCTATCACCCATGGCTTCTACCTTGAAATGAATGACATAAATTTAGTAGACTAAAAAAAATAGAAAACTGACCTATAGTCTAGAATTTGTGTAGCTGATTTTATGTACTTTGCATAGTCATATTTTTACAGCAATTATTTTTTCTCTTAAGTCTTTAGGAGTCATGTGCCCCAAACTTCATTTTTCATATTCCTCCCCTAGTACCGTGAAGGCAGTGTAACTTAATGATTCAGAGCACAGGTTCTGAAGTCAAATAGCATGTTTTCAAATCCTATCACTCTCATTGAAGAAGATTTTTTATCTTAGACAAGTTATTTACACCCTCTAGGTCTCAGGGTTTTTTTTTCTCTTTTTTAATATATAAATGAGACCTTACAGAACCAATGTTAGAGAATTTTTTGAGGACATAGATGTCAATGTTTTTGTATATTGCCTAGAATGCAGTTTGTGGCAAATATTCTTATCATTGTTGATGCTTATGGTTATGTGAGCCTATTTCATAGTCTCCAAATCCCAGAATTTCTTAGTGGGAGGGCAAGAAACTGAAGAAAAAATCTTTTCCATTATGAGCTTTACTCCTGTGTCACCACAGGCCTTAATCTTAATTTTCCAGCAGTAGCATTGTCTTCCTGACTTCCAGATCCCAAGCCACCAAGGCCTGCCAATATTCAGATTCTGAACAAGAAACCACAATAATCCCATTGATTTGGAAAGGGCCCAAATCTGTATGGAAGATCAAATGTGTGTGTGTGTGTGTGTGTGTGTGTGTGTGTACATAATGTTTTATTTTACATATATAATGTTTTTATATATGTGTACCTATATGTGTATACATACATACATTCATACAAACATATATATGGGTGTGTGTGGGTGTGTATACATATATAGACACAAATACCCTAAAAGTATTAAGCCTAAAGGTTCAGACACTGACACAGATTTTAATGAGACAGCTTCCCAGCAGAAGCAACAGGTGAGGGAGAGATGAGTTACAGCCTTTGCTGTGATTTCTCTAAATCTGT
The DNA here is from genome assembly GCF_047675955.1 of Chlorocebus sabaeus. NCBI lineage: Eukaryota > Metazoa > Chordata > Mammalia > Primates > Cercopithecidae > Chlorocebus > Chlorocebus sabaeus. The sequence continues at coordinate 66,537,474 of NC_132918.1, forward strand.
TTACAAGACCCATCTGTGAGGGAGAGTGGAAGGAACACTAACTGGGCTTCGAGTACAAAATTCTGAAGCCAAATTTTAGGAGCATAATTTAGTAGCCAGGTAAACTTGCTTAAATCACTTAATCTCATTGAGCTTTGGTTTGGAGATTATAATGACTATCTTGTTGAAGGATTCTGTTAGGCTCAAATGACAATATTGATGTACTAACAAGGATACTTGGTAGAAACTAAGGCTTTATGTGAATTAAAAGATAATTATTATATTTACTTACTTCTATCCATATTTTAAACTGTGAATTTTTGTAACTACTGTGGGATGGGGGGGATAATTTTCTGATTTCTGATTTTTTTCCTATCAATTTATCTCATTATGACCCTGTTCGATTAGACCTTGTTATTGAATTATAAAATAAATATTTACCCAAAAGGCTGATATTAATTTTAAAGCTGTCTGAGATTGAAAAAAAAAAAAAAAAAGACCCACTAAATCTGCCTTTTGCCCCGCTAATAATCTTTCAAATATCTTCAAGGCTAGATGACATTGAATGGCCAGAAACCTACATCTGCACTTACTTTTCCTTTCCTTCTTAGCTAATGGAGTAAAAATCTGTTTAAAAAACAAACAGACCAAAACTTATCTCCGTACCTTAGATGCATTTCCAGTTGTCTCTGTAAGTCAGTCTACAGAAAGGGATATAAACTGAGGATTGTTAAAATCGTCAGGGACATCTGCACAACTACTTTGGACAGACATTAAAGATCATAAAATGTCAGGAATTCATTTGCACGAGGTAGAATTAGAAATGTCCCAGGACAAGGGGCAAAAGTGGCACATGGTTAGGAATGCACCTGAGAAGTTTCTTTCTGTACCTACTTGTGCCATCCTCCTCACTTCAACATGCAGGTAAATGGGAGGACATGGATTAAAGAGACCTGAGAAATTATTGTAATTTGGGATCTTACAAAAATCTCTCAGAATTGGATATAACAAGACGTATTGGTCACTCCCATGATGTGTATCATCCTACCAGAAAAATAATAAGCCCCTAAGTTTGTGCCACATAGTTACCTTAGGGTTCAGGTGATGGGCCTCTGTTTAGCTGACAGAAGGACACTAGATTTCCTCTCCTCTACTACATAACACGTTCTTTTCTGTGTTAGCAGAGAAATCTGAGCTACTTTGCGTGAATGTTGAACAATGAAAGCAACTCAGCGTATCACCAGTGTTTTTTAAAATGTGCAACGTCAAGCTTTATAAATTAGCATCTTATTTTATTTTATTCATGGCCTGTAAGCTGACTGTGGTAACTGCTCTTGCTCTGGCATCTCTTTCTCCTGCCTGTCTCTTACCTTTTCCATACCAGTCTATTTATTGGAGCAGATGCCAGGGTATGGGTTAATTATGATTCCACATAGTGTTTATTTCACGCAGTAAGAACTCTGTGAAAGACCTAGAGTAGCAATGGTGCAGAATGGCAAAAAATTGGTGCATTGGACATTGAGCACAGATGCATTTAATAATTTACACAGAATTAATAAGACACCAGGTTATTTTTAAGACTGACAATCAAGTGACTATAACAGACACACTTTACAAAATTGATACTTTGCTGGGAGACAAACCAAGTTTAGTAATGTAATTAAATAGAAATTAAATTGGGGAAAATGCATAATCATATTCTTATTAATATGTTAACTTTGTAAAGATTATTTGAATATTGCAGGAATTGAGCAAGATAACTGAGGCAAGTTAATTAGATTTCAAGTGAATTGCCACCATGTTAATTCATATTTTATAAGAATAGTAATTAAAATCCAACATGTTATAGCTACAGTATGGTATTTTATTATATCCTATACTAACATTTCAGTATAAGTCATTTTAGAACATCAGCTTAATGGATTAGTAAAAGTATAATAGTGTAACTGGGCATTTATTGTTAATGGAATCCAGCTTATGAAGTGAATTTTTATTATTCTTAAAGTCATTCACAGCACAATTTTAACGATACAACACTTACATTCTATCTGGCACTCTTGTATGCACTTTGTTCTGCAGGTGACTCTGTAGTATATTTACATCCATTAATTTAACCTTATTTTATTTATTTAAAATATAATTTCCATGGTCTCTGGATTTGAATATCAAGAGCAGTGGGCAGGTTAATATACCACAAGATATATGGGCTGGGATTTCATTTGGTCAGACCACCATACCAGTTTATCAAACATTTCTAAGTTTAAACAAGGGTAAGGATGTAATGGGCAATTCTGCTTCCTTCACAGAAGAATAATTACAAAAAGGATGATGAAATAAAGGCCTATTAAAATGTGTTGAATCTAATCTTCCCACGAGCAGGTTAAATGCCCTTTTGGTCATCTGCCTTTTAGAGAAGAGAAACCTTATTGCTCTGGTGACTTGGAGTCTAGCAAGGTTCCAGTAGTTGGTGTAGCCAGTGTTTTCATTGAAAAATGTGGCATAGAAGCTAGTGAAAAATAATATCAATAGGTTGTTAATCAGATCAACTTGAGATAGCATCTGCCTTGCTGGGAGGCCTCTGCGGAAAGTTCTTATTTTATTGGTTGAGAAGAACTTTCTCTCGTTTTTCCTCAGTGCTTGAGATTATTGAAGAGATGTTTAATTGGCCAAAGGAAGGGTTTCAATCATGTTTCCATTAACATTGATTGTGAGGAATGTATTAACATTTCAACTTTCCAAGTGAAAAAACAGAAGTGCAGATATGTAATGTGGATTTTCCAGTATTTCTAGAGTTTCCCAGGAAGGGGTAATGACTGCATTTCCCTGATGATTGCTTCACATCAACCACTCTCCACTACTGCTCTTAACACAAACTGCAACTACTTATTTGCATCTTACTTCTGTGGCTTTTAAGCTCTCAGGCACATTCTACCCAAGTATAGTAAGAGGCCTGTAGGTGGGCACGGTGGCTCACATCTGTAATCCCAGCACTTTGGGAGGCTAAGGCAAGCAGATTGCTTGAGCTCAGGAGTTTGAGACAAGCCTGGGCAATATGGCAAAACCCCATCTCTACAAAAAATAAAAAAATATAGCAGGGCGTAGTGGTGCATACCTATAGTCCCAGCTACTATGGAGGCTGAGGTGGGTGGATTGCTTGAGCCTGGGAGGTTGAGGGTGCACTAAGCCATAATCGTGCTCCTGCACTCCAGCTTGAGTGACAAAGCAAGACCTTGTCTCAAAAAACAAACAAACAACACAACAAAACAAAACAGAAAAAAACACTGTGATAGATGTTGTGATTTGGTACCCACATTATCCTTCAGTAATAAAGGATTTAATCTCCCAGCTACTGGAGCCTCAAGTTTTACCCCTTTCAGGTACTGCCTTAGATACAGAGACCTGACTTATTCAAAGTCATGTCACCTTTCTGGGATAGCCCATAAGCAATGACTAATCAAAGGTCCAAAAGCCCAGCTGTCTAACCCCCAAGTTGGAAAACTTTGAAGGTGTATCCCAGCTTCACAACTTCCTGCAGGATCTTGTGAATATCATTGGGACTGTGTTGCAGGTCAGGTTCTCATTTTGCCCAATCCTGCCTTATTCTTTTTCCTTCCATAGGTTGTATCTCAAGAACAGACCCTAATAAACTTCCTGCACACTAAACTCCATCTCAGAGTCTACTTCCCAGTAAAAAGCAATTGTCCTGATTCTAGATCTTTGATTGGCCATTATTTTGTGGAGAACATAGAGTTAATTCTGCACTAATGTATTTTGTATCCCCATTTTGGATACACACTTCTTGAATGGCTTAAATAAATGAAAATGACAGTTGAATTTAGATGACAGGTTTAATCAAAGAGATTGAGTTTACAGGATTTAAGAGGGCCCTAGTCTTAGAGAACATGAGATAAAATGAGGGAATTTTACTCATAATAATGATAATTAGATTCAGATCTTGAATACATTAATTAGAAATCAAGGATATGAATTTAAGTGAATGTCTGAAAAAAAAAGGAAGGAACATTTTTCTCTATAATCTTCAGTGCTTGATAATTAAATAAAGGTCCCAGAGGAAAGTCTATTTTTTGCCTTTGAAGCTTCAATTGTTGGATAACTACTGGAGCAAAGGCATTAAATTTTCTACAGGGAAAGAGTTTTGAGCGAGGAAAGAAATTTTTCTTGCAAATGCTCCTAGTGAAGAACACTTACGTTCATTACCCAATATACATAATAAAGCCACTCACTGAACCTCCTGAGAGCCCCTTGGCTAAACACAATTATGGACAGTGAGCATGGAGCCAAGAGGAAAACAATTTTTTTTTTCATATTAATAACACTTTTGGAACCATTTCAGAAAGGCTTTCCAAATATTTAAAAGAACCTTAAATAGATTTCTATAGGGAGTTTTATTTTGATATTCAGGTACTTTCTAGATAGCTCCGTAACTATGAGCTCTCTATGAGCTCTTAACTCTCCCCAGTGAATTTGCGTAACCTCATTTAACACACTATCTTTGTTTTACAAACTGTAGCCATAAAATTTTCCTGCTTTCCTTGAGTTATTTCAGTCTGAGATTTAGGACATTTCTAAGTTTTAACTTGTCATGTCTTCCTGGTACCATTAAATCATAGCATTCTCTTAATTTTCCCCTAGATAATATTTACTGAGGCTGAGAATTTGAAGGTTAGATAGGGATGAATGTAAATGAGGAGTCTCTCTAACAACCTACATTAAGAAAATCATTGCCCTCCTTAATCATAGAGAAGTCTCGGACTGTGATGTGGACTTATGTGCTTATTTGCTATTTTACTTAAATAATGGTATTAGTTATGACTTCAAACCAAAATATTATTAAATATGACCTTTGAAATAGAGATGTTATGTTGAACAACCCAGCATGTTTCCCTCCCCTCCCTTCCTTCATTTTCATCCTACCTTTTGCTCTCTTCTTTCCACATACATTGTTTGAATCTATTGTCATCACTGATAGGTGCCAGTAATTCAAAATTTGTATATTCATTTATTCCACAAATATTTAATAAACATATATACTCAGACATATGTTAGACATTTTGAATACATGTGTTAGCCAAATGGGCATTTCTTTACTCTAAAGGAACTCAATAGCATAAGTGATCCCTGATCTTAAGGAAGCCACTATGGAGTAGGAGACTCAGACATGCAACAGCTAAGTATCAAATGTGTTATACATATTAGTTACTACACAAAAATGAGTTTGAGAACTTCCCAGTTTGAGAGCTGCCTTTGGGATTCAGAAAACTATCGATAACAGAGAAATGAAGGCAAGAAAACAGCTTTGTGGGCTTAACACTGAAATCCTGGAACTGCACCTTTAGGGGGTGCTAAACTGTATGGTCTGCAAAGAAGCAGCATTGAGTATTGAGACTGGAATATTAGCAAAGGGGTAGATCAGGACCTTGCATTCCTTACTGAGAAATTTAGTGATGGGAATTATGTCAAAGAAAACAAATTGACCGCCAAAGATTTGGGGCCCCACCAAAGATTTCTTCCCAGCCAGGGATTACATACTCCAGTCTCTAGCAAATCTAGATGATAACTGGTGTTCCCTTATTGAATGTAAGCAGCTGAATTATGTGTCATTCCCAGATCAAGGTGGTAAAAAACAATTAGTCTTCTCCATTGCTTCTTATCTCCTGTTTGAATAATGACATCCAGGGCAACCTTAGAAGACATATGTAGATGTCAGAGTCTCCAGCAACCTGAGTTATTGAATTGCTGGGAATCAGAACCTCCAGCCTGGAAACCAAGAACACCTACATTAGATGAATACACAAGTGAGAAATCAACTTTTATTCTGTGATACTATTGACATTTTTAAAATTTTCGTTGTTACTGAAGCTAGTGGACTTTCTTCTTATCAACACAGCAACTATTAAAGGACTTTTTTCATATGAATATGATGTAATCAATTGTATATTTTTGAAAAATGCTGCTATTAGTGTGGGCAGGAAGATCATGTGGTAGGGAGGCTTCAATAAACCACTAGAAAGACAGGATCAATATCAGAACTTCTATAGCAGGAAGAGAAAGGATAGCTTTGGGTGCCATTAGGATGCTCCATCCTTCAGTAACTGCTCCAAGCTTAATTAGGGATAAGTCTAGATAGCCCCCAGGTTTTGAAATACGAAAGGTAAATTTTTAAAAATTAATATGAAAGTATCTAGTGAATAATGAAATTTATGGTAAACACATATTAGTTTTGGAGCACCTAAAATGTAATTATCAGTGATGACTGTATTCAGGACCACCATATTAAAATATTTGAAATGAAAGATTATCTTTTAATGGGAAATCTACATCTCATCGTAAAAAAGAATACCTTTGGCTTAACTCTTCTTCATAGAAAATGATTTTTTTTTTTTTTTTGGTATGGAAGCTACCCACCTCACAAAGGCAGGACTGCCATGATATATTTCAGGCAAGAGTGCCTAGAGACATATAAATGCATGAAGAGTGGAGTTTGAAGAGAGAAATTCCCTCTGCCAGGGTGCAGAATGCCAGATAATGAATCCTTATGGAGGTGACATTACAAATTGGAATCTGGAAGGAGAAAAGAACTGAGGGAAATAAGAGCCGTTATAGAATGAATGATTGTAGTAATTAAGGTTATGGGTAAAGATGGGTTTAGTTATTGCAATGCAAATAAATCAGGAGTGTGTTTCAAGCAATGAAACAGTGTGCCTCTTGGAATTTGTCAAGTTCTTGCCTTTTTTGTTTCTATATAACCTAATGCTCTAGTCAGGAAGTATCTTACAATTTTAAGACATATTGAAAAAAGGTAATTGCTAAAATATGAAAAAAGGCTTATATTATACACTTAGCTTCCTTGAACTAATTTTGGATTACAACAACAAAAAGACATCAATCATATTTCTCAATCAGTATTTAGCGTATCATTACCAACCTTGGCAGGGATAAATGACGTTCGTAGGTGATGTTAATGAAGATGACATTTTAAATTCAGATTGGCAAAACTCAAAGCTTCTATTTGTAAAATAATGCCCTAATATGACACCAGATCTCTGAGGTAATGTTTCAGTCATTAAGCCAGAATATCGTTTGGTTAAATGTTTTATATATAAATTGATTATAATTCTATTTCTTAAAAATCACTTTTATATAATGAAGATTTCTGTTTAGTTTTTGGATTTTATGTTGTTTATTAGTTGTCTGTTTTCTGTTTGCTTTTGGGGGGTTGTTTTGTCTTTTTAAAAATGTTAAGCTGATACACTATAATTGTACATATTTATGGGATACATATGATATTGAGATACATGTGTACGATATATAATAATCAAATTAGGCCAATTATCTCCATCACCTCAAACATTTATCATTTCTTTGTGTTGGGAACATACAAAACCCTCTCTTCTAGCTACTTTGAAATACACAATAAATTATTGTAAACTGTGGTTACCCACCTGTGCTGTAGAACACTATTATTTATTACTCCTATCTAACTGTAATTTTTTACCCAATATCCCTACTTCCTCCTTCCCTTCCCAACATCTGGTAACTACTATTCTAATCTCCACTTCTGTGAGATCTACTTTTATAGTTCACACACATGGGTGAGAATGTGTGATATTTGTCTTTCTGTGCCTGGCTTATATTACATAACATAATGTCCTCCAGGCTAATCCATGTTGTTGCAAAAGACAGGATTTTATTATTTTTATGGCTGAATAATATTCCATTGTTTATATATACCACATTTTCTTAATCCATTCTTCTGACGATGGACACTTAGGTTCACTCGATTTCATGGATATTGTGAATACTGTTGTGATAAACATGGCAATACAGATAACTATTTGATATACTGATTTCCTTTCCTTTGGATATGTACCCAGTAGTGAGATTGCTGGATCACATAGTAGTTCTATGTTTAGTTTTTTGAGAAACTTCCTACTGTTTTCCATAATGGTTGTACTAATTTACATTCCCATTAATAGCATATAAGGGTTTTGCTTTCTCACACTCTCACCAACATTTTTGTCCTTTTGATAATAATTATTTTAACTGTGGTGAGATAATATCTCATTGTGGTTTTGATTTACATTTCTTTAGTGATTAGTGATGTTGAGCATTTTTTCATATACTTGGCCATTTGTATGTCTTATTTTGATAAATGTCTATTCAGATCGTGTGGCTATTTTTATATGAGATTATTTATTGTTTTGCTGTTGAGTTGTTTGAGTTCTTTATATATACTGGATGTTTATCCTTGTCAGATGGATAGCTTGCAAATATTTTCTCCCATTCTTTCAGTTGATTCTTCACTCTTTTGATTGTTTCCTTTGCTGTGCAGAAGTTTTTTAGTTTGATGTACTCTCATTTGTCTATTTTAGCTTTTCTTGTCTGTTTCTGAGTTCCTACCCAAAAATCCTTTGCCCAGACTAATGTCCTGAAACATTTTCCATATGATTTTTTTTCTAGTAGTTTCATTGTTTGGAGTTTTATATTTAAGTCTTAAATTTTGCTTTGATTTTTGACATCATGAAAGCTAGGGGTCTCATTCAATTCTTCTGCATACGGATATCCAGTTTTTCCAGCACCATTTATTGGAAGGACTGGTTCTTTCCCTGATGAGTGATCTTGGCACATTTAGTGAAAATCAGTTGGCAGTAAATATGTGGATTTATTTCTGGGTTCTCGATTCTGTTTTCATGCCAATATGATACTGTTTTTTTTTACTATAGCTTTGTAGTATATTTTGAAGCCAGATAATGTGATACCTTCAGCTTTGTTCTCTTTGCTCAGAATTGCTTTGATTATTTGAAGTCTTTTGTGGTTTCATGCACATATTAATAATAACATCATTCCTGGGATTAAATTTTACTTAATCACAGTGACTAATCTTTCTGATGTACTGTTGGATTCAGTTTGCTAGTATTTTGTTGAACATTTTTACATCTTTTTTATTAGAGATATTGACCTGTAGTTTTTTTGTTTTTTATTTTTTTTCATTGTTGTTGTTGTTTTCTTGTGTCCTTGTCTGGCTTTTGTATCAGAATAATGCTGGCCTCATAGAATGCATTTGGAAGAATTACATTTCCTTCAATTTTTTGGAGTAGTTTGAGAAGAATTAGTGTTAATTCTTTAAAAGTTTGGCAGAATTCAGTTACAAAGGCATCTGTTCCTAGGCTTTTCTTTTGGGGAGTTTTCTAAATTACCGATTTAATCTTATTTCTTGTTATTTGTCTGTTTACGTTTTCTGTCTCTTCATGGTTGACTCTTGGTAGGTTGTGTGTGTCCAGGATTTTATCAATGTCTTCTAGGTTTTCTAATTTGTTAGTGTAAGGTTGCTCTAATCATCCTTTGTAGTTCTGTAGCATTCGTTTTAAAGTTTCCTTTTTTGTCTCCAATTTTATTTATTTGGCTCTTCTATTTTTCTTAGTTACTCTAGCTAAAGCTTTCTGGATTTTGTTTGTTTGTTTTTTTTAACTTTTTATTTTATTGATATTTTGTATTTATGTCTCAATTGTATTTATTTCTGATCTTTGTCTTTCCTTCTATGACTTTTTGTTTTTTCTTCCTTTTCTGGTTCCTTGGGGTGCCATATTCAGTTGTCCGTTAGAAATCTTTTTACCTTTTTGATGTAGGCATTTATTGCTATAAATTTCCTCCTTAGTACTGTTCTTAGTACTTCCTTTAGATTTTGGTATGTTATGTTTCCATTTTCATTTCCTTCAACTTTTAAAAAATTTCCTTCTTAATTTCTTCATTGACACATTGGTCATTCAGAAGCATGTTGTTTAATTTCCAAATATTTTTATAGTTTCCAAAGCTTATTTTATTGACTGCTAGTTTTATTCCACTATGATCTGGAAAGATGCTTGACATGTTTCCAATTTTTAAAATTTGTTGAGATTTTCTTGTGACCTATCATGTGACATTTTGTCTTGAATCCTGAAGAATATTCTACATGCTTATAAAAATAATGTGTATTTTGCAACTATCAGATAAAATGTTGTGTACATATTGCTTAGGTCCATTCAGTCTAGATTGTAGTTTAATTCCAATGTTTCTTTGTTGATTTTCTGTCTGGTTGATCTGTCCATTGCTGAAAGTGGGATGTTGAAGTTCAAAACTATGATTGTATTGCAGTCTGTCTCTCCTTTTACATATATTAATATTTGCTATACATATTTGGTTGTTCCAGAGTTGGGTACATATATATTTACAATTATATAGTCTTGCTGAATTGACTCTTTAATTATTTTATAATGACCTGCTTTCTCTCTTTTTATAGTTTTTGACTCAAAGTCTATTTTATCTGATACAGGCATAGCTACTCCTACTCTCTTTTGGATTTGATTTGTGTGGAATATCTTTTGCTATCTCTTCATTTTCAGTCTATGCTTTTCTTACAGGTTAGATGAGTCTCCTGTGGGCAGCTTATAGATGGCTCTTAGCTTTTTATTCATGCAGCTGCTCTCTTTTAATTGGATAATTTAATTCATTTTTATTCCAGGTTTTTATTGATGGGAATTGGCTTACTTCTGACACTTTAAACATTTTTTACTGGTTGTTTTGTAGATCTGTCCTGCTTTCTTCTTCTCTTGCTTTCTTCCTTTGTGGTTTGATGTCTTTCTGTAGTGGTTTGCTTTGGTTCTTTTACTTTTTACTCTTTTGGGTACATTACAAGGTTATGTTTTGTGGTTACATTGAGGTTTAAATAAAACATCTTATGCCTATAATATGTTATAAAGGTACTAAAAGCTTAATTTTGATTGCATACATAAACTATCCACTTTTGCCCCCTTTTCCAAAGTTTTATGTTTGTAATGTCATATTTTACATCTTTTAATAATATTAATCTCTTAAGAGATTATTGTACCATTATTTTAATAGTTTTACTCTTTGACCCTTGTACAAGAGATATAATTGTTTTTACTACTGCTCTTACAGTATTAGTTTTTAGGATTTGACAATGTATAAATTTTTACCAATGAGTTTGGTATTTTCATATGATTTTATGTAATGAATTAGTGCTTTCTTCCTATAGCCTGAAGAACTTAATTTAACATTTTTATAAGGTAGGTCTACTGGTGATAATCTCTCTCAGCTTTTGTTCTTCTGAACAGAAGTCCCTTCAGTTTTGAAACACAGAATTGCTAGATATATTATTCTTGGTTGGAAGTTTCTTTTTTTCAGGATTTTGAATATATTATCCCACTTACTTCTGTTTTACAAGGTTTCTTCTGAGAAGTCTACTGATAATCTTACAGGGGGTTTCCCTATACATGATGATTCACTTTTCCTTTGATTCTTTCGACACTCTTTGTCTTTAATTTTTGACAATTTGACTAAGATATGTCATGGTAAGAATCTCTTTTTTTTCTTTTTTTTTTTAATACTGAGTCTCACTCTGTTGCCCAGACTGGAGTGCTGTGATGCAATCTCAGTTTACTGTAACCTCCGCCTGCCTGGCTCAAGTGATTCTCCTGCCTCAGCCTCCCCAGTGGAGGTGACTCTTGCCACCACACCTGGCTAATTTTTTAATTTTTAGTACAGACAGGGTTGCACCATGTTGGCCAGGCTGGTCTAGCACTTTTGACCTCAAGTGATCCAACTGCCTCAGCCTCCCAAAGTGTTGGGATTAAACGCGTGAACCACCGCTCCTGGCCAAGGATCTCTTTTAGTTCATTTTATTTGGTGTCCCATGGGCTTGTTGAATTGAGCATTGTAATTCTTTCCTCTGAGTTGGAAAGTTGTCTACCATTACTTCTTTGAATTTGTTTTCTGCCCCTTTTTCTATTTCTGGCATGCCAATTATTCATAAATTGTTCTGCTTGATAGTGTCGCATAAGTCTCATAAGCCATTTTCACTCCTTTTTATTCTTTTTTTAAACTCCTCAAATTGTATGGTTTCCAGGGGTCTTTCCTCACATTAAATGATCCTTTTTTTCTGCTTGATCTAGCCTGTTGTTGAACTCCTCTATTAAATTTTTCAGTTTGTTTACAGCCTTATGGAGATGCATGATTTCTATTTGGTATTTTAAAATATTTATTATCTCCTATTTGGGGTCTCAACTTGTTCTTGCAATGTTGTCTTGACCTCTGTGAGCATCTTTATGACAACTGTTTTGAATTCTTTTTGAGTAAATCACAAAATTCTGTTTTCCAGATCAGTTTCAGAGAGTCATCTTTTTCTTTTGTTTGAAATACATTCCCTTTTTTTTTTTTTATTTTACTCACTTCTTTGTGTTGGTTTCTATATATTAGATAAGAAAACAATTTATCTCAACCTTGTTAAACTAGCATTATTTGGAAGGTTTTTTTTTTTTTTTTTTTTTTTTTTTTTTTTTTTTTTTTTTTTTTAACCAATCTTTCCTTCCAGAGATTTTAAGGTGCCCCTCTAATCTTTTTTCTTTTTCGTTTCTTTCTTTCTTTTTTTTTTTTTTTTTTTGGCGTGGACCGTTATCTTTGTTTTTGGTGCCTACCTGGTGCTTAGAATATGTCCCATCTTGTTCATACCCTAAAAAATGATATAAGAGGAGCCACATATTTTAGAGGTACCTGGAAAGATTGGGATGCTGGAAGTGAGTTCCAGTAACTTCTATTTTCATAGTGAGGCCGAATGAGGGCATTTTCCCCCTCTTTATCTAGACTAAGCCAGGGAAGAGGACCTGTGGCTAATACCTGTATTTATGTTCAGGCTACACCTTCTGCTTCTGAAAGGATAGATGCTGGAAATGAGCTTGTTATATGTTCATCTGTTTGTTTTCTGTGGTCTTGGGTCACTCATGATTACAATGTTCCCTTGAAGTCCAGAAATACTTCATTAAGGACACTGTCCCTTAGGTGAAAGCTATGGAAGTTGTGGTGCTTGGTGCATGGCCAAACTCCTTTCAGAAAGACTGGATGTACCTGGATTTACCTCTTGGGTGAACTGGGAAAGGTGGGTTTTATGAAGTGTCAAGCTCTGGCTCTGGCTACGGTAGTTAGATTGGTTATTTGTTTGATTGTATTCCCTGTTAGCTCCTTGATGCAGTTCATTAGAGTGTAGGCCATCAATTAGCCACTGAGAATATGTGTCATGAGCCACTTTCAGAAAGAACGTAAGAGCTTCATGTTCCTGCCCCCTTTTTTGCATACTTCAAGTGGGTATAGGGCCTGGAAGTGTTTGGATGTCCATTTAAGACCACCTCTTTGTTCTGGGATCAAGGGAGATTCACATATGCCTAGGCCAGAGCTACTAGGTTTAGAATGGAGTGTTTTAGGAGGCAGCTCTAACAACTGGGGTTTCTCCTGTATGTTCTGGATCTCTTCTAGGGAGAAACAGGGAGTTATTTGTTGTTGCTGTTTTTTAGGCCTCTTCTTTTCCCTAATCCTAGGGGATATAATACCCTACAAGCCTACATGCTTGTACAAAAGCCACGGTCACATGGTCATTGGTTACTGCCTTTTTTTTTTTTTTTTTTTTTAACCTGGGTTTAGAGAGACACATGCGTATGCCAGCCCTTTCAGTTTCCAGAGTTAGGAGATATCCATTTAAGACCACCTCTTTTTTTGGGATCAAGGGAGATTCACATATGCCTAGTCCCTCTGTGCCCAGAGCAACTAGGTTTAGAATGGGAGGCTTTTCGGAGGCAACTTTAACAACTGAACCTTCTCAGAGTATGTTCTGGATCTCTTCTAGGGAGAAACACGGAGTTGTTTATTTGTTGTTGTTTTTTAGCCCTCTTCTTTGCACCAATCCTAGGGGATGTAGTACCTTAAAGAGCCCATACACTTGTACAAAGCCAAGGTTACTGCATTTTTTTTTTTTCACCTGTGGTTTACAGAGACACAGGAGTGTGCCAGTCCTTTCTGCTCCCAGGGCTAGGAGATTTATGATTCAGTCAGGTAGGCAGATGTTATAAGAGTTGGGGTGTTTGGTGTGGTTGTAAACTTTACTCTGGTTGCCCCCAGGTTGATAACTGACTACCTCTTTTAACTACCTGATGCAAGTTGGTTAGAAGTCAGGCTACCTGCAGCCACTGCAGGGGTATTTCACAAACCCCTTACGGGGGAAACAAAGGGTTGTGTCTTTTTTTTAAAAAAATTTATTTATTAATTATTATTATTATACTTTAAGTTCCAGGGTACATGTGCATAACGTGCAGGTTTGTTACATATGTATACTTGTGCCATGTTGGTGTGCTGCACCCATCAACTCGTCAGCACCCCTCAACTCGTCATTTACATCAGGTATAACTCCCAGTGCAATCCCTCCCCCCTCCCCCCTCCCCATGATAGGCCCCGGTGTGTGATGTTCCCCTTCCCGAGTCCAAGTGATCTCATTGTTCAGTTCCCACCTATGAGTGAGAACATGCGGTGTTTGGTTTTCTGTTCTTGTGATAGTTTGCTAAGAATGATGGTTTCCAGCTGCATCCATGTCCCTACAAAGGACACAAACTCATCCTTTTTTATGGCTGCATAGTATTCCATGGTGTATATGTGCCACATTTTCTTAATCCAGTATATTATGGATGGTATATTATATTTTCTGTCACTAGTCATAGAAAATATAGTCATATCACCAACATTGGGAAATTGGAAGCTTCTGACTCTCCCTCCACACACAGATATACCAAGTAAACATCTATCCATAAATCAGCACCCTCTGAGAGAAAATCAGAGAGCAATTGAGGGAATCCTACCCATCGAACCACTGAGCAAACATGCACATTGAGTATGTAGGAGAAGCCAAGGCACACTTGCATGGACCACACGTTGGGCACTGCAACATAAAATTGGGAAACAATTATCCAACACCTAGTTTCCCTCTGTGGTGAAGGGGGTCTGGGTCTTCACCAGATTCAAAATTTAAGTTTAATCTGGGCCAGATTCAAAATTTAAGTTTTCAAATTCCTTTATATGACGACACACAATTTTTTTATTTATTCTAATTTTTTTTTGTTTTCTGATAATAAAGTTTTTATGTGCTCAGTCTATAGAGCTTAGAAATTATAGAAAAGTAAAATAACATTAAAATATTTAAAAATAAAGTGTCTTTCATTTTTCTTTATGCATGAATAAACTTGGTGTGCTTTTTCTTGTAATGTTTCATCATATATTCTAATATCAACAATATTCATTTACATAATTTTAGTAGCTGCATAATGATCTATCTCATAGATGAATCACATACTTTTACATAATTATTTTCTTCCTGAAATATGGAATATTTCCAAAATTTTGCTATTCTAAAAACACACACACACAAAGGAAGAAAAAACTTCCACTTGGATAAATTTCCATATGATGTTTCTATATCTGAACATATTATTTTCATAGCAAAGATTCCTTGAAGTAAAATTACTACAACGAAGTGCATAAACCTTTTTGAAAGCTCTTGATAAATATTGCTAAAATGCCCCTTAGGTCGCCTCTAGCAATTTACACTCTCATCATTGGCTATTCTTAAGTGGACCCAGTGAGCTTTGATTATCATTACTGTTTCTAACCTGTGTCAGTTTGACAGCTGAAAAATGAGATCTCATTGTACTTCCTATGTTTTTCATTTATCTGTCTATAAGTGGAAATAAGTTTTTTGTTAGTCATTTATATTCTTTTCTCTTTTAATTGACTTTCTAAACCTTTGCATGTTATTGTTTTCATGATACTGATTTAACACAGTATGTTTTTAGCAGTGTATATTCTGAAAACTTTTCTTCTAAACTCCATTTTTTACTTTTGTACATATCTTTAAATTATTCTACAGATACATTATTTATTCATTTCATCTTTAAAATTTACCCATGACATAATCATTTACAAGTTACTTGCATTTTAAGTTATTTTTAATGTATTTTATAGTTTTTTTTTAATTTATAGATTTACTTTCGTATGTTTTGCTAGATCAGAATTTCAGCTGTAATTCAATAAAGCTGCAGGATATAAACTGAGCCACAAAATCGGTTTTGTTTCTATACACTAACAACAAACTATCTAAAAAAGAAATTAATAAAACAATCCTATTTACAATAACATCCAAAAGAATATACTACTTGCAAATAAATTTAACTCTGTAGGTGAAAACTCTATACACTGAAAACTATAAAACATCCATAAAAGAAATTGGAAGTTATCTTGTGTTCATGGATTGGAAGAATAAATATTGTCAAAATGTCCATACTACACAAAGTGATCTACAATTTCAGTGAGATCATTATCAACATTCCAATATCATTTTTCACAGAAATAGAAAAAAATTCCTAAATGCATGTGGATCCACAAAAGAACCCAAATAGCCAAGGTAATTTTGAACAAAAAAAACAAAGCTGAAACCATCACACTATCTGACTTCAAAATATACTTTAAATCTATGATAACCAAACAGAATGGTATTGGCCTTAAATGCAGACACATAGATTAACGGAACAGAATAGAAAATCCAAAAATAAACCTACACATGTATGATCAACTAATCTTCAACAGAAGCATGAAGAATACACAATAAAGAAAGGACAGTCTCCTTAATAAATGGTATTGAAGAAACTGCCTATCCACATGCAAAACAACAAAATTGGATTCCTATCTTCTACCATACACAAAAAATCAACACAAAATAGATTAAATATTTAAATGTGAGACCTAAAACTACAAAACTCTTAGAAGAAAACACAAGGAAAATCTTCCTTGACATTAGTCCTGGAAATGATTTTTTGTACTTCGCTCCCAAACCATAGGAAGTGAAAGTAAAAATACATAAGGGCATCCCCATTGAATTAAAAAATTTCTGCACAACAAAGGAAACAATCTGCAAAATGAAAAGGCAATCTATGGAAAGGGAGAGAGTACTTGCATTGCAAATCAAATATCAGATTTCTTATGATGGCTATAATGAAAAATAAAAAGTAAATATTGGCAAGGATGTGGAGAAAATGGAAACCCTGTGCATTGTTGGTAGAAACATCAATTGGCACAACCATTATGGAAAATAGCATAGAGGTTTATCAAAATATTTTAAAAAGAACTACCATATTATTCAACAATCCCACCTCTGGGTTATATTCAAAGGAAATGAAATCAGTATGTCAAAGAGATATCTATGCTTCCATGTTCATTGTAGCATTATTGACAATTGTCAAGATGTGGAATCAACCTACATGTTAATCCACAAATGAATGGATAAAGGAAATATAAGATGAAAAAATAAAACATAAAATTATTTAGTTTCAAATATATAAATCATGCCATTTGGGACAACAAGGATGAACCTGGAAGAAATTATGTTAAGTGAAATAAATGAGACACAGAAAGACAAATACTGTATGATATCACTTATATGTGGGATCTATAAAAGTGGAAAATAGGAGTGGTTACCAGAGGTTGTGGGGGTGGGAGAAATAGGGAGATGTTGGTTGAAGGACACCAACTTTCAGTTATAAGACAGGTAAGTTCTGGCCGGGTGCGGTGGCTCATGCCTGTAATCCTAGCACTTTGGGAGGCCGAGGCAGGTGGGTCATCTGAAGTCAGGAGTTCGAGACCAGCCTGGCCAAAATGGCGAAACCCTATCTCTACTAAAAATACAAAAATTAGCTGGGCACAGTGGCGGGCGCCTGTAATCCAAGCTACTTGGGAGGCTGAGGCAGGAGAATCGCTTGAACCTGGGAGGCAGAGGTTGCAGTGAGCCAAGATGACGCCATTGTACCCCAGTCTGAGCAACAGAGAGAGACTCCAAAAAAAAAGATAAGTTCTGAGATCTTATGTATAGCATTATGCATAGCATAATGGCTATAGTTAATAATAATGTATACTTAAAATTTGCTTAGAGACTAGATCGTAAGTATTCTTGCAACAGCAACAAAAAGGTAACTATGAGAGGTAATGGATCTGTTAATTAGCTTGATTTTGTAAGTATTTCACAATATGTACATATATAAAAACATCACATTGTATACCTTAAATGTATACATTTTTAATTTATCAGTTCTACCTCAATAAAGCTATGGGGGGGGGGAAGATCTAAGTTCTTTGTGTCACACGTGTCCGTATAGAAGACCACCTAAACAGGCTTTGTGTAAGAAACAAGGCTGTCTATTCGCTTGGGTGCAAGTGGGCTGAGTCTGAAAAGACAGTCAGCGAAGGGAGCTAGGAGAGGGGCAGCTTTATAGGACTTGGGTAGGCAGTGGAAACTTACAATTGAAGGTGGTTATGTGTTGTCAGCAGGGAAGGGGGTCACAAGGTGCAGGGTGGGGAGATCGTGAGATCCATTGTCCTGGAGAAGAATGTCATAAGGTCAATCGATCAGTTAGGGTAGGGCTGGAACAAGTCATAATGGTGGAATGTTGTAAGGTTGGTTACTCAGCTAAGGCAGAAACTGGCTGTTTCACTTCTTTTGTGGTTTTTCGGCTGCTCCAGACTTCTTGGCTCCTGCAGGCCATCTGGATGTATACATGCAGGTCACAGGGGTTACAATGGCTGAGCTCCGGTTCAGAGGCCTGGCTATTTGTTTGTGTGTGTTGTATCTTCCAAAGGTTTTGGAAAGAGAGGATATGTAAAAGGATATATAGATTTATATATATATATATATTTTTACAGATTTATATATCAACCTATAAACTGATAGCTATATTTTATATTTATATAAATTTATATAAATTTAGAGATTTATATATAAATCTATAAACTGATAGCTATATTTTATATGCTTTAATCAATTAGCACTTTCCTTTACCACTGTCTCAAGATATTTGCAACAATCTGAGCATAGCCTCTCTCTTATATATAAAACTATACTATGTGCAAGTACATAAAAATTACTATATAAGTATATACATATCTGTCTGATGATCAGAATTTACAGGACAACGTGTGTTCTAGCCTTTATTAAAATATCTCTATTCCTTCACTGTGTTGTTTTGTAATGCTTTTTGTATCATATCACATGTATATTATGTATTATATTATTATATAGTCTCTGGTCCATATCAGAACTACTTATGTTAGCTCACTGATCTGTTATAACCATAAATCACTCATTTATTTGCTATACTTTTTAAAATGATTCATTGTAGAATAATCGACTGTGCAAGTGTTTTATTTCCCCTTTTCAAAATGGTTTATCTGATTTTTTTCCAAGTAACTTAAAATTATTTTGTCAAAATCCAAATAACTTTCTCTTGGTGTCTTTAATATGATGACAGCCAATGCAAAATAATTTTAAGCATAAGTAAAATCTTTTTAAAAATTCAATATTTCGATCTAGCAAAATGCTGTTTCTTTATTTAAATTTTCATAGCTCATAGAAATGTTGTGGCTTTGTTTATGTAAATTCCAGTCATTCCCCATTAAAATCGGTTATTTCTATAATATATATATAAAATACTTTGTTTTTATTTTAGGAAATTTCAATACATTGTAAATTCTAATGGGACTTTAGTGATATATAGGAAGGCTGATACCTTTTCAATTAGGTATTTTACTAGGCTTTGTTGTTAATTCTATTATAGTTAATCATCTGGAAACTTTAAAATCAAATGTGATGACATCATTGCAATAATTTTGTATTATTCTTTCCACTAGATTTAACTCATTACTTGTTCTCTTTTCTTTTCTTTTTACTTTGACTATAGCTTTCAAAAAATGTTAAATATGAATGCCACTACCAAACTTTATAAAATTATTTATAAACTGGAGAAAATTTCATTACAGCTGTGTTTTCCAAAGTGTTATCCTTGAAGTATTAGTCTCTCCAGATGCTCTGCAAGAAAAAATTTTGTATTTAAAAAAAAAAGTCTGTGAAAGTTTTCATTAAGGTGTTATAATGTATTTTTGCATGGTAAAAATCTAAGAAATTCTACAGTAGTAAAAAAAAAAAAAATTAATTGTGTTTTACTTCATTTCCTTCTAACAGTTTTTTCATAGTATTTTAATTAAAAAGTTATTAGGGGCTAGGTGTGGTGGCTCATGCCTGTAATCCCAGCACTTTGGGAGGCCAAGGTGGGTGGATCACCTGAGGTCGGGAGTTCGAGACCAGCCTGATCAACATGGAGAAACCCCATATCTACTAAAAAAAAAATACAAAATTAGCTAGGCATGGTGGTGCATGCCTGTAATCTCAGCTACTTGGGAGGCTGAGACACAAGAATCGCTTGAACCCAGGAGGCAGACGTTGTGGTGAGCTGAGATCATGCCATTGCATTCCAGCCTGGGCAACAAGAGTGAAACACCATCTTAAAAAAAAAAAAAGAAAAAGAAAAAAGTCATTAGGATTCATTTTTCCTTGAACAAAATTATCTATCAGTTAATACCAAGAATAGGAGTGGAGATGGGAAAAAATGTTCTTCTCTGTGGGCAGACAATAAGGAATGCATTGTCTGAAAAAAATTAAAAGTGTTAATAAAGCTGAACTAAAGAACAGTTTTATTATTGCTCTATATCTATAATTCTCACCCCAAAATCTTTGGTTGATCTGAGCTCTACATTTAGATAATTGTTTTTGTTTCTGTTGAGTCTGTAGGATATGTGTATAAGATTCCATTTTGACCATTTTTTAAAATTATCCTTTAATAAGTATTATAGTCTACATGGTAGTTAGTTTGAAATATTCGCATTTAGATAGTGACTCCCAAGACATACAGAATCAACTACATGTGTTATTTTGGAGAGTTCGTTGGTAAAGGATAGAATTGTCATACTTAATTGGGGCCAAGTTTCTATCACTGTGGGTCTATGTAGTCCTTCACTGAAACTGCATATTTGAAGTAAACAATCATAACATAATGGTAGCAAAGACAAAGAAACAGAAGGTGTGTTATTTTGATTCTATAATTCAATATGTACCCTTTGAGATTTTATTTGTGTTTAGGAGTATAATATTTGTGTTGGCTAGAGGCAGATTTTGGTCCCTACATAAAAAATTTTGCTAAAATAGAATGATATATTTAAGTTGGCATTTTTAGTTATTCCTATTTGGGCAGCAGAGCTGGCCTTTGTTCTCCTGAATCAGTCATTGGCTCAGACTGGGAGTGAGGCATCTCCCATTAGGAGAAGATAATTCTTCACAGGAGGAACTGCTGTGAGCAGTTAGCACCCAACCCTCACAGCAGCTGGGGGTGGTTCACTGGCCTGGTAAGGACTCTGAGTGTGGAACCAACAGAATGCAGTGCAGCGTCAAACTTGTATTCTGTTAAAGAGTTCTTCAGTTTCTTTTTCAAAAAGACACCTAAGGTAGGCATAAAAAAATTTCCTTTCTGCTTAAAAAAATTCATTGCCTGGAATCTGGGAATTTTATCTAATATGATTAAGAAAACAGCCTTTGCAGATGTGATTAAGAATATTGAGATAGGGAGATTAGCCTGGATTTTGCAAGTGGATCCACAGTGCGATCTCATGTATCCTTATAAAAAGGAGGTTGAAGGAGATTTTGCACAAAAGACACAGAAGAGGTGATATGATTACAGAGGCAGAGATTAGAAGGGTGCCGTGGCAAATCAAAAATGGTGGCAGCCTCCAGGAGCTAGAAGGAGCAAGGAATGAATTCTCCCCTAAAACCTCCAGGGGCGTGGCCCTACTAACACCTTGATCCATATTGTGAAATAATATATTTGTCTTATCTTAAGCCACCACATTTGTGTTAATTTGTTGCAGTAGCCATAAGAAACTGATGCAACACTGTATTCAAATTCACAGGTAAATAACTCTGAATTAGGCAGACTTCCTTATTCTTACCACATTTGTGCCAGATCTGTAAATAAACTTTTTCCCAATATTCATCGATTTTTCTCTTAGCAAGTTTTTTTTGTCTATATTGTTGGTGCTACACAAATGAATCTTATTTTGTACTACCTTTCATTAATTGTTTCATGTGTATTTTTTCTCTTTTATTCATTAGCCTATAATGTCCTATTGAACAGAACCTATTTTGATAAAGGTAGAAAGAAAATAATTTTTAAAGTCAACTTTTCTTGGTTCTGAATTTCAGACTCTAAGCAAGATACTTAAAGTATTACACCCTCAGGTTTTTTATATATAACACAGTGATAATAGTACCTATGGTGTAAAGGATTATTGCATAGACTAAACAAGGAACAAATGCAGAGCACCTGGCTCAGAGTAGGAATCAGATAAAATTCCCTTTCTTCTTCTTACCCTGAGTAAAAAATACATCCTTGGCACTACCACACCTTTGGGTAAATACTGTACTTGCTTAGGACACACATACAATTAAAACTTTAAATTGAAATACTCTTAACATTTAATATTTACAGGGGGTACATATATTATTTGTATATCAATGTTATACATTGGAGTGGAAGGGGACTTGGGAACACTTTAGGGCTCTGAGGGCTGAATTTTTTTTTTTTGCCCTGTTATAAATCATTCTGCATGAGGAAACAGTCAAAAACAATTGTTACTAACACTTTTAAATCTGATACTTTTTTGCAATCTGAACATAAGAAAGCAATCACTGGTATGCTAGCTCCTTCAAATGTACCTAGATATGTGACATCTTTTTGGTGTGGTCTGGATGTTGCTATATGTCTTTGCATATGTTAGTAAGTCTAACTAATTGTCAAGAATAGACACTAGAAATATTAGGTTGGTGGAGAAGTAATTGCAGTTTATGCCATACTTTTAATAGCAAAAACCGCAATTACTTTTGCACCAACCTAATACAAATGGCATTCCCAGGAACGAATGCTATTTCTGGGCCTCGTATTGAGCCATTTTCATAAGAAAGAGACCATGAAAAAGATGAAAGTTAATTAGCTCAAAAGAAAGGTGGATTTAAAAGAAACTAAAATAATTAGGGGAAATAGAGTAATATCCAATAGATATTTTGGTGACCCAGTGAGTCCAGGACATGCTGGATAGGTAGAAAAGCCAAATAATCTCAAAAGATAATATAAATACATTTTTTTTTCTTGTAATCTCAATAGCAAGTGGCTCAGGGTATGCCCTGAGCTGCTGGATCAAACTAGTTCTTAGAGTTCATTAATTAATCTAATTTGCTGCTAGATCCACTGTGAGTTTGTCTTTCAGCCTTGCCAGTGACACTCTTGTGTTGTCCTTGTTTGCCTGCAGATTCTGACCAGCAGCAAATGTGTGTCTATGTGTGTAAATAAACCCTGGCCTATACCAGGAGTATCAGGAATAATATAACTAATTTATTGAGAAGATTGGTAAGGGAAAGTGTTTGCTTTTGAAAATGTTTTTCTCTCTCTCTTTATATGTGTGTGTGTGTATGTGTCTGTGTGTGTGTGTGTGTGTGTGTATATATATATATATATACAGATTAAAAAGGTTACTAATAAGGAACAGAAAACCAAACACTGCATGTTCTCACTCATAAGTGGGAGTTGAACAATGAAAACACATGGACACAGGGAAGGGAACATCATACACTGGGGCCTGTTGGGGGTTGGGGGTTAGGGGAGGGATAGCAAAGCATTATTTTCTTACAGTCCTCATCTGAGTTAATCCAACCCCAGCTACCCAGTAACCCAAACTAGAAATCTGGAACGTGGTTTAAGTATAGCAAAGGCTTGGATAGCCTAGGTTTGACTTCACTTTTCATGACTTTGAATAACTTTGCCTCTCAGTGCCTCAGTTTCTCATATACAAAATGAGAATATAATAGTGTATTATAATGCATTCCAGGATTCTTGTGAGGATTAAATGAGAGTTTATATATTTAGTGTTTAAAATTCAATAAATGTATATCTTTATTCCTTTTTTTATGCACTACATTCAATCTGTAAGTTTATTATTTTATTTTCTCTTATCAGAAATTTCCTTTGCATCATTATCACTGCCTTGCTTCAAGTCCTTCCAGTCTGGCTTTCCTGGATAACCTGTGTCCAGTGTTTGCAAATTACTTCAACCATCTCTCTCCACTCTTCCCCTTAGTCGTATTTCTTCTCTGGTGGTGTGTACTGCTGATGGAGTGTGTTTTCTTGATATAAAATATTTTACATATTTATGGAGTACATGTTAGTATTTGTTACATGTATAGAAACTGTAAGCTGGGCACCATGGCTCACGCCTGTAATCCCAGCACTTTGATAGGCCGAGGCAGACAGAGCACCTGAGGTCGGAAGTTCGAGACCAGCCTGACCAACATGGAGAAACCTCGTCTCTACTAAAAAATACAAAACTAGCTGGGCATAGTGGTGCAAGCTTGTAAGCCGAGCTACTCGGGAGGCTGAGGCAGAAGAATCGCTTGAACCTGGGAGGCAGAGGTTGTGGTGAGCGGAGATCATGCCATTGCACTCCAGCCTGGGCGACAGAGTGAGACTCAGTCTCAAAAAAAAAAAAAAAAAAAAAAAGACAATGTATTGATCACGTGAGGGGGTGTTTGGTATATCCATAACCTTGAGTATTTACCATTTCTATGTGTTGGTAACATTTCAAGTCCTTTCTTCTAGCTACTTTGAAATATACTATACAATGTTGCTGACTATAATCACCCTACTCTACTATCAAATAATGGGGTTTTTTCTATCTGACTATATGTTTATATTCATGAATCAACCTTTCTTTATCCCCCCTTTCACTCTTGCACCTTTCCCAACCTGTGGTATATATCATTATATAACATTCTATTTTCTAATTCCAGAAAATCAGTTTTTTTGTTTGTTTGTTTGTTGTTTTGTTTTGAGACGAAGTCTCGCTCTGTCGCTCAGGCTGGAGTGCAGTGGCGCGATCTCGGCTCGCTGCAAGCTCAACCTCCCAGGTTCACGCCATTCTCCTGCCTCTGCCTCCCAAGTAGCTGGGACTACAGGTGCCCACCACCACGCCCCGCTAATTTTTTTGTATTTTTAGTAGAGATGAGTTTTCACCATGTTAGCCAGGATGGTCTCAATCTCCTGATCTCGTGATCCGCCTGCAAAGTGCTGGGATTACAGGCATTAGCCACGGCGCCCGGCCCAGAAAATCAGTATTTTAGCTCTCACATATGAGTAAGAAAATGTAGTATCTGTCTTTTTGTGTCTGACTTATTTAAATTAACATAATAGCCTTCAAGCTCCACCCATATTTCTGCAAATAACATGATTTTATTCATTTTGATAGCCCAATAGTATTTTGTTGTGTATATATACCACATTTTTAAATTTATTAATCCACCAATGACACTTGGGTTGATTCCAAATCTTTGCTATTGTAAAGAGTGTTGCAATATTCTTTTGATATACAGATTTCTTTTCCTTTGGATAAATACCCAATAGTGGAATTGCTGGATAATAACATAGTATTAATTTTTTTTGAGAAAACTCCATACTGTTTCCCACAGTGGTTGTACTAAATTACATTCCCACCAACAGTGTACAAGAGTTCCCTTTTCTACTCATCCTTGACAGTATCTGTGCTTTTTTGTTGTTTGATTTTTAAGTAATAGCCATTCTAACTTGGATAAAATGGTATTGCATTGTGGTTTTGATTTGCATTTCCCTAATGATTAGTGATGTTGAGTATTTTTTTATATACCTGATAGCCATTTGTATGTCTTATTAAAAATTGCATTCATGTCCTTAACACATTTTTTAATGGGATTATTTGATATTGGTTGTTGAGTTGCTTTCGTTCCTTGTATATTCTGGATATTAATTAGTCCCTTGTCAGATAAATAGTTCGTAGAAGTTTCTCCCATTCAACAGATTGTTTCTTTGTGCATTTTTTCCTTTGCTGTGAAGAAGGCTTTTAGTTTAATTTAGTCCTACTTGTCTATTTTTGTTATAGTCGTCTGTGCTTTTGCAGTATTAGCCATGAAATGTTTCCCAAGACCAATGTCTTAAAGCATTTTCCCTATGTTTTTCTCTAGTAGTTTTATAGTTTTGGGTATTATATTTAAGTCATTCTTCTGTATATGGATATCCAATTTTCCTGGCACTACTTTTTGAAAAGGATGTCCTTTCCCCATTGTGTGTTCTTGGCAACTTTATATTAAAACAACAACAACAACAAAAAAACCCATTGCTTGTAAATGCATGGATTTATTTCTGGACTGTCTATTCTGTTCCATTTGTCTATGTGTCTATTTTTATATCAATACCATGCTGTTTGGGGTGCAAAAGACTTGTAATGTATTTTGAAGTCAGGCAGGGTGATGCCTCCAGCTTTGTTCTTTTTTGTTCAGGTTTCCTTTGGCTATTTGAGCCCATTTTTGTTTTCATACAAATTTTAGCATTTTTCTTAATCTCTGTGAAAATAGAAAATACTTAGGGATTGCACTGAATCTATATATTGCTTTGTGCACTATGGTCATTTTAACAATATTGATTCTTTTGATCCATAAGCATGGGATGTATTTCCATTTGTTTGTGTACTCTTCAATTTTTTTCATTAGTGTTTTGCAGTTTTCCTTGCAGATATTTTTCACCTCCTTAAATTTATTCCTAAGTATTTTATTTTTGGGAGCTGTTATAAATGGGATTACTTTCCTGATTTCTTTGTCATCTAGCTCATTATTAGTGTATAGTGTATTGATTTTTTATGTTGATTTTATATTATGCAACTTTACTGAATTTATTAATTAAATCTACAAGGCTTTTGGTGGAGTGGTTAAGTTTTTCTAGATATCTGATTATATCATTAGGAAAGAGGAACAATATGACTTCCTATTTTTCACTTTGGATGCCTTTTATTTCTTTCTCTTGACTGATTGCTCTTATCAGGACTTCCAGGACTATGTTGAATAGCAGTGGTGAAAGTGGGCATCTTTAACTTGTTCCAGTTCTTAGAGGAAACACTTTCAGTTTTTCCCCATTTAGTATGATTTTAGCTGTGAGTTTGTCATATATGGCCTTTATTATTTTGAAGCATATTCCTTCTATTCGTAGTTTGTTGAGAATGTTTATCATTTTTAAGTGATGTTGAATTTTATCAAATGCTTTTTCTGCATCTTTTGAGATGATCATATTATTTTGTTGAAGTGATGTATCATGTTTACTAATTTGTATATGTTGAATAATCCTTGCATCCCTAGTGTAAATCCAAGTTGGTCGTGGTGTATTATCTTTTTGGTGTGCTGTTGAATTCTGTTTGTTAGTATTTTGTTAAGGACTTTCGGCATCTATGTTCATCAGGGATATTGGCCTATAGTTTCTTTTTGTTGTGTTCTTGCCTGGTTTTTGGTATCAGGGTAAGGTTGGCCTCATAGAATGAGTTATGGAGAGTTCCCTCTTCAATTTTTTGAAGTAGTTTTAGGGGCATTGGTATTTTTTTTAACATGTTTGGTAGAATTCGGCCATTAATCCATCCAATTCTAGGCTACTTTTTGTTGGAAGACTTGTAGTATATGATTCAATCTCACTACTTGTTATTGGTCTGCTCAGGTTTTCTGTTTCTTCCTGATTCAGTCTTGGTAGGTTTTATGTTTCCAGGAATATATTAATTCCTCTATGTTCTCCTGTTTATTGGCATATAGTTGCTCATAATAGTCTCTCATTCTCTTTTTAAATATTTCTCTGATATCAATTGTAATATCTCCTTTTTCATTTCTGATTTTGTTTATTTGGGTCTTCTCTCTTCTTTGTTAGTTTGGCTAGAGGTTTATACATTTTGCTTCTTTCCAGAGACCCAAATTTTATTTGGTTTATCCTTTGTATTTTTTAAGTCTCTCTTATTTAGTTCTGCTGAGATCTTTATTATTTCTTTACTTCTAGTAAATTTGGTTTTTTTTTTTCCCCTAGCTTTTCTAGTTCCTTGAAGTACATTATTAGGTTGTTAATTTGAAATATTTCTACTTTTTTGATGTATGCATTTATTGCTATAAACTTTTCTTTTTCACTGCATTTGCTGGTTTCTACAGGTATTGGCATATTGTGTTTTCATTTTTATTTGTTTTGAGAATATTTTTTATTTTCATCTTAATTCTTCATTAACTCAATGGTCATTAAGGAGCATGTTATATAATTTCCATGTATTTGTATATTTTCCAAAGTTCCTCTTAGTGTTGATTTTTATTTTTATTCCATCGCGGTCTCAGAGGATACTTGATATAATTTTAAGTTTTTAAAAATTTGTAGATATTTGTTTTGTGTCCTATTATATAGTCTCTCCTAGAGAATGTTCCATGTGCTAATTAGAATAATGTATATTCTGCAATTGATTGAAAATTTTCTGTAAATGTCTACAATATCCATTTGGACTAGAGTCCAATTTAAATCCAATGCTTCCTTATTGATTTCCTGTCTAAATTGTCTATCTAATGCTGAGAGTGGAGTGTTGATATCCCTCACTATTGTTGTAGTAGATGTAGCTCTCTTTTTACATCTAGTAATATTTGTGTTATGAATCTGAGTGTTCCAATGTTGGGTGCATATATATTTAGAATTGTTATATCATGTTGCTAGATTGATCAATTTTTAAATCATATATTGACCGTCTTTGTCCTTTTTAAAACTGTTTTTTATTTATAATCTATTTTACCTGATATAATTATAACTAATTCTGTCAGCTTTTGTTTACCATTTGCATGGAATATCTTTTTCTATCCCTTTATTTGGAATTGACATGTGTATTTGCAAGTTAAATATGTTTGTTCTAGGGTAGTTGGATTGTTTTTCTTTATTCATTTTTCTCTATATCTTTCAAATGGAGAATTTAATCCATTCATATTCAAGGTTGTTATTGATATGAGGTTTTTTTTTACTATCATATTGTTAATTGTTTTCTGGTTGTTTTGTATATTCTTTTTTCCTTTCTTTTTCTCTTATTGTTTGTCATTGTAGGTTGGTATTTTACTGTAGTAGTACCATTTAAGTCCTTTATGTTCCTCATTTGTGTATTTGGTTTACCACTGACTTTTATCCTTTCATGTGTTTTTATGACTATAATTCATCCTTTAGCTTTAAAGTTTTGAACTCCCTTGAATTTTTCTTATAAGGCTAGTTTCAGAGTGATGAATTCCTTTAGCATTTGCTTACCTGGAAAAGACTCAATTTCTTCTTCATTTATGAAGGATAATTTTGTTGGACATAATATCCTTTGGTGAACGTTTTTTGTTTTCTTCCAGCACTTTGAATATGTCATACCATTCTCTTCCTGCTTGTAAGGTTTCTGCTAAGAAATCCACTGTTATTCTGATGGGGGTACCTAGGTGCTTTTCTCTTGCTCTTTCTATTATCCTTTATTTTGCTTTGACTTGAGACAGTTTGACTATAATGTGTGATATGGTTTGGCTGTGTGTCCCCACCCAAAATCTCATCTTGGAATTGTGATCCCCATAATCTTCAAATGTCAAGGGCGGGATTACCTGATGGAGGCAATTGGATCATGAGGGTGGTTCCCCCATATGGCTCTCATGATAATGAGTGAGTCTCTTGAGATCCGATGGTTTTTGAGTAACTAGCATTTCCCCTGCTTGCAGTCACTCTGTCCTGCCACCCTGTGAAGAAGGTGTCTGCTTCTCTTTTGCCTTCCGCCATGACTGTAAATTTCCTGAGGCCTCCCCAGCCATGCTGAACTGTGAGTCAATTAAAACTTTTTCCTTTATAAATTACCCAGTCTTGGGTATTTCTTCATAGTAGTGTGAAAATGGACTAATACAATGTGTAAAGGAGAAAACCTTTTTGTATTATATTTGTTTGGGGATCTTTGAATTTCTTGCATCTGGATGTCTAGGTTTCTTGCTAGAATTAGGAAGTTTTCATCTAATATTTCATTAAATATATGTTCTAACATTTTTATTCTGTGTCCCTAAGGACACCAATAATTCAAATTTTTTCTATTGTTTTCTATTCACTTGTTTTCTATTGTTGCAAATGTCATGAAGACTTTGCTCATTTTTTTTCTTTTTTCTTTGTTTTTATCGAATTGCATTATTTCAAAAGACCTATCTTCAAATTCTGAGATTCTTTCTCCTGATTGATCTAATACATTGTTGAAACTTTCAAATGTATTTTATATTTCAGTCAATGAATTATTTAATTCCAGAATTTTTGTTCTTTTGTTTTAATATCTATCTCTTTGGTAAACTTCTCATTAACATCCAGAATTGTTCTTATGATTTCTCTGTATTGCTATTTCAAACTCTTATTTATCTTGCTGAGTTTCTTTAAAAATTAGAATTCTGAATTCTTTTTCCAGGATTTTGTAAATTTCTTTTTGATTAGGATATATTGCTGTAGATTTACTTTTGGAGATATTGTATTTCCTTGCTTCTCCATGTTTTCTGTGTGCTCACATTAATATAAATGTATCTAATGTAAGAGTCACTTCTTCCAATTGTTGAATTTGCCTCTATAGGAAAGGATTTTTGCCTGAAACTGTGTGTGTGTGTGTGTGTGTGTGTGTGTGTGTGTGTGTGTGTAGTATAATCTTTGTATGATTTTTAAGCTGTAAATAGTGTCAGTGGTATCCGGGATTTTCTTTGCGGTTTAGGAGGTGTTTATTAGTGGAGGCTTTGGTGAAGTTTTGCTGAGGACTAGGAAGCCAGGTGGGCCAGTCTCCAGGCCCCAGTGGCGGTGGCAGTAGGCTAAGTATGTCTGTCTTTGAGCCTCAGTGTGGCATACACTGGCACCATAATTAACAAGTCCATGGTGGCTGTTTTTGGGTTTCCAGGTGGCTTGTTCAGATGCTGGCAGTGGCAATGGTAGGCCAGGATTATGGGCAGGCTCTTGTGTCCCTGGACAGCAGGTATGATGTGGATGATGGCAGAAGCAATAGTCGGGTGTACCCCCTGGTCTTTGCTGGTGGTGGTGTTGGCTATGACGGGTTGAGTAGACCAGTCCCCTAGCCCTCTAGGAGTGCATGAAGATGGGTGCTAACTATGTTAATATCAGCAGGTAGTGTTTTCCTGACCACAGACTCTGGGAGAAGTGTTCAGGTGCCAACAGTGGTCGACTGATAGGAGCAATCGCCAGGTCCCTGGATCATATGCTTGAATAAAGGGGGGTTGGGGCATGTAGGACTAGGCCAGTGGACTTGTTTCAGTCCCCATGGTCATGTGTTCAGGCACTTGCTGTGATAGGCAATGACAGCATTATCCTCAATTTTCCAGCATAATGCTCATGTATGTTCACTGGCGGCTGCACTGTGAAACAACCAATGCAAAGGGCAGGGACCCTCTCAGCAGGAGCAGGATAATCAGGTAGCTGTGGGATGTGAAGTTTCCCCATACCTTGATCACACAGTGGCCTGCAATAGCAACAATGGGATTTGTCTCTGGGATGTATGAAAGTGCCCAGTCTCGCCTCTCTGTCCTTGGGCCTGTGGTGGTAGTGGCAGTGGCAGTTCTGGTCCCAGGGCGAAATAGATCTTCAGAGGCTGGGGTCTCAGAATGGCACAGGTGGTGGTCCTCTCAATGGGGAGGGTGGAGCCACTCTCAGTGGAAGCAGCATAGTTGGGACTATAGTTTGCTTGAATCTTGGTCCCTCAGCAGCCCTCAGCTGCAGAGGGGTGGTTGTCCTTGTGGTGCATGAAAGTGCCTGGCTTCCCTCCTCATCAATAGCACCATTGGTAGCAGCAGTGGTGGCATCAGTTTCAGGGTAGGATGCAGTCCTTTGGGGGCTTGGCTCTCAGAATGGTGCCATGCTGAAGCTGCTCATGGCTCAAACACCTGTGGGACTCAGCATGAGTTCCTTCCCTGAAGCAATGCCTCTGTGCATCTCTAGGCGGCTCTCTAGGTTATTTTTGAGGCCCCTGTAGGTTGAGGGACTCTCCTGTAGCTAGAATTGTAAAAGTCCATGACAGGAATGTGGGGCCCTGGGGGCTGCTCACTTACCCTTTACTCATGTCTGGGAGTTTCTCCTGACTCCCAACTATTCTCGGCCAAGCAGGATGCCTGCCATGTGATATTGTTTGCTGTGTCCCTACCCAAATCTCATCTTGAATTGTAACTCCTACAGTTCCCATATGTCATGGGGAGAACCCGGTGGCAGATAATTGAATCATAAGGGTGGGTCTTTCCCATGCTGTTCTCATGATAGTGAATAAGTTTTACGAGATGTGATGGTTTTAAAAATGGGAGTTTCCTTGCACAAGCTATCTCTCTCTTTGCCTGCTGCTATCCATGTAAGACTCCTCCTTGCCTTCTGCCATGTTGAGCCTGTGAAGTCTCTGCAGACACATGGAACTGTAAGTCCACTAAACCTCTTTCTTTTGTAAATTGCCCAGTCTCAGCAGCGTGAAAACGGACTAATACAGTAAATTGGTACCAGTAGAGTGGGCTGCTGCTAAAAAGATACCTGAAAATGTGGAAGCAAATTTGGAACTGGGTAACAGGCAGAAGTTGGAACAGTCTGGAGGGCTCAGAAGAAGACAGGAAAATGTGGGAAAGTTTGGAACTTCCTAGAGACTTGTGAATGACTTTGACTAAAATGCTGATAATGATATGGACAATGAAATCCAGGCTGAGGTGGTCTCAGATGGAGATGAGGAGCTTGTTGGGAACTGAAGCAAAGGTGATCCTGTTAT
Source organism: Chlorocebus sabaeus (assembly GCF_047675955.1). Classification (NCBI taxonomy): domain Eukaryota; kingdom Metazoa; phylum Chordata; class Mammalia; order Primates; family Cercopithecidae; genus Chlorocebus; species Chlorocebus sabaeus. Next base: position 66,569,853 of record NC_132918.1, read on the forward strand.
ATTTTTGGACAGAGACTAGTGGCATTTTGCCCCTGCCCTAGAGATTTGAGGAACCTTGAACTTGAGAGATGATTTAGGGTATCTGGTGGAAGAAATTTCTAAGCAGCAAAGCATTCAAGAGGTGACTTTGGTGCCATTAAAGGCATTCAATTTTAAAAGGAAAATAGAGCATATAAGTTTGGAAATTTTGCAGCCTGACAATGCAATAGAAAAGAAAATCCCATTTACTGAGGAGAAATTCAAGCTGGCCACAGAAATTTGCATAAGTAACAAGGAGATGAATGTTAATCACCAAGACAATGGGGGAAATGTCTCCAGGGCATCTTAGAGACCTTTGCAGCAGCCCTGCCCATCCTAGGCCCTGCAGTTTAGGAGAAAAAAGTGGTTTTGTGGGCTGGACCCAGGGTCCTTCTGCTGTGTGCAGTCTAGGGACTTGGTACCCTGTGTCACAGCCCCTCCAGCCATTAGTAAAAGGGGCCAAGGTACAGTTCAGGCTGTTGCTTCAGAGGATCAAAGCCTCAAGTCTTGGAAGCTTCCACATGGTGCTGAGCCTGTGAGTACACGGAAGTCAAGAATTGAGTTTTCAGAATCTCTCCCTAGATTTCAGAGGATGTATGGAAACGCCTGGATGCCCAGGTGGAAGTTTGCTGTGGGTTTGGGGCCCTCATGGTGAACCTCTGCTAGGGCAGTGTGGAAGGGAAATGTGGGGTTGGAGCCCCTGCACAGAGTTCCTACTGGTGTACTACCTAGTGGAGCTGTGAGAAGAGGACCACCATCCTCCAGACCCCAGAATGGTAGATCCATTGACAGCTTGTGCCATGTGCCTGGAAAAGCTGCAGACACTTAATGCCAGCCCATGAAAGCAGCCAGGAGGCGGGGGCTGTACCCTGCAGAGCCACAGGGCTGGAGATGCCCAAGGCTGTGGGAGCCCACCTCTTGCATCAGTGTGTCCTGGATGTGAGACATGGAGTCAAAAGAGATCATTTTGGAGCTTTAAGACTTGACTGCCCTGCTGAATTTTGAACTTGCATGGTGCCTGTAGCCCCTTCGTTTTGGCCAATTTCTCCTATTAGGAATGGCTGTATTTACCCAATTCCTGTAACCCCATTGTATCTAGGAAGTAATTAACTTGCTTGTGATTTTACAGGCTCATAGGCAGAAGGGACTTGCCTTGTCTCCGATGAGATTTTAAACTGTGGACTTTTGAGTTAATGCTGAAATGAGTTAAGACTTTGTGAGACTGTTGGGAAGCCATGATTGGTTTTGAGATTTGGGAGGGGCCACGGGTGGAATGATATGGTGTGACTGCATCCCCACCCAAATCTCATCTTGAATTGTAACTCCCACAATTCCCATGCGTCATAGGAGGAACCCAGTGGTAGGTAATTGAATCACAGGGGTGGGTCTTTCCTGTTCTGTTCTCATGATAGTGAACAAGTCTCACAAGATATGATGGTTTTAAAAATGGAAGTTTCCCTGCATAAGCTCTCTCTCTCTCTTTGCCTGCTGCCATCCACGTAAGATGTGACTTGCTCCTCCTTGCCTTCCTCCATGTTAAACCTGTGAAGCTTCCCCAGTACATTAAACCTCTTTCTTTTGTAAATTGCCCAGTAAAATTGGGTATGTCTTTATTAGCAGCATGAAAACAGAATAATACACCATCCTTCCCTCTCCTTAGCTGCCAGAGCTTCCCATCACTTCTCTGTTGAATTCCATTGTTCTCTCTTAGATAATCTATTCAAAATGCCATGAGTGTGGTCCTTGACTGGACTTCTTTTCTGTCGTCAGCCAATTTCATTGTAATAAAATAACAAAATAGCTCCTTTTAATAAGTCTTCCTCAAATTTTATACAGAAACAAAACATGGGTCTTGGAGTACATGACTTGGATTTCCACATTTAGTTTAAGGCTAGATATATGTTTAGACTACCTTAAGATAAAGTGTATTTATAGACTAGGACCAAGGCAAACTCATGTTATCTTTACTATTGACATGGATAACAATATTAACAAGTTTCACATTTCAATGGATTTCAAATTTTATTATGTAATATGGGCATTGTAATATCAGCTTCATAAATGTTTTGTGATTAATTATAAAGTATGAGGTATTTTACATGGCAATTTTGATTTTTTTGGTGAATATATATACATTTTATATTATCAATCCTGATTCAGTATATTTTAAAACGCACAAACTTACCTCTGAATTCCTTTTGTAAGCAAGTCAGATTTTCTTTATCATTTTTCAATAGAATGCATCTGCCTTCATAAATCATATATAAAGTTGATAAAAGCAAAGAGCACAGCCTTAGGAAAATCTAACAGGTCAGTAGCTATTTATAATTTGACAATTTATGAGAACAAATGTCTCCATTACATAAATAATTCCCTTGCATTTCATTTGCTTACACACCATTATTTCTAAAAGTTTGTCACAAAAAGAATGGTGATCAATTTATCTTCTTAGCTGGCACAGTGGGAAAATGTGAGCACCACTGCATTCCTTCAGTCAGCTTGCTAGGAAGATAATATTAATCTTTTATTTTATAAAGATATACCTGAATTTTAGCCACAGGCCAATGATCCACAGAGACATAAAAAGCCCTATGAGTAATTCAGCCCTGAGCTTTTTCTGTGTACTCCAGTGATCATTTGGCTGGTTCCACCTGAGTCACTGAATGGAAATGGGAACTGTCCTTAAATATTATTCAGCCCTTTGTTGTCTCTCATCAGCATAAGAGTACGAGCAATAAAATTGCTTCGGGGCATGTTTGCCAGCTTGTGTAGAAGTGAAAAGAGCCTTCCATGTACTAAGGATTAGACAACCTGTGTTCGAATCAAGACCTCCCATTGGGTATTCTGGTGCCAATCAATCATAAAGCATTCTGAAAATCACTCATAAAATAAGACATACAGATTAGATATGCCCAATGATTTATAAATGACATTAAAAGCAGTGTCATTTATAAATAATAAAATCATTTATTATATAAGAAGGCTGGACCACATGCTTGAATGTGTTTTGTCAATTTGGGTAAGAATGGAAACTATATTTCTCAAACTCCCCTTCTCTGTGTGGGTCCAGAATAGTTTGGGTCAAGAAAGAAACTTGTGTAAGATTTGGAAGGCAGAAATAAATGTGGAGTCATTACTCTTGGAGGACACTTTATAGTCAGACACTAGGATAGCAGACCAGAAGGGCCCAATAGTCCACTGAACTCCAGTTTATCTTAACTTTCCTCCCTTTCTGAGATCACAGTTGCTGGTATGTCAACCAGCAGTAACCCTATGCCTACAACTATGCACCTGACTACAAGTGCCTTAGAAGTACTAGTCATACATAGGCACCAGCTTCTTCAGAAGGGGCAGTAACTATGGGCCTCCCCATGAGTACTCTCTTCAGGGGCCCACTTAGAGATCCAGAGGCTGTTGTCTAGAATTTCCTGTAAACTAACTTATACACACATACCAGTGCTTCATGTCAACGTGGTTATAGCAGTTATTTCTCTGATCTCCTCACTTTCTCTTTTGTTACATCCTCACATATTCACAATTTGCTGTGACCAAGTATCTCAGTCCAGAACATAAGTTCTCAGGGAATATAGCAACTACAGATGCACAGATGTGACTCAGAGCATCTGGGAACACCTGGAAAGTATGCGTTTGTATTGAGCATTTTTCTAGGTAGAAGGGGTACATAATTTTTAACATATTTATAAAGAATTCAGTAAGTCCAGGCTGAGTGCAGTGGCTCATGCCTATATTCCCAGCACTTTGGGAGGCCGAGGTGGGAGGATCACTTGATGCCAGGAGTTTGAGACCAGACTGGCCAACATGGCAAAACCCCAACTCTACTAAAAGTACAAAAATTAGCCAGGTGTGGTGGTGCACACCTGTAATCCCAGCTACTTAGAAGTCTGAGACACGAGAATCACTTGAACTTGGGAGAAGAAGTTTGCAGTGAGTCGAGATCGTGCCGCTGCACTCCAGTCTAGGGGACAGAGCGAGATCAGTCTCAAAACAACAACAACAACAAAAGAATTCAATAAAATTCAGTGAGTCCAAACAGATTGAAATCAACGCTTAAGGCTGTACTGCTTAATATGGTCATCACTGGCCACATGTGACTACTTACATTTAATTAATTTAAAACTAATAAAATAAAAAATTCAGTTTCTTTGTCACATTAGTCACATTTCAAGTGCTTGGTAGTTAGTTAGCTATCATATGGGACAGTGTAGACAATGTTTTCATTATTGCAGACATTTCTGTTGGATAGTGTGCTTCCAGGATAATTAACATTGTATGGAAATGCAGAAGTTCCATTGCTTTCTATATATGATACTAAGTGAGCTAAGCACCTTTCTTATTATTTCCCTACTTCCTCCAATTTCTCCACCAAACACAAAACCCTATTCAAGTAGAACATCAAATTCATTGAACAGCTTAGTACAACATCTATTTTTCTTTTATAAAGGTCAGTGCTTTTGGTACAGCATGATTGCATGCAGAGTTGAAAAACAGATCCAATTCACCTACAGAGCCACATAAATATTTTAAGACTGTGTTTTATAAACTGTAAACTTTATTATAGGCTTTGGTTCCAGAGCAGGTGAAGTCTATATATCATCAAGTCCCACCACTCGTGGCTATTGTTTTAGTAGCCTGCTTCTTCGCTTCTGCCATACACTACCCAGCAGACTGGATTAATAGCTCTCCCAGGTCCCCTTCCACCTTCCAGGAGAAATACTGATTGAACCAGAAGCAAATTCTTCATATTCTGACATATATGTATACAAGAAAAGCCTAGGATTTACCAACAGCACAATAGGCTACAAACACGAAACCAATCACGTTCCTCAGGGAAAGCACTAAGGAGTTTATCATCCTTTCAGGCCAGAAAGGTTTTGAATGGTGAACACAGACCTCTACAGCTGCAACTGACTTCTTTGCATTTTAAGGAGCAACATAATAGCATCCCCGATTAGGACCTAATTAGAGAAATAAGCAGCAGTTCTAGAATTTTGGCAGCTATCCCACACAACCTGAAAGCAACAACAACAAAAACTCTTCAAATTCACCTGCATAAGGAAAGACTGGAGTGGGAGTCAACATCGGCTTTGTCATAAAGGGAATATAGTTATTTACCTTAAAATTATCTAGAATTTATCCTATGCAGGCCATTTAGAAGTAGGTTCTCTGCTTCTACAGTAACTCAAAAAATAATATAGGGGACTGACAGTAAATTGCTCCTTAAATTGAAATATATGTAGCACCAAAGTCTGGAATGTTTTCAGTCTTCCACCATTGAATATGATGTTAAGTGTGGGCTTTTCATATATGGCCTTTATTATGTTGAGTTAATTTCCTTTTTTTACCTACTTTCTTGACAGCTTTAATCATGAAAAAATACTGAATTGTTTTAAACACTTTTTATGTATCAATTAAGATTATGTGATTTTTTTTGTCCTTCATTGTATTAACATGATACATTACATTGATTTTGGTATGTTGAAACTTCCTTGCATCTGAGGGATAAATCCCACTTGGTCAGAGTGTATGATCCTTTTAACGTGATGTTGAATTTTTTTGCTAGCATTTTGTTGAGGATTTTTGCATTAATATTCATTGGGGATATTATTCTGTAGCTTTTTTTTTTGTAGTATCTTTAGCTTTGGTATCAGGATAATGCTTCCCTCATACATTGAGTTTGGAGGTGTTTCCTATTCCTCAAGCTTTGGAAGAGTTTGAGGAGGATTAGCATTAATTCTTCTTTAAATGTTTTGTAGAATAGCACCAGTGAAGCCATTTGGTCCTGGGCTTTTCTTTGTTGGGATGATTTTGATTACTGTTTAATCTCCTCACTACTTATAGGTTTGTTCAGATTTTTTGTTTCTTCATAATTCTCTTGGTAGGTTGTGTATTTCTAGGAATGTATCAATTTCTTCTAGTTATACAATTTGTTAATGCATAATTGTTCATAGTAATCTCTTACAATCCTTTTGATTTCTGTGGCATCAGATGTAATGTCTCCTTTTTCATTTCTAATTTTAGTTATTTGAGTTGTCCTCTTTGTTTTTTTCTCAGTTAATCTAAGGGTTTGTAAATTTCGTTGCTCCTTTTTAAAAAAGAACTCTGAGATTTTTAAGTTTGTTTCTGTTTTTTATTTTCTATTTCATTTATTCCTGTTCTAACCTTTATTATTTCCTTCCTTTTGCTAATTGTTGGTTTAGTTTTCTCTTGTTGTAGTTCCTTGCGGTATAAAACTGAGTTGCTGATTTGCAACCTTTCTTCTGTTTTAAGGTAAGCATTTGCTACCATAAACTTCCTTTTTTTTTTTTTTTTTGTACAGGTTGGGTATCCCTTATCCCAAATGCTTAGGACCAGAAGTGTTTCAAATTTTGGATTTTTCTCAGATTTTGGAATATTTGTATTATGCTTACCAGTTGAGCATCTCTAATCTGACATTCTTAAATATGAAATATTCCAAAGAGCATTTCTTTTGAGTGTCATGCCAGCATTCAAAACGTTCTGATTTTAGCACATTTTAAATTTTGGATTTGCAGATTAGGGATGCTCAACTTATCCTACTTTTGCTGCATCCCATATATTTTGTTATGTTGTGTTTTTTTCATTTTTCTCAAGATAGTTTCTAATTTCTCTTGTGATTTTTCTTTGACCAATTGTTTGGATAAGAGCATGTTGTTTAATTTCCACATCTGTGTGGATTTTTTGTTCGTTTGTTTTACTCCTGTTATAACTTTTTAGTTTCATTCCATTGTGGTCAGAGTAGATACCTTGTATGATTTTAATCTTCTAAAATTTCAGATTTGTTTTGTGACCTAATATAATCTATCCTGAAGAAAGTTTAATCTGTGCTTCAGAAGAATGTGTTTACTCCTTTTGTTGGTTGCAGTATTCTGTGTGTGTGTGTGTCTGTGTATGCGTGTGTATGTATGTTCCAATTTGTATATAGTGTTATCTAAGTCTTCTGTTTCCTCATAGATTTTCTATCTAGTTGTTCTATCTATTATTAAAAGTCAGATATTGAAGTCTCCTACTGTTATTGTGTTGCTGTCTACTTCTCCCTTCAGTTTTGTCAATGTTTGCTTCATATATTTGGAAGCTCTTATGTTAGGTACATCATATGCATTTGTAATTATGTCTTCCTAATGGATTGACCACTTTATGATTATATAATGTCTTTATTTGTCTCTTGTGACAATTTTTGACTTCAACTATATTTTTTCTAATATAGGTATAACTGCCCCTGATTTCTTTTGTTACATAAAATATAGTTTTATTCTCTATCTTTCAGTCCACGTATGCTCTTATATCTAAAGTGAGTCTCTTGTAGACAGAATATAGTTACAACTGGTTTCCTTATCCATTCAGTCAATCTATGTCTTTTGATTGGGGAGTTTAATCCATTTACATTTAGAACTTACTATTGTCATATTTTTTGTATGTCTCATAGATATTTTGTTTCTCTTTTTCTGTTATTGCTTTCCTCTGTGTTTCATTTTTTTTGGGGGGGGGCAACATGTTTGATTCCTTTCACTTTTTTGTGTATATCTTCCATAAATATTTTGCCTTTGGTCACCATGAGGATTACATAAAACATCTTAAAGTTACATCAATCTATTTTAAACTGACAACAACTTAAATCCAATCATATGCGAAAACTCTATTTCTTTACATTTCTTCTCCCCCCAACATTATGTTACTGATGTCAAATATTGCACCTTTTTATATTGTGTATCAATGCACATAGATTTAGTTATATTTTGTGCTTTTCTCTTTTTTAAATATTTCCAACTTTTAAGTTCAGGGGTACATGTGCAGGAGGTACAGGTATATTGTATAGGTAAACATGTGCCATGGTGGTTTGCTACACAGATCAGCCCATCAGCCAGGTATTAAGCCCAGCATCCACTGACTATTATTCCTGATGCTCTCTCCTCTACCCACTAGTCTCTGACAGGTCACAGTGTGTGCTGCTCCCTCAGCCATGTGTCCGTATATTCTCATCACTTAGCTCCATTTGGTTTTCTGTTCCAGCATTAATTTACTAAGGATAATGGACTCCAGTTCCATCCATGACCCTGCAAAGGACATGATCTTGTTCCTGTTTGTGGTTGCATAATAATCCATGGTGTATATGTATCACTTTTTAAAATCTAGTCTATCATTAATGGGCATTTTAGCTTGATTCCATGTCTTTGCTATTGTGAATAGTCCTGCAGTGAACATACATATGCATGTGTCTTTAGAGTAGAACTATTTATATTCCTTTGCATATATACCCAGTAATGGGATTATTGGGTCAAATGGTATTTCTGCCTCTAGGTCTTTGAGGAATTTCCACACTGTCTTCCACAATGGTTGAACTAATTTACACTCCCACCAACAGTAAAAAGTTTTCCTTTCTCTCCACAACCTTGCCATCGTTTTTTATTTGCTCGTTTGTTTGTTTTTACTTTTTATAGTAGCCATTCTGACTGGTGTGAGATGATATATCATTGTGGTTTTGATTTACATTTCTCTAATTATCATTGATGTTGAGCTTTTTTTTTTCATATGATTGTTGGCCACATATATATCTTCTTTTGAGAAGTGTCTGTTCATGAGAACACATGGACACAGGGAGGGAAACATCACACACCAGGGCCTGTTGCAGGGGTGGGGGCTTAGGGGTGGTATAGCATTAGGAGAAATACCTAATGTAGATGATGGGTTGATGGGTGCAGCAAACCACCATGGCACATGTATACCTATGTAACAAACCTGCACATTCTGCACATGTACCCCAGAACTTAAAGTATAATTAAAAAAAAGAAGTAGGCCAGGCATGGTGGCTCATGCCTGTAATCCCAGCACTTTGGGAGGCTGAGGTGGGTGGATCACCTGAGGTCAGGAGTGTGAAACCAGCCTGGCCAACATGGTGAAACCCTGTCTCTAACTAAAAATACAAAAATTAACCAGGCGTGGTGGCAGGCACCTGTAATCCCAGCTACTCAGGAGGCTGAGGCAGGAGAATCGCTTGAACCCAGGAGGCAGAGGTTGCAGTGAGCCGAGATCGTGCCATTGCACTCTAGCTTGAGGGACAAAAGTAAGACTTTGTCCCCGCAAAAAAAAAGAAAGAAAAAAGAAGTGTCTGTGTCTGTTCATATACTTTGCCCACTTTTTTAATGGTTTTTTTTTTTTTTTTTTTTTTTAAATTTAAGTTCTTTGTAGATGCTGAGTATTAGACTTTTGCCAGCACATAGACAGCAAATTTTTCTGGGGGTTGTCTGTTTTCTCTGTTGATAGTTTTGTTTGTTTGTTTGTTTGTTTGTTTGTTTTTTGCTGTGCAGAAGCTCTTTAGTTTAATTAGATCCCATTTGACAATTTTTGCTTTTGTTGCCATTGCTTTTGGCATCTGTTTCATAAAATCTTTGCCCTTGCCTATGTCCTGAATGGTATTGCCTAGGTTTTCTTCTAGGGTTTTTATTGTTTGGGGTTTTACATTTAAGTCTTTAATCCATCTTGAGTTGATTTTTGTACAGTGTAAGGAAGGAGTGCAGTTTTCATTTTCTGTGTATGGCTAGCCAGTTCTCCCAGCACCATTTTTATTTTATTTTATTTTATTTTGAGATGGAGTCTTGCTCTGTTGCCCAGACTGGAGTGCAATGGTGCTGTCTAGGCTCACCGCAACCTCTGCCTCCCAGGTTCAAGAGATATTCCTTCCTCAACCTCTTGAGTAGCTAGGATTATAAACTACTTGGGATTATAAGTACTGGGATTATAAGCACACGCCATCATGCCCAGCTAATTTTTGTATTTTAATAGAGACAGGGTTTCACCATGCTGACCAGGCTGGTCTTGAACTCCTGACCTCATGATCCACCCACCTCAGCCTCCCAAAGTGCTGGGATTACAGGCGTGAGCTACTGGCACAAGCCAACCAGCACCATTTGTAAAATAATAAATCCTTTCCGATTGCTTATATGTGTCAAGTTTGTCAAAGAGCAGATGGTTGTAGGTGTGCAGTCTTATTTTTGGGTTCTGTATTCCGTTCCATCAGTCTATGTGTCTGTTCTTATACCAGTACCATGCTGTTTTGGTTACTGTGGCCCTATCATATAGTTTGAAGTCAGATGCCATGATGTCTCCAGCTTTTTTTCCTTTTTCTTAGGATTGCCTTGGCTATTCAGGCTCTCTTTGGTTCTATATGAATTTAAAAATAATTTCTAATTCTGTGAAGAATGTTAATAATTTAATGGGAATAGCACTGAATCTATAAATTGCTTTGGGCAGTATGACCATTTTCATGATATTGATTCTTTCTATCCATGAGCATGGAATATTTTTTCATTTGTTTGTGTCATCTCTGATTTATTTGAGCAGTGGTTTGTAGTTCTTCTTGAAGAGGTCCTTCAATGCTCTTGTTAGCTGTATTCCTAGGTATTTTATTCTCTTTGTAGTAATTGTGAATGGGAGTTCATTCATAATTTGGCTCTCTGCTTGCCTGTTGTTGCTGTATAGGAATGCTAGCGATTTTTGCACATTGATTTTGTATCCTGAGACTTTGCTAAAGTTGCTTAAGGACCTTTTGGGCTGAGAGGATGGGCTTTTCTAGATATAGATTCATGTCATCTGCAAACAAAGATAGTTTGACTTTCTCTCTTCCTACTTAACTACCCTTTATTTCTTTCTCTTGCTTGGCTGTGATGGCCAGAACATCCAACACTATGTTAAAGAGGATAACCTTGTCTTGTGCTGGTTTTCAAGGGGAATGCTTTCAGCTTTTACATTATATACTATAATTTAAATAATTTCTAAGTCACCACTAAAAGACTATAGGATTCTGTATTTGTCTATATATTTACCTTTACCAGAGAGGTATACATTTTTCTATATTTTTGTGTTGTTGTATAGCATCTTTTCATTTAAGCATGAAGGACTCCCTTAAGCATTTTTAGGGAAAGTCCAGGGGTGATGAACTCCCTCAGCTTTTCTTTAGGAAAGTTTTATTTTTATTTTTTAATGACAGTTTTAATAAATATAGTATTTTTGATTGGCAGGTTTTACTTTCAGCACTTTCTGATGTAAATATATCATCCCACTTTCTTCTAATCTGCAAGGCTGTTGCTGAGAATCCTCTGATAGTCTTATAGGAGCTCCCTTGTATAAGGAGCCTCTTTTCTCTTACTGTTTTAAAGATTCTGTCCTTTTCTATGACTGTCGACAATTTGATTATTATGTGTTTCAGTGTAGGTTTCTTTGTATCTCTTAGTTGGACTTTGTTGAGTTTCTTTAATTTGTATATCCATTTTCTTTCTTACATTTGAGAAGTTTTTGCCTATTGTTTCTTCAAATCAATCTTTGTTCCTTTCTCTCTCCTCCTGGAATTCCCATAATGCATATTTGTTCTGTTTGATGGTGCTCCATAAGTCTATTAGGTTCTTTTTACTTTATAAAATTATTTTTGACATTTCGTCCCTCTGACTTGATAATTTCAAATGACCTGTCTTCAAGATGGATGATTCTTCTGCTTAATGAAGTCTTCTGTCAAATCCTTTTAGTATATGTTTTAATTAATTTATTATATTCTCCAGCTCCAGAATGTCTATTCACTTACTTTTGTAGTTTCTATTCATTTGTTGATTTCTCATTTTATTTGTGAATAATTTTCCAGATGTATATTGTCCATCTTTATTCTCTTTTAGCTCATTGAGCATCTTTAAAATGGTTATTTTGAATTCTTTGTTAGGAAATTTATAGTCTTTATGTCTTTAGGGTTCTTTTTTGAAGATGTAATTTGCCCCGTTGATTGCACTATGTTTTTCTGTTTCTTTGTATGCCTTCTTATATTTAGTTGAGATTTGGCCATTTGAAAAAATAAGCCACCTCTCTCAGTCATTAAGGAATGGGTTTGTAAGGAGAAGGCATTCACCAACCAGCCTGGCTACAGGTTCTGAAGACTTTTCTAGGGACACATTTTCTCTAGGATTGTGAGTATAGCCTTCCCAGTTAAAAAAGGTTTGTCTCGGTCTCTTCTAAACACCCTGTAATCTCTTGCTCCTCCTGGTGTCTCTCTGCAGTATTGTAGTCTCTCTGGTGCCATTATAAGACACAGTGCTCACCTTTGTGTTCAGCAATCCCCAACTTGGCATCCAAGGTACAGCACTGTTTCGTTCAGTGCTCCAAGTCAAGCAATACAGGAAACAATCTTTCAGGATGCCCCCTGAAAAACCAGAATGTTTAGCACATGTTCCACTCTTCTTTTTCACTTCCAAGAGAGAAGCTAGGACTTAGGAGTTTTGTCTAGATTGTACTATGCTGTAATGGGGGTGGGGGTGTAGATGAAAGAGGGTAGCTTAAGCAAATGCAACAAACTTTCATGCCCATTTCTTTGCAGTTCTTCATGGCTTTGTGCTCTTCTCGGCGGTTGCAACCTCTTAACTGGTTTCTGGAGTTTTCATAAAGGCAATTTGGTCTATATATTAAGTCAGTGTGTCCACAGGGTAACATGGGCTTAGGGCTTCCTTTCAGCCATCTTGCTGTCATCACTTGAAAGCAAGTAATACATTAATGTATTTTCTTCCTTAAAGAAAGGAAGCTGTATAAGGAAAGTCAGCTGTATAAGAAAGTATGTATACTTGCATAGGAACCCTTAGTTAAAATCAAAACTCCAAACTCAAAAAATGGAAGGAGGGTAAAAGCTTCTAATAAAATGTCAGAATATGTTTTTGTGTGGCTGTCTGCTCAACTAGACTAAATGCTGTGTAGAAACAGAGATGGGCCCTTATTCACCTTTGTGGTTGTGATGACATTCATTGTTTCATGCTTCCAGCAATGACTACTTTCATTGAATGCATGTTAGCCCATATATTTATTGCTAGGTACAAATGGTAAGCAAACACAACCCGGTTCCTGCCCGTATGGAGTTTCTAGTCTAGTAAAGAATACAAGCATATGAACAAACACCTAAAATCTAGTGTGACAACACTCAGAAAGGCTTAATTGCAGAGTACTAGGGGAAAATGAAAGTGGGACTCGTACCATAAACAAGAAAAACATCACATAACAAATGCCTATCTTTGCTAAATTGAATGGAATAAAGACTATACTTGTACCAATGTTCCAAAGGTGGTCAGCAACCCCATAACATAACCCAGAACAGCTAAAATAGTCTGTGAACTTGTGAAGCCTCAGTGAAAGCAACCAGCAAAAATTGATACTTCTTCCATTGTTCTCATTAGATGAGGCTCCCTACTTAGCTCGCCAACTCCCCAAATCTTTATCATTTTTGAGTCAGCTCTTGATTACTCAACTAGGCATTTTTGACACCAGTCTAGAACTTGAGGAGTTAATGAATAGTGTGGAGGCTGTGGGACGTGTGGAATGGATGGCTTTAGGGTACAAGAGGTGGTCAGCACTCAATTTGTCTTGTGCCTCCAGTTTCATTTCAAAAGCTCTCTATTTTAGCTCTGACATTTTAGGTGTGAAGAGCAGAGTCAGCAAGTTCCCTTAGTGAATACTTTAAAATAATGCTGCAAGACACTAGGGAGGGAGATGTGGAAGCAAAAGCCAGACAGTGACAGGAAAATAGACAGAATTCTTAGTCAAGGGAAAAGGAACAGCATCCAGTATTCTGATATGGATGGCCACTGTTCAGGGACAGTTAGGTTTTTTTTTTAATGCTTCAGGAAGAAATCTATTATTTGTTTTCCACTCTTTTAACAAATACTTTAGAAACAAATGAAGTGATAAAAAAGGATTCTTTTTAAAATATAATGTGAACACTATTTAGATAGCATATAGTATTTTAAAAGGAGATTTGCTCTTTGATTGTAAGAAAATATGTTCATAAAACTCAGAGAGGACAAGAAATTGATCCCAGAGCAAAATGAAGCTGTCTAGTTTCTTTGCAAGAATACGCAAGTACACATATTTTCTTACACAGCTGCCTTTACTGGTCATTAATGTATTTTCTTCCTTAAGTACACCTTTTTAAACTTTCCTCTCAAATTTAGAATTCCACTTAGCCATCTTAAGCTGAATATTTTTCAACCATCAATGTATATCCCTTAAAGTATTAAAGCCAAATACATTAGGGTATAGATTCTAGATGAAAGACAAATGTGCTCTCTAGGCTTACAGGAATGCTCCTTTAATGATGGCCTTTCTGGCATTAAGGGAAGTGATACACCTATAGCAGAGCTCTTTGAGTGTGAGGATGATTTTCTAAGGTGACTTCATTCCTGGCATTTTGACAACTTCTACTCTTCTATTGCATCATTAAGGTTTCTTCTACAAAAGTTGAGATAATGAGTTGGTGTATTCTAAGTTCTCATTGCACAAACCTTGAAGAGCCCCTAACAAAGTGGTCTTGTATACATGACAAATTCTAAATATTTATTTAATATTGTACAGCCTTGCTCAACCAGTTCCAATTATTTTTGTTCAATTTGATATCCTACACTGTCTACCTTTGTGAGAATATGATTTGGTGCATGTCATCATGCAAATTTCTCAACAATACTCTGATTCCTACCTATTCCCTAGGGAATATTCAAATCTAGACGTATGACTCCTTGAAGCTTTTCCTGACCTCTACAAACTTCAAATATCTTCCTCTCCACTTATCTCCTACAAGTCTTTTATTTATATATATTTGGCACTCATTATATAATCTCTCAAATTCCAGTTTTTGAAGGATGTATTCTACTGAATCATCTCAAGTTTAAGCTCCTGAGAAGAAGCAGCCATACCTCATATCATGTTTTTCCTGTCTATACATTTGTTAATGTCTCAGTCCAGTGGTTCTCTATTTGGATGGATTATATGCAGCCCACCTTAACAAAAATATAATATGTAGGAGTTTCAGAGATGTGTAAAATAAGATCCCTGTCCTTATAAAGATAAGTAGTGGAAAAAGAAACAAGAGCTTGGTTTCCAACAGCCAAGATCATTTCCAACAGCCAAGATCATTTCCAACAAAGCACATTGGATTGCAGGGCCCCTGAAAACAGAGACCATCCTTGTGCTGTGTCTTCAGCATGTAGCACAGTTCAGCCCTGACTTGATTCTTGAGCACTAGGCAAATATATCCAACAGCCTGTGTGACATTTCTACTGCTGTGGGCATCTCATACTTAGCATGGCTCACAGATAACTATTGATTTATTTTATCCCATAGGAAGCCTGCTTCTTCTATTAGCAAATGACAACAGCTTCTGCCAAGCTCCTAAAAACCCAGGAATTACCTTTACATTCATATCATCAGCCAATCACATTAGTTTTAAATTTGAAAAATATGTTCAAGGCCAGGAGTCGTGGCTCACGCCTGTAATCCCAGCACTTTGGGAGGCCAAGGTGGGTGGATCATGAAGTCAGAAGATTGAGACCATCCTGGCTAACTTGATGAAACCCCATCTTGACTAAAAATACAAAAAATTAGCCAGGTGTGGTGGCAGGCACCTGTAGTCCCAGCTACTAGGGAGACTGAGGCAGAATGGCGTGAACCTAGGAGGCAGAGCTTGCACTGAGCCGAGACTGTGCCACTGCACTCCAGTCTGGGCGACAGAGCCCGACTCTGTCTCAAAAAAAAAAAAAAAAAAAAAAAAAAAGGAGAGAAAAATATGTTCAAATCTCACTATTTCTCTTGCTACAGTTGAAGCCACCAAGTGTTTCTCTATAATAACTATAACCGCCTCCTAACTCATCTCCCTACTTCCACATTTACGTCCTTTTCATTTTGTTTTGTTTCACATAAAGCTTTTTTGATTCAGGGTCTTTGGCTTTCCTGTTTTCATTTTCCAAAATTCCCTTCTTCTTGAATAGAAATTTTATCTTATTTATCACTAAAGTCCCAACACATAGTAGATTACCTGGTACAAAGCAATAATTCAATATTTATCAGAAGAGTAAGCACAATTTTAATTGTTTAAATATACGTAGAAATGAATCATAAATGACTTGAGTTTTTGTGCCTAGAAGTTGACATAGTTTAGACCTCAAGAAGGTTATGGCTTAAATATATTTGATTCTATGGGCTATCTGTATACATAAATGAGTAATCCTCCACTAAGTATTAGATGAGTGACTAAAATGTTTGTCCTGAGTGAGCTCACAAAACCAATGGCTGTCAACCACAATAGTTAAGCCAATAGTTAAGCAGTGATTTTCATCTTTAATACATGTTTTCATGTTAATAAAAGCTTACTCTTAGCCAGACAGGACCTCTTTTAGCCTTTAAGGATTGGAAAAGTTCCCAAGTGAATAAGCATCAGTTTCACGATTTATCTTAACTGACTAAATACATCAGTAATTCCTGGAAGCTGGGATAGGATGAAAACAGGACTGCATTACCTCTCTGGATAGGATGAAAACAGGACTGCATTACCTCTCTGGACTACAGGGTTGTGCTGCTTTAATCCTTTTCTGGATCTCAGCTTTTAAAAACAAGGTATCAGAAAATTGGGGATAATAATAGTAACTACTCAAGGAATGGTTGTGTGTTTTTAGAAAAGTAATATACATAAATATATTAGGACAGGGTCTGGTATATACTAAGTCCTCATAAATGATAATATAATAATGATGATTATGCATTAAAGCATTTTTAAGCTGTAATAGTGCTTTCTAGATATAAGGGAGAAGAAATCAAGGCCTTAAAAATACAAATTATGTTTTGCTTCTGGCATAAAGATTACATCCCTCTGTATCTCACACAGTTTTCATTATTTTCACCAGGCATGTACTACGTACTCAGTTAAATGTTTTTGAAAAAAGTATGTTCAGAATCAGAGAGAAGCAGGGTCAGAAAAATTCAGGAAATTTTTATTTTTTTATTGAAAAAATAATTCACATCATGCTTAAGTTTTCCAGTTTATAACTAAACTTTTGGGAGGGCGCAAATATTCCTTGGGGTAATTGAAGTAAATATAATATTCTCTGCCAAAATACATAATTCAAAGCCTACATTTTGTTCCAGTCAAGTTTAAATTTTATTCATGATCCTTCTCTCAAGAGCAAAGTTAAGGCATAGGTTAGGATTCTGTCAAACATTAGGAAAAGGAGGTTTTATTTCTTCTGAAGTTGACCTTGATTACTTTATATCTCTCATAGTTTTCAGTACTTTAACTAGGTTTATTATAACTTCCCAATAAATACCATTTGAAAAAATGAATAAAAAGGTATTTAGAAATGACACATATAAGCTTCATGTGACTTTAGAGACACATGTGCAGATAGTTGTCGAGTCCTTTATTCTCTTGTGACACAGGCCGTATGTCATGATTAATATCATCTATGATATGGTCCCTTTACCTTCTTTTGAAGCCCCTGTTTCCAAAAGACTTCCCATTTCTAGGAATTATATCCCAGCCTGGTCATCACAAAGCTTCTGTTTTTCAGGCTCCAATTACAAGCTTCCCAGGGGCTGAAAAGCATTTTCTATACTCCTTAAGCCTGTGGTGACTTCTTTTCAGTCCTTTGTTATGGAGTGTCTCTGACACTCTGCCACTCCACCAACCCACACAGACTGGTCACAAGAGGGCCTAGTCCTAGTCATTTAGGCTTATTACATATGAGAAGCTAAGTCACCTTCAAAGCTGTGAAAATCAGCAATGTTGAGTGCCTGAGTGTTTCTCCAGTGACTGCCAATCTGATGGGGTCTCTGGTTGGCCTTGTGGCTGCTTTCAGTTCTCTCTGACTTCAGCAGACAGCTTTATTGTGGAGGATGTTCTTGACCTGGAGCACCATTCATCAGAGGCACCATTCCTTCTCATTGCTTTAATACTTACTGAAATTGTTACTGAGGAGTTTAGCTTCAAAATGCATTTTAAAACTTTTTTCCTTTCCTTCTTAATCTCAGAATTTAGCCTTGTATCTTTTAGAACTGTTTGTTTCCCTCACCAAGTACTCCTATGCAAAGTGCTGACTTCTCTAACTATGTGCTTGCTTAGAAATTCCAGGGGCTAATTTTGAAGCAAAGCAGGAACAGAGACTTAGCTGCAGAATCCTCCCACCTAGGGGGAGTCACAAACAATTAGTCCACCACAATCTGGACAAAAGTCAAGGTGATTCCAACCGGACCTTCAGATGAGAGATTATTCAAGATAGCCATAAGGCCAAGACACACTACCTGCACCCTTCTAAACCACTCCTGCATGTTTCCTTTTTAAACCCTTTCACTCAGCCCAAAAAGTGGGAATGGCCTTTTAAAGGCATGAGCCTGGCCGTTTTCCAACTGCTAGTGTTCGATTAATAAAACTTTTCTTTCGCCACGCCTCGCCTCTTGTTTTCGGTCTCTGACTGGTGAGCAGCCAGGCTTAAGTTGGTTACGGAATTCCCTGTAAGAATATATCCAACTAAGATCTCAAAGTTGATTTATTTTTATTTTTCTTATATTTAGAGTGGTTGTCAAATCCAGCTATAAAAGCTGAGAGTGCTTCACCAAAAACCTAGGTGGAAAAATTAAACTGTTTCTCCTTTGATCCCTGCTCGATAGAATAAAACTGGGATTTGTACAAAGAAAGTTATACTTTTGACTGTGAAATAGGTCCCCTGCTCCAAATGTGTCTACTAACATTATAACTAGGGATTGATAACTATCCCTTCACCTAGTATTTAGCCAGAACTTTTGCTGAAATATTGTGAACGTCTGTCTGTCGCTTTTTGCCTGCGCTGACCCCCTTGCATGTTTAGCCACTCTGGGATCGAAGACTGAGATATCTGGTGGAACCTCCCTACCCTATAGCAAGGTTTTGGAAGAGCCTATTTTCTTTACACAGTGTGCCAAATGATTACACCTACCGCTGAGCCTAAGATAAACACCAGACATACAGCTTCCTTATTTAAGCTTCACTTGGTATGGTTAGCCAGCTTTATTCTGCTCTAGATTATACTGTCCTCTCCAATTTCCCCTTGGGACTGTATCTGAGCTCACACATGAGATCTTCCCTCCCTTGCCTTTTTTTTTTTTTTTCTACCAGTTCTTTCCACTGCCTTGGGTCTATGCCACACATTGCTATCTTTTGTATCAATATAGATAATTAACTCTTTCATAAGACCTTGACATGAGAGAAACACTACAAACAAGATGCCCAGAACTGCTAAGAACATGACCATGAATTGCACTCAAGTTAGTTCTCACATGTCTTCTGCAGCTATTTTGGCTTCTGGCCCCTGCATCTGCTCCACTCCAGCCTCTAAGAAACAGACCCCAACATTTTGCATGGCTTGTTCAACACAATGTAAAAACAGAGTAAAACTGGGAATTATATCTCACTGCTAAAAATGCAGGTTCGTGGTTTGAGTGACCCAGAAATGATAATAATAATGCTAAGCAATCTTAAAGTAATTCAATTTTCCTGACCTCAGGAAAGGAGGAGGATTTTGTTTCCTTTGTTTGGCCTACATAAATTATTTATGCAAAACCAAGGTCTTTAAGGAAAGAGAATGTAGCCAAAGAAAATGTTTTGTATTTCCTCCCTCATGTAGCCCTCCACCTTGCTCGGAAGGCAGTTGCTAATTAGGTTAAGGCTGCTTTCTCCCAAGGAGCCAAATATTAGATCTGAGAGTAAATTAGTTAGAACCCCAAATATTAGATCTGAGAGTAAATTCTCTTCCTCCATATCTCCCACAATAAACTTCCCATTATTAAAAAAAAGTACAATTTTATTTCATAGTTTGTTGTGTTCTGGGCACTGAATCTATCTGATTAGAATAAAACCAGTGGAAAAAGGGGAGAATGAAAAAGGAAGGTTTTTTTTTTTTTTTTAAATCCTTTCAATCAAGTGAGGAATATTTAGCCAGTTTTATTCCCATGGTTTCCAAGTTGTTCTGAATGAAAAGCAACCTTCTAGCTAACTCTTACGGTGCAGTATCTATCAAATAAAGTGCTCATGAAACGGTTGGAGGTCAAGTGAAAAGAACACATCAAGTTTCCCACAGATTTCTTCCCCAGTAGATAATGGATGTGAATTCACTAAGAAGCGACAAAGCATGTAAGGAGACCCCTCAAACAGTATCTGCCCAAGGAGTTCACAAGACTTCCCCCTTTAGCTGAGGGCTTCCTGTTGTGAGTATGAAAGATTTTTGATCATGTCATTTCAATTTGTCCCACACAACATGTCTCAAAGAGAGAAAGAGAAGTATTTACCTCATGAACACTAGTTGTTAGCCCAGATCTTTTTTCTTTTATTCTTTCCGTCTTTATTTTTTTTCAGTAGATATGTCTCCTGAAACTTTATTCCTGCTATGACCAAAGTGCCTTCCGTTATCACAACAGGATACAAAATAACAGCTAAAGAGAGAGAGAAAAAATAACAATGCATTGCTTTGTAGGAACTCATACTCTCAAGTCTCCTATTACTTCTGCACCCAGGTTTGCACATTCAGATTTATCTCCTCTAGACTGTACATGCTTGGAGGCCTAAATAGGTTGCCCGTATATCAGAGTAAGCTGAATAGGTGAAGCTACTAGGCAGAATCGTAGAAGTGTTTTGTAGGCCTGCCAACAAAGAGAAGGTCTGATGCTTCCTGCAAAGCTGATTTGTCAGCTATCAGATAAGAAGTCTAATTGGTCTCTCTGTCTATGCAAATGATGACTTGTAGTTCTGAATAAATTTAATTTGAAACAACCTGTGAGCCTTGTACTCAGAGAAAAGTTAAACTAATTAAGTTGAGAGACAAGGTTTTTAAACAATAATCATTATCACTAAAGAAATGTTTTGGTTCCCTAGATGTTACATATCTACAAATGTACCCTCTCTTTTAAAAATGTAGAAGCTAAAAAGAAAAATTCTGATTGTGCTACTAAAGTTTTAAAATTTCATTCTCTCCTCTTCATATTTGGTCCCCACTGCAAATGACTGACTTTGGGATTTATGTAGTCCTTCTATATCTATGTCCTCATCTGTCAAATGGGCTGAAAATGGTGCCTACCTCGCTGGGTTGTTAAAAATATTAAATGAAATGCTATGGCAAGTACATAGTAAGTTCACATGGCTATAATTAACAAAACCCTTCATTATTCTATCTGTGTCTCTCTCCAGTCTCATTTGTCAAAGTTCTGGTTTTGTGTTTTATAATCATATGATTATATCCGTATATAATCATATATATATGACACCCAGCATGCAATGTTAATAAGGACGGGGGGCAGAGAAATTCTAGACAGAAAAGGGCGGGTTCCTGGCAAAATTCCACCCTCAAGCCAAAAAGCCTGAAACCATAGTTCAAAGTGAGAAATACCATCCCTGTTTGCCCCTCGAATATTGCCTTTTCTTAAACTACCCATGATCCACACCACTGTACCCCATCCTGTGCCTATAAAGACCCCCGAGACTCAGCTGGCAGACAGTAGAAGCAGCCGGGCATCAGGACTACGGCTGGACATTGGAGAGAAGTGGCCTGACTTCAGAGGGACAGCTTGAGGTGTAACTTCGGAGAAGAATCTGGCCGGAGATGGTTGGACTTCAGGGGAATATTAACTACCCACCTCATCCTCTTTTCAGCTCCCCTTCCCATTGAGAGCTGCTTTTGTTGGCAATAAAATCCCCCACATTTACCATCCTTCAATTGGTTCGTGCGACTTCATTTTTCCTGGACAGCAGACAAGAGCTTTGGAACCACAAGTGCAGATGCAAAAGGCTGTTACATTGGCCCTTTGCCCTTGCTGGCAGAGGGCAGCCGCCCCATGCGACAAGGCAAAGGGCCCACTGAGCTGTTAACACCTAAGCCATCCACAAATGGCAGAGCTAAAAGAGCACTGTAACACGCCCTCTGGGGCTGCAGGGGTCACAGGCACCCCCATCTGCACGCTGCCACGGGGCCTACACAGAGTTTGCTCCTGCCAGCACCGAAGCAGCCGCTGGTTCCAGCACTCATGCACTCCAGTTCCTGCCTCATTTGCTCACGCACTGCCTCCCACAAAGAGTTGAGAGCAATGGGCTGAGTAAACCAGGCATCCCTGTCACGAGTTCCGCAAAGGGGTCAGGGAAATATCCTGCTTCAATTTCAGCCCTCTAGATACATGGACATCTCTACTGTATCTGGAATATGCTTCTCCTGACCTGATGCTCATCCTTTCTAACTTTGAAACTGCTTATTCAAAACTTGGTTCAGCTATTGCTTTTCTTACGGTGCTCCATCTTCCCAAAACACTTAATTATTCCATTTTTGTTTCTTTTACTACTTGTAACAGATTGTCTTTTCCAAAGACAGCTCAAAAATATCTCTCACCGTATACTCTTCTGCATTTGGACATTGCCATTGTCATGACTCTATCGAAAAGTGAAATTTATTGCTCCACTCCCTTGAATCTGGTCAGACCCTGTGATTGTTTTAGCCAATAAGTTACAGCAGAAATGATGCTATGATTACTACAGGCACAGGCCTTAACCGGCCTAGCAGTTAAGCTTCCTGCCTCTCACAGCTTTGAATATCCATTTAAAAAGTCCAGGCTACTTTGGGAGGCAAAGACACCACATAGAAGGGCTCTGAGGTGTCAGACACATGAGTGAGGAAGCTATTTTTGATATCCAGCCCAGTTAAGTCTTCAGTGACTCCAGTTCCAGCTGTTTTCTCACTGCAACAAATAGAAGGCTCTAAGCAAAAACCACCCAGCTGAACATAGCCAAACCATAAAACCATGAGAGATGATGAGAAATTATTTAAAGCCACTGAGATTTGAGGTTGTTTCTTATGCAGCAATAGATAACCAGGATAATACATATCTGGTTTCAAGGAACCTTTACTATTGCTTGTGTACATTCCTTTTATTGGTTTCATTTCTTTGTATGTTTGTCCCCTTTGCTAGACTATGAACATCTTAAAAATTGAGGGTTTGTTTAGTAAGCATTTGTAATGTAACTACTGGGATCATTATAGGCTCTAAATATTTGTTGAAATGTACATGTACAGGGTAAAATTGTTTCCTAAACTTTGTGAGAAGATAAAATTAAAATCATTACTTATGCTACTATATAGAACATATTTTTTGAGTATCCTGTTCCTCTCCCCCAACTTTTCTACCAACACCAAGGAGGATGAGAAGATAAGATGTGACTCATATACCAAAATGCATCCAATACATTGGATACATTTTGTCCTGGGAGCACCTGGGGACACCAGGGGACAGTAAATTCTTACTGGAACAAAGACTGTTTTCATCCTTGACAAAGATATGAAAAGCTACACTCTGAACCCTTATCAGTTGCCTCAAGGGAGGGGATAGAAATTGCTGGTGGAGAGGAGTCCAGGGGTGAGTAAGGACATTAACTTTGTACTCTGTGTACTTCTGTAATGCTTCAGGGTTTTTTAAATGTGCATATTGTACTTTTAAATTTATTTATTCATTTTATTTTATTTTTTATTTTTGAGACAGAGTCTCGCTCTGTCACCCAGGCTGGAGTGCAGTGGTGCAATCTCAGCTCACTGCAACCTTTGCCTCCCAAGTTCAAACGATTCTCCTGCCTCAGCCTCCCGAGTAGCTGGGACTACAGGCACCCGCCACCATGCCCAGCTAATTTTTTGTATTTTTAGTAGAGATGGGGTTTCAACGTGTTAGCCAGGATGGTCTTGATCTCCTGACCTCGTGATCTGCCCCCCTTGGCCTCCCAAAGTGCTGGGATGACAGGTGTGAGCCACCGTTCCCAGCCTAAATTTAAATTTTAAAAGATTTTAAAAATAAAATAAAAGAAAACAGAAGATAGAAATAATCACAGATTGACTGCACACCCTATGATAACACGGGGCAGTAGATCTGCTGATGGTTCATTAGTTATGCACTTGGACTTCAGTGTTATGCAGACATGGATTGAATTCTGAGTGTGCCTGGGTCCAAGCACTTCACCCCTCTAAGCTCTAGTTTACTCATCTAAACAGCAGGCATAAAAAAGTCTAAAACTGTTGTGCAGACCAAGAGGTAATACATACAAAGAGTTTGGCACAGTGCCTGACATATAGTAAGTGCTCAATTATTGGAGTAAAGTAAGAAAATATGAAGAGAATTGGAAGTAGCAGCCGTTGAGGAAGAAAAGGAGTCAGTGCTGGGTGTGGTGGCTCACACCTGTAATCCCAATGACACAGGAGGATCTCTTGAGGCTAGTAGTTTGTGACCAGCCTGAGCAGTGTAGACCCTGTTTCTTAAAAATAAATAAATAAATAAATAAATAAATAAATAAATAAAGAGAGAAGAGAGTGACAATGGTCACCTTTGCTAGTATGAATGGTGGGATTCTTTATTTCATTCATTTTTTATGTTATAGTATCACCTTAGTCCACACCCTCATTACCACACACTTGAATTACTGAAATACACTCTATGTTGTCTCCCTATCTCTAGTCTCTTTCTTTCCTTGAATCCTCCCTGAATAGGTTAATCTGGTCTCATTCCCCACTGGTGTCTAATTAGAACTGGCATGGCTTTTCAATGTCTGCCCATTAATGTTCATGCTCTCTATCAGTCAAATTTCTTATGAACAAGACTCTAGATAACTTTAGCTCAGAAAAATTCTTCCTCACCCAAAAATCTGGCATGGAAACACTATATAGACATTCAATCCACTACTTTCTATTAGTATTTTAAGAAAGGATAGAATAACACATATTCATAAATTTGAAGTGCTCCATATTTAGGTATTTGTGTGTTTCCCAAATATAAATGACCCAAACACTCAGCCAATGAGTTGCCCATATGTAGTTAAGCCATTGTTTTAGATGCGAGTCATGTGCATTTGGTGCAGGATGGAGCATCATATGTCAAAGCATATGCCTGCTGCTGAAGCCAAATGCGGATAACATATGCTTGGAGGTAAAATATTTTTAAGTCTTATTGCTTATCAAAAATTAATGAGAGCAACTGTGTGTGTTTATACTATTTGGGGTTTATAAACAGATCAGCAGGGTTAATTGTAGAAACTGTTTTTGCAAAACAGTCAAGTGTAGCTTGTTCAAGCTGTGGGCCTTTCTTTCTACACTTCAACTCTGAAATACACATACACACCTACCCTTCCTATACACAGGCAGGCACACCAACATGCATATTTACTATGGGGGTGGCCACATGTCGGAAGCCGTATTAATGGATCCTTTAGCTCAGAGTTGCTTTTCTTCACAATGGAGATAAAGTAACAGTGTGGGAGGTTACTCATTAAAAGTTCACTTCTGGAAATATTTACATTTCCACTGGGGGGAGAAATCTGTATGTAAAATTCAAACAGAAGCCATAAACAATCCACAGTCCACACTATACATAGTTACATAAAGCTTCTTTGTTTATAAAGTTCATTCACTTACATGATCTGGTATAACTTTAATATGGTGACAGATATTTTTGTTTTTGTTTAATGACTGAATAAATTGAGCTTCTGCTTGGCAAAGTCACTTTTATAGTTGGTTTTGCTGAAGCCAGACCTTGAGCCTTTACCTGCTGCCCCACCTCTAGGGTAGTTTCAACTCCATATAGCTATTCAGCATCATTAAAGAGTGTTGTCATATTAGTCATCAACTGATGCTCTGATTAAGTGCTTAATTGGTGGTGAGAGCTGGGGAAGTTGTCTCCGATATCATTACCACTAAACCTACTATTTGTAGATTTCAGAATACTTGGGATAAGGAGGTTTGGCTGCACCATCAGAGCATGCAGTGATGTCACTGGTCCTTGGTAAACCAGCAATATAAGTAAACTTTTCTTTAAAGATGGTAACATTTTCCCTTTCCAAACAAACCCATCAGAAACCTGAGTGCCAGATCTAAATAAACAGTGACCGCACAGCTGCTATATAGTGTGGCTCTTTCCGAACCCTCTACATTTAATCATTATTCTAATACTGATAATTATTTTTCAAAATTGACTATACTACCCTCTCCTTTTGATTCCATGTACACTGCCTTTATTTGGGCCTCCATTACCTCTCCCTGGCACTCTAACTAAAGCCCTCTAAGTAGTTTCCTTGCCTTCAGTCTCTCCTTTCCCAATTCTACCTTACAACTCTTCCATGACAATTACTTTCCTAGTGTAAATCTTGATCGTGTCAGCTACCAAACTCCAACTGTTCTCAAGAGTCTTCTGAGCATAGAAAATTAGTTATTTATTTTTCTAATTATAGGATCAGGGTTAAGTAGCTTTTTTTTTTTTTTTTTTTTTTTTTTTTGCATTTTATCTATGCTTGCTCTGATGCAAGATTGCTTTACATGCATATGATATGTTTTAGGTCTTAACTATTTAAATCAGGTACCATGTAGGCCATAACACATAAAAACACAGTATGACACTATTGGTGGTTACAATCAGTCTAGAACAGCACTGTGAAAGCTACACCTGCAATGTTAAATTTTCTAGTAACTATGAATTCTATAGATAGAATTTGTATGATCCCCCAAATTCCTATGTTGAAATCTTACTCTCCAGTGTAATGGTATTAGAAAGCAGTGTTTTGGGGAGGTGATGAGTCATGAGGGCAGAGCTCTCATGAATGAAATGTGAAATCTTAAAAACGAGACCTCAAAGAGCTCCCTCAACCATTCTTCCATGCAAGGACAGAAGGAGAGGACAATTGTCTGTGAATTGGGAAGGAGGCCCTCACCAAACACTAAATCTGCCAGGATTTGGATCTTGAACTTTCCAGGCTCCAGAACTATAAGAAATTAACTTTTGTTGTTACCCAGTTTATGGTAATTTGTGATAGCAGCTCAAATATACTAAGATACTGCATTAAACAAAAGTAAAAGGAAAGATATTAAATTCACTTTAATACTATTTTATTGGACCTAATGTATCTAATATATTTTCATTTCAACATATAATCCTATACAATTATTGAGACATTTACTTTATTCATGCTAAGTCTTTGGAATTCAGTAAATTTACTTTATACTTACAGCACATTTCAATTTAGATTAATCACAATTCACGACATATGATTACAACTACTGTGTTCGTTATTGCAAGGCTGGAACGCTTTGTCCTATCTGCCTTCTCTTTCTCTCCTCCTTTTCATGACTGAACTTCCAGAAAGCATCTGTCCTTGCTTTCTGGACTTAATCACCATTCAATCTCCTGAACCCCCAGCAGTCTGATTTTTATCCCACTTTTACACTGAAATAGTTCCTGTCAAAATGCTCAGCAACTTCCTTGTCACATACAATGCCAATCCTCTTTTCAGCAGGAGCTCTAAATAAGTTTAGGTCCAACCAAGAACACACGCCAGATGTTTCAGATGGAAGAGAAGGAAACTATTTACAAAAATGGAAGAATTAAAATAACCTCAAGTCTATTGGAGTGCTAATTTTAAATGAGGGAAAAGAACAAGAATTATTAAGAAAAGTTATCCAGAGCATGATCATGCAGTATCTTGTAAGTCATTTTTAGGAATTTGGGGTGTTTGAAAGACCAAAGAAACAAGAGCAGAAATCAAGTTAGCACAGGAAGTAACTCCAGGAAACTTTTACTATGTCTATGATAGGACAAATAAGGCAATAGGTAGCTTCACCACCACTCAGGAGTGCACTTACAGCTGACACTGCTGGAAAAAAATGCTGCTGCTGGTGAAACCTCTGTTCGGAAATTTCTGACACTGGGGGAGCCCATAGTGCCTGGTAGACATTGTCCCTGCTGCTGGAAGATCACCAAAAAGAATGACAGTAAAAGATGAGTAGCTTGTCCCTTCTTTACATCTTTTAATTTCCAGCCAGCACCTCTCATTGACCAAACTAAATTCTCAAAGGAATCTGGAAAATGTAGTTGTGATTGGTCTAATCCTCTGCAGTACACAGATAAGCTCAGAAGAAAGGAAATAAGTTGAGTACAAAGAGATAAATGTCAAGCTGAACATCCTAGTGACATTTGGTACAAAAATGCTTTTTCCTCCAACATCTCTGATCACTCACTTCAATCTCCTTGCTAGAATACTTTATCTTGTTAATTAGTAAATATTACTAAGATTATTACATATATATTACATATTAATATTATTTAAAGTCTTGTACTGTAACCTCTTCTATTGTACTCAGTGGGTGATTTCATACAGTCCATCTTGATCCCCATCTCCAATTATGTTTTTTATAATGATGATTCCCCAATCTTGAATTCTCTCTTCCCTGAGATTTGAATCTAAGCCAAAGAAACTGCCCACTGGAAAACTGCACTTGGATATACCATATGCAGATAAAATTCAGAATTTTGGAAATACAAGTCATCCTCTCCCTTCTCAATAATATACTTCATCCTCCATCAGTTATTCCATCTTGGCCAATGAATGACATCATAATCCAGGCAGAAACCCAATAAAAGTTTTCTTTAATTCCTACAAAAAGTCGTATCTACCCTCCATTTACTAATGATTTTTCAAAATTGCCTCCTCTTAGCCAGCCACAATGGTATGTGCCTGTAGTCCCAGCTACTCAGGAGGCTGAGGCAGGAAGATTGCTTGAGCCTGGGAATTTGAATGTAGCCCGGGCAACATACCAAAATTTTGTCTTTAATAAAATTTTAAAATATTTCTTCCTCTTTCCAGAAAACACTGATGTTTTTCTACTTCAAGTCATTATCTCCTTTGTAGTAGCAATTAGGTTACTACCTCAGTAATAACAACTTGTAATAACAATTAGGTTCCTGTATCAGTCTCCTAATTGCTCTCGCTATGTTCAATACATTTTTCACACTGAAATTTGAGTGATTACCCTAATATCCAGACCTAAATACATCATTTTTTTGCCTACAACCCCTACTAGGCCCTGTAACGTTTCTCTCTCCTTATATTACCAACCCCATTTTACGCCATTCCCTGCCCTCTTTAGAGGTGAACACATTGAGAAAATGGAATTAATTTCATTTCCTGCTTTCTCTCCTCTCTTGACCTTGGTGCATGCTGCTCCTTTCTTTTGCATGGCACACACTCCTCCTCCTTTTCTTTGCTTCAGTCCTCACCTTGCACCTTACCTGAATACTCCTACTAATTTTTTAGATCTCAGGATATCTTTTTCTTCATCCAAGAAGACATCCTTGACTCCTGGTACTTCAAAAATCTTGATATATCATAATAGAAAGCATTTTCTGCCTTAGGTACCTACTCTCATCATGCCATTCTAAAATGTCAGCTCTTGGAGGGAGGGAGAAACTGTCAATTCCTTTCCCTGGCATAATACTTGGCACTTACTAGGCATTTGATAAATATTTTTAAATCAATGAATGAATAAATGGTTGAATGAAGACATGTAGCTAGATGAAAACATGGAAAATTTCCCAGCATTCATTAATGCCTTTGCCTTTTACACCCTGATATATTGCTTTAACACAGATTGTTCATCATATTTTAGTCCATTCTATCTTCTTGGATATAACATATGAATTACAAAAGGGTATATTCACTTTAACTTATTCTCTCAGTATTCCTTTCTCCAGAGATCAATTGAGAAATTATATAAAAGGTCAGTCGGGGAGGGGGTTATGAATTTGTTGAAAACTGTGTCTCCCTATGTGTAGTTCTTGATATCATTAAGAGTTTATTTATATTTGCAGTTCCCAATTGCCCAGGACCTAGTTGTGCCCCATAACTGTTTGGTGAATGAAATAACAAATGAATACGTAATCAATGAAAATTTGTCTTCTAATAAATAATACTTGGATGTAAATTTTGCTCAAGAATCACTTTCTTAAAGGAAGTAAGACCAATATCAACCCGAGAAAGCAGGTCATTGGGTTTGGGAATTGTTGCAATTGCTCCATGAAAGCATGAGAGCACTGAGCTTGTGCAATTGCCCTGAAAAACCAATGATTCTTTGCAAATGTTCATGAGTTCACCAAACTATTAAGTTCTCGCAGCTTGGATGCTTAAACCAAACAATTAAATTAATCAGGAAAAAAAAAAGAATCTGTGAAAGCACTCTACTTCTAACATGTATTCCACTTTTTAAACTTGATTTGGGACTATCATAAGATACAAGTAGGTATTCCTTAAGGCATTTATTCCTTAAACTATAAAATGTGAAATTAGAAAGGGGTCTTGAAATTTCTCCTATTCAATCTACCCCCACAACCCTATGCTTTATATTATAGATAAGCAAATTGGAGCCCAGAAAAGCCAGATGACTTTCTCAAAACCACACAATTCTTTTGATTACTGGGACTCCAATTTAAGTTTCCATGAAGAAAATGAGAGCAATAACTATTCAACACTGAGAACTTATTATGTATTTGAAATTAGCTAAGTATTGTAGCATTTGGGTTTGGGAGTTGTAGCATAATTACAAATGTAATTATTCATACAAAGGCTGACTTCAACATAAATTTCTGCCAAGATTTATTGGCATACACTAGGTGGATGCTGAGCACTACTTTTAGTTATGAGGTTGAGGTGAGCAGAATAAACTAAAAATAGTGTGTAAAACAAACTGTGAGAGTTACCTTGTCTCTTTATCTCTAGATTTTCAAATTACAGTGATACATTTCATGGTGATTCTATTTAGCCTTTTCCCTGATTGCCTACTGAGGAAACAAACAAACAAAGCACACATGCACACACAAAACTCACCTTGAAACTAGGTGATTTCTTTGGGGAAAAAAAAAATCTGAAACAATGTGAATGAGCTGACCTAGGATAGTAAATTTGCAGGTGGTTATACTGCAAAACAGTGCCCAGTGAAGAGACTGTGTGTATTCCAGCTCTTCCTATTTCTGTCCAATTTTTCTATAAGGACTGCTGTGCATGGTATCTGCAGTTGACCCACACAGGGCTCCACCAGATGCTAAAGTGTCAGTTGGACAGCCACAGAGCTGCAGTGAAGGCAGGAATAAATGCTTATTAGCATCCCCATTTACTGCCATCCAAAATATTCACATGAAAACACCCACCATACTCCCAACCCACCCCTCCATCTGCACGCTGGCTGGCAAAGAAAAAACGCAAACTGAAAACTCTCTTTGAGGCCCTGTTTGCATCCAGCTTTCTGAGTAAAGATGCTGGTTCTTGTGCTATGGTCTGAATGCTTGTGTCCCCGCAAATGCCTATGCTGAAACCTAATGCAGAAGGTAATGTTATTAAGAGGTTGGGCATTTGGAGAGTTGATTAGGTCATGAGAGCTGAGACCTCATGAATGGGACTAACGCCATTATAAAAGAGGTCCAAAGGAGCTCCTTTGCCCCTTTCACCATGTGATGACACAGATAGAAGTCCCAAATATGAACCAGGAAACTGATTCTTACCAAACACCAAATCTACTAGCACCTTGATCTTGGATTTCTCAGCCTACAGAAACTATGAGAAATAAATTTCTATTTTTAAGCTGCCCATTTTATGGTATTTTTTTTATAGCAACCAGAATGAACTCAGACATCCTGGGAGGGACATCTCAATTCCAGGGAAGTGTCAAACAATGCTGTGCAATGTAGCCAGGCTGCTATGGCAGAGACATGCAGCCCTGAGCTCTCCTAAGAAGGTGAATGTGTCCCGTAATGAAGTGCAGCTGATGGGTCCAGGGCAGTCGAGCAGCTACCGTGTTTCCCAGCCTGCAGTCACATAGAACCCCCATCTAGTGCAGGCTAGATGTTTTTCATTCATCCATTCTAATTGTGATAGATCGGAAGAAGATGCAAAGCACTCTCTCTCTTGTCAGAAAAGCCTTGGTGGTCATCAGTGTTTCCACTGCCCAAGGCTACAACGGTTTCAAGAAAATGGAAACCGTAGACAATTTCTACTGAGGACAAGTATGGGGGCTTATCCTTGGCACAGGAGCTTGTACATTTGTGTAAAATATTCAGATCTCAAACACTCTTCATTTTCTAATAAATAGAAATAGTTCATGGATCAGATATCTTTTATTAGCCAACATCTGAGTGAGTAATTATAGAGGATAATAACCAAAATGATGTGTGTTGTCCATTTGAAAGAGATAATACCTTCTAGCAAAAATAGGCCACTACGTAATATTTGGCCACATTGATTGAATAATTGGACACACTTCTATTGGTTCACAAAAGGCCTCTCAAAGGATTTTTAAATGTTCGAAATATACAAATTCGCCTTCATCAAGAAAACCTTGAGTAAGTCGGTTTGGCCTAATAGTCACCTTGGCTGTAAACTATACAGACTTGGAAAACGTATTCTGTGTCCTGACATGAGTCCATGATTGTCCTCTGGAGCTTCTGGAATCTCAGGAAAAGATCCAATCACACAGGCCTGGTGGCAGAGACTGTAAAAATAGATGATCTTCTGCTATTCTCCCTAAGCGACCCTAAATAATGTATTTTGTAATGATCATTTTTAGCTATGAGATTGGTGAGTTGAAATGATTACTTTGATGCCATTTAATTCAATAAATGTTTATTTAAAAATTAATTTCTTTCATTATATATAGAATATTTAGGACAGAATCTTTTTCAACTTCCTAGATCATTTAAAATGCATTTGAAATAGTTACAAAACAATATGAGATGGTCATGGTGAAGACAGGAAGAGCACAAAGCCAGATGAACAAAATAACAGAGAAATGGCCAGAGCCATTGGAAGGGTTTTATTTAGAAAGAGAATAGGGCTAGCATGTGGAAAAATGAAGGCACTTTCAAAAAGCAGAGACAGGAAGCAAGAGAGTTAATAAATGAAGTAGTGTATTGTCAAATAAAATTGGGCCTAGAGTGAGCAGAGAACAGTAATCTACAGAGAACTTTGTCAGTAAGTCATGGAAACAGAGTTGGGTAGGTAATGTGGGCCTGTTCACAGGAAGGAAGAATAGATTCTAAAGTAGCTGAATGCTGAAAGCTATTATTTGGGAATAATCACTCTAAAATTCCTTTGAAATTGCTTTTCAAAGACTTTCTCTCATGTAGATTATAGCATATTGAGATAAAATATGACTATATCCTGCCACTTTACTGAAAATTGTTTCTATTCCAGTTCTAGTTCTTTCTTGAAGCCATTTCAGGCATAAGAGGTATGAGAAGTCATATTTGATTTAGAGCCAGATGAAAACCTCCAGAATTACCAGCTATTCCACTAAAGTAACGCACTGTTTCCAGAGGACTCCCATTTGAAGGAAAACATGCTTCTTTCTTCATTTAGTGCACACTTATTGGATGCCTTCTCTGAGCCTTGTACTGAACCACAAGAGCTAAAGCATAAACCCACCAGGAGCTACCAATACCTAACACACGTTGATTTTTTTCAGAGTGCATTGATCACAGTAGATCATAGTCAAACATTATCTCCATAGAACAGAACTTGATGCCTATAGGTGTGATTTCTGAGTGACTGATAAAGGTCTCCTGCTAAGGTGCTACTAGCCAGGAAGGAATCGGAGGATTGGTGGGTACTGTGGGTACAGCACGGGACCTAGGCTAATTGGGACAGTAGAAAAAGGCACCTAAAGAAAACTGTTTCTGATTTTGTGTTTGGTCTGAGACTGAGCCTGTTCCCTGTATTGTAAAGGAATGGTACATTATTTCCTACATCTGGTCCAAGATCCAACTGCAGAGGGTGTATACATACATCCTGAACATTCCAGAGGGACTTATCTGACAGTAGGATCAGTAAATGTTCCATTTTTAGAGATTTGAACATCCTAAAATTGCACACAGCTGGCAGTAAACTTGGGAGAACAGCTTCTGTGTGTGGTCAGGACAGTTTACCCTTCCCTGGTATAACAAAAATTAGTCAAAGGAAGTATGGGTAAAAGGAAAGGGAAAACTTTCCTTTCCTCTAGGTTTTCATTGCCAAAGAGGAAGTATCAAAATAATTTCAGTTGGCTGATGAATGGTGAAATATTCCAGGCAGGGAGCTGCACAGCTCAAAGAGAATTAATTTTATAGTTTTCTGCCAATTTTTCATTTCCCACCTCTCCCCCACAGAAATGTGGTGTCTTAGTCACACACTGGATGAATAAAATGAGCACATAGCCTACTGTTCAGAGCTGGGGTTGTGGTCATCTTCTGCCCTGGAAGATAGTCAAGGACTAATTAGGCATGTGTCTCTTCCCATCAAGTTTTGACAACCTGGAAGTTTAGTGGCAGCATAAGTGGAGGCCTGCTGACAGGGCTCTTTGGTAGAAGGGACTGTTTTCAAGAGGCTGGGAGCCTTAACAGATAGGCATCTGGCATTATTTGTCCTGTCGTTTATTTCCTGGATCTCCTACATTAGTGCCATTATAATCTGGCTGATGATTTGATTCATTGGGGAAACTTTCTTTTTTAAAACGTGTGTGGTCTCAACCTCCACTCTGAACTTTAGTGAACAGGAATTTATCGGGATGGGTATCAATAATCTACATTTTCAAAATATTTCAAGATATGCTTTTTGAGTGTTTCTAAAGACCATCCACGTTTTGCATCCATAATTTGAGATGACCATAAGGTTTTAACTGAAAAATGAGTGTGTTGGGGGAGAACTTACTCAATGTAAAGCCATGGAAGAAGAAATGCTTCTCCGTTGCTTTATGCATACCTGGAAGATTCTGTAGCAAAGACACTCTTTTTTTTTTATGAAAATGTATTAAGGTAATAGAACTTTAATATTAAACAGAATTGAGTAAGCCCAATTATTATCTTAAAGTCAGAATGGTTTCAACGTGCAGACAGAGGCACAGCGCCTTTCTTTTTGTATCTTCCTTGGGACTAATTTAATGAGTTCCATACATTACTCTGCATTAAAAACGTATGCATAAAATTGTGTTTGCTACACTTCATAGGGTTTTGCACAATATTTACAAAGTGAACTTAACTATATCTAATTATAATCTAGAGTGGGTTTTAGAACCTAATCCTTTCATAAAATGCTACTCGACATTTTGACCTCCAAAACATTTTATGTCAGACGTCTTCACAGGTGAAGACATATTCCTCTTTACCGAACACATTAAAAAATACTCTCCAAAATCATGTTGACTAATGTTTTGTTTGCATAGCCACTAAATAATTGAACTCATATTCTATAGATGATGACTACTTGACCGAGAATTTTAAAAACTGATGATACCTTTGTGTAAATTTGTACAGATATGATGGGAGTAGGCAATGCATAGTTCTAAGCATATGTTCTTTTTTTGTCCATTTTTACACAAAAGGATACAGCCAACACCAGTAGTTAGTATATGGGGTAACCTTTTGAGAATAATGAAAGCAACAAAGAGTATTTTTTAAGTAAGTCTAGAGCTCAGTTTTCTCACTTAGTATATGGGGTAACCTTTTGAAAATAATGAAAGCAACAAAGAGTATTTTTAAGTAAGTCTAGAGCTCAGTTTTCTCACCTTTAAAGTGACAGACTAGCCCAGGTGATACTTCCTTAAATACACGAGCCTAGCTTCATCACTCTGTGCTTCTGCTAGTCTCAGAGATGACTGAGTCAGAAAAGAAGATCAAGGGCTAACTATCATTTACCAGGATGAGAGTTTCACCATAACTGTGGTTGTTCTGTTTAAAAAGCACTACAGCCAGACATGGTGACATGTGCCTGTAATCACATCCTCTCAGGAGGCTGAGGCAGGAGGATTGCATGAGCCCAGGACAATAGTGAGACCCTATCTCAAAAAAATAAACAAAAAATTTGAAAAGCATTATTGCATTAATCCCAGTGCAAATATTATATGTTAAGTGACTTCTCCTGCCTTAGCCACTAACTGTCATCATAGCTTATCATTCTCCAGCCCTGCAACCCAAGGATTCAGTAGTACACACAGCCAGGATTATAATTAATAATGGAAAACCAGTGCATATTCAGGTGTCAAGAGTGTCTACACAAGGAGGACTGAAACTCACATGTTGAGAAATCAGTGCTTATTTAGCAGAAACTGGAGTCTTCTTCTGGCTCTGGGCAGTTTCAAGGCCAGGCAGCAGTTACCTCCCAATTCCTGGCAGAAAGCACAGGAACCCCAGAATTTTGAAGTCTTCTGCAGAGGAGACTATTTCTTCATGTTCTCCTTGCTAGATATGAGGTATTAAAGGTAAAGGAGAAGAGAAAACAAGTTAGGAAAGTATGGCCAATGAGATATATTTAGTTGTTCTTGACAATAAATGATGAGATCTTGAATAAGAATGGGATAAGCCTGACGTGATAATATCACTGTAGGTTTTAAAAATGATGAATCTAATACTCGTTGTTACATAGGCTGAAGCCAAAGAGAGAAGATGTGAGATAGGAAATAGGAAAATATGTTTCAAATACTGGAAAGAAGAAAAAGAATCATATAGCAGTCACTAAGATAAAAAGAGAGAAAGAACATCCAAGGTCCTTCCTACTTTTCCAATTATTGCAACTAAACACAAATATGCAGTTTTGCCTTTTATTTTCTGTTCATTAATGTGTTCTTTTTGCTTCCTTAAACACTGCCTGTGTATTTCATACCCCGCTCATTTCGCGGTATCTTCGTTTTTACTTTCTTGTCTTCCAAGATTGAAGTCAGCAACTGTCAGTATGAATGTCTCTATTACAGAGCCCCATGTACTAGGAATGACCCCTGGTGCCCAGAAACCATGTCTACATTGCTTCACCCTGCTCCTTTGGTCACTGCCAAAGAAACTAGAGAGTAGACATTTGTCCAATTGGAACACTCAGATTTTTGTGGCAAATTTACAGCTAGACATTGTCAATAACACTAAGGAGGCTTATAGTTATCTTATACTTGGTGTCTATTCCATAGAACATGTTCTTAATGAGGCATTGTTATTACCAGATAGATTCTGTAACAAATGCCAAAATGTATGTGATGGGGGAGAGAGGTATCAGTAAGCAAGATTATGTGATGGGAGGGCTACAACCAGAAGTGGTTTTGATTCTATATTATGCAGATATTTAAAATTTTGTCTTGGAAAAAATATGGAAATTTTTTAAACTTCTGCTTTATTTCTGTATTAAAATATGAGTTTAATCCTGCAGTTCTTATATCACTGTTTCTACTTTTTGAATGGGGATTAAGGAATCTATACTTAATCAAATGTTTTTATATATATTATGTGCATAAAATTATATTGAGGTTTCAATGTAAAATAGTGTCCTTAATAAGAAGCACTACATGTTCCATTTCCTTTCAAGTTCATAGATTTCACGAAAGGAAAGTTGTGTTTTGATTCCAGCATCCACTCCTATTAAAGACATGAAAAGCTTCCTGGAATATTATCTGCTAGTTCCTCAGTTAGGAAAATAAAACCCTTCACCTCCTTATGTTTAACAAAACCAAGCAGTTTCAAAATAAGTTCTCGTCATAGAAACCATTTATTTAATTTGGGTTTGCCATGTCATAACTTCTGCTTGTTAGTCCATTATTTTTACCCTGTGTTTCAGAGAAGAAACTAATCCACTAGGTCTTTTAATGAGTTTCCAGAATTATCTGAGATGGAGGTAATTCTCTGAGGTTAAATAACTGATATAGTGATTGACCTCGTCTTCTTCTCAAATTCAAATATAATTAATTCCTCAGCTACCTACGCCTAGGTTGCTCTAAAGAGATTCATATACTTCTGACCTTGGTCCAGACTTTATCTCTTTTGCATTAATTGACTAAGAATGTTGTCCACTTGGGGAACACTATCACCCCAAGTGAAGTTGATTAGTATATGCTTACATTGCAAACTTTTAAAAAAACAGATTGGAATGAATTCAAGGTTATACACATGAAGGAAACTACCTTTACTATCTATATAGTTTATATACAGTATGTTTTATTACATTTTTGAGTGCACAATTTAATTGTTTGAAAGACTCTACTAGAGTTTTTGTTTATATTTTATCCACAGTTACAATTGCCAAGATTTCTGTGTTTCCTTTTAAGTAGCTTGATTATGGCTCTGTGTACTAAAAAGTAGACATAAATTATAGAGGTGTTTTTACTAAAAATGAGAAAATTATTTTTCCATAATTGTAACAAATAGAGAACTCAATTAAAATAGACATTAAACAGAAACTGTTAAAGAAAAATGCATTGAAGGAAAATTGCTTGTGTTTATGTGTTTGAATTCTAGTTTTAAAAAGAAAAATAAAAGAAATATAACCACAATATGGGAAATTACAAAGCAGTGATATGATGAATTATATTGATTTTCAAATCTTGAACTAGCCTAGAATACCCAGGATAAATACTACTTGGTTGTGGTACCTAATTCCTTATATACATTGTTGAATTAAACTTGCTAATATTTGGTTGAGGACTTTTACATCTATGTTCATGGGAGGTGTTGGTCTGTAATATTCTTTTACTATAATGTTTTTGTCTGGCATACTATTAGGGTGATGCTGGCCTTATAGAATGAGTTACAAGCAGGTCCTCTGCTTCTATATTCTGAGAGATATTGCAGATAATTGGTATAATTTCTTCCTTAAATGTTTGGTAGAGTTCACCAGTGAGCCCTCTGATTTGGGTGCTTTCTGTGTTAGAAGGCTATTAATTATTGATTTGACTTTTTTAGTAGATATAGGTCAATTCAGATTGTCTATTTCTTCTTGTGTGAGTTTTGGCAGATTGTGTCTTTTAAGGAATTTGTCTATTTCATATAAGTTACCAAATTAATATGTAAGAGTTGTTCATGATATTCCTTATCTATCCGTTTAATGTTCATGGGATCTGTAGTGATGTTTCCTCTTTCATTTCTGATATTAGTCATTTGCTTTCTCTTCTTTTTTTCTTAGTCAGCATGTTTGATAGCTTATCAATTTTATTGTTTATTTTAAAGAGCCAGCTTTTACTTCCACTAATTATTCCTACTGATTTCCTGTTTTCAAAATTACTTTTATTTATTTTATTCTACTTACCTTGTATTTCATTGACTCCATTTTTCTAGTTTCCTAAGATGGAAACTTAGATGATTGATTTTAGATCTTTCTTCTTTTTGTTTTTTAAATTATATTTTAAGTCCTGGGATACATGTGCAGAATGTGCAGGTTTGTTACATAGGTATATACATGCCATGGTGGTTTGCTTTACCCACCAACCTGTCATATACATTGGGTATTTCTCCTAATGCTATTCCTCCCCTAGTTTGCAACTGCCGCCTGCCCCCCGCCTCACCACAGGCTCCACTGTGAGATGTTCCCCTCCCTGTGTCCATGTGTTCTCATTGTTCTACTCCCACTAAGAGTGAGAACATGTGATGTTTGGTTTTCTGTTCCCATGCTAGTTTGCTGAAAATGATGGTTTCCAGCTTCATCCATCTCCCTGCAAATAACATAAACTCATCCTTTTTTATGGCTACATAGTATTCCATGGTATATATGTGCCACATTTTCTTTATCCAGTCTATCATTGATGGACATTTGGGTTGGTTCCAAGTCTTTGCTATTGTGAATAGTGCTGCAATAAACATATGTGTGCATGTGTCTTTATAGCACAATGATTTATAATCCTTTGGGTATATACTCAGTAATGGGATTGTTGGGTCAAATGGTATTTCTGGTTCTAGATCCTTGAGGAATCACCACACTATCTTCCACAATGATTGAACTAATTTACACTCCCACCAACAGTGTAAAAGCATTCTAATTTCTCCACATCCTCTCCAGCATCTGTTGTTTCCTGACTTTTTAATGATCGCCATTCTAACGGGTGTGAGATGGTATCTCATTGTGGTTTTGATTTGCATTTCTCTGATGACCAGTGATGGTAAGCTTTTTTTTCATATGTTTGTTGGCTGCATAAATGTCTTCTTTTGAGAAGTGTCTGTTCATATCCTTCACCCACTTTTAGATGGGGTTGTTTTTTTCTTGTAAATTTGTTTAAGTTCCTTGTAGATTCTGGATATTAGCCCTTTGTCAGATAGATAGATTCCAAAAATTTTCTCCCATTCTGTAGGTTGCCTGTTCATGCTGATGATAGTTTCTTTTGCTGTGCAGAAACTGTTTAGCTTAATTAGATCCCATTTGTCTATTTTGGCTTTTGTTGCCATTGCTTTTGGCATTTTACTGATGAAGTCTTTGCTCATGCCTGTATCCTGAATGGTATTGCCTAGGTTTTCTTCTAGGGTTTTTATGTTTTAGGTTTAATCCATCTTCAGTTAATTTTTGTATAAGGTGTAAAGAAAGGGTCGAGTTTCAGTTTTCTGCATATTGCTAGCCAGTTTTCCCAACACCATATATTAAATAGGGAATCCTTTCCTCATTGCTTGTTTTTGTCAGCTTTGTCAAAGATCAGATGGTTGTAGATGTGTTGCATGATTTCTGAGGCCTCTGTTCTGTTCCATTGGTCTGTATATCTGTTTTGGTACCAGTACTATGTTGGTTTTTGTTTTTTACTGTAGCCTTGTAGTATAGTTTGAAGTCAGGCAGCGTGATGCCTCCAGCTTTGTTCTTTTTGCTTAGAATTGTCTTGGCTATACAGGCTCTTTTTTGTTTCCATATGAAATTTAAAGTAATTTTTTTTTCTAATTCTGTGAAGAAAGCCAATGGTAGCTTCATGGGCATAGCATTAAGTCTATAAATTACTTTGGGCAGTATGGCCATTTTCATGATATTGATTCTTCCTATCCATGAGCATGGAATGATCTTCTATTTGTTTGTGTCCTCTCTTATTTCCTTGAGCAGTGGTTTGTAGTTCTCCTTGAAGACATACTTCACATCCCTTGTAAGTTGTATTCCTAGGTATTTTATTATCTTTGTAGCAATTGTGAATGGGAGTTCACTCATGATTTGGTTCTCTGTCTATTATTGGTGTATGGGAACGCTTGTGATTTTTGCCCATTGATTTTGTATCCTGAGACTTTCAATAGTCCCACCTAATCTGCAGAGGATGCATTCCAAAACCTTGAGAGGATGCCTGAAACCATGAAAAGTGCCAAACTCTACATAGGCTGAGTGTCCCTAATCTAAAAATCAAAAATCCCGAATGCTCCAAAATATGAAATCTTTTGAGCACTGACATGAAACGAAATGACTATTGGAGCATTTTGGATTTCGGATATTCGGACTAGGGATGCTCAACCAGTATCTATTCTGCAAATATTCTTTAAAAAAATGAAATCCAAAAAACTTCTGGTCCTAAGTGTTTCAGATAAGAGATCATAAACCTGTATATAATATGCACAAATTTATTTTTCCTACTTCACAATTTCACAGATAAAAGATTTGTTTTTACTGTAAATCTCAGCAACCTCAGCATACAATTTTTTTTCTTTATTCAGTCAAGAGCTTTCACCTTTTCACTTAAGAGGGTCACTTTAAGGCTTCTCCGTGGCATATTCAAATTGCCAGCTTTACTACTCTTGTGCTTTGAGGCCATTATTAAGTAAGATAAGGGTTACTTGAACACAAGCCCTGTGGTACCCTGGCAGTTGATATGATAACCCAGATACTATGTGACTAACAGGCAAGTAGTATATACAGCCTGGGTATGCTGGGCAAAGAAATAATTCATGTTCCAGGTATGACAGAGCAGGATGGTTCAATACTTCATCCCACTAATCAGAATACTGTACAATTTAAAACTTATGAATTGTTTATTCCTGAAATTGCTCATTTAATATTTTCCAACCCCGGTTAACTGCATGTAACTGAAGCTGTAGAAAGCAAAACTGCAGATAAGGGAGGAGTACTGTATGAAGTCAATGTTACAAATTCCCCACTAATTACTGCATTCACTGCATTTTCCAAATTTTGATAAATTATGTTTTCATTTTTATTTAGTTCAATTTTTTTTTAGTTTCTCCTGAGATGTTTTCTTTGATCAATGTGTTTTTTAAAAGTGTGTTGTTAAATCTTCAAATATTTTGGGATTTTTCAGCTATCTTTCTGTTACTGATTTCTAGCTTAATTTCATTAAGGTCTGACAGAAGACACTGTATAGCTTCTATTCTTTTAAATTTGTTAAAGTGTGTTTTATATTCCAAAATTTAATCTTTCCTGGTCAATGTTCCATGTGAGCTTGAGAAAATTGTTTATTCTGCTGTTACTGGAAGAAGCACTCTATAGCTATTCATTATATCCAGTTGATTGATGATATTGAGTTCATCTAAGTCCTTACTGCCTTCTGCCCTCTGAATCTGTCCATTTCTGTTAACTGGGTATTGAAGTCTCCAACTATAATAGCAGTCTCATCCAATTTTCCTTGTAGTCCTATCAGTTTTTGCCTCATATATTTTGATGTTCTGTTGTTAATCACATACTCATTGACAATTGCTGTCTTTTTGAAGAATTAATCCTTTTATAATTAAGTAATATTCTTTATCCCTGATAACTTCCTTACTCTGAAGTCTGCCCTCTCTGAAATTAGTATAGCTACTCCTGCTTTTCTTTGATTAGTGTTAGCATCGTATACCTACCTCTATTACTTATCATTTATATGTCTTTATATATTCAGTGGGTTTTTTTTTTTTTTGGCAGACATCATATAATTGAGTCTTGTTTTTTGATCCACTCTTAACATTTCTAGAATTTGATACATTTAGAGAATTGGTGTTCACAGTGATTAATGTTATATTAAGATTTATATCTTACATATTTGTTACTATTTTGTTCCCGTTTTTCTGTTGCTATTTTTGTCTTCTACTCTTTCTATCCCTTTGTGGTTTCAATTAAGCATTATATATATTACTATTTTGTCTCCTTTCTTAGTATATGAGTTGTACTTTTTTTTTTTTTTTTTAGTTTTTTAGTGTTGCTTTAGTTTGCAATATACATTTACAACTAATTCAAGTCGATCTTCAAATAACATTATACCACTTCACAGGTAATATGACTGTCTTATAATAAAATAATTCTAATTTTTCTCTCCCATCCCTTACAGAATTGGTGTCATTCATTTCACATATATAAGTTTATATATTCATGTGTTGCTTAATGATGGGGATGTGTTCTGAGAAATGTGCCATTAGGTGATTTTTCCATTGTGTGAACATCAGAGTGTACTTACACAAACCTAGATGGTAAGGCCTACTACACACAGCTTATATGGCATAACCTATTGCTCCTAGACTACAAATTTATACAGCCATGTTACTATACTGAATACTGTAGGCAATTGTGACACAATGGTATTTGTTTATCTAAACACACAGAAGTATAGGAAAGGTACAGTAAAAATATGGTATTATAATTTTATGCAAACACCATTGTATATGCAGTTTATCCCTGACCAAAACATCATTATGTAGTACATGAATTTATTATATATATCATATTTATATGCATGTTACATATGTTATATATTTATATATACACACAGAGGAGATGTGTGTGTGTGTGTATCATCTTAGGCTAGAATTTTTATTAAAAAGAAGCCATTGTGTCTATGGAAAAGTTAAAATAGCTGTAATCGTGTCCTACAAAAATAGACGATATCCCTAATATAGAGAGAATTCCTGAAAGTCTAGAAGACAAAGATCAGTAAAACTATAAATAATTAATCAGAATTGACTAAAGACATAATAGACATTTCATAGAAAACAAAATGCCAAATGCTGCTAAACATGAGAGATGTTCAAATTTCTCAAACTCGTTAATAATGAAAGAAATGCAAATGAAACCTGCACTGAATGTGGTTTACAGTTATCAGAATGACCTCAAGGGAATCATGCCTCCAGTTAGTAATGCTCCTCTGAGAGCCCCTCCACTTTGACTCTGGGCTGGGTCCTGTGATTTGCCCTGTCACTGTGAAATCAGAAAATGTGATGCGAGGCTACATGCTGGGGTTTGCCTCCTGGAATTCTGCTGCTACCCTGTAAGAATGCGCAGTGTGGCCTTGAAGACGGAAGACTCATGAAGAGACATGACCAGCTTTCCCAGTTATCCCATCAACCTAATGTAGCCAGATGAGTAAACCTAGGGAAAACCAGCAGAAGAATAGCTCGACCAACACACAGAATGGTGAGAAAAAATAAACTATGGTTATTTTAGGTCAGTACTTTGAGAGGGGCTATTGTCATCTAGCAATAGATAATCGATACACTGAGATATCATTCTCACTTACAGAATTGGTAGAAATCCAGGAGTTTCACAGTACACTCTGGTAGTGACTCTATAGAGAAAAACACTCTCATACACTGTTGATGGAAGGGTAAGTTGATAGAATCCCTGTAGAAGGTAACTTGGCAATATCAACTAACATTTCAAAGGCTTATTGTCTTTACCCAACAATCACATTTCTAGTGAATTATTCTACAGATAGATTTACCCAGGTACAAAATTGTGTATATGCAAGTTTATTTGGGCAGATGTAATGTTAAAAGATAAAAATAAACTAAATGTGTATTAATACAAGTCTGGGTAAATATACAATGGAATTATGATCTGTAAAATGATAAAAAATAAGGACTCATTACACACAATGTGGAAAAAACTTAAAGATATATTATTAAGCAATAAAAGCACCGTGTAAAATAAGGTTAATAGTATCCCACATATTGTGTATAAAAAGAAGAAAAATAGAAATCTGTGCTTGTGTGTTTGAATATGCATTCCAAAAACTCTGGAAGAAAAGTACAGTTGTAGGCTTGGGGTGGGGGGTGGGGGTGCGAGGCATTTGGGATCTGGGCTTACAGGGGATGGGGCAAGTGGGAACCTTTACACTGTATTATATTTTAATAATTTGAGGAACACATAAATATTAACATTTAATTTGAAAATTAAAAATAAAAATTACTTTCTTAAAAAAACTTAATATTTGTGTAGTACAGGGATACATTTATCTAACAAAACCCATGTAGTAGCAAATTAGGTTTTTATTAATATAATGCTGTTATAAATATCACTGCTGTAAATATCCTTATGTAAAAGTTTTCCACTTCACCTTTGATAACTTTCTCAAAGCAAATATCTCAAAGTGGAACTGCTGTGTCAAAGGATATGAAAATTTTAAGTATCTTTATAGAGGTAAATAATGTTTTGTAGGAGGCAGGAAAGGTTAAATCTTTTTTAAATTG
Source organism: Chlorocebus sabaeus (assembly GCF_047675955.1). Taxonomy (NCBI): domain Eukaryota; kingdom Metazoa; phylum Chordata; class Mammalia; order Primates; family Cercopithecidae; genus Chlorocebus; species Chlorocebus sabaeus. The sequence continues at coordinate 66,614,676 of NC_132918.1, forward strand.
TACTATCGAATATTTTTTATTGTCTATTTAAAAATAAGATTATTTGCTTTCATGTTGACTTCCAATCACTTTAAAATAATAAATACAGTAAACTTTTGTCAGATGTATGGCATAGTATTTCCTAAATTTTGTGTTTATAAATAACACAAAACAGAAATCCTTAAGTAGCTCATTGTATATATAATGTACATTATACATTGTATATATAATGTACATTATACAACTTAGTATAATGTAGAAAGTTTAGGGCTTCCAGACAATCAAAACTAAATAGAAACAACATACTTTCACAACTTAGGATAACCACTATAAAGTAATGGTTCATATATTTCCAGATTTTTTCTCATATAAATACATTTTAACATGTCTTTGCAACCTGATTTTTGTCAGAAATCATCTCCATTCCTTAAAGAAAATTTTAATTTCATTTAATCAACTGTATTCAAGTATTCCCAATTATTCCAAAAATGTTCTCTACAGTTTGTTAATTAAGACTAGTACTGAATTCAGGCCCATATATCACATCTAGCTTTTATGAACCCTAATTCAATGCAATAAAAAAGGATTGTGTTAGATTAAGACAAATCCTTCATTCATCCATCTTTTAAAACATTGTTAATTTGGCCTTCATTTCTACATGTGATCTTATATCAGAAATAGTCTAGAATTTGATATTTAGAGGTGAGGAGATGCTATAAGAGAACTTAAATGGCTTTGGCTTAGTAGCTGGTTGATAGTGTTGACAGATCATTGCTGTCTGGAAAGCTGTGACCTTGTGATTTAATTTTTTGGTCAAATTGTCATCTGTGATGTCTTGGAACTCAGACAAATTTTGTATCTCTAGTGAAATGGGTTGGAAAACTCAAAATGATGGTATTGGTTACCTAATTTTTGTAGTTTCTATTTTGAAAAATTAAATTGATAAAGAGACAAGAGTTTAACACATGCTAAGGATAAGAGGTGCCTCTGGTAAGGCAATCCAACGAGTATATGAGCCTGTGCCCCTACCCAGTACCTCCCATTAAAAATTATCAAATTAAGAATTTTGTCTCCCCATCCCAAGCAGACTCCATCAGTACTCTGCCACTGCTCACTGTAATCTCTTTACAATTTCAGTTCACATCAACTTCTGAACTGCTTTCTCTTCCTTCAGTCAACACCTGCATCTCTTTTTTGGCAGACTGCACTTGACCTACTGGCACTGCTTTGCCTCAAACTGGGAAAGCCAGAATTACTGGCAAAAATAAATGTCTTTATTTACCCTGGGGCAGCCCCTAAACAATGACCAGTAGATATAGGAGTATAAATACTCCAGCTCCCTTGTGACTTGATTAAAACAACATTAAAAATGTGGTTTATACCACTATATCATCTCCAAAGCTCCCTGGTTGTTTGAGGCGATGTTACCTTTCACTAGCTTTCTTGACTTTCTTAACACCTTAGTCCACTTTTCTACTCCTTTGTTGCTTTTCCTAGATAACATGTGCTAATGAAGCATTTTCACATGAATACTTATCTTTGGTTCTGCATCCTGGGAATTCCATCACAGACATCATTCCAAGCTCATTATTTTAATAGGATTCCATTGATCCTTTACTAAGTTGAAAAACAGATGAACAGATCATTTAGGCTAGGAAATAAAGGAGCAAAATTATCAAGTATAAAGTAAATGTATATTTACATTATATCTTTTACTATTATTGCTGGCACATAATAATTGACTGAAAGTAAGTAGACCAGAGGTCTACCAGGTTATTAAGAGTATTTTACTGTTCCAGACATCACAAGCATGAGCTTCAAAGCCTGTAGCTGTTTGACACTTAAAGCAAACCCAGCGCTGCACAACCCTCAAAAAGGGAGTTCTTTTCAATGCCCATTTCAGAAGTGGCCATGGAGGACAAAATACAAGGGAGAAACTTCAAGAGGAAAAGCCCTGGACCATAAAAGAAAACAAACCCGAAAGCAAACTAACCATTACTAGATACACTAATCCAGGAACTTATTCATGGACAAGACTAAGAATGTTCACAGTATTTTCACAGCAAGATTTAATAAGTTGTTACGAAGAGTAATGACTGTGTATTTCCCATTCCTACCTTCTCCCAAAAAGCAGTTTTTATTGCAGATATTCTGTGTACACACTCTTCTCTCCACCATTGTATATTGAATGTGATGAGGGTTGAGAGAGAAGCAAAAACAGTTACATTTTAGTTTATAGGTTGCAAGATAATGAAGAAACACACTCAGAACTAACGAAAAGTACTTCATACAACCCAAAGACCTTGGGTCTTGAGCTGAAGGTCATAACTACATAGAATTTTGACTCTTTTAGGGAGGAGTGAGTGGTTCTACCTCTGAAAAAACTGAAAATATATACAAGAAGTGTGGACTATATAAGATACTGGTAATTGTCCATACCTATACATTCTTCTTTAATTTTTCCACCCTTAGTAACAGAACCCCTAAATTTTAGCTAGAATGTGGTGGGTTTAGCATGACCACCCAGTTAAAGACATTTCCCAATCTCATTTGCAGACAGGTGTGACCACGTAAAGGTCAATGGTATCTTAATAGATAGAACAAATTCAATGTTCAGTTTATGACTTGAAAGAGGATAGCTGTATCTTCCCTTGTCTTTTTCTCATCTTCTTGGCAGTTAGTATGTGTTTGTGGTAGTGAGAGCTGAATAGTGTTACCATATCCTACCTGGACTACTTAGGATTGAAATACTGTGGAAAAAAGAAAGAAACATCTGTCTTTTAAACTACCTTTATCTGGGCATTTGATTTGGCTGCTTAGCTAGGATCCTAAGTAATATTCAGATAAGGATTGAATTTGCTTCAATCATATGTGTTTGAACTCCTAGGAACACTCCTTGGTGAGTGCATGATTCACCTTCTTGTATTTAGCAAGGTAAAACATTAATTGTAAATTAACTCCCAGCTGTCTAGGCTTCCCAGATTCAATATTAGCGTGGCTCTGCTTGCTTCTAGCTCCTTTGATTGTAGGAAGACAAAAAGAAAAGATTTTCATTAATTACTTTAGGCAACTGGACAAAGCTAAAAAAGCATGATAGACTTCTCACTTATCACAATAAATCATTAAGTTTATAATGAAAAAATATTTAACTTTCCAAAACTTGATCTCTATGTTTTCTTTTTCAAATCTTACAACATCTCTATAAGGCATGTACTAATATTATTTCTATTTTACACATGAGGAAACTAAAGCAGAAAGGCTAAGTAACAATTAGTATTAGAATCTAAACAATCCGAACCACTATTCTGGACTTTGAACCACCACTCTCTACCACTCTGAGATATCAAGTGTATTTCAAGGACTTGCCAAAGCTTCATTTATACAAAACGGAGAGATTGATATGTCAGACTAAATAACAGATGTTAAGGTAGCTTATTATGAGATACCTCAAACCTATTTTTGTGATCTAGGAATATAAATATCTGCACTTGTTGGAGGAAAAACATGCTTATAGGCAAATAAAAGAAATATGTATGAGTTTTAAATTTAAATGCATAAGTTTTTATTTGTGTGGTTTTTTTTAGGATGACTTTAATAGTCATTCTTTTTTTACCTCTATTCTGAAGATATAATACATAGAATCAGCAGACCTAAATGAAAATAATAGAATTAAGTTTGGTTCTGTCAATCTTGAGAAAGTGAATTAACCCTGTAATAAAATTCTCTCGTAAAGTTCAAGTCTCCCGTCTCCTGTAGGGAATGACTCCCACTGCATCACACTGCTGACCATCCCAGTGCAGAGTCCCAGCTTAACCTTGCCAGAGGAAAGTAAAACAATGTATTAGACTGAGTGGGTTACTTAAAGGACACTGATGGTCAATTTTAGAATCAATGGGACCAACAGGAAGGGAGACAAAGAAGGGTGAATGGACAAAGTACATGCAGTTTGATTTAGGTTGGGAGTGAAAACACTATCATTATTCCAAATGGATTATCAAGAATAGCTGAAAAACATTCCAAGCAAAGTTGAAGATAGAAGTATACATTAAAAACAAACGTCTTTAGATTAATAAACTCAACAAAATGTCAAATATATGTATGTTAATTCTCTAAGAATCACTCTGATGATGGCCTACTGCTAATTTATTTGTCAAATGACAGAAGTCAGCAGCCTCCAGAAGGAAGCCATCACATGTATAATAGACAGGGAGACTTGGCAGGCAGGCAAGAAGCCTTTGACTGAGTTAATACTCAACTGTTTTCAGAAATGTAAAACCTAAGACTCTCCTAAGTAAATCCCAAACTCAAGACTTGGCACATTGAGACCCCAGGGACAAAAGTATACAGATTTTTTTACATATGCATGAATATGATTCTCTATAAACCGACCTAATTTAATGCAAGTTTATATGCACATAATTTTGCTTTCCTCACACATACCTTTCATTTAATAGTAGGAATGTTCTCTCTGGTTCAAGCTTGTGATCTATACCACACAGAATTTTACAAATATATTTATTTTCCATTATTTTGGCTCTGAAGACCCTTACCTAAATTAAACACCCTGCAAAGGATGACTTAATTTTCCAAGCTACTTGGGAAAGAAAATGAGGATTTGCAAGTTTCAGAGGATGAGATTTAGACAGGCGAGTGTGTCAGTTATAGTGATATGAATCCAGGGGAATGATTTCCCTTTTCCAGGCCCTTAGAAAAACCCAGATATATCCATGTTCAGCCCTAGTACATGTGACATGGAAGTTGCATAATTGCCTGTTTCATAGGAGATGAGAAAGACTGAGTTAATAAAAGCTCTAATCTGAATATCTTTAGTTAAGATAATGCTACAGAAGTTATTCTTATACCTGGTCCAATCGAGAAGAACTGTTTAGATTGAGACTTCAGGAGCATGTGTTGTTCTGGTGCTGTTTCTGCAGATAATTGATCTGTGTAACCCAGTAAGTGAAATATGCTCTCCAGAAAACTCTCTTATCTGTAAAATGTGTGAGAATGATTAGTCATTAAATTACTTAGAAAACTAAGATCTGAATTTTAATAACTCAATGTCTTAAAAGGAACAGGATTTTAGAAAAGGAGCTCCTAATCCCCAAAGGAAAAATTAAGATACTGAATGTCTGCTAATTTCTACATACACCCTTTTCCAAAGTACTATAGTTGTCTTCCATGTAATTATTTCTTTAACTCAGTTTCTTTGTTTGTTTTATTCTTATGGAAGGTGTATTTACCCTCCATCCTTTAAATTACAATTCTTTTTATTACTGGTACCCTTCATTTCACTTTTACTCAATAACTTTTGTCAGGAATTATCTCAAATTTTAATGAGTGTTTTGAAGAAGTGTTTGGAAGTTCCTGAGGACTACTGCAGTCAAATAGAACTTCTGAAGATGATGGAAATGTTCTTTTTCTGTGTTGTCCAATACAATATCCACTAGCTACATGTAGCTATTGAGCACTTGAAATTTGGCTAGTGCAAATAAGAAACTGAATATAATTTTAGTTTATTTTAATTTAAATAGATACATATGCCTAGTGGCTAGTGTTTTGTACACTGTAATGTAGAAGATCAGAAAACCTGCTGCAGAAATTAAGTTAAATGTGAGTTACTGTTTAATCTTACATTTAGCTGGAAAGAACCTGTCCAAAATGTTGGCAGAGATATTAGGACTGGAGATGTGGTCAGATGAGGATGGTTCATGGAAACTGGAAGTATAATTTTTTTCACATGGCCCAATCAGGGTGTTTGGCGGAAACTGACTGTGTCAGTATTAAGGAGAAATTTACATGAAAGCTACAGAGAATCTTGCAGAATTGAAGGAAAAGCTGAGTAACAAGACCTCGGAAGGACAGCATCCTGTGATGGTTCAAATAAATGGGCAGTGAGAGGAAACAGACAGTCTCTTCTGGAATGGCCCATCGGGATGAGTTCCCTCCAACCACGCTCTTTCCTGGGACCTCTCTGTCTCAAACTCAAATTCTAGATATAGGTGGTCAAGACTGGATCATGTAGCACTCCTTGTTTAGGGGAAGTCAGATAAAATACCTAGATTACCATTAAAGAAAGAAAGATAAATTCAGGTTTCTTCTGTTACCAGAAGAATAGGGCAGGGCAACCAATGATAGATGTCAGTTTTTGTGAACTGACAGGTTTAATAAATGCCATGTTCTATATTTATAGATTTGTCCCACCACAAAGACATCGCCATTCTCTTAGCCTTCATACTTAGTATGCTTTAATCTATATAGAATACACACACGCACACACACACACATATATACACATATACAAATGTGTGTCTGTGCATGTACTATATATTTATATCTGTATATATCTATGTGTATGTGTGTATATATGTATACATATACATGTATATATACACACACATATATATGAGAGAGAGAGAGCATTTATCATGTTAGGTGCTTTGATATATGCAATTTCACTTAAGTCTTAATGGAAACTTTTTGAGAAAGGGATTAAATCATTTTCCATGTGAAAACTGCATCTTGGCATGTTTACACAACATATTTGGTTTTATATTAGAAGATAGATGCATCTGGTCCCTGCTTGAAGTTACTGCATATAAGTCAATTTTATGCAAAAGCAGCACCACAGAATTAAATCTTCTTAGGCATGAAGGAGATAGTCTATTCAACTCCATTATTTTACAGGTGTGGAACTGAGAGTCTAAAATGGCATTGTCCATTGCAGTGGTCATGAGCTACATGTGGCTACTGAGCACCTGAAATGTGGTTAGTCCAAATAAAGATGTGCTGTAAGTGTAAAATACTCACTGGGTTTTGAAAATTTAATATGAAAAATGTAAAATATCTCATAAATAATTTTTAAATTGATTGTAAGTCAACATGATAACATTTTGTATATTTTGGGTTAACTAAATTATATTTTTAAATTAACTTTACCCATTTTTTAATGGAGCCACTAAAAATCCAAAAAGACATTTGTGACTTGAATTACATTTGGTTGGACAGTGATGATGATCTAAAAGTTAAATGACTTGATCAAATGCTTACAGCTAGACAGTGACAAGGTAGGAATCAACTCATCTCTTGTGATCTTCTCTATTCTAAGACCAATGTTGCAGGCTTGCCTTAGCTAGCTTGATCATTCCTTTATTTGTTTCTCAATCTTTTTAGAATATGTTGCTGCTCTACATGACATCTTTCCATCTCTTTTTAAAAATATTACCTCTTGGGAGCCTGAGGTGGGCAGATCATGAGGTCAGGAGTTCGAGACCAACCTGGCCAACATGGTGAAACCCTGTCTCTACTAAAAATACAAAAAATTAGCCAGGCATGGTGGCAGGCGCTTGTAGTCTCAGCTACTTGGGAGGCTGAGGCAGGAGAATCGCTTGAATCCAGGAAGCAGAGGTTGTAGTGAGTCGAGATCTGCCACTGCACTCCAGCCTGGGCAACAGAGCGAGACTCTGTCTCAAAAAAAAAAAAAAAAAAAAAATGCACTTCACGATTATATAAATTTGCTTAGCTTTCAATTATCATAATTTTTAAAAACATAGTCCAATAAAAAAGCAGTAGGCAAAAATAATGTCAATTCATTTCTTTTTCATATCCAAACAGATAAGCATAGAGGGACATGAAAACTTGAAATATCTGTACACTGGATTTAAATATGGCCTTCCAGAATATTAGATGTTGCACCATTTCACTCCTTATTTAGAACACTGTTTGAGTGTAGCTGGTTCACACCAGCTAGTCAGGTTTACATCTATTCATAGTAAATTTAAAACAAACTTTCTTCCATTTTCCCTCTATTCCTCTGCATTAGCATTTGAGCATATTAAAAGGTAGTTTTCTTTTCTTGCACATGGCAGTAGATGGATTCCTACCTGAATCTGAGACCAGTCTTCCAGGAGGCCTCTCACAGATTAGTCAGCAGTTAAGCCAATCTAAGGGCTGGTCTTCCAGCATCTGTGAGAAGTGGGCAGCAGCATGGAGAAGATGAAGGAAAATTCAATGATTCCTCCAACCTGGAAATGGAGGAACTCTTCATTTAAAGTGGTAATAAAGAAACAGAAGATCAGATACCTCCAGTTTTAAATTCACTGACAAACACACAGAAATAGTGAGAATATTGGGTCTGTCTTTTGGGCATGTTTTACTTGGTGTTCTGCAGTCCAGTTCTACTGGCGATGTAGTGAGGAAGGTAACATAAACATTTTCAGTTATTTAAGCAGGAATGTGAAGCTTATATATGTACTATAACCAAACAAATGTACTTCTCAGAGAATAATAATTTTTAAACTGTGACATACAAGTTTTAGTAAATACTTAACTTTATATACTTATGATGCCAAGAAGACACGAAACTCTTCTGAAATTCATTGCTGCAAAGAAACGAATCTTCAGACATGAATGCCTAGCATTGCTCTCTACCTAGAATCACCAGAGTAATTCAATGATATCTTCAGGCCACAGCAGAATGATAAGATGAGGTTTGAGAGCAGGTTTATCATTATCATCATCAACTTCCACCTGAATCCAGTCAGCCAGGGTTTGTACAGGAAGATTCTCATTCTACATATTTTTTAAATGAGGAAAAAGAATCCCAATCAGTTCAATTATTCTCACTATAATAAATAAATACCTAAGGAGCATACCAGATCTTGAATGGAAATAAAGCTTTTCTTAAAACAGAGTTGTCTTAGATTTTCTCTTTCTGCTTATAAAGCCAATGCACACATTCTTGGAATTGGTATGAGAAGCAACTGAAATAATATATAGAATTTTGAAAAAGATTACTTGAGATGATATGATAGTAGATACTAGATTATTTTTTTCATTTTTTCCGACTCCTCAATACAAACTACCTTTTAAAATTCTCTCTATTTGCCCATTACTGATGCCAAGAGCAACTGGAGGTCCCTGGGAAAGAAGACTGATAGAAATTTATCAAATATTAAAATATATTTTATCACTTGAAAGCATTTTTCAGAAAACTTTTCGCAATATATTTCTGAAGTTTTGACTCAATAATGTTTATTAAGAATTATTATATGCCAGGTACTGCTTGTGTTACTGTCATATGAGAATTCTAACAACTCTGTGTTAACGGATTATTTTTTATTGCGAAACAACTTAACACTAAACCAAGTAAATACTAGATCTGTGATTTTAAAATTTTTTATCTGATTTAAAGGTCTATTCAATTTCTTTCATCTAAAACTGAAAATGTTACTTAAACTCTATTTAAACATAGTTGTATGTTATATATATAATATAGCAATGCGTTTAACTCCTTAAGTATTTTAATTTATTAATTTTTGAGAATCCTCACTTTTTGTCTCTAACAAATGTGAAGTAAATAATATTATTCATGCTGCCTATCTGTTTTCAACATTTTCCTTATTCTAGATTCCTTATTTCTGACACCAACAAAATTTGAAAGGAGAGGGAGACAGAGAGAAAATATCTCAAAATTTTTATTTCCCTTTGGTTTTCACTTCCTCAAGCAAGAAACCTATGGTTATAGTATACAACACTGTAAGCATAGATTGTTTCAAAATTAACCTGTCTCTGAAAAGTAAAGTTATAGAGTCAAGATGTCACAGACTCAGCAACAAATCAACAGGAAGCAATGAGAAGCATCTGAAACAGACAACAGTGCCCTCATCTACTTCTGCTATAAAGGCAGAATAACCTCAAAGTTTAGGTTGTCCTGGGATGTATTGGGGCCTTTCAGCAAAAGGCATGGGCTAAATAACCTTAACTAAGACAACAACCCTGACCAAGAAAGCATACTTAAAAGCGAATGTGATATTTCTTTTAGAAATTTAGAAAAACAAATTTTAACATGGAAATTAAAACTGAGATTGACAATTTAAGACCTGAGATTAAACTGATAAATGGAACCACAGGTTTGAAAAAAGAATTTACTTGCAACTAGAGGAGGATTTACTGAACTAATGGATAGAAGTACCAATGTATTATTAATTATGTCTTGGAATTTCTTATTTTTTTGTTGCTTATTTTGTTCTGTGTTCTGTTTGGACCTTGCAACATAGATTTTTTTTTTTTTTTTTTTTTTTTTTTTTTTTTTGAGACAGAGTCTCGCTCTGTCACCCAGGCTGGAGTGCAGTGGCCGGATCTCAGCTCACTGCAAGCTCTGCCTCCTGGGTTCACGCCATTCTCCTGCCTCAGCCTCCCAAGTAGCTGGGACTACAGGCGCCCACCACCATGCCCGGCTAGTTTTTTCTTTTTTGTATTTTTTTAGTAGAGACAGGGTTTCACCGTGTTAGCCAGGATGGTCTCGATCTCCTGACCTCGTGATCCGCCTGTCTCGGCCTCCCAAAGTGCTGGGATTACGGGCTTGAGCCACCGCGCCCGGCCGCAACATAGATTTTTAAGGTAAATTTTACAAATTATTTTTATCACTTGAAATATAAATATTTGTATTTAAAAGACTAATGAGTAATTTCAAAGTATCTATCTTTTTTTCCCTTCATTTCTTTCTTTCTTTTTTTTTTTTTTTTTTTTTTTTGAGATGGAATCTCACTCTGCCCTCAGGCTGGAGTGCGGTGGTGGATCTCGGCTCACTGCAACCTCCGCCTCCCGGGTTCAAGCGATTCTCCTGCCTCAGCCTCCTGAGTAGCTGGGACTACAGGTGTGCACCACCAAGCCCAGCTAATTTTTGTATTTTTAGTAGAGATGGGTTTTCACCATGTTGGCCAGGACAGTCTCAATCTTTTGACCTCACGATCCACCTGCCTCGGCCTCCCAAAGTCCTGGGATTACAGGCATAAACCACTGCGCCTGCCCCTTAATTTCTTTTATTTAAACTTTCAATGCATAAACTCCTCCATGATGTAGCAAATAGTAGCATCGACTAGTTGTTGATGATAATAGGTAATAAAATAATTAGGAAGAGCTTCTCAGTTTGCTTAAAACATCAATGATAGTGATACATTGAGAAAATCAGTTAGTCATGATGTTCACCTCTGACATAAAACTCTTGAGGGGAATAGCAAGAGTGAGAGAAAGAATAAGAGTGAAAGGAAAATTAATCAGCTCAATGTTTGAGGAGGCACAGGTAAAACAGAAATTAGGTGTAGTAGGAAGACTTGTTAGCATATATAGGTGATCTGAGCCTGCCGTACATTTAAACAGCAAGAAATATAGACTTTCGATCCCAAGTGCTTTTCTCTCTGCTTTCCTGGGTAACGGTCCATTCAAAACAATGAATCAATCAGAGGACGTGCCTATCGGAGGAAGAGATGAACACATGGCATTTATTCACTGCAGGGCATTTTGAGACTCCAATTGTTCCTACTAGGAGATGCATAAGCATCATTATATGAGTCATTTAAAATGTTCCTAACAGAAAGCTCAAGGTAGAGCTCTAGAAAGATTCATTCTTCTCTGACAAGGGATGGCTGAAGGCATGGCATGAGAATTTCAATAAATAGTTTACATTAATTCACAAGCATTACTGATTTGGCACAATCAAATTGAAGTCAGTTGGAGGATATAATGCGCATTGCCAAGATGACATCTTTTCTGTAGTTTCATTATTTTTTTCTCTCATTTTGATTTTTTTAAATGATACTATTTTGAAACCTTGCTTCAGAGAATTACCTCTCAAATCATTTAAGCCACTTTCTAAAATACATTTTTGTCTTCATCTGTATTACTGAACCTCAAAATCCATCAGTAAATCTTGCAGGTCAAAAATCACAATTCTTGACACAGTTACTTTTCATCTTTCTTTTTTCACAGTCATCTTATCAGCAACTAGATCACACGGTTTTTCAGTTGGCAGTCTTAATTTGAATGTATATCCATCCATAAAGTAAGGCCACTTGTCCTTTCCGGACTACAAAGGACCTTGTTCAAGTATATCTCTTTTATCTCGATAAGACAGACAACTCAATAAGACAGACAATCGTCAATAAGACAGACCTCAATAAGACAGACAACTCAATAAGACAAATCATCATTTCACATGATAAAAAATGAAAGTCAAATGTAAACTTTGGCACTCAGCTTGATGGAACATTTCCAAATTCTATGCTTGCCAAACTTTGTTCCAGATGTGATGTCATGTAGCCTAAGAGAGCTTGATTTTATTTTTCTTTCTCTTGCACTTCTTGGAAGAATACAATTGAGCACACATTTTTTATTGAAGCCAAAGCAGAAAGGAGGACTGCTTAAGGCAGCCTGGGAAGCCCAAAACAGAAGAATTGCTCTCTAAAAATTTGAAATGTCAAAGCATGAAAACCATAGGCCCTTCCACACATCCGCAGACACTTCAGTGCTTGAGGACACATAGGTAAAATATAAATCAGGTGTAGGAGGAAGACTTGTCAGCATATATAGGCAATCTGAGTCCGCAGTACATTTAAAACATTCTGTTGTTAATTTGTTTCTAAAAGATAGAAGTATTTGCAATGGGTTAAAAAATATAAGAGCAGAGATTTTATACTAATTCAGATTTCACAAACTTTTTCTCAATAGCGTGAACAACTATTCCAGACTCTGAACATGACAGCCTCAATCCCTTCTAACTAGACAGCCATGCAAGTACATTTTCACAATACCAGATGCACCCACCGTGCTGGGAGTGGAAAAGTCACAAAATATTTAGCTTTGTGAGAAATTTGCAGTTTTAAGAATGTGGTTAAGAATTTCTAAGACAAAAACACATTGACTGAAATCTACAATTTTATCATCTTTGTTCCCTCAAACATCTAGAGCACATTATAGTTTAATGCCCAGAACTACTCATTCTTTATGTTCAGTATCTTTGGTCACAGTATAATTATGCATTGAGGCATTTCCTGACTCTCCTGTTCATGACCTATAGACCATATAATCTATTGATAAATTCCAGTAAAACCCCTCTCCAAACTTTTACCAGGTAAATGGATTTTGGAAATTTCAAGCTATAGTTTCAAGCTTTCATCTTATCCCTAAAATAAAACAAAACTTGCACTTTTTTCATCCTGCCTGTTGATTAAATTTCAGAATTTTCTACTGTAAATACCTTGAGTTCTTGTATATTTCTGCCAGGCTCTTTACCAACAGAAAAGGACAAAGAATATATCAATGGTCTAGTAAGATTCAGAGAGTACATCATTTAGTACTAAAGGTATATTCAATAGGCCTAGGATGATAGATGCCATCTAGTCTCTGGTGTGTTCCTTCCGAATGTATCATTGTGTCTAATCACAGCCCAGATGAGCTCAAAATGATTCTGCTTTCTCTATTTGCTGGAAATAATGTATGGCGTTATCCACTTTGAGATTCAGAGGGAGATTGTTGTCTGTGCACAAATGAGGAGTAGCCAGGAGTGACACTCAATACATAAGATTATTCCTATCGATCCATCTCAGAAGGGGAAAGCTTTTGTTCTTGGGTGTCAGAAGGAACACTGGTTCCATTTAATCACAGAAGAGAAATGTGCTTACACACCACACCTGTCCTTAGAACAAATCCACGGCCTTGGAAAATTCAAACACACTGAATTAATCCCCATGCTTATAGTGTTAATGAGGGAAGTTGAGTGGGAGAGAGGAAAAGAACTCAATTATCAAGAGACAATTGTCAAGAGACATTACAACAATTGTCAAGAGACATTAAACTTTAACACACTGTTTTGAGGTCCAGAATTCATGTGTGGAGAAGTAACTTTTACATGTTGGATTAATGCTTTTATTTCTAGGTGTCTAAATTGTCAGACCCAAAATATGGTAGTTGAAAGGAAGCCGAGATATTTTTTCTTCTATTATGGAGGTAGCTTCAGACAGATCAAATTGTAGCAGGCTATTGGTTCAATCTCCTTCAATTATCTCCAAGCCCTATGGAATATGTTATTGAGAGGTGACAACATGCTGGTGGCGCTCGTTCGCTCTCAGCGCCTCCTCGGCCTCAGGGCCCACTTTCGCCGTGCTTGAGGAGCCTGCTTGAGGAGCCCTTCAGCCCACTGCTGCAATGTGGGAGCCCCTCTCTGGGCTGGCTGAGGCCGCAGCCGGCTCCCTCTCTGCTTGCGGGGATGTGTGGAGGGAGAGGCGCGGGTGGGAACCGAGGCTGTGCAAGGCACTCATGGGCCAGTGCAAGTTTCAGGTAAGCATGGGCTTGGTGGGCTCCGCACTTGGAGCGGCAGGCTGGTGCTGCTGGCCCCCGGCAGTGAGGGGCTTAGCACCCGAGCCAGCATGTGGAGAGTGCGCAGGGTCCCCCAGCAGTGCCGGCCTGCCAGCGCTGCACTCGCATTCTCGCTGGGCCTCAGCTGCCTCCCCGTGGGGCAGGGCTCAGAACCTGCAGCTCCCCATGCCCAAGCCTCCCCTGCCGCCCTGGGCTCCTGCATGGCCCTAGCCTCCCTGATAAGCACCACCCCCTGCTCCGTGGCACCAGTCCCATCAACCGCCCAAGGGCTGAGGAGTGTGGGCACATGGCTGCAGGACTGGTAGGCAGCTCCACCTGCAGCCCTGGTGCAGGATCCACTAGGTGAAGCCAGCTGGGCTCCTGGGTCTAGTGGGGACTTGGAGAACCTTTATGTCTAGCTAAGAGATTGTAAATATACTAATCAGCACCCTGTGTCTAGCTCAAGGTTTGTAAATACACCAATTGGTACTCTGTATCTAGCTAACCTAGTGGGGACTTGGAGAACTTTTCTGTCTAGCACTTTATGTCTAGCTAGAGGATTGTAAATGCACCAATTCAGCAGGTGTCTAGCTCAGGGTTTGTAAATAGGCCAATCAGTACTCTGTGTCTAGCTCAAGGTTTGTAAATAGTCCAATCAGTACTCTGTGTCTAGCTCCAGGTTTATAAATACACCAATCAGTACTCTGTGTCTAGCTCAAGGTTTGTAAATACACCAATCAGTACTCTGTGTCTAGCTCCAGATTTATAAATACACCCATCAGTACTCTGTATCTAGCTAACCTAGTGGGGACTTGGAGAACATTTCTGTCTAGCATTCTGTGTCTAGCTAAAGGATTGTAAAGGCACCAGTCAGCACTCTGTGTCTAGCTCAGGGATTGTAAACAAACCAATCCACCCTCTTTCAAAATGGACCAATCAGCTCTCTGTAAAACGGACCAATTGGCTCTCTGTAAAATAGACCAATCAGCAGACCAACCAGCAGGATGTGAGTGGGGTCAGATAAGGGAATAAAAGCAGGCTGCCCCAGCCAGCAGTGGCAACCCACTGAGTCTCCTTAGGTACTGTGGAAGGTTTGTTCTTTCACTCTTTATAATAAATCTTGCTGCTGCTCACTCTCTGGGTCCATGCTGCCTTTATGAGGTGTAACACTCACTGTAACACTAACCTGGAAGGTCTGCAGCTTCACTCCTGAAGCCAACAAGACTATGAACCCACTGAGAAGAACGAACAACTCCAGATGCGCCGCCTTAAAGAGCTGTAATACTCACCGTGAAGGTCTGCAGCTTCGCTCCTGAAGTCAGCGAGACCAAGAACCCACCAATTCCGGACACATTATCTCATATTTCCTTCCTTTGTCTTTCCAAATTCCTACAGCTTGGTAAAGCAGCAAGAGATTCTCAGGTGGAGAAACAGTGTCAAGTTCTAATAATACCTAAATTCATAACACTTCTTGTCCAGGCTAATCATTTGGCAATTTGTCATGAACTGCTATGTAACTTCACACATTCTTCTGTTATCTTTAAACTTTTAAAGTTAGTTCACTATCTTTTTTCTTTATTATTTACTCATCTTTCATAATTATGCATGCATGTGATTATTTATTGCAAATTCAAACTTCCTTTTGTCATTTCTTTCTAATCTTTATCCAAAACAACACAAAGCAAAGCTTTCCTTTCACACTGTTATTTATGTCTCCTTTACTCTGCAGTCAAGACTTTTTGAAATAACGACAAAAAGTATTTTATACTTATTTCTAATCCCTTCTAATCCTAATTTGTCATCTCTCCTCAGCATCTAGGAATTTGAATTCTGTCTTCACCACACTCTTGAAAATACTCTTACAAACGTAACCACTGACCTTGTAACTCCTCGGACATCAGATATACCCTGGAAAGGGTGAATACTGTTTATAGTTACTCCTTCTGGAATGTTTCTCTTCCTTTTTGAATCTATAATATCACTCCGCCTGGTTTTTCTCCAGAATTTTTACCCAAACTTTGTATATTTTGTTCACTGTTTATTTATATTTCCTTTCTAGATTTTCCCCTTGGCTTTCAAAGTTTCTATTTTTATACTCTTAGCAAGCACATGAATGCCATTGGTCCCACACTTGTTTTCTACTGACAGTTGTCTTATATGTTTCACATTTACTTCAAATTTCCAAAGTTCTCCAAATTCGTTCTAAATCTGCCATTCCTCATGCATCTTCTCTCAGCTAAAGGCAATAATCTCTACACTATTATTGCAGATACAATTCTTAGAGTTGTGTATAAATCCTACTTCTCCCCCTTAATCTTAACATTCAATGCTTCCTTGAGCGTCTTATGTTTGTAACATCCATCACTTTTACTTCCCAGGGCTCCACCTTCTCTTTGCCTAGACCCAGAATTTTTTTTTCTTTTTTTTTTTTTTTGAGACGGTGTCTCACTCTGTCACGCAGGCTGGAGTGCAGTGGCGCGATCTCGGCTCACTGCAACCTCCGCTTTCCAGGTTCATTCCATTCTTCTGCCTCAGCCTCCCAAGTAGCTGGGACTACAGGTGCCTGCCACTACGCCTGGCTAATTTTTTGTATTTTTAGTAGAGACAGGGTTTCACCATGTTAGCCAGGATGGTCTAGATCTCCTGACCTCGTGATCCGCCCGCCTTGGCCTCTCAAAGTGCTGGGATTACAGGCATGAGCCACTGCGCCTGGCCGACCCAGAATTATTTTAAAAGCTTCCTAATTTAGTTCCATGTTACTATCCTCCTCATTGCTATTAACCTTATATTGTTTCCAGAGATATGGCTGCCATATATATAATTAGTACAAAAGATGCCACATCTCACAAGCACCATTCATACGGCAGACATTACAGATTTTTATTATGGCAAATTTTCAGCAGATAACAGTATGGTCCTTTATTCTAATGAAACTAGTATATTAATACAATTTTTTTTTCAATGTAAGGAAGGAAAATGACAAGAAAGAAATGTCACTTACTAATTTGCTCATAGGTGCCACATTGAGTGGCTGGGCCTAAATAAAGTTGGATTTCCAGACTATAGATTGACTCTGAGTTATTTTTCTGGTTAAGTTTTCTACCTGTTATGTTTATAGAACATAATCTGAACTCTTTAGCAAGTTGTACAAGACTCTGCCCAACTCTATGCATTACGTCTTTCATACACATCCTGGTTTCAGTCCCACTTTGGTGATTTGGTGCCACAACTCTCAGTGTTTTACCTACTTAGGTTCTGTCCATCTTCTTCCCACTGTTTTCGATCTACTTATCAAAATCCTTCTGATGAGATACTCCCAAGTATCACTGATTAATTTCTCCACTCATGCATTTATATCTAGCATTATAGTGAGTACACAATTGTGCACAATTTGTTTTAGGTTGGACTTCATATCTAGGTTGGATCATATGAAATTGCCATAAAAATGATCAACTATTGGCAATTTCATATAGCTGACACTATTGTTTTATCATTTACAGATAAAATTGTTTTTTATAAGTAATTTATTTTTATATTAAACCACAAGTCTGCTTTGATATGACCCCTACACCAACAATGGTTTTTACACTTCAGATGTTTGTAAAATGATAAGGAAAATATGCGGCAGAGACTTTTTGTGGCCCACTAAGCCTAAAATATTTATATCTGGTGTCTATACAGAAAAAGCTTGCAGACTCCTGCACTAAACTATTATTTATTTGGGGTAGACCTTTGTTTTGCCAACATATAGCACAGTGCTTGGAACTCTTTATGTGCTCAATAAATGCTTTCAAACTGAATTAAATGACTGATCAATTTTCTAAGAAATAACATATGGTTAAAATAGTCCTGATACATGTATTTTTTGTTTTCTTCAATAGAGGCTGTTTGAAAAATAGGAAACACAGACATTACTAGTTTGAGCATGCTTTTCAGCTCACCCAAACCCAGAAGTCTGTGATCAAGAACATTACAGTCAAATGATCTAAAGCAGTGGTTTTCTTATGTTGCAAGGGACAAGGTCCCTGGGTCAGAGTTATCTGTCAGTAATGTGAATAAATCCTGAGATGAACTAAGGGTGGTGGTGGGAAAGAGTGTATGTGACATAGGGCTGCTATTAGCTTTAACATTTGTTGACACTGGAAGTCTTAGAAAAAAAATCTTTCCCCAAACTGAAGCATTGCAAAGTGCTTAAGAACCTTGTCCAAGAGCCCAGGCACTTCATCACTGGCTACATTCCTGCTGAAGAACTGATCCCAAGAAGATTGCTCTTAAATCAAAAAATGTGAAAGTGTACTTGGAAGCCACAGCACAGGAAAGAAAAATTCTGCTTGGAACAGCAGCCTTTCCCTACATTTTGTACTGTCCCTTTTTTCTCCTTTTCTCTCACTTTTTACTTAAATTTTTATTTTTGCTGTATCCTGACAGCTTTGAGACAAAGGATCTTTTTCAGAATCTTCTTGAAAATAGGATCTCCTGAAATAACTTAGTGAATTAATCCCAACCCTTCACAGTTAATCTCAAAAGGTATTGTTGGTATTTTCCCCATGACGTTTAAGTGCTTTGGAAATGTAGCATTATCGAAACACTCATTTCCTGTTTTAGGTCTGTGCCATATCACAGCTGTGCTCAATTAAGGCCTTTTGAAAAGCAGCAGAAAAGAAAGAAAACAATGCATTTTCCCCTCTGTTCTTTGTAATTCTTTGTAATAAATAAATAAATAAATAAACCAAACACTTCCCATTGGAACACCTCCCTCAGTGCTTTTGGAATTATAGATGTATTAAAATACCATTTCTAAGCACTAGGAAAAAAAGCTCATTTCTAGCTAAACAAATAGTGTAAGGAAGTTCTTTATTTTCAACTGTATCCCAGACTTGCTACAATTTCTTATTGAACTTCATAACTGCCAAACGAAGTCATTTTATAAAGCCAAAATGAAAAGCTTCTTTTTTATGTTGCAAATACAACAGTGACTCAGGGACTAGGAATTCAAGGTAGACTCTTTCTCAAGAAAGTGAAAAATATGCAAAATTAAAGCATAGGTAGAACTCTCAGTCCACATTTAGGTAATTATTCAATATTGAACTTTCTTAATCTTTTTGCTGTTGTTTGGTCTCTATTTCTCCCTCATACTGGTATACAACCATCAAAGAAATTGGTCTTAAACATGGCTGTGGCCGGGCGCGGTGGCTCAAGCCTGTAATCCCAGCACTTTGGGAGGCCGAGACGGGCGGATCACGAGGTCAGGAGATCGAGACCATCCTGGCTAACACAGTGAAACCCCGTCTCTACTAAAAAATACAAAAAAAAAACTAGCCGGGCGAGGTGGCGGGCGCCTGTAGTCCCAGCTACTCGGGAGGCTGAGGCAGGAGAATGGCCTGAACCCGGGAGGCGGAGCTTGCAGTGAGCTGAGATCCAGCCACTGCACTCCAGCCAGGGGGACAGAGTGAGACTCCGTCTCAAAAAAAAAAAAAAAAAAAAAAAAAAAAAAAAAAAAAAAAAAAAAAAAAACATGGCTGTGACAATGTTGCTGTCTGATGTGATCAGTGACACCCCAGCAACTAAAAGTGCTGATTCTGAACGTTGGATAAGCGTCAAAACCTTCTGCAGAGCTGTTCAAGTGTGTATATGCTCCTCTCCATCCCAAGAGTTTCTAGGTCATTGTGTCTGGGTTGAGGATACACACATCTGCATATCTAAAACACATCCAGAGGATTCTGATGTGCAAATCTCAGGCACACAATCACTGGACCATACAACAAGAGTCAAACCCTTCAGCGTGACATTTAAAACTTTTCACAGTTGGGCTCATTATACATTTCAAGCCCACTGAGCACATTTTAGGACTGATCTTTATTGACTTCTGAACAGAATTTGATAGCACTGACTACTTCTGACTTAGAAAATGCTTCCTCTTTATATTGAGACAACACAGACATTCTTTTCCTTGGGCCTCTCCATCCTCTTCTGTTTTTCTTCTTCTTTTGTGTGTTTTCTTTTCTTCCAATATCTGAAATGGCTACTTTTATCATCATTGTAGGTATTTTCTTTTTGTCACATAATACTTCTGTAACTTAAATTACCTTGATGGTTAAGAGCATAGGCTCTGGACTAAGGGTGCCTGGGTTCAATCCTAGCTCTGCCACTTACTAAGCTCTTTATGCCTTTGTTTACTTATTTACAAAACAAAAATTGAATCTACATCAAAGAGTAATTACGAGGATTTAAGGAGTGGTAGTGTAAAGCACTTAGAATAATAACTAGAATATAGTAAGTTCTCAGTAAGCATTTGGTGTCCTTATGATTACCGCCTTTATGTCGATGCCTCACCAATCTATTCCTTCAGCTCAAACCTTACTCTTCAATCCTACAGCTACCACACCTAAATCTCTACTTCACATTTCCACTCAGAGATCATGCAAATTCCAAGAATGTAATACTTCTAAAAGCGAACTCCTGTTCTCATCTGTCAGTACCTGTTTGTTCTTTCTTCTGGAATCCACAGCTTAATGAGAAATATCACCACAAATTCAGATGCTTAAGATAGAAAACTAGGCATCAAACCTGATAACTTTCTCTTATCCTCCACATAAAATCCATACCAAGACCTGTTGATTTGAGTGTTCAAATTTTTCCACTTCTCTTGAATGCCACTTGTCAGAACCTTATATAGAACCACCTCAACTTCCTTCCCTTTTTAGTATGTCGCCTGTGACTTTTCAAGTATTGTCCTATTTCTATTCTATATTCTATGCTTCAAACATAGTAAACATTTTAAAACATGTCAATGACCACACGAATATATCCAATGGCTTTTCAGTGCCTTCAGAATGGAATTAAATATCCTTCTTGTAGCTAACCATATCTTTCTGGGTCTTCTTTGTTGATATCTCCTACCCTACATCATTCCCAATAATTGTACTCTATATTCAGCTTAGGCTGAAATCTATCCTGTTTCCTAACAACATCTCCTGGGTCTCTGAACTTTCGTATGACTTCTCCTCTGCCTGGAACATTCTATTACCCATCAATTGCCTCAGCCAAGATCTAGCTTCTCCTGACAGCTCTCTTAACATTCCAGGTCCCAATTAGGTGTTACATCTAGGTTCACCTTAGTTTCTGTCATACTTATCCCATTATTATTTTGTAGTTGCTATATCCACTCCTAGAATATTACCTCAAGTCAGGAACTCAGTTATTTTTCTACGTATAACAGTTAGCACACTGTTTGGCACATAGAAAACATCCAAGAAATGTGTGATGCATAAATGAATAAATATATGAATATGTAAATTCCTTATCACATGCATTATATTTGATTCATATTAAACTTTGATTTTATCCACACCTATATTGAGAATCCTTATGATTGTCTTTCCTAGTATGTATAAATATAAATAAATTTTAAACTTCTAAAACAAGTAACATTTGGAAAGTGCTACATGTAATACAAATGTGAAGTATAATCGTTCCTTGACATAACAAACTTATTATGGAAAACGTATTTGGAATAGCAGAAATTCCAAATCCTGTAAGTATTGGCCCTTTGGGTGTTCATCCAAAGCCTTCCATGACTGTGGGTAACCACAGCATCTTTGACATTAATCTGAGCATCTTCTGAGATTTTTGATTCTTCCTGAGTTCTGGTTTCTGGTCCCACTAGCCTGTAAAATCTGGATTTAATTCATTCTAATACCAACAAAGCAAGTACCTTATTTTAGAAAGGAAGTGAATCGAAATACCTGAAATGAACACATGGGAAAGACATTACTTAAGTTTCCAAGGAGGGCCAATGCTTATACAAGATATAATATAAAACCTGGAAGAGGTTTTAAATATCAAGTCCAACCCATTCATTCTGTAGAAGAAGAAAGCAATGATTTAGCCAGAGAGGTTATGTAACTGACCACAAATCACCAGGATACTTATTAGCAGAATTGAATTTGGATTTGTTCAATCCTGAGCACTGTATGCTCACTTGCATGGCTTAGAACTTTTATGTAAAGCTTTGTAAATTCCTTTTAACCTAAGCTAGTGATTGATTACTTAGGAAAATTCACAGATTTCACTGGCTGTGAAAGTATTAAATAAAATACCATTGTGATTATTCTTCAAATGTCCTGTCTACATTTAAAAAGTTTCTCAGACTGGAAGTCAATATATACTTCCTTAGCTCAGGAAGGAGTGAGAAGGTGCAACCTAGTGGGTGACACAAGGGAGAGGAACAAACATGCAGCAAAGGTCAAGCAAAGTAAAAAGCTATCAAAGAATAAATAAAGCCAATGATATTGTGGAAAAATTTTAAGATTTAATATGTAAAATATGTTATCCAGTTTTATTCAGCTATCTTTGCAATCCTGATTTCCTGTATTTTTAAGGTATAGAAAAGGGGAGATGACTTGGTTACTATGGGGCAAAATAAATACACTCCTATTATTGCTGTCCTTATAGGATTCTCTTAGGACTATAGCTGTCAATCTAGGTTGATATGGTTTGTTTCTGTGTCCCAAGCCAAATCTCATCCTGTAGCACCCATAATTCCCATCTGTTATGGGAGGTACCTGAAGGGAGACAATTGAATCATGTAGGGGCAGGTCTTTATCATGCTGTTCTTTTTTGTTTAAACTTTTTTAAAATTATACTTTAAATTCTGAGATACATGTGCAGAACATGCAGTTTGTTACATAGGTATAAACGTGCCATAGTGGCTTGCTGAACCCATCAACCCGTGATTTACATAAGGAATTTCTCCTAAAGCTATCACTCCCCTAGACTCCCATTCCTGACAGACCCCAGTGTGTGATGTTCCCCTCCCTGTGTCCATGTGTTCTCATTGTTCAACTCTCACTTATGAGTGAGAACATGCAGTGTTTGGTTATCTGTTCCCATGTTAGTTTGCAGAGAATGATGGTTTCCAGCTTCATCCATGTCCCCGCAAAGGACATGAACTCATCCTTTTTTATGGCTGCATAGTATTCCATGGTGTGTATGTGCCACATTTTCTTTATCCAGTCTATCATTGATGGGCATTTGGGTTGGTTCCAAGTCTTTGCTATTGTGAATAGTGCCGCAGTAAACATATGTGTGCATGTGTCTTTATGGTAGAATGATTTTTAATCCTTTGGGTATATACCCAGTAATGGGATTGCTGGGTCAAATGGTATTTCTGGTTCTAGATCCTTGAGGAATTGTCACACTGTCTAGCACAATGGTTGAACTAATTTATGCTCCCACCAACAGTATAAAAGTTTTCCTATTTCTCCATACCCTCTCCAGCATCTGTTGCTTCCTGACTTTTTAACGATCAACATTCTAACTGGTGTGAGATGGTATCTCATTGTGGTTTTGATTTGCATTTCTCTAATGACCAGTGATGATGAGCTTTTTTTCATATCCTTGTTGGCTGCATAAATGTCTTCTTTTGAGAAGTGTCTGTTCATATCTTTTGCCCATTTTTTGATGGGGTTGTTTGATTTTTTTTTTTTTTTCAAATTTGTTTAAGTTCCTTGTAGATTCTGGATATTAGCCCTTTGTCAGATAGATAGATTGCACAAACTTTCTCCCATTCTGTAGGTTGCCTGTTCACTCTGATGATAGTTTCTTTTGCTGTGCAGAAGCTCTTTAATTTAATTAGATCCCATTTGTCAATTTTGGCTTTTGTTGCAACTGCTTTTGCTGTTTTAGTCATGAAGCCTTTGCCCATGCCTATGTCCTGAATGGTACTGCCTAGGTTTTCTTCTAGGATTTGTATGATTTTAGGTCTTAATGTTTAAGTATTTAATCCATCATGAGTTAATTTTTGTATAAGATGTAAGGAAGGGGTCCAGTTTCAGTTTTCTGCATATGGCTAGCCAGTTTTCCCAACACCATTTATTGAATGGGGAATCCGTTCCCCATTGCTTGTTTTTGTGAGGTTTGTCAAAGATCAGATGGTTGGAGATGTGTGGTATTATTTCTGAGGCCTCTGTTCTGTTCCATTGGTCTATATATCTGTTTTGGTACCAGTACTATGCTGTTTTTTTTCTTTTACTGTAGCCTTGTAGCATAGTTTGAAGTCAGGTAGCATGATGCCTCCAGCTTTGTTCTTTTTTCTTAGGACTGTCTTGGCTATACAGGCTTTTTTTTTTGTTCCACATGAAATTTAAAGTAGCATTTTCTAATTCTGTGAAGAAAGTCACTGGTAGCTTGATGGGGATACGACTGAATCTATAAATTACTTTGGGCAGTATGGCCATTTTCACAATATTGATTCTTCCTATCCATGAGCATGGAATGATTTTCCATTTGTTTGTGTCCTCTCTTATTTCTTTAAGCAGTTGTTTGTAGTTCTCCTTGAAGAGATCCTCCACATCCCTTGTAAGTTGTATTCCTAGGTATTTTATTCTCTTTGTAGCAATTGTGAATGGGAGTTCACTCTTGATTTAGATCTCTGTTTGTCTATTATTGGTGTGTAAGAATGCCTGTGATTTTTGCACATGATTTTGTATCCTGAGACTTTGCTAAAGTTGCTCATCAGTTTAAGGAGATTTTGGGTTGAGACGATGGGGTTTTCTAATTATACAATCATATTATCTGCAAGCAGAGACAATTTCACTTCCTCTCTTCCTCTTTGAATACTCTTTCTTTCTTTCTCTTGCCTGATTGCCCTGACCAGAACTTCCAATACTATGCTGAATAGGAGTGGTGACAGAGGACATCCTTGTGATGGACTTCAAAGAAAATATTTCCAGCTTTTGCCCATTCAGTATGATATTGGCTGGGGTTTGTCATAAGTAGCTCTTATTATTTTAAGATATGTTCCACCGATACTTATTGAGTTTTTAGTATGAAGAGGTGTTGAATTCTATCGAAGGCCTTTTCTGCATCTATTGAGATACTCATGTGATTTTTGTCATTGGTTCTGTTTATGTCATGGATTACGTTTATTGATTTGCATATGTTGAACCAGCTGGCAATCCAGAGATGAAACCAACTTGGTTGTGGTGGATAAGCTTCTTGATGAGCTGCTGGATTCATTTTGCCAGTATTTGAGCATTTTCACACGATGTTCATCAGGGGTATTGGCCTGAAATATTCTTTTCTTGTTGTATCTCTGCGAGGTTTTGGTATCAGAATGATGCTGGCCTCATAAAACGAGTTAGGGAGGAGTCCCTTTTTTTCTATTGTTTGGAATAGTTTCAGAAGGAAAGGTATCATCTCCTCTTCATACCTTTGGTAAAATTTGGCTGTGAATCCATCCAGTCCTGGGCTTTTTTTGGTTAATGGGCTATTAATTACTGCCTCAATTTCAGAACTTATTATTGGTCTATTCAGGGATTCGACTTCTTCCTGGTTTAGTCTTGGGATGGTGTATGTGTCCAGGAATGTATCCATTTCTTCTAGATTTTCTAGTTTATTTGCGCAGAGGTGTTTATAGTATTCTCTGATGGTAGTTTGTATTTCAGTGGGATCACTGGTGAGATCCTCTTTATCATTTTTTTATTATGTCTATTTGATTCTTCTCTTTTTTCTTCTTTATTAGTCTGGCTAGCGGTCTATTTAATTTGTTAATCTTTTCAAAAAACCAGCTCCTGGATTCAGTGATTTTTTGAAGGGTTTTTCGTGTCTCTGTTTCATTCAGTTCTGCTCTGATCTTAGTTATTTTTTTTCTTCTGTTAGCTTTTGAATTTGTTTGCTATTGCTTCTCTGGTTCTTTTAATTGTGATGTTAGGTTGTCAATTTTAGATCATTCCTGCTTTCTCCTGTGAGTATTTAGTGCTATAAATTTCTCTCTAAATGCTGCTTTAGCTGTGTTCCAGAGATTGTGGTGCATTATGTCTTTGTTCTCACTGGTTTCAAATAACTTCTTTATGTCTGCCTTAATTTCGTTATTTACCCAGTAGTCATTCAGGAGGAGGTTGTTCAGTTTCCATGTAGTTGTGTGGTTTTGAGTGAGTTTCTTAATCCTGAGTTCTAACTTGATTGCACCGTGGTCTGAGAGACTGTTTGTTATGAATTCTATTCTTTTGCATTAGCTGAGGAGTGTTTTACTTCCAATTATTTGGTCAATTTTAGAATAAGTGAGATGTGGTGCTGAGAAGAATGTATATTCTGTTGATTTGGGGTGGAGAGTTCTGTAGATGTGTATTATGTCTGCTTGGTCCAGACCTGAGTTCAAGTCCTGAATATCCTTGTTAATTTTCTGTATTGTTGATCTGTCTAATATTGACAGTGGGGTGTTAAAGTCTCCCACTATTATTGTGTGGGAATCTAAGTTTCTTTGTAGGTCTCTAAGAATTTTCTTTATGAATCTGGGTGCTCCTGTATTAGGTACCTATATATTTAGGAGACTTAACTCTTCTTGAAGCATTGATCCCTTTACCATTATGTAATACCCATCTTTGTGTTTTTTGATCTTTGTTGGTTTAAAGTCTGTTTTATAAGAGCTAGAATTGCAACCCCTGCTTTTTTTTTCTTTTCTTTTTTTTTTTTTTTATGTTTCCGTTTGCTTGGTAAATATTCCTTCATCCCTTTATTTTGAGCCTATGTGTGTGTTTGCACATGAGATGGGTCTCCTTAATACAGTTCACCAATGGGTCTTGACTCTATCCAATTTGCCAGTCTGTGTCTTTTAACTGGGGCATTTAGCCCATTTACCTTTAAGGTTAATATTGTTATGTGTGAATTTGATCTTGTCATTATGATACTAGCTGGTTATATCGCCCATTAGTTAATGCAGTTTCTTCACAGTGTTGATGGTCTTTACAATTTGGTATGTTTTTGCAGTGGCTGGTACTGGTTTTTCCTTTCCATATTCAGTGCTTCCTTCAGGAGCTCTTGTAAGGCAGGCCTGGTGGTGACAACATCTCTCGGTATTTGCTTGTCTGTAAAGGATTTTATTTCTCCTTCGCTTATGAAGCTTAGTTTGGCTGGATATGAAATTCTGGGTCGAAAATTTTTTTTTCAAGAATGTTGAATATTGGCCCCCACTCCTCTGGCTTGTAGGGTTTCTACAGAGAGATCTGCTGTTAGTCTGGATGGGCTTCCCTTTTTGGGTAACCTGACCTTTCTCTCCAGCTGCCCTTAACATTTTTTCCTTCATTTCAACCTTGGTGAATCTGATGATTATATGTCTTGGGATTGTTCTCGGGGGGTATCTTTTTGATGTTCTCTGTATTTCCTGAATTTGAATGTTGGCCTGTCTTGCTAGGTTAGGGAAGGTCTCCTGGATAATATCCTAAAGAATGTTTTCCAACTTGGTTCTGTTTTCCCCATTACTTTCAGGTAAACCAAGCAATGTAGATTTGGTCTTTTCACATAGTCCCATATTTCTTGGAGGCTTTGTTCATTCCTTTTCATTATTTTTTCTCTAATCTTGCCTTCACACTTTATTTCATTAAGTTGGTCTTCAATATGTGATATCCTTTCTTCTGCTTGATCAATTCAGCTATTGATACTTGTGTATGCTTCATGAAGTTATCTTGCTATGTTTTTCAGCTTCGTCAGGTCATTTTTGTTCTTCTCTAAACTGGTCATTTTAGTTAGCAATTCCTCTAACCTTTTTTTCAAGGTTCTTAGCTTCTTTGCATTGGGGTAGAACATGCTCTTTTAGCCTGGAGATGTTTGTTATTACCCACCTCTGAAGCCTACTTCTGTCAATTCATCAAACTCATTCTCTGTTTAGTTTTGTTCCCTTGCTAGTGAGGAGCTGTGATCCTGTGGAGAAGAGGCGTTCTGGTTTTTGGAATTTTCAGCCTTTTTGCACTGGTTTTTCCTCATCTTCGTGGATTTATCTAACTTTGGTCTTTAATATTGGTGACCTTCAGATGGGGTTTTTGTGTGGATGTCCTTTTTGTTGATGTTGATGATATTCCTTTCTGTTTGTTAGTTTTCCTCCTAACAGTCAGGCCCCTCTGCTGCAGGTCTGCTGGAATTTGCTAGAGGTTCACTCCACACCCTCTTTGCCTGGGTATCACCAGTAGAGGCTGCAGAAGAGCAAAGATTGCTGCCTGTTCCTTCCTCTGGAAGCTTTGTCCCAGAGGGTCACCTGCCAGGTGCCAGCTGGAGTTCTCCTGGACGAGGTGTCTGTTGGCCCCTGCTGGGAGGTATCTCCCAGTCAGGAGTCACAGGGATCAGGGACCCACTTGAGGAGGCAATCTTTCCCTTAGTAGAGCTCAAGCCCTTTTCTGGGAGATCTGCTGCTCTCTTCAGAGCCAGCAGGCAGGAAGGTTTAAGTCTGTTGAAGCTGCACCCACAGCCATGGCTTCCCCAAGGTGCTCTGTCCCAGAGAGATAGGAGTTTTATCTATAAGCCCCTGACTGGAACTGCTGTCTTTCTTTCAGGGATGCCTTGCCCAGAGAAGAGGAATCAGAGAGCTCCTGTGCTGTTCTTGTGATAGTGAATAAGTCTCATGAGATCTTATGGTTTTAAAAATGGGAGTTTCTCTGTACAAGCTCTCTCTCTCTCTGCATACTGCCATCCATCTAAGACATGACTTGCTCCTCCTTGCCTCCCACCATGATTGTGAGGTCTCCCCAGTAACGTGGAACTGTAAGTCCATTAAACCTCTTCTTTTTGTAAATTGTCCGGTCTCAGGTATGTCTTTATCAGCAGTGTGAAAGTGAACTAATACAGCAAATTGGTACCAGTACAGTGGGGTGCTGCTGAAAAGGTACCCTAAAATGTGGAAGCAACTTTGGAGCCAGATAACAGGTAGAGGTTGAAACAGTGTGGAGGGCTCAGAAGAGAACAGGAAAATGTGGGAAAGTGTGGAACTCCCTATACACTTGTTGAATGGCTTTGACCAAAAGGCTAATAATGATATAGACAATGAAATCTAGGCTCAAGTGGTCTCAGATGGAGATGAAGAACTTGTTGGGAACTGAAGCAAAGTGGTGATTCTTGTTTTTTTAATAGCAAAGGGACTGGTGGCATTTTGCCTCTTCTCTAGAGATTTGTGGAACTTTGAACTTCAGAGAGATGATTTATGGTATCTGGAAGAAGAAATTTCTAAACAGCAAAGCATTCAAGAGGTGACTTGGCTGCTGTTAAAGACATTCAGATTTAAAAGGGAAACAGAGTATAAAAGTTGGGAAAATTTGCAACCTGACAATGTGATAGAAAAGAAAATTCAATTTTCTGAGAAGAAAGTCAAGCCTGCTGTGGAAATTTGCATAAGTAACAAACAGCCAAATGTTAATTCCCAAGACAATGGGAAAAATGTCTCTGGGGCATGTCAGAGGTCTTCCCAGCAGCCTCTCCTGTCACAGGCCCAGAGGCCTAGGAAGACAAAATGGTTTCATGGGCTGGGCCCAGGGTCCCCATGCTGTGTGCAGCCTAATGACTTGGTGCCCTGTGTCCCAGCCACTCCAACTGCAACTAAAAGGTGCCAAGATACAGCTTGGGGCATGGCTTCAGAGGGTGCAAGCCCAAGTCTTTGCAGCTTCCATGTGGTGTTGACCCTGTGGGTGCACAGAAGTCAAGAATTGAGGTTTAGGAACCTCTGCCTGGTTTCAGAGGATATATAGAAATGCTTAGATATCCAGGCAGAAGTTTACTGCAGGGGCATGGCTCTCATGGAGAACCTCTGTTAGGTCAATGCAGAAAGGAAATGTGGAGTTGGAGCCACCACACAGAGTCCCTATTGGGCTGTGGAGCTAGTGAGAAGAGGGCCACCATCCTCCAGAACCCAGAATGGTAGATCCACTGACAGCTTGCACTGTGTGCCTGGAAAGGTCACAGACACTCAACACCATCCTGTGAAGGCACCCAGGAGGGAGGCTGTATGCTGCAAAGCCACAGGGGCAGAGCTGTCCATGACCATGGGAACCCACCTATTGCATCAGCGTGACCTGGATGTGAGACATGGAGTCTGAGGAGATCATTTTGGAGCTTTAATATTTGACTGCCTGCTGGATTTTGGACTTCCATGAGGCCTGTAGCCCCTTTGTTTTAGCCAATTTCTTCCATTTGAAACGGCTGTATTTACCCAATGCCTGTATCCCTAGGGTATCTAGGAAGCAACTAACTTGCTTTTGATTTTCCAGGCTCTTAAACGAAAAGGACTTGCCTTGTCTCAAATGAGACTTTGGACTGCAGACTATTTGAGTTAATGCTGAAATGAGTTATGACTTTGTGGTACTATTGGGAAGGCATGATTGTTTTTGAAATGTGAGGACATGAAATTTGGGAGGGGGAAAGGGGTGGAATTATATGGTTTGGCAGTGTCTCCACCCAAATCTCAACCTGTAGCTCCCTTAATTCCCATGTTTCATGAGAGGGATGGGTGGGAGATAATTGACATGGGGCAAGTCTTTCCCATGCTGTTCTTGTGGTAGTAAGTAAGTCTTATGAGATCTGATGGTTTTAAAAATGGGAGTTTCATTGCACAAGCACTCTCTCTACCTGCTGCCATCCATGTAAGACATGACTTGCTCCTCCTTACCTTCCACCATGATTGTGAGGTCTCCCCAACCACATGGAACTGCAAGTCCATTAAACCTCTTTCTTTTGTAAATTGCCCAGTCTTGGGTATGTCTTTATCAGCAATATGAAAATTGACTAATTAATAGGTTTAGAATTTTTATGCAGATTCCTGCCTATGCATGTATGTCTTGGTCTCCAAAGAATTAGTATCTAATTCTCAAGTCTCTCTCTCGTCAGTCATTAGTCCATTCTTCATTCTGCCACCACATTTCTTTCCAAACCAGAAGATATATCATAATGCTAGACTTTCCCAATAAACCACATCGCCAAGCATGTATGATTGTTGTTTAAATCCAACAAATTTCAATGTTGTTTGTCATCTCAAAATAGATAACTACTGAAGTATTGGTAGGATAATTCTTCACTATTAGTTGTACTAGAGGAGCTTCATATTGTCCACAGTCCATTACCTGACAGGAAAGTTCATTTATTCTGTCGCCCCAACTTACCTTGCCAGCTTTATTTTCTTTCAATATTTCATCCCCTTGCTTCTCCCTTCTTCTCCCACCTCAGTACACTTACATTCTTACACTCCTTTCCCAGTCATGCAAACACTCCCTGAACATCTCATAATGCTCATTACCTCCTTCTATTTGAAAACCATTTCCTCCTGATCTGCCTCTTCAAGACAATAACCAAAAGATCTCAAAGAATAATTTTGCCTTAATAAATTTTTATAAAAATGTATTAGTCTTTGAGAGCCAAGAAGTGTCATTTATTGATATTCAAAGACCATCTCCATCTGGGTTTTTGGTTTTTGTTTTTGTTTTGTTTTTGTTTCCTGAGATGGAATGTAGTTCTGTCACCCAGGCTGGAGTGTCGTGGTGAGATCTCGGCTCACTGTGACCTCCACCTCCCTGATTCAAGTGATTTTCCTGCCTCAGCCTCCCAGGTATCTGGGACTACAGGTGCATCCCACCACACCTGGCTTATTTTTGTATTTTTAGAAGAGACAAGGGCTTTGCCATTTTGGCCAGGCTGGTCTTGAACTCCTGACCTCGAGTTATCTGCCTGCCTCAGCCTCCCAAATTATTGAGATTACAGTGTGTGTGAGCTGCTGCTCCTGGCCCCATCCCCATCTCTTAAGAACATTTTCATATTAAACAACTCATGAGACTAATTAATAAACTTTGAATGCCAATTTTATATCTTTTTCTTTTCCTTTGAAGGAAACTTCTAAGTCAGTTCTCCAAATTAGCACATTTTTCTTCCTTTAGGCAGAATTTGTTGGGAGTCAGTTTATAATCAGAAGGTAGTTTAGGTGGTGTGAGATTAGAACAGCATATTAGGACATTTATGAGTTTAATGTCACCATGTCAGCTCAGTCATATTTATCCTTCTTCACAATAGAAAATCACAGGGGAAATCCTGATGTTTAACATCCTCTCCATGGGCAGAGTTCTCAGGGCTCTGCCAACATCCTATCTGAACTTCCATGTCCCTCTCTTTCATAGCTGGCCAATGTGTTCTCTCTTCAGACATCTTTGCACCTTCACTCACATTGCAGTTTAGTGTCACTGACACAGGAGCCAATCTCTAAGATGATTTTCCAGACATATGCATTAATCTACAACATGCATATTTTACAGTTCAAAGAGGACAGTTCTATTTTTCTTTTTTTCAGTCTTTCTATGAAAACTTAACCTGCCACCTGCACCGGCCTCATTGCATTAGTATATATTCATCAAACTATTGTACTGGCTTCTGCATATATTTTCAGAGCAAGCATGTGCCCTCAATTTTAGTATAAATATCATATTTTTGCATAACGGATACTAGTTCTGTTCAAGCAAATTTGTCAATGATAAATGAGATATCTTAAAAATAACTACTTCCACCAAGTTGCCACAAAACCTTTCATTATTGTCATGACATTTCTGGTTGATTAAAATTAGGCATATTAAAATTCTTAAAAATAAAGGGTAAAAAACTAACATCTATGAAAATCTACTGTGTATTAGACATTTTATATTAGTTTTGTCTTTACTATGCAAAACTACCAACAAGGTAAAAAGAAAATTATAATCCCCTAGGTAACTAGAGATAAGAAAGAATAAAAAGTTCCAGTTGCATAGCTGGTAGGTGTTACAACAAGTTTTTTAAGCCAATATTTTTCACAAAGTTTCAGAACCCAGAGTCTCAGGAGAAAAGGATGGAAGTAAGGTATATTTAAGGAGCAGGGGGATAAAATAGGACTGGGCCCACACAACCTTATATAAAGGTATTGACATCTGTAGGGAGAACAAAGAAGCACAAAGAAAGCCTCTTTGATGGAGCTACCAGGAAAGTAAAGATCAAATTTGCCTATAATGAATATAATTGAGATGCAACCTGACAGAAACTGGGAGCTATTAGCCAGTCAGCTCATGGTTTCAGACAGAGTTTTATGAAGAAAGAGGGTAGTAAGCTAAGATTTCAAAGAGAAATATTTCTTGGAAATAGTTTTTCTCTTTTCATAAGAATGGGGAAACTTTCTGCTAATATTCTTCTGAGAAACTTCCTATAGTTGTTTATTTTCAGTAATGATACTGAGCTCTTTTTTAAAAGCACCTGAATGGGAATGTCCTCAATTTTGCAGAAAGCATCTACAATAAACCTAGAACCAATAAAAATAAAAAGAACTGTGCATAAACACTGAACTCTAATTGAAACCATTGTTTTTAGTAGGGATATAAGTTAACAACTCTGATGTATTCTGGAATTGAATAGTTAAGTAAAATAGATGGAGGATTATTGGGGCCAGGTTTCTTTCTATTAGAGTGTAAGGTTACCAATAAGCAGGTGGAGGAGGCTACAGTAATCCAGGTAGTAATAAAGTACAGTTGGGGACATCAGTATGAATTTATATTTAGCTTAAAATATCTATAATAGCCCTGTATAAAATATGTATAGATATATGCATATATACAAGTTAATATATGGATGTATTTTTTGCTCTATTAGATGAAAAAGCTTAAAAGCAATGACACCCCGGTAGCAATGAGCACACCTAACCCGGATTATAGTTTTTAATAAATAGAACCCCAGTTGCTCTTTAGAAAAATGGCTAATTCTAGGACTAGGGCTGAAATACATAATTGTAGAGTATCTTATATTGCCAAAAAAAAAAAAAAAATAACAAACTTCTAAAATTTAAAAAAAAAAAAATCACAATGAGGGAACATATGAAAGGGACACACGTGTGCCAACCTTCAGTTTCTGGTTTTTCAGCGCCCCCAGTGGCCAGAGATGGAACAATTTGAGCACAGAATAATACCATATTGTAATGTAACTCAAAATATAAAATAAACATTCATAATTCTATTATGATATAAATAAATACTTGAATAAATAAATGGGAATAAAAACAGAGCAATTTGAAACATAGAAGACTTCCAAAAAATGTATGTAGTTATTCTGCCCTCAAAGAGAAGGAGAATAACTTTGCACTCCTTAAGTATGGGTTGCACATAGTGACTTCCTTCCAAAGACTGCAGTATGGGGATTTGCCACGGAGAAATCTGACAAATACTACCTCATCCAGGTAGTTGAGGTTAACATCAACAGTGTAAATTATGTTGATGATATGTACTCTTTACCGCTCCCTAAATCTTATAACTATACTCTCACTATGAGAAACATATCAAGTAAATATGAATAGAAGAGGATCTTACAAAGTACCTGAGAAGTACTCGTCAAAAATATCAAGTTCATCAAAACCAAGGAAAGTCTGAGAAACTGTCATAGTCAAGACGATCTTAAGAAGACATGACAAATAAATGTAATGCGTTATCCTGAGTGGGAAACTTGGAATGGAAAAAGGACCTTTGGTAAAAACTAAAGATAGCTGAATAAACTATGGACATTAGTTAATAATAATGTATTAATATTAATTTGATATTTATAACAAAATTAGTAAATGTATCATAGTAACGTAAGATGTTAGTTATAGAGGAAATTGGGAGTGTACAAGAATTCCATGTACTATTTTCTTAATTTTTCTGTATATCTAAAAACTAGTCTAGAAAATACATTTTATTTAAAATAATAAAAACAACTGTATTAGTCTATTTTCACATTTCTATGAAGAACTATCTGAAACTGGGTAATTTATAAACAAGGGAGGTTTAATTGACTCACAGCTCTGCATGGCTGGGGAGTCCTCAGCACACTTACAAGCATGATGGAAGGTGAAGGGAAAGCAAAATACTTCTTAAATGGTGGCAGGAGGAAGAGAGAGGGAGAGAGCGAACTGCCTGCCACGCTTTTAAACCATTAAATCTCATGAGAACTTATTATCATGACAACAGTCTGGGAAAAATTCAACCCCATGATCTAATCACCTCCCACCAGGTCCCTCCCCCAACACATGGGGATTATATTTTGGGATGAGATTTAGGTAGGGACACAGAGCAAAACCACATTAACAACTAGTGATCATAGCTGAAACAATTTGATCAACAAAATAAATAATGATAGCATTGAATTATAACCCTAAGAATAAAATAAATATCCTTGAATTCATGCTTATATAAATAAATGAATAAATGTAGAGGCAATGAGGAAAATAGAAAGGTATCGTTAGAACATAACAGTAGCAGTTACTGCCAGCATGAACCATCGGTAGATGATAAAACTGGTGGACGTAAATTTAAGGGAAGAAGATATTTGTGTAGTTTCAAATAATCTAAGTATTTATTAATTACAAAAAGAAAAATAATACATTACAATGGAAAAACTCTGTCAGGAGAAAAGTTAATATTACTAGTAATAAGACATTTGACCTCACAATACACTGAGAAAGGCATATCGCCTCTGTGGTATTTTTCCCAATAATGTATGCCAAAAATCTAGTCATAAGAAAACATCAGACAAGCCCACAAAGGACATTCTACATTAGTGCCCTTCAAAAGTCTTGCAGTTATGAAAGGCAAGAAAAGACAGGAATTGTCACTGAGTGGAGGAGAGTAGGGAGACATGAAAACTAAATGCTATATTAGATTCTATATTAGATCAAGGAACAGAAAAAAAAGCAGTAGTGAAAAAACTGATGAAATATAAAAGAAGATCTATAGTTTAGTTAAGAATAGGATTGCAACAATGTAAATTTCTTAGGTTTGATAACTGTACTATGATTATATGAGATGTTAATATTAGGAAAGCCTGGGGAAAGGTGATACTGGAACACTGTACTATTTTTGTCATTCTTCTGCAATTCTAAAATTATCTGAAAATTAAAAAACATAAAAAAACAGAAAGTGAAACAGAACTTCTTTTACAAGGTTCTTTATACCAATTTGCTAACTTTCTTTGAGACCAATATTCTGAGGTAAGTGTATAATGGAAGTGGTAGTGTTTATTTAAGAACCAACAAGGGAAAAATCATCTCTGAGCTCTTAAATGATAAGATAATATTTTCCTCCTTCAAGATGTAATGACTCCTGCAAAATATGTCCTATTTCTGCATTTTAAAAATAACAGATCTCTTGTCCTTTATAATGTGTCCTAAAATACCTTCAGTTTGGGAAGGAGATTTAGTTCAGGGTCAGTTAGATTTCAATTATTTGAGGAACTGTATTTAACTATGACTCAAAGCCAGGTGCATAATAGATGCCAAGGGAAGCAACAATTCACCCAGCTAGTTCAGACTCGCAGTGAATTTTGTTAGCCCAGTAAGCTATTACATTCGATGTGTATAAATGCAGGCCCCCATTTTATCCACAGCCAAACCTTTTTAGACACAGTATGACTTGGAGCATTTCATAAATTCATTCATTCCAACAGTAATTTTGTTCTCCAAGTACGTTTTCTTTGTAATCTTATTCAGCTTTATAAACTACATACAAACTCTGGAGGAATTTGCAGGTGGAAAAGTCAGTGATTTTTCGCTGGTAGTCCTATAACATGGTGGTAAGACTAGATTTAGAACTTATGCCCTTTGATTTATTTGTAAGTTAAAACTTTTTGTTCAAAAGGAACTCATGTCATTTGATCAAGGTTCTGTTTCTACTTGGAGGGTCTACTATAAGAGAACTCTGTGAGGTTTTGAAAAGATACTACCCTCCTTCATGGGATGTTCTCCTTCCCCCTCAAGACTACTGTGAATTCCTTCTCTGTTCATTTTCTTGAACTCTATATCTTTATTCTTTGCTCTTTTATTAATTTATTTACACATTCAAAAATATTTTTCATTTATCAGGACCAACTTTGTTGTTGTAAATACTAACAATAAAGACATGAAAACGAATTATATATTAGCAAGGGTGACATATATATAAATACATCGTAATTCTGTTTGAAAAGTTTATCATACGAGGCTCTTTAGGACTGCTGAAATGGCATAGGTTGTGGATTATGAATCATGGGGAGGGGTTTGGAAATGCTTTCAAAAGGAATTATGAAAATGTTCCATAACATAGCTGTTGTTTCTACTGGACTATGATGTTCTTGAGTATTATATTTTCCTCACCTTCCTTTACAAGGACTAACACTAATGATGAATGAAAAAATAAATAAGTAAATGAATGTGCTTTCTTTGGCCTCTCCAATGGAAGCTCTAATGTAGATAATTGATGACGTATTTACAACAATGCCCTTTTTTGGGGCCACTATAGAGGAATATTCCTACATAGCATTTTCTGATAAATCATTTTAATAAGAGTGATTCTGAAGCTCTTACTCCTACTAATCTGTCACATTACCCATGGAGAATTTGACCTGACAATTCACCTCAGAATTAGGCTCAAATTATCCCAGAATCACCAATAATTTTTTGTTCTGTTTCAATTGTAGATAGCTACAAAGATCAGGAAAATAATATTTTTATCAAGCATATAAGAAAGCATTTATAAAGTTTGTTTTTAGCCAATTTCTAACAATATTATATTTACTAGCTTTGGACTATTATGCTATTCATTGTGACCAATTTGTCTATAGATGCTCACAGTATAAAGCTTTGAACCAGAAACTGAAGATCAGAGATGAACGTCCTCATTCTCTGTACTATTAGACTGAATTATATGAAGTTCCCAATATGTGCCTGTTTTAACTTAAAATGGCTATTTTATGTTCTAAAAAAGATTTCAAAGAAAGTAATCCAATAAGATTTTTTGAAGAATCTATTAAAGTAGGACAAATTCCATAAAGATGATACACAGAACTATTATGGGGGCTTAAATTAGAGAAATATTACTTTTAGTTGGAGATAGGGATTAGCACATATTGTTTAGAGGAGATGGCATTTAAAACAGGACTTGACACTTTAAGTTGAAGAAGGCATTCCAATCAGAAGCAGCATTATTAGATTACAAATCAGAGTATATAAAGAAATAGAAAACAGTTAGTCACCAGTCAAGTATTATGATAAAAAAAGAATGAGGATGTGATATAATTCTTATTCTCTTATCCTCTTATCCTCTACTCTATCCTGCAGTAGAATGAGATACGCCTGAAAACTCATTAACCACTAATATATGCCTAGAAAAGTTAGGAAAAAGTTAGGATTATTCTTAAATCATCAAGATATAAGAAGCTACTGAAAATTATTAATAAAGGAAATTAGATACACAGAAATGTGCCTTATAAATTTTATTTTTGAAGAGCTATTTAGGACAAATTGAAGTGTTAAGGGGCAAGAGACAGGGTGACAAGCTCATAACAGAAGTCATAAAGAGGTCATTCTATAAGATAGAGAATTGTTTTCAAATTCTACTAGTCTATATGCTTTTAGAGTAGAGATCACACCTGCTTTCTTTTTTATTATTATTATTATTACTATTTTGAGACAGTTTCACTCTTGTTGCCCAGGCCGTAGTGTAATGGTGTGATCTCGGCTCACTGCAACCTCCACCTCCTGGGTTCAAGCAATTCTCCTGCCTCAGCCTCTTGAGTAGCTGGAATTACAGGTACCCACCAACACGCCTGGCTAATTTTTGTATTTTTTGTTTTTTAGTACAGACAGTGTTTCACCGTGTTGGCCAGGCTGATCTCAAACTCCTGACCTCAGGTGATCCACCTGCCTTGGCCTGCCAAATAGCTGGGATTACAGGCATGAGCCACCGTGCCCAGTCTTCTATTATACTACTATTATATTCTCAGTGTGTAGTTTACTATCAGTAAATATTTGTTGAATTAATGAATATCATCCAAAAATCATTCTTGTAAAAAAATTAAAAGTTATATCTGTAAAGAGATACATTCATAAATAATCTTATGAATCAATATTGTGTGTGTGTATGTGTGTATGAACAGAAAGAGAGAAAAATAGAAGGCAAGAGAAACATCATGTATATGCACATACACATACATATAAAGTGAGAAAAGATAGAGAAAATGTAGCCAGCAGGAAAAATCAGTTATGCCCTGGAGCAAGTATAGAAAGTTTTTAATAAAAAATTAAACACAATTTAAATAAAATGTAGGATACACTTTACTGAAGAAGGAACATTATACATAAGGACACAGTATGAGAAATAGAGGGTACCCTAAGATACAGGTGAATCGCTATGATAAAGCTACACGAGCAATGAGCTTGAATACATAAGATAAAATGTTTGACTTTATCTGATAGCAATTGTAGTTCACTAAGGAGTAATAAAAAATGGCATGGGCTTGAAGGAACATTGATTTGATCAAACGATTTAGAGGAGAATGTGACAGCAGCTTGAGATCCAGTTAGAAGGTAATACACACATATAGATAAGTGATAAAAGTTCTTGACCCAAAATAGTACCATTGTTAATGGAAAAGGAAAAACACAACACTTTAAAAGTGACTTGGTGCAAATAGCAAATCCATCAATCTATACTTTGTGCTTCCCACATTGACTACCATATTTACATGCAATATTGCCATCCATTAAAATGGAAGCCAATATTTTGAGTGACTGAGAGAAGCCTTTTCAGGCCAAGAAACATGATCATATGTTTTGGACAATTTATTTCTATGATGTAAAGAATTTAAAATAATGGAAATATATTTTGGAAAATATTAGTATGAACTGAACTTGTGTTTGGTGAATTTAGTAGAAATTCACATTGTTCCAGCACCTTGAACTGTCCCACACTTACTGTGCACAGATTATGGTGTGGTGGAGCTCACACTCAACTCCATGCCCGGGAAGATCTCCAGACATTCAAAGTATCTGCTCACCTGGAACAGTAGTCTAAGCCACCCCAGCCTTCCTGTGCATAAATCCTGGTGCAGGCGGCCCCCTCCACTCCATACCTAGGCAGATTTTCAGGCATTCAGAGCAACTACTTGCCCAGAACCAGGCTGAGCCACCTAACCCCTTCTGTGCAGGGTCCCTCTCTGCTACATGCCCAGGTATATCTCCAGGCATCTGGAGTACCCATTCACATGCATTAGCAAC
Source organism: Chlorocebus sabaeus (assembly GCF_047675955.1). NCBI lineage: Eukaryota > Metazoa > Chordata > Mammalia > Primates > Cercopithecidae > Chlorocebus > Chlorocebus sabaeus. The sequence continues at coordinate 66,654,604 of NC_132918.1, forward strand.
CCAAACTGCCCCACACTCCCTGTGTAAATATTGTGGTGCAGCAGGGCCCTCTACATCACATGTATAAGCAGATCTCTAGGAATCTGGAACATCCACTCTCCTGGATCAGGATTTTAGGCTGTCCCCCATCCCCACACAAAGAACTGGGGTCAAGAAGGTTTCCAAACTCTATGCCTGGGCACACCTCTGGGCACCTGGTGGCCACCCACTGGATTCTCCCTTGGCACTGGTGCTTGTACCTTCCAACAGGGGACATGTAGGTGGGCTAATCTGGTTCAACTTGGCACATATTGCCCCCCAGACACCCTAGGTCTAAGCAGGGAGCTCACTTCTCTCCACAAATCAGTACATTTTTTGAGGCAACAGAGAACTTCTCCCAGTAAATAAAAATCAAGTATACAGCCAAGCTGGCCTCATGCAGTTATTGCCCATAGCACCATCCACTGACTTGTAGGTCAAACTGCCAATATAAGCCTGTCTATAAAAGGTCTTGAGGCTACAGAAGCAAAGCCAAAACTCCCTACCCAGCATTCTCTAGTCACACCCCATAAGGAGTGGGGGAAAGGTAAAGGAAAAAAGCAATAATATTATATGAAAATAAAGAAAAGAGAAAGAAATCCCACCCGTACAAAAATAATACAAAAATTAGAAGGGCCAGCATCTCCAGATGAGAAAGAAACAGCACCAGAATTCTGGCCTATGAAAAATCTAAGTGTAGTGGCAATACTAGTGGTTCACACTAACTCTTCAGGATTGGTCCCTAACCAAAATGAAGGCTCAGAAGTGTCAAACAAAGAATTCAAAGCATGGATTGCAAGAAAGGTCAACAAGATCAAAGACAAGATTTAAAATTAACACAAAGAAGCTTCTAAAGCAATCTGGGATATAAAGAAAGAGATAACATCTTACAAAGAAACCAATAAGAGCTTTTGGAATTAAGAAACTCCTTTAGGAATTTGAAAATACAATTGAAATGTTTTTCAATAGACTCAACCAAGCTGAAGAAAGAATTTCAGATCATGATGACCAGTCTTTCAAATTAACCTTGTCATACAAAAATAAAGAAAAAAAAAGAATTTAAGAAAATAAACAGTCTTTGAAAAATATGAAATTAGATAAAGTGACCAAACCTACAAATTATTGGCATTCCTAAGAAAGGAGAAAAAGTGAACAATCTGGAACATATATTTGAGAGAATAATTCAAAAAAAATTCCCTAATCTTGACAGAGAGATAAACATCCAGATATGAGAAATATAGACAACACCTGTGAAAAACTATACAAAATAAACAACACCAGGGAATATAGTCACCAGACTGTTCAAGGTCAAATATAGAAATAAATCTTAAAGGCAGCTAGAGGAAAAGTTTATATCATATACAAAGGGAATCCCGTCAGGCTAAAAATGGACTTCTCAACGGAAACCTAACAAGTCAGGAGAAATCGGGGGCCTATTTTCATCATTGTTTAAGAAAAGAAATTCCAACCAAGAATTTCATGTCTTGCCAAACTAAGCTTCATAAGCAAAGAAGAAATAAAATAGCTTCCAAACAAACAAGAAATAAGGGAATTTGTTACCATTAAATCAGCCTTACAAGAAATTCTTAAGAAAGTTCAAAACATGGGAATAAAAGAACAATTCATGCTACCACAAAAACACACTTAAGTATATAGCCCATAAACCCTAAAAAGCAAGCACACAATAGAAACTACAAAACAACCAGCTAACTTCAAAATAGGATCAAAACTTTACATATCAATATTAACCTTGAATGTAAATAGTCTAAATGTCCCCACTTAAAAGGCATAGTTGAATTAAAACAGAAACAAACACAAAAAACAAGGCTCATCTGTTTGCTGTTTTCAGGAGACCTATCTCACATGTAACAACATCCATGTGCTCCAACCCCATAAGGCATGAAGAAAGATCTCTCATACAAATGGAAAACAAAAAAGACCACAAATGCAAATGCAACAAAAACAAAAATAAATAAATGAGACCTAATTAAACTAAAAAGCTTCTGCCCAGAAAAAGAAATAATCAGCAGAGTAAACAGACTAACCATATAGTGGGAGAAAATTTTTGCAAACTATGCAACCAGTAAAGGACTAATATCCAGAATCTACAAGGAACTCAAACAAATCAGCAAGAAAAAAAACCAAACAAAACAAAAAAAAGAAATCCCATCAAAAAGTGGGCTAAGCACATGAATAGACAATTCTCAAAAGAAGACATCAAATGGCCAACAAACATGAACAAATGCTCAACAACACTAAATATCAGAGAAATGCAAATCAAAACCACAGTGCGATACCACCTTACTCCTGCAAGAATGGTCATAATTAAAAAATAAAAAAATAATAGATATTGGTGCGAGTGTGGTGAAAAGGGAACACTTAACACTTTTACATTGCTGGTGGGAATTTAACTAATACAACCATGTTAAACAATGTGGAGATTCCTTGAAGAACTAAAAGCAGATCTACCATTCGATCTAGCAATCCCACCACTGGGTATGTACCCAGAGGAAAAGAAGTCATTATACGAAAAAGACACTTGCACATGCATGTTTATAGGGCACAATTCACAATTGCAAAAATATGGAACCAGCACAAATGCCCATTAATCAACGAGTAGGTTAAGAAAATGTTTTATATATATATATAAAAAAATATATATAGACACATTTATGTATATACACATATACATACACACACACACACACACACAATCCTGAGTGAAGTAATTCAGGAGTTAAAAACCAAACCAAACATCTTATGTTCTCATTTATTAGTGGGAGCTAAGCTATGAGGATGCAAAGGCATAAGAATGATCCAAGGGATTTTGGGGACTTGGGGGAAAGGATAAGAGTGAGGTGAGGGATAAAAGACTACACATTGGGTACAGTGTACCCTTCTCAGGTGATGGGTGCACCAAAATCTCAGAAGTCACTACCAAAGATATTATCCATGTAACCAAACACCACTGGTTTCCCAAAAATTATTGGGAAAAAAAACTAGCAATATGAATTCAGCAACAAATCAAAAAGGTAATTCACCATGATCAAGTAGGCTTCATTCTTGGAATGAAAACTTGGTTAACATACACAAATAAATAAATGTGATTCTCCACATAAACAAAATTAAAAACAAAAAGCGTATGATCATCTCAATAGGCATAGGAAAGGCTTTCAATAAAATCCAACATCCCAGCCAGGTGCGGCGGCTCATACCTGTAATCCCAGCACTCTGGGAAGCCGAGGCAGGCAGATCATGAGGTCAGGAGTTCAAGACCAGCCTGGCCAATATGGTGAAACCCTGTCTCTACTAAAAATACAAAAATTGGCGAGGCATGGTGGTGCGTGCCTGTAGTACCAGCTACTCAGGAGGCTGAGGCAGAAGAATCGCTTGAACTTGGGAGGCGGAGGTTGCAGTGAGCTAAGATCATACCACTGCACTCCAGCCTAAGTGACACAGTGAGAATCCCTTAAAAAAAAAAAAAATTCCAATATCCCTTTGTGATAAAAATCCTCAAGAAATTAGGTACCAAAAGAACACATCTCAAAATAATAAAAGCTATCTATGTCAAACTCATGACCAATGTCATACTGAATAGGCAAAAATTGGAAGGATTTTTCCTTAAGAACTAGAAAAAGACAAGGATGTCCATTCTTACCACTCCTACTCAAATATTACTAGAAGTCGTGGCCGGAGCAATCAGAAAGAAAGAAAGAAAATAAAAGGCACCCAAATAGGAAAAGAAGTCAAACTATCTCTCTTCATGAACAATATGATTTTATACCTAGAAAATCCTGAAGACGTCAACAAAAGGCTCTTGGAACTAATAATCAACTGAAGGTGATAATCAAGTGAAGTTTCAGGATACAAAAACAATGTACAAAAAGCACTAGCATTTCAATACATTATGGAAGCATTACAGCTGTTCCTCAAAAAATTAAAAATAGAACTACCATTTTATGTGGTCATTTCACCTCTGGGTATGTATTCAAAGGAAAGGAAATCAATATGTCAAAGAGGTATTTGCACTCTCGTGTTTATTGTGGCTTTACTCACAATAGTCAAGATATGGAATCAACCTAAGCATCCACCAATGAATGAATACATAAAGAAATGTGATAGACACATATGTTAACACAAAATGGAATACTATCAACCTTATATATATATAAAAGAAAATTATGTCATTTGTAATAACAAGAATAAACCTGAAGGACATTATGCTGAGTGTAACAAGCCAGGCACAGAAAAACAAATGCTACACGATGTTATTTACAAGTGGAATCTAAAACTCATAGAAGCAGAGTAGAATGGTGGTTACTGGGGGCTGGGAGGCAGGGGTAGAAGGGTGTTGAGGGCATGGGAATATATTAGTCAAAAGATACAAGTTTCAGTTAGGAAAAATAAGTTCCAGAGACCTATGGTACAGCATGGTGATTATAGTAAATAATAATGTTTTATATACCTGAAAATTGCTAAAAGAGTAGATTTCAAATGTTCTTATCACAAAACAATAAGTATGTGAGGTGACGGATACGTTAGATAGCTTGATTCAATAATTTTACAGCGTATACATTTTCCAACATCACATTGTACACCATAAAATACACTTTATTTTTAATTAAATATAAATAAAAATAACAAAAAACAGAGACATATAAATTGAATATTTAGCAAAAAAAAAAAAAACAGAAATTGAGAGAGGGCAATCATTTAGAATTAACCATTGGCTGGATCACATGGCATTGCAGCTAGTAAAAAAATTAGAAATTATAGAATCCAATCTTATTTTATATGAGTGAGATGAGTGAGATCCAGAGAAAGCAAAGGGCTTGCCCAGAGCAATACACTTCTTTGTTGAGTCAAACTATAATACTGACTTTCTGACTCCTGAGTCAGTATTTTTGTACCACATTATTGTCTCAACAGATATCTCCCCAAAATATACTTTCAATGTGTACAGATACATCTGTTTAAGCATGTATAATAATATGGCTACAGGACAAAATCCACATGTAGAATACACTACAAAAGCCAGTTTTCTTCTTCATTTTTCCCACTCCATTACTCATACTAATTCTCACACTGTTTGCTCATCTGCCTAACTCATATTTTTACTCATTTCCTCTAATTCCTGGATCTTACTACTATTTTTAAACCAATTATCAAAAAGCATGCACAGAAGTTACAAAAACCTAACTTAGGAACATTAAAAAATATTCAAATAAATGGAAAGGTTTTTCTTGGCTTTTATTAGGATTCAATATTACATATATGGTAGTTCTTAAATTAATAATGTAAATTTTTGGTGAATAAAAAATAAGATAAACAGGCTTTTCCTATTAATATTTAAAATATATTTCAAAACTGAAATAATTAAAGCTCTGTGGCACTAGCATAAAAATAGACATAAAACAAATTCATGTTTAATTTTTTTTGCAGACATATGTTTTCACTTCTATTGTATAAAATCCTTATAAACAGTTACCAGTTCACATGGTAATTATATGTTTAACTCAACTAGAAACTGCCAAAATGTTTTCTAAAGTGTTGTACTATTTTTGATTCCCATCAACAGCATATATGTCCAGTTATTTCATATTCATTCAGTCAACAATTGGGATAGTCTGTGTGTGTGTGTGTGTGTACTTGCTTTATAATGATTGTCTATGGGGTATCTTATTGTGGCTTTAATTTGCCTTTCCATGATGATCAATTATGTTGACTGAGCATCTCTTCAGGTGCTTATTGGTGATTCATATTTCTTCCAATCTATGGTGACAGAAAGAAGACTGGCAGTTACTTGGGTGCTGGTGATGAGAGTTTGAATCCAAAGGGGCAAGAGGAAGCTGAGTTGATGGAAATGTTCAACGTCTCAACTGTAGTGGAAGTAAGTGTATATATTAGTCAAACTTTACCAAACTACACACTTAAGATGGGTACATATTACTTTAAATAAATTATACCTAAAAGCTGTTTTTTAAAAAAAAGGAAATGAAATATGAAAAAATACATTTATAAATGAATTTGAATAGGATGTCACAATTCCTATTCCAATGTTAACGTTTCTTAAACAGATAAAATACATATTGACTTATTTAATGGAGTAGACTATAAATCAAGATTCTTTAGGTGTGATTGTATTCAAAATAATGTCCTTTGTTAGAATAACATAGACCTACTTAAAATATAATTATTAGACAGCTTTTATTGATATATAATCTACATAGTATACATTTCACTCCTCAAAGTATACAGTTCAATGATTTTTTTGTATAGTCACAGAGTTGTACAACTCTCACCACAATCTAAATTTCGAATACTTTGTACCCTTTAAACAAACCCAAAGCCCATTAGTATTCACTCCTCATTCACCTCCCCACCTCCATCCCTAGACAAACACTAATTTTTCTTTATAGATTGCCTATTCGGAACATTTCATATAAATGAAATGGTACAATCTATGGCCTTTTATAACTGCCTTTCATGCAGCATAATGTTTTCAAGGTTCATCCATGATCTAGACTGTATTTGTATTTAATTTATTTTTATGGCCAAAAAATATTCCATTGTATGCATATACCATATTTCATTAATCCTTCATTAAATGATGCACATTTGGGTTGTTTCCACATTTTGGCTACTATGAATAATGCTGCTGTATTATTCTGCTTAGGCTTCCATAACAAAATACTATAGATTAGTTGGCTTAAACAATGTAAATTTATTTTTCACAGTTCTTGATGCTGGGAAGTCCAAGATGAAGGTATTTGCTGATTTGGTTTCTTCTGTGGGCTTTCTTCCTTTTTGTAGATGGCCACTCTCTTGCTGTGTCCTCACACAGCAAGATTTTAAGACCCCACCCTTAGATTTTAGTAAACCTTAATTAACCTCCTTAAAGGCCCTAGCTCAAAATATAATATCGGAAGTTGCTTAGGACTTCAACATGTAACATTAGTTGGAGAGAGGGACATAATTCCCCATAGCAGCTGCTGTGAACATTCATGTAAAAATCTGGGAGGAAAGTATATTTTTATTTCTCTTGGATAAATGCATAGAAGTGGAATTGGCAGATTATATGGTAACTCTATGTTTAACTTTTGAGGAATGGTCAAACTACTAGAAAAAGCCTAGACTGCCATGAAGGAAAGTTAAGGATGATTCTGGGGAGGGCTCAGAAGAAGAGGCAAGCTGTAGGGGAAGCCTTAATCTTCTAAGAGATTACTTAAGTGATCATGATAAGAATGTTGGTAGAAGTGTGAAAGGTAAAAGCAATTCTGATGAGGTCTTAGATGGAAATGAGGAAAAAATATATTGGAAACTAGAGGAAAAGCCATTCTTGTTATAAAGTGGCAAAAAACGTGACTGAATTGTGTGTGTACCCTAGTGCTTTGTGGAGGGCAAACCTTACAAGTGATATACTAGGATAGCTGGCGGAAGAAATCTCTAAGCAAAATTTTCAGAGTGTAGCATGCTTCTCTTGACTGCTTATAATAAAATCCAAGAAGAGGAAAATCAATTAAAGGTGGAGTTTAAAAGAGAAGCAGAACTTAAAAATTTGGAAAAAATTTTCAGTGCTGTCATGTAAAAAATAAAAAGTATGTTTGGGAGAGGGTGTAGCCCAAGGGTGTAGCCAAGTGAATATTTGATAAGGAGGTTAGTACGGATATAAGGAAGCCAGATGCTATTAATCAAAACAAGGAAAGAATGACCTCAAAGGCATTTTGGATATCTTCAAGGCTGCCACTTCCAAAACAAGCTCAGGGTACCAGGGTCTTGAGGGTAAAAGTGTTTCAAAGGAGGTGCCCAGGGCACTCCTGGAACACTGGGGCTTGCTGCCCAGCACCACCTCAGGTCTCTGTCCCTGTATCCCTGTGCAGTTCTCCTTGGCTGCCCCAGCTGTGGTTCAAGGGAGTCCCAATTTGGCTCAGGTGGGCACAAATGGTAGAGTTCAGTGGTGTCTCTTCAGTGCCAACTCTAGGCACACGGAGTGCAAGAGCTGTGGCGTCACTACAGAGAGCCCCCACAAGGGTTATGCCTAGTGGAGTCATGGGAGTGGAGCCACCACAGATAGTCCCCACTAGGCCAATAGTCAGAAAGCTGTGGGCTTCCTTCCACCTTTTTCACCATGTGAGGATGCCACTAGAAAACATCATCTGTGGAACAGATGCTCACCACACACTGAATATACCAGTGTCTTGATCTTGGACTTTTTAGACTCCAAAACCATAAGGAAATAAATTCATAAATTACTCAATCTAAGGTATTTTGTTATAATAGCAGGAGTGGACTAAGTCTAAAATGTATCAATTTTGTTAATCTTTTTTAAAGAACAAGGTTTGGGGGGTTTATTTTTCTCTATTGTTTTTCTATTCTAAATTTTATTAATTTCAATTAATTTTTAAATCTTATTTCTCTGAGGACCTGGTAATTTTTTTTCCTGTTTAATGACTTGTTTAAACTGTTTTTTGAAGTCTATTTTTTCCATAGTTCTTCTTGGATGGTGCACCTTTAAGCATGCAAACAATCACCCTGGATGGCAATGTTTTTAGCAAGTCTCTCTTCACCTGTTGCTCTTCCTGATCTTTGTCATCTGCCTGGTTTGGTATCACACTCAGTTATGTGGCCCCACTAATAGGCAATGATTTGCTCTATTGTTTTTGATAATGCCTGGCGACATAAATTGTTTCACAGTCTGATCCAATTAAATGCAGGCCTCGTTGCAGAGGTGGTTTTACAGGCCAGTCTGTGGGGTTTGTTCTGACCCCCGTAGGGCTCTTTGTTTCTTTTTTTTTTTTTTTCTGGTAAATTTCCTAGCATATAGTTTAATTTGTTGCTCTTATAGAGCTATCAGCCTTTTTAAAAGATTGTTTACTACCAAAATCTTTATATTTTTGCAAGTGCCCTTAGGCTTGAATTTCTCCACAGTTTCAAATGTAGTCAATTTTTTTTTGAGAAAGTTTTTGAGCTCTCTCTTCCCAGAAGTGTTTCTCCCACTGCCCAAAATCTCTGAACCACCGCCTCAGAGATTAGGGTGAAAGTCACACCTTTGTTTACAAGCATGGCAGAGAATATGGGTGGTAGCCTCTTGTCTTCTCACATTACTTTCTCTAGCACTGAACCTCTGCTCTACCAGTGAGCTAGTGTGAGAGTGATAAGGAACTCAGTATTTCTGGCCTGCCTGATGAAAATAAGGACTCCATTCTATGAATGGTGTTGGGGTGGAAGAAGTTTTGTTTTACAAGAATTGCCAAACTTAGTAAAAATCTTGCCAGATCAGTGTTGTTGTAATAATTATTTGTTTCCTAATAAAATCTAGTTAATTGTTATCTATCTGGTTATTTCCATTTCTTACAGTATGAGAATTACTAATCAGGCATGTTTTACTTACTGATATTGCTATGATATTTAATTTAGCAATTTTTCCAAGGCCATAAACTAATTTAGTCATTCTTTGTCCTTTTCAAAACTATAACTGATATTCCTGAGTCTAGTAATTTAAGTTGGCAGAGGCACATAGACTGGTATGTAGAGTGAAAGAAAGGAGATTAGGAAATTAGTCTTCTTAATATGCTATAATTGTTCAGATAATTCTATAATGTATGTTTCAATGTGTGGGTTATTGTCTGCATGTTTAAAAAGAAGAGAAGATCTTAAATATTACTCAGTTCAATATGTTTTTGTGGAATTCTGAGATAAATATAAAAATTAAGCTGAAGCAGAGAAATTCCTCTTCAAGAGACTGATAAACAGTGCCTGTTTTGACTAATATCAGAATGTTATCTTCATTTTTCTGGTCTCTCATACAAGAAACTGGAAAACAATAAGGACACATTTCTTCCTGCTTTCACTCTCATTGTTTACATAACAAATCCATGTCAAAATCCTCTAGTCATTACAACATACAGTAAAAATCTTTGGACTTTCATTAATTTATATATTTTATGTAAATCATTCTGGTGCAAGCCACCATTATCTCCCACCTGAATTTGTGCAATAACCTTCTAACTGCTCCTCACCTCTCATCGTTTTTAATTTTACCCTTCTCAAAATTCTTCTCTATATAGTGCTAGACTTTTTAGTCACAAATCTGATAAAAATGGCCACCTGATGAAACCCTTCAATGGCATTTTATTTCAGGTAAAATTTCTCATCTTCATTCTGCTCTACAAGAGTCTGTATAATCTGACCTGTATGTATTTCTTCAGTGTCCTCTTGTACCCTCCTGTAACCAGATGCTTACCACCTCAGGGCTCTTTTTCATGCTGGGCTGGTTGCCAAGGTGGCATTGTTTTTTCCACTCTTTGCCTCACTTTTCTTTTCATTTAACTTAAATTAAATGTCCTTTCCTTAAAGACACTTCACTGACCCTCCCAATCTAAACCTGACACTACTCTGACAATCTCAAATTTATTAGCTGCATATTATTTGCCACTATTTAAAATATTAATAGCATGTTTGTGTGATCAAAACATCATAATATTCAAAGCACACCCAGGAATTTCAAGCTTGCTTAACCCCACTCTGCAAACTCAGTCCCCCAAAAACACACCCCACCAATCAAGGTTCAGGTTTTGAAGGATCCACATTTGGGTTTACAGAATTCCCAAAGTATAAGGGAAAGGTATCCACAAGTGATAGATAGGAAGTAGCACAAGGAAGTCTTGTGATCCAACTGCCCATTTTCTTCTGCATGATAATTAACCTTAAAGGCCCAGATATAGATGAAGTTAAGTTTCCCGCCATCTCATAGATGAAACTGAAGGATTATCTCATCATATAACTCCGTTCAGGTGATAGGAGATAATCACTTGTAAGACAGCTGCTGAGTACATTGATCCAGCAAAGTGCCGGAGACACTCCTGGGTCCAATCTCTGGCAATTCCTTAGTGCTTGTCTCATCTCTGGCAACCAGAGTTGTAGCTACTTACTCTTCCTTACTTACCATACACTGAATTATTGATCACACTTAATTTTGAACTATTCTCTGTCTAAATTAATTTGTATGTATATACAAAACTTTATTTCATATAAATATATTAATTTACCCAAAATTCATATTGCAAGTAACTTGCATAACTCTCTCATAAGACAAAACATTTCTTCAAGTCAAACTATTCTTTCAATTAAATGCATCATACATATTCTTGTCTCTGAGCCCATTAACCCTATTATAATCTGTTTTTCTGTTTTCTCTGTGTATATGAGTGCAAACATCTTCCCAGGGCTTAGCTCAAATTCTTACGCTTTGAATGACTTCTTTCTATTCTTTCTATGTATATTATTTCCTACTACCCAACCTGTTATGAAATTTTATATTGCATTTTATATTACTTACTTGGTATCTGTGCCTTCTTGTTTTACTAATCTTTTTTACATATGTGTCTTTTCTATCCAAGGGAAAGTTCTACATTTTGACTACTGAGGAGTAGGAAAGTGGTTTTGTATTCCTATAAGATTTTATATATATGTGTATATATACATATATATATATGAAAGGAATAATACATTAATGAAAATTCTAGATATTTGTAAGCTATGTATATTCTTCAGAATTAGCTTGCTAACATCTTTATTCTCTGAGTTTTTAAGAGTTTTATCTACAGGTATTTGTATCACTTAGATCTCCCAGTCATTTCTTTTGCTTGCGTAAGTCAATATAGGGGATATATTGATCCTATTATATAGTCTGTTTCCCAGAGCTAACATATTGCCCTGTATATAGTGGCAGCTGCATAAATATGTATGTTGATAATGACACTATTGCAACTCATATTTGATGTCTGCCTTTTTCTTATTCAAATAACTGAGCATATTTTTAAATGTATGTGTTCAAATACTATATAATCACAATGATTATATAGATTGTAATGCACCTAAACAGAACATTATGCAAGAAGCATAAAATACTATCCATTCTCAATAACGAAATTAGCTTAGTTTCAGAATTTAGGGAGAAGATAGCTAGCATGATCCTTCTCAAGGCTGTATGTTGATTGTTTTTTAAGAGAATGCCTCTGAGTAGCTATTAAAAAATTAGTCCAAGAGAACCGGAGATCATGTCCTCATACACAGAGTTGTATATGCTGAGGTGTAACAGCCACAATGAAGGGAGTCTGGATGAGTATCTGCTCTGGTAACTGGAAAACAACTAAAGCAAGATATTTTTAGGATACGTGGATCAGGTAGACCTAGCATTGAAGCATATTGACAAATAACAACTGACTGATGCTCCTTTCATTCATTCATTTTACCAAGATTTACTGAACATCTACTATGTGTCCCCTGAAAATACAAAGGTGATTAAGACAAAGCCACTTCCAACAAGGTGTATATGGTCCCAGGTTGAGCTAGAATGCTATTCTTCCTTGGGAGTAAAGTTTTTTTGTTTTTCAATCTAGTTTTTATAAAGGCAGAAGGTAAGTTTCTTGTTGGTAGTTTCAATGATGTATCTTGGACCAAAAATCAGAATCTATTTCAGGAAAATAGAAGCAAATATTAGCAAAATCATAGCATAAACTATGTCCTTTCACTTCCTCAGTGGCAACCCAGCATTATTTTAGTGTTTTCTATCTCTTTTGATCTTACTGTTCACTTTCTTTATTATAAAGATAAGCCCTGTAAATCTTTACATCTGTCAATATCCACATTCTTTTATCAAAAAACATCTGAAACACATTCACACCCAATAATAAATGGCTTAAAGTCCTTTAAACCATATTGTCTCCCCATAGGTATTTTCATTTTAACCAGGAAAAAAAAAAAAAAGTAATGGCGGTATGTTTGAGGACCATTGGGTAGTACGTTGCAGGCCAACCACACTTTAAAGATGGCTACATATACTAATTACATCTAAATCCCCCTGTTGAATAGAAAGTCCTAACACAAGCAAAGAGTGATGAGATTGGATTGAAAATCAGATTTAATGAAGAACATAATCATTCACTGTTGTTAGCTCTCAATAAGCAAAATTCTTTTCTATAGGAGTTTTCATAAAGTTGACAAATCATGGTATTGAACCTCACCTGGCACAGCTCTGAATCCCAGGTGAAATGAGCAATATGAGTTAGTGCCTCCTTTATCAAGTTCTGTTAGCACTCTGATTTCCATGTTGACAACATGGAATAAGTTTGTTTTTTTATCACTATCACTTTTGACTTTTGTACCAGTAATGGCAGCCAAAAGGCCCTTAGTCATTGCTGTTTTTCCTACATTTATTCAGAAGCATTTGAGGATTTAAGATCAGGTCAGAATATTTTCCTTCTGCTCAGGAAGATAAAACCATATTAGAATTCAAGACGGAGTTATAATCTTTCTCATAGCTGTTTAGAGCAAAAATATACAGAAAATTTAGTTGCAATATAGCTATTACAGTTGTAGCTTTAAACTAATGCTACAATCACTTGTGGGAGTGATGGTTCCATTGCTAAAAATTCAGCCTTACGATTGGCTGAGTAGATACTTAGATTGTGATTTATCTTCCATGTGATTTATATTTCTGCTTCTGTACAAAACTTCTTAATCAACTTGATCTCAAAGTTGGAGGTTTCTTATATACAGGGATGTGAACAATTATTCTTCCTCTGTAAAAATTTAAAGAGAATTAGTTTCCATTTTCATTTTGCTTTCTTTCTTTTTTGTCCATTTACTTTTGGTAATAACTTGGTAATGCAATGCTCTCATTTATTAGCAAAGTTTCTCTATACAGAGTGCTAAATTCTTCGCGATAATTGTTTACTCTGCCAAGGTTTTAAACTATGAGAAAAGTTTTCTAAAATAGGCTGGGGAAAAGAAATCAAATGCTATATTTGAACATCAGAAACACATTTTTCTTCATCAAAGAGAAAATGGTTAGGAAATATAAGCCTAAAAGTTAGCCCAAAACAGAGATTCATTTTAATTAAGGCTCAGAAAAAGATGACAAGAGTATTGATAAATGACTTTCTTTGCTTTGCTTTCCTTTCCATTTTCTTTCACGGTGTATGCTTGAGGTCAGAAGATTTTCTAGGCTTCAGTAGAGGCTCATTATAGAGTAAAAAAAATCATGGCAGTTTCAGGAATTCCAAATGAAGAGTCACTAGTGTTAGGCATGGTATGATGCTAAGGTACATCCTTAGACTTCATAATTATTTTAGTCTAAAATATTCACTGAGCTCCTGCTAACTAAAAGACATTGATCTACACACTACAGGGAATACAGAGATTAGATAGACTTTAAAAATCCAATCTATTGAGCTATTGACATAGATGTACATTAACTATATAAGGGACCAATGGGAGGCAGGGAACTGGGCTACAATTTCTTGTTGGATACAGGGGTAAATTAGGCTTCAATGAGATCAGTGAATACTGTAGTGCCCAGGGAGGGCTCTGCATCCACATGGACCTAAAATGTACAAGGGAAAGGAAGTTACTATTGATTAAGCACTGAATCAGTATTAGGCATGCCAGTAGGAGTTTTATCTATACTTTCATCTTTAATTATTGTAACAGTCTTGTGAAGTAGACATCACCCCCAATTAGAAAATTGAGGCTAAAATGATTACAAAGTGATCTCCATTAGAAGTCATTAATTAAAATCTGTATATTTCAACATGGTTTCTGTAAACTCAGTAGACCCTAAGTAAAAAAATATATAAATTACTGGTTGATTACTTCATGTATTTATTATGAAAATTCTGCCTCACTGTATTTTAAGCAAGGTCTTTCTACCCTTCATCTATTTCAATATATAGGGTGGGTAATGTTCAGAATTTAGAGCATTCTTCCAGGAATGTAATCAGAATCTATCCCCCAGCATTCCTCAAAAACAGTAATTTTGAAAACAAATTCAAGCCAATAGAGAAGCTGAAAAAATGGCCATACATTCAACACTTGTAGTATGTTAATTATTCAACAATTGTCAAAATTTTGGTAAATTTCCTTTATCATGCTTCCATCCACCATTCTTCTCTCTTTCTCTCTCTCTGTCTCTCTCTCTCTGTTTTCCCAAGAATCCAGCCTAGCTAGTTGTCTTATAAGATATCTTACAATCAGAGTTTACAGGATTACTTCCTCATGATTAGACACAGGAGAAAAGATTTTTAGTAAGAATATTGTGTTATATAATGTTATTTATATCTTTTTAAAAATCACATTGGAGGTACATAATACCAGGTTGCTCCCTGAATGGCAATGCTAAGTTTTGACTCTGGGTTTGTGGGGTTTTTACCGTATCTCCTCCTTACAAAAGAACCATTTCCTTTTTATAAGTAATAAGAAGTCTATGGGGTATATGGAATAAAACTTAAAGATAAGCAAATATTATGTTTCCTAACAACCTTTCACCCAATAATTTTAGCATTTATTAGATGCCCTTTGCCCTGAAAAAATACTATAATGTAGTTATATAATGATGATTTTAAAATTTGAACATTCCTGCCATGTATTTTAGTTGGCATGTAACAATATAGTATTCAGTTTATCATATATGTAAAAGCAAAGTATATGAAAATCATACCACATAGGTTAAGAAGAAAAAAATTAAAGTATATTAGTTTGTTTGCTATGCTGTATGTGTAATGATATATTATCACTTGAAAGTAAACTGTAATAAATTAAGACATATATTATGAACCCTAAAGTGATTACTAAGTTAACAATCTAAAAGTTGTAGATAGTTGGCTAACAAAGAGTAGTTTAAATCATTTTAAAAATTTAATTAATCTAAAAGAAGGCAGAAAAAAGGAAACAAAAAAACACATAGTACAAATGTAAACCAAATAGATGATAGAGTTAAACCTAATCATGTTAATAATCAAATTACATGAAAATGATCTAAACACCTTAATTAAATGAAAGAGATTTTCATAATGTATAAGATAGTAAGATCCAACTATATGCTGCCTAAAAAAAGGAACTTCAAATAAAGACACAAACAAATTAAACATAAAAGTATGGCAAATGATATACGATACTAACACTAATAAAAAGAAAACTGAAGTAGCTATATTTTATCATAGAGAGTAGATTTCACAGTATATAATATTAGCACGGCTAAAGAAGATAACTTCGTAATTATAAAGGAATCAATTCTGCAATAGAACACAGCAATCCTAAACATTTATGCACATAGTAATAGATCTTCAGAATACATGAAGAAAAAAACTGATAGAACTCCAAGGAGAAATAGACAATTATCACTGAAAATTTCAATGCAACTCTCAATAAAAGATAGACAAATAGAAAATAATCAAGAATATAGTAGGTATGAAAAACTCTATTAACTTATTTGACTCAACTGACATTTTTAAAACACTCCATGCAACACTTCCTCAGCTAGACTATATATTGTGGGCAATAAAACACATCTCGGTAGATTACAAATGATGAATATGCTACAAAGTATATTCTCTGATCACAATGGAATTACATTAGAAATTAATAACAAAACAGTACCAGAAAATTTTAAAAGACTAATCATAATGACTATTGGCAAGAATGTGGAACAACTGAAACCCTCACAAACTAATAGGACATACTCACTTTAGAAAAGTTCGGCAGTTTTTAAAAAATTTAAACATCCACCTCCCATGTGATTCATTAACTCCACTCCTAGAGAACTGAAAGCATGTAACCATAAAATCCTTGCATGTAAGTATTCATAGCAGCATTATTTGTTAGAGGCAAAAATTGTAAGTAATTTGTTAGAGTCAAAAACTATAATGGATGTCACTGTCCATTAATATTTGAATGGATAAGCAAATTGTTGTATATATGTATATATACAATATATATACACTATATACATATGTACAATGGAACACTATTCAGTGATATAAGGGAATAAACTATTGACACATACAACAGCATAAGTAAATCTCAACATAGTTATGTGGAGTGAAATAAGCCAGAAAAAGTGTATACTATGTGATTCCATTTGTATACAATTTTAGAAATAGCAAACTAATCTAGCGTGACAGCTGACACTTAGACTGTATACTTTAAAAATGTGCAATTTATTTGATGCCAATTTTACCTTAATAAATCTGATTAAAACTAAGTAGAGTAAAATTCATGGCTGAAAAATAAAAGATATATAGAAACAGCTATGTATAGACCTCAGAATAGTCTTCCCCTCACCTCTGTATCTTTCACCACATACCACACAACAGAATAAATTACTAATGCACAAGACAGAACAAAAAGAAATATTCAAGTCCTAGAAAAAGCATAGATAAATGTCTTTTAACTGGTTACTGTTTTAATATAGGAAGGCCTTAATTTTGGTTATTTTAATTTTATATTGTATCCTTTTCTGAATTATTTTATTATTTGTGTTAGCTCTCTCATAGATTGTCTTGGGTATGTCATATCATATCAGCTGCAAATAGAGAGATTTACTTCTTTTCCAATTCTTATGTCTCCATTAGATATGTTAATAACAGTTCTGTCAAAAGAAAAAGCATATGCTTGTGTTGAATACCAAAGATTCATAAACACCCCTCATGAGCAAAATTTAATCTGATTCTCTTTCTTATTAGATATCAATTTTAAAAAATCCTAACTGAAACAATGTTTAAGGCTATTTAAACATTCATATACCTAGTATTTAAAGGAAAAGAGACACTGAAAAGAAGTCATTTATCTTCAAAAACTGCAAGTTGCAAACACATTATGTGCATCAATGAAGTTCTCAGGATTCGAAAAAATGGTATGGCAGAAAAATAGTTTTCATTCATTGCCTTATTTAATTCTCAGAATAGTCCAAGATGGTAGGTAATATTAGTATTATCATTTTATACACAAAGTCCCTGAGGCTAAGAGGGTTTTAATAAGTTGACAATAGTCACCAAGTAACTAATCATGGAGACACTATTTAAATTCAGGTCTGCCTCATTTCAAAGTTCATGATCTGACCATTGTTTTTGGCTAATTTCAGACTATATACATTTTATAAATTTATATTGAATTATCTATTATTGTGCAACAAATCACCCCAAAACTTAGTGGCTTAGGATTCAGTACAGAAGTCTTCTCTATTTCCCACAGCATCATGTGTGTTGGTTTGACTGGGGCTGGAGAATCAGTTTGGAAGATGGCTCACTCATATGGTTGGCAAGTTGCTTAGCTCTTAGCTGAGTGCTTAGCTGGGATTGTTGGACAAAATACCTACACATGGCCTGTTCAAGTGGACTCTTTGCACGAACTGTTTGTGGCTTCCTCGCATGTATAGCAGCTGCATTCCAAAAACAATCATCATAAAAGTATCATGAGGAACCTAGATTGTCTTTCATAACCTAGTACCAAAAGTCACACAGCATGATCACAGCTTACCCAAATTCAAAGGGAAGTTACATGAACCCCTCACCTCTTACTTGAGGTATGTCAACACTACATTATAGGAAGAATATATGGGATAAGATATAATAATGTGGGAGCTATCTTAAAAATATATGATCTACCATAGAAACATCTACAATATTTATTCTCAAAGCATATTCAATTAAAATTATCTGACAAATATCTTAGTCTATTTGTGCCACTGTAACAGAATACCTGAGACTACATTAAAAAAAAAACCAAAAACCAGAAAATTATTTTCTTACAGTTCTGGAGGCTGGAAAGCCTAAGATCGATATGCCAACATCTTGCGAGGCTTTCTTGCTGCATCCTCATATTGTGGAAGATGGAGGGGCAAGAGAAGGCAATGGGGGTCAAACTAACCTTTTTATAAGCATTAATTCCACCCACAAGAGTGAAGCCTTTATGGCTCTATTACTCCCCAAAGGTCCCAACTCCTAACATTGCCACAGTGGCAACCAAATTTCAACATAACCATAGCAACATACATACCAAAATAATGATTCTTAGGTACCTGTTGAGAATTAAATAATTTAAAGCTTTGAGATCAAGGCCTGGGAATGCACTTTTTTGTTTTGTTTTTGAGACAGAGTCTTGCCCTATCACCCAGTGGCACAATCTTGGCCCACTGCAACCCCCACCTCCTGGGTTCAAGCAATTCTCCTGTCTCAGCCTCCTGAGTAACTGGGACTACAGGTGCATGCCGCCATGCCTGGCTAATTTTTGTATTTTTAGTAGAGACAGGGTTTCACCATATTGGTCAGGCTGGTCTCAAACTCCCGACCTCAGGTGATCCACCTGCCTCAGCCTCCCAAAGCGCTGGGATTACAAGCGTGAGCCACTGCACCCAGCTGGAATGCACATTTCAAACAAATTATTTAGGTGGGTTTTATGCATCCTAAAATTTGAGATCTACTTGTCCAGTCCAATATTCTCATTTGAAGGAAAAAGAAAATAAGAACTAATGAAGTTAAATTACTATCCCAAGAACACAATGTTAAATATGGTATTTTCAGCCTCTTCTTTGGAGCATGAATTATTAGGAACAGTTATTTTTTATTTATATAATAAATGTAGTAACTATAATAAAGACTAAATCTGAGTGAGAACACTAAAAACTCCAATGCCTAAAGGGCAATGAGTGTGGAAGACCTGGCATTAGATACAATGGGAAATTCAGGAAAAAGTGATGAACAGGAAACAGAACGATCAAAGGTCATAAGTTGCTTTTGGCCGAAAGACCTCTAGAGAGGTCTCACTCTCACTAGATAGTGCCTCACTCCATTCATAGTGAGCAGGAGATGCTTATTGAATAAACAGTAGGATTGCCTGAAAGAAGGAAGGTTTCAAGGCCTGCAGGAAGTAGCTGAAAATGAACCAATGATATGCACTGATTTGTTTGTCTTAGATTTTAAATGGATGCACATTCTGTTTTTCCTTGTCTCTTTGGGTACAGGTACACAGAGATATACATATAAATACACAAACATACACACTTACATGAATAAAAGCCTTTGTTGTTACCATAATTGGGCAGAAATAATTCCTTTAAAATGTATAATTTTACAAATACTGTCACTTCCATAGATGATAAAGTCAATGAGGAATTTATTGTTTTCCCAAACCAGGAGAAGTTTTCTAAAAGGCTGACATCAGCGTTTTCCAATGGACAGGATCCCTGCAGACCCCTGTTTGTGACCCTTTAAGTGCTTGCCCTCTGTAGGCTCTGTGAACAACAGGCAAATACTCAGATACCCTTATTTCTATGCAATATATATATATATATTCTAATTCTGATGAAGAAACTAACTTTGGTCCATCAAAGTACTTCTAAATGAAGCAGAAACAACCCTCTCCTTTAGTGAAAAATAAATAAATAAAACTCCAAGGTAAATAGCCAGAGGCATAGTGGCAAACATAAGACTTGTGTTTAAACTTCTGGGACAACGGATAAAGTGCATTTAAAAGAATCAAAACCAGCTATAAAAAAGAAAAAAGAAAAAAAGTGCTGCTGCTGCTGCTGTTAGTGTCTTTGCTGATGTGAACCTCTTACTGGCCTTTGCCTATCACAGGCAGTTGAGATTCATCCACATGCCCGTTTTGTCTTTCTGCTATTGCTGATTGCTAATTTTGTGGGTATTAATTACAAAGTTCAGTCCTTCCCCTATTGAGTCTGAAATAGAGAATGAGGGCTAAGTATAGAACAAAAGCTGTCAAATTCCCCTATCCACTCGGTACATTTAAGGCCAAGGACATGCAAAGCAAAGAAACACATTCCTCCCCTCTCAGGAAATTTTCTGTGAAATTAGGATGACTCAAACTTTCCTTCTAGGTCCTTAAAGGGTGGGTGTGTTACAGACATTCCATTTTTGAATGGCCCTAAAAAGTCTTTCTCTGTAAGATATGGGCAGAGGGGTAAAATTATCTCAGCTCATTGAACATAAATGTTCTGGCCATTCCTTCCTGCATGATTAAACCATTGTCTTAGTCACAGTCTGGCTTCTAATTGTCAAATTAATTCATTGCTTTAGAGTTGTTTTTCAAGAGGAGAAAATAAGAAAAGGAATTTTGATAGAATTAACTATTTCACTTTTCATCTCAGGGACAAATCCCACACTCTGGGACTGCCAACTGGTTGTTTCAGCCACAAGGTTCAATATGTGGCACATCCTCACACTTTCTTCCCAAGAATGTGTTTCCTGGTTGGCAGTCTCCATATGAACCAGAAAGGAGCGTGAGACAAAGAAAAAGCCAATCCACCACACTAGTAGATTTAACAGATGGCAGTGATGAACCTTTTCTCTGCTAATTACAAAGATAATTTGACTCAAGTGTACTATCAAGGAACTTGTTTTTCCCTCTTCTTTCTCTTCCTGCCCCATCACTCTTTTTTCTGTTCTCCCTCTCTGCAAAATATGTGTCACATACAGTTCCGTAGCTATTACTTGTTGAAACTTTATTATATCTTTGAGTTTTTATTTTTCACTCTACATTGAGTGAGTGGTTTGAGGGTATGAAAGGTTTCTCCTAATCTCTTAACTATTTATGAAAATATTAGTTCAAGCCCTTCTACCTTCATCTCCTGGACTTACAGCAATGACATTCTCTTTTCATCTTAGATCCTTCAAGAGCTACTTTTCCCTCACTTATATCACCTTTATATTGTTTTGCTGTGGTGGTTTATTTATTTTGCTAAGTTATTCTTGGAATGAGAAGAAAGAAATGCCGATTGTTCCAAAGCTTATCTCTTAGAATGTTTTAAGGATGTGAGAGTACAGAAAAACTTTTAAGTGTGGAGGAATTAAAAGTAGGTCAAAACAGAAATGTAATATAGCAATTACCTGTAGATTTTTATTAAATGGACTTAAATAAGTTTCAAAGTCACTTTATAAACTTTAGAATAATCTCTGGGCAATCAGCATTTTCTCCCCTTTCTCCTGCAAAATTTTGCTTTCCAAAGCTGGGCAATTTAAAAAACAATGAAGAATGGCACTTCTTCCCATATCCTTTCTGGTTTCCTGTTATTTCTATAATGTCTATATTTCTGAAAAGTTTGCCATTCAGAAGAGTTTTTCTCTATGTAGATGAATGACTCTAAATGTTTAAGTTTGTTATGTTTGTTAAGTACAGATGAAATTAGATCTTTTATACATTTAAATTAGATGAAAGAATAAATACCTGTCTGCCAAAAATACAAAAGCCCCTTTCAAGATATGATCCTGAAAAAAAAAGTAAAAGCCCATTCCTATCATAAGTCTCAACTTGAAAATCTGTGTTCATCTTTTAAAATACGTTTTGGAATTAATGTGCTTTCATGGAGATAAAAATGGAAAAATAATTAGACACTATCCTTATTTGCATTCTTCAAACCCATTCCTGATTAAATAAAATTAGTAGGATTTTTTTTTCATTGATGGCATTTTCTGCGGAGTGGTAATTAAGTCTCAGCCATGATGAGTGACCCACCGGCGCCATAGGAAACCCATTTCCAGAGACACAGCTCTCAACTAGCCTTTCTAATAACCAGTTGTTTATGAAATGAGGATTTTACAGACTGTGCAGCATTAGAACCAACATTTGGGAACTCCATAAGGCAAACTTGAGCTGAAATTTTCCTTTGCCAACTGCTGAAATCCGGCCACAGTTACCCTGGGGGGTGTGTGTGTGTGTGTGTGTGTGTGTGTGTGTGTGTGTGTGTATGTACAATGAGACTGAAAGGAAAAGATTCAAAAATCTCTGTAAACTTGCTAACACAATGTGCAAATCACTGAACCAAGTTACAGTGTCTGTTGGGTAGAAATGGCAAGAAGCCAGAGCTGAAAGTAATGGTGTGGACAGCCTCACTCCATTACTTACAAAGCAATTGATTCTGCTGTAGCCATTATATCACTCTCAATGTAAAAAGAAAAAAATGGAGGTGGTTTATCATCTCTCCCTCTAATGGATAAGAATATAAATTTGCTCTCAATGTGGGATAAGTGAACTAAATATAAGGTGTTCAGCTTGTCAGTCTCTGCATCCAAGCCAATGATGAGAAGACATATGCTCAACTCTGTTGCCAACTTTCATATTTGCTTCCTGTGAGAGGGAGTTCCTGGGTTGTGCTTGTCTAAATGGCTTCTGAGAGTCAAACCAGACTGAGGAAAAAATAGATATTTATCAAAGTCTGTCACCCCAAATGCTTCACTCTAGTGTATGATGTGATGATAAGACAACAGGAAGATTTTTTAGGGTCTGGCATCACTACTGTTTTCTGTCTTTGGATATGTGATTTTTGCTGCATTTATACTATTAGCTGGAAAGAAATAGATTATTGATGAAAAATACTTATATCATTTTATGGAGAAAGTGTTTAAAAAAAAATTTAAGCTGATGACTCCCTAATGCTAAAGCAAGTTAGAGAAAACTCTGTACTTTCCTCTCTGATACTCAATACAAAACACACAGTCAAGCATATATGATATGCTTTTTATTAGAAACTTATTCTGCTAACACTGTAAAAATAAACAAATAAATAAATATATCCAAGACAACAACATGATATCAGACAGGAAAGTTAAGAGAGCAAATTAAGAATAAGGAAAGATATGTTTAATCAGATTGCAGTTGCTTAGTAAATAGTTTATACAAATTGCTCTCTGCCTGTTGGTTTGATTGCTGGGTATGAAAGGAGAAATCTGGACATGGTTATAAAGGGCTTTGCGGCATTGTTCAAGTTGTCAAGGTTATGATCAGTTCATGTCTCTGGGTTTAACATAACAGTTCTCAAACTTGGCTGAACATTGGAATCACCTTGGAGCTTTAAAACACACTGATCCCTGTGTTTCACACTCAGAAATTCAATTTAACTATCTGGCTTTTCGTCTGGTTATCAAGACTGTTGAAAGCTCTGAAGTTGAATCCAATGGGCAGCCAGAACTCAGAACCTTGACTTTCAGAAGTGAGATTCCCCAGTCATGTCCAACTGTTTCTTAAATGTAGGCACTTGAGCTCAACTTAGTCTGGGTCTCAGGAAATCCCTGTTACCATTAAAGTAAGAACAGGCGACATCTGTTGAAAAGGTGAAACACAAGGATATTTTAGGGGAGTGAAACTATTCTGTATAATATTGTAATGGTAGATGTACACGATGCATTTACCAAACCCATTAAACTTTATGGCACAGAGTGAACCTTAATGCATATACATTAAAAAATTATTTAGGAGGTTAAGGTATTTCAGTATAAAATTTCAAATGTAACAAAAGATGTAACTGTGTTACAAATGTATGAAATAACCTCACTGAAGGAGAGAGAAAAAGGTGCTGACTAAGTAAGTTTGCAAATGAGTGAGGTCTGTGAAACTAAAAGTGAAAGTTAATCTAAACACTGTACTGTAGTTGACAGGTTGTGTTACATGTCAGTACAGGTTAAGAATTCTGAAACTACTCTGGATGCACACTGGAACTGAACAATTAATGAAATGGATGGCAGATGGTAGAGGGAGATTTCTCACTGGTGGAGTGTAAGATTACAGAGAGTGATCTATGTGGTAATGAATTAGTATTGGAAATGTCAGTATGAGCTCCTATTTAGCTTAATATTGATAAAAGTGTTAGAAGTAAAAATATTTATAAATATATGTATTTTTTATATATATATATATGTATATAGACATGGGTTTGTTAACACATATATATTCCTTCTCTGTGAGCTCAGAGGGTTTAGAAGCAATGATACTCTATTGGAAATGCAGAGATATAGCACCTAGATCTTGGTTTCTAATGCATTCTACAGTACAATGTAGAGCTCCTTGCAGAAATGGCTGATTGTAGAATTGGGGTAGAAAGTTTACAAGATGAGCCTGGAGTATTTGATAGTGCCAGAAATTAAGAAAAAGCCATTCCAAAAAACAAAACAAAACAAAAACACAATGATAGGGTATGTTAAAGGTTCACAAGAGACATCTGAAAGAACTACCAATAGCCAAAGTTAGAACAACTTGAACAACAAATAAAGTGATATCTTATTATAACTCAAAGTATAAAATTAATATCCAGATGTAACTTACAGGGTAGTGGTACTTTTTAAATGTAGTTTGCACACAGTGACTTCCTTCCAAAGCGTACAATATGGAAAGCAGGAAAACAAAAAGATAACTTAGAGTGGAGAATCTCACTCAACAAACACTATTGATCCACACCATCAAGGTTAATATCAATAGTGATAAATCACGTTGGTATGATAATATTATAATTTATTTTATAAAATGCAATGATATTGGACTTGACTGTAGAAAGAAGACTGTGGTCTTCCTTTCAAAAACTCATTAATTCTGTCTTATCTGAGAAAAATATCAGACAAATAATAATTCAAGGACATTGTACAAATACCTGACCAGCATTCCTCAAAATTCTTGAGATCACCCAAAAGAAAGTGACAACAACAATATGGTGGAATAGGAGTTTGCTAGTTTCACTGTCTCTCACAGAAATCCAACTAGCAACTATCCACAGGCACAAAGACCTTTGCGAATATTCTAGAACTCAGTAGTGAGGCTTAGACATGTCCTTGGATCACAGAACTGAGAAAAGCTACATTCAAAGGGTAGAAGAAATGGTTCTCTCTGACCACAAACCCCCATCCCCAAGCCAGCACAGTGCCACACAAAGAGGATTTCCCTGGACCTATGGTTTCTTTAGTGGGAAAAGTAAGTTGTGTGTGGACAATCAGCTTCCTTATTATTCTGGGACCATTCACAGATGACTCACACCTGTTTCATTAGACTTAACAAGAGCGTCAGGACTATGTGGGGAAGATGGACTTGATCCGGTGGACCTCTGGACCATGCTTCCTGCAGCATAATGTCATTGGCTAGTCTCTCTAGTGAATGCTTCCATTAGCTGAAATGCAGAGCAATGGACAAGGTCTAAGCACTGGTTCCAGTGAGCCCCACCCCTTTTCTGTTTCTAACTGATCCCAAATGGTCTAGTCATGCATGGCTCTATTTAAGCCTATTATAGGTTAGGAGGTAAAAGCAAGTCTACCCATATCTGTGAAGCATAGCCTGTAGCCCTGCCCACCCTATGTGGCTGAGGAGCAAACACAGAGACTTCACCCAGCCTCAAAGACCAGCACACATCCCTGTCCAACTACAGATTTCAAACCACAATATTGCCCAGCCAGGGAGTACAGACTGCAACACTGCCCAACAGAGATAACTACACAGCCCAGTCAGCAACTTCACCGAATGGCAGACTCTAGCCAGTGATCTCACTAGACTCCAGAGCACAGTCAGCAGTAGCATTTGGCCTCAAAGCACAGGAAAGCTGCCCAGCTCAACTACAGAACTTGACGCCAAGGTCTGGCTGTCTAGGGTTAGTACTAGCCAGCCCATCCAGAATTCCAGCCTAGCCTAAATAGTAAAGGTCTATCACCATCGAGAATATATGCAAAGGCAGAAAAGGTGGCTATATCCTCTGATGCACAAGCATAAATGTAAGGACATAGGACGATAAAAAATTAGGAAAATATGACACCACCAAAAGAAACTATCAAAACTCCAATAATGGACTCAAGAAAAAGGAGATTTATGAAATAACAAATAATTCAGAATAATCTCCTCAACTTCTTAGAGTTCAGAGAACTCTAAGAAAATACAGATAGAAAAATAAATGAAATTTGGAAAACAAATCATAAGCAGAGTGAGAAGTTTGACAGAGAAATAGAAACAATTAAAAAATAGAAATAGGAGATAGTACATTTGAAATTATCCAATCACAGGAACAAAAAGAAAAAAAAATAGAAAAGGTCGATAGAAAATATGGAACATCATTGAGCAAACTGACCTTCACACAATAGGAAATTAAGAAAGAGATGAGAAAGAAAAATGCCTAGAAAGCATATTTAAGAAAATAATTGCAAAATTTCCTGAAATTTGGAAAAAGATGATAACATCAAGATTCAGGAAGCCTCAGGGGTTGCCAATCAAACTCAAAGAGGAGTTCGCTAAGACATATCATAATCAAATTATCAAAAATTAAAGACAAAAAAAAGAATACTGAAAACAGTAAGATATAAACATATCACATTAAAGACAGCTCCAATACAGCTTTCAGAGTGTTTTTCAGCAGAAACCCTACAGGCCAGGAAAGAGTAGAATGATATGTTCAAAACACTAAAAGGAAAAAAACCCACTAACCAAGAATATCTGGTAAAGCTGTCCTTCAGAAATGAGGGAGAAATAAAAACTTTCACAGACAAACAAAAGCTAAGGGAGTTAATCACCACTAGGCCTTCTGTACAGGAATTACTAAAGGGAGTTATTTAAGTTTAAATAAAAACTTTCTAATTAACAACAAAACATATAAAAGTAAAGAACACAATAGCATACACATTCATACACATAATTTTCTCATACAAAAATTTGTAAAGCAATTTTTTCCAAGTATAAATGATAAAAGACAAAACAATTAAAAACAACTGTAGCTACAATAAATTATTGATGGATAACGATTACCAAAAAATGTAAATTTTGACATCCAAATCATAAAAGTTTGAGGGAAACAAAAATGCAAAGTTCCTGTATTCAATTAAAGTTCAGTTGTCATTAGCTTAAAATAGCCTATTATAAGGATAAGATATTTTGTGTAAGCCTCATGGTAACTACAAAGCAACCTATCCTAGTTGCACAAAATAGAAAAGGAAGGGATTCAAAGCACACCACCATAGAAAACCATCAAAGCACAAACGATGACAGCAAGAGAGAAAGAAAGAAACAAGGGACTAATGCCATAATTAGAAAACAAGTTACTACTCATACCACAGAAATACAAAGAACCATTACAAATTGCTGCAAACAATTACATGTCAAAAAAATGGATAATTTAGAAAAAAATCTATAAATTCATAAGAACATAAAACCTACCAAGATTAAATCATGAAGAAACAGAAAATGTGACAGACTAATAACAAGTAAGGAGATTGAATCAGTAATAATTCTTCCATCAAACAAAAGCCCAGGCCTAGATATCTCACTGCTGAATTCTACCAAACAGCTCAAGAATAACTAATAGCAATTCTTTTCAAATTCTTCCAAAAAATAAAAGTGAAGAGCATACTTCACATTAACCTAACTCATCTTATAAAACCAGCATTATCCTGAAACCAAAGCTAGACAAAGACACTACAGGAAAAGAAAATTACAGGCCAATATTTTTGGTGAACCTAGATGACAAAATCCTCAAACAAATTTTAGCAAACTGAATTCAACAGCACGTTAAAAGAATCATTCTTCAGGATAAATGTGATTTATCTCTGGCATGTAAGAATGATTCTACATATGCAAGTCAATAAATGCAATACATCATATTAACAGACTGAAGGATAAAATTTATCTCAATTATCTCAGTAGGTACAGAAAAAGCATTTGATAAAATTCAACACCCTTTCCTGACAACACTCTCAACGTGTTAGGTATGGAAGGAATGTACTTCAGCACAATAAGGCCATTTATAACAAATCTGTAGCTAACCTTATTCTCAACAATGAAAAGTTGGAAGCATTTCCTCTAAGATGAAGAAAAGTATACCCACTCTTACCACTTATTTTTACCATAGAAATCTTAGCCAGAGGACTAGGCAAGAGAAAGAAATAAAAGGCATCTCAACAGAAAGAAAAAAAAAAACAAAATTTTCTTTTTTTTCTGACAACATGATCTTATATATAGAAAACTCTAAAAACTCCACTAAAAAACTTAGAACTAAAAAACAAATTTGGTAAACTTGCAGTATTCAAAATCAACATTTAAAAAGTAGTTTTTCTATTTACTAATAATGAACTATCTGAAAATAAAATTCAGAAAAAAATCTCTGAATTTTGTTGTTATAATGACAACAAAAAATATTAAATTCTTAGATGTAAGTTTAACCAAGGTATAAAAGACTTGTGTAGCAAAAATGATAAAACTGTGCAAAAAATCAAAGAAAACACAAGTAAATGGAAACGTCCTGTGTTCATGGATGAAAAGTGAATTAAACATTGTTAAAATATTCATGCTATCTAAAGTAATCTCCAGATTCATTGCACTCACAATCAAAATTAGAGTGTCATTTTACAGAAATAGGAAAAACAATCGTTAAGTTCTTATGAGTTGCAAAAGGTATCAAATATTCAAAATAATCTTGAACAAAAATAACATAACTGGAAGCACCTCACATCCTGATTTTAAGACATAATATAAAGTGAATGTAATCAAAACAGCATGGAATGGCATTAAAAACAGACACATTAACCAACTTAAGAGGTTAGAAAGCCAAAAAATAAACTGAAAAATTTATGGTCAATTGGTTTTTGTTAAAGATGTCAAGAACACACAATAGGGAAAAGACCATCTCTTCAATAAATGCTGTTGGGAAAACTGAATATCCACATACAGAATAATAAAATTGGATCCTTGGCTCACATGATATACAAACATCAATTCAAAATGAATTAAGGATTTAAACATGACACCTGAAACTGTAAAACTACTAAAAGCTAAAACTGGAAAAAGTTCCATCACATTGGTTTGGGCAACAAATTTTTGGATAAGACCCTGAAAACATAGGCAACAAAAACATCAGACTGAAAAGCTTCTGTAAAGTGAAAAAAAAAAAAGTAAAAGAAAAAGAAAAAAACAACTGACAAAGTGAGGAGGAGACAACTCAGAGTGGGAGAAAATGTAAACCATATATATTAGTTAGTTCTCATGCTGATAATAAAGACATACTCGAGACTGGGTAATTTATGAAGGAAAGAGGTTTAATTGACTCACAGTTTAACATGGCTGGGGAGTCCTCACAATTATGGTGGAAGGCAAATGAGGAGCTAAGTCACGTCTTACATGGCAGCAGGCATGAGAGGGAATAAGAGTCAAGTGAAAGGGGAAACCCCTTTTAAAATCATCAGATCTCATGAGATTTATTCACAGCCTTGAGAATAGTATGGGGAACTATACTATTCTCATGTATAGCATAGTTCAATTATCTATATCTTATCCATGATTCAATTATCTCCCACCAGGTCCATCCTACAACACATGGGAATCATGAGAGCTACAATTCAAGATGAGATTTGGGTGGGGACGCAGCTAAACCATATCACCATACATCTGATGAATAGTTAATGTTCAAAATATATAAGGAACTCAATTGAGGAGCAAGAAAACAAACAATTACAAAATGGGCAAAGGGCCCAAATAGACATTTTTTAAAAAGAAAACATACAAATGGTCAACAGGTACATAAAAAAGCACTCGGCATCACCAATCATTAGGAAAATGCAAATCAAAACCATGCTGAGATATCATTTTACACCTGTTAGAAAGGCTTTTATCAAAAAGATGAGAGATAAATGTTGGTGAGAATGCAGAGCAAAGGGGGCTCTTGTACATTGTTGGTAGGAATGTAAATAAGTACAGTCATTATGGAAAACAGTATGGAAGTTCCTCAAAAAACTAAATATAGAACTACCATAAGATCCAATAATTCCACTTCTGAGTGTATATCCAAGATAATTGAAATCAATATTTTGAAAGGATATCTGCATTCTTATGTTCATTGCAGCATTATTCACAACAGCTAAGATATGGAATCAACCTAAGTGTCCATCAATAATTGAGTGGATTAAAAACATGTGGTACGTATACAAAATAGAATAATAGTCAAACTTGGAAAAGGAGAAAATTTTGTCCTTTGTAGCAACATGACTGAATCTGGAGGAAATTAGGCTAAGTAAAATCAGCCAGACACATGATCTCATTTATATGTGGAACTTTAAAATGTTGAACTCATTGAAGTACAGAGTAGAATGACGGTTCTACTCTGAGAACCAGAGGCTGAGAGGAGGGGATGAAGAGGGAGGGAATGGACAGTTTTTTAAATCAAAGTTTACAAAGTTTCAGATACATGGGAGTAATAGGTTTTGAGATCTATTGCACAGCAGGGTGACTATAGTCAAAAATAATGTACTGTATATTTCTGAATATCTAAAGGAATACATTTTTAATGTCTTATCCAAAAAAAATAGGTAAGCAAGGTGATAGATTAATTAGCTTGATTTATGTACCCCATAAAGATATACAACTATGATTTGTTAATCAAAAATAATATTAATAATAAAAAGAGAAGAAAATAGAAAAAACCTCTGAGATCATCAAAACAAGAAGTCAGAGAAGTTGTCAAACATGAAAGGAGACATGGCAACTAAATATAATACCATTTCCCGGATGGGATGCTGAAACAAAAAAGCAACATTATCTAAAAAGGAAGGGAACATGAAAATCTTATGAGCTTTAGTTAATAAAAACATATAAATGTGTTTGTTATAAGTAGACAATAGTATTGTAATATGTTAATAATAAGGGAACTGGGTATGATGAATATGGAAATTCTGAACTCTCTTTGTAATTTTTCTGTAAATATAAAATTATTATTAAAAACAAAGTTGATTGCAAAAACATTCACATAGTGTATCTCATCTGTCAAATTCTTAAATGTTTCAAAGATATTAATGATTTACCCCTTGCAAGCGTGTTGTATCTGCAAAAAGATTTTCTGCTTGCTCCTCTGAACCTGTTTTTTCTCATTAGTCTTTGTGAGCATGTGCGTGTACATGTGTATGTAAAGTAAGTCCTCAATGTTGCCAATAGGTCTTAGGAAACTGACTTTAAATAAAATAACATATTACAAAACCAATTTTACCATAGATTAATTGATATAAACAAGAGTTAGTTTCCTACAGTATATTTCTGATCACAAAACATCACCCAACTTTTAAAGAAAGGCCAAAACACACCTAATATTAAACATTGAAATAAATGTAAGCTATACATACATTTAAGAAAGAATAACAAAAACGAGTACAATAATTATTTACCCAATTATTTCAGTTCAGGGCTGCTAATGGCCAAAATCTATCCTGGCAGCTCAGAATGCAAAGTGGGAACCAACCATGGATAGGACGTCATTCCATCGCAGAGTACACCCACAAACACACCCACTAACTTACTTATACTGTGATAATTTAGACATATTAATTAACCTAATATGCACATCTTGGGCATGTGGGAGGAAATCAAAATACCCAGAGAAAACCATGCAGACATGGGAGAACAACTGAAGCTCCACAGACAGTGGCCCTATCTGGGAATTGATTTGTTAAATATATTAAATAAATATATTTAAATATATTTATATTTAAACACAAAATTTACTTCATCCATGCCAACATAAAACCTATAGAGCCATCTGTTTATTATCATATAAAATAGTTATTTTCTAGTCTGCATTGTTAAGACTCTTTGGCATGTCTTTAGATAGATTACACTATTTTAATTATTTCTCAGATTTGTTTTTCTTTGGGAAAAGCCTACATTTTTGTTCTGACAAATGCGGATTACAGTCAGATTGCTTTCTTTTAAGGAGAACTGGTTTTAATCCACTAGATTAACTTTTAACAACACGTTGAAAAACTGTGATTAAGACTTTAAAGCAGAACTATAGTTTTTAATATACAAATGTATCATGTTTGATCTTTAAATAATCAACAGAAATTAATTTAATAATTGAGATTCATCAGCCTTTCTGATTTCCCCCATTTTCCAAATTAGAGTCGGCAATATAGCGGCTTGTGAAAAGCTGGTGACTCAGAGCGCCTGCCTTTTGGAGGCACATTTACTATGGTACCTGAATGCAAACATAAGCAGAATCATAAAATGGCAGATTGCATGTTCAGATGCCAAATGGCAAGACCAGATTGCTATTTACACCTACAATTACAAACCAATCACACAGTGCATGACATATTCCAAAGAGCTGTGAGACTACAATTCACAGGCACAGCCTGACTGCTGGAAATCATGGCCTTCGCTGCTACACATGAGATTTCCTGCCTATAATCATAATTGCAGTAATGTGGCCATTTTGAAGTTATTATTTGGAGGAGCCTTCCATTACATATTCCAGCTTTAAGGCTGCTTCTTTTGCCAAGGAGATGAACTACCACTGCAACCAAAGTAACTAAGGGGATAATTTTTTTTGTTGGTGGTAGGCATTTAGTCATTTGGGATCTCTGAGGGCCTCAGATTATTCTCCTGAGAGTTTATTATAGAAAAAAGGAGAAAAAAAGAAAAGAATATGTATGATGAAACTCTTGGGTGAAATGTTCTATAAATGTCTCTCAGAACCATTTGGTCTGTGGTGCAGTTTAAATCCAATATTTCTTTGTAGGTTTTCCATTTAAATGATCTTTCCAATGCTGACAGTGGACTGTTAAAGTCCCCAACTATTATTGTATTGGGATCTATCTCTCACTTTAGATTTAATATTTGCTTTATGAATCTATGTGCTCCAGTGTTTGATACACATATATTTAAAATGGTTATTTCCTCTTGCAGGTTTATGCATTTATCACTACATGGTAACCTTCTTTGGGTTTTTTATTCGGTTAGTTGGTTGGGTTTTTTTACTTTTTGACTTAAAGTCATTTTGTCTGGTATCTGCTTACTTTTGGTTTCTGTTTATATGGAGTATCTTTATTCATCCCTTCACTTTCAGTCTATTTGTGTCTTTACAGATGAAGTGAGTTTCATGTAGGCAGTATATAGTTAGGTCTTATTTTTTTAAAATTCATTTGGACAGCATATACCTGTTATTTGGGGAATTTAATTCATTTACATTCAGGTTATTATAGGTGAAGACTTACTCCTATCACTATATTGATTTTTTTTTCTGGCTGTTTTGTATATCCTTTATTCACTGCAGAATGCACAATCATTTTCATCAGCACATGGAACATTCTCCTGGATTGACCTTATGTGAGGACACAAAACAAGCCTCACAACATTCTTAAAAATTTAAATCACATCAAGTATCTTTTTAGACCACAATGGAATAAAACTATAAACCAATAACAAGATGAATATTTGAAACTATATAAATACATAAAAATTAAACAATATGCTCCCAAATGACCAATGAGTGAAGGAAGAAATTAAGAAAGAAATATAAATATTTCTTGAAAGAAATAAAAATGAAAACACAATATACAGAAAAACCTGTGAAACACAGCAAAAGCAGGATTAAGAGGCACATTTATAGTAATACGTGCCTACATCAAAAAAAGCAGAAAGATTTCAAAATAACCTAGAAATTCATCTAAGGGAACTAGAAAAGGAAGAACAAACTGAACCCAAAATTAACAGAAGGAAAAATAAAGATCAGAGCAGAAATAAATGAAATTATGACTAAAATAATAGAGAAAAACAATAAAACAAGAGGTTGGTTTTGAAAAGATAAACAAAATCAAGAAAAAAAGCTAGATATTTTTAAAAAGAGAGAATAAATAAATAAATCAGCCCAAATAAACAAATCAGAAATAAAAAAGGAGACATCACAACTAATACCACAGAAATAAAAACAAATTGTTAGAGACTATTATGAACAACTATATACCAATACTTTTTTTAAACCTAGAGGAAATTGATAAACTATTGGACACATACAACTTACAAAGATTGAGCCAAAAGGAAATAGAAAATCTGAACAGACCAACAATGAGTAATGAGATTGAATCAGTGATATTACATCTCCAACCAAAAGAACTCCAGTACTGGACAGGTTTACTGCTGAATTCTACCAAACTTCTAAAGAGACTAATACCAATTGTTCTCAAGCTATTCCAAAAAATTGAGGGAGATGGAATAACTCCAAACTCCTTCGATGATGCCAGCATGACCGTGATATCAAAACCAGATAAGGATACAACAACAAAAAAGAAAATACAGGCAAATATTCTTCAGGAACATAGACGCAAATAAGCTATTTCAAGACCACAGAATACAAAAATTGTGAGTATACATAACATGACAGAATTGCAAGCTACAATACAGAAGACAAAATAAATTACAGAATCAGTGATGTTGGCAGATCTGGGAAAATAGTTCAAAACAAAGTTATAAAAAAGTAAGACATAAAATTTCTTGTAACTAAAATTAGAGACATGGAAAAGGACAGCAAAATTCCTGAAAATTAGAAATAAACAAAACAGAAAAACATTAGAAATATAATAGAAGAGGGGGGCGGAGCAAGATGGCCGAATAGGAACAGCTCCAGTCTCCAACTCCCAGCGCCAGCGACAC
Source organism: Chlorocebus sabaeus (assembly GCF_047675955.1). Taxonomy (NCBI): domain Eukaryota; kingdom Metazoa; phylum Chordata; class Mammalia; order Primates; family Cercopithecidae; genus Chlorocebus; species Chlorocebus sabaeus. The sequence goes on from NC_132918.1 coordinate 66,689,620, forward strand.
AGAAGACCGGCGATTTCTGCATTTTCAACTGAGGTACTGGGTTCATCTCACTGGGGAGTGCCAGACGATCGGTGCTGGTCAGCTGCTGCAGCCCGACCAGCCAGAGCTGAAGCAGGGCGAGGCATTGCCTCACCTGGAAAGTGCAAGGGGGAAGGGAATCCCTTTTCCTAGCCAGGGGAACTGAGACACACAACACCTGGAAAATCGGGTAACTCCCACCCCAATACTGCGCTTTAAGCAGACAGGCACAACAGGAGATCATATCCCACACCTGGCCGGGAGTGTCCCACACCCACGGAGCCTCCCTCATTGCTAGCACAGCAGTCTGTGATCTACCGGCAAGGCAGCAGCGAGGCTGGGGGAGGGGCGCCCGCCATTGCTGAGGCTTAAGTAGGTAAACAAAGCTGCTGGGAAGCTCGAACTGGGTGGAGCTCACAGCAGCTCAAGGAAACCTGCCTGTCTCTGTAGACTCCACCTCTGGGGACAGGGCACAGTAAATAATAACAAACGCAGCAGCTCTGCAGACGCAAACGACTCTGTCTGACAGCTTTGAAGAGAGCAGTGGATCTCCCAACATGGAGGTTGAGATCTGAGAAGGGACAGACTCCCTGCTCAAGTGGGTCCCTGACCCCCGAGTAGCCTAACTGGGAGACATCCCCCACTAGGGGCAGTCTGACACCCCACACCTCACAGGGTGGAGTACACCCCTGAGAGGAAGATTCCAAAGCAAGAATCAGACAGGTACACTCGCTGTTCAGAAATATTCTATCTTCTGCAGCCTCTGCTGCTGATACCCAGGCAAACAGGGTCTGGAGTGGACCTCAAGCAATCTCCTACAGCTACAACCTACAGCTGAGGATCCTGACTGTTAGAAGGAAAGCTATCAAACAGGAAGGACACCTACACCAAAACCCCATCAGTACATCACCATCATCAAAGACCAGAGGCAGATAAAACCACAAAGATGGGGAAAAAGCAGGGCAGAAAAGCTGGGAATTCAAAAAATAAGAGCGCATCTCCCCCGGCAAAGGAGCGCAGCTCATCGCCAGCAACGGATCAAAGCTCAACAGAGAATGACTTCGACGAGATGAGAGAAGAAGGCTTCAGTCCATCAAATTTCTCAGAGCTAAAGGAGGAATTACGTACCCAGCACAAAGAAACTAAAAATCTTGAAAAAAAAGTGGAAGAATTGATGGCTAGAGTAATTAATGCAGAGAAGCTCACAAACGAAATGAAAGAGACGAAAACCATGGCACGAGAAATACGTGACAAATGCACAAGCTTCAGTAACCGTCTCGATCAACTGGAAGAAAGAATGTCAGCGATGGAGGATCAAATGAATGAAATGAAGCGAGAAGAGAAACCAAAAGAAAAAAGAAGAAAAAGAAATGAACAAAGCCTGCAAGAAGTATGGGATTATGTAAAAAGACCAAATCTACGTCTGATTGGGGTGCCTGAAAGTGAGGGGGAAAATGGAACCAAGTTGGAAAACACTCTTCAGGATATCATCCAGGAGAACCTCCCCAACCTAGAAGGGCAGGCCTACATTCAAATCCAGGAAATACAGAGAACGCCACAAAGATACTCCTCGAGAAGAGCAACTCCAAGACACATAATTGCCAGATTCACCAAAGTTGAAATGAAGGAAAAAATCTTAAGGGCAGCCAGAGAGAAAGGTCGGGTTACCCACAAAGGGAAGCCCATCAGACTAACAGCAGATCTCTCGGCAGAAACTCTTCAAGCCAGAAGAGAGTGGGGGCCAATATTCAACATTCTTAAAGAAAAGAATTTTAAACCCAGAATTTTATATCCAGCCAAACTAAGTTTCATAAGTGAAGGAGAAATAAAATCCTTTACAGATAAGCAAATGCTTAGAGATTTTGTCACCACCAGGCCTGCCTTACAAGAGACCCTGAAGGAAGAACTAAACATGGAAAGGAACAACCGGTACCAGCCATTGCAAAAACATGCCAAAATGTAAAGACCATCAAGGCTAGGAAGAAACTGCATCAACTAACGAGCAAAATAACCAGTTGATATCATAATGGCAGGATCAAATTCACACATAACAATCTTAACCTTAAATGTAAATGGACTAAATGCTCCAATTAAAAGACTCAGACTGGCAAACTGGATAAAGAGTCAAGACCCATCAGTCTGCTGTATTCAGGAGACCCATCTCACACGCAGAGACATACATAGGCTCAAAATAAAGGGATGGAGGAAGATTTACCAAGCAAATGGAGAACACAAAAAAGCGGGGGTTGCAATACTAGTCTCTGATAAAACAGACTTTAAACCATCAAAGATCAAAAGAGACAAAGAAGGCCATTACATAATGGTAAAGGGATCAATTCAACAGGAAGAGATAACTATCCTAAATATATATGCACCCAATACAGGAGCACCCAGATTCATAAAGCAAGTCCTTAGAGACTTACAAAGAGACTTAGACTCCCATACGATAATAATGGGAGACTTCAACACTCCACTGTCAACATTAGACAGATCAACGAGACAGAAAGTTAACAAGGATATCCAGGAATTGAACTCATCTCTGCAGCAAGCATACCTAATACACATCTATAGAACTCTCCACCCCAAATCAACAGAATATACATTCTTCTCAGCACCACATCGCACTTATTCCAAAATTGACCACATAATTGGAAGTAAAACACTCCTCAGCAAATGTACAAGAACAGAAATTGTAACAAACTGTCTCTCAGACCACAGTGCAATCAAACTAGAACTCAGGACTAAGAAACTCAATCAAAACCGCTCAACTACATGGAAACTGAACAACCTGCTCCTGAATGACTACTGGGTACATAACGAAATGAAGGCAGAAATAAAGATGTTCTTTGAAACCAATGAGAACAAAGATACAACATACCAGAATCTCTGGGACACATTTAAAGCAGTGTGTAGAGGGAAATTTATAGCACTAAATGCCCACAAGAGAAAGCAGGAAAGATCTAAAATTGACACTCTAACATCACAATTAAAAGAACTAGAGAAGCAAGAGCAAACACATTCGAAAGCTAGCAGAAGGCAAGAAATAACTAAGATCAGAGCAGAACTGAAGGAGATAGAGACACAAAAAACCCTCCAAAAAATCAATGAATCCAGGAGTTGGTTTTTTGAAAAGATCAACAAAATTGACAGACCACTAGCAAGACTAATAAAGAAGAAAAGAGAGAAGAATCAAATCGACGCAATTAAAAATGATAAAGGGGATATCACCACCGACCCCACAGAAATACAAACTACCATCAGAGAATACTATAAACACCTCTACGCAAATAAACTGGAAAATCTAGAAGAAATGGATAATTTCCTGGACACTTACACTCTTCCAAGACTAAACCAGGAAGAAGTTGAATCCCTGAATAGACCAATAGTAGGCTCTGAAATTGAGGCAATAATTAATAGCCTACCAACCAAAAAAAGTCCAGGACCAGATGGATTCACAGCTGAATTCTACCAGAGGTACAAGGAGGAGCTGGTACCATTCCTTCTGAAACTATTCCAATCAATAGAAAAAGAGGGAATCCTCCCTAACTCATTTTATGAGGCCAACATCATCCTGATACCAAAGCCTGGCAGAGACACAACAAAAAAAGAGAATTTTAGACCAATATCCCTGATGTACATCGATGCAAAAATCCTCAATAAAATACTGGCAAACCGGATTCAGCAGCACATCAAAAAGCTTATCCACCATGATCAAGTGGGCTTCATCCCTGGGATGCAAGGCTGGTTCAACATTTGCAAATCAATAAACATAATCCAGCATATAAACAGAACCAAAGACAAGAACCACATCATTATCTCAATAGATGCAGAAAAGGCTTTTGACAAAATTCAACAGCCCTTCATGCTAAAAACGCTCAATAAATTCGGTATTGATGGAACGTACCTCAAAATCATAAGAGCTATTTATGACAAACCCACAGCCAATATCATACTGAATGGGCAAAAACTGGAAAAATTCCCTTTGAAAACTGGCACAAGACAGGGATGCCCTCTCTCACCACTCCTATTCAACATAGTGTTGGAAGTTCTGGCTAGGGCAATCAGGCAAGAGAAAGAAATCAAGGGGATTCAGTTAGGAAAAGAAGAAGTCAAATTGTCCCTGTTTGCAGACGACATGATTGTATATTTAGAAAACCCCATTGTCTCAGCCCAAAATCTCCTTAAGCTGATCAGCAACTTCAGCAAAGTCTCAGGATACAAAATTAATGTGCAAAAATCACAAGCATTCTTATACACCAGTGACAGTCAAACAGAGAGCCAAATCAGGAATGAACTTCCATTCACAATTGCTTCAAAGAGAATAAAATACCTAGGAATCCAACTTACAAGGGATGTAAAGGACCTCTTCAAGGAGAACTACAAACCACTGCTCAGTGAAATCAAAGAGGACACAAACAAATGGAAGAACATACCATGCTCATGGATAGGAAGAATCAATATCATGAAAATGGCCATACTGCCCAAGGTAATTTATAGATTCAATGCCATCCCCATCAAGCTACCAACGAGCTTCTTCACAGAATTGGAAAAAACTGCTTTAAAGTTCATATGGAACCAAAAAAGAGCCCGCATCTCCAAGACAATCCTAAGTCAAAAGAACAAAGCTGGAGGCATCATGCTACCTGACTTCAAACTATACTACAAGGCTACAGTAACCAAAACAGCATGGTACTGGTACCAAAACAGAGATATAGACCAATGGAACAGAACAGAGTCCTCAGAAATAATACCACACATCTACAGCCATCTGATCTTTGACAAACCTGAGAGAAACAAGAAATGGGGAAAGGATTCCCTATTTAATAAATGGTGCTGGGAAAACTGGCTAGACATAAGTAGAAAGCTGAAACTGGATCCTTTCCTTACTCCTTATATGAAAATTAATTCAAGATGGATTAGAGACTTAAATGTTAGACCTAATACCATAAAAATCCTAGAGGAAAACCTAGGTAGTACCATTCAGGACATAGGCATGGGCAAAGACTTCATGTCTAAAACACCGAAAGCAACGGCAGCAAAAGCCAAAATTGACAAAAGAGCTTCTGCACAGCAAAAGAAACTACCATCAGAGTGAGCAGGCAACCTACAGAATGGGAGAAAATTTTTGCAATCTACTCATCTGACAAAGGGCTAATATCCAGAACCTACAAAGAACTCAAACAAATTTACAAGAAAAAAACAAACAACCCCATCCAAAAGTGGGCAAAGGATATGAACAGACATTTCTCAAAAGAAGACATTCATACAGCCAACAGACACATGAAAAAATGCTCATCATCACTGGCCATCAGAGAAATGCAAATCAAAACCACAATGAGATACCATCTCACACCAGTTAGAATGGCGATCATTCAAAAGTCAGGAAACAACAGGTGCTGGAGAGGATGTGGAGAAATAGGAACACTTTTACACTGTTGGTGGAATTGTAAACTAGTTCAACCATTATGGAAAACAGTATGGCGATTCCTCAAGGATCTAGAACTAGATGTACCATATGACCCAGCCATCCCATTACTGGGTATATACCCAAAGGATTATAAATTATGCTGCTATAAGGACACATGCACACGTATGTTTATTGCAGCACTATTCACAATAGCAAAGACTTGGAATCAACCCAAACGTCCATCAGTGACAGATTGGATTAAGAAAATGTGGCACATATACACCATGGAATACTATGCAGTCATAAAAAAGGATGAGTTTGTGTCCTTTGTAGGGACATGGATGCAGCTGGAAACCATCATTCTTAGCAAACTATCACAAGAACAGAAAACCAAACACCGCATGTTCTCACTCGTAGGTGGGAACTGAACAATGAGATCACTTGGACTCGGGAAGGGGAACATCACACACCGGGGCCTATCATGGGGAGCGGGGAGGGGGGAGGGATTGCATTGGGAGTTATACCTGATGTAAATGACGAGTTGATGGGTGCAGCACACCAACATGGCACAAGTATACATATGTAGCAAACCTGCACGTTGTGCACATGTACCCTACAACTTGAAGTTTAATAATAATAAATAAATTTTAAAAAAAATAAAAATAAAATAAAAAAAAAAAGAAATATAATAGAAGAAAACTATAATGAATCCAAAGATTAAAATAACTCAGCATATCCTGGTGTTTACTAGATAAAAAGCAAATTCTAACCCGGCAAACAAAACACTGAAGATCATTTCAAAGGTTCAAAGAAAGAAGACGCACAGAAGCCTACAGGGAGGAAAAACAAGGCACCTAGAAGTTTTAAAATTATAGTTTGGCCACAGATGTCCCCACCATCATGTTTAATAACCTATGTGAAACAATATCTTCAGCATTTATTAATGATTGCATAATATTACACTATACATATGTACAAAATTATCCCTTCTTGTAAATATCTTAAATACATCCACTATTTTTATAGACAAATTTTATAAACCAGACAGTTCTTTCTTTGGTAAAATAACAGCTTCATAAAGTCACACATTGACAGATTCAGATAGTCACTCTCAGAAGCTGAGGTTTTCTAATCTCATGATACGTAAAACTTAGAAAGAATTATAGAAAAATTATTCCACAGCTCCTCTCATTCCAAGGGTTGGAGGAAGTCATTTTATTCAAAAGTTTTACATATTCATTCAGGCCAATAAATGTTTCAATAACTTTTTACATGCCAGGCACTATGCTGAGTAATTAGGTTAACATAAATGAGACAAACTGACGTGGTGCTTTGCCGTCATGGGGTTTACAATCTTGTAAAAATACAGGATTAAATCAAATAATCATACAAATAAGCACAAGCCTTGGTAACTGTTACAAAATGTAGGGTACATGAGGGCATGTAACAATTGAGAAAGCAATGTTTTTACCGTAAATGGAAGGAATAGAAGTGGATGATGAGAAAGAGATTTCTGTATCAAGGAAACAGCAAGGGCAATCTCTCTGAGGAAGGACACATGATGGCACATTTAGAGGGTATAAATCTCACATGGTAACCATTCTGAGAGATACTGCGGAAAGTGGCAATAGAAAAAGCCAGAGACCTTGAATGGATTTGAAAGGTTGTTCATGATAAAATTAGAGGTAAATTGATGTGGGTGTATGGGAAAGGAGGTGCTGAGGACATTTAAGAGGTCTGCGCACCTGGGAAAAGTTGGGGGCTTTCTTTACAATAGAAAATACTGTAAAAGTACTGGTATAAAAGTGGAAGATGATTTTAGGTCAAGAAACACCAAATTTGTAGTTCCTGTGAGATATCCCAAATGAGGTGTTGAGTAGACATTTGAATACTCTTGTAGTATGCCATGCACTGTGTAATTTGGTTTGTAATTGCAGGTGTAAATAGCAATCTGGTCTTGCAGGGTTGGCATCTGAATATGCAATTTGCTATTTTATGATTCTGCTTATATTTGTGTTCAGGTGCAGTAGTAAATGTTCCGCCAAAAGGCAGGCACTCTGAGCCTCACCATATTTCACAATCCACTGTACTGCAGAGTAACTTGGAGAATGCAAGAAACCAACAATGTCGATGAATCGCTATTATTAAATTAATGTAATAATATGTTTTATATGTATTATATATGCATTTTTAATACAGGATCTTTCTGGAATTTAGGAAAGAAATCAGAGCACACATTTATAATAGATAGAGAGATAATATGTAATAATTATGCCCATCACACAAAAAGCAATTTCAGAAACTAAAGATTGTTTTTACAAAATCACATTAGACAAAAGGAGATTGGTAAAAGGGACAATGTCTCTGCTGATCTCTTTGATGGTTTTGGTTTTCCTGGTTGGAATGTAAAGGGTAGAAACCATGAGGCAGAAATAACACAAACATTCCTTTCTGCCGTGTTCCAGTAGTTTACGCTTCCATTTCTGACTGTTTCTGAAATTATCTTGAAAATGAGAAGATACCTTGCCTGAGTAAAAAAAATTAACCCAGCGAGGCCAAGACGGGCGGATCACGAGGTCAGGAGATCGAGACCATCCTGGCTAACATGGTGAAACCCCGTCTCTACTAAAAATACAAAAAATTAGCCAGGCGTGGTGGCAGGTGCCTGTAGCCCCAGCTATTCGGGAGGCTGAGGCAGGAGAATGGCGTGAACCCGGGAGGCGGAGCTTGCAGTGAGCCAAGATCATGCCACTGCACTCCAGCCTGGGCGACAGAGTGAGACTCTGTCTCAAAAAAAAAAAAAAAAAAAAAAAAAAATTAACCCACCATGATAGAATTTTTTCCTTCAGGTCATGTTAGGCTCATGTTAAGTTAAAAACATTTATCTGAGAAAGACCTGAAAGATACTGGTCAGAATTGGCTGGGCACTACGGCTCACTCCTGTAATCCCAGCACTTTGGGAGGCCAAAGTGGGTGGATCACCTGAGGTTGGGAGTTTAAGACCAGCCTAACCAACATGGAGAAACCCCGTCTCTACTAAAAATACAAAATTAGCCAAGTTTGGTGGTGCATGCCTGTAATCCCAGCTACTCGGGAGACTGAGACAGGAGAATTGCTTGAACCCGGGAGGCAGAGGTTGCGGTGAGCCAAGATCACGCCACTGCACTCCAGCCTGGGCGACAAGAGCAAAACTCCATCTCGAAAAAAAAAAAAAAAAAAAAGATACTCGTCAGAGTAGAATATGATAAGAATCCAAATAAAAAGTGCAAAATCAATGAGTTTATAGACGTTGAACATGAGAGAGGGAGTTAGGGTCTTGGACAAGGCCTGCTAGATGGACGCAGGTAATAACTTGCTTTTGGTCAACAACTGGTAAATCAAGAACCAGGAAAATAGCTTCATACCAAATACAAGTACTAGCGATAATTTTTTGAAACAGTCATTTTTACTTTTTTGGGAAATTACTTTTTTTTGTTTTTTTTCCTAGGATGGGAGCCAATCAAAATGCAAAGCCCATTCTGTGGAAACAAGTTTTGAATTTGTCAGTTCAAACATTTGATTGAAGTGAAGCATGTAAATATAAAAAATATCTTCTAATAGCATTCTAATAGCAAATTCTATAACATAGAATTGCTAATGTTGGCTACAAAGGATGTTATTTAGTTGTCCTTAGCTGAAGACTGTTGCCTCACCTAAGATCTCATCGTTTTTCTAGATAGCCTGCATCTGGTAAAATGTGGGTATAAAGGTCTGGACTTTTTGGCGAACATTGGGATAACTCTGAAGGTACAACCAGTCCATAGTACTCTGGGTTCATCTGACCTTTTGTTATGATTATATTATGGACCAATTTCTTCCTCTGCTCAATCCTGCTTCATTTCTTTCATACATTAATGTAAATCCAGAGGGCATTCTCTAATTTCCCAAATGCTAATCACTGCATCAAGGATGTTTTCCCAGGGAATTTAACCTGCAATATTATCCAGAGATGGTTAATTGAGTGGTTTTCCAGTCAGGTGTGGTGGCTCACATCTATAATCCCAGCACTTTGGGAGGCTGAGGCAGGTGGATCACTTGAGGTCAGGAGTTCGAGATTAGCCTGACCAACATGGTGAAATCCCGTCTCTACTAAAAATACAAAAATTAGCCGGGTGTGGTGGCTGGCACCTGTAATCCCAGCTACTCGGGAGGCTGAGGTAGGAGAATCGCTTGAACTCAGGAGGCGGAGGTTGCAGTGAACCGAGATTGTGCCTCTGCATTCCAGCATGGGCAACAGAGTGAGACTCCAACTCAATAATAATAATAATAATAATAATAATAATAATAATAATAAATAAGTGGTTTCCTTAAGATGGAATGAATACTCTATAGCTGTACATTATTATGAGTTTGAAAAATACATATATCTTATCAAGATACAGAACATCTCATAATGTGACATTGAGCAAAAAAGCAGCAAGATATAGAATAAGATTATGAAGAAATATGAAAGGCAAAGAGAAAGAGACAAAGATCTGAAGGTACATGTCCCAAAATGCTTATATAGGCTCCAGGCTCTAAAATCAGTAATCATTCTCTTTGTGCTTTTCTGTGTTTTTAGAAAATGCAGCAATTCACATATACCGCTTTTCTATTGGAAAGGAATATTTAAATGGACATCTCAACCCTTGGTCTAATAGCATACAGCATCATAGGGAATTTTGGTGTCAATATGATGATTTTGTGCACATAGCTGGGATGACTTTTTTGCATTTATCATTTTAAGGGAGCTATGGTCTTTTTCATGCTAGTCACTAATAATTTTTATGATAAAATCACATTTTATAGCTTCCTTTGAGATGAAATAGTGAATAATTGTTATTTTCAAATGTACACCCTTAATGAGAACTTCCTAGCTTCAAATCTGACTTGTCTGCCTTTGAACAAGAGACATAGGAATGCACATTTTACATCTTGCAGTGCTCAAATATGAGAATGGGGATGTGTGTAGGCTGCTGTGCTTGGACTGTGACAAAGCATCCAATCCACAGGCATCAACTCTCTGCCCATTAGGATCCAGGCTTCCTAAAAATGCTTACCAGAAATGCTCTCTCGTCAACAATTTCCAATTTCAAGCTATGCTCCTTTATGCTCATGACTCATTTCCCATCTGATAAATTTATTATCCCCTCTCATTCATCCAACATTGCCATCTAACCTTGAGCCCAAGAGCAATAAAGGCAGCTGAAAAACAGGGGTGTGTGAGTGTGTGTGTGTGTGTGTGTGTGTGTGTGTGTAAAGGGACAAGGTGCTGTCTTTTTTAACAACCAATTCCCTCAAGAACTGATTTCTTCTAAATTGAAAAGATCCTTTATTTTGACTGACTGACTGATGTGATGTCTGGTTAAGTGATTGCTTTCTGAGTTCTGGCACTAGTGATGGATACAGGTTGACAGGCCCAGGTAACTGAAATAGGCATCCACTGCCAACTGTTGCTAAATGAACCAAGGAAAGAAGAGGATTAAAATATCCTACAATTGTGGTCCCAAGAATGAGAATATAGCAGCAGAGTAGTAACAGGAGCAGTGAAATAGAGGTATTAACCAGCTTTCTATTCTTGTTACCATTTTAAGAAAAGATGGCTCTGCATTTTGGAGGTAAATCTCATTCCTATTACGTATTTTCTAAAACTCATGTGATTTCAGCAAGTGTCATGCTACCCTGAATCAGCCATATGCATTCCATTCCTTCTGTTCATCTTCCTTTTAATATTCTCTCCCAGCAAAATCATTATATCTAGCAAATAGAAAATGAAGCATGTGACATTTGTTAGAAAAAAAAAAATAGTCTTGCCTTGCTTTTGGCAACTTATTTCTACTTTTGTGTATCCATATTTCATTTTAGTTATTATTTTGAAACAACTTGGACCTTTAAAACTGCCCTAATAACCTGCATGGCAAATATAGCTATCAAAAAACCTGGTTCGTTGGACAAAGCTTGCCAACAAATTAAGGGGAAAGATTATTCCCCAACAAAGGTCACTATAAGCTGAGGTTCTGTATTATAAAATCATTTCCAAGGCCTAAACAGCAGCAGCTCACCTATTTTCAGCTACATTTGACACAAAATAATGCCACTGAATCAAAGACATGTGGACAGTCTTACGGCATTCCTGACTGTGATCCATTTGACTAAGTGAAGAAAGTTTTGGTTTATTCTGGAATCTTTGCTTCAAGTGCAACAATGTAGAGCTGAGTATGCTGGAAATTGTTGACTGCTTTCCTCCCTATGTACCAAATTTGGCATACCTTCACACGGAAGTGACTTACCCCAGAAGAAAGGAAGCAGATTAACCACATATCTAATCATTACTGGCCAAAGAGCCCAAATTAGGCGTATTCATTAAAAATAATTAAACTCACTGAACAATGAAAAGTTGGTAATATTAACTACACAGTAATGTGTGTGTGTGTCATATTTGCGAGTCTTTAACTTAAAAAGAGAATACAAAATAATCAAGAGGTGAATGGTTGATTTAATATGACTGACAAGCACAATGTTTGAAATGAAAATTGAGGGAATTATCTTGATAATTGCCTTTATAACAATTGAGACTAAAACGTTCCTGAAATATTCAGATAGTTGTTTTACTTATCCATCTCATTTTGTACTTGAAAATAGAGAATTTTGAGGTTTCACCTATCAAAAATTTATCAAATGAATAAACATTACAGAAAGAAATAGATGTGCTGCATACAAGTTACATAAATTATTTTAAAAACAGATGAATACATTTAAAAATGAAAATGAATGAATGAAGCTAATAGCAATTTAGTACCTTCTAGATTTCAAAGATGTTCACATATGTTTTAAGTGTGAATGGTTAACAATAAAACATATACAAAATTCAAATTTGAAATTCCAGTTTGTTTCTTTATTTCTCACTGCCACCTCTACCACCAATCTATCCTAAGCCCTCTACCCCAATTACTTATAAAATGAAAATACATAACAGATAGTAATATATACCACCTGACTTACCAGCAGGCACAACTTTACTCATCCATTTTACTTTCTTTTCTTATACTCATGCATTAATTCACTCATCCACTTAACAAATATTCATTTCCCAATACTAATACCGTGATATATACAAAAAAAATAGGTATAAACTTCAGTTTCCTATTTCTAGGTGCTTATTCCACATGTGATAGGCTGTGTGATGTAGTAGGGAGTAGGTCAGTGAGATCTGGGTTGAGAATCTGACTATATCACTTACTAGCTGTGTGTAGTAAAGATTGCTTGCTGCCTAACCCAACCCTATCTTTGACTTCTTTAGAAATAGAGGCTTTTCCTTTTAAGTACCATTGTATCCATTCCTATGATACTGTGATTGACCAATAGCATGTGAGAAAGTGTTTTTTGTGAAGAGTGTTGGGTCTCAGAACATGATACCCCCAAATAAGCACCTTGGCAATTGAGAAAACAGTAGAAGCAAGAAGGTCACTCTGACCTTCTTACGCCTTTCTCCTCTGTGCCACAGTCGTAAAGGAATTATTTGACTTATCTTGCCTGAATGTAGGTCATAAGAACCTCATTCCAGGGAGATTCTGCCCTGTACCAATAAGAATCTGAACAAACTGATTGCTAAATCCCCCCAGTTTATTACCATTAGGTCATGCCCTCTTTTATTCCAACCACACTTCTGCACAATTGTCCATAAAATACACTATGAAATTTCCCTTATCTTTGGGTTTTCATTTCTTAAGGCTCCTATGTTACATAAAACTTCAATCAAATAAATTTTTGCTTGTCTCTTATAAATCTGTTTTTTGTCATATGGGTTTCAGCCATGATCCTTGTGATGAGTGAGGAAAAGATATTACTTTTTCTCCTCTACAGGGGCTCCAAGAAAAGGACAGCCAGATAGAAAACGGACCTTTTCTATTTTTGCCCATACTTAATTTTCTTTCCTGCCTGAAATGCGGATGTGAGTTCCATAGCTCTAGCAGCCATATTGGATAATGAGGCAAATTTCTGGATAAATGTCAAGCACCTAGGTTGGCAGAGCAGGAAGAGAAGGAGCATAAGTCCATGACAACTAATTGGAGGCTGATACCTACTTCTGAATTTGTTTAACCTGTTATTAAAATTAATTTCTATTATGTTTTAGTTCACGGTCTTATAACAACAATTCCTAGATGATTAAATGAGTCATCTTGGTTGGTCTCTCATTTTCTCTAAGCCTCCTTGTCTTCAGCTTTAAAATAATGCTAAATTTGTAAAAGGTTTAATTTAAAGGTTTAATCTATGTAAAACAATCTGTACTAAGTAGGGGTATGCATAGCAGATATTTTCTGGGCTTGGAATCCTCTGACACAGTCTTACTGCTTCATTATAATGGGTTCTGTTTTGATGGGTCAGAATCTACATCATACTAGAAATTGATCTGGCTTCAAATATCATCGCAGACTATGCAATAGAAATTAGCTCCTTTTGTCTAAACTAAACAAAATTCTTACCTACATAAACACTGAAATCATAATAGTATTTAAATAGAAGGGAAGGAAAGCCAGTAGGGTTGTCTATCAGTGAGGGGCCAACTATTTGGTGCCAATCATAGTGCTTTTCCGTTTGATTTGATAGGGTTACTGCGGAGAGGGAAGTGTCAATGAGGAACATTGAGCTCATCGCCATGGCATGTTGTCATTCATGGGAGATGAGGCCATCAGAAAATTATAACATATACAGCATGCCGCAAGGAGATATGAAAAGTAGAAAAATACCATATGAAAAAGCTTCAGTCTTGTAAACAATTCATGTCCACATTGTTATTTGCAAACCAAATGTAGGTTTTGTACATGCTTTTGAAGCTTAATTATTATTTAATCATTTCAAGTACTCCCCAAGTATTTCTGTCTATTTTAACCTATATCAAATGCTTTTTTGGAAATAAGTGGGTATACAGTAAACATTATTTATTAAACAAGTGCATTGACAAACAGATACAGAAGAATGTAGTGAAAATGTTTATAATTAGTTTTGTCCTTGCTTGGTTTTAGGATTTGTTATTTAACAAGGGATTTATTATTTAAATCTTGTTATGAAATGCAGAACATTTTCAAAATAATATTTGGAAGTTAGTTTTAGGCTTTGATATTTAACCTAATTAACACAAATAAAGAAAATGATAATTACTACATGTCAGCCCCTACACGATGTTTATGGCCCTCAGTGTGTAAATTAGGGGAAATGCTTGACATTTTGAATGATGTGATAATTAAGTAAAGAAAGGAGAGGAATCCATTGTCACAACCATAATGAAAGAAGCCTTTCTAAGAACACAGTTTGCCTTCAGGACTTGCACAAACTCTGCTCAAGGCCAGAAAGGAAATACTTGAACATCTTTGCGGCCTGTATTTATAGAAGTTTAGAGTTAGTTTTGAATCTTCAAGATATTTCCTTTAATTACTATACCATAGAGTACATATAATTTAACAAGTGAAAAATGTTACACTTTATAGTTAAAGAGGAAGGGAAGTATCAGACACAGTGTAACAGACAAATTAGAAGAATTTTGGAGATCCAAAGTTTCTTTTCATACAGAAGAAAATTAGGGCCAAGAAGGGCAACAGTAATTTTTTAGAAATGTTTCTGAAACAAGAAAATGTGACAGAGGGCTTTTAGGGTCAAAGTACATGAAGGGCACCTTACAAAAATAATAGGAATCAATTTCTTTTGTGTTTTAAAGTAGTTTCAGTGAAATTTCTGTCATTTGCAAGTAAAGGAACATTAATTCAGTTTTCAAAGCTCTCCATTTTATAAACCGAAAAGAGTAATAATGATGATATAATAAAATAATATTTAGACCAAAATTGATTCAAGTTGAGAAGATAAGCAGATAGCCTAATATGTATTAAAGATGAAATAAAAACACAGCTCTTAGGGCCTTTGCTGGTGGCAGTAGTATATGTGTGGAGAAGGGGATTACCAAATAAGATCCAAACTGAATAACTGGATAGGTATTAAAAAGTTTAGAAAAAAAGTTTAGCGGTAAGTTCTAGAGTAGGCTGAACTTTCCAATACATAAAAATGAGGCTTGGCTGGGCGCGGTGGCTCACGCCTGCAATCCCAGCACTTTGGAAGGCCGAGGTGGGCAGATCACGAGGTCAGGAAATGGAGACCA
Source organism: Chlorocebus sabaeus (assembly GCF_047675955.1). Classification (NCBI taxonomy): domain Eukaryota; kingdom Metazoa; phylum Chordata; class Mammalia; order Primates; family Cercopithecidae; genus Chlorocebus; species Chlorocebus sabaeus. Next base: position 66,705,210 of record NC_132918.1, read on the forward strand.
TCCTGGCTAACACGGTGAAACCCCATTTCAACTAAAAATACCAAAAAATTAGCCGGGCGTGGTGGCGGGCGCCTGTAGTCCCAGCTACTCGGGAGGTTGAGGCAGGAGAATGGCGTGAACCCGGGAGGCGGAGCTTGCAGCCAGCCGAGATTCGGCCACTGCATTCCAGCCTGGGCGCCAGAGCACGGCTCGGTCTCCAAAAAAAAAAAAAAACAAAAAAACAAAAACAAAAAGAGGCTTTTAATTTTTTTGAGGACTTTTTGTTGGTTTGTCTCATTTGACCTCTGAAAAGGCAGAGTGAGTGACATAAGAATGAAGGGTAGAGCAGTTTTGTAGAATATTTGAAGAATATTCAAAAACAGATTTTAAATACTCAATTTTAAATTATTTGCATTTTTCCAATATCAAGCTCTTCTACTTCCAAAACTTTCAATAAAATCTGTGATACACACGACAACCTAGTGTGAATGGTATATGGATGAATGTGTGTGAATAAAAAAGGGTCTGAGTTAATAGTAAACACACACACACACACACACACACACACACAACTTGTAGCAGATACACAAAAGAAAAGAGAAAAAAACAAAGCATACTACTACAAAAATATCACCAAATCACAAAGAAAGACAGCAACACAGGAGTGAAGTACAAAACAGAAGACAACTAACAAATGGCAGTAATAAGTCCTTACCTATATAATTACTTTACATGTAAATGTATTAAATTCTTCAATCAAAAGACACAAAGTGGCTGCATGAATTAGAAATAAAATCCAACTATAAGTTGCCTTTCAAGAGACTCGTTTTAGCTTTAAGGACACACATAGACAACGTGAAGGATTGAAAAATGTATTCCATGCAAATGATAAACAAAACAGAGCAAAAGCAGCTATATTTATATGAGATCAAATTGAATTTAATTCAAAAACTGTCAGTAGTGACAAAGAAGGTCATTATATCATGATAAAGAGGTCAATTCATCAAGAGGATACAACAGTTGTAAATATATACACCCAACATCAGAACACCTAAATATATAAATAAAAGATTAACAGAAATGAAAAGAGAAATAGCAGTATAATAATGAGAAACTTCAATATCCCACTTTCAACAATGCACAGATTATTCAGACAGAAAAATCAATGAAGAAACGGTGGACTCAAATTATACTATAGACCAAAGCGATTTAAAAGACATGTATAGAACCCTATCAACCAACAGTAGCAGAATACACATTCTATTCAAGCACACATGGAATATTCTCCAATACAGATCATATTGGGAGAAAAGAGACAGACCCTCTCATATTGTTTTATATTGTTTTATATTCAGAAAAGGAAAGATATACAAAACAAAAAGCAGGTAGCCCGGCGCCTAAGAACCATACCCAAAACCAAGGAACCAGACCTGAAACCAGGCCTGGGCCTGCCTGACCTAAGCCTGGTAGTTAAAATTCCACCCCTGACGTAGAAACTGATGTTGCAATCTATACATTCCAGACATTGTATGGAAGGACATGGTGAAACCTCCCGTTTTGTTCTATTTCACTCTGACCACCAGTGCTTGCAGCCCCTGTCACATACCCCCTGGCTCGCTCAATCGATCACAACCCTCTCATGCAGACCCCCTTAGAGTTGTGAGCCCTTAAAATGGACAGAAGTTGGGCACCTGACAAGCTCAGATTTTAAGACGCTAGTCTGCCAATGCTTCCAGCTGATGAAAGCCCTTCACTGTCTCGGTGTCCCTTCACTGTCTCGGTGTCTGAGGGGTTTTGTCCGTGGCTCATCCCTTCACTGTCTCGGTGTCTGAGGGGTTTTGTCCGTGGCTCATCCTGCTATAATATGTTATGCCACAAAACAAGTGTTAAGTAATTAACAAGATTGAAATCATATCAAGTGTTATTTTGACCATAGTTATATGAAATTAGAAATCAGTAACACGAGGAGAACTGGAAAACTTACAAATATGCGGAAATTAGACCTTATACTTCATAAAGACCAATTGGTCAAAAGGAAATCAAAAAGAAATTCAAAAAATATCTTGAGACAAAGGAAAATGGAAATACAGCATACCAAAACCTATAGGATGCAGGAAAAGCAGGTCTAAGAGGGAAGTTTATAGTGATAAATGCCAACATTAAGAAAAAATACCTCAAATAAACTAGCTAACTTTACGTCTCAAAGACAAAGGAAAAAAAAAAAAAAAGAAGAACAATTAAGCCCAAAGTCAGTCAAAGAAAAAGAAAATAAATAATAAAGATTAAAGTAGAAATAAATGAAACAGAGAATAGAAAAATAGTAGAAAATAGAAGTAAAACTAAAAGTTGGTTTTCCAAAATGGTGAAAGAAGTTGACAAAAAATTAACTAGACTAAGAAAAAAAGAGAGGACTTAAATAAAAGAAATGAAAGAGGAAACATGACAACTGACACCACAGAAATACAAAGGATAATAAACTACTCTGAACAATTATATACTAACAAATTGGATAAACTAAAAGAAATAGACAAATTCCAAGAGACCTACAAACTATCAAGACTTAATCATAAATAGTGAATCTGAACAAGTCAATGTATAAGAAGATTGAATCAATAATCAGAACCTCTCAACAAAGAAAATCCTAGGACTTGATGACTTCATGGCTTCACTGGTGAATTATACCAAACTTTTAGAGAAGAATTAATACCAATTCTTCTCAAACTCTTCAAAAAAAAAAAAAAAATCAAGGAATAGGGAATACTTCCAAACTCATTTTGTGAGGCCAGCGTTACTCTGATACCAAAGTCAGACAAGGACACTATAAGAAAAGAAAGTTTTCAATGAATATATACACAAAAATCCTTACCAAAATACTAGCAAACCAAATGTGAAAAGTATATTTGCATAAAAGGATATATGTATAAAGCATAGTAAAAGGATCATACACCAAGAACAAGTAGGATTTATCCCAGCAATGCAGGGATGTCTCAACACATGCGAATAAATGTGTCATGCCACATTAATTGAATAAAGAATAAAAACCATATGATCATCTCAAAAGATGAAAAAAAAGCATTTTATGAAACTCAACATCGTTTCATGGTTTAAAACGCTCAATAAATTTAGGTATAGATGGAATTTACCTCAAGGAAATAAAGGGTATCTATGACAAGATCACAGCTAACATCATTTTCAATGGTGAAAATCTAAAAACTCTTCCTCTAAGATCAGAAACAAGACAAGGATGCCCATACTCATTATTTCTTTTCAACATAGTACTAAAAATCGTTGGCAGAGTAATTAAACAAAAAAAAATTAAAGATATAAAGTTCAGGAAGACACAAAGCAATGGAAAGATGACCTGTATCAATAGATTGGAAGAAGTGATACTGCTAAAATTTCAGTACTACCCAAAGCAACTTACAGATTTGATGCAATCTCTATCAAATTCCAATAGCATTTTTCACAGAAATAGAGAAAACAATACTAAAGTTTATGTGGAACCACTAAAGACCCTAGATATCATCTGAATAGCCAAAGCAATTTTGAGTGAAAATTTACAAAACTGGAGGCATCACACTACTTGATTTCAAAATATACTACAAAGGTAGTAACAAACAGTATGGCATTGGCATAAGAACAGATATATAGAACAATGAAAGAGAATAGAAAGCCCAGAAATAAATACATGTATTTATGGTCTACTGATCTTTGACAAAGTTGCCAAGAAAACACAATGGGGAAAGAACAATCTCTTCAATAAATGGGGTTAGGAAAACTGGATATACACATTCAGAAGAATAAAACTGGACCCTTATCTCACACCATATATAAAAATCAACTCAAAATGGATTAAAGACTTAAATGTAAGACCTAAAACTGTAAAATGAATAGAAAAAAATAAGGGAAAAGCTCAGTGACATTGATTTGCGCAGTGATTTTTTCAGACAACAAAAGCAAAAATGTACAACTGAGATTACATCAAACTAAAAAGCTTCTGTGCAGCAAAGGGAACAATAAACACAGTGAAGAGACTACCTACAAAATAGGAGAAAATATTTTCAAATCATACATCTGATAAAGGGTTAATATCCAAACATACAAGAATTCAAACAATTCAATAGCAACAAAACAATCTGGTTGAAAAATGGGCAAAAGACTTGAATAGATTATTTCTCAAAAGAAGAAATACAAATACAGAAATAGATATTTCTAATAAGTATCTCAGAACATTTTTGAGAAATAGATATTCCTCAAAAGAAGGGAGGCAAATGGCCAGGTATATGAAAAAATGCTCAATATCACTAACCATCAGGGAAATGCAAATAAAAACCATATTGAGCTATCACCTCACACCTGTTAGAATGGCCATTATCAAAATGACAAAAGATAAGTGTTGGTGAGAATGTAGAGAAAAGGAAACTCTTGCATTGTTACTGAGAATGTAAATTATACAGCCATTATGAAAAATAGTATGGAAATTCATTTAAAAATTAAAAATAGAACTACCATATGATCCAGTGGTTTCACTTCTAAGTATATATCCAAAGGAAATGAAATCAGTATGTCAAAAAGATATCTGTGTTCTCATGTTCACTGAAGCATTATTTGTAATAGCCCAGATATGGCATTAACCTAAGTATCCATCAAAGACTGAATGGATAAAGAAAATGTGGTATATGTATAAAGTGAAACACCATTCAGCTTTAAACCAGTGGAAATACTCTGATTTGTGATAATATGGATGAACCTGGAAGACATCCTAAGTGAAATAAGCTGCGCACAGATGGATATTACCACAAAATTCAACAAAAAGTACAGATTGTATTTGCCTTTCCATAAGACACGACAGGATGATTTAGCCATTTTTATGTATTACTGGTCAGCAATAAAATATGGACAAGCATGATATTCTCCAATAAAGAATACATGAACTTTAGTATAAAATATGGGTTCATGTTAAATATTTCAGTGAAGATGGGTTTATAACAGAAACTATTCCTTAAAATAAAAGCCTTCAGATTTCTCACAAATCTGCTATCAACATGTATACCAATGTTGAAATCTACTTATAACCAACTTTATAAACAGGGTAAACTTAGGGATGTTCAAACATGAAAACATCATATTGTGTCACAAAATTGACTTCAGTGATGTTCTTTCCACTTCCAGTTTCTGATTCTGGATCATTCCAGTCACTCTAAGTAAACCTTTTATACCTTCCCTTCATCCTTCAGGCCAAGTCTGCACCCCCTTTTGCCACTGGAGATACATCCTACAACCACTCAATCCAGGCAATGCTCAGCCTAGTCACAGCAGGATGTGGCTACATTCCAAGGCACTTAACCCATAGGAAACCTGTGGACTCTTGCCATGCTCAGAAGCAAAATGATAAACTGCTCCATTGTGAAAAGGAATGAAAAGTCACAATATCTTTTTCTAAACAAATGACTCAGAACTCCAACAATGTCTTTGAAATCTCCCTTCTCTACTGACATCTTTTTGGGATGGTTATGGTAGTAGAGCAAGTTACCCACCATGGACTGGATCAGTCCTCAGGAGACATACGTCCCCGGTAATGCTCAGCTCCCAGTGGAGTGTGAAACATCATCTTTTTCTCATTCTCAATAATAGAGGAATAGACTTCAAAAACAGACTTATTTCTGTGGGATCAGTGGTGATATCCCCTTTATCATTTTTCATTGTGTCTATCTGATTCTTGCCTTTTTTCTTCTTTATTAGTCTGGCAAGTGGTCTATCTATTTTGTCAATCATTTCAAAAAACTAACTCCTGGAATCATTGATTTTCTGAAGGGTTTTTCATGTCTCTATCTCCTTCAGTTCTGTTCTGATCTTATTTATTGTCTTCTGCTAGCTTTTGAATTTGTTTGCTCTTGCCTCTCTAGTTCTTTTCATTGTGATGTTAGGGTGTTGATTATATCTTTCTTGTTCTTCCTGTGGGCATTTGGTGTTATAAATTTCCCTCTAAACACTGCTTTAGCTGTGTCCCAGAGATTCTGGTACATTGTGTCTTTGTTCTCATTGGTTTCAAATACCTTATTTATTTCTGTCTTAATTTTGTTATTTATCCAATAGTCATTCAGGAGCAGGTTGTTCAGTTTCCATGTAGTTGTGTGGTTTTGAGTGAGTTTCTTAATCCTGAGGTCTAATTTGATTGCACTGTGGTCAGAGAGACTGTTTGTTATGATTTCCATTCTTTTACGTTAACTGAGGAGTGTTTTACTTCCAATTATGTGGTTGATTTTAGAATAAGTGTGATGTGGTGCTGAGAAGAATGTATATTCTGTTGATTTGGGGTGGAGAGTTCTGTAGATGTCTATTAGGTCTGCTTGGTCCAGAGCTGAGTTTGAGTCCTGAATATCCTTGTTAATTTTCTGTCTCACTGATCAGTCTAATATTGACAATGGGGTGTTAAAGTCTCCCACTATTATTGTGTGGGAGTCTAAGTCTCTGTGTAAGTCTCTAAGAAGTTGCTTTATGAATCCAGGTGCTCCTGTATTGGGTGCATATGTATTCAGAATAGTTTAGAATAGTTAGCTCTTCTTGTTGCATTGATTGTGTTACCATTATGTAATGCCCTTCTTTGTCTTTTTTGATCTTTGTTGGTTTAAAGTCTGTTTTATCAGAGACTAAGATTGTAACCCCTGCTTGCTTTTTTGGTTTCCATTTGCTTGGTAAATATTCCTCCATCCTTTATTTTGAGCCTATGTGTGTCTTTGCATGTGAGATGGCTCTCCTGAATACAGCACACCAAAGGGTCTTGACTCTTTATCCAATTTGGCATTCTGTGTCTTTTAATTGGGGCATTTAGGCCATTTACATTTAAGGTTAATATTGTTATGTGTGAATTTGACCCTGTCATTATGATACTAGCTGGATATTTCACCCATTAGTTAATGCAGTTTCTTCAGAGTGTCAATGGTGTTTACAATTTGGTATGTTTTTGCAGTGGCTGGTACCAGTTTTTCCTTTCCATATTTAGTGCTTTCTTCAGGAGCTCTTGTAAGGCAGGCCTGGTGGTGACAAAATCTCTCAGCATTTGCTTGTCTGTAAAGGATTTTATTTCTCCTTCACTTTTGAAACTTAGTTTGGCTAGATATGAAATTCTGGGTTGAAAATTCTTTTCTTTAAGAATGTTGAATATTGGCCCCCACTCTCTTCTGGCTTGTAGGGTTTCTGCAGAGACATCTGCTGTTAGTCTGACTGGCTTCCATTTATCGGTAACCTGACCTTTCTCTCTGGCTATGCTTAATATTTTTTTTCTTCATTTCAACCTTGGTGAATCCGACGATTATGTGTCTTGGAGTTGCTCTTCTCAAGGAGTATCTTTGTGCTGTTCTCTGTATTTCCTGAACTTGAATTATGTAATGCCCTTCTTTGTCTTTTGCTTGTCTTTCTAGGTTGGGGAAGTTTGCCTGGATAATATCCTAAAGAGTGTTTTCCAACTTGTTTCCATTCTCCCCATCACTTTCAGGTACAACAATCAAACATAGGTTTCGTCTTTTCACATCTTCTCATATTTCCTGGAGGCTTTGTTCGTTCCTTTTCATTCTTTTTTCTCTAATCTTGCCTTCACGCTTTACTTCAGTAAGTTGATCTTCAATCTCTGATATCCTTTCTTCCACTTGATCTGATAGGCTACTGATACTTGCATATGCTTCATAAAATTCTCGTGCTGTGTTTTTCAGCTCCATCAGGTCATTTATATTCTTCTCTAAACTGGTATTCTAGTTGGCAATTCCTCTAGCCTCTACTTCTTCAAGATTCTTAGCTTCCTTTCACTGGGTTAGAACATGCTCCTTTAGCTTGGAAGAGTTTGTTATTACCCACATTCTTAAGCCTACTTCTGCCAATTCATCAAACTCATTCTCCATCCAGTTTTGTTCCCCTGCTGGCGAGGAGTTGTGAGCCTTTGGAGTAGAAGAGGCATTTTGATTTTTGGAATTTTCAGTCTTTTTGTGCTGAATTTTCCTCATCCTCGTGGATTTATCTACCTTTGGTCTTTGATGCTGGTGACCTTCGGATGGGGTTTTTGTGTGGATGTCCTTTTTGTTGATGTTGATGCTATTCTTTTCTGTTCATTAGTTTTCCTTCCAACAGTCAGGCCCCTCTGCTGCAGGTCTGCTGGAGTTTGCTCGAGGTCCATTCCAGACCCTTTTGCCTAGATATCACCAGTGGGAGGCAGCAGAACAGCAAAGACTGCTGCCTGTTCCTTCCTCTGGAAGCTTCATCCCAGAGGGGCACCCGACAGATACCAGGTGGAGCTCTCCCATATGAGGTATCTGTTGACCCTTGCTAGAAGCTGTCTCCCTGTCAGGAGGCACGGGGGGTCAGGGACCCACTTGAGGAGATTACTATAAACACCTCTATGCAAATAAATGAGAAAATCTAGAAGAAATGAATAAACTCCTGAACACATACACCCTCCCAAGACTAAACCAGGAAGAAGTTAAATCCCTGAATAGACCAATAACAAGTTTTGAAATTGAGGCAGTAATTAATAGCCTACCAAACAAAAAATGATTCACAGCCGAATTCTACCAGAGGTACAAAGAGGAGCTGGTACCATTCCTTCTGAAACTATTCCAAACAACAGAGAAAAAGGAACTCTTTCCTAACTCATCTTATGAAGCCAGCATCATCCTGATAACAAAACCTGGCAGAGACACACACAAAAAAGAAAATTTCAGGCCAATATCCTTGATGAGCATCAATGTGAAAATCCTCAATAAAATACTGGCAAGTCGAATCCAGCAGCACATCAAAAAGCTTATCCACCACCATGTCAGCTTCATCCCTGAAATGCAAGGCTGGTTCAACATATGTAAATTAATAAATGTAATCCATCACATAAAGAGAACCAATGACAAAAACCATATGATTATCTCAATAGATGCAGAAAAGGCCTTTGATAAAATTCAATACTCCTTCATGCTAAAAACTCGCAATAAAGTAGGTATTGATGGAACATATCTCAAAATAATAACTATTTATGACAAACCCACAGCCAATATCATACTGAATGAGCAAACTCTGGAAGCATTCCCTTTGAAAACTGGCACAAGACAAAGATGCCCTCTCACCATTCCTATTCAATAGAGTATTGGAAGTTCTGGCCAGGGCAATCAGGCAAGAGAAAGAGATAAAGGATATTCAAATAGGAAGAGGGGAAGTCAAATTGTCTCTGTTGCAGATGACACGATTGTATAATTAGAAAACCCCATTGTCTCCGCCCAAAATCTCCTTAAGCTGATAAGCAACTTCAGCAAATTCTCAGGATACAAAATCAATGTGCAAAAATCACAAGCATTCCTATACACCAATAATAGACAGAGAGCCAAATCATGAGTGAACTCCCATTCACAATTGCTACAAAGAGAATAAAATACCTGGGAATATAAGTTACAAGGGATGTGAAAGATCTCTTCAAGGAGAACTACAAACCACTGCTTAAGGAAATAAGAGAGGAAACAAACAAATGGAACAACATTTCATGCTCATGGATAGGAAAAATCAATAATGTGAAAATGGCCGTACTGCTCAAAGTAATTTATAGATTCAATGCAATCCCCATTAAGCTACCATTGACTTTTTTCACAGATTTAGAAAAAACTACCTTGAATTTCATGTGGAACCAAAAAACAGACTGTATAGCCAAGACAATCCTAAGCAAAAAGAAAAAAACTGGAGGCATCATGCTACCTGACTTCAAACTATACTACAAGGCTACAGTAACCAAAACAGCATGGTGCTGGTACCAAAACAGATATGTAGACCAATGGAACAGAACAGAGGCCTCAGAAATAATGCCACACATCTACAACCATCTGGTCTTTGACAAACCTCACAAAAACAAGCAATGGGAAAAGGATTCCCTATTTAATATATGGTGTTGGGAAAACTAGCTAGCCATGTGGAGAAAACTGAAACTGGACCCCTTTCCTTACACTTTATATAAAGATTAACTCAAGATAGATTAAAGGCTTAAACATAACACCTAAAACCACAAAAACCCTAGAAGAAAACCTAGGCAATACCATTCAGGACATGGGCATGGGCAAAGGCTTCATGACTAAAATACCAAAAGCAATGGCCACAAAAGCCAACATTAACAAATTGGATCTAATTAAACTAAAGAGCTTCTGCACAGCAAAATAAACTATCATCAGAGTGAACAGATAACCTACAGAATGGGAGAAAAATTTTGCAATCTATCCATCTGACAAAGGGCTAATATCCAGAATCTACAAGGAACTAAAACAAATTCACAAGGAAAAAAAAAAAAAAACCCATCAAAAAGTGGGCAAAGGATTTGAACAGGCACTTTTCAAAAGAAGACATTTATGCAGCCAACAAACATGAAAAAAAGCTTATCCTCAATGGTCATTAGAGAAATGCAAATCAAAACCACAGTAGACACCATCTCACCAGTTAGAGTGGTGATCATTAAAATATCAGGAAACAACAGATGCTGGAGAGGATGTGGAGAAATAAGAACGCTTTCACACTGTTGGTGGGAGTGTTAATTAGTTCAACCATTGTGGAAGACAGTGTGGCGATTCCTCAAGGATCTAGAACCAGAAATACCATTTGACCCAGCAATCCCATTACTGGGTATATACCCATAGGATTATAAATCATTCTATGATAAAGACACATGCACACGTCTGTTTACTGCAGCACTGTTCACAATAGCAAAGACTGGGAACCAAGCCAAATGCCCATCAATGATAGACTGGATGAGGAAAATGTGGCACATATACACCATGGAATACTATGCAGCCATAAAAAAGGATGAGTTCATGTCCTTTGCAGGGATATGGATGAAGCTGGAAACCATCTTTCTCAGCAAACTAACACAGGAACAGAAAACCAAACACCACATGTTCTCTCTCATAAATGGGAGTTGAACAATGATAATACATGGACACAGGAAGGATAACATCACACACTGGGGCCTGTCAGTGGGTGGGGGTAAGGGGAGGGATAGCAGTAGGAGAAATACCTAATGTAGATGATGGGTTGATGGGTGCAGCAAAGCACCATGGCACTTGGACACCTATGTAACAAACCTGCAGATTCTGCTCATGTATCCCAGAACCTAAAGTATAACAATAATTTTTAAAAATCTGACCTATTAAAAGGATGATGTAACACTAAAATAATAAACAGATTTTGTAAATAATTAAATTAAAATGACTATTGTTTTGCTTACTGACAACACTAATACAGAAGGCCTAACTTGAAAGATGGACTGCTATTATGCAGCCACATTCCTTTTTTGGTGAAATAAAAGCTAAGAGATAAACCTCTCTCTTAATATGTGTATGCAAATTTTAATATGCCATTGAAACCTTTAGTTCTACAGGAGGAATTGTGCTTTAGTTAAAGCAAGATAGCTTTAGGCTAGATATAAGTAAGAAATTCTTGTCAGAGTGTGATTAAACACTGAAGTAGGATGCTCAGAAAATATTTAAATGATTTCAAATGATATGTGGAATTAGCTATAGAAGAACTGGCTCAGTCACTCCAAATGATGAATCCTTTCTCCCTGTGTTGGACCTAGCCTCCCTTAGAAACAGCACCTGAATTTTAAAAACTTTTCAACTATATAGATGGTTTCAGTGGGAGTCTTACTGCCTTCTAGACATGAATTGGTAATATTTTTCATTGATATGTTGATTGGTGGCTACTAATAGGCATTAACTGGGTAGGAGACTGATATGATGAACATTCTACAATACTGAGACTATCTAACACAATAAAGAAATGTTTTACATTGTGCACAACTTTTGAAGAATACTTCACTAAATCATTAAGTAGGTGAAAAGCCTATTTGTATTCATCTGTAGCTACTTTCCATAATAAAACCAAAGTATTTTTAATACTGTTTTAATGTATACTAAATGCTCCAGAAATGCCACTACTGTGTTTATAGAGTGAATTTCTTGTTTTGTTTTGCAAAAAAAAATTTATACAGGGTTGTTAGTTATTTCAGAAAAACACACCCCAACAGTATTGCCATTCATGATATTTGGGCTTCAGTACACACTCCTATGTGTACTCATAGCTGTCACATTTTAAAGATGCTACAACTTGGTGGAAACATCTAGCTATTTACACTAACACAGTAGTGCCATAGGATTTGTATATTGAAAAATTCATTATTTTATTATAAATTACATTGCTTGTACTATAATTTTACATAATCATTTGGAATTATATTAATCTTTAATGCATATAGATATAGTTCAATAACTCTATGATTTTTAAATTTCAGGTTAGTAAAAGAGCATTACAGAATCCTTGCTATCAAAAGGGGACAGTGGAGATGATAGTCTGATTAATGACAGAACTAGATTATTTGAAAGCTGTTGGTCCTGGGCACTGGAATTAGAGAGGTTTCTCATTCAATTCTAAGAGGATTGCTATTTATATGAATGGCTGAAAACTAATACTATGAAAACTGGCAGACTCAAAAGTAACCCCAAAGCAACTGTTAAGGGTTTTATATTAAGTCCCCTAGTATGATATATAATCGAATGCACATTGTCTAAACACCTGCTTGGTCAAAAGGTCTGCCAGACCCAACAGGGCAGAGGGAGGGAGTGTTTTCTGAAGTCACAGACAGGGATAGCAGATTTTGTTGGGGTTGTAATTGAGTAAAAATCTTTTCTGAGGATTGTGGGATAATGCCTAAAGACAAACACACAAAGGTTTTTTTATAAATGAAATACAAAATAATATCAGAATAGTCTAGATACTTTCTATATTATGAGTCAAAACACAAAGTATAAAAGTTCAGGTACAGAGATAAATGTGGAATCCTCCAAAAGGAAGATAGTTACATAAGTCAGGAGTAAACGGTGAATATATTAGGGTGTGTTGAAGTCATTGGCATTGCCCAGAATAAGGAATATTTAACCCTGTTCTTTCCCTAGCATGGGATCCTTCATCCAGTTACATCAAGGTAAGAAATATAATTACCAAGGTATATCAGAGAGAAGATGGGACATACTCTCAACCATTGCTTCTCTTCCTCCACAGCAGCATCTCTATAATGCCGGAATTTATGTTAGGACTTCCAAGTGAAGCCTATTATATCACTGTCTTTTATAGATTGAAAGACACTGTTCTAACTCAAAACTACAGTTTTAATGTGTTTGTTTGGTTGGCGGCAGGCATGGATACAAAGTTAAGATAGACCATTGGTGGCCCTCAATGATCCATGCTTCCCATACTCACCTCTTGTCCAATCCCTTCCCATACTGACTCTGGACTTGACCATGTGACTTATTTTAACCAATAGGACACAAGCAGAGGAATGATAAGCACTTACACATCATGTCTTCCTACCAGGAAATTCTCTCTTGAAATATTCGTAGTGTGAGGAAGTTCAGTTTAGCCACATGGAGAGGCCAAGTAGAAAATAATGAAGGAAACTAGACAACAGCCAGAACCGAGGCCCAAGATAGATGGCTCCAGTGATACAGTCACAGGCAGCTCCCAACTATTTGAGCTTCAGAGCTGAAGCCCTGGAAAAGATGAAGAGACAATCTATCTTCGTGCCATGTGTCATTTCTTGGCTTGCAGAAGGAAAAACACACACACACACACACACACACAACACACACATACACACACACACAACACAGTATTTGGTTCAAATTCCTAAGTGATGTAAGATAAGTGAAACAGGAAGTCTTTATGATTCCTCAGCTAAGGGGTCAAGGTTGCTGTAGGTATGAAAGCAAAGATGATCTGTTTCAACTCTAGTTTTTCATAGAAATGCTGCTAAAATTCCCTGTCCTTCCTTCTGGACTGAAATTCAAAGTACCTCTGGATGCAATAAACACTATTTTCCAATACCAAATAATATAAGAGTTTTGGCATAATGTGGATTAAATTATTTTCTACTTGCTTATTTTAAATGTCAGTGTCATGGCATTGCTATGGCATCACTGGAAATTCTCAAAAATAGAAAATGATGTGGAAGATTGTTAGTTTGACTTCAAAAATTAAAAACTTACTAAATACAACAAGATTACATTTAGAGAGTGGAATTCACAGTCTACAGCTCACTGCATTTGCACATTAATATCTTTAATATTAATTTAGTGGTATATAGCTTACTAGGCAAATTGGTCTTCCATGTACTGTAAGACAGTTAGAAATATACAAATATTTGAATCTTTTAAATTCTCAAATTTAGCTCCACATCCCATTGACTGTCTTATTGCCTTTAGTGGAACATGAGGGTCATGGTATTTTATTTCCTTCATCAAGTATCTATTTGAAAATTGCACACCAACTACATAAGATTTGGAAGTTCTCCATTAACGCCAGAAAGGCCACCCCCAACCCTCCACGCTGGCCATGCTCACATCAGCCCTGATGCCATTCTGATTGAATAACTGTTTTTATAAAAGTGTACGTAAGCACTCAGCAGAGCATAAATTAGTAGTTGTGTAGAAAATATTGCTTCACCCTGCTACCAGCTTGAAAGGACGTGCTGTCTCTAAATGTACACCATTTGGTAAACACGTGCTGGGACTTCCAAAGGCTCAGAAACCATCAAGGTGGAAGGTAGCTCAACAGCAAAATTTCAGTTGTTTTCTTCCCTCTCTGTTCTAATATGAGACATGGAACAACCTACAAAACTTCTCCAAGTCCCAGTTTACTGAGAAGTAGACTTAAATTTCTACATTGTATGGTTGTTTGAAAATAAAATTAGAGATACAATTATATGCAGATGTGTTATGATGTGTCAGTAGTTTCTAGTGGGGAAAAGAGGAAGCTGTTTGGTAATAAATATTACTGTGCAAATCCAAGATAGTATTTTTAAAAACATTGTTTTTGAAGTATCTAAAGTTTGAACCAAAGAAAAGTTTACACCGACCTCGAGATTGGCAATTTGTAAAAATTAAGAGTAAAGTTTTTATTAGTAGTAGGTATTGAATAGATTCCCACTTACTTTAACAACAAAAAGTTTTAATTAAATTTAAAGTTGTTTCCTTTTTTTATAATGAAATTAATTTCCAAGACAAACTAAAATGTATACAGATGGCTACATCTCTAAGGAGCATACTTAAGCAGCTAAATTATTTTAGCCTTAAAATATCATGCAATGCTTTTGCAGAATTAATTTAAAATGGCATTTTCTTCTGTTTTATTTTCAACTATGTACTAGTTGTATAAACTTACCTAATACTTCAACTATGACCTAATCCAATAGGAGATTATCATACTTTAAATATTATTTCTGGAATTCTGTAGAAAAGGAAAATGTAGGTTGAAAAATATAGCCATATTTGTAGACTAGAAAGGGGAATCTTAAATGAGAAGCTAGAAACCATCACACCATTGCAGTTTAAAGAAACATCCAGGGCAATATTAGAAGAAAGAGGTAGGAGACTGTGATTGCAGGAGGAAATTGAAGGGACATGTGCGTAACGAACTGAAGAACTTCCATGCTGATGTCAACTTAATTTCATTAATTCTATTTTGCTATTACATAACAGTTTTGCCTCACTCCTCCCAAATCTACTGTCTTGTATTATTTCTATTTTTCTTTGTGGCTGTGCATAACTTCATACAGCATGAACTTTCGATACAATTTCCATATGCTACGAAGTTCCATATGCTACAAAGTTCCATATGCTAAGAAGATTGTAAAGGCCTTCAAATCTCCCAAAGAGTCAAGGATAAATTCCAAAAGTGAATTCTATGGAATAATGGAAAATAAATTGGACTAAATCCCAGAAGTCATGGGTTCTTTCTTACTCCTACAAGGTGCATTTGTGCAAGCCACTTAACCTTTCTTAGCCTCTATTCCTGTTCTATGTAAAAAGGAAATAACAATGTCTTTATCCCAAGGTCGTTGTGGATTTTGAAATAAAATAAAAATGTAAAAAGGTCATGTGTGCCTGACGAGCTTCTTCACAAGAAAAAAGTGTAGGAGATCGGTCAAGATGTTGGGAGAAACTACAGAAAAAATGTTGCAAACCTTCTTGGAAGGCCAGGAGGTTTTACAAAAACTTCAAAAGAGGATTTGGCTGAAGGCAGCCAGATTCTCTTATCCGGAGCCTGAAAGTAAAGGTTAGATAACAAGGGGAGATAAAGAAATTGATCTAGATAAGTTACTTAGGCCTTGGAACCTGGCCGTTAATCATCCACAAGCAGGACTGCTGTCTCGAGGAGTGTGGGGGTGGGGGTGACCATGTTAATTGCCCCACAAGTGTGTTGACTCAAAGCCTTTGTCATTAAGTCTGTACTAAATAAATGCCCGCAGCACTGGCTTTTTGGGGCTGCAGCTACTGTGACTCTTTACAGCATCCTCCTCAACATCTGTGAGTGGCCCGGTCCCCTAGTCACACAGCTAGGCAAAAAACCTGTGTCTGCATACATTTTTCATCCATCCTTTGGCCACGGTCTGTGGGTGGAGCCCAGGAGGTGGTGCCCCGCGTGAGGAACGCTTCAACAGATCACTACAGAACCCTAGAAAATGAAGGTGAAGAGACTGTGCAGTCAGTAAGTCAGTAAGTCACTGGTGCCCATTCAGGATTTCCAAGTTCGAAGGAACTGTTCAGGCTAGGGTTTCATCATGGTACAAGAGTTATCAGCTCAACAGCAACAGCATATAAAAATATTGAAACAGCTGCTTAAAGCTAGGGGAGCCTGGGTTTCACAGGCTCAAATAAGGGATTTAATGCAAACTGTTTTTTCCCATTACCCATAGTTCCCAGAAGAAGGCAAGCTAGACTTAGAGCTCTGGGAACAAGTGGGGAGAAATCTTAAACATCATCATGCACAAGGGTAATGGGTTACAGTAACATCTTTAACATTATGGGCTTTAGTTAGGACTGCTTTGGTCCCACTATACACAGACAGCCTCTAAAGGGAAGGGAGGAGGAACCCTCACCTACCTTGCTGCCTTTTCTCTCTCAGGCCCGCCATTTCCGGGCAAAAATACCAAAGAGGAAATGGAGGTTTTGCCTCAGCCCCCTCCTCCAATAAATTGGAAAAAAGACAAGGGATATGCTACAGCTATGGGACCCTGTCTTAGGCAAGAGGCATTAGAAGGGGAGTGCTAGGCCTGCCTGGTAATGCAAAATCGACAAGGCAATCAGGTATATGAACCCATTTCTTTTAACGCTTATAAAGAGATAAGAAGAAACATTAAAGAAAACGGAGCCGCTAGCCCATTTATGAAAGGAATGATTGAAGCCATGGCAGACACCTTTCCTATGACCCCATGGGTCAGTGCTAGCTAAAACAACCTTGGAGCCCAGCCAGTACCTCCTCTGGAGGTCAGAATATGATGAGCTGTGCGAACAACAAGCCAACCAGAATCAAATGGCCGGGCAAGACATAACAGCTGCTATGTTCCAGGGCATGGGTCCCTATGCCGATGTACAACAACTAAATTTTGATCCCTGGGTCTATACACAAGTTTCTTTGTGTGCTCTTAGGGCTTGGGATCGAATTCCCAAAAGGGGAGTTCAACAGGGATCTTTTATAAATGTTTGACAAGGGCCTCAGGAGCCATTTGTTGAATTTATCAATTGGTTAACCCAGGCAATTAACAGACAAATTAATCATGCCCAGGCCGCTGATATCTTACTGCTGCAATTGGCTTATGAAAATGCTAACCTCGACTGCCAGCAAGCAATGCAGGCCGTCAGAGGTAAGGCAGCCACACTCGGGGAACTTATATGAGCATGTTAAAGAAGGAAGTTGTCTTCCTTCTTTATTCCTTCCTTCTTTATTTCATCTAAAGATGAAGAAATAAAGAAAAATAAGTAAGAGATCTTAATTTTCATCTCTGAATGCCAAACACATTGCCACTATGCAATAAGTGTACATATGTCTGTATGTTTGTTTTTTATACTCTATATGGTAGTATGCTGGGGCTGAAGGTTTCCTTTTAAAATGTAATTTTGTAAATGAGTATGATAGCACATATATAAATATTATCTATCTATTTATTCAGTATGAAAGTGTGTCATTGTGTTTTAGTCTGAAATATCATTTCACGTGGAGAATTCCTTACTGTCAACCAGTTCCTTGTTTAGTTCATAGTGAATGATATTCATTTGTATCAGATGGCACCAACTATGCTCAGTAATGAGCCAAGTTTTAATATTGAATTGAGCTCAGGTTGTGCCTGTATGACAACTTTTTTGTGCAAGGCTGACATTGTAAGTCATAGGAAAGCAGACATCAGTGTGTCAAGCACTCTGTGCCTGGCACTTTGCTAAGAAATTTACATATATTTTCTCACTTAATCGTCACAAAATCCTCCGGTGAAGTAGACATTTCACAGTTAAGTGCTTTATAAGCATTATCACATTAAATTGTTACAACAAATTTCAAACATGGATACTATTACCCCTTCTCTAGAAATTAAAACAAACAAACAAACAAAAAAACACAAATGTTAAAAAAAAAAGTTGAATCAGTTGAACAAGGTCCCTTAGGTATTAAGCATGGGAGAATAAATTCAAACTCAGGTCTTTTAGACTTTACTACTATACCACATGGCATAGTTTTAGCAGAAAGAAGAATGCAGACATTTTAGAATAGATAGTAAACTCAAGTGCCAGAGTCAAAGCATTTGGCAAATTTAAAGGAGAAATTCCCTAATAGCATCTCCGTGAATCAATTTGCATTCATCCAGTCCAGTCAACTTTTGTCCTTGCCTTGTGAGATTTTTATACCATGTAAACACCATCAAAATATTACACAGAGGAAAGAAACTTGTGGAGACAAATAAAGAAGGAGAAGGAGGTTAAGGAGGAGCAGGTTAAGGAAAAGGAGGAATGTGAGAGTTAAAGGAGAAAAAAAAGAGGAGAAATAAGGAATAAATCATTTCTAAATGATAATATGGCAGGAATACAGAATGGTGACTACAGTATATGAAACCAGTACACGGAAAACTAAATTATATTCTTACTAGAGAAGGTCAAACATGCATATAATTGAAATTTTTAAAAAAGAAAATAAAAATGATGGGTCAAAATTAATATTTAAATAATTTAAAGTTTACACTTAACTTTACATACTAAACTCTGTTTACAAAATGAATAGTAATAGAAGAAAACAGACTGCATTTATATAAAACAACTCTAAGGAAAAACAAAATCCAAAACAAAACATCTTAGGTAATAAAATATTTTCTCTCAAAATCAGTCACAAAATATAAGAAATCTATAATATTGTATTAGTTTCGATAGTTTCTGTAATAAATTACCACAAACTTGGTGGCTCAAAGCTACATAAATACATCATCTTACAGTTCCAGAAATCAATTTCACTGAGTTAATTTCAAGGGTTGCTACCAGGAGTGTTGGTTCTTTCTGAAGATCTAGGGGAGAATTCATACTCCACCTTTTCTAGCTTCCGGAGGCATGCATTCCTTGGCTTGTGACCTTCCCCTGTCATCATTCTCTACTCTTGCTTTCAGTGTTACATCACTTACCTCCTCCGGTTCAGTCAAATCTTCTCTGCTTCTACTTTATATGATTACTTGTGATTACAATTAGAATCCACCCAGATAATCCAGGATAATCTTCTCATGTAAAGATCCTTAGTCACATCCACACAGCCCCTTTTGCCAGATAAGGTAACATTCTCAAGTTCCAGGGATTAGGACATGAATAACTTTGAGGACCATTATTGCCATGATTTAGACTACTATAATCACTCTCTAACCTTTAAATATCCTAACACATAGCTGTGGGATATGTAAAAAAAATGAATCTATTATTTAAAACTCAAGCACAGAAATGGACAAAAACAGAAACCAATAAAATACGATGATTTAATTGAAAAATATATAGAAGCAGAAAAATATAAAATCATCTCTAAAATGAAAAGAAAACTATAATATCTAAGGGTGAATATATATGAAAATTAAATAAGAAATATTTCAAACAGACAAGATAATGAAAATGAATGAAATAAAGAGTAAAAGAAGTCAAAGAGAAAGTAGTTGAAATTGAAAAAAAAGGAAAAGAAGTACCATGATATATTGTGAAAAATAAAATGAAAATATTGGAACAGAACCAATATGTAAAAGAGATCCAAGAAACATTTCTAGATGATAATAGGACTGAAAGGGTCCGCAAAGTGACTGGAATAACTTACTGGCAATAATCAAGTTTTTGATGTATTATAGTAAAATTATTAGAATTCAAAGATAAAGAAAATGTCGTCAGTGGCTCCAAACAAAAAGATAAAATAAATAACTTACAATGATAAGACAATTACACTACATCAGGCTCTTCAAAAACAACATCTATATAAATCAACAATGGTGCAACATTTTCTAAAAAATAATAATAATAATAATAATTTAAAAATGTATGAACAAAAGATTTTCTATTAAGTACCTAAGCTATTGGAAAACAATTTTAAACCTTCCGGAATTTAGACAATACTGTACACATGTATCTTTTCTGAGCAAGCTATTACAGGTTGAGCTTTATCCAACCAAGAGATGACTGGGAAAACTTTGGCAAACAGACTGATGATGCTTGTTTCATATATTTAATTATAGAACTGAGTCCAAAACAAAAGGTGTAAGAATAATATGTATGCATGATATGGTTTGGTTGTGTTCCTATCCAAATCTCACCTTGAATTCCTATGTGTTGTGGAAGGGACCCAGTGGGAGATAATTGAATCATGGGGGCAAGTCTTTCTCCTGCTGTTATTGTGATAGTGAATAAGTCTCACAAGATCTGATGGTTTTAAAAAGAGGACTTCCCCTACACAAATTATTTCTCTGCCTGCTGCCATCCATGTAGGACATGACTTGCTCTTCCTTGCCTTCTGCCATAATTGTGAGGCTTCTGGAGCCACTTGGAACTGTAAGTCCAAGTAATCCTCTTCCTTTTGTAAATTGCCTAGTCTCGGGTATGTCTTTATCAGCAGCGTGAAAGTGAACTAATACAATGCATTATATGTTCTTATAAAATTAAAAAGATGCAACTAAAAATTAGGAGTATATGAGAGAGATAAAAAGTAGAATCAGTCATAGACTGTTTTGTAAAGAGACTAGTTAAGACTAGCCAACCAGGTAGTAATAGGTCAGCAATAAGTATGAGAAGAGAAGATTAAGAGCACTATAAAAGTTACAGATGTAAAGATAATCTCTATGGCAAACAAACCCCAAATCTTTATAAATACCAAAAGGAGCTTTTTAAAGCAAGGAAGACACCAAATACCAAAAGAAACACAGTAAATATGATATAATACGTAGATTAGATCAAACATAACAGTCATCGAAAATGTTTATATATCTAATTCATCATTTAATGGAAACACATTTTCAAGCTGGTTTATAAAGCAGAAGCTACCTCTATGTGTATACAAAACACCTTCCTAAAATATAATGATTCAAAGAGGCTGAAAACAAAGAGATAAAAGCAAAACAAAAGAGAACAAAACAAAAGCAGCTATTACAATCTTGATAAACAAAGTCAAATCCTAGACCAAAACAAACAAACAAAAAAAATGGCACAATAATGCCTTTTTGTAAGACAAATAAGACACAACAATGCTAAGAGCACATGCTTGGAAGAAAAACAGCTTTGAGTTCTACTTCTCCCTAAAACTTTGAGGTGTTCAGTTAAGTTCACTATCCTGAACCTCAATTTCTTCACATATGAAATGGTAGTAATACATTTACCACAGAGAGTACTTTCCCTTTGTGGTAAATACAATCCACATTCAAATAATGGGAAATAATTCCTGTTACCAACCAGATATTTTAATACTGAGTGGATTTACATGCTTTTTAGTAGTTTCTATGTCCAGAATATTTGTAGGTGGTCTGTAGATTCTTTTTGAAGTACATCATTTAAAATTAAGAACATTCTGGCTCTTCTGAATGCCCATGATGACTGAACCATAGTTTAGCTGTGACTTTCCAAAGGAAGTGTATTAGTCCATTTTCACGCTGCAGATAAAGATATACCCGAGACTGGGCAATTTACAAAAGAAAGAGGTTTAACTGGACTTACATTTCCACGTAGTTGGGGAAGTTTCACAATCATGGCAGAAGGCATGGAAGAGAAAGTCCTGTCTTACATGGATGGCAGCAGGCAAAAAGAGAAGAGGGACAAGCAAAATGGGTTTCCCCTTATCAAAACATTAGATCTCATGAGACTTATTCACTACCATAAGAACCATATGGGAGAAACCGCCCCCATGATTCAATTATCTCTCACTGCATCCCTCCCACAACATGTGGGAATTATGGGAGTACAATTCAAGATTAGAATTGGGTGGGGACACAGCCAAATCATATTAGAAAGCATCCCTTAGTCTCTTGTGATAAACACACATAGAAATAACTGATAAGAGTTTATACAGATTTTAGCAAAACGCTTTTCTTTTGCCTCCTTTGGAATAAAAACAAATTTACTGAATTATGCTATGTACCAAGTACATATGGCTCTGTTTCTTGTGTGTTATTCATTTTGATTCCACAAACTTTTATTGAGGGACTACTGTACCAGGCACTAAGGGCTGCCGGTTGCAGATACATAAAACGTAGAGTCACAATTCTCAGTGACCTCACAAGGTAGCCTGATATCCTCATTTCCTTTATTCTAAGGAGTTTGTATGCTTCCATCCTATGGATTCTGGAAATGATTACTTGTTCGCAAATCGGGCTGGAGAACCTCTAAACATTCATACGTGGTGGCAGTTGAAGCTTGGGCACCCAGTCAATAGGACTGTCCAATGTAGATCCATAAAGGAACCTCACCTTGGCTTTCACAGATTGGATTGGTTGTCCATAGATGAGTCGGCAAAATCAGAGCTTTCACTCTCTGCAGCCACATAGGCAAGAAATTTCTCATTAGGGCACTAAAAGAAGGGAATAAGAAGAGAGGAATGAAAAAAGGAAGGGATGGAGAGAGGACTACAAGAAAAAGGAAGGGAAGAAAGAGAAGATAAAGTGAACATGCACCTTGTATATATTTATAGATCTTCAAATGCCACATACTTTGGCCTTTGAATATCACTAAGATGTACCTGCTTTTGACTTCAGCTTTTGCATTATGTATTTATGTAAAATACATTTAACCAGGAGGAGCCTTTGAAATTCTCATTACTTTTCCATGTGGGAAAATTATAAAGCTGTTTCTGCTCATACCAACTCAGGGAGAGTTGTCTGAGGTCCTCAGCAACTTAATTATTTAATCTGAACCTAACCATGTTATGTCCCTCTTCTCTTTCCTGTTACCTGATTGATTGGCATGAAATTATACCAAAGTTATTACATTTTATTAAATCTGTTAGTGTTCCCATTTTGTTGCACCATTATTGATTTTAAATGCATTACATATGATCAGTTTGATCCCAGCTATATAATATCTAATAGTTTGCCACCTACAGAATTTCCAGGTGCACTTTTGGTTTACAGAATAAACAGAGAATTTTGGGCCTCAGCCCTGAGTGAAAATTGAAGACATTTACTAGAATGGTAGAAACTGAAAGGACTGACATCTAAAGATATGAGCTGTTTTTGTTTTGTAAGACTTGAATATTTTAAGACAACTTTTAGCAAATAGTTTATTGGATGCTACCAATCCCCCGAGTGAACAATTTATTTATGTAAAAACACAGCAAAGTCTATTAAAAAGATAGACATTGTAGTATTTTTTTGCTTTAAGGCCTAACCAATTAGATAACATAAAAATACAATTTAATTGTTCTGTAAGTATGAGTTTTAACAATCCATCTTTGACTTTGTCTATGGACTAACTTCCATGCCTTGCATCAAGATAGTACAGATTTAATTTTTAATATTTTGGATATTATGACTATGTTTTCTGACAGTTTAGATAATGAAAATAAGAACAATTACAATACCAGTGCTAGCATGACCCAGATTTCTCCAAAAAGAGGGCTAAATATCTGTATTATTTTAATCCAGTGAGAAAATATACCTATAACTGGACTTGGGAGGGAAATGATGTAAAGGGAGTACTGGAAATAATTTGGGAATAAGTAGGAAGAAGAAGAAGATATGAAAGCACATATGAAATCTAAACCTCACAAGTTTAGAGTTAGATGAGCTAATTAAGATTTTTTCATCTCCCAAAAAGATGATTCTCAATGAAAAATAGCAGCCACTGAATTAATGTGGGCATTGTTTGCAAATGAACACACACTATTGTTTCATTTCCTATATTGCCCTATGAAACTGAGTAAAGTTACATTTCTTGACTCAGATGTATCAACTAAAATTTTTACGGGCAAACAAAAGGAGATATTTGAAAACAGATATGTTAACCCCCTACAGTGTACAGCTGATTCTGTCAGATTATATCAACAATCATACTTTTTATAGTATATCAAGTGATAAGCTGAATCTTGGCAAAAATATTCTTTAAAAACCTGCTCTCTTTTGCTCGTACATACTTCTACTTGAATAATGCAGTTTGAAATTGTTTTCTTGATTTTTATGAAGGTTTTAATAAAAATTCAGTAAATGTAAAAAAAATAAAAGAAGATTGCTGATAACTTGTCCAAATGCAATCTAAACTTTGCTTAGAAATCTGCATATTTGATCAACAGGGCAAATGTAAACTTTTGCAAGCTTCAGTCTGTAAACAGTTTATCAAATAAAATGGAAAGATCTTACGTGATAAATGCCCTGCATACCTTGTACACAACACTGTTAAAAAGAAATGTTATTGGTTTCCTATGATATTGAGGATTTATAATGAAAAAATTTTTATTACTTTTCTATTTCCTCAAAATGTGTAAAAGCAGTTAATGATTTTCTACTTTATTGAAATAAAAGGAGACAGACTTTCATGTGCCTGCAAGATGACTCTCTTTGATGTCCTTGATATGAAAATGTTGGCCTATTGTAAAATAATATTTCAAAGTTTGAGAAAAAAATGTTTTCCCATTTCTCAGTATCTTTACTCATATTGTAACTTATTTGGAATCCAACTCTGATTTTACAAGTTCATATTCTCTCTTTGTATTAAAACTGCTTTCCCAGAGAGATTTAAATGATGATGAAATCCAATGTGCTTCTAAATGATTAAAAATGATGAACATTTAGACATTCATAGTCAACATTATGATTTATACAAAAAGACCTGATTGGCAAACAGTTCATTTATCAAAACAAGCCTATAGATAGAAAGTGGATGACATTATTGTCAGTGTTTCAGATTTTAGCAATTCTAATAGGTGTATAGTTGAAATATCTCATTGTTATTTTAACTTGCAGTTCCCCGATGACATATGATGTTTTATATTCTTATTTTCCATCTGTATGTATTTTTTGGTGACGTTCAGATATTCAATGTATTTTATAATTGGATGGTTTTTTAATTGTTGAATTTTAAGAGTTCTTTGCATATTTTAAATACAAATCCTTTGTCATCTGTATATTTAGCAGTTTCCCTTAGTCTGTAACTTACCACTTCATTCTCTTAACACTGCCTTTTCACAGAGCAGAAGTTTTAAATTTCAATAAAGTTCCATTAAGTTTTTTTTCATGAATTATGTTAGTGTAGTTATATTTAAAAATTGATCCTCAAGGCCGGGCGTGGTGGCTCACGCCTGTAATCCCAGCACTTTGGTAGGCTGAGGCGGGCGGATCACGAGGTCAGGAGATTGAGACCATCCTGGCTAACACGGTGAAACCCCGTCTCTACTAAAAACGCAAAAAATTAGCCGGGCGTGGTGGCGGGCGCCTGTAGTCCCAGCTACTTGGGAGGCTTAGGCAGGAGAATGGTGTGAACCTGGGAGGCGGAACGTGCAGTGAGCCGAGATAGCGCCACTGCACTCCAGCCTGGGCGACTAAGCGACACTCCGTCTCAAGAAAAAAAACAAAAAAAAATTGATCCTCAAACTCAAGACAGTTTGACTATATTTTTGTAGGTTTAATTCTGGGATCTCCAGTACGTTTCATTTGATTAGATTGTCTGTCCTTTTACCAATACCACATTGTCTTGATTACTGTTACTTTATAGTCTGTAATGTCAGGTAGCATCAGTCCTTCGATTTTGTCCTTCATCTTTAATATGGTTTTAGCTATTCTGAGTCTTTAGATCCTCCTTACCCATGGTTTCACTTTGTGATTTTAGTTACCCACAATCAACCACAGTCCAAAAATATTAAATGGAAATTTCCAGAAATAAATAATTCATAAGTTATAAATTACACACCATTCTGAATAGCATGGTGAAATCTCACACTGTCCCCTCTGGACGTAATTCATTCTTTGGTCCAGTGTATCTGCACTCTATCCCATTGTTGCCTGTTCATCATTTAGTAGCCGTCTTTGGTTCAGATAGACTGTCCCAGTATTGCAGTGCTTGTGTTCAAGTTACCCTTATTTTACTTAATAATGACCCCAGAGTGAAAGAGTACTATGCCTAATTAATAAATTAAACTTCATAATAGGTATGCATGTTTGGGTAAAAAACATAGTGTGCATAGAGTTTAGTACTAACCACAGTTTTAGCTGTCCATTGGGATCTTGGAATGTATTCCCTGTAAATAAAGGAAAACCATATTTTTGAGTAAGTTTGTAAATATTCACAAGATAACATACTAGAATTTGAACTGAGATTGTCCTGAATATATTGATCAAGTTGGGGAAAACTGACATCTTAAAAATACTGAGTCTTCTTATTCATGAACACGAAATGTCTGTTTTTTCATGTAAATCTTCTTTGACTTCTTTTATCAGAGTTTTTTTAGTAGTCTTCATATAGGTCTTATACATATTTTGTTAGGTTTATACCTAAATATTTAATTTGCAGGATGTTAATGTAAGTGGTATTGTGTATTTAATATTGATTTCCAATTGTTCATTGCTGGTATATAGTAAAAGAATTGGCTTGTGTATATAATCTTACTTTCCGCAATCTCACTATAATTGCTTATGAGTTCCAAGAGGTTTTTCTCGCTGTTGATTATTTGGAATATGCTAAATAGACACTTATGAGATCTGTTAATCATGACAGTTTTATTTTTTCCTTCCAGTCTGTATATTTTTTATTTCCTTTTCTTGTTTTATTGCATTAGTTAAGACTTTCAGTATAACATTAAGAGAGGCAAAAGGGGACATGCTTGCTTCGTCCCTGATCTTAGAGAGAAAGCATCTAGTTCCTCGTCATTAATTATGATGCTACCTGTAGGTTATGTTTACTGTTTGCTCTAGTTGTAGATTTCAGGGGCTAAAATTTCCTCTAGTTCCCTTTTTTTCTCCCTTCCCCACTATTGCCCTAGGGTTTTCTTAGAGATGCCTTAAATAGGGTCTAAGACTTGGAGTTCTTTCAACATAATCTCCTGTGTTAGATAGATGTGATGGTAAAGTACGGGATTAGGGAAAGCATTCTGTAGTTGTATTATTAGGTCTCAGTCTTTGAGGGTAGGCTGTGCCCCTGGGCTGTGACCTTTACACATGATCCTCCACTTTTCTTTTTCTCCTCTTACTTACGTGAGACAGGAGAGCAAGAAGGAACTGGAGCTGAGTATTTTCCTCTGCCCAGGTCAGTTGAACGCTGATAAAAACCTAGACAAGACCCTTGTGCTCTGGCAAAACTGTTTCCCTAGAGGGCAGACTTTTGTTAAGAAAAACAGAATGCTCTGGACTTACTTTATAAATGCCTGTTTTCTCTCTGCCTATTCCAGAAGCATGAGAGGATTTTTCTCTGATCTTCATCCTGAGAACCTAGTGGGGCTTTTGCATGTGAAACTCACAAAAGTGTGGGGATGATCCTCCCCTAAATGGAACCCTTGAAGCTTTTAACTCCTAAGTTTGCAGTTAGTGGTGGCTCCAGTGGTAAACTTCTGCTCTTGGGCTCTGTTCCTGGTGAACTGTGAATCTCTTTATTTACCTGACTCTCCTATCAAAGTTTTGAACAGTGGCTTGACGTGTGATCTCAATTCTTTAAGGGATCCAAGAAGAGTTGATTTTTAGTTTGTTTAGCCCTTTCCTCACTGTGAAAGTCAGGGTCACAACATCCAAACTTTTATGTTGTACTAGAAACCGGAAGTCTCCAGATGACATTATTAAAAAGCTGTAAAGTAATCCCTATGAATTGCAAAAGCCTGCTATTGCTAGTAAGTAAAATACTAAGTGCTTTATTGCCCATTGCTTTTGTTGAGAGGATATTTAGTTTGAAGTTATCTTAATGGATTGACACCAGGTATGAATGTAATGTGACTTTGATAAGAGAAAAGCTCAAGTTGAAGTGAATTTTATATTTGACTATATTCAGTTGTTACCACATAAAAGAAAAAAAAAGAATATACTAAAGGCTATAAGCAGATCAGAGAAGAGTTATTGGAAAAAGAGACAGAGTAAAGACATCTTCTTACATTATAGCACAGAAAAAAAGTTATTTTTATTTTTCATTTATTTTATTTTATTTATTATTATTATACTTTAAGTTCTAGGATACATGTGCATAACGTGCAGGTTTGTTACATATGTATACTTGTGCCATGTTGGTGTGCTGCACCCATCAACTCGTCAGCACCCATCAACTCGTCATTTACATCAGGTATAACTCCCAGTGCAATCCCTCCCCCCTCCCCATGATAGGCCCCGGTGTGTGATGTTCCCCTTCCCGAGTCCAAGTGATCTCATTGTTCAGTTCCCACCTATGAGTGAGAACATGCGGTGTTTGGTTTTCTGTTCTTGTGATAGTTTGCTAAGAATGATGGTTTCCAGCTGCATCCATGTCCCTACAAAGGACACAAACTCATCCTTTTTTATGGCTGCATAGTATTCCATGGTGTAGATGTGCCACATTTTCTTAATCCAGTCTGTCACTGATGGACATTTGGGTTGATTCCAAGTCTTTGCTATTGTGAATAGTGCCGCAATAAACATACGTGTGCATGTGTCTTTATAGCAGCATGATTTATAATCCTTTGGGTATATATGCAGTAATGGGATGGCTGGGTCATATGGTACATCTAGTTCTAGATCCTTGAGGAATTGCCATACTGTTTTCCATAATGGTTGAACTAGTTTACAATCCCACCAACAGTGTAAAAGTGTTCCTATTTCTCCACATCCTCTTCAGCACCTGTTGTTTCCTGACTTTTTAATGATCGCCATTCTAACTGGTGTGAGATGGTATCTCATTGTGGTTTTGATTTGCATTTCTCTGATGGCCAGTGATGATGAGCATTTTTTCATGTGTCTGTTGGCTGTATGAATGTCTTCTTTTGAGAACTGTCTGTTCATATCCTTTACCCACTTTTTGATGGGGTTGTTTGTTTCTTTCTTGTAAATTTGTTTGAGTTCTTTGTAGGTTCTAGATATTAGCCCTTTGTTAGATGAATAGATTGCAAAAATTTTCTCCCATTCTGTAGGTTGCCGGTTCACTCTGATGGTAGTTTCTTTTGCTGTGCAGAAGCTCTTTAGTTTAATGAGATCCCATTTGTCAATTTTGGCTTTTGCTGCCATTGCTTTTGGTGTTTTAGACATGAAGTCTTTGCCCATGCCTATGTCCTGAATGGTACTACCTAGGTTTTCTTCTAGGGTTTTTATGGTGTTAGGTGTAACATTTAAGTCTCTAATCCATCTTGAATTAATTTTCGTATAAGGAGTAAGGAAAGGATCCAGTTTCAGCTTTCTACTTATGGCTAGCCAATTTTCCCAGCACCATTTATTAAATAGGGAATCCTTTCTCCATTTCTTGTTTCTCTCAAGTTTGTCAAAGATCAGATGGCTGTAGATGTGTGGTATTATTTCTGAGGACTCTGTTCTGTTCCATTGGTCTATATCTCTGTTTTGGTACCAGTACCGTGCTGTTTTGGTTACTGTAGCCTTGTAGTATAGTTTGAAGTCAGATAGCGTGATGCCTCCAGCTTTGTTCTTTTGACTTAGGATTGTCTTGGAGATGCGGGCTCTTTTTTGGTTCCATATGAACTTTAAAGCAGTTTTTTCCAATTCTGTGAAGAAGCTCATTGGTAGCTTGATGGGGATGGCATTGAATCTATAAATTACCTTGGGCAGTATGGCCATTTTCACGATATTGATTCTTCCTATCCATGAGCATGGTATGTTCTTCCATTTGTTTGTGTCCTCTTTGATTTCACTGAGCAGTGGTTTGTAGTTCTCCTTGAAGAGGTCCTTTACATCCCTTGTAAGTTGGATTCCTAGGTATTTTATTCTCTTTGAAGCAATTGTGAATGGAAGTTCATTCCTGATTTGGCTCTCTGTTTGACTGTCACTGGTGTATAAGAATGCTTGTGATTTTTGCACATTAATTTTGTATCCTGAGACTTTGCTGAAGTTGCTTATCAGCTTAAGGAGATTTTGGGCTGAGACAATGGGGTTTTGTAAATATACAATCATGTCATCTGCAAACAGGGACAATTTGACTTCTTCTTTTCCTAACTGAATACCCTTGATTTCTTTCTCTTGCCTGATTGCCCTAGCCAGAACTTCAAACACTATGTTGAATAGGAGTGGTAAGAGAGGGCATCTCTGTCTTGTGCCAGGTTTCAAAGGGAATTTTTCCAGTTTTTGCCCATTCAGTATGATATTGGCTGTGGGTTTGTCATAAATAGCTCTTATTATTTTGAGGTACGTTCCATCAATACCAAATTTATTGAGCGTTTTTAGCATGAAGGGCTGTTGAATTTTGTCAAAAGCCTTTTCCGCATCTATTGAGACAATCATGTGGTTCTTGTCTTTGGTTCTGTTTGTATGCTGGATTATGTTTATTGATTTGCGAATGTTGAACCAGCCTTGCATCCCAGGGATGAAGCCCACTTGATCATGGTGGATAAGCTTTTTGATATGCTGCTGAATCCGGTTTGCCAGTATGTTATTGAGGATTTTTGCATTGATGTTCATCAGGTATATTGGTCTAAAATTCTCTTTTTTTGTTGTGTCTCTGCCAGGCTTTGGTATCAGGATGATGTTGGCCTCATAAAATGAGTTAGGGAGGATTCCCTCTTTTTCTGTTGATTGGAATAGTTTCAGAAGGAATGGTACCAGCTCCTCCTTGTACCTCTGGTAGAATTCAGCTGTGAATCCATCTGGTCCTGGACTTTTTTTGCTTGGTAGGCTATTAATTATTGCCTCAATTTCAGAGCCTACTATTGGTCTATTCAGGGATTCAACTTCTTCCTGGTTTAGTCTTGGAAGAGTGTAAGTGTCCAGGAAATTATCTATTTCTTCTAGATTTTCTAGTTTATTTGCGTAGAGGTGTTTATAGTATTCTCTGATGGTAGTTTGTATTTCTGTGGGGTCGGTAGTGATATCCCCTTTATCATTTTTTATTGCGTCTATTTGATTCTTCTCTCTTTTCTTCATTAGTCTTGCTAGCGGTCTGTCAATTTTGTTGATCTTTTCAAAAAACCAACTCCTGGATTCACTGATTTTTTGGAGGGTTTTTTGTGTCTCTATCTCCTTCAGTTCTGCTCTGATCTTAGTTATTTCTTCCCTTCTGCTAGCTTTCGAATGTGTTTGCTCTTGCTTCTCTAGTTCTTTTAATTGTGATGTTAGAGTGTCAATTTTAGATCTTTCCTGCTTTCTCTTATGGACATTTAGTACTATAAATTTCCCTCTACACACTGCTTTAAATGTGTCCCAGAGATTCTGGTATGTTGTATCTTTGTTCTCATTGGTTTCAAAGAACATCTTTATTTCTGCCTTCATTTCGTTATGTACCCAGTAGTCATTCAGGAGCAGGCTGTTCAGTTTCCATGTAGTTGAGCGGTTTTGATTGAGTTTCTTAGTCCTGAGTTCTAGTTTGATTGCACTGTGGTCTGAGAGACAGTTTGTTACAATTTCTGTTCTTGTACATTTGCTGAGGAGTGCTTTACTTCCAATTATGTGGTCAGTTTTGGAATAAGTGCGATGTGGTGCTGAGAAGAATGTATATTCTGTTGATTTGGGGTGGAGAGTTCTATAGATGTCTATTAGGTCTGCTTGCTGCAGAGATGAGTTCAATTCCTGGATATCCTTGTTAACTTTCTGTCTCGTTGATCTGTCTAATGTTGACAGTGGAGTGTTGAAGTCTCCCATTATTATTGTATGGAGTCTAAGTCTCTTTGTAAGTCTCTAAGGACTTGCTTTATGAATCTGGGTGCTCCTGTATTGGGTGCATATATATTTAGGATAGTTATCTCTTCCTGTTGAATTGATCCCTTTACCATTATGTAATGGCCTTCTTTGTCTCTTTTGATCTTTGATGGTTTAAAGTCTGTTTTATCAGAGACTAGTATTGCAACACCTGCTTTTTTTTGTTCTCCATTTGCTTGGTAAATCTTCCTCCATCCCTTTATTTTGAGCCTATGTGTGTCTCTGCATGTGAGATGGGTCTCCTGAATACAGCAGACTGATGGGTCTTGACTCTTTATCCAGTTTGCCAGTCTGTGTCTTTTAATTGGAGCATTTAGTCCATTTACATTTAAGGTTAAGATTGTTATGTGTGAACTTGATCCTGCCATTATGATATCAACTGGTTATTTTGCTCGTTAGTTGATGCAGTTTCTTCCTAGCCTTGATGGTCTTTACATTTTGGCATGTTTTTGCAATGGCTGGTACCGGTTGTTCCTTTCCATGTTTAGTGCTTCCTTCAGGGTCTCTTGTAAGGCAGGCCTAGTGGTGACAAAATCTCTAAGCATTTGCTTATCTGTAAAGGATTTTATTTCTCCTTCACTTATGAAACTTAGTTTGGCTGGTTATGAAATTCTGGATTTAAAATTCTTTTCTTTAAGAATGTTGAATATTGGCCCCCACCCTCTTCTGGCTTGTAGAGTTTCTGCCGAGAGATCTGCTGTTAGTCTGATGGGCTTCCCTTTGTGGGTAACCCGACCTTTCTCTCTGGCTTCCCTTAAGATTTTTTCCTTCATTTCAACTTTGGTGAATCTGGCAATTATGTGTGTTGGAGTTGCTCTTCTTGAGGAGTATCTTTGTGGCGTTCTCTGTATTTCCTGGATTTGAATGTTGGCCTGCCCTACTAGGTTGGGGAAGTTCTCCTGGATGATATCCTGAAGAGTGTTTTCCAACTTGGTTCCATTTTCCCCCTCACTTTCAGGCACCCCAATCAGACGTAGATTTGGTCTTTTTACATAATCCCATACTTCTTGCAGGCTTTGTTCATTTCTTTTTCTTCTTTTTTCTTTTGGTTTCTCTTCTCGCTTCATTTCATTCATTTGATCCTCAATCGCTGATACTCTTTCTTCCAGTTGATCAAGTCAGTTACTGAAGCTTGTGCATTTGTCACGTATTTCTCGTGTCATGCTTTTCATCTCTTTCATTTCGTTTATGACCTTCTCTGCATTAATTACTCTAGCCATCAATTCTTCCACTTTTTTTTCAAGATTTTTAGTTTCTTTGTGCTGGGTACGTAATTCCTCCTTTAGCTCTGAGAAGTTTGATGGACTGAAGCCTTCTTCTCTCATCTCGTCAAAGTCATTCTCTGTCCAGCTTTGATCCATTGCTGGAGATGAGCTGTGCTCCTTTGCCGGGGGAGATGTGCTCTTATTTTTTGAATTTCCAGCTTTTCTGCCCTGCTTTTTCCCCATCTTTGTGGTTTTATCTGCCTCTGGTCTTTGATGATGGTGACATACTGATGGGGTTTTGGTGTAGGTGTCCTTCCTGTTTGATAGTTTTCCTTCTAACAGTCAGGACCCTCAGCTGTAGGTCTGTTGGAGATTGCTTGAGGTCCACTCCAGACCCTGTTTGCCTGGGTATCAGCAGCAGAGGCTGCAGAAGATAGAATATTGCTGAACAGCAAGTGTACCTGTCTGATTCTTGCTTTGGAAGCTTCCTCTCAGGGGTGTACTCCACCCTGTGAGGTGTGGGGTGTCAGACTGCCCCTAGTGGGGGATGTCTGCCAGTTAGGCTACTCAGGGGTCAGGGACCCACTTGAACAGGCAGTCTGTCCCTTCTCAGATCTCAACCTCCGTGTTGGGAGATCCACTGCTCTCTTCAAAGCTGTCAGACAGAGTCGTTTGTGTCTGCAGAGGTTTCTGCTGCTTTTGTTTATCTGTGCCCTGTCCCCAGAGGTGAAGTCTACAGAGACAGGCAGGTTTCCTTGAGCTGCTGTGAGCTCCACCCAGTTCGAGCTTTGCAGCGGCTTTGTTTACCTATTTAAGCCTCAACAATGGCGGGCGCCCCACCCCAGCCTGGCTGCTGCCTTGCGGTTAGATCGCAGACTGCTGTGCTAGCAATGCCGGAGGCTCCGTTGGCGTGGGACCCTCCCCGCCAGGTGTGGGATATAATCTCCTGGTGTGCCTGCTTGCGCAGTATTGGGGTAGGAGTTACCCGATTTTCCAGGTGTTGTGTGTCTCAGTTCCCCTGGCTAGGAAAAGGGATTCCCTTCCCCCTTGCGCTTCCCAGGTGAGGCGATGCCTGACCCTGCTTCAGCTCTCGCTGGTCTGGCTGCAGCAGCTGACCAGCACCGATTGTCCAGCACTCCCTAGTGAGATGAACCCAGTACCTCAGTTGAAAATGCAGAAATCACCAGTCTTCTGTGTCGCTCGCGCTGGGAATTGGAGACTGGAGCTGTTCCTATTCCACTTTGTTCATTTCTTTTTCTTCTTTTTTCTTTTGGTTTCTCTTCTCGCTTCATTTCATTCATTTGGTCCTCAATCGCTGATACTCTTTCTTCCAGTTGATCAAGTCAGTTACTGAAGCTTGTGCATTTGTCACGTATTTCTCGTGTCATGCTTTTCATCTCTTTCATTTCGTTTATGACCTTCTCTGCATTAATTACTCTAGCTATCAATTCTTCCACTTTTTTTTCCAAGATTTTTAGTTTCTTTGTGCTGGGTACGTAATTCCTCCTTTAGCTCTGAGAAGTTTGATGGACTGAAGCCTTCTTCTCTCATCTCGTCAAAGTCATTCTCCGTCCAGCTTTGATCCCTTGCTGGCGATGAGCTGCGCTCCTTTGCCGGGGGAGATGCGCTCTTATTTTTTGAATTTCCAGCTTTTCTGCCCTGCTTTTTCCCCATCTTTGTGGTTTTTTCTGCCTCTGGTCTTTGATGATGGTGACGTACTGATGGGGTTTTGGTGTAGGTGTCCTTCCTGTTTGATAGTTTTCCTTCTAACAGTCAGGACCCTCAGCTGTAGGTCTGTTGGAGATTGCTTGAGGTCCACTCCAGACCCTGTTTGCCTGGGTATCAGCAGCAGAGGCTGCAGAAGATAGAATATTGCTGAACAGCGAGTGTACCTGTCTGATTCTTGCTTTGGAAGCTTCCTCTCAGGGGTGTACTCCACCCTGTGAGGTGTGGGGTGTCAGACTGCCCCTAGTGGGGGATGTCTCCCAGTTAGGCTACTCAGGGGTCAGGGACCCACTTGAACAGGCAGTCTGTCCCTTCTCAGATCTCAACCTCCGTGTTGGGAGATCCACTGCTCTCTTCAAAGCTGTCAGACAGAGTCGTTTTCTTTATTTTTCATTAAAGATAATATCTATCAATTACTCTGATTGCATTTATGTTCACCTTTTAAATGTTTTAAATTCATGTATGCTAAGAATATAGCCTACAAAATATAAATATCCAATGTAGAATTTTCTAAAAGTTAAATTGCTATTAATATATATAAGATGACAGAAAGGAACATTATGAAAATAGTTATATTTTCCACACCTTATTTATTTAATTAGTCTAACTATTAATTACTACTAATTGTCACTCTTACTTTATCCTATTACTGTTTTGCTTAAATGCTGAAATAATAGCTTTTATGTAACAGAACATTAAATAACAGAATACATAATTTCAAAGAAATATCCTGTTTTTTACATTTGTATGTTAATGTAATAACAGTGGAGAATTATATAATATACACTATATTATAATATTTTAGGCCTGATATTGCTATATTCTGGGCTGGCTCTCTAAAATTTGTTCACCCTATTTGACCTTCACTCTAAGAAGTATCAGCTTTCTTAAGGCAACTTGGAGCAGGAGGCAACAGGCTAAGGAGTAGTGAAGGAAGCACATCATTGTATGCCCTGCAAGTCTAGGCCAAGAGCCTATCCAAGTCCATAAAGTATATATCAAAGTCATTAGATTTTAATGTAATTTTAAAATAGATTAAAAATCCTATTATATATTGTCAGCTTTCTTCAGTACTTCAGGGAATAGAGGGAAGGGACTCTATATATGCTTGGAAAATGGTGGTAAAGAGAAGAATATGTTTTCTACATACCAGCAGAGGCCCAAGATGAAAATCAGGAGGAGGCATTTATCATCTGTGAGTCTCAGAGAGAAGAATAAAAACAAGTTACTGAGGACAGCTTGGTGTTGACCAGGAGGCCAATCACATATGAGAAACAGAATCTAGAGCATCACCGAACCAGAAGAACACAGAAGCTTCTCCATGGAAAGAGTGGCAGCCACAATTGCTTAAGAATGACCTGTCAGAACATGTGTGGTCTTTATAAACTCCTAGAACTATCAGAAAGAATAAGAAAGCTTGAAGAATTTGCATGGGTGGGAGTAGGGTATAAAGAAAGAGAATAGATTGCTATAAAGTTGGGAGCTGCAAGCCAGCAAAAACATGATATACATATTCATATGACCTTATTTACACATAGAGAAGGATCAGCTTGGTGTCATTTAGGTATCTGTATCTCTAAGGTTAACCCTTATTAGTTATATCATTCAGATCCTTATATTAGACATATGTTACTTATTCCTGCTCAGCTTTCATTTCCTCCTTGGAAACAAATACTTTAATTTTCCTATCCATGTGGTTTGAGTGAGACTGACCCTACCCTAGCCCCAGAGTTAAGCATCTGTCCTGGTGCTAGCCACTCAGGATATTCAGTATTCAGTCATAGATACTGAATCACAGAAACCCACTCGATTCATAACAGGAAAATATAGATGTATTTGCTAGAATTGTTAGGAAAAATACAGACTCTGTATATTTATATTCCCAGTTATACAGATGATATAAACATGAAGCTGTGTATAGAGAGCCAAAAACAAAATACAAGAATGCAGGACCTAGAGGTAAAGAAGGAAAAAGGGAGAGAGCAAGGGCACTAGATGGGGACGGGTGGGGTCTCAGTAATAATAAAATCAAGATTTCCTATCTTTGGACTTTCAACCACAGATTCCTTACTTGAATCCGTTTAAGTTCAAGTTTTATTTATTAAAGTTTCACCTAATTTAGCTTTCACTTGAATCCATAAGACTTGTACCACAGCCCTCTGTAATTACTTTGAATAATCAAGGACTGATACAGATTAAAGTCTTGCCATGTTTTTCGTATTTCTTTAAATTTATTATGTTTCCAACAGTTTTTGCCTTATACATTTCATTACAAGCTGCCTAAAGATTTATGGTCATCTCTTCAACAAAAACTTCTTGTTATGTGTCCTTTAATTTATTTTTAACCTGGAACTCTAGTTTATTTAATTTTATTATGAATCCCAATTCCTTTTGTTTGCATTTTAATGTTATGATTTTGCCTATCCTTTTTGTATCTCTACCTTGTTAAATCCATTTTCTTGAGTCTGTTACAAACAGCTCGAGATTGAGTTTTGTTTTATAATGCAAACTGAGATTGCATGTGTATCTGTTTGTAGATTACATTGTTTCATTTTCAATTATTTCATGACCTCTTTATTGTCTCATTTTTCTCATTTGGTTCTATTTCCTGGCTTCCACTTGATCAGAATATAAATTGTTTTTTATAAAAATGAATTCTAACTGCTAATATTTTAAGAATGTTTGCATCTGTATTCAGGAGGGATATTTGTAGTTTTCTTGTACTGTCTTTGTCTACTTTTTGTATCAGGGTAACACTAACTTCACAAAATGAATTGAGAATTATTTCTTCATTTCAAGTTTCTGAAAGAGATTGAGGAAAATTTTTGTTAATTCTTTAAACATTTGGTAGAATTATCCAATGAAGCCATCTGAACTTGGAGATTTCTTTTTTGGAAATTTATTAATTCCAAATATAATTTCCTTACTAGTATTAGGATGCTTCAAGTTATCTACTGAATATTGTGTGAGTTGTACTAGTTTTTGATTATTGAGAAATTGACTTATTTTGTTTACATTGTCAAATTTATAGTGTAAAGTTGTTTGTAGTGTTATTATCCTTTTTATTTCTGCATGGTCTGTATTGATATTTCCTGTTTCATTCCTAATATTGATAATTTCTGGGTTTTTTTCTTTTCCAGTCTTGCTAGTTGACAATTTTATTGACATTTCAAAGAACCAGCCTTTGTTTCATTGATTTTTCTCTGTTGTTTTTCTACTTTCAATTTCATTGGTTTCTGTGGTTATCTTTATTATTTCCTTCCTTCAGGTCCCTTTGGAATTATTTTTATCTTCTTTTTCTAGCTCCTTAAGGCCTGACCTTAGATTACCAATGTGAGATTTCTCTTTTAATGTACGTATTTAATACTAGAAAATTCCCTCTCAGCACTACTATAGTTAGGTCCACAACTTCTGTTATATTTTCATTTTTGTTCAAGTTCAATACATTTTTTAAGTTTCTTTAAGACTTTCTCTTTGAGTCAGGGGTTATCTAGAAGTGTCTTGTTTAGTTTCCAAGAGTTTGGAGACTTTCCAGCTACATTTCTGTTATTTGCTGGGTTAACGATATTAGTTCTATTACTCAGATCCTTGTTGTAGACATATGCTGCTTGTTCCTGCCTAGTTTCCTTTTCCTCTTTGGAAACTAATACCTTAATTTCCCTATATAATCATCCTATCCAATGTGTGTGAGAGATGTAATTTCTATGGTTATAAGTCTTTTAAGTTTTTCGAGATTTATTTGTTGCTGCAGGATATGGGAACTGTCTCAAAAGCTGCTCACTGTACTACTTTTTTGGTACAACAGTTTGGCAGTGTGTTAGGGTTCTCTGGAGGGACAGAACTAATAGGATAGATGTATATATGAAGGGAAGTTTATTAAGGAGTATCGACTCACACGATCACAAGGTGAAGTCCCACAATGGGTCATCTGCAAGCTCAGGAGCAAGGAAGCCAGTCTGAGTCCCAAAAACTGAAAAGTAGGGAAGTTGACAGTGCAGCCTTCAGTCTATGACCAAAGGCCTGAGAGCCACTGGCAAACCACTGGTGTAAGTCCAAGAGTCCAAAAGCTGAAGAATCTGGAGTCTGATATTTGAGTGCAGGAAGAATCCAGCATAGGAGAAAGGTGAAGGCCAGAAGACTCAGCAAGTCTGCTCTTTACATCTTCTTCTACCTGCTTTATCCTAGCCAAGCTGGCAGTTGATTGGATGGTACCCACCCAGATTGAGGGTAGGTCTGCCTCTCCCAGTCCACTGACTCAAATGTTAATCTCCTTTGGCAACACTCTCACTGACACACCCAGCAACGATACTTTGCATCCTTCAATCCAATCAAGCTGACACTCAATATTAACCATCACAAGCAGTTTCTTAAAAAATAAAACATGTATCTACCATATGACCCAGACATTTCACTCTTAGGTATTTAACCAAGAGAAACAAACCCATATGTCTATACACTGATCGGGGTGCAAATGTTCATGCTAGCTTTATTTGTAATAGCTCAAAACTGGAAGCAACCCAAATATCCATCAACAGTTGAATTAATAATGAATTGTGGTATGCTAATACAACAAAACACTACTGAGAAATAAAAGGAATGACTTATTGATACATGCAATAATATAGTTAAATACTGAAATAGTTACTCTCAGTGAAAGAAGCCAGACAAAACAAAATTACATACTGCATGGTTCTGTTCAAATATAATTTTAGAAAATACAAATTAATTTCTAGTGACAGAAAGCATGACAGAAGTGGTCATATGAAAATGTGTGGTGTATATGAAAAAAGAGGACAGGGTGAGTTAACATATAAAACTTAGTTGGATATGTCTATTACCCTGATTGGGTGATGGTTTTATAAATGTATACACATTAAAAACTTAGTTTATGGTATACTTTAAATATATACAGTTTATTGGATGTCAATTATAGCCCAATAAAGCTTTAAAAAACAAAAAAGTTATCTTTGCAAACAGAAAGTTTTTTTCTGTTTATTCCAACATAACTCTTCTCCCTCTATAACCATTTTAACATTTGATATAATTTATATAATTTGTTAAATTAGTAGCATTCCATAGACAAGTTCTTTCACCCTGCTTTCTCACAGTGATATATCCTGAGTCATAGCAATATGTGGATATATTCTTCATTCCTTTTTCCAGTTGCATAATTCTTTATTATGCGAATATGCCATGGCTTAATTTTTTATTAATATTAATCATATTAACATTTTTAGTTATTTTTGATATTTAAATATATAAATAACATAAAAGAATAGTGCAATGGGTTGTCTTGATTATTATTTTTATACTTTTGGTAGTGTACTTTTGTAATGTATTCTTTGAAATGTTTTTTCTGAATGAAAGTGCAATGATTTCTGATTGGAAGCGCCGTGTAGGTTTGCTAGAGTTCACCAAACTCTCTTTCACAGGGATTGTAACATTGTATTCCCACTATCAACAAACTAAGTGCCTGTTATCCTACATCCTGACCCATGGAGTTTATTTTCCAATGATTGGATCTTTGCCTGGGTGAAAAATGAGACATTTTATTATAGCCATTTTGCTATATTAGACATGTGTCAATATCTGGACAATTTGGCAAAAATAGAACACTCCTGTATTCTTGCTGTTATATGCCAAAAACTTGATACTTCATAGTAGCCTTAAATTACCAAATGATAGGTGTCATGAGCTGAATTGTGCTGCCCCCCACCCCTCACCAAAATTCATATATTGAAGTCTCAAAATCTATTAAAATGCCATTAATGGCCAAAACTGAATTACATTTGCACCAATCTAAAAGTACATCATAATGTAATTGTATTTGGAAATAGGGTCTGTAGAAAAGTAATTAAGGTTAAATAAGGTCATATGGATGGGCCCTAATCCATGTGACTATATTTGGAGATACGTCCTCCTAAGAGGTGACTGAGTTAAAACAATACCAATGGGGTAGAGCCCTAATTTCATATGACTGGTGATCTTGTAAGAAAAGAAACACAGTTACTTGGGAGACTGAGGTGAGAGGATCACTTGAGCCCAGGAATTTTAGGTTACCGTGAGCTATGATCCCTCCACTGCACTCTAGCCTGGGTGACAGGATAAGACCCCAATTCTTAAAAAAAAAGAAATGAAACAGACACCAAAAATATTCATGCACAAAATAAAGGCCATGCAAGGACATAGTGTCAATTGAAAGAGTCAAACTCTGTAAAATATTTGAAGAGATTTATTCTGAGCCAAATATGAGTGACCATGGCCTGGGACACAGCCCTCAGGAGATCCTGAGAACATGTGCCCAAGGTGGTCAGGGCACAGTTTGGTTTTATACATTTTAGAGAAGCAGGAGACATCAATCAAATACCTTTAAGAAATACATTGGTTTAGTCCAGAAAGGCGGGGCAATTCAAAGGTGGGTTAGGGCGGGGGAGCTTCCAGGCTATAGATGAATTTAAACATTTTCTAGTTGACAATTGGTTGAGTTTGTCTAAAGACTGAAAGAAAGAAAGAAAGGAGTTGAAAGAAAGGGAAAGTAAGATAAAGATTATGGAGATCAAAGTTCTTTTGCAGTTTTTATAGTGGCTGCCCTTAAATACAATAGATGACAAATGTTTCCTATTCAGATCTTGGTTAATCTCTTTAGGATTGGGAGGATCTGGAAGAAAAAGATCCAGCTATGTTAATAGAAGTTCTTTACAGATGCAGATTTTCCCCCACAAAGAATAGCCTTGGAGGGCCATTTCAAAATATGGTAAAGAAACAAGTTTTGGAGTAAAATATTTTGATTTTCTTCCTTGTCTCATAATGTTGTGTCAGAGTCAGGAAAGTAAGTCACGATATATAGGGTTAAATAAAACTCATCTGATGAGAATTTATGATGTGTAGGGCATGACTTCCAGACCCCTTAGATAGGAATTTGGGCAAGATAAAAGAATCAGAGTTTAGTCCTCAATAGCAGGAAGGCAGCCATCTGCAAGCCAAGGACAGAGGCCTCAGAAGAAATCAAACCCACTTGATCTGGGATTTTAGCCTTCAGAATTTTTGAGAAAATATATTTTTGTTGTTTATGCCAACTAGTCTTTTTTAATAGTTTTTAAAAATGATAGCCCTAGCAAACTAATACAGTGGATTTACTACGTATTAAATACTGAAGTCTTTAAAAATCTGGCCATTGTTCCATTCATAAATTGGTAGTTACTACCAATGAGTAAAGGTCTCATAGACATAATTCAGAAAATGGAATAAAAATGTTGATATTCTGACAATGAGGCAGGGAACATGATATTATATGCCTACTATGCACTACTCAAAGTATCAACTACTGCTAGCCAAAATATGCATGATTTCAATCATACTTTCTTCTAATCCAGTGAGTCTCAAAGTGTGGGAGCGGCATCTCTGGAAGTTTGTTAAAAATGCACATGTAAAACCCCACTCGAGGGACACTAAATAAAAAACTTTGGTGGTATGCTCCAGAAGTTTGTGTTTTAATAAATCTCTCAGGTGATCTC
Source organism: Chlorocebus sabaeus (assembly GCF_047675955.1). Taxonomy (NCBI): domain Eukaryota; kingdom Metazoa; phylum Chordata; class Mammalia; order Primates; family Cercopithecidae; genus Chlorocebus; species Chlorocebus sabaeus. The sequence goes on from NC_132918.1 coordinate 66,747,755, forward strand.
AATACACTCTCAGGTTTGAGAGCCACTGTTCCAATCCACCTCCATCAACCACCAGATTAAACTAGAGATCTAAAATTCAGGATTGCTTACGACTGCTCCTCCCTGTTCAACACAATTCAGTAAGTTGTTTGTAACCCACAAGATTGTCACTAGGACTTATACTAGGAGAAGTGGTCAAATGCTTATGGGTTAGGAATTGATTTCTACAGGTTTGAATCCCAGCTCTACCATTTATTCACTCTGTGTTCATGGAAAAATTAACTTCCTCACACATAAGTGAGGTAATGGGGTAAATAATAATCTTTAGCTCAAAGGCTTACTAAGAGGATCAAAATTAGTTGATACACATAAAATGCTTCTAACACAGCACATTGTATAGCAAGTAGCCGAGAAGTATTACCTGCTATTAGTAGTAGTATTATACCACACCTCCCTCTTCAATTGCCATATTCCATCTCATATTTTGGTAACAATAATACAGAACTACTCATGGTTACCTTGCCTATACTATGTTGTTTATTTTATTCTTTTACTTATACTATGCCTTTACTTGTATTATTTCCACTGCCTCCAATTCTCTCTCTTGTCCTTTGTAGTCTAAATTATGTTTATTCATTTTTCAACAAAACCCAATTACAGACATACCTTGTTTTATTGTGCTTTACTTTGTTGTCATATACAAATACTGAATTTTTACAAATTAAAGATTTGTGCTAACCCTGCGTCAAGCAATTTTTAGTGCCACTTTCCCAAAAACATGCTCACTTGATGTCTCCATGTCACATTTGGGTAATTCTCATACTATTTCAAGCTTTTTAGTTTTTTTTTTATCTGTTATGATGATATGTATTCAGTGATCTTTGATGTTACTATTGTAATTGTTTGTGGGTACCATTAACTGTGCCCATATAAGATGGCAATCAACAAATGTACTGTGTATACTAAATTCTCCACCAACCAGTCATTTTTCTGTCTCTTTCCCTCTTTTTGAGCCTTTCTATTCCGAGTCACAACAATACTGAAATTAGGCCAATTAATAACCCTAAATGGTCTCTAAGTGTACACGTGAAAGGAAGAGTCACAGATCTATTAATTTAAATCAAAATCTGGAAATGATGAAGTTTAGTAAGGAAGGCATGTCAAAAGCTGAGACAGGCTAAAAACTTATGAAGTCAAAGGAAAAGTTTAAAGGAAATTAAAAGTACTGCTCCAGGGAACACACATACGGAAAAACAGTAAAACGGTCTTCCTGCTGATATGGAGAAAGTGTTAGTGGTCTGGATAGAAGACCAAATCAGCGACAATATTCCCTTAAGCCAAAGCCTAATCCAGAGCAAGGTTCTAACTAACTTCAATGCCATGAAGGCTGAGAGAGATGAGGAAGCTGCAAAAGACAAGTCTGAAGCTAGCAGAGGTTGGTTCATGAAGTTTAAGGAAATACTTCATCTTCACAACATATAAGTAAAAGGGGTGAAATAGAAAGTACTGATGTAAAAGCTGCAGCAAGTGATCCAAAAGATCCATGCAAGATCACTGATAAAGGTGGCTACACTAAGTGATACATTTTCAATGCAGATGAAACAGCCTTCTATTGGAAGAAGATGCCATGTAAGACTTTCACAACTGGAGAGAAGTCACTATTTGGCTTCAGAGCTTCAAAGGACAGATTGACTCTCTTGCTAGGAAATAAGGCAGTTGAGGACTTTTACTTGAAGCCAATGCTCATTTGCCATGTTGAAAATCCTAGGGTTTTAAAAATTGTATTAAATCTACTCTGTCTGTGCTCTATAAATGGAATAAAGCCTGGGTGACAGCACATTTGTTTACAGCATAGTTTACTGAATATTTCAAGTCCCTTGTTGAGATCTACTACTCACACAAAAATATTTCTTTCAAAATATTACTGCTCATTAACAGTGTACCTAGTCATCCAATAACTCTGATGGGGATGTACAAGATTTATGTTGTTTTCATGCCTATTAACACCCATTCTGTAGCCCACAAATCAAGAAGTAATTTTAACTTTCAAGTATTACTAGTTAAGAAGTATGTGTTGTAAGGCTATCGCTGCCATAGATAGTGATTCCTCTGATTGATGTGGGAAACATAAATTGAAGCCTTTTGGAAAGAATTTACTATTATGGATGCATTTATGGATATCTGTGATTCATGGGAGGTCAAAATATCAACATTAACAAGTTTGGAAGAAGTTGATTTCAACCCCTACAGATGACTTTGAGGAGTTCAAGATTCAGTGGAGGAAGTCCCTGAAGATGTGGTAGAAATCGCAAGAGAACTAGAATTAAAAGTAGAGCCTGAAGATGTGCCTAGATTGCTGCAATGTCATAAGAAAATTTTATGGATGAAGGATTTCTTCTTATGGATGAGCAAAGAAAGTGGTTTCTTGATATGGAACCTACTCTTGGTGAAAATGCCAAGAACATTGTTAACATGACAACAAAGGATTCAGAATATTACATAAACTTAATTGATAGGTAGTGGCAAGGATTGGGAAGATTGAGTGCACTTTTGAAAGAGGTTCTTCCATGGGTAAAATGCTACCAAACAACATCACACGTTACAAAGAATTTTTTTTTGTGAAAGGAAGAGTCTATCAATGTGGCTGACTTTATTGTCTTATTTTAAGAAATTGCCACAGCCACCCCAACCACCACACTGATCAGTCGGCAGGCATTAACATCAAGGCAAGACACTGTCAGCAAAAAGATCACAACTTGTTGAAGACTCAAATCATTGTTAGCATTTTTTAGCAGTAAAGTATTTTTAAATTAAGGTCTGTACATTGTTTTTTAGACACCATGCTATTGAACATTTAATAGACTACAGTATAGTACAAACATAACTGTTATATGCACTGGGAAATCAAAAAATTTGTATCACTCATTTCATTGTAAAATTCACTTTATTGTGGTGATCTCAAACTGAATAAGCAGTATGTCCAAGTCATGCCTGTATTATTTCCTCCCAGAACTTCTCATATCTCTTTTACAACTCACTACAGCTGATGTGGGGAGTCATGCTCTGTGTTTTCTTAGTATCTGTACTTAACTCTGGGTTGCAGAGGCTATCCAGATGTTCACAAACCACTTTATTCTTCTTCCTGTGCTCACAGCTCAATGGCATATTCCAGTCTCCCTGGCAATTAGGTGAGGCTATGTATTTGATTTCTGACAATGAGATACAAGCAGAAGTGACATATGACTTACCAGCCCTGGCCTTGGAAAACCTTTCTAGTACAATCCTCCATCCTGTTTGTGTGCTACTCTGTAGATTAAGCAAACATTTTCAGAGAAGGGCAGACTCATGAGACAAAAGGATCCGGGATGCTAAATAAACATGGTGGAGGTCATCCACCTGCCTATTAGGAACATATATGTTGAAGTTATGAAAAGATATTAAAATAGTGGGGTTATATGTGTTGTAGTAATTAGCATTACTTCCAAAATACCCACTGATTATACTGAAAACATTGTATTGAAATTATATTTTTATATATAAAAATATATTTGAAAGATCAAAACTTTCAAAAATTCCAGAAGTAACTTTCCTTTCTAGAGAAGGCTTATTACATGTTATTTTACCAAATATTTTTGATATATCATTTACATCTATTTTGTTTTATAAAAGTCTTTAGGTTTATCATTTGAATAAGTATCCTAGGATTTTTATGGAAGAGATAAAGTGATTTTTCTTTAAACAATGAGGTAGTGTATGATGTGATCCAAAATAAAATACCAGTGACTTGTTATCTTCCAAAGAGAACTCTGCAGTCCTTTGCTTGCACACTCCTTATTAGTTTCCTTGGCAACGGGTAATCACTTGTTTCCCTTAAATAGATGAGATGCCAACAAATATGTAATAGTGGTTTGATACATCAGCAAAGAAAAGTGCTATAATGACAGCATAATAAATCTGAACATGAAAAGTTAATAGTCACATTAGTGACAGCCTAACTATAGTGTGAGAAGCACACAGAGCTTGAATTTTCTGCTTCCATTTCATTCTTTTTGTGACACTCGGTTCTTCCTAGAATGCCCTCCTCCTCTCTCCCTCCCTTTGCATAGCATGAAACCTATAAAGGAATAAAAACTCGCTGGGCGGGGTGGCTCACGCATATAATCCCAACACTTTGGAAGGCCCAGGCAGGCAGATCACTTGAGGTCAGGAGTTTGAGACAAGCCTGGCCAACGTGGTGAAACCCCATCTCTACTAAAAATACAAAAAATTAGCTGGGCGTGGTGGCAGGTGCCTGTAATCCCAGAACTTAAGAGGCTGAGGCAGGAGAATCACTTGAACCCAGGAGGCAGAAGTTTCAGGGAGCCAAGATTGGGCCATTGCACTCCAGCCTGTGTGACAAGAGCTAGACTCAGTCTCAAAAAGAAGAAGAAAAAAAAAAGAATAAAAACCCTTCAAAATGAAAACAGACCTGTTAATAATTCCCTTTTTTAGCCCTGTAAGAAAGTATGCTAAATTTATTTGTCTCCTGGTAAATTATTATATTAAAAAATATGATTTCAGGGATATCCCTAAATAGTTAAATATATAATTTAAACCCTACATATTTACCTAAATATATTCCATTTTGGGAGAGTCACCTTGATTTATTCTAGTCAGGGTCATCAATCTCCATCAGGGTTTACTTTCCACTCACTCATTAGGTATGCCAGCTCTGTCATAAAGGCAAATGTAGAACTTGCTGTGGTCATCTCACCGTGGCACCAGCAACAGCTGGCATAGGCTTAGAGCCATTGCCTCTAAAGTACAGCTAGGAACAGTAACTCTGTTTGACCCCTGGGTAGTTATCTCCCCTTCTCATTATTGTTGGGTACATATGGACCCTGGAAGTGGCCAGTGGAAAGTCATTGCTTTAACATTCAGCCCCAGAATTCACCATGCCTAGCAGTAGCAGCAGATTTAGGCCAAATGACAAGTCTGTTACACAGGTCTATTATATCTACTCCCTCCTTTGTTTTTAGCTCTACTTTCTCCACTTCTAATGGTTCCTCCCAGTCTTCATCTTTCCTTAATTCCTTAAACCCAATTCTGATCTTTTCCCATGACAGAGTAGCAGAGCCATCTGAAAAATTGTGTCTCCTCTACAATATTAAGTAGTCCAACATAAAAAGGTGACTATAGATTAAAACAGATTGGAGAAGTAAAAACCTAAATAAATATAACTAATATAGTAATTTAACAATTGTTGGCATTGTCTGCCAAGTTGTTAAGCATTTATCAAGCAGTGGGCTAAATTTTATGTACACTATTTCTATTGAATCCTTACAACATGGGTATTATTGTCTTGATTTTACAGGCAATTTATATTTTCACAGGTGTTAAACATTTTGTTCGGGGTTACATGACCTGGAAGTGGCAGAGTCAGGATTTAAATACACATTAGCTTGTTCCCAAAGCCAGTGTAGAGTGGAAAGAATCATTCAACGCTAATTAATAATTTACTACAAAATGCAGTCATCTTTTATCTAGAATTCTTGGAGGGTTATTCATCAACCTGTAAATAGTTCTAGACTCCTGCTTTTCAAGGCATCTACTCTGTTATTAAAAATAAGAGGAAGAATAGCTCCAATTTATGTAATGTTTGTAATATTTTGGGCATGTTCCTAAGCCCAGAATATGGTCAATCATAACTATGGGCTCTGGAGCCAGACTACCTAGGTTTGAATCCTTACTTCACCATTGTGAGACCTTGGGCCTCGGTATGTTAATACCTCAGTTTTCTCATTTGTGAAGGGGGGAATAATAATATTCCGTATAATGTAGAGTTACCATAAGAATTAGGTGAGGTAATATACATATAACTCTTGGGACTGTAACTGTCCATAGGTGGCATTCAATAAATGGTAACTAGATTGTTAGTAGTTTCTATTGTTTCATGTAAAGCAAAGTGCTAAGCAATTTACATATATTATTTCACCCGGTCCTCTTAGTAATTTTGTGAGGTATGCATTATGTGTGTCCTTATTTTACAAAAGGTGTAAAAGATGAGGCAGGGGTTATATAATTTTCCTAAGGACACGGAGCCAGGATTCTAACACAGACTATGTGTCTCCAAAGCCTGTCTTCTCAGCAGCAGTTGTGCACTGGTTCTTTACTGTTGGACAATGTGAATGCTTAGAAAACATGTTTCTATTTTAAGTCAAACAATGCCCATAACACTTCAATCTCTTGATTTTTGTTGTAGTTATTAATAGTTTACACACATCGCTGAACCCTGAGAACTTTTTCCTCTTTCTCTTTCCTCTCTTTCAATGCTCCACACCCCTCTTCATGAATCCCCACTCCAACGGTCTTACTTCACCACCTTTTCACCAGAAATTTGTTAAAGATATTTGGGAAGAATGTGCAAAGCAAATGTATGTAACCCAAAGCAATAAAATAGATTTTTCATTTGTTTGACCAAAAGTGTGTTTTAAACAATATATGCAGAGCTACTCAGGAATCAGTGCTTTTCTTATGATTTAAAATAATCAAGAGGCAACACACTAAACCTGGGAATTTCTCAGCAAATTCCCTGAGAAGAGTCAGATCTGTATCTTTTTCTTCCACCAAGAGAAGAGACGAACATGTCCAGATTTCACGCTGCCCCAGAGGGGCTGGGGGGCTGGCTTGGCAACCCCGGGTACCACACGATCACAACGCACGGGGACTGCGTTCCAGGATCAGCTAATTCAGGGAAGTTATGTGCCTGTTGTGAATTTGTATCCAAGCAACACGCAGATTTTTAATAAATAAATGGTTCTCCAAATAACTTTATTCACTGAGGAGAAATTTCAAGTTTTTGTCTCTCAGTCTGAATAGCACTTGATGTTCTGTTCTTCCTGTGTTGAATCTAAAAACCACACAAACTTTGTTCCCCCTCTGTAAATTATTATCACAAGTGGAAAGTGCTTTGGTTTTCAGGGGATGATGAAGCATTGTTTTTCAAAGTTCTCCAGTTGTTACAGAAACAATGTTGGATGAGAGTTTGATTTAAAGGGATGGATGTTTGTCAGATATCATTTTTGAATCCCCTGTGAGAACAGGGAATTGGCTAAAGAGATGTTCTGATTTCATTGCCAGTGAACTCACAGCTTGAGTGTTCTTCTGAAGAATCTCGCAGTGAAGTTGGAGGAGGGGGATGGTGGAGTGGAGTAACAGGAAAAAAGTGATACAAGATACGACATTAAATAATTTTACACATAATTGTGTGAGAAATTATGTAGCTGAACCAATGGAATCAGCCTAAGTTCCAATAAATCTCTGTAGGAATGCCAAATATGTCTAAATCTCTATCTGTTTGGAAAATACTTGCCCAGCCTCTGTAGAGCAGAACTTCATCCTTTAGAAAGATCATGGCATCCCTTCCTGTGTAGTTCAAGAAAACATTTGGCTCAACTTTTGTTTTGTTTTGTTTTGTTTTTTGAGATGGAGTCTTGCTCTGTTGCCCAGGCTGGAGTGCAGTGGCGCGATCCTGGCTCACTGCAACCTCCACCTCCTGTGTTCAGGCAATTCCCCTGTCTCAGTCTCCTGAGTAGCTGGGATTAAAGGCATGCACCACCACACCCAGCTAATTTATGTGTGTGTGTATAGTTTTTAATAGAAAGGGGGTTTCACCATGTTGGCCCAGCCGGTCTCAAACTCCTGACCTCAGCTGTTCCACCCGCTTCGAGTGGATAGAGAGAGGATCCACCAGCCTCTCAAACTGTTGGGATTGAGTCACTGTGTCTGACCTTGACTCACCTTTCTTTCTGAAATGCTCTAACATATGGGAAGCCTTCCCTGACCTCCCTTCTTCCCCTTCCACCTGGAAATTAGGTAGCCTCTCTTTTAGTTTTCATAACATTTTGTATATTCCCCCCAGCATAATCCACATTTATTTGTTTGCATATGTGTTTACCTCCCAAAGAGTGAACTTAAGACAGATGCTATGTCTTAGGCTTTAAAAAGAAATTCCAATTGCCTAACAAAGTGCTGTTTCAAGACATCTTCATTGGATGGGTGGATGGCTGAATGGATGGATGAATTAAATAATGAGACATAATAGTAGAAATCTTGGCATCACTACATTTAGTGGTCACTAATTAAATATTCATTAATTAACAGGATGATTAAACAGGGTGGAAATAGCAATTGGCTTTGAAGTAATAAAACTCGGGTCTGAATATCCATTGCAGTACTTACATGCTATTTTGTCTTGCTTTGATTGCTTGACTTCTTAGACCACCAGCTATCTCTTTCATAAGCTTATAAAACTTACCTCCCAGAAATTTTATAAAAATTAGTTAAGATTAAATATATAAAAAGTTTGATCAATTATAGGTGATTAATAATAGTAGCCATTATTACATCGACACCAAACACTCCTCTACATTTTTAAACATATTCTTGTTTCAAACTAAATTTTCTGAAGACCTCCCAGAACACACAAATACATGCATAGACATTTCTACCTTAACACTAACTTTCAAACCAACAGATGATTTATGCACACACACACAAACATACATACACAATCATGAATACAAAATATGTGTTTTTCATTTAAAACACTAATTTGGGCTTAAGAACTCTTGCTTTTTTTTTTTAGAAATAAGACATAGATAAATAATGAAAATTATAACAATAATGGTAATATTTACATAGCATTTATCCTGTACCAGGTGCCATTTTAAATGCCATATATATATCAATAAATTGGCATAAGAACACTATGATATAGGCATATTACTAGTATTTCCATCTAACAGATGGGGAATTTTAAGTACAGAGTACGATAAATAAATAATTAACCTATGCTCATGTATTAGTAAATAGCATCAGTTTGGAAAATTCATTAAGGTAGCAGTTACATAATGTTACTCATGAAACAGGTGTCTGTGCAGGAGCCATTTGATATTTGCAGAATAGAACACACCCAACCTCATAAGCTAAATGTTTTGGAAAGGAAGACTCACTTATGGAAGCATGCTCTGCAAATCTAAGATAGTCATGGTGGAAACAGAAGTCTTCAGATTCCCACCACAGTGAATAGTGTCTTTGTACTCTTTGAAACTACTGGTTTCCAAAATGTTAAGCCTTTCTAGCATGGTGGTTGACAGGCAGGGGCAGTCAATGTAGTCACTCTGGGTACCATTGGGATTTGGCCTCTCAATATACTGTTTGTAGTTTGTCCCTGAAGTGGAATGCATAGATATCTGAGGCATGTAAACTTTCCAGAAGCTACCTCAGCTATGTAATCTTATAAGCTGGTATCTAAACCCTCTCATTTTTTTCCAGTTTCTCTGCATAATGCTTATATCTATGAAATGCCATATTCTGGTCCCTTATTATGGAGACTTAAAGAGTCATCCCTGAAATGAGTAAGTGTGTGTGTGTGAGTGTGAGTGTGTGTACATTTTGTTCCTGATATATCTACATTTTATATATATATAAAATTAGCCTATGCTCATGTATTAGTAAATAGCATCAGTTTGGAAAGTTCATTAAGGTAGCAGTTACAAAATGTTATTCATGAAATATAAATATATATATGTATATATATTCCAAATTATTTATTTTATCTACGGAAGAGATATAGTATAAATGAATATCAAGTTCTAAAATAATGTATCTTCTACTTAATGCTTAATGTATCTTCTACATAAATAATGTATCTGTCCACTACAGAAAATCGATGCCAAGGTGGAAAAACCCTTTTGGTGGAAGAAGCCTGGTCACAGTAGTGACAGTATTCCAGTGTTCTGTATCATGCCGAAAACTATAAAGGAAGGCCGTACTGTCAGAACTAGCAGCTCTTTTAGATGGTGGTTTAATGTACATAGGAATCACTAAGAGCTGGAAACAGGAAGGTTTCTGGGCATCTCCTTTAGAGATTCTAATTCTCTGTTGGGTAGAGTCCAATAATTTGTATAACAAGCTCTCCTAATAATTCTGACGGGGTGGGCCAGGTACCATATTAGGACAAACACTGCTTCAGGGCATCTTTTGTTATTTAATAGTTAATACTATTTATTTTAAACACTTCAAAAACTGTAAAGAATTATAAAAATTATCTCTTAATCATTATGTCATCTGCCCTAGATCTTAAGATGTGCAGACATTGCACCAGGAATCGAAAGGCAATTAGTCTCAAATGTATCATAGTTTACGACAGAATTATCCATTAAATGATAGAGACATTTTAGTTCTCAGAGCTTTTAGGGTACTATTTGGAAGGCAAATTTTGTCTTGCAATCTGTTCTACCACTTAAATAATATTTACTTTATGTTCTACATTTTACCCCTCATTAGTTGCTCACAGGCAATGGGGATAGGCAAAACACCTTGCCCAAAAGCCCTGGTTTCTGAGATTTTGGACTTCTGTGAAACCATTTAAATTCAGCAAGGCATCTTATTGCTGATGGGTAATTGATGACCCTTCTAACATCAATCTCATCGTCGTATTAAAGCAACTGCAACACACTGAAGACTAAATAAAAGAAAACTGATATTTGAATACAACAGGTATTGATAAGAGCAGTGAAACGGTAGGTGAGCAGGCACAGATTTTGCACATTGGTCTTAAGACCTTAGGTCACTCAACTGTGAAAGAAAACATTATAGTAAAACAGTGATATGCTCTAAACTTGAAATGAGCTCAATGTCATTATCACCATCATCATCATTATCATTGTGATCATTGCCATTATTATTATTCCTAAACAAATTTAATTAAAAGTTTGAACGTTTGTTCTGTACTAAAAGTGATGTCTAGTTATCTGTTCTTTTGCTAGATTCAATAAAATTGTTATTCTCTCTGTGAAGTAGCTTGATAGAAAATCTGACATTGTTTGATAGAAAAAAATAGGCATTGAAGTTCTTGATTTAGATATTTTCTCCAAAGATCACCTACTGTTTATCTCAGGAGACCTGTTTGACTTCCATGATATTATTTATTTTACATTTGTAATAGGGAATGGTAATATTTTTCTCTGGTGATCACTGAGAAGACGAAACAAAATATGCATTTGGCATTTTCAGGGAAAGGTTTCAAGATAGCTGACTAAAGAATTTTTTATTCACTTCCTCCATGAAGAAGATCCAAAATAGTGAATAAATAATCACAGTTTTAGTGGATTGCGCAAAAGAAAACACTGGAATTCAACAGAAAATGGACAGGCAACACCTAAAGCAAGGAAGGAGAAGGAAGCCAGACGGCCTGGTCAGCCGGGATCACCTGGGAGCCAAGAAAGACTTCTCAATTTAGGGAAAGGGTGAGTAAGAGACCCTCAGGGGTCCACGTTCTCACCATGGACTCCTACAATCCTGAACACAGGCAAGCCCTCTCATGAGTCCTGAAACTAACACAAGGAGTTGCTGGAAAATTGTACCACAGGCACTGCCCCAGGGAGGAAGCTCATACTGCATCTTTCACATTCTCCGAGACCTAAGCAGCTACAGCAAGGTTCCATTTTAGGAGTCCACCCTCAAGAGACTACACACTGTCCTGGACCCAGTGGCCCTGGGGCTGATGTGTAAGAGAGTACAGCTGCTGCCCCCAGGGCTTAGGCACAAGTGACTGAGAGCTACTGCACCCAGCATGGAGGTGCAACTGAGGCACATGCTTCCACCCTTAAGACTGACGCATGAGTGAGGCACTATTCTAGAGCCCCACCCCCAACAGACTTCACACTGTCTTGGAGCCCAGGGCTGCTGAGGCTTAGGCACAAGAAAAGAGCTGACTGCTGACTCTAGGGCTGAAGTTCAAGCACCACCTGCATTGACAAATGAGTGAAGTGTGTTCTATCACCCACTAGCCTAGGCTGCTGTCACTGAAGGTGGCACTTCCTTCTCCCCCAGTGGCAGGGAAGTAGTGTGGCCATTGCCACCCTCTACCTAAGCATGTTATCTGTGGACTAGGGTCCACTGCACCCCTCCTGACCATGGCCAAACACTGTATACACCATTGAAGACCTTATAACAAGCCAACATAACCCAGCTTTTCCCCTCCCTCCCATGCCAGAGTTCACAGTCTGGGGACCAGGCGATTGTCCAGTGCAGTCTACCACCATTGGGACCTGAATGAACACTCCTTCCAGGAGACTGACATTGGGACTGTACCTAGCCACTACCACCCCAGCTGGCACCTATCTAATATGTGCTACCTGCAAACATGGAGACTGGCCCACCCACCATATTTCAGCCACTGCCAACACTAGTGCATACCATAGGGGACACAGAGGATTGTTACACTATGGCTACTGTCATTGTCCATGCCATATTGGCAGGCCAGAAGCCTTGGAACCCACTAACCTTACAGCCAATGGCTGCCACCACTGACATCTGGGTAAACAACATGGAGACACCAAAATTGGCCTACCTGGACCCACTGGTGCCAGCATACACCACCCTGAGGTTTACAAACAGGCATGCCCAGCTCACCACTGCAACCACTGTGGATCAAAGATTGGCCTAGCTGGTACCCCAGTGGCCAGCAAAACCGTACTACAACCTCCACTGATAACTGCGTAAGGAAATATCAGATACCACTGATGCTGCCTATAGCTGTAGAATTCATACAGAGACTACATCACTGTATGAACACAGAATCAAAGCCAAAGTGCCCAACCAAACCAACCCCTTAGATTCATCCTCAGGAAAATGTTCTTTCCTTTGACAACAAATTAAAAAAATTGGAAGAAGCAACTGATACACTAGATGTGAAGATATTAAGATATTAACACAAGAACAAGAAACATGAAAAAGCAAGAAAGTATGACACCCTCAAAGGAACACAATAATTATCCAGAAATAGATCCTTAATAAAAAGGAATTAACAAAATCCCAGAAAAAAAAAGTCAAATTATTGATTCTAAAGCAGCTCAGTGAGATGCAATAGAACTCCACAAAGCAATACAAACAAATAAGAAAAACAATTCAGTATATGCATGAGAAATTTAGCAAAGGGGTACCTATCATAACAAGAGAACTAAACAGATATTCTGGTACTGAAGAATTCATGGAATGAAGTACAAAATACATTCAGAAGCTTCAATAATAGACTAGATCAAGCAGAAGAAAGAATCTAAGAACCCAAATACAGTTCTTTTGAAATAATCCAACCAGAGAAAAATTTTAAAAGAAATGAACAAACTTTTGTGATATTTGGGATACTCTAACTAAATATGCGAATTATAAGAAGTACAGAAGGCAAAGAGAGAGCAAAAGAGTGAACAAATTTGACAAAATAATAATGAAAACTTCCCAAGTATAGAAACAGATTTACCGGACACAGGAGGCCCAGCAATCTCCAGACACAATGCAAAAAATCTCCATAGCACATTATAGAAAAAAATATCTGAATTCATTGACAAAGAGAGAATTCTAAAAACAGTAAGAGAAAAGCATCTAATCACCTATAAAGGAACCCTCACCATATTAACAGCAGGTTTCTCAGCAGAACCTTACAGGCCAGGAGAAAATGGGATGTTATATTCAAAGCAATGAAAGAAAAAACAAAACTGCTAAAAAAGCATACTATATATATCCAGCAAAAATATTCATAATGAAGGAGAAATAAAATATTTCCCAAATAAGCAACAGCTGAGGGAATTCATCACCACTAAGTCGACCTTACAAGAAATGCTCAACCAAGTCCTCAATCTGGACATGAAAGGACAACATTTATCATAATGGAAACACACAAAAGTATAAAACATAATTGTAAAGCAAACACACAAATCGCAAATGAAAATAATGAAAGACTCAGTAGTGCCACTATAGATAACCATCAAATCACAATGACAAACAATGAGAGGAAAAAATCGTAATAAAGAATATACAAAATAAACAGAAAACAATTAAAAATATAAAAGAAAACCTCACTTATCTATAATAACAATGAATTTAAGTTAAATTATCCACTTAAAAGACATACACTGGCTGAGTCAATTTAAAAAACAAACACCTGATTCAACTATATGTTCTCTACAAGAAATGCATGTTAATTGTAAAGACACATATAGACTAAAAGTAAAGGCAGAGAAAAAGATATTCCATGCAAATGAAAACCAAAAGTGAATAGAAGTAGTTATACTATCAGATAAAACAGACTTTAAGGGAAAAACAGTAAAAAACAGTAAAAAAAACAAAAGAGAGAGAGAAAAAAACCACAAAGGCCACTAAATAATGATAAAAGGATAAACCAGCAAGAAGAAATAACATTCTAAATATGTATGCACCCAACACTGGAGCATCCAGATTCATAAAGCAAACATCACTATATCTAAAGAGAGCAATAGACTCCAGTACAATAATGTACACCCCACACTTAGCATTAGAGCATCCAGACAGAAAATCAACAAAGTAACAGTAGACTTAAACTGGGCTTTAGACCAAATGGACCTAACAGACATTTACAGAATATTTCACCCAACTACAGAATATACATTCTTCTCATCAGCACACGAAACATTCTTCAGGCTAGACCATATGTTAGGCCACAAAACAAGTGTCAACAAATTTATAAAAATCAAAATTCTATTAAGTATTTTATCAGAACACACTGAAATAAAACTAGGAATCAATATCAACAGGCACTTCAATAACTATGTAAATACATGAAAATTAAACAACATGAAACAACCATTGAGATAATTAAAAAATTAAAATGAAAATTAAAAAAAATTTGAAACAAAATGCAATGGAAATACAACATATCAAAACATGTGAGGTACAACAAAAAAGGAAGTTGAAAGCTATAAATGCCTACATCAAAAAAGTAGAAAGATTTTAAATAAATAATTTGACAATGCACCTCAAAGAACTAGAAAAACAAAAGCAAACCACACTCACAATTAGCAGAATGAGATAGTAGAGATCAGAGCTGAACTGAACAAAATATAGACTAAAAAAATACAAAGGATAAAAGATCAGTTAAACAAAAAATTGGCTCTTCAAAATGATGAACAAGGCCAGGCATGGTGGCACACGCCTATAATTCCAGCACTTTGGGAGGCCGAGGTGGGTGGATCACCTGAGGTCAGGAGAGCATCCTGGCCAACATGAGGAAACCCGGCCTCTACTAAAAATACAAAAATTAGTTGAGCGTGGTGGTTCATGCCTATAATGCCAGCTACTCGAGAGGCTGAAGCAGGAGAATCGCTTGAACCTTGGAGGCTGACGCTGCAGTGAACCGAGATCATACCACTGCACTCCAGCCTGGGTGAGGCAGCGAGACTCCGTCTCAAAAAAAAAAAAAATGGATAAACAAAATCTATCAATAACTAGCTAGACTAACAACATCAAAAAAATCATTAGAGAATATTATGACCAACTATGCACTAAGAAACTAGAAAACTTAGAGGATATGAATAAATTCTAGGAAACATGCAACCTACCAAGATTGAATCAGGAAGAAATATAACATTTAAATAGTCAATAATGAGTAGTGAGATTGAATTAATAATAAAAAGTCTCCCAACAAAGAAAGGCCTGGAACTGCATAGATTCACTGCTGAAAGCAAACATATAGAGAACTAATACTGGCCAGGTGCAGTGGATCATATCTGTAATCCCAGTACTTTGAGAGGTGGGGGATTCCTTAAGGCTAAGAATTCAAGATCTGCCTGGGCAACATAGTAAGACCCCATCTCTACAAAAAATTATTTTGAAAAATAACCAAACATGGCAGCACATGCCTGTGGTCCCAGCTACTTGGGAGGCTGAGGCAGGAGGATCACTTGAGTCCTGGAGATCAAGGCTGCAGTAAGCTGTGATTATGCCACTGCACTCCAGGTGACAGAGTGAGACTGTGTCTCAAAAAAAATAATAATCATGAAAATAACAAATGCAAACCCTCCTGCAACTGTCCTATATTTTAAACAGAAAATAATTCTTCCTAACTCATTTGACAAGGCCAGCACTACCCAATACCAAAATCAGAAAAACACAACAAGAGAAAACTACAGGCCAATGTCATTGATAAACAAAGATGCAAAAATTCTCAACAAAATACTAGCAAATTAAATTCAACAGCATATCAAAAAGATAAGACACCATGATTAAGTGGGATTTGTACCAGGGATGCAAGATGATTAAACATACACCAATCAATAAACATCATGTATCCCATTAACAGAATGAAAGACAAAAACTATATTGTTATCTCAATAGACTCAGAAAGAATATTTGATAAAATTCAACATCTTTTCAAGATACAAACTTCCCATTAACTAGGCATAGAATGAATATACCTCAGTAAAGGCCCTATGTGACAAACTCACAGCTAACATCATACTGAAAAGAGAAACGTTGAAAGCCTCTCTTCTAAGAACAAGATGTCTACTTTCACCACTTCCACAACATGGAAGTCCACAACATGACTTCCACAACATGGAAGTCCTAGTCAGAGTATTCAGACAAGAGAAAGAGATGAAAGGCATTCATATTGGAAAAGAGGAAGTCAAATTGTTCCACTTCGAACACAAACAAATGGAAGAACATTCCGTGCTCATGGACAGGAAGAATCAATATCGTGAAAATGGCCATACTGCCAAAGGTAATTTATAGATTCAATGCCATCCCCATCAAGCTACCAATGAGCTTCTTCACAGAATTGGAAAAAACTGCTTTAAAGTTCATATAGAAACAAAAAAGAGCCTGCATTGCCAAGACAATCCTAAGCCAAAAGAACAAAGCTGGGGGCATCATGCTACCTGACTTCAAACTATACTACAAGGCTACAGTAACCAAAACAGCATGGCACTGGTACCAAAACAGAGATATAGACCAATGGAACAGAAGACAGCCCTCAGAAATAATACCTCACATCTACAACCATCTGATCTTTGACAAACCTGACAAAAACAAGAAATGGGGAAAGGATTCCCTATTTAATAAATGGTGCTGGGAAAACTGGCTAGACATATGTAGAAAGCTGAAACTGGATCCCTTCCTTACCCTTACACAAAAATTAATCCAAGATGGACTAAATACTTAAATGTTAGACCTAAAATCATAAAAACCCTAGAAGAAAACCTAAGCAATACCATTCAGGACATAGGCATGGGCAAGGACTTCATGACTAAAACACCAAAAGCAATGGCAATAAAAGCCAAAATTGACAAATGGGATCTAATTAAACTAAAGAACTTCTCACAGCCAAAAAGACTACCATGAGAGTGAACAGGAAACTTACAGAATGGGAGAAAATTTTTACAATCTATCCATCTGACAAAGGGCTAATATCCAGAATCTACAAAGAACTTAAACAAATTTACAAGAAAAAAATCAAGCAACTACATCAAAAAGTGGGTGAAGGATATGAACAGACACTTCTCAAAAGAGGACATTTATGTAGCCAACAGACACATGAAAAAATGCTCATCATCACTGGCCATCAGAGAAATGCAAATCAAAACCACAATGAGATACCATCTCACACCAGTTAGAATGGCGATCATTAAAAAGTCAGGAAACAACAGGTGCTGGAGAGGATGTGGAGAAATAGGAACACTTTTACACTGTTGGTGGGACTATAAACTAGTTCAACTATTGTGGAAGACAGTGTGGCGATTCCTCAAGGATCTAGAACTAGAAATACCATTTGACCCAGTTATCCCATTACTGGGTATATACCCAAAGGATTATAAATCATGCTGCTATAAAGACACATGCACACTTATGTTTATTGTGGCACTATTCACAATAGCAAAGACTTGGAACCAACCCAAATGTCCACCAATGATAGACTGGATTAAGAAAATGTGGTACATATACACCATGGAATACTGTGCAGCCATAAACAAGGATGAGTTCATGTCCTTTGACATGGGACATGGATGAAGCTGGAAACCATCATTCTGCGCAAACTATCGCAAGGACAGAAAATCAAACACCGCGTGTTCTTACTCATAGATGGGAAATGAACAATGGGAAGACTTGGACACAGGATGGGGAACATCCCACACTGGGACCTGTTGTGGGGTGGGGGGAGCGGGGAGGGATAGCATTAGGAGATATACCTAATGTAAATGGTGAGTTAATAGGTGCAGCACACCAATATGGCACATGTATACATATGAAACAAACCTGCATGTTGTGCACATGTACCCTAGAACTTAAAGTATAATAAATAAATAAATAAAATTGTTCCTCTTTGCAGACATGACCTTGTATTTAGAAAAACAAAAGATTCCATCAAAAAACTTGTAGAGGTAACAAATTCAGTCAAGTTGCAAGATGCAAAATCAGCATACAAAAATCAGCTGCATTACTTTATATATATATATATATATTTTTTTTTTTTTTTTAATTTTTTTAGACAGTCACCAGGCTGGAGTGCAGTGGCACAATCTAAGCTCACTGCAACCTCTACCTCCTGGATTCAAGTGATTCTACTACCTCAGCCTCCCCAGTAGCTGGGATTACAGGTGCACACCACCAATTGCCGCTAATTATTTTTGTATTTTTAGTAGAGACGGGGTTTCACCATGTTGGCCAGGATGGTCTCGATCTCTCGACCCCATGATCCGCCCGCCTTGGCCTCCCAAAGTGCTAGGATTACAGGTGTGAGCCACGGCACCCAGCCAATCAGCTGCATTTCTATATTCCAAGAATGAAACAGCCCAAAAAAAAAAAAAAAAAAAAAAAAGGACGGCAATGTGATTTACAACAAATTCATAAAATAAAATACCTAGGAATACATTTAACCAGAGAGATGAAAGATCTCTGTAAGGTAAACTATAACACATTGATCAAAGAAATTGAAGACGACACAAACAAATGAAAAGACCATCCCATGCTCATGGATCAGAAGGTTATCATTAAAATGACCATATTTCCCAAAGCAATCTACAGATTCAATTCAATTCCTATCAAAATACCAATGTCATTTTTCACATAAATAGAAAGAAAATCCTAAAGTTCATAGGAAACATTAAAAGAGCCAAAATAGCCAAAGCAATCCTGAGCAAAATGAACAAAGCTGAAGGCAGCACATTGCCTTACTTAAAAATATATTACAAGGCTGTAGTTACCAAAACAATATGGTTACTGGTATAAAAATAGACACATAGACAGATAAAACATAATAGAGAACCCAGAAAAAAAATGCACGTATCACAGTCAACTGATTTTCTACAAAGGCACCAAGAACATACACTGGAGAAAGGACGACCTCTTCAACAAATGGTGCTAGGAAAATTGGATGCCTATATTCAGAAAAATGAAACTGGACTTCTATCTCTCCTCATCTATAAAAATCAACTCAAGATGGATTAAATACTTAAATGTAAGACCTAAACTTATAAAACTACTAGAAGAAAACATAGAGAAAACAATTCAGAATATTAGTCTAGGCCAAGATTTTGTGGCTAAGACCTCAAAAGCACAGACAACTAAAACAAATATAGGCTAACCAAACTATACTAAACTAAAAAGCTTCTGCACAGCAAAAGACACAATTAACAGAGTGAAGAGACAACCAGTTGACAGTTGAATGGGAGAAAATATTTGCAAATCATTCATCTGACAAGGAATTAATATCCAGAATATACAAAGAACTCAAACAATTAAACAATTTTTTTAAAAATTCCATTAAAAAATGAGCAGAATGAAGCCAGGCATGGTGGCTCACACTTTTAATCCCAGCACTTTGGGAGGCAGAGGTGGGTGAATCACTTGAGGTCAGGAGTTCAAGACGACCAGCCTGGCCAACATGGTGAAACCCCGTCTCTACTAAAACTACAAAAATAAGCCAGGCGTGGTGGCACACACCTGTAATCCCAGTTACTTGGGAGGCTGAGGCAGGAGAATCGCTTGAACCTGGGAGACAGAGGTTGTAATGAGCCGAGATCCTGCTACTGCACTCCAGCCTGGGTGACAGAGTGAGACTGTGTCTTAAAAAAAAAAAAAAAAAAGCGGGAAAGAACATGAATAGACAATTCTCAAAAGAATACATACATACAAATGGCCAACAGGTATACGAAAAAATTATCAGCATCATTATTTATCAGGGAAATACAAATCAAAACTAAAGATTACACATCATCTTATCCTAGTTAAAATGGCCATTATTAAAAAGACAAAAAGTGAGCTGGATCCTGCGCCTGGCCAGCCCCACCCGGCTTTCCTTCGGGCCCACCTGACCGCCATGCGTCTCTCCTCCTCCCCACTTCGTGGCTGGCAGCAGCCCTCCAGCTTCGGCTCCGTGGACTAGGTCTCCCAGAGCAGCTGCTCAGGGCCGACCCACACCCCCAGGCCTGCCGACGTCTCCCCGGGGAGCCTCCCTGGCCCTGGCCAGACATTCGGCACCCGGGAGACCCCTCAGGTCGTCAGCACCAAGGAGCTAGCTCCTCAAATCTGCCTGCCCCGGAGAGGGCCGTGGCTGAGTTGAGTAAGGAGCCAAACGCCGGGCGGGCCCCCAGTGTCCGCGCAGCCTTCACCAGGGAGCAGGTCCGCGCCCTGAAGGGCGTCTTCCGGCACCACCAGTACCGGCGCCCTCTGGAGCGGAAGAGGCTGGCCAGGGAGATGCAGCTCTCAGAGTTCCAGATAAAAACCTGATTTCAAAATCGCCGGATGAAACACAAACGGCAAATGCAGGACTCCCAGCTAAACAGCCCCTTCTCGGGGTCTCTCCACGGGCCCCCTGCTTTCCACTCACCATCTTCTGGCCTTGCCAATGGTCTGCAGCTGCTGTGCCCTTGGGCACCCCTGCCTGGGCCGCAGGCTCTGATGCTGCCCTCTGGCTCCTTCCGGGGTCTCTGACAAGTGGAACAAGAGGCCCTGGTTTCTTCGTGAGCTTCCTGCTGCGGGCAGCCTCTGAGGTACCACCCCCCAGACCCAGGAAGTGGCGTGCATACGCTGGGACAAACCCTGTCCACGGGGCCCTGAGGCCTGTGTGCTCTGCCAGAGACACGGGATGCATTTAAGGAAGCACCTCTGACTCCGTGCCTCCCGCACACGCGGTCTGTGCAGATCGCACCTGAAGCCTACCCGGAGGACTCAGCTGTTCTGTTTACATCGTGGTGGCACCAAAGGTTCTGGAGATTTCTGGAGAATATATTTGTTAAAGCCACCTCTTCACTGAAAAAAAAAAAAAAAGACAAAAAGCAATAGATACTGGTGAAGTGTGGAGAGAAGGGAACTCTTATACACTGTTGGTAGGAATGTAAATTAGTAAAACTATCATGGAAAATATTATAGAGATTTATCAGAAAACTAAAACTAAAAATACAGCTACCATATTCACCAGCAATCCCACTACTGAGGGTCAATCCAAAGGAATAGAAACCAGTGAATATATCAAAGGGATACCGGCACTGGCATGTTTATCACAGCTCTATTCTCAGTGGTAAAGAAATGGGATCCATATAAATGTCCATCAATGAACAAATAGATAAAGAAAAAACGTGGTATACATACACAATGGTGTACTATTTGGCTATAAAAAAGAATGTAATCATGTATATCAGCAACAAGGGTGGAAAGGGATATCACTATTTTAAGTGAAATAACCCAGGCACAGAAAGACAAATATTGCATGTCCTTACTCGTGTGGGAGCTAAAAATGTTAATCATAAACCCGAGAAGCTAAGAATGTTGGGTGGGTGAGTGGAGAATGAGAAGAGGTAGGTTAACAGATGCAAATACACAGTTAGATAAAAAGTATAAATCCTATCTTTCCACTGCAAGTAGAGTGACTATAGTTAAGAACACATATTGTATATTTCAGTGTTTCTAGAAAAGAGGATTTGAATCATTCCCAATGCACAGAAATAATAAATACTCAAAGTGATGGACGCCTCAAATCCTTGACTTGATCATTATACAGTCTATGCATGTAACAAAATATCACATGTACTCCATAGGTAAAATATTATATATGAATAAACATAAATAAATATGCATTTGGCACAGAGTGTGTTGCTGGGTATGTTTTATTTACCCTTCCTTCTCCTATCCAATATAGTATAGGGTACATTATAACTGCATATTAATAAAGGATGTACAAATGGGTGGATGAAGAATGGGCAGATGGAGAAACAAGACATTCAGTAATGTTATTTGTAATCTAAAATGTCAATTACTTTTCTAGGGTAAACATTTTATGTCTTCTCAATTAGATTCCCTCATAAGCAATGTGTTTTATTAAATACAAATTACTATAAAAATTGTGTTATTGGAAAAGTTCTTGTTTCAGTCCACTTATTTTATAAATTTGAAAAAGGAGGTTAAACTCATACAATTTATTAAACAAATGAAAGAATTTTTAGCTTGAAATGGAGCATGATTAATGATTGCATCAGTGTAACAGGCATAAATTGGAAGTATTTCAGGCAAACTAGAATGACTAATCAGCCTATCTAAAAATGACCCATAACTTTCAATGGCACTAAGAATTGATGTTATGCATCTCTTTTTTTTCTTCTAATTGCACCTGTCTCTTTTCATACCTTATCCTTGGATTGTATTAATGGTCACATGCTATTTTTAAAAAGTACTAGAAATATTTGAGCGTCTTATGAGACTAGTCTGAAACTGGACCTCAAGTTTTTTTATCTCATCCTGTTCTTCTTCCTTTATCCCTTTCCCCCTGTGAGTACCCCTTCAATAACAAAGAACTTTGCTGAGAAGCCCATTTTGGGCTCTGCTTCTAGAGGACCTAACCTAAGACAATGGGATTTGGTGTGGATAGCAAGGTATAGCATTTTTAGAAAAAATAGGAACAAAGATAGTTTTCAGAGCCCTGTTTTGCTTGCCTGCACCTCAAATTTCAACAATACAAGTGGTGGCTTTACGATGCTGGTTTCGTTCACAACTAGCAAAGTATTAAGATAGCAAATGTCTCCTTAAAGGGAAGGGTACAAATTGAATGTGAGTTCTCTAGGAAGGGTGAGATAAGGCTGATGTTGTGGGTTGATTTGATTCTCCCAAAAAGATATGTTGAAGTTCTACCTCTAGAAGAACCTGAGAATGTGGCTTTACTTGGAAATAGGGTGTTAGCAGATGTAATTAGTTAAGATGAGGTCACACTTGAGTAGGATGAATCCTAAATCCAATATGACTGGTGTCCTTATAAGAAAAAGAGAAGAGACAAACATGCAGAGAAATGAAAGACGTGAAGACACGCAGGGAACAAGCCCAATAAATGACAAAGGCTGAGATTGGAGTGCATATCTACAAGCCACAGAATGCCAAGGATTGCCAGCAACCACCAGAGGAGTGAGACATGGAACAGTCTTCTTCTGACCCCCTAAGAAACAACCAATCCTGCTAATACTTTGATTTTTGGCTTCCCACCTCTAGAACCATGAGAGACTACATTTTTTGTTGTTTCAAGCCAACAAAGTTTATGGCAATTTGTTTCAGAAGCCCAAGGAAACTAATATACCGAAGTATACAATGGCAGTGAGTTAGCATAAAATAGGCTTTCCTAAACAAATCTGGCAGAACCATATCTGTACCAAGCATCACTGGCAACTGTGTCCCTGTCTCTCCTACCTCTCACCTAAAAGGAATCCACAGGAAAAGAAACAGTGGCCAAAATAGACCTTGTTTTCTACCACCCTGTATAGCATTTTGCTTCCCTTAGCTTCTGCATCTTTGGCTAAATAAATCACAAACTTGCAGAGGCTATGATTATCTAGTCTTTTCCATCATAACCCAACCCACCTGAAATGCTCTGACACTCTAGAAAATAATTCTAATTAATGAATAAAACATGGTAAACTGATAATTAGCTTTTGAAGGTGAAGGTGAGCTCTTTAACAGGAGGGTAATTCAGTAATGTTCTAATTGTTTTCCCCAGCATCTGACCTTACCTGACACTTCATTTTTGCTTTGGCATAACAATTCCCAGCCTATGTTTAGAAAGATCATGTACAATTTCTTAGGATTTGGCTAGAAATTATTCATAATGCCTGGATTACACACTTTGAGAAATGTGAAGTTGTATGTTATTCAAGCTTCCATATCTAGCTGTGGCAAGGGCTTTCTGGCTTGGAATACTGAACAGAAACTTATGAACAGCCCTATTTTTCATTTCTAAACAAAACAATATGAAAGAGACTTTTGCTATTAGATAATTAGTGATTTCAAAAGTATAGATGCTAATATCAACGTTAATTGAGTCAGTTTATTGATTGCATAGGCAGATGAAAAGGATAGATATTTAGCATGCGATGGATAATTCTACGTTTTAAATGCTGTTCCTAAATGTGGGGGGAAATTGGGGTTACTTTGAAAGTTGATAAAATACTTTTGTATAGATATTTTTCAAACTGATAATCTGACAGGTTACATGTATTTGGGGGAGAGTGTCAGTGGCCCTCTAAAGAATCAGAATGTATTTAGCAAATGTATATTCAGAAACAATATTTCTGAATTTTCTTCATCTAACTTCAAGAGAGAATTAAATAGGTAAGGACTTGTCTTCATATGAAAAATATTTGATCTTTCTTCCTAAAGTCCAGTTTCTGCTATTAGCAGAAGCCAAACCTTCCTGTAGAGAAACACACACACACAAAATGACAGAATTTGTTTCTTGATATAGTCACCCACTGCATAAACCAAATCAAATATTTCCTAGGTGTCAACTGTAAGAAATCCCACACACACTCAAGTCATTAATTTGTCACAGGTCATATTCTGGTAAAGAAAACATTTATTGAAGGTGTTGTTTGTAAAAAAAAAAAGTCTCCCCTTGTTGAAAATGCCTATCCAAAATAATGAAAAACATTACAAGAGGAACCCATTGGGAGAGAAGGTAGATGGATGAAGATCCTGAAGACTAGCTAGTGAAAGAGTACATGGTGGCTAAGAACCTATAAGCCATGCTGGGGGTTGCACACCAAACTGATTATAGGGACTGTCAAAAAGCAAAGACTGGGGCCTCCAAGTATAGATTGTAGAAAGTTGTAAAATTCTGTTTAGTCCAAAGGGGCCAGTCACAGTTCATTTAGCTAGTTCTGCAGCTAATAAATGCCTAGTGGGAATTCAGTACCAGGGCTCTCAGATGTTTTCGTTTTAACTTTTCAAGAAAAATCAGAAATTCTCATTTTATTTTATTTTTGGAAGCAAATGTTTATTTTCCCCTTAGGCATATAATTCTTTCAGAGGTTTTAAAGTTTACTACTGTTTTCCCCACAAAGTCTGTTCATTAAGTCTCCTATTAGAGTTGTGTTTCGGCATTTTAAGTTGTTTTTATAATGTTACATCATGTCTCACTTTTTTTCTTCCACTTTTCCTTTTTCTTCCCCTCTTTTTATTATTATTATTACTTCTTCTTTTTGCTAAGATATAAAGACATCAGCCTTAGAACACCAGTAGAGAAAGTTCCTGGCACTTGCTGATACATTCCTTCTTTCCTGGTAAAGTTTTGAACACACGAACTAGATTTCTTTTAGAAATAAGGTGTGTCATCCATACATAGCTCCCCCCTGGGATGGAGAATTGGTATCAACACCAGAAACGTGTTTTGAACTAACATAGAAGAAAGGGCTGGTTTTGTAAATAGATGAACCCGGTATTTGACCACATAGTAGTCAGGAAATTGGTGGAATCTATAATCTGTGGGGCTCTGGTGTCTGGAAGATTTCACAGTTGCAGATTGATGTGAGCATGTAGTGTTAGGCAGAAAATTCAATCCCACTTTCCATTTTATAATGCATACAAGGACAACAGTTGTGTTGCATCATTATTACGTCAAAAGGTCTTTTATTATTCACTTATGTAAGATTCACATTTATTTAAATGTGGTTATGGTAATAAATGGTAGGCATAGAGAAATGTCCCTGATATCTTTCATGTTCATCTCCTCTGAGTTGAAATACAATTAAACTTATCATTTAATGAGCCTGATAAATTATTTTCACCTGTTAGAATAGACGAAAAAAAATTAGCAATGATAATTTTCAATTTGGCAGCAAATATATACTCTATGGATAATATATTTTTTACAATAGTTTTCTCTGAATATTCATGTCTTTGCATTTCAATACGATACCATTTGTAGCCTTTCATTTTTGGTATATCATTCATTGTATATTCAGAGAGTGTTAAAGAAAACCTTAGTTGGTGCACATACTTTTCATCTCCTGTTGTTCTTGAACATGAATGAGAACTTACTGCAACACATTTTCTTTTCCATGTGTTGGTATTAACATGTTTTTATGGGCTTATAGAATTTTAAATGTTGATAAATGATTTTTCCGAAGGTTCAAGTTTGGATCATCTCTATCCACCAGGCTTAATCAGTCTAGCAGTGTCTTTAGTAGGTAATAGAAAATAAATTATAGAAATTCTCATTTTAAAAACACTTTTTTCAAAGACATTTGGGAACTAACTAAAAATTAAAAAAAAAAATCAGCCCTATGGAAACACGGACAACCATCTTGCAACCTCTTGTTTTCAATAAAATTTTATTTTAGCAAAGGCCAACTGCAAGGATTCGGTTATGGGTAATATTATTTTTCTGCCTTATATTTAACTGAAATGCTCTAAGTGGTCAGCTTAAGTATGAAAACATTTACCTTGTTTAACAAGGGAGAAGGAAGGGATAATGGAACAAGCATCATTCAGAACTGAATGAAAATAAAATATTTTACTTTTTTTTCTTTAATCAACACATTACTTTTGATAAATAGTCATGGGACATGTGTTCTGTGAGTCACTACAATTCTTACTTGGCACTTGGAACAGTTGTGTTATATAGGTTAACGATAACTCTCAGAACAGGAGTATATTACAAACAAGTGGAGTAGAACATATAGAACACATAATTCGCTATAATATTACTCTTTCTTAGAGCCTTCAAACTTAAACCAAGATGAAAAAAATGTTTACCAAATTGAATACATTGCCTATGGATTATCTACAGAAGAGAGGAAAATAAGCAATCATTTTGATTCCACAAACCAAGTGAAGAATAAGGACATAAACAGATCAATATCCTGACATCACTGGAAATGTTACATTTACCTGGACGATTTTGATATTGTCAAAGAGAGAGGCTAAAAGAACGGCTAAGGATGTTCCTAGAGCTGCTGAAGGAACCAGAGAGCTTTCGTCACATAAAAATATCACTAGTGTCTTTGTTTTACTAAAACTGAAAAGTTCATCTTAAAGAATTCCTGAAAAATATAAATATTAATTTGTTCACAGCTGCAAGTTTAACTTAGCACAGGACCACAGACAAGATGAGCTGTGCTATATTTTACATTTCTGAGTCAATAATATTGAAAGCAGCTTCATTTTACAGTGGGGGGAATTATTGGCATATGGGGGATTTTATCACATATCATGTAGGGTGAGAAATTGATGTTTGGGGAGATATTATCACATGACTTAAAATAGAAGACTGGCATAAAACAAACTATGTGAATTGCTTTAATTATTATTATTATTACTTTTTTAAGAAAAAAATAGTAGTTTACTGGTATACAAAGGGTAGTTCTTTGGGTTTTTAATGAAAACAAATACAACAATAACATATAGAATCATCATTCAACTATCATAATATACAACACAATAAAATCCTATCTCAAGTTTCCAAGCCCACCTGGGGATATATAG
The DNA here is from genome assembly GCF_047675955.1 of Chlorocebus sabaeus. Lineage (NCBI taxonomy): Eukaryota > Metazoa > Chordata > Mammalia > Primates > Cercopithecidae > Chlorocebus > Chlorocebus sabaeus. The sequence continues at coordinate 66,775,325 of NC_132918.1, forward strand.
AACCTCTGATGAAAGGTTTGTTCAGGAAGATTTGACAAGATGGAAAAAGCAAATTTATTTACTGAACACATGGGCCATTAAGGTGGCATAAATTAGCATTGTGAGCGTTTTGGTTTCTGGTACTCAAGTCAGACTTCCAGATGTACTGATAAAGATGGAACAGGCAAGTTTGATGCTAAGGTGGCATCACTGTGGCTGACCAATGATTCGGAATCTCACATCAGTATGACTAGCGATTATAATTAAGTCAATGCTTTGCTCCCCGGCTTTGTTAGTTCTTGTAGAATCAAATTCACCATGTCAACTCTACCTCCCTCCAATGTTTGTGGTAATGCTCTTTCAAATGAAGTATTCTTGTTAGCAGGTAAAACCTTATATGATCCTTTGCCAAGAGATTGATATTAGATAAAAACCTGGTTATATTTTTTAAGCCATAAGAATATAAGAGGAGAAAAATCACATGAATATTTTTCCTTTAAGTAATTTTTTGCAGGGTGACAAACATGTAGAACAAACCATAGTCTATTATTAATTTCAAAATAGTGCTCCTGTTTGCAAACATTAATGCCAAGTTTTCAAGAAGCTTGGTTGTCAAAAGAATACTGCCTTCAATTTATAGTCACTAAATGCATGTGGATTAAGATATTTTTAGATCTCAAAACTAAAGTTCAAATTGGCTCATGTTAGTAAATAGACATACTTATCACTCAATTTATTTGATAGTGTCTGTTTGTAGTTTGATTGTGAAGAACAGCCATTTTAAAATAGCCAAACATCGAGTTTTTGTGAAAGCTGAATATTTCATCATACATTGGATAACATTAAATTTTCCCCAAATGACCACTCTTAGGAGTCAATTTAAAATTTGTGGTAAAATTTCAGTGAATTAAACATTATTAGAAGAAATTATTGATGGCCGGGCGCGGTGGCTCACGCCTGTAATCCCAGCACTTTGGGAGGCCGAGGCGGGCGGATCACAAGGTCAGGAGATCGAGACCATGGTGAAACCCCGTCTCTACTAAAAAATAGAAAAAAATTAGCCGGGCGCAGTGGCGGGCGCCTGTAGTCCCAGCTACTCGGGAGGCTGAGGTAGGAGAATGGCGTGAACCCGGGAGGCGGAGCTTGCAGTGAGCCGAGATTGCGCCACTGCACTCCAGCCCGGGCGACAGAGCGAGACTCCGTCTCAAAAAAAAAAAAAAAAAAAAAAAAAAGAAATTATTGACTAAAGTTAGGAGACCTTAGTTGAAACTGATATAAGATTTTGGCTGATAAAATAAATGAAAGAAACTATGACTAAAAATATTCCCCAAAGAAACAATGTTCTTCACATATAGCTCCATGTGCAGATTAAAAAATGTATTTTTAAAAATACTCCAACCTTTTTTCAGGACAAAACAGAAAGCGAATATAGCTACAAGTGATATAGCTTTGGCATTAGGTCAGTTCCATCTTAAATATGTAGTAATATAAACCCTGTAACTATAAGTCACATTTTAAAACAATTTTATGGAATTTATAGAAATATGGCTTAGATTTTGGAGCTATTTTGAGTAGCAAATGACTTGCTTTTACTAAATTCAGCTTTTTTAAAAGCACATTTCTGTAATCAGTCATTATCCCTATTTTTATCAGAGAGAATCATCAAAATGTCAAGTGAATTGGCCCAGTTTCCTTGTAGATGATTGGTAGTGAAGCCAACAACTGTGCTCACTGTTCTGTGATGCTCAGTCTTGTGCCCAGATCCCTTGGCCACAAGGCTTTTTCACCAATATCCAGTACTTCCACACATTTTTCTATAATCCGTTTAAAAACCAGATGCCATCAAATGGAATTTTTCTTGACTGTTTGATAAAAGTTAAACTTTCCAGGATCTCACAAACTTAATTTCTTTTTCATCTCTACTAATGTTAGCATAACATCACAAGAGACTTAAAGCATCTCACGAAGGGTCTTTATCCAATATTAGTTGCCCCTAGCCCTAGGGTCCTACACTGAGATTATATAATATGTGTTAAGTTGGGTTGACAAACGTCCAATAAAACCCACATCACTATTTTGGTTAACAAAATGTAACACACTTCACTATAGCTTCAAAACTCTCTGACATCAATGTTTCGCAATAGATTTATGCTGGACAATCTTATTACTGAGAGACTTTAAAAATATTTGTTATACTGGCAAAAACACAATCTGGGTTTCCAATTAAGGCGCTCTCTGCTGATTTTCCGTAGTCTTGTTATACCACGTCCAGCACACTACCTGGATTTGAGGAAGATTGTATAAGGGTTCAAATTCTATACTCAAAGTCAGTAGCTGATGTGAAATGATACAATTGTATTACCCAACTCAAACTGTTAGCATAATAGTCCTGCTAGAGTGCGTAATACCTTAACATTATATCTACTTCCCAGCCCCAATGCACAAAAATGATTAAGATTCCCAAGTGTGAAATTGGAGTTCCTTTTCTTAAAGTAAAACCAACCTAATCATTGAAAATAAAATGATTTTACCGTGACACTGTATAAGAATGACAGGTACTAAGACTCATATTTTTATAATTCTGTGTGTGTGTGTGTGTGTGTGTGTGTGTGTATAAGCATTAACCTTAGAACTTGTCACTGTACTATTACTTATTTTTAATTATACTTCTTTGCTCACAATCATTTTAGCCCTACTCTTTAAAAATTGCCTTTAGAGATGACCTGCCAGTCTGAAAAAACATGACCCCATTCTCTGCTGTCTTAGTTAACTTAACCAAACTCTAAGATACTCTACCTGATCATACATATTAATAATCAGATTTTACTTCATTTGACAAATACATTGTAGCAGTTTCTACAGTCAATTTAGCCACCTAGGAAGGATGAGTTTCCATCACTGAGAAGAGGAAAGCGAAGACCCTCAAATTGAAGGTAATGTTCAGTCCCTTTAGCCACCTAGGAAGGATGAGTTTCCATCACTGAGAAGAGGAAAGAGAAGACCCTCAAATTGAAGGTAATGTTCAGTCCCTTGACATCTGAACATTGATGACCCAACCATAGAATTCTTTAAACTCTGTGACGATTCATGACCCACATGAACTTCTAATAAAATAACACATATGATATTTTTCCAGAGTAGAACTTGCCTTTTGTCACCATTCACATTCTGGTAAGCTCTAAGTCCATTCCTGGCAGTAACAACCTTTAGGCCACATGAGCATGACATGTCAACATATCCGTCCTTCACTGGACACCCTGATACCACTCTCAAAAGCACTATGTAGACAATGGAGACCTACCACAAAAATGATCCATTTCACCTCCTGATAGTAGCCTCTCTTGTTACTGAAGCATATCGTACAAAAACACAAGAGATGTTCCAGAGATAAATCTCCCCGTGTAGAAAAGAAAAAAATCAGCAAAAGTCAGGTAAAACTTTCACTGTTAGGACTCAGTTTAAATAATTCCTGTAACCATGATAAGAGTGCATAACTGATATACTTGTCTGTGGAAGAAATGGTCTTAATAAGGTGACCATTAGTTAAAATATATGCAAACTCAGGACAGAGTTAGTCTAAGACTGCTTGGACTAAGCAGTTAGGACCTCTTCCTATTGAGAGAAAGTGCAACAAAAGAAATAAGGATGATGCATTTAAATTGTTGTTCCTTTCCACACCCCCACTGCCAGCTGGCTATTGACTTTTTCAGGGTTGGTTTTGTTCAGAATTTATCACATTCTTGTCTGGGAAAATAGAAGTAGCATATCTTACATGATGTTAGCATAAGTGCAGTCATAATAAGTGAGTACTAAGTGAATTAGCAACTACTCCAGTATTAGTTGGTGAAATGTACATTCTGGTTGAGCATATGAATGATCTACAGTGTGGTTTACACTCAGGATGGAAAGGAATATGGAATATTTTTCTGGACACATGCAAGTTTGTGAGTAGCTGTATTGATCACTCGAATAAATAATTTTAATTCCTTAGAGGATAAAAGCAGTGCCCCTCTAGTGCTGATATATTAAACCAGCTTAGCTGTTAATCGCCGTCATCCATTTTACTGATGAAGAAATTAAGGGCAAGGCATTAGTTGACTGTCAGTCAGGGACAAAGTCTACAATAGGCCCTGGCTACTCTAAGGCTCCTCATTGCTTTCCCTACCACTTCATGCTGCTTTTGCGTGCACAAAGTTATTAATACAATGTTATCCATGCTTACGTATAGAAAGGTAATTTTCCACATCAATTCAGATCTAAAGAAAGAGGCCTATATACCACTTCAGTTATCTTTTAGCTTTGTGATCTGATTTCTTCTGAACAATTGAAACATTACACTGGTACAAAGACAAAGATCTTAATTTAAAATTTAATTGTAATAAGTGATATTTAATGATCATGTCTACTATGTGTTGGTTTGTGTCTTAGAAACTCAAATAGGCAGAGCCACTTTGATTCTATTTTGAAACTTCTGCTGTCTTTTAATTTTTAGTCTTTTATTATTTTCAAATACAAACAAATATTCCTTTGCTAACTAGTTTCTTGGCAACAAAATATGTAGCACCTTTAGAAAAACAAAATTTCATCTCTGATGATAATGGCAGTGAATCACTGCAATAGATCAGAAGTCCAATAGTACCTAAAGACAGAAATCCTTTCAAATGAGTCAGGGGTGATATAAATTGCCAAAAGTCAAGTATGTTTGCTTGTGTGAATAAAACAAGTACTCTTCAAAGTTTAGGTGCAGTGAGAGGAGCAGTTTATCATGTGTAATCGCCTGTTTTCTCATAAGAGAAATACAGTACCTCCCCAATGACTGTTTCCCATTTCTCTGGATGATCTGGTGGAGGTGCAACAATGCTTTTTCCAGAGGCATTTGGCTTCTGCAATGCATTTATATTTGTTTCAAATGAATCAGAGCTGCTTTCTCTATCACTTTCCTTGCCATGGTGTGATGCATGGGAAGGGATGTATAACCATAAAGTCAGACCACCCTCAGGGATTTACACAGCACACTGCTGACCGATCTAAATTGTGGATCTTTATTCATGAAAAAAGTTCCCTAAGGGAAAAGATACAGCTTTATGGCAGCCTGAACTATAATGGATGTTAATCTGGTATTGATAAATATACGGAGTGCGGGGGAAACAACTCACAGAGAATCCACTATAAGTTCTGTGGTTAGGCTTCATCCTTTATTAGGTAGTGAATAAAAGACAACTGATGCTTACAACTCCAATTTAAAAGACCATTTAAACAAAAATGGTTCCATAGCAAAGTGAGGCAGAAGGGATCCAGGTATTTCTGAGTTTTCTCATATGGCTGATGGAGAAAATATGGCTGATTTGTTTGTTCCCAGCAAATCATTAAAGACAGTAATGCCTTGTGACCCAGGACCCTGTATATCCCACAGGACCTGATTTCTGGTGGACTGGCTCATTCACTTTGGTGAAAATGGGGAAGAACAGCAGAAGCACATTTCAGGGAGATTGCATTAATTAACACTAAGTTCTCTAACAGAAAGTGAGGCTGTATCAGTTGTAAAGGTTGTTGGATAGGGATTCAGGATGACTATGGAAAATCAAAATATTTGACATAGCAGAAAAGCGAAACTAAAGTTCCAAATGGTTAGAAGCTGGTCACATGGGATACACACAGAGCCCCAAACAACAAACTTATGGGCAACTATCCACCTGGCTGAACTAATAGGGTCTCTGTAGGTGAAAAAGGAAACACTTGCTAAAACCAGAGAATTGAGATGCTGGTAAATGCAAAATCACCAGATACTTTCAAAAGCAAATGTTAATGCTAATCAATATATTTAACCAGAGAAGCATGGTTTGAAATTCTTTCTACCAGAATACTGATGGAACACATTATCTTCCTTCCTTCCTTCCTTCCTTCCTTCCTTCCTTCCTTCCTTCCTTCCTTCCTTCCTTCCTCCCTCCCTCCCTTCCTCCCTTCCTTCCTTCCTCCCTTTCTTCCTTCCTTTTTTTTGTTTTTGTTTTTGTTTTGGTTGGTTGTTTAACAAAAGATATATAAAGCCAACTGATTTAAAGATTCATTTATATGACAAATTTCTATAGCTAGATGGTGGAGAAGAACTCCAAAAACCATGTATAATGTTGAGCACCAAGCACGCTATGGGTGTTTCTTAAATACAAAATGATAAATGCTAAATACCTATCTCTCAAATGGTTTCCTCTTGATTCTTTATACTTTTCCAAGGGTTACAACGCTTTAAGAGCAGTTTCAGGAAGGCCACACCCAATCCTTCCCTATATTTTTAAATAGTCTTTACAAAACCTTTTCAAAAATAGTTTTTTCTCTAAACCTAAATCATGTATGTTTTATCATAATTCTAAGTTTGAATGTCATTTTTCTTATTAATGCAACAGACTGGCTGCATCAAACCCCACCATACTGATAGGTATATGTTAGCTTTCTATGGGAAAAAGCAAATAGCCTTTATCACAAATTAAAGGCACAGCTATTTTTATGCCATTTGTTACCAATTTAATGATAACATGTAACACTGGATGGTTATATAATTATGTCATATAGATTTTTTCTTTTTATAAGTTATTCTCTTACTCTTTCTAACATATATACAATATACATATATTTATATATACCCCTGATAAATCTTGTTTTAAAGGTAAAACATCAACTTCTTTCAGCCTGATGGTGAATATCAAAGGCTGTTAGTATTTCACAACTCCACTGCAGAAATAATTGTCGAGTGGAACTTACCAGTATTTTTTAACACTATGTCATTGGTGTGCAATTAACTCAGATTCATATTTCCTGTTGTTAATAACATTAAATATATATTAATTGTTTATATCATGTCAGCAGGAAATCTAAAAAACAAGAAAAACCCATAAAAATAGCTAATGCTTAATTCTACCATCATACTTAAAGCAGAAACCTTTGCCTAAGAAACAACCCTACTGGTATGATATAAAGGGGATACTGCAGAGATGTAATATTCTCTGTTTTTATTGGATATGTACTAAATTAAAGATCTTTACTTTGCATTATCATTCTAGGTTATGATCCTTCATCCTTGAAACAGAAGAGTTGTACTGATTTCTTTCTTAACACCCATGATTCATGGGTTTATCTATTTTCAGACAGAGGTTCATTATAAACACTTCCCTGTTTCCAGCAATATATCTTCAGGGTGGGAAGTTAGTACTTTGTAAGAAATCACCTTTATTAATACCTCTCCCATCTCTAAGCTTAGCTCTGCTATATCTTCAAGCCATACAGGAGGGGAGAATGCTGACCAGGGAGACCTCCATGACACCATCTGGTATATGTTTATTTTTTGACTGCTTATTGATATGAAATAGTTGTTCATTCTACCTTTGCAATTCTTTAAAATCTAGTGGATTGAGTAGATTGAGACACAGCACTATTGTTTTACAAGACATCTACTGTATCTACTTTTGTTGGGATAAATACCCAGTAATTGCTGTCATAGCAAGAGGACCAGCACGGGTAGTACTATTCACAGTGTTGCTTTTGTTTTTGTTTTTTTTCCTTTTTTGTATGATTTAATCTACAGAGTAAATTATTTTATATACATTGGAACCAGTTAATGCCCTTAGACAATGTATAGTTGTTTCATAAAGCAGGAAAGACAATGCAGAGGGAAATACGTGCCCAAAAGCACAGTCACAGAGGCTTCAGAAGTTCTAGATACCACTACAAATCAATGCTGGAGATCACTTCTAAAACAATCAACGTTCAAGAGGAATGCTTTAATTTGGAGAAAATACCACTCCCTCCCTCCCACCCCCATACCTCCCCCCCTTTTTTATAACCTTTTCAATTCACTATCAAAAGTCCTGGCTCTTCAGATATACTTTAAACTATAAATAAACACTGCATAGTTCTCTTTGTTTGTTTTGTTTTTTGTTTTTTGAAAAATTATTGCAGTACAATTACTCCTATTTGGAATTTAGTAAGGAGCAAACAGCACAGGAGTGTGGGCGGTCCGAATGGGTCCAGGAGCTGGCCGCAGGAGTGCTGGAGGAAGCGCAGAAGTCTGGAACAGTGTTGCTGCTGGAGCAGTTCGAAGACTGAAGGGGGAACTCACTGCCACTGCTGCTGCAGCTGCTGCAGCTGCTAGAGGATTTGGTAGAATTCGTGGCGCCAATGGCTTTGAAGGTTCTTTTGAAAATACTAATTTTACCTGCAAGGGAGAAAAAGTATTGTAAAAGAACAACAGCTTTGGAATTTGTACTTAAAACCCAAAATGGTAGGGAGCTTTTAAAATATAGCAGTAAACAACTATAAAGAAAAAAGCTTTACACTTGTGAACTGACAACAAAGAAAATGGGAAGTATAGAACATTTTCGTTTTGGAAGAGTTGGAAGATACCTGAAAATGGCCAACCAGGAATGCTTGAAAAGTCCTCCAGAAAAGTACTCAGCAACCTTATTTTATTTTATGTTTGTTGAGCATTATGCTTTCAGAGGAAAGTATTCATCATGAGAAAATATAGAATATTTGTATCACCCTTTACACATACATTAACTATTACAGAGCATACATTTCTAAAGAGATTTTTAATGCTGTCGAATGCCATTCGACTATCCAAGTGTGTAACCTGGGTTACACAGAGAATGTTGTTTCCAATTGTATGAAGCACTATCCAAAATAAATAAAAACAATAAAATTCCACTTTCAATAGAGAAATTTTAAAAACAACCAAAAATTCCTTTTCTCCACTAAATTTTGACACGTTCCACTTTTTCTTTGTGCAAATGGTAACCACATTTTCTCAATCCTTCTCTACAAAGCCAGTTCATTCTCTGGCTAGTGACATCAGTAAAATACCTGTTCTCACTGAGAGAATGTTCCCATTTGTGGAGTCAGTAACATAGTGATAGTGAAGAAGAAGGGTTTATATACTAATAGCAACACAATTCTGACTACTCTGTTTATTTAAGAACCATTCACTTGATTGTCAAAAGCTACATCTATGCTGGACAGAGATATATTTCAGGGTTATGACTAGTGGTGCTGAGGCACTGTTTAGAATTCTTCACCTCCCAATCCAGCTAAAATTGTGTCTTTACAGAAAAGTAAAGTAACTTCACTTTTTTAAACTTTTATTTTAAGTTCAAGGGTACATATACAGGTTTGTTATATAGGTAAACTTGTGTCATGGCTTGTTGTACAGATTATTTCATCCCCCCAAATTGAGAAGGAACTTCTCCCTAACTCATTCTATGAGGCCAGCATCATCCTGATACCAAAACCTGGCAGAGACACAACAAAAAAGAAAACTTCAGACCAATATCCTTGATGAACGTCGATGCAAAACTCGACAAAATACTGGCAAACCAAATCTAGCAGCACATCAAAAAGCTTATCCACCACGATCAATTAGGCTTCTTCTCTGGGATGAGAGGTTGGTTCAACACATGCAAATCAATAAATGTGATTCATCATGTAAACAGAACTAAAGACAAAAACACATGATTATCTCAATGGCTGCAGAAAAGGCTTTCAATACAATTCAACACCCCTTCATGATAAAACTCTCAATAAACTAGGTACTGAAGGAACATATCTCAAAATAATAAGAGCCATGTATGACAAACCCACAGCCAACATCATACTGTACGGGCAAAAGCTGGAAGCATTACCCTTGAAAATTGGCACAAGACAAGGTGTCCTCTCTCACCACTCCTATTCAACACAGTATGGCAAGCCCTGGCCAGGACACTCGGGCGAGAGAAGAACATAAACAGCATTCAGATAGGAAGAGAGGAAGTCAAACTATCCCTGTTTGCAGACAAAATGATCCTATATCTAGAAAAATCTATAGTCTTGGCCCAAAAGATCCTTAAGCTCATAAACAACTTCAGTAAAGTTTCAGGATACAAAATTAAAATAACTTCATTTGAACAAAAATGGGCAATGCTACTAAACTAACAGGACACCTTGTACTGGGGTCTCATAATAGATAATCGCAGTTTTCCTTTAGTTTTGTTTTCATGTGTCAGCAGCATATAATAGCATCAAATAGTAATAAGATGTATTTTGAATAAATGTTTCAAAATGCAGGATTTAACTTATATTATAGATCAGTTGTTTTTAACTTTTCATTGAGCTCTGAGTCTCTCCGATGAAAGCTACGGTCACTTCAATCAGAAACAAACTAACAAAACAAAATAATATACATGTTCATCAATATTCATCTACAATGTCAAGATGTTTCACACAGGTTTTCTCTAAAGTCCTACCAAAATATCCAGGTCAGGACATTATCATAGTATACTTACTAATATAAAAAGCTTATTTGCAGTCATGGGAGAGGAAATACCTACAAAGTATTTCCTGGGTTTTATGGAATGTCCTTGAATGAATAATTAAATAAAACAAGCTACACTTTGAAACTGTTATTCCAAATCCAAAATTGTTGAGGATACCAACAATACCAATACTTTGTCTCTTAAACATATTAAAAAAAGATATACATGAATTTGTTTCTTCCTGACCTTCTTTCCAACAGTACTAACTTATATCAAGACCAGATTTCATGGGATTACTAACTTGACTCAAAAGAGTTTGGTTTTTCTCTTTTCCCTATGATCTATGATAAACCTGAGCTCAACTCAAAAAGGTAAAAGGTACTGGGCTGTGGTTAAAGGTGGCAAAGTGCCAGAACAAATCAAGAAACCAATAATTCCATTCGGGAATAAAGGCTGGACTCTTGCCAAATGACACTCACCCCCAGTGGATGTGCTGTCTTCTGTAGTTTGTTGTAAGGACTGTATTTAGGTTTCGGGGGCTTCCCAGCAGCTCTGTCTTTGTGCCTTCTACTGCTAATGTGCTATTAAAAGTAATTTAAAATGACAGCTTTAAAAAAGTCATCTCCAAAAACCTGTCACAAATATTGCTTTAACCTGGGGAAAGGTATTCATTATTTCATGCAAGTTTCAGAGAGACAAAAATAAAAGATCATGCACTTTTGTCCTGAGATTCTGATGCCTTGAGGATATATATATTTTATGCTATCCATATATATGTGTGTGTATATATAGTTTTTTTGAGACAGAATCTCGCTCTGCCATCCAGGCTGGAGTGCAGCTGCACGATCTCAGCTCACTGCAACTTCCGCCTCCCGGGTTCAAGCAATTCTCTGCCTCAGCCTCCCAAGTAGCTGAGATTACAGGTGCCCACCATCATGCACGGCTAATTCTTTGCATTTTTAGTAGAGATGGGGTTTCACCATCTTGGCAAGGCTGGTCTTGAACTCTTAACCTCTTGATCCACCTGCCTCAGCCTCCCAAAGTGCTGGGAGTACAGGCGTGAGCGACTGTGCCCGGCCTATTTTAGTATATTTTTAAACAAATAGTAGTGTCTTTTTTTTATTTCCTAGCTTTTCTTCTTATCAGTGCACACATCTCTTTTTCTTTCTTCTTTTTCTTTTTTTTAAAAGCATTTACAAAGGAAAGGAATGTCTAAAGGAATTTTACATGCAAATAAACAAAGATGCCCAGGAACGAATGAATTTATTTCCATACTAATGTTTATCGTCACATTTGTACAGTCAAATGTCAAACCCTTAAATTCTAAAGATAAATAACTAAGGTGCATAAAATCAGTAAAATATTGTACGTATGTATAAAACAAAACACAACATGAGGGCTGGACCTTCAGTTGGCAATGTATAAATGATCGCTTTGGAAGGCTATTCATAGTAAAAATGAATACAACATGATTAGTCATCCCTTTTGCAGGTGGCTGCAAGATCTAAACATACAGTACACCACCATATAATAAAACACATAAAATAAAATAATAGCTCAGTATAAAATTAGTTGCAGCATGTAAATATCTAAACAAATAAAAATGGAATACTGCAAATTGACCTTTAAAGAAAATCAACACTTTTGAGTGGAAAATCTGGTAGAGAAAAGATCTGATATCCCTTCTCCACCCACTCTTCATATACAAGAATAGTAAAAACTCACTGCCAACAATTTCTGAAAGGCTCTAGAATCTATTACATTTTAGTATTCCCTCAAGCAACTAAAATAAGCATAAATAAATCAGAACAGTGAAGGTAAGATAAGTGGGTTAACAGATGGGCAGATGGAGGGATGGATGAATAGATGGGTGGATGGGACAGAAAGACGGAAATAAAAATGAAGGAAGCACACATATTCTGCTTATAAGGCTGTCCCTTGTTGGTTTTCACTCCTAGAATACTTGCTGCTTACCTGTTTAAGTTGTGTTTCCGAGTTGACGTGCACATCACAGATTTCACAGTGAAATGTTTTATTTTGGAGGCCTGTATTTCCTTTATTAACAGGTCCTTTGCCTTTCACTCCTGCCCTAGGAAAGGCTTTGATAGTGCCACTTCCATTCCGGGCTTCCAGCATGGTTTTGTGCTTAGTACCTGTCAGGAATATTGAAAGGAAGGAAGGAAAGGGGGGAGAAAAGAAGGGTGGGAGGAAAAAAAATCTTAGCTAGTATATACCTTTAAGAAACAGTACAATAACAAAATTTGATGCCTCATTTTAGTGCAGCTTTTCCTGGCATTATGGGCAGATATATATACATGATACAGCAGACTCTAACAATGTGCCTTCATCACTTTACATAATGTTATTAAATTATTCATTTTTTCTAATGCTCCACATTACAAACAAGTGCCATTAGTATAGTAACGAAACTTTAGAGTCCTGAGGGGAAATTAAATGGGTGTGACTTCATTTCATTTCCTCTTGATACTAACAAGACATAAATGATACCTGACGAGGAAGAGTCATTTAGTTGCTAAAGGTATAGCTGGAGGTGATGTGTAACAAGAGTAATCAGTTTAAACATGGTGTGTTTATAGAAGTGGCACTAATTAAATACCCACTTTCTAAACAGAATGCAAACAAGCTTTCTTGGCTATGTATTTTAGGTTCAGAGAGAGAGAGTAATAGTATAAAGATCTTAATGACTCTGAAAAACAAATCCATTTTAGAATAGTAAAGCCCACACTGGTGGGTTATATAAACAAATGACCAAGAAGATGAGGGATGAACTCGCAACCCAAGCATATACTACACGATGGATAACTGCTTCTTTTTAATAAACAAATAACATCTTCAGGCCTTCACACATCATTCATGTAGCTCTAATTGTCAACCGTTAACAACATTTGTGTTTTGTTTTCTTGAGATCACTGTAGTTACATACTGTTCATAATAGCAGTTTTCTCTCAAAATTTTGCTCAAAATTTCTTTTTTCTTAGAGTTGATAAGTATTCTTCTTTTTTTTTTCACTTGGTCATGTGTTTCTTCTGTGACATTTTCTTTTATAATCATTTGTGTTCTTTCTGCCATTCTGATTTTAGAAATATTTGGTAGTAGTTTCCTGACTACTTGTATGTATTAGACTGTACATTCTGCAACCATTAAAGAAATGATTCTTAACTTCTGAGTTACAGGGCAGCTTCCCAGACACTAAGTATTAATGAGGAAAACATGTTGTGAAGGACACTCGAGGTCACTGCAGATGACATTATATTAAGTAAGGGACAATAAATAAATTAAACAGGTTTCTAGCCACATGTTTTCCTCTTCAAAATGATTACTTTTTACTGAGTCCAATATAAAAAGTAGTCATTCTTACAACCTAGATGGCCTATTTTAAATATCCATATTCTTATCCATTCTTATTAAAATGTTCATATTTCAACACATTAGAGAAAGGAAAAAGTCAATCTCTCGCAGGAAGATTGGAGGAATTGAAATGTGGAGCCAGAGAACTGCTCCCATGTAATGACTGTGATGCTTCACAGCAGCTTATTTTCGGTCACCTCCTTTGCAATATAGTGAGCACAAATGCTTTCCACTGCAGCTGCAAATGACATAAGTGGGAGCTGAAGATGACATAAGTGGGAGGAGGGCAAAGAAAAAAAGAAGTCCTAGGGAGCAAGAAACAAAATATGTAGATGATTATGAAAACTTCTTTATCCGAACAGACGATTTTATACCTTTTTTTTTTTTTTTTTTTTTTTCTATGCAGCTTCTTCAGCGACACTGAGAAACATTAGCAGGGCTAGTTTAGTTTAGGAATGGCTAAGAAGTTAGTAGGAGATTGACTGTCATCCTGATTTTCTTGAGGCGTTCCAGATTCACTTTTGGTTAATATCGTCTGTGATTGGTAGCTGGTGTTCCATAGGTGGTAAGCTGAATGGGTCCAAATACTATTTTAACTTATTCAATAATATTTAAGTCACTTATGTTGATTGGGAAGGAAAAAAGCCAGGCATAGGTGACTTATCTCAGCATTGAGTATTAAGTGTTCAGGAGATAATGGAAAATTTAAGAGATTTGGCCCCAATAGTATGGCTCAGCAATAGCAGGCAAAGATTCAGAAAATATGGTGCTTCTCAGAATATCTTTGGCAAGCTAAGACCCATCTATGTCATGTTTCTAGAGGAAGAATAGAAATGGGACATATGTGAACATTTTAGAAACACCCATCTTTTCAGAGTCATTGGGTTGTTAGAATTATTATTTAAGTATAGTCACTTCATAGAAGCTAGAAAAGATAGGACACTTAAATATACCCATACGTTATAAACATACACTTACACACACATGCACATGCACACACACACAGGTATACATATGATTAAAAATGTGGCAACATTGGGGAAGGGAACTTCAGCTAGTAGCTTTGACTCTAGGGTTACTATTCACCATTAAATGGAGTAGAACTGTTATACAGTGTAACCTCATACATTTAGTAACACTGTCAGTCATAATTGAATAACTATTAGTTTTATAAGATCTTAAAGCGTCAGTAGGCAGTAAGGGTAGCAAAATACAGCTAAAATTTAGTAAAATGTATTCTTAATTGTGAAGCATTTACATTTATGAGATAAAATATGCAATAATATAAACATAATTAATATTAGAAGAACCCCTTTGTATTAAATCTGTAATACCTTTCAGATACTGTGCTAAATTTTTTACCTACTCACAGCTATCCTATGAGTTAAGTGCTATTATTATCCCCATTTAGGAGATAATAAATTGAGACTCAGAAAGACTAAGTTACTAGCTTGTGGTCACAAAGAAGCATTACTGGATGTCCTTGGCAGGAAGAAAGTAAATTTCTAGCTAAGTTCCTTAGAAATCCACTAACAATTTCTAAGCCACCCGAATTCAGTTACACACAAATCTTTAATTTTCAATTTTGTTAATACTGTCTTTTCTAAACTTGGAATTTGAGTCTACAATTCTCCGTCCATCCCCGCCCCCACCCCCTGCTTTTTCTCATAATGCTCTTTTTACTGAGCAGAGCGCCACAAACGGTGACACTTTGCAAGGATGTGGTGCTGTGTGGCTGGTGGTCTCCTCTGGCTTCAACATCATGTAAACATCTTGCAAGGCTGTCCCTTCTTTTGTGATGGCCCAGCTAGGCAGTCACAAGTCTACTTCTGTACCATGCTCTTTCCTCTGAGGAGAGACTCTACAAGGAGCTAAGTGGACTGTTTTTCCCTTACCACTTCTAAAAGGCTGGCACTGACGAATACCTTCACTTGAAGCTTCATGATTTCTGAAAGGTGAAATCATACTCCAACGACAGACTAAATTCAGCACAGCATAAGGCTCCAAGAAATCATATACAGATATATATATATGGCTTTCTGCTTAATTGTTTATTTTGGAGTATTTGGGGGAAAGATGCATATTATGCTTTTATCTGTAAAAATCAAGTTAATATGGGGGCAAGGGACTAGCCTTCCCTTTTGTTTCCCATCATTCTCATAATTCCTCATTTTAGCTGACTTTCAAGTTTGGTACTGGCATAAAGGAAAGATAGGTAAACAGGAAAACTGGCAAATGACTAAAAAATTAAATAAGTCACACATTAGAAATAATTTATTAGGTCATAAGAAAAATTTAAAAAACAAATTAAGGAAAAAAGCCCCTAATTCCACCAACTAGAGGTATATCAAAATATTAATAATAGTTATCATGTACCAGTCTTTTATATTCTATTTATACATGTGCATTTTAAAAAGTTGGGATAAGTTAGCTACAGTGGCTTTGCATTAAACTCCTGTGAAATTATATATATACTTTTAGAAACGCACATGATTTTTAATGACAGCATAGACTTGTAATACACAGAGATGATATATTTAACCATTATCTAATATTAGACATTTGTATTATTTCCTTTTATTTCCCTATATAATTATGTTGTAATGAGCATCCTACTCATTAAATCTTTTATCACATTTTTGATTGTTTCTTTGGGATAGCTTTTCATAAGTGGTATTATAGGGACAAAGAATATAACTATTTTTAAGTCTCTCGATTCAAACTGCCAAATTATTTTCTAAAAATTACAAAGAAAGTTTCAGAGGAGTTTACTTTATAGGGAAATCATTGGCATAGTCTAAAAATTTTGCCCCTCTCTAAAATAAATTTGAATACCTTTAAGTTTAGTTTTTCAGAAGGCCCATTAAATACTATTTAATAGCATTTGACTAGATTTTTAACAAACTCATACAATAGCCAGCAATAATTTAGTTACCATCATATTGATAAGCTCAATGATTCAGCTTATAAATAGGCAGTAAAGTGGTCAGTCTCCACACAAACAGCAAAATGCAAAGGTGGTTTTTTTTGGTTGTTTTTTTTGTTTTGTTTTGTTTTGTTTGGCTAAGGTGTTTATTTATGACATTTGGTATAATAGCATTATGACTCTGGTGTGTCCTAAGGAAGGAAAGTGCTCTCAAATCTACATACCTGGAATGTGTAATTAGCATCAAACGCCTCCATGTGTTCTTTTTACATCTCTAAATATCAAGTTAACCTTTTATTATGTTGACCTCCTATATAGTATGGATTTTCCATGTTAATTTTTTCCTAGAGAAGAAAGCTTTGGTTTACATTATTAGAATATGAAAAAACATTAAGCACCTGGAATGGCATCTAGGTATCAGGTGACCAAATATTGCCCCAAATTAGAAAAAAAAAAAAATTCTATCATTTCTATTAGTTCCACGGTTGAAAGTAATTTGCTGATTTACCAGCAATACATCCAAAGTCCAATTTGCAAAGGTGAAAATAGAGACAAAGAAAACAAGAAGTCTAAAACAGAGAAAAAAATAAACATGCTTTTTTCCAGAAATGGCCCTGGAGGGAAAGCTCTGAAGTCATTATAGGGTAGGAGACAAGCCACACAATGGACCCTGTGACCAAAGGAAACCCAGGGAAGGGCTCTGCAGGCTGAGGGACCCAACGGGCAGAACACATGGCTTATCTGATAGTGGAGACAAATGTGCAAAATCAATATAGCAGCAAGCCTTGAAATTCCAGCCTGTGAAGAGAAATATCATTGACATCCAAAAAGCTTTCTTTATCCATAACGCCCTGAAAGTGTGACTAGAGAAAACACTAAGTCTCTCCCATGCTTCTCCAGACACACACTGAAAAATCTTTATATGCACCCATTTCTTCTGCTTAAAAACGAAGCCCTTCCTTAAGGCCATGGAAAACATCACATTGCTTCTATATCCATTCCCTGAAGAAAGCCTAGCGAAAGGTCTTAAACTTATTAACATGCAATGATTAGTAAATGGACAAATTAATCACACTTCCATAGTATAAATGCAACATAATGCTGTCTTATTCATAAAAGCAGTGCTTTTGTTTGCTTTTTGTGTAAACCAGTTTTATTCATTTTTTATTTTGTTAATGAAAGCAACAGATGTTCTTGGCAGAAAATTCAAAGAGCACAGAAGTACATAAAGTAAAAAGCAAAAGCCTGCCCACCTATCAACTTTAAGCTCCAAGTCCTCAGTAGTAACACATTTTCACATGTATACTTTCAGAAATGTTTTAAATATTGGTGATTTTATATGAGGCATAGATGGGAAAAATGACACAGGTTGAACATTTCACTGTTTTGCACATGAAACCTCATTTAACAAGAATAGTCATATAAAACAACACAGCCAGAAAATGCATCTTGACACATTTCTGAAGTCACTCATTCTGGTTGTTAATCAGTGAGAAGTCACCAGATGTGAAATTAGTAAACCCTAAATGCTCACGGTGATGTAAAAATTGTTTTATTAGGTAATATACCTCAAATCATTTACTATCACAATCCCCCAAACATATTATTTATGAATTATAGCTCTAGTACATAGAAACTTCTGTGACGATAAAAAGATTCTATATCTATACAAATATATGGCTAATATGGTAGCCATTAGCCATGTGTAGCTCTTAACCACTTGAGATGAGGGCACCGCAACAGAGAAATGGGACTGGCAATGAATTTCAATTTAAATAGCCACCTGAGGCTAGTGGCTGTCATTTTAGATAGTACAACTCTAATATTCAAATACGCCCTGTATGGCCGTGTGGAGCACAGGGAGTTAAGAGGCTGTTTTCTTAATCATTTGTAGAAAGTTTAAAGAATTTACAACAGAAGAATTGTGATAGATTAGTCTCTATCTTTATTTTCAATTAAAGGGAAGCCTTATCATTACCCTAGAAGATGTTGAATAGAAGCGGCAAACAATCTTTGGGCCTTAATAGCAATAAGGTCATGAACACTGACCACAGCTGAATGGCTTAAATGAGCTTTTCACATGAAACACTTCTGAATACAGAGTCACAATTAGACATGGACTTCTTGAAGACAATAACTAGGTCTTTCTCATAGTAGATAGTCAAGGAAAATTAACTGGGGTATTAGACATCAATACAGATTGATAAACAAATACAACTATTTTTTTTCATTTGTAAAAAGAAAGTTATGAGCTCAGGCTCTAGAATTGTGTGGGACAGATTTTGCCTCCATTAGCTGTGTGAGCTTAGGTTTCTTTGTGCTTCAATGTCCTCATTTATTTTTAAAAAGGAAATTATCTGCTTTATTGAAATGTTGTATTAAATGCATTTATTGTTTTAAGGATTATTCTTGACACTTCGATCTGCTCAATAAATTTTAATCAATCTTCTCATCCTTTTTTACATTGTTGCTTTCGTTAAGGCAAAAGTTTAGAACTCTCTAAGCATTTTAAAATTTAGTAAAGTCTGTCATTTGATAACTGTCTTTTCTTCATATTGAAACTTGGTAAGGGGATAGAATAAGCTCTGTCTAGAGATATAAAACAAAAACTAGAATGTGTTTAGCAAAAATTATCCAATGTTACTACTTCAAGTCATTACCAGAAAAATCTGCCCAAATTAGTAATGAGCTTTAACTCAAAGGTTTTCTTCTTTTTTCTTTCAAATTATACAGAGAAAACCATCAAAATTAGCTAAGCAAAGCACTACCTACTAGGATATTTGGGGGAATTTTTTTTTGTGGGGAGAAATTTTTTTAAAGAAAAAGAAAAACATCTTTTGTAATATTTGTATCTGTAGCATACAAGTCCAGGGAAGGGCTTCCAAATCTCTTTAAAAGACTATGTCCTCTTAAGGTGTTTAAAAAATTCTTAGACTGTGTTGTAAACACCACTAGTTAGCTCAAAAGAGGTACTTCCCTTTCCAAATTAAAAAAAAAAAATCAAAGTAGGAATGCCTCTGTTCAAATCCTGTTTTCCAATCTTACAGAATGCATATCAATTAATTACAACTCCAAACGATTACACACTAGTGAAAAATACAAAGAGAAAGCAAATGAAAGAACATAATTGATCTCCAAATAATGCCAGCAGCAGCTGTGGTCATACTAATAATCATGACATAATATTTGATCCATAAAAATGCCAATATGGCTTCTTAACTCCATTAGCAACAGAGAAAGAGAAAGAGAGATAGAGAGACATATATATACAAAAGCCCAGAGAGGACAACTAGCTTGCCCAGGTCTATAGAAATATTCTCTGCATATCTGGGGGCAAAATTTAAGTCTTATCACTTCAGTCCATTCTGCTGTCCTATACCACTGACAGTGCCTAATGGAAGTCGCATTCCCAAAATTTGCCTGGGGTCATTTGTTTAGAATTCAGAATGCATTTTCTAAGATTGAAAAACATGTTTTGAAAGATCATTGGCCTTCCCCTCATAGATACACATTTCTATACTTAATGCTACAGACCCTATTTTATGTATATAATGTGTTTCTAAAGGGGAAAAACAAGAAAAACACTTAGAACAATTATTTGGATGCATGGAAAACATTTTCCCACCCTGCAGCCCGGCTGTTTCAGACCAGAATTGACCTTCAAACCTGGTTCCCTGAAAATACAATCCAATCTTAACACTAGCTTTCTCGTATCTGGCTCTGAAAGAAAGCAGAGCAGTGTTTTTGAAGCACTATTAGAGGGGCAGGGATAAGTGTAGGAGACAGTGGAGTTCTAAAGGTGGGGCATTGATTGCGGTCTTCTCTGAATGCAGACAATAGAGGGGTATATTTAAAGAGAATTTAGAAAACAACCATTAAATGAACTAAACGGCCTAGGCAATCTACTTTCTACCAGCACTATGATCTGGAAACTCTAAATAACATCATCCCTAAAAAATATTTTGTTAGTCTATATTTTAAACAATTAATGTGGTTACTATTAAGATTTAGTGTACATTAAATTCACAGATTTTTATTGCTTATCTTATAACAGACACCACATGAGCTCCAGACACACACAAATTCAGCAACAAGTTTTTGTGTCATTAGTAAGTTCATAACAGTTCCAAATACTTTGAGCTCACTAAGGGCACAGTTCATGCATTTAAGCCCTGTGGTATTACATCTTTTTTAAAAAAATGTAAACATTAGATTATAAATTAACAATGATAGCACGGTGATTATAAATATGAAGAAATAGAATCAGAATTAATTTAATTCTGCCATTTTTCATGACTAATAGAAGTTTTTATGTTTAACACAGTGAAACAGAGTGCAGCCCAGAAAGTCTGACCATTTCATTTGGTCAGTCCCAATGGTCCAACTTGGTAACTGGCTACATCACACATTCCATTTGGGCTGCCTTTCTTTCCCTCTTTCTTTTACCCACTCCCTTAACCTCCTTTGCCTCCCTAAGAAACTATTTGCTCTCACATCCATGTCTCCAAATCTGCTTTTGAGGGAGTCCAAGCTGAAACACACCACAATGATCATACAATGAATCCTACATTGGTGGCTAGTATTCCTGGCAGAAGAGCAGGTATCTCTAGATTTTCTCTTCCTTATTTTGTTCCCTGGATTTCCTCATACCACACCCTAGGGAGAAGATATAGACGGAGCCAGCATGCATGTGGCAGTTGTTTAGTGCAGGTAAGATTGCATTCACATTTATCTATATCTAGAGGAAATCCTAGACGTGGTGAGCCTCCCAACACTGTTCAAGTTACAAATAATAGAAGCTGAATCTGAAGATCAGAAATGGTAGACAAAGGGGGTCAAACAGCATCTATTTATGTGTCTTTTCTTCTTCCTTTGCTACCATTAGACCTGACACAGCTTGCTGGTACAAGTCTAAGTAGAGCTCTAAAATGAGCATTAGGCCGGGATTCTGGAGTAGGTTCTTTTCAGAACAGAAAAAGATCTCTGATGCAGGAACGAAAATACAGGGAAAAGGAAACTCGAGGAGCAGCTTAGAAAGAAGGCAAGTAGCTGTGGTCCACCGAGTAGGCATAAGGTTCAGAGAGAACACTCTTACAAGGGAATTCAAGTAAACGGTGATAGTCACATTTCACCTCCTTAAACTCTTGGATAAGATTCTTATAATAGTTCTCAGCTCTGCCTGCAAAACACTGAAGTTTTATTTATTTTTTCTCCAAAAACTACAGTTTCCCATGACTTGGATATAATAATCGGAATCCCTGGGCATAGCGCCTGGGTACACACATTTTTAAAGCTCTGGGGTAATTTTGACATACAAAGTAGAGATAAGGACCTAGAAGCAGAATAGGAAAAATGTTGCCCTAATTTGACAAGTAATTCCTTCTTTGTTTCTTAATCAGATGTTTCTAATAAGAATTCAAGAAGAAAAACTCCCTATTTATTTATTTATTTATTTGTTTGTTTGTTTTTTTGAGACAGGGTTTCACTGTCAGCCAAGCTGGAGTGCAGTGGCACGATCATGGCTCATTACAGCCTCAACCTCCTAGGCTCAAGAGATCCTCTCACCTCAGCCTGCTGAGCAGCTGCAACTACAGGCATATGCCATCATGCCCAGCTAACATTTTTTTTTTTTTTTTTTGTAATTTTTTTGTGGAGATGGGGGTCTCCTTTTGTTGCCCAGGCTGGTCTCAAATTCCTGGCCTCAAGTGATGCTCCTACCCCAGCTGCCAAAGTGTTGAGATTACAGGTGTAAACCACCACACCCTGCCGAAATTCTTGATAAATAAACTCTAGTCTCAAAGGACATGGTGTGTTTATCTGTCAAAATGGATACCTCCTCAAAATGAATGTGTTTCTCAGTCACTACGTGGAATGGGCAAGGATTCTTGAGAAATAAATGGAATGCCAATGATGTTTATACTCTCCCAAATATCTTACATTCAAGATGAAGCATATTTGCATGAATAAACACATGGAAAATCTGCAAGGTATAGATTCTGCCTTAAGGCCAGGCACCTTTCTGTGTTTCTTAGTACCTGAACTCTTACTACAACTAATGTTTTTTGCAGGAGGAAGGTATGTGCTGAAGGAATTGTTCTCCATCTGCTATTACTCCTTAGAGTCTTCAAGTCAATACTTGAATATTACCAGCGCAGCACAATGGCTGGTCAATGACTCAACATACAGCTGCAATATTAACTCAGGGCATGATTCACAAATGATTCTTCTTCTATTATAGTTGCTGACAGAGTCCTGGCAACGGACCCAGTCTTTTAGAGAAAAGTTGATCTTGGCAATGAATCCAGTCTTTAGAGAAAAGCTGATAGTTGATTGAGAGTGTGTGTGTGTGTGTGTGTGTGTGTGTGTGTGTGTACACAGATGGGGGGGCATATATATATATACACACACATACAGAGCAGCAAGATGGAACCAAAATATATGAGTATATTGGGAGAGCATTTTGTCCTGGCTTGTCAGTATTCCAATATTTTCCTCCCTGCTATGGGAATTAGTGTTGAAGTCAGACAGATCTGGGTTCAAATCATGGTTCTGTAACTTAATTGGTTATGTTCTGTGCCTTCTCTGAGCCTCAAACAATTGAAAAGAATAACATTTTTAAGTTATTGCAAAGTTGTTGGACAGAGTAAATAAAAAGAGTACATTTAGAAATCACATCTGAATGGCTGCACACAATAAACACTTTCTTAAGTTTAATTGTCCAGTCCCATAGATTTAGCCCAAATAACATTTTTTTTTTATAAAAATCAAAATAGAGGGGTTTTAACCAAAGGTGCTTAGAGTCATGCAACTACACATTTTTCAACAGTACTATGGGCACAGTTTTAGAAAACGTCACTTAGAGGCAAATGCATGGAAATATATAAACTAGAAATCGTATAAATGCAAAACATATTTTAGGACTATATTTCATTTTATCTCCTAATGTTTAAAAACACACACACCCACCCACCCCCACACACACATCCCATGGCCTTCAAGCCCTGGAAACCACCTCTTGTCCCTATATAAATGACACTTTGCTTGTCATTTTTATTTTTTAATGGTTAATGATTTCCATGTAATAATTGCCAGTTTTCCTCTACCCCTTTGTCCCCTGCTGCAAAAGATCTAATCTATTCAGAGGAAGATAATTGCAGAGCTGCTGAAACAAAAAGAAATCGCTGCATCTCACCACTGTTGTGCGCCTCCAGCTGCGAGGTGGAGTTGACAGCAACCTTGCATAGCGAACAGTAAAGAAGCCGTTTTGCCTTTTCTTCCTCGGTCTCAGTAGAAGGACATGAGCTATTGCCAGTGGCTGTTGTTGGGCTTTTTTCCACTTTAGAGGTGATCTCAGTTGTCATAACACTGCTTTTGCGGATTTCCACAGTTGTCGTCGTTGATATTGCTGGTGTCCCTGCAGTACCATCTGTATTCGAAAAACACAGAAAAAAGGGGGGAAAACAGTGATATTATCATTCCCTATTCAGAAATGTCTCACAAATATTGCATTCTGCTTACAATGATAAGAGCAGCTAGCAATTGCTATTTGTCAAGGATGCATCAATCACCTCATAAAAAAATTTACACAGATGACCATATTTAATTTCATGTATTAAAATAACACTTTCAGATGATTCTTGAACATCAACATAAATACAAGTTTAAACTATTCTATGGGGTAAACATCCACAAATTTCTCTTGTTAACACATAGCCTTAGTACAACAATATTTATAATATATTGCAGTCTCTCAATGCATATTTCTAAATGGCTTTTTCTAGATTTTTAAACAATTAAAGTAGAAGATAAATGCTTTTAAGATACTTTGAATTTTTTTACTACTTGTCTATTTCGCTTCTTTCTTTCATTCTTTCTTTTTTAATTAAAAAACAGGTACAGATCCTTTTGCAATATTTATCCAAAAAGAAAAAGAAAAAGAGAAATTGGAGGCCTGATGCCATCGTTGCTTTGACCAGATCAACAGTTCAGAAAATCATTGCTCTACTTACAAAGAGTTCCAATTCAACCCAAGGTACAAAAATCATCAATATCAAAAGAAGAAGAATTCTAGTCTAGTGTATCTATTAAACACATGCCCTGTACCAAGCTGTACACAGGGAGTTTGTGGCAAAAATATTCAGACATCAATAGCCACTATTCACAAGGAATTCACAGGATGGCCACACCATGCTGTTGTCACATTGTTCTAAGAGTTAAATGATCATGAAAATGTTGAGGCACTGTCACTCTACAACCCTTCTGGCTCTAAAGTCTGATGCTAAATCTGGAGAGATCAATCTCTAAAGTAAAACTACCCTGTCTTAACTTTATTTGGGTATGCACAGCTCCCCTTCCAAATATGCCAATCACTGTTATGTTAGCAATGTTTGCCATACCCAATAACAAATTGCAAATAAGTTCTACACTCATATCCTATCTACCCATATACTACTTTTTTGCCTCTCAGCTGGTTCTTAACTTCCTCTCCAAAATATTCCTAGGCTGCCTCTCCAGCTACATCTGCTATTGAAACTGTCTCTCATTCCATATACTGCTATGGTCACTATCTAATGCTACGTTGAAAAGTTCATGATAAAGAGACTTGGCAAGGATATAAGGACCAATGGTCTGTCTGCAATTAAGTGTTGTCTGCATAAACACTTACTTCTTGTTAGTTCATTACTATCAAGAGTTGACTGCAGCTACAGAATGACTGTAAACTGGGATATCCCCTTTCTTCCAGGCATCGGGGTGAAAATATAGGTGAGGTTTTTTATTGCTTTTCTAAATAGGGCATCAGAAACACTAGTCAATAAAAAGAGAAATGAATCCTTGTTTAAGGGCTGTTGTATAAAAAAATTCATCTGGATCTTATTTTCTTTGCCTGACACTTCACACACTTTCAATCACTTATTTACCTGCTAAGATCATCAAGTAAGTCTCTTTCAGTGTCATAAAGAACATTCACCAACCAAGTTTTCAAAATCATGCTGCAAATATGTGTCTCATGGCTAGAGAAAAATAAATAAAATTACCCTAACACTAAGTTATGTCATTAGAATACATTTATTCCCTTGCACACTGAAACGTCCACTCCCTGATTAGTTTTTATTTGCCTGTTAAGGTTGCATTATTAAAATAAGAAGTGACGCCAAAAAATATCTCTGAGAACCTAGAGATGGAATAAAACATAACAACTTTAAGATGGTGCCATAGCTGTTTATTGCCCCCTATATGCCAGAAATGATTATTTGAAAGCATGAGTATATGTAACTGTGAATAAACAACAAGTAGTTAATTTGCTAGGTGTTTTATATACTTAAAATAATTGTATATATTTATAAAACAATTCCATTTTTATATTGTATAAATTGTATGTATTTATAAAATAATTCCACAGTACAGAGCTGAGAAAATGAGAAAACTCCGGAAGTTAAGAAAATGTCCCAAGGACACACAAGTAGTATATTGTGAGCCAGAGCCAAGTGTTTCATGGAACAAGAAAGTTAGATTTTGAGGCAAAAAAAAAAAAAAAAAAAGAAAAGAAAGAAAGTTAAGAATGATACTCTTGGCCATGACTGTGATTCTCCACAGTAAGGTCACAAGGAGCAGTGGGCTAAAACCACTAAATTGTTCTTAGGATCAGCTCTATCAGGAGTGATAACCGTAAATACAGATATTATATTTAAACTTAGTTTGGCCACACACTGAAGCTAGTGTGATACTGTGGGTATTTACTTCATTGAAATCTACTAGGGTAAAATTTCCCTAGTACTACCCTGCTCTAACAACTTTTCCTCTGGATTGACTTGTTTATTTGGTCTTAATCTGAAAATGGCACATAGCATAGATCATAGTAATCCTAAACTAACTTTCCTATTTATAGTGCAAATTATTGACAAAAGCATAGAATAAACAAAACCATGAATCTTTCAATTCCTGTGACATCTACGTTAGTGTTTCTCTGACCACAGAGAATAATGTACATTTATACCAAAGACAACAGAAGATTAGAGACATCAGATTCTCTATGCCTAGGGCTTAGTGAAGTATTAACATTTCTTAAGGCAAGTTCCTTGCATGAGACAGGCTTAGGGGAATTAATATCAACATTCAATTTCTGGTGCATCTACTTTGTGGAATACTTTTGACCACATAGCTAACCATAAATCTGTTATTTTCTAAGCATGTAGTTAGTGTGAAAGAAATATAACATTACATTTTTATCTTAAACGTAATATGTAGAACTTGACTCCATAAAGATAGGAATACTATTAATTTATAAGGAGTCATGGATTTTTCACTTACCTTTGTTTTAGCAGTGATAAAGGGGTGTTTTTTAAACCAAGAAAGTAAGGTAAATATATTTTAGCAATATGGCTTGTTCAAAGAAAGTCAACTGTTCTATATAATGCATACAAAATTACATATAGCAAAGAAGTTTACTTTAATATGGTACATTAAATTACCAGTTATAAATAATTATTATCCACACGTTAAAATAGAATCTTAAATGAATGATAATGTTAACAGCATATACCCTTGACATGATGTGATGAAAATTACCTCTGTGGTCTTCCTGCTCATAACCCCTGTCTAACCGTGAGAAAAACAGAAAACAGACCTAAACTTAAGGACATTTATCAAATTCCTGACCAGTACTCCTCAAAATTAGCAAGACTATCAAAACGAGGAAAGTGTGTGCAACTATCACAGTCTAGAGGAACCTAAGGAAATATGAGAACTCAGTGTAATGTGGGATCCTGAATGAGATTCTAGGGCAAAAGAACATTAGGTAAAAACTTGGAAAATCAAATAAAGAATGGGCTTTAGTTAACACTAATGTATAAATATTGATTCATTAGTTGTGACAAATGTACCATATTAACGTGAGATGTTAACAATAAGAGAAGCTAGATGCAGGGTATATGGGAACTTTCTGATATATTCTTGTATCTTCTCTGCAAACCTAAAACTATTCTAAAATTAAAGTTTATTACTTTAAGAAAAACAGAATTATAACCAGTCAACAAATGGTGCATCATTAAAGTTATTTTGTAGAATCATAGTCAGAAAGAACCTTCATGGCTTTAGAGCACAGTTTTCTTAATTTTTAGATAGAGAAGTTTCAGGAAATTTCTCAAGGTCACATAGTGCTCTGAGATAATAACTAAGACTTGACATTGTATCTCCCAATGTGAAATCTAGTGCTTATTATCTTAACTGCAGTTACTCATGCACTCAACTTTATTCCATCAACATTTATTAAGCAACTATTTTGTGCTAAGTTCTATCCCAAGCCATTGGGATAAGAAGGCCAATAAATATAGATCATGTACTTAGTGACAAAATAGTTTATGAGATATCCCATAAAGACTTGAAATAATAACTATTATTATAAACTTAATAATTCTTAATCTGCTTTGTTCATTGCTATATTCTTGCACTTATCCTTGGCATGAAATGGGCACTCAATAAATATTGAGAGAAAACAATGAATAAATTACCAATAATAGCTAATCATCGTGGAAGCACTTTTAAAATATTTACAAGTATTAACTCATTCAATCCTCATAAAAAAACAAGAGGGGCACAACATTTTTATTATCATCATAGCAACAAAACTGAGGTATCTCCATACCATACCAAGTTTCAAACTGTGTTTGAAAACTTGAACACAGTTCAAATTTTCAAATCAAAAACAATGATTTCAACACAGTCTGGCTCAGTTGCACGTGCTCTTTGTTTATTTTTTATTGCTTAAAATTTAATTTTTTAGGATTCGGGCGGAGCAAGATGGCCGAATAGGAACAGCTCCAGTCTCCAACTCCCAGCGCGAGCGACACAAAAGACCGGTGATTTCTGCATTTTCAACTGAGGTACTGGGTTCATCTCACTGGGGAGTGCCAGACGATCGGTGCTGGTCAGCTGCTGCAGCCCCACCAGCGAGAGCTGAAGCAGGGCGAGGCATTGCCTCACCTGGAAAGCGCAAGGGGGAAGGGAATCCCTTTTCCTAGCCAGGGGAACTGAGACACACAACACCTGGAAAATCGGGTAACTCCCACCCCAATACTGCGCTTTAAGCAAACAGGCACACCAGGAGATCATATCCCACACCTGGCCGGGAGTGTCCCACACCCACGGAGCCTCCCTCATTGCTAGCACAGCAGTCTGTGATCTACCAGCAAGGCAGCAGCGAGGCTGGGGGAGGGGCGCCCGCCATTGCTGAGGCTTAAGTAGGTAAACAAAGCTGCTGGGAAGCTGGAACTGGGTGGAGCTCACAGCAGCTCAAGGAAACCTGCCTGTCTCTGTAGACTCCACCTCTGGGGACAGGGCACAGTAAACAATAACAAACGCAGCAGCTCTGCAGACGCAAACGACTCTGTCTGACACCTTTGAAGAGAGCAGTGGATCTCCCAACACGGAGGATGAGATCTGAGAAGGGACAGACTCCCTGCTCAAGTGGGTCCCTGACCCCCGAGTAGCCTAACTGGGAGACATCCCCCACTAGGGGCAGTCTGACACCCCACACTTCACAGGGTGGAGTACACCCCTGAGAGGAAGCTTCCAAAGCAAGAATCAGACAGGTACACTCGCTGTTCAGAAATATTCTATCTTCTGCAGCCTCTGCTGCTGATACCCAGGCAAACAGGGTCTGGAGTGGACCTCAAGCAATCTCCTACAGCTACAACCTACAGCTGAGGATCCTGACTGTTAGAAGGAAAGCTATCAAACAGGAAGGACACCTACACCAAAACCCCATCAGTACATCACCATCATCAAAGACCAGAGGCAGATAAAACCACAAAGATGGGGAAAAAGCAGGGCTGAAAAGCTGGAAATTCAAAAAATAAGAGCGCATCTCCCCCGGCAAAGGAGCGCAGCTCATCGCCAGCAACGGATCAAAGCTGGACGGAGAATGACTTTGACGAGATGAGAGAAGAAGGCTTCAGTCCATCAAATATCTCAGAGCTAAAGGAGGAATTACGTACCCAGCGCAAAGAAACTAAAAATCTTGAAAAAAAAAGTGGAAGAATTGATGGCTAGAGTAATTAATGCAGAGAAGCTCACAAACGAAATGAAAGAGATGAAAACCATGGCACGAGAAATACGTGACAAATGCACAAGCTTCAGTAACCGTCTCGATCAACTGGAAGAAAGAATGTCAACGATTGAGGATCAAATGAATGAAATGAAGCGAGAAGAGAAACCAAAAGAAAAAAGAAGAAAAAGAAATGAACAAAGCCTGCAAGAAGTATGGGATTATGTAAAAAGACCAAATCTACGTCTGATTGGGGTGCCTGAAAGTGAGGGGGAAAATGGAACCAAGTTGGAAAACACTCTTCAGGATATCATCCAGGAGAACTTCCCCAACCTAGTAGGGCAGGCCAACATTAAATCCAGGAAATACAGAGAATGCCACAAAGATACTCCTCGAGAAGAGCAACTCCAAGACACATAATGGCCAGATTCGCCAAAGTTGAAATGAAGGAAAAAATCTTAAGGGCAGCCAGAGAGAAAGATCGGGTTACCCACAAAGGGAAGCCCATCAGACTAACAGCAGATCTCTCGGCAGAAACTCTTCAAGCCAGAAGAGAGTGGGGGCCAATATTCAACATTCTTAAAGAAAAGAATTTTAAACCCAGAATTTTATATCCAGCCAAACTAAGTTTCATAAGTGAAGGAGAAATAAAATCCTTTACAGATAAGCAAATGCTTAGAGATTTTGTCACCACTAGGTCTGCCTTACAAGAGACCCTGAAGGAAGCACTAAACATGGAAAGGAACAACCGGTACCAGCCATTGCAAAAACATGCCAAAATGTAAAGACCATCAAGGCTAGGAAGAAACTGCATCAACTAACGAGCAAAATAACCAGTTAATATCATCATGGCAGGATCAAGTTCACACATAACAATCTTAACCTTAAATGTAAATGGACTAAATGCACCAATTAAAATACACAGACTGGCAAACTGGATAAAGAGTCAAGACCCATCAGTCTGCTGTATTCAGGAGACCCATCTCACACGCAGAGACATACATAGACTCAAAATAAAGGGATGGAGGAAGATTTACCAAGCAAATGGAGAACAAAAAAAAGCGGGGGTTGCAATACTAGTCTCTGATAAAACAGACTATAAACCATCAAAGATCAAAAGAGACAAAGAAGGCCATTACATAATGGTAAAGGGATCAATTCAACAGGAAGAGATAACTATCCTAAATATATATGCACCCAATACAGGAGCACCCAGATTCATAAAGCAAGTCCTTAGAGACTTACAAAGAGACTTAGACTCCCATACAATAATAATGGGAGACTTCAACACTCCACTGTCAACATTAGACAGATCAACGAGACAGAAAGTTAACAAGGATATCCAGGAATTGAACTCATCTCTGCAGCAAGCAGACCTAATACAGACCTAATAGACATCTATAGAACTCTCCACCCCAAATCAACAGAATATACATTCTTCTCAGCACCACATCATACTTACTCCAAAATTGACCACGTAATTGGAAGTAAAGCACTCCTCAGCAAATGTACAAGAACAGAAATTATAACAAACTGTCTCTCAGACCACAGTGCAATCAAATTAGAACTCAGGACTAAGAAACTCAATCAAAACCGCTCAACTACATGGAAACTGAACAACCTGCTCCTGAATGATTACTGGGTACATAACGAAATGAAGGCAGAAATAAAGATGTTCTTTGAAACCAATGAGAACAAAGATACAACATACCAGAATCTCTGGGACACATTTAAAGCAGTGTGTAGAGGGAAATTTATAGCACTAAATGCCCACAAGAGAAAGCAGGAAAGATCTAAAATTGACACTCTAACATCGCAATTAAAAGAACTAGAGAAGCAAGAGCAAACACATTCGAAAGCTAGCAGAAGGCAAGAAATAACTAAGATCAGAGCAGAACTGAAGGAGATAGAGACACAAAAAACCCTCCAAAAAATCAATGAATCCAGGAGTTGGTTTTTTGAAAAGATCAACAAAATTGACAGACCACTAGCAAGACTAATAAAGAAGAAAAGAGAGAAGAATCAAATCGACGCAATTAAAAATGATAAAGGGGATATCACCACCGACCCCACAGAAATACAAACTACCATCAGAGAATACTATAAACACCTCTACGCAAATAAACTGGAAAATCTAGAAGAAATGGATAATTTCCTGGACACTTACACTCTTCCAAGACTAAACCAGGAAGAAGTTGAATCCCTGAATAGACCAATAGTAGGCTCTGAAATTGAGGCAATAATTAATAGCCTACCAACCAAAAAAAGTCCAGGACCAGATGGATTCACAGCTGAATTCTACCAGAGGTACAAGGAGGAGCTGGTACCATTCCTTCTGAAACTATTCCAATCAATAGAAAAAGAGGGAATCCTCCCTAACTCATTTTATGAGGCCAACATCATCCTGATACCAAAGCCTGGCAGAGACACAACAAGAAAAGAGAATTTTAGACCAATATCCCTGATGAACATCGATGCAAAAATCCTCAATAAAATACTGGCAAACCGGATTCAGCAGCACATGAAAAAGCTTATCCACCATGATCAAGTGGGCTTCATCCCTGGGATGCAAGGCTGGTTCAACATTTGCAAATCAATAAACATAATCCAGCATATAAACAGAACCAAAGACAAGAACCACATCATTATCTCAATAGATGCAGAAAAGGCTTTTGACAAAATTCAACAGCCCTTCATGCTAAAAACGCTCAATAAATTCGGTATTGATGGAACGTACCTCAAAATAATAAGAGCTATTTATGACAAACCCACAGCCAATATCATACTGAATGGGCAAAAACTGGAAAAATTCCCTTTGAAAACTGGCACAAGACAGGGATGCCCTCTCTCACCACTCCTATTCAACATAGTGTTGGAAGTTCTGGCTAGGGCAATCAGGCAAGAGAAAGAAATCAAGGGGATTCAGTTAGGAAAAGAAGAAGTCAAATTGTCCCTGTTTGCAGACGACATGATTGTATATTTAGAAAACCCCATTGTCTCAGCCCAAAATCTCCTTAAGCTGATAAGCAACTTCAGCAAAGTCTCAGGATACAAAATTAATGTGCAAAAATCACAAGCATTCTTATACACCAGTGACAGTCAAACAGAGAGCCAAATCAGGAATGAACTTCCATTCACAATTGCTTCAAAGAGAATAAAATACCTAGGAATCCAACTTACAAGGGATGTAAAGGATCTCTTCAAGGAGAACTACAAACCACTGCTCAGTGAAATCAAAGAGGACACAAACAAATGGAAGAACATACCATGCTCATGGATAGGAAGAATCAATATCGTGAAAATGGCCATACTGCCCAAGGTAATTTATAGAGTCAATGCCATCCCCATCAAGCTACCAATGGGCTTCTTCACAGAATTGGAAAAAACTGCTTTAAAGTTCATATGGAACCAAAAAAGAGCCCGCATCTCCAAGACAATCCTAAGTCAAAAGAACAAAGCTGGAGGCATCACGCTACCTGACTTCAAACTATACTACAAGGCTACAGTAACCAAAACAGCATGGTACTGGTACCAAAACAGAGATATAGACCAATGGAACAGAACAGAGTCCTCAGAAATAATACCACACATCTACAGCCATCTGATCTTTGACAAACCTGAGAGAAACAAGAAATGGGGAAAGGATTCCCTATTTAATAAATGGTGCTGGGAAAATTGGCTAGCCATAAGTAGAAAGCTGAAACTGGATCCTGTCCTTACTCCTTATACGAAAATTAATTCAAGATGGATTAGAGACTTAAATGTTAGACCTAATACCATAAAAATCCTAGAGGAAAACCTAGGTAGTACCATTCAGGACATAGGCATGGGCAAAGACTTCATGTCTAAAACACCAAAAGCAATGGCAGCAAAAGCCAAAATTGACAAATGGGATCTCATTAAACTAAAGAGCTTCTGCACAGCAAAAGAAACTACCATCAGAGTGAGTAGGCAACCTACAGAATGGGAGAAAATTTTTGCAATCTACTCATCTGACAAAGGGCTAATATCCAAATCCTACAAAGAACTCAAACAAATTTACAAGAAAAAAACAAACAACCCCATCAAAAAGTGGGCAAAGGATATGAACAGACATTTCTCAAAAGAAGACATTCATACAGCCAACAGACACATGAAAAAATGCTCATCATCACTGGCCATCAGAGAAATGCAAATCAAAACCACAATGAAGGCCGGGCGCGGTGGCTCAAGCCTGTAATCCCAGCACTTTGGGAGGCCGAGACGGGCGGATCACGAGGTCAGGAGATCGAGACCATCCTGGCTAACCCGGTGAAACCCCGTCTCTACTAAAAAAATACAAAAAACTAGCCGGGCGAGGTGGCGGGCGCCTGTAGTCCCAGCTACTCGGGAGGCTGAGGCAGGAGAATGGCGTGAACCCGGGAGGCGGAGCTTGCAGTGAGCAGAGATCCGGCCACTGCACTCCAGCCTGGGCGACAGAGCGAGACTCCATCTCAAAAAAAAAAAAAAAAAAACCACAATGAGATACCATCTCACACCAGTTAGAATGGCGATCATTAAAAAGTCAGGAAACAACAGGTGCTGGAGAGGATGTGGAGAAATAGGAACACTTTTACACTGTTGGTGGGATTGTAAACTAGTTCAAACATTATGGAAAACAGCATGGCGATTCCTCAAGGATCTAGAACTAGATGTACCATATGACCCAGCCATCCCATTACTGGGTATATACCCAAAGGATTATAAATTATGCTGCTATAAGGACACATGCACACGTATGTTTATTGCGGCACTATTCACAATAGCAAAGACTTGGAATCAACCCAAATGTCCATCAGTGACAGATTGGATTAAGAAAATGTGGCACATATACACCATGGAATACTATGCAGCCACAAAAAAGGATGAGTTTGTGTCCTTTGTAGGGACATGGATGCAGCTGGAAACCATCATTCTTAGCAAACTATCACAAGAACAGAAAACCAAACACCGCATGTTCTCACTCATAGGCGGGAACTGAACAATGAGATCACTTGGACTCAGGAAGGGGAACATCACACACCGGGGCCTATCATGGGGAGGGGGGAGGGGGGAGGGATTGCATTGGGAGTTATACCTGATGTAAATGACAAGTTGATGGGTGCAGCACACCAACATGGCACAAGTATACATATGTAGCAAACCTGCACGTTGTGCACATGTACCCTACAACTTGAAGTTTAATAATAATAAATAAATTTTAAAAAAAAAAATTTAATTTTTTATAAAATAATTTGAATTAGTCTTGATTTATTATGCATGCTGAAAGATAACATATTAAACATTCGACTATAAAAGAAACTAAGTATGGCTCAAGCTAGAGTTAATCATGTATATCCAAACATCCATTATGCTAAGGTATTAAGTTGCTCAAAACCATTTAGAAGGAGGAAAGGAAAGGAAAACCTATAGCTCTCAACTAACCTCTTGTGCAGAATGGTAAGAATAAACTGCAGGACTTAACTGCACCTTTTTTTCCACCCTCAAAAGACAAGAAAGTAAGAAAATGATTCGCTTTTCTTACTGTTTCCCAAAGGCTGATTCAGATTTCTTTGCACCAAAGACTCTGGAACAATATATGTGACAAGGAGTTAAAAATAATGGGTGAAATTCAGTGAGAAGAGAAAGATTTGAGATGATTGGGGCTTGCATTTCTGTGCCATTTTTCTGCCAGTGCCCTATAGCAAATATTCATTATTGCAACTGTCGCTATTTGGCTTTGGCATCAAAACAGATTGGTAACACGTTGTGGAATGAGGCTTCATTGAGAATCAAAGGAAACGTCAATATTCAAAGTGGCCCATTTGTGACCTTCATCTTATATAAAAACACTGTAAGTACTTCTTTAAAAAAAAATCCATAAAGCATAAGAAAGGATTCCAAAAAATATCAACACTTGAATTTTGGATAGTAACATGCAGCAGCCAAGTTACATGGTCTGAGCAAGAAATTTATTCCTCTGCTTACAGACTTCATAACTCAAGTGGAAAAAGCAAAGGTGAGTTACTAGAGTTTCCTCTCAGGTAACAGGGATTAGTGTTATAACCCAAAGATGCTCATCATGTTTTCCTGTAGATCGAAGGCTCAGAATTACATCTGATTTATTTTCTTCTTTCCTATATGAATTTAAGTCTCACTCAGACTTGCTAGGAAACGAAGAAAACAGCTGCTTCCTCATAAATATGCTGACATTCTGAAGTATAAAAAGGTGCTTCTGACAAAAAAAAAAAAAAAAAAAGTCTTTAGAAATTATTCCTGGTGGTTCATTTTCTACCAATTTTATTTCATTTAACTAAAATTTATTGAGCCCATACCACAGTCTTAGACCCAGGCAGGAATGGCCTTGGCACTGGGCTGTGCTTAAAAGTCCCTTTATATGAGTATTTGTTTTTTGTTGTTTTTTTTTCTTGTAAAATAAAAAAAGTTTCTACAGTGTTCTGTAACCAATGGAGCAGAGGGGAATTATGGGAAAAGGAAGTGAGAACTGAACTGGGTGCCCCAAAGGCCAGAGTACAGAGCTGGGAGTTTATAAGTGTGTGTTTGTGCACTTATGAGTGTATGTGTCTACGTGTATGTATGTGCATGTATGGCTATATGTGTATATCTGTGCATAAGAGTGTGTGTGTGTGTGTGTGTTGAGAGGTTGGAAGATATCACAACTTCTATCTGGAAACCAGAGAAAGAGTGGCTGTTTTTGTACACAGTACACGTTTGGCCACCCCCAAATCACAAAAATATATGTCTAAGCAGAAAAAGTCCCCCTGCCCTAAATTCCTCACTCCCATCTGCTAGAGTGGTATAGCTGTAGAAAGTGCTTTAAACTGCCTAGAAATCCCACGGCCACCAAATGAGGCTGGGGAGAAATCAAGTGCTCCGCTCCACTTTGCAGGGTACCTGATTTGGATGGGTCCAGTCACCAGCCAGAAGTTCTGGCTTTGGGCACAGCTTCCTCTCTGTTCTTACAAATCTGCTTTACTACTAGGCTCAAGGCTGATTCAGGTGAGGGGATTCTTTATTCTTCAGGTCACAAAGACAATTCCTGGGGAACAAAGTGTGGAGTTGCTGGGTAAAATTTGATACATATTTAGATATATGGCATATAGTCTCCATTTGTACATTTGGCCCTGAAAATTTTGGGGGTCTGTCTTATAGGACCCATCCATATACAGGATGTTGTGTTAACTACAGGAGGTAAAAAATAAATGCAATATAAGTTATATATGCAAGAGTAATAGGACTGTAATATAAAGAGTGGAGGGAACAATGAATTCCGTGTCCTTGAGAAGAATAAGCTGGAAGAAGTATTACTAGAAAATATTAGAAAAATGAATTGTACTTCAGACTGATTTCATTTTGTCTCTAATGGTCTGTGACTTGGTAGTTCCATGCAAAAAGTAATCACGTATACTTTTCATCAAGTGACAAGTTCTTCCCCATAGTAGCCTGTAAGAAACTCTAATGTTCTAAGGGATTGGGTGACTATACAATTTCTTTCTACATTTACATTTTTTGAACTAAATTTCCCAAGCCTTGTATGCATTAAAAATTTTAGAAAGGAGATTTTAAAATTTACAAAACAAAAATATTGAACTGAAACTTTTGAGATGATTTTCAAAGCTGTCCAATTTATTATCTGTTTGAGGCAACTACATTGAGAATAGATTCATATACATAGATAATGGTTATCTGTTGAACTCACTATGTGCTACATATATTACATGCAAATTAGACCATAAATTATTCCAATGAAAAATATTAAGGCAGAAGCAGAGCCCATTTAAAAAATTTAACTTCTGGATTTC
Organism: Chlorocebus sabaeus; assembly: GCF_047675955.1. NCBI lineage: Eukaryota > Metazoa > Chordata > Mammalia > Primates > Cercopithecidae > Chlorocebus > Chlorocebus sabaeus. The sequence goes on from NC_132918.1 coordinate 66,812,735, forward strand.
CCTCTTTTTTTTTTTTTTTTTTTTTTTTTTTGAGATAGGATCTCGCTGTGACACCCAGGCTGGAGTACAGTGGTGCAATCTCGGCTCACTACAACCTCTGCCTCCTGGGTTCAAGCGATTCTCCTGCCTCAGCCTCCTGAGTAGCTGGGATTACAGGCACGCGTCACCACGCCCTGCTAATTTTTTTGTATTTTTAGTAGAGAAGGGTTTTCACCATGTTGGCCAGGCTGGTCTTGAACTCCTGACCTGAGGATCCGCCCACCTCGGCCTCCCAAAGTGCTGGGATTATAGGTGTGAGCCACTGCGCCCAGCTGAATTTCCCTATTGATGCCAAAGATCAATTATTTTCATAGGGACTTACCATTTTCTACAAAGATCATGTGATTTGAGAGGGCAATGTGAGAATGCTTTTTGTAGGATAATTTATCCAAAATTTAGGCAATTCCTATTACTCATTCAAATTTGGGGATAAACAGACTAGAGAATCAGGTTGCCAGGACAGAGCACAGTTGCAGAAGCCCCCAAAAAGAGGTGGTGATCAGGACCAGGTCACACACCTTGACTTGGGTCAGGCAACTGAGGGTTGAGCTAATGAGATGAAGAAGGGGCAGCAAAATTGGACCATGTAGGAGGAAGAAGCAGAGGTTCCTGAAGCACAGAGTCTTGACACGAATTGTCCAGTCCCCCAGAGGAGGTAAGTAGGTTCCAATATTGGCCGGCCAAAGCTGAGACCTACTGTATATCTTCAACCTCCACATCTCCGAAATGCTCTTAACCTCAAAATGGACCTTTCTAGATTAAACTGGGATTTCACCAAGTCAAAGCGCATATTCTCTCTAGACAGTGGTCTCCCCCACAACCTAAAAAGAAAGAAGCCAACAGAAAAAGGCAGATGTAAAAGGATGACTGACAATAATAGTATTAGGGACATGTCCAAACACTGCTCATCTCTCCAGTGGTTACAAGACTGATCAGGCGGCTTGACTTAAGCTCGCCCTCAGAATACAAGGTCTCTATTTAAAGAGAGATAAGCTGATTAGAGTTAGTATTATTACTTTTTTCCTCTGCCAGCTAAATTGCCCTCTTCCCTTTCTTTAGAATCCATAAATTAGGGACTCATTCTAGGAAAGAAGCCCTGACATGTCTTATTAGCCTAATTTAATATCACAGCATTGTCCTTAGTTGATAACAATCACCTCAGCAATCTATATCGATGTCTCATCATGCCAATACCTTAATTTCTAAGTCAATGAGGATTATATTTTCTACTCATTTAGTATATAAATATACTCCATACCATAACTAGAACAGCGTCTGCCAGACAGTTGGTAACTGATAAACATGGATGCTGCTGCCATCACATTTGTTAGGCATTTGCTTATCCTTTAAAAGTTGGAGTTATATCCCTGTCAGGTAGGTGCTAGACTGAAAATTGGCATAGCAATAAAAAAGCATATCATTGACCTCCTAAACTAAGTTTTCAACCTTAATCATTTTCCTCTTATACATTTTCAAATAATATTTATTTCATTCTTTTCTTTATGCTCCTTTGACTCTCAAAACATCCCCCTATCATGGCGCCATGACGTTGGGGAACTTTCACGAATCCTATTACTATAAACTAGTGATTGTGAGACTTTAGCACGCATCAGATTCACCCAAAGAGTTTGACAAAACACAGACTGCCCAGCCCCAGCCGCATCACCAGAGTTTCTGATTCAGTATGTATAGGGTGAGGCCTGAATATCTGCATTTCTAACGAGTTCCCAGGTATTGCTGCTGCTGCTGCTCTGAGAACCACACTTCAAGAACCACCACTGACAGATCTGTCAATTAGTTTCCAGTTTAGATTAACTGGTCTCAGTGGTAAAGCTAAATGTTATTTAAATAGCAAGTCATGAACGCATGAAGAGGGAAATGAGAGATTGAGTAACCAGTGTCCTTGTTTGCCTGAGGGAACTGAGGGAGTTCCTGCGACATGGGACTTTCAGTGCTAAAGTTGGAACATCCCAGGCAAGCCAGGGGAAGCCAGGGGAAGCTAGTCACTCTAAGAGAGAAACCTGAAAAAAATTAGAAAATTCTTTTAAAAATTTTTAGATACTACCTAATCAACAAACTTTTTTTCTTTTTTCTTTTTTTTTTTTTTGAGACAGAGTCTCACTCTATCATTCAGGCTGGAGTGCGGTGGCACCATTTTGGCTCACTGCAACTTCTGCCTCCTGGTTTCAAGTGATTCTTCTGCCTCAGCCTCCTGAGTAACTGGGATTACAGTAGCTGCCACCACACCTGGCTAATTTTTGTATTTTTAGTAGAGATGGGGTTTCACCACGTTGGTCAGCCAGTCTCAAATCCCTGACCTCAGGTGATCCACCCTCCTCAGCCTCCTAAAGTGTTGGGATTACAGGCATGAGCCACCATGCCCAGCCTAAACAACAAACATTTCTATTGAGAGATGCACTTTTTGATAACAAATGAGGAAGGATAGAGACACATTCTGATCTTTGGAGCAGAGAAAAATACTAGTGGGAGCCTAAATAACCTTCTATTGATCAGTTAAACCAGGGTTTCTTTTGTAAGAATAAACTGTTCTCTCCCTAAATTAGAGTTTATATATTTCTAAGGGAATTAATTTTCCACTTTGTTCACAGATGTTTAGTATAAATCACAGTTCATCCTCTCCAAATATAATTTAAGCCAAAATAAATTAATCCAAACCTAAGTTCATGAGAAGGTAAGATTGTTAGGCCTTGTTCCAGTTAATTGAGTGGGTCTGGCTATTGTACATACAATTGATAAGCACCAAGACAAATGGGTGAGTTTTATCAAAATTCGTGAGCTTCTGGATAGATATTACAAAAGGGAAAGGAAAAGAAAGACAAAAAGAAACTCAATTTACTCCGAAGGTATTGTAAATGATTTGGATGCCACTAGATTAGGAAACTGCCTTTTCATGCTTCTAATAGAGATTTTATTTTTCCTCCAGTAGGGCAGAATGAAAGAAAAGAAAGCCCTCCAAAACCTATGAATGATAGCACCCCTGTTCCAAGAGCTATCAGAAGAAAAAAGTACTGCATGCTGCAGTAACAGTTTCTGTTTCATTAATGAGAAGAACTGTGTATTGGAAAGCTCAGTTTGAAATCTGGCAAGAAATCAAGGTATGGTTTTTCAGTGACTGCCTTTGGTAGTTCATCTGTTTAACACACGTAGTAATGGAATTCTTCCTGCTGGCCATGTGCTTTAGGTTAAAAGTAAGGGTTTGTCATGTGTCCTTATTATCCATGATATCTAACTATTATAATTATGACATGATAAATCATGAATCTTGAAAGCTTTTACTAATTGAAGTTGAACGAAAAGTGAGAGAAAGCTTACCTCTGACTGATAATTTAGAATGAGTAGGGACTGTAAAAGGTGAAGATAGTCATGCCAAGTTATTTAGGACACAAATACTTGCTCTAGAATCTTGTTGGGCAGCACATACAATGAAAATGAAGAAACAACAGCCAGCTCTTCAGTTTTCTGTACCATAGAGCTGTCTTGAAGATAAGAAAATAAGCTCCCACAATAAAGGGTGCAATGATAAAATATTTAGTATGGAAATAATTTAGAACATTATCCCATCTGGACTCAGGCATTTTATTATATGTGCAAGAGTTATAATACTTAGCATTTTTCATTACAATGTTAGTGTTTCATAGATTAACTATGCAGAAAATGTTTTAATCACCAGAAAGATACCATGATGTAACTGATATGCACTTGCCACAATACACTGCTCAGACATCTAGATTAAAGAATTTTTCATATTTTAGCGAACTAGAAAAGGAGTTTTCAGGGAGTAAATTCCACTGGATAAATCATTGAAAATGGTTGACAAAGAGGATGGAAGTATAGAAAAGGAAATGAGAAAAATTACATAAATTGAGAAAACATTTTTTAACCAATAATTTTTCACCAACTCCTGAGCATTCAATTTCAACTATAAGCTGAGTTAAAACTCAAACTACCCATCATTTCACTCAAAACAGCAATGTATTATTATTTTCTCTCTGCAAAGAAGGAAGAAAAATAGGGGTCATCACATAATACAATGATTTCTTGATAGAATTTCTCTCTTCAAAGTAGTTTCCATGTTGTGTTATCTTCAGTCAAAGATAATTTTTTAAGAGCTGGAGGATAAATAAATATTAGAGAAAACATACTAATAAATATGGAATAGGAGATATCAAAAGTCTACTACTGATTATTTACAGAAAGGTTGGCCACTGAAAAACTGTTAGAGCTGTTTGGAAAATAATACGATACAATTCTGGAACAAATGTGTCTCTTTCCCAGCAAAACCAACAGACCTCTTTCTAAGAAGCCAAGATTCCCTTTTTGTCTTCAGAAACCATATAAATTCAATTTTCATGAAATTCCAAATATAAACTTATCTCTCCTCTTATTCCCATTAGCTATCACATAACTCCAGAAATTCCAAACTACAGCAAACTGCCCCTTGCACAAAAATTTGCCAAACTATGTATATATTCTTTTCACATTTGAGAAGACATTCATTGTAATTGTGTCACCATTTCATCAAAGCACTAATTTAAACGTTTAAAAAAGTCAATCTCTCTTCTTTTTTCAAAATGATATCAAATAACAATTTTTATTTTCTTAGGCTTCATCCAAACATTGTTTATTTTAGCATTAAGCAACTTTAAATCTAATTATTTAAGTATATATTTAAGAAAAAATGACTTAATGGCTAGTTCTGTCAATCAATTTTCAATTCAATACTTTAAGATAAATATATTTTAGGGCAGAGTTGTATTAATAAAGTATACTAAGAATTAACTTCAAAATGAATCTGTATTATCTCTGAAACTGTCTATACTGGCCATTCTTATCCTGTAAAATGCTAAGTATTTTTATAGCCACAGAATAAAACAAAATAGAAATCTAGTTCCATATGACAGACCTCTCAAAGGATGCTGGCATTTCTATTTCATTTCACTCATTGGGATCTCGTTACATGAGTTAAATCACATCATACTGGAGCCCATTTGATATAAATAGAAGTTCTAATATTTCACCATTAATTTTGATAAGATAATGTTTAAAATAGAATTCATAATTAAGCTTTAGAATAGAGTCATTGTTTTATTCAGGATACATATTTGTGTAGTTGTTTTTTATTATCAATATCTCTGTTACCTTTAACAACAACCCAACTGTGAAATTTAAAAGCTAGCACTGTGAGTAAATTGTTTTGCTTTATGGGTCATGTTTTAAAATTAGGTTAATTTTCTTGGTACATAAGATCTTATTTGTTGTATATCATGTTATCTATACACGTGTTTTACAGCAAAAGTAGGTTATTTTGAAAATGTTTCTCTAGCAATGAAAAAGCCTTATCATGGATGTGAGACTAATTTTGTTCACATCCTTACTGGCAGATTCTTCTTGCCCAGGGAAGAAGCCAGGTCAAGAATGCTAGCAGTCCAGGACTGAATGTCTTGAGTCAAATGTCTGAGTAGACAAGAGAGTGTGTGAGGCAAATCAAGCCTGATACTTGAAAGGTTGTTGCCAAGTGGTCAAGATCACAGCCAGGACACAACAGCCAATTCACAGGACTGGGGAAAGAAGTCAGAGCCAGAAGTCAAACTGGGTGAGAAGAAACAGGTCCCAGGGTATCTGAGGACTCAGCCTGAGACCATGGCAGGCAGACAATGTATTGACCTTGTCAAGTTATTTTTAGCATGAAGGCCTTACCTCCTTGGACAGGTCTGTCATGGTTTGATTGAGGAGAGTGCTCATGGTCACTGCCTGCACCTCCAGAGGAGAGGAGGAGAGGCAAAGAAATGAATGGTAGTTGTGGATCTAGAGGCTTTGTGCTTTTTTTTATGCCCTTGGACTACACATTAGGAAACTGTGCAAAGACAGCAAGGACTCATGCTTTTTTTTTTTTTTTTTTTTTTGGTCTCCTCTTTTGTTCAACTTGTCTATTCTTTACCTCAATAAAAAAGTAAATAACTGAATGAAAGAATGAATAAATAAGAAACGTATGTATGTATTTCTCTCTTTAAGATTTCAATCTGCTCCCATATGTCACCCCTAATTGAGGACATTTCCAGAGAAGGCTAATTAAAAACTTTTTTTAACTTGCTGGGGAAAAAAGACAAGTGATCAAGGATTGGGCAGATTGGCTAATGGAGTTGAACTATATGATTTGGTTCAGTGAAATCATCTTTTCTCAGAAGCTCATCAAGACAACAACCCTGGATAGAACTCAGTTTTATAAAAATACAATGCTTTTCACCAAAATAAATTCACTTAGATAATTCAAGTGCACACATAATTCTAAGTGTTGGAGGAATTCTTGAAGAATGCTTAGACATTGAAAAAATAATGTATTTTGTTTCACACAACACATGATATGTGCATTTCTAGCACTGCAATGCCATAATTTCAGTAGTTATTTGCTTTTCTTTAACACTTCAGAAAAATTCCACTATGACCTAACTTTCAAAACATAATTTCAACACCAGTAACAGTTTCCTTTCTGGCTGACTTATCAATCTGAGTTAATAAATGTTTCCTTAGCCTGGAAGTTTAATTAACTTAAGTTGAATAGATCTGAATGAGATAGAAATTATTTGTATTTGCTTATTAACTTTTTTCAAGATAAGACAGAATTAGAAAGGAAAGAGAAGAGTAAGAGACACATGTCTTATTTGCCCTTTTAAATTACAGATTTATAGGGAGAGAAATTTTGTGAGCTTCTCCTTTTAAGGATAGTTTAATCAGTTAGTCCAGATGGATCAATATGATGAACCAGTCAATAAGATTTTGAAGAAACTCTTCTCTATCTTTGAAGGTACTATCATCACAGATACTCTGTCTCTATTGGAGAATATTTCCTGTTAAGATTTCTGAGATGCTAATAAAAAAAGTGTCACCAAAAATGATGATTTATAAATTCTGATGTAAATATCACTGAAACATACAAATGAATAAATGCCAAGTAGTCTGTGTATTTTGCAAGATATATGTACACAGCACACTTAAAATGATAGATGATGCATCACTCAAAATGAGATAAAGACTATTTCTTTCACTACGTTTATGTCTCATTAATTTTTGCTATTTTAAAATTTCCTTCATATAGAGTGGATCTCTCAAGTTAGTCCAACAATCTAGCTTCCCAGTTTCATAGGTCCTTATTCTAAACATGATTACTGTTATATGAATCAGCTATCAGGCATAACAATGCATTATCTCAAAGGTAAGCATAAATAATTACAAAATAAAACAAATGCATGGCAAAAAATTAAAAGGTGCAAGATAATGGTAACATCCTAAATTTGTTTAGTCCTTTTCAATTTTCAAATACATTTTGTATCCACTTCTCTGTTTTTATCCTCAGTACAGTACTACGAGAAAAACATTAAAGTTCTTATTTTATAAAGGAGAAAACTAGCTCATTGATATAAAGTCACTTGCTAGATTCATATAGCTATTAATTGGCAAAGACATTATCAGCATCAAGATTGTTTAAGGTTTACTTTTGCCACCTGGTAGAAAATATTGTCTTTGATTGTAAAGAGCTAAGTATTAAAAATTGCATAGTATCTACAGGACATTGCAGCAATTATATATTTTTTATTTCTGCCCAAATATTGCTAAGACTGTGTGTATGACTAGAAAACTATATATTTAATTTTGAACTAATTTTATAGCACTTAGAATAGAGACATATGCATTAAACAGTTTTGTGTAGTAATAATATTAGGTAATTTAAATTTAAAGTACCATGTCAGATTTCTAATACCTACTTATTAAATTTACCAAGGTTTTTAGCCTTCTGTTTACAAACTGTAATCATTTAAAACATAAAAAAGGTAGCAACATGCTTTCAAAGTAGAGGTTAGATCACATCACTGTTCTCCAAATACCACAGTGGCTTTCAATTTTGCCCCATGTAAAGACTAATCTTCAACTGAAAGCTTTCACCCGGAGATCAAGAGCAAGACAAGAATGTCCACTCTTGCTGCTGCTATTGATCATTGTACTGAAAGTTCTAGCCAGAACTATGAAGCAGGGGGAAAAAATATGCAGATTAGAGAAGCAGAAGTAAAACTACCTCTATTCATAGATGACATGATATTGTACATAGAAAACCTTAAAATATCTACAAAGAAAACCCAAAATGAATTTCTATACACTAGCAATGAACAATCTAAAGTTAAGAAAACAATTTTACTTACAATTGCATGAAAAAGAATAAAATCTTAGGAATAAATTTAACCAGTAAAGTGTAAGACTTGTACACTGAAAACTACAAAACAATGTTGGAAAAAAATAGAATACCTAAGTACGTGGAAAGGCAGCCCATGTTTGATGGTTGGAATCCTTAATACTGTTAAGATGGCAATACTATCTAAATTACTCCTCATATTCATGGAATCTCTATCAAAGTTTTAACTGAGTTTTTAATAGAAATAACTAAGCTTACCTAAAATGTATATAAAAATAAAGGGATACTAAATAGCCAAAATGATATTGAAAAAGAAGAATAAAGTTAGAGGATTCAAGAATAAAGTTAGAGGACTCACACTTCTTGATTTCAAAACTTACTAAAAAATTACAGTAATAAAAACAGTGTGGCATAAGAATAGACATAGATCAATGAAATAGAATTGAGAGTCCAGAATGAAACTCATACATTTATGGCCAATTTATTTTTAACATGAGTGACAAGACCATTCAATGGGAAAAGAATAGTCTCTTCAACAATGATACTAGGGCAAATGAGTATACACATGCAAAAAAAAAAAAAAAAAAAATTGAGGTTGGGCCCCTGCCTCACACCATATGCCATTCAAAATGGATCAGTAACCTAAATGTAGGAGGTAAAACTGTAATTCTCTTAGAAGGAACTATAGGCATAGATATTTGTGACCTTGTATTAGGCAATGGTTTCTTAAAATGGAAATAAAAGCCTAAGGAACAAAATAAATAATAGATTAAGTTGAACTGCATCAAAATTAAGATTTTTTTGTAAAAAATTACTACCAAAAAGTGAGAAAACAATCCATTAAATGGGAGAAAATATTTGTAAATTATGTATCTGATATAGGTCTAGTATCCATTATATATGAAGAGCACTTACAAATCTACAATATAAAGACAACTCAATCAAAAAATGGGCAAAATATTTCAATAGACATTTCTTGAAAGAAGGTGTATAAATGATCCAATAAACAAATGAAAATATGCTCAATATTAATCAAAACCACTAGGAAATACCATTTCACAACCACTAGGATGGCTATAATAATAAAAAATTAAATTAAATTAAAAATAAAACAAAATAACGAGTGTCAGTAAGAATGCAGAGAAATTGAAATCTTCATATGTTACTGGTGGTAATATAAATGGTACTGTCACTGTGGAAAAATTTAGTAGCTTCTCAAGTTAAATACAAAGTTACTATATGACCCAGAGATTGTCCTAAATATATACCAAAAATAACTAAAAATATACGTATAAACATAAACCCATACATGTATACTCATAGCAGCAGTATTCATAATTGTCAAAAGGTAGTAACAACCTGAATGGATAAGTGGATAAATAAAATGTAGTATTTCTGTAAATAGAATATATATTCAGTCATATAAAGTAATACAGTACTGATACCTGTTACAACATGGATGAACCTTGAAAGCACTATGCTAAATGAAAGACATCTGTCACAAAATACCACACACGGTATGATTCCATTTATACGAAACATCCAGAATAAGAAAATTCATAGAGACAAAGAGTAGAGTAGTGGTTGCCAGGGAATGGGAGAAAGGAGAAAAGGGGGAATTAAGAGGTACAAGGTTTCTTTTCACAGTGCTGAAAATGTTCTGGAATTAGAAAGTTGCAATGATTGCATAACATTGTGACTATAGTAAAGACCTCTTATTTGTACACTTTAAAATGGTTAAATAGTGAATTTTACATTATGTGCATTTTATATCTATAATGTTTAAAGCAAATTTCCTTGTAGTGGCCAAAGTTCCTACGTGATCTGGTCCTCCGTTATCTAGCTGACTTTATCTCTTTCAACCCTTCCTTTCATTACTTGTGTAACAGTCACACTGCATCACTGGCCATTGTGCTTTCCTTCAAGCATTCCAAGCATGCTCCTACCTTAGAAACTTTGAGTTTCCTGTGCCATCTGTCTAGAATACTTTTCCCCAGATAGCCAGATTACTCATCCCCATACCATCTTCAAGACTATCACCTTCTCAGTGAGATTGTATACCATCACTCTGGATAAAATTGCTACCTTTCTACCCATTCCTGCAATTCCCCTTTATCTCCCTTGCCTTTTCTTCTCCACTGCAGTTATCACATTCAAACATGCTATGTAATATATAACAATATAAGGGTTGGTTATCTTTGATGACCCTCTACTGGAATGTAAAAGCTACAAGGGCAGGGTTTTTTAGTTGCTTTATTCTCTATCAATCCTTAGCATCTAGAATGGTTACTAAAACATCATATATCACCAATAAATATTTCTTGAATGAGAGAATGAAACAACCCAGAAAATAAAGTGATGCTTGGGAGAAAAGAATAAATAGTAGGAGGAGGCAGAAAAATAAACTCAACACTAGTGTGTGATTGCATTTGTTTGGAAATAATTTTTCATCTTTTTAAATTATTGCATTATTTCATTCAAGTGTGATTTAACCAGGTGATTTAAGGAGAGTGGTTATGGTTCTTTTTTTTTTTTTTTTTTTTTTTTTGAGAATAAGTCTCGCTCTGTCATCCAGGCTGGAGTTCAATGGCATGATCTCAGCTCACTGCAACCTCTGCCTCCCGGGTTCAAGTGGTTCTTCTGCCTCAGCCTCCTGAGTAGCTGGGACTACAGGTGCATGCTACCAAGCCTAGCTAATTTTTATATTTTTAGTAGAGACAGAGTTTCACCATATTGGCCAGGCTGGTCTCAAACTCCTGACCTTGTGATCCACCTGCCTCGGCCTTCCAAAGTGCTGGGATTACAGACATAAGCCACCGCGCCTGGCTGGTTATAATTCTTTTAATGATGAATTTATTACATGATTTCCAACATCCTTCCAGCTCTAAACTAAGAAAATGCTCTGAAAAACAGGATGTTTATTTAAAATCTCAGCTGTAAGATCCACAGTTTCTAAAGATGTGATTAATAAGTTAATTTAAGAATTACACACAAGTAATTCTGCACTAGCCTTTGTGTTTCCAAAGGTCAACAGCTAAATTAGCTAAGATAATTGTGGAAAATTATTTTCTACATTTGGAAAGTTGTGCTGGGAATTATATCAAGGCATTATTGTCAAGCCCTTTTATTATTATTATTATTCTGCTAGGTCAGAAAGACAGGGGGATACAGTCCCCCAAAAAAGTTCCTGAGATGCTTAAGAGAAAAAACAACAACAAAACATTAAGCAGCTGAAAAAAAAAATTGAGATAAAAACTAGCAATGCAGGACAACAAGACTGTAGAAGAATTTAAACTCCCAGGCATCAAATAACTACATAAAGCCTAGGAAATATAACTCAAGGTTAAGAAACAGATGAAGAGGGGCTGGGCACAGTTGCTCACACCTGTAATCCCAGCACTTTAGGAGGCCAAGGCAGGAGAATCACTTGAGCCCAAGAGTTCAAGACCAGCCTGGGCAACATAGTGAGACCTCATCACTATTAAAGAAAAAGAAAAAAAAGCAAATTATCCAGGTATATGGCATGAACCAGTAGTCCCAGCTACTTGGGAGGCTGAGGTCAGAGGATCGCTTGAGCCCAGGATGTTGAGACTGCAGTGAACCAAGATCACACCACTGCACTCCAGCCTGGGTGACAGAGAGAGACCATGTCTCAAGAAGAAAGGGAAGGGAGAGAAAGACCATGTCTCAAGAAGAAAGGGAAGGGGAGGGGAGGGCCAAATCTCCACCAATGATGAAAGGATAAATGAAGTATGGTATATCCTCATAATGGAATATTATTCTGGACTAAAAAGGGACAAAGTGATGGCAAAAACTGTATCATGAATGAACCATGAAAACATTATGCTAAATGAAAGAAATCAGCCATAAAATACCAGGTATTCTGTGATTCTATTTATAGGAAATATCCAGCATAGGCAAATTTGGAGAGACACAAAGTAGATTAGTGGTAGTGAGGGGAGAGGGAGTCCATGGATAATGGGGGGGGATGGGGGGACTGATGACTATGTGGTTTCTTTGAGGGGTTCTAAACTTGATAGTGGTGATGTACAAAATTCTGAATATACTAAAAATCAGTTAATTGTACACTTTAAATGGGTGAATTCTATGGTATGTGAATTATATCTCAATAAAGCTGTTATTTTTAAAAGTAATACGTTATGAAAATTCCTCTTACATTCTAGTTCCTTTGTTTCTTGTTTACTATAAGGGAGCACAACTATCACCTGGGAGGGTAAGAGGGGAGCACAGGTTCTATGAACCCATATGTTGATACAATGGTAGATTTCAGAAGTCTCAAGACAGGAGACAGCTGCTGTGCTATTTAAGTGCTTTTGGGCTATTCTGTTGGGAGTGTGAGCCTTTGACCCAAGGCTCAACACAAAAGTCATGGTAGACGCACAGTGATTCCTTCTCTTTAGGCTTATAATACCTTGTCTATATTGCTATTTTGGTACTAGTTATGTTACTATAATTATCTTTTAAATTACTAACCTTTTCCCCAGATAGTGAATCTCAAAAGGGCGCTATCTAGAATATGGTAAGCCCCTCAATAAAGTACTTATTATGTGACTGGCTGGATGAATAATTGAATCTAGTGTTGTATTTAACTATCTCTGTTTCAGGGAAAGAGGAGAACAGTAGAGTGAAATATTATACTACCATATAAATGCAAAAAAAATTAAATAATATAAATGATGTAGGCAATCACATATTAAATAGTGTGGACAATATTGTGTAATCAGCACTAGATCTCTAGTCAGGACAAGATGCTCTACCCTCAAGGAGTTCTCAATCCCTATCAAGAAAGTATTCCACCATGCCGAGACATTTTAGTTTTAAATAACATGGCCCATAAACACACGACAACTGTCTTATCTTATACTCGCCAAATGTATCATAAACTATTACGTTGCTTGATGAAAAATGGGCAAATTGGGTATTCAAGAGAGATGGAATATTTCCTCCAAATTGTCATCTAAGATATGTTCAAGGGTGACTAAGACAATATTCCATTTTTATATTGTGCGAAGACTTTAGAACCCAGCCCCCATGTTACTGGACCTTTACTCTCTAAGTCTGGGAATATGAAATTCTGTTCCAGGTCCCAGACTGATCACTTACAACCTCCCATGTTGTTGCTTTATGACCTAGAGTGCCACAAGCATCAGCCCATGTCACTAATATTATTGGCTGCTGCTAAATCATCTGTCAAATTTTCTGAGTTCTCAATTTACTCTGAATGTTAAGCTAGCTCTTTTGTGTCCATGTTTCTGTTGATGCTGTTTACATAAGAATTCTCCAAAGACTCAGGCTTGACCTCAGTTTCATGCTTAGATGCTCTTCTAGTAACACCATCTTTTTTTTCTTCTCAGTGCCAGAAAAAATAAAATTCAAATATTGTTTAGTGTCATATGCCCTGGCCTGCATGAATGACTAATGTAAATTTGAAGAAGACTGCTTTTGGTTTTTGTATCTGCTTAAAATTCAGATTCCCTAATCTAATTCTTTGTGTGCTTAACTATTTCATAGATGCCAGATCATGTCAAAAATAATATAAAGACCCATAAAACAGTTGGTGGATAATGAGTATTTGTCATTTAACTTTGCTTATGCTAAATTATATTCAGTATGAGCTTTTCACAACATGTATGTAAGCTGTGTACATCAATAGGAACAAAATAAAGCAACTAATTTTTTAAAATTCTTATATTGCATTCAGCTTGGAAATGAAATCTTTCTATATAATCTCATGATAAAGCTACAATGAATGGGTTCTCTAATGAACACTCAAGTGTTTATGTGTATGGTCTTTTTGTTGTATATGTGTAAAAAATATTTTATATCATTTTCTCTCCACTACATCTTTTTTTAAGGAAAGGAGATACAATAAAGTTACTTATTCGAGCAGTCAAAATCTCCAAAATTAATGGTTTTCTAATTTGATTTGGGGTCATAATGTAGAACTTTCTACAGAAAGTAGCAATTAGTTAGGGTCAGTGAAATTGTGAACTCATCCCTGGAAGACTCAAGTCTCAGCTTTCTCTCTTTCATGGGAAAAATATTAAGTTGTTTACCTTAATAATCTCTAGGATTTGTTTAACACTGTATAATGTGCTAAATGTTTTTCTACCCATTAATTTTCACAAAATTCTTTACAATCAGAGCAGAATCTATTTTTGACTCTTTTTAAAATGTGGAAACAAAAGTTGAGAGACTTGAATTAATTCACATAAAGTCTCATGCTCTGCATTGCAGTGCCAAGACCACAATATACATTTCCCATCACATATGGTATTTTAGGGAATTGAGGTGAGAAAGGAATGCAAAATAAAAGAAAACTCTCTGCCTTTCATCTTCAAAATAATTTTGAAGTTTGATTTTTGTTCTTGTTAGTCTTCACATTTAGAATATTTGAATTTTTTATATTTAAAACTCCTCTTTGAGGCTGGGCACAGTGGCTATGCTTGTAATCCCAGCACTTTGGGAGGCTGAGGCGGGAGGATCACGAGGTTAGGAGTTTGAGACCACCTGGCCAACACGGTGAAACCCTGTCTCTACTAAAAATACAAAAATTAGCCAGGCGTCATGGTGGGTGTCTGTAATCCCAGCTACTTGGGAGGCTGAGGCAGGAGAATCATTTGAACCCTGGAGTTGGAGGTTGCAGTGAGCTGAGCTTGTGCCACTGCACTCCAGCCTGGGTGATGGAGCTAGACTCCATCTCAAAAACAAACAAACAAACCTCCTTTTTGAAATTGTTTTAATTTCAAAGTAGACTATTTAAGACAGCAATTCTAGTAAAGATGTTATAAATTCAAATTATTCATGTTGGGCCAAATGTTAAATAGTAACTTAATTGCCTTCAGATTTGCACAGCAACTAATTAGGCCTCTAGCCAGTTGAAATCATACACTATCAACTTGTAGCTGTACATTTCTGCTCATGGAGAAGATGTGGATGGTCTTTTGAGAGTTTGCCTATTGGATGGCTACAAATGTCCAGCAAAGCAGTTTGCTGCTGAAACTTGGACAAAGACATATCTGTGGCCTTATTAATATTATTTTTAACCTTTGAGCACTTAAGTATCTGGCTTAGAGTCTTCCTGTGACTTTCTAGTTTTTAGAGCGAGAGTTAAAAGTATATAGCTAATATATAATAGTTGCCTAATAAAAATTTTATATGTGACTTAATTCTTTTGGTTGCTTATAATATTTTCATGGCTGAAGTTTGACAGTTTCGCACATTGTCATCATGTTCAATAGCAAAAATACACAAATAATCCCTTAGACTAGAAACTCCACATGGTTAGAAATGTATACAAAACTGAACACTACCTTTTCTAATTTTAATCTCTTTTCTATTTTTTTTTCCCTAGAGATATGGCATATAGAATTCTCTAGTGTTTAGAATTTCTCAGGCTATATTTTTGTGAGCCAGAATTTAGTCTCCAGAAGGCCTTAATAAGTATGCAATGAGTATGTAGACATTCATCATAGAAGCAACTGGAAGAGAGAGAGAGGGATTCACTTCAGAGCAGACCCTGGCATCAACGATGTTACTTGCAATTAAGTAAGCCAAGAGAAGAAATATAACTTAGAAATAGCTAAATAGGTAGGCAGGTAGGTAGATACCTAGATACCATTTTAAGGGTAAAAGTTCACATTAAAATTTGTTGAGAATAATGGTAGAAGTAATAGCAACTTTAAGGAGGCTACAGATAAAAACATAAAGCAGGTTAAAAGACAAATTAAATTAAAATAAAATTTAAAAGCTACAGAGTTCAAGTTATACAAGGTAACAATAAAATACATTACACAAGTAAGCAAAAAGCTAAAGAGGCAACATTGGCCAGGCGCAGCGGCTCACGCCTGTAATCCTAACACTTTGGGAGGCTGAGGCGGGTAGATCACCTGACATCAGGGGTTCGAGACCTGCCTGGCCAACATGGGGAAACCCCGTCTTTACTAAATATATAAAAATTAGCTGGGCATGGTGGCTCACACCTGTAATCCCAGCTACTCAGGAAGCTGAGGCAGGAGAATCGCTTGAACTAGGGAGACAGAGGTTGCAGTGAGCTGAGATCGTGCCACTGCACTCCAGCCTGGGCAACAAGAGTGAAAAGTCCATCTCAAAAAACAACAACAACAACAACAAACCAGCTTAAAGAGGAAATACCAAAACAAAACAAAACAAAACAAAAAAACAAAAAAAAAAACCTTCAAAATACTGTTTCACAAAAGAAATACAGACTTAAAATATTTTTTAAAATTAGGTTAAGGTAAAATGATACTAAGAGTATTACAAATCATTTTATTAGATGTAGTAATTTAAAAATTGTAAACATACAAAATTCCCAAAATAGACTAAGAGTAAAAATAAAAGTAGAGCAGAAAAATATTCAATAGCATGAAACATACACTACATTCAATATGATGTTGCTTTTATAAAAATATACATTGAATATATTTTTAAAGGGACACTAGAAGGAAGTCTATGGGATTGACACTGTGATTTGTTTCTGCATTAAAATATCTTTACAATGTATTGCTTTCACAATTAGAAAAACTACTAATTACTTAATCTAATGAAGAGATAGAGAACATGCACGGTGGCACAGCGAAGCAGTCACAGAGCTCAGCGGTTGAGCCCCAGGTGGAGGCACACCCAGGACCCTGAGCAGCCTGAGGGCTTCCTCAGAGCCAAGTGCCAGGGTGGAGTGAGAAGCTGTGAAGCCCCTTCACATCTGGCCTTGAAGACAGGGCCCTGGAGAATGGCTGGCTTGCTTTCTCTCGCCTAAGGCTCCAAGGTGCTAGTCTTGTCCACTGATGCCTACAGATATGAAAAGATACACCTTTCTAGGTGATTACATTCCAGCCCAAATATCTGGCTATCAGGAAAAACCTCTTCTGATCTGCGGCCCCTCAGTTTTCAATGACAGACTTTACTAACTGAAATCCAAAATTATGGATAGGGTTGAATGTTTACAATTCTAGAGTTACATTTTTCTTCCCAGATGGTTACTACAATATAGTGTACTCTTAGGAGAGTCGCTTAGCCTCAGTTTTGTTTTTTGTTTTTTCTCATATGCCACAGGAATAAGAATCTGTGTCCCCTATTTTCTTATTTGTAGGAGGCTGTATCACACATATAAATGAAACACAAGCAACAAAGCAATTAAAGAAGTTTGTTCCGCTAAGTTAAATGCTGCATACAATTCTTGGCTTAACCAAAGGAAGCAAAGATTACAATAAGCCTTAAACCCATTTAAATCTCTCCCCAAAACAAATATTTTACTGATTAGAATATTCTCAAGGTTTTTGATAAAGCAGTTTTTCAATAATATAAAGTAGGCTTTTGGGAAAGTAATTGCAGATTTCATCATAATTTTATAATCGCTGACTTGAAGTTTAATGTAAAGCAATGCATAATACACATAGAATTTTGTTAAAGAAGTAATGTTATATTCTCAAATGGAAAACAAAAGCCTTCTATTAAGTGGTCATCTCAGAATGGTTCTAAATTGAAGTAAATAAATCTTACTGCTAATATATGCAATTTTATATTAAAAAACAAAAATTAAAAATACATTGCTCTGCTGTCTCTATCTTTTGTCTGCCTTCCTTTTTTCCCTCTCATAGGTGCATTCATACACACACATACACACACAGAGAACCTCAAACATTCAAGTATCTTTGTTTTCTTCTCTCTGGAACATTATATTAGCTTCAGACACAACAGTCAACTCTTCCTCAAATAGATTACACTCTAGAATTGCAGTTTTTAAACCACAGCTGTTAGAACTGCAGTTCAACATTAATATATTTATGCCATATTTTCAACACATAGTCTCCAAAAATCTCTTTCTATGAAAAAACAAATAATTATTTACAGCTGCCAAAAAGTAAACTAAAACACACACACACACACACACACACACACACACACACACACACACACTTTTATACAACTCATGAACACCAGCCCTGCAATAATTTCTGGATAAGAGAAAAACAATCCTTGTAGGTGAACAGTCTATTAAATATTTGTCGAAATATAACTCATGTGAAAATGAGATATTACCCTTGCTTACCACACATTACACGGTCTACTCTCTGCCTTCTCAGTGAGGGTGCAGACAGAGGAATCCAAGCAAGTTTATGAGGCCATCATGTGACCCCACTGCCGGCCAAGGACTCTGCTACAAAATAAGAAGCTATAAATTTCTTTCTCATTAAATACTTTGTCATCCTTACAGAAAGATTTCATATCCAGGTACTTTACATCGTGTGTTTAACAGATTTCCAAAGCTGTCTCTCTCTATACGGAGCATTTTTGTTAAATATTTCTTTGCACATAAGTTTTCACTGTGCCCGTGAACACAGTGAAAATTTACGTTTTCACTTTTATTTTCACATAGGGAACTACACTTATATCTAGAGTCTTCCCAATTTCTTTTGCTAAAGACTATTTGTATTTATCCAGTTAGGTGTCTAATGCGAAACACATTAATTTTTAAAGATTGTTCTCATCACTGAATATTTTTGGTCTAACAAAGTCATATATAATCCCAATTAATTTGAAATACTTTCCCTGTTCAAGATCAATTGGAAGAGAAAGTTCCTTCTGCTCTTCCCAGGAGGGCCACAGCCTCTCATCACCTGGCAAGAGTAGATAACACAAGACAAACCATTTTAAAGTCTAGGAAAATCCCTAAAAGAATGGATCAATCAGGAGCGATACGTGTTGATTGTCACAGGGCATAACCCTGAATTTTCAAGTACATCCTTCCAGAATGTATTCGAGTTATCCATATTTCCTGGCCCTCTTGTCTCACATCTGTGTAAGTCTCTGTGTATCTTATTTTCTTTCGTGGCTCTGCTTCTTCCTTTACTGTGAAATTTATAACATTTCTATAATTTGTTTCTTTACCACCCATTTTATGTTTGTAATTAATCATGCAGTAGACTTAAGCCAGGTGCAAGGTGTTAGGATTTGGCAAATAGCCAGATGCCCTTCCTGCAGGCTGACCCACTCTCAGGCTACACAACACTCATTCTCCATCACACCTCAGGATACAGGAGCTGCCATGAGCACAAACAGAGATGCTCTTCTGCTTCATAAATGTGTGCCAGGCATCTCCACTAGGGTTTGCAAAAATCTTAGAAAAGTGGGCCTCCATCTTCATTTCTAATAGCAGAATGGTCTACAGCCCTACCACTTGGAATGCACCCGATTTTGTCTAATAGTGAATTGTACTAGTATTTCTCACCTGGACAACTGCAATAACCCTGCAAATAATATCTTCACATCTTCCATTATACCACCCCATGCATCCTAACAGGCAAATGCATGATCAATCTTTACCTTATAATATGTTCACTTTCTCAACATTTTGTAGAACAAAATCTGATGACCTTAATATGACTTATAAAGTCCTTAAGGGTTTGATTCCTGCTTAATGTTCTAGACTCATCTTTCACCTTGCCTACTCCTTCATATGTCCACTTTGCTCTGGTCATATTGAAGTTTATTCTTTTCCTTGAAAATCTTTCTTGCCTCAAAACTTCAAATGTTATGTTACTTTGCCTTTAGCATGGTTCATTCTTCCTCATCATTTGGCTAATGCGTACTTACATCTTACCTAAGATAGTTCTTTTTCTACAAAGCCTTCAAGGATACCCTACAATGGGCTAGAAACCCCTCCTGCATACTATTACTAAAGCATATACCCCTCTGACCACACAACATCATGACATTCAACACCTGTATCTCAATTTTCTGCCTACTGGTTGCATTCCTCACTAGGCTGAAAGAATTGGTAATGTAGTCAGAGTTCTTCTTCATGTCTGGTGAGTTCTGCTCATGGCATTCATTAGGGAAAAAAAATTGTTAAAAAAATGAAAAGCTGGTTTTATTTCCTCTGATGCCATGATCTCACCCCACTACATGCTCTTCTCCCTGCCTGAGGTATCCATGAGCTATTGACTTTGATAGGTAACTACAGAAAAATTCAGAGGACTGTGAACTTAGGAGAGTATCCATTACTGCCCCACCATTTGATAAACGAGAATATGCTGGCCCAAAACAATGAGATAACCAGCCCAAGGACATTGAGCTGGAGAGAAGAAAGTTCTCGACCTGAACCTAAATTTTCTAAATCCTTAGTCTATGCTCCTGCCACTATAATAAGCTTCTTACCAATGATCAGGATTTCTCAACTCCCTGAACACGGTTCTTGTGCCAAATACTGATGGAGTAGGTAGCTTATTTCATTAATGCCCCCCCAATCAATGTGCTTATGGAATAACATGTCAAAGTAAAATTAAGAAGGAAACTTAAGTCAGTAAGTAACATCTTTTGTCAAAACCTGAACACAGTAATTACACTTACTTTCCTATTGCTTGAATCTGACTTACTTTCCTATTCCACAAACTTTTGCAAAATGTAAAAACCAAGACCACCTTGTTTTCGTTGTTGCCGACATTTTAGTTATTAGGAGTTTAGAGAATATTTTGGATATGGGACATTTTTGCCAAAACATTATTCTGATTCTAAGTGCACGTAAGTTGGAAGACAAAGTAAGACTGTTTCTCTGAGACATTATTACTGATGCATGCAGATTTTATAGTTTTTTGGGGGGAACAAAATTATTTACAAAAAATAGTTTAAGACATTTTTGTAAATCTTAAACATCTCTCATTTAGTCTAACCTGGGAATAGGAGAAAGGGGGCAAGCTGGCCAACATGCTGATTTGAATTCACTTCCACCACTAGAGCTTTGTCCTGGCCTTAGATGCCTGATATCAATGGCATCTTTTTGTGGTATTTCCCCGGTAACTCATAATATCCTGATTCTGTCCCATCAAACCCATGCTTCCCCTCAGTGACCATGTGAGGTTCATTTGGGTGCCATATTTTTCAGGACCCAGAAATTCTATTCCTAACACCATGCATTCTAGTTAAAAGCATCTTCAAAATGCTGGTTCTGGTATTTGCATGTGGTATGAATGTGAACTTTTAAATTACAGTTTCTGCATTACATGGAATGAGGGTATTGACCACAATGAGACACCACGTAACACACACTAGAGAGACTAACATGTAAAAGAATGATAGTTCCATTTGTTGGCAAAAATAGGTGCAAATAAAACTGTTGTCTACGGGAATGCAAAATGGTAAAATATCTTTGAAGAAAGGATTGACAGTGTTTTATGAAGTGAAATATACTCCTAAACTATAACATAGTAATTCCATTTCTAGGTATTTACCAAAAAATTAAAAAAGTGTCCATAAGAGTGGTATATGGAGCCAGGTGTGGTGGCTCATGCCTATAATCCCAGCACTTTGGGAGGCTGAGACGGGCGGATCACGAAGTCAGAAGTTTGAGATGAGCCTGCCCAACATGGTGAAACCCATCTCTACTAAAAATACAAAAATTAGCCGAGTGTGGGGGTGGGCACCTGTAGTCCCAGCTACTTGGGAGGCTGAGGTAGGAGAATTGCTTGAACCTGGGAGGCAGAGGTTGCAGTAAGCCAAGATCATGCCACTGCACTCCAGCCTGGGCAACAGAGCAAGATATTGTCTTTAAAAAAAAAAAAAGTATGTGCAGACAGTCAGACCATAATTATACATAAAAGCACCTCTGGAAAGCAACCCAAATATGCATCACCATGTAAATAGGTAAATTGTGGTACATTCATAAAAGGGAATACTACTCTACAATAAAAAGAAAAATTAACAGACACATAAACAACATGTATGAAACTCAAAACCCTATGTTGAGCAAGAGATACTGGTCACAAAAGAACATGTAGTGTGGGCACGGCGCAGAGGCTCACCCCTGTAATCCCAGAACTTTGGGAGGCTGACGCAGGTGGATCACGAGGTAGGGAGATTGAGACCATCCTGACCAACATGGTGAAACCCCGTCTCTACTTAAATACAAAAAATTGGCTGGGCATGGTGGTGCACTCATAGCCTGTAGTCCCAGCTACTCGGGAGGCTGAGGCAGGGGAATCGCTTGAACTTGGGAGACAGAGATTGCAGTGAACTGAGATCCTGCCACTGCACTCCAGTCTGGCAACAAAGCGAGACTCTTTCTAAAAAAAAAAAAAAAAGAACACATGGTATGATTCTATTTATATTACATTCCAGAAAAGGAAAAACAAAGCTACTGTGACAAGGCAGATTAGTGATTGCCTCTGGGTGGGGAGGGATTGACTGGACTGGGCGTGAGTAAAATTTCTAGGGTGATAGAAAGGTTCTATATCTTGACTGGGGTGATGGTTACACTGGTGAGCAGATTTGTCTACTCACTGAACTATTCATTTAAAATCTGTGCATTTTATGTATGTAAATTATGCCTCAACAAAACAGTAAAGCAATTAAAATGTCTTCATTCATAATGATTCGCATGCTGTAAATGGAACATGAGAGGAGGCCACAGACTTTTGTGCCAGGAAATTGAAAAATAATCATGGTCACACTGTGATTTCACCAAGGTAAATACCACTCCGAGTCCTCCCACAACCCGCAGTAAGTTTGAGTTTGCCTCCAGCTGACTTCATATGTCATGAAACATGTTTTTAGTACATGTTGCTTTTTCTTTGCAAGCAAAATATAAGCACGTGGTACTAGCCCTTCCTTTTAAAAAGCTTATTCAAGTGGAATATAAGAAGTTTAGGGAGTGCTAAACAAGTGTATTTTTTTTCAACTATATTAATGTACATTGAACATATATGAGAGAAAAGAATACATTTAGGTTTGTACTCTGGGAAAAGTTTTTAGTTTGTTTTTATTGTAAGTTGTTCCACTGATACTCAAGTTCTTTTTTAAATAACTATCTCAATTGATGGAAACTCAATTACTTAAAAAAGGTTTTAGGTTTTATTTTCCTTATTTTAGTGTAACAAATAATTGGGCATGGGAATGACCACTTAAAGTTCAAGAAAGAATTATTAAAATAGAACTAACAGTATTTAAACAGCTAAACAAAAAAGACTTAAAAAAAATCCAATAATTGTTTTGTGGTCTAGACATTTAACAGTGGAGATCCAAAGCAATCCTTCATTTCTTGCAAAGTATTCCACAAAGCAGGTGCATTAAGAAAAAAAAAACATTGATGGGTAAAAGGACCAAGTATATATCTACTAATGGAATGTGTTGATTTGAAAGCCAGATAAAATGGAAGTCGTAGCAACTAAGTATAACTACTTTTCTCTAAGCACTTTGCTTACTGTGTATCATATTAGGCACTTACAGTACTTTTTCCCCCTGGAAAAGTACAACTTCACTGAATAATTATGGTAAGATAACCCATTATGTATATTTTATATTTTGTCGCTTTGCCTAGTGCAGTGCTTCACAGACCAATTCTTCAATAAATATGCGCTGAAAGAGTTAAAGAATTGAGAGCACATTATGAACAACCTTTCCGTTTAAAATGGAGTGGATCCTAAGCAGTTTTCCAGGTAGCTTCAGGAAAGCAGGTAGCTGTCCTGCTTTAGAATTCTCAGCCCAAATTCACTGGCATTGTTCTAAAATGTGATGGGGTGGGTGTATTCTGCCTACATTGTCCCCAAATTTCTATAAAACTGTCAGAGTAAAAAATGAGAAAACATTATATAAATGTACAAATAAACCTTTCTAAAACTTTAAAGTATTGTTTCACAGAAGTAGTAACAAAAGACATTATTCAAAATAAACTGATGACATGAAAATATATAAAGAAAAGGCCAGGCCGGGCGCAGTGGCTCACGCCTGTAATCCCTGCACTTTGGGAGGCCGAGGCGGGCGGATCACGAGGTCAGGAGATCGAGACCATCCTGGCTAACACGGTGAAACCCCGTCTCTACTAAAATACAAAAAATTAGCCGGGCGCGGTGGCAGGCGCCTGTAGTCCCAGCTACTCGGGAGGCTGAGGCAGGAGAATGCCGCGAACCCGGGAGGCGGAGCTTGCAGTGAGCCGAGATGGTGCCACTGCACTCCAGCCTGGGCAACAGAGTGAAGACTCCGCCTCAAAAAAAAAAAAAAAAAAAAAAAAAGAAAAGGCCAAATCAAGTGAGATGTGTACTTAAAATGGTTTCTAACTTTAATTTTTCTGGGAAAGCAAAAACAAATGATTTTCCTAGTCTTTAGTCAGGGTATGTGCTCTTTATTCTCTTGTCACAGATCCTAATTGAGCCAGATCCACAGGAAAACTCCCTTCAGGCAGACATGTCCTCTAGGATTGGCTATGGAGACAAAATACACATATATTTTGAGTTTTGACAAAGTCAAAAATCCCGTCTTTTTGTAGTACAATTGGTTTTGAATGATCATTCCCAGCTCTCAGCCACAATGGGCCCAATATACCTTTATAAACCTGGAACACACTTTGGGAAGGTTTGCTACTGCATTTCAATACAATGGTGCCATTAGAGTCTGATAGTGGACTAAAGTAGTGGGACTCCAAATTCATAATCTATTTTCAATACTTAAAGGTAATATAGACTAATATTGATCCCTTATTGTCCATTGATAAAATCATTGAATTTTAGAGTTAGGCGATGGGTCTCATGTTCTAAGTCTCTCAATTTACATATGAAAAAGAAGCACAAATGGCTTGCCCAAGATCAGACACATATGTCATAGCCAGCGTTATACCCAAATTGTCTTGAGTTCTGAGTTAGGATTCTTTTCACTGAACCATATTCCCTTCCTTCCAGGATTCATTTCACTGAACCATATTTCCCTCCCTCCCTCCCTCCCTCCCTCCCTCCCTCCCTTTCTCTCTCTCTCTCTCCCTCTCTCTCTCTCTCTCTCCCTCTCTCTCTCTCATACATACACACACACACCCCTTGGTGGTGGTTGTTTTTTATGACTACTTAGTAGGATCTATCCATGCAGGGACATTATTTTCATGGACAAAGTTCAAAACCATAGTCCGCCAATATTGCAGAGGTTCCATTAATACACAATCCCTAAAGCACCTCTGATATTCTCACTAAAGAGCCCAAAGCAAATAGGCAACTCCTTTCTCTTCAACATGTCAGCCTACATTATTTATGGTGGAAATAGTTCTGTTAATTAATTCATTACACAAAATCTTTAGTGATCACAAATTCCCAGAGGATGGAACACAGAGAAACACTTCCCAACCCTCGAGTTAAACATGAAAATATATTTATTATAATCAGTTTTGTCTTATTTGAAATAGCCTGAAGTATGATAGGAAACATTTCCCTTAAGACTTTTTAGTTTTGATACATTTGGGAAAAATGATTTCTTTTTGAGTAAATTTACAGGGTCTTTCTGAATATCTTTGAGCATGAAAATCTGAGAGAGACAAAGGAAATCAATTATTATTTGCTGGTTATGTTTATCTTCATTGGAGGAAAACATAATAATTACTTTTTCCCATTTTATTACATACATAAGTTCAGAAAACAAAATGCTATGTTTGCTAGATTACTTTGCTTAATATAGGGAGAAAATTTGTGTTTATGTGAGGATTAAGTAGAACTATTTTTGTCTTGAAATACGTTCAACACAGTGTGACCTGAATATTTAAATTTTATCTTATGTTATGCTCCTCAATAAATTCTCAAACTCAACTTTTTCCAAAAGCTTTTAAAATGATCATTTCTTATGTTTATCATAAAACCATGTTGCCAAAGTTCAGAAGATGACAAAGGAAAAAACATTTAGTTATATTTTAACATCTGTTGACATAAGGAACCATGCTAGGCCCTTTAGAGTTATACAAAATAAATTTAAAAGCATAGCAAGGAACCTCTACGCCTGAAGAGGTTGAAACTAAGAGAAAAAGGCAGACAAGAAGTGCACCTAATGGCAGTGCTAAAGGACATAGAGGAGGACTATAAAACAAGAGCAAAAAACGTTAGTAGGGTATCCCTAAAAAAAAGTGGTCAACTCCAATTTAGGAAATCTGATCATCAGCCATAAATGGCTACACTATGCAGCCAATCACTTATGCCTGAACCCGTTGTTGACGTGTTACCTCTTACCTCCAATCCATCAAAAAGTCCTCCTGTTTCTATATTGTTAAATTAAATTAAGTTTGACCTAAAGCTGCTTCCACACATGGCAAACTGCAATCTAACTTATTATGTGAACAAACTGTATCCTAAATTACGGGTATAGCCTTGTAACAAATAGCTGAGTGTCAGCCAACTACAGCAGCTAAGCTTCAGTCAATCACAGGCTGTCAACTGATCAATGTTCATATAAGGGAGATGCCTCATCATAGCCTATCTAAATAAGGCAAATGACAAGCTGTAACCAATCAAGCTGTTTCTGTATGCAACTTCTTTGTTTTATTTGTATTGCCTGCCCACATTGCTGGGTAGAGTTATCTGAACCTCTCATGGTTCTGAGTGCTACCTGATTCGTTAATGTTCTTTGCTCAAATAAATTTTGCTAAACTTAATTTGTCTAGAGTTTTTTTTTTTTCAGAATATCAAAAATGTATTTTAAATCCACTCACCACTACTATTCCCACACTGTTCCAAGTCACCGTCACCTTTTGCCTAAACTGATGTAATCACTTTCAGTCACCCTGATTTCACTCCTAATTTCTAATCGACTCCCTACATTAAAACCATACTAAACATTTGAAAAAGTTAACTCCTACTTAATACTCTCTGATTGCTTCCTATTGTTTTAAAAGTACAACTGCTTATCACTGTTTGCAAAACTCTAGTATGATTTGGCTCCTGCCTGCTTGAAGGTCAGAGTCTCCTTTTCTGTGGAGGATGTAGTGGTCTGGCTCAGCACCCATGCCAAAGATTGGAGAGCTAAAAATTCTG
Organism: Chlorocebus sabaeus; assembly: GCF_047675955.1. Lineage (NCBI taxonomy): Eukaryota > Metazoa > Chordata > Mammalia > Primates > Cercopithecidae > Chlorocebus > Chlorocebus sabaeus. Next base: position 66,839,786 of record NC_132918.1, read on the forward strand.
TTTCCCAGATTCACTCCCACATAGGTCCTCGCTCTGTTTATTTTCTTCCAATTAGATTATGTGAGATTGAAGGAACAGATTTCTGCCTCTTTCATTTCTCTCCTTTTCTGGCAAATAGTATCAATGAAGGATCTGGTTTGTCTGGGGAAATGTTTTATGTGTGACTGTTTTCTAGTTGTAGGGTGTCTCCCTGATACTGAAAATAGCCCCTTGTTGACCCAATATTATAGCTTGCTTCTCAAGGTTGTTTCCTCCTTGAGTTTTTCTACTGAACCGGTAATCAGTTTTAACCTGTCTACTAAAACAAAGATGGATTCTAAACCCTGTTGTTCAAACCTAAGTGACACATTTATCTTCAGTTTCTCTAATATGCTAATTTGTTCTTGTCTCAAGCTCTCTCCCTTGAATGGGTTGAACGCCTTTGGAATCCTTGTTATATCTCTGTTCTTGACATAAATGTTAGCTCACCAGAGATTCAGAGATACTTTCCCTGGTTAATCAATCTAATTTAAATGCTCACCCATTTTCTTCTATTAAACCATCTGCTTTTTAATAGTAGTTAACATAAACTATAATTTATAAGCCCAATGATATATCATAAAATAGCAGATATTTTATATCATATGCCTTGTTATATATAAATATATGTAAGCTAGATATAAGTGTATATATATACATAAATCTTATTTATTATAAGTTCATCCACGAAGTTGTAAGGCCTGCCACTTACTGAACACTATATACCTAGTACCTTCGAGAACACATGGAACAAATTTTTTTTTAATGGACTGATGCTGCTTTGAGGAGTTGTCTAACTTTTCAACCAGTTCATTTTTCTTCTTTATTGCTTTCCATTGGCCATGGCTTACGTAGGAAAAGCTAAAGGAATGTCTCTATCCACAGTGGTGAGAGAAGTTTCCCCAGACTGCAGGACTGAGGTAAACTACGCAACTGTGTACCTTGTGAGGACTGTGAGGACAGCAAACCATGAAGACTATGTGTCTATACTGCTGTATCTCTCTAGCACCTAACGAGATCTCTGAACATTGAGTAGGGCCCCCAGAAACAAATGTTTGTTAAACAATCTGATCTCATTCTATCCTTTCAGGTAACATGAGAGTAACACAAAGTTCTGGGAGGTTAAATCACTCTCCAAGGTCAAATATATTGTTTGGAGGTGACTGTAGGTCCAGTATCATCAGATACACACAAATGAGCCTTTATCCTACCCCATCTGCTTATAGCACAAAACTGCCATGTCTCTGAAATTTCTCCCATTTTACTTTGGAGGTTAGAAATATTTTTAATGTGTTGTAAATCCTGATAGAGAAAACTGAGTAGTAATTTTGGATACTTAAATATGTATCAAATATTTTCTAGTCAAAATCCTCTCACAAGTCTTGCTGTTCTCAAACCCCAAAATCATTTTGTACTGTTTGAAACTCAGCTTGACTTTGCTAATCAAATTATACATAAGTGATAAATTTCTCATATTAATGATTACGTCCCTCATGACATGTTTTTTTGAATAGCTTTATATTTTAATTATGACCAAGATATAGCTGGTATAATTGATAAGAAATCCTTTCTCTAGCTGCTTATACAGAAAATACAAAATTAAGAATATAATTTTTTTGTTTTAATTTGCAGTTAATCCCCTGACATGTTATATATTTATTTTCATACAGTTTATAGAGTGAAAAAATGCTACTGAGATAGTTAGGAATCTAAAGGAAAATATTGCAAGAAATTTAGGTTAGGGAAATAATTGTTCTGTTTTATCCCATCTACCATTACTGGTTTTTGAATTTTTGAATTAGTTATGTTATACAGTGTATTAGGGTGTCATACAAGTAATTGTGGTTTTTGCCATTAAAAGTAAGGGTAAAACCCACAATTTCCTCTGCACCAACCTAATAATTAGACTGGGAATTTCACATTAAAATATATATGTATTCTATAACTATCTGTCTGAAGATATCTATTTCAAATCTGGAGCAGTGAACTTCTGTTTGTGATGTTTAGGTAAATAATTTCATGTATGAAATAAAAATACATCTGTGTTGTCAAATATCTAACGGCCCTTTAATTTGATTTTTGTTTTGAGAAAATTAGGGATTCGATATATATTTTAAAAATTTTCATAGTTACTAAAACAAAAAGTTTATCTTTGCTTAAAATCCAAAGTTATTATTTAGACTGACTTCTCTAATATTACAAAGAACCAAGAGGAAAGATCCTCCTGATTCCAATATTCTAAAATTGTGTAAAATTTCAAGACATCTTAATTTTTTCATATGAGCCAAAGAGCTCTGTTCTGCTCAAAGTTAAAGGCACACATGTTTAAAATGTCAAGTCCATTAACTCCTTCAGTCTTCCGAGAAAATAACTGATGCATACCTACATTCATGCAAAGCAAGTGTAAGGCAGGGAAGATTACATTTTATAGATACTTAAATTTTGAGTTTAAAGTAGACTCTACTGGCATATGTAGGAAAATCTTTTTTTTCTCTTGGTATTTATGGTTTGATATAAAATTATTTCCAGTGTATTATTATGTAGGGAAAGATCTCATCCTTTAGATATAGCTTTTGTGTATCTCTATGCATTTTGCATGCCCAGTAAATCATCAGCAGACACATAAGAATATTGCTTTCTCAGCAGTTGCTGGTCATATGGATTAAGAGATAGAGCACAGTTAAATATTCTTGATTATTTGAACACAGCTCTGTAAACATTGCTCATCTCTGAACTGCAATATTAGATTTTTAAACAATTGAAACCTGTTTAGGCAGAGAAGCTGCAAGCTATGATAATGTGTATGACAGCTTCATGCTATTGAAATACAGGATTTAAACACAGAATTAAATCCACTTTAGTGGTGATCTCAGTCTGGATTTAAGCATTGTCATCATGAGGGAAGGCCACTCCTTATTTGATTGTTCATTCAGCCCCTAAAACAGATCTGACAAAGTAATCATAAAAGGGGATAATTCTAAAAGATTATCCTTTGAAGCAATTATCCTTGAAAGGGATAATTGCCAACTCTATTATTTACCTAATAATTCTAAAAATTAGACTTGATCCAACCCTCACATACAAATTAGAATTTTTTTGATGATGTTGAGCTCAATTATCTCCCTCTCATAGTAGAAAATGCTACATATATTGGTTTGAATTATGTCATGAAGATGCTTATGCTTAGAGTGGGGTGTGTGTGTGTGTGCATGTGTGTGATAGGAGATTTATACTCTCCATTACTTTGCATTTGTAATATATAAAATATATTTGTTGTGAGGTAAGAGTGGCTCTTCTTTTGAGATTACATTATTAACATTTAAAAACTTATATCAGAATTAAAATAGAACCTTTCTCTTTTACGCAAATATAATTTTTATCTCCTTTCATTATTTTACTTTGGCCAGAATCTAATTCTCCACCAAACACTAGTTCCAGGAAGCTCTCCTTCTTTCCTATCTATGGGAGAGATTCTGAGGTGAATATACTCCTGCATGCAGAGTCTCATTGGTATCCATACCCCTCTCTGTGTTTTCATCACTGGAACCCTACCCTTTTGTATAACCACCCCAAGGTTCTTCTAAGACCTTCCTTCTAGTTTACAATATTTAAGTCACTTCTTCCTTTCTTGTGCCTAACACACCAAATCCAAGAGACTATGCCACTCCAGTGGACCCCTTCCTTTCCTGTCCTATTAACATTCCCAGTTAATGGAATGTTGAGGAGGGTGGATGACTTGAGTTCAGGAGTTCAAAACCAGCCTGGGTAACAGCCTGGTTGAGGTTCCTATAGCAAGACCTCGTCTAAAGTAAAACAAAACAAAACAAAACAAACAAACAAAAACTAGCCAGACATTGTGGCATGCACCTGTTGTCCCAGCTACTCGGGAGGCTGAGGCAGGAGAATCACTTGGGCCCAGGAGATGGAGGCTGCCTTGAGCTGTGATCGTGCCACTGTACTTCAGCCTGGGTGACAGAGCAAGAGCCTGTCTCAAAAATAATAGTAATAAACATAAAAAACATTCTTGGACTTTTGGTAGAAATTGCATCATATTTAAATAAATAATTTGGCAAAGATCTCCCTAACATACTGTTTTGTTCAAGTCACTGCTGATTCTTAAATATTCTACTAACTTAGATTTGTCTCCCTGATGTCAAGCTCTGCATTCTTAATCTACTACGTCTACCCACACTTGCTGGTGGCCCTCCATCCTCCCTATCTAACCCTGCCATTCTAATTCCCCTGTCAACCAACGTAATGTTCATTCCTGCTCCACTGTTTTTGTTCATGGCTTCTTCTAGCAGTGTTGCCTTTTCTCTGACATCCCAAAAATCTGTGCCAAAGCAAACACTTTCTTTAAATGATTTCACATCCCTCATGGATCTTCCCTCCTAGAAACTAAAACCAATAAACATATATGGATAGTCACCAATTTTCTGCCCTATTTGTTATCACCTACATTTATAATAAAAGGAACAAATGTCTCAATGATAGTGAATTTCTCTACTATTACAACAAAGTGGGAAGGGGAATGCTTCCAGAGACAATCAGAATATTCAGCAAAGTGCATTAAAATGTCCTTGGCTTACTTCTTACTTCCTCATCCCTAATGACAATTTTATTCAGGAAGGAGGATTTACAGTCTCTGTGAAAGTAGTGTAAAAATTCAATCAATGCAATATCCACGAAAGAAAAGAGTATGTCTATAGTATTCATCACTTCAGCCTAAATAACAAAGCAAAACCTAGCACATAATAGGCATGACAAAATGTGTATTAAATAAACAAGTATTTACCCTGTGATTGACAGCATCATTGTTCACAAAATTCAGATATTCAAAATATCTGAATATTTTGCACTCTCTCTGCAGTGCTCTTCCCTACCAGAGGATTGCGTGTATGCCTGTGTGCAACTGACATTAGGCCTCACCATACAATTGACTTAGGTAAAAAGAAAAAAAGAGTTAAAGTAACATAGATAATGTATGCCCTAACATTATGTTCATTTTCCCTGAACTTTAAAACAAGCAATGCCCAGATACACCTGTTCTATTAGGGTATATCCAGAAATGAAGTCATATTGAGCAGAGACACAGTGAAGAACAAACCTTTGTTACTGTAAGCCACTGAGATTGGGAGTCATCTATTACCATAGTATAACTTAGCCTAAGTTGTCCTCTGATACAGAAAGAATCAAATATTTGAAGTAGGATTATTTTTTCCTAGTACTGGCTATTTCTTTTGAAAGAAAGAAAGGGCAATCTCTTTTATTCAAGTTTATGAGTACCTTCAATACAAAAACACCATCCCCAGTAACACAGAAAATAGACTTAAAGGACAGAGAGAAAGATAACTTATTTTTTCTATTTACCTTCATTCAAATTCAGCAGCAGGAAAATTTGGAGGAGAAGGAAATCACAGGGAGTTTTAAAATGTTTAGGTCATAAAAATCTTTCAAAATGTGCATAATGAACTTGTATTATGTATGATTAAAATAGTAGTAATCATAAAGAAATATATAACATGATAAAGTGACAATCATATATTTCTTAAAAATATTGGGTATATATATAAATTACTGTGACTACATTATTTCAGATAAAAACAAATTACAAAGTTAATATTTTTATACTTGAAAGTACAGAAGCCTAGAATTATTGATATTATTTTTTCTACTGAAAGCTTTAGAGGATTCTAGAGCTCTAAGTTAATTTGGTTCAATATTCAGTCAGGAAATGCATATCTTTCTGTGTAATTTCATCTGGGATACCACTTGAGAAATTTATCTTTACTTATGTAACTTTTGTGGAAATTTTCCTTCTCAGAACTGATCCATAATTTAGCATGTGTAATTAACACATGTAATGATGTGTTAATGATCTCTTATTTATACAGCATCTAGCTTCAATGAACACAAAGTACTCTATTTACTTAATTTATTCTCTAAACATATGCATCTATAAGTATCTTTGGACTTACAAATGAACTCTACTAAACAGTAGGTTCCTTTAAAAGATTTATTTAAGGCCAAGAATGAAAAATTAAGACATGCAAATATTTCTGTGTATGGCAAAGGTATTTAAGGATTTTGATTTAGAATTAGAGTATAAGAAAAGCATTTCCAATCTCCTATCAGTGTTCAGCAGGCTGCTGATGGCTACCTAGAGCCTAACATTTTTATTAACATCATAAGAAGAACTTAATTTGCAATGAAAGGCTACTTTGCAATTGTCACTAATTCTACATTTACCTGCCTCTATAATTTGCTTCACTTCTGGCTGTCTCTTACATTAATATTCATTACAAAAGCCACTTTCTAATATTACTTGATTTGACAGAAATGCATTAGCTATGACAAATGCTTCCTAATGTACTCAGACAGTATTAATGCAAGCAGAACCTGTGGTAATTATTGCTATTTAAATATACAGATTATTCCTTTTGGTCTGCTTTTTAAAAATGGAAATAAAATCTACAGCCACCAGAGATGAGAAGTATCTGCTTTTTAAATACACTTACATTAGTATCATTTCCCCATATTAAAACAGTCATATACAGAGATGGTGGCATATAGTAAACACAGTGGGCCCATATATTTATACGGAGAATGTAATAACTTTTTTTTTTTTTTTGAGACGGAGTCTTGTTCTGTCACCCAGAACGAGACTGGAGTGCAACGGCACAACCTTGGCTCACTGCAGCCTCTGCCTCTGGGGTTCAAGCAATTCTCCTGCCTCAGCCTCCTGAGGAGCTTAGATTACAGGCACCCACCACCATGCCCAGCTAATTTTTGTATTTTTAGTAGAGACGGGGTTTCACCATGTTGGTCAGGCTGATCTCGAACTGCTGACCTCAGGTTATTTATTTGCTTCAGCCTCCCAAAGTGCTAGGATTATAGGCGTGAACCACCACGCCCAGCCTGAAAATTTTTAAAAAGATAAACTTCTTGCTTGTATGGGAAAAAGGAACCCCAGGAGGATGAGTTGCTTGATTTGGCAGTAAGGGTAAGGCTTCCTGTCACTCAATATCAAATCATCCTCCAGAAGTTCCTTTCCTTACTGTTCCCTTCTCCTCATCACATACAGCCAGGTCACCCAGCTCTTTCCAACGAAGAAAGATCCAGAAGATAAAGAGTGATCTTTTTACTGCAATGATCACTAAAATGCATAACACATATGGCCTGATTCATTAGTACGTTATTTGACTGATATTTGATACTTACTTGTTCTATTTTGTAAGCTCAGTCCATGAATATGCTCATCTTCCAATAATCTATTTTAATTCAGAGAGTATGGATCATTTCAAAGTAGCAAGTAATTTAAATGTGTCCTATAATTCAAATACATTTAGATATGTATTCGGATATGGTGTTCAAAACAATTTCAGCCAAATAACAGCATCAGTAACTGTCATTTCATTTGTTACATAAATCATTGAATTTTACTTTAGGAAAGTACATTTCAAATTTCAAATTTACTTATCACATACTATAATCTTTAAACATTTATTTTATTTTCAAGATTTTCTACATATGCGAGTTGATTAATTGAAGCTTACTCCATCCTAGGAAGAGTGAGAGGTGGTGAGAAACAAAAAGCTGTCTAAGACACTGGCTGAGCAATCGCTGATAGTGACTGAGATCACCTACAAGCAACGTGATTAAGATTTCTACTGTCATAACAATGGGGATCTAGGCAGAATTTTAATATATCTCAAAGGGTATTTGATCAGAGTCACCTCAGTGGTTTTCAACATGTTTCTAGCTAACAGACTCTTTCTTTAGAAAAAGATTATGCAGAAGTATAATTCTTAATACATAAATGCAGATATTGAAACTGTATTGAACAATCTAGAGTTCTGAACTCTACACTATGGTCCCTTGTGGAGCTTGGTGAGAACCCAAGGGTCAACAGAGTAGACTGTAAACCATTCCCCATACACATTCTCCTCTAAAATGCCCCAGACCACTCTATTCTATGTGATAGACTGTTTTTGTACAACCCCAAAGGCTGAGAATTCATCACCTCACAAGATAGACTAGTCCACCTTCTGATAGCTTGTTTTTCTCCTTCACAGACAGGGTCTCGCTCTGTCATCCAGGCTGGATTGCCATGTGTGATCTTAGCTCAGTACAAACTGTAACTCCTGGGCTCAAGTGATCTTCCCACTTTGCCTCCACAAAACGCTGAGATTACAGGTGAGAGCCACCACTCTTGGCGTCAGATAGCTTCTAATTTTTAAGGAAGTCTTTTTTATTGACTTGGAAGTCACCTTTCTGTAACCTCCTTTCACTGTATAGTTAGTTAGTATATTTGTCTTGGGGACCTAACACAGCATGTTAACTTAGTAGGTGCTCAATATATAACTGCCAGATAAATAGATCTAGTTCTATTTTTTGAAGTCATAAACTTCATAATCCCTGTTCCAAATAACAAATTGAATATTTGGACACTACTCTCAACATTTTCTTTAGGTTCAGTGTTACAGTTCCATCACATGCTTTTCCCAGGGTATGGTTTCCAGATTTCATTCACCATCCTGGGTGTTTTTTTTTCTGACCTTCAATAATTGTATTAATGTTCTTTGAAGTAAGGAGGACAGAACCGAGTCCAATGAACTAAGTGTGATTTGCAAGAGTGAGTAAGTAGAGTCATTGATTCTATCAGTCTGGACTCCTTTGTTTATGAATTCTGAATATGACTGTAAAAACTCATGGGCTAGGACATTCACATGGTTGACTCCTACTAAGGGTGCTGTTCACTCAATTCTCTAAATCAGGAGTCAGCAAACTGTGACCCATGGGTCAAATCTAATATACTGTCTGTTTTTCTAAACAAAGTTTTTTTGGAACACTAGCCATGACCACTCATTTATGAATGATCTAAGGCTGCTTTTGCACTACAATGGCAGAATCAGTAACTATGACAGAAAGCATACGGTCTGCAAAGACCAAAATATTTTCATCTGGGCTTTTACAGAAAAAGTTTAGAGGCAACCATTCTCTAAGTCATCCTTGCCCATGGTCACTGAAGTTCAGGCCAACAGAAGAAGTATATCCTAATAACACAAATACAAGAAACCTGGGAGACTCCTCCCTCTTAGGTAAAGCTGACTTTTGCCCTTTTTCAAATTAGTGATGTCCTAACCTTTGTGATCAGTAGAATTATCTGTGAAATTTTTTAGAACTGCCAATTTCTAGACATCAAATTAGGTCAACTAACTCAAATGTATGGCTTTGAGTAAACTCTTGCATGAGTACCCAGGATGTCTTAGTCCCATCCTTCTACCATGGTACTCTTCTGCTTATTGGAACATGATCTCTGCTTTCATTGTGGTGGTTTCCTTAATTTTTACTTTGAAATAATTTTAGACCCATATAGAAGTTGCAAAAATAGTATAGGGAGAATTTCTGTGTAGTATTCATCTAGATTCCTGCAATAACTACAGCAACCAAAACAAAATTACCAAAACCAGAAAATTGACATTCGACAGTACTATTAAAAACTAGAGATTATATTAAGATTTTACCAGCTTTAACATGTAATCTTGTTTAAATATACACTTCTATGAAATTTTATCACTTGTATAGATTCTTGTAATCATCATCATGATCAGGAATAGACTGCTATATTGCTCCAAAAAACAGTTATTTGTACTACCCCATTAAAGTCATAGCTCACCTCCAACCCTAAATCCTGGAAGCTATGCTATGTCTTCAATGTCACATAAATGGAATAGTAAAAGATGGATCACTTTGAGATTGGTTTTGTTTACTCACCGTAATGTCCTTGAGATCTATCCAAATTATACATACCAATAGTTTATTCCTCTTTACTGCTGAGTGGTATCCCACTGTATCTCTGTATCACAATTTGTTAATCCACTTTCCCAGTGAAAGACATGGTTGTTTCTACTGTATGTGAGTATTAACAGAACTGTTATAAATGTCTGGAGTAAATATCCAGCAGTAAGATTACTGGGTCATATGGCAAGTATATGTTTACTTTTACAAGAAAATGCCAAATTCTTTCTCACCTGCAATGTGTAAAAGTCCCTGATGCTCTGCATCCTTATCAGAACTTAGCATTGATGGGATTTCTTATTTATTTTACACATTCTAATAGGTGTGTAGAGGTATCTTATCATGGCTCTGATTTGCATTTCCCTAATAGCTAATAATGTTGAATATCTTTTTATGTGCTTTTCATTATACCATCTGTGCATTCTTTGACAAAATGTCTGCCCATGGCTTTCGTCTATTTTCTAAGTGGATTATTTGTTTTCTTGCTGTCGAGTTTAAAGTACTCTTTATATATTCTAGATATAACATCTTTTCCAGATATGTGAATTAAAAATATTTTCTCCTGGACTAAGATTTCTTTTTTGCAGACCATAAGATTTTAATTTTGATGAAGTCCAATTTATCTTTTTTTTTTCTCTTACGGATCATATTATTGGCATCATTCTTTGTCAGTCAGGGTCCAATCAAAAAAGAGAAAGTGCACAGTAATTTGGACATGGGAAATTCAATCTTAACTGTAACAAGGGATTGCTTAACAATGATTGCATAGTAAGAAATAAAGAGATCTCCAAATAATATAGGAATAGCAGATATAAGGAACAGTCATGCCTACCTAGGGCTGAAATAATGTGCTTAGAGAAAAGAGCCCACCTTCCCAGGGCTGAGCTCTAGACCTTGTTGGACAGAGTTTGACCATGGCTCACTGAATGGTAGAGAGGTTGCCATGATGCATCACTGGTGGAACTTGCTAGAAATCTACCCTCTAGGGTGCCAGTAGGCACAAAGTTACAAAACTGCTTTAGGGGTGTGTTGAGAGAGGCCGCTAGCCTGTGGGTGTTTCTGGACACCATGCACTGCACAAGCTGGGCATCTTTGGGAAAAGCTATCCGCACAGCAGGAGTCTGCTCAGTGAACATCCAAGACCAAGAAGACAGACCTCTTCCTACTGCAGTGTCTCTCCAGTGCCCCCTGCTGACAGAGGTTAACATCATGCTAGCTTATAAAGAGGGATATGTAAAGGGTCTAGATCCATTGTCACAAGATGGGATTGGTCAAGAGTGTTCTGCCCTGCAGTTTTACCAGTGCCCTTTGGAGTGGGGACTGCCTCTGCTTGCATTAGTGCTGAGCACAAATAGCAGGACTCTTCCCTCTAGATTCTGAAGTGTCCGGGAGGAGAGGGAGAGGTGTAGCTTGTTTGAGATGCTCTCCTGGAATACAGTGGGTATAATCAAAAGAGTCCCATCCTACAGGGCTGTCTCTGCCAAGTTTAGAAGAGGACTAGAAAGAGCAGACTTGTCTTGGGACTATTTTGTCTGAACCCATTGGTACTTCTAGCTTGCAGACTGCTCCTATGCCCAGACCGGCATATATAGGAGGCAAACAAAACAAAATAAAGGAAACAAACCAAAAATGGGGAACTTATCACTGAGTCATCCCATAAGTCTTGAGGCCGCTAGACAGTCCTACCTCTCTCCCCATTGCTCTTTCTTCAAAGTCTCCTAACACTTGGCTTATGTATTCTGTCCAGACTTTATAATTAATGCAGGAGAAATAAGGTGAATTGAGTTTACTCCATTTTCTTTTGAACCATAAACTGTGTCCTCTGTTTAAACTGAATTATTTGCTAGGAACACATGTCAAGGCTTATTTCACATGTAGGTGTTTCTGAGCCACAGTGTTACGTGATCAGCTGGCTCAGGAAGATTCCTTCTAAAAAAATACTTGTCCTGATCCACAGGCTCACTTACTTGATGAAGCTGGAGATGGGTCCTAATGCAAACATTAGAGAGACACTTACGTTATTATGAAGGGCAAGCTCTACTAAATACTGGAGCTGACTTGAGAAGACAACATGAATTGTCCTGAACTACCAGCTGGTGGTGGCAAATGCCCATTAGGCACTATTGCTTCTTACCTTTCTGGCACATCAGGGGCCCTGGAATGCCTTGGCACTCTTTTCTGCTATACCATCATTTCTGCTCTTGCTACCTTAGCTATCATCTTCCTCTATGTTTTTTATTTATGTGGATAACATCTATTTGATTCCTCTTTTCACCATTTTTCCTATCTGTGAGGATTACAAAGAAGTGGGATTTTCCACCTCTGCCTCAAAATTATAATTCACGTTAATAATAAAGATCATAATAAATAGTAACAGTAACTTTCTACCATTTCAGAATATCTACTATGTGGCAGGCCTTATGTCAGAGGCCTTAATTGCATTATTGATCATCTTCCCTATGATTTGTTAGTTGACAGATGAAGAAAATTAAATGGTACAGCTGAGATTAGAAACCTAATGTCTGAGTCCAAATCTCAACTTCTTTTCCCAAAAAACCCCTTTATCTGAATCCCACTACCACCATCACCACATCTGTACCATCCCTTTTGCCTATACTTTTAGGCACACCTCACAGTATTTACATTTCAGTTTTCTCTATTAAGCAAGACTGAAAGCTCCTTGGTAGCAATGAATTATTTTAAAACACCTACCTAACACAGCATCGTGTGTTAGGATTGGGTAGCTAGCTGATGATTTAGAAGTTGGCCGTCTCTGAAAAGTGGCTTAGCAGAGAGATTGAAGCAATTTATCTAGAGAGTCACAAATTCAGCCAATGACCAGCTGAGTGGAAGGGATGTTCAGTGAATAATGAGGCTAATCTGACTGATGATCAAGATTGAATCATGCATGCATATAAGCACCCAACTTGAAAAGAGGTATCACTGTACACGTTAATTTATAGCTACACATGAAAAAAAGGAGTCTCATAAACCCAAGTACAGGCCTTTCAAACACACACATTTCATTCAGAGACTCATATTTGACAATGATACCTGATAAATGCTCACATCAGTCATGTCACAGCCTCCATCCTAATTACAAAGTACATACTGTCCATTTCTCTGAATATGATGACATGTTATCAAAAGATGATGAATGCCCTCGCAAACAGGTAGGGCTAAAAAAATGCTTGCAATATTTCTTTGTGGTTTTGCAACAACAAACGTCTTGACTGGATTTCCTGTCTGCTGGGAAGTAAAAAGCAAAAGGCTTTAATGATCAGGAAAGTTCAAACGTAAAATATAAAAATGGAAGAATCTGGGCATTGGGACAGACATTAGGTCATATCTAGTATGACCACAATCCAGAGCTGGAAGTTGCTCCAAAATGTTCCTAACAACCAGTCACATAGCCTGTATTAGAATTCCTCAAAAGTCAGGAAAATATCTAGAGTGCTCTATATGATAGAATGTTTATTTGTTCATTAATTCACTCACATATTTGTATGATGACTATTTACATCATATTTTTTTTCTTTTCCTTTTTAACCAGCTAGGACCATGGAAAGCATTAGGAAAATAGCTATGAACAAGATACATATTCCTGAAGAACTTCTATTCTACTGGAAGTGGCAGATAATGGCAAAACCAAAAAATAAATTATTTACAAATGTAATGGAGGGTCCCATATGTGGTATCAAAAGCAAGTTCTTATTTATATTGAATCTAATACATTCCTCTGTATTTTTCACTGAGTAGCTCTGCTGTATACTTTCATGCCATTAGAATAAGGCTTTTCATTTCTCTACACAGTAACGCACCAGATATTTTAGGACAACTCGCACCTTACCCTCAAGCTTTCCAGGAAAAATGCCTCCAGTATTTTTTCTAACTCTTTAGCATTCCATAAAATATTGTGGCCTTTCATTTGCTACTCTGATCCTACATTGTAGTGGGTTTTCTTTTCTAAATGCAGTTCACAATTAATTACTTTTGCTTATAATCATATTGTTAGAATTAATTATATGGCCCCAATATAAATGTAAGAGGGGCTCAAAAATGTAGGGGAATAATAGATATTTGGTGAGCATTGTGTCTACTTCAAATTCCAAATCATATCTAACATCATGATTGTAGATCTAATAACACTATAATCTTCCCCATTGTCAATCTTATGTATTTACTGATGCTTCCAAATGCAATCACACAAACACACACCATAGAATATACACAAGCATACAATTAATATAGTCATAAAATGGAGAAAATTTGATTGAGGAACAAGAATCAAACATACTTGCTGAAAATATAATACACATAGCTAGATCATAACCTTCCCTGACAGAAGCAACATGCTTAGTGCTCAAGATCAGTCCCCTGAAGCCGGATTTGCTGAAGTCACATCTTGGTTCCAGCTAAATCTTTGTCAGATGTGTGACTTTGGGCAAGTACCTAACTTCTGTGTTCCTTTGTATTATATCTTTATTCACAACATGAGAGTAAAAGTCTTTGTCGAACTGTTGCTAGAATTAAAAGAATCAGTTCATGTAAAACATCAGAATGCCTAACTTGTACTATGTGCTACAAATGTGTAAGCCATTGTTATTATTATAAGAATGTGCAATGCAAATGAAATTTCTTTAGTTGTTAAAATCAAGCCAGTTTTCCTTAAGAGTTCCACAATGCTATATTGGAAGAGCATGGGTGGAGGTATTTGAAAATTGAACTTACATATTTACATCGTCACACATTTTCCAGGTTGAATAGTCCCTTTTGGATATATATTTTTTTAACTCTTTGAAACAGGGATAAAATTATACGTCTCTTTCCTTTCTTGTGCTTGATCTACCTCTTCCTTTTCCCTTCCATATACTTCAATGAGGATTGCAACTGTTCATAAGATTTGCAGTAAAGGCAAAAAGGGAAATACAACTCTTATCAGGAGAAAGGAGGAAGCATGCCAGGGTTTTATATTGAAGCTAATAAGCCACACACACACACACACACACACATTTGGGTAAAGCTTGCATTAAATTATCATACACCACAGAGATTCTAAATAACCGTATATGTGTTTTTCATAATGCTAATGTTGAACTATCAGTTGAGGTGCCCACAAGCATGCTAGTTCCACCAGAAGCTAATATTAATTTAGCTTTTCTAGTGGCCACATGTGTCTACATCTCTAGAGTAGAATCTTTTACGACTCTCTCGTGAAGGCAAAATTCTTAATACTATTCTAGTGAATTTGACTCTCTCTGTAAGAAACCATGTGTATCCTTCCAATTATCCTGAATCTCAGCTTTCTGTCCGTCCATTGTCACAGCTCTGTAGAAACAGTATAAAAATGGTACTAAAGAATTGCAACTGGAAGAGACTTAGGCCCACTGGTCAGTTTGCTATCATCTTGGCTATTTTCTTAGGCCAGAGGTTTTTAAAGCATGAATAAATCCAGTCAGTTTCAGCTCTCTGGAAGGAAAGTTTCAACATTTATTTGTTTAACTCTCCAAAGCAGTCCAAAAGCATTACCTGAAGGTAGAACCTAGAATTGGATTTCTAGTCCCAGAGGATACCATTGTTGCTGTTAGAGTCAGCCTAAAGCCCTAGCATGTAACGAGCACATTTGCAGTTAGAGTCTATTAATAAACTGATGAAAGCTTGCTGGTAAAAAGCTGAAGAACACCATTTAATGCTCTCTTTTGCTTTTAATGGACTGAAACCTGTTAAAATGCTGCTAAATAATAAGGCAAATTTTTCTTGCAGTTGATAGACTAACAGAAACACACACACACACAAATACAGAGACTGATTCCAATAAGCTCTGCACCAAAAGCAGCTGCAACGTAGCTAAGTTAGAGTCTACAGGGTCCAGGGAGCCCCAAAGAAAGACTGGAGATGGAGCTCAAGACGTTCCACTCAGATAGAACTTCTATGATTACATTATCAACTTTCCTGGGGCTATTAAATCAGTGGAGCAAAAAATAGGCACATTTGGTCCATAGACAGAGAAAGCTGGGTAAAGCAAAGAGAGGATTTAAATGGCACAGCAGATGTCTCAGGGCTCTCATATCAGGTGCATGCTCTGAAGGGCTCTTCTGAGGGTTCTAATGCTGAAAATGGCTTATTGAGCACAAAAATGAAAGAAGTTAGGGGATAGAGTTTTAAAGACTTTCCTCATTCTTTAACTTCCCAGATGGGCTATTTCTATCTATTTTTAGACTTGTGATGTCAAACTAACCAATTGATGGAGTCATTTCAGTGAAATTTTGGCTTTTGTGACACCTGTCTGGATTCAACTTCACTTATCAATACTAGTGTTTTTCCAGCTAAAGGCATTCATTTATCTGCCCCATCCTGAGCTACAGGTTGTCTTTGATGGGCAATGGGTTCTGGACCTCTAAAAGTCTAGGAAGTTCCTGGTTCCAGACCTCCAGCACATTGTGAAGCTCCTGGTTGGGTCAGAATGTGACCTAATATCAAGGGCATACCAATCTTCTGGTTATGGAGACCTCTTTCTGACTTCCTTCTTTGTCTGGACCTGAACACGACCTTCTTCTGACGACTTGAGAGGCTACCCACTCACCCTCTACATAAGTTCCTAAAATTCTTTTGCTTCAAACACATGGCTCTGGTTGGAAGCAAACACATATCTTAAACGTTATATAAACCTGATTGCAGCCTCTGCTTTCCTTAGCTACCACTATCAACATGTCTTTCCTATCGTCCCAGTTTTTCCTTTGCTCTACAACTCTCGTTGTCCTGACTCATCTCTTTTGTATTTTTTTAGTTTTCATTTATTTATACTTTTAGAGCTGAGGTGTCTAACTCTGCCACTAAGGCTGGAGTGCAATTGTGCAATCATAGCTCACTGCAGCCACAAACTCCTAGGCTCAAGCAATCCTCCCACCTCAGCCTCCTGAGTAGTTGGGGCTACAGGTGTGTGTCACCATGTCTGGCTCTTCTTTTGCTCTTGCTGTTATTATAATCCAAAAAAAATTTTTCAAATAAAATCATGGTGCTAGATTTAATTCCCACCCCAATGCTCTTCTTACAATGTGACTGTCACTCTATCATCATCAGATGGAATCTATCCCCTACCCCTTTATGCCTGTCTCAACCAATAGAGTATGATGAGAGGGTGTTGTGACTTTACAGTAAAAGTCATAAAAGGAAATACAGCTTCAGCCTAGCTGTCTTTTTGTAACTCAGATGTGATACTGTGAAAAAGTCTAGGCAATATGTATGGAGAGGCCACCAGGAGATACTCTGGCAGACAGCCCCAGCTGAGGATCTAGCCAATGGGCAGCATCATCAGCTTGACATAAGTCAGGAAGGCTTTGAGATGACTCTACATAAACTGCCATTTAACTATAACATAAAACAAACATCCCCTATTCCCCGTCTGAGAAAAAAACCCTGCCTACTTAATCTCAGTTAACCACCAGAATCATTAAAGATATTAATAATAAATGATCAAGTTTTTTTCACTACCAAGCTTGAGTTGGTTTGTCTGCGTACACAGATAACTGGAACAACCATAAATAGCTTAATATTTGGAGGTATCTAAATTAGAGATTTGCAAACTATGGCCAAAACAGACTTGCTGCCTGTTTTGGCAAAGAAACTTTTATTGGAATACAGCCATGCTCATTCATTTACATGTTGCCAATGGTTGCTTTCATGCAAGTGTCAGAATTGAATAGTTATGACAGAGGTTAAAATACTTACTACATAATCTCTTGAGGAAAAAACAATTGCTAAACACTATGTAATAGACAAATGGATGACTTTTCTTTTTTTACTTTTGACAGTGGCCATTTACCATTCTGGAACCTAAAGTACTTGTATCCTATCCAGCTATGTAAAATTTTACTTTTATTTACACACTAAAGGTAAAGCTACACACACACAGACACACACACACACATATTTAGGTAAAGCTTTCATTAAATTACAACACACCACAGAGATTCTAAATACTATATATGTAATTTTTCATAATGCTAATGTTGAACGGAGGTGCCCAAAAGCAAACACACTCACTGACCCAACCAGGAAGTGTGACACATCATAATAAATGTTTTCTTCTTCTTTTTGCAATAAACAAAAAGATGGCTGATACAATCAGAAACTCCTTGTGCAGAAGCTTATATTGGGTAGGATTTTGATGAGAATAAAGCAAAGTCTTTCTAAAGTTTTTAAGTAATGACAAATATTCTTAAAAACCAATAGCTTAAAAATCAATAGCTAAATAACCAATTATTAAAAACCAATAGCTAAATTGAATTAACTTGATGACAAAGTGCCCAGAAATTGAATGGGTTTGCTTTATGGATTCTAAATGGTTCTTTATAAACAAACAAACAAACAATCAAGAAACAAGACCAGAAAAAAAAAAAAAAAACCTTTGTCAATATACTCCCACTTGATTTCTTGCTAATACGGTGAAACCCCGTCTCTACTAAAAAATACAAAAACAAACTAGCGGGGTGAGGTGGCAGGAGCCTGTAGTCCCAGTTACTCGGGAGGCTGAGGCAGGAGAATGGTGTAAACCCGGGAGGCAGAGCTTGCAGTGAGCTGAGATCCGGCCACAGCAGTCCAGCCTGGGTGACAGAGCGAGACTCCATCTCAAAAAAAAAAAAAAAAAAAAAAAAAAATTGGCCAGGCATGGTGGCTCACGCCTGTAATCCCAGCACTTTGGGAGGCCAAGAAGGGAAGATCACTTGAGGTTAGGAGTTCGAGACTAGCCTGACCAATATGGTGAAATCTCCTCTCTACCAAAAAATACAAAAATTCGCCGGGTGTGGTGGCGAATGCCTATAGTCCCAGCTACTCGAGAGGCTGAAGCAGGAGAATTGCTTGAACCTGGGATATAGAGGTTGTGATGAGCCAACATCGCGCCACTGCACTCCAGCTTAGCAAGACTCTGTTTCAAAAACAAATACATAAATAAATGTTGGCAGGATACAACTGAGAAAAACTATCTGACCATCCCTCATTAATTGCAAGTTTGATGGAAGATACTACCTTTTACCTTTTTGAATAAAGGGAATAATAGTGAACAGAAGTTACCAATGGGTTTCATACCATGACAAATAATGCATTATATCATTATTCCAGTTATAGTTATTAGATTAGTTTTTTAATACAAAGATATATAATCTGGTTAGAATCTTGGACTACACTGAAGAAAGAAACTGATTTTACCTATTCTTGCTAGAGCAAGGCACTTTTTAAAGATCCATTCATCTCTCAGGATGGTGAGTACTTCCTCCTGACTAGGACATGAAAATTCATACACACTAGTATGTATCAATAACTGAAAATAATAAGAAGGCAGACACTAAATCACCAACATATTTTTTCTATATTATTTAGCAAATGAGAGATTTATGCTTCTACTAGTAGAGAGATAACTATGATTTCTGTCCCATTTCTTATATTCATGGTCTTCTGTGAAGCAAATTCTTTAAAATGGAAATGTCAATAACTTAGAAATAACTTTTAAGCTTTCTCTTTTTGGATGAGGCTAAAATGTAATATTTAGATGATGCCATACTGAAATGTTTAAAAAAGCTATATAAATTAAAACTATACTTTTATTCATGTTTAGGAAATTGACAACTTTGTATGAAAAACTATGACCTCTGAACCCTGGACTACATTAACTTATTTTTAAGTAACACTGTATACTGATCTAAAATGTCTTAGTAATATAGGGAGAAGCATGCATTTATGCACCATGAACAAATCCCTTTTAGGTGACTGGATGTTGTTTTTTTTTTTTTTTTTTTTTTTTTGAGATGAGTCTGGCTATGTTGGCCAGAGTGGTCTTGAACTCCTAGTCTCAAGCAATCTTCCCACATCTGCTCCCAAAGTGTTGGGATTACAGCTATGAGCCACTGTGCCCAGCCTAGATTTTTAATTGTCAAAATTACTGTACTAATGATCACCTTAGTTGCCTAAAAGAACTAAAGCACTTTTCCAAAGCAATAATTCCAAGGAGATCATACATATCCTGCAAAACTCTAATCTCTTTCAATGTAGGTAATGTTGTATCTTCAGTTGATAATTCTGTATATTCATATTGAAAAATTAACATCTGACTGCAGAAAAAACAGGCTTTTTTTTCTTTTATATTTAAGACTTGGGCTTTGTTATTCCAGAGAATTCTGTCATTGTCTAGATAGCATTACAAGAGCAAGCATAAATAGAAAAACCAAAGTTGAAATGATTTCTCATGCAAATCCAAAATTATCTACTATAAATTTTACACAAAGAGATCAAAGATGTTACCTTCCAATTACCCACAGAGCTTTTCTTTCTGGCAAAATAATAGCGTGATTTTTATTAACAAAATGTAAACCAACAAAAAGACTTGGTCCTTGGCCTTATCTTCTCTTACCAGCTTCCATGCAGGTAAAAACCACATAAATATGTGAAGAACATAAACTGTAGGCGGACACATTAGAGCCCTTTAATAGTTCCAGGGTCTTATCTGCAAAGATGAGTATTTACACTAAAACCCTTAGGAGTGTTTGAGGGTTCTGCAAAATGAAAGGAACTACCTTGAGTAATGTAGCAGACATGGTGATAGCAGTTAGCAACCAAAATTGGGGTTAGTGCTAAGGAGGATTATGGGACGATTAGGTTTAGGTGTTTTGCTGCCTAACTGGAGAGAGCAAGGCAAAGGCCCTGGGAGGAATTAAAACGCCACTCAAACTCTAGCTCTGATTCTTACAGATTTCTTTATCTGAGTCAATTTTCCTAATGCAGAACAGGGTTTCTTTATCTGTAAATGTAAGAACATCTACCTGTAAGAGTTACAGGTATTCCCATAATCTTTACAAGCCTCTACCATAAAACTTCTGAACCACTTTATCACAGCTTTTTGTTCTCTGTCTCTTCCATTTAAATGAATAGAGGACAGAAGCTACATCTCATGATGAGTACTCATTGTTGACTAAATGAAACATTTCATCAAAGGAGTTATTTTATACCCTTTACATTAAGTTTAACAAATGCTAGTTAACAATATCTGTGTCCCTGTCTGCCTCCTTCATAGGAAAAGATCATTTCAGTTGCTCTAGACCTTCATGGCACTATATCTGCTATTTTCTTCCAACAAATATTTTCTACCCTGGACTATATTTTGTGCATATATCTTGTTTTCCCATCTAGAGTGAAGATATCTTAAGGCTAGAACTCCTATTCTGCATCTTAGTTTTCATTGCTTCAGTATCTCATATATTACAACATATTTGTAGATTTAAGAATGAGTATGAATTAATAGATAAATAAAAGGAAAAATAAATAACCTCAAGTTCCATAAGCCAGACTCAAATCCCTATTTCAGTGAAGGGTGAGAGTTATTTTTTTTCCACAAACTTTTCTACTTAATAAGCAGTGTGGAAGAAAGCATTATTTTCTTTCTAGCTTTACCTAATTCTACTAGAGAGCTGTCACAGAAATAGAAAGTATGGCAAAAAATAAAGTAAGTTCCAATGGCACAATAAAAATAGAACTCAATCCTAAGAATATCACTCAAAACCTTATAATTACATGGAAATTAAACATCCAGCTCCTGAATTCCTTTGGGTAAATAATGAAATTAAGGCAGAAATCAAGAAATTCTTTGAAACTAATGAGTACAAAGGTACAACATACCGCAACCTCTGCACAGCTAAGGCAGTTTTAAGAGGGAAGTTTATAACACTAAAGGCCTACATCGAAAAGTGAAGAAGATACCAAATCAACAACCTAACATCACAATTAGAGAAACCAGAGAAACAAGAGGAAACCAGCCCCAAAGCTGGCAGAAGACAAGAAATAAAGAAAATCAAAGCTGAACTGAAGGAAAGTGAGATGTAAAAAAATCATATAAAAGAGCAACAAATCCAGGAGTTGGCTTTTTGAAAAAATTAATAGATAAAACACTAGCTGGACTAAGAAAGAAAAAAGAGAGATGTTTCAAATAAACACAATCAGAAATAATAAACAGGATATGACTACTGACCCCACAGAAATACACAAAACCCTCAGAGACCACTATGAACACCTTTATGTACACAAGCTAGAAAACCTAGAAGAGGTAGATAAATTCCTGGAAACATACACTCTTCCAAGATCGAACAAGGAATAAATTGAATCCGTGAAAAAAACAATAACAAGTTCCCAAATTGGATCAATGATAAAAAGCCTGGCAACCCCAAAAAGCCCATGACCAGGCAAATTCACAGCTGAATTCTACCAGATGTATAAAGATGAGCTGGCATCATTCCTACTGAAACTCTTCTAAAAAACTTGAGGTGGAGGCACTTCTCCCCAACTCATTCTATGAGGCCAGCATCATCTTGATACCTAAAGCTGGCAGAGATAAAAATTAAATATATATATATATACACCTATATATATATATTTATATATATACCTATATATATTTATATATATACCTATATATATATTTATATATATACCTATATATATATTTATATATATACCTATATATATATATTTATATATATACCTATATATATATTTATATATATACCTATATATATATTTATATATATATATATACCGATATATATATTTATATATATATATACCTATATATATATATATTTATATATATATATACACGCACACCACACACACACACATACACACACACTTCAGGTCAATATCCTTGATGAACATAGATGCCAAAGTCCTCAACAAAATACTAGCAAACCTAACCCAGCAGCACATCAAAAAGCTAATCTACCATAATCAAATAGGCTTTCTCCCTGAAGTACAGGGTTGGTTCAACATACGCAAATCAATAAATGTGACTCATCACATAAAGAGAACAAAGACAAAACTGCATGATTATTTTGATGGATACAAAAAAGACTTTCAATAAAATTTAACATCACTTCATGTTAAAAAACTCTCAACAAACTAGGCATTAAAGAAACATTCTTCAAAATAATTAAGAGCTATGTATGACAAACCCAACCCAATATCATACTGAATGGGCAAAGCTGGAAGAATTACCCTTGAGAACCAAAACAAGACAAGGATGGCCTCTCTCACGACTCCTATCCAACACAGCACCGGAAATCCTGGCCAGAGCAATCAGGCAAGAGAAAGAAATAAAAGGCATCTAAATCAGCAGAGAAGAATTCGAACTATCCCTATTTGCAGATGATATGATCCTGTATCTAGAAAACCCCATAGTCTCTGCCCAAAAGCTCCTAGATCGAACAGCAACTTCAGCAAAACTTCAGGATACTAAATCAATTTACAAAAATCAATAGTATTCCTACACACAAACAATATCCAAGCTGAGAGCCAAATGAAGAAAGCAATCCCATTCACAACAGTCAAGAAAAGAATAAAATAGCTGGAAATACATTTAAACAGGAGATGAAAGATATCTACAAGAATTACAAAACACTGTGCAAGTAAAATATAGATGAAACAAACAAATGAAAAAACACTTCACGTTCATAGAATTAATGTTGTTAAAATGGCCAGACTGCCCAAAGCAATTGATAGATTCAATGCTATTCCTATCAACTATCAATGACACTCTTCACAGAATTATTTAAAAACAAATTTTTTTTAATTCATATGACCAGGTGTGATGGCTCATACCTGTAATCCTAGCAATTTGGGAAGCCTAGATGGGCAGATAGTTCACTTAAGGCCAGGAGTTTGAGACCAGCCTGAGCAACATGGCAAAACCATGTCTCTATTAAAAATACAAAAATTAGCTGGGCGAGGTGGCTCATGCCTGTAGTCCCAGCTACTCAGGAGGCTGAGGTGGGAGAATCACTTGAACCTGAGAGGCAGAAGTTACAGGGAGCGGAGATCATGCCACTGCACTCCAGTTTGGGCAACAGAGTGAGAGACCCTGTCTCAAAAAATATAATAAAACATAAAAATAATAAAATTCATATGGAACCAGAAAAGAACCCAAATAGCCAAAGCAATCCTAAGCAAAAAGAACAAAGCTGGAGGTATCACATTACCCAAAATCAAACTGCCAGGCTACAGTAACCAAAGCAGCATGGTACTGGTACAGAAACAGACATATAAACCGATGAAACAGAATAGAAAGCCCAGAAATAATGCTTCACCCCCACAACCATCTGATCTTCAACAAAATAAACAAAAATGAGCCATGGGGAAAGGACTCCCTATTCAATAAATGGTACTGGGATAAGTAGCTAGCTATATGCAGAAGATTGAAATTGGACATTTTCCTTAGATCAAATAGAAAAATCAACTCAAGATGGATTAAAGACTTAAATGTAAAATCTAAAATGATAGAAAAACCCCAGGAGATACCATTCTGGAAATAGGATCTGACAAAGATTTCATGACAAAGATGCCAAAAGCAATTGCAACAAAAACAAAAATCGACAAATGGGACCTAATTAAACTAAAGAGCTTCTGTATAGCAAAAGAAACTGTCAACAGAGTAAACAGACAATCTACAGAATGGAAGAGTATATTTGCAAACTATTAATTCGATGAAGTTCTGCTATCTAGAATCTATAAGGAACTTAAATTTACAACCAAGAAACAACCTCATTAACAAATGGACAAAGAACATGAACAATTTTCAAAAGAAGACACACAAATGGCCAAAAAGCATAGGAAAAAATGCTCAACATCACTAATCATTATACATATGCAAATCCAAACCACAATGAGATACCACCTCACACTGGCCAGAATGGCTATTATTAACAAGTCACTCTTTGGGAGGCCGAGGCAGGTGGATCACAAGGTCAAGAGATCGAGACCATCCTGGCCAACATGGTGAAACCCTGTCTCCACTAAAAACACAAAAAATTAGCTGGGCATGGTGGCATGTACCTGAGGTCCCAGCTACTTGGGAGGCTGAGGCAGGAGAATTGCTTGAACCTGGGAGGCAGAGGTTGCAGTGAGCTGAGATCACCCCACTGCACTCCAGCCTGACGACAAAGTGAGACTCTATCTCAAAAAAAAAAGGTCAAAAAATAACAGATGCTGGCAAGGTTGTGGAGAAAAATAAATGTTTATACATTGTTGGTGGGAGTGTAAACTAGTTCAGCCATGGTGGAAAGCAGTTTGGTGATTTCTTAAATAATTTAAAACATAATTACAATTAGACCCAGCAACCCCTTTTTTGAGTATATCTCCAAAGGAACATAAATCATTCTACCATAAAGGCACATGCATCCCTTATGTTAATCACAGTACAATTCACAATAGCAAAGACATGGAATCAACCTAATGCCCTTCAATGGTAGACTGAATAAAGAAGATGTGGTACATATACACCATGGAATACTAGGTAAACATTAAAAAAGAACAAGATCATGTCCTTTGCAGCAATGTGGATGAGGTGGGGGCCATTATCCTAAGCAAACTTACACAGGGATGGAAAACCAAATACTGCATATTTCCACTTACAAATGGGAGATAAATATTGATTACATATGAACACAAAGAAGGGAACAACAGACACCAGGGCGTATTTGAGATTAGAAGGTGGGAGAAGTGTGAGGATTGAAAAACTATCTATTGGATACTACGCTTATTACCTGGGTGATGAAATAAACTGGACCCCAAACCCTGCAACATGCATTTACCTATATAACAAACCTTCAAATGTACCACTAAACCTAATAAAAGGGTTTTTAATTAAAAATAATAATAATAATAAAATAAGGCCCAAATGGGTCAGTATCATTACTGCTACACATTCTGCATTCTGACTTTCACCTTTAGGTTTGGCCAGGCATCAGCTGTTAGTTTGAGGGTGATTGATTTGAGCAATCATGTAAGTATAAAATATTGTTAAGGCTACCCCACAAACTCAGTCATAACAAAAGTAAAGCAAACTAGAAACTGGTTGTACACTGGAAGAGTGGCATAGACTCTACCCATGGGATTAATATGCTCTCTGCCCTCAAATTTAAACCCATACCAATGTCACAACATAAAGTTGGATACATAGTCAATCCGACTCAATAGAGCTTTTTAAAATGTTCTTAACTCTCATTAGAAACTGAAGTAGCTCACTAATTTAATGATGACTCTGAATGCAATTATGATAATTAAAATAGCAGCTTAATTTTATGCTGTCTCTGGGAAATGCTCAGTCCAATGGTTGCACATTCAAACTCTGAGCTACACTGGTTAATACCTTTGATTTGTATCACAAAGTAGTTAAATGTAATAAAGTTCAATTAGTAAAACTTATTGATGATGTGCATTCAAGTTGTTACTATGTATTTTGGAATGTGTTAGTTTTTACTATTAAAATAATTCCTAGCAAGCTCTTCTTAGAAACAAAAATAATACAGTACTATTTGTTAGGTTTAATGTAAAACTGTGCTAGTTGCTAGAATAAAGATGTATGAAATTAAGGTGTATCCTTCATCAAGAAGCTGAGAATTTCATGGGGTTGAGAAGCAGGAGGATAATACAATTTCAGTGAGTGCTAGGAATGAGTTTATGCAGAAGCCTAGAAGTAGGAATCAGCCAACTAAGAATATGAATGGATTTGTTCATGTTTGTGTGCACCCAGGCACATATGCATTGGCACACAACATGTGCATTCTTTTGTGCATTAGTATGTGAAGTGTGGGATGGGGTGAAGTATAATGGAGGAATATTCCAGGCAAAAGAACATACACACCTTGCTTTCAATCCTCAAGTGAGGTAATTGGGCAGGAGTTGAGAAGAAATGTGTAAGACTGGCAAAAATGATGGGCAAGGTCTAGATCACTAAAGAGTTCTGATGCTGTGGTAGGAGTTACTAAGAAATCATTTTAGGCAGAGGGGAAAATGCGTCCTTGGGAAGTTTCCGCTTTTAAAGACGTTTCTTGTTTAGCTGTAAAGCCCTAGCTTAGAGCCCGGTGGCAACCTTTGATATGCAAATGCAGACAATCAGAAACTGGGTCCACTCAAACACGGCAATTCCCGTGGCCTTCTTGTCCTTGCCCCACGTGTGCCTGGCAACATAGCTGCCCCCACATATCCCTACCTACGTAGAACATCACTGCGCCCTGCATTTGCCTTACAAGGCTAGGGTGGGAGGGCCAGCTTTTTTTGCAGGCTACGTGAATAACATGCCTAGTCAAACCAATTCCCCAAGCCCTGTGCCAAGCAGACACCACTTCCTCCAGCCTCTATATATACCTGGCTGGTTTCTGTCCAATTTGGGGTGTCCTCTTTTGGCTTTGGAGACTCACTTCCTCTGTCGCTGTATGGGAGAGCTTCTTCTTTCTTCTGCCTTCTTCCTTCTTTCTGGCCTTTTCTGGCCTATTAAAGTCTCCACTCCTTAAAATCACTATATGTGTGTCCATGTCTTTTTATCGAAACTAGCATAAGGACCAAGAATCCTGGTGTTCCTCCACTCATTGGAGGCCAATGGATTTTGGAATTCATAAAATAAAACTGCAAGTGTAAATCTTAATTCAAATATTTGTCTCAGTTTGGGTTTTGTTTTTACTACAAACTCAGTAGAAACACTGTCTCCTGACTGCAAGAAATGTACCATTTACATGTTTTGTTTCACATTTCATGTCTATTGCAATTAAATATCAACCCCTTCACTTTTCCATATTGGAGACAAAATTCTCTAACTGTCTGCATGTTTTTATAGATACTCATTTGACATTCTGTCATATTTTATCATTGTTCAACTCTTTTGTAATATTTAAGATTTCTACCTTTAAGAACCATTTTTTTTGCAGTTGAAATATTTTGTTATGTAAGCTTATGTCTACTCAATTCCTAAGAATCGCATAAAAATGAGGAGCAAAAACTCTCCATGAACTCACACCCAAACACATAAAGACACAGATGTTTCCAGAAGTGTGGCGCCTGCAGACAAAGCTACTGGGAGTTTTAATTTAATTTTTAAATTTCATTCAGATGTCTGTTATATCATAAATACTGGTTAGGTGTTCAGTTTTCATGTACTTTATAGATGCAAAATCTCTGGTAAAGACAGACAGTCAAATACACACTATATACGCATACTCACATGCATATGCCTTGAAGGAGTTCAGCAAATGCCACCCCAAAATATGTTGCTTTGGTATGCTGATTACTTCAGTAAGGCAACTGGGGAACAGCAAATGCAGGGGTGGGGTTGCTTTCTCTGAACTCCTTTTATCTGCCTAGGGATAGAGCTTCCAAAAGGAACTCAGTTGTCATTAAGGCTCTACCAAGACATTTCATCAACCAGGGGAGATCACAGGAGTGGGGACTGTAAGTCAGCATCACACCGGGACAGACTTTGTCACAGGTTATTACCTATTCTTTTGAGGGCCCATTTATTTTCTCTCCAACATCATTTACCCTCTCCTAAGACGCTTACATCCCTGCTTCACTCTCCCCTGTAAAGAGGATCTATAAGTTTCTAAATTCCACTGAAAGTTTTCCCTCCCTACAGGATACACACATGTGCAATACATAGGTAAGGAACCCAGTTGTTCTAAAATGTTTATGTGATTCATGGAGCAGTTATATATATAATATATCTAGGTCAAAACTTTTATTAGCCAAATATCTTTATCAAATAGAATCAGTCAAGTATCATTCATCATAATTTCCTCATGCACAACAAAGAACATAATATATTATTTTGATACTTTTATGTCATTCCTAATGTGAAATTTATCATCACTGATTCACATACAAAGATCCTAGGACCACAATATTCAAATAAGGGTTAGCTTTTTCCCCCACTTTTGAATTTCCCTTCTCTTTTTCAATCTCTAAAGATCTGCTACCAGCACACTCTGCTAGCACTTATCACACATCTTGAGAAGGGAACACTTGATAAAATCTCTTTCTTTGACCAATCTGAAGCACGTCATGAGCTAGTACTAAGAAAAGAAAGAGCACTCTGGGCACAAATGGTCTCACAATGGTGCTTCAACTCCTGTGCCAAGATGTATGCAGTGGGTCTTTTATCATGACAGTTATTGTTCCAGGGATGCTTTGTGAGGGAGAATGGGTAGGAAAAGAAAGACCCCAGGAGTTAGCACAATTTCCACATTGATAAGAGGGGCATTTGTACACCACTGCAGCAGATCTGTAAGAGCTGATGGAAATGTGCCCTTTTCAAATAACTTTATATTGCCTCATAAACTTCAACAGAGGTATAGATTCATAACCCACAAAAGCATTTGTCTATCTTAAAAGAAAATGTGCATCACTTATTATGAAGATGTGGAATAATAGAATGCGTCAGGAACAGGCATTAAAGATAGAATCCTGCATAAAAATCAATATATGTGTATATTTGTATTCATGTATAATATATCCTATATACAAATATATGAGATATATGTCTTTCTGAAATCAAGCCCAAATTGTATTTTGTTATAATTTTTAATATTTGCTACATTTGTTTGAACTCTAACTCAAGAAAAGCAAACTCTTCCCACCTTCCTTAGTAAAACAGACACAAAAGCTAATTTACACTTGTACTCCACAGGAAACTATTTGCTTGTTTCCTGAAGGATACTGAGGTTGCTTTTTCCTTACAAACTGTAGTTCTACCACATTTATCATTTGTTCACTATTGTCATAATTTGGCTTCTATCTAAATCAAAATTTTTAAAAATGTGCACCTAGATTTGTCTGCACTAGGCCTGAGGTGAACAGCTGGTTCAGAAGCTTAATGTGCAGGAAACAAAAGAATCCTGATTTGTGACCTTAAAACTGACTGACTTTGCTATGAGGCTTTGTTCCCAGGTGTATTTGTTTTCCATCACTGACCATCATTTTCCATCAGATATCTTCTTTATCATTAGAAAAGTATCATTATTACTCTAAGTCCCTGAACAAATAACGTGATTTCCAATAAACACTTAGAGTCAATTATGAATCAAGAGCAAATAAAAGTTCCTTTGCATTCATAGACCTTCTTAACAACAGATTCAAAAGTATTTTACTTTTGGTACCTTTAAGTCTGATGAGTACAACATCTCTGGGTTACAATTTTAAAATTAAAAGAGAAAAAGGGAAACCGGATACAAAGAAGACTGAGTCATGAGTGAAAAGTGAAAATTTAAATTGTAATTAGTAGCTTTATCTGATGAATACATTTGCAATTCAGTGAGACTTGATAAAGAGAATTATGTAATAGAACCAGCGAGAAATGTTCTCAGACTTTACCAATTAGATGACTAAGGTAAATCCATATACTCAATAGGCTAATTAACTCCTGATTGATAGTCGCTGAAGGGCCATTGGAAATGTCAAGTGTTCTTTACTTGTAGGACTAGACAATCTCAAAAACCAAAACAAAAACAACAACAATCTCCTTTAGGGGTTAGACTTGATGACCTGTAATAAAACTTGCAACTCTGAAATTTGATGAGCAATATCACAGAATCCCCTGTTTTAATGAGAACCACTGTTCTTTCATGAAACCATCTATACACAGATACAAAAGTCTAAAAGTTTACCATGCTTCAATCCAAGAACAGAAACACAAAACTGATTGTTCCAAGTTTTAAAACTCTTGACTTATTATCTTTTATATAAAAAGTACTCTGTAAATTAAAACATAAGCAAAATAATTAATCAAGGGAGTACTCAAGAGGCATGCCATCTAGCAACGAGAGAAGGTAAAGACAAATATTCCCTTTAGCAAGAATACGATAGGGCAGCTAGAAAGGAATTGGTTCTTATGGAACTCTATAGGCAGGAGGAAGAAAAGTAAAAGACTTTTCAGAGTTTTAGAACTACAGTACAAGAAACAACAATGGAAAAACAAGCTGTGCCTCTGGTGGAAAATATTGGAGGAAAGCAGTGGAACAGAAGTTTGGAAAGCTAGGTTGTGATCATGGGGTCCAGCAAAGAGGTACATTAAAGATTTCTGAATGGGTAAGAGATGTGGTTTATGTACTGTGGAGAATAACTGGAGAGTAAAATGAAGATATGGTTGTCAAGACACAGTGTGGAGGCAGTTAGACCTGCATAGAAGCTAGGCCAAATGTATGTGAAAGACATAGATCTACAAAGCCAGGATGTGGGTAGTAACAACATGTAAAAGCATGAACCATTCCAGGAATCGGAGGGAAGTGAACTCTAGCAATTGAATAGAAGTGAGAACTTAGGAGAGGAAAAAACAACTAGAAAGCTTTCAAATCTGGGAAGTGCATAACTCAGAATAAATTATGATGGTCAGGATGAGGACTGTTTTTTTTTTTTTTTTTTTTTTTTTGAGACAAAGTCTGGCTCTGTCACCCAGGCTGGAGTGCAGTGGCACAATCTCGGCTCACTGCAAGCTCCCCCTCCCGGGTTCACACCATTCTCCTGCCTCAGCCTCTCGAGTAGCTGGGACTACAGGCGCCCGCCACCTCACCCGGCTAGTTTTTTGTATTTTTAGTAGAAACGGGGTTTCACCGTGTTAGCCAGGCTGGTCTTGATCTCCTGACCTTGTGATCCGCACGCCTCGGCCTCCCAACGTGCTGGGATTACAGGCATGAGCCACCGTGCCCAACCTGTTTGTTTTTTGAACCTGTTAAGTATTGATGCTGGAAAGCCATCCAAGTAAGTGAGCAATGGGCCATGGAAAAGCAGGTCTGGACTTAGAAGGACAGGGCAAGAGAATCTTAAGACTTGTAAGCACAAGTGATAATCGAAGGAAACCATGATAGTGTTCAAATAGAGACCACAAGACTGAAGGAACAGACTCTTTGTGGCAATAAGATACAAAATTCTAAATAAGAACTAAGGCCATGCCTGACAAAGTTTAAGGCACACACCCCTACACGTAGAGAATAAACTATGTTCTAACTGTCA
This sequence comes from Chlorocebus sabaeus, assembly GCF_047675955.1. Lineage (NCBI taxonomy): Eukaryota > Metazoa > Chordata > Mammalia > Primates > Cercopithecidae > Chlorocebus > Chlorocebus sabaeus. The sequence continues at coordinate 66,871,418 of NC_132918.1, forward strand.
CAACATTTTTCTTTTCTCTAGCAGCTTGTTTCTATAGCTTGTTTACAAGCACTGGACTCAAGATAAGCAATATTGAAACAATTGCAGCTCACTGACCACCAGACACTGCCTAACACTCCCTGACTTTTCACAAGCCATAACTACAGCCTTGACTGGACAAGAGACTGACTTCAGTAACTTTCTCTTACTAAGAGACCACTGGCCATGGACTGGTTCTGGCCAGTTTACAGAGGCTGACTATGTAAGTGCCTTCATGTCCCTGTTTCAGCTTTTGATTCATAGGACCTAATTGTAATTTACTTAAACTCTCTACCCCAAAATGAACATGGGTCATATGTAACATGCATGTTTCCTTACTATGTATGCATACATCCCGTCTTTGTGAATATTCATAGCTCCTCCTATATCTCCTTGAATATGTATACTTGGCCAACTGTTTCAGCATAAATTCCTGTTTTATCTCTCCTCCCTCAAAGTACCTGTTCTCAGACTCTGCTGGAGGCTGTGCTTCCCAGACTGTCAGGATGGCCACCCTGCAGGCTATAACTCATTATAAGAAATAAAGCTCTTCTCTCCAAATCTGTAGATCTCACGATTTAAGATAACAATAGAATGTTATACTATTGCTGACTAATACCTGTTTTGCTTCTCTAGAGGAGATTTATTCTTCCTTGCCCCATTGTAATCAGGCTTGGCCATGTAACTTACCAGTGAAAAGTGAGAGAAATATTACGTGCCAGTCCACTAAAAAGCTCTAAGAGCCTTTTTTCCTCTTCCATAGATTTCTCCAGCTAATGGTTGCTTCGTCAGCCTAGTCCTGGAGTTAAATTAAGATGAAAGAAAAACCACAGCTGATATGTAGTATGAGTGAGAAATAATTAGATATTGCAAAAGCCACTAGGATTTTAGAAGTTGTTTATTACTGCAATATAACCTAGCCTAACCTAACTGATAAACAATGTGAATGAGATTCCCTAAGAATCAAAAGTAAAGAAAGATCAGAGAATGACCTTGTACAGAACTTATTCAGACAATTCTGAATTTGTCATTTCATAGAAGAACAAAAAACACAACTTAGTTACGCTTGCCTAGTTTCTCTGAGTATAAATTTTAAATTTTTGCCATTAATTTTTCTAAATAAAAAACTTGGTATTTAAAAACATTTGCTAGACTAGACAATTATTCTGACTATCTTTGGAAATGCTCTATGAAATATTCTGTGATGAACAGTAGCCACTCTTAACAATTTAGAGTGCTCAATATATTTTTTTTTAAATATTACTTTTGCCTGTAAACTTTTATACATGTAAATTCGCCAGCCTAACACTCTTCATTAGATCACAAGAACTAAAATTGTTCTTTAATGTTAGGAAGTGTGTTTTTGCCTTGAGATAGATGAACTAGGCATTCTTTCTATGAATAGTCAGTGGCTGATCACTGAATACGATTTTCTGCTCAGCACTCTAGCAGAGTGGCATAATGAGAGAGAGAAAAAGGCAACACAAAACCCAAGATCATAAAGTTAGCAAATAGGAGCTAACCCCATGGTTTAGATATATGTGTCACCCTCAGGCAGCAGATAAAACCTTATTATTTATACTAATAAATAATATATGACTTGAAAATTTAAGAGGAATTATTAATCAAAATTGTCTTTATATCAATCAAGTAGGTTTACTATGAAAATTTAGTTTTTATGAGTATTCATTCTATCTCTTGCATTTTAGAAAAAACCACCAAATCAATTTTCTAATTAAAGTCCATACTATTTCTTGCCCTTTTCACTATTGTTGCCCCAACCCTCTCCAGGGGTTCTCATTTACCAAAGTATGACATGTTTAGCATTTTTCAAAGGAATTAGTTTGGGTTTGTAAAATATATATAATTGGATTAGTTTTTTCATATAATTAGATTTTTTTTTATTAAAATGATTTGATAAATTAGTAAAATGTGATTTCATGTGTCTCTATCTTTTATATATGGACAAGCCTACAAATCACAAAACATTCTTGTGCATTATCAGAAAAATTGTATTTTTTTATTAAAAAATGCATGATCTTTGATTCTAGAGTCTTATCTACCTCTTCTTCTCCTTCTGCCAAGTATTTAACTATTCTACAAAATTAACTCAGAGTCCTTTTTTTTCTGAGATGGGGTCTCACTTATTTTGCCCAGTCCAGTCTCAAAGTCCCAGATGCAAGGGATTGTTTGGGCCTCAGCCTTCCAAGTAGGTGGGGCTATAGCCACATGCCACTGTGCCAGGTTCAGACTCATTTTGTTTCAGAGTGGTACTAATCAGTATGAGTAAGCACATAGTAATAAAAAGAACATGTAATTGCTTTAAGAAAACTCAAATTTGTTAGCCTAGATGCCTCAGGTTTATATTGCAATACAAATAGAATAAGGGTCTGTGAAATGGGTGTCTTTTCTCATAGGCAGTTTTGTGTAAATTCAGCTTAAAGAGAATTTGGCTCAAAATATCGGATGAGTGTGCTGGAACTCTTAGTCTCTCAACCTATATAATTTGCTTATTTGTTTTGTTTTGTTTTTTCCTCATATAGGTCCTGATGTATTAGGAAAGCAAGGTCTTTCCTAATGTCCATCATTTCCTTCTTCTGGCTTTAGAATATTTGCACCAACTTTACAGACTTTACTATCTCTTCTGCCCTTTTGAAATTTTCTCTAGCTCCAGCTTGGAAGGGTGTTTGATCATCTCAACACTATTTCCACTGTTAGGTAAATTCTGGCACGTTTACGTTTTCTTCAAAAGACCAATGCAAAGTTTGTTAACATTTCAGTTTCTAAAAGGACAGAGCCTGGAAGACTGCCACCCTTCAAAGTTGTAAAAGAAAATAAAATTTAAGGACCCTCTAAATTTATTATGCCAAGGGTAGTGGGGGGCAGGTTAAGCACTGGAGACTGAGTCACATAACATGTTTGCAATTTCTGCTTCTTTAGGGTTAATTCTCTTCCTCATTGTTCTTGTTCTGTAAATGACTAGGAGAGACCAGATACCAGACTGCCTCTCCCTTCCAATTACTGATATTTGTTATAGATTAACTGCATCCTTTATTGTCCTGGACGTAAGACTACATGGTGCATAAGACCCCATAAGAATTACATCCTCAGTATAAAATATTAAATACACCTTTCCCAAAAGAATAAGATCACCCCAACCAATGTCAGATTATTGTTAACTAAGCGTTAAGCCTTATGTAGAAAGGGGTGTTGAAATTCTGTTAAACTTCCCTAAACTTTGCCGATAAAAATGATACTAAACTTCTACACTTTGGAATACTGACTTCCATTCTTTGGAATCTGTGTTTTCTGGGCAGCCACCCTCCAACTTTGCACTTGCATAAACTTTCTTTAAACTAGATTCTGACCCTTTGGATTATTCTAGGTTGACACATTCTAGTCTCTAAGTTAAGAGATGAAGGTATGTGGTCACAACTCATTTACTTAACAGAGACAACACACTTGGGGGCTTTTCTTAACCCAAGTTAGCAGCTCTACCTACCATACATATATTTTTAAATGATGTGCATCCTTAATGAAACAAATATTTTCATATTTTAAAAAAGTCAAGATAACCCAAACATGAATTCTTGATTACAAAAGTCTAAAAGTAGAAAAAATTGGGAGCAAGGAAAAATGTCACTTTAACCCTTTACATCAAACTCATCTCTTTGTTCTTCCTACCTACTACCTTCTTTGCATCCAAAGGCTTCAGGATTTTTCTGCACTTCTCAATGCCAGATGCTGCTTTGGTGATCCCCCACTCATTCTCTTTCAGTCCTCAAAATAAAGCCGTTAGTCTTAGATTATTAGAGAAAAGACTAGTGCTTTCCCTAAAAGGTTTTACATCTAAATTAACACAATGGCACAATCCAGTTCTTGCTCTGCATAACAAAGAAGTGAGTATGACAAGCCTGTCTTTTTTTCCTCTTTAGTATGTGGTGGCACAAACTTGGCTATATCAGAGAACCAAACCAAAGGTGTGAAATAAGCCTCAGTCATTCAACAGACATTTTGCTCAGCATTTACCCCATGCCAGACCAGGTGGCAGCATACAAAGATGAGACATGTGTTCAGGCTGAGGGAGGACACAGGGTTCTTAGGGAGGGTAGCATGATACATCTACCAGTTAATACCTGGGTAAAGAAAATACAAAATGCCATAGGAACTCAGAACATCATTATCCTTTACAGATTCACTTGCAGCATTCCCAATCCTTGGAACAGCCGATATGTGTCCGGTAGATGTTACACTGTGTAATAAGGTTGTTGTAATCTATCCTATTCGTTCACTGTTTATTTTCTATTTTCATCAGTCATACCCAGAAGATTCTCTTTTAGTTAAGACACTACCATTGGTGATGATATGAATGTTTTCTCACCATTGCCATTCACATGGACTGGAAAACAATTGATGTGTAACAGTTTCTGTGTTCTAGAAAGTGATTTATTAGGGGTATATCCATGAATCACACAGGAATATTTTCTCTGTAGATTTTGAAAACCAGTGGTCTTATATTTAAAATGTCAGCTTAGGGAAACCTCACTAGCTTCCCCTATTATGAATAAGCTGGTCGTTGGCAGGAGCTATCCCAAGGGGCCATTCAGAGGCCATCATTTCACCGTGAAGACTCTGTTAAAAAGAGTAATTGGTATCAATAACACTTACCTGTGTTTGCAGAGGGAAGGTTACCCAGCCATAACAAGCCCAGTATCACACAGCCACTACTTAAAACAATGCAGTATTTGGAATTTATGAGAATAAAGCCTGTCTGTGATAATGCCCTTATTGGGGCCTTCTCGATTCATTTAGCATACTTTGTTGTGTACTCACAGTTAAATCAAATCTGCCATGCAGTTATAAGCTAAGGTGCTGCATACAAGATGCAAATACTGCACACTGAAAAGGTTCATTTCTCAAAAAGAGTTATGGGGTACATGGTTTCAAATGCCTTTTATGACTATTCCTCTGAAACAGCCACAGGACTCTTGCAAAATGCAAAATCTGGAATATAATTAGTGATTATCTTAATCTTATAGGGGTTTGGAAAAATGAGAGGAAACAATTACCATTATACAGAAAGATGGCTCAAGAATGAATCAATGTGGCAGGCACATAAGTAAACAGACGTGGGGCTAGACAAGGGAAGGAACCCCCAGTGACGACGAGGAGGACAACAACAACAAAGATCATTGCTTAACCTGTTTTGTCAGAGCTGGTATTGATGGTATTGGTAGTGATGGAGGTGAAGGTAGTCTTTGCGCTGTCCTTGGCAGTTACAGATTTCTGCTTATTTTTCATGGCTTCCAGTGCTTTGAGCTTCTTGGCATGTTTCGTGCCTTTGTAGTGGGCCGCAGCCTGGCTCTACAAAGGAGAACAAAATGAACCATGCAATCAGGCTCATTTCTAAACTGGCATTCTCTGTATTACTGCAAATACAGACTCCCTTTCAATAACAGGTACCATTCGAGCTAATTCTGGCCGTGGCCAAACAGTGGGGTTCTATTTAGAATGATGCTAGAAAGCAATGGGAATCCAGTTCTAAAACCTCAGGATAGAAGGAAGAAATATTCTATTGTTTATCTTAAGAGAAATGTAGCTGAACACTGACACGTCAACAACATTTTCTTTGTGGGGGTGGGGGAAAAAAAAATAAGAATTTACACCTGTATCGTCTTTGTTCTGCCACAGAAGATGCTGGGCTCCCAAAGATTAACAAGAGCCCTAGAAAAGAGTAGCTTTCACCTTCTAGGCTTGGAAAATGCATTTCTACAGTGTGTCTTATAATACAGTCCCCAACAGGTGTCTACAAGGAAAGGTTCACAAAACAGGGGAAGTAAGCACCCTGGAGACTGAAATTGAAGCTTTAGAGTCCAAAAGCAAATGCACTGCTTAAGTTCAAATGGAACATACAGAAGCTGGGCAATTTCAGATTCTTTCTCCTCGCTTCTTACCGAGGGTAGTTGGTTAGTGTCATTTTTTTAGCACATGGATCTTTCACACCCCAGTTCATTGTCAGGAGGTTCCAGTGTGTTTGGACTACCTAATGGGGACAATCCAATTCTTTTGCTTGTGCCTTCTGAGATATATATATATATATATATATATATATATATATATATATATAGTTTAGAGTGATATGCATTTTCTCATGTTTTATTTTCTTAAGAGCATTTGTTTGTGTGTGTAGGGGAGCAGTATAGTGAAATACATTAATTGCCGGCGTGGTGGCTCATGCCTGTAATCCAAGCACTTTGGGAGGCTGAGGTGGGTGGATCACGAGGTCAAGAGATCGAGACCATCGGGGCCAACATGGTGAAACCCCATCTCCACTAAAATTACAAAATTTAGCTGGGTGTGGTAGTGCACACCTGTAGTCCCAGCTACTCAGGAGGCTGAGGCAGGAGAATCACTTGAACCCAGGAGACGGAGGTTGCAGTGAGCCAAGATCATGCCACTGCACTCCAGCCTGGTGACAGAGCAAGACTCCATCTCAAATAAAAAAGAAATACATAGAGATAGAAAATCATATTTAAATAAATGTATGTTGATTAATGTTTATTTATTGGGGGAGAAAATACTTTGCAGTTGGTGGGTCGGGTAAGGGTGACCAGGAAGATTCTTAAATTAGGTTTTCCAGGTCTTAACCTTTCCAAATATCCCCCACAAAAGGATATCTCAGTAGAGGATTATTCCTGTTAGATTATCCATTACTTCCCATTGCTTGTTTAAACTAAATATTTCACTTTGCCAAAAAATAATAATCACATTGTCCTCTTCATTACAGCAACTGTGATAACTAGGGTGTTGCAATATAATATATTTTAACAAATAATTAAATAGTCCACATCTTCATTTGCATCATTCTAGCAAGATATCCTCAAAGGACTAGGTACCCTTATTGAAAGAACACTGGACAAGGAAATTATATATTAGAAACAGTTTGAACAGAGAGCACACTCATGCATCAGTTACAAGTTTTCCAACAACACATAACATCAAAAGACATAGTGTGAGCCAAAATATGAAGTTAAGACATGCTATAGTTAATTGAGGAACCAGTGATAGATTGGATTAAGTTGATTCTACATGGAGAATGTCACTTTGAGGACAAAATTTTGTCTTTTATTTTTTCCCTGACTAATTCTCATTTTTAGTATATCAAGTCCTTTGGCAATAACTTTTGAGAATGATATGCTGTATTCAATTAAAATCACAGAATAGTTGGTCATCTTCTTTAGGCATCTGGCTATATCATTTCCCTTAAAGCAGAGTTTCTCTTCTCTTTGCAAGTAACCCTTTCCTTGGTGATACAAGTTAATGTTTAACAGATAATATATATTAAAAGATGGGGGGTGAGATTAACTGTGCTATCTCCATTTATACCTCCAAAATATACATTTCATAGGTTCCTAACAAATCTAACATTCTCAGTGACATTTAAAATTAAACAATACTTTGTTTTAACATATCATAGGACCAGGTGATTATCACTATTTTTGAAATTAAGAAACTTACTACAAAAGAAGCCCACAAGTTAAGAAAGTCTTACACCAAAAAAACAAAAACAAAAACAAAACAAACCCAAATACCAAACAAACAAAAACCTCTCTGCACAGGCACAACTAAACCAATGCCCTCTAACAAGTGAAACAGCTTGGAGAGTTGCGGGAAGAACAGAGTGACAAAATGACCAGAAGTTGATAGGCTCCAAACAGATACACTTAATATCTTAAAATGCAAAATAAGACAAAATGAAATGCATACTCGCTCGTTTATTGAATGACAGTACCAAAACACCTTGATAACAATTATTTTAATTATAAATTATCTGATTTAAAGGCAAATAAGTCTTTCCCAAATTAAAAATAAATAAATTATGTGAGGGTCCAAGGCGTTATAGATAAACCAAGAAATGTAGAATTTAGGAGAAAATGAGTATAGTGGGGTGATGGTTGCAGAGGACATCGATATCAATATGATTGTAATTGTGCAGGGTATGTGTGTTGGGATGGAAGTGGGCAAGACACATAAACCTTCTAGATATTTTAAATTTTCTTTATCATTGACTTTTATGTAATGTTTATATTGTGCTCGCTTCGGCAGCATATATACTATGTAATGTTTTTAGAATTTATTGGACTGTTCCTAGATTATCCTACCATAATTTTTTCTAATTTATCTATAGTGACCCCATAACTCTAAGTCTACCTTGATTCAGGTATGCTGTATAACAGTGTATTCCCTATGTGAAGGCAGAAAACCCAGCCAGTCTCCTTCCCCTTTAGGCCACTTGATAGATGCAGATAGACACATAGATTAAAGCAGATAGATTATTCGTCCATATTTTATCTTTCTGTGACTGTAAAAAAGCTGCAGCCTAAGAAAGAATTTTACTGAGAGATTTCTTTAAAGCACCACTTGGCCTGGGATGTCTCTTTGGGCCTCCTCTGTTTTTCTTTTGAGCAGAGAAGTGTAGGATAGTTATACCATATACTAGCACAACAAATTCCCTATAAGATTGTGTCCTATTATTTATCAGCAATTTTCTGAGGCAAGTCATTCCCAGACACCTGGGAATTCCCAATATACATGCAAATAATTATTTTTCACAGACATGACTTCTAAGTTAAATAAGTAACTGTACTAATTCATTGCACCATATTTCAGAATTTTGTATTTTAAAACTAAAGCAGAACCGAGTGATCATGGTACATATGGATGTGAGCAAAACAGTAAGACCTGAGCTTTAACAACTCACTTTAATTAAACTGAATTAACTTTAGCCTAAAGCTACCTTCCTACCTATCTTAAATTTGGCCTAAAAGTTTCTGCATACATAGTAACCTGTAACCTAACTTGATGTGTACACAGACTGTTACTTACTGTATAACAAGTAGAGGAGTCTAAACCAGTCACAGCAACTGAACTTAAGTCAACCACAGGCGGCCAATGGTTCAAACCAAGTTCAAATAGGACAAACCGGGAGTGTTAACCAATCAGGCTATCTCTGTACCTCATTTCTGCTTGCTGTATGTCACTTTCCTTTTTGTGTCTATAAATGTTATTCAGGTACGTGAGAGCCCTGGAGTCTTCTTAAACCTTTCCTGGTTCCAGAGGCTGTCAAATTCTTGTATTGTTCTTTGCTCAATTAAACTCTGCTAAATTTAATTTGTCTATAGTTTTTCTTTTAACACTTTAAATAATAAGTGGAATATTAGCACATTGTGTTATAAAATCCACTATGCCAATCTTGAAATAGCACATGACACCATTAAATCTAATAAGTGTCATCCCAGAGGCAAGTGCTGACATTAAAGATATGCACACACGCGTTCCTGTAGAACGGAATGCTATTTTAGATGTAATCACCACATTTTAGTCATCAGTAGCCAGCCACTTTTCAATCTTCAAATTTTATCTTCAGTATTTCAAAATGGTTTTTAGTTGAAATGCAACTGAAGTTTCAGTAGATAAAAATAAGTCTTAATTAGCTAACATTTGAGAGAGGGGTTTTGTCATTTTGAAACATGCACATGCACATTTATCTCATTTGGCTAAGTAAGAAACTTCTGTATAAATTGTTATTGCCCTATCAAATTCACTGAGAAGTTACTCTTTAGGTATTTCTTTTATTCCATTAGCACCAATAATACCTTGTGTACTTTTTACATCTCTTTTACAAAACATGTCTTATGCTTTTTAAAAACTCAGACATTTATTATAAGCATATATATCCAGTAACCATAACTAATTAATTTTCATGAACACAAATAATTTCAAAAAGAACAAGGTGGCCTTTTTAACTTGTGATATTATGTAATTTTATCATACATTAAATTTGTATTAAAAGAAAATAAACATTATCACATTGATGGAATTCAGGACATGCCACCCCAAAATATGACTGGAGTGAAACTGCCTTTGCAAAGATTATAAAAGCAAGAGAAGTTCAGCACGACTGACTCCATCTTGCTTATAACCTGGCAGGTGGGCCATTTTAGCTCATTCCTGGGCATGGGCCAAGCTAACCATGGGAGAAATTTAATTTATAGTTTAACATTGAAGCAAGGATAATAGTCCCTTCCTAAAATTGATCCCCGCCTTGTTCAGGGCTGAAACCATCTTTGTAAGACCTACAAAAGGCCACAAGATTAGGATTATGGAAGGAACCTGAATCCTGCTAAAATGTAGGCTTAGTTACTATAATCCCTTACTGCACAGGAGTCATGTGGCCAGAGGTCACAAGATTTGTGACTTCCCTAATTGCTCCTATAGATAACATCACTGTTGTAGGACCTAAAGTTGGTCTTTTGAGATGTTTTTCAGACTTTTTCATTCTGACAACTGAGGAACCCCACTAAAACTCATGACTCATGATTCCACAGGTCCTGTGGTCCCCCACCCAGAGGAGGACGCAGTACATTTTCCACACCCCTATGATTGCATCCCCAACAAATCAGTGGCAACCATTCTCTAGTCCCCTGCCCACCAAATTGTCCTTGAAAAACACTAACCTCAGAGGATTTGGGGAGACTGATTTGAGTGATAACTTGAGCTCTCCCCCATGTCCACCCTTAGGTTAATTAAACTCTTTCTTTACTGCAATACCAGGGTCTCAGTGAACTGGTTTTGTGTGTGCAGTGGGCAGGAAGAACCCAAAAGGTAACTACAATAGGAGACCAGAATATTCCACTGCAAATATAGTATAAAGACCATTTTGAGCTGATTATTTTCAGAAATAGCAGACAAAGGAGAATTTCTCAGAACAGAGAAGTAACCTTTTAAAGAGAAATTTACATCTATATATCTCCCTCCCAGTGCCAGGAAGATAAGGATGACTCTAAATCACTAGACACTCTGATCAATGGGGAAGGCATGAATTGAAATCTGCATAACACAGTTACTCTTGTTTATAGTACTCCTCCTGGCCCCTTCCCCATTACTGGGCCTTTCTCTATAAACTTTTTTCCTTATTTCAGCAAAGGATGCTGAAACCCTAAAGGGGTAAAGAGACTGGTTATTCAAACCTGAAGTCAAAGTCACCTCTTTGAGTCTACTCTTGGGGTTTCCTAATTTCTCTGGGTCATCACGCATGCATGCCTGAGGTATACAACTTAGTAAACTTTTGTTTGTTTTTTCTTTTGTTAATCTGTCTTTTGTTGTAAGGGTCTGTCCCAGCTAAGAATTATGAAGGATAGAGGAATGATATTTTTCTTCCCCTGCAATATTAAAATGTAACACCAGAAAAGAAAAAAACAATGGTTATTAGAGATGTCACCATCCTCCTTGGGGAAAGAAGAGAACACTCCAGCCAACTGAAATTTTCTTTCCTTTTTTTTAAAAATCTAATTTATTAAATTTTAGCTTAGATTATTTCAGAGATAAAAATTATCAGATAAAATATAATATCCTAGAATCTTAAATGACTACAGGAAAAAAAGTTGAAAATTTTATCTTTGTTTTTTTAATGTTGATAATATAGACTACTGTTTTATGATCCTAAATGTCTCAAAATGGAGTCACTTATGACAAGTGACTCAGCCCACAGTGAAATTGCTGACCCCTCAAAGTTATAAAGATATATATGGTAGACTGAGGGGATAAAGTAGCACCTCCTGTGTCCAGACACCATGAGACTCGGCAAGGAAGTGAAGCCAAAAGACTGCTGAGATAATGGCCATGAACAAACCTGTGAAGGGTCATAGAAACAGCAAAGAAACCAACCAGGGCTAAGATGCCTGCAGATGCCCTGCTGGTGAGAATTCTGAGGCCTCCTTTCTGCCTAAGTGCTGCAACACCCCAAACCCATGGCCAGCAATGTGTTGGTCTCCTGAGCTACTCATCAGTAGTTTATTCCCCTTTTTTTCTTGTAACTGTCTGTGTGTGTTGAATATATTTGCATAATTGTTGGTGTGTGAAAGCCTTGCAATAAACCTTGAATTTGAAAGCATTTAATTGGCCCTTGAGTCACTGGAAACCTCCCCACCTCCAATCAGAGTTAGTACAACTAGGCTGATTGGAACCTGAAAGAGTAGTTGCATATACCCACTCAATCCCACTAGTTAAGTCACATGCACAGGTGCAGCCATATGTGTGAAGATCAGTATGCATTCTAATTACTCAGTGGCTTTTTGAATAATTGGAATATCACTTTTGTATATACCAGTTCAGCAGAAGATTTCCAAATTCTTACTCATCTTAACTTTTGGATTATCAACTCTCAACTTCATTTAACATTCATATAAAGCATTTGTTCTCAAACTCTGGTCCCCAAACCAGCAATCTTAACATCATAGCATGGGCTTGGGACACTGTTAGAAATACAAATTCTCAATCTCCATCCTGGACATATTGAATCAGAAACTATGAGAGGGAGGCTCAGTAATGGGTACTTTACAAGCCCTGCAGGTGATTTGGTTAACTCTAAAGTTTAAAAACTATTCATCTTAAGTATAAATGCATTTTTCTCCCAAAGTGGCCATTTCTTTTGGCACTTCTTGCTGAAGTCCTGGCTTTTTAAGATGAATGTAGAATCATTTGAAGATAGAACATTTTTATGTGAACAATGTGTATTACTCCCCCTAAAAATTATCAAATGATTTTTTTCCTTAAAAACATGTCAAAAATAACTCAGACACATGTGTACTTAGGGAACTTCTATCCAAGAAGGATGAACTCAAATAGCAAATTAACTTTGAAAACATCCTTATAACTCTAACATTACATATGAGTGCTTTCCAAGTCCTTGTGATTTTCTCTTTCCAGATTTTATCTTTTCTCTCCAAGGAAACTATTGTCACTGGACAATTCCTGATCTCATTACTTATATCTCTATATTGAATGCATTGTTATGATACAGTTTGCAGGGGCTAGAGGAACCCCCTTCTCAATCAAAATAATGACAGTAATAATAAGCAAAAATCAACCCCTGTATCAAACTCTTAAAACATCACTATAACAAAGAAGTATCTAATCCACTGTTTTATTTGCATTAAACTGAGTTAGTGTTAGCCATGTCTAGTTTTTTTCCTTATATACTTATGGCTTTTTTATTGAGAAACATTTAACAAAACATTTGAAGAAGAAATTTAAAGATAGAATAGCTCATTGTCATAAATTTTCCTTACTTCTGTGAATACAAATTATGCAATGTAAAAAAAGACAGGATATAGATATTTTTGTTTCTTAATTACATGCCCCACATAGAATATTTAATAATTCATTTCAACTTGTTATTGTATAGTTATCATGTAAATAGAAAATTACATTATCAATAAAAATGAATATTCACTCAAATTTTTTCCTGAAGTGAAAAACATTTCAATTAAGAGTATTCTTTTGAGCTCAAGTGATTGATGCTTTACTTTAAATGTATTCCTGTCTTCTGTACTCTTCAATACAGAAATGAACAGTAACAGCTACAGGAATAGAAAAAAAAGGGGGGAAAAGATAATACCGCAAGATTACTGTGATTTTCATACACCACTACTCAGTGGGAAAAAAAATTTTAAATACACATTAAGAAAAGGAAGAGAAGCATGTCACAGATTCTCAGATACATTAGGTAACTAATTTTTATAAGCAAAGAAAGTACTTTGTCACTAAGTACTTACATGGTTGTGAAAAAAATAGTCTAGATGGGGTCACTTATCTTTTCAAAGCTTCTCAACTCATCTATAAACTTCATGATTCCTAAACAGTAAGTATTTAATGTTTTCAAGTATCTAATATGAATGATAAAATAGAGAGTGCTTACCTGAGTGAGAGAAGCTAATTTGAGAGTTACTGCCTGGTTCCCGTTATGAAAGAAACCCTTGCTTTTGTATATCTTGAATTCAAAGAACTATCTCTTTGAACTCTAAGAGAGGAGTCCTGATTGAGGAACAGAGGATAGCAGTGGGCTTTGGAAGCCAGCACACAAAGTCTAATCTAGCTAGAAGGAAGACAGGTTCTGCTAAATTTGTTCAATATTTTTTGGAGCTTTTCATAAATCAGAGATCTCAAATGAGTTTTAACTCTACTGATAGAAACACAAAAATTTCAAGTTTGTACAAAACTGAGAAAAATCAGAGAAACCACTTTGTCTAGCTGCTCAACCAGTGTACAAAATCCCTTCAGAATGCCCATAGCTTAATACCTGGCTCCATGTGTGACACACACCATTTGAATAGGGTGGGGAAGAATTAGAAATGTTGACTCTAATTATGTTCAAGGGTCAACTTGTCATAGATGTTTGTATCAACAGCAGAGAAAAACTTGTTTTATATCCTGGCATAAATAAAATGTGTCTCCTCTAATCCTTTATTTCCTCCTCCAGCAAATGCTCCCCTCTCTGCTACTCCCAATGTCTGCTCTCTAGCAAGAATAACCATGTGTAGTGTAGATAAATGAGCAATAGCTCTCCTCACTTTATTTTCATAAGGAAAATGTTACAAGAAGAATCATTTTTAAGCCCTTGTATAAAGAGTTCCCTCTGCCTGGAGCACCTATACTTACCTGGTATATGTTGGGATGCCACCTTCTCCATGTAGTCTTAGGTACATCTGCATTGTAGCACTTACATCACTGCCATAAGAAGGGTTAAATGCCTGTTTCTCCTGACAGAGAGTGGATCTCATAACAGAGAGAGGAAGACCTGATATTACTCATCAACCTCTCCCTAGGATCTAGCATACATCTCTAAATAGTTGCCTATTAAATTCATGAATTAATTTCACATTTTGATTTTAAAACGGAAATATGCATATGGAGTCTCAATGGATTTTGTATGTGAACAGGGTTTAACTTAATTCTCTGTCATTCTTTGGCACTTTGCCTTATCTGTTGAACACACTTTAGGGGATTTTTATGGCACTTAATGATGGAAAACCATCTGGCACAAACACCAACTATTATTTTTTCTCTGGGACGAAGCTTATCATCAAACACAAATTGTGCTATTTATGGGACCTCTCTTTTCAAGGGATGTAGCAAAGGAATAATATGGAGATTGTTTCGCTTTTTAAACATTTAAATGAATAACTAACAGGTTCTTTTTAAACCTGAGAAACACAATGAATAATTCCAGTGATGACTCTGCATTTTAAGGGTTATCTAAAAGATAAAATTATTTTAAATATGCATATAAAAATTTTCAATACTCAGGAAATGCTAGTCCTTTGTTAAAAAACACCATTTTTAAACTTCTAAAATGAAATATTTATGCTCTAAAACCAACACAGAGAAATTGAGTATGGCATCATTAACACATTTCCTCCCTACGTAGTCATGTAACGTATACTCTGTGTTGGCTGAAGAACACCTTAGGGGAAAAGACTAAATTTCCTACTCCTCCATAAGTCAAAGAAGGTCTTCCCTCTACAGTTTTGCAGAATTTGCAGTCTCTAATTCATAAATCTGAGAATAGTTCTGATTGTTCCTTTTTGAACTTGTCCCAAAGATCATTTCTAAAATGTTCAATTATTAATGAAATCCACAGGGTCCACAAAATAATGGCTTACAGTTGAGCCAAATGTTTTGCCAGTGTTAAAATAAACATCATTACAGTCCTCTGAGGCACTTTGGTTACATTGAGAAAGGCTGGGGAACAAGACCACAAGTAACCTCTAAAACCTGAACTCTTTTGGTGGAGTCTACCCATATTCAATTCCTTTAGCTGTTCATTCATTCACAAAGAACTTATTGAACAATTACTGCACACCAGATGCTCTTGTAGGTACTGGGGAATTAGAGATAGAGTAGTAAACAAGTTAGACTAAAAAATTAAGTTACATGTATAAATCTTCTAGCCTGGCATAGTGGCTTACACTTGTAATCCCAGCACTTTGGGAGGCCATAGTGGTAAGATCACTTGAAGCAAGGATTTTGAGACCAGCTTGGGCAACAAAGCAAAACTCCCAACTCTACTAAAAAATTTTTTTAAAGCCAGGTGTGGTAGCATGTGCCTGCAGTCCCATCTACTCAGGAGGCTGAGGTGGGAAGATCACTTGGGTCCAGGAATTTGAGGCTGCAGTGAGCCAGTCTACTCTAGCCTGGTTAACAGAATGAGACACTTTCTCTTAATAAAACAAACAAAAAACCCCAACAACTTCTTTATAAAAAAAATACCATAGGCAAAGTAATATAAATTTGTAAAAATACTAGAAAAAAAATGTTTAACTCCTTTTGCAAAGGGGTTAATCTCCCAGCTATATAGAGAATACACAGAAAATTAGGAGAAAAAGACACCAGCCGTTAGAATAATTGGCAAGAGTTTCACCAAATTCAGTAAGATAAATTATGTCACAGTATCTATGGCTTCTTGGGATAGAATAGGGCCTTATAATGAGAATAAATACCAATTTTTGGCCAAAATAAAGAATAATGAATGCTCTTCTGTATAAATCAATTTGGTGCCCTGGCTGAAATTCTAGATATGGATGAAAATTATGAATAAACTGTGCTTTTATGAAAATTATGGTTTTGGGGGAAAAAGTAAAGAATGTTTTTTAAGAAAAGTTCAGCAAACTTTTCAAACATCTCAGGACACCCCTGTGACCAAAAAGATCTTTGAAGTGGAACATTTTATATGCAAAATCTGGGGAAATCATCCAACTTCTTAAATAATGCTTTCCTCCCAGACTTAGAAAAATATTTGGTGGACACAGAGAAAGCATTGCTTTTGCTATAACTTTTTTTTTTTTTTAAGCAGGAGTCTCACTCTGTCACCCAGGCTGGAGTGCAATGGCACGATCTTGGCTCATCACTGCAACCTCCACCTCCTGGGTTCAAGCATTTCTCCTGCCTCAGCCTCCCGAGTAGCTGGGATTACAGGTGCCTGCCACCATGCCTGGCTAATTTTTGTATTTTTAGTAGAGACGGGGTTTCACCATATTGGCCAGGCTAGTCTCAAACTCCTGACCTTGTGATCTGCCTGCCTCGGCCTCCCAAAGTGCTGGGATTACAGATGTGAGCCACCATGTCCAGCGACTTTTATATAACCAAAATTGCAGAAAGAAGTGGTTTGGGGACCAGATTAACTCTTGGAGGGAGGGAGGGAGGGTAAGCTGGGAAGGGACAGTGGCAATGACTTTAGAAGCCTGAATTATCTGAACATGTACACATAACTGATTTCTTTTTGTGTTAAAAGTTTTCCTACTGCATTAAGAAAAAAAAATGTGTTTATGTTTTCTGTCTGGCTATGTAGGCAGGTGTTGGTGAGTTGTGTCAGCAATAAAGTTCTAATCCAAAGGGTTTAGTGTTTAGTTAGGTGCTAACTGCACACTATCCACCAATAGTATTTAGTAGTCCTTGGTAGGATTTTGGCCAGAGGAATTTTTCCCGTGGTGATTCTTGGAGGAAGAGTTTAGTGTGTCATAAATGTACTAAGGAGATGCTGCTATTCTGTCACACAGTGGTTGTTTGTGTGAGGCATTTATGGAACACTCCAATGTGTCAGGTAGTGAGCTGAAGACTTGATGTGAATATTTCATGTGGAATAAGTGAATGAATACATGATATGAATATTCTCACTTATTCCTTTTAAAAGCCTATGAGGCAATGGCAACTATCATGGGAATTTTATAGATGGGTGGATTGAGAATCTAAGAGCTAGAACAACTTAACCACAGAGTACAAACAGAAGAGAACTTGTACTGAAGTCTAACTCCAGAAACCAAACTTGTAGCCCCACTTCTCAACCCAAAAGAGAGTGTACAATGATAAATAACCTTATTATGTGATTTCACAGTGGCTTATCCTTCAGAGGACATAAGACTAAATAGTGCATAGGAATTATTATTGATTTATGTGACAATTAACTCATGTAATTTCACTCAGTCTATCACAAGCCCATAAATGGATTAAATAATATTATGAGCATCACTCTATCTGAGGGTCTTCTTCAATTTTTCAGTAGCTATTCCAATAAACTCATACTGATATGCTATGCTAAACAAAATATAAAAGACTATGCAATGTTTTGTTTATATCCCCAAATGTGAAACTTTCAGACAATAGGAAGTATGCTTGGGAATATACAGCAGGTGATGGGGAGAGAAGTCAGCTCTTACACAAAGTTTGTAGGTTCATTTAAAGATTATGTGCTTTATTCTGTTAACATGGAAGGCTGTGCAAGTTTTTTTTTTTTTTTTTTTTTTAAAGAAATAAAACATGTTTGCATTTGTATGGCATTGCTCTGGCATGGGCAGGGAGTCTAGATGAGAAGAGGAGGGCAAGACTGGGGAAGGAGTGAAAGGTAAAAGGATCATTATAGTGGCACAAGTAAGAGATGGCCACATCTCAGAATTTGATTATGACAGTGAAAACAGACAAACGAGTAATCATTTGACTAATATGTAAATTAAAATTTTTCAGAATTGATGGTGAATTTTGAGGGGTGGTCTCAAAGATGCCTGGCAGATTTCTGCCTCTTGCAAGTGCATGATTGGAGATTTCATTTCCTAGAATGGTTGATATTAAAAGAAGTCCCAAGGTTTGGGGGAAGAGCATGAGTTGGGTTATGTTGAATTTAACGATCCTTAAAAACACCTAAGTAAAATGTGGGCTCTGTAGCAATGTGGTCTGTAGATTAGAGGTGAATTCTAGAATGTAGCTAAATTGGGAAATTAATCAGCAACAGATGGTAACTGAAGCCACTGGGAAATGTCATTTGAAAAACAAATAAAAAGTATTTTCCTGTTTAACCACTGAAACACAATCCTTTATCAGCTGCAACATTTGAATGAGTGAATTAAGACTCCAACTGACCATTTATGGGACAACATATTTCCAAATCCTTCATTGGACTAAAGTATACATCATCACTTAGCTTTAAAAAAGTCTTTACGTCTTTTCTTAAAGTGCTTAAGATCTTAAAGTTCCAAACAAAGATGAATCATTCTCTTCTCATCCTCACACTAAAGTAAGTTAACTAGAAAGTTAACATATTTCTCTCTGTATATAGAAAATCATCTCTCAGAATTTGGTCTCTAGAGGCCAAATTCATAAGGATAAAAGTCCTATCACTAGAACAGCAAAATGGGGATTGGTAAAGTCCAACTATAGAAGGCTACAGTGAGTTGTCCTCCAAACCTGGCAGTAAGGTTGTTCTGCCTGAGTTAAAATTGTAGTGGATGGAATTAACATTTACGGAAACCTTATAAAGGGGAGGTCAAAAGCAGGAAGGCGGGATGGGGGTATTAATCAAGGGCTGACTAGATATAAAAGAGAGCTGTGTATTAATGAATGTTATTAACATATCTGAACTAAGACTGTTAGTTAAATAGGTTTCACCCTGGCATCTAGAGAAAGGGAATTTAAAGATCAACTTCACATAGAATTCTTTTTCTCCCTGATAAATATAGGGGAGAAAACCACACCAATACGTGATCTTCCTTTTGAATGTGCCATTCGTTGCTGTCTATTGTAACCAGAGAAAAAAGGGTCCATTCAGTAAATCATGTACTTTTTAAAATTTTACAAATATATCAGTTAAAAGTCTCAATAATTACAAAATGTAAGCACCCCTGGCTTCTAAATGTGGAGAAACAAACAAAAAGCTGCAACTCAGTGAGATTTCTAAAATTCTACTCTATGTTTTTTCATTATTTTCAGATATTAATTTTTTTTTTTTTCTTTGAGACAGAGTCTCGCTCTGTCGCCCAGGCTGGAGGGCAGTGCTGTGATCTCAGCTCACTGCAAGCTCCGCCTCCCGGGTTCACGCCATTCTCCTGCCTCAGCCTCCCGAGTAGCTGGGACTACAGGCGCCCCCCACCACGCCCGGCTAATTTTTTTTTTTTTTTTTGTATTTTTAGTAGAGACAGCATTTCACCGTGTTACCCAGGACGGTCTCGATGTCTCAATCTCCTGACCCTGTGATCCACCTGCCTCGGCCTCCCAAAGTGTTGGGATTACAGGCACGGGCTACCGCGCCAGGCCAATTTTCAGTTTTAAAATTAACCTCTTAAAGGTACATTCAATGATTTGAGGAAGAAATGCCAAGCAGAGACTGCATTTGGCATGTATTTTTTTTTTCCCAATGGCATTTGCTATTAGCACTGAAGAAGAAATAAGTTCTCTCTAAGTAAGAATTATTAAAATTTTCGGCCAGGCGCGGTGGCTCACTCCTGTGATCTCAGCACTTTGGGAGGCCAAGGCGGGTGGATCACCTGAGGTCAGGAGTTCCAGACCAGCCTCAACATGAAGAAACCCCTTCTCTACTAAAAATACAAAATTAGCCGGGCGTGGTGGTGCATGCCTGTAGTCCCAGCTACTCGGGAGGCTGAGGCAGGAGAATTGATTGAACCTGGGTGGTGGAGGTTGCGATGAGCCGAGATGGCACCATTGCACTTCAGTCTGGGCAACAAGAGCGAAACTCCGTCTCAAAAAAAAAAAAAAAAAAAAAAAGGTTTATTAAAATTTTGACTTTGCAGATATTAAAAAAATTTTTAGACAATCTGAATGTCTATATCTTAATCTCCAAATTGTTTGAATTTACCAAGGTCAAAGTTTAAAAAATTAGTAAACATCTATATTTTATGACAAGTTGAGACATTCCAAGCTGAAATACATCCGTTGTCTAACTGATGTTTGTTAATATCACTGCTTTCACTTCGTAAACCAGCAAGTGATATTTTCCCCCTTGGGCATATATTAACAATTTACTTTTTGTAGACAAGTGCACAAATATGATTAGCTTTTGCAAATTGCTCCTTATTCTGTTACTGGTAAGTAATTTTTATATTATTCTACTGTAAACAGATGCTATTTTCCACTACATATTCAGCTGTAATTAGCTAATTTAATGTGTTAAAACAACAAAAGAACTTCAAGAATGATTCAATGATTCAAGCTGCATGGAAACTAAGAGAAATCAAGCATGAAGTTTGTAAAATTATTCAAAAATTTAGTTTTTGATAAGGAATTGTAGAGTGCCTGTTCCTTGAAGTTGTTTATCTATAGTTGTGTTTTCACAGGCTTTACAGAGCTGGTCCTGCGAACAAACTTCCAAGCAGAAGGGCTACACAGGTGCCTCTGCTCATTGCTCTTCCATTTCCTAAAACTTGAACTATTAGTTCAAGTGTCACTCCTCTGCATTGAAGACTAGATTTGTTTATATATTTGTTCGTTTAGATATTTATATATGCGGCAAATGTTTCTGCCTGTTACATAGCAATATATCTATATATACACATTATTGCAAAAGTGGTGCAAGAAGAGGAGATGTAGAACATGCAGCCATGGAGACAGGATAAAAACTCAAAAAATCTAGTGTCATGGAAGCAAGAGTGATAAAAGCTTTTGGAAGGGAATGCGTATCACTATTGACTGCTGCTGCTATAACAGATACGAGGGTGTAGAAGTGTCCATTAGATTTCACAACATATATATTATTGGTAACTGTCATACAAGACAGGACAATTTAATGCTAATTCATTCACTGGAACAATAAATTTTGAAAACAATAGATTTTGGAAAGGAAATAAAGGATCTGAATGCTTGGTCATGAATTAGCTAATTGGGGTGGCTTCCAGAAGCAAACTTCGCCCATCTGACACGATCGTTCTTAACTGAGCACTATTATCTTATTTAGTACTACTAATAGGTATTTCCATATTGTAAGTGAGTATCTGGAAACAGATCTGCATTTGATTGTATCATTTAGAAAAGCACAAAGATGAGGTAATATTTATCTTAAATACTTTCACTCTTCAAAAAAAATCCATGATGTAGAAAAATCTTAACAGTACAAATAAGGAAAAGGTGTAATATACAGTAACTTATAAACTAGTTATCCAGTGTTAATTCTTTCAGACTTTCAGGGATATTTTTTTCTATCAGTAGGTACATAGTTGGTGCTCGGTATCTATTTGTTGAATAATTACATATTATTATACAAAAAATGAATCACACTGTGCATACTGTTACATTAACCACTGTCTTCAACATTTCTCCATTTGACCCAGATTTCTTGGTTTACGTCCCCATGATGGTTACCATTCTTAGGGAGAAGTGCTATACCTTCATACAGTTAGGAACAAGCTATAAACATGACGTTGCAGTTCTCAGCTAGGCCCCTAACTTGATTTATATACCCAACATAATTCATTTCACTGCCAGTATGAATTTTTTTCTATCCCTAAAATATTACTAGAAAGGTTATAGAAAAGGTTATCATCAAATTACTGAATAGAATGATTTACTGGTTATCTTTAAAATAATTTGTTAAAGACTATAGAGGAGTCAAATCTTAATTATCCATGGAAATATCATTACCTTTAGGCCTTCCTCCACAGATTAGTATTTTAAGATTGACTTTCCTCTGGTCTTCAATATCCCTATTGTCTGTAATGGCCATGACTTGCAAAATCAGCAAAACCTCATGGAGCAGAACAGCCTGAAAACCAGAATGCTCACTGCAGAAAAACTATGTAAAAGAAAATAGACTATTTCTTCTAAGCCCTGCTGGTTTAGGGCATATTTGTCATTGCAGCTTTGTGTTAACATAACTAATACAAATCCTTTTCATGGATTTTCAGGTGAGCACTAAGAGCACAAAGATATCCTAATAATGGCTTTCAAAAATTCCAAAGAATACATTTTATGTATTATTTAAATGACTTTACATAAAATTCATACTTTTCTTCCAAGTTGGATTTTATTATGCCCATTTCAAAGATGAGGAAACTAAGGAACACAATGATTAAGTAACTTCCCAAGGTCCACAAGTAGTAAATGACAGAGGCAAGATTTGAAACCAGTTCTCCCTGTCTCCACAGCTCATTGCACTATGAAGAATTTCTCAAATATTTCTGACTTAAATGCAGACATTCTTCAGAATGAAAAATAGATCCAGAAAGGGGAGAGAAGATAAAATAGAAGTACTTTTCTGATAGAGTATAATTCCCACTTTCTTCTTTTACACCAGAAACTAAATAGAAAAAAAAAGTAAAATATTCTAACTAGTTTGTGGGGCACAACCTCAGGGGCATATAAAAGAAACACATGTCTTCTTCCATGACACACAGTCAGATTACACTTCTCTTAGAGTTCACTGGCTACATGACTAAGTGATAGAAATAAGTGCCGGTGAACAGGATCTGCATGTCCAGTCCTGATACACTAAAAATTCCTAAGTGTAGTTTTCCTGGCTCTTTCCTCTCTGCCTGCTTGATACAGACAAATGCAGCATCTTGGAAGCTACCCATTAAAGATATTGAAACAACAAGATGGAAAGTCCTGGATTCCTGAATTGCCACATGAAAGAGTTGTGGTGGATCAAATGGATCTAATGGATGAAAATATTGGATCCAATGGATCAAAAACTCTTATTTTGGATATTACATGAACAAAACTTAAGTATCTAATTTGTTAGAACCGTTATGCATCTTTTGGTTGATTTATACAGCAGCCAGAGTTACATGAAACTAACAAATACATCTACTTACTCTTATGCTGTAGTCCTGGAGAAACAGAGTTCTCAGCCAAAGTAAAGAAGAGAGAGTTCATGAGCATACGGAAACAATAAAGTCTGTAAAATTTAATTTTAGCTAATCTTTGTCTAAATGAAGCATCAAAGTGCTATGAAAGTCTACAAGTTCTATGGCCCTAAGAAAAAGAAGAATATAACATATCTTTTTGGAGGCCTCTTTTGAGTATTTCTTTAGAAAGACTAGAGTAAAATGATACCTAGAAGATGTGCTGAACCTCAATCTGAACTAAGCAAAATCACCTTTTCCATTTGTGTGTGTGTGTGTGTGTGTGTGTATGTGTAGATAAACTCAAATCACTTTTTCCATGGTTTTTTTTTTTTTTTTGTCAGTTCTTACTAAATCAATATTTACTTGGTATGGTTGGCATAACCAGTTTCTCAAATGTTCTACCTGAAACCAGAGATAGAATATGACTGTGGGGTTTTCTTAACCATTGCAGGAAAGCCAGGTAATGTCTTTGTGCCACGGTGCAATCGAATTTTGGTTTCTGATATTCCTATTTGACTTTGACCGTATAAATAAAAAGACCCTGTGACTTCCTAAGGAGACTTGCAAATGATTGATGAAAACTCTCCAAGATCTTAATATAATGTATGTCAAAAATAAAAACTACTTTTATTTCAGGAACCCTTCAAGTGTACAGCTTTTTCATCCTTCTTCGTTTTTCCTGGTTGTCCTTTCTCATCATAATTTAGAAAGATTATTTTTTTTTAAAATTCACTTCTGCCTTTACTTTCAGGAGACCCAGAGATGATCTTGTGATTTTTTTTTTCCCATCTTACATAAATTTTATCTATGGATCTTAAGTCCCTTTGGCAAACATTCAAGATGGGAAACATTGCCTTGCAGTAGGTATCTAAAGGTAAAGATAGCATAACTCTTCATTAAAATCTTAACACAACCTAGAAGATCACAAACCACA
Source organism: Chlorocebus sabaeus (assembly GCF_047675955.1). NCBI lineage: Eukaryota > Metazoa > Chordata > Mammalia > Primates > Cercopithecidae > Chlorocebus > Chlorocebus sabaeus. Next base: position 66,895,832 of record NC_132918.1, read on the forward strand.
GGTCTAGGAGCTGAGCATTAGTCATTAAGTCTTATTCTAAGTAAAACAGAATTAAACTAAGTTTGTATTTACTGGTCTTGACTTCAAATTTCGGCTTTCCTCTCTACGGATTATGTGACCTTGACCAAGTTACTTTTCTCCATATCTCAGTTTCTTCATTTGAAAAATTATTGCAGAAAAAGTGATATGGTTTTAATGTGTGTTCCCAACAAATCTCATGTTGAAATGTGATCCCCAGTGTTAGAGTTGGCACTTAGTGAGAGTTGTTTGGGTCATGGCGGGGGGGGGGCAGGGGTGATCCCTCATGATTGACTTGGTGCCATCCCCTTGGTGACACTGAGTTACTACTGTATTAGTTCATGCAAGCGCTGGTTGTTTAAAGGAGGCTGGCACCTCCTCCTCTCTCTCACTTCCTCTCTTGCCATGTGACATGCCCACTCCCTCTTCACCTTCTACCATGATTGGAAACTTCCTGAGCCCCTAGCCAGAAACAAATACTAGCACTATGCTTTTTGTACAGTCTTCAGAACTGTAAGCTAAAATAAATCTTTTTTCTTTACAAACTATCCAGTCTCAGGTATTTCTTTACAGCAATGCAAAATGGAGTAATGCAAAAAGCTCTTTGCTTTGTGAGGATCAAGTTAGAGAAGCACAATTTTGGTGCCTTGAGTAAAGACTACATTTTAGGGAGAAGTACTGGAGTCTCCCTCCTGGGTCTTTAATTTACTTACTATAACACATTAGAACATTTTTGTAGAGGGAATAACTTTTCTCTACCAAATTCCCAGATTCATGCTCTTTGGGAAACCTTAACTACTTCCTCCCATTAGTTTAATCAGTTTTGGATTAAACTAATGGGAGGAGAAAATACTAGTAATCTTAGGAAGGTAAGAAGAAATACACTACAGGTGTTTTCATGATAACTTACAAGAGTTATGTTAAAAGAGACCCTCAGCCTGATCAAACAAGTTTTTTTTTTTTTTTCGTAGATGTGTCATTCTAAGGAACCTGAGGTTTGAAGTCCTCACTCCGGAGACTAGAGGATGCGAAATCTAACAGTGCCCATCACTGCTCTATGTCCATCTAAAGGAAAAGAAGAAGGAAGAAGAGGAGAGAGCACCACCTCTGAGAGAAGCGCAAAGGGAACAATGTCCTGCGGTGTTAGGAGACCAAGAGAATAGCAGAAAAAAAAAATCCATGCTTATTTATGCACTCGTTCTTACATCAAATGTTGTTAAAATCCATACCATGTTCAAACACTGTGTTAAATGCTAGGGCTATAGTGGCTAAAAAAACAAACCAAAAGAATAAAACAATTGACCTGAGACCCACACTTGACAACCATAAGGGTTAAAGAAAACAGTGAATTTTAAAACATTAAGTTCATAATACATGATAGTTATAGATATTATTGCCCAGGAAGCTGTTAATATTATGATACATCTAACAATCTTGGTACAGATTATGATACCTTTAGGGAATTTCTACACTGCCACTTAACGCTTTTTTTTAAAAAGGCAAATTAAAACAATGAGATATTATTGTGCACCTATCAGAACGGTCAAAATTCAGAACACTGGCAACATGAAATGCTGGCAAGGATGTGGAGAAACAGGAACTCTCATTCATTGTTGGTAGAAATGTAAAATGCAACAGCCACATTGGAAGACAGTTTGTCAATTTCTTACAAAACTAAACACACTTTTACTGTGTAAGGCAGCAATCATGTTCTCTGTTATTTACTCAAAGGAGGTATGAACTTATGTCCAAGGGGATAAAAACCCTGCATATAGAAATTTATAGCAGTTTTATTCACAATTGCCAAAAATTAGAAACAACCAAGTTGTCCTTCAGTATTTGAATAGAGAAACAAACTGTTACATCCAGATAAAGTAACATTATTCAATGCTAAAAAGTAATGAACCATCAAGCCATTAAAAGTCATAGATGCATATTACTAAGTGGAAGAAGCCAATCTGAGAAAGCTACATACTGCATGAGTCCAACTTCATGACATTCTGGAAAAGAAAAAACTATGAAGACAGTGAAAAGATTACAGGTTGCCAAGGGTTAGAGTGGAAGAAAATATAAAAAGGGGGAACACAGAGAATGTCTAAGGCAATGAAGCTATTCTGTATAATACAGTAACAAATATTATTCTAAATCTGCTCAAACCCATAGAATATACCACACCAATCATGAACCCTAAAATTAATTGCAGACTTTGTTAATAATGATGTGTCAGTGTAGGTACATCAATTGAAACAAATGTATCACTCTAGAGGGGAATATTGGTAATGGGTAAGGCTACACAGATCTGGGGGCAGAGGGTAAATGGGAAATCTCTGTACCTTCTGCTTAATACTACTATGAGCCTCAAACTGCTCTAAAAACAAAGTTGGGAGAGAGAGAGAGAGAGAGAGAGAGAGAGAGAGAGAGAGAGAGAGAGTGTCAGTCATGGGAGATAATGCACCTCCTTCTTTCGGTGTGGTTAGGTCTGCCTGTGATGTCAAGGGCTGCTGCAATTATCTTTCACCCGTGAGGGAAGGTTTAGAATTAGGGGAAGAAGAGCAAAAATATAGGAAGCATTTTGGTCCTTGGTGAGATCATAAGCTGGTGAATTAAGCCTGAAACCATCTTACCTTTGGACTTCTTCATTGTTACATAATAAACCCTTATTATTTATGCAACAAAATAGCATTGTAATATATCAGTGTGGGGGAGGGAAGGTACCTGAAAAGATGAATGTGACCAGGAGAATACAGAGTGATGAATTATATAAATTGCAAACATTTGGTTTATTCAATATCACAATTAGCTTAATATGGATTTCTAATAATTAGATTTCAAGATATTCTTTGAGAATGGAATATTTTAGTTTCCTTCTGGTTGTCTCCAATGTAAATTTTCAAAGCTTTATGAAAAATAATTAAAACGAAAACCATCAGTACCCCGTAGTTGAAATAAATGCAGGCAGCATTTGTACAAAAGTGTACGTATTTCAGTTGTCCATAATATAATATGCTGAGTAATATTTCCCAAAAAAAACAGATCTAGTAACTTTCAGGGTTATATTCTGTTTCATGTTTCTGTTTATCTCTCACCAATTCATTTTAGCATATATTGAGTTCATTCAGCACTTACTAAATGCCTATGATGGCCAAAGGCTATTCTAGGTACTGTTGTATTTAAGAAACACACTTAAGGTAGTCAATCAAAGCATTTTACAAAGACAAATAGCTTCTAAAACTCATCATCTGGCACTCCAAAATATCACTTGCCTCTGATTTTAGAGAGTGCATGCAACTGCTTCACACAGGTCCAGAAATCTGAGGGTTAAAGATCTTGTAATTCAAACCCTGGGTGTGTATTCCATGAAGATGGATATATAATCACTGCCATAAATTGACAAGTTATGCATAAAGCTACAGTGACAAACAAGGCCACAAGCCATCACAGGTCCCTGAAATTACTGATGTACTACCAAACAATGAGTGAGTGAAAGAGCAGGTGGCCCTTGCCTTGTAGGCTGCGGCTCTAAATCTTCCCAATGGACAGGGAAATAAGCACTTCACCGTTTAACGTGAGCAGAGGAAGTCACTTCATCATTGGCCTGTCGAATGAACTGCTGACACAAGAAACTTTTCCCCACTTAGAAAACCACAAGTACTAAGTGATTGCTTAACATTTGGAAAATGCCTTTTTATTTTTATTTTTGCCCATGCTAACTTTGTTATTTGAAAATAAAGGCCAATTCTCTTTGAGAAACTTTTGGTGCACTCAGTATTTGAACTCTAGCAATGTTCCATTAATCCTATAGAACAAAAACCTTTGGTGAATGTCGATGGCACATAAATTTAATATATAACTATAGCTGTGCATTTATTATCCATCTATATGACTCAAAATGCCAACTGTTAGATACCTGAACAGTAATTCAATAGATAATCATTTTTGAAAAATGTTAGGTCAAGCCTGCATTTATTACACAAGATCTTGTGGCTTAGGATTAGAAAGGAAGAGAGAGAAAACCCGAAATCAACAAAGTAAAATGATAAATTGCTCCTAGAATTAATTTATACTATCTATCTATATTTTTAAAAGACTATTTAATGGACATCCATGTTCAAATCTCTACTGTAAGGAAGAGTCTGGCAGAGCCCAATTAACATTCAATTATATTACTGAAGACAAAAGAGAAGTATCAGACATCTAGCAATCTTTGCCATAGTCACCTAATTTGTGATTTAGAAAGATGCTAAGTATGAACAATTTTTCTATTTTGATGCCAATATCAAATATGAAGAGGAAAGAAAATTAACACTGAATACTTACTGTGAATCTGCTGCTTTGTTTACAATACCCTTCTTTAATCTTTAGAGCCAGCTTATATGGTAGTACAATCACCTTCATTATAGAAGAATTTGAGACTCACAGAAGTTAAAAAAAATAAACTTACTTAAAACCATACATCTAATAAGTGTTAAGACTAGAATTAGCCTAATCCAAGTCCTTTAGTCTTTCCGTTTCATAAAGCTGGAGCAAATAGTACCCTGGAAAAGAACTCCTTTCTCATCTGAACTTGCATTGTAGACTACGTGCAAAACTGAAACATTCATTGCTTTGATTTACCAAGTGAAAACCCATAGATTTGAACAGATTGTTCCATCAACACTCTAAGATGTCTACTGTAGCCAACTTAATACAATCGCCACCACACACACTCCCCAAATAACAAAAGGTGGTTCAGTTCTTCAAACGCAAAAAAATTGGAACTCAACTGAACTTTCATCAGTGGCAAATCACTCCCAAGCTGACCGGCAAAGTAGAGCACTGGAGTAGTGCTTTTACGCATGCTGCTAACTCAGATAAGCACAGCTGGGCTGAGGAGACCTCTTTTCCTAAATTCTGTTGCCAAGCTGAATTTTATGATCTTCACTGGCAGCTGATCAAATGCAAACTCTTAACTTACAGCCAAGTTATCTTAGAGCAGCTGTTGGAAGAAATCATTTAGAATGCAAATCTAGTCCTTAATCTACGGGAAAACTGTTGCCAGTGATGGATGGCTTTTGAAGCAACAGTTCATGAAAGACACCCTGATGTCCTCTGGTATTGTGGAGGAAGAAATATTTAGCTGCCATTGGTGTTTATTTTCTTTTGAGCAATTGTCCTTATAGGGGTTATTGGAGGTATATGGAAAGAAAGTCCAGGTGTTTAAAATCTGTCTCAACTCTCTTTTCTACATAAGTAAAACTGAGATCATGAGAAATACTATATTGAGTTTCAGATAATGTTCTCTTAGTATGTAGAACTGCACTCACTATAGGTTAAATCATCTAAAGAACACAGCAACAGGAATATAATATCTTCTTAGCATCTAGGACTGTACTAACTGTAGGCTAAATCATCTAAAGAACATAACAACAATATCACAACTTGCCTAGAATTCTTTGAGATGCCAAGGAAGTAGCAATGTCAGTACCTATCACTGATCCTGCTTCTAAAGAATCATGTTACTCTAGGTATGAATGATCAATTAAAGTTGATAAAGCCTTTTTCTTTTTCCTTTTTATTCATCTAACTGCCAGCTAACGGTGACCTTCTAGCATACCTAATACATGAAAAATTCACTGATTCGTTCAGTACCTTTGATCCTCCTCTCTTTAGTTGAATGAAATCTTAGAAAATACTCAGTCCTGGTTATTAGGAAGTTGCTTACTGAAGAAACCTGGGTTTTGAGCAACATCTACAAAGATCACATCACATGGTAACTGCCAGAGTTAAAGCAATAGAAAAATGTACATCTCTATCTGCTCCTATTTTGTTAGGCATAGAGAATGATTAACATGAAACTTCAAACCGATCTGAAGAATTATCAGAATAAGAATAAGAGCAAATTGCTCTCATGAGTAAAAGATTAGAATAAGGAAGATATATCCACTTAGGAATTTTTTTTTCATTCTTTCAGCTTGGCTCTTTGGGCACAGCAGATGAATTTGTCTACATAACTTAGCTTTGAATATCAGTCTAGAAGCTCTCTTAAACCACGTCACAGGTCTAACTAGCCACTTTCACATGTGCCCACTGTTTCACATGAGCTAACCCCCACAAAGGGAAAAACAAAAAGGTATGTCTAGCCACACTTATTTCCAGGTCTTGCTTTCCTCTGATCCCATCCCAACACTAGTCACCCCGAGTTTTCTTAAACACACAACTGTCTATATTACTAATTTGCATGAGTCTGTGGTAGACAGAGTGGTGCTTTAACTGGGATGAGGAAACTATCCTGGATTCCCCGCAATCATAACAAGAAGATGGAGCTGGATCTATTATGTTTAACAAATATTCCCCTATATTTTACAAGGTTAGGCACTGCCAAAGCCTTTGATTATCCAAAACATTCTTAATGATTAGACAGCAACAACTTCTTTGGAAAAAAAAGTATACCTCTCTTTCGTTTTACTATTTCCCTAGCTGACAATTGGGAATTTATCACCAGGTATTCATCTTATTTGTTGATGAAGTAGGTAATGGAGGACCCTAGCAATGTGCTTAGTGCTAAGATATCAAGAAAAGCCTGGATCCACTATAAAACTACTGTCCATGACCAGACAAAATATTATGATGTCAGAAAACAGAGTAAGCTCACAAGCAGAAGACCATATTCCTTTACCAAGAATGAATTGGGGCAAAGATAGCTTTGCCCATTTCTCCTAAGATTGTCTCCATTTATTGTCGGAACAAAGGGAGTGGGTGCAGCAAAATATTCAAGTTAATTTTTAAACCTGCATAATAATAATGCAACCCTCGACAAACCTGATCAACTCCTATCCCAGGATGATTCAAGGCCATAGAGACATCAGTGAGCCAGTTTGAATGTTTAGCTCAGCTTTTCAAAACACTGAACGCCTATTCAGTGCTGTGTGGCTTATATATTTCTACATAGATCACTTTCTCATTAACTGATGCCATTTTGCCCTGGTTTTGTTTCACAGATTAAATTAAGAACAAATAATATCTAAATGCTGGTATCAAATAAAAACACAGAACTCTCTGTTGGCCTATTTCAATCAAAAATAGATCTATATCACTGTCATAGGCAGTCCAACCATAAAAGAAATTTTAATTTTTGTAGTTAGGCCTTTTAATAGAAAGACATGATTTCTAATTAAATCCACGTTATTCAGTAATGTCATATGTTAGTCTGTTTTCTTTATGCCTTGTACTCTAAATGTTAAAATGATTCTCTAAATTATTGTTTCAGATTTTATAAAGTGATAAAAATACAACAAAATACAAGAGAGAGAAAAATAGTTTCTTTATGGAATACACAAAGAATATATTAAATGTTTTTAAAAATCATATATTTATTTTAAATATTTTATGAAACCAATAAATGTTCTACCATGATAATGTTTTATCATTGCTATAGTAACTTTTCTGATAATGCTACAGTCTTAAGAAATATGGGTTGGCTTGGAGAAATAAGAAATATTTTTACTACATATACTACAAACACAGCATAAGAGTAATGCTGATTTTGAGCAATTGATTTTAAAATATTTACTTCCCAATGTCTTTTTAAACCATGAAGATAGCTAGTTAGTTTTACTTAAAATAAGATGAAAATTAAAGATAAATATTCCCTAGTCTAAGCCAAAACATAAAACAAAAACCTAACTTAAGAAACCATTAAAAATAAACAAAATTAGACTTGCAAACATTCTAGTAATACATAGGCTAAACTGCTTTTTACAGAATTACTGAATATTCATCGAATTATAATTCATATGCATTTAGTTAGAAGCTGGAGAAAGCTCACTATGATAATAAAAATACAATAGATTATAAGCTCCTTTTTTGAATTAAATAGGCAAAAGCAGGATAATAACAACATAGCACAAATAATCAAGCAAACTTTGAGAGCTATTTTGGTAGAATATTTTATATGAGAGAGAAGATAGAGTCAAAGATAGACACGACAACTCAATGAGACCTAAATGTAAATGATAAAACCATCGACAAAAGCCTTGAAGGAAAATGCTTTTCCCCTCGGGGGATGATTTGTACTGGCCTCCAGGTGTAATATTATGTGCACTGATGAGCTGATCAACAGAACAGAACTTCTACCCAGCTGTAATCAAGAGTGATTGATGGTTGGGACAAAAAAAGTTGATTATCATGACAAGTTCGCTGATGCAGAGAAAATAAGCTCTGCTTGGGAAATGGATAAAACCTGTTCAGAGACTACCTTCTGAAACCTTATTTATAAAGGAATCTAAGAGAAGGTTAAAAGTTGTGAAGATGAACCTGATGTCCCGATAAACCTGATAAGAATAATTTGCCATAAGTCAATCTCCACAGATTTCGTAAATAAGAAATTTAAAAGCTCATTTACGCCTAATAAAGAGTAACCACATTCCCTGAATGTTACTTATGTAATTACGAAAAGATCTACTTCTCGAAGTACCACTGAAAATCACATGTACACAAAAAATTAAACTTTCATGGCATATCTTGCCTCCATTTCTCTTCAGCTCCCTCCTCACAAGGTAAGACTTCCCCAAATGACTGCAGTCTTTACCACTATCAGATTCAATTTTTATCAAAACACAGATTTGGACTGAGACAACAGATCCCAGAGGCAGTATTTTGCATTTAAAATGAGGTTTGGTAGGCTTCATAAAAGGTGAATCTGGGCCAGTGTTGGGTGTAAGTACAGTGTTCTAATATACTAGTACCTGGATTGTGCAAAGATCTGTAGAATATGAAATAATACATTCATCTTTTCAAATTCTGATAAGTCATCTAAGAAATTCTAGCAATGTAATCCAAATGCAGTGTGTAATTTATGGCATGCCTGGTACAATTTAATTCCCCTTAATCCGAGAATAAAACCATATCACCACTCTTAAACCAATCACCATAAGAAACTTTAGTGTGAAGAAGGTTAAAAATGAATGGGTGCTACACAGATTTGGGGACAGAAGGTAAATGGGAAAACTCTGTACCTTCTGCTTAATACTACTGTGAGCCTCAAACTGCTCTAAAAATAAAGTTCATTTTTTTTACATAGACATTTTTGGCCATGGAGACACTTGAGAAAGGTAAATTATTTCATCACGATTACTCTAGTTAATACAGAGGATAGGGCTCAGTAAAAAATTAGACAATAACAAATAGCAACTGATAGGGAGGGAAGGATACAAATGGCCACAAAGCCCCAAATTACACAAGAATAGACATTAATATGAGTTATCTTTCCTTAAGTTTCTTCGCTCATCTGTCCAGGAATAAACCCTTCTACTGTTCTAGTTTTCAGGACTATGATGAAACTGATGATTTATGATATGCTGAAATAAATTATAACAAAATATAACAAAAAAAAGAGTCTTGATAAACAGGAACTAGGATGAATGAAATGGAATGAGCAAATTTTATCTTTGAGACTTTCAATTATTGCTGACCACGAATCTAGTTTCTACTCTTGGTTTCTACAAGTTTTGTTAGTGCCTAGTAATACTTTAAGAAGTGTATATAGTTGTAAAAAGAGATACAAAAAAACTGATTAAAATTTTAATAGATACGTATATCCAGCAATTTCTGGGCAACTGGTTTTCATCAAGGATTTTATTCCATACCTAATAAAGATTTCATCAGTGATAAGGTTGCTGATGTACTCTGAAATATTCACAATCATAAAGCTAAAATTTGGGGATGTTTGACAATAGTAATTTTTTTTTCAAATAAACTAAAACTCAGAGGCTTATACAAAACAAGTTTTCAGAATCATAAAAACAAGTTTCTAGGTCATGCTCAAGTCTAATTGCACTTATTTACTTCCCTTTAAAAATACGTGAATTTTCATGTTTAGGTTTCAGAGAATCAGTTACTTAAGATATGAATCCTGCATTGCGGAGAGATTAGGCACTGCGGGAAAGGAAGCCTAAAATTCATTTTTATCAAAATGTAGAAATTATGAAAGTTAAACCATCTTAGAGATTCCTGGGTTTTTCTTTCCTTTTTTTTTTTTTTTTTTCCTTTTCCCCAGAGATGAGGTGTCAGCCTGCTGCCCAGGCTGGAGAGCGGTGGTGTGATCAGTGCCCACTGCAACCTCGAACCGCCGGGCTCAAGCAATCCTCAAACCTCTGCTTCCCAAGTAGCTAGGACTACAGGTGCGCACCACCATGCCTGGCTAATTTTTAAATTTTTTGTAGAGATAGTCTTGCTATGTTGCCCAGCTGGTCTCAATCTCTTGGCCCGCCAGTGATCCTCCTACTTCCACCTCCTCAAGCACTGGGATTGCAGGTGTGTGCCACTGAAACATCCAGGTGGGAGGGGGTCCCTGGACAAACTCTAACCAGCCTGCCCACTGAGGTGTAGCCTCAGGAAGTTCAACAGGGAGGAGCCTGGTCCCTCCTCTTCCTGTGTGGAACCTGGAATTCCAAGGGCCGACGGGAACCCTGTAGCAGGGGACTCCGGCCTTGCGGAGGAACCGTGTTTCCCCTTTTTTCTTCCCCCGCCTTTCACCCAATAAAACCCTGCTTTATTCACCCTTTAAACCGTCTCCAAACCTAAATTTTCCTGGCCGTGGGACGGACAAGAACCCAGTCTTTAGCTGAAGGTCGGACACGTCCTGCAACATTCTTGGCGTGCAACGTGGGGGCTCTTGAAGAGGTGAGTGAAACGGGGACTCAAAACGTCTCACTGTTGGCCGGGCGCGGTGGCTCATGCCTGTAATCCCAGCACTTTGGGAGGCGGAGGCGGGCGGATCACGTGAGGTCAGGAGTTTGAGACCAGCCTGACCAACATAGTGAAACCCCGTCTCTAGTAAACATACAAAAATTAGCTGGTGTGGTGGCGCGCGCCCGTAATCCCAGCTACACCGGAGGCTGAGGCAGGAGAATCACTTGAACCTGGGAGGCGGAGGTTTTAGTGAGTCAAGATCAGCCACTCTACTCCAGTCTGGGCGACAGAGCCAGACTGTCTCGGAAAACAAACCGCTCACCATTGTTTCTAAGCCTTTTCATCCTGGAACTTCTGAGCTTATGGGAAACCTTCCCCCCACCCCTTGTCGCTCCTGCGGGTCGGGGGCTTTTTCATGGCCTTTTCCTTTTTCCAGACGGACTAGCGTGCAGCAGCTCCCAGCCGCTCCCTATTCTGTGAAGGGCTGGGATGCACGGCCTAAGGGTCCCGCACACTCGGTTGGCTGGTTCCCAGCCACAGGCATCTTGCAGCCTTCCCCAGCCAAGGGGTTTTACTCCATTCGACGTTAATTAAGCTTTATCTTTTCTTATGCAACTGGTGGAGGAAACAGTTGCTTAAGAAGAAGAGGTTCTCCGCCAGGCATTCTTAAACTGTTTCTTTTCTTTCCCCTTTACGCCAGCAAGTTAACTTTTAAAGTTTTTTTTTTTTTTCCCTTTCTTTCTAGAAGATGTTTTACTAGGCCAGGCCTCCCAACCCCGCAACTATCACTGTTTGTATTTTCTGCAAAGTTCTGGTTGTGAAATCAAGCCTCCATCTTGTTTTACATTCTGAGGGCGTGGCTTGTAACTGGTGGCAAGGCTTTGTTTAGCAATCCTGCCTTGGGAAATAAGTTTCTTTCTGGTCTGATATCTGCATGTTTTCCTAGCTATTTCTTAAAGGACCCCACCTAGCGACTGGATTTTTTTCTATGTGTGTGATGTCTGTAAAAAGAGTTCTAATTTATTTGGCCTAAAGAAAGACAAGCACTTGGATCTAATATTTTTTAAAGGGCGGATAAAATCTGTGGTACCTTTCAGTTCACGTGGCTTTAATCTTTGAGAAATAAAAACAGACTTGAAGACTATTAGTAAAATGCAGGTCAGATGTAAGGTTTGCTAAGTGACGTTAAACTGCTTGTTGGGTTTTGAGAACTATTTGCCTTGCCAGCTTCGCAAATTAAGGCCTGGGGACATATGGAACTAACCACAGACTTGACTAAGAAGGCAAAACGTGGCTGCAGTTAGCACACAATTAAGGCAACGTACTGAGTTTTACCTTAAAGTTAAAAATTGCTAGGAGTTAATTGACATTACTAGAAATGAATTTGCATGCAAGGTGTGTAGGAACAGTCAAATGTGTTTTTTTTTTTTAGTGAAACGTTATAAGAAGGCATGAAAATGTAAACTTTTGCCTAGGGTTAAAGGATTGTTTTGAGTTAAATCAGGAAAAAGCTGAAGGTTCAAAGAAGTGGTGGAAAAATTCTGGAAATTAATCTTGAAGAATAGGTTCTCTGTGTGAACATATTGACTAAATTCAAAAAAATGGTATGTGGTTTTTCTGCAAATTGAGCATTGAAATAAAATCACAAGGTATTCTTAAAATGCTAATCTGCTCTTCGGCAAAACTTATAAAGATTTATAAAAGGTTTTTGCTTCTTTAAAATTTCTGAGTCATTTTGGCAAAATAAGTAACTTTTGGTAATCTGGAATTCTATTTCATAATATAAAGTGTTTTAAACCTCAAACATTTAGCAGCCTAACCAAAATCAAACTTCAGTTTCGAAATTGTCTTCCCTAGCACCTGGCTTTGCGAATACTTCAGAGGGCCCCTGAAGTGTCCAGAAAAGAGAGGTAAACAGGATTATTTGACATGTGCAGGTATATGCGATTGCCAAAATGATGTTCAGTCTTCCTTAGGTTATATCTTGGTGAATAATGCTAACGTATGTTCCAAAATTGTATGGGATTTCTAAAATTCTAATGGCTAACTATATGCCATCAATCATAATTAAGATTAAGTTATTGTAAACCACAGAGATAAACCAAACTTCTTTCCCTATTGCATTGCTAACTGTAACAACCCTGGACATTTTGCTATTCAGACAATAGTTGTCTTGTTTTAATCCTTTTCAAAGGTGATTTAAAGTGAGCTATAGAACTTTAACAGGTGCTCTCAAATACAGACTTCTGATAATGTTAGAGATTGTAACATTGGAATACAGGAAAATGTACAAGACTCATGAAGAGCTGAAATTCTCGTGAATATCAAGCAAAACAAGAGTTAGTACTAAGTGGACTGAATTTAGAAAGCCGAAGCAACTTTTTTGACTTGTGTTCAGTAAAGAATGTCACTTTCTAACAGGTCTAGGAACTCCAGGTTTATCTTGGGACCTCAAGAGGAGAGGATCTCCCAACTCACAGGTTTTTGAGGATGCAAACCCATGGCTGGGCTGGCTTTAAAAGGTGTTATCTGAGATTCCTTGTGGAACAAACTTCCATAAAAAGCAAATCCAAAAGGCCTTTTTAGAAATAATTATTCTCGTTGTACTTTATGCAAATAGGCCAAGTCTATTTTGCAAACAACTGAGTCCTATCATTTTATATATATATATATATATATATATATTTTTTTTTTTTTTTTTTTTTTTTTTTTTTACAAAAATGAGGACTGGACAGAGAAATTATGTCCCAAAACTCATCAAACTTACAATATGTCTGTCATTAAATTTGAAACTCTTTGGTTGTTTTTAAGTTTTTGCCTACATTTTAGACTAACCCTGCTTGTTCCTGTGACCCTACCAGCAATCTCTGACTGCAGCTCAGAAAGAACTAACGGGATGACTCATGTAGGAATCTGGATATTCTAGTTCTGAGCAATTATCCTGCAAATCCTATCCGGTGATGGAATAAATAGTGTGCCCATCACCCGGAGGTTTCCTTTTGGGAAAGTAAGACCAAGGGAACTAACCAAAGCCAAGCACCATTCACCCAAATCCCAGCAAGCCTAACTATAGCTGCCAGTTATATGTGCATATGTCACAAGACATCCTTTCCTCTCCCTTGGAGAAGGACTCAGTGCCACAGTTTCACCTTAGATTTGGCTTATGATAAGGAGTCCATGCAACCTCTCTCAGACACATTTTTGTCCCAGACTCAATTCCAAGCTTTAGGTCAAAGCCTAGAAAAGAAAACTGGATCTAAGGGATCCAGAGGCAAACAGATTAAAAGGCACAGAGCAGGTGAGTGTGGCGGATTCCTGCCCATTAAACCAACCCCAAGCTTCCCGTTTCATGGATAAAGGCCACGTTAATATCCATGGCATAAATGAGGTCCAGGGAACACCAAGGCTACTGACAGTAGGTGGGAAAGAGACATAGATGAGAGTGGATAATTCCTGTTCTCTAGCCCCTGCCTGCTTCATGGGTTCAAGCCACTTTTGCAGTCACAGTGGTGCCTGCCAAAGTCGCCGGAACTGGTGGATGCAAGGGCAGAAGAGGGAAAGCGGACACTCTTCCCTGTCTGCCTCCCATACCCTGGGTATCTGATAGGAAGAGAAGGGAACCAGGGACACTTGCTCCACTCTTTCTAGATGGGTAGCTATTCATCTTTGACCTGTATCCCTTTAGAATGCATGCTGAAACCCTGGGACTCCTTTGAAAAAATGCCTTTTTATTCCTTTCTCCTCGGGTTCTCTCTTCACTGATAGGTAATTGTGTCTCCACAATTAATGTCCCAAACCTTAAACTGGTTGGCTTAGGATTGAGCTCAGGAGAAGGGAACCCGGAAGCCCCACCTGCCAGCAAAAGCGTGAAGTTTTTTAAACAGTCGGGCGTTTGGTCTCCCTCTTCCTGTGTGAACTGGTAAAAGGTCTTGGAATTTTTTACCTGTCCTTACCCCTCCCCTTGTTACATTTAAATACATATTTTCTAATAACCCAGTTTGTCTGTTCTTGCCTTCAGGGCATCAAACTCCAGTCGTTCAACCAGAGCCTCTGACATTGCCCCTTCTACTGGGACCCCTTAGGCCTCTAGGGAAGCTCTGACTGCCGTTTCCCCAAAATAGCGCCTCCTGTTAGCAGAAAGCAGTTAAGATTGGTCTTTGCTCTTACCTTTATTCTAAGGGCAGTTAAGATGTACTTTTTTTTTTGAGACTGAGTCTTGCTGTGTCTCCCAGGCTGGAGTGCAGTGGCATGATCTCAGCTCACTGCAACCTCTGCCTTCCAGGTTCAAGCGATTCTCCTACCTCAGCCTCCTGAGTAGCTGGGACTACAGGCACCTGCGACCACACCTGGCTAATTTCTGTATTTTTAGTAGAAATGGGCTTTCACCATGTTGGTCAGTCTGGTCTCCTGACCTTAGGTGATCCGCCCCCCCCTCGGCCTCCCAAAGTGCTGGGATTACAGGTGTGAGCCACTGCACCCGGCCACATGTACTTCTTTAGATGGGGGAATGAGACAGCCAGGTGGGAGGGGGTCCCTGGAGAAACTCTAACCAGCCTGTCCACTGAGGTGTAACCTCGGGAAGTTTGTAGTGAAACCTGTGTGAAACTTGGGATTGGAAGGGCGGCAGGAAGCGTTCTAACAGGGGACTCTGGCCTTGCAGAGTATCCCCATTTCTCTTTTCACCCCATAAAACCCTGCTTTACTCATCCTTTAAGCCATCTGGGAGCCTAAGTTTTGTGGCCATGATATGGACAAGAACCCAGTCTTTAGCTGAACTAGGGGAAATGTCCTGCAACACCACCACACCTGTACTGTTTCTACCTTAATTTCCTTGTCACAGCAATAAGGAAAAATGTTTCTGGTTTTGAGTGCTTCTTTCATTTATTCATGCAACATTGATATCTAAGATTTTTAGAGCCTTCCTAGCATTAATGGCTTCTTGCCTCATTTTCTGGGAACCCATGGAAAACTTTTAGTTTGTTTAATTGGAAATATATCTCTTGCTTCACTACTGCATTTTATTCTCCTCATATTCTGTCCTTCCAGTTTTACCCATGCTTAATCCTCTTCTGAAACTCTTTGCATTTAATGAAATAGACTCTCAACACAGATTCTGTCCTGTTCCCTTTAATACTTACGGTATTAGTGAAGTCCTTTAAGTGGCTCTCAATTTTTAAATATGTTTCTATATCCCAGCAATCCCTGAGCATGCTACTGATATCCACCCTTGAATAACTTCTGTATTGTGTGCAGAACTTAAGTGACTGATGGTCTTAGTTGAAAACTCAGCTGATATCAAGGCAAGTCTCAAACTAAATTTCTCCTAGGGCATGTCCCCTGATATCAATAATAAAAGCATTATGCTAGGGAACTTAGCCCTATTTCTTGTCCACCTAGTGTTTCAATAGCCTATTGCCCTTGAAAAAGTCAACTAAAGATTTTGGTCTTTGGTTTCTCTACCTATACAATGTACAGATAGAAAGAGAGACATCTCTATGGTTTGTATGATTTTATATCGACTACAAAACAATTCTATGAGTGGTTCACAACACTCTATAGAAACGCAAATATCCCCTTGTTTACTGGAGGTTATGAATGTATCTACTGGTCACATCTAAAGTCAACTTTCCCTTTTTAGATATTCCAGGTCAAATTTTCCATGTCTAAGAAAAGTTGATAGAAAAATTGATTATTACTTTGTAAAGAAACCCAGATAAATACAAACTTTTAATAAAGATTTCTCCTTTCTTAGTCTCTTCCTCATTTCATCCCCAGATGAAACTCTGGAGGATCAAAGCCTGATTCAGAGAGTCCTGAAATGACCTAATAGTTGGGGTTATATTTTTAAAAGCCTGCCAAAGAAGCACACTGCTTAAGTAGATTCCTGTGCTCTTGGCTGGCTCATTTTCTCTTGAAATCCCTAGCAGCTAAACCCAATATTTTTTGCTCTGTCCTTCTGTTCAGGTTTTGTTATCTGAGAATTCCTGACAGAGCTGGGGGTTCCACTCAAGAGGTAGGAACTAGCGAGGTTGTGAGATAAAATGTGTCCCAAATGTCAACTCAGAGTATAAGCCCTTCAAAAAAGAGCTCCCAGTCACTTGTTTCAAACACAGTGACAACCTATAGGCCATCACCACACTCTCCAGAGTCAGCTCTTCACACAGGGGTGACCTGACAGTCCAACTAAAACTCATCAGGTTCTCAGATGTGTCTCTTCTTTCACACAAGCCGAATGGCCCTGTCAAAGGACAGCTTTTGAAGAAGAAAAAGGACCCAGTGGGAAGGCCATGGTGCTCAGGCCAAAGCTCCAAATAACTCTGCGAGTCTTAGAGACTAATACAGGACACTCTCTTATGAAAGAGATATTTCAAAGCTGCCTGAAAATTTAATTTATAATTGTGTCCCTCAGAAGATCCTTTGGGATGCAGTGGCAACAACATACTTAAAGAGGTTGATAGCTTTTAATAGATGCAGTTTTGACAGGGGCAAATTGTCCCTGCATTTTTTAAAAGGTGAAGATTCACCAAGAGTGAATGCCTCATATCTTAACAGAAATAATAAATACAAACACATTAATCAGAGTAGATCCTTTTAAATATTTTTTTTAAAAATAGCAATATTTTCAAACTTTGATATTTCTTAAGAATTTAACCTTCAAAGTTAAAAAATAACTGCGTAATTTTTTCTACAAAATAAAAGTGATCTTTCAGTTTCATTCATTGCAGAGTATATAATTCAGTTTCAGTGTGTCATATGAAGTCTTACATTACTATGAGATGGCTGGTCATTTCAAATTAGGTGATTGTAGAATCTGTAAGTTCAACGAAGAGCCAAAGAAACATGTCCAACTAAGAAAAGGCAGCACTAGACATCAGGTTGTCTAATTCATGATGCAATGATTTTCCTAAAGTTTCATTCTGCTTTCCCGGAAGTGGCTTTCGGGTTTTTGAATAAATGTACATCCCACATGCATAGATTTTTATTAACCTTTCTTTTAGGATATGCAATAACATCCTCAGTCTAAATGTGAGAATGATAATATCTAGGTATTCTCATGGGCATGTTTTTAGGACATCTTTAGAAAATTGCAACTGAGGCCCTCAAAATGGAATTTATAATTTGAGAGAGCTGAATCCTACCCACCAGACCACTAGGGACCATCAAAATGTATAATTTGAGACAAAATATGCAGCTTAAAAACATAATAGATGCAATAATTTTCTTTTCCTTTATAAAATTCAAGCATGCTTGTAAAGAAAATTTGGAAAATAAAGAAGAGAATAGTTGACCCCAATACAACCATTATTAGTTTTTGTTTTTCACCCAGCTAAATAGCATGTCCTTTAAACATCAATCCTGTGAATAATACTGATAAGTATTAAGATATATTAAGACATGATTTTAAGAAATTTTAATTAATTTGGTCACTGGAAGCCTAATTTGGTCACTGGGTAGGAAAAAATACTCCTGTCAACAACATCATTATATTGACACACTGGTAATGGACGTTAAGACTAAGAGATATGAATTAAATTCAGACGTACAGCTTAGTTTTACTACATTTTTATGTTCTAAAATACAGAAAAATAATCTCTCTCTTTTTTTCTTTTCTTTTTTTTTTTTTCCACAGAGTCTCGCTCTGTTGCCTAGGGTGGAGTGCAGTGGTGTAATCTTGACTCACTGCAACCTCCCCCTCCCAGGTTCAAGTGATTCTCCTGCCTCAGCCTCCTTAGTAGCTAGGATTACAGGTGTGTGCCACCATGCCCAGCTAATTTTTGCATTTTTAATAGAGACGAAGTTTCACCATGTTGGTTAGGTTGGTCTCGAATTCCTGACCTCCTGATCTGCCCGCCTCAGCCTCCCAAAGTGCTGGGCTTACAGGTGTGAGCCACCACGCTCAGCTGATCTCTATTTTATAATGCCATTAGAAAATATGTCAATATATTGGTAATGATCCCAAGGATTCCCTTTTGGAGGGATATCAGGCCTCCAAGCAATGTTATGCTCTCATGAGGTTCCTTCCCTTCTGATTTATCAAACAGTTCCCCAACATAATGCTTGACAGTCCTGAATCATTAAGGACATGTTGTTACTATATTATAGTTCAATAATACGAATTTCTGTTTACACTTTTGTTATGTTTATGCTTGAATTGTTGCATGTGTCTGAATATGAGTAATACCATTTAAGAGGACTCATGAGTTCTTATGAGTGAGATCTAGCTGCTGAATGGCTCTCTATAGCAGCTGTAACTCCTTCCAGTTAGTCCCATAAGGAAAGAAACCTTCAGGTCTTCTCTTTAGGGCAGCCTGACTAAGCAGGAAACACATAGATCTCCCTACATGCCATTGTTGTAACAACCATTGAAACTTCAGAATGGACTTGCTGCCCTCCCTTGACCAGATGAGGCACAGACAGCAGAGACATGAACATTGTCCTTAGCCAGCTAATGACCAAATGGCCTTGTACAAATCAATACTCTCTACATCTCAGCTTTTGCATGTGAAATTAGGAGTATGTGTCTTCTACCTCTAAAGTATTATGAAATTCTATTGTTAAGAAGTTAACCGTAATAACACTTAGATACTACAATCTTGTATATCCTTAGTTTGGGATTTGAGATCTTATTTCCCATTCTATAGTGAATCATTGAGTATCCATTCTCTACTTAATAAGCTTACATCTTGTTGGCCCTGCTGTACTCTTTCAAAGGCACATTACTAATTTGCCTAGGTCACATGGTAATTTATGCTTATTTTAAGATGCTGATAAAATAATTGGACAAATTACAACCCTTCAGTCTTTAATTGGAAGGTTTTGGCTTAACCCCATGTATGTTTCATATGAATGTCAAGAGATTTGTCAGGAAAAAACCACCATGAAAAGGTAATCTGATTAAAAATGCAAGCAATATAATTTATGACATTTTAAAAGTTATCTGCAGGGCCAAAAATAAGAACCATAAAGGAAACAGATATGGCAAAATACCAAATGACAGAATTTATCATAGGAAGGGTTAAAAAAATAAATACAAGTTTAGAGGGAAAGGAAATTGAATTTTCATGATACAAAGATGAAAAGAACTACAAGCTATTATTTTCATTGGAAGGGGAAGAAGCTTTGAAATGTAAAAAGGTTCATAAGGCAAAACTACTTTCCTATGTGATAGAGGATTCAACCAAGCATACAACTGAATTACAATGTTATTTTTCTAGAAAGATTCTAGGTTTAAAAATGGAAATAGAAAGGTAAATTCCAGATTTACCTGGAAAGAACAAAAGGGCTGTTGCATTGGGCTTAGAAAGCCTTTTCTTGAGTTTAAAATGATCTAATATGTATGTATATCTTGATTTTGGTTATTTAAATAGAGATAATTTTCTTATATATGGATCAATTGGCAAATCCAATCAGTCTTGGCATTCAGTGTCTAAATATTTTATAAAATTGGTACTTATGGACATGGCTGGTCAATAAGTAAACAAATTTAACATTTCCAGTTCATGAGTTTCTTTTATTGACATATAATCATACAAAGACATTTCTTAAATTTCTAAGAGTTTCTACTCTTGTATTTCAATTCTGCAATGATTAACTTTGGTTTGTAAAACATAATTTAAAGGTTGGTATGTCATTTATAAACTCAACATTAAATCTTCCTATTGAAAAATAAAACTACAATGTTTAAAATTTGCACTGAATCGTGACTGATATTCAAAGCTCAAAACAATAGAAAGTGTAAGGGCAGTTAATTCATATGTGTCTAGCTTATACAGACCAAACAAACTGCAATGAGTTATTATCTAATACGATCATGCAGTTCAGTTCAAACCTAAGTCAAACATTCAAATAAAATGCGATATCTGTGGTAGACAGAATAATGGCTTCCCAGTGCTGTTTAAATCGTAATCACAGGAAAATATGAATATGTTACATTATATGACAAAGTGGGATTAGGTTAGCCAATGAAAATAAAGTTGTTAATCAGCTGACTTTAAAATAAGAAAATTATCCTGAATTACCCAGGTGGACCCTTTGTGATCACAAGGGTCTGTGAATGTGGAAGAGGGAGGCAGAAGAGTGAGACAGTGATTACAGGTGAGAGAAACTGAGCTGGCCCTTGCTGGTTTTGAAGATGAAATGGGGTCACAAGCCAAGGAATGCAGGCAGCCTCTAGAAGCTGAAAAAGGCAAGAAACTGGATTGTCCCCTGGAACCTGCAGAAAGAACATAACCTTGCAGACACCCTGACTTTATCCTAGTGAGACCCATTTCAGACTTCTCACCTTCAGAACTGTAAAATAATAGACGTATCTCAGAAATACTGCAGTTCAGTTCCAGATGACCCCAGTAAAGCAAATATCACAATAATGTGAGTTATGTGCATTTTCTCATTTTGCAGTGCATATAAAAGTTGTTTATACCATACCGTATTAACTGTGCAATAACATTGTCTAAAAATACAATGTACGTACTTTAATTTTAAAATATGCTATTGCTGAAAAATGCTAACAACATGAACCTTCAGCAAGACATAATGTTTTTGCTGGTGGAAGGTATTGCCTCAGTGTAATAGCTATTGGCTGATCATAGTGGTGGTTTCAGGTTGAGGTAGCTGTGGCAATTTCTTAAAATAAGACAACAATGAACTTTGTTGCATCTAGAACTCTTTTCACAAAATATTTCTCTGTAGCATAAAACGCTGTTTGATAGCATTTTATCCACACTAGTACTTCTTTCAAAATTGGAGTCAATCCTCCCAAAGCCTGACACTGCTCTGTCAATCAGGTTTATATAATATTCTAAATTCTTTGTTGTCATTTCAACAATGTTCACAGCATCTTCATCAGCAGTAGGTTCCATCTCAAGAAACGACTTCCTTAGCTCATTCAAAAGAAGCATCTCCATCCATGAAAGGAGGAGGTTATCATGAGATTGCATCAATTCAATAACATCTTCAGACTCTACTTTTAATTATACTTCTCTTGCTGTTTCCACAATATCTACAGTTATTTCTTTCACTGGAGTTTTGAAACTCTCAAAGTCATCCATGAAGGTTGGAATAAACTTCTTATAAATTCCTGTTAATGTGGATATTTTGACTTCCTCCCATGAATTACAAATGTTCTTAATGGCATCTAGAATGGTGAATTTTTTCCAGAAAGTTTTCAATTGATTTGGGCAACATCCTTCAGAGGAATAACTATCTATGGCAGCTATAGCCTTAAAAATATATTTCTTAAATAAGAGTGGGAAGTCAAAATTACTTCTTTATCCATGGGCTGCACAGTGAATGTAGTGTTAGCAGGCATAAAAACAACATTAATCTTCTTGAACATCTCCATCAGAGCTCTCAGGTGATGAGGTACATTGTCAATGAACAGTAATATTTTGAAAGAAATCTTTTTTTCTGAGCAATAAATCTCGAGAGTGGGCTTAAAATATTCAGTAAACCACGATGTAAACAGATGTACTGTCATCCAGTCTTTGTTGTTGCATTTGTAGCGCACAGGCAGAGTTGATTTAGTGAAATTCTTAAGGGCTCTAGGAGTTTTGTAATAGTCAGCACTGGCTTCAATTTAGACACTAACTTCATTAGCTCCTAACAAGAGACTAAGCCTGTCCTTTGAAGCTTTAAAGCCAGGCATTGACTTCTCTCTCTCTAGCTAGGAAAGTCCTAGATAGCATAATCTTCCAATAGAATGCTCTTTGGTTTATGCTTAAAATCTGTTGTGTAGTGTAGCCACCTTTATCAATGGCCTTAACTAGATCTTCTGGATCACTTGCTGCAGCTCGTACATCAGCACTTGGAGCTTCACCGTGCACGTTTATGTCGTGGAGAGGACTTCTTTCTTTGAACCTCATGAACCAACCAGTCCCAGCTTCAGACATTTTTTCTCACCTCTGTTAGCCTTCATAGATTTGAAGAGCTAGGGCCTTCCTCTGGATTAGGCTCTGATTTAAGGAAATGGTATGGCTGGTTTGATTTTCTATCCAGACCACTAGCACTTTCTCCATATCAAACAAAAGGCTCTTTTGCTTTCATATCATTCATGTGTTTACTAGAGTAGCCCATCTAATTACCTTCAAGAACTTTTATTTTACAGTCACAACTTAGCTAACCATTTGGCACAAGAGGCCTAGCTTTCAGCCTAACTCTTCTTTTGACATGCGTACCTTACTAAGCTTAATCATTTCTGGCTTTCGATGTGATGAAAAGATGTGTGACTCTTTCTTTCACTTAAATACATACAGGCCATTTTTTTTTTTTTATATATATACTTTAAGTTCTGGGGTACATGTGCAAAATGCAGGTTTGTTACATAGGTATACATGTGCTATGGTGGTTTGCTGCACCCATCAACCTGTCATCTACGTTAGGTATTTCTCCTAATGCTATCCCTCCCCTAGCCCCCTGACCCTCCAACAGGCCCTGGTGTGTGATGTTCCCTTCCTTGTGTCCATGTGTTCTCACTGTTCAACTCCCACTTATGAATGAGAACATGTGGTGTTTGGTTTTCTGTTCTTGTGATATTTTGCTGAGAATTATGGTTTCCAGCTTCATCCATGTCCCTGCAAAGGACATGAACTTATCCCTTTTTATGGCTGCACAGTATTCCATGGTATATATGTGCATTTTCTTTATCCAGTCTATCATTGATGGGCATTTGGGTTGGTTCCAAGTCTTTGTTATTGTGAATAGTGCTACAATAAACATACATGTGCATGTGTCTTTATAGTAGAAGGATTTATAATCCTTTGGGTATATACCCAGTAATGGGATTGCTGGGTCATATGGTATTTCTGGTTCTAGATCCTTGATGAATCGCCACACTATGTGCTACAATGGTTGAACTAATTTACACTCCCACCAACAGTGTAAAAGCGTTCCTATTTCTTCACATCCTCTCCAGCATCTGCCATTTCCTGACTTTTTAATGATTGCCATTCTAACTGGTTTGAGATGATATCTCATTGTGTTTTTGATTTGCATTTCGCTAATGACCAGTGGTGATGAGCTTTTTTTCATATGTTTTTTGGCTGCATAAATGTCTTCTTTTAAGAAGTTCATATCCTTTGTCCACTTTTTGGTGTTTTTTTTGTTTGTTTGTTTGTTTTAAATTCCTTGCAGATTCTGGATATTAGCCCTTTGTCAGATGGATAGATTGCACAAATTTTCTTCCATTCTGTAGATTGCCTGTTCACTCCGATGATAGTTTCTTTTGCTGTGCAGAAGCTCTTTAGTTTAATTAGATCCCATTTGTCAGTTTCAGCTTTTGTGGCCATTGCTTTTGGTGTTTTAGTCATGAAGTCTTTGCCCTTGCCTATGTCATGAATGGTATTGCCTAGGTTTGCTTCTGGGTTTTTATGGTTTTAAGTCTTACATTTAAGTCTTTAATCCATCATGAGTTAATTTTTGTATAAGGTGTAAGGAAGGGGTCCAGTTTCAGTTTTCTGCATATGGCTAGTCAGTTTTCCCAACACCATTTATTAAATAGGGAATCCTGTCCCCATTGCTTATTTTTGTCAGGTTTGTCAAAGATCAGATGGTTGTAGATGTGTGGTGTTATTTCTGAGGCATCTGTTCTGTTCCATTGATCTATATATCTGTTTTGGTACCAATACCATGCTGTTTTGGTTACTGTATTCTTGTGTATAGTTAGAAGTCAGGTAGTGTGATAACCTCCAGCTTTGTTCTGTTTGCTTAGGATTGTCTTGGCTAATTCTGTGAAGAAAGTCAATGGTAGCTTGATGGTGTTAGCATTGAATCTGTCCATTCTTCGGGCAGTATGGCCATTTTCACGATATTGAGTCTTCCTATCCGTGAGCATGGAATGTTTCTCCATTTGTGTCCTCTTATTTCCTTGAGCAGTGGTTTGTAATTCTCCTTGAAAAGGTCCTTTACATCCCATGTAAGTTGTATTCCTAGGTATTTAATTCTCTTTGTAGCAATTGTGAATGGGAGTTCACTCAGGATTTGGCTGTTCGTCTATTATTGGTGTATAGGAATCCTTGTGATGTTGGCACACTGATTTTGTCTCCTGAGACTTTGCTGAAGTTTTTATTAGCGTAAAGAGATTTTGGACTGAGACAGTTGGGTTTTCTAAATGTGCAATGATGACATCTGCAAACAGACAATTTGACTTCTTCTTTTCCTAGTTGAATACCCTTTATTTCTTTCTCTTGCTTGATTGCCCTGGCCAGAACTTCCAATACTATGTTGAATAGCAGTGGTGCGAGAGGGCATTCTTCTCTTGTGCCAGTTTTCAAAGGGAATGCTTCCAGTTTTTGCCCATTCAGTATGATATTGGCTGTGGGTTTGTCATAAATAGCTCTTATTATTTCGAGCTACGTTCCATCAATACCTAATTTATTGAGAGTTTTCAGCATGAAGGGTTTTTGAATTTTGTTGAAGGCATTTTCTCCATCTATTGAGATAATCATGTGGTTTTTGTCATTGGTTGTGTTTATGTGATGGATTATGTATATTGATTTGCGTATGTTGAACCAGCCTTGCATGCCAGGGATGAAGTCGACTTGATCATGGTGGATAAGCTTTTTGATGTGCTGCTGGATTTGGTTTGCCAGTATTTTATTGAGGATTTTCACATTGATGTTCATCAGGGATATAGGCCTGAAATTTTATTTTTTGTTGTGTGTCTGCCAGGTTTTGGTATCAGGATGATGCTGGCCTCATAAAATGAGTTAGGGAGGAGTCTCTCTTTTTCTATTGTTTGGAATAGTTGCAGAAGGAGCTCCTCCTTGTACCTCTGCAAGAATTCAGCTGTGAATCCATCTGGTCCTGGAATTTTTTTGGTTGGTAGGCTATTAATTACTGCCTCAATTTCAGAACTTGTTATTGGGATTTGACTTCTTCCTGGTTTAGACTTGGGAGGGTGTATGGTTCCAGGAATTTATCCGTTTCTTCTAGATTTTCTAGTTTATTTGCATAGAGGTATTTATAGTATTTTCTGATGGTAGTTTGTATTTCTGTGGGATCAGTGGTGATACCTCTTTATCATTTTTTTATTGCGTCTATTTGATTCTTCTCTCTTTTCTTCTTTATTAGTCTTGCTAGCGGTCTATCTATTTTGTTGATCTTTTCAAAAAACCAGCTCCTGGATTCATTGAATTTTTTGAAGGGTTTTTCACATCTCTATCTCCTTCAGTTCTGCTCTGCTCTTAGTTATTTCTTGGCTTCTGCTGGCTTTTGAATTTGTTTGCTCTTGCTTCTCTAGTTCTTTTAATTGTGATGTTAGGGTGTTCAATTTTAGATCTTTCTTGCTTTCTCTCGTGGGCATCTAGTGCTATAAATTTCCCTCTACACACTGCTTTAAATGTGTCCCAGAGATTCTGGTACGTTGTGTCTTTGTTCTCATTGGTTTCAAAGAACTTATTTATTTCTGCCTTTATTTCATTATTCACCCAGTAGTCATTCAGGAGCAGGTTGATCAGTTTCCAGGTAGTTGTGAAGTTTTGAGTCAGTTTCTTAATCCTGAGTTCTAGTTTGATTGCACTGTGATCTGAGAGACTGTTTGTTATGATTTCCTTTCTTTTGCATTTGCTGAGGGGTGTTTTACTTACAATTATGTGGTCAATTTTAGAATAAGAGCGATGAGGTGCTGAGAAGAATGTACATTCTATTGATTTGGGGTGGAGAGTTCTGTAGATGTCTGTTAGGGCCAGAGCTGAGTTCTGAATATCTTTGTTAATTTTCTCTCTCGTTGATCTGTCTAATATTGACAGTGGGGTGTTAAAGTCTTCTATTATTGTGTGGGAATCTAAGTCTCTTTGTAGGTCTCTAAGAACTTGGTTTATGAATCTGGGTGCTCCTGTATTGGGTGCATATACGTTTAGGATAGGTAGCCCTTCTCGTTGCGTTGATCCCTTTGCCATTATGTAATGTCCTTATTTGTTGTGTTTGATCTTTGTTGGTTTAAAGTCTGTTTTATCAGAGACTAGGATTGCAACCCCTGCTGCTTTTTTTTTTTTTTTTTTTTTTTTTTTTTTGGCTTTTCATTTGCTTGGTAAATATTCCTCCATCCCTTTACTTTGAACCTGTGTGTGTTTTTGCACATGAGAGTCTCCTGAATACAACACACTGATGGGTCTTGACTCTTTATCCAATTTGCCAGTCTGTGTCTTTTAATTTGGGCATCTAGCCCTTTTACATTTAAGGTTAATATTGTTATGTGTGAATTTGAACCTGTCATTATGATGCTAGTTGGTTATTTCATCTGTTAGTTGATGCAGTTTCTTCATAGCGTCGATGGTGTTTACAATTTGGTATATTCCTACAGTGGCTGGTACCAGTTTTACCTTTCCATATTTAGTGTTTTCTTCAGGAGTTCTTGTAAGGCAGGCCTGGTGGTGACAGAAGCTTTCAGCATTTACTTGTCTGTAAAGGATTTTATTTCTCCTTCGCTTATGAAGCTTAGTTTGCCTGGATACGAAATTCTGGGTTGAACATTCTATTCTTTAAGAATGTTGAATATTGGCCCCCACACTCCTGACTTGTAGAGTTTCTGCAGAGAGATCCATGGTTAGTCTGAGGGACTTCCCTTTGTGGGTAACCCGACCTTCCTCTCTGACTGCCTTTAACATTATTTCCTTCATTTCAACCTTGGTGAATCCAATGATTATGTGTTTTGGGGTTGCTCTTCTCAAGGAGTATCTTTTATGGTGTTCTATTTCCTGAATTTTAATGTTGGCCTGTCTTACTAGGTTGTGGAAGTTCTCTTGGATAATATCCTGAAGTTTTCCCACTTGGAAAACTTGGTTTTCGAAGTTTTCCAACTTAGTTCCATTCCCCCTGTCACTTAGAGGTACACCAATCAAATGTAGATTTGGTCTTTTCACATATTCCCATATTTCTTGCAGGCTTTGTTTCTTTTCATTCTTTTTTCTCTAATCTTGTCTTCACACTTTATTTCATTAAGTTGATCTTCAATCTCTGATATCCTTTCTTTCACTTGATCGATTCGGCTATTGATACTTGTGTATGCTTCACGAAGTTCTCGCGCTGTTTTTCAGCTCCATCAGGTCATTTATGTTCTCTAAACTGGTTATTCTAGTTAGCAATTCATCTAACCTTTTTTCAAGGTTTTTAGCTTCCTTGTATTGGGTTAGAACGTGTTTCTTTGGCTCAGAGGAGTTTGTTATTACCCACCTTCTGAAGCCTACTTCTGTCAGTTCATCAAACTCATTCTCCGTCCTGTTTTGTTTTCTTGCTGGGAAGGAGTTGTGATCCTTTGGAGGAGAAGAGGTTCTGGTTTTTGGAATTTTCAGCCTTTTTGCTCTGGTTTCTCCCTATCTTCATCCATTCATCTACCTTTGGTTTTTGATGTAGGTGACCTTCGTATGGGGTCTCTGAGTGGATATCCTTTTTGTTGATGTCTATGATATTCCTTTCCGTTAGTTTTTCTTCTAATAGGCCCCTCTGCCACACGTCTGCTGGAGTTTGCTGGAGGTCCACTCCAGACCCTGTTTTCCTGGGTATCACCAGCAGAGGCTGCAGAACAGCAAAGACTGCTGCCTGTTCCTTCCTCTGGAAGCTTCATCCCAGAGGGTCACCCGCCAGATGCCAGTGAGAGCTCTCCTGTATGAGGTGTCTGTCGACCCCTACTGGGAGGTGTCTCCCAATCAGGAGACACCGGGTTCAGGGACCCACTTGAGGAAGCAGTCTGACCCTTAACAGAGCTCGAACACTGTGCTGGGAGATCTGCTGCTCTCTTCAGAGTCATCAGGCGGGGAAACGTTTACATCTGCTGAAGCCGCGCCCACAGCCACCCCTTCCCGCAGGTGCTCTGTCCCAGGGAGTTGGGGGTTTTATCTATAAACCCCTAACTGGGGCTGCTGCCCTTTCTTTCGGAGATGCCCTGCCCAGTGAGGAGGAATCCAGAGAGGCAGTCTGGCCACAGAGGCTTTGCTGAGCTTCAGTGGGCTCTGCCCAGTTCCGTCTTCCTGGCAGCTTTGTTTACACTGTGAACTACTCAAGCTTCAGCAGTGGTGGACACCTGTCCCACCACCAACCTGGAGCATTCCAGGTCAACCTCAGACTGCTGTGCTGGTAGCCCAAATTTCAAGCCAGTGGATTTTAGCTTGCTGGGCTCTGTGGGGGTGGGACCCCTAAGCCAGACCACTTGGCTCCTGGCTTCAGCCCCCTTTCCAGGGGAGTGAATGATTCTGTCCCGCTGGCATTCCAGGAGCCACTGGGATATGGAAAAAAAAAAAACAAAACAAAATTCCTGTAGCTAGTCTGGTGTCTGCCCAAATGGCTGCCCAGTTTTGGGCTGGAAACTTAGGGCCCTGGTGGCGTAGGCACTGTAGGGAATATCCTGGTCTGCAGGTTGCAAAGACCATGGGAAAAGCACAGTATCTGGGCCAGAGTGCACAATTCCTCATGGCACAGTCCCTCACGGCTTCCCTTGGCTAGGAGAGGGAGCTCCCCAACCCCTTGCGCTTCCTAGGGAGGCGACACCCCACCCTGCTTCTGCTTGCCCTCCATGGGCTGCACCCACTGTTCAACCAGTTCCAATGAGATGAACCGGGTACCTCAGTTGGAAATGCAGAAATCACCTGCCTTCTGCGTTGATCTCACTGGGAGCTGCAGACTGGAGTTGTTTCTATTTGGCCGTCTTGCCGCAACCGGCCATTGTAGGGTTTTAAATTGGCCTAATTTCAATGTTGTGTTTCAGGAAATAGGAGGGTCCAAAGAGAGGGTGGGAGATTGGAGAATGTCCGGATGGTGGAGCAATCAGAACACACACAGCATTTATTAATTTACCATCTTATGTGGGTGGAATTCACGGTGTCCCCAAACAATCACAGTAGTAACATCAAAGGTCACAGATCACCATAACGGATATAGTAAAAATAGAAAAGTTTGAAATACTGAAAGAAAAACCAAAATGTGATGCAGAGATACAAAGTGAGCTGAGGTATGCCTGCATATTTGTGTTGTTTCAGGCCACTGAGTTTGTGATAATTTATTTTAGCAGCAATAGAAGATTAATACAGTAATCATCTGGTAAATGGTCAAGCCTGTAACTGTTTAATTATGACCCAAAGTGATTAGTCCGTATCTCCAAATACCTTGGCCATGTTCCTTTTACAACATGCCAGACAGACCTGAAAGCAAAGTTGTTAGAATGAGAAATCAGTTGTCCCTAATAAATACATATTGATGCCCATTCTACTTTGAAACTTCAGTAACAAAATAAATTGCTACTCTCTCACCAAGGAAATTAAATAAGATTACATTTTTGAAAAGTACATTCATATTCCATGTGTTGTGTCATATCAATTTACGTTATTGTTAACAATTATATATAAAAATGTATATGTGTTTTCTAAAGCATATCTGACAATATTTCTAAAGTGTCCAATCATGAATTTGACATCAATCTACAGAATTAGAAACACTCCAAAAATAGAACCATTGTCTGGAAATGGTAAGCAACTCATCACTGGGAATAATCAAGCAAAAGACCTTGCCTGGATGTAAGAGATGAAATTCTTGCACTTAGTAGGAGATTGGGTTCAATGACCTTGAAATTTCTTTCTAATTCCTAGTTTAACAGAAGTGTTCTTAATAAAGAGAATATTGACAGTGAAATCATAGGCAGGAGGAGATATTTTAAGTAGTCTCATTAAATATAAGAAGCTGACAACATGGCCCCTGGGAGACTTTTAAGTCACTATCTGATCAGTTTCAAAGTGAAATATAAATACAATTTAGGAAAAGAACTAACAAGCCACTTAAAATAATAATTGTAAAACTATATAATTGTTTGCTGAGTATTTAAAAATGATCAAAGTTGAAGCTATTTAGTTTAGAACTCTTATTTATGTATTAAGAGGACTCTTTTTTACAACAGCTTGAAGATATTATGTTACAATCATCACTTGAGAATATTTTATTGTTAATAAATTAAGCAAGTCTATGGTAAATTTCTATAACTCGAATCAAGGTACTCAGCATTAAAAAACAAAAATCCCTTCACATAAAATGTTATATGTTTGGTATATTATTTTTGGTTTTTGGCAGCAAATACCACTTAAGTGCTGCTATGGTCTGATTTTTTGTATAACTGGAAAATTCATATGTTGAGATTCTAACCCCCAAGCTGATGGTAGTAAGCAGCAGGTGGATCCTTTTGGGATATGATTAAGTCATGAGGGCAGAGCCCTTATGAATGAGATTGGTGCCCTTATAAAATAGCTTCAAGGGAGCGTCTTTATCCCTTCCACCATGTGAAAATACAGTGAAAATGTGTCATCTGGGAACCAGAAAGCAGGCCCTTACCAGACAGTGAATTTGTCAGCACCTTGATCTTGGACTTCTGAGCCTCCGGAACTGTGAGAAATAAATTTCTGTTGTTTATAATCTACTCAGTTTATGGTATTTTGCTTTAGCTGGCCAAATGGACTAAAGTGTTATGCAGGCAATCCACTCTTCTCTTTTTTAAGTTAATGGATATTATAAAATTACCTGATTATTGCATTAGTAAGTATGAGTTCTTAAGACAAAAGCAAAATAAAATGAAATGTTCTCCTCAAAGAAGAATAAACTATTTTGTTTATGCCTCATCTATTTCCTATACTCGATTATCTTGCATCCTGTCTTCATCACCAGAACATCTAAGAGATCTGCTTGACTGGGGAGGTTAAATACTGGAAGGCTTAACATTCTCCAGAATTCAGATCTGTTTGGTCATCTCCACACAGTGTATCAACTTAGGACAAGAAAATGGTACCTCGATAGGATGGAGCCTGTTTGCCTAGAGTGTGAATGCTGTCCAATTCCTACTCCTTCTAAACCAACGTTGCCTTTCTCTTCTGCAACTCTCAGGATTAACTCCATATCAAAGCAGGTTTAGCGGGGAAGAGAAGACATACATTTGACCACAGATCACAATTAGTATCACTGTGATGGATCCAGAGTCCACCCTGGTCCTTAGAAATGGTAGAAAAGGTGTTCATAACTCCCTGAATAACTTGTGAAGCACCAGTCAGGTCCACAAATGTTTCCCTCCTATATGTTCTCCACTGAAGAGTCTTTGGAGGCTTGAGTTGTTCTAGGACTGTAGGACCCCCTGTTAAAATACCAGTACTCCTAGGACAACTTGAGTGCTCTAGCATAAATATAATTGAGGACATAGCAGTAATATGGAATCTGAGGCCTCCATTCCAGGCAAAAAGAGTTTATAAACTCAAAATCTTGATCTTAAAATATGATTTGGTACCTATCTTATTTCAGAGTGTAACCTATTAAAAGTTCCATTGGTCCAAAGTTTTACTGTTCCCAAAGCCAAAGTGTTTACCTACATGTAGCATTCCCAAAAGACAAAAAAAAAAAAAAAAAAAAAATTAAACTGTGAGTGTATAAGCTCGTTTATGTGTGAATTTTCTGTAGTAAACAACCAAACATAATAAATTCCAAAATTAAAGCACATGAGTTAAAATGTTATCTTTGAATTTTTGACATATTTTTGACATGCTCAGTTACTGGAGAAAATGTCTAAGAAATCTTTTCTCCTGCAAGATTAGAACAGCAAAATGTGTGTGTGTGTGTTTTTGTTTTAGTGAATACTAAATGATAAACTTACATCAGAATTAAATCTCAACTGGCAAATGTTGCATGATATGATTTGCTTTCTTCGATGGGGAAGAGGAACCCCGAATGTATGGTTTATTACAGCTTTCTGAATCGGGTCCATCTGTAATGAGAAAAAAGAAATACAACAAATAGAAATAAAGCTTGTCAGTTCCATTGGAATTTTGCCTATTTCATTAAAGAACCAATCTGTACAGCTTCAATCTACTGCTCACATTATAAAGAACCTTTTTATTCTAAGAAACAACATTTTTACTTTCTTGGAAAATAGATAACGTTAAGCCTAAAGCTCAGTATGATAAGGAAATGATAAATGTACCCATTAGAGTCTGCATGCTAACTGTTTTTGTCATTTAAAAGCAACAATTGTCTCAGTTTAATAACCCTCAAATATAATTAAAGATTTATCAAAATTCAAGTTATTGCTAATGCCAGCAATCTAACACAGAAGTATGTCTGTACCATTGCCCAAAAATGGACTTCAAAGTAGACTGGTCAGCTGGGAAGCCATGAAAATAAATTATACACCATTATCCAACATCAACCTTAGCTATGTTTGGTATCTTTTAGACTCTAAGAATATAATATGCAAATCCTGCTTTCTAATAATTGAAACATGGAGATGTTAAGTCATTCAGCAATCACTTGTTGAGCACCTAGTATAGAATGTTAACCTATGGACTTACTGTGGGGTGCCAGAGATTTGGGGCCAGATATCAGTTATCTCCCTCCATTCTGTTTCCAGGACAGGACAAACAACAAAAACATAATGTCAGCAATCCAGCTCTGATAAAGTTTAATGTCCCTTCACCAGGGCTTTGTCCTATGGTGGTTCTGGCTGGAGTGCAGTGGCGGGATCATAGCTCACTGCGGCCTCAAACTCTTGGGTTCAAGCAGTCCTCCCACTTCAGCCTCCCAAGTAGTTGGGAGTACAGGCTTGAACCACACACCCAGCCCCTGATCTTAATTCTTTCATGTAACTTCTTTCACTATCCTTGTCTATTAAAGTTGTGATGAAGCTTAAATGTGATAATTCATGAATTTACTTAGGATAGTCAGTCTGGGCACATTAAGTAGATGCTGGCTATTATATGTTCTGTGTTGTAGCACATGTGAAGATCAAGGTTAATATCAGCCTCAAACTCTATAGTCAGTTGGCACATTTCCCATTTTTTCCCATGATGAGATACAAAGTACTTACAAGAGTCTTCATAATAGATTGAGATAGATCAGAAATTTGATACACTCAAAAGTGCTCAGAATGTGTCAGAAATGACTCTCTAATATTCAGCTTCTGTGACACATTATTGTTCATTAATTCCCCTAAACAAGTCATTTATCAATTTCGTCTCCTTTTGTGTTTCTCAAATCACTGGAATCAGTCAGTTCACAGGCTCTCTCCACTGGAAGGAAGGAGAAAGTTTCTGACTCCTTTGTATTCACAACTCCTCTTTTGTTGTCTAGGTACTCTTAACATGCGGTTCTGAATAATAACAATAGGAACAACAATAAAAATAGTAGCAGTTAGCATTTATTGTAATGCTTTCCATAGGCTAATCACTGGACTAGCTGATTTACATATTACATGGTTACAATGATAAAGGAGGAGAACTCATGGGTATAATCATTTTTCTTTTCCACCTTCCCTTTAAATTTATTATCTGATATTAACCGTTGCCCAAATTCTGGATGAAGCTCAGTCTACCCTCATTTTTCTGGTCACTTTTAGGTATTCACAAATTATAGGCCGGTCACGGTAGCTCATGCCTGTAATCCCAGCACTTTGGGAGGCCAAGGCAGGCAGATTACTTGAGGTCAGGAGTTCGAGACCAGCCTGGCCAACATGGTAAAACTTTGTCTCTACTAAAAAATACAAGAAAATTAGCCAGGCATGGTGGCAGGTGCCTGTAATCCCAGCTGTTTGGGAGGCTGAGGCAGGAGAATCGCTTGAATCCAGATTGCAGTGAGCTGAGATCATGCCACTCCATTTCAGCCTGGGTGACAGAGTGAGACTCTGTCTCAAAAAAACAAATTATAGGATCACCTCTCTCCTTTACTAGTGAATTCTATAATATTTTCTTTTTATCTGATTTTATTTAGGTATTGTATAATTTACATACAATAAAAGTCACCAGTATTAAGTGTACAAATGAAATGTGACAAGCGCATCGAGTGAGGATAATTATCACACAGACCTTTTCCACTATCTGGACAAGTTCCCTCTTACCCCTGTGTGGTCATTCTCTGCCTCCTACTCCCAGATCCTGAAACTACTGGCCTGCTTTCTGTCAATGTATTTTTCCATTTCTATCTCTGTATTTTGCCATTTCATATAAATGGTATCATACAGTATGTGGTTGTTTGTGTTTGGAAACTATTGTTTAATACAGTGGTGCTTAGATTCATCCATGTTGTTACATGTATTAGTAGCTTGTTCCTTTTTATTGCTTAGTAGTATTCTTTTGTTAGGATGCATTACATGTATTTATCCATTTGCCATTGGTGAACATTTCATTATTTTCAGTACATTCTTTGATCTTCTTAAGTCTGAATATGCAACCTAAGATCATTCCTAAAATCAGTTAAGTGTCTTAATCTAAATATTAAAACAATTTAAAATTGCAGTATCTCTTCCTTAGGTTGGGCCTGCTGTAGAATAGCAGTATGAAGGGCCACAGAACATAGTACAGGATTCTTCTCTACATATATTGCCAAGTCCCTCACCCCAGCTAAGCTTCTGTTTTTTTTTTTTAATTAATTTATTATTATTATACTTTAAGTTCTAGGGTACATGTGCATAATGTGCAGGTTTGTTACATATGTATACTTGTGCCATGTTGGTGTGCTGCACCCATCAACTCGTCAGCACCCATCAACTCGTCATTTACATCAGGTATAACTCCCAGTGCAATCCCTCCCCCCTCCCCCCTCCCCCCTCCCCATGATAGGCCCCGGTGTGTGATGTTCCCCTTCCCGAGTCCAAGTGATCTCATTGTTCAGTTCCCACCTATGAGTGAGAACATGCGGTGTTTGGTTTTCTGTTCTTGTGATAGTTTGCTAAGAATGATGGTTTCCAGCTGCATCCATGTCCCTACAAAGGACACAAACTCATCCTTTTTTATGGCTGCATAGTATTCCATGGTGTATATGTGCCACATTTTCTTAATCCAGTCTGTCACTGATGGACATTTGGGTTGATTCCAAGTCTTTGCTATTGTGAATAGTGCCGCAATAAACATACGTGTGCATGTGTCTTTATAGCAGCATGATTTATAATCCTTTGGGTATATACCCAGTAATGGGATGACTGGGTCATATGCTTCTAAACCTTCCTCAATCTTATTTTCTCAGAACCAACATTAACAATGCACAGAGCTTGAGAAAGCCTAGAGCCACACAAATGTGTGAATATGCGCTGCTTCAATAGCCCTCATTCTGCTCTCTAGGTTCATTCTTCTTTTTTTTTTTTTTTTTTTTTTTTGAGGCGGAGTCTCGCTCTGTTGCCCAGGCTGGAGTGCAGTGGCCAGATCTCGGCTCACTGCAAGCTCCGCCTCCTGGATTTACACCATTCTCCTGCCTCAGCCTCTGGAGTAGCTGGGACTACAGGCGCCCGCCACCACGCCCGGCTAGTTTTTTTTTTTTGTACTTTTTAGTAGAGACGGGGTTTCACTGTGTTAGCCAGGATGGTCTCGATCTCCTGACCTCGTGATCCGCCCGTCTCGGCCTCCCAAAGTGCTGGGATTACAGGCTTGAGCCACCGCGCCCGGCAGGTTCATTCTTCTATCACTTCTATAAAGACAACCACAGAGAACACTGAAGGGTAATTTTCCCTTCAGCTACCAGCTGACGGAAAAATTAAAAGCAGAAAGAGGTCATTGACTTACAGGTAGTTGCCTTACCATGTTCTCTTGTGTACATTCTGTGCACAAATGGTGTGTGTTTCTATCAGGGAATAAGGTGAATTATGCCTATAACCCATTAAGGAATATTGAAGTCCCCTTATAATGATACTTTGAAATAAAAATGAACTGTGTATGTATCAAAGATGCGCTCTGAAAATACATACTGCTGAATTTTTATCATATGTTGGTGATCAGGGTATTAATTTCGGTTTTTTTAGTAACACTGGTATGGCAGTGACCACATTTAATCCAAATTTGTAGAGGAGGTATTTTGGTACTAGTCACTTCATGCAAATGTAATATAGTCTTTAGATTAAGTTATTTTGTTTGAATTGAATGATGTTCTGATCACTGTGGCTATAAAATCAGATTTCAAAATGCAAAGTGGTATATTCTGCAGAGACAATTTTATTTCCCAGAATACTTAAAAAAACTGAGCTGAATTACCTTTTAAAGATGGATTTCACAAACTATAGATAAACCATCAAAAGTAATTATCTTTTATCCCTTTAGAAATCTAGTATAACAAAATAAGTTTTAATATCTTTAATAAAAATCATATTCATACATATATATACAACCATTTACAATGAGGAATTATGAAAGGGCAAAATGTAAATAATAACCAGGTCTGTTATAAATAGTTAACTAAATGATACCACATGCTGTATAACTAAAAGTAGCCTCTACTGTCAAATCAGGGGACACATACAGAGCTAGTTTGATCATTTTCCCTAAGCTTATCTTTATTTACTATTATAATCAAATATTTTATATAAAAAGAAAGTCATGTATGTTGTTTTTCTCTCCAGGAGCCAATGGGTCTGATCTGTCAAAATAGTAACATCTTATTTTGTGTATGCACATTATCGTCAAGAATTTTTCTACAAAATCTGTCTCAAGCAATGCCAGTATGTGTGGTAGGCAGGAAACAAAGGGGTTCTTGGGTCAGATAAGGTGTAGAAAATCAAAGTACTACAACCTAGACATTTAACAGCACACAACAGAATATTACAATCTGTGAGATGTTATACAAGAAAAATATGTTTTAAATGCATGATTTCTAACTTCGTATAACCAAGGCTTTTTTTTTTTTAAATTTACCATCATTGTTCAATGCATACATTTTAGAAAATAGTGATCTGAGAAAGAAAATTATTTTAAAACTATAAGTAAAATGTAAAGGTTTCAATACAATAATAGACACCAAAGGAAGAATGTAATACATAGAAACTTCAGATATATTTCACCTAACCTGTGCAGCACTAAATTAAAAGAAATGGTAAAATCTGCATCGTATTTTAGGATATATTTATTCGATTTCCAAATTGTGATTTTTCGAAAGCTAGAGATTTCTAAACCTATTAATCAACTACGCAAACAAACAAAAGTGAAGAATGATACACTAGCTATTGACATGCTTACCCAAACTCTAGGCTAAAATTGAATTTCAAACTCAGCCCATGGCCTTATTTAAAGCCAAATGAATATGTTTTTCTTCATTTCAGGCTGAAGAACCTTTGCATTTCTATCTAAGGCCTAGGTTTTTCCCTCACCTCCCCTCTGGGGATTCTGCCAAATTGATTTGTAAATGAACATACAGGGGACATGCTTCAAGTACAGCAGCCACAGCTCAAGGTTTCCTTCTCTAGGACTCCTGTTGTATTTTCAGGGAGGATGAAGCTTAACCCTGAGTTTACAGTTCCTGCTCTAAGAGACCTCTTCTCTCTGTGTTCCTATTATTACTGTGGCTTTCACAATTTCACAGTTTTTAAATCAAAGAATAACAACTCAAATGCCAGGAAGTTTAGAAGTCCAGAAATAAAAAGGTTGTCTTTTTCAGCTGGTATTTGTATGTAATAATGTCCAGTGACAATAACTTTAAAGGTTACACTTACAGGCACTTTCTATGTGTTTGATGGTCATAGAATTTTTATCCTTAAGTTACTGAGGAGCTTTTATGGCCCTTTGTTCAATATCACATAACTAGTAAGTGGCAGACTTGCTAACACAAGCCTCCCACCGTACCCCTGTGAGTCTCTCAGGCACCATAATCAAGCTTTGTAATATTCATCATATTCAAATATGAACATTTGTGACTCTCCAGTATGAAGTGACACTGAGTGGAGATCCTGGTGTATTTATTACATGGACTTTGAATTAGTAAAATGTTTTTATATTACCCATATTCATACGTTAAAAAACATTAAAAATTCCGTAAAATCTCACTGCCACAAAATTTTTCCATTTGAAAAATTCCATTTTTCTCCTTTTTCTTTAACTTTTTAAATGGACAAATAACTTACACACAAAAAGTACATATATTTTAAGTGTACCCTTTGCAGATTTTTTAAAAAATACAATTTGGGCTTGAATACAGTTTTATTTAGCCATGGATCATCTCAAAATATACAAACATGCAATCCCCACTCAAAAACTCATTACTTCGCCATCTAGTCAAAGAACTTAGTTAATAAATTAGACAGTTAAATACAACTTCAGTACATTACAACATATTTTAGAACAATATATTCAGACATTAGTACTAACAAAATAGTGGCCTAAGAGGTTTTTTTCTTTTGCATTGGCAGAGAGCTTCTCATTCTAAAGAGCTGTTTCTAAAGCCTGTTTCATCAAGGTTTGCAACATAGTCTCCTTAATTTATTTTTCCTAAGGACATCTTTTACCAGCCATAAAAAATTAGAGAAAGTTTTTCTTCTTCCTTCTTCTCTCTCCTCTTCCTCCTCCTTCCCCTCCCCCCCACCTCCCCCTCCCCTCCTCCCCTTCCCCTCCTTCCCCTCCCCACCTCCCCCTCCTCCCCCTCCCCTCCTTCCCCTCCTCCCCCTCCCCACCTCCCCCTCCCCTCCTCCCCACCTCCCCCTCCCCACCTCCCCCTCCCCTCCTCCCCACCTCCCCCTCCCCTCCTCCCCCTCCCCACCTCCCCCTCCCCTCCCCACCTCCCCCTCCCCTCCTCCCCCTCCCCACCTCCCCCTCCCCCACCTCCCCCTCCCCCTCCCCCTCCCCTCCCCTCCTTCCCCTCCCCCTCCCCCTCCCCTCCCCTCCTTCCCTTCCCCTCCATCTCCTTCCCTTCCCTTCCTCCTTCCCCTTCCCCTCCCCCTCCCTCTCCTCAGACATAAAAATTTAGAGAAAGTTTGTCTTCTTTCTTCTTCTCCCTCCCCCTCTCTGGCTCCTCCTCCCTGTCCCCCTTCTTCCCCTCCCCTTCCTTCTCCCCCTCCTCCTCCTCCTCCCCCTCCACCCCCTCCACCTTCTTCTGTGAAGGCAGATATTCTTTCTCAGAACATGGCCCAAGATAATGCTCCTTTACTTTTGTGATAGTTGTGTTTTTTTTTTTTTTTTTTTGGGGGGGGGAACGGAGTCTCTCTCTGTCACCCAGGCTGGAGTGCAGTGGCGTGATCTCGGCTCACTGCAAGCTCCGCTTCCCGGGTTCATGCCTTTCTCCTGCCTCAGCCTTCCTAGTAGCTGGGACTACAGGCGCCCACCACCACGCCTGGCTACTTTTTTGTGTTTTTAGTAGAGATGGGGTTTCACCGTGTTAGCCAAGGTGGTCTCGATATCCTGACCTCATGATCCGCCCACCTAGGCCTCCCAAAGTGCTGGGATTACAGGTGTGAGCCACCGCGCCCGGCCACTTTTGTGATAGTTTTTTTCTTTTTTTTTTTTTTAATTAAGTTATAGGGTACATGTGTACAACGTGCAGGTTTGTTACATATGTATACATGTGCCATGTTGTTGTGCTGCACCCATTAACTTGTCATTTACCTTAGGTATATCTCCTAATGCTATCCCTCCCACCTCCACCTCCCCCCTCCCCACAATAGGAGCTGGTGTGTGATGCTCCCATTCCTGTGTCCAAGTGATCTCATTGCTCAATTCCCACCTATGAGTGAGAACATACAGTGTTTGGTTTTCTGTTCTTGGAATAGTTTGCTGAGAATGATGGTTTCCAGCTGCATCCATGTCCCTACAAAGGAAATGAACTCATCCTTTTTAAGGCTGCATAGTAGTTTCTGTGCCACATTTTCTTAATCCAGTCTGTTATTGATGGACATTTGAGTTAGTTCCAAGTCTTTGCTATTGTGAATAGTACCGCAATAAATATACGTGTGCATGTGTCTTTATAGCAGCATGATTTATAATCCTTTGGGTATATATCCAGTAATGGGATGACTGGATCAAATGGTATTTCTGGTTCTAGATCCTTGAGGAATCGCCACACTGTTTTCCACAATGGTTGAACTAGTTTACAGTCCCACCAACAGTGTAAAAGTGCTCCTATTTTTCCACATCCTCTCCAGCACCTGTTCCCTGACTTTTTAATGATCACCATTCTAACTGGTGTGAGATGGTATCTCATTGTGGTTTTGATTTGCATTTCTCTGATGGCCAGTGATGATGAGCATTTTTTCATGTGTCTGTTGGCTGCATAAATGTCTTCTTTTGAGAAGTGTCTGTTCATATCCTTTGCCCACTTTTTGATGGGGATGTTTTTTCCTTGTAAATTTGTTTCGAGTTCTTTGTAGGTTCTGGATATCAATACCGAATTTATTGAGAGTTTTTAGCATGAAGGGCTGTTGAATTTTGTCAAAGGTCTTTTCTGCATCTATTGAGAAAATCATGTGGTTTTTGTCTTTGGTTCTGTTTATATGCTGGATTACGTTTATTGATTTGCATATGTTGAAACAGCCTTGCATCCTAGGGATGAAGCCCACTTGATCATGGTGGATAAGCTTTTTGATTTGTGCTGGATTCAGTTTGCCAGTATTTTATTGAGGATTTTTGCATCGATGTTCATCAGGGATATTGGTCTAAAATTCTCTTTTTTTGTTGTATGTCTGTCAGGCTTTGGTATCAGGATGATGTTGGCCTTGTAAAATGAGTTAGGGAGGATTCCCTCTTTTTCTATTGATTGGAATAGTTTTAGAAGGAATGGTACCAACTCCTCCTTGTACCTCTGGTAGAATTCGGCTGTCAATCCGTCTGGTCCTGAACTTTTTTTGGTTGGTAGGCTATTAATTATTGCCTCAATTTCAGAGCCTGCTATTGGTCTATTCAGGGATTCAACTTCTTCCTGGTTTAGTCTTGGGAGAGTGTAAGTGTCCAGGAAATTATCCATTTCTTCTAGGTTTTCTAGTTTATTTGCGTAGAGGTGTTTATAGTATTCTCTGATGGTAGTTTGTATTTCTGTGGGGTCGGTGCTAATATCCCCTTTATCATTTTTACTGCATCTATTTGATTCTT
Source organism: Chlorocebus sabaeus (assembly GCF_047675955.1). NCBI lineage: Eukaryota > Metazoa > Chordata > Mammalia > Primates > Cercopithecidae > Chlorocebus > Chlorocebus sabaeus. The sequence goes on from NC_132918.1 coordinate 66,937,294, forward strand.
CTCCCTTTTCTTCTTTATTAGTCTTGCTAGCGGTCTATCAATTTTGTTGATCTTTTCAAAAAACCAGCTTCTGGATTCATTGATTTTTTTGGAAGGTTTTTTGTGTCTCTATGTCCTTCAGTTCTGCTCTGATCTTAGTAATTTCTTGCCTTCTGCTAGCTTTTGAATGTGTTTGCTCTTGCTTCTCTAGTTCTTTTAATTGTGATGTTAGGGTGTCAATTTTAGATCTTTCCTGCTTTCTCTTGTGGGCATTTCGTGCTATAAATTTCCCTCTACACACTGCTTTAAATGTGTCCCAGAGATTCTGGTATGTTGTATCTTTGTTCTCATTGGTTTCAAAGAACATCTTTATTTCTGCCTTCATTTTGTTATGTACCCAGTAGTCATTGAGGAGCAGGTTGTTCAGTTTCCATGTAGTTGAGCAGTTTTGATTGAGTTTCTTAGTCCGGAGTTCTAGTTTGATTGCACTGTGATCTGAGAGACAGTTTGTTATAATTTCTGTTCTCTTACATTTGCTGAGGAGTGCTTTACTTCCAACTATGTGGTCAGTTTTGGAATAAGTGCATTGTGGTGCTGAGAAGAATGTATATTTTGTTGATTTGGGGTGGAGAGTTCTGTAAATGTCTATTAGGTTTGCTTGGTGCAGAGTTGAGTTCAAGTCCTGGATATCCTTGTTAACTTTCTGTCTCATTGATCTGTCTAATGTTGACAGTGGGGTGTTGAAGTCTTCCATTACTATTGTATGGGAGTCTAAGTCTCTTTGTAAGTCTTTAACGACTTGCTTTATGAATCTGGGTGCTCCTGTATTGGGTGAATATATATTTAGGATAGTTAGCTCTTCCTGATGAATTGATCCCTTTACCATTATGTAATGGCCTTCTTTGTCTCTTTTGATCTTTGGTGGTGTAAAGTCTGTTTTATCAGAGACTAGGATTGCAACTCCTGCTTTTTCTTGTTCTCCATTTGCTTGGTAGATCTTCCTCCATCCCTTTATTTTGAGACTATGTGTGTCTGCATGTGAGATGGGTCTCCTGAATACAGCCGACTGATGGGTCTTGACTCTATCCAGTTTGCCTGTCTGTGTCTTTTAATTGGAGCATTTAGTGCATTTACATTTAAGGTTAATATTGTTATGTGTGAACTTGATCCTGTCATGATGTTAGCTGGTTATTTTGCTTGCTAGTTGATGCAGTTTCTTCCTAGCATCGATGGACTTTACATTTTGACATGTTTTTGCAATGGCTGGTACCTGTTGTTCCTTTCCATGTTTATTGCTTCCTTCTGGATCTCTTGTAGGGCAGGCCTGGTAGTGACAAAATCTCTAAGCATTTGCTTGTCTGTAAAGGATTTTATTTCTCCTTCACTTATGAAACTTAGTTTGGCTGGATATGAAATTCTGGGTTGAAAATTCTTTTCTTTAATAATGTTGAATATTGGCCCCCACTCTCTTCTGGCTTGGAGAGTTTCTGCCAAGAGATCTGCTGTTAGTCTGATGGACTTCCCTTTGTGGGTAACCTGAGCTTTCTCTCTGGCTGCCCTTAACATGTTTTCCTTCATTTCAACTTTGATGAATCTGACAATTATGTGTCTTGGAGTTGATCTTCTCGAGGAGTATCTTTGTGACGTTCTCTATATTTCCCGAATTTGAATGTTGGCCTGCCTGTCTAGGTTGGGGAAGTTCTCCTGGATAATATCCTGCACAGTGTTTTCCAACTTGGTTCCATGCTCCCCGTCACTTTCAGTTACACCAGTCAGATGTAGATTTGGTCTTTTCACATAGCTCCATATTTCTTGGAGGCTTTGTTCATTTCTTTTTATTCTTTTTTCTCCACAATTCTCTTCTTGCTTCATTTCATTCATTTGATCTTTGATCGCTGATACTCTTTCTTTCAGTCGATTGAGTCGGTTACTGAAGCTTGTGCATTTGTCACGTAGTTCTCGTGTTATGGTTTTTATCTCTATCAGTTCTTTTAAGGTCTTCTCTGCATTGGTTATTCTAGTTATCCATTCATTTATTCTTTTTTCAAGGTTTTTAGTTTCTTTGCACTGGTTACGTAGTTCCTCCTTTAGCTCTGAGAAGTCTGATCGTCTGAAGCCTTCTTCTCTCAACTCGTCAAAGTCATTCTCCGTCCAGCTTTGTTCTGTTGCTGGCAATGAGCTGCGCTCCTTTCGAGGGGTAGATGCGCTCTGATTTTTTGAATTTCCAGTTTTTCTGCACTGCTTTTTCCCCATCTTTGTGGTTTTATCTGCCTTTGGTCTTTGATGATGGTGGTGTAGTGATGGGGTTTTGGTGTGGGTGTCCTTTCTGTTTGTTAGTTTTCCTTCTATCAATCAGGACCCTCAGCTGTAGGTTTGTTGGAGTTTGCTTGAGGTCCACTCCATACCCTGTTTGCCTGGGTATCAGCAGCAGAGGCTGCAGAAGAGTGAATATTGCTGAACAGCAGTTGTTGCTGCCTGATCATTCCTCTGGAAGCTTCGTCTCAGAGATGTACCCAGCCGTGTGAGGTGTGAGGTGTCGGTCTGCACCTAGTGGGGTATGTCTCCCAGTTAGGCTACTCAGGGGTAAGGGACCCACTTGAGCAGGCAGTCGGTCTGTTCTTAGATCTCAGCCTCCGTGCTGGGAGATCCATTGCTCTCTTCAAAGCTATCAGACAGGGGCATTTACCTCTGCTGAGGTTTCTGCTGCTTTTTGTTTAGCTATACCCTGCCCCCAGAGGAGGAGTCTACAGAGGCAGGCCGGCCTCCTTGAGCTGTGGTGGGCTCCACCCAATTCGAGGTTCCCAGTGACTTTGTTTACCCACTTCAGCCTCAGCAATGGTGGGCGCCCCTCCCCCAGCCTTGCTGCTGCCTTGCAGTTAGATCTCAGACTGCTGTGCTAGCTTGAGGGAGGCTCAGTGGGCGTGGGACTCTCCAGGCCAGGTATGGGATATAATCTCCTGGTGTGCTGTTTGCTAAGACCCTTGGTAAAGCGCAGTATTAGGGTGGGAGTTACCCTATTTTCCAGGTGTTGTGTGTCTCAGTTTCCCTTGGCTAGGAAAAGGGATTCCCTTCCCCCTTGCACTTCCCAGGTGAGGCGATGCCTCACCCTGCTTCTCTCTCGCTGGTCGGGCTGCACCAGCTGACCAGCACTGATTGTCCGCACTCCCCAGTGAGATTAACCTGGTATCTCAGTTGAAAATGCAGAAATCACCCGTCTTCTGTGTCACTCACACTGGGAGCTAGAGGCTGGAGCTGTTGATTTTCGGCCATCTTGGGCGTGCCTCCCGCAGATTTTTTTAAACATATGCATACCCTCATGTTTACACCATCCCAATAAAGAGATGGAACATTTTCAGCAACCAAGTCTCTCAGTCCTGCACTTGCCAAGTCAGTTATGAGATCTCATCAGATATTTTTACCTGCTTTCGCACTTCATAAAAATGTAAGTATACAGTATGCATTCTTTTGTGTCTGGCTTCTTTCATTCAACATTGTGTTTGTATTTTGATCTTTTTTTTTTTGCTGTATAGTATTCCATTCTATGACCATATCCTAATTTTTGCCAGTTCTACTGTTGAATAATTGGGTTGCTTTCCATGTTCATCTATTAGGAATAAACTATTAAAAACAATTCTGGGCTGTGATTTGTTGGATATAGTAGTCATTTATCTGAGATATATAACTAGGAATTAAATTTCTAGGTTATAGAATATTTATAGGATAAACTTTAATAGGTATGGCCAAATAGTTTTTTAAAATGGTTGTTACAGTACTGTAATGTAATACTGGCACTAACTATCCAGAGTTGGTGTAGACTCCACGATTTAAGGGCATAGTCCCCAACAAGACTGTAAACACCAGTCACAAGTTTGAGTGTCCACAAGCCACCTGCATTTGTGACAAATTTGGGGGCTCCCATGCCCCCAACAGGTTTGACAACTTGCTAGAATGACTTATAAAATAGCACTAAACTCAAAAATGGCACTCAACTTATGATTATAATTTTATTGTAAAGGACACGATTCAGAAGCAGCTCAATGAAGAGACTCATAGGCCTAGAACTAGGAGGATCCTGAATCAGAGCTTCCACATCTTCTCCCCATGGAATCATGATGCATTCCCCTCCCTACACCAAAGAACCTCACCCAAATTTTGCCATCTATAGTTTTTTTTTTTTTTTTTTTTTTTTTGCGGATTTCATTATCTAGGCATGATTGACTGAATTGCAGGGCACGTGGACCCAATCTCCAGCATCCTTCCACTCCTCAGAGGTTGGGATGACATTACTGGGCTCAAAGCCCCAATCCTTTAATTATACGGTTAGTTTTTCTGGTGCCTGGGCCCCACTTTGACTCACCTCATTAATATAAACTCAGATGTGATATAAGAGGTCTAGATACTATCGCTTGGGATATTTTCAAGTTTTAGAGGTTACCTAGCTGGAACTGAGGACAAAGATAAACCCAGAGTTTTTAAAATACAATACTTGTACATCCTTCTACTTTTGATACATAATTTTATACAGTTGTAAGCATAATATGGAAATGATATTTATTTTGCTTTTCATTTAACAATATATCCCAAGAATACATTAACTTCAGTTTTCATGTTTACCAATTAAATGGTGGCATACAATTCCCCTAAATGATTGTATTGATGGGGCTTAGAACAGAATACATCCAAGTATGTACCTTGACATGCTGGGTACCTTAACGTGAAGGACATAGGAAGACCTTAGATCATATCCATTTGTCCAATCACATTTCTATACAGTGGTCTCTTCTTCATCGAACCTACATATAAAGATAGAGTTTCCCCAGGTGCTTGGGTTTCCATTTCTGATGAATACTGTTTCAGGTAAAACTTTGGTTAAATAAATTCTCGTTAACCTGTATTTTGTTATAGGAATGTCAGCTCTGACCCTTATGATGAGTGAGAAAAGGTGTCACAGCTTTCCACCCCTGCACAGCAGAAAACCTGGAAAGAGTAGAAACATGGCTCAAAGGGTCTTTCCAGGGAAAGATAAATAAATTCAACTACGTAAAGCTTTATATTAGAAGAAAACAATAATGGCTAACTTAAAGTGGGTACTTGGATACATGAGGCACTGCCCATAAGGACTTGTATGTCATAACTCGTTAGGAATTCACAATATCCCTAGGAAGTAGACACTTTTTTTTTTAACTCCCCCATTTTTTATATGAGAATTTTTACGCACAAAGACATGAACTTAATTAGATCAGGGTATTATAGCTGGCTACTTCTAGAGCTGTGATTTAAATTCAGGAAATCTAACCCCACAATCTGTACTTGTAACCACCGCACAATATTTTCTTTCATCAGTGAAAGGAAAAATAAATATGTTTAAACAAACAAAAAGGTGAAAAGGAAGTGTCTACACCCTCTAAATCAATTAGGTTCTCTAGATGTACAGAGGAGCTCTAGAAATCGCTATGTGAAAGACAAAATACCAATGGCAAAATGGTTAAGGTGCATTAAAAGGCAGTTTGTAGAAAACAATATCTGAATGGCCCGTACAAATACAAAATGTACTGGTTAAAGTGAAAATAAAATTTAAAATAACAAGATTATGGTTTTTACACAAATGGTTGGCAAAAAGAAATCTGACATTAGGTACTGATAAGGACTTGGGAAAAATGGAGAAAAATTTGGCAACACCAAGCAATGTTGAAAGTAAACCTAACGTATGACTTAAACATTCAACTGGAGAAACTCTGACTCGTGGGCACCAAGAGGTAATTACAAGGAAGTATCCTGCAGTTTTGTTTCCATCAACAAATGGTCAAAAAGCTACAGGATGAAAAACCATACAAAAGTTACAAGAAACTCATTAAATATTTATAAGCAGGGAGAGAGAAACAAAAACAAAATACAGAAGAATATCTAGAATATGGCATCAGACACTTAACAATTACACATGCATAATCAACAAAGAAAGTAGGAAGTTAGAATCATACCATTTTATAACTCTTAAAGAAATAATGGGCCAGGCCTCGTGGCTCACACCTGTAATCCCAGCACTTTGGAAGGCCAAGGCAGGTGGATCACCTGAGGTCAGTGGTTCAAGACAAGCCTGGCGAACATGGCGACACCCCGTCTCCACTAAAAATGCAAAAAATTAGCTGGGTGTGGTGGCAGGCGCTTGTAATCCCAAGCTACTTGGGAGACTGAGTCAGGAGAATCTCTTGAACCTGGGAGGCAGAGGTTGCAGTGAGCCGAGATCACGCCACTGCACTCCAGCCTGGGCAACAAGAGTGAAACTCCATCTCAAAAAAAAAAAAAAAAAAAAAGGGGGGGGGGGAAGGGAAAGAAAGAAAGAATTTATCTAGGCAGTGACCAACAATTACAAGTATCTCCTGAGGAAGCATAATGTCACCTATGAGGAAGTCTTGCCAAAAATATTGAACTTGAATGCGATCAAGACTCTAGATATAATTATCTTTGGTCAAGAAATAGAGGAACATAAACACAAGTTAAAGTCTCTACGTGAATAAAGTCTGCAAATTCCTAACTGAAAAAACTACAAAATAAATGACAAGGTTTCTTGAACAAATAAATAGCTAGAAAATAATTGGGGTAAGACCTGTAAGTAAAGATACCTAAGAGACATAGCAGCCAGTTCCAAACAATGGGCCTTACATGGTTCTTGATTCTTACAAACTGCACAATAAACATAAGGAGACAATTGAAGGAAAGTTAACACTGGATTTTTTATAATAATGAAGTATTTTTAAATCTTTAGTTGTTATCATTGTGGCATGATTGTGTGCTTTAAAAAATTATTATCATTTAGAAATACATAGTGAAATATATAGCAAAAAAATGATATTACTGAGACGTGCTTCAAAATCTTTGAGAGGATTTACGGGGGTAACTGGGTGGGAATAAGATGAAATAAGATTGGCCCTGAGTTGATAATTGCTGAAGCTAAGTGATGGATTTTTAGATTTTCATTATATTATTCTATTCTTATACATATTCAGAATATTCCATAATAATAATAAACATGCATCAATTCCATACATTGATTGTGGATGCACATATTTATATCTAAAATTATGAGAACTAGAATGCAAGGAAGGGCACACACCAAACTCCTAGTTGTTGTCTTTTGGAGATATCTAGGGATAGGACTAGGTAAGTGGCTAAAGAAGACTATAGCTAAATACATAGTGTTTCATTTCCTTAACGAATATAAAACAACTGGAAGCAAATATGACAATATTAACAGTCGTAAAATTCAGAGTGAAACAAATATGGATTTCTGTTATGTATCATTTTCTTTTGAGTTCCTTACAAATATATAAAAGTGCCAAACATTCAGTGTCATGAATGAGTAAAAATAATTTGGAGTGATGTAGCCTTTATTCTACTTTCTATGGGATTTGAGTTGCTACAAAATTTAACAGGAATATTAGTTACCCAAGACCAAGACCCAGGTCTGTGCAGGGTGGAGATGGAGGGTGGTGGTTAATGGAGGTACACAAAAAGTCTCACGGTTACTTTGCTTTTGCCAAATAGCAAAAGATAAACACAAATTCATTTAACAAATTCATTCAACTAGGGACAGGCTCATTTCTGTTAATCTCCTAAATCAGGTCAAGCCCAAATTTGATGATTTGGTCGAAAGTAGGAAATATAACATGTACAACTCACATAAATACATTAAGGGAACATTATTTTTTAATACACCAAGCTCTTTTTTACCTTTAAGTCATTTGCACTTCCTCTAACTTGAAAACTCTTTTCCCCATGCTTTTTAGTCCATCGTCCCCTGTCTAGTATTTTCCCAGCTTTCAGGACTCAATTATGATGTCTCTTTTTGCTGAACTCTCATCTGACCTTCTTCAACTGGGCCAAGTCTTCCCAGGCACGGAAGTACAACACTCCACACCATCTGAAAATGTCTCTTGACTTTTTGTCTCTCCCAAAAGATAAAGTCAAGGCAGGGTTGGGTCTCATTATTCTTTGTACCCAGCAGTTAGCATAGTGGCTCACACTTATTAAAGGCTCAGTACCTGTCCGTTGAATTGCTAAGTAAATTGAGCAACACTGAAACCCAGTCTCTAAACAGTATCAGCCTTGGTATGGTATTAACACTAGCAGTGGGAAAACCTGGATTCAACAAGAGACGTTTAGGCTTAAAAAGGTGGAAAGAGCTTGGTAGAAGCAAAGGCATATGGGAGAATGATCTCATGACAATGTGGAATACAGAATGCCAACTCTGTGAGTAAATTCTACAAGTGCAAACCACCAAGCATAATTTGCATATATTCTATTGTCATCTAAACAGGGGAGCAATTGGTTTATCAGGTTCTCTCATCTATACTTAATGTGCCAACACCAGACTATTTTTGCACCAGGACACCTTGTTTGACAAAAGCCAACACCCACAGTGGTCCCTTCTGCAACTAAGGAGGAGCTGATTTTGTTCAGAAAATCAATGCTTAAACTTAAATAAGCAAAGGCATTTAGATGACTTCCAAGTACTCAGGACATGTAATTTAAGAAACATTTCATTGTCAGTAGATTTCTGCCATGGCTCTTTCCCTAATGTTCGGTGGTAGCTTAATAAAACTCAAAAGATGAATGAGCTTAAGGGCATCTTCAGACATTATTTTTCTTAGAATCATTTATGTGCCCATGCAAATTACATTTAACCAATATATAGGGATCCTGTTGTGGAATGCCCACAGACACTTGCACTCTGTGATTTTTAAATGGAAGTATGTAATTGTTACCAACACAATTTGTCAGTTAAACCCTGGGCACAATTTTAGAACTCATCTATGTGTGATATCTCCAGTAGGTGGAGACTACGTTTTACCCATGCTCATATACCTAGTGATTCTTATTCCTTTCCCTGGAACCCAGAGCACTCAATACATATTTAAACTTTATTGAAACTTCTCACTTTATAAACGAGAACAGCTACAGTTAGAGAAAAAAACAAGTCTGAGAAAAAAGAAAGGGAAGAAAATGATTTTATTCCATTAATGAGCTTTCTTTTTCTGTAACAGGTTTTTTTCTAGACAATAGAACATTATTATTTTTAATTGATACATAATATGCATATTTATGGGGTAACTGATATTTTGATACCTTTATACGATGTGTAATGATCAAATCATGGTAATTAGCATATTCGTCACTGTTCACATTTATCAGTTCTTTGTGCTGGGAACATTTAATGTCTTTTAGCTATTTGAAGATATAGAGTAAGAACTTATTCTATATCTTTAATAAAGTGCTAAAGAACAGTAGAACTTATTCTTCCTATCCAGCTGTAATTTTGTATCTGTTAACCAATTTCTCCTTATCCTCCCTTCTCCCTAGACTTCTCTGCCTCTAGTTACCACTATTCTTCTGTTTACTTCTATGAAATCAACTTATTTAGCCTCCACATATGAGTGATGACATGTGGTATTTGTCTTTCTGTGTCTGGCTTATTTCACTTAATGTCCTCCAGGATAATCCATGTTTCCGAAAATGACAACATGTCATTCTTCTTTATGGCTGAATAGGATTCCATTATGTATATATACCACATTTTCTTTATCCATTCATCCATTGTTGGACACCCAAGTTAATTCCATATCTTAGCTATTGTGCATAATGCTGCGATAAACACAGGAGTGCAGAGATCAGTTTGACATACTGATTTCCTTTCTTCTGGATATATACTGAGTGGTAGAACTGCTGGATCAGATAGTAGTTCTATTTTTAGTTTTTGGAGGAACCTACATGCTGTTTTCCATAATGGCCGTACTAATTTACATTCCCACCAACATTGTATAGGAGTTCCTCTTTATCTGCAACCTCACTAGCAGGTTATTTTTTGTCTTATGATAGCCATTCTAACTGGGGTGGGATTATATTTCATTGTGGCTTTGATTTGCATTTCATTGATAATAAGTGATGTTGAGCATTTTTCATATACTTTTTGGCCATTTGTATATTTTTTTCTTCTTCTTTTTTTTTCGAGACAGGGTCTCACTCTGTTGCTCAGGCTGGAATGATGTGGTGCAATCTCAACTCACTGCAGCCTCAACTTCCTGGGCTCAAGCGATCCTCCTACCCCAGCCTTCCAAGAAGCTGGGACTACAGGCACTCACCACCAAGCCTGGCTAATTTTTTAATTTTTTTCTTTGTAGAGACAGGGTCATGCCGTGTTGCCCAGGCTCACCTCAAACTCCTAGGCTCAAGCAATACTCCTGGTCCCAGCTTCCCAAAGTGCTGGGACTACAGGTGCAAGCCACTGTACCCCAAATTTATATATTTTCTTTAGAGAAATGTCTATTCAAGTCATTTGCCCTTTTTAAAAATTGGATTAATTCATTTTTTGCTGTCAAGTTCTTTGAATTCTTTGTATATTATGGATATTAATCCCTTGTTGAATGAATAGTTTACAAATATTTTCCTTCACTCTATAGGCTGTCTTCGCTCTGTTGATGGTTTCTTTTGCTGTGCAGAAGCTTTTTAGTTTAGTATAATCCCATTTCTCTATTTTTTGCCTTTGCTGCCTGTACTTTTGAAGTCTTATACATAAAATCTTTGCCCAGACCAATGTACTAAAGTGTTTCCCTATGTTTACTTCTAATAGATTTATAGTTTTGGGTATTACATTTAGATTTTTCATCAATTTCACGTTGATTTTTGTATAATATATGGGGAGAGATGGGGGTCTAGTTTTATTCTTCTACATATGGATATCCAGTTTTCCCTGTATCATTTATCTAAGAGACTGGCCTGCCCCTATTGTATGTTCTTGGTGCCTTTGTCAAACATTAGTTGGCTACAAATATGTGTGTTTATTTCTGAGTTCTCTGTTCTGTTCCATTGGTTGATATGCCTGCTTTTATGCCAGGACCATGCTGTTTGGGTTTCTATAGCTTTGTAGTAAATTTTGAAGTCAGGTAGTGTAATGCCTCCATCTTTGTTCTTTTTGCTCTGCATTGCTTTGGCTATTTGGAGTCTTTTGTGGTTCCATATGAATTTCAGGATTTTTTTTTTCTAATTTTATGAAAAATATCATTGGTATTTTGATAAGGATTGCATTTTTTAGAAAAGAATAAATGATGCCTGTTTATCTTAATATCTATGGAGAAAACTCCAGCATTTAATTTGAACACTGTAGAGACTTTGTCATCAGCACTTAAAGAGTCTTAGTTCTACTCTTAATTCCTTTCTATTTTGATTAGAATCCTGTTTCTAGTGACCTTACATAACAAAATCTCTTTCAAAGACCATGAATGCCTATGATACCTATTGCCACAAAGAGAAGTCAGGTTTCTTGATGTTCAGGACTGGTCTCTGAATAAAGTATAATTCTGGTTATTAACCCCACAACTCCAGAATTGGGATTCTGTTTTCAAGGAATGTCCTAGACAACATGGCATTATTGATTGAAAAGGAAATATATTCCAGAAATCTATTCTGTTACCAGCTGTATCAGAGTTCCACAATGCATCTGGTTCTTGGGCAAGTCACTGAAACGTGGGTCAGATGTTGAAAGCTGCTGTACTGTGATGTGAAAATAAAGGTAAGGACAGTATACCTTTGTACATAAATTACAGATGACTAAATTGTAAGAATTTTCTCTTATTCTAAAACATGTTCTGACTTTACTGTTAAAATTTTATTTTACGAAATCCTGGTGCTATTAAAGGGAGGGATTTATTCATTTACTTATTTTTTAGGTCCAGGTTTTAAAAAAAGTAAAAATGAGAAAGTCCTAGGTTAATTGGCCTTTTCATATTTATTTTTTAGTATTTTAATCATGTGTTTTCTAGGACAGTTATAACAAAATACTGCAAACTCGGTGGCTGAAAACATCAGAAATTTATCATCTCATATATCTGGAGGCTAGAAATTTGAAATCAAGGTGTTGTCAAGTCCATGCTTCCTCTGAAACCTGTAGGGGACCATCCTTCCTTGCCATTCCTCACTGCTAGTGTTTTGCTGGCCATCTCTGGTGCCCTTTGTCTTATAGATACATCATTCCAATCTTCCCCTTTTGTATTGTATTCTCCCTGTGTATCTCTGTGCCCAAATTTCTCCTTTTATAAGGCTACCAATCATATTGAATTACCCTAATGACCTCATTTGAACTTGAGTACCTCTGTAAAGACTCTGTTACCAACAAGGTCATATTCTGATGTACTGTAGGTTAGAACTTCAACATTTCTTTTTTGAAAGGGCACAATTCAACTTAAAACAAATGGAACCGATGATAACAAGAATCTAGTAACGACGGGGAAATTTTACTCAGGCATGAATGCTAGGATGTCCTGGTTAATGGAAAATTAATAATTACAATTAGTTTTCCTATCTAAATGACTAAAAGGAAAAGTTCAAACAATAGATGAATTACTGAGACTGTTTCTTGCCTGCCCCTGTTCTGGACGTGACCAATTATAGCCTCAAAGAATTTCGTGATCCCCAAGGGTCTAGGAAGAAGAAAAGAGTTCAAGGAATTAAAATGTTCAGAGATGAGGAGAATAGAATTGAAATAAGTAGTGTACCAATTAATGGCAGATCTTTACTAACCAGACTGCAAACAATAGATATTTTTGAAATGTCACAAAATTAAAGTTACAAAGTCTATAGAAAAAAAATTAAACAATGGCACATTGGTAAGAACTATATAAATGATTATCCCAGTTTTCATTGTTTGATTGATTATAAAATACATAAATTGTGGGCAATACCTAAGCTGTACATTTTTTTCTTGCTTTATTGCCTATTTTTTTATTTGTTTCAGTCACCCATTTAATGCCTTTGGAAAAGTATAATGATGTGTGGAATGGCTCTTATATACCATTCCTTCTCTGTAGGTTATCTTTTTAATCTTTTCTGCATAACAATTCCAAGATAATATATATACACATATATATATGAAATTTAGTACATAAGAATATCCTTGCTTGTTTTTATGTTTTGCTCAAAAATGCAAATGTACATATATATCTGTGAATATATATGTTTGTGTGTGTGTGTGTATATATGTATACACATATTATTTCTGTGCTGATTTACGTACCAGTATTTATCCACCAATTCCCTACAGAAGTTTCCTTCAATGCTTGTTATTTGGCATTCCTCAATTTCTTTTGTTCTATATTTTGGCTAAGGTGGATATTTTCTTGAAATAGTCTACTTCTCCTGGCACTGAAGTATTCATTCACTAATTTACATCCTTCCTCCCGTCATTAGTGCCCTATATGCTTCTTTCTGTTAGTAGCCAGTGATGTGGAATTCAAGCCACAAGGGACATTTTACTTTGGAAAACACTGCCTTCCAGGAACTAGCCAGGTCTACATTTCTCCATTCATTTTCCATTACTACTTGCCCCAGACATTTTGCTGCAATAATATAGACCTGCTGGCAGTGCCTTACATAATCCAGTGTACTTTATTGTCTCCTCTTCTTTTCAAAGGCTCTTTCCTTTCTTTAGTCTTTATCACTTGTATATCAGATGTATAATTCCTATCTATCCCTCCAAATGCAATTGTTTCCAGCAAGACTTTCTCTAGTCTCTTAGTTGGCAAAGCTAATACACTCCTTCAAGTCTTCATAGCACCCTATAAATTCTAGTGCCATGTCATTTACCATCTTCTACTGAAATAATATGCTTGTATTCTCCCCAACCTAAATTGCAAAAGAGGTGGGATGTTGTATTTATCTTAAAACAAGTGCCTGATGACAGAGAGGGGTCAATAAAGATTTATTGTTAGAAAAAGTTATTAGACATGTGAAAACAGCCACCCCAGTTGATTGTCAATCATTTTAAGGAGAAAAAGCTGGTCCAAGATATAATTCTTGGTTGAAGCCACATTGTTCAACTTTGTAGAAGAATTGCGTTGTTATCTGGAGATGACTGTGTTTTGGAACCTTGATGTAAATATCCAAAATAAAAACTGCCTGTTTATAAAGTAAAATTAATAATCTAGCTTTTAAAATGCTTACCAAGTATTTTAGCTGACTATTCTCAACCCTGACTGTATACTAAGAATCATCTTGGGAAGCTTGTTAAAGGTACAGAGCCAGGGCCCCAAAACAATGCTGATTCAGCTCAATGTTTAAAATGCTCCTTAGGGATGACTGAGACGCATTGCTCAAAACATTAGTAATAGAATCACCTTTCTTAGATTAAAATTTTTTCACCAGATGTTTCCAAAATACTAATGTTCTCTCTTCTGCCAATAATTTTGTGGCCAAATAATTTTATACAGGATACAATATTATCGTCATTTTATAGAAATAGAAACTGAGGAAAAACCAGGATAAATGATTTACCATGGTAACCTATATATTATAGCTCTAAGATTGACATCCAGGTTTATTGAAATCGAGTGTTCTTCCTGCATATCACACTAACTCTGAAATTGTGTGGGGTTGGTAAACAAACTTCTGAATTCAATCTATAAACTAGATCTGAATCTGGGTTTTTTGGTGGTTGGCATATCCCAAGGCAGAAATGCATACACATTAAATAAGACAAAAACTGATGGAGAAAACTAAACCAGAGCAACTTGAAATAAAACAAGGGCTATTAAAAAGTATCTCCAACAGTTGACTTGCTTTTATTACAGGGTAGGCTATATTTAATTCCCACCAAATTGCTAAAACACTAGTTCTCTTTTCTCCATATTTTTTTTCTATACTTTGCCTGTTTTTCACTCATGGACCTTTCTCTAAGTTAAAGAAACTAATGTAAAAGTGGACTAAGTCAGAAGCTTGAAACATTTAATAAAGGTCAAGTGTTCAGCAAGACATTCTCAATTGTGGAGGTAAAGAAAGGATAAAGTCAAGGATATCTGATATTTCTAAAAACCTTAAAGATTAAGTCCACCTGAACCACAGGTGAAGCTAAGCTAGCACCATAGAATTTCTCTTAACCGTGTAGGTACAGTCACCTTTTGGTTATGTTTTTAACATTTTCATTCATTCATTCATTCATTCATTCATTCATTCATTCATTCGGAGTCTCTCTCTGTTGCCTAGGCTGGAGTGCAGTGGCCCCATCTCTGCTCACTGCAACCTCCACCTCGTAGGTTCAAGTGATTCTTCTGCCTCAGCCTCCTGATAAGCTGGGATTATAAGCACATACCACCACGCCCAGCTAATTTTTGTATTTTTAGTAGAGACCATATTGATCAGGCTGGTCTAGAACTCCTGACGTCACGATCCGCCTGCCTTGGCCTCCCAAAGTGCTGGATTACAGGCATGAGCCATCGCACCTGGCCTTTTAACACTTTTAATGTCTACCATTATAGAAACACATCTAGAATTTTTCGAAAAACACAAAATACAGTGCTGTTGGGTGATTGGTGGCTTCCTATATGAACTACAATATAAACTATAAAAACTGAAACATAAACTGTAACCATTTAAACCACTCTTTTCATGGCCCAAAGGGCTTTGCAAACCCCAATTGTTTCCCATGAGCAAGCACATTGAGAAACACTGATTTAAGAACAGTTCTAACATTTGTTAGAACACTAGCTAATACATTTTGTATTTCCCGTGCACTTCAAGTCTTCCATAGGGGCTCTTAGAATATACTATCTTAAAATCTCTTTTCTAGTTTTAAAATTTTCTTATCAAAGAATGCACACATGGGAACAAATACAAGGGTACAAAACGGTTTCAAATGAAGAACAAAACTCTCTAGTCTAACTTTCCGAGCCCAGAGGTAAATGTTTAAAACACTGATTTACTATTAGGACATTTTTTCTGCTGATTGACATCACAGCTCTAAATAACATGCTAATATATTTAAATCTCTAGGCACTAAGATGAGAATTTAATATGTATATTCTGTCACTTTTGTCTTTTTTCCATATTTTTCTACATAGTCTTTACAAGTTTTTATTCATTTAATATTGTATAGTTATAACTCTACAGTTATTTTTATTCATTTAATATAAATATTAAATGAATATTTTCATTTAAATATTCTATTATTATGTTATAACTACACATAGTACGTTTCCACTTTTATGTCTGGTTCCCTTGATTTGAATCAGGATCTCAAATTCCCTGATTGAAGTTATTCAATTTTTTTCTTTTCTCCTTTAGTTTCCAGTTCTCAAATTATTTCAGCAACACTTACACATTTATTTATTTATTTTATTTATTTATTTATTTATTGAGACAGAGTTTTGCTCTGTCGCCCAGGCTGGAGTGCAATGTCATGATCTCGACTCACTGCAACCTCCACCTCGCGGGCTCAAGCTATTCTCCTGCCTTAGCCTCCCCGGTAGCTGGGATTTCAGGCACACACCACCATGCTCGGCTAATTTTTGTATTTTTACTAGAGACGGGGTTTCACCATCTCAGTTTGTCCAGGCTGGTCTCAAACTCCTGACCTCAAGTAATTCACCCACCTTGGTCTCCCAAAGTGCTGGGATTATAGCCTTAAGCCATTGGCGCGTGGCCCATTTACACTTTTAAATGTCCAAAAACTTTCTAACTGAAATATTCTGTCTTTTAACTGCAACTCATTGTTCCGGACTTTGTCTGTGAGTGACTAAAATTTGAAAGCTAATAAACAACAGTATCATAGTTTTAATTTTATTATTATTTTTGTTTGCTGGATGGATAATGTGACAGAATTAGGCTTCTTTTTTACACTTGATCTTAGCCAAAAGGCCGAGAAGCTATTAGACTTCTTTTTTATGCTTTCAATACTACATATCTTGGCTCGTTCAAAAGGGAATTATTTTAGCTTCAAGCAAAGTAGCTTCTCTTTTCTTATTATCCATCAACTGCTTAAAAATCTGTCTTTTTGTCTTCTACATATATAAACCATGTTTTCCTAGTTTCTTTTTGCCTTTATTTTCTATAAACCATGTGTTTTTATTTTAATGTAAAACAAATTTTCCTCTTCTTAGTCATCAGTCACAATGTTTTCAACCCTACTGGTCCCATGCTTTCTGCCTTATTCATCCATCATTCTACCTGCAGACCCTAATTCTAGACTTTCTCCACGATCTGACCTTACTCTCCTCTAGTTTTCTATTCCACGCACTTCCATCTACTCTATGGTTTCTAGAAATATTTAAAGCTTTCATCTGTTGGCAATCTCAAACACCTCTGTTCTTTTGCAGCTATATTTCCTTTTTGTATCTCTTTAAATTTAAGAAAATCTCCAGAGAAAAGAGATTGTATGTGTAGAATCTTTGTGCCATTTTGAAATATAGTTATTTTTAAATGTGTTTTAAATAACAAATCTAAAGAAAAGTAATCTTGATTCCTAAAAATGTATATTCATCCAAAATACCTGACATCAATAGTTTGCAGGTAAAGGATTATTGTTGCTCATATTTGACCATAAAAAACTATTCCATTTAAATAATAGGCTTTCTAAGTAACATTTTGCCATGAAGAACATGATTTAGGATCATGTCACTTCCTCTGAAATCTTCTGGGAACTCTTAGAGTTACTTTCCTTTTCTTGGAATACATAATTCCTTCCATCATGAAAATAATATATGACAGCTAAAACTACATTTTTAGCCTTCCTCTGTTGCTAAATTTCCTTTGTCTTTTAAGTAAACTTTCTAAACCAGTTCTCCAGATCTTTCTGGATAACCATTTGCATTTTGTAAAGGAATCTTGGCTCAAAATAAGTAAACATAAAGAAAGGCAATCACAATAAAGGAAATGTACTAGTGCTATAGATTTCTGTTAATTACCTGGCAAAATAATCTGGCTGCCTACGCACCTCCGGGATAGTGATGTTAACTCTTAAGAAAAACAAATCATGGATCAAGTGTCAGTCTACTAAGCCAAATTTCAAACTACTCCAAAACATTCCACAGGAAAGGGCCATATACTGCATAACATACCTTGGCAGGAGTTCCCACAGCTATTTTCACTTTATCATATAAATCCACAAAGGAATACATTAAAGACAACACAGGGTTCAAATAGGTGATAAAGAGGATAGCTGAGCATGGAAAATGGAGAGATAAAATTGGTCCTAAAGCAATAAGGTATCCTGGCCTGGCGTAGTAGCTCATGCCTATAGTCCTAGTACTTTGAGAGGATGAAGTAGGGGAACCACTTGAAGCCAAGAGTCCAAGACCAGCCTCAGCAATGTAGCAAGGCCCCATCTCTACAAAATTAAATAAATATAAATATATATATATATATACATACACACACACACACACACACACACACACACACACATTTGGGCATGGCGGCACGCACCTGTAGGCCCAACTACTTGAAAGGCTAAGATGAGAGGATCACTTAAGACCAGTGGGTTGAGGCTATAGTGAGTCATATTTGTGCCACTGCACTCCAGCCTGGGTGACAGAGGGAGACTCTGTCCCTAAGGAGGGGAAAAAAAGAAGGTATGTTGGAATACAAATATTGAGGTGGGTACGCCTGTATTGGCCTTCTAGAATAGTGCATACATTACTGTTTTTATCTTAAAAAAACTACTGGGAAGATTACATGAAATAATATATGCAAAGTACTTAAAGGTAGGCATGTTCAGAATCCATAATGGTATTGTGGTTTGCAGAAACCATTATCCTCCAGATACTGAGGGCCAAATAAACAGGAGAAATTACAAGACTCCTATGCTGTATGTCCAATGCTTATGATCATGATAAAATATATAATCATTAGAATATTCTGTATTGATTGTAGAGAGATTAGTTAATATAGCAAAGACCTGAAAACAATGAATTAAAGACAAATTGAGGAGGTGGGGCAGTTTGATAAAGTTGTAAGTAAGAAGCTGAACATGCAGACTTGCAAGAAGGATGGAATTCAATCAGTGCTGACAAGGGGGAAGGATGCTCTCTACGTGGACATAACATGTTTCCTGCATCTCTGTGGAGTTTTGTTCAAGGATGGATACATAACGTGTTTGGGCAGATAAAATAATGCAAAACAAATGGTTCTCACCTTCAGAAAATAACCCAGAATAATGAAGCATACACAAACATATAAATATATTTTAATTTGAATTAGCAAGTATTGAAATAAAGATATAAGTAAAGTACTTGGGAAGAGAGGGGAGGGGTTGTTTACTCAGTTTGTGGGTATCCTGGAAGACTTCAAATGAGTGATAATATTTGAACTTGAGTAGGAATTATTTAGTTAGTAGAAAATGATAGAACAGAAACACCCATGTAAACGTGTGAAAGAATGTGATGTCAGTAAACATTTAAAATTTTGGTATGAGTGGAGAATAGTATATGTGGAAGAGATGAAAGTGGCAAAATAGATTGGGACATGCAAATGAATTTTCCTGTGTGTTGTGTTAATGAATTTGGACTTTTCCCCTTTTAGCAATGTTAGGTTAAAAGGAACATTCAACTCAAAAGTATACATAAAGAAATTTGTATTTTAGAAAAAAATAATTTGGACAAGAATTTGAAGGAAGAAAGTCGATCTGGAGTCAAAAAGACAAACTAAGAAGTTTCCTTTTGTAATAGTCCAGCTGAAAAATACAGGACAGAATTCAGCCTACAGCAACTGGAAGACTGCAGGAGAGGCTGGGGACATTTTTAGGATACAGGCTTTTACGTCAGCATTACCTATTTGAAATAAGGCCCCAGAAAGGCTCATTCTTCTCATGTGGGTAGCTGAATGAATAGTGACAACACAGACCATCATAGGAATAAAGGAAGAATGGCAAATTTTAGAATGATGTGTGGACAAGGAAATTAGTGAGTTCTTATTAGGAACATTAAATTTTAGCAGGTTTTATGAGATACGTAGTAGATATGTAAAACATTTAAAATAACGTTCAGGAGTTTTAAAATGTGTTGAATGTTGAGGTTATACATTTAAGAATTATTGGTGTAACTGAAGACATAGGAGTGAATGATATGTAACAGACTTTAAGTAACATTAGAAGAAGCAGGACTACAATGAGATTCCTGGGAAAGCACTGATGTCTTCAGGAATGGCAGAGAAAAAAGATCCAACAAAGGAGCCTGAAGAGGTGAGAGTGGGAGGAGAGTAGAGAATGGGACACATATCTAAAGGGAAAGAGGACTTAGAAGAAAGGGATTATCAGACAGGCCAATTTCTGTGCAGTTTTTGAAGGTTTTTTTTAAAAGTAGGTTCTATTATCTCCTTGGGATGCCCAATTTTAGTGCCCATCAGTTTATAATGACTACATTATAAGCACGTAGTCCATGACAGGCACTGTGACTAAGCCTGAGGATAAAAAGACAAGATAAAGTTCCTCATCTCAATGAGTGTGCAGTCTAGCAGGGATGACAAATGTACATAGAGATAAATACCACACAACATGATATTATGATAATTGTTGTAAAACAGAGTCATAATTAGAAACACAAGGGAGGAAATAATGAATATTGTTGGGGATGGGTCATAATAAGGCTTTATGGTGGGAGAAAAGTTACAAGTCAAGAGCAAAGTTGTTTTCCTCAAGGGTTCAACTTTTAAGACTTTCATCTCATAGCTAAATGGAAAATTTCTGATTAATTACAATTACTAGCTTCTTTCAAAAATTTACCTTTACTTTAAAATCATATTTTATGATTTACTTTTTAGAATGCATAATGTTAATGTTTAAAGACCTCCTGATTTAATAGAAGAATGTATGAAAAACTTAACTATGTCTGTAAGAATAATAAGCATTTATCAAATGGTATATAACCTTATAGAGATAACATACAATATATATATAAAGACATTAAAGAAAAAACTAAGACATTTATGGATAGATTAAAAATAATTTTTAAAAGTCTGTTAAAATTT
Source organism: Chlorocebus sabaeus (assembly GCF_047675955.1). NCBI lineage: Eukaryota > Metazoa > Chordata > Mammalia > Primates > Cercopithecidae > Chlorocebus > Chlorocebus sabaeus. The sequence goes on from NC_132918.1 coordinate 66,958,054, forward strand.
AACTACAGAGTAAATGCCATGTGAATAAACTATAATATGATTTTTCATAAGGCTTGATAGCATAATTCTAAAATTTACATAGGAGAGGGAGTTATCAAGAGTAGATAAACCACCCTTAAAGAATGAGAACATATGGAGGCCATGACCTACTAGACATCAAGCCTTATTTTATAACTATGGATTAAGGTACTGGCACTCACCCAGAGAAAAAGAAATAGGCCACTCCAACAGATGTGAAGCCTACAAGCAGATCCATTTTCAAATGTAATGTGCTCATTCATCCACTCACTCAATTAGTATTACTGAGCACTGATTATGTGCTAGGCATTCTTCTAGGTTTTGGGGTTCCAGCAGTAAATGAAACCAACAAAAGTCATTTTCCTTATTGTGTTTACGTTTTAGTGGGAGAGAGACACAAGATAAATAAGACAAGTATATACAAATACAAATAGTCACAAGAGCATTGGAAAAAATAAAGAAGGGATGTGGGATTGCAAAAGTTTGGAAAAGTATTGAATTTTAGATATAAATGGCCATATGTGGCCTCACTGAAAAAAAAATGACTTTAGAGAAAAAGGCTGAAGGAAGTACAGAAGGGAGTATGTCACTGCCTAAGGGAAGAGCACTTCAGGCAAAGGTCAAAGCAAGTGCAAAGACCCTGCAGTTGGGGTGTACCTGAGGCAGATATGTCATTGTCATTCAGCGGAGACAGAAAAGCCAATGAATGAGCTGGGACAATTGTTTATTCTTACTTAAAAATAAAGAAATGAATTTTGTACCCTACACAAAAATTTCCAGTAGATCATAGACTTAAATGTGAAAAGCAAAATTTTACCTCATAAAAGAAAAATATTGTAATGGCCTTACTGTAGGAAAATACTTTTACATAAGACAAAAAAAGCTTGCAACAGCTTTGAAACTAAGAACATTTGTTCATCAAAAGTCACTAAAAAGAACAAAAAGACAAGTTACAAATACGACAAAGGATTAATATCCTTCAAATATAAAGGACTCCAACAATTTAGTAAGAAAATCATATTCTAAGAGAAAATGGATATTTCACAGAAAAGGAAACATTTATACCAATAAACATAAAATTAGTCTCTAGGATATTTACTGAAAAAAGTCAAAATTACTTTTGGACTCTATTTTTCATCTAAAAGATATACATATATTTAAAAATATATATAACAATAGCAATCACTGATGAAGATGTAGAACAAAAAGAACTCTTATACATCTAGGTGGGAGTAAAAATTAGTAGCACTTTTTGGTAACTTCTACTGAAGTTATGATCCTAGTGCTATAAGACCCGGCAATTTCTTCTCTAGGTAATAGACTGTAAAGACTCATGCAGCTGTGGACAAGTAGGCATGTGCAAGAGCATTATTAACAGCAGTCTTTGTAACAGCAAAAGCATGGGTCCAGATATCCATCTACAGTAGAATAGACCTGCACCCTATGGTCTATTCATACAGCAGATGAGCTACACAGCACAATAAGAAAAGAGTGCAGTTAAATGTGTCAACATGGATGGGTCTCAGACACATAATAGGGAGTGGCAAAATGAGTAATGGGAGGTTACTATGTATATGTATATGCTATGATATTTCATAATGAAACATTTTTTATTATGATTACCTCTGACAGGGAGGCAGGGGGATATAACCAGCAGGGAGAAGCACAAATTATTTCAAAGGTGAAAGATAATGTTTAATTTTTTAAGTTGGGTATGAGGTACATGTTGTTTATATTATATTATGCTTTTATAATTTACATATATACTATGTATATTTGTATACATCAAATATTTTATTGAAAAATGCAAAATGAGAATTTATAGAATAATATAACTTTATAATGAACTTTTAAAAATTACACTATAAAAAATGAATTACATTGTTTTTATCTGTTGAATTTTCATCCTGAAAAATGGCCCAGACAACCGATCATTCAGTATAGTCAAAATTAACAAAGTGGAGGCAGTGAGTGTTCTGTTTTTCTTCCTTTCATTTCTTGGTGGGAGATGAGCAGAGGATGTAGTATTAACCCCCAAAATACCTATAATAGTATCTAATGCTGTCGAATCAGTGAGAAAGCCTAAAACATAAATGTTCGAATTAATTTCATTTCCATTATATTTTTTAGACAGTAAATTAAAATATTAAATATGTATACAGGATCTTTATATTACATGCTGGACGTGGTAACTCAAAATAAGTATGAAAAATGTTTCAGGCCAGATGCAACTTCTCATACCTATACGTATACTCAGCACTTGGAAGGCCAAGGCAGGAGGATCGTTTTGAGACCAGCCTGGGTAAAATAGCAAGACCTTGTCTCCACAAAAAAAATTTTAAAAATTAGCGGGGCATGGTGACATGTGCCTGTAATTCTAGCTACTTGAGAACCTGAGGTATGAGGATCGCTTAGCCAGAGTGTTCAACCTGCAGTGAGCCAATATCATGCCACTGCACTGCAGCCTGAGAGACCATATCTCAAAAAAACAAAACAAAGTTTTATGAGGTTCCTCATACTTTCTTGGAATTAAATTGGAATCAACAGAAATACCATATTATAAATTGTTTTACGAGTGCCCCTTCAATAAACAAAATAATTTTACAGTATTATATTTTACGTAACCAAAAGGAAATCAGAAGTCTGTTTGTTCCTCTATCACTTAAATACCTCTCAGGAGGGGAACATCAGTGAATGGTTAGCAAAACAGAACAAAGTGAAAATGAAATTTAATACAGAATCATTATTCACTTACAGAATCATTATTCACTAAGATTTACCTTTAATGAGTTGATTACATGATTAATTACTATAATAATTGTTCAGTTTTAAAAGTCAATATTTTAGTGTAATATGAATATAAATTAATTTACTAGATACTCATAAATATTTGCTACATTGTCCTCACAAAGAGAAAACACACATGCAATAAATTTAGTATGTGTTAACCTGCTTGAGGTCACACCCTGAACCTCCATTTACCAGGAAGCACTCAGCTTCTGAAATCGTAAACTCATTCATTCCACAAGTTTCTTTGAGTTCTAGTCTGCTTTTTTTTTTTAATTAGAATGAAAAGTTTATTTGTAAGATGGTTGTTTACTCTCTCTCTCTATATATATACACACACAGACACATATATATATGGGGGTACAGAAAGAGAGGGATTGTCATAATGATCCTTTAGAGGACTCACAAAGGCCTACATAATATACACCTAAAGCTTAATAATAATAATAATTCATATTAAGTATTCCTTTTTCTATTATACTTTATGTTCTAGGGTACATGTGCACAACGTGCAGGTTTGTTACATATGTATACATGGGTCATGTTGGTGTGCTGCACCCATTGACTCGTCATTTCCATTAGGTATATCTCCTAATGCTATCCCTCTCCCCTCCCTCCTGCCCCACAACAGGCCCCAGTGTGTGATGTTCCCCTTCCTGTGTCCAAGTGTTATCATTGTTCAATTCCCACCTATGAGTGAGAACATGCACTGTTTGGTTTTCTGTTCTTGGAATAGTTTGCTGAGAATGATGGTTTCCAGCTGCATCCATGTCCCTACAAAGGACATGAACTCATCCTTTTTAAGGCTGCATAGTATTCCATGGTGTTTATGTGCCACATTTTCTTAATCCAGTCTGTTATTGATGGACATTTGGGTTGGTTCCAAGTCTTTGCTATTGTGAATAGTGCCGCAATACAAATATACGTGTGCATGTGTCTTTATAGCAGCATGATTTATAATCCTTTGGGTATATACTCAGTAATGGGATGACTGGATCAAATGGTATTTCTGGTTCTAGATCCTTGAGGAATCGCCACACTGTTTTCCACAATGGTTGAACTAGTTTACAGTCCCACCAACAGTGTAAAAGTGTTCCTGTTTCTCCACATCCTCTCCAGCACCTGTTGTTCCCTGACTTTTTAATGATCACCATTCTAACTGGTGTGAGATGGTATCTCATTGTGGTTTTGATTTGCATTTCTCTGATGGCCAGTGATGATGAGCATTTTTTCATGTGTCTGTTGGCTGTACAAATGTCATCTTTTGAGAAGTGTCTGTTCATATCCTTTGCCCACTTTTTGATGGGGTTGTTTTTTCCCTGTAAATTTTTTTGAGTTCTTTGTAGGTTCTGGATATTAGCCCCTTGTCAGATGAGTAGATTGCAAAAATTTTCTCCCATTCTGTAGGTTGCCTGTTCACTCTGATGGTAGTTTCTTTTGCTGTGCAGAAGCTCTTTAGTTTAATTAGATCCCATTTGTCAATTTTGGCTTTTGTTGCCATTGTTTTTGGTGTTTTGGACATGAAGTCCTTGCCCATGTCTATGTCCTGAATGGTATTGCCTAGGTTTTTTTCTAGGGTTTTTATGGTAGTAGGTCTAACATTTAAGTCTCTAATCCATCTTGAATTAATTTTTGTATAAGGTGTAAGGAAGGGATCCAGTTTCAGCTTTCTACCTATGGCTAGCCAGTTTTCCCAGCACAATTTATTAAATCGGGAATCCTTTCCCCATTTCTTGTTTTTGTCAGGTTTGTCACAGATCAGATGGTTGTTGATGTGTGGTATTATTTCTGAGGGCTCTGTTCTGTTCCATTGGTCTCTCTGTTTTGGTACCAGTACCATGCTGTTTTGGTTACTGTAGCCTTGTAGTATAGTTTGAAGTCAGGTAGCGTGATGCCTCCAGCTTTGTTCTTTTGGCTTAGCTTGGCAGTGCGGGCTCCGTATGAACGTTAAAGCAGTGTTTTCCAATTCTGTGAAGAAAGTCATTGGTAGCTTAATGGGATGGCATTGAATCTATAAATTACCTTGGGCAGTATGGCCATTTTCATGATATGGATTCTTCCTATCCATGAGCATGGAATGTTCTTCCATTTGTTTGTGTTCTCTTTTATTTCATTGAGCAGTGGTTTGTAGTTCTCCTTGAAGAGGTCCTTCACATCCCTTGTAAGTTGGATTCCTAGGTATTTTATTCTCTTTGAAGCAATTGTGAATGGAAGTTCACTCACGATTTGGCTCTCTGTTTGTCTGTTACTGGTGTATAAGAATGCTTGTGATTTTTGCACATTGATTTTGTATCCTGAGACTTCGCTGAAGTTGCTTATCAGTTTAAGGAGATTTTGGGCTGAGATGATGGGGTTTTCTAAATATACCATCATGTCATCTGCAGACAGGGACAATTGGACTTCCTCTTTTCCTAATTGAATCCCCTTGATTTCTTTCCCGTGCCTGATTGCCCCAGCCAGAACTTCCAACACTATGTTGAATAGGAGTGGTGAGAGAGGGCATCCCTGTCTTGTGCCAGTTTTCAAGAGGAATTCTTCCAGTTTTTGCCCATTCATTTTGATGTTGGCTGTGGGTTTGTCATAAATAGCTCTGATTATTTTGAGATATGTCCCATCAATACCGAATTTATTGAGAGATTTTAGCATGAAGGGCTGTTGAATTTTGTCAAAGGCCTTTTCTGCATCTATTGAGATAATCCTGTGGTGTTTGTCTTTGTTTCTGTTTATATGCTGGATTACATTTATTAATATGTGTATATTGAACCAGCCTTGCAGCCCAGGGATGAAGCTCACTTGATCATGGTGGATAAGCTTTTTGATGTGCTGCTGGATTCAGTTTGCCAGTATTTTATTGAGGATTTTTGCATCGATGTTCTTCAGGGATATTGGTCTAAAATTCTCTTTAGTTGTTGTATCTCTGCCAGGCTTTGATATCAGGATGATGTTGACCTCATAAAATGAGTCAGGGAGGATTCCTTCTTTTTCTATTGATTGGAATAGTTTCAGGAGGAATGGTACCAGCTCCTCCTTGTACCTCTGGTAGAATTCGGCTGTGAATCCGTCTGGTCTGGGACTTTTTTGGTTGGTAGGCTATTATTGCCTCAATTTCAGAGCCTGTTATTGGTCTATTCAGGGATTCAACTTCTTCCTGGTTTAGTCTTGGGAGAGTGTATGTGTCCAGGAATTTATCCATTTCTTCCAGGTTTTCTAGTTTATTTGCATAGAGGTGTTTATAGTATTCTCTGGTAGTTTGTGTTTCTGTGGGGTCGGTGCTAATATCCCCTTTATCATTTTTTATTGCGTCTATTTGATTCTTTTCTCTTTTCTTCTTTATTAGTCTTCCTAGCGGTCTATCAATTTTGTTGATCTTTTCAAAAAACCAGCTCCTGGATTCAGTGATTTTTTTTGAAGGGTTTTTGTGTCTCTATCTCCTTCGGTTCTGCTCTGATCTTAGTTATTTCTTGCCTTCTGCTAGCTTTTGAATGTGTTTGCTCTTGCTTCTCTAGTTCTTTTAATTGTGATGTTAGGGTGTCAATTTTAGATCTTTCCTGCTTTCTGTTGTGGGCATTTAGTGTTACAAATTTCCCTCTACACACCGCTTTAAATGTGTCCCAGAGATTCTGGTATGTTGTATCTTGGTTCTCATTGGTTTCAAAGAACTTTATTTCTGCCTTTATTTCATTATGTACCCAGTAGTCATTCAGGAGCAGGTTGTTCAGTTTCCATGTAGTCGAGCGGTTTTGAGTGAGTTTCTTAATCCTGAGTTCTAGTTTGATTACACTGTGGTCGGAGAGACAGTTTGTTATAATTTCTCTTCTTTTACATTTACTGAGGAGTGCTTTACTTCCAACTATGTGGTCAATTTTGGAATAAGTGCAGTGTGGTGCTGAGAAGAATGTATATTCTGTTGATTTGGGGTGGAGAGTTCTGTAGATGTCTTAGGTCCGCTTGGTGCAGAGTTGAGTTCAATTCTTGGATATCCTTGTTAACTTTCTGTCTCGTTGATCTGTCTAATGTTGACAGTGGGGTGTTAAAGTCTCCCATTATTGTTGTGTGGGAGTCTAAGTCTCTTTGTAGGTCTCTAGGACTTGCTTTATGAATCTGGGTGCTCCTGTCTTGGGTGTATATACATTCAGGATAGTTAGTTCTTCTTGTTGAATTGATCCCTTTACTATTATGTAATGGCCTTCTTTGTCTCTTTTGATCTTTGTTCATTTAAAGTCTGTTTTATCATAGACGAGGATTGCAACCCCTGCCTTTTTGTTTATTTGCTTGGTAGATCTTCCTCCATTCCTTTATTTTGAGCCTATGTGTGTCTCTGCATGTGAGATGGGTCTCCTGAATATAGCACACTGATGGGTCTTGACTCTTTATCCAATTTGCCAGTCTGTGTCTTTTAATTGGAGCATTTAGCCCATTTACATTTAAGGTTAATATTATTATGTGTTAACTTGATCCTGTCATTATGATGTTAGCTGGTTATTTTGCTCGTTGGTTGATGCAGTTTCTTCCTAGCATGGATGGTCTTTACATTTTGACATGTTTTTGCAATGGCTGGTACCTGTTGTTCCTTTCCATGTTTAGTACTTCCTTCAGGATCTCTTGTAGGGCAGGCCTGGTGGTGACAAAATCTCTAAGCATTTGCTTGTCTGTAAAGGATTTTATTTCTCCTTCACTTATGAAACTTAGTTTGGCTGGATATGAAATTCTGGGTTGAAAATTCTTTTCTTTAATAATATTGAATATTGGCCCCCACTCTCTTTTGGCTTGGAGAGCTTCTGCCAAGAGATCTGCTGTTAGTCTGATGGGCTTCCCTTTGTGGGTAACCCGACCTTTCTCTCTGGCTGCTCTTAACATGTTTTCCTTCATTTCAACTTTGATGAATCTGACAATTATGTGTCTTGGAGTTGATCTTCTCGAGGAGTATCTTTGTGACGTTCTCTATATTTCCCGAATTTGAATGTTGGCCTGCCTGTCTAGGTTGGGGAAGTTCTCCTGGATAATATCCTGCACAGTGTTTTCCAACTTGGTTCCATTCTCTCCGTTACTTTCAGGTACACCAGTCAGCCGTAGATTTGGTCTTTTCATATAGCTCCATATTTCTTGGAGATCTTTTTACTCTTTTTTTCTCTGCACTTCTCGCTTCATTTCATTCATTTGATCTTCAATCACTGATACCCTTTCTTCCAGTTGATAGAGTTGGTTACTGAAGCTTGTGCATTTGTCACATAGTTCTCGTGTTATGGTTTTCATCTCTATCAGTTTGTTTAAGGACTTCTCTACATTGGTTATTCTAGTTAGCCATTCGTCAAATCTTTTTTCAAGGTTTTTAGCTTCTTTGTGATGGGTTCATACTTCCTCCTTTAGCTCAGAGATGTTTGATTGTCTGAAGCCTTCTTCTCTCAACTCGTCAAAGTCATTCTCCGTTCAGCTTTTCCGTTGCTGGTGAGGAGCTGCGTTCCTTTGGAGGGGGAAAGGTGCTCTGATTTTTACAATTTTTACCTTTTCTGCACTGCTTTTTCCCCATCTTTGTGATTTTATCTACCTTTGATCTTTGATGATGGTGATATATAGATGGGGTTTTGGTGTGGATGTCCTTTCTATCTGTTAGTTTTCCTTCTAACAGTCAGGATCCTCAGCTGCAGGTCTGTTGGAGTTTGCCCGAGGTCCACTCCAGACCCTGTTTGCCTGGGTATCAGCAGCAGAGGCTGTGGAAGAGTGAATATTGCTGAATAGCAGTTGTTGCTGTCTGATTCTTGCTCTGGAAGCTTCGTCTTGGAGATGTACCCAGCCGTGTGAGGTGTGAAGTGTCAGTCTGCCCCTAGTGGGGGTTATCTCCCAGTTAGGCTATTCAGGGGTCACGGATCCACTTGAGCAGGCAGTCTGTCCGTTCTCAGATCTCAAACTCCATGCTGGGAGAACCACTACTCTTCAAAGCTGTCAGAGGGACATTTAAATCTGCAGAGGTTTCTGCTGCCTTTTGTTTGACTATGCCCTGTCCCCAGAGGTGGAGTCTACAGAGGCAGGCAGGCCTCCCTGAGCTGTGGTGGGCTCCACCCAGTTGGAGCTTCCTGGCTGCTTTGCTTACCTACTCAAGCCTCAGCAGTGGTGGGCGCCCCTCCCCCAGCCTCGCTGCTGCCTTGCAGTTCCATCTCAGACTGCTGTGCTAGCAATGAGGGAGGCTCCGTGGGCGTGGGACCCTTTGAGCCAGCGGCGGGATATAATCCCCTGGTGTGCCGTTTGCTGAGATCCTTGGTAAAGCACAGTATTAGGGTGGGAGTGACCCAATTTTCCAGGTGCTGAGTGTCACGGTTTCCCTTGGCTAGGAAAGGAAATTCCCTTCCCCCTTGCCCTTCCCAGGTGAGGCGATGCTTCACCTGCTTCGGCTGTCACTCGGTGGGCTGCACCCACTGTCCTGCACCCTCTGCCCCACACGCTACAGTGAGATGAACCCGGTACCTCAGTTGGAAATGCAGAAATCACCCGTCTTCTGTGTCAGTCACGCTGGCAGCTGGAAGCTGGAGCTGTTCCTGTTTGGCCATCTTGGAACCCCCCCTCCCAGTCTGCTTTTTTATCTCACTATATCATGTTTTTAGCCACATTTGGAACAGTTTTTTTTCCAGTTGTAATTCCTTCTCCAGTATCTAGCCTAGAAACCTTTGTCTTTCATACCAATGGTTTTCATGTTTCAGTTGCTCCACTGTACTTCCAGCATATTTTTGTTTAAAAGTTTTCATCATAGATCAAGCAAACCTCTGACTTCTTAGCTATTTGTATTATTACAGTTCATCTTTACTGGCTATTTAAACCCAATACTCCCCGTTACTAGCAGTGAGATAATAACATGTGACATATAGGCGTGCTGTGGAGATTAAGTGAGATTATATTTGCAAAGGACTTAATTACTATAGTTTCTGGCATAATTTCTTCATAATTGGGATTTATGATTATTAGTTGTTAACTTATCTAAGCCAAACACCTGTGTAGATTTCCTGCTGGTTTCCACATTCTTGCTGCTTTTCTGTAAGATCCTTTATAAGATACGGTTCCTCTTCCCATCAATTGAATGATACTGTTCTTCAGTATTCCATCTGTATTCCAATCTGATGATTTATTTATCTATTGTGATTTAGTATTCTTGTAAAAGGATACTACTTTTTGAATCATAAACAAACAGCAAGAGAAACAAGTTAATGATTGCTACAGATGGCAATACATTGATGTGTCTTGGCATTACCCTCTTCTAATTGTGTTCTCTACAATGGGATTTATATTTTCTCACAGCGCTTTTCCTCCTTAGTAATTTTGTCTTCATGGCAAAAAAAACCCAATTATTGCATTATGTGTAATTTTCTACTCTTTGAAAAAGAGAACAACAACAAAAAAATCTATCTGCAATAAAGCTTAGGTTTGCTCAAACGCCCATTCTCAGATCGTTTAGATGAGAAAGGAATGGCAACTTCTATTTTAGGAATTTGAATCCCAGCAACAGGTACCTTTCAAGAATAAAACCTATTCCATTTTCTTCTAAGTAGAAAACAGTTAGAATCTGTCAAACAAAGTACAGAACTTCCACAAGGGAAAAGCATTCTAGAACATAAAGCCATTCATTGATCTAAATCAAATGAAAAGGTGGTGGATCTCTTAAGCAGGCCCTTGTTTTAAACATGTTCTATTCCCTACACCTGCTACAGGGCAGCAAGGGCTGAAATATGCCCTGCACAGCAAGCTTCTGACTGAGTTGGAAATGACATCGTGTGTGGCAGATCCTTGTGTGACCTTGGAGTATCCTTCACACATCTACAGCCACCCAGGAATAATAGCTTCAGGTCACCAAATGCCTTTTCCCAGCTGCTGTGTGTCATGCTTGTGCTCATCTTTCTTTTCTGGTCACTCCCACTAGTCCTGCTTGAGATCTCTCAACTCAACTCACTTCTTGTTTTATAATGAGGACTCTGGCTATGTATCTTTTTTTTTTTTTTTTTTTTTTTTTTTTTTTTTGAGACGGAGTCTCGCTTTATCGCCCAAGCTGGAGTGCAGTGGCGCAATCTCCGCTCACTGCAAGCTCCGCCTCCCGGGTTCACACCATTCTCCTGCCTCCGCCTCCCGAGTAGCTGGGACTACAGGCGCTGCTACCTCGCCCGGCTAGTGTTTTGTATTTTTTTAGTAGAGACGGGGTTTCACCGGGTTAGCGAGGATGATCTCGATCTCCTGACCTCGTGATCCACCCGTCTCGGCCTCCCAAAGTGCTGGGATTACAGGCTTGAGCCACCGCGCCTGGCCTAGCAATCTATCTTTAAAGGAAGGACCTGGGCTGTGATGGCCAAGGGTCTGGGTTTTCTCCATCCTTTCCTACCACTCCTAGCTTCAAGGCTGCCCTTAGAAATTGATTCCACCTCCCAATCCATTGCCTCACTTCCTAGACAAATCTTTTTCTCTTTCTGTCTTTACCCTTGAACCAGATCCAACTCAGGGCCAAAACATTAAAAACAATTTCTGAAATGGAAATAGCTCTTACTCTATCCTTTGTGGACAAAGTTCCATGATTAACGTATTTTCTGTACGAGTTTAAAAAAGAGAAGGCCGAGGAAGGGGCAGAGAAGTAAATAAAAGCCTTTTGCCATCTCTTGCCTTTAGTATTAGTAGTAAATCTTTCTTTCTGAACAGAATCCCACCTTACTCAAACATATGTGTGAGCGCACACACATGCCAATATGTACACACAATGCATTTTAAAAATATGAAAAGGGTTTATTTTCCTTCTGGATTTTCTAGATATATATTATAGACTTTTAAAAAAATTACAGTGAACAACAGGAAAGAAAATGTAATCTGAAACCATGGCAATAAAAAGGGATAAAAAACTAAGCTAGCCCTTAAGAAACTGTTGAAAAATGAGAGAGAGGTTCTTGGGGAGGCAAAAGAAGTGTCAGGGCACTGGTCAGAGCTAAGAGGCTTTCTGATGGATTTATCCCACCATAAAGACCCAACTCCACTGCTGCTTCCTGTCTAAATCCTGGTTTCCTAGAGCAAAGCTTGACCTATTAATGAGTGGTTATACTGAAACAGTTGAGGCAGTATCACTAACTACAAGGAGACAGTAGACACCAGCTTTTCACTGGAGTTGCTGACCCACAAGAACACAGGGAATGAAAGGCAAGAAGCAACTCTAGCACATAGGACTTTTGCATGATGGAGTTCGTCCATCCAGGCAATTCTAAAAGTTGTTCTTTTATCAATTAAAAACAATTAAAACCATCAGTTAAAACCATATCAATTCTGTATAATGCTTTACACCAGACCTACCAAGATCATTCACACTTACTTTTCAGTGTCCGTTTGTTCTCTGGACTTCCCATGGTTGTAGAGCTAGCTAACAGATGAGGTCTGTGTATTTTTACTTTAAAACAGCCCTGTCTCAGGTTAGCTTCCCAGAAGCCGACTCTGAGACAAAGATTGCACCGTGCAAGTGGATTTTAATGAAATGCTCCTAGGAAAGACTAGTACACTTGAGGAGAAGCAGGACAGGGATAGGGAAGATGCCAATCAACGGAAGGATTTCAGGCCCAGGCTGTGGAAAATGGCTTCAGCCTGATCCCACAGGGGTTGGAAACAAAAGTACATCAAAGTCCAGAAGGGTGCACAGATATTGTAAACAGGATTGAAGGGGCCTGAGTAGATAACTGATGGTGTCCACTAAAGGCCCTTTAAGCCGTCATGACATAGCCACCGGGAATTTAAAGCTTGGTGATCAGTCTGACGTGAATAAGTATTGGGGTGAAATATAAGCCAATCCTAAATTGTAAAATTTCCTGTGCCTTGCCTTGTGCCAAACAATTTTTAAAGTTTTCAATAAGTTTAATCCTGTGTTTATTCATAGTTATTCATATCTACTGGCCATAACTGATAAAAAGAAGATCCGAGACCCATAAACTCATGACCTGTGATCTAACTTCCCTTTATAATGAGCTATTGAACCCATTATAATTATAAACACATTTTTAAAAACACACTGACATACACACAGCTATGTATTATATAGTCAATCAAGTTAAGTACAAAATTAAACTGCGCATTTGCTATCACAGGTAAAACCAGTAGTTAATTACATGCTCTTTTTATAACCAGCATTAAAGAGTTGTGACATTTTCCAGCCCAGGCTTAAAAAGATATATTTGTCTTAATAGAACTTAAACTGGGAAAAGGAACCTATAAAACATGCTTACCAGTGCTCACATACATGAGGGAGCTACTGAGTTTTATCAGATATCCATCAGACCTCACCCAATATTTCTCTCAGGGACAAGAATAAGTTTGGTTCTTTGTTCAAGGTCCTATAAATGCCTGTAGTGGAGACTTTTCACCTTTATTCAGTTCTTTGCTTCAACCTCCAAGCAAGCCCTATTCACATATAGGTCTTCAGGCTGGCACACCTGGGAGACAGAAACATATATAACCTGCCATTCTCATTATATATATTATTATATCCCTATATATATGTATATACATGTATTATATCCCATTATACATAATATATGCTTTATATATGTAGCACATGTAATATAAATTATATATGTAATATATGTATTATATAATTATATATGTTTATGTAATATATATGTATGTAATATATACATAGTAGGAAAACATGAGCAATGTTGAATACCAGACCATCTCTAGAAATTGGAATGGACTGATACTTAGTTTACTATTTTTTAATTTTTCTCTTCTATCCCAGGACTCTACGTTCAATGTGATCTAGCCAAGGGCAGTACTTACTATCATGGAATACATTGTTTTCAACAGAATCACATTTTGTCCAAATGATTTTTGAACAGCAGAAATAATGATAAAGCTCTCTTAGTGAAGCAAACTAAAACTGTTTTCAAACATAAACTTCTAGTCCAAGAAAGGCAAAGTAAAGAAGATAGTCATGAAGGTCTAGAGTGATCTTTCATGAATACCAGCTGTATCATATGTCAGCCCCCAATCCTTCATTTCTATGTGGTTTTCTAAAACAAAAAAAAAGCCCAAACCTAATTCTTACTTAAGTATCTTTAATCTAGAAGCACAAGTATAAATGCGATTTCACAATGCAAAGGCATTTTTATTTTCAGGTGGTAAGAACCAGCAATTTAACAGCTTTGTCTAAAACATAATGAACATTTAGCTGCAGAAATTAGAAACTCTTTGTCCATTACCTTTTAACTAAAAGGAAAAGATACAGGAAAGAAAGTTATCCAAAGTTTGTCAGCCAACTCTGAATTTCAGTTTTCACAGCGGCAAGGAGGGAAGAGGATTAATTTGAGTCGGAAGCAATTAGTGCCAAGCACTTCAGTAATTTTATAACACAAAAGGATAAGTAAAATAACAAAGCAAAGATTAGAAAGTTACAAACCACACTATTCAGTTCACAGAGCTGCAGATACTTATAAGAGTGAGAACTTACTATTCTTCAGAGATTCCAAGTCTCATTTTCAAATAGTCTATAAGCTGAATGACACAGGCAAGAGACATATTCTTTATCTGTCAACTCTCATTTTTTGAGGTGATATTATGAGGAAATGAGAGCTTAGGGGTGCAACTAGTTTTGTTTATTTTTTTAGAGACAGTCTCTTGCTCTCACCCAGGCTGGACTGCAATGTTGCAGTTATGGCTCACTGCAGCCTCAAACTCCTGGGCTCAAGCAATCTTCCTGCCTCACCCTACTGCACAGCTAAGACTACAGGCAACATCATGCTTGACTTTTTTTATTTTTTTGTACAGTTGGGGGTCTTACTATGTTGCCCAGGTTTGTCTTAAACTCCTGGCCACAAGCGATCCTCCTGCCCCAGCCTTCCAAAGTATTGGGATTACAGGCATGAACCAATGTGGCTGGCCACAAGTAATTTTAATTCCCCTTCATGCTCTTAGGGATTTGGGTAACTGCCATACCTATGTTTTCTCTTCTCTTCATAGGTAAGAAATACTGTCAAAGTTAATGGTGGCGAGGAAAGGAGATCTTTACGACATTCCTTGGCTTCTCCCCTCACTTTCAGGCCTAAAAACAACTAATTCAGCCTAAGAATGCATCTGTCTGCTAATTCACTTTGAAGAAGTTGCAAGATAGAAAAGGTATTATCATGAAATTATTTAATAAGGTATTTATAATTAAATAGTCCATTTTTAGATTTGAAAAAAATACCACTGACCGAAAACCAAGGCATTTTATCTAAATAGGGTTTGTTTTAAAAATGAAGCTATGTTTTAGTACAAGGTTTAATCAACTAGTTATAATTTACAACCTAACTAATTAATTGCTTCATTTTCTTCCTTGGTGGGGACACTCAGGATTATTTTCAAGTAGTATTATGTGACTCAAGAAGACCTATAATTTATACCACATTGGTATTTATTAAATAGAATAAACGATGTTCCTGCAAATGTATTCAACTTATGTTAGTTAAAAACTGTTAATTCAAAAAAAGAAAAATGAAAGAATGCAAAAGAAAATGAGCCATGATCTCTGCTTCCACAAAACTTGTAAATGTAATGGACACCCAGTATCGGCAACATACAAATGAAATGGCATAGGAATTTATAAAGGAGAAAGAGAATGAGAATGATTTTTGACTGGTGTAAAGAAGGAAGACTTAAATGGAAAACAGTTTTAAAGCTCAGACTTGAGAATTAGGTAGGACCATAAACAAAAAGGAAGGAGTGGTGTGAGGCACATACAACAGGGCAATTACACGTGAAAGTAGATGGAATGTAAAAGATATAGAGGCAAGAAAGCATTTTCAGCCAAATGGGGGTTTTGTAATTTATCTGGAACATTAACCTAAGCGGTTTTAAGATAAGCTCACCAAACATCTTGAGAGTAATTTTGAATGGGTGGAAAATGGCATCATGGACACCTTTAGAAGGTGTAATCCAACATTCATCTGGAAAGGTAGTTAAGTAGGGAAGAATGAAAAGACACAGGGATCTCTTTTATATGGCAATGATCCAGGCAGCACTTAATGGGTATAGAAAAGCAAAAGATGATCTGGCAGGATGATTGAGATTACAAAGAAGAAGAATTAAACAGAATTAATATTTATTGATTTACGTGCTACCTTAAAGGAAACTACTACTTTGTAGAATACCTATAGCAAACACATTTCTAATAATTCATAAGGCTGAATCATTTATCATAGGAGATAACCATTAGAATCTTAGAGAAACCAGTCCTGCAAATAAATGCTGATTTTTTTCGTCATTTTCAAAGAAGGCATCTATAAAGATATACTTAGCTTAATATATACATGGGTAAAATTATACACATACATCTCATTTCTGATTTCAGAGTTCTAGATTTAAAATATGTTTCAAAAAGTTAAGGATAAGCAAGAGATCATAGGTTACATGCATGTAGCTTTTAGCCTAATGAGTGAAAAAGTCCACAATAATAATTTTAGAAAACATAGAAGCATTTTAAAACTTGCCCATTAAAAACATTTACGAAAAATTGCTGTCAAGCAGCACAAAAGATATTCCCAACTGGAACATCATATGTGAATAAACCGTATTATTGGACTATAATTGAATTTAATGACAGTGAAGCAGTGTCTTTGTTCAAAACTGAAGAAAGTGAGATTTCTGCCCAACAGACAAAAGACTAGAGTCTCAAATAATATCTGTTGACTTGGCTACTGAGAGAAAAAAATGACTCAATATTTCAAGCATAAATTCATGTCTGAAGAAGTTATTTTTACTTTAAACCACAAATTAGGTACTGTGACTTAAATAAAGGAAATAAATATCTGAGGACTTGATATGTGAATGCTAATTTCTAACACAAAACACCCAGTGAGTTTCATGATATATGTTCTCATGGCCTCTCAGGTAAATACCAAAATTACATCTTATTTACTCAATTTTTAAATGATTCCAGAGTTCACTATGTTCCCTTATGATCAGAAAAATGTTACATTGGGATCATCTCCGTGCCTGAGCTGAATGGAACAACTAGGTGTCCTTAGGTCTCCCTGCCATGTTTGAAACTGCTTCCAATGTTGCATTTATAAAAAATGGCTGAAGAAATTTCCACTAAAACAGTAGTGACTTCCAAATAAACTTCAAATCACCTATTTTTAAACGTGAATCTGGTGTCACCTATAAACTTTTCTACAGGAGGTTACCAAAATGCGAATGCTTTCTCATTGCAGACTAGCTTTATTACAGACTGACATCCAGCCTACTCTGAGCAAACCATTTGATCAATTTGGCTGAACTATTTTTTTGTATATGTGAGGGTAACAAAGTTGAAAAAGGATTCCAGAAAGATCTTTTGAGGGATAAGTCATAGTGTTTGGCAAATACCAAATACTGAACACATACTACTGAATGAATGAATGATGTGTGGTATAAAGAAATAAAACATTAAACAAAATTTCCATTTTATACTTTTAAAATCAAAAGTTTTCCTAAGTTGCCAAAACACGTTTTCCAAAGTTTGCATAGGAGACAATTTCTCCAGGTGGATGGGAATAGCTACTATTTATTGAAAATCTGCCATGAGCTAATCCTTTGCTGACTATAATAGTGATCCATAGTACAAACATGGAGTTTGGTATTAGTCTTCCTATTTAACAGATGAGGAAAATCATGCCCGGAGAGGTTATTTCCTTAAAATCACTAGGATATGTAGGATAAATAAGCTGATCAGAAGGTACTTTAGTTGAAAGAAAATAGAATAGTCTGAAGATTTAAAAATCTCCAAGAAGCACCCTTCCTCCCTCCCTCCCCTCCCTATCTGCCTACCTACAGAGACTGGACTGCACTGGCAAAGGACACTCCTGTTGCAGGCATGTGAACCAGAGCAACTCCATCTTGAATATGAGCTGGGTCAAATGATGTTGAGACCTACTGGACTGCATTCCCAGATGGTTAAGGCATTCTAAATCACAGAATGAGATAGGTGGTCTGCACAAGATACAGTCATAAAGACCTTCCTGATAAAACAGGCTGCAGTAAAGAAGCCGGCTAAAACCAAAACCAAGATAGCCGGGAGAGTAACCTCTGGTTGTCCTCACTGCTACACTCCCACCAGCCCCATCACAGTTTACAAATGACGTGGCAACGTCAGGAATTTACCCTATATGGTCTAACTAGGGGAGGCATGAATAATCCAGCCCCTGTTTAGCATAATAAAGAAATAACCATAAAAATGGGCAAGCAGCAGCCCTCAGGGCTGCTCTGTCTATGGAGTAGCCATTCTTTTATTCCTCTACTTTCTTAATAAACTTACTTTCACTTTATGAACCTACCCTGAATTTTCTTCTTGCGCGAGATCCAAGAACCCTCTCTTGGGGTCTGGATCAGGACTGCTTTGTTGTACTTCCATTATCACTGATAGTTTTATTGAACAGCATTGAAGAGATGAGCAATTTGTGTTATAGCCACCAGAAAGGTTAAACGATGCCTCTCAATAACGTCTGAAAACCCCAGAACAAGACCCACACTCATTAATACCAGTCTTAATTAAAAAAAGAAAAAAACAGTTTTTAGCCTTATCACTCCATATTGCTGATTCTGCCACTGCTCATGCAGAACATCAAATTGGCTTATTCGTGATTTATTCTTGAATGCAAATTTAAAACTGATATCATAAGATATTTGAAGGAAACTTTCAAAATACAAGACAGAGACCTAACAAAACAAAAACAAAACACACACACACACACACACACAAAGAGCAAATACAGAGGAAACAAGCAGTGCAGGTAACAAATAAATTAACAATGTATTCATAAAAATAGAAAAGGATGCTGTTGAATATCCAAAAGAAAAAAGAATGCTCTGAGAAATTATAAATATACGAGTATATACATATAAACAGGTTTTAAAGATAAACTTGAGAAAGGTTCTCAAGTTTAAAAATAAAAAATAAGTCAAAGGGATGAATAGATTAGAAGATAATGAAATTAAAGATTAATTCTGGAGAGCCGTCTTCTGATTAATGAAAATTCAAGAAAAAAAGTCCTGACAAAATTTGCATAGAAACTTGTAGTAGAAGCCTATGGAACACTTACTATTTTAATAATCCTAATGAATAATTCATAATAAAAATGTTCTTTTTTAAGGAGGTTTCTATTTTTCACTATGCATGTGAATCACTTTAATAACAAATAAAAATTATTTGAAACCACAATTTTACAAAACAAGGTTGAATCCATATACTCCACTTGATGGGTCACCAAATTATTTAGAAAGTCACACCTGTGACCAGTTCCGCAAAAGATTTCTTTATAAAGCAGATGTTAAACCACAGCCAGGACAGATCTGAATTCTTCCTGCTGACTCATTTGCATGAACCAAGTAAAACAGTCAAAACCGCAAGAAAGATAAAAACTCCAGCTAATGAGGCCATTTGTGCAAATTCATTAGCATGAACACTTCCAATTGATTAGCACAAAGTGTTACAAGGAAACCTCAGGAGTAAAAAGTAACACAAGATTGTAGGCTGCTGTCCCAAGATGGAGAAAATCCCTAGGGATGAGGCACTGGAGAGTTAAGCATATGGCCTCCTTTGCTAATAAATCTAAAAAGAAATAGCTACCAGAGCAACTTCTTCACTTTTATAAAGTTATTAGAAGTGAAATCATTTAAGGAAAGCAAATTTTAGTGCTAATTATTTGTAAAACGTTACCATTATTTCATAAATGATCACCACACTTCTCTTGCTCACAAACACCCAAAGATGCCCCGCTTTCTGCCACGCAGGTAACTGTTTTTCGTTAGTGATTCTAAAGACATCGGTAGCCCTTGAGATGATTTTAGCAGTCCCATCCCCTGAACTTGAAGGTATGAAGCTGATCAGTTCATACCTTGGTGGTGAGGTGCTCCAATTAATACTACTCAGACTTCCCTACATGTCTCCAATTGGAGCACTTACCCCAACATTGTCATCATCCCGTCATTTGGTCTTTACTCTCCATATGTTATGCTCAGAGAGAATAAAGCATGTGTATTAGTCCATTCTCATACTGCTATGAAGAAGTACCCGAGAGTGGGTAATTATAAAGAAAAAGAGTTCCACATGGCTGAGGAGGCCTCACAATCATGGCGTAAGGTGAAGGGGGAGCAAAGGCAGGTCTTCATGGCTGCAGGCAAGAGCGCTTATGCAGGGGAACTCCAATTTATAAAACCATCAGCTCTCGTGGGACTTATTCACTACCAGGAGAACAGTATGGGAGAAACTGCCCCCATGATTCAATTATCTCCATGTGGCCCCACATTGACACCTGGGGATTATTATAATTCAAGGTGAGATTTGGGTGGGGACACAGCCAAACCATATCAGAATGGGACTATCTTTTCCATTGTTCTACCCAAAGCCAGTTTTGGACAATCTAGCACATTTTGGCCAGTGTGCAAATACTGATGAAGATAATAAATGAATGGGCACATGGAACTCTTACTTTACAGATGAGGAAATTCAGTGATGGAGACCCAAGTACCAGTGCAGGGTTAGTAGCAAAACCAAGAGTAGAATTTAGATCCCTGTTTCCCTGCATTTTGCATTTTCTAAAGTACAAACAACTCGGCCCACATGCAAGAGCCACTAAAATGAAATTATAAGCTACTTTAAAAACCTTCTCATCCACTACTCCTAACCCTCCAGATAAAAAGATCTGTTTACTGTTTAGACAAAACCCAGTCATACCCCCTCTTGCTTCTTTTATGCCTCTGTTTATATCAGGAACCTTCACCTTTATAACTACCCCAAACTTACTATCATTCAGAGTCCAGCTTAAATTTCATCATGTTTATTTACCAAAATAAAATGAAATTAAAATACTGAACACTGTGTATGTACCAAGCAATATAGGAGACAAGAAGATGCATAATAAATGGCCTCTCTTAAAGAGGCATATGATTTAACTAGGCTATTAAAAGGTTGATTAATATCTAGTGTTGCTAAGAAGGTGAGGCAACAGTTTTCCGTATATAATGCTGGAAGATATGAAAATTAGTGCCACAGTTCTGTTTTGTATTGGAGGAGGGGAATTTGGCAATGTCTTTAGAAGTTAAAAGCGTGTCCCTTCAGACCCAGCAATTCTGCTTCTGGTAACATCATATTCTCCTATCCTTAGGTACATTAATGATGCCTTAATAGTTTTTGTAAGAGTCCAAAACTGGTAAAAGAAGTATCCATCTATAGATACTGGTTACATAAATTATGTTACATCTATACAGTTAATATTTTATTTGTAAAAAAAAAAATGAGCTAGTTCTCTATAAGGTAATATATAAAAGCTTCAAACAAGTGACAACTGCAAAGTGCAGAACAATATGTCTAATATGATTACATTTGTTTTAAAAATATAAATTTATATGCCTTTATATACATTAAATTATGAAAGTATAACTGAAAAGTACAAGTGGTAATCAATTTTAAATCTATGGATATTTAGCTAGTTGATGGGAAGGTGATGGGAGTGATGGGAAATTAAATGAGAGTGGTATTTTATTCTGGCCTTGTAAATAGCATTTCAGTAGGCAGGGATGGTAGAAGGATTGTGGGCATAGGGTGGGCTATGCTTCCCAGCACATGGTAGGGAGGCATAGCCATGCGATTAGTTCTAGCCAATGAAATAGGAGTAGAAGTAGCTTATCTCGACTCCAGGCTGAGGCAGTGAAAATACCCCATATAATTCAGGTCAGTTATAGAGAAGGACTTGTGTTGAGTTGGTGAAACAAGAATAAAGCCAGCCAGATTGCCGAGTAACTCCAAGCAGAACTGCTGCTTTGGTAAGCCTCCTGAATCCTGAAGAGTGAAAAATAAACTTTCACTGCATAAAAACACTCAGATTTAAGGGTGTTTATTACTGTAGGCAAATGTAGCCTAATAAAGATAATATCAGTAAAGGGAATAAGATTGTAGGGAAAGGTTTTAGATATGGAGACCTATGTTTTTAACAGTGAGAGTCTGCTCTGTGTATAGAAGCAGAGATGGAGGAGATGCCTCAAAAATGTCCTGGAGCTCAGAAATAAATGAAATTGACTGCCAATGTGGAGAAAGACATTCACTTTGTTCGGATTAACAAGATGCTGAAAATTTTTGGTTTGTTTTTGGTTTTTAAGCTGGGAAGTGACATGACTGAAGTTAAGGAATTTCTATTATGTAGGAAGATTAGTTTGGCAGTGTTATGCTAAGAGGGATACTTCGTTTTGGAAATGAAAGAGGAATAATCAGCAAAGAACACAGAAAACAGTAAGAGAAAGAGTATTTTGTGTTCCAGAGGCACAGAAAAGGCTGAAGAAGGAAAGGGTGACTCCCAATGTGAAATTCAAGGAGGTGAAATGAGGTGAGGCCTGAGAATAGCGGCTCTGGTGATGAGCAGATGAACTTAGAGAAGGTAATTAGTAGAATAAGGTGGAAGGAAACTAGGTTGTAAGAGTTTGAGTGAACAGTGAGTAGGTGGTAAGGAAATGGGGTCAGCTGCTGTAGGAAACTCTCCAAATAAATATGCAAGGGAAGAGAAGAGGAGAGAAATGGGAACAGCTTGAGGACAATTTCTAAAAGTTAAGGAAAGGCTAGTTTTATGTATATTTATTTGGCTGTTTGTTTATGTATGAAAGATAATGAAATATTTGGGGACAAAGAGGAGCCAGGTCAGGAGAACAGAACACTAGAGGATGGTGAAGAAAGTTGCCTTGGGCATACCTCTGACACTAGAGAGAGGCATGAGAATGAAAGATTCTGAAGTGTACAAGGGAGAACTTAAATGGAAATTACACTTTGTCCTAACACTTCTTAGTAGAAGAAATGAAAGGCATGTATGGAGGATGAGTATTCATCAGAGTATAAAGGCTGCAAGAAGATCTAGAAATGAGGCCATTGGAGGAGGGCTGTATGGGACTTGGGGATGTTTAATTTATAGGAATAGATGGGGAGCTGGGAAGGAAGACACACAAGATATGTGAGCCGCACTGAAGGTACAGATACCAAAAGAAAGGATTTGTATTGCACTCAATAAATGTTGAGCAACCCTCTTCAGTTAGGCACAGCAGCAGCTCGGGGACAGAGTGAAGAAATCAGAAAATAAGGGTAAGAAGAGTAAGACAGAATGTGAATCATACCATGCCTATCGTTAAATTTTCTAAAATCCTTGCCACATGCAGTACCTGATGTAGGGAACTAAGTGTGTGCCTATTATAGGAGACAGACCAAGCAACAGAGAGAATGGTAGAAAGATAGACATGGCGTAAGCTAGTTAATGAAGCTTTTCCTAATCACACTAACTAAAAGGGATCTCTGCCTCTTCAGGAATCTTTCAGCATTTTCGTCTGACTGATTCCCATGGCATTTATGACCTCTTCATGCCTCAGTTTCCTTATCTGTAAAATGGAGATAATAGCAACCACCTGTAGGATTAACATGAAGATTAGTTGTTAAATATCTCATTTATTCATCACTGCCATCTGGTGAGTGATCATTAATTGTAAGGATATGGATGAGGACATTGCAAGATTCTTACCCTGATCTTTAATGAATTCTTAAAACGTTTGAACATAAAATACTTCATAAAACAGCCCACCTCTAATCCACACTATCCATTTGATTAATCAAATGAAAAATAGTCCATGAACACAGGAAAACCATGTAATGCACCTCTTAAAACGTGCAGACTGTGCTGGTCTTCTCTGTTGGCCACCTCCTTCCACTCTGACTTTCTCTTGTGTCCTTTGTTACCCAGGGGACTCAGTCTATGGCTCTACCATCTGCATTCTTTCCACCTGACTTCTGAGGCACAAATAGGAGAACTGAGGGACTGAGATGAGAGAAGTCAGAGAACATATTCTTCAAACATTCACATCTCTCTGAGAGTAGCTGCTTCTAAGACAATACTCAAGTCATGCAGCCTGTCCCACACAACCCTTGCTCTTCTGGGCTCCCGCAACAGTACCTCTCACCCTTCTGCCTTCAGGACTAAGGGTGGTAATGATGCTACCTCTGGGTGCCTTGACATGACATATTCCCATAGCCGTCCTCTCACCTCTGAGCATAACTCTTTTATTAACTCCCCTCCACTAAATGCTTTGAGTAGATTTTCTTTTTCTTATTAGTACCCTGATGGCTCCACAGAATGTATATGAAATACTATACATTTGATGTACTAAATGGAACACGATTAATACATTTTAGATCCATGGGTGACTTTAGACTGCATTTGATATAGATGAAGAAATTGAGCCCTGAAAACGTAAATTGGCTCTAAGGCTGTGAAGCTAATAAGAAGAGAACAGAGAAAGGCCAGGTCTCCTAACTCCCAGAACAGATGACCTGTGCTGTGTCATGCAGTCTCCCACAAGGCGACCTGAACTGAAAAACAAAAAGTTTGGATTATAGGAAGCCATCTGCAAGACAGTGACTGTGGCTTCTATTAAATAAATTCCATCGTCAGACCTTTCCACCCCATTGTCAGAACAGCCCTGCCGTCTCTCTCTGTGGAGATAATTAGGATTTAACCTCGATGTTGGAGGCAGAAAGCTGCTAGCTTTCAAAAAGAGATGTTGCTTAAGGGTCAAAACTATTTTCTTCTGATCAATTCTGCTGCAAATGGATGAAGTTCTTACATCTGCTTCTTGTTTTGGGGCAGAGGGATATCCTGTTCTCTCTCCCTGTCTTGTGTACTCATAGCAAACCATACATTATCAGGCAAGTTAAGGAATGCAGTCTCCTAATAACAATTCCTCACCTCTGAGGCACTTACAGAGTAGGTAATTTATTTAACATTAATCAGAATTAACTTTCTAAGTGTGTTCTATTCTCCTCAAAATTATTCTTAAAATTGATGGTGTGTACAATAACCAGTGGCATCTCAAATATACACACACACACAAATAGGAACATATATACACAAATATATGTAGATACACATACAAATATATATAGAAAAACTAATATGGTATTAATTTCATCTATAATAAAAATGATGTATCTTTACTGTTTAGTTGGAGAAAGTTTGCATTAATGACTTAATGTCATCCTCCAATAACTAAGTGGCATTTATTTTTATTGTCATTTAATATATGATAAAACTGAATCATATTGAAATTAATAAACCAGCCCAAGCTAGCACAGATAGTAAGTGCAGAAGTTCCAATTTGAATCTAGACCTTTCCATATATAACAAGTATATACTCTCTGTATTTGTCTACTGCTCTGTCATTATCATTATCAAGTTTATCCACAGAGAACAATATATTGATGAGGCCAAACAGTGTCCTCTGCCAATCATTTCTTTCAGTCCTCATATCTTCTTCTTGGAAAACTACTTCATACTTTGGTTCTTGAAGAGACAGCACCCATCTCTCTCCTGGAAGTTTATATCTGGGTTTTGCAGATACTGGTTTAGGTTCTGTTAGTGCTTGGATGAAAGCATCCTGGGGAAGCTTAGGCTGCAGCCCAGCATGCATGTTGGGGCAGGAAAAGCTAGTAAGAGAGACAGAGGAGGACAACTGCACATCTCCAGGGAGAAGCAGAGATGAGAGACCACTGAATTATGGAGAGAAAAGAGTAAGCCAGGTCCCTGATAGCTTTCTGATCCCATCCTTTTAAGAGGCTTAATTATCTTTCCTACTTCTGAGTTTTCATGAGATGTCCCTTTATTCTTCCTGTAACTTATATGAGCAAGTCTGAATTGGATTGTGTTACCTGTAGCCAAATAACCATAATGAAAAAATGTAATTTTTTTTTTTTGGTCTTTCTGTAACCCAGACTGGAGTGCAGTGGCGTGATCTCGGCTCACTGCAACCTCTGCCTCCTGCAGTCAAGTGATTCTCCTGCCTCAGCCTCCTGAGTAGCTGGGATTACAGGCATGTACCACCACACTTGGCTAACTTTTTGTGGTTTTAGTAGAGACGGAGTTTCACCGTGTTAGCCAGGATGGTCTCAATCTCCTGACCTCATGATCCACTCGCCTCAGCCTCCTCAAGTGCTGGGATTACAGGCGTGAGCGACCGCACCCAGCCATAAATTTTTTTCTGTTAATTGTGTGTGTCTTTCAGGATTGTCATTAGTAAAATTTCTTGCCGGTTATTAAACCATAAGCATTAAGGTAATATCAGATAACTAAAAATGTAGAATTTGCAGATGGCAGTTAAAAATATGAACTCTGTATTTAGATTACCTGTGTTTCAACCTTTGCATCAGTATACTATCAAACGAGTTATTTTTACCTATTCTGCTTCTACTTCCTCTGCTATAGAATATGAAAAATAAAGAATTTACCGAAAACAGTTGCTATGAAAATGAATTAATACGTGGAAAGCAGTTACCACAATTTCTGACCCATACATACAGTTCAAAAAATGGCTATGAGTTTTGTTGTTATTTTAACTCTGATCGTCTGCAGAGCGACTTTTCCCATGTTTTACCCTCTAGATAAAGCTTGATTTTTGGTTTCATGTAGAAGTCAAAATTCTATCTACAAATGAAAGTAGTTCCCAATCCAGTTGTGAAATACAAGCAGGGCCTGTCACAGTCATTAGTATTAAATTGTATTGTTCTTCTTTATCTTTGTTTAAATTTCCATTAAGTATCATCCATTCTTATATGAATGTATTGAGATGACGAGACTTCACTGACACAAGGAGGAAAACAATTTTAAACATCTTGTCAATAATAAGTCAGAGAATCTTGAGATGTAATCAAGTATTTAATATGAAAATAATTGTGCTGTCCTTCATAAATGTAACTATCAAGCACTTTCATGAGGAGTTACCTGGGAATTGTTTTCCCACCTGTGCTAAATAACTTCTTTTTCTGCCCCATGTCCCGAAGCAGGCATTTTCAGAAGAACGCTAGAGTAAAGTCCATATTCCAGAATAGAGTAAAACCTACTGGCCCACAGAGGGATTTACTCACCACATCAGTCTCATTAACACACAGCTCTCACCAACTGAGCTAAATAATTAGGGTCAGCTATAGATAGAATTACCATTAATTGTTTTCAGATTTCAGTCTCTGGGCCTTTCATTCCAGAATCACTAATTATAATAAGAAAAAAAGTGTTCAGAAGTCTAGAGTCAATTTATGCTTCCTAATAATCTATTAGCAAGCCAAATGGCTCATTTATGGAGAATGCTATCCAAATCGGATTTTCCAGTAGTAAACATTTAAATTCCAGGCACTTGAGGAAAACGTTGCCAAATAAATTCTAGACACCACTGTTTTGACTACTTAACAAACATGTCTTCCCATCATATTTCTAAGAATATGTCCATCCCTTCCCCCTAGCAATAGGGGTGGGCTCGTGAATTATGCTGAGCCTTTTAGAGTATCAAGCTTGACCCATGGTGGTAATAGTCATTGGTCCAAGGTGTCAGTACAGAACCTAATAGGGCCAATAATACTTATTGCTGGGGTTCTTTTCAGAAAGCTAAAAAAGCATGTGTTCCTTGATACTGTGGTCTTGGAACTGTTAATATATAAACTACAGTGGTTTAAAGTCATTTCTAAAGCCACACAAAGATAAATGGAACTCACATGCAGAGAGAAATAGAGAGGAAATAAAAACTAAAAAGAAAAGAGAGGCCTGATGGGTATTTAAATTCCTCCTTCTATATGTCCTTAGTTTTACTCTTACTGTTTCCAGTTATGCAGACAAATCTCCCATTTTTCTTAAACTAAGCCAACTTTTATTTCTGTCACTTGTAATCAAAATGTCTTATTTAGTAAGCCACTATGCTGTTATTACCATCTTTAAATACTGTGTAGCCCTGCTTTATTTCAAAGACCTTAAAATTATAAGAACAATTTAGGCAATAGTCACATCTACCCAAAGAAATGTGATTATGCATATATATGCATAAACATAGAAATATATTTTTATAAAGTCCTCATAATGAGCTTCTATTACAACAGAGGACAGATATTGTGGTGCTAACTATATAAGAACACAAATACCAGGATATGACTCTAAAACTCTCCTTCCCTTCCTGGATTAAGGAATAGAGCAAGATAATGATATTAACTTTAATTGAGTTATTACAGTGTACCTGGCATAGATATGAGCACTTTACCTATTAACAGATTTGATCCCATAATAGTCTACTATGATGTATTAGATATCTATTGATATATAACAAATTACTACAAACTTACTGGCTTAAAACTAAAGACATGTGTTATCTCACAGTTGCTATGGATCCGAAGTCCAGACACAGCTTAGCTAGGTCCTCTGGAAGACTGCAATCAGGATATCAGCCTGGAATGTGGTCTTATCTGAGGCAAGGCTGGGAAAGAATGTATTTCTTCACATTCAGTTTCCCGTGGACTGTTGAACTAGGCCTCTTGTGTGCTGCTGGCTTGAGGTAACCCCAAATTTCTTGTCATAAGGCCCTTTCTGTAAGCAACTTACAGCATGATAACTACTTCAAAGTCAGCAAGGAATGGAATCTCCATGCACCTCTGTTACAATCTTATGTGACACAATCACATATATATGATCACATTGATCCTGTCGCCTTTGCAGTACTATTGACTAGAAGCACATCACAGGTCCTGCCCATTTTGAATTAGAAAGGCTACACAAATCAGAATACCAGAAGATGAGATTCATGGGAGCCACCCTACCATCTGTCTGCCACAGAGACATTTCCCATTTTGCAGATGAGGATGCTGAGGCACAGAGAAGTTAAGGTGCAGAGCTGTGCTTGCAATCCAGGCGGGCTGTTTCCACTATGCTACTCCTTCTGGATGAAAAGCAAAAACAAAAAAACCAAAAAGCCTAAACCACATGTGGCAAGTTCAATACCAGTCTGAGACTTTATGTTTAATAACTGCATGAGCTGGAACAAAAGTCTTAATCTTGCTGATCTTTTTTTATTTTTTCTCTATAAAGCAGACATGACAAAATCATTTCTGTTTTTTGTGATGGCCAAATGACATAATGTATATGAATATACTTTGAAAGTATAAGTACATTATGTTAAAAATATTATCCTATATCATTACGATATACTTTGAAAGTATAAGTACATTATGTTAAAAATATCCTATATAATTACGATAGAGAATGAAGATGTTATAAACTAAACTGTTCTAATTTGCTACAAGCTCATGAACCCTCATGGTCAAGGGCCAATGAATCATTCATTGCTTTCTGCAACAGTGATACCAAGTTCAGTCTTGTTTGTTAGATAGAAGGAAGGGAAGATAAAAGTACCTGAAGATGGCATGATGCTTTACCATCACCAAGACCTGAGACCTGAGCACCCTGACTGGAAGGATAGACAGGTTTGCACAAATTCAACCAAATTATTTTGCTTGTTGTAACTCAGTATACTTTTATAAAGACTAGACTTACAGCTATGTCTTTGATAAA
Organism: Chlorocebus sabaeus; assembly: GCF_047675955.1. Lineage (NCBI taxonomy): Eukaryota > Metazoa > Chordata > Mammalia > Primates > Cercopithecidae > Chlorocebus > Chlorocebus sabaeus. Next base: position 66,987,219 of record NC_132918.1, read on the forward strand.
AATGGATGCAAAACTGAAGGAAATTCACATCTTGTGAGCATCTACTGAAAGTTACCATCGTTCTAGGCAGTTCACAAATGTTACACCATTTAATCTTCAGGAAATTCTGTGGAGCAGTCATTATTATTATTATTATTATTGAGATGGAGTATTGCTCCGTAGCCCAGCCTGGAGTGCAATAGCATGATCTCAGCTCAGTGCAACCTCTGCCTCCTGGGTCCTGGTTCAAGCAATTCTCCTGCCTCAGCCTCCCAAATAGCTGGGATGACAGGTGCATGCCACCATGCCCAGCTAAATTTTTTTTTTTTTTGTATTTTTAGTAGAGACAGGGTATCACCATGTTGGCCAAGGTGGTCTTGAACTCCTGACCTTGTGATCTGCCCACCTCAGCCTCCCAAAGTGCTGGGATTACAGGCATGAGCCACCACGCCTGACTGGAGTAGTCATTATTAACTATTTTCAGATAAAGAAACTAAAAATCAGGGAGGTCATATAATTTATTCAATGTAGAATTCAAACCCAAGATTTCTTCAAGCTAGTCAATTAGGGAAATATATGTTTAAATATGTATACTACCTTCTGGGAGAACCTATTCATTTGTTCAATTATCAAATGACAAAGGATAATTTAGCTCTTATATCAGTCACAGACATATAAAAGCAATGAGAAGTCAGATTAATTGCCACAGCATTTTGGAAGAGAAACCATTGACTCGGAGCTCAAAAGACATCTATCCTGCATCTTGTGCTATTGCTAAAAAGCCATGCGTCCAAATCAAATGATTTAGTAGACTCTATAATCTAAACCTCAGTTTTTCTTCTTTTATAAAAGGTGACACTTACCTTTGCTTTTTTTTTTCACAAAGCAGTTGCTGAGATCAAATTAATTCACATGTCTATAAAAATAAAGCACCTTAAATGTAAGACATTTTCACAGTTCTAGGTGAACACACGAAATCTTGAACCAATTTAGCTTTGAATAATGGTCAAAAAGCAGACATTTTCATGCAACATCTTTTTTTTTTTTTTTTTTTTTTTTTTTTTTTAACCAGGGTACTTAAGAATACCCTCTGAATTCAATGCTAGGCTCATTACAATAGGTTCATATTCAGATTTAAACTGTGACCCTGAACATATCTATTATACTTCAAGGTGAGTTAGAAAGTGAGTGGAAAGAATGTTCTTAGAAGTCATTTCTGTAACAGCATGGGTAGCATCAAACTTATTATACAGGAAAGTAACTGTAAACCACAACAAATACATTTCATTAAAGTCAAGCTGACTGTATACCCAACTCAATTTCCCCCATGAGACCTATTCTAAAAATGTCTGGGGCTACCCCAAGACTACTCAACATGAGAAGATAGATGAAGAAAGAAATCAGAAGATGAAAAACAAATGTCTTGACTGATTATATTTTTATAATCCTACTTATTTTTTTGGCAGTTTTACAAAAAAAAAAAAAAAGTGACCATGTGAACACATTGATAGGGTCCTTCCTGGGTTTTTAGAAACAAGTTTTACAAGCAAGGGGTCCTGAAACAAGCTTCTTCAGTTTCACAAAAAAATCCTCCTCTGTGGGTTACTGACAGCATACAAAAGGACCCAACATCATGTGACATTTGGTCAAGACGACCCTTAGTGAATGTCCCAGTATTGTAATTACATAAACCTCTGTTTACTTATTAATTTAATGGCCCTTTGACCCCTTACAGCAGTAAATAGGTAGACCTGTCTTATTATTCTAGGACAGAGTGAGAATATTAGGGTTGAAAGTTGGAGCTAAGCATGTGAGTGAATCATAGAAACATGAATATGTAATGGAACAGACACTGTTAATCCACAGCTCAGTTCCATGCACATCATATCCACGTTTACTTGAGCAGTCGCTGCCCCATGTTATAAGGTTGTTTTGTGCAGAAACAACATTTGCTGGTTTGCATGAACAAACTGCTATATGAGCTGGATCCCAAATATAAGAATGACTCAAACACAGAGATGGTTCAACTCTTGTGCACAAGATTATAATAGGTGGTTGGGCAGGCCTGAAGTGAGACTCATTTGTGTGTGGTCCCCCAGGGACCCTAGATGACAAAGGTTCTGCCTCCATTTAACATCTGATTTTCAAAGTCATTGTATTAGTTTTCTAGGACTGCCATAACAAAATACCACAGACTGGGTGGCTTTACTAATAGAAATTTATTTCTCACAGTTCTGGAGGCTGCAAGTCAAAGATCAAGGTGTAAGCAGGTCTGACTCCTGAGGCTTCTCTCCTGGGCTTATAGATGGCCACCTTGTTTCTGTGTCCTCACGGGGCCTTACCTCTGTGTGTTCAGGAGTCAAGCAACTCTCTAGAGTCTCTTCTTCTTATGAGGACACCAGTCAGATTGGATTAATGTCTTCCCTAAGGGGCTCATTTCAACTTAAGTACTTCTTTAGAGACCTTATTTTAAAATACATTCATATTCAACATAGAAATTTTGGAAGAATATAGTTCAGACCCTAACAGTCCCCTAGAGGTTGTCATGATTGCAGTCACACAGGAGTGGACATGAGCATGGAGGAACATGGATAAATGGCATGGGGTGATTTTTTGTTTTTCAGCCAGCCCTGAAGTACAGTTTTTTGTTTGTTTGTTTTTGAGATGGAGTCTCTTGCTCTGTCACCAGGCTAGAGTGCAGTGGCACGATCTCAGCTCACTACAGCCTCTGCCTCCTGGGTTCAAGCAATTCTCCTGCCTCAGCCTCCCTAGTAGCTGGGACTACAGGTGCACACCACCACGCCTGGCTACTTTTTGTGTTTTTAGTAGAGATGATAGGGTTTCACCATGTTGGCCAGGATGGTCTCGATCTCTTGACCTTGTGATCTGCCTGCCTCGGCCTCCCAAAGTGCTGGGATTATAGGCGTGAGCCATCGCGCCCAGCCCCTGAAGTACAGTTTTATCAGGTGCAGATACATTATTTTAGCTAGAACCCAGACACACACATGGCTGTACTCATAGGAAAGCTGGGAAACAGTACTCTGAATAGCCATCTGCCAACAAAAATTCCTCCAGTGGAAAGTAGAAAACATTTTTGGTGAAAGATAAGTGATATGTTTTGGATGTTTGCCCCCTCCAAATCTCGTGTTGAAATGTGATCCCCAGTGTTGGAGGTGGGGCCTAGTGGGAGGTCTTTTGGTCATGGCAGTGAATCCTTCGTGAATGGCTTGGTGCCCTCCCCATAGTAATGAGTTCATATGAGACCTGGTTGTTAAAAAGAGTCAGGGACCTCCCTCCTCTCTCTCTCTCTTGTTCCCTTTCTCAGCATGTGATAAGCCTGTTTCCCTTCCACCTTCTGCCATGATTGGAAGCTTCCTGAGGCCCTCATCAGAAGCAGAGGCTGGTGCCATGCCTCGTGTACAGCCTGTAGAACTGTAAGCCAAATAAACCTTTTTATAAATTACCCTGTATTAATAGTAACACAAAATGTACTAATAACAGTGGTGTCTCTGAAATGGGATCATACTCAAATTTGTATGCTCCATGTCAAAATGTAACACAGAATCACACATAGAAGAATTCAACAAATACGAATTTATTCCATTTAACTTCTGTATTTTATTCTCACCCCAGTGTTTTTTATTTTACCCTCTAACCATTTTTTTCAACATCAAAACACTAGAGTTTTATTGTTTTTTCAATTGTCCTTTGCTTTATTTTTCATTTTCTCTTGAAAGCCTTAGTATGGTTAGGATTGCAGGTGGCTAAACCATCTTATAAGCCCTCCCCTATCTAATTTCTGGAGAGAATGACTGTAAAGAAAATGGAGAAAGTGTGTGTGAGTGTGTGTGTGTGTGTGTGTGTAGTGGTTAAAAAAATCAATTTTTCTAAGACCTCATTATTCAGTGAAAGAGGGGAAAGACATACCAAGCTTCCAGAATCTGAGTGGTTTTATTTACCTAGGACGGGAACAGACAACTTTCGAAAGGCTAATCAGAATTAATGAATAGAAAAATGAAGAAATAGAATTAATTCTTGGAAAACAGGAAACGAAAAATTGTAATCAGGCATCAAGTTTGCTCAATTTAAATAAGCTGAAATCTATTAGAATTAAGAAAAAACTACCTTAAGGCTAACCTTCCCCTTAAGATTAAAAAAATGAACAAAATAAAAGAATTACAAAAGAAAACCAGTCTAACAGTAATCATATAATGATAATGTATACAATGTGATTAAAATAAAGGTCAACCAAAGGGATGAGAACATACAATTCAGGTGGGTGACCACAATTCATGCTATTTCCTTGCAAAGGAATCTGGGTAATAGAAACAGGGCAAGGAATGGCTTAATTTTTGTTTACTGCTGGGAATATACAGATATCTGACTCACTGATAGTGCTACATTAGTTGCTTCTCCACTGATGCTAAAGATACCCTTCAGTACCTTCCATGAGAAAATCAATTTCCTTGCAGGAGAATTTTTGAAGGAGGTTGGGGGCCTTCTACTATTATGCTAAGTAACTAGTCACAGCAAAATACACTTTTATTCCTAAAGTGACCTCTACAAAACAAGGCGTATTATTCTTGCAAACCACAAATGTTTCTCTAGCCTTTACATTTAGTTTTATCATAAAAAAGAAAAAAATTCATGTTCCCATGCTGATTTCATATTGCCTATTAGTATATAGTTTGTTAAAACATCTTTAAACAATAGTGAACATCTCTGGAAAAGCATTCATTAACTATAACATTTAATGTCTAAATGCACAGGACAAAATACTTTTCATGGTTTTTGTGTGTTTTTGATAAATCAGATGAGAATTACTAACACAGGTCACTTTGAAGCTGGGACTTCAGTGTTATAAAGGGAAATGTGTACATCATCACTTATGAAAATGCAATAGAGTTCTTTATAGCAGCAAATATCCAAATTACTACTTCCTTTTCCCTGATTATTTTTTGAAAGGTCTCACAAACGCCAGAAGGTACCCTATCTGCCTAAATCACAAGAACACATTGATTTTGCCACTGTCACATATCTTAAAATACAAACCTCATATTTTTCCTCTTTGCAGGAGCCTGCATTTGAGCAGTCTCCTCTCTGACCTTGAAACCTATGACATCAATAACAATTTCTACATTTATAAGCCTTAATGTGTTAAGTATTAGAGAATTCTGGCTTCTCTAGCCACTAAAGATACAAAATTTTCATTTCTAAGTTTACACTTAATAAAACTGATGGCAAGGTCTCTCAGCTGTCATGTGCTCAAAACAATAACCTAAATTCTTCATGCCCAAGTTTCCCTGGCAAGAACTCAGGGTGTAATGTGGCTGCTGCATGCAAAGAACCAAACTAGGTTTGCGAGAGCTTCCTAGCTTACACTTACCCTCATTCTTTTTCAGGCACAGTGTGGACAAATTACTAGGGATTATAGTTACCACAGTTCTGGGTACCTCTTTATCTGATGCAGTTTCCCGAATCACCTTAGCGATTAGGTCTAGAATATAGTGGGGTCTTCCTATCATGAGTCGCTCAGCAGGTCAGGGCTGGGAAAACAAAAGCTGCTGCAGAATTTGCAACCCTTACCACCATTCCCCAGATGGACAAAGACTTGTTCTCCTCAAGGAGTTTCTAATGGAGTAGAGTCTCTCTCTTATAATAGTGCTAGTGTCAAACAGGAGAATAATGTGAACCTCAGATTTGTGTTTTATCAGTGTTGTTTTTGTTGGATAACGGGTTATGAATTTAGAAAGTAAAGACTACAGACATACCTAGTTGAACTTAAATATGTACATGCTCATACTTATATGCAGAGACACACATAGACACACGATGATGCCTAAGAAAGACAGGTTTAGATTTCAAGTCTTCTGGTACATTGTACCCACGCACAAGTCAGTCACTGTGAGCATGCCTTTTTGCAAAACATAAAAGATTGTATTCACAAGGCTGCCATGCGAGGAGATGAGAGAACCAATCTCAAATCTGCTTCCCCCAAAATAGGACTTGGGTATACTTACAGGATAAGAAACAGGACAGTCTAAAGTGGGGACAGGTGATTGGTGGGTAGAAAAGGTTTCTACCTTTTTGGGGTTTCTGTGCAAGTGTAATCTAGCTACATGGTTTGCCATAGCACATGTGCAGAAAATGGCAACATTAGCATGATCTAAGAGTGGAGTTTTGGCTCCCTGATGTCAGAAGTTCACTCCTTGGGCACCTGTGCAGGCCCAGTTGAAGAACTGTTAGTATCAACTGGCTTGACCTGGACAAGAGCTATCCCCTAGTTTCTGAAAAACAATTTCAAACACCCATTACTGTAGTGACCCACGGTCAGAGATGTTATCTATAAGGAAGCTAGTGGGAGTTTTAAGGTAGACTAGAAGTGATTAAAAGCAAGTTTGCAGTTAAGTTTGGTGGGCAGATAAGCTTAGCCCTTGGTTTCACTACTGTATTGCTTTATGTTGGGTAGACTTTTGTCCTTTAACTAATAGACCTTTTTCCTTATTTAAGATACCCATCCTTGCCAGTGTTTCCCAATTTATACTTAAAGAACCTAAGGTGTATTGATTTATGTCACTTTATATTTTAAAAATATATATTTGTTACTATTGACTATGTAATTACTGGGATATAAAGATCATTCAGACATGCCTCTTTTTACCCAATTCATTCTGAATAGTGCATTATATGAATTTTCTAGGAGTGCTACAACAAATTACCACATAATGGTTAGAAACAGCAGAAATGTATTCTGTCACAGTTCTGGAAGTCAGAAGTCCAATATTGGGTATGGCAAGACTGGCTCCTTCTGAAGGCATTAGACAAGAATCCTTCTTTGCTGCTTCTTAGCTTCTGCTGGCTTCTGGAAATCCTTGGCATTCTTTGGCTTGTAGTCACATCACTCCAGTATCTGTCTCCATCTTCACATGGCTATCTTTTCTGTGTATCTGTCTGTTAAATCTCCTTCTGCCTCTATCTTCTAAGTACATTTACAATGGGATTTAGGGCCTGCCAGGATAATCCAAGGTAATCTCTTTCTCTCAGCATCCTTAATTATATCACAAAGACCCTTTTTACAAATAAAGTAAAATTTACACTCTTGCTATATAAGATAATATAGGTTTCTGGGATTAAGACATGGACATATCTGTTTTTTGCAGGGAGGTGGGGGACACTGTTCAACCCACTACATAGGAGAAAAGAAATAATTATACCAGGAATCTAGCCTTTCATTCACAGTGAGAGACATGCCATTTGTTAATTCAGAATTAAAATCCCACAAATGGAGAACTGGAAAGGGCTTTAAGGGTTTGTCAGCTACAGAAAGCTTAAAAGTAACTTTCCTGGCTGCACACAACTTCTTCGGGGTGCCGGAGGGAAAGAAGGCCAGTGTGCTTGCTCCTCACCCAGTGTTCTTTCCCTTCCACCATGCAGTCTCAAAAATCTTACCAAGGGCCCTAGAGCTAAGCACTTTATAAAACAGTTTGATAGACATCAAAGGACATCAGTGCAACAAAGGACCTTAGCCATAAAATGGAGTGGCCAAGAGCATTTATTCCTGAACCGAATCCGCTTTTCAATCACTTGCTGTTTTGACCTTGGGCAAGATACTTAAATTCATGTCTTGGGTTTCCACATCTGTGGAGCAAAAATGATGAAAGCACCTTTCTCTTGAGGTTGTTCTGAGGATGAAGTGAACTAATATACATAAAGCATTGGGGATTATCTGGACCACAGGAGCACTCTCTAATGTTAGCGATCACTAACACGCATCTAATCCAAATACCATTTTTTACAGATGCACACAGGAGGTCCCAAGTTGTGATTCCCTCAAGGTCACACAGCTAGTGAATAACAGAGCTACGACTCAAACCCAGCTCTTGCAAACCTAGTTTGGTTCTTTGCATGCAGCAGCCACATTACACCCTGAGTTCTTGCCAGGGAAACTTGGGCATGAAGAGGGTGCTGACACACCCCTCTGTTCTGGGTTCCAACCACGCATCTCTCTTCAGTGAATACTAACAAATCTAATGCACAGGTATGATTAACTGGACTAAAAGCCTCTACGAATTAACACTGTAGGTATTCAAGGTCCTGTCTACAAAACATTTGCGCATATTTTGGCATAAGGGAAAGTTATTTTACAAAGTAACAAAGTGTACACCAGAAATACAGCATGAGGAAGTTTATGTTTGAAAATAAAAGCAGTCAGAAATCTCTGGCTGCTGTGTATTTTAAATCAAGGCCAGAAAGGATCTAGGCACTGGTCCTCTAATATCTTTTCCAAAACAGAGGAAGGATGCTTAAGATGGGACTGACCACTACTCAAATGAATCATTATAGCTCATTACAGAAGAGTCCTAAAAAGAGGGGAATTTTTAAAACCTTCTCCTCCTCTGCCCCCATCTCCTAAATCCCCTCTTAGTGACTCTTTTCAGTGAATAGGCACAAGATTGGGGTGAGACTTTTTCCATCTTCCTTAGCAGGAAGCTTTATGTGAATAAAGCGCCATTTTATATTAACAAGCCGATGATTAGTATCCTTCAATGCAGACATTGCATACAGCCTGGGATGCATACTACCCCTATGCCAGGGCATTTTTCCTTTAGCACGTCAGCCTGTCCTTTTAGCATCATGTAGCACTGAATGTCAGGCAAGATATTTCAATCTCAGCCACTAGTTTTCTCATTTGAATGCCCTTAATCTATTTGATTCCGAGTTTCATTTTTGCCTGACAGGCTGAATCCTGAGTCATACCCCCAACAGGAACATGGGTGATTGTGATACAGTGCTTGCCAGTACACGTAACCCCTGAAATGTCTCAGTAAGAGGCATTTTCCACAACAGTCTCAAGAGGCAGAACTGACAAGGCATACGGAGCCCCGAAAGGAAAAGCTACACATGCAAACCATTAATGCTGTGTTATTACTATGCAAAATCATCATAAGTGAATTCATCACAAATTAAACACTGTAGGTAAGCAAAGCCCTGTGCCTGTGTGCTTATACTGTGCCCATAGGCCTGCACGTGTGTGCGTGCGCATGCACACACACAACAGTTTTCTGAAGCAGGAAATACCTGGTTAACCATTAAGCAATGGAAAGCAATCTTTACATTGTAAAAATCTGTGCTACTTACAATGATGTTAATAGGGAGGCTGCAAAAGCACAACTTTTAAAGCTGGACTCCTTGCTGCAAGTACTGGGTGGCTTTTTCCCCTGATAATTATGCATTTGCTGTCTAAGATTAATCAGGGAAGTTAATGATGCAAAAAATTACATTTATAATCCAGTCTGAATACAGCTGTACTGCAAGCTAAGTTCTAAGTCCTATTAAAGTAAATGGAATTAATGGGCTGTCGCTGGCAATCTTTATATCTATCAGTTACTAATTAACATTCTTCTGTAAAGAATAGTTTGTGGTGGGGAAAAAATAAAGCATACCTTAGTAGCAGCTATGGTAAAACATAAAGGAGAGTCATTAAAGGCAGGCCACAGCAGTGGCTACTAGGTATGAAAATTCAGGTTGTTGACAAGGCAGTGAACAAGAAACTGCCAATTCGCTGTGTCATCAATTAAAAAAAAAATTCCCGTGTGTGTGTGTCTGTGTGTAAGTGCACTGTAGTTTGCTTTATGCAGCAGCAAATGATCACCACTAAGGACGACCTTTCCATGAGAAATGTCGACTTAGCTAATAATGCAAGGACAGAGGCATGTGAGCTGTAAAACAGGAGAGTTAAATTAGCTACCGAGGAAAAATGAATGTAACCTGTTATCTTCTGAGATACTCAAGCACATTTGCTGCTCTCATCACAAAAAGCTCCCAGTTTGATTACTAATTTTATGTCTTCTGTTCTTGTATTAATTTGAAGTGTTCCTTCCAACCCGTTACCACTGTGTGTGTGTGTGTGTGTGTGTGTGTGCGTGCTTTATTCGGAACTTAGTCTACAAGAGGAAATGTGTTACTCTTCTGGATTTTAACTTTCTGTATTTTTGTTTTGCTTTTATTCCTTAGCCAGGAACATGTGCTTTGTCATTTTACAGTCCAGAAGAGACTCAACCTGCTAATAAAAGGCGCAATTTCTTTTACGGGAGGGACCATGAGCTTCCACTCATTTTTAATGCACTCAGTTTAAGACTCTGATGCCATAAAATCTCCCTTAGCTCTTATCATAGATAAAAGATGAATCTATTTTAATAGGAAAAAAGGGATTAAGGAGGAAGTCATTGAAAAATAAAACTTCAAAAAGAAAATAAAGTCAAAAGCAATTGTCTTCAAACTTTCAATATCTCAAATTTGCCTTGACACAAACAGCCCTGTCCACAGAGGTCGTTTGCTTATAAACTTTCCAGATTCCAAAGCTTCCTTTTTCACTTAGTTTGGTACTGAACCTGTCAAAGCAGAAAGGAAAGCTAATGCTTTGGGAAGTCAAGTGATGGAATAAATTAAAGCCTACATTTTGAGTGAGAAGATCAAGGTTGAAACTGTAGTTTTGCCACTTATTAGGAGAGAAATCCTGAAAGTTAGATTTTCACCCATCAAAAGGAGATAATCATACATGACCTTTCTTCCTCCTAAGGAGGTTCTGAGATGTTAAAGGCTTCACGTGATATTACAGATAAGAAAGTGTTCATACATGTCAATTAATTCTCTGTATTGAATTCAGTCCATCTATATAGTTCAAGAAGTTTTATTTTTAATTTATATTGGTAATGATTATTATTTAGCTTTTTCATCTAAAATAAATAATATAGTTTGCTTAATCATCAATTTATTTGATCTTGGCTATAATACTTCTATAACCCAGGCTTATTTTAACCAAAATTCATGTCTCTAAATTTATCTGTTCTTTCAACATGATTTATGTGGAGGATGAAAGCAAAATGTAATGGCAAAGGAGAATCACATTTTTATATAGCTTGCCCCAGATGAAAAAGAAAATGCTTATTAGCCTTTCTTTCCCAGCTTGTCACTGAAACAAGATGATGCTAAAACAATTTTCTCAACTAGAGGAACAAGTATTTAAATAGTTAGAGGCAGAATAACATGTTCAAGCACAGGGGTTCAGATTTTATACTGCCCTCATTTATCTTAGAGCTCTGCTGTTTACTGCCTGTGTGATTTTGGCTCTCAGTTTCCTCATCTGTATGTAAATAATACAAAGCACCTGCCCCACTGGGTTGTTGTACAGATCCAAAGAGACAATGTAGTTCAAGCACTTACACATGGTATCTGAAACCTAGCATATGTTTAATTGATACAAGTTTCTATTTTATCATAATTCATAAAATGATGTTTGGCATTTATAACACTTTTAATTCAAATTAATAACCAATCTCAGGGAAAAAACATTTGTTTTTGTTTTTTTTCTGAAATGATGGCTCACACCTGTAATCCTAGTGCTATGGGAGGCCAAGGTTGAAGCATCTCTTGTGCCCAAGAGTTTGAAACCAGCCTGGACAACATAGCAAGACCCGTCTTTACAAGCAAATCAAGAAATTATCCAGGCATGATGATGCATGCTTGCAGTCTTAGCTAGTCAGGAGGCAGAAGTGGGAAAATTGCTTGACCCCAGGAGTTCGAGATATGATGGAAATTGAGCCCATAATGAGCTATGATGTCACCACTATATTCCAGTCTGGGCAACAGAGAAAGACCCTGTCTCTTAAAACAAAAACAAAATACCACAATGACTTTCTGTACACATGATCCTTAAAATATCACTACAGTGTATGGTATGGTTGCAGATACCACAGCAGTTTTGCTTTGCTTCTTTTTATAATACATGTCCCGATGATACTGATTTTAAATCATTTTCCCCCAGTTTACCATGACTATTTGAGCTGAAGATTCTCTTTCTTGAAAAAGTAAAGCAATGTAACTCTGACAAAATTAGTACAGGATTATGCATGTTGATGGGTTTGAAGTAAAAAGCACCAATATGTTAAAATAATCAGGTTGTATTGAGAAAAGGAATGGCTTTACGATGACTTATGGTAGTTTGCTTTTTCAGAGACATAAATGGATTGCACCATGAATCTAGTCAAGATGGAACCAGAAAAAGTGAAGAAAATGTTAAAATTATCCAATTCAGCTTCTTATTCCCATTTCACATGCAACCAATCAACATCATTTAATTTATGGAAACCAACCACACTATTTTAAGAGATGCCTCTATTCATAAAAGTGCTCTTGATTGCCATCACAACACAGTTTTGGAAATTACAGTTTGTTCTGCCCTTGGAGCTTCCCTGCTTGGCCACAAACCTTAGCACGGAGCCCAGCTTTGTCCGGCAGGGTGATCACTGTGTCATATATCTGCTTTTCAGATTGACCTCCAAAATTAGTCCTATATTAAATATGGACATTAATGGAAGTAATTTTTTCCCCATAAAGCACTGCAATAAACATAACAATGCTATTTCCAGCCAGACAGATACATATAAAAGATGAAAAAGATATGTTACCTGCATTGGGAGAGACTTAGTTTCTTTTAAAATGACAGAAATCTGAAAAATAATCATACTCTGAGACTTTATAATGACTGCTGGCAAGAACTGGATTGGTGGAAATCCAGGCAGCTTGGAAACTGCTGGCTTCACAACTTTCCAGAGAAACCTTGAGTGCCTACCTAGAACTTAGGAAGGAAACCATTACTCCCCCCTTTTACCCACCAAGCTCAGAAGACCCAACTCAAGCAGCATGCACACTTAGTGCTGGGCATTCCAGGAAAACGATGAGTCAGTTGCAATCTGAATCCTGGAAGGTGAGGAAACAACATCTTATTTCAACTGAAGTCACACCACAGCTGCCAAATGTTTTCCTGTTTCCAAGTTGAAGCCAAGTTTGAATTCATTAAAGAGTAGAGGTAAAAGTTTCCTTCTCCTTAGAGTGACCTGCCAAACCTGCCTTACTTTCATTCCCAATCACATAGGCTTTAAAAGGAGGGATAAAGAGTCCATAAAAATTGAACTTTGTAAGCATCCATTCATGCATAAATATTCTCATAATATACCTCCTAACCATCTCTCAAATATTTTCTTTGATTCAGTTCTAAGAATAAATTTGTTATAATGTAACAAGATAGATCAAAATTGACTTTCAGAAAATACATAAAAATATTTTGATAACAGACCCCAATAGTCGGTAAAGTACTAAGGATATCACCTAATTAACTTTATAAATAAGAAGCAAAGGAAATGATTCCAATTTTAAGGTAAGAGACTTCCTAAGTCTTCCCAAGGTTCACATTTTTCAGATGCAGGCATTTTACATGCTTTTGCCGTTCTCGTGGCAGTTAATATATGAAATGATCCAAAGGAGGACAATCAAGAAGGATGACACGAGACTTTTACAGGGCATACTAAAGTGGACAGTTCCTAAATCAGCCATGCTAAAGATTTTCAGCCTTCTGTGACAAAATCATTCACACAATCCTTGTCTGAATCCAGTCCTCTTAAACAAGAATACTTAGCAACATTTTTCTATTCCTTCACTGATGGCTGTAGAAACACACACATATTCATTAAAAATGAATGACTCAAGAGAATAATGTTACTTGCTTACATTAGGAGAGAGAGTCTTAATTTGGCCATAACTTTAGCCCTTGGCAAATAGCAAAGTGTTCAGAACTTACTTTTTTGCCATTTTGATGACTGGTTGAGACACAAAAAAGTCATATAGCTCCTATTCCTGTGCTATCCAAGATCATGGACTCTAGTTAAATGTGACTATTCAAACTTAATTAAAACTAAAACTTTAGTTTTATGTTTTACATGTTCAACAGTAGCACGCAGTGAGTATCTACCACATCAGACAAAAATAGAATACTTTTATCATCACAGAAAGTTCTATTAGTCAGTGCTGCCAAAGTAGTCAAAGCAATGTGAAATTATCATTCAAATTACCCCTCCTTTCAGGTTTCTTAAAGCTAATATTTTATTTAAATCTTACTATTGGTTAGGTACCCTTCACTTTGTATCTCCACTTAATTCTCAGAACTGCCCACTGGGATAAATGATATAAATCCCATTTTACAGTTGAGGAAACTATTAATAAAATTGAGGGAGGTTACACACATCACCCAAGGTCACATACCTAGGATTCAACACCAGGTCTGCCTAGTCTAAAGCTCTTGTTCTGTGCACACTATGAGGATTCTGATATTTATATCTACTGGTCCAAGATATGTCAGAGGCAGAGGTTGTACAGCAAACCCACACAGAAGCGCCTCATATGTGTCCTTTGGGTAAAAACATGACAGAATGAGGAAGAAAAGGAATTAACATGGATTGAGAGCTGCTACTCTGCCAGAAACTATGCTATACATGTTATCACAATCTTCACAAAAGGTCCATATAATGTAAACACAGAACACAAATAGGAAAAATGATACTCATTAAATTTAAGTAGTAAAATGACTTACTTATGTAGAGGATGGAATGTCATCTCTTAAGATAATGTTTGGTTCTAATCTGTGACATTTCCTTTTGCTCCTTGTGGGATGTTCCTGTCTGATTTCAGGTAGAGATTCCCGGAGGCTATGTCAGGATAAAGCATTGAGGGGCTTTATGGCTTTGTTTCCATTACTATATGGGTGGCCAACCTGGGCTACTGCAGTTCATTTCTCCTCTGAAGGCATGGCTTAGTAGGTAATGCAAGTGCCTATCATCTTTGGTTGAGATGCCTGAATGTGATGGGAAGTGCAAAGATGGAACCTGAGAAGTGAATTCAAAATGGATGAAAATGCTAGAAAACCTAAGATTAATATTTGAAGGCAGAATAGGGAGAGAGAACCAAGGAGAAAGACAAGCAGGCAAATGTGTTAGAATTTGTAAATAGGCAGGGATCTTACTGAGTGTCAGAGCCAGAGGCCAAGGCAATGCACATCAATGTGGTCCTGATAAGCCTGTAGAAAAGAGCTGGGTATTGGGCTTAGGGAAAAGATTGTCAGTTAGGGATTTGGTGCCTATCAATGATGAGATTTTCAATATTTTACAGTGAAAAATAGAAAACATTTTTGGACAGTTTAAGGAGGTTTGTTGTTGTTTTTTTTTTTCCTCCTATACAACTAAATAACTACAATTACAAGATTGTTTCCCCCACTAAGATTATGTCTTTCAGGGTTAAATATATTTTTTAAATGAAATGACATTAACAGTATTTGCTAGGCTATTTGTTTCAGTGTGTTTACTTGGCAAAATTAAATACTGGCAATCTTATGCTGGTTCAAACAGGTGTAGGGTGTGTGTGTGTGTGTGTGTGTGTGAGAGTTACTACTGGTTTGTGAAGGTCAATCACTATGCTATGGGACAACTAATGAGGAAGCTAAGCCCAGCCTCCATACTCTTAAGACCTCCTCCGCATGCTTCAGTTTACACTGGGTCCAGAACCTTGTTAAGAATGATCCTTTATTATATCATTTTTTAAATAAGAGAAGGTGAAGTTTACCAGCCAAAAAAAGATGCTGTGAAAATCAGGTCTATTAATCAGATCAAGTGTCTGTTTCTCACCATCTATCTCATTCCCATCACTGAAATTCTATACTCCTCCTTTCTTTATTGGGGCTGCTATGCTATATACATCTGAGTTATCACAAACAGCAGAATCGGAATAAAGGAAAAGTAAAATGCAGAAAAAAAGTTCAAAATAGTTGCCTTAGGCAATGTACAATAGTATGTCTACAAGATTTTCCCGTGAAACATAACAAAATGTGTGCAGCTGGAGTAAGCTTTACCCCAGGAATTATCTACTGTTCTGGAGTGGAAGTAAATTTTGTATTAAAGTTCAACGTCCCAGTCACTTAAAAGGAAAGAGGTCTGCTGGTCATCTAAGTGCCTTTGAATAAAGCAACAATGAGGGTAGATTTTGATTTATACTACAAATATAATCTGATCTAGGGTTTATTTTAAATTTTGTTTGCTGATAAAAGCAGAGCAGACTAATAAAACATGTCAAGTGCCCTCTTTGTGAATATATTAATAATCTTTTGTCTGAGATTTGCAAGACAAAATTGAGCAATGCTTGAATGAGTTTACTACTGACATCAACAATTGCTTTTTCCGTTCTGCCCTAACACTATGGACAAAGGCCTGTTTAATGGCTGCTACTGGTTGTTAAAAGTTTGAAAAGCATGGAGGGTGGTGATACATATAAGAAACCTGAAACTAGAACTGAGTAAAAGGCTGTTGCAAAAAGTCTTCACTCTGACACCTTGGGCTTTAAGGTGGCATTTCATGTCAGATGGGATTCAGTTTAATTGCTCACAAGCAACAATCTTGCTTTTAGAAAGGCAAGTGGCATTAACTGAGGAAGATTGTGTGGTTCTAGGGAGAAAACATTAACTGGCCGTGGAAAACAAGGAGGATTTATTCCTTAGTCTGCTACTAACTGATTATGTTACCTTAGGCAAGTCATTTTTATTCATTTCCTGAAGGGTACTCTTGGAGAAAAAGGATTTGTACTCGTTTATATGAAAAATCTAGATTTTAAAAAAATCTATAAGATAAGAAAAAAAAGGTATTCACTTAATGTCTCCAAGTCTCGATTTACTTCCTGCCTAAAAAAGAAAGGTGAGTTTGTCAGTGGTTGCTAAATTCCATTTTGTGGCTTACTGCCTGCCTGCCAGCATTGGAATAAACTGAAATCTTCTTTAAAATACAGATTCCCTAGAACCTGTACAGTTTTGGCTTGGTAAGTCTGGGAAGGAGCCAGGGAATCTGAATTGTGATAAGCACTCCAGGTGATTCTGACACAAGCAAAAGCGAGAATAGAAGCACTATTAATAATGATGATAATAGCTAAATTTCTATAGCACTTACTATGTGCCAGTGACTCTACCAAAATAATATATATATATGCCTCCTTAAATGTGACCTATAATATCCTTTCCAACTCCGTGTTTTATGACTCCACGTACCTTTTCACTTACATTTTGCCTGGGAAATGACTATTAAGGGCAAGACCAACAACATTTTTACAAAAGAAAATCCCTCTGGCAACCAATACTGACCGTTACAATGAACAGATAATCAGTAAGGTTTGGTTGGCTAAAATGCAGAGGATCAGGCCTTTAAAAAAAAAAAATTTGTGATCTGTTCCCAGTCAATTCTGGGATAAGTGGATCTGACATTTTGGGGAGGTGCACCCTCCTCTTTTCTTGAAGACTTTCTAAAAGTTGTCATGGGTCAAAACCATTTGCTGTGTGCAGGAGAGCCAAAAAATGTGTGGTGTTCTTTATCAGGCCTCTTCTGGCCACAACTGCCTAGAATTTCAGGTGGAGGTTGAGGCCTACAGAAGCTGATCCTCCCTGCATAGCATTCTATAAAAATTGACTTCTCATGTCCATGTTTTTCTCCAGGTTTATTTGTCTATTACCAGGTAAGAAAGTTCATCCTTAAAGCATAAGAAAAAATGAACACATATATTTTATGGTTCCTTGTTTACTTTGAGAATGAAAAGAATAAAGACATGAAAAATGACTACTTGTTCAAGAAATGGGAACTGCTGTCCATGACAGCTTAATCAGGCACATACTCTTGTCTGCCCATGTAGAGTTTCTTTTCTTTTTTTTTAAACCCAATCAGCATTTCCTCAGGCTTCCTTCTAGGAAAGGTGGCCTCAAATTCCACCAAAAGATGGGGAGCCTCCCCTTTGGGCTACTCTTTTAAGTTCTGTTTGCCACTGGTTCCCATGGTTTACCAGAGAAGGGAATCTAAGATGCAATACATATCACAAACTCATCTGGTTTTTTGATATCTAGTCATGGATTAAGCAGAAAGAGGCAAAACTGGAACACACTGGACTGGCCGACTCTATAACTGCTTTAATGGAATTATATTCTGACATCATTTCATTAATCTCTGCCAAATAAAGGTGAGGAAATCCATCACAATATTTACTGCAATTACATGGTTAAATATTCATTGTATTTATAATATTTTCTCTGGGAGCACCTATGGAGAAAGTGTCCCTCTGTATATTTTTCCTCACTATGTCCTCCCAATCATCCTATGAAGTTTATTATTATCACAACCATTTGATACAGAGGAAAATTAAGATGATAAAATTTAAAAATTTTTCTCAAAATTTATTTACATATTTAGCTAAGAAATGGTAGAACCAGCATTCAAAATCAGGATTGTTCAAACCTACCACCTTTCTTTTCTTTTTTTTTTGAGACGGAGTTTTGCTCTTGTTGCCCAAGCTAGAGTACAATGTTGTAATCTTGGCTCACCACAACCTCCACCTCCTGGGTTCAAGTGATTCTCCTGTCTCAGCCTCCCGAGTAGCTGGAATTACAGGCATGTGCCAGCACGCCCAGCTAATTTTGTATTTTTAGTAGAGACGGGGTTTTTCCATGTTGGTCAGGCTGGTCTTGAACTCCCGACCTCAGGTGATCCGCCCACCTCAACCTCCCAAAGTGCTGGGATAACAGGCATGAACCACTGTGCCCAGCCAAACCTATCACCTTTATTTTCAAAATTGTAACTGCACTTCTGAAACACCCCCTATTTCCCAGCACCACTAACATATTATGTACACTCAGGGAACTCTTCATCTTTTTGGGCCTCAGTGGACATCTGTAAAATAGAAACATGGGGTTAAACAAATTGGAAAACATATCAGAGTTTGGATGTATGATGACTTACTAATCATTTTTCTCATCAGAAATGTGGAATAAAAGTTCCTCTTTATTGTCATCATCACCATCATCATAATCTCCATCACTAATATCATTGAGTACATATTATGTGTTAATCACCATGTTAGGGGTTTTATGTCTCTAACATACCCAGTAAGGTAGGTACTATTGGTGTTTCTCTTTTAAAGAAGAGGTAGGGGGAATTAGTGAGATGAAGTAATTGCCCAAGTCCACATAATTAGTAGGTGGTGAAGATATGATAAAAATCCAAATCATCTATCGAGTATCATAGTTTCATAAATAGATACCAGGGAACAACCTTTCAACTCATATGAGGGAATGTTCTAAAGGATTTTTATATTTAATGGTTTGTACTAAGGATCTGGAATGTTACCCTGTGTGGGCCTGTGTTTGGGGTTGCGCAGAAGGTGAGGTATACATACTCAATGAAAACACTGAATAGAAACTTTCTGATGACAATTTCCTTTTCCATGCTGCACTTCAGTGGACGGTTGGGAACAGTAGCATCTGGTTCCTCACCTGTTTCCTTGCAGACTTGGTCACACAGATTAAGAGTTTTCCTCTCCTACCCTTCCAAGACATGTCAACCCTAAACTACCTTATAACAATATTTCCAGAATACATGTCTGAACTTCCTATATTCAACATGATCACAAGAGCAGGCCTACCTCTTATCAACGTATCTCCCCACCCTACTACCATTATAAATGCAGAGGTGATGTATTTGGAACCAATCAAAAATGTTTTTAAAAATCCCTCTTTGGAGAAAATACCATCTTTAATATCAAGAAGATCACCATAGATAACATTTTCTTCCTTTTTGCTAAGAGTAGTTTGTCCTTTACCCCATTAAAAACAAAAACATGTAATGGCATAAGTTTTTCCAAATACCCACAGTGAGTTGGGCAATCTAACAACTCTTTCAACCCTCAACTTCTTCAATTTTAAAGAATGGACATCAAAAGGGATTTCCAGCTCCCCAAACCTTTTACTTTTGGCTTTCTTTTTTAAACTAAGTTAGGATTTGAGATACAGGAAACTTCCCGATGCCAGAACTTGGGTCTAACATAAGAAGGTGTTCTGGTGAGCACTGGGATAAAGCTCACTGGAACATTTTAGGGATGCAATCTCATCATGTTTTTAGGGATGCAATCTCATCATGTTCCTGGAAACAAAAGCATTTCATTTTAAGCCTTCAGCTTCCTAGAGGCATATCCTTATTAATTTGGACTTCATCTAAAATCCAAACTTACATAAGTATATTGGTATGATGTGTATATCTAGTTATGAATATCCAGCAAAGATTTCCCTCATTTCACCAATATTTATTAAATTCCAAATGTGTGTCAGGCACTATTCTAGGCACTGTGACACTGTGGTGAATAGAACATAACAATTCCTACTATCACAGAGATAATATTCTTGTAGTCAGAAAACTATCAGAAAGATAGTTAATCAAAAATGGGGGGAAACTTAGAATAACATTTCTACCCTCAGAGAGCCTATTTCTAGTGGTAGAGAGATGGATACAAAATAAATTTGTAAAATAATGTCAGATATTTGGTAAGCATCATATAGAAAAATAATACTAGAAAAGAGCTAGACCATAATGGTGAGATAACGAAATTGGTAAGTTTTAACTAAAAGTGACCAATTTGAGACTGGCTTTCTTAAGTTGTTCATTTACTGAGTTTATATCATTAGTTAAAAATGATGGGAAGTATATTAAATTTTTACTTACGTCTCATGCTGATTTTTATCAGTTCAAAACAATTCTGCATAAAAGCATTAAGTTAATTTCTAAAGGAATGCCGTTAAGAGGGGAAAGGGCAACATAATAGTGTTTTGCTCTGGGAGATTGAACAAAAACACAATACAAATTGGACCCACGGAGTGTATTCTTTAATGAAGGAAACCAAAGAAAGAACAAATATATTTTCAGATTCAGCTGACACAAACTGTTGCCTTCGTTAATTTGCAGTGGGTCATACATCATCTCTGCTGGATTGGATGTGACAAAATTTGGGGAAGCAAAATAGAAACCATTGTTTTATATGACAACGGGAATCAAGTTACATTGTCATCGAGCAATGGGAAGTCCTGAGAAATTATTTTTCATGTATCTTAGTCAAATATCATAATATGCATAACTGGGACATTTGCATTCTATCTATTTGTTAATGAATTCATTTATAGGGAAGTTTTTGTTATCCATTTACTCTAATACATTTATTTCGAACAAATCTGTGATGTTATTAGAATGGAATATTTTTAACCTACTTGAAATGAAAATACACAAAAGTCTAAAATTTGGTATATTCTAGAGATTTAACAGAAAAAGTTATCATTTTCTTAGCTATCATAATCTGGTAGTTAAAAGCAGAGAAGGATATGTGTAAACGCACTGGCTTGGGTCCTTTATAATACAACAGTAAAACTAAATTGTTAGAAGTAGAGCAGTTTTTATTTTATTCTGCCAGTCATGATTATTCAATTACCTCAAATAACAGCTGGCTATAGCACTTGGATTGTACAAGCCAAATTATTGTGTATGTCAAAATGATGAAATTTTAACTTGGAGTATGTAAAAAATATGGAAAAACAAAACATCTATACTAATTATAGTAACAACTATATAAACAACTATACTAACAAAATTATATAAACAACAATACTAACAAAACAACAAAACTAAAAATAAAGCAAAATAAAACAAGAAAGAAAGAGCAAAGAAGTAGGACAGGAGAAAAAACCTTTAATACACATATCTGTATTCAACTATTGAACCTGGATAAATTATCAAGAGATTATTATTACAGCATTACAAAGACTTCTGGACAAATAACCATCTTTATGCTGCTCTGAATATTAGTTCTGGGCTGTCCTGACTTCACTGAGGGCTGTCCTGACTTCACTGAGGAAATATCAAATAGTATTTTAAGTTATTTACGCAATCAATAAATTTATTATGATTCTCAAAGGTGGATGTTTTAGCATTGTATTCTCGTAGTGAGTCTAGTAAACAGGAAAAAGTATAATAAAGAATAAAACTGCCTATTTCCTCTAACTCCAAACTTTCTATAATGTATACATTGCATTATTTATAACATTTATAAACCTAATAAATCGATGATCTTATACTATAATAATGTCTTTGTTAATGTTTTGAACCAGTGGCATTAGTGGTTAAATAGAGGAAATGGCTGGGCATAGTGGCTCACATCTGTAATCCCAGCACTTTGGAAAGCTCAGACAGGTGGATTGCTTGAGCCCAGGAGTTCAAGAACAGCCTAGGCAGCATAACAAGACCCCCATCTCTACAAAAAATAGCTAAGCATGATGACACATACCTCTAGTCCCAGCTATGAGGGAGGCTGAAGTGGGAGAATCACTTGAGTCCAGGAGGTTGAGGCTGCAATGAGCCATGAGCATGCCATTGCACTCCAACCTGGGTGACAGAGTGAGAACCTGTCTCAAAAAGTTAGAAAGAAAGAGAAAAAGAGAGAGGAAGGGAGAGGAGAAGGGAAGGAGGGAGGAGGAAAGGAAGAAAGAAAAGAGAAAGGGAAGGGAAGGGAGAAAGAGAAAGAAGAAAGAGAAAAGGAAGGAAAGGAAGGAAGGGAAGAAAGAAGGAAAGAAGGAGGAGAGAGAGAGAGGAAAGAAAAAAAGAGAAAGAAAAGAAAAGAGGAAGGAAGGAAGGAGAGGAAAGAAAGAAAGAGGAAGGAAGGAAGGAAGGGGAAGAAAGGGAAAGGAAACAATGGCTTTTCTTTTTCATAATAAAAATAAGCCATAAAATGTATTATAAAAGAAATCTATTATGCTCCAGCTCTAAATAGCATTGTATGCTACACATCTGTTTTACATATATATATATACACACACACACACACACACACACATATACACACACTGTTTTTTAGTATTTAAGAAGTACTTATCAATATTTAAAATTTTTTTCAGTCAATAAAATGTGAATATCGGATACACTTATTTTCAAAGGACATAAAGGCTAAGTAACATCCTTCTAGCTTTTCTAACTACATAATATAACATTCCTGTTAAATGCATGTATGTTTTGTTGTTATGTTTTCTTAAGTATACAAACATCCAGCTATTGCAATTACATGGAAATTAATCAGTGTTCTTAAATGTGGTATTTTCCTTCAGTATGTTCTATGATTTGGCTTACTCTTTTTTTTGGATGGCAATATTTTTCTTTTAAATTTTATTTTATGAAGAGACAAAAATTGTCACTTAAAAGAAATGTAACTTAAAATGTGAGTCAAGCCAATGAATTTATTCATGTATAGCAGGATAACTTGTGTCATAATTTTAATAGGAACAAACCATGATTTCCTGCTTCAAGTTTAATTGTGCTATCAAAAGGCACTTCCTAAAAATCAAAGTGGGTCTTTAGGCAAATAGAAACCCATAGACCACATACATACATGCAGAGAACAATATCACAGAAAGACAGATTTCTTTTATTTACCTATTTAGTCAATATTAATCAAGCATTTACTTTGTATGAGGCATTATCGTTGCCTAAAAATATAATGATATGTAAGCTAGACCCTGCTTCTATCCTTGTAGAATGAAATGTGTTCTAAAAATATCATTGGTTTATAAAACAGAAATAAAATAAAATCTATAAATAATTAAATGATCTCTAACAGGTAAAATGTATGAGTGCTCACTCCATGCCTGATCTGTTCGACATGATAAATATATATTAACTAATTTAATCATCATGACAGTCCTACAAATTGTGTTTCAATATTGTCCCCTTTATGTAGATGAAGAAACTGAGTTACAATGAACTTAAGTGACCTGGACCAAACTTCATAGTTAATAAGGTGCCTGGGACAGGATTTCACTCAGGCAATGTAGTTCCAGAGCCACTGTTTTTGTTTGTTTTGTTGTTGTTGTTGTTGTTTACATAGGTTTTGAGGAACAGGTGGTATTTGGTTATATAAGTTCTTTAGTAGTGATTTGAGATTTTGGTGCATGCATCACCTGAGCAGTATACACTGAACCCAATCTGTATTCCTCACCCTCCCTCCCACCCGTTCTCCTGAGTCCCCAAAGTCCATTGTATCATTCTTATGCCTTTACATTCTCGTAGTTTAGCTCCCACTTATGAGTGAGAACATACAATGTTTGGTTTTTCATTCCTGAATTACTTCACTTAGGATAATAGTCTTCAGTTCCATCCACATTGCTGCAAATGTCATTAATTAATTCCTTTTTATGGCTGAGTAGTATTCCATTCTACATATATACCACAATTTCTTTATCCACTTGTTGATTGATGGGCATTTGGGCTGGTTCCATATTTTTGCAATTGTGAATTGTGCTGCTGCAAACATGCACCTGCAAGTATCTTTTTCATATAATGACTTCCTTTCCTCTGGGTAGATACCCAGTCATGGGACTTCAGGATCAAATAGTAGTTCTACTTTTAGTTCTTTAAGAAATCTCCACACTGTTTTCCATAGTGGTTGTATTAGTTTACGTTCCCACCAGCAGCATGGAAGTGTTCCATTTTCACCACAACCACACCAACATCAATTATTTTTTGATTTTTTTTTTTTTTTATTATGACCATTCCTGCAGGAGTAAGTTGTATTAGTCAGGGTTCTCTAGAGGGACAGAACTAATAGGATACACACACACACACACACACACACACACACACACACACACACATATATGAGTTTAAGTCCTATATAAATATAGGAGTTTCTTAAGGAGTATTAATTCACATGATCACAAGGTACCACAGTAGGCCATCTGCAAGCTGAGAAAAGAAGAAGCCAGTCTGAATCCCAAAGCTGAAGAACTTGGAGTCTGATGTTCGAGGGCAGGAAGTATCCAGCACAGGAGAAAGATGTAGGCTGGGAGGTTAAGCCAGTCTAGTCTTTTCACGTTCTTCTGCCTGCTTTTCATTCTGGCCACACTGGCAGCTGATTAGATTGTGCCCACCCAGATTAAGGGTGGGTCTGCCTTTCCCAGCCCGCTGACTCAAATGTTAATCTCCTTTGGCAACACCCTCACAGACACACGCAGGATCAATACATTACATCTTTCAATCCAATGAAGTTGACACTCAGTATCAGCCATCACAGGTGGTATCTCATTGTGGTTTTGATTTGCATCTTCCTGATCATTAGTGATACTGAGCATTTTTGTAATGTGTTTTTTGGCCATTTGTATATCTTCTTTTGAGAATTGTCTATTCATGTCTTTAGCCTACTTTTTGATGGGATTGTTTGTTTGTTTGTTTGTTTCTTGTTGAGTTTCTTGTAGATTCTGGATATTAGTCCTCTGTCAGATGTTTAGATTGTGAAGATTTTCTCCCACTCTGTGGGTTGTCTGTTTACTCTGCTGACTGTCCCTTTTGCTGTGCAGAAGCTCTTCATTTTAATTAAGTCCCACCTATTTATCTTTGTTTTTGTTGTATTTGCTTTTGGGTTCTTGGTCATGAAATATTTGCCTAAGCCAGTGTCTGGAAGGTTTTTTTCCTGATATTAACTTACAGAATTTTTATAGTTTCAGATCTTAGATTTAAGTCCTTGATCCATCTTGAGTTGATTTTTGTATAAGGTGAGAGATGAGGATCAGGTTTCATTCTCCTACATGTGATTTGCCAATTATCCCAGAACCATTTGTTGAAAAGGGTGTCCTTTCCCCACTGTTTGTTTTTGTTTGCTTTGTCAAAGATCAGTTGGCTGTTAAGTTTGTTAATTTGGGTTTATTTCTGGGTTCTCTATTCCATTGGTCTGTATGCCTATTTTTATACCAGTATCATGCTGTTTTGGTGATCGTGGCCTTAAAGTATAGTTTGAAGTCAGGTGATGTGATGCCTCTAGATTTGTTCTTTTTGCTTAGTCTTGCTTTGGCTATGCGGGTAGAGCCGGAGAGCCACTGTTCTTAAATACTGCAGAGCTTCTTCAGCAACTGATCCTGTGAGAGCACCAACATGAGTCCACATTTGCCAAGTAAATTTCAAACTGGGGTTTAAAGACTGTAGGTCTACAAGTAGTTCACTTGTTTCTTTCTATTCTTCTGGCTTTTCCTCCCCAGAAAACCTAGATTCTAAATTTTAAATGAACTTAAATGAATAACTCTCAGGAAAATTGCTTCTTTGTTAAAAGTGAAATTAAATTTTAAGAAACTCCTGATTATTTCCACAAACTCCACAAATTGAAAACCTCTAATACTGACTCAGGGTTTAAGCTGAATCTAAAATTTAGTCTTAATGCATTTGCCCTATACTTTCCTATCTAATCTGTTATTGAACATATCATCCACAAAAATTTCAAATAATATTCAGAGGAAGTTTAAAGAAGCTTGGCAGTAAAAATAAAATAATACTGGTCATTATGTTGTGCTATGGACATATTAACAGAGAAACTTCAGCCAGCATTTTTCCTTAACATACCAACAAATATGAACAAATTCAAGAAAACAGACATCATTTAGGAAAATACAAATAACTCACAAAACATTAGTATGCAATATACAGTTGAGAGACAATTCTCCATGAATCTTATGTTTCTGCACTTCTGAGAAAAGGGCCTTGATAGCATTGTTCTGGAATATCTTTTCAAGGATATTTATATAACAAACAGGTTTGGAAATTAGATAGTGTTTCCCTCTGAGCAGACGGCAGATTTGTTTCCTGACTGGTGTAATACAGATAATGTCTTTCTCTGAGGCAAAGGTTAGGAAGGTGTGCAACAAGCCTCCTTTAAAAGATTTTGGTATTTCTAAGTGCAGGAGTCCTCAGCTGTGATACGAACCCAATACATGTGCAGCATCCACCTGAGCCCATCCCTGCATCGCCCTGTGGGACTTGGGAAGCAAAAGGAACCAATGAGAACATAAAACTCATGGTGCCTGATATGACATCTGTCATAAATTTATTTATCTCTGACCTAGAATCTCATATCTTCTGCCAGCATCTATCAAACTTGGGAGACTAACTCATTAGCTTGCCAATACTGTAAAGTCTCAGACCATGTACTATTTCTGACATATTCCAATCAAGAAGTACATTGGTTTTGTACGTAGAAAGCTACTTTAGTTATGCTTTATTTAAGCCTTTATCTACATCTTGTAATACTCAGGTTTCTGGAAGAACCTATACTGAAATATAAGCTTGTACTGGAACTTGACAAGGAATTTCGAAACGGCAATCACATGTGAACCCTTTATGTAGAGAAATTTCCTCAGTAGCTGAAGCATACACACATATGCATTGGTAAGAAACCATAAAGAAATGGAAACTCTGATAGAGTATAAAAAGCAGTTTTTAAAATTTACCAGATAGATCTACATATATGCTTACATATTTTAACATCAAAAAGAGCAACTCTAATTTGTAAATCTGACTTACCTAGAATTTCAGAACCTAGAGACCAACTAAGTATAATTTTTCAAATTGTTCAAGAACAACTAAGCTAATGAGCATATAGAAATATACACTGATCACTTCCACATGCCCTATATCTCTTCCCTGCTTCATTTTTTTCCCAGAGCAGTAAGCATCTTCTGGAATACTTTATATATCACTTACTTATTTATTTATTATCTGTCTCCCTCCACTAAAATGCAGGCGGCATGAAAGCAAGAATGTTTGTGTTTTCTAGGTCCCCAGAGCTTTGACAGCATATGATATATAGTAAGTATCCAATAAATGTTTGTTGAATGAATTGACAAATAAATAAATAAAGCTAATATAATTTTTAACAACATTGGAAAATTAATTAAAATGAAGTTTTATATAATGCTTTACAATTTGTCGTGAGCTCTTCTTTATGTCATTAAATATTCTTTCAAACCATTATTTTTTATGACAATATAAAATACAGTTTTACTGATCTATCATAATTTAAAGATTCCCTCATTGGTAGACACTTGGCTTTTGTCGAGCATTTTGATATTATAAATTAGCCTGCCTTGTATTTCCATGAATGTTAATATTTGACCATCCTAACACTGCTTATGCATGATAGTCTCATTTTAATGAAATTCTCTATAAACATTGTTCACATAAAAACCAATTGTGTTATAGACATGCCCTGCTTTAAGCAATTTTGATTAAAGTCTAATTATGTATAATAGTTATAGATTTTTTATTTTAAAAATGTTCATCATGTGAGTCTGCTGAAGAGAAATTCCTTCACCATACTATTGTAGTCCAGAAAAAAATAAAATTAAGACCAAACATTTCAGACATAATTTTATCATATAACAAACAATCCAAAGACACTTTTAGGCTTTTAAGTGATCTTTCTGGATTATTCTTCTTTTCCAGCACTTCAAACTTTTAAAAATTTAAATTGTTAGCCTTAAATTATTTTCAATTTTAAAATCAGAATGCTTTCTTCCTTTATTTAAAGTTTTCACTTGTTCTTTTTTTTTTCCCCCAACTCTTTGAGAAATAAAGAAGCTTGGACTCCACTCTGCTGTGAGAGTTTCACAGATCTAGTACTGGTCCTCACAAGCTTTCTAATTCACATGTTATACTGCTGTTAACATGGTGGAAATTGGGCCTTGTTCTTTGGTTGCCTGTTTTTTTTTTTTTTCCACTTTTTGATTGAGCCATGGTAGTGACTAAAAAAAAGTGTGAAAGAACATCCCGTTCCACACAAACCATGCTCTTAAGGTCTATCTCCAAATAATGGAAAATCTCAGAGTCACCATGTTAGAAACTCAGATGCTTACTGTTATGGACTGAAGTCTGTCCCCCCGAGAGTCATATATTGAAGCCCTAACTTCCAATATTATGGTATTAGGAGGTGAGATCTTTGGGAGGTAATTAGGTTTAGAGGCGATCAGGAGGGGAGGGTGGAGCCCCTATGACAGAATTAGTGCCCTTATAAGGACAAAGATACTAGAGAATCCTCTTTCTGTCATGTGAGAATACAATGAGAAGATGATCATGTACAAGCCAGGAGGAAGTCCCTTGCCAAACACAGAATCTGCTGGCACCTTAACCTTAGGCTTTTCAGCTTCTAGAACTGTGATAAATGTCTGGTGTTTAAACCACCACCCATTCTATGGTATTTTGTTATAGAAGCCAGAGCTGACTAAGACACTTACTATTTTCCAGTTGTATTATAAATTTTCCAGGCACTGAGAAGCACAATGTCTACTGAGGGTGAAAGTACCTCTAGTGATAGGGAGCTACCAATTCACTAATATTAACAATGACCCAGAATGTTTTGCAAATGTATTCTTTGGTGTGTGTGACTGCACATGTGAGAACCCACAGCTTTGCCTACTAAGAGGCATATGAAGGAGTGGGATGGTATGAAAATGGTCACTGTTAGAGTCTAGATGCCCCAAGTCATCCAATCAGAACACTTATTCATAACCAAGACTGTCTGGATGCCTACCTTTATGTAGTAGAATGTCCCATTCTCAGCAATATTGTAAAGGCTGGAAGTAGAGTTATGGTTATCCTTTACATGCTCTTGTAACTATTTTCCTACACGTTCCTGAAGTGAGCATCCTTTCTCATTAGTCCACTTTCATCAACACTGGAAATCACTCCCTGCCTTCCATTTTCCTAGTGCTCTTGGGTTTAGTTGAGTGTTAAGGAGTACCTAGAGCAAATTTTAATATGAGGAATGAAGTACAGTACCAGACAAGTTGGTGAAGAAGAAGAGGAGCAAGAGGAATAGGAGGAGGAGAAGGAGAAGGGAGGGAGTGAGCAGAGGAGGGGGATGGGAGACATATGTGGGGGAGAAAACCAATGAAGAAGAAAAATGATTATTTATTATTATTAATGTCTCATCACTGGGAATTTCAAAGATTATATTCCTCTATTGTCTGGTCCCCTTGCTGTGTAACTTAGCCTTCTTTTTCTTGTTACACCATTATTACATCTCTCCATTCTCTCTATTAACACGTATCACCAACTTTCTATGACTGGACAATGTAAAATTTTTTATCACTTTACTATGCAGAACAAGTCAGCTCTCTTTTTTTTTTGTTTTGTTTTAAATATAGAGATGGGGTTTTGCCATGTTGCCCAGGTTGATCTTGAACTCCTAAACTCAAGCAATCTGCCTGCCTTGACCTCCCAAAGTGCTGTTGAAACAGGAGAGACAAATTATTTAGAGAGATAGTGAGTGTAAAAGAGTCCTTGGCAGACTTTCTCTTTTAACAAAAAGCAGCCCCCAAATCATTTCTTTTCTAACTAAGGGCATCCTAAAATATGAAGCCATAAACGTAAGTAAGCAAGCTGGAAGCTTGCATGGGGGAATGTGAGCAGCTGTGCCAATATAAAAGGGCTACCTGAAGGCGAGGCATGTCCAACATTGAGGCTCCTTCTTCCCTTTTCTTTGTCACCACGTGTACAGTAAAGAAACAGGCAACATGGCACTGGCCAGGCAGGAAACTCATCTGCATAATAAAAAATTAGGGTGCAGTGGCCAGATTTTCACACCCTATGCAAATGGCACACTTAGCCTTAACCAGTGTTTTGCACTTTATGCAAATGACACACCTAGTCCAACCAATCTTTTGTGCTGTATGTAAATCAGACACTGCTTCCTCAAGCTCATCTATAAAACCCTTTGCATTCCATCGCAGAACCAGCAACCCATTTCTCCAAGACCCCTTTCTCTGCAGCAGAGAAATCTCTTCTCTTTATTTAGCCTATTAAACCTTCCCTCTTAACCTCACTCTTTGTGTGTCCACGTCCTTGATCTTTTTGGCATGAGACAACAAACCTCGAGTATCACACCAGACAAATACTGCCACTTATCTGGGATTACAGGTGTGAGCCACTACTCCCAGCCTCAGCTCTCCTTTGACACAATCTCCTTCCATAGCATGATATAACATATCTTTTATAGGTCAAGATGCTCCTTGAGGTATTTTCACCCTACCCACATTCAGTCAGCAGTATTCACTAATTAAGAGAAAACAGAGACTTCTGAGTATATTCTTAACAGTATTGAAAGTGGTGACTCAGACATATATTTGCACACAAATGTTTATAAAAGGGTTATTCACAACAGCCAAAAAAGTATAAATGACCAAATGGATGAATGGACGAACAAGATGTGGTTTATACAGTGCATACAATGGAATATTATTAAGTCTTTAAAATGAAAGAAATTTTGACACATGCCACAACATGGATGAACCTTGAGGACATTATACTAAGTAAAATTAGCCAGACACAAAAGGACAAACACTGTATAATTCCATTTATACCTTGTACCTACAGTCGTCAAATTCATTGAGATGAAAAGAAGAATGATGGTTGCCAGGGTCTGGGGGAAGGGAGAAATGATGAATGCAGAATTTCAATTTTGGAAGATGAAAAATTTCTGAAGACAGATGGCAGTGACAAATGCACAATGTAAATATACTTACATTTAAAATGGTACATTTAAAAATGGTTAAAATGGTAAATGTTATAGTATGTCTATTTTATCACAGAAAAAATAAAGCAGAAAAAAGTGTATTTTATTTTCAAAAGCCAATGTTTTGAATTGTAAGAGCTGGGCATTTGAGCCACAGTGTATAAAATCTCCACCATAAAAAGACAGATTGAGAGAAATGCATGCTCATGTAAGAGCTAATTTTCTCAGTTCAAAAGAAAACACCAATCTTGCGGTAAAGAAGAGAGGAAAGAGAGGAGAAGATAAAAAGCTAGCATTGGTTGTTAAATAAGAAGGTGAGTAGCAGAATGACAGTATAACCATGTAATTTTTGGAGAAAATAGACAAAAGGAAGCCTATTCCAGCTGTATCCTCCATCTTCACTCTACCCTAACACAAGGAAGGGCTGGTGAAACAGCAAGTACCCAGAGTTTCCTTGTGTCCACCATAGTTCAAAAGAAAAATATATGTCTGCGTGAGAGGTAGGGGAGATCTAAGCAAATGAGTCTGAGTCAATCTTACAGAATCCCAGAATGCTCCTGTGACAGGGAGTTCAGTAGAATGAATTCTCATGCACCTCAGAGTAGCCCTGATACTATCATTGCCTTAGAGAGCCCTTTCAATGTTCCAAATATTTAGAGTGTCATGGGAGGAATGACTGAATATATTTCAAAACACTTAATGATGTGTAGAAATGGCTGAAAGTGTGGTGATCTGCAGAGACCCTGTGGTTTAGAACTGTGGTGTCCAATGCTAGCCACATGTGGCTAGTTGCTACCCATTTGAACAGTACTGATATAAGACATTTCCAAAACTGCAGAAAATTGTATTGTACAGTGATGGTTTAGAACAGAGGGCAACAATAGCAACTTATGTGGCTGGGCAACCAAAAATCATGTGGATAGACTCGAGTGCATCCCAGCTCTTGCCAATACGAACAGAAAAGTACAAAGAACAAGATGTCTCCTGCCCCTTGACATTTTTAAAGCACCCAGGATTTAGGTATAGTAACTCTTCACTGAATGTTGTCAATGAGTTCTTGGAAATTGCAACTTTAAGCAAAACAACAGACAGCAAACTAATTTTACTACAGGCTAATTTATATAAACAACTTGTGTTTCTATGGCATATTTCTGATTACAAAAACATCACCAAACTTCTACATGAAGACCGAAACACTTCTGATATTCAACATTAAAATAAACATGAGCTATGTACACATTTAAGAAAGACTGATGAAAACAAGCAAGATAATTATTTACCCAGTTATTCCAGCTCAGGGTCACAGGTGGCCAGAGACTCTCCCCACAGCTCAGGGTACAAGGCAGGAGCCCACCCTGGATAGGACACCGTTCCATCACAGAATTCAGGCTCACACACAGTCACACTCACTCACATTGAGACAAGGTAGGCATGCCAGTTAACCTCACATGAACATCTTTGGGATGTGGGAGGAAACTAGAGTACCCAGAGAAAATCCACGCAGACATGGGAGAAATGCAAACTCCACACAGTGGCCCTGGCCAAGAAATGACACTTTTTCTCTTCAGTTTTATAACAAGATAACGTAGAAGTAAATGATTTTGAGTACCTGCTGTATATTCCAAGAAAGACTGAATACAATTAAAATTGTGTCTTTACAATACAGACAATGGAGTTTTGAAATAGAAATTAAGTTTGGTTTGAAGGAAAAAAAAGTAACTTTCCTGCATATGTAGCCTCATGGATTAAAATGTATACTACATCACACAGGAATCACACTTCTCTGAGATGAAACAAGCCACATTATTGTGTAAAAGTGACTGCAACAACTTTTTAAAGTAAAAATTGTGTTCCAATCAGCACCTGTGTGAAATGCCCAGCACAGTGCCTAGTTTATCTGCCTAGTTAATAGATGGCACGCAAAACTGATTTCTTTTCTGATTACACAAAATAAAAGTATTATCTGAGAAGAAGCAGAATTCCCATGTCTACAAACAACAAAGCTAACTTTGATAAAAGTGGGCAATGAGAGCCAAATGACCTTGAAGTCTTCTAAATCAGAAAACTCAGTATATGTTTGATGCAACGGTCCCTGAGAAAGTTTTATGATTTCAAAATCATATACTATATCAGGTTCTTTTGCCCACTGGCAGTACCGGAATTGGCAACAGCTGTACTGTCAAATTCACACTAATCAGTTAACAGTTGTCCAAATCAAATTGCAGTCAAGGTTGTTAGAGTCACTGATAAAATAAACAGTTGTTGAGAGGGGGTGGCACAAGGCAGTGAGATCACACTAGCAGCTGGGACTCAGGGTGGGAAGATGCTTGCGAAGTCAGGAGACAGTTAAGACCTCCACAACCTACACATTTGCAGACACTAGTTTAAGCCAATGACTCCTTTAGTCTTGGACTCTCCTAAAAGTGGGGGATCTTAACTGCATTTGCAATTACCAGAAAAGAAAAAGGTAAATAAATGAACAGAGAAGCCTCAGGAATATTATTCCTAATGTACAGCCTCCATTTTGAGGATGAGAGCAAGGCTTAGGAATAAATGGTAAACCTCTGAATCCACTGGCAATCCAAATGGCGAGATTTAGAGCCGGCCTGGGAATTTGAGAAAAATAGAGTTGTTAAATTAGCTAGTTGGTACAATTTCTACAGATGTTTTTTTGTGAGCTCTGAGTTTCTGGAAAAGCTAAAGTTCCCTGCAGTCTCCACCTACTTCCAAAGCAGTCACCATGGCTCACTGTCAGCCAAGTTTCCTGCCAACAGTCCCTGTGTGGGGGAAGGAAAGAATCAAAGAAGGACAACTGGACAAAGGTAGTATGACTTCATCCAACTAGATATTTTTTCCTCCCCCATTACTAAGTCACAGTTCTGGGTCTTTTTTAAGTTGACCTTTTCTAGGCCCATGTTCAGCATTATGTATAGAGAAAAATTGTACATTTTCACCAGGAAGGGTTTGTACTTATTCAGTTTATAATTCAAGATAGGTGAGTTTCAAATTTGTCTTCTACCTCAAAATGCAGCAGATTCCAAGAACTGAGTTTAAATGGGCGATGTGTAAAAAGCTCATTCAGAGAAGCTCAGTCCTCATTTACAGGAAAGGAGAAAATACCTAAAAAGAGTGTGGATGCTAAAGCCAAAGTGTCACATATTGTTTTTTAAAGAAATAAAACCTCAAGGAAATTTTTTAAAACTATTTTTCTTTTTAAAAGTTAAGGAAGAGAGATATATAATTTTTAGGGTGTCAAAACAGGCCATGTAAGTATATGCAATCATGGTTTTGATTATGTTTAAGTAAATGAAGGGGAGAGGAAACTGTCATACTTATGGACCTACTTGTGATTGTGCTTATTACTATATGTACATCTCACAGTAATCTACAGAGAGCATAACAACAGTGCTGCACACTATTAATCTGACTCCACGGTGAGACACTGAGAAAGGTGAAGTAAGTGGACTGGGAACCACAGCTCCCAAGAGCAATGCTTGGATAGGAACCCAGATCTTTACCTTCAAAGGTAAGCTACAAATTCAAAACCTAATAACCACAGACTATTTTCAGTAGTAACTGAAACTAATTCGGCAAACACTGAGTGTCTATTATGTATTGACCACTTAACAAATAGTGAATTTTGGAAATATATCAGACCTAGATAAACTCTGATAATCTCGACAACTCTCCACTCTCCATTTACTTCAGAGGCAGTTAGAAAAAAAGAAACAGGCCTTTCTTCCCTTCTCAACCATCAGAGGCCTGTATAGACTATAGACCCTTCCATTTACTTTCCTTCTTTACATCATCTGGGAATGTATTAAACCTGCATGCTGGGCCTACAGCTTTCATGCATTAGGTCACAAATAGAAAGCAATGGAAAGTCCAGGGTTGCTACCTGTAATGGCAGTCCTACCCAGCCCCTCTCTGTCTGATGCTAAGGCTCACTGAAGTCAAGGCCAGACGGAATTAAGGACCAGTCCAAAGTTATTCTCTACTCCATCATTTATTCTAAGCTGCCAGTGAACTTTATAATTGGTAGCTAATTTCTTAATGGCATATGCAGTTTCTTGTTGATAAACAAAACAGTGGCAAGGAAAACAGCAAATATGGACAGATTTAGGATTTTTAATATTATATTTACAGACAATCCAAGTGTTCAGAATAACTTTCATCCTGCAAATTCTGATTTGGCTTTTAAGTAAAGTATAGTTATTTTCTAAGTACTAGTATTTTAAAGGAATTGCCTAAATAATATGTAACAAAAAAACAAAACAAAATCTCATATGAGAGTTTCCTTGTTGTCTTATTGTACATTATTCTAGATCTACATTTCTTTGGCAAAATATTCAAACATGGCAATAGTGAATTAATTAATCCATCCTTCCTTCCTTCCTCCGTCCCTCCCCCACTTCCTTCCTTTCTACCATTCTTCCTTCCTCTCTCCCTCTCTTTTCCTTCTCTCTCTTCCTCTCTGCCTTTTTCTTTCTTTGCTTCTTTCTCACTCTCCCTGTCTCCTACCTTCCTTCCATTTACATACTACAATTAACACGACAAACCCATGCTTATTTTTCAAGAGCACTTATATCTGAAGAATCTGCAGTAATATAGCTAATTATGTAATACTGATTCCAGAGCTGTATCCCGAAAATAATGATTTCATTCTACTTTCACTGTCTGTTTATTTTACCCACAGAATTAATTGTAGTGGTAAAATATGTTTCTCCCTTTATATTCCTGACTGATATAATCAAATAATTTCTTAAAGCACATCACCTTTCATTTTAAATGTAGCTTTAAAAAACAGGTTAACAACTGCCTACATTTAACTGTAGATTTTATGTGCTATAATATTATATGTCATCCATTACCAGTTTTATAGGCTTAGCAGAATAAAATAATCATTGATCTTTTTTCATATGAACACTATTAAGAAAAATGGTATACACTTCAACCGATTAAAATATTACTTAAGATGCTTTATTAAAATTTATTTTAAAGCAGTTTTTCTCATTAAGACTTGACAAATCTAGAGAACACCTCATTTAATCTCCTTTATGAGGATGTTTTGCATGCAAAGAACAACCTGAGGGAGAGTGAGATTCCAGAAAGGCTTGGGCTAGGGCTAATATGGTTTGGCTGTGTCCCCCCGGCAAATCTCATCTCGAATTGTCATCCCAATAATCCGCACGTGTCAAGGGAGAGACCCAGAGGGAGTTGATTGGATCATGAGGGGCGGGTTCCCCCATACTGTTCTTGTGATAGTGAGTTCTCATGAGATCTGATGATTGTATAAGCACCTCACATTTCCCCTGCTTGCTCTTCTCTCTCCTGCTGCCATGTGAAGAAGATCTTTGCTTCCCCTTCAACTTCCGCCATGATTGTGGGTTTCCTGAGGCCTCCCCCAGCCATGTGGAACTGAAAGTCAATTAAACCTCTTGTCTTTATATGTTACCCAGTCTCAGGTATTTCTTTATAGCAGTGTAAAAACTGACTAATACAGGTCGTATAGAGTGATAGGACATGTAGACGGTTCTTACAGAACTGCTGTGCAAATTGCTTCTTGCACAAATCAAGATGGGAAGAAAGATGGGAGAATCATAATCTTCTCTGTAGTTTTAGTTTTTATAAACATTGATAACAACTGGAAAAAGGAACAATTGCCAATTAAAATCTCTGTATGATTCTATAAGAATCTCTTATGATTACTTGCTTAAAATATCCCATAATAGGAAGTCAACAAATTTGAAGAGTGTTAATTGGAATAGAATTGGAAAGCCTCTACTAAGAAATAAGAAAAGAGCAGTCATCATTGCCACCCTCACAACTACCCAAGACAAGTACAGTATTACTAAGGCTAGGTATGTTCCAACAAATAAGAGATGGAGTGATATTTCATTTAGTCCACATATAACCCGAGAGGCACTTAGTAGTATTCTCCCTGCTTTGGAATCTTTCTAGCCATAGTAGTATTATCTCCATTTTACATGTGAGAAAACTGAGGCACAGGGAGACCAAGTAACTTTCCCAACATTATGTATCTAGTAAGTGGTAAATCTACAATACAAACCTAGGACTCTGTGATTCCAAAACCCATGGTCTTAAGCACTACCATCGTGATACTCAATATGTAGCCTGTGGACAGGCATCATCAGCTTTACATGTGGCTTTTTTAGAAGTACATAGTCTGATTTAATTGCATACTGACATTCAGAAGCACTGCTCTATACTATAACAATAATATGAATAATAATAGCATGTATGACATTATATAATTATTTATAACTTAAAAGTATGTGCATATATGCTACTTAACTATGGGTAATACGAGGCTGGAAAGCAAATAAGGATGATGTTTTAGAAGAAAAAGTATCCACACTGATGTTTCTGAGATAACATGGACACCGTGTACTCTTGGAGGATTAAGAGGGGAGTCATCATAGATTCATGTCCCCAGGAACTATTTAGCGGGATGACATCATGGAAATTTGCTAAATTTTGCCCAGGAAAGGTTGTCCAGCCACATTAAGAATCTTACCAAGAGTGACACTAAGAATATAATGAAAGAAAGCCATTTTATAAGAGTTTTAATTTATACAAGAAGTCCTGGCAAAGCAACTCTTTAGACGCAGAAGATATTTAAAGCTTCAGTCTCTTTCATTGAAAGTTTTAAATAGCTCAAAGCACCAAATTTAATTAATTTATATTGAATGCAAAACTTGATATAATTATTTTACCATAAATGCAAGTCAGCTAAAAAAACAAAAGGATAGGCTAGAATTTAATTTTTTTCCAATTCTTCGACTTTGTCTAAATAAGAGCCAGTTCACTAAAGAGAATCAATCTGTCAAATTGGTAGTACTGAATTTACTACTTAAATTATTTAAAATGTGTTGGTTTCTTTTGCCTGTCTCTTTACAAATTATAAGCTTTAGTCTTCATTTATTCCACAACATTCCATACACATTTATGATTTGCCAGTGTCAGTTCAATATCATGGCTGCAGACCACCTAACACATGCAAGGAAGAAAGACAATAGCTTCTATTGAAGCAGATCAATAACTAGAAATGGAAACAAATAGTGAATATAGAAAAAAAAATTACAAACATTAAAGATGGCAGGAAGATCCAAAGATGTGAAAGGAAGGCAGGTATACTGGAATCCCAGTATTTCAAAAACTGAAGATATGGAAAAGGTGACCAGAGGAAAAGCAGAATATGAGGAATTACATATGTAATAAAACATTCCCATGAAACTACAGAATTGCATATTAAATATAAACACAGTTCATCTATTTGTCAACTTTAAATCTCCAAGATAATTTCAG
Organism: Chlorocebus sabaeus; assembly: GCF_047675955.1. Lineage (NCBI taxonomy): Eukaryota > Metazoa > Chordata > Mammalia > Primates > Cercopithecidae > Chlorocebus > Chlorocebus sabaeus. The sequence goes on from NC_132918.1 coordinate 67,025,577, forward strand.
GAGCCAAAACTCAATTTGGAATATTTCTCTTTGCTCCTGTAGTGAGTATTTTTTTCTTCAAATTTCTCTTTTAGTTTACTTGGCTCTAATAAAAGTAAAGCTAATTTCCTCTCTCCCTGCCAATTACTGTAAAGACCATCTAAACCAGTTAAATATAGGCAACATGATACATAGATGAGAAAGCAATATCTACATCCATTTATTTTTTATTAGCCAAGAATTTCTTTAAATTTATTTTAAAGAAAGACATTTTAAACATTTATTTATTTTTTAAAACAAATTTTAAAAAAATCCTCTGAAGAGCTCATAGGCATCAGCAAACGATACGCAATTTAAAATAACATATATAATGTATCATGTTTTCAAAGGAATTCTGAGAGTAACGTGAGCTTTCCAATTCTACATGCTCACCTCTCACAGATTCTCAACACTTTCCAATGAAGTTAGAAATCAATGAGTTTAACACAGGCATTGAGATTTTCCTCATGATTTTGGACTAACAGTTTCTGAGACCAGTGTATTTGACTTTAAACAGAGTGGAAGTTATTAAGCAACACCTAAACGAAGAGTTAACTGATTGGAAGTTTTTTGCTGTTGTTGATATGGATTGTTTTCCTTTTCAAGGCATATGCTAGCTTTTATTTTTGCCACAAATATGATTTTCAGGACCTTGCAATTATCTTAACAATTTGAAGTCTTAAAAAAAGAAAAAAGGGCCAGGAGCGGTGGCTCACGCCTGTAATCCCAGCACTTTGGGAGGCCGAGGCAGGTGGATCACGAGGTCAGGAGATCGAGACCATCCTGGCTAAACCAGTGAAACCCCGTCTCTACTAAAAATACAAAAAAAAAAAAAAAAAAAAAAAAAAATTAGCCGGGCGAGGTGGTGGGCGCCTGTAGTCCCAGCTGCTCGGGAGGCTGAGGCAGGAGAATGGCGTAAACCCGGGAGGCCGAGCTTGCAGTGAGCTGAGATCCGGCCACTGCACTCCAGCCTGGGCGACAGAGCGAGACTCCGTCTCAAAAAAAAAAAAAAAAAAAAGTGAAGAAAAACTCTAAGGCTAAGAGCATATAAAATATTATCTCATTTATGTTCTGACTCAGGTTATTTTAATTATTTTCATTCAGCTAAAATTGAGCATATTCATCAGATCTATCATGTAATATGTCTGTCATCACTAAATTATATTGTGTGGAAAGAATGGTTCTATTTTGTCTAGTAGGCACAGCAATCTGGAATTTTTTTTTCTTTCTCTTTTTTTTCTTTTTGGTAGTGACGGTGGTGGAGAATGGTTTCTCGAAGTCATTGTGAAAACTATTAGAATAATGCCATTTATATAGCAAGTTAAATGTATAGACAAGTCTGTTCTGCCAATTTAAAATTTAAATTGAACTTCTTAATCTCATTCAGGAGTTCTATGACAGATATAGTGGGATTAATGACCCTTGCTTCTAAAAGTAAAATCTTCCTAATACTCAGAGCCCAGTGCTTATCTAAAAACTATAGCAATTTCTTGAAAAATAGACCTTTCTATAAAAAACTAAGCATCAAATTGACATTTTAAATTTTGCAAGCTAGATCAACTTCTTTTAAGAAAGTGTAAATAAAATTGACCACTTCTGAGAAATAATTAAAGGGCAGTGCTAGAAGGGCAATGTTAACTTGTTCAAGACTCTAAAATACCATCCCTACTCTGAAACTTGATGCAAGTTAGAACATCATCTCAATCAGATTCCATTACAATTCATACTAATATTAGCAGCAATTAATAAAAACCAGAAATTTTACTAATCTCTTTTACCTTCACTGAATGTATAAGTATTTAAAGTAAATTATAATGTCTTTAATAAGTAAATTTAAATTGAATTTTAGGAGTATGTTGCCAAGCTTCATAAACACATTTTCCGATAGACTTTTCAGTCACTTCTACGTAGTAGAAAGTTACAAGAATCAATGCATCAATCTTTCTGCCTGGATGTTACATCGTTCTACTATAAGGCTTTTGAACAAGCCAAATTATAACTGTAACATAAAGACCACAGACCTGGAGCATGTTAGATATACCTCTCATGTCATGTCAGATAATACAAACAAGTGTCTGAAGCTGTCACATTTAAGGATTTATATTGTCTGGATCCCAAACTAATGATATATTATAGGTGGCAAATATTGCAATAAAGTATTAATATTTTGCTGAAGGTATTTGCTGCTTATAAAATTTGAAAAGCTTTCTAAAATACAAAAGCTATACAGATAATATACTAAATAACAATGTACTGATCACCTAAGTATTAACATGTCTTCATTTTTGTTCAGATATTTCTTTTTTTAAAATAACAAAACTTGAACATTACAGAGATCTGGAAGTTTCTTTTGTTTTCCTTACCAATTCCATTGTCACTCGCTCCTCAGAACCACCTGCAAATAAGGACTCGTGTGGTCTCCCAGTCTATGTTGTCATGTATTGTAAATTAATTTCAGTCTCCCTCTCTCTCTCCTGCTTTCTCTTTCTCATTGGCATGTGATTTAAAAATACACACACATACACATATATTCTATAATTCTATTACATTTTGCAGCTGGTGTTTCTTAACCCACCAGCATTGAGCTTTTGTGATATTTCCATGTGAAAACAATTCTTTCATTCCAATTGTCTCTTAAGGTATATTTTATAATTAGCTCTTTATATATATATATATAGTGTATATATGTGTCTATATATGTATAAATGAAGTATATCAATTTCTCACTAATATTTATATTGTTCTTTTTTTGCTACTAAAAACAAAAATGAACATTTTTGAACCAAGTCTCCTTATACATATATGTAAGAGGTTTTCTACATACCTGCACTCAGTATTTTAAACCATGAACCACAGTAAGAAGCTTGCATACATGCATGCATAAACATATGTATACATATACAAAGGTATATATACACACAATATATGTATGTTTTTTCTCTCCAAAATTATAAAATTTTCACTATGATTTTAGGTAAGTAAAATTAAAAACAAACTTGAAGCTCAAAATAGTTATTTATCTGCCTCATTCCAAACAAGGCTCTTAAAACCAGATTCTGTCAATAGTTCCTCATAGGTAGCATAACTAATTAAGGTGATTCTAAAAATCAAATATGTATTTAATGATTTTTTTTTTACCTAAAAAACACAAGTAGGATTATCTGGAAAAAGGGGCATTTTCTTTATAGAGCTCCAAAAGCTCCATCTATCTGAGTACATAAATTCTATATATGTTAGAAAGTGGCCGGAAACACTGGCTATCTCTTTTATATCACAGGTTTTAGGAAGGCAAAAACTGTTGCTTTGCGACATAGTATGTGGTGAAAGTCACAGAAACATTAACATGGTACCTATGCACAGATGTTCTAAAAAGCATAAAGATGTTTTGATAAAACTGATTATTTTTCTATGTGATTTCTTTGAAGAAACTGCTTTAAAATGCCCCAATCTATTGTACAACTGGACTGTCATTTTTCTTACCTTCCATTAAAAAAATAACTTGAATATAGAAATTAAAAAATAAAGTTTCTTATCCCTATATATAGTCACTTAAAATATCTATTTTTTATTTTAGTCCCTTAACATTCTTTGACAGGTCCTTGAAATAAATTTCATTTTAGAATGTTCAGGGAAAGAAGTTCGAGAATTAACCACTAATTTTATCATTTTAATATTTGCCCAAACTCTAGATAAAATGTGGAATAAGAGGTTATGCTTCAAAGAAAGGCAAAATGCAAGTTATCTTACTTTTACTCTACTACTGTCTTGATTTAGGAGCTTCAGAGAGAACCACCTGACATTGGCACACCTCTTCGGGATAAGAGAAATTACACAGAGCTAAAGAAATTTGAGTAACAATGTACTTGTGGCTCTCAACCATATGTTACATGAATTACTTAAATAACTGCTTCAAACTCCCCTTCCTTTTCTACAGGTAGATGGAACCATGAAATCCTAAACCTATAACAGAGCAGTGCTTCTCAACAATCTTTGCTAAAGGACCAGCACTACCCCCATCAGTCACAGACCAATACTTTTATAAAATAAAATAAAAATGAGTTATCAGGAAAAAATAAAATGAAATAGACTTACAAAATATAGCCATAATTCTTGATTGGTTTTCACAGATGTACACTGCTCTGTTAAGTTGCTATAAACACCTCTAAATGCTCACTCTCAATTTCCATACTTATCACCCATAAACAGTTCTCAGATCAGTATGGGTCTGTGTACCACACTTAGAGAAGTACTGAGTCATGAAACAAATATACTTCCTGGCAAAAAGTTCTCATTCCTTTGATTAAGAGTAATTGTTCTTTACGTTTGTGTTGGCAGGAGGGAGATGTGGAAGAGGCAACTTTACTCAAGTGATAGTCTGAGAAAGTTATTCTTTCATCTGTACTTAGCTGTGAAAATGGATTTTCCCACTAATTTTGGCCATAGGTAGAACACAGTGACTCTCAACACTTAAAGGGCAAAGACATCACCTTGGGGAAGTAAAAAAAAAAAAAAAATGCTTATTAAGGTTTCAACAGGAGAGACTCCGGTTCAATAGGTTTCCTCAATGCCTGCAATTTCTGTGTTTCTCCTAACCTTCAACACCTTTACTCACTCCTAGAAAGTCAATATGATTATTCTAGTTTCACAGATGAGAAAATGCAGACTCCATATTTTTGCCTTAGGCTGTGGATAAAGTATTAAACATAGAACTCAAATCTTCTAGATTCAAAGTTTAGTGTTGTTGCTTTTTCTTATGTATGTCCTATAGTACAAAAGAATATTGAGTTTTAAAAAGCCGAAACTGTTACTGAGATAGCAATGTATGTTTAAATTTATTACCATTTAAAGTTATTTATTCCCCTGACAACAATTGCCATATACAGCATAAATATATGTGTCGGTGACATTAGACAGCATCTTTACTGTCCACTGATGTCCTAGACACTCTTTTTTATAGTCATTCAATCACAGCCAGACTCTTGTTCAGGAAATACTTTGCTTTCTCAGTGAAGTCCCTTGAGGTGTACCAAATAATTAGTTAATTAGCTATTAAAGTATACCAAGGCTCATATAACTGATTTAAAAAATTACAATCATTTGCAGACAAGAGGCAATCTAGCTATATTGAAAACAAATTGTGCTGGACTTGGATCAAGGAATCTGAACTCTAGCCATGAGTCAGTTATTTACCATTTGTATGATTTGGGGAAAATAATTTTCTCTCTCAGTTCAGTTTCCTTATCTATATCTTTTAGATAATAACCTGTAATATGCAAGTCTCTTATGAAATTTGATTTTAAAAATAACGGGTACAAAAATGTTTTCCCTGCAGTCTTTGTCAGTTGATGATCAATACATTTTTTTTTCCTGTTAAAAAAGGCAGCATGTCATGTGTTTACTTCTTTGGTTCATAAGAGTTACAGGGTAGGGGTGGCTAAATTAGCTCCAAATCGAGAACTTTCTTACAACTGTATGTAGATGAGCCACGAAGTAGTCTCTCACCCCACATGTAGGCTTATCTACTTGCACTGGATATAGTCAGGTAGGAAGCTAGATTACCAGTTGTCAGGAATATTGCAGAAGAGATTCTAGCAAGTGTGGGTAGGCAGATCAGATGGCTCTAAATATCCTTTTTCTGTTAGGGTTGTCATCATAATACCATAGACTGGGTGGTTTCTTTTTTTTTTTTTTTTTTTTTTTTGAGACGGAGTCTCGCTCTGTCGCCCAGGTTGGAGTGCAGTGGCGCAATCTCGGCTCACTGCAAGCTCCGCCTCCCGGGTTCACGCCATTCTCCTGCCTCAGCCTCCCGAGGAGCTGGGACTACAGGCGCCCGCCACTGCGCCCGGCTAATTTTTTCTATTTTTGGTAGAGACGGGGTTTCACCATGGTCTCGATCTCCTAACCTTGTGATCCGCCCGCCTCGGCCTCCCAAAGTGCTGGGATTACAGGCGTGAGCCACCGCGCCCGGCCAAACTGGGTGGTTTCAACAACACACATTTATTGTCTCGCAGCTCTGGAGGCTGGAAATCCAAGATCAAGGTGTCAGCAGGGTTGGTTTCTTCTGAAGATTGTTAGGGAAGGATCTGTTCCATGTCTCTCTTCTTGGTTGTAGATGGCAGTCTCCCTGAATCTCTTCACTTTATTTTCCTTCAATACAAGTTTTACATGCAAATTTTCCCTTTTTATAAGGACACCAGTCAGAATGAATTAGGGCCCACTGTAATGACCTAATCTGAACTAATTACATCTTCAATGACCCTTTTTCCAGTTAAGATAACATTCTAATTCACTAGGACTAATGACTTCAACATATGAAAATTTGAGGGACACAATTCAACCTATAATGCTATTATTCAATGTTGAGCATCTCCACGAGCAGTAGAAGTCAGGAGTCCCAGTTTTCTCTTAGTTTTGCCACTTGCTAGCCATGAAACTGGACATCACTCAATAAGTCTAGGCTTACCTATAAAATAAGCATGTTGAAGAAACAAATTAACTCTAAAATGTTCTTTCATTTTGACATGTCTATGTCCAAGTGTGGAGTAGAGGTCTCCAAAAGAGCTACTGGATCACAAAATAAGCTGTAAGCTTCCATATTTTCTTATTCTGGTCCTTTTATTTACCCAAAATCCCAGTTAGTAAGGAAGTCACAGTAGGAAACAGGTCAAATATATTACTTGCAAAGCCTCATCTCATTATGATTAGGCTGACTACATAAAGAATATCTATATATAAATATATAGATGTGTGTGTGTGTGTGTGTGTGTGTAATGTGTATTATGCCTCGATATTTAATGAGAAGAACAACTAATATATGCATAAATCAAATATCTTTGGAAGGATAGATACAAAAGTCATTTACCACCTTGCTTGCCACTTAAGAGAGAACTAAGTTGCAGGGGAAGAGCAGTCAGGAAATTGTTTCGTTCTCTTTACATTTTGAATCACAGGAGAATGTGCTACCTATTCAAAGAGTAAACAAGGATTAAATAAGAAAAATAGTCATGCATTATGCATTTGTTTAACCTTTGGTTTCTAAGTCTGAATAGTGTATATTGAAGTCATTTTGTGCTTCGAGGTCACTATAGTAAGTACATCTGACTTTGACAAACTTTCCATTTTGCAGAAAACTACAGGACTCAGCAAACATGCTTAGATATCTGCTTCAGTGTGAAACATATAATGAAAGAAGACTTCATAAGCAGATGTTTCTTAAGAAGCTTCTGTTATACAAAAATGACACAGTTAATGAACAGGAGAGCAACCTGCTACATCTGTCTTCAAAGGACAAGGAAGTTAGCAATCAATACTGTATTTACGATGGCATTTTTCACCTGAAAAGTTTCCACTTACCTACCACTTGTGTCTAAGAAAGACAGGCTTTTTCTTACTCAAAATTTCATCCTTGCTGCTCACCTATTTTAGTGACAGCAGCAGTGGTATAAACTTAGTAAGAACAGTTACTAATGTGTAAACCGAATTTAATTAATATATCATTGAACAAACCAAATGGCAGTGTGCCTTACCACTGTTTTTATCACTGGCTGAAAGATAGACGGCATTTCCATAGCTGGAGCAGGTAATAAAATACGAGCCAGAGAAGAGAGCACTATTCAAGAATCATTTTTTAGAGGAAAGAAGACGAAGTTTGCCAATTCCATTTTAAAGATGAAGGAAACAAAGATCCTGAAGAGTATATATCCAAAGATAATAGAAACATGAAATTGAAATTTTCTGTCTTGGGTTCTGTATTTTTATCTGTAATATTTTAAGTGTACATTTAAGCTAACGTTCTAGAATAATCTCTATATGTTAAGCACACTTAATGCTGTCTTGGGGTCCTAAAATGCCTCACCAATATTTTGTCACTATGACAGCCCTTATGGACTCACAAAACAGTTGATGAATAAAGAATTGATTTTTAAGTGCATTCTTTGGGCAACCACTGGGATTTTTACATCACTCTCCTATTATTAACCACAGTAAACAAACACATAAGCCAACTTAAAATTACAGATGCAAATGAAGGAGATGACTCGAGTTTATGCTTGCTTTTCTTTCCTAATAAGTGATTAAATTAATAATTTCTGTTAGATGTCAGTTATCTAACGCATAAAACAGTGAGTGCTTAGAATTTTTCTTTCGTATTGGCACACTTCCATCAATTACACTACTTATGATACAAATGTTATGGCTGTTTCTCTTCTATCAATTATCTGTTATGTGTTTTTCCTGTCTTTTTATTTATCTATATGTATTACCTATCTACCTATATATCTATCTATTCCACTGTATTCATTCATTCAAAACATTTGTGTTGAGTCTTTGCTATGTTTCATGTTCTATACTATGGTTACCTTAATAAAAAATATACATATGGTATTTATCTCAGATTCCAAAGCAAACCTTAACATTTACCATAGAGCTTTCCTTGGCCACCTCCAAGTTACCTTTCCTTCCTTTGAACTCAGGTAGCATTTACTTTTAAAGAACTTTAAGCATTTAATTATAGTTCTTTATAGAATGATTTAACTACTACACCTCATTTTCAACAAATGAAGCAAACTCTAGAGAGTACCTGCCTGCGTAGAGTACACTGTTTAGTTTAATCTGTTAACATCTAGATGTTTTTCTGGTATCTGATAGAAGAGAATGTTTAAAGGAGTACTAATCAACTATGTCAACTTCATAGGTAAAACAACTATTCTTCCTCCTGCTTTTCCTCCTCCCTCTTCTTTTTCTCCTCCTCCTCACTGTCCTGCTTCTTCTCCTTTAATCTTTCTCAGTGTTGTTATTGTTGCCATCGTAATTCTAGTGTCTACTATAGTCAGACACATTATCAGTGCTTAATAAATGCCCAGTAAGTGAATCAGTAAAAAATTACCTCTTCTCCCTCCTCATACTCTTCATTATATTTGTTAATGTTATGTTTTTAACAGGTGCTTTTAAATGCAGTTATTTTAAGTAGTCACATTTTTCAATATACAGAATCATTGAGTAGGACTCAAAAGTTTGTAAAAGGAAGAAATCATTGAATGAATTAATAAATGAAATACTTTTTTTTTTTGAGACGGAGTCTGACTGTTGTTGCCCAGGCTGGAGTGCAATGGCGCGATCTCGGCTCACTGCAACCTCAGCCTCCTGGGCTCAAGTGATTCTCCTGTCTTAGCCTCCTGAGTAGCTGGGATTACAAGCATGGGCCACCAAGCCCAGCTAATTTTTGTATTTTTAGTAGAAACGGGGTCTCACCATGTTGGCCAGTCTGGTCTCAAACTCCTGACCTCGTGATCCGCCCGCCTCAGCTTCCCAAAGTGCTGGGATTACAGGCGTGAGCCACCGTGCCCGGCCATGAAATACATATTTATGTATTTTCCTCAGCAACATTTTTGAGATCATGACACACACACAAACTTTAAAAATTTCATAGAAAAATGTTGGCCTTTAATCAGTTGAAATGCAAGTGATATCTGGCATGTAGTAAGCATTCAATAAATGGCTGCTGTAACCAGAGTCCTGAACAATGTCATACAAGGAAGGCTCATGGCATTTCTGGAAGCTAAAATACAACCACAGAAGGATCATTCTTGAGATCCAGCTGTACCTATAGATAATTCAAATTTCCCCCATCTGTCCTCTTCCCAACACCCCACCACACAAACACCAGAAGGAAAGTTCCGTAATTGTAGAAACTTAGTTTGCTGGTTTCGCTACTGAATCCTCAGGGCCTAGCACATAGTAGGTATTCAATAAATATCTGTTGAATAAATTTTTAAAAACCCCACTGTTTGGGAGTGTAAAAATTGTTCAATGTATTTCATCTTTCTCCTGCCTTCCCCTCCCTCCGCCTACATATGTTCAAAATCTCAGGCCCCTCCTCAGAACTTTTGACTCAGAATCTCCACTTTTAACATGATTACCTGTGATTTCATAGGAGAAGCACTGCTATAAATCATATAAATTTCACTTTTCTGTCCTCCAATGGATAAAACTCCTCAACTTGTTGATCAAAACCCAACCTCACAGTATACTCAAGTTTCCAGCAGTTGGTCCTTTGTAGAACTAGGAAGAGCCAGAGTGGAGTCAGCTGCTAGGACTTGATCTCTCTTTCTCTCTCTCTCTCTCTCTCTCTCTCTCTCTCTCTCTGTCTTTCTCTCTTTATCTCCCTCTTCCCCTCCCTTCTCTTTGTTCTTTCCCCTTGCTTTCATGATAAAATCGTATTATACAGAGGAGCAGCACAGTGTCAAATTTTCTATGCTAATTTACCTTTTTTAATGTTAAAGAACCATCAGCCAAAGCTAGCTAAAGCAAAATAGTTATCCTCTTTTATTGCTCTTTTATTCTGCCCCTTTACTTTCTATGTGACCTCCTCACTCTTCCTTGTGCATCTCCTAGAAGGCAGAATAACTAAATATTTACTGAGTATCTGGCATCTGCAGGCACAGAAAGTCAGTTTTCCTCATTTAATCTTTATACCAAACTAGATATACAGCCATAGGAATGGGGGCATGGAATCATGCTCAGTCAGTCTTCATGAACACGTTCTCCAAAAGTAGTACTTTTTCAATGACATTCTAAAAGTTTATTATTGTCACAACTATGAGTTAGAATATGAAGAAAATGTTAGAAAAATAAAGAATAAAAGGGAAATGGTGAGACCCCAAGAGAAAACTGTCATAAAATGTGGCCATTTTTTCATGATTACCTTCCATTCTGAACGACATCCCAAAGTCTGGCCCAAGCCATTCTCCTTCAATCTCTAGCATTTTAAAAGCCAGCTATATCTCTGATAACAAACCTAAGCATCTGGGTTTTAAAATTATTTCTTTATTTTATTGTACAGGACACTGGGGCTCTGATAGATTTAGCCTTTGTCCACAGTTACAGAGACATTCAGCTTTTCTGATTCTGCATAGTGCTTACCATTCTATCAGTAGCATCTCAGCACCAGGGCCACCCTGCTTTACATCCCAAAGACTGGAAGCCTGAGGCTTACATGGCCACAGGTGTATTAGATGTGTATTGGATGCCACTAAAGAGAAGTATTTCACAGAATTTGGATGGAAATAACTGGGATTACTGAGTGTCCTGTGTCTGCAACTGCATGACTCCATGAAAGTGAACAGAAAAAAACGAGAGCTAGCAACAGTCTTCTCTGACCTGTTTGTCGAATACTCCCAAAGGTTTTGTATGCACCTAAATCCTTATATTAAATTATTTCCTGTTTGAATGCCTAGAATAGTTTCTATTTTTTTCACCCAGCCCTCACTAAGACAACCATATAGCCATTCACTCCTATACTCAAGCTAACATTGTATGCTGTACATCTTTCCGTATAAACATACTTCATTAACAAAAATTTCCTTATTTGTCAACTTCACCTTTACAAACTGAATTGTTTTCATGGCAGAGGTCATAACATAATCTGTTATCACTGTTTCTGGCACATAATGATGCCAGACAATTAGCTGAATAATTGCTGAATAACTAGCAGTTGTCTGAATGAACTAAGCTCAAGCCCCTTTCTAATATTTCTTTCCTAAACATCATCTATCTACTCCCGTGACTGTTTCAAGAAATATAAATTCAGAACGGGATCACTGGGATCAGAATATTTTTAAGCACTGAAACTCTAATGTCTTAAGAGATTAAAGGGCAGGGTGGGAAATACGTGAGGAATTCCAGGAAAGCTTTCTTTTGTGTGAAAGCTACTAGAACATCAAGGGAAACATTTCTAGGGAATAGCTTCTGTTGTGATTCCTTAGAAGTTGTCTTTGAGGAGACTAAGGGATCCTGATAGTCTCATTGAATGTCTTCTTTTATACCCATAACTCAGTTCTGATTCTACATCTGTTTCCTTTCTCTCCTAACTGTGCTTAGTTTTATAGACGTTTCATTATTCTTGCTGATTCACACCCAAACCTCATGGTTTATTCTCTTGTGGAAGATAATAATCAGAGATATCCACTTATATTTTTATACATTTTATAAGCATACATTAAAAATTTTTTCCTTTATGTTTCTGCCAACTCTATCCCAAATAGAGAGATGAGTACATATTCATATCCTCAGGGGAAGAATATAGTCTCTGATCACCAGGCAGACAGTCTCTGATCATCATGGACTTTGCTTTATAAAGGTCATATGGGTAAAAGTTGTTGGGTGGCAGAGTTCATCACTTATCATCAAAGAAGGGATAGCTGTGTTGTGGATCTAGGTAGGAGGGACTGCTGACAGACTTGCAAAGTTTGTGTGTCTAAGCATGGCACAGAACAAGCTGAGAGGCAGGTGCCTAAAGGGCCATGCTAGCCAGGTGCTGACCATCTCATGAATGCCTATGTGGATAAATAACTTGATGATCAGAGGAAGTCTCCCACCAAAGCCTTATAACCTGTTAGATAATTATAGAGTCCAAAACCTTAGCATATCCTGAAACAAAATTAGAGTGGATTTCTCTCCAGCCTGATGAAATGGGCTCTTTTGAATGAGAAATAAAGTCAATTTATAGCCATAAAAATTATGTTTTATACATACCGAATTTTTAGATTGTGATTCACATCTGCTACAAAATCAAGAACTCAGACTGTTACCGAAGGAGATGTTCTAGGCCCTAATTCTCAGTCAAAAGCTACCTTATTATGGGCTTTCCAACAATTCACTTCAGTTGGAAGCAAAGAATGACTTCATCCTTGTCTGGCTATATCTTGACCAGCACTGGAAGGGAATAACCAAGGAAAAAGCAATAGTTGGAGCAACAGAGGGCCTCTTGGTTTAAGTAGAATAAACATCAACACAAGTTAAAATCCATGATAGAGGAAAAAGAATCAAGTCAAACTTTTGCAATCAGTTAGCCAAGGAACTGTCAATTCAGAATCAGAAGGGTTTACAAGCTACTTATGAGCATGCTGCTTATCACTCAGATAGTGCTTGTTATACACCAAGCCTCATTCTAAATGATTTAACCCACACAACACTTACCACAGACCTATGAGGCATATTATATTATTAGTCCCATTATATGGATGAAGACATGATGGCCCATGGGAGTCTTGTGACCCATTCAAGGTCATATCTATGGTAAGAGGCAGTTCTGAGATATGAACTTAGTCAGTGTAGCTACAGAGTTCAGCTTGACCACCACATAACGCTGCCTTTGCCCACGAAAAAAACCTACAAATTTCTGAATGGTATAACCTCCCCATGAAGAGGCTATCAGGTCCACACCTTTTGTTTTAAAGATGAGGGAATAGCAGCAAAGAAGGTAAAGAGATTTGCTCAGGGTCATGTAGCTCAACACATCACTCATCTTTGTTTTATGTTAAATGATATTCATTGTCAATCAAATTAATCACTTTGTTATTAGTATTTCCCAAGAGGCAAATCAAAAGTTTTAAATCCAGCCTTTTATGGCCTTCCAGGAATTTTACCTAAAATGCTCTTAAGCTGACGTGGGATGGGATGCCAAGTGGTCTCAGAGGCCAGAAAAAGCACCTTGATGGTTCATCCCCTGGGTGTCTGGGACACAAGGCTGTGCCAGGAAACCACTTAACAGAAGAGCAGGCAAGAAATCAGGGAAAGAGAACCCAGAGGACTTCAGTGTAGTCATTTAGGAATAAGGGAATTTGATGCTGAGCAGGTTTCCTCTACTCTAATGAAACACCTAGAATTAGAAACCTGTATTTTGTAAAGGTGATCTTTATGTTGCTTTATTTATGAAATATCAATTTCAAAACAAGGTTTGGAAAATTCCTCTCCCTACAAAAAGCAAAGGGGTCATTTTGATTCTCCCTTGCCTTTTAGCAAAGACTAGCATATAACTGTACTGACTCACTGACATGTCCAAAGTCCATGTGATGAAGTACTGTTAAAGAAAATAAGACCCACTGCTGTCTCCTGAAGAATTATTTAATCGTGAGCCAAATATATATATTTTTAAATCCATCATGGGGACAAGATATTGCAACGAGAAAGCTGTATTATTTAGATCACTGGACATTTAGTGACCTCTCATCTTAATCCTTCCTGCTCTGGTTGCACTGACATGTCCTGTCATTGACAAGCTCAGACTTGCCTTATAACAACCACTGTTGTTATCTGAAGGCTGAATAGATAATATTAAAAAAAAAAAAAAGTCACTTACTTGTTTCTAACCTTTTCAACCCTTATTTCAATTTTCATCCTAAGAATACTCTGATTGCAGAAAAAGAAACACATGATGATGAAAATGATGCATCTGCCAGCTTACAAAAAGACATATTAAAAGTGAAAATAGAGGTAAGAAAGTAATTGAACCTGTGCTGAGAGGCTATTGACAAAGCCCAAAGAAACAAAGAAATATGAGAGTTAACTTGGGCAACAATAACACACACTAAAACTCTTGCTACCAGAACCCTGAGTTGTTTTAAGTTAATGGCGGGAAGAAAGTGCTGTATACCTGAAACATAATCACTGCTGTCATTGTCAAGGTCCTATTTATTAAGTTAGAAAAACGTAACAGATTTGGAAATTAAAGTAGATAGAAGAAACACATTTTTAATTTTTTAAATACCTACTGAAATTCTAATGTTCTCTCTAATAAATACATTGTTTCAGTTTGGATGTATGCCTACAAAGCTATAGATTTGTTGCTCTTGCCCAGAAGACACCAGAGGGGAGACATCAAGTCATGATCAACCCAATCGGATCGAATCTCTTTTCATTTTCCTGGAAGGAGCCTGGTTCTGGGGATTTTTCCTAACCAGGCAAACAACTAACTTCATTATGGCTTCTAGACAAACCATGCAATGAACAATATAGCAAAATGGAGGCAGTGACCAAATCAACCCTGGCCTTTAAAGTTTTCCAATACCTTCCACTCAGGCAAAGACAAATTCGGCAGGTACTTACCGCATTGAAATTGGGGAACAGGTTGACTGCAGCTGCAGTGTCAAGAGGAAAAGGAAGAAATGGTTTAATATCCAGCGATGGTTGCAGAGGAGGGGCTGGTGGACGGACAAGGGCCGGGAGAGCAGGACTCTGGCATGTACCACCTGTGAAGACCAGAGCAAAGGGAGCAATCAGGGACACCACCATGGAAAAAAACACCAAAGTTGCTTTTGAGACAAAAAGGCCAGCTTTGTGGGTCACTGGAAAAAACAAGACATGGACTCTATTGACCTCAACTGGGAACTGGCCAATGAGCAAATTTGCCATTAGGCAGAGCGAGCTAGTTGAACTGCTCCATTTTCCTTTGATTATAACTATCTGGTTATGTAAGTAACATCAACATTTCAAATGCCCCAACCTGTCTTTATTTTCCTGCCTAGAGCTCCAGATTGGGTCAGTCACAAATTTGCAACCAAGATCTCTGAATTCAAAGGGAAGACCCCTTCATCATGTGCCCATCCCTCTTTGAAAACTAAACCACTCACAATATGCATTAAGTCTGAGTGATTATTTTACAGAACTGCTCTTTGCTACCACATCCAAAACTCTGGCAGCAGGATGACATGAACCTGGCACACACAAGAAATTTAACCTCAAACTCAGGCAGCTGTACCTTACTGCTCTAGCAACTGGAGGATTAAAAACCAGCAAAACCAGTGCTACAATGTCTGAACTGTTCAGCACCCCTACAGCTCTGATTATTCAACAACTCCCTTCCTTCCTCCCAGTCATGAGTAGGTGGAATTTAGATGGCCAGTGTTGAGCAGGCAGTGGGAATATTATGCCAACAAAGACATCCCCCTTGCATGCCAGTAAGTAGCCAGCCTTTTGCAAGAGAGCACATACCTTTGCCCCCTGTTATAGGACTCCAGCACACTCACGAGCTGGAAGGATGGAAACCCATCTTTAGTGTTCAGTCTCCCATATTTTGGTAACATTCCAAAACATCAATTTGCTGTTAATTAAAGGCTGTTTGAATCCTAGGAAACTGTTAAAATATGCCAGCATTATTCTAATCTGAGAGGCAAGCAACAGACTGTAAAAACCTGCTGGTGAGAATCCAACAAGCATTAGGAAAACAAAATGCAATGGGCTATTTTTCTGTCTAACAGTAAAGAATTCTAGGAGACATGCTTGTGCCACTTGCCTGCCATCTCATTTTTAAAAACAAAGTAGAGTGAGTCTCCTCGTATAAATTGGCTTTACAAATTTCACAACAAACTCTCTGGCCAACTGCACACAGAACATCATCTTGCCCTCAATCAGTTACCTGAGCACAAAATTAACATTCTGAAAATGATTCCCCAATGATAAATCCAACCCTATGGGGCCACAGAGGATCTGCTAACAAGCTAGATGACTTAGTACCTATAACAGAAGCCATCAGCACAGGATTTAATTAACCATACACAAGAGCCATCAGCTCTCCTGCTCCCAGGTATAAAATCAGCTGGAGCCAAATTAAGAAAAACCGTATTTCCCCCCACTGTCTTACCTTCTTTCTTGAAATAATAATAGCACGGCCAACAATAGCAATGTCAATAACTGAAGTCTATAATCAGTAAACTAATTTGCAAAGTAGCACAAGGCACTAAATAAATGGCAGATGTCAAAACAAATAGAGATAACAATGAAATATAACAAGTCTACATTCACCAGAGCACATTATAAACTTAGTTTATTGTCCACTTGGTAGTGTATTGAGTGTGAGTGTGTAACCATTTTTAGAGAGGGCATCCGTAAAACTTTGGTGATAGACCTATCATGAGTTTAGCGTTGTTAAAAGTTTCTCTTTTAATAAAAAGTTTAAAACCCAAGATAACTTTTTAGATGGTGCATCCTTAAAAAACTCAGAAGTAAGGCCGGGTGTGGTGGCTCATGCCTGTAATCCCAGCACTTTGGGAGGTCAAGGCGGATGGATCACTTGAGGTCAAGAGTTTGAGACCAGCCTGGCTAACATGGAGAAACTCCATCTTTACTAAAAATACAAAAATTAGCCACACGTGGGGTGCACACCTGTAATCCCAGCTACTTGGGAGGCTGAGGCAGAAGAATCACTTGAACCCAGGAGGCAGAGGTTGCAGTGAGCCGAGATCGCACCACTGTACTTCAGCCTGGGCGACAGAGCAAGACTCTGTTTCAAAAACAAAAACTCAGAAGTAAAGTAAGCTTTGGTTGAAATCAGCGACGTGGTGAAATTTAAGAAGTAATTTTAAATTACTTTTATTTTTGTTGTTGTTGTTTTTGAGACAGGATCTCACTCTATTGCCCAGCCTGGAGTGCTGTGGCACCATTATGGCTCACTGCAGCCTCAACCTCCTGGGCTTAGCTGATCCTCTCATCTCAGCCTCCCGAGTAGCTGGGACTACAGGCGCATGCCACCATGCCCACCTAGTTTTTGTATTTTTAGTAGAGATGGGTTTTTGCCATGTTGGCCAGGCTGGTCTCAAACTCCTGAGCTCAAGCAGTCTACCCACCATGGCCTCCCGAAGTGCTGGGATTACAGGTGTGAGCCACCATGCCCAGCCCTAAATTACTTTCATTTGTGTCACACATCATTCTTTGCAAAGGATATTCATATACATTCACTTGGTTTGATTCTAAGATTTCAGAAATTAGGTAAGGGTTAACAACATAACATCATGTAGAGAAAAAAAGAATGTTGATAAACTCTTCAGTTTATCTTGCTTCCGCAGAAAATTCCATGCTTATAATAACAAGGATGCAATTTAGCAAGAAAATATTCTACAATTGTTTCATTTTAAGTCCTCCTCTGGTTTAGGGTATCCAAAGAAGTGAAGGAATAGCTCGAGCTGATTTTTTATCTAGCACAATGAGAGACATAAATAATAAAAATATGTCCCTTCAATTATCAGGTAAATTTAATTTCCCATTCTCTCTTTTGGGATATCTATTTCATTTATACTTGTATAAACAGTTCAAGGTCCTCTCTTAGTGGTGCAACTAGAGTTTCCTTTCTAGGGGATTAAAAAAAACCATCAAAGGAGAGTCATAAAAACCTTAGAAAGTTCGAAAAAATATTTAAGCTCATCTCTTCTCACCTGTTAGAAAGGAGCAATGTATAAGATTGTAGGAAAGCAGAGGACATGTGGCTACATATTTTTAGACTATTTGCTATGCAAATACAGGTGTAGGGGATGCTGTGGGTCTGATTCCCAGAGCCCCTTTCAGCACCAAGGCACTCCTCTCAGTTGCTTGGAGTGCTGGTGGCTGATGTCCCTAACCCAAGAGCCTCTTTACAAATTGCCCTGGGCCAAAGGGAGCTGCCTCACCTAAGGTGACCCTCCTAAGTGGAGGATTTGATAGTCTCAAGCAATCACTGATTCATGCAGGAGTCTACTGGCTTTGCCTGCTTGTCTTAAAGCAGGAAAACTCTGAAGCTCTATTTTACCTCCAAAGTTGCTAATGGCATCTAGGGTAGGCTGAGGCCTCTGCTGTGACTACATCACAGTCCAGCTCCTTCCTCTTCCCAATCCTGTATCCCTCACTTCTCACAAATGATGTTTGCATGAGCACTCCCCAGTAAAGTCTCAGAGCTCACTTTAGGAATAACTTGATCTGTGACATCAGGATACAGCAATTCAGGTGTTTAAGTAAAATATAAAATTGCTTTATTCTAAAATAGATGCTTGCCTCCAAACCTATAGCACTGATATTGAGGCATGAAATTGAAACTACCTCTTCAAAATTAGCTGTGACTAACATTTCTGCTTTTGAAATCTGGATTAGTCCTAAAATATTTTACTTGTACAAATCTGTACTTGCTCAGCAATGAGAATACTGTTTGCAAATAGTGCAAAATCAAAACTGGCACATATAATGTGTTTCATCTGTAAAGCAAACTAAAATACTCTCTTTGAGAAAATAGCTATTTCATTTCCCCATATTTAAATAGAAATGATTACATTTAAGATATGAATACATGTTTATTATTTTACTTATCATAAAATTACCTTGATAACTATAAACATGAAAATATATAATAAATTCGTAGACATTTCTATAGGTGAGGAAGTTTTGTCGTTAATGTTTACCAATAATGTCACTTTATTCATTGGAATGTCACACTTCTGGAAATATTAATATTCTTAATTTGAGGCAGGTCTTTTAAAGCCTCAATGGATTAGGGTCAGAAAAATATACAAACTCTGTCTATATCTAGTACCACATATTTCATAGCCTATGCTATTTTATTACACAGTTTTAACAAATTAGTCTGATTTCAGAGAAGTTACTATCTCTCTATACCAAAATTTGTTATATGACATTAAAGTCAACAAATGACAAAAACGTTTATTAGTACAAGAATAGTAATTAATACTGAATAAGGTATTGAATAATTAAGGTAAATTAAGTGATCATTAATGTTCACAAAATTCTTCTCCCTCCTCTTTTGATGTTTTCGTTAGTATATGTTTAGAATTTAAGTTGCAAATAGTGAACTACAGAATAAACATAATAAATATTGCTTTGGTCAATTTATAAGAGCTGCGTATTCACAAAAGTACTAACTTGTGAATTTGAAAAAAAAAAAAAAAAACCAGAGTAACTAATTCCTAAGTATTTGTTAATAGAGACTGAGAAAGTAAGATACATTCATTTCAGAAGTTTGCATTTTTGAAAAGCAAATTAATATGTAAATTTAGACATGTTTGTTTTGATAACTCATACAGATAAATAGGAACTCTAAACCAGTGGTTGTCAGTTGAAACTTATTGTATTAGATAATATATATAAAGTGCCCTAACACAGTTCCTGACCAATTGGTGCTTACCACATGAGAAATATATTTTTTAATGAACCAAAGAACTTCCAAAGCAGCTACTGAGGCTTTCTGAAAGCAGTCAGTCAAGGTAATTTTAAAGCTACCTTCATTTTTTTCTCTTTGCTTATCTTGACTGCCTCAGAAGAATGATCACAATAAGAGATTACTTTGTAAATTAATATATGGAAATACTCCATGAGAGTGAGGTGCTGTTCTTTCCATAATACAACTCTTTTAACCTTGAACTTCTGCACTCGATCCATTCAGTGTTCGTCAGTCATAGATATCCTGCCTGACAACTTCATCTTAACCTTAACCTTAATCTACTATTTAATCTTTCATTTCCCCAGGTGACAAAACTGAAGTTCAAAATGATCAGGGATTGCCACTGTTAAATATTCATGCCAGTGGAGAATTTTGTGCATCATTAAAATATGTATATATTTATAGAAAACAGCAGAAACATCTAATTTCCTGACAGGATAATTTCTATAGTATCTTTAGTATCTTTTCCCTTCATCATCAACTTATCTGTATTGAAATATATATACTTATTTATATTAAAATATATATGCATTTATTTATATTGAAATATATACTTATCTATATTGAAATTATGTGTATTTCAATAATAAGCTATGATTACATTACTAAACTCCAAACATTCACATATAGCAGGAAATCATATAGAGCATTTTGTATAATATTGGATCCTAAGTATTTAATAAGCAACTAATTTGATATACATGGATAATTATTCAAATCCATTTTCAGATATTTCAGTTAGAATTTGCTATGTCCATGGGGCAAGAGAGGGACTCACTATAGGAATTCAGGGGTCTATGTGATAGTGGGCATAAAAATTTTAGATCTGATCCTACTAATAAGTAGTAGAAAATAAATAATGGCATAAAGGCTGAGAAATAAAATGAAATCCTAAGCACCCCCCGCCCCACCCGCCAACTGAATGAACCCACTTTGGCCAAGGAGAACCCAAAGAAACCTTGAAAACTGAGTTATCAGCCATGAAGGGATGGGAGATCAGACACACCTACATACACCCCCTCCCTCACTAACAGCCATTAGCCTTTCTTCCCTCTGGGCTAACCAGAAACTAGCCCTTTCAACCAAAGAACTGATGCTGCTCCCTTTTACAGTTTCCACAAAACAATGGACCAGCATTCCTTCTGGGTAAGAGACTACTGATGGCAGAGTGCTTCTGGCCAGTCTAGGGAGAATACACAGTGAAGGTTTTTGTGTCCTCTGCTATGCTATTTGACATCAGAGGGCTCCAGACTTCAGCCTTGGATCATGCTAACATCACCATTTTTTGAACACAGGTCCCATGGAGAGGCACAGAGCTCAGTTGTGCATGTACATCTTCTACTTTCATAAATATTCATGACTTGTTATATAGCTTATTATACATGTATTTGGCCAGCTCTTTCAGCATAAATTCCTGTTCCCTTTGTCCCTTCCTTGAAGTGTCTGTTTATGGCTTCTGCCTGGAGGCTACGCTTCCCAGCCTGTCAGAATAGCCAGCCTGCAGGCTGCAAACATTTATGAAAAATAAAGCTCACCTTTCCAAATTTAAGAATATCATCATTCTTCAGTTAAAAAAGCAAAACTTGATTTGGCCAAAATGTTGGCTATGGAGTGCTGTAATTAATGGAATTGGCCAGCCAGGGCGGGAGTAAAGCTAGAGAATATAGATAATTTAATACATCTATTCATTAATTGGCATGGATTAGCCTTCTATCCTCTTAATTCCTTTAAAACACACAATTCTGCCAGGTATCTCTTATAATATCCAATTTATAAAATCAAAAGCCAAGCTTCTAGGAAGCAAAATACCTTACCAGAAAGAAACTGAGCAACCCTAATGATTTTTAATGCACTGATACAAATAGCTTTTGAACTAAAACAACAATATGATAAAAACAAAACAAAATAACAATTTAAAAAAACACCTTACAGAATCATTTTGTCAAATTAGTTCCCAGACATAATTTGATAAAGCTAGCAATTTTTATTAAAGGAAGGTTTTTATAAGGAAGGAAGGGAGGGAGGGAGGGGGGCAGGGAAGGAGGGAGGAAGGATTACATTCCTTGTAAAGGAATATTCAGTATTTATCCCTGATTTTTATCCCCAGCATGGGAACATGCTGGCACTGCCTTATATTTGAAGAAAAATCCAGAAAGATGTGAATATCACATCAAATATATTTCAAAACCCCTCAAATTTACATTCTTTAACATCTACTGACCAAATCGGATAAATATGTGTTTGCCACATTTCCTTGCATGTCTGCCTCTCAAATATTCAAGGTTGTTGGTTGGAGATAACAATGGGCAATTCCCCTGTTGGGATTCTTTACTCTTTGTCTAGGCAAATTGTGTGTTTACCATGTTTCCTTAAACCTTAGTCATCCAAGCTCCATCCAATTCCCATCTCTGTTCGCAACAGAATGATATAACTACAAACATATTTTGACATAATATTTACATTTGGTATGATTTGGTAACCATTTTTCTTTCGTTGTGTTTTTCTTTTGTCTTTTTTTTCTTTTGTTCCCCCTACCCCCTTCCTCTATTTAGGATTGTTGATTCACCGACTAGGTTTCAGAAAGTTGATCCAGCACTTGCTACCTTAGGATAAAGCTCCTCATTGACCTAAAGTGAACTGGCCTTAGCAGGTCAACTCAAATGTTGAAACAAGGTCTGATCCCATAAGGGCAAGTTGTCAGCCCTAATCCACACAGGATGGTAACTGCTGTCTCATACATCCTGCTTTTGACCACAGAGAGGAATGAGGTGAGAATGGGAGTATGAGTCAGGGCAATTGGACCTCCATTCTGGAAATACTGATTCAAAAACATTTGCCCATGTCAATGGTCAGTGATTCGATCTTTTCTCATGAAAGAAATCACATGGAAGTGATCTGGGTTTTCCCCTTGTTCAAATTATTTATTCATTTTCAGTTGTGGTATTTAAATATTCCAGTAAGTCACCTCAACACACTTGGAAGGAAGCTAGGAAAGAAGCACTAATAGTATTTTATTTGTCACTGTCATTAAATGCCATGACCAAAATCAAAACACTGATATCATCCAGTTGCCAATATCCTGAATCAAGGTCTCCACTAGAAGAAAAACGGGATCTCTCACTTATTTAACTAACTTTGATGACAATTTCTGATGCCCGGAACATAATAGAGAAAAATTATGTTAGCAGTGTCAGGCAAGGAGTTTTAAATATTTAACCCCAAATATCCCTCTGTACTGCAGCCCCTTTGTCAGGTAGATAGTGAATAATTCAGTACAGGTGCCTGCTTTATAGGAAATCAAAAGATTTTGCCTGGAAAATTCCTCTCAAGTTTACCGCTAGTGATATAGAATATAAAATCACAAAATTTCCCTCAAGAGAAATTTCTTAAAATTTAATTTCACACTATCAGTTATAACTAATAAAAGAGGTATCATGCTGGGATGTCCAATATGGTGGCCATTAGCCAGCCACAGGTGACTATTTTAAATTTAAATTAATTAAAATTAGTAAAAATAAAAAAAATTCAGTTCTCCGTCATACTAGCCGCATTTCAAATGTTCGATAGCCACATGGGGCTACAGGCTTCTGTATTGCATATTGCAGATATAAAACACTTCCATTCTCACAGAAGGTGCTATTGGACATTACAGTTCCAGTGCAAAGCAATGTTCTCAAGCAGCAAATAATTTGCAGATAAGATGCTTGATACAGTCTGTTTCAAAATGAATTGCTGATGGGAGAGTAACTCTTGCTTTCTCCTGGGTCCTTCGACTTTTTAGATTGAGGAGAAGAGTTTTCTCAGAACTGAATGTGTCACTGTCAGAAGCCAGACACTGTTGTGACCATACCAGAAAGGAATCATCGTCCATTTCTAGAGATGACCATGGCAGTCTATGACTCTTCATGTGTGAGCAATGATGACAATACTCAAAGAACAACCTAAATTTTAAAAAAGTTAATGATTAAATAAATACTAATGAATAATGTGTGCTTGAGATAAAAATGATACCACATCTTTGAACCAAGCATGCATAAAGGAGCCAGTCCTAGGGCAAATGAGTGTTTATTAGTATCTGATAACCCTTGGAAGTACAATCACAAAGTTTTCATTTCTGCTAACAAATTGTGTCAAAATCTAGTCTCATTAATGGTCAAGTGTTTAAACTGAGCTAATGTAGGCAGTTAAACCTGCCTTACTATATCTGTCTCTCTGGGAAATTTCACTCATGATATCTAGGATTTGGTCATCTCACTCTTTAAAAAGAAAAAATGATGCTCAAGTCTTGTTACGTGGTCTTGTTTATTCATGATCTGTATCTCTTAACTGTGACTTGCCTGCATGAACTTCTCTGTGCCAGTGGGGCTGGGCAAAAGGGAGAGACTGTTTAGAAAAGGAAAGAATGGTCAACATTGTCTCAGGCTGCAGAAGGATCAAGTAAGATGGTAATGTGTGATAGATTTAATGTCATGGAGATTTTTGGTGACCTTTATGAGCCATTTAAGGGCAGTCATTTATGTGGGTCACATTAAAGAGAAGCCACTTTTGAGGAGGGTGCGGAATGAGTGAGGGTATCATAATGGAGACCAGTGGAGACAATTATCCTGAAAACTTTGGGAAGGAAAAGTAGAGTGGGACACTATACGTATGGGTAAATAAGTCTTATAGGCATAGAAAGGAACTGATTCAATCCAGAATATCTAATAAAACTCACTTTTGGAATGTCACATTTCAACTAGCAATTTAGACCCCAAAATGTGAATCATAAAATGTAAATTATAACCCCTGAAAGCATAGTAAGCAATGTAATTCGGGTTATCTAAGTTACTTTGCACCCAACTTGCTCTTGAAACCTACATCGAAGTGTGGCAAAGAAAACCAATCATCTATTCCTGGTGCAGGATGCAGCTCAAGCACGAGTTTCCCTATTCAGTATTTCCTGGACATCTCTGGAGAAAAATCACTCCCTGGTGCCCTGCTCTGGCCTGCACAGGCTTCCTTCTAGCCAACATTACTAGACTTACTTGACTCTGTGTCTGCCTCCCTATATGAGGAAGCTGTTTGTTAAGAAGACTATCTGTTCCATTCTTTCTTGACTTCTCTACGTTAGGAGGTTCCTGGTATCTATTAAGTGACTTGTGTATTGTGTTAGAAATGGATGGATGGATAGATGGATGAAGAAATGGGTGAGCAAACAAATGAATAAATGAAGTTGAATCATAACAGCCTGCTGAGATATTGTACCCCTTTTTTATTGTGTCCAAATTAACAATGGTGTACATTTACAAACCAGCAGCTTCTCTGAAGAACTAGAAAAGAAAAGGGGATTAAACTATCAGAGTTTATCGGAGTGCACTGCTAAAAGGCGAGAAACATTTTATCAAAGATTTTTAGTGCAATTAAGTTCCCATTATTGTTTTCTTCAGAAAAATAAATGGCCCAAACACACTAAATCCTATGCATTTTATTTTATTAACATCTTTTCCTCTATGTAAGTTTCTCAAACATGGATTTCATTTTTAGGTGTAAATTTATGCTATCTTGTAAACAACTCCCCTTGATTCCAGTGGCATAAAAGCAATATTATTTCTACTTCCATACACTGGGTACTGTACTGGGTCCTCTCTGTAGGATAGCTCCTTTGATCATTTAATAGTCTAGTGAATAAAGAAATGGAGCAATAGTAAGGTTAAAACAATTGCTCAAGTTCATGCAGTTAGTAAGTGGTAGAGCCAGGATTTGTCAACAAACGTTCTGCCTCCAGAGTGTAAGTTCTTATGTCTACATTTTATTCAGAGATTGCCACTTTTTGGATGAAAGGTGGTAGAGAAAAAATGTATAAACAAAAAGCTAGTTTCGATTAAACTTTACCAAAGCAAATCAAATCAGTATATACTAAGAGGCAATCATTTGTAAGGCAAAGGATTATTCAAGAAGCAATGTCATAAGCACCTTGCCTCCACAAGTTTATAATGTTTATAATCCAGTATATTGTAGATTATCCATATGTTGAGTCTACCAGATAATCATGTGTTTTTCCATAGGTATTAGATTTGTATTCTTTTTGTATCAACTCATTATTTGTTCAGTTGTCCCTTTTATTTTGCCTGCATAGTTTAGAAGAACAAAATAGAAACTAAGTTTGCATTCAACATAACTAATTCTAATTAATGATGATAGCTCTCTAAAAGCATTCACTTGATTGTGAATGTTTTCACTCAATGTTCCATTGTGATTTTTTCCACATTTTAATCTAATTTTATTTCATAAAGACCATGGCACAAATTCCCCATGAAATCTAACTGTTGTTGTCATGTCACTGTCACCATCATCAAATTAAATAAAATTTATTAAGAACAGTGAATACCACACTGTCACTGTTTTCAGGGCCTATATTTAGCGTATGTCTAGCATTTGCAGTATCCATTAGCTTCCACGGTTTAGGAACTCTGAGTTCTTGGATTCCATTGCTTTGGTGAACATTCTTACAAACTCTATAATACCAAAAAGATATTCTGATTTCAATTTCCTCAAGCACATTCCCTGTGGAGCTGACTTGAGCTCTGTTTAGTCTCGGCCTCAATGTGATTGTTTCTTCTGGCAGGTTGTGTTTAAAACAAACCTTACTTTATATTTTCTTTTAATTCTGAAACATTTAGTCTTTGGAGAAGATGTAAAATCAGTTCCTAATGGAATTGTAGTAATTGTGAAATCCCGAAAAGGATTTACTTTAAATGGAAGAGAAATAAAATGCTTATTAAATGATTGCAAGCAAGAAGATCCACACAACCATATTTTATTTTTATAAGGAGTCCTGCCCCTTTGAGCGTATATTATGGTCTAGGTTCTTTGCTAGATAACTTTACATACATTATTTGTATAAACAATGAATATATCCTTATTTTCATTTTCAGGTGAAGAAAAGGAGGTTTAGCAAGATCATCTTACTCAAGATAAACCACTCACTAAATGGTAGAGCTAGGTAGAATTAGAAACAAGATAGGGCTGGTTTCAAAGCCCATATCTATTGGTTTTGTTTTTGTTTGTTTGTTTGTTTTTGTTTTTACTGTATTATACCTCTCTCCTTTTCAAATATCTACCAAGTCCTGATTTCCACCAAATTTAAAGAACAATTGATGGGAGCAGAAATTGCCTCCAAAGAAAGGACCTACATTTTCACATTCAAATGGCCAGGAGACAGCAGATACAGGATTTACAAATCCAGAAAAAAACATAAACTGCTTATAACCCCACATAGAAGGAAGTCCACATATCAGGGTTAAGGAGCTATCACCAATGCAATACATAACGAAAGGGACATCTATATTATGATAAAAGAAAAGACTTCATAAAATAGTGCAGTTAAACGGAAGGATTAAAGCTAAACTAACATGAAAAGGAGGCAAATAATCAGTGGGACTTGTCATTGCTGGGAGCCATGTCAGTGGAGATAATGAGCATTAAAGGCTAAATCTGAGGCTTTTGGGAGGGTCCCTGGGCCATGAGAATCCCAGCACTGACCAGAAGTACAAGATCAGAGGCCAAGGTTAATGAGAAAACACAGGTTTTCTGGTTGACATCATCATGTTCTCACCCTCTTGTGAATTGCAGCCTAAATATACAAATCTGGAACTTGGCATGAGGCACATACACATCTTGACTTGTACAACGAATTCCCATCCATTTTACTCAACTCAGGCTGAGCCAGAATTAACTAACTAATGCAGAATGCCACAGAAATTGCATCCGATTTTTCTTTGGCTGCAAATTTACTAGAAGCTCATGCTCTTACTATTCCTTAGAATTTGGGAGTCTAGAAAAGCACAGGCCTAAATAAATTTCTAAGAGAAAAATTTAATTGAACAATTAGAGTAAAATACTCTGGTAATGAAATCACATTCTGCTGGTATATGGTGGATCATATAGACTGAATTATTTAAAGCAGTCCCAATTTCAAATAATAAGGATAACCAGTAAAATAATAATAATAACCACTCTAAATTTCGAGTAGTTTATATATACATAAGCTGTTAATTTTCATAGCAATTCTGTTAGCCCTTAATAATTTAATTTTTTAGTTGTGGAAATGGGAATTTATGAAATTAAGTACTCTGTAGCAGCTAATCCAACCTATTCATACATAGGTTGATTGATTTTACTACTCGGTCTTTGTAAAAATCATATTATCTCTATTGTCCCCATAAGCCGAGTATAAGAATCCATTATACCACTCCCCTTCCAGTACTCAGGGCACATATTATTCATCAATTACATTTCCAGTCGGCCTCAGAATATTCCTTAACACAACATACCAGTATCTAATCCAGTTAATCACAGTTTGCTATCCCCGACACAAACGCCCAACATTAGGGCATCCGAAACTCTATTCTTATTGGTCATCAATTGGGCTAACAGATGCACAGAAATCCTCTGTAAGTTTTGGAAGACAGATAATAGAATAATGCTGACAGTTTCCTTATACCTTTAGTAAAGTGTCCAGCCATCTTTTGGTTAGAATCCAGTGAGAGGACTAAGACAGGCATCTAACCTTAGATTTGTCTGTCAAAGCTTGCCCAGGTTATGAGGATAACTGGAGACCTACATTTGTACCTCAATAAATGGGAGACTTTCAATCCTGGACATTCTGCAACAGTCAGGGGCCACCTGGTAAATCTACTTGAGATTCGCTCATGATTCCAATGTGACTGAATGCCTTGAGAATATACAGCTCCCTCATAGCTCTTCTTCTTTATTGATATGTCTTAGACAGGAGAAGTTCGTGGAGTGACCTAATCACTGTAAACCCAAACGTTTTGTAGAAAACACAACAACAAATAACCCTAAAAGGAAACTGGAGAAGGGGCTCTGATCACAGCCTCAGAGAATTGGAGTTAGTCCCTTCAAATTCATGGGCCTGTTTGACTTAAATTGTAAAGATTATTTTGTGCTTTTGAAAGGACATTAATCCCAAAGGAAGAACAAACGGAATGAGTCAAATTGCTTTGAGCAGGAATGCCTGCTGAGAGAGGAGAGAAATTCTGTCAGAAGCACGGCTTCTGAAATTGGCCCTGCATTTTCCTGAATGATTCTGATCTGTACCGCATATAGTTTTCAAAAATCATTATGCCTTCCAAGTGCTAAATATTTGCTTCCCAAGTTGTCAATGTCATTATGACCTTTTCTTGCCTATTTATGCAATTTAATGTCCTCCTTATAAGTGAAGATAAGAAAACTACTTTTTAAAAATTTTGTAAATTTATGTTGTTCTTCAACTGCTCTCTGCCCTTCAAGGTTCAGCTGAAAGGCCCTGCCACCCACCCCCCAACCCCATCCACTTAGCATGATAGTCGATTTTCCCTTCTGCAAACTTCTACAGAGTATTCTAAGTGCTTAAGAGCACAGGCTTTGTCATCAGAAACCTGCATCCAAATTCCAGTGTTTTCATGTCCAAGGGAAATTAACAGTTATTTCGGTTCTCCTTCTATAAAATAAGAATAACAGCTAAATTCCAGGATTTCTGTAAGGCTTACAGGGAGAAATACTTAATAGAGCAAATACTAAATTATAGTAACTTTTCTTAATGTCTTTTTTACTCCTTATTTTATCAAAACGATATGAAATAATGGAATATATTTTATTAAATTTATTAGCATTATTGCTTAAATCATTAATCGATATCTGTCTTATGATACTTACATTTTGTTTGCTAGTAATTTGATTCTGAGTTAAGCTTTTGAAGGGGAGTATCCATGGCTGGATCATCTAAATTTTTTTCCATGGTGTCTAAGAAAGAGTTTTGAAAATTATAGGCACCCGAGTACTTTTCAGTGAATGAATAAATAAGACATTGTTGCATTGAAAGCTAATCCAGAGAGAAGACATGAAAATGGCAAACTATATTTAATGTCATTAATACTACTAGGTATCTGTTTTCAATGTGCTCATTGTGAGGTGGTAGGCATAGGAAACAATATAAAAAGAGAGAGAAATGACAAAAAGGAGGGGATGGAAGGAAGGAGGTTTAGAGGGAGGGAGACTAACAGGGAGGGATAATAACAATTTGGAGAAATAATCATATCCAAGTGACTTATTTGACCTCGATAGAACTGTTAGTGAAGCAGCCTGTGAGTAGCACTAAAAATAGCCCCAAGTCATCCTATATGGAAATACCCACTCTTAAATGATCTCATGGTAACCCATAGAAGTATATGTCTTTTAAATTGGAAAGTGATCAACCGAGAGTGTGGCATTATCTGACAACATATTGTATGAGAGAGACTAGCTCAGTGCCTAATACATAGTAGATATTCAAAATATGATAGCTGACTTGGAATCTGGGACATAAATATTTAATATTATTTATGATCAGTGGAAAAATAGAGTCACACTAATTCACTTCCTCCCTTTTCAGCTTGTTCTCAGTTTGTTACCTGTTCTGTCACCTCTTCTCTCTTGGTTGCCCTCATCTTTCATTCCTCTCAGATTTACTTCTTGGCTCACTCGTTCTTTCTCACAAACATTCATCCAATATTTATTGGTTACCCACTCTCTTGAACACACTGGGTAAATTTCAATAAAAGTAAATGTGATATTAAGCCCTTTAAAGCAAGGTAAAGCAATAGTGAGAGAATAAGCATTTTTTTTTTTTTTTTTTTTTTTTAGTTCTTGTTCTTGCTGGCTTCTCCTTCGGAATAATCATTTTCTCTTATTTAATAAAATAAAATTATCTTCCCTAACCATCAACTAAAAACAAGTGCAATTTTCTAATATTATCACATAGTAATAAAAAGACATTGGTAGACCACAATTTGTTCTTTCCTGCATATTTTCAGAGTTTGCAACCCACTTCTTTTAGCAAATAGCCACATGTGATGTTTAACTAATAATAACAAATATGATGACTGATGCTTTATCAAAAGTTAATATGTTCTACTAATCACATGGACTAGAATCATGGCCATTCAATTTTATAAGTGGCTTTCATGTTTATTTGCTATGCTTACACCAACTACTCCAGCCAAAGTTTTAGATGGCATATTGGGACTGGGGAAATCTTGATAATAACTGTTTATGGCAGTCTTGCCTTTAGCTTAAGAATTCCATTAGTCTGGCTGAAATTTTAGTTGAAAAAAATTTACTTTTTTTTCAAATATTCTAGCTAAATCTTAAGTACTACACAGTTCAGCTTAGAAATATCCTTTCTTCTCTACCCTTGTAGGCAAGCCCATAGTCAGACAGTCCCTTACATCACCATGTTCCACACACAGCCTTTCAATGACTGCTGCCACAAGGCAGGGAGATGCTTTGGATTTTATTTCTGTATTTTTAAAATGTTGTCTTCCATTGAATTGCCCTTAGCTACATTTTCATTTAGCTAGTCTGGGCTGGGTCTCAACTGACTGGTAAATTCCAATTACAGATCTGAGTGTAACAGAATTGTTTCAAGGAACTCAGGCTCTCCTATCACATTTCAGAGTATTATACTGTTGTGAAAGACATCTTAAGTCCTTTCCTTATAACGTAAGAATATGGTAAGGTAAACCTTCCGACCAAAAAAATTATTTTTATTTTATATAAGTCATAGATTCAGAAAGCCTATGTGAATATATTCCATCAGTAAAAACAACAACAACAACAACAAAACCCTACGTTTTTGGCACATGGGAAGCAAATTTGATTGGCATGAAACAAATTATGTTATTCATTATGTTTCTGGAAAGGTAAAGGCTGCACAATTGGTAAATTAAAAGTGATTATTTCAGTAATGAGATATTTCAGATAAGCAGGCTTTAATCTGCCAAAGGAAATGGTAAGGCATACCTCAAGGGGAGAGCTTAGAAAAGCTGGCTGACCCTCAAATAAATCTGTTTTACCAAAAGCACAAATATACATCACAGTTAAAGTGGGTAGAAGGGAAATCAAAGGAAACAGAACAATAAAGCTGCGTATATTTGGAACACAAACACACACACACACACGCACATTTTCTAAAAGAATCCAGACTAAGAATGATAAAAGAAACACACAAAAAAAGGAAATAAAACAACCAACCAAAAAAAATCACATGTATTTTTGGTGCCACAGATTAGAAAATATCAAGACTGTAAATCAAACTTAATGTGATGAAATGAGGGAAAGAGAAGGCAGAGATTTCATTGATTAGTTAATTTACTGATCCATTGGCCAGGTATTGAAAACATGGAAAGAAATGGGAAAACGAATGTAAAATGAAAGTTGGGTACCCAGAGTATGTTTAATGAACTGGTCAGCCAATGAAAGATACCAGATGATAGTGAACACCATCATGACAGATGTTTAATATCACTGAGGCCAGACTCAGAAAGTGAGAATCAACCACAGTTGACCAATTTTAAAAAGAGTAATGTAAAGGATGTAAGCCACATTCGATGGATTACAAGCAAAGATATGGTTGGAAGATGCATCATTACATAGAAATCTAACAAAATAAAAAAGAGCTGAATCTTGGACAATTGGCAGGTTGGTTTGTTTTTAGTTTACCTTTGTTGTTTTAAGTTAGAAGCCAGAAAGATTGGCTAAGTATGTTGAAAATCTAATAATTGATGAAAGATGTACACAACCTGGAAAATAGCCAAAGCAGAGAAACAGACATGATTAAAAGATAGGCAAATAAGAATAAGGGAAAGGGAAAGGTATTGGCAATGTTTTTGTGAAGAGACTCAGGGTGACTTACTTGCCTTCGAATATTTAAAAACTAACATAGAAAGAATGGCGAACAGATGTTCTTCATTTCCACTTACGACAGAAAAAGCCATCAGAGGACTGAAAGGATAGTGGCAGTCATGTCTGGAAGAAAGGACACATTTTCAGTTCCTTTAATAGAAATGAAAGTCAAGGGTTAATCTTTTTTAGGGAAATGAGCCTCCAAATCTCATATTGCAATTTTGTGGGATTCACATGGAAGCTGTACAAAATTAGAGCAAATTAGAGCTGGATGAAACCTTGGCAATCAAGTAATCTACTTCCTGAGCAGGAGAAGACAAACTTTTTTTTTTTTTTTTTTTGAAAGGGCCAGGTAATTAATATTTAAAGTTTTGTGAGCTATCAGTTCTATAGTGCAACTGCTAAGTCTGCCATTGTAGTGTGAAAGCAGCCATAGACAGTATGTAAACAAATGGGCCTACCTATGTTCCAGTAAGATTTTACTTTCTAAGATAGTCATCAGCCAGATTTAGTTCTCTGGCACCAGCTGTTGTTAGCTGACCCTGGTCCAGAGAGCACTGGCTCTCAAACTTTAGTGAGCATCAGAAATACCTAGAGGGCTTATTAAGACATAGACTTCTGATGTCTTCCTACCCCTACTTCAAGTGTTGATTTCTGAGTGGGAGCTGCTAATTTGCATTACTTACTAATTCCTAGGTAATGCCGATGCTATTGGTACAG
The DNA here is from genome assembly GCF_047675955.1 of Chlorocebus sabaeus. Lineage (NCBI taxonomy): Eukaryota > Metazoa > Chordata > Mammalia > Primates > Cercopithecidae > Chlorocebus > Chlorocebus sabaeus. The sequence goes on from NC_132918.1 coordinate 67,058,770, forward strand.
GATCCACAAATTGAAAACACTGAGGCCAGAGAACAGAAATGATAAACCTAAAGTCCAGGTAAAGATGTGTGTCTCTACACATATTTAGCAGAATTCTATGACAACCCTCAAGATTTCCTGCTTCCTGCTGCATACACCCTACATCATCTCTAGGACTATTGATTTTGTGGATATTACTTTTGTGATTAGGTTACGCTACCTCATACAGTTGACTTCAAAAAGAAGAGATTCATCTGTAATCCCAGCACTTTGGGAGATCGAGGTGGGTGGATCACGAGGTCAGGAGATCAAGACCATCCTGGCTAACACGGTGAAACCCCATCTCTACTAAAAATACAAAAACTTAGCCAGTTGCAGTGGTGCGCACCTGTAGTCCCAGCTACTTGGGAGGCTGAGGGAAGAAAATCGCTTGAACCTGGGAGGCGGAGGTTGCAGTGAGCCAATATAGCGCCACCGCACTCCAGCCTCGGTGAGAGAGTGAGACTCTGTCTCAATAAAAAGAGAAGCCATTGTTCAGGTGGGCGTGAACTAAGCACATGAGCCATTCAAAGGCAAAGAACATTCTCCAGCTGGTTGCAGAAGCAACAGAAGGATTCAATGTGCCCTTACTCTCCTGAAGATGGCGGCCACATGTAAAGGAATACAGGTGGCCTCTAGGCGCCAAGAGTAGCCCCAGGCTGACAGCAAGGAAAGCGAGCCCTTCATTCTACAACCACAGGAATTAAATTCTGCTAACAAGAACGAATTTGAGAAACAGATTTTTAACCCAGAGTCTCCTGATGAGAACTCAGTCCAGCCAACATCTTCATTTCAGCCCTATAATACCCTGAACAGAGAACATAGCCACATCTGTGCTGGACTTCTGACCTACAGAACTATAAGCTAATAAATGTGTGATGTTTTAAGGCACCAAGTTTCTGATAATTAATTATGCAGAAATAGAACTCTGACACTGTGAGTGTGGTATATGGCCCACTTTAGACCTAAAGCTCCCTAGTTGAACTGGTTACATATCTACTGCCAAACATCACCATCTCCTCTAACAACTTTCGGGCACGCTCTCTTTACTCTTGGCCCCTTTAGTTTATAAAGCGCCATGTTTAGGAATTGTCTCTCTTTAACTGAAAATACTTTCCCACTGCTGGCCGTCTTCTGGTTAGAGGCTCTGGGAAATGAAGGTAATAAATATCTCGTATGTTTGACAAACTTCACCATACTAAAACCATAAATGGTTAACTGTTCTTTCTTTCTTTCCAAGTAGCTTTACATTCTTTAGCATCAACTGTGACCCAACCCAGACCATTTCAATAATGGAACCCTTTAAAAAATCTTTAATAAGCCCAAATTCATAAAAAGTTCAAAAAATACCCTCAATAGTTAAGTATTATAAAGTCACATTAATTTTAAAGCATTACATTTTCTGACATTTAAAAAGTCTCTGACATGGCATATCCATAGTTTGATTTTTCTAACGTTCTCTTAAAGGTCATGTTTATGGTATAATAAGCACACATTTGCAAGGGTTATTAATCAGAGCAAAGCTGGGTGGCAAACAGATTTCCAAAGAATTTTCCATTTTTATTCTGAACATATTAGCTAGTTAAGAATGTCACATTTTTAAGAGCCTACTTGGAAAAAAATTAACGATTAATTTTGTTCAAAGCAATGTCTTCATCTTAAGTGAAACTGGAGTGCTTCTCAGGAAAATGACAGGGATACATTTTGCTTGTTCAGCAAACTTGTATGGCAATTTGGAAAATTCTAATTTTTAAGCTAATGCTTTAGAGCAGTTAGCAAGGAAACCAATGGGCTCCATAAGCTTTATTAAGAATCCAGTGGGTATTGGCAAAAGCGTTTCTGACTTGCATGTGATGAAAGGAATATACGTTTTTAACGCTAAGAAAAAAATACTGCACAATCCTGGCCCATACAGGTGTTATGGCCTATTATTTCAAACAATTTCCTTTCTATTTTGTCTCAGCAAGAGAGAAATAGATTCCTTCTCATTGAATGTAAAAAAGTAGATTTCCTTTAATATTCAAGAAATGCAAGAGAAGTGTCCCTGAAGATTTTATGGCTACTGGCTATTTGGAAACATTACTTGCCTTGGTGACAAGAATTCAACCTACGCTTGAAACATAAGCACACTTTCAAAATGTTAAGCTTAACAAAGACAAACACACACAATATGGTACAGCCTAAGAGTTCATAAAAGACAGCAGAAGTGGCAGACTTGTAAGCATTTGATATTCAAATCTCTACATCTCTCTTTGTTTTTTCCCTGTGAGTTTCTGGAGCTTTGTCTGTGATTAACTTTACATATCAAACAGACAAGCAGACTTGTTGGAGTCTTGCTCCAACAAGAGGAAGTATTAGCGCCAAAGAGCTGCTTCACCTGATGGATGTTGAAACCAAATGGTCTAGCCAAATCTCAAGGACTCTGAATAGCATGGCTCATAAAAAGACAAAGTACGAACCCATTAGAAAATAATGAAATTAGTAATTGGCATTACCTAATTATCCCAGAATTCTGAAAAATCTTTGGGAGGAATACATCTGCCTGTCTTAATTTAGAAAATGAAGTGCTAGAGGTACAAATGATTAGCTACCCTGAGGTTTTGGCTGAGAAACACAGTAAAGCAATAAGCCAAGCATGAAAGCGAGGCAGGTGAATTCTCCCAGGCAGTAAGTCCTAAACTGAGACAATCGGAGCAGGGAGAATGAGTGAACCAGGAAAGGAGAAAGAGAACGACGGTGGAAACTGAGGGGCAGGCAGCTTTGGTGGTCACAGATGTCCAGCCTGGCTTCCCCAAAAAATGAGAGACAAAGGCAAATTGAAACAGTCTAGACTTTCATGTGACCTACATAGAATGATTAAAGATAAACAATAGAGAAAAAAGAAATAGTAGCACAATGGAAATTTAAAAGTAACCTTTTTTAATGTCAGATGATTTGTTAGTTGTAGATATTTTAGGAAAGCGTACAAGTGTGTACTCAAATCGTAATCTTTCATTTCTAAATCTCTTCACTGGTATAACACCAAATTATTATTGTGTTTGGGTTTTTAGGTGGCTATAATTATTTTTGGCAAGTGCAGATTACACATAGGTATACAAAGATATAAATATCGTACTTTGTTCCCTAGCCATGGAATTGTAAAAAAATAACCATTTGTAGTTGCTATGAGAAACTGTATGAAAAGCATCAGTGTATACAGCAATACTGAACAATTGCAACGTAATGTGACCCACAGAAATGAGTCACATATGCATTTTAAAATTTCCTAGTAGCCACATCAAAAAGTAAAAAGAGGTGAAATTAATTTAATAATATATTTTATTCAACCCCAATAATGGCAAATAATAATGAAATATTTTACACTCTTTTTCATGTACAAAGCCTTTGAAAACCAGTGTGTATTTTGCGCTTACATACAGCACACCTCAATTTGGACTAGCTAATTTTAAGTGTGCAGTAGCCACATGTGGCTAGTGGCTATTGTGTTTGTCAGTGCAGACATAGAACTTAATGTGCAATAGTTTTTAGTTTAAAGAATATTATTTTAATATGAAATTGAAATTAGTTATAGATTCAAGGTTTAATTGTCAAAACACACTTTATCCATAACTATGGGATCTTGCCTTTATATTTTTGGTCATCCCGTGGGACAAGTTAAATACGGCCACTAGTACTTGCTGATTCTCCATCCTGAAAGGGAGTCTATTTTCCCATCCTATGAGTTATCATTGGCCTCATAACTTGTCTTCACCAATGGAATGTGGCACAAGAGACACCACGTGTTTTCCAGAACCCAGGCCTCAAGAGACCTTGCAGCTCCTGCCCTGGCTCTCCGGTAATACTGTCTGGAGAACAATAGGTAAGGAATCCAGTCCAGCTTCTGGGAGAGTAAGAGGTTATACAAACAGAACCCAGATTCACAGTCAACAGTCAGCAACCTCCAGAAACATGAGTGAGGTCATCTTAGACCTTATAACCCAGGTGACCCACAAGATAAATGCTGCTATATGAATGAGCCAGATAAAATAGGCAAAGGAAGTGCTCAAACTCAAAATATATTATGAAAAATAACATTGTTATTGTGTAAGCCAGTTGCTTTTGGAGTTCATTTGTTATGTAGCAATAGACAATAAAACAAATATGTATAACTCATTTTTTTATTAATAGACCATTTTTTGGAGCAGTTTTACGTTCATAGCACTATTGCACAGGAAAGTACAGAGATTTCCCATATACCCTCTGCCCCTACACATGTATAGCTATTCCCATTATCAACATCCCCCACCAGAGTGGTTCATTGGTTAGAACTGATGAACCTACATCGACACATCATTATCACCCAGGGTTCATAGTTTACATTAAGGTTTACATTAAGGCTCACTCTTGGTGGTGTACATTCCCTGGGTTTGGGAAAATGTATATGATATATACAGTATCATAAAGAATAGTTTTATTGCCCTAAAAATTCTCATAAAATGTTTTTGACTAAGGCAAAAGGTGGATCTAAATTCATAGGAAATAAATATAAAAAGAAAAAACTGATGATTCACCAATGACGATCATGTACAATTTTGATTTGTTTCATTTGAGAATAGCTGAATGGCTTAATAAAGCTATATGGCTACTGCAGAAAAGTTCGACAATATAAACAAAATCACTTTTTTGTTTGTTTGTTTTAGATAGAGTCTTGCTGTGTCACCCAGGCTTGGAATGCAGTAGCAGGATCACAGCTTACTGCAAGCTTGAGCTCCTAAGCTCAAGCGATCCTCCCACCTTAGCCTGACATAGTGTTGGGATTACAGGAATGGCCAGAAAAATTTTTTAAACATTATGGTAACTTCAGTATCATAAGCCACATCTATTATTTTTGGTGTCTCTACTGCTTTGCTTCTTTTTTTAAAAAAACTGTATTTGAGGGGAACAAACACATTAATTTACAAAAGCATAAGTGCTTGAAACCGCCTTTGTTCTGTTGGAATAATTGTATATCTTAACAAATATACTTCTAAAACATAATTTTAAATTCTGACAAGTACTCTATTTTAGGGATATACCATAACTAGTTTAAGCAATGCCCCATCATTGGTCATTATTGATATGTCCAGTATTTATTACAAATAAAGCTGACATATAGCAATTTTATAATTATAAGTAAGTTATTTCAAATGAAACACAATTTAAAGGTAATTAATAATTTAGGGAAGGAAAAGATAATGAATACTATGAGACACATAATGACATTATTCATTAATTATCTTTATATAACAAAACTTAGAAAACAAGTCTTTTTCACAGCCAGACATTAACTACATTCTTTCTGAATCGTAGCTCCTTTAGGTGGTTTTATCAATGTGTCTATTTCCATAGTGTATGGATATCCAATAAACTGTCTTTTAAATCCATGAATTCTTCCATAAACTATTGTTGTCTGATGGAATTCTAATATGCATTTAATTAACAACTCCAGGAATGCAACATGAAAACTAAATACCAAGCTATATAATTTTTAAAATGACACAAAGAGAATTTTCTCAGTTCCCACTCAACAGCTTTGTATTATACCATATGTTTAGAAAATCAATTAAGAGCACAACAGGGTATCTGAAAATAGTATGCTATGAAATTATTATAATGTGCTTGTGTTTCCAACAACATACTACAATGTGTATATAGAGAGATAGTCCTTAACCAAGAAGATTGCCATCTAGTTAAATAAATAAGCCAAGAAAACATTTTCAGTGACAAAGAAAGATTACCTGAATATACAAATCTTACATAATTCTTACGGCTGAGACTTGCAATCTCAACATCTAAAGATTTTTCCGATGTAAAAATATTTAGAATCATCTGTCCTGCCCCACCTTATTGAAGCAAAAAAAATACTATTCCATTTAAAGACTGAATAGTCGTATCTCAGAGCAGTTAGCCAAGCTGCCTATGCTCTAATAAAATACAGTACTATAACAATAGAGACCAGAGAGAAAGAATTTTGCTGTTTATCTTGTGCATCACCAACTTTAATGGACCACTAATACTCAGTGACTGAAAAGGTGTGTGTTCTGTTGCAGGGCAGCATAAGCTCGATTCAACTTACAATACCTAGATGAACTGTTGCTCAAAATGACCCAGTTCCCTTTTCTTCCATGCTCACCAAAGAACCTGCAGATTTGATTGGGTGTCTTCAGCAACTTGAAAAGGGTGGACTCGAGGAAAAGCTATAAATACAATAGTCACTGGAAATTCTGTGTAGACTCGACTACACATTAGTAATTAGACACTTAGGTTTAGATTTCATATGCATTTAGTTCACAGGTATCAATCTTTGAAAACCTGTTTGCTTCTTAGTAATAGCATAGATTATGGAGGAGATCAGTCAGGTAGCTGTCTGTGGTTAATCCATATGTAAGAAGCTCTAAAGTGGTGATCAGCAAAAATACTTGTAGGGCTAATTACCACACATTTCTTGGCCTTCACCACCTTAGAATTTCATTTCTAAGAATTGCCCAGGCGATACTGATGCTACCGATTTGGAGACCTTGAGAATCACTGCCCTAAAATATTCTCAGATTACATTGGGAATATCTTCCAAGAAGGGTAAAAAATTGCAAAAAAAAAAAAGTAGCAAATAGTTGCCAATGAGAAATACAGAAATATATTTTGAATGAGACTTTACAACTCTCTTAATGAGTGCAAGTGAAACACTAATATTTTTGACTGACAGAAAGACTGAAATTAAAGATAACAAATATGTTAAAATGTATGGCATGCATTTTATAAAAATATCCTTTATTTTAGGCATAAAATGTGTATATAATTTGTATACATGTAACATATTTTAGTAAAAAATCCATTTTTCTTGTTTACACTAAATAAATATAATTTTAATATGAAATAAATCTGTATATGTTTGTGTTGTGTTTGTGTGTGTGCATATATACTTATATACATCCATACACACACATATTCATATACATCCATATAGACACATACATACCCATATAACAAAAATTCAAAGAGTATTGATTTGAAGGGACAATAAATCTGCAAGCTATCTGGGATGCACACGTAATTAATACAACCTCGCCTAGGAGTCCTTCTACTATCCGATGCTGCAGACTCACAGTGCCACCTCAAAGTCTGAATGCTAGGTAAAGTCCTGATTAGATGGTCAACAGGTCAGCCTTGCAGAAAGTACAAGCTGAGCCCCCACCCAACTTAACTTCTTAATTTTGCATTCTCCTAGTCATCATCCTCTGACCTTCTGCTCATTTCCTCATGTTCTTTGACAATGTTGGCACCTAAACAGAGCCCTCTTTCTTTATTTTCCTCTCTGTATAACATCTACCTTGAAGACCCACCCTCACCACAGACTTTTCTCTAGGCTCTACTCCAGTGGTTCTCAAAGTATGATCCCCGGGCCACTAGCATCAACATCAAATGGGAATGTGTTATACGTTCAAATTCACTGTTCCCACCCTAGACCTATGGAATCAGAAACTCGGAACATTAGGCCTCGCAACGTGTATTTTAAAGAGTCTCAGATGATTCTGATGCATGTTAAAGTTTGAGACCAGTGCTCCATGTCATCATTCATATCCACTTGCCATCACCCTGTGCACCTACTTGATCAATATCTAAAACTGTTCTTCCTTCAAAATCCTGGAACTCTGGCATCCCTGTTTACTACCTTTTTCCCTCATTAAAATCTGTGGTCCCTGAATGTTGCCCAGTCTCTTCTCAGTATCTCAACCCCTCCTTTTTTCTTTTCTTTCCTCTCCAGCCTGGACCACATGGTCAAACAATTAAATTGTATTCTCATGAGTACCCTCAATTCCCTCAACTCTTTAACTTTTGACCACAACTGTCTTGCCAATGCCATACCGTAAATCAATCCAGCTGCCTGTTTCTCCAGGTTGTTTCTGTGTTGCCAAGTATTGCTACAGAAAATGACATAGCCATGCTCGCTGGCTCCATTACAAATTTATCATATCCAACCTTAGCTGTTTCCTCTCTGCTACTTGGCAATTTTTTATTCTTCCCCAGTCTACTTCCTTTCCCACCCACAGCAGATGTTCCACAATTTTGTAACTTTCCCCATGCCCCAACCTCACCCTCAACCTCCACATTCATTCACCAAAAGATACAAGTCACTGTCAGACACTCCTTAAACCTCCTTCCCCTCTACCCCAAAATGGACCCAAATATTTGTGCCCATCCTTTTCTCCTTTCTTTCTTCTAAGAAGAGGTGTCTTGATTTCCTTTCTTTAGCAAGCCATCCCCTCTTTTTTCTTTGATCACACATCCACCAAGATTGTGTCTAGCTATTTGATAATTCTGATCATCATTGCTATAAAACTGCATTATTTGGGCCAGGTGCAGTGGCTCACGCCTGTAATCCCAGCACTTTGGGAGGCCAAGGCGGGCCGATCACGAGGTCAGGAGATCAAGACCACGGTGAAACCCCGTCTCTACTAAAAATACAAAAAAATTTAGCCAGGCGTGGTGGTTGGCACCTGTAGTTCCAGTTACTCAGGAGGCTGTGGCAGGAGAATGGTGTGAACCCGGGAGGTGGAGCTTGCAGTGAGCCAAGATTGCGCCACTGCACTCCAACCTGGGTAACAGAGTGAGACTCCGTCTCAAACAAACAAACAAACAAACAAACAAACAAAACTGCATTATTTGTATTCACTGACCACATTCATTCTCACAATACTGTTTTTTAAGTGATAACATATGTAAACATAAAATTTACCATTTAAAAATGTTCAGTGTACCATTTAAAAAGCTGTAGTAGTATTAAGTACATTCGGACTGCCATGCAGCTATCACCACTATGCAAATCCAGAATGTTTTCATCATCTAAAAGTGAAATTCTGTCCCCATTATACAATAACTCTCCATTATTCCCTCCCTTAATACCTGGTAACCACTATTCTACTTTGTCTCTATGAATTTGACTACTCTAAATATCTCCTATCCCTGGAATCCTATAATATTTATACTTTTGTCTTTACCTTATTCCACTTAGCATAATGTTTTCAAGATCCCTCCATGTTGTAGCACATATCAGAATTTCATTCTAAGGCTGAATAACATTCCATCGCACACATATATTATAATTTGCTTATCTATTCATCTGTCAATGAAGATTTGGGTTGTTTCCTCTCACAACACTTTTCTGGGTGGCATATATTTTTAACCACATTTTCAGACGAAGACCCAGAGGTTTAGGGAGGTTAAGGAACTTGTTCATATTCACACAGCTGTTATGCAAGTGCAGGAGCTGGATTTGAAACTTCTGGCTTTATATTTCTGGTTTTTCCTGCTACATGCCTGATTCTATCTCACACACTCCCACTTTGCTGGAGTTTCTAATATCTCCACTTCCTACCCTCAGTTAAGCTGATTTTCTCTCTTACCAATCACTCTTTTCTAAAATCATACTCAGTTCTGTCCAACCCCAAATAATTATTTATCAGTTTTGATTGCTTCCCAAACTCTCCAATATTTGGCCATTATAATTCACCAATGATGTCTTAAGTGCTTCTCAACCCTCCTCTTCCTACTTGACACTGGTCACTTTGTGCCTTCATAGTCCAGCGCTAGTGTATTTTTCCAGCTTGAGCTGCTGATGACACCCTTGCTACACTCTACACAGAATGCCACAGGCACACAGGACACCTACCTCTCCCAAAGAGTGCATGTCTTCATTCTTCTTCCTGTATTCTCCTTAGAATGTATTCTTTCACCACCCCTTCTTCTGATACATTTTGCTCAGGCTTAGGTCAAAAGTTGTCTTTGTGAAGTTTTTGAGGCCATCACAATTCCCATGTGTCTCAGGCCGAATGACCATGTCTTTGTCTGAGCTACCAATGTGGATGCTACTGTCCAGCATTTTATTATCATTATCCAAACACCTGTCAGCTTCCTCCAATATACTGCTCACTCCTTAAAGGTAATCACTATTTTAAATAAAGTGGAACATTTATTTATTGGACATTTATTGTGACTTCCTAATAACTTCTTTGCTATCTTCTCCAATTATACTTCTGGCAACGAGCATCACACAGACAACTTTGTACCCAGACAACTCCTTGCCTACAATGGGTACAAAGAGTATCTCTGACTTTCTTCCCCAGAGCTTTTCTGATACCTCAATGAGGGATAACTGTGGAAGATGAGTTCACATACATGTGAAAATTTGGATATATTAACATCCCACGGTGACACTCATACCCACGGGGAAATGGGAGTTGGTGGACAAATGCTTCCGTCTTCTGTGTCTGAGTGGAAGCTTCTGAGATTATTGTCTGTAGCAACACAGAGGAACCCAGTGTTATTGAGCCTAGTTGCCCAGATCAGTGATCATCTTGGGGGCATACCTTTGCTTCCCGCTTGTTAGTCCCACACTCTTTTATTCCTCCTTTGTTTTAAATGAAACACTTACAGTATAGACCCTTGTCTCAGGCTCTGCTTTATAAGGAAACTCAAGCAAAGGAAACTTACAATCAGAACACAAAAGGTTGGCATGGCTTTGCCATTTTTAAGTTCTGTAAACTTGTGTCACTTGACCTCCTTGAGTTTCCATTTTTCTCATCCATAAAGACGGGATACCAAGAGGAATCATGCTAAAATTCATACACCAAAAAGTATATGTCCTTTGTAAAGTATAATAGGTGTTAGAAATATTGGAATCATCTCCCTATTGACTATTTTTAAAGATTTTTAAACATGTTTCATAGATGTATGGAAATCAAAAGCCAAAAAATGTTTTATGAATTTAGAAAATAAAAAATGATGTATCATTTAGCTGGAGAAAAGTGTCAACTCTAGGGAAAAATATTAATGCTGTAAAACTTTAGGAAATCTGTTTTTTTTGTTGTTTTTTTTTTTTGAGACAGAGTCTCACTCTGTCACCCAGGCTGGAGTGCAGTGGCGTGACCTTGGCTCACTGCAACCTCCACCTCCCAGGTTCAAGCAATTCTCCTGCCTCAGCCTCCTGAGTAGCTGGGACTACAGATGCGTGCTACCACACCCGGCTAATTTTTTTTTATTTTTTATTTTTTGTATTTTTAGTAGGGATGGCCGGCGTTTCACCGTGTTAGCCAGGATGGTCTCGACCTCGTGATCCACCCACCTCGGCCTCCCAAAGTGTTGGGATTACAGGCGTGAGCCACTGCATCCAGCCTAGAAAATCTTTTAAGGAGTACCTCCTGATGCAAGAAGGGCTCATAAGACAAACCTCACAATTCTAGTACACACTCAAAAGCATCAGAAAAAGGTGGAAGGAGCTCAGGTTAGGGGATCCTCCTGCTCAATATGGCCTGAATCTGCTTTCTCGCAGCCCTCTGAAACAGTAACTGGTCACTGCCAGATCTGGGTACTCAGGGAAGATTCTTGGATCTTGCAGCATCCCATGCTTGATAGAGAAAGACAATTCAGAAAACAAAGAGAAATCAGAATTACGGTGAACTACGGTGAACTAATCCCCTGCTTGGCAACTTGAGTGCTCATTTGCGTGCATCTAGACAAAAGATGAAATCTTGGGTGTTCGAACATGTGACAGTGATTAAGCATAACTTAGAATGCTTCTTGTTATGTATTTTAATTAAGCAACCTTATGACTCCAATTGGGATCCACTTCTTACTAACTGTGTAGTGTTAGGCCAGTTATTTAACTTCACTGAGTCTAATTAAAACAAACAAGCAAAAAGAAGGAGAATTTTTAAAAATAAATGAAAGGAGATGTAAGGGAAGAAAATGAAAGCAGAGGGGAAGGGAAGAAGAAAACATGTATAAGCTTGGCTTTTAAAGTGAGTGAGTCCTGGAGTTGAATTTTAGCCCTGCCACAAAATTGCTTCTGTGATTTAATAAGTCATTTAACTTCTCTGTAAAATGGGAGCATTATATTGAAGATTAGATTTAGGGTATGTAAAGTGCCTGAAACATAGGAGTTGTGTATAAATGAACATATATTTGCCATCGTCATTGTAAGTGTTAGCATCTTATCACCTCCCAGAGTACAAAAGCACAATGTGAAAAGCAGAGTCAGACATCCAAAGGACATCACAAGAGGGGCAGTGTAATGGAGTTATTTTTCTCTTTTAAAGTAGCTTTTGGAAATTACTTTTCTTTTCCCTTTTAAATTAATCTTTGAATGCCTCCGGAGACAGGTGATTTTCAAGAGCTGAGAGAAAGTGAAGCTGATCCATAGTGGATGGTAATACTCAAGGGATATAGCCTGGTTTGCAAAATGTGTGTCATCAGCAAGATGCTACCTGGTGCAGCACTTTTTAGTTCAAAGGTTGCAGACATGTGATTTTAAGCAAGCATCGCTGCAGGATACAGTATATATTATAGCCTAAGTGGAAATGACCAATAGCCCATCCAGCTAATGCCAGGTCTCTTCCTCAGATAATGCCAGGTGCTTCAATGGAAAGTATAAAACTCGTCAAATATTCCTTACCATGCCCTACAACACCATAGATAAAATTTATTCTTGACCTCAGCCAGTCATCAAGCTACGCCCAGGAGTACGAGATCTTATAATCCTCATAACAATTTTATCCTTGCTAATCAAACTGCAGATGCTGTTAAATATATATTATATACATACAAAGTCAATAAAGATATTTCATTTTATTCCTTTAAAAAGTGTTCCCTTATCATTCTAATTGCTGCTACCTCTTGTTACAGTGAAAAGATGTAGTGTAAATAAGAATGGTATTTTATTCTCCCAAAGTACTTTGTAATTATAAAGATAATTGCCATTTCCATGTCTTCTAAATGGTAGACCCTGTGCTAAGCAACTCCCATATATGAATTCTCATCATAACAGTGCTCGTGGTATTACAGCCCTGTTTTACAAATAAGAGAAGTGAGGTCCAGATGGGTAAATCATTTTGCCCGATTTCCTACAACTATTAAGTGTCAGAGTTGGATGGGGACTCCGTTTTGTTTGGCTCCAAGACCATCAGAGTGTACTTCCTCTGAAGTGTTTTCAGAGAGTAGAGAGAAGACTGAGGACTGGTCAATCAGGATGTCTAAAATGTAAAGGAAGTGGTGGAGAGTTTGAATATGGATTTAGGAATTAGATTATTTAAGTGAGAGCCCTGACACTTAGCAGGTGGCCAACCTTTGGGAATTTACTGAATCTCTCCATGTCTCAGTTACTTTACCTATGAAATGGAGATAGTAAACTCTTATGCCTAAGCATGCTGGAGATAATCCCTGGTCTTTTACATACCTGTCACAAAGAAAACACACTACAAATGTTGGTTGTTATTATTATACTCATTGTGTTGTGACAGCACATAATCATTATATACAGTCATGTAGAAGCTGGCCCATATGAGTGAAACCCAGACAGTAAATTCAGCTACCATCCAGAGTACTTAAACATTTCCCTCTTACACCATTTAATCAATGAATAATAGGCTTTCTGATCCAATCAGCAAAATTGTGTATCCACACTACATACCCATATCCATCAAACAGTAGCTCTTTAAAAAATTGATCATTGTCCATCAAGCTTCCACAATGCACTTAGAAGGAATCATCCAACAAAATAATGAAACTTAGCTTCTACAAAACAGTGCTTTATTGTGGGGGAATATCTACTCCTGAGTCAACATCCCCATAAATCAGTAGAGCATGCAATTACTGGGACCTGAAGGGAGCAAGCACATTACTTCTGAATTGGTTTTCTCTGGCTGGTAATAAGGAACCTGAAGTTAGTATTTTATTTACCTGTTTGTATCCTGTTAATATTTCTTTGTTTTAATATTATTTAAAAGAAAGGAAAATTATAAGAATACTTTAAAAAGTATAGTTTATATATCATTCGCATCAGTGTGTTTGTGTATTGTTTAATTCAGCAGAACAGCTTAGGTTAAGTATTTATTCTCTAAGAGCAGCCTGCCTAGGTAGAAATCCATTAACTGGCTGTGTGACTTAGGGAGAGGTACTTATCCTTCTTGTACCTCTGCTTCCTCATCTTTAAAGGGAGGTGGTAAAAGCTGAAGCTACTTCATGAGATTGCTATTCATCAAAAAATATTTGAGTGCTTACTTTGGGTGAGATGCTATTCCACAGATTGCAAATATAACAGTGAATGACACAGATTAATTTTCCTGCTCTCAAAAAGTGTATAATTACATGAAAAAAAGACAAGAAATCAATATATAATGTCAAAAGTGGTAAGTTGAATTCTGTCTTTATCTCTGACAACAAAAAGTTTCGTGATTTGTTTTGAGTATCCTATTTGCCCATGCTGAGCTTTATATTAGTAAAACAAATAAAACTGAAGTAGTGTAAAGGGTATAGAATTGTACTGTCTAATATGATAACCGCTAGTCCTATGTGGCTGTTGAATACTTAAAATATGGCTGGTCCATTTGTGACTAAGTACTCAAAAGCAAATGCAGCAAAACCAAAAATGGACAAATACAACTTAATTAAACTAAAAAGCTTTTGCACAGCAACAGTAATAATCAACAGAGTAAACAGACAACCTACAGAATGGGAGAACATATTTGCAAATTATGTCTCTGAAAAAGGACTAATATCCAGAATCTACAACAAACTCAAATAACTCAACAAGAAAAAAATGAATAGAAAGTGAGCAACTGACATAAACAGACATTTCTCAAAAGAGGACATATAAGTGACCTGAAAACGTATGAAAAAATGCTCAATATCATTAATCATCAGGGAAATGCAAATTAAAATCACAGTGAGATACCATCTTACACCAGTCAGAATGGCTATTATTAAAAAGCTAAAAACCAACAGATATTGGCATGGATATGGAAAAAATGGAACACATACACTGTTGGTGGGAATGCAAATTAGTGCAACCTCTATGGAAAACAGTATGGAGACGTCTTAAAAAAGTAAAGGTAAAACTACCATTCAACCCATTAATCCCACTACTTGACTATCTACTCAAAGGAAAAGAAATCATTATGTAAAAAAGACACCTGAACACATATGTTTATTGCAGCACTATTCACAATAACAAAGTCATGGAATTAACCTAGGTGCCCATCAACAGATTATTGAATAAAGAAAATGTACTCTATATATATCACCAAATAACTATTCAGCCATAAAAATAATGAAATCATATCTTTTACAGTAACATGATGGGACTGGAGGCTATTATCCTAAGTGCATGACTCAGAAACAGAAAATTAAATACAACATGTTCTCACTTATAAGTTGGAGCTAAACAATGAATACAAATGCACCATAAAGATAAAGATAATAGACACTGGGGACTCCAAAAACAAGGAGGCTGAGAAGGGACTGAGGATTGAAAAAGTACCTCTTGGGTACAATGTTCACTATTTGGTTGATGGACACACTAGAATCTCAAACCTCACCATTATGCAATATATCCATGTAGCAAGGCTGCATATATGCTCCCTTAAGCAAATATCCAGAATCTACAAAGAACTTAAGTAAATTTACAAGAAAAAAACAACCAACCCCATTAAAAAATGGGCAAAGGATATGAACAGACACTTCTCAAAAGAAGACATTTATGCAGCCAACAAACATAAAAAAAAAGTTTATTGTCACTGGTCATTAAAGAAATGTAAATCAAAACCACAATGAGATACCATCTCACGCCAGTTAGAATGGCGATCATTAAAAAGTCAGGAAACAACAGATGCTGGCGAGGCTGTGGAGAAATAGGAATGCTTTTACACTGTTGGTGGGAATGCAAATTGGTCCAACCATTGTGGAAGACAGTGTGGCAATTCCTCAAGAATCTAGAACCAGAAATATCATTTGACCCAGCAATCTCATTACTGGGTTTATATACAAAGGATTATAAATCATTCTACTATAAAGACACATGTATATTTATTGTGGTACTGTTCATAATAGCAAAGACTTGGAACCAACCCAAATGTCCATTGATGATAGACTGGATAAAGAAAATGTGGCACATATACACCATAGAGTACCATGCAGCCATAAAAAAGGATGAGTTCATGTCCTTTGCAGGGACATGGATGAAGCTGGAAACCATAATTCTCAGCAAACTAACACAAGAACAGAAAACCAAATACCGCATGTTCTCACTCATAAGTGGGAGTTGAACAATGAGAACACATGGACACAGGGAGGGGAACATCACACACCAGGGCCTGTTGAGGGGTGAGGGGCTAGGGGAGGGATAGCATTAGGAGAAATACCTAATGTAGATGACAGGTTGATGGTTGCAGCAAACCACCATGGCACTTGTATACCTATGTAACAAACCTGCACATTCTGCACATGTATCCCAGAACTTAAAGTATAATAATAATAAAAAGAAATAAAGTAATTTAAATTAAATCCAAAAATATGTGGCTGGTCCAAATCGAGATGCATTCTACATGTAAACAGAGTGTATTTACCAGATATACTCTGAATGTAAATACAAGAGTTTGAAGACTTAGTATGAAAAAAGAAATATAAAACATCTCATGAATAGCTTACATTGATAATGTTGAAATGATATTTTTGACCTATTAATAAGTAAAATACATTATTTAAATCAATTTACTTGTTTTGCTTATTTCAAATATGACTACAAGAAAATTTGAAATTACATATGTGACTTGCATTTGTAGTTCATGTTATGTTTCTTTTTTTTTTTTTGAGACAGAGTCTTGCTCTGTCACAGGTTGAAGTGCAGTGGTACGATCTTGGCTCACTGCAACGCCCACCTCCTAGGTTCCAGTGACTCTCCTGTCTCGGCCTCCCAAGTAGCTGGGATCACAGGTGCATGCCAGCATGCCCAGCTAATTTTTAATTTTTATTAGAGACAGGGTTTCACCATGTTGGCCAGGCTGGTCTCAAACTCCTGACCTCAGGTGATCCACCCACCTCAGCCTCCCAAAGTGTTGGGATTACAGGCATGAGCCACTGTGCTCAGCCCCCCATGTTATGTTTCTATCAGGTAGCACAGGGCTAGAGAATGTTGGGGTCCAGGTTGTGGGGGTAAAGGGGTTTAGCATGGTCAAGGAAGACCTCTCACTTAAGGTGATATTAGGACCAGAAGGAAGTGGGGGAGTAAGCCATGTAGGTATCTAGGGGAAGAAGCACTCCAGACTGAGGGAATAGTCAGAAATAAATGAAATAATTTATGGTAAACAACTTAAAAGGCATCTGACACCTAGTAAAGGAGTAAACTTTAGCTCTATTGATTATTCAGCCCCAAAGCCTGAACTTATATAGATAAGCATTTATACCATATGATTAATTTTTAAAATTAGTTTTTTTCTTTTCCTGAGAATGAACAGCCAGGATTAACTCATCTTTAGGGATTATAGAAAATCAGCAGGAGAGGACAGAAGACCTAAGTACACTCTGGCTCTGACAAGTTTTGTGACCTTGTGATATTTGGGAACTCACTTGGCCTTTCTGATCCTCATTTACTGGTCTGTAAAATGGTGAGGAAAGATAAATAAGAATACCTGTCTTGCTTTCCATAGAGAGGTGTTGTAAGGCTTTTGGAAAGTTATTTAAATTGTATAATGCAAGAGAATCATGTTGGAATACTTAAGTGATATGTATTAATGTTAACGTTAATGTCATGATTGAAATGTACAGGTAAGACATCCAAAGCAGTTCCAGTTCATCTCTGTTGCAATTTCCTATAATGCTTTATATTGAAAATGATTTCATTCAGATTAAAACTATATCTTAAATAACTGTTGTGGATATTTTTTCTCTGTCTCCAGCTGTACTCTAACTTTCTCCACCCTTTGAGGCTGTCCTGCATGGACTGCATTAATGCACTCTTCTGCTGGATTTGGTCATTGGGAGCCAATAAACAATCTGAAGATAGAAAGAGTATAAGTTGAGAGGTATTATTTCCTGATGAGTTACCATGGATTGGCTGTGACCCTCTACCAAACCTTCTGTGAGACAGCATTCTCCATGTATGTATTGTCCATTTTCACATTGCAAATAAAGACATACCAGAGACTGGGAAGAAAGAGAGGTTTAATTGGACTTACAGTTCCACATGGCTCGGAAGGCCTCAGAATCATGGAAGGAGGCAAAGGCACTTCTTACATGATGGTGGCAAAAGAAAAATGAGGAAGAAGCAAAAGCAGAAACCCCTGATAAATCCATCAGATTTCATGAGACTTATTCACTATCATGAGAATAGCACGGGAAAGACTGGGACCCATGATTCAATTACCTCCCCCTGGGTCCCTCCCACAACCTATGAGAATTCTGGGAGATGGAATTCAGCTTCAGATTTGGGTGGGGATACAGTGAACATATCATTCCACAGCTGGCCCCTCCAAATCTCATGTCCTCACATTTCAAAACCAATCATGCCTTCCCAACAGTCCCCCAAAGTCTTAACTCATTTCAGCATTAACCTAAAAGTCCACACTCCAAAGTCTCATCTGAGACAAAGCAAGTGGCTTCTGCCTATGAGCCTGTAAAATCAAAAGCAAGCTAGTTACTTCCTAGATATAATAGGGGTACAGGTATTAGATAAATACAGCCATTCCAAATGGGAGAAACTGGCCAAAACAAAGGGGTTATAGGGCCCATGCAAGTGTGAAATCCAGTGGGGCAGTCAAATTTTACAGCTCCAAAATAATCTCCTTTGACTCCAGGTCTCATATCCAGGTCACTTTAATGCAAGAGGTGGGTTCTCATAATCTTGAGCAGCCCCATCCCTATGGCTTTCCAGGGTATAGCCTCCATCTTGGCTACTTTCATGGGCTGGCATTGAGTGTCTGCAGCTTTTTGAGGTGCATGGTGCAAGCAGTTGGTGGATATGCCATTCTGGAGTCTGGAGGACAGTAACCCTCTTCTCACAGCTCCACTAGGCAGTACCCCAGTAGAGACTCTGTGTGGGGGCTCTGACCCCACATTTTCCTTCTGTACTGCCCTAGCAGAGGTTCTCCATGAGGGCACCACCCCTGCAGCAAACTTTTGCCTGGGCATCCAGGCATTTCAATATATCTTCTGAAATCTAGCTGGAGGTTCCCAAACCTCAATTCTTGACTTCTTTACACCTGCAGGCTTAACACCACATGGAAGCCCCCAAGGCTTGGGGCTTCCACCCTCTGAAGCCACAGCCTGAGCTCTACGTTGGTCCCTATCAGCCATGGCTGGAACAGCTGAGACACAGGGCACCAAGTCCCTAGGGTGCCACAGCATGGGGACCCTGGGCCTGGCCCATGAAACCACTTTTTCCTCCTGGGCCTCCAGGCCTGTGTTGGGAGGGGCTGCTGTGAAGGTCTCTGACATGGCCTGAAAACATTTTCCTCAAGATGTTGGGGATTAAAATTAGACTCCTTGATACTTATGCAAATTTCTACAGCCAGCTTGAATTTCTCATCAAAAAATGGGTTTTTCTTTTCTACTGCATCATCAGGCTGCAAACTTTCTGAACTTTTATGCACTGTTTCCCTTTGAAAATGGAATGCCGTTAACAGCACCCAAGTCACTCTTGAATGGTTTGCTGCTTAGAAATTTCTTCCACCAGATACCCTAAATCATCTCTCTCAAGTTCAAAGTTTCATAGATCTCTATGGCAGGGGCAAAATGCCAGCAGTTTCTTTGCTAAAACATAACAAGAGTCACCTTTGCTCCAGTTCCCAATGAGTTCCTCATCTCCATCTGAGACCACCTCAACCTGGACCTTATTGTTCATATCACTATCAGCAATTTTGTCAAAGCCATTCAACAAGTTTCTAGGAAGTTCCAAACTTTCCCACTTTTCCGTATTCTTCTGAGCCCTCCAAACTGTTCCAACCTCTGCCTGTTACCCAGTTCCAAAGTTGCTTCTACATTTTTGGGTATCTTTTCAGCAATGTCTCACTCTACTGGTACCAATTTACTGTATTAGCCAATTTTCATGCTGCTGATAAAGACATACCAGAGACTGGGAAGAAAAAGAGCTTTAATTGGACTTACAGTTCCACATGGCTGGGGAGGCCTCAGAATCATGGCAGGAGGTAAAAGGCACTTCTTACATGGTGGTGGCAAGAGAAAAATAAGGAAGAAGCAAAAGTGGAAACCCCTGATACAACCATCAGATCTCATGAGACTTAATCACTATCACGAGAATAGCATGAGAAAGAACAGCCCCCATGATTCAATTACCTCACCCTGGGTCCCTCCTATAACATGTGGGAATTTTGGGAGATAGAATTCAACTTGAGATTTGGGTGGGGACACAGCCAAACCATATCAATATAGCTCAAAGACAAGCATTCTTCTCCTTGCCCAGGATATTGTGCAATCCTTGGTTGCCTCAAACCATTCCCAATCATTGTAAATAACCCCTCTATTAAAATGTTTTCAATTACACAGTTTCAGCATGCCATTTATTTCTTGCTGGGTGTGTAAAATAAAAAATAAAAAAGTAGTTACTACAACCTTATAAACATAACTCATGCTCTTTATCCTCTTACAAAAAAAAATGCCAAGACATACACATTCTCCTGTGTAAAGACACCACTGTAGTTCTTTTTGCATGTTGCTGGCCATTATGCTGGTGAGTTGGCCAAATATGTTGTTATTTGTAGCATCTTCTCTTGACCTTTGGGATTAAACTGAGCCCAGGTACTTAACCTAGCAATAGCTGCTACTCCTGCATGGTCAACTCTCACCACTTCCTTCCCTACACCATACACTCTAGTGCTATGCAAGTACTCCTTTAAGATCTTCAAGCATGCCAAACTCCCTTCAGAATCTGTGTCTTGCACACTGTGCTATAGGTTGGTGGTGCTTAGATCTGCACTTTGTAGGGCCCTGCCTGTTTATGTCCTTTACCAACTGAAACCACTAAAAAGAAATTGTTGTGCCCCTTTTCCATATGCTTTTCAAAGTAAAAACAATCATAAAAGACAAAACACATATTGGGAAGTTAGAACAGATTACTCTAGGGTTTCTGCTACCATGTAAGCTCCCTGAAACTGAACATCTCTTATTTTTGAGGTGACATTGCCTTGCTGCTTTAACTTAACTTGTGGTTGGTTTGCCTACTCAGTAAGCCACCAATATTCCTCTTTGTTCTTCAGGATCCTACTCAGGTCCTGCCAATAGCTATCGCTAAATGCTGAACTCCGGATGAAAAGTCCTACTTTATGTGTACTTGCAACATACTGTGTGAACCCCCTCAGAGTCCTGAGCACACCTTACTGTAATCACTGGGTTACCTGTCTTCCCGTTGAATACCATTCCTCATTTACTATCCCTTTCCCTACCCCATGTTATTTCATAGCCTTTACCAACATCTGATATTATTTATTTATTTGACCTAATTAATTCATTTATTTATTGAGACAATGTCTCGCTCTGTCGCCCAGACTGGAGTGCAGTGGTGTGATCTCGGCTTGCTGCAGCCTCTGCCTCCCAGGTTCAAGCAATTCTCCTGCCTCAGTCACATAAGCAGCTGGGACTACAGGCACACACCACCGTGCCCAGCTATGATATTATTTCCTGACTCATTATCTTTTTCTCTTACTAAAGTAAAAGCTGCATTAAATCATCTTTTGTCCATCACAGTATCCCCAGTACCTAGAACAGTACCTGACACATAGTAAGTCCTAAATATCTATTACATGAAAGAATAAACCATATAATCTCACATTTCTCACATAGTGCTAGAAAAAGTAGCTACTTAATAAGTACTTGTTTTAAGCTTAATCCTAGCATCCATCTACAGTGGGGTGCTATGTCATATATTTCCAAGAATATGTCTCACATGGCTTGGTGGTAACCATGGTGAATTGGAGAGGTCCAAGCCATCTGTAAGGGGCAGCTGGAACTCAACTCCAGACATGTATTATCATTCAAGAATGTAGGGTTGGTGTTGCCAGATCATCCTATGTTTGAAGAAAAGCCAACAAATCTTTTTTTTTTTCCATGTTAAAATCTATCCATTTTAAAATGTAGCAATGAATTTAAATTATTATAAAATACTGTATGAACCAAATGAAATATCTGCAAGTATAATGCAGCTAGCGTGCTATCAGTTTAAGAACTCTGACTCAAATCCCTACTTAATAAAATGTATCCATAAAAGAAGGCAAACTTAGTAAATATCAACACCCTAGACTAATAAGTTATTTTAAAATCATCAGAAATATTTTCTTAATATAGATTAAGAAAGAGCAAGTTCTCCTATATTTATAGGTTTAAAGAATGTTTTCTTATAGAAGTCTCAAAGAGCATGAGACAAAACTACTAATTAGAAACAACTAATTAATTTGAAATGAGCAAAAGTGAATTCTACCGTGTTGAAAACTTATTGATCTCAGCGATCCTACAGTTTTCAATTTGTGTAATGTAGTCTTCTACGTACGTGGGCATGGGGAGGCAAAGAATATGAGAGTAAGAGGACTTCCTCAAAGGTCGTTTCTTAATCTCTTCATTTTACACCTGGGGAAATTAAAGCTAAGAGAATAAAAGACTTGTCCATGGTCATATGATGGCAGAGCTGAAAATGAAACCTTCTCTGTGTTCCATTGCTTCTTTCCACCACCCCCAAAATCCACTTGCTCCCACATGCCTCTCCTTTGGTTCAGACCATTTGCATTCGATGCGGATTTTGCTGTTCCACTCACATGTTTGGATTTGGCTGTCTGGACTGTCTCTTGCTTCCTGACCCTGCAGTACCCAATGGCTCAACTCCTGCCACTCCCACACCAAGTCCTGGTTGCCAAAGCCTCAGCCTGGGACATGTGCCCAGATGAGCTCAGTCACCAGGGAGAAAGCATGACTCGATCAATGATGGCAAAGGTGGGGGTGAGGAGTGGAAATTTACCATCCCTGTACACACGACGGAACATCTGATGCACTGCTTTCACTCCTCCAAGGATCTAACTCACTCTCATATGTCTTGTATTTAGAATAGTTACTCATTGGTTATAGGACTAATAATGACTGTAAGATTGCCTTACCTTTCTCAAAGGACAAAAACAGAACGGATTTCAATGAGGACATATGACCTTACGTGATTTCACACTGGCAAAACAAAACTCTTGTTGAGAAATTTGTCCTTATCATGCAATCAGCATTTTTTTTCTAATAACTTGATTGAGATACAGTTCACATATTGTACAATTCATCCCTTTAAAGACAATCAACTTTTGACAGCTCACTTGACATGTTTACACTGGGATCAATGAATAACTACATATTTCTTCAAAAAAAAAAAGTACATCTTTTGGTAAAAACTACAGTGATGCCAGAAATTAATTTTGCACAAGTTGTAGCATACTTACGACTTGAAGAGACAAAAGTGAAAATTCTAAGAGTTTTTTCTAAGTTGTAGCTGGCCCCTTAACTAGAGGCAGAAATTGGGACTTAAAACATGTTCTCAAACTCATGTCTACTTTATAAAGTTTTCATGACCAGGATGGTTTATTGCCATTATAATCTTCTTAGGTAGAAAAGAGTTAATTATAGCTAAGACCAATACCCAGAAACCTATTACTTTGCATGCACCATGTACATGAAGGCATCTGTTAAGGTAACAGAGTACCACGTCACCTAACACTCCACTTCTGAGAGAGCAGCATTTAGATAGATAAATAGACACAAAGATAATAGATGATAGATAGATAGATAGATAGATAGATAGATAGATAGATAGATAAGATAGATAAATTCTAATCACAGAGAAAAATCAGGTTCAGGAAAAGGACAGATTATTGTCTTCCTCCTCCTTCAAGTGGCTGCCTCAGCCTGCATCCCTCTGTATGTGTACATATATCTACAGGGACAATTTAAAAACTTGATGAAGTTTAAGTTAAAAGACTTTCAGTAGCTTACCTTTAATAAAACCCAGATGTGATTCAAATTTGAGTGGGCTTTACTTGCCAAGAATATTCGTTATTTATTTATTTTTAATTGAGCAAGCTGATGAAATGAATCACATTGCCAGGAGAAAGAGATGCTTAAATAGTTATTATTCTTTTTTAATAACTCCTGTTTAGATTGGCTTCATTTTGTGACTTACAAATCACATCATCTTTATTAAAGGCACTTAAAATATTCAACATGAAATGATAATCCGAATGCTTGATTCACTATAAATTATGCACAGGTGTGGGATTGTTTACAGTCCTTTGGTACAGTAGGAAGTCAAGCTTTCATTTATATTTCATGGTGCAGTAAGCACCGGTTAACTCCGAAATGTTAGGATCATTACCAGGAGGCTTAAAATTTGAAGCTATTGTCAATGCAGATCAAATTTTAGACAGAACCCCCATCCTGATATCTCCTTTAATGACATTGCAAGTGCTTCTTTGTTAGAACCTGGAAAGGGAATGAAAGACCTCTACGTATAGAAAACGTTTAAACCCATAAATGCTCTAGGGAGAAAAAATGTTGCAGATTAGAGCAGTGTATGCTAATATGAGCAAAACCTGAAATGGGCTCCCCTGGGATGGCAGCATTTGGAAAGGGATGGTCAATTTGAATATAGATATAAATTTATACTGAAGGTGAGATCACTTGAGAATGTACCAGTTTCTTTAATGGTCTTGGTTAATATTTCCAATTAGTAATATCTAGTCCCTTAATCAGTCTTCAGAGATGGGAAAAATACAAACTGTAGAAGATGAAAAAGCCATTCTTTTTAAAATTTTAGAAGATGAGAAGTGAGTAAGCAGGATTATACGTGTGCATCTGCACTTAGTGACCTGAAGTCACTTAGTGGTGAAGGGGAAGGAGCTCTGAACTGGGAACAGACAGCTGGATTTTTTAGTCCTGAGTCTGGCACTATAGGCATATAGGACTTTGGAAAGTAACAATCTCTATGTGATTCAGTTTCCTCATCTGTCAAAGAAGCAGCTAGAAATGATATCTTCGTTTCCTTTTAGCTCCAAACCTCCATGGCAAGGTAAGCTCTAACATTAGGTCAAAGATCCTAAGCATCGGTTTAAATTTATTGGTGCTTATAAGGAACAAAGTAAAAGGAAAATCAGTCTTTTGGGGTTAATTTTAGCTACTGTTACTCAAATGGGCAGCAGCAGTAACTGCTAAGAACTTACTATGTTCTAGGCCCTGGGCTGGGAACTTTGCAAGCAGTATTTCATGTAATGCTTACAGCAACACAATGAGGGTGGTGTTATTTGCTCTCAGCTAGAGTAAAGTAACTTACCCAAGATGGTACAGCTCATAAGTGGCAGAAATAGGATTTAAACTCAGGTAAACTCAATTACTCTTGCCTAACACCACTGCTCTGAACTATTATTCCCTCCTCATATAATTTATGATTCCTGAATGTTCCAGTCTACTTATTGGCTTCTCCTGACCCATGGACATTCCTAACCCAAGTCCCAAAATGTGGAAATAAATTTGAAATTACTCTATTACATTACCAAATTTTAAAAGGTGCTTTTACTCCTTCCTTATCATTTTCTATGTTTTCACTGATTTTTTTTTCGTATTCAATGTTAAAAATTATTTTACGACAGCTTGGTTTGATTCTCCCCTCATTCTAATATTTTTATGTCTTCATCAACTTTGAAAAAAGAATACATTTAGTTGTCTAAGAATTTCAACAGATTTGCATCAGTAGACTTTGTTGGTTCTTTTTCCTTTTTACAATCTGTTTAATTAAGCCAATAATTAAAGCATCCGAGGTGCACTCACACATACACACACACACACACACAGTAACAACAACAATACACTGATCTTAATGTCCTTACTAAAACTTAACTATCATAAAGCAGTTTCTCTTTAAAGGCAAAGGTTTGTTTGCAAAGCTTCCATGGTAGAAGAAGCCGCAGTGAGAGATTTAGGGTAGATTGGAACTTAGGTTGTAATTAAAACTCTCACAGGCTCAATACTTCCTCTCATATTAAAATGCACAGACCACAAATATGATGCTGTCAGTAACACATTATACATTTTACATGAGTATTAATGGATACCATGATGTTTATTTCCATTTTCCATCTCCATCAGGATCTCATGTCCTTTCAGAAACAAAGAGACACATAAATTCACTGTGCTTTGATGAAACAGTGTACTCAAAGGCAGATATAGTGTTTGTTTTCTATGCTAATCCTCCTTCCAAACATTCAATGACTTTCTAATTTTTTGAGCCAGAGTTATCTGTATTTGCTTTTTACTAATAATTTAGTCCCCATGAGTTTCCAGAAAGCCTCTCTAACGCTAAGCTGACTGACCATACTCTTAACAGAAGCAGGGGTTCTCTCAGACAACTTCATACCTCCTGAGGCTTCTGTGAAAAGAAAAAAGAAAAACAAAAACTCATCTTTTTCTTTAGCCTCCTTGTCTACTCTTAAAGCATCAATTTCCTAAGTCTTTTCAATAGAAGTGACTCTTGAATGATATTAGAACTAAACACCTCAAGGTTGCATAAACTATAAGAGAAAAACATCACATACTAGTTTTAACAGAAGAAAACTCAAGGATAAGAGGGACACCTCTACATATTTTTTCAATATTTATTGTAAAAATAAATTCAATACTTTTCCAGTTTTGTACAAAGTTAAATATACACTTACTATATGACCCAGCTGTCCCACTCCTAGGTGTTTTCCCAAGAAAAGTAAAAACTTTGCCAAAAACCTATTTGTAGATGTATACAGTGCACTTTTTATAATCACCAAAAACTAGAAACAAACTGTCCTTCAATGAAGTGAACAGATTGACAAGCTATGGCACACCCATACATGAAATTCTTCTTAGCAATAAAAAGGAACAAGTTATTGATACACAAAACATGGATGAATCTCAAGGGCTTTAGGATGATTGAGATGAGCCAATTTCAAAGGACTACATACTCTATCATGGCTTCAATTATATGACCTTTTAGAAAAGGTAAAACTACAGAAACAGAAATCAGACAAGTGTTTTCAGGAGTTGGGTATGGGGGTAGGTGTTTACAATAAAAGACATGAAGGAGTTTGGGGGAGAAAATGGAACAGTTTTATATTTTGATTGATGTGGTAGTGGTTACATAGACTGCATGCAATTGTCAAAATGTATAGGACTAAAGATTAAAAGGAGTAACTTACACATTTACAAAAATAGACAGATACTTCCTTTTTTAGTAAATTGGCTCTGCAAGACCCAGTGATCTGGTGAGACTAGGGTAGGGTAATATGATTAAGATTTCCTGTCTAATTCCTAAAATCCAATTTATTTTTTTATAAAGTTCAACTGTATGGCTTTTTCTGAATTCCTTAAGGTACACCGGCCTCTTTTTGCCGTTTTCATAATCCTCCATAACCTGAGAATCATTCAATGCCACAATGCATATTGGTGAGCACTGCCCAATCTGTACTACATTTTAAATTAGTGTGTTACAGTCCTCACATTTTCTCAACTTTGATGCTCAATTGTTTTTACTTATACTCATGCATGTTTGGGATAAGAGCTCTTAAATCAGAGACAAAAAAGGATCTATGATAACTCTGTAGACTTTTAGTGTTGGAAGCAATATTTCAGGTCTTTGAACCATGAATACTTGAATATCTCCATGTAATGTTTTCTCCAAAGAGTTATGTAACCTCTCTTTGAATACTTCTAGGGTGGGGAAATGCATTACTACACGAGCTAGGCTGATTAATTGATCCCCAGTCCTGATGTTAAGAAGTTCCTAGAATTCAGCCATCACTCACTCATGACCATAATAATAAAATCACTTTGCTAATCTAAATGCTCTCTGATTTTCCCCATTCCTTCCTCTATCATAGCAATGTGACTTTTGTCTTCGAGCAACTTAAATCTCTCTAGGTCTTAATTTCCTTATCCCTCTAAAAGTTTTATATAAATTAAATACATAATCCTTTTCCCCTAAATTGATTTAAAAATTTCTAATATTCTATTAATAAGTTTGTAAAGATTGGAGAAATCATTCAGAAATTTAGAAATGATTCACCTCACTCACTTCAACACATTTTTTTTTAAAAACGACAGTAATTAAAGGACAATTCTGTTAAAAGTAATCCAGTTCAGATAACCCCAGAACCCATACGTCATTGACATGCAGTCTGTTGATATCTTATAGAGAAAACAGACAGAAATTCCACACTCCCCATCCCAAAAAACACTCATTCATTCTGCCTCTTCAAATTTTAAAATGCATCCAAGTAATTTGGATGTTTATTTTTGTTTTTACTGACATATGCATCTCCAAATATATTAACAGGAAATAAACAGCAACATCTAATGCTAAGCCCTATTTCCTCCAAGAGCTGTGAGAAAGAATTCTGAGATACGGTGTGGTGGACTGAGGTAGGAATTCCATCTGGTAACCCATTTTTCTACCTTTTTCATATCATTAGGTGTGACAATCCTACAGAATACAAGTAAGGAATTATAGACCAAACTGCTTTCTTAAAAAACATGCAATTATGTAAATGTCACTTTGCTAATTATAATCTTCCATAATATCCTATAGCTGATTATAACAATACTATCTAATTCTTTACTTGCTGAAACATGTGAAATCTTTTGAAAATGTGTACCCCACCAGTTCTGGCCTCTTCTGCTACCACCTACCACCACAGCCCTTTCCCTCAATGGCAATAATCAGGTAATGATTCCCCAAACTTGCTCTTTCCCACCTCTGCACCTCCATTCACTATAGTCTTTCTGCCCCAAAACATCCTTCCTTCTTGAAAACCATTATGTATCTCTGCAATCCTTCTCTCTCTCCATTGTACACGTCTACTTCTAAGGCATCACAGTAGGAATCTGAGACCTATGTTACAGAACAGGATCTCTGCCCATTTAAGTCAGGTGCCTTGCATTCCTTATTCTCCGGTGAACACCTCCCCCACCCACCCTAGCATAGCCCATTGACTGGTTGAACTCACGGTCTCTTCTCTTACTTCATTATGTGGAATGTCACTCCCATCTCCACATTTGAACAATGTTTCTACAATCTGTAACATCTTTGTATACCTTAAAGAGGTTTAAGCCATTATAACATTTATTTTAAATAATAGAAAAGTAAACTCTTAAAAAAAAAGTCTGTCACTTGTAACACCGCTGTAAACTGACTTGAGAAATTTCACTATCTGTATATATTGATTTCTAATGTGAAAGTTTCATTCAGAAAGAAATGAGAATCGTTCCTATGAAGAATATTCCAGTTTGCAAATATATAAGCACTTGAAAACGGGTTTTTACTATTGTCTGAAGACATAAAACCTGTTGGTTGCCTTTATCTACTCTGAGCAAATATAGTTTTCTCTACTCTAGCAAGAGTAATTTTTTTCTCAAATCTACCGTAAGTTTTCTGCCTTTACTGTCAGTGAATTAATTCCTTCTCCATTTATCTCCCGAAATGTTGCAACAGACTCCTAACTGGCTTTGATGCTTTCAGTCTCAAACCATCACACACACAAATACACATGCACAAACACTATTTCCAACTTGCCAGTGGTGCCACTATTTTGGACATAAGAATCGTTCTTCAATGTAAAAATAATTTTCTTTCACCTGCCCACTATGCCAACTTGGCCATCCTTGGAGCTCCTATGCACTTAAATTAAGATGGCTCCTCTGTTTCCATTGTCAGAAGCCAAGGGCATACCCACACACGTGGAGTTAAGAATACCGCTCACTGATCTCAAAGGAAGTACAGAGAACAAGAAGAGTCAGCAGTGTACAAGGGAAGTTCCAAACTAGAAAAAAGAAGACTGCCCATCTGCAGACCTGCACTTGTCCATAGCAGAAGTAAATTGAGAGCCCAAACTTGAGTTCTCTGCCATCTTCTTCAATGACGTTTCTTTTCACTGTCTTGGTGCTGAGGGCACTGCAGCCTCTGTAATCTGTCATATGGTATCTGTTTTCTCTTCCACCCTCCTGATGCCACTGGGCCTAGAGGTGGGGTATACATTCTAAGTGCTCTTCATCACCATCTCCAGGCTGGTCTTCTTCCCTCCTTCTCTCTCCTAGCTTCAAATTTTATAACCTCCGAACAATCACTACCTTCCATTGCCACTGTCACTGCTAACCTAGAGCTACTCTCTTCTTGATGGTTATAGCACTTGGTTCCCTACCACTACACTATACTACACTACACTACACTACACTACACTACACTACACAACACCACACTACACTACACTACACCTGACATAATTTTTAATGATTTTGATATACCATAGGCCATATGTCCAGTTCATTGGAGTATCTGATCCTTAGCCTTCTCCAAAAATCTTGTCTTCTACTCTACCATACCACTCAGTACCATGGAGACGGAATCTTGTCATTATCAATAACTGCAACTTTACTAGAATCTCAGTTTCAAACATCCTATTCTTCAACCACCACCTTTTTTCAAATTTACATGTCACTCTCCTATTACAATCAACTCCGTCTTTCAACCCTGGGACCCAAAGTCAACGGATCCTAGCACCTTTTCAGCCCTTCACCCTGTTCCTGATCTTTTCTCTACCCAGCTTAAGCCTTTGGTCAATCAATATAATAACACCCGTGCACACATCCTCAACCCTCTAACACTTCATTGGTTCTTTGCTCCCTTGGCTAAAGGAAATTCTGCTTACATTTAAATCTTTGCCTACTCTTGCCTTCACCCATACAGCTGATTTGGTGAGAGAAGATATTAATTGTGCATATAATGACTGCTCTCAATTAAAACCCAGGATCATTAACAACAAGTGGGCCTTCCAGCAGGCCTTCCTGTTGCCCAGTAAACAAACTACCTTTCTGGACACTTACTGAGCACATTCATTCACTTTCCTGCTTCCCTAGACTAAGTATTTCGTAAGTCTTTTATGTTTTCAGTTTTCTCATGAAACCTCCAACACTTCTTTCCCCATCCACTTCTGAGCTTCACTAAAGCCTCACTAAAGACTCACTTTTGAGCCTCACTAAAGAATGGAAACAACAGAACATAAGTATCATAAATTCCCATATTCTTATCTGTGCCTACTTGCTCTACCACTCGCACTTTTTATGGATGAAAGGTCAATATTCCAAGCTAAGGCCAATCTCTCCTCTTGATTCCTGCCCTGAAGCCTGCACACAGACACTCCTCTTTTACTCCTCTCTTTCTCTTTTGCATCATAAATTTTTCCTGCTTACTGTGTCCTATTAATTTTCCAACATGTATTATTTCTCTAATCTTCAAAAATAAAAACAAGCAAAGCAATTTTCCTGATCCTATGTCCATCTCCAGCTAACACTTCATTCTCACCTTCCCTTTACAGCGAAGCTCCATGAGAGGGTTATCCATAATTTCTGTCTCCAAAATCCCTGTTCCTACTCTCTCTTTTTAAAAAAATAAATTTCATTGTGTATGTTTATGATATATAGCATGATATTATAAGACACACATGCATATTAAAATGGTTACTAAAATGAAACAAATGAATGTATACATCATCTCATATAGTTACCCTCCCCCTGACGCCCTTGACAAGAACAGCTATAATCTACTCATTTAGCAAAATTCCTGAATACAGTACAGTATTATTCATTATAGTTTTCAGATTGTGTTTTAAATCTTTCCACTTGTTCATCCCACATATTTGCTATCTTTTTCTTTGCAATGGATGATGTACTTTTTAATTTATATACATTTATGGGGTACAAGCACAATTTTGTTACATGCATAGTGGTCAATTCAAGACTTTTAGGGTATCCATCACCTGAATAATGTACATTGTACTCAGTATTTTTTTCTCATCCACCCTCCTCTCACCCCATTACTCTTTCAAGTTTCCATTGTCTATTATTCCATTCTCTATACCAATGGTGTTCACCTTTCTTTTAGCACCCACATACGGGTGAGACCATGTGATATTTGTCTTTCTGTATCTGCCTAGTTTCACTTGAGATAATGACCTCCAGTTCCATCCAAGTTGCTGCAAAAAACATAATTCCATTCCTTTCTTGTGGCTGAATAGTATTCCATTGTATAGGTATACCACATTTTCTGTATCTAATCATCCATTGATGGACACTTAGGCTGATTCCATATCTTTGCTATTTTGAATAGTACTGCAAGAAACATGAGTGTAGGTGGTTTTTTTTAATATATTGATTTTTTTTTCCCTTTGAGTAGACACCCAGTAGTGGGATTGCTAGATCGAATGGTAGTTCTAGTTTTAGTTCTTAATAAATCCACATACTGTTTTCCATAGTGTTTCATCCTTATAACTCACCAAATTTCTATCTATATGTTATCTATTCTAATTTCTTTGGCAATCTCTTACAATCTTATGTTTTAAATATTATCTATCTGCTAATAACCCTTACATTTGCATCTCTAGTCTAGACTTCTCCCCTAGACTTCAGACTCCATATATCTAATTGCCTACTCAACATTCACATTTGAAGATCTAATACGTATTTTTAAAGCCTTGCATGTCCAAAACCAAACTCCAGCTATTCACCCTTCAGATCTGTTTCTCTCAAAATCATCTTCATCTCAGGAAATGGCAGCTTCATCCATCTAGTTATTCAACTTTGTATAACTTTGAGTAACCCTGAAAAACCATGAAACTTTGAATCAATCTTAACCCCCACGCCCTACCCCTCAGCAGATCCTGACCACTCTACTTCCCAAAGTACACATTTCTTACCACCTCCAGTGTCACCACTCTTGTACCTGGCACCATCAAGCTTCATCTGAAATATTTGGATAGCTTTGTACCTAGTTTCCTTGTTTCTTCCCTTGTCCATATTCAAGTTATTCCCAACACAGCAGCCATACATATGTCAGATCACTTTCATTTATTCCTCAGTAACTGCCAACACCTTCCATCTCACTCTGAGTAACAATAAAGGCCTTATAATATCCTAAAGTCCCCATATGATCACTCTATTATCTCCCTAGATGATCCCCACCATTACCATTCTCATCTCTTGAAGCACATCTCCTATAACTCTCTGCTCCTCTCATGTCCCTCCACCCCATGCTGGCCTCTGTATTATTTCTCTGACATGCCAGAGACAGTTTTCCCTCAGGACTTCCACACTGACTTTCCCTGTGCCTGGGATGATGTTTTGCCTAGATATGTGCCTAGCTTGATTTCTCGGCTTCTTAATTATGTTACTCAGAGTTCACCTTTTCATTGAAATCTTCCCTGACCCCTTATTTCTCTTCACCCTTCCCTTCTTATTTTTCTACTTAAAAATGTATTTCCATACAGCATAGAGAACACTTTACTCATTTATCTTGTTATATCTCCACTAAAATATAAGTTCAATCAGGGTAGAATTTTTTTGTTGTTATTGTTTTTTGTTTTGTTCATTGCTCTGCCCTCAGTGCCTAACAAAATTTCCAGGGCAGTGTGGTGGCTCACACCTGTAATCCCAGCACTTTGGGAGGCTAAGGCGGGTGGATCACAAGGTCAAGAGATCAAGACCATCCTGGCCAACATGGTAAAACCCTGTCTCTACTAAAAATACAAAAATTAGCTGTGATATGGTGTGGTGTGGTGATGTGCACCTGTAGTGCCAGCTACTTAGGAGGCTGAGGCAGGAGAATTGCTTGAACCTGAGAGGTGGAGGTTGCAGTGAGCTGAGATTGCACCACTGCACTCCAACTTGGCAACAACAACAAAAATTCCTGACACATAGCAAATTATCACTGAATACTGGGTGAATAAATGTATAAATGGTTACTTCCGAGTAGGCGTGAACTGAAAAAATACAAGGCAAAAGTTTTTGTGAATAGTTATACCTTTAACTAAGTTCTCCTTTTTAAATAATAAAATCACTTAATACATTCAAAGAGGAGCAGAAAAGACATGCACAGGAAGATATTCTGAACCTCTCTTAAATTTTCAAACTTACAGACAGTATTTGGAACCCACATGGGGTTTTCAAATCCTTTGTGATGACTTTGTTTCTCTTTGAGGTCCAGTCAATGCTTTATAGTTCTGCCAGTGTAATCTTGCTAAAATACAAAGCCTCATCATGTCACTCCTCTGGTTAAAATCCTTCAGAATTGCTTATGACTTGATATAGTTTGGCTGTGTCCCCACCCAAATCTCATATTGAATTGTAGTTCTCATAATTCCCACGTGTTGTGGAGGGATCCAGTGGGAGAGAATTGAATCGGGGGGCAGTTTCCCCCATGGTGTTCTTGTGAATAAGTCTTATGAGATCTGATAGTTTTATAAAGGGAAACCCGTTTCACTTGGTTCTCATTCACTCTTGTCTGCTGCCCTGTAAGACGTGTCTTTCACCTTCTGCCATGATTGTGAGGCCTTCCCAGCCATGAGGAACCGCAAGTGCATTAAACCTGTTTTTCTTTATAAATTACTCAGTCTCAGGCATGTCTTTATTAACAGCATAAAAATGGACTAATACATTCCTATAGCAAAACTTTTGAAATTCTCATCTGCATCAGATTCATCAGGAGGGCTTCTTAAAACACAGACTGGTGAGTTGCATCTCAAAGTTTCAAATTCAATAAGTCTGGGGAGGGACCAGAGAATTTCCATTTCTATCAAGTTCCCAGGTGATTCTGTTGTTGCTGGTGTTGGGACTGCACTTTTTAAATCACTAGGCTAAATAAAAAGTGAACAGGGTTGCTCGACATATGTCTCCCACAAATGAATCTACATGATGTATTTCAGAAGTCAGCCATATAGACCCTCTAGGCAAGCCCACTGGGAGCTTTCTTGGAATGCTTTTCCAAATTTACTCCTGATCAATCCTTCCACCGTTCCTACTCAGACTCCACTCTGTAATTTGATCCCCTGAGGTTGATATGAAGAATGGTTCTTACTCAGTCTCCGGAGAAACCCTTCCAGGGACATTCCTGAAAGCCCAGTCAGAAGACTAAGTTCTGGGATCCATTGGTGTCTACATTAGTCAGCCAGCTATAGCCACCAGCCTACAAGGTATGATAACAACAAAAGCCAGTATTTATCTAAGCACTTACTAAGTGCCCAGATATTTACTAAGAACTTTACACATATTATCTTATTTAATCCTTTCAAAAATCCTGCAAGGCAGGTGCCATTATCTCTACAGATGAGAAAATGGAACTTCATCCCAAGATTAAGTATTAATTAAATAATAACTAAATAGCTTGTTAGTGGCAAAGCTTGGACTTGAGCCTAGATATTCAAATTCTAGAGGCCAAAATCACAACCACACTTCTGTACTACCTTCTCCTAAATATAAATCTGGAAAGATAAAATCTAAAATGATTAAAGTATTTGGTTCTCAACCTGATTGGAGAATGTTCAGGCCAAACTGGCAATCACAACGGAATCAAATAGTATTTTCAGCAAATAGTTAAAATTTTAAAAATTGTTAAAATTCTAACCCCCAAAAATTATGAAAAATTATTTGAAAACTTCTGAAATTTTAAATGGCTACAAATTAGTCTAATATAGTGCCCAAGATATGCTAATTTTCCTTGTAGTAGCTATATCTTGCATTTGGGCCCATGGCTTCTATCATTTGCATTTAAAACACAGTACTGATAAAGCCCAGGCAAAGGTACATTTCAACCTTGATACTCAGTAGTCTGTGAACCAACCGTATGGGCAAAACCTGGGGGCTTATAAGAAATGCAGAATCTCAGATACCACCCCAGACCTCCTCAATCAGTATCTGAATTTTAACAAGATCCCAGGTGGTCACCATAGGCATTTGTTACTAAATTTTAAATCCAGGAATACTGGTAAGAAGTGTCATACAGTTAAAGTGCCCTGGTCCAGATGAGGCAGAATAGGTAGTCAAGGAACTAACCATGTTCTCTGGCTGCAGCAACCCTGGTGACTGTACAGCCAATACGATAAGCCTCGGCATTTGCACTGTAATTGAGCTCATTCATGCAAAGCTATCTCCAGTAGGGAATTTCCTCTGTAGAGAGCATGCAGACTTTAATTTTACCGATCCTCAAACTGATCCCTTGCTCACTTTAATAGTAAAAAACACACCCCGGGTAGACATTTAAGATGCTAATGAGACATATGATGTATGAACAAGCATGTATAGCTTCTGCACTTGTGCACCCAGAGGACCACCCAAAACATGCTTATTCTTTCCACCCCTCATGAATAATTATGTAAGACTCTCTAGTGCCAGTCTTTGCTGTCCCATCCTTAGGAGCAGCTCGCCCTGAACTCTTTCTCTCAGGGTATAACGTCTATTCTGCACCTAACTTACAAAATATTCTTTTTCCTTTGTAGTAAGTTAGTCTATGCTGCATCTCTTTTGCTGTGTGTTTCTTGTTTAAATTCTTTTAAACTGAGAAGACAAAAACCCAGATATTACGTCAGCCGTCAACACAGACAATCAGGAGAATGCTCTCTCTCATAACTAGCTGTATGACCTCAGATGATTTCACTTCTCTTGGGCTATATTTTTTCATTTGAAAAATTAGGAGAAAGAAAAGTGGACCTAGAATAGTGGTTGTAAAACTTAGCTGCATACTAGAATCATCTAGTGTGGGATCCTGAAAAAATACTAACGCACAGTTCTCACCTCTAGAGAATCTAATTTAAATTGGTTGGGGGTATGGCCTGGGCATTGGAATTTCAAAAACTTTCCTTAGGTGACTCAAATGTGCAGCTAAGGTTGAGAACCACTGGCCTAGAATAGCTATTCTTAAGTATAGTCCCTAGACCAGCAGCATTGTCATCACCTGGAAACTTGTTAGAAATGCAAATTCTGGCCAGGTGCAGTGACTCAAAGCCCAGTGCTTTGGGAGGCTGAGGCAGGAGGATCCCTTGGGCCCAGATATTGTAAACCAGCCTCGGCAGCATAGTGAGACCCCACTCTCTACAAAAATTTAAATGTTATCCAGGTGAGATGGTACACATCTGTACTCCCAGTTAGGAGGCTGAGATGGGAAGATCATTTGAGTTCAGGAGTTTGAGGCTTCAGTGAGCTATGACTGTGCCACTGCACTGGAGCCTGGGCAACAGAATAAGACCCTGTCTCAAAAAAAATGCAAATTCTCAGGCCCTACCTCAGATGTACTGAATCCGAAGCCAAAAACTCTGGGGGTGAGTGAGGCCCAGCAATCTGTGTTTCACGAGCTCTCTGAGTGATTCTGCTGCAAATTCCAGTTTGAGGAGAATGACTTAGAGGTCTTTTTCTTTCTGCGTAGCTATAAATTTAGCACATATTTCTGATTGGATGTGTTAACAATATGTTTGCCCCATGAGTCCTCCGGCATTTAATTTAAAGACCTTCTATTTTAGGGTAGTAGTGGGGTTTGGGAAGAAAAAGGAGGTTCTCAGGAAGATTTCCATATGGTGACAAAAATCCATGATTGCAACCATGCAATTATTTGTACCTTTTTCCTGTAAGATTAACTTGATAGCAGAGCAGGGAGATAAACAGTATATGCCCATGTGCTAAATGACGCTTTGCTTAGAATTTCTTCTATTTAATTTTTAAAAAACATATCCTTCATTATCAAAAGAAAATTGTAACAGGTTTTGTTTTTTTGTTTCTCTTTTTTTCTAGTGGGCAAAGCTTATTTGAAAACATACTCTTGTGGTTTATATCCCTAGAAAGGGGCATAACTACCTTGCCCCTCCATTGCTACATTGGTCGTCTATGAGTCCCCTAGAAGGTCTCGGACAGTGTCAGTGCTTACTCTGTAAGTTCCAAGACTCAGGACCAGTCAGCCCATTTAAGATTCCTACCTTCAGGTAGAAAGCTGAAGCAGAGTGGGTGAGATAAGAATATTGATGGACATTTCATTTGCTATGAAGAAAAGGCAACTAAAATCTTTAGACAGGCTCTGTCTCTCGATGGTCTAAAATAGCCTTCCCATGGTTATAAAAAGAAATAGTCCAGAGAAGACAGCATCAACATTTGGCAGATCCTAAAAAAGATTCCACACAAACAGAGGAAAATCCCCATCTTTAAATATAAAAAAGTAACTTTTTTTTTTTTTTTGCTTTGCATTTCTTTGAAGTTTAATAATCAAAATGAGGACAAGAAAATCCTATTTGGGAGGCTATCTAATTTACTTTAAAATATTTTCGATTCTTAAATCCCTTAGCAATGATAGTAGTATCAATTCAGACTATTTTAAGTTATGCATGTGAAATGCTAGACTTTATGGGAAAGATGCATTTATAAATCCACAAAGCCTCTCCACTTTATTTTATAAAGATCATCATGGAGTCTGGCGCCAAGTCTCACATTTTAAGTCAGAACTATAATAGTATCCTATCTTAAAGAGATATGTGCGGCCAGGTGCGGTGGCTCACATCTGTATTCCTAGCACTTTGGGAGGCCAAGGTAGGTGGATCACCTGAGGTCAGGAGTTCAAGACCAGGCTGGCCAAAATGGCGAAACCCTGTCCCTACTAAAAATACAAAAAATTAACCGGGCATGGTGGTGTGTGCCTGTAGTCCCAGCTACTCGGGAGGCTGAGGCAGGAGAATCACTTGAACCCAGGAGGCAGAGGCTGCAGTGAGCCAAGATCGTGCCACTACACTCCAACCTTGGAGACAGAGTGAGACTGTGTCTCAAAAAATAAAATAAAAAAGAGATATTTGCAAACACATAGCAGAGCAGCAGGGATGGTGCTCAGTCCCAAAGGGGACAAGTAAAGTAAGTCAATGGCAGCCCCCAGCAAAGTTGTTTCTAACAGACCTGCTTTACAACAGCATTTCCCTTCCCTATGGCTGAGTAAAATAGCAAGCAGCTCTGAATAAAACCTTTTCCTTCAGCACCACTGTGTGAGCAATAGACATCTTGTAGGATGTTTGTATCTATTCCTCTTCCTCTCTCATCCTCTCCCTTTGCCCTTGAAAACCACCAACGCTTGTAACTATCTAGGACTTAGGTCCTGTTTGCCTTGCTCTTCTCATTGCCAAGAAATGCAATGACACCCACACATCAGGCCCAGACCTGCTTCTCAGGAGTTTAGGCTCCTCCTGCTAGAGGAAATTATAATTTGGTTGTGCTCCCAGGTGGGCCAGTGATAAGATGTGGGTGCAACAGTGGCCTCTGATATTCAGTGTTGCTTTTCCTTAAAAAAGTAGCATCCTCAGACCCATGAATGCTCCATGTCTCACACTTCACATTCTCTCTGAACTCTGCCCCCAATATGATCTAGATTCTTTTGCCAACTTCCACACAAAGGAGATCAGATCCTCTTCTCCATGTTTCAAACCAATTTTGAAGCCTGCTGGCACTGAACAA
Source organism: Chlorocebus sabaeus (assembly GCF_047675955.1). Lineage (NCBI taxonomy): Eukaryota > Metazoa > Chordata > Mammalia > Primates > Cercopithecidae > Chlorocebus > Chlorocebus sabaeus. The sequence goes on from NC_132918.1 coordinate 67,097,926, forward strand.
AGGTCCTAGAACTTGCAAGTGACCCTGACTGCCTTCTACAGTGTATGTACAGTATATTTGGTTTCATCCACCAGATTTTTCTGTCTTCTCCTCCATTCCTCACACCTCTGAGAGCTTGTACTACTTTTGGATGTTGGGTCTATGACCTGGTTGTCCTCAGTTGGTTCCCCTGGCTCAGACACACCCCTTTGAGTCCTGGTTCATGTATTTGTCACCCAGCCATATGCTTTCTTCTGTTCTTGATGCCTCAGAGCTGAGCCTGCTCATGTTAAATCCCAGGAGGTTTCCCCAATATTATAAAGGGTGAAAAACAAAGGAAAACTAACAAACAGAAAGAAAGAGCATGTCCACTCAGAGACCCCTTCCAAAGGTCACCAACATCAAAGACCAAAGGTAGATAAATCCACAAAGATCAGGAAAAACCAGCACAAAAAGGGTGAAAATTCCAAAAACCAGAATGCCTCTTCTCCTCCAAAGGATCACAACTGCTCACCAGCAAGGGAACAAAACTGGAGAATGAGTTTGACGAATTGACAGAAGAAGGCTTCAGAAGGTGGGTAATAACAAACTCTTCCAAGCTAAAGTAGCATGTTCTAACCCAATGCAAGAAAGCAAAGAACCTTGAAAAAAGGTTAGATGAATTGCTAACTAGAATAAGCAGTTCAGAGAAGAACACCGATGACCTGATGGAGCTGAAAAACACAGCACAAGAACTTTGTGAAGCATACACAAGTATCAACAGGTGAATTGATCAAGTGAAAGAAAGGATACCAGAGATTGAAGATCAACTTAATGAAATAAAGCAAGAAGACAAGATTCGAGAAAAAGAATAAGAAGGAATGAACAAAGCCTCCAAGAAATATGGGACTATGTGAAAAGATCAAATATACGTTTGATTGTTGAACTTGAAAGTGACAGGGAGAATGGAACCAAGCTGGAAAACACACTTCAGGATATTATCCAGGAGAACTTCCCCAACCTAGCAAGACAGGCCAACGTTCAATTTCAGGGAATACAGAGAACACCACAAAGATACTCCTAGAGAAGAGCAACCCCAAGACACATAATCATCAGATTCATCAAGGTAGAAATGAAGGAAAAAATGTTAAGGGCAGCCAGAGAGGAAGGTCAGGTTACCCACAAAGGGAAGCCCATCAGACTAACTGTGGATCTCTCTACAGAAACCCTACAAGCCAGAAGATAGTGGGGGCCAATATTCAACATTCTTCAAGAAAAGAGGCTAGAATTTCATATCCAGCCAAACTAAGCTTCATAAGTGAAGGAGAAATAAAATCCTTTACAGACAAGCAAAAACGGAGAGATTTTGTCACCACCAGGCCTGCTTTAAAAGAGCTCCTGAAGAAAGCACTAAACATGGAAAGGAACATCCAATACCAGCCACTGCAAAAAACAAACCAAATTGTAAAGACCATTGACACTATGAAGGAACTGCATCAACTAATGGGCAAAATAACCAGCTAGCATCATGACAGGCTCAAATTCACACATAACCATATTAACCTTAAATGTAACAGGCTTAATGCCCCAATTAAAAGACACAGAATGGCAAATTGGATAAAGAGTCAATACCCATCAGTGTGCTGTATTCAGGAGACCCATCTCACATGCAAAGACACACATAGGCTCAAAATAAAGGAATGGAGGAATATTTACCAAGCAAATGGAAAGCAAAAAAAAAAAAAAAAAAAAAAAAAAAAAAAAAAAAAAAAAAAAAAAGCAGGAGTTGCAATTCTAATCTCTGATAAAACAGACTTTAAACCAACAAAGATCAAAAGAGACAAAGAAGGGTATTACGTGAGGGTAAAGGGATCAATGCAACAAGAAGAGCTAACTATCCTAAATATATATGCACCCAATACAGGAGCAACCGGATTCATAAAGCAACTTCTTAGAGACCTACGAAGAGATATAGACTCCCACATAATAATAGTGGGAGACTTTAACACCCCTCTGTCAATATTAGGCAAATCAATGAGACAGAAAATTAACAAGGATATTCAGGACATGAACTCAGCTCTGGACCAAGTGGACCTAATAGACATCTACAGAACTCTCCACCCCAAATCAACAGAATATACATTCTTCTCAACACCACATCACACCTATTCTAAAACTGACCACATAATTGGAAGTAAAACACCCCTGAACAAATGCAAAAGAACGGAAATCATAATAAACAGTCCCTCAGACCACAGTGCAATCAAATTAGAACTCAGGATTAAGAAACTCACTCAAAACCACACAATTACACAGAAACTGAACAACCTTCTCCTGAATGACTACTGGGTAAATAACAAAATGAAGGCAGAAATAAAAATGTTCTTTGAAACCAATGAGAACAAAGACACAACATACTAGAATGTCTGGGACACATTTAAAGCAGTGTGTAGAAGGAAATTTATACCACTAGATACCCACAAGAAAAAGCAGGAAAGATCTAAAATCAACACCCTAACATCACAATGAAAAGAACTAGAGAAGCAAGAGCAAACACATTCAAAGCTAGCAGAAGACAAGAAATAACTAAGATCAGAGCAGAACTGAAGGAGATAGAGACACGAAAAACCCTTCAAAAAATTAATGAATCCAGGAGCTGGTTTTTTGAAAAGATCAACAAAATAGATAGACCGCTAGCCAGATTGATAAAGAAGAAAAGAGAGAAGAATCAAATAGATGCAATAAAAAATGATATAGGGGATATCACAACTGATCCCACAGAAATAGAAACTACCATCGGAGAATACTATGAACACTTCTATGCAAATAAACTAGAAAATCTAGAAGAAATGGATAAATTCCTGGACACATACACCCTCCCAAGTCTAAACCAGGAAGAAGTCGAATCTCTGAATAGACCAATAATAAGTTCTGAAATTGACACAGTAATTAATAGCCTACCAACCAAAGAAAGTCCAGGAGCAGACGAACTGACAGCTGAATTCTACCCAAGGTACAAAGAGGAGCTGGTACCATTCCCTCTGAAACTATTCCAAGCAACAGAAAAAGACGGAATCCTCCCTAACTCATTTTATGAGGCCTGCATCATCCTGATACCAAAACCTGGCAGAGACAAAACAAAAAAAAGATTTCAGGCCAATATCCCTGATGCATATCAATATGAAATTCCTCAATAAAACACTGGAAAACCAAATCCAGCAGCACATCAAAAAGTTTATCCACCACAATCAAGTTGGCTTCATACCTGGGATACAATGTGGGTTCAACATATGCAAATCAATATACATGACCCATCACATAAACAGAACCAATGACAAAAATCACATTTTTATCTCAATAGATGCAGAAAAGGCCTTTGGCAAAATTCAGCAGTGCTTCATGCTAAAAACTCTCAATAAACTGGGTATTGATGGAACATATCTCAAAATAATAAGAGCTATTTATGACAAACCCACAGCCAATATCATACTGCATGGGCAAAACCTGGAAGCATTCCCTTTGAAAACAGGCACAAGAATAAGTATGCCCTCTCTTACCACTCCTATTCAACCTAATACTGGAAGTTCTGGCCAGGGCAATCAGGCAAGAGAAAGAAATAAAGGGTACTCAAATAGGATAAGAGGAAGTCAAATTATCTCTGTTTGCAGATGACATGATCATCTATTTAGAAAACTTCATCATCTCAGCCCAAAATCTCCTTAAGCTGATAAACAACTTCAGAAAAATCTTAGGATACAAAATCAATGTGCAAAAATCACAAACATTCCTGTACACCAATAACAGACAAACAGAGAGCCAAATCATGATTGAACTCCCATTCACAATTGCTACTAAGAGAATAAAATACCTAGGAATATAACTTACAAGAGATGTGAAGGACCTCTTCAAGGAGAACTACAAACCACTAATCAAGGAAATAAGAGAGGATGCAAACAAATGGAAAAACTTTCCATGCTCATGGATAGGAAGAATCAATATTGTGAAAATGACTATACTGCCCAAAGTAATTTATAGAGTTACCATTGACTTTCTTCACAGAATATGAAAAAACTACTTTAAACTTCATGTGGAACCAAAAAAAGAGCCTGCATAGCCAAGACAATCCTAAGAGAAAAGAACAAAGCTGGAGGCATTACCCTACCTGACTTCAAACTATACTACAAAGCTACAGCAACCAAAACAGCATGGTACTGGTACCAAAAGAGATATATAGACCAATGGAACAGAACAGAGGCCTCAGAAATAACACTACACATCTACAGTCATCTGATCTTTGACAAACCTGACACAAACAAGCAATGGGGAAATGATTCTGTATTTAATAAGTGGTATTGGGAAAACTGGCTAGCCATATGCAGAAAACTGAAACTGGACCCCTTATACCTTATACAAAAATTAACTCCAAATGGACAAATACTTAAACGTAAGACCTAAAACCATAAAAATCCTAGAAGAAAACCTAGGCAACACCATTCAGGACACAGGCATGGGCAAAGAGTTTATGTCCAAAACACCAAAAGCCATGGCAACAAAAGCCAAAATTGACAAATGGTATCTAATTAAACTAAAGAGCTTCTGCACAGCAAAGGAAACTATCAACAGAGTGAACAGGCAACCTACAGAATGGGAGAAAATTTCTGCAATCTATCCATCTGACAAAAGGCTGATAGCCAGAATCTACAAAGAACTTAAACAAATTTACAAGAAAAAAAAAAAAAAACCCTATCAAAAATGGGCAAACGATATGAACAGACACTTAGGAGACATTTATGCAGTCAACAAACTTATGAAAAAATGCTCATCATCACAGATCATCAGAGAAATTCAGATCAAAACCACAATGAGATATCATCTCATGCCAGTTAGAATGGCAATCATTAAAAAGTTAGGAAACAACAGAAGATGGAAAGGATGTGGAGAAATATGAACGCTTTTACATGGTTGGTGTGAGTATAAATTAGTTCAATCATTGTGGTAGACAGTGTGGCAATTCCTCAAGGATCTATAACTAGAAATACCATTTGACCCAGCAATCCCATTACTGGGTATATACCCCAAGGATTATAAATCATTCTAGTATAAAGACACACACACATGTATGTTTATGGCGGCACTATTCACAATAGCAAAGACTTGGAACCAACCCAAATGTCCATCGATGATAGACTGGATAAAGAAAATGTGGCACATATACACCATGGAATACTATGCAGCCATAAAAAAGGATGAGTTCATGTCCTTTGCAGGGACATGGATGAAGCTGGAAACCATCATTCTCAGCAAACTAACGCAAGAACGGAAAACCGAACGCCACATGTTCTCACTCATAAGTGGGAGTTGAATAATAAGAACACATGGACACAGGGAGGCAAACATCATACACTGCGGCCTGTAGGGTGGTAGGGGGATAGGGGAGGGATAGCATTAGGAGAAATACCTAATGTAAGTGATGGGTTGACCGGTGCAGCAAACCACCATGGTACATGTATACCTATGTAACAAAACTGTACATTCTGCACATGTATCCCAGAACTTAAAGTATAATAACAATAATAATAAAAGAAAAAGCAGATGGCCACCCAACAAGTACAACAAATACGGTGGCATTTTATCTACCAGACTCAGGTTATGGAAAAACAGAATCCAACGTTTTACCAGAACACAGAGATTCAAGACCTGTGTGACACCATCGCAGGACACACATCCACTTTTAAAGAAATAAAGGCATTCAATTAAAAAACTTCTTTACTTACCTTTTGAAACAAAAGTTGAGACCACCTGAATTTGTGATGATAAAATAAGCACTAGAAACCCTACAACTTTCTGAGAACCTACTACTACTACGTATCAGTTGCTTTTCCAAGGTTAGTGCAGTTAATTCTTACAGCAGCAAAACAAGTTACGTATTTTTGCCACTTTACAGGTGAGAAAGTGTGGTCAGGAGCTTGCCCAATGTACTTAGCTAGTGAAGGGCAGGGGAGATTCAACTCATCCAAATCTTGGTTCAAATATTACCTTCCTAATGAGGCCCACTCCTGCAAGCCGGCTCACACCTACACAGCTTTGCAGTCATGGCACTTACTATATTCTAACATTTTGTATACTTCATGTATTATATATATTTTCTGTATAATAACTGTCTCTTCCTAAGAAAATGTCAATTCTTTGAGCACAGGTATCTTTCTTTGCTTTGTTCACTGATTCACCTCTAGTGTCTAGAACAGTGTTTGGAACATGGCAGAATTCAGCACATATGCAAGGAACCTACTAGTAAAATATTTAAATGTCTTCACTGTCTATGCTCTTAACTATTGTTCTGTAATGCCTGTATTCTGAGTACAGAAATAAAAATCCTATTTCATTTCAAGCTGAGCCACTCTCTTTGGCAAAGATTAAGGAAGGGTGAGCAAGAGGTGCTCTACCATTCTGGTTTTACTGATGGCAAAAATCAAAGTTACAAGTATTCAAGTATTCCTTACACCTTGAGGCATAAAGACATAAAAGCAATGAAATTTTTAAAAACAATAAAACCCTAAAATCAATTTCCTTATTAAGGCATATTTCTTTAAATATTGATTTGCTAGTCATTGGCTGAAAGGCCCTCATTGAAGCTATTTTAAGATTAAGAAGCAATACTTATTTTATAACCCACAGTGAAAATGGATTGTCTTCCCACTCCACTATCTTTAAAGATAAAACTGTCATTTCTACAAGCAGTGGAAGGCAGTGTGACTTAAGGACCTTGGCAATATTATAAACTCTGAGGAACTCCACTAGAATTGAGGTTTCCCTCTCCCCACAAGGTACTTTAAAGATAAGGTCGGGCTCATCCAGTGACTTACTAGACTGGGTTTCTGTAATCTCTCAGAATCCAATCTTGAATTGGGCTGTCAATTGACTAGGTGGAAAATCTGGCTTAAAAAGAAAATGAGAGGTTTAGAAAGACAGCAAAAGCCCAGAAAGCTAGGGCAAAAAACAGAGAATACCTTAATAACCCAGGGGGATGACATCACTCAGGATATCTGCCAGAAACTAGGCCTACAGTTCTAACTCAGCTCCTTGTATCTAGAAAGGGATTAATCATATACCCAGTGTGAAATAAATCACCAAATGACTTTTTATTAAATTCCCGCCAGAGCTGCTGGAATGCAGGAGCAATCTACTCCAGACCTGCTTTCACAATGCATGGACTTCATTCATCTATTTATTCATTCTTCCTTCACTCACTTATCTTTTAATTACTACAACACTCCCTGCTAGATAATAGAATGCTACCATCTAACTCTTTTCCTAGTGCAACTAACATTGGATTATACAGACAACACACATTATCTCATTTAAGAACAACCTTACGAAGAAACAGACACACGCATCCCGGGACCCGGGATTTAACCATGGTCTTTCACCTTATAGGCACAAGAAATGGGAGTGAAACTGGACAACCTGACTACAGAACGTAGGATCAAAATCATTTCTCAGCACTATACCAGCGATGACTCTGAGAAGTCTGCAACCTAAAAACGCAGATGAGCCTTAACCACAAACATCTGACCTGGAATCTGAAACAGTTCCTAACAGGGGAAAAGATGATGCCCAACTATGCTCTCCAACATTGTGTGGGCAAAAGAACCACCTGGGAAGCTTTTGCACATATTTAAGCCATTTTAAACGAATACATTTATTATCCTTGTAAATGCAGAGATATACAAACAACTGAACAAAAAGTGGCTCATAATCCGTTGCCAGATAACTAACCCTTGATGAGAAAAAAAATAAACAATAATTCCACATACAGTTTAGAGCATCTACTATGTGCCAGGCACTGTCTAATGCTAATGATAGAGCAGTGAACAAAGGAGATCTAAACCCCTGACCCAGTGCCACATTCAAGCTGCACAAAATGATGTAAAAGAAAAAAAGGGCAATTCCTACTTCCAAGTCTAACAACTGCTCATGAGTTCTTACCTTTCTTTTTAGAAATGCACATGCTTATAGTAGCGTAGCTATCAAAAAGCCTTCCTAAATTTTTTCTCCCCAAAGGATTCTTTTTTCCTTTGGGGCCTTACTTTCATTATTTGCTGTTATAGTGTAGATTTTTTCCCATGTCACAAAATACAGATATGCTTATTTTGTTCATGGTTGCACCCTATTCCAGCATTTTGGATGCATCATAATTTTACTTAATGCTTTTCCTACTGATTTTCACTTTTGTTGTTTCCGGTTTGTGCTTTAAAAACTAACAATGCATTAATATCTTTAATGATATGTCTAAGTAACCTTTTGGGAATATACAGTATATTCCTATTAAAAAGCTTATTAGGGTAAAGAGTACATGCTGTAAAATATATATTCATATATAAATATGATCAAGTCACTTTGTGCAGAGTTTGCAAAAATGTATTTCCTTCGTATATTGGTATTTAAGAATGGCCCTTCCCACAGCCAACGCTTAAACATTTGTTCAATTCTTAAAAATTTACTAATCCATTAAGTGAAGGACTAGATATATTCTATTATTTTTATTTACATTTTGTTATTATGAAGTTAAGTGCATTTTCCTTGGCAATACATATTTCTTTATATGTGTTTGTTCATTTTCTTTTTTTAATAGACTTTATTTTTTAGAGCAGTTTTAGGCTCACAGCCATATTGAATGGGAACGTACAGAGTTCCATATACCCACTGCCTTCACACATTCATAGCCTGTCCTGTTACCAACATCCTCCACCACAGTGGTACATTTGTTACAATTGATGAACCTACATTAACATGTCATAACTACCCAGAGTTTATGGAGTACATTAAGGTTCACTCTTGGTATTGTACATTATGTAGGTTTGGACAAATGTGTAATGTCATATCCTTCATTACAGTAACATACAGAATAGTTTCATTGTGCTAAAAATCCTCTGTATTCTGCCTATTAATCCCTTGTCCTACCATAACTCCTGGCAATCCCACTAATAGTGTATTTTGAATATGAATTTGATAGAAAAAAAGCCACACATAAATGAACCCACACAGTTCAAACACATGTTGTTCAAGGGTCAACTGTAGTTGGAATAATACAGTAAGTAGCCTTTTCAGATTGGATTCTTTCACTTGCTAATATGCATTTAATGTCCCACCATGACTTTTCTTCACTTGGTAGTTCATTTATTTTTAGTGCTTAATAATATAGCATCATGTAGATATACCACAGTTAATCCATTTACCTACTGAAGAGCATCTTAGTTGCTTCCAAGTTTTGGCACTTATGAATAAAGCTGCTATAAACTTCCATGTTCAGGTTTTTGTGTAGACACAAGTTCTCAGTTTCTTCGGGGTAAATACCAAGAAAGATGATTCCTGGATCATATGGTAAAAAGTTTAGTTTTGTAAGAAACTGCCAAACTATCTTCTAAAGTGCCTATACCGTTCTGTATTCTCCGCAGCAATGAATGAGAGTTCCTGTTGTTCCAGACTCTAGCCAGCATTTGGTGTTGTCAATGTTCTGGATGTTGACTATTCTGATAGGTGTGTAGTAATATCTCATTGTTGTTTTAATATTTCTCTAATGATACATGATGTGGAACACCTTTTCATATGCCTATTTTCTATCTGTATATCTTCTTTGGTGAAGTGTCTGTTAAAGTCTTTGGCCCACTTTTTAATCAGGTTGTTTGTTTTCTTATTCTTGACCTTGAAGAGTTCTCTGTATATTTTGGATGACAGTCCTTTATCAGAAATACTTTTTGCAAACATTGTCTCCCTGTCTGTGGCTCGACTCTTATTCTCTTTATAGTGTCTTTCACAGCACAATGTTTAAAATTTTGATGAAGTCCAGCTTATCAGTTCCTTCCCTCATGGATCATGGCTTGGCATTGCATCTAAAAAGTCATCATCAAATCCTCTAGATTTTCTTCTATGTCATTTTCCAGGAGTTTTATTTTGCATTTTACATTTATGTCTGTGATCCATTTTGAATTACTTTTTGTGACGAGTATAAGGTCTTTGTCTAAATTCATTTTTTTTCCAAGTGGATGTCCATTGGTTTCAGCACCATTTTTTGAAAAGACTTTTTCCATTATTTTTTTTGATCTTTTGTCAAAGACCAGTTGCTTATCTTTACATCAGTCTATTTCTGAACTTTCTCTTCTGTTCTATTGACATATTGTTTATGCTTTCACCAATACCACAATATCTTGATTATTGTAGCTTTATAGTAAGCTCTGAAGTAGGATAGTGTCAGTTCTTCAACTTTGTCCTCCTTCAATATTATGTTGGCTATCTAGGTCTTTTGCCTCTCCATAGAAACTTTAGAATAAGCTTGTCAATGTTTGTTCATATTCTTCATCGATTTTTCTTAGTTGTTTATCTTTATTGATTCTTATCAGCTCTTTGTTAATGAATAAAATTAGCTATGTGTCTGACATTGGTGTTGTAAATACTGTTTTCCAACTTTGTCTCTTTTTTAAACTTAATTTATGAATTATTTTTCCAAGCACAAGTTATTAATTTTATGTAGTTAAATTTGTCATTTTTCTCTTTTGTAAGTCTAGGTTTGTGTCCTGATTACAAAGACTTTCCACTGCAAGTATATAAATTCATTTACCCTTGTTTTCTTCTATGTATTTATAGCTTAAATTTTTATGTTTGAATCTTTGTTCAATCTTCAATTTATTTCAGTGTAAGAAGTGAAATAGGAATCCACTTTATTTATTTGTCTAAATGTGTATCCAGTTGTCCCCTATTTATTTAAGAGTTTGTTTCACCAGTGAATTGAAATATCATTTTTATCATAACCTAAATCCCCATAAACAAAAGTATTGAGATTTACTTCCTAATGTTCTAATATGGTTTTCATATTTGTCTATTTTTCAATACCAAACTATTCTTGACCCTATAGAGAGCCAACAATCTTGTGATATTAAATCAGGGAGGAGTTTGTGAAAATATTGATTCCTGGGCTCTATCCATGAAGATTCTGATTGAGTAGATCCAGACTAGGCAGTAGGAAACCTAGAACACTCAGGGTTTTTTTTTTTCAGATATGTTTGAGAAACATGGAAATTCAGAGAAAAGAATAATTACTCTTTTTATAAGGATGTTTTCGTTTTTTAAAAACTTTTATTTTAGATGGTCATCCTAAAGAAGGTGCCACTTGCAATGAACCTTATTGATGAATTTGTGAGATTTATATGCTCTTAACCTAACCCTAACAGTGAATGGAAATGAGTGTTTACATTTTTGGAAATACAGTGGAAAAAAAATCTATGCATCAAGTAAGATGGACAACACGAGGTAAAGAAACAGAAGGTTAAGAAATGAGGAGTGATTCTGCAGGGCTGGACCTGAGGATGAGGTAAGGAGGGTTTTGTAAAAATAAAACTTCAAGGTAAATTTGAGCCAAAACCTGAGCTGCACTGATCACCTAGTTAAGAAATTTGGACTCCACATATCAGGAAATAAGAAACTTTGAAGGCATTTTCATATGTGTCTCTGTATTGTGGGATTAGCTTGTCTGTAGCTATACCATGGGACAGCGAAGTTTTGTTTGAGGTGGAAGCACAAGAGAATCAAGTCAGGAAACTCATTAGGGATGATTATTGCATTTACTAGAGATAAATGATGCACACTGCTGACAGTGAGGAATGGAATGAGGGAGACTTGATCATGCCTTTGGGACTCGTGTGGGCTGCAGTGATTTATTGCTCTAACAAGTTCTACCCTTTTATCCCCACAGCTATGTAGGATCAGGAAATTTTAGGGCTGGGAGGGATCTTTGAATTCATTTAGACTCTGCCAAAGTGCAGAGATCCACCCACATTCAAACCTAATGCAAATAATGGCAGGCTGGAGGTTTGAATCCAGTAAGCAAAGATTCAACTTCTTGTTCCTCCACACTCTATAAGACATTGGGAAAGTAACTTAATGTCAGTTTTTTAAATCTGTCAAATGAAGAGGATAATACTCATCTCCTAGAAGTGTTGTGAAGAAACAATAAGATGATGAACCAATGACCATCCCTTATATCCCTAGAAGAACAAACAGTACTAGGAAGTAGTCAACAGATCTGAATTCTAGGTGGCCCTAACTGTACCACTCACTACTGGTTGCTTATTCAGGCTAGGCAATTAAATTTGTTAATCTTCATTTTTCTTAAACAGAAGGTGAAATTATAAGGTGACATCCTTACATATAAAGATGTCAGATGTGATTCCAAGGTGCCATGTATATATAAAATTCTTCTATTGGATATTACAAAATGCCTACACAGTCACAAGGATGGGGGAGAACGTTAAATGACTCAATGAACAAAGGGGATGTAAATTAGGACACTAGACTGATTTCTACACAGCATTTCTAATTAGCATATCATTAAGTGCAGTGATTGACTGCTTTCCTTCACTTAATTTTCATTGCTTCGACATCTCTGGGAACTGCAAGGCATAGTACAAAGCAACAGCAGGTAATTGGAGAATATTCCTCCAACACAAGAGAAAAGCTGGTTGCCTTGTCCTCCTCACAGTCTTTCTTGTAGGATCGGCCTTTCAGTATTGTTCATACTTTAACAGGGATTGCAGCAATTGTCCTGAAGACTCTAACAGCAAGGGCTGGGAAAATGAGCACTTACACTTTACATAAATGTCCCTACTACCAAGATTCCACAGAAGTGGCCCAAGAATTGTGTGCCGGACAGAAAATACCAAAGAGGAGTGTCAGTATTTTGGCACTCAAGTTTTCTACTCAGAAAGTCCTGGACTGAATCCTTTGCATGACATTTTCAATTTATTTCCCTCTTACTTGGTGGGAAACTTAACCTTCTAAGCTTCCTGAAATTGCCTTTTTTGTAAAATAGAGATAATGACATCTAGTCATTAAAACAACAACCTTGCTTTAAGGAGTAAATGAGTGCATGTTTGTAAACAGCTCAAGAGCTCAATAGATGGTGACATAATCACTGCTTGGAAATTTTCTTTCCTTAATAAATGTGAGAGCTTCCTGTTTTACCATAAAGACATGCTACAGATACTCCAGTTTATTTCTAAGCCTATTGTGTGCTAAATAAAAATCATTTTTTAAAAAAATATGGAATTAGAAATAGAAGAAAGAATTACTGAAATGTGGAATAATACAAATGTGGTTTTGTCTCTTAATGCCCAACGACTGTTTAAAAAAGAGAATTTCCAACTGTATTTAAAACCACCTTTGGTTTTATAACTGCCTTAAGAGATCTTTCAAGGATCAGCCTTCTGGTTTTGAAGCAGAAGGGTAAAATTTCACTTACAAAGTGCATTCTTCTTGTTGCATCTATCCCCATTTGTAAAGCACAGGTCATCTTTCAATTTTATGGCACCACTGCTTTTTTGAATAATGAGGCTAACATCCATATGGAATTAGCACAATAGAAGTGAAATAGAGAAGTAGACTGGGGAGGGGAGAGCAAGGACAAAAAAGCAGGAAGCTGTTTCATGTTGTTCTATCCTACAAATCCATGCTCTAAGACGTCTTCAAGGCAGTCTGTCAGTTTAAAAGCAATTATTCTACTTTTTAATGATAGAAATATATGTAGAAATTGATCAATAAAAAATTTCCATAGGGTATTTTAGCAATAAGCATGAGGATTAAATATGCTTTGCTCAAGCAATCCCATTTCTTTCTTTCTTTCTTTTTTTTTTTTTTTGAGGCGGAGTCTTACTCTGGAGTGCAGTAGCACGATCTCGGCTCACTGCAACCTTTGCCTCCCGGGTTCAAGTGACTCTTCTGCCTCAGCCTCCTGAGTAACTGGGATAACAGACGCTTGCCACCACGCCTGGCTAATTTTTGTATTTTTAGTAGACACAGAGTTTGACCATGTTGGCCAGGCTGTTCTTGAACTCCTGACCTCAAGTGATCCGCCCGCCTTGGCCTCCTAAAGTGCTGGGACAGCAATCCCACTTCTATAGATAGATACGTGTGTTCATGTGACAAAGAATTATTATGCACTATGATAGTCATTGTTTTTACTAGTAAAATAATAGAAGTAACTTATGTTTTTAAAGGCCAGCAAAATAAATCATTAGATACTATGCAGCCATAAAATAAAAAGAATGAGAATCAGTATATGATACATAAAACAATATGCAAAACAAGGTACATAGGATACTTCCATTACATGTATAAACAAGAGGGGGATATATAAATATATATATATACACACACATAAGATAGATATATATATACATACAAAATATATACACACTCCCTTCCATAGAATTTAGTCTCTCAAATACAACAAAATGCACCTGTGGTGGTTGGGGGGGATTTAGTTTTCACTATTTATACCTTTATAATACTCAATTTAAAAACTGTACGTGTATTACTTTTTCAAAAAATACAAAAATATTCTACTGAACATATTCAAAGCGTGTATGTTCTCTCTCAGTTTCTGGTGCTCCGAGGGTCAAAAAGATGTTTGGATTATCATCTGATAAGAAGGATCACTGCACATGTGGCACATGGCCTGATGTGCCCAGGAAGAAGAGAGTAAGAAAGAAGCCTGTCTTTCCATTTGGAAGAGTATGGTTCTTCTATCAGGCACAAACTCACACAGGTAAAGACCATAGCACATCTCCCAGCTCATAGCACTCAAGTAAAAATAGACAGCCATTACTGTGATTAGCATTATTTGTAAGTCACAATTTTGGAGAATTACAGGGCTCGGTGCTGTATGTTCCATGAACAGGATTTTGTATCTCCTGCCCTTTGCAGACTTTCTGAAAGGGACCTGGAATCTTTCCCTGATCTCAGCCTCAGGGCCCACCTGCCAGGTGGCTGCTTGGCTTGTACACTGAGAGGAGTTTTGTTCGTGCATTGGTTCTCTTGTTAGTTTGTTGCCTTCTTCAAAACACTGCTGCTCTATTTGAATGGTAAGAATACACTCCTAGGTTTGAGTTGTCAGGGACTGGAATTTACTCAAGGTCACATAGAAAGGTGTGGTGAGGTGGTCTGTGTTATGTGGCCAGACATCTTGGGTATGACCTGACTTGGCCACTGATTTTAGTCTCATTTTAACGTCACTGTACCTTGGTTTTCCCATCTAAAAACAGGAATACTGATAATTCTTCCATAACGGGGCTATTGTGAAGACTGCTTGGGTTGCCGTACTTATAAAAATGGCTGTCAGGGACTAAGCGCTTACTAAATCTTAGCTATTATTAGTAAGTTACAGCCCTGCCTTGTGAGGTAGGGTGAGTTGCCATTATTACCTCAACCGATTCAGAAGCTGAGGCTCCGGACAATCCACCCAAATTCACATCACTGTCTCAGGACCTGGGTTTTAATGTTTAATCTGAGTATTAATAAGAGCCAAATATGAACATTTACTAATCACTTGGCCTCCATTTTTCTATCCATGAAATGGAGACTTTGGCCCCTTGTGTTTAATCCCCTTTCACAAGGCTTTAACTACAGCAAGCAGTGTTGAAAACAGACAAAAGTCTCCCAATTTTACCTCTCAAATGGAAATAAACCAAAGTGTGATTATGTTGGATCCTTTCTGCAATTGCCTTTATACTTAAAGAAAGCAAGAGTAGCTTCTGCTTTGTCGTTCATTTGTTTTCTTATTTAAAATACTAGTCGGCAGCAGTTCAGGCCCAGTAACATCTATTGTGGAATAATCTACTGCTTGTAGCTGCCCCACTTACTAGTGATAATAGAAAAACAAAAGTGCACTTTGCTTCCCAACTAATCATCACATATCTAGCCAACTACATGCTCTGAGAAGCGTATGGCATTTGACAGGAGGTGAGTGAATTGACTTTCCTGGGTGGTGACTGGCAAAGCCAGCCTCATTCTCTCAACACCATCCAATAGAGCAAGAGGAAGTAGAGCCTAAGGTCACTACTGAAAAGTCACTTGCATCAGAGAGAGATTCCCACAGCTTGCTATCACACTCCATAAACATTTATGAATCCGATGTTCTTGGGCCAGGCTCTGTGCTAGGAAGTGCATGAGTTAAACGTTTTTCTCTTTTTCTCTCCACGGACATTTTTAGTGGAAGCTGCGGTGGAGGAGCTGCCTTGTCTGTGTGTGTTGTTTTAAGGATATCGATTGTTAACACAATGACGGGTCAGGAGATGGAAGGCACAGTCATTAGCTGCAGCCGCCCTCATAAGTTGTTACAGAGCTCAGAGAAACACTAATGGATAAACAAGGTCGACAGGAACATGAGGGGCCAGATCGGAATGTCCCAAGGTGGCAAAGTCTTAGCCAGGCCTTTCTTTCCCTAAGCAGCAAACAAAAAAACATTAGTATTGATGTTCGGGGTAGGCAAAGTGTACAATGAAGAATGACTTCATTACAGCTTGCCCATCATAACAAGGGCAGGAGATGATTTAAAAGCTGCCCTCCTTGTACAGAGATGATGCAATAAAGATGATCCATGGTCACCTGCACTTGATCTTGGGGTATTTCTTCTTCTTTTCAGTAATGGAAGGGAGTACCGAGTCAGGTCTATAAACAGCAATAACCACTGTGAACATTTACTGAAAGCGAACTTTGTGACAGTGTTTCCAGTGATTTCCATATGCCATTTAAGTTCATCCTTACCAATACACTAGAGAGTATCATTTAGTATTCCTGCTTCACAGATTAAGAAACTGAGGCTCAAAGAGATCAAGTTGTTTGTCCAACTTCTCTCCACTCTTGAGAGTTGAAGCTAAGGTTCAAATTCAGTCTACAGAAACTAGAGTGACCAGTTCATCCTCGTACACATGAGACTTTCTGTTTTGATGCTGAAAGTCCAACATCCTGAAAACCCTCTCAGTCCCAGGCAACATGGAATCATTGGTCACCGTAATTGGAGCTCAAACCATGGACCATGCGGTGTCTTGTAGAATAAATAAGTATGCTTAGGTTGGAAACTTAGACCTGATTTCCCACATGTGCATGAAGTGGTAGCTCATCTAACTGGTCTCTAAAGCCTAACTACTCAAAGTGTGATCAGTGGGTGGACCAGGAACATTTAACATCTGGGAGCTTGTTAGAAATTCAGAATCTTAGGCCACATCTCAGACCCACTGAATCAGGATTTATATTATAATATAATCTTCAGGTAATTTGTACAAACACTAAGTTTTGGGAAGCAAGATTTCAAAATCCTTTCCAGAACTATATTACTGTGATCCTGAATCAACTACTGTAACATGGACTTCTTTTGGGTACCAGCTCTATAAAGGATCCCAAGTAGAAAGGAAGGGTTCCCAGCCATTAGGGATGGTCACTGTGGAAACCAGGGATGGGCAGCACAGGCAATGTGTAATCAGGCCCACACTTCATGCCATACACTGATTTCCGTGAGAGGAGACAACATGTCGTGGGGAAAGAACCCAGGTTTTGGACTCGGACTGACTTGGGCTGGAATCCTGACCCAGCCAACTGCTGCCTAGGTGACCTGGGGCAATCTGGAACTTCCTAGGGCCTCAGGATGCTTTCTGTAAAATGGTTAAAATTTCCCATCTCAGTGGTCTAATTGGACGGCCAGTTCTGGCTGTCCTTCATAATTAACTGAGGGGTATTAAATGAAAATGCAGATGCCTGGCTCTACTTTCAGAGAATGTGGTTATAATGGACTGTGACAGCGCTTTGACATTAGTATCATTTCAAAGTTCCCAAAGTGATTCTTTTGCACAGCCAGGATTTAGGTCCATTGATGTTCCCCTTAAGGCTGGTGGTGAGGTACCAATGGAATAACTCATGGCAGCACCTGGCACAGGCAGGCATTCAGCCCATATTCAGTTCCTCTTCTGGGAGCAGTGGCCACATCACCGGTTGTCACCTACCAGCATCAGGGCTATTCACAAAGGGCAGATGAGAATTCTCAAAGGAAACCAAGAGGTCCATAAAGGTCATGCCTTGAGCTTCTCACTACGGTATTTGTACTCATTGATTTAAAAGTAAGAAAAAAAAACAGATGGGTGCCATAAACAAAGTGACTCCCCAGGTTAGTATTTAGGATCCTACACAACTTTTCTTTTAAAGGAAAAAAAATTAATCAATCTGCTTTCCAATTTACCTTGTAACTGATACATTTTTCTTAGGATACAAATCCTAAGAATGCCCACAGACCTCTAAGCTATAGCCCTCCATTCCTCAGGGCAGCTAATTAAAACGCCTGATGGTAACGGTGACTTCCATATTGTGTGCTGCAAGGGAAACGCTTCCCTGCAGTTACGGCGGTGGTACCTCAAAACAAGAGCATTGTAAGTTGTAAATTGTCACAGAACTTTACAAGCAGACCTTGATAGAAATCCTAATAATTCTATACGGGAAGGGCAGAATATTTTGCCTTGATTTTTTTTTTTTTTTTTTTTTTTTTTTTTTTTTTTTTTTGAGACGGAGTCTCGCTCTGTCGCCCAGGCTGGAGTGCAGTGGCCGGATCTCAGCTCACTGCAAGCTCCGCCTCCCGGGTTCTCGCCATTCTCCTGCCTCAGCCTCCCGAGTAGCTGGGACTACAGACGCCCGCCACCACGCCCGGCCAGTTTTTTGTATTTTTTAGTAGAGACGGGGTTTCACCGAGTTAGCCAGGATGGTTTCGATCTCCTGACCTCGTGATCCGCCCGTCTCGGCCTCCCAAAGTGCTGGGATTACAGGCTTGAGCCACCGCGCCCGGCTGATTTTTTTTTTTTTAATAGTAGGTCCATTCAGCCAAAGAAATCTGTCTTTAAAAGTACAGCAACAAATGGAGGTATAGATAAAAATCAATACTGAATTCCTCTTCATTTCCTAAGCAACATTAATAAACTCTCTCAGTTTTCAATATGTCTATCCCCATTAGAGTCTTGGAGGGGAAAGAGTATGGGGCATGGAATCTCAGGGTTCCTGCCCTGCTCACTTTCTCTTCCTGCCTCTCAGTCTGAACTTTTCCATTGGTATAGAATAATGACAAAGAATAGATTAGATGTGGCCTCTAAGGTATATTTAAACCACAATACAAGAGGCTATTTGATGAAGTAACCAAATGCTTCTCTCAATGTCCTCAGAAATCTCTGCTGGAATGTTAAACTGCAAAGCTGAACATTTATTTCCAAGTTGTTATTTTTCAAACTCCCCACTTCTTTTACTAATTCACTTGGTTTTTCACACCTTCATAACAAGGCCCATTTATACAGTGCTTTGCAGATTATAAAGTTTGTATTCAAATTTCATTAAACTTCACTGTCAGACTTTTTAACTGATCGTATTTAATACTGATGCAAAGAAAGATTCACTAATTTGTCCAAAGCCACACTACTAGAAAGTGACAAAGCACCTACCTGAACCAGGAGGATTGGTGAAGAGCTGCCGAAAGCTCTTAAACCATACTTCCTTTCCCTGTTAAGTGTATCTTCTCCAACCAAACTCTCACTGATACTTGAGGTGGCTTTGCAGAAATACTCTCCCATTTAAATTGCTACTTATAGATCAGGGGCAAGATCTCCCTGCAGGTCTTTGGCCAATTTGTCCTGAGATCTGTTCTTGCTCTTCCTCTAAGTTGCAGAGGTAGAGGTTAAAACCTGGAGGATACATTTCCCAGGTCACCTCAGTTGGCCTCGGCTCAGTTCTACCAATGAGAGGCAGAAAACAATGGATTGGAGGGCAAGAGAACGGGAGAAACCAGGGTATTTTTCTGTCTCTCTCTGAGTGTAATGTGGGATCCCCTCTATGATTCCAGCTCCTGCCAGGAGGCCCTGGGTCCCAGCCTTCAGGATTCTATCTCTTGTGTTTCCATCTATAACTATTAGTTTCTTGCTATTGCTGCTCTGTGAATTGTCTCACCATTCCCCATGTGGCTTCTATCACCTAGATACCAAATTATCTACATTAAATTATTTCTATGTAATTTACTAAGCATGGATCCTAGTTTGACTCCAACAGTCAAAATCACTTTTCTCAATTTTCATACATTTGTATATGAGTTGGAAAAAAGAAATAAGGAATTAAACTTAACTCACTGTTTACCACGTACTTTCCAGTGCTAGGCACTTTTATGTGTATAACATATTTTAGTCCTCCAAATAGAACCATGAGAAACATTATTATTATTATTTTACAAAGAAACAAAACATCAAAAATGTGAGATGACTTTCCCAAGGACACAGCAATACTGAAAGGAAGAGCTACCACTGTAAGTAGGCCTTTTTCCTACTTATCAGTCATGGAATAAAGACTAGACTGGGATTCCATCTTGAACAAATGGTGGAGATGGGGTCACTGTAAATATCAAAGAGTTTGTAGCTCAGATAACTTCAAAATTTTTCATAAGCACTGAATTAAATAGTGAGACAGCAAAATCATACAATTAATATACAATTAGTATAAGTATACAATTAATATAAGCTTTAATATCTATACTAAATATAAATACTAGAGAAACTGAGGCAGTAGAGAAAGCCTGGATCCTTCCTGCCTGAGGCCAACTGTCTTAGTCTGTTCTGGCTGCCATGACAAAATACCACAGACTGGAGGGCTTAAACAACTGACGTTTATTTCTCCCAATTCTGGAGGCTGGGCAGTCTAAGATCAAGGTGTAGGCCTGGTTTGGTTTTGCTAGGCTTTCTTCCTGGCTTGCAGCAGTTACCTTCTTGCTATAGCCTCATATGGTGGACAGAGGAAGCTCTCACATCTTCCTCTTCTTGTAAGGGCACTAATCCCATCCTGAGGGTTCCACTCGAATGGTTTCGTCTAAACTTAATTACCTCCTACAGGCCCCACTTCCATACTATCATATTAGGAATTAGGGCTTCAATTTATACATTCAGGGAAGGGGCACACAAACATTCAGTCTATAACACTGATGCATGCCTTCTAAGCAGAATTCATATTTTCTGACTATTAATGATTTGACGTAAAAAGACGAGGCAGAATAAAATTATAAATTATGTTCAGATTTCTGTTATGAATTGTGATTTCACAAAGTCAAGTCAAAACACAAACACGTATTGGATCCCAATTATTTGACTCATTTCTCTAGCTATTAGCTGGAGAATGTTTTCAAGTATTACTATTACAAATAATCTTCCATTCATAAAAATACCTCCCTACCCCCATTCTCCATTGTAAAGAGCCCTGAAGTAAGTCTCAGAAGTACTGACATAGAGTCTACACCTTAACAGTCACTAGCTTTGTGACCTTGAGAAAGTTGTGTCAGTCATCTGGGGCTCAAATTCCTCACCTAAAAATAGGAATAATTATATTTCGTTTACTTCCCACAATGGGTCATTTTGAAGATAAAAAAAGCAAAATGTTGACACATTTTGAAAAATACAAATTGCTATACAAGTATAAGGGATCATGTTTATTAAAGGACATTTACATTCCTTATTGCATTTTTATCCTCAGCGCAATCTGCTGCAACTACTTTCCCTCATCAGCAAAATGCTTGAATATGAAAAAAGGTAAGTGTGAAGAGCAACTTTACTAAAGCCCTGCAAATTGTAGGCAAAATTATGTTCATTTTCTTCCGCCATCATAAATGACAACCTTCAGAACTGGAGACCTTCCTAAACCTTTTCAGCTACTTGTGCATCTAGGGTCTTTTCTGCCCATGCCAGCCTGCTGGCAAGGGAATACCAACATCTGGAGAAAATTCACTTAAGCAAAGTGAAGCTGAAAACTGAAATTGTGACCAGGTGAGTTACGATAAACTATAATTTTGCCATCTTATATAATTTTAAGTATTTTTCAGACATTTTTGTATATTGGCCTTAATATTCTATAGCGTTAACACTAGCTTTACACTGCAGAGTCCTATGAAAGAAGCAACTGGAAACAGAAAAAAAGATTATGGAATTTATTACATTTAGTTTAAAATTTAATTTCTATGGCCTAGTCTTTACTAGGACTTGGGTTAAAAAACAAAACAAAACAAAACCCGCTAGTGTTTCAGCAGCCAAAGGGATTGTTTCTCTTGTCAATGCCAGAGTATTAGCTTTCATAGGGAATATCAGCCTTAGGGAATGCGTGGAGGAAGTGGATTCCCTTTCTCTCTGCTCTCCAACACCCATTGAGTCTTGCACATCCTACACATATTTCTAAATGCCTGGCACTAAGAAGAGTGCTGAGGATATAGATTAAACAACATTTATCCATTAAAAACTCTCAGCCTACCAACCCCATTCCTGCTCGCATAGCACCCATCTTCCTGTGGGGCAGACAGCATTTTCTGTGAGCATCCATCCTGATACTGCTGCGGATTTCCTTTCTGACCTTGGTCAGGTTACTTTTCTTTTTCCTCTCAACTTACAGAAATGTGATAATGCATGTGGGCAAAAAAAGAAAAAAACTGAAAGATTGATAAGAAAGAAAAGAGATTCACTACATACCAGCCAGTGCCCTAATACAGGTTCATATGCATTTGAGGTTTTGGAATCAAGAGGGTTTCATGAAAATACCTTCCATTTTAAGGGCTGTGTAAACCTGGAGTTCATATTCAATCAGGGCTGACTTCCAGCTGCTTCATAACGATTTTAACGCTGCGACAGAGCAGAGCATCTTCCTATTTTCAATCCTAGCAATTTGGTTCAAGCATGATCTCAACCACTTTAAGCTTTGATATTTCTAGCCACCTCTTATGCTGTATTTTCTCTTAATGCCACCAATCATGTGTGAAATGCTGTTGCAAAACTAATCTTTGTGGGAAATGATATGTAATGGCTTCTTTAAAGAGAGACAGACAGAAAGAGAGAGGGCAGGGACTATGACCTTTGTTGTTTTTTGACATGGTTTTCGTAGTGCCATACAAATGGAAACATCCCTTTCTCAAGGTCAAAGTAGAAATAGGTTTCTGCTTATACAAGCATCATGCTTTCTTAGGCAGGAAAAGCTTTGAAAATGATCCTTATGACTTGATTTTTAGAACCTCTAATGTATATAATGGTTGCTAAACTTGAAAGCCAGCTGTGCTTAAAAAATACTTTAATATCTACCTTATTAAGTCAATACTTAATGTATTACATTTCAAATGATGTGAAAAGATCCAGGAATACATAAATGCTATGAATGAAGTATAATATTAAGTATCTATGTAACAAGGAAGTATTTGACA
Organism: Chlorocebus sabaeus; assembly: GCF_047675955.1. NCBI lineage: Eukaryota > Metazoa > Chordata > Mammalia > Primates > Cercopithecidae > Chlorocebus > Chlorocebus sabaeus. The sequence continues at coordinate 67,120,952 of NC_132918.1, forward strand.
TTCTAGTATTAAACATACACACACCAACCAATACATCTTGTCTTATCAAGAGAGTGTTCAGGCAAAAGCAGCTGTGACCAAATCTTCTGGAATGGAAATCAGAAACCACTAATTTAAATTTTTCATTTGTTTTTTGGAACAATTATGTCACCCATGAAAGCGTAACTTTGCAAGTCATCATTAGCTCATGAATTTTGGAACGTATCCCTTAAATAAACATATCTCATTTCCATATAATCACAACAACTGTGGAGGTCCTTTAAAAATTATCTTAAAATTTAAGGGTGTGATAAGGAATCCATGTTACTGGTATGTTGATCAAATTTGGAATTTGGCTTTTAAAATAAGAACTTCATGTGAAATTAAGAGGAGAATAGTCTTGAGGAAGAAATCTTTATGGTTTTTAAGGTTATCTTAGATTTCAGGTTCTTATGCATGACCCTTTCTGATAGTATTCACCTGTTACATTCTCCAGCCCTGTTTTGTAGAAATTTATTGCATGTAATTTAGATTTAAGTGTAATAAGACATAATGGTCAGGACTTCAAGCTTTAAAAGGGGGACTTTAGACACAGAAGTTTCTTCCTGAATTATTCTCTCCCCTGTCAGCTTCAGGAAGAGAGAAACACTGACTGTTTAGAAATAGTCTAGTGGACCTAATTCTCCATAACAGATCACTCAGTACAAACTAATTAGAAGGAGTTAAATGTTTCCACTGAAACCACTAAAAAAGAAGAATGTTTTTCTCTGCTGCCTACTGCTTTCTGATCATTTCCTTCCTCATAACCTTGCCATTTAAATGTTTTTCTGGCACACTAGTTTGGAGGTGAACTTGATGGTCCAGTTACAACCAAAAGTGTAAGTGCTGACTTGAGAATGTTCTAAACATTCCAGGGGAAAACAAAAGTCCTTCCTAAGACAATGTGCAAATGTGTCTACTATAGGCAGGGGAATAGTGTTCTGTCCTAGAATTTTCCTACTAGATTTTTTTTTTTTTTTAGCTGTTGTACTAAAAGCTTCCTCAGGTTTTTTTTATTACAGGCACACCACCAAATGTGTTTCCTATTTTTCTTAGGCATTTTAATGAAGAGAGTTGATCCACAACTAACACCAAAGCGAACTTGAATGGTTCATTCACACTTTCTAAATTTTGCCTGCCCTTTTCTCTAGGTTTAATTAATATGTCATTAATAGTAACATTTAGGGAGAGCTCTAATATTTGCCTCTTAGTTCTGTTTAAGGTGTATCATTTCATTTTCTTAAGGAGCGTTATCATGGGGGCAAGCCCCAGCTCCTTCTTGGCTATAAGCTTACCACAGTCTCTACCTGCCGGACTCAGAACTGAAAGCTTACTGATATGCACCCACACAGAATTTCTTCAGTACAATCAGCCTCCCATTTTCTCTCCCGATGGCAAAGGGTGAGACATGGCATCTCTCTGGCCAACCATGGGGAATCTGTGTGGTTGACATGACCACTGGCAACGACTCACCTATCCAGCAGTGGAGAAATGTGTCAGGCCAGATGGGAAGGGGGAGACGATTCAAACATACGGTGCTTAGAGCTGGAGACAGTGCACAGTTACAACCTTCTGCCAGGTGCTGAGCAATCGCCAGGGTGCACTCAGCAAAGACCCTGCCCTTCATACCAGCGCAGTCCTCTTAACTAAACTGGAACTGGGCAGCTCAGTCCATTGTACTGACAACCACCCACAGCCTCTTCTCCTTAATCTAGGGAGACGTCTCCCAGCTGCCTTGCTTTTATTTCTGGATAAATTATTAATGGCTATTCATCTTTGGCACATGTAATTTTTAACTATGTAAAATATTGATGGGGGTGGGAGGGTAAAATCATAAGTATTTATATTTTTCCCTTGCTTTTACAGTAAATCACACTTAGTTTGCTGACTGAGATTTTCCCTGCTTCCTTCTCCCATATGAACCTTATATTTAACTCCAAATAGTGAATGCAAGATCCAAGATCGATAGAATAAGTAACAAAAGTATCCACGGTGACTGAATAGCAAACTCTTAAATCATGGCACAGGAAGTACAGATGAGCGATTATTGAAAACACTGCACTAAAATCTCAATAGGAGATAAGGTGAGGCTTAAGTCATTAGAAAGCTCTATTAGTCTGGTAAGTCTGAGACAGCACGCTCCAAACATGAGCTGTTCTTGAGATCCGAAAATATTACATATTCCACCAACTTGCACACACACAACTGACTCCAACTAAGCTAGGGCAGGGTCCAGTTGTCCAGTCCCAAGGGGAAGGAGGAATGCATTGAAGCAGATAGGCTGAGCCAGGCTATTCAGGCAGTGATTCTTCAGCTATATTTGAAGGGGTAGGGGGAGGGGGCAACACTGACAAATCAGATGATTTATAAAGGAAGTAAATATCCTGCTTTCATATCAATTCACCCCGTACCATAGCATCACCATGCTCTTCATCACGCTCTGCTGGGGACACAAATAAAGGACTTATGACACTTCTACCCCATTCTCACAAATCACCAGAAAAACCTAAGAATGCAGCATCGCGTTCCCTTTGTCCCTGTTCTCCCTGACTTGATAAACCATTTGCAGTTGAAAAATGAAGAAGAAAGTAATGGCCAACCAATTTGCAAAGTGAAAGCATTGTTTTGAAGAATTACCTGAAATCACTACAATTTTGAACACAAACACATTAAGATACATACACATGTACACATATATGTGTGTACGTATGTACATACATACATACATATATACATACATAGTCTTTAGGATTTTCAAACATTAGGATGCTATTGAATTTTAACATGCCTGAAGTATACTGCTTAATTCTTTTTGCCCTCGCTCTTGTACTACACATTTTTTTTTTAGAGACAGGTGGGCTCCCAAAGTTGTGGGTATCTAACAGCTTGAACGACACGCTGCATAGCATACCCTGAAAGAAACGGCATTCCTGAATACCTAGGATTTCCTCTGGGAATAGAAAAACCTTTCTTATACCAAAATTATGGTAAGACAATGTTCAAGACACGGAGGGCAACTTTAGCCTTGCCTTTCAAAGAGTAGAGTGTCATCTGAAGTAAGTAGGACATCACATTTCAATTCGTACTATTAAAAACTTGCGTTACACAATGAAACTGATTACCCTATGAATCACTCTGCTTTACAAGAGGCTGAACTAGCATACAGTTAATAACACAAGCTAGCCCAGTGAACATTTCTTCAATAGTCACACGATAATCCAGTACAGCATGGATGGCCTTTGACCAGTACTTTTAGACTTTACTGCTATTCTAACTGGCCCTACTTCCTCATGACAATCACATAAGGAATTGTTGCAACAGGGTGAAAATATAAACTAAAATTATAATTTCATCACCCTTCAGTATCATTACTGATGACGAAATTTTATTTTGTCCAAAAGACTTATTATCTTTACAAGCTTTTCCATTTATGAAAATATATGCATGATAAACTCTATTAGTGGCCAATAAACAAGCTTACTACCTCCATCACTACCCACTGGAAAGAGATGGTTTTTAACTATAGATTCTGCTTAAATTTGGTGAAGCAATGAAGATTGTTTCTTCCAAATCATTTTCAGTTATTTTAAGACTTCTTTTCTAATATGACACAAATTACAGGGAAATCAAAACCGTCAAGACAACTAAAGGCATTTAGCTTTTGAAACTTAGGTTCCTTCCACACTCTCTCAAATGTCTGAAAGACTAAAGGAAACAAAACAGAGCAAATAGTACATACAGAAATAAATGTCCAACAAACTAATAGTGCCCCAACCTAAGTTTATCTAAAACCTCTTTAATCTGAAAGAAGACTCTAGATTTAATATTGAAAGCAAACCAAGAAATCAGAGTATTTGCATGTTGGATACATTTCTAGCCCCTCTCCAGTTGCTCTATCAAACCTTTTAATATCACATAGATGCCCTTAAATGATGATGCCAGATGGGACTTACAGAAGGAAAGCATAACTTCAGAGAGGACGAACAAATATTCAGTCCTTATGCTTGACGACTTCTTATTTAGTGAAGGGGCTTGCCTCCTGTACTAGCAGTAAGTTGCAGCGTTAAGAGTGCAAATGCCCAGCTCCAAGCCCACTTCCAGTGCTCGACTGATAGCTCAGATCTAAACCTGAACATGCTTCCTGGAAATGCAGGCAGCTCAACTGAAAACCTAACTGAGGTTTCTACCGTGGCACAACACTAAACTGCACAAATATTTGACAGCTCTGAGACCTCTAAAGGTTTAAAGTAATATGCATTTTGTGCTAGGCTGCTCCTAGCTAGACAGAGCAGTTCTCAGCTGCTCAACCACTGCTCACTAGAGAATGTTTTCCTTTTCCGCCTCTGAACAAGAAAAAACAGCAAATGCTTAATGAAATGTTCATATTGACTAAGCTTTCACAGCATCAATAGTATAGGAACTTTGTTTCACATTCCATTAAGTTAGCTCATGACTTCCCACGCTGCACCATTTCTCCTTCACCTAGCTAAAACAGCCAACTTCATTCGGGCAAATCAAGGCAAAGTTTGCCCCCCCCCCCCCCCCGCCACACGTCCCTGTCTCTTTTCTTTTCCAACTTAAACTCATCCACGGCCAAATTAACAGCCCCAATAGTGGCACAAAGGAAGCTTTGAAGGCTGCACCGGCTTGGTCCTCCAGTTGCCAACTGGAGGTAGGTTTAATGTAATATATTCTTGCAGCTTAAAGAATTTTTTAAGGGCTTGTCTGCACTGATGAAGAGCTGGACACCCCCAGAATTACATCATCAGAGTGAACACTCACCAAAATACATTATGTTTCTCATTAATCAGACAGCTGGAATCCCACCGCGTTGTCTTCAGCATCAGCTCTCACCCAAGGCTGGCACGCAGAGCAGAGCCGTTTCATGCTACATTCGGTGGAAATGTCCCCGGCGTGGAGAGCAGTGAGCGCCGAGAGCGTGCCTCCTCCGCGGGATGAGCGCCTTGCAGCCTGCCTTTCCAGGGCTAAGATCCCCGGCGGCTGGAGAGTGCGCTGGGGCTGCCTGCTGCACTGCCCATCCTTACTGTAATCCGACTCCTCCTTGCGATGTCCTTGCCGCGCCTGTGACATCAGGACTGAGAGTACTACAAACAGACCCCTCCACCCCACCCCACCCCACCCTGGGTTAGCAGCCGCTCCATGAGGTGCTCCGATTGCCTGCCTGGACCAACCATGGCTCTCTGGAAGCTTTGACGAGCCCAGAGACTTGGGAAGGGGCGGAGTGAGGGGCGCGGGAGGCTCTCTTAAAGCGAGAAGGGTCTCGGGATCCACACAGGAGCACACAGGAGGATTTCACCACTGTGCAGGAGGGACGTGGTTAAGGCGAGTTCTGCCATTAACGTGTAAATTAGACAACACTTTTACCCCGCCCCTCCTATGAATGCCACCATTCTCTCCAAAATTTAACCTCCTCTACCAAGTGAAAAACGGCAGTATGAAGAGGGATGGTGCCGTGCTTGCGTTCTCTTTGCTGTGGGCTTGAGGGTTTGTTGTTATTTTTTGTGAGGTTTATATATAAGAGGAATAAAAGGAACGCCAGGGACCATTGCTAGGGTAATAGAGGTTTACACTTAGAAGTGATCAGATCCCAGAAAGCTAGTACTTGGTGAAGAGTAATTTTTTATTTCTTGAGTGCTCCCTGAGCTATGTTGATAGAAAGATGTAAAGAAAAATAACTGGTGATAAAAGTCACATCTCAGTTGCCCGGGATTTGCTGCCTCCCTTAGTAGGTAGTTATAAAGCACACTGAGGCTGAAATGATCTTTGACCTCCTGAAAGGGAGAGATGATTAGCCTGAAAGGCAACCAACATTGTGTCATAATTAAAGTCCAGTCACCAATTTAATATAGCTACACACACACACACTCCCATTAAATTTGAGATGAACAGTCAAGAAAGGCAAAACTTAGCAAAGCCTCTGGCTCCTCCAATGGTATAATGAATTGCAGTCCTTATCTTACATAGAAAAGGATATTAGAAAGACATCCCTGAAAGCTGTGCTGATTAATACTTAAATGCACAGCATGGAAAAAATAAACTCATACAGCACATTTCGTTTCCTAAGGACTCATCACTTTGGGAACCAATTTATGTACTGGGACATTTGAACTTATAAATTTCTATAAAAATTTATGAAATTAAGAAACAAATATAAACAAAGAACTGTAGTCTATGGAAGAACCCAACTGATATATTTTTAATCTGGGCTTTTATAAAACTATGATAGCAAATATTTCTACATTTCAATATTAAAATATTCTATGGCAATTCCTTACACAATTCTATGTCTCTTGGTGGATTTAATGTGTATAGAAATTAGGGGGCTGAAGCTCATAATAACAGCTTTCTGTGCAATCTTGCATAAAAGCTTAACTCCGATTCTACCTCTGTGAAAAGAGTGCAATGAACAATATCCTCTCTCACACTAGATTGTAAAGAATTTGGTGAGTGAAAATAGGTAAGCAAATATAAATCAGCAACATCACGGTGAATCTTAAGATAAATCTAGTACTGTTCTTTTAGAAATACTCTTAATTTAAAGCAACCAGGGGAAAATGTAAATAGTACAGGATATTAACTTTTTTACTCCCTTTTAAAAATTAAAATAAAAACAATATTACAGGCAAGTATTGAAGAAAATGCATAAATGTTTTTTCCTTTTAGACAAATGGAAATTGTCCAAAAGTACAATTAATAGTTCTTCCCTCAGGCAAAAGAACCATCTGTGGTAGAGCTTATTTATGAAGCCTGTAAGCTGCCTTGACCTCCTACATGTGCTAGGGGGCACTGTAGTTTAATGTTAGTGCTTTGGGTCCATTTGAGTTCCTGTAGTTGGAAGATGCAAGCATTGAGAGTTGAGTTTCAAATAGGAGATTTGAAACACTAAAGGACTACCTTAATCATTAATAACACCCTTGCATTTGCGTGACATTTTACAGTGAAAAGGCACTTTCACATGTCATCTTTATTACTAATTCTAACAAATTGAGATATAGAAAGGTGGATATTACAGATGTCACAAATGAAGAACTGGAGGCTCAGAGATGTTAAGCAACTTTCTCAATGATGTGATGAGGAAGAAACAGTTGTCTTACTATTTGTTCGTTGAATTTATATTAGAGTTCTCCAACAGGTTTCCCTCTTCAAATAAATGTGCTATTTATAATGGCTCAAGTAAAAGTCACCCCCAATAAAACAATGTCACTGCATGTTCTAGAAACAAATATATCTATATGGTCACAAATACATCAGCAGGGAGTATTTGGTAATAGAACATGCCAATCTTTGCCTGGTAGTATACCCCAAAAAGCAGCATGTAGCCTTTGAAAGAATTTGGCATTCTAGAAGCAACTGAGTGTAGTATCTATACAATGTAATTCTGTTCAAACAGAAAAGGAAGATGTCCTTTTAATTAAAGGTGTGTGCCCCCCATTCCCTGCAGTTAAGAGTTATCTGGACTGTAGAAGCCTAAGAAACAAACTTGTTTATCTCCGGATGGAAAACAAGTGATTTTTGTTTTAATTTTATACTTTTTCCTGTTTTACATAAACTATTTTATTTCTTTATTTGTATATATTTATAAAGAAAAAAATGCAACTTTTGATTGTTGTTGTTTGTGTGTGTGTGTGTGTGTGTGTGTGTTTGCATTTTGTACTTTGACCAGCATCTCCCTAATACTCTCGCTCTGCAGCTCTGGTAACCATTTTATTCCTGTTTCTATAGAGTTTGACTTTTTTACACTCTACCTGTAAGTGAAAGCATTGGGTATTTGTTTTTCTGTACCTGGCTTATTTCACGTAAGACAACAATGTCCTCCAGGTTTATCCATATTGTCACAAATGAGAGGATCTTCTTTTTTTAAAAGGTTGATGGAATACTATTCATATTCCGTTATGTATATATGCGACATCTTTGTTATCCATTCATCCACTAGTGGACACCTTGCTTGATTCCTGTAATACTGCAATGAACATGGTAGTACACTCTTCTTCAACATACTTTTTTAAAAAAAATTTTGAACCATAATAATATCCAAATGAAGCCACAGTTGATCTTGGCTAGATAGAGGATTGTGAACGTGCCAGCTGTGCCTGAGATGCTCTCATATGTCATCTCAAGGGAGTGACTTAGCAACTTCTAGGGAAGAATCTGGTTCATACCCTGACCTTTATCTGTCTCTAAGAGTCTGTGAGAACCTAGGAGCTTCTGAGGGTAATTAAGTCAGTTCATCTGGGGTCAGCTATAGCACCAACCTGCTTGCCAGATAAAAATATACCTAGCACTACTAAAACAAAGGATGCCTTCAAACCACTTACATATTTTGAATTAAAATATCATGGTTGGGTGAAAATTTTTTCTGTGTTCTAAGATCCAGGTAGCTGCCTGCCTTGATTTTTCATTTCATTCAAATCTTGCTCAGAGGTTTATCAGTGTACTAATTCACTCTCCTCTGTTTCCAGTTTGAAACGGCCTTTGTCCCTCCCCTGACATTTCTTAACCGCCTTTCCTCCCTTATTTTTCTTCATGGCAACTATCATCATCTGACACACTATTTTAGACGTCTGTTTATTTTTGATTTCTCTTCACTGGAATGTAATCTCAGTGAGGGCAGGGATTTTATCTGTTCAATGCTATATCTACAGTTCTTAGAAAGGTACCTGCTACTTGTCATTATACCATAAATATTTGTGAATGAGGGAATAAGTGAATGAATGAATGGGCATCCTAAGTACAGCTGTATTGTGTGTAAGACATCATACTTTTCTATGTGCCTGAAGTCAGTTCTTTGAGGTTGATGGTGTTTTGTGCAAAGTGTTTACACAAATTGAATTTGTCCATGCTTAGCAGCAGCTGTTCTTAAATTCCATTCAGTACAGATGCCAGGTGGCACTGCAGGCCACAGTTTGTGAGCGTGTTTGTCCTTTCAAATTCTCATAGCTGCATGGAGCAGAGATTTAGATTTAGCATGAGTTAGCATAGCTCAGTTGTGTCTTCCATTGCCTTACGCTTGGCTTTAGTTTAGTCTACCTTTATCTTTTATCTATATTGTAGCAATAACATTTTATCCAGTGTTCCTGATTTCAGGCTTGCCCATGTCTAATTCATTCTCCATATTAGATCCATGACTATCTTTAAAAATGGTATGATCATGCCACTCCTTTGCTCAATGTTCTTCACTGTTTCTGTATTTTATCCACCAAGGTAGTTAAGGTCTTTGACAACCAGGTCCCTATTCGCTTCTCCATTTGTAAATACTTTGTCCTTCACAGTCTTCACTGTGTGAAACCTAATGTATGGCTATAATTCGCCTGAAGACTACATTCCCTTTTACCTGCTGTCTCTACTGAAGCAATTCGTAATCAATCTTTGGGTGTCTGTTTAAATATTATGTCTTCTGAGAAAATCATTTTTCTTACCAAAAGACTAAACGAGGTGGTGTTTGTATTTTTTTCATATAGTACACTGTACTAATTCCTACTCTAGCATTTAAACTTAGTGTGGGAATTTGCCTTTACCTGTATGTAACCCAAATGAGAGAGGATTTTCTTTTTAACTCCATGACCTCATACAAATCCATCGTTTAATGAACAAATTCATTACTTATCTATTAATTCATTCAACATTTTTGAATAAATTTAACATCTTATGAAGCCTATTATGTGCCAGGCACTGCAGAAAGTACAAAGAATAAATAGGGAATGCACCTTATGAGTGCCAGGAAGAACAACAAGGCCAATATGCCAGAGTAGAGTAGATCTTAAAAAGCAAACTAAGAGTTGACTTCAAATAGGTAAGATAGAGCCCAGTTCAGTAGAACTTTTAGGCCATTAGAAATAATTTGACTTTTATTATGACTTACATGATATAACTTTGGAGCAACATGATTTGACATGCTTTAACAGGTTCACTATGGCAGATGTATGAAGAATTGACTAAAGGGAGCAAGGACAGATGCAAGGTGACCAGTTAGGAAGGCTTTGTAATAATCCAGAAAAGAGAACATGGCTTGGACCAGGGAAGAAACAGTGGTGGTGGAAAAAGTGGCCAAATTCTCTACATGTACCAAAATGGGTCCATAGAATTTTCTGATGAGTTAGATAAGCAATGTAAGATTTTTTTTTTTTTTTTTTTTTTTGAGACAAAGTTTCACTCTTGTCCCCCAGGCTGGAGTGCAAAGGCAGGCACAATCTCGGCTCACTGCAACCTCTGCCTCCCTGGTTCAAGCAATTCTCCTGCCTCAGCCCTCCCGAGTGGCTGGGATTATAGGTGCCTGCCACCATGCCTGGCTACTTTTTGTATTTTTAGTAGAGACAGGGTTCTAACATGTTGGTCAGGCTGGCCTTGAACTCCTGATCTCAGGTGATCCACCCGCCTTGGTCTCCCAAAGTGCTGGGATTATAGGCATGAGCCACCGTGCCCGGCCAAGATTTTTTTTAAAGTAGTGGATTATTCACAATTTGAGGACTGAGCAATGGAAGGACAGAATTTCCACGAAATCAGGAAAAAACTTTGAGACAACTTGCTTTGGGGGAGGTTAGAAGGTGGTCAGTGTAGGGGAATAATATTTGGTTTGACCTTCCTATTATATCCAAGTAGAAGTGTTTCATAGTAGTTTGGCTATACAGGTCTGGAGCTCAAAGGAGATGTTTGGGCTTCATATTTAAATTTGGAAGTCATAATTTTATAAATGATAATAAAATCCATGAGATCAGATAGTATCTTTTAGGAAGTATAGATTGAAAAAGGAGAAGAGGGTTAACAGTAAACACAGAGTTAAAAGAGCAAAAGCACAAGTATATGGGTAGTTAGTGATGAATATTTGTTGAAAGTGTAATAACTTTTGAATGCATATGTGTTGACATATGAATGACATGTGCTGGAAGGCTATTTTAAGCCTGAGTTGGCCTCTAGTATACCACCACTCAATGTCAAAACAGTTTGAAAATTACACAAATAAGTTGCCCATATGAAAACAACTACCTAATTCAATTTATCTGTGTAGTGTTTGAATCAGAATTTTTTAAGTTGTGTAGACACTGCTATAAACTCATAAATCAATTTTATGATTAAATTCTTACTTGATGTTTCCATACAAATTAAATGCCTGGGTCATTATGGAAAATTAATTGCCTACAAGAAAAAGTACTAACAGTGTGCTAAGGATAAAAATTCTAGAAATACCATAATATTCCAAAATTCTAGATTTCAGTGACTTTGGAGACATATGATAAATTTCTCTTTTTCTCTCTCTTTATTTATTTTTTATTTTTAGATGGAGTCTTACTCTGTCGCCCAAGCCCCAGACTGGAGTGGCGCAATCTCAGCTCACCACAACCTCTGCCTCCTGGGTTGAAGTGATTCTCGTGCCTCAGCCTCACTATAGTCACAGCCTCCGCTGGGACTACAGGAGCACGCCACCATGCGGGGATAATTTTTGTATTTTTGGTAGAGATAGGGTTTTACCATGTTGGCCAGGCTGGTCTTGAACTGATCTCAGGTGATCCAACCACTTTGGCCTCCCAAAGTGCTGAGATTACAGGCGTGAGCCACCGCACCCGGCCTAAATTTATTATATATGTGACTCTTTCTAATCTGATGGACAGCTAATAGGAGCTTTTTATTATATTTAGTAACCAGCATTGAGAGCCAGAAATCTTACCTTGGAGCTGGTTGTGGAATAGCAATGTTTATTGACTCAAAAAATAGTTGTTGAGTATTCCTGTGCCAAGTACTGTCCTAGGCGCTAAAGGTATATTAATGAAATTACAGAAACCTCTGTATACATGGAGCTTACATTCTAGAATTCTTTATCTTTCAACATATACAGTAGGATTTGGAACCTCTTTCACCTTTATCTCATACAGAGGAAATGACCTAAAGCATCTTTCAACTCATTCATTCACTGGTTACAGTTTATTGCTTCTCTCTCCAATAGCAGACCAGACATAAGGGTAGAGACATGTATATCATGTTCATACTATAACCAATGCCTCAGATGGTGTCTAAAACATAGGAGACATGCCATAAATGTATGTTGAGTGAATAAATCTATTGAAAGTCTTCTGCCTCTGGATGGTGCTTCCTACTGTTCCTACTGAGAATATAAAGTTCTATTCTACCAAGAATGCCATTTTCTGTTCTCCGTTATTTGTCTTACAAGTTTTATTCACTACCTGAATCTCAGATATTTTGTTTGTACGTTTGCCCTGATTAATTGATAGTCCTGATCCCCCTGCAATGTCCTGATCCCCCTGCAATAAGAAGCGTTACACACTTCCTTTCTGATGGTTCTCAGATTACCTCTCTCATGCCTCTTCTTCTTTTTCTTCTGTTTTTTTCCCTCACAAAGCCCTTCAGAAAGCTGTGTATATTTTTACCTAGTTTTGTATGAGGCAGGGGCAGACACTGGCCTCTCACTTTAAATGTATGTATAATAGATATTATAACCAAAAATAGATGGATACCATGTCAAAACTTTGGTAGTCCCAGATCACCTAGTATGGTGCCTCACTCATAGAAAGCCAAATAATTATAACCATCATCATCACTGGCAAAAAACAAAAAAGAAACAGTGGAGATGCTATTATAACAAGTCCTGAACTCGAGTGTTCAAGTTACTTAGCTCCCTGTTTTTCAAAGTACTTAGTATCTCAGTTGAGGAAATGAAGCATATATCCAAAAATATAACTAAAAACAAAGGTAATATAAAGTAATAAATGAATACTCTAGGACATGTGTATAAGAGTTTGGTAAAAGATGATATTATGAAGGGGTTCAGGCAATCCTGAGAAGCTACAAGTGGTGGAAGTTAAGCCCTGTCTTTAATATTGACCCGGACTGATGTAATGCAGAAAGAGCTGACAAATGACATAAAACAAGAATGGGACTGTGAGTGATGTGTCTGGGAGACCAAGAACAAATTAGAATATTAAAGAGTAAGTTTCTCAAAAGATCTTCAAGCAACGTAAGGTTGGAGAAGAAAACACAGATGTCATATTGGATGAGAACTCCCATTCCAGGAAAAAGGCTTCAATTGTATTTGACAGTGTAGGAAGTGTTTGCTGAATGAATACATAAATGAACTTCAAAGTATTTCCAAGGACAGAAATATAATAATATGCCTCCAAAGACATTTGGTGACACAATAACGTGAGTTAATACATCTTGTGTAGCAGGCTGAAAGATCTTATACACTCCAGAGATTTCCAATTTTTCTTAAAATAAAATTCATTTATGGTTCCTGGGCAGCCATTTCAGAATCAGCCCTCCCAGACCCAGACCCACCACCAATATGTTTGCAAACAAAATGAAAGAAGTAAACAGCATTATATTGAATTTCTTATTTTGCCTTTAAAAAAGAGATTCTTCATGATAAATTGAGTGCAGCGCCAGTGAATTTGGATGCTTTAGGTCATGAACATTCCATTTTTATATATACTGTGATAACAACTACATAGAGTGAGCAGAGAGACGGTGCAACTGTGCCCCAATGTTGCAAGAATTCACAAAGTAATTGAAAGTGTTTCCAAGTGTGCATAATTCTGTGCCTCCAGTCAAATACAGTAAGTGGAAATTTGTTTGGCTTCCTCTGTCAAACTGTCTGAAGTACATAAAGGAAGTGTGTAATGGGAAAACAAAATATTACAGTTTCAACATTCTTTTAATTATCTCTCAATCTCATCTTTGCTATGCTCAAACATAATAATAATCCTGAAGGCTCATCTCTGATCTTTTGGTGGATAAAATGACCAGATGTGATTGTTACCCTTGACTCAAAAGTGTCAGTTCTAGAAAATCTGCAGCATTTGTCACCATGAATACCATTTAACTGCAGCGTTACCCAAAGGAACTCCGCACAGCCACACGTGAATACAACTGGAGGAACTTAATTAATCTTGCTGTCACTTCCATGATGCTTTTCATTAGTTTTGCTGCTATCTGATCAACTGGATTTCTCTGTACTGGTAACGCTACCCATAGCCTCTTATAAAGTATTTTCAAAAGGTAAACAAAGATTCACCTTTGTAGTAGTGAACTTTTATACAGTGGGACATTATTACTGCTACTCATATGAAGGTAACTCTCACATTTCATATTTAAAATTATAAAATCATGGGAAACATAAATATCTAATCTATCTCCAACTGAGAAACTGTTTTAAACTCTATGCACAGATTAGGTATTTGAAATAAAAGGTCATACTTTTCTTTATATTATTTTCATGAATACTGATGCTCAGTGCACTATGAAGAACAGTACTGACTAAATATGGAATATAATTCATAAGAAATCTGGGCTTTTTCACTGACTATTGGAAAGCAGTTTAGCAAAAATCACATTTAACTGGGAGAACAAAGCAAACGATAATTCAATGGTAGTATTTGTCCTCTCTGTGAGTCATATTTTTGAAAGATAGGTTTAATGTGTGTATATTTTAAATATAATTTATTTATATTTAGCATTATTTTTAAATGTTATCCATAGTTTAGGGCTGACCCGTGTAAACAGTAGAACATTATGAAATGACTGAGTGTGACTTTAATGGTTAGGTCATAAAAGACAAAGTGGCTTTTGCTTCTCTCTTTTGTATCATACACTTTAGGGAACGTCACCTGCCATGCTATGAGGGTGCTCAAGAAGCCCTGTGAAGAGGTACACATGGCAAGGAAGTGAAAACTCCAGCCAAAGCCAGTACCAACTTGCCGTGTATGTGAATGAGCTGCCTTGGAAGGGGATTCTTCAAACTGTGCCAAGCCTTCACCTACCTGCAGCCATGATCAATATTTTAGTGCAGCTTCATGAGAGACTCCTAGTCAGCACCACCAGCTGAGCAACTCCCAAATTCCCGACCTACAACAACTGCGTGAGATGTTAAACATTTATTGTTGTTTTAGACCTCTAAATTTGGGGTAATATTTTTTACACGTCAATAGATGGCTAATACATGATGGAATTTTATAGTCTAGTTTTAACAATGAAACTTCTGAATAGTATTACTTAAATTGATGACAAGGTGGTCTGGAATTCAGCTGAGATAAGACAGATGTAGGATCTTGGAAGCCTGGATCCCATTTGGGGCTTGGTTTCCTTACCCATGAAGTGATAATGTGAGAATGAGTGAAGGTCATCAATCAATGCAAGAACCAACATAGAGAGGTGAGAGAAGTAATACAGCCTCAGAGGATGGGCTCATTATATGTCTATAGGTAGGATAAGATACTTTGGAGGAATGAAGAGTGTGTGTCAGTTCTCAAGGGGGTGGCTGTCACTTAGCTTCAACCAATAATAGTCACGAGAGAATGCAGATCCAATTTTCTCAGATTCTTCCTTTTTTTTTTTCTAGTTTTTTTCAGATATTACCCGAATGATAAAAATTGTATCTAACTTAAAGTCATACTGGCTTAAAATTATGATTGCAAGAGCATTTTCTTTTCCCCCTCCCCCACTTTTTTTTTGAGACGGAGTCTTGCTCTGTCGCCAGGCTGGAGTGCAGTGGCTCAATCTCAGCTCACTGCAACCTCTGACTTCCTCGTTCAAGCAATTCTCCTGCCTCAGCCTCCTGAGTAACTGAGATTACAGGCATGCACCACCATGCCCAGCTAATTTTTGTATTTTTAGTAGAGACAGGGTTTCACCATATTGACCAGGATTGTCTCGATCTCCCGACCTCGTGATCTGCCTGCCTCAGCCTCCTAAAGTGCTGAGATTACAGGCGTGAGCCACTGCACCTAGCCTTTCTTCCCTTTTCTATTTTCCAATATCTTCAGGATTATATTCAAACATCCGTTCTACTAGATTCATCTGCTCCATCCATTCTTCCTTTCCACTACTATCTCTATCCTTCTTTCTTTGCTTCGTAATCAAACTTCTACAATTCATCTACCAATACCATTTTTCTCTGCCTGGTATCATGCTTTCTCCTTACCCTGTAAAGTTCTTCTCCACTGTCTCAACTTTCTGAAATGCTGCTCATCCTCAAGTGATCCACTCATGGCACCTCCTCTCAGAAGCTTTCCTTGATTGCCATAGTCATCATTAGTGACTACTTTCCCTAGGCCTCAAGACTATAATGCTCTTTATCTCTTTGATCTTACTAGTTCTCTTTTCTTGTTTTGTAATGTAAAACAAGATGCAATGTAAATTGTAAATGTAAAGATGTAATGTACAATGTAATGTAAATGTAAACATCTAATGTAAAACCTATGTAAATATCTCATGTAAAAATCTATTTTATCACCACTTATTATCTCATCTCACAATGCCTGCCTATAATACACTGTCCAGATCTCTCTAAAATGACAGACATGTTGCTAAGGTGCTAAAAGTGTTATAGACAGACAGCCTTTCACTGCCAACCCCTAGAGGTATCATCTCAGCTGCAGACAGCTGCCTTGTCAAGGTTTTGGCCCTTGGTCATGGACGATATCCAGTGATCAATGTGGGATTGAAAAGACCTATTCATCTTGGACCAACCTGGGGCACCTTTCTACAAGCTGGATCATTCAAGCTCTAGAATACAAAAAGATGCCTTTGGTTCTATATCACAGTTCAACTTCCTCTTTTCCCTTCCACAGTGCTGACCTAGAGCCCTCCCTCATAAACATCCTGCATGCTAATCTCCATCAGTGTCTGTGACACTGTCATTGAGTAGGTACTCAACAAATGCTTGGTAGTATAACATTAAGTCCCAAGTACCTGTAAACAAGTAAGACAAATTTTCCAAAGACAAGAATATGGTAACTCCCCCCAAAATTCTTGAAATTGATGGACAATTTAGGGGAAGAGTTCACCTTCTCTCCAGAGACCTATTGATTTTGGAATTAGTCTGAGGAAAGAAAAACCCAGGATTTAAATGGACACCCTGGTCTGTGTACTCTGTCTGAGTAACAGTGATGGCTCCGAGCTGTCAGGCCTCCCAGGAGATATTCAATCATGATGTTCTTCTCTTCCTCTATAACAAAGGTAATAACTCAGCATTTTATCTTTTCTAGGGGTGTCATTACTTTGAAAAGACAATAAAAGCCTCACAAGAGTTTCTATATAGTGAAAAGTTTTCTAAAGGAGAAAAAGACCCCAATTAATTTGAGAACTAACAAATACATCAACTTTAAGGAACTTCCATAGTATTGGCATTTAAACTTCTTGGGAAATCTTTTCAAATGAATATCATGTGCTTTAGGCCTATAATATTATAACATTATATATTATAGGCAATAAGTGTCCAGGGGTGTGTAATCCCTGTGTATTTCATATGAAGTGGCATTTCCTGCAAATAGAATAAAGTACATTGTTTTAGTTAAATAAAATCATACTCTGGAGGAAAAAACAACAACTTTGCCTTGGAAAAATCTGTGATGCTGAGAAATATATGGCATCGACCCTTCGGAAACCGTGAATAGTAAGTCCTTTCTAATCCCTGCTTTGGTGTTACCAAGTGGTTTACTACCTGCTTTCAAGTCCAACACTTAATTTGGAAGACATTAAAATTTTTTCATTAATTCACTATTCTAACACATAGTCATTGAACATCCACTTGTCAAGCACTGTGAGAAGGGCTAGGGATATTGGAGTAACTGAGATAGATTTTTGGCCTCCTGGAGTTTAGTTTTCCAAAGAATGAGATACTACAATGGAAGATGGATCAATGGCTACAACAATCTGTTGAAAATGGGCAGAAAAGTAGGGAAGGATGGACAATCAGGGAGGGTAGAGAAGGGCTTTTGAGAATTTGACATGTAATATAAATAATGTGGTTAATTTGAGATTCATTAGAAATTAGTCAGACAAAGATAAAGGCAGAATATTCTGGGCATGGTTAACAGCTTATGTAAAGACCCAGAGGATAAAGCAGTGTGGAGACAAGAGCTAGAAGATGTTCAATAAGGAGAGGCAGGGGAGAGTGGTATAGTATTAGGTAGGAGAAATAGTTTGAAGGAAATTGTGAACTGCAACAAATATTTGAAAAACCACAAAGGATTTTCAGGAAAGTAATGGGCCTCATGGTTATGGATTCAAAATATAGAATGGTGAACTAATAAGTATTCAGTGGAAATAAAGCTCTCATATAATCAGATGACTTTGAGATAAACATATGCAATAATGCTGTAATCTCTGGTACAAGCCCCAGTTTTCCTTGCTCAGGTTTGCTGTCTACATGCCAGCCAATGAAACATAACAAGCAAGAATGAAAAAGATACTTTGCATGGCTGGGCTTGTCTAGTTGGAAATCACCAATCCAACCACTTTTAGAGTAAATTAATGTTTTTAGCTGTCATGGAAGCTGAGCATTGAATATAAGAATGAAAACTGAACAGTTGAGCGTTTGACAATTGACCCAGTTTAGCCTTCAAATGATGGAGTCAGCGTGCTGTGTGCACTGAATTCTATGTCACACACAGAGTGGCACTGAAGCATGGAAGAAATGACACTTTGAAGAAAATACCATAAGTTTTTAGGTTTATATGCAAGTTGTGGTATAAGTTTACATTTCTGTGCTCCCAAGCTTATTTTTTCCAATTGTTCACTTCTCTTCTGCCTACAACTTTCCTGAATAATTTCTGTCACATTATGGATGCCCCTGATTTTAAAGATCTTCTAGCATTGAGATGTATCCTTAGACTGAGGTTACCCAAAGCTGTCTCAAGTAAATAAAGTCTTAGATATCTGCAGTGGACAGAAATGTTTTATTTTTTCTCTGAAGTTTCCAAAATGAGAGTCTTTATAAATATTGTCATATTTTCATTAAATAAGTCAGTTCTTATGTTTTAGAAATACAAAAGCAGCAATTTCCAAAAGGATATGCATGTATAATCCCCCCCCCCACACACACACACAATCTGTGTATGTGTGTGAGAGAGAGCATTTGAGTGTGTGTGTTATAGATTTTACTGACTTACTTTGCTAGAAATACAAGTAAGGGATCAATACTGATGGAAAAGTATAGGTAAATTTTATGTATTTCAGAGCAGCTGCCAAGCCATTCTCTTCTCTGGGGAAATGCCTATTTCATATGAAATACACAGGGCTTACTCACCCCTGGACATAACTGATTTGATTAGGATGGCTTCTAAATGGGATTTTCTGAGACCCATGACTTGTGAGGCCTAGCTTGAAAAGATGAACCGAGACAATCATGTTTGTTCTCAAAAACATAAACTAAGAGATGGAGAAGGAAGGCGTCCATTGGTGATGGGCCCTGCAGCTAGCAGGTCATGTAGACTCACGTAATATAGATTCATGTGCAAGATGGATAAGCACCAAAAAAAAAAAAAAATAGAAAGAGGAAGAAATAGAGGTACACATAAGTGCATGCGCACACGCACACACACAAACACATACACACATACACACACACACACACACACACAGAGGGAGAGAGAGAGAATGTGCACTAGATAGAAAGACAGAAAGGCACATCTTACATGTAGGCTAAGTAGGCTTTGGTTATTCAAAGGTTTCTTTTCACATGTACCTTTTTAATTATCTCATATTTTCCCTGTGGCAACTTTAATATATGTCTGTTCCTCCCATAGTAGTATCTTATTTTACACCTTTAATTAATTGAAAGAGATTCAGTAGACTGAAACTAGTAAGAGCCATGGTCAAGTGTTGTATACCAGCCATTTGACTACATGTAAACAAGAGAAAAGAAGATAGCAGCATTGTGAAGAAAGGAAAGATAGTGGCCTAAAGGAAAACAGGAAAATCAGTCATACTGGGAGAATCCAGGGCATTTGGGAAGTGAACCAATAGTAGTTATGGGATTAATAACAATGATTTTTGCAGGAAACAGATAATGGCTTTCAGATCTTCAGATGAAAGACGTGTTTTCTTTCAATGTCATCCTCCACTGATAATTTGTGAAGATTTACATAGAAATGATGAGAATAATGTATTCCTTATGTTTTTAGTGTATTTTTTGATAATCAAACGTTTTATTATTAGAGTAATGAAGAGCATTTACTTTTGAAACATATCACAATTATTGCCTATCTGTTATGGGTACAGGACATGTGCTTATTGATGTGTTAGAACCTGAAATTATGACTTTGGTTCATGTATTCAAGCACAGTCAGAATACATTTTAAAGATGAGTTTGTGTTTGAGGAAAGAGTAGGATCATGCCATAGTAATGTGGACTCACTGATTTTGTCATTTATTTCAATTTCTGGTAACTCATTATATATCTGCTTTAAGATGCAAATCTTGAGGGAGATATTACAGTAGAACAGAGAACATTTATTGAATCACTCTGCAAGGCCCTCTATGGAAGCAGTTATGGCATGGAGAATAGAGATAAATAAGGAAGGTCAAGAAGAGTAAGATAGAATAGTTGAAACTGAAAAGAAGGTATTTCAAATGGAGTAGAGGGAGAATGAGAGGATATAATTAGTTAGAAGGAGAAATAAAGTAGTAGAGATCCTTGAAGTCAAGAGCACATAGTTAAAATTGTATTTACTGGAAACACTGCTTGTAGTTGAACCAATATACTGGAAAGGATTTGTGGCTATGGGTAAAGAAGACAGCCAGATGAGGTTCAATTAATATAAAATCTTACCTAATCTAGTACTTGAGCTCAATGGCCATATTTAGTGCAGCTATAAAATATAAAGTATTTTCAAATCTAATTCATTCCTTTCATTCATGAAAAGTGGTTAAATAATGTGTGTACAACCCCCCACCCATCCACCCTCACACACGCATGTACACACCCTAGCTATTTCTGTCTGAGCCTAAATTGAAACAGAATTTGGTAGCAAATATTGTCAGTTGAGAGCCTTACAGAAATCACAGATCTTAGAGAAATGCAAGGACAGTGTGAGATAGCCACCTTTAAATAAGACTGAAGCTATAGATGTGTCTTAGGTTTGTGTAATCATCCTACAAAATACATTTGTCTTTTTAGCTCAACTGCCACTTGTCTTTGACAAATTTTACTCATTCTTTTTTTTTTTTTTTTTTTTGCCAAGATTGAACACTATTTCTTCTATAGCATTTCATTTTGTTGCTGATAACTCTTTCACATGCTTCCTTAGCACACCTTTCTTACCAATAATACCATTTGTTATCATTGACTCCTTACTTGTCAGTTCCTTTCTAGACTAAGACCCTTGAAGGCAGAGCCAGAGTCACCACTACATCTCCAGGGTCTCGTGAGATTGATTCGCAGTAAGTACCCAATATATACCTGGTGTACAAATGAGTGGGTGGATGGATGAATGAATTGATGCGTGGTGAATGGGAAGAGAGTTAAGGTCGGGGGTGGGAAAGGAAGAGAGGGATAGAGAAGATTGAGAGAGGAGGAAGAGAAAGGATTATATATTGTGATATGAATATATGAAATGGTAGTTGAAAATATATTTAGATAAAAGACAAATATGACCATTCTTTTGGAACATTTTGGTAATTAAAGAAGTTAAATTTCTTTATAATAATAAAGCACAAGAATGCATGTAGTGTTTTATATTATCTCAAACATTCATAGCATATCCAAATGATGTACCCTTTATCATAAATTCTAGCCAAAAATTAAAAGAATGCTCTTATTTTTACATTGTCATAATTTGTCGTAATTGTTTAGATAAGTACATTCTAATCATGAGGGAACTGTAAAAACATGTACTCATTTTGTACATTTCTGGCCTTGTTGTATGTAATAACAGATATTAGAAGGAGATAACTTAGTGGGACAGAGACACAGATGAATGCACTAAATGAGAGAATCCCCAGGCCATTCCTGTCATGGGACTTAATGTCTGCAGTTTGATTATGAACAAAGGACAAAGGCCTTTCTTGAAGACAGTTATTACCTATCTTATAATCAGAATAAAATGTTAAGTAAAAGAGCACTACATCATTATTAATCATATCTTAATAGCATAATGTTAACTTCTATATATTTAAAGTAATTATATTAACATAAGAAAGAAATTTACTACTGAGGATCCTGGGAAGAAGCAGAGTAGGAAGCACCAGGAATCTGTCTCCCCACTTAGACAACAATTGCACTAGCAGAATCTGTTTGATATAACTCTTTTGGAACTCTGGAGTATATTGAAGGCTTCAAACTTCCAGGAGAAGGTTTGGACAGTAAAGTGGAGTTAATTTTGATCAATTTTAGCTCTTAGAGTAGCAGCAACCTTTCCCCAACCAGCCCCATGACAGGCAGCTGTGCACCTGCTCCTGAAATAACTTGCACATAGCTCGTAGGAACCAGGGCAGACAAAAATGACTTTGTCCTCCAAATATTGGGAATATGTGCTTTGATCACTGATGACTGTTTCTGATCACAGAGTTATAGACAAAGAGGTGGGTGGTCATTGCTGTTGTACTTCACTCCATTGTTACGAACACACTGTCACCAATTGAAATGAGTTCCAGGGGATATAACAAATCAGTAATCATTTTTTCCCGTCTTTGATTATTCTATATTTCTTCTTTTTGGAGTCAGACATTAAAGACTAGGGAAACGACTAAACAAATGGGAAATTTAGAAAGTTGACTGTGTATTCCCAGGGAAAGGCACAGGCTCAGAAAACAAAACAAAACAAAAAACAAAAAACAAAAAACCTGAGAAAGCCTTAAATTTGCACTTATGGTTAATCCTTGGCACAGGCACAGCCTGAAACAATCAACAAAACAATAAGCAATAAGCAATAAATATATAATACAGAAAGCTCTGGGGAAGGGGGTAACAGAATTTTCAGAGTTGCCACATTATTAGATTTAAATGTCCAGTTTTTAGCAAGAAAATAAAATCACAGGGCATAAAAAGAAATAGGAAATGTATGGAACATTCAAAAGGAAAAAGTAAGTCAACAGAAACTGTTCCTAAAAAAGACTTGATGACAACTCTACTATACAAAGACTTCAAAACAATTGCCTTAAAGATGTTCAAAGAGTTGAAGAAAGATGTTAAAAAAAAAAAAGAAAGAAAGAAAGAAAGTAGAATGTGAATAAAATAGAGATAGCAAGAAGAGTCAAGATGGGTGACTACATACAGCCAGGAAGAGCATCTTTCTGAGACCAAGAGACAAGACCATCAAGATGGTGGAGGAAGGGGAAGCAATGGTTAAAAAACTAAGTAAGACCATAAATAGCAAATACAATCTTGAAAATAAATAGCAAAGATGGAGGACTCACACTTACTGATTTTAAAACATACTACAAAGCTACAGTATTCAAAATAGGGTGATATTGGCATTAAGATATATAAACCACTGGAATAGAATAGAAAGCCCAGAAATAAACCCTCATACAGATGGTCAAATTCCTTTTAACAAGGGTGGTAAGACAATTCAGTGGGGAATAAATAACCTCTTCAACAAATGGTGCTGGGAAAACTGGACATCTATAGGCAAAAGGATGTAAATGGACTGTTACCTAAAACCATGTAAAAAATTAAGTCACAATGGATTAAAAGCTTAAATATAAGACCTAGAAATATAAGCTTTTAGAAGAAAACATAGAACAAAATTTCATCACATTAGATTTGGCAATTATTTCTTGGATATCACACCAAAGGCATAGGAAATTAAAGAAAAACTAGACAAACACAACTTTATAAAAAATTAGTTTAATGTTCTTCAAAAGATACTACCAACAGAGTAGAAACGCAATTCACAGAACGGAAGACAATATTTGCAAATTATATATCTGATAATAGATTAATATCCAGGATATAGAGAGAAATCCTAAAACTTAACAACAACAAAAAAAACAAGCTGATTAAAAAATGGACAAATAACTTGAATAAATATTTTTCCAAAGATGATATGCAAATGGTGAATAAGCAAATGAAAAGATGCTCAACATCACTAAACATTAGATAAATGCACATCAAAACAAAATGAGATATTTCATATGTGTTACAGCGGAAAAAAAGAAAATAACATATTGATGAAGATGAGGAGAAATTGAAACACTTGTGCATTGTTGGTGGGAATGTAAAACAGTATAGTCATTGTGGAAAACAGTATGGTGATTCTTCAAAAACTAAAAATGTGACTGCCATATGATTGAGCAATTTCACTTTCAGTTTCTAAAAGAAATGAAAATAGAGTTGCAAAGAGATATTTGAACACTTATGTTCACAGCAGTGTTATTCACAATTGCTAAAATCTGGAAGCAACCCAAGTGTCCATTGACAGATGACTGGATAACCAAAATGTAGCATACATATGTACAACTGAATATCATTCAGCCTTAAAAATGAAGAAAATTCTGATGTGCTGCCACATAGAAGGATCTTGAGAACATGCTAAGTGAAATAGCCAATCACTAAAAGACAAATACTGTATGATTCCACTTTTATGAGGTACTTAGAGTAGTCAGAATCATAGAGACAGAAAGTAGAATGGTGGTTGCTAGAGATGGGGGAGAGAAAAATGGGGAGTTGTTATTTAATGGGGATTTTATTTCAGTTTTACAAGATGAAAAGAGTTAAGGTGCTAAAGGTGGTAGGTTGCACAACATTATGAATATGTTTAATACCATTGAACTGTACAGTGAAAAGTGGTTAAGATGGTAAATTTTGTTATATTTTAACACAACAAAAATAAAATTGGAAAGACAAAATAAAAGTTATTTATTGTTTTGTGCTTTTATGCCTGGAAAGTTCAAGCTTCTTAGTCTTCTCTTTGGAATGGGTTTCTCTGTTAAAAACAGGAGTCTTTGCCCATGAAAGATTTTATGATGAAGACTCCAAAAGCAATTGCAACAAAAGCAAAAATTGACAAATGGAATCTAATTAAACTAAAGAGCTTCTGCACGGCAAAGGAACCTACATCAGAGTAAACAGACAACTTACAGAATGAGAGAAAATTTTTTGCAATCTATCCATCTGACAAGAATCTAATATCCAGAATCTGCAAGAAAGTTAAACGAATTTACAATAAAAAAACCAAACAACCCCATTAAAAAGTGGGCAAAGGACACGAACAGACACTTCTCAAAAGACTACATACATGCAGCCCACAAACGTATGTTAACAAGCCCACCATCCCTGATCATTAGAGAAATGAAAATCAAAACTACAATAGATACCACCTCATGCCAGTCAGAATGGATATTATTAAAAAGTCAAAAAACAACAGCTGCTGGTGAGGTTGTGGAGAAAAAGGAATGCTTTTACACTTGGTGGGAGTGTAAATTAGTTCAACCATTGTGGAAGATAGTGTGGCAATTCCTCAAAGACCTAGAGGCAGAAATACCATTTGACCCAGCAATCACATTACTGGGTATGTACCCAAAGGATTATAAATCATTCTGTTGTAAAGATACATGCACGTGTATGTTCATTGCAGCACTATTCACAATAACCAAGACATGGAGTCAACCCAAATGCCCATCAATGATAGACTAGATAAAGAAAATGTGGTACATATACACCATGGAATACTATGCAGCCATAAAAAGGAACAAGATAATGTTCTTTTCAGGGACATGGATGGAGCTGGATGCCACTATCCTCAGCAAACTAATGCAGGAACAGAACTCAAATATTGCATGTCCTCACTTACAAGTGGGAGCTGAATGATGAGAACACATGGACACATAGTGGGGAAACAATACATACTGGGGCCTGTCAGAGGGTAGGGGTGAGGAGAGGAGAGAGACCATCAGGGAGAACAGCTAATGAATGGTGGGATTAATACCTAGGTGATGGGATGATCTGTGCAACAAACCACCATGGCACACATTGACCTATGTAACAAACATGCACATCCTGCACATGTACCCCCAAACTTAAAATAAAATTTGGAATCAAAAACAAAACAAAACAAAACAGGAATCCAATGGAGACAACAACTTTAAAAATGGAGGCCACTGGGATGCTCTGATGGAAACAGGAGTTGGGAAATAGGGAGTAGAGTCCCTATTCCATGGAATCACAAAGCCCAAAGATTAGTCACGAAGAAGTAAAAATGTTCAGAAAAAATATTATGGTAGGTACAGAGATAGAGAGGAGTGATTACAGAAATATTTAAGAGATTTTGTTGACTAGATAAATGAAGATGGGCAGTGATGGGGTTGATGAAGGAGTAGATGTAATTAAGAATAACAGGATTTTGGCTTTCCCAGTTCAGTACCTGTCACTGAAATGGGTACTTCGAGAACTTTAAAGATGTCAAGCTTAGGGGAAAAGTTAACAAATTTGGATATGTTGTTTATAATGTTTTTGAAATGGAAATAGAATGACATCAGGCAGTCAAATTAAGGGTCTAAAACTGAGAGAATAGGTCCAGGTAATAGTATGCTATTAAAAAACCACTGGCTTTCTAGAGAGGCAAAGCCCTGACTTGTACCATTTGTCAATCATTACAGTTAAAATACTCCCACCAACACATCAATTTCATGGTATAAGTGCAAACGACATAGCCTGAGAAGAGATGAGCATAATTTACTCTTGCAAGAGAGTGCAAACCAGCTCCATCCCATAAGGAGTGATTCAAGAAGCAGGAAATCGTCAAAACTATAAAGTACTCAGGGAAAATCAAGTAAATTCATCTGGATGAGGGGTGGGCTTTGAGTATCTTTTGCTTCTGTGTCACTTATGTTTCTTTTTTCATTAACCCTTTAATGCAGGGTTGCAAAGTATTTCCAGCAAAAATTGACACCTGTTTCCTAAATCAGCTTAGAGCTTTCATTCTTGGCACCATCACTTGCTACTTCCCAAGGTCATTTGAACGTTATGGCCAGTGAGGAATTGCCTCTGCTAGCTAAAAAAAATATAAAAATAAAAATAAAAAAAGGAAGAAAGTGGGGGATAAAGGAGGGCTTGGAAAGTACTGCTTTTATTGCTCTATTATTCCAAAAATAGTCTAAACTTTCAGTAAACCTATTTACACCTCTGAGAAGCTGAACTCCTCCTGGCTATTTCTTCAGCAATTAAGACCCTATATTGTATCTAATTTCCAAATTGAAGCCTTCCATAATTTATCATGATGATTTTGGTTATTTTTACATTATTTCCTCCTCTATAGATATTTGTTGTTTTTGTATTGCCCCAAATTAAATTTTATACTGAAATGTATAAAGTATTTGATGATAGGAAATAATTAATCATTTTCTTATTGATTTAAGAATATCTTTCTAGGGTAAATTTTTAGATTGAGCTATAAATAGTACACATTTCTTTCTAGAGCCCATTTGTATAAATAGTGTTTTCCAGCAATTATAAAATTAGGACAAGCTCTTTTTTAAAAATTTGAAAAATTAAAAAAAATAATGTAAAGAAGAAAATAAGCACTCATAATTCCTTACCAAATACTACTAATAGTATTTTCTTTCAGGTAGTCAATTATGTAGTTTAATATATTGTGATATACATTTTTTACATATTAAAATTTCATAGTATTTCTTTGTATTTCAAATTTTTGTATATTATACAATCAAAATCTTCTCTATGTCATTAAAATTATGCAAAATATGTTAATTATTTAATTATATCCTATATTATGAGTGTGTCATATTTACATAAACATTCTTTTATTTTGGACGCTTATTTTCCAGATTTTCATTGTTAAATATGGAATGGCAATGGACATCCTCCTCCATTAGTTTTTGCGCTTATTACTTGTTGCTTCCTTGGATAAAGCCTTGAAATGTAATTACTAGGTTAAAGGGTAAAATTGCTGCAAATAATTTTGGTACATACTGTTCAATTGCTCTCTCAAAAGGTTGTTCCAATTTACAATCACATCACATGAGCACTGTGTGTGACTGCTCAGTTTCACTCCACCATAACCAGCATTGAATATCCTTTAAAAAAGAATGACATATGTGTGTGTTAAATTTGATACACAACAACTAGCATTCTGTCATTATTTGTATTTATTATTATTTTATTAAGATAAGTTAATGATTAAAGGAATTTTGTAAATTTGTCTTCCTGTCCCTTGATCGTTTTTCTATTGATGATAATGTTTACCTTACCTAAGGTACTTAATGTAATTTAGAGATAACTAAAAAAATAAACTTTACATGAGATTCTGGAAATATAATTTCTAAGTGTAGCATCAGCAATTATCATAAAAAGGAAAGTAAAGTTGAACCAAGAATATATACACGTGATGTTTACAAATCATAATTACACAAAGCAAAAAGAAACATTATTCTTTCTGGCTACTAGAACCCCATGAGAAAGGCACATTTGCTACTCCTGTGGGCAGAAACTGAAACTTTTTCTCCTGTCCAAAGGCACAGATAGGTTTTAGAGTGAATACTAGCTCCAGAAAGGTTCCCAGTTCTCTCCCCATAGCTGCTGAACAGCGCTATGGAGGAATCCTTGCAAACAATTGCTGTGAGCTTTAGATATGATTTTCTAATTCTCTCTTGGCCCCCAAACATGCTACTTCCTCAGCCTTTTCCCCACATGGGATCATGTTGCCAATAATGTCTTTGGTACAAATTTGAATTCATCAGGCTTGAATTTAATTACATTATGTAAACTAGAAAATGTCCCCAGTAGGTTTTGAAGGAATAGCTTCTGTATGCAATTGCAAAGTTCTGTTTTGTTTAAAATATTTGCATTTTGATAAATCCACTCCGACTCAAACCAGTTTTTGATCTTTGTCAATAACTCATTTTCATCACATCAGCCTGAATTTACCTTTTAAAAAAATAAATATTTATAAAATTCTGCATAAAAGCCTTTCCTCTATTCTACATCCTCCCTAAGTGCCCTCTCTCTTTACCCAGATTGGGGCAGGATGGCAAGAGGAGATGGGCAAAGCATCATTTTCATGGGTTATCTCAGCACCAACATAGTTGACAGATAGTCACCAAGTTCTGAATGCAGCGTATTCTCTGACATTGCATTGGGAAGAAAGGCTTTCAAAGCGATCAAATAGAGAGAGAAGAATCATTTGAAACACTATAAGAACTTCACACTCAAATTCATTATAACATTTGTGAAGTTGCTTACATAGATCTTCCCATTGGAGACGGCGTCTTTGGGCCTGATTTTTCACCCTTCTTCATATCCATGCCCTTTGCCATGCAACTTTGTAATTCTTTCTCCTAATAAGGCATACTATATTTCAACTACTGCCTTATTTTGTACTTGGTTTTGTGACCAGTTTGACTAATAGAACGAGCTCTGATGTATTTTAGCCTAGCTTTCTTATGTCTCTGGCATCATGATGAGAAAAACCTACCCTGCTGAACCTCTTAGTCCAAGGAAAAAGAGAGATATGTGGAACAGGGACACCCTAGCTAGCTTAAAACCTGACATAAGAAGCAGAGCTGTCTGGCTGAAGCAAACCCATCCAGCTGATCCAAACCTTGGTCAAACGGACCCCAGAGGATATGCAGTGTGTCTCCAGTAATAGACATAATACGTAACTGCTGCTTTAAGTCAATGAGTTCTAGGGTGGTTTGTTAAACAGCAATGGCAAACTAATATAATTCCCTTAGAAGTTTTAGCAACTTACAACATACACACTCGATGCAAAAATTTAAACACTCCACAGTTAGAAAGAAAGCCAATCAGTGCCTCTCGTTTAGAAACAGTGATACCCAATTTTCTCAGGCTCTTGTTTACCACTTCTGAGATGTGCCTCTCACTGGAAGCATTTTCATTTATTGGCTTTTAAAGAGACATTTCTCACCACAAGCACACTTATTTCTCCCCACAACACACCTAGCTCTCTCTCTTCAAAGCTCCTCCCAACTATTTCATTTTTTTCCCTACCCGCGGAGATACAAAGAGCCTGAGTGAAAGGTGGCATGGCTGAGTTCAGAAATAAGGCAAGTCTCCCATTTCCTATTCATCTCACAGGGGTAATCTAAACATCCAAGCACCCTGTAGTCAATCAGGCAAGCTATCACTGACAGCTCTTGAAAGATTCAGAGAAACAATTCTGATTCAGAGCATGGCTCGCAAAAAACAAAATCTACAATCAGATATGTGTGTGTGTGTGTGTGTGTGTGTGTGTATGTCTCAATTGAGGCAGAAAAATCACATCACATATCTTTATATCACATCTGATTTCTCACAATACAAAAAGAGGACTATATTTAATTTTATAATTTAATTAAAAATAATTTTAAAAATCCAAATAGAAATTCCCCAAATGATCTTGTTATAAGTCAGTTTTACCCAAATCAATAAGCCACTGTGGTTAAGTGTTTGCTAAACAGCCACAAACTCAAGGAAAAATATTGTGATGAAAAGACTATTTTAATGAAACAAAATCACTGTCTGGCACATAGTCTGGAACATTACTATATGAGGACCAGGTCCTATTAATATCCCTGTTTTTCTAAAGACAACAAACCTAGCCTGTTACGACAGTGAGAACTAAATTTTGACCCATGGAGAACCAGGTTGGAAAAGGAGATATTCTTCCAAGAAACTCTCAGGAAGTGGTTATCTGGTGGCTGACATAAAGGTATACTGTTCTTAGGCTTCTGGTGGCAAAAATCAACCACAGTCAGAGCTGGGACATGGAAAACGCCTAGGGATAAACCACCTGAAAACATTACCTTCTCAGCTCCAATGACAAAGCCACAGACATCAGTGTCATTAAGACCACTGGGCGTTTCAGGATACAAACCTGCCAAATGCAATATATTCTGTAAAATAATATTGAACAGATTATTCGGGTCAAATTGATTTCTAACTCAGTGATCATAAGCCCCAAATAGATCAAGGATTTGTATCCTGAAACCTGTCTAAATAGCCCATGTGGAAAGATAATATATATATACTTTTGTCTGCTTTATAAGAATGTGAGGAAGAAAACACTAAAGAGAGCGGATTGTTGCCTTTATATAAATAGTATGGCCGAAAGCACAATGTTTAATTTACTACATTTTGGATGTAATGAAAAGGCAATTCAAATATCTATCATAATTAATGACTTCAGCACATGGAATTTATACAATAGGTGTTTCTGAGCATTAGAAATAAAAATACATTTTTGATTTGAGTTCTACTTAGAGAAAAAGAAGGGGGTAAAAACTTAGCATTTACTGAGCGCCTTCTCAATGTCACTCACTTTACAAATGTAAATTCATTTAATATGGTACAGTAAAGATCTATGACAAAAGAATAAGGAGGATGAAGCACATTTCTATTTAGAACTCCAAGTTCCCAGATATCTAGACATGTTTATATTAGTTGCTGAGTACGACTTTAGATTTAGGGAGGATCTACCAACTCATTTATTCCAAATAATTTATTCTTTTTGTGGTCCTCACTGTATTTCCTCATACTTAGTCCAAAAATTAAATTTTCATTAAAAAAAACCAATTCAGAAGAAATTCTGTCTCCAAATGTAATACCAGGCATTGTCTCACAAGACTGCCCTGCTCACTGGAAAGAATAAAGCCAGATGGGAACATCCATTGTGTTACATGAAAGTGACTTTCAGGATTTGACTAGCATATTAGCGAATAGTCCACACCCACACAGAAACACACACAACCATTTACGCAGGAAATAAACACTCTGGAGAGCCAACAATAATAGTAGGAATATCAACAAACCCTTACATAACATTTACTGTGTGTCATGCACTGATATAACTACTTTACTTATATTATACACTTCAACCTCCTTAACAATCCTATGAGACGAGTTTCACACATTTCAAAGGAAAGTAATAGACTAATAGAGTGCTCATGGCCGAAGTGAATACTAGATGTAGGGCATACTATCATTGCGACTACTACCAGGGGATTCATGTCACAGTTTACTGAGTTTTCCCCTGACATTTTCCTCTTCCTCACCTACTTTTGTTTCTACTGCTCAGCCCTCACGTTCTTTCTCAGTATCTTCCTTATATGGATACTGCATGTATCTGTACTACTTATTGGTATTACTCATTTACTGAAAAATATGAATACGTTTTCTTTCTTAATTTTCAGAGTGAGTTTGTTGAGTATTTACTTTTTCCTTTCTCTTAGAACACTTCAGATATGTTAGGGACTAACAGTAGTTCACATATGAAAGTGCTACTAAAGCACGAAGTATCTTTCAATGGACTAATTGTACTTTACATTAGACTAACAACTTTCTAGTAGGGTAACCCACAGAACCTTCATGGGGCTACTGAAATGTCCTCAAATCTTTCTTCTTCAACTTTCACCTGAGGTATACTTCTCCATCAGGTCATCAATAAGAATATTCAGATATCAGCAACAACAAAACCAAGGATTTTCTGTAAGATCCACGTAGTAAAACAGCTTTGGCTGTCCAAAATGGTTGACATTTAGTAGTGCCAGTCAAGTGGAGGACACAATGTAGGCACTTATCTTCGTAAGGCACTGACATAAAATCTCCAAGTTGAGAGCTGACATAGCAACTACTTAAATCATCAACATTTGAAGTAAATCAGTTTTGGATCCCCCATAATTGAGAAATTTCAAGGCAATAATTTTAATGGTTTCCCCCAGACTGAGATGGAGAAGCTAAGAGATAATAAGCAAGAGAGGTCACCCAGAAGAGATATGTAAGGTCAGCTATAGCGTTCCTTTAGAAGATAAAAAGTATAAGACAAATGTAAATCTGGAAAAAGTATCTCTTTATTTCAAAGAGAGAGAAAAGGGAAAGAAAAAGAAGGAATTTTAGGAAGGAAAAAAATAACATTTTCAGAGAATACATAGTCTGGAAGAGTGAGCGGTAGCAATCTAAACCTCTTGCCTATGTAGGATCGATACCCTTCCACATCTAAAATGGATAAAATATATAAAATATGCCCCAAATTCCTAAATCATTTCAACTCATCCTTACACTTCATCTGAAAGTAAATCTGGCATGGCAAACATTAAATGTATCAAAGATGGTGCCAAGAAGTGTCAAAGTCTTGAGTTCTCATACCATGTGTCATATTTTGAGAAAACAAATAATTCTTTATGGAAAGCTTTTTTGAATAATGGTTTCTTTGCCAGCTATTTCAGATAAGTGTTTCATGAATCTTGACTCTAATAATACCTCATATAAAATCAGGCCAAAGAATGACTTAGGATTCCTTACTGTTCTTGATGACATGAGCCAGACACCTTAAACAAACACTTAAGTCTTCTTATTATTATTACGACACTCGAGCTCATAATATTAAAGAGTATAAATATAAACAGATATTTGGAGGCTCATCCCTTTACCAGACTGACAGAGAAAAATTCTTACAAGTAGATTTCTGGCCCATAGGTCAAGGTGAATCAAATAATTGACCTCTCCAGCAATGGCATTCAACCCAAAAAGGAGTTTTAGTATTTAAGTGAAAGCTCAAAGGGCTAAATGAGGATAGAACAACTAGCAACTTTCATCACTCCTCAAGCTGATGAAAATTGCCTCTACGAATCAAATAGCACTTTGCTTTCTTGGCTTTCTCTCCTCCACTAGGGGAAGACTCCTCTGCACCCTATATTCTTTGCTCCTCCTCTGTGGAAAGGGACTCATTTTATGGCTTGGAAGCCCTCTCATCATCTGATGCACTTTTAGCATAATTCATTCAGGGACAATGCTGCATTGCTTTTCATGGTGGTCCATCTCTGCTCCTGTGAGAGCTGTGCATATGTGCCTGTCAGTATTCAGGTGCCCCAGCAAGGAAGAAGACAGTTGATACTTAGTAGTGCCAGCCAAGTGGAGGTCACAGTGTGAGCACTTGTCTTCATGAGGCATCAACATAAAATCTCCAGGTTTAGAACTGAGGGAAATGACCTGCTACCTGGAAGAAATTCAGGAGTCAGAGAGTTTAAATACTTCTTTTATAAATGAGGAAACTGAGGCATGGAGAGAACTAGGAGGTTCGTTTAAGGTCACCAGTTAACTCAAGACAAATGAGCTTCAGGGTTGTTTTATCTAGACTTTGATCATTTTAATTGTCACACTGTGCAGAGATGATTAATGTCATTTGTGTCTCCTTTTCCAAACTGTATTTACCTTTAAACCTCTCCAGATTTGCTATCTCCGTGCTTTGAACAGGTTACTTAACCTCTCTGAAATTGTTTCCTTTTAAGTAAAAAAAGCATGCCTAATATACATGACAAATGTAACTCTATTTTTCTTAGGATTATTTGGAGAATTAAATTGGACAAGATTTTTGGAAAATATGGTCTACTACTTTTACGATGTGTCTGATATGTGTTAGTTCTCTACATTACTTTTAGCGTGAGAGCGATAAAATGCATTGAAATAATAAAAATGTAGGTCATGGTATGATTTATCAGAGGATGAGGTGGGAGGAGGAACAGAAATGTAATTTAACCTGGTTATATCACATCCTGGACAATTAGGCTTACTTATATGAAAATTCGTTATGCAATTATAATTGCATTCAGACTCAAAGAAGCTAACTATTAACTAAAATGTTCACACCTCAACTGCAATTTCTACTTAAAGCCCTGACCCTCACCCTGCTATTCTTGCTAGATCTTCATGATTGGTATGTGATCACTACACTCCTGATTTTTGGATCAATATTTCAAGATTTTCATAGGAGGCTAACACAATATTTCTTTGATAAATTCTATTTATGAACTTTCATGTATTGGAATTTTCAGATTGTAAATACATGGCATCTGAAACAACCTGAAAAATGAAGAGCCTGGATAGGTAATGAATAAGCCATTAATAAATACAAGGGTTTATGTGCAACGGATTTAGTATGGTCAGAACTTCCATTAAATTATATTCAAAATTGGGCTCTCCCAGGGAGTCTCAAATATTTCCAGTGGAACAGAGGGAAAAAGGAGAGCCAGAGTAGAGACTTTCAGTGAAAATCTTTTGAGTGGGAGAAGGGAAACAGCTTCTCCTAGGAAGACATTTAAATGCTACTATACATAACCATTTGACAAAAAATTTTTGGAGAGACCTTATTTTTCATTGACTGTCTACCTACAGCACAAATTCAGAAAATCACCCTCAAACACCTGGGACACTCTAACAGCATTGTTTAATGTAATAGCACTGAGCCCTTCAGACAGCCCATTCAGTCTCATTGCATTCACAATCAGCAGTTTCTCTGTCCTTGTTCCCACCGTGTCTGGCTCCTTACCTGGCTTCTCTGCATGCACGAAGAACACTGTAACAGAAGCACAATGGCACCAGGTAAAAGATGCTCTTTACAAATAATAATATAATAAAATAGCAGCTTCAGGCAAAGTCAACTGACTTTTTCCCCTTTACAAATGTGGGGACATTTATTTGAATAAGGAAACATTAAGAAGCTCACAATAGAGCGAGGGAAAGTCAAGCGTTTCCTAAAATATCTTGATCGACACCCACTTCCTATGACAAGACTAAAACTACAGTATGTAAGCAAGTCTTCCAGAAAGAAAGTGGTGGCAGAGATTTCTTTTTTCTTTTCCTTTTTTTCAATCAGGACTCATAGACCGCAGTACAGTGTTATCAGCATTGCCAGACTAATTCAGCAGGCAGTCAGGTTCTCTCATACACGTGCTTATCAGTCTCCTGTAAGAAGTTTGTCATTTAGTGAACTATGGGTATTAGGAACAAGTTACTGGAAGAGAAGTCTGCCAAGAATAAAACTTTAAAACCAGCTTATAAAACAGGAGAATGTTATTATGGCTTCAAAATTGTTTAAAAGCAAACTATAATTGGCCATTGGGTAGACATTCTTAAAAATAGAAGGTCTCTTCCTAGCCAATTCTCAGTGTGGGTCACTTATTTACTTACCTTTTGGTGTTACTTTGAAAAATATGAGCACACTCACATTAACCCTGTTTTTTTGGCACTGAGAATTTCTAAGGTTGATGCACTTCCCTTTTGTGTGCTTTAAGTGTGTTAATAGATAGATTTCAGATAAATGGAAGCTATAAAGAAATTCAAATCGTCTACTTTTAAGTAATGTGTAAAGTTATAAAAATATAAATTTAGATAGAGAAAAATTTTGCCTGATTAGGGCATAGACTAGGTGAGGGCAGTAAGGAATTTTGTGTCTCACACACACTTGGACAAAAAATTTAGATAAATCAAGATAAATAGTACTTTATTTAATTAATTAATTTATATATTTTTAAATTGTATATATATTTAAGTATACAACTCGATGTTTTAGACATTTCCTATTGTAAGATATTTTTAAAAGTCATAATTAATACAAAAAAGAACCTATAACAAAGAAAATATCAAAATTTTAAATAAGGACAGGGTCAATTTTAGTGATTTCTCTCCCTGCCTTAGGCTCCAACATGGCTCCACATGGCAATGTTACTGATCGTGATTTTTATTTCAAAATTCGATCTTTAATGTATCGTGTACTTTTTTGCATTTTAATTTTTTAAATATTGCATTCAAATATTATTTATCTTGATTACTGAGGTTTTTGGCGACACCTTAAATTCTATGACTGAGGCAGGTACTCACTCGCCTCATCCTAGTTTAGCTCTAACACAGATGCACACACACAATCCATGCATGCACTTCACAGTAGCATCACCCCTGTTTCTCTGCACTGACTGAGGAGGTTGGATTTGTAAAAACAGAGGATGAAAGCTGTTTAATAATTTGCCCCCAAATCACATAACTATTAAGAGGGCATCTAGAATGGGAACCCTGGTCTGTGGTATATCTGAGCCCCATATTTTTTCTAGCTTCACTGAGGAATAATTGACCATTAAAATTATATATATATATATATATATATATATATATATGGTTCATAACTTGATGATTTCATATACATGCACACTGAGAAATAATCACAGTTAAGCTTATTCACATATTCATCATTTCCTATAGTTATCATCATTTTGTGTGTGTGTATATATATGTATGTGTGAGAACACTTAAGAATGTTCTCACCAAATATTTGCCCTCTTAGCAAAGTTTCAGCACACTATACAATATTAATAACTATAAGTACAGTGTTGTACATTCGATGTCCAGAAACTTGAATAGCTAAAGCTTTGTACCCTTTAACCATCACCCGCTTTCCAGGTATCTCCTCAGCCCCTGGCAACCACCATTCTACTCACTGATTCTATAAATTCCACTACTTTAGATTTCACATATAAGTGACATTTGGAAGTATTTTAACCATTTTGCTACATTGTCTCTCCCTTTCTGTTCATAGTTATCACAACACAATAAATTTAATTCAACAAACGCCTGTTAAGTATCTATTCCATCCCTTGTGGCACTTTGCTAGAAAATTTGAAGGTAAATAGGACACTTTTGTTTCATGACCCAAGGAGAAATATATAAATCTATTTGACCAACTGTACTGAATGTGGCAATTGCCTTTGCCCCACTGATTAGCCTGCAATCACAAAAATTCAATACTTCATTTCCATAGAGGCTGCATTGGCAACCAAGCTTGACCTTGGTGTGAGAAAGCGAGAAACAAAAGCAAGAAGTGTCGAGTATGTGACTTATCCCAAGTGCTGTTACTTTACGATTTTTTTTCCATGTGACTTCATTTAACCTTCATAAAAATCATGTGTGATACTGATGCTTTTATTGTTCTAATGGAGAGGTTCTCAGAGGTTCATAATCTGTTCAACATCACAAACATAAACAGAACTGGGACTCAAACTCAGCTTTCTTTGACACTTCTTTTCTAGGATTCCTCACGAAGGACTTTATAAGCTTCTCTAAGTGCTAATACTTCCCTACTGCCTGTGTTGGGAAAAGACAGGTCACTGTGTCCTGCGCAAGCATGCCAGTAAATGTCTTTACTAGAAATGTTTTTGACAGTCCCAGTCCAAGAAAAAGCCAAGAAAGGTTTGAGAACACAGTACTTCTTTAGGGAAGTCGACTTTTTTTTTCTTCATTGTTTGCTTTGGCATATTTCAGATTTTAAACGTATACAATTCACAGCAAATGGGATATAGTGCCTCCAGAAAGAATTATTCAAAAGTCTTTAATCAGAAATTTTGTTCTCATTTTCAGTGCCCTGAAACCACGTAGCTTCTCTTAGTACATTATCTTTGAATCAATCTATGCTAGGCCATCAGTAAGAAAAACAACTTTCAAATATCTCCCATTGTGCAAAAACTATGATCTGGAACAGTACAGCATTAGTGGTGACAGAATAATAAGGCCATTTATACTTTTCTGCTTGGTAATTCATAAAACCAAGTTGCATCTAAGTAATTTTTTTAGAATTATGCTTTTGCCATGTCTGTGAACATATGCTAATGAATGAAATCAACAGATTTTCTTTTTTTTTTTGTATAAACAAACCTTATCTTTTAAACCAGAAACAAATTCCCAAGCTAAGTCTCCAAATATATTTTCCTAAGCCCATGTGAAGTAGTCCATTATATTATTTGGGGAATTATGCTACAAAGAAAAAGATGAAAATTTTATATTTATTTAAACCTAATAAGAAAATAGTGTGAATTGAACACATATGTTTATCTTCATTCTTGCCTGAAACCACACTTAAATGACAAGGAATTTTAAAAAGTATTAATCAGTGAGGGCATAGTAATAAGAGAGCATACAATAATATATAAGTGATATCAAACCATTTTTGGAAGATAAAGAGAATAGAGGAAAAGATACTTGATAAAGCAGAGTAGTGGAGGCTTCAAGTAAGTATCTGGGGGGTTACTGATGAAAGATGAGCTCATTGAACTCTCAGATCCTCTAACTGCTCAATGACCGAAGGTGTGAGACACCTCAGGTGTGGGTGCGAACAGAGAGCATACCTCCTCCCTCTCCTCTCCTCTCCTCTTCCTCCAACTGAAAAAATGGACTTCGAGGACTCACTAAGTGGGACGTGGGCACAAAGAAAGGAAGTGGTGAGAAGTGAGAAGCTAAAACAAAAATAGACATATTTAGTTAAAGTCTAAAAACTAAGTGGGAATACCCACCCCTAAGCCCTGTGCCCCTACTCCTTATCCAGATGCTAATACCCAGCACACCACTAACCCCACACACTGTCCTATGGGAGAGTAGAAGCTCTTCCTCAGGAGAAACAGAAAGATCCCGCAGAAATGCCGTCCAGACACTCACATTTTGGAGGCTGTCAAGGAAAAACAAGCTTTCCACCCAATCGCCCTGCAATGAAAGTCACCAGGCCACAAGCTCTGCCATCAATTCATCAACACGTCATTCTTAAATACGAATGGACAGGAAGATCACAACATATTTGGGGAAAGCCTCCATCATGAAAAGCAGAGGCCAAAACAATTGAGGATAAAATTCAGAGAGGCAATGTTAGCGGAAGAAAAGGGTACATTTTTTTTTTTTTAAAAAGAGAGCAATAGTTAATAACCTCAGAGAAACAGAAATTAATATTGCACCCATTTAAAAAAAACAAAAGAATGATGTGATGCAAATGAGCTAAGAAGAGCTCTAGGAAATTAAAATTATGATAGGAATAATTAAATTCTCAATAGAAGTATTAGAAGCTAGTTAAAGATATCCTCCATAGAGTAGAAATAGAAAGACAGTGAGATGGGGCGGGCGCAGTGGCTCACGCCTGTAATCCCAGCATTTTGGGAGGCCGAGGCTGGTGGATCACCTGAGGTCAGGAGTTGGAGACCAGCCTGGTCAATGTGGTGAAACCCCGTCTCTACTAAAAATGCAAAAATTAGCCGGGCTTGGTGGCAGGCCCCTGTAATCCCAGCTACTTGGGAGGCTGAGGCATGAGAATCGTTTAAACCTGGGAGGTGGAGGTTGCAGTGAGCTGAGACAGCACCACTGCACTCCAGCCTGGGGCATAGAGTGAGACTCTGAATTACCTAAAGAGATAAATGTGACATGTGACTCTGTCTTTAATCAGAAACTTTGTTCTCATTTTCAGTTCCCTGAAACCAAGTAGCTTTTCTTAGTACATTGTCTTTGAATCAATCTATGCTAGGCCATCAGTAAGAAAAACAACTTTGAAATTTTTGAGACACTACATTTTTATTTTTCTGTTTCTTTTTTAAATTTTTGATTCTGGGGCATATGTGCATTTTTACAAGAATAAACTCCTCCCTGCTCTTCCTCTCCACTGTAAGATATGCTTCATTCAAAGGAGGCAACAGTCTTGCTAGGGACAACGTGAAATACAGGACATAGGAATCTTAGGATCCAACAACTGTAAAAGTTCAGAAATGTCCAAGGTGCTGGCCAATGTGGCCAATGAGGTGCTGTGCTAAAACAGCTGCACAGAAGGCCTCGAGACCTGCTGGTCTAGATTAGGGCAGGAGGTCAGACAGCATCAGGACAGAAGAACAAACAAAGAATGGAGCAGATAGATTTCCTGACAGATGAGACCATGTGCTATTGAAAGTTGTAGAAAAAAGTATCTTTCTTGCCTGGCGCGGTGGCTCAAGCCTGTAATCCCAGCACTTTGGGAGGCCGAGACGGGCGGATCACAAGGTCAGGAGATCGAGACCATCCTGGCTAACACGGTGAAACCCCGTCTCTACTAAAAATACAAAAAACTAGCCGGGCGAGGTGGCGGGCGCCTGTAGTCCCAGCTACTCGGGAGGCTGAGGCAGGAGAATGGCGTGAACCCGGGGGACAGAGCTTGCAGTGAGCTGAGATCCGGCCACGGCACTCCAGCCTGGGCTACAGAGCCAGACTGCGTCTCAAAAAAAGAAAAAAGAAAAAAAGAAAAAAAAGAAAAAAGTATCTTCCCAACCGTAAGCAAGTAAAAAAATTAAGACAATATTTAACTCCTAGAAAAACAAAAAGAAATTATTCAATAAAGCAAAAGTAATTATAGGCCATTACTTGGCTCCACCATGAACAGTGGATTCAAAGGCATAATAAAGAAAACACAAATACTGATTTAATCAAATTCATAATATAATTATCGTTGGAGAATGGGGGAGGGTATCTGTGGCATTCTAATTTAGAAATTTGAGATATACTCCCTAAAATGATGAATCAGCCAAGGGCAATACACTCCTGTTGTTAGTAAGAAAAATATAAACCCCAGAAGAAATATATAGGATAATTCAAAGTGGCAGATTCCACTGATCAGGACTTGGGAGTGGGGAGGGCTAGGGCAGAATGTTGGTCTTACTGTTGTTGTTCTAAACCTTAAAGCACTATCTGACTTTCACTCAACTATGGACATGTGTTCATTTCTTAAATGCACACACACACAGACACACACACGTACGCACACAGAAATATATACAAATAAAAAGCAAAAAGCTTAATAGATTCCTTTTAACTACCTTACTGCAAATACCTCTTTCTGAAGAATAAATGTAGACATCACTGATTTACATGGTTAGAAAAGAGTCTCATTTGCCTGTATTTAGAAAATTCTTGATTTGCATGTTTATGTAAAAAAAGCAAGGAAAGAAATTAAATACTAAACAAAGATGTAAAATGCTTAAAATATTTCAGCAAGATAGCTGCATTATCACATATACCGTAACCAATTTGGGGCCATAATAAACGAATATTCTACGACCTTTGTGCATGTGGCTCCTTGGGTTCTTTTAACTTGTCAATGTTGTCAGATTATGACAAGAATATTGGGTAAGGGGATGAAAAGCCCTTAACAGGAAATTGGCTAATACAGTCAGACCTTAAAGTGAAACACTTTGAAGCTGTTACTAGCCTTGGATAGATGTACATGAAATCTTCAGTAACTATTAAGGGCCAACTATGAAAGGGCCAAGATGTAGAGTATAGCATATATATATATACTACAAAACAAACACACACGTAACTATCTATGCTCATGGATAAAAAGACTTTGGGAGGACATGCATTAAACTGCTAACAGTGTTGGCCTCTGAGGAAGAAGTCTAGGGGGACAGATTCAGATTTCATTTAAAACTCTTTCATACTCTGAGCTTTAAAAATCGATGCATATGTGGCTTTTTTTTTTTAATAAAAGAGTGGCTCATAAAGATACATTAGATGCCAATTCTCATCGTACTCCTGTTAAAATAGATGGTGTTGAGGAAGAATGGAAAGATTGATCAAATTATACAAAAGGCAAAAGGAATGATGATCTTACTTATGTAGCACTAACACAGAGTTATCTGTTGGTAATAAGATTTGAGGTGACTGCTGTTTCTTTGTAATTTTTTTTGAAGTTTAACTCTTTTCTACAGTTATACTTGTATTTCTTTTAAAATGAAAAAGATTACAGAAAAAATAAAGAGAAGAAAATGTCTTTATCAGTTCTCTAGGGCACAGAAGATGTGCAGTCAGAATGCAGCTTTTTTGGAAGGGGAGGTGAGCATCAGGGTATTACATTTGCAGATGGACTTCATACCCAGCATATGGGAAATTTTCTCAAGGAAAATCATTTCTGTAGAGGCACGAGTTGCTATTTAAACCTTGGCAGACTAGGTCTTTTTACGTTTGACTTTTCTCTCTCCATATGAGAATTAAGCATATGCTCAGATTTTCTTAAGGAGTTTCCTTATTATTGAAGTTAATTTTTTTCTTCGTAAAGATTATACATGTATATAAAGTGAAATTTGACAGCTTAGATTTTTTTTGCTTGTCCTTTAGGACTATTTATTTTTTCTTCTTGCTTCCTAAGTTGTCGGATATGTTACAACAAGGGGTAAGAAACAAAAAAACCAGCATAAACCAATGTGAAGAAATATACAGAACTAGTGGCACTTGAGCCAAGCAGGCATAGCGCCATTTCAGAATAACAAGCAACTTTATTCTCAATTTACCAGAGGTTATAGCTCTAAAAATCACAAGTACTTTTCATGAGAAGTAAATGCCTTTATAAAGGTCAATGCAGCATTTATAAGCTTTATTGCATGTTTTCTGTCCTTTTCTGAGGTATGTAAAAGGAACACAATACCCATTTTTTTTTTTTTAAAATCAGTCTGCTGCAACGTGACTAGGTAGAGCAATCGCTTTGCTTTCGACTAAGTAAGCTGTTTCGATGTGGGGCCATTTTTAACAACAACAACAACAAAAACCCAAAAAACAAATTCCTTTAGTGGCTCAAAGTAAGAAACAAACAAAAAATATGCAGTGGCATGTGCTATTAGGGGACAAATGAAAAACATTGAACTCTGAGCAATAGTGACAAGAAGCAGGAGGTATCACAAAAATGTCTTCACTTCAGATAATTTGCCCCTTAAAATCAGAGGTTTTAAGGAGGAACTCCTTTCCCCAAGAAGAAGTCTGGCTCCTTCAACTTCCTGTCCTGCTTTGGAGACAAAAGTCTGAAATTCTGCTAGTGCTTAGAGACTTGAGTTCCCCAGCGAATATTTTACAAAACACTAGCAGCTCTAACGGTTTTCATTACTTAATGGCCTCTAACATTATGCATCAAAATGAAAACAAATACAAAGTTTAGAAAGTTTAAGCAGTAGTTGCTCACAGTCTACCTGTTGGGCCTGGGTCTAATCATTTTTTGTTGTTGTTGAGATGGAGTGTTGCTCTGTCACCAGACTGGAGTGTAGTGGCGTGATCTCAGCTCACTGTAACCTCTGACTCCCTGGTTCAAGTGATTCTCCTGCCTCAGCCTTCCGAGTAGCTGGGACTACAGGCACATGCCACTATGCCCAGCTAATTTTTGTGTATTTAGTAGAGACAGGGTTTCACCATGTTGGCTAGGATGGGCTCGATCTCCTAACCTTGTGATCCACCCGCCTCAGCCTCCCAAAGTGCTGGGATTGCAGGCGTGAGCCACTGTGCCCAGCCCTAATCATTTTTATATT
Organism: Chlorocebus sabaeus; assembly: GCF_047675955.1. Taxonomy (NCBI): domain Eukaryota; kingdom Metazoa; phylum Chordata; class Mammalia; order Primates; family Cercopithecidae; genus Chlorocebus; species Chlorocebus sabaeus. The sequence goes on from NC_132918.1 coordinate 67,164,566, forward strand.
CTCTTTGGCCTTTTCTGCAAAAGACATTTGAGAATCAAAAGATAGGGCGCCCAAACTTTGGGACTTCTTTCATCAACAGATTACATTGTTTCGAGCAAGTAGTTTTTTGGGGGCATAATTTCCATATTTATAAATGAAGTGATGGGGCAGATACATTCTGATGCCCCTCTTGATTTTAATATTCAATGACAAATACATGCTGTTCTTTCATAGAGCACTTTGTTCCCACCATCAAAAGAAGAACCTGGAGATTTATTGAGTTGTGACAACCACTCTTTGTCTCTAGGGAAGTAAACATTTCCCCTACCCCACTACAGCCCTCAGACTAAATCTGGCCAGCCACCTGTTTTTCCAAATAACTTTTTATTGGAAGAGAGCCACACCTATTTGTTTGCTTATTGTCTGTGGTGGCTTTCAGGCTACAATGGTATATTTGAGTATTCAGCTGGAGACCATCTGGCATGGAATACCTAAAATAGTTACTAGCTGGCTCTTCAAAGAAAGAATCTGTACATTCTTGGTCTACAGGATCTTTAAACTGCTAAAGACTTTCTTAGCCCCTAGGAGTTGTGGGAACCTGAAGCAGATGTCCAGGTGGGCCATGCAGGAGACTTGCCCACACAGCCAAAAGCAGGCCCTAGACACCTTTTTAGTCATTTCCCATCCTGCTCACTCCTCAAAAGTGAACCCCTACTCCCAATTGAGTAAAGTTCAATGTCCAGATTCTTAAGCTTAAAAGAATAGCTTTCATCTAGAGCATAGAGCTATTTTGTGCCAAATGATTGTTTTGATTTTTTTTAAAAGACCTTAATTCTTCTGGTTTTGTACATTTTAATTAATCTCTGACCAGTATTCAAAATTTTGGGTTGGTCACTGACTTTTGTGCAAATATGATTAAAGCAACAGACCCTCCTCAGGAAAATGTGCCTACATAATGCAAATAACATTTTATACCAAACTTTTGAGGGCTGTAGGGAGTAGATAACATTAAGATTTCAGAACACATAGCCACCATAGTTTCTAAATGAGATAATTTGTGAAATAATCTTACTATAAAAGTTAGCATTATTATATAGAATTCAATGCCAAAGTAACACAGCAGAAAGAATGTCAAATGAGGAGTCGAAAGAATAAAGTTATGCATCGTCTCTGCTACTAACTAGCCATGGGAGCCACTGAAGCGCTCTATTCTTTGGGTTCCTCATTTATTAATAGTGAAAATAACAAATGTCCCTTATACTCCACAGGCTGTGATAAGAATCAAATGGGGTATTGTTAAGGAAATATTTTATAAACCATACAAGTCAGCTCATTTGAGTAGTGATTTTGACTACCCATTTTGCAGATACAGGGAACAAAGAACAATAGGTTCTTTGTATTCAAAATGTATTTGAAATGCAGATTCTCAGGGACTGAACTAGACCTAGTGAATTAGAACTTGCATTTTAACAAGATCCCTCTGTGATTTGTGTGCATGTTAAAATTTGAGGAGCATTTCCATAGAAAGTTCTCTCTGCAAAGTACAAACCACTTCATAAGGCTGATCTTCAGGTAAGAAAACTGAGGCCTGCAGAGCCTACAGGACATGCTGAGAGTTTGTACAAGTCAAGTTGTAAACAGATGGGAGCAAAACAAACATTAGATTTTAGAAATGAGTTTTAAATAGTTCTGTGCTCGGGTCACTCTCTGCCCAGTGAAAGAAAAGCACATCATTAAATAAGCAAAATGTTCTGTAAGGAACCTTAAAAACAGCTTGATGAGGTTGCTGAAATCCACAAAAAGTTAGATCTATTGTTATGAGTTCAGGGAACCATTCTCAGGACAAGTCAGATTTCTAGACCTTATTTTCATCTGCAAAACTGTCAAGTGAGGAACTGTATCTATTTTTCTGTAATACCTCATTAAGATGGAGTAAAATCAGTTATGAAAACTAGACTTTGCTGACTACCCTCCATACCACTCGTCAAGGATCAGGGACATAACACGCAAGAAGATATGGAGAGGGGACAAAGAATGACCAGGGATATAAAAAACTACTGCTGACAATGTCATCAGGAAAAACAAATGAGAGCCATATGTGGGAAGCAAAATTTCTTTTGGTGACCGAGGAAGGCACCCGATCTCTACCTTTGCATTCTCTGCCACTATATGCAACTTGCAGGGTTGGGGGTGTAGGAGTGTGGTGATGAGAATTAAAAGAGAAAAAAAGAGAAGTTTTAAACCTAAGAGCTTAAATTGAGAGCTTAGACCATTGGGAGCTTCTGATCTAGTAAGGTGACTGGACGTTCCTGAGGACTTCTGGCCTCTGAGCCTCTCTCCCCTTGAAAGCTAGAGTTGCCAGAGTGTCACTGAAATGATAGAAAGCACGGTGGATTAGAAAGTATCTGAATCTGTTTCGGTTGCTACAAGAAAACACTGTAGACTGGGTAGCTTATACACAACAGGAACTTATTTCTCACAGTTCTAAAGAATGGATGCCCAAGATCCAGGTGCAAGGAGATTTGATATGCGGTGGGGGCTTGTTTCCTGTTCATAGATAGCGCCTTCTCGTGGTGTTCTCACAGGATGGAAGGGGCTAGCTAACTTTGGGGGTCTCTTTTATAAGCATGAACCCTGAGCATGATAGATGGGGATAGAAGGAAGAGTAATCCAGGAGGTGATTACATTTTAATAATGGTAAATTTTAAAGCTGCTGCTGCTTACACATCAGGGGTATAATGGGAAAAGAGTTTGTAAGAAAAAGGCTCAATCTGAACCCTAGTTCTGTCACTTACCACTGCTGTGTGACCTCATGTTCTACAGCCTACCTCTCTGAGCTTCATCTGAACACTGCAAATATTGTCACATGGCATACAATGCTATTACGACAACTAAGTAAAATAATGATGAGCAAGTATTGACAAATCATAGGCGCCTATCAACCTTTTATAATAAAGCTTAATATTTTTGCTAATACTCTCATAGTCAGTGTCCACTGTAGGCTGAGTGTTGTATCAAATTATTTGTACCTGATCCTTAATTAAATCAAATTGAAGAAGTTTTAAAATATAAAAGAATTTAATGCTTAAGTTAGAGTGTTCCAGCCCTGGTTGTCCTCAGCTCACCCTTCAGGCTTAGTTATCTAACAACAGTATTTGCCTGCTCTAAGATCACCCAGTGTGAATGGAAAAGCCATCTAAGTCTGTTTCATGTAATTATGTACACAGTTGCTGTAGGCCTCAGGGGCCCCATTGGACCTCTAATAACGAAGAAGCCTGGAAAATCTGTGCCTCCCCAAATTACAGCAGTGACAGGCTATGGACTCACCCCAGTAACAGATGGTTTTATTAGTGGCCACTGCCAGACACTTGGCTGAAGGCGGAGCACATAGCCATTAGCGTCTGCTCCACTTTGGTGGAATGGTAGCCGTGTGCAAAAGAAAAGCTGGGTCTAAAAATAATTGACAGTGAGGGAGACAATGTACTTTTTATGTCACCCAGGGAGAAAACAAGCTAAAATAAAAATTTTTTAAAATCCTTTCCCTTGGCTCCTGAAACAGGAAAGATAAGCTCAAATAATTGTGATATTTCCATGGAAGAGAAGGTTAGGATGTCTCCTAGTGGGAGAAAAATAAAGAAGGGGACAGAATGTCATAGGTGCCTAACACTCTGAATTTTTAAAACAGCATGGTACTGGTACCAAAACAGAGATATAGACCAATGGAACAGAACAGAGTCCTCAGAAATAATACCACACATCTACAGCCATCTGATCTTTGACAAACCTGAGAGAAACAAGAAATGGGGAAAGGATTCCCTATTTAATAAATGGTGCTGGGAAAACTGGCTAGCCATAAGTAGAAAGCTGAAACTGGATCCTTTCCTTACTCCTTATACGAAAATTAATTCAAGATGGATTAGAGACTTAAATGTTAGACATAATACCATAAAAATCCTAGAGGAAAACCTAGGTAGTACCATTCAGGACATAGGCATGGGCAAAGACTTCATGTCTAAAACACCAAAAGCAACGGCAACAAAAGCCAAAATTGACAAATGGGATCTCATCAAACTAAAGAGCTTCTGCACAGCAAAAGAAACTACCATCAGAGTGAGCAGGCAACCTACAGAATGGGAGAAAATTTTTGCAATCTACTCATCTGACAAAGGGCTAATATCCAGAACCTACAAAGAACTCAAACAAATTTACAAGAAAAAAACAAACAACCCCATCCAAAAGTGGGCAAAGGATATGAACAGACATTTCTCACAAGAAGACATTCATACAGCCAACAGACACATGAAAAAATGCTCATCATCACTGGCCATCAGAGAAATGCAAATCAAAACCACAATGAGATACCATCTCACACCAGTTAGAATGGCGATCATTCAAAAGTCAGGAAACAACAGGTGCTGGAGAGGATGTGGAGAAATAGGAACACTTTTACACTGTTGGTGGGATTGTAAACTAGTTCAACCATTATGGAAAACAGTATGGCGATTCCTCAAGGATCTAGAACTAGATGTACCATATGACCCAGCCATCCCATTACTGGGTATATACCCAAAGGATTATAAATTATGCTGCTATAAGGACACATGCACACGTATGTTTATTGCAGCACTATTCACAATAGCAAAGACTTGGAATCAACCCAAATGTCCATCAGTGACAGATTGGATTAAGAAAATGTGGCACATATACACCATGGAATACTATGCAGCCATAAAAAAGGATGAGTTTGTGTCCTTTGTAGGGACATGGATGCAGCTGGAAACCATCATTCTTAGCAAACTATCACAAGAACAGAAAACCAAACACCGCATGTTCTCACTCATAGGTGGGAACTGAACAATGAGATCACTTGGACTCGGGAAGGGGAACATCACACACCGGGGCCTATCATGGGGAGGGGGAGGGGGGAGGGATTGCATTGGGAGTTATACCTGATGTAAATGACGAGTTGATGGGTGCAGCACACCAACATGGCACAAGTATACATATGTAGCAAACCTGCACGTTGTGCACATGTACCCTACAACTTGAAGTTTAATAATAATAAATAAATTAAAAAAAAAAAAAAAAAGAAATTCTGACTCTGGCTACTTGGCAAAAAAATTAAAAAAAAAAAAAAAAGCTTTTCTCCCACTAATGCCACTTCAGATTATAGGCACTCAAATATGGTGAACAGTATGATTATCAAATAGCACTAAAGAAGAATGACAGGATCTATTCTCAATGGCAAACAGAAAATATGATTTTTAACAAAACAAGAGAATATTAATTCAAGACCTATCATGTAAAAGCTAATCATTTGCTACAAAGATAAGTAAAAGAATTTAAGGCATACATTTGAAAGATCTAGTAGTCTAGGGTAATTTTCTCAAATAGAAATGACTATGCGGCAATACTATCACAGCAAAGTCCAGAAAACTCTCAGTTTCTTCTCCCACTTGCGTTTGGATCTCGATACTGTGAGCAGTTGCTTTTCTTGTTTATTTATTTTTTTTAATCAACTTCTGGAGGATTTTCCTATTTCCTTGGAGCTAAGTCAGAGTCAGAGTATATTAGAGAACCTCACTGCTGCAGTAACTAATTATCAGTCTTAACTTTGCACTGCTGTGTCACAAGTAACCACACATCTAGTGGCTTAAACCACACACATTTCCTAAATTGTTCTATAAGGACAGCATTATCCTTATACTAAAATACAACAAGAACACCACAAGAAAACTACAAATCAATATCTCTCATAAATATAAATGCAAAAATCCTCAACAAAATATTGGCAAATCTAATCCAAAAATGCATAAAAAATTAGACATCACTACCAAGTGGGGATTTATCCCAGGTATGCAAGGCTTGTTCAAAATTTGAAAATTATTTAATGTAATTCATCACATCAACAGGAGCTGGAACAACTGGATATCCACATGCAAAAATAAAAAATAAAAAGCACAGGAATCTACACATAGACCTTCAGACCTTACACTTTCACAAAAATAAACTAAAAATGGATCACAGACATAAATGTAAAATACAAAACTATAAAAATCATGGAAGATAACACAGGAACACATCTACATGACATTTGGGTTCGATGATGACTTTTTAGATGGAACACAAGGCATGATCCATGCAAGAAAGGCTTGACAAACTGAACTGCATTAAAATTAAGAATTCCTCCCCTTGAAAGACATCATCAAGAGAAAAATAAGTCAAGACATATTTGCAAAACACATATCTGATAAAGGACTCTCATCCAAAATATACAAAAAACTATTTGAGCTTAACAATTAGAGAGCACCATTAAAAAATGGGCCAAATACTTTAACAGACACCTCAGCAAAGAATATATACAAATGACAAATAAGCCAATGAAAAGATTCTTCACATTATATGTCATCAGGAAAATGCAAGTTAAAACAACAGTGAGATGGATGTCACCATACACATATTAAAATGACCAAAATCCAGAACACTGACAGTATGAAACATTGGCTAGGATGTGAAGCAAATGGAACTCTCATTCATTGCTGGTGGAAACACAAAATCCTAGAGCCACTTTGGAAGACAGTTTGGTGGTTTCTTACAAAACTAAACGTATTCTTATTATGAGGCAGTAATCACACTCCTTGGTATCTACCCAAAGGAGTTGAAAAGTCATGTCCACAGAAAATTCTACAAACAACTGTTTAAGGCAGCTTTATTCTTTATTCATAATTACCCGAACTTCGAAGCAACCAGGATGTTTGTTTTTACAAAGGTGAATAGATAAATAAACTGTGGTACATCCAGGCAATGGAATATTAGTTAAAGCTAAAAATAATTGAACCATCTATTAAGCCATAAAAAGATATGAAGAAACCCTAAATCCATATTATCAAGTGAAACGAGCAAATTCAAAGAGGCCACATGCTATATGATTTCAACTATATGACAAAATGGAAAAGGAAAAATGCGGAGATAGTGAAAGATCAGTGGTTTTCAGGAATTTGGGGATAGGAGTGGGGGATGCATAGGCAGAACACAGAGGTTGTTTAGGGCAGTGAAAATACCCCATATAATGCCGTAACCATGCAAATATACCATCACACATTTGTCTAAATGTTAGAAGTGTTCTCAAACCCATAAAATGTACAACACCAACAGTGAACCCTAGTGCTGTAATGTAAACTATGGACACTGGCAACAATGATGTGTCAATGCAAGTTCATGGATTGTAACAAATGTACCACTCTGGTGGGGGATTTTGATAATGGGGAAGACTGTGCATTAGTTGGGGTATAGGAATATGGGAAATCTCTATATCTTCCTTTTCATTTTGCTGTGAACCAAAAACTGCTCTAAAAAAATCATCACATGAAAAATAAACACACACACAGTTCTCTCATAACACAGGTTGTCTGGTTCTTCTGCTCATGGCCTCACTAGGCTGAAACCAAGATGTCAGCTAGAACTGCTCTCTCCTGGAGGCTCAGGACCCTTTTCGAAGTTCGCTGGTTTTAGCATCACTCAAATCCAGAGTTCTGTACAACTGAAGTCTTTGTGCTATTTGTATCTCTAGACGCGGGACCACACTCAACTCCTAGAGACATGCTTGGGTCCTTATCATTGGTCCCCTTTTCTCACAGCATGGGAGCTTGCTTCTTCAAGGATAGCAGGGGAAGCATCTGCTACCGTTTCTTGTCTCTTCAATTGGCTCACCTAATTAGGTCAGTTCTACAGGATAATCTCCTTTTTCATTAACTCAGCGTCAACTAATTAGAAACTTTATTTATATCTGTAAAATTTTTTCATCTATGCCACATAATGTAATCTAAACAGGGATGTGATATCTCATCATAGTCACAGGTACCCCAGCCACTCCAAGAAGGGGGAGCTGACCATATAAGCCATGCACATTAGAGAGTGAGACTCTTGGGGGCTATTTGAGAATTCTCAGTGATACTTTATTTTATAAAGTAAAATTTGCATTAAGATTAACCGTTTTAAAATGTACAATTCAGTAGCATTTACTAAATTCACAATGTTGCAATGTTGTGCAATAATAGCCTTTATCTAGTTCAAAAATATTTTCATCCTCAAATGAAAATCCCATGCCCAGTAAGCAGTCACTCTCCAGTACCTCTCCCTTGGCCTCTGACAAACATTAATCTGCTTTACGTGTCTATGGATTCATCTATTCTGAATATTCCATATATGGCAGAACTATACAATATATGACTTTTTGTGTCTGACTTATTTCGCTTAGCATGTTTTCAAGGTTCATCCATACTGCAGCATGTACTTGATTTTCATTCACTTTTGTGGCAGAAAAATAGTCTGCTGTGTGGATGCACCACCATTTATTTATCTATTAAGCAGTTGATGGATGTTGTTTCCACCTTTTGGCAATTGGGAATAGTGCTGCTGTTAATATTCCCATATAAGATTTTTGGAGTGCCTGCTTTCAATTCTTCTGGGGATCTATCTAAGGGTGGAATTGCCGAGTCACATGGTAGCTGCCGAACTATTTTCCACAGTGGCTGCACCATTTGACATTCCCACCAGCAATGTGTAAGTGTTTCAGTTTCTACATCCTCATCAACACTTGTTTTGTAAATTATAGGCATCCTACTGGGTGTGGAGTGTTCGTGGTTTTGGTTTTCATTTGCATTTCCCTAGAAACTATTGGTCTTAAGTATATTTTCACATGATTTTTGACTTTTTATATTGTGGCCATTTATATATCTTCTTTGGAGAAAAAGCTATTCAAGTCCATTGTCTATTTTTCAGTTGGATTGTTTTTTTATTTTTGTTATTGTGTTCTAAGAGTTCTTTTCATATTCTGAGTATTAAACCTTAATAGGAATATGATTTCAGATACTTTCTCCCTTTCTGTAGTTTGTATTTCACTTATTTATGATACATGCAAATTTTAATTTTGAAGTCCATTTATATCTTTTTCTTGTTACTTTTGCTTTTGAAATCATATGTAAAAATTCATTGCCAAATCTAAGACAATGAAGATTTTCCTCTATGTTTTCTTCTAAGAGTTTTAGAGCTTTAGAATGTACATAGAGGCCTTTCATCCACTTTAAGTTAAATTTTGAATAATGTATGAGCTAGGAATCCAATTCATTTTTTTGCATGTAGATATCCAGTTGTCTCAGAAATAGTATTTCTGAGACTATTATTATTTCAGAGACTATTATTTCCGAAGATTATTCTTTATTCTTGTTAAAAATCAGCCGGAGATTTATGGGTTTATTTCTGGACTATCACTTCTAATCTAATTATCTCTACGCTTAGCCTATGCCAGTACTATACTTTGATTTTTATAGCTTTGTAGTAAGATTTGAAACTAGAATGTATGAATTATCCAACTTTATTTTTCCTTTTTCAAGATTGTTTTGACTATTTTGAATGCCCTACAGTTTCATATAAATTATAAGATCTATGTGTCCATTTACACAAAAATATTTATCAGGCTTTTGATTGGGATGGCATTGAATCTTTAGATTGCTTTGGGTAGTAGTACCAACCTTAGCAATATTAAATCCATCCAATCCACTAACATGGAATTTCCCTTCATTTACTTAAGTCTTCTTTAAATTTTAGCAATGTTGTAGGTTTCAGTATAAAAGTTGAAGATCTAGTAGGTTAATTTTTTTCCTAAAAGCTGGGCATACTGACACAAGCCTGCAGTCTCAGCTACTATGGAGGCTAAGGCAGGAGAGTCACTTGAATCAAGGAATTTAAGGCCAGCTCGGGCAACATAGTGAGACTTTGCTATTTTTTATTTAATTATTCTATCAAAAATAATTTATTTCCAAGTGTTTTTATTCTATTGTAAGTGGAATTGTTTTTCTAAGTTCCTCTTTGAATTGTTGAACTATTGCTAGTGTATAAAAACACAATTGTCTTCTGTGTGTTGATCTTGTTTATTGGCTCTAAGAGTTTTTTTGTGGATTCCTTAGGATTTTCCATATAAAATATTATGCTATCTGCACATAGAATAGTTTCATTTCTTTTTCAATTTGTTTGTTTCTTTTTCTTGCCTAATTGCTATGTCTAGAACATCCAGTCGTAGCATCCTTTTTGTTCTTGATTTTAGGAAGAAAGTTCTTACTCTTTCACTATTAAGTTTACTATTTATTAGCTGTGAGTTTTTCTTAAATGCCCTTTACCATATTGAAAAAGTTTCCTTTTATTCTTAATTTGAATTTTGTTTTGTTGTTTTGTCAAGTAATTTTTCTGCATCAATTCAGATGGCCATGTATTTTTCCCTTCATTCTACTAATGTTCTTTATTACATTGATTCATTGATTTTCGTATGTTGAATCACTCTTACATTTCTGGAATAAATCCTGCTTGGTCCTGGTTATAATCCTCTAAATAAGCTGTTGGATTTGGTTTATTAGTACTTTCTTGAGGATTTTTTGTGTGTGTGTCAGTATTCATTAGATGTATTAGTCTATAGTTTTCTTTTAATGTCTTTATCTGGTTTTGATATCAGGGTAATACTGGACCCATAGAATGAGTTAGGAAATGTTCACTCCTCTGCCATGTTTGAAGAGTTTTGGGAAGGTTAATGTTAATTATTCTTTAAGTGTTTGGTAAAATTCATCAGTGAAAACATCTGGTCTTGAGGTTTGCTTGTTGGAGAGTTTTGATTAACAAGTCAATCTCTTTATCTTTTTATCTATCTATTTTTAATTGTAAACTTCCAGTTTATTTAACCAGAACTTAGCTGAGGCACTATTTCCTTTCTGTCTCTGGCCAAAACATTCACATTCTTAATCTATTGTAGCAAAACCATTACTTCATTTAATAGGAAAACTACAATGGAATAAAATTGGAGCTAAACTCACACAGCTGATATGGCTTAGGGAACTGCTGCAGCCCCTGGGTATCCACAGAACATCTTGGCTTCCAGCTGAAAACTCATAATGCTCTGAGGCTGGGATTTTCAGTGAGAATCTCTATATTTAGAGTGCCCGTCCTGACCAATTTGGGTTTCAGGATGCTCAGTGATTATTTACTCTCTGTCTGTGTAATACCATCTGTTTTGTATATTCCAGAAATTACTGAAGCTTTCTGGCCCATTGATTGTTTCTTCCCCTGTTTCTAATGAAGCCATGGGTGTTTTTTCCTGCCATATTAAAACATAAGTCATAAATGGCACCATTTCACAAAATGGACAGAATACAGTTTCCAACTTTTATAGGAGATGGGGCAGATTTCTTAAACTACATCTCACAGTGGACAATAACAGACTACAGAAATGCCTAAAATCTATACATTTCCATAAAGATGAGGATATTTTGCATAAAATCTAATTAATGGCTTATCAATATAATGTACATTAGCTAATATAGATTACAATTCCAATATTATCTAAGATCTTATACTTGTGAATAATTTAGTATATATTTAAATGCTGTTTCCACAAAGGGTGGAGAATAAGTAAAGCTTACAGTTTTAACCATGATGATGGGGTAAGTTATTTGATAAATCCAAATATCAAATGGATTTATTATTACTCTTTTGGAAAGGATTTTCCATTGTTTCCAAAACAACTTGCTTTTTCTTTAAGACCCCTAAAACAGAAGGCTATGTGCACCTTCAAAAGCACAGAATAAAGCAGTGTGTATGTAATAGACCTCCTCAAGTAAATAATACACTTGAACCAGTACCTTATCTTGCAGAAAAGAAATTTCATTTTCAGAAGGGATCTACATTGATTTAAAAAAACATAGCATCTGCAACATAAACTATATGTGCACATGTGGCAGGCAGGGCATTTCACACAGGCCAACTGTATAAGACGACGATTTTCTTACCCTGACACTCAATAGAACACTTGTCCTGGGAGTACAATCTCACTATCTGTGTGAACCTGGCAGTTAGTCTCTGAGCCTTTGTCTTTGACTCTGAAATATAAGCATAAAAATGCTTACCTGTCCACCTGTCTGCCTGCCTAACTGGGCAGGTTAATAACAAAGTGTTTGTGGAATGCTTAGAAAGCTACAAGGCCTAAACAGATATAAGTACTCAAGGTTTTGTGTGCAAGTAATTGATTGGGGAAATGCTCCCAGGAGGAACAAGGAAAGATGTTGGGAAGTAGGACAAGAAATGGGGAGAGGAGAAGAACAAGTGGAAATTTGGATAAATTCCAAGTCTCAGGCTGATCCTTCAGGGAATTTTGGGATTTTAATTATGTTAAGAGTTTGTCTAACTTCAAGGCAATATGGCCGCAAGTTGTTGCTACCCCTCCCTGCCACCTAACAACCAGGAGTTTGGGAGGGAGTTATAGAAACCTCCTAGGCATTTCCAGCTCTCTGTATCTGTCAGTAAAGCAGCTCCAGGAACCTAAGGGTAGTTATCACAGAGAGCGGCAGGTACAGGTGGCACCTTAGAATCAAAGCACAAAAGATAAAGGAAGGAGAATTGGTGCGCCCAAAATGAGAAGACAGCATTTGGGTGGGATGACGAGTGTTCACTATTACCATCTTCCTTAAAATTTCATTTTCTTCCTAGATTTTTATTTTTTACATAGTTTTCTAGAAAATCATCTAGACATCATGTTTTCTTCCATGTAGGAGTCACTGATATTTAAAATCAAAGTTTTTAATAACTGCAAACTAATATGATTGTATAACTAAGCCCAAATATTCTGTAATAAAATATTATTTCAAAATGTTTCAAATTTCAGCTTAATTTTACAGTGAAAAAAAATATTTTCTTTAAAGTTACATAGAATAGACGTGAAAACAAGTGGAGTAAATATCCATATTTGTAATAGTACATAAAAGCTATAGGTATCATCCCTGTTGTAATTCAAATGAAATTTAACTTCTCAAGACAGCACATCAAGGAACAAAAGCATTTTTCTCAGGCTTCATCATTGTTTAGGCTTCCTTAAATGTGGCAAATCTAAGTACTTATTGAATATCTCCATATGAGATATACTTTTAAAGGAACCATTTGTTCCAAGAATCTTCGAAAACAAACTGGTGGATGAGGAAAATGCTTTCACAGGTTCCCATGGGATAATTAATCATTGCTCATTTTGGAACTGCATTCAATGTCTGTGGCGCTGTCACTTGCCAATAAGAAACTGTGTATTCTTCAAACTTCAATAGGAACATTGTAAAATTCTGTAGTTTCATATCATGTTTAGACAATGAAGAAACCTTTGCTAGGGAATTATCTCAACTCATGCAAAACCAAAGTTAGAGGGTTTTATAGAGGTGTAAATTATTTCAGCTGAGAAATCAGCACTGTCACAAGGAAAAATAAAAGTAGTGTGTAAATTTCTTGTGCATATGTTTTATCCACAACAAAACTATTGGGCTGCAAGTATGATGAAATGAAAACATATTTTATGTGGTTGTTTTAGTAAAAAGAACAGTATTTTTATATCACATGCTTTTTGTTCACAATTACTGCCCTTTATAAATTTTGTTTTCTTATATGATAAAAAGTAAGTACCATCTAGAATTGAAAAGGCTAAATAAGTCTCTATTTACAAGTTGTAATTAAAATGAACAGGGGTGGTGGTGGCAGTTACCAGTGGACAGTAACGTTTCAAGAAATTAATCACATGAAAAATTGAGTAAATATCACAAGGAAGTACCTTGACTTCTCCAGGGGATGCAGAATTCCTATGAACAAGAGATGATTCAAAAGCAGAGGGAGTGACATTTCTTTTTCATTTGTCAAGCCTTGCCTAAGGAGAAAGCCCCTCCCTCCCCTAAAGTGTGCAGAAAGTACATTTATGCAAGAAAACAAGGGTTTGAATCCTTCCTTCTACTTAAGAGCTACTTATCTCTGGGCAATTCATTTTAGTCTTTCTTGTTCTCAGATTCTGTATTATTTACCTAATTTAAACAGTTTTTAATTTTTACTTACATTATTCACTTAATTTCACAGATGAAGACACTAAATGTCAGAGAGGTTAAGTAATTTGTTCAAGATCACAAATGATGAAGGTGGGTCTATCTTAGTTCAAGGCTATTTAATCTGTTGTTTCTACTGTTTTCCCTTATATACTTTATCACTATTGTAAGAAAGAGCATTGCTTGGAAAATCAATTTTAAAAATGAAAATTTAACCATGATCATTATTTCTTATGTCTAGAAAAGCTTTCAAATATCCTTGCCCTGGGTAGAAGCAAGATTGATTCCTACTGAACCCTGGAGGTGGGGTGGAAAAGAACAAACCTGATAATGGTGAGGGAGGTTTATACCGCTAAGTGCGTTTCCAGTTTCTTTTTCTTTTTTCTTTTTTTTTTTTTTTTGAGACAGAGTCTCACTCTGTCACCAGGGCCGGAGTGCAGTGGCCGGATCTCAGCTCACTGCAAGCTCGGCCTCCCGGGTTCACGCCATTCTCCTGCCTCAGCCTCCCGAGTAGCTGGGACTACAGGCGCCCGCCACCTCGCCCAGCTAGTTTTTTGTATTTTTTAGTAGAGACGGGGTTTCACCGTGTTAGCCAGGATGGTCTCGATCTCCTGACCTCGTGATCCGCCCGTCTCGGCCTCCCAAAGTGCTGGGATTACAGGCTTGAGCCACCACGCCCGGCCTCCACTTTCAGACTATTAAGGAAAGTGACTAATTACCAGCTTTTTGCTGCTAGGACCATCTCCTCCCATTTGTATGAATGATGTGAGAAAACAGTACTAGATGCAGTTAATTTAAGAGAAGGTTATCTGTTGCATGGCATTGAAAAACTGGGTGATTTATTTAAATGAATTAATTCAAATTAGGGTAGTGAGAGAGATAATATATATGTATAAGCAGTGTGTAAGTTTCTTGTAAATGTGAGTGTTTAGTATGGAAATAGATTGTAAATCTCAGTGTTTAGGTATGTAAACAGGTCAATTGCACTTTTCATCATGTATACTCATAAATTAGGCTCTAAAAATGAATGCTGTTTATCCTCAATGATTCATAGTCACATATAACAAATGCATAAGTGAATCATGTTCATTCAATCCAATTCAAGTCTAACACTTGCCTTGTGCTTTAGGAAAAAGAACAAAAGACCACTCCACTAAAGATTCAGAGACTTGGCTCTGACCATATGACCTTTACCTGTGGCTCTTCTGAGGATCAGTTTTGTCATTTGTGAAATAAAAAAGCAGAGCAGTCTTTGATCATCCACCCCGGACATTCAGGTTTCTCCTTACCCTGTCCTAACTTTCCTCAGAGTTGCCAAGAGTATACAACACTGACAAGACTGGATTTCACTATTTCCTCTCCTGTCCATCAAATAGAGATGCTAATGAGCAGTGAAACAGTCATAATGCAGACCTAGAAAAAGAATGGGAAGCTGCTTGGAGCATGGGATCTCGTAGAAAATGAACCATTTTTTCCCTGGATAATTAGCATTTGGCCAGAATGACTGCTTCATGTCTCTTCTACTTACCTGCGATAGACTACAAGCTGGCAATCTGAGAGAGGTCACTTTCAGAGTGCTTTGGATACTGTAAAAATACAATGTCTATAAATGGACATTTGAATAAACAGCCAGGCATATAGCCTTGTTCTCATTTGCTCTGGGCAATTCACACGCATGTTAGCTAAACAGCAAAGCATGCTTATTTGTCTGGTATTCAAGTTGTGCTTGTCTGCTGGCCTGCCTGCCTTCCTCCTTTCTCCCACTCTTTCACTTCTGCATTCCTTTTTTTCCTTTTTTTTTTTTTATTTCCTTTTTTGTTGGGGGGGTGGGTGGTTATACCAATCTAAACTCCTTTTGTATTTGGTAACTGAAAAGTGAATGCTATGAGACAGGGGTAAAGTAATGGCCATACTGATAGGGAATCCAACACCCTTTTATTAGGACTCCTGTTCATTCCTTTTCCAAAATACTAACAAGATTGCAAGCACCATTTATTCCCCCCACCAATGATTCCAATTTACCAAATGTTCTGTATCATCCGTTTAATATTTAAAATTCACTTCCTCTATTAAATATAAACTATTTCATAATAATTAATTAAGAACAGGGCAACCATATGGACTAGATAGAGCTTGTTTTATAGTTAATTAGGGTCACAGAAAATGTATACATGAAGCCAGTGCAATTTTTATAAAGAAATAGAGCAGAATCTCATTCTAGAACTTCTTCCTTAAAACTACACAGACATGATTTTTGGGAGATTTTGTTGCCAGTACAAGAAAACATATGTTAGGTAGTCATAAAATTTAGTTGTCAAATCAATTCATAAAATGTTATATCTCCTTCCATTAGTGGTTTACAAACTTCTCTAGTCAGAAAACTCACCTGGGGCTCCTGCTAAGAATACAAACTCCTGAACCTTCTTGACCTGGGGAAGAATTTCAAGGAGAGAGATTCCAGACTTTGTGAATCAAAAAAACAAAGCAAAGCAAAACATTAGCAGTAATTCTTATAACCAGAGCCAAGTTTGGAAAACATATCTTTATCTCCAAACAGAAATTTCATTGCCCATGGGGGCTTTTTCTGAAGTCAATGCCAACTTCTCTCTTATTTTTCTGATTTGAATTCAGTTCATTTCATATTCCACACTATTATGGGAAACCAGAAGAGAGAAAGGAGGAGGAAATGAATTTAGAATAGTGCTGTCCAGTAAAAAACTAATGCCAATCAGATGTGTAATTTTCAATTTTCTAAAAGTTGAATTTAGAAAATAGCTAAAATTAAATAGTATATAGTTTATATAAACCAATATATCCAAATCATTATTGAGATGCTTTGCATTCTTTTTTATAAGCAAAGTCTGAGAAATCTAATTTACACCCAGAGTTTATCTCTATTTCAACTTGCTAGTTTTCAAGTGTTTAATACTAGCATAGCTAGTGCAGATTTAGAATATATTGGTTTATGACACCATGAAGATAAAGTTACTCTACTTTGTCTCACCTATATATGGTGTAAACAATTCCAATCATTTATGGGTATTCTAACTGTGATTTGACTTGCCAAGTTTAAAAGTAAAGAGAACAACAACAGAAATTATAAAAATAAGACCTGGCTTTGGAGTTTTTGGAAGATAATATTTTATTTTCAACTTATTAAAAATATTATTGAACTAAGAAATACAGTAGAGAATATATTCTCATTATCCTTAGTAGGTCAATAACAAATTTTACATAAAATACACTTAAATAACTTAGTTTAGTAATAATAAAATGGAATTATGGTGAAAATATTTCTTAGAAATTTTGTTTGTTTAAAACTTAACAATATAAGAGCATCATTTGTATAATTTCTTGAGCTTTTCAGAACACCAATTTCTGTTTTTCAATGGCATCTCCAAATATGGCAGGATTTGAAAAGGCCCTACTTTTGGGAAGATTTGAAAAAGTCTCTAAGATGGAGTGTCATAGTTACCTAGTTGCTTACCCTAAATTCAAAGTCTACATTATTTTTAGTATATAAGCTAAATTTATAGAAGGAAATTGTTTCTCTGATATTCGCATTGTCTCAACAATTCAAATCCTAATTTTGTGTTAGCTCTAACCTCATGTATGACCAAATATGTCTGAAAACAGAATTGCTAAGTAGGATACATTTTACTGTTCTCATTGCTCTGTGACACTATAATGAAGTGGTCAAGAGACAGGAAGCCAAAGCATGTTTGGAGGAAAAGGACAAAATATATTTGTTAATCAAAAATTCTATGCATAATGAGAAGTGTAATATTTTTCTTTTATTGTTATTGCACATAAGTGTTTCCTACTTTTCGGTATACATGCAAACACACAAACACACACACATTTTGTCATTTTGAAAAAGTTACAAATCTTCTGAGGTCCTAATATGAAAGAAATTAAAATATATCATATTGAACACCATGGCACATAGTTTTGGCTAACTTTCTACTCTCTGATTTCCAAGTTTTCTTTATAAATAGAACCCCAATTAAATTGGGGTTTCAATATTTCCTAGGCTTCCTTGCAGTTACGGCTGCCTATGTGACACAGCAACAACTAATTAAATATAAGCAGAAATTTCCAGTGGAGGCAATTAGTTAAACCCTTTACAATAGAAAAGATCCAGTCAGTTTGTCCTGTTTTTTTCACTAGCCTTCACACTTCTTCCTGCCTAGACTGGAGAGTCAATAGCTGAAGACAAATTAACCCTTTGATCTCCAGATCAATGACCATGAGGAGAGGGAAGAACAAAATCAGAATAATCTTGGCTGTCTAATGACATCATGGATTACTGTTTCTGCACCAGCTTTGAACTTCCCATCTCTAAACTTCTTGTGACATGAGAAAATTAAGCTTCCTCTCAATAAGTTGTTCAGGTTTCTATTTGATAATCATAGGAGTGTGGATATTACAAATGTGGGCAAATCATATCATAAAGGAAAACTGTTAAAGTTTGAAACATATAAACTAGATGATTGTAAATACAAATGCAAAGTAGGTTACAGTGAATAATATTCTCTGACTTATTTTATGTAAAGCTGGAATTAACATTTCTTGAAAACATGAAGAAAGTTGGTGAAAAAAACAAAAAAATTTATTCTGAATATGCTTGCAATATTATTTTTCAGAAAAGAAGAGGTTGACCAATGATAACAATATTCTCTCCTTTTCATGATAGCTGCCTCAATAGTAAAAATACTGAAAAGATTGTCTAATGTTCCATTTGTGTTAGAAAAATGTTCTGTCACTGGTAACATTTTACTGATGGACGTTGACTTGTATCTTAGCACACGGAATGATTAAATTATGGGGAGAAATCAATTATTAGAAAGAAAGTTTTGAAAGATTTGCCTATGGGGATTAAAGATATTAATAGAGTCATCTTGACTTTGCTAAGGTACTGAGTACAGAAAACCAGAAAGCAGTTCACTTTGACTCAAAATGTCTCCAAATGCTGTCAGAAACTTCTTACAGTGTCCGTAAACAGGAGCTGTATTGTGCTGATAAGAAATAGAAAGTAATTTCCTACATAGAATATATAAACTCTTTAAATTGATTTTTAAATCTGCTCTTTCTAAATTGTCTATTCCATAGACATTCCATAGCTATTCCATAGCTCCTTCTATTCCATAGCTCAATATTTTCATTGCCTAGAAAGCCAATTGTGATGGCTATTTCATGCCAAGTACATAGTTCTGTCTTCCCTTGACTTATAAGAAAACATAAGATTGTCCATCTGTTTCACATGCAAAAGCTTTATCAGATGCTGGATTCCAGAAGGAAGATGAGAGATGTTGTCAGTCAATAATTTTAATATGGATTTTCTGGGGATGGCTTTGCTGCAACCTATGAGATCTCTTTACAAAATACACAATTCATGCTATACAGAATTTTTATGAATGAGGGAAAATATTTGTGGTAAACTAAGAGTTGTGGAAATAAAAAGCAACCCAATAATTAAAAAAATAGACTTAACACATGAAAAATGTAAAATGTTTTATAACTTATAAAAATATAATATTAAACTATTACTGTATTTATATATGTTGGATAAAAATATTACATTGTATATGAAAAAGTATATTACCTGGTATGTTCAAGGATAATTTAGTGAATATATACTTTTATACATCTATCTCAATGTGGCTAGATTTTTATGCATGTGAATTACATTAAATGCCATATGTATATTATACGTAATAATTAGCATTGACCTTGTAAAATACCTGTATAGCACAACAAAATGTTACAATACATGTGGTGAAAACCATGAATGTAATCATTTCTCACATAGTTTAAGTGATAAGGATAAAGGTAAAAGCTCAGAGTTAAAGGGTTTATTAAAGAGCTTCATTCTTTAATTTAAAAAGACAAAATTCTTCCCTGCTTGCTATGCTCACATATTGCAATTTACCAAATATTTGTGTCCCCCCCCCCCCAAATTTCTATGTTGAATTCCTAACCCCCAATGTGACGATATTTGGAGGTGGGCCTTTGGAAGGTAATTAGGTCATAAGAGTGAATCACCCATGAATGGGATTAGTGCCCTTATAAGAAAAGGCCAGAGAGCTAGCTGACTCTCTTTTTGCCATGTGGGGATATAAGAAGTTGGCAGGCTGCAACCTAGAAGAGGGCTCCCACCAGAACTCAACCATATTGGCATCCTGGTTTTGAACTTCCAGCCTCCAGGACTATGTGAAATGAGTTTCTGTTGTTTATAAGCCACCTAATCTATAGTACTTTAGTATAGCAGCCTGAACTAACCAAGTCATATATAAAATAGTAGTGACACAGCATCAGAAAATTAGTATTAAAATTGTTACAAATATATTTTAAAAATCAAATTTAAAGATGTTTGAATAATTAAATTACATAAATAATAACTCAAACATATTTTAGAAAACAAAAAGTCCCCTTCTAACACACACTCTCTTTACAAAGAGACCTGTAGAATAACACCTTCTTAAATTTACCTACCCTCCTCCAGGAAAACACTAGAAGCTATGACTCCCAGATTCTTTGCTCTGTGCTATGGCCCCAGAGACTATGAAAAGGAGAACTGTTGACCATCTCTGCTCTGCATTAAGTGAATCCAAGCAGAGATGACACCCGTCCACTTACTACTGGGCATGGCCGTTGCAGAGACTGGAAAGAGAAAGAACCCTGTTGACCCTCTTTGCCTTGCAAGTGCTTGTGCCTCCCCTCCTTTGTGCCAGTGCTGCGGCCATAGAGCTATTGGGTGGAATGTTGTCAATTATTCCTCTCCTGCCAGAAGGTAATGACGGCAAAGGGGCAAATCACCTCTTTTCCCAACTAGAGAGTGGGGAAAGGGTTATGGACGGAGTGGTCTGAATAAAGAAATATTTTAAATCAGTGTTCAAAGTCTCAAGGGAAACCCTAGAGCAGCCAATACATGAATCCAACCAGAATCCACACAGCAAAGCTCTGAGAATTGAACAATGATGTGGAACACTGCCTAAGTCTCAGATTGACCTCTGGGTAGCACCAAAGTAGGACAGATTAAAGTAGTACCACATAGACTTTGAAAACTAAATTGACATTTGAACTGCAGTTCTCAAAGGGCAGCCAGGAAGGGCATGCAATCTAAACATCAATGGGTTGCCTGCATGCTATAAGAAAAGATAAGGAAACCAGAGTCTCATAACATAAAATTTATGGAATATAATAACTTGCTCATCATATCTAGAACTAGAAAAATATCAACAGGATTTGAGAAAAGATTCTTAAAAACATGCAAAGTACCAAGATGACATAGATGTTGAAATTAGCTAAGAAGGATTTTAAAGTAGCTATTATTAAAATGCTCCAGCATGCAATAACAACTCTTGAAAAAATGGAAAAATGGAATCTAAGCAAAGAAAAAGAAATAGAAACTAAGGAGTTTTCAAGAATGGAAAAAGCAACAGAAGTGGTAAATATCTGGGAAAATATAACAGACAATTCTTGTACTCTTGATTTTTTAAAATTATGTTTGATAATTGAAAACAAAAAATATAATATTGTCTAATGTGGTTTTCAACATATATAGGTAGCATCAAAGAGAACTGTATCATAAAGGGGAGAAGAAAAGGGATATATAATGTGGTAAGGCTTTTAGATTCTTTTTGAAATAAGGTATTGAAACAAGCAGATTATGATAATTTAAGAATGTATATAACCCCTACAACAACCCCTATAATCAATATACAATGATATATATATACACACACACATTTATATATATACATACTAAAAAATACTAGATACATTAAAATTGACTAATAAAAAATGTGCAAGAAGGCAAGGAAAGAGAGAGGTACAAAAAAACAGAATATAAACAGAAAACTAATAGATAACCCGAATATAACTAAAAAAGAAATTAAATTTGTGATAAAAATAACCTGAAAACAAAATCTCTAGGCACATATTGTTTCACTGGAGAGTTCTCACAAACATTTCAAGAAAAATTTACGTGGATTCTATACAATATCTTCCAGGAAAGTAGGAGAGAAGGGAAACTTTTCAATTAGTTATGAGGTATTTCTTTGATACCAGAACCAAAGATGACAAAAATAAATAAACAAATACATCACAAGTCAATATATCTCATGAAAATTGACACACAAATAATCAATAAAATATTAAAACATCAAATCTACAATGTATAAAAAGAAAAATACACCATGATCAATTAGGGTTTATTCTAGGAATTTAAGGCCAATATAATGTTAAAACTCAATGAATCTAAAGACAGAAACTACATGATCATATCAATTGATGTAGAAAAGCACTTACCATTCATGATAAAAACAAAGATAGTACCATTGCTTAAAAAAACTATATATGTGTGTCTGGGGCTTTTCGGGGGGTGGGGGCTGGGAGGGACAGCATTAGGAGAGATACCTAATGTAAATGACTAGTTGATGAGTGCAGCAAACCAACATGGCACATGTATACCTACGTATCAAACCTTCACGTTGTGCACATGTATCCTAGAACTTAAAGTATAATAAAAAAACTATATATGTGTTTGTATGTATACATTTATTTATTTTTATTAATAAAATGTAAACCAAAACTAATAAAATTGGTTACTTTTAGAGGAGGAACGGATCAAATGGAGCGTGTTGAGAATAAAGCTGGATTCTTTGAAATGTACCTTGCTTTAAAGTGTGATTTTGGATCTGTATAAATGTTTTATGTAATTATTAAACAAAATGAATCAAATGGAACTAGGTGTATATGAAGTTGGAGACATCCCTATACAAGATTTATATTGAGTGAGTTAATTTAAACATAGAACTTTGAGTATACATTCCTGGTAGATATTCTTAAGGATAAAATAAGTTATAAAGATAAATTCAATGGTAAATTGTTTATATATGTGTATATATATAATGAAAATGTATATATACACACACACAGCACATCTCACACACACATATGTGTGTGTGTGTGTATACATACATCTTTTAAGTAATTCATGTAATAAATGTCTTTAGCAACCAGGATTTCCACATAGAAAAAATAAAGAAAAGAGATACAAATGCAAAGAATCAAATAATTTAATAAAAATAATATCAAATCTTAAATCAGAATTGAAAATATCGGTATAAACTCATTGTATTCTCTTTAGCATAAATCGTATTTCTTAGCTTATTCTCTTAGAAATTCTACAAGCAAGACAAACACAGCAGCAATGAACACCCTGATCACTGAAAACAATGGTATTTAAATAACATTTCCCACATAGAGAAAACAAAACTTTTTGGGAAAACTGCTGATTTTCAGGACTGGGAGAGGAAATATTCAAGAGATCAGAATATAGCAAGCAAGAAGTTTATCAAAGACTAATATGGTCAGGTCAAAAGAAAGTAGAAAGTTTTTCTACTTCCCAAGAGGGGTCAATGTAAACAACAAAAAGAATGATGAATGCAACTGATGGAATACAAAATATGTTAAAATGTGAGAACTCATAATGATAGTAAACAAAAACAAAACAAAATAGAGCTCGGGTGTATTTGGAGGTTTCCAATATATGGCAATAACTAGTTTGAAACTCGTGAGGAAATAAGAGTAGCTAGTATTTACTTATCCTATACTGTATAGTTTATAAAAACTATAAAGTCCTTATCAAATCAAACACTTCATGAGGAAAATTACCCGTTTATAAAAGAATTAATTCAGAAAGTAATTAATGAAGAAGGAAGGAGAGAACAGCACCATTTTGTAAGCCCTAATAAAATAAGGTGTCTAGGCAATCATCATGAATTTTTCCAAAATCATGTTAAATG
Organism: Chlorocebus sabaeus; assembly: GCF_047675955.1. Taxonomy (NCBI): domain Eukaryota; kingdom Metazoa; phylum Chordata; class Mammalia; order Primates; family Cercopithecidae; genus Chlorocebus; species Chlorocebus sabaeus. The sequence goes on from NC_132918.1 coordinate 67,188,246, forward strand.
GTTGATGGATGGTGAATTGTATAATAAATAAATTAGGGTAACAAAAACTGATCCACTGATCAATCCTAACAACACAAAAATACAGACAATAGACATTTTGTGCCTTCAAAATGCTAAAGAAAGTATATAGAACCACCTACAAAATATTCTTGCCAAAAAAATATGAATCTTTTCAAATCTCTAAATATAAATACTAGTTCATAGAAAACACAAGGCATTTAAGAGGAAGTTAAGTGCCACCAAAAATATATAATTAGTCAAATTCAGAACATGGAATATTCTACAGAAAAAAATATTTCCTCAATTAAAAAAAATAGGAAGGGGAAGATCTTAAAGATTAAAAACCCCTTTAAAAGATACTTAAAAGACCTATTGACTAAATGCCATGTTTTGACCTTGTTTGGAACTTGATTTAAATAATCAATGGAAAAATATATTACTGAGAGAGTTTGGGGAAATCTGAACACTAACTGGGTATTAGATGATTTAAGAAATTATTAATTTGGGTGTGATCATAATAGTGTGTTAATTTTTAAATAACAAGCACTATTTCTCAGAGATATATGCCGAAATATTTCTAGAGAAAAATATAATTACTAGGATTTCCTTGAAACTACACATTTCAGCATGGGGGTATGGAGGAAATGAGAAAGGGTAATACAGAAATAAGATATATGGCCTCTATTAGGTTATATGTTGATAATTGTGGAGGCAGGTAATGAACATTCATTATGCAATTTTATTTTTGTATTGTTTTGTATATTTTAAATTTTCCTATATTAATGAAAACATCATTTCAGGTTGAAGAAAATGCTGAAAGGAAGGTGAGAGATTAAAGATGAAGAAAAGAACAAAGAAGTTGAGAAACACATGAATGAATCTAAGTCAACTTTGATAACATCGAACAATATCATATCTATTTAATTTTCATATTAAAAATAAAACAAAACTAAAATTATGGTAGAAAACTGCATATAAAGAGAAGCTGGAAAGATCTAAAATTGACACTCTAACATCACAATTAAAAGAACTAGAGAAGCAAGAGCAAACACATTCAAAAGCTAGCAGAAGGCAAGAAATCACTAAGATCAGAGCAGAACTGAAGGAGATAGAGACACAAAAAACCCTCCAAAAAATCAATGAATCCAGGAGTTGGTTTTTTGAAAAGATCAACAAAATTGATAGACCAATAGCAAGACTAATAAAGAAGAAAAGAGAGAAGAATCAAATAGATGCAATAAAAAATGATAAAGGGGATATCACTACCGACCCCACAGAAATACAAACTACCATCAGAGAATACTATAAACACCTCTACGCAAATAAACTAGAAAATCTAGAAGAAATGGATAATTTCCTGGACACTTACGCTCTCCCAAGACTAAACCAAGAAGAAGCTGAATCCCTGAATAGACCAATAGTAGGCTCTGAAATTGAGGCAATAATTAATAGCCTACCAACGAAAAAAAGTCCAGGACCAGATGGATTCACACCTGAATTCTACCAGAGGTACAAAGAGGAGCTGGTACCATTCCTTCTGAAACTATTCCAATCAGTAGAAAGCCTGGCAGAGATACAACAAAAAAAGAGAATTTTAGACCAATATCCCTGATGAACATCGATGCAAAAATCCTCAATAAAATACTGGCAAACCGGATCCAGCAGCACATCAAAAAGCTTATCCACCATGATCAAGTGGGCTTCATCCCTGGGATGCAAGGCTGGTTCAACATACACAAATCAATAAATGTAATTCAGCATATAAACAGAACCAAAGACAAAAACTACATGATTATCTCAATAGATGCAGAAAAGGCTTTTGACAAAATTCAACAGCCCTTCCTGCTAAAAACGCTCAATAAATTCGGTATTGATGGAACGTATCTCAAAATAATAAGAGCTATTTATGACAAACCCACAGCCAATATCATACTGAATGGGCAAAAACTGGAAAAATTCCCTTTGAAAACTGGCACAAGACAGGGATGCCCTCTCTCACCACTCCTATTCAACATAGTGTTGGAAGTTCTGGCTAGGGCAATCAGGCAAGAGAAAGAAATCAAGGGTATTCAGTTAGGAAAAGAAGAAGTCAAATTATCCCTGTTTGCAGATGACATGATTGTATATTTAGAAAACCCCATCATCTCAGCCCAAAATCTCCTTAAGCTGATAAGCAATTTCAGCAAAGTCTCAGGATACAAAATCAATGTGCAAAAATCACAAGCATTCTTATACACCAGTAGAAGACAAACAGAGAGCCAAATCATGAATGAACTTCCATTCACAATTACTTCAAAGAGAATAAAATACCTAGGAATCCAACTTACAAGGGATGTAAAGGACCTCTTCAAGGAGAACTACAAACCACTGCTCGGTGAAATAAAAGAGGATACAAACAAATGGAAGAACATACCATGCTCATGGATAGGAAGAATCCATATCATGAAAATGGCCATACTACCTAAGGTAATTTATAGATTCAATGCCATCCCCATCAAGCTACCAATGAGTTTCTTCACAGAATTGGAAAAAACTGCTTTAAAGTTCATATGGAACCAAAAAAGAGCCCACATTGCCAAGACAATCCTAAGTCAAAAGAACAAAGCTGGAGGCATCATGCTACCTGACTTCAAACTGTACTACAAGGCTACAGTAACCAAAACAGCATGGTACTGGTACCAAAACAGAGATATAGACCAATGGAACAGAACAGAGTCCTCAGAAATAATAACACACATCTACAGCCATCTGATCTTTGACAAACCTGACAAAAACAAGAAATGGGGAAAGGATTCCCTATTTAATAAATTGTGCTGGGAAAAACGGCTAGCCATAAGTAGAAAGCTGAAACCGGATCCTTTCCTTACTCCTTATGTGAAAATTAATTCAAGATGGATTAGAGACTTAAATGTTAGACCTAAAACCATAAAAACCCTAGAAGAAAACCTAGGTAATACCATTGAGGACATAGGCATGGGCAAGGACTTCATGTCTAAAACACCAAAAGCAATGGCAACAAAAGCCAAAATTGACAAATGGGATCTAATTAAACTAAAGAGCTTCTGCACAGCAAAAGAAACTACCATCAGAGTGAACAGGAAACCCACAGAATGGGAGAAAAGTTTTGCAATCTACTCATCTGACAAAGGGCTAATATCCAGAACCTACAAAGAACTCAAACAAATTTACAAGAAAAAAACAAACAACCCCACCGAAAAGTGGCCAAAGGATATGAATGGACACTTCTCAAAAGAAGACATTCATACAGCCAACAGACACATGAAAAAATGCTCATCATCACTGGCCATCAGAGAAATGCAAATCAAAACCACAATGAGATACCATCTCACACCAGTTAGAATGGCGATCATTCAAAAGTCAGGAAACAACAGGTGCTGGAGAGGATGTGGAGAAATAGGAACACTTTTACACTGTTGGTGGGATTGTAAACTAGTTCAACCATTATGGAAAACAGTATGGCGATTCCTCAAGGATCTAGAACTAGATGTACCATATGACCCAGCCATCCCATTACTGGGTATATACCCAAAGGATTATAAATCATGCCGCTATAAAGACACATGCACGCGTATATTTATTGCGGCACTATTCACAATAGCAAAGACTTGGAATCAACCCAAATGTCCATCAGTGACAGACTGGATTAAGAAAATGTGGCACATATGCACCATGGAATACTATGCAGCCATAAAAAGGATGAGTTTGTGTCCTTTGTAGGGACATGGATGTGGCTGGATACCATCATTCTCAGCAAACTATCGCAAGAACAGAAAACCAAACACCGCATGTTCTCACTCATAGGTGGGAACTGAACAATGAGATCACTTGGACTCGGGAAGGGGAACATCACACACCAGGGCCTATCATGGGGAGGCGGGAGCGGGGAGGGATTGCATTGGGAGTTATACCTGATGTAAATGACGAGTTGATGGGTGCTGACGAGTTGATGAGTGCAGCACACCAATATGGCACAAGTATACATATGTAACAAACTTGCACATTATGCACATGTACCCTAGAACTTAAAGTATAATAATAATAATAAAAAAAAGAAAACTGCATATAAATTATTAGGAAGCAATTGACACAAAAATGTTCTTGTTATTAACAGGGCCTTGTAATTTTCTGGAACAGAAAATATATTATTTAAATTAATACTTGGTTATAAATATACTGTTAAATGCTTTAATCACTAAAAATAGTCATAAAATAGTGAAAAGGTAACAAGAAAAAAGGCAAAAATAGAGAAGATAAAAGAAACATAAAGAAAGCAGAATAAAAGGCACACAATAAGACGTTAGAAATGAATTTAACATGTCATTAATCACAATCAATGTAAATAGACTAAGCTCTAGAATTAATGAAAAAGATTGTCAGATGAGATTGGAAAACAGAATAGTTATATGCTCTTTGCGAGAGGCTCAAACCTAAAACAAGATAACAGAAAAAATCTGAAAGTAAACAATGGTAAAGTATATACCAGCCAAAATCTGACTATTACAAAAAAATCTAGGGTTGTTAATTAACAAAAGAAAAATTCTGTTTTAAGAAAAAAATTAGTATGGATAAAAATGTTCTAAATAATAATAGTCTTAATTTCCTAGTAAAATACAAATTAATTATATGTACACTATATGTTATATGTGTGTATATATAATTATATATTATGTAGAATTAATTATTTATATATTATATATTTATAGTATTATATATTACATATTATTATATGTTATATATAATATATATTCAATTTATATTAATTATACATAATTATATATTATCTATGTGTGCATGTGTATATATGTGTATACACATGTGTATACACTTGAAAATTATAAAGCAAATTTAAATTTAACTACACGGAGAAATCAATAAATCATCATAATACACAAAGCATTTTAGTCATAGAGCATATAATATAAAAAACAGTAAGAATACAAAATATGTGAATAAAATATTAAATACACTTCATCTAATGAGCATTTAATAAGCTTTATCTAACGGACATTTTCATTACACTTTATTTTTAAACAGGCGAATATACTTCTTTTAAAGAACAGTTGGAACATTTGTGCAGATTGATATTTATTCTAGTCGATGAAACTGTCTCAATACATTTCAGAGAATAAGTATCATACAGCTCACATTCTGTGACCACAAGGCAATACAATTAAAGATAAATGGAGATAAATCAAAAGAAGAAAAATGTAAGAAAATGAAAGGAAAACAACACATCTAAATAATTCACAAATTATGAAAAAATCAATGTAAATTTAAAAATGCTGAATATCAAATTATGCAAATACTTCATAGCAATAGTTAAGGGGTACAACAAAATCAGATCTGAGAGGAAAATTTGTCACCTAAATGCTTGTATTTTAAAAAACTAAATAAGCTATGCTTTAGATAATTAGATTAAATCAATAAATTAATAATTTATGAATACTAAAATAGAATAAATCAAAATGTTCCAAATTAGGGCATAATAAAGATAAATGAAAAATAAAATAGAAAACAAAGCTTGGTTTCTTGAGGAGACTAATAAATTTTAAAAATTTCTTGAAAGAAAAATAGAGCGACTTTATAAATAAGTAGTTTCAGGAATGAATAAAAAAGGGATATAATTATAGCTTCAACTTGTATTAAAAGGAAAACACAGAAAACCCAAAGAAGTCTGAGGACATTGTGTGTGTCAAGAAAATAAGAACCAGAAGTCACCGAGACAGTAAAGACATTTAACAAATAAATCTAAGTGGGAAAAATATAATAAAGTTAGTTCTGTGATTAAAAAAAAGAAAATGAAAAGAAATTTGAAACTTCGTTTAAAAATTCTAGAAAAATATTAATTATAAAACTGTTTCAAGAAAAAATTAAAACCCTCAATAATCTTGCAAGAATACACTAAATGGAGTCGATAATTAAAAATATCTAACAGGCAAAAATATTTTCTCAGGGGTGTTTTACCAAACTTCAAGAAATTGATAATTGCAATTTTATATACTCCATTATTACATAAAATCTTACAGGTAAATGTTTCTAAGTTATTTTATGAGACAAGAATAGTAGAAGGCAGTAAAATTACAGAAAAGTCTCACTCATAAATTTAGATGAAAAAAAAAAATCTCCACCAAGAGATGAGCACATTAAATGCAGCATGAAGTTAAGAAATGTAAATAGTCATAAATAAGTTCTTTATCTCAATAGTAGCAAATATGCATGATTATCCTAATATTGGAAACTAAGCATTTGACAATTTTTTAAAGGCTTTTATGATAAATACTCCCACCTAATAAAAGTTTAAGATAATTCTTCTTGACAAATAAATGATACTTAAATTAAAAAATATTTACAGCAAACATATTTAATAATGCAACGTAAAATCTATTTACTTTAAATTCAGAAGAACGATTAACTCAACAAAAAATTGGTTTGCATGAACATCTCACATAAGAAAAAAAAAATTATCATACTTACGCAAAGATATTTGACTTCATTGATAACCAGAAAAATGTAAATTAAAATCACAAGGGGACTTGATTGCAAAAATTAAAATGTTGGCTAGGTATGGCGGCTCACGCCTGTAATCAGCACTTTGGAAGGCCAAGGCCAGAGGACCCCATGAGCTCAGGAGTTCAAGACCAGACTAAGCAACACAGGAGACTCCATCTCTACAAAAAAATTTTTTTTTTAATTAACCAGGCAAGGTAGCACGTGCCTGCCTGTAATCCCAGCTACTCGGGAGGCTGAGACAGGAGGATCACTAGAGGCTGGGAGGTTGAGACTGCAGTGAGCCATCATCACACCACTGTACTCCAGCCTGAATGACAGAGCAAGACCTTGTCTCAAAAAAAAAAAAAAAAAAAAAGTTGGTTTAGCCAACTGTTTTTAATTCTTTTTTTTTTTTTTGACACAGAATCTCTCTTTGTTGCCCAGGCTGGAGTGCAGTGGCGTGATCTCGGCTTACTGTAAGCTCAGCATCCCCTGTTCATGCTATTCTCCTGCCTCAGCCTCCCGAGTAGCTGGGACTACAGGCACCTACCACCATGCCTGGCTAATTTTTTCGTATTTATAGTAGAGGTGGGGTTTCACCGTGTTAGCCAGGATAGTCTCGATCTCCTGACCTCGTGATCCGCCCGCCCTGGCCTCCCAAAGTGCTGGGATTACAGGCGTGAGCCACCGTGCCCGGCCCGGCTAAACCAACTTTTAAATGAAAAGACAACTTTTTAAGCTGGCTAAACCTCAGCATTGATTAATTAATTGACAGGCACGCTGATACTTTGCTGGTGGACATGAAAATTGTACAATAACTTTGCAAAATGATTTGTCATTACCTAGAAAATTTAAAGACATATGTATCCTACAACTCAGTGATTCTAGTAGTAGGTATATGCTACATAGAAACTTGTGGAATGGAAACGTACAAAGAATGACATGCACAAGAAAGTTGATAGTGGCATTATTAAAGATCATACCCTGGAAAGAAGCCAAATGCATAGTTACAGTATACCAGTTTAAATAACTGTGGAATACTTATAGATTGGAACATAGCAGCAAAAGAAATAAAGTATAATGATATTCATCAACATAAATAAACCTCAGAAACAATGTTGAGTGAAAAAAAGTGACAAATTAATACATATGGAATCTTACTGTTATATAAAGATCAAAAGCAAGCAAGTAATACTGCATAAAATATTGTTCAGAGATATGGGCATATAGTATAAAACTGTAAATAAAAAAAAGCAAATGAATTACTCAAAATTCAGGAGCTGAAGTTAACTGAAGGGGGGAAGGGAACAAAGATTGCAATCAAAACAGTAATACAAGAGAGTTCAAAGGTATTGTAATTTTATATTTTTTTAAGCTGCAGAATGGATACTCAGGAGTTCTTTTTATTGTCATATTGTATACATATTATACAGTATACATATATTACATTATGTGTACATATATATTTATTGATATTAATGATATGCTCCATAAAAACTTTCAAAAACTGTGTAATTAGAGAGTAGGTAGTCCAGCATCTTACTTTATGTAGTTGCTTATTCATACTAAATTTGATAAGTTAAAATTAGTCACATATCATCCTGGACAACTTTAGGCTTAAATCACTGTAGCCAAATCTTCACTATGATAAATATTTGGTTTTTGGCAATTCTTATTTGTATCCTAAACATTGATTTACTGGACTTTGCATTCATTACATGTCCAGTGCATGTATATACCTATAAACCCCCAACACATACACACACATGTACACACACACACACGCAATACGCTCACCGTGTATATAGTATATAAACACATTTTGTTTTAATTCACTTTTCTTTTCATCAGACATTACAGACTATCTCTGGGGATGAAGTCAAGCGTTGCTATGTTCAGATGAATTTTCTGGCCCAAGGTGATAATTTTGCACACAGTCAATAGCAATATCCCAGAAGTGAACTAGAAAACTCAACCAGTGAAACAAAATTCAATAACAATATCAGAGCAGAAAACTCCTTAACCACAGAAGGTATGTTTCCAAGGAATACACAGTAAATGCAAATGGAGCACGTGCTACCTACATATGATCAAAGCAGATTGTGCCGCATTGTCAGATAAGGTTGCAACAGAAAAAAAAAAAAAAAAAAAAAAATCTGCCTCTGTAACTCCCAAGGAGTTCCCATTGCTTAGGTTTATTGAAAGTCATTTTATGCTAATGAATTGCACAGAGCTGTACATCAAATCTCAGGTGAAGTTGTCACTTTATTAAGAAATCATTAAATTATTACAGTATTTAATGATGCATGAAAATAAAATGCAATTGTGAAGAAAAGTATTTGGGGTATAGACTGAGCATTTTCTTTATATAAAATGGTGCATTTTTGTCAGTTCCCCAAACACATTAGGGCCATCTGTGCAAACCTACAACTGAAAAGAGATGACAAAAGGTGATTAATTAAAACATGACTTCTTTCAAAATTCATTATATCACAGTAGAGTGCACCACCGAGGCCTTGAGACTTCTGAACAAAACAGTGAAGGCCTGCCCCTCACATTGTTTAAATTAACTTTCTATTCAAAACAACATGTCTTGTGTTTGATAATTCCTTTTTTAAAGGCTATGTAGTAATGGTGCTTTTTATAAAAAACAACTGTTGACACACATTTTGTCCATATACATGAGTACAACTGTGTAAGATTATGAATACCCATAAAATCATTTCTATCCCAGAATAATAAAAAACAAAATGTTCTTCAAGACAAAAGATTCCTCTCTCTCTCTCTCACACACACACACATACACACACACAATATGTCTATACGCATACATACATACATTTACGTACATGTCTGTATATATATGCCTCATGTTATCTTGTATGTCTGCTGTATCATCATCATATATCAAAAACTCTACATATGTAGTTTTATTTGTACAGTTAGGTAGTTGTATCTGTAGCCTAGATTTTCTTTTAAGAACTTGATAAAGAAGGGTGATGAAGTTGAGTAGAAACTAAGTAGGAAATGAAATTATTCCATGTGATGGCATCCTCAATGTGGGAATTCCAGTAGAAAAAAAAATTAGCTACAATGAAAATGGAACAGTTTAATATTTTGATAAATATTTTAGAGCATTTAAGGTAAAACTAGAAATTATTCCGAAGTTCCCAGATGAGAAGCCTTGATGACTGTTTTTACACCATCGGGAAATGGTGGAGAAATATTGGATTGCTCCTTTGCACTCTAATGCTGATTGTAACTATAATATGATAATGTGGCATTTCAAACAAAATTACTTTTGTTAAAAATGTTATGTGTAAATGCTTTTTAGGAAATTAATATAGTCAGACTTTATGATGGTTACAGAAACCCCCATATCATTTAAATATTGATCCAATTGTCTAAGAGTTTTCAGTTTGTAATTATCAGTACCATTTAAGTCACTCACAAAGAACAATTATTTCTAATGTTTAAGTATTTTTTCCCCATGCCAATATTTTAGTGAATGCACATATAAACCCAAATCAGAAAAAAATTCTAATTATTTTTTCACCAAAGAGTGTTCTAAATTGACAAGCACCAAAGGGACTTGAGATCAAGGTGAAACCCCCTTGGCTCCATGAAGCTTGCATCTAATTCACGTATCATTTGTTTTCTTACCTACAGTATTTATTACCAGAACTACTTGTCACTTGAATACATGGTATTTTGTATTCTTCTCAAATTACTTTTAGTGTTTGTGTTTTGTCTCCCTACGTCAGTCAAATTGCTTTTAGCTTCAAAAAAAGAGATTATAAAACTAAAATTGGCTTAAATATTTTATATTGTTTGCAAATAAAACAAAAGTGTAGAGTTGGGTGGTTCCAGGGTTCTTTCGGTGGCTTACAAGCCTTGTGAATGACGTAGGCCCTAAATTTTCACTCTGCATTCTTCATTTCATTGGCATTGTCTTTCCTCATGGTCACAAAGTGACTTCAATAGTTTAAACAAGCTTTCACAGGGCAATGTTTACAAGCAAGACAGAAGAGAGGGACACTGGGGAAAAGGAGAACGAAATTGTCTTGTCTCTTTCTCTGTGTTTATCTCTTTCTCTCTCAAATTATGCAGGTTAATTTTTCCCACAAATACTAGCCCAGGGATCCCCAGCCTCCGGGCTGCGGACAAAAACCAGTTCCTGGCTGGTTAGGAACCAGGCTGGACTGTACAGCAGGAGGTGAGCGCCGGGAAAGCCCAACATTATCGCCTGAGCTCCGCCCCTTTCAGATTAGTGGGGGCATTAGATCATCCCTCTCGTGAACTGTGCATGCGAGGGATGGAGGTTGCTGCTAGAGAATCTAATGCCTGATGATTTGAGGTGGAACAGTTTCATCCCTATCTTCCCCTCAACCCCCCACCAGTCCATGGGTAAAATGTCTTCTACAAAACCGGTCCCTGGTGCCAAAAACGTTGGGGACAGCTGCTCCAGCCAAATTTCTCTTAAGTTTCTTGGACCAGAAGTAGTCACCTGTGCCCTTCCAGGAGCAAACGAAGCTGGGAAAATAAATAGCTGGCCACTGTAGACTAAACTGTGGAAGAGTGACTACAAATAAGGATATGGGAGAGGGGAATGGCTGGTAGGGAGGAGACCAACAATGTTTACCGCAATCCCCAAACTTATGGTGAATTATCCGATAACCTGGGCTGTGTAGAATATTACTTATGTTTCCAGCACAGTGGCCCTGTTCAGTGCTAGTAGCTTAACTGCCCACATTTCACTGATACAATTCCCCTAGGCAGCACTAGTCAGAAGAAATATTTGATAAGGCAACACACAGAGTGATATAGTTGTTGATGTCTACGCAGTGGCAAGGGGTGGAGAAGAAGAGGTTCAGGAAGGAGTCCACTTGAAAGTCATTCCTTTTTTTCAGAAAGTGTGAATGACTCAGGTAACTTTTGCTACCATTCACACAGACAGGAAAAGAAGCAAGGATGGGGTCAGAGACAGCAGCTATTTCACAGAGCAGGCACTCTAAGGGTGGCGGGGGATACATTCCTTAAGTTCCAGCATTTTACAAATAATTGGAGTCTTCACACAGCAATGAACATTAAATGACGGCAGAAGGAAAGCTAGAGAATTCTCTACTGTTCGTATGAACAGAGAAAACATTGAAGGGTTGATAAAGAATCAGAAAACTAAAAAAAGAAAAACAAAAAACTCTCCTGTAGAACAAGGGTGTGGGTAGTCCCAGGGTCCTCTCCTGAAGGTGCCTGAAGCAACAGTGAAGAGTATGGACTTCAAGGTCAAACTGCCCGAGGACAGAGCTTGGTTCTGCCATCTACTAATCATACAACTTTCATCAACTCACTTCTTCTCTGTGTGTCTGCTTCTCTATAGGTTGTGCAAGAGTAATTGTGGGTTTTGCCACTAAGAGTAATGGCAAAAGTGATGAGTGTAATAAATACCTATTTCACATAGTTTCAGTGAAGATGAAATTAGGTCATGCATGCAATATACTTTGAACATGAAGTAACACAATAGAAGTATTCAATATTTGTTAGCTTCTGTCACCATCAATACTTATGTCACACCTCCCTAAGGAATTGCCAGTCCTTCATGAAAACATTTGAAATAAATACTACAGCTTCCCTGGATATTGTTTATATCAATGCATCTTTAATACAGTTATGGGTAAGTATTCATAAACGCATATACACATATATACACATACACACCCACACATGTATATTAACTGTATATATATACATATATACAGTTAATACATATATATGTATATATATACATATATACAGTTAATTAGATTATTTTAAGCCTTTTACATGTTTCATAGCATCCTAACTCATAAAGATTCCTTGAAATACTAATTAAGACATCAATTGACACTTGTGGACAAGCAGCATCTCTTATAGTAGGTGCCTGGTTTAAGTTTACTTATATGTCAAGATGCCGCATGCTATACTAGAATGGTAAAATCACTTGTTGAACTAAATTCATGTACTAGCTAGTTTATATCTCATCCTGATTTCATATAGGAAGGAGATTAGTAGCCACAGCATCTTCTTATGTTAATATATTGGAGTGCCTCTATTTTGAAGCTTTACAAGTAGTCTTGGAACGCGGAAGGATGGCAAATTACAAAAGGAATAATTCTCTCAGGAATTACAGCTCCAGAAAAGAATTCTGCAAAACGTGCATGACATTTGGTTCTTCATTCACATGCAATTTTTGATACTTTTGAAGTTTGCCTTTCATTAGTTACATAGTTCAGAAAGAAACATGCTGAATTTGTAGCATATGTTTCTATATTCAAAGAGTATTGGTAGAGGGCTTAAAATATTGTGGGCAATTAATCTTCAACTAGTCTACCTGGATAAATGTTACTATAAGTCAGCTGTGTTGGATATTAAGGAAAACTTGACTCAGAGTTTATGCATTTTCTTCTATTTTTCTTCCCTGCTCTATACTTACAACTAAATCTATGGGAATATTATGGTCTGTTAGCATAAATATAAACCATGAATGAACACAATGTATTTTATAAAAGAACAAATCCATGCAGACTAGGGTTGGTTATAATTTCTAAAAACCAGAGCTGTATTTCCCAGATAAAATATTCCCTTTAAACTAATATGTTCACCTGTGTTGAGAAGTTCGTGGTCATATAGTCACATATATTCATTTTGAACAGGAAATCTTTCAATGTCAGTTTCAGGGAAATAGGTGTTCATAGCTTTCAATAAAGGTAGAAGTTAAAATAAGTCACATTTTAAACATCTTCTGAATGATGTAATAAATATAGGTTTTAATACATTTTGGTGCGCATTAGAGAAATAAACAAAAGAAATGGGGGCAGGGGATTTTGTAGATTTTAAAATAAGTGGGAGTTATAATTGTAGTTTTACTCACCTATAACCTACATCATTTTGACATTCATGTCTTCCCATAAGGACACTTTGGCATGTGGTTTATCATTTGTTCTACAAATATTTATTGGCTAAGTACTATGTGTCAGGCAGGTATGGATAGGATGGATTCAGCAGAGAACAGAAATAAACCATCTTTGTTAGCTTCTTATTGCTACCCCAACAAATTACTACAATCTTAGTGACTTCAAACAATGCAAATTTATTATCTTACAGTTCTGAGAATCAGAAGTTGAAACTAGTTTTACTGCACTAAATTCAAGGTGTTGGCAAGGCTGGTTCTTTCTGCAGGCTTTAGGGGACAATTAATTTCTTTGCCTTTTACAGCTTCTACAGACTACCTCTGTTCCTTGGCTTACTGCCCCTCTCTCCGTTTTCAAAGCACATCAGTACAAACTCTGGTTCCATCCTCATGTCTCCTTTTACTGCCTCTGTCCCTCTTGTCTCCCTCTTACAAGGACCCTTAAAGAAGGGCCCATCTGGATAATGCAGAATAATCTTCCCATCTCATGGTCCTTAACTTAATCACATCTTCAAAGCCCCTTTTGCCAATAATATATTAGCTATTTGCAAGGATTAGAATGTTGACATTTTTCTGAAGGAGGCATGATCCTTCTAGGGGGAAGGAATTTTACCTTTTCCAGGGATGACAATGAATATGTAAGTAAATCAATAAATTGTATAATTTCAGGAATTAATATTATAAAACATTTTTAAAGGGCAAAGGAGAGTAATTGGGTACGGAAAGGAGTGGTTATTTTATTAGAGGTGGCCAGAGAAAGCCTCTGAGATATGAGACTTGAGATCCAATTGATGAAAAGGACACAAAGAGCTTTCTCAGTGAAAGGGTCAGCAAGTGCAAGGCCCAGCATTGTTAACGGACTTGGCTGCCTTGGGACAGAAAAAGGCCATTGCAGTGGCTTAGAGTAGCAGAGACAGGGTGAGAGAAGGGATGGGCCCTGACCATGTACTTTTGTGCAGGTCGTGATAAAAAGTTTGAATTTTATCCAAATTAGAAGAGAAAGCAAAGGAGAATCTTAAGCAAGGGGAAGATATAATATGATTTATGCTTTGAGAAGATGATTTTTCTTGTTAAAGTGGTGAACTGTAAAGGGTCAAGCTGGTGGTAGTGTGACAAGTTGGGAGAGCGGTTGCGGTAGCCCAGGCAGGTTAGATGGTGTCGTGAATTAGGCTTTTCACTGGGGGAGATGCTAAATTATTGAAATATATAAGGTTGGTGCAAAAGTAATTGTGGTCTTTGCCATTACTTTCAATGGCAATAGCTGCAATTACTTTTGCATGAACCTAATATTTTAGAGTTTGGCCAGGCATGGGGCTCACGTCTGTCATCTCAACACTTTGGGAGGTCGGGGCACGAAGCTCACTTAAAGTCAGGAGTTCGAGAGCAGCCTGGCCAACATGGCCAAACACCATCTCTACTAAAAACACAAAAATTAGCTGTGCATGATGGCAGGCACCTTTAATCCCGGCTACTCAGGAGGTTGAGGCAGGAGAATTCCTTGAACTCAGGAGGCAGAGGTTGCAGTGACCCGAGATATCGCTACTGCACTCCAGCCTGGGTGACAGAGTGAGACTCTGTCAAAAAAAAAAAAAAAAAAAAAAAAAAAAAAAAAGACATTTAAGAGTTATCTAAGAAAAAGACTTGCATTTAAGCTTCTAATTACTCTAGTAAAAATTCATCTCTATATTCACCAAACTGACACTGTGTCTGTTATGTACATGTATTACTGGCATAAGTATTTTGGGATTGTATCCTAGTTTATTTGTTCAAGAAGTTGCTTTGAGTGATATTTGATTAACTGAGTTGGTGAGCTGTTTGGATGAATTGATTACATTGATCTGTTATGTTATCAGTGTTGACATAGCTGTCACCATCCTAGGATAGACATGCATAGATTTATATTCCTCTGGTATATAACTCCTGTAACCATCTTAGTTGATGCCATATTAGGTGTGCTGGGAAAGCCTCTATGTATTATTTGTACTGTCGGTTGTTTGCTATTGAATTGATTATGTAGCCAGGACTGTATTTGCTTAGCAATTCTTACTTGGTGTTTGTTTTCTTTCCTTCTTTCCTTCCCTTCCCTTGTCTATCCATGATGAGATTGACCTCTAGACCACATCTTCCTCACAGTATCTTTATTAATAGAGTTGCGGAATGTGCCTGTCAAATGTTAAATAGGTGTTCCTTGTTGTGATTTCTTTTCCTTGGCAAATGTTTGTGTCTGGAAATTTTGCTTGCAGTGTACAAAGAAACCTTGTAGTCTTGAGAAAAACAGAAAATAAGCATGTCCATGTTTGCCATTGCCTTGGGGTAGACAAAAAGCTTGGAGTGCATCCAGAGGAAAACATTTATGCCATTGATCCAATTTATTCACCCAAGTTCACTGAAGGGTGTCATACCATAAGTTGGCTTTAAAAGTTGGTGAATAAGATATTCTGTTAAAAACTAGTATTTGGATTTCAAAAGTAAAGTGAAGAAAACCAAATGAGTCAGGTTCTATGGCTTCAGAGTTTATGCAGTCAGTGAGACTGGAGACTGAATGTAAACATGAGAGGAAATATTTTCTTGGCATTTCTCATTGAAATAAATCAACATTCAAGGTTGTTTTTAGAGGCACTATTCAATAATTTTGTAAAAATATTTTACTTAAAATTTTTTTCTTTTTTGTTACCTGGAATGTCCTTTTTCGTATATTCTATCATTCCCTTCAAAATTTCCCTGTTCCAGTACTCAGCCTTTATGAACCTCTTTTGAAGGGAAGAGGAGCAGAAATCACACTTACGTCACAGGAATGCAATGGTGGAAAAGAAAATATATACAAAGTATTGTGGCAAGAACACAGTAGGTAATCAAAAACATTATTTCTTTTCTTTTACATTTGTTCAACCCTTTCATAGTTAATTGATTCAGTGACAAATTGCTCTTGACAAATGATCCCTGGACTGGGAATAAGAAATTCTCAGCTTTGTTCCAAGCTAGTGGCGGTACTCGAACTTAAACCAGACCTCTCTACGCTTCATTCAAAGGCCAGTCGTCCCACTTAACTTCTCATTCATTCAATCAATATTTACTAAGTTTAAATCACCCCTACTATATCCATGAACCGAACTTGTAGAAGCATAGATAATTGGAACCCTCCACTGTTCTTCTGAGCACTGGGAAGACAGATTGCTTCCCCTTCTACTGGATAAACATGTACCCACGCCTTCATAAGCCACATTTGACCGGGGCCAGACAACTGAGTCTGATCAATTCTGGATTGTTAGGATAGATTTCACCATGTATTTTGGCTATTTTATCTTTAAAATTACATGACTTTGTACTGATATCAAAATGAGCTGCAGTTTGAAAATATTAAAAGAAGCTTAGAGACATATATTTATACTTAAACATCTTATGAAAAATGGGCTAATAAATGTGCTTTAAAAATACAAACATTTGACATTAAAATGCACTATCCCTTTAACTAGCTTGCATACCGTTCCAGATTTACTTATAGAAACATTAAAAACCAACTCAATAAATTTTCTAGACAATGTTGTTTAAATAATTTGTTCTCCACATATTTCTCTCTTGTCTCTCCTTCAAGCTCATATTTTTAAAATCTTATTATTTGCAACAAATTTTACAATACTGAATATGTTAATAAACTGTGTGCCTTATTTGTTTTTCTTCACATCTACTTTCATTTTTAAAAGATCTGATAAAAATAAAAAAAGATTGTAGCATTTCCTCGAATGCAACAAGTCTTTTTTTTTTTTTTTTTTTTTTTTTTGAGACGTCTCGCTCTGTCGCCCAGGCTGGAGTGCAGTGGTACAATCTCGGCTCACTGCAAGCTCCGCCTCCTGGGTTTACGCCATTCTCCTGCCTCAGCCTCCCGAGTAGCTGGGACTACAGGCGCTGGCCACCTTGCCCGGCTAGTTTTTTGTATTTTTTAATAGAGACGGGGTTTCACTGTGTTAGCTAGGATGGTCTCGATCTCCTGACCTTGTGATCCACCCGTCTCGGCCTCCCAAAGTGCTGGGATTACAGGCTTGAGCCACTGCACCCGGCCGCAACAAGTCTTACAGAAAATAAACACATCTCTATATTGTCACCTGCCTTTAAGCAGTTTATATGTTAGACTCATTCACATTTTGTTAAGGATTTATAATAAATAATGAACATTTTAAAACAAATAATTTGAAAATTGCTACTGCTTGCTGTATGTTTACGAGTAGAAATTCCTTTCTAGCTAATAGGGTGTCATACACTCTAATGGATCAGCAAAGCTGGTGCCCCTCATGATTGATTACAGAAAGTTTTAATATGGGGAGTTGTGCTCCCTTTTCTCCCAAACTTTAAGGTCATGGCTGCTATAGACAATGCCCTATGTAACTGGTAAACACATTTGAAATTTTGCATTATTCAACTTCACATTCCTGGATCAGTTCAATGACAAAACGGGCTGAACGGTAAGGTCATGCCATCCTCAGCACTCTTGGGCATTTAAATGGAAACTGTCACCGTTTCACAAGTGTGATCATTTGTTATTGGGTGTGAAGTTGTACTAGACATTTCAGGTCCTTCCAGATTGGAAGTTTTTACCTGATTCTATGAGCTCTACCCTTTTCATATTTTCTTCTGCTTAACACCCAGAAAAGGAAAAAGATCCATGCACCAGATATTCAGTTCATTCACTGACTCCCCTTAACGATATACCTGTGGTCCAAAACTTTTTATGAGAATATCTAAATGTCTTATAAAAATCAATCTTATTTTCTCAACTATGCTCTTCACCCACAGCTTCTTTCCAATGGTAGAGCACATCCTACTTATATCATGACACTTTCCACTCCCACATCATGATGCATTTATTCATTCATCAATCAACAGATGTTTATTGAGTACCTACTGTACCAGATACTGTGTTCTGTTGGATACTAGGAACACTGCAGAGATCAAGAAAGGCAAGAATCCTGTATTATTGAGTTTTCTTTTAATCAGATTTTTAGAATGGTATACTTAGCAGGCTGAAAGTTGGCCCTAAAGTTATGTATACATCATAGTCTCTGAAATCTGCTATTAGTACTTCATATGGCAAAAGTGTTAATATTACCTTGTATGGCAAAAGATATGAATAAATTAAGGATCTTAAGAGAAAAAGGTTACCCTGCATTATCCAGACAGACCCTAAATGCAATCACATGTATCCTGTAAGAGAGGTGGGAAGGTTGAACACGACGCACACGGTGGAGAGTTGCAGCCATAAGCCAAAAATTGCCAACAGTCATCAGAATCTAGAAGAGGCCAGGAGTCGTTTTCCCAGAAAAACTTTCCTAGTTTCCCACTCCAGAGAAAGTGTGGCCCTGCTACCACTTGGTTTCGGACTTCTAACTCTCAGAGCTATGAGAAAGTAAATTTCTGTTGTTTTAAAGCATTCAGTTTGTAATAACTCGTATGACAACTCCAGGAAACAAAATAATTTAGAAAATCAGGCTTAAGAGCAGGAGATTTGGAATCAAATGCTACGCTCTATAATTTAGTAAATGAAGGACAATAACCCAATCAATTAATCTCCCTGGCTCATTTTATTCATCTGTAAAATGGGAAAATACAATCTATCTTCCATGTAATTATTGACTTAAACAATGGTTTGTATTTGCTAAGCCTAGACTAAAGGAAGCATACAATGATGATATGCATTCGAATATGCTAGCTAGTGTAGTCATTTTTGAAATGATTTAAAAGATAAAGTTATTTTAGAAGAGTTCTTTAATTGAAAATGTTAAAAACTCCTTTTAGCATTATTTTGTGGTGATAACTAAACTAATACACATAAAATATTTTATATATGTGACCTTTGATAGTTTAAAAAAGTGGATAATAAGAAAAAAAGGGAGTAGGTAGTTCTACAACATCAAATTTTCATTCTATTTCACACACATATAGCTGGCTGCAGTGGACACTGGTGTTTGCTTACCCCCATTCATTCCCTTCTCCTTCTTTTCTGAAGTATCCTAGTTATATTCAAATACCCACCCAGTCCACGAGACTCAGAGCTGACCTCATGTCCTCATATGCAGCTCCAAGTCTAACCAGCAAAACTCCATCCCCCTAAGAAAGATGTGGCTCAGGAATAGATATGTGCCATAATTTGACCCAGGAAACCATTTGTTCAAGCCTTCTTAGAAAGTTCTGTTTTGCTTATCTGGAAAAGACTTTAGGTGTATCCTCTTTCTTTCACAAAATGTGAATAAGGAAGTAATCCTATAGCTCTGATTCTGTCATATTTCAGGATAAAGGTTAGGACTGTAGATTAGAGACATGGTTATTACTGACCTGTTGAATTAAATAACACTGAGCTTTACCCTACCTTTGTACTCCCAGTTAAGTGAGCCAATGAAAAGCTTCATTTCTTAAAAGGACAATTTTTATTCATCTTTTCTGTTACTTACGCATATCCTAAGTGACAGACTGATAATGTTTGGCTCTGTGTCCCCACCCAAATCTCGTCTTGAATTGTAATCCCCACGTGTCGCGAGTGGGACCTCGTGGGAGATGATTGGATCTTGGGGCAGTTCCCCCGTGCTGTTTTTGTGATAGTGAGTGAGTTCTCAGGACATCTGATGGTTTAAAAGTGTGGTGCTTCCCCCTTGTGAAGAAGGTGCTTGCTTCTTCACCTCCCACCGTGACTGTAGGTTTCCTGAAGCTTTCCCAGCTGTGTAGAATGGCGAGTCAACTGAATCTCTTTTCTTTATACATTACCCAGTCTCAGGTAGTTCTTTATAGCAGTGTGAAAATGGACTAATACATACACTGACCTAGCAAGTGCTAGGAACAGCTCTAGCCCTAAATAAACTCACTGGTTTATTGGTAGACAGTCATGACCCTCAATAAACACACATTCACCAAAATTTAGTTATTATTTAAATTCAGATCTACTAAAGGTAGTATCATATGTGAGAATCAATCAAAAACCAAGAGATGCTCAACAGCTAAGAAGGAAAGAGAAAAACTAGTGAGGCTATGTACAGTTTGCTTACGTTTTTTCTTTTTTTTTTTTAAGTTGGAGAAAAGCAGCAAAAATAAATGTAGTTCTTAGTACCAAATAGATACTAAGCAAGTACATAGCAAATGGCTCACAATCCTTCCATTGTAAAATTTGCTTAGGAAGGTTTTCCCTCCAGAAAATTGTTATGAGAACATATGTTGCCTCCAAACTTCTCCAGTTGGACAGTGTTCCCTGCTGAAATACTCATAGTCTTCTCAGGAATGTGGTAAACACATGTGATTCAGAGGGTGGATCAAAGTGATACTACTTAAAAAAAAAGAAAACTAAACCAAATACATATGTTCACTAAGGATAAAGGCACAAATAATAAACCTTAGCATATGTTCTAATAGAAAATAGCTTTAAAAATGGAGAAAGAGGCATGTAGCCTAAAAGAGGGAAGATTTTATATTTAGTTGAAAAGGTTCTTGGTAAGCCAGAAATTATACTTGGAATTGTATTGTCATAGAGAAAGAAGATACCTTTTACATTCCTCCATTTCATAACTAATGGTGTGTCATTTCCAGAAAAACCAAAAATATTATTCTAGGCCTACCAATAATTGTCCCTCTAACTAAATGTCTCTTTCAATTTGGGATTCTGAGATTATATTCCATAATCCCTTATTTGTTGTAGAGGCAAAGTATATTAATAGATTCAAATAAGATTTTTAAAAATCATAAAGTGCTTCAATAAGAATGCCATTTCGAGTTGAGGTGACAAGCAAATAGTCTATAGATGTCTGGGTGCCTATGAAGGTCAGACAGGTAAAGAAAATTATGCCCAGCACTTTCACAATTTATCTGTTGTTAGGTACACTGTTACAGTAACTTCTTTTGCAGAACTTTTAATTGCAGATTATGGAAGCAAATTGGAAAGAAAAAAAGTTATTTTTAAGGCTAATGCTGTTTGTTGTTTAGTCTTCTGGCTCTTCAAAAACTGCTTTGATCTATAAACAAACGTTATTAGAAAGAGATACCAAGAGAAAAACACAAATATGGAAGGGCATTAAATCATTTTAGTGTCACTTTTTCCATTAAAGTATCATCAAACACTTACTCTGATCTGCTGCTCTCTAGTTCTCTCTTCCCTTCACCTCTTCCCCTAAGCAAACTTAGGACATAGACACCTTTACACTTCTGCATATTCAACAAACGAGATACGAGGACTGTGAGAGTGAGGTCGAGATGGTCAGCTGCGTGTGTTTATTTATGGATTCACGAATACTGCCATGGGATACAACACGTTACAGAGACCTAAAAAAAAATTCTCAAATCTCCATCCTAGAACAAAAGTTGCCAAACTTTTTCTGTAAGGAGCCAGATAATAAGCACGTTAGGCTTGCACACAGTCTCTATCACAGCTACTCAACTCTACTGTTGTACCCAAAAAAAAACCATAGATAGTATATAAACGAAGGAGCATGGCTGTGTTCTCATAAAACTTTACTTATAGACACTAAAATTTGAATTTTATATACATTTTACGTATATAAAATATGATTATTTTTATTTTCTCTTTTGGCCATTAAACAAATGTAAAAAAACATTCTCGCCTCACAGTGTACAAAAATATAAGGTAGTTTGCTGACACTGCTGTAGACCCACCCCAACTTAAATATCTCAGAATGGGGAGAACTGGGAATAATCATCTGGTTTATTCCACTCTTCTTCTCTTCCCACTCCTTGAGCTGATCCTGTCACCATATGTCACAGTATGAGAACTCTTTAAGGAGAAACATGAAACCTGTTTGAAATGCACTTTCTGATGGCTTCATAAAAGGGCTGTAAAAAATTCAAGCTATGCATCTTTAAAGCTCTTTAAAGTATAAATTCTTTCATATGATGCTAGCATTGGAGTGACAGAAACAAAGCTAGGTGAAACTTCTTTTAATATGTCATTGCCAAATTTCTCTCTACAGGCCTCCCTCCTTCTTTCAGACTCTAATTCAGAGAAATCTATTCTAACTGTTGAAAGCCTTTGACTTCTTTCAGTCATCGACCCATGTGTAAAAACCATACAAAATGTAGTGTCTTCAAACAACAGCAATTTACTATGTCTAGCAGTATGGTGGGTTGTCTGCAAGGTTCTTGTGCTAATCTCGCCTGGGTTTTCTCATGTAGCTGTTTTCAGCTGGGATGTATATAGGGGTCTGGAGTCAGATGGTGCAGTTGGGATGGCTAGGCCTCTCTTTCTATATCCCAGGCTTCTTCATGGTATGGTGGGTTCAGGGTAGTGTTCCAAGCGAGTACAGGTAGAAGCTGCATGATTTTAGAATTTGGATGACATGTTTTCTGCAACATATTGTTCAGAACAAGTCAGAATACCAGCTTGGATTTAAAAGGTTGGTGAGGCCAGGTGTGGTGGCTCATACCTGTAATCCCAACACTTTGGGAGGCCAAGGTGGACAGATCATGAGGTTAAGAGATCAAGGTTATCCTGGCCAACATGGTGAAACTCCATCTGTATTAAAAATACAAAAATTAGCTGGGTGTGGTGGCGCACACCTGTAGTCCCAGCTACTCCGGAGGCTGAGACAAGAGAATCGCTTGAACCCGGGAGGTGGAGGTTGCAGTGAGCTGAGATAGCACCACTGCACTCCAGCCAGGTAACAATGTGAGACTCCATCTCAAAAAAAAAATAAAAATAAAA
Organism: Chlorocebus sabaeus; assembly: GCF_047675955.1. Lineage (NCBI taxonomy): Eukaryota > Metazoa > Chordata > Mammalia > Primates > Cercopithecidae > Chlorocebus > Chlorocebus sabaeus. The sequence continues at coordinate 67,211,390 of NC_132918.1, forward strand.
AATAAAGTTGGAGAAATAGACTCCACCTCTGGAGTAGTAAAATAATATTGCAAATGAATGTGAGTAGAGAAAGGGAGGACTTTGTGGTCATCATGCAGTCTACCATTTCATACTTATCTCAGATTTTGTGGAGCCTCTGGGCCTACATTATCCCTTTTATTTCAAAGCATTTCGATCTTCATAACTGCACATTAAGAGTAACAACCTTAATGGCATGATTATGAAGATTAACAATGAATTCCTGGAGTAACACAGAAGAACAGTGTTTAGAAGAATGTGTGTTGTTACACAATTGGGTTGTGTTGGCTCTCATCGTTTTGGTAATATGGAAAATTCAAGAGGATTACTTGTGGAGACAATGCAGGTGATAAGCATGAGTAAAATGCTATTGAGAAGCTCAAATATGCCAGGGAAAGTTTTCAAGACAGGTACTTGGAGGATCTGGGAGATAGGTATAATTAACGTATGGCATATATGCTAAAAACAAAAGTGATTGTCAGTCAGAATCTTGTTTGTGAATAGATTCCAGAACTTGTCATAATGAATTTAGATGTAAGTCAACAATGAAGAGGCCAGCCTTCCTGTTTGAGTGTTTTTAGTTCAGCTATAAGACCTTTATGCCTAGAATATCACACTAATACTCTAAGGTACTAGGAAGAAAATTCCGAACAGCCACTAATAAACAATAGGGGCTTTGAGTGTCAATTGTCAAAGTGATGGAAAAGAGAAGTTCTGGAAGGTCATATATTTTTATGTTTGAAGGATAGCAAACTGGCCTTACCTATCTGTGATGCTCAAATGAGCCCTAGCTAGAAACCCTATTAATAATATTATCACAACCCTGTCTCTTCAAATCTAAGATGCCATCTATTGTAAGTTACATGCTAATTTGTGTATCATCCAGTAACTATAATTATAAAGTATCACCAATTTTAATAGGTGTCTTAATTTTAGAGATGTTAAAGTGTGAGAAAACATGCTTCTTAGAGATGATATAACTTGCTCATAATAATACCATAAACTAAACAATAACCATAGGAACATATAAAACATTTTTCATATTTTTTCGGTCAATGCTTATAGCAGTCTATGAAGTACTTTCTATTATTACAATTCACATTGGATAAATGGGGCAACTGTGGCTAAAAAGATAAAAAGATTATTATTTAATAATAATTACAGATTATTAAAAGATAATCTTTAATTAATGTAATTAACGATTATCAAATGGCTATAAACGCAAAGTCAAAATTCTGTCCTTGGTCTTTCTAACTCCAAGCCTGACCCTTAATCATTAAGCTCTATGGCCTTTTCTGAAAACTAGTCACTTCCATTCTTTTAGTATCATCACATAATTGTTAACAGCCCGTTAATCAACCAACCACATTTTAAAATCTGCTATTATGAAATTCTCAGGAGTAGCTAGCTAAGTGAAACACCAGCAACAATAATGGTTTTGATTTCACAATCCAAAAGCTCATCATCTACTACAAACTCATCATAAAGAATGACTAAACCAGTATAACCAGTCTTTGGTGCCTAGCTTCTTCTGCTCTAAAATCTCTCGCTTTCCTAAACTATGTCCAGTTCCGAGGTACAATTAAAAGTCAATTGTTGTAATTAAATATCTCCCAAGAAAAACTCAAATAGCAGAAACTCTATTAGGCAAGAGAGGCTAGATTTTTCTGTGATAACTACAGGCCAACAATTTAAGTTGTTTATACGAGTAAAGATTTATTTCTTGCCCCACACAATGATTTTTACGGGTCATCTCCAACCCTAGACTGCATCACTTTGCCTTCACTCTAAGACTCAGATGACAGAACAGCCATTATTTGGAACATTTCCCAGATGCTGTAGCAGTGGAAAAAGTGATCCCTGGAGAGTCACATACCAGCAATTAAATGCCTGACCCGCACTTGACCCTCATTACTCCCACATGTATTACTGGCCAGAACCGATCTCCAGGTCTCCCCCTAGTGGAGGGGTCAAAACTTGCCTCCAGTTGTTCACCTAAAGACCGAGAGAGAGAACAGCCTTACATGGGACTGCAAATCTCTCTCAATTATGTTCAGATAAACACGTTGTTTGATACTTGTGCCTATACTGCTTTATATTTAGGTAATTATTTTCCGACATTTTGGGGTGTGAGGACCCTGTGATAAGTGAAAGAAAGAAGAATGTGATAACCTCTTTTGATAATAATTTGCTTTTTATATGCATCTTTTTTTGAGAAGGTACAGATAATCAAAAGCCTAAATGAATTCAATGATCTTTTAAACTGAATTTGTATTTCAGTGACTACAGAGAGTATACATGCATTTAAAAGTAGTATGTAAGTATTATACATGCAAGACGTGGAGTAAGATGTGGCTCACTTAACCCTCATAGAAACAAACAATTAAGACAAATTCAGACGTCAAAGACCTAAAATTAAAACAGAATGGAGAAGAGCTGCAGGCAAGTGGTATCACTTTTACTTTTCCATCCCTCAGAGGGCTTTGTAAGGGATATAACCGTTCTTTTAAAGATAGCATGCTTCCTATTCCCTGATATCTTCATGTCGATATTACATTCCTTCCTTTTGTCTAGTTGAATAGTGCTCAACCTTTAGCAAACACAAGAATAACGGTATGCACGATTCTAAAGAGTCTGTGCTTTATGGGCAACTGGGAATTTTCAAGAAAGGCTTGTTTTTAGCCAATGTTGGCATATGAATGTATTTGGGATTTGGTGACCCATAAGCTGGATACCATTGCTTCAGTATTAAAACTCTTGGTAAATGACACTCTTCAGTATTTGGTGATGTTTCCATCCAATTCTAATACTCTACCATTATTTATTTATACATTTGCTTTTGGAATGTGGTTGGACCGTACTTTTTTCATTCATTCAAAAATGTTTGATAAATTACCCCCTTATGTCAATCACTACATATACATATTATGTTGGGAATGCTGAGATGAGATAAATCATCCCTGGCTTCAAAGAGTTTGCTGTCAAAAAGAAACCAAGAGTTGAATAAATGTCTGCTCAGGATAAACTGAAGGCATAGGTAGTGGACATGTATCCAATCTGGGTTGGTCAATTTAGCTTCCCTGATAAACTGAGGCTTCTGGTGAATATGAATGTGGAAGAATTAGACATATAGATGGTAAGAGATTGTTAGCAAGTTTCATGAGAAAAGAATAGTCAAAGGCAATGAAGCAAGGACATTCAGAGCAATGATGGCACCTACTATGTATATTACTCTGCAGCTTGTGTGTTTTTTACTAAAGTGCATGTTGTGGGCATCCCTACAGACCAGTGATAACAGACCTAACTCCTTCTCTTTAACAGCTTCATAGAAATATAAAAAATAGATGCACATTATTTATTCAATTATTCCTGCATTGATGGATGCTCAGATTATTTCCAAGGTTTTTCTACTACAGCATTGCTATAAATATCCATTTATGTATAATTGTAAGCTGAGATCCTATGAATTCTCCTAAGATCAATTCCCAAAATTGACACTGTTGAATCAAAGAACATTTCATTTAAAGAAAAAGTCAGACTACTGTATTAACTTACCTTCCCACTGAGCATTCTAGGTTACAAGTCGTAAGTTTTGCTAATTTTATGAACACAATGATAATAGCTCTTCATTTTAATTGTATTATCCTGACCACTGATAAAGTTGAAAATTTTCCATTTTTGTGAATAGCCTATTTACGTCCATTGAATCACTTCCATTTTATTTTTCTTGTCATTTTTAGGGGTTCTTTTGAATACTTAAGTATACAAGAATAAGTCTGCATAATTCTTTCAAATTACATACACTTTTCATTTTACTTATCTTTTTATTTTATTTATGAAGACCTTGACTTTATTGGCTTAATTTTTGATGTATTTTGGTATAACATTTTTAAAGTGTGTAAATTCACAATTCATACATATTTTTCTTTGCCTTTATATGTTTTTTGGTTTCTATTCTTTCTCTAACAAGTCACACCTCAGAAAAAAATGTATATACATACACACACATATATAATTGAATATATATAATTGAAAATGTATTTGTATAATATATAATGGAGTATATATATAATTGAAAATACATTTGTATAATTTTTTATCACTTCTAAAATTTAGATTTTTTTGTTTACTTTAAAACTATATATTATTTTAGGGCTGCTTTCTCTTTCAGATGATAAACCAATGACAGATAACTGGTTATGTTATCAATAATAATTCAATATATAATCTTTTCTCAATGTTGCAAGTCACCTTGGATTCTGCTCTGCTCTGAATCCCAGGTTGATGGAGCGGCTACTCTCCAGAACAATAGAAAAGCAATTTAAAATACCTCTCATTTTGAATGTATGTGCTATTAGGAAGTTGGGAGAAAAACGAGCAAGATGGGAAGGGAAGGAGAATGAATTTTGGCCTGAGATTTGATTTCTATCAGATCTGATTCCTATTGCCTGTGTGAATTTCCCCCACCTTGAATCCAGCAGTTATGAATTGAATTTGACTCATTTGTGAAAGACCAGTGATTGATAATCATGAAAGATGACTTCAAGCCCAATTTGGTCGACATAGGCTCTCTAGGGCCATCACAGATACTCATGGTGATACTTTTAAATATTAACTCTGCAATTAGATCTTTGGGATGGTTGTTTACATACTGGTCTGAGGATGTGAATTTATATCCAAATTTCTGTTTTGTTGTAAAACTTTGTAAGTGGAATGAAAGCCTTTTCTTATTTAATTTAGTGACACAGTCAATCCATCACCTTTCGAATGCCAAAATGGTAGAGAAGTACAATACTTTCAGCTTTGGTTAATTCTACCTTTGATTTGCTATCAAACAGTAGTTAAGTTGATGCAGAAAAATTATTTTGATAAGGCCATTTCTAAAAACAGAATTCAAAATAAGATCATTTTGGTCTCTTCCATTTATGTCAAATAAATGGCATTCTGCCAGACATTGTTGGCACACTTATGAAAATCTATTCTCTTTCAAATTGCACTGCATTACATGCAGAATGCTTGGTCCTTATTTGAAATAGTTTAGAGCAAAAGCTTGGTCCTTATTTGAAATAGTTGAGCATAAAAGCTTTTAAGAAGAGATTCTTTAGAAGCTGGAGTTGGTTTTTATTGGAAACTGTTTATCCTGGAGAGTAGTTCTTAGGTAATTGCAAGATAATGATCTTGTCTCATTTCAAGACAAGCCGAACAGGACAATCATTGTGTGGGGCTTTCTGAGCAGTTAGAAGATAGTATAAAGACATTGAACTTTTGGGTTGGGGAAAAAAGGTTTAAGAAGCAGCAGGTAGAAGCACTCAGGAGATTAACCTTAGCTCCTTTATAACTTTGCTCTTTGTTGGGGGTCTTATCATCATCCTAGTCAAGAAGGTCACCAATGGGACATTAGTGGACCAGGGGAATTATCCTGACCGTTTGAATTATCCCTGAGAATATGTTTCAGCCTAAGAGAAATGCAAGCGCAAGCCTCTTGTCCACTTTAGAAAAGTTGGCTCAGGAGATACAAAGTCATATTTATCATGCTTTGTAGCACAAGCACGTGAGAGGTAGACTCTGATTCAAGGTTGGTAACAATTACTAACATCTATTTATATGTTAATCCAACTAAAATTTATTAATATATTGAGCTATTAAAATATAGAGGATACTGTACTAGGCACTTCAGGAATAAAAAAATGAATAGAACCAAGCAGTTATCAATAGCAGGCATGCATTAAAGTCAGAATATGATAAAGGGGAATAATCAAGTCATTACCAATTTTGAAAAGAAATGAAACCCAGCAGATGGTGAATTCTTAATGAAAGAGTTATTTCAATATGAACTTTGACAGAAACAATTCAAAGAGTCCCAGGTGGTACCATGGTATCTTCCAGATGAGGGGAGAACCTTTCATTCTTTTATTCTAGTGATCAACCACTCCATTCAAAGCATCTCATTTCCTGCTGGGGAACACAGTTGAAACAGACATAGAATGTGCACGAAAGGAACTCTAGTAGGGAGATAAGATACATTCATAAATAAATATAAAATAACATAGAAAGTAATGCATCACACAAAAAGTAGAAAGTCTTGTTCCAGGAATTGTGTTGGAATTTACAAGGATGATATCTGGCAGAGATGGGAGACTTGCAGATATTTAACATACATTTTACGGGATTTTCACTATGTTATATAATTTAACCTTAAAACAACCCTGAGAGGTAGACAATACAGGACAAGTAAGATTTAGTATATTTGTTTTACAAATTAGGAAATTCATGCCAAGAGAGGAGGGTCTTTGTTACTATTTTTTATTATGGTTTTGTTTCATTCTTCAAAATACAATATCATAAGAGTGTTTTTTTTTTTAAAGGAAATATATCCTCAGTTGAGAACAGAAGATCACTGGCTTTATTCTAGCTTACCACCTGATTAGACATTATAGATGGTGCTTTCCTGGGGATTTTGATGGGCACCCTGGATGCTAAAGTTGTCTGAAGCTCACTTTCCCCATGTGTCAAGTGGAGGATAACATTCTCTGATTACAAAAATCAAATGGGAAAGCCTTTTAAAAATGATAAATCACCAAACCAAAAGGAAAGATGTTAAGTTTTGAATAGTAAACATTCGGTCCAAATTCGGTACCATGACATCATTTTTAAAGTTTATCCTGGTGCAAGATGCTTAAAATCTGAAAGATTGAGGCCTATGGGGAATTTGTTAAAATCAGCAAAATTGACCTACTACTAAACTGTTCACATTCTACCTGAAGCTAGTATTTTCATTTAGTTTTGGAAGGCAAAAAAACATGATCAATTTTACTGAAATTTTTCAGAGTTCCCTTGTTCAACCTCACAAATATAAGTATCAGTGTATAGCATACACTGAGATAATTTAAGAGATCTTGGTGAACTTTAGAATTGGTTTTATAGATGTTGGTTTCACTTACAAAGCTATTGTTTTTCTAACACTTTAAAACATGTGTTGATGTACTGCCAAACCATGAACAAAGGCAAATGAGTAAATAAATAAGAGAAGAAAAAGAAAAAAGAGAAAAGAAATATTGACGCAGGTCTTGAAGTTACTTTGCAACTTTTTTATTCAAGAGAGTAACCTAAGAGTTAAAATGTCAGAACTATTATTAGTCATTTACTCTCTAGTCTACTTCTAGGAATGCTAGATTACAGGTTGCATGTCTGTGCTGCAAATTTGCTGCCTCTTACAGAATAGAGCTTCCTGAGATTAAACATAAAGGAGAAAAACAATGTTGAGATTTAAATTTGTCTGGAGGAAACTGCATAAATGTGACTTTTGGTCTAATGGAATATAATAGCAATGATAATTTTGGTTGTAGCATAAACTCAGGCATAAAAGCACCAAGTACACAGTAGCTCCTACAACTAATGTTATTATATTTTCTCAATCTTCTTCTCCTTCTCTTTCTTCTCTTTAAATCCCTTTTCAGATAGGAAGTCTATTCCCTAAACTGATATAAAGATATTTCTAAGTAAAAAAATTTTCTCTGTGTTATTTTTTAGAAAGATAAACTGAACAAACCATGCCAGTTTCCACTTAATCTAGAAAACCTTTCAACATTACAATCCCTCCTAGAAGGACTTTCTTTTTTACAGTCCTGTAAGTTCTTTCTGATGTATAAATACATCCCCTGAAGAAACACCCAAATAACCTCAGCCATATTTGCCATAACATCAGGATGTTCAGTGAGGAAGCTTAAAAGACTTGATTTGTAATAATCAAGTGTTTCTAATAAGCTTAAAAGACTTAATTTATAATAATCAAGTGTTTCTAATAATTATTTCTAATAATCAAATAATTAGATTATTAGATTTCTAATAATCTAATAATCTAATAATAATAATCAACTTGATTATTAGAACTCAAGTTGATTTTTTGTGGTTAATGAGAGCTTCTAAGACTCAACGTCTTTAACTTCTAAAGGAGAGGCTTGACTGCAATTTCTACATCAATGTCAGATTAAGAAAATATGCCTGAATATGGAAAAATATTTAGAGATTCACACAAAAATGAGGCTCCTATGGCAAAAATATAATCTTGTTGATAATAATAACTGTGAAGTAGCTTTACACAACGTGTAAAGTACTTAAAGCATGCTCACGCTGAGACATACGCTACACTTCTGAAGGCTGAGGAGCCTGCTAGTAACATACAGAGAACATTTCTTCTGCAAAGTCTGAATGAACATGAAGGCTGTGTCCATCTGGGTCACAGGAGTTGGAAAAATAATTGCAATTACATATTAGTCTTTTCTGTGGAAAGATGTCTTAGATATAACTGTACAGCTAGGGAGACAGGCCAACATGGTAGAGTGGAGGAATTTGCAAAAGCATTTGAGAGGTGGGTGATTCTCAGTTTGGAATTTCTCTAGTTGCTCAATTCTAATAAATATATTCGATAGCTTTTTATGTTTTTATCTTTACATATCTGCCCACTTTCAGTGGTACAGGCCATACCTTAATTACTCAAAAGTTCCTTAAGTTTGGGGTAGGGGTAGTGCTTTTAAAAAGAACTTTCTCATGAACTAATACAGTGGGGGAAATTACTGAATTATTAAATTATGGTCTCCTGATCTTTTCTATGGTCTTGTAGTTCAAGCAGGTACCCAGAGTTTGCAATTATTGCTGTAGGGCTTTTGCCATAGCTGAGAGGTGAAGCAGTCTTTTCCTCCAGGCATATGAGAAATCAGAAATTGATTGAGAAGTCTATGATGTGTTGCTGAAAAAGAAGGAAGCAGCAGAGTACTATTGTGGTGGAGGGCAATCTAAGAGAATGGAAAATGACTGAGGTTTCCTGAGTCTGATTCCTTGGAATTAACAATCCCCAGCACAAGCCCTAGGTTTAGAGAGAGAGTGGATGGGAAAGGTTCAAAGAAGTGGTTTAGTGGTGCACCTAGGAGAAGCACCTCTAAGAAGCTAGAATCTGGTGTAAATCACAGCCCAAAGCCACAGACACCTGGAACCTTTCTAACCAAAATACAGTATCTGTCCTTTACAAAGGTTAATAAAGAGAATTGATAACCTATTAGTGGCATGATTGATTTCCTTAATCCTATGAATCTATGACATAAAAAAGGTCATATAACTAGTCAGAGGTAAAGCAAAAGCAAGAACCCAGGCCTTCTTAAACCCCAACGAGGTACTTTTGTGTTACAGGGCTTCAATCTGAACGTTTTCGGTTGAAGCTATTTCTAAATTCTAATCCCACACCAGCTGCCAAAGATTTCACCTCCGGAAATCCAGATGCTAAAGCAATTTTTCAGCAGCAGAAACATGGAAGAATTTATATTTTGATGAGTCATATATTTTTATGACTCATGGTACCAAAAACCCTGAATGAATAAAAGAGGTACTACACGCAAAGGACTTTTTTAGTTATTTGAACACATCACATTATCTATATTCAAAACAGTTGTTGCTGGAGTTCCATTGTTTAAAAAGTTTGAAAATATGACAAAAAAGAGGCTCTGATCTATTATCACAATCTCAAAAAATTAAAATAAGAAATATATCCATTGATAAGGCTGCACCAGTAACTGAATGATTGCATTTCTATGCTTTTGATAGGAACAATAGCAAAAATATTCTAATGATCCAATTGTTTTATGCTGATTAGGATCTTCTTAACCTCTTGACAAATTTTAGATTACTAAAACAGAGGGGAATTAAATAATTACATAATGAGTGTAGTTAATTGAATATAACAATATTTTTGCAGTTTCCTCTCCTTTGGGTGTGTCTGTGTGCCAGTGTTATTGAGAAATTTTTTATATCCTCAAAAACTAATTTTAAGTGCATACTTTTATGAGTTTTGGCAAGTAGAATCATGAAATACCACCATAGTCATGATATAGAACATTTCCATCATCCTAGAAATTTCCCTCTTGTTCCTTTGCGATCAATATTCTCCCATATCCTGACCCTTGGAAGCCACTAATTTGTTTACTTTATTTTTGTGTGTGTGGTAGGAATACTTAACATGAGACCACTCTTACAAAAGTTTCAGTGTACAGTAAAATATTGTTAACTATAGGCACCACGTCGTGCAGAAGATCTCTAGGGCATTTTCATCTTGCATATCTCAATTTTTGTATCTGTTGATTAGCAACTCCTCATTTCTCCTTCTTCTCAGCCTCTGGTAACAACCATTCTACTTCCTGCTTCTATAATTGTGACTATTTAAATACCTTATGTGAGTGAATTATGCAGTCTTGCTGTGACTGACTTATTTCACTTAGCCCAATTGACTTATTTCTCTTAGGATAATATCCTCAAAGTTCATCCATGATGTAGAATATTGGAGGATTTCCTTTTGAAAAAAAAGGACAAATAATATTTCAATGTATATATATACATTTTCTTTATTCATTTGTTTGTCCATGAAAACTTAGGTTGTTTCCACATTGTGGCTAGTCAGTAGTGCTACAGTGAACATGGGAGTGGTCATATCTTTTTGAGATCCTGATTTCAATTATTTTGGATAAATATTCAGAAATAGGATTTCTGGAGTATGTGGTAGAAAATAATAAAGATTAGAAGAGAAATAAATGAAATAGAAAATAGAAAAACAATAAATATATAAAAAATGAGTTGGTTTTTTAAAAGATAAAATTGATAATCTACCTAAAATAAGAAAAAAAAGAGAAGACTCAAATAAGTAATATCGGAAGTAAAAAGCAGACATTACAATGAATGCTACAGAAATACAAAGAATCAGAAGAGACTAAGGTGAACAATTACACATCAACAAATTGGACAACCTAAAAGAAATAAACAAATTCCTAGAAACTTACAACCTACCAAGACAGAATCATAAAGAAACAGAACGTCTGAATAGTCGTATAACTAGTAAGGAGACTGAAGCAGTAATCAAAAACCTCCTAACAAAGAAAAGTCCAGGACCATACGGCTTCACTGGTGAATTCTACCAAACATATAAAGTAGGGGAATGCTACTTTTATCTCATCTTACATAGACTCTAAACATGCCGGCAGACATCACATATACTTGTCATGAATAGATAATTAGAGATCATAGTCTTCTATCTTAGAACACAGCCATCATTCCATAAACATGAACATTATCTTCTACGGAAATTTTCATTTCTTAAACCTATTTAAGACTTCTTTCTTAAAGTTTTATCAACAATGTAAGCACTACGTCTACATGGTCACTCTCACTATGTCTGAATTATATAACATACTTAAACATCAAATCTGTTGTTGCCTATAACATTGACACTTGGGTTATACACATGCATGTAACTGTCGCATCCCCTTTCTAACTCAAGGCATTTTACTATTGCTACATATTATAAGTCTTGTAAACACTAACATCAAAGTAAATTATTTTCATCATATGTAACTAATTCATGCATCTTACATATTCAGTGTAATAGTGCCACTTCTTATATGGTAAGAAAGAGAATTCTAAATTGATTCAAAAGAATGAGCCAATACTTAAACATTATCTCATAAGTTTGTGAATTATTAATTTAAATATTTATACAAGTTATTACATAGCATACTTTTCTGGTCCTTTAACACAGGAGAATGTGACATCTGAATATTCCACATGTCCTTTCTCTAACATCCATTGCCTATTTTTAATTAAAATAATAAAATATAAAATAAAGATTCTAACATGGGACATCACAATAATTAAAGAATATTCTATTCTGTTCTTCCATTCATACCACAAATAGAATTTGGTTATATTTCCAAACTGTATGTGAAACCCGTTTCTTTTTTTTTTTTATTGTTTCTACATCACTCTACACATCATTACCTCTTGTCTGAATTGCTCTCATATCTTCTAATGCAGATGTCCTCAAAATTTTTTTCTTCTATGACCTAAAAGATTTGAGAAACTTACATTTTTTTCTAATTTAATATTACTGAGTAGAGGTCTAAAATTTTTTTTTTTTTTGGACAAGATCATAACTCACTGTAACATCAAACTCCTGGCCTCAAGCAATTCTCCTGCCTCTGCCTCCAAAGTAGCTGGGACTACAGGCTTGCACCACATCCAGCTAATTTTTTAATTTTTTTGTAGGGATGGGGGTCTCACTATGTTGTCCATGCTGGTCTCGAACTCCCAGACTCAGAGGTCCTCCCACCTCAGCCTGCCAAAATGTTGGAATTACAGGCGTGAGCCATCACACTCAGACTAAAATTGTTTATTGAGTTTAAATAGTCGCAAAATATGGCAACATGTCATTCATTATTAATATGGACATGTAAAATTAAGCTGTTATATCTGTCTTTTAAAGGCTTAATGGATAATAGATACAAAAAATGTATACTCACTTTATCAAACTTTTGCACATGATGGAAAAACTTGTTCCACATTAGCCCTTCTGCCACAAAGAACTAGGAAATTGGATAATTCTTTAAACAATTATTTTCCAACATTGCACAGAAAGAAACATGGGATTATGCTCCCTGAGACAAAGAAAACAAAGTAAGCCCTCCAATCACGACAGCTTTCTGCTTGTCAGTATTTACAGAAGATGGGATAGTGAAGGAAGGCCAAGTGAAGTGCAGTAGTCTTTTTGAGCTGTAGACACAAAAATCAGGGATTGTCATGTTGAAGTAGCCTGGAATTTGTGAGGCAAAAGATACAAAACAAGGGATTTACTTAGATAAAATGATTAAAAATCTGTATAGTAGTTTCCTTGAGCACTGGGCTGAATGCCAGATTAAATGATTAAGGTAAGACTTCACCAAGCCAGAAAAGATCAATTAATGGAGATAGGACAAGTATCAGGGAGATAAAAGTTAGAAACTGATCAGAGCTCACACATGGTTGAGATGTTAAAACTCTGACCAGCCAAAGGGAGAAACATTGTTGAACACTTGGGATACTTTGTTAAGATTCCAGAAAAGCAATGCCTTAAAAGAAAGAATAAACTAGTCTTAGGTAAAGGCTATACTATACCTTTCCTAATGGGCCTTAAAAATGTGCCTAAAAATTACAAAACTGATCCGCAACTAAATTAATTGCCTGCCAAAACAAAACTCAACATTCTTTAAAGGAAAATAAAAAATTCCAGAAAAACCATTATGTATCATTCAAATATTTGGCATCCAATAAAAATAATTAATATGTAAAGAAGCCAGAACATAAAACTCATAACTAGGCAATAAAAACAAATCTAGAAATGAGAAAGACAAAATTAGAGGACAAGGATTTTAAAACAGGTAATGTTATTACTATGTTTAAAATTTTAAGAAAAACATAAAAACAATGAAAAGATAATGGAAAGTATATAAAAAAAGAACCAAAGAAAAATTATAGAAGTAGAAAAGAAAGTTGGTGAACTAAAAAATTCACTAGATGGCCTTGATAGCTGATCAGGCACTACAGAAGAAAAGATTGCGAATTTGATGAAAGGACATTAGCAACTACAGGCATACCTTGGAGATATGGAGCAACCAGAACTCTAACACATTGCTAGTGAGAATGTGAAAGTTACAGTTGCTTCAGTTTGGCAACTTCTTGTAAAGTTAAATATACACTTAATATATGACCCAGCAATTCCACTCCTAAGTGTTTTAACAATAGAAATGAAAATATATTCTGCACAAAAATCTTGTGCATGAATGTTCATAGAACCTTTATTTAAAATACTAAAAACTAGAAATCTCTCAAGTGTCCTTAAATAGCCAATGAATAAACAAATTATAGTATATTCACTTAAAAAACACTAAACAACAATAAAAAGCAAAAAAGAAAAATCTCTTGTGGTCATGACTCCATATGTTAATATTTTTGTGTGATTATTAATAATAGCTGATTAAAAGAACATAAAATGATAAATTTTATGAAATATTTTCAATAACATACAATTAAAAATCCTCCTATATGTCCCCACTGCACTTAAAAAAAGTGCCAACTCAACTATGAGGCCAGTTAGCCTGTAGTTTCTCATTTTACCCTTCTCTCCTTCTCTAATATTGGGGCCCAGATACAGAACCCTTCTGTTTTTCAAGCATAACAAATTCACACCTACCTTGGCCTTTGTCTCCTGGTTGCTCAACCTAAAACAGTCCCTGTTGACACTCCTTGTCTTGTTGCCCTGTTATAATTTCCAATCATTTATTACTGTCTGATACTGTTACTTATCTCTCTTCTAAAATGCTTCATGACAGCAAAATCAAAACTTCTTATCTTTTTTATTTTCTCTCCAATGACTAGACTCTGTTTGGTAGATTATCAAAATGTATTTTCTGAATGGATAAATGAGTGAATGAATGAATACCAAATAGTTTTTATCAGCATCAGTTTTTAGTTTTTGTTGTTCAACAATTAAAAATTGCTCTGTTTTTCAATGTGAGTTTATTGTTTCCTAAAGCTACAGGATATACTTGATATGTCTCTCTTTGGGCTGCACATCTATCTCTAAGGAACAGGATTCCTTATTCCTTAAGGAATGTGAGGCAATTTAGAGAAGGTAGAAATTCCAAGAAGTTCAATTAATTGCATAGTACTTTCCTTTAGGACATTTCCAACACTATTCCTAGGTCTTAGTCATAAAAGAGGTTCCCTAAGTGACTGTAATAGACAGCATTCATTTAAAAACTGTCACCTCTAGACCTGGGGTTTTATTGATTTTACATTACTTTTACTTTTGAGACATCAAAGTCAGAAACACAATGAATATCATGCTAAACGGGTGATTGGTAGGGAATTATTTTATCAAAAGAATTCTGTAAAAATGGTGCTATACCACATAGCATGAGATTAGGCAGTAATTACTATCCCGAGCATAGCAGTAAATTCTATTTCTCCAGTACTACTTAGGACAAGATGGTCATGTAATTACTAAAAAATGGACAAAGAATAAAATTGGGGGTAAGATGAAAAGTTATGAATTGATGAGTTACTTCAAGGGATAAAAGGTCAGTACAAAATAAGTGAAATTTAATGGAAGGGAGAAGAGAAGAGGGATTAGGATACTGAAAGAGAGTGAGACTTGAAGAAAATTGTGTTCAAAAAAAATAATGCTCTCTCTAAAGCCCTTGGTTAAGTCATCATGAAATACAGAATAATCCCATGAGGAAAATATGTTAAGTATCCAAGTCTAGAAATCAGTTTCAATTTCTACTGCTTGTTCCTTCCACACACTAATAAAACATCCCTCTGTACCTATTTTTGAGATGTTCTTTGCATGTAGCAAATGCCAATTAAAGTTCTTCATACATTTCAAAAAACTGACTTCAAAGAAATTAAAAACAGTGTGTGATAAATCTAAACATATAGCAAAAAGATACATTTAGAGTAGGGTTTGAAAAACAGCAAATATACATTAAAATCTAGTGTTATTGGTGTTATATATTCTTACCTACTTAAGAGAATAAAGATTTTCTTATTGTTGGCAAGAGTGCCTATAATTATTTTCCATAAAAGGACAGTAAAAGGTCTGGAAAAGTCTGTCTTTTTTAATAAATATTTTCCTGTTTGGTGGTTTCAAAACATTTTTTAAGAAGAAAAGTGGTATATCTATTAGATCAGAAATGATATGTTCAGTAAGTCAATCCACTTTAATATTTATAGCATGATGATGATCAAGGTCGTTACAATTAGTGACAACAATGCTAAAGGTTTCCAGTGTTTTAGAGTTTTTCAAAATTGCAGTCCTTTTTTTTTTTTTAGTTCTAGAATGTCACTTTGTCATATCATAAATGCCTCAGTAAGTAATTGTGGGGAAAAAAACGAAGGGGACCCGAACAAAAGGGGAGCTAGAAAAAAAATATGGAGGTGAAATTTAACTTAGACTTGGAAGAATGAATTTTGAGCCTCAATTTTATTACGTGTTAATGTGACTCTTGACATGTCATTTCATCACTATGAGTGCATTTCCTCATCTGTAAGAAAGAGGGCCAAGAATAATTTCTTCATGGATTACAATAAGGATTAACTGAAAATGTGACTGTGATGTTTTTCACTAAAATATAAAGCTGAAAACAAAAGGAAGATTATATACTGTATAATTCCCTCTATATGAAATTCAAGAAAGGCAATATTAATATATAGTAACAGAAATGAGAAGAGTGATTATGGCAGATTAGACTATTGACTGAGAAAGGAAAACAATTTAATATTCTGGGCTGATAAAATATTCTATACCTTTAGGTGGTGATTAAAAGGGCATATACAAATATACAAAGTAATTGAGATGCAAATTTAAGGTTTGTACATTTTTATGGAAATTAAACTGCAATAAACAAGGAAGATAGTACTGCTGTGATATTTATCCACGTTACTTAGCGTGGGCAAAAGGGCAGTCATAACTTTCCTTATCTGTTTTTCTGTTCTCTTCTTGGGCCGCTCCATTCATCCTTAAAGAAGAGCTTTTGAAGCAATTATCATTTCCTGGCTACAATATTTGCTTTTTAACCATAGAAAAGAAAACTTTAAATGCCTACTTCCATTTACTTACATCCTATTCCAACCTTGCCTAGGAAACTTAAGTGATCTCTTAAAATGGAGCTCATATGCCATTTATTCAAAAAGCCTTTCCAAAAATATTCTACGCAGATAGAGAGAATCAGATAATTCTTTGCAGGATTAGCTTCATGGGCATGCAACGTTGGCAATAACATAGGCCTTGCACTTGGTTTAATAATCTTCTGTAGCCATCTTGAAATTCTTAACAACTTTTCTTTTTCTTTTTCTTTTTTTTTTTCTTTGAGACGGAGTCTGGCTCTGTCGCTCAGGCTGGAGTGCAGTGGCCGGATCTCAGCTCACTGCAAGCTCCGCCTCCCGGGTTTACGCCGTTCTCCTGCCTCAGCCTCCCGAGTAGCTGGGACTACAGGCGCCCGCCGCCTCGCCCGGCTAGTTTTTGGTATTTTTTTTTTTTTTTTTTTTTTGAGACGGAGTCTCACTCTGTCGCCCAGGCTGGAGTGCAGTGGCTGGATCTCAGCTCACTGCAAGCTCCGCCTCCTGGGTTCACGCCATTCTCCTGCCTCAGCCTCCTGAGTAGCTGGGACTACAGGCGCCCGCCGCCTCGCCCGGCTAGTTTTTTGTATTTTTTAGTAGAGACGGGGTTTCACCGGGTTAGCCAGGATGGTCTCGATCTCCTGACCTCGTGATCCGCCCGTCTCGGCCTCCCAAAGTGCTGGGATTACAGGCTTGAGCCACCGCGCCCGGCCAATTGGTATTTTTTTTAAGTAGAGACGGAGTTTCACCGTGTTAGCCAGGATGGTCTCGATCTCCTGACCTCGTGATCCGCCCGTCTCAGCCTCCCAAAGTGCTGGGATTACAGGCTTGAGCCACCGCACCTGGCCTCTTAACAACTTTTCAACAAGGGACCAGGCATTTTATTTACACTGTGCCCTGAAATTATGTACCCAGTCCTATTTTTATGAGTTTTTGCTGTTATGTGTACCAGCATCTTTTTGTTGTTGTTGTTGGGATTTATTATTTCTTATCTGTCTCTTTGACTTACCAAAAATACCTTTAATCCTGACTATGGCTTTTCCATTTCAATTCCCAGGGTCTGCCATAACTTTTATCATTTAATAGGCAGTTAATAAATATTTGTTGACTGATAGATTAACTGACCTATTAATTGAATGAACTTTATAAATAATAACTGAGTAAATTAATTAATGTCATTGGGTAACAGTGATGTGGAAAGCTAAGGAATGATAACAGGTTAGAGTAGTAAATTGAAAACTGTAATTAATTTCTTCATTAATCTGATCTGGAAATGCATTCAGCAAACATTAAGTACCTACTTTGTACCACAAAGATGTGACTAGCTGGCACTCACATCTATACAACATGATTTTTACCCATATCCAAGCTCCACCAGAATTCTTGGCTTTTCTCAGCGGCTTCTCAGACTTCTTTTAATAAATGGGCAATGTTATTATCAATAGCTACATTACTACTCCCCACACTCATTCCCATACCTATCTCTGAAAGTAACAGCATACTGTTATTTTCTCTGAGAATTCGCTAGCAGTCTAGTCCTTGCATACTGTCTCAAAATAATTTGTTTGCTTTCCCTTAAGAATTTTTTGGTTGATAAAAAAATTTTACCCTTCAGCATCCCAAATTGCTTACTCGGGCTGATGTTGCACCTGGACCACCCAGGGAATTAATCATTGTGTGGTGCGTGAAAAGATGCACACTGTACAGACTGCTGAGAAACTGCATCTCTTCATGGAGATAAGGTACTACTGCCTCCACATTTGCCCTCTTCTGTGGCTATAAGATCTTCCTTGGCACTTCTACTGTTTTAGTCCAGTGAGTCTAGATTCCATTGCTTTCCTATTTGCAAAGAAAGTTAGAATCACTGCATTAATCAGAATCCATTAAAAGTACAGTTTTTAGTTTTCCTTACCCTACTAATCAGAAAAGATCATCCAAATAAGATATATACCAATATAGACCTGGAGCTCTTCTATTTGCAGAATCTCCATTTAGTCTGCCCCCAAAATGTTTACTTAACCATTTGTGCTAAAAGATACAGAATGAGAAGGTGATATTAAAGTAAATTTAAAGTAATAACTTAGGTAAACTCCTCTTCACTGTAGATACACTTTAAGCGTTATGAGCTGATCTAGATCATGCTTGACTCTTCATAATAATGAATTCTGGTGACAACTATAATATCCTATTTTTTTTTTAGCTTATTTACATCTTGCTGAGGTTTTTAGAGGTGGTAGCTAATAACAACATGCTGCCACCAAACACAGAACTGGATGAAATCTATCAATCACTTATCTATCCTCTAAGTTTATGTGTAAAGATATACATATATAGTACACATGTGTGTGTCTGTGTGTGTAACTTGGTTTTAAGAGTTTCACTAGTTAAAGCATAAATCAAGTAATACAAGTTACAGAATGCTTATTATCTGAGAGGAGAAATTTTTTCTCGCTATAATCTCCAAGATAAGTTTTTCACATGAGGTATTTTATAGCATTGGTTGATATTGATCTCTCCTAGTTTTCTTCCTTGATCACCGATCATTTCTTCACAGACTTCTCTGCTGGATCTATTTCAACAACTAAAGTATAGACACTGGAATGTCCAGGATTACGCCCATGGACCCCTCTACTTTTCTGCTTGCATTCACTCTCTCTGTAATGTCATCCAGCCAATCCCTTCACTTTAAAAAACATTCCTAATATTTTCTCATCTTTCTGAACCCCTTCTCTCAACTTCAGACTCAATTGCCTCTAGGGCATCTCCATTTTAATATCAATAAACACTTCAAAATTAACATGTAAAATCTTGCTCTTTTCAAAATCTGCTGTAATCCTTTCAGCTACTCAGGCCAGAAATCTTGGAATTTTCCCCCTTATTTTCTTTCTTTCTTCTTTTTCATATAAACCTGTAAGAATTCTGTTGGGTCCACATTCAGAATAAATCCAGAGTCTGACCACACACTCTTCCTACCATTGTTACCCAGTCCAAGTCACCATCATCTTTTGCCTGAATTATTGCCGGGTATTCCTAACTAGTTGACCTGATTTTTCTTTATCCCTCAACCTCTGAGAAGACACATGAGGAACAACCAGCTCATAGGTGCTCAATAATGACCTATTGAATAAATAAATGCAAGGCAATGTCCTTAAATTACGGATCAAAGGAGATTTTAGAAATTGATTCCAAATCACTGTCTTAGAAATCTTTTAAAAAATGTCCCAGGCCTGAAATCAAAACAAAATGCAGAAGAGGCCAGTCTAAGTGAAGGTAAGGTAAATAGATAGCCTTCTCATGTTTACACATGTTCCACCTAAGAAGGGTTCTATTCAAAGCAGAAATGCAATTTCTAGGTCCTTTCTCACATGTCAGTTTCTCATTCAGGCCTTTCTTCACTGCAGTATTTAAAACTGTAGTAACCTGGTCTCAGCACTCACCAACTCTCCCAATCCTCTTGGTCTTTTTAATGTCACTCTACAGACCTATCAAATAGTATATATTTAGTTAGGTCACTTCACGGCACCAACAAGACAGTTATTTTTTCTATATTTTTATTGTTGGTTTCTGTGATGGTTAATATCGTGTGCCAACATGATTGGATTGAAGGATGCGAAAGAGGGCAAGATTTCTTGATGTTTTGCTCATAGTGTATCCTCAGGCCTAGAACAGTACCTAGCACATAGTAAGCTGTATTTTTTAGGTGCCAGGGGGAAGCATAACTCTATTTAAGTAGTAAGAGATTTTTGTTGTTGTTGTTATTCCTATAGGGAGTACACAGGGTGTGTGGTTGGAATTAAGGAAATTAACAAGAGATTTGTGGTACCCAGAAATTAGCAACCATGGGGCCTCATAATTCTGAGGCCCAAAGAGGAAGTCGTGGGTCTAAAGAAGTCCTGGGGCTCAGTGAGAGTTGAAGTAATGGAGGAGGAGTTGCAGCCTCAGAGGGAAAGAAAATGGCCCGAGTTTCACATCCAGAGGAGCCAGGGAATGGGGTTCATACCCTGGAGTCTGTTACTTCCTGCCCTTGACTCTCTTACTGATGCTGTTAATTGAGCAAACCCAATGGGAAGCAGAGGTCAATGGAACCCAGCAATTCAGAGAGGGGTCACCTTTTCAAGGCAAAGAGCCAAGCAGAGGAGGATGAAACTGGATCTGAGGGACAACTGGAGAACAATCAGCACATAAGGACTTAATAAATAGCCATGGAACAAATGCAAGGCAATGTCCTTTAAATACAGTTTCAAAGGAATCCTAGAAATACAATCCAGGGCCGGGCATGGTGGCTCATGCCTGTAATCCCATCTCTACTAAAAGTACAAAATTTAGTCAGTCATGGTGGCGCATGCCTGTAGCTCCAGTTACTTGGGAGGCTGAGGTAGGAGAACAGCTTGAACCCAGGAGGCCCAGGTTGCAGTGAGCTGAGATGGTGCTACTGCACTCATGCCTGGGACAGAGCAAGATTCCGTAAAAAAAGGAAAAAACAAAAAAGGAAAGAAAGAGAAATATAATCCAATGTACTGTTTATCTCAGAAACCTCAGAAAAAGTCAAGGTCACAAAATCAAAATAAAACTCAGAAGAAGCAATTTCGAGGGGTGTTAAGGTAGGGAGGTAGCTTCAAATGTTCTAACATCAGCCACCAAGGAACAGTTACATGCACAGTGGACTCGTTGGTTACATTTCAAAGGTTCACATGTGCCATGGTCTGAATGTTTATGTCCCGCCCTGTACCCAGATTCACGTTTATACCTAATCCTCAAAGTGATAGTGTTAAAAGGTGGGGCCTTCAAAGGCTAATTAGCTCATGAGAGTAGAGTCCTCATGAGTGGATTCGTGTCCTTATAAAAGAGGACCCAAAGAACTTGTTTGCCCCTTTCCACCCTGTAAAGACACAGTGAGAAAGCACTGAATATGAGGAATCGTCCCTCAAGAGACACTGCATCTGCTGGGCCCTTAATCTCAGACTTCCCAGCATATAAAACGGTGGGAAATAAATGTTTGTCATATATAAACTACTCAGTTTATGTTAGTTTTTTTAAAGCTGTCTGAACAGACTAAGACAGCATGAATGATTGGATATCCATGTTCCTGAATTTTATAGTTCTACATAAGATCTCCATGTAACTCCTCCATTTAGGTGGTATTCATGGATTGCATCATTAATTCAATATCCTGCCATGGTGCCGTTCTAGGCTGCTCGCTCACCTCACAGTGCCAGCGAATCAGATAACAGGGCCAGTCTGTAAATGCCACACGGCTCCTATTTCCCCTCACTGCCTTATCTCAAGATACATAGAAACTGATTTGATATCGTGAAGCCAGAACAGCAGATATCACAATCATCCTCGTACATAAAACAGGGGGAAGTAGGGGGAGAGAGAAAAGGTAAAACTCAGCTTTCATATCCGAGGTTTGAGGAAGGGATTCTTTTAAGTAGAAATGCCACCTGGAAATAAAATTTGTCATTTCTGTAAATAGTAAGGAAACACAGGTAAGGGATGAAAACCAAAAAAAAAAAAAAACAGCTGCTGAGCCTTTCTGTTCCAGGGGATCATGAAAGCTCAAAGAACATCCCTCAGCAAAACTGCACTTTATACTCTGCCCGCAGATTCACTTCTGCTTCAGAAAGAAAGCCTGGAACAAAAGGAGCCTGTGAAGGCCCAGAAGTTGGAGAGTCTGGGGTTATGCATATATGGCTTTATGTTTCCTCTTAAGTAGTTAGTTGCCTTTGGAAAGTAACAGAAAAAAAAAAAAACTAAAAACAATAAAGGGAAAACCACACTTGCCCTGTTTTTATGGTCATGTAGATGAAAACAACATTCTGCCTCCACTCTCTTTGCTCTCACAGAGGCCCATGGAATAGGGCGTTCAGGAAAAAGAGAGAAAACAGCATGTCTCACGCCATGTCAAGGTGCAGGCCCATCAATTCAGCAGCCTGCAGAGCTCTCCTCCCTGCGAAGAGCCCGCTGCTCAAACAACATTATTGCTGGCTGTGACTCTAAAGGCATTTTTTTTTTCCTTTTCCTGTAGCTGTGAGGTGCTGACCTCACTGCTGGAATTGAAAGATAAGAAAAATGTTTTAATCCTTATGTTAATTATTGAAATTAGAACTGCAAACAAATATTTTGGGAAACTTCAAGTTGCTTCCAAACGTGGCACTTTCCATTTTAAGCCCAAAGTGTAATTGTGTATTCAAAGGCTCAGATCTTCCCGAAGATTCATGCATTATGTATGCCATAACTTCCCCGGGACAGGGAGGATGTCACGCTCTGCATCCTGCTGAAATGGGGAAATAATTTCAGACACAATTTGACTTGAAAAGTATCAACAATTAAAAAAGAAAAGAAAAGGAAAACTTGGAATCCACTTTTTTGGGACTAGAATTTTTCACTAAATCAGAGGCTCTTTTAGGGTTAAAAAAAAGTACCAAATTAAGATGAATGTTGAAATAGCAAATTAACAACTACAGAAGTATATTCTTTTATGCAAAAAAAGTATTTCTGAAAGAGGTTGTTTTTGACTGAGGCTCAGCACATGTTTTCTGTAAAGAGACAGATATTAATGTTTTCAGTTTTGTGCTGACATGATCACTGTCATAACTACTCAACTGTCTCACTGCAGTTCAAAACAGTCATCTGTAAACAAACGGGTGGGACTGCATTCCCATTAATTTAGTAGTCAAACAGATTTGGTCTCGGGCTGTAGTTTGACAACCCCCATATATCTATATGTTTACAGATTATTTAATATGCTTGCCAAGCAAGTTAAATATTTAAAAACTCACAATATTGACTGCTTTTATAAGTCAATTATTACCCTTATTAATACTTAGCCTCTTTCATCAGTGAGATAAGTACAGAGGTCCTCACATCAACATCCATTAAAAAAGGAGACACTGCCACTGCCAACATGAAAGTGCTCCTGGGACTGGGAACAGATCAAGCATCCTGACTGTATTACACTTAGCATGTCCGTCGTCAGGTTTAATGAAATCTTTTCAATGGTTTTCAGTCAGGCCTACAAACATTTCCTCTAACTTCTGTCTCAAAATCATACATTAATTTCAGACACTGGTACCCAAGGCAGTTTCATGGCAAAGGCGATTTCTGCTGCTCCAGGAAAGGCCAGGCTAAGGAATCTGAACATATGTCTATAGCAGCTCCACCAGAGTCTCTACTTGGAGATTCCTGTCAAACCAAATGAAAAGGGGCAGACTGTAATAACATCCATTTAGATTCGATGTCTGATTCTCATTTAGTTGCCCTGATTTCTTTTAGTCTCTAGGCACATCTGCCAGTGCTTATTTTTTATGGCTGATTTATGGTAAAGGTTTGATTAAGTTACCTCTATACCTTGCAATACTTAAAATATACAGCATAGAGCAGACAAAGAACAGTTTAAGCCTTATCCATTCAAGGTCAAACAAAAATATTTTAGTCCATCCAGTCAAGCCAATGAGGTTGGCCAGCTCACTGGTCTACTCCCAGGACAGTCCCCACTTCATCTTTGGTTGTATCTGGGAAGCCACATGAACAGACTGCTTTCAAAACAAGTTCTATTTTTTTTCATACCATAGTCCAGGTGTTTTGGCTGTATCAATATAGTCTGCCATTATAAACTGGAAAATTCAGAATAATTACAGTTTTGCTGTGTTCAGAAGTTACTGGAATTTTTTATTTAGGGGCATCCGTTGTTGCTCATAAATATGCATTTATCTAATTGCCTTCACTCATCTCACTTAACATGCTCTGTTAAATGTCTGATGGCATTTCTAATGTGACCTTGAAACAGGTAAGCTCTCTCATGTGAGGAGTGCAAATTTAGATAAATACAATTACTTGAAAATGTCTATGGGGAGAATTTTACCAACATATAATGGATCTGAAACAGTTGAACATTAAAATCACTGAGTCACAGGTAGCACTGATTTTCAAACCCCTGTTGAGAAAGTCAGATGGCATATAGGGAGAATCCTTTTAGTAGCCATAGGTGGATGTGGTCTTAATAGTATAAGAGCATGTAGTAAATACTGTGGTTTTCTCTCCAGGAGCCATTATTCTTTCCCTTTTACGAGAAGTATGAAAATTTGGAGATAAAATCTGCTTTGTCTTACCCAATCAAGGTAATTCCATCTCTCTCACACAGTGTCCTTGGTTGAAGTAACCTACTCTATGCCAATGAGTACTTAGCATTCCCTTCGGACTTTGGCACACACAGTCACAACTAGTGAGACATGAAGGTCTAGTTCTAGCAGCTATACAAAAATGAAGTTACTCATACTTCAGGAAAGCCATGCCATGCCTTGAAGACATAATCACATAGTTAAATCAAGTGAACCCTAACACTAACGCTATATCATCTGGTCATATGAGCTAAATAAGCCCTTTATTGTTTTATAAGTGTATATTTTTAAATTATGGAATATTTCAAATGTACAAAAAAAGTAGAGTAGGTAGTAGGACAAATAGCCAAGTACCTTGCTTACATTATCACTTTTCTGTATTGATATCAAATTCTTTTGATAAGATATTCTAGAATACCTTAACTCATAGTTCCTCATTTAAGTGATTGGGGATAGAAATGGCCCTACTACAGAAGCACCACTGATGAATTCTAACTACCTGAGGCAGGATATCTCTACTTTTCTTTTTAAATCAAGCTCCGGTTAAGAAGTATGCAGTAAGTATAACAGCTTTGAACCTGAGAACATACTCAAAGTGATATGAATCAGCATGGAATGTCGACCAGTCTGAGATTCTTACATCACACTAGGATTGTAAGAACAGGACAAGTAACAGAAACAGGACAAAATGTCTTCCATAGTCGTTCCTGGCCACGGATTTGCCAAAACATTAATAAGGAAGCCACAGGTAACTCTCACCATTGCCAACTTGTGGCACATTTGAATGAAGGCTTCTTTTCATATTGCCATTATATTATGTGTATGGCATTCCAGCATAAAGACTTATGCTAAAGAGAGTTAACTGAATTAGAGGGAACCAACAAGCCTGGGAGGCCATCACCCTGCAGCCCAGATGAAGATGTCCGGGCCAGCAGCTAGCTGTCCCTCCCCAAGGGCTCCTTATAGAGGTTCTTTTCTGTTAGCATGGTCCCTGTTACATCTGCTGCTACAGATCTGAGATTGTTTTGCCAATAGCTCTAATGACCTAAGATAGACCTAACTTCAAGTCAAACTGAACTGTTAGCTCAGTTACAAGTGGTTTCAGTTGTTTCAAATTTCTGCAGCTTAATGAAGGCAGACTAATGTCATCCTACATCCCACTCCACTTAATTTAGTCTGAAAAGTCCACTTACCCTTCCTTTTCTGTCTTTATCTCACTTTGTTTACAAATATGTGAAAATATATGCAAATATTATGCTTGTAAAGAGGGATAGATATTTGAAAATACACACATAAATATTTATAAAGTTCACTGTCCTCAAAATACTAGAGGCCAGTAGCATAAAATCATGTTGGTAAAACATATTAGAGTTCATATCCAAGCAAAATAATTTACTGATATTGAACTAGAAGTTTCATTAAAAAGATCTAAAACTATATACTTATAGCTTAATTTCTTTTATTTCTTGATTTCATCATTTGTCTCATTCATTTAAATTTTATCAAGTTAGATATCCAAAATTGTTGACATTCTTTTAAAAATAAGTGTCAGTATTTCATAATAATTTGTAATACATTTTCTCTTTCTGGGAACCACTGTAGGCAGTCATTATTTGTTGACTGCATGGAAAGATGAATAAATTAACAACTGTCAAATTGCTCATATCAAAAGTTTGTCTTCATTCTTTGAGAAACCTTATTGATTATGAGAAATAGAAATAGTATGTAAATTTAATACACACAGAAGGGTCATCAAAGCAAAGGTTTTAAACCTATATTTCCCAGGACAAGCTAGTGGTTAGCCAACTGCACTCAAGGGTTGGGGAAATTTAGTAATGAGAGAGAAGGTAAGAAACAATGGAAGGTCTACTGAATAGTGGAAGGAAGTTATTCTGCAATGATATAATTTGGAAAAGAACAAGAACTTGCAAAGAAAGACAGTTGACATATGCCAGTATGATTGATGCAGAAAAGCTGGAATTTTAAGGCAGGACTCATGTTGCCAGTAAAGAAAGACAACTAACTCTATTAGGGTATCTGTGCAGACAGACAGAAGTGGCCAGTGCCAACCCAGGCCTCTATAAAATATGAACATAGTGAGTTTTTCAAACATTAATGTGCATATGAATAACCAGGAAGTTTGTTCAAAATGCAGATTCCGATTCAGCAAATCTGTGGGAGATGTTACATTTCCAACAAGCCTTCAGATGATGCTCACGATGCTGGTTCATGGATTATACATTGTGTAGCCACAAAATAGTTTCCTCACAATTAATAAAGGAAGATCCAGGTAAGGAATGTGCCTCTACCAATGTATATAGTTGTGTATTCAGTTTGTTTTTGTGTATACACACATACACAAACAGTTCATTTTATAGTTTAATTCTCAACCAGTCCTTTTATTGACACTTTAAAACCCTGAGTTCACTACCCGAGATATTTTAAAGAAAAGGTATGTGACATTTGATCCTTATCATGAAGTTCATGAAGTCTGATAGCTTAACCAGGTAAGCAATATTTTCATATCAACCCCATTTATGGTAAAGAGGGAATGCATTGGATGAAAAGTCTTAGTAAAAATACAAATTATCTGAGTATCAACTATGTAATCTATGAATTGCAACTATTTGCCTTGCCCCTCTTGAATCCTTATTCCACTAATTCCAGGTGTGTAATGAACTGAGATTCATAACGATGGACCTCTTTTAAATAATGGACAGAATACATCTTTTGAGAATTAAACTGGCTAATGTACATCAAATACACATCACAATCTTTGGCACATTATGGGTTTTGACTAAATTACATTGCTTTAAATACTAATAAAATAATCAAATATGATCGTTTTCTAAGGGACTAGACAAGTTTACACTATTGTTGTAACTCTAAAGTGAGTCTTTTTTGCTATGGGTTTGCCCGAAGATAACTACAAAGCTTTCCGTTCCAATATTTATTCTTATCTGTCACCTTGTTTAACTCTATTCATTGTCTCTTCTTAGTAAGAGGTTTAGTATTCAAGCCTAAAAATGTCTTTATGAAATATCATTCTTTATTATGCCAATAACTCAGAAATGTAGGTCAAGTAAATACAAGGATGTGTGAAATGAAGCCTTGAGAGTCAAACATTGTTAGTGTGATTCTAATGGCCTGGAGCAGCCAACCTAAGTTTGGAAAAATGCTTTTTTTTTTTTTTTTTCTTTTCTTCTTCCACTTTGCAACAATTACTCTGTGGCGTAAAGGGAAGACTTTTTTTTTTTCTTTTCTTTTTTTTTTTTTTAAGAGGACCCCACCACTTACCATATCTACTTTCATGTGGTATAATTTGGTCGTTTTTCTTCAGGTCATTATTGTAAGATAAGGATATAATAGAACTACAAGTAATTAGAGTATTTGCTACACATTATGGGCTTCCGGAACCCTTAGGAAATATAATGAATCTGCCATACAAACTTATAAATAGATGGAATCAATACACAGTGAAACCTCAAAACTCATTTCATGCTAGTTTTGTTTAGAATTTGTGACTTATTGGACACAGGTCTGACTGAAGTTTGCTTTTGCATCATTTGTGAAAGAAAAAAATCCTTGTTAAGCAATTTTAAAAAGTCATTTACCTTTCTTAAAAAGCATATTATTATTGCAGGAGTTGGTACCATTCCTTCTGAAACTATTCCAATCAATAGAAAAAGAGGGAATCCTCCCTAACTCATTTTACGAGGCTAACATCATCCTGATACCAAAGCCTGGCAGAGATACAACAAAAAAAGAGAATTTTAAACCAATATCCCTGATGAACATCAAGGCAAAAATCCTCAATAAAATACTGGCAAACCGAATCCCGCAGCACATCAAAAAGCTTATCCATCATGATCAAGTGGGCTTCATCCCTGGGATGCAAGACTGGTTCAACATATGCAAATCAATAACTGTAATCCAGTATATAAACAGAACCAAAGACAAAAACCACATGATTATCTCAATAGATGCAGAAAAGGCCTTTGACAAAATTCAACAGCCCTTCATGCTAAAAACGCTCAATAAATTCGGTATTGATGGAACGTATCTCAAAATAATAAGAGCTATTTATGACAAACCCACAGCCAAAATCATACTGAATGGGCAAAAAACTGGAAGAAAACTGCCCTTTGAAAACTGGCACAAGACAGGGATGCCCTCTCTCACCACTCCTATTCAACATAGTGTTGGAAGTTCTGGCTAGGGCAATCAGGCAAAAGAAAGAAATCAAGGGGATTCAGTTAGGAAAAGAAGCAGTCAAATTGTCCCTGTTTGCAGATTACATGATTGTATATTTAGAAAACCCCATCGTCTCAACCCAAAATCTCCTTAAGCTGATAAGCAGCTTCAGTAAAGTCTCAGGATACAAAATCAATGTGCAAAAATCACAAGCATTCTTATACACCAATAACAGACAAACAGAGAGCCAAATCATGAATGAACTCCCATTCACAATTGCTTCAAAGGGAATAAAATACCTAGGAATCCAACTCACAAGAGATGTAAAGGACCTCTTCAAGGAGAACTACAAACCACTGCTCAGTGAAATAAAAGAGGACACAAACAAATGGAAGAACATACCATGCTCATGGATAGGAAGAATCAATATCGTGAAAATGGCCACACTGCCCAAGGTAATTTATAGATTCAATGCCATCCCCATTAAGCTACCAATGAGTTTCTTCACAGAATTGGAAAAAACTGCTTTCAAGTTCATATGGAACCAAAAAAGAGCCTGCATTGCCAAGAGAATCCTAAGCCAAAAGAACAAAGCTGGAAGCATCACACTACCTGACTTCAAACTATACTACAAGGCTACAGTAACCAAAACAGCATGGTTCTGGTACCAAAACAGAGATATAGACCAATGGAACAGAACAGAGTCCTCAGAAATAATACCACACATCTACAGCCATCTGATCTTTGACAAACCTGACAAAAACAAGAAAGGGGGAAAGGATTCCCTATTTAATAAATAGTGCTGGGAAACCTGGCTAGCCATAAGTAGAAAGCTGAAACTGGATCCTTCCTTACTCCTTATACGAAAATTAATTCAAGATGGATTAAAGACTGAAATGTTAGACCTAAAACCATAAAAACCCTAGAAAAAAACCTAGGTAATACCATTGAGGACATAGGCATTGGCAAGGACTTCATCTCTAAAACACCAAAAGCAACAGCAAGAAAAGCCAAAATTGACAAATGGGATCTAATTAAACTAAAGAGCTTCTGCACAGCAAAAGAAACTACCATCAGAGTGAACAGGCAACCTACAGAACGGGAGAAAATTTTTGCAATCTACTCATCTGATAAAGGGCTGATGTCCAGAACCTATAAAGAACTCAATCAAATTTACAAGAAAAAAACAAACAACCCCATCAAAAAGTGGGCAAAGGATATGAACAGACACTTCTCAAAAGAAGACATTCATACAGCAAACAGACACAGGAAAAAATGCTCATCATCACTGGCCATCAGAGAAATGCAAATCAAAACCACAATGAGATACCATCTCACACCAGTTAGAATGGCGATCATTAAAAAATCAGGAAACAACAGGTGCTGGAGAGGATGTGGAGAAATAGGAACACTTTTACACTGTTGGTGGGACTGTAAACTAGTTCAACCATTGTGGAAAACCGTGTGGCGATTCCTCAAGGATCTAGAACTAGAAATACCATTTGACCCAGCCATCCCATTACCAGGGATATACCCAAAGGATTATAAGTCATGCTGCTATAAAGACACATGCACATGTATGTTTATTGCGGCACTATTCACAATAGCAAAGACTTGGAATCAACCCAAATGTCCATCAGTGACAGACTGGATTAAGAAAATGTGGCACATATACACCATGGAATACTATGCAGCCATAAAAAAGGATGAGTTCACGTCATTTGTAGGGACATGGATGTGGCTGGAAACCATCATTCTCAGCAAACTATCGCAAGAACAGGAAAACAAATACCGCATGTTCTCACTCATAGGTGGGAATTGAACAATGAAGTCACTTGGACACAGGAAGGGGAACATCACACACCGGGTCCTATTGTGGTGAGGGGGTAGTGCGGAGGGATAGCATTAGGAGATATACCTAATGTAAATGATGAGTTAATGGGTGCAGCACACCAACATGGCACATGTAAACATATGTAACAAACCTGCACATTGTGCACATGTACCCTAGAACTTAAAGTATAATACATTAAAAAAAAAAAGCATATTATTATCAAGTCATTTTGAATAGGTCCAGAGGCATAGAGTATGTTTATTACCAACACTGCTATCACTGCTCCAGGAGAACCTGCAAATCTTCCTTGACTATAGTGTCAATGTGCATTCTTGAATATTACAAAATAAATTTCAAAGTGTCATACACTGTATCTTTATCAAGAACTTGCTTTGGGAGAGCAGGGAGCTGAATACTGCTGGGTAGTCTGTTAAATTAGGTGATCTTATAGCTTGAGGAACTTAGTTTATGGAAGAACTTGAGCTTTCACTTACACAAACAGAATTTTGTTCCCATTAAAATTATTTTGTGAAATACCAACATATTTGAAATCAAGCACCAGTAACTGATCTAGTTACTATATTCAAATGTACTCTTTACTCCTTCAATACAACCAAAAGATTAAATGCAATATAAATATTGTATTTGCAGCTTAAAGCTAACACTTACCCTGTTTGGGTTAACAGATGCTGTGATAATGCAAAGGACACTCATGAAATTTACATCATTGTGTTTCCAGTGACTGAACATCATCTTAGGAAATGATACTAGATTATATTATCATTTAATATTATGAATATTAATATTACATTCATGTGTTTCTATTTATAACATTAGTATGTGCATGTACAAATATATATATACTGATAATTTAACAAGTAGTAAATATATGTAGAAAAATAGTTTTATTTTGATTTTATAAATCTGGTATTAAAAAAAATACTGGGCCGGGCGTGGTGGCTCACACCTGTAATCCCAGCACTTTGAGAGGTTGAGGCAGGCGGATCATCTGAGGTCAGGAGTTCGAGACTATTCTGGCTAACATGGTGAAACCCTGTCTCTAAAAAAAATACAAAAAATTAGCTGGGCATGGTGGCACACACCTGTAATCTCAGCTACTCGGGAGGCTAAGGAAGGAGAATCACTTGATCCCAGGAGGTAGAGGTTGTAGTGAGCCAAGATCGCACCAATGCACTCTCTGTCTTGGGCAACAAGAGTGAAACTCCGTCTTAAAAAAAAAAGAAAAAATTACTGGCCAGGTTTTATGAGGGCACCGCTATTGATCTATGGATATTGTTCTCAAACTGGTTTGCATCATACTCTACTGGAGCAAGGGCTCATTAAAGGTTTTGGGACCTCAGTTTCTGATTCAGTAGGTATGGGGTGTGGAACCCAAGACATTTGCATTTTTAACAAGTCCCAGGTAATGCTGATGCTGCTGGTCCTACCACCACACTTGAGATCCACTGCTATAGAATACCTTGTTTTGGCATAAATAGTAGCTAGATGTTATTTTGCCTCTTTTCCCTCCATTTTAGCAAATTTAATACCAATTTAATATTACAAATTTAATATTTAGTATTTACAGAATTTAATACCATGCTTTTATCAATATATTCTTTAAATCAATAATTAGAATCATCAGGGTAGTAATTAGAATACAAATGCCTGCCTAGGCCCCACATCTTTGGGCTTAAGATAGGTCCAAAAATTTCCTATCAGTGCCTATTAGAATCAAATGAGGAGACTTTAAAAATCCCAAGGCCAGGCTGCACCCAAAACCAATTATCTTAGTCTATTTGTACTGCTGCAACAGAACACCTGATACTTGGTCACTTATAAAGAAAATTACCTGGGGATTGGAGAGAAGTCTGGAGTCTGAAAAGTCCAAGACACTGAGATATGGTGTCTAGTGAGGGCCTTGCTGCATCATTACATGTTAGAAGGGAGGAGGGCAAAATGGAGATAAACGCTGTGTCCTCACATCACAGAGAGCAGAAGAGAGTGGACCCACTCCCACAATCCCTTTAATAGTGGCATTAATCCATTCTTGAGGTGAAGAAGCCTCATGACCTAAACATCTCCCATTAGGCCTCATCTCCTGACACTGTTGCATTGGAAATTGATTTTTTAACACATGAATTTGGAGGGATACATTCAGAGCTTAGCACCCATTAAATCAAAATCTCCGGCGGTGGGGCACTCAGGCCTCACCTCTCTAGGTGATTCCATTGTGCAGCCAAGGTCGGGAACTAATCAGTAGATTTGGGAACTGCTACTTTAGGAGTCTGTGTTTCAAAGCAGGTTCTCCTGCTCTGTACCTATGAGGACTGCAGTAATCATGAAAATAATCTGTCTCTGTCAAGATTGCATCTTGATTTACTCTATTTGCATCTTGTATTTATTTATGTTTACATTTCTAGATTTTAACTGTTTATAAATGTTGTCCTGGGAATACATATGTTTTGATGACTATTTTTCAATGATTTGCTATTTTATTAGCTTATATTAATGGCTTTCAATGTCTCCCTTAATGCCAAGAGGCAATATGTTTTAGTAGGAAAAAAAAAAAAAAACCAAAAAATCAAAAAAAGAAATCTCAACCAGTCTTCTTAGTCAGTTTTGAGACCTTAAACCAGAGCTGTGCAACAGAGCATTCTAAGATGATAGAAATGTGCTGTATCTGCTGTGTTCAACACCGTAGCACTAGCCACATGTAACTCTTTAACACTTAAAATGTGACTGGTGCACCTCAGAAACTGAACTTTAAATTTTGTTTACTTCTAATTTAAATTTATACAACCAGATGTGGGTAGTGACCACTATATTGGCCAGTACAGGCTTAAACAAGAAACTGAACCTAGCACAAATCTGTCCTGCAATAGTAACAGTAACTAAAACGTATGCCTATATGTATGCATGTGAAGATTTACTATTTGCTAGGTTCCGTGTTAAGAGATGCACAAGTATTTTTTTCTTTTCATTTTCATGAGCAGCAGTTGGCAAACATTTTCTGTAGAGTCAGAGAGTAAGTATTTTAAGCTCATGCACCATGCAGTCTGTTGCAATTTTTCAACTCAAGTTATTGCAGTGAAAGCATCCATAGACAGTCCACATACAAACGGCTATGGCTGGGTACTAATAAACACATACATTTACAAAAGAGGCGACAGGAAACGTTTTGCTCATGGGCCATATTTAAAGACCCCTGCTCATGATAATTCTATAATTTTATGAATGAGAAAATAATAGGTGAATGTGAATATATAGCCACTCTAAGCAAGGGTTTCACTCCTACTACAAGCATTTGCTTCAACATTCACCTTTCCACTTCTGGTTATCATTTTATTTGAACCAAAGCAGGCATCTTCTTGACATGAATTAACCTTAATAAGAAATTCCTTCTTTCAATTTTCTTCCTCGTCATCAATTCAGAGACAAATGTTTTTGTACTATTACCAGATCTACCAGTTTAATGTGCTGGTGAGCTGAGACACTGTGGGACAATTCTTGGTTCCAACTATTGGACACAGTGGAGAGTTATTACCCAGCAATTAAACATGTGTATGACTATACATATATCATTGTCAAATATGGCTATAAAATGCTACCTGTAATATTTGTATATTAATTCATCTAACAGTAATTAAATGTTTGTTATATTCAAGGTACAATGCTGGGTACCTTTGTGGAATACAAAAGAATATAGCATGATTCTTTCCAGGGAACTAAGAGTCTGTGGAGGGAGATGCCGTGAATATAAACTACTGGAATACAAATTGACTTAGGAGTGGTAGAGACTAAGTATTTAGGAGTCCACAGAAACTAAAGATCACTTTTCACTAGATCTCAATTCAATTCTATTAATAGTCACCTGCTGAATATCTACATTTTGCCCAAAATGTTATTAGGTTACTGGCAGAATACAAAGCAGAAACATATTAGTCTTCCTGCTTGTGTAGCTTAAGATATTATTAAGTAAGCAAATTATGAATACACTCTTCAAACAACTGAAAGGAAAGTCCAAGGGGGTAATTTGAAAAGTGTTCTATAAGCTAGTCAACATAGGAGTCAGTGTAACTAAAAGCAAGAAAGAATACTGTAAAATGTAATTAGCCTGTGAAGACTTACATCTCATGGAAGGACCCAGAGATAGGGCTAAAAATTTTGTGATTACACAGAAAACAGAGGCATAATTTATTATGTGTATTATTTGATGTACAATAAATAAGTCAAAGTGAGATACCTATCACCAGAAAAATCAATGGAGTCAAAGTTCTTCATGTCTTTACATTGTATTATTTAAAAACATACTATGTCAGCCTGCGCAACATGGTGAAACCCCATCTCTACTAAAAATACAAAATTAGTTGGGTGTGGTGGCACATGCCTGTAATCCCAACTACTCGGGAGGCTGAGGCAGGAGAATCGCTTGAACCTGGGAGGTGGAGGATGCGGTGAGCTGAGATCGCGTCATTGCACTCCAGCCTGGGCAACAAGAGTAAAATCTCCATGTCACCAAAAACAAAAAACGAACAACAACAACAACAACAAAACAAAACAAAACAACAACAAAACAAAAAACTATGTCAAAATGTGTACAGTTAATACAGAAATCTTACAATTCTTAGACTACAACTGTATAATGCATGAAATGAAAGCATTGGTTGTAACTGTGAATGAATGAGGGATAGTTATAACTTCAGTAAGTAATTACTGGGACAAGAGCCACTTTGGTACGTACTGTACCAAATCATATAGGATTCAACATAGCAGAAACAAACACTAACAGGAATGGAATAATAACAATAGCACTTCTATTGGATGTTAGGATCCTATGGTACACATGCTATTTTTTTATCTTCATTTTCAAAAGTCTTCAATTTATGTTTGTCACTTCAGCATATTCACAATATACTTGTTCCTTATTTCTTCTCCTCTTCATTTTTTCTTCTCTTTATTTCTTTCAAATGCACCCTGTTTCCTTTTCAGGAATTGCTTGACAACCTTATTGAACATTTTTTACCATTTAAGTAAGTTCTACAAATACTGCCATTAATACAAAATACTTATTTGAAAGTATCAGGACAACATAAAGCATATTAGTTCACATATGTAAATTAGATAGAAAGTAAAAACTATTTTCTAGCATCTAAATAGGTTAGAAGATAATATGTTTGTACCTGAACAGAACACAGTATTTTCAATTGCAATAATACTTTCTTTGACTGAATTCTTAATGCATTGTGGACATGTTATCCATCTGTTACATGGATACTTAAGGCAAATTATACCTTCCTGAATTAGACCCTATTTTCAGAGGTGAAATTTTATGCTCTCTCATATTCTACAGATTGCCTAAAACGTAGAACATTATAATGCTGCAACATCAGCTGGCAGGAATTATGGAAAAAACAACATTCATTTTGTTTCTATTTCACTTGGAGTTTATTTATTTTTTAAATTTACAGTGTCGGTTTTCCCTTCTATACAAGTTGTATGCTGCATAACAATGTTTTGAGGGGCCCAGAAACAACATTATACAAACTCATTAGCACACAGATTAAGCCAACAGAAAGAGATCATTTTATTGTTTCATTTAAAGACTATCTTCCAGTGCTAATGCGTTGGTATATTTTGACAGGGAAGAGGTACAATGTCAAATAGCATAACATTGGGCTGGGACTGAAAATCCTCTTCAGAGGCAGACACAGGTATTCCAATAGAGTTTTCAAAATCAGTTTTTGTAGCAGTATATGTATTATTATTAACTAATGTCCCACACCAAACTTCAAATGTAATATCTTACAACATGTGATCCCCACCACTCATCAACACGTCTTTCCTGAAGTGGGAATATATATTGTATTTAGAGTTACCTTGATACTGTCAGGCTTCAATAAATGCTGCTGAGAGCAGAAGGTCAGCAAAGCCCACTAAGTTGAATAGGCACCATTAAACTACTTCTGAGGAATCAATAATGAAAAATTGACAAGCTAAATACAGGCTTAAAATGTATTACATGTTCTAAGTGATGCAATTAGATGCACTCAGTGAAAAAATAGAATAACATAGTTAGCTTTTACTGCAACATAAGATGAAAAATAAAATATTTTATGAGCTGTAGTAATTTGTTAATGCTACCTATTTTGAGTACAGATTAGAATCTTATACTATAAGACAGAAATTTAAGCCTAGAGCCAATCTAAGATAGCATTTAAATCAGCTTCTTGCAAAAGTAGTATTAGAAGTAGTTCAATAAAAGTAGATGTGGATCTCTTAAACATAGAATTGCAAATTAACAATAGGGCATTTTTTTTTAACTTAAAACTGATAAGACTAAAATTGATTAAAGAAAGTTTTGTAAGTAGACAAAACTCATAAAAAGATATCACTTTATCTGCTATTGTGGATTTTTTTAAAAAAACAACTTTCTCAAATCTACAAAATCCTCATTCTCACTGTTAAATTTGAAGTCATTCCAAAAATATACACTAATATGAACACTAAAAAATGTATAACTGCAGACTTAAGGAAAAAGTTGTATATAAATACTTCAGGAATTATTTTTCCCACACAGAATGTTTATGTTCTTCCTGACCAATATCATAATTGTCAACAAGCATGACTCGACCGTTTTAACCTGTTTTGATCAGCTATAATTTAAAACCTCCAGGCATTCAAGGCAGGGAATACACAGATTGAGCAATGAGTTGTTCCCCAACATGTCTTTTAATTTAGATGTTAGCCCTCAGGTAAAGGGCAGACCCTAGCTGTGGTTTCACCATACTAACAGTAAGACGTGACTCCAGACATTTCTGCTCTTCTACCCAGTGTGGCTCATTTGAATTATCAGTGAACAAATCGATCCTTGCAGCTAGTTATCTTCAACATGTACATAAATGTGATTCATGTAAGAAGCAGTAGTATTACAATGTATCTGATCTCTGATTTTAAAATACAAGCTGAGATTCATATTTATGATCAATAAATGTCTTACTGTATGGTATCTTAATTTCTATGGCACAACCAGCCACAGAAACCTTGTATTCAAACGGCCAACTGTTATCAATCTTGGGTATGCATGAGAATTTTATAAACTCTATTATAGATAGGTAGATAGATACATGTGTATGTGTGTGTGTGTGTGTGTGTGTGTGTGTATGTACACCCCATTTCCGCTCTGTGAACCGGCTGTTAGCATGTTCCAGCACACCACTGCTCTGAGTGATTCTGATGTCTGCTCTTTCTTTTGCAATTTTTACATTCAGAATCTGACCAGATCTCTTTCTCCATCACTACCACTCTTATCAAAGCCACAGCTCTCAACTCCAAACATGTCTTCCTAGTTGCACTCTTGCTCTCCTTGTTTATTCTTTGAAGAGTAGTCAGAAATCTATTTTTCAGATGTAAAATGAATCAGGCCACTGATCTGCTAAAAACTAATAGCTTCTTCTTACAAGCAGAATAACTGCTGCTTTCAGGACCTCAAGTTATCTGCCTGAAGACTCTCCCCAACTCTGTGACCTCATCTCTCAGTACAACTCTCTTGCTTGCTTTATTCTGGCAGTACTGGGTCATTTCTAGTCTTTGAATCACCAGACATGCTGTTCTGCCAGGTCCAGTGCACAGTACTCCCTCTACCTAAAACATTCTTCCCCACTCTATTTACAAGCCTCCCTCACTTTCTCCAGAGACCTGCTCCAAAGTCACATTGTCCAAATGATGATCTTCAATCATGCACTCTCATCACACAACAATCCATACAGACACTCCTATCATTTAGACCTTGCTTAATTCTTTACTATAGCACTTGCAACTACCTGAAATATTAATACTATTAAAAATTAAAAATTATGCTTATCATCTGGTCAGTCCACTAAAGTGTAAAGTCCTTGAAGGCAGTAACTTTGTTATATTAATTGCTCCATTCCCATGGTTTTGAACAGTGCCTGGCATGTAGTAGGTATTCAATAAATAATTGTTGAACAAATCAATGTTATAAAGGAATGATTATCATGATTTAGTAATATAGTCAATGGTTATACCTTCTATTGTACTTATGCCTCTTTGTGAGAGATTTAATTTGATTAAGATGGCAACTTGAACCAAGTGTTTTCTTTAAGAAAACTGAACTTAGGAACAGTTTTAAAAATTACTCCAGAAATAGAGGGGAGGTACGCCCAAGGTGGCCAAACAGGAACAGCTCCAGCCTCCAGCTCCCAGCGTGAGTGATTTCTGCATTTTCAACTGAGGTACTGGGTTCATCTCACTGGGGAGTGCTGGACAATTGGTGCTGGTCAGCTAGTACAGCCCAAACAGAAAGAGCTGAAGCAGGGCGAGGCATCACCTCACCTGAGAAGCACAAGGGGGAAGGGAATCCCTTTTCCTAGCCAAGGGAAACTGTGACACACAACACCTGGAAAATCAGGTAACACCCACCCTAATAATGCGCTTTACCAAGGGTCTTAGCAAACGGCACACCAGGAGATTATATCCCACACCTGACCCGGAGGGTCCCACACCCACGGAGCCTCCCTCATTGCTAGCACAGCAGTCTGAGATCTAACTGCAAGGCGGCAGCAAGGCTGGGAGAGGGGTGCCCACCATTGCTGAGGCTTAAGTAGGTAAACAAAGCCACCGGGAAGCTCGAATTTGGTGGGGCCCACTGCAGCTCAAGGAGGCTGGCCTGCCTCTGTAGACTCCTCCTCTGGGGACAGGTATAGCTAGACAAAAAGCAGCAGAAACCTCAGCAGAGGTAAATGCCCCTGTCTGATAACTTTGAAGAGAGCAGTGGATCTCCAGCACGGAGGTTGAGATATGAGAACGGACAGACTGCCTGCTCAAGTGGGTCCCTGACCCCTGAGTAGCCTAACTGGGAGACATACCCCACTAGGAGCAGACCCACACCTCACACCTCACATGGCGGGGTACACCCCTGAGACGAAGCTTCCAGAGCAAGAATCAGACAGCAACACTCTCTGTACAGCAATATTCTATCTTCTGCAGCCTCTGCTGCTGATACCCAGACAAACAGAGTCTGGAGTGTACCTTAAGCAAACTCCAACAGACCTACAGCTGAGGGTCCTGACTATTAGAAGGAAAACTAACAGAAAGGACACCCACACCAAAACTCCATCAGTAAGTCACTATCATCAAAGACCAAAGGCAGACAAAACCACAAAGATGGGGAAAAGGTAGTGCAGAAAAGCTGGAAATTCAAAAAAATAAGAGCACATCTCCCCCGCCAAAGGAACGCAGCTCATCGTCAGCAACGGAACAAAGCTTGATGAAGAATGACTTGAAGAGTTGAGAGAAGAAGGCTTCAGTCGATCAAACTTCTCAAAGCTAAAGGAGGAACTACGTAACCAGTGCAAAGAAACTAAAAACCTTGAAAAAAGAATGGATGAATGGATAACTAGAGTAATCAATGCAGAGAAGACCTTAAAAGAACTGATAGAGATGAAAACCATAACATGACAAATGCACATGCTTCAGTAACTGACTCAATCAACTGGAACAAAGAGTATCAGTGATTGAAGATCAAATGAATGAAATGAAGTGAGAAAAGAAGTGTGGAGAACATGAGTAAAAAGAAATGTACAAAGCCTCCAAGAAATATGGGATTATGTGAAAAGACCAAATCTACATCTGATTGCTGTGCCTGAAAGTGATGGGGAAAATGGAACAAAGTTGGAAAACATCTGCAGGATATCATCCAGGAGAACTTCCCCAACCTAGTAAGGCAGGCCAACATCAAAATTCAGGAAATACAGAGAATGCCACAAAGATACTCCTTGAGAAGAGCAACTCCAAGGCACATAATTGTCAGATTCACCAAAGTTGAAATGAAGGAAAAAATGTTAAAGGCAGCCAGAGAGAAAGGTCGGGTTATACACAAAGGGAAGTCCATCAGACTAACAGCAGATCTCTTGGCAGAAACTCTCCAAGCCAGAAGAGAGTGGGGGCCAATATTCAACATTCTTAAAGAAAAGAATTTTCAAGCCAGAATTTCATATCCAGCCAAACTAAGTTTCATAAGTGAAGGAGAAATAAAATCCTTTACAGACAAGCAAATGCTTAGAGATTTTGTCACCACCAGGCCTGCCCTACAAGAGATCCTGAAAGAAGTGATAAACATGGAAAGGAACAACAGGTACCAGCCATTGCAAAAATATGTCAAAATGTAAAGTCCATTGATGCTAGGAAGAAACTGCATCAACTAAATAACCAGCTAATATCATAATGACAGGATCAAGTTCACACCAAACAATATTACCCTGAAATGTAAATGGACTAAATGGTCCAATTAAAAGACACAGACTCGCAAATTGGATAAAGAGTCAAGACCCATCAGTTTGCTGTATTCAGGAGATCCATCTCACATGCAGAGACACACATAGGCTCAAAATAAAGGGATGGAGGAAGATCTACCAAGCAAATGGAGAACAAAAAAAAGCAGGGGTTGCAATCCTAGTCTCTGATAAAACAGACTTTAAACCATCAAAGATCAAAAGAGACAAAGAAGGCCATTACATAATGGTAAAGGGATCAATTCATCAGGAAGAGCTAACTATCCTAAATATATATTCATCCAATACAGGAGCACCCAGATTCATAAAGCAAGTCCTTAGAGACTTACAAAGAGACTTAGAGTCCAATACAATAATAATGGAAGACTCTAACACCCCACTGTCAATATTAGACAGATCCACAAGACAGAAAGGTAACAAGGATATCCAGGACTTGAACTCAACTCTGCACCAAGCAAACCTAATAGACATTTACAGAACTCTCCACCCCAAATCAACAGAATATACATTCTTCTCAGCACCACATTGCACTTATTCCAAAATTGACCTCATAGTTGGAAGTAAAGCACTCCTCAGCAAATGTACAAGAACAGAAATTATAACAAACTGTCTCTCAGATCACAGTGCAATCAAACTAGAACTCAGGACTAAGAAACTCAATCAAAACTGCTCAACTACATGGAAACTGAACAACCTGCTCCTGAATGACTACTGGGTACATAATGAAATGAAGGCAGAAATAAAGATGTTCTTTGAAACCAATGAGAACAAAGATACAACATACCAGAATCTCTGGGACATATTTAAAGCAGTATGTAGAGGGAAAATTATAGCACTAAATGCCCACAAGAGAAAGTTGGAAACATCTAAAATTGACACTCTAACATCACAATTAAAAGAACTAGAGAAGCAAGAGCAAACACATTCAAAAGCTAGCAGAAGGCAAGAAATAACTAAGATCATAGCAGAACTGAAGGACATAGAGACACAAAAAACCCTCCAAAA
Organism: Chlorocebus sabaeus; assembly: GCF_047675955.1. Classification (NCBI taxonomy): domain Eukaryota; kingdom Metazoa; phylum Chordata; class Mammalia; order Primates; family Cercopithecidae; genus Chlorocebus; species Chlorocebus sabaeus. The sequence goes on from NC_132918.1 coordinate 67,253,344, forward strand.
AATCAATGAATCCAGGAGTTGGTTTTTTGAAAAGATCAACAAAATTGATAGACCACTAGCAAGACTAATAGAGAAGAAAAGAGAGAAGAATCAAATAGATGTAATAAAAAATGATAAAGGGGATATCATCACTGACCCCACAGAAATACAAACTACCATCAGAGAATACTATAAACACCTCTACGAAAATAAACTAGAAATCCTGAAAGAAATGGATAATTTCCTAGACACTTACACTCTCCCAAGACTAAACCAGGAAGAAGTTGAATCCCTGAATAGACCAATAGCAGGCTCTGAAATTGAGGCAATAATTAATAGCCTACCAACCAAAAAAAGTCCAGGACCAGACGGCTTCATAGCTGAATTCTACCAGAGGTACAAGGAGGAGTTGGTATCATTCCTTCTGAAACTATTCCAATCAATAGAAAAAGAGGGAATCCTCCCTAATTCATTTTATGAGGCCAACGTCATCCTGATACCAAAGCCTGACAGAGATACAACCAAAAAAGAGAATTTTAGACCAATATCTACGATGAACATCGATGCAAAAATCCTCAATAAAATACTGGCAATCCGAATCCCGCAGCACATCAAAAAGCTTATCCACCATGATCAAGGGACTTCATCCCTGGGATGCAAGGCTGGTTTGACATATGCAAATCAATAAATGTAATCCAGTATATAAACAGAACCAAAGACAAAAACCACAGGATTATCTCAATAGATGCAGAAAAGGCCTTTGACAAAAATCAACAGCCCTTCATGCTAACAACACTCAATAAATTCGGTATTGATGGAACGTATCTCAAAATAATAAGAGCTATTTATGACAAACCCACAGACAATATCATACTGAATGGGCAAAAACTGGAAAAATTCCCTTGGAAAACTGGCACAAGACAGGGATGCCCTCTCTCACCACTCCTATTCAACATAGTGTTGGAAGTTCTGGCTAGGGCAATCAGGCAAGAGAAAGAAATCAAGGGGATTCAGTTAGGAAAAGAAGAAGTCAAATTGTCCCTGTTTGCAGATTACATGATTGTATATTGAGAAAACCTCATTATCTCAGACCAAAATCTCCTTAAGCTGATAAGCAACTTCAGCAAAGTCTCAGGATACAAAATCAATGTGCAAAAATCACAAGCATTCTTATACACCAGTAACAGACAAACAGAGAGCCAAATCATGAATGAACTCCCATTCACAATTGCTTCAAAGAGAATAAAATACCTAGGAATCCAATTTACAAGAGATGTAAAGGAACTCTTCAAGGAGAACTACAAACCACTGCTCAGTGAAATAAAAGAGGACACAAACAAATGGAAGAACACACAATGCTCATGGATAGGAAGAATCAATATCGTGAAAATGGCCACACTGCCCAAGGTAATTTATAGATTCAATGCCATCCCCATTAAGCTACCAATGACTTTCTTCACAGATTGGAAAAAACTGCTTTAAAGTTCATATGGAACCAAAAAAGAGCCTGCATTGCCAAGAGAATCCTAAGCCAAAAGAACAAAGCTGGAGGCATCACACTACCTGACTTCAAACTATACTACACGGCTACAGTAACCAAAACAGCATGGTTCTGGTACCAACACAGAGATATAGACCAATGGAACAGAACAGAACCCTCAGAAATAAGACCACACATCTACAGCCATCTGAACTTTGACAAACCTGACAAAAACAAGAAATGGGGAAAGGATTCCCTATTTAATAAATGGTGCTGGGAAAATTGGCTAGCCATAAGTAGAAAGCTGAAACTGGATCCTTTCCTTACTCCTTATACGAAATTAATTCAAGATAGATTAAAGACTGAAATGTTAGATCTAAAACCATAAAAACCCTAGAAGAAAACCTTGGTAAGACCATTCAGGACCTATGCTTGGGCAAGGACTTCATGTCTAAACACCAAAAGCAACAGCAAGAAAAGCCAAAATTGACAAATGGGATCTAATTAAACTAAAGAGCTTCTGCACAGCAAAAGAAACTACCATCAGAGTGAACAGGCAACCTACAGAATGGGAGAAAATTTTTGCAATCTACTCATCTGATAAAGGGCTGATGTCCAGAACCTATAAAGAACTCAATCAAATTTACAAGAAAAAAACAAACAACCCCATCAAAAAGTGGGCAAAGGATATGAACAGACACTTCTCAAAAGAAGACATTCATACAGCAAACAGACACATGAAAACATGCTCATCATCACTGGCCATCAGAGAAATGCAAATCAAAACCACAATGAGATACCATCTCACACCAGTTAGAATGGAAATCATTAAAAAATCAGGAAACAACAGGTGCTGGGGAGGATGTGGAGAAATAGGAACACTTTTACACTGTTGGTGGGACTGTAAACTAGTTCAACCATTGTGGAAAACCGTGTGGTGATTCCTCAAGGATCTAGAATTAGAAATACCATTTGACCCAGCCATCCCATTACTGGGGATATACCCAAACAATTATAAGTCATGCTGCTATAAAGACACATGCACACGTATGTTTATTGCAGCACTATTCACAATAGCAAAGACTTGGAATCAACCCAAATATCCATCAGTTACAGACTGGATTAGGAAAATGTGGCACAGCAGCCAGGTGCGGTGGCTCAAGCCTGTAATCCCTGCACTTTGGGAGGCTGAGACGGGCGGATCACGAGGTCAGGAGGTCAAGATCATCTTGGTTAACACGGTGAAACCCCGTCTCTATTCAAAAATACAAAACCTAGCCGGGCGAGGTGGCCGCGCCTGTAGTCCCAGCTACTTGGGAGGCTGAGGCAGGAGAATGGCGTAAATCCAGGAGGCGGAGCTTGCAGTCTGCTGAGATCTGGCCTCTGCACTCCAGCCTGGGCAACAGAGTGAGACTCCGTCTCAAAAAAAAAAAAAAAAAAAAAAAAAAAAAAAAAAAAAAAGCAAAAACACACAACAGAAAATGTGGCACATATACACCATGGAATACTATGCAGCCATAAAAAAGGATGAGTTCATGTCCTTTGTAGGGACATGCATGCAACTGGAAACCATCATTCTCAGCAACCTATTGCAAGAACAGAAAACCAAATACCTCATGTTCTCACTCATAGGTGGGAATTGAACACTGAGATCACTTGGACACAGGAAGGGGAGCATCACACACTGGGTCCTATTGTGGGGAGGGGGTAGTGGGGAGGGATAGCATTAGGAGATACACCTAATGTAAATGACGAGTTAATGGGTGCAGCACACCAACATGGCACATGTATACATATGTAACAAACCTGCACGTTGTGCACATGTACCCTAGAACTTAAAGTATAACAACAACAACAACAAAAAAGAATTAAATAGAAAAAAAAAAAAATTACTCCAGGCTGAGTGCAGTGGCTCACGCCTTTAATCCCAGCACTTTCGGAGGCTGAGGTGGGCGGATCACTTGAGGTCAGGAGTTCCAGACCAGCCTGGCCAACATGGTGAAACCTCGTCTCTATTAAAAATACAAAAATTAGCCAGGCATGATGGCAGGCACCTGTAATCCCAGCTACTCAGGAGGCTGAGACAGGAGAATTGCTTGAACCCAGGAGGCAGAGGTTGCAGTGAGCCGAGATCGCACCACTGCACTCCAGCCTGAGCGACAAAGAGTTAAACTCTGTCTCAAAAAAAATTACTCCATCATTTTATTTAATAATTTTTAATAAAAGATTTTCTTGTTTAATAAATATATATTTTAAAATATGGTTTATATTTTATATCCTATTTAATGTCTTCATTTTTAGAAGTTTTTGTACTTCATATTAGAACAGATCTTTTATAAGTTAAAAATACACAAATTACACACAAAAACAGAAGAGAAATTTGTTGATGCTCGAATAACATATGTGGCTACAACTGCCTTTTGCAGTACAGACTTAGTAAGGTTTGTTTCCATCTGAGCATGTTTGAAGTTGCATTTTCTCATAGTGCATGCTACATTATGTTGTAAAGTCTTTGAGGTCAAGAACCATCTTTTTTATTATTCATATATTCCTAGCACTATGCACAACTGGAACTCCATATATACACTTTTTGAAAAATGAAAATCTATTGAAGATACTGAAGGCATTCTGGATAAGCAAATAAAAATATATTGTTGGTCTTATGTAACAACAACACATTCCTAGTGACAGGAGTTTTAAAATTACAGCACTTAATCTAGAAGTCTTTGAATTAGATTCGTTTTATATCACTCTTGTACACTTCAATGGTTACCAGTAGGTCAGTGAAGTCTTACTATTTAGATGCTAAGACCATAATGAAATGGTTGCTATTTACAATGTGGCAAAATGGCCTGAAAGAAATAGAGTTTGCTGAGCTTGCAAACCTAAACTTCTGAAGGGATAAGAGCATCAAAAACATAACAATCTGTCTTCAGCAAATTTCCCAGCCGCTACAATGCTGCTTTGATAACACACTTCCTCTAAAGATGTAATTGTATACATACAATTTACAGTATTAATGGTATACAGTTGATAATGTTACCATTAATAAAAGAGGTGCTACAAAAACAGTTTTAACTAATATTTATAGTTCAGTGGCTTTGGTGTGCATCCAAGACAGGATGACACAACTGTTACCACTATTTCGTGCCAGTTGATTTATGTAAAAAGAAAGCACATACCCAGATCAAGTCAAGGTTCAGCATCATATAATAAAGTTTAATTCTCTCTTTTAAAGTTTATCTTTATTGGTACAAGTGGATTTTATAAACTTTAAATATTTTTTTGAGTGATAAAGAACATATATTACAGGTAGATAGCTAGATGATGGAAAGATAAAGCTATGGATTTGATATACAAACATAGATATACAAGTGTATAAGTGTGTTCATGCAGCATACAATGTGCTATTAAGCGGTTAACATATAGCATCATATGTTATAGCATTTGACATCACAGTGGCCACATGGGCTGTATATTTTTAAAGTTAGTTTACAGGTAAATAAATCTCATCAATGTAAATGGATTATCCAAAGGCACACAGTAAGTGGCATAGCCATGATATAGTCTCAGCTCCTTGCCTGTTCTCACATATAATACACCACATTTTTTCTATATATCTACTTATTGCCATAGTTTGTCTTTCTTACTGTGGTAAAAACACATAACTTGATATCCACCCTCTTACCTTTTTAGGTGTACAGTATGGTATTCTTAACTATAAGCACTATGTTACACAGCTGATCTGTAGAACTTTTGCACCTTGTGTGACTGAAAGTGTATACCTATTGAACAGCAACTTCCCATTTCTGCCTCTGCTTAGGACCTGGAAACTGCCATTTTACTTTCTACTGTGATGAGTTTGACCACTTTAGATAACTTGTGTAAGTAGAATCATGCCGTATTTGTCCTTTTGTGACTGGTTTATTTCACTTAGCATAATGTTTTCAAGGTCCATATATGATGTCACATATTACAATATTTCCTGCTTTTGAATGGCCAAATGATACTTCATTGTATGGGTATACCAGATTTTCTTTACCTATTTTTCTATCCATGAATGTTTAGGTTTTTTGCACTTTTCGGCTATTGTGAATAATGCTATTATACAATCAACATAAGTAAGCAAGTATCTCTTCAAGATCCCGATTTCATTTTTTTTTTTGTATAAATACCCAGAATTAGAATTGTTAAATCATATGGTAGTTCTATTTTTAACTATTTTGGTGAAATCTCTATACTATTTTTGACTGAAGGTGCACCATTATACATTCTCACCAACAGTGCACAATGGTTCCATTTTTTCCATATCCTTGCTATCACTTGTTCTTTTTCTCTTTTTTCTTTTTTTTATATAATGGCCACCCTAACAAGTGTAAACAATATTTCATTGTGGTTATGATTTGCATTTTTCTGATGTTTAATGATGTTGAGCATCTTTTAACATACTTACTGGCAATTTGTATGTCTTCTTTGGAAAAATGTTTAATCAAATCCTTTGCCCCTTTCTTAATCAGGTTATTTGTTTTGTATTTCTGTTACTGAGTTGTAGGAATTTCTTAAATTTTTCAGATATTAACTACTTATCAAATATATGGTTTGCAAATATTTTCTCTGTTAATTATTTTATTTGATGTGCAAAATCTTTTTAGTTAGATGTATTCCCACTTGATCATATATATGTGGACTCTCTATTCCTTTCCACTGATTCATGTGTCTCTCTTTAAAAATGGCACCATGCTGTTTTGATTACTGTAGCTTTGTAATATGTTTCAAAATCAGGAAATGCGAGATCTCTCGCTTTGTTCTTTTTCAATATTTTTAATGACTATTTGTGGTCCTTTATGATTCTTTAGAAATTTTACAAATTTAATTTTCTATTTCTGTAAAAGATATCATAGAGATTTTAATTGAGATGGCATTGGATCTGCTTTGGGAAGTGTGGATATTTTAACAATATTAAGTATTTCAATTCATGAACATGAGATGCTTTTCCATTTGTTCTTTAATTTCTTTTAGCAAAGCTAGTTTTCAACAAATAAGGCTTTGTGTTCCTAGTTAAGTTTATTCATAAGTATTTTATTATTTTGATGCCTTTTTTTAAATTTTGATGTCATTTAAAATGGGATTTTTTCTTAATTTCCTTTTAGGGTTGTTCATTGTTTAGTGTATAGAAACACAACTGATTTTTGTATGGTAATTTTATGGCTGGCAACTTTACTAAATTTACTTATTAGTTCTAACAGTTTTCTTTGGTGTGAAGTATGTATGGTTTTCTACATATTAGACCATGTCATCTAGAAATAGAGATAATTTTACTCTCTCCTTTCCAATTTGGATGTCTTTTTATGTCTTTTTTTTTTTTAACCTAATTTCTTTGGTAAGAACTTCCAGTATTTGTTTTCATGGTTGCAAAATCTTCCACTCTTTTCCTCATTCCCCTAAATGTAAATTAGATCATAGCCTCCATCAGTTCTTCCTTCATTATATTTCTGGAACCTATTTCCTTTGGATCTCACTTTGGTCACTCTTTTCTCCTCATATCTTGAATATTAATCTGTGTTGCTGCTTCAGTTTAAACCTTCTAAAGTTACTAAATGTAGCATCTCTAAATACCACTTCAAGCTTCTCATTTACCTGCTAATTCCCCAAGTCCTTCAAAACCTCAGTCTACAGTCTTCTTTTCAAAATATATCTGATACTCCAGTGCAAAATGGTCTTAGTGTTGCCATTTGAGTCTCATCTTTCCTTTGCTCAGGTGTTCTCACGTATGCAATACACTCACTTCTCCCTCAACCAGCTCAAACCCAGGCCAAACTTTGATATCAGACTCTGGGGCCACTCCGAGTAGTGGCAGCAATGTCATTGCCACCATTGTTGTCATCTTCATTGTGATCATCATCATTCCAGCTCTATTTGTAAGCTCTTATGGAAGCACTACTCAAAGAGTAGATCTGACAGACCCCGGCAGGTCAGCCAATAGTTTCCTACATCCCCAGGATAATATAAGAACTAAAATTGAAACTAGGCATTTAGAAACCTTAATATCAATTTAGGATTGCTGTGACATTCATATGTGGAGATTTAAAAGCATCAGTTCTCAATGGATTAGAAATTTAAAATCCAGAAAGAAAAATGAGTTACTTCATCATAGACGGTTTGAGAAGTACTGTTTTACAGTTTCCCAAAGTATTTTCACACATAATATAATATTCAGTTTAAGCTGTGATATCAGGAATAGATATTGTTTGTATCTTGTAAGTGTAAAGCAAGCAAACAAACAAACAAAAACCCTGAGGGCTAGAAAATGTTTGGAATTTTTCAAAACACATATCTTGTAAGTGGTAGTACTTTTTATTCCAAAGCTGGTGTTTTCTTTCCCTCTCTGTCCTATTGCTTATCTACCAGGGGTGGTTCAGAGTGACTGTCTTCATTCAGCCTGGTAAAAAATGGGATGGATATAATCATTTTGGGATGATTTTGGGATCACTAGAGAGCCACTGGCTGCCTGTGAGTTTTATCTACTAATACAACTTAATCTAGCATTTGTATTCAAGAAAATGAAAAACCATATATATATGTGTGTGTGTGTGTGTGTATATTTATATATATTCTTTTGACTAAGAATGACTCTAAAGGCTGACTTACTTTCTCATGTTTTCATTTAACCCTTCAATCAACTGACATTTATTACATTTATTGAGCACCTACTATGTCTCATGCCTTGTGCTCAGTGCTGGTAAATATGAAGAACAGAATAGCTTTTCCATAATGATTTCATGGATAGAAAATAGTATAGGGGTTAGAACAAGTTTTCTTATATTTTATGATTTTTTTAATCATTTAAAGTTATCCAATACTCAATTTTCCTGTTTTGTAGTACAAAAGCTTTGAAAGAATTCCATCTAACGTGAAAATAAAATTCTGTACAGCTTCACCCTGCTGCAAGCTACTAAGCGTTAGCTTCTGTCTAAATGTTCTTTCTTTCTCTAATTGCTTTCTTTAGGATCACTAATCTTCCAAAGAATCATTGTTTACATTATGCGTTTGCCCATTAAGCCGAGAAGCACTTCTTTCCACACTTTTCCCATTCCAAGGAAGGATTAAGAGCAACTGTTAACACAATTAAAGCTCAGTTTAATTTCTATGATCCATTTGCTTTTGCAGTAAAACACCATGACTGTGAACTCCTAGAGGGTTGTAACTACCATGGGATCAGGTTTATTTGCCAGCCCTAAGTGACCTGTACAGGAAAAAGGCAAAACTTACCATGTGGAACACCAAAACACTAAGACTCAATAAACAAGGTCATCTCAGATGCTCTTTCTGTTTGTATAGGAATGGGCACTTTCATAACTACCGTGCTCTGGCTCTCGATGAAACTGAGCATCAACCCAGCAAGCACTGTACCCAAACATCGATTACAGCCTGCAGTAGGGCCTCAAAAGCACAGTGGCCTGGAATTCTGATTCACTAAGGAAATCAATTCAAGAGCAGCTGCCCTCAATATATGACCCATTCTCTGAGACTGTGATTCCAGGGAGCACGCACATTCCCAGAAACGTGTTAGATTAGAAGGATGACAGCAGTGTCACACAGACTTTGGTAGTTATTTAAAGTTAATTAATTTAACCTGACCTTTCCATATAAATATAAGGCACAATAGACGACTAGTGATAATTGATTCTGGAGAGCCTCCGAAATGGTTCAAGGAAAACACAGCTGTGCTGTATAGCAGTTCTTGTTTGCTCTGGATTATAAACTATTTTTAGTACTTAGTTAATAAAGCTAATTTTCTTAAGGGGCCTGCAGTGAAATGCATGAGCTGCTGTGTCAGATGCTGATAGAATTGGGATTTGTAATGGATGAACCTAAGAAAATTAACTCCTCTAATGCGGACTTACTTTTAGAGCTGAGGCATCAGTGTACCTGCTTGCAGAGATATCTCATCAAAGTAATCAGAACCTATTTTATGGTTTTCCACAATAAGTTTATTTGGGAAGTTACAGATGGACTTCTGTAATATGTCTGTTATCTCTATTTTATGTGTTGATATACTATTAATTTTAATTACAACAGCAATGAAGATTTCATGATAAAATGATAAACAACATATATTAAGTGCTACTTATAAGTACCTTAAATATATTCTTCCATTTTGAGATGCTGATCTTTTCCCATTTTGACATCTTTGAAATTGATGGTGTGTTGTAACAGTGCATCTTCGAATTGATGACATCTTAGGTTCAGTAAAATATAGTAACTGATGCAATCCTCTAGGTAAATTCCTGAAGGAGATATTATTACTCCTTCTTACACATGAGGAAACTAAGGCATAGAGGGATCTTAAGTAACTTATCCAGGTGATGTAGTTCATAAAAAGGAGAGTTCGGATTTGAATGCAAGCAGTCTGACTGTGGATTCAAATTCTTAATTACTATGAGATATTGTCTCATGAACTCATTTAAATACAACTCAAGTGCCACGTGACCAAGTCTGTTTCATGAGGAACTCCCTACTATCAGTTTCATGATTGCTCCAGCAGTATGAAGGCACTAATATGTGTAAAAAGAAAAATTAGTATTGTTTTGTGTATGTTTACAGAAAAGTGTATCATACTTTGAAAATCTATTTTGTGTTTTCACTCAATAATATCTGCATGAAGTCCTTTTTATTTTTCAACTTTTATTTTAACAGCTGCATAGTATTCCACTACATGACTGCACATGTAAGCAATTTTCATGTGTCCATGTTTATATTGTTATAAACAGCACTATAATGACACATATTTAAATGCTCTCATTTAAACAAGTGATTCTCTAGGTAGATTCCATGAAGTGGAATTTCTGAGTCATGGATGTGCTTCTATCTTCTATTGAGAAGATTTAAATATTTTAGCTGTAACATGACATGACTGTCATATAGCATTTTGTTACTAAGATTAGCAAGTTATTTTCAACTATATATCACAGCAGTTATTTATCAAGCATATTTGAAGTGCTTTTTTGCATTTATGTGGGAAAGTCTTTATAAAACAATTTTTATTTAGGCTCATACAAACCCTAAAGCTATATTATAAAAGAGACATGTATATTTGGAGAGCAGGAGGGTAGGACAGAACTTGTGGCCAACAGTAGTTCTCTTGTGATACACTGTCAGAAAAAATATGTGCCTTTGATATTTTTCATCATTTGAATATCTCTCAAGTTTGTAAAACACATCAAGATAGAAACACTTTGCTTGTCTTGGATGACATTAACAAGGAATCAAATGATATGAAAATTTACCTCTTGTTGAATTTTTAAAAATCATGAATGGAAAAAACATCCTGTGTTTGTCATGTTCTTTAAGTACAATGAGTTTAGTCCTCTTGACTCCAAAGTGTTTGTTTTCATAAATTATTTCCGCCAAACTAGTGTCTAAGTGACAGACTGTCTGCTCTGGAGAGGACACACGGGATCTGTTTATTGCCATCTCTGGGATTAGCGTGCTGGCTCTCAGCTACTTTTGCAGATGCTTCTTGTCTTTGTTCTTAATATAGTTGTTTAGCATTAAGAACAGTTATGTCATCAAAACACCTAATACGAATAGCAGGAATGTACTCTTGAAATGGTGTAGGCTTTTGTGTATTAGCTGATCTGCTGTAAACTTCCTTCTTCAAAGGCAGGAACCTATTAGGATGAATTTATTACCATAGGTACGAAGTCCTCACACATCCTAAATACAACGCTTGTAATATATCACAGCACTTCAGTTAAAAATTAGTCACAGAGGTCAGGAATAACTAAACATAATATAAATAGCTGTCTCTGAGCCACTAGGCACTTCACTTAAAAGGGCACCAGAGAGTCTTCATTTGGAGAGTTACATAAAAACTTCAGCTTTGGAGGATGCATGATTATATAACACTTCAGTTGGTTTTATAATGTCATTCCTTTAATCTTACAAAGAATAGGGGAAGAGCGTAGACACTCATACTTTTTTAATGGTTTCATCTTTCAAGGAAAAGAATGTGCAAGTGGGGGAACAAACTCTTCTTTCATGTAATTTTGAACTGTTAAATCAGTCCACCAAATTAGATTTTGGCCATGATTTGGCTCTCCCTGGCATCAATAAAGCTAATAAATGTAATTATTTTTTAAACATGTAAAAATACTATAGGTATGCAAATAGCGTGCAAAGCCAGCCAAATTTGAAAGTAAGTGTATTTCAAATGACATTATGGTTTCCTCCCTTGGCCTTTTTTAAAGGTTCCAGAAGCATCAAATGACTATAAAAGAATGATTTTGTTACAAAAAAAAGTGATCTAGATCAGTAGGATCAGCCTCACTTATGAGCACTGAGTTAGAAACAGTTATAACTCATTTTATTGCACTTTGCTTTATTGTGCTTCACAGATACTGTGTTTGAAGGTTTGTGGCAATGCTGTGTCAAGCTTCTATTGGCACCATTTTTCCAACAGCACATGCTCACTTTGTGTTTCTGTCACATTTTGGTAATTCTTGCAATATTCAAATTCTTTCACTATATCTGTCATGTTGATATGTGATCAATGATCCTTAATGTTACCACTGTAATGGTTTTGGGGCACCATAAACTGTGCCTATAAGAGATGGCAAACTTAATTGATAAATGTCGTGTCTGACCTTTCTATCCACCAGTCGACCCCTGTCTCTCTCCCTGTCCTTCGGCCTCCCTATCCCCTGAGACACAATAATGTCGAAATTAATTTAATTAATAACCCTACATTGGCCTCTAGGTGTTCAATTGAAAAGATTTGCACATTTCCATGTTAAATCAAAAGCTAGAAATGATTAAGCTTAATGAAGAAGATATGTCAAAAGCTGGTATAGACTGAAAGTAGGTCTCTCCTGCCAAACAGTTAGCAATGCTGTGAATGCAAAGGAAAAGTTCTTGAAAGAAATGGAAAACGCTACTTCAGCGAACACATGAATTATAAGAAAGCCAAACAGCCTTATTGCTGATATGGAGAAAGTTTCGGTGGTCTGGATAGAAGATTAAACAAGTCACACCATTTCCTTAAAGCCAAAGCCTAACCCAGGGCAAAGCCCTAACTTTGTTCCATTCTATAAAGGCTGAGAGAGGTGAGGAAGCTGTGGAAGCAAAGTCTGAAGCTAACATGGGTTGGTTAATGAAGTTTAAGGAAAGAAGCCATGTTCATAACATAGAAGTACAAGGTGAAGCTGCAAGTGGTGACGTAGAAGCTGCAGCAAGTGATCCAGAAGACTTAGCTAAGATCATTGATGAAGGAAGCTACGGTACACAACAGATTCTCAGTGTAGACAAAAGAGCCTTACATTGGAAGAAGATGTCATTTAGGACTTTCATAGCTCTAGGGAAGTTAGTGCCTGGCATCAAATTTTCAAAGGACAGGCTGACTCTGTTGGGAGGAGCTAATCCCACTGGTGACTTTAAGTTGAAGTCAGTGCTTATTGACCATTCCAAACATCCTAGGCCCTTAAGAATGATGCTTAATCTACTCTGCCTGTGCTCTACAAATGCAACAACAAAGCCTGGATGACAGCACATCTGTTTACATCTTGATTTACTGATTATTTTAAGTCCACTGTTGAAAACTACTTCTCACAGAAAAAGATTCCTTTTAAAATATTACTGTCCATTGACAACATATCTGGCCACCCGAGAGCTTTAATGGAGATGTACAAGGAGATCAATGTTGTTTTAATGCCTGCTAACATAAGATGCATTCTGCAACCCATGAATCAAGGAGTAATTTCCACTTTCTAGTATTATATTTAAGAAAAACATTTCATAAGATTATAGTTGCCGTTCTAGTGACTCCTCTGATGGATCTGGGCAATGTAAATTGAAAACCTTCTGGAAAGGATTCATCATCGTAGATACCATTAAGCACATTCACAAATCATGGGAGCAGGTAAAAATATCAACAGGAACAGGTATTTGGAAAAAGTTGATTCCAACCCTCATAGATGACTGAGTGTTTCAAGATTTCAGCAGAGGAAGTAACTTTATATGTGATGGAAATAGTAAGAGAACTAGAATTAGAAGTGGAGCCTAAAGATGTTACTGAGTTGTTGCAATCTCGAAATAAAACTTGAACGAATGAGGAATTGTTCTGGGTGAGCAAAGAAAGTGGTTTCTTGAGATCGAATCAACTCCTGGTGAAGATGCTTTGAACATTGTTGAAATGACACCAAAGGATTAGAATATTACATAAACTTAGTTAATAAATCAGTGGCAGAGTTTCAGAGGACTGACTGCAATTTTGAAAGAAATTCTACTGTGAGTAAAATGCTATCAAACAGCATTGCATGCTACAGAGAAATCTTTTGTGAAGAGAAAATGCAGCAAACATCTTTGTCTTTATTTTCAAAAGTTGCCACAGCCACCTCAGGCTTCAGCAACCACCATCCTGTTCAGTCAGCAGGCATCAACATCAAGGCAAGACCTTCCACCAATGAAAAAATTATGACTAAGTGGTGATTCAGATGATTGTAAGCATTTTTTAGCAATAAAATACTTTTAAATTGAGATATGTACATTGTTTTATACATGATGCTATTGCAAACTTAATAGACTACAGTAGAGTATAAACATAACTTTTACATGCACTAGAAAACAAAAAATATGTGTGACTCTCTTTATTGTGATATTCGTTTTATTGTGGTTGTTTGGAATTTGAACTTGCAATTACTCTGAGTCATGCCTATACAGAAGCTTGGGAAACATCCCAGAACTTGTAAATCAAAATTTGCATTTTAACAAGATCCCCTGATTCTCAGACATTATAGCTTGAGAAGCAACGCTCCTGATTCTCAAACATGATAGTCTGAGAAACAGCTAGTAATAATTTAGCTTTCAATTTTCATTAGACCATGTACATGAGCAGTTGCAACACAGTTTTGATTAGCTAATTACATAGATTTTTTTAATGAAGAGCATAGCTACTTGAGCACTTGCCCAGTTTCTCCACTTTTCCTCAGAAATTGTACTTACATTCTTCAGATGAAGGTAAAAAGCAATTAGGATGATTATGCTAATAGTAATTGCATTTAGAATATTTACTCTGGAGAATAGTATATAATTTGACTCGTCACTATTGAACAAACCCTAATTAAAAGATTATTCTGAGAAAATATTGATGCTTATTTGGAGGTGACCGATTTATGCTTTGTCTCCTACCGCTTTAAGAAGTGTCCTAAGAAAATAACACATATCATCTCATGGGTTAGTTTGTATGTAGATAAGACTATTATCTGTTTTGTCCAAAGTTATGACAACGTCTTGGTAGCTTGCCTTCTCACCAAGAGCTCAATTTTTTTATTATGTTATTATTTGATCTGTAACAATTTGTGCCTAGGAAAAATTCAAATTGATTTATAAGCTTAAAGACATATATTAATATCTTTTAAAATAATTTCTTTACCTTTCACCATAAACCAACAAATTTCTTACCCCTCAAAAACAAAAATAAAACTAAATGATTTTCCTAACCAGACAAATGTCTCAGCAGATTGACTACATCAGTTACATATTCTGGACCTTCATTTTTCACATCTATAAAATAAGATTTTGCCTGATCATGAGGGTTTATGATATATATTCTGATATAAACATTTATTATCATGTGAATCTACCATTCATTCTTGGTCATGCTGTTTCATGAAGTGAATAAACACATACAATTTGACAGCGTTTCCCAAGATTCCTAAAGCTTGGAATGACATAGGTTTAAATAAATTTGCCGGAAATGATGAGAAATGTGTTTTGTTGAGGCACAATGCTGCCTGCACAGTAAATAAGGCATATTCATTACAGAAAGGAAAGTCATTTCATTTTTGTTACATTCCATCAGATTGTCGCACATATAAGGCTAGAACTTATGTATGTGGAAAATGGGATTATTTAGGCAATGCACATTATTATCATGGAAGTTCTTTCAGCAGCTAATGTAGGCTGAACTACATATTAGAACAATTGGTCTGAGATTGAGACATGCTACCACATCTCATCCATTTCACTATCTTCAGCAGGAAACCATATCTACTAAGTCAAATTTCTTATCTTTCAAAAGGAATTGGTTTGTGCACCATTTTGTGATAACCTTAGTGTATGTTATTAGAGGGTTGCTAAGGTTTTTAGAGATGATATGTAACATAAAACACACAGTATAAATGTAGATGGTTTGCAAAGAGAAGGGAGACATAGGATAAGGCATATCTGATTGGTTGTTACCATTTTGTAAGAAATAATCAAGATCACTAAGTTTGGAACCTGAAATTTATTTTTCCACAGAAACGATATTATCAATGATAATTATATTCTCCAGTCAATTGAGAAATTCATTTTCAACCCAGAATGTTGTTAAACTGAAATTATCAGGCATTTAGCACAGAGTGTGTCTTGCAAACAGCAGACAGCTCTGAAAGTAGCCTTGCCTAAGTAAATCACCATCCCTTCATGGGAACAGTTATCTGAGTGTTTCTCCTAATGTCTATCTGACATCTAAGTTTCTATCCAATATTTATCCCTTAGAACAGTTGTGTGGCCTCAACTCTGCTATTAAGTTGGTTCTTGACGTTGGCTTGTGGTGTATTAGGGCCAGTTTGTAAGGGCTCAAAAGAGCTAATTTTTAAATGTTCAGAAATTTTATAAGCCAAGTTTCAACACAGCCAACATTAAAAAATTAATTACGTATGCTTACAATTATACTAAAAACACAGGCGATAAATGGCCAGAACTCAACAGTTCTTATTTTACTACATTTTACTATCATATGTTCTCTAAAGTTTATTTACATGTATTTCACCTGTACAGTGAAAATACTATACAATGGTGTGCTAATGCATAGCTCTTTCCAACTCCAGGTCCAGTGACATTATGTCGGGAGCTTGCAATTGACCATATGGGAATATTTATACAGTGAAAATCAGCAACCACTTTAAATAAAGGTTGATTTATTTGCTTGTTGATTTATACACAAGGATCATGAAAGTATGACCCTCAATCCAAAATTTATCTGCATTTTTTTTTTGTAAATAAAGTTTTACAGGGAGAATATCATCATGCTCACTTATTTTCATTTCATCTATGGCTACTTTTGAGCGACAATGACAGAATTCAGTAGATATAACTCAGAGACTATATGGTCCATGTATCCTAAAATAGTTACTATCTGGGTATTTAGATAAAAACTTACCAACCTCTTCTCTAAAGAAAGTGGTGGAAAAAATGTTAATAATTTACATAAAAGCATATCATATATGCATGTGTTACATTGAGAATAGCAGAAAAACCAAATGAAAATTTCTTCCAATATTCTAAAATTATCCAACTCAGTAATGTTAAATGAAGTTCCAAAATTCATTTTTATTCTTTCATTCTTCCTTTACTTGCTAACATAAACTAAAATATCAACTAATATTTGTGTTGAACTATACTTATTCACAATAAATTCTTTGCTGAGTCAAATAATAATCAAATACATATCTATACCCTAATATTGTGCCACAATTGTTAGCAACAAAATTTGATGAGATAAATAGTGGATTTCACAAGTTTACATAGATTTTATGACAATATTTTTACTGGTCAAAGAGCAAATTGAGATATAACTCCATTTGTCAAATCATGCTTAAATTGCAATCAGAGATAGCTATGCATACATAAACCAAGAAATAATTATGTGAGAATCAATTGGTTATAAGAAATTTGCAATGAAGAGTTTTATATATTTTATTGTTAAGTTGTTACACAAATTTTATACCAGTGAAAATTATAATAAACTTATATATATATATGATATATATATATATATATAAAGTATTAGGGTTTTCCATGGAAATAGAACAGGGTGTGTGTGTGTGTGTGTGTGTGTGTGTAGAAAGAAACAGACACAGATTTATTTAAAGAAATTGGCTCACACAATTGTGAAGGCTCTATGAGTCTGAAATCTGCAGGAGTTACAGTTATAGTCCAAAATAATTCCTCCTAGCTCAGGGGAGGTCAGTCTTTGTCTATTAAGGTCATCAGTTAATTGGATAAGGTCCACTCATATATGGAGAATGATCTGCTTTACTCAAACTCCACTGATTTAAACGTTAATCTTATCCAAAAAAACACCTTCTCAGAAACATCCAGAGTAATGTTTGACCAAATATCTGGGCACGATGGCCCAGTCAAGTTGACATATAAAATGAACCATCACATACACACATACATGGATAATTTTTCTTACAGTGTCAGTTAAAATTGGTAGCACACACTGATCCTGGCCCTCTCTTTATTCTACCTGTCTTCTGCCTACTTCATCCAGACTGTTGATCTTCCTACCATAAAGTTAAGCCTGGATGATGAAAGAGGGTTTTCCTTCCCTCTAAGTCATAGTATAGATGTGTCTTGTACTTAATTTGATGCACAATGATTGTAGATTTAGTAAGTGAATCTGGCTGCGATTAATGGAGTAAAGATGAGGAAGAAAAAAAACTTATCCCTTTTCTTGGTTCAGAACTGTGCAACATTTGAACTGAGCCCTTTCTGCATTTGACATCCTTTCACCTCCCATCCCCTCTGAGCACCACCCTTCAATGATACTTCTCAATGTGACTGACTCTGTTCCTTATTCTTTTTGAAGAAATAAAACTCAAGCAGATATTGGATAGATGGCTCAGAAAAATCACAATTTTTATATCTATGAGTCTTGTTCAGGCCTAGTCTCATCGAATCTTAAAATGCTGCATTGTCTATACTGAACTGGAGTGCATCTGTACAAAGAAATGGAGGTATAGACAGCTGATACATATTTATGGGATAGCCTCTAGTTAACATTTGCCAAAGAAAATTATAAGCTGATGGAATTTGAGTTCAAATACATGATTAGCATTGATCTTGCATAAGCAAACTAATAAAGAGTTGTATTTTTTTTTTTTTTTGAGACGGTGTCTCACTCTGTTGCCCAGGCTGGAGTGCAGTGGCGCAATCTCGGCTCACTGCAACCTCGGCCTTCCAGGTTCATGCTATTCTCCTGCCTCAGTCTCCCGAGTAGCTGGGATTACAGGCGCCCGCCACCACGCCCGGCTAATTTTTTGTATTTTTTGTAGAGACGGGGTTTCACCATGTTAGCCAGGATGGTCTCGATCTCCTGACCTTGTGATCTGCCTGCCTCGGCCTCCCAGAGTGCTGGGATCACAGGCGTGAGCCACCACGCCTGGCCAACGGTTTTATATTTTTAAGTAGTTCACCCTACCTAATGATATTAACTTAATTTTTCCCTGTGGTGTGATTGGATCAGCAGTGACCCTGTGGGTCCCCTCCCATTACATTCTTTAATTCCTATGGGTGGGCCAAATGACTAGAACGTCTGCCATTCCATTCAATGCCACACGTTTTCAAAGGATTTAACATGTTCCTTTCCTTTTTTTACCTCTCCAAGGATGTCCCCTTGGGAGCAGCATTTACTGATCCCTTCTTATGGATGTGTCAGGTTGCCCCCATTATGCTCCCTACTAGGAGAATAAAAGGTCCCTTCTCTATAGAGAATCACCTACACATTTTACCTTTGGGAAATCTGTATGAGGACAGGATAGCCTCATATATAGATTTCTGTAGTTTGTGAAGTGACTATTTATTTCACGAAGGGAAATGTCATGAAATATATTTGCATTTTGTGGATTTAGTCTTAAGTAGTTTGTTTCTAAGTATGTCCCTTAATTATCTACTACCAATAATTAATTCTGATATTTTACAAATTATTCAAGGAAACTTAACTGTGTACATTAATAAATGGTTTATAAAAATAAATTTACGAAATGGAGAGAGAACATTTGTGGATGGAGTATTTAGAAGAGCAAAATCAGAACAACAACTAAAATTGGAATGTTTTCTAAGTCTAGCAGATGGTAAATTCTATAGAAACAAAAATAACACTTTTAGTTTTTAAACATTTTAAAAATTATTATATGTCAGCTTCTGAGTATTAGGGAGGCAAATATTAACATCACATATGGAATTTGCTCTCATGGAAATTGTTTAGGAGAAAAACAGTGTGATAGAACAAAAACAAAATAGGTAATAAGAGTAACAAGGATGCTGTATAATGTTCCTTAGGCCAAATCTAACAGAAAAATTATAAATTTGAAATCAGACAACAAAGTGGCTAAGACTTAGCCTACATGCTGGGGAGTCTTAAATAATACATAGAAAAGATAATCTTGACATACCATCTTTTCCCATATCACTATGAATATGTCAGGAATTGAAGAGAAAAAAATGCACGCTTAATTAATTGATAGAATGAGTTAAAATATTGTTGTTTGTAAATTGTAACAGAAGGTTTTTAAGTGGGTTACATATTTCCATTGAAATAATATCAACACGTTGTAAAATAACCTAACTACTTACTAAAGATACATCACAATGAATAAAATTACTGTTAAAATAAAGTGATCAAATTATTAAGAATCTATTTACTTTCTTTTCCCCCTTCTATTCATATTCAATAATTGCTCCCCCTCTTTTTTGGAAAAAAATCTCATATTTTTTTAATTCTAGTTAATTCTTCCTCAATTGGTTGCAAAATTTTGTATCAAGTATAATAGTTCAAAATTGTATTACTTCAAAAATGTTTATTAGGTGGTTAAATAACTATGTGGAACTTATAAAAATAAGCTAGTATGGACTTTCAGATTTGTGAGTGATTATAAAAAAAACTTTTATATTGTGGTATATTGCAAAGAGAGAAAGTAAAAAAAATAATAAAGTAAAATAGGGGTCAAGGAAGAGACTTGAAGACAAGGAAGACTAGCACTGAATAGAAGTTGAAGTTGGAGGAAGAAGAACCATTGGGAAGCAGATGGAAAAGAGGAGAAAGATGATAGTAAAAAGGGATCGGGGTTTCTAGCGGTTCTTAGAGTTTCACAAGTACCAGAGAGTAGCAGAATGGAGAGTCAAACATCAGAAGGAACAACCGACCGAGAGTTTGTTAGAAACTTCTTCTGGAAGAGTTTTCAGTGTTGCTGTGGAAATAGAAAATTAAGAAGTGAAATAAAAAGGAAACAGCAGATCTAGTTACTTTTTCAGGAAGCTTGGCTAAAAAGGAAACAGAAAAAAGGGAGAGGGGCAAGTAGAGAATAGAGGAGCAATATAAATATGAGTAACAGGATGTTAAAACTGCATCAATTTTTCTCATTTATCCAAGATCTCTAATTGATAGCAAGAAAGATAGGTGACGAGCTTTCTCAAAATGAGGTGCCTGGTCACCTAAGTTGAGGTTGCCAAGGTGACGGCAGAGGGCCACGTCTGTGGCTCCTGTCTGACCACCCGCTCCAGCCAATGACTTCCTCAAAAAGCAGGACTTACGACATGGCATCAGAAAAATTACTTTACTCCTCTCCTTACACCAATAAATGAGGCTGCAGGCCTAGAGATATTTAGGAAACTATAGTTGGCTTATTCAGAGAGTAGACTGTGTGTGGGGAGTGCCCTTGACATTTATGAGACGTACAGTACGGGCATTTGTCAGAGACCTTAATAAGAACAGTTTAGGGGGTGCAGAGGGCAAGCAACATACACTGAAATAGGCAACAGAGAAGCAACTAGCTGAGGCTGCTTGTAGTACTAGAGTAGAATACCGGAAGCAGCTATAGTCCCTCTGATATCAGATTAAAGGTAGAATACCGGAAGCAGCTATAGTCCCTCTGATATCAGATTAAAGGTCTTTGTTTCTCATGGGTCAGATGGAACACGCTTAAGAAACATAGCCGGCCTAGTATTGCCATAGATCCTGCCTAAGGGGCCAGCTAGAAGGGCAAGGAGACCTCAGCTGCAAGATGGCGGATGTGAGGCGCCAGACAACCTGGCCTGAATTAGCATTGTAACCAATCAGATGGTGGAAATGTACTGACCTCTGTGGAAAGACATGTAGGAGATGATCCCCAGTGATAGCAGCCAGTGGGGAGGGGTTCCAGGAACCCACAGTGCCCCTTACAGAAGCAAGAGATGGCTTGTAATGTCCGTCTGGCTATCTGAGATTGCCATTGTGTATTAATTAGAATCAAATAGGATTTTTGATTTTAAAAATCAAAATAAAGGGACTTTATTGTCCCTTAACTTTCTGCAGAAAAACAAACAAACAAACAAACAAACTGGGGAGAGAAATTCCTCAGGGAGAAAGGAAGAGGCTCCAGGGGAAGCATAGAGAAGAGCACTTGGGTTTAGGGGAGAAGAATGAAGTATGTCTCTCTCATGCTACCTTGTGTATGAGTGTTCAAGGGCTGCCATGACAAAGTACCGTAAACTGAATGGCTTAAAAACAGAAATATATTATCTCACAGTTCTGGAGACTAGAAGTTTGTGATCAAGTGTCAGCAGGATCAAACCCCCTCTGAAGGTGCTACAGAAGGGTTTGTTCCAGGCCTTTTTCTTAGCTTCTGATAGTACTTTGGCTTGTGTAAGTCCAGTCTTCACAGAGCATCTCCGTGTGTGTGTGTGTGTGTGTGAATTTTCCCCTTCTTATAAAGACACTAGTCATATTTCATTTTAACTTGATTACCACTTTAAAGACCCTATCTGCAAATAACATCACGTTCAGCTGTATTGTAGATTTGGACTCAAACATACATCTTTTCCGGGATGTAACCCATAACATCCTACAAACCCTAATATAATGCGCAGGTTATATAAGCAAGAGAGGGAAGAATTGATGTATAGAGGGAGAGAATTTGAAGGTAACAGATTAGTCTCAAACTGAGAAAAAAAGTTTTCCTTAAGACTAGAAGAAGTAGGAAAGAAAGAATGATGGTAGACTCAGGTCGTATAATAAAAGTTATGGGGCCAGGAGCGGTGGCTCACGCCGGTAATCCCAGCACTTTGGGAGGCCGAGGCGGGTGGATCACCTGAGGTCAGGAGTTTGAGACCAGCCTGGCCAACACGGTGAAACCTTGTCTCTACTAAAAATACAAAAATTAGCTGGGCATGGTGGCAGGCCCCTGTAATCCCAGCTACTCAGGAGGCTGAGGCAGGAGGATTGCTTGAACCCAGGAGGTGGAGGTTACAGTGAGCCAAGATTGTGCCACTGCACTTCAGCCTGGGTGACAGAGTAAGACTCCATCTCAAAAAAGAAAGGAGAAGAGAAGAGAAGAGAAAAGAAGAGAAGAGAAAAAAGATAAGTTGTGGTGACACAGGTATGAGAAAAGATGTTATTTTCTTAAGGAAGTAGAGAAATGGCAAAGTGGGCAGCTCAAGTATTCAAGAGAAGCAGAAGAAGAATTGTTGATGGGAAGGGCTAATGAAGAGTCAAAAAGATAAGTAAGGATTGACTTACATTATGGAGAAGCCAAAGGAAAACAGAAACCATGAACTTTCAGTGGTTTCAAACCACATTGGTTGTATGATTTTTGTTTTTATATATTTTTTTGGTCTCCAACAATATTTAAGAATTTGAAGGGAGGCCGAGATGGGCGGGATCACGAAGTCAGGAGATCGAGACCATCCTGGCTAACATGGTGAAACCTCGTCTCTACTAAAAAAACACAAAAAACTAGCCGGGCAAGGTGGCGGGCGCCTGTAGTCCCAGCTACTCAGGAGGCTGAGGCAGAAGAATGGCGTAAACCTGGGAGGCGGAGCTTGCAGTGAGCTAAGATCTGGCCACTGCACTCCAGCCTGGGTGACAGAGTGAGACTCCGTCTCAAAAAAGAAAAAAAAAAAAAGACTTTGAAGGTGGGAGAAGAGAAAGTGAATTTTTAAAGCAGCATGGCAGAAAAGCAAACCCACTTTGAACTGGACTAATATAGGTTTAGATTTTACCTTTGACAGTAGTTGTACAGCAAGTTTATAGGTTTTCTAGAAGGTTATGATTTCATCATTTGTAAAATGGTTAAAATAATACTCTATAAGATTTTTGTGAAAATAAATAAAATGATAGAAAGTGTTTATCTAATTATTTCTTGACACACAGAAGGTAATCAATAAACAGATATTTCATTATTGTTATTATTGTTCTGTTTTCATTGTTAAGACTCTCATCATCAGTATCATCTATCTAATGGATAGAATGGACCAGGAGGTACCCTGGAAGTACGTTGAGATCACAGGTAGGAAAATATAAAGAAATACATTTTGATATCTTAAAGCACAGCTTTCAAGTAACGCATGACTAGTTCAAATGTCTGCCCAGTCATCCTGACCACACCATTCATTTTTCAACCCCTTATCCTGTTGGTTTTCTGAATGGCCTTATCATTATCACACACCTCATTATATGGTTATTTGTTTACTATCTTTTTTCCTCAGAGGTAAATGATATAAGACATGGGTTTATTTCTGTTTTACTTGTGTGTATCTAGCGATTAGAGTCTAGCACACAGGAAATAATAAATATTCATTGATGGAATGAATGCTTTGATGTCACAGCAGTGGAAAATGTCCAGTTAATATTCTAACACAAGTGATTACATTAGTTTGAAATTAGGCTGAGAGGCCTTGAAATTTTCTAACAACCTGAGATACTAATTAATGAGGTGGTATTCTAGTATCATTATCACTAAATGGTATATTTTCAAAGTTCTGAAGACACTGTAAGATTCACTTACTTTTAAATCTATACTAATTCTCCCAATTCAATAATCCATAGAAGGATTATCTGTCATTGATATGATTTAGAAAAGTTCCACTCTGCCTGCTTAATAGCCTTTTGAAAGTGAGAACCAAGCTGATCACAAATACTAAATCAAGGAAATATTATCAACAGCAACAAAGATACTGGTCTCCATGTGTTCATGCAAAATATCAATTTTAACTTAACTGCAGGTTACATGATATTGGTTCGTTTTGAGGGCAAATGAAATTTTTCTTCAAAAATTAACTTCCAACACTTGCTTCGTGGGATAGGAAGCATTCTGAATGAAAATATCACTATAGGCAATGGAATTAAAACACCTCAAATGAAATCTTATTTTTATAATTGAGATGGAAAATTTTGAATATTTAGAATTTTAGGTGAAAGGGATGTTGCCTGAATTTCTCAAACTCTATAGTGCACACCTTTGAAAGCGCTACAGTGCCAGGAATATGCTGGCTCAGCACAGAAACCTAGAAGGAGAAAGAATAGCAAATGACTGCCTCAGGGTTGCCCAAATAAATTCCTCCAGATATCTCTAAGAATACAACAATCCAGAGAAATCATTTTCAAAGTGTGCTGTTACCCTTAACTCAATTTTGCTTCTCCAAATAGACTTGTTTGTGCTTTGCTCTCATTAGATTTAAAACTATTATTATCATTACTGATTTGATTTGGTGAAACCCTTATTAATGTAAGCATGACTTTTCTCAAAATACACTTGAAGAAATAGCAGGATTAAGACTTATTTGTTTCCTACCAAAACAAGTCCTATTTATTTTCAAAGGAGCTAAACATAGGTCTTTAATAGATTTTAAATTTAAATTAAATTTAATTACACTTAAGAGACATTCACTCTCTCCACCAATTTTTTCTACTTCTTTTAGCTCAATTGGTCTATAGCCCTCTGAAGTTAATTTCCAAAAACTATTTATTCACATGCAAGATAATGCCAAAAAATAAAATGCAGATTAGTGATTTTTTTAACCATGAGTTGTGGATTGTAAAGTCCACTTGTTTCATATCTTACAAAATGAAATAGAATAGAATAGAATGCAGAATGTCAGAGTAAGTGACATATTGTAAAGATAAGCATTTTTTGGACAATTTCTATTGCGTGTATGTATTTGGTCTCATGTAAAGTATGATTTTCACAATAAACTCCAATAAGAAAAACTTGCAAAACATAGTAGAAGAGAAGAAAATAGAATTTAGAGGTAAATAGGACTAGCCTGAATGGCTTCTGTAACACTCCCTGCATGATATCAAGTAAGTCACATAACCTCTCAGAGCTTTAAATTTCTCATCTAAAATGGTGAGAATTCCAGGTATTGTTGAAGTGGAAGAGTACTGGTAAATTAGAAGCATTGTAGACATAAGGCAGAACAAACTGGATTGTCATCGTACCTCATTCACATCTGCTTTTAGCACAGATACACATCATTCCAAATATGAATTGCACATTTATCGAAGGGAAGGAGGTATGACACAAAATGTAAAATGTGGTAAAAAATAATAACAACAAAAGTGCCTTGCACAGACAGTTTATTCTGAAATGGCACTCATGTCATCAAGCTGTTTTACTGCACTGGTCTGTGGTCTGAGAGTTAGCACATGAGATATGCAAAGATGAGTCATGATCTCCATAAATAATATTTTAAAAGGCTACCTAACTAGCCTTTATGTGAAATATAAACCTCTAAGCATTTTATTGTGTCCTCAAATAATTTAGCTCATTGAATGTTTTCCCTCTGAACTCATTCAAATCAGTTATCTTTAGAAGTTCATTTGAAATTCTAGCCATGCCGAGACAGAGTACCAATAGTATTCTGAAGGTTGAAAGTTGCATTAAAACTGAGAACTGGCAACAATGAGAATTTCCCTCTTGTCAAGTCTAGCTATTTTAGAACTCGGAGAATTAAAAAAGAGATATTCCACATTTTATCAAAGCCATGGTTGTAAATTCTAGTTCCTTAATAAGGCAACCATCTCTGCAGACTTTTAATAATATCACTTGAAATTGTATTTAGTTTTTAAATTTTATCATCCAAAAGGAAAATTATTTTGATTGTACAGGTTGTATAGCTCAATCTAAACATAATTTAGATAACTTACAAAAACAACTTTTAACATGTTCAAAACTTTTGCCTGGGCTTAGGAAGTTAAAAAATATCCAATGATAGAATCCTCATTTGTGTGTCTCGAGACAGTTAGATACATATTTTCCATTCCTTAAAACCTCAAGTTTTTAAACTTGCATAGTCACATATATATAAACATATTTTTAAATTGCACTAAGCTGGATAATTTCTGATTTATTTTCCTTTGAACAACATAGCAAGAAAAACAACAATATTACCTCTATAATCATTAATTAAAGTTAAACAAATTGAGACCATTAGGTTAATAATCGACCATCACAAATACTATCTTAAGAGAACTAGTATGTTATACTTAGTCAATTCATCTAATATTACCTCTTGGAAATCACGATTCATTAAAAAATTAAGATTAAAATATTATATTGGCATAAATGCAAAGAAAAATTTTTGAGCCGATGTTTGAAGCCAAAAACATCCCTGAGTTTTAAACTTTCTAATTTCTTCTCATTTGCTCTTTCCTTTCTTTTGTAATATGATTTATCTTTGTGATGAAAACACACTTTTATTTATTTTCAGCTGAAAGACTAGTTATAGTTATGACTTTACAACAGCAAAGCTCACCTTATTTTGTTTAAAGACCTTTGTTGTAATTATTTATAATTAATATAGTTTGTGATTGGCAATTATCCTCTAAATTCATGGTATATGGGCTCCCTCCAGTGGCTAATTTAGCATCCACAAATCTGAAATGTCCATTTTAAACAACTGAGCTTATTTAAGTAATGGTCAGCAATGGTTTCAAAATTGCTGAGTTTAAATCTTACAAGCAGCAATAAGTTTTAGGTGAGCATATAACCGTAGTGTTACAACCCTTTTAGAAGAAACGTCGAGCTTGACACAATGCCAGACACTATGCCAGCCTCCGAAGAGTCAAGATGTAAAGTGACCTCTACCAGGAGCTCAAGTCAAAGAGAGGGCACAGATGTTTATAAACAGCAAAAATGGCCACCCAGCAAAACACAGAGAGGTGAGCACAATAATGATGGCATGCATAAAGTAAAGTAGGAACACCACAGAGTAAATAGCAGATAGAACAGGGAGAGCTCCGCAACAGATGGTAAAATAAGAATCTGTGATGTGGAAAAGAAGACATTCCAGTAAAAGACATGCATGTTCCAAAACCCAGATTAAAAATAGGTTGATATATATGGAAAATGAAGTATTTCTATTTGACTGATTAGAGTTCACCAGGGTGACTAGTAAGAGCTAAGTATATTCAAGAAGATAGGAGTCAGAACATGGCAGACATAAGATTCCTACAAGTAGCTGGAAGATGCTTTTTGCTATGGTTGAATCACTGAAGTGTGTGGATTGTTTTTTTTTTTTTTTTTTTTGACAGAGTCTCACTGTCACCCCGGCTGCAGTGCAATGGTGCAATCTCGGCTCACTGCAGTGTCTGCCTCCGGGTTCAAGTGATTCTCCTGCCTCAGCCTCCTGAGAAGCTGGGACTACAGGCTCGCAGCACCGTGCCTGGCTAATTTTTTTTTTTTTGTATTTTTAGTTGAGACAGGGTTTCACCATGTTGGCCAGGCTGGTCTCAAATCCCTGACCTCAGGCTATCCACCCACCTCGGCCTCCCGAAGTGCTGGGATTACAGGCATGAGCCACTGTGCATGGCCCACTGAAGTGTTTTTAAACATGAAAGATTTCCCTTTGGGGAAAATAAAGGATAGTGGCAGTATGCAGGACAGGTTGGAGCAGGAAGTGAAAGCAAGTTCAGGGGATCCAATTAGGAGTATTTAGGAAAGAGCTAAATGATAAAAGAAGGTGAATGGAGTTTGCAAGGTGGAAACACACAGGCAGTCAAGGGATGCTAAGATCTTGGATGTATGGCAGAGAAAGGAAAAAGAGTCTATGAAGTCTCCTAGAAGTTTGATTTACATTAAAATCAAAATTTGGTGTCTAATTTGTAGAATTTTTTTTATTTTTTATTTTTATTTATTTTTTATTATACTTTAAGTTCTAGGGTACATGTGCACAACATGCAGGTTTGTTACATATGTATACTTGTGCCATGTTGGTGTGCTGCACCCATCAACCTGTCAGCAAAATGTCAAATGATGTCACCAAAAATTTATGCAGTTTCAACAATGACAATTATATTTAATTAGAGAAATAGTTACTTGGGCCACATCAAAGTTAAATTTTTGACTTGTGTAAGGAATTCCTCTCTTCGACATTTGGAATTAATGAGGTTCCGGATATATCCCTGCTCCCACGACAATAAGAGATATGTTGTGACTCTACGTTTCCACTGGCAAGAATGTTAATGGAAACCAGAAAAAAAGAAGCTCGAGATGCCTGTAATTACAGTACCTGAACAGTTTACATGATAAACATGTTAAGTTTGAGTAGGAAAGAGCTGACCTTTGGGATCTTTGATGCTTTGGATATATGTCACCTGTGGCTGCCTCAATTATCTATATTTTAATAGATACTTACCCATGGTGTAGATACCAACTTCCTAAAGGTAAATGAAAAAATACAAAATAAAAAACAAAAAATTTCTCAGCCTCCCCCAATACTAAGGCATATATATGTGATTTGGGTTCTACAATCAGATATACCTGTGGGGTATTTTAATTTTGAACTGAATTATGTAGGGGCAAAAAGGTGGGGCCTGGGCCTCCCCCGCCCCTGCTGAGTATATTTTTATGAACAGGGCAGCATGTCTGTGGAACCAACAGCTATGAAAGAGCTTCTTATTTAGAAGGTACTTGATTGTGGTAGAAATTGTGTGATTTTAGAGTCAGAAACTACAGTATTATTTTTCTGATGCAATGATGCATGGATATGAGAGACGCAGTAGTTCCTTTTTGGGCATGTCAGGGGGTGGGAGGGGCTCATGATATGATATCAGAAAATGTTCTTGACATTCACACTAGGTTCTGTGTTTATATTTCTCCAATGTGTTCTTAATACTTTTTTTTTTTTTTAATGCTTAAACTAGACAGGTGTGTTTGTTGTCTGCAGTGGATAATTCTGGCCAAGACACAGGTTTCTGGAAGTCATTGTAGGCAGCAAAACTTTAAAAAAAGAAACTGGGATCGTTTTTCTGATGGCTGTGTTTGTAGGCAGTGAGGAAGGAGTTACAATTAGAGTATGGAATATTGGTAGTCCTTGAAAAGCGGTCATGGAATAGCTACTATTGACGTTATCATCCAAGTACACATGAATACAGACCAATTAAAGACAAAACTTTGGCTGATCAGGCGAAGGATGCAATAGTCTTGCCAGTTTAGACTCTGCCAGTTTGGAGGGTTTTTTTTTGTTTTTTGTTTTTTTTTACTACCTGAGATAAGAGTGCTTAGACCAGACAATACAATACTAGTTCTCTTGAGCCTGCCACATGGCTATTTCAGAATTCTCACATTATTGATAAACAGGCAAGAGGGGGATTAATACATTGCCTGGGTGACTGATATTGATTATTGAGTAAGAACTATATTGTAAGAACAATATGATAAGAACATATATATCAAACACAGGAGATCCAATGTGCTTCTTCTGAGTATCCGTAGTCTCATGACTAGCTGCAAAATCAAGACTGTGGCAGCTATCTTTATTTTATTTTATACCCCTTACTATATCCTGTGTTTATTTAGTTAACTAACTAAATTCTCCTTTTTCCTACTTCCATTTCTCTGTACTATTTTATATAGGGTGTGCTGATTGTGGCTAACTCATTCATTTTCTAGGCTGCAGACGATTAAGATGAGATAGTGACTGAGCAAGAGGAGAAATGAACATCAGTTTTTTGTTTTTTTTGTTTTTTTTTTTTTTTCTAGGTAAGCCATGAACCATCTGGTGGATTGGATGACATGTTTGGAGGAGGCATCTTGCCTCTCCTCTCGCCCACCCTAGTTGCACAGTGGGTGTATGGGTGGACAAACAGAAATGTTTGATTTAGGATTGTATGTGCATAACTTCACATAGATGCATTCATGTGATCACCACATTAATTTAACCAAGACTGAGACTGGAGTCTTATCTTAGCGTGTGTCGGAAAGAAGCCAGCTAAAGCGTAATCAGCATGGATTTATTATTTTTGTTGTTATTTGTTAGTTTTAAATAAACTGAACCATCTAGCTTCTACCTTTGTATCAACCAAAGTTTATTTTTCCTCTTTATCCACCTAGAGGTTTATTTTATAAACACAGAAAGATGACTAAATCATGTGCACTGGGATTGTATTTTTGTATCGTCAAATGTTAGACTATGAAGTATGTGAATTAAAATGTACAACTTTCCATCCCTCTAGCATTTAAGTATTACTTTTGAGGCCAATTTATTTTAAAACAAAAAACAAAACAATGCACAATAAGGAGATAAAATTACATTTCAGTGACGTTCAGTATCACAAAAAATTTTATTATCACCGAACAGTGAAGACACCTGGGCACATATTTGCTAATAAAACCCCCTTGAGATCTAGCATAATGGTTCTACTCTACACTAACACAGCTCATTGTAATGGAATTTTCCTAATATAGATACCTGAATTTGATTTCTGGAGAGTTTCATTTTCATTGCTATTGGAAGACAAACTTCATACATAAACACATAAGAAAATGTTGTTCATGCAGAAACTACTTCCAGATTTTTTTCTATCTATAGTTCTGTGTTGTTTCATATTATTTATACTTCTAGTCTGCTTCATTTTAGTTACTGGAAAAGAACTAAGGTAGATAGATACATTATAACTTCCAATTTACCAGAATTCGTAAATGCAATATCTCTAGTCATTGTGAATATGTCAGTTAGGAAGTATTGGCCAAAGTAACACAAGCCGACTAAAGATAACAAAAACAATAGGCCCTTTTTCAAATAACAAGAGGCCTGAAAGGTGCTGTTTTCTGGCTGATTGATGAAGCAGCTCAATTATGACAAGTTTCCCCTGATCTTATAAGCTTTCCCCTGATGGAGCAAAGGCTACCACGACTCTCAGCATCACATTCACAAAGATAATGTCTAAACCAAAGAAATAAAGGAGACATTTTTCCCTATGCATCTCCAATTTTACTGGACAGGAAAACCTTTCTGAGGACCCCTCAGATGGCTTCCCCTCAGGTCTCATTGGCCAGAACTGGGTCACATGCCATTGTCTCCATTACAAGCAATTAGGAATGAGATTATAATATTCACATTAGGGCAAAGTTGAGTTATTCCCTCAGACAATGGTTCCCATCAGGAGAAGGGGATGTTATTCCCCAGTGGGACATTTTTCAATGCCTGGAGATATTCCTGACTGTCACAACTTAGGCAGGAGGGTGTCCTACTAGCATATAGCATCTAGATCTAAGAATGATATTGTACATGCTACAATGCCCAGGACAGCCCCCTATAACAAAAAATTATCTGGCCCAAAATATCAATAGTGCCACAGTTGAGAAACCCTATCTTAGGATTTGGCTCACCTTCCCTGGTCAAACTGCCTTTTGATACATAAATAAAATCAAGATTCCTTTCACGAAGAAACAATAGTTTCTCCCACCGGGGAAAAGAATCTATTAGATCAGCGGTTCTCAAATTTCAGAAAACATCAGAGTTATTATCTAAAGGGCCTGTTAAGCACCCATTACTGGTCCCCATTCTCAGACATTCTAATTCAATATGTCTGGGATGGAGGTTCAAAACTTTGCATTAATAACAAGTTCCCAGGTGACAATTATGCAGTTGCTCTAGGCACCACATCTCCAGAACCACTGTTAGATCAGGCCCCAGGAGACTGTGAATAAACATTTATCAGTTGTGACATTAGACACCTAACTTAACCTTTTGTGGCTTCTGCTTTCTTCCTGATAAAATGAACAATATATTAAAGGTTTACTGCTTTCTATTTGGTGCCTTTATGTTTGCTTTATATTTGCTCCTACTACATGTAGTATATTTACTATACTAAAGTTTTATTGCTTTATATTTAAATTCTCTGTAGCCAAATTTCCCACTAAAATGATGATTCCTCCCTGCCCTACCCCGAACGGTATTAGAACAGCTGAAGTCTTGCTTAAGATATAGTAAAAATGGAACCACTTTGACTAGTAAACAGACCAGTTGAATTCCTTCTAAGTAAAAGACCAAAAACAGCTAGCTTCAATGTCAGGTGATGCAGTTTAAGTTAAGTGGTTGGACAGCTGGCAAGACATGCTTTTCAATCCTCTGTTCAAAAAAAGCATTTGAGAAACTGCTCTAAGAGTCTAAGTGGGTTATTTACAAAACAAGAGACACAAATTGCTAGTGAGAAAATGTTCAACCTAACAAAAATCAAAGATACGCCAATGAAAACAACCATGAGATACTTTCTATGTTTCAACAAAGATAAAAGCAGCAAAGGGAAACATTGAATGTTGGCAATTTAGAGGAAAACAGTTGGAGCCACATCTCACATTATTTAGCAACTTTAACTCTAGTTGGATAACAGAGTCAAATGTGAAAGACAAATCAAATTATGGAAAAAATCAAATAGAAAATAAAATGGAATATTTTCAGATTAATGGAAGAAAGTAACCTACCCGGCTTCAAAACATGAGAACAACATTGTGACCTCTTTATAATGTTCTTATTGATTATAATAATATATCTTTGCTGATTAGTATAACAAAAAGAAAAAGAAAGACCTTAGAAAAATGTCAATTTAAATATATGAGAAAAGTGGTTAAGATGCATACTTCATTAGTGTTCATTTAGGTTCTAAGAAAAATAGCAAAACAAAGCAATAACACTTGGGGCCAGAATAAGAACTGACAATTCACAGAAGTCAGACAATAGTATGGACTTAAACCAAGAAGTTAAATTGAAAAACTAAAAAGAGTGGTATTAGCTTGTTGTCAATATAAAAGACATACAACACATATGTACATACATACACATGTAAAAAGAAATATAATTCATTGTGATTTGTTCAGTAGGCGGTACTTGGCACCTAGTAAAAGTTCTCTAGTGACTGACTTTGGCCTTGGACTGGGATAAAAGTTGGTAATTAATTAAATCCCCATACCTGGTTCTTCTTAAGTACATCATCTAATTTAGTTCATACAATAGCCCTCCCAGGAAAGCATTATAATCTCCACTTTACAGATGAAGACACTAAGGTTCAGAGAGGTGAAGTGATCGGCCAGGTCTTGCCTGGCATCAGTGCCTGTGCTCTTCCTACTGTAATCTTGGTATTGCCCTTGGATGATGATAATAAACATCATAACCCCAATGACTAACATTTATTGAGTAGCAAGTGCTGCGCTAAGCAAATTGGCTACATTATTTTATTTAATTCTCAATATAATCCTGTTACCTATTTCCATTTATAGATGATAAAATTAAAAGGCTATGTTTAAGGTCATAGAACTGTTAAATCCATGACTGCCTGAGTCCAAAGCCCTCATATAAGTCACTTTCTCCTATTTTGTTATTTAAAGCAACTTTTAAAACAATAAAAGGCAAGAAAGAGGAGAATAAGCAAAGAGAGAAACACATTTTCTACTGATGATCACCTGATCAGTGTGAAAGATGCCTTTGCTACTTTGTTACAAATTAAGAAACTGGCAAAAACGCCATGTTTGCTTTATCTTTTTTTTTTTTTTTTCCCCCGAGGCGGAGTCTTGCTCTGTTGCCCAGGCTGGAGTGCAGTGGCGCGAAAGTGGCGCGATCTCCACTCACTGTAAGCTCCACCTCCTGGGTTCACGCCATTCTCCTGCCTCGCCCAAGTAGCTGGAACTACAGGTGCCCACCACCACGCCCGGCTAATTTTTTGGTTTTTTTTCAGTACAGACGGAGTTTCACCATGTTAGCCAGGATGGTCCTCTATCTCCTGACCTAGTGATCTGCCCGCCTCGGCCTCCCAAAGTGCTGGGATTACAAGCGTGAGCCACTAATTTACCTCTTAATTTCCACCCACACCTCCAAGTTTAAACTTTGGTTTACAGTTGAATCTTCATCATCATATTTACCAATGCTTTATCTCCAAAATTTGGGAGCATATAGAAAGTTGAGAATTAAAATCAACTCAGAAGCTTCCTGTCTCTCAAAAAGTACATTAAGTAGCTACCAACAAATACGTTAGGCAAAAACGTAATAATAGTGTGGGAGTAGGATAATTACAGGAGTAATAAAAATGGCTGGTGTGCATTGCATGCATTGTGGATGCCAGGCACTGTGCTGTAAGCTTTAGAAACACTGCCGTTTAATCCACACAGCAATCTAAGGTACATCATTATCCCCATTCCACAGATGAGATTAAAGTTTAGGAGGGTTAAATAAATAGTTCACTGGTAGTGTCGTGATCTCATACTCTATTTAGCACCAAAGCTTACATGTTTGACTGACGTATTAACTTGCGAAACAGGCAACTTTGAAGAAAGCCATAAACGTGACAAGTATTAGGGGAAAAGTTGGTACAGGAAGGTCCAGACTAAACAGGTTATTTGAGGTTAAAAAGGAAAGTAGAAATACTTTGATAATGAGAGAAGAATCTCAGCAAAGGGAAGGAAGACACAGAAGAGTGTTCAGTCTAGTATTAAAACTATCATGTTTAGTTCCCTTGTTTCCTAGTATCAGCTTTCAAGAATGGCAGGATGGTCACAGTCTCTCCATTCATTGGGTGATAAGCTATTCTTTATTCCCTTTGGTCTTCTGAAACATGACACTAAACTTCAGGTTCCATTCAGTAATGAAATTCAAGGTTGTGCCTACAGAATTAGAAGTTTCTTTCATTCATGAGAAAATATTTGTAGAAATATATATTATCTATACACATTTAAAACTTATTTCAAATTAAATTTATGCATAAAAGCTTCAAGGATACACAATTTTTTGTAATGGTCTCAAGGGCTCATAAGGCCTCAAATAGTAAAAATAGGTCTTCTAGTCCATGATTTAACTGAGACGAGTATGACTTGCGTTGTTCTATGTTAGAGTGGGAAATGTCACAGGGCTTCATTTGCTCTAGTTCCTTCATTTTACAGAAACAAAAATAGAGATCAATCTAGAGGGATGATGTGACTTTGCCAAGGTGATCAGTCAGTAGGAAAAAGCAGAATATCTAATGGGAATAGATCAAGTTACATGACTTTGTTTTTTCCTATTCCTTTTCCTCCTTTTACAGAATCAAGTAGCTTTCAGTGAAATGATAAATGAAAAGAAAGGTGTTCTCCAGGAGTAGGAATTAACTGGGCTTTTCTAAGAAACAGCAGAATGGTGTCATTGAAAATTATTTTTTCTTAAGTCACTATTTTTATTTATTTCGAAAACTCTAATTTTATCTTCAAGGAAGCAAGGTAGAGTCATTTAAAAGAAAATGGCATTTTAAAAAACTGACAGTACAACCCTTTAGTAGGAGTAACTGGCTGCTTTACTAAAGAGTTTTATTTTGATAGACTCGCAATGGTCTTTGTCCTTTATCTAACCTCATCAATACAAACCTGTTTCTGTCATCTTTGAGAACACAACTCAAACTTTACCATTGACCTAATAAAACTGAGTTTCTGGTATGGTGATTCATAAGTAAACAACCTTCACAGTGCTAGCTTTGCAACCATACCTATAAAATGATTGCACCTGTCACATCATGACTTGCGGTCTTGAGATCAGAAGATCAACTAAATCTCCCAGTCATCTTTCTAAAAAGGGTGACCCATTTTAATAACTAGTAATATGAACAAGCTTTCTAGCCTTAGGGCAGAAACTGATTATGAAAAGGATTTCGGGAGGCATTTCCTTCTCTTTCAAACAGACTATTATAGAATTAGATGAGGATGAGGAGACTTCAGGGATCACAGCAGGGGCAAAATGCAAGATTTGATGCAGTGATTCAGTCATTTAAAATTGTGACCCAAACTCTATTGTGTCACGTTCACACCTGTGCTCTATTTTTAAAAGATCTTCAGAGTCTCTGAGGCCAGCTTAATAGACAGTATCATCTCAGGCAGGAAAAGGCCAAGTATCTAAGCAAGTATTGTATAAAAATCAAAATTGATGGCTGCTACAGAACTTTTACAAGTTGATGGAAATGTATTTTGATCATGGTGATGATTGCAGTGGTATAAACATTTCTCAAAATTCATTGAACTGTACATTTTAAAAGGGTGCATTTTATTGTACAGAAATCATATCTCAATAAAGTAGACTTTTTAAAATGAGAGCTATGTCATCCATGAACACATGTCTCTCTGGCAAAGGCAATAGAAATAATGAAGTCAGCTTTGAGCAAACCCTAATAAAGATTAAATATAGCATTCAAGACTGTGCAGTCATGAGCAGAAAGATTTTCCTGTGAGAAACTGGGGTTGATAATTAAAGATCTATTGAGAACTTTATCTCACACTCAAAGATAAAAAGTCACTCAATATGAGCCTCTGGAATTTGTTTTTTTCTTTATCAAACCAACCATAGAGTGTATCAGCATGTTTGATGACTTTTCAAAGGTTTGCATCCCTATATGTTTATACAATTTATTATTAGAATTGGTGACCAGGCGTGGTGGCTCATGCCTGTAATCCCAGTACTTTGGGAGGCCGAGGCAGGCGGATCATGAGGTCAGAAGATCAAGACCATCCCGGCCAACATGGTGAAATCCCATCTCTAGTAAAAATACAAAAATTAGCTGGGTGTGGTGGCACGCACCTGTAATCCCAGCTACTCGGGAGGCTGAGGCAGAAGAATGGCTTGAATCTGGGAGGTGGAGGTTGCAGTGAGCCGAGATCGTGCCACTGCACTCCAGCCTGGTGACAGAGTGATCATCTAAAAAAAAAAAAAATTGGTAAAGCTCAAGTTTTAATATGCATTTTAACTATGAAGACTATATATTTTCCTACTTGTTTCAACAAAATAAAATGTGGCATAGTTCTTTTGGGATTACTGAATATATGTTGTAAAAACATACTATGCAGGCTAATTTCCAAAATATGTAATATCATACATACTGAGACACAAAAGAAAGTTCACATATTTGATTATGTTGAGTTGGCAAACTCATGTCATCTTTCTGGATTCATCTTTCTGGATTCTTCTTTCTGTTTCTGTAAAATGAAGGGGCTAGCCTGGATAAAGCTTTAAGCTATTTCCAGCCCTAACACAGAATAACACAAATCACACAGCAAATCACGAAGCAGAAGCATATTATTACTAACTGGAAATTCTCTCTTCTGTTATTGCGTACTGCTTTGTTTCTTTTGTGATGCTAGATTTGGTGAAAGAATAGCACTTAGGAGAAAATGAGAAAATGTTTGCATTATGTCATTGGATTGGAGAAAGAACAGTACTTATGAGAAAATAAGAAAACGTTTGCATTATGTTGTTGAGACACACAAGAGACTCTTAGTAAATACTGGTTTCTTCTAAGCAGAATGACATTGATAGATGGAATATTCTAGAATCTGGGTTTGTCTGAAAGTACAAGAAAGAAAAATAGTATTTTCTAAGAGTGAAAAGTAAATAAAACTATGATTCATCTCATTAATATTATGACAAAAAATCTATAATAGATTAAAATACCTTTCACTGTAAGAAGTGGAACACATCTTTGGCTTTCAGGGAAATAATGATATATATTAGAGATTATGACATTACAGAATCTTAGATATTTACAAGATAAATTAATGTTCATCAGTATCAGTTTTCCAGAGTACTATGGCGATCCAGTAACATAAAATCCAAAACAAAACAAAACAAAACAAAAACAAAAACAAAAACAAAAAACCTCTAAACCTGCCTTTATTATTTTTAGTTTTCTAAAGGGAAAGGCACAAAAACAACTTTTCATAGCTGTCACTTTGTATGCATAACTCAAGCTGTGATTAATATTTTAGAGATAAATATTCAGAGATAGCAGTAGAGTTTTCTTTTATCACATAAAGGCTAAATTTTATCCAACGTTGTATTTATGCATTTACTTTAGCTTGTCAGCATCAGGCAATCATTCTCAATTTCTAACCAAGGCACATTGCTCAGCTTAAGAAGGGCTGACAGAATAATGGGTTTGACCTGAGAAGCTAAACTCTTCAGAATCTGGAAGATAAAAAAAAAATGAGAGGAAGGAAAACAAATGATGGAAGTCCAGAGCATCAGAAAAATTATATAAAATTAGGACATAAGGCTTAAAGGTAGGTGGCATGTCTTTTAATCTCATACATGGTCAAAGGTTATTCAAGGATTATCTGTGGTAATATATTCAGTTCAACACACTTTTTACTATTGATTAAAAGCCTCAAACAAAATAAAGTTACTTGCTAACCTGACCTTTGTCTGATAGAGGCATAAATAAAAAGTTCATATATTGGCTTTATACGGACCTGACAATCATGATTTTAGTTTTGGAAAATTGTATGTTAACAAGATCAAAATTACAAATGAAAACTGTTAATTGTTGTTTTAAAAAAGATAAAAAAGACTGAAGCATGTAGCTGGAAGTTCTGTGAATTATGGATGCTTAGGAGAAAAACCTACAAATAAATACCTAACAAGTAGGTTCAAGTCCCATAAAAAGGAAGCGGTGCTGTATATGCAATATCTTCTACTTAGAAAGAATTAAATTTCCACATACCCATCTCTTACTCATCTTCTAAAACCCAGCCACACAACCATTTATTTTGCAAGGCTATCAGTGTTTCCCCATGGACTGTTACTTCCTTCAAATAGTCTGTTCATCCTTCTTCAAAATACCTATTATTTTGTACTGTAATTAATCTGAAATGTCATTGTCGACCCATTCTTCCCAGGTTTGTTTCTGCTGTGAATTCCTTTATGAATGGGTGTGTCCAGCACTGATATAAGATGAACATAGAAAGATGCGTAATAATTGCTCAGTGACTTACAAATTCTTAGTTGGTGGCATCCAAATGGATCTGTATTTTGGATAGTTGAAGCTCTGCTCATTTGAAATGTCAAAGCCGTAAATAAAACATTACCTTCAGAACTACTCTGAACTTTACCAGCTACATAGTTCTATGTCCTGAAAGAACGTAGAACTTTCAGGATGGATCCAGTCTTTGCCTCTTCTTCCTTTCATCACTTAGTGGTTTCATATGTGACCTTGCCTTTACCCAACATCCTGTTTTTGGTTTATTCAGGTTCTGTTCCTGCAGTAGTGGGTCA
The DNA here is from genome assembly GCF_047675955.1 of Chlorocebus sabaeus. Lineage (NCBI taxonomy): Eukaryota > Metazoa > Chordata > Mammalia > Primates > Cercopithecidae > Chlorocebus > Chlorocebus sabaeus. Next base: position 67,292,663 of record NC_132918.1, read on the forward strand.
GTGCCACTCTCTTTCTGTGCCCAGCCTTGGCTCCAAAACCACAGATTTGTCCGAAGACAGGCTGTTTAACAATTCTTTCTAGGTGTTTGGCTTTTGGATATTATTGTTCTAATGTCTTGGGACCCTTGCCTGTCTGCCATACTGTCCCCCAGCTGCCTATGGTATGACCAGCTGAGATAACTTATTTTCTGATCAAAGAAGGCACACTTCAAGGTCTTGCATTGTACAGTCTTCAGTCTTTAGCTTCTGCACTCTTCAAAGCCCATTGTCAGGTAAACTAGCTTCACATTAATTCTGGAGTTCTGCTCTTCCCTGTTTCCTACTACTCAAGAGCTAGCAGTGCAGTCAGACTCTTTGGAGCGCCTCCACATTATGCTGCATCTACCCAGGATCTATGTCAATATCACTTTCTAGTGCTGGAAATTCGGCCTTTGTACTAGGTCGTTTGAAAACACATTTCCCACCTGCTCGTTGAGAATGTTTATTAGAACTTACACCTCTTCAATAGGCAATTAAGCAATCCAATGGTCTCCAAATCTTAGTTTTTCTTATACCTTTTAACAGATGTATAATAAAGTTCACTTTATTAAAAATTTTAAAAATATGTATCTGTAACAACATTTAAAAAATAGAATAATAACTGTCATCCAGAGACAAACATTGCCAATACTGTGGTGTATTTCTTTATATCTTTACTTCTACAGTACATAAATACAAACTGTTACTATAAAAATGGCATTTGTTACCCTTCACAATATCTTTTTTTTTTGTATAATAAATCCATTTTCATATCAATATAGTTTTCTCACATTATTTTAATAGGTAAACTGGATTCCACTGTACACATGACCAACGCTTGTACAAATAAGTCCTTACGGATGGAATTCAGGTAGCTCCCATTGTTTTGCTATTAAAAATAGCACTGCAATGGACATTTGGATAATAAATGTGCACTAGCCAGATTAGTCCTAAATGTGGAATCAGTTAAAAGGAGATACATTATAAGAATCTTTGATACTTATTACCCTTCAGAATGGTTGTTCCTAAAGGTTACTTGTCCACTAGTACATCCTCAAAATTGTCATCAATACTCAGTATTTTTAATATTTTTAAATGTTTGACACTAACACATAAGAAAGGACTATTTTTCCAGTAATAGACAATGTTACTGCAGATTGTTCACATCACTGCACCCTCCAGATTAAGCTCTGAGATCAGAATCCTTACAGGATACAAATATGTGGAGACTGAGGGAAGCCAAGGGTAATTGGAGAACTTGCCTATTGGAAATAGTCCCAGAAAGACCTTTTATCATGGAAGGATAAGCAAACTATAGAAATAAAAACAACAATGGTTTGTGAAATGCTGAAACATTTAAAGAACTGAAAATACTACATTCAATATGAAGAGCAAAATACGTTCAAAACATTACTGATAGTAACTAGGCAAATAAGTTATTTATTTTTTCTCTATATATATTTAAAAAGGATTCTAGGAAACAGGAAAAGAAAAATGAGACCAAGATGCAAGGAATGAGTAGAAAATTCGATCAGTGAATTAAGAAAAAGATGTAAGGAAAAGAAAAATATAATTCCAGGATGCAAAGCTGAATGGGTGGGAAATAGCAAACGGCCTAAATGCTATTACATGAGGAACAGATAGATACCTTTCCTATTGAGAATGGTATTATGCTGTATACTATTCATTCATGCCAACAAACAATTCTGGGCACCTACGGTGCATATCAATATTTGAGGATAAATAATAAAAATCCAAGTGTGTAAAGAAATCACCTTGTAGAGGGGGAGGCAGACTGGAAACACTGTAACAGACTGAGCTCTCAAACTGAGGCTGAGAGTCAGAGTAGCAGGAGCACCAATGAAGGAAAGATTAACTACCTAGAGCAGTTAGGAAGCTTTTCACTAAAGATGGAACCTGTAAGTCAGGACATTTAAAATGAAGAAATTTGGCCAGATTCCAGAGTGACAGAAGAAATTCCAGGGATAGAAAACCGCATGGGCAAAGTTCTCAACTCCATCTATTTTTCAAGAATCCTTAGTATACTGGTTCTTAGCATTTTGAGGAATAACCAGTTCTTAAAACAAACAAACAAAAACCTTTGCCTGGAAAACATGCAAATTGTAAGCATGTACATTTACATGTCAATGTTATGACAATTTCAGCTGTTAAAAATGTTATATGACTACAGAGTATGAAAATTATTTTTTCAATGGGTTAGCTCTATTGTACCTAGTTAATAATCACAAGTCTTATAGCCTATTAAAAAGTTACAAGAAAACTCAGAATTTTTTTTAAATGTGGTTAAACAAAGTAGAAGTACAGTTTTCAGCATTTAAATTACTTTTTCTCTGAAAGTCTAAACAACAAGTTAAACGTTCATTGATAGCACTAGGGTTGAAAACACAGATGTTCAATTTCTTTAAATAACTTCTCTTCCTACAGAATGGTTGTGTCCTGTGAGACATAAGTTCATCCAAATATAATATGGTCCACATATGGAAGCAATCACATTCCATTTTTGGAACCAGTTGACAGAACTCTGTCACTGCACAAAATACAAGCTTCCTCCTGCCCCTTTTCTTTTTTTATGCAGCAAAAGTTCATGTAACAACACAAAATAACTCTCATGACTGAGAATTTGGCAATGTTTCATTTTCCACCATATCAGGGTGGGAACCAAAAGAGACCAAACATGACTGATAATAACATTAGAGAAGCCTGTTCTCTCAGCTTATGTGCAGGTGGGAATCATTAATGGTAACAAAATCTTCATAACAATCATTTTGTCCTTAAATATAGCTAAATATTGAACTCCATGTGGCAAGACAGAGGGTTAGTAGATAGGCATAAAAATTCTGCTTCATTCTTAACATCTCCAATTCAAGTCCCTGAATGGATTATTGAAAGTCACAATCCCATTCCTGTTGGATGATGTAGCAGGAATAGCACAGGCTTGGTAGTTATTAGAGGGGAGAAAGAAGAATGGATATGGAGTAAGAAGACAAATTCCAGACCTTTAACTCTGGGAAATCTTCAAAAGACACCTACATTTAATGGGTTTCTGTTTTCTTGAATGGAAAACGAGACTATATAGTGCAAAATGGAAAAATGAGAATATGTGGGACAACTCTTTTGAACATCAGAAAGTTTATAAGCCTAGCTTTATGAATAATGCATCATTATTGATATATGGAATGAACATTTTACAACAAAGTTCTTTGGTAACATTGACAATTAACAAACCACTAAAGGTGGTCAGAAAAAAAGTATAAACTGCTTCTCAGGCACCTGCATTATTCAGCTTACTGCTACATTTCAAAGTATGTATAGACCCAATTAGCTAGGGGTTAAACATATATTTTACACACACACACACACACACACACACACACACACACACAGCCAATTGTCTTTCTTCTTTCTAAACCATCTTTGGTCTACTTCACCTCTATGATAGGATTGAACTGTCTCATCCAATAGCTATGTGACTCTTGGGCTTCATTCACTGTTTAGCACATTGTTGTTGGAAATGATACCATTTGCCAGGTATTATGTCTGTTCTGTGGGTTCATTATATCGGTTGCATATGTTTTAAGTAGTTTCCAGCTCTCTGAAATAGAGGGGAGGCAGTTGCTCCTTAAAAGCTATCTGAAATAATTTTGAAATTTCTCAGCTGAATGATCTTTTAAAATTTCAAAATGAAGACAGCCTTTGCACTGACCTTAAATCCTTTCAAATATTAAGTCTTGTTTGCTTTCCGCTAAAACTACAAATACTAAAGAGAATTTGCTACTTTCAGGAAATTATTATAATTCTCATTTAAACACTGATACAACTGCTCTAATGAGTCAAAAGCCTTTGAAAGTTTAACTGGCAAACCAAAACCTATTCAGAGACCTATAATCATTGTATCTCATGTATAATAATATAAATGTGTGAATGAACAGACATGATTGATAGGTCAAAATATGAATGTAGAAAAGTAACCAATAACATGCATGGGCCAGGACAGGGGGCAGAGAAAGCTTTATTGGAGAAGGCAAGACAGAATGCAAAGAACACTGGATAAATTCCATGAAAATAAAATGATGGCATTTGAGTAATAAAATAAATGTGACCCATAGTTTCAAAATGTAGAGAGCATAAGCTTTAAGATTGAATTAGTTTTAGAATTTTATTACATTTGATAACTATTTTATATACAATTATTTGAAGTACAAAATAAACCTGATGCTTTTTAATTAGTATTTGAAAACCTACACAGTATTTTCTAAAATCCCTAGGATGAACTGTATCAATGTGTTTGTATCGGTGCTGATATGTTGAGAGAAGGGTGCTGATTGGGGAAAGGGAATATCTATGTGTTTTTGAAATGATATAGTTTAATAATTTCTTACATATAATATTGGGTCTTCCAAAATGCAAAATAGATTTGTAAATAGTAACTTTTAGTCTGAAGCTGGAAATACTTGGGTAATAACAAAACTTAGCAGAAGTCATTGCTACTTTGAAATAAACTAAAAAAAAAAAAAAAATTAAGGTTTTTATGAAAGCCCATTAGTTCTCATTTTAATATTTGGCATGTTGTAAGAAACATTAGCAAAGCTTATTAATAAGATTCTAAATGAAGAGAATGTAAAGTGTTTTGTAGGTCACAGGTTTTATGGTGACACTATGCTCACTGTGACAAGGTCATGCTGTGAAGATGGTGGAGACATGAGTTCATATTTTGGCTCTGCCATCTATTAGATATGTGACTCTAGGTAAGTTATACAAATTCTAAAGATTTTTTATTTGTATTATGGCCATAATCCTAGTATTTCACCTCATAATGTCATCTTGATAATCAGATTATCTGAGATGATATTCATATATCACTTGACAGAGTAAACTGGGAATGCTCAGTTTATTTTACCATTTTTGTTGAGAAATAATAGCTATATTGCAGAAGTCATACATTTTTTATCACCATTAAAAGCCATTAAATAATTTCCTCATTTCAACTATTTGCCAAAAACTTATTTTATTAAAGTGAGAGAGATATTAGGGATTTACTATGTACCTATAAACAGGAATTTATCACACTTCAAAAATCATCCCAAGGTTTTTAGACAAGTGGTGCTTTATAAGACAAATATTTTAAAAATACAGTGTAATCACTTTTGTTAAATTTCCTAGAAGTCATAGGAGATAATAATGTAAGCATTATTATATCATTATTTAGTTTGATATTAATATATCAAACTAAAAATAAGCTTAAGTGTGATCTAGTACCTTAAAAATGAAATTAATGAGAATTGAAAGGCCCTAAATCTATTAAATCATATTTGAACTAAACAAAATTAACCTAATTTCTTTTTCCAAGGAATCTTTGCTCCTGAAATCTAAACAGCTTGCTTACTTAGGCTCACTTAAAAATTATTATTTTGCCGTCCCCACCAATACAAAGCTATCATGTCGTGAACTCTGCTCAATCTCAACCATTTCTCTTCTTACAAGACTTATCTTAAAATTATTCAGCCCAGACCCTAAACTCGTTAAATATTGTGCCTTAGTTTCCCATTTTAAGACAATATTAACCTGAAGTAGTTTACCCATTTTTTTACAATAGTTCTAATAAATTTAACTTTACTTCATCAATAAATTTTTCTAGTGGACTTTTGGGGAGTTGACAGTTGACATCAAATTTTGAGAGAGTAATCTCTTATAATATTTAGAGAGACAAAATATGAATGAGTACCAGATACCCACTTGATGGTAACAGGCAAAGTGTTCTTTCCATGGATACACAGATAAATCTGAACACGTACAGAGGAAGCTAAATAAACTGACATACTTTGAACCAGGCATTGTGTGCCATTCGAAGCACTCCAGTGGATTGTTCTATAGTGCATGCAAGTCAGGAGACAGATACTGATTGTGCATCAATAGGAAATGCAATGCCATGTTAGGGGATTGTATATATCCAGTGGCGATCATTAGAACTTTCCACATCCTTTTGAAATTGGAAAAAGAGAAAAATTCAATTAATGATATTATATGCTAAAATATGCTGACAATAATTCAAACTACATTTAGACCTTCTTAGAAAAGCTGTTGATAAGAAAGATTCGCATTCCTGGGTCATTATTTGTCCCTTTTCTCTTGAACAGTTCTTCTCTGAACAGCATTTGGCTCTCTCCCAAGAGCATAGAGAACAATCTTAAACTATCTTGGCTTCCACATCTAAGAAATGGAAATAGTACTGACAATCTTACTATGGTTTAAGAAAATTAGAAATAGAATTGTGATAATTTTGTTTGTTTGTTTGTTTGTTTTGTTTTTTGAGACGGAGTCTCGCTCTGTCACCCAGGCTGGAGTGCAGTGACCGGATCTCAGCTCACTGCAAGCTCCGCCTCCCGGGTTCACGCCATTCTCCTGCCCCAGCCTCCCAAGCAGCTGGGACTACAGGCGCCCGCCACCTCGCCCAGCTAGTTTTATGTATTTTTTAGTAGAGACGGGGTTTCACCGTGTTAGCCAGGATGGTCTCGATCTCCTGACCTCGTGATCCGCCCGTCTCTGGCCTCCCAAAGTGCTGGGATTACAGGCTTGAGCCACTGAGCCTGGCCTGATAATTTTTTAAAAAGTAAATTTTTACTTTCTGGTTGGGTTTCTCACTTTTGGGAACAGGGTATGATCACTCTGGGCAAGGGTTCTGGAAAATTATTCCGAAGAGTGATTTACTAAATTGAATCTTTTGGCTGGAGACGGAATGTTCCTCTAAATGTAAATAATTTCTTAGTTCCTCAACAGGAGAATGAATCCTTGTGGCCACTGGGTGTGGGTTCAGTGAGGAAGGGAAGGTCAGAGAAGGAACAGTGTCACCATGCAGTGCTGCAATGCGTGTTAACTAGAAACATTATAATTTAACCTGCAGAGTAAAGTACTTCTAGCTATACCCTCCTCATATAAAACGATTTTCTCAGGTCGTGTATCTGAAATAACTCATTAACAGAAAAAACTGACACATTCCATTTCCCCAACCTGATGTTAGATGGGACTACCTACATGAATTTATGAGGTTTGCATTGCAGATTCACTCGAAAGCATTTACTGAATGACTATTAGATTCCAGGTATTATGCTCATCCTTACAGTGATGGCATTTAATATTCCAATATAAAAGTGGATTTCAACAAATATTATATCAACCCATATCATTTTGTTTATTTTGTTTATCTCTGGGAAGCTGCTACATCAAAAGCCTTGTCTTTATTAAAATGTAAATCAAAAGATGTTTGCTATTCTTTCTGTTTATACAAAGGTTATTGTGTTTCTATCAAATTCAGATGAAAGTATCAGATGCTTGGCTCTCCAAAGAGAGATTAGAAGTCTTATTTGGTGGGGATTAGTAATTCTACCTCCTGTACCATTCGGCAGCCATCCTCCCACACTTTGATCACAATACTAATTCATCGTAGATCCATGCCTCATAATGATCCATCTGTCTAGATTTCCTCATCAGTAGTTGTTAAAATTAGGCAAGGATTTGTTGGTTGGTTATTTTTGTTCACAGCCACATTAATGCAAGCCCTAAAGTAATCAGTTTGTATTATGTGGCCTTTCATGCAGGGTGCACAGATTTGCAGCTTGTTTGGTTTATCTAGGCTCATGCTTGTGAGGCAGCTGTTAGGCATTTAGTTAATAAAATCCTCTTCCTCCGGGAAACTGTGCTTTGTCCATTCACAGGGAGACACATGTAGCCTACAGTTTAACACTGGAAGCATCTTAAATCACTCTTAAAAAAAATAAAGATGGCTCCAGAATTTTAGTAGACAGGGAACCTAAAACTAGCAGACTAATTCAAGCATGACAGAATGTGGTCACAGTGTTTATTTTAATTTTCTTGAAGTGGATCAGTTAACATTTATATTTTTTAGCTAAATCACATTGACTTCAAGTGTTAGTAAGTAAATTATCTTCAAATGTACTTAAACTATTCAGTCTCTAAACTGTCTTCTGTTCAGTGCTTCTGTTTGACTTTTTTTTCTTTTTTGGTCTTATCTCTCTTTTTCAAATATTGAAGAAATGAAAATATGTGAGATTAAACCTTTCTCATTTGATTGTGTTCCTACTAAAAGATCATATCAATGAAAACTCATTCACATACCTCATTAAAATTCAGTCCCTAGATGAGCAAATTTAATTGGCATGAAGTCGAGATACATAATTATTTAAATTATGAACATTTCTAGAAACAGGAGATTATGAAGGAAGGCATCTATTTACAATGCATCACTTCATTGTACTGGAAGTTACAATAAAAACAAACGCTGTACATTGCTGCTGAAAAGGAAGTGAAATATAAAATTATGGATGTATAGCATCTTAAGAAAGAGTTTTACTTAAAATATTCTAAATGCCACTTGGTTTATTTTTATTAAAAAGCCACTTCATTATCTGAAGGATAAAGTCTTTATTTTACCAAGAGTTCATTTCAAATCCAAGAATGTTCTGGTAAATTACTTTGATGTTTAGCCCAGACAGATTTGGACACTAAAAAAATGGCAAAAAATTCATTAAAAAAAATCCAAAATTAGTATGTGTGCAAATACTACAAGCATGACTTGGTTAATATAAGTCACCAAAAGTATGTTTAATAGAAATCCAGAGTGTAAAAATTACTTTAAGAATGAGTAGAAATACAAAAAAAGAGTTGGATGTTTGTTAACGCCTTACATACTTCTCTGTCATTCCATTCACACGGCATTTTTTCCCTTACTGCTCAGAAACTCTAGGTGCTGTGACTTGATGGTACTGAAGTTATCTGGGATTAGATACTTATTTTTAGAATCTCAGAAACAAAGCTTATATTTCATTAAAATTCTATATACTATAGAACTGCTGACATTATGATTCTCATTTCCCCAAAAGCACCTTGGGTTGAGGTTATTTTTCTTTAAGATGAGCCTTATTATATTGCAGGTATTTGCCAGTTCAAGACAATGTAAATAGAATTGTAAGCATGAACCATTTAATAGCATTGTGTAACTTTGGAAGCACTACCATGCCTCTTTTTAATGTAGGTGTATCTCATTTCAATTCTTTTAATGTTCTAGTTTTAACTTATTTTTTCTGTTACAAGGTAAAATAAGTAAATGTGCTTCTTTGGAAATATTGTCTGTATTGATGCTTTGTATTAGTATTTATAGTAAAGCAACTGGTTCATTCAAGAGACCTTGAACTACCGCTAACCACCCCTCAACCCATACACAAAGAAACAAAACAAAAACAACAAAGTGCTTTATATCCCAGTACAAAACCAATAAGTAGGTGAACTGCACAGAGCATTAGGAAGATGGAATATCAAGGGTAGGTTGGAAATCAGGCACTTATTTAGAAATTAGTCAAAAAGCAAAGACACCTCATACCTTTGATGGGATTCAAGGCAAACTGAGGGCTAGTTGGAAAATTTTTGTCCCTAGTGAAGGAACTTTACCAAACACAGCAAAAATAACTCAGAATGAGGTTTTCTAGCTGAGACTACCATGGCTATGGCTCTTATTACACTGGTCAGTAGCAGCTGAAAAGCTAAAATGGTTTCATCAAATTCCGGGGTAAAAGCAGAAAAGGTGACTAATAACAGCCAAGTATGCACTAGATTTTGTTTTAAAAGATGTATTTCAAATCTTGTACTCCAACAGGAAAAAGGACTCTTTCTTGGTAAATGTCCATGAATATTGAAGGTATATTATTGTACATTAAAAGCATCATGTATATCACAAGGTAAAAACTCTATAGATCATATTTTGTTAACCACAATGCAACAAAACTTGAAATATATAATTAAAATAAAGAGAAAATTTGAATATTCAAAGCTAATAAACATTTTCTAGATAGATTTTGTCAACTTAAATAACAAATATTGTGTATACTTTTTTCTGGTATTTGAATCTTATTTTACTATTTAAATTTGTTCTTCAAACTAACCCTCCACATTACTGATTTGATTTTCTGTTGGGTTGATCATCTGCTTTACTGATTCTAATGCATATTTTAAATTTTACACTTATGTCTAAAATATAATCTGCACCCAACTAATACTTATTCTAGACTTTAGAGAGAGTATAAGCAAAAAGAACAAGAAAAATGGCACATATTTCTATACCCCGAAGTCACTATTCTAACCACAAATAATATACTTGTATATAGTCAATTACATATGCTTTGGCATACATTTTTCCAGTATAGCCTATATGCGAAGTGCTTTGTAACTATATTTTTAACACTCTGCTGTTAGTCTGCTCAAGTAAACATTCTCTACAAAACACACTTGAAATATTTCATACTAAATTTTGGAAAAGGTCTGCTACAATTTACCCATTCCTTATTGTTTGATATTTGGGGTATTTTTAAACATTCAGTATAATAAACAAAAGCACTGTGGTAGGTATCTTTATTTGCCAAATACTCCTAGAAGAGACTTTTGTGTGTAAAAGGAAACTTAGCTTTAGATCTCAATTAGCATTGACGAATTACCCTCTGGAAAGATACATCAATTTCCAATCCCATTCTGGATGTCGGTTAGTATTAGCTCCCCCACACTCCCACTGCTGCTGGTTATTATCATGTTTATAGTAGATTTAGTGGACGATTTAGTAGATGAAAAATCACATATTTTAAAATTTGTCTGTTTTGCTAATTAGTTTGAAGGGAAGAAAGAGAATCCATTAAAGAATTATTATCCCTAAAACGGAGAAGACACAAGATATTCTGGAGAAACAAAATCTTAAAAGTCTGACCAGGTGCAGTGGCTCATGCCTGTAATCCCAGAAGTTTGGGAGGCTGAGGTGGGTGGATCACTTGGGGTCAGGAGTTCGAGGCCAGCCTGACCAACATGGTGAAACCTCCTCTCTGCTAAAAATACAAAAATTAGCTGGGCGTGGTGGTTCACGCCTGTAATCCCAGCTACTCAGAAGGCCGAGGCAAGAGAATCGCTCGAACTCAGGAGGTGGAGGTTGCAGTGAGCTGAGATCAGGCCATTGAACTCCAGCCTGGGCAACAGAGTGAGACTCCGTCTTCAAAATAACACCTTATGAATCTACCATTTCTAGAGAGAATGGTGGTGCTTCTGATAAAGATGAAGGAGTTTTATCAAGTGGAAAGCATTGGAATAGAGATCTACTGGTCTCCTTTGCTATGACGTGAAAAGATTGTTCTTTTAGAGTTTCATGTACTGAAGCTGTGCTTCTTTGGTTGACTATAAACTCTCAGCTTTCTGCTTCACTTTATGAAGTTTTAGAGTCATATACATGGGAATAGAAAAAAATTTGTCATGGACTCTTTTTATAGTTTATTTGGAAAAAAGTCATTAAAAACCATTAACTCATTATCTTTACAAGAGTCATATCTCTACCCTCAGTGGCTAAGTGGAGTCTCTTGACTCAGAGCTATGCTTTTTCTTTTTTCCACTATATCCATTGGTGTATGTTCAGTATATCATCAATTTAACACTCTAGTCAGTCATTAAGCAAAATATATAGTGAATGCAAACTAGGAACTTAAAGTATACTTCATAACTGTAGATGACTCACACATGGAAAATACTTGCTATGTAACATATACATTTAACAAGTTATATGACAGCTAATCTGGATTTATTGATCAAGGAGGAGTTTTGTGCTTTGAGTTAGAGATGGAGCAGAGTTTTGCAACCTGGAATATTTGAGAATGCTTTTCAATATGTCGTAATAAGCTGAGAATACAGTAGGCACTAAATCAATGTTTAGCCAGATTTTAAACTGTGGAAAAATTTATCAATGGGGGATATGATTGAAAAGCAAAAATGAAAATCTTCTGCATGCTATATGGCCTATGCTCAGACAGTGGATGAGTCTTAGGGCAGGCCTTTCCTAAGTAAGTGTGTAAACAGAAAAGCAAGAGGCCAAAACAATGACAGGAAACTAAATAAATGAATGATCCAAGACTTATTAATGACTCCACTTGAAAGTGGAAGAAGTTACTATTATTGTGGTTATTTGGTTTTTCTATCCGAAAACAGAACAAGTAAAAGTAGTGACTTTTAAGTGAAGAGTTTGTAATTCTAAAATTGTCTTTCTTGCTATTTCAGATAATTTTGGGTGGTTCACCTGAATGATATATTTTCATTCCTCGAATTGGATTATATGTGAAATGCTCATAATTTTCACATTAATACTCATGTCAATAGTTTTAGTGAACAGTATACATGAGAGGAAAAGAGAAATAATAGCAGAGGGTATTACAGGGTCTGTGGTTTAAAAAACAACAACAATAAATTATTCATTACTTTTGACATTATTCCTCTTTGTCTTTATTCCAATATCATTTTATAATTCTATAACATGATGTTTGTCTTTTTATTGGCAGAACTGTGCAGTGTTTAAGTCACTTTATCTTCCTATTTTTAATCATTTAAGTTAAATTTTCAGAATGAAATGACTTCTTGACAGCGAGATCTTGTGATATTAATCAGTGTCTTTAACTTCCGACTCATCCTTTGTTATTCATTAGCTTCAAGGTTATATTTCAAATACTTGCCCTAGATCCCAACTTCTAAGAGAAAATATTCAAATCCTTTCTACTTTTATCACACAGACAGCCTTAATTTAAAATCTCTTCACTTGCTATCAGATTGTTTCATAATGCATTAAATCGTATCATGGACATGGTCTTCTCTAAAAACATTTGTTTGAAGAGTTGTCTGTTATATCTTTCTCTGATAGTATTATTATAAATATTGCCAAAGGATTTAGAGAATGTTGAAGAATAATGTTAGTATTCAGTCTTCATTCATTCATTCACACATGTACTATGGTCAACCAAATATCAGGAACTGAGTTTGGCACTAAGAGTTCAAAGGTGTAAAATACATGTTGCCTGGCATCAGGGAGTTTGACATTTCATTTCGGTTGCAAACATAATTACAATTATAATGCACTTTGAAAGCTGCCTGCCTTTCTAGGATGGAATGTTCTATATTTTGATATCGTTGCAGGCTATAAGGATGTAGGCATTTACCAATAGTTACTGAACTGTGCACTTGAGACCCGCGTATTTCACTATGTAAATCATATCTCAATTCAAAAAAGGTAAGCAAAACAAGTAGTGGGAGACAGACTGTGAGCAGAGAAGTTTGGGAACAGTTTCTTGCCACAGCCGCATTTCCACTTCAAGAGAGCATGATTCACATGCATATTAAAAGCTCTGATAATTGCTGCAGGCAGACTAGAATTAGCTTTGTTTAACCCAGTATTTACTAAATTTAACCATATACCTCCCCCTTTTCTTCTAACAGTAGTTCATACTACCATTCTGTAGAACCAGCATTCTTCAGAACACACTTAGGACAATGACAAATGCAGAGATTTTTAAGAAACTTTTCTAGCATCTTCCATGTTGATATTATCGAATATAAAATGTGGAATTACACACTCTGAATAACTTTTCCAAAGTTTCTCTTCCACATTTCTAGACAAAGACTTTTGTATGCCTTCCTCTAAGCTCCCTCTATAAGCGTTTTTTAAATACCATAAGAATAACAATCTCCTGTTAGAATAATCATCACATTGCATTGAAATCATTTCCAGGGGTTAAGAAAATATGTTCTGAGAGTCAAATCTAGCCAAAGTATGTTTTGGTATAGTGGTTTTCAAATTTTTAAATGGTTAAAAGGAAACAAACAAAGAGAATATGCAACAGAGACTGTAGGTGTCCCCAAAAGCCTAAACTATGCACCATCAGGCCATTTAGAGAAAGTATACTGACCCCTGGTTTATGAGACTCTGGCTCTACAGATTTTAGCTTTGTGAGAGAGATACTGTGACTTGACACTATGACCAGGCCTTGACAGACGTGGTGCTTCAAACACAGTTGTGTAAGATAAATATTTTTCAAGGAAAAAAAGATTAAAAATTGCATGCTATAACTCTAGGGATTTGGGGTAATTGTTACAGCTGTGACATTTTGAATATGTTATATTTTATTTATTTGTTGCATTTAATGCATAGATATTATAGAGATATTAGTAGGTGTTTTTTTAGGTCTGGGTTTCAAGAGACTTCAGAGCTTACAGATAGAAAGCTGTGAGTCATCAGTATAGGCTTAATTAAGCCCTGAAAGTGACTGAGATCATTCTGGAAGAATAATTCAGTGATAAGAAGAGGGTTGATAATGATACTATGTCAAAAAAAAAAAAAAAAAAGAAAGAAAACAAACAAATAAACAAAAAAAGATGAAATGGAACTTCTTTTCCTTCATGCTCTAGGATATATAATTTTGTGGGGTGGAGTAAAGTAAATGTAATTGGTGAAGTTAGGCAACTGTCCCCACACTGGCAACTCTAACAAGTCAAGTCAAGAAAATGAGAGATTTGGCCGGGCGTGGTGGCTTGTCTGTAATCACAGCACTTTGGGAGGCCGAGACTGGCGGATCATTAGGTCAGGAGATCGAGACCATCCTGGCTAACACGGTGAAACCCCATCTCTACTAAAAATACAAAAATTAGCCAGGCATGGTGGCAGACGCCTGTAGTCCCAGCTACAGGGGAGGCTCAGGCAGGAGAATGGCGTGAACCCGGGAGGTGGAGCTTGCAGTGAGTGGAGATCGGGCCACTGCATTCCAGCCTGGGTGACAGAGAGAGACTCCATCTCAAAAAAAAAAAAAAAAAAAAAAAAAAAGAAGAAAATGAGAGATTTGAGGAAGTTGGAGTTATTTCCCTGTTATGACAACAACCATGCAGATTGATCTATAACACTGCTTGATGGCTGGCTTCAATACATGCCAGCTTTACAAAATATATTAAAATATGAACATACATTTGAACTCATTTAAGAAAAACAAATACTGAAGAATGAAGCATCAATTAAATGGCATATTTAACCACACCCCTCACACCCCTCACTTCCCCAAATCACATAACACTTGGAGTGTGTATTTGCACCATCAGTAATAGGCAATCATTAAATATAGAAATTGATGCTATTCTTAGAGGATGCCAAATGTATTAAGAGTTATATAATCCATTTGCTCATGCACCTATGACAAGATATGTCACATTACTTAAAGACAAAAAACAGAGGTTCTTAAATCTTGTATTTCTTTATTTTTCATATGCCCAGAAGTAAATTTTATGATATCAAAACAATCAATAGAAGCTATGTTTATTCTTCTTTAAAAAAAGGTAGGATTTTTTATTTATAAGGATTGTGAAAATGCAATAGATGGAGAAAACACCTAAAATAATGAGACATACATAAGTACAGAATAAGAAGCCAAGAATGTATTTCTTCAAAAGATCCTCAGAGATGACTGTAAATACCTCTATGCTCACAAACTAGAAAATCTATAGAAAATGGATAAAGTCCTGGAAACACAATCTCCCAAGATTGAATCAGGAAGAAGTTGAAACCCTGAAAGCCATCAAGTTTTGAAACTGAATCAGTAATGAAAAAAAAAAACCAAAACACAAAAACCCTACCAACCAAAAGATGCCCCAGAACAGATAGATTCACAGCCAAATTCTACCAGATATACAAAGAAGAGCTGGTACTAATCCTACTGAAACGATTTCAAACAATTGAGGAGGAAGTGCTTCTTCCTAACTCATGTTATGAAGGCACCATCACTCTGATAGAAAAACAAAAACAAAAACAAAAACAAAAAACAAACAAAAAAAACCTGGCAGAGACACAATGAGAAAAGAAAATGACAGGTCAATATTCCTGATGAACCAAGGAGGTGAAAGATCTCACAGGGAGAAATACAAAACACTGCTAAAAGAAATCATAGATAACATGGACAAATGGGAAAATATTCCATGCTCATGAATTGGATTAATCAATATATTTAAAATGGCCATACTGCTCAAAGCAATCTACAGATTCAATGCTATTCCTGTCAAGCTACCGACGTCATTTTTCACAGAATTAGAAAAAAAAACTTTTATAAAAATCATGTGGAACTAAAAAAGAGCCCTAATAGAGCAATCATAAGCAAAAAAGAACAAAGCTAGAGGCATCACATTGCCCAAATTCAAACTATACTATAAAGCTACAACAACCAAAATTGCATGATACTGGTACAAAAGCAGGTACGTATACCAATGGAACAGAATAGACAACCCAGAAATAGAGTCACACACGTATAGCCATCTGATCTTTGTTCTTAAAGGAAGAACAAAAATTGACAAGTGAGACCCAGTTAAACCAAAGGGCTTCCGCGCAGCAAAAGAAATGATCAATAGAGTAAATAGACAACCTACAGAATGGGAGAAAATATTCATAAGCTACACATCTGCCCAAGGTCTAATATGGAATCTATAGGGAACTTCAACAGCTGAACAAACAAAAAACAAATTGCCCTGTTTAAAAAATGGGCAAAAGACATGAACATACACTTCTCAAAAGAAGACATACAAGTGACCAACAAACATGAAAAAATGCTCCACATTATTAATCATCAGAGAAAGGCAAATCAAAACCACAATGAGATACCATGTCACACTAGTAAGAATGGCTATTATGAAAAAGTCAAAAAACAACACATGTTGGAGAGGCTGGAAAGAAAAGTGAACGTTTACATACTGTTGATGGAAATGTAAATTAGTCCAGACACTGGGAAAGCAGTTTGGAGATTTCCCACCGCACTTAAAACAGAACTACTATTTGACCCAGCAATCCCAATACTAGATATAGAACCAAAAGAATACAAATCATTCTATCAAAAACACGCATGCACTTGCATGTTCCTCATGGCACTATTTACAATAGCAAAGATATGGAATCAACCTAGGTGTTTATCAGTGGTGGACTGGGTAAAAATATGTGGTACATACACAACATGGAATACTATGCAGCCATAAAAAAAGAACAAAATTGTATTCTTTGCAGCAACATGGATGCAGTTGGAGTCCATTATCATAAGGTAGTTAATACAGGAACAGAAAACCAAATACCACAAGTTCTCACCTGTAAGTGGAAGCATTGGGTATTCATGGACATAAACTGGGGACTACTAGAAGCAGGAGGGAAGGGAGGAAATGGTTAATAAACTAACTCTTGAGTTAACCGTAGTATCACATAATGTGCCCATGTAACAAACCTACACATGTAACTCCTGAATCTAAAATAAAAGTTGAAACGAAAATCCTGGAATAAAATAAAGTCAAACGTGAATGCTGAAAAGTTAAAACAATATATTTCTCCCTCAAAATTACCAAAATTATCCTTTCATTTGTGGTAAAAGCCAGAGCACATACCCAATGAGATAATAGCTAAGTCAACTGCAGAAATAAGCAATTTATGCATTAAAAAAGTAAGTAGTAACTCCTGTTTCCTGGAAAATGGAACAGATGTATATTTCCCTATTCCTCCCACTAAATACTGAAAACCCTGGACATTATATACAACGCAAACATAAAAACACTCTTAAAGGTGAAGAGAAGAAGACAAATTCACAAGGTACTGTAAAATCCAAGGAATAATACAGTAGTTAGCTTCCTGAGTTTCTTTTTTGTCATTTCTCCCAGACTTAAGTCTGAAAAAGCCAGCTCCCAAACATGCCAAAGAGTGCAGATGAAAAAAGCCCTAACAAATTCCTGCCCTCTTTAGTCAAGGGGCAGAAGAGGGGCAACCTAGTATCACAGAAAAATTTAGACAACAACTGCTTGACCCCAGTGAAACAGCAGAAAAAAAAATTGTGGCCCCAACACCATGCATGCCACAAAAGGCTGTATGTGGATCCTAGATTTCAACCTCTCTAATCTATAACAAGCAATCCTTGTCTCCTGTACCCTGTACTATTCAAGATAGTGTCAGAGAAAGCCAAATGGGGAGCTGGAACATTCATCTATATCCAGGGAGTAATAAGGCCCCACCTCCATGGTATTAGCGGAGACAAGTGGGCAACAGTAATAACAAACTCATTGCTCTCAGTCAAGGCATTCTGAAGAGAGGCATAGTAAGGAGCTAGAATTCTTCCCCCCCCCCCAAAAAAAAAAATTAAAAAGGAATCTCTCCACACTTAGCTGGTCAACTGAGGCCCATTGGGAAACCTGGACTTCTACCCCTACTTGGCAGTAAGAAAGTGGTGCCCTCCTTCTCCTGCTACAGCAGTGGCAGAGGAAGTCAGCTAATTCTAACAAGACATATACAGGACTTAATTGCTAAAACTAAAAACTGCAAAACAGTAATAAAAAAAGGGAAAAATAAATGGAGGTACATACCATGTTCATGGTTTGGAAGAACACAGTAAGGATATCAATTCTGCCAAAATTGATATATAGATTTAATCCAATTGCTAAGAAAATCTTAGCAAGAATTTTATAGATATAGATACAATTATTTTAAAATATATATGGAAGGCAAATTAGGTAGAATAGCTAAAATACTTTAGAAAAAGAAAAAGTGGTAGGAACAGGTTTACTGAATTTCAAGACTTTTTATACAGCTATGATAACCAGGGTTGTGTGGTATTGGCAAAAGGATGACCACATAGATCAATGAAGCTGAATCCAGAGATAGACCCATACAAACATGCCTAACCAATTTTTAACAAAGACGCAAAATTTATTGGAGAAAAGAACAATTGCTGGAACAAATAGGCAGGTATACACCAAAACATGTTTAGCTTCAATATAAATCTAACACTTTATACAAAAATTAGCTCAAAATGAAATGTGGATTTAAATACATAATTCAAAATTACACAACTTTTATAAAAATAGAAAACAACGGAGACAAGTTTATTCATCTAGAGCTAGTCAGAGTTCTTGGGACTTGACACAAAAAGGATAATCCACAAAGGGAAAAAAAAAGATAAATTGGACTTCATCAAACCTACAAGTATTTACTCTCCAGAAGACCTATAAAGTTGATGAGTGGATAACCTGCAGACTCCAAGAAAATATTTACAAACCAGATGTTCAAAAATGACTAATATCTAGAGTATATAGTCCAATGAACTTACAAAACTTGACAGTAAAAAACCAAGCAATCCAATTAGAAATAGGCAAAAGACAGAAAGAAACACCTTGCCAAAATGATATACAGATGACAAATATGCAAATGAAAAGGTATTTAGCATCATTAGTCATCTGAGAAACACAAATTAATACCACACTGAGATATTACTATATAACTATCAGAATGGCTAAGTAAAAAAATAATAACCACAAATATTGGTAAAGATGCAGAAAATCTGGATCACTTATACATGGATAGTGGGAATGTAAAATAACATAGCCACTCTGAAAATTTTTGGAAATTTTTAATTGAACTAAACATGCAATTAATGTATAACCCTTGATGTAGTTTGGATATTTGTCCTCTCCAATTTTTTTTTATGCTTTAAGTTCTGGGGTACCTGGGCAGATTGTGCAGGTATGTTACATAGGTATACATGTGCCACAGTGGTTTGCTGTCCCATAAACCTGTCATCTACATTAGGCATTTCTCCTAATGCTATCCTTCCCCTAGCCCTCCATCCCTGACAGGTCCCAGTGTGTGATGTTCCCCTCCCTGTGTCCATGTGTTCTCATTGTTCAACTCCCACTTATGAGTGAGAACATGCAGTGTTAGGTTTTCTGTTCTTGTGTTTAGTTTCCTGAGAATGATGGTTTTCAGCTTCATCTATGTCCCTGCAAAGGACATGAACTCATCCATTTTTATGGCTACATAGTATTCCATGGTGTATATGTGCCACATTTTCTTTATTCAGTCTATCATTGATGGGTATTTGGGTTGGTTCCAAGTCTTTGCTATTAGGAACAGTGCCACAATAAACATACATATGTATGTGTCCTTATAGATCCCTTCCTTATACCTTATACAAAAATTAACTCAAGATGGATTAAAGACTTAAATGTAAGACCCAAAACCATAAAAACCCCAGAGGAAAACCCAGGCAATACCATTCAGGATATAGGCATGGGCAAAGACTTCATGACTAAAACACCAAGAGCAATGGCAACAAAAGCCAAAATAGACAAATGGGATCTAATTAAACTAGAGAACTTCTGCACAGCAAAATAAAGTTTCATCAGAGTGAACACGCAATCTAAAGAATGGGAGAAAATTTTTGCAATCTATCCATCTGACAAAGGGCTAATATCCAGAATCTACAAAGAACTGTCCTCTCCAATTTTATGTTGAAATTTGATCTCCAATATTGAAGGTAGGGTCTAGTGGGAGGTGCTTGGGTCGTGAGGACAGATTACTCCTGAATGGCTTAGTGTCATCTTTGCAATAATGGGGGAGTTCTCCCTCTATTAGGTCCCATGATAGCTGATTGTTGAAGAACCTGACACCTCCCTTCCCTCTGTCTCTTTTCATTCTCTTGCCCTGTAATGCCTGCTGCCTTTCTCCTTTAGCCATGGATAGAAGTTCTCTGAAGCCCTCACCAGAAGCAAATGTTGGTACCATGCTTCTTGTATAACTTGCAGAATCATGAGCCAAATAAACCTCTTTTTTTTAATATATAAATTACCCAGCCTCAGGTATTCCTTTATAACAAGGCGAAATGGACTAAGAAAATCCTGCACTGCAATTCTGATTATTTATTTTGGACAAATGGAAAGTTAGGTTCACATAAAAATCTGTGTGCAACAGTTCTTGGCAGCTTTATTTACAATAACTGAAAACAACTCATATGTTCTTCAACTGGTAAATGATTAAATAAATGATAGCATATTCACATCATGGAATACTCAGCAATAAAATGAAGCAGAAAGAGATTGCTGGGCTGAATTTTTAAAACTGAACTATATGCTCTCTATAGAAGACAAACTTTAGATTTAAAAACATAAATATGTCTAAAATAAGTTTAAACAAAGGTATGCTATGCATAATGTAAACATAATAGAACTAGAGTGAATATACTGATAACAGACAAAATAGACTTCAAGACAAAAATCTTACTAGAGAGAGTTAGTGATGCTTATAATAAACTAAGGGACATTTTATTAGGGAGCTACACATTTACAAACATATATGCATCTAACAATAGAGCTCCAAAGAATTCAAGGTACAAATGAATGATTCAATGACAACAGTTGCAGACATCAATATCCCACTCTAATGACAGATAGCACAACTAGACAGAAAGTCAGTAAGGAGACAGAATACTGAAATCACATTGGCTAGATATGGTGACTTGTGCCTGAAATCACAATATTTTTGGAGGCTGAGGCAGGAAGTTCACTTGAGCACAGGAGATCAAGACCACCCCAGGCAACAGAGCAAGACTTGATAAACATTAAAAATAAAAAAGTTAGCTGGGTGGGGTGGTGTGTGCCTGTACTTCCAGCTACTGGAGAAGCTAAGATGAGGCCACGAGTTCAAAGTTGTAGTGTGCTATCTTCACATCACTGCACTACAGCCTAGGTGAGAAGTAAGAGCACAGGAAGAGAGGAAGGAAGGAAGAAGGGAGGCAGGGAGGGCTGAAGGAATGAAAGAAAGGAATGGAAAGGAAGAAAGATGAAAAGAAGGAAAGAAGAAAGAGATGCAGGGAGGGAGAGAGGGAAAGAGGGAGAGAGTGAAGGAATCACATTATCACCAACTGGACTTAAATGACATCTATATAACTCTCCACTGAGCAACAGCAGAATGTACAAATTTTTCAGTTGCACATGGAACATATTTCATAATTTGTTCTTTGAAAAGGTTAAAAAATAATAAGCCTTTAGCTATACTAAAAAAGAAAATAGTGGGGAGATAGATTACCAAATTGAGGAATCAGAGGGGGACAGCAACACCAACTTTACAGAAATTTTAAAATAAAGAAACATTATAACAATGTTATGCCAACACTTAGACTATTTAGATAAAATGGACATATTCATAGTAAGGCATAAATTTCTGAAAGTAACCCAAGAAGTAATAAGCAATCTGAATAAATCTATAACAATTAAGTTGATATACTAATTAAAAGTATTCAAAGAGAAACACAGCCCCAGATAGTTTTACTGTGAATTCTGTCAAACAATTTAAAAGGAAATAACACCAATCCTGTGCAAGCTCTTCAAGGAAGCAGAGAAGGTGAGAACATTTAACATCTCATTTTAAGAGGTTACAATGACCACAATGCTAAGGCCAAACAAACATATCAGTAGAAAAGAAAGCTGTAATTCAATATCTCTCATAAATATAGATGCAAGTTCCCCAACAAAATACTATCAAACCAATCCAACAACATACAAATAGGATTATATATCATAACCAAATTGGATATAGTGTTGGAATGCAAGGTTGGATTACACCCAGAAATAAACTAATATAATATACCATATCAATAAAATAAAGAACGAAAATCACATGATTCTTTAGATGCAGCATTTGACAAAATATTATACTCATTTGTCACAAAAAATCTCAACAAACTAGAGATTAAAAAAATAATTTTCTCAAACTAATAAAGGGCATCTACAAAAAACCTATTGCTAATATTGCACATAAAAAAAATTGAATACTCTCACCGAAAGACTGGGAGCAAGGCATAGACAGTTGATTTTACAATTTTTATTTAATATTTACTGGAGATTCTAGCTGATGCAATTAGACCCAAAAAAGTGTTTGGATTATAAAGAAAAAAGTAAAAATGTTTGTATTTGTTGAAGAAATAATTATTTATGTAGAACATTCTAAAGAACCCACAAAATGCTACCAGAAATAATAAACAAGTTCAGCAAGGAAGCAAGATAAATGATCAATATATAAAAAATCAATTATATTTTTATACATTAGAAAGAAACAATCTAAAAGTAAAATTAAGAAAACAATTTCAGTCATAGCAGCATCAAAGGAGTAGAACATAGAACATTGAGGAATAACTTTAACAAAAGAAGGGCAATATTTGTGTACTGAAAACTACAAATAATACTGTGAGAAATTAAAGATCTAAATAAATAGGGAGACATTCTGTGTTCACGGTTTTGAAGACTTAATTTATTAAGATGACAATGCTATCCCAAATTGAGCTATAGATTTCATACATTCTTTATCAAAATCTCAGCTGGATTTCTGTAGAAATTGCCAAGCTTATCCTAAAATTCATACGGGAATACAAGGGACCCAGAATAGACAAAACGATATTGATAACAAAGAATAAAGTACTCACACTTCTCAATTTTAAAACTTACTACAAAGCTACAATAATCAAGACAAGTGGTACTAGTATAAGGGCACATATGCAGATCAGTGGAATGGAATTTGAGAGTCCAAAAGTAAACCTATACTTTATGACAATTAGTTTTCAACAGGAATGCCAAGAAAGTTAAAAGGGTGAAAGAATAGTCTTTTCAACAAATGATGCTTGAACTATAGGGTATCTACATGCAAAAGTAAAGTTGAATGTCTTTTTTATACTGTACAAAAAAACAAACAAACAAACCTGAAAATGGATCATAGACTTAAACATAACACCCAAATCTAAAAAACCTTTGGAAGAATATATAAAAGAATTTATCATCTTAGTTAGGCAATTGCTACTTAGCTAAGACACCAAAAACATAAGCAACAAAATAAAGAAATAGATACTCTGGACTTCACTCTAATTTCAAAAATTTGGGCTTCAAAGGAAGCCATCAAGAAAGTGATAACTATATAGAAATGCAAATGACTCAGAAAATCTAAAATAATTTTGAAATAAAGTAAGAAAACATATTCATCAATTGTCAAAATTTTACTATAAATCTACGATAATCAAGGTAGTATGATAATGGCATAAGGAAAGGCAGTGGACAGAACTAAGATGAGAAATTAATCCTTATACATGTGGTCAACTGATTTTTGACAATGAAGCCCAGCCAAGTCAGTGAGGGAAAAGATAGTCTTCCCAACAAATCGTGCTACGAAAATAGGATGCCCATATGCAAAAATATAAATTTAGATCTTTATCTCACACCATACATAAAAAATAACTCAAAATTTATTGAAGACCAACATTTAACAGATGAACTATGAGAAATACCGGAGAAAAACAAAATCTTCAAGACCTTGGGTTACACAAAGATTTCTTACATATAACATTACAAGCACAATTCATTAAAAACTTATAAATTCAACATCATCAAAATAAGAAACTGCTGTGCTTTAAAAAAGACCCTTTGAAGACAATGAAATGCCAAGCCATATAAGGGAAAAATCATATTTGATAAAGGACTTGTACCCAGAATATACAAACCAATTTTTCAATCCAATAATAAAAAGACAAATAAAATTAAACATGGAGAAAGGATCTGAATATTGAAAAATATACAAACGTCTAATTAATAAGCACCTAAAGAATGCTCAATATCATTAGTAGTTAAGAAAATTCAAATTAAAATCACAATGATATATGATTATTTTACCCACTAGGAATGCCTATAATAAAAAGGAAAGACAGTAACAAGTGTTGGAGAGGATGAAGAGACACTAGAAATGCACACACAGGTAGTGACAACATAAAATGGTATGATCAATTCAAAAAATAATTTGGCAATTTCTGAAAATGTTAAAAATAAAATTACAGATGACCCAGCAGTTACATTCCTAGATATTTACTTAAAAGAAATGAAAAACATGTCCACACAAAAATGTATTATTTATAATAACCAGAACTTTAAGCAATCCAAAATTTCCATCATTTGGTGAATGGGCAAGGAAAAGATGGCATATTCATATAGTGGAACATATCTCAGCAATAAACAAGAATATTCTACAATATGGAAGCATCCTCAACATACTGTGCTATTGAGAGATGCTAAATGCAGAGGAAAACAGATAAATGGGTGCCTTGGACTGGAGTGAGACCAGGAACTGACTACAAGAGACAAAAGGGGTATTTGGGGGATGATAGATGTTCAAAACTAGATTGTTATAATGTTTATACAACTCTGTAAATGTATTTAAAGTCATTGGATTGTACATTTAAATGAGTCAATTTTATAATATATACATTTCAACTCAGTAATGGTGTTAAAAAGTGTGACTTGATCAAGGTAAATAGTAAGTGTAAAAGCCCTTTGTGATATAGGAAACGGTAATCTAAATGACATCTTTACAATAAATACCATATTCATCTGCCTTTGTAAATGTTCCTAAATCTAGAACTAAAGAAAAAAGATTCAAAATGCAATTAGTGAAAGCAAGTTTTCAGTATATAACGCAGCACTCTAATTGTGACTTAATATGGGGATAGATATTTTGTTTTTAATTTTTAAGTGGTGGGCAACATTGCCTTCAGGCTATCTGCCGTAGGTATTGTTATCTCTCTACAGAGCTTTTGATTAAATATTGAATAGTAGTGAGTTTGATGTTATAATCCCTGACAAGTATCTTGAGTGCAGTTACTTTATGTGGCTGATTAGGTGGGGAGCCAAAAGCTTTAACAGTCAATTGAACTGGAGTCAGGATTATTTTCTTCTTGAGAAAGTTAAGGAGGTTAAAAAAAACCACATGCTGGAGTAGTAAGCCATCTCACTTTATTTCTTGACTTTATGGTTTCTCAAGCAGAACAGGTGAACAGATTCTAAAAAGCCAACCACTTCTGATCATATTTGTCCCAGAAAGTACTACAGAATAAAAACAGCATAGAAAACATTTTTACAACTATGCGTGTTCCTTTTCATAGCGATTTTCATGGTTAGAATTGATATTAACTACGAGAATAATAATTAATTTGGGATTGTTACCTGGGCCTATTTTGAAGCATTTACTGAAATTGACTATTGGGACAGGAGATCACAAAGCTAGAGCAAGTGTACGACTTTCTCCAAACCTGACTGGCCAAACTTTTCCCCAGGGGATGTTGAAGTTCTGAACCCAAGAGAGATGGTGGAAAACTTCCTGAATCTTGGAGCTCTGGGCAGCTTCCCGTGCCATTTCCCTGTGTGGTGATGTTCTCTAGGCCTTACAATAGAAAAACCTATCTCAATTTGGAGAGCTACATATTCAAAGACCAATAAAATAACACTTGGTTCAATTGTTTTCCAAATAATATATTATGTTGCTTTTTCTCCTTTTCCTCCACACCTGAACCTTCTCTAGATCTGTGAAATTAGGAGTTGCAAAGGTCCATCACAGCTTCTTTTGTTTCTCTGTCCCCAGAAGAAATTTCTCTGACTCTGTATAACTTTTGCTATTTGACCTATATACCTTAGTCTATGGTATATTTGAAATCATGTAACTGTGAGCTAGTTTAAAATATTAATACATGAGATTATTGAAGGTGATTTGAGGAGTTATTAATACACAGTATATGTCCCCATTTGCGAAAAAGGCAATGCTTCATAGACCATAATTACCTGAGTATCTCAGGATCAGGTCCTCTAGATCTGCTTTGTACTATATGGGCCTAACATGATGGCATTTAGCATTAACATAGAAAACAAAAATACAGCATTACTTTGTATTAGAGAAAATAATGAGAATCTATAATTTTTGTATACCATGACAAATACTAATAAATGGATCCTACCTAAATATGACTGTACTGTTGAGTCTTCATATAAATTAAATCTTTTTTTAAAAATTTATTTATTATTATTATTATACTTTAAGTTCTAGGGTACATGTGTATAACGTGCAGGTTTGTTACATATGTATACTTGTGCCATGTTGGTGTGCTGCCCCATCAACTCGTCAGCACCCATCAACTCGTCATTTACATCAGGTATAACTCCCAATGCAATCCCTCCCCACTCCCCCCTCCCCATGATAGGCCCCCGTGCGTGATGTTCCCCTTCCCGAGTCCAAGTGAGCTCATTGTTCAGTTCCCACCTATCTTATTGAGAAAATCAAAATGTCTCAACTCAATACAAAGATGCTTGGAAAAAACAAAATCTAAACAATTTTTATATCTCCTGGTTTATTAATTGTAGCATTTAAATTCTCTTAGGTTTTGTTTTCTCAAGTCCAAACAGGAGTTAATTACACATAATCATAAGATTACCAGGAACATTGAACCAAATAATGCATAAAAGGTACATAAAAGTTGCCTGGTGCATTGTTGCCTCTCAATTAGTCATTATTATTTACATAGTAAGTCACTGGTAATTTTAAAAAAATCCTAATTTTGACTAAAAAAAAGTGCTGAAAAATGAACATTTAGAAATAAATCATTCTTTCAGTGTTAAAGAGAATCAAGCATGCTTGTCAGCCAAGGGAAAAAAGCGGTGTTTAATAGGTCTTAGAACACATTTTCTTTAGTTCTGAGAAGCAAGTATTACTAGTTCTGTTGAATCTTACTTTGGAACTCAACTATTGTTGGAAACAACTATTGTTGAAGTATATTTTTTCTTTTTGGATGGGAAGATATTTAGAGTGAAGAAGAGCCTACAAAATCTAGAATACCAAAAGCTGCATTTGGTTGAAATATGCTCTATGCTTTTATGTAAACCCTCCAAATAAAAACAATTTGCAAGAAATAACTGCCAATAGATTTTTAAATCTCCAATTAAGCTATTTTGCTGCTTTTATAATTACTAGCAACTGCCATCAATTATTTATTCTGAGGTTAGTAATAATAAACATATTGTTAAATATTCAGTGTGTAAAAAAGATTTTGGCTTTTTACCAGATAACCCTTTCTTGCAATCACATATGCAAAACATAGATGTAACTTTAACTTCTAAGACAAACTATTTATTGACTACATCACAAAGACATTAGAAATAGATTATAATAAAAACTGACTACAAATTGATAATGCAACAAGAAGGACTCTTAGTGATACAATGAGAGAGTTCAGGTTTGAGGGACATATTTCTTCAGTTAAGGATTAATTAAGCAATTTCAGCCCTGAGGAAGGCTGCGTTGGCTGGCAGCTTGACTGTATTAACAGATGAGCTTGTTTTGCAAGCAAATGAGTAAACAAATCTGTTAACTACAATTAATTTGGTTTTTGCACATTGATTCACCACATTTTTATTTACCAAATAATTCTCATCTCCACTTAAACATAGAAGTCTGACTGCACAAATATTAGCTATGTCTTAGCTGATATGAATAAGAAGTTGAGCAAAAACATTTCACTTCAGTGTCCAGTGGTACTTGGTGCATTGGTAGCTCTTAGTTGCATGTTGCTATAAAGGATCTTCCTTAAAACTATGCCACATTAATTAACTGATTTCACTAATAAGTCTCCTTTATGCATTATTTATCTAGTTAAGTGCATAATGATGTATTAATAAGTTGTATAGAAAGAGAGGCTGTGGAGTAGTATTTTTTCTCTGATTATCAAAAGTATACGCCATTGATATTAGTGATTAAGCCAATTTTTTGTGCTATGCATGCCTTAAAATAATTTTTATAAGAACATCATTTCAATAAAACAGATTCATTTGTTTTTTATAACAAACACTTCTGTAGCACTTACTAAGCAACAAACACTGTGGTAAGTGCTGTATTAACTCAGTTATCCTCCAAATAACTATATGACTTGACTATTATTCCCATTTTAACAATGAAGAAATTGGGACATAGATATAAAGTAATTCACTGAGAACACAAACTGGCAAGTGGGTTTGAACCTAGATAGTTAAGTCACATGCTACAGCCTCGAAACCTGCTGGTTCTTTCAATCCTGCCTTCCTAGAGTTCCTTTCAGACCTGTACACTCGAGAATTCTGTTGACCAAAACCAATTTCCTATCTCTCCACTTTTCTGGAAAGAGCTTGTCTGTTTAGAAGTGACCTTTTTTTCTTAGCACATACAATGAAGACCATAGGGGCAGACTCAGTTTCCCTAAAATATGAGCCCAAGGAGAGCAAAGGTAGAGTAGATAAAACACAAACTGAACTTGAAACTAAGTTTTATTTTGCCCCTTGTTTTTCGTTGTGCATAACCCAATGGAGTACCTTTTCTTGATTTCCTTTGACTTATAAGCAGAGGTTCACATCATGTGAGGTTTTAGAACTGTTCACATCACACAAACAGAGTTTGGCTTATCAGAGTAGAGTCATGTTTTAAAGGGTCTTGAATGTTGAGTTTGAGGTGTTCTAAGTGCAACAGAATAGGGGAACACTGAAGATTCCTGGGGAGAGAAATGGAAGATGAAAGCCGTTTCATCTGGTCTCTTGAAAGGTGCTGAATGAATTGGAGTAGAACACAAATATGGCCAGAGACCAGCTACACAGCTAACTGGGATGAGGAGGTGAGACGGGGGAGTAGATAAGAAGATAGGTCTAAGGCAATTCAAGAGCCTCAGCCCCGCATAACTACAAGAATGTAGTTTTATTCACGTCACCAGATGAGAGAAATCTTGTTTGGGAGAAGAGAGAAAGAGGGAGATGGCACAGAGTGGAAAGAGAGAAGATAAGTGTGACTTTAAACAATATACATAAAGACTTATTTCAATCACATTAGCATATTGAGACTAAAAACTGTCAAGATTTTTAAAGTAGTGTGAGCATATTAGCTGAGATGTATAACAATTATTTTTTGTTTTTTCTATGTCAGTACTGGTCTGTGCAAAGCAGCTTTTTCACCAATACTATTTTTCCTTACTGTTACTAGTCCTACTCTGTGAGATAAACAATTTAAACTGGTGTCTTTTGTAACGTTCTCATGGAGCCCAAAGTTTTTTTTTTTCATAGCATTTATCATAATTTATAATCATATGCTCATTTATTATAGGTTTACTTGTTAAATGTTTCCTCTACTAGACTGAAACTTTAATGAAGACATAAACTTCATCTTATTTTGCAGCCATGTACACCCAGTTGTTAGCATAGTTTAGAGCTCAAGATGAATAAATAAATGATTCAAGTTTTTTGTCCTCATTAAAAGCTAAGATTTTTAAAAATCTTAGACTCAAAAACTGAGGCAATACCTGGATGATTTTATTCACCTCATTATGTTGAAAAATAAAATAAATCTGTAAACTTCCTGGGCTTTTATTAGAAATTAAAGGTTAGGAATAGTTGTAACTAGGTTAGCAGTGAATTGCTAAATTTAAACACTTCCCTTCCAAGTGGTTAAACTCTGTTAACATCTCAACTGTTCAGGTTCTTGTACATAAAGTATTTATGGATATAAAAGGTTATAATGTAACGCTGTAATAAGCAGAGAAAGAAGCACTACTCTGTGTCAGAGAGATTTGCATTACTACTAATAGAAGTTAACCTCACAGCTGGAGTGCTGCAAGAAAGAAAAATATTTTTTGAGATGGAAAAAACGTGCATTCATAAAAAGTTCAAATACTTCAATCAAAGTATAGTACGATATACACTAATTTTTTTCACAGATGAAAGGCCCAAATAAAGTAAGCTTTAAAAAAATCAAAATACAATAAAGGTCTGTGATCCAGAACATCTTCAATCACAGCCTCTTATTCTGCTCTGTCATCTAATTTCACCATTCTCCACTCCAGTGCCTTTGACCTTCGGAGAACAATAATGCCAATGACTTTTACAGTTATTTGCCCCATTGTGCCACTGTAATTGAGTTCACCTACAGACCTATTTGATATTGTATTAATAATTATTTATGCTAGAAGTATTCTAGCTACACTAATACGTCTTTGTAAAATCTCATCAAGGAACTTTAAAAAAGATGTTTTGTGTTAATGATGAGGAGGTGTCCTCAGCTATATTGAATTTCTCACTATTGTTTGAATTCTAAAAATGTATTTATATTTATGCTTAGAAATAAAAATTTAAAAACATGTACATTATAAAAATTTAAATACCGTTATTTTCATGAAATTAAAGAAAAATTATCTCTGTGTCCCTACAACTTGATGTGAACAGGAAAAAAATGTGTTTTCCCTTTAACGATGAACAAAAATGTTTCAGTAATTTTAAATGTTTTATGCATTCTCTAAGGTCTTATCAACCCAATGCTTGTTTAAAATATAGTTAATAGAAGACAATATGTATGTAGCTTTAAATAGCCTCTATAACACAAACATTTTCCAATCATTAATGTCTTAAGCAAAAAGACCAAAAGTAGAAAATAACATTCTTCGAAAAATATCTTTCTTGCAACACGTGTCCAAACTCTTCTGTATGGCAGATGTGTAACTTCCAGAAATAGTAACACAGTGCCAAAATCTCTATGTAACAAAGGAGGTCCAAATTTTTATTTGCCTCAAATAATACTCAACACAACAGAATCCCAATGCATAGAACATTGTAGACAATTAGAATTTCATTTTTAATGTAATTTTATTTCTTCACCAAACTTAAGATTTGTAAATGTATCCATTTCAGTTGGATAATTTGCTTAGGTATTCTAAGCAGGTTTTGACCCTATAGTTAACAGAGGCTTTCTCTCAATTATGCACAAGAGCCCAGAAGAAAGTTTTTGTGGCTGACACTGGTGAGCCTGGCAGATGAGAGTGACTCAGGGCAGTGTGACACATGTCCCCGAAGTGTATCAGGTCTAAGCCTGAATGCACCTCCTGTAACTTATGTGGGCTGCAAGTGCTGAGGGGGGCAGCGATTGAAGAGAATGAAAGTAGTCCAGATGTTTCTAGGCAATTATTGGCCTACCCACAGCCCATACATGAATTAGACCTTGTTCAGACAATGACTCCACATATACTGCTCAGATGATAAGCATGGGATTTTTCTCCACTCCCTACTATCTCTCAATGAAGTTACTGTTTACATTTTAAGCATGTCTCCAATTTGTCTACATTCTTCCTCTCCAACTGCATCAGACACCTACCATGTCAGTCACACTGCTCATTGCTGTTCTGTACTCATAGACATTCCTTTCGTACTGTGTTTCATGTGCCCCTTCCCCTAAAATTAATGTCCACCTCAACACCCCTACCTTCTATGTCCATCTTTGTATATGTAATTCAGTACAAAGGCTATTATCCTACAAAGTCAAGGTTAAGTTCACTCCTTCTACTATTTCTTCTCCAGTTTCAGGCCTTCCCAGTTTGTACTTTAATTTTATTCGTTACTTTGCAATTTAGTATATAAGTGTGTTCTTCATTGTTTGAAGCTCATAAGGTAGTCACTGAACTGAACTGTGAAGTCTTCCAGTTCAAGGCCCGTGTTTTGTGCTTCCTGGTCTCTGGAATTTGGTTGCTAGAAGTTCTGGATGTCACACTGATGGGGCAGGTTTCTCACTAAACTAATTTTCCATGCTGGCAACTAAAAGGGAGTTTAAAATGTCAGTAAAGACAAAGACAAGTGGAGACTAATGTTGTGCTGTCATTAGTAGGGCAAGAATGTGGTAAAGTCCCTATATTTGCCCAATGAAATACCAACGATGATCACTACCACCATAATTTGCATTTATTGGGCTTCTACTTCGTACCTACTTTGGTTCTAAATCAGGGGTTTAATATGAACATAAATGCATTTAGTCAGAATAACAACACTGTTAAGTACGTATTATTATCTCTATTTTCGGGAACATAAGGAATTTCTCAAAGACCATTCAGAAGGTAAGACTGGTGGAAATGAAATCAAAACATAATTTGACCTGATCATAAAACTTTTTACAACAGAACTCAGAAAGAATTTAGACCTCTAAAAACTATATATTTGCTCACTAAAAAACCCATCCACCAATTTTATATTGTAAATTATGAGTTGCATTGTATTTTAAAACAGTCATTCAATCAAGCCCTGTTGAGCTCCTTAGTAAAGAAGGAATTAAATATCCAGTCCTTATAATAAAAAAAGAAAATATAGATGGAGAGAAATCAAGTGTTAAAAAAAATTGTATTAGAAATGTCTTAAAACAATTTGTGATGAGTTCAATACCTGATGCCGTGAGATTATATCAAGGCTTACTGTAGTTGTAGGCTGAAAGTTTTAAGCACTAGATTCGATAGGAGAAAGACTTTGGAAAAGGAATGGAAAGCTTTTCTGTCATCAGAAGGGAAGGCCTCAGATGTGAGAGATCTATATAAGTAAAGCGCAGTTCCTGGTTTAGACGACATTGAGTAAACTCATTTGGCAAAAGGAGAGAATTCACACAGGGAGTGATGAATGGAAGAGTATTAAGTTGTCCCAGGGAAAGAAGAACGACAGCTTCTTAGGCTAACCAGTGAGGAAGGAAAAGTTAGAGCTAAATGAATTTTCTATGAACATGCCTCACTTCTTTCCAGTTCCTTTATTTCGTTTTTTATTTCTTCCCTGGGTCTTTTTGTTTTAGAGGTCTTTGGAAACTTTTGCCTTGTTTGTGTTATTTTATAAGTTTCTGACAAACCACGAACTATGACATTGTCTACTGATATTTCTCTATTCCTTTTTTACAACATATGAAAAAAAATTTAAGTGTAACGTATCATCAGGCAATGTGATGTAGCAAAAAAAGTGTTTATGGATTTTAAAGGCAAACAGAGGTGGATTTGACACCAGTTCACCCAGTTCACCCATTTAGTGGCAAGTTGCTTACTCTCCATGTATCTCACATTCTTCATCTGTCAAATGGGAAAAAGAATAACTACTTGGCAAGTAAATTGGATGTGAAGATTAGGAAATACATATGTAAAGCACTGTTTTTTCACAATGTAGCAAATGCAATACTAGATCTGGGTATTATCAATTTTTTCAACATTCATGTCAAACAAAGTTTATATTTTATGCCAGAAACTCTCCTTCTTGCCGAAGTGCAGCAACAAAAACAAAACAGAACAAACCTAGTCTATATGCTATCAAGGAACTTATATTCTAGTTAGGGAGATAGACAACAGTCAGATTATAAGTATGTAATATAGTTCAGCTATATTTCAATGCTGTGAAAAAATAAAAAATACAAGATAGGCTAAGAGGATAAGAGTAGGGCTTGGAGTACAAAGAGTTCATATACAGTGGTCAGGGAAGTTCCAAAATATATTTATTTTTAAGGAAGAAAATACCATATGTAAAAATCTGCTGTATAAAATACTTGTCAACGTCATAATACATAAATAGTTTTGAATACTGCAAAAAGAGTATCAACTTTGTAAGAAGTTACTTCACATAAAATTACACCACAGAGGATCCATGCAAATATTTTTAGATAATTCATGTTTTGTCAAAGGCCGCAAAACAAAAAATGTTAAATCTAAAGTGTTTGAAACCGATGACTAATAAAGATCAATGAGGGACAAAAGCAAATTATCTTTGAAACTGTGATTCCAGCCAATGAAAAAAGATGATACAATTTATTTTAATCCCTACTTTGTATTCTGTAGACAACTATTAAATGAGTTGAGTACTATTTCTATTGTACAGTGGTTAAAAGGGAAGTCCCAGGAAACAAAATATTTGGGTTCAAAATTTTGATTTTTCCTAGCTGTGTGACCTAGCTTATGGAATTTATATGTTACTATCTTGATAACGCCATTTTTGGGGAAATTTTGTTATTATGAGAATACCAATACACCCTATGACAAAAATTATCTATTATTTTCAACGAATTGAAAATACTCAGATCTAATATTGCATTTTGCGATGCTGCAAAAAACAGTGCTTTACATATGTATTTCCTAATCTTCACATCCAATTTACTTGCCAAGTAGTTATTCTTTTTCCCATTTGACAGATGAAGAATGTGAGATACATGGAGAGTAAGCAACTTGCCACTAAATGGGTGAACACAGTTATCTATTTGGAAATAGAGTAGTAGTATATGCATGCACTAAGCTCACTCAAATGTCAGGTATAATAACATTTCTTACTTAGCTAAAGTAAGTGAAGCAAACAATGATCTACCAAGTATAGTGATTACGCAGGATGCTTTCTATGGTCTTTTTCCATTTTAATTCCATGACTTTTTTTTTTTTTCTTTTTTTTTTTTTTTTTGAGATGGAGTCTCGCTTTCTCGCCCAGACTGGAGTGCAGTAGCGCGATCTCGGCTCATTGCAACCTCCACCTCCCGGGTTCACGCCATTCTCCTGCCTCAGCCTCCCAAGTAGCTGGGACTACAGGCGCCTGCCACCATGTTCAGCTAAATTTTTGTATTTTTAGTAGAGACGGGGTTTCACCGTGTTAGCCAGGATGGTCTCGATCTCCTGACCTCGTGATCCACCCGCCTCGGCCTCCCAAAGTGCTGGGATTACAGGTGTGAGCCACCGCGCCCGGCCTCTTTTTCTTTTATGTGTTATGGCCCACCTCATTCTACAATTAATTTGAAGCAACTAAATCTTTAAGCTCTATGATGGAAAATAAAAATTATTTTTTAAAAAAATTGTTTGTTCTTCCTCATTCATAGCCTTAGGTCCTTTTACAAAATCTCATGGCTAAAAGTCATTAGGTTATATACAATTATTCTTTTTGAATTTGGGAAATGCTGCTTTCCTAGAACTTTTCTTTTATAAAGAAAACACATACAACATACACATATGTATGTTAAGTATGTATGTTATAGCTAAGGACATGACAAAACAGTAACACTTTATGTGTATTATCTCAAGTAACTGATAAGTTGTCAAAAATTTTACAGCGTGATTTTTAAATTTTCTGAAATACTATTACATTTTTATTTTTAGATAAATCATATCTACTTGGCATTCAATTAGTTTGTTTTTACAATAAAATGACTTCTTTTTTAAGTGATCAGAGGAGAATAAGCAAATAAAAATTGATTTGAATTCTTTTCCTAAACCTGTCCACAAATGAGGGATTTTTTTAGATTATAATCCACATTCTAATTTCTAGTGAGTCATCTTCCTTCCAATGACACATAATACAAACAGAATGTAGGGACTCATCCTCCAGCTAATGCATTGTTTAGAAACTTAGTAAGTGAATAAAAGCACGTGGCCATGAGGACACAAAAATATCTAAGCGCTGCAGAAACAGCCACATAATTTGCTCCTTGATTTATTGCATCTTTGGCAGGCAATGCTCTGAGCTTCCATGCATATATGGGCAATTGGGGCATCTGTGATGAAGTGCTGTTGACAGAAGTATGGCCCGTGGTAACATGATTGCTCTAATAAGGAACCATGGTAAGTCAGACAGCTGTATCAATGGTTATTCTCTGCTTTGATATTTCAAAATGTCAAGACACCATCACAAACTGTCAGGGGAAACAATTTAAAGCTGTAGGGAAAGAAAAGAACACTTCTATCGGCAGTTCTTTAATCGGGTCATTGTTTAAGACATCCCTAATCACAGATATAATATATGCTGTTCTGTAACATATTTAAAAAACATAGGATTTCACCGAAAGCTGAAGACCAACTTCATCTTATTTTACAGTTATCACTTATTTTGCCTCATAAGATGTTATAACTTAACCCTTCTAGGTTCACAGTGGAATTGTCATGACAATGGTTAAGAACTTATAAATATAGTATTACTTCACATAAGAACTCATACTTCTAATAATAAAAATTGTATCAGAGAAGCCAAAAAGGTCTTAACTTTATGCTAAATTCAGCTATGTCATACTGGAAGGCCTAAAAATGAGGGAAGTATTAATTTATTCCACCCAGTTCACATTTTGGTACTTCCTAGCTTATAGTGAAAAAAGGCATCTTGAAGCAATAACTAACTAATTTATAAAAGTGACTAACTAGTAATGAATAAGTAATTATTTATTTGACTCATCCTGTCTTATCTCTCTTTCTATGCTCCAATTTATCAAATATTGATCTTTGATAGAATTAATGACTTGTGCAGTGATAACATCATGGAAAAAATGATACATCTACTAATTATAATATATTCAGTATATTTCATCAATATTTTAATTTGGAAATTAGTTCATATGATACAATATAGATTAAATTGTAAAAGAAAATAGCAACATGCACCCAACAAATTATATATACTACCTTGTAAGGTAATGTCTTTTTCTTTTATGTATATAATCAACAAATACATTTATAGGTTACAGTGTACTATAACTAAAGTAAACATGTAGATTTTTCTCAACCAAAGTTAGAAATTTTACTAACCAGATATAATTTTGCTAGCAAAGAAGGAAATAAGGATACTACACGAACGGTAATTTAGTCCTGGCAGTTTAATGGAATGGCCAAACTAAGCCTGAAAACACTGATGCATTTTGTTGCATATGGAAATACAAAGAAATCATTAAATATTGTTACATTTGATGACAAGAATTATGAGCATGTTAAAAATTCGATCAAGTTTCCTTGTCAGTTCAATAACGATAATTTTAACATGTTCATACCAAAAACCCAGTGAACCATGGAATTGCATTCAACAAACAGAATGAAGCCAGACGCTAAGTCTGATTAAGAAAATATTAAATATATTTACCATTTATTTACGTTTTCAGCTGTATTGCACTTAAGTAAAAGGATAGTTCTTTAAAATTCATATATACAGCACCCTTCTTTTTTACAGTCTTCCACATTAACTTACCCAACAGCATTGCACTTGCTGCTAATGAAAAGAGAGCAGGCTGTACAAATCTTCTTAAGTCTCCTGTGGCAAGAAAACTATTACAGAAATGAATAGAAGGAGGTCTCCGGAGCTTTTCTCTTGCCTTCTTGTTTTACCAAAGGCTGTTAGGATCACACTGAGAACTGTCAAAGCTGAATAAACCACTGACAATTGGGTTTATACCCTTTGGGCAGTCAAGCTTTCATATGGGATGATTCGACTTTGAGCACTAATATATTAGAAACAATGTGAAAACTCCCAGTGACTGGAGCCTGGCTTATAACTGTAGACAAAGACGAACTTTTCTGCTAGTGCTTTGCTAGGAAAGGCTTGTCAAAGAGAGTTAATTCAAGCAGCCTGAAATTACATCAACCCTGTGCATTTAAGTACTGTTAATCTGCAGCTTTGCACATTGTATTTTCAAAGCAGTCCAGCTGAAGGGTGGGAGAATAACTAGGTTTACAGAATCATTTAGAAATGTTAAATTTCTTAACTCCCAACTTTGACAAGAAAATGCTCATTAGTGTTATGGGATGAGAGAGGAGAAAAAAAATTTGAAAGACAAATGAAGATTACTATTTTATATTATTTTATGACACATTTAATTTTTTCAGAATAAATGAGCAAATTCATTGATGAATAAAATTATAAAAATGTAGATATATATGTAAAGTATTACTAGGTCAAGACCTCCGTCTTCATTTTATAGAGTACAGATGAATACTTCTTAATGAGTTTTGGAGCTCTCATTTACATAGAAAACATTACAAATTCACTATCAATATGAATCATTTGAAATGCTTATTTTCAATTTACACATAGGTAGACTCTTAGAAAATATACATCATATTTGTCAAATACTAAATGCATATATTCAATAACTCTGTATTTGAATGTGTGTATATACATATATATAGCAAGAGAGAGAGAGACAGATTGAGAGAAAGAGAATGAAAGAGAGAAAGAGAGAGAGAGGAGAGTGAGAAATTTTTCTATGTCAAATAGGCTGGGATAGTAAAATAACTGATTTAACAGAGTTTGTGAATATTATCTGGCCTTCAGAAAAAATTTTAAGCTATATGGATGTTCATGCATGTAAAATGCATGTTCATGGTGAGATGCATGTTAGTTGTATGTTTTCTGCACAGAAGAGTAAACATTTTAAGCCTGTTT
Organism: Chlorocebus sabaeus; assembly: GCF_047675955.1. Classification (NCBI taxonomy): domain Eukaryota; kingdom Metazoa; phylum Chordata; class Mammalia; order Primates; family Cercopithecidae; genus Chlorocebus; species Chlorocebus sabaeus. The sequence goes on from NC_132918.1 coordinate 67,331,162, forward strand.
TTTCTACTTACTAGCTGTGAAAACTTCAACAATTCACTGAAAAACTTAATTTCAATTTCTGTAAAACAAAAATAATAATGCCTAGAGAGCTATCAAGATTAAATTATTTTGCTCATGTGAAAGACGACATAAAGTAGGTGGAACAAATGTTTTTTCTGGACTAAGAATTTTACAAGATGGTAAATATTTATCTTTAAAAACTTATTTTGTGTTTTTATTATGTGTTTGGCTCAGTGATCCTCCGCCCAATTGATGTAAGTTTCTTAATCCTACCCTTAACTAGAATTGTCATGTTAACCTACACTGTGGAATTACTCAACTTTGTGAAATGTCTTAAAGAAAAATTGTTTAAATATGTGCCTTGACATATTAAGTTGATGAACTCATATTATATGTTTATACTGGAAACATCAGTAATTATGCTTCATTTCCTCTTTGAGGAACTCAGATTAATAAGTCTTACATTTTGAGTTACGCTTCTCAATTTCAGAGCTCTCTAAAAATTAAGAAATCAGTTCACAGTAATATGAATTTAAGCTGAACTCAGTAATCATCTCTTAATTTTACTTAATGCAGTGTGCATATTCATGGCAAATTAGCTGATTTAGCTGACCGCTGCTCAGGTCACGGATCAATTCACCAAATGTATTTATCTATTGCTCCAAAGTCATACACTGGTGAACCACAAAATTAGGATCTCTTCTTTTGGAGAAGCATTGGTTCCTTGATTTTTATTTTAAAGAGAAAGAAAACTTTTCTCTTTTAACTTAACCATTTCCATCCTCTATTTAAAATGAGAGAATTAGAGAAAGTAAAATATTTAAGTCTATTAGTTATTTTACATTCTTTATATACACAAAACACTTTTACATATATCTATTCAATGCTGCGTATCATGTACAAGAAATTCAACACGTAAAGTAGTCTACATGGAGTCACCCATTAGTTTGTAGATATTGCAAAGTTGAAATTTAATTCATTAGATTTTAAAGATAAAAAGAAATGGAAAAGTTTTTGAAATTTTTATTTGTTTTCTCTAACATATATTTTTACACAGAATGTTCATATGAACTGATTTATTTTCCTGTAGCACTATGTTAAAAATTATTCTCTCAGGCTAGGCACAGTGGTTCACACCTGTAATCCAAGAACTTCCGGAGACTGAGGCGGGCGGATCACTTGAGCTCAGGAGTTGGAGACCAGCCTGGCTAACAAGGTGAAATCCCGTCTCTACTAAAACTACAACAATTAGCCGGGCGTGGTAGCTTGTACCTGTAATCCCAGCTACTAGAGCGGCTGACGCAGGAGAATGACTTGAACCCAAGAGGCAGAGGTTGCAGTGAGCCGAAATTGCGCTACTGCACTCCAGCCTGGGTGACAGAGCGAGACTCTGTGTCTAAAGAGTAAAAATAAAACATTAAAAAATTACTTTCTCATTTTGAAGCATCTTCCACAAAAACATTTTTAAGAAGCCATATCACACTGCAATGTGCGGATCTACCATAATTATTTAAATTCAAATACCTGATTGGACTTGTGGATTAATACCAATTTGACCCTTCTGAAAAAAACATCAGTTTGAGCATGCCTGAGAAATATCTTGTGAATCTACGATTTCTTTCTTAACCTAAATTTTTCCAAATGGAATTTTGGGGTCAAAGGTGATACAAATATTTCAGTTTGCACTCATGAAAGTTTGTAATAATTAATATAACACTTGGGTATAAGAAATACTGAATATTTTACTTACAACTCTACACATAGCATCAAACTTATAAATACAATAGCAAATTTATAATTTAAATATCTTTTGAGTTGCTTATATAAAAATATTGACACATTTACAGTACAGTAGAGCCATTCTCTTTTAAAGTTGTTTTTCAAGGCTCTTTCATGTATTTTATGAGTTATTAATTAATTAATTAATTAATTTATTTTGAGATAGAGTCTCGCTGTGTTGCCCAGGCTGGAGTGCAATGGCACAATCTCATCTCACTGCAACCTCCACCTCCTGGGTTCAAGCCATTCTCCTGCCTCAGCCTCAGCCTCAGCCTCAGCCTCCTGAGTAACTGGGATTACAGGTGCCCACTACCACACCCAGCTAATTTTTTGTATTTTTAGTAGAGACAGGGTTTCACTATGTTGCCCAGGCTGGTCTTGAACTCCTGACCTCACGATCCACCCGCCTCGGCCTCCCAAAGTGCTGGGATTACAGGCGTGAGCCACTGAGCCCAGTCATAAGTTATTTTTAAACTGGACATGCACATGACTATTTTTTGCATGTAATATCACTATATGTATTAATCCATTTATCTTTCTTCTATCTGTCATCTATATTTTTGTTGATACACCAAAACATATCAATTTTTTAATTTATGGTTTCAATCATTGGAGTTACGCTTAGAAAGGCCCTTTCCAAGTCAGGATTATGTATATGTCTATATTTAACTTTAGAATTTGTTACTTTTGAAGCAATATTTCTCCTGGGTTTTGTTTTACCATATTATATGAAGTAGAGAGCAAGATACTGTTTTTAATTTTTGATGTAATTAGTTCTTTGTTCTGATACCACTTGAAAAACCCACTCTTTATTCATCTGAAATGCTGCCATTATAATTAATTTTCATATGAATTTATGTCTGATTCTGGACTTTCTGTTATAATTCACTAATTAATGCCCATCTTTTTTCTGTCAATATCCACTATTATAATTACTAAAGCTGTGTAACATCTGATAGTTCAATCCACCATCAAAATTGGATTGATTCTTCTCTTTTCTTAATTATATCAATAAATATCATAAATGGCCCTAATTTTAACTTACTAAAATAGATTTAAGAGATTTAAGAGAAAAAAAGCATTCCAATATTGGCTCTATGACATAAAATATAAAAAGCAAATAAAAAAACTTTCCTGGTATTAATAAAACATTCTGAACCCAGAAACTCTTTTAGGAGGCAAGTTTTTCTTTTCTTTCTTTGCACTGACAAGTTTTTCCATAGGTACTGATTTTCTGCTCCTCCTTAAATTCCTTAAGTCTCTTAGAAAATTTACATTTTATAGTAAAATATTCAATATTGCTGGAGGGTTTCAGACATATAGTCAGGTAACTACCCTGCTTCTCACATCTAGTATTGTATATTTGTATATGCCATTTTCATTGTGAAAAATACCAGATTTCTATATATTCAATTGGCATATAATATTTTGATTTCTTTATCAGTTTTAGGTTTTCTAATTCATTAGATTCTGCTATAATTCATACGCTTGCCTTCTCTATGTTTTCCCATTGCATGAGACAAATATTTATTTCATTCCTTGTCATTTTTTCTCAATTTCATTGTTCACTGTAAAAACGCTGAAAAATATAGAAGAACAAAAAATGTGAAATTAACTATTATGTCACAATTGAAAAATAATTTTTGCTCTGAAGTATAAGAAATCTGCCTTTGATCTTGTGTTGGATTTTAGGATAAAATTAACAATGATAAACTTTAAAATTAAATAATTATTATAGTTTTAGCAATCACACTGACAAATTGCCATCTAGGAATGGTCTATTTTTCCTTCAGTATGTTGAGTTTTGCAATATTTCATGTCCTTACATAATATCCCAAAATTTTACCTTTTTACCATTTTCGCTCTTTAACTTACATGTATTTAGTTACTAGTGATATTGTGATATTTAATATACTCATTGTTCATTTGTTTTGTGACAATTCCTTTTATCATCTACTTAAGTTTCTGTTGGAAACTTTATTTTCCAATTGAATTACAAGAATTCTCAGGCAAACAGAATTTTTGACAAAATACTACAAATATATTCCCTGATTTTTCAATAGTGTTTAAAAATTCTATATGACATGGTGCCCTTTTAGATATTTGTGTGTGTGTGTGTGTGTGTGCACACATCAGAAATGTTTTCTCCTTGAGAGCCTGTGTTTCATCCTCCATTCTGATGTGCTGTGCCTTTTCTATCCCATCAGTCGGGGTGGCTATGTTTATTGCTGGGCCTCTCAGTGGAGTGTAGCTGTATTGGAATGCTATTGAGCTCAAGTGTTTTAGGGCAGTCTAAACTAGATGAGTGCTTTCTGAGTTCAGCCTTCATCTCCAGGTCCCTATTTTCTTTCTTTCCTTTTCCTTTTCCTTTTTCCTTTTTCTTTTTTCCCTTTTCCTTTTCCTTTTCCTTTTCCCTTTCCTTTCCTTTCTTAATACTTTAAGTTCTGGGATACATGTGCAGAACGTGCAGGTTTATTACGTAGGTATACAAGTGCCACAGTGGTTTGCTGCACCCATCAACCCGCCATCTACATTAGGTATTTCTCCTAATGCTATCCCTCCCCTATCTCCCCATCAGCCAACAGGCCCTGGTGTGTGATGTTCCCCTCCCTATGTCCATGTGTTCTCATTGTGCAACTCCCACTTATGAGTGAGAACATGCAGTATTTGTTGTTGTTGTTGTTCCAGTGTTTGCTGAGAATGATGGTTTCCAACTTCATCAGTGTCCCTGCAAAAGACATGAACTCACCCTTTTTATGGCTGCATAGTATTCCATGGTGTATATATGCCACATTTTCTTTATGCAGTCTATCATTGATGGGCATTTGGGTTGGTTCCAAGTCTTTGCTACTGTGAATAGTGTCACAATAAACATATGTGTGCATGTGTCTTTATAGTAGAATGATTTATAATCCTTTGGGTATATACCCAGTAATGGGATTGTTGAGTCAAATGGTATTTCTGCTTCTAGATCCTTGAGGAATCGCCACACTGTCTTCCACAATGGTTGAACTAATTTACACTCCCACCAACAATGTAAAAGTTTTCCTATTTCTCCACTTCTTCTCCAGCATCTGTTGTTTCCTGACTTTTTAATGATCAGCATTCTAACTGGCATGAGATTGTATCTCATTGTGGTTTGGATTTGCATTTCTCTAATAACCAGTGATGATGAGCTTCTTTTCATGTTTGTTGGCCGCATGTCTTCTTTTGAGAAGTGTCTATTCATGTCCTTTGCCCACTTTTTGATGGAGTTGTTTTTTTCTTGTAAATTTGTTTGAGTTTTTTGTAGATTCTGGATATTAGCCCTTCGTCAGCTGAGTAGATTGCAAAAATTTTCTCCCATTCTGTAAGTTGCCTGTTCACTCTGATGTAGTAGTTTCTTTTGCTGTGCAGAAGCTCTTTCACTTAATTAGCTCCCATTTGTCTAGTTTGGCTTTTGTTGCCATTGCTTTTGGTGTTTTACTCATGATGTCTTTGACCATGCCTATGTCCTCAATGGCATTGCCTAGGTTTTCTTCTGGGGTTTTTATGGTTTTAGGTCTTACATTTAAGTCTTTAATCCATCTTGAGTTAATTTTTGTACAAGGTGTAAGGAAGGGGTCCAGTTTCAGTTTTCTGCATATGGCTAGGCAGTTTTCCCAGAACCATTTATTAAATAGGGGAATCTTTCCCCATTGCTTGTTTTTGTCAGGTTTGTCAAAGATCAGATGGTTGTAGATGTGTGGCATTATTTCTGAGGCCTCTGTTTTGTTCCATTGGTCTATATATCTGTTTTGGTACGTGTACCATGCTGTTTTGGTTACTGTAGCCTTGTACTATAGTTGGAAGTCAGGTAGCATGATGCCTCCAGCTTTCTTCTTTTTGCTTAGGATTGTTTTGGCTATATGGGCTCTTTTTTGGATCTATGTGAAATTTAAAGTAGTTTTTTCTAATTCTGTGAAGAAAGTCAATGGTAACTTGATGTGGATAGCATTGAATCTATAAATTACTTTGGGCAGTATGGCCATTTTAATGATATTGATTCTTCCTATCCATAGACATGAAATGTTTTTCCATTTGTTTGTGTCCTCTCTTATTTCCTTGAGCAGTGGTTTGCAGTTCTCCTTGAAGAGGTCTTTCACATCCCTTATAAGTTATATGCCTAGGTATTTTATTCTCTTTGTAGCAATTGTGAATGGGAGTTGAATCATGATTTGGCTATCTGATTGTCTATTATTGGTGCATAGGAATACTTGTGATTTTTGCACATTGATTTTGTATCCTGAGACTTTTCTGAAGTTGCTTATCAGCTTAAGGAGATTTGGGGCTGAGACAATGGGGTTTTCTAAATAAATATACAATCACGTCATCTGCAAACAGAGACAATTTGACTTTCGCTCTTCCTATTTGAATACCCTTTATTTCTTCCTTTTGCTTGATTGCCCTGGCCAGAACTTCCAATACTATGTTGAATAAGACCCTATTTTCTGAATTAGGCTTCTTACACTGTCTCCACTACTTGTTTTCCATGACAATGCTTTGCTTCTTTAAAAAGTGAAGCTGTTGGTGCAACTACATGGTCTTTATTCAGGCCCCACTTTTACTATACATACTTAAATAAACCCTTCAACTTTTAAATTTGTTCTATATATAGCATGTATTTTCTAAATTATTGGCTTGAAGGTAGGATTCTCCCCCTCTTTTGAGTTTATATTCTTTTAGTTAGCCCCTGGAAAAAGAATGGAAAGAAAACCTTTCCATTTCTGCAGCACTTGCATGGAGATAGTAAAACTGAATGCTATGTTTTTCCACAAAGATCATTAACTAGATGAGACTGTTGAAAAACCATGACCTTTGAGGAACTCCATTATTTTAGATCTTTAGGATCTAACTACCCTCTGATCTCAACACAGGACTCTCTTGAGCAAAGAACAATGGGACTCTTTTTAAGCAACTATGTACCAATGATCTCATACCTTCCTATCCAGAATGCTGCTTTTAATTGTTATGTATGATGTAACTATGACGTAGTAACTATGGTAGTTTCCTCTCTCTTCTCATGGCTTAAATATCCTGAATTGACCCCTCAGTGGAATACTCTGATTTTTCTCACTGATCGGTATTTCCTTGCCTGGCGTCTCTGCTATTATTCCCATTCCTAAGATCTAGTGGTCTTTGTTTTACTCTCTAACATGACATTTTGTTGATCCTAAGACACCATACAGTTTTAAAACACATTTTGAATTTAATAAAAGGCCTCATTAGGAGAGGCATCAATAAACATAAACATGATACAAAATTGTTTGCCTTAATTTTAAGTTGCAACCTGATATTCGAATTATTAAAATGTGAAAAAAAATGGACTATACTTTTAAGGTCAGATGGCCTGGGTCCTGATGTCATTACTTATTTGATGATTTTGGAATCTCCCTAAACCTCAGTTTTCTCATCTTTAAAATATAGGTTTTATAATGAAACCTAACTCAGAAAGTGATTGTGATAATTAAATACTTCAAATTTAACTACTATCTCAGAGTTTGGCATGAAACAGTCACTTAAATATATTTATTTCATATAATTATAGACTAAGTTTTGGTGACTGCTATGAAAGTCTTTTTATACAATAGTATAAGAATGTACCTGATACCTAATATAGTTTATGATTCCTTCAAAAGTTCTAAAACTAAACATTTTCGTTACCTTTAATATCATACATAAGCTAAACTCAAATGAAATTTCTGATGCCAAAGGTAGAATTGGTAGTTACACGAAAAATGTTCATGGTCTGTAAACTCATTTCTCAGACTTTTAAAGAGGTTTCCCATGATGCCTTAAGTACTATCTATTCCTCTCCCCTTGCTAAACACATTCAGCAATCACAAAATCAAGATTACAGGTGTCTGTCTTCTTTATTTTCCAACTCTATGTTCTTTGTTGGGTTACAAACTACCACAATTGTCAAAGCTGAGTACTCTACAATATTATCTTCTCTGCTGGCCAGATTTTCCTCAAGCGTTTCCTTTCTTTCCCGTTTCTGTTTAATTAAATCTAATGAAACATTTGTAAAGGTCATGTGGGAAATGCACATTTTAGGCAAGCAGCAGAACTTACAAACTAGAGGCTCCGAATAAAACTTTTTTTTTCCCTCTAAAAAGTTACATCAAGCTCAATGGGTAATTACTTAGTGTTTGGATGACAGTAAAACATCTGGAAAAAACGTAAAATTGACTGGCTCTTTGAGTTCCATTCTGATGTTTCATTATATTATTCTCCTTTGATTCATCTTTTATGACTATATTCATTATGCTATACTTGAAACTTCCTGAACAAAGATAATTTCAGCAAGATTAAATATTTACATCCAAGTAATACTTGTAAGAAAAGTTCTATCAAATGGCTAAAATACAGTTTATTCAACAGCTTTGGTTGTTAGTGGCTATTTTTAAATAGGATAGCTTCCAGGAAAATGACATTAACTCATATTTTTACCTCAACTAAACCCCTGTGTTTTCTAAACATTCAAGGAATAGAGAGCATTTTTGCCCTTCTATTTAACTTCAGCAAATACTATATCCAGCCATTCATTTTTTTTAAAGTTCACATAACTAAAATAAATATGATGCCTGAGAGAGTAATTTATTTAGGCTTGCACAAAGATACCACTGTAGTATTTGGAAATTAGAGAAAATTAGAGTAAGTAATTTCTAATTATGGTAGTAAACTTACTCACATATAATCACACACAATGAAGACACATGTAGCCTGTAGCAAAGAACAGAATTTGAAAAAATGAGATCCCTTCCAACCTGCTTTGTTGAGCCATATTTATAACATCATTGAAAAACATAAGCTGGACAAAAAAGAAAAACAAGAAAAAGATACTCAAATTATTTCTAATTGAATTATTTTAAGGTAAAAAGTCAGATTTTATTTAATCACAGCATTACAGCTGCCCTCCACCCCCATTTGGAAGATAAGATACAACATCAGTCCTCAAAAGCACAATATTGAGTCAAGTCTTCTCACTGCTTTGCTGTGTTAATAATTCTCTCTGTACCTCAGTTTTTTTTTGTTTGTTTGTTTTTTGTTTTTTGTTTTTGCTGTAACAAGGGTCTTATAATAATGACAACTTCAATGCCTGAATATTCCATTTTAACACATATGTATTAGGTGATGTTTGACCCACAGCACATGAAATTTGTCTTTAAGTAACTCACCCCAGTATGTTCTTTGTTTCAAGTAAACACATAGGGATCAATATTCTCAAGATTACGGTTTTTGACACATTCTCCTGATGGGAGTTTTTAATTATTTTATAGGCTCACAAGGGTCTGAGGAGCCCTAGTAACACTCAGAATAACTCCTCAACCTAGAGGTTTTTACACTTTCTCATTTTGTAGCAATTTTAGTGTCTCAGTAATATTTACACGGTGCCCCTAGGCCAAAAGAAATATGTGAGTTCTGTTTGTTAATTAGTTAGGTGTAAACAACATAATTTTTATATCCTTAATGGTTATATCCTAACAACGTAGTAGCAACATGATTCGCCAATATATATTAACTGAAAGTAAAACATTATTTCTATTTCATTCTTAAATTATCACAGCGACTTACTAAGGGAATCCATGTTCCCGTTGGACCCAAAACAATTTACTAAACTTTGGAATAATGTTAGACATCCCCACCCTCACTTCCCTGTCCTCACTTGTTTTTGTGTTTTACTTGCATCATATCACAGCAACCACTGAAAATGAAGCTTTACAAAAATATGACAGAATGACAAGGAATGTAGCACAATCTAATGTTGAAACTGTGACTAGCCCCAAGCAAGTGGCCTGCAAGGCTGTCTAGGCTTTGAAACACTTAGAAATCTGGTGATGCCCCTGTGAGTTCACTGGAATGCTTCAGACTGACTTTTAACTTCTATCGTAAAAAATCAAGGTTTTTTATTGTTACCAACAGATATTTCTGTGTTACTACAAATAGAGCATCATTGTGAAAATGTATGACAAGTTATTTCATCAAACAAAGGAAAAAATCTTTATAAAATTCCTCCTTCCTCCTACAAAACACAGTACAGTAACATAAATTTGGATGCAACACTATAGGCCACTGGCTGCTTATCCTTCTTGCTGGCTCTGTTCTTAAAATGGCTGGAGGAAGCAGGTGATACAGGAGATGGAAACTAAAGTTCTTACCTTCTCGCAGGGAGTGGAGACAGGGCATGGAAGAAAAAACCCAGCTACACGGAAAATGCAGGTAATTCCACCCCCAAAAATGGGGAGGAAGAAGATGGTTTCTCTTGTCTCCAATATTCTCCCATATCCATCTCCCCAAATCTGGCCAATAAATATCACCTAAACAGGGAGGTGATTTCTTAAGCTTCTGATGCTTCTTAAGATATCAGAAGCTTAAGAAAGATGATTCTGGATTCAAAATTATCTCTGTTAAAACTGAAGCCTGGGCGAAGAAACACTACTCAGTGGTGCCAAACCAAACAAAAACTTGAATTTACCGAAATTTTGCAGTCTGTGCTCAAATTCTCAGTTTACCCTGCTGCATAGATTCAGCTTGACCATTTAATTAATCCACATGTTACAAAATTGAGTGTTTTTGATTAACTCATTGAGTTATGGTGGTAAGAGGGTTAGCTTCATCATTTATTAAATGTCTACTGCATGCCAATTCCATACTGGCACATGCTAAGTACTATTGGCATGACACAGATAATTAATTCTTCCATAATTCAAAGAAGGGAATATTTTTGTGGTTTTTCACAGGTGGGTAAGAACCTGAGTTTATAGGCCAGACGTAGTGGATCGTGTCTGAAATCCCAGCAGTTTGGGAGGCCCAGGCATGTGGATCACTTGAGCTCAGGTACATGAAATGAGCTTGGAAAACACGGTGAGACCCTGTCTCTCTAAAAAAGAAAAAAATTATCCATGTCTAGTGGCACACGCCTGTAGTCCCAGTACTCAAGAGGGTGAGGTGGGAGGATCCGCTTGAGCTCAGGAGATAGAGGCTGCAGTGAGCCGTGATCATGCCACTGCATTGAAGACTGGGTGTGAGAATGAGACTATGCCTCAGGAAAAAAAAAAAAAAAAAAAAGTGAAAGAAAGAGAAGAGAAGAAAATAAAATGAAAAAGTAAAAGAACCTGAGTTTATTCATCCAGAGTCCTAGATGTGAACGAGATCATTGTCCCCACCTGCTGTATAGGGGCTTCCTTTACAAATGTGATATTCTTGCTCATTTTCACACTTACTATATTTTATAATACAATAGTAATAACAAGAAGATAAAGGTAAGTTTAAAATGATAAAGTTTGACTGGCAGAAGAAGAAAAAGGACTGACCCTCTACAGTGATCTAATTGTAATTGTGTAAAAGGGAGACAACTCAGAGGTGACCTTGGAAAAACTAAATACTTTGCATTATACTTAGCTTTTCAATAACTGGATGTAAGTTCCTGGCCAACAGAATGACATGTTTAAAACAATCTATATGTCAGAGGGATTTGTTCACAGTGGTTAATGTATCCTCCGCTTTTAGGAATATATATGCAATGGTAAAAAGTGATGCATGATTTTGGTCATTGGAGTGAGTGCTATTGCTAAACATAATCTCTCAAAATAATCATGTGATAAGCCTGGTTTCAAAAAGAGGGACGCATGACTTCAGGGGCCAATCCAAGACCTTCAACAAAAGCATGCCTCAAGAAGAAAGCAATCTGTATTATTTATCCTGTGATCCACAGTCTTTCTCCATCAGGTGATCCAATTTTACCGTGACTTAAAGTTTATTATCTGTGGTGATATGGTTTGGCTGCGTCCCCACCGAAATGTCAACGTCAATGGTATCTCCCAGAATTCCCACCTGTTGTGGGAGGGACCCAGAGGGAGGTAATTGAATCATGGAGGCAGGTCTCTCCCATGCTATTCTCAAGATAGTGAATCAATCTCATGAGATCTGATGGGTTTATCAAGAGTTTTTGCTTTTGCTTCTTCCTCACTTTCTCTTGCTGCTACCATGTAAGAAGAGCCTTTTGCCTCCAGCCATGATTCTGAGAACTACCCAGCCATATGGGACTGTATAAGTCCAATTAAACCTCTTACTTTTGTAAATTGCCCAGTCTCAGGTATGTCTTTATCAGCAGTGTGAAAACAAACTAATATAGTAAATTGGTACTGGGAGTGGAGCATTGCTGAAAGGATACCCAAAAATGTGGAAGTCACTTTGGAACTGGGTAACAGACAGAGGTTGGAATAGATTGGAGGGCTCAGAAGAAGGAAATGTGAGAAAGTTTGGAACTTTCTAGAGACTTGTTGAATGGCTTTGACTAAAAGCCTGATAGCAATATGAACAATAAGGTCCAGGCTGAGATAGTCTCAGACGGAGATGAGGAACTTGTTGAGAACTGGAGCAAAGGTGACTCTTGTTTCATTTTAGCAAAGAGGTTGGCAGCATTCTGCCCCTGTCCTACAGATTTGTGGAACTTTAAACTTGAGAGAGGTGATTTAGGGTATCTGGTGGAAGAAATTTCTAAACAGCAAAGCATTCAAGAGGTGACTTGGGTGCTGTTAAAGGCATTCAGTTTTATAAGGGAAGTAGAGCATAAAAGTTTGAAAAATTTGCAGCCTGACAATGTGATAGAAAAAGAAAAATCCATTTTCTGAGGAGAAATTCAAGCCAGCTGCAGAAATTTGCATAAATAACTGAGAAGTTGAATGTTAATCCCTAAGAAAATGGGGAAAATGTCTCCAGGGCATGCCAGAGGTCTTCATGGCAGACCCTTCCATCACAGTCCCACAGGCAAAGGAGAAAATGATTTCGTGGGACAGACCTAGGGTCCCTGTGCTGTATGCAGCCTAGGGACTTGATGTCCTGTGTCCTAGCTGCTCCAGTCATGACTGAAAGGAGCCAAGGTAGAGCTCAGGACATGGTTTCACAGGGTGCAAGTCCCAAGCTCTGGCAGCTTCCACATGGTGTTGAGTCTGTGAATGCATGGAAGTCAAGAGTTGGGGCTTGGGAACCTCTGCTTAGATTTCAGAAGATGTATGGAAATGCCTGGATGCCCAGGCAGAAGTTTGCTGCAGGGCTGGGACGCTCATGGATAACCTCTGCTAGGACAGTGTGGAAGGGAAATGTGAGGTTGGAGCCCCCACACAGAGTCCCTACTGAGGCACCGCCTGGTAGGTCTGTGAGAAGAGGGCAAGCACCCTCCAGACTCCAGAATGGTAGATCCAATAGCTTGCATTGTTCACCTGGAAAAGTCACAGACCCTCAACACCAGCCCATGAAGGCAGCCTGGAGGGAGGCTGTACCCTGCAAAGCTACAGGGGCAGAGCTGCCCAAGACTATGGGAACCTAGCTCTTACATCAGTGTGACCTGGATGCGAGACCTGGAGTCAAAGGAGAGCATGTTGGAGCTTTAAGATTTGACTGCCCTGCTGGATTTCAGACTTACATGGGCCTGTAGCCCTAGCCTCCCCCCACCCTTTTTTTTTAAACCAATTTCTCCCATTTGGAATGGCTGTATTTACCCAATACCTGTACTCCCATTGTATCTAGGAAGTCATTAGTTTGCTTTTGAGTTTACGGGCTCATAGGCAGAAGGGACTGACTTTGTCTCAGATGAGACTTTTGACTGTGGACTTTAATGCTGAAATGAATTAAGACTTTGGGGACTGTTGGGAAGGCATGATTAGTTTTGAAATGTGAGAACATGAGATTTGGAGCAGCTGGGGGTGGAATGATACGGTTTGGCTGTGTCCCCACCCAAATCTCAACTATAATTATATCTCCTAGAATTCCCACATGTTGTGAGAGGGACCCAGGGGGAGGTAATTGAATCATAGGGGCAGGTCTTTCCCGTGCTATTCTCATGATAGTGAATAAGTCTCATGAAATTTAATGGGTTTATCAGGAGTTTCCACTTTCACTTCGTCCTCATTTTCTCTTGATGCCACCATGTAGCAAGAGCCTTTTGCCCCCAGAAGTGATTCTGAGAACTCCTTAGCCATGTGGAATTGTAAGTCCAATTCAACCTCTTTCTTTTGAAAATTGCCCAGTCTTGGGTATTTCTTTGCCAGCAAGTAAAAACAAACTAATACATCTGAGTATTATGTATTTTCAGTCTTGGTGCTCTAATTGCATTTTGCATCAAGATTGTTCTTACCATGCAAGTGACCTAATACAATAATTGTAGTTCACAACTATAGTCTTTCCATAAAATTCCACTTCTATTTCATAACTTTGTTCTGGTAATGACTCTATGACAAGTTTATTTCTTCCTGGTTCCGAGGCTTTGGGTCCTGTCTCACTACTAATCTTCATGAGTCTTCCTACTTTATGAACAATGGCATCCTTGGAGATTATAATAGCTGCCATCCATGTCTGCAAGAAGAAGACATTCTTCTAGGGGGGAAAATTCTATGCTGCATTCCTATTGAAATGCATTCTCTTAAAAGAAAGATTACATACTTTTCCACCTTCAGAAACTCACATGGCACAAACCTACCCAAACCCCAGAGGATATGCATAAGGTGTTGCACGAACTAGTGTTCTGCTTATGTTGGGGAATCACTCCAGGCTTTGTCTCCAGCTCTCTGCCTCCAAGCATAACCATCTGCCCCCATCTCCTCCTTATTTCCATCCCATTTCCTCCTACATGGATTTTCCCTCGTGGCTTAGAAGCTGATAATGCATTTAGTTTGCCTACCCAACATTTTGCTTTGACATTTTCCCCTTCAATTCTCTATTTTCTAGCCCATAGGTTCTCTCTCCAACCATCACCACCATTCATCTACTAGTAAATAAAATGTCTCAGGAGTAGATTTACTAGTTTCGTCAATATACTAATGTACCACTAATTTTGGCATTCAGGCAAAAGACAGCACTTGATGAAACAATTCTATTCAAATCAGCACCCTGTTTCTCAAGATCACCACCAGTGTGCCTGAGTGTTGCTCCACACACATGCATAGAGATTCCCATTTTAATAAAACTGTTATAATTCACTGCAATGGGCACATGCCAGCTAATCTCTATCCTTCCTGAAATTTTTTATCTCTTTATTTGTTTTCGAATTTAATGTCACTAAGCCTTGTAGATCATATTCTATTGTTTCTATCCAAGAATATCAGCTTGCACAAATAATGGGCAAAATCATTTTGCGAGATGATTACATTAAGAAGACCTATATTTTGGAGTTAGGGACACTGGAGATTGACAATAGAGGTCAGGAACACCAGCTTTGCTGTCAGGCAGGCCAGAGCTTATACTTTATTGCTTTCTAGTCACAGGAATTTGTATAAGTTTCATACCTCAAATTCTCAGTTATTCATCCTTAAAAGGAAATAACAATATTTCTCCAAAAGATCACTATTAGAACTAAATGAGACATATTTATGTAATGTCACCTTGCTGGGCACATGTTATGGGATTAATGAATAGGAGCTCTTATTTTGTTGATATCACCACTCTTATTTGTAACTGACAAGAAGCTATATATCTAATAAAAATAAAACCTTTGTACCAAGTCAATGAAAATGAACATTTTTACCTGTAATATAACCCCAGGGTAGAACTAAATTCTATTGCCAAATTCTATTATAACTGGATAACCTATTTTTCTAAATTACTGCAGAAAGCTTCACTATTGAAATAAAAATTCAAATAAATATTAAGCTGTAGAGTGATGGCTTGGGGATCGCAATCAGAGAATTTTCTAAATATAAACCATGGATGTTCCCGATATTATTTTTTTTCTCTCTTAACAGAGCAATGTACAAGTATATTTTTTCATTACAAATAATTCAAGGAAAAGAAACCACTGAAGATAAATGAAACATTGTATTACATTTTATGCCAGGTGAGAAAATATAAACTCTAATGTTCTTTCTTTAAAGCCCTGAGATTTCATAATGCAATATTACAAGATAACACCTACTGGGATTGTAGCATAAAATACAGGTTTCTAGTATTTGTTGTTTCTATTTCTTGTAGTTAATAAAGTTACTTTTAAAGTTATTTTGCAACCAATAATACAGTTACATAAATGTCATTGCACTTAAAGTATCACAAATAGCATATGATTCCAGGTCAGAAAGTTAGTATACATCAATGTGAGAATCTTGTGTTTTTCGTTGGATAGAAATCTATTTAAATCAGCAAATAGGAATAAAGTGTAGTGCCTACAGCAGATAAGAAAAACACACTTCAAATAATAAGGCAAAATGCATTGCCAGATAAAAATAAATGAAGATGCTGAATGCAGCTAATGAAATGCAATTGCTCCTTCAAGATATTTTTTTCATCTGTCCAGCCAAAACAGTAAGAGAAAATAATTGACAAAGTTGTAAAATACCACAGTGTTTGTGAGGAATCAGTCAGAAATCTAATCTCTATCTTTCCCCTTCAGCTGAGATTGAAGGCAATCAACACATTCATTTCAAATTGATATTTTCAGAGTGCTGGAAAGAACCATGTAAGGTACTTGCCTTAACTCCAGTCACAGGAGCTGTACTCAGATGTACTCAGAAGTTGTTCAGACACAGTGCAAGGAGCCTTGTCACCATGGTCTCCTGTCACCATGGAAGATGGGGCTAGCCCCATGGGTGGGTACACGGAAAAGGAACCTTGGGCCTGTGAGGCTGTCTGGAATACCTGAGACAAGAAGGATCTTGGAGGGCAACTTATTTAACTGCTCCCCTCACTCCAAGGCAAAATAGAGAATCTGATCCAGAAAGAGAAAATCTGTAAAAGGCAGAAGCTTTCTTTGTCTAACTCAGTTCTGGTTCACTGGCTTCCAGAAGAGTGTCTGGCAACAAAACTCAACTCAAAATGGATTAAATACTGAAACTGAAACATAAGACTCAAAACTATAAAACTGCTACAAGAAAACATAGGGGAAATGTTTCAGAACATTGAGGTAGGCAAATATTTGATTGCTAAGATTTCAAAAGCACAGGCTACAAAAAACAACAAACAAACAAACAAACAAAAAAACACAAATGGACTATTTTAAACCAGAAAACTTCTGTACGGCCAAGAATACAATCAAGAAATGATGAAAAAAATCTGTAGAATGGGAGAAAATATTTGCACACTATACATCCAACAAGAGACTAATAACCAGAATATACAAGAAACTCAACAACTAAACAGCAACACACACACACACACACACGCACACACACCCTGCTTAACACAAACACTCACAGAACAAATAATCTGGTTAAAAAGCAGGCAGAGGATCTAAATAAACATTTCTCAAATGAGAAATGTTGGCCAACAAATATATGAAAAAAAAAATGATCAATACCACTAATCGTCAGGGAAATACAAATCAAAACTATAATGAAATATCGTCTCACCCCAGTTAGAATGGCTACTACCAAGAAGACAAAAATAGTAAATGCTGGTGAGGATGCCGTAAAAATGGATCCCTTGTACACTGTTGGTGGAAATGTAATTAGGACGGCCATTAGGGAAAACAGTGTGGAGTTTTCTCAAAAAACTGAAAATAAAACTACCATATGATCCAGCAATCCCAGCACTGGTTATTTATTCAAAGGAAAGGAAATCAGTATATAAAAAGGACACCTACACTCCTTTGTTTATTGCAGCACTATTCACAATTGCTAAGATATGGAATTATCTAAATATTAATCGAGAGGTAAATGGATAAAGAAAATATGATATATATACACAATGGAATACCATCCAGCCACAGAAAGAATGAAATCCTATCATTCACAGCAGACTGAAGGATATCATATTAAGTGAAATAAGTCAGGCACAGAAATAAATACTGTGTGTTCTCACTCACATATGGGAGCTAAAAAATATTGAGCTCTTGGAAGCTTGGAAGCACAGGCTCCTTGCACTGTGTCTGAACAACTTCTGAGTACATCTGAGTACAACTCCTGTGACTGGAGTTAGGGCAGTCTTAGAATCACGAGTATTAGAGGATATGGAGAAGAGGAGAAGAGGAAGAGGTTGTTTAAAATATACAAAAGTACAGCTAGATGGGAGGAATGAGTTCTGGTAATCTGTGGCGCCATAGGTTGAATATGGTTAACTATAATTTATTGTATATTTTGAAACAGCTACAAGAGAAGTTTTTTGATGTTCATAACACAAAGAAATAATAAATGAGGACACACGTGTGCTAATTATCCTGATTTTAGTATTATACACTGTACACATGTATCAAAATATCACTCTGTATCCCATAAGTAGGTGCAATTATAATATGTCAACTAAAAAAATAAAAGAAAATATTTTTCAAATGAATTCCTGGAATATAAAAAAGGTCTTGGTATTTGGATATTAAATAAATGAATGAAAGAAAAGAAACTTACAGGAATTTTCTTTCCTGTCATCAATTTCTAAAATGTCTAATGTAGAGCTACATGCATTATTTCATTAATTGTTACATTTCAATTGTTGAAAAACTGATTACCAAGTATTTTGTAAGTGAATGGATTGCATCCATATAGGATTCTAACATGATCCACGGATTCAGGAAAGGCTTTTCTTGAAACATTAGTTCTGAAGAATACATACAAATCCATCATTTAGTGGGAGAGAGCACTGGATGGGATGGGGAGCACCTCTGAAAGAAGGAACATTTGCAGAAATCGAGATAAAAATGACCATAGAACTTATGAGAAATTGAGAGAAGACTGTTATGACTAAAAGGAAAAGAATTAAGGAGAAAAATCCCCACAAAATGAAGTGACGTGGGTTTTCAGGACATCACACAGGGTCCTGTGGGCCACGTTAAGGAAGTGAGCCTTAATCCTAAAAGCAACAGAAGCAGCAAGGGAATGATCTGGTTATATGAGTGTCTTTCAAAGGTCCATCTCATTAAATTGTGGAAAACATATTACGGGCAATAAGAGGAAGGCAACATAAAGCCAGACAGAAAATGTTTAGGAGAATATTACTGGGAAGAGATGATTATGTATTTGGCTAGAATCCTGGTGCTGGATGTAAAGAGAAGTAGAGAAATGGGGATTTCGGAGGTAAGATCAATAGGTGAGGGGGAAATGGTAGGTGTGGAAAAAGATGGGTAGAAGGTAAATTCTAGGTTATCAACAGAAACAGCAGGGGATGGTGGAACCACCCCCTGCGAAGACATCCCTGCAGAGAGCATACTTATGGAGAAAAGTTCACCGAAGTTTAATTTTGGAATGTTAACCTTGAGGTGCCTGCAAGGCATCAGAGCAGAGGTGCCAAGCAGGCAGCTTAGAAATAGCACATGATGTTCACAAAAAAGGTTTGGTCTGGATTTTAGAAGCTTTGTAGAGAGAATTAGGTTCCTTACTTCTTTTTTAGGAACGTAAAATATGGAAGTACTGATTTCTTTCAGATGGAATGCAGCAGTTCAGCTCCCAGAAAGGAAATGTGTTCAATATTTATGCTGGCTTCTTGCCAGTGCTGTTAACTGGGGAGGTGTCCAACTCTCTGTGGAAAGGTATTTTTTTGGAACCGAATGATTTCCTTTTTGTGTCTTATCATTTTCTTGCCTAACATACGTTCTCATATTTTCTGTGGTTTTAAAGTTGTTTCCTGATGAGGGAACATTAATATATACTGGGGGGAAATGTTTCATTAAGCAAAGTTAAAATTGATTTTCATGTTGCAAGACATCTTGGAGTCACCATTACTCTAATATGTGAGGGCGACCATGTAATAACACATTTTCCAAATATTTAAACACCAACCACCTTCTCCAAGATGATCTTTGACAACTAGGGTTTTATAAATTATTCTTTGGGCAAATATTTGTTAAACAGTAGTCTTGCTTGGAGCAGTATCTTTAATTCAATAATTTTATCCTGGTTCAAAAACCCAACCTGGACTTAATGGCCCTTTCCCAAGAAATTTGATACAATGTTCCTGTAATACTTAAAATGCTCATTTTCTTTTCCGGTTACTAAAGCTGAAGCAAACTGGATGTTCCACTTATAACTCTGTGGCGGTAGTCATGTGGGAGAAGTTTATCATTTGTGTAGGTCACTGTCATCTTTCATTCTTATGGTAGTATTGGGTCTGTGTGAGGGTGTGTTCGGAGGTACGATTAAAGCAGTGGCCAGGAGAAGGGTGAACAGTGCTTAGTCTAGTTTTTCAGCTTGAGATCAACTATACATAGAACCACAGTAGTCTGCAGAAATGTAGTTAAGGATAGGGAGGGGAAAGAGTTCCCATCTTACTTTATTTACTGCTTCTATCATTATCCAAATTCATATCCTTATTGCCTAAGATTCTGAATATAGTAATCCATATATAAAACTTTCTGATCTCAATCTATATTCTGAAAAATGATACCAATCAAAACACCGCATTCCACTTGTAAAAGCAATTGATTTTATACTTTTCTGCTGCTGGTGTTTTCCAGTTTCTCCATTCATATGACTTTAAGGTATAATACAATGAATATGCAAGAGATCTCCTTATATTAGAGACCTCTTTATATTAGGTTGGTGCAAAAATAATTGTGATAACCTAATAATAACTTTGTTTTTCTTCTCTTTAGTGATTAAAAATGTGTGCATGCCCAGAATTCTAGACATATACATTAAAAGCAACAAAGCGTAAATTAAAATAATGGTCCTGACAATGACACTGATCAAAATAAAAAGAAAAATTCAGAGCAGAAATACAAGAATTAACTCAGAGCAATTTTAGAATGGTTACTAATATTAATGTTATTTTATGTTAGATATTATTATAGGTACAAAATGTAATGAAGACATTAGTACAAAAGCGACTAAATATTACATTAAATATTCATTTAATTGCAGGCAAAGTGTTCTGCACAACGCCTTGGAATATAATCAATGGCCTATAAATGCTAGTTATCATCATTTCCCACTTAACTCTTCTAATTCAATCTAATACAATTGGCCCACAAATCATTTTATAATCTTAAGTAAAGAATGAACAAAATTTCATTAGCCAGGATAAAAAAAATCAAGGTAAGTTTAAACTCTGTCAGACATGAGATACAAATTTCTCCTTCTGTGTCTCCTTCATTCGCTATCATTGTATGTGTAAAAAATATAGATAATTTTACAAATACAAATGGAGAAAAAAAAAAAGAAAGAAGAATTCCTGGACTCTTCCATGTACTTGCTTCAGAGAATCTTTGTAACTACTGGCTCCACAGTTGGTCCTTTTTGCAAAAAAAAAAAAAAAAAAAAAAAAAAGAAAAGAAAATGAAAAAGATGTCCAATTTCTCGGGTTTTTTTTTTTTTTTTTTTTTTTTTCCTGAGACAGAGTCTCACTCTGTCCCCCAGGCTGGCATGCAGTGGCGTAATCTCAGCTCACTGCAACCCCTGCCTCCTAGGTTCAAGCAATTCTCCTGCCTCAGCCTCCTGAGTACAGGTGCCTGCCACCATGTTGAGCTAATTTTTTTGTATTTTTAGTAGAAACAGGGTTTCACCATGTTGTCCAGGCTGGTCTCCAACTCCTGACCACAGGTGATCCACCTGCCTTGGCCTCCCAAAGTGCTGGGATTATAGGCATGAGCCACTGCACCCAGCCCAGTTTCACAGATCTTGAAGTAACATAATACTTTGTTATATGTTCAAAGGTAATTTCTATTCTTATTATAAACTATATTTGGAGACAAATGATATGAGACTGTGAAATATTCTCAGAAGCTACTGAATGTAGGAAGATGCATATATTCATGTATTTAGCAGATAAAAATACGTTAACCCTTAGGTTTATGTCATTCCATTCAGTTACATTTGTATCTTAATAATTGGCAGTATAATTGATTTTAAAGTTGATACTAGAATCAGAAAGCGCAATGCCTGGAAGATCGAAAAATTTCAGAGAGTGAACATAGTATGAAGAGAAGAGATCTGTAATGAAGGGACAGCTTTGGAGCTTAGTACTTACTGCAAATTAGTATCTTATGTAACTTTGGTGATTAATAGACTCTGACCCTAAGTTTCTTTATCTGAAAAATGGGCTTAAGGATAATTAGATTTGAAGTTTTAGCAAGGATTAAAAATTAAATAATATGCATCAAATGAATGCCACATATTGATATGTTTCTACTCAAAAATCAATTAATGAGTGTACCCAGGCACAGGACTAATCATGGGGAAAGACAAATAAGCAAGACAGATATATTTCCTAGACATAACATGCCAGAGCATACAGAAAGTAGCTAAGTAAAAATATACATTTTAAAAATCTAATATCAGAAAAAAAATTGAGGAACATCCTTGAGAATAACCGACTTGTACTCTTCACAGATGTCCAAACAAGAAAGATAAAGAAAGATTGAAGAATTGTTTCACAATGAAAGACTCAAATAACATGAAAACTAAATATAGTATATGAGTCTAGATTGGATTCTGGACATGGGAGGAATAACTAAAAAGGAAATTACCAGGACAATTGACAAATTTGAATATAAACTGTAGATTTGGTAATATTATATCAACATTAAATTTCCTGATGCTGATAACTTCTGCAAAATATAATTTTCATTTTGTTCATCTTTTGTATTGTTTTAGCCTTTCAATTTCATTTGTTTCTGCTCTGATGTTTATTATTCCTATTCTTGTAACTTGTGGTTGGTTTGATTTGTTCTTGATTTTCTACTTCTCTAAAATATACCATTAGGTTGTTTATTTGAAGTTTTAACGCTTTCTATATAGGCACTTATGACTATAAACTTTCCTTTTAGTACTGCTTTTGCTGTGTCCCATAGGTTCTTGTATGCT
The DNA here is from genome assembly GCF_047675955.1 of Chlorocebus sabaeus. NCBI lineage: Eukaryota > Metazoa > Chordata > Mammalia > Primates > Cercopithecidae > Chlorocebus > Chlorocebus sabaeus. Next base: position 67,353,676 of record NC_132918.1, read on the forward strand.
GTGTTCCCATTTTTATGTTTCAAGAACTTATTATATTTTCTTCTTAATTTTTTCATTGACCCACTGGTCATTCAGGACCATATTGTTTAATTTCCATGTATTTGTATACTTCCCAAATGATTGCTAGCCTTATTCCATTGTGGTCAAAGAAGATACTTGATATAATTTCTGTTTTTGAAATTTTTAAGACTTTTTTTTGTCCTATTATATGGTCTATCCTTAAGAATGATTCATATGCTAAGGAAAAGAATGTATATTCTACAACCATTGGATGAAAATAATAAATATATATTAGGTCCATTTGTTCTTAGTGAAGATCAAGTTCAATTTTTCTTTGCTGATTTTCTTTCTAAATGATATTTCCATTCCTGAAAATGGATGTTGAAATCTCCAACAATTATTGTATTGGGATCTACCTCTCTTGAAAACTCTGATAATATTTGCTTTATATATCTGGGTGTCCCAGTGTTAGGTGCATATATATTTACAGTTGTCATATCTCCTTGTTGAATTGACCCCTTTATCATTATATATAGTGAGGCCCCAAGGAGAATGGCCTCCCCCTTGTACTTTGAGGGAAAGTTGAAAAGTTTACAAGTATTCATTTTCTTGTTTCCTATGTCTTTACTCCTTGTCTCTCTAGAGGGATGGGGGAGGGATGAAAAGTCATTTCTTTGAAATTATAAAGAAAGTTGATAAGCTTTAACTAGACTAAGAAAAAAACAAAAAGGATCTAAATAAACAATGTTAGAGATGAAAAAGGGACATTACAACTAATACCACAAAAATTCAAAGGATGATTAGAAGCCACTCTGAGCAACTATATGCCAATAAATTGGAAAACTTAAATAGATAAATTCCTAGACACACAATCTACTAAGATTGAACTGTGAAGAAATCCAAAACCTGAATAGGTGAATAACAAGTAATGCGATCAAAGCCATAATAAGAAAGTCTCAACAGACTAGGACCCAATGGCTTCATTGCTGAATTTTACCAAAGATTTGAAAAAGAACCAATATCAATTTTAATCAAACTATTCTGAAAATGGGAGAGAGAATACTTCCAAACTCATTATATGAGATCAGTATTACACTGATAATAAAACCAGAAAACACCTCAAAGGAAAAAGAAAGTAACTGGTCAATATCCCTGATGAACATTGACACAAATGTCCTCAACAAAATACCAAACAACCAAATTCAGCAATACATTAAAAAAATCATTCATCATAACCAAGTTGGATTTTTTTCCAGGGATGCAAGAATGGTTCAACATACAGAAGTCAATCAATGTGATATATCAGCAGAATGAAGGACAACAACCATATAATAATTGCACTTGACGCTAAAGAAACATTTGCTAAATTTTAACATTCCTTCATAATAAAAACTCTCAAAAACCTGGATATAAAAGGAACATACCTCAACATAATAGAAGTCATATATGACAGACTCACAGCTAGTATCATATTGAATAAGGAAAAACTGACAGCTTTTCCTCTAAGATCTGGGATGAGACAAGGATGCCCACTTTCACCACTGTTATTCAACATAGTACTGGAAGTACTAGCTAGACCAATAGGACAAAAGAAAGAAATAAAGGGCATCTAAATTGGAAAGGAAAAGGAAAGAAGTAAAATTATCCTTGCTTGCAGATTATATGATTGTATATTCGGAAAAACCTGAAGACTGACAGAAAACTATTAGAACTGATAAGCAAATTCAGTAAAGTTGCAGGATACAATATCAACATGCAAAAATCAGTACCATTTCTATATGACAACACTAAACTATCTGAAAAATGTATCAAAAAAGTAATCTCATTTATAATAGCTACAATTAAAATTAAATATCTAGGAATAAAATAAAAAAGTGAAAGATCTCTACAATGAAAACTATAAAACATTGATGTAAGAAATTGAAGAGGTCAAAAATACGAAAAGGTATTCTATGTTCATGGATAGAATAAATATCGTTAAAAATGTATATATTATTCAAAGCAATCTATATATTCAATAAATGCCTATCAAAATACCAACAACATTCTTCACAGTAATAGAAAACATAATCCTAAAATTTATATGGAACTGCAAAAGTCCCGGAACAGACAAAGCTATCCTGAGCAAAATGAACAAAACTTGAGGAATCACATTACATGACTCCAAATTATGCAACAGAGATAATGTAAGGAAAACAGTGTGGTACCAGCATATAAACAGACATATAGACCAGGAATAGACAACCCAGGAATAGATCCATACATCTACAGTGAACTTATTTTCAACAAAGGTGCCAAGAATATACATTGGGGAAAGGACAATATCTTCCATAAGTGGTGCTGGGAAAACTAGATATGCATATACAGAAGAATGAAACTAGACCTCCACCTCCTACCATATACAAAAATCAAACCAAAATGGATTAAACACTTAAATCTAAGATCTTAAACTAAGAAACTACTAAGAAAAAATTGGAAAAACTCTCCAGGACACTGGTCTGGGCAAAGATTTCTTGAGTAATACTCTACAAGCACAGGCAACCAAAGCAAAAATGGACAAATGGGTTCACATCAAGTGAATAGCTCCTGCACAGCAAAGGATACAATCAACAAATTGAAGAAACAACCCACAGAATGGAAGTAAATATTTTCAAGCTATCTATCTGACAAGGGATTACTAACCAGAATATATAAGGAATTCAAACAACTCAATAAAAAAAAATCTAATCCAATTAAAAATGGCAAAGATCTAAGTAGACATTTCTCAAAAGAAGGCATATGAATGGCAAACAAGGATATAAAAGTGTGCACAACATCACTGATTATCAGAGAAATACAAATCCCAACTACAATGAGATATCATTTCATCCCAGTTAAAAGGCTTTTGTCCAAAAGACAGGCAATAACAAATACTGTCAAGGAAGAGGAGAAACGGGAACCCTTGAACATTGTTGGTGGAAATGAAATCAGTACAATCACTATAAAGAACAGTTTGGCAGTTCCTCAAAAACACTAAAAAGAGAACTGCCAAACAATTCAGCAATACCACTGCTAGGTATATACCCAAAAGAGAGAAAATCAGTATATTGAAGAGATATCTGCACTTCCATAGTTTGTTGCAGCACTGCTCTGCCAATATTTGGAAGCAACCTAAGTGTCCATCAACAGACAAATTGATAAAGAAAATGTACATATACACAATGGAGTACTATTCAGCCATAAATATAATATCCTGTCCTTTACAACAACATGGATGGAACTGGAAGATATGTTAAATGAAACAAGCTAGGCACAGTAAGACAAATTTCCTATGTTCTCACTTATTTGTGGGAGCTAAAAACTAAAACAATGGAACTCATGGAGAGAGTAAAATCATGGTTACCAGAAGTTGGAAAGGGTAGTGAGGATAGGAATAATTAATGGGTTCAAAAATATGATTAGATAGAATGAATAAGACCTAGTATTTGATAGGACAACAAGGTGACTATAGTCAATAATGATTTATTGTACACTTTAAAATAACCAAAAGCATATAATTTGGTTGTAACACAAATAAAGGATAAATGTTTGAGGTAATAGATACTCCATTTACCTTCATGTGATTTTTACATATTGTATATTTTTATCAAAATACCTCATGTGCCCACTATGTACCCACGAACATATATACCGACTACGTACCTACTATGATGTACCCATGAAATATATATATATATACCTACTATGTACCTACTGTGTACCCACTATATATATATACCTACTATGTACCCGAGAAAATTTAAAACAAAATTAAAGTGAGATTGGCAATCAATACCTGTTCTTCCATTGAGTCATCTGATTAACTACACAGGATAAGATGCAAACGAGCCAAGCATCAAGTGTGTTGAAAGAACCCAAAAGTACTTGAAGGGTAATATGAAGTTTTCAGCATTTCCACAGTTCTAGGGAGACCAGACTTCTACTTCAGAGCGTTCAAGGAAGAATGGCCCTAGCAAACACTCAAGCTCTGATTAGGATACCTTGAGGGATGCACCATGTATATGGGGAAAATTGGAGGTATCCTGAACCTTACTGAAGCTGCAAACTAGCCTAAGTCATTTCAAGATCTGATCGGATTTGAGTAATATAGCTCTTCTTGGCCTGCGAGAGGATAGGTTGAATTATCACTAAAATTTCTCATTCAGAAGACTGGTAATGAAAGCAAACTTTTTTTAGAGATATTAATAGCATCAGAAGAAACAATAGGCAACAGAAACACATCCACATGTGACACAAATGCTACAGTAATAAGAAAACAAATTTAAAACAGTTTTGATTAGTCTCTTCAAACAAATGACCAAGTGGAGAATTATAAGAGGATGATCACATGGAGAATTTTGAATGGAAACAATGTAATCACTAAAATTCATAGCATGACAGAGGGATGCAGCTCAAGATAAATGATCTGGAAAATAGATCAAAAGAAAATATCTAGACTGTAACAGGAAATACACAGAAGAGTACAGTAGACACACTATATGTAACAGATAATCACCAAAAACATGTGCTACATTGCCTATGGTTGTGTTATTTATAACAGCCCCAAACTTTCCATCAACCCCAGAATGGGTAAATATATTTTGGTACATTCATATAATGGAAAACAATTTTGCACTGAGAAATAATAAACCAGCTGGGCAGGTGGCTCACGCCTGTAATCTCAGCACTTCAGGAGGCCAAGGCGGGCGGATCATGAGGTCAGGAGTTCGAGAATAACCTGGCCAACATGATGAAACCCCATCTCTGTTTAAAAATACAAAAATTAGCTGCTTGTGTTGCATGACTGTAATCCCAGCTACTTGGGAGGCTGAGGCAGGAGAATTGCTTGAACCTGGGAGGCGGAGGTTGCAGGGAGCCCAGACTGTGCCACCACACATCAGCCTAGGCCACAGAGCAAGACTCCGTCTCAGGAAAATAATAATAATAATAACAATAATAATAATAATAATAATAATAAACCACTGCTACATATAACAACATTGATGAATCATTCAAACATGATATTGTACGAAACAAACCAGGTACAAAAGAGTATATGTTGCATGATGCCATTTAAATAAAACTCAGTATTAGGTGGGACTAATCTATGATTATTATTAGAGGAAGATTGATTTCCAAGGGATAGCATTGTGGGGGCTGCTAGGGGTGTTGGTAATATTCTATTATTTGACTCAATGGTAGTCACACAGATATGTTCACTTTGTGGAAATCCATTGAACTGTACACTTATGATTTGTGTTTGTGTGCTTTTATATATACACACTACATTTCAATTAACAATTTTTTTTTAAAATAAAGCTTGAGTATAACGGTGATTGTTTGGGGGGTTCCACAGATAATAAAGTTCCTTTGAATAGTGGTTATATTTGGCTTTCAAGAGATGCAAAGAATTAATCAAGGGAGAGAAGTTCAAAGATGAAAAACAGTAATAAAAGATGGGGTGGGAACTGTGTTTGCAGGTCTACCTAAAAGACTACTCAGGGCCTGGTGTGGTGGCTGATGACTGAAATTTCAGCTGTTTTTGAGGCCATAGTGGGAAGACTGCTTGAGGACAGGAGCTGCAGATGATCCTGGGTAACACATGAAAACTCTATCTCTAAAAAATATATATATATAAATAATCATAATAATAATTAACCAGGCATGGTAGGGCTGTCTATGGTCCCAGTTACTCAGGAGGCTGAAGCAAGAGAATCACTTGAGCCCAGCAATTGGAGGTTATGGTGGGCCATGATCACACCACTGCATTCTAGCTTGGGCAACAGAGCAAAACCCTGTCTCTAAAAAAAGGAAAACAAACAAAAAGATGATTCAATAGCTTTGTACATCTTTGGAGAAACGAGCAGAATGGAGGCTGTTTAAGAGCAAAGACACTGCCCCACCAATTCTCTCCTCTGCTTTTCGTTCAGCAGACCTGGAGATAGTTGGTATAGCCTGAGGCAAGAATAAGATACACTAGATATTAATAATGACACTACTATAGAATTCGTAAATAAATAATAAATCAGACCAGTCTTCTTTTCCAGATAGAGAAACACTTCAACTATTTTTACCCTGTTCTGTTTTGTGTTTTTATTAATCATCTCCAGAGGTAGGATATCTTTGAAGCCTTTTATGCTGCTTTTTTTATCTTTATTGTAATCTCTTAATTCTAGATTCATCTTCTTGAGAGCAGCGTTGTTTCTTACTTTGTTGCAAATGTACATTCACCAATCAGGCTCTTGTTAAAGAATAAGTACTAAATGAATGTTTGCTGTCTGTCTGTTACTGGTATGATCTAAACCCAGGATTTAAATTAGGGCCAATATTGTGGAATACTAGATATGCTACGTGTTTTGCCTTTGCTTTTTAATTTATTTATTTTTGCTTTAAGGGGGAAAAAACCCAGGAACTATGCCATCATTGGCAACAGTAGATTAGGATATGTGTGTTCTGATGTGACTTAAGTTATTGCTAAATTGTCTCAGAGCTTAGAAGTTTGTCTGTGATCTGAGACATACGTTTGTAATCAGATTTGGCTTTTGTCTCCAGACCAGGCCTGCTATTAGTAAAATTTTCCATATGTGTTCTTATTTAATTACTCTTTCATGAGTACAAGACATTTCTATTATGTCTGTGTCTCCAGATAGCTCATTGTAAATTTAATCAAATTTACATTTTTAAGCAAATTGGCAAATTAACACCTTGAAAAGTCTTCTTGGGGAACAAGGCTAGATGGTGCGTGAGAGGCAGGTTTAGGTGCTCGGTATTATGGCAAGTGTTTCCTGCATAGGTGATCTTGACTATATAAAAATATTCACAAACATTCAACATTAAAAACGTATCCTTTTCCCAAGAAAAGTAAAATCCATGAAAAAACGAAACATATTTTCTTCATATTAATATCTAAAATTGGAACTTTAAGTTCGAAAGCTTATTTGCTCAGTATACAGCTTCTAGAATTCAGGCTCACCAGCTCCAAAAGCCCACTCAATGGACATGATGACACTTAGCACAATAGAAAACAGTTGTGACTGTTTCCAGTACATGCCAATATTTTTTCAATGGTCACCCTGACCAAATGATACACAGTTAATAAATCATTTGCCTGTAGAATAGCCTGGGCTGGGTCCAAACATTTTTAAAAAGGAGGATATGGGGGTCCATGGGGTATTTTGTTATTGCCCTGTATAACTGCACCAAACAGAAGGGGGAAAAATACCCCACAAAATTCTGTGCTATTATATTATGTACATATTATGTAGACACGCATGCAGTCATCCAACAAGCATATTGAAAAAAAATATCAGTATCACTGATCATTAGAGAAATGCAAATCAAAACCACAATGAGTTACCATCTTATACCAGTCAGAATGGCTATTATTAAAAAGTCAAAAAGTAACAGATGCTGGTGAGTTTGCAGAAAAATGGGAACACTTATAGCCTGTTGGTGGGAGTGTAAATTACTTCAACCATGTGGAAAGCAGTATAGTGATTCCTCTAAGAGCTAAAAGTACAACTATCATTCAACCCAGCAGTCCCATTAGTACATTATACCCAGAGGAATAGAAATTATTCTCTCATAAAGACACGTGCACATGAATGTTCAGTACAGCACTATTCACAATAGCAAAGACATGGAATCAAACTAAATGCCTATTAAAGACAGATTGGATAAAGAAAATGTGGTACATGTATACCATGAAATGCTATGCAACCATAAAAAAAAAGAATTAGATCATCTCTTTTGCAGGAACATAGATGGAACTGGAGGCTATTAGCCTTAGCAGACTAATTGAAGAACAGAAAACCAAATATTACATGTTCTCACTTATAAGTGGGAGCCAAATTAGAAGAACTTATGAACACAAAAAAGGAAACAACAGACACTGGGGTCTAGTTGAGGGGGGAAGAAAGAGGAGGGAGAGGAACAGAAAAGATAACTATTGGATACTGGGATTAATATCCGGATGATGAAATAGTATGTACATAATATATTATTCAAATAACTATGATTAATATAATTATGATTGATATAATTATATTACATATTAATATATGATTAATAGAATTAATCATAACCATATGCTATTTTTTCATTAAATAAAATCTTACAGGTAACCCACTGTAGACATAAGAAAAACTGAGGTGTGAGATTGAACTTTTTATCCAGTATTTGACAGCTAGTTAGCAACTAAGCTGAACCCACAACTCAGTTATGCTGGCTCACAATAAGTAAGTTTTTCCCTAACAAATTGTTGGGCTAGTTTTTCACAAAATGTGTGGATTTAAAGTTTAATATAAATAGAGCTGGAATAAAACTCCTGCCTCACTTCATTAAACATTTACTTTCTTACAAGGTTCAAGTATATTTGTCTCATAGGTCCTTGAAATGGCAAATAATAAAGACTACTACTTTTCAGATATTGTATCTCAGCAGAGATGCTGATGAAAGAAAGAGAGAAGAAAAGTTTTTGCAGAAAGACTGGAAGTAAGAGGAGATAAGTAGAGAAAGAGAGCACCAGGATGGAAAAATATGTGTCTTGCCTTCGCCAAATGAACTTGTGCTTCAAAACATTGTATGAGCACTGGTCACGTATGTTTGCATAGAGAGTAACTATTGCTTTGGTGGTGGCTTTAAAATTCTTTGATTCTCCTCTCTTCAAAAGGTGTAACCTAATTCTCCCTCTTCTTGCTTATGGGCTGGACTCAGTGACTCATTTCTAGTGTACAAAATATGGTAGAAGTGATGCTGTCTGACTTTCAAGACTAGGTCATAAAAAGCATTGTGATATCTGAGCAAGATGGTAGACTTCTTTTTTACTTCTTTGATCCTTTTCTAGGTGAAGCTAGCTGTCATATTGTGGGGTTATTAAAGCAGCCTTATAGAGAGGCTCCTGGGGCAAGGAACTACTAAGGCCTCTTGCCAACAACCAACAGTAACTTTTCTGAGCATGTGAATGAGCCACCTTGTAAGTAGATCCTCCAGCCCCAGTCAAGCTCTCAGTTAACTTCAGCCCTGTCCAATAACTTAACTGTAACTTCACAAGAAACCTTGAACTAGAACAACCCAGCTAAGTCACTTTTGAATTCCTGACTCATGGAAACTGTGACATAAATTTTTGTTGTTTTAAGCCACTAAACTTTGGTGAAATTTATTACATAAAAGTAGATAATAATGCAATGTAATAATGTAGATAATGAGTAATAGTAGCGTTGAAGTGAAAAACAGTGTCATATGAACTTATAAAACACAACTACTCTTGGAATGAACCACATGAAATTGCTCATTTTGTAGATCACATATCAGCCATATGGTTCAACCTTCCTTTTTAACTTTTATTTTAGGTTTGGAGGTCCATATGAAAATTTTGTTACATAAACACATGTCCCAGGGGTTTGTTATATATACTATTTCATCATCTGTATATTAATCCCAGTATCCAATAGTTATCTTTTCTGTTCCTCTCCTTCCTCTTTCTTCCCCCCTCAACTAGACCCCAGTGTCTGTTGTTTCCTTTTTTGTGTTCATAAGTTCTTCTAATTTGGCTCCCACTTATAAGTGAGAACATGTAATATTTGGTTTTCTGTTCTTCAATTAGTCTGCTAAGGCTAATAGCCTCCAGTTCCATCTATGTTCCTGCAAAAGAGATGATCTAATTCTTTTTTTTTTTATGGTTACATAACATTCCATGGTATACATGTACCACATTTTCTTTATCCAATCTGTCTTTAATAGGCATTTAGTTTGATTCCATGTCTTTGCTATTGTGAATAGTGCTGTACTGAACATTCATGTGCACGTGTCTTTATGAGAGAATAATTTCTATTCCTCTGGGTATAATGTACTAATGGGACTGCTGGGTTGAATGATAGTTGTACTTTTAGCTCTTAGAGGAATCACTATACTGCTTTCCACATGGTTGAAGTAATTTACACTCCCACCAACAGGCTATAAGTGTTCCCATTTTTCTGCAAACTCACCAGCATCTGTTACTTTTTGACTTTTTAATAATAGCCATTCTGACTGGTATAAGATGGTAACTCATTGTGGTTTTGATTTGCATTTCTCTAATGATCAGTGATACTGAAATTTTTTTCAATATGCTTGTTGGATGGCTGCATGCGTGTCTTCTTTTAAGAAGTGTCTGTTCATGTCTGACCACTTTTAAATGAGGCTGTTTTTTTCTTGCAAATTTTAAAGTTCCTCATAGATGCTGGTTGTTAGACCTTTGTCAGATGCATAGTTTGCAAAAATGTCCTCTCATTCTGTAGGTTGTCTATCCTGTTGATAGTTTCTTTTGCTGTGCAGACGCTCTTAACAATTAGATCCCACTTTTCAACTTCCGCTTTTGTTGCAATTGCTTTTGGTGTCTTTGTCATAAAATCTTTGCCCATTCCTATGTCCAGGGTGGTATTGCCTAGGTTGTCTTCTAGGGTTTTTACAGTTTTGAATTTTACATTTAAGTCTTCAATTCCTCTTGAGCTGATTTTTGTGTATGGTGTATGGAAGGAGTTCAGCTTCAATCATCTGCTTATGGATAGCTAGTTTTCCCAGCACCATTTATTGAATAAGAAGTATTTTCACCATTGCTCATTTTTGTCAGCTTTGTTGATGATCAGATGTTCACAGATATGTGGCCTTATTTCTGGGCTTTCTATCGTTTTCCATTGGTTTATGTGCCTGTTTTTGTACTAGTACCATGCTGTTTTGGTTACTGTAGCCTTGTAGTATAGTTTGAAGTCAGGTAACATGATGCCTACAGCTTTGTTCTTTGTGCTTAGGATTGCCTTGGTTATTTGGGCCCTTTTTTGGTTCCGTCTGAATTTTAAAATAGTTTTTGTTTTTTAAAAATTCTGTGAAGAACATCACCAGTAGTTTGATAAGAATAGCGTTGAATTTGTAAATTGCTTTAGGCAGTATAGCCATTTTAATTATACTGATTCTTCCTATTCATGAGCATGGGATTTTTCTTCCATTTGTTTGTGTCTTCTCTTACTTCTTTGAGCAATGTTTTGTAATTCTCATTGTAGAGCTGTATTTCTAGGTATTTTATTCTTTTTATGGCAATTGTAAGTAGAATTGCCTTTCTTTCTGATTTGGCTCTTGGTTTGCCTGTTGTTGGTGTCTAGGAATGCTAAGTGAGTTTCGTACATTGACTTTGTATCCTGCAACTTTACTAAAGTTGTTTATCAGTGGGAGGAGCTTTTGGGCTGAGACTATGAGGTTTTCTAGGTATGGAATCATGTTGTCTGCAAACAGAAATAGTTTGACTTCCTCTCTTCCTATTCGGAAGCCTTTATTCCTTTCTCTTTCCTGTTTGCTTTGGTTAGGACTTCCAATACTGTGTTGAAAAAATGTGGTGAGAGAGAGCATACTTGTCTTGAGCTGGTATTCAAGGGGAATGCTGCTAGCTTTTGCCTATTCAGTATAATGTTGACTGTGGGTTTGTCATAGATGGCTCTTATTATTTTGAGGTTTCTTCTACACCTAGATTAATTAGTTTTTTTAACATGAAGGGGTGTCAAATTTTATCAAAAGCCTTTTTTTGCATCTATTGAGATAATCATGTGGTTTTTTGTCTTTAGTTCCATTTTTGTGATAGATCACATTTATTGATTTGTGTATGTTGAACCAACTTGCCTTCCGGGGATGAAGCCTACTTGATCATAGCGGATTAGCTTTTTGATGTGCTGCTGAATTTGGTTTGCAAGTATTTTGCTGAGGATTTTTACATTAATGTTCATCAAGGACATTGGGCTGAAGTTTTCTTTTTTCGTTGTGTCTTTGTCAGGTTTGGGTATCAAGATGATGTTGGCCTCATAGAATGAATTGGGGAGGAGTCCCTCCTCCTCAAGTTTTTAGAATTGTTTCTGTAGGAATGGTCGTGGTTCAACCTTACATAACAAAGCTCAACCAACTTGTTTCTTACAACTAAAATTTTTTAAACTTGTAGTTATAATAAACTAGTTTGAACTGGACTTTGGTCTTCTGGGATGCATTTCTGGAATATGCTTATTATTTTCCAAATTTGCCATTCTCCAAATTACACAGGAATACAGTTATGATTTTCTGATACAATGTTCTGATGCAACAGTTGGAAACTAATTATTTGTGGGTTGTGGCTTGGTTTAGACATGTAAAAGATAATTATTAGCAAATGATTATCATTCTCTCAAAAGGTATGTCGGTTTTGGACTTGGAACAAATATCTGAATAAATGATGAAATAGGCTTTAAATGTCCTACACAATACTAAACACAAAAAGCTATTTTATTCTTATCCTTGGAAACACTGGATGCATGTTCTTATGACATCATGTTTTCTTTCCACAATAAAAAAAGGACAGCCAAACCATCCAGTCTGTAAGTATGTAATTACCTTCAAATGTTCTCCTCATTTAAGTGCATTAAAATGCTTCAACTGACCCAGGTTACACAAAATTATCTTCCTGATAACTTACTATCTTTTTTGGCACAACCTGTGCCACTTTCACATGTCTGTTGATGATATATGCCAAGCTATTGAGTGAGAATTTATTTCTGTTTCTAGGCTCCCTTGAGCTTTCACATGTGTGCCTGATTTAACACAAAGCTTTATGTGTAACATTTCCAGCACCCAAACACAACAATTCCACCTATCTGTTTTATTTTAGCTTTAAAGACAAATATTAAATGGGAAATAATTTTTAAAAGGAACATTTTACCCTGACTCCAAATTCAGATTCTGTTATTGTTTCACAGGGCCTTTGTCAAATTATCTTTTTAAAAAATATCTGTGAGGATATGTCAGGTCTGAGCAATGGTTATAGGATGCTTATTTTCTTTGAAAAGAAGAATCTCCAAGCTAAAATTCCTGATTTGCCAGTGCAATTGCACTGTCATCTTAGGGGTTTATTGGCACTGGCATAAATGTAATGCTTTCTTCTTCTCATGATTACATCTAGCAAAGCCTTGGTCAACATCAGTAGTTATTTGGGAGCAAAAAGGAACTCTTCACAAATCCAAAGTTAGAAATCATGCTACATTTTCTATCTTACCAGGGTATGAACTTACGTAACTTCCTAGCAAGAGCTCATGATATTGCCTGTGCCTTTATCAGGGTGATAAGGTCAGAGAAGATCACTGTTTCCACTCCTGCTCATTTCTATCGCTTAAAATTACTTTTAAGAGTTAATATGTATTTCTATTATGTTATATAAATCTATAATTGTCAGTAATTATATTTGTACTTAATATATAATGTATATGCTCTAAATCATAACTTTCTCTAAATAATAAATCTATCTGGCACAGTGATACTAGCAGTAATATATAAAATTATCAATTGACTCTAATTTAGTTATAGAAATCTTGAGTCTTTCCCTTACCTTCTTTGTAGAGAGCTCAGGCTATTTCTACATCTACAGAAAAATGGTATGAGCTGAAACATTTATTGCTAACTCACATGGGAAAATTCTGAACTTCTTTAACTATTGAAAACTGTATAGCTTGGATTTCCTTTGAAAACAGAATGCTACATGAAAGGACAACAAATCTTCTGGCAATAACTCACATTTAACGGGTTGATACAGCAAATCTATCTTTCTAAACAACAAATGTGTGATCTAATGGCAACACCAACAGTGAACTGTACCAACAATTAGAATGGTGTATTAAAGCTTCCAATTTGCAGTGATTTTTTTATGGAAGTATAATTATCCATTTAAAATGTAAAATTCCCGGTACAAAAACATTTGAATAATTATGAAAATGGAAGTGATCTTTTGCAAAAACTAATTATGGTGAGGGAGACTTTCCTTTGCTGTCAGTGTTTTATGCATGTGTTTGGTTCCATAAGCAAACTAATTAAAATGTTGCAAGACACACTGAAATGCTGGCATTTTAGATGGAAGGCAGTTGTACTTCTGGCAAAGATCGTTTCATGTTTCTGGAATTTTAAAATTAAAATTGTAGTTATAATAAACTATTCAGTCAAGCAAACAGAAAACAAGAGCCAAAATCATGCTCTCAGCTTTCAGATCTATAGCCACATGCCACCACAAAGCCGTGAATTTTCTAAGTATAAACTGGAAAAAAACACACACATTTGTTTTGTTAGCAAACATTTGGGTATGTATGCGTGTGTTTGATACAACTGTGGTAATTATGCAGCTAAAATAAGAAGAACCAATTTGGAAGTCATCTTACTATTTTGTATTATTTCCATTATTTGGAAATCATTGGTCAAATGGTGGGCAAAACGTATCCACCACAAATAAGAATGCTCTAACACGACAGCTAATAAGACAAAGAACTGTATTATGGCACCTCCTCAACAGTAAATACTTGTCCTAAGAGCCTAGGAGGTAAAGGGCAGCTGCAGAATGATTATCAGGATTGCTTCATGCTCCAGATTGCATTTGGAACATGAAATGTCCATCCTCTTCACTGTTGGGTCAGTCAGTCATGCTTTGGGCAAGATTTATTGAGGTTGTCACTTTTACCAGTCACAGTGGTAAGAAGTGGAATATGAGTGACTTACAGTGCATGCCCACATGGATTTTACACTCCAGTCTTTTTAAAAGACAATATTTTGATCAATTATGTACTCCAGGGCAGACCACCTGGGCTTAAATCTTGGCTTATTTACTAACTATCTATGTGCATTTAGGCTAGCAAACTATTCTCTTTAGCATGCTCATCTGTGGAATGAGAATAACAGTCCTGCCTTTTGTAGTTGCTGTGAGAATTAAATGAGTCAACCTATGTGTAAATGTATAATGCCCAGCAATCAGTACATTATATTGTTATTAGCTATCACTTTTACCTCCACTCTAACCAAGCAATACCATAAATATTGCCAAACAGACAACATAATATCTAATTTCACATAAGATAGATATCCAGTAGAAGTCAAAGGTCGGAAAAGCTCCTAGAAGGTATCCAGTAGCTGTGGGTATCTGAAAGCCTTCACTATTTGTTTTGCAGGCAAAGCATACAAACACACTCTGGCTATTATCTATGTTAGACAAGAAAGAAGACATACAAATAATAGATAACAGCAGCTGGAAGAGGTAGAATAACCGTTTCTGTGAGTTAGAAGTAAAACAGCAGTTTCGAATTATATTATCATCATCCATCACAGCTATCATGTATTCAACTCTTCCCATGGTGCAAGTTATTAAGCTCTAAACTCTTTAAATGTTAACCCAATCAACCCATTTTCCATAGGAAGGGAAGAAATAGTTTAAAATCACTTTCCCAGGCTGTATTAATAGTTTGTGATGAAGATGTGACAAGAAAAGTCTCTCTGAAGCTAAAGTTCGCATTATTAGACGATATTGCTATCCATGTAATATGATGAGCATGTTCCCAAGTCATTACGTTTTCTTCACAAACATGTTTTTAATAGTTTTAAAGTGTTCTAGTCTATGGTTGTTTCATAATTGATTTACTCTCTTCTGTCTTGTTAAATATTTATGTTGTTTCTAGTCCCTTAGATAGTTTGAATTATTTGCAATAAAAATCTTCATGTGTAAATCTTAGTATGCATAGCTGATGAGTTTCTTAGTATAAATTCCAAGCAGTGAAGTCACCAGGCTAACGGATTTGAACATTTCTAAACCCTTAGCACAAATTGCCAAATCACCCACAGGAATAGTATAGCAATTTTCTCTCCTTTCAGAAATGTTTGAGCTTGCTCATTTAGCTGCATCCTTGCCAATCCTGAATCTGTTCTAAAAGTTTTCTTATCAACATGCCAGATACAAAAGTCTCCTGTAGATTTAATTTGTATTTTTATTTCCACTGTGGTACGTAGGGAAAAAATATCACCTATTGAAAACAAAGCATGTGAATAATACTTTGACATTCGTATCTGTCTCTGTCTCTGTCTGTCAGCCTCCTCCTTGCATGCAAATTTTGGGTTTCCCTTAACAGAATGTTACAAAACTCCAAGCCCAAGTTTAATTGTAACACTATTCGGAAAGTTTCTTTGAGTTGCTTAAAAAAAGTTTCTTACCTTCTCTGATCTCTGCACATGTCATTTTGTGATAATTTACTTCATTGTGGTAAAATTATTGATTCTCTCTTCTCTCTTAAATAATAAGCTACTGGAAAACAAATAATCTTATGATTTGTTGGATCCATAGGATCCAACCAAAATGGTGAAAAGTCTCATAAGCACATAAAACTATCACTTCCCACAAAAACATACTGACCCTGGATTTTAATCAACTTTTCACTGTTTGATTAAACTATGCATTAATTCATCATTAATAATGTAGTTGACTAGGTACTCTGGAACACTTTTAAAAAATGAATAAAAACATCTAGTGGAATAACTTTGTTCTAAAAGAGCGGTATCATGAGAAAATGAAAATTAAGCTTTGCTGGTAATCACAATGCAATGTTCCTTCCTACTAACACAAAAACATTCCTGCAGATCATTTGAAGCAGAGAAAAAAAATGCTTCCCATGGGACACTGTAAAGATCATATACGGGGTCCTTACTCATACAAAATGATTCAGTGTTTCTGCCATGGTTATATCATAGCTGAGAAATGAGTAACAACACCTCCTTTTTATATAATTTCTGCTTTTTGCCAATGCCAAACCAAGCATTCATCATGTCTCCTCAGTGAAGTTACTCGGTATTAAGGTGCCCAACTGCTAAGCTGCTCTGCCTCACCAGTACCTAATCTGGAGTTGGCTTCTCCTTTCCAAGACCCTTCTAAGAATCATTCAGCATAAGCCCAAACCTACACAAAATCCCTTCACAAACTTTCTTACTGAGATCCTTTTTTTTTTTTTTTTTAATATTATTATACTTTAAGTTCTAGGGTACATGTGCATAACGTGCAAGTTTGTTACATATGTATACTTGTGCCATGTTGGCGTGCTGCACCCATCAACTCGCTTGATCCTTCTAAATTCTCTTACAGGGATATGGTTTTCCTTGCTGCAGCAAGCTAAACAAACCAAACTTTGACTACAGGTTTGTTCCTGGACATCCGGCAGGATTTGATGTTAGTTGGGTTATTAAATACATATAGATTCACGTACTGTGTTTACTTAAACAGGATTCATCAGCATATTGGACATATGATACAGGGAAAGTGGTAAATTGAGATTATGCTAAAGTGTTAATCCTGGAAACCTTATCTATTGTACTTTTTAATTTTATTCATTGAATTCTTTAGTTCCAGAATTTATGGGTTTTAAAAATCATATCTATCTTTGTTAAATTTCTCATTCAGATCATGAATTGTTTTTCTGAATTATTTGTGTTGTTTATCTGTATCCTATTGTGTCTCACTGAGCTTTTTTATGATCACCATTTTACGTTATTTTTAGGCATTTCATAGGTTTCTCTTTCATTGGAATCTGTTGCTTGAGAATTACTGTGTTCCTTCAGAGATGTTATGTTAGCTTGCTTTTTCATGTTTCTTGTATGCTTACATTGATATCTGCATATCTGATGTAAGTCACTTCTCCCAATTTTCTGGACTGGCTTTTATAGGGAAAGACTTCTTACTATAGATGTATCCTTAGTGCTGATTATGTAGGCTGCTTTGGCTTTGATTTTGGATGAGCATGGTAGTGTAGTCTCAGTATGATTTCTTCAGCTGTAATATGCATCAATAGTGTCTATGATTTCCTCCATTCCTTAGGCTGTAGTTGTTAGTGGAGGCTGTGGTGAGGCTTGACTATGTGTAAGTACTTTAGATCAGCTGGTCATTGGGCACTAGTGGCAACAGCAGTGGGTTGGGTGTGTAAACACTTGAGCCCTCAGATGGCATACATGTGCAGTGATGTTAGTGTATCCAGGTAGGCCAATCCTCTTGCCTCGAGGCAACTTTTGTGGTGCCAGCAGTGACAGCAATGGGCCAAATAAGTGGATAGGTCTTCAGACCCCTGGGCAGTGTGCATAACATCATTTATGTCAGTATCATCAATAAGCCAACTTTCAGGCCTCTAGGCAACAACACAGAGGTGCCAGCAGTGGGTTGGCCAGGGCAGACCTCAGGCCTCTAGGTAGCATCTGTGGTAGGGGCCAATGGTATAGGTGTGTCAGGCTGGCCCAGAAGGCCTGCATAAGTTCCAGTGGCAACAGGCCATGTGGGTCAATTCCCAGGTCCCCATCAATGCACACAGGCACTGGTAAGGGAGCAACTGGTGGGGCAGGGCTGTCCTAAGGACCCCTGAGTGTGAACATGGGCACAGGCTACAGTGAGTTAGGCTAGTTTATCCCCAGGATATCAGATGAATGCTTGGACACTGGCAGGCTGAGCAGACCGATCTCCAGGCCCCCTGAAGGTGTGCACAGGTGTAGGTGGCAGTAAGTGAGGTGGGTCAATCCCCAGGTCCCTAGATGATGTGCATGAGTGCTGGTGGCAATGGTGGGTGGGCAGGTCTTTCTTCAGGTCCTCTAATGATACATGTGAGTGCCAGCTCTGGTAGGTGAGGCAAGTTCATTCCCATTCCCCCAGATGACATGCTCAAGCAGTGGTGGTTACAGCGGTAGGCAGGAGTGGCTTGTCCTCAGCCCCCCGAATGGTGCCCAAGCAGACCATTCTCCAGATTGCCAGAAGGCACATTCAGTGCAAAGAGCCCCTGCTGCTAGTTGGTAGGGAGAGTTTGCTCTCAGTGTCAGCAGCCCCAGGCAAGGAGAAGCTCTAGTGGGGATACACTTTAGCTCTCTTTGTCCTAGGGGCAGCTTTCCCAGTGTGCTGCATTGCCTATACCTTGGGGTATAGGATACTGTGTGGGCTAGAGTGCTGGGGACCTGGCTGCACCACTGGGTCTAGCTGACATCGTGATGCTGCAACCCTTCTGGTGGACACAGGGGAATGTAAGCAAAGCTCAGGGAGGTGCAAGCGCAGGGGCTGTTGTGCCCCAGAGTAGGATATAATCTGGTAGGCTGGGCTCTCAAAATGGAGCTGTGCTACAGCTGCTTGGGACTCAGCATGTGTGTGGGACCCAGCGCAAACTACCTCTCTGGAATAATGCCATCATGTGGACTCCCAGCAGCTTCCTATACTAGTCTCAGGGTCCACAAGCATCAAGGGACTCTTCCATGGCTGGGATTGCAGGAGTCGGTGGTGGGAATGTGGACTGCTGGGTATATTTCATTTACCTTTTCCCTGCAATGGAGTTTCTCCCGGCTCCAAGTGACCCTGACTGGGATGGCTGCTTTATTTCCCTCTTTTTCCATGCCTCAGAGTCTCCCTGTCACTTCTCGGCTAAATTTCAGTGTTCTCTCTCAGATGCTCTATTCAAAGTGTGGTTATCTACTTACTGTTTTGGTCCTTCTTTGTGGAAGAAAAAAATGCTGAGTGCCATCTAGTCACCTCTCCTGAAACTCATATTTTGATAGAATAATCTATTATTCTATTAGCTTAATGAGTGAGCACTCACTGTCACACATTTATTTCTCACAGACATTTCAGCTTATGTTAGCATAGTTGTAGTTGTTCCAACTTCAACTTACATAAAATTTTTAAATCTCATTCAAAAGTATTTTATACTGAAAAGTGTCATTTTCTTTGCCAAGAATAGGAACCCCCCCTAAAACTTTACAATACGATCTTAACCTTAGTTATGAAGATGTCTATTCCATCAAAGGGTAAGGAGGATTAGCACATTCATTCATATTTCTACTGGAAAAAAAGAAGCGATTAATTCATTGCTTCTCTGTCCAAGTAATTAAGTAATACCTTATTCTGGCATCCTTGTCAACTGACAGCAATCGAGTTTGTTTCCAAACCACAAATATAAATATAAACCAAATCTATTATAATTTTTTGAGAGATTAAACCAATGTTATTTAAACTTTATTTCTTAATGAGACTATCAAAGGAACAGTTTTTAAAAAAACTGTGGTTTTTTCAATAGCAAAGACTTGGAACCAACCCAAATGTCCATCAATGATAGACTGGATTAAGAAAATGTGGCACATATACACCATAGAATACTATGTAGCCATAAAAAAGGATGAGTTCACATCCTTTGTAGGGACATGGATGAAGCTGGAAACCATCATTCTGAGCAAACTATTGCAAGGACAGAAAACCAAACACCGCATGTTCTCACTCATAGGTGGGAATTGAACAATGAGAACACTTGGACACAGGGTGGGGAATATCACACACCGGGGCCTGTTTTGGGGCATGGGGAGCGGGGAGGGATAGCATTAGGAGATGTACCTAATGTAAACGACAAGTTAATGGGTGCAGCACACCAACATGGCACATGTATACATATGTAACAAACCTGCACGTTGTGCACATGTACCCTAGAACCTAAAGTATAATAATAAAAAAAACTGTGAATTTTAAATCTACTTTCTTTAATGTAACTATCTACAGGGGGAAAAAAACAGTATAATATGGAGAGGAAGTAGAGAGAAATGGAGGAAAAGAGAGAATGTAAGTGTTTCATGCATTTGCATATCATAGTTTATTTCTCTTTCACGTTTCTCTCTTTCAAGTGATCAGATTTTGTTAACTTTAGATACCAGGAGGACCATTTAACTTGTTTGACTTTTTCAAGGAAATAGCAGATAATATTATAAAGTAGGAATGTGTTAATATAGGAATTCTTAACTGAAAGTCTCTGGTAGAATCTGGTGGGGTTTTTTGTTGATGTTGCTATTTGGCATGCATGTGTGTGTGTGAGACAGACAAAGAGAAATTAGGGGAGAAATTGAGAGAGAAGATCAGTAAGACTTGTTTTGATAACCCTGCTGATCAAAACAGGATGTAGCAAAGAAACCAGCCAGCCAAAACCAGCCAGAACTATGAATTATATTAATAATATATTTGCATTCTATAAGGCACTCCCACCAGTGCCATGCCAATATACAAATGCCATGACAGTGCCTAGAAGTTACCTTATATGGTTCCAGGAACTTCCTACTCCTTTCCCAGAAAGTTAGTGAATAGCCTACTCCTTATTTAGCATATAATTATGGGTAGGTATAAATGTAACCAGGCAGCAATCCATAAGTGCTACTCTGCCTATGGGCTAACCCTGCCCTGTCTATGGAGCAGCCACTTTACTATGCACTGATGCTCTAATACACTTGGTTTCTTTTACTGTTGGCTTGCTCTTGAATTCTTTCCTGACCAAAGCCAAGAACCCTCCTGAGCTGAGCCCTAATTTTGGGGTACACCTGCATCAAAATCCCATCTTTACTTTTAGTGTCGCTATAAGAAATTCAGCATATCTTTCAATTATAAATGTAGAGATCAGCCACAGGGCTGTTGGCGATTCCTGTGACTTTCTCATCAATAAACATCATAGGAATTTCTTGTTGCAGATATCTTTAACTATTGTTTAGTACCTATCAGCACCTTGAAGTATCAGTTGTTACTAGACCAGCCAAGAGATTTGTTATTAGTATGTTAATAACAAGAACATATTCTGAACCTAGGTTAATAAACAAGGACATCACATTTTAAAAATATTTTGAGAAAGGTATTTTAATATAATCAGTTTTTAATTATTTGTATTTTAATACTTTAGTTATTTAAAATCATCATCCTTAGAAGTGCATGGGCTTAAATAGACTGCCAAGGGAGTTTGTTGTAACATACACACACACATAGACACAGACACACACATGCTCACACGCACATACTGAAGAGTTCTTGGATTAATTAGGAAAATTATATTAAAACAGAAATTTTCTTTTGTGATGCATACCTCTTAAAAATAGTGATAAAGAGATTACCAATTACTGGCATCCAATTGAGATAGGTTACTCGGTTTTCTCGGTTTATCATTTTTAAAAGGCTTTACTACACCTCCTAAGTCCTGTCTGCTTTTACCAAACGTACTCATTTTAAATTTGATTTTAGCCATGTAGACATACAGCTATGCACATCATTCAGGTTCACAGAACTGCAGCATTTCCCCTGAGGGTCTGTTGTTTTTATGAATAAAAAGCCAAGGGTATTACACTGCATTATAATGTCAAATAGCAAAGATATTTCCTCAGGTTTTCACTGAAAAACATATTCTATAAAGTTAGTTTGATGTCTTAACTATTGCATCTATCTGAAAGGATACTTGAGACAAAACAACATTGTGTTTTTTTTTTTTTTTGTTTTTTGTTTTTTTTGCCTATGACATCTGATGTTATGGACAATTTTGAATGCAATCTAAGTGTATGGGATGACAATATTTAATATTGCTTGTTTGATTTAAATTATTTGTGAGTAAAATTCTTCAAAATTAAGAGAAAAAGATCAGCCATCACCAACATTTTGGGCTTTATCTTTATTAATATTCTCATCAAATTATTTAACTTCATTGTATTATTCTCTTGCAACAAGGAAGGCAGAGAAGAATCTATGGTCAGACTAGTTTTCAAATATGGTTCTACTTCTCATTTTTGAACTTGTGACTTTAGCTACTATCTCTGACACTCAGTATTCTTATATATTAAATAAGAATTATACCAGTAAGAATTATAGCAGTGCAATAGATAGCTTCAAAACTAAATTAGATTAAGCAGAAGAATTTCTAAACTTGAAGGCAGGTCTTTTAAAATACCCCAGTCAGGCAAAAAAAAAAAAAAAAAAAAAAAGAAAGAAAAAAAGAAAAACAAAAAGTGATGAAGAAAAACTATGTAACAATGTGACATATAGGATATCACAAAATGACCAAATATTCTAATTCTGGGCACCACAGAAAAAGAGATGGGTGAAGGCAAAGAGAAACTATTAAAAAAAAAAAATAATAGCTAACAGGTTCTCAAGTTTGGAAGAGATACACACATCCAGACACAAGAAGTTCAAAAATCCCCAAATAGATTCAACCCAAAAAGGTCTTATGTAGGCCGGGAGCGGTAGCTCACGCCTGTAATCCCAGCACTTCAGGAGGCTGAGGCAGGCAGATCACAAGGTCAGGAGATCGAGACCACCCTGGCTAACACAGTGAAACCCCGTCTCTACTAAAATTACAAGAAATTAGGCGGGTGTGGTGGGGGGCGCCTGTAGTCCCAGCTACTCAGGAGGCTGAGGCAGGAGAATGATGTGAACCCGGGAGGCGGAGCTTGCAGTGAGCCGAGATTGCGCCACTGCACTCCAGCCTGGGCAACAGAGCAAGACTGCCTCAAAAAGAAAAAAAAAAAAAAAAAAGAAAAAGAAAAAAAAAAAGGGTCTTATCTAAGGCACATTGTAAGTTAAACTGTCAAAGGGACCTCTGGTTGTCCTCAGTGCCATGACGGTTTACAAATACCATGGTAATGTCACGAAGTTACCCTATATGGTCTAAAAAGGGGAGGTATGAATAATCCACCCGTTGTTTAGTGTATCATCAAGAAATAATATGTCCATAAAAATGGGCAACCAGCAGCCCTTGGGGGGTTGCTCTGTCTATGGAGTACCCATTATTTTATTCCTTTACTTTCTTAATAAACTTGCTTTCACTTTGGAAAAAAAAAAAATCAAAGACAAAGAGAGAATTCCAGAAACAGCAAGGGAAAAGCATCAAGTCACGTATAAAAGAATCTCCAACAGACTAATGGCAGATTAATAGCAGAAACCTTACAGGCCAGGAGAGAATGGGATAATAAATTCAAAGTGCTGAAAGGGGGAGGGGGGAATCCTGCTAATTAAAAATAGTATACCTAGGAAACCTAACCTTGTAAAATTAAAAATGAGTCTTTCCCAGACAAGCCAAAACTGAGAGAATTCATTACAATTAGACCAGTCCTACAAGAAATATTTAAGGGAGTTTTTTTTTAAACATCAGGAAGTGTAAGGAAAATTATCTGCCATCATAAAAATATAAAATAAAATAAAATTCATTTGTAGAGCAAAAAAATTAGTAAGATTAAGGAATCAAAGGTTACCAAATGTGATATAAAATCAATGAACTGCAATGAGAAACAATAAGAGAGAAAAAAAGGAATAAAAGATATACAAAATAACCAGAAAGCAATTAACAAAAGGATAGGAATAAGTCCTCACCTACCAATAATAGTCTTGAATATAAACAGACTAAATTCCCTACTTAAAAGATACAGATTAGCTGAAAGGATTTTTTTTTTTTTAAAGCAATAATATGCTGCCTACAAGAAACTCACTTCACTGGTAGACACATATGGACTGAAAGTGAAGAGATGGAAAAAGATATTCCATGCAATGGAAACCAAACACAAGCAGGAGTATACTAGTATCAGATAAAACAAACTTTAAGTCAAAAACAGTAAAAAGAGACAAAGAAGGTCATTATATAATAATAAAGAGATCAATTCATCAAGAGGATATAACAATTATAAATATGTATGTACCCAATACCAGAGCAGCCAGATATATAAAACAAATATTATTGGATAAAAAGAAAGAAAGAGAGTCTAGTTGCAATTTTAGTTGGGTAATTCAATACTCCACTCTCAGCAGTAGACAGAAAATCAACAAAGAAACATTGGATTTAAACTGCACATTACACCAAATGGATCAAACAGATATTTACAGAACATTTCATCCAGCAGCTGCAGAATACACAATCTTCTCATTAGCACAGGAAACATTCTTTAGGATAAACCATATGATAGGCCACAAAATAAGTCTCAATTTAAAAAAAAATCTAAACCCTATAAAGTATTTTTTCAGACCACATTAGAAAACAAAGGACACTTGAAAACTGTATAAATAAATGAAAATTAAATGTATTCCTGAATGACTATTGTGTCAAAAAAGAAATTTTTAAAAATCAAAAAAATTATTGAAACATATAAAAATTGAAATATACTAAAACCTATGCCATACAGCAAAAGCAATAAGAGGGAAGTTTATCACAATAAATGACTGTATCAAAGAAGTAGATTTCAAATAAACAATCTTGTAACAATATAACTCAAGGTACTAGAGAAACAAGAGCAAACCAAACTCAAAATTAGGAAAAGGAAATAAAAGACCTCTACAAGGAAAGCAACAAAACACTCATGAAAGAAATTAAAGATGACATTAACAAATGGAAAGACAAATTAGAGCAAAACTAAACAAAATAAAGACTTAAAAACACACACACACAAAATTAATGAAATGAAGAGCTGATTTTCAGAAAAGATAAACAAAATTAATGCACTACTAGCTCAACTAACCAATACCAAAAAAGACCCAAATCAAGAAAATCAAAATTGAAAAAAGTCATTACAACTGATATCAGAGAAATACAAAGAATCATTAGAGGATATCATGAACAAGTATATGCTAACAAATTGGAAAAACCTAGAGCAAACAGATAAATTCCTAGAGTCACACAACCTACCACAATTGAAGCAGGAAGTAATAGAAAATCTGAACAAACCAATAACAAGAAGCAAGATTGAACTGGTAATAAAAAGTCTTCCAAAAAAGAAAATCCTAGGACTAAACAGTTTTACTGCTGAACTCTACCAAACTGTTAAATAAGAACTAACAAAAACTCTTCTCAATCTATTCCAAAAATTGAAGAGAAGGGAATTCTTTCTAACTCATTTTATGAGGCCAGCAGTACCCTGACAACAAAACCAGACAAGGGCACAACAACAAAAACAACAACCAAATCCTGCACATAAATATGCTTAATGAATACAGACACAAAAATCTTCAGCAAAATACTAGCAAACTGAATTCAGCAAAACTTCAAAAAGATAACACACCAGGATCAAGTGGTATTTATCCCAGGGTTGCAAGATTAGTTCAACATACACAAATCAAGAAACATGATACATTACATTAACAGAATGAAGAACAAAGCCATATGATGATCTCAATAGATGCAGAGAAATTCAACATCCCTTTATGATAAAACGTCTCAACAAATTAGGCATATAAGAAACACATCTCAACATAAAAAAGGCCATATATGACTAACTCACAGCTAATATCATTCTGAATGGGGAAAAGCTGGAAGCCTTTCCTCTAAGAACTAGAATAAGGATGCCCACTCTTACCACTCTTACTCAGCAGAGTACTAGAAGTCCTAGCCAGAGCAATCAGTCAAGATAAAGAAATAAAAGGCATTCAGATTGGAAAAGAAGTCAAATTGTCCTTCTTTGCAGATGACATAATATTACATATTAAAAACAAAACCTAAATATTCCACCCAAATCTCTTAGAACTGACAAATGAATTCAGCTAACTTGCAGGATACAAAATCAACATACAGAAATCAATAGCTTTTCTATATATCAATAATGAACTAGCCAAAACAGATATCATGACCACAATTTCATTTACAAAAGCTGCAAAAAAAGCATAATTCCTATGAATAAATTTAATCAGGAGGTAAAAGACCTCTACAAGGAAAGCAACAAAACACTCATGAAAGAAATTAAAGAGGACATTAACAAATGGAAAGATATCTTATGCTCATGGATTGGTAGAATTACTATTTTTAAGAAAGACCATGGTACCAAAAGTATTCTCTAGATTCAGTGCAATCTTTTTCAAAATACCAATGACAGTTTTCACAGAAATGAAAAGAAATACCTAAAATTTGGCCAGGTGCAGTAGCCCACCCCTGTAATATCAGCACTTTTGGAGACCAAGGTGAGTGGATTACTTGAAGCCAGGTGTTCGAGACCAGCTGGACCAAAATGATGAAACTGTGTCTCTACTAAAAATACAAAAATTAGGCAGCCATGGTGGCGGGAACCTGTAATCTCAGCTACTCAGGAGGCTGAGGTGGGAGAATTGCTTGAACCTAGGAGGCAGAGGCTACAGTGAGCCGAGACTGCGCCACTGCACTCCAGCCTGGGTGACAAAGCAAGACTCCACCTCAAAAAAAAAAAAAAAAAAAAAAAAAATTTAAATTAAAAGAAAAAAAATTATAAAATTCAAATAGAACCACAAAAGACCCCAGTCAAAGCAATCCTGAGTAAAAAGAACAAAGCTGGAGGCATTACACTACCTGACTTCAAAATATACTATAAAGCTATAGTAACTAAAACAGTACAGTATGGTGTTGATATAAAAACAGACACACAAACCAATGGAACAGAAGAGAGAACCCAGAAATAAATCCACATATTTATAGCCAACTGATTTTCAACAAAGGTACTAAGAATACATGTTGGGGATAGGATACCCTCTTCAATAAACAGTCCTGGGAAAGCTGGATATCCATAGGCAGAAGACCCCTATCTCTCAGCATATTCAAAAAGCAACTCAAATTTAAATACTTCAATATAAGACTCAATACTATAGAATTAGGAAAAAAAAAAAAAAACATAGGGGAAATGCTGCAGGACATTGGTCTAGGCAAAGGTATTAGGGCCAGGACTTCAAAAGCACAAGCAAC
Source organism: Chlorocebus sabaeus (assembly GCF_047675955.1). Lineage (NCBI taxonomy): Eukaryota > Metazoa > Chordata > Mammalia > Primates > Cercopithecidae > Chlorocebus > Chlorocebus sabaeus. The sequence continues at coordinate 67,380,978 of NC_132918.1, forward strand.
AAAAACAAAAATAGACAAATGAGATTATATTAAACTAAAAAGCTTTTGCACAGCAAAATAAACAATCAACAGAGTAAAGAGACAACCTGTGGAATGGGAGAAAATGTTTGCAAATTATTCATCTGACGAAAGGCTGATATTCAGAATACAAGTTGGGAGCTCCTTAGGGCAAACTTGCCTCCCATTCTATTCCTAAAAATGATAGCTGCAAAGATAAAAATGTTACATACCTCACTCACAAGGAATTTCCTTGTGGATAAAGGACAGGCAGAACTCAAAGTCATCCTTCTACTCACTGAGATAAATACATATCTGATTGCCTCCTTTGGAAAGGCTTATCAGAAACTCGAAAGAATGCAACCTTTTGTCCTTATCTACCTACTACCTGGAAGCCCCTTCCCTGTTTTAAGTTGTCCTGCCTTTCAGGACTGAACCAATGTACATCTCACATGTATTGATTGATGTCTCATGTCTCCCTAAAATGTACGAAACCAAGCTGTGCCCTGACCACTTTGGGCACATGTCATCAGGACTTCCTAAGACTGTGTCACAGATGGGTGTCCTTAGCTTTGGCAAAATAAACTTCCTAAATTGACTGAGACCTGCCTTAGATGTTTGGGGTTAATACAAGGAACTCAAACCACTCGGCAGAAAAAAGAAAAAAAAAAAGCAGATTATCCCATTAAAAAGTGGGCAAAGAAGACATACAAATGGCCCACAGGTACATGAAAAAATGTTCAACATCACTATACACCACAGAAATACAAATTAAAACCACAATGAGCTAGCATCTTATCCTAGTTAGAATGGCTATTATTAAAAAGATAAAAAATAACAAATTCTGACAAGGATGTAGATTAAAGGGAACTCTTACACACTGTTAGTGGAAATATAAATTAACATAGCCATTATGGAAAATAGTGTGGAAGTTTCTCAAAAAACTAAAAATAGAATAAGAGAAATCTATTGCTCAATAGCATAGCAGCTTAACTATTGTTAACAACAATATATTATATATTTTTAAATACCTATAAGAAAATATTCAAAATATTTTCAACACAAATAAATGTCAGAGGTGATAGATATCCTAAATATCCCGATTTGGTCATTGCACAATTATGCATGTATCAAAATAGAACACATATCCCATAAGTATGTATAATTATTATATATTAATAAGAATTAAAATAAAATACTTGCACCTCATTATATTCTCTCACCTCATTATACCCACTTAAGGAATTGTCCTCTTTAAGCTTCCCTTTGAAAATAAAACACAGTGAAAGAAGGATCCATTACACAACCTTTAGAACCCTAAGTGTGAAATACTAAGTGATATTATTTGACTGAAAATCCTCACATCTTTGTTCTAACAGGCATTTGTAGAAATTTGAATGAGCTTTAGAGTATTTAAAAGGGGCAGGAAAAATATAGGTACTAAAAGTCATTCTTTTTGAGTCTGTCTTTATCTCTAAGTACTGACTATTCACAGATATTTAAAGTTCTGAAAGCTTTCTTTTTCCCTCTTTCTCTCTCTCTCACTCTTGAATGTGTCTTTTTGAGCTTTGACTATAAATGTAAAAAGAAAGAATAGCAGCTTTTATGTATTTAAATATAGTCCAAGGTAGTCAGTCACCTCCTGGTTCTAATTTCACATGATGATCTGGGCTTATTTCACTCTTCAATCTTTAGATAAGTTTTTAAAAACAGAGGCAAAATGAAAACATTTTAGATAAACCTAAGCACAGTTTTACATTTTGAGAAGAGGAGGGAAAGGAACTTAACTACTTAGTGCATCTGTGGTAAGACAAATTGTCATCCTTGTTGATATCCATTACAAAAAAGTCAATTGCAAATGGTTTTGTATTTCTTTTTTTTTTTTTTTTTGAGACGGAGTCTCGCTCTGTCGCCCAGGCTGGAGTGCTGTGGCGCAATCTCGGCTCACTGCAAGCTCCGCCTCCCGGGTTCACGCCATTCTCCTACCTCAGCCTCCCGAGTAGCTGGGACTACAGGCGCCCGCCACTGCGCCCGGCTAATTTTTTTCTATTTTTTAGTAGAGACGGGGTTTCACCGTGGTCTCGATCTCCTGACCTTGTGATCCGCCCGCCTCGGCCTCCCAAAGTGCTGGGATTACAGGCATGAGCCACCGCGCCCGGCCGGTTTTGTATTTCTTAGTCGTACAAAAATCTGGGTCTGTGTTTCTACATGTTTTTCAACTAATAAAAAGCTTGTAAAATTAGAAATGTTCATGACACTATTTCAAATTTATAACTATGGGAAAATACAGTTGTTTCCAGAGATGATTTTGAAGTAATCTTTTATGATGATATACAAATGATTTGGAATAATTATCTCCTTTTGATCATAGTAATAAAGGAAGAATAGGAAAAGATAGGAAGGATAAAAAGTTGAATCACAGATGGAAAATGGACAATAAAGTATCAAGTTAATTACAGAAAGAAGACAGAATAAGTAGGAATAAATTGGAAAAGAAAATAGAAGAGACATTACGAAATAATGCCTTTATTTTTGGCAATACAGCATATTAGATTTGCTGAAAAGCTTTTTTGTGAAAACAATAAAAATTGGATAAAATATAATAAAAATCTCTTGAAATATATAAATGAGCTTATAAAAATAATACCAAAAACAAAAAGGGAAAAAGGGAACACAAGGACAAAGAAGAGTGATAAGTAGAAACTGATACAAAACTAACAGAGAGACATCAGAAACCAAGAGAACTGTGTTTTTATAAGTCATTCAAGGTTTGGTAAGAACTTCTGAGTCTGTGAGAAAAAAAAAAAAGTCATTTAATATAGACATCAAGGCCTTAGGCCTAGGGAAGGTGTGAAACTGATGATGTTGTCAATTTGATATAGCATTAGATTCAATATTAGTTTTTCAAAACTCTCACTTATTAATATTTTTGAAAAGGCAAACTGTTCATACATTTAAAAAAACATCTATACCAAAAAGTATTCTCAGAGAAGTTTCAATCTCATCCATACCTCTTCTACTCCATTTTCTTCCATACCTATTAATAACCATTGTCCTTAGTGTTCGGTTCATCTCTCCTATATTTTCTTTTGCAAAAATAAGCAATGTTCAACTAAATCTTAATTTTTTAAAATCAACATTATATCCTGGAAATCAATTCATAACTCTTTATAAAGATCTCATACATTCTTTTTAACAACTGAATAACAGTCTCATGTAAGTCTACCATACCATTCAAATCAGACTTACGGGTATTTATTTAGTTTGTTTTCCAAATTTGCAATTTCTAATAACTTTGGATGAATAACCTTGTGTATAAGTTATTTAGTATGTGTGGAGGTGTATCCTCAGGGCATGTGGTTATAAATGGCATTCATTGCTGGCTTCATGGGAAATGCTTATTAATTTTGAAAAAATATTGCCAAAGTTCTCCTGAGAGGGGTTCTGCATACCTATAAGCTATGTATGAAAGTAGAGATTTCTTCACAGTTTTGTCAGTAGAGTGTGCTGCCTGTCTTTTCAATCCTTGCTCATCTGATAAGTGAGAAGTGATAATTCAGTATAGTTTTAATTTACATTTTAAAAATTATAAGTTAATAATCATCACTTGTATGAGTCATTTTTATGTTTTATCTGAACTGCCTATTGATATATATATTATTTCTCCTAGTTTTCAATTTTTTAATATTGTTTATATAGTTTTCTTTTTGTTAATACAAAAGCTTTCTTTTTATAATTTGTATGTAGTAAAATTTATCAATCTTTTGTCACCTCTGAATTTTGAATTTTATTCATGTTTTCTCATATCTATGTACAAATGAGCTGAGCCATCTTTTATTCTAGAATTTGTACAGTTTCTTTCTTTATATTTGGATCTCTGATGCATCTGAACTTTATTATTCCAGCGTTTGATGAGAAGTAGAATCCAAATTTATTTTTTAAATGATGATTTAGTTGACCCTTTATTATTTATTTATTTTTTAAACCATCTTTATTTAGATGGGTGTTGGAACTAAATAAAGCTCCTCATAAAATTCAGAACTTCTAAGTGCTACACTTTCAAAATAAGGTAGACTAGGAAAACATACACTTGGCATCAAAGGGAGATGACAAGGAAATATGCTTTTACTGGCCAGGGTTTTGTGAAAAATACTTACTAGAACAAAAGGCAAAGTTCAATAGATTTAAAGAATCACTTTCATACAGGCCATGTTTTTATAACCACAGTGCAATCAAGTTGGAAAGCAATAACAAAACACAACTGAAAACAAAACACAACAGAAAACTGAAAAACTGTGTGAATATTTTTACACACACTTCGAGTAACAAGGATTAAAATAGAGAAATGTATAGACTCAAACAATTATAAAAATACTGCAAGTCAAGACAAATGGTAATTAGCTAAATCAAAGCATATGAAAAATTGTAAATGTAAATGCTGCTTTCATGAAAGAAGAAAATCTGAAAATTAATGAGAGACATGTCTAACAGGAAGGCAGATTAAAACCACAGAATAAATCAAAAGAATATGGAAGGAAGAAAATTAAAAAACAAAACAACAGGAATCAAAGAAACAGAAACATTACAAAGTCATACGAGTCTAGTGTTGGGTAAGAAAGGAGGAATTATACATTGGATATGGGCCAGCTTGGTCAAACCACTTTAGAGAGCACACTGTAATATCCAGTTTATTTAAAAACATATCCTCAAACCTAGCAATATCCAGTGATCCTATTTTTAGGTATACAGCCTATTAAAATTTTGTGAAAAAAATATGATTCCAGTAATATTTGAAACAGGGAAAAATTATAATGAATATCCATATCCATCAATAGGATAATAAATAAATAAATTGTGGTATACCTATACTATGGAGCATTATATATTATAAATATTTTTTTAAAAATTAGATCCAATGAGAAATCAAGGTACAGAAGGATGCATCACATATGACATTTATAAAATTTAACATACACAAGTTGAATATTAAATTATGAAATTTATAAATACAAAAATCTGGAGGTAGTGACTTCTGGCTGATAGAGAGTCAGAGAATTTTCAAGTGACAGTCCAGGATCATCAGCTGCATTTGTGATGTTTTATTTCTTACGAGTAGTTATGAATATATAGATTTGTGTTATGATAAGCCTATAGTTCATAAAAATACAAAATTTTAAAAGTTATATAACAAAATATAAAAGGAATAAAAAATATGAAAAAAAATGATAGGAATAGAAAAAGTAGGAAGGACACAAAGAGGGCATAAAGGAAATTGAGGAAAACTGGTAAACACAGTCAACTTCTGAACTGTTATCAAAACCCCACAATTAAGCTAATCATCTACCTGACTGTATTTGACCTAAGTAGTCTGTTAAAGGAAGAAAAAAAATCTCTACAAGATTCCAAGATGAGAAAATTTCACTTAATAAAAATATGAAAAAAGTATATGTTTTAAAAAGCAGTTTGTATGACAAAACAGGATGAGCATGAAAGGCAGAAGCATAAAATGTGGGATGATCAGGAGCCATTTTAGTAGTTGTTGCTATAAACAACGATGTCACAAGACTTGGAATATTTAGGAAATTTACTAAAGTGGGCAAATCAAAATTCACAAGTGCTCTATATACATAATTCATTAACAGAATCATTTCTGCCTTATCAAGAAAACAAATATTATCTGCAGGACGAATTATTTACTCCCAATACCAGTTCGCTTCTAAATCTTGGAGTTTATTGAGGACAAAAAGATAAACCAAGAGACACCTATTGAGTTTCCTCTATCTAGGCTCAGATTTGCATCCTTTTCAGTCTGGAGACTGCAAGTCCAATATGACACAGTTGAGATAACTACATTTAAAGCCTAAAAATCCACAGTCTAAGACTCTTTTGATTGTCTCTAAATGGACATGAGGTTCCCATGGACCTAAAACTACAAAAACAGTCTAGGGCCAAACTGGATTCCAGACTCACCTCGCTCAGAGCCAGAAGAGAACCAGGTGAACTTTTTCTTTCCAGAGGTATCATTCTCTCCTCATAAGAATTTAACAATTTCTGAACTTCTGTATGAATAATTATTTTGACAGATGTTGCTCTGGGTTGTTATATTTTGAACAGGGAAATTAATGTAAGGAGAGCTATTTCAATACATTGTGTCTACAATTTTTTTTCTTTCCCTTTTTCTCCTATCCTCCCACCATTCACCCTCATTGAAAATATCATCTATTCAGAACCAAAGATACATGAATACATGAATAAAATCCTGGATAGACTATTTCAATGGATCATAATTGAAAAGGTTTTATTGCCAATATAACTCATTAAAGACATGATACATGGATTTCGACAAGATTTGTTAATGAATCCTCCCCAAATTGTTTTCAGAAGCATAATAATTTCTTAGAGCTTGATTTATTTTTGTATATAACTACAGTAATTTATGAGTAAATTCCACTGTGTTTATTGTTTCTAAAATATGTATATGTAAGCAAAAAAGTCACCAATGAGATAAATTTATGGAAATAAATACAAACTATGGATAGATGGTTATTTTAAAATATCTAAAATATTGAAGAGCAGTATTTTTATTTTAGAAAAAAAGATCATGCTTATTTTCCATCAGAGCTTTATCTTTGCTTCAAAACATATCTATCATTAAAACAGTGGGAAACTGTCCCAAGAGTGAACCCAGTACTGGGTTATTATTCGTTTCTCCACACTGATGAGTTTGGCAGATTAAGCTCAAGGCAAGAAGAGAACAACTTTTCTATCACGATATTTAATGGACACATGGAAAAGAGAAACATAATAATACAGTTCGATATTCCTTAGAAATTTTTCATTTTGATGCATAAAATAAGGTTGTGGATTATCTGAAGAAAATTTTGTAATCTAAATAATAGTAAATTAGGAAAGTTGTTGTATTAATAAGTATGGTTGTAAATATCTAATGATATGATAATAAAAGCTATAATTTATATAACAATCACTTAATATTTACAATAATTGTTTGAGGAAGGTAGGGAATTATTATTATCCCATTTAACTTACTAAGATACATAGTGAAATTGTATCTTACCTAAGATCACATTTTTGGTAAGCTGCAGGGCTGAAATTCCAATGGATATCTATCTAACTGTAAAGACTGTAATCATGCTACTACAACACATTCTACATACCGCATACAGTAGCACCAACAAATAAAACATTCCAATAAAAGGGCCTAACCAGGCAACAGGTTTTCTTCTTCCCTCCCTTCTTTTCTTCTTTGACTTCTTTCAAGTATTTTGTTTCTAGACCCATATAACATAATCAGTACATGTGCATGATATTATTAGGGAATTATATCAACTTTCCACAAGGGTTCCTAATTTGGGAACCATAGGTAGGCTCCAGGGAGCTCACCACCTTTCTGGAACAATTAGTAATTAGAGTTTTCATTTTTTTCTGGGGCAAAGAAGTCCATTACTTCAACCCCAGATTCTTGAGAGGATATGTGACACACCTCTTCATTGACATTTTAAGAATTATTGCATACTGTCTTATATTTACAAGCTAAAATTGAAATACATAGCTCTTCTTGAACTTTCTTCAAGTATAGAGTCCACTAACTACTAATATAAAATGTTTGGTCGATCCTAAGGACATAACATGCTAACTATATACCACAAATGTGTTTTAGTGCTAAAAAATAAATTACATTATTTACATTTGTCATTGTAAAATATTGCTCATAATATTTCTCTCTCTCTCCCTCCCCTCCCTCTGAGAAAATGTGTGTTTCAGAATATTTCCTATATTGAGGAATTTTAAAGATGAATAAATATTACCCCTAGATTGTAGTCTAATGAAGAGACCAGACTGATAATAAAACAAGCATTCAAAATAATTACCATGAGATAGGAATGTGGATATGATACTTTCCAGAGTTGGCTTCACTTGAACTCTCAATCAACAGGGAAGTATAATGACTTATTCTAGTCTTGGGATACTTTATGGGTTCCCAATGCCTACCCCACTGTGTTACAGTATAGGATTAAGAACATTTTCCATAAGCTGCTTAGCACATAATTCTTAGGAACTGCTAATCCGCTCCTGTCTAAATTGAAGTACTGGCAATAGATTACATTTATTTTAAATGTTAAGGTAAAATCTAGAGTTTCTCAATTAAGTAATCATAGGCTCCTAGTCAAAGACAACTGGTTCAACAACAGTGTTTAGTGTTTCCATCTTCCCAATTCCCATAAATATGATAGAAAAAATATATAAATTAAAAATAAATATTAGCTTTAGAAACTGGAAGACCATTAGCAGAACAAAAATTTAAGAAATATATGGAAGATTTAAAGTAGATAAGCTCAAACACAATGTAAAACCCCAAAGAGCTAAGAAACTGGCAATCTGCAGAGGTTAAGGAGAAAGTCAGTGCTTAATATCTATAAAAATGTTTTAAAACTAAAAATATATATCTATTGGCTTCAAGATACATAAAGTGCAAACCTCTAATGAAAACAATACTTGCTTAAATATCCTCTAAATTTAAAAAATGTAATAATTGTCTTGGTTATTATACATAGTATATATAAAAATTCTATTATATTTGCTAATGAAGTTAGATATTTTCATTTGGCAAGAATTCCTAAACATGATGTTGATTACTGAGAAACCAAAGCCCACCATATTATGGTAGTTATAACAGGTCAAACGATTTTTTTTTTTTTTTTGAATGGAGTCTTGCTCTATTGGCAGACTGGAGTGCAGTGCCACGATCTTGGCTCACTGCAACCTCCGCCTCCCGGATTCAAGCAATTCTCCTGCCTCAACCTCCCTAGTAGCTGGGACTACAGGTGCACGCCACCACGCCTGGCTAATTTTTGTATTTTTATCAGAGACAGGGTTTCACCATGTTGGCCAGGATGGTCTCCATCTCTTGACCTCGTGATTCACCAGCCCTGGCCTCCCAAAGTGCTGGGATTATAGGGGTGAACCACTGTGCCTGGCCAGGCCAAATAATTTTTTTTATGAATGCTTTACATTTTGTACTAAAATATTTATATTTATTGCTGATTTAGGGACCTTTTGATGTTTGATATTTCGGTTGGTGTCTCCAAATAAAGATTTGAAAATAGTAAATTTTCTCAATGGAACTTCAAGATAATTCTACTGGTGCAGGCAGCATGATTAGAAATCAAGTCAACCCCTAGGATTAGGTAGAAACTTAATTAAGAAGGTGATTAGCTGAGAATGTCCAGCCAGACTAAAAGTTTAAGTACAGTCTGTTAATCAAAGTGTGAGTCCCATAGGAGACTGACAAAGCAAGTGAGAGGGCTGAAGGATGAAGCTTGGTGAAGCTCATCAGGGAGCATCTGGATCCATGTTTACAAAGGAGACCCATTCTCAGAGCACAAATGTTCCACAGCACCCCCCTCCCCCTCCCAAAATAAGCCAACTGGGCTGAAGGTTCAGTGCAACCTTATCTAATTAAGTACAAGCTCTTCAATAAGACCCTTCATCAACTGCTTTGGTCAAAGCATGTATTAACAAACTGACCAAATGTTTGAGGAAAATCATTGGCAGGACAGATTGCAAAAACAAGAAGCAACCCCAAGAAACACAGTTACATCAGGAATGGGAAAAAATCTTTGAGGAAAATAAATGTGTAATTTATATCTTCAAAGAGTTTCAAGATGCTATCATATGACTAAATATAGAAAGTCTTAATATTTAAAACAAAAAACAAAAAGTCCCATAGCTCTTGGAAGTTAAAAGCATGGCTGCTACATTTTTTTTTAAAGGGAGAAGGAAGAAAAGGAAATGCAGTAGAAGTAAGAAGTTGCCCAATGGCAAAAGATCGAATCAATGTATGAGAAGTTTAAGGCAAAGGAAGGGATTCCTCCAGATCACAGGATGCAGAGTATTAATACATCTGTGCTCCCCCACTTGCCTAGACAGTGAAATCTCCAAAGATAACAATCCTACAAGATGCCAGAGAAAAGAAAGAAGATAACTCTGAAGAGCAGAAACCAATCTCATTTGTAACATGGAATGCTAATCAAACAAAACACAAACTACCAATGCAACAGTATGTAAAATGGGCTATGTTAAGAAAGTTTGAACCCCAAACCTACATCCAGCTACCCCCAAAATGCAGATAGTTTTACATATAAAAGTACTATATTCAGAAAAACTACCACCATGAAAATTTTAAAACAAAATATGATAATATGTACAAGGAAATTGAATAATGAATTGAAAGAAAAATGAAGACCTGATATACAAGAAATAAGAAAGTGCAAACTGCTAAGAATCGTGATTAAATATATTAATAATGAAATTTCTATGTAAATATTGACAAAATAAAAATGCACAATACAATAAAAGTAAATACTAAAAATGGTCGACAAAAATTATTTGTAAACTAATTTTGTACAAAATGTTTAAAAATTCTAAAAGTAAAGATCATTTACAGATTAATCTGGAAACTGATTACAGTTTAAGGTAGCTCTTATGGATATTTGAGGAGTGAATTAGAGGCAGAAGAATAAAGAAATCTCATTCTTCATACATGTCTTTGTTGTTTGAATGTTCACAACAAGCATATATCACTGTGTAATTTCATTTTTTTAAATTAAACACAGCTGTGGCCATAGGATGGGACTCCCACATTTATTATTTACCTAAGCAAATAATTAATAGAGTAAGATACGAAAGAATTATTTCCCTGCCAATTACAGAATTCAATTTAAAGCAAACCAGCTTATTGTCAAGCATTAAACACAATGTCAGTTGATGCATTTTATAGCAGCACTTAATCAATTTATAATACCTTGAATTAGCATATAAATACTGATAATAGCTAAATAGATTACAAACATGCACATTGCACTACGATTTTCACTTCTCTATGCACCATAATGCATCATACAAAGATATAAACCCTCTCATATCATGAATACCTAAGTCAACTTGAAAGAAAATATCTAGGCTTTTCATGCCTTTCAGCAGATTATCTCCTTCCTCGCCACCATCCTCGGGCAGCCCCACCACTGTCATTCATTCCCAGCATTCTGCTTCATCAGTTTAGTGCCTGGTGACTCTCAATCCCATTTCTGTCCATTCATCTAGTCTGGCACCCTTGTACTCACATCTCTCAGTTTGGAAATTTCAGCTGTGAACACTCACGTGCGAGTGAACACAAACATCATCATTTCTTGTTTGTTGTTTCTAACAACAATGGCTTTATTTCGGAAGCTGTTTCCATCTGGCTTCTGGTCTTTGGTCTTTCTCTTGTTTTCACTACCACAGTATGTTCTTTCAGCATTGCCTCTTGTAATTGCTCTCCGTCTCCTGGCTTTCCTAGGAAGATTGGTTTGGATTCCCTCGTATGCTTTGGATGTCTGGACCACCATGCCAAAGTTCTAGAGGAGCAGCCCAGGGCTGCATCTGCAAGATGGCACCTTGGACTGTTGTGCCCACATTCCTGTCAAAAAGGCATCTTTTTTTTTTTTTTTTTTACTGTGGAACATTCTATGGGAGCATATAATTGTTATCCTTTTAGGTACAAACCAACAAAGTAAGGGAGAATTTCTCCTGTTGTTAAGAAGCATTTTTGTGCAGGTCATCAGTGAATCAACATAAATTTGAGAGTTTACTTATTCAAATTTGCAGCACTTGCTACTTCTTATAGTGCTAATAGATTTTCAATTTAGTCTATAAAATAGTTCTTCTAATTTTTCTAGACCAGAGTTTCCCAACTAGTAGCCATTTTCTTCTAGGGAACATTTTGCCATGTCTGGAGATATTTTTTGTTGTCACAGCAATGAGATGCCACTAGCATTTAGTGGGTACGGGGTAGGTATGCCTCCAAACTTTCTATAATACATAGGACAGCTCGTCTCCCCTCAACAAAGATTTACCTAGCTCACAATGGCATTCGTGCTGAGGCTGAGAAACCTCGACCCAGACGCTATACTTAGCTGCTGGTTCCATGATGACAGGCAAATTGTGCAGACCAAGGTAAACAACTATTTCTAATTATCCATTCCTTGCTGTCACTTCACAGTCTCTTTGAGGTTAGGTATGACCATGGTGATTTTCTTTTGTCACTGAATACAAAAGAGTGAGAAAATTCAAAGGGGAGAATATTTCAGAACTGGTATGTGATTCTGTGAATCACATCTTCTCACTTTCCTTCCTGCCTAGAATAAAAGTTTGTGTTCCAAAAATTTTAGAGGCTTTCTTAGCTCACAGTGGCCTGAGGAGGGTAGCCCTGGAGAGTCATCCGAACTTCCAACGTACTTTGCATGAGTGAGCAATAATCCTTTGCTGTGTTAAAGCACTGAAGTTTTGGGGGTTGCTTTTGCAGCATACCCTAGCCTATCCTGACATCCATCCTTACAGTTCGAGCTCCTAGCCTGTCTTTATAAGTGGCAAATTGTAAAACTGTAAGATCTAACAAAAGTTTATTGAATCAATCTATCTATCTTTCTATCTATCCTGTCCATCCATCCATTGTACACACACACGCACACACACTTTCTCTCTCTCTCACTTATGTAATTTAAAATGGCTTAATTGGAGGCCGGGCGCAGTGGCTCAAGCCTGTCATCCCAGCACTTTGGGAGGCCGAGATGGGCGGATCACGAGGTCAGGAGACCGAGACCATCCTGGCTAACCCGGTGAAACCGCGCCTCTACTAAAAAATACGAAAAAAAAAAAATTAGCCGGGCGAGATGGCAGGTGCCTGTAGTCCCAGCTACTCGGGAGGCTGAGGCAGGAGAATGGCGTAAACCCGGGAGGCGGAGCTTGCAGTGAGCTGAGATCGTGCCACTGCACTCCAGCCAGGGCCACAGAGCAAGACTCAGTCTCCAAAAAAAAAAAAAAAAAAAAAAAAAAAAAAAAAAAAAAAAAACCCAGCCTAATTGTAATAATAGTTTCTAATTTTTTTAATGTGCAATAGTCACTCTTCAAACTGTTCAAATGTTATAAAATGTTATAAACATAAAAAGAGTATTAAACACCGGTGTATCTCCCACTCAGATTTTATATAGGTTAATATTTTGTTACATATTTTTACAGTTATGATAGCCTTAAATAATGTATTAAAATTAAAATCCATTTCTCTTTTGTCAATTTTTGCTTTAGATATTTTTAGGCTATGTTGTGAAGTGTACATCTGGTTAACATCACATACAGACATAGTGAATTTTTTGTATAAAATAACTCCATTCTGAGTAATATTTCTCAAATAAGATTTTATTTTATACTAGCAATGCTATGTAGCTGTTCTTTTGGTTAGTAGATCTCTGGCGTATCTCTTTTCAGCTGTCAAATTTTCTTTATCTCTGTGTTATCTTTTAGCTGTATCTCTTGTAAAGAAATCAAAGCTCTATTATTTTTTGTTTCTTATTCTGTCAATAATCTCTGTCTTATAACTAAAAATTAGCTTTTATATTTATTCTGATTTAGATTTATTTCTACCATATTGTTTCGTGTCTTCATTACTTCCTTCCTTATTCTCTTTTATTTTATAAATTTTTATTATCCATCTTTCTCCTTACTGGGTTGCAATAAATAAATGTATTCACTGTTTTATAATGCTTTAGCAATTAAATTGAATTGTAAAGTTGTTCACTTGACAGCAATGTCCTAAATTTATAACATATTTCTCCTACCATTTTCATTTTTATGGTTTTCTAGTAATTCTAGCACACCTTATTTTTAACACTCTGCCCAAATTATTTTATATTTTAAGCTGTCTAGACATATTTGGATCTATTAATATGTTTACATATGTATTTGATCTGAATTACTCCTTGTATTCAACTTGCTTTTTGCATATTCAATTTATCTTTCACTGAAATATAACTTTGATATTTCTTACAGTGAAGTTCTATGTATAGAAAAGTTAATCTTAAAATATCTTCATATTCACTTAATATTGACTGATACTTAGCTGGATATAGAACTCTACTATTTTTTCCCCAATAGCACTTTGAAACTAATAATTAATTATTTTCTGGCTTGATAAGAAGTGGAATGTCAGTCAAGTTAGTTTCTGTTCATAAGTAAACCATTTTTATTGTTTAAAAAATATTCTCTATAATTTAATTTTTAAAAATGTGCAGTATCAATTTCTCCAGTTAGAAATAAATATGACTCTTGTCTAAGAGGGATGTATGTCTTTTTAAACAATTTTTGGAAAATAATTTGTCATTTAAAAAAGTATCTTCTTTATTTTATTTCACTGTGGATACTCTATTAACATATAGATTGTACATTAACATTCTCAACTCCATTCCTATTAACTTGCCTTTTATATTTATCTTGCTTTACATCTCTGTGACTTTTTCTGGTAATTTTTTCACATGTATCTTCAAAGATATTAATTTTGTCTTCAAAGCTTTCAAATACACAGTTCAGTTTACCTGAGTTTTAACCAATTTTTTATACAAATCATTTTTCGTTAGTTTCTATTTCTCCAATTTTGTTTCATTACATCTTCCATTATATGCTCTGGTTCTTGTCTATGACTTTAATTATTTTAAAAAATTCTTACTTAGGGTTTGAGAGTATTTTGTTATATCCAGGTTCAAGTATAAATCCTCCTCTTTGTTATGTTGACTTTCTCTTTCTCATAACGGCCTATTTACATTTGTGGATTGTTCTTAGCTTGGGTTGTATTTTACTAAAGATTCCTATGTGCATTGGGTTGTGAAAGCAACCCTACAAAGTCATTTGACCTTTGCTTTAGCAGACTGATCCAGCTGTTTCACAGAAATTGTTGGAGTTTAATTGCTAATTTTTGAGTTTAGATTCCCAGTGCACATGCTATGTAAATTTGGACTCCAGGCCTACAGAGCACAGGACTGAAAGTGCAATTTCTACTCACTCCTTCCCTTCTCTACCCACAAACACCTAAAGCATTGCTATATTACCTCCCTACCACTTCCCAGTTTCATGGCTAGAGTTATTTACCTTTTTTATTTTTTTCTTATGAAGGAGGCTATCCCTGTAGGGTTCTGGCTTGCTTCAAGAGCCTTTATTCCTATCTCTTGTCTCCTATACAGGGGTCTATAATAAACCCAGATCTGTAATCTGTATCAATCTGTAATACTGGCATAGGGCCAATATATGACCGAGATCCTGCAGAGAAAGGCCTTCTCACCTTATTTCTAGAATGTGAGAATTTCTTTAAGCTCAAATATGTATTCTTTTAAAATTCTTGTTATACTTTCATGTATTTTTATCTCTATAAGCAGATGTGGGAAATTTCACTGTAGTTCATTCACATAGATTTCAGGACAGACCATCAGTTATGTCAAGGTTACTTTTAATGTCAAGATATGTCTAACCCATCTCATATAGTAATTGTTAAATTTCTAAAATTTATGAATTCAGTAAAGATAGTAATTGAATTTCTGGTTTATTAATTATAACCTCTATGAATGAAAAATATAAGCACATACATATATACAAAACAAATAATGATCAGACTAATTTGAAAAAAATCATTTGTGTCTGAATTCCTATTTTCATTGCAATAGCCAAAGATTTCTTAGGTATCTAATACCAACATGTTGAGTACCAGCATTCTAAATATCCCCCAAAGGTCTGGTTAACCATTTTGGAGACTCTTCATTTATGCTTAGACGTATACCCTCTATGCAGGAACAGCTACATGAATCTATGCCGTGGGAACTGGGGAAAAATAAAAATGTGGGGCCCTTATTTGAAAATTATTGAGAACCTTGAGAGAGTGCTAGAGTATTAAACCAAGCACAGGGTCCTTTATGTATAAAGTCTCTAAGATTCAGTACACCTAGTTCACTTATTTATTTAACCTGTTTTTATTAATTTTCTATGTTCCAAATGCTGTGGTAGATAATGAAAAAAACAAGATTACTTCGTGTAATGACTGCACAAATACTTTGTTTTACTAATTGAATTAAGATTATTAACTGTTTATTTTTAAACAAAATTCATAAAATTAAAAAGTGTAAAATAAATATTTTGTTTAAGAAGAATCCTTCATTAGTACATGGATGCTTAGAAAATTCTGGATACTACTGTAACAATTCTATGGCTTGTCATGCAATACATGATAAGGAATTCTTAAAGTGGTGTGGGCTACAGAATGATGACTGGGCGTTGTAAACATAACAAGAATAAGAGCCAGTAAGGTCTCTACAGAAAGGACACCCAGGCAGCAGTAGAAATGCCACACGTATAGATTTCAAGTATGTTGGTGACAGTTTTTCTTTTTCTATTATTTTTTAATTTTTTCTTTAGTTGAACCGCATGGGGAACATAAGACAAGATAGTTTCTGTGCTCCAGCAGTTTCATCAGTAAGAACAGCTGGAACGTAAACATAGCTAAGGCTCTAAACACAGCAGTTAGCATTTTCAAAAGGAGACATAAAAATGGCCAACAGGTCTATGAAAAAAATGTACATCACTAACCACCAGATAAATGCAAATTAAACCACAAAGAGATACCATATTATGCCCATCAGGATGGCTATTACTAAAAAGTCAAGAAATAACAGATATTGGTGAGGATGCCAAGATAAGAGAACTCTTATAGACTGTTGGTTGGAATGCAAATTAGTACAGTCTCTATGAAAAACAGTATGGAGATTTCTCAAAGAACTAAATATAGAACTACCATTTAATCCAGCAATCCCACTACTGGGTATCTACTGAAAGGAAAATAATCATTATATCAAAAAGATACTTGCACTCATATGTTTATCACAGCACTATTCGCAACAGCAAATATGTGGAATCAACCTAAGTGTCCATCAATAGGTCATTAGATAAGGAAAATGTGGCATATATATACAATGGAATACTATTCATCCATAAAAAGATGAAATTATGTCTTTTGCAGCAATATGGATGGAACGGGAGGCCATTATCTTAGGTGAAATAAGTCAGACAAATATTTCATGTTCTCATTCATAAGTGGGAGCTAAAAAACGTACACACATGGACACAGAGAGTGAAATGATAGGCAGAGACTCAGAAGAGTGAGAGGGGATGGGGTTGGATGAGAAACTACTTAATGGGTACAAGTATGTTATTTAGGTGATAGATACTCTAAAAGCCCTGACTTGGCCACTGCACAATGTATTCGTGAAACAAAATAGTACTTGTACCTGAAAAATTTATGCAAAGGAAAAAAAAGACTCGCCATGTGAAACATCCAGTGTCATACTAAATGTTGATACTTCAAACCTCAAAGCTTGACCGGCAATCAGTGTCAGCAAACAGAAATGTTAGAAACCCACAACACAAATAGGCTTTCAGGCATCAGAAGGATAGAAACAAAGAATAGTGACCCTAAAATAGAAACAATATTATCACTAGAGTCACAACATCTTGGGTTCAGAGTCAAACTGACTTAAGTTTTGAAACCTGTCTTCACTGCTAACTACATCTATGCCTTTGAGTAAGTTGCCTTAATTCGCTCAGCCTCAATTTTCTTATATACTTTTGTGAGGATTGAGTGAGATAACGCAGGTAGTGGTTAGCTCCATGCCAAGTCTATAACAAATACTCAATACAAGTTGAAGCAGAAAAAAATTTTTTGAGACTCTCAAACAAACTAGGGGTACTTAAAATGATGAAAACTGGCTTAGGAATGAGGAAAACTTGGTTCTTTCCAAGCATTTCCACTAACTTCGTGTTTTGCAAACTTGTCTGTATCTTAGAATGTTGTAGGGAGCTTCAGGAATTATTGATCCCCTCCCTGGGACTATGATTGAATTAGTCTAGGATGTGGCCTGCACTTGGAATGCTTAGAATAATTCCCAGGTGATTCTAATGTGCAGACAAGTTTGAGAGCCACTGTTCTCACTTGTTCTGGAAAACTCACTCACTGAACTTCCATTTCCCCATCTGTGCCAGGGCACAGAGGATTACAGAATAAAGACTTTGTGGTTAATAGCACTGAATTTGAAGCCAGAACTGATTGAGTGTGAGTAAAATTGTAGTAACTGATGAGTTCAGATTGTTAGGAAACTTAGTTTCTCTGTATTTCAGTTTTCCTAACCATAAATGCATCACCTAGAATTATAAACGTCAGAAGGTTACTATAAAAACTAAATGAGACAACTTACACAAAGTATATAAAATTAAGTTAACTGGCACATGGTTAAGCTTCAAAGGTATGTTAGTTATTATCATCTTATTAATGGTTTTAATTCACAAGCTTATCATACATTACTGAATTAATGTATTGTACTCAAATTTCCACATCAATTTCTTAATTTCAACATGATTTTGAATGTTGAAAAGATGAGCTCTAATCTTTCAACTTGGAGTCATTCTATGAAATTCCTACTCTCAGCTCAAAATTTCAGAGAAAATGAACAGAATCAAGAAATAGCATACCAACTCTATGATGAACTCTATGATCTAGTTCAACTGTTTGTACTTATAGCAAATATACACCAAAGGAAATCAAGAAAAAAGAAATGATGCATCATAAATTCCTGTTTGGCAAATGAACAGCATGTCCACTGTGATAGCATATTCCGGATCCTCCCAGAAATCTATCATCGCAGAAAAGAGTAATATATGTCTTAAGCAAACTCAACATTGTACATTATGTATTACTTTTTTCTTCAAAGAATGAACAAGGAATAGAAACCAGAGATTGAGACAGAAAAAAATTCAAGAATATGTAAAATTAAAAAAAATATATGGAGAAATAGTACTATTTTTTCAAATAAAATATGCAAAATAGTTACCAGGAAGACAAAATTAATATTTTTTAAAGAATTAAGGCCACTTTGACTTGTTTTTTTGTCTACTTATTTAGCATGGAAGGCAACTATGGATGGCTCTGTGGGGATCAGGGAAGAGGTAAAGGCCTAAAAATAAAAATTGGGAGTCTAAAGAAGGCAAATAAACAGAACACAAAATAAACTCTGTTCCTTAAAAATAATGTGTATTCCAGTGTGCTCTTTACAAGTGTTTCCTTCCTCACTGAAGTCTTTTCTTATTTTTATCCCCTTTACCCATGTCTTATGGAGGGCACAGAATCACAAGCCTTCCAAATAATATGGCTGAATTGAAGTAGTGATGGTAGAAGGAGCAGTCAAAGGAGATTGCAAGGGATAAAACAAAAGTGAGAATGAGAGGAAGCAGAGTGGCAATTGAGTCTGGGCAGGAATCACCTCAACTCACATTTGTGCTTGGTGCCATCAATTGGCTCAGTCTGTTTAGAGTCCACATGCTTTAAACTCAAAGATCAGGACTGAGTAAACATGCTCATATTATCATGCACATATCATGTTTATATTAACATTTGAAAACCCAGCGGCATAGAACACTAAAAAGGATCACACTGAGAAACTAAATCTGATTTCTTCTTTCAAATTAAAGTTTTACATCAAAACCCATCTTCGCTGAGAATAAAATGGAGTCATTGTGACAATGCTTCTTCCCACTGCACATTTAGATAAATTACAAAGCTGGTTCTGGCTGAGAGCAAATGGAGAGAATTTAATCAAAACAAACAAAAAGACATTCTAAATATGAGTTAGCAGCAAAGCAATGCATTTTTTAATCAAACTGATGATTCAGTAAATCTCAATAGAAATTATTTTATTCTATTATGGATTCGAATACACAGCAGGTCAAGTCATGTAGATCCTATATTGCTAAAAGGTGCACTTTATTATAGTCAAAGGCTGAAAGTAAGAACTTGGAAGAGTGCCCCGTACCTGGTACAGGACTGTAGAATGAGGCAACGATGTTAGGTTCATTAAAGGACTCCCTGTATTAGTCCGTTTCCATACTGCTATAAAGAATACCTGAGACTGGATAATTTATCAAGGAAATAGGTTTATACGACGGTTAACACTGAGTGTCAACTTGATTGGATTAAAGGATACAAAATATTGATCCCCTGGGTGTGTCTGCGAGGATGTTGCGAAAGGAGATTAACATTTGAGTAAGTAGGCTGGGAGAGGCAGACCCACCCTTAATCTGGTGGACACAACCTAATCAGCTGCCAGTGAATATAAAGCAGGCAGAAAAAAACATGAAAGAATCAGATGGGCCTAGCCTCCCAGTCTATAGCTTTCTCCCATGCTGGATGTTTCCTGCTCTTGAACATCAAACTCCAAGTTCTTCAGTTTTGGGATCTGGACTGGTTCTCCTTGCTCCTCGCTTGAAGATAGCCTATTGTGGGATCTTGTGATCATGTAAGTTAATACTTAATAAACTCCCCTATATATATGTGTATAATAGGATATCTATATATCTTATTAGTTTTGTGCCTCTAAGAGAACCCTAATACAGATTTTGGTGCCAGGAGTGGTTTTAGAATATTAAGGATGGAGTTATTTCCTTGGTTTGGGGGTTTCTGGAGTTGGCTGCTTGATATGATTAGACTCAAAAATGCTAAGGACTTTACTTCTAATAGTATGGAGAACTAATAGTATAATAGTTATAATATTAATTGTATGGAGAACTATTAATAGTATGGAGAACATACTATTATAGTCTTCGTAATAGTATTATTAACTTCTAATAGTATTATTAACTTCTAATAGTATGGAGAACATTGACAGTACTCGGCATGAACTGTTTAGACAGTTATGCAAAATAATGCATTTGACACTTCGGTTCACCGCTTGTGAGAGGCAAGGAGGTTAGTGACTCTACACATAATACCTTTGACCATATGTGGAGAACCAAGGAACATAACGAAGCTGCATGGTTGCTCCTAAGTTCCATGAACAAAGTGATGAAAGAATATGATGACCTTAGGGATTCTGTCTCCCTGGTTTCAGAAGCAGATACTGAGCCTCAAATCTGCTAAGATTGCCCTCAGTGAGAGTCTTATCTCCTGTAGAGAAAGAGCTGAAATTGTGGAAAAACAGACACTTAGCATGCAAGTGGCTGACCTGAAACAAAAGATGCATGCACACCCGCACCAGGGGTCTACTGTTAAAGTGAGGGCATTGATTTAAAAAAATGGGACCCTGCAACTTGGAATGGGGCCATGTGGGAGGACCCTGATGAAGCTGGGGACACTGAGTTTGTAAATTCTGATCAACCTTTTTTGCCAGAAGAAACAGCTTCCCCATCCCCAGTCGTGGCAACATACCCTCCCTGACCCATGCTGCCATCAGCCTTTCCAATTCTGTCTAAGGAGATAAACTCTACACTGCCTGAGGCAACAGTGATGGCCTCCCCTGAGGCAGCTGCCAGGAAAGATAATGTTGATTCTCCTCAGAAGCCACCTCTAAAACCTCTGTTTGCTTGTGGACCTATAACTAAAGTCCTGGAGGGTTCCTAGAAGTGAGGTTGAGAGTGTGACCCATGAGGAGGTGTGCTACACTCAAAAAGAACTGTTTGAGTTCTCTAATTTATATGAACAGCAATCTAGAGAACAGGCATGGGAATGGATATTAAGGGTATGGGATAATAGTGGAAGAAACATAGAGTTGGATCAGCCTGAATTTATTGATTTGGGCCCTCTAAGTAGGAACTTTGCATTTAATGTTGCAGTTCAAGGAGTTTAAAAAGGTTCTAATAGTTTATTTGTTTGGTTAGCTGAAATATGGATTAAAAGATGGCCCACTGTGGGCAAGTGGAAATGCCTGATCTCCCTTGGTTTAGTGTAGAGGAAGGGATCTAAAGACTTGGGGGATGGGGATGGTGGAGTGCGTTAATCACTTTAGACGTACTCATCTCAGCTGGGAGGGTCCAGAAGGTATACCCTGGACCAATGCCTTGTGAAATAGATTTGTGAGGGCAGCACCTGCATCCTTGAAGAGCCCTGTAATTTCCCTTCTCTATATGTCAGATGTAACAGTGGGAACCGCAGTCATTCAACTACAAATTTAATTACAATGTGAATAATTGGATCTCAAGGTGGCAGTGGCCAAGTGGCAGCACTCAACAATCAAAGGCAAAGTGGGCATAGCTATCGTAATGGACAGCAGAGGCAAAGCAGCTATCAGAATAGCCTGACTCGAGTAGAGCTCTGGCATTGTCTAATTAATCGTAGTGTTTCTAGAGGTTGAAATTGATAGGAAGTGAAACTGTTAAAAAGTGAAATTGATAGGAAGCCTACTGCATTCCTACTTACATTATACAAACAGAAAACACTTCTAGGTCAAATGGACATAAGACTAATTTGAATTATAAAAACAGAATCATGGCCCCTCCATTTCCAGACTTGACCCAGTTTACAGATCCTGAACCCCTTGAAGGAGAGGCCAGGTCCCCTTGAGAAAGGACCCCACTATATTACCGACAATTTATGCAGTGAATGTTTCTCCCATCCTTCCCCAAGGAGACCTCCAGCCTTTTACCAGGGCAACTGCATTGGGGAAAGGGAAATGATGAGACATTTCGGGGACTACTGGACACTGGATCTGAGTTGTTGATTTTAGGGGATCCAAAAGGTCATTGTGGTCCTCCAGTTAAAGTAAGGGTTTACGGAAGTCAGGTAATTAATGGAGCTTTAGCTCAGGCCCAACTTACAGCAGATCCAGTGGGTCCTCAGACTCATTCTGTGGTCATTTCCCCAGTGCCAGAATGTGTAACTGGCACAGACATACTTAGCAGCTGGCAGAGCCCTCACATTGGCTTCCTGACTGGTAGGGTGAGGGCTATTACAATGGGAAGGACCAAATGGAAGCCATTCAAACTGCCTCTACCTATAAAAATAGTCAAAAACAATATTGCATCCCCGGAGGGACTGAGAACATTAGTGCCACCATCAAGGACTCGAAAGATGCAAGGGTGGTGATTCCCACCACATCCCCATTGAACTCTTTCATTTGGCCTGTGCAGAAGACAGATGGATCTTGGAGAATGATGGTGGATTATCGTAAGCTTAACCAAATAGTGACTCCAATTTCAGCTCTTGTACCAGATGTGGTTTCATTGCTTGAGCAAATTAACACATATCCTGCTACCTGGTATGCAGCCATTGACTTGGCAAATGTCTTTTTCTCCATTCCTGTCCATAAGGCCCACCCAAAGCAATTTGCCTTCAGCTGTCAAGGGCAGCAATATACATTTACTGTCCTATCTCAGGAGTATATTATCTCAGATATTCCTTTTAAGGTGAAGGATAAGTTGCTGCATTTGGCCCCTCCTACAACCAAGAAAGAGGCACAATGCCTAGTCTACTTATTTGGATTCTGGAGGCAGCACATTCCTCATTTAGGTGTGCTACTCTGGCCCATTTATTGAGTGACCTGAAAGACTGTCAGTTTTGAGTGGGGTCCAGAAAAGGGGAAGGCTCCGCAACATGTCCAGGCTGCTGTGCAAGCTGCTCTGCCACTTGGGCCATATGATCCAGCAGATCCAATGGTGCTTGAGGTGTCAGTGGCAGATAGGGATGCTGTTTCAAGCCTTTGGCAGGTACCCATTGGTGAATCACAGTGGAGGCCTCTAGGATTTTGGAGCAAGGTCCTGCCATCTTCTGCAGATAACTACTCTCCTTTTGAGAGACAGCTATTGGCCTGTTACTGGGCTTTGGTAGAAACTGAACGTTTGACTATGGGTCATCAAATCACCATGCCACCTGAACTGCCTATCATGAACTAGGTGCTTTATGACCCATCTAGCCATAAAGTGAGCCATGCACAGCAGTATTCCATCATCAAATGGAAGTGGTATATACATAACTGGTTTACCACTTGTGAGAGGCAAGGAGGTTAATGACTCTATACATAATACGTTTGACCATATGTGGAGAACCAAGGAACATAATGAAGCTGGATGGTTGCTCCTAAGTTCCGTGAACATCTAGCTATAAAGTGAGTCATGCCATAAAGTGAGTCATGCACAGCAGCATTCCATCATCAAATGGAAGTGGTATATACATAACTGGGCTTGACCAAGTCCTGAAGGCACAAATTACATGAGAAAGTGGCTCACATGCCCATGGTCTCCACTCCTGCCACCCTGCCTTCTCTATCCCAGCCTGCAACAGTGGCCTTATGAGGAGTTCCCTATGATCAGTTGACAGAGGAAGAGAAGACAAAGGCTTGGTTCACAGATGGTTCTGCACGATATGCAGGCACTACCCAAAGTGGAGAGCTGCAGCACTACAGTCCCTTTCTAGGACATCCCTAAAGGATAGCGGTGAAGTGAAATCTTCCCAGTGGGCAGAACTTTGAGCAGTGCATCTGGTTGTGCACTTTGCATGGAAGGAGAAATGGTCAGATATATGATTATACACCGATTCATGGGCTGTAGTCAATTGTTTGGCTGGATGGTCAGGGACTTGAAAGAAGCATGCTTGGAAAATTGGTGACAAAGAAATTTGGGGAAGAGGTGTGTGGATGGACCCCTCTGAGGAGTCAAAAACTGTGAATATGCTTGTATTCTACGTGAGTATTCACCAACAGGTGACCTCAGCAAAGGAGAATTCTCCTTGGAGAAAAATGTCTTCCTTTTATTTCCTTTTTCTTTATCATGTGATATGAGATTTTTTGACTTCATATCACATTTAGGTACTGTTAATTTTCTGTAATAGTATTTGGGTTGGGGTTTGGTGCATTTCTGGTTATATGAAGGATAGTTGTGTTATGGTAGGCATAATTATGACATTATTATCTTTATTTGAAGAATATGATCTCAGGAGATGTGTATGGGTTCAAGTTGACAAGGGGTAGACTTGTGATGGTTAATACTGAGTGTCAACTTGATTGGATTGAAGGATACAAAGTATTGATTCCCTGGATGCGTCTGTGAAGTTGTTGCTGAAGGAGATTAACATTTGAGTCAGTGGGCTGGGGAAGGCAGACCCACCCTTTATCTGGTGGGCATAGCCTAATCGACTGCCAGCAAATATAAAGCAGACAGAAAAAACATGAAAGAGTGAGATGGGCCTAGCCTCCCAGTCTATAGCTTTCTCCCATGCTGGATGCTTCCTGCTCTTGAACATCAAACTCCAAGTTCTTCAGTTTTGGGACCTGGACTGGTTCTCCTTTCTCCCGCTTGAAGACAGCCTATTGTGGGATCTTGTGATCATGTAAGTTAATATTTAATAAACTCATATATATACACATATGTATATATTCTATTTGTCTTGTTCCATCCCTCTAAGAGAACTCTGACTAATATGGTTTAATTGACTCATAATTTCACATGGTTTAAGAGGCCTCAGGAAACTTACAATCATGGTGAAAGTCAAGGGAGAAGCAAGTAACTTTTTCACAAGGTCTCAGGAGGGAGAGAGACAGGGGGAGAGGGAGAGAGACAGGGGGAGAGAGAGAGAGAAAGAGAGAGAGAAAGAGAGTAAAAGCGTGCACAGAGGAAACTGTCATTTTAAAAACCATCAGATCTTGGGAAAGCTCCCTCAGTATCATGAGAACAGTATGGAGGAAACCATCTCTGTGATCCAATCACCTTCCACCAGGTTTCTCCTTTGACACATGAAGATTACAATTTGAGATGAGATTTAGGTGGGGACACAAAGCCAAACCATATCATTCTGCCCTGGCTCCTCCTAAATCTCATGTCTTTTTCACATTTCAAAACCAGTTATGCCTTCCAAACATTCCCCTAAAGTCTTAACTCATTCCAGCATTAACTCAAAAGTCCAAGTCCTAAATGTCATCTGAGACAAGACAAGTTCCTTCCACCTATGAACCTGTAAAATAAAAAACAAGTTAGTTACTTCCAAGACACAATGGAGGGACAGGCATTAGGTAAAAGTTCCCATTCTAAATGAGATAAATTGGTTAAAACAAAGGTGCCACAGGCCCCATGCAATTCCAAAACCTGGCTGGGTAGTCATTAAACCTTAAAATTCTAAAGTCTCATTTGATTCTATGTCTCACATCCTGATATAAGGAGTGGGCTCTCAAGTCCTTGGCGGCTCTGCCCCTGTGGCTTTGTAGGATTCAGCCTCCGTGGCTGCTTTCATAGGCTGGCGTTGAGTGCCTGCAGCTTTTCCAGGTGCAAGGTGAAAGCTGTCAGTGGATCTAAATTTCTAGGGTCTGAAGAATGGTGGCCCTTTTCTCATAGCTCTTCTAGGCGGTGCCCCAGTGGGGATTCTGTGGGGACTCCAAGACCACATTTCCCTTGCCCACTGCCCTAGCAGAGGTTCTCCATGAGGGGCTCTGCCCCTGCAGCAGGCTTCTGTCTGGACATCCAGGCATTTGTCTACGTTCTTTGAAATCTAGGCAGAGATTCCCAAAACCTCAGCTCTTGTCTTCTGCACACCCGTAGACCCAACACCATGTGGAATCCTCCAAGGCTTGGGGCTTGCACCCTTTGAAGCCATGGCCTGAGCTGTCCTTTTAGCCATGGCTGGAGTTGGAGCAGCTGGGATGCAGGGCACCAAGTACTGAATCTGCATAGAGCAGCGTGTCCCTGGACTGGGCCTACAAAATCATTTTTCCCTCCTATAATGGGCCTATGATTGGAGGGACTGCTGAGAAGATCTCTGACATGCTCTGGAGACATTTTCCCCATTGTGTTGGTTATTGACATTTGGCTCCTTGTTACTTATGCAAATTTCTGCAGCAGGCTTAAATTTAAACCCAGAAAATGGGTTTTTCTTTTCTACTGCATGGTCACGCTGCCAATTTTCCAAACTTTTATGTTCTGCTTCTCCTTTAAACATAAGTTCCAATTTCAAACTATCTCTTTGTGAACACATATAAATAAACACTTTCAGAATCAGCCAGGCCACACCTTGAATGCTTTGCTGCTTAAAAATTTCTTCTACCAGATACCCTAAGTCATTTCTCTCAACTTCAAAGTTCCACAGATCTCTAGGGCAGGGACAAAATGCCACCAGTCTTTCTGCTAAAGCATAGCAAGAATGACCTTTGCTCCAGTTTCCAATAAGTTCCTCATTTCCATCTGAGACCTTCTCAGCTGGGACTTCATTGTCCCCATTACTATAAGCATTTTGGTCAAAACCATTCAACAAGTCTCTAGGAAATTCCAAAGTTTCCCACATCTTCCTGTCTTCTTCTGAGCCTTCCAAACTGTTTCAACCTCTGCCAGTTACCCAGATCCAAAGTGGCTCCCACATTTTCACATTATCTTTATACCAGGCTGGGGAGGACTCAGGAAACTTGCAGTTGTGGTGGAAGGCAAAGGAAAAGCAAGTACGTCTTGACAAGGCAGCAGGAGAGAGAAGAGCAAGAGAACACACGTAGAGGAAACTGTCATTTTAAAAACTATCGGATCTCATGAGAACCCCCTCACTATCACTAGAACAGTATGGAGGAAACCATGCCCATGATCTAATCACTACCCACCAGGTTATTCCCTTGACACATGGGGATTACAATTCGAGATGAGATTTGGATAGGGACAGAGAGCCAAACCATATCACTCCCTATATAGATGGTCCTAAGCAGTGTATGGAACTAGTAACAGAGGTGACTTTCTTAACACTAAGGTTAACAGAGATCTGGCAAATTAAATACACACTGACAAGTACTAAACAATTAAATAAAAGCAGGGGGTTAGGGAAAGGGCATTTAGGTAAATGGTAATTTATGGGGTTGGCTGAAAAAAAATCAGGATTAATAATACTAATGCTGAGTACTTACTATATGCTTTGGGCTGATTTACATGCCTTAGATGTATTAATTTTAACCTTCACAATTACCCCTAAGAGTTAGAGTTCCCATTATTATCCTAATTAAGCATTCGAGAGTACTGAGGCACAGAGAGGTAAAGTAACTTGCCCAAGGTCCCACAACTAGCAAATAGTAGCGTGTAAGTTTGATCTGCATCATTCGGATATAAAACTCTTTCTCTTAGCCACTGTGCTATACTGCAGACTGAAGAAGACAGACTCAAGATTCAGAGACTGAATTTCTGCCCAAGACATTTTGATTCCATGCTGTGAGGTCAAAGAGTATAGAATGAACAGTGAGGCCGGGCACAGTGGCTCACTCTTGTAGTCCTAGCACTTTAGGAGGCTGAGGCGGGTGGATAGTCTGAGCTCAGGAGTTAGAGACCAGCCTAGGCAACATGGTGAAACTCTGTCTCTACTAAAAATACAAATATCAGCCTGGCATGGTGGTGCGTACCTGTCATCCCAGTCACTCTGGAGGCTGAGGCATGAGAATCTCTTGAACCCAAGAGACGGAGGTTGCAGCGAGTCAAGATCAGGCCACTGCACTCCAGCCTGGGCGACACAGCAAGACTACCTCCAATAATAATAATAATAATAATAATAATAATAATAATAATAAAAAATAACAAAAATGCACAGTGAGATGAGTTAAAGATATAAGCTGATGGAACCAGGGAAATCTTTTTGAAGGAAAGGGAATAGAACATATTTTAAAAGACCTGAAATTTCACTGAAATTATGAGTGTGTCACAGAAGGAGGTAGTATCTGTCAGTGTTCAGTATAACCACCCAGAGAAATGCATTCTGAGAGCAAAATGCAAACTAAAATCCCTTGATAAACGATCACCAAAGAAATGAAGGTGATTATAACAAGAACTATGTCTACTATATTCCTTGAACAATCTGTGATTGAGAAGAAATTAAAGACATGAAAAGCAATTTTCCGCAGAACACCTTATTTGAGCAGTCTGACTGTAGTAGGTTACAATGGATTATCTTTACTACTCACTTCAGTTACCAAGCATTATGACTAAAAATTCTCTAAATTAAAATCTATAATCAGAATGTAAGGTTACCAATTCATTCTGCTTCACCCAGAGCTTTCCTTGTTTTGATACTGAAAATCCTGTGTGCTGAGCAACGACTTTCTCTAGGAAACCTGGGACGGTTTGCTTAGGATAGTCCCCATTTTAAAATGTACAGTCCTGCTTTCAGAGAACCCTATAAGTCCTGAGCAAACCGAGATGCTTAACCATCTTATCAGAATAGTACATTATATTAACACCCTGCTGTGGACTGAATGTTTGTGTCCCCCCAAAATTAATATCTTGAAACTTTATTCCCCAATGTGATTGCATTATGAGATGAGGACTTTGGGAGATTAGAATTAGATGAGGTCTTCAGGGCGAAGTTCTCATGAATGAAATTAGTGATCTTATAGGAGTCAATAGAGAGTTTACTTCCCCTCCCTGCTCACAGCCATATGAAGACAAAACAGGAAGTTAGCCATTTGTAACCTGGAAAACAGCCCTCATGAAAACGTGACAATGCCAGCACCCCAGTTTCAACTTCCAGCCTCCAGAACTATGAGAAAATCATTTCTGTTATTTATAAGCCACCAAGTCTTAGTCTTAGCAGCCCAAACTAAGATACACCCCACCATAATTATTGTAAATTTGATCTCAAAAAGCAGAATTTACATGATAAAATTCTTTACAGAAAGCAATTTAAAATGAGGAGAAAGAAATAAATCAATTTCAATTGTAAAAATATGTACTAATATCATATATTTAAGATATTGTACAACAAAAGAAATAGATGTTGGAGCTATCAAATAACCTCATAAGTGGTATAAAAAATGTTAATACAATCCAGTTTTCTTGCAGACCTGCTATTTTAAAGAATATTATAATTTCACAAATGTTTTAATTCAGGAAAACTCAATACATATTCAAAAATAAGTACCGGCCAGGTGTAGTGGCTCACGCCTGTAATCCTAGCACTTTGGGAGGCCAAGGTGGGTGGATCATGAGGTCAGGAGATCAAGACCATCCTGGCTAACACGGTGAAACCCCATCTCTACTAAAAATACAAAAAATTAGCCGGGCGTGGTGGCAGGCGCCTGTAGTCCCAGCTACTCGGGAGGCTGAGGCAGGAGAATGGCAAGAACCCAGGAGGCGGAGCTTGCAGTAAGCCGAGATGGCACCACTGCATTCCAACCTGGGAGATAGAGCGAGACTCTGTCTCAAAAAAAAAAAAGTATCTTTAGACATGGTAAAACAGCAATAATCAGAGAAAATATTTTACATTTTAAAACTGTCCTTGATATTATAGGTGAAAGAAATGTATATAATTTCATAAAAAAAACTTGAAGTCAGCCCAGAGATATGTTGAATTTATCCTACAGTATAATAGTATTTCATGATTTACATGTCAAATACTTTAAAACATATCAATAGGAAAAAATTATAAAATGGTACCATTTAATTTTTATATTGTTTTCTACATGAAATTTGTACATAAAGTCAACATTGTCGATTTATATACTGTTGTTCATGCAAGAAAATCACTAAACATTGAATAAACTAATGTTATCCTACATTTGGGTATCAATGAACTATAAAGTGAACATAAAATGTTCTGGATGAAGTGTGTTAAGTCACTTGTATCATTTAGTTTGATCACTATTAAAAATAACTGGGTTCAATGCAACTGGTATGCTAAGAAGGAAAGGTAAAACTGTTCAACCTTGTCCTCATAGGTCAAAATAATTCCATTTAAATTATGAGAAAGAGGACTGGACAGTCTTGTTTCCAGTGCCCATCTGGCAATATCTTCTCCTATCTTTTAAAAGATATTTTGAATGTTAAGCAAAATGCTGCACTAAATCCAAGTATAATTCCCTTTTCATTAAAAACAGAAATCCAATACTTATCAGTTAAGCCCAGAGCATAACAGAACACAAACCATAAAAGATGGTTTCTGAAAAACAACATTTTAAAATTAGTTTTAAAACTTGTTTGTTTTTTAATACTGTGACCTAATTTCTGGGTGTTTGATTAAGTAATTGTCTTTTATAAATTGTCATAATGGTAAAAATGTAGAATTGGAGAAAGTAGCCAGATCAACCTAAAAGCAGTATTCTCTCAAACCCCTACTTAATCAAGAAGACCTCTAGAAAACAAGCAATGGGCCATGAGTGTTTCCAGGGGAGTTTCTGAAAGAAATAAGGGGTTGTGGTCTAAGATGCAGAATGTAGACTCCAAAATTATGACCACTCTGCAGAAAAATGAAGAGGATTCTAGGATCTAAAAATATTGTGGATCTTGTTATGAGTTCCAGGCAGTGGAAACACATAGTTTGCCAGTGGCTTGCTAATAAACGATTAGGGACACAGGTGGTACTTTCACAGTTTTTCCCAACAAAAAAGACATAGTTAAAAACAGAAAAGCAGAAATGGAAAATGAAGAGTCAAAATAAGACGTATGTATTTTTCTGAGCCTTGATGCCTTGGAAAAAGAAGACAAGGGTATCCTGGCAGGAATCCTAACTCCACCATGAGTATTTAAAATGATATGAATGAAATTCAATGATGTACAATAGTTAGAGAAAAAAATATGGTTATAACAGTAGAAGTTATATCAATTGAGAACCTCAGATGAAAGGGAAAGGATTCATGGGGGAGAAGGTACTCAATTCTTCCCAGAGGTAAACAGCAGGGAAGAATACAGGACATAATCACTTTTCCCCAAAGCAGATCACAGTTAATCAACCAAATATATATATTAAGGCAGATTGGTAACTGTGATAAGAAAGATATAATCAAGTTGTGGCCCAATGAGACAAATGATTGTAATATATCTTCTAAACATAAAATGAATTCAGTAGGAAAAGCATGTGAGTAATATCAATTGACAAGAAAACTGACCCATTGAGAAATTCACAAACCAAGGGAAAGGAAATAGTGGAAAATACTTAACTGAGAAAAGAAAAATGGAAAGAAATAGTAGTGATATGAGTATATGGCATATGAAATTGAACTCCATCTGGGTTTATTTGGCACCAACCTAGAGCAAATTGCTGAACTAAGATGTATGGGAAATAACAAGTTGAATAATGACACATGAAGGAGTTTTCCTGATTGAAATTACAAAACACTCAAGAAAGATAAAAATGTGGTAGAGATGTCCTCTTAAATTACCTGAGGAAACTATACATTGGGACTACTTTTCTAATCCCTGGAGTCAAATTGCCTAGCTTAGAATACTGGATTTCTCACTTATTATCAGTATGCCCTTGGACTTGTTACCTAATTTTTCTTGGCCTCAGTTACTTCAGTAGCACCTGTTTCACAGAGTTGGTGAGAGCAATTAAATGATATATGCAATAGTTAAAATGGAGACTGGAGCAGAGTTAACATTGGCAAATGTTATTAGTACTATTGTTGTCATCATTATTATAATCTACAGGCTGAAATAAAATTTATTCTACTAAAAGCACAGTTTGAAACACACTCCTCATTTGCTTTTTTAACAGTTTAATCAAAAGTTTGAAAAAACTAGCTTAATTTGGAAATTTAATTCTAATTCTCTTGGATCTAACCAACAAAAAGTTAAATATATTAGCATCAAGAATTTTAGATCTTGATAATGAATGTTAAGATTATAGATTTCATACACATTAAGGAAAAAATATATACCCTAACTCCTGTAGTTAAGCATGTTTTTAAAATGTGAACTGAAGTGATGAACATGGTCATTATTGTGTCTATCATAACAAATATATAATAAGGTTATATTTTATTTTTTATTATATATAAATATCTATTATATATTTTTTATTATAACAAAGTTATAATAAATATGATCAGGCATGACTCAATGAAGAGTCTCTAAATTATAATCAAATAATTTTATCTTTCATTTTAACAATGCCTTGTAATTTATGTAGTGGTCTGAACAGGTTATGGGCTCTCACTATGTAATGCTAGCAAAATAATTACAAATGATCCCTATGCAAACCATGTAAATGAGCCAGAAGTGGAAGCACATAGCAAAACTATGTAAAAAGTAGCAAAAAACCTCTAAGGATGTCCATTTGACTGATGTGAATGATGAATGGAAGCTTCTAAAAATACTAGTAACAATAAATACTGTCGATTTGGCTATAATCTAAGCCAAAAAATAAAAATAAAAATAATAAGGCTATGTATAAGCAGGCTCATTGTTAGGGGCAGATGGCATGCTATTCCCAGAAAATGTCAACTTCCTAAAATCAGGCCTGATAGCATCACACCCCAGTTTTAACATTTTCAGTGGCTTCTCAACTAGTACATGGTAAATTTAGAACTTAGCATGGCATCCAATGCCCTTATCTTCCTGTCTCCAGTCTACCATTCCAGCCAAAATTTTCATCATTCTCTCTTTACTCAAAATGTAACCTAAATCCTAGTTACGTCAGACTAGAAAGGAGTCAAGTCTAGTATATTACTTTGAACTATATAAAAGTCTAAGCATTAAGCTACTTTTGACCTACAAAATAACAATTTCATTCAACCTAATATATAATATAAAAAAGGAGAAACCACAGCTTCATGTTAAAATCATTGCAAATCCAGGCAAATTACACCCCAGGATTCTTAGAGAGTCTGAATATTATAACTAAATAACTTGGTCAAAAAAAAAATCTTTTTAGGGTACACCGTTTTAGGAGTTGAGTTTTTGCTGGATGTCTTTCTTCCCTTTTCTTCTTTAGTACCACTCTTCATCCTTTTCCACCCTTTTCTATAACTGAAAGGCTAATCTACATTGACTGCTACCACTGGCTCCCTTGTCCTCTGACTTTGAATTGGATGTAGCCATTGGGAAACCTAGCAGGAGATCAGAAACAAGGAGGATCATGAGGCTGAATATTTGGCTGCCTGCTCCCGCCATGCACTGTTGCATCAACCTGGCCATGCACTCTTACTAATGACCACATCTCAAGATTTCAGTGTGTACCTAACTCTCCTCTTCTCGAGTTTCTGCAACTGCTCCCTCCTCTCATTGCATAGGTCCAGGGTGAGGTCAACTTCACCAATTCCCTCATGATTTTCCTTCCATATAGCCCATATCTTTGTAAATGTTTCTTTTATTAAATCTTTTACAAATTATCCTAATTTGAGTATATCATCTGTTGTCTGCTGTAATTCTAATTGACACAAGACCAAATTCTTCATATTATTCAAATTCAATTCTTACTACACTTTAAGGAAGGTTTGGTTATTATGTCATTTTATAGATAAGGGAACTTAAGTTCATAGAGACTAATTAATGTGTCCAACATTAAACAAAAAATGTGTTACAGATCAAGGGTTGTAATCACAGCAATGAGACTCCAGAGGCTACAGTCCTCATGGGTGATGGGAAATTGCAATTTTGATTTGCTAAAGTGGAGAAAAATAAATTTCAGAAATCACACATTGATAAAAAGAAATAATGCTAACCACAGGTTTTCTGAACGGGTTATTAAATGTGTAGATAGTATGTATAGATATATATATGTGTAGATATATGGTATGTTGGTATGTTTTTTGGACACTGTAAAGAATTATGGAAACAAGGTCTTAGACTTCAGGAGACTTGGCAATTTTTGGTCTACAGTTTAGGGAAACACAGAAAAGACTATCTTATTCAATTTGCTGATGCTGCAAAGCTAGGATAGAAGGCTGATAGAATCAGAATTTCAAAAACATTGACAGACTAGAAAAAATAGAGTAAATGAAATGAAATACAAAGGCAATCAATATCATGCTATGTTTGCAATGGTCAAGTGTCTTGCTTGCTAGAGTCTTTTTTTGTGGGGGAAGTTTTATTTTAATTAAGATATAATTTATATACTATACAATTTTCTCTTTTTCTGTGTACAGTTCAGTGGTTCTTAGTATAGAAGCAGAGAATCGCATTTATTGGCTCAAGTAACTATATAATCTAAAGGAGGACATTAAAGGTAAATACATGAAGGGATTTCAAAAGATGTCATTAGGTAAGTTCTCCCCCTCTGTCACTCTCTTCTCTGTTTTCCTCTATGTTGGCTCTTGAGCAAGTTCCTGTCATCAAAAGGGTTGATATTCTACCCCTCTCTGGTTCAGGTCTAGTTGAAGAGAAAAACTCTCTGAAAAAATCTCTAGAAATGACACATGGTTGCATATCATTGGCTCTGAAATAGGCCATGTTTTCACACTGGACTATAGCCAGGCATCTGTAGTATCTGTAGTACTCCGATTGGCAAGGCATGGATCCCATGCCCACCCCAGAGAGAAACCTAGCTCC
The DNA here is from genome assembly GCF_047675955.1 of Chlorocebus sabaeus. Lineage (NCBI taxonomy): Eukaryota > Metazoa > Chordata > Mammalia > Primates > Cercopithecidae > Chlorocebus > Chlorocebus sabaeus. Next base: position 67,415,871 of record NC_132918.1, read on the forward strand.
ACACAACCACAAGAATTGTAAGTTGAAGAGGTGGCGTAATACAAAGAAAATCAGTCAGAAATCATTAAACCAAGTGTTAAAGTTATATCAAGCAAAACCACAAGTAAAATGCATATCGACTACAAAATTCAAAACAATTTTTAAAATACAGAATGTGGAAGGCATAGCTTAACTACAATATCATTAATATTAAAAATTTCTTGGGATTTTCCAATGCCATTAAACTCAGTATAAACCAACTGGGTGGGTGATCTGAACACTAAAAAAGTCTCAGACTGAATTGATCAATGTATATTGTTTACAGCAATAGTGACAATATTTATATTGATCTGCACTTAACTGATTACACTGAAATACCGTGTTAGGTGCTATAAACCACATTTTAAGGGAGATATTGAAGAGCTGGTGTCTATTCAATTGACATTTATAAATGTGCTTGGAAGACATAAAACTTGAGGAATGGTTGAAAAAACAGGAAGGGAGGTTCAGGTAGGAAAATGGACAATTCAATGAGGTTATAATATTTGTGTTCTAACATTGAAGAAAGAATTTCATATGGAAAGAAAAGTAGATTTATACAAAGCAATTATTGGTGGCTGAATTAAGACCAGTATAAACTTTCAGCAGTATTTTAATGCCTTACAAAAGTTGGAAATGTGTTTTAATAGGAGAAACATAGTGGTGTTAATTAGTGAGTAGGCAGCTACTTCATAAATATGCTACCTAAGGTTTATCAGATTGGGTCAAACATGGGACTAGAATCGGCCTTATGTATTTCCAGCTTGGAATTCAAGGAATCCTGCTACCTGGATCCAAACTCTTGTGTCACTGTTCACTATGTATGAAACTGGGAATCCTTTACAAACTTCATTTCTTAATCTGCAAAATGAAGATAATAATCTCTTCCTTTTAGAGTTGTGGTATTAAATTATTAATACCCACAAGGAACTTAGATGAGTGTATGGCCCATATTAAGTGCTCAATTTTAGCCATTATTATTACTGTATAGTTGATGATGAATACTTAACTTTCTTTGCCATGCATGTACATTTCTATACTTAGTCGTGATAGGGCTAAAAAGAAAGTTTTTCCTTTGTGTTACAAAATATATGGTAGGTTGAGCAACTTAAGGTATTGTTCTGCAGTAAAACAGACTATAAGGTATTCACATAATTCTTTTACAACAAGCTATTTCCAAGAGCTCGATAGTCATCCAGGTCCAATTTTTGGCAAAGCTATGAGGCTCTGGTGATGTACTTCTCTGCTGGGAAAGCCCATAAAATACCCATTCCTTCTCTTCCAAGTTTCACTCCTCCAGAGGATCAAAAGTCTGAATCGTCTCACTAAGAAAAGGTATTGGCCAGAACTCAGTAAACACCCTCAGAAGTTATTGTAAAGGCCTAATTTAAACAAGAACATCCAGATTTTGCTTACAGCTCAAAATCAAAACAAACTCTCATGCCTGATCTCAACGTGTTTGGCTATCTTTGGAAGATCACAGACATATGTGCAATGTGAATTCTAAATTACACAGGAAGTGTAGACTTTGCAATCACCAAATCAAGGGAATAACCTAAAATTCTCATTTTCTCAACTAAGATCAGTTGTAATCCTCTAATATTTGGATCTTATTAACCCAGTCACAGATTGAAATGTTTCAGAGCTTAACAAGGCTCCAAACTGAGAAGTCCATTGTGGCTGACTGTGCCACATGATCATTCCTTGACATTTTTTCCACTCAGAGAATAAAGCTGCAGTCATTTGGTTTACACATAACAAGGCAGAAAGTCTTTTGGGTTATTTATCCCTAATGTTAAGAAAACAAAACAATAGCACTAAATTTATCAATGATGTAATCATGGCTAGAGTTTTCAAGCCTTAAAAAAGAAATCTTGCTAATTGGAAGCACTGAAAATAATGTACAGTTTAAACACTGTCAAAGATTAGAGAGTGAATTATTATGTTTCTTATAGTTGAGGTCTGTGGCCCAGATTCTAAACTGTTAATTATTTTTTAACATACTGAAACCATGCATGCTACATAGGCATAGATACAAACAGAGTTGCGTTCAAACATGATTCTATTTTAAAACAAAGGAAAGTATAATTATCAAATTTATTTATGTAAACATATTTACTTGTATATTGGTTAAAACAGCAAGAGCAAGTAAATATTGAGTAACAATTATGTCTTATACATTGTTCTAAAGGCTGAGGATGTACAGTATAGTGAACAAGACATTATAGTTCCCGCCTTCTCTTCTAGCAGAGGAGTGTGTGTAGTAGGTAACTTCAGAGATGCCACACCGGTGACCCTTGCCTCAGGGTCTTCAAGACCTTGTTGCAGCCTCACCTCATTGTCTGTGTTTGGACCTAGAGATTTGCTTCTAACTAATATAATATGGCAAAAATGACAGGTTGTCATTTCCAACATTAGGCTATAAAAATCTGACAACAATCTTGCTTGCTCTCTCTCTGACTCTACTTGCATGCTTGCTTTGATAAAGCTAGCTGCCCTAAGAAGATGCCCATGTAGGAAAGAAGTGAGGGAGGCCTCCAACCAACAGCTAGCAAGGACCTGAGATCCTCAGTCCAGGCTGGAGTGGGTTGAAGAAAAAAAAGAAAGAAAATTAGGTAGAAGTGACAGCAAATATTCTCAGATCTTTAAAGGAAGTTTTCCCTTAAAGAGGAACAAAGAAACATGGTGATCAGATGAAACACGAAACCTGGGAAAAACATTTTTTTTTTTTTTAAGTACTAACCTCAGGATTTGGTGGGTATGCTGTGATTGTACAGTACAGCCTGCATGGACAGTCACAAAAGTAATCCTTAAAGATGGATTGGCACCAGTGAGGGGTGACTGTTCACTTATTTGTTTACTCAAAGGTGATAACTTTGTTAGGAATGGAACCCGTCATCTTTGGAAATCTGAATTAATTGGCAGTATTTTAAAACTATTTCTCTAATGTTTAGTACATGTCCTAAAATGACTGCTTGATTGACTCACATCCCAAACTGGCCTAGATTTGAGCACCCTTTGGCCCATTGTGTTTGGGTGATAGAGTTCCTAGAGTAAGGCCAACAAAAACAAAAACAAAAACAAACATAAAATTTTTTTTAAAAGACATAGGCAGAATCACTTTAAGTATTTTAATACTGAAAAGAGCAATTTTTAAATAAAAGCAGAGGATGTTATATCCTTATATTTTGCAGAAGGGAGAAATTTATTGTGTAGGGAAGGTGGTGATGAATTTTGGAGTAAAGGTTTTTAGTAAGTTATGAAACGGGATACGGGGCACAGGTTTATGCTTTGCTAAGAGCCATTTGGTTAACCTGCTCTATTGGGAAGGATGGTGGAGAGAATGGATACACGTGCAGGCAGGCTGGTTGTGGGAGTCTTTTCTTCCAAGATCTTCAACTTTCTCATGAAACAAAAGACAAGAACTTAAGCTAAATGTGAGAAATGGGAGGAGGAGGGAAAATGAACCCATCCTTTTTGTGAGAAAAAGAGATGATGAATGTGAAACTTTCCTTATAGTGATTTGCTGTAATTGGAAGTATGGTGCAGAATAGGGAGAGGTACATAAAAGAACATTTTGCTTGGTATGATATAATAAAACATAACGTAATAAATTCACGGAAATATTCCAGTAAAGAGCGAAAGGAGTGGGGCTCTTGAGAAATGGGAATGGGAGATGCAATCCAGAACTCAAGAAGAGAGCCTGGTCTTCCACAGAACTGGGAACCCCTCCACTGTGAAGCCAGGAAGAAGAGAGTCCTACAAGCTCCCACTTCTCTTTTAATTTCTACCCCATTTCCAGTTCCCTAACAAGGTATTTAGAAATTCAGATGTGAGTTCTTCATGTGCCACTTTTCACTCTTAACACCACCCCCATAGTGTAGAAAGTTTTCTACATTTCTATGTATTTTTTTGTATTTCAGATTTCTGACCATTCTCTCCAACCAATAAAGCCTGGAGACACTGACATTATGACCTGGTGATTTCTATATGGCTACTTGGGGCCCCAGCTGCTCTTGAGAAGTAAAACTCGAAACTCGAAACTCAAACTCTTTGCCACTAATCAGAGGTAGAATTATAACAGAGATCTAAACAAATTTCTCTATCTCTAAGCCCCAGGTGAAGAGCAAGGGGCTATTCATATCAATTGCCTCCAGGGAAGAAAAATAATGAGGGAGGGAATCTGAATGACTGAACATTACTGAACAAGCACTTGTTAGTATAATAATTGTCAACCTTGGCAGATTCAGCTGGGAGGAAAATTGATGATAGTCGCCTAGCACAACTGTTTCAACCAAAATGACAGTGGAGTGGGCAGCAGGAGATCTGCTAAGTGGAATAAACAAATGGCCACTAAGAGGAAAAAGTCAAAGAAAAATATTCATATAGGGTTTCAATTCGAAGCACCAATACACATTTCTTAGACTAGATAAACTTTTATTTTCTAAAACTGCTCATTTTTGCTGCAGTTTCATTAACCGTATGTTACCAGTCCTCTTATTCCTGTTGCTATCACTGTACCATAATACTCAATAGAGACATTCTCTGAAAAAGAATGCCCTGACAGCCTACTATATTTTATGTTTATATAAAAAAGACATCGTAGCTCGGCTAAAATTCCCTTTAAAGTGTTTTGTTGATATTTAATCCAAACAAAAAATCTACTAGACATTTTTTCCCATGTGTGCTAAGTGAAATGTTTTAAGAGCTACCACTGAAGAAAAGCAATTTTCTTGTCTTCTTCCACTAATATTAATGAAGCATCAGTTTTCCATCTTCATTCATATAAGCAATTGCAAATAGATTGAGATTTACTGAATGAATTACATTTAACCCCTATGAAATTTAACACCTGTTCATTAATTCACTCAAGAAAAGTTAGTGAATTAACTTCCAGCTCAACTAGGTAGAGTTGAGTGTCATCTTGATCATTATTTCATTCGGCGCAGATATTATATACAGGTCAACAACAGGCACTTTTCTAAGTCGAATTGTATTTGGTGAAACAATTTAAGTAATTATAAAGTAAATGTGGAATTCATTTTATAAACTATGAAACAAAGGAAAATATCAAATTGGAAACACTTTATACTATACGAGATTCATTAGATAACTGGGAAATATAAATCCAGATTAGATTATATCTAATTTGAATAAAGAAAGAACATATATCTTTTATTAATTTTTGGGTGGCCAGTAATGAATTAAGATAAATTATACCAGTAACTGGACTATAAATAACAGTTCACCTGATTTCTCTGTCAACAATGAAGGCTTCTGATGTTCTTGGTAATTGACAAATTAAAAGTGTATACATGTATGGTACACAACATGATGTTTTGAAATGTATACATTGTAGAATGGCTAAATCAAGCTAATTTATGCATTAGTTTGAGTATGCATCAGCTCACATACTTTTGTGGTGGTAAGAACACTTAAAATCTACCTCAACAATCTACTCTCAGCAATTTTCAAATATATAATATACCAACTAAAGTCACCATGATGTACAATAGATCTCTTGTGCTTATTCCTTTTAATTGCAATTACGTGTTCTTTGACCAATATCTTTCCATATCCCACTCCTCAGCCTCTGATAACCACTCTTGTACTTTCTGCTTGTATAAGTTAAATTTTTTGAGATTCAACATGTAAGGAAGATCATGTGGTGTTTGTCTTTCTGTGCCTGTCTTATTTCACATAACATAATGTCCTCCAAGCTCATCCATGTTGTTACAAATGACAGGATTTCCTTCCTGTTTAATGCTGAATAGTCCATTGTGTGCGTAAATATATACATTTTCTTTATTCATTCATCATTGGTGGATATGTAGGTTGATTTCATATCTTAGCTATTGTGAATATTTCTTCAATGAACATAGGAGTGCAGTTATCTATTTGACATACTGATTTATAAAATCAGTATACCCTTAGATGCATACTCTTTAGATGTATACCCAGAAGTGGGATTGCCAAATCACATGGTAATTCTATTTTTAATTTTTTGAGGAATTTTCATACTGTTTTCCATAATGGCTGTACTAATTTACTTTCCCACCAATCGTATACAAGGTTTCCCTTTTAACACTTCACATCTTCACCAACACCTACCTTTGGTCTTTTTGCTAATAGCCATTCTAACAGATTTGAGGTAATAGCTCATTGTGGATTTAATTTGCATTTCCCTGATGATTAGTGATGCTGAACAGTTTTCATTTACTTGTGGTCATTTGTATGTCTTCTTTTGAGAAACAGCCATTCATTAAAAAATTTTTTTTTAAATCAGGTTATTTGTTTACTTACTATTGAATTGAGTTCCATATATATTTTTTGGATAATAGACCCCTACCAGATGTGTGGTTTGCAAACATTTTTTTCCTTTTCTGTAGGTTGTCTCTTTACTCTATTCGTTGTTTCCTTTCCTATGCAGAATATTTTTTAGTTTGCTATAATACCATTTGCTTTTGGAAAAAAAGCCTATTTTTCCTTTTGTTCCCTGTGCCTTTTGGGCCATATTCAAAAAATCATTGCCCAAACCAATATCATGGGGCTTTCCTCTAGTAGTTTTATAGATCCAGGTCTTATATTTAAGTCTTTAATCCATGTGAGTTGATTTTTCAGTGAGGTGCAAGATAAGGATTAAATTTTATTATTTTGCATGTGAATGTCAAGTTTTCCCAGCCCGATTTGTTGAAGGGACTATCACTTCCCTGTTGTGTGTTCTAGACATCTTTGTTGAAAATCAATGGACAACAAGTACATGAATTTATTTCTGAGCTCTTCATTGTGTTCTATTGGTCTATGTGTCTGTTTTTACAACAGTTACCATGTTGTTTTGATTATTATAGTTTTGCAGTGAATTTTGAAATCAGGTAATGTGATGCCTTTGGCTTTGTTCTTTTTGCTCAGTATTGCTTTAGCTATTCTGGGTCTTTTGTGATTCCAAGTGAATGTTAGGATTGTTTTGTGATTCCAAGTGAATTTTAGCATTTTTTTTTCCATTTAAGTGTAAAATGTCTTTGGAATTTTGATAGTAATTGCATTGAATTAGATCACTTTGGATAGTATGGACAATAGTATTTATTAATTCTTTCAATTCATGAACATGGAATATATTTTCATTTGTCTTTATCTTGTTCTATTTCTTTCATTGATGTTTTATAATTTTTCATCTACAGACCATTTTCTTGACTTTTTCTTTGTTGGATAGTTCATTGTTAGTGTATAGAAATGCTGTTAATTGGCCGGGCGTGGTGGTTCAGGCCTGTAAGCCTAGCACTGTGGGAGGCCGATGTGGGTGGATCATTTCAGGTCAGGAGTTTGAGACCACCCTGACCAACATGGTGAAACCCTATCTCTACTAAAAATATAAAAATTAGGTGGGCATCGTGGTAGGCACCTGTAATCCAGATACTCAGAAGGCTGAGATGGGAGAAGCACTTGAACCTGGGAGGCAGAGTGTGCAGTGAGCTGAGATTGTGCCACTGCACTCCAGCCTGGGCAACAAGAGTGAAACTTAATCTCAAAAAAAAAAAATGTTGTTAATTTTTGTTTGTTGATAGTTATCCTGCAACTTTATTGTACTTGTGTATTAGTTCTAATAGGGTGTGTTTCTTTTGGTGGATTCTGTCTGTAAATAGAAATGAATAGAAACAAGTGTACCCCTGTTCTCCACCCTCCTTCCCATCGGATGCCTTTTATATCTTTATCTTGCCTAATGGCTCTAACTACACCCTCTAGTACTATATTGAATAAAAGTGACAACAATGGGCATCTTTGCCTTCTTCCTAATCTTAGAGAAAAAGCTTTCAAAATTTAGTCTGATGTTATTAATACCTGTGGGCTTATCACATATGGTCTTTATTGTGTCGAAATAGATTCTTCCTATACCTTGTTTGTTAAGAGTTTTTATCATGAGGAGATGCTCAATTTTCAGCATCTATTGAAATGATACATTTTTTGTTCCTCATTCTGTTAATGTGGTATATTACATTTGTTGATTTGTATATGTTGAGCCATCTTTGCATCCTAGTAATAAATCTCACTTGATCTTGGTGAGTTATTCTCTTAATAGGCTATTGAATTTTGGTTAATATTTTGTTGAGGAATTTAGCATCTATGTTAATCAGGAATAATAGCCATAGTTTTCTTTCCTTGTAAAGTCCTTGTCTGGCTTTGGTATCAGGGTAATACTAGCATCATTGTAAGTATTTCCTCCTCTTTAATTTTTTGGAAAAGTTTGGGAAGGATTGGTATTAGTTTAGTTAAAATGTTTTGGGGGCTGGGTGCAGTGGCTCATGCCTGTAATCCCAACAATTTGGGAGACCAAGGCATCAAGGCATGAGGATTGCTTGAGCTTGGAGTTTGAGACCAGCCTGGGCAAAAAAGGAAGATCAGGTTTCTAAAAAAATAAATAAATAAATAAAATAAAATTAGTTGTCCTTGGTGGTGCACGTTTAAAGCCCCAGTTACTCAGGAGGCTGGGGTGGGAAGACTGCTTGAGCCCCAGAGGTTTAGGCTCCAGTGAGGCATGATTGTGCCATTGCACTCCAGTCTGGGTAACAGAGCAAGACTGTCAACACACACACACACACTTTAAAAAAAAAAAAAAAGTTTGGTAGAATTAAGCTGTAAAATCATCAGATCCCGGGCTTTTCTTTAGAGGAAATATTTCATTATTGATTTAATTTGCTTGCTCTTTGTCTGTTCAGATTTTCTATTTCTTCATGATTTTTTGGTAGATTGTATGTTTCTAGGAGTTTGAACATTTTTTTCTAGGTTCTAATTTTTGACTAAATCTAACTTTTGATTAAATCATTGAATTGACCAAAGGCCACATGTGTTTTACCACATGAACTCAGCAGTTTTTAATGAGTTAATTTCTCTGATTTTATCTGATTCTGAAATTATATTAATCCACTGTATATTATGTATGTTTTAAAATTGTATATTTATATTAAATAAACTAAACAATAAAAAATAATGAATATCTGTTCCTGACTTTCACAATCTATTCACTTTTCTGACCCTTAAAAATTCAATGTGATACAGATACCTAGAGAGTACAGTAAGAACGGGATAAAATATAAACCATGTGTTAGTTTAGGGGCTATCTATTACAGACCATGGCAAAGACGATAAGCTAAAATTCCATCAAGGATCAGTTAGGTGGGAATGTCATCAGGTGAAAGACACCCAAGATAAAACTGTAATGAGTGTTAGGAACCATGACCTATTATAGGGTGTACATCTTCCTAAAGCCATTCCAATTAAACAGAAAAGAAAGTTTAAAAATGGTTCTGACCAAAAAACAAAACAATAAAACCCACCAAAAATAACTCCACAAATGAAATTCAGTTGGTGCAGTTTGACAGCTTAATTCAAAATTATTGTTCAGTGTACATCAACTATTGCCATAATAATGCTATGTAACAATCCACAGAAAAACTCAGTGGATTGAAACAATTGTCATTTATTCTCATGCTTACAGGTCTGAGGGTAGACTGGAATCAGTCAATCTGAGATTGTTTGGCTGGCCTTGGCTACAGGCTGTAGGTTCAATTCAAATTAGCTCCATGTGTCTCACTGTGGAGCCCAGGCTGAATTATTAGTAGCTACTCAGAACAAGAAAGTAATTATGCAATCATAAAGTCTCTAATCACATAATTTTCACCAAAATTGCATTGGCCAAAGCAAGCCACATGAATAAGTCTGAAGTGAAGAGGTTGGAATATATACTCCATCTTCCATGAACTTGTTGGGAGTGTGAAGTAAAACAGAGAAACAAAATATTGAAACTAATCATTTAACCTATCACATCTGATCAGTTGCTATGTGACCCTGTGCAAGATATTTGTGTTTAAAACTCAGGCTTTAGAAACTCATACACCTGATATGAATTCTAGCTAATCCACTCACTAGTTGTACAATTTTGGGCAAGTTAATTAAATTTTCTCAACCTCAGTTTATCTGTTTATGAAATAGAAATTACAAGAATAATATTACCCACACCTCATAGATTATAAGGATTAAATCACATAATCATTTTAAAGTGACTAGCACTGTTCCTGGAATGCAGTTAACACTAAAAATTAATATTAGCTAACATTAACTGTGTTAGAAAGGACTTGAAGTAGGAAAATTGGTATTATGCTTTTACTATATCAACTGATATTGCAATTAAATTGAATAAAAGCAGATGCAAATTACTCCAAAACTTTATTTATTTTCTTTTTAATTATTATTATTATTATTATTTTGAGATAGAGTCTCACTCTGTCACCCAGGCTGGAATGCCGTGGTATGATCTTGGCTCACTGCAACCTCTGCCTCCCGTGTTGAAGAAATTCTGGAGAAAATCATTACAATTCATGGTTTTGCTATGACAAACATGCCGTTTAGGCCATATTCTTGTTTATCCCAATCAAATAAAGTAATGGAAAATAAGTGAATGAATAAATGAATGAATGAATAAATGATGACCAAACTAAAACAATTCTTTTTGGCTATACACACTGCTCTATGCCGTGCTACACAAGCTGACAGAAGGCAGAAAGGAATTTCATGCTGGTCAAAAGAAATGTGGTTCCTTAAAATATTGGTAAGTCATAAGTTGATAATTCAACTTTATGGCACCATCTGATTTGATTTCTTGTTGAAAAAAGCAAACTGTATTAGAATACTTTTTGCTTCAAATGATAGAGTCAACACGATGTTGCTTAGTTGAAGAATGAAAAAGTACAGAAGGGAATTTGATATTAGCTAATTCAACAAGCTGCCCCTATTGTCAACAGTTGCCTCAGACCCAAGCCTCCGGGATTCAAGCCAGGATAGAACCCTATTGTTCAAAAGGACTGGACAAAATGGGTTACTCATTCCAGCTCTCCCCATTTTTTACTTATTCATAGCCTCTTTAGAGAACTGGATAATGGGTATCACACAAAGTGAGGCAATGGTTCCAACTCCTAACTGGTCAAAGGGCATGAGAGGCAGGGGAGATCTTGGTAGAGTCAGGTAAATGAGTACTGTCAAATAATTTCAGGATTATAAACTAATTTGAGAGTTTTCATATTTAAATAATTTATTGATGTCTAAATGAAAAAAATAGGACATTACCATTTGTTTTCTTTTCTTTAATTTTAAAATGTTTTGGGCCAGGCGCGGTGGCTCAAGCCTGTAATCCCAGCACTTTGGGAGGTCGAGACGGGCGGATCACGAGGTCAGGAGATCGAGACCATCCTGGCTAACACGGTGAAACCCCGTCTCTACTAAAAATACAAAAAAACTAGCTGGGCGAGGTGGCGGGCGCCAGTAGTCCCAGCTACTCAGGAGGCTGAGGCAGGAGAATGTCGTGAACCCGGTAGGCGGAGCTTGCAGTGAGCTGAGATCTGGCCACCGCACTCCAGTCTGGGCGACAGAGCGAGACTCCGGATACCCTACAACTTGAAGTCTAATAATAATAAATAAATTAAAAAAAAAAAAAAAAAGAAATAACATCCTCAAAAAAAAATAAATAAAAATAAAATAAAATAAAATAAAAAATAAAAAAATGTTTTAATTACTCTATTTTAAAACATTTTGTATTGAAAATCTACACCATTTCAAATTTATATGTTAACTTTCGGAAGCCAGTCTGAAATTTTAACCATAATTTATAATTTACTTTGTATATTTGGTTAGAGCCCTGCGGGTTGCCCAGATTAGAAATGGCGGGTGGTTAGGGGGGACCACTATCCACCTTCATAGCAAGAAGTTTGGTGTCTTCTCTTAATCCAAGTCTTTTCCTCTTTAAATCTTTTTCAGGAATATTTACTAGCTAAGAGTATAATCAAATTCATGGGAGATTGATTTTAATCACCCCTAAACCTCATACTAGGTCTGATTTAAGGAAAAGGAAAAGGACATTGGTAGGACACATTGTTTGGGACGGCCAAACAGCTGGGCAATCACTGGATTCCTGGAGGTGGAGCTGACTTGGCTCAGGAATTAACCTGTCAGGAGTTATTTCTTTAAAGAGGACCCTGTGTAATCATTGGAAGTGACTGCCCCTTTGGTCAGCACTGAGCATTAATTTAAAGACTTCTCGTTCAGTGACAGGTGTGTGGATATGTTTTTAAGAGGGAGGAAGGAGAGAAAGGGAAAAGAGGAGGAAGACAGGGCCACAGGGACTGTGTGTGTGCGAAAGGGAGGAGTGTGTAGTCTGGGTGTTGGCATTTCTAAAGCTTCCCAGGTGAGTCTATGTTGCAGTCAGCAGCAAGAACCAGAGAATTGGGGTCATTCATTTTCTTAAGATCAACACCAACCTTGTGGTTGGTTTTAAGAATATTTTCTTCTATGAAACAATGCCCCAAAATAGATGATTGACAGATGTATCTTTCTTTTGCAAAGCCGGAGTGTCCTTTATGATAGGGTTGGTGGTGGTGGTGGTGAGTGGAGTATGTACAAAGTTGTGAATCTGGAAACATTCCCTTAAGACCCTTCATCAGCTTCTTGGAATGCCTTTGAGTTCTCCAATGGGTATGTGGAGCACATTGTTTTGAAGACTACATATAAGTTTCAAAAGCAGAGATTTCTCGATTTTGTTTGCTGCTGTATCCCCAGGGCCTAACCACCCATAATAGATGCTTGTGAGGATTAATTTTATGTGTTAACTTGACGGGGCTAAGGGATGCTCTGGTAGTTGGTAAAACATTATTTCTGGGTGTGACTGTGTGGGTGTTTCTGGAAGATTAATATTTGACTCAGTAGACTGAATAAAGAAGATCCACCTTCACCACTGTGGGCAGGCATTGTCTAATCATTGAAGATCCGGATAGACTTGGATAAAAGTGAAGGAAGGGTGAATTTTCTCTTTCTCTGCTGGAGCTGAGACATCTACTTTCTCTTGCCTTTGGACATTGGGAGCTACTGGTTCTCAGAACTTCAAATTCCAGGAGTTATACAGCCTTACGTGCCCAGTTCTCAGAACTTTGACCTCAGACTAGGAGTTACACCCTTAACTCCCCTAATTCCCAGCCTTTTAAATTTGGACTCAATTACAACACTGGCTTTCTTGAGTCTCTAGCTTGCAGATGGCAGATTGTGGATCTTGTCAGCCTTCATAATTATGTGAGCCAGTTCCCATAATAAATTCTCCTCTTATACAGTGTATCTCTATATACCCTATTGATTCTGTTTCTCTGAAGAACTTTAATACAGTGCTCAATGTGTATTTGTTGAAAAAATTAATGATTAAGACTAAATTCAAATTGAGTTTCAATCAACTGTCCACATATATTCTATTTTCCATAATTAAATGAATAAAGTAATAATGAAGGGACAGGAATAGCATACTGAGGACTTTTTCCAAAGATGAAATTAAACCATTACTTTGTCAATAAGTTTTAATTTTGTAAAACATGTTTCCTTTTTAGAAATTGAAAATGCACTAAATGTTCTAGGAAATTCTGTTCACATTTCCAAAACTTATTTCAAATATGAATTCATTTTAGATCTCACTTAAAATATGTTAACAGCCATGGAAACTAGTGATCTTAGAGCATGAGGAAATGAAGTTTTAGATTATTAAAATTAAAGATACATAATATAGTAGATTATTATTGGGTTAGCACTGTTCAACCAGAAAATAAGAAAGTCTAATAAGAAAAGCCATTCACACAAGGGTTTTCGAATAAAAACAGTGACTATTAATTTAAAAAAGAAAGTTTTGCGGTTCAGTTCTAATTGCTTCATTATTCAATTACCAATTTTGGCTTTTAAGTAAAAAAATCTCTGAAAAATTGTAAATTGATAATAAAGTTAATTTCATATCAAATTAAAATTAAGTAATGGAATTTTTTACTAAATAACTGTTAAATAAATGTGTAATAACTTGATAATCATGGATATTTAAAAGCTTTGTTGATTTCTCATTCTCTGAGGGCAGTATTAATATTACTAGAGCTTGGGTAACAGGGAGAATGTTAATTTAATCACCTGATAGTTGCGAAGAATTATTCTCTCAAAGTAAATTTGTTTTCTGAAATTCCTTCTGGAGCAAAACAGTCTGCAAACATTTCAGCAGTGAACATAAAGTATGAAGAAAAGTAGTCATTTAAATATTAACTGAACAATATAATAAGACCAAAAACCTTTGGGTTTATTCCTTATTCATTTAGTTCTCTTCTGTCCAAATGTATCTGAGTCCACCCATTTCTTCCTTCTTTTCCTGCTTCTACCTATTCTAAGACATTGTCACCCCTAGATTACTGTACCCACATCCCTGCTGGAAGTCCTGCTTAAATGTTTACCTCACAGAGTTTATTCTCCCAAGAGCAGCTAGAATCTTGCTCTTAAAAGTACATCAGATCATGTCACTCTTTTATTCTCAAGCCTCCTACAATAACTCCAAAGTCTTCAATTCCTATGGTCTTCAAGACTCAGGATTTGATTCTCAATTACATGTCCAGACTCATTTCTTGTCACTGTCTTCCAACAGTTCATCCATACAATGAGTGTCAATTCTAGAATATATTAAGTGTTATCTTGTCAAAGAGGCGTTCTATGATCATCACATCAAAAATATGTCCTTCTTTCCTCTCCTTTTGCCCTCTACCACTGCCTCTGTACACACACACTCTACCTGCTATTACCTTATCCTGATTCATAGCTCTTATCACAATCTGGATTACGTTTCTTTACTCATCTAGTTATTTGTTTATTGATTGTCTCTGCCACTAAAGTGTAAGAGGTATGAAGGCATATTTTGAGCTGTCTTGTTTGTTCCTTCATCCCCAGCATCTAAAACAGTATTGGTGATTATCATAGACTCAGTAAATATTCACTGAATACATTAGTAAATAAAATAATTTTAAACATGGAAATGTTTATTGTTGCATTTAATTTTATTTTCAAGACAAGGTCTTGTTCATGTCACCCAGGCTGGAGTGCAGTGGCATAATCATGACTCCCTGCAGCCTCGACCTCCTGAGCTCAAGAAATTCTCCCACCTCAATCTCCCAAACAGCTGGGACTACCTGGGACTACAGGCAAGTGCCACCATACCTAATTTATTTTTATTTTTATTTTTTGTAGAGACAGGCTTTTGCCATGTTACCCAGGCTGGTCTTGAACTCCTGGGCTCAAGCGATTCACACACCTCAGTCTCCCAAAGGGCTGGAATTACAGCCGTGAGTCACTGTGCCCAGCCTATTGGTGCATTTTAAAATAATCTTTCTTCTAAGTGGAAGAATTAACATTCATTCTACTTTATAACACTTTAAATGAGCATCTCTGCGTCCATAACTAATGAAATATTGCCATACAAGGGACGTGCTTCTTGCAGCAATCATGAAAGTTGTTTCAATTAGTAGTGAGCCTAACTTGTGATCAAAATTTGAAAAGTAACCATACAAGCTACTTTTAAATATTTAACATTGTGGTGGTTTTAAAACATGCCCAAAAATTCTGCCCCTATCACCCCCAAAGATGCACTCTATCTGCCTTCCACATAAGTGTGGGCCAGCCTTAGTGACCTGCTTTTCAGGAGTAGAGTGTAGTAGGATTGACAGTGTGTGGTTTGTGGGAGTTGGTCATAAAAGCCATTGCAGCTTTCTTCTTGCTGTATCTCTGGGAGATGCCAGCTGCCATGTAGTGAGGACATACACACAGCCATATGGAAATACCATGTGCTAAGTAACAGAGGTCTCCTACAAATAGCCGTATGAGTGAGTCTTTGTGAAAGTGGATCCTTCAGCCCTAGTGAGGCCTTCAAATGACTGCAGCCTGGGTGACATCTCCACTACAACAGAGTGAGAAATTCTGAGCCAGAACCACCCAAATAAGACATCCTCAGTCTCATGACTCACAGAAATTACATGGGATAATTTTTCTTTTATTTAATCCATTAATCTGGGGGTAATTTGTTATGCAGCAATGTATAAGTAATACACAGATATAATGTACTTTTCTCACTTAAAGAAGACATTCCTGAATCAGCCAATATGCCATTTTGGTTAACTTTTTTAACCTTTCTGAACTTCAGTTTCTTGATCTGAATAGTGGGAATATTATCTATTTCACTGGTTTACTGAAAAAATTAAACAATTTATTGTAGTTAATAATTCCTAGAACATTGTCTGATTAGTTTCAGTTTACTTCCTTTTTCATCAATGAGAAGCCAACAAACATATATCATTTTGATTAATCTTCTCTTAAAATATTAATAAAAATTGAGTAAAGTCTCAGATTTCTAAAAGCATCATGATACAAAATTTCATCTGCAAGCTATTTATTTAGAATATTCAATAGATTTTTCCATAAAACTTCCATGTAAAATGAGTATAACACTTGAGAAGCCCACTAAAGCCTATTAAATTCTCTAAAGTCTCTCACAATAGTTAAATTATAAATAAATTGAAAATAACCCTAATGACATGGTAACGTATTTGTAGGGGACGCTGTGCTCAACTCCTCTCTGAAGGATTCATGCCCCAGCTGCTGGGCATGCTGCATGCTGATAGCCCTCAGCTCTCTGTCCTCTCCAAGAATTATGCTTAGCTGAAAATAGGCATCTTACCCAAAGTCACACCCTCTTCCCCCGGGCAGCCTGTATACCTTCACTGGTTCTCGTGGAGCTATGTGTCCAGTGTGTCCAGATCCCTTGCTCCAACTGAGTACAACTCTAAAGACTTATCCAAGCTCCAGAGCTCCTTATGGGCTGGCTGAGGCCTTTGTTGTGATGGCAGGACATCTTGATTTTCCCTCTGCCCAGTCTTTCCTCCTTCCCTATAACCCACAGTTATTCATCCTGAGAGCATACCCCAATACACTTGCTGTAAGCAAATATCCATCTCAGAATTTGCTTCCCAAGGAATCCAAATTGTGATATTTTTTATCGTAGTGCACCTCATGTTTCACACTTTGTACCTCACCGTTAGGAGACTGCTAGGACTGGAGTCTAGTTATAGGGCTAGAAATAAAGAGAAGTGGCAGGGTTGGTCCTGAGGAGACTCAGTCTTGTTTTTCATGGTGATTAGCCCAGGAGAAGCCATTACAGTTTCCTTAGGCAATGCACGGGTAATCCTCTCCGATGGGGTGGAAAGTGATTCTCTAACACAAATGGTGTTGTTTAGGGAGTAGGAAATTTAATTAGAAGAGCACAGAGGAACAGAGATTTTTCTGATCCATTGCGTGGTGACTTTGGGACAACTTCAAAAACTATTAGAAAGCAGAACATTCATTGCTTGTATGTATTTCTTTTAAAAATTTTATCCCACTTCTGGGTATATATCCAAAACAAAATAAAATTAGTAAGCCGAAGTGATATCTGTATTCCTATGTTCCTTGCAGCACTATTCACAATAACTAAGATAGGAGAGCAATCCAAGTGTCCATTATCAGATGAACAAAGAAAATGAGGTACACATCCACAATGGATTGCTATTCAACCTTATAAAAGGAGGAAATCCTGGCATCTGCAACAGCATGGATGAACCTGGAGGACCTTACGCTAAGTGAAATAAGTCAGACACAGAAAGACACATATGACATGATCTCACTTATATATGGAACCTAAAAATCTGGAAGTCATTAGTAGTAAGCATAATGGTGGCTGCCAGAGTCTTGAGGAGAGTCCTGGATGGGGAAAAAGGAGATGTTGATCAAAGGGTATAAAGTTCAGTTAGACAGAAGGAAGAAGCTTTAGTGATCTATTGCACAGGATGGTGATTACAGTAAACAACGATGCATTGTATATTTTTTTAAAAAATGTTTCCTTAAAGCCAATGTATCAGTAGTATGGTTGACTTAGGCAAGCACAAATTATATTATGACAGTATAATGTTGTAATTAGGATAGACTTTAGAACTTTAGAAATACAAGCTCAAATCCTAGTTATGCCACCCACTAGCTGTAAGTCCTTAAAAAAGTTAGTTAGCCTTCCCTGGCTTTGATTTTAAATAGAAACATAAACAATAACTTAAATCAATACGGAAGATGAACTTATTGAGAGAGTATGGAGCTATTAAGTCTTAGACTCAAAGAGGGTGTTGTGTGGCTATTGTATTGCTCTCCTCATAAGACTGGGGCAGATTTGCCAAAAGAAGCACTGATAGAGAATGAGGACTTTTAAGAAAGCAAGGTGGACATCTCTATCTCATCTAGCTCACTATCCTACCTAGATAGATGTCTGCAAAGCTGCAAAAATAGTCCAATCTATGCCAACAGAGTGCTTGGGACTTGACTGTAAAGAATGATGCCTGCTTTTCTAAAAAATACAGAAGATGGAAGGCAGTTGGAACACTCTGCAATGGCAGGGTAGGGGCGACAAGAGGTTGCACCCTACACTTTCATGTTGGTGTGGGGCAGAGATGCCAGGTGGGTGTACAATAGCACCCAGATCTGAGCTCACTTGATGGGATCCTGACACAAAAGGAAATTGGGCATGGTGAAAAGATCAATTTGTTGAGGAAAGGACTGGGCGTGTGGAGCTCAGAAGTGGTGAGTTCAGTTAGGCAAATGCACAGGATCATAATCTAGGAGTGAACGTGTATGCTGTGGGGGGATGGTATTCTCAAAGAACATAACACACACTGCATAAAAATCCAGCACATAAATATCTATCATGACTTAAGGTCACCAGTGGCCACAAACTATGTAAGTCATAAAATATGTTTTGTCTTTTTCTTTTAATCTCTTAACTCCTCATTTTGATTCTAAGATCCAGAAGGGAAAAGAGATACAGATAAAGACACCACAGATCACAGTCCAATTGAAATTGGCCAGGTGGAGTGAGGAAAACAGAATCTGAGGCTCAATTTTGAAATTGGACCACCTAAGGATTATTTTTTTCCTGAAAGTGAAAATTATCAAAAAATAAAATCGTTCTTACAACTGAAAGTGACAAAAGAGCTGTCATATCGTCCAGAGATGTCATCAGTGAGCAGGGAAAGAGGAGTCAACTGAGAAGAGTTGAAAGGTATCATTGGAGAAAAAGATACCATTTTTTTTTCTGATGCATATTTTACGTCCAGCTCATTCAATAAATTAGTTTAGAGTCAAAAGTTATGCCCAGAAAAGAGAAACTGCTTATGAAACAACAAGTATAGTTTAGAAAGACTAAAAAATGAAGGAAAGGGGTAAAGGATGCTTCTTTGTAGTTAAGGAGTGTGTGTGTTTGTGTGTGTGTGTGTGTGTGTGTGTGTGTGTGTGTATAAGTTAAAAGATACTGGTGAGATGGTTCCCTACCTGTGCACCAGGGAGCATTATAAGATCAGGGCAGCTTTGGTGTTGTAGAAGGCAGTAATGAGGTTAGAAGAGGAAAATCTAGTTAGGAAGCGACTGCTAAGAAGATAAGTGATGTGCACTTAGATATTCATGTTTACTGGATGTTTCCTAGTTAGTTGTTCATGACCTGAGATGCGTCTATTTCAGGAAGAGAGTAAGTCACATGAAAAAGAAATTGAAAACGTATTTCCTTGAAAATATAATCCAGGTTGCTAAATAACTTTTACCTAAGCGGATTGCTTCATCAAAATCAATGATGCCTATAATCAGAAGTACCCCATTCTTATTTAGTTTCCCTACTTTCTAACATCCATCAATTCAGCAATGGATTATGAAAGTCTAGATCATGCTCAGGCACCTAATGTGACTATAAAGAAGTGATATTCTCCTCAGTGGAATTCCTCTTTTAATGTTCTTGCTTTCCAATTTACATCAGTTAGAAGCTGTTAAAGTAATGGCACAGGCATTAGAAAAATAAAGAGAATATGGAAAGGAAGATTGCTTGTATCTGTGTTTTATTCATCACACTGCCTGTTGAGTTTATATCACTGGCTTCAAATTTATCCAGTTTCTTTTCTTTTATGACTGGAGACATTAAGCTAAACCTGTCATCTCTGTAAAATAACATTTGTAGTACTCTCAATCTTCTCAGTGTAATCTTTAATAACTCTCTTACGTTCAAGTTGACAGCAAGCAGGTAATAAAATGCCTATTACCATTTTATAGGTCACATCATGCAACAGTTTATTTTAGCTCAGCAGGGCAGTAACAGGTAACAGATAATGAAGTCACTATAGATTTGTATAATATAGTTTCTGAGTTGGCAACAGGTTCAGAAAAGGCTTAGAAATCATCTTTTAAGCTATGACAAAACAGAAGTGTATTTCTCATTTCCTCTCTTTCTAATGATTCATAACACTAAAGTTAACTCAGCGGTGGTACACTTCAATGTTCACAAGCTGAGGTATGTTATACAAACAAATCAACTTTTTAATGGATGCCTTTCTCACAGAACTTCAAATTACATAAGGGAAAGAAGCAATTATTTTACAACTATTTAGAAATATAAAATTATATTTCTACGACTATTTAGAAATATAAAAATATCTGGCCGGGCGTGGTGGCTCACACCTGTAATTCCAGTACTTCAGGAAACTGAGGTGGGCAGATCACAAAGTCGAGAGATCAAGACCATCCTGGCCAACATGGTGAAACCCCGTCTCTACTAAAAATACAAAAATTAGCTGGGCATGGTGGCACGCACCTGTAGCACTTGGGAGGCTGAGGCGGGAGAATCGCTTGAACCCAGGAGGCAGAGGTTGCAGTGAGCAGAGATCGCGCCACTGCACTCCAGCTTTTTTTCCACTGGGGGTGGAAAGAAAAATACCTAAGAAATCTCTGATCAATACAAGTAGCCACTGGCTACCTGTGACTTTTGAAATTGAAATAGAAATTAACTGAATTTAAGTAAAATTTAAAATTCAGTAACTTTAAGAAGGTCTTATTCTTTTATTATGGTTTATCTGCCTGATTTTATCTTCTTTATTAGTTGGAACATTGTTCTCTTAGAAGCTCTTTCAGACAATTGTACTATCTCTAGACACTGTGGTGCTAATTCTATTCTTTTTTTGCACCTAGTAATACTGTGTCTCTTCATACGAATTGATACTTTGCATCAGTTTTAGTTCCAGCTAAACACTTTGAGCTACACTTCACTCCCTGTCCCTTCCTGAGCATTAAAACCCGACATACTATCCTTAAGGCCTATATCCAAGTGTAGTAAACAGATATATGAATGTCTCTTTTTCCTTTTCTTTCTCTGTCTACTCCCCCACATCCCATTTGTCTTTCCCTCTTAAGCTCTGCTAATTCAGTCTACTAATTTAAAACTTTTTATTTTATTCTTTTGAGGATTTGTCCTAGCAGTTGGATCTGCCTGGCTTCCTACAGGTTCAACATTATCCACCCACACTCTGTCTATTAGTGACATTTCTTTGATCTTTCTTTGGCTCTTCTTTCCTACATTTCCTCTCACATATGTGAAAGGCCCAATTCTCAAAATAAATTTCTTTTTCTACATACTCCTAGTTAAACTCTGATTGAACTCTGACTGGTAACTTTCTACAGCTGACACGTGAAGAAAAACACTACAGAAATATTGGCGTATGCACAACTGTGAAGAAAATGCTTCTAGCAACAAGTAACATGGGGCCTAATAACAGTAGCATAGATCACAGTGACACTTAAAGTCAACTCAACAATAAATATGGAGGAAGGTGTCTCGGGACTGGTATAGACACTTCAAGATTCCATTGCATACCCAGGTGCTATCTTTACTCTCCATCACCCTCAGCTTTAATCTTGTTTTCATGCTCAGTGTTTCACTGTCAGAAGATGGCTGCCACATCTCCAGAATTATATCTGTGTTCAACTAGTACAAGGATATAAAGATCTGGGCTAGCTACAGGTGTTTGTTGTGTTATAAAAATTAACATTTTAATAGATTCTCTCCCAACTAACTTCTCCTTATATCTCATTGATTAGTACTGGTTCAAATGGCTACACCCAGTTCCAACAGGGTCTGAGAAAATGAGAGCACAGTGACTGGCTCAGGGTGATCATGGATAATTTCTTGGAACTGGCAAATGGTTCTACATACCCTCACCACAAGACATCCCTCACCAATGACCAAACAAATCAAGGTTCTGGTAGAATAAAAGGAATATGAGAAGGATGCAGAATGCTTTTTGGGTAGGCACTAGAACTAGTGTTGGTCTTAGGGTGGGGAGAGAGGAAATGATATATGAAACAAGAACCCCGAGGGGTGTGCATGTATAGTCACATAGACAATATAAAGGTAACATAAACAACAATAATGGCATGCTAACATTTTGGACCTGACTCCTTGGAAAACTGAAGCTATTAGAAGCAAAAGGATGGCATAAATATATGTGTGTTTTAGAATGGTATCTAATGGAATTTTTTGGCCTCTAAGAAGAAATAAATTCTCTCCACAATGACTCTTTCATTCTATAATCTTCCCTGAAAAGGAACAGTGAAGATGAAACTCTAGGATTCTGGGGTCTTTTTTTAGATGTGAAGGTAATAGGTGCGCATCAGTGATAAGTCAACTGGGACTCCTCCACATGGCCCTATTGCTTTTCTTCTTCTGTCCCATGAAATAGTCAGGCCCAAATCAGCCACCTAGGAAAACCCACTGTAGCAGGTACCTGCCTTTGCTCTATGTCTCCTGTTGCCTTACTGCTGGTTCTGTCTGGTATAGAATGGGTTTCAGAGTGCCAAGCTGTCTGCAGCACCTTCAGAAAGAGAGCAAGCTAAGGCGAATAAGATAAAGCTGTTTGTTACTCTACTATTCTTGGGACTTTATTTTTAGTGCCACAAACTGTCTAAATTCCAAATTGTATGCTCACATTGAAAATGGGCTTTTCCTAGAATTCAAAACACATTAATTTCCTTTTTAAATAATTTTCCACAAATGTTCACTTAGAACTTTAAAGATAAGCAATTTTTTTTTTTTTTAATAAACATTATCTACTCACATGTTGTAATTTAAATCAGTGGTCCCATCCCTTTAAAGCACAATTTAGGTCCTGGATAAAGAAATAGGTCCACTTATTTCTAAATGGCACCACCTGTAATTATACACATATATTTCCTTTTATATATACATAAAAGGAAAGCAATACATCCTACAGAGAAACAGATGCCTATGAAGTAACCTGCTTGCCAGAAAAAACATTCCTAAATTGTAAAGCTTTATAGTTAATATGTCATTATATGGTAGACAATGCTAATTGTTTCTGTTGTATTTTATAAGAGAGTTGAGTACTTTGTTAATTATCTCAAATTTCACTTAGGAAAGTGAAATAGGTTTCTATGAAAGTTCTTCCAATCCCAGGACACACTGTGATGAAAGAATCTAAAAGGATGAAACTACTTTCAAATAGAGAAACATCTGTTCTAGTCATAGAAAGTCCTATACTATGTCCAGGGTAGAGGAAATGAGAATATAGAAAATAAAAATTTTGAATAAAAAAACAAGTTTCAAATTTTATAACGTTGAAGCTTTATTAAGGGCGAGGGGAATCTATATCTTGAGTTGTGGAAGTAAGTCATGAAATTTCAGAAAGCATTGAAATTAATGAACAAGTTTATTTCCAATGATATAATTTATAAATAGCTTACAATTTCAACTGGCTTCAATGTAATCACTTTTGTTAAGTTTTCTTCTCCTGTCTTCAGAAAGCCCTTACTACATGGAAATATTTAAGAAATAGTTTTATTAACAGTATAGGTGTCAACAAATATTAGGAAAAGTGCGACATTCTCCAGTCTGCCAAAATTGAAAGATTTTTACCTATTCAGTTGCTAAATCTATGAAAAGAATAAAAATATTGATGCACTGAACACTTTGAAATAGAAAGGTAACATGGTATTTATGAAATAGCTCAGTCCTGGATACAGAATTGTCCTGTGCCTGGCTTTGGACAGCAATAAAGAATGTATATGTCTGCATTACAACTTACCTTTCTCTTATTCCCTTTAAAAGCTAATTTCATATTTGACAGATAAATAATATCCGAAAGATTCCAACTCATTCTTCAGTATCTCTATATCATTTTTATCAAGCTTCTTCTGCCCCAAAGTTGAAATCTTGGCAACATTCATGGTATACAGCAACCTATCTAAACAGTGAACAGTCTAATATTTTTCCCAAAGCAAGAAAGAGTATTTTCTACAAACCTGAGGAAGAAAATATTATCCAGCTTCACACTAGAGGTCACTAGGTGACAGAAATTGCTGACATTTATCCCTCAACTGCACTTCTGATGATTAAATCAACTACAAACCTGCCATTACTGGCCTTTGTTCTAAGGAGCCACCTTTGAAGTTAATTTTATGCATTCCTCCATACATGCTCCTCACTTTCCCTGTAATACTGCAGAGAATAAAAATTATATGATGGGTAAGTTCAACATTTCAACATACTTAGAAAATATCCCTGATTACTTGAGTAAGCTCACATTCTCTTGGGTTGGCAGATGAATGTGAAGATGAAGAAGAATGAAGTACGTACGATACCTATCTTTTTTCTATGGACACCAACAAGATTAGTAAAAGCACTAAATCTAGTTTTCTCTTCCTGGCCATGCAGTTAAGTGCCTAAGAACACCCCGATACTGTTTTTGCTCTGCCATTTGTGGTTGGTGCATTTGATGATGGGGCCCCATCATAGACTGTCTTGACGTAAGTCAAAGATTATTAATGCAATGGTCCTGCAAGGTCTGGTAACTCATTCTATTTACCAAGAAACCTGAAGGAAACTGTCAAATTCAGAAAAAAAGATACATAATTCTTTTCTTGAGATGAGCAATAATTTATACCTGTAATACCCATCATGTATGTTAATTGTAGCATTATTTTCATTTACCCGTATGAGTAACTATGATGAAATTAGGCATTGAAGAAACTGAATCACAAGATTGTAAATTAGACACCTTTATTCTAAGTTATTTTATAGTAAGTGACTAAAGCCATCCTGTGGTAAGCAAAGTCTGAAAAAGGACAGAATTTCTTAATTGGACATGGAAAATGCCTGAACTAGACATGGGCAAAATCCATGTACAACAGATACTGCGACCGTACTTTGGCATTATATACTTCTTGGAAGTTATTTGTGAATGGAAAAAATTAAAAAAGTAACCATCTTATTAAACTACTCAATATTTTGGTTATATAAGAGGCTTCATCTGTTCCTGCAAGCAGAATGAAGCATTCGCTAAACAATTTCCTCAAGAATTACCAGAACTAGAACTCTTCGGCTGCTTGCTGAAGAGCTGGTACTGAAATAAGTATTATACTTACTAACTTTTCTTCTATGGAGATTGGTTATAGAGTTGCAATTTTTAGGAAGGAAAATGATTTTTAAATCTAAGATATATTGTTATATTATCTAATCAAAACGAAAAAGAATCAAAGGATAGAGTGTTAGATAGGAAGGCAAGAAGGAATGGAGAAAGGGAGGAAGAGGAAGAAAGAAGGAAGGACACGAGTAAAGTCAGACAAGGAAGAAAAAAGAAGAAGTATTGAAGGTTGGGAGAAGGAAGGAAAAAGGGAATGGAGAAGAAATAAGGAATTAGAACAAAAGGAAAGGTAAGGACTTGATTCTTAGTGCCCTGGAATACACATTCTTCTCTGCACTTGTGCTGTTTGATTCGAAATTGAGGTTCCTGGGAAGACTCGGGGCCAAGTGAAAAGCACTTGCTCTGAGCACATAGAGAAGGCAGGCCACCTTGACTGGATTGCCTCTCAGATGGTTTCTGGGCATTTTCAATCTTTTCAGAAGTTCAGACTTCTAGCTCCAAACACCTCAAATCACCATTGTACTAGAAAGTTCTTCAGCAGGAAAAATGTAGCAATCCTTAAGGGCAGAGACAAGCAGACCTGGAAAGGCTGAAGGTGCCCTCAGAATTTACCTGCTTGAAACAAAGCTAGGTTCTGGTCAAAATCTAGACCTTTGCTGTGTTTAGGTCCCAAATAATTAATTAAAATCATCGTTTGCAGACAAATCTAATAATATTTCCCTTTTGGATTCCTGCTTTTTATTTTCTAAATTACTTTAGGTTAAAATTAGTTTTATATGAAGAAGAGACAGAGTGAAAAAAAAAAAAAAAGGAAATTCGTGTAATTTCCTCTGAAGAAGGGTGGGTGAGAGGGTGAAATGCCATCATTTCTCCATATTTATTGCTTTATTCCTTAGGGGAAAAGTAGTTTAAACTTCCAGAAACTTAATCTTCCCTGAAATTTAATAATTGCTTTATTTTTAAAAAGTGTAAAAAGCCACACACGACAACCTTTCTAGGGGAAAAAATTATTGGCAAGGAATAAAAAAGCAAGGGTTCTAGCCTCATTTCTGCCACAAATTATGAGATTATACAAATAACTTAGGCTTTCTATTTGCATTTGTAACAGAAGCATAGTACCAGTTATCCTATCTTACAAGTTTGTAGTGGAAATTAAAGAAATGGGGAGGTTGGACAGTTTGGATTAAGAACTGTTTGCTGAATTGAATAATACATTTGAAGGTTCTCTGAATAGGTAAAAGCACACTATTTTTAGAATTTAAAAAAATACAGAAAGAGGTTAATTATCAAACCCATACATATGTGTCTCCAAGGCAATGTATTTATTTATACTGAGAAGCACTTTCTCTTTTATAAAACAACCTTTACAATTGTTTTATTTTATTCATGAATGGTTTTGCATCCTTTAAAAGGGCAATTTATCTCATCTATTAAAAATCTATTCCTTTTTTCTGCTTGTACTAAAGTACATTGATTTAATGTTCTCTTCCTATGTCTAGGGATCTTAAAATTTGGCTTCTGATTATTCTGTACCCTAAGCAACACTTTGGAAGCATTAACATTTTCCTATGATACTTTTTTTATTTTTCTGTGTACCTGTAAGATGAAGACATCTACAGTGAAGTTCCCAAAGGGTTTTACATAAACAAGTGTCAACAGCTGTGCAATTTGTTTGTCTGTGCCAGCTCATTTGCTTTGAAGAGAAAAGGCAAAGACAAGCTGATCCACAATGATCAGCTAGAGTGAAGACATTGATTATGTCGATGCACAAATAATTAGATACATAGTTACCATCAACAGCCTTTGATGTGTTTCAATAGCTGTAATTCTATCCTTTGCTATCATCCAGCCCTTGGCAGAGAAGCTAACTCTTAATTTTTCTATGGGTGGATCTAAGCATAAAACATTGAGCCCAATGCCTAATACTAGAAAATTACTAATAAATGATAGTTGAACATGAATCTTGCATATTGGTTACTTCTTATTATCATCAGAGAAAATTATATAAGCAGGCTGAATGTTTCCCTTTTTAAAATTCCTGATTCGAACCTCAAATTGATACTGCCTGGTATTTCTATTATGTTTCCATAGTTTGCTTAATTCCACAACATAAGAAAAAACCTCCATTCTTCAAATTTGTATGCTCTCATTCTCCAACGAGGGGTCATTTGATAACCTCACATACATATCATTGAAATGCTCACTCCCTTGTCTTCCCGACACTGTTCAATCTTACTTGTTCCATCATCACTTTCCCTGCTCATGATAATAGATGAAGTGAGTCTCTGTCAAAAGTATATCCTTTCACTGAACTCTGGAACCCTTCCCTTTCACATCTTCATGTGGACTTTCTTCATTCTATTAATTCAGTGGTTCTCAAAATGAGCAACGTCACCATCACCGAGGAACCTGAATCAGAAATGATGGTGAGAAAAGGGGGGTGCTTCTGAGGTACTCTAAAGTTTGAGAATCATGTTTAAGTTAGTTCAGTAGCCCTCAATATTAACTATATATTTGAATCTTGTAGAGTAATTTAAAAAAATACTAATTACAAGGCCCCACTCCAGAGATTTTGATTAGCTGGTATGGGATTGGTTCAAGCAATGATACTTTTTCAATCTTTCCAGAGGAATTCAACGTGATACGAGAGTTGAGACCACTTATGGGTAATAACCTTTCTCCTATGTTGTCAATCTCATTTCTACCAGTAGGTTATTCCCTTCAATTTATATGCACATTATAATCACTTAATTTAAAAATTTTTCCTTTCCAGGTTCTGTAAAGATTCCTCTCCAGAGGCCTAACGTAATGTGCAACCACTTCTCCTCCCTCATCCCAATCCACCCTTCAATTTCACTCTAATCTGATCTCTATTCTCAACACTCCATTGAAAGTGCTCCTGCAAAAGTTGTCAATGAACTTCATATTGCCAGAGCCAAATGATGATTCTTTGCCTTCATTATCCCTCTTCATTTTCCTTCTCTCTCCTCAACAAACCTTCTTTCTTGGATTTCATGATAGCTCAGGCCCTTGATTTTCTCTTCCAGAATGACCACTCTTTTCTAGTATCTTTTGTAAGATTATCCTTCTCTGTTAAACTGCTAAACTTTAAAGATCCTCAAGGCTTATGCTTGAGTTCTTTTTTCCTTGTACTTTCTTTCCAAAGAAGTTTTGATCCATTCTCTTGGCTTTAAATATTATCTACAAAAAACCCTCTCACATCTATCCCAGATTTTTCTCTGAGTTTTAGCTTCAAATATTTAACTGCACTTCCTTTTCAAATCTTAGGAACATTTGTATCTTCAAATGCACAAATGAGTTCATCTATAACTTTTTTTGTCTTCCCAAACTTTGTAAATACCATCATAATCCATCCAGTTCCTCGAGTTGGATGTCAATCTCAAATGTAGTGAGGATATTCTTCACTTCTTTAATTCCCCATGCCCAAAAGACAACAACTCCTACAAATGCAAACTGCAAAATATATCTGAAATTAATCCAGCTTTGTCTCCCCCATTACCAACTGAGTCTAAACTACTGTATTTTTTTTCTACCTAGACTAATGCCTTTTAGTTTCACTTCTCACTTCCAATTTGCCTCCCTTTCCGTCCATTTTTCACTGAGCTTCCAGAAGAATCATTTGAAAACCTAAATCAGATCTTGTAATTCCCCAGTTCAAAAATCTTCATTAGTTTCTCACTTCATTCACAAAAAAGATACATTCTTTATCCTCCATTACTGTGACCTGGTCTCTATCTGCCCAGCTTCTCATGTCCTACCCACTGTTCCCCAACCTTGATTACTTTAGTCCAGTCTCTCTGGTTTTCAGTTATCTGTATGAACATTTCCCACCTTCCATTATCTGGCTTATTTTTTAATGAATATTCCCCCACACCCTATTTTTTAATCATTTGGGTCTCAGCTTAATATTCAACTCCCAAAAGTGAGGCTTCCCATAACAAATCCACTTAAAGTTGGTCCTCCAGTGTTATGCTATAACATAGTCTCTATTACTATATAAACACAAACTACAATTATGTATCTATTTGTAATTGTTTATGTTTCTTAGCCCAATAGGACTATAAGCACAAGGACATGTCTGTTGTTCATAGTTTTATCCCTAGTACCTGTCAAAGAACATAGTCCAGAGTAAGTGATCAATACTTTTTTTATTTAATGTCTGCATTTTATATTTGGGTTACGATTGAGCACCAATTCCTCTTGTGTCTCTAATAACACATTGAAAAATATAGTGACTTATTCTTGGACAACATATTTGAAGTTCAAGATCATATTCTCCATAAATTTGTTTAGGAAATTATCCATTTTAAAACTCTTTATGACCATAAGTAATTACAGAAAAACAGATGAATAGAACAAAAAACATATTTAAAAAACACTAATCTACCTCTGAGTAACATGTTTTTAATCATGTTAATATATAAGAGCCACCTTCCAAGTTATAAGGACTCTTTGGTTAGAAGTCATGCTTTAAAAATAAGTGTGAGTTATTTTCAGAAACAGCACAAGACCTTAATGTCCATTATAACCATATTTAAAGCAAATTAAAAATATATATAATAAAAAGCATTAACAGTGTTAGTAAATGAATATGTAGCAGAGGTGTTGCTATAGTTCAGTATTGATGTCTGCTTTTTGTTCGGACTATATGAATGTTTCATTTCTTTACTTTTTTAATTGTATAATTGCACTAAGCATAAATTTTCCTGGACTAGATTATGTTCCCATACAGAATTTTGGTTAAATTCTACTTCTTCCATGCCTATTTTTAGTACTCTCAAAAGAGCATCTTTTGGTGGTAGAGGTAGAATAATTGAAAAAGAAGCCCAGACACAAAAGAGAAAATAAAATTAAAATTGTCCAACATTCGTTGTTACCTAAATACATCATCTATGCTGATGTAATTTGGTCCAGTTCAGGCAAGACTGAAATAGATAAGGCTTCTTATCAATAGATTATTCCAGAAATCGATCTTCTTTTGTCTTAGAAAAGGCCCACAAAGGGTGAGGTTCCGTATCTAAATGCAAAGCAGACTTCCTATTTAACACTGTCCTTGATGAAAGAATCAAATAAATATTTGATGTTTTTGGCACATAGTTGCTATTGGTTTGGTTTGCATGTAATGATTCCCTTCACACAGAGATTCTTCTCAGTAGATGTTTTAGAGGGCAGTTGTAGCTGCCTACATAATCTCTACCTTAGAAGCTGTTTCTAACAACAAAAGAAATGGGAGAAATAGAATGTCAGTCTAAAGCATGATTGTAAGTAATAGGTGTGTTAGTGACAGGTCACTATTTATTCATTTTCCATGTGAGACACCCCCACTCCACTTGTAGAAAATGCGCACTTACTCTGTGTCTGATACCTGAAACCTGGTTGTGGGGTACCTGCACTGATAGCTGACAACATGAAAAATCCTAGACAAAAGAAAAAAAAATAGGGTTGGCCAAATAAGATCAGGTATTTGTATTGGATTTCAAAACTGAAGACAATCTATCTTAAATATCCCTGAAATTTGGGAGTACCATTTCAGTTTCCCTGGATTCCTTCTCATGAATGCTAAAAGCATGGGACAATTTCCAAGGTTCATTATCTGAAACATCCAGCTGGATATGCAATGTTCAAAATGTTTAACAAACCCCTTTTAAAAAATAATTTTAAAATAATTTATTTAAAAATAATAATTTATTTAAAAATAATAATTTCTTTAAAACTAATCACAGCATAGACACTTTTCAAAAGACATAAATGATTTGGTTGCTCGGTGTCTGTATTTTGAGAAAAAAAATATGTTGACAAATTAAACGTTTGAAAATACGTTGACAAATTAAAAGCTTGAATGATTGCGTTATAACCAAGCATGCTCATGCGTTATAACCAAGCATGCTCACCAATGCTTGGTTATAACCAAACATTGCAATATAACCAAGCATGCTCATCATTTGGTGATCATAACAGATAATGTTGACCAGGCTCACAGAGAAAATGATCCAACCATGCAGTGCTACCATCAAGTGTGTATGTGTCCTTCTCATTTATTTATTTTGCTCCTGTCAAAAGATGAGTGGATAAAGATATGGTATTGACATATTATGTCTCAACGTTCACAGATGAGAGGATTTTGCAACACTGTATGAAGAAAATCAAGCAAGGCACAGTGTTTAGCAAGGCAAGGAAGTTCAACAACAAAAGCAGTAATGCCTGGTCACCTTGTTGACATTATCTTCAAAACAGAAATCTCTAATAGTGACAGGTGATGGCAATCAGGGTGTTTTCAAGATACTTCTCAGACACGGCTGTCAGGAATCTGTATCATAAGTAGTGGCAAGTTGCAGAAGTAAATGTCATAAATGTGAAAAATAATTTTGAAAATAACTTTTTTATATAGGATATGGTTTCAAAAAATATGGATATATAAGCAAAGATAAGTTATATAAAACCGTGTATACAGACTCCTATACCTAAAATTTTAAATTCAATAATGTGGTTTCTAACAAACTATGCTTTGTCAAAAAAATGTGTGGAAATGAACCTATTTTTTTCTTTCAAGTGTGTTAAGATTATTTATGCTTATCTTAATTTTTGAAGGTCAAAAACTCTTAGTTTTAGAATAACCAGAATTTACATGAAAGATGTAGAAGAAAGAAGTGGAATCAAAGTTAGTCAAAAAGTGTGAATGGAAGTTTGGATTAAATAGGAATAAATAGAATGAATATGAGTGTCATAGATTACTGGTAACCTAGGTTAGCCAATGCTAAACTTGAGTGTCACACTACATAAAAAATTGCAACTTTCCCCCATCACTAAAATGAAATTAGGGGATAAAAGAAAAATATTTGCAACAAACCAAAAAAAAGATGATCAAATGATATATCTGATTTCATAAATAAGCCTTCAGAGTAAAAGATGTTACTGAAAAATATAATTTAAGAATCCAATAAATAAATTATATGATTAAAACAATGTTAATTATATAATTAATATAAAACTATGAAGTACAAATTGACTAATGATATTTAATAAAGAAATGTTCTGTTGAAGGTCTTTTCTATAATTCTAAATGTAGGGGTTCAACAAAAGTTTTCCTTGGAAACTGGAATGGGGAGAGATTTCTGAAGTGAATTAATGGTAATTACCAATTAGTAGATGATTAGTGCAGAACAAAAAAGTTCCCTCACCATTTTTGCAAAGCAGATCAGCGCTTTTTCATTACTGGGAAATGCCAGCATCCTACTATATATAATAGGGAGATAATGCACTAAGGAAGATTACTTTGGTTTTCATTGATAGCATAAAGTATCCAAAATCAGATTAAGTATGTCTTTATTTATATTATTTTCTCTTTGAAGGATGGTTTTTCCTTCGATTTTTAAAATTATAGCAAATGGTATATCTAATGAGAAAATAAATATCTTGGACATATGGGTATTAAAAGACATATGTAGGAAATGCATAGTGCTGATTCTGATCTTTGTGTATGTTTAAATATAGGTCCTTAGAGATTCAAATATATGTGTGTGTGTGTGTATGTGGGTATATATATATACACACACACATACATATATACATACACACACACACATACACACACACACACACACACACACACACATATATATTCTAAAAGCACCAGAGCAGTTATTTTAAATATATGTTCAGGGAAAGAATATCAAAGTTGTTATACTTACCTGGTAGACTGCCAACCTATACCTACGTTAATGAAGGCACAAAATGTTCAGGGATTGTTTTATAAGATGTTTTTGCCATTATAGTTTGTCATATAATTACTTAGGAAGTTCTAAAGTATGCCTGTCTAAGTCTTTAATAATATGGGTCCTGAAAGATAATGGATCCTGGAAAAATCATTGTGTTTTATCTCACAAATTTAGAGTGTTATTGACACAATAGAGCCTAACAAAGCCAAAGTTGTAATGATCTTGTGTCAGTCACCCCGGAGACTTTAATGCATAAATGACAGTCATCTATGTAGTTCAGACATTTGCTTTAAACTCACATGCTGAGAAAACTCTTTTCTACTTTTGTTTTTAGAGAAAGCAAGGTTCATGATCAATAAATAAAGAAATAATCTGCTTTCACCCCATATTTTGATGGAAACTCACAAGCTTTGAAGGGAATGAAAATCATATAAATAAAACTTTAACAATAATTGGCCACTCAGTATATAACAGTTAATCACTTTATAAACTCTTATACAGATATAGTTGTAATAGCTACAGATTTTATATATAAAATTTTTATATTTTCATATACAAAGTATACATTTCTGTATCCATTTTATATGTAAAATGCATTGATAAATATTGCTATATTCTGAAATGATTTTTGTCCCCCTAAAATTCATATGTTGAGTTCCTAATCCCCAAGATGACAGTATTAAGAGGTAGGGCCTTTGGGGGGCAATTAGATTATGAGGGTAGTGTCATTTTGTTTGGGATTAGTGGATTTTATAAATGGGACCCCAGAGAACTAGATAGGCCCTTGCTCCATGTGAGGACACAGTAAGAAGGCACCATCTATGAACCAGGAAACAGACACTCACCAGACACTGACCCTGCTGCTTCCTTAATCTTGGACTTCCCAATGTCCAGAACTGTGAGGAATACATGTTTGTTGTTCATAAGCACCCAGTGGCTTATGATACACATGTGTGTGTATATATGTCTATACACACAGGTTCATACACAATTTTTTTTCTGTATCTCCAACTAAATTATAAACTTTTAAAGGTCAGCAACCATATCTTATAACTCTCAATGTCTCCTATATCTACTACATTTCTCTACAAAATGTAATAGACGTTCAATCTATGATTTCTGTTAGATATTTGCTAAATTAAAGCAGTTTATTAATTTTTTTGCCCCAAATTCTTCCTATCTTATTTTTGGATTTCATCCATCTGTGGGTCTTAATTTCAAATATTGGGAGCTATGTAGTATTGAACTGTTTTGGGGATGTGAGCTTAAATTCTTGTTCTCCATTTAGTAGCTCCATTCTTTTAAGCAAGTTAGCCTCCATGTTCTAAAAAAGATCCAAATTATTGAATTCATAAGTTTATCATAAAACACACATATATCGAAAACATGTTTTCAGAACTATGAAATAATATAAAAATTAAGATGTTTTTATGATAATGGCTGAGGCAGAGATGAGCCAGCCATTCACCAAAACAGTTTCCTCTTCCTCATGAGCACACAGGCAGCCTACTCTTCCTGTAGATGGATTGATGTTTTAGATGATTAAGTGTTGGTAGTCAACTGTTGTCACAGTAAGCTGGGACCAAAACTTGTCATCTACCCTGTTTTTTGCAAGTCAAAATTTGATGGAACATACAAACCTTTCCACGGCAGCCTTTGAGTTAAAATGACAGAGTAGTTGTGACAAAGACTCTATTGCCTGAAAACCCTAAAATGTTGATTCTCTGGCCATTAAAAAAAAAAAAAATTGTTTTTGCTCTACTTTAGCAAAAACAAAAATACAATTATGTATGAATTCACTGAAATTCTTTGATTTGCTTATTATAATATATAAATTATCTTCGCTAACACAGTGATCTTATCACCTCTTAAAGTTATTGCTTCCCTCTCCCCCAGTAGTTCTAAAGGCAGTTACTTATTTTACAGTTGGGTTTTTTTTTTTTCTTGTTTAATATTTTTAATTCAATAACCAATATAAATGGCTTGGAACTGCAATGTTAAGAATTCTCTTCCATTCCAAAATGGCTGAATAGGAACAGCTCTGGTCTGCAGCTCCCATAGTGATCAATGCAGAAGATGGGTGATTTCTACATTTCTAACTTAGGTACCTGGTTCATCTCATTGGGACTGGTTGGACAGTGGGTGCAGCCCATGGAGGGTGAGCTGAAGCAGAGCAGGGCATCACCTTACCCTGGAAGTGCAAGGGGTTGGGGAATTCCCTTTCCTAGCCAAGGGAGGCCATGACAGACGGGTACCTGGAAAATCGGGACACTTCCACCCTAATACTACGCTTTTCCAACAGTCTTAGCAAACAGCACAACAGGAGATTATATCCTGCGCCTGGCTGGGCGGTTCCCATGCCCAGGGAGCCTTGCTCACTGCTAGTGCAGCAATGCAAGATCACACCACGAGGCAGCAGCCTGTCTGGGCGAGGGATGTCCACCATTGTTGAGGCTTGAGTAGGTAAACAAAGCGGCTGGGAAGCTGGAACTGGGTGGAGCCCACCACAGCTCAACCAGGCCTGTCTACCTGTAGACTACACCTCTAGGGGGCAGGGCATAGCTGAACAAAAGGCAGCAGAAACTTCTGCAGACTTAAATGTCTGACAGTTCTGAAGAGAGCAGCAGTTCTCCCAGG
Organism: Chlorocebus sabaeus; assembly: GCF_047675955.1. NCBI lineage: Eukaryota > Metazoa > Chordata > Mammalia > Primates > Cercopithecidae > Chlorocebus > Chlorocebus sabaeus. Next base: position 67,451,410 of record NC_132918.1, read on the forward strand.
ATGGTGTTTGAGCTTGGAGAATAAACAGACTGCCTCCTCAAGTGGGTCCCTGACCCCTGTGTAGCCTAACTGGGAGACACCTCCCAGTAGAAGCTCACTGACACCTCATACAGCTGTGTGCGCCTATGAGATGAAGCTTCCAGAGGAAGGATCAGGCAGCAATATTGGCTGTCTACAATATTTGCAGTTCTGCAACCTCTACTGGTGATACCCAGGCAAACAGGTTCTGGAGTGGACCTCCAACAAACTCCAACAGACCTGCAGCTGAGGGTCCTGACTGTTAGAAGGAAAACTAACAAACAGAAAAGAATAGCATCAACATCAATAAAAAGGACATTTATACCAAATCCCCATCTGTAGGTCACCATCATCAAAGACCAAAGGTAGACAAAACCATGAAGATGGGGAGAAACCAGAGCAGAAAAGCTGAAAATTCAAAAAGCCAAAGTGTCTCTTCTAATCCAAAGGATCACAGCTCCTCCCCAGCAATGGAACAAAGCTGGATGGGGAATGACTTTGATGAGTTGACGGAAGTATGCTTTAGAAGGTCGGTAATAACAAACTTCTCTGAGCTAAAGGAAGATGTTCAAACCCATTGCAAGGAAGCTAAAAACCCTGAAAAAAGATCAGACCAATGGCTAACTAGAATAAACAGTGTAGAGAAGACCTTAAATGACCTGATGGAGCTGAAAACTATGGCAAGAGAACTATGAGACAAATGCACAAGCTTCAGTAGCTGATTCAATCAAGTGGAAGAAAGGGTATCAGTGATTGAAGATCAAAAGAATGCAATGAAGCAAGAAGAGAAGTTTAGAGAAAAAAGAGTAAAAAAAGTGAACAAAGCCTCCAAGAAAGAGGGACTATATGAACAGACCAAATCTATGTCTGATAGGTGTACCTGAAAGTGATGGGAAGAATGGAACGAAGTTGGAAAACACTCTGCAGGATATTATCCAGGAGAACCTCCCCAACCTGGCAAGGCAGGCCAACATTCAAATTCAGGAAATACAGAGAACGCCCCAAAGATACTCCTCGAGAAGAGCAACCCCAAGACACATAACTGTCAGATTCATCAAGATTGAAATGAAGGAAAAAATGTTAAGGCAGCCAAAAAGGTCTGGTTACCCATGGAGGGAAGCCCATCAGACTAACAACGGATCTCTCGGTAGAAACTCTACAAGCCAGAAGAGAGTGGGGGCCAATATTCAATATTCTTAAAGAATTTTCAACCCAGAATATCATATCCAGCCAAACAAAGTTTCATAAGTGAAGGAGAAATAAAATCTTTTACAGACAAGCAAATGCTGAGAGATTTTTGTCACCACCAGGCCTGCCTTACAAGAGCTCCTGAAGGAAGCACTAAGCATGGAAAGGAACAACCGGTACCAACCACTGCAAAAACATGCCAAATTGTAAAGATCATTGATTCTAGGAAGAAACTGCATCAACTAATGGGCAAAATATCCAGCTAACATCATAATGACAGGATCAAATTCACACATAACAATATTAAACTTAAATGTAAATGGGCTTAATGCCCTAGTTAAAAGACCCAGCCTGGAAAATTGGATAAAGAGTCAAGTCCCAACAGTGTGCTGTATTCAGGAGACCCATCTCACGTGCAGAGACACACATACACTCAAAATAAAGGGATGGAGGAAGATCTACCAAGCAAATGGAAAACAAACAAAGGCAGGGGTTGCAATCCTAGTCTCTGATAAAACCAACAAAGATCAAAACAGACAAAGAAGGCCATTACATAATGGTAAAGGGATCAATTCAACAAGAAGACTAACTATCGTAAATATATATACACCCAAGACAGGAGCACCCAGATTCATAAAGCAAGTCTTTAGAGACCTATAAAGAGACTTAGACTCCCACACAATAATAATGGGAGACTTTAACACTCCACTGTCAATATTAGACCGATCAATGAGACAGAAGGTTAACAAGGATATCCAGGAATTGAACTCAACTCTGCACCAAGCAGACCTAATAGACATCTACAGAAATCTCCACCCCAAATGAACAGAATATACATTCTTCTCAGCACCACATAGCACTTATTCAAAAATTGACCACATAGTTGGAAGTAAAGCACTCCTCAGCAATGTAAAAGAACAGAAATCACAACAAACTGTCTCTCAGACCCCAGTGCTATCAAATTAGAACTCAGGATTAAGAAACTCACTCAAAACCACACAACTACATGGAAACTGAACAACCTGCTCCTGAATGACTACTAGGTACATAATGAAGTGAAGGCAGAAATAAAGATATTCTTTGAAACCAATGAAAACAAAGACACAACATATCAAAATCTCTGGGACACATTTAAAGCAGTGTGTAGAAGGAAATTTATAGCACTAAATGCCCACAAGAGAAAGCAGGAAAGATCTAAAATCAACACCCTAACATCACAATAAAGAGAACTAGAGAAGCAAGAGCAAACAAATTCAAAAGCTAGTAGAAAGCAAGAAATAACTAAAATCAGAGCACAAATGAAGGAGATAGAGATACAAAAAACCCTTCAAAAAAATCAATGAATCCAGGAGCTCTTTTTTTGAAAAAATCCATGTAACAGACCACTAGCAAGATTAATAAAGAAGAAGAGAGAGAAGAATCAAATAGATTCAATAAAAACTGATAAAGGCGATATCACCACTGATCCCTCAGAAATACAAACTACCATCAGAGAACACTATAAACACTTCTACACAAATAAACTAGAAAATCTAGAAGAATGAATAAATTCCTGGACACATCACCCTCCCAAGACAAAAGCAGGAAGAAGTTGAATCCCTGAAGAGACCAATAACAGGCTCTGAAATTGAGGCAATAATTTATAGCCTACCAACCAAAAAAAGTCCTGAACCAGATGGATTCACAGCTGAATTCTACCAGAGGTACAAAGAGGAGCTGGTACCACTTCTTCTGAAACTATTCCAAACAACAGAAAAAGAGGGAATCCTCCCTAACTCATTTTATGAGGCCAGCATCATCCTGATACCAGCATCATCCTGATACTATCATCCTGATACCACAATAAAAAAAGAAAATTTCTGGCCAATATCCCTGATGAACATCGATGCGAAAATCCTCAGTAAAATACTGGCGAACCGAATCCAGCAGCACATCAAAAAGCTTATCCACTGTGAACAAGTCAGCTTCATCCCTGAGTTGCAAGGCTGGTTTAACATATAGAAACCAATAATTGTAATCCATCACATAAACAGAACCAGTGATAAAAACCACATGATTATCTCAATAGATGCAGAAAAGGCCTTTGGCAAAATTCAACAGCCCTTCATGATAAAGACTCTCAATAAACTAGGTGTTGATGGGACATATCTCAAAATAATAAGAGCTATTTATGACAAGCCCATAGCCAATATCATACTGCATGGGCAAAACCTGGAAGCATTCCTGTTGAAAACTGGCACAAGACAGGGATGCCTTGTCTCACCACTCCTATTCAACATAGTGTTGGAAGTTCTGGCCAGAGCAATCAGGCAAGTAAAGAAATAAAGGTATTCAGGTAGGAAGTCAACTTGTCCCTGTTTGCAGATGACATGATTATATATCTAGAAAACCCCATCGTCTCAGTCCAAAATCTCCTTAAGCTGATAAGCAACTTCAGCAAAGTCTGAGGATACAAAACTAACATGCAAAAATCACAAGCATTCCTATACACCAATAACAGACAAACAGAGAGCCAAATCATGAGTGAACTCCCATTCACATTTGCTTCAAAGAGAATAGATACCTAGGAATCCAACTTACAATGAATGTGAAGGACCTCTTCAAGGAGAACTACAAACTACTGCTCAAAGAAATAAAAGAGGACACAAACAAATGGAAGAACATACCATGCTCATGGATAGGAAGAATCAGTATCGTGAAAATGCCCATACTGCGCAAGGTAGTTTATAGATTCAATGCCATCCCCATCAAGCTACCAATGACTTTCTTCACAGATTTTGAAAAAAATTACTTTAAAGTTCACATGGAACCAAAACAGAGCCCATATAGCCAAGACAATCCTAAACAAAAAGAACAAAGCTGGAGGCATCACACTACCTGATTTCAAACTATGCTACAAGGCTACAGTAGCCAAAACAGCATGGTACTGGTACCAAAACAGAGATATAGACCAACGGAACAGAACAGAGGCCTCAGAAATAATACCACACATCTACAGCCATCTGATCTTTGACAAACCTGAGAGAAACAAGAAATGGGGAAAGGATTCCCTATTTAATAAATGGTGCTGGGAAAACTGGCTAGCCATATGTAGAAAGCTGAAACTGGATCCCTTCCTTACACCTTATACAAAAATTAATTCAAGCTGCATTAGACACTTAAATGTTAGACCTAAAACCATAAAAATCCTAGAAGAAAACCTAGGCAATACCATTCAGGACATAGGCATGGGCAAGAACTTCATGTCTAAAACACTAAAAGCAATGGCAACAAAAGCCACAATTGACAAATGGGATCTAATTAAACTAAAGAGCTTCTGCACAGCAAAAGAAACTACCATCAGGGTGAACAGGCCACCTACAGAATGGGAGAAAATTTTTGCAATCTACTCATCTGACCAAGGGCTAATATCCAGAATCTACAAAGAACTTAAACAAATTTACAAGAAAAAAAACCAAACAATCCCATCAAAAAGTGGGCAAATGACATGAATAGACACTTCTCAAAAGAAGACATTTTTACAGCCAACAGACACATGAAAAAATGCTCATCATCTCTGGTCATCAGAGAAATGCAAGCCAGTTAGAATGGTGATCATTATAAAGTCAGGAAACAACAAGTGCTGGAGAGGATGTGGAGAAATAGGAACACTTTTACACTGTTGGTGGGATTGTAAATTAGTTCAACCATTGTGGAAGACAATGTGGCAATTCCTGAAACATCTAGAACTAGAAATATCATTTGACCCAGCCATCCCATTACTGGGTATATACTCAAATGGTTATAAATCATGCTGCTATAAAGACACATGCACACGTATGTTTATTGCGGCACTATTCACAATGGGAAAGACTTGGAACCAATCCAAATGTCCACCAATGATAGACTGGATTAAGAAAATGTGGCACATATACACCATGGAATACTATGCAGCCATAAAAAAGGATGAGTTCGTGTCCTTTGTAGGGACATGGATGCAGCTGGAAACCATCATTCTCAGCAAACTATCACAAGAACAGAAAACCAAACACCGCATGTTCCCACTCATAGGTGGGAACTGAACAATGAGATCACTTGGTCACAGGAAGGGGAACATCACACACTGGGGCCTATTGTGGGGAGGGGGGAGGAGGGAGGGATAGCATTAGGAGATATACCTAATGTAAATGATGAGTTAATGAGTGCAGCACACCAACATACATATGTAACAAACCTGCACTTTGTGCACATGTACCCTAGATCTTAAAGTATAATAAAAAGAAAAAAAGAATTTTCTGATTGGAGCATGTTAATTAGAAGGGTAATTATGAGATCTTTGAAACAGCATTATTTGATTTCACAAATTATTACTGAAAAGTATGTCATATTCCAAGCAAGATAGTAAAATTAAACAAACTGTTTTTTTTCACTGAGGCCACATCTATAAAATATGCATATGACAGAATGTTAATTGTCTTCCCATATCCATTTCCTCTAAGCAACAAATGAACACTCAGAGAAAGAAAAAGATGGTATTACTCAGTCTCCCTTAAAAACATATATGTTATGGAACTAAGTTCTGCCCAAAGGGAGCAAATGAAACTGAGGTATTCAAATTCTAAGAAGTGTCACTTAATGAAAGGATGATGCTTTCTCCTTCCCTTGCCTAGGTCCTGTTTACTGAAATGTAACATGATGACTAGAGCTAGGGTGATTTTTCTTGGACTGTGAGGTAGAAATTAGTTATTAGGAATGATGCTTCAACAAGATAGGAGCCTGAATCCCCGGTGATTTTTGAGCTATTACACCATCTCAAGACTACCTACTTTTACTTGAAACAAGAATAAACTTCAACTTTGTTAATTATTTTTATTGTGGGCTTTGTTACTTGAAGTCAAGCTTTATCTTATGGAATAGATAAGTGAGTTAGAAATTAGTGATTTATTAATAATGGGAAAAAGAAGATACAACAGTGAGAATAATCAAAGTTTAAAAAAAGCAGAGTATAGGAATGATTATCCAAAAGCCTGTGTCAGAGGGATAATAGTTTTGAACTATATTAATGACTTTTCTCTGTCATGTTTCCTTTTATCAACATTCTAATATTCTGCGAGTGTCAATTTATTTGACTGGGAAAGGTTTAGGGTTATTACAGAAGAAATGTACAGAGAAAGAATGTTAGTGATCAGTTGTTGACACTCAAAATGGATTCAGCAGCTAGTATTGAAGCAGAGCTTTGTCTGAAACAAGAGGATTTAACAAATTTAAGGAATTTAATAAATCAATACAAAGCATGGAAGGCAGGACAGAAAACAGATTTTCTCTGAAGCAGCAGAGAATACCCTTATTCCCATGATGTTAGACTGCAAGGCGTGTTAACATGGGCACGATGCGCAAATGCTAAAGGAGAAAGTGAAAATCCAAAATCTGGAAGAAGAAAAACAAAATATGTGATAAAACATGAGAAGGCTCTAAATAATCTCCTTCCCATCTTGCTCTTCAGAGATAACTTCAGAAACATTCCAGTATATGTGCAGGGGCCTGGTAACGCCGAGTCTGCTGAGCCACTTGCTTTGTTGTATCCTAGGACACTTTCAGATCTGGCTTTAGTCTGGCACCATTCAATGTGGTGTGAGAGCAAAGATGTGTATGGATGAATCTGAGGCCAGACTCCCAGTTTGCAATCATCTGAAATTGTTGCGTGAGACTTAAAAATGCTCTTGTACTCCTGACTATGGACACCAACCACAAGAGATTTAGTGGAGTGGCACTGGAAGAGCAGAGCAACCACTTATACATGTGCCAGAACCTTGGATGGAGCTGTGTGGGACCAAACATAGGCCGCAGTGGTAGAAGCTACTGTTCCATTAAAATACAAATAACAACAAACTAACAAAGCGAAAATATTCCCAAGATAAGACCTTAGTAGTAAAAGAAGAAAACCAGACAACACTGCAGTAAGATTCAATAAGAATCCAGAAAACAGTGACCAATGAGAACTGAGATTAATCCTTCTCCAATGCAACTAACTTGTGTTGCTCATATACCTAAATAGCATAAAGAGAAGACCATAAGGAAGCAGAGGTGAAAAAAATTGAGCAATCTATTTAAAATGACTAAGTTTTTTTTTTTTTTTTTTTTTTAAGAACACTCTTAAAAGATTTAATTAAAGATTGCAAATTGTAACATTTGCATCCTATTATTTTTCCCTTACCCAGGGGGTAGGGATCATAAGAAAAATCAGGTAAGATAAAATAACCAAGAAAAAGATACATTTTCTTTACACATCTAAGTGTGGCACAAGTTAATTAGCTAGATCTCTATATTTACAATGTTCAAAGAGAAGGCATGGCAGATACTGCTTTTAAAAAACTGTATGTAAAAGAGTTTCATAATAAAACATTTTCTTAAAAAGATTAAAACAATTAATGTGTAGAACTCAATGTTACTGAAATGCAAAAGAGTAATACAGCTATGTTAATATGGACATTAGAATGAGGCTGAAATAATTATTGAAAACTTCCTTCAGGTAACTTCAGAGAAAAATCTATCAACCTATTCTAACAAATGTCTTATAAATATACATTAAAATGACATATTGGGTGGGCCACCAATGCATTGCCTAGACTTTTTTATTCAAATATTTTCTATTATTATTATTTTCATTATCATTACATTGATCCTGCATGGCTCAATATGCGTTATTTATCATCACTTGTCTACCATTAGCAAAAATACTCCCCTACTTTCTTCACATTATATTAGAGCACGTTTATACTTGTTTGATAAAATTATCTGTAAACATAATCCTAACATAGCATTTTGTGAGAGCCACAAATTAATTGTCTCTCTAGTCCAAATACACACTTCATTGTTCTGTAATAATGTTGGTAGATGTTAAGCTTTGTCAGTAGAGGGCACTAAAAGGACGCTGTGGGAAGAAAGGGTTTCATTTCCTGGTACTGGTGAGTTCCCAAAGACAGGCTCCTGCGGTACACGCAATTTCTGCAACACCTGGCTCCAGCAGTGTGCATGGCTTCTATAAGTGTGCTTTTAACATGGCTGGTGACCAGCAGCACATAGCAACTCCCAGGAGAGCTCATGACCCCCATGGCCCTTTTGCTATTCAGTGAGCCGTGGATGCACCTTCCCCAGTGAGGTTTAGATCTCTGCCCTGAGTAAGGAGAGATTTCCAGTTCATGATTGTTCCTTCAACATTATTTTTTGAGCATGCTGTCTCAGCCCAAGGGGTAATAATTGCTTCCTGTATATGCTGTTCTTATGTTTTTAGAGTCTTTATTATTACTAGAAAATTATCCATGACTTCAATCCCATATGTTGTAATTAATAATTTTTTATTTTATTTTATTTTTTGAGATGGAGTCTTGCTCTGTGGCCAGCCTGGAGTGCAGTGGCATGATCTTTGCTCACTGAAACTTCCACCTCCTAGGTTCCAGCGATTCCCCTGCCTCAGCCTCCTGAACAGCTGGGACCACAGGCACGCATCAGCATGCCAGGCTAATTTTTTGTATCTTAGTAGAGACAGGGTTTCACCTTGTTGGCCGGGATGGTCTTGATCTTCTGCCCTTGTGATCAAGGCCTGCCTCGGCCTCCCAGAGTGCTGGGATTGCAGGCGTGAGCCACAGCGCCTGGCCTGTAATTAATAATTATTTATGGTAAACTTTTCCAGTTCAAATTGGTATGAAATTTCTGCCCTGGAAATAGTCCCAGGAGACAGACCTCCAATTATGACATTTGGGGAATATTTTGGTTTACTCCTGTGCTTCCTTGCAGTGCTGAGCTTCTTACTAATGGGAAATGGGATGCTAGGAATCCAGGGCATGTGTGGTATCACAATTAATTAATCAAACTATTGCTTCTTACTAATGGGAAATGGGATGCTAGGAATCCAGGGCATGTGTGGTATCACAATTAATTAATCAAACTATTGCCTGTGGTATATTGTGACAAAGTGCCAACTGAAGCAAATTCTTTAAGAGCCCAAGTGACTCTGCCCTTGACCCTATGGCAATAATGATTATTATAAGGAGCATGGTGTGGGATAGATTTTTCTGAGTGCCCTTGAGCACTTACAGAGAAAAAAAAAAAAAAAAAAAAAGAAGCTCTCAGTTCAATTCACAGCCTAAGGGCCAGAGAGCTACCATGAGAACCATAAAAGAATATTTAGTGCAGCCACAGGACTGATATTGCTAAATTTGCGCAATATTTACTTTGTGGGTTGAGTAAATTACAACAGCAGTGAAACTGACCATTTCTCATGTGAAATTTAGGGTAGCAATTGAGAAAGAGTGAGATCTTGACACTTGGAATGGGGACATATATTTGAACCAAATGAAATTGACAACACTGAATGTGCAAGCCACTCTGAGGCCTCCGTACCAGTAGAAGTAACTTGTTCTCCCATGCCTGAAGAGACTAGCCTTCCTTTGCCTGCAAATCTTGTAATAACCTCACCTGTAGGAAATGCCTTGCTAGGGTCTTATGCCCCAAAGTAATTCGTGTGAAGTATAGCATGCTCGAGAGGAACAGGTGTACACTATACAGTAAAAAGACTACATGGCAAAAGAACTGCAAGACCATGCTAATATATAACCAATAGAAACATGGTGGGGTGGGACATGTGTGGGAGTGGATTCAACAGGCGTTAGGCCAATAAGCAGAGAATATAACACTAGATAAGGCTGAATTCCTTGCTATAGGAAACTAACTAGAGATTTCAGATTTGATATGTTAGCTTGTAAAGCTGCAGGTGACTCTAACAACTTACTTGGTTGATTGACTGAAACTTGGACACCAAGAGTCCAGACATTTTACTAGGTGGAGATACCAGAGCCTACTGGTGAAGATAAACCAGTCCAGCATGATAAAACATGGGACTAAGAAATTCATTTGTGAAGAAAGTTGAGCAGATTTGCAGACCAGGTACTGTAAGGGATTCTGCCATCGGGATGGATTCCCTGATTTCAACAGGGATAATGGGCTCTGGGGTAACAGAAATCAAAAGATAGCATACAATCACCAAGAACAAAGTGAGCATATCTAACTGGCAGGGATGACTAGTAATCAGAACACCCTGGCCTGTAGAGATCTTTGGCAGTGGCTACTGAACACTATGTTCCCAGGAATGAAATACATGAGTTGCCTATCAGAGTTATTGTTTTATCTACCCAGTAGGGGAAATAAGACCCTCTAGATATGCAGCTAAAACCCTGACATAAATGGAAACAGCTTCTCACCTATTTCCTAAGTCAATCCACAGACACAGAGTTCCCTGACCGAAGGAGAAACTGGGTCCATTTGTGAACGGCTGCACCACAGCTACAAGTACATATGGTAAATCTTTCAAGACTAAGAAGTTTGTCTATTTTCTCTTTGCTTGTTATATGCATGTTTTTATTTGCATAACTAACCATTTTTATGTCTCCTTCTTCCTGTTTTTATTTTATATACAAGTGGCAGATGGTTAACTTTACAATTTAGTCTTTAGTTCACAGAGCATTTAGTAGATCTGTGGTGGAATTTGAGAGGATTAATATAGCCAGTAATAGATACAATGACTGTTGGGACTGTGTCACCTCATTTTGGAAAAGGATGAAAATACATTCACTTTCAGGAAGAACATTTATAAATTATTAGGTGGAAATACAGAGTTGTTTCGTTTTTGAATAAAAGTTCAAGATTGAATAGCAGAGTGAATATGGAAACTGAGTAATCCAAGGCATGTACTGCCCTAGTCATCACTTTATTACCTCTCGGTTGAAAATTCACAACTTACTGCTTTATTTCTGACAGTGGGGCTAGACCCTGTAAACATTCCTTCTTTGCCAGTCAGGATAATGTTAAGCTTTGTTAGTAGAAGCTGCTAAGGGAAAACTGGAGGATGAATGGGTTTCTCTCCCAGGTTCTGTTACGCTTCTTGATATTGGCTCCTACAACACAGCTTATTTCTACAAAGCCTGTCCCAGCCACATCCACAGCTTTTGCAGGGCCAGCTCCAGGCATCCAGAGAATGCTGACTGAAACCCCAGCACGTGCCTTCATGGCAGAGTACTGCTGGTATACCTATCTGTGGATGGCTTCCACTGATATCCTCCTGAGTACTTTGCAGCCTCAGCAAACCCTGCCATGCAGATTTTTATGGCTATGCCCTCTCCAGTGAATCTGGATCTGTATGGTGTGTAGAGGCTGGTTCCAGACCCTCTTGCTTCTATTATGTACCAGTTCAGCTTTAGGGGTAGTAGCCCCTATAATCTGCTATTACTATGTTATTTACAGTTCTGTTTATTCTTTGCTAGCAAATCCCCTTACAGTTAATAATTTTTGATATTAAGATTACTGTCTGGTAATCTTAACCTGATGTTTATCTTCTGGATCCTGACTGATATACCTCTTACAATTTTGATATTTTTTAGTTTGAGAAAAAAAGAAAGTACTAAAATTAAGGTCTGATTTATTGTCTCCCAGGAATTATTAATTTTTTAGTTTTCTATCATTTTTAACTCATCTATTCTTGAAATTACTAAAGCAAATTGGATATAATAAAATTATTTTGAATGTTATTTAAATAAAATTAATGCAAATAAACTTATTAAAACTTAGGAATACAAAAATGCCTGTATACAATGAATCTGCATGGTTCAATGTTATGCTATTTATTGATTAAAAATATTGAATATATTAAGAGGTTATTAAAGTCAAAATCCAGGACAAAATCTTGATTTCCAGCAAGTCCCTTGTCTTACTGGATGATTTTTTGAAAATAAAAATGTTTTCTCATCACTTTAAATCATCAAGACAGTGTCAATTGAGAATTCTCCAAGAACTGAAGCTTTACTCCCTACATCTAAAGAGAGGAAACAAAGACCTAACCCTCCCTTTAATTTTAGGAATAAGATGAGATTCTCTTTACTCCAATGACTCTTCCAAAAGTCTTTCTCACAAATCTTCTCCTTTTTCTAGTTTTGTTCATTCTTGTGAAATTTCAGTTTTATGTTTTTAATTGTTTTGTGTATGTATCTCATTTAGAATTATTAGATAAGGAGTCCAAGATTAGTAAAACTATATATAGTTTGATAACTTTATATTTCAGTCTGACATCTCGTTTTTATATTTGCATCTTCTATTGCATCTTGGTGCCTTGGTTGGAATATCAAATTTAATATGTATACACACACACACACACATATATACCTATGTATATTTATTACATATATTTTCTGTTTAATAAAAATGTTTTGATAGGTAATATGAAGGTATCTGAAGATTTTAAATTATTGATTGTTTCAGGCAATGTTCACTTAATGAGAAAGTTATAACATTTTAATTACATCTTTTTTATTTTTTCTTCTGAAAAATTACTTTCAATCACTCATTTGTCATTTTATCAATTGCCTAATTTGGCATGGTCTCAAAGCCTCCACAGGTAATCATACTGAGAATATATGTAAAAGTAGGAACTTGGTTAACAAAACAAATTATTTATTTTCTACTTCTGAATTCAAAATCATTTTGACTTTTCTACTTATGTCTATCTTCCTACAGAAATTACCATTTAAAATATTTGAACAATGAATTTTCATTCCATGTAAGCAATTGTAATGCTTATTATTGTCACTTGAAAATATTTATATTAAGTGCATGCATGCTCATGAGAAATTAAAAATGTATACTTTGTTCTTAAATAAGAAGATTTAAGCACACTATGTTTTCATTTTCTTGTGTTTCCTATTAAAGTGAATTCTCTATTAATGAAATAAATTTTATTCTTCATGGAGACAGAACAGATCAAAAGTGCAAAACTATTCTGCAAAGTGCTCTTCTTATTAAAAGTTATTATATTGAATCCTAAGAAAATAACAGTATGATATTATGTTATTTATGAGCACCCTTATTTTTAGCCTAACAAATGAAAATTCTGATTAGAGATGTTTAAGGAAATTTGTTATAGCCATTGTCTTATAGAAGCCAGATAGATATTAGAAACTTACAGAGAAAATTCAAAAGTGCACAAAAATGCTAATTAAAGCCTATAATAAAACTTCTTTGATTGTAGCTTGGCTAGATAAGCACAAAATAAAAACTCTTCATTATTTTCCTGTCTCCAAATATCATTATTTATTATTTTAAATACAAGTTACTACATACTTTGGAGATTTAAACAGAAGGATAAGCCAAGAAAGAAATAGCAAACACTTTTAAATTTAATTTTAGAGATGAGTTATTTCTGTATATTTAATCATAGTGAGTGTTTTCACTTGTGTCTGTAATTAAAAATTTTTGTTAATGCAAAAAATGTGCTAATTGTGAGTTCATTCATTAATCCATTCATTTACTCTTATATCCATTTATCTATGAATTTTTAAAGGTTCATACTATTCTAGGGTCTGGGGAAAATAAAGTGATTTTAGAATTCTGGCATATAAAGTACTAACATTTTAATGATAAAGTTCTTCACTTTAAAACAAACCAAAAAATATACTAACGTGTAATTATAACTTTTCCAAACAAAATGCCAAACAGGCTTGGAGTTTCAGAGAAAAAAAAAAGTGACTGTTAGGAAGGCAAGGAGAAAGGATAAATAGCACTGAATGAGTTTATATCTGAACTTCTTGAGGAACAAGTAGAATTCTAGTACATAATGAAGAAATAAGAATGGAAAAAGTATTAGAGGTACTGGATTTGCTATATTTGAAATATACAATTGAAAGCACAAGTAAAGCTATGTAGGAAATAAAGCTGGGGAAATTGGGCATGGGTATCAAAGGACTGCTATAATGTGCCAAGGATTTCAACAGGCCAGCATTTTAAAATTTAGTATATTAAAGAACACTTTTATGATCTCCTCCCTAAAAAACATTCAAATGTTTATACAAGGTTTATAAAGACACAACACATATTAGCATGATCTGCTCTTTATTGCCATGACAATGATGCATGGCAAAAGAAACCCTAAAAGGTAAGTGGTAGAAAACATAAACATGTGCAAAGGTCCTGGGGTAAATAAAATAAAACATAAGCATGTGTCCTTCAACTGTTTTGAGTCAAAGGAAGGTTTGGCAGCTCCAGTCTTGGCAACAATAACATACAGTCTCATATAATGTATCTGCTTGGGTCAAACATGTAAACATTCTGTTACCCAAAGCACATCACTTAACTGAGGCCAGCATCTAGGAGCAGGAAGGTCATAGCTCCCACACCCTAAAGTGGGACAATGTAGAGTCATGGCCAAGAGTGTGGATACTGGGAGAAGTGAAGTGTTGGGGCCAAATGAAACAATTTATTACATTTAGTGAAGAGTTAGAAAAACTCCCTAAAAAAAGTTGTTAAATTGTGTTGAAATCACTTATTTAGTTTCAAGACTAATGACGTTACTATTTTTATAGAAATAAAACATTTTTTAGAAAAAAGTAAACCCAACATCTAAAACTCTTAGAAGGTATTGGCTTTTAATACATGCAGATTGACCTAGACGTTAAACTACGTATGGATACAAATAAAATATTATTAAATACATATAAAAATATAGTTACAAATAATTTAATAAAAGTGCAATTCGAGTAAAACATTAAATTTGTTTTACTTAATTTGAAAAGTTAAAGGAAATTAAAGTAAATAGAATGGTTGAATAAATATCTTTCACAAAGGATAATATTAAAGATCTATTTATTTATAAGTAAACAGTTTGAAAACTACTAGAGGTTTGAGGATTATGTGGTTTAAATTACACATTTTATCCTCATTCATTATATGAGTTATATGAGTTTTATAGTAGGTTATAAGAATAAGATTAAAAAATAAAAAATAAGAAAGATTGTGATTATTCACCTACGTCTTCCCACCCACCCTTTTTCCTAATTTTGACTTCTGCTACTCATGTTACTACTTTTATTATTTTTATTTTTTCAAGGATTATTAACATTTACGATCATAAAATTATTATGGTCTATAATTCCCACAGTTGTTTAGCATTAGTTCCATATTAATAGGGATTCTTAGCAAGTTTTGTACTAAGACATAATATATATGCAGAAAAGTACACATATAGTAAACGTTAAGCTCGCTAACATTTTATAAATGAAGACATCCACATATCTACACAGAACATTACTAGCACTCCAAACGGCTCCCCACCCATTTGGTTCCATCCCTATTCCAGGGAAACTAGCACCCTGATTTCTAAACTAATACCAATTTAATGCTTTACAAATTTTAATAAGTGGGTTGACTGGATTTTATTGTCAATATTTTTAATAAAAGGCTATTGCTGTGGAATTATCTAATTTATTTCATATGTGAAAATATGTGTCATTGCTCTAATGTCTTCTGGCATCAAATATTCTATTGATAATTTTCCTTTCTACCAATTATATTATTCGTCTTTTGGTTGTTCATATTTCATTGTCAAGTAGCATTTTTTTGAAAAAATTCTCATGGCTATTTGAATTCCTGAATATATGCATTTATCCTTGAATGCATACTTGGCTAGTTATTTTATTCTTACGTTGTATCCTTTTTTCCTTCAGAAATGTGCAGGCATTGTACCATTGTCTTCTGTCATTTAATGTTGCTTAATACATATATAAAGGCATTTGTGTCATCAGAGTCCTCCAAGAAAAAGACACAAGGACAGACTTAGAAATGCCAGACATTGATTGAGGGTAACCCCCATGAAATAGAAAAGAGAGGTGGCAATCAGAATTATACAGGGAAAAGTATCAGAACAAGGCATAGGTCAGACACACATGAAAGCAGAGGGGGAAGGAAGGAGAAGTGAGTATGAAGGGCCTGGAACTAAGGTGTGGTTTTGAGGACATCTCAGCCATCCCAATGAGGAGCTCTGGTTCAAAGATTGCCCATAGAGGAGCCCTGGGCTGGGAGAAGATGGCTAGTCATGAGCATATCAGACATGTCCAGTAGATTACTGAGGTGGCCACACTGGGAAATGTGTGATTTTGTGCCATATGCTGTCACAGATCTTCAAAACAGTACAACTATAAGTTGTCAGTTAACTTCGTTCCTCATAGCAGAGTGGAAAATGTTTTCTTGAAGGCACACCCTCATGGTTGCCAGATATTATCCTTTTTCCTTTCTACATTCCCAGAAATTCTTCCCTCTCTTTTTTTAAAATTTATTTTAGAGACACGGTCTCACTCTGTCACCCAAGCTGGAGTATAGTGGCTCATGATCATGACTCACTGTTACCTTGAACTCCTGGGTTCAAACAATCTTCCCACCTCAGACTCCCCAACAGTTAGGACTACAGACATGCACCACCATGCCCAGTTATTATTATTTTTTCTTTTTTTATTTATATTTTTTATTCTTTTTTAGAGATAAGGGTCTCAGTATGTTATCCATGCTGGTCTCAAACTCTAAAACTCCCAGCCTCAAGTAATCTTGGCTTCCCAAAGCACTGTGATTACAGGTGTCAACCATAGCACCTGGCCCCAAAATTCTTTATCCTTGAAATTAAACAATCTCAGTATAAATCATTTTGTATTATTATGTTATTTATTTATGGACCACTCAATTTTTTTTTAGTTCTGCAGATCTATTTCTTTATCACAGGATATCATTTTGGTATTCCATCATGATTTTTTCTCCTTTAATATGATAACTTAGGTACTAACTTTTCCTCTGAGTATCTTCTCAAATATTATCCACCTAGTTTTATTCTGGGAAGCACATCCCATTTCTATGGGACAATACTCTCAAACTATTGATCTAACTTCTGATTCAATATGATACTCTAGATGACGTGATCTGTGGATGAAATTCCTGTCTAAAAATGCTGCAAACATAGATAAAATCTTCTATTGTAACTAGTTTTTCTATGACTTTTCGTACGTGCAGTATAAAAATCTATTGCAGGAAATTGATTTTTTTTTTGTTTTGTTGCTATTTGTGAATAATTGCTTTTAAAATAAAAGTATTCTTTATTTTCTTTCCTTCTGAGATAATTTCATTACGTGGCATCAGTTAGCATTTGTACTGTTTAATAAAATTTAATTAACTATAAATCAATTTTTAAAAAATAATTATAAAAATATTAAGCATTTTTAATTCAACGTGTATACATATATATATACATACTATGTTTAAAAATTCTTGTATCATGGAGGTGATATTCACTATATTATATCTACTAGTGACAAATGAACTTTTTTGAGGAATATATTTTTTAAAATGCTTCTGTAAATGACTAAAGTCTTTAGGAATAAAAGCTGGAAATTGGAGTTTACATTTGAAAATAAAGAATTTGAAGTAGAGAATGTAGAAATTCGGAGCAGAAACTTAGCCATGAGATGAAGACTAGATTGAGAATGGGATGTTCATATAAGGTAAAAAATATATATATATACATGTTTAATAATTATTTAGAGGGGAAAGGGAGGGAAGGGAGAGGAGACAAGGGTTGAAAACCAACTGCTGAGTAGCTTGCTCACTACATAGGTGGCAAGATCATTTGTAGCCCAAACCTCAGCATCACGCAAGATATCCAGGTATCAAACTTGCACAGGTAACCCCTGAATCTAAAATAAAAGTTGAAACTATTTATAAAAAATAAATACACATTTTTTGAAAGAAAAAATTATTCATGACTTATTATTAAAAATTGGGCTTCTTGTATTATAAAATTTCTTACAAAAATAGAAAAAATACTAATCGACTATAGTCAAAATTGATTTAAACATATACAGACATAAAACTCTAATAAGAGCTCTCCTTGTCAGAGAATAATGCTGGCAAATGCTTTACAAATACTTGAGACTTTCTTGCTCAAAAAGTGTTGAGGAGAAATTTTATTCCTCCTCTATTTTCTGACCCATTAGGATTAAAGGTATTGGTACTTTGCCTGTAATAAAATCGAAAACACATCCCTCTACTGCACAATCTCTTTGTGATGCAGTCAAAATAAAATGGCATTTCTATCATTCCCCATCCTGTTCTATATGTCATGGCACATGAAACAGGATGGGTTAACTAGAAAATGACTAGTATTAGTATCTGTGGAGTTTTAAAAATATGGCCTCACGATTCTCTGATGCTCCTCTCATTGCAGGAAACTGTGCCTTTCCTCCTTGCATCTGTGCTCTGTGACTGACTGACCAAAAAGACACAGCTGAAATGACCTAATGTCACTCTCCAGGCCCAAACCTTAATAAGTTAGGAACTTCCACTTCTCATCTCTTAGGACGTTCGCCCTTGGAACTCAGCTACCATGCTGTAAGAAAGCCCAAGCATCCACAAGGAGAGGCTCTCTGAGAGAAAGGGACAGCATTATCTTGTCAGCTATGTGAGTTATGAGAAATGAACTGTCCATCTTCAGCTAAACCACACCAGGGACTCTGAATGAACAGAGCCATTCTGCATGAGCTGCGCTTGCAGAATCCTTTCTGAATTGTAGATTTACTGGCAAAATGATTATTTTTATTTCATATCAATACATTTTGAGGTGGTTTGTTACACAGCAATAGATAACTGAACTATAATTTGATACCTGGAGGTTTGTTGCTTCCATAATAAAAACCTAAAATATATGGTGTTGGGTTTGGGACTAGATGGCAGGCTGAAGCTCAAAAGGCTTTGAGGGGAGTATTAGTGGGAGTCTAAGATTTTTAGATAGAGGAAGAGGTTATTGATCAGGTCAAAAATGATGATAAGGAAGGTGTTATTGGAAACTGGAAGAAATTGAGACAAAAGTTAATAACACTATCACTGACAGTAAGGTATAAGTAGGAAATATTCCTAATGAATGCAAGATCGTGCTAAGGAGTTTTCCAAGAACATTGAAAGAGCAAACTGGCTTCTTCTCACTGTCTATGATAAAATGAGAAATGAGAGAACCAGGATCTGCTTGTATTTCTACACCTATACCCCAGGGAAGAAAGGCCAGTATGTGATTTTCACAGGTCTGCACATGGGAAATCATGCAGTATCATTCCTGAGAGGATGAAGCTGTGTGCTTGGAGAAGCAGCAGAAGCAGACAGACTTGATAGAAAGTGTCCCCTGTGATAGGGAAATAAAAACTATGGGCACCAGGAACCACATTTCTGTCTAGATACCCCTAAAATGTCAGGACTTTGATAAAGTGGCTTGGAGTCCTTATGGCCTTGACAGGAAGAGTAATAATACCCGTAGCCCATAATAACCTAGAGACAGCCGAGTTGTCATTTACAACTCATGTGAGCTTGAACAAGGATCATAATAATGTGGACCAATGGCCATTAAAAACTGTAACATTTTCCCCACAAAGTTTTAAGCTACTAGGAACTCACAGGCTAGGGAAATACCTAGAGTATGTTGCAGGGAGAGGTGGTGGTAGTGGTGGTGTATGTTGGGAAAAGACTGTCCACAAAACACGACTGAGACAGAATTTTCTCCTAGCTTTTCAGGAAGTTGAGTTCAAGATACTTTGAATCTATTATGACCAATAAAATATCACATGATTTGCAACCTTGCATCATGGACAAAAATATGTATCCATAGCAACTGCCAGAAAACAGAGGAAGTGATCATTGAAGTTGACTATTGCTCTCGGAAGAATTAGACCAAGTCAAATACTTTAAGAAAATGCAAGAACTTTAAGTGTATGAGTCATCATTTAATGAACACAATGTTTTTCAAATATTTTATCAATTTAGTGTTTAGGAAAAGGAAGTATTTGGGATAGGGGAAGATTTTCCTCCAGTTCATTGGAGGAAAACACATTAAATTTATGTGCACAATTGGAAATTGATTTAATTGTTGACTGCTTAACTACTCTCTAGCTGTCATTCTAAGAATGATAATTTTAACAGCAAGTAGAGGATCTTAAGGTTTCTATTTTTATTTGATAGTCCACATTTGAAACTCCCGTCTGGGAAGGAGAGGCTTGCCATGTATGCATGGGTGCAAATGATATGAACAATCTATTCACAAGAGAAGAAACATCACATGATTAATAAGCATATGAAAAATTGTTCAACCTTCTTAACAATCAAAGAAATACACCCCAAATAAAGAAAACTATATTTTTAAGTCGCAAATAAATAAAGATGAAAATAAAAGTATCACATACAATGATACTGATAGAGTAGAAAAACAGGCAAATACAGAAAATACAGTTAGGCAAAAACTCCCTGAAAAAAAAAATGGCATTATTTTTCAAAAGTTTTAACACTTGCATCCTATTTAAGCCAAAAATTTTTATTCTAATACTCTATATTAAGGATGTAATTAGAGTTATGCACAACTTCTTCATGAATATTTATCATAGTGGTTTCTGTAATGAGGAAAAATAGGAAGCAAAAACATCCAATCTACTTGTTCAAAGTTAGGGGACTACTTAAATAAAGTTTGGTATTCTTAACAGAACACTAAGCAGCCAATGAAAACATCAATGTGACTATGTCAATTTGACATGGGAAAATGCTCATAATAAATTTTTAAGTGAAGCAGAAAATCACAAGATAGTATGAACAGTGTTAAGCTACTGTTATGGCATATACCCATATATATATACACACACATCTATATGTACATGCACTGTGAAAGTTGAGTAGATGACTTGAGGAAAGGGCCAAAGGGTTGGAATACTAATGTAGTCCATGGGAAAGGGAGCAGACCAGGTATGGATATTGTAAATCATTTCTTAAAGTATGAGTTGTAATTATTAGAATGTTGTAGTGACAGCAGTCAATTTCATTAAGCAATGTTCTCCAGCTTGTCTCAAAGTCTTGCTGTAAAGACTGAGAAACAGGGATAACTAGATTTATCCAGAGAGAATGGGATTTGTGGAAATGTGTGGCTGAGTGACAAGTGCTCACACAGACTGATGATTAATTTAAGTGGTAAACCTGATTTAGTGGAAATGGAAATAATCCCTTGTGTGCCCACAGAGAATAAATGCTAACTTAGAAGTAGGCAGTCATCCTGGGCTTGCCGCCGACCTTGAAGCATGGCGAAGATACCAATAGAAGGATGGAGTGTAAGGAGACCTGAAGCCAGCAAGGGTGGGTACATCCTGATTGGGGTCTTTGTAAAGGCCAGAAGCCAAACATTCACACTGGCAGGGAGTGGGGGCTACTACTGTAAGAATGAACAGATTGGAGCCTGGTTGTAGAATGCGTAGAATATCAAGCCAAAGAACTGAGATCCTGGTAAACCCGTTGTCAAAAATGTCCAGGATTAAATGTCAGTTCTTCAGATATTTTAAAAAATAAGAGTTCCAGGGTTGTGCTAGAGATTTTAGAAATATATAAAATAGTAAATGTGAAGTCAGGCAACATTTTATTGAATATAAATACTAGGACTCACAGTGCAATGCATGGGCCTATTATAAATGGGCTACCCAAACAGTTTCAATAATATGGCTTCTGAGGTACATGAGCTTGAAGTTAATGAAAACTTAGAGAAAATGAGATTGTGTTGAATCCTAATGCTCATAAATAATAAAGTTCTACTTGGATTAAAATTTTAACAAAAATAAATAAGTTACTGTCTTTTCTAGTAGTATTCAAGACACATTTAAGAGATAAAAAGCACCAAAATTTCTTACAAAGTAATGAATGAAAATGCTTACCTCATGGGAAAGTATAAAATACATTTTAAATAGATAGAGAGATCAAAGTAGGTATAGATATACATACATAACCTTCCATGAGCATATGAGATGCTGGCAAAAAACCAAAGCAAAGGAATGCAAGTTCACTGACCAGGTTCCATGTGTCAGTGTGTGTGCTGGATGTTCTCAGAGAGATGAAATAACACATATTTGTCATATGGCTAGTAATCAGCAGATATAAGGTTTAAACGTTAATCTAAATGGTTGCAAAATAGCACATTATTACACCCACACTGAACTATTTCTCTGTAAGTTCTGTTTATACTTTGCTAAGACATGGGACACCAAAATAGAAACTGACACATTTAATTTTGTCAACTATAGCTACTAATAGAACAATAGGGGCATGTACACTTTGCATCAGTTTGGCTACAAACCTCAGAAAGGATTCTCTGGCAAAAATAAAACCAAGTCAGCACAGTTCTTGTGCCCATAAATTGAAGAACCAAAAGATGAAATCGATTATCAAGAACGGTACACTTCTTGGAAATCTTGGAATGAATACAAAGTAATATGTTAAATCATCTGGTGACTATATATTTTCTGTTACCAATGAGTGAGCTACAGCCTGGAGAGGCAAAGTGATTTACTCAAGTAACAGAGTAAGTTAGTGGACAGATTGGGCTTCTGTACAGGCCAAGTTTCATGTGATCTAGTATCCTACTCCCTTTCCATTGTGCCACATCAGGTTTTTTCATGACAGGATAAAAGTTAAAATGTGATTTCTATGGTAAAGTATAGTCCTAATATAAAAGAAAAGCACCAAACATGACAAGTTTCCCTTTGGAACTCAAAATGCCCTTGGATTGACAATGAAGACAGAGATGAATGTCTGTGTTCTTTTCCCAGGATGATTTCTTTGATCCCTGAGTGATGGAGGGCTTGGAGTACTCCTAACATTAGTCAATGTTTTTTGAGCACTTGCCATTTGCCAGTCACTGCTAAGTATTTTACACTCATGATTTCACTTCACTCTTCTAGTTATCATATGTGCAATTATTTTTATTCCCATTTGAAATGTGAAGAACCCAAAACAGACAGAAGCAATTAGTCCAATTTTGCTTAGATATTAAGAGTTAAAATATGAATCCCTGCAGTTTGAGACAAGAGTCCGTGCGCCTCATGGCTATGCTAAACCAGTTCCCTCCTTCCCACAGTATTGAGTTTCGTTGTACAATATTTTAACTCAAGATTTAATCCAAAACCAGGGAAGGCTATCTCTTGAGTTTTGAGAAACCCCCAGGAAGATTAGCAACTTCTTTGCTGTCACTGGCCAAATGAAACATAGGCAGAGATGAGAAAAATATACATTGAAAATAGGACATACTGATGACTGGGGTAGAGAATAAAGAAAAAGAATAAAGGCCTTAACCTATATTTAAACTTTGAAGGGATTTTAACTGATCTTCAATATCCCCACTAGCTACAAGATTAAAGAAAACTCATATTGCTTTCTGTATTTTCCCACAGTAGTTGTACAAACCTCTCTGATCACTGTGAAAGGACTCATTACTAGCAATGGGGACATTTTTTTAAAATACATGTTTGTCTTCCCTAATAAATTGTGAGTTTATCAGTGTAAAAAGAACAAGTTCTCACATACATCCCTCACTCCCCAAGGCTGGCAAATTATTTTTATATGTTACATACGGTACATAAAATATATAAGTGAGTAAATTTCTCATGCTGCTGGTTTTTATACAACTAAAGTCAAGATTGATTTTCCTGTTAAATTTAAATAAAACTTTAAAACCATGTAATTCAATTAATCATCTTAATTTAATAAGATGGATATTAGTATTTTCTCAAGATACTGCAGTTGTCCAAACCTCTCTGATCACTGCGAAAGGACTCATTACTAGCATTGGGGCCATTATTATTTTTTTTAAATACATGTCTGACTTCCCTGATAAACTGTGAGCTTCTAGAGGGCAAGGGCCATATCTAATCATGGTTGGCTCGCCAGTGCTTACGATTTGGCCTGAAACATAGTAATTTTTCAGTAAATGTTTAAAAACAAAAACACCCTAAGAATAAAATTATAGAGCTACAAAGTAAACATCTGCTTCACATGCTACTTAAGTCCTCCATGCTGCCCCAGGATGCCCTAGAGATGATACTATTTGACAATTTTGAAAAACTTGTGTTCTCAAGCTATCTCTGTTTTTCTCCAAATGGGTATGGGAAATTATCTTCAATAATTAACTTTTAAGTGGTTTGTATGAATTTTGATGGTCTGGAGAACCAACATAATGTTATGAACCATCTGAGTGATCAACAAAATTACAATTGAGTCCTATTTTGCAACTCAGTGACTCCCATTTGGGTTAGTGCTGGTGGACACATAAATACTATATTAAAGCCATGCAAAAACAATGGTGAAATAAAAATCTTATGATAGCACAAGCCCCTGGTTGTGGCAGGAAAACTGAATCCTCTAATAGCCCGTTATCGGAATGGCAAACTATGCCTTACCATAGTTGAGGGGGGTGATTTTACACTGAAAGGGAAAATCTCATCTTGAGAAAACACTAATATCCATCCTATTAACATGATTAATTGAATTATATGGCTTTAAAGTTTTATTTAAATTTAATAGGAAAATCAGTCTTGACTTTAGTTGTATAAAAGCCAGCAGCATGAGAAATTTATTCACTTATATATTACATGTATAGTATATAATATATAAAATATATAAAAATCACATTATAAAAATAATTTGCCAGCCTTGGGGAGTGAGGGATGTATGTGAGAATTTGTTCTCTTTTCCTTTGAAAGGTGTCCATGTATTATTCAAGTTGGAGACAAATTGGTCCAGTTCTGAGGGAAAATGCATTTATGCCACTGCAGTTGCCATCACCTCCATGATGGATTCCAGCAGATGCATCTGTGGAAGACTTCTCTCCTCCTACCTATGGCATCCTGTGAAGAGTGCCATCACTCTCTCCTTTCACATTCACTAAAATTCACCGAGTGTGTCTCCTGCTATCAAAGACTACTTGAAAAAAAGGAGGATGTTTTATTACTTGTTCACTATAATCTACTTTGTTGATTCTTGTCACATTGCTCTGCTTTAGAGGAAGACTAATGACATTCTTCTGCAGGTAGCATTTTGATGTTTAATCTCCATTTTTAAAATACAGCTATTTCTTCTATTTCGCTAACTGTAAATGTTTCATTCAGTATTTTATAACCACATGATTTTGGCAGACATTTTTTTGCTGGGATGTGTACTTCTTAGTGATGTTTCCAATTTTCATTTTTTAGAATTATGAATTTCTATTACATTCAACATAAAAACGACAACAGGCAACAGTGGCACGAAAATGAGTCAAAAGTTGTGACTCTTTCCCTACCCATAACTAGAAAGAAAAATGGTTCCAATCAAAAGCACTAGCAAATAAAGAATTGTTATGAGAGATAAATTGTACCACCTAGTAAATATGAATCATATTCTGTGCCACGAAGTATACTACCTGTGAGTCTATTGTCTGAATCAAAAAAGAGTCTCTGAACTTGGGTGAATTAACTAAAAGCAGATTTTCTCCAGAGAATCCAGTGACTACTGCTGTAACTGAAGAGAATGCTGAAGAACAGTCAATGTTTTACTAAAGCTTGTTGCAACTTGCCACAACGTCTTTACATTGACCCAGTATTATTAGAGAATCTAAGGAGTTTAGAAGATTAAAACTGCTGACATGTTTAAAATTAAACTGTTTCAATAATTTTAAAATGTAATATTTTGTATAAGGAGATGTGGGGGCCAAGATAAGTATTCACTTTTACAGTCTAATTTACTTATTTATTTACATACATGTGGCAAGGCTATGGGAAGTAGGCAGAAGGGATATAATCTTCTGCATATCAGAACCATAAAACAGTATCTTTAAAATGATCCTTTTCTCTATTGAGAATATTAAGTGCCAAATAGTGTACATTTAACACACTTAATTAAACTCAGTAATTACTGTATATTGCCTTTTTTTTCGGAGATGAGTTGTATTAGTCAGGACTCACTAGATAAGCAAATATATATCTTTATGTATGTATAGTATGTACATAGACATACATACTTATACACAGAGAAAGAAAGAGAGACTTATTATAAGATATTGGCTCACACAATTATGGAGGCTGAGAAGTCCCACAATCTGCTGTCTGCAAGCTGGAGACCCAGGAAAGCAGGTGGTGTAGTCTGAAAACCTGAAAGCCAGAGAGCTATGGTGTAGATCACAGTTCAGGTATGAGGGACTGAGAACCAGGACCACCAAGGGCAGGAGATGACAGATGTCCTGGTCCAAACAGTCAGGCAGAGAATGAATTTAATCTTCCTCCATCCTTTTGTTCTATTAAGGTCCTCAATGACTGGGTGATGCCTACCAACTTTGGGGAGGGCCATCTACTTTACTCAGTCCAATTCCAAAGGTGTTCTTTTTGAGAAATACTCTCACAGACAAAATAATGTTTAACTGACTGAGCATCCTGGGACCTAGTCAGGTTGACATATAAAATTAATCATCAATTATTATAATTGTATTATATATATTATATATATAATAATCTGTGAATTTATCTAATTTAATAGTACATATTTGTTACTACTGTATTTTGAGTAATCATAAATAACTTTCTTATTACTTTAATCATAAATAAGTTTTAGTAAATACAGTAGTATCCCTATCATATGCTTTGTCATTATTTATATGATAAATCACGCCTAAGACTCTGAAACTCTGACTTCAGCAAGAGAAATTCTGATTTGATAGGACTATAGCAGAACCCAGGTATCTGTGGCTCCAAAAGTCTCCATAGGCTGTTCTCACTTGCTACCTGCGTTGAAAATCACTGCCTCAATATTAGATTGTAAGGAAACTGGTCATCAAAATGATCAAGTTTTTCCCAGTAACAAACCTATGCACTTAACATACAGTATCTATTCTACACAACACTTGGATGAAGTAAGGACAATTATTGCTTACATTCGAAAGATGAGGAAACTGAGATACCATCTGCTCTTTGGTTACTGTTCTCCTAGGTTCAGCTGAAAGGACAAAAAATCCTTGCATTTTCCAGTCTCTGTCTCATACAATACAGAGAATCTGACTGGGCAGTCTATTAGGACCTTTTTCCTTAAATTTCAGTGAGTTACTAGAAAAGATTTGCTGTCTTCTTGCCAGGTATGACTTTAACTCCTGGGCCTCTGATTTGATGCCCTTATTAGTCAGTTTAAGTCTCTCTCTCACCAGTCCCTGCCTCCGTGATTCAATACCAGCTCCAAAAAGCCAAGCCCTCAACCTGAGGCCAATTGGCTGAAGGCCTAACCTTTTGCCTACTACTTGTTGGCTGTAATGCTTGGAGTTGAACCTGTCTTCCAGAATCCCTACAAATCACCTCATGTAACACAATTGGATCTGTAACTTGATCTTTTACCTAATGCAGAGAAGCCTGACAAATTTGGACCAGTATCAGCATAGGTTAGACTATTAATCACTATGATCCCTTAACTTGTGATTTGGACACCCATTCTTCATAAGAGTGGTCACCTAACTCTTCCTCTACTCTTGCTAGTTATGGCTTGTTGCTGCTTTCTCTGAAACATCTCTCTGACGTGAGCTCCCAGTAGGCATAACTGATATAGCCAACTTATCTATTTATGCAAAAAATTTGGAATAAGAGTTTTGTTTTGTTTATTTGAGACATGGTTTTGCTCTTGTTGCCAGGCTGGAGTGCAATGGCACGATCTCAGCTCACCCCAACTCCACCTCCTGGGTTCAAGCGATTCTCCTGCCTCAGCCCCTGAGTAGCTGGGATTACAGGCATGTGCTACCACCCCTAGGTAATCTTTTATTTTTATTTTTAAGTTTTATTAATTTTATTAAAACTCCAGCCTGGGTGACAGAGCGAGATTCTGTCTCAAACGAAACAAAACCATGTAGCAATAATGCTTGTACAGACTAACGACTCAGTACATAGTAGTTATTATTTTTAGTGGTGGTCTCAAACTCCCCACCTCAGGTGATCTGCCCACCTCCGCCTCCCAAAGTGCTGGGATTACAGGCATGAGCCACCGCACCAAACCTGGAATAATCGTGTTTAAAAGGCAATTTTCCTCTTGTCAGAAAATTATGTTAAATTTTCTAGATTTTTTTCTGAGAGTGAGGACTATAAAATAATTGATACACGGGGAAAAAAGGCAAAGTTTACACATGAAAATATAGTTTTAAAATTACTAATCTTAAAAAAACTCTAGATTTTTTGATATAAAATAGGGTAAGTTAATAACTGAAGACTTTATATGCAAGCAACCTGAGATGACTTTTTTAGTGACTACAAATTACATCATTTTATTTAAAGTAAAGAAATAATATATGCTTATTGCAAGAAAATATACCCAAATATGCATTAAAATATTAAATAATCCTATCAACAGTTAATTGCCAATTGTTGATATATTTCCTTCTAGTCTTTTTTTCTGTGCATGCACTGTATAATGTCAACTGTATGCATGTATTTGTCTACAGGTAAATTTTACATCCATATGTAGGGCGGTATTAATAGTGCTTGTTTATGTCTATATTTATATATGGAATGGCATGGTTTGAACGTGTCCCCTTCAAAATTCAGGTGTTGTCAATGTGATAGTATTATAATGGGGTGCCCTTAATAGGTGATTAGGCCATGATGACTCCTCCCTCATGAAAGCGATTAAGGCCCTAATAAAGAGGCTTCAGGCAGCTTTTGGCTATCTCCTGCCCTTCTGCCTTGTACCATGTGAGGGTGCAGAAAGAAGGCTCTTGCTAGACATCAGTGTATTGATCTTAGATCCCCAAACTTCCAGAATTGTGAGAAATAAATATCTATTCTTTATAATTTACAGTGTCAGGCATTCTGTTATAGCAGTGTAAAGTGAACTAAGACACAGAAAAAACTGAAATATTTGTATGTGTACATACATACATCTATAGAGAACACAATTTTTTATTTTGCTTTATTTACAGTAGCAATTTCTTATTCATTTTAATCCACAGTTTTGGTCAGAACATCTGTCAAGTGTTCGATTTTCTTGGAAGATGTATTTATGAACACAAACTATACATATAATGCAGGGTTGTTTTTTTTTTTTTGCATGATCTGTCAAGACATAAAACTTCCTTAAGAGGAAAGAAGTAAGGGTATGAAATGAAACTATAGTTTCCTGATGACAGAGATTAAAAGATTTGAAAGAGTGGACACATTATTAATCTTGGCCATTTCATGAAATGACTGGCAAATGAGTGCAATGCATGTGGAACTAAGGATTTTACATTTGGATGAATCAGTTCAAATTCAAACTTTACCACTGACTAAGAGAGTGGCCTTAGAAAAGTTATTTAAGCTCTCCAAGGTCAATTATCTCATCTGTGAAGTTAACATAGTTTATAATTACTTCACCAAGTTACAAAGTCTAAATAAGATGAATATAAAAAACATGTAGCAGACTGGGCACAGTGGCTCATGCCTGTAATTCCAGCATTTTGGGAGGCTGAGATGGGTGGATTAATTGAGGTCAGGAGTTTGAGACCAGCCTGGCCAACATGGTGAAACCCTGTCTCCACTACAAATACAAAATTAGCTGGGTGTGGTGGTAGGTGCTTGTAGTCCCAGCTACTTGGGAGGCTGAGGCAGGAGAATTGCTTGAACTTGGGAAGCAGAGGTTGCAGTGAGCCGAGAGTGCACCACTGCACTCCAGTCTGGGTGACAGAGCGAGATTCTGTCTCAAAAAAGCAAAACAAAACCATGTAGCAATAATGCTTGTACCGACTAATGACTCAACACATAGTAGTTATTATTTGTCTCCCTCTATAATACCCCCTCTTCACTGAAGTGTGCCTGTTAGGGAAGGAAACCCTACTTGACTTCTGCTCCTTGAAGCTGCAGATAACTAAAATCAGCTCTTGCTGATGACAGGCCATTTTTGGAAGGTGAATGACTCAGTCAGAGGTTCAGTCCTACACATTCATTCATTCACTTATCAACCAATAATGATTTATTAATCTTCAGTATGTTTGCTAGGCATTACAAAAATATGAACATATAAGGATACATGTAAGATGTCGCCTTGTATATGGACATTTAATGTAAGTCCCTAACGTATCATAGCT
Organism: Chlorocebus sabaeus; assembly: GCF_047675955.1. Taxonomy (NCBI): domain Eukaryota; kingdom Metazoa; phylum Chordata; class Mammalia; order Primates; family Cercopithecidae; genus Chlorocebus; species Chlorocebus sabaeus. The sequence goes on from NC_132918.1 coordinate 67,481,363, forward strand.
TATAGCTACAATTACAGAAGCACGTATACAGTAAAGCTTGAGCTATTTGAGGACAACATTACATCTTCTTGCTGGGTAGTGGAAAGAAAGCATTTTAGAGCAAATGATGTTTGAAACACATTTTGGAAATGAATACGTATTTGCCAGATAGATGGGGCTGAGGCAAATATGGTTTTTCTCAGATGAAGAAGTGAACATGAAAAGGATTTGAAAAAATATCAAGGAAACTAGAGGTACAGTGTGAGGTGTGAGGTGCTACTGAGGGGAATATGGTAGGATATAAGGCTGTCAAGAGAGGTAGAATGTAGCGGAGAGTCTTGAATATAAAGATAAGAAATGTAAAATGGATTTTACAGATGATTTTGAAAAGTGATGTACTGAAGACTTTTGGGCTGTGGTATTTAGTTTTATCAAACTGAGAAAGGCCACTCTAGTGTCATTGTTAAAGGCAAATTAAAATGCTACTAATTCAGACATTGTAACTGAGACTATCATGAAGATTCAGCCTAAAATGGATGAAAATCTACAGTAAAGCAGTGACATATTGAGGCTCCATGTTGAATTTTTTTTTTTTTTTTTTTTTTTTTTTTTTGGTACTCTCAGGAGACTGTTTTGTGCTTTCCAAATTTGGAAAGCATCTATAAACTGCTATATTTACTTAGGAATATTCAAGAAAAGGTTAGAAACTTCTAGAAGGCAGAAATCTGCCCTGTGAACTTGGTAAATGTAAGTTTACTAAATATGTATGAGAGCTTCAATTTAGTAAGTTCAAACAGATGCTAGCAGAGCAGTAATCAGGCTGAGGACACATGGATCGGACAAAGCAGAAAGTGAGCCCTACCACAGGGATTGGCAAACTGCTGCGGTACGCTCATGGTGACGCGATCATCAAATGTCATTCTGTTCACACTCAGAAAAAGCCGCATGGAAGTGATAGAAAACTGTTGAATTAGGCACTGTTCAGTGCTTTTCCTAATTTACCATCTTGGCATTTTGTTCAACCGTTGCTGATTCCCTATATATTTCCTTCCACTGACTCAGTGAATTGAACACATGGTTTTGTTATTAGACTTACACTGTCTTCGTAGATGGCAGGCTTAAATCATAAACAAGTAGAAGACATCGGATCGGATCAAACTTTTATTTATCTTTTATCCCTTCTGTTTATTTTTCAGATGCTTTTGCTTAGGACTCTCGTGAAACCCTGAACAGTGAAACATGGAGTTAACTCACTGTTCTACTCGTTTTATAAAGCACAGAGAGTTGGGTTTACAGGACAGAGAACACACTACTGAGAAGTGAAAAGCACGGAAGAAAATACATTCAGTTCTAATGATGGCTTGTCTACTTCCATCAAATGCAGCCAAGTCATTAAAAAATAGAAAAGTCGGCTGTGCTGACATGCATAAATCAGTCAGAAATTTTACCCTGCTCTAATCTTAAAGGACTGCAACAAAATTTACTTAACTTGAGCACTGATAAAGAGCAGTCAAGCTGCTGCAGCAAAAGCAAATAAATTAACATGTAAATGCAAGCAAAGTATCAGTTGTTTTAAACTTAGGAACTGTTAAGACTATTGTTTAACAGAGTATTATTTATTGTTCCTATACCTGATTAGCTTAAGCTGCATATTTAAACCTCTCCTTTTTGCATGGGTTATAATGGGAATAATTTCTGAATCCCATAGTCTGAAAAATTAAAATAATTAATGAATAACCACAAGAAATCTCTGCATTGCCTAACAGTTTTAGACAATCATGGTCCTCCAACCATCAGAAATCAGAGGAAATAATGCACAAAAATACTGTACGGCATACACTTTTTAGAGGACATAAAAAGAATGATAGTGGTGGGTGATAGCATTACCAAATCACACCAGTAATTCTTAATTTCTTGTTGATAAGCAAAATTATATTTATCAATTTATTAATGTATGTAAGTCATCTATTAATATTGCAGTTTTGTAATTATCTGTATCAGCTATGTAAATGTTATGGCTTAGTATAAATAATTTGATACTTAGCTTTATTCTTATTCTTTATAGATAAATAAGGGTTTGATATATGCAGATGCAATCTGGAACAATGAGCAAGGGTGGTATAGGGAGAAAGCTACACATAGAAGATGAAGAGTCATGAGTTCGATTCTCAGGAAAGGCTAAAATCTTTGAATGGAATGTCGAGAAATACAAACTTCACTGTTTGTTAAGCCTATTTTACTCAGAGAATGAACTGTCACTCTTCCCATGGGAAAAAATAAAAAATAGAAGCAATTTTCTACTCAGTTCAGGTCCACTTTAGTAAATCCAGAGATGAACAAATGATGGTTATATGTTATACATGGGTAGAGAATGTGAACATGCCTAACAAGTACAGAACTTTAGCCTCTTCTTCAGTTAACTAGCTGTGTGGCCTTGGTCACCTCCAATAATCTCTCAGTCTCATTTGTGAAAATGAAGTAGATTGGACCCAAAGTGACAAATCATTTACACATCAAGTGCTAACAATGATGAGCTGTAAGAAGCTGCTTGGTGCTCTGTGTTGAAATAGAATGTGTACTTGTGTCATGGCTCGACAAGGAAGAATGGGGGTGGGCTAGGAGCTTTTGCAGTTCAAGTGCTGCTATTTGCTACTCCTGAATTGATTTATTTCTGAGTAATTTCTCATTCTAAATATTTCCGACTCTATGATTTAACCTGAAGATAATAGGTAATGCTGAAACACTAACGAAAGAGGCTTTATGAAAGGTTCCAGTACCTAAAAATATCACTTTCAACTACACTACCTTATATAGTGTTTAAATTTCTCTAATTTTTCATTTTTTTTTAGTTAAGGCAATGACTTATCAGAACTATACCTTGGTTCAAATGAATTGATGAACCTAGCTAACTTATGATGACAGAAGGCCTTGGGAGAAATTAGATCTATAATAAACATATTTGTGTAAGTAAAAAGAAGAAAAGTTTCATAAAGAACTTTTGGGACATTACTGTCAATAAAGGTAGTGCTGACTGAGCAGCCAAGTAACCAGGAAACCACAGGACTGGTCTTGTTGCCAAATACTAGGAGTGCCTTAGAAGCCAGGGATGAGGTATTGACCAAATACAAAAAAGGTACACAGTTACAGGCATAAAAGAAAGCTTACTTTGGGAGGCCAAGGCAGGCAGATCGCGAGGTCAGGAGATGGAGACCATTCTGGCTAACATGGTGAAACCCCATCTCTACTAAAAAAAAAAAAAAACTCTTCTGCTAAAGGAAGTTAAGACAATTGGGCTCTTTTTCAAGATTGAATACAACAATAGAGTTCATTCCTATTAGCCAGAATTATAGTTCATTTTTCTACCTTGCTAAATCTAGATAGAAAGATCTAAATAAAAATAATAGAGTACATTCATTGGAACTAGAATTACCAACCACATCAGTTAAGGATTTCTATTTACCTTTAATATCATTAAATTGAGAAAAGTAATATATATATGATTCTATAAATGTTATAAATATTAACAGTATTAAAAATCATTAACATTTAACAACATAAGTGAGAAAACGTAAATCATATGTACTATGACCATTTAAAAAGAAATATTTACATTAATTGGATAAAAACACAAAACTTCATCTAAATGTCAAATATCTGTTAAAGACTATGTGAAAATATTTTTGTTTGTATGCTTACTTCTCTCTATTAAACATTATCTATGGATAAGGATTTACATCACATTAAATATTTATATTGGTGAAATACAAATGATTCTTAATTCACATAACATTTGCATATATAAAATGTGATACATAGTAAAGTGATAAACAAACAGTCTGCATTTGGTAACCTAAAAAAAGGCATGATTTACTCACATCTACCTATCCATTTATCCATCGTTTAACCAATATGTATCGTGGTACATATCACGTTTTACATTGTGTTTTCCCAGAAATAATAAAAAGATAATGACTTGAGTAGTGCAAGTAGTTTATTTGGGAGGTGATCTCAGGAAGCATTAGTATTAGGGAAGAGAGACAGGAAGTGAAAAGAAGTCAGTGGAAGGCACATTAACGAGCAGATGACTGTTGTGAGCAAATGGGGCTCAATCCCACGGGTGGCCATTAGAAGACAATTTGTGTGGAGTGCTCCCGGCTCAGGGGTGAGGATGCTGGGGTATTTTTCTACTAACTTTGAATAGTTATTAAGAAATTGCTAAAGTGTGAATGTTTGTGTTCCTCCAAAAATTCATGTTGAAACTTAATCTCCAGTTCAATAATATTAAGAAGTTGGGCCTTTGGGAGGTGCCTAGATCATGAGGACCCCTTTTGTGAAGGGGATTAAGACACTTATAAAAGAGGCTTTACAGGGCATCTGGCAGCCCTTTGCCCTTCAGCATTCCACCATGTGAAAACATAGCAAGAAGTGCCTCACCAGACACTACATGCTGGCTTCTTGATCTTTGACTTTGTAGCTCCAGAACTGCAAGAAATCAATCCCCTCTCTTTTCTGTATAAATTAGCCAGTTTCAAGTATTTCATTACAGTGACATGAACAAACTAAGATAGGGTGTCAACTCACTGGCACTTCTAGACTTGCCCACTGTGTGTTCTCCCATGGCCAGAGAAATCTATCAAGCGGACAATTACAGGGCCTGTCAGCCAAGAAGTCATTGGTAGAAAGAAAGCACCTAGCAGATTTGGTCAGGCCATGAGCAAAATTTACAAGAACCGGGGAGAATGTTAGACGTTACAAAGAAAAAATGGAAACATAGACTTTGCCTTTGGGGAGTTTCCAGTAAAATGGGTAAACCTTGGAAATAAATGATTATAATACAATACAGAATGACCAAAAGGAAATTTGTGCACAAGTAGAAAGAGCACATAGGTGTCCTCTGGATTTTGTTTAAAAATTCTTCAATATTTGAGCCCAAATTATTTTGTATCATACAATTGCTGCCTCTCACCTTTGATTTTATAAAGAATGAAAGAAAATGGTCATTTTCAAGATATTTCAAATGATGAGACAATAATGTTACATGGCAGCTATAATTAATAATGGAAAAGAGAATTGATTACATGTTGCCAATTACATTAGAGAAAGCTAAAGAGATTTTGCTGGAGCTGAATCTCATATGATTCCAGTAAACCATATTGAGAAGTTTGGGAGCTTGGTTAGCTTTTCTGCAAAATCTAAAATGGAGTAGTAGATTTCCTAATGTAAAGAAAAATATGTACAACTTTAGTCATATGACCTCTAAAACACTTTGGTGATTTAATCATCATCAAGAAAAACCTCTAGCAGCAGAGTTTAACCTATTAAGAAAACAGGTGTTTGTTTTCTTAAAATAAAACTATGTTTGCAATTTTTGATCTTGTCAATATTTTAAAGTGAGCTGATAGCTGTACTAAAAGCTGTCTGAGGTTGCAGCCATGACCACTTCCAAACTAAAGCTGAAAGCTTAATAATGACCTATTGGGGATAAACTTTTACATCTCAGGAGGATGATTAACTCCTGTATTTTCCCGTGTTCATATAAAAAGTTCAAGCATTAGAAGCTATCAATATTTACACATAAGAATGATTTTAGCCATGCTAGGGTAGGATAATAATCTTTATAAATCAGTGTATTTTTATAATAAAACATATTTAAAATTAGAGAGCTTGGAGAAACAAGCTCTTAAATTATAAATTTTTCTTTGTATTCTCTCCTAAATCTATTTTATATAGATTTGTCATATGTCTGCATTTGACATTTAACACCAAATAACAGTTTTTATTGAAGTCACATTTACTAACACCCATGGAGTAACACATTCAATAGTTAATATACTCCTTTTCTTCCATTAAATTAAGAAGTTTGCTCCTCAAGAACCACTCAGATTCATTTTGTCCATTTACCTGCATGAATGAATACATTCTGTAACATTCTCTAAAGGAAAGAAGGAATTTAAGTTATCTCGCAAAAATATACACAATGAAGTGTAGTAATAGTGGGTGAAGAAAACAGAAAAAAGAGAAAATATATAGAAAGGAGAAGATACAAAGAAATGTGAGAGATGAAATTACACAAAATTTCTTAGAACTGAGGCAACATTTGAATGTAAGCTTTCTAACAACTAATGCAAAGACAGAACCATCACACATAGTTGATTTGAAGAGATTATCAGATGAAACCAAAATTCATCAGTCTAATCTGAAACATAATGCAAAATTTAGAGACACATTTATTCCACAAAGTTTAGCATATATAGTGTCAATGTCCTAAAAATTATAGTTTTTATAAATATGATGAAAGGTTTATAAGGCTATTTCTGATAAGCTCTTTATAGAAATTACCTGTAACACTAAAACTTATAATAAAAATACTTACTGAGTTGTTACCATGTACTAGTCACTTTACTAAGTGTTTAGGTCATTTGGCCATCATTACCACCCTATAAAATGGTTAAAATTTATTGCCCTCTTTCAACAAATTAGCAAAATAGCTTAGGAAAGTTAAATAAATAGTCCAGGATCATATATCTGGTAGAGGCATGGAAAGAATTCAAATTGACCCCAAACTCAGGCTTTAAGATGCCAGGCTTTAGGAGCTCCCACTGGTGAGGTTTTATGTCATGGTATCTAAAACATACTTATGTTTACAAACAGAAAAATCCAGCAATATGGAGCTTATGTAAACATTTTAAATTATTACAAGTATAAGTGTGCTTTGGCTGTCATAGGATTTGGGCTCCCTAGGAGATTAAATAGGAACTCAGAGCAATATACTTTGAGCAACATAACTTCTTCATGTTCCTTCCAAGATAAGCAGGTTGCAAAATGGGTTATTTGAAACTGAATGAGTAAACTTGTTTTGTACGAGTGTTAGCTGTGAGCTAACTAAATTATGGGGAATTGGTACACAAATTATGATTTTGAAATGAAGAACAGGCTTATCTCTCTGGCTTGAGGAGGAACAGACAGGGAATATGCATCTTGCTGAACCAAAATTGGCATGAAATGATTAAATAACAGGTTAAATAGGAAAGGTGTCTGAATTCACACTGATTTATTCCACTAATTTTTTAACAACAAAAAAATATTCTTTTAACTTTAAAAATAGACTTAAATTGAATATTTTTAGATATTTACTTTTAAATAAACTCAGTGGTCACAAATCTCTAACTTGATCAACATTACTGGTAACATTACCATTGATTATTAATAATGAATAAAAATATTTACATGAAAGGATGTCCATAATTGCCAATAAAAGAAGAAATTAAGAAAAATATTCACCTTTCTATATTACAGCATTTAGATGACAAAGGTAGAAATCTTTTTATCTAATATAATCGTAATAATCATTTAAAGGATTTGTGGATTTTCAAAACATAATTTCATGTGGCACAATTTCTTAACATCTGAACCAGGTACTCTACTGCCCTCTCATGGATATTATAGAAGTAGCAAGAAGAATAAAAACTTAAAAAGGATCAACAAAAGGAACTTTGTCTAAATAAAACCTGTGATTTGTAACAGACACACTATTGAATAAGTATTTTTATGCAGAATATTGTTTTTATGAAATGTCATAAAATGTTTAGACACAGGTGCTTTAAATAATTATGAAGTAAAATAAATGAAGTACACTTTATTTATAGAATTGTGAACTATGGAATTGCTAATGTCCTTCTGACTTCCCAAATCTCATTGTTCTTAAGTATGCCATTATTTTCATGAGTTTAGTAGTCTCAGGTGACTGGTATAGAAAAAATAACTTTAGTGTGGTAATCCCTCCAAACTATAAATTGTTTTTGCCATAACTGATAAATCTCTTCATGGAACAAAAAGAAATAAATCTTAGAAAAGTGTAAATATAAGTAGAAATCCAAGCATGGTGCTTAACATCTGAGATGGCGTTTGTCAGGTGAGGGAGGGAGTGAAAACATGGTTGCTGCATATAGTTGTACAGGTTGTAGACTGCACATCTCCAAAGGGTGTTGCCTAGATAAGACATTTTAAAATGATTGCCCACATGTAAATTACACCATTAGGTATACTTCTAGTATTTTGAATTAAGCAACTCAACATTTTTTCCCAATGATATTGGTAGGAGGTTAGGGAAATTCGTTCATGTTGTTGTGGAAGAACAGCCTCTCGATAGTTAAGACAAAGAACAGATAGCTGTTGTGACTCTGAAGCCGGATATCCTTGACCTGACCTAGCACCTCTTCCATTAACAGTCATAGTTCTGGGTTTAGAATTTCATGGGCCTTAGGGACATGATGTAAGCACTATTTTAACACTGTTTCTTAATTCATTTCATACATACAAATTTGAGCATTTCACATGTACTTTCTATTACTGCTTTGTAGATAAAGGTTTTTAGAAACATTTACAAGTCTTATAACATTGTTGACCAGACTGAGATATTTTTAGTTTTTAACATAGAATATGATCACAGACATAACAATCACCTGCTATTGAATTGTTTTTACAGTGATTACCTAATTCTAAAAAACTGAATGTTAATTATCTTAAATATCAAGGAATCAAGTCCAGATTAACTGTTCTACAGCAGCTACAGAGCCCAGCAATAGGACATCCTGTGGTGCTGCGAAGAATACCACCTGCCTGATGATCTTTGTCATTGGCACTGACTTCAGAAGGAATCTGCTTGGAACTTAATATAGAAAAAATACCTTGTCAGCTACTTAACATGGATTAAGAATATGAATCAACATCTTCATTACTATAAAATTAGTCAAAAGAAATGTTAAATAAAAATACAAGGCATTGACTTACACACCATTTTACCAAATCTGTAAAATCATATCTTCTTGTCATATAAACTGAAATGCAGTCGAGAGTAATTTACTATTTTAATCTTAAAATGTTATATTTAGACATAATTCATTGGAGGGAATATGCTTGTGTTTGTGAATGCTTAAATGATTTATTAATAATTCGTGTCACCTTTTATTGCTCTATCCTCTATTTTTTCCATTGGTTTTGATTCTATAAAGGCCTTCTCCTCTAGCTTTTTGGAGTTGCTCTCTTTTGAGCGACTGTCTCTCCCAAAATAGGTTTTGATCATTTGCTCTGCTTTTATAGATGGCTGATGGTTACTTCAGCCACTGTGCAGGACAGGTTGCTGGGGCCTCTTAGGCAGTGGCAGATTGGAAGACAGGCTGTTTATTATCTCTCCAGTAGATTTTGTGTCACAGGATTCCCTGGGATTTCTCTGCTGAACTGTTTTAGGAGATATCTGATGAGCTTTTATTAGTGAGTATTTATTCAGCATCTACTGCATATTAGGTATTGTGGCTTTTTAGTATATATATTTTTTGAAACGGGATCTCACATTGTAACACAGGCTGGAGTGCAGTGGTATGATTTTGGTAGCCTCCTGCCTCAGTCTCCCAAGTAGCTGGGATCACAGGCATGCTCCAACATACTCGACCTTTTTTTTTTTCTTTTTTTTTTGGTAGAAAAAGGATCTCACTATGTTGACCAGATTAGTCTTGAATTCCGAGTCTCAAACCACCCACTTGATTCAATCTCCCAAAGTGCTAGGATTACAGGTGTGATTCACCACGTCCTGCTGCATTTTTTTTTTTTTAAATGTGGGGGACTTAATGAAGGTAGAGTGCCTTAGTTTACTATAGCTGCCACAACAAAATACTGTAGACTGGAGGCTTAAACAACAGACGCTTATCCCTCACAGTTCTGGAGGATAGAAGTCTAAACTTCAGGTGTTCGAAGTTTGGTTTCTCCTTTGGCCCCTTTCCTCGGCTTGCAGATGACACCTTCCCACCAGGTCCTCACAGGACCTTTGCTTTGTGTGCTGCATCCCTTCCTCTTCTTCTGAGGACACCAGTCATATTGGATTAAGGGCTCTAGCCTGATGACCCTTATGACCCTTATAAGCTTAATTACTTTTTAAAGAGTTCTATCCTCAAATAGTGTCACACTGGGGATTAGGGCTTCAACACATCTACTTAGAAGAGACACAATTCAACTCTTAATACACACCACAGCCCTTAAATATTCCAGCTTTGAATTCAGACCACCATAGTTTGAATTCCATCTCCACTCTTTACTAGCTGCATGATACTGCACAAATCACTTAAAAGAAAACTTAGCTGTCTGAATGTATTCACCTAAATTTAGTGAGTAATAATATAGTCTAGCTTATAGTGCTATCACTTATTTTAATTAATACTAAAATAAAAACCTCTATGAGGCAGTTCTTGAGAAAAAGATTTAAATATGTTTTCTTATTTATTTTTTATACCCATCAGACATTTCATATGAACTGAAACGAGCCCTTGAAAAATATTTTTATATGAGTACAATATTAAAAATAATGACTTTTAACAGTAGAAGAGAGCTTTGAGACCATCTTTTTTCATTATAAACCAAAATGAATCACCAAGTTGTATTTTTCTTCTGAATAGACCATATTCAATATCTGAAAGACTACTGAAAATAACACATAGAAATGCAAAGTTGCTTTATATCTAAATTAGTTTTAAAGAGAGCCTGATAAAGTATCCTCATTGTGGTCTACTGTGAATTATCTGTTTCTCTAAAACAATGGGTTTTCATTTTATCAACTTCATCATTAAAGCCAAAATGTGAAGAATCGTAATTTCAACCTCCCTCTTTCACTTACTTCTAAACACTCACTGTCTTAGCGATCTGTAAATAATTGACCAGCCAAGCACTGAAGCACAAAGACAAATAGATCAATAGTCCTTCTGCAAGCTCTTACAGCAGGGAGAGAAACCCTGTTTCCCTTCATTTCCTACCACACAGGACCTCATGCATGAATCAATCTGCAGTCTGCAACCCCCAGATTTAACTCAGCATGCATAATCAGCAACAACTGCTGAAGTCTTTGATTAAACTTTTAAATTGCCTCTTAATATGATGTAAATGGAAAAAGGTATTGATTAAAGAACCTTAAAATGGTAACCTGTTAAAATGAGAAAGGAAAAATGCTTTGAGTTGGTGAGCCTGTATAGAAAGATAAGTAGTGTGAACAATGCAGAAAGGATCTTCAATGCACAAACGCAAAACAAACAGTAATTATACCTACTGGTCCTCATGTTCTTGGGCTTGCAAAACTTGATATATACATATATGAAAAATGAACGCATTGACTCTAATCATACTAAAAATAGTGAGCACTAAACATATGTCAGAATCCTTTCTAGGCACTGATGATACAGCCATAAAGAAGTGACACAGCACTCTGCCTTTGTAGAGCTTAATTTCAAAAAGGGAAAGAGAAAAAAATAAGATAACAAGTATCATATATGGTTTCTTGAATAATAAGTTCTATGGAAGAAAGAAGAACAGAAAATATATGTGTGGGGGAGGTAACAATTTGGACATGGAAAGTACCAAGAAAGGCCTACTGAGATGGTGACATTCAAGTCAAATGCTAAAGGGGTTGAAGAAATGAGTCACGCAATTTTCTGAAAATACTTTAAACAGAGGCAACATCAAATGCAAGGGCCCTGAGTGAAAATCAAGCTTCCTTTGCATTGGCTAAAGACCAAGTAAAGCAGTATGGGTGAATGCTATAAGTGACCGGGAAAGGAGCAAGAAATGATTTAAGAAAGGTATTAGGAGTTAAGATCATGTAGGGCTTTGGAGGCAACTTTAAAGACTACTTTTATTCCAAATGCAATGGGTTGTCATGGAGGACTTTGAGCAAAGGAGGAATAGCATCTGACATCTGTTCTGATAGAAACACTCTGGATGATGAGTTGATTGATTGTCGAGAGTGATTAGAAGAGCATAAGATGAGATACAATGGGATGAGACAGGATGGAAGAGAAAAGAGAAAAAGAAGGAAAAAGGGAAGAGGAAGGAAGAGGAAGGGAGAGTTGGGGAGGGGAGGAGACTGAATTACCAAGAAGGCAGGAAGAGTAGATCTTAAAGTGAGAAGTTCAAGAGTACAGTTTTACACAAGTTACATTTGAGATATTTATTTACATAATTATTTAGTTTTTAAAATCTTTATGGGTATGTGGTAGATGTATATGTTTATGGGATATTTTGGTGTATATATTGATGAGGTAAGTGTATATATTTATTTTGATACAAGCATAAAATATGTAATCATCACATCAGGGTAAATGGGGTATGCATCACCTCAAGCATTTATCATTTCTTTGTGTTACAAACCTTCCCATTGTACTCCCTCAGCTATTCTAAAATGTATATAAAATGTACAACAAAAAACTATTGCTGACTGGGTCGGGCACAGTGGCTCACGCCTTTAGTCACAGCACTTTGGGAGGTAGGTGGATCACCTAAGGTCAGGCGTTCAAGATTAGTTTCACCATGGCCAACATGGTGAAACCTCATCTCTACTAAAAAATACAAAAATTAGCTGGGCGTGGTGGTGGGCGCCTGTTATCCCACCTACTCGGGAGGCTGAAGAGGGAGAATTGCTTGAACCCAAGAGGTGGAGGTTGCAGTGAGCTGAGATTGCGCCACTGCACTCCAGCCTGGGCAACAAGAGCAAAACTCTGTCTCAAAAAAACAAAACCAAACAAAGACAAAACAAAAACTAGAGCGAGACTCTGTCTCAAAAAAAAAAATATATATATATATATATATTGCTGACTGTACTCACCCTGTTGTACAAACAGCTATGAGGTCTTATCCATTCTACCTAACTATTTTTGTATGCATTAACCATTCCCATTCTCCCTCACCCCTACTACAATTCTCAACTTCTGGTAACCGTTATTCTACTCTCTATCTCCCCGAGTTCAACTGTATTAATTTTTAGCTCCCACAAGTGAGTAAGAACACGTCATGTTTTTCTGTGTCTGGCTTATTTCATTTATAAGTTCCTCCAGCTGCATCCACGCTATTGCAAATGACGAGATCCCTTTCTTTGTAATGGCTGAATAGTACTCCATTGTGTATAAGCACTGCATTTTTATTATCCATTCATCTGTTGATGGACACTTAGGTTGATTCCAATTCATAGCTGTCATAAATACTGCTGCAATAATCAAGGGAGTGCAGATATCTCTTTGATATACTGATTTCCTTTTTGGGGGGATACACACTTAGCAGTGGTATTGCTGGATCATATGGTAGTTCTATTTTTAGTTTTTTTGGTACCTCTATACTTTTCTCCATATCGGATGTACTAATTTATATTCCCACAGTGTATGAGGATTCCCCTATTCCACCAGCATTCATTGTTGCTTGTCTTGTGGATAAAAGCCTTTTAAATAGGGTGAGGTAATGTATCACTATAGTTTGGATTTGCATTTCTCTGATCAATGATGCTGATCATATTTGCATGTACTTGTTTGCTATTTATATGTCTTCTTTTGAGAACTGTCTATTCAGATCTTCTGCCCATTTTTAATTGGATTAAACATTTTATCCTATAGAGTTGTTTGAGCTCCTTATGTATCTGGTTATTAGTTTCTTGTCAGATGGATAGTTTGCAAATAATTGTTTCCCATTCTGTGGGTTGTTTCTTCACTTTGTTGGTTGTTTCCTTGGCTGCATAGAAGCTTTTTAATTCTATGTGACTCCATTTGTTCTTTTTTGCTTTGGTTGTCTGTGCTTGTGGGGTATTACTCAAGAGATATTTGCCCAGACCAACATCCTGGAAAGTTTTCCCAAGGTTTTCTTTTAGCAGTTTCACAGGTTGAGATCTTATATTTCAGTCTATTATCCACTTTAATTTTATTTTGTGTAGGGCAAAGGATAGCAGCTAGTCCCATTCTTTTGCATATGTATATTCAATTTACCCAGCATCATTTATTGAAGAAACTGTCCTTTTCCCAATGTATGTTCTTGGCACCTTTGCTAAAAATGACTTCATTGTAGATGTATAAATTTATTTCTGGGTTCTCTATTCTGTTTCGTTGGGGTATGCATCTGTTTTTAAGTCGGTGGCATGCTGTTTGGGTTACTATAGCTCTGTAGCATAACTTGAAGTCAGGTATGTGATTCCTCCAGTTTTGCTCTTTTTGCTAAGAATGGCTTTGGTTGTTCTGGAACTTTTGTGGTTCCATAAAATTTTTTAAAATTTTTTCTACCTTTGTGAAGACTGTCAATTGCTATTTTGATAGGGATTGCACTGAACTTGTAGATTACTTTGAACAGTATGAACATTTTAACAATATTTATTTTTCTAATTCATGAACATTCTAATCCATGAATATAGACTATGTTTCCACTTTTCTATTTCATCCTCAATTTCTTGCATCAATGTTTTGTAGTTTTCTTGTAAAGGTCTTTCACATTTTTGGTTAAGTTTATTATCAGGTATTTTATTTGTAGCTTTTATAAATGGAATTATATTCTTGATTTCTTTATCAAACTGCTCACTGTTGGCCCATAGAAATTTTAATGATTTTTGTATGTTGATTTTGTATCCTGCAACTTAACTGAATTTATCAATTCCAATCGTTTTTTGAAGTCTTTAGGTATTTCCAAATACAAAATCATATCATCTACAAAGAAGGATAATTTGACTTCTTCCTTTCCAACTTGGATATCTTTCATTTCTTTCTCTTGCCTGATTCATCTAGCTGATACTTCCAGTACTATGTTGAATAAGAGTGGTGAAAGTGGGCATCCTTGTTGTGTTCCAGATATTAGAGAAAAAGCTTTAAATTCTTCTCCATTCTGCATGATAATCTCTATGAGTATGTAATGTAAGCCTTTATTTTGTTGAGGTATGTTCCTTCTATACACAGGTTTCCAAGGGATTCTATGATGAAGAAATGGTGAATTTTATCAAATGCTTTTCCAACATCCATCAAAATGATATGATTTTTGTCCGTCATTCTGCTGATATAATGTATCATATTGATTGATTTGCATATATTGAGCTATCCTTGAATCCATGGAGTAAATCCCATGTTGCGGGATTTAAGATGCATCATTAGGTTATGTATTAGAAAGGGTTTTCTTTTTTTTTTTTTTTTCTTTTCACTTTTTTGACGTAGGCACTTGTTGCTATAAACCTTCCTCTTATTAAGGTTTGGGTATGTTGTGTTTCCATTTTCATTTACCTCAAGGAATTTTAAAATTTCCTTTTTAATTTCTGGTCATTCAGGAGCATATTGTTTACTTTCCATATGTTTGTATAATTTTCAAACTTCCTCTTGTTATTGGTTTCTAGTTTTATTCTATTGTGGTCAGAGAAGATATTTGATATTATTTTAATTTTTCTGAATGTTTTAAGACTTGTTTTGCGGCCTAATGTATGCTCTATCCTTGAGAATGATCCTTATGCTGAGGAGAAAAAATGTGTATTCTGCAGCCTTTGGATGAAATGTTCTGTAGATACGTGTTAGGTCCATTTGGTCGATAGAGCAGATTAGTTCTAATATCTCTTTGTTGATTTTCTGTGTGCATTATCTGCCCAATGCTGAAAGTGGAATGTTGAAGTTTCCAACTATTATTGTAGCTCTCTCTTTAGCTCTAGTAGTTTTTGTTTTCTATATCTGGGTTTTCCAGTATTGGGTGCATATAGAGTTATAATTGATATTTCATCTTGATGAATTCATTCCTGTAAAATTATATACTAAAGTTCTTTGTCCCTTTTTGTGATTTTTGTCTTAAAAATCTCTTCTATCTGATATAAGTATAGCTACTCCTGTTCATTTTTGGTTTTCATTAGCATGGAATATCTTTTTCCATCTCATTATTTTCCATCTATGTGTGTCTTTACAGGTGAAACATGTTTCTTATAAGCAATAGATCATTAGGTCTTACTTTTTATTCATTCAGTCACTGTTTTTGAAGGAAGAGTTTAGGACACTGACATTCAATGTTATTATTGATAACTAAGGACTTACTCCTGCCATTTTGTTATTTCTTTTCTGATTGTTTTGTGGTCTTCACTTTCTTCCTTCCTTCTTTCCTATATTCTTTTTGTGAAAATGATCTTCTCTGGTAGTATGTTTTCATTTCCTCCTTTTTATTTTTCATGTATCTGTTGAAGAGTTTTTGTTTGTTTGTTTTTTTGAGACAGAGTCTCACTCTGTCACCCAGACTGGAGTGCAGTGGTGTAATCTTGCCTCACTAAAACCTCTGCCTCCCAGGTTCAAGCGATTCTCCTGCCTCAGCCTCCCTAGTAGCTGAGGTTACAGGCACCCGCCATGAGACCCAGTTAAATTTTGTATTTTTAGTAGAGATGGGGGTTTCACCATGTTGTCCAGGCTGGTTTTGAACTTCTGACCTCAAGTGATCTGCCCACTTTGGCCTCCCAAAGTACTAGGATTACTGGGGTGAGCCACTGTGCCCAGCCCTGAAGCTTTTTTTTATGATTTTGAAATTACCATGAGGCTCACAAATATTATCTTATAATCTATTATTTTAAATTGATGAAAAGTTAACTCTGATAGCAAAAACAACCAAGAAAGTAAAGAAGCAAAGGGAAAACTAAAGAAATTCTACACTTTAACTTCACTTCTCCCACTTCTTAACTTTTTGTTGTTTCTATTTATACCATATTGTACTATCTATGTCTTTAAAAGTTGTAGTTATTATTTTTGATAGTTTCATATTTTAGTATTCCTACTAAGATATGAGTAGTTTACATACCAGAATTGCAGTGTATCTGTCTGTGTACTTCATATTACCAGTGAGTTTTGTACCTTCAGGTGATTTCTTATTGCTCATTACATCCTTTTCTTTCAGATTGAAAAACTCTCTTTAGCTATTCTTGTAGGTTATGTACGGTGTTGATAAAACCTCTCAACTTTTGTTTGTCTGGGAAGCTCTTTGTACCTCCTTAATCTTTGAAGGATATTTTTGCTGGATATACTATTCTAGGATAAAAGCTTCTTTCCATCAATATATCATGCCACTCCCTCCTAACCTATAAGGTTTGCATTGAGAAATCTGCTTCCAGATGCATTGGAGCTCCTTTATGTGTTATTTATTTTTTTCTTTTCTCTTGCTGTTCTTAGAATCCTTTATTCTTGACTTTTGGGAGTTTGATTATTAAATTTTGTGAGGTAGTCTTATTTGAGTTAAATCTTCTTGTTGTTTTATAACCTTCTTGTAGTTGAATATTTAATATCTTTTTCTAGGTTTAGAAAGTTCTCTGTTGTCTCTCTGAATTAACTTTCTCGCCAATATATATCTCTCTCTATCTCCTCTTTAAGACCAATAACTCTTATATTTGCACTTTTAGGCTGTTTTCTAGATCTTCTATGTGTGTCTTATTTTTTATTCTTTTGCTTTTGTCTCCTCTGTGAATTTTCAAATAGTCTGTCTTCAAGCTCACTAATTCTTTCTTCTGCTTGATAAATTATGCTGTTGAGAGACTCTGATGCATTCTTCAGTTTGTCAATTGAATTTTTACAGAGCAGCTCTGTAAAAATTTTACAAAGCAGCAGAATTTTGCAGAGGAGCTCCAGAATTTCTGCTTGATTCTTTTTATTTCAATGGCTTTGTTAAATTTATCTGATAAGATTTTGAATTCCTTCTGTGTTTTCTTGGATTTCATTGAGCTTCCTCAAAACAGCTATTTTGAATTCTGAAAGGTTACTTTTGTTGTCACTCTGAAATTGGTCGCTGTTTTCTCTTTTAGAATAATTAGGTATTTCTTCTAATATTTGCAGTCCAGGCTTGTCTATACCTGTCCTACTTGAGAAGGTTTTCCATGTATTGTAAGGGAATTGAGTGTTGTGTTCTAAGTCTTTGGTCACGGCAGCCATATGGGCATTAGGCAGCACCCCATGCCCAGTAACTCTAAGACTCTTGCAGACTTGTAGATGTACCACCTTGGTGGTCTTCGGTAAGATCCAGGAGAATTCCATGGATTACATGGCAGAGTCTCTTGTTTTCTTTCCTTACTTTTCCCCAAAGAAACAGAGTCTCTCTCTTTCTCTCTCTCTCTCTCTCTCTCTCTCTCTGTGCTGAGCTACCTGGAGCTGGAGGAGTGGTGACACAAGCATTCCCATGGCCACTACAGCTGGGACTGTGCTTCGTTATACCTGAAACAAGTGGGGTCTTGCCTAAGGCCTATTGTGACTATTCCATGGATACTGCTGAATTTATTCAAGGTCCAAAGCCTCTGTCAGCAGGTGCTGAATCCTGCCAGGACTAAGTCTTTTCCTTCAGTGCAGCAGGTTCCCTTCTGGCCCAGGGTGGGTCTAAAAATGCCCTCCATGAGCTAGGGACTGGTATCAGGGACTTCAGGAATTGACTTGGTGCTTTCTTTTACTGGGGTTGAGTTAATACTCCGGTTGCAAGACAAAGTTCTCTTTACTTATCCCTGTCCTTTCCTGAAGCAGAGTCTCTGCCCATGGCCAAGGCTGACCCAGAATTGTGGTCACTGTAGCCTGGATACCACTGCTGTTTATTCAAGAACCAAGGGCTCTTTAGTCAGAAAGTGGTGATTTCTTCCAGGACTCAGTCTGTTTTTTCAGGGTAATAGGTTTTCTTCTGGTCCAAGGTGGGCCTAAAAACACTCTCCAGGAGCTAAGGCCTGAAATTGGGGCATTTAGGAGTCTGCTTCGTGCTTTACTTTACTGTGGCTGACCATGTGCCAAAGTTGTAAGACCCTTCCCTCTCTTTTCCTCAAACAGAAGGAGTCTCTCCTTATGTCCACCACAGCTGGGAATGTCCTGGGTCACACCCGAAGCCAGCATAATATTGGGTCTTGCCCAAGGCCCATGGCGACTGCTGCCTGGCTACTGCTGATGTTTATTCAAGGCCCAAGGATTCTTTAATCAGCAGGTCACAAATTCTGCCAGAACTGGGTCCTTCTCTTCAGGCCATTGGGATCTTTGTGGCCCTGGGTGGGTCCAAAAACGTCATCTGGGAGCTATGGCCCAGAATGGGGACTTCAGGACTCTGCTTGCTGCTTCATTTTTACTGTGGCTAAGCTGGAATCCAAGCTGCAAGACAAAGTCCTCTTTACTCTTCCATCTTCTCCCACAGTTGCAAGCTACACTGCCTGGAGTTGGGAGAAGGGTGATGCAAGTACCCTCTTAGCCACCCCAGTTGGTATCTCACTAGGTCATATGTACCCGAAGTCCACTGGCTTCAAACCCAGCACAGCATCAGAACTTCCCCAGGAATTAATTACAATCCTTGTGGCCTAGACTGCCTTTCAAGTTTATTTAGGAACCCATTGTGCTTTAGCCCACTGTGATGGGTACAGTTAGAACTCCAGTTCTGACAACTGGGATGGATGATTCTCCCTTGGGTAGGGCTGGTCGAAATGATTCCTCCAAACTGGCCAAATCTGCCCTGTGTTGCTTTCTGCTGTGCCAGGGCAGCACTGAGTTCCAATGCAAACTCCCACTTTTCCAATGCAAAGTTCACTACATTTTGCCTCCCACAAGAGCACAGATTCTCTCTTCCCACACCATATGACACTGCTGGGAGATGGGAGAGGGGTGGTGTAGGCAATTCAAGACTGCCTTTTCTACCATCTTCACTGCCTCTTTCCTTAATATGATGTTAGAACTGGGTACCATGACTGCTCACCATATTTTTGGTTCTTATGAAGGTACTTTCTTGTGTGGATGGTTGTTCAATTTGATGTTCCTTTAGGGGAACAATCATTAGTGGGTTCTGTTTGGCCATCTTGCATCACCTCTATTTATTCATTTTTATTTATCACATACTAGTGTAGGCATTAATTAGCTATAGACTATTTGTTTCTGGAGCTTGGAAGATGATAGATCCAGGCTAGAAAGAAATAATGAGAATCATGCATCCTTAGAGAACAGTTAAATTTATGACATTTGGAGAAAATCTACAAGAAAATGGATAAAAACAAAAGAAGAGTTCCAAGAGCTAAGCCCTGTAGCACTCCAACATTTAAAAGTCAGGGTGGGTGATAAGGAACTAGCAAATAAGACCGAGAAGATGTTGTCAGGAAGACTGGCAAAACAGTCCGCTAAGATGAGGACTGAGCTGACCTTTGGATTTAGCAGCATGAAGTCATTGGTGACCTTAAAAGGAACAGTTTCAGTGAACAGGTAAAGGAAGCAATGCCTATTTGGAGTAGATTCAAAAAAATTTTTGGAAGACAGAAAGCTCTTTCAAAGAGTTTTTCCATAAGGGGAAAGAAATAGGTGGGGTTGAAGTAGAGAGAAAAATGAAGTGAAGATAATATTTTTAAGATAAAAGAATAGTATATTTTAATATTGATGAGAAATACCCAGTAGAGAATGAAAAATGACATATCAGGAGAGAATGTAAAGAACAGTTACACGACAGAATAGGACTAAAAAGAGGACAGAGCAAAGGTATAAGTGGAAGGGAAAGCCACTGCAAAGAGAGGAGACATTTATTCAGAGGAAAAGGAGCGATGGCAGAGCACATGATCACAGATACAGCTAGGTAGAGAGATACCATAGAGGGAGTTTTTGAAAGTTCATGTTGATCACTTCTACTTTTATAGTCAGAGGTATCTGCTGAGAGTACAAATGGAGGAAAGCTATTCAAACTTAAGGAGTGAGGCAAAGTATGAAAGAATCATCCAGTGGGTTGAGAGAAGGTATAAGCCAGGGAAACACAGTATGATTATTTGGTAGTATTAAAAACCCACTGGAGGCTGATTCTAATGAATTTAAAATAAAACAAGCCAGTTTGGGAGTCTGAACAAACATGTTAAGTATGTTCACCAGTAGGGGTGCAGGTCTGAAGCAAGAGAATTGCATTATATAACTGGAATTGACATTTCATTCATCAAGTGATAAAGATGAAAAAATGTTTAGGGTATATGCAAAGAAGTGATTATAATGGTGCTATGGGCTGAATGTTAGTGTACATGTCAAATTCATTTGTTGAAATCCTAGCCCCCATGGTGATGGCATTTGGAGGCAGAATCTTGGGTCACAAGGGTAGAACTCTCATGAATGGCAATAAAGCCCCTATAAAAAACAACCCAGAGAGACCTTTTGTACCTTCTGACATATGAGAACACATGAAAACAGTGTCATCTATGAACTAAGAAACAGACCTTCATCAGACATCAAATCTGTTGGTGCTCAAATCTTGGACTTCCTAGCCTTCAGAACTGAGATAAGTACAGTTCTGTTATTTATAATCTACCCAGTTTATGGTATTTTGTAACAGCATTTCAAACACACTAAGACAAATGATAAAATACACAATTTAAGCTGAATAAGGAGGGAACTAAGAACAAGATGTGGGTAAGTTTCAGAGGATAGTCGGTAGGATCAATGCAAAAAATTAGCCCAAATTTATTTCAACATATGCCTCAATATACTATAAAACCAGTGTTTCACTGAATTCATTTTCTGAAAAAAAATTCCTCTAGGTGAATTGTAGAAACATTACTTAATAGTAATAACAATTAATCATCTTTAATTTATTAATATTTCAGATTGTCTAAAGATCTAGTGCATAAGAGATAGTAATATTATAAATACTTAATAATTTACCCATGTCTTTAAGATTAATTTATCTAAAAGGCATTAAAAGTATATTTATAATTAATTGTGATTTCTTTCTATTCTGAAATTCTAAAAAATATATCTTATGTAAAGCACTAAAGATATTTTAAAATTTAAGGAACAGATTAACCCATCCGAGTTATTCACCGAGTATTCTGTTAACTTATGAAAATATAACGTAATAGATTCAGACTGTGTAAACACTATAAAGTTACTGAAAATTGTACTGTTTTAAAATGAAAGGATTAGACTAGAAAATCTCTATAGTTTCCCCAAGGACAAAAATTATAGGTGTTTATGAAACCTAACTGGCTTATTAAATGAAAGTACGGTTAATTTATCTCTTTTAATAAAACAGTAGTTAGTTTTATAAAAAGAATCTTTTAAAAAATACCCTCAAATATTCCCTTCCAGGAGATATAAACAAAAGAGTTGGATTCTTAAATATCTCCAGCTTTGGGAAATACTTCATATCTTCAACATTCTTCTTTTTAAATTTCACAAAGAAAATTTCCTTAGTATCTTTCTTAACATGAAAATCTGAAGTTTTAAAAAAGCAGTCTCATCAGATTATACAGTAGAATATTGAACATAAATTCTCTATGTGGGGTGTGCCTGTGTGTGAAAGAGAGAGAGGGAAGGAGAGGAAGGAAAAGAGAAGAGGAGGGAGAGAGAAAGTTTGTAAAACAGACAATTCAAAAAACTGCTATTATTTTATGCTAGAATACAGCATTATAATCACATTAAAATAAGAATGATTAATTAAATTTGGTACAGATTGTATATCTAGTTTGACACAAGATCAAGTAATAAGCACATTACTTATTTTTTTACATTATTTTTTATTTCTACTTAGTAAGAGGACTGGGGTGGGGGATACTCTATTCTTTCTGCCACATAGAACTAAAAACCCTAGACAAAGTATATCAAGCAACTATCAGAAGACTCTGAAAAATTCAGAAAAATTCAGAAAAGAATGGCTTCTAAGCCATCCCTTGTCCTGTAGTAAGACAAGCACAGGGGCCATCTTGCTCTTCTCCACAAACAAAGCATCTGTGCAGATTGTGCTCTTAGCACTCCCCGACTCCGAGCTACTGAGTGAAGGGATAACTATGTGAGACAACATTGCCAGGAAAAAAACAAAAAAAACAAAAAAAAACTCTTTGTATGAAAAGCTGAATAGCCTCATGAGTGGTCCGTATAAGACACTGCATAGAATGTTCTGTAAACTATAGAAAGGCAGAAAAGCAGAAACATAAAAATCAGGGAGAACAAACAGAAAACCAATAATCATTTTATAGACTTAAAGTATCATATTTATAGACACTAAAGTATCAATAATTTCATTCAGTATAAATTGTCTAAATACAACAATAAAAACAGATTATCAGAATGACTAAAACCTGACAACTATATATTATCAACGAGAAATGCACCGTAAATATAATGTAGGTTAGTTAAAAGGAAAAGGGTAAGAAAATAAACATAAACACTAGTCAAAGAATACTGGAGTGTTATATTAATATTAAACAAAATGTAATTCAGAACAAAAACAAATTAAAAAGGCTCAGTTTACCAAGAAGATACAACAATACTAAATGGATACGTCCCTAGCAATGGAGATTCCAAATGCTTGAAGCAAAAATGGCAAAACGAAAAGAAAAACTATTATTAGGGACTTCCAAACCTCTCTCTTAGCAATCATTAAAACTACTAGACAGAAAATCACCGAGAATATGGAAGATCTAAACAATACCATCAGCCAACAAAATCTAACTGACAATTACAGAACACTCCACCAAACAGTGGCAGAATACATATTTTTTCAAGTGTACGTAGGACATTTATTAAAAGAGGCCATATCTAGCACATAAAACAAATCTCTCTTAGTTCATTTTGTGCTACTATAACAGAATCCCTAGGACTGTATAATTTATAATGAACAGAAGATTATTTACCTCACAGCACTAGAGGCTGAGAAGTCCAAGATTGAGGGGTCATAGCTGGCAAGGGCCTCCTTGTTGCATCATACCATGGCAGAAGGCAGAAGGACAGGAGAGAGGGAGAGACAGTGACAAAAGAGGGACCTAACTCATACTTTTATAAGGTACCCACTCTTGACCATAATGGCATTATAAGGACAGAGACAGAGCCCTCAGAGCCTAGTCACCTCTCATTAGGTCCAATCTCTCAACACTAGTACATTGAAGATTATGTTTCCAGTGCATAAATTAAGAAAATGATTGCATTCTACAAATGAAAAATAATTTAAAATCATACAAAATATATCCTCTGATCATAAGAGAATCAGAAAGTAAACAGGAAAATCTCCAAACACCTGGTTAGCCACTTTTCTCAGTCCTATTCAACAGCATACTGCAAATCCTAGTCAGTATAATGAAGCAAGAAAAGCAAAGACTTACAAATTCAAAAGAAACAAAATCATCCTTATTTATACATACTGGCAACATAGAAATTTGCAAAGAATGTACGAGACAGCTCCCATAACTAATAAGAGAGTTCAGCAAGGTCAGTAGATATAAGGTCAACATACACAAACACACATACACACACCCCTACATACACACCTATCTTATTTTTATATACAAGCAATAACAATTGAAAACAGAAATTTAAATTACAATTTATAATAGTTTCAAACACGATAACACTTAAGTATAAATCTAACACTCCAGGCATTGTATGTTAAATCTACAAAGCCTTAAATAAATGGAAAAACATACAACATTCATAGAATGAGACTCAACATAGTAAAAATGTCAACTCTTCTTAAATTGATCAATGGGTTTAATGCATTCTTATCCAAATCCCAGTAAAATTTTTCTAATTTAATAAGCTGACTCTACAACTTAAGGGAAGAAGAAGAAACTAAGGAGCTGCAACAGTTAAAATTATTTTTAAAAAAGAATAAAATTCAAGACACCACATTACGCACTGTTAAGACTTACTATAGAGCTACAGGAATTGGTCATTGTAGTTTTGGTAAAAAAGTATAGACATAGACTAATATAACAGAAGAGAGAGTCCAGAAACTGACCCACACAAGTACAGCCCACTGATATTTGACAAAGTTGCAAAAACAAATCAAGAAAGGTTAGTCTTTTAGTAAATGATACTGAGACAACTACACATCCACATGCAAAAAGAATAACCTTAACCTCACACCTTATATAAAAATCAACTGAAAATGAGCCAAACTCTTAACGTAAATATGCTACAAAATTAGTAAGAGAAAAAAGAGAAGAAAGTCTTTGTGACCTAAAGTTAGTGAAGAAATCTAAGACATGATACCAGAAGAGTAATCTGCACAAGAGGCCAGGCATGGTGGCTCATGCTTATAATCTTAGCACTTTGAGAGGCCAAGGCGGATGGATTGCGTGAGCTCAGAAGTGTGAGACCAGCCTAGGAAACATGGTGAAACCTCATCTCTACTAAAAATTAAAAACAAAATTAGCTGGGCATCATGGTGTACGCCTGTAGACCCAGTTACTCGGGAGGTTGAGGTACAAGAATTGCTTAAGCCTGGGAGGCGGCAGTTGCAGTGAGCTGAGATCATGCCACTTCATTTCAGCCCGGGTGACAAAGTGAGACTTTGTGTTAAAAAAAAAAAAAAAAAAAAAAAGAAAAGCAGCAATCTACATATCATCAAAATTAAAACCCTTTCTCAGTTAAACACATTGCTAAAAAATGACAAGTTATAGATTGAGAGAAAATATTTCCAAACCACATTAGAAACAAAGGATCCATTTTAAGAATATATAAAGAATGCTATAAAATCAATAATAAGGGTAGGAAAAGTCCAATTTACAAATCAGAAAAAGAGTTAAACAGACATTTGATCAAAGAAGATATGTAGATAACAAACAAGCACATCGCTTTATTGATCATTGCCAAAACTTCAGAGCAACCATTATGTCCTTCAATAGGAGTATGGCTAAGCAAATTGTGGTACATTCAAAAAATGAAATATTATTCAGTGATAAAAATAATAGAACTATCAAGCCACTAAAAGACATGGAGGAAACTTAAATGCATTTTCTAACTGGAAAAATCAATCTGAAAAGGCACACAGTAGAATTCCAACTATATGACATTATGGAAAAGGCAAAACTATGAAATCAGTAAAAAGATCAAGGATCCTTGAGAAGGACTAGAGAGATAAGTAGATAGAGCACAGTAGATTTTTAGGGCAGTAAAACTATTCTGTATGATCATGTAGTGGTGGATATATATCATTTTGCATGTGTCAAAGCCCATAGAATGTATAACACAAGAATTGAGCCCCAATGCCAACTATGTACATTAGTTAATAATTGACTATTACCTAAACTAATATTTGGGGAGCTTTCTGTGCTTTTTACTAATTTTTCTGTAAACCTCAACTACTTAAGAAGAGTTTGTTAATTAGAGATATAAGTTGTCAAGCAAACAACAACAAAAACACAAGGGAAGATAAGGGACGTCATTTGTTATTTGGAAAATGTAAACAAAAGCCACAGTGAAACATATCTACAATCCCATTAGAATGGCTAAAATGAAAAGAATATACTGACAGGTTAAATCAAGAACTGATGAGGATGCGGAGAATCTCTCACATAGTGCACTGGAAATATACAATGGTACAGCCACTTTGGATATCATTGTGGCAGTTTCTTATCAAGCTAACATATATTACCACCCAACCCATCAATTCCATTCCTAAATATCCTAGAGAAATGAAAATTTATTTCCTCACAGAACTCTGTACATAAATGTTCACAGGAGCTTTGTAATATTCAAAAGTCTTTCAACTAGTGAATGAATAAACTGTAGTACATCATCTATACAATGAAATAATACTCAGCAATAAAAAGGAACAGATTACTGATAACACAACTTAGATCTTAAATTCATAATGCTGCCTAAAAGAAGCCATTCTAGAAGAATAAGATTGTATACTGTGTGTTTCTATTTATACAACATTCTCAAAATGACAAAATTATAGCAATGAGGAACAGGCAGAGGTTGGGGAAAGGGAGTTAGAGATTAGTGTTATGAGGATGTTGGGAGTAGAGCAATTTTGTATCCTGGTTGCAGGCATGATTATGCAAATGCATCTATGTGATAAAATTTCATGGAACTATACCCCCCAAATAAAGCATGTAAAACCTAGTACACTCCAAATAAATTTGTAGTTTAATAGTATACCAAAGCCAATTTCCTCATGTGATAAAGTACTATGGTTTTATAGGGTTAACCTTTGGGGAAAGCTGGGTGAAGGGTACATGAAAACTCCCTGTATTATTTTTTGAAACTAATTGAAATATTTCAATAAAAAGCTAAAATGCCTTGGAAAAATAACATACATTTTGTAGGAAAATTTGAATCAATATAAATTCTCAAGGTGTGGCCATTTCTAAGATTATTTCCTTGAAGACCAAGGGGCAGGGCAAGGTTGTCCTAGAGTTAGTTAGTTCCGTTATTATCAGAAGACAAATGCAGCAATACGATACCCTATTTTTTTAGTCATCCAGATTTGGGGGTTGCTGACCCTTAGGTTTACATGGAAAATAAGGTACACTGAAGATCAAACAATTGCTGACCTTAAACACAAATTATATATCGATATCACCAGGATTCACGTCCTGAGCAATTTATAGTACAACAAATTCTCAGAGATTAAGAGATTTACTGTAGCCCATTTGAAAGCCAACTATTTAAAGGCAATATATTTCATTACTTAAAAATATGAGAGGTTTATACTTTCCTTAAAATAATAAGAACACAAAAAAATAACAAATCATTCTCTTGGATGCTGAATGTACGATAAACATTCACCAGTTCTTCATAGGGTGGCATAGCATTGTTCCCAATGCACTATTTCATTTTAAAAAATTAGCTGGCAAGACTCGTTTTCAAAGAACATATTCTCCTTCTCCTGAAATCATCTTACTAGTAGAGTAAAATGACACAAAAATATATAACTTCATTTAAAATATATACTTTGAAAGAATATGAACTGTTTCCACACTTATACTGTGATAAATCTTGATTTTGTTTACACCTTGAGAAAGGAAAAGAAGGAATCCTAGCTAAACTTTGCCGAATTTTCCAAGATTAAGAAGGCCAGTCCTCAATTATTTGCACCAGTGGAGGAGAAGACCATCATGGAGCTCAGCCTCAAGGGGCTTTGTGGTGGGACCTGCGGTAGTTCACTGGCCTGCTGTTCACCTCGTGGCGACAAGAATTAGGTTAAGAGCCAAAAGCACTGCCCCTGGAGGAGTAGGAGGAGGGAAGCATATCAAGAAGCAGAGATTATCTCTGGTGAACAAATACTATGTGCCAGTACTTACTACCTGTTATCTCTGAATTTGCAGTGACCCAATGAAGTTGTTATTCAGTTTTCAATTTTAAAATTGAGGAAGCTAAGACTTAGAAATAGTAAATACCTTGACCAAGGACAAACAATTAGCAAAATTCAGTTATATCTATCCCAAAGATGGTACTCTTTGCCTTGCAGTATTTTATTGCCTCCTAAGCATGTACATATCGGAAGACAATGACTGACATTGCATTTTAACATTTAACCACATGACTTACGGTTAAATGATCGTCAATTTTACAGATAGTTAGAAAGCATCATCAGGTTGACAGTTTATTGAGAGCAACTGAAACATGAGAAGACTGTAATTCTCAGGGACAAAAAGCTCGAAAGAGCCTTGGAAAACACCCACGCCTAACCCAGGATGAAATGTTTAGTCCACAGTATTATTGGATGGTGTTGTTTCACTGTACCATGTTATATTTTCTTCAGTATGTTTTTTACTAGTGTTGTTACTATGTGTTTTTAACTAAAAAAATTTCTTTACCAGTTTTTTAGTAAGAGTTTATATGTATAATAAATTAGATTTTGGGGGTTTCAAATTCAACAATTATTTCTTTGGTTTATTTGATATTATCTCCATAGCTCTTTTCCTTATGGTTTGAAAAAAAAAAGCCAAATTTAAATTGGTGATGTATAATAAAAGTCCAATGTAGAGAACCAAACTAGATGGTTTAATTCTACCGAAGTCATGAACAAAAGCACCTATAAAATTAACTTGTTTGCATACACATTTATTTCTTTGTTAACATTTTAATTTATAGCATTTGTTTAACCCGTAGCTGCTCTCTCCTTCCTCATCTATGGTGGTCTCCAACCTGAGAAACATATCTGCACAAATTGTGTTAATGGTATAGACTAGATCAGTCCAAGTCGTTGTTCTCTGGAAGCCATCAGTCAAATAGAGAGCCTCAGCAGGTGATGAGTGCAGGGAAGATGAATTAGGTCACTAACCTTGTGGTGTTGATTTCCCACCTTCCTCTTTGTAGGTCACATAGGTCTCTCTGTTTTCCCAAGCCTAAGGACACAGCTTCTCTCAAAAGAGCCATCTCCACAGGATATTTTCCTCCCTGGGTTCCAAAAAGTTCTCTCCTTTTACCCCATAAAGAATAGCAATGGCAACCCTCACTATTAACAGCCCCAGGATACTGCACTATTACCTGTAGTTTCCTTTTTCGCTGCCCATAAGTTTGAATGAGTCATTTGTTTCCTCTGGGGTCATGAATGACAATAATAAAAAATATGATAGAGATTCATTTGATATATTTTATTATATGATAGAGATTCACTTGATATATTCTATTAAATCCGTTTTTGTTGTTGTTGTTGTTGTTGTTGTTGTTTTTTGAGAAGGAGTCTTGCTCTGTCACCCAGGTTGGAGTGCAGTGGCTCAATCTCCGCTCACTGCAAGCTCCGCCTCCCCGGTTCATGCCTTTCTCCTGCCTCAGCCTACTGAGTAGCTGCAACTACAGGCGCACACCACCACGCATGGCTAATTTTTTTTTTTTTTTGTATTTTTAGTAGAGACGGGGGTTTCATCGTGTTAGCCAGAATGGTCTTGATCTCCTGACCTCGTGATCCGCCCACCTCGGCCTCCCAAAGTGCTGGGATTACAGGCCTGAGCCACCAAAATTGAGGATGTGTTTTCTGCATTTAAGTTAAAATAAAGAAAACTAAATGCAAAGTAAACAGGGGAAGACCTTTTTCATACTCCCACACCTCTGTGCTGTCCAGAAGTACCCACTATTTACCATTTCCCACGTATGCACTAGGCCTATTTCTATTGACTCACACACACACTTGCAGATAATTTGTTCTCTTCGGCATACTGAGATAACATGATATATATTTTTCTGTGATTTGCCTTTAAATAGTCCTCTATTGATGGCCATTTAGATTTATTAAACTTTTTATTTTTTTTAAATTTATTTATTATTATTATACTTTAAGTTGTAGGGTACATGTGCATAACGTGCAGGTTTGTTACATATGTATACTTGTGCCATGTTGGTGTGCTGCACCCATCAACTCGTCATTTACATCAGGTATAACTCCCAATGCAATCCCTCCCCCCTCCCCCCTCCCCATGACAGGCCCCGGTGTGTGATGTTCCCCTTCCCGAGTCCAAGTGATCTCATTGTTCAGTTCCCACCTATGAGTGAGAACATGCGGTGTTTGGTTTTCTGTTCTTGTGATAGTTTGCTAAGAATGATGGTTTCCAGCTGCATCCATGTCCCTACAAAGGACACAAACTCATCCTTTTTTATGGCTGCATAGTATTCCATGGTGTATATGTGCCACATTTTCTTAATCCAATCTGTCACTGATGGACATTTGGGTTGATTCCAAGTCTTTGCTATTGTGAATAGTGCTGCAATAAACATACGTGTGCATGTGTCTTTATAGCAGCATAATTTATAATCCTTTGGGTATATACCCAGTAATGGGACGGCTGGGTCGTATGGTACATCTAGTTCTAGATCCTTGAGGAATCGCCATACTGTTTTCCATAATGGTTGAACTAGTTTACAATCCCACCAACAGTGTAAAATTGTTCCTATTTCTCCACATCCTCTCCAGCACCTGTTGTTTCCTGACTTTTTAATGATCGCCATTCTAACTGGTGTGAGATGGTATCTCATTGTGGTTTTGATTTGCCATGCTCATGGATAGGAAGAATCAATATCGTGAAAATGACCATACTGCCCAAGGTTATTTATAGATTCAATGCCATCCCCATCAAGCTACCAATGAGTTTCTTCACAGAATTGGAAAAAACTGCTTTAAAGTTCATATGGAACCAAAAAAGAGCCCGCATCTCCAAGACAATCCTAAGTCAAAAGAACAAAGCTGGAGGCATCACGCTACCTGACTTCTAACTATACTACAAGGCTACAGTAACCAAAACAGCATGGTACTGGTACCAAAACAGAGATATAGACCAATGAAACAGAACAGAGTCCTCAGAAATAATACCACACATCTACAGCCATCTGATCTTTGACAAACCTGACAAAAACAAGAAATGGGGAAAGGATTCCCTATTTAATAAATGGTGCTGGGAAAATTGGCTACCCATAAGTAGAAAGCTGAAACTGGATCCTTTCCTTACTCCTTATACGAAAATTAATTCAAGATGGATTAGAGACTTAAATGTTAGACCTAATACCATAAAAATCCTAGAGGAAAACCTAGGTAGTACCATTCAGGACATAGGCATGGGCAAAGACTTCATGTCTAAAACACCAAAAGCAACAGCAGCAAAAGCCAAAATTGACAAATGGGATCTCATTAAACTAAAGAGCTTCTGCACAGCAAAAGAAACTACCATCAGAGTGAACAGGCAACCTACAGAATGGGAGAAAATTTTTGCAATCTACTCATCTGACAAAGGGCTAATATCCAGAACCTACAAAGAACTCAAACAAATTTACAGGCCGGGCGCGGTGGCTCACGCCTGTAATCCCAGCACTTTGGGAGGCCGAGGCGGGCGGATCACAAGGTCAGGAGATCGAGACCATGGTGAAACCCCGTCTCTACTAAAAATAGAAAAAATTAGCTGGGCGCAGTGGCGGGCGCCTGTAGTCCCAGCTACTCGGGAGGCTGAGGCAGGAGAATGGCCTGAACCCGGAAGGCAGAGCTTGCAGTGAGCCGAGATTGCGCCCCTGCACTCCAGCCTGGGCGACAGAGCGAGACTCCGTCTCAAAAAAAAAAAAAAAAAAAAAAAAAAAATTTACAAGAAAAAAACAAACAACCCCATCAAAAAGTGGGCAAAGGATATGAACAGACATTTCTCAAAAGAAGACATTCATACAGCCAACAGACACATGAAAAAATGCTCATCATCACTGGCCATCAGAGATTTATTAAACTTTCACACTGTTACCAACAGTAATGTGATGAACATCAACCTATCAATAAATTCCTCCAAAATTTTTACTTAAGATTATGCTCTTAAACAACTTTATTAAATTTCTGATCTAGTGATTAAATTTCATCTGGAGTTTGAATTCATCTTCCAGCCCAGTAAAAGTTTCTGATCTTAAATTCACGTAATATTGTAACTACAGAATGTATTATTTCTTTATCATTCACATCATACACACTAATATCTTATTCATTTTTAATATTAACAACTTGCCAGAAAAATTTTTAAAGGCTTAAAAATGTATAGTAGGGGTTCAAAGTAAGTATTGTCAGCTACATTTCATGTTATCTTTGTTTTTGAACATGAGCATTTTATAGAAAGACTGACTAAAGAGTGAAATGTTGCTCGGGATATTTGTACAATGTTTTATGAAAGAATATGGGGAAAATATTTGATAAAAAATTTGCATGAGCTTTGACAACTACACAAGAATTCCACTTTTAGCTAAATTTAAGTAGTTATAATTTTACAAAAAAATAACTATAGAACCAGGAATTCAAAAATAGAGACAACATTTATATGACAAATAAAGGTTTAAATTATTTTAAAGTTTGAAGAGATTTTATACATTTAAAGAATGTGGTCAGGCATGGTGGGGTTCGCACCTGTAATCTCAGCACTTCTGGAGGCCAAGGTGGGTGGATCACTTGAGCTCAGGAGTTCGAGACTAGCCTGGTCAACAGGGTGAAACCCCCTCTCTACTAAAAATACAAAAAATAAATTACCCAGGCATGGTGGCGTATGCCTTCGAGCTACTTGGGAGGCTAAGGCAGGACATTGTTTGAAGGCAGGAGGCAGAGGCAGCAATGAGCCAAGATCATGCCACTGCACTCCAGCCTAGGCAACAGGGTGAGACTCCATCTCAAGAAAAAAAAAAAAAAAAAAGGAAGAAGAATGCCTTTCAAACACTTATTTTTATTTTTAGTGAATATAAAATTTAAGTTAGTCTTCATTAGTAGATATCACCAATAGTACATAGTGATCAGCAGTATTCAAATTTTTTTGTGTTTATTTCTGTACAATTATTCAAATAAATAAGCAAGTTCATATTCACAAGAAAATAATTAGAAAATAAAATACAGTTATTCTCTTACTCGTACTTTCAAAATCAAAGTCTTAAAGATTCAAAATCAAAGACTTAAAGATCATTTAGAGCTTTATCACAACTGTGGTTCATGGAACGGTGGTTAAATAAGTTTGCTTGATGAAAAACATATAAAATATTTAGACATGTAACACTTCTTTATTTAATAGGTAATCATAATCAAGACAGCTAACTAGAAATACAGTGTTGAAGATATATAGATATATACATGTGTATGTGTATAGTCCCAATTAGTTGATATCAGTGATACTACATACTTATCAGCAGTGCTCAAAATGTCCTATGTACATACACACATACATTTGTATATATAAAAGGTGAGCTATTACTAGAGAATTTCTTTGAGCTTTAGCAACTGTAACATACTTTTTAATTTTACATTCTTTATGGATGTTTTCTCTATGCCTTGCAACCATCATGAAATATAGTTACTAGGTTGGTGCACTAATGGCAAAAACCACAATTACTTTTGCATCAACTTAATACAATGTGTGAATCTGATGTTGAAGATACAGAGGATAAGAAATTAAAATGCCTAAGATTATACAGCCTGCAAGCAGACCTTAATATGAATGCAAGTTTCTCCTCTTTGAAGAAGTCTCCTCTCTTCAAACACCCTGTTCTTTGAACTGCCAGTGTGCTTTACACACTAGACAGACTCTTTGCCTATGAAGAGAATTTAGTCTCTAGTAAGACTAATGACACATGGAAGAATACTATTTTTTTCCATCCCTGACCATGTGGCATTTCCAAATTTAAGTCTAAAGGAAGGAATGACTCTATAGGACAAAAATAATAAATATATGCGATTTTGGAGTTTTGAGTTTCAAAAACTAGTCTTGACTGGGATGGGGATGAGGAGTTAGCAGGGAAGAAATCAGACCTAATCAGTACATTGATAAGAATAAATAAAGATTCAACTATTCTGTGTTTATACCAGGAAATGATGCTTCAGAGAGTAGAGAGCCTAAGAGTGGAGTTTAGAGGCCAGTGGTTTCCCCATCAAAGAGCTCTGTGTCTCAGCCACTGATCACTCTGGCCACTAATCCAAGTCAATATGAGAGTTCCCAAAACTCCAGGTAGTTGGAAATAAGAGAGAAATGAATCATTTTCCCAATAAAACAGCAATGGAAACATTTGCTGTGAGTCTTAAGAGCAACAGGATTCACGCCAATGCACAGAGTCTAGGTAGCCAGTGAAAGATGAATGGAACAGTATCTGCTGGACTGATGACCACAACACATCCACAGGACCCTGAAATGAAGCAAGCTGTGAACTGCATCAAACATAATAAAGATACAAGTACTTCAGGAATCAGGCAAGCATTAGAAGAAAGGATTAATTAGTCAAAGAGGGAACCATCTGGTCTACTAAAAAAGTAGCGAAGTTTCATTTTTACTTATAGGATTTTACCTCACAGTTCTACATTGTTTCACTAAACAGAAATATTGAGTAACATTCATTTAATTGCTATAGTTAGAATAATTTTATTTCCTATTAAGCATGCTAAAATTAAAAGCATTCCATAGGTATTTCCCATTACCATCGTTAATGGCAATAAACTGAGAGACTACAACAGTGGGTTGTATAGAATGACATTTTTTGTATGTTTTTGTTTGCTTTCCCCTTTGTCTTAAAGCTTGTGACTAAAATAAATCAAACTGAACATGTGAAATAAAATCTACTTAGGTCCTATACTATATTATACCGTATGTGATAATTTACTTTTTATGGTTGTCCATTTTTATCAGCTGCCTGTACTTACTAAATTATAAATTCCATGAAGGCAAAGATCTTTGCCTGCAAAAATAATAACTTTTCTCTAACATTTGTAAAATGAATGAATGAATAAGCACATTATATAACACTTTTAATGATTTTACCTAGAAATATTGATTTTGACATTTTAGTTATCCTGAGACTGTAAACCTAAGATTCATTAATCTATAGAATTAGATTAATAACACAAGAGACTGCTGAGTAGACCAAAATAATACACTTTGATGATACTCTTATGAAAATAAGGGAATTTGTAAGCCAATGTGTCTAAAATTTCTTCTAAGTTGTGAAACATATTTGTGAAGTGTATTGTTTTGTCTCGTTTTTACATGAGACTATTTTGTTGTTCACTATTAATGGAGATAAAACAGAAAACAACAGTAAGTTCATCAAACGAAACAAAATTTGGTAACAAAAAGCTACATGCTGGTTCTTAGTAAATCTAATATTGTATTTAGAGTTACCAAACTAAAGTTATAGTACTAAATATTACTCTTGACATTCTATAAATGCTTGTAATTAGAAAGAGACCAAATAAATAATTTAGAACAAATGCTAGGGATGTAGCCATGGTGTTAGAATCAAAGTTGAAAGAACTTTTAAAATAGTTAGCTGTTATTCTTGCTTTCCTAAACTATTTCATTCTCTCCTGGTATGAGGACTTCAATTTTCCTTGAATAACCACGTCTCTCCTACTTTTGTAGGAGATTTGTGTGGGATTGATGCCAGTTCCAACAGTAGGCATGTGAACCACACCTGGCTTTTCAGAGCAGTACATATGCTTTCTGGCCATGAGGATTGGCCATAGCCCAAATCAGTTCCACGAATGCTATCCTAAGGCTTTTGCTGTACTAACTGGGAAAGAGATATTCTCTTTTGCCGACTCTGGTGTTGGCGAAAGGAAGCCTGGAGTTCCTGGGAAAGATGGTGTCAATACAGAGGAAAACCTACCTGAGAAAAGGGGATTTGGAAATGAAATATTGATGGTAATATCATACGCTTACTATGTATGGGATCTCACTCTAAGCACCTTATATGTATTAATACAACACCACTCGGAAAAAGATATTAGGCACATTAGCCAGTCAAGGATACTGAGGCCCAAGGGCATTAAGTAATGTGTGCATTATAGAGCTCAGCAAATATTTTCTCCACAATGAGAGAGTCAGGGTTGAATCTAGAGCCTACTACTCATTGTCCCTAATTCTTCATTGCCCACAGATTTCAGGGATAAATAGTTTTTTGCTGCAGAAACTAGGAAAAAAATACTCTCTTTCGCTGAGCTTGAATTTGGGAAAATGGAAACCTGGAATCATGAGCAATTGTGGCTCCAACACAGAAAAAAGTTGATCTAAAGTATGAGGATTTAGAAAAGATGTTTCTGAGGCTGACAAGGAGTAAATAGTTCATTTCTGGGATAATTGTTTTATAACTGCTTATTATAAAAATGTCATTTAATTGTGGCTTATTTTTAGTATTAAATCCCACTTTAACAACTTCATGAGTGGAATTCCAGTTGTGTAAAATTTATGTAACAACCCTCATATAGAACCATATAATTCAAGGAAACTCAACTAGAATTAGAATTTGTGATTTGTAAATTTGTCTTTAGCCATGCATGATGGAGCGGTCAAATCCAATTAAGTACAGATTTGCCAGACCTAAAAGAGCCATAGTCCAGAAGCAGTAAAAAGTCTTATACTTAAGTAGATTTGACTTAAATAAGTTGTTATTTCTTCTCTATCATACCACCACCTGTAAACACCTGTGTTGGTTATAGGACAGAATTGCTTATTCACCACCATACAGATTCTTCTGTTAAACTGTAGACCATATTTTAAATCCATTCTTGGAAAAGCTGTGAAACTACTGAAGGATTGGCCAGCCACAGTTTAAAAATAAGTTAATTATTGAGCAATTCCACCTGATGGCATCCATGTAGCTACATACCAAGAATCTGTGTATATGAGTAAACAAGTGAAACTAAGTTTATCTTCAGTAGAGGAGCTGCTCTTGAAAAATAACATGACAAGTTTACTGAGCAAAGCAGGAATATGAACTCCTTCAGATGGGTTAGCAAAGTAAGATCTACATGGTCATAATTTGTATGGCTTATCTAATGGATCTGTCCTACTTTTTATAGGATCCAGTAGTACTATTTGACTACCTCCAAAGTTAGATAATTAATGGAAAATTACCTTAAAACTTTAAGAATTTATTACTGCTCTTCAAACTATTCCATCTGAGAAGTATTAAATTGCTTCTTAAAGAATTCTGAGAAGTATTAAATTGCTTCTAAAGAAAGATGTAGCTTTTGTCCAAAAGCTACAACTCAAGGGATGAGATGACATGAACCACAGGGTCTCAACTTGCCACCCACCTTCTATCCTATGGTTTTGCTATGAATACTCAAACTTCTGTTTAATATTGCTTTCAGAGCTGCAAAAGACAGTTAAGTGGAAGTAAGGGGGGCCATGGGCTGGATTGATGCTAATCAAACTGTGATCCCAGGACCAGCAGCCCCAGCATCAACTGAGAGCTTGTTAGAAATGCAGAATCTCATATGCAACCCTGGACCTGTATCAGAATCTGCATTTTAGACTCCCAGGTGATTTGTATGCACGTTAAAGTGTAAGAGCAACCCAGAAATATTTCTCTAAGAATGTCACATGTCCTCAAAGTCTATATTTATGTACCTGTTAGTATCCCAACCTTTCTTTTTCTTCCTGCTGATTGCAGCATTTAACAAGAACTAATTGTAATTATAGATAACACTTATTTTATTGAAGGTTAACTATGTTTGCACTAAATATATTACCTAAATTACCTTATTTAATCTTAAAATTATTGCTTCTGAGATGTTATTTACTACACAGGGCAGTGATTCTTAAGCTTGAGCCTGCAACAGAATCGCCCAAAGGGTTCTTTAAGACACAGATTGCTTGGTCTACTCCTAGAGTTTCTGATACAACATATTTGGGGTAGGCCCCCATAATTGAATTTTACCAGGTACTCAGGTGATGCTGATTAGAGCCACCACCATAGAGGTCCCAAACACAAGTGCCTGTCAATTCAACTACTTGGGTCCACATCTCAGATATAGGCTATTTGTTCCTTACACTCTTTTAAAACAATTTACTGGTTAGTCCTAGAAGTTCTGTTTGTATTTCTCTCCTTCCCACAGTTGTTGCTGATTTTCTCTCTTCTTTCCCACATCTCCTGCAAAAGACAATGCACTTTTCCCCCTTTCTCTCTCTTTGTTATCCTTAAGTCTCAGACTTTCTGTCTTTGATGCTGTCAGTGCTAAGTATCACTGGGTAATGAGTATTTTTTGTATGTAAGAAACATTCCAGAAATCTCACAAGCTCTCAGAGCTTACTCTTTTGACTTTAATTACACATTTTAATATTGAATTCCTAGAGCCCTTTATATCCAAATAACTCAGAGTTACTTCAGAGGAAATAATGAATTAAAATTCACATATTTGTAAGAAAAAGAGATTGCTGAAGTACTTTCATCTACATTACTGCATTTGCTTCTCCCAAGAATCTTATTAAATAAACAAGGCAAATAAGACAATGCCAGAAATAATTAGAAAAGCTAGACACAAAGAAGCAACAGGAAAATATGTCTTAGTTTAGGAAGATCCTCCTTTATCAATGTCTATATTTCCATCCTTCCCTCCATGTTCAAATAGGGCCTTATACACATCTCAAAGCTAGGCATTAACTGCCAGATGGCTCTTAGGTTATATATGTATGTTTTTATAAAACATGAATAGTTTTGCTTTATTTATATAAACATTCTTCAGTAGGAAAGAGTTGTATTCATACTAGATTTTACCTAAAGAAACAAAGTGTTAGATGCTTGGAATAACACCCACATGGATATAAAAATAGACCAAAAATTCTTTAGATGAACAATTAATAGTGGGAATGCATACCTACTTTTTTTCTCTCATAGGTTTTGAATAGAAATTATTTACACAGAAGGCATACCCACTGCATTCAGCACTACAAAGAAGATAAATACTTTTAATCTCTTCCTTCAGGCCACTAACTCAATTAGTCCACTAACATTAAATTACAGAAGAATTAGGATAGTAGTTAAGATATCTTATCTAGCTTGCCATAAACTCATATATGTCTTAAAAATATATTTAATATTCTAAGAGAAGCATCCAGAATAACATTTAAATATATATTATTAGTAGAAGCTTTAGCTTAATCTGATCTATATTCATGTCAAAATGCAGATCCGTATGATCATGTGTAGAGTGCATATAGGGGTGGGTTCCTCAGGAGACTATTTAAGGGAATGTTGAGCTTCCTGGGAAAACTTATAATGGACTAGAGAATAAATCATTCTGGGAGTGTTGAAAAGAAAGGATGATTCTCAGAATGGCCCAAGACCCAGCCCACATGGAAGTCTCTCTATCTAGAGAGAGAAGCTGTGAATTAAGAAATAAAATAAAGTCTTCTGTTTTAGATTCCCTAGTGCAATGTGTTCGACATGAACATGCTTTGTCTCAACTCTGGATCTGTCTTCCCTTATGCCATGGAGAATACTGGAAAGGACATCATGCATCATTTTTACTTCTGATAGTTTCATGGAGCAGGGGCACCCCTGGAGTGCACTGGGGCTGGGAAGGAACATCACAGGCACACTGGATATGCTGGCTGACAGTGGTAGCACTATGCTGGCAGCTAAACAAGACTTACCTGTAATGAATCAAGAATCAGAGAAAGAGAGAAGGAAAATGTCTAAGGTCAGGTGAAAACCAAGAGTATTATGTTATTAAACACCCATGAGAAAGACAGTTTTTGACCTTTTTTAGACATTGTGGGCTCAGGAGGTGAATAATTAGTTTGAACAGAGATTGCAATTCCTACAGTGGATGGATTACGTGTACATTGAAGTTCCTAATTCACTCAAACTAAATTTAAATGCATGCATTATTTAGGGTTTTCCAGACAAACAAACCAACAAAGTCTGTGTGTGTCCAAAGGCAAGTCAGCTGGCAGAATTTCTTCTTGCTTGAGGAAAGTCAGTCTCTGCTCTATTAAGGACTTCAGCTGATTGGCTGGGGCCCAACCAAATTATGGAGGGCAATGTGTTTTACTCAAAGTCTAGCAATGTAAATGTTAATCTCATCCAGTAAACACCTTTACAGAAACATCCAGAATAATATTTGACCAAATATATGGGTGTCATGGCATAAAATTAACCACCGTGAGCCCTTCAACCACAAGGGCTAGAAGAAAATTCAATTTACCTCACTCAGTAACTTTTTTAACTTTTATTTTAGATTTAGGGGTACATGTGCAGGTTTGTTATATAGTTAAACTGGGCAACATACAACATAGCGGTTTCTTGTACAGGTTATTTAATCACTCAGGTACTAAGCCTAGTACTCAATAGTAACTATTTTCTGTTCCTCTCTCTCCTTCCACCTCCACCCTCAAGTAGGGCCCAGTGTTTGTTGTTCCCCTCTTTGCCTCTGTGTGTTCTCATCATTTAGCTCCCACTTCTAAGTGAGAACATGTGGTATTTAGTTTTCTGTTCCTGCATTAGCATGTTATGGATGATGACCTCCAGCTCCACCCACGTTCTTGCAAATGCTATGATCTCGTTCTTTTTATGACTGCATAGTAATTTAAACAATTTCATCGGGTAATACTTTCAGACAAATGCTTAGTATTGCCTATCCTCTGCTCTCTTTTAAAAGAGCAACAATGACTGCATGGGAGGGTGAGTACTTGCTTGACCTCATACCACTTAGGAAAATAATGGTATCTGTATTGGTCTCCTATCATTGCTGTAACAAATTACTACAAATTTGTTGGCTTAAGACAAAAAAAATTATAATACAGTTCTGAGGTCAGAAGTCTGAAATGGGTTCTATGGGGTGAAACCAAGGTATTGGAAGGTCTGTGTTCCTTTTGAGGGCTCTAAGGGGAGAATATGTTTCCTTGCCTCTTTCAGCTTCTAGAAGCCAGCTGCATTCCTTGATCCCTTCCTCTATCTCCTAAGTGCATCACTCTAACCTCTGCTTCCATCATCACTCTCCTTTCTCTCTCTGACCTTCCTATCTCCCTCATAAAATGACCCTTGGAATTCCATTTTTCCTACCCAAATAATGCAGGATAATCTCCTCATCTCAAGACCCTGAATTGGATCACATCTGTGGAGTTCCTTTGGCCATGTTAGGCAACATATTCACAGGTCTCAGGGATTAGGATGTACATATCTTTTGGGGAGTATTATTTGGTCTACCACAATGTCCTTCCACTTATAAGTGTCCCTGTACTGTTCTCTAATCCCATTGGCCACACTTACAACTAGGGAGGCGGTGAAATCTTGCACTGGTTTTCAACAACCAATTGTGTGTACATCTTATCTACTCACTCTTCCCTGATGACACATTGGTAGCTTAAAATGTGCCATTGTGAAACATAGGGAGATGCTACAAACCATAACTTTTATTCTCAGGAGAGCTGATGGTTAAAACTGACCAGCATACTATTACACACAACTATTTTCCACATGGTGATTGGGCTCCCTCCCTGACCTCTGTTGTACAAATCTGTGGCTGGTGAAGTCATATTCAGTTTTCTTGCTTTGGGAATGGTTCAACAGAGAATGAGTAACCTCCCATCTGCTGATGGGGCCCCACTTCTGCCCTCTTAGGTACTATAGTTACCCTGAGATCCAATTAGGACTCCTATCACCTGCTGGCTTGAGTGGTCTCACCAGTAGCCATTGCCCAGAGAGCCAGATCCTCCCTGATGCTGTAACCTCATCAAAGCCAGGGCCAGCTTTATGGCCCTGTAGTTTGTGCAATCATGGGCACAAGTTCCTGCACTCACAGTGACCCCATGCCTGTTTTAATTCTGTCACCATGAAATTATTATTATTATTTTGAGACAGAGTCTCACTCTGTCACCCAGGCTGGAGTGCAGTGGCATGGTCTCGGATCACTGCAACCTCCCCCTCCTGGGCTCAAGCAATTCTCCTGTCTCAGCCTCCTGAGTAGCTGGGATTACAGGTGCCCACCACTATACCCTGATGATTTTTGTACTTTTAGTAGAGATGGCATTTCGCCATGTTAGTCAGGCTGGTCTTGAACTACTGACCTCAAGTGATCCACCCACCTTGGCCTCCCAAAGTGCTGGGATTAACCCTGAAATTCTTAACAGATTTTTAGCAAGGGACTCTGCATTTTCATTTTGTAGTGGGCCCTACAAATTGTGTGGCTGGTCTCACTGACAGTCAGCATCCTCAGCCATATTTTAACAGAAACTTCTGGATACCTTTTACCCCCACACCATGTAGGAGACATAGCAGAGCTGCAGATTAATATTTAAACATACTAATCATAGTAGCACTCTCTCCCTCTGTTGGTTCACATGTTCCCATTTAGATAACTCATCACCTTTAGTTTTTGCATCCAGTCCTTTAGCTTACTCCCCATTTCATCTGCTCCTATCCCAAAAGGTTTTTGGTATATAGAATATGGAATAAGCCTTAGGTGAACAAATTGGGAGTAAGGATAATCTCTGGCCTAATAATTCTGGTCCTTGGGAATATACTGGCTGATGTCCACTGGGGTGTGGTTATTTGGGTGTTCAGCTAAGGGCATTCTGCCCTGTTTATTGTTGAAGCCCCACCGCTATAACTGAAGCTCATTTCATTTCCAGCTCTATCAGATAATAGGATATTTTCCTGGCTAACCTCATCCTATATTGATTGATTCATGTTGATGCTGCAAACCACCCTGAGTCTCTGCTACATCATTAAGCCAAGCCCATGTCTAGAAGGTGGGGTTTCCTTGCCCCTTACCATCCCAGGATCCAGAGCAGGACCAAAATTTCTCAACTCGGCTACAGAGGGCTTCACCATGTAAGAAAACAGAATATCTGAATCCCTCCTCTCTGCCAGATGCAACTGAAGAATACTCTAGAGTGCAAATTAAGCTCCTTCTGATCTCTTTGCTTTGCACAAACTCAACATATAAGGAAGAAGAGTCTTGGAGTCCTAAATGAGGTATGAGCCATAAAGCTCCTTCAGGCCTTGGCATCTCTATGAATCTCTTTAATGTACATACCTTGCCTCTCTGGGACTTCATGTCTTACTTCCTGTTTTCTCCTAATCTGCCCAACTCCTTTTAATTTTTAACATCTTCCCAAATCACATATGACAAACAAGTCTCTGGCATTGCTCATAAGAGTAAGTAATGCAGGAATACTTCAGATAACTTTATTCTGTTTTAAATTTTAAAATCTTTTAACTATTGGATTCCTAAAAACACCAGTTCCCATTAAAAACAAGAAACATGCATCTTCCATGATAATAAAAGGAGCATGATATTTGGTTTATACAAATTGATTGTAGTTGAACCTGAAAGAAATTAACATTATATGAGATTTGGTGGCTGACTACTATATTAAGTGAATTAAGGCAGTCATTGAACAGTGTAAGGGACAACAGGCAGATTTTTAAGCATCATTGTATAATTGATCTTATGTGATGGACAATGACAATATTATTATTGATAGATTTGCAACTTCTTTTTTTCATTTTTTAAATTTTTATTTTCATTATACTTTAAGTTCTAGGGTACACGTGCATAACGTGCAGGTTTGTTACATATCTATACCTGTGCCATGTTGGCGTGCTGCACCATCAACTCGTCAGCACCCATCAACTCGTCATTTACATCAGGTATAACTCCCAGTGCAATCGCTCCCCCCTCCCGCCTCCCCGTGATAGGCCCCGGTGTGTGATGTTCCCCTTCCTGAGTCCAAGTGATCTCATTGTTCAGTTCCCACCTATGAGTGAGAACATGTGGTGTTTGGTTTTCTGTTCTTGTGATAGTTTGCTGAGAATGATGGTTTCCAGCTGCATCCATCCATGTCCCTACAAAGGACACAAACTCATCCTTTTTTATGGCTGCATAGTATTCCATGGTGTATATGTGCCACATTTTCTTAATCCAGTCTGTCACGGATGGACATTTGGGTTGATTCCAAGTCTTTGCTATTGTGAATAGTGCCGCAATAAACATATGTGTGCATGTGTCTTTATAGCAGCATGATTTATAATCCTTTGGGTATATACCCAGTAATGGGATGGC
Source organism: Chlorocebus sabaeus (assembly GCF_047675955.1). Taxonomy (NCBI): domain Eukaryota; kingdom Metazoa; phylum Chordata; class Mammalia; order Primates; family Cercopithecidae; genus Chlorocebus; species Chlorocebus sabaeus. The sequence goes on from NC_132918.1 coordinate 67,525,106, forward strand.
TGGGTCATACCGTACTTCTAGTTCTAGATCCTTGAGGAATCGCCATACTGTTTTCCATAATGGTTGAACTAGTTTACAATCCCACCAACAGTGTAAAAGTCTTCCTATTTCTCCATATCCTCTCCAGCATCTGTTGTTTCCTGACTTTTTAATGATTGCCATTCTAACTGGTGTGAGATGGTATCTCATTGTGGTTTTGATTTGCATTTCTCTGATGGCCAGTGATGATGAGCATTTTTTCATGTGTCTGTTGGCTGTATGAATGTCTTCTTTTGAGAAATGTCTGTTCATATCTTTTGCCCACTTTTCGATGGGGTTGTTTGCTTTTTCTTGTAAATTTGTTTGAGTTCTTTGTAGGTTCTGGATAATAGCCCTTTGTCAGATGAGTAGATTGCAAAAATTTTCTCCCATTCTGTAGGTGGCCTGTTCACTCTGATGGTAGTTTCTTTTGCTGTGCAGAAGCTCTTTAGTTGAATTAGATCCCATTTGTCAATTGTGGCTTTTGCTGCTGTTGCTTTTGGTGTTTAGACATGAAGTCCTTGCCCATGCCTATGTCCTGAATGGTATTACCTAGGTTTTCTTCTAGGATTTTTATGGTATTAGGTCTAACATTTAAGTCTCTAATCCATCTTGAATTAATTTTTGTATAAGGAGTAAGGAAAGGATCCAGTTTCAGCTTTCTACTTATGGCTAGCCAATTTTCCCAGCACCATTTATTAAATAGGGAATCCTTTCCCCATTTCTTGTTTTTGTCAGGTTTGTCAAAGATCAGATGGCTGTAGATGTGTGGTGTTATTTCTGAGGACTCTGTTCTGTTCCATTGGTCTATATCTCTGTTTTTGTACCAGTACCATGCTGTTTTGGTTACTGTAGTCTTGTAGTATAGTTTGAAGTCAGGTAGCGTGATGCCTCCAGCTTTGTTCTTTTGACTTAGGATTGTCTTGGCAATGTGGGCTCTTTTTTGGTTCCATATGAACTTTAAAGCAGTTTTTTCAATTCTGTGAAGAAAGTCATTGGTAGCTTGATGGGAATGGCATTGAATCTATAAATTACCTTGGGCAGTATGGCCATTTTCACGATATTGATTCTTCCTATCCATGAGCATGGTATGTTCTTCCATTTGTTTGTGTCCTCTTTTATTTCACTGAGCAGTGGTTTTTAGTTCTCCTTGAAAAGGTCCTTTACATCCCTAGTAAGCTGGATTCCTAGGTATTTTATTCTCTTTGAAGCAATTGTGAATGGAAGTTCATTCATGATTTGGCTCTCTGTTTGTCTGTTACTGGTGTATAAGAATGCTTGTGATTTTTGAACATTAATTTTGTATCCTGAGACTTTGCTGAAGTTTCTTATCAGCTTAAGGAGATTTTGGTCTGAGAAAATGGGATTTTCTAAATATACAATCATGTCATCTGCAAACAGGGACAATTTGACTTCTTCTTTTCCTAACTGAATACCTTTGATTTCTTTCTCTTGCCTGATTGCCCTAGCCAGAACTTCCAACACTATGGTGAATAGGAGTGGTGAGAGAGGGCATCCCTGTCTTGTGCCAGTTTTCAAAGGGAATTGTTCCAGTTTTTGCCCATTCAGTATGATGTTGGCTGTGAGTTTGTCATAAATAGCTCTTATTATTTTGAGATACGTTCCATCAATACCGAATTGATTGAGCGTTTTTAGCATGAAGGGCTGTTGAATTTTGTCAAAGGCCTTTTCTGCATCTATTGAGATAATCCTGTGGTTTGTGTCTTTGGTTCTGTTTATATGCTGGATTATGTTTATTGACTTGCGTATGTTGAACCAGTCCTGCATCCCAGGGATGAAGCCCACTTGATCATGGTGGATAAGCTTTTTGATGTGCTGCTGAATCCGGTTTGCCAGTATTTTATTGAGGATTTTTGCATCGATGTTCATCAGGGATATTGGTCTAAAATTCTCTTTTTTTGTTGTGTCTCTGCCAGGTTTTGGTATCACGATGATGTTGGCCTCATAAAATGAGTTAGGGAGGATTCCCTCTTTTTCTATTGATTGGAATAGTTTCAGAAGGAATGGTACCAGCTCCTCCTTGTACCTCTGGTAGAATTCAGCTGTGAATCCATCTGGTCCTGGACTTTTTTTGGTTGGTAGGGTATTAATTAATGCCTCAATTTCAGAGCCTGCTATTGGTCTATTCAGGAATTCAGCTTCTTCCTGGTTTAGTCTTGGGAGAGTGTAAGTGTCCAGGAAATTATCCATTTCTTCTAGATTTTCTAGTTTATTTGCGTAGAGGTGTTTATAGTATTCTCTGATGGTAGTTTGTATTTCTGTGGGGTTGGTGGTGATATCCCCTTTATCATTTTTTATTGCATCTATTTGATTCTTCTCTCTTTTCTTATTAGTCTTGCTAGCGGTCTGTCAATTTTGTTGATCTTTTCAAAATATCAACTCCTGGATTCATTGATTTTTTGGAAGTTTTTTCGTGTCTCTATGTCCTTCAGTTCTGCTCTAATCTTAGTTATTTCTTGCCTTCTGCTAGCTTTTGAATGTGTTTGCTCTTGCTTCTCTAGTTCTTTTAATTGTGATGTTAGAGTGTCAATTTTAGATCTTTCCAGCTGTCTCTTGTGTGCATTTAGTGCTATAAATTTCCGTGTGCACACTGTTTTAAATGTGTCCCAGAGATTCTGGTATGTTGTATCTTTGTTCTCTTTGGTTTCGAAGAACATCTTTATTTCTGCCTTCATTTCGTTATGTACCCAGTAGTCATTCAGGAGCAGGTTATTCAGTTTCCATGTAGTTGAGCGGTTTTGATTGAGTTTCTTAGTCCTGAGTTCTAGTTTGATTGCACTGTGGTCTGAGAGACAGTTTGTTATAATTTCTGTTCTTGTTCATTTACTGAGGAGTGCTTTACTTCCAATTATGTGGTCAATTTTGGAATAAGTGTGATGTGGTGCTGATACGAATGTATATTCTGTTGATTTGGGGTGGAGAGTTCTGTAGATGTCTATTAGGTCTGCTTGCTGCAGAGATGAGTTCAATTCCTGGATATCCTTGTTAACTTTCTGTCTCGTTGATCTGTCTAATGTTGACAGTGGGGTGTTGAAGTCTCCCATTATTATTGTATGGGAGTCTAAGTCTCTTTGTAAGTCTCTAAGGACTTGCTTTATGAATCTGGGTGCTCCTGTATTGGGTGCATATATATTTAGGATAGTTAGCTCTTCCTGTTGAATTGATCCCTTTGCCATTATGTAATGGCCTTCTTTGTCTCTTTTGATCTTTGATGGTTTAAAGTCTGTTTTATCAGAGACTAGTATTGCAACTCCTGCTTTCTTTGGTCTCCATTTGCTTGGTAGACCTTCCTCCATCCCTTTATTTTGAGCCTATGCATGTCTCTGCATGTGAGATGGGTCTCCTGAATACAGCAAACTGATGGGTCTTGACTCTTTATCCAGTTTGCCAGTCTGTGTCTTTTAATTGGAGCATTTAGTCCATTTACATTTAAGGTTAAGATTGTTATGTGTGAACTTGATCCTGCCATTATGATATTAACTGGTTATTTTGCTCGTTAGTTGATGCAGTTTCTTCCTAGCCTAAATGGTCTTTACATTTTGGCATGTTTTTTCAATGGCTGGTACCGGTTGTTCCTTTCCATGTTTACTGCTTCCTTCAGGGTCTCTTGTAAGGCAGGCCTGGTGGTGACAAAATCTCTAAGCATTTGCTTATCTGTAAAGGATTTTATTTCTCCTTCACTTATGAAACTTAGTTTGGCTGGATATGAAATTCCTTTGTTTAAAATTCTTTTCTTTAAGAATGTTGAATATTGGCCCCCACTCTCTACTGGCTTGGAGAGTTTCTGCCGAGAGATCTGCTGTTAGTCTGATGGGCTTCCCTTTGTGGGTAACCCAACCTTTCTCTCTGGCTGCCCTTAAGATTTTTTCCTTCATTTCAACTTTGGTGAATCTGGCAATTATGTGTCTTGGAGTTGCTCTTCTCGAGGAGTATCTTTGTGGCGTTCTCTGTATTTCCTGAATTTGAATGTTGGCTTGCCCTACTAGGTTGGGGAAGTTCTCCTGGATGATATCCTGAAGAGTGTTTTCCAGCTTGGTTCCATTTTCCCCCTCACTTTCAGGCACCCCAATCAGACGTAGATTTGGTCTTTTTAAATAATCTCATACTTCTTGCAGGCTTTGTTCATTTCTTTTTCTTCTTTTTTCTTCTCACTTCATTTCATTCATTTGATCCTCAATCGCTGATACTCTTTCTTCCAGTTGATGGAGTCGGTTACTGAAGCTTGTGCATTTGTCACGTATTTCTCGTGTCATGGTTTTCATCTCTGTCCATTCATTTATGGCCTCCTCTGCATTAATTACTCTAGTTATCAATTCTTCCACTTTTTTTTCAAGATTTTTAGTTTCTTTGCACCAGGTACGTAATTCCTCCTTTAGCTCTGAGAAGTTTGATGGACTGGAGCCTTCTTCTCTCATCTCGTCAAAGTCATTCTCCGTCCAGCTTTGATCCGTTGCTGGAGATGAGCTATGTTCCTTTGCAGGGGGCGATGCGCTCTTATTTTTTGAATTTCCAGCTTTTCTGCCCTGCTTTTTCCCCATCTTTGTGGTTTTATCTGTCTCTGGTCTTTGATGATGGTGACGTACTGATGGGGTTTTGGTGTGGGTGTCCTTCCTTTTTGTTAGTTTTCCTTCTAACAGTCAGGGCCCTCAGCTGTAGGTCTGTTGGAGATTGCTTGAGGTCCACTCCAGACCCTGTTTGCCTGGGTATCAGCAGCAGAGGCTGCAGAAGATAGAATATTGCTGAACAGCGAGTGTACCTGTCTGATTCTTGCTATGGAAGCTTCCTCTCAGGGGTGTACTCCACTGTGTGAGGTGTGGGGTGTCGGTCTGCCCCTAGTGGGGGATGTCTCCCAGTTAGGCTACTCAGGGGTCAGGGACCCACTTGAGCAGGTAGTCTGTCCATTCTCAGATCTCAGCCTCCATGTTGGGAGATCCACTGCTCACTTCAAAGCTGTCAGACAGAGTCGTTTGCATCTGCAGAGGTTTCTGCCGCTTTTTTGTTGTTGTTGTTGTTGTTATTTAGCTGTGCCCTGTCCCCAGAGGTGGAGTCTACAGAGACAGGCAGGTTTCCTTGAGCTGCTCTGAGCTCCACCCAGTTGGAGCTTCCCAGCTGCTTTGTTTATCTACTTAAGCCTCAGCAATGGCGGGCGCCCCTCCCCCAGCCTTGCTGCTGCCTTGCCACGAGATTGCAGACTGCTGTGCTAGCAATGAGGGAGGCTCCGTGGGTGTGGGACCCTCCCAGCCAGGTGTGGGGTATAATATCCTGGTGTGCCCGTTTGCTTAAAGCACAGTATTGGGGTGGGAGTTACCCGATTTTCCAGGTGTTGTGTGTCTCAGTTCCCCTGGCTAGGAAAAGGGATTCCCTTTCCCCTTGCGCTTCCCAGGTGAGGAGATGCCTCGCTCTGCTTCAGCTCTCACTAGTGGGGCTGCAACAGCTGACCAGCACTGATTGTCAGGCACTCCCTAGTGAGATAAACCCAGTACCTCAGTTGAAAATGCAGAAATCACCTGTCTTCTGGGGCTCGCGCTGGGAGTTGGAGACTGGAGCTGTTCCTATTCGGCCATCTTGCTCCGCCCCGATTTGCAACTTCTTAATTGCCCTGATTTGATCATTACACATCGTATGAATGTATAAAAATATCACGTGTACCCCACAAATATGTATAATTATTGTGTATCAATAAAAATAAATAAAAAGAGCTATGTGAGAGAAGTACAGAAAAACATTATTGATTGATTGCTGTGGTAAGAAAATTATTTCAGAATCAGGCACATGGGATGGGGGTCTCTGCTTTGATTTTTTTTCCCATCAGAAATGAAATGAATTAAAATAATCCTTGATGCTTGTGAGAACATTATATACTATTAAGATTTTTTTTCTGGAACTAAAGAGATTTCTTAAGGAAATTCTATATGAAGGGAAGGAAAATATTTTATGGCAGTAGGAATAAAAACAGAATAGCAAGAATTACAAACACTGCGACACTTTTGTTAGTGATTAGACAAAAGGGGTCCTTGACTAGTAGAGTAAGTAAAACTAGCCTGCCAGGATTATGAGCATAAATTACTATCTACTGAACACCCATAACACGTGTTAGCTTATTCTGACACTTTCCTGATTGTCTCAAATGTAAGAACTCCTGTTAAAATAGTTAAATAATAAAGAGAACATGTCCCTACTTTTATAAGATTGTAATTTTTCTGCCACAAAAAATTGGATGTTGGTAGAACTATGTGTGATTCTCCAAAATCTTATATTGTCTCCATTAAACAACAATGGAGAGCAGTCACTTCTCAATTTTTGTTAAAATAAGGATAATAGAGTTTGTTGTTAAAAGTTTTTAATTTGGGTCTCATTTACAGTTAATAACAGGTAAATTACACATAAGGAAAGTTAAGAGTATTCAAAATAGTATTCAGATACCCCAGGGTAAAAATCAGTTTATCAAAGACTTTGAATTTCAGATGCAGGATGAAATGAAAAGAAAAACATGTAAGACATTTTGTTCCAGTAACTCCCATGTATGACATCCTAGACTAGGGACCCTAACACATATGCGACTGGTATGGGAAAAGAATAAAGGAGACATAATAGAACACTTGGCACTAACACATTCTTTAAGAATTGTACAATGAGTATTTATCAGGTTAAAAACGTAAATGTGCTTCTAGGAAAAAAATTACTACCATATGAAGACACCATCCTCAAGTGAAGGTGTAACAAGAAACAAGAAAAACACATAAAATATTGCTGAAAAGAAGTAATTTTAGAACTTTATAATGAAGTCAGAACTTTATAATGATGGTCAGAATGCCAAGCAAAAGAGCAAGACCAGATGCAAACTGTGGTGCACACAGCCCCCCTGCCCCTGCACAGATGGATTATATGCTCTTCAAGTTACCTGCAATGCTCAGGATTGATTCACAACCACCAGAGCTAGGTTTAGAGAGAGAGCGAGCTACTTGCTTTCCTGACTGGTAGATCGATGACAGTCCCTAAAACATCGCTGAAAATATAACAAGAAGGAATCACTTTGATGAGTCTCTTGGGCTGGCAATTAGTCTTCCCCCAGCACATGCTAGAATACAAACAGATGGTCATGAAAATCCCTCTATAGCAGACTTTTCCTTGCCGACTGAGGTATGTAAACTGAGCCGCAGCCATCTCATTCCTCTTCCTCACCCTTTTTCCCTTATTGACTTTTTCTATTTCTAACCAAATGTTACTAACTAAATGTTAGATTCTCATTTAAAGGACCGAATGCATCCCAGGAAATCTGAATTTTCACAAAGCATCCAGGGTGATTCTGAATCAGGGATTTTAAAGACCAAAAGTCAGAGAAACACTCTACTCATCAACATCTGATTTTGCTTTGTCCACTTCATTTAAACAATTTCTCAAAGATAATCTGTCATTTTACAAGTTCCAGATCTCCCACAGAGGGTGCCTATTTTAACCTCTCTCAAAAAACTCTTCAGCACACCATAGACAACCACTTCCTCTTTTTTTCAAACTCTCTCCTCCTTTGGCTTCTGAATCAAGGAGTATTCCAAGGTATTCTCCAGGCCTGATATCTATTGTAACATCATGAATATGGGTGTGGACTCTGGAGCCAGCTTGCCAGGCTCAGGGACTGGCCCCACTCCAGTTACATGACCTTTAGCAAATTTCTTTACTTTCCTTTGTACTAGTTTATGGTCTATATAATGCATACAAATAACTATATCTAAATCACAAAATAAGAAAATCACATTAATTATACACATAAAATTTTTAGAATACAATCTAGAACAATGTAAATGCATGAAAAATGTTATTCATCCTTTATATTTTTGATACCTTTATTATCTGCTTAGCAGACCCTTTGTCTTCCTCCTCCAAGACAAGAATTAAATTTTAAGTTTGTTTCCCCTTTTCTTCTTTCTGTTTTTTATTTTTTTATAACACCCTTAGATGTAGCTATTCTATCAGTGAGAGTAAGATCTAGGTCAGAATTCTTATTCTATACAGGAAGTGTTTTATTAAGTATTTGTTAAGGAAATTAAATATTCTTGTGTTCTGCTTTTATTACTTTCCATTTAAAAACTATAGATTTTTTAACCTCCTATGCATTGATTAGTTCACATATTCTCTAACTTTTTATACTTCTACTGAGTCACTGAAGTAAAATCTTGAAGTAAAAAATCACATTTTTTTCTCAAGTAAATTATTGAATTGAAATTTATGTATACATATTCACTCCTCTTAGGGTTAGAAAATGGGAAATGAGTAGAAAATACGACTTGTTCATATGTTTAATTTCAACCCTGTACCAGATACAAGTAGTTGTAAACAGACAATACGTATGTGGTTCAGTTTTTATCTTTGTACTTGCATACGTAGTGCCAGCCTTAATTGGAATAGAGTCTAGATGTCCTTTACAAAAGTTCCCTGGGAATAACTCTAATCTCACATATTTTTTAATTAGTGAGTAAGCAAAGTCAGCTTTACAAGTGATTCCAGGGGTGAGACGAAAGAGGGAATTACAGCACACATTACAAAACCAACAAATTCACAGTGGATGTGTCTGTTCCCTCTATCCTCTCCTATCCTTGACCTCATCCGGAGATTCCCTTTCTGACTTCTCTGGCTTATAACCCCCAGATTCATGGGTTCTTTATTTTCACCATTAGGCTGGGCAGGTGAGTTATATCTCAGCTTCCAACTGCACACTAGCATAAGTAAATTCATCACAATTTCCATTAAACAATGCACACCACCTTTAAGCCTACTTCAGAGTAATCTTAGAGATATTCTGAAGTTCTGTTGGAAACCTGAGTTATTGGGCCCTTTTTCCCTAACTTTATAGATTTCCTTACTTGTGTTTAGGTCCAGTGTTTTATCTCATTTTTATCCCATTTCTTTTACTTTTCCAGAAATCCCTCACTATTTTATTCTTAACAAGTTCACAGTGCTGCTATAGATCTATTTGCTTTTATTTTCAAGTTTCTTACAAAATATTATTGCAATTTTGGAAGCAAGGAAAGAGAAGACACGTATCTGGGCTGCTGTAAAGGTTTTTGAAAATTACTTTCTGATCTCTCCTTGAAAGACTCAAAATTAATATTTAAGGAATCTATTTAGTGAATTGAATCTGTAATACCATCTTACACACACACACACACACACACACACACACACACATTCATGCCATTGCTTAGCGTTTCTGAGAAACAAACAAAAAAGGTGGTGGTTAAGAGAAAGAGTGCCAGACCTGGTGTGGATCTGTAGAAACTAGAAGCCAGTTTCAAAAGGGCGGGCCTCAAAATGCAAAATAACTTGTTAAGGGCATAAGTCAAGAAAGAAAAATTCATACATACAAGAATCTCACCTTTATTACTACTAGCTCCGTTACCTTGGGAAAATTACTTCTAGGGGAAATATAAAGGAAGGAAAACAAAAGTTAGAAAGCTTATACTTTCAAATCTAGAAAAGTAGTGGAGTGATTACTTTCCTAAGATTATAGATAGGAAACACAGGGACTGGAATATGTTGGTGGTGGACATGATTAGTAACTGAAAGAGGCAAAAGATGAAGAAACGAGGTAGCTCTATGTGTACTAAACAGATTTGAAGTTCAGACATAAAAAATATATATTCTGCACTCTTATTTCATACTACCACTGCTATAAGCCAGCAATCCCTTCAGTTCTTCAAACTTCCCTAAACATACTCACTCCCACACATATACATGCAGAGATGCACAAATGAAAATCTCCTCTATGTCAAACAAATTATATTTCCAAGCTAAACGTTAAAAATTTAATTCATTCTCTTTTCTCTAATGGCTTCCCTGAATTTACACTTCATCTAGCGCTTCAAAACAATGGTCATGAAATACTAGAGTATACTTCATCTTGGCCAGAGTAAGCTCTTGGATGCTCTCCACAGGGGAGTTGGTCTAGATTATCAGGCTCAGATTGTAAAACCTCATCATTGTCCTAGCACACAGGGTTTCTTAGGGATAGAGACTGCATAAAGAAATCTCTGCATTGCAAAAGACGGTATCCTTCAATGGAATTCATATTAAGTCCAGGTAAAACAAATAGCCAGTGGCTGGAACTTTAAATAACTGACATGTTTTCTCTTTAGGGTGAAAAAAATTGGTAACAAAAGCCAGAAATATCCTCCAAATTTGAACACGGTAAAATTAGCATTTTTCACTTTCTTCTACATTTTTATCCTTCAATGATAAAAAATAAATTTAGTTCAAACAAGAACACAATGTCTTATTATATATTTTGGAATTTAAAATCAGCATTTTTTCATGGCCTCCCTTTGGCTGAGCTTCTAAAGGATGTGGTCAGTAGGAGAAAAGTATGAGGAAAGTGTCACATTTCAACATGTCATATACTGATATGGTTTGGTTGTGTCCCCAGCCAAAATCTCATCTTGAATTGTAATCCCCATAATCTTTACAATCCCCACATGTCAAGGGAGAGACCAGGTGGGGGTAATTGAATCATGGGGGCAGTTTTCCCCATGCTGTTCTTGTGATAATAAGTTCTCACAAGATCTGATGGCTTTATAAGTGTTTGATATCTCCTCCTGCGTCCATTCTCCTCCCTGCCAACTTGTGAAGAAGGTGCCTTGCTTCCCCTTTGTTTTTCATCATGATTGTAAGCTTCATGAGGCCTCCCAAGACATGTGGAACTGTGAGTCAAACCTTTTTCTTTTATAAATTACCCAGTCTCGGGCAGTTCTGTATAGCAGTATGAAAATTACTAATACATATACTAATGTAGATAAGGTATCATTAAGAAAGAAGTTACCATTATGAAATAAAATTGTGCCAAAAGAGATTACTGTGAAGCCACAAATGTTCTAGCAAGTTCTAATTTGTCTACTGACAGTCAACAAAAGCACAAATAGTCCTTGGAGATCAAAAGGTGAGACAAATTTATATATACATGATAAATATATGCATTAAATCAAGGCCTGAAGTACAATAAAAATCTACAAAGCTATTTTATTTTCATTAACAATCAATGTTGCAGGATAAGAAAATCTTGTAAACTGAAAATCTTCTGACACTTTAAACATCTTCTGGGGCAATCAATGGAAAGAAAAAAAAGAGAATAGATCAGTGAGAACTAGAAATTAAAATTTTATTTAGCTTTTCTGTTAAATGAAAGAAAATTTAATGCTAGCAGCATAGATAAGGGCAGCAATAATCTGGATTTATGTGCTACAAAACAATGAACACCAAAAGACTCTAGAATACTGGTAGATAAAACTGAATTATTTGATAGCAGTTTCAGCCCAATAAAAATAGAAAACCAGGCTTAAAATAACCCAAATATGACAAAGATAGTGTGAATAAAATAAAGCTGCCACGGTAGGTCAACTTGTTACTCAATCCTTCAACAAAGCATTAACAACAGCTTAAACCATGTTGAGCACATGAAATTGAATTAAATTAGTTGGCCATAGAAGCTTTAAACATCCTAAAAATTATGTTCCTTGTAATATGTCTTTCATAATGCTCTTATGAATCAAAGAACAATTTTTAATCTAATCTTCAAATTTCTGTTCTTAGCCAAAATCTCTTATGATACTTTAATACTTCATTCTATTCCTCATAATGTTAAAACTTTTCCATTATAGAATATATCACATAATTAGAAAACAAAATGGCAAATGTGAGTAAAATCTTAATGCTTACCTAGAAATCTCAACTCCACTACTAATTTCCTATGGTAATTAAAAAATATATATCATATAAGGTACTGATATATAAACATTGTTATAATACTTGTAAAATTGTACAAACAATATTTCTTAATCATACTTACTTGCATTCTTGTTGAATTGTGACAAAAATTTAGAAGTACATATCTTTGTAGAATTGTTGATTTTTAATTTACTTTTATAAATTTGTATGCAGTATATATGAAACCATATTATTTCTATCAGCAGAAAAATAATCTTTACTTGTAAAGCTCAATCGCATCATAAATATAAAAGCAGAGACCTTTTTAAAAGAGGAACTTAGTCATGCAGTCTGTATTGTTTCCTAGATCTATAATATTTATGAGAGAGTGAATCATGAAATCTCTGGAATATGGTAAAGTCAACACATTAAGTCAACTTCCAATATAAAATTCCCTTCTGCCACTTCTTTATTCACAACTTCAAAAAGCATGCTAACATAAAAAGACACATTTCTGGCATAATAGAGAATATATAGTGATAAATTATCAAATGATCTAATTATATGACTATTCTGTACAAAATATTGATGTAAATTAGAGTTGTTGATGTAAATTTAAGGAAAACATCAGCTTTGTTGTAATAATATAAGTTAAGTGATTTAAAAATGACATAAACTCAGTAACATAAGAAAATACCCAAACGTATGGTATAATTTTGTTGACAGTAGAATATAAGTTTGCCAGGGAGATTAATGGGTTGCCAATAATGTAGACCTGGGCAGTTCTGAAGACAAACAGCTGTACTGGCAAGTCTGTTAGGTTCTTTGATACTTGGCTATGTTATTTTCAAAATAGAGGTAATAAGACTTTGTAAGATTGTTGATTGGGGTTCAATAAATGATGTATATGAAGTACTTGGAGCAGTTGATACTAGTTTCCTTTTCATTTCTTTTGCATTTTTGGTGGCAAATCTTAACTCACAGATATCAAACAGAAAATAAAATTTAAAGGAAGTATTAAATTTTGTTGCATTTGCACAATAAAACACATTGTGCATACTTCTTACTGAGACTTTGAAGGAAACCAGAATATTTTACCCCAAAATATACTTCTTCGGCATATTTTAAGATGCTATTCAGAAGGGCTACAGACTACAGGAACAGCTTTGAAAAGCTGTCTTTTTGTGGGAGGGATTTACATCTGTATAGAAAATCTACTTTAGTAGACAACAGATGCAAACAGGCTTTCTCTGAGGCCCCCCTTATCTGCCTTACCCAAAACTAAGATTAACTCAAAGGAAAAAGAAACTAAAAGTCTGACCATTTTGAAGGTCTAACAGAGACATTTTACCACAGGCCACCATCTATACTTTCTGAGGGCAGCTCTGAGTTTACTCGAGAGATTTTTTATAGGCATATCAAGACAGCCCTGCCTGCCATGCTTTCCTTCCCTCACTCTCCTATTACCTGGGACTCCACCTCCCTTGCACTACCCAGAAGGCAGCCATTCTTTCCATAACCTCAGGGTAATGTATAAACTTCAACCATCTGACCTCTCCTTTGAGTCTCATATTTTGTATGGCTCCCAGGTTTATGCATGTTAATAAATCTGTATACTTTTTTATCTGTTAATCTATTGTCAATTCATGTCAACAGAATAAGAGTTGAACCTTCAGAGAGAGAGGACAATTCTCCTTAACAACTTTAAAAACATTGGTGGTGTCTTATTTGGATTCCCAAGAAGCAGACTCTAAGATGATTTTGTGTGCAAGTAGTGGACTGGCAATCCATATCTGTGAGGCATAAGAAAAGCAGTACAGAGTAGAGAGTGAGGTTAGACTGTGATAGAATTGAAACGGAGACATCAGCAAATCTGAAGCTGGAGTGGACTTTCAGAGATGTCCACCCACTTTTGAGGCAAGGAGCTGGGACTTTGTACCTCAGCATTGACTAGCCATTGGACACAGGCTGCTGAAGAAAGGAACAAGCTCAGAAGAGGTAGTTCCCATGAGCTGAAGGCAATGCTTGGGAAGGAATTTAGCAGGCAACATTCCTGACCGAGCTGGAGGGACCTTGGAGATTCTTGAATCACACAGATTCTTGAATCAATAAATTCTAGCACAGCATGAATTCAGGTAACGTAATACATTCTATATACCTTTATTTCTGTAAAATGTACATCGCTGTCAGAAACCAAAGTTAGTCTTAACTGCAGGAACAATAGCCTACTAATTAATTTGTATACATCAGATAGCTTTTCACTGTAATCTTCAGAAGATCATTTCCCTTAATAAGTGAGATGACATGTAAAACGCCATATTTTTCTCAGAAATGTGAAAAACATTTTAGATATGATAATGCTGTCTCTTATTTAATTTTTTTTGTAGTATATAATATAATATGCCTCAAGGCATATAATCACATAATGTTCACATATCAGATAATGGTATTTTACCTATTTAGACAATCCTTAAATGACTGCTAAAATTAATTCCATATGTATTATTTTATTTGCGTCCTTAAAAATAAAAAAAATACAAGGTTGGATACATTTAGGTAAAAGTCTCTATTGTTATATGTCTTTCTTGACATACCATATTTAATTATTTTCCATTTGAAATCTAACTTGTGGTGAAAATTTTGTGAAGATGAAAGTTCAAAGCGATCATTTTGCAATTGTGCATGTTTAAGGAAAAGAATCAAAGAACTCCCATATCTTTATCTAAATAACCTAAAAAGGATGATGTGCTTACTAAGAATTTACAGGATCTATTATTTGTACAAAGCAACATTTTTAGCTTGGTTTCTGTGTAGGTAAACAAATTACCATTAATAACTGTGTAAGGCTTGTAATTGGGTTCATTTCTTATTCCCAATAAGCCTGCAAAGGCCCATTTTAATAGTGGGGATATGGGGGATAGAAATAATATGTTTCTATATTAAGGTAAAGCACTAAGTCGCTTGTGAAATTTATGGTCTATAACTAGACCCACCTATAGTTATAGGTGAGCACGCCCTTTTACATACCACAGGTAATACAAAAGGAGCACTTGTTTTTTTTTGTTTTTTTTTTTGAGACGGGGTCTCACTCTGTTGCCAGGCTGTAGTACAGTGGTGCTATTTCGGCTCACTGCAACCTCTGCCTCCCGGGTTCAAGTAATTCTCCTGCTTCAGCCTCCCGAGTAGCCAGGACTACAGGCATGTGCCACCATGCCCAGCTGATTTTTGTATTTTTAGTAGACAGGGTTTCACCATGTTGGCCAGGATGGTCTCAATCTCTTGACTTCGTGATCTGGCCCCTGTGACCTCCCAAAGTGCTAGGATTACAGGCATGAGCCAATGCGCCTGGCCAAAAGGAACACTTTTTAAAGGGAGTTGAGAAAGACCAAAGGGCAGAGGAGTGGGCTATCATCTACAATGTGCCCAAAGGAATTTTTTTTTTTTTTTTTTTTTGAGAGTGAAACCACTTACAGTTTTTCTTCCTGGACAAAAGTCATCCCAAATGGATAAATTGTCTCCCCTCTGTTGTATAACCCTTTAATTACAACACCCTTTCACCTGAAAATCCTCAGAAAAGTATGGTACAGCCATAGGACCTCACGTGGCAGTGTCATGGGAAATAAAGGGTCAGGATAATTTTTATTTCAAAGCAGGGTAGTTTGACGCTAAAAAAGGAATGAGCTATCAAGCCATAAAAAGACACAGAGAAAAGTTACATGCATATTACGAAGTGAAAGAAGCCAATATAAAAAGGCTACATGGTATGTGATTCAAACTTTATGATATTCTGAAAAAGTCAAAATCATGGGGACCACAGGAAGATCAGTGCTTATGAGGGAGGAAAAGATGAATAGGCAGAGTACAGAGGACTTTTAGGGCAGCAAAACTATTCCGTATGATATTGTGATGTTGGATACATGTCATTACACATTTTGTAAACCCATGGAATGTACACCACCAGTGGTAAACACTAATGTAAACTATAGACTTTGGGTGATAGTGATGTGTTGATGCAGGTTAATCAGTTGTAACAAATGTAGCACTGTTGTGCCTGGTGTTGATAGTGGGGAAGGTTGTGTGTGAAGGAGAGGATATATGGGAACTTTACTTTCCACTCAGTTATGCTTGAACACAAAAACTGTTCTTTAAAAATAGTCCATTAAGAAAAAAAGCAGAGTAGTCTGGTCTATGTCAAACACTGGTCTGATGGCTGTAGAAAGATGACAATTTACTATGCTAGGACCCTTATGGGAGCTGATCAGTTGCAAAATAATGTGTGACCTGACAGAGGGCTGGATAAGGCAAAAAAGACCCAACAAAATCGTGTGGGAAAATATTTTTATCTGTATTCCCACTTATAAATACCTACCGATGGCACTTGGCAGTATTTAAGAAATTCTTATCCTATCAAATGTTAGGGTTTGAAATGAATTAGGTTTGCTTTCCTAAGTCTGAGATCTAGTACAGGAATATAGGATTTATCCTAATGCTCAAAAAGTTGATTAAATCTTTATGTCATTATTTCCATCTAGTTTCCAGCACACATTACTGGTCTTTTCTTAGGAGGAGACCCCAGCATTGAGCTTTATTGAAATTTGAACCACACTGACTTCTTGGCAGCTCTTGCCTCAACACAACCCAATCCCACAGGCCAGGGTCCTTAGAAATTCAAATTAACTACTAAGGATTACTACAGAATTTTCTGACCTACCTCAAGTATCATCACTTTCTATTGATCCCTGCTCTTACATTCATACACCAGATCAAATATCCTTGAAAACAGATGTAGCCCAGATTAAGGCCAAATTCATCATACCTTCTCAGATAATGTTATTGACACTTTTGGCTCCAGGATCTCCCCTAATTCCTAGGTAGTCCCCAAGACTTGGCCCTGACCCTGCCATTCTTGACTTTTCTTATCCACATGTCCACCATCCTCTGAAGTATAATTTCAGGCCAAACTGGTAGGACCTAAGATGACCCAGTATTCCCAGTAATCATGGTTGTTTTTGGTGACCTATCATCATGTTAGTAATATTAGTAACGACAGGTCACTGAAAATGTTCCTACTAACATGATGATACTAAAAATGTCTTGGGGAAAAAATCTGAATAGGAAATTCAGCAATAAATATTTTGTTGAGTACTATATTCATCAAGTAATTTGAGGAATATATTAAAATTTTAATTTTTAAATGTTCTCCTAAATGATTTGTTTGAATGAAGAAAGGCATAGTTTCTACAGAATATTCATTTTGGGAAACAGCGTTTAGAAGTACAGGTACTTAGGTAAGTAAGACCAGGGTTTGATTGCAAGTTCGACCATTTAATAGGTGTGTGACCTTCAGCATAGTATCAACTGATGTTAGCCTCAATGTCCACGTCTATAAAAGGAATATAACAAGATCATTTTGGCTGGTTATGAGGAAAAATTGAATAGTAAAATGTACATAAAGTCTTTAATAAAGTGCTAACCTCTAAGTATATTGACATGATTGTTTAAAAATACTTAACTTGAGTAAACTCATACCTAGTATTGTGGTCTGAAAATCTTTGGCCATTCTGCATTATGGCTGGGACTAACTTTGATTTGGGTTTCTAAACAAGATGTATCTTTTGTTCTAGTTTTGTTCTATAATATTGTTTATTACTTCTCCAAATGAAGTTTGTAACTATCAAGATAAGTGAAGTAAAACACCAAAGCTTACACTATCATGACCAATACAAACTTAGAGAAAACAACTTGGAATTGAATCACGCTGTACTTGAGGTGATTTCACCCAGAAGTTAACAATAAGGTATAGATTGTTCTTAAGAAGTCTAAGTAGAGACTGAAATATCCATTTTAAAATCGTGACTTGCTTTGCTAGTGATAGCAGCAGGAAGCAGACAAATGCCTAGGCAGATAGGGACAGGTCCCTGGTGAAAACCCACCTCCAAGCCAAAGACAGTTTAAAGCCTGAAATCCAAGCTACAAGTCAAATCCATGGACTGGACTGAGAATCTGTCTTCCCGTTTGCTGTGCTTTCCTCTGATTGATCCCCACCCTTTACCTATTTTACACATACCAACCCTTTTCGAATTGGTTTTCTACACTGCCATGCCCACCTTTGAATGATGCCTTTGCTTTAGCCTTTCCTTGCACATCACAAATATATCAGCATGTGCTCTCCTATTCTGAGCCCATAAAAGCCCCAGATTCAGCCATACTGGGGGAGAAACTACCCAACTGTGGGGGTGGAGGACCACCCAGTCATCCCCTCTCCACTGAGAGGTGTTCCACTGCTCAATAAATTATTCTCTGCCCTTCTCACTCTGTCAGCATATCCTCATTCTTCTTAGACATGTGGCAAGGGCTCAGGACCCACCAAATGTGGGTACAGAGAAGGCTGTAACATTGTGGCCCTCTGCCCTCTCACAAGCAGAGGGCAGCCAGCCCACATGACAGAAACAGCACGGGGCTGAGCCAGCCCCAAAGCCATGGGCCAAGGCAGAGCAAGGACATTACTGGCCAGGTGTCTCTGGCCGGCAAAAGTGATCAAGAAATGTCCTGTGTCACTAGGTTTCTCTTATGCCTATAGAATTTAATAGTTCTCAATTACTTTCTGACCACAATTTTTGTTTCTTCTATCTCTTTGACAAATAACATCTATAATTAACTAAATGTCATACATTTGAAAGAAATATAAAATCCTTTCCAATAGAATACTACAGTTCATTCATACTAAAATCAAATAAATGAAAAACACATAAAGCAAGATAGAAGCAATTTCTACTTTAAGAATGTACTTTCATTTTTCTTCCCATCATTTGGCCACCTTGAAGCAAATTACCAAATTATATTAAAAATCTTTATGACATCAAATATAGAAAGAGATTGAAATTCATTCACATTTTAAAATGTCAGTATAATTTAGATGAATTATATTTATTACACATGAAACATCTGATCAGAATATAGTATTGCAACTCAAGTTGCAGTGAGTTAGCTCTCTAAAGTCTCCTCTGGATGGGCCCACCCTCCTCTCTTCATGTCTCTATATTTTCTAATATCCTTCCATTTGTTCCCAAAGATATTTTTGTGCTATTTGGAAAATGTATTCACTCATAAATTCAACACATACTTTAAAAAAGTACTCTTATTAAATAAACCATAAATTTTCACTAGGAAACTTAAAAGTCTGTACTAATGGATCATAGCTTATTGATTAAAATACCTATTTGAAAAGATACGCATTATTTCAAATCAATTGCAGTGTTACTAACCAATTGAATCCCTATACTTGCAGGAAATAAAAAGTAAAAAACAAAAACCCACTGTCCCATATACACTGTAAAAGGATGTCTATTTCCATACATAACTATGTTAAAGGCACCCATCAAGAAACTCTAAAACTCTTAACAACTCAAAAATAGTAAATATTTTGCAGGTCACAACCCTAATACAATTAACTATGTACAAAAAATAAAATTTCTCCTTCTCCCTCAAAGAGAAATGATGTATTTTAATGTACTCTGCTGATAAAGCTTTTATGTAATATTTTCCTGGTTTAAAAAAATAGTTTAGTTCATTCTTTTATCATCACATCTGCAGGTACACAAATAACTTAAGTTGATGATGTAAAATTGAGAAATATTTTTAGAAAAGCTTACCATTGTCATTTTTCAGCATGCCGTTGCTGAGTTGTTTTAATCTCTTTTGATGTGATTTGCCATTATAGTGGATTTGTGCTTGAGCGGCCGAATTCAGCTGAATGTTACATACGTTGCACAAAGTAAAGTTGGTATGTTTCTTTTCTCTTTCTGGTTTTTCTTCAAAGTCATCAGGTATTAATTCAGCCTCACTCTCACCATCATGTACACAGGTGAAATCTGGGGGTGCAAGGAAAGTTATGAACATGCAGATCAAGATTTTTATATTACTTCATATTTATTAAATTGGGTGGCAAATAAATATTGATCCACGTACAATAATTAAAAATTTCTATATACTCTCATTCTGATAGATTGCTTTCATACTATGCTAAAGTAGACAATCTCTTTAATGGAATATAAATGGCAAATGTTTAACTTTTTAAAAATCTATTCCCAATATTGTGCTATATGTTTTTATTACTTCATTTAATTATCATAACAATGAAATAAGCACTATAGTTTTCCCTTTTTTATAGCTGACGAGACTAAGTTTTAGAACGATTAAACGACTTGTTTAAGGTCACGCAGCTAACAAGTGGTATAACTGTGATAAGCATTCAGTTTATCTCTAAATTCAAAGTTTTTAATCATCATGTTCTTTAGTATGTATTAATGAATTAGACAGTTTTGTTTTAATTCAACTAAATAAAATTCTTATATGCCTTACTAGTTAAGTAAAGTGACTTACATCTGGATGGACACATTCTACACATACAAAGATGTTAAAATTGTTTCAATACCCCCAAATTTATATTTTATACCTGACACACAAGAGAGGCTTTGAATACCCAAGATAGCCTCATAATCAGGATACAAAAAAAGCGTGACTGACTTATGGCTTACACTGGAAAGCATTACTTTTGGATAAATGTATACTTTGTATACTAAAACCAAAGAGAAAAGGTCAATTCATAATTTCAGTATCTCTGGCCTTAAAATGACATTTATTTATTTATTTATTTGAGACAGGGTTTCACTCTGTCACTTAAGTTGGAATGCAGTGGCATGATCTTGGCTCGGCACAGCCTTGACCTCCTGGACTCAAGCAGTCCTCCCACTTTAGCCTCCTAAGTAGCTTGAACTACAGGTGTGTGCCACCAATTATTGTCCAGTAAGATGGCAATAATTAGAGTAAGTATTGCAATCTATATTTAACATTCATTCACAAGTAATTTAAAATAATAATACCTCATTTCTAAGTTTTCTCTGCTTCCACTACCCAGGCCTCTGTAGCACACTATGGTCCAGATAGGAGTTCTCCATTCCAATTCTCCCAATTCCTTAATGAGTTATTTTAAAGTCTTTGAAAAATATTGACAGAGAAAAACCGTCATGATTTTAATGTGCATTTATTAACTAACTGCTACTTGGCAGCATCCTCCTAGGTTCTGGAGTGAAACTGATAAGCATCGCAAAAGTGGTCCTTGCAATTAGACAAACTTAATGATGCAAAAGCCATGGACTTTGGTATGAGGCAAATGAGATAACAAATGTTGAAATGTTTTTAACAATATGGAAGCATTATCAGTTCACCAATAAAATTTTAAGGAAAATCAAACTAGTGAACTCATGCAAAAATGGCTAATACTTGAATCTATTTACAGGTATTGAAGTCACTATCCAAATTCCAAAATGAGTAAAAGATTGGTCAGTGCATAATGCATGCTTTCTTTGTGAACTAATTCATTTAAAATATGTTAACTTCCTTTTAAAAAGGAAACTCTATCTTTCTTACTCAGATAACCTCGTTAAAATAATTTAAATATGCAATTTAAATGATCATTTTAAAAGAAAAGCTATCAGCTTTGTAAAATGATTATATAATTTTAATGAAAGGAAAATATATAAGCGTATCAGCTTTTCTTATTTTATATAAATAAAAACGGTAAGTATCTCTCCAGGTTATAATCAGAACATTTCAAAACTTCTTTTGTGTAGAGTTGATTTATGCTTAAATCTTTTATCTCAAATACTGTTAAGTAGTAAAGTGATTAAGTAAATGATGGTGTGCTAAAATCACTGCAATATGCATAGCCATTAAAAGCAGATCAGGAAAGTTTTATAATATGGAAAAATATTGGCCGGGCGCGGTGGCTCACGCTTGTAATCCCAGCACTTGGGGAGGCCGAGGCGAGCGGATCACGAGGTCAGGAGATTCAGACCATGGTGAAACCCCTTCTCTACTAAAAATACAAAAAATTAGCCAGGCACGGTGGCGGGCGCCTGTAGTCTCAGCTACTCCGGAGGCAGAGGCAGGAGAATGGCGTGAACCCGGGAGGCGGAGCTTGCAGTGAGCCCAGGTCAAGATCGCGCCACTGCACTCCAGCCTGGGCTATAGAGCAAGACTCTGTCTCAAAAAAAAAAAAAAAAAAAAAAAGGAAAATATTTTGTATGTAAGTAAAAAACAAACGTAAGATGTAAATTTACACATAGTATGTTTACAACCATATGAAGCACAAACTGGACTTAGAAAAAGTATTAGAATTATTTCATTCTGAGTGGCAAGATTAGAGTTGGCTTGTTTTCCTTTACCATTTCTGTATTTAAAAAATTTGACATGATGACCATTTATTATGAAAAAATAAATCAATATATTTCAAAGAAGCCAAAGAGCTTATTTCCTCTAGTGTGAACAGCTTAGGTTTGCCAGAACTAGGCAATGCTACAGAGATAGTCACAGTAGGTGAGCCCTTGTAACACATAATTTTTGCTAAATATATGCATATATTTGGAAGAAAATATTTTCTTATTTGATTCACATTTCCATCTTGACCCACAAAATAAGAACATGTGCTAACAATTTAGCGGGGGAAAATACTGGAGAATTTTCTTTCAAGCCTCTGAGATTTATTTGCTTTACACATGAGGAATTCCCTGCTCACCGGAGAAAGACTATATTACCAGACAATGTCAACAATTTTGTACTAAGGTGCAAAAATGACAACTTTCAAAGGAAATAGAAACTATGTGGTATGGACACTGAGGAAAAAAGAGAACCTCAAATAAATTCTTGTGGCTGGCGTAGGACATCATAAAACATTTACAGATTTTGCAGGAAAACTGCAATGTCTCAAATGGCACTCTCTGAAGTAGGAGGCAATATTCATAAGTGATTTTCCTTCCCAATATGGTAAAAATGTCATGTTTAAATTTTTAAATGGAAATTTGACACATTTGAGTTTCACTGAGAAGAAGTTCAGCAGCCATACATAAAACTTTAGGTGACTCTCTTGAAACCCAAAATAATTGATCAATTTGTCCACTTTTTTCCCTCCTAACCTTCATCCCTCAGAACCAAAAGACACTGGAAAGATGTTTGGCTTAATACAGTAATGTAGATATAGACAACACTATTTAACAGGTTCAAGAACTGGAATTATCCCGGGAGTAATTATCAAAGGAATGAGGTGTGTGTTTGTGTGAGTGTGTTTTAATTATCTAGATGTGGAGACTGATTTACTCTTGCAGACTCATAGAAGTAATGAAAATGTGGCACACATAAGATGACTCATTTTTGGTAAGCTATATTAAACAATGTATGTGAGATAAGTTGAGAGAAAAAATAAAAGTAGAAACAATATTTTTCTGGGATGCAATGTGGTTCTTGCAGTTGATTTATTTAGTGCATTGTTTTGACACAAGCTGAAATGTCACCACCTTTGCCAAAGGACCAGCTGTTGGTATCAAGACTGCCCTGAGAAGAGCTCATATTCTCTAACCCACGCCACCCCTGGCATTAACAGGCTATATCCCTGCTGGACCCTAAAATTCGTGTAACCTAATTAAGAATCAAAAGTTGTAGACACAGAGACCAATGGAAAAAACTCCCAAGAACCAAAGCTGGAGCAACTTGAGCAATAATCTGAGTAACATATTATTGGATTAAAACCTAAAGTATAAAATAAATTTCAATGAGTACATACTGATGTAAATATAAATGGAGGAGATAGATACCAAACTCTCATTTAAAAGTATTCCAAATAACTTAAATAGTCATCCTCCATTCAAAGCCGGATAGGGCACAACACTCTTCAAGTATAGGTTATGCTTAGTGACTTGCATCTAAATAGTGTGGTACAGAAAGAGGAGAAAAGTAGCTTTATAGTGAAGAAACCTGATAATTAATACTTCAGCCACATCACATTTCATATCCACAGGGATAGGCCACGCTGAGAGCAAGAATCCTTAATATGATGTGCTAACAATAGTATTTCACCTCTGTGATCTTCCTCACAGAAATAATAGACAAACACAAACTAAGGAACTGTATACAAAATACCTGACCAATATTCAAAACTGTCAAGGTCATCAAAACTAGGGGAAGTTTGTGAAATTGTTACAGCCCAGTGGAGCCTAAAGAAATACTAAAACTAAATGAAATGTGGTATCCTGGATGGGGCCTTGAAACAAAACATGAACATCAGAGGAAAAATTAATGAAATCCAAATAAAACATAGAGTATCATTAATGATAATGTATTATTAGTTCATTAGTTGTAATAAATGTACCATACTTACAAAAGATATCAACAATAGAGGAAATTGGATGGGAAGTCTATGGGAACTCGACCAATTTGGCAATTTTTCTGCAACTCTAAGACAATTATACAGAAAAGTTTTATTTAATATCTTTTTAAATTTGGAAAATAGAGCAGAGACCATTTTCTCTCCTTGACAATAAAACAGGAACCTCTTGAGAACTTGTGTGCACTGGGAAAGAACTGAGAAAGAAACTTCTGTTCTCTTTATCCCTTGCTCATTCACCCTGTGCTAGAAATAAACTATGTGATTTGAAGAATGAGGGAAACATTCACTGCTTCACGTGCGTTCCACCATCGGATGAATCTTGATCTCAAATTGGCCTGAAATGACTTTCTCCTATCTTCTTGCTTGCCATAGACACACTTACAATGTAAAGGCTCCCCAGCCCTGTAGAAAGCTCAGAATTCTCCTGCCTGTGAATAGGTAGTTAAATTCAATTCAGAAAAAAAGGGCTGAGGGTTGAAAATCCAATATGGAACACAGTTCTAAGTCATTTTATCTAATTCAAATTTTCCTTCTAAATAACTGAGCTACCAACGCACTAACAAAAAATCTAATACACCTCAACTGATTTCTTCTATTTATTATCAGTTTCAATTAAGATTATAAGCCATTTACACACACACACACACACACACACACACACACACAGGTATCCATTCAACCACCACATAATTAACAATTTATAAACTTCATATTCGCTTTACTGTTTCAATCCTATTGCAACTCCCACAATCATTAACATAAAATTAAAGTATGTACAATAGTGTATACTAGTTGACAACCAAACCCAATTTTATTTTATTATTTATTTATTTATTTTTTTTTGAGACGGAGTCTTGCTCTATCACCCAGGCTGGAGTGCAGTGACCCGAACTCGGCTCACTGCAAACTCCGCCTCCCGGGTTCACGCCATTCTCCTGCCTCAGCCTCCCGAGTAGCTGGGACTACAGGCGCCGCCACCTCGCCCGGCTAGTTTTTTGTATTTTTAGTAGAGACGGGGTTTCACCATGTTAGCCAGGATGGTCTCGATCTCCTGACCTCGTGATCCACCCGCCTCGGCCTCCCAAAGTGCTGGGATTACAGGCTTGAGCCACCGCGCCCGGCCCCAATTTTAATGAGTAGAAAATTTTTCTTGCAAATAATGTCAGTGTTTTATCTTATTGTTAACAAGCCAGGTTACATCATTTTGTCCATGATCGGCTTTACTCGTTGTTCTTGCATCTGCTGCCTTGTCAAAGCGGCAAGCCTCTAAAATCTCCAAGAATCACAAGTTTCTAAGATAATCTGAATTGACAATGAAACGTCAGTAGATGACAGCCACTAACAGACAGTTTAGTGCACAATAAACCACATTGTAAGTAGTTTTACAAATGACTTACAAAGTCATAGGACTGGTAAATGGTATAAATAAACCAAAATATTCTTGTTTTACAATGACTTCCCCCACCACATAATTTTTTTTAAAATTGGCAGATAGGAATTTACATATCTAGAAGACATTTAGCACAGACAATCTCATATAAATAGTGGCAGAGACCAATGCTAAACGCTAAAATCCCTTTAGAAATCTTGATGTGATAGTATCTCCAGAAATTATTTTTGGTTCAACTGAAAACAAAATAAAAATCTAATCTAGAGATACTTCATGGCGATAACTTTGAAATACAAATAGGGTAGATGACAGCTGGCTAGTTCATTAAAAAGTCAAAATTACAAGTTTATTTGGTAAGCAGCTTTATATTCTTAGGTTTTAATAATATTTATACAAAGCACAACAGGTGACAGATTTTGGCCATTTCTTTAAAAATAATTTCATCGAAAAAAATAAAATTTAATGTCTAAATATTCCCCACATTTTACAAACGTTGCTCAAAAAAACTTTTTCTTCTGAAAAGAGGAATCCACCAATTTTGAATTCCTTATAGAATCTCTTATAAAGCGTTCTTAAAATTGCTTTATTATGGAAAAAAAGTACTGTATGGGAAGACATCAATCTAGTCCATTTCACAGAAGGGGAGTTGTAATTTGTGTGATATATACAAATCCTAATGGAATTTATAATTTTTATACAATTTTCTTGACCAGCTCATAAAATGAAGGTAAACATATAACAGATTTATTATTTGTAAGAATATAGTGATACAACTGCTACTGCAATATGTCATTTTGCAGAAAGCATTTAAAATCACCTTTAAAAATGGTAAAAGGTTGTGGAAATTATGAATAAGCATATATAGAGTAAAATGGGAAAAATACTGTACTAATGTCACGGGATTAGATACTGCTTACCTGGAATAAAATTTCCAGAGACAATATCATAAGTCAATTTTAAAAGCACTAAAATTAATTTGAAATAACTTAGAAAAAATGAAGAAAAAAGCTATTAGGTGATTCAAAAGGTGGCTGTAGCCACACATTGCTGCCAAAGTTGCCTGTGCAGGATTTAAGTTAAATTGCTTCATAAAATTAAGAATAGTAATGAACCTTTATAAGCCAATATTTTTAAATCTCATTTTTATTCATAAAATTTATGAAAGAAATTTGACCTTTTTTGGATGAAAAAAATAAGTAGTAACTTTTATTCAGCATTTCCTTGTATTAGGATTTAGAGAGTATTGCTTACATCTGTATATACATATATATGCATATACATATTGTATATATCTGTATATTTTGTACATATGTATATATGTATATAGATTTTATGTAGCGTATTTGGAATACATATACATATTAATCAAATAAACTACTTCAGTAGTGAATCTTCCTCTATTTTCAAGACTAATGTAGAAAAGTGTATTTTACTGTTATGGTAAAATATATATTATTTATAATATATAAAATCATATTTATAGCATTAAGCATTTGAGAAAGTTATAGTGAGTTACAATATCTTCTACATTTCACTATTAAAACTGTAAATAGTTCACAGTTAGTGTTATAGAGTACCATTATAAAAATAATTTCGCATTGATCTAATTCTCCACTAGAGTGCAGTGTGAATTAAAAATTAAAACTATAGCATCTGGAAATTCCCCAGACATAAAAATAGCATTACTGTAATTCTGTAAATATCTAACATACATATATTGTAACACAACATTCAGCTTCAGTGGTGTGTGTTTGCATATAGCACAGCTAATGAACTCACCAATATTTAGCCACACAACTCAGATATTAAAGATAAACTGGGGGAAAGTCACAGAACAGCAGATAATCTCAATTGTTTGTCTTTATTAAAAACCATTGTTTTACATAGTCTCCTAACTTAAATATCACTTAGGAACTTTAAAAATGAGAATATTTTAATTAGGAACATCTTACTTTTATGATAGGAAATTACATTATAGAAGACTACATAAGGCAAATCAAGGTTAATGGATTGTATTTCAAGTACAGTTTTTATCACATCCCAGCATCACACTAAATTTGATGGTCTCAATACAATTATGGCTTTTACAAGGTGATGGAAGTCTTAACTGAATGTTTGCAGATTCACCTACAAAAATTAAGCCCACAGTGGCAGAATGAGATACAGAATGAAACTTTTAAATGCATTCCTTTCTCCCTTTTAAGCAGTAGACTTTTTAGAGTTGTAAGCTTCAAATCAGAATTTCTATTTTGAGTCCTCAGTTTCAAAAAGAAATTTTACCTTAATCTTCAAATGACTCACCATGAAAGCACTAAAATATTTTTGAGGCCAAATGGGAGCCCATAGTTTAACCTCGAAAATAAAAACCAAAATATTTTGTTAAAAAAGGTAAATTATTCAAGTAGAATCTACTACTATATAAATAAATCAGATATGTCTTAAATTTCAATGTCACGAATGTATTCTTCAAAGTTTCAAAGTCCAACGGAAAATTATATTACTATTATTACATTTTTTTAGTCAATGGTATGCAAATCTTTTCCTGTATTCTGACCTATTGTTCCTATTTTAGGAATGTTTTCTTGAATCAGTCATGCCATCAGGGCCTCCTTGGCAAAACATGGTCCCCCTGGAGTTATGCCACACAGCGTGTCTGCTGTCACACCAGGGATGCTGAGGCTGCACTGTGAGTCCTGCTCTTGAGTTCTCAGACCATGTTTTTTTAAGGTATTTTAAGCATCAACCCTATTTTCTTAAAAATGCACCAAATATCTTCGCGCTTTCAGCTAGTTCTACCCTACTTTGCATCTAAAACAGCTTACATAAAACTTAAGAATGGTTTGCCTCAGAAAAATTTCTGAAGACCTGAATTAGAGAATGATTGTTTTTATGTATATCTGGTGAAAAGTTATGCCAAGAAAGAAATAGGCACCCTACAAGCTATTGAAAAGTCCTATGACAAATATGTTTTAAGCACCTGCCCTGTGTCTAGCACTAGTTTAGCCACTTGAGATATTTGCATATCACCTCACACAATATCCTAGTTCTCTGTGGAATTTGAGAAGACAGAGATAATGTAGGCTAGACTGACTATGACTTTTAACAGTCAGTAATGCTAAAAGGAGAATTGTGATGAAGATTTCGGCTTGTAAATCTAGTAGCTATATGCTTTTATTCCGGTTTTTGGGTTTTTGTTTGTTTGTTTGTTTTTTTGTTAAGAGATAGCTTTGCTTTTTCCCTCCCTCATTTATAATGCTTAAAGTCTCAGGTTTTCTTCCTTATCTCATTGATTCTGTCTTCTTACAATACATTTTAATACTTTGGTGATTTCAACTGCTGGCCATGCCTAGTCTTTTTGTAACATAGACTTTGTCATATTATCTGCATCCAATTTTTCCATAACCATTCTTATAAATGTCTTACTCTTAGATCAATGTTTCCATTTACAGTTTTCTCCCTTTCATCATTAAAGGAGAAGAGCAGGTACTAATGATGATTCAGGATATCTTCAGGCTATACGAGAATATTTTCTTATACCCAGATAAATTTCCCTGAAAAATTTGCGCATCCTAACTGTGGCAGATATATTCTAGGATGGCCCCTCTAATTTCCACCTTGAGTTAATCAGACCTTTTCATAGTCTGCTCTCCCGGAGGGTAGAACCTGTAACTTGCTTCTACCAATAGAATATGGTAAAGGTGATGGGATGTACATCATGAGTGGGATTATGTTACAAAAAGAGAGTAATGCCTATCTTGTGAGAAGAGATTCTCCCTAACTTTGAAGAAGCAAGCTGCCAAAGCTTTTTCATGTTGTTTTATATTTCACTTCTACAATCTGAAAAGAAAATGTGAGCTTATTATGGGTTTCCCTATGAAGAGGACTATGTGGCAAGGATCTTAGGGTAGTCTCTGGCCAACAACCAGTGAAAAAAAATGAGACCGTAATAAGCAGCTGAATACTGTAAACAAACATATGAGTGAGGAAGTGGTTCCTTCCCCAGTTGAACTATAGATGAAAACACATCCCAGCCTGTATCTTTATGGTAGCCTGGAAGAAGTCCTGGTTAGGTAATGTGTGGACCATTGCGCCTCAGAAATTGTGAGCTAATAAATGTGTGTTGTCTTAAGATATAAAATTTCTGTAATATTATTATGCATAAATACATAACTAGTATACCAGCTTTCTTGCAATCATTAATATTAAAATTAGAAAGTAACCCAAACTTCCAAGGAAAAATATTTGTCAAGAAAATGTCTTAAAACAAATTACCACCTAACCAAAACCATGTTTTTTTTGTTAAATGAATTAAATATCCCAGCTGTATCCCTAATCCCAAACATATTTGAGTAAAAGTTAAAAGAAGTAAATCCCTTATGAAGAACTTGATCACCTGATGCACATTCATGACAGACATAACTAATCAATTATGACAATCTTTCCTTCAGAGGCTGGATTTGGTTTCAAACACTCGGCACATTGCAGGGTCCACAAATTATTCAGGTTTACCATATAAGACAAAATTTATTTGCTATCCTAGATACACTGACTAATGTATCACTATCGAATTCGACTTAGAGAGAGTAGAAACCCATTAAAAAGATAAAATTAGGTAATATTCATTTTTCACTACAGTATCATTTAACATATTTTTCTATTACCCAAATAAGCTTGAAAGATTGTTTAATAAGTTTGTAGAACTCAATCAATCTAGACTGTTAAAAGAATCCAAATTGAAAATTACTTTGTTA
Organism: Chlorocebus sabaeus; assembly: GCF_047675955.1. Taxonomy (NCBI): domain Eukaryota; kingdom Metazoa; phylum Chordata; class Mammalia; order Primates; family Cercopithecidae; genus Chlorocebus; species Chlorocebus sabaeus. The sequence goes on from NC_132918.1 coordinate 67,555,197, forward strand.
TAGCAGCTGTTATAAATAAAAATGTATTGCAGGGTAGTAAATTTAATATAAAAATAATTATACATATACAATAGAGTTTTTTTCATATGTAGGAGACTTTAGTAAAGATTTTATTATATTTATATTTCTTAAATGCATTATATTTATATTTAAGCTCCAAATAGAGAAATTATGGATATGGATATAAATATAGATCTAAGAAAAAATATGACAGATTAAGTATTAGACAATAAATTTATAAATTTAAATTGTAAAAACTGGGTTTCTTAGACCTGAAAAGAAGGCAAGGAAGTACCTTAATACCTTAATACAAGTCTTAAAGCAAATAAAGGAATATTATTAATTGAAGGTGGTTTTTAGCTTCTGTCCATTTCTATTAATGAAAGAAAAATAATGAGTTAAAACTATAGTACGAATAGTTAAGGTTATATATAGTATTATTAAGAGAGGAAGTTCCTTGGACATTTTTCCTTTTTACTTTTCATTGATATTCATCTAACTGGGGTAGTTAAAATTAAATTATCTTAAAGGTAACAGCATGCATTCTGCTCCTCTTAAGTGCTTTGATTTTCAGAGAATGAGAATTTTTTTTTTTTTTAAATTTGAGATGGAGTCTCACTCTGTCACCCAGGCTGGGGTGCAGTGGCGTGATCTTGGCTCACTACAACCTCCGCCTCCCGGGTTCAAGCAATTCTCCTGCCTCAGCCTCCAAAATAGCTAGGACTACAGGCACACGCCACCATGACCAGCTAATTTTTGTGTTTTCAGTAGAGACGGGGTTTTACCATATTGGCCAGGCCGGTCTCAAACTCCTGACCTCATGATTTGCTCGCTTCGGCCTCTCGAGAATGAGAAGTTTTAAAACCAAAGATTCTTTATGAAAGTTACTTATAAAAGTATATTTCTATTGTGTCATTAAAACATATGTTTTCATTTAAAAATGGGTTTAGTAGATTATCAAACTATAATTGCCCTTTTGAATGTTGCTTTCTAATTAAAATGTGTAACTTGGCAAAATGGAGGTCTTAGAACTATTAGTTATTTTTTTCACCTTTTTTGTGCTTTAGTGTTTTTTTAAATTTAGTTTTTAACAATTTTTTTGCATTTTTTAATATTTTACTTTTATTGCATGAAAGAACTGTTAATTTTAAAAAGTTCCATTTTTTATTTAGGTTAAGATTTAAGAAATGTAGGGTACAAAACCATGAGTTTCACTTTGTCAGTATGAGAATTTTAAACTAAATATCAACTCCAATTCTCTGGTGAATTCAAAGATCACTTTTAGGAGTTCTGATCATTAATTTACTTACCGTACTTGTATAAAAAGCAAGGATTATCAAAATGTGCTGATTCTAACATGTTCAAGTTGTGTGGCCTCCAGCAAACCCTTCACCCCTCTGACTGTTCTCCCATTTGTAAGAAGGAGGTGAACAAATGATCTTTGTTGCCTTCTAATGCAATAAATCCTGGCCCACTTGGAAAAGTGGTATTCCACACTCATGTTCATGGGACCATCATTGACCTCGGTGCAGCATGGTGTTTTGTCTTTAAAATATATCTTACCATTTGTTGTTTGCTTTGACTTCAAGGGAGATAAATCATTTCAACATATAATTTTATAATTTAATTTTCTCCTAATTGTGGCAGATCTCAAATCTTCAACACTGTGTGTGTTAATTGATACAACTTTTGCATTTGATGATGCTCTCAGAATTCAGCTACACAAGCAAAAGACTTGATGGTACTAGAGTTAAGGATAGACAAACGGGACCGGGTACAGTTGCTCATGGCTGTAATCCTGGCACTTTGGGAGGCCGAAGTGGGTGTATCACCTGAGGTCAGGAATTTGAGACCAGCCTGGCCAACATGGTGAAACCCTGTCTCTACTTACAAATACAAAAATTAGCCAGGCGTGGTGGCAGGTGCCTATAATCCCAGCTACTCGGGAGGCTGAGGCAGGAGAATCGCTTAAACCGGGAGGAGGAAGTTGCACTCTAGCCTGGGTGACAAGAGTGAAACTACGTCTCAAACAAAACAAAACAAAAAAGGACAAATGGACTACACTGCCATGAAGTTCCTTCACATGCTAAGATGCTATAGATTTGTGGTTCCATAGATCTCCATTTTTAAAATTTGTAGTGGTGTCACCTGGCCATTTTTTAAAATCATTTATTTATTTATTTATTTATTTATTTATTTATTTATTTATTTATTTTGAGACGGAGTCTTGCTCTGTCGCCCAGGCCGCAGTGCAGTGGCGCAATCTCGCCTCACTGCAAGCTCCGCCTCCCGGGTTCACGCCATTCTCCTGCCTCAGCCTCCCGAGTAGCTGGGATTACAGGCGCCCGCCACTACGCCCGGCTAGTTTTTTTTGTATTTTTAGTAGAGATGGGGTTTCACCGTGTTAGCCAGGATGGTCTCAATCTCCTGTCCTCGTGATCCGCCCGCCTCGGCCTCCCAAAGTGCTGGGATTACAGGCGTAAAATCTTTTTTTAAAAAAATCCTGCCTTATCCTGAGTTTTTAGGTAGGTTAAAATATGTTTTAAGTAAACATGAATTTTCTTCCAGAAATGCTGAAATCAGGAGATACCTTGCTGTACATTGAATATTATTATTTACTATCAACTTCAGTTCATTATATCTATAATCTACCAATGAGAGAGCAACCTACTTTACCCAATCTAAAATTCCCATGATAAAAATGGAAAAGGTTGTGGAAACTTTAAAATTGTAAATTTCAACTAATAAATGTATAGATCAATAATCATTGGGGACAGAAACGAAATACTAAGAGAACATTTAAGTCAAATTAAGTGACATAGTAGACAAATGTTTAGATATAATATTGTCAGTGTCATACTAATTTCTAATTCAATGGTGCTCTTTAGTAAAACAACTTTTATTGCAGGCTCAATAAAAGCTAAACTACAATTTTATGTGTAAAAACCATGGAGAGTGGCAATCTTTTTTTCCTAAAACAAATAATACAAGTATTTAAATTGATGTACCCATTCAAAGTTCACTTTCTTTCTTTCTTTTCCTTTCTTTCTTTTCTTTTTTTTTTTTCCAGACAGAGTCTCACTCTGTCATCCAGGCTGGAGTGCTGTGGCGTGATCTTGGCTCACTGCAACCTCCGCCTCCTGGGTTCAAGCAATTCTCCTACCTCAGCCTCCCGAGTAGCTGGGATTACAGGCACCCGCTACCATGCCCAGCTAATTTTTTTATTTTTAGTAGAGACAGGGTTTTACCATCTTGGCCAGGCTGGTCTTGAACTCCTAACCTCAGGATCCACCCACCTTGGCCTTCCAAAGTGCTGGGATTACAGGTGTGAGTCACCACGCCCAGCCCACTTTTTTTAAAAAAAATAAAAGATTTCTGTCCCACCTGGAAAAGCACCCTGGGGAGAAAGATGTTATTTTGTCTGAAACCTGTGCAGAGAAAGGGATATTATTACTGACTGTATTATAGATTTAACCATGTGTTAACCTGATAACTTTATTGCATGACAAGACTGGCAGAAGATGGCATGAAAGAGTAGATCTCTACTCAACTCACGTTGACTTGTTTTAGTTCAACTTTTAATAATATTTTACTAAAATTGTATATAGGCACAAATTGGGACTTTCCTAGACACTTAACACTGTCTTAAATTATATTTCCAAATTCTACCAGTTTTGCATTCTGATTGCTTAATTAAGCAAGTTTACTTCACGTAATTGGAGTTAGAAAGTGAGGTTTTTCTTTAGGAACTTCAAAATAAGAAAGGTCTCTGAAGAATTAATCTTTGAAATCAATACATACTGTGTCAGAAAAAAAAATTGCAAAGTCATCTTGGAGAGAAAGAATGCTCCCAGACCAGCATGAGTTCAGAAGTAATTTGACGTTAACTCGAATAAACACATCGAGAGACATGAAGAAATACTGATTTGAAGGAAATGGTCAACCATGAAAACACATGAACAAGTCAGAGAAGGGAGTGTCACCTGGGTCTGTTAAAGCACTCTTCAGTGGAGACAAGTCTTGTAGTTAAAACTTGGCTAGTGGCATGACCATCTCTGTCGTCGGAGATGTTGCAGCTGCCATGTCCTGAAGTTATAAAATTATTGTTTCATTTCACTTCACCTGTCCTCATTTCATGACCATTATGCAACCTTCTGATTTTGATCTGACTTTCCTTATAAGTCTGTATACAAAAGGGGGCAAATGAGCTTGATCATAAGAATTTGATATATTTTTGATCTTATGAGAATAATTTCCTACTGAAATCCCAGCATCTTACTTTATTTCATGCTCTTACTAGATAGGTTAGACCCCAGTATTCATAAAATATGTCTTGTTCAAAACAAGTATTTAGAGTCTAACTGGCACCAATACCATATTTGAGACTGTTCATAATCAGCTGGTATCTTATGAAGGACATTAATGAAAATATCAGTATTTTTAGTGTTTGTTTATAAATAAATATAAACACTTATATAATGTTACTAGCTACGAATGCTAATTCACTTAATCCTCAAAGCACTGCCAATAAGGTAGGTACTGTAATTATCCCCAACTTACAGATGAGAAAACTGATTCACAGCCAGTAAGTGGCAGAACTGGGTTTTGAACTCAGGCTCTGGCTTTAGAGTCAGGGCCTTATGACATCCTAGATTATAACAAATGAGGAGATCATACAATCTAAAATCTTCCCACATATAAAAAGACATGAACAAATTCTTCAAAAATTGCATGGCCATTCTTCACTAATGTTTCTTTCTTTCTTTGTTCAGTACCTTTTTCTAGCATCAACTTTTAACTGGCATCTTGTACTGTGGAAATACACTGCAGCCATTTATTTAATCGAAGTCTATTAAAATAAGAGTGCTAAGCACTAATCAACACCATATGCTTTTCAATTAACTGGTGATACATATCTATTTCTCAAGCTCATGATAACTAATGGAGCACTTTGGGTGGTTTAAACTATTTAAGACCATAATTAATTTAGAAAAATCAACTTATAAAATATGAAAACTTTTCTATGGTGACTTTTTTCTCTCTCTCCCTCTCACCCTACACACACACACACACACACACACACACACACACACAGACATATATGTACTTTTAAAATATTACATAGATATTCCATTTCATTCTTTTTGTAAGGAGAGTGAAGTTAGTGATGAAACCAGAAGGGAACAAAGTTATCATGAGGAATACTTAGACATTTTACTCAAAATAAAATTCAGCATTAAACTTGAAAGCATTATGATATATATTTAATTAAAATTAGGATATATTATTTTAACATTGGTTTATAACTTGTGGAGTAAAATGAGTAAAATAGCAAAGGAGACTCAACTGTGCAGAATCGTATGTTTATTCTGACAGCAGTGATAGCTGTCTACAATAATGTAGAGTTGTCACTGGGATGCAGTTGGCCACTGAGAGACTATCTTTCCCAGTCTTCCTTTCTCCCAGGGTAGCTGTGGTAGGCAGAATGATGCAGGGTCCGCACACAAGAATATCCACACCCTATTCTTCAGAACCTCTGAATATGGCAAAGGGTATGGTGCATGTTATTAAGTAAGTGGGTCTAGACATCATGCACGTTGTTAGAATTCATGAAGTTGTAATCAATAACCCAAACTTCACCTTTCAATACCAGAAACGGAGTATACACAGGAATCACGGAGGAAAGATGGGAAAGGAAGAGTCCTAAGAGGCAGAAACCAAATTTTCAAAGTTTATTCTGTGGACAAAGACAAAGCATTAGATTTATTTTGGTAAGTAAAATGATAGATTTGTAGTTTCACAAGATACTGCTTGCAACACTATGGAGAGAGACTTGGAGTGGAGAGATGAAAGACCAATGGCAATTAAAACAGTATTCCTGCTAAATCCTACCTATAATAGTCTTGCTTCATATAGGAAAGTGCATTGGAAGAAACACACCGACTCTGCTGTATGTTTTAGCAAGTTATTGTGTGAATGTGTTTACATACAAATATGTGTGCATACTTTTTTTGTTGGTTTTTTTTTTTTTTTTTTTTTTGAGACGGAGTCTCGCTCTGTCGCCCAGGCTGGAGTGCAGTGGCATGATCTCGGCTCACTGCAAGCTCCGCCCCTCGGGTTCCTGCCATTCTCCTGCTTCAGCCTCCCGAGTAGCTGGGACTACAGGTGCCCGCCACCACGTCCGGCTAATTTTTTGTATTTTTTAGTAGAGACGGGGTTTTACCGTGTTAGCCAGGATAGTCTCTATCTCCTGACCTCCTGATCTGCCCACCTTGGCCTCCCAAAGTGCTGGGATTACAGGCGTGAGCCACCGCGCCAGGCCCTGTGCATACTCTTAAAAATATTTTCAAATATCTACAGAAATATCTTCTCATGGTATTAGGAACTTCTTGGTTTTAAGCATTTCTATTTCATTTCTTTTTTTCTTTTCTCGTTAGGACTGGCAGTTCATCTGTAACACTGGTTACAAAGACAAGTAAATAAAAATAAATATCCAAAGGGCATTAGAAACAATCCAGCTGGATTGCTGCTAAGCAGAGAATATACGCTGATTTAGAGCAAGTTCTGTTAGAACGCCCAACAGCCTTCTAGGCTTAACAGAAAAACCAGCATTTCCTTTTTTTTCTTCTTCTTCATTAGGTGTACGATCCATTCCTTAACTGGTAACTCCAACATTTCTACAGTTTTTTTTTTTTTTTTTCAATTGGAAGTCTTGTCCTTTAGGGTTAAGTTTTGCTTATATACTAAAGTTGGCCCCAAGGTCAACCCTGAGTTCTTATGAATTGTCTTTCTCAACTGGGATTCTGAGAGAGGATCCATGAGGCATGCCCTATGGCATAAACTCCAAGTGATGGATTAACTGCTCTCTTACCTATCCAGAATGGCATAGATATGAACCATACATGGGGCAATTGAGAAAATGTCACAAATTGTGTCTTCTGTGGTTCAGATGAGGAAACCAAACTAACTAAAGCCTAATACAAACACATACATTGTTTTCCTCAGTCTATACCTTGAGGTTTTATATAAAATATTAATTTCACAGACTTACGACAATTTATAGTATTCAAACCTCTGTTTAGAGGTGCAAGTGAGAATTGAGGGGAGATTTGAATCAGGAATAAGGGAACCCAAAGGAGGAAGAAAGAGAAGAAAAAAGGAAGGTTCGATATTATTAGGCAAATTTGGACTGGTTTGTAGATTTGCAGATCTAAAATGTTAATAAATTCTTTATTATTATCTAGAAAGAAACATTACAGAAATACATGCCTTTATCTTCCTGCTCACCACCAAAACTCTGATATTTTTAGATTTGTATGCCTTGTATGTTAGGTGATGACCATAAGCCAAATTTAAATAGCTCAAAGTTATTTTGCTTGGCATACCGCAAAACAGCCATTAATAGACACGGACATGGGCCCAGCAAATTCTACACTGCCTTGTGTCCTGTTGAAAGTGTCCTGTTGTTCATTAAGCACAAGCATTTCCTTCCAAATGATATTAGGATATTCCAGAAGTGAGCTCTACTTACAGAGCTATATATATGCTAACCCTCATGTACCATCTGTTATTCTTTGCTAATTCCAACACACTTTTGCCCTGATGTGTTTGCATTATTTGGAAAAATGAATACTTACCAATTAAATTCAACAATAAAAATGGCCCAGTGGGTGTAATGAAGCAATAAAAAAACAGTATTCTTGGTAAGTGTTGCCATCACAGTTTGAGATTTTATATTGCTGCTGAGGAGTAATTTCTAAAACAATTACTTGTGGGCAAATATATTAATAATATTCAAATACAGTCCAAGTTGAAGATCAAATCTACATGATGGGAAATTTTAAGTTCAGACTGACATTGTGTCCATGATATGGCACATCCCCTGGGCTCACATGCTGCAGCATGTATTAATTTTATTCCAACGCTACCCTCTGATGACAGTGCGTTTACAAGGTATAGTAAATAGGTTTTATTGCAGATAATTCTTTTCTGTTATTCATCTAGTTTTAAATTCATGTATTAGTAACCTTAATTGCATTTCAAATGAGTGGAAAGTGCCTTTTGAAGTGTCTAGAGGAAATTTTCTCAAATATATGTGTCAAGAAATTTGTCGTGGTCACTGAATATAATGGCTAGCAGCTCCAGGTTCATAAAGTAATTGCTAATATCATTAAGTTCTAAAGGTCAAGGTTATATAAATACTAACCTAGTGATATGGGATAAGCCCACTAGAACCATCTGGAATAACTTGGTATTGAAGGAAAATTAAATATTCACATACAAACCTGTCCTCTATGAATAAACTTATACTTCTTTAGTATTTTTTAGTGAACCTGCAATCCTTGAAACATATCCATACACAGGAAATATAAGTTGTATAACAAAGGTACAGGCTATTTTTTTTCTCTTTACACTAGATAGATTTCCATTCTTGTAATTTGGGGTGTAATTTAACCTAGTTTAACATGATAAATCACGTGACCTACCACTTCACAATAAGTATAAAGGATACTCTGTGAATTTCTAAAATGTAAAATCATCTCTGAAAAATACCTAAAAGTCATATTCAAACAACATTTTCTCCCTTAAATTACATGACTCTTGTTATTCATCTATAAGAAATATGTGTGCTTTTAAAGAAATTGACAGTAATTATTGTTTAACATGGTGAATTAAGTTAAATACAGCATTCTTTTTAAAAAAATAAACATAGGAAGTCCACAGGAGAAATTGCTTTTTCTATTTTTAATTGGGTTAAATAATTATTATTGGTCTAATTAAATATATTTTTAAATAGTGTGCCATATTGACCTTATAAGACAATTTTGCCTAATGTGATCACTTAGAGGTGTTACTAGAGCATATTCTCCTTTTAGAGCTAATTCTAGGTGTAGAATATATATGATAAAATATGAACATTCTGTTCTTACTAAAGATCTATTGTCTTTAAACATTTAAGCTGATGAAGTTATTCTTCAAAAATTGAGAGATGCTAATACAATGTGTAGGACTTATACTTGCAAAACAGTAATTAATGAATAAACGTTTTTATTCATATTCTAAAGAATCATAAAGACTATCATTAAAATATTTCAGTGAAGGAATATAATAACCTAGGCCTTATTAAAAATTACTTTATGAGAAAACCAAGGAGAATGTATCAGTATCTTTACTTACTACTGATGCTCATTAGATAACTCTGATGTACCAATATATAAAAAACAATGGTAATTTCCAGATTCTTCTAACAAAGCGTGATTCCTCTTAACTCTGTCTTGTTTAGGAATCGACATAATGATGAAGAGGATATTTTTTTCTGCCCATCTACCCTGAAATGGCTCCATCATTCATCTCTTTCTCCATCTCACTTATTCAAGTGATTCTTTCAAATGAGAGCGCACTGTCTCTAACCTCAGGGTTTAGAAACATGGCCCTAAGACTAACAGATTGCAGTGACTTAGTCCAAAGGAGGACATATGAGCCACACCGGGTCAGAGAACTTCTGAGAGATTTGGTGTTCAGATGCTGAGAGTTGCTTTCTTTTCCCCTGATTTGCAAGCTGAGATGTCTTCACTGAGCTGCCAATAGCCTTTGTTTCCCCAGAACAAATAAATCATATTGTAGCTTGAGAAAATGAAGCTGTTCTAGCCACGTCTAAGATTGTTCCTACTGAACCTCACCTCTTGGTATTCATGCTGTCATATAGTCTCCTTCCATAATAGTCTCCTTCTAGTCTCCTTCCATAATAAACAGGGCTAACATATGTAACCAAGAGCATACATTGCAAAAATAATCGTGTGTGACTCCTCAGGCTAGTTCACAAGATTTCTGCCTTACATTCTCTTGGATCATATCTCAGGGAAACCAGCTGCCATTTTGTGAAGACACTCAAGCAAGCCGTGTGTGAATTACCACGTTGAAAGTGGACCCTCCAAATCCAATCAAGCCTTCAAGAGATTGTCGATGTCATGGCCAACATCCTGACTGCAACCTCATGAAAAAACCTCAGCAAATGCTTCCTAACTAAGCTTCTTCTGAATTCCAGACCTATAGAAAATGTGTGAGATAACTGTTCTTCAGCCCAGCCAAGACCCTAAGAAGATGGGAGTGGAATTTTGCCTCCCCTGCACAAATTCTTGCCATGACTTAGCGACAACTTTAATGAACCAAGCACTGGGTTAAAGTTTTCTCTAATTCTTAAATAACTCTGCTAGGTAGCTTGTCATTAAAAACGGGGTTTTTGACAAAGGTCTATTTAATACCAATGGCCAAGTTCTTTCCACCATGACTCTACAGTTCCTAGCTTCATATACTTACATTAATCTCAGATAAGACAAGAGTAACTGTTTGTAACACTCTTCATTCAAAGAAAATTCTTAGTTATCACAAATTAAATTTTAATTGAAAATTAATAATTCCTTCTTATGAATAGTTTGTATCTCAGCCACATTGAGGGAGTCCTTTATTTGACACCTTCCTTCAATATTTCCCCTCCAGGCAGAATAAACTCTTTCACAGTATAGCCTTTATTAATTAAAAATGGCTTTCTCTTCCTAATGGATTATACAATGCTGAAGCAGTAATCTGAGCTTAGTCGTTGTTTGTACACATTTTTCTATTATAAAGTGATACAATCATACCAATTTTGAAATAGATGAAAAAAATTAAAATCTTAAGCTATTTACTCACTTATTTTCCCAAAACTTATTATATATGATATTAGCAAATATTACATTTGGAAAAATATGGGTTAAATGAATTTTAGCAGAATTATTTCCTGTAGTAGATCTTAGAATCTTTACTGTTTTGGTTTGTATTGTAACTTCAAAATTGAAGATTATGTGCAGTTTTTCTAATTTATTTGACCACTGAACTCTTATCATAAAGCTTCTGGATTAGTGTTCCATGACACTTTGGGAATGAGTTCAGTATTCTATTATATATTGGGGCTCTTCTCACTTTTGTAAATAAGTCCAAGATGAATATCCTGAGGCATTTACATTGTGTTTCATATGTTTTGGGAAATTCTAGGGTAAATACTCAAAGCCTCAAAGATATAAATATTGTCCCAAAGAATATTGAAAATTTAAGTTTTTCATCTATATTTTTAAATGGCTTTCAAAATGATTTATAACCACGTTTAGAATACAATCAAGGCATGGGAAAGCCAGTTTTATCGAACTCTTATCAGCATTAGGTAGTGCATTTTTTCCCTTAATTTTGCTAGTGAAACAAGTGGAAAATGAAAACTCATAGTTATGGCTATTTTTATTTTTGATAGGAGGTAGAACACTTCTTTGTATGTTTTATTAGAAGTTCCTCTTTATGCAATATATACTTCCAAACTTTACACATGTATGCATGGTAACTTAGAAGAATTATTATTTTAAGAGTTTTATAATCTCTTATGCTTAGTACATCTCAACTATTAGATTTTGATTACTAATTTTTTAAATTAAATTCTAATTTTGCATAAGCCATTTTTGCCAAAATTAAAGTATTAGCCATATACATGGGTGCTATTTTACTATTCCTTCCATATTACAGATAAAAGCAAACTATATTTACCCTAGGGCTTTATTGTTGTTCGGGATTTTTTGAATTAAAATTTAATTCAATCTGACAGGTACATTTGGTGCATAGTATAGAGTCAGTCCTTAAATTTTCATTGTCCCTCAAATAGCTAACCAATTATACTGAGAAGATTTTTTTAAATCTTATTTTTCCATTTATATGTTTTGTCTTTACTGCTTTTAGTTTTCAGTTAACATACAGTAAAATTCACTTTCATTTGTGTAAAATTCCATAAATTTTAACATATATTTACATTTGTGTAACCACCAATAAAATAAGTACATAAAACACCCCATCACCCCCCAAATCTTCCTTGTGTTATTCATTTGTAGGCATACCCATTTTACACCTGGCAATTACTAATCTGTTCTATGTCATTAGTGTTTTCTTTTCAAGAATGTAAGTAGAATAAAAAAGTGTGTGCCCCTTTGATACTGGCTTTTTAACTCAGGCTGATGCTTTTGAGATACTTCCAAATTATGCGTATTAATAGCTTGTTCTTTTTGTTACTGAGTTCTCCGCAGTATGAACATACTACAATTTGCATATTTTTTCACCCATCGAAGGACACTAGGGTTTTTCCAAAATGTTGGTAATTATAAATCATTCATACAGGCTATTTTGTGAATATAAGTTTGTATTTATCTAGAGTAAATACCAAGGGCAATATTTTGGTCCTTATATTCTTAACTTTATAAGAAACTTCAAAATTTTCCCTCCAAAAAAGTATTAGTTTGAATTTCTACCAGCAATTTATGAGAGTTCCAATTGCTCCACATTGTCATTAGCAGTTGGTATCATAAGGACTTTTTAAAGTTTTAGCCATACTAATGGTTTCTAGTGGAATCACACCATGGTGTTAATTTGCATTTCCTTAGTGACTAATGATATTGAACACTGTTTTTCTTAACTTATAGTTCAAAGGAAGAAACATATTTTAATGTGTTTATGTGTCATACATATATTCTCTTGGCTGAAGTATTTGTTCAAGTCTGTTGACTGGAGTTTTGAGATTTACATACACACATACACACAAACATATATGTATATATATATTTTTCTAGATATAAGTCTTTTGTTGGCAGGGCCAACCTAAAAGCCACTCATCAATTTTTTTCTTTAATATAGTATGCTTTTTATGTCATATATAAGAACATTTTTCCTGATCCAGTTCATAAAGGTTTTCTTGTATATGTTCTACTAAAAGTTTTATAGTTATACATTTTGAAATCTACGGTCCAAAGATTATGGGCAACTTACAGGTTTTTATTTATATTCTCAAATTTTCAAAAATGACTATACTTTTTATGCTACTAACAAAGCATGAGGATGCCAGTTGTATTGATCTCTAGCCAGCATTAGATATTATATATTTTTTCATGTTTGTTTGTTCATTGCAGCACTATTCACAATAGCAAAGATATGGAATAAACCTAAATGCCTATCAGTGATAGACTGGATAAAGAAAATGTTAAACATATACACCATGAAATATTATACAGCCATAAAAAAGAATGATATCATGTTCTTTACAGGGACATGGATGGAGCTGGAGACCATTATCCAACCAAATACCACATGTTTTCATTTATAAGTGTGAGCTAAATGATGAGAACACATGGACACACAGAGAACAACACACACTGGGGCCTTTTGGAGGATGGAGGGTAAGAGGAGGAAGAAGATCAGGAAAAATAACTAATGGATAGTAGGTTTAATACCTGGGTGATGAAATAGTGTGTACAACAAACCCGATGACAGAAGTTTTCCTATGTAAAAAACTGCAATGGTACCCTTGAACTTAAAAGTTAAAAAAAAATAAATGTTTGCTAATTGAATAGGTGGAAAACAGTTACAGTTATGTATGTAGCTTTTAAGTATTCTTATCTGCATTCTTATTGCTATACCAACTTTGTTTTGTTCAGCATTTCACAGGATATTCTTTGTCATTATTTTACTTCATATCTTATGTTTATATTTAGAGTGTGTATTTTGTAAAAATAGAAGTAGGATTGTCACTTTATTATATTATTTACATTCAATAACACATATATTTGAATTTAAATCTATGTTCTATTTTCTATTTTCTCCTTTCATTCTTTTTTCTTTGTCTTGCCTTTTGATTGAACTATTTTGTTTTTATTGCATTTATTCTCCGTTATCTTGTTGATAATACTGTGGTTTATTATTCTTTTACTTCTTATCCCAGAGATTACAGTATCTATCCTCTACTTATTATAGTTCATTGCAGATTGCTAATTTTACCATATGTTGAAAAATTCCAGAACATTTCAACACTTTGATTTTGCTCATGTCTCACTTGTTTTATGTCATCATTTAGTATAATTCTGCATTTGTTTAAACCCCAGAATACACTATTGTCATTTTAAAGGTTTTTTTTTTTTTTTTTTTTTTTTTTTTTTAGTTTTACTACACATTCACCATTTTTATGATTTCCTCACTGTACTAATTTGCTTTTCTCTGAGATTATTTTCTCTTACTCAAGAGATCGTCCTTAATATTTACTGAGAATGGGTCTGCAGATGAGAAATTCTTTCATTTTTCTTTGCCCAAAAATATCTTAATGTTATTTTATTTTTGAAGGATGATTTCAATAGATATAGAATCCATTTTGGTTGGTATTTTTATTTCTCAATTTGTAAATATTATTCCATAAAATTTGGCTTCCAATTTTTCTGTTGAAGTCAGCTTTCAGACAATTTTTCACATAATTTTTAGTCTGATGTTTTATTTTCATTTTGTCTTTCCCTTTTAAAGGTAGAATTTTTTAAAAGACATTTGGTGTGATTTTTGAATTTATTCTGCTTGGTGTTTTTGAATTTGTAATTTGACATATTTTGTCAGTAGTAGAAAATTATTGGGCAGCATTTCTTTGACTATTACTTTTATTTTAGGCTCCTTCTCCTCTTCTAGGACTCTAGTTACACCTGCATTAGAACTTTTCATGATGAACCCATATATCTGTATCATTTTTTTCCTGTATTTTTCCATTTTTGTTTCCTACCTGTGATCTATTCCAGATATTTTAATGAGTTGTTCACAGCTCATGAAATCTCTCCAACTTTGACCAACTGGCAGTTCGACTCATCTATATTTGATTTTGACTTGTTTGGTCAAAATGGTGAAAAATGCTTATAAAATTTATAAACTACTCCAGAAGATGTTTGCCTCTTCCAGGGAATGGGCTTTGGGCCCTTACTCCTAGAGTGTAGGTATTCAGGAGAGTCAGGTGAAAGTCTGGAGCTCTACCCAAGCTTTTTCTCCATACCATAAACTTCAATGTTTTTCACTCCTGTTGTATGAGTCAGCCAGATGCTCTCCTTATAATAGCAGCTTCTTTTCCCCTGCATTCTGTTCAGATTCTGGGACTCATGACCCTGCATGGTTTAGGACAAGACAAATGTCTTGATGAACAAAAGCTGCTTAAAATATCTACCTTACTTCATTTTGGTTTCCTTTCCTGTAGCATCTTTCCTTCAAAAGTCTTGCTTTCCTTTATTGTGCTCAGACTTCAAACAGCTTTTTGTTGGTGTTTTATGTAGCTTTCATAGTTGTGTAGAGGGAAGATTGGCTTCATACAACCACTTTGTCATAGTCAGAAGGTGATGTCCCCTTTTACTTTCTAACCTGTGTATTTGTGTATTGCTTTTCAACACATATGTATTTATGAATTCTCATATACAATTTTTAAAGGAAAATAAATAGTTTAACAATCAGGATTAAAAATGGAGAACAGACACAGAAGCTGTGCATACAATAACGCAGTTATGAGAATATTTAAGACAAGAGACTCAAAATAAACAAAGAATTTCTAGTAGCTGGATTTGGCAGGTTTACCTAGTAAGTTTAAAAGTTAAGATTAAGTTTAAAGCTGAAGATTGTATATTTAGAAATAAGAGGACAATAATATTCTCAAATTATGATGTTGAGGCAACCACTGATATTTGCAGCAAAAACATATTAGACTTGTGAAAGGATTCTCAATGAGAGAAAGCTTCAAGATAATTAATGATCTGGTACAAAGCATTGTGGAAGAAAGCTCTAAGTTTTTTATACATGGGAAATAATTGATGAGACCTCGTTTATAGAAATACACTTTCATAGAATAAAGAAGACTAGAGAGAAGTTAGGTTTTCTAATATTATTGAATTGTAGGTCTTTGTAAAGCAAGAACATTAAAAAAAATTTATTTCAACCAAAACCTGGCCTTGACATGTTTAAAATCTTTCAGACCTTTAATATTAGTTTTTTTCCCTCACATTTTATGCTGATACATAATTTAAACAAATGACTACATATTTGTAATACTATTATAAAAATGTGTACCTGGCAGGAAGGCACGGTAAGTAAACACACATTCACTGTAAAATTAAACAATGGAGTAAATAACCTTTCCCCAATCTTCATATATGAGATCTTGCCCCATCATTAACCTTCTTAAGTTAGATTTCACCACTTCTTTTAAAGAGAAATCAACTGTTATTAGATTCGTCATATTCCCCTCATGCTACACTTTCACTGAAATACTGAGAAGCAACTTCTTTGCTGAATGGAATTGCTGTACATTTCAATAAGTCTGTCTTTTTTAACATCTGCAAAATACAAATTCTACATCTACATCTACTACTGTTTAATAAGTCTTATGATTATTGATCTTTACAAGTTTCTCTCCTTATTGAGGGGTCTGTTTTACTTCTGCTGTTTTGTAACTCTCGAATCTCTTAGCTCTGAGATTTGAAAAGAAGGCAAAAAAACCAAACACACGAAAAACGTAATCTAATCTCCACATTGCTTTTGCCATTTTAAGGTCTGAAGTTTTTGCTTCTATCTCCTCCACCGTGCTTTTCCATCCCTTTGTTTCACCAGGCTATAATTGTCTGCCCAATGTAGATTACATTTTACATCTCAGATCAGAGAAACGTGTGGAAGGAAATGCAGAAGTTAAAAATAACATGATTTGAATGTTTTATTCAATGCATACTTAAATAGGCAACATCATTAACAATACTGATTGACAATACGACTGAATGCAAAAGCTATCCAAAAAGAGAGTGTTTGCCCCTGCAAAACAACAAGATGCTAGGCCATGGAAATGTTAGCTTCAGTGTTTCACTTGGCAGCTTCCATAGAGTCAGGAAATTTGGCGTTCTGACTTCAAGTTTAATATTACTGTAAAAGTCTGTAATGTACACTACAGAAGGGAAAAAGGAAGGGAAGTGGCACATATGGATTGTTACTACTGGAGGAGAACTGTGCTAACCCCAGATTTCTTTTTTTATTATCATTAAACTTTAAGTTCTAGGGTACATGGGCACAACGTGCAGGTTTGTTACATATGTATACATGTGCCATGTTGGTGTGCTGCACCCATTAACTCGTCATTTAAATTAGGTATATCTCCTAATGTTATCCCTCCCCTCTACCCACTCCCCACAATAGGACCCGGTGTGTGATGTTCCCCTTCCTGTGTCCAAGTGATCTCATTGTTCAATTCTCACCTATGAGTGAGAACATGCGGTATTTGGTTTTCTGTTCTTGCGATAGTTTGCTGAGAATGATGGTTTCCAGCTGCATCCATGTCCCTACAAAGGACATGAACTTATCCTATTTTATAGCTGCATAGTATTCCATGGTGTATATGTGCCACATTTTCTTAATCCAGTCTGTCACGGATGGACATTTGGGTTGATTCCAAGTCTTTGCTATTGTGAATAGTGCCGCAATAAACATCCGTGTGCATGTGTCTTTATAGCAGCATGATTTATAATCCTTTGGGTATATCCCCAGTAACGGGATGGCTGGGTCAAATGGTATTTCTAGTTCTAGATCCTTGAGGAATCGCCACATTGTCTTCCACAGTGGTTGAACTAGTTTACAGTCTCATCAACAGTGTAAAAGTGTTCCTATTTCTCCACATCCTCTCCAGCACCTGTTGTTTCCTGATTTTTTAATGATTGCCATTCTAACTGGTGTGAGATGGTATCTCATTGTGGTTTTGATTTGCATTTCTCTGATGGCCAGTGACGATGAGCATTTTTTTCATGTGTCTATTGGCTGCATGAATGTCTTCTTTTGAAGATTTCTTATTGTTAGCCTCATTGTTCAGATGGAAACACTGTAGTCAAAAATTTTAAGTAAATTTCCTAAAGCAGCATACCCTTTTAAAGGGCTAAATTTAAATGAGGTATGGCTAACTGTAAGGCCAAAAACTGAAGAGAATTAATACCTAGTCAACAAAATATATGCATATATGTGGTATATGGGTAAAATTTATGAATTTTTAAACAGGATAAAATGTGAAATTTTATAAAAAGGGACCCAAACAATAACAATAGCAATACTACTTAACGTTATGAATGCTTATTATATTCTAGAAACTCTTAAAAACTTTACCTCCTAGATTTAATTATCAAAAAAACTATTAAATAGGCACTAATATTTTTCCTATTTTATAGGTGGAGACTGTGTCAGCACAGAAAGGTTAAGATCATACAATTAAAAGCTGTCAAAGAGAGAATAGGAACATCTGCAATCCTTGCCCTAACCATTACAACACAGAGCCATAGGATAATTTACATATCATAAATTAGATTAGGAAATTAATAGAAAGAGGTCAATTCACTTTTCATTTAAGTTTCATCATGGCAAGATGACAAAGTCAACTGAGAGAAAATTAAATAATATATTTTGCTTTATTCTTAATTCTTGAAGTTTAAATAATATCCAAACACTGTTTTCCACTCCTGCAACCACAAAAAGTTTTTACTTATATGTAAAAAAAATATAGTAAAGGTAGCTATCCTGATTTAAATATGTTTACATATGTATAGAGAGTATAGAGAGAAAGCTCTAAGTCTTTTATACATTGGAAATAATTGATGAGCTCTTGTTTAGAGAAACACATTTTCATAGAATAGATACAGAAAAAAAAGGGAAGTTAGGTTTTCTGATATTATTGAATTGTAGGTATTTGTAAAGCAAGAACATTTAAAAAAGTTTATCTTAACCAAAACATTGCCTTGACATGTTTAAATTCTATCAGATGTTCAATATTATTTTTCTCTCACATTTTATGCTGATACATAAAATAACCCTCCCTCAATCCAAGGCAGTGCAGCTCATAGCTCCAAAAGAAACCTGTCCCTTCCACTTGAGGAGAAGAGAAGGAAGACAAAGGGGACTTTGTCTTGCAACTTGGACACCAGCTTAGCCACAATAAGATAGGGCAGTGGGCAGAGTTGCGAGACGCTCATTCCAGGGTCTAGCTCCCAGATGACATTTCTAGAAACACATTAGGATAAAAGGGAATAAGATGCCCTGAAGGGAAGAACCAAGTCCTGGCAGGATTTATCACCTGCTGACTAAAGAGTCCCTGAGTCCTGAATTATAAGCAGTGGTAACCAGGTAGTACACACAGTGGGCTGTACTGGCTTCAAAGCTGTGGTGGCTACAAGGAGAGACCCCTTCTGCTTGAGAAAAGCAGAGGGAAGATTAAAGGGAACTTTGTCTTGTAGTTTAGGTACCAGCTTAGCCACAAGGGTAGAGTATCAAGCAGGCTCTTGGGATCTGCAATTCTAGGCCTTGGCTCTTGGATGGCATTTGTGGACCCATCATGGGCCAGAGGGAAGCCCACTGCTTCCCACAGTAACCACTAGCTGACTGAAGAGCCCTTGGACCTTAAATGAACATCAGCAGCAGCCTGGCAGTAGTCCAAATGGACCTGTGATTGTGGTGGACATGGAAACAGACTCCTCTGCCAGGGAAAGGAAAGAGAAGAGAAAAGTGAGAATGACTTTGTCTTATGGTTTGAGTATCAGCTCAGTCGCAGTAGAATAGAGCATCAGGTAGATTCCTGAGATTCCAACTTCAAGCCATCGCTTCTGGATGGCATCTCTGGACCTGCCTGGGGCCCAAGAAAACTAGTTACCCTGAAGGGAAGAATAGAAATCTAGCTGGCTTCATAACCTGCTCTTTATGGAGCCTTAGGGCTTTGAGCGAATATAGGCAGTAGTCAAGTGGTGGTTATGGTGGGCTTTGGGTGAGACTCAGTGCTGTGCTGGCTTTAGGTCTGATCTAGCACAGTCCCAATGGTGGTGGCCACAGTGGTGCTTCTTACACTACTCCCCCAGTTCCAGATAGCTCAGCAGAGAGACAAGACTCTATTTCCTCTCTGTTTGGAAGAACATAAGGGAAGATAACAAGAGTTTCTGTCTGGTAATCCAGAGAATTCTTCTGGATCTTATCCAAGATCACCAAAACAGTACCTCAACCAGTCTGTAAGAAGCACGCCTTTTTTTTTTTTTTTTTTTTTTAAACAGGGCCTGGGGTGCCACCTAATGCAGATACAGCTGTAGTGACCAAGAACTTGTATCATAAAAACCAAGTTCCTCTGAATACATGAAAAATCTTTCCCAGAAGAATGGACACAAACAATCCTAGATTGTGAAAACTAAAATTAATACAACTTTTCAATGCCCAGAAAGCAATGAACATCCACAGCATCAAGAGCATCGAGAAAAACACGACCTCCCCATACAAACTAAGTAAGGCACAACAGACCAATCCCAGAGAGACAGAAATATGTGACCTTTCAGACAGAGAATTCTGTGCTAAGGAAACTCAAAGAAATTCAAGAAAATACAGAGAAAGAATTTAGAATCCTACCAGATATATGTAACAAAGATACTGAAATAAGTAAAAAGAATCAAGCAGAAATTCTGAAATTGAAAAATGCAACTGATACATTGAAAAATGCAACTGATATATTGAAAAATGCAGTATGTCATTGTTAGCAGAATTGATCGTACAAAAGAAAGAATTAGTGAGCTTGAGGACAAGCTATTTGAAAACTCAGTCACAGGAGAAAAAGCATAAAGAACAATGAAGAATGCCTAGAAGATCCAGAAAATAGCCTCACAAGGGCAAATCTAAGAGACACTGGCCATAAAAAGTGGATAGAGAGAACCGGGGGTAGAAAGTTGATGTAAAGTGACAATAAAAGAGGACTCACCAAATCTTAAAAGAAAAAAAAAATCAATATCCAAGTACAAGAAGGTTATAGAACACCAAGCAGATTTAACTCAAAAACAATGACTTCAAGGCAAATCAAACTCCCAAAGGTCAAGAACAAAAAAACATTCTAAAAGTAGCAAGAAAAATGAAATAAATGACACCCAATGAAGCTCCAAAATATCTGGCTGCACACTTTTCAGTAGAAACTTTAAAGGCCAGAAGAGAGTAACATGACAAGTTTAAAACACTGAAGGAAAAAATATTTTATCCTAGAATAGTATATTTAGTGAAAATATCCTTCAAACAGTAAGAAGAAATAAAGATTTTCCCAGATAAGCAAAAGCTGAGGGATTTCATCAACACCAGACCTGTCCTACAAGAAATGCTGTAAGCAGCTCTTCAATCTTAAAGAAAGAAAAAGAAAACAGTTATGAGCAACAAGAAATCACCTGAAGGTACAAAACTTGCTGGTAATAGTAAGCCTACAGAAAAAGAATATAACACTGCTATTGTGGTGTGTAAACTATGCCTATCTTAAGTAGAAAGATGAAAAGACAAACTGATAAAAATAATAACTACGATAACTTTTCAAGAAATAGACAGTACAATAAGATATAAATAGAAATAACAAAAAGTTAAAGAGCAGAGGAATTAAGCTAAAATGTAGAGCCTTTATTAGTTTTCTCTTTGCTCGTATGTTTGTTTATGCAACAGTGTTAAGTTGTCATCAGATTAAAATATGGGTTACAAGATATTATTTGCAAGCCTTGTGTTGACTCCAAATCTAAAATATTATAACAGATACACCAAAAACAAAAAACAAAAAATTAAAACATAGTACCAGAGAAAATCACCTTCACTAAAAAGAAGAAGGAAGGAAAGAAAGAAGGAAGAGAAGATCACAAAGCAACCAGAAAACAAATAACAAAATGGTGGGAGCAAGTTCTTGCTTATATGTAATAGCATTGAATGTAAATGGACTAAAGTCCCCCATCAAAAGACATAGAGTGGCTGAATGTATTAAAAAAGACCCAACTCAACCTGTTGCCATATACAAAAATCAAATCAAAATGGATTATAGAAACACGCTTTACCTGTAAAGACACACATACTGAAAATAAAAAGATGGAAAAAGATATTCTCTGCGTATGGTAACAAAAACAGGGCAGGAGCAGCTATGTTTATATCAGACAAAATAGATTTCAAGACAAAAACTATAAAAAGAGATGAAGAAGGTCACTATATAATGATATATATGGATTATAAGAAACACACTTCACCTATAAAGACATACATGCTGAAAATAAAAGGATGGAAAAAGATATTCTCTGCAAATGGTAACCAAAAAAGGGCAGGAACAGCTATACTTATATCAGACAAAATAGATCTCAAGACAAAAAATATAAAAAGAGACAAATAGGTCATTATATAACGATAAAGGAATAAATTTAGGAAGAGGATATAACAATTGTAAATATATATGCATCCAACACTGGAACACTCAGATATATAAAGCAAATATTCTAGAGCTAAAGAGAGAGAGAGATATCCTAATAGCCGCTAGAGACTTCAACATCCCACTGTCTGCATTGGACAGATCATCAAGACAAAGGATCAACAAAGAAACATCAGACTTAATCTGCACTACAGACCAAATGGACCTAACAGATATTTACAGAGAATTTCATCCAGTTGTTGGAGAATACACATTCTTACCAGCATATGAATCATTCTTAAGGATAGACCATATGTTAGGCCATAAAACAAGTCTTAAAACATCCAGAAAAAAATGAAAGAATAACAAGTATCTTCTCTGACCACCATGAATAAAACTAGAAATCAATAACAAGTGGAAGTTTGAGAACTATACAAATGCTTTAAAATTAAACAATATGCTCCAAGTGACAACGGAGTGAAGAGATTAATAAGCAAATTGAAAAAATTTCTTGAAAGAAAAGATAATGAGAACACAATATACCAAAACCTATGGGATACAGTGAAAGCAACACTAAGAAGGAAGTTTATAGCTATAAGTGCCTACATCACAAAAGCAGAGAAACTTCAAATATATAACCTAACAATGCACCTTAAAGTACTAGAAAAGTAAGAGCAAACTGAAGTCAAAGTTAGTACAAGCAAAGAAATAAAGATCAGCAAAGAAATAAATGAAATTGAAACAAAAAATACAAGACTACAAATGAAAAGTTTGTTTTTTGGATATATAAACAAAATTAACAAATCTTAGCCATACTAACTAAAATAAATAAATAAAGAAGAACCAAATAAATAAAATCAGAGATGAAAAAGACACATTACAACCAATACTTCTGAAATTCAAAGGATTATTAGAGGCTACTATAAGCAACACTAAGCCAATGAATTTGAAAACATGCAAGAAATGGATTAATTTCTAGACACATACAGCCTACCAAGATTGTATGCAGTAGGTTAGTACTGTCATAAAAATAGACACACAGACCAATGGAACAGATATGTTCTAGAACAGATTTGCCAAAACAATTCCATAAATCCACAGTGAACTCATTTTCAACAAAGGTCCAAGAGCATATTACACTGGGGAAAGCACAATATCATCAATAAATGGTGCTATGAAAAACTGGACATGCATATGCAGAAGAAAACTAAGCCCCGATCTCCTGCCCTATACAAAAATAAAATCAAAATGGATTATAGACTTACATCTAAGACCTCAAACCATGAAACTACTATAATAAAATATTGGGGAAACTCTCCAACACATTGGACTGGGCAACAATTTCTTGAATAATACACCACAAGCATAGGCAAACAAAGCAAAAATAGACAAATGGGATGGCATCAAGTTCAAAAGCTTCTGCACCGCAAAGGAAACAATCAACAAAGTGAAGAGACAATCCACAGAACAGGAGACAAAGTACTAATAACCAGAATCTGACAAAGGAGTAATAACCTGAATATATAAAGAAGTCAAACAACTCTATAGGAATGAAATCTAGTAATCCAATTAAAAATGGGCAAAAGATCTGAAATAGACATTTCTTGAAAGAAGACAGACAAGTGCCAAACAGGTATATGAAAATGTGCTCCACATCATTGATCATCAGAGAAATGCAGATCCCCGCTACAATGAAATTTCACATCAGCCTAGTCAAAATAGCTTTTATCCAAAAGATAGACAATAACAAATACTGGGGAGGATGTGGACGAAAGGGAACCCATGGACACTGTGGATGGGAATGTAAATTAGTACAGCCACTATGAAAAAGAGCTTAAAGTTTCCACTAAAAACTATAAGTAGAAATACTATACGATGCACCAATCCATTGCTGGACATGTACACAAAAGAAATCAGTCTATCAAAGAGATATGTGCACTCTCATATTTATGGCAGCACTATTTATAATAGCCAATGTTTGAAAACAATCTAAGTGTCTATCGAGAGTCAAATGGAGAAAGAAAATGTGGTACGTATACACAATGGAGAACTATTCAGCCATAAAATATATGAGATCCTGTCATTTGCAAAAACATGGATGGAACTGGAGGTCTTTGTATTAAGTGGAATAAGCCAGACACAGAAAGCAAAATTTTTCCTGTTCTCACTTATTTGTGGGAG
The DNA here is from genome assembly GCF_047675955.1 of Chlorocebus sabaeus. Classification (NCBI taxonomy): domain Eukaryota; kingdom Metazoa; phylum Chordata; class Mammalia; order Primates; family Cercopithecidae; genus Chlorocebus; species Chlorocebus sabaeus. The sequence continues at coordinate 67,579,420 of NC_132918.1, forward strand.
CTAAAAATTAAAACAATTGAACTCATGAAGATAGAGAGGAGAAGGATGGTTACCAGAGGCTGGCAAATGTGGGGTGGGTAGATGGGTGGGGGTTAATTGAGTTGGTTAATGGGTATAAAAAATAGTTGGAAAAAAATGAATAAGATGTCTATAGTCAATAATTGTACATTTTAAATAAATAAAAGTATACAACTATATTGTAACAAAAAGTATAAATGCTTGATATAATGAATACCTCATTTCCCCTCATGTGGCTATTACACATTATTTGCCCATATCAAAATATCTTATGTGCCACATAAATATACACACCTATTATGTACCCACAAAAAGTAAAAATTTTTTAAAAAATAAAAATTTAAGAAATAATTATTCAGTAGGCACAATACTCTTCTAAAACGTGTTATCAGCCATGTGATGAGGGACCGTCAGCAGTTTCCAAAATTTACAAGCTGGCGAAACCAAAGAGAGAATAGAATTGAGTCATAGTCCTTGATGCTGAAAAGGCTCCCAGAAAATCAGGGAGTCTTTGTTGTCAGTTTTGTAATGTTTGTTGCCTGTTTATATTTCCACTTGCAGATTCCAAGGTTGATCCCCCACTTTATGAGGCTGTAAATGTTAAGTGTCACAGTCTTTGATATGGCCACCTGGAGTCATTGACAATTGTATTACAGCAGAGAACTGCAGGCCATAAAGGCATTCTGCTCCTCGGATTCATTCAGTAAACCCATAATATTTACTCAAGGCACACTGTGAACAAAACATTGTGATATATACATATCTTTGGAGAGTTACAAAAAGAGCAGATATGACATATTCCCTTGAATAGCTTAAACTTATAAAAATAAAACTTGTTATAGACATGTCACAAATGCTCCTATTCATGTTTAGTCTTACAAATACAAATTAAATAAGCTGTTAAAATAAACTTAATAGTGGAAAGTAATTAAAGTGAGTGGCGAACACACTTTAGGAGTTGATTCAACTGTAGAATCTATTAACACTTTGAAGGCATTCACATTTAGTAAAAACATCATGTACATTTTATTATTAATGATTTTAAAGTCCTCTACGCTATATATGGTGTTGTGTTATTTATTTTAGTATATTTATACACTAAAGTTGGCTTTATACACTAAAGTTGGGAAAAAATATAAACATGAACTATAAGCAAACCACTTATTTTTGTTCCATGCCCTGGTAAATTTTATTGCATTTTTCCAAGACTATTTATCATATACATTCATTTCATATGAAATACCTTTATTCTTTTACATTTATTTTTGAAAACTTTAACAACAAATCATTACTGCTGATTCTACCAACATCCTTTAGGTACACTCATTTACTCGGCTTTCACTTATGATTTTAAAAGAACAATCATTCTGTTTTCACTTTGCTAAGCAATAATATAACTACATCTACACAAAAGTCAACTCAGAATATATGTGATGATTATAAGCTAATTGTATATTCAGCCTTATCTTTAAGAGGGTATAAGCATAAATATTAATTTTGGAAGACCAATTGTTTACCTTAGTAATGCAACATAGACAATTTCTTAATTTCTAGATATCAGAAACTTCTGCATTCAAAATTACATTCGGTTATATTTAATTAATAGTATTATATTCAATATCGTATTTTACCATGTACTGAGAGGTTTGAAATAAAAGAAACCTATAGGAAACTTAAGCTATAATATCAAACCATTTATATCAGCCAAGCCCCAGGAAAAGACTGTGTGGAAGACAAGTGGAAGAGTCATTGTATGATAACTGCACTGCTGTGCTTAATGCCCATTTAGAGAGCTGCATTAATAATCATTAAGATATAGCTTCAAATGTTAAACACATATCATTTTTACATTCTTTAATACCTTCAGTAACTAATGTCTCAACAGGGATTTTTTCTTCTATTTTAGATAGCATGAAAAAATAATGAAATTTGTATGGTGGTTCTATACTTATATCATGGAAGCAAAAGAGGCATCCACAGGTGAATTGAGAATTAGGCAAGTATAATTTTACTTAACACGAATGAGCATAAGGAATTAGTTAAAAGAATGAGCATAAGGACTTAGTTAAAATATATTTACTGATCATCTAAAGAATCCATACAGCTGAAAGTAAACAAAATGCATGTACCTGAAAATACCATGCCAAGAAAGAGATGATTTGGGTCAAGAAAATACATGGTTCTTGATCTGAGTCTCCAATCCATTGGACTAAAAATTGATATAGATAAATATAAAATCAATACAAACAGGATGTTTCTGGCATTACATTTTTATTACACATCTTTCAGAAATTATTTTCAATACATGAAAGCTTCCTCAGAGATTAATTAATCTCTCTCCTAGTAGCAAACCATTTCCCTCTGCACCATTTACACTTTACATTCTGGTCATATGGAACAAGAGCTTGTTCCCTTACCACTCTGGATCCATGTACTTGAAAGCAGGCCAAAATATACTCTAAGTCAATGCACTGAATTACAAATTATCTAAACATCAATTTCATCAAATGACTGATTCAACAAAATAATACTAAGTATACATCCATAAACATAATATACTCACATGGGTGGTACTAAACAATGATATTCCTTAAAACAAGTTTTGAAAACAGGCAGTTTGGCATATTGATGCTTTGGTGAGTTGTTCTCACTTGCTTTTCCAAGAAATCTTTTCTAAGCCTCCTAAACTCTTTTTATGGGCACTTATGCTTACCCAGCTAAATCAGCTGAAGAACTGATTTAAGTAAAAGGAGTGTGTTTGCAAAGTTAGTCCTCAAACTCAGTAGATTATAAATTTCTCAAAAGTGGGAACGTAATAGGCATAAATCATATTTATACTTATTATTCTATCTGTAGTACATACCAGATACTTAATAAAGCAGTTGATGAATGAATGCATATTCATCAGTATTAACAGTTACACACTGGAAAAGTAAAAAAAGTTCTGAACATATCAGCAGCCACTTTTCTCATCCTACTCTCCCATCTTTTTGAAAAATCTAGTTTCTTGAGCCCTCTTGAATGGTCAGTAGATCACATAACCTCACTGCAGAGATCATGCATCTCATTTGTGTTATGTGTGGTTAGCTGGTCTAAATAGAGACAATCAAATTATCTTACATGAGCATTTAGAATTTAGCTTCAGAGACTAGGCTCAGATTTCATTTGGATAGGTGAACCAGGAGGCAATACCGAGAAAGGGCAACTGTGTGTGTTCTTCCTGTATGTGTTGCAATAAATCAGGTCTATATAGAAAGAAAGTAGAGTGCTGCCTTGTGGCAGAAAGAAACAGAGGGAAAGACCAAGGGAGAGGGTAGGAAAACAGGAGGATAATGGATGATGGTGGGCCAGAGAGTGAGAGAGGGCAACAACAGTCCTGGGGGTACCTGACTGTCATATTTCTTGACTCCACTCTGAGACTTCACTGAATTTCTTGTACTGCAGTGTTTAGATCACCCAATATACTTCCAGTAAATCCCTTCATCTTCCTTTTCCTATCTAAATCTAGTTTGACTATGTTTTTAATTCAACAATATGATTCCTGGCTTTGACAGAAGATGCCTAAGCAATGTGTTTCATCCAGATTTGTTTTTACTTTGTGTGTGTTTTTTTTTTTCAGAATTTTCTCTGCCCTACAAATAATTTGGGGATATAAGTGACTATAATTCACAAATGGTAATCCTGTAAGATGTGTGGCAATAGGGAAAGTGTAGTACTTTTGTAGCACCAGTATGTTTAGCTTTTATCTTCACAAACCTCTGTTTTTTCCTTCAAATGTGAAAAAGTTGGGCAGTTTCTTGCCCAGTTATTCCCAGAAGAGTTTGAAGGACTGAGGAACAGGGAGAAACGATAGGTGGAAGAAGGAGGTGACCATCAAATGCTGCCTCATCCCACCTCCTTATCACAGCACAGCTTCTGCTCTACTCATCCATCAATCCTTGCTCCACAAAAAGACAAAAACAACAGAGCCTCTGTGCTTGCACCTCTTCATGCCATCTTGCTATATTTCCATATGCATATGTCTTTCTGCAATGGTTTCAAATTGAGAAGACTGGAGGGAAAAAGAAATTGATGAGCCCAGATCAAGTGGCCCTGATCCACCTGTTACAAAGTAATACATTGTTGACCTTTTGGAAGCACATTAGCAACGTTTCACTTAAGAGATTCTCTTTCCTTGGAATATGTCTCTAAAATGTCAGGCTTTATTCCCTCATCATTAAACAAATCAAGCTTAATGTGTTTCTGCTTTCAAGTGACTGTTTTAAATAAGTCAAAAAGGCTTATTTAATGCCAATATAAAGATGATTTAGGTGGGAAAATGTAAAGGCAAATAAAAGTTCATCTTAGGGTTAGGTAATGCATAAAGCCTGTTTTAAAAAAATAATTATAAAAAGAAATATTAGGACAGAGATAATAGTATAGCTATAGCTAGCATAGAACTATTTAAACTAAAGCATTCACTTGTTATCTTATTTATGGCCTTTCTGAGAAGAAATTAAGTAATACTTAACTGTGAGACACTAACTTAAGATGCACAACCAAACTGATTACCTTAACTAAGGGGAAAAAATCAATTGTATGAATTTAGAACCAATAAAAGACTGTTTAAACATAATGGTTAGAGTGCATTTATTTAGAGGTGGTGAATAAGATACTGTTCTTTCTGGCCTCTGCTGAAATACATGCAAGTTCATCTGTGGAAGTTTATAAGTCACATTGACTTTAGAAATTTCATTTTATAGTAAAAGGACATTTTTTTCAAAGAACAGACATAATTATTGGAAGTTCGTCATGTGACGATAGAAGGGAAAATCATAATAATGTCATAGTTTGGCTTAGAGATCTAAGGGGGATTTGATAAACGCTTTCTCTCAAAGGACAGATAGGCTTTGTGGGCCACATACGGTCTCTGCTGCATATTCTTGCTTTTTGTTTGCATTTGTTCATATTTACAACCATTTAAAATGCTAAAAACAATTTGTATCTCACTGATAGCACAAAAACAAGCCATGGACCAGATTTGACCAGTGGGCTGTAGTTTGCTGATCTAAAGCGGAGTGATTGAATTGTCACATAAACAGACATGATTTACTTCTAGAAGTAGAATACTTCCAGTGGTATTCTCAGATTCGTGTCAACTTCTAATTGAACAAATATTAGTTTGTGTCCTATTACTAACAAACCACAGGATAAACACTCTAGGAATCAGTATGAATCAGTCTTAGATCCAGTATGCAAAGTTGAAAGCTTATGTACCATTTAACTATAACACAAGGTAAAAAACCTCATGTCACTGATGTTGGCATATTGTTTATTAAGTCACTATAACTCCAAAAGTTTGAGGACAAATTTTCCATGGACCAAGTTCTGTTCCTCAGTAAGAAATACTATCTCATCAGCACACTAGAAGCAAGAAGTCTCAGGAAGATTAACCATTAACTAAAATCATAAGAGACGAATTCAAGTCCCAAGTCCCAAATGTTTACATCTTTGTGACATGTGAATTCTCTCTTTAAGAAGAGAATTTACGCCAGAAGGATATTTATAAAGCGAACAATAAAATTTAGTTTATTGAGTCAGAATTTCCAATTAGTAAAGACCCATTCCTCGCACATGGGGTGCATTTGCCATAGGTTGGACAGCTCAGTGGGTCACAGTAACCCTGTCTTAGACAATGCTATGGAATTGCTTCCAGTTCTGCTCCTATGACTTTGCCATAGTCTATGTTCCCAGTCAAAACATATCCCTACGGACTTCTTCTCCTGTTGTCTCCTCTGACTCGCTTGTCTCTGTTAGTCCTTAAAATTTAGATGATTTCCTCTGAAAGAGATATTTCAGGAAAATCTGACTTTGCTCACATCGTCTCTCCTTGCCAGAATATTTTTTCCTTATGTTAATGAAACACTTTTATATTCAAATTTCATAACTTGATAAATGTTTTGATTTAAAATTTTATAATTTCATGAATACAAATATTCAGTTTACAGCTTGGATCTCAGACTTTCATTGCTGTCTTGTCAACAATGCTACCATTATGGATAAATTGCTATGGGAATGCAGAAGAGTGAAAGCCCCTTTCATTTTAAGTTGTGGAAGGTACAGGAAACATTCCATGATGGCAGTGGTACTGGAACCAGGTCTACTAAAATAACTCGTATTCTTCATGAAAGCCAAGAGTTAGGAGGTAGGGGTTTCAAGTAAAAGAAAATTTTAAGCATTGACCCAGATGTAAAAACACAAGGAAAATATGTGGAGAAGAAGCAATAGTTCATTTTGGTTAAAAAAGTTCCTAGAGGGATAAGTGTGAGGTATGACTTCGGAGAGTAGATTGAGCTGTGTCATAGAAAAGATGGAATATCATGTAGTAAAGTCTGCTTGCAGCTCACCAACATATCTTATCTTCTTTGAAGGTACTTGGAGGGGCCACACTTGAGAATTCCCTTTGCAGTTAGAAGTGGCCATGTGACAGAGGTCTCGTCAAGGAAAAATTATTGGAAGTCATGTGTGGCAACTCTCAGTCTCGCCCAAAAAAGTCTCCCATGTCTAATTCTTCATTTTATTTTGCCTTTTGTGGCCAATTTGAAAGTCATATGATGAAGATGAGTGAGCCACAAATCGCCACTGGAGAGAGAAGTGCCCGCCAAGTAGAAGCACCTGTCTTGAATTTTCATAAATGAAAACTAACATCTATTGCATTAAACATTTTAGATTTTGCTACGTATCTGTTGGAGCAGCTAGCATTACCTTAACATTTTGGCCTTAATCTAAAGGTAAAAGAGAACCATTAATGAACAGTGAATTTGCAAGAGAGGAAGAGGCCAACTGGAGTGCTATTCTAATATTCTCCAAGAGAATATACTCTTCCCACAAATTGGAACACAACTTGATCAGTCTATTCTTTCTGCCTTGCTCATTGCTTCTCACAAAAACCACAATAAAGACTTTTGCCCATGTTTTCCCTTCCCTTTTTCTGCTCCCTGACATGGGTGGCCCATTGCCCATCATGTGACCCTGCATGGTGTGCCCTGCCTTCTGTTTCTAAGGAACTGTGAACAAAAACTTCTTCCTTCAAAGAAGCCATCTCCTTATCTGTTGGCCTCGGCATACCTGATTAAAACAAAATTCCAGGTACATTGAAACATAGAGGTGCACTTCACTCCGGTATCACCTCTTAGCGAATTACCTCTACAATGACCCTGTTTCCAAATAAGGTTCTATTTTGAAGTACTGGATGTTGGAACTTTAACACATGAGCTTTTATGGGATAGAACTTAATCTTTAACAGCATTAAATTACACTTATTTGTAGATTTTTTGTTAAAAAATTTGTAAAAATTATAATTCATAACATTCTATAGTACATTACATGTTATGGTAAATATAGAGAGCATATTTTGTGGAGAATGATAGGTTGAAAAGAAGGAGTAGAGAACAATGAAAACACGGCAGAGAGCTAGAGAGATGATTTCAAGCTAATTTATGTGTGGAGGTGGAAGGATTTCTAATGATTTTACTTGTACAATATTTCTTGAATTTTTCTCCACCTCTAATTGTACAATCTCCAATTTGCAGGAAAAGGAATGTATTCAACTGGAGAATATTAGAATAGCACTCCAATTGGTCACTCCCTCTCTTTCAAATTCACCGTCCGTTTATGGTTCTCTTTTACCTATATATAGATTAACGCCGAAAGGTAACGCTAGCTGCTCCAACAGATACACAGCACGTCCTTTCACCTTATAGTTGAGTGTCTTGACTTATCTTGGTTGTTTTAAACTTCATATAAATCATCCAATAAGACTGTAAATTCCACAGCCATCCCATAGGAATTTTTATTTCCGATTTCATCAAATCTGTAGATCAATTTGGAAGAATTTACACCTTTATATTATTGAGTCTTCTCATCTATGATGTGTATCTTCTTTATTTTAATCTCTTAAAAATATTGTATGCTTTTCAGCATAGCCATCTTATTCACTTTTGACTAAAAGCATCCCTAGTATTTACTTTTATGTATTTTTATAAACTGTATCTTTTAAAAAAAATTCTGGTAAATAGAAATAAAATTGATTTTTGGAAACTGACTTTGTATTCTGTAACATTATGAATTATAATTTATTTGAAGATCCCTTGAATTTACATATAAATACATGTATATATGTATAAATTATGTGTATCTATATACATATATATACACATATACACGACTGTATCTGCGATAATGGCATTTGACCTCTTTTTTGCTTTTAATTGGTTACTTATTATTTGCTTATTGCACAGAGCAGCTCCTTCAGTACAACACTGAACAGAATATTAGAATCTTTTTCTTGTTCCTCTCTGGCTGGCCCAGAAGGTTCTTAAGGCTTACATTCTTGATAGACTCTGGACTTCAGTAACTGGGTCAATATTATGAATTGTCTTTCTCCTGGCTCTCAGCACTATGGGTTTTTACTAACTTTATAGTTGTTTATTGCCTTCAAGAAGATTTTTTAATATATATTTTGTCCAGTTTTTCTATTTGTCCTTAATGTAGGGTTGATCTGAGATATCTAGGTAGCCATTACTAGAGGGCGTACTTTTTGACAGAGCTAGACTCCGTCTCAAAAAAAAAAAAAAAAAAAAAAAAAAATACATTTTGTAGATCATTGCATGTTAGACTATAAGGATCTATTCTACTTATTCACACTACAAAGAATGATATGGTACAAAGATATCATAATCTAGCAATTCCTCTTTTTATGGTCATTTCAATTGACCATTCTCAAAGCTTAAACTACAAAGAAGGCAAACCAATTAACATAGCTCAGTCAAACTCTATGGTGATGGTCTGTTACTGTCTGTAGCTCTTTTTGGGCCGAGACAGATTTCTATTTCTGTTTCAAATATCTTGGAACTGACTATGAAGACATATTATTCTTTGATTATTTGTCACAATTTCTGTAAAAATTCCTTTTTCAGTGCTCTCCTAGATGTGTCTCTGATATTTCTAGTCTTTTTCATATTTCTACCTCAGAACTCCCTGCCTGTCTCCCCAACCTTGTTCTATGTATTCATGAGTATCCTAATCAGGAAGATATAATAGATAAGTAGGAGAACAGAAAAATTCAAATAAATACTTCCCAATCCACACTTGAGTTAATCACTGATCATTTTGCCCTGTCACCATATATTTTACAACCTATTCTCCAGCGAATTATCAGAAAGGTCATGCTAGAATTTAATAAAGCTATTATATCTTTTAAGAGACTATCTGGCATCTTATTAACAAAATAATGTAACATTAAATAGTACCATAGATCCCTAATCCTCATCTGAAACCCATAGGATTAGATGAGCTTTGATATTCAGAATATTTCAGGTTTCATAAAGGTAACTGAGATACACACAGCATTTATAACACTCTAACTATTTCTAGAGGAATGATTCATAATTAAACAAATTAATGTTTCTAATTCAAATATATGATTTATACTAAATGGAATGAATACAAATTTTGAATAGTCTTGGATCAGTTTAAGTAATGCTTTGCCACTAAGTGAGTTTGGGTAACTGGTGATGAATTTTCTGGTTTTAGAGACTTTTAGATCTTGGAATTGTATATAAACAATTATGGATGTGTACTCTATGACTCTTTTCTCAGCTCCTCTTTTCTCAATATATTCAACATGATGGGTTTTATTTTCTAATTAACTTTCAGTTTTTTCTCTACCATAATTTTCCTAATAAAACCTTTGCCTTTCTCATCTAGAAAGTTATGATTACTTTTTATTCCTTTGTTCTTTTCTTTCTTTTCTTTGAGACAGGGTCTTGGTTTTATCACTCAGGCTGGAGTGCAGAGGTCATGGCTCACTGCAGCCTCAACCTCCTGGGATCAAGCGATTCTCCCACCTCAGCCACCTGAGTCACTGGGACTACACGCATGTGTCACCACGTCAGGCTACTGATTTTGAGTTTTCACAGAGACAAGGCCTCACTATGTTGCCCAGATTGGTCTTGAACCCCTGAGTTCAAGAGATTATACAACTTCTGCTTCCCAAAGTGCTGGAATTACAGGCCACTTTAGGAGCCAGTGCCCCCAGCAAAAAGTTAAGATTACTTTCTAACAGTTATCTCTGACTCTAATCTCTCCAATTTCAATCAGAACTCCATAGCAACAATTACAAAAGTGACCATCTAAATCTCAACTGGCAATATCACAGCTCAGTTTAAAAACATCACAGGAACCTATTCCCTATAAGGCAAAAGTCCTTGATCATCTGAATCTTTCTTTTCTAGATTCTGTTATTGTCGTTGTCTTTAATGCAAACACTATTCACATGCCATATAAATTTACTTTTAGAATTTTCCATAATAATAATTGTATTTCATACTTCTCAGTCTTCACATATGCCAAACCCTTCTGTATGGAATTTCATTTTAACTGTGATCACATAGACTCTTACAGACTCATTCAGTGTTACATTCCTGAAGCCCTCATCCTTCCATTTTCGACACATACTACCACCACCCTCATCACTTTCCCTAAGTATTATTATCTACTGTGCTACTATAGCTATTTGCAGTATATTTTACAGATATTATTTTTAATAGTTTTTGTTCTACTACCAAAAGTATGATACACTTATATTCCATTTAGACATTACCTGAAAAATGCTTTTCTTTTTTAAATTTTCCCTTGGAAAAGAACTGGTTCTTACATGGAGAAAGCAATCTCTATGAACAAAATAAAGTTTCATCTCTACATATGGTAGTTTGATTTATTCCCAAACACGACAGCAATAGCATATAATCAGATCTAATGCAATTATTTACCATGTTATCTAGTTGGCAGTGATATATATATGTGTGTGTGTATGTATATATTTAGATACACACATATATATAAATTATATTTACATATACTATATAAATATACATTATATATATTAAAATGATAAACTTTTTCTTGTTTTTCACTTTTCTTACATAAGAAAACTTGTTATAACAAAACCTGTGTATTTATTTCTCAGCTTCAAAAGTTATCAATTAATGGCCAATCACATTGCATATTTACCCCTATGTAACCTCCCCCCAACCTCATTTATTTTGAAGCAAATCCCAGACGTAACATTTAATTAATTTGTATGATAATCTGTATGCACATCAAAGTTTGACAAGTATTGCTTTAGAGTGTTAAAACTGAAAATCTTCACTAATTTTTAAATGCACAGAGGCAATTTTGATAAAAGATGGTTTAATTTCATTTTGCTTTATATCATAGGGATTTCTCATCACTTCAGGGTTTTATGAAAAAATACATTTCTTTGTAGCTGTGTGTTTTTGATCTTTTTAATAAAAAAGACAACTCATTTGTTCGTGTTAACTTGTTAATATAGACATCTTAATGGTTTGTAGTTTGCAAGGCAGACAAAAACTAAATTACAGAGTATTTGTACAAAAAGCTGGTGCAAGGATTGAAAAAAATAGAATTAAAACTAAATTTAAATTAAATTTATCTTTGTGTGGTTGATTCAATTTAAGTTTTGTCTCCTTTATACATCAAATCCTTTAAGATATCCATAAAAGAAATATTTCTATGACAGAGTAGCAGATGTGAATGCCTTAAATGAATGCATATAGAGAAACCATAGGTTTTCTAGGATAGTTTTCAAAAGTATTTTAATACAGAAGATTTCATTAACTATTCTATTTTTTTTTTTCCAGACAGAGTCTCATTCCATTGTCCAGGCTGGAGTGCAGTGACGTGATCTCAGCTCACTGCAACCTCCACCTCCTGAGTTCAAGTGATTCTCCTGCCTCAGTGTCTGGAGTAACTGGGATTACAGGCACATACCACCACTCCCGGCTAATTTTTATATTTTTAGTAGAGATGGGAATTCACCCTGTTGGCCAGGCTGCTCTCAAACTCCTGTCCTCAAATGATCCAAAAACCTTGGCCTCTCAAAGTGCTGGGATTACAGGCATGAGCCACCACATCCAGCTAACCACTTTCAATTTTGCTGACCATAAAAACCACATAGTATTCACCACCCAGCCCCAAATTTTAAAAAAAGAAAAAAAATCTAAGATAATAATCTAGTGAATGAAAAAAAAAAACTTGTATCTACTTATTTTAGAAATATTTAATGTATTAAAGAAAATTAAGTTCTGGGGTCAAAGATATTCAAATTAAGGTCCCTCAAAGGAAATGGTCATTTCTTCATATATCTCTGTAAGGACCATGACAATAAGAAATGCAGCAGTCCTAGGTATTTTATTCTCTTTCAAGCAATAGTGAATGGAAGTTCATTCATGATTGCTTCAAAGAGAATAAAATACCTAGGAATCCAACTTACAAGGGATGTAAAGGACCTCTTCAAGGAGAACTACAAACCACTACTCAGTGAAATAAAAGAGGACACAAATAAATGGAAGAACATACCATGCTCATGGATAGGAAGAATCAATATCGTGAAAATGGCCATACTGCCCAAGGTAATTTATAGATTCAATGCCATTCCCATCAAACTACCAATGGGTTTCTTCACAGAATTGGAAAAAACTGCTTTAAAGTTCATATGGAACCAAAAAAGAGCCCACATTACCAAGACAATCCTAAGTCAAAAGAACAAAGCTGGAGGCATCATGCTACCTGACTTCAAACTATACTACAAGGCTACAGTAATCAAAACAGCATGGTACTGGTACAAAAACAGAGATATAGACCAATGGAACAGAACAGAGCCCTCAGAAATAATACCACACATCTACAGCCATCTGATCTTTGACAAACCTGACAAAAACAAGAAATGGGGAAAGGATTCCCTATTTAATAAATGGTGCTGGGAAAATTGGCTAGCCATAAGTAGAAAGCTGAAACTGGATCTTTTCCTTACTCCTTATACGAAAATTAATTCAAGATGGATTACAGACTTAAATGTTAGACCTAAAACCATAAAAGCCCTAGAAGAAAACCGAGGTAATACCATTCAGGACATAGGCATGGGCAAGGACTTCATGTCTAAAACACCAAAAGCAATGGCAACGAAACCCAAAATTGACAAATGGGATCTAATTAAACTAAAGAGTTTCTGCACAGCAAAAGAAACTACCATCAGAGTAAACAGGCAACCTACAGAATGGGAGAAAATTTTTGCAATCTACCCATCTGACAAAGGGCTAATATCTAGAACCTACAAAGAACTCAAACAAATTTACAAGAAAAAAACAAACAACCCCATCAAAAAGAGGGCAAAGGATATGAAGAGACATTTCTCAAAAGAAGACATTCATACAGCCAACAGACACATGAAAAAATGCTCATCATCACTGGCCATCAGAGAAATGCAAATCAAAACCACAATGAGATACCATCTCACACTAGTTAGAATGGCAATCATTAAAAAGTCAGGAAACAGGTGCTGGAGAGGATGTGGAGAAATAGGAACACTTTTACACTGTTGGTGGAATTGTAAACTGGTTCAACCATTGCGGAAAACAGTATGGCAATTCCTCAAGGATCTAGAACTAGAAATACTATATGACCCAGCCATCCCATTACTGGGGATATACCCAAAGGATTATAAATCATGCTGCTATATAGACACATGCACACGTATGTTTATTGTGGCACTATTCGCAATAGCAAAGACTTGGAATCAACCCAAATGTCCATCCGTGACAGACTGGATTAAGAAAATGTGGCACATATACACCATGGAATACTATGCAGCCATAAAAAAGGATGAGTTTGTGTCCTTTGTAGGGACATGGATGCAGCTGGAAACCATCGTTCTCAGCAAACTATCGCAAGAACAGAAAACCAAATACCGCATGTTCTCACTCATAGGTGGGAATTGAACAATGAGATCACTTGGACTCTGGAAGGGGAACATCACACACCGGGGCCTATTATGGGGAGTGGGGAGGGGGTAGGGATGGCATTGGGAGTTATACCTCATGTAAATGATGAGTTGATGGGTGCTGCCGAGTTGATGGGTGCAGCACACCAACATGGCACAAGTATACATATGTAACAAACCTGCACGTTGTGCACATGTACCCTAGAACTTAAAGTATTAAAAAAAAAAAGAAAGAAAGAAATGCAGCAATCAACTTCATTTTGAACTTGCTTTATTTCTGGACTTGAACTGGGCTTGAGTAACAGTAAATAGCAGGACAATGGACTAGCTATATGACTGTGGGGAAGCTGCTCACTACTCTGAACCTCAGTTTTTTCATCTGTAATATGGGAATAACAATAATTCACCTTCCATAGTATAAAAGGCAAATGAAAGAACTGATATAAAAGTGCTTTTGAGAATTATAAAGCTCTAAGTAAAATGTGATTTTTTAATTAGACAATTTAGAATATTCAGTTTAGATAGATTAAAGAATGACATAATTGCTCTGTATTGCTACCAAAATAAGAACCATGAGTCTTTTTTAAGTAATAAAATTCTTGAAACTCTAAAAGCCCTTTTTGCTGTTAGTGCTCATTTAAATATTCAGTATTGATACTCAGTTTTAATGTGGCTTTGTTTAGTCATTGATAAGTATCCCTGAAGTCTCCCCTCATCCAACCATCCTTTTCCAATCTGGGTTCAGCTATGTCATTATTTCCATTTCTTAAAGATATTAAGGGTTTAATCTATAATTTCTTTTATACTATCATTTAAAGTTTTGAATATAAGAACTATGATAATTATATTTTAGTTCTCTGGTTTCTCATAGCCCTCCTTCAGTTTTCAGAAGCAAATATTTAGGCTTTAATTATAAATGTGCTCAGTCCATCTTAAATCAAAGAGAGCCAATGAAAAAGAAACAAGAAATTTAATATACTTATTGTGCTTATTTGTTTGTCCTTCGTGTTTTCTATATCTGGGTTGTTTGTTGTATAAGTTGTTGGCAATTTTCATAAGCATAGAAATGGCTTCTGACAAACTGAGCTACTATGTACAGTGTTTAATAATGTAGGCTCTGAAATGAAATAAATCTTTATTTCTACACTGTATCACATACTTGCTGAACAATATGGGATTGAATACTATTTTTTCTGGGCTTCAAATTTCTTATCTCTAAATTGGGTGTGTAACAGTGAGTACATCATAGGATTGCTGTGAGAATTAAATAGAGATGCTTGAAAGCATGTGGCTGGGTTCCTGACCGTTAGCAGAACGTAACGTATTTAACAATAATAAATAGTGTTAAGTAAAAGCATACTGCGCACCAGCCACTATGCTTAACACTAAATATATTTTAATAATTTTAAACAAGATAGATGCACAAGACAAAGAAACAGAAGTGTCCAACAATGTGTCAACAGAAAATAAGGTGAGTGGAACATTTTCATGTCAAATTGAGTGTGTGTACCATAATGATTTCCGACATTATTCATGAAATTATAAGAGAAGCTCCACATTTTCATATAGTTCCCAAGGCATCCTAGTAATTCTGATCGGTTTATTTATTTATTTATTTTTTACTACATGTCACCCTTACTAGAATGAAGCATGTAAAGTCAGGGACTTTGCCTATTTTATTCACCATTATACACGGCCTATTTCCAGCATTTGGTGCCTGGTTCATAGTGTAACTCCACAAATACTTGTACCATGAAATAATGCATTAAAATATGAAAAAATCGTTCTTATCCCAAGTATATGCAAGACACTTGCCTAAATATTTTGAGACAAAGATAAATTGGTCATGAATTTGACCCTCAAGAGAAAGAATGAGGAGAAAGAACATTTGTAATGAGATAATAAAATGCAAATATAAATGAATTAAATACAGGTAGATTTCAAAAGAAGAAAATGTTATTTCAACCATGAAAAATATATAATTAAATTGAAGTTGCTACTTATTTGTATTTTTAATCTTCTTTGGAGTAGTAGTATAATCACCAACATGCCACTTACCAGCTTAGTGTGCCTCATAGACGTATTTTACTTGGATGAGTGTTGTAAATATCTGATTTTAAATATCTTTAGTTGAAGTATACATTCCTATTTTACCTCAGATTCTATCTATCTATATTATAGTCATACCTTCAAGACACTTCAAATGGTTTCACTACTGCTCTGACCCTGAAGGCAGGGTAGACAACCCACACCGTCTATTAAACAAAACTGCAGCCACTGGCAAAGGATAATGAAATGATAGGAAGCCCATGGAGAACACAGTGGAGATACAGTTCCCAGTACAAGCTGGGAACCCAAGGAAACACTATAGGGAAGGCAGTAAGGTGAGACAAACTTTTGTCAGCAGGTCATTGCAAGATCCAACCAAAGTGAACTATTCCTATTAAAGTGATCCCATCACTACTCACTGATATATGAACCTTGGGACACCAATTCCAGAAGGTTGAAGACCTGCCCCTAAGTTGGTCCAACTTTCTGAGCACTCACTGCTCCCTGTATGGGGCACCACAGACCCACTCTGGAGCCAGAGGTGGCACCTCTATTCACAAGAGTTTTGCTATAAGCTTTGTTCATCAGCAAACAGGGATGCTTTTTACTATGTCTTCGTCGTGTTCTCATGAATAAAACATATAATCAGAACATCTGATTTCTGAAAACACGCCATGTTCCTAGTAGTGCTTATTCTCAAGAAAGTCTGATAAATCTCTAATTATATTAATAATGCAATATTTGTAATCACAGATAAAATTATGTTCAAAAAGCTTTTTGTTACACTGTTACACAAAATTCCTGACTTTATGTAGTGTTCATTTGCTCCCTTTACTTCCCCTCTTATATTCAAAAAATAATTTTGATTGAGTAGAATATGCCCTTAGGAAAAGATAACATGTAAATTGGAATTCACTATTATAGTATGTAGCAGACACTGTTGGTGCCTCATACATATCCCATTACCCTTGCTACTTCACTGAGCACTAGCCTGAGGTCCATCTGTCAGGGCATGTGTTTCTTTGCCTGAGGCTCTGTTGTAAACCAAGCCCACCCTGCACCCACCTGTAACCTGAACCCACCCTGAACCTCTGTGGCAGGTCAGAAGTGCCAGAGAATTAACTTTCCTTCCCCACTGGAAGCAGTTTTCAACCAATGGCTGGCTGGGGGTAGATATATAAATATCCCTTAGTATGGATGCATGTGGGGTTAGGCATGTGGGGAGGTAACACTGAAGTATGTGTTCTACACCCGGCTCCCAGAGTTTTTTCAGTGGCATCAAGCAACAATTGTCCACTGTGGTAGCTGCATGGTAACATACCCTAAAGGCTGTCTTTCCTTCCCTGTCTCACTTTCCCATTTCTTTACTAACATTTTCTGAATTCAACAACCAAATAAATTACTTAACCTTAAATTCTTGTCACAAGGTCTTATTCTAAGCAAACCCAAATTAAATGTAATATCAAATTTTTACACTCATCTCAGATATAGTAAGCATTTATTTGCTAGATTTATACAAATGTGATCTTGTGAATATTTATCAAATTTTCTTGGCCAGTAATACTACATTCAGTCTGTTTAGTTTAGCTCAAATTGTTGTGCACATGTGCACATATATCTCTTTACAAAGAGCATAGGAAGGTTCTGTAAGCCACTCCCTCAATCTTAACCCATCTCCCATTCCAATTGAAATGAAAACCCCACCAGCTACTTCCATATGCACAGTACTGTGCCCTCACTGTAGGACCCAACGTGAAAAGAAACTATATGTGGAAAAGAATCTTCTCTTTCCCAAAGTAAATGGAACTAAACAAAAAAACGTTAGCTAAGTACTGTTCATTTTATATCAATGTTTTCATTTCCAAGTTTGATCCTATAGAAAAAATATCCTCAATTCCTTTTTTAAGAGTATTCACTTCTACCACAGCTGGACACAAGAATTATAAGCAAGTTCTCAGCAGAGATAAAGGTACCTGGAAGCATGGGGCCTCAGCATGAAAGACCAGTGAAATCTTAGAGTCATAAACAGACAATGGGAAGGACTGCCATTTCAGAAAGCTACCCAGCACAAGCAAAGAGAGCTCAGCAGAAAATAGCCAAAGATTCCCTGATTCCAAGATTATTGTTTCATACAGCTTTCACAAGTTGTCTTCCAAAGTTCAGCTGTTTTGTTCTATCTATAGGTGAGAAAACACTTTTAAATCGTGAAAACGGTAACCTAGGAAGCATATATGTAATAATTATTTTTGTTTAAGAACCTGTGATTAAACTTACCAGTCAGAACATACATTTCATTTGTTTATGATGTGTTTTGCTATGATATTCTTTCCCTAAGCAAGCTTTCAACACTTGCCTCTTTTGAAGTCTGGGTCATCCATTTATAGTATCCTTTCCAGGTACTCATTAGTCATGTTTTTATTTTTGTTGCGTTCTTTCACCCTCTTCACTTGTCTTGCTTTTCTCTCTACCACATCATCTGTCATTTCATTATATGACATTAGTTAGCAGGTAGGTTGATTTTCCTATCTAATGTTGTAATCCTGACAACTCCTATGACCTTAATATTCTCTCCATTCAATCTTGAATTATATCGTTGAATTCATTCTTCCTTGACATATTTCTGCCTGCAAAGGGCAAAATGGAAAAATATAGGCTAGATTCTTGTTACTCATGGTGTGATTCAAGCACATGCATTCAGTATATTTTGGTAGCCTTCCAGAAATGTGCATTCTCAGGCCCAAGCCCAGACCTTCTAAATCAGATAAGACATCCAACTATTTGTATATACATTACTATAACATAATATTATGATGATATAATGTAATATTTTGATCACGTGGGTGTGTGTGTAGGTTTTTTTCATCCAAGCTTCCTAGTTCCTAACTCCCATAACCATTGTTACAGTCTTTTCTTTTTCTAATGTTGGGGTGCTTTAGATTCATAAGCAGGCCTCAGAAAACAAAATTTTTATTTCTTCTGTCCTCCTGCCACCTGCCCAAAGAAGGACTCTAATCTGATTGTGTGTCATAAGACCCTCATTTCAGAGAGGGTTCTACTCCATACTGTGGAGGAAGGAATGCTTCCCAGAAAGATCTAGAAGAACGTGAACAGACATGCCTTGCTGTGTTTAGATCATGTGCTTTTCGTTTGATCACATTTTGACAATGTTGTCCTGGCTTCAATCATGAACAACAAATGAAGTCTCCATAAAAGGCCTAAAGTGAGGTAGGATGCAGAACTTAACTCAGAGCTGGAGCTCAGCCACCAGACCAGATTGAGGACTAGTGAAGACAGGGAAGAGATGAAAGCACCTCTCCTTAAGACATGCCCACCAGTGTGCCATGTCATGATACCATTGCCATGGCAACACCCAGAAGTTACCAACCCTTTTCATGGCAATGACCTTAATGACCTATAAGTTACAACCCATTTTCTAGAAATTTATTCATAATCAGCCCATTAATTTGCATATAATTAAAAGTAGGTATAAATATGACTGAAGAACTACCTCTGAGCTGCTTCTCTGGGCATACTGCCTATGAGGTAGCTCTGCTCTGCAGGAAGGAGTATCTCTGCTGGTGCTGTACACTGACACTGCAATAAAAGTTGCTAACACCCCAGCTAACCCTTGAATTCTTTCCTGGGAAAAGCCAAGAACCCTCCTAAACTAAGCCCAAATTTTGGAGTTTACCTGCCTGCATCATCCAGCAGTTATGAAGGGATGAAGACAGTGGAGATGGGGGTGACTGACAGAGAGGCAAGATGGTAAGACAGCAGAGATGGTAGCACTCAGCAATCGGAAGAGATGACAATTGGTGAGATGATGAGCAGAGATGGCGAGAGACAGCAAAGCACTCTGTGATCAAGGCTGCAAGAGCCACAACACAGAGTGTAACAATAAAGAACTGCTAACTCTACAGAGATGTAATGCTAACCAAAGGCTCATTTCAGAGCCACCTTGTTCCCTGGAGGGTGGCAGAGCCAAATATATACAGCAGCTGGCATAGCACCACCACCTCATGTGGGACTGCCACCTCTGTCAGCAGGTTGGCAGGTCACTGGTCCCCATGCCAACCCCCCATGCAACAACCAAGCCCACCCAAACTGAGGAAACCTGGAGAGACCTTCATCTGGGTTCCATGTGGAAGATCAGTCAGTACAATTTTGCGGCTCCTGTGGATGGATAAGTGTCCCCTCTGCCACTCCCCATAATATCAGGTAAGCCAGGGAGTAAAGGCCTTTGGTTAAGTGATCAGTTAAAATTTAGCTGTCATTTGAGTGCCCTGAAGCACATCCTTGTCACCTGTGAGGTTAATATTGAATGTCAACTTGATTGGTTTGAAGGATGCAAAGTATTGTTCCTGGGTGTGTCTGTGAGGGTGTTGCCAAAGGAGATTAACACTTGAGCCAGTGGACTGGGAGAGGCAGACCCATTCTTGATCTGGGTAAGCACAATCTAATCAGCTACCAGCACAGCTAGAATAAAAGCAGGCAGAAGAATGTGGAAGGACTAGACTGTCTGAGTCCTCTGACCTTCATCTTTTTTTCCCATGTTGGATATTTCCTGCCCTTGAACAGCAGACTCTAATTATTCAGCTTTTGGACTCTTGGACCTACACCAATGTTTTGCCCAGGAGCTCTTAGGCCTTTGACCACAGACTGAAGGCTGCAATGTCCTCCTTTGTATTTTTGAGGTTTTGGGACTCGGGCTGACTTCCTTGCTGCTCAGCTTGCAGGCAGCCTATTATGAAACTTTTCCTTGTGATATTGCGAATCAATACTCTATCAGGGGAACCAGCCTCCAATATTTCAACATAGGTTCTTTCTATTTTCCCTAAGTGTTGGCTGGTCTGAGAAATAAAGAGAAAGAGTACAAAGAGATAAATTTTACAGCTGGGCTTCTGGGGGTGTCATCACATATTGGTAGGACCGTGATGGCGACCCCAAGTCGCAAAACCAGCAAGTTTTTCTTAGGGATTTTAAAAGGCGAGGGGGTGTACGAACAGGGAGTAGGTCACAAGGATCACATGCTTCAAAGGGCTATAAAGATCACAAGGTGAAGGCAAAATTAGAATTACTGATGAGGGCCTATGTCCTGCTGTGCAAGCATTGTCTTGATAAACCTCTTAAAAGGAAACAGGGTTTGAGAGTAGACAATCAGTCTGACTAGAATTTACCAGGCTGGAATTTCCCAATCCTAGTAAGCCTGAGGGTAATGCAAGAGACCAGGGCGTATTTCAGTCCTTATCTCAACCGCATAAGACAGACACTCCCAGAGCAGTCATTTATAGACCTACCCCAGGAATGCATTCCTTCCCCAGGGTATCAATTATTAATATTCCTTGCTGGGAAAATAATTCAGTGATATTTCTCCTACTCACACGTCCATTTATAGGCTCCCTGCAAGAAGAAAAATACGGCTCTATTCTGCCTGACCCCACAGGCAGTCAGACCTTATGGTTATCTTCCCTTGTTCCCTGAAAATCGCTGTTATTCTGTTCTTTTTTCAGGGTGCACTGATTTCATATTGTGCAAACACACATGTTTTACAATTAACTTCTACAATAGTGATCCTGAGGTGACATACATTCTCAGCTTACGAAGATAACAGGATTAAGAGATTAAAGTAAAGACAGGCATAAAAAAATATAAGAGTATTGATTGGGGAAGTGATACATGTCCATGAAATCTTCACAATTTATGTTCAGAGACTGCAGTAAAGATAGGCATAAGAAATTATAAAGGGAACTGATAAATGTCCATGAAATCTTCACAATTTATGTTCTTCTGCCTTGGCTCCAGCTGGTCCCTCCATTTGGGGTCCCTGACTTCCTGCAACAATACTCCTTAATACACTCTTTCATATATACCTTTATCCTATTAGTCCTGTCCCTCTAAAGAACCCTGAATAACACATCACTCCTTCCCCTGGTTCTTTCTTCCCTGACTCCATTTATTGTTTCATCAGTGATTTTGTTTTCAGTCCTAAAACATTTTGTTTGCAGTATTATGTTTGCTTTTGACTTTCTGTTAACTATATTTGGACAATTGGCCACTTATTTGTGAGAGGTCCTTCACTGGATTAACAGTCACATTGTTCTGTGATCCCAACTTAGGTTGTGGTTCACTGTTGGCCACCTCCCAGGTGCAACAGGGTTTTCAGCACTCAGTGAGGGGACCCTTGTTGGCTGAAACTCAGGCACTCCAGGTTTTCAGCACTGATATTGTTGGCTGTCTTCCAGATACTTTGGGGATTTTGGCTTTGCCATTCCCTCTATGATTGTGGGTTATAGCCCCTTCCTCTAGAGGAGTGTGGCTCTCTCCTTTTCCCGCCCTGAAGTTAGAAGTTGTTATTTTCCTAACAGCCAGTTGTAAGCCTCCTCTTGTATGCTGTCTTACAACTCCCTTGCTCGAGCCACTCTTGGTCAAACAGATTGAGAGTTCTCAGGACCCTGGCCTGATGGACGACCATTCACAGCAATAGACAAGTGGTCACTCAAACTTTGTTCAGATGTCTCCACTGCTGGATACGTTCTTTAGCAAGGCAGGGTCTCTTAGTTCTCCTCTTGGGCAATGCTACTTACTCGCTTCCCTTCCTCCCTTGTACAGTCACCATTTGTTTAGCCCCTCTCTCTGCCCAACTCACTCTCTGTGGAATTGAGGCTCAACATTCTACTGCCCATTTGTAGCCCATAATCCACTTTTCTAACACCTTGCTACCTATACTTACACCTTCTCCACAGAAAGCAGAAATCTAAAAGGAAAAAATAACAAGGGCCCAGTTACTTTATGTCTTGATAGACTTAGATAATCTTCTGTGCCCAGTAAAAATCCTTGTTAGTCCTGAGGG
The DNA here is from genome assembly GCF_047675955.1 of Chlorocebus sabaeus. Taxonomy (NCBI): domain Eukaryota; kingdom Metazoa; phylum Chordata; class Mammalia; order Primates; family Cercopithecidae; genus Chlorocebus; species Chlorocebus sabaeus. The sequence continues at coordinate 67,602,177 of NC_132918.1, forward strand.
ACAATGATGAGCCTCCCAGAGGATTCACCACTAGGATGCTTTTTTAGGCAGTTGGAGAAAATTCAAATTTGCCTTAAAGAAAAAGAAACTTATTTTCTATTGCACCACCATCTTGGTTCAATAAAAATTAGAAAACCAACAGAATTGACATAAACATGGTTCTATATGTTATAATGATATTTTACAATTGGGTTTATTCCATTAAAAAAAAGAAGGAAAATGAGAAGAGGTCCCTTATATATAGGTTTTTATAGCCCTTTACTGGCTCCTGTTACTTCCAGTCATCAGAAAGTCATGTCTAAGGGATCCCATCCTACCTGCTCCCCATAAAAAGCCTACAACTTCCCTGGAGTTTCCTTAGTTCCCCGATGCTGAGGGGGATTCCATCTGTTCTTTAATAAAGAATTCCACTCTAAGGTCATCAGGCACCCCTCCCTCTATTCCACCTAGCCCCGACTATACCCACCTACTGCTGGAAAAAGTAAGTGCAACTAGTTACTATCAGGAGTGGGGCCTCATATCAACCCCTAAATTCAAACCTACATTCATTGTCCAAGTTAGCTGGTGAAAATGAGGGAATCACTTAGAGTACATATGCCATTTTCTATGTGTAATTTGGCTTTATACAAGGAAAAATTTGGCCAGTTTTCATAAAATCTAGAAAAGTTTATAAAGGAGTTTGTTAAGTTGACTATACTGTTTAATTTAAATTGTCATGAGTTACAAGTATTGTTGTCTGCTTGCAGTGCCATGGAAAAAAAAGCAGAGGAAAAAGTGTGTGGTTAAGCCAGTCATTTATGGCAGGGTTAGAGAAATAACTCAGGGAAAAGATGAAAATTTATAGTTTCAGAGTTATTTAGCTGAGGCACTCAGGAAATATACTAATTCAGACTCACACTTCCCAGAAGGGCAATCTCTCCTGGATACACATTTTTTTTACTCAATCTACCCCAACATTGGGAGAAAGCGACAAAAAGCAGCAACAGGACCTCAAAACTGTGTGTGCCAACTCTTAAATACGGCCTTTAATGTTTTCAACAACAGGAACAGGGCAAACGAAATTCAAAAAACAAAACAAAACAAAAAAACAAAAAAGGAATAGCCAAAAAGTGCAATTGTTAACAGTTGCTTTAAGCCCCCCGCCACCGGAGAATTACTCATCCTGAGAAAGTGTTGCGAGGTCAGTGTTTGGATGCTCAGACAAGGGCCACTGTCTCACTGGCCCTGAGCCAGAATCAGTGTGCCTATTATAAGCAAAAAGGCCATTGGCAATGAGAACGCCCTTACTGTCGCCAGTGAGAGAGAGAGAAAAAAAAGTTCCCCACGAATGCTAGAGCTAACCTTCTTCCACCAGCCCCAAGAAGCTGCCTTGCTCAAGTAAATTTACTGGATGTCTTGAATCCTTGACCTGACAAACAGCTTCCCACAGTGGCTGACAAGAGGCTATCTGAACAATTTTCTTCAGTGTTTCTGCTGCTGGGCGAGCTCTCTGGTGGCTTGGGAACACCAAGGTTTCCCCTTGAACAACACAGTATACCTCTTCCTTTCCTTATTCGATGCTACGAGATCCCATTCCATACCTCCTTCTGTCTTCCACACCTACTGGGGTAAAAATTTGGCCGGTAGATGGGTCCCAACCTCAGGGCAAGGGACAGAATAATATGATTTGGCTCTGTGTCCCCACACAGGTCTCATATTCAAATTGTAACCCCCAATGTCGAAGATGGGCCCTGGTGGAAAATGACTGCATCACAGGGGTAGATCCTTTTTGAATGGTTTAGCACTATTCCTTTGGTGCTATTCTTCTGATAGAATTCTCACAAGATCTGCTTGTTTAAAAGTATGTGGCACCTCTTCCCTCTTTCTCCTCCTGCTTTGGCCATGGAAGAAGTGCCTCCTTCCCCTTCACCTTCCACTATGATTGTAAGTTTCCTGAGGCCTCCCAAAAGGAGAAGCCACTATGTTTCCTGTACAGCCTACACAACTGTGAGCCGATTAAACCTCTTTTCTTTATAGATTTCACAGTTTTAGGTATTTCTTTATAGCAAAACAAGAATGGACACTCTTGGCATGACAAACCCCTCACTTTCTTGCCCTCATATTCTGAACATTGTGAAATCTCCAATAGGAGATCATCTGGAATCATCATCCCCTTACTTTTCAAATGTTGTTAGTATAACTAAAAATTGTTCTGAGTAAACTCAAAAGTTATCAGCTGATTCTATGTGCCATATTAATAAAATAGTATGACTATACCTTTTTTTTTTCTTCAAATTTCCTAGTTAACATGATAATTTTCTCTAAGAATGGCTTTTCTTTCTTTTCTTTTCATTGCATTATACTTTGAGTTCTGGGGTACAGGTGCAGAATGAGCAGTTTTGTTACACCAGTATACACGTGCCATGGTGGTTTGTTGCACCCATCAACCTGTCATCTATAATAGGTATTTCTTTTTTGTTGTTATTTTTAATTTTTAATAAAGTTCTAGGGTACATGTGCACAACGTGCAGGTTTGTTACGTATGTATACATGTGCCATGTTGGTGTGCTGCACCCATTAAATCATCATTTGCATTAGGTATAACTCCTAATGCTATCCCTCCCCCCTCCCCCCTCCCCCATCCCCCACCCCACAACAGACCCTGGTGTATGATGTTCCCCTTCCTGTGTCCAAGAATTCTCATTGTTCAATTCCCACCTATAAGTGAGAATATGCGGTGTTTCGTTTTCTGTTCTTGCGATAGGTTGCTGAGAATGATGGTTTCCAGCTGCATCCATGTCCCTACAAAGGACATGAACTCATCCTTTTCGATGGCTGCACAGTATTCCATGGTGTATATGTGCCACATTTTCTTAATCCAGTCTGTCATTGATGAACATTTGGGTTGGTTCCAAGTCTTTGCTATTGTGAATAGTGCCACAATAAACATATGTGTCCATGTGTCTTTATAACAGCATGATTTATAATTCTTTGGGTATATACCCAGTAATGAGATGGCTGGGACAAATGGTATTTCAAGTTCTAGATCCTTGAGGAATCATCACACTCTCTTCCACAATGCTTGAACTAGTTTACAGTCCCACCAACAGTGTAAAAGTGTTCCTATTTCTCCACATCCTCTCCAGCAACTGTTGTTTCCTGACTTTTTAATGATCACCATCCTGACTTTTTAATGATCACCATTCTAACTGGTGTGAGACGGTATCTCATTGTGGTTTTGATTTGCATTTCTCTGATGGCCAGTGATGATGAGAATTTTTTCATGTGTCTGTTGGCTGCATGAATGTCTTCTATTGAGAAGTAGCTGTTCATATGCCTTGCCCACTTTTTGATGGGGTTGTTTTTTTTTTTGTAAATTTGTTTGAGTTCTTTGTAGGTCCTGGATATTAGCCCTTTGTCAGATGAGTAGATTGTAAAAATTTTCTTCCATTTTGTAGGTTGCCTGTTCACTCTGATGGCAGTTTCTTTTGCTGTGCAGAAGCTCTTTAGTTTAATCAGATCCCATTTGTCAATTTTGGCTTTTGTTGCCTTTGCTTTTGGTGTTTTAGACATGAAGTCTTTGCCCATGCCTATGTCCTGAATGGTATTACCTAAGTTTTCTTCTAGGGTTTTTATGGTTTAGGTCTAACATTTAAGTGTCTAATGAAGCTTGAATTAACTTTTGTATAAGGTGTAAGGAAGGGATACAGTTTCAGCTTTCTACATATGGCTGGCCAGTTTTCCCAGCACCATTTATTACATAAGGAATCCTTTCCCCATTTCTTGTTTTTGTCAGGTTTGTCAATGATCAGATGGTTGTAGATGTGTGGTATTATTTCTGAGGGCTCTGTTCTGTTCCAGTGGTTTATATCTCTGTTTTAGTACCAGTACCATGCTGTTTTGGTTACTGTAGCCTTGTAGTATAGTTTGAAGTCAGGTAGCGTGATGCCTCCAGCTTTATTGTTTGGCTTAGGATGGTCTTGGCAATGCGGGCTCTTTTTTGCTTCCATATGAACTTTAGTTTTTTCAATTCTGTGAACAAAGTCATTGGTAGCTTAAGGGAGATGGCATTGAATCTATAAATTACCTTGGGCAGTATGGCCATTGTCACAATATTGATTCTTCATATCCACGAGCATGGAATGTTCTTCCATTTCTTTGTGTCCTCTTTTATTTCATTGAGCAGTGGTTTGTAGTTCTCCTTACAGAGGTCTTTCACATTCCTTGTAAGTTGGATTCCTAGATGTTTTATTCTCTTTGGAGCAATTGTGAATGGTTATTCACTCATGATTTGGCTCTCTATTTGTCTGTTATTGGCGTATAAGAATGCTAGTGACTTTTGCACGTTGATTTTGTATCCTGAGACTGCTGAAGTTTGCTTATCAGCTTAAGGAGATTTTGGGCTGAGACGATGGGGTTTTCTAAATATACAATCATGTCATCTGCAAACAGGGACAATTTGACTTCTTCTTTTCCTAACTGAATACCCTTGATTTCTTTCTCTTGCCTGATTGTCCTGACCAGAACTTCCAACACTATGTTAAACAGGAGTGGTGAGAGAGGGCAACCCTGTCTTGTGCCAGTTTTCAAAGGGAATGCTTCCAGTTTTTGCCCATTCAGTATAATATTGGCTGTGGGTTTGTCATAAATAGCTCTGATTATTTTGAGATACGTTCCATCAATACAGAATTTATTGAGAGTTTTTAGCATGAAGGGCTGTTGAATTTTGTCAAAGGCCTTTTCTGCATCTATTGAGAAAATCATGTGGGTTTTGTCTTTGATTCTGTTTACATGGTGGATTACATTTATGGATTTGCATATGTTGAACCAGCCTTGCATCCCAGGGATGAAGCCCACTTGATCATGTTCGATAAGCTTGTTGATGTGCTGCTGGATTCGGTTTGCCAGTATTTTATTGAGGATTTTTGCATCGATGTTTATCAGGGACATTGGTCTAAAATTCTCTTTTTTTGTTGTATCTCTGCTAGGCTTTGGTATCAGGATGATGTTGGCCTAATAAAATGAGTTAGGGAGGATTCCCGCTTTTTGTGTTGATTGGAATAGTTTCAGAAGGAATGGTTCCAGCTTCTCCTTGTACCTCTGGTAGAATTCAGCTGTGAATCCCTCTGGTCCTGGACTTTTTTTGGTTGGTAGGCTATTAATTATTGCCTCAATTTCAGAGCCTACTATTGGTCTATTCAGGGATTCAACTTCTTGCTGGTTTAGTCTTGGGAGAGTGTATGTGTCCAGGAATTTATCCATTTCTTCTAGGTTTTCTAATTTATTTGCAGAGAGGTGTTTATAGTATTCCCTGATGGTAGTTTGTATTTCTGTGGGGTCGGTGGTGATATCCCCTTTATCATTTTTTATTGCATCTATTTGATTCTTCTCTCTTTTGTTTTTTATTAGTCTTGCTAGCAGTCTATCAATTTTGTTGATCTTTTCTAAAAACCAGTTCCTGGATTCATTGATTTCTTGAAGGCATTTTTGTGTCTCTATCTCCTTCAGTTCTGCTCTGATCTTAGTTATTTCCTGCCTTCTGCTAGCTTTTGAATGTGTTTGCTCTTGCTTGTCTAGTTCTTTTAATTGTGATGTTAGGGTGTCAATTTTAAATCTTTCCCGCTTTCTCTTGTGGGCATTCAGTGCTATAAATTTCCCTCTACATACTGCTTCAAATGTGTTCCAGAGATTCTGGTATGTTGTATCTTTGTTCTCATTGGTTTGAAAGAACATCTTTATTTCTGCCTTCATTTTGTTATGTACCCAGTAGTCATTCAGGAGCAGGTTGTTCAGTTTCCATGTAGTTGTGTGGTTTTGAGTTTCTTAATCCTGAGTTCTAGTTTGATAGCACTGTGGTCTGAGATATAGTTTGTTATAAATTCTGTTCTTTTACATTTTCTGAGGAGTGCTTTTCTTCCAATTATGTGGTCAATTTTGGAATAAGTGCGATGTAGTAATGTGAAGAATGTATATTCTGTTGATTTGGGGTGGAGAGTTCTGTAGATGTCTATTAGGTCTGCTTGATGCAGACTTGACTTCAATTCCTGGATATCCTTGTTAACTTTGTCTCATTGATCGGTCTAATATTGACATTGGGGTGTTAAAGTCTCCCATTATTATTCTGTGGGCATCTAAGTCTCTTTGTAGGTCTCTAAGGACTTGCTTTATGAAGCTGGGTCCTCCTGTATTCGGTGTATATATATTTAGGATAGTTAGCTCTTCTTATTGAATTGATCCCTTTACCATCCTGTAATGGCTTTCTTTGTCTCTTTTGATCTTTGATGGTTTAAAGTCTATTTTATCAGAGACTTGGATTGGAACCCTTGCCTTTGTTTTCCATTTGCTTGGTAGATCTTCCTCCATCTCTTTATTTTGAGCCTATGTATGTTTCTGCACGTGAGATGGGTCTCCTGGATACAACAAACTGATGGGTCTTGACTCTATCCAATTTGCCAGTCTGTGTCTTTTAATCGGAGCATTTAGCCCATTCACATTTAAGGTTAATATTGTTCTGTGTGAACTTGATCCTGTCATTACGATATTAGCTGGTTATTTTGCTGATTAGTTGATGCAGTTTTTTCCTACCGTCGATGGTCTGTACATTTTGGCATGTTTTTTCAGTGGTTGGTACCAGTTGTTCCTTTCCATATTTAGTGCTTCTTTCAGGAGCTCTTATAGGGCAGGCCTGGTGGTGACAAAATCTCTCAGCAGTTGCTTGTCTGTGAAGTATTTTATTTCTCCTTCAGTTATGAAACTTAATTTGGCTGGATATAAAATTCTGGGTTGAAAATTCTTTTCTTTAAGAATGTTGAATATTGGCCGCCACTCTCTTCCAGCTTGGAGAGTTCCTGCCAAACGATCCGCTGTTAGTCTGATGGGCTTCCCTTTGAGGGTAACCCGATCTTTCTCTCTGGCTACCCTTAACATTTTTTCCTTCATTTCAACTTTGGTGAATCTGACAATTATGTGTCTTGGAGTTGGTCTTCATGAGAAGTATCTTTGTGGCATTCTCTGTATTTCCTGAATTTGAATGTTGGCCTGCTTTGCTTCTCCTGGATAATATCCTGCAGAGTGTTTTCCAACTTGGTTCCATTCTCCCCATCACTTTCACGTACACCAATCAGACGTAGATTTGGTCTTTTCACATAGTCCCGTATTTCTTGGAGGGTTTGTTCATTTCTTTTTACTCTTTTTTCTCTAAACTTCTCTTCTTGCTTCATTTCATTCATTTGATCTTCAATCACTGATACCCTTTCTTCCAGTTGATCGAGTCAGTTACTGAAGCTTGTGCACTTGTCACATAGTTCTCGTTGTCATGGTTTTCATCTCTATCAGGTCGTTTAAGGACTTCTCTGCATTGGTTATTCTAGTTAGCCATTCATCAAATCTTTTTTCAAGCTTTTTAGTTTCTTTGCACTGGGTTTGTTATTCCTCCTTTAGCTTGGAGATGTTTGATTGTCTGAAGTCTTCTCTCAACTTGTCAGAGTCATTCTCCATCCAGCTTTATTCCATTGCTTGTGAGGAGCTGCCTTCCTTTGGATGGGGGAGAGGCACTCTAATTTTTAGAATTTCCAACTTTTCTGTACTGCTTTTTCCCCATCCTTTTGGTTTTATCTATCTTTGGTCTTTGATGATGGTGATGGACAAATGGATTTTTGGTGTGGATGTCCTTTCTGTTTGTTATTTTTCCTTCTAACAGTCTGGATGCTCAGCTGCAGGTCTGTTGGAGTTTGCTCAAGGTCCACTCAAGACCCTGATTGCCTGGGTATCAGCAACGGAGGCTGCAGAAGAGTGAATATTGCTGAACAGCAAATGTTGCTGTCTGATCGTTCCTCTGGAAACTTCGTCTCAGAGGTATAACAGGCCATGTGAAGCATGAGATGTCAGTCTGCCCCTAGTGGGGGATGTCTCCAGTTAGGCTACTTGGGAGTCAAGGACCCACTTGAACAGACAGTCGGTTCTCAGATCTAAACTCCATGCTGGGAAAACAACTACTCTCTTCAAAGCTGTCAGACAGGGACATTTACATCTGCAGAGGTTTCTGCTGCCGTTTGTTTCCCTATGCCCTGTCCCCCGAGGTGGAGTGTACAGAGGCAGGCAGGCCTCCATGAGCTGAGGTGGGCTCCACCCAGTTCGAGCTTCCTGGCCACTTTGTTTACCTACGTAAGCCTCAGCAGTGATGGGCGCCCCTCCCCCAGCCTCACTGCCGCCTTGCAGTTAGATCTCAGACTGCTGTGCTAGCAATGAGGTAGGCTCCGTGGTCGTGGGACCCTCTGGGTCAGGTGCAGGATATAATCTCCTGGTGTGCCATTTGCTAAGACCCTTGGTAAAGCTCAGTATTAGGGTGGGAGTGACCCGATTTTCCAGGTGTTGTGTGTCACGGTTTCCTTTGGCTAGGAAAGGGAATTTGCTTCCACCTTGCACTTCCTGGGTGAGGTGATGCCTTGCCCTGCTTTGGCTCTCGCTCATTGGGCTGCACCCACTGTCCTGCACCCACTGTCTGACATGCCCCAGTGTGATGAACCCGGTACCTCAGTAGCAAATGCAGAAATCACCTGACATCTGTGCCACTCACGCTGGGAGCTGGAGGCTGGAGGTTTTCCTGTTTGGCCATCTTGGCATGCATCTAGGTATTTCTTCTAATGCTATCCCTCCCCTAGCTCCCCACCCCACACTGGCCCCAGTGATGTTCCCTTCCCTGTGTCCATGTGTTCTCATTGTTCAGCTCCCACTTACGAGTGAGAACATGCAGTGTTTAGTTTTCTGTTTTTGTGAGAGTTTGCTGAGAATGATGGTTTCCAGCTTCATCCATGTCCCTGCAAAGGAGATAAACTCATCCTTTTTTATGGCTGCATAGTATTCCATGGTGTGTATGTGCCACATTTTCTTTATCCAGTTTATCATAGTTGTGGCTTTACTTTCTTACAAGGAAAATCTAGGCCACTTGATGGACATTTTCTCTACTATCTTCTCTCTGTACAATTCTTGACATTGTTTACATTCTGAAGATTTCAATTTCATTAGATTCTCTTTTTAGTTCATCTTAACCTCTTCACTCTGCTAAACAGATTTTTAAAATTTTGTTTTTATAATTTTTATTTGTTTGTTTTAAATTCTAAGTTTAAATTCTCTATTTGTACTTCTATTTAATTGTGATTTTTCTCTTACAAACCACGATGCCCTGGGAAATTTTTATTATAAATTTTTTGTTTTTAGTATAGTCAGTTTCTCTTATCTGCTTAAAAACACCTTCAGATTTTTTCTATCTCAAAACAATAAGAATTTATTTATTATAGCTTCAGTCTTATTTCACTAATAAAACTGTTCAAAAGCTTATTCTACATACTCAGCACTAAAAGAGAACAGATTAAGATACATACAACAACATAATCTCAAAATCCTGCTAAGTGCAAAAAGCCAGACACAAAAGGGTAAGTACTATAATATTTCACTTAAAAGAAATTATAGAAAAAAAAAAATCCAACCTGTAATGAAAGAAAGCATATCAGTGGTTGCCTGGGGCAACAAGTGAGGAGATTAAATTGAGAATGGTCACAGAGGACTTTCTGAAATAAATGTAAATGTCATGATTGTGGTGGTAGTCCCATGGTGCATGTAGGAATCAAAGCTTACAGAAGTGTACATTTAAAATATGTGCATATAATTGCATGCCATTTATAGCTCCATAAACTTGATTTAAGAAAAGTCCCCACTTTTCTTATCCATGTGACCCTCCAACTACATAACCCCCAGAATACCTGGTTTCTACCCACACATTTCACTGAAATTATCCCAGTGACAGTCACAAATATAGTCCTGGTAGGCTCTGCTTTCTTGACATTCTCATCTTTTGAGTTCCAGGGTGGTTTAATTACCCACCTACTCATTTGAACATTCCTTCTGTATCTCCTCTCCTAAGTCTTACTCTTTTACTCATATTCCAGTATTTAGAAACAATTTAATGGTTGCATTAAAAACCTATTTCCTTGATTACCAGTTACCATGATTTATTAAAGCTTTAATCATTCTTTTGTTTGTGATAAGATCAAACTCTCCACTCTTCTATCTCCTAATCTGCAACCCAGAGTTCTACCTCAAAGTTGAAATGCTTGAAAACAAATCTACTCTACTATCTAAAGTCAGCTAAAATCTAACTTATCTGGCAATCTTATAGTCATTCTAATTAAAAATTTCAAAACAATTTTATCTTCACTATTCACAACAAACACCCACTAGGTATGTAAACCTATTATTTGAAATTTATATTTTACTTTCCATACTCATTATATTCATCTGGACTCAGATTTTTATTTGTTGCCTAATCAGTAAAACTCCTTTTCTTCAGACATCTCATTTCATCTCCTCAATGTATTTTATTAGCTGCCATTAGATTGTCTTAAATGCAACGTGGTGATTGTTTCATCCAGCAATTCAATAAACCACAAAGATCACCCCAATAGTTTTTGAAGACACTTTCAAATCTAGAGTCTTTGGTAATCTCTTCCTCTGTCGTCTTATTACATTTTGTCCTCAAATCTAAATCACACATTTCATCCAGTCTGGAAGAGTCACCATTCTCTATTAATGCCCTATATATTTTTTTCATTCCTGAACTTGTTTTATTCTTGTCTTTGACTGAAAAGCATCCCACCATAATCTTAGCCTATAGATGTCTTGTGATGACTATCAATGTCTTGACACAGAAGGTGTGTGCCAACTCCTTCTGAATGACATTATTTATGATTATTTAAGGAATATATTCCCTTTGTGTTCCCAAATTATTTCATTTATACAAAATATTTGCTAATTGTATATCCCTTTGTATTGTAGTGATTGGAATGTGATTCCTTTTCTCAGACTTTATTCTCTGTGAAAGGAAATACTATGAAATATATTTCTGTGGTGGAGTGCTAAAATGGGCCTGTGCATTGTGAATACGGAATAAAATACGGCATCTGAATAGTATTTCATCAATTATCCTGCAATATAATTCTCTAAGTTCTCAAGTAATGTACTTAGAGCTTGATATTTAGCCAGGCAAAATATCTTCAAATAAACATTTTTATAGTACCAAATAAGAAAATTTAAGTTTTCTTTATTTCATTATGTACACAAAATCTCAACCACATAAAGAGAAGATTTCAAATGGAGCCACTATGGTATTAGTTAAAAATCAAAGCAATCAATTTTTGGTCAATAATTTCTGATAAGTTTATTGAAGAAAATATGTATGTGTATGTATGTATGTGCAGCAAAGAATTTAAAATATTTTTTCTATATGAATCCAGAATTTTACCTTCAGCCAGACCCAAAATCTGTGCATTTCACATACTTTCAATATCCATGATCTGTGTTCTCAAAAATAATAATTTGACTTTAAAGAGTTTCACATTAAAACTATAATGAATATTGAAATGTGAAAAACATCTTTAAAAGAAACTACCTGTGAATTTGTCTGTAATCTTGAAGGAAGGTAAAGTAAGGCTGATTGCCAAGGAAAGGGAAAGTCGACATTCATTTTAACATGACAAAACACTCAGAGGGCACAAAATAAAAGATCAATAGAACTAACATATTAGAATTTTCAGTGTGTCCAAAATACCCAAAACAATGCCAAAATGACAACTAGAGACAAAATATTCAACTCTTATGCTAAACAGTGTTTTCTAAATGTTTAAAGAGGCCTTGTAAAATATGACAGTCAAGTAAAAAGAAAATGGTCAAATGATCTGTGCGGACAATTTCTTTAAAAAGGAGAAACAACAAATAAACATAAAAATATGCTCAAGCACATTTGGAGTCAAAAACTGAAAATCAAAATACTTTGCAGGTATCCACCTATCAAAGATTAATATGCTTAATAACACTGTGTGCTAATACAGGCAGGAAAAAACAGAAATGCTCACATAGTCTGGTGGGAGCGCAAATTGGTACTATGTTTTTGAAGGGCAATATAAAAATGTAATTAAAAGAAGTGCCCAGATTCGTGTTCGACAAATGAAAAGTAAAAAATATTTATTGTTGAATTAAAATTCAAAACTTTACATGCACTTTGACTCATCAGTTCCATTTCTATAAATTCGCTATGGAGAGGGGCTCACAAAATGCACAAGATACAGCATAAAGAATCATTGCAACACTGATTGTAACAGCAAGGAATTTGGAGAAAAAAAAGGAATATGACACATCTGAAATAATATACAACCAGCACAAATAATAATACAAATTTTTAAATGCAAACAAAGCATTTTTTGCAAAAATCATAGAAGTAATGATATCATCTGGGAAAAAAATTTATGATATATATGTATGTATATAAACATGTATATTTTATGTATATGTGTATTTATATGTGTATACACATATATATCTTGCTTATATGTAAAAGCATTTCAAGTTGATAATAATTATCACTGGAAAGTTGACTAGGAGAACAAGAACATTTTACTTATTTATTAGATGGAGTCTTGCTCTGTCACCCAGGCTAGAGAAAAGAGGAGTAATCATAGCTCATTGCAGCCTCAAACTCCTGGCCTCAAGTGATCCTCCCATCTAAGCCTCCCAAGTCATCAAGATTACAGGCATGAGCCAACACATGCATGAATTGAAAATTTTTAATTACAGTATTATATCTGTCTAAATGGTCTGATTTTTAAATATTGAGATATAATCACTTACCATAATATTCACCCTTTTAAAGTGCCCAATTCACAGATTCTCAGTATATTTACAAGGTTGTACAATCATCACCACTATCTACTTTCAGAATATTTTCATTACTACAAAATGAAACCCCGTGGTGATTAGCAGTCACTCTCTATTCCTCCCTATGTATAGCCCCTGGCAACTAGTAATCTACTTTCTGTCTCTATAGATTGGTTTATGCTGGGCGTTTTATATAAATAGAATCATACAATGTGTGTCCCTTTGTGTCTGGCTTCTTGGATTTAGTGTAGTGTTTTCAAGATCCATCTACCTTTTAGCATGGATCGGTATTTCAATTTTATTTATGGTTGAATAATATTCTATTGCATGAATACAGAACATTTTATTTATCTATATGTTATGTAATAAAATTCTGGGTTGTTTCCACTTCTTGGTCACATCATAATGCTGCTATGAATATTTAGGTATAAGAATTTATGTGAATATGTTTTCAGTTGTCTTAGGTGCATACCTAGAAGTGGAATTTCTGGGTCATATAGTAACTCTCTGTTTCCCTCTTTGAAGAACTGCCAAACTGGTTTCCAAAGTGGCTGCCCTGTTTTTCACTTCCACTAGCAATGTGTGGGGGTTCCAACCACTCCACGTCTTTGCCAGCAATCATTAATATCCTTCTTTTTTATTATAGCCATTCTCTCTGGCATAAAGTAATATTTTATAATAGTACTGACTTCCATTTACCTAATGTCAAATGAGTTGAGCATCTTTTCTTGTGCTTATTGGTTATTTGTGTATCTCTTGGAGAAGTATTCCTTTAAATCACTTGCCCGTTTTAATTGGGCTGTTTATTAATGGGTTGTGTTATTTTTATATTCTAGATAATAGACAGTTACTATATATACAATCTGCAAATATTTTCTCCCATTTTAATGGTTTTCCTTTGATACTGCTACTTAATGCACAGACGTTTTAATTTTTAAGTAGTCCAATTTATCTACTGTGTTATTTTGTTGCCTTTGCTTTTGGTGTTATATCTAAGAAACTAATGCCTAATTCAAGGTCATTAACATTTACATGTAGGTTTTCACCTAAGATTTGTATACTATTTGCTCTTAAATTTAGACCTTATTTTATTTTATTTTGAGATGGAGATTTGCTCTGTTGCCCAGGTTGGAGTGCAATGGCACGATCTCAGCTCACTGCAACCTCCGCCTTACGGGTTCAAGTGATTCTCCTGCCTCAGCCTCCCGAGGAGCTGGGACTACAGGTGTGCACCACTATGCCCAGCTAATTTTTGTATTTTTAGTAGAGACGGGGTTTCACCATGTTGACCAGGATGGTCTTGATCTCCTGACCTTGTGATCCGCTCGCCTTGGCCTCCCAAAGTGCTGGGATTACAGGCCTGAGTCACCGCCCCTGGGCAAATTTAGACCTTTAATACACTTGAAGTTAATTTTTGCATATAGTCTGTGGTAGGGGTCCAATTTTTTTTTTTTGATGTGGAAATCCAACTGTCCCAGTACCATTGAATGACAAGAGGATTCTTTCTGCTGTCTTTGTAGTCTTGTTAAAAAAACAAAAAGAGAGATCACAGATGTGAAGAGTTATTTCTGCACTCTCAATTCTATTCTACTAATCTACATATCTATACTTATGCCTGTACCACATTCCATTGATTTCCGTGGCTTGTAGTAAGTTTTGAAATTGGAAAGTACAAGTCCTCCAACTTTGTTATTTTGGGTTTTTCTTTTCCAGATTATTTTGGATATTTGGGGTTCCTTGCATTTCCACATGAATTTTAAGATTAGCTTGTCCATTTCTCCAAAGAACATAGTTGAGATTTTGATAGAGATTGCTTTGAGTCTGTAGATCAGTTTGACATATATTTCTGTCTTTAAAATGTCAAATTTTCAGTCTACAAATATGAAATGGTGTTCCATTTACTTAGGATTTTTTCAACTTCTTTTAATAATATTTTATAGCATTTAGTATAAAAGTTTTACACTTATTTTGCTTAATATTATTCTTTGATGTTATCATAAATGGAATTTTAAATAATTATTTTCAAATTTTTTCATTGCTGGTGTGCAGAAATACAATTGATTTTTATCTATTGATCTTTTATCCTTCAAGCTTGCAGAACTCATTTATTAGCTCTAATAGTTTATGTGTATATATTTGTGTGTATATGTGGGTAATGTTTCTTAATTTTTTTAATATAGATTTTTTTTTAGACAACATCTTGCTCTGTCACTCAGACTAAGGTGTAGTGTTGTAAACAGGGCTCACTGCAGCCTTGAACTCCTAGGTCAAATGACTCTTCTGCCTCAGCCTCTGGAGTAGCTGGGATTACAGGCATGCAACGCTATGCACAGTTATGTTTTTTTCTTTTGTAGAGACGGGGTCTTGTCATGTTGTACAGGCTGATCACAAACTCCTAGGCTCAAGTCACCCTCCTGCCTCGGCGGCCTTAAGTGATCCTCCTGCCTCAGCCTCCCCAAATGCTGGGATCATAGGCTTGAGACAACATGCCCAGACTAATTTTAATTTTTAAAAATGAACTAGAATTCAATTCCGAAGCCTTAACTCACAAAAACCTAAGACAAAAATGTATGATAATACTAAATGGTTTTAAACTAAGTTCTGCTTTTTTCTAGAACAAGAGTTGGAAAACTATGATTCATTGCCAAATCTCACCTGCTACCAGTATCTGTAAATAAAATAAAATTTGAACATAGCCACACTCATTCATTCAGGTATTGTGCATGGTGCTTTCACGCTAAAATGGTAACACTGTGTAATTACAACAGAGACTCTATGGCCCACAAAGTCTAAAATATTTACTATCTATTCCTTTGTAGAAAGTTTGCTAATCCTTGTTTTAAAATGTCCTAAGTCAAAACCTGAAATAGTGAGGGGAAAATTCAAGTTTAAAACTGTACCAGAATTCCTCTCTTATAATAGAGATATCTTTTGCTGATAACACATACTACCACATATACAAAATATATATTATCATATTTTAAGTCTTTAAATGATTTATTAAAATAGTTGCTGGCAGACAATTCCTGTATTTTATTTAGGTTTTACCCTTTTATTTCATCTTCAGGAAAATATATCATCTTATATTTAAATTATTTTTCAAATTACATTTTAAAAATATCCTTCAATAAACAGTGCGCTAGCTAAAATCTAGATCAAGTGCAAATTCAAGTATGAATTAATTTATTGGAAAAAAAATTTAGGGACTGTTCTCCGAGAGAACAGTTGATGAAAGAAATTAGTTTTTCATATAAAGCAGAATAAGTGACATGTCTTCATATAAATTCTCAAGCACACAGAATGTCAGAATTTTGGCTTTAAAAGATTTCAGGCTGGGCACAGTGGCTCACGCCTATAATCACAGCACTTTGGGAGCCCAAGACAGGTGGATCACTTGAGCCTAGGAGTTCACAATCAGCCTGGGCAATGTGGCAAAACCCAGTCTCTATAAAAGAAAATATAAAACATTACCAGGTATGGTGGCACATGCCTGTAGTCTCAGCTACTCAGGAGGCTGAGGTGGGGGGATTACTTGAGCCCAGGAGGTCAAGGGTGCAGTGAGCTATCATCATGTCACTGCACTCCAGCCTAGGCGACAAAGTGAGACCCTATCTCAAAAAAAAAAAAAAAAAAAAAAAAAAGATTTCAGACAACTGGCTCCACCAAAAAGTCATCATCATTAGAAATTTTGTGGCTTGCAAAGCAGTTTCTGTATGCTCTGCTTTTACTTTAAAAATCCAACACCTTATTAGAGACACAGAAAGAACAACATAACCCACAAATGACAAACTAACTATAAGTCGAAAACTGACCAGGTATCTCCCTCTCATTATCTTCTTCCTGCCCCTTTGTTAATTATTTTCTCATCAGCTGCTCTGACCAGCTCTGGCCTACATCATGTTTAGTTGTAAACCTGGATCACCCACCTTTACTTAACTCCTTTCTAATTGGATTTGGATTACTGAACTCCTTTCAGATCTGTTTCCCCACAGCATTACCTTGAGCCCTGCTTCATGGACTGTACATGTGACCTTCCAGGGTGAGAAAGATGCCAGTACCACCTCTAGTCTTTGAGGTTACGGTAGCTGACACACAACTGCTGCCCTCTTGATCCTCTTGCTTCCTCATATCCTTGTCAGGCAAAGGATGTTAGACAAATAACACGTCAAACATTGTGTAATTATAATCGTATATGTGTACAGACTATGCACCTGTAGAAGAAGGATTCAATAAACAGCTAGCACATGTGTAATATCTCCCTGTAAGCCCTCCCTGGTCCTCACCTCCATGGATCTAATCACTCTCTTATCTGTACTACCTTCATATTAAGTACATGCTTCTTTTGATGCATATCAAAGTGGAAGTATTAATAATTTGTTTGCTTCTACATCTCTGGCTTCTATCAGACTATGAATGTCTTCCACAATCCCATGCACACTTTAGGTGCTATGTGAATGTTCATTCAATTGAGTAAATTTTTGCCTTTTGAATACCCAATAAAGAACTCCAAAGTATTAGATATTTAGTATTAGATATTCAGTATGTTTGATCGATAACTAAATGAATAAATTATCCTTATTGTATTCTAAGATACCTTAACTAGCCTAACTGTACTGAAACATTTTTCCTCTTTCCCCAAAATAAGTGCCAAATAATGTCCTCTGAAAAACCAAGCACAACATTGAAAGAAAGCTGAGTATGGTGAGGAAGGTGGCAAGACTTCGGTCTTCACAAATAAAACCAACCTATAGAGGGCACTGTTCCCTTGCACTCATCCTCCCTGACTCCTTATTGCCTATTTCCTTGTCAATTCTCTATTGGTTTTGATCTTTGCCTGTTCTATGTTCTCAGTCTCTCTGTTCACCTTTACCTGTATTTGTTTCTTGTCTGAATGACTAGGTGCTGGCCTTGCTTCATCCACTGACTCAATTTCCAAATCATGGACAAGATTTTGTGTATTCTGTGTAGACACTTGTAGACATTTGACTTTTGCCTACTTCAGGTTTTGGATTTATTATTTCTAAGCCAATAGCCCTGTGGCCTTTAATGAATTAGTGAGGCTTTTCTACTCAAGGTAGGATCTGCTTGCACATCCATTTTCTTTCTTTCTTTTTTTTTCTTTTCCTGGAGAGGAGGCAAGAATGCTTCCATATTGTTTTAACTTAGTTTAGACTGAGGTGAGAAACACCTAAAAAAAAACTTTTTTATTTAGAAAATAATAGTGATGAATACATATTCTACAAGGCAATGTCCATCATTTGAAATTCCAGGAATTTCAAGAGTACAGACAACTCTTGAATATTCTGAATATAGTACTTATTTTCATATTTCAACATAGTAATATTTATTATAAAGGAGCTTCTTTAAACAGAAGGGACAACTATTCTAAATATCCACTCCCTAAGAAGGTGATTACTGTTTGTGGCTTGTACTAGGAGCAAGTTTAAATTTAAGATGGAAACTGTAACAATTTATTCTGCATTGAAGAGAGTGCTTCTCAGTTATCAAAACACAGCTAGAGAACCTGGCAAACATCACCTTAACCAAATGATCAAGGTTAACATCACCAGTAATAAGTTGTATGGATATCATGGAAACCCTGAAATGAAGCCATGAAAAGGTCACCTGGTATTTTTCCCCAAAATCAATAATTCCAGTCTAATTATGAGAAAAAAAAAAAGCAAACAAACTCAAAACAAGGGATACTTTACAAAACACCTAACCAGTACTCTTAAAAGCAGTCAAAGTTATATAACAAAGGAAATATTGAGGAAAGATCTGACGTGATATCACAACTAAACACAACATGGTATTCTAAACTGCATCCTGGAACATTCACACAAATATCAGGAGAAAAAAAGTCAGTAAAATATGAATAAAGACCATAGTTAATGGATTATACCAATTTCAATATTTTAGTTGTGAAAAATCTATCGTAGTTACATGTAAGATGTTCACATAGGGCAAGCTGGGTGAAGGGTTTACAGAAACTAATGTTTCTGTTAGATTCATAGAAGAGGGATATACAGAAACTAACATTCTGTTAGATTTATAGAAGAGCAAAAAGTATAAAAATCTTAGGAAAAAACCTACGTGTAAATGTTAATGACTTCGAATTAGGCATTAGTTTCTTAGCTATAACCCCAAAAGCAAAAGCAACAAAATAACACGGTAGATAAACTGGACTACATAAAAATTAAAACTTCTGCACATTAAATAGCACAAGCAAAAGAAACGTACAGAATGGGAGAAAATATTTGCAAATCATATATGTAGTAAGGGTCTAGTATCTAGAATATAAAAATAACACTTACAGCTCAGTAATAAAAAATCAAACCGCCCAATTAAAAAAAAATGGGCAAGTGATTTAAAGGAATACTCTTCCAAGAGATATACAAACAGCCAATAAACACATGAAAAGGTGCTCAACTCATGGGCCATTAGGTAAACGGAAGTCAGTACTAAACAAAATATTACTCTTTACCACAGAGAATGGCTATAATCAAAAAGAATTTTTGAAATAACGTTCGATTTATAGCTGCATACTTTGAAGGGGGAACAGTGAGTTGTCAAGAATTGGATTTGAACATTTAGATATCAGGCTGAACAAAATAGAATTATATCCTGTAACAATGAGAAGCTACTAAAGATTTCCGAGCAAGGGAGTAAGATGTTAAATACTATGTTTTGAAAGTGGGGTACATTCAGAAAACACGGAGAAATTAGCCTGCTATTATGACAATGGAAATGTGAATCAGGACCAGGTGGAGGCAATGAAAACAAAAATCAAGTTAGAACACTTGAAAGGCAAGAACAGCCAAGCTCTGTGGCTACCTATACTGTTTGAAAGAAAGGAGGGAAGGCAAGTCTCAGGTGTCGAGCCTGGAAAAATGGCACTGTTATCAAGATTGGGCAAGTAGGGTGGAGAGGTGGTGTGGAGGTGAGAGGAGATGGTCAGAACTCTAGATATGTCAAGGGTGGAGATCAGAACTCCATCCAAAGTGGTATTCAATTGACAGCTGGAAATATGGCCCTTAAGCTCAGGAGATAGGCAAGAGCACCTTTGAAATTTATCCATTATGTATTTCTATTATATATATTTCATAAATGACTAGAAATGTATGGTCCATGACAACAGTCAACCTTTCAATTTAGTAATCTGTTCACTGGCTTAGCACTCCTCTCACTGGAACAAAGTTACTGAAAAACCTCTCAAGACTTTTTTATTTCCCCTTGAAGCCAATGAACCTCTACAAAGTCTATGTTCCAAAAAGTGTTAGTACTCTGTGCAAGAACCTTCTTAAGGGGATTAAAAAAAAAAAAAAAAAAAAAAAAGCCATTATTAAACTTTGTCTCTAGGGTTTGCAATACCTGTGGTTTGCCACAACGTGTTGTTTTGTTATAACAGCCTTGGACTTGTGAAGTGATTTATCTTGAAATTGTGCTACTCTTTGGAGAGTTTTAAGATAAACTCTCTCTTACTTAGCTTTGAAGCAAAGTGATACCAGAAAATCCAATGTAAAAAAATAAAAAATAAAACAGCAGATGCAGAAAAGTAAAATAAATACCAAGTATATTCTTATCATCAATACAAGAAATAGAATTTCCGTTTTATCTTTTGTTTCTTAACAAATATTCCAATCAAAATGAAACCCTCACTACTTTGAATCAGGATCATCAAATCCAAAATGAGATGCTTAGAATAATATTTAATGTCCCCTTCAAGTACATCAGCTCTCAAAGTAAAATTGTTAAGTTTAAAATAGTATGGGTTTCAAAAGTGTGTTTAATATACCTTAAATACAAATGACTTCATGGTCTGCAACTCTATACTGAATTTACTATTTCAGGAAACTTCCAAATGCAGGTATTTAATGCTTCAGGTATATTCAAAAATAATAGCAAGTGCTAAAATCATTGTACGCACATCTATTATTCAGGGGGAATGTTTTTCCTCGATTTTTCTTTTTTCTTTTTCTTTTTCTCTTTTTTTTTTTTTTGGCTCATCTGCTATACAACTTGGGCTGGCATGTACCCAGTCAAATAAACATAACATCACTGTGTCTCCTCAGGTCTCAATACCAGTTGTGATTTCTAAAATTTGTGCTAGAGGAGCTGTGGTCTTGGCATAACCTTGTTCCAAATGGCCTACCTTATTCCTTTTGTCTGCTCTTGCATCAGAATTGCCAGAGAAATTAGAAAATGACTTCCAAGTGAATAGAAGATCTATGCTGTTTAAGTCTTAATTCAATGGCAGACTAGAAATACCATATCTTGCTTCAAGGAAACTGAGGTTCCAAAGTTTGGGGATAAAGTCTGAATGAATAATAGATTAATTCCAGCAACATTATTATTTTATTTGTTTTCAGATTGTCCAATATAAATGTTTCAGCTACAAAGATGTCACAGTAAAAAGAGAGATGAGACTAGCATATTGATTTATTTCACCACTATTCTGACCTCAGCATTCCTACCATATGACAGAAGTGTCCTGGGGCTAGTCCAGCTGTGGTTCCTGCTTTCCAAGGAAAGCATGCTGCTAGTCACACTGCAGCAAATTCCACGTAAACCAGTGTATTCCAAAATATTTAGAGGTAGTGCCATGGACTCAGCTATTTGACTTCTCAAAGACAGGTTAAGTCAAAAAAAAAAAAAAAAAAAAAAAAACCAAAAAAATTAAAGTAGGGAGAACATTTCCTATTCAATTCTCCTTAACTGGTATTTTAAAGTTGCTTGATTAAAACATTTTAATTTTAAAATGGAAAATGTGTTTCAGATTTAACAGCTTACCACAAGAGACAATAGGTGGATGTGTGCTGCTGCACAACCATGAAGGATTTAAGTGCAAACTGTGAAGAGGAAAGTGGTTCAGCAAATTGTTCTTTTTCTCTTTCCTTTTTTTTGTTTGGGCAGGGGGGTTATGTGGAAAATATTTAGTCCCACCTGTCTTATCAGGCAAGATGATAAACTTCCCGGGACAAATTGGAAAGAATTGTGATTGAATTTGACATGAAGAACTAATCAAGTAATAATCACTCTGAATCATTTCCAGGAAAATCTGCAAAGTGGTTTAGATTAAGTGTCATGGCTTAATCTGAGCTCCTTATGAAAATAGCTCAGTCCCAACCAGTCTCAGTGACAGTGCCACGAAGCCAGACTACTACCACTTTTGCTTTCTAGACACACAACACCTGGCCAGGAAACTTGAACATCGTAACAGATGCTTGGATCAGGTTTATGAAACAGCAGATAATGAGAAAATGCTTTAAATGCAAACTTATATTCAAGCATTTGAATACAACTATTTTAATACTTCGCACAAGAAACATACTTTTCTTTTCAATCATAATTGTTTTTCTCCAGAATATCTCTTAATTAGATCTATACCTTTGTATAACTAATAGCAAAATTATTTTTCAGTTCTTAAATTTATTTTAGAAGGATTACATGTGAATTTTTTTGTTGACCTCTGTCTACTCTGAAGTATGTCCCCTACCAAAGCCCAAATAATTTCCCTAATGTGTTATGAATACCTTACTCAACATCAGAAAATATGAATGAGTGACTATTTGTAGATGGCCCTCAAAAAAGAAACAGGAACACCTTTGCAAATAAAAACCAATCTTTAAATGAGAACTATACTCATAACCCTTCTGATGCACTTCAAAGATACATTTTCTCTTGCTTCAAAGCCTAGACCTGACTTTGTTATAAAACTAACTGAAATGTTTACTGTAAGATTTGATGTTAGTATCTCAATTGCTTGACATGTACACTAAATCAAACAACAAGAAAGCTGTGTCTGTTTTTCTAATCTATGATCAAAGGGGGGAAAGATTATTGCATTTTTTTATTCTTATTATGAAGATAGAAAAGACAGAAATCCAAATGACTTTCAGAGAAATTATCTCATTCTGTCTTACGTGTTCACAGTCTTAAGCCTTTTTTACTTTTTTTTCCCCCTGATAACAGCTCTCCTTCCCTAGAAATTCTGATTCTAATTATCAAGTTTAACTTCTCAATGATTTTTCAGAACATTCTCTGTGTAGAGATACAGGTAGCATATATTATTGTACCTTTTGTCAATCATACATGCATGAAAACACACACACAGATTTCAATTTATAGATGCATTCATTTAAACATTCACCATATACACAAACAACTTCATTTATACACTCACTCACAGAGTTTTATTTATACACACATGCAGTTTCACTTGTTCATTCTATTCTGTTAGATTTTAAATTCCTGGGCATCAGGAAGTAAAACTATACTGGTAATTTCATGCAATTATCTTGGGCCATAAAAATGCAGCTTTATTTCCTATTGTCTTTGATAATAATGTCCTTTAGAATGCTGATTATTTAACATACTAAGCCATCTGATTAAAATAAAAAATAGTCATTTCTAATTAAAAGAAAAACTAAAACTTTTTTCTTAAATAAAAAAACTAAAGTAAAAATGGTACAGGAGAAAGTGTGCATATTTAGCATGTAAATATAACAAATTTTCAACCAGATTTTTTACACTATGTGAAAAATTGATGCTGATTACTAATTTAAGCTCCAGATAACCTATACCAACAACTATGCCATGAAAATTATGAGATCTTAGAAATTCATATTTTGATGAAGATGTGTTAGAGATATTTTGAGAACCATATGGTGTCATTTCTTGAAAATCACACAAATTAAAGTCACTTTGATTTGTTTTTCAATATTTAACAGATTGCTATTTATATACCAAAAATTTTACAATTTTTATTATCATTATTATTATTTATTTATTTTTTGAGATGGAGTCTCACTCTGTCACCCAGACTGGAATGCAGTGGCACAATCTTGGCTCACTGCAACCTTCACCTACCAGGTTCAAGAGATTATCCTACCTCAGCCTCCTGAGTAGCTGAAACTACAGGCACATGCCACCACACCTGGCTAATTTTTGTACTTTTAGTAGAGATGGGGTTTCACCATGTTGGCCAGGATGGTGTTGATCTCCTGAGCTTATTATCCACCTGCCTCGGCCTCGCAAACTCCTGGGATTACAGGCATGAGTCACCATGCCCAGCCTACAATTTTTAATATGAGAATTTGCAAGGCAGAGTTCCATGGATTCAACAGCATTTGCATCAAAATCAAGAATTTTGCTCTGAAGTTTATATAAATAAGTTCACAAAAGACATATAATAGAGATTTAAGTCAACAAAACAATGACAAACTATCTGGTAGCTCTCAATCAAGCTGATGTCATGATTCATGAACTATACAAACTTGCTCCCTGAAGATTCTGTTTTCTGCCATCAGGCAAATCTCAACGTTTTGTATTCCAGTGTAATCAAGGTTATTCTGTCAACCATTCACGTTGCTAATGGGAAAGAAAGCCAACAATCACCAATCACCTGCAAGGGAGGTAGTGACCACATGTCTGTACAAGACCACACAGTTGTATGGGAGGAAACCTCAAGTTTTATTCAAGCTTGATGAAACTGAACTTTCCTTCCTTTATTCAACAAACATTTATTGAGTTCTTAATCTGTGTGACTCACACTGTGAAGCACTGAGGATATAGAGAAGAAGGTAGATATTATAATTCACTGCCTTTCATGAAGAGCTATAGAGTGAGGCAGAATATTAAAGGAAATCATACAACTCATTATTTACATACAATTTGGACAAAGTCTATTATGGAGAAGTAAAAGTTGGGCCTCTCTAAATTGACATTACTCTTCAGGAGGCAAAGGCTTTTGGATTTAGATTCTGGTTTTGTTATTTACTTGCTCTGTGATTTTGGCAAATTATTCAACCTCTCTTAATCTCCTCTTGCATAACCCTACAGTGGGAATTAATTCCTATCGGTGGCAATTTTAAAATAGGGCTGAAAATTTTTTTACTAAACGTCCCATGAATGGTGTAGTTGTGTCTCCTCCATTTAATGCTGGAAAATGACTGCTTTGACCTTTATAGCACAGCAGAAGTGATGCTCTACTCTTCAGATGAGGTAATATAAATTCATGAAGCCTATGTATATTTTTCTTGAATACTCCCTTCTCAGGATCTTCTCTTTCAGAAGGCATTATCACGCTGAGAAAAGCCCCTATGCAGGAGAGGTCACCTGTAAGTATTCTGATTGATGGTTCTAGCAGAGCCACCTCTTAAGTGAGTGGAGAATCACTCAGAAGTAGATATTCCAGCACTGGCTGTTTAATGCCAGGCATTCTACCCGCTTCCAGCCATTCAAGTCTCCATAGCTGAGAGTCCAGACTCTTGGACTAGACAAGCCATGTTCATTCTAAATCCCATAACTGAATAGCTAATTCTTAGCATCGATGAGCATAATGCCATGGCTGCTGTCTTATACCATTAAGTTTTGGGAAGGATTTTTATGTGGCAATACACAATCAGAATCCCCCCACTCATATTAGCAACTGTCTTAGTAAATGTAATGAAGGCAATAATGTGTCTTGATCATAGCAGACACTTAGTAACAGAAAATATTTTCATTACATGGTTCATCAGAAACTCAGAAGAAATGGCATAATACTCAATAGCACGAGGGTCTCTTAAGCATTCAACCAACATTTTAAAACCTCCAGCGAATTCCCCATCATTATTCCAATCTGTGTTTAAAGAAGTAATTATGTAAGATACTATTTTTATAAACTTATGTAAATAGAACAGTGCAATGCATATCTTACCGTGCGTCACTCTTTAGGTAAGGATGAGGTCAGACAGGCTGATTTGTTATGCTGGAAATTACTAAAGATAGAGATTTATATATTATAGATAAATTCGTAGATAACTGAAGAGAAACAGCAGCAATCATTTTTGACAAATCCTTTCAAAGCTCTGAGAAATGTGCAAATGCACATCATTTGAAATTATTCTGAGTCTCAACTTTTAATTGTTGAAAGCTAAAATTGTGGGATTTTTTTTTCTGTTTATATTTAGGACCACTAGAGTCCACCTGAAACAAGAGATGGATGTATATGCCATGTCAGTTTTTCCTTTTTCAAAGAAGCCTCTCCATCACATGAGC
This sequence comes from Chlorocebus sabaeus, assembly GCF_047675955.1. Taxonomy (NCBI): domain Eukaryota; kingdom Metazoa; phylum Chordata; class Mammalia; order Primates; family Cercopithecidae; genus Chlorocebus; species Chlorocebus sabaeus. The sequence continues at coordinate 67,627,902 of NC_132918.1, forward strand.
TACAAGGACATTGATCACTGCTTCCAAGCTAACTGGGCACCACATATTTTCTCAGGGAGATATTATCAAATTATCCAAAGCAACTACACAATGTGGAAATTTACCTTCCAAAAAATAAATCTCAATCTTCATATAGCATATTATAATGAAGCCTATTTCTAGGTTTTTATAATTGTTTACTTACAAATTTGTAATTTGGAAAAGAAAAGCCAAAGATGTGGTAAACTTCAAAGTATCTTCCCCCAATTTTATTTATATTTAGCAAAACACAGTGCTATTCAATCATATAAGATACAATTTAAAAATTGGAAAATTTCTTTATAGATATGTTTCCAGTATTCCTTGAGTGGGTTGTATCCTATCTTTTTAAATATGCAAAAGTCTCTATATTTATTTTTCTAATTTTGATGGGAATTCTAAGACAGATTTATCAATTTAGATTTTAACAAAACACCAAATGACATAATATTTTAAAAGGTGTATTTCTGCTTATCAACCTCCGTAAGCAGGTTGACAAGCAGAAGAAAAAAATGCCATTTATTTAGATTGTAATGACTTTGTCCTTAATTGATCCATTAGGAGTGCATTGGAATATTGCCCCAACACTCCTCATCCACAACTTGACAATACATAAGCAAAATGTACTTTATACAGATGAACCAGCTATGTAATTTGGGGACTCAGGGCAAAATGAAAATCTAGGACCCTAAATCAAAAGCTAAGAACTTCTGATGAGAGAAGAATATTAAACAAAGCACAGGGTCCTCCTAGGCACAGAGTCCTCCTAGGCACAGAGCCCCATGCCATTATAGAGGTCATGCATGCAAAAAGCCAGCCCTGGCTGCAAAACAGTTAAATAATACTGCATTACAGAGCAGTCATCAAATGAGCAAAGGGCAAAATATGCTGTCAATGGAGAATTTAGAGTGAATCTGTGGGTATCTCTGGTTTTAAAACTAAATCCCTCTTGCCAAAGACACTTTAATCCATGGGATCCAAAGACCCCTCAAGAAGTTTATTAATGAGGACTTGAGAATCTATCAAATGTTTCAATAGAGTAGGTTTTCACATTTCTCTGCCCATCTAAAGACCTTCCATGCAAGAAGCTTGGAATCAGGACAACACCAATTAATCGCTCTTGCCTCAGAAGAATAAAAATATCACGCCTGAAAAATGCACTAGTCTAACTACTGAGCCACTTGCAATTTCAATATTTATTCAGGTTAGGAAAAAATTTTCCACCAAATTTAAGATTTAACTGATACACATTTGCTAAAATAATCAAGACCTGACAACCTAATGTTTTAAAGTAGACATGTAAAAAGAAGAATCTTTTTTACATGAGTGCTCATGTCATCTTTACATAGGTGTCTACTGTAACTTCTTCCCTAAACAATTTAAGATGATGTTTTCTTGTTTTAAGTTCTATAAGTGGAGTAAGCACTCCACCGTCAGTATTTCTATGGTAATGGTTGTCTTCCACAAAAAAAAAGGCAAACAAATATAATACCATATATTACAATGGTTGGTTGTGTGTAACCCCTTCCCAAACACCTCTTTCTCCAATTCATTTCTCTACTTGGAAATCTCTTAAGTGGCTATCCATAATTTTAGAGGTTTCTCCACCTTTACCTTAGACCAGGATTTCTCAGCTTCAGTATTATTGACATTTTGGTGGAGGGCTGTCTTGGGCCTTCTCCTGAGTCAGCATCCCTGGCTTCTATCCATTAGATGTCAGTAGTGAATCCCTCCCCCAGTTGTGAGAGCCAAAAGTCTCCAACATTGCCAAGTGACCGTTTAAATGGGGGCAGGCAAAATCACCCCCTCATCTTTGTGGTGTACCATTGCCTTAGACCTACCTCTACACACAGGGAAATAATATAGCACAATTTTTCAGAGTTTGAGCTTGGGATCTTAGCGACACTATTTTTAGGTTCACTTGAGTCACTGAGTATTACATAGACCTGGGAAACTCACACAGCCTTTGAAAGTTCAATTCCCTCTTTTGTAAAATAAGGTTTGGGCAGCTTACCTCACAGGACTCTGACCAAGACTAAATGGACGACGCTTGCAAAGTGCTTAGCTTAGTTCTTGGCACATATTAAACATTCAATAAATGTTATTTAAAAGCTGAAATTGAAATGCAACCTAATTCAAATCGATACAATAAGAATAAGGAACTTGGGGAAGGGAAAGAGGGAGGATGACACATTTCCAAAACTAAAGACTTTTGTTTTCCTCTATTTGGATGTAAACATTAGACTGTGATGATATTACTTGCCTCAGAATTACAAAGAACTGATTTAACAAGGTTTACACAATTGCATGCTTAGCACATGACTTAACTAACTCTTATGAAAGGAAATTGAGGGGAGGGGTACTGGTCATTAGATTTTATACCAATAAACCAATTTTTCCCTGATTTGAAAATTGTTTTGATGTCTTTTAATCAGAAAAGAGTAAGTATCAATTGTTGTGTGGGGGAAATAAACCCAACAGAAAGATAGTTAAGATGCAGATTTTGCCTTCTTATAAGTTACAGTCTTAAGATGAGGTGAGTATGTTTCCGTAGATTGTTATATTATTTAATGTGGTATGACAAAGGTATGAGTAGCATTCAAGGGAGCAAAGAAAAGAAAACTACCACTGTTAAAGAAAATTACCATTTATTTAATGATTATTGGGTGCTGTGCAGTGTGCTAAGTATTTAACATATACCATCTCATTTGACTAATGCTTTCTAGGTACCTGAGGAAGGCTGCATTGCTAGAGAAGCAGAGAAGCTGGCTTTGGCTACTGAAGGCTGATTCATGTGTGTCAGACAGAAATGGCATGGAGAAGAGCATGACAGAAAAAAGAATTAATGTTTGCACATAGGCAATAAAATATGAGGCATGTTTGAATAAGTTTAACAAGTCTACTGCAGTGAAACATAGGTATATTGCTGAGTCAAGAAGATACAAATGAAAATCAAGAGGCCCATTGGCCAAGACCGTACAAGTGTTCCTTACTCCAGGCTGAAGGGTTTATTCTTTATCCTATAGGCATCAAGAAGTAACAAAGCATTCTTTTAAACCCCAGCATGACACAGTAGACTCTATTTCCATGAAGATGATTGTGCAGGCACAGTATGAACCTGAATTGAAAAGCAAGAAGATTTGTTAATTGATAGATGTTGGGAGATGACAAAGGAGAAGGTGTTTTGGACAAATCTTGGTCTCCTGCCCTGAGGGATTGGATAGATTGTGATGACAATAACTGAGATAAGGAGCACGCACCAACAAAATAGCGCATTGGAGGGTAGAAAGATATTAAGTTTGAGGGAGACTTAGACAGGGCTGCTCATAAGGTTCTAAACGGTTAGATTTTAATGGTAGCATGGGAAAAAAGTTAGGACTGAGGTGTTGTGAAAACTATGGAATAGATTGTAATTGAAACCATAAAGTTAGTTGTATCAAGAAAGCAATTAGAAAAAGATAGAAACATAGGTGAAAACAAGTTCAGTTTGCAGGTTTCAAATCTCAACTTCAGCAGTAATTGTAAATTTTAAAAGCAGTTTCTTATTAGCCATCTATTCAGTTATGAAGATTAGAGAGTTTTTCAATCAGCACACTTGTAATAGTTCTTCTATTTATAATGCTAATGGTGATAAATAAAAATTTGCCTAATGGCAAGACATGTCGTGTTCACATGACACGAGAGGACTCACCAATGACAAGATTCCAAATCCCTGGCATTGATTTTTTTTCAGGTTTAATGCAATTTAATTTGAAACCACAAATGAGGTTATTCTGGGATTTTTTGACAGTGACTTCGTTTTACCTGCAAGAATGATTAGATAAGAATAACTTGGAAAATACTGCAAACATGAGCACATTAGAAAACAAAATTACTGGCCGGGCGCGGTGGCTCAAGCCTGTAATCCCAGCACTTTGGGAGGCCGAGACGGGCGGATCACGAGGTCAGGAGATCAAGACCATCCTGGCTAACATGGTGAAACCTCGTCTCTACTAAAAAAAAAAATACAAAAAACTAGCCGGGCGTGGTGGCAGTCGCCTGTAGTCCCAGCTACTTGGGAGGCTGAGGCAGGAGAATGGCGTGAACCCGGGAGGCGGAGCTTGCAGTGAGCTGAGATCGGGCCACTGCACTCCAGCCTGGGCGGCAGAGCGAGACTCCGTCTCAAAAAAAAAAAAAAAAAAAAAGAAAACAAAATTACTGAAGCAGTATAGCATTAGTACAAGAGTAGCCAAACATTGCTATAACAAGAGAGAAAAATCCAGAAACAAACAAACAAAAACATGATAAGAGAGGCATTTCAAATCCATAGGAAAATAAAGTATTCAATCTGTGCTGGGTCGAACACTAGAAAAAATAACATTAAATTCATCCTCATCCAACATACCAATTCTTTTTTAATCCTTTTCCAAGAAAGAAATGATAGAAATTTTGGTAGCTAAGACTACATAAAACCTATTTATTCTTGTATGTTAAAGAAAACAGAAATTATAAAGCACCCAATGGGGAAAATATTTGCACAGTGTAAAACCTACAAGGCATTAATAACCTTAATGTATACAGTTTCCTCATGATCAGTTAAAGAAAGGGAAATTCTCCTTCAGAAAGAAATGGAGTAAGAGACTTACACAATTTATTAAAAAAAAAAAGAAAATGAGCAATAAATATTTCAAAACTATTAAGTCTTACTAGCAAATATAATTATGCAAATTAAAGCAAGCAATAATTTATTTTACTGACAAATATGTATGTATATATTTAATTTGATTTTTCTGTGCAAGCAGAGTACATGCATGCTGGTTGTCCTCTCCAGTGACAGAATCCCGGAGAAAAAAACTGGCATTCGCTATCAGAAATATTTAATTTGCATATTTTTTGACCTAGCAAGTATCTTCTATGTGTTTATATCAATGTTATTTTTCTATTTCTTTATGCATTTCATTATAAAATATGTATTTTCCTAGATACACAAATAGATTTCATTTACAGTAGTCCCCCCTTATCTACATTCCGAGGCCCTCAGTGGATACCTGAAACCTCAGAAAGTACTGAACCCTGTATATTTTATGTTTTTTCCTATACATACATAAATGTGATAAAGTTTAATTTATAAATTAGGCACAGGAAGGAATTAACAACTAATATAACAAAAACAATATAAAAATATGCCAGCATTACTTGTGTCAGCATGTTAATAGTAACCCTCATTCTACTTGTAAGGGTTACTAAGCAAAATTGTGGTGCTTGTATTCAAGTAGCCCTTATTTTACTTAACAGTCTCAAAGTCCTGGTGCTTAGTCCCTGTGTTATCAGTCCTCTCTGATAACAAAAATGGCCAAATAATTGACTAACATGGGGGTAGTGTATATAGTATAAAAAAGCCGAACTAAGGGATAATTCATGTCCCGGGCAGGATGAAGCAGGATGACACACAATTTCATCACACTATTCAGAACAATGTGTAAACATGCAATTTAAAATCTATGCATTCTTTATTTCTGGAATTTTCCATTTAGTATTTTTGGACTGTTGTTGACCATGGGTAACTGAAACTTGGGAAAACAAAACCACAAATGCAGGGAACTACTATATTGTAAAAACCTTGAAACATGCTCATGAGCAAAAGAAAAACAAAAAAAAAAAAGGAAAAGAAAAAGAAAAAAGCTTTGTAATCACCAATACCTTGAGGAAAATTCATGCTGACACTGATTTTATCATGTATTTCCCCCCAAAATGGGGTCATAAAATGTTTTATTACCTACTTTTTTTCTTCCTTTTATTTAATGTGGAAATAATGAATAGACAAATATATTATTGTTTTACTTCTGAGCATATTTTACCCTATAGATATGAAATAACTTGTTTAAACACATTTAACATTTTGGGGATTCTTTTCATATTCTTAACAAGTCTAGCTAAATCTTATTGGATATATCTCTTTGTAAACTTTTCAATTATTCCTATTAAAAATCATTAACTGTAGGATTGTTTTATCAAAGACTTGGAGAGTTTTTAATGTATATTGCCAATGAGCTACCACAATGGTGGCGTCTATTACACTTCTACCTGCCTATTTCTCAGCTTTTAAAAAAATACCATAACATCACATTTTTTAAAAAATGCTAGCATTATTCATTTCATATGCACTTTTTTGAGAAGTGGTAAAGTTGTATGTGCCTGTTCACTAATAGTTTGTATTTATTCTCTTGAGAGTTTAAATTTCATATCCTTAACTCATTTTTTTTTTAAATTGGGACTCATGTTTTCCTTACTAATTGTGATGGTTAATACTGAGTGTCAAGTTGATTGGATTGAAGGATACAAAGTATTGATGATCCTGGGTGTGTCTGTGAGGGTATTTCCAAAGGAGATTAACATTTGAGTCAGTGGGGCTGGGAAAGACTGACCCACCCTTAATCTGGTTGGGCACAATCTAATCAGCTGCCAGTGCTGCTAGAATATAAGCAGGCAGAAAAATTAGACAAGAGAGACGGGCTCAGCTTCCCAGTCTACATCTTCCTCCCATGCTGCATGCTTCCTGCTCTCCAATGTCAGACTCCAAGTTCTTCAGTTTTAAAACTCGGACTGGCTCTCCTTGTTCATCAGCATATATATACGTATACATACACACATACACATATATATACACACACACACATATGCATGTATATATATGTGTGTGTGTATATATACATATATACACACATACACTTATGTGTGTGTGTGTGTGTGTTTACATATTCCCTTAATTCTGTCCCTCTAGAGAACCCTAATACACTAATCTAAGGGTGCTTATGTAATTAAGAAAGGTCTCCCCAAAATATTATGGCTACTTTTTATGCTCTGTCATTTATATGTCAACAGTGCTAATAGGAGAGGCTTTGATTATCATATTTAAAGATTAATCTCCATAAAACTGAATTGATAATTTTTTTTAGTTCCTGCCTACAGAGTCATATTTCAGAAAGTTCTTTTCCAATTTGACTATAAACTCTTGTATTTTCTTTGATTTAGAATCATGGGTATGATTATATGTGGGTATAAGGCACAAGGTAGCAATATAATTTCTGTCTACAAGTGAGATAGTGATAAATCATATCTGTCACAAAACATTTGCTGCTGCTGTTGTTTGTATAGCAGCAGTTATCATAACAAATGGTAAACTCATTGCCTTTTAAGACAATGTCTATAACCAAAATTTTCAGGTGCCATCTTGATTATACATGTGCTCATTCTACTAATATATTAATGATTGCCTTCCATGTGCTGGTTGCTATCACCATTCCTCAATGTGTTGTAGTGAACTAAAACTCTCTCATTGTCACAGATTTACATTTTCTCAGCAGAGAAGGATTTAACACAAGTAAATGTATAATGCCACATTTTGTAACCCTGCAAAGTTAAATAATTTGCTCATAAAGATAGAAAATATTTTTTCAGGTTAAGGAAGACTTAGATCAAAAGTTATGCAAAACCCAAGACCTCAGATGCATAAGGCATGTGTCAGTCCGAAGAAGGAAGAATATTCCTGGAGAAGATAAAAAGAAGAAAATTCCTGGTATGCTTCAAGATCATACAGAAGGCTGAAACAACAGGACCTTCGGAGACTCACAGTTTTGTAAAGTAATTTTTCAATAACAATATACAGGCTTCTCAGTCTCACCAGAGAGAAATCTGTCCCCATATTTTGAAATTCTTTTTGACAAGCTATGTACCATTAGACTGTATCACACCCAAGTCTCCTGGCCTTTAGTAGGGTTGTTAGATTCTACATTCAAAGTATGAACTTGTTTCATTCCTTTTTATTTCTTCAATTAAGGAAACCACCATCAAACATTATCACTTCCAGTCATGCTGTAAAGGTACCAACATTTTTCATCATCATACTGAACTTCTCAATTTTTCATATGATTGCACCTTCTTGATATGCAATTGCATCATCATTTCCTCTCTTTTCTAGTAATTTCTCTTATTCCTCTTCTACTCTGCATTCTTCTATTATGCTCTCATAATAAATACAGGTTTTCTCCAGAATTTCATATGTGGTTTTCTTCTATTTTTAATCTATATATTTTAAGAGGTTTACATCTATTGAGGATGAAGGAAAATAATTAAGAACATCACTACTCTGCCCAGCATCTGAGTAAAGGACGTGAGAATGGTGTGTCGTTAATTTTCCCTCCACAATGCCTTTTAAATAGTCATCCTTTTAACTCATACTATCACTTTCTCAATTTCAAATGCAAATAAGTAGGGTAAAGCTGTTGTTATAGTGGCTTTGATTCTTATCAGGTATGACTAAAATGTTGAATAAATAAAAATTCCTGGTGACTTCATGATTCATACAATTTTGTATCAAGTTATTTTCTAGTGATATTTTAAAAAAATAGGTCACCAATGCTACAAAATATCTTACATTATATTTAATCTTACAATCTCAATGAATCTTTTAACTAGTTGAGATTGTACAACAATATTTAATAGTAAAGTCATTATGCCTCATGCAGGTGAGGTGTTTTACACAAAGATCCCAGACGTAAATGTTTCCTACAGAGGTACAATGAGATATAATAAACTGATGAGTTTTTAATTTGAGAGTGAGGGGAGAGGCTTACTCTTTATAAATAGAACAGATTCCACTTTTCGTCTGTTTAGGGGAAACTTTGCCCCCAAAAAGTTAATTAGAATAATTTGTTTTTCAAGGACTGGAGTCTATTATTATGAACAAGCTTTAAATGTTAGAGGTAACATTTTCTTTAAAAGAGAGGAGGACATAAAAAGAAAATTATACATATAGCCACATTTATGCAATAGCCAAATAAGCAGAATAAGTGAAGGAAAAATAGTGTAGTTTTCTCAAGGCAGGATTTGCAAATATTCAAATAAAGGTTAAAAAGTGTAAAACAAGTGTATTTGTTGCTACTTTGGAAGAGATACAAATGTACTCTACATAATATCATGAAAATTGCTTGGGTTTTAGAACCAAATTCATCATTCTTTTTAAAGAATGACTAAAAACGACCTCTCTGGGTAGCAGAACTTGTAATATTCTCTCAAAAAGAATCTAAATATGGATTTGACCTACTGCAGAAGTTTTCAAATTTTGGTCTCAAAACTCCTTATACTCAAAAATAATTGATAACCCCAAGAGATTCTATTTATGTGGGTTATATCTATTGCATTTGCCATATCAGAAATGAAAACTAACATTGTTTAAATATTTAAAAATACAATTATAAATTATCTGGATATTAAAATAACATGTTTTATAAAAGAAACTTATATTTTCCAAAATAAAAAAATACAGAAAGAAGAATAGCATTGTTTTATAGTTGTGAAAATCTCTTTGCTTTGGTATTCAATCTGCCATAATACATTGCTGTGCTTGAAGTTTATGGAGAAAAAACCAGTCTCCTGAAGGCTTGTACTGGACCAGGAAGAGCTTTTGAAATCTTTCAGATAATTATAGATGTACTTATTTCATACTACAGCAAAACTTGACATGTGGTAATTTTATAAAGTGTAATAGCTATGTGGATTCTGAAATCATATAAATGAACTATTCTAAATTGGCCTACCTTGCTCTTTGAGTAAATATTTCTCTTGAACTACTTTGTAACATCATGCATCGCTCACTTGGAAAGTACTGGTTTACAGAGTTATACTGATTTCCCAAATATTGATATATTTCATTACATATATAAAATCTAATGTGATAATATCATCTCTGAACTTATCAGAAAAGTTATTAAGAATTGGGGAGTTCTTTATCTCATGGTGCCACATTCAAGTTTTCCAAAATTCTAATTTTTGCATGAAAACTTGAATTTTTTCATTCACAGCAAATACTGAGTCATTTTCTTTAGATTTTAGGCTTGCTTGATTCTGCTAAATACTAGTATAAGAATAACCAGGGTCTGTCAGTTGTTCTTTCAAGTACAATTGACATTCTATGATAAAATGCGACTAGTTTAGCCTACAATTCAAACAATTACAAGGCACCTTTCCTTGAGACAGCTGTCATATATTTCTGTATGTAACAGAAGTGCTCTGTGTGTACCTCCCATGTTGTCACTAGAACATCAAAAAGATGTTTATTCAAGTTTTGAGATTTAACAAAGTAATTTTAATTTGTACTGTTTTATAGGAAATATCCTAAATAAAGCCAGTTTTAGGAAAAAAAAAATTTTAAGAACGTGGTAGTGAAGAACACACTGCCTTGCTTTGTATTAAGGCACCAGAAATTTTACCAGCCGGTGCTTTGTCCACCATCACTCCAAATGCCAACATAGTGAGAAAAAAAAAATCTAATACAAATCTTGGTTTCATTCCAAAAATAGTTCCCCCTCTCAGACTCTCTGAGAGAGACCATCAACCTCCCACATCTCTACTTTCAAGGACCTCAAAATGTACATAAAAGGGAAAAGGACTGTTAGGACATGTAAAGGTCATAAGCAAAACAGGGAAACTGAATGTATGAGCAAAACAAGCATATAGTATACTAATAATTTGAAAATACAATCAATCAGATGACTTACAATGTGTTCTACTCTAAGTAGGAAATTATTTAAATACATTGCATTGCATTCAAGTTTTCTGTATTGATGGAAAATTTAAAGGAAACTGAAATTATATTCTAATTAAAAACTGCTAATGTTGTATCCAAGAAATGGAAGCCATCATTCTCAGCTAACTAACACAGGTACAGAAAACCAAACACATGTTCTCACTCTTAAGAGGGAGTTGAACAATAACACATGGACACAGGGAGGGGAATACGACACACTGGGGCCTGTCAGGGGTTTGGGGGCAAGGGGAGGGAGAGCATTAGGACAAATACCTAATGCATGCGGGGCTTAAAACCTAGACGACAGGTTGATAGGTGCAGCAAACCATCATGGCACATGTATACCTGTGTAACAAACTTGTACCTTCTGCACATGTATCTCAGAACTTAAAATTAAAAAAAAAAAGAAAACTACATTAGAATTGATTTTGATAGGTTGTAAATCATTTTGTAATATCTTATAGGAAGAATAAAATGGGTATACATTTGATAGGTATTGTAGAATTTCTATTTAATACTGTCCAAAGTTTTATAAGTAAAATGGACATAAATCTGCTCATTCTCAAAGAAGAATCCTTTTTACCTAACATAAAAAATACCTTCTAATTTTACCTAATATAACAATGCTAATTCAACTACAAGTTTTTAGTTATAATTTTAATTTTAAACATTGAATGTGATATTCCTATAGCTATTTATCAAACTCAAAAATCATAGCCATATTTTCAATTCTGAAGAAATGTGTCTTTATCAATTATTCTATGGAAACAATTTTATTAGAGCAATAATTTTTTGTTTGTTTGTTTGACACGGAGTCAGGCTCTGTCGCCCAGGCTGGAGTGCAGGGGCGCCATCTCGGCTCACTGCAAGCTCCGCCTCCCGGGTTCATTCTCCTGCCTCAGCCTCCCCAGTAGCTGGGACTACAGGCACCCGCTACCGCACCCAGCTAATTTTTTTTTTCTTAGTAGAGACGGGGTTTCACCGTGTTAGCCAGGATGGTCTCGATCTCCTGACCTCGTGATCTGCCCACCTCGGCCTCCCAAAGTGCTGGGATTACAGGCGTGAGCCACCACGCCAGTTCGAGCAAAAAGTTTAATACACCTAACTATTATGCTACTATTTCAAAATTACATTAAAATATATTTGTCATGGAATTCTTCAGAAACTTAAAAAATTTAAAGCGGCCTTTTAATATTACTTAAATGGGGATAATTATCTGACTCATATGTACAAGAAATGAACTGAAATTAATCACTGTGTTTTGCCTACAATTTATCTATCTATCTATCTATCTATCTATCTATACACCTACCTACCTTTCTTCTCATCTACTTATATCTTCTCCAGCTTGTCGTTCATCCATACCTCATCAACAGCATAGTAAAGGGGTGAGACCAGACCTCAGGATATATTAGTTGGAGGAGAGAGAGAACCTACCGGAGAGACTGTAACATTCTAGTTAAAGACTAGGTAAAAAATGGTGCAATATAAGAAAAATAATTTAAGATATGGTTTTACAACCCAACGCACTGAGCGGCATTAGGATTGAGAAGGGGCTGAATTAGCTTGGTAAGGCTAGTAAATGACCATTAAAACCAATTTCACAGGAATAGAAGTCTAGGCTGTCTGAGCAAAGATATTGTAGGACCTAGTATATTGTAAAAATGTAGTGTCAATGGGTGTGCTGTATTTGCCCCTTCAGAACCACTCTCCATCCGTCCCCATCCTGCTCTGTGCCTGGAAGCCTGGCCTTATGGTCTTCTTCCAAAGCCTCTTCCTCTGTTTTCTACCTGGACTAAGCTAATGGAGTTGGGGTGTGGGGGTGACATTAGCAGAGACCTGAAGGTGGGGGAATGCGAGGTGGAAATCTTCATCTGCCCTGCCTTGTTGCCTCCAGGTTGTCGTGTTTCTCTAACCACAGAGCCCATCTGTTGGCTTCTTCAACAGCAAATAAGGGCCCTCTCTGAGGTTCTGAAACCCATAGCTCTATTTCCCCCTCAAGCCTATGGGTGATAATGGCTCCCTGTGATTCTAGCCCTGTTGTATTTTCCATCTCCTATTGATGTATCTTAACCTTTTTCTGTTGTTGTTGTTGTTAAATTCTCCTTAATTACCTATTTGAGTGTGTCACTTGCTTCTTTAAAAGAACCCTGACTGGTAGAAATAGATTGATCCATTAATATTTTTAAACTTGCAGCATATTATCATATACAGTATTCTAAAATAATATTCTAAAGCATTTCATAAATAGTGGCTTTTTTGGTGTTTTCAAATGTCATTTTTTAAAGTTATCATTTTTCTTTTCTTTTGCCTAAACATTTCCTAAACACAGAGTAGAAAACATTGGCATATTAGTAACAATATAATGAGGTATTTTGAGGAAGGAGACATGAGCTATTCTGTGATCATCTTTGCATTGCTAGAGGCCTTGGGGTCTAAAGGCATAAGAACATTTAGGAAAATGTTCCAAGTGACACATGGAGTTAACACACATGGAAAAATGGGTAAGAAGTATAGACTAAGACCAAAAATGGCTTTGGAGGAAGTTGATGATATAATGTTGTGGTAATCCCAATCATTGAGACATGTATTTTCAATTTCTGTACTTATTTTCTATGTGTTACAAAGTATAAGAGCATATGTTTTATGTTGTCCAGTCTTAACATAAAAACATTTGGTAGCTGCAACTAAGAATACTTTTCAGAGTCTCAATTTAGAGTCTTAATTTTTTAGCATAAATCCTGGTTCACTCAAGATTTCTTGAGCTCCAGTTTTACTCATTTCAAAATAAAAGTTGGTTGTACCAACTACCTCTGCAAACTTTTTGGGTTGTTTGGAGGATTTTTTAAAAAAAAGATAACTGAGGTAAAATTAACTGCTTATCCTCAGCATCCTTACAATTTGCCATTCCATGTGGTCTTTGTCACCTCTCCCCACACCTAGCCTGCTTCTCCCCAGATCTTTCTCATATTGGAATAGGGCATCAACCCTTACCCAGGCACAGGTGCCTATGAGTCACACTGGGTCCTTTCTTCTACTGATATCCAACATGCAATCTTTCAGCAGACACAGTCAGACCTATCTTCAAATGACATCTCTTAATCTAACAACATTTTCCAGCTCCAGTATCATCACCCCAAGTTCCAGTTGCCTTCATCTCTCACTGACCTTCTTGTCGTAACCTCTTTAGGTCCATTCTTGGCTCCCCTCCTATTGTTAATTCTGCCCAGAAAAATCAGAATGTACTAACCAGATTAAAAATAAGATTCTGCTACTGCCTAGCTCAGAGCCCTACAATGACTTACTGTGCCTGGAATCTATCTAACCCAGTTGTTCTTCACTCACCTGTAGCCAAGTTGTCCATCTTGCTGTTTCTCAATCACAAGCTTGTTCCACTTGGTGATTTTCCAACTTTGTTTCTTTCTTTCTGCAATGATGTTGTCTAAGATCTTCACAAAAGTTTCATCTTTCAACTTTTTTTTCTTTATGTCTTTGCTCAAAAGTTATTTCCTTAGAAAGACTTTCTTTGACTATTCCATCTGAAATAGTGCTCTGCTTCCTTGATTGTTTTCTTAAGTTGTACGTTTTATGAACTGATGCAATATTGTATATTTCCAAATTTATTATACTTCCCTACAAACATGTGAGTCCTACAAGGGCAAAAGTTTTGTCTGTATTTATTACAGTTGCATTCTTAATGTCTCAAACAGTTTCTGGCACCAAATAGGTACTTAATAAATATTTGTTAAATGAATTAATGAATAAATGAATAAGAAGTGCCTTGGTTACTCGAAAGCAGTGATTCTCAACCAGGGGCGGTTTTTATGCCACAAGACATTTGATAATATTTGGATACATTTTTTTATTGTGACAACTGAGGGAGGGGTGCTCCTGGCATCTAGTGGGTATTACTAGGTTGCTGCCAAAGCCCTCCCATGCACAGGACAGCCCCTCATGCAAAAAAATAATTTTCTGACAAAAAAGTCAGTAGTGTCAAGGATGAGAAATTCTGCCTTAAAAGGTTAAAAATTATAAGAGAAGGAATATTCCTAAAAAACAAATCACTTCTTTCCCTGCTTATTGTCTAGCTGTCATAATTGCAGTCATGAGCAATGTGAATATAAGTATATAAAACCCAAAGGGGCATGGAATGGAGGAAGGTAGGAAGAAGCTGAGACAGACTCCAAGGGGCATAAGGCTGGAAGAATTTGACCATTATCCAAACTTTGAGGCATATATAAGATCAATTTGGATGATGTCTTGGCAGAAATTCAGGAAGTATGTAGCAAAGTAAGGCTGGTAATAGAGTGAAAGTTTTCAGTAATTAATCCATAAGAGAAAACCAGCAGCTACTATAACAGAGTCATGTACTTTTCCTTGAATTAAAGGTCAGCAAGAGAAAGGAAGTTTACAGTGTCCTGGTCAAGAAGAATGGGTCTTAGGGCAGAATGCCAATCCCACTGAAAGTGGTGAACTAAAACCCAAGACAATGGATCAGTGGCAGGGCTGTGTTGAATGGCAAAGACTAGGGATCTGAATCTATAATGCATGGGTCAGAGCCTAGATGCTAACAGCAGACAATGCAGTGTGACTGAAGACTCTAATATGTTTCTTTGTTTGAAGAACCTTCTGTGCGACTCTTCCTTGTACATTTTAAATTGAGTTTTTCACTTCCTTGCTTCATTTTCATGTATAACCATATATGGTGAAATATTAATATATGTTTACTTGATTAATATGGGTTTCCCTATTGCATTCTATGGTCTGAGAAAGAAAGATCCCTATTGGTGCAGGACTTGGTTCACTAATTAGGTGATTAATGAATACTTGTTGCTTGATCTAATGAATAAAATCACACCCAGCAATGAAATAAGAAATATTTCATTATCAAATGAAAAATTGATTATCAAAAATGAACATTTAGATACCTAAAATTCCATTCTCCCTCCCAGTATAAGACAAAAGGATTTAAATAATTATGTTGAGCCCCTTCAAATGAAGGAGCCCTCTAATCTGGATTCTGTAGTAACCTCAGAAGTTCCTGTTGCTCCAGACTCCTCTTCTCTCTTCCTTCTGCTCCAAACTCCTCAGTTAATGGACTTTTTTTCATGCAACATATTATTGAACACCTTCTATGTGCTATGATCAGAATTACATCACTGGGATAGAATGATGAGCAAAGTAGATCTGCCCCCAATTCTCAAGGAATTTACAAACTAGTGAAGAAAACAAGCATTAAAAAAATATAATTGCAAATTGTGGTACATGTAGTACCACATTTTTATTTTGAAAGATATACTTTGAATATATATTTTGAAATATATATATTTTATTTTGTATATATTTTGAAAGATATACAAAAACTGCAACCTGATAGAGAATTACAGGGCGACCTACTCAGATAATATAATTTGCAAAGACCTCTCTGAGGAGGTGATGTTTAAGCTAAGAACATTTAAGATTTTTTTAAAGCCAGTTTCTACTGCTGTAATCATTTTAAAATGAATTAAGACACTTAAGCGATCATCATGAAATTACAAAAATTTTTTGTGAAACATTATTGGCAAATGAGGTTAAATGAACTCTTTGTATCTAAATAGTAAACATTTATAGAGCAGAAACATTTAAAACTCGCCAGGCCTTTTAAGGTCTCCACATACCAGAGAAAGAAAGTTGATTACTTAGAGAGGAAAGCAAATCGAACTCAATTGACCTTGTCGCCATCAACCTAACACAGGCTATCAAATCAATTTTTGTCACAGAAGGGAAGGATTATGACACAGGGTCTATGAGTTAGCAGTCTGAAGTCATTGAGTGATAGAATTTTGGATATGAGAGGAAGGAGCGATCAGAAAAGACTGGCTTGAATATCAACCTTCCTGGGCCTCTCGGACAAAGAAAATTATCACTGATCCAACATCTACTATGTATTAAGCACGCCACAAAGTGTTTTAACAATTGCTGCCTCATTTTAGGCCTGGTGTGGTAGGCACCATTTTTGCACATGGGAAAACAAGGTCACATAGAGGTTAAGTCACATACCTTGACGTCATATAACTCATATGTAATTAAGTTATGATCTGAACCCAGTTCCATATGACTCCAAAACTTGTTTCTTTTGATTAAAATATGCTGTCTCTTCTGTACTGGGACCAGATAACTCTGAAGGCCATCTTGGCCTCTACTTTCCCATCTTCAAAATGCCTGAGCTAGTTTAGATTCACTCAAATAACTCCTACAGCTCTGGAATTTCTGTCAATGACTGAGGTTCCTCTCAACTGGATTCTTATTATCATAGTTCTACAACTTAAATAATTACTCTGTCCATTTGGACTTTCATACATTTCATTGTCTCTCTTGTTTGGAAGAGGAGCCAGGTCTGGAAATATACAGCAATCAAGTTGTTTCTCTTTCTCTCTTCCTCAAAGTCATGCCCACTGGCAGAAAACAATATAGCAAGATACCCATCTTCACTCAAGCTCAAGGTATTTCTTAATGCACTCCTCTTGATCTGAATGTAGAAGCAAAATTTAACTTATTTTGATTTTCAAAACTAGAGCTCAAGTAAAACCAGCAGGTAAAAAGAGGTGTAGGGATCAGGACTCTTGTTCACACAGTCAGCTGGCTGACTGCTGTCTTACTTTAGCTTGAAGAAGCTACCAAGATCTTCCTAATTAATGATAACAATATCTAGTAAAATAACAGAGAAGCATGAGAACGCACAGTTAGAAAGGAGACAGGTCAATATAAGAGCTCTAGTCTTAGGGAAGTTTGCCAGTGAAAGGCTAAATTGAATAGTAACGAAAGGCACCGAGAAACGGAAATTTTCTATTCCGGTACAAAGGTATTCTTTTTACAGCTTGCTATATATTTATATTTCATGTCCTAAAGCAGTACTCTTTTTTGGCTACTGCTTTAAACTTTATCATTATTTGATAAGTCTGCTCAAATATTATCGGGAAGTAAATTCCTGACTATATGATGACGCACAGATACCGAAGCAAAGTCATGTTCTCTTTTCTGGGAAAGGTAGTGTCATCCATCTTTTCATTCTGTTCATAAAGCCAAGGAAAACAAAACAAAACAATCTTTCCTTCCAAGGATATGTAATGACAATAAATATAGTACCTAGTACTTTGATACAATAATCCTAATATCCAGAGTTTACATGGATTATTTAAAGTGAAATGAAAATAGATTAGGCAATTCTCTTCTGAAGTTTAATTTCTAAAGCATAAAGAGGTCAATTTACTAATCAATTGCTTACATCATGAACTAAGCTAACTCATGGCTTTCATCAGGGAATAATCTGAGTTGAACTTGCATCAAACGTCTATGAGAAAGAGTATTTGAGAAGTAGCCACTATGTATCCAGATTAAATAATTAAGTTTCAAAGGATAAATAACATACAGAGTATAAATCAATCTAAAATTTAGGTGTCCTTAAATTCACAGATTCCTTCCTTGTCATAATCTAAAACAATAAACCTCTTAATTTCTACTTTCTAACCAAATGGTTTTTCCATTATGTTTTACCAAAGAACCACAAATAAAAACTACACATTTAGATACTTTTCTCTGAAAAAAATATAAGGTAAAGAATAACTTGCATATATCAGTAATCACATTTTTTTTTATTTTGAAACAGTTTGGGTATTCTGCTTTCATAAATTATATTGTCAGTGAAAATAAGATCAATAGTCAAGTCAATATTTCTCAGTAAGAAATAAGAACTCACAACCCCAGATGAACTATATCAAAATAAAATTCCCCTCAGCTTTATTAAAACACCATTATTTTAACTTTACCTACGCTTTTGTCATGTAAAAATATTTTGTGCAAATAATGACTCGACTTCCTAAATGCACTCCCACATTAGAATGATGCATATACAATTAAATGCTCTATTTTGATTGCATTTCATCTATTAAATTATTAAAACCAAATTAAGCTTTCAGTAATTAAAGTATTACGAATATACTCAATGCACACTTTTCATATTTTATGTGAAACAAAATAAAAGGCAATAAAAATCATTGACGGAACATGATAAATATTCAATGGGTTTCTACTTAAAGTAAAAAACAAAAAGCATAAAGCAAACCGCAAACCCTGAGATTAATATTTTGTTTTTAGTTCAAGTCATAACATTCTAATAACTGAAAGAAAGCAAATATTCTTTCTTTTCTTTTGCGAAGTAAGTATGCACTACAAGAGACCGATTAGTGTGTAAATTTATTTTGTAGTTTCAGGTTGTGCTAAGTAATTGTAACAAAAATTGATTATTTAGTTTTGAGACATGAAATGGCAATTTAAAAAATGGTAACTGTTGCTACTGCATGGATGACAATCCCAGCTGTCTAACAGAAGTGTCTCTCTGATACTATCATTAGGGGCACACAGCAATGGCTCAAACCAGCCATGTTCTTTGAAAGAATGAAATATTTATCTACTAATACTTACTAAAACTATTTGAAAATTACATAATTGCAATAAATGTACTTTACTTTCTTCCATAATGTTTAATTATAAATGATATAGTAAATGAAAGCACAATGCTCATTTTGTTGATGTTATACATGTTATTAATTTTTTTACTTTTATTAAAAAAAGAGGATAGTAAATTTTATCTGTGAAGAGCCAACTAATAAATCTGCCTTTGCCGTTCAGAGGGTCACTGCCACAACTACGCACCCCAAGCTACTGTAACCCAAAAGCAGTAAGGGGCAATATGCATGCAAACAGGCATGGCTGTGTGCTAGTAAAATTTTATTTACAAGATAAATTTGGCATGGGCCATAGTCTGTAGACTTCCAGTAGGGAAGAGAGCAGGAAGTGGTATTAGAATATTTCAGCAGATATAACTTAATCTATCAAAAAGCTATTGAGAAGCACTTTATGTTATAAATGAAAGTGTGTGTTGAAGTGAATCTTAGGATGTGACATCTTTGGAGCCAGAGCCCCTCCGAACCCAAGCATTTCTACTTGCTAGCTGTATAGCCTCATATAGTTACTTTAACCTATTTTCTCAGTTTCCTCATCTGGAAAATGGTGAGGGTGAGGGAGAATGGGGGTGAGGGAGAATGGGGGCGGGGGAGAATGGGGTTGTGGTGAAGACGTAATCAGCTAATGCAGGTAATTCACTCAAATTCATGCCTGGTAAACAATAAAAACTACATAAATATAGCTATTATAAAAGTTCATTTTCATACACAATGGTCTATCAGGAGGAGAAAAGTAAAGGCCCCACATATTTTCCAGCTCCTTCTTGTCATCAGTAAATAAACAAATGAACAAGCAAACAGACAACTTATACCCTGCTAATCTATAAGAGAAGATCTGTATGCATAACATCATTCTGAATTCCCAAGGACCAAGCCTGAGACTTACTTATTCTTATATCCCCAGTACTAATCATTGTCTAACATATAGTTGCGAAATGTAAAATGAATGAGAAAGTAATGGCTGAATAAATCTGTGACTATAACAACTATCAGAGGCATCCTTGGTGACTATAAGACCATGGAGATAAAAGGTCCCCTAAGAGTTAAATAAAGAGGACACATTTGATAGAATAAAGGCAGGAGGCACCAGTAGACTGTGAGCTGCTAAAACAGGCACTTTCTAGAAATTAGAGCAGTCAGGGTATTGAAGGTAAGGATAAATACATATCTTTCCAGGGCTAGGAAATAGCCAAGGAAGTTTAGGTCCTGTCTGATGACTTTGGCATGACTTTCTAGAGGTCACAGAATTAGAAACAATTTGAGTAATGGAGGAGAGAGCACTGGCAGTTGGCATATAAATGATACTCCAAGAAAATGCACAGATTGAAGAGTGAAATTAGAATTAAATGACAAAGTGGGAAAAAGGACTCTCCCAGCTTCTTCCAGGTCTTTAAATATAAAATACAATTGATCATTCTCTCTCTCTTTTTTCTTTTTGGTAGGTAAAGAACAGTTAATATGACCTCCAAACACCACACTATAGAATCATTTTTCCATTCTTTAATTCTCTGCTTGTCTGAATCTCAATGCTAACTCCAAGCCCTAACGAACCTTAAGTAGCAAATATGGGCTTGCTTTACCTTGTATTATTTCCTAAAGATCTGGTAATCGGCTATTTTATCCTATGCTGATAACTTTCCTAAACTTCCTCCAGTGCTCTTCAGTAGTGTATAGCAGCACTTTTCAGACTTTAATGTACGTGTGATCATCTAGGCACCTTGCCAAAGTGCAGACTCTGGTTCAGAGTATCTGGAGTGGAATCTGAGTCTGACTCTCCAGCAAGCTGCTGATCCACGAGCCCTATGTAGAGAACATCTAATTCTTATTTCCTGCCTAATATTATTCTGATTTATTTTCCCCTAGAAAAAGCCCTTTCTCTGGCTCACAGCTCAAATGGGACACTGTGGTCACTTACTCCTCCCTTCACTTTGTGAAAGCACCCAAAATTGCCCTCAATTGCCTAAATGGATTTCTATAACCAGGGGCATTAGGACAGTATCTCAAAGCTTTAGAAAACTGAAGCTCTCCAACAGGGCTTTCATATACAGCTTTTGACCCTCATTTTGATAACAGAGAAGACTGTCTGTTTTACTCCACCTCTGCTTAAAATCTGCCAACCAACATTTTCCTCAATTCTTCTTTTTCTTTTCATATGCTTGAAAATTTCTATGTGAGCTTACTCCCTGTTGGATAAACTTATAATTAAATTAATAGTCAGTAACCATTCCTCACTTTAAATTGTGTTGTTATTGCAACCCCCGCTTTTTTTTTTTTGTTCTCCATTTGCTTGGTAAATCTTCCTCCATCCCTTTATTTTGAGCCTATGTATGTCTCTGCGTGTGAGATGGGTCTCCTGAATTCAGCAGACTGATGGATCTTGACTCTTTATCCAGTTTAGTCTCTGATAAAAGAGACTTTAAACCATCAAAGATCAAAAGAGACAAAGAAGGCCATTACATAATGGTAAAGGGATCAATTCAACAGGAAGAGATAACTATCCTAAATATATATGCACCCAATACAGGAGCACCCAGATTCATAAAGCAAGTCCTTAGAGACTTACAAAGAGACTTAGACTCCCATACAATAATAATGGGAGACTTCAACACCCCACTGTCAACATTAGACAGATCAACGAGACAGAAAGTTAACCAGGATATCCAGGAATTGAACTCATCTCTGCAGCAAGCAGACCTAATAGACATCTATAGAACTCTCCACCCCAAATCAACAGAATATACATTCTTCTCAGCACCACATTGTACTTACTCCAAAATTGACCACGTAATTGGAAGTAAAGCACTCCTCAGCAAATGTACAAGAACAGAAATTATAACAAACTGTCTCTCAGACCACAGTGCAATCAAACTAGAACTCAGGACTAAGAAACTCAATCAAAACCGCTCAACTACATGGAAACTGAACAACCTGCTCCTGAATGACTACTGGGTACATAACGAAATGAAGGCAGAAATAAAGATGTTCTTTGAAACCAATGAGAACAAAGATACAACATACCAGAATCTCTGGGACACATTTAAAGCAGTGTGTAGAGGGAAATTTATAGCACTAAATGCCCACAAGAGAAAGCAGGAAAGATCTAAAATTGACACTCTAACATCGCAATTAAAAGAACTAGAGAAGCAAGAGCAAACACATTCGAAAGCTAGCAGAAGGCAAGAAATAACTAAGATCAGAGCAGAACTGAAGGAGATAGAGACACAAAAAACCCTCCAAAAAATCAATGAATCCAGGAGTTGGTTTTTGAAAAGATCAACAAAATTGACAGACCACTAGCAAGACTAATAAAGAAGAAAAGAGAGAAGAATCAAATTGACGGAATTAAAAATGATAAAGGGGATATCACCACCGACCCCACAGAAATACAAACTACCATCAGAGAATACTATAAACACCTCTACGCAAATAAACTGGAAAATCTAGAAGAAATGGATAATTTCCTGGACACTTACACTCTTCCAAGACTAAACCAGGAAGAAGTTGAATCCCTGAATAGACAAATAGCAGGCTCTGAAATTGAGGCAATAATTAATAGCCTACCAACCAAAAAAAGTCCAGGACCAGATGGATTCACAGCTGAATTCTACCAGAGGTACAAGGAGGAGTTGGTACCATTCCTTCTGAAACTATTCCAATCAATAGAAAAAGAGGGAATCCTCCCTAACTCATTTTATGAGGCCAACATCATCCTGATACCAAAGCCTGGCAGAGACACAACAAAAAAAGAGAATTTTAGACCAATATCCCTGATGAACATCGATGCAAAAATCCTCAATAAAATACTGGCAAACCTGATTCAGCAACACATCAAAAAGCTTATCCACCATGATCAAGTGGGCTTCATCCCTGGGATGCAAGGCTGGTTCAACATTTGCAAATCAATAAACATAATCCAGCATATAAACAGAACCAAAGACAAGAACCACATCATTATCTCAATAGATGCAGAAAAGGCTTTTGACAAAATTCAACAGCCCTTCATGCTAAAAACGCTCAATAAATTCGGTATTGATGGAACGTACCTCAAAATAATAAGAGCTATTTATGACAAACCCACAGCCAATATCATACTGAATGGGCAAAAACTGGAAAAATTCCCTTTGAAAACTGGCACAAGACAGGGATGCCCTCTCTCACCACTCCTATTCAACATAGTGTTGGAAGTTCTGGCTAGGGCAATCAGGCAAGTAAAAGAAATCAAGGGGATCCAGTTAGGAAAACAAGAAGTCAAATTGTCCCTGTTTGCAGATGACATGATTGTATATTTAGAAAACCCCATTGTCTCAGCCCAAAATCTCCTTAAGCTGATAAGCAACTTCAGCAAAGTCTCAGGATACAAAATTAATGTGCAAAAATCACAAGCATTCTTATACACCAGTAACAGACAAACAGAAAGCCAAATCAGGAATGAACTTCCATTCACAATTGCTTCAAAGAGAATAAAATACCTAGGAATCCAACTTACAAGGGATGTAAAGGACCTCTTCAAGGAGAACTACAAACCACTGCTCAGTGAAATAAAAGAGGACACAAACAAATGGAAGAACATACCATGCTCATGGATAGGGAGAATCAATATCGTGAAAATGGCCATACTGTCCAAGGTTATTTATAGATTCAATGCCATCCCCATCAAGCTACCAATGAGCTTCTTCACAGAATTGGAAAAAACTGCTTTAAAGTTCATATGGATCCAAAAAAGAGCCCGCATCTCCAAGACAATCCTAAGTCAAAAGAACAAAGCTGGAGGCATCATGCTACCTGACTTCAAACTATACTACAAGGCTACAGTAACCAAAACAGCATGGTACTGGTACAAAAACAGAGATATAGACCAATGGAACAGAACAGAGTCCTCAGAGATAATATCACATATCTACAGCCATCTGATCTTTGACAAACCTGAGAGAAACAAGAAATAGGGAAAGGATTCCCTATTTAATAAATGGTGCTGGGAAAATTGGCTAGCCATAAGTAGAAAGCTGAAACTCGATCCTTTCCTTACTCCTTATACGAAAATTAATTCAAGATGGATTAGAGACTTAAATGTTAGACCTAATACCATAAAAATCCTAGAGGAAAACCTAGGTAGTACCATTCAGGACATAGGCATGGGCAAAGACTTCATGTCTAAAACACCAAAAGCGACAGCAGCAAAAGCCAAAATTGACAAATGGGATCTCATTAAACTAAAGAGCTTCTGCACAGCAAAATAAACTACCATCAGAGTGAACAGACAACCTACAGAATGGGAGAAAATTTTTGCAATCTACTCATCTGACAAAGGGCTAATATCCAGAACCTACAAAGAACTCCAACAAATTTACAAGAAAAAAACAAAAAACCCCATCAAAAAGTGGGCAAAGGATATGAACAGACATTTCTCAAAAGAAGACATTCATACAGCCAACAGACACATGAAAAAATGCTCATCATCACTGGCCATCAGAGAAATGCAAATCAAAACCACAATGAGATACCATCTCACACCAGTTAGAATGGCGATCATTAAAAAGTCAGGAAACAACAGGTGCTGGAGAGGATGTGGAGAAATAGGAACACTTTTACACTGTTGGTGGGATTGTAAACTAGTTCAACCATTATGGAAAACAGCATGGCGATTCCTCAAGGATCTAGAACTAGATGTACCATATGACCCAGCCATCCCATTATTGGGTATATACCCAAAGGATTATAAATTATGCTGCTATAAAGACACATGCACACGTATGTTTATTGTGGCACTATTCACAATAGCAAAGACTTGGAATCAACCCAAATGTCCATCAGTGACAGATTGGATTAAGAAAATGTGGCACATATACACCATGGAATACTATGCAGCCATAAAAAAGGATGAGTTTGTGTCCTTTGTAGGGACATGGATGCAGCTGGAAACCATCATTCTTAGCAAACTACCACAAGAACAGAAAACCAAACACCGCATGTTCTCACTCATAGGTGGGAACTGAACAATGAGATCACTTGGACTCGGGAAGGGGAACATCACACACTGGGGCCTATCATGGGGAGGGGGGAGGGGGGAGGGATTGCATTGGGAGTTATACCTGATGTAAATGACGAGTTGATGGGTGCAGCACACCAACATGGCACAAGTATAGATATGTAACAAACCTGCACGTTATGCACATGTACCCTACAACTTAAAGTATAATAATAATAAATAAATTAAAAAATAAATAAATAAAATAAATAAATAAATAAATTGTGTTGTTAGAGTGAATGACAGTATCATATAAATACTTTCCTAGATATATTAAAATTTAAACATTCTATTGCTATGTTTTAAGAAAGCATATAGAAACTATAAAGCTACAT
Source organism: Chlorocebus sabaeus (assembly GCF_047675955.1). Lineage (NCBI taxonomy): Eukaryota > Metazoa > Chordata > Mammalia > Primates > Cercopithecidae > Chlorocebus > Chlorocebus sabaeus. The sequence goes on from NC_132918.1 coordinate 67,653,348, forward strand.
GACGTGAGATCTTTAGTTATTACTGCTTTGCTTGCAGTAATAACCTAGATCATTTGTGCTTTTTTTTTTTTACTGATAGTTGTACAATATGTTATATATCTCTTGAATAAGGCATAGCAAATCTTACCCCAACTTTATTTTAAACTTATGTAGTTTTAATAAACATATTGAACTTATGTAATTTTCTTCTGTTTTCTTTCTCTAATCCGAAATGCCCTTTGCAATTCTGAAGAAAACTAATATCACACAAACATCTGATTGTGTTCATGTGGGACCCATTTCAGTTAATCTCCAAGTGTATCTTTTGCTGCTTCTGCCTCTTGAGAGTTTTCATTCTGGGTATTTTCTGTGCAACATTTTTTTGATGTCTTTACCCAATTACTTCCTTTTAGCCCCTCCTTCCGTGAAATGTTTTCCTGGAATTCTCTCTATCTTAAGCCAGAGATCCATCCATCTATCCATAAATTCAGTCATCTGTTCATTCATTTATCCATATTCATTGATTTTAATATTAGAACATTACATCATAATACATTGAGCATTGTCTTTGAGCTATTATAGTCAGGAGACAGCAATAACAGCTTTTCTTCATAGTAGAAAAAAGGAGGAAGAGGAGAGGAGTAAAGAAAAGGTAGAGGTACAGAAGAAAAAGATGTCAGAGAAGACTAATTTGGATTCATTTTCTAGAAAATTTTTCTATACAGACTTTTTTATTCAAAATGGTTTGTCTAACACAACATTTTTCTTCAAACTTTTCAAAGATTTCACAAAACAGTTTCAAGATAAAGACAAGACCGGGGCCTATCATGGGGAGGGGAGAGGGGGGGAGGGATTGCATTGGGAGTTATACCTGATGTAAATGACGAGTTGATGGGTGCTGATGAGTTGATGGGTGCAGCACACCAACATGGCACAAGTATACATATATAACAAACCTGCACGTTATGCACATGTACCCTAGAACTTAAAGTATAATAATAATAAAAAATAAATAAATTTAAAAAAAAAGACAAGAAAACCTAACTGCATAGAAAAAAAATAGATTTCCCTTGGAACAAAACCCAGGCTTCTTACCAAGTCCCCATTTAATCTGGCCTCAGCCTATGTTTTCAAATTCACCACCACATTCTCTCCACACCCTTAAGGTGATCCCAGTCACACTCCATGTTCTTTTGTGTTTCCTGAAACACAACTTCATTTCCACCTCAAAATTGTGCACTTGCTTTTCTTTAAGCTTAAAAAACTCCCCCCAACCTCTACTTGTCTCCTTCTCATCATTTAAACTTTTTTCAGATGTCCGATCCTCTGTAACCCCTCCCATCAAACCATCCAGTCAGACTCAAAGTTATCCTTTTTTATAAGTTCTTAACACTTTTCTATCATTTTTCATCTATACAGAGAATCCCTGGCCTACAACGGTTCAATTTACAATTTTTAGACTTTACAATAGTGTAAAAACAATACACATTCAGTAAAAACAATACTTTGAATCTTGAATTTTGATCTCTCCTCCCATGCTAATGATATACAGTATGATACTCTCTCAGCAACCATGAGGTTAAACAACCAATACTCTACAATATGCAGTGATGCCAGTATTTTTGGATAACGTGTCTTGTGTTTTTACATCCCATCATGTCCACAAAATGCCATACATGTCTCATGCTTCTGAAGAGAAGAAGGCAATTACTCTTGAGATGACATTCAAGATAATTTCCCAAAATGAAGGCAGCAAGCCAGTAATAATCATGCCACGAGAGGTAGGACTTTCACATTCCACAATCTTGACCATCTTATTTTTTAAATGCATTTTTAACTTGCAATATTATCAACTTAAAATAGGATTAGCAGGAAGCATCATAATCTATTGTCTTTCCCATTGAGAAATGGGAAACTTTCTCAGGGAGCAGAAAGGTAATTGTATAAAGATATAAAAAAAAAAATGGTGCACAGAAAATACCCAGAATGAAAACTCTCAAGAGGCAGAAGTAGCAAAAGATATACTTGGAGATTAACTGAAATGGGTCCTACATGAACACAATAAGATGTTTGTGTGATATTAGTTTTTTATTTCAGAAATGGTATATGTATGTGTGTGTGTGTGTGTGTGTGTGTAGTCAATATCTAAATTTCTAAATTCTAAATTTAGAATTCTAAATTAATTCTAAATTTAGTTCTAAACTCTTACCATCTAGGATATTACCCATAATGAACTCAAGTAATATATATGTTGACTGACCAAGACTTAATAGTTTAATTACCTTTGCTGTTGTCCCTGCAGAAGTGCATTCGCTGATTTTCTCAGGGAGCAGAAACCTCTGCTTTTTATTTGTGAAAGCAGCCTTGTAAAACCTGTGATTTAGTTTAGGTATGGGCATTGTGAGGACATTATCTAACACAGTGTTATCACCATAGCCCTCTACTCATAAAACTTAAAAAAAAAATCTGCTTGGAATATTGTCAGAAAATTTATTGCATTAAGGATTTGGCATATTTGTTTTCCTTAGAATATACATAAGTAATTGCATCCTTATTTGGCTTTGTCACCAGTAAGTCAAACTGTAGTATCTTGAACTTACCTTACATACCTGTATCTTTGTAAATACATATTATAGAGCATGTGCTAAAATGTATTCTAAGGGCTCATATAGTTCCTCACTTAATATTTTACTTGTGGGTTACTTCAGGGGCCAACTTTCAGAAACTATCAGAAATAAGAGAGGACAAAATTAATGATGACTTTTTTCACTTACATATCTATTACTAACTTATTTCCTAGATATATAGCATACTTTTATGCTATAACTAGGATCATTATTTAACTCATAAATTTTAAAAAGCCAAGGAAAGAGAGAAAGAGGAAAAAAAGAGAAAACAGGCAAAACAAGGAAAAGAATCATTTTACGGAGTAACAATATGTATCCCTGGACTAAAGGTAAACAAGAATCTGCATAAACAGGCTATGACAGTAATTGGGATTAGATCCAAGTTTCCTAAAAGCAAATTTGTGTTTTATCTTATTGATAGCTTTATATGTAGAACTTGTAACTAATACAGATACATAAACATCAGCTGCACAGTAAACTAGTAACATAAATAATGCAGCAGACATTAGCCTTTTTTTTTTTTTTGGAAATTAAAGCAGATATATTTTATCCCAGGACAGTTGTTCTCAGACAGGGGTGATTTTAAATATTTGCAACTGGAACTCTTAACAATGTCTGGAGACATTTCTGGGTGGTTCTACTGGTATCGAATGGGTAGAGGCCAGAGAAGATGCTAAATATCCTGCAAGGCACAAAACCGACCCTCATAAGAAAAAATTTTTGGCTCCAAATGCCAACAGTACTGAAGTTGAGAACTCCTGTCGTAGAGGAATGATAAAAAATAATTTTCCAACAAAAAGGGAAAAATCATGATTCTCATACAGATTTAAATAAGTGTCTTAAAGAATGTATTTCAGTGAGAGAACCAGACAGATGTTATAAGTGGTTTAAAAGAAAAATCCAAAAAAACAGTCATATTTACAGATCAGGAAGCTGAATACGCAAATGGCAAAACTATCTGTTCCACAGGATGAGGAGGGAATTCAATTGAACTTCTACTGGACCCGCAGAGGTTATATGCAATTTGCAGAATTATAGAAGATCTCCCATAGAATTAGGAAAGGCAAAAAGGTGTGCTATATATGGACAATGGTTTTCCATATGTTTTTCCTACAAAAAGAAGGAGAGGTAGAAGAGAGATGTTGGATACCATTAACTGCTGCCATTAGCTAAGTATATTCTGGTAGCATTTGGATGCTATTCATCAAATAAGAGTTTTAGTAAGCATATAAACAATATTTCTATTTACCTTATTTCATATTGAGTAATTTTATTTCAAGGATCCTTGAATCCATCCCCTTCTCCTGGAAGGTGTACATCTAAAGTAGATTTTTAAAATTGCATTTTCTTCTCTCCATCTTTAGTTCAACAAAACAAGCTCAATCAGAATATAGCACGTAGAAGAAAGAAAAACAAAGAATGTATTATAATATACTGCATCTGTCTAGCTAGATACTAAAACTAGAATCAAATATTTCATCTTTTTGAGTGAACCTTACAGTAAAACATAGAATTTTTCAGTATAATATAACCACGAGGACAGTATGATATCTCATAATAATCTATATGGAGGACAAATTAATGATTCATAGAAAACCACAGGCCTAGAAATAATTATTGAGATAATAAGTTTAATAGAAACTACTTAGAATGTCCAGTATTAGGCCCCGAGGAAGCATGGATAATTCAACTTCCTATAAATCACTTAAGATTTTTAATGGCTCATTATTTATGTGTGAACAGTTTCACCAAGGTTGGCCAAGAGTCCACTGAAATCAAGATGTTAAATTCTTTTGGCTGTTTAACAATTTGGCTGACTGAACATGAAAATAATATTTCTATGTGCTCATTTTAGTAAATTTGTAAAAAATAAGCCAAATAGGTTTGAATGAAACTCTCTGCACTTAAGATAATTTTTCCTATTTAATCTTCTAGTAAAATAAATATTGTGGCTTGGATTCCAACAAAGTTAGTACTTTTTTTTTTTTAAGTCTTCTTTCTTATTTTTTAGTTAAAATATTGAAGTCTTTAAAAGTATTTTTGACCTGAACTTCAGAATGACAGGGATAGCAACAATATAATCAAAGTTGAAAACATTTAAGTGTATAAAAACTAAGCTCAACAAAGTATATCTGAATTTGATTGGGTAAGAAAACAAGAAGAGTTGTATATACCACAGATCAATTGATTAGAGAATAAGACAAACCCTGTGGATAGCTGCTCTGCTTATTATCATTCTATTGTCATTTCTCAATTACTTGAAAATGTTATTTCTCACACATAACTAGTGGTAACACAGTAAAGATAAATGCTTTAACTATGCTAGGAAGAGCATACTTTCAACTAGGAAGACATTACATTGTATTCTATTTCCTTAAATGATCACTGTGACATTAATCAAAGTGAATGCTGATTAGAAAATTAAAAATTTCATTGTCTTTTTGCAGAATGAAAGAAAAGACATTAATCAAAGATTCTCAGAAGGGTCTAACTAGTCCCTTACTTCAGCCAACACCTGCCCCTTGAAAGCAGGAAGATAATGGCTGCTAACACATGAGAGTTTGAGAGCAATTGATTACTATAAACAACTTTTAATTCTTCTTTACTCAAAGTAATTACAAAGTACAATGGTTCTTTGACACTTATACTCTATCAAGGTAAGATTAAGGTGCTTTTAAGACACTTCACTTGTGCCGAAGAAATAAAACTGCATCTTACTCTACTAATCCTGGAGTCATAGACATTGCTTACCATTTAAAAAGTTAAAATCTAGGTTAATATTCTTATCTGAAAGAATCGTATTTCAATTTTAGTAACATGAATATTTGGAATTTGGAAAAGCCAATAATCATATTTTTATCAACTTTAATAAATGACAGAAAAGCCATATCCTTACATCTGGTGATGTCAAAAGAGTTTCATGGCAAAACTCCAAAGTGGGCAACTTTCAATAAGTTAGCATATGCATGTTCTTTAAAGATTCATGAGAACTGGCCTGGCGCAGTGGCTCATGTGTGTATTCCTGCACTTTGGGAGGTTGAGTGGATCACCTGAGGTCAGGAGTTCGAGACCAGCCTGACCAACATGGCGAAACCCCATCTCTATCAAAAATACAAAAATTAGCTGGGCATGGTGACATGTGCCTGTAATCTCAGCTACTCAGGAGGCTGAGGCATGAAAATAGCTTGAACTTGGGATGTGGAGGTTGCAGTGAGCCGAGATCACGTCACGCACTCCAACCTGGGTGACAGAGTGAGACTTTGCCTCAAAAAATAAATAAATAAAAATAAATAATCATGAGAATTGAAATAGTGAGTCATTGGGGCATTGACACAAAAATGAAAATTTATTATTTATTATGAATTAATTTAAATTTGTTTTAAGTGTATATTTCTATACTTCCAGAATATCAATGGAGGAAACACTAGGATCCAGTCTTCAGCATAAAAGTTCAGAATTTGTATTAGATTTACTCTCCTATAAGTCTGTCCTTTAATTGCCACTGTACATTATAATTTATAATAGCCACTCATTATTTATATATTCAGTAACACTCTAACAACACTTATCTTAGCATAGTGATCTCATGAAGAGGTATAAGAGCTTAACGGACACATTATGGGACTAAAAGTTATAAGTTCTGCATCTGAGACCCAGATCTATTAACTCTTTAGCCATAGAAGCTCAAGCAATGCATCTAAAGGTGCTAAGACAAGTTTTATCCTTGAAAATTGATGATGGCACATTTCTTGCTTGTATCACAGTTATACTTTGTGGATTAAATGGGAAATGCATTTGCAAAATGTTGAAACAAATCATTGTGAAGATATATGATTTGACCAATCATCATCATACATTTCACCATTGGTGATACAAACGTCCACAGAGTATTTGCATCTCCATTTTATGCACATCAAACCAAAGTACTGGCCTTTGCTGCTTATGGATATGACTCTAATGCAAAACTAAACTATCAGTGTGAGGATGTCAAGGGTAACAAATATAGAATAGAACAAAATAATAAAGGGCACAATTTTAGAGTTTCCTTTCCTGTTCTAAAATTTTTATATCTGAAAATAGATAATATGAATAAAATTGTCAGAAATAACAAGAGATTCGTTATTTCAACACATGCATTCACTTAAGACTTTATTTTACATGTTTGGTAATGAAGAATAGAAAACACAAGCAGTAGTTATATAATGTCACATGTCATTGTATTTCTGTATTTGTGCTTATTCCTATTTTCACAAAGAATGAGGCAGCTCAAAATTCTAATTCTAAGTAACAGATTTAACTTTTTCCACACTAAAACTAACTTAATAGCTCCCAAAAGGAAGTAAAAAATGAAATAGAGACTCAGGAGAAGCAGGCAAGTAAGGGAAGCAAGTTCGTGGTGAGAGAAGTGGAGCTGTGGGTTCAACAAGGCCAGAGGAGAGTCAGAAATGAATATTGAAAAAATGAAAAAATGGTTGGCAACAGATGATTCAAGTAGCTTTGAGAGGCCAAACCTAAAAGAATCCCTAGACACAACCCATACTGGTGAAAGAATCCTTTTATAGAATACCAGGACCCAAGGGGTAGCCTAGAAAATCATAAAGGCAACAGCTCATTCAGATAGGCTCTGAGTAGCTCACAAACAATAAAATCTTCAAATTCAAGAAAGCAGAAGAAAAAAGTACCAAAAGCCAAAATAATCACATGCTGATTAATGAATCACTAAATAGTGTCAACCAAATTAATGCAGAAAGTTTTTTATCATGCTAGTAAAAAAAGCAGGATTCTCAGTCTCATGAAACTCATTACGGAAAATAAAAGTATTAACAAAGTTAGCACAAATGTTATTTACTATTATCAGAAGATATGAATGAAACTGCAAGATCTGATGAAATAACAGGGAGGCAAATTTTAGATTTATAGCTCAGGTTACCTCTCTCTGAAGATACGGTGTTTTGGCTGAGTCTTAAAGGATGGCAAAGCATTATATGATGAAAGAGTGAGGATATTTAAGGCATGTGGGAGGGCCTTGATATGAATAAAGGCTTAGTGTGTGTTTAAAGAACGTTGTGGATAAAGTACCAAAAATGAATAGTAGTTTCTCTAAAATACGTTTAGCATTTTAAACTTCACATCCTTCAGGAAGCCTTTCTGATTTCTCCTACTTTATTTGAGTGCTCTCCCCTGTGCTTCCCAACACTATATATCTCTACCACTGTATTTCCTAGATTTTGTTATAATCTGCTTTAATGACATTTTCTATACTGCATCACTTGCTTAGTTAGAACAGAACAGGTTTTATTCATGTTTACACCCAACATGGCCTACAACAATATCAAGAAGAGAAGCATTTAACAATTTATTCAGTTTCAAAAGAATGCAACTATAAATGTATTCATTAGTATAAAGTAATTAACTCCAAAAGTACAGTCACAATGGTGACTGCATCATTGTCACTGAGTGTATCATTGTGACCATTTGAATATATTTCCAATCTGAAGCAAACATTTGCTCATCCACTATAGAAGTCTTTGGTAATTGATCCATTGAATAATCTGAGCCTCATGAAAGAGTTTGACCATTTTTGTTTTTCTCCAGTCATTTCGTGTTTCCCTCTGGTCATATTCTGCTCTCTCTTCTCTGTCCATGAATTATCTGGGGTGGATCCAATGACTTTCCAATAACTGAAGTATTGAACAATATACTTTAGTTAATCCAATTTAAAATTTGATCTCATATTCAATTTAGTTTTATAATTCTCCTCTTCACATTCCTGCATCAGCCAACTCCTTGCCTAGGATCAAAGGCTAGAAAATTCAAATATGTGTTCTTCATTTTCCCTCCTTAACACCCTCCACTTCTTTTTCATTTCTTCCAGGGGTTTGAAGAAAGGATCAGAGAAAATTGGCAAAATTTGTTTTACTTAAAAAGATGCAATTGAAGTCTGCTCTTGGTTAAGAATTCCTTCTCTTGGGCAGGGATTCAGATGCTGGCTATCTTGTGGGGTCTGGGTTTATTGGAAACCTTGCAGGGTTCTCCTCACTCTTCCAGGTATGGGAAATGGGATTGACGGGACGTTTTCTAAATGCTACCTGTAGTTTTCTCCTGCATATCTCACAGCCCTTACTCATGGGTTCCCTTACCTGATAGGCAGTCCTCTTAGGCGGGTAACTAGAAATTTGGACCTAGTCTTTCTACATTCTATGGTGTCCACTTCCTACACAGAAATGTTACACATCCTGTCATAGCAAAGAATATAAATGCAGGATGGACTATCTCCATCTACTCTCAATAGTGTTCTTTTTTTTAAAATTTCAATAGGTTTTTGGGGAAACAGGTGCTGTTTGGTTACCTGAATAAGTTATTTAGTGGCCAATTCCAAGATTTTGGTGTACTCATCACCCAAGCAGTGTACACTATACCCAATGTGTAGTCTTTTATCCCTCATACCCCTCCCATTCTTTCCCTAGAGTCCTCAAAGTCCATCGCATCATTCTTATGCCTTTGCGTCTTCATAGCTTAGCTCTCACTTATGTAAGAACATATGATATTTGGTTTTCCATTCCTGAATTAATTCACTTAGAATGATGGTTTCCAATTCCTTCCAGGTTACTGTGAATGCGATTATTTGAATCCCTTTTAGGGCTGAATAGTATTCTACAGTGTGTGTGTGTGTGTGTGTGTATATATGGAATATACATGTACATATATATGTACATATACATATATCATATATATAATATACACACACACCACAATTTCTTTATCCACTCATTGATTAGAATTTGGGCTGGTTCTATATTTTTACAATTATGAATTCTGCTGCTATAGATATGCGTAAGTATCTAATTTGTATAATGACTTCTTTTCCCCTGGGTAGATACCCAGTAGTGGGATTGCTGGATCAAATGGTAGTTCTACTTTTAGTTCTTTAAGGAATCTCCACACTGTTTTCCACAGTGACTGTACTAGTTTACATTCCCACCAGCAGTGTAAAAGTGTTCCTTTTTCCACCACATCCATGCCAACATCCATTATTTTTTTAATTTTAAAATTATGGCCATTCTTGCAGCATAAGGTTGTATTGCATTGTGGTTTTGATTTGCATTTCCCTGATCGTTAGTGATGTTGAACATTTTTTCACGTGTGTGGCCATTTGTATATCTTATTTTGCGAATTGTCTATTCATGTCCTTAGCCCACTTTTTGATGGGACTGTTTATTTCTTTCTGAGTTCCTTGTAGATTCTGGATATTAGTCCTTTGTCAGATGTATAGATTGTGAAGATTTTCTCCCACTCTATGGGCTGTCTGTGTACTCTGCTGATTGTTTCTTTTGCTGTTCAGAAGCTTTTTCATTTATTTAAGTCACATCTATTTATATTTGTTTGGTTGCATTTGCTTTTGGGTTCTTGGTCATAAAGTCTTTGCCTAAGCCATTGTCTAGAAGGGTTTTTCCAACGTTATCTTGTAGAATTTGTATGGCTTCAGATCTTAAAGTCTGATCTATCATGAGTTGGCTTTTGTAAAAGGTGAGAGAAGAGGATTCAGTTTCACTCTTCGACATGTGGCTTGCCAATTATCCCAGCACCATCTGTTGAACAGGGTGTCCTTTCCCCACTTCATGTTTTTGTTTGCTTTGTCAAAGATCAATTGACTATAAGTATTTGGTTTTATTTCTGGGTTCTCCATTCCGTCTCATTGGTCTCTATGTGCCTATTTTTATACCAGTACCATGCTGTTTTGGTGACTATGGTCTTACATAGTTTGAAGTCACATAATGTAATGCATCCAGATTGTTTTTTTGTTTTGTTTTGTTTTTTTTGCTTAGTCTTGCTTTAGCTATGCAGCACTTTTTTGGGTTCATATGAATTTTAGGACTATTTTTTCTAGTTCTGTGAAGAATGATTGTGGTATTTTGATTGGAATTGTATCGAATTTGTAGATTGCTTTTGGCATTATGATCATTTTCATGTATTTCCATTTGTTTGTGTTGTCTATGATCTCTTTCAGCAGTGTTTGGTGGTTTTCCTTGTAGAGGTCTTTCACCTCCTTTGTTAAGCATATTCCTACATTTTTTCTTTTTGGTTTTGTTTTCCAGCTATTGTAACAGGGGTTGAGTTCTTGATCTGATTCTCAGCTTGGTCACTGTTGGTGTATAGCAGGGCTACTGATTTATGTACATTAATTTTGTATCCCAAAACTTTGCTGAATTCATTTATCAGCTCTAGGAGCTTTTAGGAAGAGTCTTAAGGGTTTTCTAGGTATACGATCCCATCATCAGCAAACAATGACAGTTTGACTTCCTCTTTATCAATTTGGATACCCTTTCTTTCTTTCTCTTGTCTGATTGGTCTGGCTAGGACTTCCAGTATTATGTTGAACATAAGTGGTGAAAGTGCTCATCCTTGTCTTGCTCCAGATTTACAGGGAATGCTTTCAACTTTTCCCCACTCAGTATAATGTGGGCTATGGGTTTGTAATATATGGCTTTTATTACCCTAAGGTATGTCCCTTCTATGCCAATTTTGCTGAGGGTTTTAATCATAAAGGGATGCTGGATTTTCTCAAATGCTTTTTCTGTGTCTATTGAAATAATCATGTGATTTTTATTTTTAATTCTGGTTATGTGATATATAACGTTTACTGACTTGTGGATGTTAAACCATCCCTGCACCCCTTGTACAAAACCCCCTTGATCACAGTGGGTTATCTTTTTGATATGCTGTTGGATTCAGTTAGCTAGTATTTTTTTTTTTGAGGACATTTGCATCTATGTTCATCAGGAATACTTGGGTGTAGTTTTCCATTTTTGTTATGTCCTTTCCTGGTTTTGGTGTTAGGGTAATACTGGCTTCATAGAATGATTTAGGGAGGATTCCCTCTTTCTCTATCTTGTGGAATAGTGTCAATAGGGTTGGTACCAATTGTTTGAATGTCTGACAGAATTTAGCTGTGAATCTGTCTGGTTCTGGACATTTTTTGTTGGTCGTGGTGGCAACTTTTTAATTACCATTTCAATCTTGCTGCTTATTATTGGTTTGCTCAGAGTTTCTATTTCTTCTTGGTTTAATCTGGGAGGGTTGTATATTTCCAGGAATTTATCCACCTCCTCTAAGTTTTCTAGTTTTTGTGTGTAAAGGTATTCATAGTAGCCTAGGATGATCCCTTGTATTTCTGTGTTATCAGTTGTAATATATCCTGTTTCATTTCTTATTGAGCTTATTTGAATCTTGTCTCCTCTTCTCTCTCCTCTTTTCTTGGTTATTCTCACTAATGGTCTGTCAATTTTATTTATCTTTTCAAAGAATCAGCTTTTTGTTTCATTTATCTGTTGTATTGTTTTAATTTCATTTAGTTCTGCTCTCATCTTTGTTATTTCTTTTCTTCTGTGGGTTTGGTTTATTCTTGTTTCTGTAGATCCTTGAAATGTGACCTTAGATGATCTATTTGTGCTCTTTCAGACTTTTTGATGTAAACATTTAATGCTATGAACTTTCCTCTTAGCACCACTTTTGCTGTTTCTTAGAGGTTTTGATAGGTTGTGTCACTATTATCATTTAGTTCAAAGAATTTTTAAATTTCCATCTTGATTTCATGGTTGACCCAAAGATCATTCAGGAGCAGGTTATTAGATTTCCATGTGTTTGCATAGTTTTGAGGGTTCCTTTTGGAGTTGATTTCCAATTTTATTCCACTGTGGTCTGAGGGAGTACTTGCTATAATTTTGATTTTCTTAAATTTGCTGAGACTTGTTTTGTGGCCTATCATATGATCTATCTTGGAGAATGTTCCATGTGTTGATGAACAGAATGTAAACAAATCTTCAAAATATACCAAAATAAAATCTCCTTAAAGCGTAAATCTCAAAGGACCTAATAAATTATAACACAATGAAAAAAACACAAGGTATTCAACAAATAGCATGATGAATATAATAGTACCTCATATCTCAATACTAATGTGGAATGTATATAGCCTAAATGCTCTACTTAAAAGACACAGAATGGCAGAATGGATAAGAATTCACCAACCAAGTATCTGCTGTCTTCAAGAGACTCATCTGACACTTAAGAACTCATAAACTTGGCCGGGAGCGGTGGCTCAAGCCTGTAATCCCAGCACTTTGGGAGGCCGAGACGGGCGGATCACGAGGTCAGGAGATCGAGACCATCCTGGCGAACACGGTGAAACCCCGTCTCTACTAAAAATACAAAAAAATTAGCCGGGCGAGGTGGCGGGTGCCTGTAGTCCCAGCTACTCGGGAGGCTGAGGCAGGAGAATGGCGTAAACCCGGGAGGCGGAGCTTGCAGTGAGCTGAGATCCGGCCACTGCACTCCAGCCTGGGAGATAGAGCAAGACTCCGTCTCAAAAAAAAAAAAAAAAAAAAAAAAAAAAAAAAAGAACTCATAAACTTAAGGTAAAGGAGTGGACAAAGATATTCCATGAAAATGGACACCAAAAGTGAGCAGGAGTAACTATTTGTATATCAGACAAAATAAATTTTAAAGTAACAGCAGTTAAAAAAGACAAAGAGGGACCTTATATAAATGATAAAGGACTAGTCCAATAGTAAAATGTTATAATCCTAAATATATATGCACCTAACACTTGAGCTCCCAAATCTACAATAATTACTACTAGACCTAAAAAATGAGATAGACAGCAAAATGATAATAGTGGGGACTTCAGTACTCCACTGACAGCTCATCAAGACAGAAAGTCAACAAAGAAACAATGGACTTAAACTAAACCCTAGAACAAATGGACTTAACAGATATTTACAGAACATGCTACCCAACAACTGCAGAATGTACATTCTATTCAATTGCCTCTGATTCAGTTTTTCCTTCTTAAATAACCACAGAGCACAAATCTTCAAGTCAGATATGTAAGCAGATGTCCCATCAAGAAACAGTGTCCTAATCTTCCTTTCGTGCAATAATTCATGTCTCTATCAGTTAAAGGCAATATGACTTTTCATGAGCAAAGCATCTGGATCCAGACTATATACAGTTGAAACCAGATTTTGACATGTAATAGCTGTGTGCAACTTTGTGCAAGATGTTGTTCTGTACCTCAATTTGTGCATCTGAAATCAGGGATAACAGTAACTCCTATCTCAGAAGATGGCTGTGAGAAGAAACTGAGTTAATAAGTATGATGTGCTTAGTCTGTTCCCTAGCACAGTGATCACCCAATAAATGTTAGCTATCAAATTTCATTTGGATTCCCTGTTTTTATGGGAAGGTACAATTTTCCACCCATTCTCCTCACAAGAAAGAACAAAGAAATCTCTTAACAGAAATAATGCATTTCTAGTGACATCTGACCTTCAAGTTCTTTTAGTTCTTTAGGAAAAGGGTAGAAAATAATGGTTAAGGTCCCATAATGGGGTCTGACACTCCTTATTGATGCCTTTTATGATGTGGCTGGTGGCTCCCATTATGAAGTGTGGATACTTGGACATAATTACAAGGCAACAAGAAAATTAACATTGGACCTCATTTTATACTTACTTGAGGTGAGGTAGTACAACTGCCATTCTATATCCACCAATAAAAAAGGAATCAATCTTTAAAAGTTTAAACATTATCAATAAACACTTTTTTTTTTTTTTTTTTTTTTTTTTTGAGATGGAGTCTCACTCTGTTGCCCAGGCTGGAGTGCAGTGGCGCAATCTTGGCTCACTGCAACCTTCACCTCCCAGCTTCAAGCGATTCCTCTACCTCAGCCTCCCAAGTAGCTGGGACTACAGGCATATGCCACCACACCCGGCTAATTTTTTTTTTTCTGTATTTTTAGTAGAGACAGGGTTTCATCGTCTTAGCCAAGATGGTCTCGATCTGACCTCGTGACCCGCCCACCTTGGCCTCCCAAAGTGCTGGGATTACAGGCATGAGCCACTGCACCTGAACCCAACACAGAATTTTTTAAAATGACCCAAATCTTTTACACATCATGCATCAATTCTAAATTGTATGGTGGACCATAGAGAAGAGTAATGTTTTAAGAATCACTAGACCCTGGGGCCTATTTTAATTTCAAAAGTACAACTATAATTGAAAGGCCTATTCATTGCATGTAAAAGAAAGGAAAAGCAAGCGTAAACTAACCACACTATCCAAACACAGCCTCTTCCCACTTGAGATTCTTGTTCAATGAATCATTCATTCTTGCGAAAATAAATAAGATAAAATTTATGATCATAATTTAAGAATGTCAGGAGATAGGAGAAATATATAAATTTGGCACATCTAGAAAAGAAAATCCTTTCTGATGAAATCTATTTTGACAGACCCAAATCATTTTAGATAAAAGGATATTTTATTACATTAAAAGGGCAGGCAGAAAAGAAATAGCATCAACAAATGAATGTAGAAGGAACAAGATGTGAAGGAAAATAAGCAAAGAGGAGAAAAAGTTACAGAATGAATGTTTAGTTTACTGAATAATAAGCTAAATGTTGCAGAATAATCCGCTTGAAACTGGCCATATACAAATTTAATATAAAAAAATGGAATTTTTCAACTTTAATTAGAGAGAGTATTTCCCTGGCAAACTAACTGAATCACCAATTTTGTTACAAAGTAAAATTAGTATTCTTAGAGAACTTATCTTCAAACAGGTTATCTTGTATGTGATTCTGAATAAACTACAATGTTTTTGGTGGTAAGAGGCTCACCTGCCTCTTACCCTCCAACACATTCCTTTCTGTCTTTAACTTCATGTATCCATTTTTTAAGTAGAAAAGATCTAACTAGTTTGGCTAAGTAGGCAGATTGTCTACTAAAAATGACAAATATTTATTTTTCATTTAATCAGTGAGAAAGATTGAAACCATTGGAAAGTTTTGGGTTTGTGTTTTATTGACAGGATTTTTTCCTCTACTGAGAAATGTAAAATGAAATAGGAAGACTTTTTTTTTTTTTTTTAATTAGAAAGTAACATTTGCTTTGTTTTCATACAAAGATGGCATCACCTGTCTATGGTAATTTGTTTCCACTCAACTAACAATGTCCCTAAAATAGAGCTAGTATTAGCATTATCATTTAATCCTTAAAAAGTATTTACTATAAATCTTATGCCAAACCATACTCTGAGAAAACAGCAGTAGTTACAGATAAATTCAGGTACCTGGTCACCTAGGAATCAACCAGATCATGATATGTCTCCATGGCATTTATTAAATTTATTTTCTTGTAAAGCTATGAAATAAAGACACACAAAAGGTTTATAATAAACTACAGTGGTGGACAGGTAGCTCTTACTCTAGTATCTCTTTATACAACATATTAATTTTTAATAATATGTAGGGTACTTACAGCATTATTTTTTATCAATTATATATAAAATCTGGCAAATATTTTGGGTTTAATATTTAAATAAGATAATAAATATTTTTCTAATTCTTCTTCTACAATAGTGTGATGTACTAACATCTGCGCCCTCATGCAAAGCATAAGCTAACCAAATTTTTTCTTAGTCTATATAATAGTCTAATAATTTTGCTTATCTTTCCAAGAAACCAACTCTTAGTTCAATTAATATTTTATATTGTTTTTCTAATCTCTACTTCATTTATTTCTGCTCTGATCTTGCTATTTTCTTCCTTCTGCTAACTTTTGGCTTAGTTTGTTCTTCCTTTTCTAGTTCTTTGAGGTATGTTAGATTGCTCATTTGAGATCATTCTTCTCTTTTGATGCTCATGATTGCTACCATAAAATTCCCTCTTAGCACTGTTTTTGCCCCACATTGCATAAGGTGACGTGTGGTGTTTCCATGTTTGTTTCACGATATTTTTCTATTTCCCTATTACTTTCTTCTTTGACTCAATAGTTGTTCAAAAGTATGTTTCATTTCCATATATTTGTAAACTTTTCATGATTCCTCCTTTTACTGATTTCTAGTTTTGTTCCATTTTGATCAAAAAATATACTTCACAGATAGGTTGAGACTTGTTTTGTGACTTAACATATGATCTTTTTCTGAAGAATCATCCATGTGCACATGAGAAGAATGTGTATTATTTTGCTGTTAAGTGGAATGTCCTACATGTTTTGGTTAGGTCAATCTGGTGTAAAGTGTAGTTCAAGTTCAGTGTTTCTGTATTGATTTTCTGTTAGGATAATCTAACCATTGCTGAAAGTAGGATGTTGATCCCCTACAATTAATGTATTAGACTCTATCTATCCCTTCATATATTTCAATAACTTCTTTATGTATTTATGTGCTCCGATGTGGGGTACATACGTATTTATGACTGTTATAGCTTGTTGGTGAAGTAACCACTTTATTATTATATAATGGCCTTCTTTTTCTCTTGTGACAGCTTTTTGCCCAAAGCTTATGTTGTCTAATATAAGTATAGCTACCTCTGCTCTTTTTTCCATTGCATAGGATATATTTTTTCATCCCTTAACTTTTAGTTTAATCGTCCTCAAAGGTGAAGTTAGTTTTTAAAGTGAGCACACTGTTGAGTCTTGATTTTTTATTCATTAACCCACTCTATACTGTTTTATTGCAAATCTTAATCCATTTATATTTGAAGTAATTATTGATACAGGTAAGGATTTACTAGTGTCATTTTGTTAATTTTTTTTTCTACTTATTTTACATATCTTTTGTTCCTTTCTTCCTCTCTTGCTGTCTTTGTGGCTTAATGGTTCTCTCTAATGATATACTCTGAATCATTTTTATCTTTTGTGTATCTACTATGGGCTTTCGCTTTGTGGTTATGCTGAGGCTTACAAAAAGCACCTCATACTTATAACAGGCTATTTTAAACTAATAAAAATATAACTTGGCATATACAAACTCTATACTTTTTCTACCCATAACCCCCAGCATTTGAGGTTTTTGATGTCACAATTTACATTCCTTTAAAATTTGCATCCCTCAACAATATATTATAGCTGTAATTGTTTGTAATAGTTTTTCCTTTTAGCCTTCATACTAGAAATAACGTTAACTTACACATTGCCATTATAGTATTAGAATGTTTTAAATCTAACAATGTATTTACTTTTATTTGTGAGTTTTATACATTCACATGTTTTCTTTTACTAATTTGCATCTTTTTCCTTCAGCTTGTAAAAATTATTTTAGCACTTTTTGTCAGGAAGTTCCAGTGGGAATAAACTCCCTTAGCTTTTGTTTGTCTGAGAAAGTCTTTATCACCTCTTCATCTTTGAAAGACAGAATTGCCTGGCATATTAATCTTGACAGACAAGGTTTGTCTTTTTCTTTCAGCATTCTGAGTATATCAAACCACTTCTTTATGATTGCAATGTTTTTGCTAAAAAAAAATCCACTCATAGTTTTATGGAAGTTTCCTTGTATATAACAAGTAGTTCTCTTGCTGTTTTCAAAATTTTCTAATTTTGATAATTTAATATAATGTGTCTCAGAGTGAGTATCTTTGTATGCATCCTATTTAATATCTTTTGGGCTTCTTATATGTGGACTTCTATTTTCCTTCTCAGTCTTGGGAAGTGTTGTGCCATTATTTATTTGAGTATATTTTTAGTCCTTTCTTGATTTCTTCTCCTGGAATTCTAATAATGCATAGATGGTTTCACTTGATGGTTTCCCATAATTTTCTTAAGCCATCTTTACTCTTTCATTTATTTTTTTGTTTCTTTAAGTGGATGATTTCCAATTACCTGTCTTTGAGTTCACTGATCCTTTCTTTTGCTTAATCCATTCTGCATTAGATTTTTCTATTGATATTTTAACTTCACTTATTATATTCTTCAGTACTATGATTTCTGTTTGGTACTTTTTATAGTTTTTCTCTTTGTTGAAATTCTCAGTTTGTTCATATTTATATTTTGCTCCCCTAACCTCAGTGGATATCTTTATGACAGTTCTTTTGAATTCTTTGTTGGGTAAATCATGCAGCTCCATATCCTTATTTTTAGCATCTAAAGATTTATCTTGTTCTTTTATTTGGAATGTATTTCCCTTCTTATTTTTATTGACTCTCAGTGTTGGTTTCTGTTTATAAGACAATAGCATCCCTCAGTCCTTTTAGACTGGCCTCTTGTAAAAGAACCTCACCAATCCATCCAGCCACAGATCCTAAAATGCCTTTCAAATCTCTGTGTTTTCTCACTCATAGGTGGGAACTGAACAATGAGATCACTTGGACTCGGGAAGGGGAACATCACACACCGGGGCCTATCATGGGGAGGGGGGAGGGGGGAGGGATTGCATTGGGAGTTACACCTGATGTAAATGACGAGTTGATGGGTGCAGCACGCCAACATGGCACAAGTATACATATGTAACAAACCTGCACGTTATGCATATGTACCCTGGAACTTAAAGTATAATAATAATAAAAAAATAAAAATAAAAAAAATAAATACTCAGAAAAAAAACAAAACAAAACAAAACAAATCTCTGTGTTTGTCCAAACTGCTGACTCTGTTTTTAATGGCCATCTGGAGACGAGAGTGTGCCAAGTTTTGTCAGTACCTCAGAATGGGTAAGCTGGAAGCCAGTGTCTCTAGATGCAGCTGGAAAGGTTGGGGTGTTAGATGTTTGTTCTAGTTTCTTCTACCCTCAGGGTGAAGCTGACAGCAGAAGACAATCTTTCACCTTCTCTACACTAAGCCTGGAAGAGGATATATGGAAAATGCCTGCATTCTCTTTCCTACTATACCTTTTGATTTTGGCAGAATATTTTCTGTAAGTAGGTCCTTTGAATGTGTCCACCTCTTTGTTTTCTGTGATATAGGGAGACTCAAGCATGCAAAGCCCCATCAACTCCTGCATCTAGGTGGACAGGGAGTC
This sequence comes from Chlorocebus sabaeus, assembly GCF_047675955.1. Classification (NCBI taxonomy): domain Eukaryota; kingdom Metazoa; phylum Chordata; class Mammalia; order Primates; family Cercopithecidae; genus Chlorocebus; species Chlorocebus sabaeus. The sequence goes on from NC_132918.1 coordinate 67,672,749, forward strand.
AATTCCTTATGTGCAAGCTGTTCTATACACAATCTTTTTGTGTACTTGGTACATAGAAAAATTCCTTCCAGAGAGAATCTACAGACTTGCTTTTATCACTGGCACAAGTCAAGAAAAAAGGTTCAAGGAGTAAGCAAACTCTCATTCAGTCTTCCAAAGGTTTATTGTTTTTCTACACCATCGATTCCTAAATTCAGGCTACACAGGAGCTCAATCCTCCACCAGCTCCTGAAACCTGGGCATGCAAGCCTCTTGCAGCAAAAAACTGGGGGATGTGCATTTTAGCCCCATCTATGCACTGATTATAGGAGGTTTAGGCCCTGGGAATGCTTGTGTGCTTATTTAAAACCATCTCTTTATTCTGTAATCAAGAGAGAATAACACATGTCTAGTACTAGAAGGTTTAGGATATGGTGTAGGAGCTGTAAAAGTTGGGGCACTGATGCACGCACCAATGCCTTCCAGGAGTAATCGATAGACCTGGATTTACCCCTGGGATAAGCCAGGGGGAAAGGTTTAGAATATGCACAGCTCCTGTTCAGAATCCTGGAGGTCTATAGTGTGTCAGCCCAGTTAATTCTTTAATGCAGGCTTGTTAGAAGCTTGACTATAAGCACCAGCAGTTAAAAGAGTTTGTGGAAAAACTCTGTCTATGGAAAAACTGGAAGCTTTGAGTTTTAGCCCCTTTTCTGCCTCAGTCTTGAGAGAAGTCCCTGGAAGGGTGATCATGTCTATGTAAAACTGCTACATTGTTTTGTGTTCTAGGGAGATTTGTGTATGCTTAGTCCATTATGCTTCCAAGGTAGGTGGATTAAGAGCCAAATTGTGAGGAAACTTATGGTTAGAATGCTATATGTGTGGCCCAAACCTTTGTCTCTTCAGGGGGTAGCTGCATGTTGGGAATTCCTTCCTTACTGGAATGGTGCTAAGGTTTGTGCCTGAATGTTCCTCAGCTTTACTAACCTATTCAATACGGATATTTTCCTCAGACCACACCACATCCAAAGACAAAGCCCCCCAGGAGCTAATTTTCCACCTTCAGGAGGGGTGCAGACTGATGTCAGAGAAGATGGTTCTCACTTCTCACTCCTCTCACCTTTTTGTCTCATTGAGAAATGTAGCCACACCACAACACAGGGTTGGAGAAGAAGCTGGGAACGGGACACAGCAAGGATCTCTATTACTCAAACGGTGGCCTTTCTGGCAAGGTAACCTGTTTGGCACCCATTCCTGGATGCCCATGGCAGTGGCATTGTGCAGTATCCTGCCTAGGCTCTGGCCTCTGCCCACTGCACCTTCTTGTTCTCTCTGCCATGTTTCTGAGGGGCCTAGATGTTTCTTGGTCTGGCTCAATGTCTTCAACAAAGAACATTTTCCAGTCCATCAGAGATAAAAAACAAACAAAAATCCAATGTGTAGGACTGTCTCAATTTGTTTCTCTCAGAAGTAATTGATCTATGTGTAGATGTTTATTTGGTGTGTTGATGGAACAGGGAGAGTCAGTAGCCTCCTATTCCATGTTGCTGATGTCATCCTACATCCTATGTGTGGGGGCTTTTAATGGCTCTGTAGTATCCATTTGCCAAGATTTCCTTAATTATTTCCACTAATCAATATGTATTTTTGTGTGTGTGTGTGTCTGCTTTTCCTTGTTGTGAGGGCATGAGGAACAAGAGAGTGCTCTGATATTTCTTCTTATATGGGCACTTCTCCCATCATGAAAGCCTTACCTTCAAGATTTCATCAAACCTTGATTACTTTCCAAAGGCTCCATCTCCAAATATCATCCCACTGGGGGGTGATTAGGGCTTCAACATATGAATTGGGGAGGAGGGCACAAAAATTCAGTTCATAATACTCTCTCTTCCTCTATTTACCATTACCATTGGTTGTTATTTTCTGATTTCTCCTTCCAAATGAACTTTAAATTAGCTTTGCTGAATCATCCTTCCAAAAAATAATGGAAACTTTCCTTGTGATTATGCTAAACATATCTATTTATTGGAAGAAAAGATTACAGTATTCTACAACATTTAATTATCAAGACCCATTTTCTGACCCTATGAGTTCTTGTGCTTTTAAAAAAATCATTTGAGTCTTACATATTTATTTGTAAAATTATTTCAAGGTACATTAATAGTAAATTCTTAAATGAAAAAATTTTCTCTTTAATTTTATGTCCTACCATATACAAATATAATAGTTTTCCTATATATCTTTTATAATTACACATCTTACTGAACTTTATTTCTAATAGATTTTAGTTGATATAGTGTATTATTTGCAAACAATGATAGTTTTATACTATTCTTTAAAACAGTTAAAATTATTATACTTCTTTATTGTTTTACTGCATTGCCAAGAACTTCTAGACTTGTTTTAAATATTGTGGGGTTTATGATCTTGTATATATTTGCTCTTTACTTCAGTTTATTAGGGATATTATTAATAATGTGAGGTTTTATTACAGATATACGAATATTAAACAAGTTTTACATCCTTAGGATTAATCTTACTTATTTCTGCATTATTACTCCTTAATATGCAAAAATTTAATGTTGGTTTTTATTCACAAACATATGTACTTCAGTTTTCATATGTGAAATTGGTGAGAAATTTTCTTCTCCTCCATTATCTTTCTCTTATTTTGGTATCATAATCATGTTTGATTCATATAATCTAGAATTGGTTAATCTTCACAAAAGATAATCATATACTACAGGCTCTGTTATCTCCTGAACATATTGGATATTGGTGCTCGTCTTCTTTGACTTTTCGTTTCTGTTTTTTTCCTTGAGAGCTGGATGAATCTTAATGTTGGCTTTTAATTGACTAATTCTTTACTATCTAATGTACTTTCTACCACCTTTATTATTTTCGAACTTCATTACTTTGTGGGTCATCATAGACTTTTGAAGACTTTCTTTATTTTTTAAAAAAGAAATATGGAAGGTCTATCTTCTGAGCCCTAACATACATGTAAAATGTTTTTTGTTGTTGTTGTTTTAATATATGCAAAAATATGCTGTATATGTACTCATTATATTTTTATCTCATGTTTATTTAGATATTTCACCAATGTAGTCTACAATTAAGTGTTATACAAAACTCTAAGTTTTTAAGTATATTTAAAAATAAAAACATTGTAGGCTTTAATTAGTTTTTGTTTTCTGTTTTTTTGTAAGTTCTTTTCACAGGGGGTAGTACTTGATTGCCCAGTACTGCCACTATTTCTAGAACTATGTGAGAGATGTTGTAGACCTCTATTTAAAGCAACATGCCCAGATGAGTTTCAAAATGAAAAAATTGGAATTTTATGTTGGTTCTTTCACATGGCTAACTTAAAGATCTATAGACTTCAATAGATAACGGAAGGAATCAGATACAAATGTGACAGTAGCATGGAGTTTTATTTCTATAACAAGTATTTTGTTTTCTGTATTTGATAGAAATAGTTTTAAAATGTGCTAGAGCTCTATTCTTTTTCTGGTTTATTTGCCATTGACTTCTTATCTACTTTTATTACTTTCTGGGGCCAAAATTCTATAGTGACAGAAAAAGAGATGATTTTAAGTAGCAGCTGCTGTAACTGTCCCAGTTCCAGATCTCCAAGAGAATGCATGTTTGTATTGTCCCATCCCAGATTCCTGTGTTTTCCTTTAGACATGATGCCAGTAAGTTTAACAATGTATATATGCAACTACATGATTTATTATCTCCCTTGATTTCAACAGTAACCTCAAGAAGCTCTAAGTTAGTAGTATCCAGAGGCTGTCTCATATGTGTATGCTGAACATTACTGTCTTATATATAACTCAAATGCTATCTTATCACTTATACATCATAAATCCCTCATAGAAGCCTTCAGAGAAATTCCCCAAACATAATCCTAGTTATTATATTATTCATTTGCATGTGTCATAATACTTTCATTACTTCGGAGAGCAAGCCCCATTATTAGGGCAACCAGGAGTCAGAAATATATTAGAAACCTTTGCTACTTTTTATTAAACTCCAACTATGTCCTTTACTCATCTCAATTAGTGATCCCATGAATTCCTAATTTAGTATCTCTCCCTTTCTCCATAAGATTTTAATAAATTATATATACGCTTTTTAATTTAGAAACTTCAGACATTCTCTTTCTAGCAACTAAACCTGGTACTCTTCCCTAAGCCAATACAAGATTCCTCTTTGGTCAATGACGCCCTCTAGCAATACTCTCCTTACAAGCTAATTACAGCAGTGTTACCTAGTGTAACATCTACACTCAGTATAAACTAGGAATAAGTTCCACAGTGGATAGATACATATCCGACATCACACATTATATTTTTTGGCAAAAGAATGCTACCTGAATATTTTCCTCGGGTGTTCCACAGCTTGGCATGACTCCCAGCTCTTACTTCCCCATGTTGAATGTGGTTCTCAGACTGGCCCCAAGACCAGCAGAATCAACTTCAGCATCAGCATCACCTGGTATCTTTCAATAAAATGAAAATAGGTCCTACTTCAAAACTACTGATCAGTATCCCTGGGGGTGAGGCCTAGCAATCCCTCCAGGTAATTTTGGTGAATGCTAAAGTTTACAAGCACTGGTCTTAGGGTTCATCTGGGGTTTCTTCTACTTCCTACATATTTGTTCATTATACCTGTGTTAAATTTGGAATCAATGAATGTTCTTCTCCAGGCATGGTAATTCTATCTTTGCGTAGACTGCAGCATTTACTGATGCTTTTTTTTTTCTTCTAATTTACTGTATCCCATAGAGTATTTGGAGGAGGAGGAGTGTCGAATACATAAAGATACTTTAAGACCATTATAAATATAACCTTAATATTGTATTATGTACTTTTGTTACAACATAGTGCTACTACAGAAACGTCTACTGGGTAGGTATAGGAAACAAAATTGTGGCAGTAAACCCTATAAAATGGCTCTAGTTAACAGGACGTAGATGCAGTTTTAGCTTCCCCACAATTTGCCTCTCTTATTGGTGCCTCTTTGTACAATTTCCCTCCTTAATGAGCCTCCATTATTTAGTGCTATTTTTTCTTATATTTTTCAATATCTCCTCTAATAAGAAAACTGTTCCTATGACTCTATTTCTTATTTCGTATAGATGTGGGTCCACCCCTACATATTTGTCATATATAATATATAATGGATATTACATATCAGTATGTATTAGGGAATGTTTTTTATTTCCTCAAGATGATAATGACTAGCTAAATGGATACATTGATTTCATTTAAAATTTCAAGGCTAAAATAAATCAAATAAAAGGAAACATGAAATTTAGAGTGAAACAGTCCAGATTTGAATCCCGGCGCTGATGATTACTGAGTGTTGATGAGTGTGCTACTGAATGTCTCTAAGCTTCTATGTTCTGAATTGCAAAGAAAGAAAACAAGTTAATGCAAAATATTAGCATGTTGTAAGAATTCAAAATTAATAAGCAATGTCAATGCTTAGTGGGAATTCAATATATTTTCCATTTTGTAACAAAGTTACTAAACTGTAAAGCCTTAATCTGTTACCACTCTTAGATATCTTTTGTGTTTAAAAGGAAAAATCAACATACTAATTCAAAGGAGTGGGAAAATTAGAAACCTATTTTCCATTACAGGACCAGGGGAATAACTACCTATCTCTGTCTGTCTATTTATATACACACTCACACACATATTTCACTATAGGATTATAATTGGCTTCAAAATGTTTTTTATGGACCATTAATTTCTATTATTATTGGTGGGAAAATTCCAGTGTTCCTCTGAATGAAAAAGTCATCATGCTGTTAATAACTTGTTTGGAATTACATACTATAGATAACAATAAATTCTTTCTCTACACTTGAATAATAAACTGTAAAGACTTAACAGTCTTTCAGAGGCTGGGTAAATTATAGTGAAATACTACTAAAATATTCCCAGTACATCAGGACATAATTTTTGCACAAAAGAAAGATAACATTCTGAAAAAGTTTCCTTTTTTATGCAAACACATGAAATGTAGAATAGGCTATGCAGCTCTCTCACACAAGGCAGAGAAACTGACAGGAGCACCTACCTCACATGCCTCCAAAGGCTGTGATCTGACTCAAGCCTTCTATAAGAGAATTATAACAAATTTTTTAATGCAGCAAAATAAATAAAAAGTTTGCAAAGCAAAACTGGGCATACATGTAGGTGTATGGCTCAAATAATCAAAAAGTCACAATGGGACATTCATATATGAGAGCATATAAACTTAATGAAAAAAGTTTCTATAGTGAGTGGGAACTATTCTAGGGCTGAACTAGGTAAATGAGGTGGATCTGAACCTTTGGTTGGTAGAAAAATATAAACATAAAGAAAATCCATCACATTTTGATTACTTTATATGCACATCTCGCAGTCTGACTTCGAATGTTTTAGGCATAAATTTAATATTTTTAATCTAACATTTTCCATCACTTTCTCAGTAACAACTAATAAACTATAAACTTTGGAAGATGTGATTAGAGAAAGCTACCACCCTGCCTCACAGCCCCTCCCAAAGGCATTGTTGATCAAGAGGTACAAAGGCTAATCCTTGAAAGAAACCAAGATTTCTGAAAAAAGAAACAGGAGAAAGTCGACAAGAATATTTATGGCAAAGGAGAAGCAAATAAATAGGAAAATTTCATGACAACCAATGACTGATTCACCTATAACTTTTGCGTGACCCAGGGAAAAAGTACAAGTAGAGGTCCACATACCATCTATCTAAATATCTAAACATGTAAGGTTATAAATCAATCCAATGCCATAGGTTTTAGATTATTTCATTATGATGTCACTCACTCCAGATAAAAATTTCTGTTTCAAGTTATCTATTGCTACAAACTACCCTCAAGACTTATGGGCCTTAAACAATTGTGTTTGCTATTTCTCAGGATTCTATAGTTCAGGCAGGGCTTGGCAGAGACATTGCTCTGTGTGGCATTAGCGGGGGTGGTTTGAACAGCTGGAGGTTGGCATAAATGAACTAGTGTCACTTGTTTGAATCCTAGGTTCTTGTTGTTGGCTAGTTCCTCAGTTACTGTTTCAGCTGGGTTCTCCAGGAAGAAAATGCTAAAATGGAATTAGGATTGCAAGCAGTTTTTCATGGAAAGGTGTGCCTAATGCCTATGAAAGATAAATGAGGGAAACCATCATTCTTAGCAAACTATCACAAGAACAGAAAACCAAACACCGCATGTTCTCACTCGTAGGTGGGAACTGAACAATGAGATCACTTGGACTCGGGAAGGGGAACATCACACACCGGGGCCTATCATGGGGAGGGGGGAGGGGGGAGGGATTGCATTGGGAGTTATACCTGATGTAAATGACGAGTTGATGGGTGCAGCACACCAACATGGCACAAGTATACATATGTAGCAAACCTGCACGTTGTGCACATGTACCCTACAACTTGAAGTTTAATAATAATAAATAAATTAAAAAAAAAAAAAAAGATAAATGAGAAGGGAAGCAGAATTGGACAGAGAATGCTTTCAGACCATGACGAAGATTTGGCACCTATGAAAGGAGGTAGGAAACTGAATTGTACAAAGTTAACTTTTGATGGCTATTCAGACCTGACAAAATGTTGATCAACTCAATGTGGGGCTCCAGAGCAAAAATTGTCATGTTGGGCAGGAATCACTAGAACCTAGTAGCCCCATTCTGCTTAGCCACAGGTTGGGGGCTAAGAAAAGCACGGCCTGCCTCAGTTTGAACACTGAGTTAGATCCTGAAGAACCTTCAGCTAGTGGCTTTCAGTTGACTGCCCTCCTTGTTGAATGCTGAATTCCTTCTTGAAGAGAGCATACCTCTGCAGCTGACAGAGAAACCTCCATGTGGCCTCTCCGTAAGGTTAGGTGGAGTTTCCTCACAGCACAGTGTCTTGAGCATGGTGGTTGGCTTCTCTGGAAAGCAAAACTTCAGGCTGCCAGACCTTCTTAAGCCTTAAGCCAGCAACATGGTGTCATGGCTAAAGGGCCAGGCCAGACTTAAGGAGAAGAGATTATACAAGAATGCAAACATCAGGATGCATAATTCATCTACCCTTGGAAACAGTAACAGTTCTGCCCTAACATTTTCAGGACCTGAGGTACAAGTATAAGTGGAGGCCCTCATACTCCCCCTGCCATTATTTATGTGATTGATTGTATATCTGTTATATATTGAATTAGTAAACTATTAAAATATATTGTATTCTCCTATCTTGAAAAATGCAATCTCCTAAGGACCTAAAGATCGCACTAGAATATGGTGGTATAGAAAGACTGACTTGTTTCTAGTCTCAAGCTCCCAGACTATGCCAATCTACCCCTTTATTCGCAACCCAAGATACCCCTAATAGGGCCTATCATACATATGTCTGAACACCACAAATGACATATCCCAAATCAATCCATCTCCTCCACCTTTCCCTTCATCTGAAAAAGAGTCATCTTTTGGCCAGACCTCTGCCTTTGGGAGGATAACCTAGGGAAAGGACTCACACAGACCCTGGAGGAATTGCAGGATTCCTCATACCTGGAGCAAAGTCTAGTCTATAGATATAGTCTATAAAGGGACAAGCCCCTTGACTGGCGAACTTTTTACCTTATAGAGAGAAGGGGGCACGGCTGAAATGCAGCCAGAGGAGGACTCTGCTGAGGGTAAAGTCCAGAGCAGAAGCCCCACTCATCCAGGCAATATAGGGGAATGAAACAGAAGTTGTCTAGAGGAGAGGAGCAAAGGGTAATCTGATCTCAGGCTGCTCTTTTCTTTCTACTTTCCTCTTTGAAACAGCATAATAAACAAAGCAAATACACATGGTGAGAATTCATAACAACTGGGAATTTTCTTATATAATATAGAAGAGTATATAATATATATATAATAAAACATAAAAACATTTAAAATGAATGGCTATGACTATTGCTTTTGACCTAGGAGCAAATGATATTGGGTTACATTTTAAAAGTATGTTTAAATGTACAATGCATATTTTCATCCAATATTTACAGATACTGAAACAAATTTAAAAATAATCTGTGCATCTATAAATATGTTTCTATAGTTTTCTTTGGGCACAGAGAAAACTAAGCAGTGGTTGTTATTGACTCATGAACATTGATCAATTTGGGGGAATATAATAATGAAGGGTAGAGGGAAGAGTATGTTTCAGAACTTCTCCTGTGTCTCTATTGCTTGATTTATTAAAACAGGCATATAATCTTCATGCTTTAAGAAAAAAGTCAAATGCAGTTAAAATCAAAGAAAATGTGTGCTATTAAAGATAAATTTTTAAAAGGTTGTTAAGAATTTAAAAAGACACACAGTAGCCAAAGAGAATAAAGATTCAGGAAAGGTCATATGATTAGCCATAAGTCATAAGGTGGCTTAAAGGTTACTGTACAATGTTCCATTTAAACAAAGTGAGGATGGGAGGTTGACTGAGACTTAAACAGGAAGGGAAGAGAATGAGGAGAAAGCAGTATGTGTGTGTGTGCGTGTGTGTGTGTGTGTATATATATTACATATAACATTTATATACAATATATAAATATACATGAAATGTGTGTGTGTGTGTGTGTGTGTGTGTGTGTATGTGACTATCCACAGCTCCTTCTCCTCTTAACCTGTTACATCAGTGATTCCCAAGCTAAATTCTGTGGAAAATATTTTGAATATAAATGGTTATGCCTAAAATTAAAAATAAATAGAAAACAACAAAAACCAAAACAATATAAAATGATCTAATTTCCATTTTGAAGATTTCATTTTCTTAGCATTAAAATGATAAAAAAAAAAACCCACTCTGAGAATCAATCAACAAATAGTTTAACTTTATTTAATGCAGTTTCTTGAATATACTTAGCCATGGACTTGTGCTCTTTTGTTTTCTCACCAAATTCATATAATGATGACTATATTATATTACACAGTTCTTAAAAAAGAATTGCAACATTATTTGGCTCCAATTAATTCTAAGAAATGATTTGGCAGAGAGGATACAGGCTGGATTGAGGTCCTTTTATGATTACAACATACTATAGAGTAGTTTTTAACACTATTCAAATTTTGTGAGCTTGTGTCAGGAGGAGAATACCAATAATAAACTGCCATTACTTATCAAATTGCTTTCAGGTTTCACTGTATGTGCAGAAACTAAAGAGGCTGCTGGTGACTTTAGTAATCAATAAGATAACCAATATCGCTATATAGGTTTGCTATGGAAATGACCATCAGTTATTTTAAGATTATAATTTATATAACGATTATAGCTGTACCAATTGAACAAAAATAGAACAAGCAAAATTAAAGACGTGCACTCTTAAATAAAACACTTTAGGTTATTTTTGTAAATTTACTCTAGACCCTGAGGAACTTGCATGCTGAATATTTTTCCTACCCAAAGAAAGATTTACTACACAGGAGGAGTGGAGGAATATATATAAGTAACTGTAAAACAAATCATAATTTGAAAAAAAGAAAACAAAAGTAAAACATTCTATAAAAATACCAAAGAACATCCAAACTGGATAGTAAGAAATTAAGTTCCTGTTTGCAAACAACATGACCACCCCTATTCAGCACAGTGTTGGAAGTTCTGGCCAGGTCAATCAGGCAAGAGAAAGAAATAAAGGGTATTCTATTAGGAAAACAGAAAGTCAAATTGTCACTGTTTGCAGATGACATGATTCTATATTTAGAAAATCCCATTGTCTCAGCCCAAAATCTCCTTAAGCTGATAAGCAACTTCAGCAAAGTGTCGGGATACAAAATCAATGTGCAAAAATCACAAGCATTCCTATACACAAATAACAGACAAACAGAGAGCCAAATCATGAGTTAACTCCCATTCACAATTGCTTCAAAGAGAATAAAATACCTAGGAATCCAACTTACAAGGGATGTGAAGGACCTCTTCAAGGAGAACTACAAACCACTGCTCAGTGAAATAAAAGAGGACACAAACAAATGGAAGAACATACCATGCTCATGGATAGGAAGAATCAATATCCTGAAAATGGCCATACTGCCCAAGGTAATTTATAGATTCAATGCCATCCCCATTAAGCTACCAAAACTTTGTTCACAGAACTGGAAAAAACTACTTTAAAGCTCATATAGAACCAAAAAAGAGCCATATAGCCAAGACAATCCTAAACAAAAAGAACAAAGCTGGAGGCATCATGTTACCTGACTTCAAACTATGCTACAAGGCTACAGTAACCAAAACAGCATGGTACTGGTACCAAAACAGAGATATAGACCAATAGAACAGAACAGAGCCCTCAGAAATAATACCACACATCTACAACCATCTGATCTTTGACAAATCTGACAAAAACAAGAAATGGGGGAAGGATTCCCTATTTAATAAATGGTGCTAGGAAAACTGGCTAGCCATACGTAGAAAGCTGAAACTGGATCCCTTCCTTACACCTTATACAAAAATTAATTCAAGACAGATTAAAGACTTAAATGTTAGACCTAAAACCATAAAAATCCTAGAAGAAAACCTAGGTAATAACATTCAGGACATAGGCATTGGCAAGGAGTTCATGTTTAAAACACCAAGAGCAATGGCAACAAAAGCCAAAACTGACAAATGGGATCTAATTAAACTAAAGAGCTTCTGCACAGCAAAAGAAACTACCATCAGGGTGAACAGGTAACCTACAGAATGGGAGAAAATTTTTGCAATCTACTCATCTGACAAATAATAATAATATCCAAAATCTACAAAGAACTCAAACAAATTTACAAGAAAAAAACAAAAAACCCCATCAAAAAGTGGGCGAAGGATATGAATAGACATTTCTCAAAAGAAGACATTTATGCAGCCAACAGACACATGAAAACATGCTCATCATCACTAGCCATCAGAGAAATGCAAATCAAAACCACAATGAGATATCTCACACCAGTTAGAATGTCAATCATTAAAAAATCAGGAAACTACAGGTGCTGGGGAGGATGTGAAGAAATAGGAACACTTTTACATTGTTGGTGGGACTGTAAACTAGTTCAACCATTGTGGAAGACAATGTGGCGATTCCTCAAGGATCTAGAACTAGAAATACCATTTGACCCAGTCATCCCATTACTGGGTATATACCCAAACGATTATATATCCTGCTGCTATAAAGACACATGCACACGTATGTTTATTGTGGCACTGTTCACAATAGCAAAGACTTGGAACCAACCCAAACGTCCATCAATGATAGAATGGATTAAGAAAATGTGGCACATATACACCATGGAATACTATGTAACCATAACAAAGGATGAGTTCATATCCTTTGTAGAGACATGGATGCAGCTGGAAACCATCATTCTCAGCAAACTATCGCAAGGACAAAAAACCAAACACTGTATGTTTTACTCATAGGTGGGAAATGAACAATGTGAACACTTGGACAGAGGAAGGGGATCATCACACACTGAGGCCTGTCGTGGGGTCATGGGGTGGGGGGTGAGGGGGAGGGATAGCATTAAGAGATACACCTAATGTAAATGACGAGTTAATGGGTGCAGCATATCAACATGGCACATGTATACATATGTAACAAATCTGTACTTTGTGCACATGTGCCCTAGAACTTAAAGTATAATAATAATAAAAAGAAAACCCTGAAGAATTCACTAGAAAACTGTTCAAACTAATAAATGAATTCAGTAAAGTTTCAGGATAGAAAATCAACATAGTAAATCAGTAGCTTATCTATACACTAATAATAAACTCTCTGAAAAAGAAAACAATCCCCTTTAAAATAGTTATAAAAAATAGTGAAATCTTTAGGAATAAATTTAAACAAAGTAGTAAAAAACCTGTATACTGAAAACTGTAAAATATTGATAAAAGACATTAAAGAACACAAATAAATGGAAAGATAACCTGTGTCCATAGATTAGAAAAAAAAATGTCATTACAATGTTCATATACCCAAAGCAATCTACAAATTTAATACAATACTTATCAAAATTTCAATGACATTTCTCACAGAAATAAAATATCTAAAATTTATATGTAAACACCAAAGACCCCAAAGAGCCAAAGCAATCTTGAGTACAAAGAACAAAGCTGGAGGTATCACATGACTTGACTTTAAAATATACTATAAAGCAATAGTAATCAAAACAGCATTGTACTGGCATAAAAACCAACACATAGACCCACGGAACAGAATAGAGAGCCCAGAAATTCATGCATTTAAGGCCAATTGATTTTTGACAAAATGCACCAAGAATGTACAATGGGGAAACAACAGTCTCATCAATAAATGTTGTTGAGAAAACTGGATTTTTGCATTCAGAAGACTGAAATTGGGCTATATATTAAAAATCAACTCAAAATAAAGACTTAAGTGTAAAGCCAGAGACAATAAAACTGCTAGAAGAAAACAGGGGTACAATTTCCTGACATTGGTCTGGGCAATGATTTTTTTTATATATATAACCCCAAAAGCACAGACAACAAAAACAGGTAAATGAGATTATATCAAAATAAAATTTGTACAGCAAAGCAAACAATCAACAGAGTGAAGAGACAACCTATAGACAACCACAGAATAATCTGCAAACTATTCATCTGAAAAGAAGTTAACACCCAACATATGTAAGAAACTGAAACAATTCAATAGCAAGAAAACAAATAACCGAATTTAAAAATGGGTAAAGGATAGAAAGACATTTTTCAAAAGAAGGCATACACAATTACACAGTGTGATACTATGTAGCCCTAAAGAAGGAGGAAATCCTGTCATTTGAGATAACAGAGGTGAACCTGGAGGTCGTTTGTTAAGTGAAATAAACGGCACTGAAAGACAACTACTGCATGACCTCACTTATATATGGAATCTTAAGAAGTTAGACTCATGGAAACAAAGAGGAAAATGGTGGTTACAAGGATTGGGGTTTGGGGTGGAGCCAAAGGTTTGGGAGATGTCGGTCAAGTAATACAAGATTTCAGTTACATAAGAGCAATAAGTCCATTTCACAACATGGTGACTATAGTTAATAACAATGTATTGTATTCTTAAAAATTGTGAGGTGAGTGAATTTTAAGTCTTCTCACCACAAAGAAATAAGTATGTACAGTAACATATATTTTAATCAGATTTAGTCATTCCCTAATGTATACATATTTCAAAACATATTATACACAATATATATAATTTTGTCAATTAAAATAAAATTTTAAAATACCCATAAAGTGAAATTATTTTGGCAGGTAAAAACGTTCAGACATACAAAAATGGTAAAGAAAAAAGTGTAGTTACTTACCAACAGGCTTAAGTGGTAAAACATTACAAATATAGTTGAATCCTCTACCCTAGCACATCTCTTACTCTTGTATCTGCTGGAAGCCATTATGAATTTATGGTTTATCATTTCAAGCTACTGCATGTGAACCTGGCACTATATAGAAATACATGTTATGCAGCAATATATACTATTGTCCTGTTGATTTTTAAAATTACGTAGAGAGTATCATACTGAATGTATTCTCTGCTTTTTGTTTTTCTTTGTAGTATATTGTGGTTTGAAATTCTTATCTATACCAGTGCATGTATTTCTTCTTCATATTATTTCACTGTGTGTATATCCTTTTTAATCCAGAGTGCACACGTTATTTTTTTCATTTTCCTATTTACTGACGTTTATATTGTTTCCATGTTTATACTTTGCAACTATGCTCGTATGAAATTTCTTGTTCTCATCTCCTTATGCACACAGCATGAGAATATTTATAAATTGTACAGCTGGATTCACACTTCCAGAATGCAGGGATACAGATTTTCAATCTTACTATCCTCTCTTGACAAATTTATCTCTAAACTTTTAAAATAAATTTTCGCTAACCATCAGCTACCTAGGAGGGGTCCTGGGAATCCACATCTTCACAAACACTTGGTATTTACACAGTATTAAATTTTTTATTTCCAATTTCTGTGTATGAGTTAGTTTCTCATTGTGGTTTTAATATGTTCTTCTATCAATGAATAGTAAAATTATATATATACACACATATATATATAATTTATTTGTATATGCAATTTATTTTCCTCTTCTGTGAATGTCCTGTTCCTACTCACTGATCTGTAATTTCCCATTATGATATGTACAATTTATATTTATGCTTGGGTCTGTCCTCAGTGTAAACAGTATAGCATTATAACATTTATTCTATATTTGCAAACTCTTTTGGCTATTCTTTTGTCTTTTGCTCTCCTATTAAAATTAAGAATAAAATTTTCATTTCAGATGGGATAGCTTTGTTGGGCTTTTAATGGTATTCTATAGAATTTTTAGATAATTTAGAGATAATTAAGATAACTACCATTTTAGATATTGTATTCTTGCACATGGCTTTATCTCTATAAATTTTCTAATATTGTTCCGATTAGTTTGAATATTACTTTAAAAGGCCTCACACGTCTTTCATAAATTTATTCTTAGTTACCTAAGATTTGTATTTTTATTTTAAATGAAATATTTAAATTTTGTCTTATTCCTCTAGCTAAAGAAATATAAAATGTCTTTTAGTAATGATGACAGGGAGTTTTCCTCTATTCTTAAGAGTTTTAATCATAGAAATGTGTAAAATTGTAACTAATTTTCTAATTTCAAAATTTGAAAGATGATAGTTCATCTTTTTTGTTAATGTTAATTGCATTCTGCTAGGATAACATAATTGGTGTATACCAATTATTTGATGATCACCAAGAAACTGCCATTTTCCATCCAATCTCCATTCCACTGTTCAATGATAATAAGATTGTTGGCTGCACATGTTGCCTAGCATGAAGACAAAATATCCAGTCCCGCTTGCAGCTACATGTATTGTGCGTTTTAGTAGAGTGGCTTATGTAGTACTCTGTCTTACTTCACAGTAAACTGGTTTCTCCCATTGTCAATGGGATTTCCCACCTTGCGCATATGCTGGGTCTTGTCTCCTGCCACTACTGTCTTCTCGTAAACATATGGCGTGTGAAAGGAAAAGCTCTAGACATCAGGAACCTGCCTGTGTGCCAAGGAGAGGTATTTGCTTTACAACTCTTTCACTTCTCTTGCCTCTGTTGTTTTTCGTTTATGAGGATTTTCTTTACTTTTTTTTATCAGCTTGTCTATATATTTTAAATGATGTTTAAAACATATTCTATACTACAGCTTTTTATTTTTCTTTGCTTTTCTGTGCCAGGAGAGTTCCATCCGTTTACCCACTAAACCATATTGCTATAATTAAAATCAAACCAGTGATTTGTCTTTTTATGTTGTATATATGTTTATGGTATATGTTTAATGTAAAAAATCATATGATCTCAATAATTTTATTTCCTCATTCTCAGTGTTTTTGGCATTTTATTTCTGTTTCTTTTTTTTTTTTTTCTCCTGAGATGGAGTCTTGCTCTTGTTGCTCAGGATAGAATGCAATGGCGCAATCTCAGCTCACCACAACCTCCATCTCCCAGGTTCAAGCGATTCTCCTGCTTCAGCCTCCCAAGCAGTTGGGATTACAGGCATGTGCCACCATGCCAGGCTAATTTTTGTATATTTAGTAGAGACAGGGTTTCGCCATGTTGGCTAGGCTGGTCTCGAACTCCTGACCTCAGGTAAGCCGCCCGCCTCGGCCTCCCAAAGTGTTGGGATTACAAGTGTGAGTCACCATGCCTGGCCTCTGTTTCCTTTTAACTGCATAAAGCTTCAACTATAATTTTTAATAAAAATCTGACTTAGATCTATTGCACAGATCTTCAAGTAAAATTTTTAATAAACAGCAGGTTTCTTCTTGTTTTCTCTAAAGAATATCCCTGTATGCATTTTCTAATTAGGTATGATGTTTTAATCAGAAATGTGTTTTGAATATCGAGATTATACTTTACGATTTAATATGTTAAAGTCAAAATCTTGATGTTCCTGATTTATATTCTATTGAATTCAAATGGTTTAAATTTAAGATTCTTGAATCTATGTATTTTAGCAGATATTGGCAAGCAAATTTTATGTTTTGTTATTAATTTCAATGCTATGTTAAAATTATAAGGTATATTAGAGACTTTTCCCTTTATGTGTTAGACATTTTAAAATAAATGACCATCAAATCTGTCTGAGGCCAGGGCCCTTGTTGGAAATAAATCTTCAATATATTTTTAATATCTTCTATGATTAGTGATATAATCATGCTTCCTACTTTTTCCAGCACCAACTTTGATAATTGATCTTTTCTTGGACAATGATTACCATATAATGAGGTTTCCAACTACATCTGGTATTTTCTTTTCTTAAAAATGTCATATTAATGGCTAAAATATTTGTGTTGCTTATATTGAATATTTCCTATATTCTCTCTTTACAAAATCAGGCATATAAGAACTATTTTTCATTTTGTAAGTCTTTATCATATTTGCTTCCCCATGTTTCAGTGAATGTCTCCTTCAGTAGTTGCCAAATAGGGTACTTTGTTTTATTATAGTAAAATCATTAATTCATTTATTTTCCTTATTTCTTTTTATGATTAAAGCATTAAGTGCTTAGTACAGTATGATTTCTATTTTTCTATAGTGTCAAGTTTGCTTTTTATATTCAATAAAAATTTCCATTTCACTTTTGCATTTTTAATCTCCAAATATTTTTCCTTATCTCATCTAGTTCTCTTTTAATCTCAGCTTTTGTCTTAGGCACCTTCCTTTAATCTTTCTTATTACTTTATTTTTTGTAATCTCTTTATTCGTGATTTACTGGCTTATTAGATTTTATTGAGAACAAAAGCAGATGGTTTGTAAATGTGTATCTAATCCTATTTCTTTCTCCTAGACTATGTAAACATTTATCTGCTACTAGAGTAGTATGCTACTTTTTTGTTGTTGTTTCAGATTATTTTTGCTAGCTTCCAGGTTTTATTTAAATTATTTAGTCAAATTTACTCATCCTTGCATGAATACTAGACTTAATAGTTCTTGAGATTACCAACTACATCAATCTGGTTACTACGCAGTGACAATCAACCTCAAAATCGCAGTGACTTAAAGCAATAGGAGTTGACTTCTTGCTCCTACTCATGTTCACATTACAGTCAGCATCAGGCTCTGCTTCTTCATGTCATCTTCCTTGTGTCTTAGGCTGATGTAACCTCTACCTCCTGGAACATCATCATTTGCCATAGCACAGGAAAGAGAATATGGTGAATGACCACACCAACTCTTAAGAACTTGTGCCCAGAGATGATGCATGTCACTGTTGATCTTTCATTGGCCTAAGCAAGTCACATGGCCACAACTAACTTCAAGGACCTAGGAAGTACATTTCTACCATGTGCTCAGTAAAAGTAGAGCACTAAAAATACTCATGAAAAACCAATGATTACTACACTAATCAACAGGGCGGGTATATTCTCTTAAATGTTGCTACTGTTCACCTGTGTGTTGTTACAATTCTTTTGTTTGGTCTTAAACTAGAGAGAAATTGTCAAACAGTTTCTAAATATTCTGTGTAGCACTACCTTCCTAGATTAGCACTAAGTTTTCCAGTATGATTCTGTTGAACTGAAGGAAGGTTTTCATATTGTTCCTTTTAGCTGTTTCTCCTTGGAGGGCAAATGCTCCCTACCAAAATTTGAGAAATGTCTATAGCTTATTTCCTTGTGGAAGGGCAAGAAAACTACAAAAGTCAGAATTCTTTTTCATATTTTCTTCTTATTGAGTTATTCGGCTTGCATAGTGATGGGGGTGTTGATGAGGATAAATTTCCCTTGACTACCTTAGAATTCAATTTTCATGGGGATGAATTTGACAGCGGTGTCAGGGAGAAGCCTAATCTTCTGTTTTTTCTGGCAAGTGAAGATTCTCAGACTCTTGTCTATGGATATAAAATAGGATAAACCTTTCTCTGTCTCGTGGTTAAAAGTCTTTTTTTGTTTGTTTGTTTAAAACAAACAAACAAACAAAAATCCCTGGAGCATACTTCATTTGTTTTCCTCCAGCAGAGTGGCATTTTATTAAGTTGAATTCTTGTTTACTGAAGCTGGTCTATTTTCATATCTTCTGTTTTAGTTGTCCAATAATAGTTCTAAAATAATAGAGAAATAACCCTCATAATCAAGAAAATAAGACACTGCCATCTATGCAGTGGGAGAAGAAGGAGGGCAATCATGCTAAGGCTGACCAGGAAGCAGCTGCTCTAGCCAGGTGAGGGAGTAGGATTTGAACGAGAGGGAAATACTTGGTATGTTTCTTATTCTGTCATGGCTGTAATGTAAGGTGAATTAGCATGAGAATTGTCAGAGAGATGGAGAGATGAGATTTGCTAATGAGCTGGGTGTGGAGTAAGGGAGGAATGAATTCAGCTTTCTAGGTTAGGCTTACTGGATTTGTACAAAGGAGAGGTTTAGATATAAAGACAATGAGCTAAATGTTAGATATTATATTCCAGAAGAACTACCCCTGTACTCAAGACATCTGCACTTTGATGAGCGAAAAACATAAAACACAGTTCCAGAAATAAATACAAGCCTGCTTAAAGTGTTCTCAGAAGTTCTGCCTACACATGCATTAGAGTTTGAAGAAGGTAATACAATATCCCATTGGTGGCTCTGTAGAGGGGATTTAATTTGAAATTCACATAGAGAAACCACCTTTTGTATTCCTCTGAAAACTAGGGTTAAACTATAGGAATAAACCCAAGGTTTCTGAGTCCTAAAAGGAGTTGAGTCCTAAAAAGGGGAGCAGACAGTCAGTGTGATACCAAATAAATGGACTTAGAAAAGCCATGGTGGGGTGGGGAGATGGGAAGTGTTGAGAAAGAGTCAGTTTAATTGAAACAGGCGGAACAAGAAAGCTAGGAATGAAGATAAGTCCATAATGGAGAAATCTTTGAATGCCACAATGAAGACTCTAAACTACATAGTGTAAGTAATAAGAGTTTTTAATCACAGAATTGAAGTTTAAGAGAGCCGTTGGACGAGAGATGTGTATTTTAGAAAGCTTCATGATAGCAGTGGTTTAAAGTCATCCATATGGAAATAAGAACTGAAGGCATAAGAAAATACATGGTTATTTGGAGAATAAATAAGTACTGTGTGTGTGTGTGTGCATGTGTGTGCACACATACACATGCCATTTCTCCAACCACATCCTAACACATATGGTATTTTGGGAAAATCATAACACAAATGAACTATGGTGGACTACTCAGCTTCTCATAGATTAGGGATATGCCTGTGTTGACCTAGTGGCAAGAGGCAAGGTATTTATTTACTTGTTTGTTTGTTTAAAATAGTGACACTCTTAGCATACCTAGAATTTATTACCTTTGTTTTTAAAAAAAAAAAAAAAAATTTCTTAGGGTAATCTTAAATATGGAAAATTTAAGGCAAATCACATAAGACACTATGAAGCAACAAAGAAGAAACATTGCATATCTGCAGAGAAGATTAGTAAGATCATCAAATTCAGAATATGTTTCTAAGGGGAAATTTATAAAAGATAAATGAGGCACTTTAAAATCGAATACAGATAAAATTACCCTCAATTTTTGAATTAGTTGAATCAGATTTTTAAAACGTATATAATCAAATTCCATACTATAATTTAGGTCTCTAGAAAGCTCCATTTACTTTCAGGTCAAAAGACTAGAGCAGGAGGTAGAATACTTTAAAGCACTGACATGGTAATTAAAGGACTCTGGTGAACTGAAGAGTGAGTACAACTTCCAAAAGAATGTACATTATTTAAAGCACAAAGACAATCTAATTTTAAGTGCCAAAAATGCTGAAACAATTATTATGTTAGAAAAATAGTTTACTCCAAGTTGCAGTTTATTCGTTATTTTAGGTTATTACTCATCTGAGTGGAATTTTATATTAAAAAAAATTTCCTTTTCCTCATATAAATTCCATAATTTCTTCATAAAAATTTCAAAACACTAACAGTCCAATTTACCATCCCTTTTTAATTATTATTTAAAGAAAACCACATTTTTATTTAAAAAAAATTGTAAGAACAGTAAAACCTACCTTTTTTTTTTTTGAGAGAGAGTGAGAGATTGACAGAGAGAAGGACATTCCCTTGACTTCCATTGATTCCCAGGGAATGAAAAAGAAAACTTAGTGATGGAAAAGGTAGGCAGTTTCCTAAAGATGTAACACATGGGCACTGCTCAGAAAGGGCAGAGACACTGGTGAGGAGCCACAACAGAGGCAGCATGAAAAAAGAGTCACTGAGATTAGAGTTTATGGATATCAGAATTTACTGAAAGGGGAACTCATGCCAGACTCAGAGTACTCTGAGAAAATAAAGTAGTGGCCAAGAGAGACCATATTGCAGAATCAAAGTGGAGATTTTAAACAATAACTTACACAAACATTATCATTCAGAATATGAATTTGGATCTGATCCATTTTTCATGTAAGTTTCCAGTTTTCTCTCAGCAACAGAACAAATACAGCCAACATCCTTCTGCAGATTGCAAATTAATAAATTTGAAAAGTTTGCTTTATAATTTAGGAATTTTTTTCTAACTGCAAATTGATGAATCCCTACATCACTTCTGCAATAAAATAAGAGGCTATAAAGCTAATTTTTCCATTTTCTGTACTTGTATGAAAATACTGCCAGAAAGGAAATAATAAGCCAGAAAACCACACTGTGTAGCTTGAAGGGCGCCAAGATATTCCACTAATGAATTTAAAACCAAAAAGGAAAAGCAGCCCCTGTGTTAATCTCCAGGCTATTCACCATTTTGAAAAAGTGCACTAAATGTGAAAAGGAGGAAGATATTTGACCCTTCTAAGAAAGGCAGCACCATCTTCAATTCTCCTCTGTAGCTGCTTTTGCTTTAAATGAGTTTTTACTTGTAATTATTTACTTATCTCTGCCCTGTACATTTAAAACTTTAATTATTCATGTGGCAATCTTTCCTATAATAAAGGATTCTAAGAAAGAAGAGAAGCAAGTATAAATAAAACGCTTCTTAGATTTAAGAGGGCATGACCTCGTCCCAGTTTCTCACTTCTAATGGTGAAAGTAATGATATCAAACTATTTTTGTCTCGACTATATAGACAGTATTAATATAAGGTCAAAATCATATTCTATTCAACTGTTTAAATATATAAGAAAAGTTTCAATGTAAAAGGGTCCAAGATAAATCATGGCCAGGTCTAGAACAAAACTAAAATGCATTTAGCTAGCTTTTTTAAATTTTAAAATCATAAAAAGGTCCATGGTGACAGTTGACAATTAAGCTGACCAAACTCACTTTTGAATTATGTCCTGTTTTTGGTAAATCTCAATGGTCACCACTCTTTTGAAAAGAGTAGTATCTCTCTCTCTTCCTTGTAAATGGCCAATCTACAATAGTACAGCCTTTCAAAATTAAGTATTTTCACATTCAGATCACCTTCCCTTGATATCCAAGATAAAAAGATAACAATGGCCAGCAGGATGGAATTTTGTGTGCCATTATAGACATGATAAGAGCCAAAATATAATACATAGGAGAAAACCTGCTAATTCCCAATACAGCCATGGAGGCTTGATGTCCTGCTCAACGGACCAAACAGTACCTCACTTGAGAGATTAGAGTTATTTACACTGGGATGACGATTGATCCAAGCAGAAATAAGACCTCCAATAAATAGGTCTACTAGTCTGGATCTTACAGTGTATTAAGTGCTTTACAATATTGGATTGTGATCATTGACCAGTTTAGTGACATTATAGTATAAGGGTCAAAAGGAGATTCCAGAGACCATTTCCTGAATTTGTATTCAGGCGTCACAATTAATATCATGAACAAAAGCAAGGGATTTAACTTCTTTGAACTTCATTTTACTACGGGTAAAATAAAACAATTACCTTTCTTGATGGCTATGAAAAAGACATGAGTTGTTACATAAAAGGGCGTAGCACATAACATGTAAGTTTTACATGATAACTCTCATCATTATTACATAACTAAAATCTGAGAATATAATTTAATGCTTATTTGTAGATCTACTATAATATATCCAACTCACTGTCAATTTTAGAACATTTATGCTATATCCAAGTTTTTACTGTTGTAAATATTACTGTAGTTAATCCCATGGTTTCATTTCTGGTTAGTTGCTTAAGGTAAATTCCTAGAATTAGAATTAGTAAGTCAAATAAAATGACATCTTTAAATATTTTTATATTTACCCTTAAATTGCTTTCTTAGAAGGAGAAGTAAATTTAAACTTTTATCATTTCTCTTTCTTGTATTATCACTAGGAATATTTCCTTTAATGCCCTCAAAATTTACAAGTGAAAATTATATACGCTGTTTTCATTTGTAGAACTCTTACGATTGATAAAGTTCAACAACTTTATAATTTTACTTCCCATTTTTCTATTAACATATAATTTTATCCACTCATTTTAATTAACTTTTTGATTGATTTGTAAGTACAATTTTATATTAAGGATTTTATTTCTACTATTTAAATACATTTGTTTCAGTGTTTTGTTTATGAAGTTTTTGATGTTATAAGAGTTGTTAAATTTTCTGTCAAATTTATCAGTCTTTTCCTTTGTAGTATCATATGATGAATGGAATCATATGATACTACAAAGGTTGAATTGAATAACGAATGATTAGAAGCAAGCAACCCGGGTTATTGCTATAAGTAATACTCACAAATAGAGAAGATGAAATCAGGGGTATGACCAGAGACAAAGAAAGGAGAAAAAGGAAGAACTTCTGCAAAAGAATAAATAGTATTTATGCTTAAAGTCTTTACTATATCCAGACATAAATTATTACATGAATGCTAATACTTTTATCTTTATATTAAACACTTTAATTCAAATTTACTTAAATGATATAGAGTGAAACACAAAAAGGTAATTTGATTTTATGTGAGTGTGATTCTTTTCCTCTCCTTGACATGGAATGCTTACAAAAACTTCTGATTAGGTTGCTTTATGGGTTAATACTTCCAATATTCTACTACTTTAATAAATGTGGTTTCATAGTGTTTTCATTCCTAGTACAGCAAGTTTCACTTTGTTTTTTAAATATTATCACATATATTTACCTATTTATTCATTCAGCTAAATTTTGTTTTAAGCTAAATCCAGGCAAAGACAAAGACTGGTGAAAAAAATCAAGGAAAAATAATTTCTAAACATAAAGATGTAAACTCGACAGAATTTTACATTTAGCCTGTATGTGTAAGCTTGAAATATTAATTCCAATTAAAGCTATGATGTAGAGGAGTGGAGAAAAAGAAGATAATATTCATGCTTTGCTGTCATGACACAAATCTAGTATTTTTAAAAGCTTCAGAAAGGCAGATGATGCTACAATGAACTCTGTCAAGCCACGAAATCAGAATTTCTAGGAGCATTGCTATACATCTGCAATTTTGTCAAGTGGCATACTTGCCTTTATTCTGATGAAGAATGTTCAGTCTGACACAAAGTAGCCTCAATTTATGCATTATGCAACAAGACATGACTTGGAGGCATTAGAATCCTACAATTATTATTTCCTCAGAATTGACCACCACTTTGGACTGCTGTGCTGGAAGTCTTCACACTACCTACTCACTTTCTAATAACTCAATGGGGCAAAATTGCCTAAGTTCATAGGGACTCTACTAATTCATCATGTACGGAATTCGAGCCTCTTCCCTTTGCATTACGATACTTGTTTGGCTTGTGCCAATACCATTCTGATAATCATCTTCCCTCTTCTCTTCAGAAACATTGAGGAAAAAAATAGATATGCATGCTAATCTGTGAGTAAAAGTGCAATTAAGTCAACTTTCATAAACACATCCTATTTTGAAATCACACCATTAGAGCATGAAGATACAAAATTAAACAAAACTGTGTTCAAAATACTCTGAAACCCTATAGTCTGACTAAGAAGTAGATACAACATTTTTTTTTAAAAGTTACAACATGGACAGTAGAAAAGTTAACTTATGAATAAATTTTCTATTTATTCTGGTGTGGGAGAAATTCATTGAAGAATATGGTGTAGATGTCATATTTAATGTGTTTTTAAAAAAGATATTACAAAACAGACAACTCAAGAATTTTATGGTCAAAGGAAAAAATAACTTAAGCTAAGGCAAAGTGATATAAGAATGTAATTCATAATAACCCAAAGGTAAAAGATGATGAGTAGCAGGAAACCATCTATAAAGATAGGGCAGAGTCAGAATATCCTCAAAGGCTGTTACTACAGAAAGTGATTTTAAAAATTTCTTATAAACCAAACCCAAGATGGCATAAACAAAAGTGGGAACTTGTTATCCTTCATAACTAAACACTCCAGCATTAATTCTCACCTTAGAATAGCTGGATTCAAAGGTGGAAAAGATATCCTCAGGGCCTAGCCTCTTCTATTCACTTCTTGGTTTCTTGGTTTACTTGTTCATCCTGGCTCTCTTCTCAGAAATTGTATTGCTTTGAGTATGACAGTTCTGCAGAAGTTCTTATCTGCATTTGTTGTAGATTCCAGAAGAGTGCTTCTCACTCTGAGTTACTCTAGCTCAGTGTTTCTCAAGATTTTTTTCATTATAATTCCACTAAAAAGACTTTAATTTTTTTAACTTTCAATTTTTAATTTAAAAAATTTTTTTACTTCCATAGGTTTTTGGAGAACAGGTGGCAGTTGGTTACATGAGTAAGTTCTTCAGTGGTGATTTGTGAGGTGTTGATGCACCCATCACCCAAGCAGTATACACTGAATCCAATTTGTAGTATTTTATCTCACATCCCCTTCTTACCCTTTCCCTGCTGAGTCCCCAAAGTCTATCGTATCATTCTTATGCCTTTGCATCCTCATAGCTTAGCTCCCACTTATGAGTGAGAACATGTGATATTTGGTTTTCTATTCCTGAGTTACCTCATTTAGAATAGTCTCCAATCCCAACCAGACTGCAGCGAATGCCATTAATTCATTCCTTTTTATGGCTTAGTATTCCATCATATATATATATTTATACCACAGTTTATCTGTCTATTCATTGACTGATGAGCATTTGGGTTAACACATTTTCCCCTAATTTTCTTCTACCCAGGATATTAAGGAATAAGATTGTTTCACGTAGGGTTGAGGAGCAGGGTTGCACTCTGGCAGTCCACAAATCATTGTCATATTTAAGATTTTCTTTACCCTTCAAGAACTAGAGCATGCATTCTCAATGGGGATGATATACTACTAAGAAAGTAGAAATATGAGCCACTGCCCCCGGTACAAATTTCTACTTTCTTAGGAGTATATCATTCCTATTGAGAATGCATGCTTTAGTTGAAGTTTGAGTAGACCTAGAGCAGAGTGACTTTCATTGCATTTTATCTTTATACCAAACATCCTGGCCATATTAACTGACTAGGCCTGGACTATGTGCTTTCCTGGAGGTCAGGACAGGGTCAGCCCCAAATAAACCAAACAGACGGTAGAGGGATTGTGCAGCAAATGGAAATGTGTAGTACTATGATCAAGGGGAAAGTGAATGGATGTGGAGTAAGAGTTAAGAAAATACGGGCCCATCACATGTAGGTCTTGAAGAAAGCACCCATGTTTATGTACAACACTCATGGTGAAGGCTGAATTGAATCAGGAATGACTAGAGGCAAGAAACCCAGGTTATTGTGATAGGTAATATTCACAAATAGAGAATATAAAATCAAGGGTACAGCCAGAGACAAACGAAAGGGAAAAAAATGAAGCAGAACTTCTGCAAAAGAATAAATAGGATTTGGGAAAACAGAGGACACAGCATGTTAGTAGAGTGGATGGGAATGTCATTAACGAAGACAAGTCAGACTGGGTGAATGCAAGTTTGGGGAAAAAAGGACTTGTTTTATAGATATGTTAACTGCCCTTTGGACCTTCAGGCAGAGATGACCGTGGAGAAGTTGGTTATTAAGAGATATATCAAGGTTAATATCTAAAATAGGTAGACACTGACCTTCAGATGGTATTTTCAACCTTGGAAGAGGATGAGATATGCAGAGAATAGATTACACAGTTTACGTTACACAGAAACAGAAACTTGAGGAGCACACTATCTGCGAAGAGATGAAGAAAACTGCTAGGGAAAGATGAGTGAGAGGAGTGGCATGGCTGGGGAAAACAGAAATTCAAAATGGAAGGAGTTATCTCACTGACAATAGTGTTAAACACAACAGATATTTGAGCTAAAACAGGATATTAAATGTGAAACCACCTCTGTCTGCAAAGATTGTGAATACGACAGAAGTCTAGCATGGCTGATTCCATCTTGCTTCTAGCCTCACAGGCTGGCTGTTCTTAGTCATTTCCAGGCAAAAGCCAAGCTAACCATGGGAGGAATTTAGTTTATAGTTTAACTTTACAGCAAGGATCATAATAGCCCCTCCCTAAAACTGATCCCTCCTTGTTCAGAGACTGAATCAGGCTTTGTAAGACTTATGAAAGGTCACAAGGTTAGGATTATAGGAGGGGGCTGAATTCCGCCAAAAAGTAGGCATAATTCCTATCATCCCTTACTGCTGGAGTCACGTAGCCAGAGGTCACAAGATGTGTGACTTCCCAATGGCTCCAATAGTATTAGTATTGTCAAAGCTAAAATTGGTCTTCTGAGATGTTTCCCAGGCTTCACATTCTGGCAGCTCACTGACTCCAGCTGCATCTGTGACTCGTAACTCAACTGATCCTGTGGCCCCCTCACTCAGAAGTAGACTAGGTGCAGGAGGATGGTTTTCCATACTCCTGCGATTTCATCCCAAAGCAATCAGCAGCACACTTTCCCTACTGCCTGCCAACCAAATTTTCCATTAAAAAAACCCAGCCTCTGAGCTCTCAAGGAGGCTGATTTGAGTATTAATAAACTCCTGTCCTAAATCTTGACTGGCCTTGTGTTAAACACTTTACCACAATAACGTTGTCTCAGTGAATTGGGTTTATCTGTGCAGCAGGAAATTAAGAATAAAGTAGGTCTTTCTTTAATGACCATAGAGAGGAATATTTTAATTTATTGGTTGCATTAATCTGATTAGGCAATAAACAAAGAATAAAATAGTTGAGACAAAAAAGGTAAAATTTTCCCCCAAAACTTTGATAGTAAAAGGAAAAAATGTGACAATACAGGAACTATAAGCTTAAATGCATTTGCTCTGAAGTCAACTTTGAAGTTTGGCATGTGTTTGAGTCCCATTTTTGACACTTATGTGATTTTGAGCAGTTTATTCAGATTCCCTAAAACTCAGCTTGATCATCTATTAATGGGATTAATAATAGTAATTACCATACAGTTATATTAATAATCAATTAAATAATGTTTTGTCTACACAGGCACCAACTCAGCTTTTAGTGTTTGAAACTTCTAAGGAAGTTTTAGACAAGTGAATGTTGGGGTTCAGAAAGTGATACCCCAAAGACTGGCATTTTGACATGCTAAGAAGTCTTAGAAGCTGCCTCAAAATCAAGGTCTCTCTAACCTTGTCTTGTCTCCCACCCTCCACCAAGGGCAGGAAGGGGCTCGCTTTGGAACTTCCTTAGCTGAACAAGAAAGCTTCTTTCCAAAAGAAACACAATTGTCGGCTGGGCGCGGTGGCTCACGCCTGCAATCCCAGCATTTTGGGAGGCTGAGGTGGGCAGATTACCTGAGGGCAGGAGTTCGAGACCAGCCTGACTAACATGGAGAAACCCCTTCTCTACTAAAAATACAAAATTAGGCAAGCGTGATGGCGTGCACCTATAATTCCAGCTACTCAGGAGGCTGGGGCAGGAGAATCGCTTGAACCTGGAAGGCAGAGGTTGCAGTGAACCAAGATCATGCTATTACAGTCCAGCCTGGGCAACAAGAGTGAAATTCCATCTCAAAAAAAAAAAAAAGACCAAAAAAAAAAAAGAAAAGCAATTGTCTTAAACTCATTCCCTAAGGATTTCATCAAGTAACCAAGAAAGAGCAACCACCACTGGAAAATAAAAGAGACTGGGAGTCATCACCATTTCTAGACAGACTTCCCACCTATTCTTCTGAGGGCAGCTCCAAGATATTACCTGTGGGACTTTATCTACATAATAAAACAACCTTTGATGCTGTGCATCTCCACCCCTCACCTTCCTATAATGTCTGCCTCCACTTCCATGGTACACTTATTCTCCCTAATAATTTACTGACCCTCAAAAGAATTTTCTACATTCCCCATCCCCTCCTTCTCTAGGAATAAGGGTAGATAAGCTTCTGTTCCATACTGGGTAATAACAGTAATTACACTACAAGTTATCAGTCTGTAATTTTCCTGCATGAACATTAATAAATTCGCATCACTTTTCAGCTATTAAATAAGGTGAATCAGGCTGGGCATGGTGGCTGACTCGTGTAATCTCAGTACTTTGGGAGGCCGAGGCAGGCAGATTGCTTGAGGCCAGGAGTTTGAGACCAGCCTGGCCAGTGAAACCCCGTCTCTACTGAAAATACAAAAATTAGCCAGTCATGGAGGCGTTTACCTATAATCCAGTTACTGGGAGGCTGAAATGGGAGGATCACGTGAGCCCAGGAGGCAGAGGTTGCAATGAGCTGAGATCACGCTACTGCACTTCAGCATTGGCGACAGAGTGAGACTCGGTTTCAAAAAGAAAAAAAAAAATGTGTATTAGAGTGCCAGTATATGGAGAGTGCTCAATTTGTTTTGGCTGTTAGTATTTTTTAATGCAAGGCAAGATTCAGAGGAAATTACAATATTGAAATGCTAGGGGTGGAGAATAATTGATGTAGCTAGGGGTAAATGGAAGCAGATAAAGATTGAATTTTGAGTGTCCAAGTGGAAAGAAAGCTTTAAGTAGGATGAAATAAAATTATTTATCAATATAGAAGACAAGATTGAGAAAATGAAGATGCAGGGAAAATTTGATGTGGAAAGGAAAACCATGAAGACAGCTAACATCAGATAACCTTGATCGATCAATAAAGGACCAGACAAGTTTGTCTCCAGTGTGAAGAAAGTGACGTCAGAAGCTTGAAGTAAATGGAAAATTATGGAGCTGGAGATGTGGGGAATAAACTGGGAGATAAATTAAATTTGAGTACAAATATTTCTGATTGAGAGAGGAGCCAAGATGAATTAGCGCTTAGTGAATTGGTGGTCAAAGAAATTGGCCCACTGCCTGCATTTTTCAGCAATGTTTTGGAAGCAGCAAGCAGAGAAACAGATATTAAGCAGAAAGGAATTACCCAAGATTGAGCACCAGGAATACAAGACTAGAAGAAAAAGACCCTGGAAATCCCAAATTTTTAAAGAAAGAACCTACAGTATACTGGAATGAACATTGTACAAGTAATTAAGTACTGTGTATAAAAAAGATGTACTGTGAATAAAGACAGTGATTAGCAAACTGAAGTCATGATGAATATAAAGGTAAATTTCATTGGAAATAGGAAAATGGAAATTTGGTAGCTTTAGTCATTTAAGAAATATCCATAGGTTAAGTTTTCTAGAATGCATTTTTTGAGAAAGTAGTGTTCTTTGCTTTTTAAAGCCGTGACTATTTTTCTTATTAATGACTAAAGAAGTTACCTAAAATGTTTGCAGTGCAGGATTTGTAAATTGTTCTATTTCATAAAATATGTCAAAAATTAGCATAAAACAAAAGCCAAATTTGTAATTATCATAAAGCTGCCCAATATAAATACCTTAAAAGACAATAGATTATAGATTTTAGAAGCACATAGGGGGAAAATGCCATAACTACTTTTTAACCAAGTCTTCCTCATGTGTACAGACCTTCACGAATATTTGTCAAATATTAACTGGAACATTTGAAGTATTAGTTAATTCAAGAACTCCTCTGAATAGATAGTGATGTTTTAAAAAGTCACAAGAAATTGCATCTATAGAATAACATGTAATAAATAATACGTAGTTATTTAGTTAATAAATTAGCTAAATATTAACTATTTAATATATTAAGTATTAAATTATATGCAATATTGAAATAGTTTTTATATAATTATAAAGTGTGGGACACGATTAATAAACATTTTTTTAAAAGAAAGAACATTCAGTACTGGGAAACTTTGGGGGAAAAGTCAGCAAATGACCATATTGGACACTAGAAATGCTGTTGTTCAAATGTTAGAATCAAAAGATTTCTCATTAAAATGCATACAATGGCTAGCAATAGCAGGGTCCACAGATTACCCTATAGTTCATGGGCTCTAGTTTGTGAATCCCCGAAAGCTGACTCATAATCTCCTCCTGTGAAAAGAAGTGCTCCCAGGAAGTAATCTGATGACATACTACAAAAATATTGGTAAAATTCTCTAATTCAAAAACACACTGGGAGGTCAAAAGACCACAATAAGCACAAGCTGATATTGCACACAACTTTCTTCAATTTGGGCCCAAAGGGGTTGACCTTGAATCTATTTCAACTTCTGAGAATTTTTTTTAAATAATGGCATTTTAGCTATACATTTTCCTTTAAGTGTATCTGTTGCTATGTCCCATAGGTTTTTATCACAAAACATCTTACTATTTATTATTTTGAGATATTTTGTCATCAGAACTCTCTTTGACTCAAGACAAGAGTGACCCCTGCCTTGGACACTGTGCTTTGGAAGATCCTGAGTTTCACAAAATACATATACTTTTTTTTTTTTTTTTTTTTTTTTAAAGGAGTACATAGGTGCTTCATTTGGAATCTGGTGCTCTATACATCCTCAACCTTCTCTTATCATTTACACCAATAAGGTCTTAGGGAAAACCCTTCTGTTCATCTCCTACCCTATGTCCTCCAGACAAAAGATGACTGTTTCTAAATGTCATTGAGGTTTGTCTGAGTTGTTCTGCAGCTGATAACAGAGATGAACACTGCTTTGAAGACCAAGGAAGGTTTGAGTAGCATTAGTATTCTAGTACGGGGAAAGACAAATAACTGGTTCCAAATTCTTCCTTTCAGTCATTATGAATGCAATTAATTCTTACATAAAGGATCATTTCCATAATATTTTCCATTGCTTATTTCCTTGTTTTTGATCATGTTCTAATTTGTGGTCTGGCAGTACTCACAAATTAATGCCCAGATAGTTCTGAAGGTGGTCACAATTTTTTGGCATATGATAGTGAGGAAATATTTATTCCCCACAAAAATAGTGTGAATTGAAAATTATTCATACTATTTTTAATTTATACGTAGATAATTATGTTTGTGTAGAAGTAACATGAATAAAAGTGTTTACTGATTATTTACCTTGGCAACTATATATACATTAAATACCAGAATTCTATTACAATATTTAATAGAATAAAATTACAACTTAAAAACTTGATTTTTAAGATGTCTACTTTCTTTGAGGAATATTATTTGGTTCTCAGTTTTAACATATAATTTAAATATATTTTATACTTTTAAAGTATAATTTAAATGCTTTTAAATCCAAGTAATTTTTTGATTTTATAAATTAAGTTTTCAACATTTAATATTTCATTAATTTATATTTTTATGACAGCATATTTAAATTTTATACGTTTTAAATATACTTTTTAATTGCTTAGATTATGATTGTTATTGGAAGAAAAATGGATTATAACAACATTAAACATTTTTTTGAAATGAAAGCAGGAAAAATAAATTTGTGGAAAAACATAATTAATAAATCCTGCTATATGATTTGGTGCATGCAAGCTCCTAATTTTTACAATTGTTTCGCAAATTGTACTGTCATTATTTAATATCACATTTCATCCTGTTCAAATTTTTTAATTCTAAATTTCACCTTACTGATAGTAACACTTACGACCTTGCTCTTCCTTTTTTTTTTTTTGGTCATTTTTATCTCTTTTATTACACTTTACTACTATCAACATTTAGTTATCATTTTAAGTGTATTCCATGTAAAATTATTTTGTATAACCTTTTTTAAAACTCTTTCTAAAAGTCCCTACAAGTTAATGGGGGGGGGATTCAGTCTATTTATATATATACTTTAAAAAATATATATATATATATTTATTTATTTATGAGACGGAGTTTCACTCTTGTTGCCCAGGCTGGAGTGCGATGGTCTGAACTCGGCTCACTGCAACCTCTGCCTCCAGGATTCAAGCGATTCTCCTGCCTCAGCCTCCTGAGTAGCTGGGACTACAGGCGCCTGCCACCACGTCCGGCTAATTTTTTGTATTTTTAGTAGAGACAGGGTTTCACTGTGTTAGCCAGGATGGTCTAGATTTCCTGACCTTGTGATCCGCCCACCTCAGCCTCCCAAAGTGCTGGGATTACAAGCGTGAGCCACCGCACCCGGCCCAGTCTCTATATATTTAATGTAATGACTGATACATTTTATTCCTTTTAACTCGCTTTATTACTTATTTCAAATGCCATTTCCTACTTTTTTCCTTTTTCTTATGATTGCTGGTGTTAACAAGTTACTGTGCATTTCATTCTTTTCTCTGTTAAATAGGCAGATTTATTGTGCTTTTCTATTATTTGAATCTTCATTCTTTTAATAGTTACACTCCCTTGTCTCAGTATTAATTTTTAAGATAATTATTTCTCCTACCTATACAAATGACTTTTACCACTATTATTAATCTCTTCTTTTTCCTACTTCCATTCCTTTCTAAATTTCAATAAAATGAGTTCTTTAGAAAACTTCCTGCCTTTACCAAATTACAGTTTTTTGGGCGGGGTTTAACCCATTTAGGTCTCAGCTGTCACTGAACTCTGAATAATGATACCTTCTTTGTGTTTTTAGAGTTTCATGCACTTTTATATATTTCTAGGCAATATATCTTTATTCATATCATATATACAATTACTCACCATTATTTTACTCTCTTCTTCATCTTTTCCTAACATGTAGTATCTGTTGTTTGGCATTTATAGTCTTTCCATAAATATTTTCCTTACAGAGGGACATGGATGATATATTTTAACTCCTTTATACCCTCAAATATATATTTTTGTCTCCATAGGGAAAAGACGTCTTGGCTGGATACAGTAATATTATATTGTAATATTTTTCCTTCTGAACTCCAGATACTATTTCACTGTCCTCTATCTCCCAGTGCTGTAAAGGAGAAACACAATGAGACTGACTTTTTTAGGTAACTTGGATTGGGCAGAATTTTATAAGGTTTCCCCCCTGGATATCAAGAATTTTACCAGTCTATCCCAATCTTTACTCACCAACCCAGCCCTTTTAATCTGCCCAAATCAGTGATTTCTTCAGTTCAGGGATCTTTTACTTTATTATTTAATATTTGTATCTCTCCCATCTGTTCTATTATCTCTCACTGAATATCATTATTTACATAAAATATGCACACATATATTCTCCAAGCTTCATATAAATATTTTCTCACATGCTATTCCTCTATATGTTTCTACCTTTCATTTGTTCAAGCATCCAGTAATGTTTTTGTTTTAAACTCTTCTTCTGAATTACTCAGATCAGAAATCATGTTTTAAAGTTCTGGATATTTTTTACTTGAGTACTTTTTATCATTTTTAATTGGGTTGTAATCTGCTAACAACCCTGGCTAGGTGTTATATTTGTTCTGTTCTCTTTCTCATTGCTATGGCACCTTAAATGGATTTTTATTGTTCTGTTTTGTCTCTTTGGGATCTGTAGGACTGTAGGTAACCATACTCCTGAAAATGATAGAAAGTAGGCAATCTCAGCCCCATGGACAGGAAACGTGTAAAAGTCCTCTGTAGAAGAATCCTCTTGGTTGCTAGACTTATTAGGGGAAGGAAGGACTTGGTCTACCTGCATGGCCTCTTGGGGACTACCAAGGAGATTTTGCACAAACATTTTGAGTTAATATCAATCATTCCCACACTCAGGGCCACAAGTTTCAATGGATCAAGTTCTTTCCAGGATCCATCCCTTTCTGGCCCCGCCCACAGACTCCCTGTTGCTGGTATATAGGGATATGCCCATCATTCAGAAAACATTTTCCATTATCTCTGATGTTAGTAAGGCCCCACAAAGTTCATGATAGTAAATGAGTAGATGAAACTGGGAATGGAGCAGAAAGGGGGAAAGAAGGAAGTGCTGGGTACTAAGATTCCATATATACACACTTATAAACACAACTTCTGCTAACACTACTAGCTGTGTAACGCTGACACATTGAGGTAAATGCTTAAGAATACAAATCCGGGAGAAGAAAAGGAAAGGTTAATGGGGAATTTAGCTAAAGACAGCTAAATTTATTATTTTCAATGGAAGTAGTACTACACGTTGTTTCATTCTTAAAGATAATTTTTAAATAAAAATCATTAAAGCTAAGGTAACACAAAAATTCTGCAGAACATCTGTTTCTTAATAATGAGGATAATAGCAAACTTTATTATATACCTAAAATAAGCCATGCAAAGTACTAAGTGATGAATATAAATTATCCCCCTACTAACCGATGAAAGGAAATTAACACTATTCATATTTACATGTAACATTCATGAGGCTCAGAAGAGTGAGGAAAATTGCTAAAAGTCACATAACTAATACTTGGTAAAGCTGAAATACCCACATTTGTCAGGCTTTGCCTTTAACCAATATATACTATCCACAACATGAGTTCAATTTATTCTAGGAATGAGCTCATAGTCCAATATTAGGATATCCTAATTAAGTGTTTTAACGGGAGAAGGATTAAAAGATAACATGAAACTTCCTAAAATGGCATTTGATAAAATTCCATAATTGTGCTAACAATTATAACTTGGTGGGGAAAGGAATAAATGGATACCTTCTTAACAAGGTAAAGAACGTCTAGTGAAATTCAAGAATTAACTTGAAAGTGAAATAATTTGGGTATTCCCGATAGGACACTAATTATCACCAGTAATGTTCAGCACATTGTAAGATTGGTAATTAATGTAAAAATGCTTGAATTAAAAAAACAAAATAATCATTATTTGTAACTAGTATTAAGCAGTAAAACAACAACACACATTTAGGAAACAAAATCTACTAGAGATAATAAGATATTTCAGGAAAGGGTCCGTTTTTCAAATAAATACAGACAACTCATTCACTCTTCTATATACAAAAATAATATTTAAAATAGAAGTCCATTTATAGTAGCAACACAAAAGTATAAATAACAGAAATATGCACAACTTAGATGAAGATATATAAAAATTTACTAATCTAAGAAAGACAATAAAATGAAAAGATATTTCATTATGCTATGAGCAGTTTCAGCATGCTAAAGATTTCAGTATGCTTCCCAAATTATCTACATATTCGAGGAAAACACAATCAAAATCTCAATAGTATTTTTAAATAAAATTTGACAAGCTAATTCTAAAATGTACTTGGAAAAGGAAAGATACAGCATTTTGAAAAAAGACAACTTTTACTGCCTACTATACACATGGCCCTTCCCTCACCACAAGTGCTACTCAATACTGCCTCCCCTTTGACCCTCTACCACCAGTACACTGGGAATGAGATTGACAAAGTCGTCTTTGTTGGAGACAGTAAAAATAGTGATTAAAACAGAGATACTACTACAGCAGCCAAACTGTCTGGATTTCAATCTGGGTTCTAACACTTACCATCTGCATGACCTTGAGCAAGTCACTTAAGCTTTCTGTGTATCTGTTTCTTTGGTGAAATGAGGATAAAAGTTATAATAGTAGTAACTACTTTATAAGTTTGCTCTGATAATTAAATAATGAAAATGCAAAGTACTTACTAGAGTGTACACCACAGAGTGCTATATAAAGTGTAATTATGTATATTACTATAATAAATATTACTACAATATTACTACTATAAATTCTGAAGTAAAGAAAGTCCAGGTGTTTTGTCCTTGAGTTTTATTAGATAACTGTTCCACGAAATTTTAGAGTTTGGAATTAAGAATAAACTAGTTGGAAAACTTGAGCTGTAGAACTTTTACATGTGGCTAGCAATATTGAGGAACACTGAATGCTGGGTATATACCTAAAGGATTATAAATCATGCTGCTATAAAGATACATGCACACGTATGTTTACTGCAGCACCATTCACAATAGCAAAGACTTGGAATCAACCCAAATGTCTATCAGTGACAGATTGGATTAAGAAAATGTGGCATATATACACCATGGAATACTATGAAGCCATAAAAAAGGATGAGTTTGTGTCCTTTGTATTTATTTTAGTAGTGAGAATGGGCAGGTAGTACAAACCCTGTAACTGATCATTAGTTATACAGCAATACAGTAAAGTTATGTTCTAAATAGACAAATTTTAGAAAACTGTATAATACTTATCTATTAATGTATTTAATCTGTTAAAATTGGGCCATCGGGCAGGCATGGTGACTCACGCCTATAATCCCAGCACCTTGAGAGGCTGAGGCGGGCAGATCATTTGAGGCCAGGAGTTTGAGACCATTGTGGGCAACATGGTCAAACCTCTACTAACATTACAAAAATTAGCCAGGCTTGGTGGTACACGTCTGTAATCCCAGCTACTCAGGAGGCTAAGGAAGGAGAATTGGTTGAACCCAGGGGAGTGGATAGTGCTGTGAGTCGAGATTGCGCCATTGCACTCCAGAGTGGCCAACAGAGTGAGACTCTGTCTCAAAAAACAAACAAACAAACAACAGCAACAACAAAAACCAGAGCCATCTTCCCTTGTCTTTATGTATCATGAGGGAACAAAAAGAATCACTTTTTTTTTTCTCTAAAGGTTTGGTAGTTTTAACTACAAATGTTCTTAAGAGGTGGGAAAGAAGAATTTAGTATATAAAATATAGGGGAAATTTCCTAATGATCATCATTATCCATCTCTTTCCCCAAAGCACCATACCTCATAATAGCAGGTGCACCATCTTCCCCTTTCTCATAAGCAGTCCTGACACGCTGGCTCTCTTCCCTTCTCCTTGTCTCTAATTCCCAAATGTTTTCCATCCCTCCCTCTCTTCCACTTTTCCATCCAGGAAGTTCCTAAAGCATTCAGCCTCTGAATTTGCACTGGAGTCTGTATTTCCATTTATTAAACCAGAGGAAAAGCAATGAATAGGCACACTTCAATTTCCGTACCCCTGTCTCATATAAAAGAGTGTCTCCATTGTGACAAAAGTTGTTGTCTACGTAGATAATGCCAAATTTGGGAAAGATTTGAATCCAAGAGGTAAGGGAGAAAATTGCTTTCCCAAGCCTGAAAGAAGAATTGGGGCCCGAAATCCCAGGTAGAGAAGAGGGAACACTGTTAAAGAAACTCCTGCGGTGGGAGTGTGAGCCAGGGGTCTAGGCTGTTGTCTATCTTCCAGGCATTTTCTGCATGTGGCTTAATTATCTCCTGTTATTTCTGATGCCTTGAAAGTGTTATTACAGTCAGCTATGTTCCATGCACAGGATACCACAGGGGGCAGTCTAGACATTCAGGACAAGGTAGAATGGGGAAAGAAGGAGCAAGTTTAAAAGGCAGGAAGAAACCTGCCAAGGATGGAACATCCATCTCAGATGGGTGGTCAAAAGATATGACAGGTAACACCTACATGGATTTGGGTTTTAAAAATAAAAGTGAGCATTTGTTTTAAAACATTTTACTGACAAAATCTACCTAAGGGAGTATACTGACCGTAAGTATACAGCTTGATAATTTTCACAGACTAAATACATCTGTGTAAGCAACACCCACATCAAGATACAGAACATTACCAAAGCACCCCAAAGTATTTTCTATTACTTATTCACATTTATGTCTGCATTTATCATAAGGCGGGAAAGCAAGTTGATAAAAGCAATTAGGGTGCCAGAGAATAGGAAATCACCTCATGTTTAAACTCCTTGGGTCATTTTCAAGGTCCAAGGTCTTTTGCTTTGGGTCACTAACTCTTCCTTATAAGGGAGAAAAGGACAGGAGATGAAAGTGAAACCCAAATTTGAATTTGAAATCTATTAAGTACCTTAAAAAAATGAAAAAGTACAAGAAATATTAACTAAAATGAATTCTGAAGATTGTCTGAAGGTTTTGTTCTTTTCTTAATATCACCCTACCATCCTCACTAATTTGCAATTGTAATTGAGGATGGGCCATAAAAATTCATTTGAAAACTGGTAGTCAGGAACATTAAACCTTACAAGTTGGATTCTGTGAAGACAACTTTATCTCCAAAAGGAGTAAAAATAATATTTTTGGATAATTTCTGTAAAATAAGAAATGTAAATTTTCTAAATTAAATTACAAGTAGAAAAAAAATCAAAATGCATGAAAGTCTGCCTATGGGTGTCCTACTCTAAGTTCCATGGGCCTACGTTAACTAACCCATCCTGAAGTGCTGGTCCTAAATTTCAGGAAACATCAACCACTTCCAGAAATTAATGAAAGTTATATCCATCACACCGAAAAATGCATCTAGCCACATTTCGATGCATCATTTTGGGAAGTCCAAGGATTTCCTGAAGACTAACACAAATCTCCATGTAGGTCCATCTACCAGGTCATGAACTTCCTCCCTAAACTGCAATCTCCACAGAGATTGTGGTGTTTTCTTATTTTGCACTCCCAGTGGAAGATTGCATGCTGCTTGGCAGATGTGAAGAGGGTGATGTGTATTTAAACTGAGCTCTAGGCAAGGAGAAAGGAGCTATATTTCAGTGATGCTGCATAGATGTGATTTATCGCCTTTGCCCCTGTGCTTTGTAAATGTTGACCTTGTACGGAAGAGAACATTGCTATTTCTTAAGACATTTCTCTTCATTTTGTCTGTTTCAACACTTGAGGTGTAACATAACAAAACCTAATAATTTTAATATGAAAACATCTATCATCTGGAAGAAACTGAAGTAACATTGAGTGTCTAATATATGATAAGCACTCTTCTAAATATACACATTATTTTCTATTCCTTTATTTTCTGTTTGTTTTGCATTACCTAAGTCTTTTACATGTGTCTTTTGTTTAGGTTTCTTTTTGTCTGATAATTTCTGACTTTTAATCAGATTACTTATTCCATTTACAGTGAGACTACTGATCCATTTGCACTTTTTTTCCTTATTTCATATTTCATGCTTATTATCCATTTCCTCTCTCCTTTCCACCCCCTCTTCACTTCATGGTCCTGCTGCATTAATAAATTTTTCTAGAGTCCTTTTTCTCTCCCCTTCTACAGTGAAAGCTGTATGTTACATTTTTTTTTTTTAATTTGGGGATTTCTCTTAATTTTATAATTTTGATTATAAATAAATTTAACATAATTAAATGATTCAGTATTTCTATACTTCTGACGTTAGTATATAAGTATATACTGAACACCTGCATTACCATATTTTATTACTTTTACCAAACTTTAGATATTTTAAAATAAAAATGTGGCCAGGTACGGTGGCTCACGCCTGTAATCCCAGCACTTTGGGAGGCCGAGGCTGGCGGATCATAAGAGCAAGAGATCGAGACCATCTTGGCCAACATGGTGAAACCTCATCTCCACTAAAAATACAAAAATTAGCTGGTCATGGTGTTGTGAACCTGTAGTCCCAGCTACTCAGGAGGCTGAGGCAGGGGAATCACTTGAACCTGGGAGGTGGAGGTTGCAGTGAGCCAAGATTGCACCACTGCACTCAAGCCTGGTGACAGAGCAAGACTCCATCTCCAAAAAAGAAAAAAAAAAGTTAATAAAAAAGAGTTTATTAAAGTTACTCATATGTGATCACTTTCTAGGCTCACTACTATTTCTCATATGCCATGCCTTCCTCTAGTCCACTTGTCCTTGCTGATGTACATCCTTTAGTAAGTCTCTTAGTGACAATCTACAGATGGTGAGATGTTTATTTGAAATATATTTTTTCTTATTTTTCCTCTTTCTTGAATAATGGTTTGGTACAATATTTTTAGATATATATTTTTCCTCACCAATTTAAATACATTACTCCATTTTCTGTGATCTCCAAAGGAATCTGCTATCTGTTCAAGTGTTGGTATTTCATAGGTCACCGATTGGTGCAGACTAGAAGTTTTAAAATTGTTCTCTTTATACCTGAGATTATTCAGTTTTACTATAAAGCTCCTAAGTATAACTTTACTTATTTTTCCTAAAAATTATGTAACATTTGGATGCTACATATACCTAATCCCATCAATTGTACAAAAAAATATATTTTTCAATTGTAGAAAAAAATTTACTAATAGCTCAACTATCTCTTCTCCACCAATTCCTCTGACACTATTTGCTAGAACTTTTGCTTAAGAGTAAATATTATATAGACCAACACTTTCCACTAGAAATGTAATGCAAATAACATGTAATTTTATGTTTTCTTCTGTAGTCACATGAAAAAGTACAAAGAAACAGGTAATATTATTTTAGTAGTATTTTTAACCCAATATATACACAATATAAAACATGTAATTGACATAAAAATTATTGAAATGGCTTTTTTGAATGAAGTCCTTGAAATATGGTATGCATTTTACACTTATTGCACACCTCAATTCAGACTAGCTACATTTCAAATGTTCACTAGTCACTTCTGATTAGTAGCAATCATAATAAACAACACAGGTTATAAACCCTAAAACTATCCTCTGTATCGCTTAATTGCTTCTTTGTATGTTAATCTACTTGTCTGTGTGGCAAATGGATCGATTCTCCTTTAAACTGAGCTAACTCTAGTATTTATTTCATCCATTGAGCTTTTCATTTTGATGAGTACATATTTTTATTCTCAAAATTCTCATTGATTCATTTTTACAAGAAGTATTCTTATCTACTTTCTGCCTGCTTTTATTTTACACTTTCATCTTTAATTTTCAAGATAAATTAAGCCTGTATCTGTCCATTTAAGAATATTTTTAATGTTTATTTTAAATCTTTGTCAGGCTTTTATAAAATCAACTTTATCCAGGGTAAATTCATGTACTAACTGCTGAGGTTTGTCTTTTTTGTTTGTTTGTATTGTCTTAAAG
The DNA here is from genome assembly GCF_047675955.1 of Chlorocebus sabaeus. Taxonomy (NCBI): domain Eukaryota; kingdom Metazoa; phylum Chordata; class Mammalia; order Primates; family Cercopithecidae; genus Chlorocebus; species Chlorocebus sabaeus. Next base: position 67,714,642 of record NC_132918.1, read on the forward strand.
GTAAAAATTAAGTATTTTGGCATGTAGGTTTGCAGTATCATTTAGGTAGGAGTTGTTTATTCTTGTTGAGTTATTTTTGTTGATGTCTTCACCCTTTATTTCTTCTTTTATAATGTTTTGAGCTTTTTTGTATCCCTGGTATCCTTATTTGAAATTCAAGTCTTATAATGATATTTCAGGGCTCCCCCTCTGCTGTGATATGACAGATCACCTAACAAAATACTTCAGTTTCTCTTTAGGAGGTTCTCTTCCCACTTTCCCTCTCACCCTGATTCTCCTAGCCCATGAGCTCCTCTTCACTGTGATGCACGTTCCACACAAGCAGGGATTTCTGTGGAATAAGGCCAAGGACATATTAGAGGCTTTGAATATTTGTTGAATGAATTATTGAATAAATGGAGAACTCTATCAAAGTCTTGTTTTAGGCAGTGTGCCTGCCTTTACTTTGCACTCTTTGTTCCTGTAACCCCACGGGTTCCAAAATCTAGGCAACCTCTCTCCAAATTTAGATTAGGTCAGAAACCCTGCAGCATCAGCCCAACTTTTGACTGGGCATGTCTTTCTGGGGGGTATGGCTATGTTCACCTTATTGTGCTGCTACACATGAATTTTAGCTCTTAAAAAATCAAGTATATGTGTGTACATATGTATGTGCATTTATGTATTTATCATTCCTTTGTGTTTGCAGCAGGGAAGATTTATTGAAGCGTAAGTTATCTGTTCCAAATTTACCATAAATTGATTTAAGAACTGACTGTTCTTAGGTATTCCTATGACAAATACTTCAATGCCTTTATTCTAAACGTCAGTAATGCTGACCATTTATTAATTTGTTTAGCTTACATCATGCTTTATGATGAAAAGGTTCTGCATAGATCATACAGTATGAGTGTCAGTGCTAGAACTGTACATGAAAATTTAGCACACAAGAAGTATCTATCACTTAAAACTTCATTTAAAAACATCTTTATAATGTAATTAATGTAAATTATATTAATTAAGAAATTAATGTAAATTATAGAAACTTTAACAATTGTTATAAACAGTAATACAAATAAAACAAAAAGAAAACTTTGAATTTATTTACTTTAAGTTATATATGACCATAACATTAATGAGAACTTATTTCATAAAATTATCTAACACATACTCGTAAAACAACACATTTTTCATTAACACCCATGCTGTTATTATCACAGTACAAACATTTAGACATATATCTCCAAAACAGAATAGAAGATGGCCTATGCAATTCAGAACTTCGGTACAAGGAATAAACTTTGTGCAGGGTGCTTTCAGTTAGAACTAAGGATGAAATTTTTATCAGCTACAGACTACCAAAACGTGTTGCCCAATATATTTGCGAAGAATTTCTAGAGAAGCACTATTGATTCACCCAAGTTTGTTTTCTTTTTTTTTTTTAAATATACAATGCCTTTAATTTTATTTTATTATTTTATTATTTTATTTTTATTTTTTATTATTATTATTACACTTTAAGTTCTAGGGTACATGTGCATAACGTGCAGGTTTGTTACATATGTATACTTGTGCCATCTTGCTGTGCTGCACCCATCAACTCGTCATTTACATTAGGTATAACTCCCAATGCAATCCCTCCCCCCTCCCCCCTCCCCATGATAGGCCCCGGTGTGTGATGTTCCCCTTCCCGAGTCCAAGTGATCTCATTGTTCAGTTCCCACCTATGAGTGAGAACATGCGGTGTTTGGTTTTCTGTTCTTGTGGTAGTTTGCTAAGAATGATGGTTTCCAGCTGCATCCATGTCCCTACAAAGGACACAAACTCATCCTTTTATATGGCTGCATAGTATTCCATGGTGTATATGTGCCACATTTTCTTAATCCAATCTGTCACTGATGGACATTTGGGTTGATTCCAAGTCTTTGCTATTGTGAATAGTGCCACAATAAACATACGTGTGCATGTGTCTTTATAGCAGCATGATTTATAATCCTTTGGGTATATACCCAGTAATGGGATGGCTGGGTCATATGGTACTTCTAGTTCTAGATCCTTGAGGAATCGCCATACTGTTTTCCATAATGGTTGAACTAGTTTACAATCCCACCAACAGTGTAAAAGTCTTCCTATTTCTCCATATCCTCTCCAGCACCTGTTGTTTCCTGACTTTTTAATGATAGCCATTCTAACTGGTGTGAGATGGTATCTCATTGTGGTTTTGATTTGCATTTCTCTGATGGCCAGTGATGATGAGCATTTTTTCATGTGTCTGTTGGCTGTATGAATGTCTTCTTTTGAGAAATGTCTGTTCATATCCTTTGCCCACTTTTTAATGGGGTTGTTTGTTTTTTTCTTGTAAATTTGTTTGAGTTCTTTGTAGGTTCTGGATATTAGCCCTTTGTCAGATGAGTAGATTGCAAAAATTTTCTCCCATTCTGTAGGTTGCCTGTTCACTCTGATGGTAGTTTCTTTTGCTGTGCAGAAGCTCTTTAGTTTAATGAGATCCCATTTGTCAATTTTGGCTTTTGCTGCCATTGCTTTTGGTGTTTTAAACATGAAGTCTTTGCCCACGCCTATGTCATGAATGGTACTACCTAGGTTTTCCTCTAGGGTTTTTATGGTATTAGGTCTAACATTTAAGTCTCTAATCCATCTTGAATTAATTTTTGTATAAGGAGTAAGGAAAGGATCCAGTTTCAGCTTTCTACTTATGGCTAGTCAATTTTCCCAGCACCATTTATTAAATAGGGAATCCTTTCCCCATTTCTTGTTTCTCTCAGGTTTGTCAAAGATCAGATGGCTGTAGATGTGTGGTATTATTTCTGAGGACTCTGTTCTGTTCCCTTGGTCTATATCTCTGTTTTTGGTACCAGTAAACTTTTGCTAATAAGGAAACATCTTTAATATAGTGACATAATAATTGAATTTGCAATTATCAGATCCAAAACTGACATCATTTGAGTTTAGGTACTTTCAAAAAAATATATGTGGATTCCTGGCACAGGCACTTGATTTAAAATTTGTGGTCTTGCTTTTCTAAATATCACTTATTAGATTTTTACTTGAAACAATAATTTAAAATGTTTTCAAGCTGCAGAAAATATAGAAGTATAGTACAATAAATACTCATGATACCTTCATCAAGCTGAACCAGTTGTTAACATTTTACTAGTCATCAAGCTAATATTCCTATTCACTACTTCTATCCATTATTAATAGGAGACTTATCAAGACCTGGTTGTTTTATGCAGGTTGTGTTTATTGTTTTTGCCCAGCTCCTCCACACCTGCCTCTATGATATAAGTTCACTCAAGTGCTAGGCAAATTCCATTGCAGAACTAGAACTACAGTAGCAGGTTTATTTATAATTCTAGTGTGTCAGTTTCCAGTAACTAACAGGTTTTCACCTAGATGGCCTCATAGAGGACTCCTTTCCTGCACACAGAGAATATTAGCCTGAAGATTCAATGAAGAAATTATTTATGCAAATTATTTGTGTAGAAATAAAATATTTTAAAGACAATTTGGTATTGTGAAAGGAGGAAGGCATGGTGATAGAAATAAAATATTTTAAAGACAATTTGGTATTGTGAAAGGAGGAAGGCATGGTGATTATGAATTACGAGTAGAAAGTAATCAGGCTTTAATACAAACAGGTTTGTATTAAAAGACAATAGGATGAAGCTTAATAAAACAAGAGTTCAGAAGAATGGATAGCAAGGAAACAAAAATTCAGTAAGAGAATTAAAAGGTGCATTGGAAATAAATAAAGACTTATTTTGCGGGTTATGAATTTAAATTATATGGAAGGCCAAGATGAGAATTTGAATCAGCATGTGGAGGCAAGTGGCTATACAATGAAAACAATGAGAAAAACCATTATCCTATGAAAGAATAAGCATGGAATTCAGACTAATAATTGCTATGTTTCTGGAAATCAAGCAGTGTATAACAGGTATAGTCAAAGATATACTGTTAAATGTAGTAGTCTGTTATATTTATCAACATGTATAGTATTTATATTACTTTTCCTTTTTTTTTTTTTTCTCCTGGTGTTTTAACTTTCCTTCTGGTAACATTTCTCATCATTCTGAAGAACTGTGATCAGTTCTTTTAGAGTAGGCCTGCTGGAAACAGGTTCTCATACATTTTCTTTGTCAGAGAATGTCTTTATTTTACCTTAAGTCCTGAATATTATTTTTGTTGGACATGGAATTCTAGGTTGGCAGTCCTTTTCTTTATAACATTTTAAAAATGTTTTGCCATTTCATTCCAGGCTCCTTGATTTCTGATCAGACATCTTCTGTAATTCAAATCATTGACCCTATATAAGTTTTTCTCAGGCTGCTTACAATATTTTTCTTAGCCACTGGCTTTCATGAGTGTGTTTGTATTTCTTTGGTTTTATTTTGTGTAGTCTTTATCCAGATGCTTAAATATATAGGTTTATGCCATTCACCAAATTTAGGGAGTTTTCCATCATTATATCTTCACACATATATTTCACTGTACTCTTTTTCTTCTGTGACATTATGACATAAATATTAAATTGACTTTTTGGTATGGTCCCATAAGGCTGTAATGCTCTGTTCATTTTTTTCTATCTTTTGTTCTCTGTGTTATTTGGATTGTATCATTCCTATTAATTGGTCTTCAATTTCACTGAACTTCTGTTGTCATCTTTACTTTGACATTTAGCCCATCCAGAGAGTTTTCATTTATTTTTTCAGTCCCAAAATCTCCCATTTTTTTCTTCTTTATATATATTCTATTTCTTTCCTGATACTTTCTACATTTTCACTCATTTCAGAACTTCCACCTTCCTCATTTGAGAATTTTTATAACTGCCACCGCTACACTGAAAAGGAGACTATTTTTGTACTCCTCCATCCTAGACCAGATAATTTCTCCCTCTGAGTTGGTGCAGACACCCAGTTTTCAGGTGACCTTGGGTGGAAGCTGGTGGATACCAGAGAGAGAAATAGGCAAATTCACTGCCAATCAAGTGGTGTATTTTCTAGTCTTATTCCCCAGTGTATTTATTGCTATTTATTTTTCAAAGTCCTCAGATACTTGTTCCATACATTCTCTTCAGAATGTTTTATGTATTTTATAGTTACAGTCAGTGGGAGAAACAGTGTAAACTGTGCTTATTTCATCTTACAAAGGCTAGAAACTATACACATCCTTTTGCTCTTAAATTTTATGCATTCGGATATTTAATGCATGTCTCTTGTAAGTCCATATGACATTCTTTATTTACTGTGGTAGTTCTCTTAGATTTACTGTTATCCACTAGTAAGCCCATATCCATATATGTAAGCCCGTATATTTGGGCTTAAAGCAATTATGTTAAATTTATTACTTGAGTTCTATTTGTTATCTGTGTTACTTTTTCTCACCTTTTTTGAATTGCTTCATTTTAATAATCCATTTTTCACTTCTATTAGCTTTACAGTTCTATGTTCTTTTATTATGTATTTAGTGACTACTACACAAATTAGATAGTATTGACTTATAGCCTAAGAATGAAAGGACTTTCTAATATGTTAGTTCCATTTACCCTTTCCAAATTATATTTTTAAATTCTGTGATATTTTAAATCCTAAAATTATATAGATTCAATTAAATGTACCCACACTTTTACCATTGCTGCTCATACATCTCTGAGCTTCTTTCTAGTATCATTACACTTCTGACTGAAATGTGTGTGTGCTGGTGATGAATTCTCTCAACTTGTTTGCCTGAAAAAGTTATCATCTGACCATAATAGTTGAATTATATTTTCTTAGGTACAGAATTCTATTTCACAACAAGATTTTGAAGACATCATTCCACTGTTTTCAGATTTCATTGTTTTTGTTGAGAAGTCGACATTTTACTCTACTTTTATGATTCTTTTCTTCATATTCAGTTTTTAGCACCTTTACCGTAATGTGCATCCATGCATGAGCTTTTCTTTGTAATTTCTGGTTAGTGTTTATAGGACTACTTGAATCTGTAGATTAACATATCTATTACAGAAAATTCTATGGCAATATTTATTCAAATATTATTTCTTGGATTTCTCAAACATTTTATTTTCTTTGAGATACTTTTCAATATCAATCAATTTTTTCATAATGAGAACATTCTTTGTTTAAAAAACCATTATGTTAATTCAACCAATATTAAGTAGCATTCTATGAGCCAAGCATAATTCTAGGCACTGGAAAGATCAGAAATAAATGGAACAAATTTCCTGCTTTCATAGAGTATTATATTTTATATTGAATATAAAGTATGATCATAATATATAAGAAGGAGAAAAGCAGCCCTTATCTATGAGTTAGGCCTTGGTGCTAAGTTGGGCTGGCACTCAGATAGGTCTCAGCCTTCTGCTGAACATAAACAATTTAAACATCACAATAGGTCACTCTATGATCATGATGGTTTCAAACAAAAATAAGATCATTCTGTAATGTCTGAACATAGACAAGTCATGAACATTGTGAGTGTACAAAAATAACCGAACATTTCACTATCCTTGCTCATGTGAGTGACTGTTGCTTCTTTATCAATTAAGATATTAGGCTTGGTCTAATCGCTTTTCCTTCTAGATAGTTGATTAAGATAATCATGGAATTATCTCTGCTTCTTGACAACATTCAATCTAAAGCCTCACTTCTTTAAACTCTCCTTCAAATCTTTTAACAAAAGCCTAAATTCTATAATCAATCCTGTTGAATACCCTCTTACAGAAATGCACAATAGTTTTCCATGTTATATGTTCTCCCTCACTGCAACAGGTAATAAATTCAACTTGTTCAACTACAGGTGTGTTCCTGATGGTCTTTGCCTGAAGAGCATTGACATACATGTTTATGTGTGTCGAAGTAAAACCACCAGAAAATTAACCAAAAGATTTTAAGGAACAACTTTCTTCTACTTTTATTTTCCAGATTTCTATTAAACACATATTTCTTTACAAACAAAAATTAATTTTAAACTATTAATTTGTGAACCTTTATTAGGTAGTCTACATATAAATGTGTATTATATATAAGATCTCTTTTCACATATTTTACCTAGAATGTGATAACCTTTGTACTGTCTTCCAAAATAAGAACACTAAGTATGTCTGGGTGTGTAGTATAAAGTATAGCTTTAGGAGAATTTATATTTTTACTTCAGGACTTTCTGTGTTTTCTGAATTTTCTAAATGTACATGTACATTCAGAGCCCACTAAAACAATTCAATTCTATTCAAAAACTAGAGTTGATGATGCAGATTAAATATACTAAATTACTGATCTAAAGTAATCTGAAAGATTATGACTAATCCTTACCTCCAGAGAAACCCAGTTTGTTTTATTATTGGATAAGGCTTACATGGTAAAACTGTTAACTTCAAGTGGAAAGATATAATAAAGAATAAAATAAATTCCAGAAATTTTAAACAAAGACATATTCCATTATAATACAATGTTAAGCTTTAAGTAAAATATTTAAAATACAGTTGTTCTTTTAGGGCAATGCCTGAAATAGCATCGAAAGTTGTACAATACCAAAACTTAATTCTTTTATTTGTTCAAACTAAAAAACTGTTCAACTGTATCAGAAATAATTTTATGGAACTGATTTATTCAATAGTAACTCTAAATTAGCTTTTGCTTTCTAATTTTTTATCTTAATTACAACAGCCTATTTTTATATTCTATGTGACTTTTGCTAAAGAAGTCCAAGTTATTATTTCCAAAAGTTAAACTGGTGACCTACAGGGAAATTATGTATTTTTATCTTGTCACATATGACAGCTATTTTCCACAGCATATTATCAAGTATTTCACTACACATCAAATTTCTATGTTTATAACTGGTAAAATTAAATATCAAACTAAACCAAACTTGCTTCTGTATCATTTCTATTATAAAAAATTTATTTTATTAGAGCACTTCTAAAATTAGTGGCATATTTACTACCAAATTTCGCATAATGTGGGTTAGTAATCTTGAAACAATAAGCTTTAATATGTAGGACCAGAGTGCTTAAGGAAGATGCCACCTGTGCTTCAAATGTTTCATTACAGACATAATGGTAATGAATGACGTCCTTGAAACCACTGTGCAAACAGTGCTTTATTTTTCAAAAAAAAAAAAAAAGAAAAGAAAGAATATCTTTTACTGTTAGTGGGGAGGGAATATTTTATGCTTCCTTCGTGAACACCTCTAGTAACTTACTTTACATAAAATTATTCAAATAAAGTCATAGAAACCCATTCATTTACCTGCTGTCAAAGAGTAGAAAGTCATTAAAAATTATATATTTATAACACTTCATAAGTCATTTCAATGCTGTTTTATGAATTACTTCAACATTTAGAAGTAAAGCTTAACAAGCTTTTTCCATGAGATTTTTTTCTAATATACTATGCTCATTAGAAGAATGGATAATTCCACATTTCATCAAAACAAATGCAGTTAAGATATTTGGCCAGATGTGGCATCTCACATCTGTAATCCCAGGATTTTGAAAGGCTGAGGGGGGCAGATCACTTGAGGCCAGGAGTTTGAGACCAGCCTGGCCAACACAGTGAAACCCTGTCTCTACTAAAAATACAAAGTTTAGCCCGGTGTGGTGGCACACACCTATAAATCCCAGCTACTCAGGAGGCTGAGGCAGGAGAATCACTTGAACCTGGGAGGCAGAGGTTGCAGTAAGCCGAGATTGTGTCACTGCACTCCGGCCTGGGCAACACAGTGAGATTCCTTTTCCAAAAAATAAAAAATAAAATACTCATTTGGTACACTTGGTATTAGAACTCACCCAAAATGCCCAATTTACTTAATAGTCACAGAAAAGTAGATAGACTTGACATAGACTTTAGAAATGTTTGCCTAATACAAATGGAAACTAAACAGCATAAATAATTAAAAGCTTCAATATTCTCTACCTTCTTTTTTTGCTTTTATTTTCATATTTGTATGTTTTCATCGAATTTCAAAAGGACAGGAAAAGAATGGCACCATGTTAGTTATACCTGTAAGGTGAGAGGACAGAACAGGAGCTATCACTGTTTTGTTTCCCATACAGTTTTCATGACTGGAAGGTGGTCTGAACTCATGGATAGTAAAGAGAGTGGTAAACCCTTTGACTTTTCAACAAATACCTTTTGGTACACCAAGCTGACTGAAGAGAGAAAGGACAAATCCTACGTATGGGGTTTAGGTGGCTGCAGCACAGAATTAAAATTTTTCCCATCCACACATCATTTGTCTTAGAGCTCATAATATATGTTGAAAGCACAGTAACATCTCACTTACTAAAATTTGGTTGAAATATTTTTCTAATAAGTTGAGAAACATGAAGAGAAAGTAGGAGAAAGGTGACTACTAGTGGGAAAGAGACCTGCAGTAGATCTCTTTTAAATAATTATCTCAATGTTTTCCTTATACTTCGGTGCAGGCTTAGTTTTAAGTACAGTATAAAACTTGATTAAAGCAAGTAATATGTCGACAACTCTATTTTCTGATAAAGATTTTAGTGAGTATATGATTTCCACATGATCTTTTTAGTTTAATAATTCAAAGAAACACATGAGAGAAAATATGTTACTTTTGATAACATAGAATTCCACAACAGTTTAGTAACTGAAGACCTGTGTAGGTGTAGATTGCCCTGTTTTGGGGAAAAGAGGTGAGTAAAGTCAGATTTTTATAATAAACACTGATATTATAGAAATATCAATGTACAGTGGATAGAAATTGATGCTGACTCAGGAATAAGTTTCACATAAATAGCTATAGATACATCTTACCTTTTTTAATAATACTTTTGAGAGTTGCTTTCACAGTACAGAATATAACAAGAGTTTTAGTTTTGATATTTATTATAAATACAAAAATATGGTAAACAAAGGTAATGTGCAGCAACACATATTCTTTTTTTTTTTTTTTTTTTTTTTTAAGGTGGAGTCTTGCTCTGTCACCCAGGCTGGAGTACAGTGGCGCTATCTCGGCTTACTGCAGCCTCCACCTCCTGGCTTCTAGTGATTCTCCCGCCTCAGCCTCCCAGGTAGCTGGGATTACAGGCACGTGCCACCACGCCTAGCTAATTTTTGTATTTTTAGTAGAGACAGGGATTCACCATGTTGGCCACGCTGGTCTTGAACTCCTGACCTCAGGTGATCCACCTGCCTCGGCCTCCCAAAGTGCTAGGATTACAGGTGTGAGCCACCACGCCTGGCCTCATCTCACTTTTTTAAAAAGAAAACATTGATGTTTAAATACGTATGTATACAGATGATAGGCACATTATAAACATGTGCACATACACACACATACATGCACATTTTATATGCATGTTTTAAAGCATGTGCTCCTGCATGATGCCTTGCTTAGAAACTATTCCTCCCTGCTTGTTTTGTCACAACTTATAAAATTTAGTTTTAGCTGAAGTTCAATAATTAAATAATATAAAAGCTTGCCACCATGAAACAATGAAAGAAATTGAAGTTGCCCAAGTGCATAATATTTGAAAACTATTCATGTTTATATTAACACAGCTAATATCATTTTCTCACCTTCTTTGTGAACAAGGAAGGCCTGGTATTTTCAGTTCAACTAATAGTTATCAAATACTTACTATGTGCCATATACTATGCTAGGTGCCGAATACTTAAAGATTAATTAGCCACGTCTCTACCATCAAAGGGTTATTACAGATGAAAGACTTGCAATAAAGCACATATGCAGTATGGAAATTTGAGCTGAAAACCCTCAACAGCTCCAGTAAATGTTACATATTAACATGTCACTTTTCTATTAACCTTTTCCATTTGATGCTCAGAAATAAAGTAGTACCTCTTCCTTGAAAAGAAAGGTGATTATCCTAGCTACTGCTCTACAGTCCATTTTAGTTTCCCAAATTTCTGAAATTGATGCTCACCTGCTTTATGTGCTCACTCCTTAAGACATCAGCACACTGGTTTCTGCCCTCACTATCTTGAAACGTCACTAAAAATGTCACTAATCACCTCTTAAATGCCAAGTCTACTGGTAGTTTCTGCAGCCAGCTTTTGATACTGATCGACATCCACTTTAAAAAAAACTCTTTTCCTCTGAATCTCTGGTCTTCTGATCTTACTCAGTTTCTCCACCTAACTCTCTGAGCCCTTCTCTGTACCATTTGTTGTTTTCTTTCATTCCCCACTTTCTGTGACCATTTGTCTAAATCTACTCATCAGTCATGTACTCATACTCATTCCCCTCTTTGCTTCATAAAACTCAGACATTTTCATAGATTCAATTAAAAATTTCATTAAAGAAAGTAAAATATATTAAGTATTATCCATGAATGAAAATAGAGCATTACCTGCTTGGGGACAAATTAAGAACTTTGGTTATCTCAAGGTTATTACTAAGAAAGATGAATTTCAAATTAAGTATAAATTATAACCATGCCTGTTAAATTGTCACTTTAAAATAAATGTTTGAGCTATGTTAGACCACAAAGAACAGGTCTGGGTTCTAAAATGGACATAAATAAAGATTTGGATCCAGTTAAAACTTATGGCCACTTTGTTCACTAATCAAACAAAAATAAAATGTGAGGCTGGGCGTGGTGGCTTACATCTGTAATCCCAGCACTTTGTGAGGCCAAGGCAGGCGGATCACTTGAGGTCAGGAGTTCAAGAACAGCCTGGCCAACATGGTGAAACCTCATCTCTACTAAAAATACAAAAACGAGCTGGGTGATGTAGTGCATGCCTGCAATTTCAGCTACTTTGGAAGCTGAGGCAGGAGAATCGCTTCAACCCGGGAGGTAGAGGTTGCAGTGAGCTGAGACTGTGCCACTGCACTCCAGCCTGGGTGTCAGAGTGAGACTCTGTCTCCACAACAATAATAAGAAAATGTGAATAGGACATAAGAGATACAAAAGATACAGATACAAGTGCATGATAGGACCCACTTTCCTAGTGTCTCCTTACATCCACATGAATGTGCTACCAGCGTAAGTCATTAACTGCACCCACATATAAAGGATAAAGAATGCAGAGTCACAGACTTACTGCCTTGTATGCCAGTAAGCTAGGGGAGGAGCTGTGTCAGCTTTAATTTCTATTGACTATCACATGAGGGAATTCTACTAGGACATGTTTCCTTTCTATATTCTATCTCTTCCCATATTATCAGGTCAATGGCAGTCCAGGTCATGGTCTACCTACCACATAGGATAATTTCATCACCATTAAGGTGACAAGCAAGGTCTTTCAAAACAGAGGTATGATGGCTAGGGACTTAGAATAAGAATCAATAAAACCTGGTTTCTTATTCTACTTTTGGAAACATCAAAGATTTCAAGAAAGTTTTTATTTTCCTTGTACTTCTGCTTTCTCAATATCTACAAAAAACGAGATTATATTATTACCAATCTCTCTTCAAACTCTTAACATATTATAATAATACTTTTATCTGCATCAGCCGTACACAAATTAGAGTCCACAGGCTAAATGTGCCTGCCACCTGCTTTTGTAAATAAACTTGTTTTGGGACACAATCACGCCCATCTATGACATGCAGCTTAAGGCTGATTTTGCTACAAGGACTAAGTTGAGGAGTGGTGACAGAGACCATAGAGCCCAAATGCCTAAAATAATTGCTTTGAGGACCTTTATTTTAAAAAGTTTACTGATCAACAATCTACAAACCTCCTTCTCCACATACTCTCTTCTGACATCTCCAGAGGTCAGTCTCGTATCCTCACCTATTTTTTTTTTTTAAGCACCATTTAGAATGAACCAAAAAATACTATCCACTATCTGAATGGCAAAGGGATATTTCTTTATTGCTCCTCCATTACTATTCACTATAAAAGGTAAATGCCACAAAAGTTAACATCAAACAGAGTTGATAGTCATATCTTTTGGAGGTTATGAAATGTAGGGCTTAGGAGCATCAAACTCATAACTGCCTATGGAATCAAATTGAATGAAATTACAACTCTGAGCTCTTCTATTTATCATTCAACATCTCCTAAGCTATGAATGCATTGTAATCCTTAAAACAATACTATTTCTTGTAAAGAACTTATATTAATGCCAGGCACATAGTAGGTGCTCAATAAATTTGAGCTATTACTGTTAATTATGATAATATCCCTGGCTTTCAGAAAAGTGCCAAGTACATAGTAAACACTGAAAACTGTTAAATTAATGAATTAAAAGATTGAATTAATTACTATCAATAATTTCATTTTACCAGTTTCTCAGGCTAAAACCTCAGTCCTACCTTTAGTTTTAATATCTCCTGTAGACTTACAATCAAGTTCTGCTAATTATTTACTTGTAAACTCTATGAATCTGACCATCCAAATTTTTCTCCCTGGATCTAGAATTATCTCCTTTTTCTTCTACCTGAACAACTTATTTAGAAACTCACATATATCCCATAATTTCCACAATACTTTATGACAGAACTCTATGACAATTACCCAAAGAACAGATCTCTGCAGAAGGTTAGATTTTTAACCTACATGCAACAGACAGTTAGTTGCTGGAGCTTTTTAAGCAAAAAAAGGAAAACAGAAGCTGTGCTGAACTATTGATTCTTATGTATTCTCCAGGGTGATTTTCCATGAATTGCTAGAACACCAACAAGAAAATGATATAGAAAATAATACCTCAGCCCTTGCAGAAATGTCTCCAATGGATTATAATTAAGTCATATGCCCAAAGTCTTTTTGGAAGGAACTTCTGCAAGAGACCTCAATCTCAAAAGCCTCCTGACTATTCCAAACCACAATTTAAGGTACCTAATAATCTAAAGCTTCTGTGTCTAATGGTAGCATCTAGCTTCAGGTAGCTATTGAGCATTTTAAACATGACCAGTCCAAACTGAGATGTGCTGTCGCGTACAGATCCACACCTGATTTCAAAGACTTAGAAAAAAGCATCAGATATCTCATTAGTATTGTTTTATATTGATTATATGTTTAAATGATACATTTTTGGAGACATTTGGTTAAGTTATTTATATTTTCCTGTCTCTTTTTACTTTTTAAAATGTAGTTACTAGACATGTTAAAATACATATAGATTGTATTGTATTTCTATTTGACAGCATTGGCATAAAAGAGCTAATTCAAGGCCCATCATTAAAACCATTAGTATCTTTGAAACCACTCACTAAACAAAACAAAACAACTCAGCAATGATTTTGACAGAGCTTACATTTCCATTTCAGGGAATTTTTCTACTGTGGAAGCCAAAGTTATCCACACATACTTCCTCTTTATTTCCAGGACTGAGAGTTGAACGAGTAACTTCAGTTCAACCAGTCAGAGACCCCTACTGAGGACTTTGGAACTGGAGGGATACACAGGAACAACGAGGCAACAACTAATTCCCCTGGTGGGACTACCCTGGTGGAAGTAGCAGTACTTGTCCAGTGGCAGCAGTGTCTGTGGCAGCAACAGGAGAGAATTCTACTGACTGTACCTGTGGCTTGGCCTTGGCCATGTTCCTTGATCCTCTGACACCTTCGGTTCCTGCCCATTTCTTCACCTCACGCCCTAGTAATCTCATTGACCCTAGAAGCACCCAATATTCTTCTAATAAATTTCCATCCTGATTAAGCTTACTAAAATCAGTTTTTAATGCTTGCATCTGAGAACATTAAATAATAGAGCTAGAATATTTTACTATTTTTTCGTTTTATCAGAAAACAATGTCACATTCAGTGCCCCTTGTACAGTGGTTCTCACACTTGAATGTAAATCAAAATTACCTGGAATGCTTATTAATTCCCCGACTGCTGAGATGTATCCCCAGCATATTTACATTTTACTGCATCCATTTTTTTTTTTAAATGAACAACTGAAAATACTTATTTTGACTTCTCTTTTATTGTCTACTTTCCACCCATTATTGAAGATCCAACTCAACTCTCCTCCTTCATGATGCCTTCCCAAAAGATAGGGATCCCTCCTTACAGTGACCTAATTGCATATATTGTATGTAAGTCCTGTGAAAATTAATGGCCAACTGCTCCATTTTGCCTCTTGTGTTTTGTGGAATTTTTATAGGCACATGGGTGGGGTGTGTGTGTGTGTTAAATTACATGACCAGGAAGTATCATAGTCCAGTAGAAAAGAAATAGGTTTTGGAGTCAGAACTGGATAAAATTTCATCTCTACTCACTACTGACTGCAGTATTACTAATTCCTCTGAGCTTCAGTCTCCTCATCTTAAAACCAAGGATATTACCTTTGCTTTAAATAGGTATTTTTTTGTTGTTATGGTTTTATTTTTGAGACAGGATCTCCTTGCTCTGTCACCCAAGCTAGAGTGCAGTGATTGATCATAGCTCCCTGCAACCTTGACCACCTGGGATCAAGTGATTCTCCTGCTTCAGCCTCCTGAGTAGCTAGGACGAGAGGTGCATACCAAAATGCCTGGGCCACACCTGGCTTTTTTTTTTTTTTTTTTTTTTTTTTTTGAGAGATGGGGTTTTGCCATGTTGCTCAGGCTTGTCTCAAACTCCTGAGCTCAAGTGATCTGCCTACCTCTGCCTCCCAAAGTGCTAGGACTACCAGCATGAGCCACTGCACCAGGCTAGTATTTTCTTTCAACAGTAACATTTTGGACTTTTTGTTTGTAAAGATTAAGTATATTTAGTGGACATAAATCCTTAACACACCCGTGGTACAAAATGGGATGAATAAATTCTGGTTCTATTTCCCTTTGTTCCCTTTTGTAGGTCTATGATTTGATTCACCAACTAAACAATAGATTTAAACTTCAGTGTGCATAACAGTGACCAGGGAAGATTCTGAAGAATGTAGTTGCTCAGCCCTATTCAAGTGAGATGCCTGGCCCCAAAATTTCTACTTTTCCATGATTCCTATATGATTTCAGTCATGGGTGGTTCAGGCAACATTGTTTTGAGAAACTCTACAAAGCACAGGTGTAATAATTGTTTATCATGGTCCTAGTATACATGGGTCCTAGTATACATTTCTCACACATTGCTATTCAAAAGGTGCTACGTGATGCAGTTTTAACTATAATAACAATAATAACAGTAATCAATGAAAACCATATTAATAATTTTAGTATTATTGTTTTTGTTGTGGACTGCATTTACAGTAGTTCTCTACTAACCAAATTATTTCACTGTCCAGGTAACTCTACTAGTAGACCACATCAGATACAGAGCAAAAGGTTTCCAACTCCTCAGTGTATCTTACCGTAGTAAATATCTTTGAGACTTCAAAAATAAACGAACCTACATTTTCAATGACTGAAAGTTGTGTAATTACTCATCTCTTTACACATAAAGTAAAATCCTGATTTCTAAAACACAAAAACTTCACATTCTTTTATTAAACAAATACCTTAGATTATTTCTTTTGACAGCAAATGACAACAATATCCCAAGTACCATTTTAGGCAACAGAGATACACAAGACAGGCACATCCCCTGCTATAACGGAGTTTTCACTTTGGGGAAGGTCAAACAATAACAAAGGAAATAAATGCTTAATATAACTTATGTACAGAGAAAATAAAGCAGCTAGGTACAGAATAGTGGCTAGGTAATGAGTGCTAAGCTGTGTAACCCAGATGCCCCCCTTCAGAACTACATGACTTCATCTTACAGTTTCTAGAAGTGCTACTGGCTGATACATCCAATTATTTCACTCAGGGGAAGAGAGTCCCCTAGTCCGAGATCATGTCTCTTTCCCAGGGTCTCTCAGATCTTGCAGTCTGCATGCAATGGTTGATCAACATGAAGGTATAAAGGCTGCACTCTTGGCCAAGTCAAGACATCTCTGAGGGGCTACTCCAGTTCTAGAGCTCCCATGACTTGGCTGAACACTTTTTGTGACTGCATCACAGTTTGGCTTCTCCCTTGTCCTGATCCTGCTTTCTTCCCTTCCATATATGTTGATCCCCAAAAGAACTCCTTGCATACTCATCTCCTCATGGGGTCTGCTTTTCCTGGAACCCAACTGCAATGAACTGGAAATGGAAATTGAACGTCTGCTTTACTCCCTTGGCACTTCCTGACATACATGAATTTATTTTCATATTTCCCACTCCTGTTAGCCTTTATGCCTATAGAATGACTTAATTTATAAGTCAAGCTCCATAAATTCTTGTCTACCACTTTCTTCAGCTCAAAGGAATAGAATAGACTTTTTTTCCTCAAAGAAATATTCATTTCTTTTTCTAAAAATGTTTGTTAAATACAAATAATGACATATCTGTTGGAAAAAAAGGCAATCTGGATTATTTGAGACACTGTTCTGGGAAATCTTCTTTCACTCTATTTTGAAATATTTTAATAATAATCATTGTAAGTTAAATTTATAAAGCATTTGTCATGCATTCAGTATTACATGAAGTGCTTTTATATTCACTATTTCATTTTATCCTAAGAACAATTTATGAGTTTACAAATTATTATCCCATTATACCAAGAAGAAAACTAAAGTTTAATGAGTGTAAAATGTATCCAATGAACCAAATCCAATAGGTGATAAAATTTTAATCTAAACCCAGGCAGTGGGCACCTGACTCTTAACTACCATTTGCCTTTTATACAATTTAGAAACCATTGTGCAAGAGTTAAGTGCCATTTTATACATTCGGTTTTAAAAAAATTCAGTTCCTTTCTCTCACCTCAAAAAAGGCCCAGTGCATTTTATACTAATCATGAAAATAATGACAACTAGGTAGTTTTCAAGTGTGTCAATGTTAAATGCAACCTGCCACTTTTGTCTACTTTAAAAAGAAATTTTCCTTTTTATCCAGAGTGCGGCACTACAGTATCGGAATGCCATTTTTCATTCTGTTCTGGTTTACAATCAGTCAGATGATGTTAATATGCTAGTGCAGAATACAAAGACAAGTTTCCACCTAAGCAGTTGACCATTTGGGACTTTCAACCTCCTGTAATATAACTGCCAACCCACATAATGTTCAAACAAAGGGTAAAACTTCAAGGATTAATGTAAGACATTGCAAAAAGGCAAGTGACATAAAGGAGAGAGACACATATTTTGTACCATATTGTATTTTTTTATTACCCTTTCCAGAAAAAAAAAAGTGTTTCATTTTTAGCTATAGAGCAAAATCATATGGTTTGGTCATAACATGTTTATTCATCTTTAACCAATACATTTAATTAAGTTTATCATGGATATTTTAAAAATAGCTTTGAAAAAAAGTCAATTTATAAGAAAATATTTTGTTGGTAGCATTAGAACCCAGTTATTTCAGGTCAAACCACTGCAGGGAAGAAAGATTTCTCTCCTTGAGTTTTGATCTATACAGTTCTAAACTGAAGTCAAAAGGTCTCTCCCAGTATCATAATAGTAAACTGTACTTGATCTATAGCCCCCAAGGAAGAGAAAGTAAGTGGAAGCTGACTCCATTTTAGAAAAGGCTAGCTAACATCAGAAAAACTGCACAGTTTCAAAACAATCAGACATATCAATAGAAACTGAGATCATCTGATGCTCAACAAAATCAAAATCTGAGTTAGAAGCTAAATAAAAATAGATCCTCCAGCTTGGTAGTGTTGTTAGAAAGGTTAAGATAAACTGTTGCTAAGATTTAAAAATGATATGACTGTTTAATTTTATGTGTGCCCTAACAATAGAGGATTACACTAAAGGATGGGAATGGAAGAAAATCTCAGCTATTAAATTTGGGAAGGAAATTTCTAAAACTACATTTCTACAGAACTATATAGTCTCTCAAAAAATAATCTTCAGTTTTACATATAAATTAAGAACATTCTAAGTTTCTTATTTCAATAAACTCACCCATCACTCAAACAACTAGATTGGATAAAATGGAATGTACAATATCTAGAGTTGCCTTCAATATGATTGCTTTTTCTTGTTTCTCCTGAAATATGAATAAATTCCAGAAGAAATTATAGTACCTCTGCTTCTGGAATTCTGTGATAATTGCAGCATGTGTAAAATCCAACTAAGGTCTACACTTAAAATATAAATAATAATATACATTTTTTTAACTGGTGCCTGTCTTTCAAGGAGCCCGTATTAATAGGAGAAAACAGGCAAATAGTGTTTAACGGGCTTTTTCTTAAGTAATATAAGCCCATTGTTACAAAGGCATTATTATGAGCTGACTTATGCCCCCCACAAAAAAAAATCCATATGCTGAAGTCCTAAATCCATTACCTCAGAATGTGACAATTTTGAAGTTATTACTAAAAATGAAGTCGTTAGCATGGTCCCTAATCCTATTTGAATAATAACCTTATAAGAAGGGGAAAGTAGGCCAGGTGTGGTGGCTCACGCCTACAATCCCAGTACTTTGGATGGCCGAGGCAGGCAGATCACTTGAGGTCAGGAATTCGAGACCAGCCTGACCAACATGGAGAAACCCCATCTCTACCAAAAAAAAAATATACAAAATTAGCCGGGTGTGGTGGCGCACACCTATAATCCCAGCTACTCGGGAGTCTGAGGCAGGAGAATTGCCTGAACCCAGGAGGTGGAGGTGGAGGTTGCGGTGAGCTGAGATCATGCCATTATACTCTCCAGCCTGGACGACAACAACGAAATGCCGTCAAAAAAAAAAAAAACAAAACAAAGAAAGAAAAGAAAAGAAAAGAAAAGAAAAAAAGAAAAGAGAGAAAAGAAAAGAGAAAAAAGAAAAGAAAGAGAAAAGAAAAGAGAAAGAAAGAAAAGAAAAGAGAAAGAAAGAAAAGAAAAGAGAAAGAAAAGAATAGAAATAATAAAAGAATAAAGAAAAGAAAGAGAAAGAAAGAGAAAGTAGGGTATAGGCACTTATAGGGGAATATCATGTGAAGAAACAGGCAGAAGACTGCTATCTACCAGTTAAGGAGAGAAGCATGGTGATAGCAGACTTCTGGCTTCTAGAACTGCGAGAAATTAAATTTGTTTTTCAACCCGCTCAGTCTGTGGTACTTTATTATGACAGCCCTAGCAAACTAATATAAGCATGTAGACAAAGTCAGCCATTAAATGGCATAATTACATAAAGTTGTTCATTCCAGGAGTTATCTGAGAGCAAATGATTCCAAGCAGAGCATTTGCTAATTGTTCTATTCATGATCTAAGCAATTAATTTTACTATATAGTCTTCATTTAGGTTAATATTTGCTTAAAATTCAGAACTCTGTGTTTCCTCCTCTATACTATACCTCTCTCAAGGGTAAAAATCCCAATACTTATTAATCTTTGTATGCTGAGTACCTAGAACAGTGCCTGGCACTCACTAAATGCTTTCAGAATTAAATAGCCCATGAAATAAACAAGCAAATACATGTTTGGCTGAATAGTAGCAGCAGCAGAAGAATTTCAAGTTGAACCTAGATAATTACAATATGAATTACTTGTTTACCATATTCACTGTCACAATGTGAATAGTGTTCCTCAGGGCCCTGTGTAGGAAAAATGTGATTCAATGGAAAGATTACTCAGTGTGGAGCTAGCTGTTATGAGTTCTAGTGGCAATGCCATAGTCTGAGATAATAACTTCCCTATCTTCTTAAGTGTACACTGGTGATATCTGCCTTTCCTACCTCACACGTACTGAACATTTACTCTTCGAGAAAGAGAAATAAACAAGATAATGCAATTGAACATACTTTGTAAAACATCTTTTATAAGATTTGACATTTCTGGGACCAAACCCAATGTTTTGCTATTTCTGGAAATCCTTCATTTTAAAAAATGGAAGGCATATATGATCAAGGATGTGTGACAGAAAATAAATGCACTGGACCATAAATCAAGAGGATACATGAATTCTTATGCAGTTTCCAGTGCAATATTTATGGTCGGGGTCCAACCACACCTAGCATGAAAATGAAAGAAAATTCAAAAGTGCATTGAGAACTACTAACTTCTATAAATTTCTAGACATTACTATTATTAATTTTCTGAATTCTTTTGTAGGACAACAAATTAATAATATAAATATAATCACTCATGAAGTTGTAAAATATAACCAAAAGATTACAAGTGTGAAATAATAATAATAATGCAATGCATAAAATGTGAAAGCTTGGCTATGTTGTAAGTAAACACGAATATCGAGTTTGGTTTAATTGTTCTGAATATAACCAAAAAATGTTTGGTAGAACTTTCTAAAGTTTTCTCCTCCTGTCTTATGAATTCACAACGCTCAAGGCCTGGATGTCCAATGCAATACTGCTTTCCATGATTTAAGCATTTACATGCAAATAAGTTTACCCTAGGAAAAATCCATAACTGTTTCAACATGTTAATATCAGTTGCTTATAATTGTGTCTCTGTTTTGCATGGTTTTATGTCTTTTCACTTCGGATTCAACATTATTTTTTAAAAGGAAAAGATGTATGGTTGAAAAATTTCTCAGCAAAAATTTCTTTGTGCAGTTAGCCCTGTAGGATGGCATTACCCATGTGTTTAATTACTCACCTTTGAACCCAAATGTGGATATTATAATAAAATATTAACGATAAAATATATTGCCCTATTAATGGCCAAAGTTCTAACTATGAACATTTGTAGCTCCAGTCCGTGATAAATCTATGTGTATAAGCTATTGATTCCAGGCTTGACAAACCTTAGCAAATTCTGAATTCAATTAATATTTGTTGAAGACACCTTATGTACAAAATATTACCCAGCCATTATCTTTGTAGAACTTATAATTCAGTGAAGATAAGGATATACGCAAGTAACAATACTCCAAAAGATAATGTATTTCATTTTTTTTTCACATGGAATTATAACTTCCTTTCTAGAATGAATATACTTCTTGGCAGAGTGCTTATTTTGCATGTATAAAAGACATTCTTCTGTGGTACTAAAACCACAGCTAGAATTCATCACGTTTTAAAGATACTGTTAATAAGCACCACTTATTGCATGGCAGGCATACCTTAAACCCCAGGTACACCTAAAACCATTCTGGGGGATATAAATTATTTTTCACGTCACGGATGCAGAAACTCATTCTCAGTAAGGCTGCACAACTTACCTAAAGGTATCATGAATAGGACATGTTAGAAGAGATTCAGTAGACCCACTTCCTCTGGCACATACTCTCATCCACAATGCTACACTGACATCAGTAAAGGATGATTTATATTGGTTCTTACAGCTGCATGTATATCTACAATTATCTCAAAATGAAGATGTTAATTTAAAAAAGCAATTAGTCTGATAAAATAACCACTCAGGTTATTTTACAGGAATGCAAAGTAGCCAGAATTGGTTTTGCTTTCCATAAAAACAGTAATTTTAGCCCAGCTAAACGAATATGCTGCATTCTAATGTCGCTGAGATTCTATCAAAGCCCCTCCCTAGAAAGCACAGCAATATATATCTATCTATCTTTTCTCCTTAGACCATTCTTATTTAATTTAGAACTTTCTGAAAGATTCTCTCAGAAATGAGCAGTTTATATAAAGACAAGGGATACTAAGACACAAGAGATAAAAATAATAAAAGTTAACAAGCATAATTACTGAAATACTTGACCAAGCTGGCTGGAAAATACTTTAAGGGTATTTTCCAGATACTAGCATTCCAAAAATCTAAATCAGATTTTTGTACACCAAGCTACATTATAAGCAGTACACTTGCTGTAACTAAGTTGCTTCAAATACAAATACATCCAATAACTATGAGAGTAAGCTAAAAATTCAATGCAAACAAGCCAACAATGATACATAGCGGTAGTTTAAGACTAAATAAATACATACCACAATGCACATTTAAGATTAACTCTTACATCCTCAACACAAGCTTCAAGTAATAGTACTATCATGGGTTTCACAAAGTTCATAATCCACAGATCTGAATTGCTTCACCCCCCACCCTAAAAAGAGAAGGCAATTCAAAAATCAGGTTAAGTATGAGTGGGAGATTTAAGCTAGTTTTCCTTCCAAATAGAGAATGAAAATGGTGCTAACCTGAAGAGAGAGAAAAGAGCTGCTTGTATACATACTCATCCTTATGTGGGCTTTCTTTTATACATCTTTTGTATCATTACCTCATACTGCTTATGTAGCCAACATAAAAGGGATATGTTAATGTTTCCTTATCTGAGCCAGCCACAAACCTTTACACAGTGGCAAGAAAGAAATGATTCTGCAGCAGTATGATGGGTATCACAGACTTTCTTCCACCCTGCAAGACTAAGAAGTCTGTAATAAGTTTAAATAGGAGGTAGTTTACAATCCTTACTTTTCCTGGCACATGTGAAAGTAAAATTGAAGAAAAAGGTAAGGCAACAGTTACCAGATTCTTGCCTAAAAATCTTTGACAGGATTTCCTCCCATTCCTCATCTAATAAACGTATGAACATGTTCAATTAGCTACAACATGAGGTAAGTTCACCAAGGCATTGCAAAGCATTTTAGGCACTTTAGATCCATTTAGGTTAGCAGAGCCTCTTTTCACAATCACATGTTATCTCTGTTCCTGTGCATGACACGGTGTGACTGAGGTTTGCATTTTCCAAAGTGAAAAATGTGATTCACAGCCCAGGGGGGAGATCTGTCTTATGATTCTTAGATTTCAAATTAAGAGATTTCTTTGGACCTTTGATTCTTGTGATATAATCATTACCTAACACATTTTTAGTGAGTGGCTTTATCTTGACCTTACTGAACACAGCAACCATCCAGGTCTCTATAAATTCCTGTCACTAAAGGTGTATGTACAAACATCCTGAGGTCTTCAGCAAGCAATCCCAAATTATAAGCAAATCTGAGTTACTTATTCACTTTAAAACATATTCAGTAGATAAAAATTTGGAGTCATACATAGTTTTCCACAAACAGCTATTATGTGTTTTCTGTTCAAGTCCCTCTTTCCATTAGACAGCAGGTTCCTATCACATTTCAGTCTAATTCTATAATCTTTAAGTCACTTTCAAGTTATTAAGAGTCACTCAAAATCCATTTTAAAACCTCATTTTCCTATGTGAATGGAAGCACTCCTCCTGCCCTCCAAGCCCTGGAGTTCGACATGGAGGGACATGAGGCCTCGTCTTATGTCACCATGTCTTTGTTTCTAGGTGGTTCCTTATTCCACCGAAGATAAGGTAAGAAGAAAGAGGAGGGACAAAAGATGTTGAGTTCTCTGTGCAGGCAGTAGCCAAGGAAGCTGCATTTGTTATACTCTTTTCCTTCTGTCTCAAGCAAATTTCTGGTGTGGGAAGTCTGGTTTAGCTTAAATCCACAGGCCTGCCAGAGCTTCTTGCTACTGGAATCTCTTCATTCAGTGCATGTCCCCCTATCAGAAAAATGGGGCCATTCACTCATCTGTGCCATGCCAAGTAACAGAAGCACAGGCTGTGCCCTTGGCACTGCCTCTCTGAATTCCACCATGTCTCCTGGACCATGACCATGCCCAAGCAGCATCAGGTTGTCATCCAGGTCAGTGACTCAGAAAATTTCATACAAAATACAATCACTTCTCCCTGATTTATTGTTGCAGTCTCCGTATATTTGGTAGCCCTCCAAGTACAGGAGATGTGCCCAATTTGAATTCACGATGTCCTGATATAATTGCTTACTATGTGCCAGACCCTGCCATCACAACAATAGAATGTGGGGATCAACCCTATGTCCTCAGACTGTAGCACTATCCCCCCTTCTTTGTTGCAGTCATTCACTATCCACTTCAAAATGTTAGATCTTGTCTCCTGATCACTGTTTTCAAAACTACTTTTGTCATAACTCATGGTGATTTTAATATGCAATTAGTCCTTCTACAGTCCTGTTCCTTCACTCCTTTAACTAGAGCAATCTTACTCTCCATCCTACCTCAGCCACACTCTCATCTTTACACTCTCAGATTAACTGAGCAAATGAGTGTATCTTTTCCCAAATCTCAAACATCTCACTTTCCAACCTCTGATCTTTCTTGCTCACATGTTCTACTACCAGGACTGAAATCATTCTTGATCTCCCTCCTCCCCACATTTCAGTTCCTTCTTATCCAATATAAATTCCATGGGCAATCATTCTAATCACAAACACATACACAGCCTCCATTCCCTTGCCTTTTTCTTGCATGATCTTTTTTTTTGGTTGGCCAGACCATAGCTCTGTTAACTTCAATGCTCCATCTGCTTCTCACTAGCATCCGCTCTACTGAATGTGGAAAGAGAAACATAGTTATACTGATTATTGGGTTTTTATATTACCTTGGTTTGAAAACCAGATTCTCCAACTCCCCATCCGCATTTTCCAACTGAGTAATCTTAGCCAAGCTATGAAAATTCTCTATATCTCAGTTTCTTCAGTTTCTTCATTTACAAGGTGAAGAAAACATCAGTATGTATTTCAAGCAGATACAGTAAGGATTAGAGTTAATGTATGTAAAGCAGTGCTCCACACTTAGTATTGATAAATGTTGGCTGTTGATGCTGCTATTATGAAAAATACTTTTCTATCTTTGAAAAACACAAACTCAATCCAAGAGACACAAATACCTTATAAAAATTTAATTACCTCCAAAATATGATAGAAATCTTGATAAGAAGGAAATGAATAGACTGTATTCATTTAAATTAAATTGTATTCATATTCATTCAATTAAATTGAATAAATAATGTATAATAAATTATACATTATTAAAACCTTAAGGAATGATTTAGTTACCATGGTTTCAATAGTATAACAATATCCATCAGGCATGTTGTCGTCAAACTAGAGACTCCCTTATTGTTTTTATCACAATCTTAATTTTAAAAATGCAGACAATAACAGAGAACATCAGGAAAACATATAATCAATGACTCTTTACCAGAAACAATCATGATGCAGTCCTTGGAGTACAATAGTCTTCTATGCCTGTGCTGTTTAATATGATGTTGCACTTATTTAATTTAAGCAAAATTTGAAATTCAGTTCCTTAGTCACACTAACCACATTTCAAATGCTCAATAGCCATTTGTTACTCATGGCTACCATACAGGAAAATACAGATATAGAAAGAACATTACCCTCATTGCAGAAAGTTCTACTGAACAACACTGTTTGCACTCTTTATTATACAAATTTAATTTAAAAATTGGATAAATTGAAGTTATACATTTGTTTGTGATCCTCTATATTTAATTATGATATAGTAAGTGTATTTCAATGTCAATAGATATATTTTCTGCTATATCATGTATCACGTTGTCAGAATGCATTTTCGGTTCATTATATAGTCTCCATCAACTTGCAAAAAAAAAAGTTGCAACTATAAACTTATCATCAAATCTTTATGGGTATGAGATATTTTCGTTAAAAAATACATTTTAGAAGAAATTCTCATGCATTGATTTGTTAGATCAAATAACATGCATAGTTTTTAATCTCTGGATGTATATTTTCAAGTCTTTTGCAAAGACTCATTTGAATCTATAAATCTATATTTCACATCACATACATTCTTTCTAACATAGATACTTGTTATGTATTCCAGTAAAACAACAGCCTACCTAGGAAAATAACAACATAGGATATAAGAAATAGTATAAAACAGGAGTATACAAAAATGGAATAAAGTCTCAGAGCAGCAGCTGTTTAAGAGAACTAAAAAGCAACTGAGACCAAGAAGCCAATCAGCTCCATGATGACTTAAAGAAGGTACCTGGAATGAATTCCAAGAAATAAAGGAAGAAGCTGGACAATGTTAGCAAGATGATAAAAGATCCTCTGTTAAAAAGAATTCCAGAAAAACTTCTAAAAATCGACATATCATACATGAAGCAAGCTAAAAAGTATATTATGGAATTAAATCATCTATAGAGTATAAGAAAGGAACTTTCATTTGCCCTTAACCCAAGGAATAATTAAAAACAGATTTTTGGGATACACAGTATACAACCATATCACAAATTTATCAGTAGAACATGTTAACAAAGAGCAATCTGTTTTCAGGTCATGAAAATATAGAAGCTACAACAAATGAAAAGCTATAGTACAGCAAACAGACACATAACCCAGTAAATTATGTGTGTTATCTTGTAAGTAATATTTTTCTGCATGCAGGCTAAAAATATTTCCAATTTCTTTCCAAAGATCAAGCATGTAAAAATCCTATGCAGAAAAACAAAATTTGTTAATTTGTGTAGGTACATGAGTCTCTGTAAGCAAATATGCATGTTTTAAGCAGCTTGAGATTTAACTACTGTGAATTTCAGGGACTGCGTGGAGGTGGAAATCAAGAGACCAAACCATACAAACCCCACATAGCAATGCATCTATATTTATACCTCATAGGTATTCTGTTTTGCCTTATTATTGGGCATTTTTTAAATGGTCTATGCATGAAAGAGCAAACCGCACAGGAGGTATATTTCAATGGGTATGGCATGAAAAGTTTTGCATATGCTGTTGTTTCAAGTGTTATCGTTGTATGATTTCTCTTTTACTATACATTGATTTTTTTAAGGAAAGCATTTTACAGTGGATATTTGAAGTGAGGCAGCAAATAATGAGGGCAAATCTAAGAAAGGTGAGGAGATAGAAGAGGCCAGACACAATGTTGTCCTTGGCTATAGAAACTTCTGTCTGAATGAGATTCCAGCAGGTCTTCTGTGCTAGAATTCTGTTTCCCAACTGATCATCTTTACAGCTAAGATTTCAAGGAAATATAAAGATATGGTTGCAAGTACTGTATCAATACTAGATAGGTGGATAATACATAGAATGCAAAGTGTTATGACCTAATTCCTTAAGAGATGGCAATAGAGGAATCTATGACAAATCAAAGACAATGCTATTCAAATGGGGAATTTCTGAGTTTAGTCAATTCAAAGTTATTAGATAGACAGATAGATGATTGAGTGATAGAAAGATAGATAGATAGCTCTGAACATTTTACAAAGTAGATCCAAGGTGAAATATTTAAACGAAAGAATAAGATATTATCATATATGAAGAACGGGAGGTTTGAGTGATAATAAAATCAGAGTCTACTATTAAGTGAGTAAAACATTTACTATCCTAAAAATACCCTATCTTCAGTATGTATAGGAAACAAGATAGCAAGTTATAATAAAACATACACTTTACTGAGCATATTAATTATATGAAAAAGTGCAAGAATAAGCATTAGCCATAAAAAGAAAATTCCATCATTGATTATCAAGAAGTTCACATACATAATTACATAGTACTTTTCCTGTCTTAACACAATAAAGCTTTCAGATGGGAAGAAAAATAGACCAGAGTATATCATTATCTCCAAGTCTCCAAGTGAACTTGAATTGTTTTTAAGTTTTAGTAAGTTTATAAGGGAGAAAACACAAACTGAAGAGTAGTTCTGAATTATAGTAATAAATCCACTAAGAAATATCTGTGGTTGGTTGTGAACAAGTTTTCTCACAGACCCTCTACTACCTTTCAGTTAGATGCAAGACATAAATTAATGTCACTTATTATCAAGCAAATACTTTTATAGTCTTAGGAAATTCTTTTTAATGTGTTGAGTTTAAGGTGACTTTGAAACATTCCATTTGAAAAGTTTAGAAAACTTGAAAGTGCAGACATAAATTCTTAAAAGTATACAGTTATGTCTTTACAGTATTTTATTTACATTTCTACTATAGCATTATATCAGTCAGGATATGCTAGGTTATGCTGAACTAACAAAATCCTAAAATCCTAGTAACTTAAAGAAATAAAAACTTATTTATTGTTCCCTCAATATATTCATATTAGGTCAGCAGGTCTTAGGTCATCAGGTCCTCTGTTCCAAGTTATTCTCTCAGGGTCACAGGTTAACAAAGGCTTCACCATCTGGAATACTGTTTGTTTCTGTGACAAGGAAAAGGAACCTTAGCAAATCACACACCAACTTTTAACATCTTCTGCCAGAAGTGATAAGTGACATATCACTTTCATTCACATTTTATTGGCCACGGCCAATAACATAACTTCTGGAGTAACCTAACTTCAAGGGGGTGGAGGATTGCAATCCTTCCAGGTGAATCAGAAGGAGAACAAGAAATATTAGGAAACAGATTTAAACATTACAAGCATTCAATATGCTATATTTTAAATGGTCTATTTTTCTCTTTTTCAGTTACCTTTGAGCTCCTGGAAAGAAAATGTTGAATTATATCCATATTTCCAAAGTTTGTACCTTATGCAGTCCTGGGAACTCAATAAATATTTGTTGAATGAATAACAGGGACAGTCAGCAGTGTCAAATATTTCAGCATGTTGAAGAAGTAACACTGAAAAGAGACTTTTGGATGTGACACAAAGTTCACTTGTAATAACTGAAAAATTATCTCAGAAATATGACAAATTGAGGTGAGGAAATGAAGACAAAGCATTGATACTGCCCTTTCCAAAAGTCTAGCAGCGATTCCAAGGAGAGGTTTTCCAGACCTCACCATTGTTGAGACCAGTCCTAAATTTCATCAATATGCCTAAGGTGGCAGAGCCTCTGCAAATATTCAAGGAAGACAGCTTCATTTCTGAACAAAATACAACTGTGTTCAAAAGTTGCATTCTGCAACTTCAAGTAGCAGCCTGAACAAAGTTGTTCTACATAGATGACAATAGAGCAGGTCTGGTGGGAGATCAGACGGAAGGAGACAGCGAACTTTTAAGAGAGAGGATGAGTAATTGATGAAATGTTTAGGCAGCACCCCAGGAGGAAGTGGGATAATAAAATAAGTGGGCATTGGGACAGTAATCCTTTTGAGATGAGGAGATTTGAATCAAAATGGTGATAAATAGAGCTGTGACTTGTAATAAAAGAGAAATTTTGGAGATGTGCTTCCCTAATGGTCTTTATTTCATCTGAGAAGAAAAATCTGATAATATTTTGAGTGTGGAGCGGGCATTGGACAGAGGACTTAAAAAGCGAGGAAAAATTTAGAACGGCCTTTACAGTAACAGAGCTACCAGGGATTATAATGACTGAACAGCACTGATAATGGATGCCTAGTTGGGGCTTAAATGTTAAATGACAAAAGAAAACACTCGCCTCCACAGTTACTGGAACCATCTGTATGACCTAGTGTCTAGATATCATAACCCTATAAGTCATCTGGTTACATAGCCAAGCCCACTACCAAGGAAATTCAAGTAGATGATCCCTTTCTGACGTTAGTCAAAAAGTATACTGCCTTGACTACCTGTATTAAAAAATAATAATAATAATAATAAAATTTAAAAAACTTGATAACTACGATTGATTATTTTAACTTAATTACTGGGAACAAAATGAAAATGCAATGTTGAATAACATCTCAGTGGCCATTTTAGATCTACTATCATTATTAATGCTAGGAGGAGGCTGGAATTGATTCGATTAACTTAAAATATACACAGAAGTATTATTATGCAACATTTAAGAGGCTTTTCTGTCTTGTAGAATCTAATATCACCTAAAAAATGAGGTGTCTCATAAAAGAAGAACAAATAAGATTTTTAAAAAGTTTGCATTTTGTTCAAAAATGAAGCAAAGTCTTCCTCGAATATTTTCAGAGGCTCTGCTACCTTGGGCATATTGATAGAACTTAGGACTGGTTTCAGCAATGGCGATTTCCAGAAAAGAAATGTAACAATACTAATGACAGGACCCTTTTAGGTCCTCTATATTTATTAATATATAATGATAACAGAGCAATCATTGTAACTCATTGTGTATCAAGATTGGTATCTACTATTTAAATGTACAGAAATAGTTAAACTCTGAAAAAACAGCCTTGGTATTGAGAGTCACATCAAGAAGAAGTGGAGCTGAAAGGAAGGGTAAAATGATGAATTCAGTTTGAGAAGATAATGGGAATGCCAGTTAAAATGATAGGAAATAATGTCCTATGCAGATAGTAAATCTCTCATTGGTAAGGAAACTAGTTATGAAACATATGTAAACAAATGAATTTATAATATCATTTATATTGCTAGGCCATATGACTATTTTTTTAAACCTGAGTTATAAGAGGGAATTAGATATACATATTAAAGGCAACATAATGTTCAATAAAAGGTAATTTTAATGTATAATTGAGTTCTTACAGGTATGTACAGAGTCACTTTTTAAACATGAATGGGAGGCTAGAGCAAAGCTGCAAATAAGAAACAGCTTCAGCTGGGATTACCGTGCTTATTAAAGCTGCAGGCACTTGACTAGCTTAAAAAATATCCTCTTCATTTACATCAGGTATAACTCCCAATGCCATCCCTCCCCCGATGTAAATGACGAGTTGATGGGTGCTGATGAGTTGCTGGGTGCAGCACACCAACATGGCACAAGTATACATATGTAAGAAACCTGCACATTGTACACATGTACCCTAGAACTTAAAGTATAATAATAATAATAAAATATCCTCTTTGGTAACGGTTCTGATGTTTTCTTGGAAAGTATTCACAGTTTAATTCTTACAACTTGTCTCATTTGCTGAAAAACTTCAGGAACTAAGAAGCCAAATGCTAAATAAACCACAGCTAGTAATGAAGAGCATTCTTTCTTTAAAATATGTGCCTGGTACTTATATTTATTTGGGCCAAACTCCTGTAATTATTTTCCACGAAGGTATGCCAAGCCATCCTCAAACTAGCCTCTCAATGACTTCCAAACTATTTCAGTTTGTATACACACATTATACTCCCGTCCACACACAGACGCACTCATGAAGTCAGTGCCACAGGTTTAGTTCCAAACACAATAAAGATAGCACAGTACTTGGCAGTATCTTAAAGGACATGCTCCACTGTGTTTTCTATATACTTGACGATAATCATCCAAATTTTAATAATATATTACTATTATCATTTCTTAGACTCAATTTATTAAAACCTTAGTAAGAGCCAGCTTCCAAGATTCATGGCTGTTTATTTTAGTAATAAAGTAATGACATGAAGTCTTAAAAAACTCTTTCAAGTTGGAACAAACACCAATGCCCTCATATGCCCTATTCGCAGTAGGGAGCTCGAAGGGTGCTTTGTGTTGACATACATTGTCTCACTTCTCTGTTCATGCTTTAACTGTTAGAAACAAAGAAACAACGCTTCAACTTCAATGTTTAGACTCCCCTTTAGTGGGAATTTATGAAACAGAAATGAATAACTGTATTCCTACGAGATGCTATTAATCGAGGCAATCACTCGGTTGGCACATTTATGTTTCCTTCAGGTTATGAAAATTGAGAGCCTTCTAATATTATTTGATTATGTGACCCCTCTAGAGATTAATCACTATTATTACCCAAACTTTTTATTATTCTGAAACACAAGGTCGATTATTAAAATATCCCATTTCATTTATGAGGATAAAAAGTTGCAGCCTTTGCTGCTCAAAACAGAACTAGTTGATGTTGCATCACAAACACATCTGGGAAAGTAGTTAAGTTGCCAGGTTTTGAATTATCAAAGGGATGATGTGAAAACAAGTTCATTGAATAACACAGAATTTCCAAACTCAGCTAATGGACGAGATGATTCATTGTTCTGACGTGGCAAGACCAAATAGAAAGCCAACAACTGGGAAGGACAAAAATGCAGAGACTGGAAACTTTCAAACTTGGGCATGGAAAGCAAGCAATTTGCTGTAATCAGAATGTAATAAGTAGCATTAATTTATAGGAAGATGTCTTTTAGAGTACCAAATTAGCCTAATCAATTTAGAAACTTATTAATGGCCCTGACAATTTTCCTTAAGGACCACATCAAGGTACAAAACTGTTAACGTCACTTCAGCATTCGCATAAAAGTAGGTTATCTTCACATCAAATCTGACGATGGTTATGAAGCCTATCTTGGATGCATTTTGAAGCAGTTTTCAAATTAAGTTTCATTAGTGCTCCCTTAATACTGTCATTTATTGATTGTTCTCATCTCCCTTCCATTCATGTAATATCATTTTCCTCCAGTAAATCATTCCAATGTATGATAGACTTAGCAGAAGCTATTTCTCTGTATATGTGGAAAGAGAAGGAAACTATTCAGGGAAGCAGAGAGAACACCAGGCTTTGAGTCAAAAATAGTTCACTATTTAATGTTGCCACCCACAAATTACTTGATCTTGGAAATCACTTGACCTTAGTTTTGCTTCCTTATCTAAAAAAAGAAAGTAGCCAATAGTAATGCCAACCCACCAAATTTGTGGGAAGAAACAATAATTCCAACAGTAACTTTTGTGTTCTGTGAAATACTGCTTCAACGTAAGTTTTTAGTATGTGAACTAGTAGGAAAAAATAAACACATTTTGCTTTAAATAGACATAGAAATGTAAATCCCATCATTTCTAATGGCAGACTTTTTTATTATTAGTTAGAATTATATTATTAATATATTAATATGGATGTATGCTATTTTTTTCAAATCCTTTATGCCTGCTAAAAATTCTGAATTATGGAAACTTTTACTTTTGTTAAGGGCAACTTTTAAAGAAAGGAATTCTTTTTCCTGGCTTTTTTTGTAGTGGTTCTTCAATTCTTGAAAATTTAAATTAAAAACACATGTTCTAATTTACGATCTAAAATGAGAAAACTCTTTATCATCTCTTTAGATTAACGTGTATTGATTTTTATTTATGAAGGATCAACGTGGAATATATTGGTTTAGACATAATTTCTGAATAATTAAAAATTATGCCACTAATTAATAAAAAAATTGTTACAGATCCAACTGTTCACCAAATTCCATAGGAACTAAAAAACTGTATATTGACAGCAATTTTCTAAAGTCAAACTCTTCTTCATGAGGTCCTAAAATACTTTTTTAACTCAATCTACTAGAAGCTGTCAATTAACCAGTAATTGAGATGTATCTACTTTATTTGGGAGAGAACAAATGGAAAGCCATATCAAAATCATATCTTACAGAATATAGGTTTGAATACTTCTTTACTTATCTTTCCTACTCTTAAGGAAATTTCTCTTTATCATGAGCGTTTCAATGCTTAGCTTTTTAAACTTTTTAAAAGTGTCATTCAAATAGAGTACTGCATAGATTATATTTATACAACTCAATGAATTTTTTCAAGGGAACACTCCTAGATGACAGAGTATTACGCTGTTTTTAAGGCAAATTGCAGAATATGTTTAGACTCTGGATAGCTATTCAACTCAATTTTCTACAACCTCTATGTCCACCAGGCAGCAGAATTTAATTACTTGTTTCACAAATGTTTGGGGGCACCAACTTTGTACAAGGCACTGACAGGCATTGCAAGAGGCAGAAAGAGTTATAACAAAACAAAATCTCTACTGTCACAGAACTCACTGTCGAGATTACTGATGTTCTACCAGATCAGCAAAGAACTGAATTATCAAGGGAAGTCCACCTTAAATCACTGTACCCTACTTATTACTTCTCAATAAGTTCCTCTCTGGAGAACCTGAGAAATTGATATTTTCCAGGCAAGAGAGTATATCTCTGAGATGGCAGTAGAGGGCAAGGTCTACCGCTGCCTGGACCTTGACCACTACTGCCATCTTAGAGGTACTCTTTCTTTCCTGGAAGGAATCAATTTTCTCAGATTCCCCAAAGAGTCAAGCAGATCCCAGCTTCTAAACCATCACAAAGTCTATGAGCACTCAGAATTTGTCAGAATACATGAGCTCAAGCTTACTGGCCCGCACCCACTGTCAAAAGCATCATTAAAAGGTGCAAAACGGATAGGGCATTGTCTAAGAGGTATGTAGCCCCCTCATCATTCTAGAAATTAAAATGTTTGAAGTCAGACAAGGAGGCATCCAATAACTAAACTTCTTTATATTCTGTAAGTATGATTCCTGTTCAAATCTTTGCTACAATAACAAGGATATTGCTCACTGGACCATTCAATTCCTTCTTTATGAAGACTCAAGAGAAACATTTTTTTTTTTCAGATTCAGTACCAAGAATGTTTTTTTTATCTGGAAAAAAAATAGTCTTCTGATTATATCTGCTCTTTGGGTCTAATGGCTGTTTAAAAACTTATGGTTAAATTGATGGACCAAGTCTGGTGAGTGTGTATTCTTACAGAACACAGGTTTGAGTACTTCTTTACTTAACTTTTCTATTCTTAAGGAAATTTCTCTTTACCATGAGTGTCTCAATGCTTCACTTTTTAAACTTTTTAAAAGTATAATTCAAATACAGGGTACTGCATAGATCATATTTATACAACTCAATGAATTTTTACAAGTGAACACTCCTAGGTAACCAACA
Source organism: Chlorocebus sabaeus (assembly GCF_047675955.1). NCBI lineage: Eukaryota > Metazoa > Chordata > Mammalia > Primates > Cercopithecidae > Chlorocebus > Chlorocebus sabaeus. The sequence goes on from NC_132918.1 coordinate 67,749,784, forward strand.
CCCCAAAGCAGGAAACAGAACATTTTGGCATCTTACCTTCTCCCTCAACATTAACCACAATGTGCTTATGAGTTAGCTTTGCTTAATATTGAACTGTACTTAAATGAATCACGCTTTATGGGGTTTCTACCTCTTGATGCTCAACATTGTTTGTGATAGTATTCATATTCTAGTCTGTAATTATAGTTATTTCATAATCATTCTAGGCTCTTTTTTTTTTGGAATTTGATTTAGTGATCCTTTACATACTTTTAAAGTCATCTTAAACCCATTATTTTAAACAAAGGTTTAGAATAGGCAATGAGTTTGGGGATATGACATCAAAGGCACTGGCAACAATGACAAAAATAGACAAATAAGACTTTATGAAAATTTAAAAATTTTGTGCAAAAAAAGACATAGAAACAGAGTAAAAGATAACCACAGAGTGGGAGAAAATATTTACAAATCATATATCAGATTAAGGATTAATATCCAGAATATACATGGAACTCCTAAAATTCAACAAACAGCCTGATTAAAAATGGGCAAAAGACTTGACTAAATATTGCTTTAAATGAGATATACAAATGGCTAGCTAGCACATGAAAAGAGACTCAACATCCCTAATCTTTAGGAAAATACAAATCAAAACTACACTTAGATACCACTTCACCCCCATTAGGATAGCCACTATCCAAAAAAATAGAAACTATGCATTGGGGAAGATGTGGAAAAATTAGAAAACTTGTAGGCTTTTGGTGGAAATATAAAATGTACAGCCACTGTAGAAACAGTATGGCAGCTCCTCAAAGTATTAGAAATATTATGTCATCTAGCAATTCCACTTCTGAGTGTATTCCAAAAGGACTGAAAAGTAGAGTCTTAAGGGATATCTGTTCACTCATGTTTATAGCAACATTAAAGCGAAGCAGCTTTATACAACAGCTAAACCAAAGCCATCTATGGACAGTTGACAAGAAATGCAAAATGTCACATTTACACACAGTGGAATATGATTTAGCCTTAAGAAGGAAGGAAATTCTGACACATGTCACAACATGGATGAAACCAAGTTATGTGAAATAAGCCAATTACAAAAAGACAAATACTGTATGATTCCACTTATATGAGGTACTTAAAGTAATCAAACTCAATCATAGAGACAGAAGATAGCATGGTGGTTGCCAGGGGCTGTGGGCAGGGAAGAATGGGGAACAACTCTTTAATGGATATAGTGTTTCAGTTTTGCAAGATGAAAAGAGTTCTAGAGATGGATGGTGGTGATGCTTGCACAACAATATGAATGTACACTGAGTTGTGCACTTAAAATGATTAAGATGATAAATTTCATATTACATATATGACAAAAATAAAAAAGATAAAGTATAAATAAGTAAACACTGTCTATTCACTGAGGGTGAAATATTAACTAATATCTAAGAAAAAATTTTGAAAAACAAAAAAGAATGCTAAAAAGTAGTTCTTACCTTTCTGGTTAAACCAAAGCCCAACTAACCAGAACATCTCATTAGTTGATATTTCTATGTAATTACATTATGTGGTCAGTCGATGAGATGCTTATCTTTCTAAAAAAATTTATTTACTTTTAAGCTTGTCCTTATTCTTTATCTTGTTTCAAGTCATATATGGTACAATCAATCAGAGGAAGCAGAGTTCAAATTTGGCCCTTCCCGGCTGTGTATATATCCTTTGGCATAGTTTCTTATCTCTAAAGTCAGTTTAATAACACTTCCTTGCCCCTAAAATGCTGAGGTTAAACATAAAGAGCCAACTACACCCAATACAAGTACTCAATACTAATAAGGTAGTCATTGTCTAGAGTAATGCTATTGTTTATACACTGGTCTTTACACACCATGAGGACAGGGTCTCACTTTTTCTGTCAACTTTGATATTCCCAGCATTAGCACTCTCCAGGTACACAGTAATCACTCATAAAATATTTATTGAGTGCATTATATTAAAGACAGCAGAAAATAATTGATTGCCCAGTACATCTTTGATTCAAAATCTGATCAAAATTAAAACATATTAAAATAATGTACTTTAAAAATAAATTTCTGGTCCTTTCTGCATTTTTTACGTTTTACTTATGTCGGGTCTGCTGTCTTTTCACACATCGAACATAGTATTTTTTAAAAGATGATTATGGTGGACACAATAATGTACATCCTCCTCCCACTCCTGTAATCTTCAGTGCTTACTGAAAATACATTAGTTCCTAATCCTTAGAACCTGTAGATGATAACCTTATTTGGAAAAAGAGTTTTTCATATGTTATTAAATTAAGGATTTTTAAGTGGGGAGATTATCCTGGATTATAAGAGTAGGCCCTAAATGCAAATCTAACTGTCCTTATAAGAGAGAACAAAGGGAGATCAGACTCAGAGAAGAAGGCAGTGAAGACAAAGGCTGAGATTGTAGTGATGTGGCCACAAGTCAAGGAATGGCAACAGAAGCTGGAAAAGGCCAGGAAAAGATTCTCCCCTAAAGCCTGCTAAGAGAGCAAATCTTTGCCAACATCTGGCTTTTGGTCAGTGATACTAATTTCAAACATCTGGCCTCTAGAATTTTGAAAGAATACATTTCTGTTGTTTTAAGCCTCCAAGTTTATGGCAATCTTGGTACAGTAGCCATGGAAAACTAATATATGATGATAATAAAAATGGCTAACATTTATGTCTTACTAGGTACTACACACTATTCAAAACACTTTACGTGTATCACCTTATTCAGTCTTCAATCAGTGCTCTGAGATTTATTTTCACTAGTTTATAGATGAGGATGGTGAGGCAAAGACAAGTGCAATACATTGATTAAATTCTCACCACTTTTAAAGAAAATAAAACAAAGATTCAAACCCAGTCTAGTTCTCAAACTCAAACTCTTAAAATGCTACACCATGCTAAATCACAATTTTTCTCTATGATTTAATGTCAAATTTTACTATGAATAGAATATACTATGAAGTCACTGTGAATGTAGAATGTATAGCCACCTGAGAACTCGGTCCAGTACATGGAACCTTTGTTCTTTAAATTCCAGGTGATTTGGATGACGTTAGGAAACTGAGACTACTAACTTCTGGAAGTTGTACGTAACTAAATACAATTTTAAAATCTAGATTTTTTTCAGAATGCCGTCCGGAGTTTCCTGTGTTATTCTTTTGTTTGAGGAGCACCTGAAAGAAAAGATACATTTCATTCTTTATTTCTCTCATTTCAGTTGAGGATAGTTGGGAGATTGTTGGAGAAGCAAAGGAAAAAGAAGTCTCTAATAATCTCTTCTATCATAAAAATTGCAGGGAATAACTTTTTAGTGATAAAATCAGAACACATAAGGTAACAAAAAAAGTTAACAGGGAACATCTGACCTCATGTTATGAGAGACTCTCAGGAAAATCCTCAAATGGAGCTGCCTAACACTGTGGCATAATAATGTATTTTATTCTCATGGGGACAAATAGGTCTAATGACTAATCAAGGCACATCAAGATCAGTACTGTTTCCTGAAAGATGGGCTGCATAACTACAAGGAAGGAAAATGAAAACTCTCTTACTGAAAACTTCTCACTAAAAATACCTGTTTTGAAATGCTACATGCTGGCTTGTTTTGGTAGATATAATTCCATAAATAAACACAACTGTCCCTCTGTTTGCAAATAAGGCAAAAAATTAAACATAAGGTAGGATGATATTATAGGTAAATAAATAAAGTAATTGAGCAATCTGAAGGTCTTTATCCTATTCTAAAACCATGTTCTAGTATACTCGACTGATTTATCAGAAGGTTAGGAATAAGATACTCTTTGAGACATATCCCAATCTAGGCAAACTACTAGAAGTAGTACAGAATTATCTGAATATGATTAAAAGCACATTTATAATAGGATAAAGGCCTTGTAAAATAATTTGATTCATCTCTGCCCTTGGCTGTCCTTCAACTTCCTCTAATTGTAACTTTTTTTATGTTAATCATGAGTTACTCCAAAATGGGGGGTGTCTTAATCAGTATGGGCTGCTACAACAAAATACTATGAACTAGGTGGCTAAACAACAAACATTTATTTCTCACAGTTCTGGAGGCTGTGAAGACCAGGATCTAGGTACCAGCAGATTCAATGAATGGGGTGGGCCCTCTTCCTGGTCTGCAGACGGCTATCTTCTTGCTGCATCTTCACATGAGAAAGAGAGGGTCCTCATCTCTTCCTCATCTTATAAAAGCACTAATCCCATTATGAGGGCTCTACCCTTATAACCTCATCTAACCCAAATCACTTCTCAAAGGCATCACCTCAAATACTATCCCATTAAGGGTTAGGGCTTCACAATATGAATTTGCGGGAGATATAAACATTCAGTCCATAGCAAGAAGACATCACTAGTTTTATCAGGCTCTAAAAAAGTAGAAATAAATACATTTTTAATGTACTAGAATGTTTTAAATGATCTCCAGTGTGTCATCTACTTGTTCGAAACATAAATTACACTGGCAGTTTTTGGGTGTGTAATCTACAGAAGCTGATCTCAGCTTCCTAAGTGGCAATTTAAGCACTTGCTTGATTTTCAACTCACCGGCTTTATTTTATTCAATCTCTCACTTTAGAGTCCTTGTCAGAAAACTAAGAAGTACCATCTACCTTGAGTTCCAAGCTCTTGAAACATTCAAAATTACAGATCCTTTTCCAATATTAGTTTCTGCAATCTGGGATGTCAGTGTGACTCATGTTTATGGAGCTTAAATTACCTTTCAGAGATCTGGTTGTTCAAATAGCCAAATAATATCAAATAAAATATTAGTCTTGTGTGACTATGAAACAAACATTTTTAAAACAGTAGAAAATACACACGTGTGATTATAAAGCTAACCATTTACAAGACTCCCATTGTCGTAAAACATTTTGCAGTTTGACGATTCAAGTTCATAATTACTTTCATTACTTTAATACTGTTCTAAGGTTAAATATGTTAGCTACTATAAAAACCTCCTTACCTACTGCCAAAAAATAAAACAAATCTCTAGGCAAGTTATTGTGAGACATGCAGATTTATTTGAAAACAGTAAGGTACCATGCAAATACAATGAAACATAGTAAGTTATCTTCAATTTCTCAAAGATTTTCTATTTTCCAAAGCTCATCACAAATTTGGAATATTAATAGCATTAGCATCCCAATGGGTTTATACCACTTTTATTTGATAATTCCATTCATGTATGAATAAGATCTGTGACTTAAAATATATCATCACTCTCAAAATAAAGTATATAGTTAGTGAAGAAACATGACAACATTATCTTATTTGTCCTTACTCTTACTTTTAAAACCTCAAAATCTTTATAGACAGGTACTAACGTAGTAGCTGAAGAACTCATAAGTAATGAGTTTATGAAGTTGGAGATTACAAGAAGATAATGGATGCTGTATACTCAGCTACCTGCATACACTTGTCAATGAGAAATGCAATATTTTAATTAAATTTCAAAAAAAAAAAACCCTAAGTTAGATGTGATTCATCTAATCTTTGTTACTATAGATGAAACACCGTTTTCTTGAATTGGAAACATTTTCATTATTGAACTTTCGATGCACCTGGTAAATAGCAAATCACAGCAGGGGGAGTAATTGTTTTGAAAATACTGTTGAAAATAAAAAGGAAATTTTAAAACAAGCTGCTTGTACCTCTTAATGGAAATTTAAAATCCTGTCAGGATCTGAGCTTTAATTATATGCTGGCTGAAATATGAAAGTGTTCATGTAGACCTCAGGATAACTCTATAGTCATACAAATACGATGTTAGCACCAGACGTGTTTGATGTTATAAATCACACATTGTTAAGACAAGGGCTATAATACAGCACTATTGATTTACAATAACAGGACTCAAAGAGCGTCATTCAAGATGAACACTAAGATCTCAGTGTTCTGCCCTCTCTAGAACTGGCAGGCTGAATTATATAAGTGCCACACAATTTTTATTTGATTTCACGTCTCAAATTCTGCATTCTGTTATATTAAATACCTGAAATGGTTGGGTATGAATCAATCTATGATATTACCATCACTGTATGAATTTTTCATGGAATTTAAACTTAGAGAGGTATATTACTCTCATTTTTCAAGTAGGGCTCAAAGAGGTTGTGTAGGGGTTAACAACTGACTTCGGAGTTCTGCAATCTTGGATTACAAAACACCAACTCTGGGACTTTTCCCAATTTAACATCTATAAATCTCCTTTTCCTTGTCTACAGAATGGAGCTGGTAACAACGCCACCTTCTTGGGATTGTTATGCATTTACTGTAGCTGTAGAGTTTTGTGTTCAGTGAATGGGAAACACATTTTAGGTATTATTAGTATTATTAAGTAACCCCAAAGACTCCTCAGTCACATTGTCGTAGAGCAAAAATAATTCAGAAGCCCTGATTTTTAGCTCAGGTCTCTTTCTCCTAACACAGACAACTTCCAGCACTTCATTTCCTTAAATCTGAGATAATACATTAACTCAAGATGTTTGCCCATTCTCCCAGTCTACATTTTAGCTCCATGAAGAGAGTGCTCAAGTTAATTTCTAAAAAACATCTGGAAAGAAATGTGAAGAAATTGCAGCAAACCCTGCACATGCTGTGTTGCATCAATCTACATAATTTGAAATGACCCATATTTGCCTTTCATGCTTAGAGACCAGAGTAGTGTGACTGAATTACCCAGCATAGGCCAACGAGTGGCACAACAACCCAGAAGGAGGGAGACCTTTCCAGTCGGTTTTAGAAAACATCGTGAACCAGAATTCAGTGGTCACCCGAAAGGCACATTTAACAGACCAGCTAGCAAATAGACTCAGCAGAACACAGACGATTTCCCCATCACATTCCGGGAACACCGCAGGATTAGCATAGAACAACGCCAGCTCTAGGGTCCTTAGTTACACCTACAGAATGTCAGATGTTGTTCTCAGTCAGTTCAAGGTTCCAGAATTGAAGACACTCCAATGCCCAGGAACCACGCATCACTCGTTTGAAATCACAGACCAGCTTGGGCTAAACCACCCATCAACACAATCTCCAGAAACACATGAGGTGGACAAGCCTGACTGTAAGGAGGACTAATCTGGAATTGGGCATTTCACACAGGGTGACACCATTTTGGAGGCTGCAGGTGTCCTGTGACCCAAATTCATACACACAATAAAACGCCTCCCAAGATGCAAGAGGTCAAAAGGTACACAACCCTGTGCTTTCTTCTAATTTGGTCCTCCAGGTACCCAATGGAAGCGTAAAAAGAGGCACTAGATGGCCAAGAAAACGATCAGATTCAGGAGCTCTGGCTTACACTCAGCCTCCCAACGCCACCCCAAATGTCAAAGTGATTTCCTTGGAGAGAGGCTTCATATAACTCAATAGCTTCTTATCCTGCCCTCAAAACGCGTGCATCTCTCTCTCTCTCTCTTTTTAAGTATTTTAAAAAGAAAGAAAGAAAGAAAACAAAAAAAAGAAGAAGAAAGGAAACAGGAAGCTGTCCCGCTGTGTTTCTTTATCCCAACAACTTCGCCAGGTTTCCCCCGAGGAGGGAGCACACGCCTCGCATACACCCAATGGGAGACAGACAGCAGGACGTCCTTCCCGGGTGGCCCAGCCCTCGACTCTGGTCAGAACCAGGTTGACCTCGCCCCCCAGCCTCGGCCTCCCCTGCCCCTTGGTTCTCAGCAGTGAGCTGTGACCTGAGACCCTCAAGCTCCGCGCTCTTCACTCTGGCCCCGCAACCTCACATCTCTTCTCGGTGGCACCGAGAAGAGGCAGGGGGTGTGGACCGATGGTGCGGGATACCGGAGAGGTGGTCCAAGGTCTGGGCGGTGCGAATGTCCATTCCGTGCCCCCCATGTGAGCCCCAGCCCCTCGCGCCTGGTATCCCACAGGGGCGCAACCCTAGCTCTTTGCCCCCCGCCCCAACCAACTCTGCCACCTGAACCGAGACACCTCTTTTTGCGCTCAACTTACCGCGGCTGTGCTGAGCTTTCGGCGCCCCCAAGAGCTTTTCTCTCCTTCCTCCCACCGAGCTCTTCATTCTCCTGCTGGCGGCCGCCCGGCGCCCTGGCCCTGGCATCCGGGAGGAGCAGCCGCCGGGGCTGGCTGTCCCGGGAGACGCACGGCTGCCCTCCCGCAGCTTCAACAGCGGTGGTCGCCGCGAGCCCTGAGCCGCGGCCAAGGAGAACGGTCCCCGTTGCGCAGCGCGTGCTGTCCCTCCCGCACGGGCTGGAGGTGGCAGTCAGCGCTCCTCTGCCTCCGCCGCGCTCGCTGCGCTCCGCACAAGTCCCGAGCCCGCGTCAGCCCAGGTGCACCAGGCTGGGGAGAGGTGCGAGCCCACGCGGAGGGAGGGGCCCGCGGCCTGAGGGTGCCGGGAGAGAGGAAGACTGATGACAAGGAAAAAATAAACCTGGAGACTAGAGGCGAGGAACTAGCTTTAATGGAGTGATTGGGTCGTGGGTGTTAAGGGGAAACACGGGGAGGCGAAATGCATCTAGAAACTAGAGATACTGGAAATGAGCTTGAGTGAGCTGCTTTGAGTGAGCTGCTTTTTGACTGAGGCTCGAAAACAGGCTTTCCTTTTGTGCTTGGCTCCTTTATCCTCCCGGTTTGGGTGCAGTACCTGACAACAACTTCCCCCACACTCTCAACTCTCATATTTAACTATAAATAACGCTAACCTCAATAATCTTAGACAGCAGATGCAACGAAATCTGGTGAAGCTACTGCAAGTATACAGGGGAGTCCCACATCCACAAATCCCACATGCCAATCCCTCTGGAGGGACCCACATCCTGCTGAGATTTCTGTCCCCTTACCTGTCTGTCTCCTCTCTCTCTCACAAGCACACGCGCGCAGACACTACAGCACCCTAGGGATGAAATACCTTTTGTTGCTCTGCTCTAGGACCTAAAGTGGGTGTTTCTCAAACTTTACTTTGCACAGGAATAACCTTGGGATTTTATTACAGTTCTGATTGCGATCCAATAGGTCTGGAGTGGGGCCTGATATTCTGTATTTTTAATGGTGTGGCAGAGGCTGCTGATTCAAGAACCACATTTTGAGTTACAAAACACAAATGAACAAAATAAACCTGCTTTCTAATGTCAGCTGAGCCATTATTTGTAAGATAATCTGAAATAACAAAACAAGCCCTGTTTTCATGGGGTTTCATGATGCTATGGAGGCCAAATAACTTATGAACACAGTGCCAAAGGATAAAATACCCTACAGGCAAGCTTCTCATTATTGTTATTAATAATTGCTCCTGATAAAATCATTATGAATACTAATGCTGATAACAGGGTAGAAAGATTTTGGTAATTCACCGCTCTACATATTCTCAAGAGAAGCTCTGAAAAACAATTCACAGTGACCACTCCACAAACATACCCTCATTTAGAAAGAAAATGTAAGTAATATCCTCTAAGGGGTAGTCTGTTCCTCCCAGGAGGCCATCGTTGAATTTTCCAGACATGCAGCACTATTCAAGTGTGCTTTAACAAGCAGCCAAATCACTTATTAACCCACAGATAAACAAGAAGAGCAAATGCCAAGAACAAAAAAGTAAAGACAGAAATATAGTCAACGCACCAAAAGATCTGTTGTGCTTTGAATTAGCATGACTGATAAGTTAGTTTGACCCTCTTTTTCCATGTTTTCATCTGGATGTAAACACCCATCCTTCTATTTCAATTCAGTAAGTACTTACTAAGCCTAATTTACTATGGTAAAGGCCTTTCCCGGGAGTGAAAAAAACTGGACCTGCTCCTGCTTTGAAGGAGAAATTTGACAACATACCAATAAGTGCCATATTAGGCAGACTATGGTGCCGGAAGAGAACACCAAACACATTAGCAAAGTTCAAAAGGCAGTGAAGTCTGGAGATACTTCATTGAAGGGAGGTCATTTGACAGAGGACTTAAAATATGATATGATTTTGTCTGACAGAGATAAAAAGGAAGGGAGTAGTCTACCCTTCTACCCAGAGCATACAGTGCATGGAGAAAGGTAGAAGAAATGATTTGGAAGATGTTAAGTGGGGTTCTAATTGCTAGCCTGGGCAATTTGTATTTCACTCCAGAAATGCTGAGAAGGGGATGTCCATGACCAGGAATGTACCAAAAAGATTAATCTGATATAACAAGTTGATAAGATGATCTAGAACCAGAAAATAGCAGTGCTGTAGAGAGCATTTAGGAGGCCATGGAAGCACTGGGTAAAAGATCATGAAGGTGAGAACAGTGAGAGCAGCTGTGGAGAATGAAATACAAGGATGTTTAAAGAGAGACATTGCTGAGATGTAACTAACAACATGTAGCAATTATGTGAAGACACATTTATTAAAGATATTTCTAACTTTCTGTCCCTGGAGAACTAGAAAAATAATGACAATATTAGGAGTTGAGAACCCAAGAAGGGAACTTACAGTTGTTCAGTTTTATTTTAATGTTTGTTTAGGAAAGGTTGTGAGATAATGAGTTCTCTTTAGGCAGCTATAGTCAAAGGTCTGTGGGAGATGTTCAGGTGGAGATCCTTATACAGCTAGAAATTCAAGCTTTGCTCTATGGACATGGGTTCTGCATTAGAGCCTGTATTAGCTCTTGTGTTTTAGAGCTCTAGACATGTATATGGAGTTCAACTGATTGGAGAATGTGAGGTTTATGAGATAGAATATAGAAAGCAACAAAAGTACTCAGGACAAAAGCTTAGAGCCATATGACTTCCCTGTTTCTCAGTATTCTCTTCTGTAAAATGTGAAAAATAGTACCCTCCACATAAAGTGATTATAAGGATGAAAAATAACGTACTGATTTTTCATTGCCATTTATATTTTCTACACTAACCTGCTCAGTCTGAGAGGGCAAGGACCATGCCTACCCTCTGAACTGTTACAGCCCCAGCACCTGACTGAGTGCTTGGCAGATAATAGGCTCTAAAAATGTTCCTGAATATTTTAATAATTAATGAGTAAGTTAATTATTAGATAAAAAGAAGAAGGGACACTAAAGCACTACCAAAAAGATGGGTGAAGATAGATTCATGGGTTCTATTATTTCAATGTCATAGAAAATAAGGGAAAATTTTGCTCTAGAGATGGTCAGGTGGCCACAGAGAGATTAAAGAGAAAACATGGATACACGTTGAGAAAATGTTTTTGTTGTGAAAAGGGACCTGGTTTAAGCATTAATTGATTGCATTTGAGAAAAGAGCTGCACTAAAGAGGCATCACAATTATGAGTGGCAAAGGAATTCAAGGAAAAATGTGAGATTATTCTTTAAAGAAATTTGAATATGAACTGAAGGTGAAAGAGAGAGAATGAGGGTAGATGGCTGATAGCAGACTTAAGAAAAGGCTGTTCCTCTTTAGTAAAGGGAAAGTCCAAACATATTTTGTTGATTGGGTTAAGGGGCCAAAAGTGAGGGAAAGAAGTTCCAGGTGAAAGAAGGGGAGAATTGATTGAGTAAAATCTGAAAAAAACAGAACTAGTGAACCAAGAGTGTAAGTAATCAATCTTAGCAAAGAAAAGGGTCGCCTGTTTTTTAGAAACAAGAACAAAGGAATAGAAATGAGAGATACTGAGATCCTAAAGTGGGTTGAAAGTAAGTGAAAATGATATATTGTTTCAGGAAAACAGAGATGAGGACTTCTATTGCTATCTGTTGGTCAACAAGAAATAGCATTGTAAGCTTAAAAAAAATGTGGGGAGTATTTGGAACAAGTTCTAAGAGATACTATAGTGAATCAGCAAAACGCAAAGAACAATCACTAAGTCACATGGGAACCTGCTTCAGAGGCAAAAATATACATTTATTATAAAAAAGACTATCGGCATTGTATTACTCTCCCAGTAATACTGAAGACGTAAATACAGAAATAAAATATACGGCATGGTCTACCTAGAATGAGTAAGCAACAAGGTAGAAATTATGGGGCCATGAAGCAAGTGAGAGATTACATAAAGTAGAAATTGGAAGTATGAAGTCTTGAAATGTTTAAACCTGGAGTTGAGTGGAAATTGTACATGCTTTATAATCAGAGAGATCGGAGCTTATCAGAAGGCATCAGAATCGCCCGAGGGACTGTGAAAATACAGATTTCTGGGCCCTACCTCTAGAATTACCAATATATCAGATATGGGTTGGAACTCTAGAAGTTGTGTTTCTCACAATTCCTAGTGTTGCTGCTGCTGTAGCTGGCCAGGAAACCACACTTTGAGAACCAGCATTGTAAAGCATTTAGCATATTGCTGGTACACAGCAAGTACTAAATGCATGGTGGCTAGTAGTGAGGTCTGGTAGTTAGCTCATGTTAGGAGAGCTGAAGATAAGGTTCAAGTTCAAAAATATATAGATGAAGTCTGAAGATGAGTAATGGACAAGGAACATTAGAAGAGGCTGAGAATTTGAAGGTCATTAAAATGAAGATTGTAATACCACACATCTACAGCCATCTGATCTTTGACAAACCTGAGAAAAACAAGAAATGGGGAAAGGATTCCCTATTTAATAAATGGTGCTGGGAAAATTGGCTAGCCATAAGTAGAAAGCTGAAACTGGATCCTTTCCTTACTCCTTATACGAAAATTAATTCAAGATGGATTAGAGAATTAAATGTTAGACCTAATACCATAAAAATCCTAGAGGAAAACCTAGGTAGTACCATTCAGGACATAGGCATGGGCAAGGACTTCACGTCTAAAACACCAAAAGCAATGGCAACAAAAGCCAAAATTGACAAATGGGATCTAATTAAACTAGAGAGCTTCTGCACAGCAAAAGACATGATCATCAGAGTGAACAGACAACCTAGAGAATGGGAGAAAATTTTTGCAATCTACTCATCTGACAAAGGGCTAATATCCAGAACCTACAAAGAACTCAAACAAATTTACAAGAAAAAAACAACCCCATCAAAAAGTGGGCAAAGGATATGAACAGACAGTTCTCAAAAGAAGATATTCATACAGTTAACAGACACATGAAAAAATGCTCATCATCACTGGCCATCAGAGAAATGCAAATCAAAACCACAATGAGATACCATCTCACACCAGTTAGAATGGCAATCATTAAAAAGTCAGAAAACAACAGGTGCTGGAGAGGATGTGGAGAAATACGAACACTTTTACACTGTTGGTGGGATTGTAAACTAGTTCAACCATTATGGAAAACAGTATGGCGATTCCTCAAGGATCTAGAACTAGACGTACCATATGACCCAGCCATCCCATTACTGGGTATATACCCAAAGGATTATAAATCATGCTGCTATAAAGACACATGCACACATATGTTTATTGCAGCACTACTCACAATAGCAAAGACTTGGAATCAACCCAATGTCCATCAGTGACAGACTGGATTAAGAAAATGTGGCACATATACACCATGGAATACTATGCAGCCATAAAAAAGGATGAGTTTGTGTCCTTTGTAGGGACATGGATGCAGCTGGAAACCATCATTCTCAGCAAACTATCGCAAGAACAGAAAACCAAACACCGCATGTTCTCACTCATAGGTGGGAACTGAACAATGAGATCACTTGGACTCGGGAAGGGGAACATCATACACCGGGGCCTATCATGGGGAGGGGGGAGGGGGGAGGGATTGCATTGGGAGTTATACCTGATGTAAATGACGAGTTGATGGATGCTGGCGAGTTGATGGGTGCAGCACGCCAACATGGCACAAGTATACATATGTAACAAACCTGCACGTTGTGCACATGTACCCTAGAACTTAAAGTATAATAATAAAAAAAAAATCCCCCCAAAAAGGTTTTAAAAATGAGGACAAAAAAAAAAACACTTCCTCACGTTAAAAACCATCTCAAGCCAACAACTAAAACTGTAATATCTAATGGAGAAGCACTAGAGAAATGCCCCCACTAAATCTACTCTCATTAAAAATGGTTGACCCATTATCTCTTGAATTATCTAATTCGCCCATTATCTCTTGAATTATCTATCAGTTCTCTGAAAAATGTGGAGTTTTTCAGGAATAAAGACCTGAAATAGAAATGAGAGGTTTTAATGTTGGAGGGGAAAAGACATATATATATTTTAATATATATATAAAATTATATTTGATATGTTGATATTTAAATACATATATTTTCAAATTGTGTGATTGTCTACCTGGAAGCAAGATGTTCAAAATAAACCAATATTTGAGTTTCTAAGAAAAAAAAAATGAAGATTGTATTTCATGTGAGGAAATTTACAGGAAAAAAATTCCATATCAGGAGGTTTTGGTGGGGAAGAGAATTCAAGAATTCAGAATCATGGAGATCAATTTTATGTCTAGTCTAACATATTCCAAAAGGGAGAATTATAACAAAATCCTAAGCCAATAACAACAAAACAAAATCATAGTAGGAAAGTGTTGGTCAAGAGAGGAGCATTTGACATGTCAGCAGAGGGAGTCAACACCACTGCTGTAACATACAGCCAGTCTGTAGGCCTTGGAAGCCAGGAGAAGCAAGTCTCAAGTGCTGTTATGTAACTATCATTATCTGAGGTGAAGCTTTATAAATCTCAGTCTCTTGCGTGGAAAAAAAGAAATCCCTACTTTCAAACTTGGAAGAAAATATCTCCTATAGAATACTGATTAACTTGGTATTCATGTGGCTTCTTAAAGTAGAAACTTTCAATACAAACCAAGGCATGGTATCACAACATAATGAATGAAAAGCACATCTGGGAAGGGTTAAGAAGATGTGCCCTAAATATTTAGGGCTGAATCACTCCAGTGCCATATTATCTTCACTGAGTATGTGGAGGCCTATAAGTGGGTAGGGTTGAATCTTATAGGCCTCCATGTACTCAGTGCCCATGTTTCGTCAAATGCCACGGTAGGTGTTTTATTTGGCCACCTTTAATCCTAATTAGTTATCCCTTCTGAGATGAGAAATGGAGGCTCAGAGATATTGACTTCCCTGAGATCATATCTGATAAGCTCCAAGCTCTCTGATTATAAAGCATGTACAATTTCCACTCAAACACTGTCTCTGAAAAAGTTAAAAAAAAAAAGTTAATAAATGTAGTTCATCCATACTCCTTTTTTCTTAGATTGGGTTATTCAGGAAACAGAATCTGTAGACATGGAGATTAGTGTGCAGGATTATTTGTTGAGGAGAACCGTTGACGTCAAGGCATGTGAGAGAATAGAGTATATGGGAATGGGTAAAGCAACAATGCAGTTTCCACACCCACCTCTGTCAATCTCACAGGAGTTCTGGGCTGCATTGGCCCTTTAGAGTTATCTTGAACTGATGACAGGGAACCAGGACTTTGTATCATTGCATCAACCAGCCTTTCCTAATAATCAGAATTAAGTTCATATAGAAGCCTGCAGAACTAACCTGCATGAGAATTTGAATATTTTATTATTACTGTTTTATAGCAAACAAAAGATGACTACATTGAATGCAGGAATTGTTTTAATAAGCATTATCATTTGCAAGGCATGGTAATGGGTAGTTTGGGGGAACACACATGTACTTAAAATCATACATTTGATATCATGTAACTTAAGAAGTAAATGATGTATATAGAAGTAAATTATCTGTAAAATGAGGATAATAATAGTATCTATCTCATAAGGTGAATATGAAGATTAAAAGGTCTTCACTAAGTTAAATATCAAAGTATTTGGTTTTTTTGCCCTAGCTACAATAGGTGACACTGAAAGATTTTGGGGAAAAAAAGGAGGGAATACAAGTTTGTAAGAAGTTCAGGGTAAGAAGTTTTCACTTTATCAGAGAAAGCCTAATGAAGAGAAGGGATTAGGTTGAGTCTTGAAGAATGCTTTGGACTTTGAAAGACAAAAATGATGGTGAAGACAATATGGCATTCCAGGGAAAATCAACAGAATGAAAAAATGTGTAGGGAATGAAGGCTTAAAAATGTTTTGAGAACAAGCAAAGGTACCAGTATTTCAGGTACATAGGTGGAAGATTTGGAATGCTGCTGAAGATTTTCATTTGGGGGTTTGTTTTTATGTTTTTATTGAGAAGAAAATGAAGAATAACAATTTGAGCAAATTTGAAGTATGATCAAAATAGTGTTTTATGAAAATTAATCTCTGCACAATTGAAACAATATTGGGAGCAAAAAAAAATTTTCCTGTTCCTGCCTGACTCTAAGCTTTCTTTCTGGAGGATGTTCTAAGCCAATGGTCACCAATCAACAGCAGCAGCATCTCCTGGAGACTTACTAGAAATACAGATTCTCTGGCTCATTCCCTGATCTACTGAAGGACACTCTGGGTGTGGATCCCAGCAGTCCTGTTTTAACAAGACAAGACCTTCAGGTATTTTGATATATGCTCAAGTTTGAGAATCATTTCTGTAGTGTTTCTCTAAGACATTTTTTTTTTTTTCCTGGAGCAAATATCCTTCTGGAATATCCCGAGGCAACCCACTTCTCTCTGTAACTCTCTGGAGGATATGTTTGCTGTACAATAATATCTTTTCAGACTGTCTCTGACCAAATGACTCAACAGTGAACCATGCTATCCTCTTCTATGGGTCAGGTTGGTTTTGAACCATTACTCCACATAAATGTTTAATACAACATTCCTTCTGTTTGTTTTGGCTGAGTGATGCCAGAACACCAGTGTGTCCCTTTTACTACAATTAAGATACCAGGAAAAATCCTCACAGAACTTCACAGGGCATCAGAAAAGGCCATTGACTAGCATACTTTTCCATGACAAACAAACAAACAAACAAACAAACAAACAAACTGAAAGGTCCTTTCCCATTATTAGTCAAACTCTGGAGTAACTAATGGAAGTATGCATAAAAATATTTCAAAATAATTAGAGTTTGGATATTGAGAAGGGGATTATGATCAATAGAAAATGGTTTTTAAGTATATGCTAAATAAGAAAGATCAATGCAATGGCCAAATGTAGAACTTATGTGTGACTCTGGGGATTCTGGATATTTTTTGATCAATGGATGGGAAGCTGACCGGAGAATAGAATGACAAGGAAGTGAATTTAGCACTCAGTGTATCCAGCCCAGATGGGGGTAAAGACTTGAAATACACAAAGCAATCTTATGGAGTACTGTAGCTGCCATAAACTCAGCACATTTTGCAGACGCCAAAAGAAAAAAAAAATCACACACAGATACAATGTGCTACATATATTAGGTTGGTGCACAAGTAATTGTGTGTTTTTGAAATTAGCTTCAATGGCGAAAACCACAATTATGTGTTCACCAATCTAATACAATTCATTTGTGCTTCAAAATACTTTCATTTTACTATCCAAGCAGGAATCTTCCCCAAGACTAATGTATCAGTTGTTGTGTACTTATGCGAGTTAGCAGAGAGTGAAGTTTGTAATATGTGTGTGTGTGTAAATTATACATATTTCAGTTTGCCCATGTAGCTATCTTTGCAAAGATATTTATGAAACTTTGCTCTTTTCCTGGATGTCTAGAAGCATGAATACAGTAACCCATGAATATCACCTCACCTCAAACTCTGTCTCCTTCAGCATTATCCCCCATTGACTCCTCTTTTAGTGATTTTCCCATTCTATCAGGTTGAGTATCTCTAAGCCATCTTTACTCACTTTCTGTCTTAAATTTCAGCTGAGTTGATTTCCCCTGCTCAGCAGGACTTAGACTCATTTCTACTTCATATTTAGAATGCCAGGATTTTGATTCAGGATCCCATTTGGATTAATTGCCAACATTAACGTATGAGCTTTACTGACTGAAGTCTAAGGCTGAAATCTTGATCTTCCTCTAATTGGGGTAGATCAGTGCCAGATAAGTCTGCCCAAATCATGCATTTTGCCAAGTTACTCCCAGTCCTTCACACCCCATGCCTTATGATTGCCTTTACAATATAGTTTACAACCCGGCATCTGAAATCGCATTTCCTCATTATAACCTGCCATTCCTATCCTGTCACCATGACTTCTTTATAGCCAAATGATCCCCCTGCTGTGACTCACACATCCTTTTGAATGCTTGCCTAGAAAGTTTAGTCCTCTTTTTCCACCGAGTGAAATTCAGCCCATCTTTCATAACCAGGTTGAAAACATCAGGCAAATAAGTAGAAAGGAAGAGGAAGGAAGGAAGGAAGGAAGGAAGGAAGGAAGGAAGGAAGGAAGGAAGGAAGGAAGGAAGGAAGGAAGGAAAGAAGGGGAAGCGGAAGGAGGGAGGGAGGGATAGGAAAGAAGGCATAAGAAGGAAGGGAGAAAGAGAGAAGGAGGAAGGAAGGAGGGAATGAAAGAGGTAGGAAGGAAGGAAAGAAGGAAGGAAGTGGAAGGGAGACATAAAAGAAGAGAGGGAGAGAAGGACAAAAGGAGGGGAGAGGGAAGAAGAAACATAGAAAGGGAAAGAAGGAGAGAAGGAAGAGAAGAAGGAGGGAGGGAAATAGAAGGAAAGGAAGCCAATATGGAGAGAAATGAAGACAAGAAAATTAATACTTATTTGGCCCCCAAAAGGCAAATGTCATCACCCCTACCTTTTTCATATGAGGAAACTAAACATCAGAAAATGAAATAAATTTTCCAAGCCCACAATTATGAATTGGCAGATAAGATATGCCACCGGATCTTTGTGCAGCAGTTTCAAAGTTGAATATGCACCAGAACCACCTGGCAGGATGGTAAAAATACAAACTGCTGGCCCCTGGCCCCAGAGTTTTTGATAAGTTAGTTCTGGGTTGGGGTCTGAGAATTTCCATGTTTAGTAAATGCTCAGGTGCTTTCGCTGGTGGTCCAGGGATCATAATTTGAGAACAGTGCCTCCATTGCCATCACCACTAATTGGCACGTTGTAGTCACTCTACAATCATTTGTTGAATAGATACAAGTGTATCAAATCTAGTTTCTACTATATTTGGAAGCCTGTCTTCATCACCGCAGTTGGCAGTGACAGTCCTCAACTCTTAATTTCTGAGTCTACACCACTCAGTCTACATTTACTATTTCTGTTGTGCTATGACAGATTCCCCAATGGCACCCTTCATTTGAAGGTGCAAGTGATTAAGGAAAGTCTCCAGGAGAAATTGGTAGGAGAGTCGTATAAGGAAAGGAATAGGAGGAAGCGGAGCAAGTATGTGGGTGAATTCCCACAGAGAGTGGCTTCAGCCTAATCCCATTCAGCTCCAGCCGCTGGACCAGAGGGCTGGGTTTTCGTATTTCCACATCCATCATTCATCATTGCTTGAGGCTTCTCAGGAGGATGTGCATTCTCAGGCACTTCTAGCTCTCTGCATAGAAGGGCAAAGTGGCTCCAGTAGCCTAAGGGCAACTATTTAAAAATGAGCCACAGATGCTGGCTGTTAAAGTGAAAACAATAAAACAATAAAAATGAATCTGAGAGAATGTGGGTGGACACCAACATACACACTAGGTTGTACTGGAGATTTTTTCTTGTACCTTAGTCCCTAATTGGATTTAAAATCCTGGAGACTGAAGGATGTGTTGTGTGTATGTGTGTGTGTGTGTGTGGGGGGGGGTGGTTTAAGTTGAAACATCTGAAATTGCCAATACTCAACCATTTTTGAAAAACAAAACTAGCAATTGCATATTTCTCAACTTGATACATAGATCTTACCTAACCACCATTCAACAATGGGACAGATTAATCCATAGCCTTCAGTCCCCCATCCTGTCAGATGCCCCCTTCCCTGAAAGCGCTCAGCTGGCTGAAGACTATTTTTCATGTGCATGCAATTACTGTTCTTACCAGTTGAGTCATATATTTACTGAGATTCAGCCAATTTTGTTATGCTTATTATTGTAGGTATGCATTTTAGTTAAAAATCACATAAACTAAAGAAATATGAATGTGAAAAAGACATGTTGCATCTATGAAAATTACATTTAATGCTTTTTAAATTTCCAAAATAAGAGCTACTTAAAAGCAAACCCCAAAAATCTGCTTTTGAATTAGATGCCAATAAGACAGCTGTAAAAGACTGGAAAAAAAAATCATTACAATCTAGGAAGACTGTTCATGTGGAATGTCTTAACAAACATCTTTAATGTATCATAGCAGGTTAACAAAACCCAAACTAGGAATTGTGGTATTTTAATTAAGATGTTTTAGGCTGGAAGTAACATAAATTCTGCTTGAAATGGCTTAAAAGGAATAATGGAATTCCCATTCTTGTGAGGCAGAAGTCCTGAGGTAGAAATGCTCCAGGATTGTTAAACACAACAGGTTAATCAAGTCATTCCACAGCATTACCGCCTCTCTGCCTGACGACTTCTAGTATATTGGCAACAACCCTTTATGAAGTCAAAATCACTGCAGCAGAATAAGGAACCCCCCACAACCGATAAATCAATAGTCAATGACAGAAAGGGAAATCTGGCATACTGTCTCCCACACCCCTACATTGCTTTTTAACAGCAAAGACATCTTTCAAAGAATTTCCCCAGGTTTCTTTCATGTCTCATTGGCCAGAAACAGATCATTACCTAACACCATCCATTGGTAAGCCAGAGAATCACCCAACTCACTTTGGAAAGGGAAATGCACCCGGGTAAAATAAGTTCTTGGGAACGTAGAAGAGGGGGAGTAGCTTCTAGACAGGCAATCAATACTGTGCGCTCCAGGTAGATAAGGCGTCATGGGTTTTCAAAATAAGTGATAAACACCCATACTGCATGGAAGGTCTTTACCCTACATTTTGAAATTGGTGAATGTACACTCATATGTATCAAGTTAAAAAATAAAAATGCTTCAGTTATATATTCCTTGCTTTAAATTTTACTCACCTTCTGATCCTGATCACATCAGATAAGAAATTTCCTACTATACTTACTGCTTCATTGCATTTTTTAAAGTAGGCAGCACAAGGTTCCACACACAGTATGTAGTCAATAGGTGTTAATAGCAGTGATGATTATAGACATTTGGTACAACAAGGACCCAATCAGTGTTTATTGATTTACTATACATAAGGGTTAAGAAGAGAAGATGACAAACTGAAAGTGTTGTATATGACTATTAAGTGTCTTGCCCCTATCTGGGAAATCACATCTACTGTCAAGCAAATGTCTGGCCTATTTCAAATATTAAGTACTTTCACCTTTAGAGGATCATTTCTATTAATAATTCTGAAAGCTAATGATGGCAGAAAAAAAAAATGCTGGCTATTTACCAAACCATCTACTTTCTCTCCTAGGAACATGGAGAAACTATTTTGACCAGCTGCCTAGCATCTAGAAAAGGCTTTATAGTTACTCGTGGCTACAAAAATGTTGACTGAAAACACTGGTCCCCAAAGCCCCCTGGGATCGTTATGAAAACACCTACTCATTTCCTCTCTGTCATCTTGTCATTTGTAGATTTAAAGCAGAGGAACACACCTCCGTTAAAATGGCTTATACCCAAAAGACAGGCAATAACAAATACGCGCAAGGATGTGGAGAAAGGGAACCCTCGTACACTCTTGGTAGGAATGTAAATTTAGTACAACCACTGTGGAAAGCAATTTCAAGGTTCTTCAAAAAAAGTAAAAATTGAGCTACCATATGATCCAGCACTCCCACTGCTGGATATTAAAGAGATATCTGCACTCCCACGTTTGTTGCAGTACTGTTTCCAATAGCTAAGATTTGGAAAAAACCTAAGTGTCGATCAACAGCTGAATGAATAAAGAAAATATGGTACATATACACAATAGAATACTATTCAGCCATAAAAGGAGATTCCAGTCATTTGTAACAACATGATGGAACTGGAGATCATTATGTTAATTGTAATAACCCAGGCACATAAAGACAAACATCACATGTTCTCACTTATTTGTGGGATCTAAAAATCAAAACAATTGAACTCATGAAGAGAGAGAGTAGAAGGATGGTTACCAGAGGCTGGCAAGGGTAGTGGGGGGGATGGAAGGGTGGTGGGGATGGTTGATGGGTACAAAAAATAGTTAAATGAGTAAGATCTATGATTTGATAGCACAATAGATGACTATAGTCAACAATAATTGTACATTTTAAAATAGTGTAATTGTATTGTTTATAACTTAAAGGATAAATGCTTGAGGGGATCAGTACCCCATTCTCCATGATGTACTTATTTTACATTGGGGGTCTATATCAAAACATCTCATATACCCCACAAATATATGTACCTATTATGTCCCCACAAAAATAAGAATAAAGTGGGGGAACAACTGAGGACTTCAAGGACCCAGGGTCTAACAGAGCCACCACATGCCGAACATTTTGTTGAAATGTGCTTATTGTTAAGCTCATGAGATTGTGTGGTTATTACAGCAGTTAGCAACTTACACATGCATAGAATAATAACACAGGCACAGCTGTAGCCATAATTGTAAAGTAAGGGATACTGGGTTTTGGCACGTCTCACCACTTGACTTTCCTGAAAATTTGCCCTTCTTCTAACTTTTAATGTCTTTCTTTTTATACTTCACTCCAAACACCTAAAAACATTTGTGTTGCTTTGCTGAGAAAAAATTCCTTCTGATATTTGCAACCATGTTAAACTGTACAGAACTTCATTTGGTTGTAGTTTTCCATTTAAAATCCAAATGTTCATTTGCATTTTAAAAGGCCTACAGAAAGACTACAATGCTTACAACTAAAGAATCTATCACTAATGGTTGAATTTCAATCATCAGAAAAATAAAAAAATTACTATGCAAATTACACTATACAGGTAATAGCCTATTTCACTTAGAATCCCAGTCCTAAACAGAAATTAAGTTTACACTTTGATTTTTCATGTAAAAATAACATACAAAAAAAGGGTAATTGTTCTATTTAAATCTCTTTCTCTGCATGGCTTTCAATTCAAACTTATTTATAGTATACTAACTAAAATTCTTTAAAACTGGAAAGGTTTTATTGTATTTATTGTTATATCTCATGAATTTTAAAATGTCTAAAATTGAGAAAGATAATTAAGGAAAAATGCATATAATTTAATTGTGCAAATGAACAATATTCACTAACTGTGTAATGAACTCAGAATTGCTTTACTTACATTCAGAAACATTTATATCAACGTTTGTTTTCTCTATTTTAGACTGCAAGTAATTCCAGGGCAAGAAATGTAACTTGTACTTTATTCTGTATGTAATGTATAGTATCATCTATCTATTCCTATTATTGGAATTAATTCTTACCTTTTGAAATAGGTGACAAATATGTGGTTGGAAGAAATTTATACCTACCAATTAAAACATATAAAACAAAGAAACAAACAAAAGGTAGCTCATCTACTTCTCTACAATCCAGTAGCTTCCTCCTGAGCCCCTATATTTGCTAATGGAAGGTAGGGGAAGGTAGAGGGAAGAGAAGAGGATGGAAGACTTAAATTTAAAAGCAAAGTAACTTAGTTACTTCTAGTTGCAAGTAATCTCTTTTGAGTACATAAGCAGTCAACTCAAATTTCAAATTTCCTTTAATGTTGTTTTCCCTCTCAAAATATCTCCCTGATCCATTTTCTTCCAAAATGGTGTCCAACTCAAGGGGAAAGTTTTGATATTTTCATGGCACTGTGGAAGAAGAGTAGTTAGTGGGTGCTGACACCCTCTGTCCTGAAGCTGATGAATAGTCTTCCCCTTCCTCTGGAGAAATGTAGTTCCATACCAGGGCACATGGCTAGAATTGCAGTTTCCACTTGTCATCTAAGCTGGCCAACTTGGTGAGGTGGTACACAACAGTTCTGAACATCTCTTATTGGTTGAATGTTGCATTTAAAAAGAGCTTCTTTGAGATGATTTTCAAACAGCCAGTTGTCTTTCACTCTGCATGACAGGGGATTTATGACCACAAAGCATTTAAAAAAACAAAGCTAATTGTATTTCTATATAGTCCTGAAAAGGGAGGAGACAGAAGTGACAAAAGATAATTACAAGTATTTGTCTAATGTACTTGTGCATTGAATTAGGTGTTACAATTCCTACAGCTTATTTTGTTATTTGTTATTTTTGGCATTCTTTACATTCATTATTTAACTAATTGGACCTCAATTTTTATTCCCTCTCCTCTCCTCTCCTCTCCCCTACCTTTCTCTCTCTCTCTCTCTCTCTCTCTTTCTCTCTCTCTCTCTCTCTCTTTCAGATGAAGTCTCACCCTGTCACCCAGGCTGGAGTGCAGTGGCGCAATCTCAGCTCACTGCAACCTCTGCCTTCCCAGTTTAAGCTATTCTCCTGCCTCAGACTCCTGAGTAGCCAGGACTACAGGCAGATGGTACCACACCTGGCTATTTTTTTTTTTTTTTTTTTTTTTTTGTATTTTTAGTAGAGATGGGGTTTCACCATGTTGGTAAGGCTGGTCTCGAACTCCTGACCTCAAATGATCTGCCAGCCTAGGCCTCCCAAAATGGTGGGAGCCACCGCGTCTGACCCGGACATCAATGTTTCTATTAAATGAGTGTGACAATATTCTTCCTCTCTACCTCACATTATCTTGACTCTTGAGTATTAAATATGCTAATATACTTGAAAGCTCTTTGGAAATCATAATTTTTGATACAGATGGAAATTGTATCTTTGTGTATCAACTTCTATGTAAACTCCCTGGAAGCAGTGTCAATATCTCACCTTTCCTTGAATCCTCACAATGTCCTGAACATAATAAAATTTCATTAAATATCCCATGGACTGATAATTGTTTTGCTAAAGTGCAACTCAGATAACTATGCTAGCTGGTATAAAAGTATAGATGGTCTGATAAAGGAGCTCTCTAGTGAAGAAGAGTTTTAAAAATCCCTTTTGAATATTGATAAAACACTTCAAGAGAGCTATTCAAAATCATATAAAGTGAATTTCATTTATATTAATTAAGGAAGGTCATGAACTGCAAAGAAACAACAATCAGATTAGCAATGGTTTAAACCAGTAGTTCTCAAAGTACCCTCCAATCACTACCACCACCACCACCACTACATCAGTATCAGCATCACCTGGGAATTTGTTAGTAATACAAATTCCCAACCCCCTTTCCACGTCTACAGAATTAGGAACTAGAGCAGCGACCCAGGAATCTGAGTTTTAAAAATCCCTGCACATAATTCTGATGCATGCTAAAGTTGGAGAATCTCTGGTTTCATGATATAAACAGTTACTATCTAATCTACAAAAATACGAAGAACATTGGCTATAAATACTAGCTGAGCTGCTGAAAATGGTTCATAAGTGCTAGGCTCCCTATGATTCCAACCCTGGGACCTTGGTTTGCTATTTTTATCCTGAAATTCATCGTTTTAAGTACTGCTGCTGCAGTCCCAATGATCATGTTCTCACTTAAGACAGGAAGAAAGGAGAAGGGACAGAATCATTTGGAACTGTCAATTTTACTGGGAAACTAGATGCTTTCCCAGAAAGTCTCCAGTCTTTGTGAGGACAAGTCGGGAGGATCACTTAAGCCCAGGAGTTTGAGACCAGCCTGGGCAACATAGTGAGACACCATCTCTATTTAAAAAGAAAGAAAGAAAAGTCTCCAGGCTGAGTTCTCTATACACATCACTGGCTAGAATTGAGTCTCGTGGCCACCATTAGCTGCCATGTGAATGAATAAACTTTTCAAACTTTATTTTGGAGGAAGGTAAGGGAGAAGGGAATTGAGAATGTATATTTGGTTAGCCAGTTAACAGTGTCTTCAAATAAAGAGGATTATAACACAAACCCAACAATTTAGAATATTTATCCTGGACATGAGAAAACAAATGGAAAAATGAGATATCTGTCTTTATAGGGAAGAAAGCTTAGATGTTACATGAAGTTCTATGAAGCAGAGACAATATGTGTAACTTAGAGATCACAGATGTTGGCTCGACAAGAAGGAATTCGCTAATGATTAAACCTATTCAGAAGGACACAGGATACTTATGGAGTAGAGTGCACCTTATCGGTGTATAACCATATCTAAAAAATGTAGTGGAGAGAATTCCTGCAATGGATCCCTTCCAAGTCTAAGATTGTGTAATTTAATACAATGAAGTACTGCATGTTATGGATGATAATTACTAATACTTGACACATGTTTACCCCTGACATTGTATCAATTATTATACAGGCATTATCTCATTTTCTATTACAACACAACTATGAACTAAGGACTACCATTATTCCCTTTTGAAGAAATAGAGACACAGAGAAGTAATACTTTGCTCAAGGTCATGGAGCTGACTTGCGAGCCCGAGTAATATGACTTGAGGAGTCATACTCTTTATACTTGCAACTATCTCCTGGATTTAATACAATCCCACAATTCTAAACACTTAAATTCAATGCCAGTTCTTCATTTAGATATGAGTGGAACACAGTTATATACCTCACTCTCCACTAGTTATTTTGGGGCAATGCTAATATTCCTATGTCGTTGTTTTCACAGCTTTCACTTAGATCATTACTCTTTCCAAATTCAATGCAAATAATTAGAGTATTATGTTCTGGTGAGCTAACCTGACCTGTCAATAATTTTCCTTTGGGAAAATTGCCCATGAAGGTGATTGTCTCTTGCCATTTCTGTGTACTTTGAAGTAAAAATGCTCCAAGCTGACTGCTGACTGCTGTGAATATTTTCAGAAAAGAATGCATCTTTATTTCCAACTCCTGGATTAAATCTTAGAATCTGGGTAAAATTAAGACAATAGAAAATGAAATTGTTACATTTAATAAAAAGAATGTGGAAGAATAGATGATTGGCAGTACCAAAATGTAAAAGAGGTAAACTAAATCCCTCACAAGATGCAATGGCATATGGAAATTCATGAAGCAAGAACAACAGGTCGAATTTGGAGATCATGGATGCTGGCTCAACAACATTCCAACTACAATCTCGTTTTGTTGTTGTTGTTGCTTATTGTGGTAAACTATACACAATAGAGTAGTTATTATTGTAATTATTTGTAAGTGTACAGTTCAGTGACATTATATCCATTTACACTGCTATGTGGCCATCACCACTCTGTGTACCCAAATCTTTTAAATAAATTCAACAGTGTTTGATGCTAACGCTGTCCCTCTTTTAACAATGATGCCACCAACATCCTCATTAGGACCATGTATTTCACTATCAAATTAGAATGTTTCTGAAGATAAATATGTTGAAAGAAAAAACATATTTCTGCAAGAGGAAGTTTATACTAATGATGTCCAGCAAGAATTATAGATGTTTAGATTCATGTCCCTAAAATAAGCACTGTAAAGATTATACATAGTGTTATTTAGAAACGAATATCAACATGAATTCATAAAAATATAGTGGTTGGATCATTCTGCTTCTTGGCATCAAACGGACAGAAGGTGAACTGAATTTGTAAGTTGTTTCTGTGAAATTTCAATAAAATGTATTTGAAAAATAAATTTGCCAGTTTATAATGCAGTTTAATAGTCAATGCTTAAATGCCAACCACGATCAAGTGCCCTAGACACTTGAGCAAGAACCATGTGTTCCCTATTTTCTGTGTACAATAAGGGAAAAGTAGATAAAGCACTTCAAGGACACACAAAGTCCTAATTCGACATTCAGTTTGACAGCTGAGAAATTATGGCAGACCCATCAGTTTGATGTACAGCAATCAGAAATAAAGTGTTTCTTGTAGAATAAAAACTCTCTGCTATCAGTTATGCAAAATAGACAGGCTGTAACTAGGGACTTGAAATAAACAACTATTTATGTGCACAAAAGTGGAAAGGTCTGCAGATGATAAATTTGTCTCTACAGTGACATCATCGACCTTAGAATTCTAAAGCTGGAAGGGAACTTCTGGTTCAACCTCTTTAGCAATTAAGGAAACTGGTTATCCATAGAAGCCAAGTGAATTATTTAAAGTCATACATCTGATTAATGACAAAGCTAGGATGAGAGCCAGTCTAATTCGCCTATGTCCTTTCTATCTACCATTTTTCCCCCAATCACAAAATGAGAAAAAGGGAGGAGAGAAGCTAATTTCCCTTCAGCACCACTGTCATTCTCATCCACACAAATACACTTTCACTTTGCTAGCACAAGAGGACATAAAAAGGAAAAAGGCACAGTGCCGCTCCTCGAAGGCTGACTTTATTTATTTATTTATTTATTTATTTATTTATTTATTTATTTTTGAGACAGAGTCTCGCTCTGTCGCCCAGGCTGGAGTGCAGAGTGGCGCCATCTCAGCTCACTGCAAGCTCCGCCTCCCAGGTTCACGCCATTCTCCTGCCTCAGCCTCCCAAGTAGCTGGGACTACAAGCGCCGCCACCACGCCCGGCTAATTTATTTATTTATTTATTTATTTATTTATTATTTATTTATTTTTTTTGTAGTTTTAGTAGAGACGGGGTTTCACCGTGTTAGCCAGGATGGTCTCCATCTCCTGGCCTCGTGATCCGCCCGCCTCAGCCTCCCAAAGTGCTAGGATTACAGGCGTGAGCCACTGCACCCGGCGGAAGGCTGACTTCTTTAAGAACACATAAGGAAGGGCTGCTGTTCTGCACCATATGGTGAGGAGGGGAAGTTTTGGCTAGCAGTTTGGCTAACAGGTTTGCCTTGGTTCAAATCCCACCCAGCTCTACTGCTAAAGAGTTGTACAGCCTTAGGCAAGTTTCTGAACCTTCCTGGACTTCAGTTTCATCCTCCATAAAATCCTGAAAATAAAAGCAGCTGCCTCATGGGATACTTGTCAGCATTTAATGAGCATTTACAGCATTCAATATATTGCTAGCTGATATTACAACTTCACCTTGTCTCGTATTTTTAGTTTAAATGCTTCTGAGCTTTTTTATGTGTGTATCTATGAGCATACACATAGACACAGCCTTGGGGATAGAGACCACAGACTTTTGTTGTTCTTGTCTTGCTTAGCAGCAACTTAGTACTTTGCCTAAGTGTTGCATCTAATAAGTGTTCTATAAATATTTCTAAAAAGGTACAAATCTGTCCCAACTGGTAGGGCAGGACCAGTAGGTTGGATGTCGGGAAGTATCCTCCTCTCACCTCACTCTCCACTTGTTATACCCTTTCAGAGGGTTTACCTTTCTGTTCTTACACATTCAGCCTCTTAGCTCCCAAATAAATTTAAATAGCAAAAAATCAAATAATACACCTCATTTACCACTCTGAGGGAGTAGAGAAGCAAGAGATTTGCTACATCTGCAAAAGCTTCACTCTCCAGAAGATGCTGAGGAACACCATGTACAAAACATGCACTAGTCTCAGACACTAAGGGAAGAATGTTTTTCTCTCTTAAATGTTATCAGGAAGATGTGAGACACTCAGCAGAAGCTCACCTCCCCAGTACAAAGGGGAGAGCCAAGCTGAGCCTTTCAAGACAAGCAAATTATGCATTTGCCAGTGACTGTCTAAAGAAGGTCACCTAAAGAGCAGGGCAGTGCAAAAGCAGCCCAAATGACCAGATTCTAGAAGCTTCTACTCAGGCCAGGTCTGATGAAGAGTAAACTTCTCTCAGCACATGACCCTAGGTTGTATAATATTTTACAATTTTCTGTTAGAATAAAGAGAGTTAAGACCTGGAAATTCTTAGATATATAAAATTAGAAATGATTGCTCCTATTAATCAAGAACCTATATCCTTAAAACAGGTAGTATACAATTCCTAAAGGCTTTGAAGCAACAATTACATCTAAGAGAGGTTGCCAAGATACAAGAGGTGTTTTGGGCTTAACAACAAGGAGAAAAAATTATCCAAGTTGGAGTTAACATACGCAGGCTTTGCTAGTTCTAAAAGTGAGCATCATCAATACTAACGCATAAGAGGCATCTCAGCCCTTTAGTTACTCTGTGGAGCCTTGGGGTATCTTCTTTCTTCTAACATTCTGTATGTCAGGTACAACAAGTGCCAAGACCAATCATTAAGTTGTCTTGCTATTAACGAGAAAAACCAGAGTATTATGCTACTATAAATCTTACCAAATATTAAGAGATTAAATACGAAAAACCCTGAATTTCTTCTTTTAAAGCTTTTGCATAGTATCTATGTTATAAAATTTATGCTGATAAAATTCACTGCAATTAAAAAGGAAAAAATGAAACCTCCATGCCAGCATCAGGACTTATAGCAATATTACTGACCAGCAAGTTTCCTAGCATCAGTAAACTTCTATGGAAAATTAATTTCATGCTTGTCTGCTCTGGTAAAACCCCTTACTGAGTTGTTATAAAAAGAGAAAATTGAGATCGGCTGTGGGAATACCAAAAAGAGTTGATGCAGCTAAAAAGAATTGTCATGTTTACATGTTTTATTGCCGTAGGGCTCTCATCCACCTAGAACCTTCAGTAAGTTTGCCTTGTCTGCTGAAATCAGAGCTCAAAAGTTCTGTTCTCACCAAAATTCCAGAAAGATACATGTATACCCAGAGTTAGTAAGCAATAATAATAATATTAAGCAAGGTATGATTAAGTCATTTAATGAACAGGTAGACAAAATTTCAGTGTGGAAAAACAGGCCAATCAGTGGCAAATTTGCATAACGCTTCCTGTACAGATTTATACCTCTATCTTCTAATATTTGTCTCTGCTATACTTTGTCTCACAAGACTAATTCTAGAGTACATTCATTTAGGTTAGGGAGCTGCATATCTTTTCATTCTGTAGAAAAAAAAAATAAGCAGAAACTAAATATTTATTTTGTTTATCTGAGGAAGAAATTTACTTCAAGGTGAAATTTCAAAAAATTCACCTTCCAAATGATTTTACATTTTTTGTTATCATGCATTTGAAAACAGCTTGGGTATGACATACCACACCTTCTGCTCTTCTAAATAAGACTGAGGAACAGATGGCTACTGACCTTTATCTCCAATCAGGTTCTGCCTGCCTGCGTGTTTTCTTATTTGTAAAAATTAGTCTTCTTATCTTCAAATATTTTTCAAATTGGAACAGTTGATTCAACAGCCAATCAGTAATCAACATAATTATTAAAACCTTGACACACATACAGATTCCCCCATAAATTTCTGTTGGGGAAGTGAAGTTTTTAGCATTTTTAACAAACAAAATCCCAGGTGGAGATATAAGAAAATAAGTACATTTGCAAACAGTGTGCCCATCCTAAAATTATCTAGTTCTTTTATCAGATAAATGAGCAAATCACTCAAATATCAACATTAAAAAAACACAAATTTATAATGATTCAGATTATATTTAAAAATTTACCATTGAGAAGCAATTGTATTATTATTTTAAATCATGTTTTACTAACTAGAAAAGAAAGCATTTTATACATGAACATCATTTGTGATGTATATTATTCATTTAGCGAATTAAGCATATATTTTATATAGATAAAATTGATGTGCTCTATAGGAAATATTTCTAGGATGTGTAGGTGTTTCTTTCCATGCTAGGAGTACACAGATCTAGGGCAGAAGCAAGGGAGTAATATCTATATGCCTACTTAACAAGTTATGCATTTTTTTTACATATAGTTTCGTATTTCATTTTTTACATATTATGAGGTGGATGTTATATTCTGGTAGGTGATAATATAGGGAACAAATAAATATTTAAACATTTGCAGCAATAATCTATTCAGTTCAGAAGACATTTTCTCAGAACTGAAACATCCAAAATTATCTAAAATTGTACTTTGGTATGAAGACTCGAGTATCATGTGACATATTCATAGAGAATACAAAATATAATCTTTGAAGAAAATTCTTCCAGAATTGAGTGATTGCTTCTCATAAGTTTTGTGATCAGAAAATAATCTTTCCTAAACTAACAGTGACCAATGTTATATGGATGGCTGCTGGGAATGGACTTTAGATTTTGTTCTGTCTATGTTGGAACATTTTTAAAAATAAAACAATTAAGTCAGGCAAACAAGTCTTTCTGAAAACAAAAGTCCTGGTGATATCTATGTGAGTTTTCTTTTAATGCTAGAATCAGTAGCCCGATATTTTCTACTTGAGAAGAGAGCAAATTTTCAGGGTGCACTTTGCTTAGAAGTATAATCTCTTACCAATGAGCCTACAGATTAAATTCAATATGAAAATTTACAAATAACATAAAGTGCAATGTTGCTCACTATCTAGAGACTGTTAGAACTTCTCTTTTGATCCCAAAAGTAACTAAAATAATGTAGATAGATGAAGTCAGAGTCCAGAATTCTACCTGAATGAGATTTCCTGAGAATTGACTATAAACATTCAAATACTCTTTGAAAAAGAAAATTATAATTGTTCACCTATTCTGGCTTATTAATAGCTTAAAGCAAAACTCAACAATTCAAGCTGCAATTATAAGAAATAATGACACTACTGCTTCCCTAATATTACTGAAAAATAAATACTAGTTCATCATTAAAAAGTACAATGATATGGTCAAAATAATTAATATTTTAATGGATAAATTCTGTTTAATTTGATTTTTAAAACTCTTACAAAAAGGGATCAGTCTTAAAAATGATGCAAACATCTATTTAATATGTTTACTGTCCTGAAATACAACATACATGTAAACAATTTTTACTTAAAAATCATAATTATGGGCCTCTTTAGACATGGTAGACCTCTCTAGCTTCCTAGAGTACATGCTATTTCTTTATCTATACCAATGCCAGTGTGATCCTCTAATATATATGTTCTTTGTCACCCTTCTCTAAAATCAAACTCTAGAAAAATATTGGAACTCTTCTGTGCCTTGGCATTCCCTACTTCTTCAGCATAAATTCTCTCTACTTTTCCATATGCGTCTCCACCCAAAGAAATTACTTACAGATCCTTGACAGCATAGTGCTCTTCCTGGGTGCACACTTTGCACAGGATAATCCTACCATCTTGAGCACCTTTGTGCCACCATTTTTGCCTAGCTTACTCCTTCACATCCTTTAGGCCCAAGAAACATCTCCCCAGGAATCTTTCTATAACCCTAGCTGGTCTGTGCATAGCACTCATCTCATCTATAATTATCACCTGTTCGATCATGATGTTCAAGTCTTTATCTCTATCCTACATTGCTCATTTTTGTGCCATTTAAATCCTGTATCCCTATTTCTTATTTTCATGTTCATACTTTTGTGTATATGGATGTGCGTTACCCATATCCAAACCTCAACTTCTGTCCCCAGGTATCCACAAGCTCCTCCCAAGCTATCCCCTATTTTAATGAATGAATGTCCCAATGCTCTGGTGAGAAATTTATGAATCATACTTGATACTGTCCATGGTGCATGAGCATGCACTCACAAATTATCAAATACAATGCTTTAGGGTAATGCACTAGGAAATCCATTCCTACTTTTCTACTGGGGTCAATACTCCCAAGGGCCATTGATGAAGTTCATCAGAAATCCTGTGGTCGATTCATTCCTAGAGATAAAGGACTCCTCAGATGAACAGCTTTAGTTTGAAAACTCCCTAACAAACAACTTTGCAGAAAATTTATTAGACTCTACACCATCTAGAAAACTTCCACCTAACCTTCTCTTTCTCTTCTTCACTTGAGATCAGATTTACATAATGATCTGCCAGCTCTCCCAACCTTTCCAGCTTTTTCCCTACTTTTTTTTCACATAGGTACTCTGCTTAACAAAATTCTTGCATGTTTAACCCCATGCTTGCTTCTGCCTCTCAGAGCATCTGTACTAACATTCTATCTAACACTTGTTATCTACGTCCAGTTGATTCTTTTTCCTAAATATGCCCTGATTTTTTTCCCATTGTCATTAATATGGTAGACTAGGCCACCAACAACTTTTATTTAGTTCTGTTTAAATATAACAGCTTTGAGATATAATTAGAATACAATATTACTCACCCATGTAAAACACACAAATAAGTGATTTATAGTGTTATCACAGAATTGAGCAGCTATCACTACAATCAACCTTGGAACACTTTTCTTCTCCTTAGAAAGAAACCTCATACTCAGATAGCAGTCATTCCCTATTTCCTATCACTGTTCTCACTCCTGGCAACCACCAATCCTCTATTTGTATAGATTTGACTCTTCTGGATATTTCACATAAATGGAATCATACAACATGTGATCTTTCATGACGGCTTCTTTCATTTAGCATGTTTTCAAGGTTCACATATCTTACAGCATGTTTCAGTATTTCATTCTTTTTTACTGCCGAATACTTTTCCATTATATGGATATACCACATTTTTTTCATCCATTCATAAATTGATGGACATTTGGGTTGTTTTTTGGCTATTATGAGTAATTTTGCTAAGCATATTCATCTACAAGTTATATGTAGACTAATATTTTCATTTCTCTTGGATATGTAACTAGGAGTGGGATTACTATGTCACATGGTAACTCTATGTGTAACCTATTTTTGTTTGTTTGTTTGTTTTTGTTTTTTGAGACAGTCTCACTCTGTCACAGGCTAGAGTGCAGTGGCACAATCTCGATTCACTGCAACCTCTGCCTCCCGGGTTCAACCAATTCTCCTGCCTCAGCCTCCCGAGTAGCTGGGACTACAGGTGTGTGCCACCATGCCCAGCTAATTTCTTTGTATTTTTAGTAGAGATGGGGTTTCACCATGTTGGCCAGGATGGTCTGATCTCTTGACCTCATAAACCGCCCACCTCAGTCTCCCAAAGTGCTGGGATTACGGGGGTGAGCCACTGTGCCCGACCTATGTTTAAACTTTTAAGAAATGTTTTCTATAATGGCTACACAATTTTACTTTCACATCAGCAGTGTATGAACATTCAAATTTCTCCACATTCTCACCAACAGTTGTTATTACTGGTCTTTTTAAATTATATATTTCCTAATGGATATCTAGTGGTATCTCATTGTGACTTTGATTTGCATTTTTCTGGTGGTTAATTATGTTGAACATCTTCTCATGTGTTTTTTGGCCATGTGTAAATCTTCTTTAGACAAATGTCTACTCAGACAGAGCGTTTTCCTATTTTTTAACCGGGTTTTTGTCTTTATGTTATTGAATTCTCAGTACTCTTTATACATTCTAGATACAACTCACTTATCAAGTACATGATTTGCAATATTTTTTCTCATTCTGTGCATTGTCTTCTCACTTTCTTGGTAGTATCCTTTTAAAAACAAAAATTTAAAATTTTGATAAAGTCCAGTTTGTCTATTTTTTGTTATTGCCTGTACTTTTGGTGTAATACTAAGAAACCATTGCTAATGAAATGTCACAAAGATTTATACCTATATTTTCTTCTGAGGGTTTTACACTTTAGCTTTTACATTTTGTTTTAATTTATTTTGAGTTAATATTTGTATCTAATATGAGGAAGGCATCCATTGTTATTCTTTTATGTGTGGATACCCAGCAATCCTCACACCATTTATTGAAATGCCTAGTCTTTCTCCCATTGAATTGTCTTAGGATCCTTGTTAAAAATTAATAGATCATAAATGGTTTGCTTCTGGACTCTCACTGCTATTCTATTAATCTATGCATCTGCCCCTATGCCAGTACTATATGGTTTTGATTACTGCAGCATTGCATTACGTTTTGAAATCAGTGAGTGTGAGTCATCCAAATTTGTACTTTTTTTTAAGGTAGTTAGGCCATTCCAGGTCCCTTGAATTTCCATATGAATTTTAGTATAGCTTGTCGATTTGTGAAAGAAGCCAGCTCCTATTTTAATAGGGACTGTGTGGAATCTGTAAATTAATTTGAGTGGTACAGCCATCTTAACAATATTAAATCTTCTAATTCATGAACATGAGATAACTTTCCATTTAGTCAGACCTTCTTTCCCTTCTTTCAACAATAGTTCATAGTTTTCATAATATAAT
The DNA here is from genome assembly GCF_047675955.1 of Chlorocebus sabaeus. Taxonomy (NCBI): domain Eukaryota; kingdom Metazoa; phylum Chordata; class Mammalia; order Primates; family Cercopithecidae; genus Chlorocebus; species Chlorocebus sabaeus. Next base: position 67,785,510 of record NC_132918.1, read on the forward strand.
TTTTATACTTCTTTTATTGAATTTATTCTTAGTATTTTGATACTGTTAAAATTATTTTCTTAATTTTATTTTCTAATTGTTAATTGCTCACGCATAGAAATACATTTGATTTATATGTAATTGTCTTATATCCTGTAACTTTGCTGAACTTATTTATTAGTTCTAAGAGTTTTTAAATAGATTTGGCCTAGATTAGCACAATCACCTTCCAATTTGCCTATAGCTTTTCTTCTGTCCAATACATTGTTCAGAGTACATCAAATAATCTTTTAAAACTAAACTTACAGTGTTCCCATTTAGAAGTACACAGTCACTCCCCACTGATCTTAGCATAAAGTCTACATTTCTCAATATGATGTACAAGACTTCACTTCTTAACATGTATCTTAACACAGCTTTCATACACCAGCTTCTCTCTACCTCCCACATTTATCTCTTGTTACTCCCTTCCTTGAACAGGCCATACTCTTTTATTCCAGGACTGAAAACACACTATGCTTACATTTTGCTCCCAGCAACACGCCGTTCACTATGTCCAGAGCACAGTTATTTTTTTCCCTCTTACCCTATACAATTTTACTCTTCAAAGATCCACTTAAATAAGTTTTCCAATATCTACCTAGTGGCCTTCAATATGAAATCTTATTTATATTCCATCACAAGTATCTTACTAATAATGTCCCTAATCTTTCTCATTTTTCTTTGTGTAATTGCACATGTTCCATGAAAGATTTTTAACTCCATTACTATTATTCTACTTTCATCATTAAATTATTCAACAAATATTACAAATATATGAGTGAATAAGATATTTATGGTTTCTGGAGTCATGCCTTCTACACTGTAATAGGTTAACAATTAAACAATCAAACAATTGCAAACTTTAGTTAAACCTATATAGAAAATAGGTCACTAGAATTGAAAACAAACATTTTTCTCTTTGTATATATATAATTTGGAGACAGAGTTTCACTCTTGTTGCCCAGGCTGGAGTGCAATGGCACGATCTCGGCTCACTGCAACCTCCACCTCCAGGGTTCAAGCGATTCTCCTGCCTCAGTCTCCTGAGTAGCTGGGATTACAGGCATGTGCCACCACACTCGGCTAATTTTGTATTTTTAGTAGAGATGGGGTTTCTCCATGTTGGTCAGGCTGGTCTCGAACTCCCCACCTCAGGGGATCTGCCCTCCTCAGCCTCCCAAAGTGCTGGGATTACAGACGTGAGCCACTGTGCCCAGCCACAGTAAATATTTATTAGTTAAGTAATAGGGAACATAAAAAGGAACAATGAGTTGAGATGTAAACTAATAGGGTATTACGAGAAACAACAGGAAACCTATTAATGAACATGGCATTTAGTCTGAGAACCAAATGACAATGGAGATTGTCATTTAAAAAATGAAAGAGCGCTCTAAGGAATGAAAATAACATGTGCAAAATTCCTGATAGACAATGGATGGGCAAATGGATGGGTACAGACAGAGATAAATAATAAAGAGATATTACCTGCCTTTTTTAGGAATGACTCACAAATGGTTGGTATTAAGTTGGTATTAAGTTTGGAGAAGCCCAAATTAGACTTTTAAAGGATTATTTTAGGCTCCTACACAACCCCAATACTTAGGTCTAAAGTAAGGTATTTTAATCAAATTTCTTCTGTTCTTCTCTGACCAATAGTGATTCCCACTGCCTTGTCTAGCGCACAGCTGCCCACACCACAGGGGAGTCGGATTCCTGGTTCTGAACCATTTGCCACCCCTCTTTTGCCCATTTGACATCTATATCTAGAGTCCCCTTCTACAGGGACCCATTTCCCAGATAATCTCTGATTATGTCTGTTCTATGGTCACACCCAAGTTCTAATTTACCACATGCTTTGCAAACTATATTTGTATCACCTTGGAACTTGTTAAAAAGTAAAGATTCCTAGACCTACTGAATCAGTGTCTATGTTTCAGAGGACATTCTCTCAGATGAGGTATATGCACATTAAAGTTTGAGGAGCTCTGCTCTAATTAGTCTGCTCTTCAATTTCCACTTCTACCTATTTCCAGCATCCTGACTCTTCTGATTGGCAGATTTGTGCAAGTACTAGAGTGACTCACACTGAACTTTTCTGAGTCTTCCCATCCCCATGGATAATTTCTCTTTTCCTTTCAATTAAAAAAAAAATTCTGTCATCATAGTTTGTGGGGTAAGGGAAGGAGTTAGTTTCAGAGTCTTGTAAAGCAAAAAAAAAAAAAAAAAAAAAGATAAAAGCTTGAATTGTTCATGTTAATCTGGTTAGCAGTATGATTGTCATCTACTGGAAATTAAGAGAGATCATATTAAAACTAAATAGGAGCAGTGTAAAGGTTTCTCAAGCTCTGAAACAGAAGCACTTTAAATTACTACTTCGAAGCTTTTGGCCCATTCTAATGTTACATGATTTGCTACATATGATTAGAAAAACATCCTTTATTATGTCAGACCCTTCAAATATCTGTACATCATGCCAGCATCCTAATGCCTTTGCAACACTTCCCTCATTTAGAAACAAAATAGTTGAGAGACTCGTGGAGTTCTAGATAATTTCTTCATCAACAGCATCTGCTAAATGAGAGTTTCATTAGGTTGGTGGAAAAAATGGCAAAAACCACAACTACTTTTGCATAAACCTAATAAATTTCACAAGGAAAACCCATAAACCCCTGTGAGCATAGGTGATTATAGTAAAGAGATAATCCGTCAATAACTGGTATCAGGACTCACTATTGAAGCCCTCTGTATTCATCAACCAAATTTGGGGCCTTTCAGGATTCAGAAGAAATTTAGAGCAAGTAGAGGTCAGGTGACTCACAGAAACTTAACATTTCTCAACTATACATTATCTATCAAGACTTGAAGTTAAACACAGCCCCAGTCCAAGAAAGAAGGCACTAAAGATTTTATAAGCTCCACTTTTCCAAAATATTGTTCAGACACCTTCTCGTAATTTCTTCTATCTGACCTTATCACCACATACATAATAAAGAGGGGAAGAAGTGATGTTTCTGATGTTTACCTGATTCAGGGGCACTATCCTGTCCTTGATTTCCATAATTTCTATCACTGAGGAAGCCATAGGTAGATTCCTTATCACCTCAGGAGCTAAATCCAAAGTACTAAATTACACAGACAGTGTGATACATACCAGCTGGAGTAGTCATACGTATTTCACCTTCCCTACACCACATCCTTGCTCATAGCCAAAGCTGGTTCTAGGTACATCCAAAGGCAAAAATAATTGCTATAATCACTATGTTTAACATCTATTAAAGTTGTAAATATTTTCTTCTCATGTCCCTTAAGTTCAACCTACAAATCTTGGTGTTTTATTTCTGTGTTTCTGTGAGTCACCTGACCTCCACTTGCTCTAAATTTCTTCTGAATCCTGAAAGGCCCCAAATCACTTAGTGATTTCAGGGTTAAAATTTAAAATATTTTGTATTTTTCTTTGATTAGTTTATAAATATGGCAATTAAATATTCCCTAAATAAGTATTGTCAAGTTTAGTCGATTAAGTTCCAGTAAACAATTTAAATGTTAATTATAGTTTTCTTAAGAAATTAAAACCTACAATTTAAGTTATGTTTTTTTCTAGGGATTCCAAACACCTTAAGCAGTAGAAAAAATCTCCACAGATTATAAAATATTTTTAATTTATTAATTTAATTGAACCAGATGAGTTTGGCTTATTTATTTATCCTCTCTATCCTTACTTTCACACTTCCACTGGCATTGTAGAATCACATAATGCTCATAGAAAACAGAATTAACAATCTTAAACTCAACCAAGTGTGATCAGTAGAAAATTTAGGACTAGGATACAATTACAAATTTGGGCAACCAATCAGAGGGCTGTAACTAGGACACAGACACCTAGATATAATAACAATTTGAGTAAAATTGGCATACGATGGCTAGTGTTACCATAATAATTGTTTTTTTCCCTAAGCCCATGTTTTTTCTCCAAATAATATCTGATACATACCGTGGATGTTCATAGTTTTTACCTTACTTATTACTGTGACTTTTATGATAATCTTCACAACTTTATTTTTTAACCTCTACCACAATATGCTGTTACTTAATTTGACTTGCCAAGATTTTTGTACTCCAAACCTGGGTCACAACTTGTTTCAATTTGGAGTGGCCACAGTTCCTTACCTATAAGCCATCCGTCTTCCTAATATCACCCTTTCTTCTTCCTGATAGAATCTGATTTTTTTTTTATTTTTTATTTTATTATTTTTTTTTATTTTAGGAATTCAGCCCTCAGATGGTTCAGGTAATCAGAGGAATCGGCCCCATCTTAGAATCCAGGGTGTTTCCTAACGAATCTGTCAATGAGAGCAAAGGCAGACACCTAGAAGTTCTTTCTCCAGAGTTAAGCACAGGGCTAAAGTTGTCACATGCCGGTTGAAGGAAAGCAATGGCTGGGAGGTGCTTCTCTTTCCAGTTACTGCTAGAAGGAACTTATGATCATGAAACAGCCAGCCTGGTAGGAAAGCCAGTACTGACTGTGCATGAGCAAATGACATGGAAAGGACACAGGTGTTTGGTAAATTGAATATTAGAGCTTACCTTACCTCTTAGATGATATTTTATGTGAGATAGTACACTTTTTAAAATGATGAGGAACCATAGAAAGCTATGAAATTTTGCAACGAGATTCTAACTTCAGATTTTTAGCAAAAGTTAAACGTAGTGTGCATCCCATTCAAATTGTTTAATACAAACCATTTTCATCACTTATTGGAAAGTCCTCTGCCTCCTGGGTTCAAGATATTCTCCTGCCTGAGCCTCCCAAGTAGTTTGGATTACGGGCATGCAGCCACCACACTCGGCTAATTTTTGTATTTTTAGTAGAGAGAGGGTTTCACCATGTTGGCCAGCCTGGTCTTGAAATCCTGAGCTCAAGTGATCTGCCTGCCTTAGCCTCCCAAAGTGCTGGAATTACAGGTGTGAGCCCTGCCACACTTTAAAATACCTATTATTTTTACATTTTGAGTATGACTAGGGACACATAGCTTTGATGAATTATTCTTTTCTCTATAATACTCAAAATATAACAGCTTTACCTGTGAGAGACTCTTTAAACTGGCTCATTTGTGATTTCAACCATGTATTCTCCCCACTTTTTAAAAAATATTGTTTCTCTCTGGAAACAATAAGAAGATCATGGCTCATCCTAAATCCCACAACAAAACCTGATTTCTTTTGGATAAAGAACAGTATTAGATACAAAAGTCTAACCAGAAATATAATTGCTCCACATAATTATTGATGGTGTTTTTTTAAAGTGACACTCGCAGACCCACTTAGTAACATAGCTAGAAAATGTTTTTAAAGTTAATACATTCACATTGATATTTCTGATTTCACTTTTACAAGACTAAATGTTTTAAAACCCTTATTCCAAAGTAAAATGTTATTAACCACTCTACTTAGGTTTTTTAAACTTCTCAAATTGTAGATAGAATCCTTTTTTGCTTCAGAGTCCTTATCATTCCATGAGACACCACTGTGTAGTATAGTCACTTTGATAACAGATATTCTAACATGACTGCAGGCAAAATAAGACAGGAAAACTAATTTGTGAGACAGGCCCTTTTAGCTTTAGAAAATATCAAACAATAAGGGAGACAGTAATTCCAATTTTCCAGTTATATTTGAATATAAAGGTCTCCTTATTATTAATATTGGGACTCTGTACCCTAAATTCTCACCTTAATTAACTAGTCCTTATCTGTACCATCTGTTTAAACCCTGAAATTTTGGAGATTCATAAATGATGAACTACAGGCTCATCTTGCATGTGGAATTTACAATGTAGCTCTCCAGTAATGCATCTTGACTGAAATAAATATATTTATAATGCCCCATAAAAACCACCAGGCAGAAGGGCTGTATCTTTATATGCCAGATACATTTTAAAAGTAGCTTATACTACACTCATGCAATAAACAAGCTTGCAAACAGTTAATCTAAAATGTGCCTCATACTTGGAAGAAGGAAAGTGAATATCAGAATATTGGAAATGTATCTCAATGTGGTAGTATTATTTACTAGATCCACTAGTCCCATGTCTTTCTTACAGTTTCTAAAAGGCAAAATATATATTCTGTACAAAGAAGGAGTGACCTCGGATAATACACTTTAAATTTCATGAAAAATTCTTACAAAGTACCAGTTTTATGTTACATTGCATGATATTATTGTTTACATTGCAAACACAATAATCTTATAAATTCTGAAAGTAAAAGATTCTCAGATACATAAGACTGAATGTGTAACATGGAGATTGGTCCATGTTGTATTTAATGCAACTTCTATAAGCTCAAAAAAAGGACTTCATTAAACTGATTAGACACACTGTGTGTTCTCCAGCATATCTATGACCAAGATGGTATTATAGCTGGGTATTATCATGTGAATATAAGGTAGAACTTCTTCATACTGATGATTTAGCTCAACACAGCAATGAGAAGAACAAACATCTCCTGGAAGGAAAAAAGTTAGTTCACACCAACAAAAAAAAAAAAAAAAAAAAAATCAGATTACAAAGTATTTTACCATTAAAAGAGCCTTACTGTGAAGGAAACTGTCAATAGATTTCCTAAATTACTCTCAGAAGAACTGAGGACTTAAATTAGACAAATAATCTTGTGTGATTCCATCTGGATCCAGCCCTTGCACTAATTTATTTGAAATGTAACAGCATATGTGATGCTCAAAGGAAGAAAACGGAGGACTACTTCGAGCCTTTAATAAAGCAAGGCATCCTTGAATCAGTTACACATAGACACTCACTAGCATGTGTTCTACAAATTCTCTGCATCCTGAATGCTATACTTCAGATGCTTTGCTAAGGTGAGCTGTATGAAGGCTACAAAACATAACACCCTGGAGGAATAAAAAATAGTTTAATGAACTTCAGAACTAGTCATTTTTGGGGTTCAGATCATGACTCTACTGACAATTATTAACTGTGTGAGTCTGATATGAGATTTAAAAGACAGAAAATATGGACATCATTTTCTGTCTAAGTAAGCATGATAACAGTGATTGGTAGCATGGCTGGAGGAAAGAAAAAATATAATATGCAGATACAAATGGCACAGTACTTGAAGAATTAAGGCTATTTATAAAACCAATATAAATTTTCTGTCAAAAATGATAGAAAAATTGAGATTTTCTTCAAGTGAGTATTTATCATGCTGCCTTAGCCATACTCCATAGAACATATCCAGAAATTAAATAAAATTATTCTCTTCAAATTATATTTGATTTGGGTATTGAAAAGAGAATCAAAAGTATAGCATACATGTATATATTTGGCATGATTTGTAAAAGTCACCTAAAATAATAGTCAGGTATTCATCCTAAATTTTATCAGTATTAAAAACAAAAAAGGAAGTATTCCAATATGCTTCTTAGTGTCTGTATTAGTTATTTATTGCTACATAACAACTGTTCCCAAAACTTAGCAGCTTAAAGCAACATTTATTATCTCAGCTTCTGTGGGTGAGAAATCCAGGTATGGTTATTCTAGATCTCTAAAACACAATTCAGAACACACATTTAGAATGTGGCAAAACTCAATATGTTTTGTTAATCTCAGTATTAATGTCATTATATATCCTTCTACAAAGTGGAGAAACATAAGGGAGATTAAGGCTTTGTACTTGGTCTCAGCTAATATTGTACACTAGATACTTTCCCTGGCAAAGCCAAAAATGGCTACTTGTTCATTAACAGACTCAGTCATGGTATCATGGTATAGCATTCACACAGACTATGCCCCTTGCTTTACCAAGGTAAACTGTTACTTCTTAGTAATTCATGTTTCTTATTATAGCTTCAACACTGCTTATTTTAATATATAATTTCAAGCCCAACATTTTTATTCCATTTCCATTTGGATCATTCCTATCCTTTTTCTCTCTGGCATCCCCACTTCCCAACTTGCATTTCTTCTTTGATGTGTTACATAGCTTTTCTTCTTGGGGTATACACCAACCTCATACACAAAGTAAATCTTAAGCTCAGAAAAAAAGTGATAAACTATACATCCTCCAAAATAGTGACCATTAACCAGTGCAGGCTGAGACTCCAGGGGAGAAAACTTTGAGGTGAGATTTGCCATGCAAGAAGTTTATTAAGAAGTATGCTTGGGATTAACATTTGTGAATGGGATTGAAAGGATAGACTTATCCCTGCTGCCTCTGGTAGTTCCCACAAAACTTTTCCATTTAGGCAAAAGCTGCCTGGACAGTATGCATATTTAGGCTTACAAAAGCATGCTAAAGTGAAAAGTGGATATTTTTAGGAAGTAACTTTATCCAGGAAATATTGTATTTTTCTTCCTCATTCCTCATGATATATATTAAAAATTATATACATTCTCTTTTAAAGGAAGAAGGGAAAAATCAGAGTCAACAAATTTTACTAATGAATTCATAGTTACTATAGTTTGGACTTAGAGTTTCTGATAATTTTGTATTTATGAAATGAGATAATAGATGTCAAAAATGAAATAAATTATAGGAAGGTCTCATATACAAGTAACCTTTCTTTGTAGTAATAATAAAAATCAAAGAATCCATTATATTTTAAAAGGTAACTCTCAGAAGCTTTCTTTGACAAGCTTCAACTCACCTTGATTTTTATTTTATTTTCCTATACCTTCAAGATTAAATAAGCTGATTTTTCTTTTTTCATTTGTTCCTTTTTTTTAATTGACAGATAAAGGTTGAATACGTTAAAAGTACACAATATGATGATTTAAGTATATATTGTAATGATTATCACAGTCACATCAATGAACACATCCATCACCACGCATGCTGTACATTAGATCCCTAAGCCTTGCTCATCTTTTTTTTTTTTTTTTAAAGTTATGGGATACACAGGCAGAATCTAATTGTTCAGCTCCCACTTGTGAGGAAATGCAGTGTTTGGTTTTCTGTTCCTGTGTTAGTTTGCTGAGAATGATGGTTTCCAGCTTCATCCATGTCCCTGCAAAGGACATGAACTCATTCTTTTTCATGGCTGCATAGTATTCCATGGTGTGTATGTGCCACATTTTCTTTATCCAGTCTATTAATGATGGGCATTGGGGTTGGTTGTAAGTCTTTGCTATTGTAAATAGTGCTGCAATAAACATACGTGTGCATGTGTCTTTATAGCAGAATGATTTATAATCCTTTGGGTATAAACCCAGTAATGGGATTGCTGGATCAAATGGTATTTCTGGTTCTATATCCTTGGGGAATCACCAATCTTCCACAATGGTTGAACTAATTTACACTCCTACCAACAGTGCGAAAGCGTTCCTATTTCTCCACATCCTCTCCAGCATTTGTTGTTTCCTGACTTTTTAATGATCACCATTCTAACTGGCATGAGATGGTATCTTATTGAGGTTTCGTTTTGCATTCCTCTAATGACCAGTGATGATGAGCTTTTTTCGTATGTTTGTTGACCACATAAATGTGTTCTTTTGAGAATTGTCTGTTCATATCCTTCACCCACTTTTTGATGGGGTTTTTTTTTTCCTTGTAAATTTGTTTAAGTTCCTTGTAGACTCTTGATATTAACCCTTTATCAGATGGATAGATTGCAAAATTTTTCTCTCATTCTCTAGATTGCCTGTTGACTCTGATGACAGTTTATTTTGCTGAGCAGAAGCTCTTTAGTTTAATTAGATCCCATGTGTCAATTTTGGCTTTTGTTACAATTGCTTTTGGTGCTTTAATCATGAAGTCTTTGCCCATGCCTATGTCTTGAATGGTTTTGCATAGATTTTTTTGCTAGGGTTTTTATGGTTTTAGGTCTTAGATTTAAGTCTTTAATCTATTTCAAGTTAATTTTTCATAAGGTGTAAGGAAGGGATTCAGTTTCAGTTTTCTGCATATGGCTAGCCAGTTTTCCCATCACCATATATTAAATAGGGAATCCTTTCCCCTTTGCATGTTTTTGTCAGGTTTGTCAAAGGTCAGATGGTTGTAGATGTGTAATGCTATTTCTGAGACCTCTGTTCTGTTCCATTGGTCTATATCTCTGTTTTGGTACCAGTACCATACTCTTTTGGTTACCGTAGCCTAGTAGTATAGTTTGAAGTCAGGTAGCCTGATGCCTCCAGCTTTATTCTTTTTGCTTAGAATTGTCTTGGCTATACGGGCTCTTTTTTTGTTCCATATGAAATTTAAAGTAGTTTTTTTTTTTTTGTAATTCTATGTAGAAAGTCAGTGGTAGATTGATGTGAATAGCACTGAATCTATAAAATACTCAGGGCAATATAGTCATTTTCACAATATTGATACTTCCTATCCCTGAGCATGGAATGTTTTTCCATTTGTTTGTGTCCTCTCTTATTTCCTTGAGCAGTGGTTTGTAGTTCTCCTTAAAGAGTCCCTTCATGTCCCTTATAAATTGGATTCCTAGGTATTTTATTCTCTTTGCAGCAATTGTGAATGGGAGTTCACTCATGATTTGACTGTTTGTCTATTATTCGTGTATAGGAATGCTCATGATTTTCCACATTGATTTTGTATCCTGAGACTTTGCTGAAGTTGCTTATCAGCTTAAGGAGATTTTGGGTTTAGACGATGGGGTTTTCTAAATATACAATCATACAATCTGCAGACAGAGGTGATTTGATTTTCTCTTCCTATTTGAATACTCTTTATTTCTTTCTCCTGCCTAATTGCCCTGGCCAGAACTTACAATACTATGTTGAATAGGAGTGGTGAGAGAGGGCATCACTATCCCTGTCTTGTGCCAGTTTTCAAAGTGAAAGCTTCCAGCTTTTGCCCATTCAGTATGATATTGGCTATGGTTTTATCATAAATAGCTCTTATTTTGGGATATGTTCCATCAATACCTAGTTTATTAAGTGTTTTTAGCATGAAGGGCTGTTGAATTTTATTGAAGGCCTTTTCTGCATCTGTTGAAATAATCATGTGGTTTTTATCATTGGTTCTGTTTATGTGATGGATTACATTTACTGATTTGTATATGTTGAACCAGCATTGCATCCCAAGGGAGAAGCTGACTTGATCGTGGTGAATAAGCTTTTTGATGTGCTGCTGGATTTGGTTTGCCTGTATTTTATTGAGGATTTTTGCATTGATATTCGTCAGGGATATTGGCCTGAAATTTTCTTTTTGTTGTTATGTCTCTGCCAGGTTTTGGTATCAGGATGATGCTGGCCTTATAAAATGACTCAGGGAGGAGTCCCTCTTTTTCTATTGTTTGGAAGAGTTTCAGAAGGAATGGTACCAGCTCCTCTTTGTACCTCTGGTAGAATTTGGCTGTGAATCCATCTGGTCCTGGGCTTTTGTTGGTTGGTAGGCTATCAATTACTTTCTCAACTTAAAAACTTGTTGTCTACTCAGGGATTTGACTTCTTTCTGGTTTAGTCTTGGGAGGGTGTAGGTGTCCAGGAATTTATCCATTTCTTCTAGTTTTTCTAGTTTATTTGCATAGAGGTGTTCATAGTATTCTCTGATGGTAGTTTGTATTTCTGTGGGATCAATGGTGATATCTGATTTATCATTTTTTCTTGTGTCTATTTGATTATTCTCTATTTTCTTCTTTATTAGTCTGGCTAGTGGTCTATTTTGTTACTCTTTTTTAAAAAAACATTGTTCAGTTCCCACCTATGAGTGAGAACATGTGGTGTTTGGTTTTCTGTTCTTGCGATAGTTTGCTGAGAATGATGGTTTCCAGCTGCATCCATGTCCCTACAAAGGACACAAACTCATCCTTTTTTATGGCTGCATAGTATTCCATGGTGTATATGTGCCACATTTTCTTAATCCAGTCTGTCACTGATGGACATTTGGGTTGATTCCAAGTCTTTGCTATTGTGAATAGTGCCACAATAAACATACGTGTGCATGTGTCTTTATAACAGCATGATTTATAATCCTTTGGGTATATACCCAGTAATGGGATGGCTGGGTCATATGGTACTTCTAGTTCTAGATCCTTGAGGAATCGCCATACTGTTTTCCATAATGGTTGAACTAGTTTACAATCCCACCAACAGTGTAAAAGTCTTCCTATTTCTCCACATCCTCTCCAGCACCTGTTGTTTCCTGACTTTTGAATGATCGCCATTCTAACTGGTGTGAGATGGTATCTCATTGTGGTTTTGATTTGCATTTCTCTGATGGCCAGTGATGATGAGCATTTTTTCATGTGTCTGTTGGCTGTATGAATGTCTTCTTTTGAGAACTGTCTGTTCATATCCTTTGCCCACTTTTTGATCGGGTTGTTTGTTTTTTTCTTGTAAATTTGTTTGAGTTCTTTGTAGGTTCTGGATATTAGCCCTTTGTCAGATGAGTAGATTGCAAAACTTTTCTCCCATTCTGTAGGTTGTCTGTTCACTCTGATGGTAGTTTCTTTTGCCGTGCAGAAGCTCTTTAGCAAACTATCGCAAGAACAGAAAACCAAACACCGCATGTTCTCACTCATAGGTGGGAACTGAACAATGAGATCACTTGGACTCGGGAAGGGGAACATCATACACCAGGGCCTATCACGGGGAGGGTGGGGGAGGGATTGCACTGGGAGTTATACCTGATGTAAATGACGAGTTGATGGGTGCTGACGAGTTGATGGGTGCAGCATGCCAACATGACACAGGTATACGTATGTAACAAACCTGCACGTTACCCACATGTACCCTAGAACTTAAAGTATAATAAAAAAAATTAAAAAAATAAAAAAATAAAAAAACAGCTCTTCGATTCATTGATTTTTTTAAAGGATTTTTGTGTCTCTATCTCCTTTAGTTCTATTTATTTCTTGTCTTCTGCTAGTTTTTGAATTTGTTTGTTCTTGCTTCTCTAGTTCTTTTAATTGTGTTGTTAGTGTGTCAATTTTAGATCTTTCCCACTTTCTGATGTGGGCATTTAGTGTTATAAATTTCCTTCTAAACACTGCTCTGTGTTTAGAGACTCTGTGTACCAGAGACTGTGGTACGTTGTGTCTTTGTTCTCACTGGTTTCAAAAAAACGTACTTATTTCTGCCTGAATTTCATTATTTACTCAGTAGTCATTCAGGAGCAGGTTCAGTTTCCATGTAGTTGTGTGGTTTTCAATGAGTTTCTTAATCCTGAGTTCTAATTTGATTTCACTGTCATCTGAGAGATTCTTTGTTATTATTTCCATCCTTTTTCATTTGCTGAGGAGTGTTTTACTTCCAGTTACATGGTCTATTTTATAATAAGTGCTATGTGGTGCTGAGAAGAATGTATATTCTGTTGATTTGTGGTGGAGAGTTCTGTAGATGTCTGTTAGGTCTGCTTGGTCCAGAGCTGAGTTCAAGTCCTAAAAATTCTTGTTAATTTTCTGTCTCATTGATCTAATATTGGCAATAGGTTGTTAAAGTCTCCCACTATTATTGTGTGTGAATCTAAGTCTCTTTATAGGTCTCTAAGAACTTGCTTTATGAATCTGGGTGCTCCTGTATTGGGTGCATATATATTTAGGATAGTGAGCTCTTCTTGTTGCATTGATCCTTTTACCATTATGTAATGCCCTTCTCTGTCTTTTTTGATCTTTGTTGGTTTAAAGTTTGCTTTATCAGAGACTAGGATTGCAACCCCTCCATTTTTTCTTTCCATTTGCTTGGTAACTATTACTCCATCCCTTTATTTTGAGCCTATGGGTGTTTTTGCACATGAGATAGATCTCCTGAACACAGGACACCAATGGGTCTTGATTCTATCCAATTTGCTAGTCTGTGTTTTTCAATTGCAGGCATTTAGCACATTTACATTTAAGGTTAATATTGTTATCTATGAATTTGATCCTGTCATCGTGATTCTAGTTGGTTATTTTGCACATTAGTTGATTCAGTTTCTTCATAATGTCGTTGATCTTTATACTTTGGTATGTTGTTTCAGTGGCTGACACTGGGTTTTCCTTTCCATATTTAGTGCTTCCTTTAGGAGCTCTTCTAATGCTGGCCTGGTGGTGACAAAATCCCTCAGCATTTGCTTATCTGTAAAGAATTCTATTTCTCCTTCACTTATGAAGCTTAGTTTGGCTGGATATGAAATGCTGGGTTGAAAATTCTTTTCTTTAAGAATGTTGAATGTTGGCCCCCACTCTCTTCTGGCTTGTGAGGTTTCTGCAGAGGGATCCACTGTTAGTCTGATGGGTTTCCCTTTGTGGATAACTTGACCTTTCTCTCTGGCTGCCCTTAACCTTTTTTCCTTCATTTCAGCCTTGGTGAATCTGACCATTATGTGTCTTGGGGTTGCTGTTCTCAAGGAGTATCTTAGTGGTGTTCTGTGTATTTCCTGAATTTTAATGTTGGCCTGTCTTGCTAGGTTGGGAAAGTTCTCCTGGATGATATCCTGAAGTGTGTTTTCCAACTTGGTTCCATTCTCCCCATCACTTTCAGGTACACCAATCAATCATGGGTTTGGTCTTTTCCCATAGTCCCATATTTCTTGGAGTCTTTGTTCATTTCTTTTTATTTTTTCTCTAATCTTGTCTTCATGTTTTATTTTATTAAGTTGATATTCAATCTCTGATATCCGTTCTTCCACTCGATTGATTTGGCTATTGATACTTGTGTATGCTTCAAGACATTTTCATGCTATGTTTTTCAACTCCATGAGGTCATTTCTGTTCTTCTCTAAACTGGTTATTCTAGTTAGCAGTTCCTGAACCTTTTATCAAGGTTCTTAGCTTCCTTGCATTGGTTTAGAACATGCTCCTTTAGCTCAGAGGAGTTTGTTATTACCCATCTTCTGAAGGCTACTTCAGTCAATTCGTCAAACTCATTTTCTGTCCAGTTTTGTGCCCTTATTGGGGAGGAGCTGTGATCACTTGGATCAGAAGAGGCATTCTGGTTTTTGAAATTTTCAGTTTTGCACAGGTTTTTCCCCATCTTCATAGATTTATCTACATTTGATCTTTGATGCCGATGATCTTTGGATAGGGTTTTTGCGTGGGCATCCTTTTTCTTGATGTTGATGTTATTCTTCCTGTTTGCTAGTTTTCATTCTAACAGTCAGGTGCCTCTTCTGCAGGTCTGCTGGAGTTAGCTGGAGGTCCACTCCAGACCCTGTTTGCCTGGGTATCACCAGCAGAGGCTGCAGAACAGCAAAGATTGTTGCCTCGTCCCAGAGAGGCACCCAACAGATGCCAGTTGGAGCTCTCCTGTATGAGGCGTCTGTCAACGTCTGCTGGGAGGTGTCTCCCAGTCAGGAGGCACGGGGGTCAGGGACCCACTTGGGTAGGCAGTATGTCTCTTAACAGAGCTTGAGCGCTGAGCTGGGAGATCCACTTCTCTTTAAAGAGACAGCAGGCAGGAACGTTTAAGTATACTGGAGCTGCACCCACAGCTGCCCCTTCCCCCAGGTGCTCTGTTCCCAGGGAGATGGGAGTTTTATCTATAAGCCCCTGCCTGGAGCTCTTGCCTTTCAGAGATGCCCTACCCAGTGAGGAGAAATCTAGAGAGGCAGTCTGGCCACAGCCATTTTTGTCACTCAGTCTGAATTTCCCGTCAGCTTCCTTTACACTGCGAGGGGAAAACTGCCTACTTAAGCCCCAGTAATGGTGGACGCCCTCCCCCAACGAAGCTCCAGCATCCCAGGTCTACTTCAGACTGCTGTGCTGGCAGTGAGAATTTCAAGTCAATGGCTCTTGGCTTGCTGGGCTCCATGGGGGTGGGGCCCACTGAGCAAGACCACTTGGCTCTGTGACTTCAGCCTCCTTTCAAGGGGAGTGAATGCTTTTGTCTCCTTGGGGTTCCAGGCACCACTGGGGTATGGGAAGAAAAATAAGACTCCTGCAGCTAGCTCAGTGTCTGCCTGAACAGCCACCCAGTTTTGTGCTTGAAACCCTTGGCCCTGGTGGTGTAGGCACACAAGAGAATCTCCTGGTCTGTGGGTTGCAAAAACCATGGGAAGAGTATAGTATCTGGGCCAAATAGCACAGTCCCTCATGGTTTCCCTTGGCTTGGGGGGAGGAAGGTCCCTGGCCTGTTGCACTTCCTGGGTGAGGTGACGCCCCACTCTGCTTCTACTTGCCCTCCTTGGGCTGCACCCACTGTCTAACCAGTCCCAGTGAGATGAATTGGGTACTTCAGTTGGAAATACAGAAATCACCAGCCTTCTGCATTGGTCTCACTGGGAGCTGCAGACTGGAGCTATTCCTATTTGGCCATCTTGCCAGAGATTTTTCTACAACTATTTCTTCTTAAAAGAAGCCATTTCCTTGAGGAAATGTATTTTTCAACAGGTGCAAATTCTATTTTTTGTGTCGTGTTACTGCCCAATAAAATTCTCAGCACTTAAAAAGTCCAGCATTCATTTTGCTGACCAATTGACTATAGAAGTTTGAATAAGTATCAGATTTTCTCATTCATAAATTATGACTTAATTGTAAGTTGACCAATTCATAAGCTGCATGAAGTTGAGTAGAACACCAGAACCTCATCTACAAAATTACTGTTCAAATTTATGTAGCTTCCAAAATGCCCAATTAATTCTCAAGATGTAATTTATTCCCTGGAGGAATGTATCTTATTAAATTTATGTTCCTTCAAACTAAAAGATTATTTTAAAATAAGGGATGTTGCACACTCAATATCTTTTTGTTCTCCATATGAGATACCCCAGATGTGACTGTAATTACCTTAGCAATACTTTTCCACAGTATTTTATAGTTTTTAAAGTAGTTCCACACTTGGTCTACATATAATTCCTGTGAGCTATCAGACCCAGTATTATTGACTTTATCTGACAGTGTAAAAAATGGTGACAGAGAAATAAAGTGATTTTTCTAAGGTCATACATTTACAAGATGCTTTTACATATCTTGGCTGGCATGTGTTTTAATGCAATTTCCATTATACCATCCTGCCTTCCTCCCATCAATATTTTTGTGATTTTATATACTCCACCTGAGCCTACACACCCACACATAGTTTAGTCATAGGCTAGTGGAGTGCCATTATTTTAAAACTCTCTTTTTTTAATGTCAAAAGACACCATCTGCCTTTACTACACATATTTCTTCTACTACAGCAGCAATGACCCTGAGGTAAACATGCACTAAATGATGCCCCATTGATCAGGGTGGTAGAGGCGATGGGAGGGGAAAGAGGAACTCTTCTGCCAGTTTTAAGGACACTCTTCATTACCTCTTTTCTTCACTCCATTACATATACCTCAGGGCTTGAGAAAACAAATCAGCATAGCTCACAGTCAGCCAGCATGTTTGTAAATGAGCAAATGGGGAGGGACTCATTGTCCTCCAGAATTTGTAAGGGTGAAAAGCACAGACAAGAATGGAAAAGCAGAGCTCTGCCTGTGTCAAAGGTTCACATTCTATTTATATTAACGACTATAAAAGGAAAAGATCAAAGAAAATCCAACAGAACTTAATTTGAGTTTGCCTCTTGCAGTTCTGACAAACCAATATCTCTCAATAAAATAAAAAATAAGTAGCAGAACAAGCATGAAAATTACATTCTAAGGCCATAGTGGTAAGGACTGTTAAGGCAGCTGTTTTTGACTAAAATTTGGAGTTACGGCATCTTGAACTGGGTTCTCTTTAGTTGTTACCTTTAGTTTCAACTCTTAACTTTTTTTAAAAAAGGAAAAAAGACTTCATTGTAAATAGATTTCCATCTAAATTATCAGAACTTATCTGAAGGAGTCTTCATATTGAATGAACTCACAAATTAAACAAGAAATATAGCAAAGAAACCCAATATGAAAATTTATGTTAATAAAAAGAAGCTAATGGGGCCCAAAATAGAATGTTATACCCTTCATTTTATTTTGAATGTTTCTGAGAACTTTTTCATTACAAAAACTTAGTTTTAATATAGTTGAATGGAATCAGTTGCTTAAGCTCACTGAATCTCAGTTTCCTCATTCCTATGTACTTCAATGGGTTTGCATCAGAACTAAGCCAAAGTATGTGAAAGCACTTTGTAAATGAGGTTGCTTTACTTTTTACTCCATTGCGTCTCCAAGAGAAGAGTGTAAACATGGTGGGTCCACAGTCATACAAACTAGATCAACCATATTCTTTCTTAATAAAATATTTATGATTTGTGTTCTGACAGTGACATACATGATTATTCTGGTTTACTTTAATGTTTGGGGGCAATGAAAAGAGCATAAATTGTATTTTTTTATTTTAGAATTTTGCAGGGTAGAGTATTTTCCCTTGGCCAAATCCAAGACTCAGAGGAGCCTGTCATCCTGCATGGAGAATTAAGCACAATCACAATCAAAGATCTATTGATCCATTAGGCAGACAGGGCTCTGTAACCAATTCAGGGAATTTTAAAACTCTATCAATACACAATGACTTATACGGGACCCACAAAGCTTGTGGGTAAGATGAACTTTGCCCACAATTTAGATTCAGACAAATATGAATAAATTGATTGGGGCTTTGGGAGATACAATTACCAAGGCAGCCACTGGGAGGAACGAAGAAGGCCTGAAGGGGAAAATCTCTGCAAGTGAGGAAGAAATCTGACAGAATAGACTAGAGTCCATTGAGTTTCTGGGGAAGTGATTCCAAGCTCAGTGTGAGAGTGTGTGTGACCAGTCCTCATATGTGCATTCCTTGCCACAATGCCTGTGCACTCTTGGAAAGGAGAGCCATGGAGGAGCAGAAGGAGCTGTGTCCTCAGAAGCACAAGCAGTGGTGCTGTGAGACCACCTGCTCATGGTATGGGACGCAAGAAAAGTTTCTTTGATTGCTATATTTTGTTTCTGTTTCGTTTTGGCTAGGAAAAACAAAAAGAGTAAGCATGTAAACATCATAGATTTTCTCCTGAAAAACTCTGACAGGCAGCTCAGTTCAGGCCCACAAGAC
The DNA here is from genome assembly GCF_047675955.1 of Chlorocebus sabaeus. Classification (NCBI taxonomy): domain Eukaryota; kingdom Metazoa; phylum Chordata; class Mammalia; order Primates; family Cercopithecidae; genus Chlorocebus; species Chlorocebus sabaeus. The sequence continues at coordinate 67,804,404 of NC_132918.1, forward strand.
CACAAAAATCTAGTGAGTTCTCTGTCACAAAACTCACATATTAAAGCCTTATTCTTACAAATACCTATGACCCTCCTGCCAAGATGTCAAAAAAGGAACTAAAGGAGTCTTTTGATAAGAATGTTATGTCAAGACAGGCCTCCTGCCCAGACTTAACTCTAGCTTGGATGAAGGTACCTAGATCCTTATGTAGCAAATAAATGTAAATAAGGGGACATGGTCCAGCACTCAGGAACCAGTGTGGAGGGTAGCAGGCTTCAGGCAACACCTGTAAATATTTTCAATACATTTGTAATAAAACCAAGCACGCAACTCATCCAACTTATCCAACTTGTCTCCTGATTGGTTTTATGGACATGGTAGTTGAGATATATATGCCTATGGAAGTTATGAGCTAGGAAATGTGGACACAACCATATCTATCTATCTATATACACACACACACACACACCCCCCACTACCAATGTGTCCACGTTTCCTAGCTCATAACTCCCATAGGGCTTTTTATAGTATTTTGTTATAATGTTGGGGCACTTTAGGCCTCAGCAGCAGGCCTCAGAAAACAGAATCTCTCTCTCACTTTATCCTGTCCTCCTTTCACCCGCCCAAAACAGAACTCTAATCTAACTATGTGTCAAAAGACCCTCATTCCAGAGTGGTCTTCCCCAGACTCTGGGGGAAGGAATGCTGCACATACAGGCCAAAAAACATCAAAACAGAGAAGCATTGCTGGGTTTAAATCATATCCATTTTCTCCAATCATATTTCAACATGGTTGTCAATTATCCCCATGCAATGAAATCTCCATGAAAGACCCAAAGATAGGGTGAGGAGAGCTTCTGGGTAGCTGAAACTGTGGAGGTTCTTGGAGGGTGGCATGTCCAGGAGGGAATGGAAGCTCCAGGCCCCTTTCCCCATACTTTGACTTCCACGCCTCTTTATCTGTATCCTTTGCAATATCCTTTATGATAAACCTGTAAATGTGTTTCCCTAAGTTCTGTGAGCTGCTTTAACAAATTAATTGAACCCAAAAGAAGGGGTTGTGGGAATCCCAACTTGAAACTGGTCAGTGAGAACTTCCAGAGGCCTGGACTTGTGACTGGTGTCTGAAGGGGAGCCAGCTTTGGGGACTGAGTCCTCAACCTGTGAGATTACCTTTAGGTAGACAGTGTTGAAGGACACTCAGCTGGTATCTGTGGCATAACTGATTGCTCAATTGGTGATGGGGAAAACTCCCACCTCCCACATTTGGTCATGGAAGCCTTCTGTATGAATGATTGCGTGGTGTGAGAACAGAGAGAAAAAAAGTTTGAGAGCTTTTCCACAACAGTAGTGGAGTAGCATTATGTGGTAGCTACCTTTAAAAATTTCCAGAAAATCTGCCTTAGCAGTAGGGGACTGAGTTTTCCAGATGGGCCAGAGGTGACACAGCTTTGGAAAGACAAGAGGCAGCAGCAAATACTAAGTCACGACAGGTAGGAGCTTGGACTCCAGATTGTCCAAGGTCACTAGGGGTCCAAGGGGCATGAGCAACAGTGTGTGTGTGCAGTCCTGGAGATTTGGGAGCTGACAATGCAGTGACCAGCAGTGAGCAAGTAGTGGTCTGCAGCCAGTACAATGATTAAGAGTTTAAAAGGAGACAGACAATGGCCCAAACCCAGCAGAAGTCAATAACTGATTGAGAGAGAACACACTCATTCTTCTCCAGATTTCTTGTAGTATCTAGTAACCCTGTAGAAAAAGTAATATCCTGAACCAGTATCATAACCATGAGTGATAATATAGCTATGTATATTTAGATTATTTAAAATTAAATAAATTAAAAGCTCAGTTGCTTAGTCACACTAACCACATATCAAGTACTCAATAGCCACATATGCCCAGTGGCTACCACAGTGGGCAGTACAGAAAGAGAACATATCCATTACCATAGAAAATTCTTTTGGACAGCATTCATCTAGAAGTGACCTTACATAGGACCAATAAACTACTGCCTAGGGGACACTTGAGTTGAACATGTAAGAATTCTAAGTGATACCTAAATTGAGTGTGTGGTACATAAATTACTGTTGAATCAATAAAAGAAGAGAAACCAACAAAAATACTAGAATTCCTGTTATTCACACAGATGGGAGCAAGAAGTGTGAGGCATTGAAGTGCTACTGATAAGGTGACCCTTAAAGTACAAGCTCAGAGTTCTCCAAATGCATTTGTAATGACATCCAGATGCTCTGGTAATAATAATTAATATGATAGAGTGAAATTACGTTTATCACACACAGTCTTATTTCCGTACCTAGAATACAATACCACTACACGTTGGGTGTCTTTAAAAATCACTTTTATGTATAACTTCCCTATTGTGTATGATGTCATACTGCAATCAGCAGTGTGAGAGGAATTTTGGTATGGAAGAAAAACAAAGCAATTCCAACATTAGGGTTCAGGAGCATCTTGACAGTAGCTTATTTGTTCTCCAGCCCTCCTTCCAAATACGGGCATTGAAAAAGAAACATGTACATTAATAATTAACAAATAAGAGTTGTTTCTAACAATATATAAATATTTTCAGTATTCTATGTTAGGAAGCTTATGTTTTAAAAAATATTTTATACAAAGAAATATTAAACCTAAAATTCTTTTGTGGAAATACAGTCATATGCTTCATTACACATCAAATAGCATTTTTAGGAATAATTCCTTTTAAGCAACAGAAATCAATACAATTAAATAATATGCAGTTTTAGATGTGATACTAAATACATGATCCTAATACTGATATCCAGTCCAATTAAAACACAGATGTATAAGCTAAAAGAGACATGTTAGTACTACAAATTATATGATCCATTTCTGTTTCCTTTGGAACTACTGCATCCAACTTTTCTACACAAAAGCAGCAAACAAGGCTTTGTGATGTTAAGAAATTTCCAGGGCTCATCTAGACTAGAGGGACATCTCACTCAGATGTGCTAAAATGGAGTTCACACTCTGGCTTAAGGGCAGACAAATAATTTAAAGCAGTGGCAAGGTGTGGAAATGTATGTTATATTAGTTATTCCACATCCACCCTAGTGAATTCAATAAATTTACTAACACAGTTTAAATACTGCATATGCATGATCTCAGCTAAGAGGTACAAAAAAGCATTCATTGTTTATAAATCTACCAGTTAAAATGGTACTAATGAAGCAAAATAAAGGGGATTCTCTCTTTATGTAGAAATTGTATTTACCAAAAGAAATATCTGTCCCATAACTGTAAAGTAAATCTTTTTTCCTGGCTAACTGCTAACCATTGGTTTCAAGAGGCACTGAGATAAAAAATAATAATACATTTACTTCATACCAAATATGAGTTAAGTACCTATTAGTAGCTATGGAAATTTAAAAAAAAAATAATGCAGGAAACAGAATTTAAAGTGCTGTGCAGGAGGGGTAGACAATTTTAAATAACATGCCAAAGGTAGACCTCCTTTTACTAGACACATGAACAAAGATTCAAATGTGTAAGGTGAGGGTGATAATCATGTGAATACTTAGGGATAGAGTATCCCAGGAAGAAGGAAAAGCTAGTACAAAGGCCTTAAAATGAGAGCATACCTGCTTCATCAAAGATCAAGGAGACCAGAGTGGCTAGTGCCAAATGAATGTGAGAAAGAGGTTTTAGAAGGAGCCAGAGAGGTAATGGGGGCTAGATCATATAAAGACTTGTAGGTCATCCTAAGTAAACTTTACTTTGACTAGGGATGAAATGGGGAGTTAGTGCAGGTTTGACTAGAGAGAGGCATTACTGGATATACCTTTAAAAAGATCACTCTGACTTCTTCAATGACAGCAGTCTATAAGGAGAGAGGGCACGAGGCAGGAAGCCCAGTTACAATGCTATTGGGTTAGTATAGGGAGAGATGATGGCATCTGGGACTGGTATGGTAATACATGTGATAAAAAGTGGTCAGATTATCAATTTACTTTGAAAATAGAGTTAGCAGAATTTTCTGTTGTCAAGTATTAACAATGTCTCATTGTAAGCTAATAAATTATTTGAATATATATATATTTATAGATATATATTCATTACAGATATACTAATATCACTTCCTGATTATAATATTTACAAAGACTTTTATTTTTCTCTAGCAGTCATGTAGGAGGGAGGCCAGTGCCTTCAATAAATCAGGAAAACTCTTTAAAAGGATGAAGTTCATTTATAATCAAAGCCACATTTAGAAAATGCATATGGTCAAAAGGAACTGAACATTTTAACCTTATATGCTAGTTGCAGTTGGCCCTTGGGTATTACAATCATAAATGAAAATGTATCACAGTTTTTGTTGTCTTCATTTGGTAATATGAATAACTGTGGTCTCAATTTTTTAATTGAAATGCTCCTTGTCCCAAGGATACAATAGACTCCTAACTGATCCATTTTTTTTGTTAGGTTATGCACTTGTGTTCTCTTTGATATTATCTTTCAGTAACTAAAACTGTTTAACATCTCCCTCTTGAGAATATCTGAATCTTGCCTCTCATTAAAAAGTCTTTCATAGTCTTCCTGGGGTCTTGGTCTTGTATAAAATAATAAAAATCTCTAAAGGAGAGACAATTTTGATGAACTAAAGAACAGATGTTTGTAGATATCTATTATGGATATAAGATATGATATATATACACGTGTATATATGTGTGTGTGTGATATATATAACCTCAAAGATAAGCCAACTTTTAAATGCAATAAAATTAATAGAAAAAAGTCCAGAAACTTTCCTTAATTACAATTCTTTCAGAATAAAATCGATAGGTAAGTAGGACACCCATTAAAAAGCAATAAAAATATGAAACACATTTTTAAGAGTATGTATAGTATGGCATATTTTACGAGCATATATACTCACATACAGTATGTTAAATGTAGCATAAATTTTTGGATTTTGTTATATTAGACATATAGAAGAGAAAATGGAATTTAAACCTGTGCAAATAACTTTTTTTGCACAGATAAGATAACAAACTCAAAGAGCTTATATGCTAAGGAATATAATCTTCTGCATTAAAAATTACTAATAGGAAATAATGGAACTTAAAATATTCATGAAAATTAGGCTGAAACAATTAGGTTGTAACATATAATTGGAAGGCTTTTATATTTTGCAAGCAGAAAGTTCCCTACAATGGGTTTAATTAAATAATAGGAAACGAGGTGATAGAGGATATAGGCAATGGTCCTACTTACTAAGAATGTTACATGCACATGTATTTAGCGTGAGCAGACAGGCAAATATATCATGTTGTTGAAATGAGAATAATCAATAAAATTCCATGGCTGGAAATTTGCTACAAAGAAAATTAATAGAAAGGAACAAAAAGTTCACTGTTCTACTTGACATTTTTTGTTGTTTTTACTTGAGAAGCGCAAAACCTGGAAGAGAATAGATCGGGGCATTGTCTTTACCGCGAAGATTGAATAAATTCCTATTCACCATTTCATTAATGACTGAAGGCTAGATGCTTAGAATTAGAACTTTGTACACCAACTCAGGTATCCAAAGAGGAAATATTAATACTACTTGTATCCCTAGAGGCCAAGGGTTTACAGAAAAAGCAAAGCTATGCAAAAGGTGAAATGAATAGAACTGAGAGAAGAAGCCAACCACCCTTGCATGTATTTGTTTCATGCAAAATTCCTCATTGTGTATTCTAAATTACTGTTAGAAGGTAATTTAGCCAAAAGGATGATGATTTAGCCAAAAGGAACGAAGGAGGCTGAAGTACATTCTCAAGACCACAGACTAAGAAAAAACCCATCCCCTTCTAGTCGCTTGGGTAATCTCAGCAAATCACACCAAGAGCAATCTCATGTGCATTTGGGTTTTACCTCAACCAATAATGATTTCAGAGGGAGAGAATACATTTCAAGGTTAATAGGTGAACCCACTGTAATCTTAGCTCACATTAATACAAGACACCCTCATGTTACCTAATCAATCCTGTCAGGTCTATTTTGTAGGTTATCTCCATCCCTAAGAAAGACCTGAGATATAAAACCCAACACAGCCTCTGCTTCCAACAAATATATGGATTAACAAGAACTAGACTTATGCTCTCATGTAAAACAACCAAGATAAAATATATAAAGCAATGATTTTCAAGACACTAGAACTCAGGTAACAAAGGACAGTGATCCCCGAGAAATTGAAAACAAGATGGGCCCTATAATTTCCCTGGCTTGAGAGACTTCTAAAGCTATAGCACATTAAGGGGTCACCTAGGAAGAACTTCGAAGAGTTAAGAAGATAGAAGATAGAATCTGGGGAATGAGTTAAGAAGATAGAAGATAGAATCTGGGGAAACCAAGGCTGCACTGAAGGAGAATTCCAGTAAAGTCCATAGGGCCTTCACTTATTTTGCAAAGTACTAATCAACACATATGTGTGAATAACTTAAGCACTAAAAAAAGAATTGAAAGGATTAAATAGAGCAGCACCTGATACTCACACAGGGCTAGGAACAGAGCCTGTTCCCACAAACTATGTTAGAAAAACTCATCATTCATTGTAGTGCACTCAGGAAAGTATTACCACAGCAGGGGGAAATAACTGGCTATAAACTGAGCATTGCTACAAAAATATTCAACATTAACAAGGTACAAATTGCAACATTTGGCATGCAATCAGAAGTTACCTGGCAAGCAAAGAAGCAGAAAAATGTGGCCCATTATAGGGAAAATAATAAAATAAAAATAACTCAGTATTGTCACAAATATTAGAATTAACAAAGTTATTTAAACATCATAATTGTATTACATACATTCAGAGTATTAAGTAGAAACATGGAAGATATTTTTAAAAAAACAAACTGAACCTCTGGAGGCAGAAACCACATTATATAATGTGAAAATACACCAGATGTAATTAACAACAAATTAAATATTGCAAAAGAAAACACTAGTGAAACTGAAACAGATAGGGAAAAGATAATTTATAGAAAATGGAAACAACTTTAGTGAGCTGTGGGTTACTTCAAGCAGGTTAATAAGCATGTAATTGGGATTCCTCAAAGGAGAAAAGAGGAAGGACACACATTTTCAGAAAATGATGGCTGAAATTTTCCAAAATTGATAAAAATTATCAACCTGATGATCTGAGGACCCTGACAAGTCTCAGTCACAAGAAACATGAAAAAAGCATATCTTAATCAAAGTACACAAGATCCATGAGAAAGAGAAAAACTTAAATGCGGCCAAAGTAAAACAACGTATATACAGAGAAAGAGAGACAAGAATGGAAATATTTCTCACCAGAAACAATGTAAGCAAGAAGACAGTGGTGAAATGACTTCATAGTACTAAAATCAAAACAAAACTGTAACATTATGCTAAAATTAGTCAAAAGAAAGTTGGAGTGGCTATGTTAATATCAAAGTAGATTTTGGAGCACACGGTAATTACTAGGGATACCTGAAGGTCAGTTCTTCAAAAGGTCATAGCAATCCTGAATATTTATGTACCTAATAATCAAGCTTCAAAATTCATGAAGCAAAATCGGTTGAACTACAAGGAAAAATAGATAAATCCACAGTTATAGTCATAGATTTCAATGCCCTTGCTCCATAAGTGATAGAACAAATAGAAAAAAAATAAGCAAAGATATAGTAGACTGGAACAATATTATCATCCAACTTGACTTAATTGATTACAAATAAATTATCTACCCAACAACAGCAGAACACGTATTCTTCTCAAGTGCACATGGAACATTTACCAACATAATCTGGAATATAAAGCAAATCACAATAAATTTTAATGATTCAGGTCATACAAGGCATGTCCTTTGACCAAAGTAAAACAAATTAGATACTAATAACAGAAAGATATCCAAAAATCCCCAAATATTTGGGAACTAAACAACGTACTTCTAAATAATGTTGAAAAAAGGCACTCACATGATAAATTAGAAAAGGTTTTGAACTGAATAAAAATAAAACACCATATATTAGAATTTGTGAGATGGTATTAAAGCTGTACTTTGAGGAAACTTTATGGCAATAAACCTCTATATTAATAAAGATGAAAGATCTCGGATTAATGATCTCATTTTATACCTTAAGAAACTTGAAAAAAAGAAAAATAAGAAAAATGATACTCAAAGTGAGCAGAAGAAGGACAATAATAAAGATCAAAATGAAAACCCATGAAATAGAAAATAAAAACAGTACAAAATTGATTAAAAGCTGGTGCTTTAAGGTTGTCATTAACATTGCTAAAGTAAAATTAGCAATAAAAGGAATGAGAAAGGTGGTATCACTCAGATTCAGAAGACATTGAAAGGATCATATGTGAGTAGTATTATTAACTATTTCATGCCTATTAATTTGACAACTTAGATGAAATGGTCACATTTTTGAAAGACACAAATTATCAATGTTCTTTCAAAGAGAAATAAATTATCTGAATAGCTCTATATCTAGTACAGAAATTCAATTTGTAGTTTAAAAACTTTCCCAAAAAGAGAAGTCCAGGCCAATATCTCTTGTTGCGTGTTCCGCCAAATATTTAATGAGAAAATATTACCAAGTCTATACAAATTCTTCCAGAAAACTAAAGAGGAAAACTAATACACCCTATAAGACCAGGATTGCCCTGACGCTAAACTCAAAGACTAGACAAACAAAACTATAGATCAATATCTCGACTGAACATAGATGTAAAAATTCTAAACAAAATTTTAGCAATTTGAATGTAATGATGTATAAAAAGTATAATTTATCATGACCAAATGGTATTTATCTCAAGAATACACATTAAATTTAACATTTGAAAATCAATAATTTATTCATATAAACATATGATCATCTCTACAGGCATAGAGAAAACAATTGATGAAAATCAAAATCTATTCCTGATTAAAAACAAAAGACCAAACAAACTCTAAGCAAAGTTCTTTCAGAAATAGAAGAAACTTTCTCAATTAAAAACAGAAAGGAGCTGGGGGTGGGGGAGTTCTACAAAATTTTATGGTTTTCTCCCTAAGATCAGGGAGAAGAAAAGTATTTCTGCTCTCACTGTTTCTATTCAACATTGTGCTGGAGATTCTAGTCAGTACATTCCGATAAAAGATTAAAAAACAGAACAAGAAGAAGAAAAACAAAACAAAAGTCATCCAGATTTGACAAGAAGTCTTTCTTCACACACAACATGATGATCTATAAAGAACACCTGATAGATTCAATAAAATAACTATAAGATCAATATACAAAAGATAAATTATTGTTATATACCATATATACCACATGCTTTATATATGAAATGTAAATAAAAACAATATTATTTATAATATAAAAAATATGAAGTACTTAATGATAAATCTGAAAAAATATATGGAAAACTTAAGTACTGAAACTGTAAAACATCACTAAGAGAATATAAATAAGTCCTAAATAAGAGTTTTGCTTTGTTTGCAGGGTAGAAGACAATATTGTTAAGACATCAGTTCATCTTCATCTACAGATTCAATGCAAATATAATCAAAATTGCAGCATCTTTTACAATCTAAAACACAAAGGTATGTAAGTAGAGTCAGAAATCTTGAAGGTATAAACATCAGTTCCATATAGTACATATTTTTCAGATATTGAGTCGAAAGGGAAAAGGGCCATGTCTCTGCTTCCTTTTGCTCATCAAAAAGATCAAAATTTAAAGATGTAAAAGATGGGATTTTCTTGCATAGTGTAGGGGTGTTCTTATTCAGGGGTAAGAAATTCAAGGTGTAATACATACGGTTGTTGCACAGAATTTTATTCACACACACATGCAGCAAGTATAGATAGAATATGCTCCCAAAATAGACTTACTGGTGAAAAAAATGTTTCCGAAGAACAAATCACCTCTAAAATAAGTTGTATGGATAATAATCTTGTTTTTGAGTGAGGCAATCTTTACACAAATAACTCAGGTACTCAACCATCTTCAATTTTATTCTGGTTTTATTTATCACCGGCCTTGATGCAGTTCTTCATAAATTCTCCATAAAATCCACTCAGAAAATAAATTACTGAATAATGAATTATGTACCAAAATTTTCACAAGGAGACATAGGAGAGTGCTTACCAAAACCAAGCAAATTCCATACCAAACCTGGTCCAATAGCCATCATCAGAAAACTCAAGTATCCCAAGTGTTTTTCTTATGTGCCCTGCTATGAATTACTTGCTGTCTTCCATTCTAGTGTTCTGGGCCTCAACTTGCTCCTAAACTTCCATACTACATTCCTCTCAGTGTCTAGCAAAACAAATACCCTCTGATTAATGGGGCACCTTGTCCTCCTTGAAGATAGCTTATTGTTGAGTGACCATGCTCTGTGGGAGTTTCACCTCCTGCCTCAAGTCACTAACCAAGGTATTCCTTCCAACCATAAGCAGTTTTTTCCTTGAGAGAGGTCTGAGAGATAACATCTTTCTTATCTCATTATATGCAATGTAAATAAATAAATGAATGAATAACTGTGTTATTTATGTGACTGTCCATTGACACTGACATGCAAGCTTCAATGTTCACAGATATTCACAGCTAAACAGTTGACCTCCTATACGTTTTGGGGGGGTGATTCCATGAGGTTCACTCAAAAAGGCTAAAAATAAAAATATACCTGTGCAAGGTTTAGATTCCTTTGTGAATGGTAAAATATCGACGATCTAGTTCATAGAAATATGCTAATTTCACCTTTAATCCTTTCCATCAAATCCTGGGCAGATTACCCATTAGAAGATTACCCATGCATTTGTCCACACCATGCACACTACCCACGAAAGAGCTAAGCTCCAGGCTCTATGTCCTTTTGGACCTTGATTAGAGTAACTCACAATATGAATGGAACCTTCCTTCACTGTTCAAATCACAAAAGAAGACAGAAAAGTTTTGGGATATCTAGTTCTAAAAAACCATACATTCCTATTTTTAAAACCATTTCCTCACTCTTCAGTATGCTCTTCTAAAAATGAAACCAAATGATGGGCATACTGACTTTATTAAAATATCAGTTAAGTGACTAATATACATGATTATTTAATGTTCTTTTCCAGATATGACAAAGAGATACCCTCAAGCAAAAGAAAAAACTCTTTTTGAAAAATTTGAATGCATTTGGTGTTCACAATAGCATTGGGCTGAAAAATCATCTTTCAATCTGAGGCAAATTGTTCCCTATTTGCTTTTAACACATGTCATGTCAGTTAGTTGTTTTTCTATATATTTTGAATAGAAAATCGAAGAGGAGTTGTAGGAAAAAGATACCTCAAAATCTATCTCTAATTTTTAAAGTAAGTGAAATGAAAATTAAGTGCCTCTGAAAGACGTTTAGTCTCCTCATATTCATGTCATGTTTCTAGGCTTCAAAAAGCTAAATTGCATCACTGCTTGTTTCTAAAATAATTCATTAAACGGAATTTTAGCAAATCAAGATATAGTAAAGCTAGAATTTTCTTCAGGTAAAAAATTTTGTAACAGCTGTTATGGAAAGAAGATTACTGCTTCTTAAAAGAGTCATTTGGATAATGATATTTTATAATTTGATTTCATCTTTTATTTTGATATTTTATCTTTGATAGGTAATGTTTATTCCAGGTGCAATATATATTTGAAATGTAGCTAATCTGGCCAAACTGAACTCTTCAGTTCAGTAGTCCTGATGTCAGAATCCACTTTTTATTTATCCAAGTTAGCCATTCAATTATTTATTGACAATATCCATACAAGCATTAACTTAGCAAATTGGCATTGTTAATCTCAGTCACGAGGGGGAAAACAATATCATTACTGTCAAATTACTGACAGCATGGTGTCTGGTCAAATTAAGTAAGTTTGCTGTTTCGTAATAAACCAAGTTAATGGTTTGCTTTGCAAATGTAAGTGTTAAAATTAATCTTTTCAATGGTATATAACCATCAATTGAAATTACATAGTTTAATGATCAAAAAAGTATTCATTGGTTTTACCTAAAACCTTGATATGCACTAGCCAAGACAGATTATGAATTATGTTACTTACATCTAAAAATAGCACATCTAGGTTTTTAAAGTTGACATATTTTTGAGTATGTCAATAGTATGTGTACGTACGCATGTGCATAATTAGAAGACAGAAGAAAAAAGAACTTAAACCCATATTCACATCTTGATGTATATCAGTTAACTTACTTTATGTCTATCATATATTCAGCACTGTGAAAGATACTGGATAGCATGACATCTTTTTGGAGAGTGCAGTAATTGGCAGAAGGGCTACAAACAGGAAATTTATAATGCAGTTTGATAAGCATGGTGAGTGACCGAGTACATGAGCACATAACAGAAGGTGACAGGAACATTTTCTTGAAGGAAAGGACAATGATGCTGAGTCTTTAGGACGAATAGGTGTTGGACTGGATAAGAGTAAGTTTCTCAGTAGGACTGGATAAGTGAGGGGCTTGGGGTGAACTTGTCCCAGGTGAGTGAAGAACTTTTGTAAAGGTTCTGTGGTAGGAACCACCACAATCAATTGCAAGAATTTCAGTATGCAAAGAAATCTGAGCATGATGAGAAAGAGGAAGGAAATAGAGCTAAACCTGGGACCAGTTGCAACACTTACAATTTTTTCCTCTACCAGAATTCCCAAATTGATACTAATTTTCAACCTACCGTTGAATTCATTTGGCTTCAGTGCCCATCATACTTCCTTTAGCTAAAGTTTCTTCACTCATTTTTTGGTTGGGTAAAGTTTATCATCTGGTAGTTTGAGAATGTTTTGTATGAGCAAAACCATCTGTTGCCTTTCTACTTAAATATATATTGGTTAATTATAAACTCAAGGGTGTGTTTTATTTCTCTAAAGATTTGAAGGCATCTTACCACTGTCTTCTTGTGTGGAGAATCCAAAGGCCAGACAGGTTTGTTTTGCCTGATACAGTAACTTTATGAAATTTTGTAACAAACATCAGAGGAGATTCTTGTCATGCTATCATGCTCAAATGTTGTAAATAATATTTTTAATAGGACAGTGAGTAAAAGGTTACTCTTTTCAAGCAACAATCACCACTTAGAAGAAATTTTTAGCAAAGTGCTCCCTATAACAGGACCATAATTCCAGGAGACTTCTCTCTATGCCCATATTTCAGGGTTGCAGATTCACACACATTATATTCACAGTGAAGATAAAATATATATCGTTGCATTTCCTTAACTAATTTTATTTTATTTTAAATTCTTTGTCAAGTAGTGGGGAAACATAAGCTTACCAATTAATGATATTTCTATCTCATTCCATTAAATAGTTTCACTGTAGCTTAAAAGATTTCTTTTAAGAAAGTACTGTCAGGATTTTTTTCAGAGGTTTCCCCCACTCCAGTTTCCACTCCTTAATGGTCACTGTAAGTATGGGTGTGGGACTGGGGTAGGAAGACCTTATTACACATTTCTGGAGCAGGGGTAGAATCAGAGCTGCAGTGTTTTCTCTGTAGTATCTCCACAGCTGAAGTTCGCCTTCACTCTTGGCTTCTCTTGACTTCTCTTTCCCTTACCCAGCTCCAACCACCTTTAATGTGGAGGACTGTATACTGATATGCAGAGAATATATCTAGGCAAAGAAATAAGTCAGAAATATATTGTCATAGTCCAGGAAAGAAATGAAGATACTCTGTACCAAGGAAGTAGCAGTAGGAATCCAGATACAAAATGTACAATTATTATTATTATTTTTTTTTTTAAATTTATTTATTATTATTAAACTTCAAGTTGTAGGGTACATGTGCACAACGTGCAGGTTTGCTACATATGTATACTTGTGCCATGTTGGTGTGCTGCACCCATCAACTCGTCATTTACATCAGGTATAACTCCCAGTGCAATCCCTCCCCCCTCCCCCCTCCCCATGATAGGCCCCGGTGTGTGATGTTCCCCTTCCCGAGTCCAAGTGATCTCATTGTTCAGTTCCCACCTACGAGTGAGAACATGCGGTGTTTGGTTTTCTGTTCTTGTGATAGTTTGCTAAGAATGATGGTTTCCAGCTGCATCCATGTCCCTACAAAGGACACAAACTCATCCTTTTTTATGGCTGCATAGTATTCCATGGTGTATATGTGCCACATTTTCTTAATCCAGTCTGTCACTGATGGACATTTGGGTTGATTCCAAGTCTTTGCTATTGTGAATAGTGCTGCAATAAACATACGTGTGCATGTGTCCTTATAGCAGCATAATTTATAATCCTTTGGGTATATACCCAGTAATGGGATGGCTGGGTCATATGGTACATCTAGTTCTAGATCCTTGAGGAATCGCCATACTGTTTTCCATAATGGTTGAACTAGTTTACAATCCCACCAACAGTGTAAAAGTGTTCCTATTTCTCCACATCCTCTCCAGCACCTGTTGTTTCCTGACTTTTTAATGATCGCCATTCTAACTGGTGTGAGATGGTATCTCATTGTGGTTTTGATTTGCATTTCTCTGATGGCCAGTGATGATGAGCATTTTTTCATGTGTCTGTTGGCTGTATGAATGTCTTCTTTTGAGAAATGTCTGTTCATATCCTTTGCCCACTTTTGGATGGGGTTGTTTGTTTTTTTCTTGTAAATTTGTTTGAGTTCTTTGTAGGTTCTGGATATTAGCCCTTTGTCAGATGAGTAGATTGCAAAAATTTTCTCCCATTCTGTAGGTTGCCTGCTCACTCTGATGGTAGTTTCTTTTGCTGTGCAGAAGCTCTTTAGTTTGATGAGATCCCATTTGTCAATTTTGGCTTTTGTTGCCGTTGCTTTTGGTGTTTTAGACATGAAGTCTTTGCCCATGCCTATGTCCTGAATGGTACTACCTAGGTTTTCCTCTAGGATTTTTATGGTATTAGGTCTAACATTTAAGTCTCTAATCCATCTTGAATTAATTTTCGTATAAGGAGTAAGGAAAGGATCCAGTTTCAGCTTTCTACTTATGGCTAGCCAGTTTTCCCAGCACCATTTATTAAATAGGGAATCCTTTCCCCATTTCTTGTTTCTCTCAGGTTTGTCAAAGATCAGATGGCTGTAGATGTGTGGTATTATTTCTGAGGACTCTGTTCTGTTCCATTGGTCTATATCTCTGTTTTGGTACCAGTACCATGCTGTTTTGGTTACTGTAGCCTTGTAGTATAGTTTGAAGTCAGGTAGCGTGATGCCTCCAGCTTTGTTCTTTTGACTTAGGATTGTCTTGGAGATGCGGGCTCTTTTTTGGTTCCATATGAACTTTAAAGCAGTTTTTTCCAATTCTGTGAAGAAGCTCATTGGTAGCTTGATGGGGATGGCATTGAATCTATAAATTACCTTGGGCAGTATGGCCATTTTCACGATATTGATTCTTCCTATCCATGAGCATGGTATGTTCTTCCATTTGTTTGTGTCCTCTTTGATTTCACTGAGCAGTGGTTTGTAGTTCTCCTTGAAGAGGTCCTTTACATCCCTTGTAAGTTGGATTCCTAGGTATTTCATTCTCTTTGAAGCAATTGTGAATGGAAGTTCATTCCTGATTTGGCTCTCTGTTTGACTGTCACTGGTGTATAAGAATGCTTGTGATTTTTGCACATTAATTTTGTATCCTGAGACTTTGCTGAAGTTGCTGATATTTAGAAAACCCAAAATGTACAATTATTATTTTATTTCTCTCTATAAGTCTGAGTGGTATGTAGTATCATGCCTACAAGGCAGATAATAGGTTCAGAGAAACACCAAATTGTGGAAGACTTTGCAATTGATAAGTTGATCCATCTGACCCATTAATGGATGGATTCATGAATACGTTTATCAATGGGTCAATCAATAGATTAATGAACCAATGAAAGACATGTGTCTGGAGCTGAGTAGAGAGGACCATCACCGTGAGTGTGGAGCCTGATTCTTGAAGCCCTAGTGAGCGATATTACCTGACAGGTATATTCAGCGAAAGCTAAGAAGGGAAATTTTAAAAAGGCTAATGTGAAAAGCCTTACAAGTATTACTAGAATGGACATACTCAAGCTATGTACATTACCATTTCTAAACTGAAGAATTCTATAGGTGGAGCTTTGCTTCAGATTTTTACCCATCACTGATCCACAGGTCAAGATAAGCCTGAATCCCTGGCCTTTCCTGAGAGGATCCAGTCAGATCCCACGAACATTTTAATACACAATTGGAATGACTTATTTAATTCTTCAGATCCAGGTAATTCTCATTTGAAGGCAGGGTTCAATTTTCCTGTCACTCATCTATTTGTTGAGTATTAAAATTCTAAACAGTTTTATTGGATGTTTCAATTTGCCGTTCACTGAGTTTAATGATTTGGCTATTTTCTCCTACTTGTCTGTTCAAATCTAATCTAAATTCCAGTTACACATTCTGATTAAAAGTTAATGACATTAGGACTATGAGAAATTTAAAATGAATCAGGTGTTAACATCACGTAAGCTATTTTAACTTTGATACTAAATGTGAATGACTCTCAAAAAATATCTTTAAAAATCCCTCTCATGTCTGAGGCTCTTTGAAGTCAAATAGTCTTCTTTTTTAGCTTTTTATATCTAGTAAACTGAGATTTGAGGGAGTATTTATTTTTAATGATTTTATTCCATTAGCACTGCCTTATAAGTAAGTAACATTTGTATGTGTGGCTGGGCATCTCTATGCATGGCTTTTACCTGAATCCCCTTCATTACTATCTGAAATAAAACCACCGCCTTTAATAAAAACAATTTATAGCCATATATATATGCATATATATAGATACAAATATATATAGATATATATATAGATTTATATATATATATAGAGAGAGAGTTAACACAATGATGAGATAATGATACTACGTCTATTAGAAGGACTAAAATATAAAACACTGATAACAATTGCTGACAAGGATGTGGAAAAACAGGAACTCTGATTCATTGCTGGAGGGGATGCAAAATGGTACAGCTACTTTCGAAGACAGTTTGACAGTTTCTTACAAAAATAAACAATATTTTACCTTATGATCCATCAACTGTACTCCTTAAGATTTATCCATATTATTTGAAAACTTAGTCACATGCAAAAGCCTCCACATAAATGTTTATTGCAGCTTTACTCATAATTTCCAAAACTTGGGAAGTAACAAAGGTGTCCTTTAACAGGTGAATGAATAAGCAAATTGTGGCATATCCATACAATAGAATATTATGCAGTGATAAAAAGAATGAAATCTCAAGTCACAGAAAGACATAGAGAAACCTTAAAGGCATATTGCTAAGTGAAAGAAACCACCTTTGAAAGGCTACATAATGTATGATTCCAACTATATGACATTCTGAAAAAGGCAAAATTATGGAGACAGTAAGCCCATGGTTTCTAGTAGCTGGGGCAGGAGGTAGGTAGAGATAAATATAGGTGGAGTACAGAGAATTTTTAGGGCAGTGAAACTATTTTTTATAATACCATAATGGTGGATACATGTCATGATACATTTAGTAAAGCCCATAGAATGTACAACACCCAGTGTTAACTCGGATATAAACTATGAATGTTAGCTAATAATAATATATTTGTTCATCACTTCTAACAAATACACCACACTAAATAAAGCAATATGTTGATAGGGGAAAATGTGAGGAGTAAACTGGGGTATACAGGGACTCGGTACTTTCTGCTTATTCTTCTGCACAATTAAAACTGCCCTAAAAGGTAAAGTCCATTAATTTTTAAAATTCAAGAGGAAAGACTATCCTTCCTATATAATTCCATTATTTTATTTCAGTAAAACAAGTTTGAAATAATGATTTCCATTTTGCTCATTTCTTGACTATAGGTAGTTTACATTTGTTAAAAATATTATTTAAATAATCACTTGCTAGAGAAATAAATAACTTCTGTACATGCAAAGCCCATACATAAATTGTTCCAGGCACTGGGACAAACCCTTCCTATAAGATATAGAACAAAGGTTACGTGTTCCATGGATATACACTTATTCACATGCCAAGAATGGAAGGTATAATATAGAAGAGTATCATATGGAAGAAAATAATTTGTCTGACACCATAACAGCATTCCTGATCAAAATTCTGATCTCAGAATTCTGTTCTCAAAAAGTTAAATATGACACTCTAATGGATGCTTTTTCACACCCTGGTACAAGAATTCAAGAATTCACACCCTGAATGTAAAATGAGTAGCAGACACTTTTGTTTAACCTGAGAGGAAGAAAACAAACAAAAGGAAAGCTGTTTCTTTATTTTGTGTGTTATGCAAATAAATTTTACATAACAGTGACGATAATAAAGACTAATTTAATCACAGTTTGGCTTCTCATTTGACATTAAGTCCCAAGAACATTTGCCATATTTAGCAATAATATGAAATGTCTGTCACGTTGGGTGTTTACCCAGTACTTGCTGATGTTTACAGACATTTTACATGAAGGGCTTTTATTCATTGATAAAGTGGATGTTGAATTATAGAACAAAGTACTGTTACCGTTGGCAAAATTAAAAGCAGCATAGTCAAAAATATCACACAAGTTTTTCTCAGATGCTCCTTATCCAAAGAAATCTCAGCAATTTCAAAATTGGTTCAATGTTTACACAAAAACATATGAAAGAAATGTGTTTTTCTTTCTAATTCAAAGTTTTCCTACAACCAACTCAAAAAAAAGAACTTTCCAAATGTATTTCTTTGAATTAATACAACTCACTTATTACAAATGTCTTTAAAAATGTATACATAGCATATGTACTCTCTGCATACACTGAAGTGTGATTTCTTTTTGTCATAGTAATTCTCTAAAAAAAAATAAACTAAAGCTGTCCAGGCATGGTGGCTCACGCCTGTAATCTAAGTATTTTGGGAGGCCAAAGTGGGCAGATCACTTGAGGTCAGGAGTTCGAGACCAACCTGGCCAAAGTAGTAAAACCCTGTCTCTACTAAAACTACAAAAATTAGTTGGGTGTGGTGGCCTGTAATCCCAGCAATCGGGTGGCTGAGGCAGGATAATCACCTGAACTCAGGAAGCAGAAGTTGCAGTGAGCCAAGACTGTGCCCCTCTAGCAGTCCAGGGCAAGAGAGTGAGACTCAGTCTCAAAAAAAAAAAAAAAAAAAAAAAAAAAAAAAAAAAAAGAAAAAGGAAAAAGAAATGAAAGCTGATGGTCAAAGTCCCTGTCTGACAGTTTTGAAGACAGCAGTGGTTCTCCCAGCATGGAGGTTGAGATCTGAGAATGCACAGACTGCCTGCTCAAGTGGCTCCCTGACCACTGAGTAGCCTAACTGGGAGACATCTCCCACTAGAAGCAGACTGACACATCACACCTCACATGGCAGGGTACACCCCTGAGACGAATCTTCCAGAGTGAGAATCAGACAGCAACACTTGCTGTTCAGCAATATTCTATCTTCTACGGCCTCCGCTGCTGATACCCAGGCAAACAGGGTTTGGAGTGGACCTCAAGCAAACTCCAACAGACCTGCAGCTGAGGGTCCTGATTGTTAGAAGGAAAATTAACAAACAGAAAGGACATCCACACCAAAACTCCATCAGCATGTCACCATCATCAAAGACCAAAGGCAGATAAAACCACAAAGATGGGGAAAAAGCAGGGCAGAAAAGTGGGAAATTCAAAAAATCAAAGTGCATCTACCCCTCCAAAGGAATGCAGCTCATCGCCAGCAATGGAACAAAGCTGGATGGAGAATGACTTTGAAGAGCTGAGAGAAGAAGTCTTCAGTTGATCAAACTTCTCAGAGCTAAAGGAGGAACTACGTAACAAGCGCAAAGAAACTAAAAACCTTGAAAAAAGAAGGGATGAATGGATAACTAGAATAATCAATGTAGAGAAGACCTTAAAAGAACTGATAGAGATGAAAAACATGACACGAGAACTACGTGACAAATGCACAAGCTTCAGTAACCAACTTGATCAACTGGAAAAAAGAGTATCAGTGATTGAAGATAAAATCAATGAAACAAAGTGAGAAGAGAAATATAGAGAAAAAAGAGTAAAAAGAAATGAACAAAGCCTCCAAGATATATGGGATTATGTGAAAAGACCAAATCTACATATGATTGGTGTGCCTGAAAGTGATGGGGAAAACGGAACCAAGTTGGAAAATACTCTGCAGGATATCATCCAGGAGAACTTGCCCAACCTAGTAAAGCAGGCCAACATTCAAATTCAGGAAATACAGAGAACGCCACAAAGATACTCTTCGAGAAGAGCAACCCCAAGACACACAATTGTCAGATTCACCAAAGTTGAAATGAAGGAAAAAATCTTAAGGGCAGCCAGAGAGAAAGGTCCGGTTACCCACAAAGGGAAGCCCATCAGACTAACAGCAGACCTCTCGGCAGAAATTCTACAAGCCAGAAGAGAGTGGGGGCCAATATTCAACATATCCAGCCAAACTAAGTTTCAAAACTGAAGGAGAAATAAATACTTTACAGACAAGGAAACGCTTAGAGATTTTGTCACCACTAGGCCTGCCCTACAAGAGATCCTGAAGGAAGCACTAATCATGGAAAGGAACAACTGGTACCAGCCATTGCAAAAACATGTCAAAATGTAAAGCCCATCGATGCTAGGAAGAAACTGCATCAACTAGTTAAAAAAATAACCAGCTAATATTATAATGACAGGATCAAGTTCACACATAACAATAGTAACCTTAAATGTAAATGGACTAAATGGTACAATTAAAAGACACAGACTGGCAAATTGGATAAAGAGTCAAGACCCATCAGTTTGCTGTATTCAGGAGACGCATCTCACATGCAGAGACACACATAGGCTCAAAATAAAGGAATGGAGGAAGATCTACCTAGGAAATGGAAAACAAACAAAGGCAGGGGTTCCAATCCTAGTCTCTGATAAAACAAACTTTAAATCATCAAAGATCAAAAGAGACAAAGAAGGCCATTACATAATGATAAAGGGATCAATTCATCAGGAAAAGTTAACTATCCTAAATATATATGCACCCAATACAGGAGCACCCAGATTCATAAAGCAAGTCCTTAGAGACTTACAAAGAGACTTAGACTCCCATACAATAATAATGGGAGACTTTAACACCCCACTGTCAACATTAGACAGATCAACGAGACAGAAAGTTAACAAGGATATCCAGGAATTGAACTCAACTCTGCACCAAGCGAACTTAATAGACATCTACAGAACTCTCCACCCGAAATCAACAGAATATACATTCTTATCAGCACCACATCACACTTATCCCAAAATTGACCACATAATTGGAAGTAAAGCACTCCTCAGCAAATGTACAAGAACAGAAATTATAACAAACTGTCTCTCAGACCACAGTGCATTCAAACTAGAACTCAAGACTAAGAAAATCAATCAAAACTGCTCAACTGCATGGAAACTGAACAACCTGCTCCTGAATGACTACTGGGTACATAATGAAATGAAGGCAGAAATAAAGATATTCTTTGAAACCAATGAGAACAAAGATACAACATACTAGAATCTCCGGGACACATTTAAAACAGTGTGTAGAGGGAAATTTATAGCACTAAATGCCCATAAGAGAAAGCAGGAAAAATCTAAACTTGACACCCTAACATCACAATTGAAATAACTAGACAAGCAAGAGCAAACACATTCAAAAGCTAGTAGAAGGCAAGAAATAAGATCAGAGCAGAACTGAAGGAGATAGAGACACAAAAAGCCCTCCAAAACATAAATGAATCCAGGAGTTGGTTTTTTTAAAAGATCAACAAAATGGATACACCACTGGCAAGACTAATAAAGAAGAAAAGAGAGAAGAATCAAATAGATGCAATAAAAAAAGAAAAGGGTATATCACCACCGACCCCACAGAAATCAAACTACCATCAGAGAATACTATAAACACCTCTATGCAAATAAACTAGAAAAGCTAGCAGAAATGGATAAATTCCTGGACATATACACTCTCCCAAGACTAAAGAAGGAAGAAGTTGAATCCTTGAATAGACCAATAAGACTCTGAAATTGTGGCAATAATTAATAGCCTACCAACCAAAAAAATTCCAGGACGAGACAGATTTACAGCCGAATTCTACCAAAGGTACAAGGAGGAGATGGTACCATTCATTCTGAAATCATTCCAATCAATAGAAAAAGAGGGAATCCTCCCTAACTCATTTTATGAAGCCAGCATCATCCTGCTACCAAAGCCTGATGCAGACACAACCAAAAAAAGAAAATTTGAGACCAATATCCCTGATGAACATCGATGCAAAAATCCACAAGAAAATACTGGCAAACAGAATCCAGCAGCACATCAAAAAGCTTATCCACCATGATCAAGTGGGCTTCATCCCTGGGATGCAAGGCTGGTTCAACATATGCAAATTAATAAACATAATCCAGCATATAAACAGAACCAAAGATAAAAACCACATGATTATCTCAATAGATGCAGAAAAGGCCTTTAATAAAATGAAACAGCCCTTCATGCTAAAAAATCTCAATAAATTCAGTACTGATGGAACACATCTCAAAATAATAAGAGCTATTTATGACAAACCCACAGCCAATATCATACTGAATGGGCAAAACCTGGAAGCATTCTCCTTGAAAACTGGCATAAGACAGGGATGCCCTTTCTCACCACTCCTATTCAGCATAGTGTTAGAAGTTCTGGCTAGGGCAATCAGGCAAGAGAAAGAAATCAAGGGGATTCAGTTAGGCAAAGAAGAAGTCAAATTGTCCCTGTTTGCAGATGACATGATTGTATATTTAGAAAATCCATTGTCTCAGCCCAAAATCTTATTAAGCTGATAAGCAACTTCAGCAAAGTGTCAGGATACAAAATCAAAGTGCAAAAATCAGAAGCATTCTTATACACCAGTAACAGACAAACAGAGAGCCAAATCAAGAATGAACTTCCATTCACAATTGTTCAAAGAGAATAAAATACCTAGGAATCCAACTTACAAGGGATGTGAAGGACCTCTTCAAGGAGAACTACAAACCACTGCTCAGTGAAATAAAAGAGGACACAAACAAATGGAAGAACATACCATGCTCATGGATAGGAAGAATCAATATTGTGAAAATGGCCATACTGCCCAAGGTAATTTATAGATTCAATGCCATCCCCATTAAGCTACCAATGACTTTCTTCACAGAACTGGAAAAAACTACTTTAAAATTCATATGGAACTAAAAAGACCCTGCTTTGCCAAGACAATCCTAAGCCAAAAGAACAAAGTAGGAGTCATCACACTACCGGACTTCAAACTATAGTACAAGGCTACAGTAACCAAAACAGCATGGTACTGGTACCAAAACAGAGATATAGACCAATGGAACAGAACAGAGCCCTCCAAAATAATACCACACATCTACAGCCATCTGATCTTTGACAAATCTGACAAAAACAAGAAATGGGGAAAGGATTCCCTATTTAATAAATGGTGCTAGGAAAACTGGCTAGCCATATGTAGAAAGCTGAAACTGGATCCCTTCCTTACACCTTATACAAAAATTAATTCAAGATGGGTTAAAGACTTAAATGTTAGACCTAAAACCATAAAAACCCAAGAAGAAAACCTAGGTAATACCATTCAGGACATAGGCATGGGCAAGGACTTCATGTCTAAAACACCAAAAGCAATGGCAACAAAAGTCAAAATTGACAAATGGGATGTAATTAAACTAAAGAGCTTCTGCACAGCAAAAGAAACCACCATCAGAGTGAACAGGCTACAAAATGGGAGAAAATGTTTGCAATCTACTCATCTGACAAAGGGCTAATATCCAGAACCTACAAAGAACTCAAACAAATTTACAAGTTAAAAGCAAACAACCCCATCAAAAAGTGGGCAAAGGATATGAACAGACATTTCTCAAAAGAAGACACTCATACAGCCAACAGACACAAGAAAAAATGCTCATCATCACTCGTCATCAGAGAAATGTAAATCAAAACCACAATGAGATACCATCTCACACCAGTTAGAATGGCGATCATTAAAAAGTCAGGAAACAACAGGTGCTGGAGAGGATGTGGAGAAATAGGAAGACTTTTACACTGTTGGTGGGATTGTAAACTAGTTCAACCATTATGGAAAACAGTATGGCGATTCCTCAAGGATCTAGAACTAGAAGTACCATATGACCCAGCCATCCCATTCCTGGATATATACCCAAAGGATTATAAATCATGCTGCTATAAAGACACATGCACACGTATGTTTATTGTGGCACAATTCACAATAGCAAAGACTTGGAATCAACCCAAATGTCCATCAGTGACAGACTGGATTAAGAAAATGTGGCACATATACACCATGGAATACTATGCAGCCATAAAAAAGGATGAGTTTGTGTCCTTTGTAGGGACATGGATGCAGCTGGAAACCATCATTCTCAGCAAACTATTGCAAGAACAGAAAACCAAACACCGCATGTTCTCACTCACAGGTTGAATAGAACAATGAGATCACTTGGACAGAGGAAGGGGAACATCACACACTGGGGCTTATTGTGGGGAGGGGATTGGGGGAGGGATAAGCATTAGGAGATATACCTAATGTAAATGATGAATTAATGGGTATGGCACACCAACAAGGCACATGTATTCATATGTAATAAACCTGCACATTTTGCACATGTACCCTAGAACTTAAAGTATAATAATAAAATAAAATAAAAATAAATAAAAGCTGATAATAAATATAATTGCTGTGTTTTCTATATTTTAAGAACTTCATACATATTAATTTGTTTAATCCTCATAAAAACTTTATCAGATAGATATGATTACTTACTCTATTTTATAGATGAGGAAACTTAGTAATGGAAGATTAAGTGAAACAGTTAGGGTTAAGTGACTGAAGAGCCAGGATTTAAACCCAAGAAATTGGACCTCAGAATGTGATTTATAATCCGTACATTACACATAATTAACACTTGGAACAAACAGCTTGAAGGCATTCAGAAAACTCACCACTGAAAGAAGACTCTGAAGGGAGTCAAATAAAAATGTCCACAGCAATAGAAAAACTCCTATATTCCCACCAAATGAAACATGATTTTGTGTCTACCCAGTTTTAAGTTAAGAAGTTACCAGAATCACTGATTCAAGCACTTTCACTAGTGTAGAAGATATGCTTTTAACCCCTCAAGTGTTAGCATTTCTATGTAGAGTACACTTCTACTGATGTAACAGAAAAATACCTAAAACCTTCAGAAATCTCAAGGAGAATATCTCCAAGGCCTTTCTAAATAAAGCCCAGATTTCTATTCATATTTTTTAAAAATGCAATTCATTATGTTGTACAATGGATCTCTTGAATTTACGCCTCCTGTCTAACTGACATTTTATATCCTTTGACCAAAGTATCTCCAATCCCTCCTTACATACAATCCTGGTAACCATCATTTTACTCTTCGCCTCTATGAGTTCAACTTTCTTAGATTCCACAAATACATGAGAAAATTTGTCTTTTTAGACCTAGCTTATTTCACTTATCATAATGTTTTCCAGGTTTATCCAAATTGTCAAAGATGATGGGATATCTTCCTTTAAGGCTGAGTAGTATTCCACTTAGTATATATACCACATTTTCTTTATTTATTCGTTGATGGACACTTAGGTCAATTGTGTATCTTGGCTACTGCGAATAATGCTGCAATGCACATGCAAGTGAAAATATCTCCTGGATGTACTGATTTCATTTCATTTGGATATAAACCCAGTATTGGGATTGTTGGATCATAGGATAGTTTTATTTCAGTTTCTTGAGAAACCTCCATAGTCTTTTGCATAATGACTATATGAATTTACATTCCCACCAACAGTGTGCAAGGTTCCTTTTTCTTCACATTCTCACAAACACTTGTTATCTTTCATCTTTTTGATAATTACTATGCTAACAGGTATGAGGTAACAGCTCACTGTGGTTTTAATTTGTGTTTTCCTGATTATTAGCAATACTGACCATTTTTCATATACATTTAGCCATTTGTATGTCTTCTTTTGAGAAATATCTGTTTAGGTCTTTTTCCCATTTCATAATCAGGTTATTTGTTTTGCTATTGAGTCATTTGAGCTCCTTATATACTTTAGATATTAACCCCTTATCAGATGTATGCTTTGCAAATATTTTTCTCTCATCTTCATAGATTTTCCTTTCTTTAGGAAGCCAATTTGGAAACTTTCTTAAAAGGAGAGCATGAGAAAAAGAATATTTTTTACATAATTCCATCAAATACTGGTCTTCTCACTATTAGTGTTATTTTAAATATCTATTAATTAAACATTTATCATATAGAGAAATATAGGAGTAAATAAGAATATATAGATATAGAGATAGATACATAAATATAGTTACAGGTAGCCAGATATAGATACACACATGATTGATAAGTGATAGATTTAATAAACAGTTGGATATTCACAATAACCCTATGAGACAAGGTTTATTATCTCCACTTTACAGATGAGGAAGCACAGAAAAGTGAAGTAACTTCTTCAATGTTATATAGACAGTAATTATTGTCAGGATTCCAACCCAGGGCTCAAAAGTCCATGTGCTTTCTATGTTTACCTTCTTTGAGATTTTTTATTTCTAGCAAATAAATAGGAAAGAGTAACAGGCAACAGACACAGCAAAAGACTCAGCTCTTTGCGTCTCTCCCTCCAAAGTGCTCTGAAATAATAGAGGTGTATAATGGGTGTTCTTAGATGCTAATGGTAAATCTTCAGGTATACACTGAGATACCACCACTGTGAAAATAAGTGAGGTGAGAGGCAGCTTGAGGATTTACCTATGAGTGAAATTAAGCTGAGAAATGGAAACTAGTACTGGGCTTGGGGTGAGGGAACAAGAGGTCAGTAAAGAAATAGCAGATGTTAGGATTTTTCATTTCTTTTTGTTTGACACTTTGAATGGACTCTGAAATAGGCTAGAAGTTGAGAGAGGGGTTGAGAAGTTCGCTTCAGTGTCTGAAATTACTGGGAAAAGAAAACTGAAGACCAACAAAGAAAAGTAGGATTGAAAGAGGCTTTTATTGGCCATTCAGTGGAAGGAGAAGGTGCCGGTCCATGGCATAAGTGGCCCAGGATTCTTGAGTATCTCTTTGCAAATTGATATACATGGTGAAGGACGACTTTAAGACATTGGTTCTTAACTGAGATAATTTTGCTCATCCCCTTCCCGGTAGCCACGACAATGTCCAAAGATATTTTTAGTTGTCAAGACCTAGGGAGTGCTGCTACTTGCATGTAGTGGGTAGAGGCCAGGGGCTGTTCAATATTCTGCAATGCACAGGACAGCCCTAAAAAGCAAAACATTATACAGCCCAAAATGTCAATGGTGTCACTGTTGAGATACCTTGTGTTAGGGAATCTGTTATTTGTTTCTGTATTTGTGTAGACACACGACCCTCAGAGGAAGGTTGGGAACAGATGGAAGAAATAAAATGGCGTCTGTTCTCTCCTCAGTCTCTTGGATAAGTTTCCAGCTCCTGTGGAGAAAGGATTTAGGGCTAGAAGCTGAAAGAGCTGTTTTTAGGAGAAACATTATGAGCCTGTGAGCAATGACACTGCTGCTTGGAATTCAGGGAACAAAGTACAACCAAAGATTGAGTAAGGGGCTATTTTCTCCATTCCCACTAGGGTCCCATAGAAATCTAGCACTTTGAGGATGTCTTTGGTCAAAGCATTGTTTAATCACAGTAATCAACAACATGTAAAGTTCTCGAAAATGAATTTGTGAAGAGTGGACAACTTCAAGAGGTAGCTGGGACAGAAAAAGAATTAATGGGATGAGTGGGCAACATGCAGTGCCTACCGCTGGTAGACTTGTGATTTAGCTACATATCCCAACCCCCATGACTACAAAACATACTTGAAGGTGGGGATTTTGATGGATGGCTAGAGGACTTATGTAAGCAGAAAGGAACAAAAGCACGGCATTTGAGCTTTCAAAGGTTTTGTGGCCATATTATAGGTACATGCTACTGAAGCTTTGAAAGTGTTTTCATTATACAAGCTATACAAACATAGGACATTCATTCATGGAGAAGTTTACATGTAAGATTCCCTTCAAACCTCAAGGCTGATTCAAGACCTTTCCATTGAATTTCTCATATTTCATTTGGTCTCATTATCAGGCCATTACAAACAGGTTTCTGGGACCTTTACAATCCAGTTTCATCATTATTCAAGGTAACTTTATAAAATGTGTTAGCTCTGGTACTTAAACTTTGGTTTCAAATGCCATCTGCACTAAAGAGATCCAGAGGAGATCCTCATTCCAAGAATGAAAGGTAAAAGACGATCCTCAAGCAGGTTATTTGCCAGAGAGAAAGAAAAGGCTCAGAGAATGATCAGAAAGACCCAGGAGCCAGCTTAAAGGAGTTTCTAGTGACCAAATATGGAAAAATTTGAGAATCAGATAAGTAATGATAGTAAAAGAACACAACTCATTGAACAAAATAATAATCCAGGAGGCGTCCCTGTGGATGTAAATAAATTTAAGGGGAAGAAAATGTTCATTCACATTGTTAGAATGTCAACTAGCAAGTGTAGAAGAAAAGATGCAATTAGAAAATATTTTGCAAATACCATGGTTAAAATTATTCAGCTAAGAATTATCAATGAATTCTTAAACTAGTAGGTAAAAGCTTTAAAAAATAGGATATTTGGTCTCAACTTATGCCACCAAAGTAGTTAATAATTACAAAGGAAAATAATAACCACCCTAGAGTAGAGAAACTTGACAGATACCATCTTAACTAGGTGATTAAAATCAACCCCCTGCCTCCCATCTTCACGTCTTACCCAGTAATAACTCAACATTACATGTAATAACAATCATTAATAATGATATACCATTTATTCTGTGGTATTTCTGCCAAAAATGCATACATCAAATGGATCATGAGAAAACAGCATACAAAACAAAATATAAGGACTTATAAGGACCTTCTATAAAATAACTGGCCTCTCTGTACTCCTCAAAAATATCAAGGTTATAAAAGACAAAGATTTAGAAGAAAAACCTGTTTCAGATTATAGAAAGCCAAATGTACCATGTGATTTGGGGTCACTACATGGATCAGATTACATTATTGGTAAACTGGTAAAATTTGAATAAGGTCTATGGATTAGATAATTTAATTATACTAATATTAACGTCTTGATTTTGATAATTATAATAGGTTATGTAAGAGATTGTCTTTAGTTTCAGACTGTTTCAGTATTTAGGGGTAAAGGGGCATTATGTCTACAGTTTGTTCTCAAATAGTTCAAAAATTAATTTGGACATATAACCTAAATATAGTAAGTATGGTTAAATAAATATATTAATAATTGGGAAATATGGGTTAAGTGAAATGGAAGTTCTTTGAATTATTCTTGAAACTAATCTATAAATTTGAAATCATTTCAAAATAAAAAGTGATCAAATTATATGGTTTGGCTCTGTGTCCCCACCCCACCCAAATAGCACCTCGAATTTTAATAATCCCTCCGTGTTGTGGGAGGGACCCAGTGGGAGGTAATTGAATCATGAGGCTGGGATTTTGCCATGCTGTTCTCAGGATAGTGAATAAGTCTCATGAGATTTGATAGGTTTATAAATGGTAGTTCCCCTGCACATGCTCTCTTGCCTGCTGCCATGTAAGACTTGCCTTTGCTCCTCCTCCACCTTCTGCCATGATTGTGAGGCCTCCTCAGACACGTAGAACTGTGAGTCCATTAAAACTCTTTTTCTTTATAAATTACCCACCCTCTAGTATGTCTTTATTAGCAGTGTGAGCACAGACTAACACACTAAACTAAACAAAAAATGTAATTAGAAGACTTCTAATGACAGAGTGTTAGGGGCCCAGAAATCTCACTACTGACATAACACTCCATGGAAAATAGCATGCTTTTCACCTCATGATTGATTCTAGAAATGTCTAAACATATTTACAAGGATTTTCCAGAACACTAAAGTAAGAAAAAAAAAAAAAGGTATAATGCTTGAACATGTGTGCTCCAATGTCAGGAAAATATGACCGATTGGAAAGATACTTCTCTCCGGGCCTTGCTTTCTCCACCTTTACAATAGGATAAACAGCACCACTGACCTCCTAACATTTCTGAGAGTATAATAAAATAAGGCAAAAGAAGTAAAGTGCTTGGCACACGAATATTAGATGTTATTTTGTTACCCCACATATCTCCTAAGTTTTCCTTAGCTTTCTAAGAGCATAAGCAATTTAGAGAGAGAAAGCAAATGCTTTTTAAAGAAAATATAGAAAATGGAGAAAACATTTTTCCCATGAAGAAACAATAACTAACTTATTTAAAAAAATACATTAAGGTAATTGGTTTTACTCTAGAACACAATTGAGCATGCCTTAGAATGAACACCAAGATGAGACACATGAACAGAAGCCAGCCTTAGCTTGGCATGCTGACATTATTTCTGAAAGGCCATAAATAGATTCCTAGAGAAATGATCTAATAACACCACCATTTCCCATTTACTGGGTGCATTACACTGAGCTAGGTGCTTTGCTTACCTCTTTGTATTAATTAACTTTTTATGGGCTCATAAAGGGTCACTAAAGTGGGTATTATTAGCCTATTATACAGTAGGCATAGTTGAATTTTGAATCCTGGCAGTAATATTTCATATTCTTTGCTCTTAACTACTACACTGTATTGCCACTTGGACCTGTTGCCAGTGAATAATCAGAGCAGTGGCATGGGAATCCCGTGTAGGGAAGAAACTGATAATGGAACATCTAACTTTGAAATTTCAAGGAATTCATCCAGTAGGAAGCTGGACTCCACTCTCTGTGGTCTGGGGCAAAAAAATTTAGCCCCTGAATAAGATGTAGGTAGAGGTAACCTTATAGCAGTGGCGATTTTAAATCTAGGCCTAGAGAGCATGAGATTCATAGCAAATTGCCAAAAAAAAGGACTCAATCCCAGGATTTAAGGCAGAATTTCAGTTTGAAAGAGAATAGTAGACTATCTGTACATTTGACTTTATGACCAAGTTTCAGAACACTATTCAGGGTATGAGCTTTAAAGTGAGACCAATTTTGGTTAGAATCTCAGCACTACCACTAATAGGTTGTGAAATTTCATACTCATTGTATACTTTTCTCAATCTCAGTTTCCTCACTTGCAAATAGCATGTAATAATATCTATTTTACAGTATTATTGTGAGTATTAGAGACAGTTTATGTTAAAAGATGAATTTATTGCCTGGCTTTAGCAGAGAATAAATGGTACTTACTAGTACAGATAACAGGAGCAGTGACGAGAGTCCTGGTAGGAGTGGTTCTGATCTTGGCGTGAAGCTGAATCTTCAAAGCGGGGCCAAGTTGGCCTGATAGTGTGTATAGGGTAGAGGAAATAATGCAAGGATTTAGACATTAAGCAGAGATAAAACTGAATTGCAAAGATATTTTCCTTTAAAAATTCACTATTTGTTGTTGCCACTCATCTTCCATTTATCTTCCAAGTACTAAACCCTGACTTCTAGAAATCAACCTTTCCCTACCCTTTCACATGTGGTTGTGAGTGAAACTTCTCATCCTTCCTCCTTGGGAAACAGACCTGAGACCTTGTCCTCACCCAGTCACAACATTACATATGCTCAGCTACAATCAGTGACTTGGTGATTGGCATGTTACTCTGCAGAGCCTATTAACTGCCTAACAGCTTTGCTAAGATTTTGGATTATAATATAATTTTTTTTTTTTTTTTTTTTTTTTTTTTTTTTTTTTTTTTTTTTTTTTTTTTTTGCTTTTTCACTGAGCAATGAACTTGAGAGAGTATATGGTCTGGAGTTGATACTGTAGGGAGTGGAGCCAACTAAAAAAAAATGGAGCCGAGTGATTAAAAAAAAAAAAGACAACAGGTTTCTGGTGATGTGATTTGAACACTGGCATTATGCAGTGCCTGCAGCTAGCACCTCTCTGACCTTCTACCTATGTGTTGCATTGAATTTCTTTTTATTATTATTATTATTTTTGTTCAAACCAATGTGGGCCAGATTTCTGACTTAAAATTCTAAACTAAAACATTCCTCACATCATGTAGAAGGAAAGCCAAAAATGCAAGCCTTTTTCACTTACCAGCTTTTTTTTTTCTTTCTGCTACTGATATTTTAATTAGGAGATTCAGAACTTTGAACATATTTTCAGCCTGAAGAATATGGAGGATAAGTAATAACATATTCTCATACCAAGAGTACCGTTAAACATATCCTGGTGGTGCTTCCTACAGGAAGACATTAATTATTTTCTATTCTCACATACATTATGTACATGTACATGCACATGAAGTGGAGGAATCCATGTAAATAATTTTTATAATGATTGGATAATAAGTTATTTTTTTACCATCTTTTGAGTAAGCTATTTGTTTTGACAGGTTCTAGATAATATCTACAAAAATAATGAAAATAATATATTGGATGTATACTCAGAATTAATCTATAATGAACACACTATATCATACTCTTGAAAGAAGCTTCTTTGAATGAGGAAGGAGGGAGGGAAGGAGGGAGGCAAAGAGGGAGGGAGGAAGGAAAGACTGAAGGAAGGAAGGAAGGAAGGAAGGAAGGAAGGAAGGAAGGAAGGAAGGAAGGAAGAAAGGAAGGAAGGAAGGAAGGAAGGAAAGAAGGAAAGACTGAAGGAAGCAAGGAAGGAAGGAAGAGAGGGAAGGAGGAAGGGACAAGGCAAGGAAGGAATGGAGGGAGAAAGGAGGTAAGGAAGGAAGGAGCAAAGGAGAAAGGGAGAAAGAAAGCAAAACAAAAAACAAAAACTGACACCAATTCAAGAAGAAAAATCAGCAGTTACATTCTGCTTATTTTCAGCCCAATGTAGTAACGCAGGATTAAACTAAATTTGAACCTGGTAGTCTGAATGAGCTTCCCCACAATGTCAAATTTAGAACCAGGCAATGATTCAATAAATTAAAGGAAAATAGAATACATTACTGAGATTCAAAATTATTCTCCTTTTATGTTTAAAGGCTTCAATTTGTAGTAGATGAAGAAAGTATATTCAGATATTTTTTAAAACCAGAAACATTATAGTAAGAAAGTAAATGAAGTTGTAAGTCTAATACTTTTGTGAAATTTAATATTTGATAAAGTTTTATCATCATTTGCTGACTTAATATTTGTCAATGCACAAATAGTCATCATAGGGTGATTTAGGTCTCCAGCTATGCTGCAGGTTTAAGTAAATGTTTTAGAGGCTTTGATCTGGGGAGGCCTGGCCCTAGGTTATTGAGAGTAAAGTAAAATATGATGGAGAGACCCAAATCAAAAGTGAAACCCAAGCTGACCTTGTTTTTGAGGCATCAGCCTAAAGAGAAGAAACAAAGACACAAAATCATCTAAATAAGATTCAACAGATATAAATCTAGCCCAGACCACACAAGACTGTTAGGAATGCAGAGTGGAAATTAGAGCTATGGAGAGTCCATGAGCAGAAAGTTGCCAGTTTGGAAAGAACTCACAGGAGTACACAACCCAAATTCCTACCAGGGGTAGACAGGTAAAGTGAATGAGTAAAAATATACAGATACACAAAAATCTCACTCTCTTATATAACCCACTTTTGGTAGAGGATTCCTAAGACAAAATCAACAGTATAAACATAATGATAAATGGAAACTGACAATTTCCCTCAATATGAAAGAGGCAATATGGAATGATGGACACTGTGAAGAATTGGAGTTCATTTGTTCATTCATATGTATTGAGCATGTAGTGATTGATAGGTAAAGAAGAGGAGAATACAGAAATATTCCCCTAAGCTATATTTGGAAAAAATCTAACAGCTCAATCACCAAGAACAGAAAAAGGCAGTTATGTACATTCACACCCACACCTACGCCCACAGACATTAAGTGGCATCTAAACTGTAAGTACTAGGAATTTAAACCCTGACGATAGTAAACAAAATTGGGCTTATAATAAAAGACAATGACCTTTTTGGTGGGTGTAAAAAGTCAAGAATTTGGCTTAGAACAGTGCCTCGTGCCTGTAATTCCAGCACTTTGGGAGGCTGAGGTGGGAGGATTGCTTGAGACCAGCCTGGGCAACACAGAGAGACCCCTACCTCTACAAAAAAATTTAAATATTAGCCAGGTATGGTGGTATACCCCTGTAGTCCTAGCTACTCAGGAGGATCACTTGAGCACAGGAGTTCAAGGCTTCAGTGAGTTATGATCATGCCACTGCACTCCAGCCTGGGCGACAGAGTGAGACCCTGTCTCCAAAAAAAAAAAAAACAAAAACAAAAAACAAAAAACTAGTGGTCCTTTATTGCCAACAACAAAACCAAGCTCTGATTGACTTAAGCAGGAAAGAATTTGACTAGTTGGGAAACGGTTGGCTCAGAGAGTCAGGGAAGACCTTATAATCAGGCTTAGAAAACAGACAGCAAGTCTTGCAGTTGAAGATTATAGATCGAACATTTCTACATGTATACATTCATTTAACTCTAATTCCACCTGAAACACTTATAACATAACAGAAAAGCAAACACGCACACAGCAAAACCCACAAGGTCAAAGAAAATGATGAGAAGAAGTGACAGCAACCACATTTGGGGAGCCAGAATGCAGATGGATAAGTGGTAACAGATGTGGCAGACTTGATAAAGCTGAATACAAGCCAGCAGAAGAGGAAGCCAGGAAGCAACACAATTCACAGTACAGAATCTCCAAATGGTTGAGGAACTGACAAAACCTTTACCTTCAGAAGCGAGATAAAGATGACACTGGGGTTGCAAAAGAGTATGTGCCTAAGATTCCTTCTCTATATGGCTAGGCAATTTCTCCCATAGCAGCAGAAGCTCAAAGGTTAATTTTCCATAGAGGATAATAGGAGGTTTCTGCATTACAAAACGTCAGATACAGATGAGAGTGAAAAACAAAAAGATAAATTAAAACCTTACAAACAGAATCATTAGACCTCCACCAGGATCCAAGAATAATAGCAGCCAGACTGAGAACTTTTAGGTAGGGAAATGGAAGATGTTTCCTTTGGCAATTTGACTGGCTTAAAAGAAGAGATCTAAAGTACTGACATCAAATGTTTCCCAATGAAATCCCTGCCAGTCTGCGAAGCCCAGAGTTGGCAAGTTCTGTGCACTCACCATTTTTACCAGCCTCAGTTAGCTACTCTTTTTTTTTTTTTTTTTGAGACGGAGTCTTGCTCTGCCGCCCAGGCTGGAGTGCAGTGGCCGGATCTCAGCTCACTGCAAGCTCCGCCTCCCGGGTTCACGCCATTCTCCCGCCTTAGCCTCCCGAGTAGCTGGGACTACAGGCGCTCGCCACCTCGCCCAGTTAGCTACTCTTAAATATGAGCAGATAGGCAAGCTCACCACAAATTTGAGAAAAGTATCTAACATGAAAAGTGGACACCAAAAAAAAAAAAAAAAGAAAAAGGAAATAAAAATACATAAGCCAACTTGGGTAAAGTAAAGACTATGCAGAAAGAAAACGGGCTTTAAACAAAAATATGAAATGAGATCTTGAAAATTTTAAACTCAGCAGAAATTAAAAAATTCAAGAGTTTGAAGACATACTTGAGGAAATCTTGTAGAACATTAGACAAAAAGTCAGAGATAAAAATAATAGAGAAAAAATGAAACTAGAAAAATATATCAGGAGGCCCAGCATTCAAATTAATAGCATTTCAAAGAAGAGAGATAAGGGAAAATGTAAGAGATGAAAAGCATCAAAGAAATACTTCTGGAAAGCTTCCTGATTTGAAGAACGTGGGATTGCTTATTAAAAATATCCATTTAGGATAATGGCATCCAGCTTGCCCAACAAAATAGTAGCTTCTAGAGAAGAAAAAAGTTGGTCACATGTGAAAAATGGGAATCAGAATTGAATAAACAAAAACAATAAAACCTGAAAAATAAATGATAAATAACTTAAATTCATGAAAGTGATTTCCAATTGAACCAATCTATTATAAATGTGCAGGTAGTCTAAACACATTTTCAGGCAATAAAACATTCTAAGGAAATTTCTATTCCATCTTAGGAAGTAATTGGAGGTGTTCCGGCAAAATCAAAGAAAAAGAGAAAAACATATCAAGGAAATAGGAAATCTAATACAAGAGAAATGAATCTCCAGGAAGATGATGAAGGAAGACCCCAAGATGATACTATGTTGCACTATGGAGAGAAACCATTCCAGATTGGAGAAACCATTCCAGATTGGAGATAGAACATTCCAAAGAAAGACAACTCTAAGACAATAAAATTATAAGAACATCTGAAGTATTTGAGATGAATTTTACACAAATGCAAGTCTGAAACCAAGCACTTAGAAAACTAAACAAAGCAGAAAATCAGGTAACTATTACATAAGAGGGAAAATATTGGGCAAAAACAGAAAAGAAAGTAGTCAGTGCATAAAACATGACTCAGCTGAATAACATTGACAGTCATCAAATACGAAGACACATTATTGATCTAAGCAAAATTATGATATAATTGTATTTAGAAGATTTGGAAATAGGAAGTAGACCCATTTGTGGTGTGGGGGAACAAAGTGAAGGAGAGTTAAACCTTCATTTCCCACAATTGCAAGTCAATGTGCCTAAAACTATTATATGATGAATTAACAAAACAAGTATTTTATTGGAGAGATGGAAAGATAAATATGAAATAGAAAAGCCAAGACACTTGGAGTGGTTGTTTTTGAAAAGTAGAAAATGTGGTGGAGGAGGAGCAAGAGGCCACAGCTTTCCTTAATTTTTGTAGATTCTTTGACTTTTTAAATAATTTGTGTGTATGACTGCTGAGAATAGAAAATTGCATTAAAAAATAAAATGAATAAGAACCAAGAGATTTATGCTAGCAAAACTGTAGGCAAAGTCATGCTGCAGGAGGAGATCAGGATATCTCTGCTAGACAATGGACTCATGACAACTGGGCAGTGCCTACCAACAGAAGGGTTTTAGGACAGTGCTATTCAAAGCGTGGTCTTCCAGACTGCTAGCATTAGCACCACCTTAGACATTGTTAGACAAGTAATTCTTGACCCTCACCCCAGACTGTTGAATCAAAATCTCTAGTGTTGGGCAGGAATTTGTGGTTTAACAAGTCCTCCAGCTGATTCTGATGCAAGGTTGAAGTTTGAATAAGGTTTGAGAACTCTGCTCTAGACCACTCGTTCCCAAATTTGAACCTGCATAAGATTACCTGCAAATCTTGCTCATCCACACATTGCTGGGCCCCACTTCAGAGTTTATTATTCAGTACACCTGGTCTGGAGCCCTAGCCTTTGCATTTCTGAAAAGTTCCCAATGATGCTGGCATTAACAAACCTGGGGACTCCACTCTAGAACAGTGACACTCAAAATTTTGTCATGAGACTTTGTACATTCTTAAAATTTGCTGAAGGTCTAAATAATTTTTCTCTGAGTTATATTTATCAATATTTAATACATTAGAAATTGAAAATGAAGTTTTTAAAAATTTGTACATATTTTCATTTAAAATAGCAATAAACTAATTACATGCCAACATAATACTTTTTTGAAAAGAATTATATTTTCTGAAACAAATTTAGTGAGAATA
The DNA here is from genome assembly GCF_047675955.1 of Chlorocebus sabaeus. NCBI lineage: Eukaryota > Metazoa > Chordata > Mammalia > Primates > Cercopithecidae > Chlorocebus > Chlorocebus sabaeus. Next base: position 67,841,980 of record NC_132918.1, read on the forward strand.
CTGTTTTATATTTTTGCAAAATCTTTTCAATGGCTGGCTTTGAGGACAGCTGTATTCTTTTAGTTGCTGCAGCATTCAATCTGTTGCAATAACAAATATGCAGCTTCTAGAAAACTCCACTGTACACTCATGATAAAATAAGTGTTAAAGAGCAAAATAATGTATTAGTGCTATTATGAAATTCATCGTGACATTGTAAGCCCCAAAATAGTTATAGGGACCCACAGTGTTTCCTGAACAACATTCTGAAAACTGCTGTTTAGAGCACCTTATATTTTATGTTACTCATTCTTGAATTAAATTCCAGACAGGATCACTTGTTTGACTGAGATTTAGATACAATATACCAGAAAGAGCAGGCATCTGGCCTGTTTTGTTTTCTGGTAGTAGGAGGTATAGATCTGCTTCCCACTATAATTCACACCATTATAGTTTCTTCAAGCATAAGAGAAAGACTCAGATATTGGTCAGCCAAATATATATATATAAAAGTATATATATATAATTACAATGTTGAATTTTCACCAGAATTCATTCTGACAATCATCCACATGTAGCATTGCAAGGTTGCATGCAGAAGAACAATCACTTACCTAAAAGGAAACAATAGGAAAAAGAAAAGACAAATGGCAAGTGAGCAATACTATGATTTCTGATGTGACATAGTACAGAAGATAATCAAAACCAGCCCATTGAAAATGTCTAATATTCTCAGAATAGCTGGTGGACAAAAAAATGTGCCAAGAATCCTAATGCAAATGTAAGATATTAGACCCTTCCTTGAATGTAAAAAAGAGTTTTCCTACAAAATATGAAAATAGAAATTGTATTTTCTAATCAAGATAAGCAAATCCATTGTTCACAAGCTATCTATCCACTTCATTGTCTGTTTATAACTACTCTTTCATTTCTCTTCTTTGAGAATTATCCAGAGAAATATTTCATATGCATTTGTATCTTAGTCTATATTTTAAACTAGTTTAGAGTCTTTTTTTTAAAAAAAAAAAAACCCGGTACATTTGACATTTTATATTAGCTACTTTGTTTTTGAAATAGCTATTTCTTTTCTGACGTGGCAAGGTTTTGTTGCTTAATGATGTTTATACACTTCACTGTTCTGTAGTTAGAAGCTATCGTCAGTCAGAATTGACAAAGTGTGTGCAATTTAATAGCGTCTTAAATACTGGCGATGCTATTCTAATGGGGTTGTTGCTATTATTCTGAGCATCAGGCAAGTGTGGTAGAAAGTTGTTCACAAGAGCCACAAGATTGAATGATTCTCCTTCAGGTGTGTGGAGGTCAGTCTCAAGAAGAATGCAAACTAGCAGAAAGCTTAACTTACGAGCTCTGTAAATACAAAGCTACAGAAATGAACTTACAAATTGACTCCTTCAAACAGCAGTTTTATCAGCTGGCAACAGTGTGCAAAAGAGTAGGAAGAAAAAGGAAAGACTGTCTTTGGAAAAAAAATACCAGGGTAAGAATATCTGATAGCTATCTCATTTCATATCAAATGCAAAAAAGAGAGAGAGAGAATTAGATGTTGAGTAGCATATTTTTTTTTTTGGTATTTGTGTAGACATTAAACAGCAAATAATGGCATCTTTAGGTTCAAAAACCTAATTAGATAAAGTATACTTAAAACAGTTTTAAAAATTGGAATATGCTATGATAATGTGATGGATAAAATATTGAGATAGGTCATAGCTCTTCAATAAAGATGAAGCTTTCTTTCCTTCCTTTCTCCAATCTTCTTACTTGAAATAATCAAAAGAGCTGGGGGTTTAACATTGGTCCCTGAAGCTGAACTTCGATCCAAGAAGACAGGTGCCCCCCCCCAACTATTAATGACTCAATCACTAATGTTATGCCACATAAATTTTTTTTTTTTTTTTTTTTTTTTTTGAGACGGAGTCTCGCTCTGTCGCACAGGCTGGAGTGCAGTGGCCGGATCTCAGCTCACTGCAAGCTCCGCCTCCCGGGTTCACGTCATTCTCCTGCCTCAGCCTCCTGAGTAGTAGCTGGGACTACAGGCGCCGGCAACCACGCCCTGCTACTTTTTTTATATTTTTAGTAGAGATCGGGTTTCACTGTGTTATCCAGGATGGTCTCCATCTCCTGGTCTCGTGATCCGCCAGCCTAGGCCTCCCAAAGTGCTGGGATTACAGGCGTGAGTCACCGCGCCTGGCGATGCCACATGAATTCTTAACTACACATTTCTCTTTTAAAATGGGATTCTACCAATTACTGTATTTTGATACCTGTTTAATAGACACCGGTGGAGGAATACAACTCGGTGTACTAACAATTCTCAAAAGCTTGAGTGCCGTAACCTCTCTTCATTTTGACATTTGGGACTTGAGTGTGCTTTCAAAGCCCTTTGACACTAAGAGTGGAAAACCCTCCACCACTCTTCTACTGCAGACTTCCAGTCACTCTAATCTTTCATACGTTAGAAACCAAATTAGAACATATTATGGGAAAAGATCCATTTGCCTATCTGAGTTTTCTGCTTTTCATTCTCAGGAGTCTGAAAGATAAATAAATGAAATATAAGTGGGAGCAAACCTGCTGACCTGTATGAAAAGCCTATGATGCTCTGTCCCCAAGGAAGAGTCTCTTAGAACTATTTTACTGATTCATTTTGGTAGCACAGGTTTATTTGAATCAGCCACATTATAAACTGACTAATGACTAACAGCCAGGTTACCTATTTTCTAGCACTTAATTTTTTAAAACACAGTTTAAAAGAAGATAAGAGTTTGGAGTGTTTTTTTTTTTTTTCTTTTCTAGAAAGCAGATATAAAGCAATTTCCTCGTCATCATTATGTATGTTTTCTGGAAATCAAAATACTACTTACTTCAATGTCAGCCTCAACTTCAGGTGCCATTTGAAGTAATTTTCCTACTAGACAAGTGTCTTAGTATCTTTGCCCCAAATCAGATAGAAATCCTTATAACTCAGCCACTCTTGATGAATCCAGTGCCCTAAACAGTTCCTACATGCAGGTGAATTAGAATTAATAAAGTAATATGTGAACTGCCTCCAGCAAGTAGAGTTTTCAGCAGGTGCAGGTGCCATGCTTGTTACAAAAAATAAAAAAAAAAATCAATTTAATGATAGGTCTTTCACTGAAAGGGAAAAAAATCTAAGTAGAATTCTAAAATATTTATAAGTATTAAAATCCATTCTGTTGAAATGAAAAAAGAATTATAGCCTAGACAGATCTAGTACAAAACTACTTTTAAAGGTCAGTTATCTCCTGTTTTGCCCTGATCAGTGACATGTACTTAATCAAAGTAGAAAGACCATGGGATGAGACACTTATAATTAATAGACTAAACACGTTCATCATTTTGTGACAACTAAATATTTTACAACTTAACCCAGAAATCATGAGCACAAAGTATTCCAAGCAATTATATTTTTGTCTAAAATAAAGTCTTACAGAAAAACCAGAGAGAAGAGTGCTTCAAACTTTTCCTCTCCTGAATTAACAATTGTTTCTATTGCTTTATAGGGAGATACTTAGAAATAGCTGTAAAGCCTCTGTTTGATTGATCTCTGGCATATGAGCAAGCTGGTTGCCAAAATACAAAGTTTAGAATTAACTTTCTAAAAGGAAAACAATAAAAATTCAGCAAAAAAATCCACCTAAGACTTATTAAAGTGGTTTTTCCCTGTCTTACTTTATTTTCCCCCCTGACTTTCAATAAGCCTTGGGTTTGTAAAGAGGCAAAAATGAACATGTCAGCTTTCATTGCAAATCACTGCCCAGCTAAAATGGGATTTTGAAAAGATGTGCCACCTGCTTCATTAATAATAACATCAAATTCTTTTTTCTTGGTTTATTTTATAGACATATCCTTCTCTGTTCCACAAATCATTTCTTTATGTGACTGTGGATCTTAAAAAAAAAACAAGAGAAGAACAGGAAGACTGCATTTTTTCCTCTGTCACTGTGAATTACATAAATATAAGATATATCACATATATATAAGTCTTTCTGCCTTAAATACCAAGAAACCTCTTGAAATAAAAAAAGAAAAAAGCAAAGGAAGAAGGAAAAATGGAAGGAAGGAGGTGGGGAAGGAGGGGAATCTAAACCTACAAAAATACTAGAAGCAAAGATATCAAATAACTGACTTAATTCTCAAAAAATTCATGTTGTTAATTCAATCTGTTAGTTTATTTACAAACCACTTTTATTACTCATAATGCATGATTCAGAAGCCAGAATAATATTAAAGCTCAATCTGCTATCATGGAAAGTTGGTGCACTGCAGCACTTTCAAGGCACAGATGGGATTAACTTTAGTATAATTTTAATAACAATTAGCTTTTCTTATGATATGTGGCTTGTCTGTAGTAATTGTGAATTGCTTTTTTCCCTCATCAGCATCTGTCTGCTGTTTTCATGACCCGATTAATATATGGCATTTGTATTTCACAAGTACAACCATCAGACTGTCAATTTTGCCTCTAGGTAGACATACATAGTTTGAAGCAATTGTTCTTTGTAATTTCCATACCAACCTGTGATTGATGGAATGCCAAAGTTATAAAATGCTGTCAGTAAAACAGAAACTTGGTCTAGGTATTTTGTGATTTTTATGATCTTGGTTTTCAAGGGCAAAGCAATACCTTTGCAGTCAGCCTTCATCACAGCTCCAGCAAAAAGTGTTGAAGTTTCTATGGGAAGACAGCAGCACCTTTTTTCTCAGTGCATGAGCCATGGAGCAGCAGCCATCCATCCCCCGCTAGAAATACAGAATCTCTGACTGAGCCCAGAGCTGCTATATCAAAATCAGCTTTGTAGCAATTGCCAGGGAATCTAAGTGTGCTTAAAGCTTGAGAGACTTGCTATAGTGCTTGCCCCCAAATGTGCAATATATTCCAGGAGCTAAAACCCCTTCAGGTGGACGATAAGAACAACCCCTACCAACCTGAATCCTAGGTGGTTTTACTATGCTACTTGTACTGATGGATTATCCTTTCAGACATATTCCAATAGCAAAAATAACATATATATTTCCGCAATTCTTAGAACTACTCTACCAGTTAATCTGCCAGTCTGATTTTCTTTAGTTTGTCTTTTGTTTTTAAGGTCCTAAGTCAATTGACTTTATGTTTCCAATATTGATGCATGATTCATTTGGTCATTTTTCAGGGCTGGTTGCTATGTGACTAAAGCAGTTTCTTTAATTAATTAATGTATTTTAGACTTTGAAATTCATTTAAAATTTTCTTTAAGTATAGATGACAAGTAAAAATTATTTATATTTAAGATGTAATATACAATTAAGGTGTACAATATATTTTCATATATGTATACATTTGGATATAAATTACCCCAATCAAACTAATTAACATATCCAACACATGAAATCGTTACCATTTTGTGTGTATATGGTGAGCTCATTTAAGATTCACTCTTTTCAAGTATATAATAATTATACATTTCAAGTATATAATAATTATTAACTATAGTTACCATGCAATAGATTTCCAAAACTTACTCATAACTGAAGTTTTGTGTCCTTTAACTCAAATGCCATTTCCCTGACAACCACCATTTTATCCTCTATGTGTTAGATTTCTTTAGATTCTACATATAAGTGAGATCATGTGATAGAAAAAAAAACAATCCTACCATCTGTATGAAACCAAAAAAGACCCCAAATAGCCAAAGCAATCTTGAGAAAGGAAACAAAGCTGAAGGCATCACACTACCAGATTTCAAAGTATATTATTAAGCTATAGTAATCCGATCAGTCTGGCAATGGCATAAAAACAGACACATAGACCAGTGGAACACAACAGAGAACCCAGATATAAACCCATGCATATACAGTCAAGACAAAGGAGCCAAGAATACAAAGTGGGGAAACGATAGTCTCTTCAGTAAATGGTGTTGGTAAAACTGAACATCTACAAGCTAAAACAAAACTGTATCCTTATCTTATGCCATAAACAAAACTAAACTCAAAATGAATTAAAAATTTAAAACATAAGACATGAAACCATAAAAATCCTGGAAGAAAACCCAAGGAAAACGTTCTTTGACATTGGTCTTGGCAATGCTCTTATGAATATGACTCTGAAAGCACAAGCAACAAAAGTAAAAATAAACTAATGGAACTATAGCAAATTAAAAATTTTCCACACAGCAAAGCAAACAATCAACAAAATGGAAAGGAAATCTACAATTTGTAAACTATACATCTGATAGCAGCTAATATCCAAAATATGTAAGAAATTCATACAACCCAGTACTAAATTAAAAAATAATTAACCCAATAAAAATTAGGCAAAGAATCTGAATGGATCTTTTTTTCCAAAGAAGACATACAAGTGGCCAGGAAGTATATGAAAAAGTGCTCATGATCACTAATCATCAGTGAAATACAAATTAAAAACCACAATGAGACATTACCTCACACTTATTAGGATGGCATCAAATGATTTAACAAGTGTTGGGGAGGATATAGAGGAAAGAGAGCTCTTGTATACTGTTGTTTGGACTGTAAATTAGAACAGCCATTATGGAAAACAGCATGGAGGCTCCTCAAAGAGATTAAAAATAGAATTACCACATAATACAGCAACTGTACTTCTGGGTACATAGCCAGAGGAATTGAAATCAGTATCTGGAGTGAAATACCTCCACTCTCATATTCATTGCAGTATTATTCACAATTGCCAAGATATGGAAACAACCTAAGTGACCACGGATGAATGAATAAAGAAAATGTGTCATATATAATACGTGCAATGGGTTATCTTTTAAAAGTCCTAACAAAGAAAATAAATCCTACCGTTTGCAAGAATATTGATGAACCTGGATGACATTAAGATGGGCCAGATCCAGCCTAATTTTGATTTTAAAATTCTTTAACTTAATTTATAAATTTAAAAGAAAAAAAATAAAATCTTTCACACGCAGTAAATCTCATAGGTCAGCATATGTGGATCAAAGTAATTTGGTGTGCCTCAAAGTTATTTAAGCTTAGTATTATTTAATTATGCATGCATTTACACAAGGAGTCTACAAATATTTTCTATAAAAGGCTAGATAGTAAATATTCTATGTTTTATGTCCCAAGAGGCAAAATCACTTGATTTGTATTTAAACTTAATGTTTTCTTGCCAGGTATGATGTCACACCTATAGTCCCAACTACTTGGAAGGCTGAGGCAGGAGGAGTGCCTGAGCCCAGGAGTTCCAGTCCAGCCAGGGCAACATAGTGAGAAGCCATCTCTAAATTTTTTTCAAATAAAAATAAAAACAAATTTAATGTCTTCTATCCTCAAACTATAAAAATCATTCTTGACTCTTGGCGGTACAAAACAGGCAGTAGACAGGATTTGGTCCTTAGGCTTTAGTTCGCTGATCTCTGATTTAAGTCAACAATCTAAAATGTACATAAAGAATGAGGATCTGAGAGCTAAGAGATGCCATTGTAGAGGTGGTGCCAGGAGTCTAGTTGTCACTGCATCCCCCAACCCAGCCAAAACTTTGGTCTAGTGTAGCCAAGAGGCAACATGACATATGATTCTGAAGACAAAGGTTAAGGATAACATGTGTTTAGTTATCATATTTCATTGTATTCAAAATAAGTGGATAATCTCCTTGAAACTCAAAATTTTCACCAAATCAAAGAAAATAATCTCTCTAAAATAGAGAACAAACTTAGTAGACTCTTTGCACCATGAAGTGACAAAGATGGTTATTTTACAAACCACTTCAAATATTGTATAGAAAAAATCATTAAAGATCAATTATTAAAATTTTGTATAATATCATAGCTGAGAAACATATTTTGCATTTCTTCCAAGAAATATTCTGCAACTTAACTAATGGTAAGCTTTAAATAGGCTATGCTCAAGGTCCAGAGGAAATGTTTTACAGTTGTCCTTTGACTTCAGAAGTTAGTTTTAGGGGCTGCTGAAAACTCTCTTTTCCTTCCACATCCTTGGCAAACATTGCTAACAATGTGTAACACAGCACAGTCCCCCTAAGCCTGAACAGACTTCAAATCAGTTAATTGGCATTCAAGAGGAAATCTATCGCATTCGTTGGGCTGTACGCACATTTTGCCAAAGCCAAGGGCTTAGTGCTAAAAAGCAAAGACAATGTCACTGGGCATGTAGGAATGTGGATTTGACTGCTATATCAATGCTCCTGTCCTCTCTGTCAGTGGATTAAGATACTAAAGGACTCTAACATAACACTGTGTATCTCAATAATCCAATGAAGAGTGACCTAGCTTTCTCAGGAAGTCCTGCCTTGCCCTGTGAGGATCAAGTGATATCCAGCTATCAGTATATACGACTTCTAGGATGCAGTGCCTACTGCCCACTGGGCAGGAACAAATAGGGTCTATTGTAAAAGTATAGCACTATATACAGAAGCCTATTTTTTGCAAAGACTCCTTAGGTTCTGTCAAGGTGTTTATTGTCCAGAATCATCCTGGGGGAAGCCCACTAGCCTATTTCTTCTAATTTATTCAAAAAAATTACTGATCCCAAGATATTTAGATTTGATGTAAGAGAGCTTGGCTCTCTTTTTCTACACGCCTGAACCCGCAAGCCCATTATTGGAAACCTTACCCTCAATAGTGAAAGGAAATAGGAAGAAAATGAATTTTAAAAGTTTGAGTTTTGTTAAAATATAATATCCCAGGGCATTCCAAGGGGAGGTGAAAACAAAGATGTTTGTGCTAGCTGTCATTTCAGTGAGCAGGACATTAATTCTTCTACTAGTCAAGTATCATTTATTCTATTTATGTCAATTTATATACACATGACCAAAATTTGTATCGGAAACACATAAAAGCCAATTTTGCCTTTGCTTCAGAAGTTATTCCTCCCCTAGAACAATTTGTATGCCCTAGTCAGTGTGCATGGGTACTTGCTTCTTGCATGTTCACCCAGTTCTGGCTCTGTGCTTCGGCTGCCACTTCTTATCTAGCCTCCAGGGTATTGTAATCTGGTTTTAGACTATCTATTCTGGCTTCAACTATTATCCTTCAGGAAATTTTTCCTAATGTTCTCTCTATACCTTAAAGTACCAATGTCCCAAATCCTAAGCTAAAAAATAACCACCCGAACCTCATTTCTTTAACTAAATAGATGATAAGAGACAAAAAATGAAAACCCACTAAGGACTTTTGACAGAGTCCATGAACTTCAACACAATCTCCAAGGGACCCAGAAAGTTTCTAACAGTGTCATTTCTAACAAAAATGAAGAGCATTTTAGGTTTTTTTTGCTACTGTTATGTCTAGGTAGTTTTCAAACCCAAATGGGTGGTTTATTCCACAATTCCATTGCCATGTTTGGTTTCTTTTGGTACCAAAACCTAAGCAGGAGTTAGGGCCAGTTTCTGGTTTCTTTTCTGATCTGCACAAACACCCAGGTAGAAAGTCACAATACCTTGTCTAAACTCATTTAGTGAAAGAAGTTCATTGAAGGTAGCCAGTTACCAACAGAGAAAGCCCGGGATTCTGCTACTAGCAAGAAGTAGACAGAGGGAGTGATGTGTCAATGGATCACTGATGACCATGGCTCAAAAGATAGGTTAGGAAAGCAAGAGTGAAGCAAAAGTCTTTAAATTATCATTTTGCTTTCCCTAAAACAAAGGAAATATTACTCAAAATATACATTATATAAAAGAAAACAAGCTGAAAAGCTTTTCTTTTTAATTATATCTCTTCCATTATATTTTCCATTATATGATAGTGAAGACATCATCACTAGCTATCTGAACCACTAGTAACACATAACATATACATTTATAATATTTTCGGGGTTACTCCCAGGTTTTCAAGATTATTCACCTTGGGCAGGGTCCTCACACATTTTCTACTTTTGTCACCATTTGTGAACCTAAAATTCCCAGGATCACCTGGAAATTCTAATATAACTGCTAGGAAGCATTCTCCCAGTTAAGGTTGTCAGTGTATTAAATTTGACAAATATTTATGAAGCATTTACTATGTCCCAGACATTATTCTAGACATTTGGTATTCACAAATGAATAAAACAAATAAAGATCCTTGCCTGTATAGAGCATACATTCCAGTCAGGGGGAGAGAGAGAATAAATAATAATAGACATAAACTATACTTATAAAATAATAAATAATGCATGTTAGAAAAAAAAAAGACCAGATTCAGGGGGAAGGGGAGTGCAAATAATGGGAAAGAAGGCTGGAAGATGATCTGTTCTAGATAGTAGGAACCCATCTTTCTTTCCTTTTAACCCATAGCATCTTGCACTTCTTATTTGTAGCCACGTTTGTATTGTTTTCTATCAAAATTTGTATTGAAATAATTTAGGATAGTAGCTAAGCATCGGAATTTGGAGGCTGACCTAAGATCTAATCCATGGCCCACTATTGATCAGCTATGAACTTTGGGCAAGTTATTTAACATCTCTAAACCTTATTTTCTATCAATTTTTCACAGTTTTGTGAGGAGTAAAAGAAAATTTTTTAAAATGGCACCTAAAACAATGCCTAGGTATACTAAGAACTAAACAAATGGTAGATAGTACTGCCTTCTGCATACAAGAAAATTATTTTATTATAAACATTTAACTGTTTTGTTGTTGTTGTTGTTGTTGTTGTGGTTCCCTAGTGGATCGGCAGAGTTTCTGAGAATAGGGCTATTCCTGAGAATACCGCAGCAATATCTAGTAGTATGGAACCTGAATTGATAAAAGATGGAAGACTTTTGCATTCTAGCCCCATAGCTGGGCTTCAGATTTCTTAATTGGTAAAATGAGAACTTTCTAATAAATATTTAACAAACTGATAAAGTGAATTAAGGTATTAAAACTCTGTAGTGCAAGGTACATATGATCAATAAGTGTCTCCTGAACCGAGTCAGTAAAGATTGTAACTATAATGGATTTGACTAGAGAGTATTTTCTTGATAAATAGCTGGTTTGTTCTCTGTAGAGAAAAGAGGATTAGACATTAATAGTCTCCTCATCCTCTCTGGGATGACGGCGATTCTTTAAAATAGGCTCTAAGATAAGACTTTATAAAAGGGTTTCCTTTGCTGCAGCATGTGGATAAAAAAGTTGCCCTGTAACTTTCAACAAAAGGAAAAAGAGTATGATGAATGGCCCTAGCCAAAACTCATTTTCCCTAAACCAAGGTTAGGTGCCAGAATACCATGGGGATTACCTTCCTAGTGTTTCAGAATAAAGGATTTATATAAATACCAGATTTTGTTTTTTAGAATATTTTTAAATAAAGTCAAATTTTGTAGATATCGAAATATTACTTCTTATGTAATTATTGTCTCTTTCACTTCTCCTATTCAACTGGTCCAGTATTTTTTCTCTCTTCAGCCCAGATGCTGCCTTGAGCGTTGGTGAGTCCATAAACATCTCCAGATGTATGTCCAAGGTCCTTACATTTGCAACTGCTATTACTGGCTCACTGCTGTTGGCAAGTTTATCAGAAAATAAAGATGTGTTATGAAGTTAGTAACAGTCTGTCACTTTCACAGTAGAGTCACAGCTGTGTAACATACTCAATAATGGACTAAAACTTAGAGGATAAGTAGCTTCATCATCATGTAATTGAAAGGAACCAACATGGACAGGATGAGAAAAAAAATATATTGTCTAAGCAAAGCATATGATAAGAAAAAAGTATTGGAAAACAATCACTATAATACATATCATTTTAAAATTAGATTTCTTTTCCAGGAGTGAAACTGCATTTTTGATTATGTTTTTAGGATATCAGAGTTCTCAATAAAGGTACATGAGTATGTTTGATAAATATTTTAAGCTGATGACCCACCTGGACATCTTTGTTTAATACTTTGTTTTTATCATGCCTTTTAAGAAGGTTCTTCCAGACTCAGGGATTATACTTCTTCAACCCCTTTGAAGTTAGGCATGGCTAGGGACATGTCTGGTTAATGAAATATATGTGAAAGTAATGTACATCACTTCTGAGAAGTTAAAAACCAGCACAAGATTGTCATGTTCCCTTCATCTGAGCAAGACAATCTTGGAGGCATAGCTGAGATGGCAATTTGGTCATCCTCAATCTCTGCACTTTAGCAATGAGACACCGAGGCTTAATCATTAATTTTAAAAGACACATTTTAAAACACAATGAGTTGTGATAGTTTGAGAATCAAACATTTTAAAGTAGAAAGTTTCCGTAAAAGACTGGAATAGCACAAATCAAAACACATCTCCACAGCTCTCATCTCGGAATAGTTTTGAAGCAGAACATGCAATTAGATGAAGAACCCACTTCCATATATGGCAGGGCAGAAAGATCATCCCTCCACCCCGCTCCCTGACAGTGTTGCGTTCAGTTATAAACAGATGGTCTCAACTATACCAATTCTATTCAATGCTTTAGAAAATCTTTAGCGAGGGACAAAGCCTAATGACAGCCGCTTAAGTGAACAGATAATCAACTGTCCCATTGTGGCTGCACTTGGAGAAGAGACAAAAACAGTAGGCTTGTATTTGGTTCCAGGTTCCTTGAGGTAAAGCCATGGCTGTTGGTGAAATGCATAAAATAAAGAGTGGCAACTCCTTGAATCTTTCTGTATGTTGATTTTACATCAATTAAATCATTCTTAAAAGGAAAAGAGACAAAGAAAAGGCCTTGGATAAAGAGAAAATATTTTAGGAAAGATACTTAAATAACAATATTTGACTTTGGTGGGCAAAGTTATTTACCAAAACTCTTTTAGCCGTGAGGGATCTTAGAAATCACCTAGCCCAAACCTCCATATATTTGATTTGGTGATTCAGACTTAGGATGTCCAGAAAAGGCTAAGTCCTCAAATGTCATATGTATACATAATTTCTTCCAGTAATTAAATAATAAGTGTGTATTAGGCCCAGAAGAAGTCTTTTAATAAAGTTTGCCATTTCCTGACGTGCTTTGGTCTGTGCCCTGCAAATATCGAAGAACAAATTGTAAACTTTTCCAGCCATCTTTAGTCAAAAGGGGACAATCAAAATTTTAAAGGCTGATCTGCTACAGCATACTGTTATAAAATAAATAATGACAGCCTTAATGAAATCCTTTAATCTGATGATTAAAAAGATCCTGTGAAATGAACTGCAAGCATAATTTTAAAATCTATTTTTAGGTCAGGCATGGTGGCTCATGCCTGTGATTCCAGCACTTTGGGAGGCCAAGGCAGGTGGATCACCTGAGGTCAAGAGTTCAAGACTAGCCTGGCCAACATGGCCAGTTTCAACTCCATCTGTACTAAAACTACAAAAATTAGCCAGGCATGGTGGCACACACCTGTAGTCCCAGCTACTCGGGAGGCTGAGGCAGGAAAATTGCTTGAGCCTGGGAGGTGGAGGTTGCAGTGAGCAGAGATGGCACTATTGCACTCTAGCCTGGGTGACAAGAGTGAAACTTCTCTAAAACAATAATAATAATAACAATAACAAAGAAATAAAAGCATTTTTAGCCCTGGAGAAATGAAGGTTAGGCAAATGATCCAAGTCTTTAAAACTATTCTTTTCATTAATAATAGCTTACATTTGTGTAGGGATTTTAAGTTTTCCAAAGCACTTTTGTAACTTCCACCTAGTTGTATTCTTACACCATCTCTGTAAAGTAGCCATAGAGGGAATACCAATTCCCATTTGCCACTGAGGAAACTGCTGCCATAAGAGGTTATTAAAGAACTTGTTCAAGGCTAAGCAAATCGGTAGGGGAACTAACACTGAAAATCCACATTTGTAACTCCAAACCCAGTCAGACAACCAATTCCAGTGGGTAATAATATCTCTGGCTTGGGGAAAATCATTCTCATAAACAAGATTGTATTATCTTGAGGGAGCCACCACTTGAAGTAAGAAAAAGGAAACTTTGAGATGGTTTAGACACAAATCATAAAATACGATGCATGTTTGAGAAATACATCTTAGGAACATAAACTCATTTATTGGGAAACTTTAGCTCTGTGGACAAAAGACCAACATTACCTATGAAGAAACAACATACAAATTTTTCTTTTTAAAACTTAGGACAGCAAGGTAAATTACATCAGAAGTTAGGGTTATGTTGCATTTCTAAGAACATCCTAGGATAAGAATTCCAGATGTTTGTATTATCAGATGGTTTATTCCAATCATTCTTAATAGATTTTAAAGGATGGGAACAGAATACTGACAATTTGGGTATGATAGACTCCAAAGCCAAAAACATGCTTTCAATGGCTAAACTGTGATGGTTCACCCTCATCCACTCCAACGAAGATTTTAGTCTAAATGGAATATACAGCAGTTATAAGTTTCAAATGTTTAACTATTGCAACAGAAGTACTTTATATGAAGGGAATTTTTTTTAAAGATACTGACACTTTATTCTAAAAACCAAGTGCAATATGAAAGCAAAGAAGCCTCATATGATTTTTCTAACTGTAGGCACTATCATCCTAACTAATCACCAATAAGAGCCGGTCAATTCAGACATTACTATATATAATCCACTTATAGTATATAATGATATATTATGTGATAAACATTCTGAAGATGGCAATAGAATATGTTGGAAACCACTAATCTACCTTTTGGAATAAGAATGATGAGGCAGTTTAGTATAAATGGGATTATATAAATGAACTTTAACAAATAGGTTTTAAATAACTTTTCAGTTCTTCACTAAAGAGCATGTACATATCCTTGACTACATGCCTAACATAATAAATTTGGTCAATTTAAGACATGTCTGTTCTCATAACTGAGATCTTAAGTATTGATGGTTTATTGAGTTCCAGGGAAGGATTGAAATACTGTTGAGTGGTTGATTAGCTAAAGCCAGTAATGACTGAGATGATGTGGTTCTCTAGTCCCATCTAAACTTAGCATTCTTCATATTCTATATCTATAGCAGGAGTACATTAAATTTAGTTAGAAGAAGTTCCTACTTGTTTCTGCTGTTAGATGCTACCAATAAGATTCACCTCCACTAATTTAGTCAATAGCGGTTTTATAGGGGATGGAGAGACACTGCGACATCACATTCACACAGCATGAGATGCATCCTAATATCAGAACTGCTGAAAAGTATCCAAACTGCTTCTAGACTTGAGAACCATAGTCCTGCCTACTTAGAACTGAGTTGAAAATAAATCATTTATTCTATTGTACTCCATCACTTCCTAAATTATATACATACCTCTGTATATATACACACCTCCATCCCAATATAGGAGAACAGTTCATGGCTAATATACAATTCTATATTCAATATTGTGATCACTGCACAGGGATGGGTGGATTCCATGCAAAACTATTGCAATATCTGATGAACGGAATCCACTCCTCCTGCTGTTTCTGTTTCTAAAGGTCTTCTGCTATTTTTTCATGTCTTCTTCCCTGGTAGGCCAAGTTTTAGCCAGAAAGGGCTTATCAAGAGGAGAACAGAAATGAAGGATATATTGCTATTTTATCAGTAATTGACAATCAACTGACTGTAGGATGATTTTTACTTAACTTGTAGGATTGATGTGAATATTAAATGCAATAACATAGCACATGAGCATTTAGCATTGAGTCAGGTATTTAATAAGCAACCAACAAGTTATAGCAATTATTTGTTTGTCTCACACATCACAGTTCCTCTAAAATTTCCTATGAAGAACAGAAAACCAAACACCACATGTTCTCACTCCTCAGTGGGAGTTGAACAATGAGAACACATGGGCACGGGGAGGGAAACATCACACACCGGTGCCTGTCAGGTGGTGGGGTGGGTTAGGGGAGGGATAGCACTAGGAGAAATGCCTAATGTAGATGACGGGTTGAGGGGTACAGCAAACCACCACGGCACTTGTATACCTATATTAATAAACCTGCATGTTCTGCACATATACCCCAGAACTTAAAGTATATTTTTTAAAAATCCTGTGAAAATTATTTTTATTTCCCTAGGAAGCCTACCAATCTTTTTCAGAATTCTGTATCACAAAATTCCCAAAGAACTGGTCTGGCAATGGCAGAGCCCTCCTTGGAGAGTGAGGGAGAAGAAGAACATGAACCAGTAATACCAGAAATCTTTGCTGTGAATTAAAGAAGGGAAGAACGAGACCACCCATGCACTCATACATTTTGTCTGTCGTATCCTTGTGACAGCTGGTCTTAGGGAGGTCATGATGATTGTGATAAACAAAACAACCCAGTCACGATTTCTCAGAGCTCAGCTTCCAGGCTGTAATAATTACTAAATATGGTGAGTTAATAGCATGAAACATTACCTAGTATCTGTTCACATGTGGTGGTGGAAGGGAAAAAGCTGACAAGGAAAGCTGTTCTGAATAAGATTTATGTTGAGATTCAAGAGAGGATTTGGAACTGGATGATGACGTGAAAAATATTTCAGACAGGGGAAACACCATGTGTAATGACCTTAAAATTCAAAGGACCTTTTGTAAAACTGATCCCCAGTGTGAACGAGACATAGTAAGAGAGAAGGATGGTGGTGCCAGGCAAGGTGGTAAGGGCCACAGAGGCCATAATACACAGGAATGAACTACTTCCGGAAGCAAGAAATCTATGACATATATCGAGTTGCATGGGCTAATGAACCCCTTCATCAGAAACTGTCTTGGAGTCTGATTCCCCAGACTCTATGAGCTTCCTTTCCCTCATTGGCCATTTTCTCTATGTATACCAGTTTCGGGCTGTGTTCTGCACCAGTATCTATGACAATCCTTCTAATAATTAGAGTGATTGAAATAGGCAGATAGTACAGTAGATTTAACAGAATCTATGGAGTCAATCAGGCCTACATTATATCTACACTTTATAGGAGGAAAATGAGAAAGACAGTATATGTTGTGATGGGGGAAGACGAAACAAAAGCAGCAATATGTTGATGATGATTAAAGCTGAGTGATGGGGATACAGGGTTCTATACTGTATATTATTCACTCTACTTTTATGCATCTTTGAAAATTATCATAATTTTAAAAATTTTAGAAACTCAGTCTCTGTCACCTATAAGTAGTTTAATCTTAGGTAAGTTATTTAACTATTCTGAATCTCAATTCCTTGATTTATAAATAAGAAAAATACCCACCTCTTAGGATTAATGTAAAAGTGAAATAAAAATATATAGAAAAAGGACTAAGCACTAGGCATAGCATGATGAAGGAGGTTTAAAGGCTTTAGAGTTCAGTATTTAAAGGTCAGCATTTCAGTTTAATATTTAAGGACTCAGCATCAAGGCAAGTCTCCTAGCTCTCTAGCCCTGGTCCTGGGTCCTAGATCTTTTCTGACTTCCATAAGCAAATGAAATACCCAGAGACTTTGCTAAAATGTAGATTCTGATTCCATTGATCTTGGGAGGCCCAAGATCAGCATTTTGAACAAGATTCCAGTGATGCTGAAGCTACCAGTCCAGGGACCAGGATTTGGAAAGTAAGCCCTGACTTCTGCCTTCTTTCTGAAACTAAACCTCCAATCATGCCTCCGTTTGATTGTTTTGATTGTTGGGTTTCTCCCGTTCTGGCTGAGTCCCTGGCTGGATAATTTGCCCCAGAAATTCAATCCCTCCAGGACTGATGTCCTGGACATACGATGAGTTACCCTCAGAGTCTGAAATCTTGCTCTTGAGCTGCAGCATGGAAGTTGCATCTCTGTCAACAATGCCTCAGACTCTGATTTCCTGCTTGGATCCCTGAGAAATTTGTGTTTCTTAATCCACTGTTGTGCTACCTCTGATTTCCTCTCTTCAACTAAACCAACACCAACCACTTACCTAGAGCAGGACTGGTTATTTATCTTGGTATTGTGAGGACCTGCCCAGTGGAATAGCTTCCAATTTCCTGCATCTAGATTTGTCCCTTCAGTGTTTTTCAAACCCTAGTGGGGAGTTTTAGGTCAACATCCTTCCCTGTAACCCATTCTTCACCAATAATTCTTGGCAGCCAAAGCCTTCATATCCATTTGTCTTAGTTGTTTTGGGCTACTATAAAAGAATACCACAGATTGGGTAATTTATAATGAACAGAAATGTTTTGACTTGTGATGAGGGAAGCTAGAAAATCCAAGATCAATGGGCTGGCATTTTGAGCACCTTCTTGCTATGCTATGACATGGCAGAAGGCATAACATGGGGGTGGTGGGGGAACTAGGGAAGGAGAGAGAAAAAATACCCATTGAACTCATCCTTTTACAAGGAACCCACTCCTGAGATAATGGCATGAATCTATTCATGACCTAATCACCTCTTAAAGATTCCACCTCTGAGCACTGTTGCTTTGGGGATTAAGTTTCCAACATATGAAATTTAGGGGACATATTTAAAGCTTAGCACTGTCTGTAGCAGTGGAGAACATTTCAATACTGGAAATGAAGGAAGATGTTTAACCCCATCAAAGATATACATTCAGCAATGTACTTTAGTAAGCAGATGCCTTATTTGAAAGCAGTCCTTAGTGTATGAACATGAAACTTATATAAACTAGTTTATGCAGAACTCTAGAACAAGGCTTAGATGTTTCTAATCCACTAATTATAATCACCCTTGTACTTTTAGATGAGCTGGATATATATGCATTCTGAAAACTTGCAAAGAAAAGAAACCCATCAGCTTCATTACTTGTAGTTGGATTATCAGATTATATTCTGGCAAGGCTAGTGAAAAGTGTTATCTGCTCTATATATGTTTTTTATCCCTCTGAGAATAATCATAAAAGCTATTAAAAAATCATGACAGGATCAAACATTAAGAATAATGCACTCATGTTTAAACATGACTCTTCTATTTGACAGGAGTAGCCTTGGCAAACTGCCACTCATCAACACTTTCTAAACTGATAGGGATATTCCACATCTTCCTAGCAACATTAAAAGACAATTTGCAAAATTATCAGCTCACAGTGAATTTGAAGGGGATTTTCTCATTCTAATAAAAACAGTATTTGAGGTTCATGGAAACTCAGTGTTCACAAACAGTTAAACACGTTTTCTCTTTTTTTTTTTTTTTTTTTTTAGATGGAGTCTTGCTCTTGTCACCCAGGCTGGAGTGCAATGGCATGATCTCGGCTCACTGCAACCTCTGCCTCCCGGGTTCAAGCGAGTCTCCTGCCTCAGTCTCCTAAGTAGCTGGGATTACAGGCTCCTGCCACCATGCCTGGCTAATTTTTGTATTTTTAGTAGAGATGGGGTTTCACCATGTTGGCCAGGTGGGTTTCTAACTCCTGACCTCATGATCCACCTGCCTCAGCCTCCCAAAGTCCTGGGATTACCGCATGAGCCACCACACCCAGTCAAACGTGCTTTCTTAAAACACACTTGCTCTTAGAATTTATTTTGTGCATGACTTTTCCTCTCTAATGAAGCTTTATGTTGCTGTTAGAAGAAAGTTTATTTCAGGTTGTTGATCATTTTCGTTCTTGCTTTATTTTCATTCCAGGTCTGTTAGAGCAGAGGATATATGATAAGATCTAGTCTATAAGTTTATTGGCAACTGCTTTCTAATAAGTAAAATTTACAGATGTAAGTAGTAGTGATGGATATTTGCTGTGTTTTGGCTATTGAGCATTTATTTCCTTGTATTCATTTGAAGAAAAATATTCCATTTATGCCCTAAGATTGGCCGGGCACAGTGGCTCACACCTATAATCCCAACACTTTGGGCAGGTGAGACAGGAGGATGACCTGAGATGAGGCGTTCAAGACCAGCCTGACCAACATGGAGAAACTCCATCTCTACCAACAATACAAAATTAGCTGGGCGTGGCGGTGCATGCCTGTAATCCCAGCTACTTGGGAGGCTGAAGCAGGAGAATAGAATTGCTTCAACCTGAGAGGCGAAGGTTGCAGTGAGTTGAGATGGCTCCATTGCACTCCAGCCTGGGCAACAAGAGGGTAACTCCATCAAAATAAATAAATAAATAAATAAATAAATAAATAGGAAGGAAGGAAGGGCTTCCCCTGACCCTATTCATGGAGACATTGAGTGAGCCTGACTGCTGTTGACTCTACTCCCAGCTCCAGGGATTGGCATTTGTTCAGGCTTGACTAGGCCACTGTGATTGGTTCGAAACCATTTTCAAAATGAGAGTTTTGCTGGACTACTGAGAGAATGGCAGGTGTTATTTCTTGCTCTTGAACACGAGAAAATATAGGCTAGAATTGCTTCAGCCATCTTGCCATCGGAGAGAAAGAGCAAATCTGAGAATTCAACCAGGACAGAGAAAGTGAAAGTGGGAAGTGGAGAGGGAGCTTGAGATTTGTGTGAGCTCCTGGCCTGAGGCAAGCCCTGTTACTGACTTTTTAATTACCTACATCAATAAATTCCATTTTTGCTTAAGGAAGCTTGAGTTGGGTTTTCTGCCTGCAAACAGGAGGAATGCTAACGAATACAGGATGTTAAGAATGGAGAGACTGAGAATACCCAAGAGTTATAATCTTTACCATAAGGTACAGAATCTAGCAAAATTCGCAACTACCAGTATATAGAGAACATGGAAAAAATAATACAATTACTTTTGAAAATTATTCCTGTTTACAGTTTTATCTTTATGGGTCAAATATTTTTTCCATTAACATATTTAAAAGTCAAGCTCTTTTCTGATGTCATTTAGACAGACACATGTTATTTATGAAAATAAATTGTGTGGAAGTTACATCAACACCAAATATATAAAGACATTTTCTGTAGGAAAATTAAAACTTAATGTCCTTTGGTTTTGGTGTTTTTTGGTTTTGTTTGTTTGTTTGTTTGTTTGTTTGTTTTAAGACAGCCTCACTCTGACTCCCAGGCTGGAGTGCAGTGGTGCGACCTTGGCTGGCTGCAACCTCTGCCTCTTAGGGTTCAAGCTATTCTTGCACCTTAGCCTCCCAAGTAGCTGGGATTACAAGCACGTGCCACCACATCGAGCTAATTTTTGTATTTTTAGTAGAGAGGGGGTTTTACCATGTTGGCCAGGCTGGTCTGAAACTCCTGACCTCAAGTGATCCACCCACCTTCTCCTCCCAAAGTGCTGGGATTACAGGCATAAGCCACGGTGGCCCAGCCAAAAATGTCATTTTATTGAAAAATTTTACTCATCATCAAAAGAAAAGTTGGACTAGTTTCAACTTTTTAAACACTGATTCTCTCAAAATTATTCTTTTTTACTTTTTAATACATTATTGATATCTAGGTAATATTAAAATGTTTTACATATATCATAGTTTCAGACTATTTCTTGAAAAAAATGCAAGAGAGATGTTATATACACTTCCTGCCAAACTGCCCTGCCCATCCACTGCAGTACCACTTCCCAAATTCTATAACCGCAGATACTGGTATTCAGGGGTAATGGAGCACCATAGAAGAACCATATTTAAGCAGAATATGTACACAAACTAAATGCTAGATGTGGCATAATTTACCTCACAGGGTAAGACCACCACTTGGCATAAATAATGTGCTACATCATCTCAGATCCCTAACATGGATAGAAAGATGCAGTTTAATATGATGGATCTGTATCTGATATTGGTATAACACTGCTATTGTATAGACATGCATTTGAAACTAAACTACCTAGTTCAAGATTGCATAATTTCAAGTGGACATTTTTCTAGGTAGTCATATCCTTAGAAGATAGAGAGAAGGAAGAGCTTAGACTTTGGTCAGAGAATGCTAAGGATCTGGCCACACTCAGGTACCACTGTGTGACCTTGAGAAAGTTAATTCTCTAAGCCCCCATTTCCTCATGGTAATAATGGGAAAATCATCATAGCTAACTACAGTATTACTGATATGATTGTACAGGAGATGCCATGTAAGCGGTAGCCCAGTACCTGATTAGGCAGAATCCCCCTCATGCTTTCTTCCACTGGTATTGGCAGCTAATGGCTCTCGGTTGAGTCACTCTCTGGGAATTGCCCTCAGCCAATGAGAAACAAGTCTTCTTGGAGGTATCATATCCAGGGCTTGGTCAATTTACAGCACGAAGTCACAGCTCCCTTGGATCATTTCAGGACAATTCTGAAAGGCCAGGTCCAGAGCTGCCTGTAGGAGACAGAAACATCTCCTATGACTCCTTGAAGTCCAACTTCTCCTTCTGTCCAATCCTGCTTTCCTCACTCACTCAAGTGCTGATCACAAGACCACTTTCAGTTAACTTCCTGCACACAAATCTTCATGTTAGAGTCTACTTTTGGGGCAAGCTGACCCCAAGACACTGCTACATAGTGAGAACTTGATTATTAGAAGTGATGATGATCATGGTTATGAAGCTGAAGGGGCTGTAGAAACATGAACTTCATTGTTTCACTTTGATAAAGTCACGCTTAAATATATAGAGAAACTGTTTTCTTAAATTATGTTCTCTAATAGCATAGGACAGGTCTCATGTTGTAAGTAGAGCTGATGACAATTATGACTGGCTATCTTCCACTAACAATCAACTTAATTAGTACATTGTCTCTAAATTGACATTTCCATTTTCAGCTAGTGATTATTTGTTTAGATATTTCTATTTTGGAGCTTCTATCACATTGAGTAAGTGTTGGTCAAAATTTTTAAAAAACAAAATCCTGCTAGACAAAACCTTCCTTTAAGGGCCCTTTACACGCTAATATTCCATGATTCTGTAATTATGATGATGGCAACAACTGAATAATACATTATCTGGAAAATAAGATCATTTAAATACCAAAATTGTCCTTAAAAACAATACCTCATACATTATGTAAATAAGTGAAACAAAGATAGTGGCAACAGGCAAACTGCAATTGAGGAAGCATGAGAGTGTGAGGAAAAATAATCCTAGCTTTTGTCCTAACAGAACTGTGGGGGCAACAATGCAGAGTACGGCCTAGTTTAAGACCTTGGAGAGTTTCCAGTAATGAAGGAATAATATAATGCTGGAAAGGACATTGGAGATCACCACATCAAATCTTTTGTCTTTGATAAACAAACTGAGGGCCAGTAAAACTACGGGACATGCCAATGGCCATTCAACTAGGAAGGAAAGAGCCCTTACCCCAAACCAGATCTTCTCACTTTTCTGGCCACTCCACCTTAACTCTGCCCATATGCTCCTTTTCTCAGATCTTGGACCAACCCAAAGAAAACTCCTTGGCCGGGCGCGGTGGCTCAAGCCTGTAATCCCAGCACTTTGGGAGGCCGAGACGGGCGGATCACGAGGTCAAGAGATCGAGACCATCCTGGTTAACACGGTGAAACCCCGTCTCTACTAAAAAATACAAAAAACTAGCCGGGCGAGGTGGCGGGCGCCTGTAGTCCCAGCTACTCGGGAGGCTGAGGCCGGAGAATGGCGTGAACCTGGGAGGCGGAGCTTGCAGTGAGCTGAGATCCGGCCACTGCACTCCAGCCTGGGCGACAGAGCTACACTCCGCCTCAAAAAAAAAAAAAAAAAAAAAAAAAAAAAAAAAAAAAAAAAAAAGAAAACTCCTTGTCCCTCCTCTTTTTTATTCCCGCCAATTATTTATGTTCTCTGCCTGAGCCCAGTCAAGTCTTCTTTTCTCTAACATCTCTTTATAAAATTTCCATCCGGGGCCGGGCGCGGTGGCTCACGTCTGCAATCCCAGCACTTTGGGAGGCCGAGGCGGGTGGATCACGAGGTCAGGAGATCGAGACCATCCTGACTAAACACGGTGAAATCCCGTCTTTACTGAAAATACAAAAAATTAGTCTGGCGTGGTGGCAGGGGCCTGTAATCCCAGCTACTTGGGAGTCTGAGGCAGGAGAATGGCGTGAACCCGGGAGGCGGAGCTTGCAGTGAGCCAAGATCGCGCCACTGCACTCCAGCCTGGGTGACTGAGCAAGACTCCTTCTCAAACAAAAAAATTTCCATCTGGGAATTTCTCCAAGATACACATTTTCCCCATCGTATCCAAAATAACTTTAGCTATTGTTAAATAATGGATGATGCCATAATAAACACACATATTCATGTACTTTTAATAAACCCATTTGCTTTCTAAATGATTTTTACCAATAGTAACGAAGTTATAGACAAATAACTTTAGTAGAGTTAAAACAATATCTTCACTTGCAGATTTATTAGTATAGTCTTTGAAACAAAAGAATAAAGAAAAATACTTTACCTGGTTCACAAAATACTATTTTTATGTAAATGTGGGCAGCAACTAGTAACAAACAAAATGATAACAGGTTTTATAGATATTTCTTTCAAGTATTTTACAAAGTTTGATAATTAACACTCTAAACTTTAGATTAAAATATTTCTCAAAGCCACTTGGCAGACTATTAAAAGGCATGGAGAAAATGAATTTAGAAAAAGCTGAATATTAATTTTTGAAATAATTATTTTCAGGACATTCTAATTAAAAATTCACTTAACTGGCTTTGTGGATGAGAATTTAAGTTCAGATATGGGATAATTGTAACAAACTGAAATTGGATCAAATGCTCTTGAATAATAAATGTTTTCAACAGAATTGAAGAATATGACACATTTTAAGTTAACCCATATAATCTTTTAACATGTATTATTTATCTACACTGAGGATGTCCTCTAAGGCATAAACATAATTTAGCCCAGTGGCAGTTTCGAAAGCAGATGTTTTTTAATGGGCTGACACTAAGTGCAATCATTACATATGCAGTGAATTCCGTGTAACATGGATAACTGATGCCTTTGAATTACTCAAAAACCAGAGCTTTTGAGAGTTTCATATGTTTCCACCTTTATTTTATAATTAGAAAACATATGCATGCTGCAGATAAGAACAACATTTCACATTTGTAAATAATCCCAAGGTGAAAAACATATTCATTATATTTTTCCGATTATTTCATTCTATAATTTTTGCCAATCCTCCTACCTTATTTTGCTTTCACAGAGATAAAAGGCAGGGATGTAAAGTATCTGTTTTGTGTTTAGTTCTTGCCATGAACTTATAATACTGCCCAGAAGATGTTCTTCCTTTCCTATGTAGAAGGTTCCTTACTGTGTACTTTTATAAATACGTATGCAAAAGTAAACCCATTCTTTTAGCCAATACATTTGAAACCGGGTTTTTGCATGCTGATGCACTCCTGTGGCAAGGTAACTATAAGAATATTTGTACTCTATTAAGACTGAGTCAATCAGAAACCAAAATAATCACCACTAAGTCAAATAAACAATTTACATCTGTTGTGGGGAGGGGGTGATAAGTTGATTTTGGTTAAAGTCAATCAGATTTTTTTATATATAAGTATTCAATTAACTCTGTCAAAGTAGTCAATTGCTAAAATGCTGCTTAATAGATATAATTTTAAAATGCTAAGATTTGCTTCCAATAATTTTGTACCAGGCTCTAGTTTATCCCTTTAAATACATAATCTCATTTAATCCCCACAACACTACTGCAAGTTAGAGTGTATCATTCTCATTTTTCAAATGAGTAAAATGAGACTTATAAAGGAAAAGAATCTAAAGAAGCTGCCCAATACTAAACAAGCAGTAAATGACTGAACTGTGGCTGGCCCTTGTCCATATGGCTGCAAAACTTTTGCAATTTTCATTGTCATGTTACAATTCTTTATATGTAGTGTGCAAGGATTACAACAGGCATATAAACATCATGCCATCCCAGACCTGCCTCTCTCTTTACCCAGCTCCTCCCTCACAGCCCTCAACCAATGGCCACCGTCCACAATGGCAGGCTGAAGATGGAAATCTGGAGGCAAAGCTGAGTACACAGACACACACACACACACACACACACACACACACACACACAATTTTGGTCTCTAGGGGATTGTGACATGTCCATCCTGATTCAAAACACAGCACGACACAAATGGGGCTGGAGGTGTGACACCTCCAGTGTAAAGTTTCCTAAAGGCTTAGTCAAAACCTTAGTGCATTTCTTCCCTAAACTCAAGCCATAACTCCTTATGATGATTAATTTGATGTGTTAATTAACTGGGCCATGAGGCACCCAGCTATTTGGTTAAAGACTATTTCCAGGTGTCTCTGTGAAGATATTTCTTGGTGAGATTAACATTTGATTCAGTAGACTGAGTAAGGCAGACTGTCTTTCCCAATGTAGGTAGACATCATTCAATCCAGTGAGGGCCTAATACAACAAAAAGGTAGATGAAGGAGAATTTTCTCTCTGACTGACTGTCTGAGCTCAGTCACCAGTCTCCTCCCCTCAAACAGGACTGGGACTTATGTCACTGGCTCTTCTGTTTATCGGCCTTCAGACTCATCTAGAACTTATACCATTGGTTCCCATGGTTCTCAGGCCTTCAGACTCAGGATGGAGCTACACCACAGGTTCTCCTGGGTCTCCAGGATCTTGCCAACTGCAGATTATTGGATTCCTCAGCCTCCATAATTGAATAAACTAATCCCTTATGTAGTAAATAAATACACACACACACACACACACACACACACGCATACACACACACACAATCTCCTATTGGTTCTATTTCTCTAGAGAACCAGAATACATTCCTTGCCCAAGCTACTGTTAGGTATTATAACCTAGAACTGTACATTCATCTCCTTTAAAATATTCAAGGATTTTAAGAATTTCCCAGGAATGTGCAGAACTCTGAGGAACTAAAGATATATTATGAGGCAAAATTTTAGCGTTCTTCAAATCCTCAAATATAGTAAAAAAAAATAAGAAGGGAAGCAAAACTAATGGATGTAGACAAAGCAACCTGATTCTCTCTCTCTCTCTCTCTCTCTCTGTGTGTGTGTGTGTGTGTGTGTGTGTGTGTGTGTGTGTGTGTGTGTTTAGAGACAAGGTTTTGCTATGTTACTTAGGGTGGCCTCAAATTCTTGGGCTTAAGTGGTCCTCCTACCCCAGCCTCCTGAGTAGCTGGGACTACAGGCACATGCCATAGTGCCTGGGTTGGCCCCGTTTTTATACTTAGTATTTATGCTGATCATTCCTGAAAAAGCAAGTGTGGCTTGGTAACAGCTGTCTATTTCAATACCGCTGTGCTATAGAATGACTAGAGCACACATGTCAGTTCTGCCAGCGACAGGCTCTGTTTATCTTTTGTTAATGGGTTTAAGCATCTATGTGTTTCTGGGTTCCCACAATCCATTGCTAAAATGAATCATTATGCTCTGATTCACAATTTCTCCATTCCTCTTTACTACAGAATCCAATAACAAGGACAGAAAAACAGGAATCAAATATACGCTGCTCAGTTGCCTCTACAAGTAGAAGCAAATACCCAGTGGTGGAAACATGCTTTGCTCAAAGTTTACTCATTAGAAGAGAGGCTGGATGTATAAAACTCAGATTAATTACCCCCAAACGACTGGGAGAGGTTGAATAAAATATGGGCTCATTAACATTCAACAGTGCTGCTTAGGGAAGAGAGGACTGGAAAGATTGAAGTTAGATGAGAACAAGTATATTTTCAGTGTTTGATTTGGGGGTTTTGAGCATGAATTTTTCCTCTATTCCAAATCAAATTTTGTTGATAAGCTATTCATGAAAATACAGACTCAATGATAGATCCCTTGGTTAAAATTCTAGCTTACTAGCTGCATATCTTAGGCAAATTGCTTAAGTTTGTTGAGCCTCAGTTTCTTCTTCTATAAAATAAAGACTATGATGCCATCTACCTCATAGGGTAGTTCTGATGATGAAATAAGTTAGAATGCATGTAAATTATGTAAACAGTGCCTAAAACAGAAATATTGGTAAACTATAACAGCAGTGACCTGGAGAGCCATTTTATCACATGGGACAGAGAATTTACAGTTTTTATTCCTTGATAGTTTCCACTATTTTTAGTAGTCTTTCTATTTTCAGAAGTTATTTATTTATTTATGAAAGGTTTTGTTGCTGCTGCTATTTTTTGAGAGCTGGAAAACATTCCTCCAGATAAAAATAAAATACCATAGTGAAAGTATTTTTGAAAAGCATTAAGAGTTATATAAGCATAAGGAAAGGGAGCAGTGACAAAGGAAAGCAGGTGCTTGTGCCTTTTTAGCAAAATAATGACATTTACTAAGAAACAGTAATAAAGATTGTACCACTTGTTTGTCTAATCGATAGTTTCCAAGCTACTACGAGGTTGTTATCTTCAAACAAAACCATTTCTAGAAAGGAATTATGCCATCTACCTTAATGCATGATAAAAATGTTGGTTATCTTCATTCCCTGTTTTCCAATGAATAACTCATGATTTTCAAAAGTCAATTTGATTTAAATGCTGCACTCTCTTTGCTAATGCTGATAACAGTGCTGACAACGTGTGAGTTGTGTGCCAGGGATAGTTGTCTGTAGTTCATTTTGCACCCTTTGAACATTCTGTTCACTTAGATGACTACAGCTCAACACAACAGATGAAAGACGAGACGACGAGTGAGCACTGTGACATAGCACAAAGGATGAAAGACAATAATTCATTATGACTTATGTCAACATGTGGCCAATGTATCACTTCAGCATTATGCCTAAATATGAGTGGTCATCTATCATAATCTCAATATATTATAATCTTAGGGACTGAGATCTCATGGTCTCAGTTTCCACCCTTATTTGTATATTAGGCTCATATGGTTGTTATAAGTTCAGCCTACAGTTTAAAAAAATCATACAGTATAAATTTCTCTGGGCTTTAAGATACCTAAGATGAATCTCAGATTCCTGAGCACCATGTCCTTGAACAGGCCACTCCCTGGAATACAATCTATATGGTCTGTTTCTGTGCCAGGGGAAGCTTTATTGTATTGGGTTAAGTCTCATGAAAGCCCCCACTTGTATGTCCTGACTGGCATATAACACATCATGGAGGACAAAGTCAGCAATATTTTGAATTTAAAATGCTGGGACATACTTTGAGGCACTGAAATGGATGCCATAAGTCTAAGACCTTCTTGTCATTGCTTTTATTCTAGTTCTTATTTGTTAGGCATATATATATATGTCTGTGTGTGTATGTATGTATATATAGGCATCTATAGTATATATGCATATATATGTATCTATATATGCCTGTATATAGGCATATATATATATATGTACACAGAAAATTATACTATGTGGAAAGTAATTTCTAAACAATCTAAATCATGTACAAATTGCAATGGAATTTTATTTGTATCACTTTCCAAAGATAGGACCTCTTAAAAATATATCAACATCATTGTCTACACTCTACAGCTTCAGTTGTGCTGAGCAATAACTCAGGGCCTCAGGAACACTGAGGTAATTAACACTTGACAGTGTGACAATTCCTGCAGAGGTGTAACTGCAGCCCTCACCTTTTCAGCCCTGCATGATCCCTAATCGGAGATTGTGGGCAGTGTTTTCTGAACCCATTCTCCTCTCCCCTCTTAAAGTGAGCACACTTTCTTATCAGTGATTTTAGCAGATGTCCTATTTAAAGTCATATAAAAAGATTCCTAGGAAAGCAATCTTTGGTAAGATGGATTACAGAGAGAGCACAGAAGAAGAAAGGGACTTATTTAAGTTCTTGTCTTCATTTCTTACTAACTTAATAAGATTTCAGTGGTGATTCCTTTATTGAGTAAAATAGTCTCAGTAATAATTGCCTGTTGATTTCATAGGGCTGTGGAGAGAACCACAAGAAAGGAAATGTGAGCCAAAAAGTATACTACAAATAGATGGTTATTTTTATACCCCTCTCTCATTCTTTTTTCAGAAATACAGTACCTTCATCACAAGGCTCTGAGACACTCTTGCTATAGAAAAGACAAAGATAGCTGAAAGAATGATCCTCACCCACCCGGATATCACCTGAGTTGGGATTATTAAATAAGGCACTGAGAACTCCTAGTTGAAAGCATGTGCTCCTTCTAGAGAGACAGGAACAGATGACTCCATCTAGGAAAAAGCACAATAAGCCAATATGAAAACAGGCAAGGAATAGACAGGAGATATAGTTTTTTGCATGTTTGTTCAACCTGGGGTCTCTTCTTAGGTTAAATTCAAGCCTTCTAAAGCTATTCTTCATCTCAAATCAGAGAGGTACAGTATAGCTATTGTCAAGATTAGAGAAAGTGAGAGAACTGAGAGGCCACATAAAGAATGATGCTCTTTATAAAGACATCAGCAACTACAGCAGGCTTTTTAAGCATGTTGATGCTGAATCATCTTAAATTCTACAAATACACATCTTCATGATAAATGTAGTTGATGAGGATAGTGTATTTAATATTGGACTTTTCAGAGATGGGCACTTCTTGGGTACTGATAAAATGCATTTCTGTACGTATTTACAGTTATTGTATGGGAAGATTATATAGTCCTCCATTATTTTTGAAGGTTTAGTAATTCATTATAAAGTCTTGTGTTAATGAGAGCTAGATAGATAGATGGATAATTTGGACTTTAATTGCCAATTGCAAATGATAGACTAATTAGATAAGCAAGCAGCACCTCTTACAGAATGGTGTCTTACCAAAGCTTAGCGCTGTCTGCCTCTGCTACAAGTTGTATATACTCTGTGGAAAGCAATTTCTTAACAAAATAATATATAGATTGCAATGAGATTTTATCTGCATCACTATTCAAAGACAGGACCTAATACTCTTACATTTATAGCAGGGTCATTGCCTACATTCTACAATATCAATTGTGCCAAGATACATCAGCAGGATAGACATTCTGTGTGGTCACATCTTAGTTACCCAGAGTTCATATCTAGCCATAGTATAGAGCCATGTCCTAAGGCCATTTACTAAGAAGTCTATGTCTTAAAGCTAACTGGCCCAGCTAAGAAATGAAACGTCTAGACTTAGTGTCAAAAACAAGAAGTTATAACCAATTGTGCTACCTGGCTAACACTAACTACTAAACTTCAGCTAAGGAGAACTATGACATTCTTCAACCTCAATACGTAATAATGTTTAAGTTTATTTCTTCTAGAGGACTGTACTTACATTAGTATTAAGCCTAATTTTTACAGATTTATTTCATTCTTTTGCTGGCTTAAATAATTTTTCACTTAAAATGAACTGTATAATATTTTGATTTCTAGGAATATAATCAAGACTGTTTTGCCCATTTACTTCATAATTTTAAGCACACACACATATACAGATCCACACACCTACATACTCGTATCATAGCAGGACTATAACAAGATGTTGCAGGGATCTACGTATAGCAGGTAGTCTTAAAATCACATCCTTTCTGGGCACTTACTTCCACCTGCCAATCCAATTTCCTTTCAAATTACATTTGGTGGCTTCTTTCCCTCGATTCTTCTATGTGTCTCTGATTTCTGATCCACTAGCTTTCTTATAATTTTTTTCAACTCAACATATCCAGCAGAGGCATTTTATTACCAGGCAAAAATAATATTTCTCCACCTTTTTTCTTTAGTACCTCTAGCTGAACTGACAGGGTACTTTGTAGAAATGAACCTTGCAAGAAGAATCAGGGGCATCAAAAACCTTGTCAGAGCATGTACACTTTTGCAATTAGGTTAAGAGGAAAAAAATAAAACCTACTGAGCCTTTGTAACAACATAGCCAACAACTCAGATTTCTGCCAAGCTTCTATTTGAAAGACTTTCTTAAAAAAAAAAAAAAAAAAAAAAAAAAAAAAAAAAAAAAAAAAAAAAAAAAAAACTCTACCTACTTATGATCCGAAATGTAGGAGAAGAAGAGATTATATTCATCTTCAAATTTGAAATTACACTTTCAAAGCATCCTTTCTATCCAGTGCAACATGGAAACGATATGAATCCAACTGGCTACTCAGTTACCTATATGGCTTTAAAGGAAGCTTAGGGAACTGAGAATGGATTTTCAATATTTCAGAGAATTTAATGAAAATTTCTGATTTCCAAGATTGGCACATATAGACCGACTAAAACTTGCATGGGCTATAATACATTAACCTGAGGAAGTTATTCAGGTTCCTTCATGGTCATTAGAAATTCTGACTTCTGTTTTATGTGTCTGTAAATTTAACATAAAAAAAGAAAAGACATGAATTTTCACTGTATAATATTCTTTGCTTCATGGGCATCATTTTACAAAATTTGTTCATTCAGAAATGAATAATATAAGACTTTTCATTGATATCAAACTTAGAAAATGATAAATCTTTGAGGCTCTGGTCATTTAACCTGACTTTGACATTCCTTTAATTATGCATATTTGAAACATTATTTAGAAGTCTCTTCGTTTCCTCTCAAACCACATGAGATATAGGCTCCTTCAAACACAGATATTAGTAAATTTATATCTTTCTTTTCTATCCCTCATATAAGCAGACTAGAATTCAGTATTCATCAAATGTAACTACTGACCAATAAGAATAAATTCACTTCTTAAAAATTCCAAGGGAAAAAAATAGTATACGAATCCATGTGTTACCTATTTCACCCCATTTCTATTGTTCTCGGACTCAGCTACTGCTCTGTCTCCTATCTGTATTCATTATCCATTCAGTCCAAACCACAACACATGCTGTCTTATATTTTATTTATCATTCCTATCAGTTCCTTGACTGAAATGTGTTTTTATTTCTGTTCTTCTTCCCAACCTCACCATCACAAACTGTAGATGCTTTGCCCATCAGCGTTATAAACACCTTTTGCTACTCTATATTTGGTATCCAGTTCTCTCTAGGATTGATAATATTTTTTCATTCCTAAAAAAAAAAAAGTTCCATGGTGAGTAACTTTCTATTTGTATGTCCCAAATTTCATCTTAGAAATTATTTCTTAATTTATTTTCTGCCAATTTTCTGGCCCTGCCTATCCAGTGCTCTGTGAAAATCCACACAGCGGCTGACAGAACAGAATTCTGCAAAGTGTGAACTATCCTAAAATAATGACACCACCAAAAACACCTTTCTCCCACTGAAACGTTTGAGACACAGCCATAAAAAGCATCCACTTCTATAGTTAGAAAACATTGATGTCAAGAGAAAGATATTCTTCCACAGGAATCAGAAAAAGGGCGAAAGAGTAATCCCCAAAGCTGGAAGCAGCCAGAATGTAACTGTAATCACACAAAACCTGCTATAATTTTATGGAAAAAAGTTTTCAAGTGGTTTTTTAAATGATAAAGCAAGAGCCCGAGATATGAGTGAATTGTCTAGACACAAAATGAAGTGTCTATGCAGCTCTACACTCTAAAAGCCTAGTTGGGGTGTGAAAGCCATCAGTCAAATAAATACTCAAAAGGTGGGGAGAGGAAGAGTTAGCAAAGGGTTGAAACTTATGACCTTGGAACCAATGTGCTCAAGGAGGAGTTAGCAAATGTCACATAACGCACAAATTCTGAATCTGAATTCATTAAAAATTAAGAAAAACCAGCAAATGTACCATGAAAAAATCTATATAGAGGAGCAGAACTTATGTGTTCACATGCAAAGATAGGTTAGATAATGTATAACTAGTTGTAAGCACCCAATTAGGTAGCTCTGATCATTTCAACAGGAAGTACTGATTGTTAGGGGCAGGAAGCAGGTGACGGATAAACCATCGTGGCAAACCTCAAAGGTGACTAGCCAGGAAAAAGTAAGATCGTTCCAAGTGTTTGCATCAGCTTTTTCTGTGTCAAGGCCATTATAAGCATGCAGCCAACAAATTCAGAATGTATCTGTAGGCAAACTATTTCTTGCTGCATCAAAGTACACCCTTTGAGAAGAGCTCTGGGTTAGCTAACCAGGTCTTCCCACACATACCCACTTTCTCCCATATCGAAAATTTTCTATCTCTTCACTGGTTTTATGCTCAGATCAGGTGTCATCCACCTGAAAATAAAAGTAAATGCCTTCTCTGAATTCTCAGGCCTTTAATTCTTGTCCTAGTGTTGTATGTGTGTTTGTGTACGTGTGTGTGTGTGTGTGTGTGTATGTGTGTGTCCTTTCGGAGTTAAGCTTTTCAAGCATGCATATAAGCCTGGCTTCATTTTAACATCAACACAGTCTGCACCCTGACTTCAATTGACAGCACTCAACCAGCTCTAAATCATGGAGTTTACTTCAATTTCTCTCCCTTTTGACCATGGGTATTCAGCATCTGAAATGTTATTAAACTCTACTTTATTCTTCTTCCAAATACAGCTTTCAGATTCAAGCTGTTCTCCTCAGGAAAGCCCCTTTTCTCATTCCTTTACCTTATACTTACGGAAACAGCCTTCTTTGATTCCTTGTCTCTGGTTTCTGACCTATTCCACTCCATTATTCACACATGGCTGCCAAAATAATTTCCCCAAACCTTTTCCATTTCACTCCTTTAATCAAATATTACAGAGGTGACTTCTGGTTAAACTTGGCAAATTGAATACATGTGCTTATCTCCATTACTTTCTGAAACCCCATTAAAATGACAGCAAAGACATTTCAGAAAATATAGCTAGCAAGGACAAGGAAAAAAGGAAGGGAAAAGGAGCGGGGATGAATGTCCTCCAGTTTGGAGAAACTGAGAAGCAGAGGTAGGAGTGTCATTTGACTTAACAAGGTAAACAATGTATACACCAAAGAACTATGGGAGATAGACACCAGTCAGAGCCTCAGAAAGTCTCTGTTAGTTGAACCACTAAAAAGAGTGAAAAACAAGAAGGGGTGATTGGGCTGAAAATAAGAGCTCTTATTAAAAATCTTCATAAAGAACAGTAAGACTCCTTTAGGTCTTCTCCTTTCTTCCAAATAATCCAAGTAACAAAATGAATAGATGTTGGGTAGTCAAAAACCACAGAGATCTACTATAGGACCTGCACTGTAAAAATAAATATGTACAATTAGAAATTTTAAATATATTAGTCTATTAGAGCACAACAGCATCTTCATTAGCTTCTACTCCAACACTGGGTATAAGGATGAAGAGATTTTGGCCTATCCATGAAAGTGCCTTACTCAAGTTCACTATCTAGTCGTGGACAATACTGATTTTTACACACAGGCTTCTTGACTCCTAACCCAGTGCTCTAAAGTGGCTTTGCAGCTGTAAGCCTTAAGATTATAGGATGAGAAAATGTGTTCAAATCAGAATGTCATCCTGGTGATAGTAAGGAGTAGAGGGTAAGAATGAATTTTCCCTGTAGCAGCCGTAGGAGATGATATTTTTAAATGACTGGCTTCAGGTCTTTAGATAGATAGTTCCAGAGTCTGGAATAAAAATTTATCAGCTTACTTTTGCCAGAAAGGATATCAGTTTTCTTTGATGAGATGGAATATGTGGGAAGAAATCATATGCTTTATTTTATCTCCTAAGCTGAAATAACTTTCAATGCCAATGCTTTCTAACCCCCCTACCCCAAGACCCTCCACACTCTGACAACCTGCCGGGTTCAAATAGGTCTCAGGCAAAGTGGATTTCCAACTATGAAATAACTCTGATTTATGAGTGCATCTCTATGAGTGCATCTTGTTTAGTATGCCTCAGCTTACCAGAGACTGATTACATCATGGTGACTTCATAGAATTGAATGCCTTTTTCTGTGAACCTTAATAAAGACACGTGAACCAAACAGCAACTGCCAACCTGGCCTGAAAGAGTCAAGAATTCCCACCCTGACCTTCATCTTTCTTTTATTATTATTATTATTATACTTTAAGTTCTAGGGTACATGTACACAACATGCAGGTTTGTTACATATGTATACATGTGCCACGTTGGTGTGCTGCACCCATTACCTCATCATTTACTTTAGGTATATTTCCTAATGCTATCCGTCCCCTCTCCCCACACCCCACAACAGGCCCCGGTGTGTGATGTTCCCCTTCCTGTGTCCAAGTGTTCTCATTGTTCAGTTCCCACCTATGAGTGAGAGCATGCGGTGTTTGGTTTTCTGTTCTTGTGATAGTTTGCTGAGAATGATGGTTTCCAGCTACATCCATGTCCCTACAAAGGATACAAACTCATCCTTTTTTATGGCTGCATAGTATTCCATGGTGTATATGTGCCACATTTCCTTAATCCAGTCTGTCATTGATGGACAATTGATTACTGGGTATATACCCAAAGGATTATAAACCTTCATCTTTCAATTCCTACTGCCTCAGTCATGCATTTTTGGAGCTGCTCTACTCTCCTTTCTATTTCCTAACAGCTGGAACCATTTATTTCCAGATTAAATCTGGCTTATTCCTCTCTGTTTTCATAACTTTGCTGAAGTTATCCTGTAATCCTTTTGAGGCTAAGTTCAAATTCCGTTTATGCAAATAGCAGCACCTGCTTATTCTGATCATTTCTTTATGGGACCTCCCTCTGTGGAAGCCTGAGATCTAAACCCCAGTCTGCAGCTCACATATTTGGACAAGCTAGTTTGCCACTGTGAATTTCAGTTTCCTCAACTATGAAACAGGAACAACCCCATATACTTAAGGGAGAGGTGTCAAAATTGAGATAATAAATATGAATGACCTTAGCAAAACACATCACTAGTAAATTTTTGCTCCTACAGCTAGAGTACGATGGTGTCCCTCAAGATGGAATGGTGACATTTCATGAAAATTGGGAGTAGAAGTTCGAGAACAAGCATTGTTAACTGGGTAAACGACTCAAGGTAAGTAACTTATTTTCTCTGAATTCCATTTGGATCATCTGAAAAATGTATTCACTAAACAAATATTTGTTTTGAGACTGCTACGAGCCAGGCAACATTCAAGAGTCTTGGGAAACATTAATAAGCAAAGCAGGCAAGGATCACTGCCCTCATGGGAGGGGAGTGACTATAAAACCTACCTCACAGTATAATTGCGAAGATTGAGAGACATGATTACAGTGAAAAGTGCTTTATAAATAGAGATGTGTTCCACTGATGTTAGTTATTGTTGCTTGGCTTGGTAGAATCATAAGCTGAAGTGTCGCAGCATGTAAGATTTAATCAATCTCATTCTAGAGAGAAGGAAACTGAGACCTAGCTGTAAGTGGCATACGGGATCACACAGCCACAGAGTTAGTGCTACAATTTGAGTCTCCTACCTACCACAGCAGTCCTCTTTCTCCTCCATCATAGCACCTCATTCAGTGGGGTGCCAAGTATGCAGTGATGGGCAGGTGAGGACGAAAAAGGTGAGTACTGTAAAAATATAGAAGTAATATCACAACCAAGTAAAAATCGGCCTGCTTTCAGCAATCAAACAGATATTTGTATGCCAGTGTTCACAATAGCATTATTCACAATAGCCAAAAGGTGAAAACAACCCAAATATCCATTGACAGATGAATGGATAAACAAAATGTGGTATGTAAATCAACGGAGTATTATTTAGACTTAAAAATAAGTGACATTCTGACACAGGCATGTACAAGACGGATGAACCTGAAGGACATTATGCTAAAACATATAAAGCTAGACACAAAAGGACAAATATTGCATGACTCCACTTATATGGGATACCTAAAATAGTCAAATCACAGGAACAGAAAGTAGGATGACTGTAAGGGACTGGGGAGAGGAGAAAATAGGGAGTTACTATTTAATGGATACAGAGTATCAGAGTTAGATGATGAAAAAGTTCAGGAGATGGATAGCGATGGTAGCACAACAATGTGAATCTACTGAATGCCACCAAACTGTATACTTAATATGATTAAATTATGCTATATATATTTTACTACAATAAAAAAGGGAAAACATGGTTTGTTTTTATTAGCAAACTTCAGCAATTTTAGACAATGTCAGCAAAATACTCCATCCCCCCAAAATCTTTTAAGTTCTACAAAATTGTTACATTTACTGTTATAATTTAACTAGATAAATAGATAATATGGATGTGTATACAGTTGTGTATAAAATTATGCAGTTATATTTTTATAAAATATATAAATATGCACATTTGTATGCTTCAAATTATTAGTATTTTTATTGTGTTTTAACAAACCCTGCATACTACATGAAAGTTAATTTGGAGGAATCGGTCTCCAACATAAGTAGACTCAGCTATCTGTGGTCATTTTTGAAAGTAAGTTCAGAGTAGCTAAGAATCATCTAAGTCAGGCACAGTGGCTCACACCTGAAATACTAGCTGGGAGGCCAAGGCAGGTGGATCACCTGAGGTCAGGAGTTCAAGATCAGCCTGGCCAACACCGTGAAACTCCGTCTCTAATAAAAAGACAAAAATTAGCTGTATGTGCTGGTGCATGCCTGTAATCCCAGCTACTCAGGAGGCTGAGACAGGAGAATTGCTTGAACCCAGGAGACAGAGGTTGCAGTGAGCCAAGACTGTACCACTGCACTCTAGCCTGGGCAACCCAGCGAGACTCTGTCTCAAAAAAAAAAAAAAAAAAAAAAAAAAAAAAAGAATCATTTATTTATTTATTTATTTTATTATACTTTAAGTTCTAGGGTACATGTGCACAACGTGCAGGTATATTACATATGTATACTTGTGCCATGTTGGTGTGCTGCAACCATCAACTCGTCAGCACCCATCAACTCGTCATTTACATCAGGTATAACTCCCAATGCAATCCCTCCCCCGTCCCCCTCCCCATGATAGGCCCCGGTGTGTGATGTTCCCCTTCCCGAGTCCAAGTGATCTCATTGCTCAGTTCCCACCTATGAGTGAGAACATGCAGTGTTTGGTTTTCTGTTCTTGTGATAGTTTGCTGAGAATGATGGTTTCCAGCTGCATTTAAACACACTTCAGGCATAGTTTGTGTCTCTGACCCCTGCGATACTAAGATTACTGAATGTAAACATTAGATTTAAGACTACTGATAATAACATAGTGGTTGTAAGGACAAATAAATGGAATTTAGGTTAACTTATTTTTTCTCTTTTTGAGATGAAGTCTTATTCTGTTGCCCAGGCTAGAGTGCAGTAGCACAATCTCAGCTCACTGCAACCTCAGCCTCCTGGGTTCATGTGATTCTTCTGCCTCAACCTCCCAAGTAGCTGGCACTACAGGCATGTGACACCACTCCCAGCTAATTTTTGTATTTTTTAAGTAGAGATGGGTTTTACCATGTTGGCCAGGGTGGTTTTGAACTCCTGACCTCAGGTGATCTGCCCACCCTGGCCTCCCAAAATGCTGGGACTACAGGCATGAGCCACCACCCGCGTTGACTACTTAGAATTTTGTTTATGTTTAAAGTTTAAAACAGTGAAACAGAATATAAGCTGCAAAGTATAATATTTTTATTGGTTAGTGCAAATCCTAATTATATATGTGTATTTCTTTCTCTTTAACATTATTACTGAAAATGAAGTTGAAATATATGGCAGGGAGAAGGGTGTTGAAAAATGGTGTGCTGCAGGTATCAAATATGTTAAATACAGCAATACCTTAATAAATGCTTAGTGACTAAAATGAATGAATGAAGTCAAAATGCAAATAATAATGCCCAAAGCATATAATCTAATCCTTATTTGAAAGAAATAAATCATGTACTTTGGAAGGAAATTGTCATTATTACTATTATTATTTTGAAACAGAGTCTTGCTCTGTTGCCCAAGCTGGAGTACAGTGGAGCAATCTCAGCTCACTGCAACCTGGGCTTCCCAGGTTCAAGTGATTCTTGTGCCTCAGCCTCCCAAGTAGCTGGGATTACAGGCGTGCACCACCTCACCCAGCTACTTTTTGCATTTTTAGTAGAGATGGGTTTTTGCCGTGTTGGCCAGTCTGGTCCTGAACTTCTGGGCTCAAGTGATCCACTCATCTTGGCCTCCCAAAGTGCTGGGATTAGGGGTGTGAGCCACCACGTCAGGTCCTGGAGGAAATTAAAATATTCAGAGATTCTATTCAGATGACAACATCTCTGGCACCACAGAAACACTGAAGGGGAGTATCATTTGAATGATTGTTTTTCTTTAGTCAGGTAGCATATGTTTGAAGTATCAGCCATGCTTCTGAGTTCTCTGTCATGTCTTGTTACCAAGGAAAACGCACACATACACAAACATTCGCAATTTTTTTCTATCAAGATTCCAGTCTCATTCTGCTGACATAATTAATGTTTTAATATTAATTGTATTTTCCATCTTGGAAATAACAATGAAGCTATTCCTTTCCTGGAAAGATGGGTCAGTTCTTCCTTTTCTCAGAATAAAGCAGAAAATTGGGTCACCATGGATAGATTCAACAGACTACAAATTAAATGCCATACCACCTCCTCATACACACACTCCAGGATAAATTTCAATCAATTAAAACAATCTGTAAAGTAAATGGCTCGCTTTCATTTCATCTTTTTGAAGCATATGGTATATGAAATTTAATTGATTTTTCTTCTTTTTAGAGACTACTGCAGAGGAAAAGTGCTGTATACAGACCATGTAACTTGGTTACTTGGTTCTCTGTCGGTTTCTTTAAACAGTTATTATTTACCTACAGGGACAAGCTGACAGTGAACACTGCCTTCAACCCTAAGACCAGATAATATCACTCAGGAGGTCAAAACTAACATCTTGTGTAATGCACAGTAACTTCTAAGCTAGTGCATCACCAGGAACGAAATCTCCTTCATTCATAAAACAGTGTGGACACTTACCTTAAACTGCTAGAGAGACAATAGGCGGCCAGGAACACTAGCCTTGCTGAGTCTGGTATTGATTTGAAAAACAATGCTAGGCAGTGTTTGTTTTGGCCTGGGAGATTTCTTCAATTGGTAACCCACTGTGTCCCAAACATTGAATTATAAAAAGGTTTGTTTTGTTTGGATCTGTTACATTCTCAAAGAAACACAAATTATACTTTTTTAATGTAAAATTAAATGTACTCACAGTTCTTGTGGTGCAATTTAAATATGTTTTCAGTATTTCCTCCAGAAATACACATAGAGTGTAAAATGATTTGCACAGCTTGAGTTTCTTTTTTTATTGACATAGAATTAACTCTGCTGACTTGATAAAACAAAACTAAATTAAGTCAGAATTACATTAATTTGAAAAAAAAAATAGCTGCTTCAGCTAAGATAGCCTTAGTGGAAATATCCATTTTATGCTTTATTTAACTCTGTGGAATTTCTCTCTCATTTAAGTCTAAGTATTACACTGCTTTATTGGGATTTTTTTTGTTTACTTATTAGTTTGGCAAAGGAGCAGTTTGGCTGATACTTTTTTTTCTTCTTTATGAATTCAAACATTCCAAAATATGAAGATCATTTGGACCGGCTAGGCCACTCAGAAAACAGAACAAAACAAAAGAGAACTTGTAGTAGAAGTGAAATTCGAAGACCTTTCATTTCCCTTTGGATGCAAAGAAGTCCCATAAATATATCGCCAATGATACAGGTACCAAGTCCCTTCAAAAGAATTCTCATAAATATGTAATCAGTAATACAGGTAAACAATTCATCCCCTTTCCTTAACAGAGTATTTCTGTCGGAGCCCACCTTAGAATCTTGCTCCATGATTCAACATCATAACTAATCAAACAGGAGATTTTGGCCGGGCGCGGTGGCTCAAGCCTGTAATCCCAGCACTTTGGGAGGCCGAGACGGGCGGATCACGAGGTTAGGAGATCGAGACCATCCTGGCTAACACGGTGAAACCCCGTCTCTACTAAAAAATACAAAAAATTAGCCGGGCGAGGTGGCGGGCGCCTGTAGTCCCAGCTACTCGGGAGGCTGAGGCAGGAGAATGGCGTAAACCTGGGAGGCGGAGCTTACAGTGAGCTGAGATCCGGTCACTGCACTCCAGCCTGGGCGACAGAGAGAGACTCTGCCTCAAAAAAAAAAAAAAAAAAAAAAAAAAAAAAAAAGGAGATTTTTCTCACTATTCTTTTTTAATGTTATTGATGTTTTATTTATTTGTTTGTTTTACTTTAAGTTCTGGGATACATGTGCAGAACGTGCAGGTTTGTTACATAGGTATACATGTGCCACGGTGGTTTGCTGCACCTATTAACCTGTCATCAAGGTTTTAAGCCTGCATGCATTAGTTATTTGTCCTAATGCTCTCCCTCCCCTTTTACTCCACCCTCCAACAGACTCCCGGTGTGTGGTGTTCCCCTCACTGTGCCCATGTATTCTCATTGTTCAACTCCCACTTATGAGTGAGAACATGTGATGTTTGGTTTTCTGTTCCTGCTTAGTTTGCTATTCTTAAAAAGTGTTTTATGCTAAAACTATAACTTGTATCCCCCTGTCCTTGGTCACTATGTCAGATATCCACTGCCATACAGTATTACATAACACACCAAAACAAAACATCAGAAGCATACAACACTTGTATGTTGCTCATGCATCTGGAACTGTTGCCTAGGTGGCCCTGCTGATCTTGCCTGGGAACATTCACATATCTTGCAGTTGCCTAGCTGTCAACTCATTTAGGCTGCACTTGGCCAGGAAGACCAGGGCAACTCAGTTCTGCTCTACCCTAAGCCAGTATATTAGGGTTCTATTGCTACTCAGCACATTGCCACAAACTTAGCAACTTAAAACAACTCAAATTTGTTATCTCAGAATTCTGTAGGTGAGAAGTCTGGGTTGTCTTAGCTGGATTTTCTGCTCCAGGTTTTACAACACCGAAATCAAACTGTTGGCCATCTGGGCTCTTATAAGGTTCTGGGAAGATTCTAATTCCAAGTTCATTCAGGTAGTTGTCATAGTCTCTTTTCTTATGGTTATCCATGACAGAGCTGGAAGCAGTGCAACGAATCCTTCTCATACCTAGAATCTCTTCATTTTCCCTTCTGCTGTATCTCTCTCTTCTGCCCATCTTCTGACTCCAGCCTAAGAAGATTCTCTGCTATTACATAGTGATCACATTGGCTCCATAGATATAACTCAGGATAATCTCTTTATCTTAAGGTCTGTAACCTTTATTACAGAAATTTTTTTTAAAAAACATCCCTTTTGCTATGTATCATAACATATCCACCGGTTCCAGAGATTGAAGTATGGACATCTTTGGGAGTTTTCTAACTATACCCAAGAATGCTGTCTTACAATGACAGAGGCATGGGAGAGGGTCAGCTTCCTCACACCAGTACTTTTCAGCCTCTAATGGTCAAATCAAGTTACATTTTCTTGTCCAGTATCAGAGTGGGAGGGCACCACACAGTTACATGGCAAAGGATGTGGATGCAAAGAGGCTAAGAATCGGGACCATTGTTGTGATATACCACAGACTCCTAGAGACAACAGAGTGATCAGTGTTTGGTGTGCTAGCCATCGCTAAGCACCATGCAGTAGACAGGAGTAAATGTCTTTACAACCTAGAAGTGGTCCAAAATACACAATCAGCTGTGCAATTACCATCAGCTTTAACACACCATGAGCAACTATTAGCCAAAGACTGCCTTGTCCCTCACTACTGGCTGGCATATAGCAGATGCTCAAAATAAAAATAATATTTATGCTAATACCCTATGCCAGAGACTGCCCTAGCTAGTAAACATCTATTAACCCATAAAATGTTGTGAGGTAGTACAGAATGGGAGAAAATTTTTGCAATCTACTCATCTGACAAACGGCTAATATCCAGAACCTACAAAGAACTCAAACAAATTTACAAGAAAAAAACAAACAACCCCATCGAAAAGTGGGCAAAGGAAATGAACAGACATTTCTCAAAAGAAGACATTCATACAGCCAACAGACACATGAAAAAATGCTCGACATCACTGGCCATCAGAGAAATGCAAATCAAAACCACAATGAGATACCATCTCACACCAGTTAGAATGGCGATCATTCAAAAGTCAGGAAACAACAGGTGCTGGAGAGGATGTGGAGAAATAGGAAGACTTTTACACTGTTGGTGGGATTGTAAACTAGTTCAACCATTATGGAAAACAGTATGGCGATTCCTCAAGGATCTAGAACTAGAAGTACCATATGACCCAGCCATCCCATTACTGGGTATATACCCAAAGGATTATAAATCTTGCTGCTATAAAGACACATGCACACGTATGTTTATTGTGGCACTATTCACAATAGCAAAGACTTGGAATCAACCCAATGTCCATCAGTGACAGACTGGATTAAGAAAATGTGGCACATATACACCATGAAATACTATGCAGCCATAAAAAAGGATGAGTTTGTGTCCTTTGTAGGGACATGGATGCAGCTGGAAACCATCATTCTCAGCAAACTATTGAAAGAACAGAAAACCAAACACTGCATGTTCTCACTCATAGGTGGGAACTGAACAATGAGATCACTTGGACTCAGGAAGGGGAACATCATACACTGGGGCCTATCATGGGGAGGGGGAAGGGGGGAGGGATTGCATTGGGAGTTATACCTGATGTAAATGACGAGTTGATGGGTGCTGATGAGTTGATGGGTGCAGCACGCCAACATGGCACAAGTATATATATGTAATAAACCTGCACGTTATCCACATGTACCCTAGAACTTAAAGTATAATATAAAAAAAAAATTTGTGAGGTAGATATTAGTATATCCTCTGTACATATATACTTTATAGATTATGAAACCAAAGGAAAACAATGTTATAAAACTTGTCTAAGGTCACACAACTAGTAAGTGGTAGATCCAGAAAGTAAATGAATATTTGATTTATTTTTTTAAAAAAAAGGATCCATCTGAGATTCTCATAATTCTTTTAAGGTATTGGATCACTTTGTTTGAGTTTCAAAAAACATTTTGCAGTAATAGTTTTGACTTTTAAAGTCCCCTAAAGGTTACATCACTGGATAACAGCCATGCATCAAGGATAGATTCAATTAATCATCAATCATTCATTGAATTCATCCTATGTAAAGCTTCCAGATCAATGTTTTGGGGTTTTAAAGATGTCTTGCTGCCCTTGAGATCACTAAAATACATATTAGAAGCCTCAAGTACACCAGTGAGTATAGGTCTGTTGCTTAATAAAGGGGGTTTGGCTGTAGAAGACATATACACAGAATGAATAAAAATGCGTATGCGTATGATGTGTGAAGGTGACTGGAACTCAGGAATAGAGAGATTAAGGGTACCTTGTTAGAGAAGGTGGAATGTGACTATAGACTCGAAGGGAGTCTGGAAAGTAAACAGAGTTTCCCCGAGAGGGGATTTATAACTTTTTCCTAAAAACAATGCATTTTCAGACCTGTGTTGATTTGTGTCTCACTCCAGTGA
This sequence comes from Chlorocebus sabaeus, assembly GCF_047675955.1. Lineage (NCBI taxonomy): Eukaryota > Metazoa > Chordata > Mammalia > Primates > Cercopithecidae > Chlorocebus > Chlorocebus sabaeus. The sequence continues at coordinate 67,886,930 of NC_132918.1, forward strand.
CTCATTCATTCATTTGAAACATATTTATTGATTCTCAGGATTTGTCCAAGTCTTGAGGATATAACAAAAATGATATCCCAGCTCTTACAGAAAGTCTATTCAAGTAGAGAGGCAGACATTGTGGAAACCAACAGTCACACCAAATAACTACATGCAGTACTACGTGCAGCCAAAAGGAAATTAATATGATTCAGTAATCAAGAATAACAGTACTGGCAGCACCTTATGTTAGATATTGTGATTGTCCAGTCGCCTCTCAGAGGGCTGTTTCAGCTCAGATCTCAAACATAAGAAGGAGTCAGTCATGGGAAAAGCTGAGGCAAAAGCATGCCAGGCAAGAGAACAGTAACTGCAATGGTCTGGAGGTGGGAGAGAACCAGGAGTGTTTTTGACATTGTCTGAGGTTGCATGTGGCCAGAATACAAAGAGTGAAGAAGAGAAAGATTCCTGATGACCCTGTAGAAGGGGGCAGGAGGTGCAGAGGGCCACACCCTTTGCCTCTGAGGGAGAAAAAATGGATTTCTAAGCAAAGAAGAATTATTTTTTAAAATGTAAGATCTCTTGGTACTATGTAGGGAATTAATTTGCATAGAACAAGAATGAAATCTGGGAAGCCAAGTAAGAGACTATTGTGCTGCTGGGAAATCACCGTGGTCCAGACCAGGGTGATGGTAGTGGAGATAGAAATGAAAGGACAGACTTGATATCCATTTTAGTGATATGGTCAGTAATATTTATCAGTGAATCAGGTGGATGGGAAAAGGGAAAGAAAAAGAGGAAACTCTAAGGTGATGCTCAGATTTTTGTTTGGACATACAGGCTGATGGTGGTACTAAATACAGGCATATCTCATTTTATTGTGTTTCTTTTTATTGTGCTTTATAGATGCTGCAAATTTTTTTTTTTTTTTTTTTTTTTTTACAAATTGAAGATTTGTGACAACTCTGCATCTAGTAAGTCTATTGGTGCCATTATTTCAATAAAGTGTGCTCACTTCATGTCTCTGTGTCACATTTTGTTAATTCTCACAATATTTCAAACTTTTTCATTATTATTATATCTGTTATGATGACATGTGAACTGTGATCTTTGATGTTACTATTGCAATTGTTTGGGAGCACCACAAATCATGCCATATAAAACGGCAAACTTAATCAATAAATGCATGTGTTCCGACTGCTGCACCATCCAATCTTTGCAGCATCTCTTTTCCTCTTCTTGAGCCTGTTTATTCCCTGAAACACAACAAGATTGAAATTAGGCTGATTAATAACCCTACAATAGTTGCTCAGTGTTCAAGTGAAAGGAAGAGTCACACATCTCTCTCTTTAAATCAAAAGCTAGAAATAATTAAGCTTAGTAAGGAAGGCATATCAAAAGCTGAGATAGGCTGAAAGCTAGGCCTCTTGTGCCAAACAGTTAACAAAGCAGTGAATGCAAAGGAAATGTTCTTGAAGAAAATTACAAATGCTGCTCCAGTGAACACAAAAGTTCTAGTGGTCTAGGCAGAAGATCAAACTAGCCTTAAGTCAAACATTTCCTTAAGTCAAAACCTAATTCAGAGCAAGACTCTAACTATCTTGAATTCTATGAAAGCCGAAAGAGGTGAGGAAACTATAAAGGAAAACTGTGAAGCTAGAAGAAGTTGGTTCGTAAAACTTAAGAAAAGAGGTTATCTCCATAACATAAAAGTACAAAGTGCAGCAGCAAGTGCTGATCCAGAAGCTGCAGCAAGTTATACAGAAGTTGTAGCTAAGATTATTGATAAAGGTGGCTACTACACAATAGATTTTCAATGTAGATGAAACAGCCTTCTATTGGAAGAAGATATCACCTAGGATTTTCCTTGCTAGCAAGAAGTCAATGCCTGGTTTCAAAGCTTATAAGACAGGCTGACTCTTGTTAGAGACAAATGTAGCTGGTGACTTTAAATTAAGCTCAATGCCCACAGATCATTCAGAAAATCCTAAGCCCCTTAAGAATTATGCTAAATCTGCTCTGCCTGTGTTCTGTAAATGGAACAAAGCATGAATAACAGCATAACTATTTATAGTATGTTTACTGAATATTTTAAGCCCACTATTGAGACCTACTACTCAGGAAAGAAGACATTCCTTTCAAAATATTACTGCCCACTAGCTCTGATGGAGATGTACAAGAAGATGATTGTTGCTTTCATGCTTGCTAACACAATATCAATTCTGCAGACAATGGATAAAGGAATAATTTTGAATTTTAAGTCCTACTACTTAAGAAATACATTTCATAAGGCTGTAGCAGCCATAGAAAGTGATTCTTCTGATAAATCTGGGTGAAGTAAATTGAAAACTCTGGAAAGAATTTGCTATTCTTGGTGTCATTAAGAATATTTGTGATTCATAGGAGATCAAAATATCTACATTAATAGGAGTTTGAAAGAAGTTAATGCAAACCTTGATGCACTACTTGGAGGGATTTAAAACTTCAGTGAAGGAAGTAACTGCAGATGTGTAGAAGTAACAGAATAAATGTAACTAGAATTGGAGCCTAAAGACATGAGTGAGCCTCATAATCAAGCTTGAACAGATGAGGAGTTGCTTCTTATGAATGAGCAAACGAAGTGGTTTCTTGAGATAGAATCTACTTCTGGCAAAGATGCTGTGAACATTATTGGAATAACAACAAAGGATTTAGAACATTATATAAACTTCATTGGCAGGCTTTGAGAGGACTGACTCCAATTTTGAAAGAAGTTCTACTAAGGGCAAAATGTTGTCAAACAGCATCACACTGTTTAATCTTTTGTGAAAGAAAGAGTGAATCAATGTGGCAAAGTTCATTGTTGTCTTATTTTTAAAAATTGCCACAGCCTCCTCCAACTTCAGCAACCACCATCCTGATTAGTCAACAGACATCTATATCATGGCAAGACACTCCAACAGCCAAAAGATTATGACTTGCTGAAGGACCAGATGTTTATTAGCATTATTAAGCAGTAAAGTTAGTAGTTAGTTATTTCTGTAGAGATGGAGTCTCACTCTATTTCCCAGGTTGGTCTTGAACTCCCAGCCCACAGCAATCCTCCAGCCTTGGCCTCCCAAAGTGCTGGGATTACAGGCATGAGCCACCATGTCCAGCTAAGTAATTTTTAATTAAGGTACATTGATTTTCAGACAAATACTACTGCACACTTATAGACTGCAGTTCAGTGTAAACATAACTTTCATATGTACTGGGAAACCAAAAGATTTATGTGACTCACTTTTTTTGCAGTAGTCTGTGCAATATCCTCAAGGTATGCCTGTAATAATATAAAGAAAGCTGAAGTGAAGGCATAGAGCTGTGTGTATGTGTGGGTATGGATTTAGTATTTCTGTTTTGGATGTGTCACGCTTAAGATATATAGGAGAAAGTGTTGAATTTGCATATTTGTAGCTCAAAGAAATCTAGACCAAAGATTTAAATGTTGAAATTATCCAATAGAAATGATATTTAACCCTCGGAAAGATGATGTGAAGTCGCCTTGGCTGAAAGTGGAGAGATGGAAAGAAACAGGCACATTTCCAAAGCTGTTATTTGGAGATTAGGTAGAGAAAGAGAAACTAGCAAAGAAGACTGAAAGGTAGAGGAAGAAAAGAGATTAATGTGGTGTCATGGAAGTCAAGAAGTGAAATTTATCAAGAAAGAGGAAGAGATTGTTTGAAACATGCTGAGAAGCAACTGAGTTAAATGCATAGAGATAATTTTTCATTGATTTTAGCAAAGTTGAGATTTTGCATGACTTTAAAAAGGACAGTTTCCATGGAGTGGTAGGGAGTGAAGTCCAGATTAAAAGCTATATGGGAGGTGAGGACAAAAAGTATGAACAATATTTTTAGGAACTTTGTTATGGAAAGGAATAGAAAAATGGACAGTGGTTGTAGAAGAATGAGAGGCCAAGGTCAAGTTTTACTTTACGTCGGATCATTCTGGAGCAGTGATTTGCAGAGTGTATCTTACTTCAGAATTACCTAATGGGTGCATTTGGAAAACCAATGACTGCACTTCAGAGTTTCTGATTGAGTAGAACTAGCATAGAATTTGCATTTCCAACAAGTTTCCAGAAGATACTGATGCTGTTGACTTGGGGACCACACTTTGAGATCTGCTACTCTAGAATATGTGTGTGTGCTGCAAGAAATGGTCCTATATAGAGAGGAATACATTGGTGAGGCAAGAAAGGAAGAAGTTTAGGAGCAAAGTTCTTGAAAATATTAAGGCCTGGAATGTATTGGACAAATGTCTTTGATTGTAGAAGGGAGACTCTCTCTATGGGGACAGGAAGAAGAGATTGGTGCTCCCCATATTCAGGTTCCTTAACACTTCTCTATAGGTCCTTTCTGCTTCTAAACCTAGGTCTAACCTGCACTTGTTAGATGCAGTTAAAAATTCTTATGTGGTTCATCATACAGGGGTTTTAGGCAACACTGGTCAGTTACTGTAACTGCTAACACTCATTTGAACTTCTGCCTCTTCCCTGCCCACAAGACACGAGCTTTGACATCAGTAAATCTGCATGTTCCTTTCAACCAGGACTTTAAATACTTGCCTAATGGGACCCTAGGAATGTTGAGAAATTACTTTGGAGGTTGCTACTCTACAGGAAGGAGTGGAGATCATGATATCTACAACTAGAACAGCTCTACTGGCATGTCACTTATACATTGGGATTCTGAATGTTTCGATCTGAAATAGCAGAAAATGATTTAAAATCCACTGCCTTGTAGATGAATGTGTGTCTCTAAGTCCTGGATGCCTTCTCTAACATGAGTTCTTAACTTTATAAGCTGTCATACCTCAGTGCCCCAACACAGATTCCTATCCCTCAATATTTCCCAGTGACTGGAGTCTACTCCTGGACCCCAGTTTTATGTTTGAGACTCTACTCCATGTTGATATCTGCCTGCATGAATCTAAGCATAGTTAAAACTTTTTAACTCTCATGCCCATGATCTGTCGAAATGAAATGAAATGTATTTCTTTCTTCATTGGACGTTTTTTAATGCCACCTTCTTGTCTGGATGAACATCACATTCTGTCTATTATTGTACTCATGAACAGGTAAAGTTTGTTCCTAGATGTTTCCCCCCAGTGTTTTCTCAGCTACAGTTGCTGAGGTTGATTTCAGTTGTCTGCTTCTCCACTGCATCCCAAGCACATTTAACTCTTCAGTGTCGTCATACCTTAGGAGATGGGCCAGTAGGGAAATAATGAATGATTTGGGGCAGAGGTTTGAATAGGAACCTCTTTGGCTTAGGGAAACTTAACGCCGTAATTGCACGCAAGACAAACAAGGATGAAGAGGTGGTAAAGGGACAGACATCTGTGGATAAGGCTGAAACAATAGTCTAAATGAAAGGTTAAAAGATCTCAAAGTGACAAGTAAAAGGAAAAAAAATTAATCAGGAGATAAATGAATACGTAGAACTTCGTGGTAGACATTACTTCCTGGCACACAAGAGGGTTAAACTCAACCATCCTTTGAAGGTAGATATGGCCATATAATCTGCTTCAACTAAAGAAGTATGGATAGAAATGATTTTTTAACTTCCTGGTAAAAACATTTAAGAGCTAGGGCAAGTTTCTCCATGCCCTTTCTTCCCTCTTCAACCTGGAGGTATGTATTGTTTACAAGAGCCAGAGAGCAAAACAACCTGGATAGTGAGTCTTCGTTGGGAGAACTGTCCTGGAAATCCACTCAGATGCCCATTAAACTAGGGTGTTATGCTAAATACACCCTTTGTTGAAGGGAAGAGAGGGGAGAGAGAGAGACAGTTTCTGCAAATAATCTAGCTTAGCCAATCTGGTGCAAATGTTATCAAGTATTATTTTACTTCTTGGCAAAGTATGACCAGAAATTTAAACACCACAACCTCTCCACCATCAGCCAGTCTTTCATTTGCTCAATCATTGCCCATTTCTTCTCAGAAAGCTGAGCGCCTGTGTTTTTGCAATGCCCTAGATAAAATAAACTTTATAAACATCTGCTATTTCAGCACAATATAGAATGTGTTTCTCTGTTTTTCTTTATGCATCTCTCATTTCTGATGTAAGGCAGTCCTTAAACATTTCCAGGATCAAACCTAGAAACACCTGAGAAAGAGAGAAAAACAAGACCTAATTTTCATCCTTTTGTTCTTTTTTTAGTTTCTTTAAACTACAGTTCGAAATTTGGCCTGGCCATTTTTATAATGGATTTTGTCTTTCCCCTGGGCAGTTAGTGACCTAAGATCTTTTGAGTTTGAAGGTAATCAAAATTGTGGAACCTTTCTGAGGCCTGGGTCTAATTGTCTCTCCAGTTAAATTCAGCAACAAATTCTTTGTTAAAATCTTTATTTGAAATTAGCACATTATTGTTAGACAATAAAATGTTGTTGTTATTGTCTTTATCTGAAATTAGCACATTATTGTTAGACAAAAAAATGGAACTCACAAAAGTCTGCATTTATCCTCTCCAAAACATCCTGACCATGTATCTTCCTGAAAACTTTCTATTTCTCTTTAGGATATGGTTAAATAGCTTTTCATTTCAGTGCCTCATAACACTAGCTATTTCAAGTACTAGAAAATGCTGGGCATTGTACATTAGAATTACTTTCTACAAAATACCAACACACTGTCAACCAACAATACATTCAAAATAGTGACACAGTGTTATCTGCAATAGTAAGGATACTACCAAATAAAACGTTGGGATAAAACTGGAGAAATTCAACATAGAATTTATTTTGATTAAAAATGCAAAAGGATTTTTAAAATTGCTAACATTTAAAAATATGTATATTTTAAATTATATTCTAAGACTCACTGATAATTTAGTAGATAGAATTGCTTAGCTTATAGCTAGAGAACTATTTATAAAAAGAAACTGTGAGAAAGTTGCAACCTGACTTAACAACCACCTCTTTATAATCCTCATCCTTTTTTTATACAATACTCATTCTTGAAGCAATACAACAATGCTACAGGATTATATTTGACCTCTTTGTTGCTAAATTGACTGTGTGAGGTCTGATAAGAATTCTGAGACCCCTGTGGTTTTCAAGCCAGCATTCATTATTCCCATGAGGATTATGATCTGCAATGCATAGTTATCATATTGATGTGGCCAAATCTTGTGTACACATAATATCGTCTGAGATGGCACAAAAGCAGAAACCCCTGATGGTTGCATTCATGCTGTGGCACTTTCCAGACAAGAAGAAGGAGCTCCACAGACTAACATACTTCATGAGAAATTAATTTGCTGCAACATATACTTGGGCTTCAGCCCAAGTTGGTTCTGAGCTCGGTAGAGATGGGAATAGGGACACCAGAATAGCCAGGAGTGAATTATTTGAAGGTAAGAGAAGCCCAAAATACATTGGGTGATAGCCAAGCCCTTGATGTTCAAAATGTGGTCCATGAAACAGCAGAATCGACATCACCTGAGAACCTGTGAGAAATGCAGAATCTTGGGTCTCACTCTAGACCTTCGGAATCAGATGGCCTTTTAACAGCATCTTCAGGTGATTCTTTTGCACATTCATGTTTGAGCAGCACTCACTTGTACAGAATCAGTTTTTAGGAGTAGGTCCTAAAAGAAATCATGTTGCTTCCAAATAAAACTTCGGATCAAGAATCAATGGCCCTAGCAAAATAGTTACTTCAGCTACTATTATGCTCCTCCTTAGGTTTGGTAAGGGAATCTGCTAAAACTTCTGGGAATCTTGAATGATACTGCTACACCAGTGGTGCCGTCTAATCTGCTTAAACTTCTATCAGTATCCCCTTGGGTTGTGTGCTGCTATAAAGGTGATGCTAATGTGGTTACTTTCCTTCTTCTGTGAATTAGTCGTGAATAATGAAATTAAATATTTAATATAAAGGGAAGAAGAGAGTCAATCAACATTACTGCAATACTACATCCCTTCCATGTTCTGTTAAGAGCATCTTTAATTCATTAATTTATTCATTTGACCTATTTTATTAATCATGTAGCTTATGCCAGGCACTGCACTTGGCTCTGGGAACACAGTGGAGGAATATATTTCTCAGCACCATGTGGCATCCGTTGCTAACTGTTTAATGTAAGAAGATAATAAATAGTTTTCCAGGATGGGGATTGTAAAACGTGAAGGGAGCTTTTGAAGATTATTACTAGATGAGTGGGTTTGTTTGTTTGTTTTTTGTCGTTTGTAATGTTAGGGCACATTTTCTTTTAACTTAGTAATTTGCATAGAATTCACAGTATTCTCTATTCTTTTGGGAATATTGTCTTGTTAACCAAATGATATGCTCCTCAAATCAAGAGCTCCCTCTTCCTTTGCCCAAGTGCCTAGCAAAGCACCTGACAGTAAGTGCCTTTGATGATCTGAACTAGCTTCTCTTTGAGAGACTGTTGGGAATCTGCCTTTGGCATGAGTTAATATTGAGGTCAATATTTGATATTCTATTCAGAGTGAACACTTGAACAGTAATTTCATAGCTAGTGCCACTGTTTTAGATAATGTTTGTGATTTCTTACCAAGATGACAGAAAATGATGCTAATTAAACAAGAGAACGACCACTACCATTAATTGAGCAACTAGTAGTATAAAGCACTGCATTATTTTGAATGTTATTGATTCTTCATAATGTTATAATATTTTAAATTATTTATGATATAATGCATCTTTTACACATAAGGAAATTGAGGCTGAAAGAGCTCAAATGACTTGCACGTTATCATAGGACTAATAAAGGACAGTGTTATTATTCAAGCTCAGCTCTGACTGCAAATACTGTACTAATTGTGCACATCAAAATTAATGCCAATAGTTATAATGACTGCAGGTATTTTTATACAATTTTATTTTCAAATTATTATATTTAGGAATGAGGAAAGAGAACACATTTCCTTCAGATATTAGAATTTTGAGAAAAACTTCTCCCCTTGCACTGAGCAATTAATGTGCATTAGGAAGTAGGTCAGGAAAAGGTTTCGATAACCAAGATTTTCAGCCCCATCCTTTCAAAGACAATGTTTCATGCTCATTTATTAATTCATCTAACAAGCAAATTCTGAGAGTATATTTGCCAGATGTCCTTGGCACCAGGGACTTCAGGATGAATAGACCCAATTTCTACCCTCAAGTTACTCCCACCACTGGAGACATACCCTATGACCTCCAAACCTTAAAATATTTACTAACTGGGTCTTTATAGAAAACATTTGCTGACACTTAGAATGCATAAATATGAAACTCAGAAAAGAGGTCAGATCCGGGAATTATTAGAATATAGAAACTATTTAAAGCCATGAGACAGGATAAGATCACTGAGGGAAGAAAGAAAAGTCTGAGAATTGAGCTCTGGATCACAGCTTTGCTCTGCTCAATGTGGTGGTTCAGGGCAAGGAGTGTGACATAAGAGACACTAGCAATTGAATACATCTCAGTTGACTACCAGTTGTGTTTCCTTGGGCTAGTTATACAAACTTTATGAACCTCAGCACTCTCGTAAGCAAATTAAGAGTAAAGGAATCCACCTTCTGTCATGGACAATAAGGATGCTAACTCGTATAAAGTACCTGGCTTTTTAACGACAGGCCTATAATGGTTAGAAGCACAGACAAGTGGGATGGAACCAGAGCTCTGCCACGTACTAATTCCGTGAGACTTGTCACGATCTTTATTCTCTCGGTGCCTCCATTTCTTTAGCTGCAAGATGGGGATAATAATAATAATAATACTTGCCTTATTAATGTTTGCAGAGGACACTGAATTGATTCATGGAAAGCATTTAGAGCAATGTCTTCCAGATAGTAAGAGCTATATAAGGGTTAGCTACAACTAAATAGTTAACAAGAGCTGTTGTTAGTATCTGCTCAAGGGGCTACATTTCTGTCTGTGAGGGCTTTTGCAATAAAGAAACATACAGGAGAAAACCCACAGGGGAAATCAAACTGCACTAACTAAGCAAGCTCTTTCCTTGAAGCAGAAACAAATGGGTGCTAGAGAGACAAAAGGAAGAGCACAATCACGTGCAAAATTCAATAAGGTGCGGTTCTGCCAGAACAAGCTGAGTCTTGGAGAGAACTCTAAACAAGGCACTAAACAATAGAAATTGAGTTTCAGGCATTGAGCCACAATTTGAGTGATTCAGCACACACACGGGCCCTGGTGTTAGAAGTTTGCATCACTAGGGCAAAAGTTTTTACTTTAAAAAGTCATTTCTATCTTACACTTGGTTTTATTCTAAACTAATAAATGATGGGCATTCAGTCCATACTTTCCCCCTCATTTCCTCAAGTAATTACTCTAAGTGAGCTCTTCTATAAATACTCACCATTCACAGAGTCTGCTGCTGTTTTCTCTTTGGCTCACCAACCTTTTGAGAGGTCAGTGGGTCTACTGTAGTCACTCAAATGGAAAATGTGAAAAACACCTGAAGATTAATGGATTAGGAAATTTTGAGCACAAACTCCATTTGGCACTGCATATACATCAACTTAGAGAATAACATAAAAGAAAATAAGAACCCAAAGAGGGCTCTTACACTCCTTTCGAGGTTCAATAGAGCCAAGGGCTAAGAAATTAGAAAACCTTCTTAGCCTACCTATATACCTTTCTCCCATAGCATTATATCAGCAACTCTGTTCCTTTTCTGCTTCTTGTGACCTAGAAAATCCCCCTTCGTTCTTCAATATTCAGGGCAAATGTCACCTATAGTGTTATGTTTTATAATTCCCCCAAAAATGAATTAAATGCATCTTTGTACTAAGCTACCTTCAGATTTGGTACTTTTTACTATTACATGTTGTGATGTACACCTGGAAGTTCCTACCACTAGACCATAATTTCCTGCAGAACATTAAGATTACTCTGTTTTTATCTCCAGTGATTGTGAGAATACTAACATACCCTCCTGGATCTGTAATCATGGATCAAGAGTTTCTGTATTCCCACCATAAGTGTGGAGCAAGATGGCAGAATAGAAGGCTCCACAGATTGTCCCTTTTTGCAAGGACACCAATTTAACAACTATATGTACAAAAAAAAATTAACATCACCTTCATAAGAATGAAAACAAGGTGAACACTCATAGTACCTGGTTTTAACTTCATATTATTTACAGAGGCAGTGAAAAGGTAGGAGAAACAGTCTTGAATCCTCGATGCTACCCCACCCTCATCCACCTGCAGCAGCAGCATGGTGTGGAGAGTGTTTTGGTGCTCTGGGGAGAGGGAGATCACAGCACTTGTGAGGCACTGAACTAACTGCTACTCTTTTATCATAGAAAATAAAATCAGACCAAGCTCAGCTAACACCTGCTCATGGAGGGAACACCTTTTTAAATTTTATTTTAAGTTCTGGGATACATGTACAGAATGTGCAGGTTTGTTACATAGGTATACATGTGCCATGGTGGTTTGCTGTACCCATCAATCCATCATCTACATTAGGTATTTCTCCTAAAGCCATCCCTCCCCTTACCCCCACCCACCCCCTGACAGGCCCTGGTGTGTGGTACTCCCCTCCCTGTGCCCATATGTTCTCATTGTTCAACTTCCACTTATGAGAACATGCAAACCAGCCCTAGCCAGAGGAGAGTTGCTGATCCAAGTAGTCCCAACTTAAGTTCTCACAAGCCTCACTACTACAGGCTAAATTGCTCTAAGACCCTAACTAAACTTGAAAGACAATCTAGGCCACATGTAATGCAAGTCCTAGTACTAAACTGGGACCAGTAACAATGGACTGGGGGGACACATGTCCTACTAAGACACTAGTCGGATCAGCTAAGGGAGTGCTGGTATCACGCCTTCTCTAACCTCAGGCTGCAGAGCTCATGGCTCCAAAAGAGACCCTTTCTCTCTGGTTGAGGAAAGGGGAGGGGAGAGTGAGGAGGACTTTGTCTTACATCTTGTATACTAGCTCAGCCAGAGCAGGATAGGGCATCAGTCAGAGTCATGAAGTCTCCTTTCCAGAACCCAGCTCCCAGACAACATCTCTAGACAAACCCTGGGCTAAAAGGGAACATGGTGCCTTGAAGAGAAGGACCCAGTACTGGCAGGATTCCTAATCTGCTAACTGAAGAGCCCTTGGCCCGTGAATAACCAGTGATACCCAGGTACTACATTATAGACCTTGAATGAGGCTCTGAGACTTGCTGGTTTCAGGTGAGACTCAGCACATCCCCAGCTGTGGTGGGTATGGGGCAAGACTACTTCAATGTAAGAGAATCAGAGAGACAAGTAAGGGGGTCTTGTCTTACACCTTAGGTACTATTGGGTCACAAAGTTGTAGATCACCAAGCCAGCACTTGGGGTGCCCGATTCCAGGACTTGGCTCTTTAATGGCACGTCTGGACCTTTCCTGGGCCAGAGGGGAGCCCACCGCCCTGAAAGGTGAGTCCCAGGCCAGGCAGCATTCACCACAAGCTGACTTAAGAGCACTTGGGCCTTAAGGGAACATTGATGGTGGTCTGGCAGTACTTCGCAAGGGCCTGTGGTGGCAGTGGTCATGTGATGAGGCTCTCCTGCCTTTGGAAAAGAGAGGGAAGAGTGGGAAGGACTGCATTTTATAGTTTGAGTACCAGCTCATCTACAGTTCAATACAACACTGGGGAGACATCTAAGAATTTTGGCTCTAATCTCTGGTTCCTGCATGGTACCTCTGGACCTACCCTGGGGCCTGGGGTAACTCATCAAACTGAAAGCAAGAATATAGTCCTAGCTGCCTTTGGCAGAAGATGATTGTAAAGTCCCCGGGCCTTGAGCAAACATAGGCCATACGCCATAGCCAGAGAGTGGTTACAGCAGGCTTTGGACAAGACCAAGTGCTATACTGGCTTCAGGTTTGACCCAGCACAGTCCTAGTGGTGGTGTTCACAGGAGTGCTTGTGTCACTCCACCCCAGTTGCAGGTGGCTCAGAACAGAGAAAGAGACTCCATTTGTTTGGCAGAAAGTAAGTGAAGAGAACAAAACTCTCTGCCTGGTAATCTGGAGAATTCTCCTGCGTCTTGTAAAAGACCATCAAGGCGGTACCTCCATGAGTCTACAAGAACCACAGTGTTACTGGGCTTGGGGTGCCGCCTAAAGCAGACACAGCTTAGACCACAATATGTAAGTCCTTCCAAATGCTTGGAAAGCCTTCTCAAGAAGGATGGGTATGAACAATCCCAGACTGAGAAGACTACTATGAATCCCTAACTCTTCAATGCCCAGACACAGACAAACATCTACAAATATCAAGACCATCCAGGAAAACATGATGTCACCAAATGAACTCAATAAGGCACAAGAAACCAATCCTGGAGAAACAGAGATTTGTGAGCTTTCAGACAGAGAATTCAAAATAACTTTGTTGAGGAAACTCAAAAAAAATGTGAAAAAACACCGAGAAGCGATTCAGAATTTTATCAGAAAAATTTAACTAAGAGATTGAAATATTTGTTAAATGTCAAGAGAGATTCTAGAGCTGAAAAATGCAATTGGCATATTGAAGAATGTATCAGAGTCAAAATAGCAGAATTGATCAAGTGAAAGAAAGAATTAGTGAGCTTGAAGACAGGCTATTTGTAAATACACAGTTGGAGGACACATATACACAAAAAATAAAAAATAAAGAAGCATGCCTACAAGATCTAGAAAATAGCCTCGCAAGAGGAAATCTAAGAGTGTTGGCCTTAAAGAGAATGTTGAGAAAGAGATAAGGGTAGAAAGTTTATTTAAAGGGGTAGTAACAGAGAACTTCCCAAACCTAGAGAAAGATATCAATATCCAATGAAGGTTATGGAACACAAAACAGATTTAACTCAAAGAAGACTACCTGAAGGCAATTAATAATTAAACTCCCAAAAGTCAAGGATAAAGAACAGATGCTTAGTAGTGCAAAAGGCTTATTGGAAAAAGAAAGGATTCTAAAAGCAGCAAGGGAAGATAAAAAAGTAACATACAATGGAGCTTCAATACATCTGGCAGCAGAATGTTTGGTGGAACCCTACAACCCAGGAGGGAGTGGCCTGACACATTTAAAGGCCTAAAGAAAAAAAACAAAAACAAAAACCTTTTACTCTAGAAAATTATATGTGGTGAAAATATCCTTCAAACATGAAGGAGAAATAAAGGCTTTCCCAGAGAAGCAAAAACTGAGGCATCTCATCAATACCAGACCTGTCCTACAAGAAATGCTAAAAGGACTATTTTAATCAGAAAGAAAATAATGATAATGAGCAATAAGGAATTATCTGAAGACAAAAACTCACTGGTCATAGTAAGTACACAGAATATTATACACAAACACAAAATATTATAACACTGTAACTGTGTTGTACAACCTACTCTTAAGAGGCTAAATGATAAACCAATAAAAATAATAACTACAAGAACTTTTAAGACATATACAGAACAATAAGATTTAAACAGAAGCAATAGAAAGCTAAAAGGTTGGGGGGATGAAGTTAAGGCATAGAATCTTTATTAGAATTATTTTTGCTTATTCGTTTGTTTATGCACACAGTGTTAAGTTATCATCAGCTTAAAATGATGCGTTATAAAACAGTATTTACAAGCCTCATGGTACGCTCAAACCAAGAAACATACAATGAATGCACAAAACATAAAAAGCAAGAAGCTAAATCATATCACCAGAGAAAATCATCTTCACTAAAAGAAAGATTGGAAAAAAGAAGGAAAATAAGACCACAAAACAACCAGAAAACAAGTAACAAAATAGCAGGAGTAAAGTGTTTGTTTACTTATCAATAATAACATTGAATATACACAGACTAAACTCTTCAATCACAAGACAGAGTTGCTTAATGGATAAGAAAACAAGACTCAATGATCTTTTGCCTACAAGAAACACGCTTTACCCAAAAAAAAACAAAGACAGACTGAAAGAAAAGAATGGAAAAAGATATTCCATGCCAATGGAAACCAAAAAAGAGCAGAAGTACCTATACTTATATCAGACAAAATAAATCTCAAGACAAAAACTGTAAGAAGAGACAAAGAAGGTCCCTATATAATGATAAAGTAATAAATTCAGCAAGATGATATAACAATTATAAATATATATATGCAGTCAACACTAGAGTACCCAGATATGTAAAGCAAATATTATTAAAGCAAAAGAGAGAGAGAGGCCCCAACACAATAACAGCTGGAAACACTATCAACATTGGACAGATCTTCCAGATAGGAAATCAATGAAGAATTATCAGACTTAATCTGCACTACAAACCAAAAGGACCCAACACATATTTATAGAATATTTTGTCCAAAGCTACAAAATAAATATCCTTTTCCTCAGCACTTGGATTATTCTCAAGGATAGATCATATGTTAGGTTACGAAACAGGTCTTAAAATATTAAAAACAATAAAATAATATCAAGCATCTGACCACAGTGGCATAAAACTAGAAATCAACAATAAGAGGAATTTTTGAAGTTATACAAATATATGGAAATTAAACAATATACTCCTGAATGACCAGTGAGTCAATGAAGACATTAAGAAGGAAATCGAAAAATTTCTCAAAACAAATAATAACGGAAATGACATACAAAAACCATAGGATACAGCAAAAGCAGTACTAAGAGGGAAGTTTATAGCTATAAATGCCTACATCAAAAAAGATAAAAACTTCAAATAACCTAATTATACCTCTTAAAGAGCTAGAAAAGCAAGAGCAAACTCAAAATTAGTAGAAGGAAAGAAATAATAAAGGACAGAGCAGAAATAAATGAAATTGAAATGAAGAAAGCAATAAAAAGATAGATCAATACAAGAAAAGTTGGTTGTGTGAAAAGTTAAATTGACAAACCTTTAGCAAGACTAATGAAAGAGAAGATTCAAATAAATAATATCAGAGATGGAAAAGGAGACATTACAACATACCAAAGAAATACAAAAGATCATTAGTGGCTACTATGAGCAACTACATGCCAATAAATTAAAAAATCTAAAAGTAATAAATCCCTAGATACATACAACCTATCAAGATTGAACCATGAAGAAACTTAAAATTTGAACAAACCAATAACAAGTAATGAGGTCGAAGCCATAATGGAAAGTCTCCCAGTAATGAGCATTCCAGGACATAATGGCTTCACTGCTGAATTCCACCAAACATTTAAAGTAGAACTAATACCAATCCTACTCAAACTATTCCAAAAAATAGAGGAGAAAGGAATACTCCCAAATGCATTCTATGGGGCCAGTGTTATCCTGATAAAAAGTAAGCAGGCAAAGACATATCAAAAAAAGAAAACTACAGGCCAAAATATCTGAAGAATATTGGTGCAAAAATATTCAACAAAATACTAGCAAATTGAATTCAATGATACATTAAAAAGATCATTTATCATGACTATGTGAGATTTCTCCCTGGGATGCATGGATGGTTAAACATACACAAATCAATCAATGTAATATATCGTATCAACAGAATGAAGGACAAAAGCCATATTATCACTTGAATTCATACTGATAAACATTTGAGAAAATTCAACATCCTTCATAAAAAAAAATTTCAAAAAACTGGAGATAGAAGTGACATACCTCAACATAATAAAAACTCTATATAATAGACCCACAGCTAGTATAACATTGAAGAGGAAAAAATTGAAAGCCTTTCTTCTAAAATCTGGAGTACAACAAGGATGCCCACTTTCACCACTCTTATTCAACATATTACTAGAAGTCCTAGCTAGAGTAACCAAACAAGAGAAAGATATAAATGGCATCCAAATTGGAAAGAAGTTAAATTTTCCTTTTTTGTAGATCATATACTCTTATATTTGGAAAACCCTAAAGACTCCACAAAAAAACTATCAGAACTGATAAATTCAGTAAAGTTATAGGATATGAAATCAGCATATAAAAATCAGTTACATTTCTATATGCCAACAGTAAATAATCTGAAAAAATAATTAATTTTGTATTATTGTAATCCCATTTACGATACCCACAAATAACATTAAATACCTAGGAATTAACTTAACCAAAGGAGTTAAATATCACTATAATAAAAACTATAAAACACTGATGAAAGAAGTTGAAGAAGACACCAAAAAATGGAAAGATATTCCACGTTCATGGATTGGAAGAATCAATATTGTTAAAATGTCCATACTACCAAAACCAACCCACAGATTCAATGCAATGTCTATCAAAATACCAATATCATTTTTCACAGAAATACAAAAACTATCCTAAAATTTATATGGAACCACACAAGACCCAGAATAGCCAAAGCTACCCTAAACATAAAGAACAAAACTAGATGAATTACAATTCTTGACTTCAAATTATGACAGAGCTATAGTAACCAAAACAGCATGGTACTGGCATAAAAACAGACACAGAAAACAATGGAACAGAACAGAGAACCAGGAACTAAATCCATGCACCTACAGTGAACTTATTTTTGACAAAGTTTCTAAGAACACACACTGGGGAAAATACAGTCTCTTTGATAAATAGTACTGGAAGAACTGTATATCCATATGTAGAAGAATGAAACTGTGATGGTTGATACTGAGTGTCAACTTAATCAGATTGAAGGATGCAAAGTATTGATCTGGATGTGTCTGTGAGGGTGTTGCCAAAAGAGATTAACATTTGAGTCAGTGGGCTGGAAAAGTCAGACCCACCCTTAATCTTAGTGGGCACAATCCAATCAGCTGCCAGCGTGGCCAGAATGAAAAGCAGGCAGAAGAATGAGAAAAGAATAGACTGGCTTAGCCTCCCAGCCTACACCTTTTTCCCATGCTGGCTGCTTGCTACCCTCGAACATCAGACTCCAAGTTATTCAACTTTGGGACTCAGACTGGCTTCCTTGCTCCTCAACTTGCAGATAGCCTATTGTGGGATCTTGTGGTGACTGTGTGCATTAATACTCCTTAATAAACTGCCTCTCTCTCTACACACACACACACACACACACACACACACACACTTAATTTATATAAGAAGAAAACTTCCAGATGGAGTGGACAAAAGACTAATTTGAATTCTAAAAACAGAAAATCATGACACCTCAATCAATTTCCGGACCTGAGCCAGCTTACAGACCCAGAACCCTTTGAATGCAGGGGAGGCTGGGTCACCTTGAGGAAGGACCCCACTACACTACTGACAATTTATGCTGTTAATCTCTTTCCTGTCCTTCCCCAAGGAGACCTCTGGCCTTTTACCAGGTTAACTGTGCACAGGGGAAAGGGAAATGATCAGCCATTGCAGGGACTACTGAACACCGGCTCTGAGCTGACATCGATCCCAGAGGACCCAAAATGTCACTGTGGTCCTCAAGTTAAAATAGGGGCTTATGGAAGTTAAGTAATTAATGGAGTTTTAGCTCAGATCTGACTTACAATGGGTCCCTGGACTCATCTTGTGGTCATTTCCCCAGTGCCAGAATGCATAATTGGCATAGACATACTTAGCAGCTAGAACCCCCACATTGGCTCCCTGACTGGTAGCATGAGGGCTATTACGATGGGAAAGGCCAAATGGAAGCCATTAGAGCTGCCTCTATCTAGGAAAATAGTAAATAGTAGTATTGTCTTTATTCGAAGATTATTTATACTCTCAGGAGATGTGTATGGGTTCAAGTTGACAAGGGGTGGACTTGTGATGGTTAATACTGAGTATCAATAGACTGGACTGAAGGATGCAAAGTATTGATCCTGGCTGTGTCTGTGAAGGTGTTGCCAAAGGAGACAACCTAATTAGCTGCCAGTGTGGCCAGAGCAAAAGGAAGGCAGAAGAATGAGAAAAGGCCAGACTGGCTTAGCCTCCCAGACTACATCTTTCTCCCATGCTGGATGCTTGCTGCCCTCAAACATGGGACTCCAAGTTCTTCAGCTTTGGGACTCAGACAGGCTTCCTTCCTCCTCAGCTTGCAGACAGCCTATTGTCAGATCTTGTGATTGGGTGAGTTATTATTCCTTAATAAACTCGCCTTTAAACATATGTACACACACACCCTATTAGTTCTGTCTCTCTAGAGAACCCCAACTAATACAACCCCTATATGTCACCATATACAAAAATCAAATCAAAGTGGATTAAAGACTTAAACCTAAGACCTTAAATTATGAAACTACTACAATAAAACACCAAGGAAACTCTCCAGGACATCAGTGTGGGGAAAAATTTCTTGAGCAATGCCCCACAAACATAGGCAACCAAAGGAAAAATGGACAAATGATATCACATCAAGTTAAAGAGCTTCTGCACAGTAAAGGAAACAACAAAATGAAGAGACAACCCACAGAATGGAAGAAAATATTTGCAAACTACCCATCTGATAAGAGGAGATTAATAGCCCAAATATATGAGGATTTTATGAGAAAAAAATTCGAATAATCCAATTGTTAAAAAGGGCAAATGGGTTTCTTAAATAACTAAAAGTAGAATTTGATTCAGCAATCCCACTGCTGAGTAACCAAAGGAAAAGAGGTCGTTATATGAAAAAGACACGTGCACATGCATATTTACAGCAGCACAATTTACAACTGCAAAAAGATGGAGCCAACATAAGTGCCCATGAACCAATGAGTGGGTTAAAAAATGTGTTATATATACACCATGGAATACTACTCAGCCATAAAAAGGAACAAAATGTCTTTTGAAGCAACTTGGATGTAGCTGGAGGCCATTATTCAAAGTGAAGTAACATAGGAATGGAAAACCAAGTATCAAATGTTCTCATTTATAAATGAGAGCTAAGCTATGACAGTGGTCCCCAATCTTTTCAACACCAGGGATCAGTTTTGTGGAAGATAATTTTTCCATGAACCAGGTGGAGGAGGTATGGTTTCAGGATGAAACTGTTCAACTTCAGATCATTAGGCATTAGATTCTCATAAGGATCATGTAACCTAAATTCTTCACATGTTCACTTCACAATAGTGTTCATGCTCTGTGAGAATCTAATGTTGCTGCTGATGTAACAGGAGGCAGAACTCAGGTGGTAATACTCACTCCCCCACAGTTTGCCTGCTGTGCAGCTCAGTTCCTAACAGGCCATGGACTGGTACTGGTCCACGGCCCAGGGGTTAAGGACCCCTAAGCTATGAGGATGCAAAGGCATAGGAATGATATAATGGACTTTAGAGACTTGTGAAGGAAGGTGAAAGGGGATTGAGGGATAAAAAGTACTATGTATTGAGTAGAGTGTACACTGCTTGGGTGATGGGTGTATTCAAAATCCTAGAAATCACCACTAAAGAACTTATCCATGTAACCAACAACCACCACCTGTACCCCACAGAACTGGTGAAATGATGAAAATTGTTTAAAGGAGGCAAAAGATTTGAATAGACATTTCTTCTTTTTTTCTTTTGAGACTGAGTCTAGCTCTATTGCCCAGGCTAGAGTGCAGTGGCATGATTTCAGCTCACTGCAACTTCCACCTTCCAGGTTCAAGCAATTCTCCTGCTTCAACCTCCCAAGTAGCTAGGATTACAAGTGCCTGCCACAATCGCTGGCTAATTTTTGTATTTTTAGTAGAGACAGGGTTTTACCATGGTGGCCAGGCTAGACATTCAAATGGCACACAGGCATACAAAAATGTGCTCAACATCATTGATCATTAGAGGAATGGAAATCAAAGCTACAATGTGGTATCTTCTCACCCCAATTAGAATAGCTTATATCGAAAGACAGACAATAACAAATACTAGTAAGGCTATGGAGAAAGGAAACCCTTGTACACTGTTGGTGGGAGTCTAAATTAGTACAACCACTATGGAGAACAGTTTGGAGGTTCATCAAAGAACTAAAAATTGAGCTACCATATGGTTCATCAATTCCATTGCTGGGTATATACCCAAAAGACAGGAAGTCAGTATATCCAAGAGATATCTGCACCTCCATGTTTATTGCTACACTGTTCGCAACAGCCAAGATTTAGAAACCACCTAAGTGTCCATCAACAGATGAATCTATAAAGAAAAAGATGATGCTTATACACAACGAAGTACTATTCAGCCACAAAAAAGAATGAGTTTCTGTCATTTGCAACAACATGGATGGAACTGGAGGTCATTATGATAAGTGAAATAAGCCAGGCACAGGAAAACAAACATCGCATGTTCTCATTTATTGGGGGGATTTAGTATTCAAAACTATTGAACTCATGGAGATGGAGAGTAAAATGATGGTTACCAGAGGCTTGGAAGGGTAGTGAGGGGTTGGTAGTTGGTGGGAGAAGATAGTAATGCTTAATGGGTACAAAAAACTACTTAGAAAGAATGAATAAGACCTGGTATTTGATAGCACAACAAGGAGATTATAGTCAATAATTACCTAATTGCACATTTTGAAATTACTACAAGAGTATAATTGGATTGTAACACAAAGGATAATGCTTGAAGGGAAGGATACCTCATTTTACCTGATGTAGTTATTATGCATTGCATGCCTGTATGAGAATACCTCATGTACCCCACAAAGATAAATACCTATTATGCACCCACAATAATTAAAATAAATGTTTATAAAAGAGGTTCTGCATTCCGTCTTCCAGCTAAATTCCACCTAGAACCACAGGGAGGTGAGAGTATTTGCCAGGTTAAAGCAAAAACGGAAATAAAAATGTGGCTTCACCCAATACCAGAATCCACAGACTATACTAGAACCTTAGGCAGAGTACCGCTCCACTGCTCCTGCAAGAGTACCCCTTTTCTCTTGCATTGCAAACATCCTAAGTCCCTTTCAGATCAAGAGTGTATAGTTCTAAGGCCTAAAAACATTTTGCCTCAGCGTCAAACTGCACATCATTACTCTCACCTGTTTTAGCAGCTCTTCAACTCTATTTCTAATCATTTCCAAACTGAGTACAGGAATTAATAACTAAAAGAACTCAATAAAGCTTAAGTCTCATGTCATGTTGAGCCCATGTAGTTGTTTAGAAGATTATCTCTGAATTCTACTCCTTACAGATTCTTTATAGTGAGAGGGGAAGGAAATGAAGGGAGAGGGGAAAACATAAGGTAACACTTTTACCACGTTAGGCTGGAGAGTATTAGGTTGCTGAAACAAGAGAAGTAAGCATACCTGCCCTCATATCAGACTGTTCATTCCCCCATGGAGGCACAGTTCAGAACAGACATCACTCTTTACCTTGCCATTGCCCCAGAACAGAATCATGTTTTGTATGGTGGTTACACATGTCCATACAGAGTAAGAGGTCAAAATATTGAAAGATTATGGATAAAACCTGACATCTAATGTTCCAAAAGTCTAAAAAAAACTCGAGGTCAGAAATAGTTTCTGCTACATTTCCTAGGTGTTGCAAGCAGAGAATGTTTTTTTCCTCCATAAGGCTGGGTTCTTTCAGATGCTTTTTTCTTTTTCAAATATGCAGACTTAAAAGCCTTTTTAAGAAACTCCAAATTTCTTAGGCTTCTCATTTTTTCATGGTGTCAGTGATATGAATTAGCAATATTTCACTCAATTTATATAGTGTTATATAACAGAGTAAAGTATTTTTGGGCACACAAATGATTCATTTGACAGTATTCAGTCATTTTTATAAGTAGAAACTAGTTAACCAGTCTTTCTTCCTGGAGCACCAAACAGCTCCTAAAAGAGTGAACATTTTACTTGCAATGATTAACAAAATGCTTACTTTTCCAAGTGCGTATGTAGCGACCATTTAAGAATGACACTTTGGTAGAAAGTGAGTACATTCAGCTTCTGAGAAAGCAGAGAAATTCATTGCTCTATTTGGCAAATGGATAATCACCATTAATCAATCATACCATCATCTACATTAACAATTCAGACAACTGAAATGAATAAGACACACACACACACGAATACACACGTGTGTGCACACCTTTAAACATGTCTACTGCTACTACAATGTGGAGACATTAGGTCTGACCATGGGAGTTGCAAGATGGCTAGAAGTTTGTATGCAGTCCTAAAATAAAAGACAATTTTTTTCTGTTTTGGTATAGCTATACAAAAATGTCTTATCCATAGGTTAAATTGTCAATCATTAATCCAGATTGACTAATGAGATATGTAAGTCACATCAACCATTGTTAATGAATCAAGCTTTTGATGTGTTGTTGATTGCTTAAAAATGACAGATGGATCTGTTATAACCATTCATCTCCTCTTATTCTGTGGTAGATAGTCCCATAAATGAGTTAGTGCTATTGTGAATAAATCATAAATGTTCAATAGCTAAAAACTCTAAGTTAGTACTTTTTTATTTATGTTGCATTTTTATTCATATACTCTATAAATTTCTTTTGAAGTTCTAATATTCATTAAAACAAAATGTTATCTTTTTGTTACATTTATGTTATAGTACTTGTAGTAAACCAAAGAAATATTTTTAATTACTTGTACATTTCTTAACAGACTGAAATTTTTAAGAAAAATAAGTGTTATTGGTAGATGATACCTTCACACATTTAAGCTGAATACAAGAACTCTCAAAATTTATGAAAATAGAAAAAAGGAGGCCAAGGAAGAATTTTTTCAAAGATTCAATACATGCCAATAACAAAGGAAATGACTTATTTTAAAAAAATAGAAAAATGAAAATAAAACCTGAAAATTTCTATAAACAAAAGACAGTGTAAACAGTGTGGAAAATTGCAATGGATGAGAAACAAGAATATATAATAAAAATTACACATGAAAATATAAACAGGCAACTCACCTGAAATGAATCACTAAAGGCAAATAAACATAGGAAGTGAAGATCAGCAATAAATATATGCACACTAAAGGCAAGTCAGGTAATGAACAGGATTTCAAACCAACAAAGTTGAAAAAGACTCACAATATCAAGTATTGGGAAAGAAATAAGAAGATATTATTAACTCTCACAGGTAGTACTGATGATAATGTGAATGGATTTAACCATGCGACAGAACAATTCACCAATATCAAATATAATTGAATGTTTATATTATTAGTTTATATTCCCCTGATTATAATTTAGAGAACTCTAACACATAGTACCAGGAAACATACAAAAGGATGTAAATTCCAGCATTGTGGGCAATGTCAATATTTTAGAACAACTTGAATGTAAAGCGTATGGGAGATAATAGTATTTTGCTTCTAATAACAGGGAAGTTTAGATATTCAGAAGGGCTTTATGCTAAAATAAAGAAGATCTTGGAGAGATTATAACAAACATATGAGGGGAAAGACTAAAAACTGCTTTAAAGTTCATATGGAACCAAAAAAGAGCCCGCATCTCCAAGACAATCCTAAGTCAAAAGAACAAAGCTGGAGGCATCACGCTACCTGACTTCAAACTATACTACAAGGCTACAGTAACCAAAACAGCATGGTACTGGTACAAAAACAGAGATATAGACCAATGGAACAGAACAGAGTCCTCAGAAATAATACCACACATCTACAGCCATCTGATCTTTGACAAACCTGAGAGAAACAAGAAATGGGGAAAGGATTCCCTATTTAATAAATGGTGCTGGGAAAATTGGCTAGCCATAAGTAGAAAGCTGAAACTGGATCCTTTCCTTACTCCTTATACGAAAATTAATTCAAGATGGATTAGAGACTTAAATGTTAGACCTAATACCATAAAAATCCTAGAGGAAAACCTAGGTAGTACCATTCAGGACATAGGCATGGGCAAAGACTTCATGTCTAAAACACCAAAAGCAACGGCAACAAAAGCCAAAATTGACAAATGGGATCTCATTAAACTAAAGAGCTTCTGCACAGCAAAAGAAACTACCATCAGAGTGAACAGGCAACCTACAGAATGGGAGAAAATTTTTGCAATCTACTCATCTGACAAAGGGCTAATATCCAGAACCTACAAAGAACTCAAACAAATTTACAAGAAAAAAACAAACAATCCTATCAAAAAGTGGGCAAAGGATATGAACAGACATTTCTCAAAAGAAGACATTCCTACAGCCAACAGACACATGAAAAAATGCTCATCATCACTGGCCATCAGAGAAATGCAAATCAAAACCACAATGAGATACCATCTCACACCAGTTAGAATGGCAATCATTAAAAAGTCAGGAAACAACAGGTGCTGGAGAGGATGTGGAGAAATAGGAACACTTTTACACTGTTGGTGGGATTGTAAACTAGTTCAACCATTATGGAAAACAGTATGGCGATTCCTCAAGGATCTAGAACTAGATGTACCATATGACCCAGCCATCCCATTACTAGGTATATACCCAAAGGATTATAAATTATGCTGCTATAAAGACACATGCACACGTATGTTTATTGCAGCACTATTCACAATAGCAAAGACTTGGAATCAACCCAAATGTCCATCAGTGACAGATTGGATTAAGAAAATGTGGCACATATACACCATGGAATACTATGCAGCCATAAAAAAGGATGAGTTTGTGTCCTTTGTAGGGACATGGATGCAGCTGGAAACCATCATTCTTAGCAAACTATCACAAGAACAGAAAACCAAACACCGCATGCTCTCACTCATAGGCGGGAACTGAACAATGAGATCACTTGGACTCGGGAAGGGGAACATCACACACCGGGGCCTATCATGGGGAGGGGGGAGGGGGGAGGGATTGCATTGGGAGTTATACCTGATGTAAATGACGAGTTGATGGGTGCAGCACACCAACATGGCACAAGTATACATATGTAGCAAACCTGCACGTTGTGCACATGTACCCTACAACTTGAAGTTTAATAATAATAAATAAATTAAAAAAAAAAAAAAAGAATGAGTTAATGGTTCCATATGAACTTTAAAGTAGTTTTTTCCAATTCTGTGAAGAAAGTCATTGGTAGCTTAATAGGGATGGCATTGAATCTATAAATTACCTTGGGCAGTATGGCCATTTTCACAATATTGATTCTTCCTATCCATGAGCATGGAATATTCCTCTATTTGTTTGTGTCCTCTTTTATTTCACTGAACAGTGGTTTGTAGTTCTCCTTGAAGAGGTCCTTCACATCCTTTGTAAGTTGGATTCCTAGGTATTTTATTCTCTTTGAAGCAATGGTGAATGGGAGTTCATTCATGATTTGGCTCTCTGTTTGTCTGTTACTGGTGTATAAGAATGCTTGTGATTTTTGCATATTGATTTTGTATCCTGAGACTTTGCTGAAGTTGCTTATCATCTTAAGGAGATTTTGGGCTGAGACAATGGGGTTTTCTAAATATATAATAATGTCATCTTCAAACAGGGACAATTTGACTTCCTCTTTTCCTAATTGAATACCCTTTATTTCTTTATCTTATCTGATTGCCCTGGCTAGAACTTCCAATACTATGTTGAATAGGAGTGGTGAGAAAGGGCATCCCTGTCTTGTGCCAGTTTTCAAAGGGAATGCTTCTAGTTTTTGCCCATTCAGTATGATATTGGCTGTGGGTTTGTCATAAATAGTTCTTATTATTTTGAGATACATCCCATCAATACTTAATTTATTGAGAGTTTTTAGCATGAAGGGCTGTTGCATTTTGTTAAAGGCCTTTTCTGCATCTATTGAGATAATCATGTGGTTTTTGTCTTTGGTTCTGTTTATATGCTGGATTATGTTTATTGATTTGTGTATGTTGAACCAGCCTTGCATCCCAGGGATGAAAGAGCCCACATTGCCAAGACAATCCTAAGCCAAAAGAACAAAGCTGGAGGCATCATGCTACCTGACTTCAAACTATACTACAAGGCTACAGTAACCAAAACAGCACAGTACTGGTACCAAAACAGAGATATACACCAATGGAACAGAGCAGAGCCCTCAGAAATAATACCACACATCTACAACCATCTGATCTATGACAAACCTGACAAAAACAACAAATGGGGAAAGGATTCCCTATTTAATAAATGGTGCTGGGGAAATGGTTAGCCATAAGTAGAAAGCTGAAACTGGATCCCTTCCTTACTCCTTATACAAAAATTAACTGAAGATGGATTAGGGACTTAAATGTTAGACCTAAAACCATAAAAATCCTAGAAGAAAACCTAGGCAATACCATTCAAAACATAGGCATGGGCAAGGACTTCATGTCTAAAACACCAAAAGCAATGGCAACAAAAGCCAAAATTGACAAATAGGATCTAATTAAACTAAAGAGCTTCTGCACAGCAAAAGAAACTACCGTCAGAGTGAACAGGGAACCTACAGAATGGGAGAAAATTTTTGTAATCTACTCATCTGACAAGGGGCTAATGTCCAGAACCTACAAAGAACTCAAACAAATTTACAAGAAAAAAACAACCCCATCAAAAAGTGGGCAAAGGAAATGAACAGACATTTCTCAAAAGAAGACATTTATGCAGCCAACAGACACATGAAAAATTGCTCATCATCACTAGCCATCAGAGAAATGCAAATCAAAACCACAATGAGATACCATCTCACACCACTTAGAATAGTGATCATTAAAAAGTCAGGAAACAACAGGTGCTGGAGAGGATGTGGAGAAATAGGAAAACTTTTACACTGTTGGTGGTACCATAAACTAGTTCAACCATTGTGGAAGACAGTGTGGCGATTCCTCAAGGATCTAGAACTAGAAATACCATTTGACCCAGCCATCCCATTACTGAAGATATACCCAAAGGATTCTAAATCATACTGCTATAAAGACACATGCACACATATGTTTACTGCGGCACTATTCACAATAGCAAAGACTTGGAATCAACCCAAATGTCCATCAATGACAGACTGGATTAAGAAAACATGGCACATATACACCATTCAATACTATGCAGCCATAAAAAAGGATGAGTTCGTGTCCTTTGTAGTGACATGGATGCAGCTGGAAACCATCATTCTCAGCAAACTATCACAAGAACAGAAAACCAAACACCATATGTTCTCACTCATAGGTGGGAACTGAACAACGAGAACACTGGGACACAGGAAGGGAGACATCACACACCAGGACCTATTGTGGGGTGGGGGGAGTGGGGAGGGATAGTATTAGGAGATATACCTTATGTAAATGACAAGTTAATGGGTGCAGCACACCAACATGGCATATGTATACATATGTAACAAACCTGCACGTTGTGCACATGTACCCTAGAACATAAAGTATAATTAAAAAAAAAAAAAAGAATGAGTTAATGGAGAAGGAACATGTGATTCAAATGTTTTGATCATAGCCATATTTACATAAATTGATTAAACTCTTCAGTTAAAATGTGAAGATGGACAATTTGCATTTTTAAAAGTAGAGAAACAAAAACCACAGAGGAAAAAAAATCAGCAATATGCTATTTATATAAATCACACTTTATAAACACAAGAACATATTTGGTATTGTAATTTTTTAAAATGTATTGTGGCAAGTATTTAGTGGTATCTCATTTGGTATTAATTAACATTATGTTTATTGGTCTTTGGGGTATCCTCTTTTTTGAAATGTTTCTTCAAGTGTTTTGCCATTTTTCTATTGTCTATTTTTTTATGTGTAGAAATTACATATTATAGGCAAAAGTGCTTTGTAAATAATTGTATGTACCAAGGATATATACTTTTACCTGTTAATTGCCTTTCTACCCTCTCAAAAATATTACAATTCTTATTTTAATTGCAATGTTTTAATATAACCTTATATATTACTTGTTGGTATAAAAATTGGCATTACGGAAAAACTGTTTGTCCATGTCTCTAAAGCTTACCATAGGTCTACCCTATGACTCAGCAATTCCACTTCTAGGTAAATACCCAAAAGAAATGTATGTATACGTTCACCAAAAGACATGAATGAAAATGTTCATTGTAGCATTATTCATTGTAGCCACAACTGAACATAATTTAATGTATATCAACAATATGAATTAAAAAAATGTTTTATTCACAATATGGACCATACCTGCAAAATTGCCACCCCACATCCAGGAATGATCAGTGCAGATAGAACCCCACCCTTTGTCCCCTGATCGTGCAGGGGAAAATACATATATTTTCATATATATATATATATATATATATATATATATATAAATGAACTGTTGTTACAGGCAAGAACTTAAATAATTTTCACTTACACAATTTTAAGCAAAATAATCAAGGCCCAAAATACATATGGAATATATATGGTTCCATTCATACAGAAAATTGTAAAAGAGTCAAAACTCTTCTATGGTGTCAGAAGTGGTTGCTTTGGGGAAGGAATGGGTAGTAGTATGGAAATATATGTACAAGGAGTGCTTTTGATTTCTAGTGTTCATTATCTTGAGCTTGGTGGTGGTTACATGAATATGTTCATTTTATGCTTTGTCATATGTGTTTTTGATTAATGCTCTTGCCTTTTTTATATGTTATACTTCAATTAAAAACTATTTTAAAAAATGGCTAATTGATGTTAACATTTGTCAAATATGTGGCCTCATAAATAGATAGGTATATGTTTTATTAGGCTATATGTTTTATTAGGCTCTGTACTTTTCTCAATTTCTGAATTAATTTAAAATAATAAGTAAAACTATTAATCATCAATCATTCTCTTGAAAGGATTGAGCCTTAAAGTGCAGATAATGTTACCTTTGAAGGTGTCAGTGATCAATTAATTATATCAATTAATTTAATAGAATTTAACCTAATCCTTAATTGTACTTCCCTGCCCATTGTTTCACTCTGTTAAAAATATCCATCACATCATTATTGGAGTACATATCTTTATGTATATTTATACCTACCTATATGTAAATCTTTTTTTCTCCTCAAAATGATCATCTTTGTGGAGACCTGCCTCCTCTAGAAAGCATGTTCATACTCAGGACTTTTTGGGAAACTAATTCTCAAAGCTAAAGAAGCATTAATGCTTCTTAACTGCTGACCTTCTTATGGAATGCTAACTACTAGTGAGCTAAGAATTCAATAAAGGACAATGTCAGGTCAGAGAAATATAACACATTACTTTTGTTTTTAAACATTGAAAATAATATATATATTTTTTATTGCATGAAAAGATAATTATCTTAGTCTGTTTTGGCTGCTATAACAAAATACCATAGACTAGGTGCTACAAACAACAGAAATTTATTTCTCTCAGTTCTGGAGGCTAGAAACCTGAAATCAGAGTCAGGTTCTGGTGAGGATCCTTTTCCGATTTGCAGACAGCTGAATTCTCTTTGTATTCTCACATGGCAAAAAGGGAAATAAATAGCTAGCTAGCTGGACTCTTCTTATAAGGGCATTAATCCCAATCTTGAGCGTGCTGCACTCATAATCTAATCATCTCCCAAAGGCCCTAATGCCATCGGATTGGAGGTTAAGGTTTGAACATATGGATTTTGAGGGAGACAAACATTCAGCCCATTGCAATAATCATTCATATTCTTATATAGTCTACCAATCTTTTTTTCGTAGGCACATGCTTATTTTTTAGAAATATAAGTATCTAATTATAAAACACAAGGCTATATGTAAATTGTCTTATAGTTTTCTTTTTTCACCCAATAAAGCATGAACTTTTTTATGTAATTAAGGTATGTATGATAATATTCCTTAATCCAATGTTACACAATCTTCAGAAGTATGACAACTATATAGAGTATAAAGGGAACATAATCTTTATGTTGTGATTATTTATCTGGCACTCATGAGTGTTTGGCTGCCTTAGGGGCAATATGAAGTATTCATTATTAAGCTCTGTATTTTTACTTTTCTTATAAAATGGGCCCAACTCTACAGCAAACCTTGTATCTCTTCTCCATTTAAAAGAAATGTTCTGTAACCTCTAAAAACAGAGACCGAACTTGATCCAGGAGGCAGTAGTACTTTCACTGAGAGAGTTGCATGATGAGTGAGTCTTCAGTGATTTTCTGTTCTACTTGCCAGGGTTACTGCCCTGTTAGTGTTTTCTAATTTACCTTTCTCCTCCCGTCTACTGACTTCAGATTTTCTGTTTGTTCATTTGTTTGTTTTTACCCTGTCACCTCCTTAAGATCATGATGAAAATAGCTATGGGATTCACTTATATGAACTTAGAAAAACCAGTATCACTTCTTTCCAAAACTAACCATGGGGGAAAAAATAGTAATCTAAAGTTATTCTTTGACTGACTTCTGCTTAATTTCTCTATTTACAATTTCAGTTTATTTTTAGAAGGCTTTAGAACTGATGATTACATTCTTTATGCTTAGCTTGACAGAAGGACAGATAAACTGGCTTACTAATACCACATTATTTTACTACTATAATAAATACATTTAAATTGTAATTTTAAGACAGTTTGTGAGTCAACCCAAAGGTCTCCATGTGCTGCTTCAAAGTGTATCATCTGCTTCAAATTAAACTATAATTTGGCAATCCTCTCTGGTAAATGTACAAAAAGCTAGTTACAGGAATATAATCTGAAAAGTTTAGTGCATTTTGGCAACAAAGAAAAATTATCTGTGGTTTTACTCTCAACTTACTTGATTCTTTTTGGTAGATTTAGTACATGGGTTATATAAGTGAAAATAATGAAAAACTAAATGCATATAAAGAAAATTCTGACCCAATGTGTAGAATATAATAGTATTATAGTAGTTTATAATTTTTTTTGTAAGAAATGACACATTTTTTAGGAAATAAATTCAAAATAATCTAAAATGGCACTGTTCTTTTTTGGCAATGATGAAATGTCTAAGTGAATTCTGAAAATTGGCGTTAGGAACTTCAAAGTTTCGTGTTATCTATGATGTGTTTCATTATTAATGCCCTGATGTAGCTGGCAATGTTTAGTCTAACTGGGTTTAAACAGCTTATTGTAGGAAACTTTCACTTAGGGTTATTTTTTCAGCCTCAGGAATATCTTGAGTCATTGAGAATTTTTCCTAAACATCTTTACCAAGAGATAAATATTGTCAGCTGAATAGTTGTATCTGATCATATCTGTGAAAGGATAGATAAATCTAGTAATCTTACTTAATAATGATGATTGTGGTTTTCCTAGTATACAGATAACAGGGAGAGCTGGTTCATAATAGTCAATCTGTCCATAAATGTATTATCCCTGGGTGGTTAGGTAGAAGGAAAGAATTACTACGAGATATCATATGTACCTTCATCTGAACAAGAAATGTCATTACCTTTGATCCTGCCTCATTGGGGAAAGAAAAAATGGACTGATGAAAAACTTGGTGTAATTGGGGCAGGATCAGAGCTCCACAGCTCAGAGTCATTATTCCTAAAGAGAAATGAGTAATTTCTATCTCCTTCTTCCCTCTCTCTCTCTCTGATTCTGAGCCAATCACTGTTCTAAGTGCTTTGAAATATTTACTTATGTGTGAGAGAGGTGAATTCACAATGGGAATAAACACTGCTTTGTTTTACATTTTAGCCTTGAAAAAATGCCAATGGTAACACAATAAATTTAAAAATCAGGAGACATGGGAGTTTGGGTCTAGGTAGAGAGTCTCTTTAACCATTCTTGAAATAATTGGCAGATCCTACCTTCTGCTATGAGCATAATATATTGTCTCTGGCAAAGTACTAGACAGCTTCTGGGAACAGCTGATAAGGAACAACTAGGAGAGTCAGGGGAATGAATAAAACCCAAATTTTGCTACTTTGCTTTACTGATCACTGCATCTTATAAGGGTGGCAGAACTCATTGGTTATTTGGGGTAGCCTCTCTGGTATTCAACAGAAAATGACTAATGTCCATCTTTTACCTTTTTTAGTTTATTTAATTTATTATACTTTAAGATTTGGGATACATGTACAGAACATACAGTTTTGTTACATAGGTATACACGTGCCATGGTGGTTTGCTGCAACATAGGTATACACGTGCCATGGTGGTTTGCTGCACCCATCAACCCATCATCTACATTAGGTATTTCCCCTAATGCTATCCCTCCCCTCACCTTCCACCCCACAACAGGCCCCAGTGTGTGATGTTCCCCTCCCTCTGTTCATATGTTCTTGTTGTTCAATTCTCACTTATGAGAGAGAATATGCAGTGTTTGATTTTCTGTCCTTGTGTTAGTTTGCTGAGAATGACGGTTTCCAGCTTCATCCATGTCCCTGCAACGGACATGAACTCATCCTTTTTATGGCTGCATAGTATTCCATGGCATGTATGTGTCACATTTTCTTTATCCAGTCTATCATTAATGAGCACTGGGGTTGGTTCCAAGTCTTTGCTACTGTGAACAGTGCTTTATTAAACATATGTGTGCATGTGTCTTTATAGTAGAATTATTTATAATCCTTTGGGTATATACCCAGTAATGGGATTGCTGGGTCAAATGGTATTTCTAGTTCTAGATCCTTGAGGAATCGCCACTCTGTCTTCCACAACGGTTGAACTAATTTACGCTCCTACCAGCAGTGTAAAAGCATTCCTATTTCTCCACATCCTCTCCAGCATCTGTTGTTTCCTGACTTTTTAATGATTGCCATTCTAACTGGAGTGAGATGGTATCTCATGGTGGTTTTAATGTGCCTTTCTTTAATGACCAGTAATAATGAGCTTTTTTTCCTATGTTTGTTGGCTACATAAATGTCTTCTTTTGAGAATTGTTCATATACTTTGCCCAATTTTTGATGGGGTTGTTTTTCTTTTGTAAATTTATTTAAGTTCTTTGTAGATTATGGATATTAGCCCTTAGTCAGATGGATAGATTGCAAAAATTCTCTCCAATTCTGTAGGTTGTCTGTTCACTCTAATGATACTTTCTTTTGCTGTGCAGAAGCTCTTTAGTTTAATTAGATCCGATTTGTCAATTTTGGCTTTTGTTGCATCTTTTACTTTTATGGTAAGTACACTCTGGGTTCCGATTCCAAAGATACCCTAAAGTTACAGCTGGAATCAGTGATTATTTAATTGTTTCCAGCTTTTTTTTTTTTCTCTCCAGCCCTCTAATGTGGGTTTTATTTTCTTCGTTAGTGATCATCCT
The DNA here is from genome assembly GCF_047675955.1 of Chlorocebus sabaeus. Classification (NCBI taxonomy): domain Eukaryota; kingdom Metazoa; phylum Chordata; class Mammalia; order Primates; family Cercopithecidae; genus Chlorocebus; species Chlorocebus sabaeus. The sequence goes on from NC_132918.1 coordinate 67,920,786, forward strand.
TAATTGTCAACTCCTAGAAGGGACGAATCCTCTTAAATATTATGAAGTAAAGTTGAAATTATTTTAATGCAATAGCCAGTAACCTTCTCAGAGACTAGGATGATAGCAGGGTCACTAGGTAGGAGGACCTAGGGTTATCTTTATGAATGTTAATTCTGAAAACTACCAGAATTTGAAAAAAACAATCTCATTGACAAATGATTACAACGATCATGACCAACAATACTGTGTTTCTGCATTCCGGAGATTTTTAAGTAGTAGTAAAAATCCAGACACTTCTCAAAAAGACATACAAGTGGCCAAAAAACATACAAAAAAAAAATGCTCATGATCACTAATCATCTGAGAAATGCAAATCAAAACCACAATGAGATACCATCTCACTCCAATCAGAATGGCTGTGACTAAAAAGTCAAAAAATAACAGATGGTGATGAGGCTCTGGAGAAAAGAGAACACTTATACATTATTGGTGGGAATTTAAATTAGTTCAGCCACCGTGGAAAGCAGTTTGGAGATTTCTCGTAGAACTTAAAACAGAGCTACCATTCAACTCAGAATCTCACTACTGTGTACATACCGAAATGAAAATAGATCTTTGTACCAAAAAGATACTATTAACAATAGCAAAGACGTGGAATCAACCTAGATGCCCACTGATGGTTGATTGGATAAAGAAAATGGAGACTCTGCAGTCATAAAAAGAATGAAGTCATGTCCTTCCCAACAAACATGGATGTAGCTGGAGGCCATTGTCCTGAGTGAATTAACACAGGAACAGAAAACTAAATACCACATATTCTCACTTATAAGTGGGACTTAAATATTGAGCACACTTTAACATAAATATGGGAACCATAGGCACTAGGAACTGCTAGACAAGAGAAGGAAAGAGTGGAACATGAGTCAAAAAACTACCTATTAGGTGTTGTGCTCATAACCTGGGTTACAGGATCCATACCCCAACTTCAGCATCACACGACATACCCATGTAAAAGACCTGCACATGCAACCCCCGTACCTAAAACTGAAATTTAAAAACAATTACAAAGAACAATAAAATACCTTAAAATGTGTGAATTACAAAGGGAAGACTAAGTCCCAAAGCAGTTTATCTGTGTAGTCCAAGACTGCAAATAAATTTATAGAACAGAGCTGCCTGGTAGAATTTTCTATAATGATAGAAATGTTTTATGATCTGTACTATCCAATACTGTAGACACTGACCACATGTGGTTATTGAACATTTGATATGTGGCTAGTGAGATCAAGGAACTGAATTTCTTGCTTTATTTTAATTAATTTAAATGTAACTCTAAATGTATTAACATGCAGTTCTAAATCCCTTTTCTGAAATTTTCAATCATAAGTACTTCTGAATTATGACAAAATTTTACACTAAAGAAAATTCTTATATATTTTATATTATATGCTATATATCATATTTTAAATATACACAAACTAAAAGAAGTTAAGGAAGCAAGTGCCTGGTTATATATAAATATATATATGCATTTCTAAAATTATATTCAATACTATGCTTTAGAATTTTAAGTATTTTTCTCATTGGCACTACATTTTAATTTAAAAAAATTTTATTTAAGCTAAAACATGATAAAATATGGCTGTGCCAGTGTTAAAATAGTTTTAACTTGAAGTTTTATTTATTTACTGAGAGTTTATTTTTTGAAATAGATTTATGGAGATACAATTTACATATCATAAAATTCACCTATTTAACATATAATGTAACGTTTTTCAGTATATTTACAAACTTGTATAACCATTATAATAATCTAATTTTTAGTTGTTCATCATCCACAAAGAAAACCTTGTATCCATTAGTAGTCACTATCTATTTCCCCTATAGCCAGCTTTTTGTCTCTACAGATCTGCTCATTCTAGACATTTCACATGAATAGGAATCATATAATGTGTAATGTTTTGTGACTTCAACTAAGTGAATAATTTCTTTATCCAAAAAAATATATAGCTTCACCTGAAAAAAACATAAGTAAATTGGTTAAAAACAATAAATTTCACTTAAAATAATGTCCAGAAGTTTCTGGAAAAGAAAAGAACATCCAATAAATGTTAATAAAATAAAAAATCTAATAAATGTCAATAAAGAGACATGTAATGATTAATAAAATGTCTACCAAACCAGTACCTAGAAACATAGTCCATAAAATATGTGTACTTTCCCTAAAGTCACTACAGCTGAAAGGTACGGAGTGACGATACAATGATGTAAGGCATTGTCCTGGGAAACTTTTAATTTTTTAAGCAATGTTTTTCTCTCTCAGGATCCTTATACAATCTATCCTCATTTGCAGGTGCTATCTGTTCTGCCAGGGGTGTTCAGAAAGATCTCTTGGAGCATCAAATGTTCTGTTGTCCTTAGGGGAGGAGTCATCCTTTCCTTTTCTAATGATTTAGTCTTTTAGAGGGAAACAAAGACAGGTCTGCTTCTGTCCTAGAGTCTTACGATGTTTTAAGTGGACACTTCCTTTAGTTTTTGCCTACTGCTTCCTTCTGCACTCTTGCTTCTTTTACTCCTGGCATTCAGATATGTGCACATAAAGGAGCGATGAAGGAAAAATGCATTCTATGGAAATTATGATCTACTCAGAATTTCTCCTCTTTTATGTGGAATAAGACCATACTACCGGGTCCATCTCCAGAAAGCATTTCCATCTAGAAGCCACTTTAAACTCTCATGTAAATTAGTTTCCAACAAGTCAAACTCCCCAGTTTGTCAGACGTGTTCAGATATTTTGGAACACCAGATCTATCTTGAGTTCAACTGAAGCTGTGAAGTGCACTCCATTTCTCTCTGCTGCACCACAAGGCCTCTCAGAGAACAGGAATAGAATGTATCTGGTAGTGGACCAGATTCTACCACCCCAGGTTTTAGCTACTACGGAATTATCAGGTACTATCATTATCTTTTTTTTTTTTTTTTTTTTTTTTTTTTTTTACATCTGTGATAGTAGTTCCCAATTCTCCAGAAGTTGAAAAGTCATCATTTTTCTCATATCCAATAAGTCAACTTCTTAAAACTCTATTTAAAGTAGAAATAGATATAGTCAAATGTTTGTCCAGAAAGTTTATCTTGAAAAGGGCTGTGTGTCAGTGGCAACCAAACAACCAATGTACTTCCCCTCCTTATGTTAAATTCAACATAATGGATCAAAAAACACTAAAACTTTGGGGTGATGAAAATGTTTTGGAACTTGGTACAGACAGTAGTTTTGAACCATTCTAAAGGCACTAAATGCCGTTAAATTGTACCCTTTAAAAATGTTCATTTAACTTTATATAAATTTTATACCTCCAGAAAAAAGATGCACGCAGAGTTAAACTATTCTGTGTTCTGATTACAGCAATAGTTCTCATTTTCCAAATAAAATATTGAGAAGTATTTCACCAATATTTTGTAATCAGTAGTAGTCAAAGTATAAAATTTGTGAAGATTGATGTTTGTATAAATTAGTACTAATTCAAGGTTAGTCTTATTCTTAGAATAATATCATTCACATATTTGAATTTAAAATGCATTCTCGAGAAAGTAGAGTTTTATCAGCTACCAGCTGTAACTGCATATAATCTGCAGTCTGCTTCACTCATCTAACCATCTTAGGGATACAACTCTACAGGCACACCTTAGTAGCAGTGGGATATTTTCAAAATATTACTGTCCCTTTTAGCTGTGATTTTAATTTATTTCTAGACTAATTTTTATTTCACCCATGGATAAATAGCTAACAGGAAGAAGGCAGAAGCAGATGAGGCAGGGTGATTAGAGCATATACATTCACATTCCCTTTCAGGGATAATAATGCTAGAAAATCTCTATAAGGCAAAAGTTATAAATCACATCAAAAGTAGGCAAATTAATACAAGTAAAATTTACAAAAACACTCTTCATATTGATAACTGTGTTAAAAATCCACAAATTCAATATAGAGTCATTTTAATCATAAAAAATGATTTTGCTTATTATTTTATAGGAACTACTTATCTTCATTAATATTATCTGAGAGAAAAATCAAGTTTTATCAAAAGAAAATCCAACACTCTTTTAAATTCATGTAGCCTTATTTATTGTTTCTTGTAAACTTCTATTTTTAAAACTTGAAATAAATAATTTTATGACTTACAAGCTTACAGAATAGTTTTTATAAATATAATTTCAAAAGGGAAAATGTTTATAGGCCTCTGTCACACTTTCCCACAGATTTTAAGGTGATTTTATTAAAATCTGTGTATGTCATTATAGTATCACATGTATGGTTTTTAGGATGAAAGAAAGAGATTTAGAAAGGCAGAGTTAACACCATTATCCAAAAAGAACCAATAAATTATAAAGCTGTTTTCATTATTTCAGCAAACATTTGTTAACCAGCTATTATGTTTTCATTCTTTTCTGGTCCTGCCATTTGCATGTTCCAGTAAAATCATTCCTCCTTTTTGCCTTTCAGGGCTTTGCACTACTTTTGGCTCTGAGATTCCTGATGTGGTAGTCATTTTCTATAATATCCCAAGTCAAGCCTTCTAGTCTTTTTTCTCCTGCCATCTTCTGCCTTCTTTCTTCCAAAGCCCCAATTTTATTAATGTTTTCAGCATAGTCATGTTCTTAAGAGGAAGCAACAACCCAAGCCCAAGAAGACAGCTTCTTGGTTCATCTAAGCCAAACATGGCTGTGTCGTTCACCTTCCAAAGTGATTTGCTTAGGCATTGGCTTGTGACACAATCACAGCTAATAAAATAGAGAGGAGGTCTGCTGGGTGGTTTCTGAGAGGGATTTTCTCACTCTTCAAATGGGACACAAGAGAGGCATGTACCCTTTTCTGCTTTTGAGTTATCTGCTTATGCCAGCTAGGATTGGGCAGCAATCTCAGGAGCTGAGGGTCCCAGAATTAGAAGCTGTGGCAGGGCAGCTACGTCAGAAGCAAATATTAAGAGAGAGACTGGAGTGCAATGTGTTTCTTAGGGATCCATACGTGTAGGAGGAAGGGACAGGAAGTAGGACTGAGCTAAGGGAGAAGCTGAATAGTAATACAGGTCCAATAAAGCCTCAGTCAACTCGGCACATGCTCTGGGCCAGTGTCATCATTAGAAATTGTCCTGCTTTGGGCTGAAATGGTCGTTCCTTTATACTCTGACTTTACTCAGTCATCTGAAGAGAGAGCATGACCCATGGCAATTCCCTATAGCCAAGACATACTGTCTTACAAAAAAACTGACAGCTGAGGCTGCCTATTGACCTCACTTCTCAAAGCTGGGCATCAGGACCTTCAAAGAAGGGAGATCTTGGTAATACATCTTCCTGTCTACCATGGAGTATAATCCAGTCCACTGAGAAGTTCATGTGAAATGATGGAAAATGTCTGAGTCCTTGTTAATGTCACTGATCCACTACATTAACCAACCCTGGAAATTTCCTACCTCCAGGCTGAAATTATAAGGTTCAAATTTTGCTAAAATTTCCATGATTTGCAGCAGGCAGCATCTTACTTGATACACTGAAATTTGCATTGAGACTCTTGACTTTCACAGACTTTTACAGAAGTTTGGGACAAACTTCTTCAGTCTGACATCGAAATATTTCTTCAGGCAGAATTCTATTACTTCTTCAATTGCACTTTCTGTGACCAAGACATGCTGCCTATTTTCTGCAGTTTTCTTCCTAGGAGAACGGGCTTAGACCCCATACCGGGCCTTGTGTATATTCTGGGGAAGACGAGAAGAATGGGACAAATTCCTACCTTAAGAAACTCAGGGGCATCAGGAAAATCCTGTTTTACCTTGAGTAAAAAATCGACATTGCTAGAGCAATAAATACATTTTAATGATAGAAAGTGTGTCCCATCTCCCTACATTGAATTTAATTTTTCTCACCAGTTAATCTAATTCTTATTAAGTGTATATTCAAGATCTATTTCATTAGCTAGTTTTGCAAACTTTAGAAACCCAGTATCTCACTAAGCCTCAGTTTTCTCGTTCACAAAATGAGACATTTAGACTAGATTATCTCTAGGGCCCCTTCTAAATTTAAGATCCTATAATTCTATGAGCCATGTGTTCATTTCTGCTTATGACTTTCTGTTTCTTGAAGTACATTTTTGATAACAGCCACCAAATAATAGACATCCAGACACTTTCTGTTTAAATTCCCCTTTCCCCGGATGTCACCCTGAGGGTCTCTGAATACCTCAGTGGAGCAACACACACAAGGGAAGCTGACAGACAGCTCCCTTCTGAGCTGTCTTCCACTAAAATGGCTAATCATATTTGCTATGTGCAAGCAGCCATCCAGCCCCAGGCACAAAACAGAGGCTAGCAATAAAGCATTCCCCAGTGATGCCTGTGTTTCAGCAGGCTGTGAGCAGCAGAAACATCTTATTGCAGAATCTGTTGGGAACCAACTGAAGGAGACCCCTGTGTATTTTTTTTAAAGGAAGCCATAGTTGTTTTTGTTTTGTTTTTTGTTTTTATAGCCAATTAACCTTGATCTAGGAAATGAAATTGTATTTGTATTGGTTTGGCTTCTTTTTGAATCAGTTACTTGGAAAGGAAGCACTTACCTATTCTGGACACAGGAGGACCTCCCCAAGTGCATTTGGTAAACAAGTCTTTGGTTCAATCAATAGGCAACTCACAAAAGAAGATATCTAAATGGCCAATAAATGTATAAAAAGAATCTCAACTCCATGAGTATTCAGGGAGATGTAAATTAAATGCACAATAAGATGACACAATAAATTCACAAGAAATGTTTAAAATTTAAAAGAATGACAATGTAGATGTTAGGAAGGTTGGTGAAAGTAAAAGTTGGAGCAATCATTTTGGAAAACAATTTGGAAGATTCCAATAGAGTTAAACATATGCTTCCCCTATGACCCAGCCAATCCCAGATATATGATTAAAAGAAATGAGAAAATATAGTCACAAGAAGGCTTGTAGGTGAATGTTGAGAGCAGATCTGGTAACAACAGTGAAGAGTTGAACGTAACCCTAATGTCTATTAAGAGGAGAAAGAAATGATACATGGGTGAATTTCAGAAATGTTACATTGAGCAAATGAAACCAAACACAAAAGATTGCATACTGTATAATGCTACTTATATAATTAAGAACAGACAAAATGAATCTATGATTATAAAAGCCACAATAATAGTTTCCTGTAGGTGAGGTGGAAGACATTGACTGAAAAGAGGCACCAGGGATCTTTCCAGGGTACTGAAATTCTTCTAGGTCTTGATCTGGGTGGTGACTACACAGGTAGTCAAATATTTGTGTATACAGGTAGGTATATAAAAATTTACTGAGCTATAACTTAAGATTTGTGCAATGTTTTCTAGGTAAATTATACCTCAGTTTAAAAAAAAAAACTTTTGTTCCCTCAATAAGGACAGATGAGGCCAGATTTATTTCCTCACATAGATACTGTCCTAGAAATACTGCTCTTCTCCTCAAAGCAATCTTCCCAGGCAAGCTGGACCCTGTTAGTACCACCTCACAATAAAGGAACATCTGCAGCCCAGACTGACTGGAATTTAATGGAGAAGTAAAAGGCAACACCACCTACATAAACAGCTTTCAAATATCAAAAGATTTCTATGTACCACACACAGTGTATGTCATGATTTTTGATTTTCAAAACCATCATGCAAGGCAGTTAATATTAACTACATTTTCTAGATGAGAAAACCAATGCTCACAGCAGTAAAGTAACTTTCCCAACTTAACACAACCACTAAGTGGTAGACCTGGGACTCAAACGGAGTTTCATTTGGACACAAATCCCAGATCTTTTTAATTTGTCCTGCCCCTTTTAGTGGGAGAAGTGCAGCAGGCCACATAACCCACCAGGAGATATGTCTTTACTTGTTCCCTTATGCTATTTTGAGGATGGTTTCACGGGCTTTGGATAAGGCTAGAGTGGGTCAGAGTGTAAGCACCTCAGGAGTGAGAGAAAGCTCCCTTGCATGAAGCGAGAAGAAATTAATGAATCGCCCAAGCTCCTGCTGGCAAAACATGGCCTTCACACCTGTTCAGAGGAAAAACGAGCAACAAAGCCTCCCCACCCCTCCCCGCACACACACGCATGGACACACACACACACAAACTCTAAAGTACAGCTTAAAATCTTTATGAGTGTGTTCCTAGGTGCTTCAGAGCATACGTACTTTTTTCATTTAAAAAATATGACGACAAAGTTTCCAACTATAATCCTTATTTTTCTCCACTCCAGGCTGCCAAGCATTCAGATCAAGGAATTTTTGTGTCTGAAATTGTTTCAAGCCAAATAGTTCCTTGGGGATGGATAGGTGTGATTAAATCTGGCAACTCTTATGAACCTTATGAAAAGGACACCGAAATTAATGTCATTATATTACCAATCTCTGTTATTCTACTCTTTGTGCCTTTAAAACAACTTTTAAAACATTATTATTAAAAATATATTGAGGCTTGGTGTAATTATAAACCCAGAGAAAAATAATGAAAACAAAATATACCAAGTACCCATTGTAATTTGAACATACCACTGCTGCTTAAATGTATATGCTAGAAAATACATAATAAAAGGCTTGATTTTTAAGTAAGGTTTATAATCTTTTGGTTATTATCTGGTGCTTAGGAAAACCCAATGGTAATAAGGAGCCCAAATTGAGTACTAACAATGTCTTCTGGCTTAGAAAAGCACAATAACAAAATACACAGAAGTGTGTCAAAAGCCTCATGCAAACAAATATGTAATCATTATACTAAGCTCACTACAAGTCTTATGAACTAAAATTGTGAATATGAGCCTGTCTTAGTCTTATATGAGCTATAACAAAATACCATAGACTGAGTGGCTTATAAACAACAGAAGAATATTTCTCACTGTTCTGGAATCCATGTATTCCAAGATTAAGGTATCAACAGAATCAACAGATTCAATGCCTCGTGAGCACCCACTTCCCCATAGATAACTGTTTTCTCACTAACATTATTGTGGCAGGAGGGGTGAGGGGTCTCTCTCAGACTTTTTTTATAAGGACCTTTTTATAGGGCCTTTTTAAAATAATCACATGTAGGAAGATTCTGCCCTCATGCACCCCCGAAAAGTCCTGCCAACCTCCTAATACTATCACTTTGGGGGTTAGAATTTCAACATATGAGTTTGGGGGAAAGGGGAACGCAAACATTCTGATCATAGCAGAACCAAACATATCTGAAGGAAAATCATCTAAAGTAAATCCTCCCATCAGACAAGTTTATGAAAATCAAATAATAAAATATAAATTGTGCTTATTTATTGGAAGTACTGTGTCACTAATCCCTGTAGATTTATGTTCTCAAAAAAAAAAAAAAACGTATGGGCTGCTATAAAAAAAATATAGCTCAAAAATTAGGTCTGCCATTTACCAGGTTTGTGAGATTGTGCGAGTCTTAATAGGTTTAAGACTCAGTTTCTTATCTACCTAACAAATGTGATAGTGAGGATGAAGGAAATTAAATGCATACAAAGATAAATGCAAAGGTGTTCTCATTCATTTGTGGGAGCTAAAAGTTAAAACAATTGAACTCATGGAGCTAGAGAGTAGAAGGATGGTTACCAGAGGCTGGAAAAGGTAATGGGGAGGTTGAGGAAAGGGGGAAGTGGGGATGGTTAAGAGGTTCATAAAACAGAATAAATAAGACCTAGTATTTGCCAGAAAAACAGGGTAACTATAGTCAAAAATAATTTAATTGTACATTTAAAAATAACCAAAAGAGTATACCTGGATTATTTATAACACAAAGGGTAAATACTTTAGGCAATGGATGCCCCATTTACCCCAATGTGATTATTAAGTATTGTATGCCTATATCAAAATATTTCATGTAACCCCAAAACATATACACCTACTATGTATCCCTTTTATTATTAATTTCTTTACAAAAAGGATAAATGCAAAGGAATATTACAGCTACAGCTGCTAACAATAAGAATGCTTTGTTTCAGCAAGAGCTGAAGATGTCCTTCGGAGCACAAAATACTAAAACCAGCTCCCTGATGGGTGAGTTGCAGCAGGCTTGCACATGAGACAGAAGACTACAAAATATTTTCTTTTTCTGATTTTAGCCTTCATCTCCTAGGACCACTTTATCTTTGACCTCCAAGATACTTTAGGCAAACGAGAAAAACGAGTGACTGCCTATCCTTAAAAACAAACCAGGAGATTTGAATAAATTAGAAATGTCTTTCACACTGTAATCTTCCACTTAGAATTTTAATTGCATTTTTGTACTGTATTTTAAATGGACATTATTTACAGCTGACACGAATCTGACCAGGTGAGTTGTAAGCTTCCAACATCCCACCAAAAGTTGATTCTTCCAAAATTTTGGAGCAATCTAGTATGCTTGGATAAAAACACAAAGTGTATGTTAGTTTGTAACAGAGTATTTTATTATTTTCTTCTCTTCCCTTCCCTTTTGCTTTTTCACTCCATCTTTGGAGATATATATATATATATACACATCTCAACACCTTTTCCATCTGTGGGCCACTGTGTGGTTTTATCTATTTTTAGACAATCTCTTTGGTCTCGCCTATGTGATCAACATATTTGATTACATAAGAATATCCCTACCTGAACCCAGACGTACCACTTCCCACAGATCCGGGAAACTACACACACAGAGACAAGAGGACATTAAAAATAAGCTGGCTGTATTGAGCTGGCCTGGCTCCTGCAACTTACAGGAACGAAGTGTCAGTTAGCAAGAACACTGAAAATTGCAGCCATTCATTCTCAGGCCATTTGACACTTTCAATCACCTTAGAGATCAATGGCTACACAAGGACAGACTGAAAGCTGTCACTGAGCTAGGAACCAAACCCGCAACCCTCCCTTTCCTCTATAAAAACCCATCAACTAGACTCACGGAGCCCAGGATGGAGGAGCACAGGTTACCTGGACTGAGAAAGTAGGGTATTTCCAAATGTCAGTATCTCATTAGCATGATTAGAAATAACTTATGCTTGACTAAATTTAGGTGACTCTTATTTCATGTTTAACGTGGCTGCACTGCTACTCTTGACCATGGCACATCCTGCCTGCAAGAGGGGACGAACATAGCTCTAGCCTCCCTGATGATTGGCTTGCATCTTTACTTATTAGTTATAATGATAGCTCCAGAAGGTGTATCGTGAAAACAGGCTCATGGGGGTAAAATGCTTCAGGTTATGAGTCACTGGTAAATAACTATGTGGTATATGTTTAGTTGCTTTCAGCTGAGAAACTGTATCTCTGGTAGTAATCTGATCCTTCTGATTCTTCTCCCTAGGAGTTTATTGACTGGACAGTGGGGGATTTCTGTGGGGATCAAGAGAACTAAATGGAACCCTCACATGGCTCAGACATCTTCTGATACCATTTTATAATAAATAGTGGAAGAGAAATTCTATACTCCACAAAGACAATGTGTTAGTTTCCCATTGCTGCTGTAACAAATTTCCACAAAATGAATAACTTAAAAATAATACAAATAGATATTACAGTCCTGAAAGAAATAAATCTAAACTCAGTTTTCATAGGCTAAGATCAAGGTGTTAGCAGAGCTGCATTCCTTCTGGAGGCTCTAGAAGAAAATCTTTCCTGTCCTTTCCTAGCTTCTAGAGCCTGTCTTCATTTTATGGTTCCTGCTTATGCATCACATCACCATTTTCCCTTGATATCACCTTCTCATCACCTTCTGCCTTTGTCCCAGATCTTCTTATCTCCCCTTTGTAAGGACCTCTGTCATTGCATCAGGGCCACCTGGATAGCACAGTGTACTCTCCCCAACTTAATCACATCTGCAAAGTCCCTTTGCTCTTCAAGGTAGCATAGTCACAGGTTCCAGGGATAAGATGGGAACATCTTTGGCAGTATATTATTCAGCTGGCCAGTCATCAAGCAAACATAGTCCATTTTATAAAACTGTTATTCTTCATTAAAATTACACATTTAAGTTTAAGAGAAAAACAATTTACATGGGTGACAGAGTTTGGCTTTGTGTCCCCACCCAAATCTCATCTTCAATTGTAATACCCAGGTGTTGAGGGAGGAACCTGGAGGGAAGTGATTGGATCATGGGGGCAGTTTCACCCATCCTGTTCTCATGACAGTGAGGGAGTTCTCACAAGATCTGATGGTTTTATAAGTGTTTGACAAGTTCCTCATTTGCTCACTTTTCTCTACCTGCTGCCTTGTGAAGAAGGTAACTGTTTCTCCTTCACCTTCCACCACGATTGCAAGTTTCCTGAGGCCTCCCCAGCCATGCGGAACTGCATCAATTAAACCTCTTTCCTTTATAAATTACCCAGTCTTGGGTACTTCTTTACAGAAGTGTGAAAACAGACTAATACAATGGCAGAATAAAATACTTGCATAGTAGACAAAACTCTCTGGACTGTTTACATACATAACACTAATAGAAAACTTTATACATTTTAATGGCCCTGCACTAATTAACAGGAAAGCTTCACTTTTAATAATGCTGTATTAATGCAACAAGAAAGCTATCTCACAGTTTTCAATTTTTTAAAGTTTGTATTTCTCTGATTGCTGAGATTGTATTTTATCTTATGTATAATGTCCATTTTGGTGTCCTTTACTGATGCTTTGCTTATGTTTTGTCTGCTTTTCTTTTGGGTTGTTCATTTTTTACTCATTGAATTATATGTGCTTTTATATGTTCTTAATATCGAACTTATTCAGTATTAGATATGTTGCAGATGCCACTTTTCAGTCTATAAATTAACCATTAAATTTATTCATAATATTTTATAGCAGAATTTCTAATATTAACTTGGTCAGATTTATCCATGTTTTCTCTACACTATGTGCAATGTACTATCTTTAAATAATCCTTTCTACCCTCAGGTCATCAAAATTTATCCTATGTTGATTTTGCAAACTTGAGATCCTTTTTTTTGTTTTTTAAAAATTATAACTATAATATTTTTATATGATCTAAGTAGTGACATAATTTTAAATCTGATAAGATACTCAACCAAATTTTCTAGTATTTCCCTAGGTGATTGTCTCCTTGGTAATTTGAACACCACCTCTAATTTGTGCAATTTTTCATATTTGCATCTGTTTTTTCTATATAATGTTCTGGTAATCTACTTGTCACTGTTTCCGCCACTGTATCTTTACAAAACAACAACAACAACAAGGTTTTACTATTGTAGGACTTGTCTCTTTTTTTCTGTTTCCCCCTTAAGAATTATTTCAACTTTTATTAGAATTTCAACCAAACACATTAATTTTAGAATTACTTTGTCAGGTTTCATGAAAAAACACTTAAAATTTCCACTGAAATTACAATGAATTTATAGATTAGCTTGAAGTGAATTACAACTAGTCTTGTCACTCCACAAATGTAGCTAATCTCTAAACTTATCTCCTTTTATATGTTTTAAAACCCTAAGAGGCTTGACATTGTCTTCATAAAATTTTTCAAATTTTAGATTGATTTCTCAGTACCCTGTCATTTGGTTGCTATTATTAATGAAATAGATTTTCCCACTACCCTTTGCAATTGGCTATTCCTGGTATATGTAAACAGTATTAAATATTATATATTGATCCTTTCTCCAAAAACTTTACTGAGTTAACACTAATTTATAAATTTGGCTAGTAAATTTCTTAGATTACAATGTACAACTTTTTATCTACAAATAATGATAATTGTATCCCCTCCTTTTAAATAGCCTGCCTGCCTTCTTTCCATTTTTTGCTTATTGTGTAGGATGTGACTACCAGTAAATTAAAGAACAATGGTGATGATGGTAGACCTACCCCTATTGTTTCTGATTCTAATTTGTCTTCTAAATGTAGACCACTAACTGTGATGTTGGTAGTTACCATGTATCAGATTGACATGATTTGACTCTGTGTCCCCATCCAAGTCTCATCTCAAATTGAAAACCCCATGTGTTGAGGAAGGAACCTGGTGGAGATGATTGGATCAAGAGGGCGGTTTTCCCCATCTGTTCTTGTGATAGTGAGTTCTTACGAGGTCTGATGGTTTAAAAGTGTGGCACCTCCCCTGTCTCTCTCGCCTGCTGCCATGTAAGACATGCCTTGCTTTCCCTTTACCTCCCGCCATGATTGTAAGTTTCCTGAGTCCCCCCCGGCCAGGCAAAACTGTGAGTCAATAAACATTTTTGTTTATAAATTACCCAGTCTCAAGTAGTTCTATAGAGCAGTGAGAAAAAGAACTAATACACAGATTACGGACAATGCTTTCTATTTCTGTTTGGGATGAGATTTTAACAAGTATGTTACTGGAATATATTAAAAGCCTTTTCCGTATCTATTTAGGAGATTACTGGACATTTTAGTACATTTCTTTTAATATATTAATGAAAAAAGTACATTTGTTTTTCATGTGAATTATCCTTATGATTGTGGGATAAAATCTACCTATTTATTTATTTATTGAATTTATTTTGATACAGAGTCTAGCTCTGTTGCCCGGGCTGGAGTTCAGTGGTACAATCGTGGCTCACTGTAGCCTTGACCTCTTGGGTTCAAGCAATCCTCCCACCTCAGCCTTCCTAGTAGCTGGGACTACAGGCATGTACTACCACAGCTGGCTAATTTTTGTATTTTTTTGTAGAGACAGGGTTTTGCCATACTTCCCAGGCTGGTCTCAAACTCATGGGCTCAAGCGATCCACCCACCTCAGGTCCAGGAAAGTGCTGGTATTACAGGCATGAGCCACTGTGCCTGGCATGTGTTTCTTTTAGACAATGTTAGATTTTAGTGGCTAGTGCATTGTCTAAGAATTAACATAAAATTTTTATCCTTTATACTCCTAGTTGGGTTTCGATATTAGTTTTATGATCCTAAAAAGAAGAGGATACATTTAGCAAATACTGTGACTGTTCTGTGAAGCCCAGTAAAGTCAAACTGTGAAGCTTACTGAAGTCTGAATGATTTTTTTATGTGGGATGAAAAACAGGAGGAAGAGAGAACAGAAAGTTTAACTAAGTCAGTAGTTCCCCAGCATTTGGTCTTATGACCATTTTACATGCTTATAAACTCTGAGGACTTTAAAAAGTCTGTTTCTGCTAGTTATATCTATGAATATTTGCTATATTAACTTTAGTCAGAGACTATCACTTATATAATACTGATTTTCTGGAATTTTTTGAGAATCTCTTTGTGGCCTTGTAATAAATAAGCTTATACAAAGCTTAATAGGCACTAAAAAAGAATGTATATTCTCTGTGTGTTGGATGAAAGATTTTATATACATTAATTTAAGCTTATTAATTTTGCTGTTCCATTATGGTATAGCCTTATAAACACTGTTGTCACTTTCTGTCTTCTTTATATGTTTCTAAATTTTCCAAAAGTATAATTATTTTCATTTTATATGTCATAAATCCTGGTTAGGTTGTTAAATGCATAAAAGTCTTGAGAGTTATATATATTCTTAGCAGATCTTTTCTTTTAACATAAAGTGGTGTTACACTTTCTTTTACATTTTTGGTTCATATGTACTAGACACTTCAGCTCTTTATTTTAAAAATTTCTCTAACCTTAGATTTTAGTTGTCACTTTTATTAACTCCATATAGCTAATTCTTTTTTAATCTTATTTAATGCTCTGTTTTAATAGGTGAATTTAGTGATTTTACTTTTATTGTATTACTGATATATTGGACCTTGACTGAATCTCCAAGCAGTTGTTGTAGCCTTTACTTCCACAGTGTGTACAGAAATACCAATACACCATTTCCTAGGCCAATATTTTCTCATTTGCACATCTCCTATTGTTTATTATCCAAGCTTCATATAATATATATACACTTCTCAATAAAATGCCTTGTCAATTGTTTGCATAGAATAAAATTATGTTTCATCCACAAAACTCATACAATGTTTTTAACAAAATTAAGTAGGGGAGAAATCTAGAGTTATTTTTCATATAAATTATGAAATGGGTTGACCTTGTCACTACAGATGTTCTGAAAAGCATTTGGAATGTCAAAAAAGCAGTTTCACATCCTGGATGTCAATGGCACTGAGAAGGCAACTTGTACATGTTACTGTGTAGAAGACTACTGTTTGTTAGCAACTGTATTAAAATTCATAAGCAATATGTATAGCATGACTTATTATTTAAAAGCACATTGCCTTGATCTGTCTAATGTTGACAGTGGGGTGTTAAAGTCTCTCATTATTATTGTGTGGGAGTCTAAGTCTCTTTGTAGGTCTATAAGGACCTGCTTCATGAATCTGGGTGCTCCTGTATTGGGTGCATATATATTTAGGATAGTTAGTTCTTCTTGTTGAATTGATTCCTTTACCATTATGTAATGACCTTCTTTGTCTCTTTTGATCTTTGTTGGTTTAAAGTCTGCTTTATCAGGGACTAGGATTGCAACCCGTGCCTTTTTTTGTTTTCCATTTGCTTAGTAGATCTTCCTCCATCCCTTTACTTTGAGCCTATGTGTGTCTCTCCTTGTGAGATGGGTCTCCTGAATACAGCACACTAATGGGTCTTGATTCTTTATCCAATTTGCCAGTCTAGGTCTTTTAATTGGAGCATTTAGCCCGTTTATATTTAAGGTTGATATTGTTATGTGTGAATTTGATCCTGCCATTATGATGTTAGAAAGTTAACAAGGATATCCAGGAATTGAACTCAGCTCTGCACCAAGCAAACCTAATAGACATCTACAGAACTCTCCACCCCAAATCAACAGAATATACATTCTTCTTAGCACCACATCACACTTATTCCAAAATTGACCACATAGTTGGAAATAAAGCACTCCTCAGCAAATGTACAAGAACAGAAATTATAACAAACTGTCTCTCAGACCACAGCGCCATCAAACTAGAACTCAGGATTAAGAAACTCACTCAAAACCGCTCAACTACATGGAAACTGAACAACCAGCTTCTGAATGGCCACTGGGTACACAACAAAATGAAGGCAGAAATAAAGATGTTATTTGAAACCAATGAGAACAAAGATACAACATACCAGAATCTCTGGGACACATTTAAAGCAGTGTGTAGAGGGAAATTTATAGCACTAAATGCCCACAAGAGAAAGTAGGAAAGATCTAAACTTGACACCCTAACATCACAATTAAAAGAACTAGAGAAGCAAGAGTAAACACATCCAAAAGCTAGCAGAAGGCAAGAAATAACTAAGATCAGAGCAGAACTGAAGGAGATAGAGACACACACACACAAAAAAAACGCTTCAAAAAAATCAATGAATCCAGAAACAGATTATTTGATGAAGATCAACAAAATTGATAGACCGCTAGCAAGACTAATAAAGAAGAAAAGAGAGAAGAATCAAATAGATGCAACAAAAAAACATAAAGGGGATATCACCACCGATCCCACAGAAATACAAACTACCATGAGGTAATACTATAAACACCTCCATGCAAATAAACTAGAAAATCTAGAAGAAATGGATAAATTCCTGGACACATACACCCTCCCAAGGCTAAACCAGGAAGAAGTGGAATTCCTGAATAGACCAATAAGAGGGTCTGAAATTGAGACAATAATTTATAGCCTACCAAGCAAAAAAAGGCCAGGACCAGACGAATTCACAGCCAAATTCTACCAGAGGTACAAGGAGGAGCTGGTACCATTCCTTCTGAAAGTATTCCAACCAATTTTCCAACCAATTATCCCTAACTCATTTTATGAGACCAGCATCATCCTGATACCAAAGTCTGGCAGAGACACAACAAAAAAAGAGAATTTTAGAC
Source organism: Chlorocebus sabaeus (assembly GCF_047675955.1). Classification (NCBI taxonomy): domain Eukaryota; kingdom Metazoa; phylum Chordata; class Mammalia; order Primates; family Cercopithecidae; genus Chlorocebus; species Chlorocebus sabaeus. Next base: position 67,938,572 of record NC_132918.1, read on the forward strand.
CAATATCCACGATGAACATTGATGCAAAAATCTCCAATAATATACTGACAAACCAAATCCAGCAGCACATCAAAAAGCTTATCCACCATGATCAAGTGGGCATCTTCCCTAGGATGCAAGGCTCGTTCAACCTATGCAAATCAAAAAACGTAATCCAGCATATAAACAGAATCAAAGACAAAAACCACATGATTATCTCAACAGATGCAGAAAAGGCCTTTGACAAAATTCAACAGCCCTTCATGCTAAAAACTCTCAATAAATTAAGTATTGATGGGACGTATCTCAAAATAATAAGAGCTATTTATGACAAACCCACAGCCAATATCATACTGAATGGGCAAAAACTGGAAGCATTCCCTTTGAAAACTGGCACAAGACGGAGATGCCCTCTCTCACCACTCCTATTCAACATAGTGTTGGAAGTTCTGGCCAGGGCAATCAGGCAAGAGAAAGAAATCAAGGGTATTCAGTTAGGAAAAGAGGAAGTCAAATTGCCCCTGTTTGCAGATGACATGATTGTCTATTTAGAAAACCCCCTCATTTCAGCCCAAAATCTCCTTAAGCTGATAAGGAACTTCAGCAAAGTCTCAGGATACAAAATCAATGTGCAAAAATCACAAGCATTCTTATACACCAGTAACAGACAAACAGAGCCAAATCATGAGTGAACCCCCATTCACAATAGCTTCAAAGAGAATAAAATACCTAGGAATCCAATTTACAAGGATGTGAAGTACCTCTTCAAGGAGAACTACAAACCACTGCTCAGTGAAATAAGAGGACACAAACAAATGGAAGAACATTCCATGCTCATGGATAGGAAGAATCAATATCATGAAAATGGCCACAATGCCCAAGGTAATTTATAGATTCAATGCCATCCCCATCAAGCTACCAATGACTTTCTTCACAGATTGGAAAAAACTACTTTAAAGCTCATATGGAACAATAAAACAGCCCACATTGCCAAGACAATCCTAAGCCAAAAGAACAAAGCTGGAAGCATCACGCTGCCTGACTTCAAACTATACTATAAGGCTACAGTAACCAAAACAGTATTGTACTGGTACCAAAACAGAGATACAGACCAATGGAACTCAACAGAGCCCTCAGAAATAATACCACACATCTACAACCATCTGATCTTTGATAAACCTGACAAAAACAAGCAATGGGGAAAGGATTCCCTATTTAATAAATGATGCTGGGAAAACTCTATAGCCATATGTAGAAAGCTGAAACTGGATCCCTTCTTTACTCCTTATACAAAAATTAATTCAAGATGGATTAAAGATTTTAATGTCAGACCTAAAACCATAAAAACCCTAGAAGAAAACCTAGGCAATACCATTCAGTACATAGGCATGGACAAGGAGTTCATGTCTACAACACCAAAAGCAATGGCAACAAAAGTCAAAATTGACAAATGGGATCTAATAAAACTAAAGAGCTTCTGCACAGCAAAGGAAACTACCATCAGAGTGAATAGGCAACCTACAGAATGGGAGAATATTTTTGCAATGTACCCATCTGACAAAGGGCTAATCTACAAAGAACTACAAAGAATCTACAAAGAACTCAAACAAATTTACAAGAAAAAAACAAACAGCCCCATCAAAAAGTGGGTAAAGGATATGAACAGACATTTCTCAAAAGAAGACATTTATGCAGCCAACAGACGCATGAAAAAGTACTCATCACCACTGGCCATCAGAGAAATGCAAATCAAAATCACAATGAGATACCATCTCATACCAGTTAGAATGGCGATCATCAAAAAGTCAGGAAACAACAGGTGCTGGAGAGGATGTGGAGAAATAGGAACACTTTTACACTGTTGGTGGGACTATAAACTAGTTCAACCATTGTGGAAGACAGTGTGGTGACTCCTCAAGGATCTAGAACTAGAAATACCATTTAACCCAGCCATCCCATTACTGGGAATATACTGAAAGGGTTATAAATCATGTTGCTATAAAGATACATGCACACGTATGTTTATTGCGGCACTATTCACAATAGCAAAGACTTGGAACCAACCCAAACGTCCACCAATGATAGACTGGATTAAGAAAATGTGGCACATATACACCATGGAGTACTATGCAGCCATAAAAAAGGATGAGTTCGTGTCCTTTGTAGGGACATGGATGAAGCTGGAAACCATCATTCTCAGCAAACTATCACAAGGACAAGAAAACAAACACCGCATGTTCTCACTCATAGGTGGGAATTGAACAACGAGAACACTTGGACACAGGAAGGGGAACATCACACACCAGGGCCTGTCGTGGGGTTGGGGGAATGGGGAGGGATAGCATTACAAGATATACCTAATGTAAATGACGAGTTAATGGATGCAGCACACCAACGTGGCACATGTATACACGTGTAACAAACCTGCACGTTGTGCATATGTACCCTAGAACTTAAAGTAAAATTAAAATAATAAAAAATAAAAACATATTGCCATATTGTGCACATTTTAGGAAACTGTTAAGTTCACAGGTAAAAGACAATAACTTAAGTAGGAAATAGCTTTCCAATTAGCAAATTGCCTAAAATGTGGGCAAAACATCTGATTTTTAAAAACAGATTACCGATATTAGGTAACAGATGTTTGTATTCAGTCATGATATTTCAATCGCTCAAAGTGGCTTCGTTTCACATTCAGTGCTGTAGTTTTGTAATCCACTAAAATAACGGTATCCCAAAATGTTTCTTTTCTAACTTCTGACCTCTGCTATTTGTTTTAACAAATTTTATTATATTTTATCTCACTTGGTTAGTAAATCACCTTGAAAAAGTGTGAAATTGTTTAAAAAATGAAATGAAAGCTAAGGAAGCCTTTTTAAAAAAGAAACTGAGAAGCTGTGCTTTTATATAGGAAATTTAAACAAAAGAGCTTGAAATTCTGTAAGAGACACTAGAATAAGTGAAGTAGAATTTATACAAGATACATTTAACATTTCGTTATATGATGCATAGATTTTGAAATATTTCCACTATATCTTAAAAAACTGTACAAAGAGAATGAAAATTAGATTCTAGACATAATATCAAGTAAAAATAATGTAGTTTCAAATGTTGATTATAGACTGCTAGAAGACAACAAGATTGAGTATCTTCATGAACTTGGGTAAGAAAAAGATACCTTAAACCGGAAGACAAAAAGTAAAAACTACAGTTCAATAAAATCAATGAATTGAACTACATTAAATTTAAGAACCATCGATTATTAAAAAGACACCATTGATACAGGGAAAAAAAAACTGACAATGTGAAAGAAGAGATTTACAACAAATATAATTGGTAAAAGAGTTGTATGCAGATTATGTAAAGAATTCCTTCAAATGGACAAAACAATGAAGTCATTTAAAAAGAAAGTAGGAAAATATTTGAACAAGTGTTTCACAAGAAAAGGATTTCAAAATTTCACAAATGTATATATAAACATCCATGATCCAGTTAAAGCCAATGGTTATATGAGGGCAAGTCTTATTCTGGGGATTCTCAAAGAGTTTTCTCTATTTCTAAAAGAGATGCACAGAAAGATGAAAACATTCTGTAGATGAATGGTGGTGATGGCTGCACAACCACAAACAATATGAACATACTTAATAACACTGAAATGTACACTTAAAATTAAGATAGTAAATTTTATGTGCATTTTTTTCACAATAAAATTGGGAAAAAGAGAGCTACACAAAAAGAAAAAAAAAAAACACTAAAAAATGCCCAACTTCACTAGTCATGAGGACACTGTGAATATAAACCCTAACAAATATATATCTGCAAGAATTACTAAATATTTAAAATTTAGAAACCCTAAATTCAGGCTGGGCATGGTGACTCACGCCTGTAATCCCAGCACTTTGGGAAGCCGAGGTGGGTGGATCACCTGATTTCGGGAGTTCCAAACCAGCCTGACAAACATGGAGAAACTCCATCTCTACTAAAAATACAAAATTAGCTGGGTGTGGCGGCACATGCCTGTAATCCCAGCTGAGAGAGGGAGAGAGAGAGAGAGAGAGAGAGAGAGAGACAGAGAGAGAGAGAAAGGAAGGAAGAAGGGAAGGGAAGGGAAGGGAAGGGAAGGGAAGGGAAGGGAAGGGAAGGAAAGGGAAGGGAAGGGACTCAATTCATTGCTAGTAGGAGTACAAATTAGCACAATCACTTTAGAAAAATATTTTTGTAGAATCTAAGCTGAATACACAAGTATCCAATGACCTAGTAGTTCAAATCCTACATATATGCCCAATAGAAATGTGTGTGTGTATATATGTAAATATGTGTGTGTATATTATAAGCTCTTTCTACACACAGACACACACATACATATATAAATAAATATGTATATATACACACATACACATATATACAAATGTATATTCTGGTACATATGCACACATATATGTGTGGATATACATATGAATGAGTACCAAAAGGCATGTACAAGAATACTCATACTAGAAACATTGAAAATATCCTCATAAAGTACAAATTGTGATATAGTTACACGATGAAATACAATGTCAGTAAAAAGAATAAACTGTTGCTACACAAAATGAAACAGATGAATCTCATGAACCTAATTGAATGAAAGAAATCAAAACAAAAGAAAACACTGTATAATTCTATTTATATAAACTTAAAAATGGCAAAGCATCTATGGTATTTCTATGGTATCAGAATAGTCATTATCTTTGGGTAGGAAGAAAAGTATAGTCATCGAGAAGGGGCACAAATAGACTTGCGGGATGCTGATAGTGTTCTGCTAGTATTCTGCTTCTTGACTGGTGTCTTAGCGTTGACTGTTCTTGAAAGTAGACCCTGAAATAGGGATTCAGATGCATGTAATTTGAGAGTTGATCACATAAAGTACAAGTGAGGACATGGAGAAGGTAAGACAGGGAAGAGGGGAAAGCAAGGAATGTTGCACAATGAGCCGATGCCACTGCAAACAGTATGGGTTTATTCTCGCTGCTGTTAACTCTCTGAGAACCATGTGGAACAGGTTTGTCCTGCTCATGTTTCACCGGAGGATGAGGATGGAAGATGAGGATGAGGATGAGGAAGATGAGCAGTCTGTGCCACTTAGGACCAGACTCCCATCCTGTTGTTTGAGGGTTGCCCCATGGGAATTAATCACCCACGTCCTCTTTTTATCAACAGTTTTTCATGGTGAGAAAGTGCAAGACCCCGTCTTTCCCACATGCAGTTGAATCCAGGTGGGCTGCAGGGCTATGATGCGTCGGTGATGCCTGTTACAGGCTGTGTGCTTATTGCCTGGCTGTGACAATGTCTTGTGCCATCTCCTTATGACTAGTACACTTTTATGTATAAATGTTACACTTCAATAAGAGGTTTATTTAAATATTGTTCAAGGAAAATGTATGAACTATGAATGCAGTGTCATTCCAGGAAAAGGATAATAACTGAGATGCCTTACACTTAAGAGCAAATCCTTCTCCCAACTACTCTGGCTCAAGTTTCAGGGTGATTCAATCAGCTAGTGTTTGTCTCAATGACCACAGCATCTCAGAGTCCCTTACATGACAAAGTTTTGGCAATATGGAGAATGATGCTGGCCATGCAATTCAGCATATGCTTAAAAATATAATTATTCACTCAGTCACTCCCTTGTTCATCGAGTATTGAATGCTCGCTGAGTGAGTATTCAATTGACCATGCAGTTGGTCAAACACTGCATGTGGTTCTGGTGATAAAATGATGAGCAAGTTCTTCCCCTACCTTCAAGGAATTCATAGACCAGTAAGGAGGGGAGATATGTCACCAATTAAATATGACAGAAATAGTTTAGAAATAAAACAGCAAGGCTGGGTGTGGTGACTCATGCCTGTAATCTCAGCACTTTGGGAGGCCAAAATGGGTAGACTGCTTGAGCCCAGAAGTTTAAGACCAGCCTGGGCAACATGGCAAAATCCTGTCTCTACAAAGAAAAAAAAAATATACAAAAATTAACTAGACATAGTGGGGGATGTCTGTAGTCCTAGCTACACAGGTGGCTGGGGCAGGAGGATCACTTGAGCCCAGGAGGTTGAGGCTGCAGTGAGCCATAACTGCACCACTGCACTCCAGCCGGAGCAATACAGCAAGACCCTGTGGGAAGGAAAGGCAAGGGGAGGGGAGGGGAGGGGAGGAGAGGGGAGGGAAAAGACAAACAGGCGGGCAAGAAGGAAGAACAGCAGCATAAGCAAAGTTCCCTGAGCATCAGTTTTGTCCAAGAAGTTTGGGAATGGCATTGCAGAGACACTTGAAGGAGGAGAAGGATTTCGGTGAGATGAAAAAAGCAGGCAAAGAAGACAAATGTAAACAAAGACATGAGGCTTCAGGTGCTTTCAAATGAAGGGGGATGTAATCGAGTATGGCCAAACTCTGCATGGTGGTATGAGTGGTGGGGAAATGAGTAATGGAGCTGATATGGTAGGGATAGTCAGATGGTAAGAGGCCTGAAACTGTACATTATTGTAACCAAGATTTATTTTATAGATAATGTAGAATCTAGAAAAAGTTTTATAAGTAAGTGAGGAAGTGACATCAGCAAACCCTTGTCTTAATGAACAGAGACATTAAGTGGAGGATAACTTGGCATGAAGAAAATCTATAGACAATGAGATCAGCTGAGAGGCTATCGAAATACTTCAAGGAAAGGCAATATGGTCATCTATTTAGTAAGTCTAGAGGTAATATCTCTATAAACGTGTAAGTTTTATCATTTATGTGTAGTCCTAGCCCCAGACAGACTATAATGTGCTATTCAAGAAATAAGCACCCTTGTCAGACAAATAAAGAGAAAAACAGCCCTTTCTAGGAACCTAAAATATATTTACAGAAGTGAGACAAGGCAAGGAAGCACAATTTAAACACCCTGATACAAAATCCTGTAAAACAATAAAAGAGAAAATGAGTAAATAAAACAAAGCTTAATGTATAAGGAACCAATAAAGCTATTTCTAGTGACTAAGGTATTAAATTCACACACACACACACACACACACACACACACACAATCAAATTTGTTTAAGAAAAAATTTCTTGGTGCAGGTTTTGTTTTTCCAAAAACGGAAAGGTCTAAAATACAATTAATAGCAGATTAACAAGTCAAAAAAGCACAGGGCTTTGCACAGAATTTCAGGAATGTCTAACTTGTATGTACAAAATGTATAGACCAAATAAAAGAAAACAAATTACCAATATTCTTTGGGGAAAAAAGTTGAATTTCCAATAAATAGAAGGATTTTCTAGGGGAAAAAATAAGTACATGGAGCAACTCTAGAAGGGGAAAAGGATTCTTAACAAAGTTGTTAAAAATCATAAGAATGTACACACATAAACTACCTGTATATTCAACAGGTACTTCTCACACACCTTTTATTTGCCAGGCACCGTTCCAGAGCTGGAGAGACAGCAATGAATGAAACAGACACAAATCCCTGCCTCATGAAACACACATTACCATCCACTTTGCAATCAATCCATTCCTTACATTTCTAAACCACAGCCTGATCTCACCCCCTGCTCAAACCCTCCAGGGGTATGCCAGCATGACCCCTCACTATTCTCTATGCAGCCCAGCCAGAGCAAGCCTTCCCATACCTCTCTGATCTCATTTTCTCCCATCTATTTCCTTGCTTTCAATAATCCCACTATGCTAGCCTTCTTTATGCTCTTCAAATACTTCAAGCTTCTTTCTATTTTAAAGCTCTATCTCTTGCTTTTCCCTCTGCCTGGCAAGACTTGCCCCAGATATTCACATGATGCTGCCTAAGCCCTGCAGACTCAGCTCAACTATTCTCTCCTTGGTAACATTTTCTGGACTCCACAAGCTCAGAGCACTTAGCACTTTAAACTTATTTTATCATCTCCTGTAAGCTCCGCAAGAGCATGGAGCATGACTATCACATTCAACAGTGGAGATGCCCAGTGCCTGTAAGTGCTTGACAAATAGTAGATGTTCAAAAAGAACTGCTGTTAAATGAGCGAGTATAGGTGCATATGGTTTAGCGAGAGAAGGTCACTTGAAAATTGCAACTTAGCCAATTGCACAGCCATGAACATTTAAAGAAAAATAAGCTCTTTCTACCAATTCATGTTGTTTGTGCTATGCCTATATGTGGCAGGTTCTCAAATCAACAACGGGTATTTGGTGGCAGAATGGCAGTGGTGATTTTGGTGATGATGATGATGACTAAATGAGTTTTATTGCACTGTCCCCTCAGATAACAAGTCTGTACACAGGCCAAAAACCTCAACCAACCAACCTCCATCTAATGGTCAGAAAAGATAGAAAGTAAATTATTTTCTGTCCTGAATTTTAATTGTGACTTGCAGTGTACATGTATTTCACCTTTACCTTCTCTAAGCGCAAGGCACTGTCAGTTTTCCTCAGCAGCTTGCTGCAATGAAATGTGTATGGCTATGCATATATATATTCATTCATCAGGGTTTTGAGTGAAACTCCAAGTTTTATTTACACTCACAAACCTTCTACAAATTTGTAAAGCCACAAAACTCAAGGCTGACTCTAAACTCTTTAGATATGCCATTCAAATTTGGTGGCAATCCAAGTTCGGGTCATGTTTATGTGGCCTTTTAGTCCCAGCAATATTTAAACTTCAAATGCTGAGCATCATATGTTCAAGCATGATGCAGTGCAACCTGAACCTGGAAACAACAACAACAACAACAACAACAACAACACTCCAGTGCCTTTGATTGTCCTGTTGATTGCAAAGTGATGAACCCATGTACATTGACTTTTCAATCAACCACTTTTTGTCTCAGTCGGCTCAGAAAGAGAACTTCAGCTAAATAAACATTTCTGACAATTGACCTGTAGTGCGACAAGATGCTCATAAAAGAAAAAGGAAAAGATACATTTAAACTGCCTGTTAGCTTTTCTTTTTCTGATAGAAAGTAAAGCTTTGGATACTCTGAGAATGATTCCAATTTGTACATACTGGTGGTAGCAGAAAATAAAGCCAAACTATAAGGGAGTTCAAAATGTTATTCATTTTAGATTTAAAAATCAAGGACATCAGGAAGGAATGAAAATAACTCACTTGTATAGAGGCAGTGAAAACAACATTCATGTCACAGATATAGGCATTTCCATCTCCACCCTCCTCATTACTCAGGCTGAAAAATGGAAGAATGAGGCTATCTTACCCAGGCTGAACTCTTCCTTGCAGCTAGAGAAGGGGAGACAGTGGTGGAACTAGCTGTGTCAAGCTAGCTGTGTGACCTTGGGTAGGTCACTTCATGGTTGCACCTCACTTGTCCCAGCTATGAAATGCGGAGGTGGAGATGAGCACCATAGTTCCTGTTAATTCTAACAGTTTGCTTTCCACAACCTGCAGAAAAACATAAGGGAAAACAACTTGATAGTTGTATTCTCTGTTTCCAACACAAGTAATTCATGGATCTCTTAAATTCAAATTGAAAAAGAACAAATAGGATTTCACCCCTTCTCCCTATTCCTAGTTTTCCCAATAATGTGTTTTAAATCTATTTCCATATCTTTCAGGACCCAAGGATATTTCTTCCTAATTTCCACCTTCCAAATTTGCTACTTCATGGCACTTACTTTTTAATGAGTAAGTTTCTGCTTTCTTCTGAAGTCATCTGAGAAGGTGAGGTCAGAGAACCAAAAGATATCACTTATTCTCTTAGGAATCTGAGACTATAAATATTTTGTTACGGGTGCAGTTTCTTTTAACCTAAAGTTTAGATCATATTAAATAGAGAGTATCTGCCTTAAAACAGCTTCATATGTGACTCCTATATGTATAACCCTTTTCTTTTTAACTTGAAACTGTAGTACTCACCAAAGCTCACATTTACCATTGCCAAAAGATTGCTCCTTAAGTATGCTTTCCATATTGGGACACATAAGCCAATCTACAGCCATATGTATACAATGCAAGCACTTATTTCATAATTACTTTTTAATTTTACAGATCTTCTTCAATTTGTGAATTTCCTTTGCTTTGCTGTACTTGAAATGGACAGCACATGCATGGCCCATAAAATTGAAAACCAAAAAAAGTCAATGAATTCTGTTTTTTGGGAAATGAATGCTTGATGGTTTGAGTCAACAAGAATCAAGAATAAAAGATTCTGAATCTACTTCCCTGTGAGATAAAATGGTCCCATTCCACAGTGAGTGCTCTCCTCCAAGTCAACCAAAAAGATACTTGAAGCCAATGAATAGTGCTAGGCCTATAAAATCAATGATGATAAGAAACCTGTTGTGCTAATGCAGGAAATAGGAAAATTTTTATTCTGTTGTTTTAGAATCAGATGATGTAAATTCCTATACCTCCACAATACACAGTTAAAACAGGCTTGGTGACATTGATACCACAAAATTTTTTCACCAAACAAGAGAACTGGGCAGGCCTAGTATCATATTCGGCCATAGTTCAGTCATAAAGGAATTTGGAAAAAACTCTAAGTTTGGTCAAGATATTGAAACCTTATGCTATAATAAGTATCACTGAAACTGACAAACATTACACACATTACACATATCCTAGAACTAAAAGTTTCTTTCACGGTTTGAATTATTGGATCCAAAAATCTTAGCATTGAAATTCTTAATGAAATGGAAAACTAACGAACTGCTGAAGATTTTTGAAAAGAACTAAGCATGAAAACTACGCTTTAGCTAACGTAAAACTTTTCAGTATTTTCCTAGATATAGATACAAGTAAAATAAGCAATGCCAGCATTCTGGAGAAAAGTTCTTCCCTTCTCTGTTGCTATTCCTACTTTATCGCCTTCATAGAAACTTACTTTCTCTGACATTGTCAGATTTGCTTACCTATTCCATGTATAATATCTATCTTCCCCTAATAAAATATAAGCTCCATGAGGACAGACACATAATATCTCTCATTAACCATCATATCCACAGCAAACATTTGAAAATAAAATAATTGAATAGATGAATGAACAAATACGTGAGGTAAAATTTGAATGTAGTACAAAGTTTCTTGACATGATGAAGCATGCCTCTATTGCTACAAATAAAAATAAGTAGAAATACAAATAAGTAGAATAAATAAGAAAAGAGTCATCTTTAATAAAAACTTTCTAGCATTTTAAGGAGTCTCAAATAACTTGTACAAAAAAGTTATGATTATCCAATAATATGTTGGATAATACAGTACTACATAAATGTATTGTGCATTATAATTTAAATACTTGGTGGTATATGATTAAAGTATTCTTTAAAAAGCAAATATTTCTGTTTGACTTGTTTTCTGATCAACTATTCTATTTAAATAGTGTGAAATGGGCTTTTAGAACCTAAGTACAGTGTACATAACATCAACATCAGCTGTTTCAGAAATAAAAATTCAATTTACCATTGTGGGACTTAATTCAGTAGTTTCTGATGTTTTAAATTAGGGATTTCTTATTTATAGATTTTTTTCCTACTTTTTCCATTAACATGATTCTATTCATGTTATACATTTTTATAACTATCATTGCACTGTATCTTAAATTATGGTAGGTAACAATGAAAGTATAACTAGATAAATTAGACAACATCAAAATTTAAAATTTCTTCATCAAAGGACACAATCAACAGAGTGAAAAGGCAACCCATGGAATGGAAGACAATATTTATAAATCGTATATCTGCAAATCACCAAATAAATGAAGAGCTCTTACAACTCAAAAACAAATAGTTTAAAAATGGACAAAGGACGTGAACAGACTTTTCTCCAAAGAAGATATACAAATGGCCAAGAAGTAGATGAAAAGAGGCTCAACATCATTTTCATTAGGAAAATGCACAGCAAAACCACCATGAGTTACTACTTATACCCATTAGTACATCCACTATGAACAACAACAACAAAAACAGGAGATAACAAAGGACGACGAGGATGTAGAGAAATTGAAACCCCTATACATGATTGGTGGGAATGTAAAATGGTATAACCGCTATGAAAACCAATACAACAGTTCCTCAAAAATGTAAAAATTACCATATAATTTAGCAATTCCGCTTCAAGGTATATGCCCAAAATAATTAAAAGCAGGGTTCCAAAGGAGACTGTACACCTGTGTTCATAGCAGCATTATTCACAATAGCCAAAGGGCGGAAGTAACCCAAGTGTCCATTAACGGATGGACACATAAAATGTAGTATATACACGCAATTGGTTTAGCCTCAAAAAGGAAGAAAATTCTGATACATGTACGTATCACATAAAGTCAGCTCTATGTATCAGCATGTATTTGTTACCCATTATCGGACTTTGGTTTCTTTAGGTCATGTGTAATGTTTATCTATTAAAAATAATGCTGCTATCTATTAAAAATAATGCTGCAGTAAATATTCTGATGACTTAAGCCTTTCTCCATATTTCGTATTTGATTTAACCTTAGGCTAGCTTCTCCTCAGGGGCTAAATTAGTAGGTCATAGATTACAAACATGTTTGAAGTTCTCTACTCGTAAGAATTTATTTTTGTGTTAAATTGAGGCTTAGGAAATTTGTCAGGACTTGCTGGCTACAGGCAGTATCAAATATTAGATAAATATACCTGTAATAGTTTTTCAGTATTTCCAGAAGATACTGTATTTTGAATTTAAAAATCTTTAATCAACCTTTTATATAGAAACTATATTTTGATAGAATTGTTATTAAAGATATGCATCAAGTTATGCAATGTTATTTATAAAGACTCTTGTGGTGAGAGCTACAGGTGCCTTATGGTCAGAAAAATATCTGCCTCTTTTTTGATTTTGCTACCAGGCAGCACCAACTTGGGCCTATTTTTGTGCTTAATGACTGCCATGTTCTTGGCTCAGAGTTTTGTTACAATATTTCCCTGTCTTCCCTTTCTTACCTTGGAGGATAGAGATGGGAACTACAGACCACGAACTATGCAGGAAATTTTATATACATTATTCCATACAATGTGCTTGGCAGCTGTGTATTATGTTTTCTCATATTCCCTTTCCACCTATAAAACTGATGCACAGAGTTTGAGTGGCTTGACTTTTATTATATAGTGATTCTTGGCCTTATGATACTCAAGTTTTTATTGTAAGTTACTCCAGGAGGCATAAATAATGTAAACTAGTATTTTCAACATCAAAACATCATTTGATTTAATGCTGAGCACTAAAGACTAGTAGAATGTTACAGCCAGAAGAAAATCAATCATCTTTTCAACCCCATCCTTTGACAAGCAAAGGCCCAAACAGGTGACCTAAAGGACCCATAGCATATAACTGGCTCTTAGCTACATTTCTGGGTCTTCTTTTTCAAAAGAGAATAAAATTATCTTTTGTAGCTCATTTTCACTTCCTGTGCAAGAATCTCATTGCGTATTAGTCTCAGGATGCATGTATTACTCCCAAGGAAAGAATGAAAGTGAGATTTAAACAAATTAATAAAATCAGTTTGTACTAGAGTATAATGCAACTACATGAATAACAGACATTCAAACTTTATGTGCAAAAGTCTTTCTTCTATTCTGCAATAAATTTTACATTATCCAATGTTATAATAATATCTCTATTCTCCAGGCTTCTTAGCTGTTTTATTCATTTATATCCTTGAGAAAAAGGGACAATTTAAATTGATACAATTTAACCTACTTCTAGAATTTATCCTAAGGAAATAAACAGAAAATGTACCAAATAAATATGCATAAAAATGTTAATAATAGTATTTATTTTCTTTCATTTAATTACAGTATTTTAAAAGGGAGAAAAATAGGAATCATGTAAAATCTCAAGCAATAAGATTATTTAAATAATGACACATCACACAAAGGAGTCCTGAAAAGCAATTAAAAATCATGATGCCAAACTATATTTATTGACATGGATAAAGGATAAGCCCATTTATCTAAACAAATGGACACTGCTATATATTTTTAGGCCTATCAATGTATCTTCAAAGAAACTCTAAAACACACTGTGAATTGTCTATAAGAGGACTATGAAAGAGTTGCCTCTATTTTTTATGTTTCTCTTTTTTCCTGAGACAGGATCTCACTCTGTAACCCAGGCTGGAGTGCAGTGGTCCAATCATGGCTCAGTGCAGCCTCAACCTCCCAGGCTCAAGTGATCCTCCCACCTTAGCCTCTTGAGTAGCTGGGACTACAGGTGTGTGCCACCACACTCGGCTAATTTGTTAAATCTTTTTTGTAGAGATGGAGTCGCACTATGTTGCCCAGGCTTGTCTCAAACTCATGAGCTCAAGCAATCCTCAAATTTCAGTCTCCCAAATTGCTGGGATTACAGGCATGTGCCACTGTACCTGTTCTTCTTTATACCCCATAAAACTTTTCTATTTTTTTTCCATTTCTGTTTCTCTGTTGTCTTCTTGTAATTATATAAAGAGCAGATATTAGTTTATAAAAAGTAAAAAGACAATAAATCTACTTTTATCCAGATAAAATTATATTATTAAAAACCTATCTAAAATTAACTTACCATATTATCAAATTACAATGAACTTGGTTTGAAAAATCCCAAGTAGTAATCACAGATTTTTACAAACACAATACACTAAAAAAGTCAATGAGGCCAATAAATAGTTAAAAGTTTTTATATGCTATTTTTTGATCCAGTGAAACACACTCCATGTTTCTCATATGTTGTCTTGTTTAACCTGCCTTTGTGAATAATGTCCCCACTCAAAGATGTCCGTATTCTAATCCCTGGAAACTATGATTATGCTATTTTACATGGCAAAGTGAAGTTAAGGTTTCAGATAGAATTAAGATGGCTAATCAGCTGACCTTAACATAAAGAAATTATCCTGGACTATCCCAAAGGACCCAATGTAATCACAAGGATCAAATGTAGGAGGAGGCAGAAGGTCAGTGTCAGAGTGACCAAGCCTAAGGAAAACTGCTGGCTTTAGAGGCAGAAGGGGGCCATGAAACGGGAAATACAGGCAGCTTCTAGAAGCTGGGAAAGACAAAGCAAGGAAATGGATATTCCCCTAGAACCTGCAGAAGAAAGCCAACCCTGCCAAAATCTTGATTTGAGCTTAGTGAGACCCATTTTGGAGTTCTAATCTCCAGCACTGTAAAATAATAAATTTGTGTTGATTTAAGCCACCAAATTGTTGGTAAATTGTATTACCATGATAGGTAACTAATACAGACCCTGGTATCTTCATGTGATGATTTTAAAATTAAATGTGAACGTTCTACTCCTCTGTTAATACCAATTAATACTAACACATTATTGTCATGAACACGAAACACATCCTTGGACTAGTCTTTATGCTATTACATATCATCTTACCTTGAAATCTACATACATAAACATACATTTATACCTTGGATTCATTCCTTTATCATTCATTCATCTCTTGAACAAATTTTTTTATATTATCTTAAAAGCTTCCATTCATTCTAAGTATTCTGATCTTTTACAGAATATGTTCGACAATGACATTTTTCTAACCTTCATCACTACCCATATCATCTCCTCAGTTCTTGTATTAAGCCTGACCAAAGTGAGCTCCTGACACTAGATTCTCCCTGACTTAAAAACCAGGGGAGCTGGCCGGGCGCGGTGGCTCTCGACTGTAATTCTAGCACGTTGAGAGGCCGAGACGGGTGGATTGCCTGAGCTCAGGAGTTCGAGACCAGTCTGGTAACACGGTGAAACCTCGTCTCTACTAAAACACAAAAAAATTAGCCGGGCGTGGTGGCGGGCGCCTGTAATCCCAGCTACTCGGGAGGCTGGGGCAGGAGAACTGCTGGAATCTGGGAGGCGGAGGTTGCATTGAGCCGAGATCCCGCTGCTGCACTCTAGCCTGGGCAACAGAGCTAGACTCTGACAATAAAAACCAGGGCAGTTAGAGGAATTAATGTGCATCTCCTGAAAAGAGCACAAGGGGGAGCACTGTCCACAGAGTAGCACTTGGTCTGAAAGCTGGAGGCAGGAACAAAGCGCAGCTTTGGTTCCTGGATTCCTGTTGGCACCATGCGTTCTGACACAAAACCACCCACAGAGGTCCACCACGTTTCCAGGTGCTGTCCCAGGCCAGGCTGCAGTCTACTGCAGAATTCTTGCTCAGGGTGAGAGAACTAATCACAAAACCACAAATTCAGAGCCCAGAACCACATACATCTTCCCTTTCTCAGTCTCTTCCTGGCCTTCTCCTTCAAACCTTACCTATCTAAAATGTAAGATTACTTCCCTTCCTTCAACAATGAGACTTCTTTGTCACCCTCCTAACAGTAAATTTAAATGCTTCCAAAATTCTCTACCATGTAGAATCCCCTGACACTCTTCAGAAAAGAACTTTCTGGCATCTCTCCCTAGAGCAAAAGAAACCAAATGGACAAATAAAAGCAAAAAGAAATTCTCCACAGTACATCTCATTACACGTGCTTACTAGAATATTCATGTTTCTTTGAGCAATAATTCATCTCTCTCAATTTGTCTCATTTGTATTATATCAAAGTAATTGCGTGATTTACCTTTTTCTTTTAATAAAACATTTTGTTTCCTCATTCTGCTACCAATATAGGGCCAAACAAGTTTCAGAAATAAGGCAATGCTTCATGTCCTTTTTTTTTAAAAAAAAAAAAAAAAAAAAAAAAAAAAAAAAAAAAAAAAAAAAAACAAGAGTCTCACTCTGTTGCCCAGGCTGGAGTGCAGTGGCATGAGCCATCTTGGCTCACTGCAAACTCCGCCTTCCAGGTCCAAGTGACTCTCCTGCCTCAGCCTCCCAAGTAGCTGGGATTAGGCATGTGCCTTGGCTAACTTTTGTATTTTTAGTAGAGATAGGGTTTCACCATGTTGGCCAGTCTGTTCTCGAACTCCTGGCCTCATGTGATCCACCTACCACGGCCTCCCAAAGTGCTAGGATTACAGGTGTGAGCCACTGCACACGGCCTTATGTCTTTACTCACCCTGTTCATGAAGGATAGTGTTTAATAGTTGAAACTTTACAAGTGTCCTTATCTTTTTTTCCTACATTGTTGTGGAAACTTTCAATGGTAAGTAAATTTTCATTGTCAAGCTTAATTTTCAAATAGCTAGAAGCATTTTACAAATATACAATATATATATCAAAGATTTATTTATTTCACAAGCGAGAGAACCAGAAGGATGATAAAGCTGGTTCAAACAGCACTTGAGAAACAGATTTATACATCCTGTCAAAGAAGATCTGCTGAAATAGGTTTGCTAAGTTAGAGAAGAGACGGGTTAATGTTCTACAGGAGAATAAAACTATAACCATTGGGGTTATCTATTCATTTGCATCTGTACTAGAAAATTTCTTCTGAGACAAAAATCTACAAGTTAACATGTCAACTTCATAAAGCCTGGGCCATAATCAATAGTAAACAATCAGTAGTAATAAAACAGGCATATATTCTAGGAAATTCAATAATCCTTGGGTGGGCTTGTTAAACAATGCTCAGGTATGATGTTGAGAATATATGTCCTGCTTTTGTTTTATTACCACATTTAAGGTGATTTTTCTTATGAGAATTAGATAAGGCATCTTTTTGTACCCATATCACTCTTTTCCTGGGTTGCTTTCTTCCCCAATTAATGTTTTGAATTTGTACATCTTTGGTCTGCTTTTCTATTAATGGTAAAATCATTCACCTAATTTTTTTTTAGTGTCTTCCATTTACCAGGCTGTGTTCTAGATACATTTGTATAATAATTTATATTTCAAAAAGGACCTTCATCTCAGGTCTTATTTTTCTTTCAAGTTGGAGGAGATATGGGTACTTCAGTAAGAACTGAATAAATTCAAAAATATATTACTGAGTAACTACATTTTAGATGAATATAAAATAGTTACTATTGAATTCTCACAATCCCTTTAGAAGGTATATTTTGTTAAAGATCAGGAAATCGAGGTTCAAAGAGGGGATTTTCCTTGTATGTGAGCAGATAGGTTTCAAAGCTGATATATTTTTCACTAGACCTCACTATCTTAAACTATTATTCTTTTAAAGCATGAAGATCAAAGTTTTTAAACTTTAGGTCTTATTTATAATTTAAATGCCAATCTGTGATAAAAAGCTGAAGACATAATTCAAAACTACTTGCTAAATAAAGCTCTTTAACTAATAGGTCTATGAAATTAGAACTAGGGTAAGATTCTACCCCTACAAGTAATTGCTAAAATGCTGGTCTTTCCTGACACCCATTAAATCTGTACCTTTCTGTGAGATTTATGGCCCAATAATGCATATTTTTATCATTGGATTTAATTATTATCAATTCCATGTTAATTAACCTCTCCAAGTATCTCTCCTGAGGTTTGTGTCTCAAAGTCCCTAGATACAGTTTTTCTTAAAAAAAAAAAAAAAATGGTGGAGGAGGAAGAGGTAACTGCTGAAGAAATAACTAGATTTCTTTAAATTCTAAGGATGATTGATGATTTCATATACATTGGATGGTGTATACATTATTTATATATACCGGAGGGAAATATATTATAATACATAAGATAACAATAGAATGAAATGTGAATTCAGCATGAGAAAGTTTAGGTTCAATTCTAATTTTGAGCAAGGAATTTACTTCATCTTTCTTACCCTTACTTATATGTCAGCTGAGATTATCATGAGTAGTAAGCTAGATAACGCATGAGGAGGTGGCTGTAAACTTTACAAACGTCAGGTCGTTATTACCTCTAGGATACACCCTCCCACTACATCGAATTTATCTTATGTCTTAAAACTTTTCATGTTCTCCCAGTGCAGGAGACTTGTACATGCTCTGCCTTCTGCCTGGGATCCATCCACAGCATTTTCTATTCTCTGTCTCCTATTATTTTAAAGATGCCCGCTTAGAGCACTTCTGGAAATTTTTATCCATTCCCCATCCTGAGTTGCCGATAAGACCTCTCCTTTTTCCATCAGAATACATGTCACTCTGTCGTCTTCTTACTTGCCCATCTCCACTATTCACATTAAACTCTCTAAGAGACAGGATCACATCTATCTTCTCTCCCCACCACTTAGGGCAGTCCGCATTATATGGTAAATACTGAATAAATCTTTGTGGAATGAATTTTGAACTGCCAAGTAGCATATTTCCACCTCATTACATCTAGGCAAAGTGTATTGAGCACCTAACACTTCATAAGTAGTGTATATGGGATTTAAATGATATGGTCCCCACTCAAAGGAATTGAAGTATTAAGATTTAGATACAAAAAAAATTACAGATAAAGGAAAGCATGTTTATGAGTAAATAGTGAATGCACTATACAGTATTCACGTAGTTAAGGGAAGTGTTTTATAGGAAGTAGGAAAGTTTGAGGCAAGCTTCCATAATAGCCCTAAATCATCGGTATGAAAAACCATTAACTTAAATGGAGTACTCCTAACATCACACAGAGGCTACCTTTGGGGAATGTGACAACTGTGGGTACACAGAATCTTCAAAGAGGAGGTAAAGGAGAGTGTCTTGTCATCGTCACTGTTTGGCATTGTTTTCATAGAACCTTTGTTCCCGAATTTAAAAGGTTCGATCTCAGCAAACACTTTGTCAGTTCGTTATTTTTACAGGAGGAAATCTGCTAGTATATTCTCTGTGCTTACTGCTTTTTAGTTCCAAACAACTTTCCCAGGAAGGCCGCTGATTCACCAGAGCTCCCCATTCACCTTGGCACCATTGTATGGCTTTGAAACAAATTCTTCTCATTGTGGCAAGTGCTGAAAGCAAACTTATAGTGTATTTGATTCAGACCTGTCCTTCATTACTTTGGCAATAGGTCTAACTAAGTAAATTTATCATTATAGCTTTAAAATAATTATAAAACCTGAAAGGGGAAAAAAAGTTGATTTAAAGCCATTCCTTCCTCCAAGGATTTTGATAAAACGATCACATGTGTAAACTGTGTTAGGCATTTTGTATTGATATCCATTTATAAGTGCATACATCAAAATGTATACAAGCATTTTTGTGAATATATATGCATATATTAAATTACATACACACTTCATGTATGTATAATATACTTTGTCCATCTGTTAGAATCATTTCTTATGTAAATAGACATCAGTACATACCTGAGATGCCCCAAGGTACTCTGTTTTATAACATCATAGCACAAATATGCATGTAAAACTGATAACATCATCCTTACAAAATGAATTATGTTGCCAAAGTAAAATAAGTATAAAATACAATGTTAGCATCTCTTCATCAAAAAGAGCTAAAGCTAAAAATAAATAAATAAAAGCTTATCTCCTAATTACAGGGTTGCACTTCAGAAACATCAAATACCCCAGTTGCAGATTAACCATGTGAGCCTAAATGTTCCATAGTAGATATTTGTTCCTTTTCTTGATTTCTTCCCTTCCACCTATATAACACTGGAACTGCGTAAAGAGAAGTAAACTTGAAGGTTATAATCTAAAATAGTCTGTCCCTGAATGGACCAGTTTGGTATTTTATAATTATGCTCTATAATTTTTAAAGAATCACTGATACTGAAAATACCAATTTGCAGAAACTACCTAGTGCATTGGAATCTGCAGAAGACGGCCTGACAATCAGTACTTTGAACAAATGTCCAAGGTCCGTACTTCTCAAATGTTAACGCTCAAACTAATCCCCTAGGGAACTTGCTAGAGTGTTGCTTCTGACTCAATGCATCTGCAGTGGCACCTAAAATCTGCATTTCTAGCAAGCACACAGGGAATATGAAAAACACTGGTTAAAGGACCAGACTTTGAGTACTCAGCTCTAGCTGATGGTGACCATAAGGCATGATGAGGTAGTAGTAGTCTAGTCATTAGTTCTCAAAATGTCAGACATTAATTTGTTCAGGTAAACAATTTGGAGTCAAAGTTATTTTATTAGTAACATTAATTAGTTTAAAAAGATAAAGAAGAAAGAAAAGATGTAGGAAGAAAGACTGTCTTCTTAACCTATTGGGTTACTGTTCCATACACCTCAGCTAGGCTAGTTATGGTAGAACTGAATAAATTGTAATAGGCATTTCTTAGCTCCATAGTTTTCTGTAACTTCTATAGCAAATAAAACTTTATAATTATTCTCTGCTTGGTTGATTGATGGATTCTCTCATTCTTGTTGCTTAATTCTCAAAAGACACGTTTATTTCCTTTCTTAGATTCTTTCAGTCCACACGTATTGCGTACATACTGAACTAAATGGTATTGGGAATCACAAAACCAAATAAAGCACTATTCTTACCCTTCAAAGCATATACAGTCTGTCCAGGAGAAGAAACAAGATACGAACTCAAATATCCTAATTCAAGGTAAGATGTTATGTCATCGAAACAGAAACACCAGAGCTATTGTTATAGGAATTCAGAGGAATGTGGAATTATTTCTTAGTGCAGTGCTAGAGCATGACACAAATTTGAACCAGGTCTATCTTACCCGTAATTACCACGCTGTGCTGAAGACTGGAAACCAAGGGACCCAACTGTCAATGCTACAGGACTCTGAACTTGTCCTCAGGCAACCAGGGTGCTGGCAAAGGTTTTTGTTTAAGCCTGACAATCATTCCTTCAGTCCTGAGTTTAAAACTTTAAGCTTCTCCTTGAGGCTAATCAGTTGAGTTTTTAATGGGGCTCATGAGATCAGTGTTGAATGAATACGGTTTTCAGTATGTCCACTTAACATCCATTTCTCTGCTGCATGGTTTTCCTCTGTTGACATCATTCCCCCCAAAAATATAGTTTTTAATTATATGTCTTTTAATTCTAAAACTTTTTTGGTTTCTTTAGTCACTTTTCAGCACATAAGAAAATTTATATGAGACAAAGTTGTCATGTGGTATTTGGGAATTGCATTCAATTTGTATTGCTCTATTGAATTATGACTATTATTATCATATAAAAAACTGTAAGAGAATAATATAAGGCTATTTCTGACATAATTCAAAATATGCAAAACAAATCTAATTTGTGTGAACCATTTTGACTCCCAATTTTACTTTTACAACAAGCCTTAAAAATAGGTTATCAATTCTCAGGAAATTATCCCAGCAAGGAAACATTATGAAGCAATTTACCGGTTCTATGACTTAGAGAAAAAAAATTTACTTTTTTTCGGTATTATGCACCTAAATCTGCATAATTCTAAAAATGGACCATTGTTTCATGAAATATTGAATTGTGTGTTTTGTGCATAAAGCAATGAGTATTTATGGAAGAAAATATATGCAAAATTTGTATTGCAGAAAAGCAAGATGCCATAACATCTCAGCAATATGATCATTTATTTTGAAAATGGTTATTTATGGTTCACCTGTATATTGAGATAAAACAGAAGGAATGCATTTTTAAGGAGCAATGCCCCATTCCCTTCCAAAATTAATCATCATTTGAGTTTTCCAAATTATAGACAAATAATAATGTTTGATCTTGACATTGTTAACCATAGGCTTGTACTGCAACCACGTGTTAATCAAGCAAACTCACCTATCAAAAAGAATAACAACTTGAGGACTGTTTCCATTACGTTTACACCATGATGGCTAAACAATCACATTGAGAGCTGGGCCCCAAAAAGTGGGATGTATACTTTGGATTTGGAGCTGAGTCCTAGGACACCCAATTATTGTGATGAATGCCTACTTTATATGTCTTTAACATCCTTTAAAAAGTGATGAAAGAGCTCTTGTCAATGTTGAGGAACATGAAGGGGTGTGAACAGGATCAACACACACTGGTTAAGGTACTCAGAAATTCTTTGAATTATTCCCAGTATTTGCTCAATAAACATCTGTGGATGGACCAATCCTGTACAAGCTTTACGCTGACAACAGTTCTTCCAGCAACTGTACGTAAGCCAGGTCCTCATTCTGCTGCATGGCTGCGGTTTACTCTGACCATCCCTCTGCCAAATGCACAAGGAAGCCTGGTCAGGTAAAACTCTTCCAACTCTCTGAATGTGAATGACTGGCCTCCAGAGAGATTATCCATCATGCATTGTGAAGACAGTCCTAGACTTCTCTGTGAAAATATGGAACCATTATAAAGACACAGAAACCAAAGGACCTTATGTTTTCCACTATCTTTTGCAAAAAGGGTCCCAAAGGAGGAGTGTGGGAGAAATAGAAAAGTCCCAGAGAAGGTACAATCAAAAGTATGAGTATTTCTACCATATGTTTACCATATGTCTAGACATATGGTAGAAATGCCCATACTTATGATTGTACCTTCTCTGTGACTTAGCAAAGAAACTGTCTTTATTTAAGCCTTTATGAAGTTGTAGTAATACTTGGAGAAGCTTTCTCAATTGCTTTATTATAAAGAACAAAACTGGGAAGATACATTACCATAAAATAACATCAATTAATGGTAGTTACTAGAGGTTACCTTGCAGAATTAGTTACCAAAAAAAAAAAAAAAAAAAAGGAACCAAGAAATTTTGCACATTTAGTAATCATAACTATCATAACTAGAAATGTGACATCGTCATCACTGGATACTGGATGCCATTGTAAAGAAGCCTTTGAGCAATCATTTCAAAAGTCATTATAATAAGCAGTTACTTTAAGGAAGCCATGAATATCCACCCACAGAAACAATCAAAAACAATAATGCTACTGTTATGCATATGGATTACTGTAGCATACCATCATTATCTCAACTTAAAGCGAAAACAGTATTCTTAGCCTGTAAAACTTTTAGGTGAATCGAGGCGGGCAGATCACAAGGTCAGGAGATCGAGACCACGGTGAAACCCCGTCTCTACTAAAAAATAGAAAAAAATTAGCCAGGCGCAGTGGCGGGCGCCTGTAGTCCCAGCTACTCGGGAGGCTGAGGTAGGAGAATGGCGTGAACCCGGGAGGCGGAGCTTGCAGTGAGCCGAGATTGCGCCACTGCACTCCAGCCTGGGCGACAGAGTGAGACTCCGTCTCAAAAAAAATAAAAATAAAAAAAAGAAAAATGGCTCTAAAAATGATTTTTTAAAATTGCTATCAAAACTGCCAGTAAAAATTTGAATAATTTTTTTTTTTTAAATGTGAGATTGAAAAAAAGGGATGGGCCGGGCATGGTGACTCATGCCGGTAATCCCAGCACTTTGGGAGGCCGACGTGGGTGGATCACCTGAAGTCAGGAGTTCGAGACCAGCCTGGCCAACATGGCAAAACCCCGTCTCTTCTAAAAATGCAAAACTTAGCTGTGCATGGTGGCGCACACCTGTAGTTCCAGCTACTCAGGAAACTGAGGCAAGAGAATCACTTGAACCTGGGAGGTGGAAGTTGCAGTGAGTTGAAATTACACCACTGCACTGCAGCCTGAGTGACACAGTGAGACTCCATTTCAAAAAAAAAAATGTTTAAAATTGATGTCATTAATGTATATAATATTAAATATGTGGGGGGCAGAGCAAGATGGCCGAATAGGAACAGCTCCAGTCTCCAACTCTCAGCGCGAGCCACACAGAAGACCGGTGATTTCTGCATTTTCAACTGAGGTACTGGGTTCATCTCACTAGGGAGTGCCAGACAATAGGTGCTGGTCAGGTGCTGCAGCCCAACCACCAAGAGCTGAAGCAGGGCGAGGCATCGCCTCACCTGGGAAGCGCAAGGGGAAAGGGAATCCCTTTTCCTAGCCAGGGGAACTGAGACACACAACACCTGGAAAATTGGGTAACTCCCACCCCAATACTGTGCTTTAAGCAAACAGGCACACCAGGAGATTATATCCTACACCTGGCCAGGAGGGTCCCACACCCACGGAGCCTCCCTCATTGCTAGCACAGCAGTCTGCGATATCGCGGCAAGGCAGCAGCGAGGCTGGGGGAGGGGCGCCCACCATTGCTGAGGCTTAAGTAGGTAAACAAAGCCTCCGGGAAGCTCGAACTGGGTGGAGCTCACAGCAGCTCAAGGAAACCTGCCTGTCTCTGTAGACTCCACCTCTGGAGACAGGGCACAGTAAACAACAAAAGCAGCAGAAACCTCTGCAGACACAAACGACTCTGTCTGACAGCTTTGAAGAGTGCAGTGGATCTCCCAACATGGAGGTTGAGATCTGAGAAGGGACAGACTGCCTGTTCAAGTGGGTCCCTGACCCCTGAGTAGCCTAACTGGGAGACATCCCCCACTAGGGGCAGTCTGACACCCCACACCTCACAGGGTGGAGTACACCCCTGAGAGGAAGACTCCAAAGCAAGAATCAGACAGGTACACTCGCTGTTCAGCAATATTCTATCTTCTGCAGCCTCTGCTGCTGACACCCAGGCAAACAGGGTCTGCAGTGCACCTCAAGCAATCTCCAACAGACTTACAGCTGAGGGTCCTGACTGTTAGAAGGAAAACTATCAAACAGGAAGGACACCTACACCAAAACCCCATCAGTACGTCACCATCATCATCAAAGACCAGCGGCAGATAAAACCACAAAGATGGGGAAAAACCAGGGCAGAAAAGCTGGAAATTCAAAAAATAAGAGCGCATCTCCCCCGGCAAAGGAGCGCAGCTCATCACCAGCAATGGATCAAAGCTTGACGGAGAATGACTTTGACGAGATGAGAGAAGAAGGCTTCAGTCCATCAAACTTCTCAGAGCTAAAGGAGGAATTACGTACCCAGCGCAAAGAAACTAAAAATCTTGAAAAAAAAAAGTGGAAGAATTGATGGCTAGAGTAATTAATGCAGAGAAGGTCATAAACGAAATGAAAGAGATGAAAACCATGACACGAGAAATAAGTGACAAATGCACAAGCTTCAGTAACTGACTCGATCAACTGGAAGAAAGAGTATCAGCAATTGAGGATCAAATGAACGAAATGAAGCGAGAAGAGAAACCAAAAGAAAAAAGAAGAAAAAGACATGAACAAAGCCTGCAAGAAGTATGGGATTATGTAAAAAGACCAAATCTATGTCTGATTGGGGTGCCTGAAAGTGAGGGGGAAAATGGAACCAAGTTGGAAAACACTCTTCAGGATATCATCCAGGAGAACTTCCCCAACCTAGTAAGGCAGGCCAGCATTCAAATCCAGGAAATACAGAGAATGCCACAAAGATACTCCTCAAGAAGAGCAACTCCAAGACACATAATTGCCAGATTCACCAAAGTTGAAATGAAGGAAAAAATCTTAAGGGCAGCCAGAGAGAAAGGTCGGGTTACCCACAAAGGGAAGCCCATCAGACTAACAGCAGATCTCTTGGCAGAAACTCAACAAGCCAGAAGAGAGTGGGGGCCAATATTCAACACTCTTAAAGAAAAGAATTTTAAACCCAGAATTTTATATCCAGCCAAACTAAGTTTCATAAGTGAAGGAGAAATAAAATCCTTTACAGATAAGCAACTGCTTAGAGATTTTGTCACCACTAGGCCTGCCTTACAAGAGACCCTGAAGGAAGCACTAAACATGGAAAGGAACAACCGGTACCAGCCATTGCAAAAACATGCCAAAATGTAAAGACCATTTAGGCTAGGTAGAAACTGCATCAACTAACGAGCAAAATAACCAGTTAATATCATAATGGCAGGATCAAGTTCACACATAACAATATTAACCTTCAATGTGAATGGACTAAATGCTCCAATTAAAAGACACAGACTGGCAAACTGGATAAAGAGTCAAGACCCAACAGTCTGCTGTATTCAGGAGACCCATCTCACACGCAGAGACATACATAGGCTCAAAATAAAGGGATGGAGGAAGATTTACCAAGCAAATGGAGAACAAAAAAAAGCAGGGGTTGCAATACTAGTCTCTGATAAAACAGACTTTAAACCATCAAAGATCAAAAGAGACAAAGAAGGCCGTTACATAATGGTAAAGGGATCAATTGAACAGGAAGAGCTAACTATCCTAAATATATATGCACCCAATACAGGAGCACCCAGATTCATAAAGCAAGTCCTTAGAGACTTACAAAGAGACTTAGACTCCCATACAATAATAATGGGAGACTTCAACACTCCACTGTCAACATTAGACAGATCAACGAGACAGAAAGTTAACAAGGATATCCAGGAATTGAACTCATCTCTGCAGCAAGCAGACCTAATATACATCTATAGAACTCTCCACCCCAAATCAACAGAATATACATTCTTCTCAGCACCACATCGCACTTATTCCAAAATTGACCACATAATTGGAAGTAAAGCACTCCTCAGCAAATGTACAAGAACAGAAATTATAACAAATTGTCTCTCAGACCACAGTGCAATCAAACTAGAACTCAGGACTAAGAAACTCAATCAAAACCGCTCGACTACATGGAAACAGAACAACCCGCTCCTGAATGACTACTGGGTACATAATGAAATAAAGGCAGAAATAAAGATGTTCTTTGAAACCAATGAGAACAAAGATACAACATACCAGAATCTCTGGGACACATTTAAAGCAGTGTGTAGAGGGAAATTTATAGCACTAAATGCCCACAAGAGAAAGCAGGAAAGTTCTAAAATTGACACTGTAACATCACAATTAAAAGAACTAGAGAAGCAAGAGCAAACGCATTCAAAAGCTAGCAGAAGGCAAGAAATAACTAAGATCAGAGCAGAACTGAAGGAGATAGAGACACAAAAAACCCTCCAAAAAATCAATGAATCCAGGAGTTGGTTTTTTGAAAAGATCAACAAAATTGACAGACCGCTAGCAAGACTAATAAAGAAGAAAAGAGAGAAGAATCAAATCGACGCAATTAAAAATGATAAAGGGGATATCACCACCGACCCCACAGAAATACAAACTACCATCAGAGAATACTATAAACACCTCTACGCAAATAAACTAGAAAATCTAGAAGAAATGGATAATTTCCTGGACACTTACACTGTTCCAAGACTAAACCAGGAAGAAGTTGAATCCCTGAATAGACCAATAGCAGGCTCTGAAATTGAGGCAATAATTAATAGCCTACCAACGGAAAAAAGTCCAGGACCAGATGGATTCACAGCTGAATTCTACCAGAGGTACAAGGAGGAGCTGGTACCATTCCTTCTGAAACTATTCCAATCAATAGAAAAAGAGGGACTCCTCCCTAACTCATTTTATGAGGCCAAACATCATCCTGATACCAAAGCCTGGCAGAGACACAACAAAAAAAGAGAATTTTAGACCAATATCCCTGATAAACATCAAGGCAAAAATCCTCAATAAAATACTGGCAAACCAGATTCAGCAGCACATCAAAAAGCTTATCCACCATGATCAAGTGGGCTTCATCCCTGGGATGCAAGGCTGGTTCAACATTCGCAAATCAATAAACATAATCCAGCATATAAACAGAACCAAAGACAAGAACCACATGATTATCTCAATAGATGCAGAAAAGGCTTTTGACAAAATTCAACAGCCCTTCATGCTAAAAACACTCAATCAATTCGGTATTGATGGAACGTACCTCAAAATCATAAGAGCTATTTATGACAAACCCACAGCCAATATCATACTGAATGGGCAAAAACTGGAAGCATTCCCTTTGAAAACTGGCACAAGACAGGGATGCCCTCTCTCACCACTCCTATTCAACATAGTGTTGGAAGTTCTGGCTAGGGCAATCAGGCAAGAGAAGGAAATCAAGGGTATTCAGTTAGGAAAAGAAGAAGTCAAATTGTCCCTGTTTGCAGATGACATGATTGTATATTTAGAAAACCCCATTGTCTCAGCCCAAAATCTCCTTAAGCTGATAAGCAACTTCAGCAAAGTCTCAGGATACAAAATTAATGTGCAAAAATCACAAGCATTCTTATACACCAGTAACAGACAAACAGAGAGCCAAATCATGAATGAACTTCCATTCACAATTGCTTCAAAGAGAATAAAATACCTAGGAATCCAACTTACAAGGGATGTAAAGGACCTCTTCAAGGAGAACTACAAACCACTGCTCAGTGAAATAAAAGAGGACACAAACAAATGGAAGAATATACCATGCTCATGGATAGGAAGAATCAATATCGTGAAAATGGCCATACTGCCCAAGGTTATTTATAGATTCAATGCCATCCCCATCAAGCTACCAATGAGTTTCTTCACAGAATTGGTAAAACTGCTTTAAAGTTCATATGGAACCAAAAAAGAGCCCGCATCTCCAAGACAATCCTAAGTCAAAAGAACAAAGCTGGAGGCATCATGCTACCTCACCTCAAACTATACTACAAGGCTACAGTAACCAAAACAGCATGGTACTGGTACCAAAACAGAGATATAGACCAATGGAACTGAACTGAACAATGGAACTGACCAATGGAAGTCCTCAGAAATAATACCACACATCTACAGCCATCTGATCTTTGACAAACCTGAGAGAAACAAGAAATGGGGAAAGGATTCCCTATTTAATAAATGGTGCTGGGAAAATTGGCTACCCATAAGTAGAAAGCTGAAACTGGATCCTTTCCTTACTCTTTATATGAAAATTAATTCAAGATGGATTAGAGACTTAAATGTTAGACCTAATACCATAAAAACCCTAGAGGAAAACCTAGGTAGTACCATTCAGGACATAGGCATGGGCAAAGACTTCATGTCTAAAACACCAAAAGCAACGGCAGCAAAAGCCAAAATTGACAAATGGGATCTCATTAAACTAAAGAGGAGCTTCTGCACAGCAAAAGAAACTACCATCAGAGTGAACAGGCAACCTACAGAATGGGAGAAAATTTTTGCAATCTACTCATCTGACAAAGGGCTAATATCCAGAACCTACAAAGAACTCAAACAAATTTACAAGAAAAAAACAAACAGCCCCATCAAAAAGTGGGCAAAGGATATGAACAGACATTTCTCAAAAGAAGACATTCATACAGCCAACAGACACATGAAAAAATGCTCATCATCACTGGCCATCAGAGAAATGCAAATCAAAACCACAATGAGATACCATCTCACACCAGTTAGAATGGCGATCATTAAAAAGTCAGGAAACAACAGGTGCTGGAGAGGATGTGGAGAAATAGGAACACTTTTACACTGTTGGTGGGATTGTAAACTAGTTCAACCATTATGGAAAACAGTATGGCAATTCCTCAAGGATCTAGAACTAGATGTACCATATGACCCAGCCATCCCATTACTGGGTATATACCCAAAGGATTATAAATCATGCTGCTATAAAGACACATGCACACGTATGTTTATTGCGGCACTATTCACAATAGCAAAGACTTGGAATCAACCCAAATGTCCATCAGTGACAGACTGGATTAAGAAAATGTGGCACATATACACCATGGAATACTATGTAGCCATAAAAAAGGATGAGTTTGTGTCCTTTGTAGGGACATGGATGCAGCTCGAAACCATCATTCTTAGCAAACTATCACAAGAATAGAAAACCAAACACTGCATGTTCTCACTCATAGGTGGGAACTGAACAACGAGATCACTTGGACTTGGGAAGGGGAACATCACACACCGGGGCCTATCATGGGGAGGGGGGAGGGGGGAGGGATTGCATTGGGAGTTATACCTGATGTAAATGACGAGTTGATGGGTGTAGCACAGCAAGATGGCACAAGTATACATATGTAACAAACCTGCACATTATGCACATGTACCCTAGAACTTAAAGTATAATAATAATAAAATAATAATAATAATAAATATGAAATAGGGATAATTATTTTAAAAATACATAAAAGTCTTGTGTAATGAAAACTAAACATTGCTGAGAGTAATTAAAGAAAACCCAAATAAATGGAGAGATACACTCTGTTCATGGGTCAGAAGACCCAATGGTGCCAAAATGTGAACTCTCCCCAATCATAGTTTCAGTGCAACTCCAGTCAAAATTCCAGCATATTTATTTAGAAGTTGACAAGATGATTATAAATTTTATATAAAAATGCATATAGGACATGCTAATACAACTTTGAAAAGTAGAACATGTTTGAAGTCTTGTACTACCTGATTTCCAGACTTATTTTATAACTAAGGTAACTAAGACATTGTGATATTGGTGTCAGGATATTAAAGCAGATCCATGGAACAAAATAGAATCCAAAGATATACATATAGCCAATTGATTTTTGACAGATGTGTACAGTTATTTCAGTGGAGAAAACATAGTTGTTTTGACAAAGGGTGATGAAAGCAATTGAATATCTATTGGTAAAACAATAAAGTTTGACTCATATCTCACACCATGCAGAAAAACTGACTCAAAATGCATTCTAGAAAAACATTTAAAGCTTAAAACAATAAAACATCTAGAAGAAAACATAGGAAAAACATTGTTACCCTGAGATAGGCAAATATTTCTTAGATATAACACCAAAAGCATGATCTATAAAAAACCAAATTGATAACTTGAAATTTATCAAAATTTGAAACTTCTGGTCTTTCAAAGAGAATGAAAAGCCGTAGACTAGGAGAAAATCTTTGCAAAGAATATAGCTTGTAAAGGCTGTGTATCTAGGAGATATAAAGAACTCTCAACATCCAACAATAAGAACAAAAGCCTCATTTTTGAAAATGGGCAGAGATTTGAATGGACATTTCATCAAAGAAGATATATGGAGGACAAATAATTATCTAAAAAGATGTTCAACATCATTAGTCATTAGAGAAATGCAAATTAAAATCACAATTACATATCCTTAAACATGTATTAGACTGGCTAAAATTAGATAGACTTGCCATAAGAAATGTTGGCAAGGTTGTAGAAGAACTGGAAGTCTTTTGCACTGCTCTTGGGATTGTAAAAGGATACAATGAATTTTGAAAACAATTCGGCAGTGCCTTAGAAAATTAAATGTACACTCACTGTATGATCCAGCCATTCCACTCCTATATATTTACCCAAGATAAATGAAAGCATATTTCCATATAAAAATGTATGAATGTTCCTATCAGCTTTCTCTGTAATAACCAAAATCTATCCATACAATGGAATACTACTCATCAAGGAAAAAGAAATAAATTGTTGATATGCTACATCATGGGTGAAATGAAAAATAATTACGTTGGGTGAAAGAAGCCAAACATGAAATAGCACATATTGTATTATTTCATTTTAAAGAATTCTGGAAAATGGAAACTACCCTATAGTGATAGAAGGCAAGTCTGAGTTTCCCTGAGTTTGGAGCTGAGAAGGGTAGGGAGATTACAAAGAAACACCAGGAAGCATCTGTGGGTGACTGATATGTTCACTATCTTGAATGTGTTGACATTTTCACAGGGGTATACATATGTCAAAGTTTATCAAATTGTGTAATTTAAATGTGTACTATGTATTATATATCAATTGCCCTTTAATAACGCGCTTTTTAAAATAGTTTAACATATTCTTATCATATAATCCAGCCATTCCATTCCTAGGTATTGATCCAAGAGAAACAAAAGCATGTATTCATACAAAGACCTGTGCATGAATGTTCATAGTGGTATTATTTGTAATAGCCAATAACTGGAATAAAACCCAAACATTCACCAACGGGTGAATGAATGAGTAAACAAATTGTGGCACATTCATTCAATGGAATGCTACTCAGCAACTAAAAAGTAAACATGCTGCCACATGGATGAATGTTAAAATAAGTATGTTGTATACAACAGAAGCCAAACAAAGGAGAGTACATACTGCATGATTCCATTTATATTATATTCTTGAATATGCAAGTGCATGTAGAGTAAGACAAAGCAGATTGTGGTTGTTTGGGGAGAGGGACAAGAGGGAAGGATTACAAAGCAGCACTAGGAAACTTTCCAGGATGATAGATTTCTTCATCATCTTGACTGTGATGATGGTTTTGTGAGAATAGACATGTCAAAACTTATCAAATATTATAATTTTATTTATGTAATTCATTTGTGCAATTATTGCATGTCAATAACACCTCAATAGAAAAATTAAAAACAAAATGAGTATAAAATAGCAAAATAAATAAATAAATAAATATGCATATGTGACTAAGTAAATTAAATATTATATTACTATAATAATTTTATCTACATTATTTAAAGCTTATGTTTCCATGAGAGTGATATTTGTATATTTTGTTTACTTTTGGACCTCATGTGCATCAGACAGGAATTGACATATTGTAGGCATTCCATAAATATTTACCAAATGAATAAATACAGTTTAAAATTTTCTTTAATCACTAGGAAAAAAAGTAAATTTTACAGTAGTATTATAGTCATACATATGTGGTAATACCTTATTTTTTATATGAAACAAAATATATAATTTTATTAATTCATATAGGGAGAAACAATTATAGATTCACATGCAGTTGTAAGGAATAATACAGAGATCCTTTTCACAGTTTACCCAGTCTTTTCTGATGGTAATATTTTGCAGAATTATAGAATATTATGACAATAAGGATACTAACATTCATGTAATTCACTGATCTTATTCAGGTTTCTATTCTACTTGTTGAGTCTGAGACATGGATTCATGAAGGAACAAAAATGAAAATAGTTTTGTATTAAATACTTATTAAGACCTGTTAATATAGTCATTAGTAACAGGTCTTTAATTTTTTTTCTTAATCACTCTTAAAAAATGTTAGTATCATCCTCAAAATGCCTAAGTCCTGATGAGAAACATACAGGATGAGTTAGACTAATTAAATTGATTAGGTAGAACATATATGTTTTTATAGGCAAATATTCAATAAACAGACAATGTGACCCCTTCAAAGTTTATTCTCCTCTATTGTTTTAACAAAGAACAATGTACTTTTCTGCATTAATGGAAGCACTAGTTTGGAAATAATTCTGTGTTATGGGCTAGGCCTATCTGCTTGATCAAGT
Source organism: Chlorocebus sabaeus (assembly GCF_047675955.1). Classification (NCBI taxonomy): domain Eukaryota; kingdom Metazoa; phylum Chordata; class Mammalia; order Primates; family Cercopithecidae; genus Chlorocebus; species Chlorocebus sabaeus. The sequence goes on from NC_132918.1 coordinate 67,972,289, forward strand.
TGGAAGGATTGCCTGCTGGCTAGTAAAATTAATGAAGTGAACTCACACTTGGGACAACTACAGAGAAGAAAATATTCTGATCTATAGTTTTCTCACCAATAATAAAAAAGGGGTTGAAGTGCTTTATAAAGACCATTTAGCTCTAAAATTTCTATACTTATAAGCTACTTGCTAGCATTTCTAATGCATGTAAAATGAGATTCTCTATATAATTTGCTGGTTATGTCTTGTACCTTCAGTACTTACCCACTTAACATTATTCTTTATTGCAATATAAAAAAGTTCTATGAGTAATTTCCACCAAAAGCCAATTATTACACACCCACCCTTATAAAAAGCCTGTGGCTGTCCCTCATATTGCACAAAGCTGCAAAGGGTCCTAACTGCCGTCTCCTACTTGTACAAATTCAGTTAGCATGCTCTTCAGCTCCAGTAGTTGTCACAAAAATGAGCAAGGCTCGATTTCCACATAGTCACTGAAATGATCCTTTTCATGTTAAACTGCTTCCAGGATGCCAGTCTGGAAGTCAGATCCTATGAATTGAATATTTACTTTTCCCCATGGAAAGTTCTATGTACCATGGGGAATCCAGAAAAATAGGCACAGTCCTTGAGCAGTATATTCTGAGACTGGAGTTTCTCTTTTCATATTTGGGTTTCTTTTTTAGACTATCAGTAACATTAGTTACAGAGAAAAACAGGGAGAACATTGTTTGGAGTAATATGCTAGGGCTTTTACAGTAATAATTCTTGAATTACATGGGGAAATTACACTAAATGAATTCTACTGAATTTCATGATACCATCCTTTTTGGCTGTCTTAAATAATGAAAAAAAACCCTGAGATATCAATATATGAAGCTTCTTTCTCAGACCTTAATTCTTTGGCCATTTTTTTAATATTAATAATGTCTATCATACCTTCTCTTTAAGTAACCTTCAAGACTTACATCAGGTTTGCCATCTAACGACATGTCAGGTGCAGATGGGTGATTCTTTCTCTTCTCTGTTCCCATAGCAAGGTGTACACACATTGACACTGTAGCACTCTTCATGTGTTTTTTGGATCACAAATTAGCTTTTTTCTCTTCATATAACATTTGTATACTTATAGTTTAGTCAATCACCCAATAAATTTATGTTGGCTGAAATTTTAGAAATATTGACACTTGGTACAAAATTTAATCAGAATCTCTCATTTAAGAGTTAAAACCTCTATTGAATTCCATTCTACCTGACTGTGTCAATATTTTTCAATGTTCTAGTTGATTTTAAGGCCATTTTAAATTAGTGGCCATTCATGAGGCACCATGAACTTCAACAACAGCAGCTGCAAGCAGCACACTCAGTGAGTTAATAAGAACCACCATCAACATGAGCATATCTACTAATTTCTTCCCAAGAAGAAAAACCAAATAGCAACTGTAAAAATGATTTTTAAAAATCTTTGACCAAACTTTAATCTGTATACTCAATTATTGATTGGAAAGGTGAGTAGAAAAACACAAATGTGGGGCCCCAGCATATCAGAGTTCAAATTCTAGCTCTACCAACCAATGACTGACCATGTGAAGTCAGGAATATTTAGGATCTCTAAGACTTTGGTTTCCTGTTAATAAAATGATAATTGTAATCCCTATTTTGCATAGTTGTACTCAAAATTTGAGGAGGTAAAGCTGCTGACAAACAGTAGGCACTCCTTAAATGGTAGCTATGATGGCTATTTCTCAAATTGCTCTTAAAAGTTTCGTGCTGGGATTACAGACACGAGCCACCACACCCAGCCTGTCCCTGGAATTTTAACTTATTCATCAATGAATTCAGCATGGATAAGAGTTTAATTACTGTTGGCCGGGCGCGGTGGCTCAAGCCTGTAATCCCAGCACTTTGGGAGGCCGAGACGGGCGGATCGCGAGGTCAGGAGATCGAGACCATCCTGGCTAACACGGTGAAACCCCGTCTCTACTGAAAAATACGAAAAACTAGCCGGGCGAGGTGGCGGGCGCCTGTAGTCCCAGCTACTCGGGAGGCTGAGGCAGGAGAATGGCGTGAACCTGGGAGGCGGAGCTTGCAGTGAGCTGAGATCCGGCCACTGCACTCCAGCCTGGGCGACAGAGCGAGACTCCGTCTCAAAAAAAAAAAAAAAAAAAAAAAAAAAGTTTACTTGGTTCTTGGATATTGTTTCAAGGAAATATGGTCATAAATTATGGAAACTAAGACTTATCTATATTAATGCATTCTTTTCAGAGGATGTATGCCGATCAAGTTTAAATGCATCTTAAATATTCAAAAGATCTTTTGCTATTACCATGCTATTCTTTTATAGCATTAAGTAATTATGTTTTGAGATATTTAGATTTTTTAAAATAGAACAGTAATTAAACTCTTATCCATGCTGAATTCATTGATGAATAAGTTAAAATTCCAGGGACAGGCTGGGTGTGGTGGCTCGTGTCTGTAATCCCAGCACTTTGGGAGGCTGAGGCGGGTGAATCACCTGAGGTCAGGAGTTCAAGATCAGCCTGGCCAACATAATGAAACCCCATCTCTACTAAAAATACAAAAAATTAGCTGGGGTGGTGGCAGGTGCCTGTAATCCCAGCTACTCGAGAGGCTGAAGGAGGAGAATCACTTGAATCCAGGAGGTGGAGGTTGTAGTGAGCCGAGATTGTACCATTGCATTCCAGCCTGGCCAACAAGAACAAAACTTCATCTCAAAAAAAAAAACAAAAAAAACAGGGACAATCAAAGAATGTCAAGAAGTGGCTCTCTTTGGGGAACTGTGTCCTATCTGGCCAATCTTAGGGTAGGATTTCTAAAGAAAGTTTGAGGGAAACATAAGTCATTGTCTTTATGAGGCATATTCCAGTTCATCAGAAATTCGTCAGAATGAACTAAAAGCTAAAAAGCTGGTTAGCACAAGTTGAAGGTCATTTTCAAAATGGTTTAATTTCACCCATAACAATAGCCGAGGTTGAAGTATCTGGTCCCTCCTCACCTCACTGTATTAAGTAAAGGCTTTCTCTTCCAGTTTTCCACCCAAATTAAGCACATGTAAACTGTTGGCCATCAGTCAAATTTCTGCTTGCTCTTTGATGCACCTTTGAGACGTGACACATTTATCCCTAGAGAGGAAAAATTTGAATCTCTCCTGCCAATGTCAGTTAGGTCAAAATTAAATTCATTATCTTTACCAAATACCTACTGATATTTGTATGTTACTCTTTTAGTGAATAATACCACCAAGTAGCATCAACATAAAAACCTGAAATCCTCCTAGGTTCTTCTCTTTCTCTCTCTCAGCTTTTTCTCAACTAATTGATGAATGAATCTTGAACGTTTTACTTCTTGTTCCTTCCAAAAATAAAGTGATGAGAAGGCATGAAGATAGCTACATGTAGAGATTGGGATGCCTACAAAAGGGGAGACTGGCATCTATCTCTCTTTCTCCAGCCAGACATTTTCTGAATTGTCGAATAATGATTTCCATTGCTGCCATGCAATTTGCATGAAGCCTTATGACAAAGTTCATGAGAAAAATAATGATGTGTGTTCCTTCAACTTTGTAGGCAAACATGAATAATGAAACACTTACTTTCTCCTGGCCTTCAGAATTCTGAAGGCCAAAAACTGAGTAGCCAGGAATAGTAGCATCAAAAGAAAAGACACTAATGGGAGCTACACTTTCAACATTTGTTGGCAAATATATATATATATATCACTTAAGGTGGCTGAATTTGAGCCTTCTTAAATTCTCTCTCTTTTAACAGGCTCTTTGATAGAGTAAAGAGTCTCTAGAAATATGTGACAGATAACCAAGATAGGCCTGAGGAGAAATGGTAGGGAAGAAGGCAGGCATAGAAGACCAGCTCAAGAGGGCATCACCCAAGTCAGGAAGTGTGCAGTGTAGACAGGCTCATAAAGGGCTTCTGATGACCCACAGATGTATACCCAAGAAGGCCTGCTTTTACATGCATATTGAGGCCATTGAACAATATTTTTGTGAGATTATAATTCTTCTCCACTTACTCCCCAACCTCCACAGTCTTTGTGTGGAAGAGCCAGTAGCAGAATGGTACTAAGAAGTTGAAGGAAGAGTGAAGAAAAAAAATCCATGTCTTTCTTTCACACTTAAGGTCCCAAAGTCAAGAGATAAAGTGACTTCTGGAGAAAAGAAATGCTTATAATCATGTTGAAAAGGAAAGATTTTATGTAAACTGGCTTGGGATTTTTAATACCCATAGAATCTACCCAAAAAACTACCCAGGGACCAGAAAGTATGATCTAACCAAATATGTTTAAAGACCTTATTTGCAGGAACAAGAAGGCATTTCTTATATGTACCATTCAAATCCAGAGTCTGTTCAATAAAGTAGTTAGTTTCAACAATTATTGTTACGGTGGTGGTTATGGTAGTGATGGTGGTGGTTGTTACTGTTATTGCCAGTAGCGATAGTAGTAATATCTATTTCTAGGTTTATCTTCTTCTATATGGTAAAACTTTTGAAGGCAGAAAATGTCTTTGGTTTGTAACCTTATAACTTAATGCAAGACCAAGTTAACTATTTTTTTTTAAATAACTGCTGAAGTATCTCATGGGACATGAAAATGTGAACAAATTTTGACCCTGCTGCATTCTTAATGTATTAAAGAATAAAAATTCATTCAATCACTCATTCACAAACATTTATCACATGCCTTCTACATGCCAGAAAGTATACTAGACACTGGAGTAAAATTATAGGCCAAAGAAATGTGATCCCTGACCCCATGGACCTTGTAGTCTACTGGGAAATTCAGGAAGTTACTGGGCACCTATATTACACAATAGGAACTGATATGAGGAAAGTCTATAGGATCACTTAGAAGGTACACTTAATTCACACTGTGGTATGGGCACTGAACCTAAAATATTTACTACCTGGGCTTTATATAAAAAGATTGCTGACCTGTGAGCTAGAAGGTTGGTTAGACTAGAATGTTCAAGAATGCCGCATTTACACATCTGGGAGCTGGTCTCAGAGTTGGGTTGCCTCCCTTTTCTTCTCCATGGTCTGTTATCCTTAAGTAGGCTTCTCCATGCTTCTTCAGAACATGATGGTTGCAGGATTTCAAGAGTGTGAAGGTACACTTGCAAGAATTCTCAGAACAACATCACTATAATTACTTCTATTGGTCAAGATGAGACATAAGACCAGTCTGCATTCAAGCAGTTGGACTAATGAACTTTCTTATCCGTTAGTGGGAGGAGTAGAAATACTGTATTTATTCCCCTTTGCAATACTAATTATACTGTCAGCAGTGTTTTAATCATATTATATAAATTTTCATATGTTTGTGATTTTATTATCTTAACTATCTACCACATTCAAAAGTAAAGTCCTTGTATCTTGATTGGGTTATAATTACAAATGTGTATAAGGATTTCAGTTTCTTATGGAGAATACAGTCAAATTAATGTTTCTTGAATTCAATTAAAACACCTACTGTTAAAAAATAAACAGAAAATCAGTGAGGATATAGAAAATCTGAATAACACCACCAACCAACTTAACTTAAATGACATATATAGAACACCCCATCACCAACAGCAGGATATATATTACATATTATTTTCAAGTACACACTGAACATTCCCTTGGGTAGACCATAGTCTAGGTCATGAGACAAGTCACTGTATTTGAGAGGATTTAAACCATACAGAGAATATTCTCTGGCTACAATTTAATGTAATCATGAGTCAACACCAAAAATAAAACTGAGAAATCTTCAATTATTTGGAAATTGAAAAACAAAATTATAAATTATTAATAGACCAAGAAAAAATAACAGAAATTTTTAAATATCAAACTAAATATGAACACAATAATTAAATAAAAATAAAACATTTCAAATTGCATGGAATGCAGTTAAAACACTATTTAGAAGAAACTTTATAGCTGTAAACACTACTGTTAATAGAAAAAAGATCTAAAATCAATTATCTAAGTTTGCCTTTTAAAAAGGTAGAAAAAAGAAAATCAAAGCCAAAGTCAAAGAAAATAATAAAGATCAAAGCACAAATCAATGAAATAGAAAACAGACAGCAATGAAAAATTGATACAGTTAAAATTTAGTTCTTTGAAAAGGAAAATTAGTAAAAGTTTACCTCAACTGACCAAGAAAAAGAATGATGTAAATTACCAAAATTAGGAACAAAGTAGGGGTTTTCGCTATAGAACATAGAGCTGTCAAAATATTTATAAGAGAATGTTACAAAAAACTTTATATGAAATAGATGAGAAGAAATAGACAAATTTCTAGAAATACACAAATTACCAAAACTGAGTTAGGAATACACAGAAAATCTGAATAAACCTGTATAAAGTAAATAACTTTGTAATTTAAAATCTTCCCACAAAGAAAAATCAAAGCCCAGATGACTTCTCTGATAAATTCTATCAAACAAACATTTAAGCCAAAAGTAATACCAGTCAAAACACACACATACACACACATTTAGAAAATAGAAGCCAAAGGAACATTTCCCAACTCAATTGATGAGGCCGCCACTACTCGGATACTGAAGTCAGACAATGACATCACAAGAAAGAAAAACAATATGGTACAATGTAATTTTGTGATAATTTTAAACATGTTAGCAGTATCTGTTCTTTTACAGAGATAAGAATAACTTTCACTTGGTTTTATTTATAGATATAGTAGAACTGAATTTTTAGAGCTTGTTCTATACTAAGCACTGTGCTAAGTACTGGGAAATCAGAAGCAAGTGTCAGTCCCTTCTTTAGTAGCTCACCATCTTGGAAGAAAATGACAGAAATGTAAATGAGTAGCTGTTCTTATGTTCTAAAAGCTCTATGTTGTGAAATGCAGTGTACACACACACACACAAAAATCATCACACTCAATGGTATTAAGAATTACTTCATAAAGAAATGCTTGAACAGCCTTGAAAAATCTTAGAAGACCCTAAGTTCTATGAACAGGAATTTGGACTTTATCTTTAATGTCAGTGTTTCTGAAAATGTGGGAAAATCACTTGGGCTATTAAAGATAACACTTCTGTGCTTGATTTTAGATAATAAGAATCTCTGTGGCACAAACCAGGAATTTTTAACAAAAGTAATTTCCTAAAGTTCAAGAACTCTGGAATTAGTAACAAAGTATCATCAAAGCATTTTGATGAGGTTTATGGTAACATCAACTAACTCTTAATCCTCATTTGGCCTCTGCTCAGTCAGTTCTACCCAGCTGGCCTCTTCTTGGATGTTCTTAACTTCCTCTGCATCTTGAGCTCCACAAGTCAGTCACTGTGGCCTTCAGTAGGCCTCTGCATCATCCACCAGGCCATTCTGATCTTCTACTACTTGGTCTTCATTCCTAGGGGTCACAGTTCTATTAAATAGGTTGATCAAATCATGCACACAAGGTTCACTATGTCCATGCCATTTGGTCTCAATCTGTGCCTTGATCTTCTTGGCACGTGCACTTTCTAAAGGCCCATAATCCTCTTTACAGTTATGTTTCCTGCAGATATCTTTCTATGTTACCAATGAAATTACTCCTTCGTTAATATTATATAGTCATGAATAAGAAATGTTAAAAATACTTCATGTGGCTATGTAAGCTGAGAGACATTTGATAGTAACGCATAAGAATTATCAGGAAGTGGTATGCAGGGGCCTGGGAAAAGGACTTTCATAATCATGTCAGGTTGGAAAGTGTCTTCCTGTCAAAGGAATAGCCAATGTTATTCAGTGCAGAGGAATTTCACAGAGATGCAAGCATTCAGAACAAAGAAGGAAAGCAAGCTATGATAAACCCTCCAAGAGGAAAGTCCTCTAGAGGGAGAGATAGCAGTCATTTTCAAACAAGCCTCTTCATGTCCCAGAACTAAATTGAAATTTACAATAAGAATTAATCAGAGGAGAAAGCTATGCACGTAGTGTTGATGAAGCTTTCCTATTATCAACATGAACTTTGAACACGACTAACAAAGAACTGAAATGTCTGCAATTATGATGAGAAAGGGAACCATTCAAACATAGACATCTTGGGACTTAGAACAGATGGGACTTAGCAGAGACTCACCGGATGACTAAAAACTAGAATAAGAGAAAAGTAGCAGGGCAGAGATATTTCCCTAGGGTTTTTGCCCATTGTTTAGTGAAAATGTACTAAAAATTTAACATCAGAACCATACCGTGTATTAGGGGAAGTCTTTTGTGTATAGTTTATAATCATGCTTATTTGAGCCACTAGGTAAATTTTATCTTATACATTCTACAGTAAAGTAGTAGTTACTCAAAGTCCTCTGTCTTTAGAAAATCCTGATTTAAGATAATAATAATAATATATTCCAGAATTTTGTGGACTTAACTAACAAAAGTCCTTGACCATCAAGGACAGGCCAGAAAAACATTGAGATCTGAACTTTAATCAGGCCCACAGTGACTCTCATACAGCCTTAAATTCATCTCAACCCCAAGCATGAAAAGATCAAGCTAACTGGCTTAAGTTGTTACATAGACTGTCACTATCACCTCAACATATCTCTACAGGGCAGTAACTTCCTGGGCAAACTTGAGTTGTGTTACCTGGTCTGAGAAGCCAGAAGCTCTGATTATCTTATCCACTAGAATCTGGGGATAAAAGTGGCTAAGGCTCCTAACAAGTGAGTTCAGTGGAGGCCATAATAAATCCTGACCCTCGTTCTCAGTGGAGGCTGAGCTGGACAGAGGTGTTAGAAAGTGTTCAGCATGAACATCAGAATCACCCGGAGGGTTAGTTAAATCATAATTGCTGGATCCCACTTCAGAGTTTTTGATTCATCAAGTCTAGGATGGGTCCTGAAAACAGGCATTTACAATAATTTCTCAGGTAATGCTGATGCTGCTTACCCAGATACTGCACTTGACGAATCATTGTGTTAGGAGTGTGGTGACAGCAGCTTAGGCCCTGGGGTTAAGTGGGACTGAGTACATGTGAGGAGACACAGAAACCAGGTCCAGTGCAGATGTGTTTCATTCATTCATAGACATCCTTAAGTTGATTTTACATAAACTTGGTTATCCAAAGTTGTGCTACACAATGTGACCTGGAAAAAGCTAACAAGACTGTCCTTTCATCCAAGACACATTTATTGAGTGCCTACTGTATATAGCAGATGCTGAGCTAGGCACTAGACATTCAGAAATGAAACATGATCTTGCTGTTAGAAAGAGAATTCTATTTTGAGATGTTTAAAACAATGATTCTTCCATCCCCATAAATCATGTTGCCTCTGGCTTCTGATTTAATAGCTTATTTTCATTTCTGAGGGAAGTCAGATGCTGCCTTAGAATAAAGAAATCATTGTTCAGCTTTAAACTCCAAAAATATATTTCCTTGCATCCATAGTATAACAGTCTTACAAACCAAGCTTTGTTTAGAGGCAAAATGCTTTGCTAAATTCCAAAGCCTTACTTTCACGTATCAGGGTCAGAGTCTGGAAATCTGAGCATAGGGTTTTATTCCATAGAAAAGTGAGAATTTGATGGAAGAACAGCTTCTATTACAGAGGAAATAAAAATACAAATCTCTCTGTCCTCTGGAAGGAGGACACAATAAATTTAGAAAAATTTCAGAAAATATAAGACCAGGGTAAGGTTGTAGATTTCCTGAAACTCAGTGCCCTAATGCCCTGAGCATGGTTTCAGAGGAGCAATAGACACCTCGTAATAGAAACTTCAAGCTGACGGAAACTCAACAACAAACCCATATCGCTTGAAGGAGAATCCAAGAGCATCTAAGTGGTGCTCTGCTCCCTGAGTCATGACTGATATGTTGCAAGAATGATAGAGTATTATTTGTAGAGTCAGGTGTCTATAGGGATGGTCCCAAAGTACTGCTCCTATCTTTCCCTACTGCTTGCTCATAGCATGGTAAGGATCCAGAAGTCCCCACACAACTATATGAGTGATGCAGATGTCCAGGCTGAGGGTTGAAACAGCTCAAACCAGGAGGGAGGGGAAGCACCTGAGTCATAAGAGAGCCAGTAGCACCTGAGGAAGCTGAGGTAAGGAGCCAGGCAGCAGTGGTCATGGTTGTGGTGAACCTCAAGCCATGATTTCATTCACCACTGACACGTCAAACACATCACCTGAAGATGAGCATGAGCAGACCCAACAGCCAAGCACTCTGGCTGAAATCAATTACCGCTAACAGCATCAACATGTGGATCCAAGGTCCCCACAACCAACATTGTGAGTTGGGTAGAATTTTTCCTGAACTCTGATGACACAAGAAGGAGAGAAAAGAAGAAAAGGAAAATCTCTCAAAAAACTGAGAGGTTACTAACAAAAGATTGAGTTTATCAAATGGAGACTCCTAAATTGGAGGAAACAGGTTTATCCAAAAGAGACTAATTTAAACAGGAAGACACTAGTTTACATTTTAATGGACAAGCTTGAAATATATTGCTGATTTTGTTGTGGTGGTTGTCACTGTTGTATTTCCTGCTTATGACCAGGAATGGAGATTCTAGAAGAATATTACAGAAAAATTTTAAAGTGCAGATTGTTTTATTATGAGGAAAATGAAAGATTTCTGAGTTGCTCTGAATAAATTTTAAACCCACCACAGTCACAAGAAAATTCTAATGTATTTGGCTCATGTCATGCACAGAGAATTATTACAAAATTACTCCCTATTGGTTAAGGGAGTAACTAAGGTAGAGTAATTTTATATGAACTTTATAGTATCCTGGGGAGTTCACTCTCCAACTGAGATTGAGACCTCTAGGTAAAACTGAACAAGGAAGTGGGACCCAGAGTTGAGAACAAAACACAGGCTGAAAAAAAAGTGTTCATCCAAGGAGCTGAATAGATAGATAATGATGATGATGATGATGACGACAACAGAGGCATACAAGGCAAATGATAGTAACTAGAATCACCATCATCAGCTAGTGGGAATGAAATGGATGTCCTGGCACAGAGTAGGTATCATTCATACACATATGTATTTAGTATCTCATATATATATGCATATATATTGAATGACTAGAAGGTGGAAAGTAGAGTTTGGAATTACTATATGAGTCTAGCTTATAATACCAAGGGCATGTGTAGACTGCACTTAAGCTCATGAATAATTTGGAAGGGAGATAATGGGGGCTGTTAGCCACCCTACATTCTCCCTTATCCATATCCCTTTTCCACAGGGCAGTGTTTGATGAGAAGTGTGAGGGAGGTTCTAATGATGATAGAAGGTAGGCTCCCACAGCCAACACTTCGGGGCTGTATATTTCCCAGTAAACTTGGTTCTGAATATTAGTCAGAAATCCTCCTGGGGACCTGTTGTGGTTCCCAACTCTGCATCCTATGACCCAGAGAAGTCACCAGGACATTGAGGCATCTCTGTGTCTGGCACAGTGGGAGCAGAGAAGCATGTAATGAATCTCCAAAAGGGAAGCAGAAGGATTCCCAAGGCCACTGGATTATGACCACTGTCACTTTGAGGAATGTCCTCCTGCTTTCACCACTGGCTGGTAGAATGTGTATAATTGCAAGAGAGCCATCTCCAGGCTGCCAAGTTGGTGAGTGAACTTCCTGTATAAATCACTGGACAGGGAAGGGCATCATTGTGATATTTCTAGACAACCAGAAATTTCCTCCTTGAACTCTCTGCTGTTCTGAATATCCCCAGAAGTTTCAAGTAATAAAGGAAAATGGAAACCACAGTGTAAAGCTGTGTGTTGTTTTTTTTTTTGTCCTTCTTTTTTTTCTGCTCAACACTCCTTCTCTCTTCTCTCATTCTAAGTTTTTGAACTCACAGAAAAATAACAGATAGTTAATACCTCCATCAGATTGTCTTGCTGTAAGGAACAATGTCTTCAGGTTACTGACACAACTGTAGCCCAGCACTCAGCATAGTTGATCTGAGTGCTGAGATTGAGATAATACGTTCTTAACCCCAAAATCTTACATTCCCCATGTATACCATGCCTTCTCCCATAATATGGCTTAAATTCATGTAGATCATACCTTGCATTAGCATATTGGTCATGTCTGAAAAGAACCTGTGGCTTTTATTAAAAGCCTTCTTTGTATTTTGGGTTTTATTTTTGAAAAAAAAAAAAGTTTACATTATATCTGAGATAAATGATTCTGGAAAAATAAAAGGTTGTAATTAACGGGATTCATAATCAGAGATTCTGTGAGGATGAGAGCTCACGATGTCTGAGAACACGGAGGAAGCGAGTACCCTGCCCAGCCTAGCCTTTCAAGTAGCATTGGCTGTGTTAGGAGGTAATTAAAGTTTGTCTGTGATAAGCAGCTGGGAAAAGGCTGAAGTCAACGATAAGCAGCCGAGGAGCTACAAAAAATGACCAAGAACAATGCTGTCAGCAGAGGGAAGCCAGTGTTTAGATAAGAACGCTTGAAGAGTGTAGCAGGGTAGAAAGGATAGCAGATGAATTCAACAGTCCAGGTACTATTCCAGCCTCTGGCAGCCACTCCTAGGGTGACTGATCTATGATGGTACAACTTCTCATGCCTCAATTTCCATATCTGCAAAACAAGATTGACTCATATGCCCCCTTCAGTACTCAAAGCCTCATCAAGCTTCATCATGTTCTGAATTCATAAAACCCGGATGGTGAATGTAACATCTTTTTCCAGGTATTTCTCCTTTAGAAATTTACAGCACCCATCATTAATTAGAAATTTAATTCATAGCCCCCATTTGGATTAGAATTATATTTTGGTAAAATAAATGTATTGTTGATTTATTTTCTGGTCTCAGTTTTCCAAAGCTAAGAAAATAAGAGCTACTAATGCCTTATCTCCACCATCTGGGCTTTCTGGAAAAATGCCAATTATGTGTTATGTGAAATTCCCCCCCCCCCACCACTGCAATTAGAAATTTCCAGCATTCTGTTATTCAAACTGTATCTCCCTGACTGCCACTTACTACCCAAAGTTGTACAGCATTACTGTCAAAGATGTTTGCAGCTTTTTGCCTTGGAAAATGTGTTCACGGTATCTGTACTGATACACAAGTTCCGCCCATAGGGGCAACAATAATAAAAAGAAGTGAGAGAAAAAATAACTTATTCCCATACTAATGTGAAAAACATAGCCTTGTGATTATTTCCACTAGCTATTAAATAAAATGTATGTGACCAAAATGTCCCTTTGAGCCCTCCAACTTACAGGTTCTAGGAAGTGTAGTTTCATATTTTGTTCCTAAGTTGAGTCAATCATTCCTACTTGTTCACTTGCAGGACCCCAGCCCCTGCCCTTGCTGTACAGTTGTGGCTGTCATTGGGAGGAGCATGTCTTACAGACAAGGCTGGCCCTGGACTTGGGGACTCACCAGCACCTCTGCTGCCCTCACCACCCATCCCTTCTAATGTCTGCTATGCTCACCACATTGTTGCAGCTCCAGTCAAGCTGGGCGAGTGGTAGCCCTGACTTAGCCTGCAGTACCTCTTAGGGTGTCTTTGCTTTACACCATTACCGATACAGCCGCATCATTATCTATCTCTGCATTTCCATTTTCCCCTTCCTTATGTGAAAAGCTAATGCCATCCCTCTTGTGGCCTGTTCTTAGAAGGTATCCTGCGACAGAGTTGGGCGGTTTCTTGGTAATCCATAGCTTTTTATTTTGCCAGCCAGTCTTATATTACTTTCTTACGACTGCTGTAACAAATTACCACAAGCAGGGTAGCTAACAACAACAGAAAACTTTTTTCTCACAGTTGTAGATCAGAAGTCTGGAATCGGTGTCAGCAGTGCTGTGCTTCCTCTAAAGGCTCTAGGAAAGAGTCTTTCCTTACCACTTCCATCTTCTACAGGCACCAGGTGTTCTTTGGCTTGTAGCAATACAATGTCTATCTGTTTTCGCCTTCACTTTCATGCCTTATACTCTTCTCTACGTGTCTCTCTGTTTCCCTTATGAAAATACCTGTTACTAGATTTAGGGCCCACCTGGATAATCCAGCATGATTTTATCTAGAGACCTTAAGTACATCTGAGAAGACTTTTTTATACAAATAACGTCAAATTCCAGGTTCCAGGATGTGGTGAACGTATCTTTGCCACCCTCTGACCCACTACAAACCCTCGCACTGTGAGAGCATGTATTAATCTGTTCTCATACCGCTATGAAGAAATACCCAAGACTGGGTAATTTATAAAAGAAATAGGTTTAATTGACCCACAATTCTGCATGGCTGGGGAGGTCTCAGGAAACTTACAATCATAGCAGAAGGCAAAGAAGAAGCAGGCATCTTCTTCACAGGGTGGCAGAACGGAGTGAGTGCAAACAGGGAGAATACCAGATGCTTATAAAACCATCAGATCTTGTGAGACTCACTAATTATCACGAGAACAGCATGAGGGAAATTGCCCCCATGATCCAATTACCTCCACCTGGTCCCACCCTTAACACGTGGGGATTATGAGGATTACAATTCAAGGTGAGATTTGGGTGAGGACACAGAGCCAAACCATATCAGAGGGTTTCCCAGAGAAGGAGCTTAGATTTCTAGCAATGCTTTTGTCAGTTCACATGCATCTCTTCTTCACATAACGTGCATGCACGTAGACCACAGATCCGGACTACTTAGAACTACTGCTTCTTCTCAGTCTTTAGATCGCAAAGCTGAATGTAAGCTGCTATGGCAGATGTCGCCTTCTGGGGTTATGTTTTGCTCAGGAGTTGTCGCTCTGCAATATGATTTTTACCTCTCCTCAAAAGCCTGTTAGAAAAATCTTTGTCTGAATTACAAAAAAAAAAAAAGGGCCTGTTTCAAGATCTTTTCCATTAAGCTCCTAGGCCCTAGAAAACCACAAAATATAGGAAATACATATAACGTATGTAAATATAAAAATATGTATTTATTTAAGGATAAATTTATAATGATTTTTATATAATACATATTTTATATAAATATATGTGTGTGCATATATACATAGTGTGTGTGTGTGTATAAATATATATATATAATCAAATATAACGGCATTGTTGCCAAACCTCACAGATTGGCTTCTCCAAGTCTGTGCTCTAATCCATCCATGATACCCAGTTACCTACCTGTCATACATTTCAGAAGCTAAGCAGGAAGCAGGTAAGAGTCCTGCTGATTTTCTTGCATCAAATAATGAGAAGACAAACCTCAAAATATCTTCTGAATTTCTAGCTCTCAAGATACATAACTGTGATAACTGATGTACTAAGGAATAAAATCTGAAGTCTTTCCTTTAAGCTGGCTGTCAGTAAAACATTTATCTTGTGATTTTCATAAAGTTCTTTTGGATCAGGATGGAAAAAATATTGTAGTTCCATATCTCATCTCTCATCTCCCTCAATCCAACTAATGACTTCATGTTTCTTCTTTTCCTATACTTACTCTTACATAAAGAAGAAAGCTTGGGCTTGTATCAAATGATGATTGAGGATCAATGAATGAGACCACAAAACCTGGGTCATAGGAGTTTGGAAAATATGGGCAGGAATAAGTAAGGTTTGATCTTGTTACCCATTGTGTCATGTTATGACTTGAATTATACTTAATTTTTACTTAGGGTACTCAGAGCATGGAAACACAGGGTCAGCATGGGTCTGAGAGAAATAGACCTTGGAACCTGAGCTCTAGCTATGAGTGGAATTGTCACACAATTAGAACATCACCCATGCCCCATCATTTCATCATCAGGAATATGAATGAAGTGGGGCACTGCAGAGGCAAGGATACCACCGGCCTTGGTTTAAACAGGTCTAAACTACATCCCTGTGTATAATGTATACGGTGGTGTGCTGGTGCTGGCTTATACCAACTCATACATTTTCAAGAAATTTGTGAGCCAGTTAAACACCATAATTAAAAATAAATGTATATAAGCTTGCAATTAAATAAATTATATTGAAAACAAAGGCAATAAATACTCGAAACTAATCATTTCCTAATTATTTCATTACCCTTTACTAGTTCACTTGTGTTAAAAAAAAAAAAATCTCTAAAGGCTCAGGATTTATTTTATTTCACCACTAAGGGCTTTCTGTCACATGACACAGGAAAACAGAGTTAACTCCCACATGTCTCGAAGGCAGATTTAAGAATCCATGGATATTCTGCAATAGGTATATTTAATTCATCTGTAATTTTCTCCTTCAAAGTACTTATGGAATTTTTCTCTGATGCTAATATCCAAATTTTGGGTCTTTTTGGTGTTGTATTATATGAGAGACACAAGGAGGAATAAGGGAAAGAATAAAGTGAGTAGGGGAAGCATGTGAAATAGAAAATCTTGCCTCTGTGGATACCAAGTCCTTGTCATCCTGCTCTATCAGCCCTTCTCATCCAGGTGGTTAAGCATGAAGCCCCTCTTCTAATTCATCTTTTGTAAGAAAATCAAAACTCAGAAGCCCTGCCTCTAACAAATTAGGTTAGGTGTTATTTTAAATATGCCAAGTACAATTCATTTCCACCTGAGGGAAATCAACTACTTCTCTGGAACAAGTTATGCTTTTCTTAGATTCACCTAATTACATTAAACTGTCACAGGGCCGAATACTCTGCTAACTGGGACCCTCATCAGGTAGTAGACAGAATGCACTTTGGGTCACATTTTTTATAATTGAACGTACCTTAATCATCAAGCTAAACTGTAAAAGATTATAAGTGTCTAGTAGAGCCGATGCTATTGGTGGCCAGCCCCAAACTCTTCGCCCAACTCTCCCTTGCTGACCAAGTTATGATTATGTTTGAGTGTTCACCTTCCTCCAGTTGCCAATGTGCCTAGGAAGGTGACCCCATCTTCTACTTAGAGGTAAATCTTAATACATCCAAATCTAGCACAATCTCATTCCCCTTCTTAGTGATTGGGTGTGTGACACATCTGTGGCCAATGAGAGATCCTCTAAAGGCACCCAGGAAGGGTTTTCCCATGGTTTAAAGGACACACACCAGAAAAGATGACTCCTCTACTGTCCCTGAACATTCTTATTTCCTCATAGGGTAGTTTGTACTGCAGAAGCTGGATTGTGACCATGACAGAAGGCATGAAGGCAAGACTGGTAAATTGAGAATATCTGAATTGCTTCGTTATCCATCTCTGGAGCTGCCCTACCCAAGGCTTTCTTATTATTTAAAATAATAAACATCTTTATTGCTCATGCAAGTAGTTCTCAGTGTGCTGTCCCCACATGATAAGCATCAGCATCACCTGGAAGCTTTCTAGAAATACAAAGCCTCTGGGACTAGGTCACAGTTGAGTCAGAACCTCTGGGGAAGGCACCCAGAAATCTGTGATTTAATAAGCCTCTGGGTGTTTCTGATGCATTTTCAAGTTTGAGAACCACCAGTTTATGCTGTTGGATAACAGCTGGCAATGGGGCTTTGAATTTATTTGATAGGCATTGAAGAATTCCTGGATAATTTTTAATAGAAAACATCATAATATGTTTTGCAGGTGATCTATAGGAGCTAGTCCCCAAATGTCAGTTAATAGTTGGTGATCATGAGCAAATCACTTAACATCTTTTTGTCCTAGTTATATTATAAAATAAGGTGACGATAACTCCTAGTTTATGTAGAGAAATTGTTAGCATCCTATACCAAAGACAGATGATATATACACCAATTATCTCATTTGATGCTTTTATGTTTTTTCTCTTGGCTAGATACTAAAATGTTCTATTATATCTACTGTGATTATCTAAACTACCAATTATATGGTGAGGAATGATAATTACTAAAATACTCTGCCCTCTTGTTTTACTTTAGAAGTAAGGTGAAGTGAAAAGCTGGCATGCATTTTCTAAGAAATTTTCAGGCAGAGCACTGGAGAAAATGTATGAAATACTCATAATCAAAATGCTTAAAAAGATAGACTTTCAGAATATAGAAGACAGGTGGGGATATAGAGTCCAGCTTTAAACTTGCCCACACATAATATATTGAAATAACATAGGATCCCTTTCATTTTGTTAATAAATGGACCAATGTTCTACAAAGAATGCTAGTAAGGTTGACATGTGCACAGAGAAAAATAAGATAATGTAATAAATATGACTTGGATGCTAATCGAGGTTACATCCCTTTCTTCACTGATAATTTTAAATTATATTCAGCTGTATAGTTAACCAATGACCAAAAAATTATCAAAAATAACAAGTAGTTAGCACATACCAAGCAATCAATGAGAAAGTACACATAGATTCACCAAACTGTATGAATTTGTGATTAGAGGTCTAACAGGATGAAAATCAGCTTGCAACAGTAGCTCAACTATAGCAAAACCTAACTTTTGCCATGGCTTCTTTTGATTTATTCTATTTATAGAAACATAATTATGGCATTGCTCTCATATAGGCCACACTGCAAGATCTACTATTTTCTCTTCCAGGTTGTCTTTCCTATTCAACATGGTTTCTACGTGTAGTATAGTAAACCATTCATCTTCATTCAGATCAAGGGAATAGGCAGTCAGTGTAAGGTGTATGAGCACTGGGTCTGGAGCTAGACTTCCTGGGTTCCCCACCTCATGGTGTAGTAGGGATATGTGTAAAGTTCTTAGGACAGTACCTAGCACAATAAGTGTTCAATTTATGTTAACTCAATAATATTAGAGAGTAGTTTTAATCTCTCTCCTTATGAAAGTGTATAGAAATGATCAGTAATCTATTCAAAATTAAAAACCTATTACTCAGGAATTTTGAGAAACACCCATAGGGCACTCGCCTATCCTTTCTCTACAGCCCCACAATACACAGACACTCCCCTTCTCCTCTTACAAATCATTATTAGACTGAGCTGCTGTTACTGTTCCATGTGTTTTCTGTCACAGGAGAGAATATGAATTCTGTTTTAAGCTTTGTTAGGTCAAATTTTGCTTTATTTGTCATGTATCCTTAACACTTAGGAGAATGTTTAAAAAATAAAATGTTATTATATGAATGAGTGCAACATATTCTCTTTAGTTTCTAGATCGCAATTTGGCCTTCAGACTATTCCCAGGTGTTTTGTTTTGTTGTTGTTGTTGTTGTTGTTTGGTACAGAAATGCCTTGCAGAATTCTTTTTCCTTGTGTAACACTTCCTTGGAACATAATCCAAAATAGTATTACCAAGGCAAATGATCATCTCTATGATTATTACCTCATATTGCCAAATTGCTATGTATAACCATTGAGTTCATTCGTAGTCCTTCTAGCAGTGCATAAGTATACATGCTTCCCTTATCAACAGTGGAAGGATATTTTCATTTTGTCAACTTAATAAATGTAAATTCTGGTTATGGTTCCCAAGTTTGGGAGTATAATTTCTAAGGGGACCTTTGGAGCAACTGGAAAAAATCATTTGCCCTCAGAATTGGTCTGGCACAATCAGGGCACTTTGTTAGTAGGTTTAGTTGTTTTGTAGCCTTTTGAAACTTAAATCCCTTTCATTGCTAATAAAGCTAGATACTTATGTCCACATATCCACATAACGCATATGGACACTGGATTGGAAAGATATGCTTTAATACATTAAAGTTGGAGCCTGAGATGTAAGTAGACATTAGTTTCCAAGGCTGTTTTAACAAATTACCACAAACTGGGTAGTTTACAACAACAGAAATGTATTCTCTCACTATCCTGGTTATGAAAACTTTCAAATCGAGGTATCTCCAGGGCAACACTCCTTCCAAAGGCCCTACAGGAGAACCTTCCCTTACTTCTTCCAGCTTCTGGTGGCTCCAGGTATGCCTTGGCCTGTGGCTGCATAATTCCAATTTCTGCCTCCATTTTCACATTCCCATCTCCTCTTCATCCACTATCATTCTGTATTTTTCTTATAGAGGCACTTGTCGTTGAATTTAGGACCCACTTAGATAATCCAGAATGATATCATATGCAGCTTCTTAATTGCATCTGCAAATAACTTTTTTTCAAATAATGTCACATTCACATGTTCCAGGGATTAGGATATGGACATATTTTGGGGAGACCCCATTCAATCCATTACAATATAGATGTATGTTAAATTAGAGAAATAAGATAAAATAAAACAGGGACTCTGCACAGACCCACTTGTCAAAATATGGTGCCATTAACCTAGTGGTATGCTAAACTCAATTCTAGATAATTAAGGTTTGAAGGGGAAAATTTTAAGGCAAAACAATCTATATAGATCTGTATTATTTCTGTCAAGCCCAACATAGAGAAGCTTCAAAATAGTGCATTTTACAACAATAGACAAATAAATGATATCTGAAAGATCTGATCTTCTTAATCTAGAAATCAGTAAGCTCTTTAAAGTCTTGAATACAAACATAATTTTGAATTCTCCCTGAAGAAAACAAGTTATCCACCCTGATTTGGGAAATGCTCAAAATGAATATAATCTACAAAAAAGATTTTAGATTAACATTTGGCAGTTATTAAGCTATTGACTCTCTGGCAGTTCTACCCCCGACCACCATCCCCAACCTCCAGCCCTTCTAAACTCTGCTTTGTGATGCTGACAATCTTCACCTACATTTCTCCTTTGGTCTTTGCTAAATAACTGGTGTGGTCTCTGTCTCCAGGATAGGATACTGAATGAATGAGTAATTAATAGTCCTTTCATTTATTTGTTCAACAAACATGAGTGGAGGCCTTCTGTGTGTTTGTAACATCATAACCACTATAATACAAAGATGAAAACAATAGTCCATGAACTGAAAGTCTCCAGAAAGCCTACCGAGAGGCTGAGTGAGATGCTGCTGCCCTTTGTCTCACAATAACAACCGTAAAGACCCAAGTTACTCCTTTTTATCCCTTCAATTATTTTCCTTCTATTTCAAAATAGTCTCCAAAACCTGTTTTGTTTTTCAAAATACTGACTAACATACACTATTAACTACAATTGTACTCTGATCTTTGCCTGTGTTTCTTTAGGTGACATTTAAGCCTTTTGCTTTAAACCTAAAGGTTCAATTTGTTAGCTCATTTATCATCTGTTTGTTATTTTTTTCTTACTAGATGAAAAGCAATCTACTAAGTTCCCACAGATACCTTTGTAAGGGCCAACCCTGTATATCTCCAACTCTGCCGTCAGACTTTCCCAAAGATATGGAAATGGACGTCACAATCAATCACAGTGTTGAAACCAGTGCTTCAGATGTAAATCTAGTTTCAAACTGTTGCTTCTGAAACTATGGACTCTTGCTGGAAGTTGAATTAAGTTAGTGTCAATTATTCTTATCCACAAATTGGACACATTTTAGAAACTCTCGGTTAGTAAGAGGCAATGCCGTGACAATGTCACAGAAATAATTTGTGTTCACTTATTTATTTAAATTTTTTTCAACTTTTATTATAGATTCAGGAGGTGCATGTTTGTTCAGGTTTGTTACATAGGTATATCGTAACATGCCAAGGTTTGGAGTATGAATGATCCCACCACCCAGGCACTGAGCATAGTACCTAATGGTTTCAATCCTTGCCCCATTCTCTCCCTCCCTGCTCAGTAGTTCCCAGTTTCTAATGTTCCTATCTTTATGTCTCTGAGTACCCAATGCTGAATTTGATTTGCTAGTATTTTTTTGATAGTTTTGGTGTCTATGTTCATCAGAGATACTGGTCTGTAGTTTTCTTCTTTTGTTACGTATTCACTTATTTAAAGGGCAATAGGATATCTTCAAATTAACCGTAGAGTAAAAACAACACAAAAGAGAGGCAGAGCTTCCAGAATGACAGAATAAGGAGCTCACTGTCCCTAGCAAAACAATTTAGCTGGTAAAGATTATATTTAAAAGAAACGATTTGAATCTGGAAATTGTCTTAAGGGAATACATCTAATAGAGAAACATTCATTTATGAAATGCACTAAATCTTGTTAAAAATAATGAATTTGTGCCATTTAAGTCATGATTCACTCCCTACATCCCTCCCCACCCAGCTCTTTTCCCTCAGACACTCTACTCCAGGCAGGTAGAATCCAGAAGTAGGTGGATTAGTTCAGTCAGTAAACAAACAAATGACTAAGCAAACAAAACAACTAGTCCTGGGAGAATCAGTATCCAGAGATGCCACAATATAGTATCTAAAATGTCAAAAATGTTCAGTTTTCAACTAAAAATGTTAAGACATACAAAGATAAAAAACATATCCTATACACAGAGGGGGAAAGCAGACAATAAAAGCTACCTTTGAAGAAGTCCGGATAGTAAACTTACCAGCCAAAGTCTTCAAAGAAACCATGATATAGATGTTCAAAGAACTACATGAAATCATGCTTAAAGAAGTAAAAAAGCTATTATGACAATGTCTCATCAAATAAAGAAGATTCATAAAAATTATCTAAAAAGAGGAAGATAGAAAAATACAACTCCCTCCCTCCCCCACAAAAAAAATGACTGGAGGGGCTTAGTACATATGAATTGGCAAAACAAACAAAAAAAATCAGCAAACTTGAAGATAGATCAATAGAGATTATGTGAGCTAAAGAACAGAAAGAAGCAAATATGAAAAAAGAAGACGATCAGAGTCTCAAAAATAATGGATGCCATATAAACAAACCAACATATGTGTAATGGTTGGGACAGAAGAGAGAAAGGGAAAAAATTCAAAGAAATAATGTCTGGAATTTTTCAAAATTTGATTGGAAAAAAACATACTAACCTACACATCCAAAAAGCTTAATAAATTCCTAGTAGAGAAAATGAAAAGGGATTCACATCTAGATACACAGTATTTAAAATGTTGAAAGTCAAAGTTAAAGCAAAAGTCTTGAAAGCAGTAAGATAAAAATGACTCATTGCATAAAAGAGGAATCTCAATAAGAATATGATACAGTTTGGATTTGTGTCCTTACCCATCTCTGATGCTGAATTGGAGGACGGTTCTGGTGGGAGGTGACTGGATTAAAAGGGAAGATTTACCCCTTGCTGTTCTCATGATAATGAGTTCTCCTGAGATCTGATGGTTTAAAAGTGTGCAGAACTTCCCCCTGTGCTCCCTCTCTCTCTCCTGCTCCACAGTGGTAAGTGCTTGCTTCCCCTTCACTCTTCTGACATGATTGTAAGCTTCCTGAGGACTCCCAGCCATGCTTCCTGTTAAGTCTGCAGAACTGTAAGTCAGTTTAACCTGTTTTCTTCATAAATCACCCAGTCCCAGGTAGTTCTTTATAGCAGTATACTAATACAAAAAATTGGTACCAGTAAAGAGGTCACTGCTATAAAGATAGCTGAACATGTAGAAGTGACTTTGGAACTGGGTAACAGGCAGAGGTTGGAACAGTTTGGAGACATGAGAAGAAGACAGGAAGATGTGGGGAAGTTCGGAACTTTCTAGAGACTTGCTGAATGGTTTTGACCAAAATGCTGATAGTCATATGGATAACTAAGTCCAGGCTGAGGTGCTCAGACGGAGATGAGGAACTTACTGGGAACTGGAGTGAAGGTCACTCTTGGTACACTTTAGCAAAGAAACTGACAGTATTGTGCCCCTGCCCTAGAGATCTGTGGAAGTTTGAACTTGAGAGAGATGATTTAGTGTATTTGGCAAAAAAAAGTTTCTAAGCGGCAAATCATTCAAGATGTGACCTGGCTGTTTCTAAAACTGTATGCTGATATGTGTGAAGAAAGAGATAGTTTGAAATTGGAACTTACATTTAAAAGGGAAGCAGAGCAGAAAAGTTTGGAAAATTTGCAGCCTGATCATGCAGTAGAAAAGAAGAACCCATTTTCTGGGGAGAAATTCAAGCCAGCTGCAGTAGTCTGCATAAGTAAAGAGGAACCAAATGTTAATAGCCAAGACAATGGAGAAAATGTCTCCAGGATATTTCAGAGACCTTCACAGCAGCTCCTCCCATCACAGACTCAGAGGCCTAGGAGGGAAAAATGGATCTGTGGGCCAGGCCCAGGGCTCAGTTGCTCTGTGCAGTCTCAGTTCATGGTGCCCTGTGTTCTAGCTCCAGCCATGGATGGCTAAAAGGAGCCAAGGTACAGCTTGGGCTGTGGCTTCATAGGATACAAGCTCCAAGGCTTGGTGACTTCTACCTGGTGTTGGGCCTGTGGGTGCACAGAAGGCAAGAGTCAAAGTTTGGGAACCTCTGCCTAGATTTTACAGGAGGTATGCAAATGCTCAGATGTTTGGGCAGAAGTCTGCTGCAGGGGTGGAGCCTTCACAGAGAGCCTCTACTAGGGCAGTACAGAGGGGAAATCTCGGATTGGAACCCCCACACAGAGTCCCCACCAGGGCACTGCATAGTGGAGCTGTGAGAAGAGGGCCACCATCCTGCAAACCCTAGAATGGTAGGTCCACCAACAGCTCACACTGTTGCACCATGCACCTGGAAAAGCCACAGGCACTCAATGCCAGCCTGTGAAAATAGTTGCGGGGATGGTACCCTGAAGAGCCACAGGGGTGGAGCTCCCCAAGGCCTTGAGAGCTCACCCCTTTCATCAGCATTCCCTGGATCTAAGATATGGAGTCAAAACAGATTATTTTGGAGCGTTAAGATTTAATGACTGTCCTGCTGGGTTTTGAACTTTTGGACTTGCATGGGACTTGTAGCTCCTTGGTTTGGGGTCAATTTCTTCCATTTGGAATAGGAGTATTCATCCAGTGCCTGTGCCCCCAATGTATCTTGGCAATAAATAACTTTATTTTTATTTTACAGGCTCATAGGCAGAAGGGACTAGCTTGTCTCAGGTGAGACTTTAGATGTAGACCTTTGAGTTAATGCTGAAATGAGTTAAGACCTAGAGACTGTTGAGAAGAGATATTTGTATTTTACAATAAGAGAAAGGCATGAGATTTGGCAGCGGACGGGGAGGAATGATGTGGTTTGGATTTGTGTTACTGCCCAAATCTCATGTCAAATTGGAGGAGGGGTCTGGTGGGAGATGATTGAATCATGGGGGCAGATTTTGCCTTTGCTGTTCTCATGATAGTGAGTTCTCATGAGATCTGATGGTTTAAAAGTATGTGGCACTCCCCACTTCACCCTCTTCCTCTCCCCTGCTGCACCATGGTAAGACATGCTTGCTTCCCCTTCACCGTTTTAACAAGATTGTAAGTTTCTTGAGGCCTCCCAGCCATGCTTCCTTTTAAGCCTGCAGAACTGTGAGTCAATTAAACCTCTTTACTTCATAAATTACCCAGTCTCAGGTAGTTCTTTATAGCAGTATGAAAATGGACTCATAGAGAACATAAGCTAACTTCTCATCAGAAACAATGAAAATGATGCCAAACAATGATAACTCAAATCTACATAAACAAATGAAGGGAACCACAGAGGGTAAATGAGAAGATTAATATTAACAAAAGGAAAGTGGAGGGAATGAAATTATAAAAGAGTAAAGTTTCTATATTTAAATGGAACTAAGTCAATGTAAATATCAAGTAGATTACAATATGTTAAAAATGTCTAGTGTAAGCCCTAGCACAACCACTAAGAAAATAACTCAACAAAGTATAAAGAATCATTATTAGGAACTATTATATACTATAAAATATGAATTTAATATAAAAGAAGATACTTCTCAAATCACTAATCTAATCATTTCCCCTAAGCTGAGGAAACAAAAGAACTAAACCCAAAGCTAGTAGAAGGGAGAAAATAATATAGAGCATGAATATATTAAATAGAGAATAGAAAAAAATCAATAAAACCAAAACTTTTGTATCCTGAGACTTTGCTGAAGTTGCTTATCAGCTTAAAGAGATTTTGGGCTGAGACGATGGGGTTTTCTAAATATACAATAGAATTAGAAAAATCATTTGACCCAGCCATCCCATTACTGGGGGGCTGAGGCAGCAGATTATGAGGCCAGCAGATACAGATCATCCAGGATAACACGGTGAAACCCTGTCTCTACTAAAAATACAAAAAATTAGACAGGCGTGGTGGTGGGTGCCTGTAGTCCCAGCTGCTCGGGAGGCTGAGGCAGGAGAATGGCGTGAACCCAGGAGGTGGAACTTGCAGTGAGCTGAGATCACAGTTCTGTTTGAAAAAAATAAATAAAGTAACTAAATTAAGAATGAAAAAACATGTTAATTACTATTAAGCTTATAGAAACAAAAATTATATATACAGTATACTATAAAAAATTTTATGCCAGCTAACTACATAACCACAAGAAATAGACAAATTTCTAGAAATACACAAATAACCAAAACTGACTCAAGAAGAAATAGAACATATGGATAGACATATAAGTAAAAAGATTGAATTAGAAATCAAAACACTTTCCACTAAAAAATGTCAGGACCAGCTGACATCACTGATCAATTCTACCAAATGTTTGAAGAAGGCTTTGTACCAATTCTTCACAATCTTTTCCAAAAGTAAAAGGGAAGGGAATACTTCCAGTGGATTCTATGAGATACCATAAAATTCTCTAGAATTCATAGAATCATAGAATTTATTCTATGATACCAAATTAGTCATGGTAATATATAAAAAATACATTATCTTGATTTAAAAATCACAAGGAAAGAAAACTGTAGATCAGCATTCTTTATAAGTATGGATACGAAATGCTATCAACAAAATGCTATCATGCCAAACCTAGCAACATATCAAAAAATATATACATCATGATCAAGTGGCACTTTATTCCAGGAGTGCAAGTTTAGTTTAGCATTTCAATAAATTAATGTAACATACCATGTCAATAGCATGTAAGAGAAAAATAACATAATTATCTCAACATATGTAGAAAGAACATTTAGCAAAACTCAACAATTCTTTCATAATAGCAATTTTTAACAAACTAGAAATAGAAAGAAACACCTTCAACTTTATGAAGGTCATCAGCCAAAAATTTACTGCAAACATCATACTTACTAGTAAAAAGCTGAATGCTTTGCCCCAAAAATCAGTAGCAAGAACATCCACTATTGGTACTTCAACAGTTGTACTGAAAATTCTCGCCAGAACAGTCAGTCAAAAAAAGAAAAAATAATAAAAGGTATTCTATTTTTTTTTCCTTTTTTGAGGTGGAGTCTCACTCTGTCACCCAGGTTGCAGCGCAGTGGCACAATCTTGACTCACTGCAACCTCTGCCTCCCAGGTTCAAGTGATTCTCCTGCATCGGCCTCCCCAGTAGCTGGGATTACAGGCTCCTGCCAATATGCCCAGCTGATTTTTGCATTTTTAGTAGAGGCAGGGTTTCTCCATATTCGCCAGACTGGTCTCAAACTCCTGACCTCCAGTGATTCATCCACCTTGGCCTCGCAAAGTGCTGGGATTACAGGCATGAGCCACCACACCCGGGGGAAAAAAAAAAAAGGTGTTAAGATTGGAAAAATTAAAACCATCTTAATTATCTTTAATTTTGGATAATAATTTTGTGTATGGAAAATCCTTATATGTAGAAAGAATAATCCATTTTTTAAAATCGAAACTAATAATTTGGCAAAGTTTCAGGATTCAAGAACAATATACAAAAATGAATTGTATATCTATATAATAACAATTAACATTTTGAAATATGAAGTTAGAAAAATAATTACATATCCAATAGTATCAAAAAGAATACAAGAGTAAAGTTTCAAACAAAATTAACAAAATAACTTTAATACTTGTATGTGGAAAACCACAAAACATTTTTGCAAGAGCTAAATAAATTGAAAGTCATCCAATATTCAAGATTCAGAAGATTCAATGTTGTTAAGGTGGCAATACTACCCAAATTGATCCATCAATTCACCCAATCCCTGTAAACATCCAAGTTGGATTTTTTAGAAATTGATAAGCTGATCCTAAAATTTACGTGGAAATAGATGAGACTCCAAATAGCCAAAACAATATTGAAAAAGAAAAAAAAAAAAAAAAAACTGGAGGATTCAATTTCTGATTCCAAGACTTACTATAAGTTACAGTAATCAAGATTCTGTAGTCCTGGCATAAGAATAGACACACACATCAGTGGAATAAAATTGAGAGTACAGATGTAGACCCTTACATCATATATGACCAATTGGTTATTGACAAGAATTTGGTGACAAACAGGGAAAAAATAGTCTTCTCAATAAATGGTATTAGAAAAACTTGATACTCATATGAAAAGAAAATCTAAAGTTGGATGCTCTATCTCACTGTATACATAAAAATTAACTCAAAACGAATCGCAAACCTAAATTAAGAGCTAAAATTATAAAATTCTTATAACAATAAATTTTTATGACCTCATGTTAGGTATTGGTTTGTTAGCTGCAACAGCAAAAGTACAAGCAACAAAAGAGAAACATAGATTAAATGTCCTTGGCCAAAACTAAAAACTTCTGTGCTTCAAAAGACAACACCAGGAAAGTGAAAAGGCAATCCACAAGGTTATGGGCTGAATGTTTGTGTTTCCACAAAATCCATATGTTGAAACCCTAATTCTCCAATGTCATAATATTTGAGAGTGAGGCTTTGGGTAGATAATTAGGTCTTCAAGTTAGTAATGAGGGTAGAGCCCCCATGAATGGGATTAGTGCTCTTATAAGAAAAGACACAAGAAAGATAATTTCTCTTTCTCTCTCTCTCTCTGTCTTCCATGTGAGGATTCAACAAGAAGTCATCTGCCTACAAACCAGGAAGAAAGCTCTCACAAGCCCCTTGATATTGGACTTCCCAACCTCCAGAATTGTAAAAAAATAAATGATTTTTTTTTAAGCCACCCAGTCTATGGTATTTGTTATAACAGCCCCAGCTGACTAAGACACACAGAATAGGAGAAAATATTTGCAAATCATATCTGATACACAACTTGGGTCCAGAATAAATAAAGAACTCTTACAACTGAAAAGTAAAATAGCAAATTTAAAAATGGGCAGAGAATGTGCATAGACATGTCCACAAAGAAGATATGCAAATAGCCAATAGGCACATGAAAAGATGCTCAACATAATTAGCTATCAGTTAAATAAAAATAAAAGCCATGATAACACCATTTCACACTCACTACGATAGATATAATGAAAAAGACATAACTGTTGGCAAGCATGTGAAAAAACTGAAACCCTCATATACTGATGGTGGCAATGTAAAATGGTGCCAATGCTTTGATAAACTGAATGGCAATTTATCAATACTTAAAATAGAGCTATGATATGACCCAAAAATTACACTCCTAGAATTACCAAGAGCAATAGAAACATACATCCACTCAAAATTAAGAAATAGAATGTGGTATATCCACACAATGAAATATTTTTAGGCAATAAGAAAGAATGGAGTAGAAAGAATGGAATGTATGTTACAACATGAATGGGCTTTGAAAATATCATGGTATGTGAGAGAAGCCAGTTATAAAAGACCACATATTGTATAATTCCATTTTTATGAAATGTTTATAATAGGCAAATCCATAGAGTTAGAAAGTAGATTCATGGTTATTTGGGAACAGAAGTTGGGTGGTATTGGGGAAAATGAGAAATGACTGCTAACAGGCACAGCATTTCTCTCTGAGGGAACAAAAGTGCTCTAAAATTATAATGTGGGATTGTATGACTGTGTGAGTATAGGAAAAAGTACTCAATTGTATACTTTAAATGGATTAATTATAATTTATACCAATTACTTCTTAAATAGATCTATTATAAAAAATAATAGAACATTCACCTGGAATTCATTTTAGCCTATTTGAGTTCAATGTATTCATTTAAGTTTGCGGGAAACTAAGACTGGCAAGCCAAGCAACATGTCTGAAGTCACACAGTTAGAAATCAGCAAAGCTGGGAACGGAATCCAACTAATAAAAATGGTAATTATATTTACTGAGCTGCTATTAGATATCTGCACTACTTGTGCCTCCTAAGACACTCCTGTACAATTATTGGAGACCTGCGCCTATCTCTGCCTTTGGAACTACCTCCAGGATCTGCACTCCTGAACCTATTTCCTAATCTCACCAAGCTGGACTGCTAGTCCTTTGCTCAAAGCCAGTTGTTGCCCCTCTGCCTTTCCCTTTGGGTTTCTTGTTATCTATTTTCTTCCCAAGCCCATATTTACGTGGCATCTCACAAGCCTCAGCTTTCCCTTTGTTCTACATTTCACTGCTTTCCAGGATCAAGTCCTTGCTCCTCAGTGGTACCAGTGCTACCCCTGGAATCCCAACCTTGGTCAGAGCTGATAAGAGAGTTCAGACATTATGAGCTAAGTACCAGGTTGTCTTGTTTTTAGAAAAAAACCTAAAAGGCAAGTATCTTCTGGCCATTTTGGAGAATGTTGAAGTTTAGAAAGACTAAATACTTTGCCAAGGGTCATTTTGACAGAAAATGGTAGAGCAGGGAAATGACCTGTCTGATTCTGTTCTCCTTTCTCCTGTGCAGACCACCTGGAGGTCTTATGGCTGACATTTATTGTTTTTACTATATTCACGGGTTATAGGATCTGATAGTTTTCTGTTGCTGCTATAACAAATTATCCACTAACTTACAGGTTTAACACAACGTAAATTTATTATCTTACAGTTCTGTGTCTCAGCAATATGATGCAAATCCCACTGGGCTAAATCAAGGTGTCGGCAAAGCTGCATTCCTTCTCTAGGTCTAAAGAAGAATCCATTTCGTTGCCTTTTTAGCTTCTAGAGGCTGCATGCATTCCTTGACTTGCAGCCCCTTTCCATCTTCAAAGCCAGCCATAGCTAGTCAAGCCTTTCTCAAATTTCATTCCTCTGACCTTGGTTCCTTTTCTGCCTCCCTCCCCTTAATAGATTAAAGACCTATTAGATTATATTGAGCACACGTGGATAATCCAGATTAATCTCTCTATATTAAAGTCAGCTGATTAGCAAGCTTATTCCTTCTTGCTGTGTAAGGTAACATATTCACAGGTTTGATAGATGAGGGACATCTTTGGGGGCCTTTATCCTGTCCATTATGTAGGATGAGAATGGTCATTTACTAGAACAGTGTAGTAATCTCAAGTATCCTTCCCCAGCCCTCCTTATTTAACCATTCCATACCCTACCTATTTCCCTCATCCTCCATTAGGATCTGCCCTTTGACACATTTAATGGATTGCTTCATGTCCAAACATTTTTCTCATTCATCCTTGCATCACAATTCATGTTGTCTTCCTCATTCATTTGGATTTCCACATATCCCTTGCTCAATGGATAGTCTAAGTTGAACTCAAATGTTTATGATGGATAATAGTATAATAAATTACTCCTACAAGAAAATGCTGATATTTTAATATGGCCCCCACCCCATGCTTTATTGCAAAAGAAGTAGAGTCAATCCTTCAGGGATTCTGTGGATATACTTGGAAAGCTCAGGTTTCAAATAAGATCTAAGTTTTGTTTAAATCTGCCAGAGTGCTCAGGGGCTGTATCAGTTAAGGTTTTTGTTGTGGTTCCAAGAGACAGAAATTAATTGATAGTCATTGTCTTGCTGTGGTCAAACAAAAGAAAAAATTAATAAAAAATACAATAATTAGGGTTGAAATAGAACAAAATAAAAAAAGAAGGAACTATAGAAGGATCTTGTAAGACATTTCTATTAGAAAGAAAAAAACTTGAAAATGTGAGAGTCTTTTTGTTTGTTTTGTTTCATTTTTTGTGTTACTCCCCTCAAGAGAAAGATTATCAAAGTCATTAGCTGGCCAAGTTTAGCTTCATGTCTTTCCTTGACTCTACTATGGCAATGAAGGAAAATATCTGGCAAGGAAGAAACTAATGGATTGTAGGACATTTCTTTAGTTTTATTTGTGAGAAAATAGGGATTAAAGGATTATCAATCAGGGTTCAACCAGAAAAGAAAAACCAATAGGAGGTATGGATTAATAGATGTGTATGTAGTGCAAGAAATCAGCTTACAGAATTGAGGGCTGGCTAAGTAAGTTCTAACTCTGCAGGCCATCAGGAAGGGAGGCTGGAACTCTCGGCGCAGGCTGGAGCTGCAAGTCATGGGCAGAATTTCTAAGGGAACCATCAGCTCTGCTCTTAATGCCTTTCAACTGATTGAATCATACCAACCCAAATTGTCAAGTATAATTTCTTCACTTAAAGTAAACTGATTATGTACTTTAATCCCATCTACAAAATGGCTTCACAACACTTAAATTAGTGCTTGATTAAATAACCGAAAACTGTAGCCTAGCCAAGCTGATACAGCAAAACGACCATCACAGAAGAGGAGTAGCAGAACAGGTCATCCCAGTTTATAGATTCATCAAAAACTGTTCACAATGTAGGAGAGATAATTCACCAGAAGAAAATAATGGGAGAATATTGGGAAGGGGTAATACATTCTGGAAAGTCAAAAGCAAATGCCCCTAATGAGACTGGAGAGATTGACAAGAGAGGTTCCTGCAGAGTAAGTGGACAGTCTAAGGTGGTAAGAGGGCTTTTTTTTTTTTACCAGCCTGGATCTTTCTACCAAATTGCCTTCTGTATATGTCCATCCAATGAGCTACTACATCTGTGAGACACCATAGTCCTTCTTGTTATCTTTCATCCCAGTAATGCAGAGTAACTTTCATGTGGCAAGTAATTTAGGATTATCAGGTACAGGGGAGTTGAGGTGGAAAAAATATTTTGAAGGCATAGATGCCTATGGGAAACCTCAAATTACAACATATGGGCAGCTACTGTTTTAGCCTATGGTCAAGTGGGGCCTTAGTGATAGGGTCACTAAGATATATCAACCTTCTAGTAACAACATGCCCACAGGGATTGAGAGAAATTCACTATACTCAAGGAAAACAGCTCAGTGCCATCAGCACAGAACAAATTCAAGACGGAAAACTTGATAAATGTGAAGTCAAAACTTTAAGAGATATATCTGTCAAATAACAGATCCAATTGATGTCTAAATTCCTCAGGATTTCTGAAAATGCAGAGGATAAAGTTGAGCTGGAGCCTCACCTTTGTCTGTTCCACCACATGAATTGTTGGGGGTTTTTTTCTGACCATTCATTTTGCAAATTTGTATAAGCTCTCCCTTTCTTGGTTACCTAACATCTTTCCCACTTTCATTCCCTCTATAAATACCATTTCTGTGGCATCTTCAAAAGCTTATCTCCTCTCCACAGCTGTCTGTTCAAAGTTGAGAGCCTGACACTGATTTAACCAGCTTGAATTGCTCTGAAATAAATTTCTCAGGGCAGAGACCAATTGCTTAAGCACTGTCAATAGCTAAATATAATGCTGGTGCTTCATAAACACAGAATGAATATAAATAACAGAAAATCTAAAATAGAGTATTAACTTCTGTATTTTGTACAATTAAAATTTGATGCTGGGGATTGAACTATGGAACACCTCCAAAATTTATCAGTAAGTAGGTGCTCTCTTATACTATATAGGAGACATATTTTTACAAATGGAAAGTTGGGGAGCCTTTCAGCATTATATGAATGCACAGGAATACTGACTTCTTATTCCACTGTGCCTAGATTCTCCATAGTAGAGAATATTAGTTGTTCGCAATTATTCTTTCCCCTGTGGCCTCCCTCTGGGTAGAAAAGACTTCTCAATTCTATTGACTTTGACCTTGCCCATGTGATTTCATTTGGCTAATGAACTGTAAGTGGATATAGCTTGAACAGAGGTCTTAAATGTGCTTGCATGTATTGCTTTGGCCTCTAGAGGTATGGAATTTTATGACTTCAGAATGAAACTGTCACGTTTCCAGAATGAGGAGACCTGTGGAACAAACCCGGACTCATTCACAGCCTAAGACTAGTCCATCTAACCCCAACCAACCCTAGTCAAGCCCAATAGGGCCACAGCTGACTGTGAAAGTGAAAGCAGGAAATAAATATTTATTATTATAAACCACTGAGATTAAAGGGTAACTTTTTACAGAGTGTAATCAGAGCAATAATGAGTAATATATTCCCAAATCCTCAAATAATTTCAATGAGAAGAAATGAAGCATTAGGAAATATTGAGAGTCTAAAGAAAAGTTTGCTTCTACATTATACTTCTTGGGATCTCTCAGGTCAATTTCATTCCACAGATGAGATGTCAGAAATGTGATGAGTCTGTAGCTTTTCTCAAGCATTTTTTTCAATAAGGCACCTTGGACATATGCCCAACCAGTGCATAATGATTAGTCTACCCTGAGGCATAAATGAATACCTCTGGAGGAAACACAAAGTATTTATTGTGGTATAACTTGGTTCTAAGATAGTCCCCTAGTGAATCATATTCCCTGTATTCATGTACTTGTGCAGCCCCTTCCTACATTAAATGAAGAAATGAAGCACATGTAACACTTTGTGACTTCTGAAGCTATTATAAGAAGCCTTGAGGCCAGGCGTGGTGGCTCACACCTAGAATCCCAGCACTGTGAGAAGTCAAGGCGGGCAGATTGCCTGAGTCCAGGAGTTTCAGATCAGCCTGGGCAACATGTCAAAACTCCACCTATACAAAAAAAATACGAAAATTAGCCAAGCGTGGTGGTGCACACCTGTGGCCCCAGCTACTTGGAAGGTTGAGATGGGATGACCACTTGAGCCCAGGAGGCAGAGGTCACAGTGAGCCAAGATCACACCATTGCATTCCAGCCTGTGCAACGGAATGAGACCCTGTCTCAAAAAGAAAAAAAAAAAAAAAGCAAGCTTTAAGGCTCTTCCTTGGTCTCTTGGAGCACTCACTCTTGGAATCCTGAGCTGCTCTGTGAGTAGTCTGACTATCCTGCTGGAGAGACCATATGAAGAAGGCCTGGAGCCACATGGAGAAAGAGAGAGACCAAGCTGAGAACAGCCTTTCAGCTGTCTCTCCCAAGTCACCAGATAAATGAGACCTCAGGCAAATGTAACCTCTGTGAACTGTCCAAGACCATCCCAATGCCACACCCTGCCCAAATTCTTGATTTATGACTCATAGTCATAATAAAATGGTCTTTGTTTTAAGCCACTGGATTTAGGGTAGTTTGTAACATAACAATATGGACCTGGAAGCTTCATTTACATGATTTACCAAAGTGACAAAACTAGTTATAACAACAGGCAACATTTATTAATATTGTCAAATGTATGCTATGCACCATGTATCATTATTTAATTTGTTCCTCACATTGAAAATAGTACTAACGAAATGCAGATTATATAATTTTTCAACTTTATGAAGGTGTGAAAGTGGTATGCATTTGGTAAGACCCATACTTTGAATTTTTGAAATTTGATCTTTTCCTGGACTAGCCTTATGAGGTACAATATTCTCTCTCTCTCTTAAAATGCTGGACAGTGACAGCAAGCCATTCTGTTTTTCAGTTTCAATACAGTGATATGCCCAGGGAGGGCCTGGAAGCTCCACACCCATTTCCCCATACTTCATCTCTTCATCTGCATTCTTTCAATAACCTTTCTAATAAGCCAGTAAACATAATGTAAATAAATTACATTAGATACTCAACACTGTGTTATAAAATAGGCTTTGCATTAGATTATTTTGCACACCTGTAGGCTAACGTAAGTGTTTTTAGCATGTTTGAGGTAGGCTAGGCAAATGCCATGATGTTCAGTAGGTGTATTAAATCCATTTTAGACTTAGGATATTTCCCACTTATGGTAAGTTCATCAGGACATAAACCCCATCATAAGTCGAGGAGCATCCATATGTAACATCATTATTGCTGTTGAACAGTTTAGAAAGTTTAGTCTTTCTAAAGACTAATATCATAGAGATATTAATTAAATTGCCCAAAGTCAGATGGGTGGTAAAGTAGTGGAACCAAAATCTAAGTATCGCTCCAAGCCCCAACCTCTTAACCACACTCATTAAAAGTTAGGAAAACCCCAGGCTCTGGTTTCCCAGGGCAGTGCTCATTTCCTTCAGCCAATCTGCAGCAACCAGGCAGCCAGTTTAAAAGCCTTTTGATAAATGGTATAATATTGGCATTTATACAAAGAAACAGACAGGAAATTAAATTACACCTATTAAAGTAAAGGCTGATTTAGACCAGTGGAAAATCTGGCCCATGCAGTCTTTTAGGTGTTAGAAAAGGAACAGAAGGCCAAAAAATTTATGTTAAAAAAAAAATTACCAGCAGCCATAAAAACCTGAGTATTCACAACAAAGACAACTACTACCTGCCAATTCAAGAAAAGCTGGCAGAATTAAGTAAAATTATAAAGCAAATAACTTTTCCTGTCTAGGTGGACTTGTCTTTAGGGGACTGATTCAGTTGGATATGAAATTGGATTATGTAGTTGACTAAGGTTTTCACAAGGGTGTTCCCTCAAACATAATTATCTTTATGGCCAACAAATAACCAAAACATTTTCTAGCCATTTATAAACAATGTGAATCCAAGAAGAGTATGGGGAAAGGAATCCAAATAATATGGAAATGATAAATGTCTTCTATTGATTGTGGCTGGTATCAGGAGATGTGATTATTATCAGCAAGTGGCCTTGACGAAAGGCCCACTGAACCTGGGTGTTAAACAATTTTAGCCACTGAGCAGCCTCAAATCAGTGGTATAGGTTATTGTTTGAAGGTGACAATCAAATATATAAAATAATAGGTCTATCAAGAGCATGGTTAGGAATGCCTTCAGTTCTATTAAACAAACAAACAAACCAATTTGAGGAACAATCTGCAAAATAACTGGTTTGTACTCCTCAAAAATGCTAAGGTGATAAAAGTCAAAGAATAACTAAGAAACTGTAATAGATCAAAAAAGACTAAAGGGACAGAACAACCAAATGCAACATGGTATTCTGGAATGAATCCTGGACCAGAAAAGGGAAATTATTTGTTCCCATTTGCTTAAAAAGACAGTTAGAAAACTGATAAATTTTATTTATCAAATACTATAGATAATATGGTATCAATTGTAATTTCCTGATTTTGGTTGTGATTTTGATTATACTATAATTGCTTGAAGGAAATATATATTGAAGTATTTAGGTAAACGGACATTATACTTGCAACTTTCTCTCACATGATTCAGAAAAAAATACTCCATCTGGAATTTATTTTTGTACATGATATCAGATCAGGGTCTAATATTATTTTTTTCTATATGCATAGGACATAACTCCAGCACAGCTGATTAAATAACTCATTCTTTTGCACTAAGGAAATATTATGCAGCCATAAAAAAGGATGAGTTCATGTCCTTTGCAGGCACGTGGATGATGCTGGAAACCATCATTCTCAGCAAACTAACACAAGAACAGAAAACCAAACACTGCGTGTTCTCACTCATAAGTGGGAGCTGAACAATGAGAACACATGGACACAGGGAGGGGAACATCACACACTAGGGCCTGTAAGGGGGTGGGAGGGATAGCATTAGGAGAAATACCTAATGTAGATGACGGGTTAATGGGTGCAGCAAACCACCATGGCACATGTATACCTATGTAACAAACCTGCATGTTCTGTACGTGTATCCCAGAACTTAAAATAGAATAAAAAATCTAAAAATAAATAAATAAATGGAAAAAATTTCTATAAAAATAATATTTTTTATTTTCATTCCTTAATATTAAAGGCATTCAAGGCCACACTCGTTTGCTCTCAGTACAGCTTTGGCTGTGTTCTGTGGTTCCAATTTGGATGGCTTTCTGTACAGCGATTTTCTCTCAATTCCAAGTTTCATTCAATGGTTATCTAGAAATATATTTGTAATTATTACACATTTAGTATTTGGGGGTTACCCTCATGCCATTTGTTCCTAATTTCTAATATGTTTTTCATTCAATATATAATATTTCTTGCAGTGTGATCAGAAGAGGTGGCCTGGAAAATACACACTTTTTTATGTGCAAAATTTCTTTGTGACCAAGTATGTGATTAATTTTCATAAATATTTCATAGCTAGTAGAGAAAAGTGTATTTTTGAAAGACATAAAAAATCTCCCCTTATTAATTGTACTATTTTTTGTGTAGTTACTTAATGTTGTGTACAAGATATATATGCACAATTCAAAAAGAGGTGTATTGAAATAACTGCTATATTTGTACTTTTGTCAAGTTCTCACAATTTTAACAGTTTCATTTTAAGTCTACTAAAAACTGTTGAGCTGTTTGGTGCATACTAGTTCCTGGCTGGTATATGTCTTTCATAACTGCTTTTCATCATTATCTTTCCATGACGTATTCAGTGCTTTTGACCTAGAATTCTGCGTTGTCTGATACTACCTTTGCCTTTCATGCTTTGTTTCTTCTTTGCGTTTTCTTAGCATTGTTCTTTATTGTTTTCATCAT
Organism: Chlorocebus sabaeus; assembly: GCF_047675955.1. Lineage (NCBI taxonomy): Eukaryota > Metazoa > Chordata > Mammalia > Primates > Cercopithecidae > Chlorocebus > Chlorocebus sabaeus. Next base: position 68,010,410 of record NC_132918.1, read on the forward strand.
CTTAAGTGTATTTTTCTTATAATTAACATTAACTGTCTTTTTTAAAGTCAGTTTGACACATTTAACTGGAGAATTCAGCTTTCAAATTTAGTGCAATCACTGGCACATGACATATTATACTTTCACCTTTCATCGTTTATTTTATATTATTGTTCATCTTTTTTTCTGACTTATTTTTCTAGTTGATTATTATTGCTATTTGATCTTTGCCTTATGCTTGTTTGTAAATTCTACCAATAGATTTTTTGTATTTTTTAATGATTATTTTCTTTATTCATACCAAAAAGTTATTTCTCTGCAATTGTTTAAAATAAAAATAATAACTATTTCCCCCAATAAGATGTTCTATTTCCTATCTTTTTCTACTTGTCCATAGAGTTACAGGTTTAGCATACAGTAGTGGTCTGAGGGAGGTTTGTTCCAAGTCCCCAGTAGATTCCTGCAACGATAGATAGTACCGAACCAGATTACTGGAAGCTGGAACACATTTCTGTTCATGTCTTCCACTCATAAATTTCATGTCTTTTCCATCTTAACTAAGCACTTATCACACATTGTGACCATAATTTTTGCAGTTTGAGGTGAGACAAAACTAGGACAAATTTCTTTTTCTTCTTCATAGTTTCACAAATAGAATATTTGTTCTTACAATTGATCTTAACAACCTCAGCCTATGATTTTTTTCTTTCCTTGTTAAATCAGAAAGTTCACCTATTTACTTAAAAGAAGTACTTTACGGCTTCTCTTTGGCATGTTGGAATTGCCAAGTTTCTGCACTAAATTTAGGACCATTTTTAAGTAAAATAAAGGTTATTTGAACACAAGCACTGGAATACTACAAAAGTCCACTTCATAACTCAGGTGGCTTCTAAGTGACTAATGGGTGGGAAGTGTCTACAGTGTGGACAAAGGGACAATTCACATCCTGGGTGGGACAGAGCTGGACAGTGTGAGATTTCATCACACTACTCAGAAAGGCAGGCAACTTAAAACTTATGAATTGTTTACTGCTGGAATTTTTCATTTAATAATTCTGGACCACAGTTGACTGTGGATAGCTAAAACTGCAGAAAGCAAAACTATGGGTAAGGGGAAACAACTGTATATGCATTTCTCTATAGCCTCCCCCCACAATGTTGAGAAAGAATTTGAAATGATTTACTTCCCTTATCTCTTTTCCCCACCTCAATCGTAGGAGTTACTAAAAACAATTTAGTAATATTAATTCTAAACTATTACATGAATTTGTATTGCAGTGTGTCTCTTCTCTATTTATACTGTGATCATCGTTAGTATATTTAGCATTTATATCACATATTCTCAGTCATATGATCCATTCATGTCTACGTAAACACACCAACAGCATTCATCTACCATTCATTGCTCTCAATTTCTATGTCATTTCACATTTCCCTGGCTTGATTTCTTATTTCTCTTTTACTTGTTCACTTAGAATCTCTTCTAGACCATTGTGTTTTCCTGAAAAATATACTCTATGAATTATTATAAAATATTAATGGAATAATTTGACCTTCCAAAGGAATTACAGTTTTGCAAAGTAAGAGAATCTCAGGTTGAAATCCTTTACACTTCATTATCTCTAAGAACTATACCGCAGTATCCCTGATCCCAATATTGCAGATTGAAACTAGGAAATAGTGTAAATCTTTTCTCTTATTTGTGACCTTTTCTTTCTGGCTGGAAGGTTATAAGAATTTCTTTTTGTTCTTACAATTCCAGAATTTTCCAAGTATACTCATGTATATATTTTATCTCATTAATATTCCTTAGCCTTCACGACATGCCCTTTCTTTCCGTGACTTGGGTCTTTCATCTCAGAGAAACTGTATTCCAAAATTATATGTGCATGTTGATGTCCAAGATCTGTCCTCTATGTCTCTTAGGTTTTGTCATAATTTCTCTTTTATATTTTTGTTCTTTATTTAAAAAAAAAATTTAGCCCAGTTGATTTCCTGGGACATCAATTTATTCTCAACTCTGATCATTCTTTCCTTCAATTAAACCAAAAACTCTTGCACAAAACTTGTTTTTAACTCCATACATTTTACTCTTATATTGCGTTGAATGTATTTTAATTTTTAAACTGTCATTTGACTCCTCTTTTCTGACTGATCTTCATATCTCTAGCTTCTGGTCATTTTTAATATTGTTTTTCCATGGAGTCTAAAGGTTTGATTGCTGGAGACCACTACGCCCTGTAAACACAGGAAAGCTAAGTATTCTCCACTCCATAAGTCTCTGCCAGTGCACCAAAAAATAATTCTTTGTCTGATCCCTAGCCTACTTTCACTCTCTCTGCCCGAGAAGCAGGGAGGATGCCATCGACCCATCAGTTTTGGCCTCCTGAGCACCAGAGTGACCAGCCATACACCCATGGACGATGTTGACCATCTATCAGGAAAGGGGCCCACACATTACTGAGGCCCATGGTTTCCACAAGACTTTCAATTTTCAATCCTCCCTGCAATTCCTTCTGATGCTCTTTATGTTATCATCTATCTATAAAGGCAAAAAAGGAAAAAAAGAAAACTCCATACTCCTTTGACCCACTGTAACTCCTGCAGAATCCAAATCGTACTTGCAAACAGCTTCCTCTGAGCCCCAGCAGGCTTATTATTCAAGAAAGACAGATTAGAAATAAAATAGAAAGAAAAGGAGTCATCAATTTCCCATTAACACCCCTTTTCTTTACAGTTTTAAAATTTTTCCTCATATTTTATCTTGTTCAATCCTTACATTATGGAGGAAAGGTTCAAACCCTGAAATTACAGGCTCAAGGTTATGTCCACATTTTAGAAAACTATAGTAAACAGAAAAACAACACTTAGATTGGCCCTGCTTAGACATACATGGTCACATTCCAACATAAAGATGCTCATGTTTCAAAGCCTGCAAATAATCATTACATCCTTGCAATTTTTTTTTTTTTTTTTATTTTGAGATAGTGTCTCCCTCTGTCACCCCGGGCTGGAGTGCAGTGGCGCGATCTGGGCTCACTGCAAGCTCCGCCTCCCGGGATCACGCCATTCTCCTGCCTCAGCCTCCGGAGTAGCTGGGACTACAGGCGCCCGCCACCTCGCCCGGCTAGTTTTTCTATTTTTTAGTAGAGACGGGGTTTCACCGTGGTATCAATCTCCTGACCTCGTGATCCGCCTGCCTCAGCCTCCCAAAGTGCTGGGATTACAGGCGTGAGCCACCGTGCCCAGCCATATCCTTGCAGTTTTTTAAGATCACGATCTCCAAAAGGAGGAATACCTGAGATATGGATAATAAAGAATGGAACAGCTCACATGGTCTGGGGCTGTGGGCTCAGCACCATTAACATATGCTCTCCTAGCAGGACTGTCCCAATGCATAGTCACAGTCAGCTTTTCTGGGCTTCTTGTTTGCACCCAGCACAGCTGGAAGTACAGATGTAGGAAGCACAGGCAGGCTGGAAAAGGATCAAGACAGGTACCGATAGGGCTCTTTTTCTTTAGATCTTAAAAGGAAAATGTATGTCCTTTTCCAAACTCCAAATGACATCTAAAAAACCTTCGATCAACACAATGTTACAAAAAACATGTGTTAACTTTTTATTCATTTATTTTTCAGTTACAGACTACATGCTAAAATTCAAACATAAATGTGACTGTTGTGTACTCTCCATGTAAAAAAAAAAACTAATAGGAACTGTACTTCCTCTGACACAATAAAACTTTAGTCATTTTTACAGTGCTCCAATGTTTGAACAAGTATGGGAACTAGACTAGACATCCCTTTCTTTTTGAGATATACCTCTCACTGTAGTCTTGAATTGTATAATAACTCTTATTCTTTTACTCTCCTTTTTTCCTTAGCTGCTTCCTGCTCAGTTATCACCCTGGAGAATTGCCATTGCATGCCCAGGTTATAATTTGGATGCTGATGACAGCTTAAAGGGGAATGTCTCTTATCAGTTTGTATTTTAAAATTTCCTCCCCTTTGTTCTCACAGGAACCCTCCTTAACCAGCTCTGGGTCTGCACAGTCCTGTAGAAACCACATCTTTCAAGTTTATGGGCAGAATACTACAGGCTGGTGCTTTCACTAAGTAGCCCTCTCTAACCACTTTTATAACTTACTGTCCCATCAGAAAGCAAAACTTAAGATAAACTGCAGCCTCTTATAGGGTTACAACAAATCCAGATTGCAAAAGTGCCTCATCTCTTTTCAGGGAATTCCATTCAACAGTGGTACAGGCAATGATCCATCCATCTTCCTTGACTTTTTTCCTTCCGTTTCTTCTTAAGCAGTGGATACAGTCACAGATTTGAAATCAAGGAGACCAAAGTCTTCCCTTTTCTATTTGTCATCTCCAAACTAGGGTTTCTTTTCTTTTCTTTTCTTTTCTTTTTTTTTTGAGACGGAGTCTCGCTCTGTCGCCCAGGCTGGAGTGCAGTGGCCGGATCTCAGCTCACTGCAAGCTCCGCCTCCCGGGTTCTCGCTATTCTCCTGCCTCAGCCTCCCGAGTAGCTGGGACTACAGGAGCCCGCCACCACGCCCGGCTAGTTTTTTGTATTTTTTAGTAGAGACGGGGTTTCACCGGGTTAGCCAGGATGGTTTCCATCTCCTGACCTCGTGATCCGCCCGTCTCGGCCTCCCAAAGTGCTGGGATTACAGGCTTGAGCCACCGCACCCGGCCAGGGTTTCTTATACTGATGCCTACTCCCTGGGTAATCAGGTATGCAAAGAGCTCAATACATTGCCTGGCATATATTAGGTGTTCAAGAAGAGGTGGACTTTTATAGTAGAAGGCTCTGGCATCAAGGATGCGTAACTCTTCACAGGAGGGAAGAATGGAAAGATGAGAGATGGAAGCACAGAAGGAAGGACAGAAGGAAGGAAGTCTGGTTTATTAAAAATGAAGCCACAGTTCAGAAACATTTACAGTTCTGCAGTACTGCCTCAGACTTTTTGCAGCATTCTTTGTGCCACCACTCTAGATAACTATAATAAACCCATCAGGGAAAATGCCTTTGGTATTTGCGTAAAAAATATTTTTGTCTATTTTGTAGAGATGACTTTTGCTAAATTGAGTTGGTTTGTATGTATATAGCTTAGTACTATCAAGGCATGTCTTCCTTCTGGGACTGTCCTGACACAAAATATTCCTTCCTAGGATAGGCCTGGTGTTACCATTCATCTTTTATAACACAAACACAAACTCCTTGATTAGACTCTCTCTTATATCCAACATCTCTCCTCATCCCCATTAGCCAAAAAGCAATGGAAAATGCTGATGATAGCAACAAATATTACTTTAATATTTAGGAGTTCTTTGTCTCTGATGAATTTGAAATCTGACATATAGAAATCACTCAGTAATTATTTATGGGAAGGAGGGAGGAAGGGAGGGAGGGAGAGAAAAAGGGATGGATGGATGGCCTAAAAGGGTTTGAGATCATTTGGGATAGCAATGATCTTTTTCTCAGTGTTACTTGCACAGTGGCCACACTCTCCAACATTGCCCTATATTTCTCTCAGGTTTTTAAGGACATACCTACTCTAATTTCAATGGAAACAAACTCAACTGTAGAATATCACACACACTGAACATTATGACAAGAATTAGTACTGTGGAAAGAAGTATAATACTAGTAATAATAAGTATAACACTAACACTAAGATAATAATAACAACAATAATACAAGGTACAACTAAAATTAATTGTGTGCTTAACATCTGACAGTCACTTTCCTAATTCCTTTACTTAGGAAAGGGCTTTTATTTTAACTTTCTTATTCCCTTATTTTACAGTTTGGGAAAAATAGAAGCCCAGAGAGAATTAAGTTACTTACCCAAGGTAACCAGCTAGAGAGTAGTGGCTGGCATTTGAACCTAAATCAGTCTGACAACGGAACCCACACTCATATTCCTCATACTGTCATTTTGTAGTCATCACACCATATCAGCCTCAACTTCTTGATGCTCTGACAGCTATCACTGAAAATAAGTAATATGACTGTATTTGTTAGTAAAAGCTAACCTGAATTTTTCTTCTGCTTCTACTGGTAATAAAACACGGTAATAAGGCCAAGACATGGTTCTGAGGCCAGGTATAAAATCCTAACATTGCTATATGATCTCCAATCCTCCCTTCTACCTTTAACACACTAAAATTCCATGTAATCAAAGATCAGCGTGGAAGATCTATGTTGATGAATCATGATGTTAAAATAAATTTTAACCATAAACAAGAAGAAAATCACAATACGAAAAACACATGATGTTAGGAAAAATCTTTTTACCTTAGGAGACGGAAGCCCTGTGTACAATGCGCTGTGCATACATTTCCCAGATTTTAACTATGCTTGCTGTGTTTTATTTATGAGCCATAAAACAGTAATCCATAAGTGAAGAATGAAACACTCATAGTGCAGTTCAATGTGATATTTACACTCTTAGAATCAGACGCCCCTTTGTCATCATAATGGGGTATATTATGATTAAAAAAAGGGAAGTAAAGACTGAAGAGATTTACAGGCAGAATTACCAAAAGTGCTCTGCAAGAGGCTGAAAATCACTATCAAATTAATTGTGATAATAATTAAGAATCTCTAAAAAGCTATGATTATTCACTGAAAAGAACTAGTGTGCTACATAATTTCTTTTTCTCTAAGAATGGATGACAAAATTTGAAGAAAAACAAAAAGCAGGTGGACAAAACAACAGAAAAAGGAGGAAGGAAGAAGGAAAAAGGAGCCAGAAGAGGAAGCAAAGAGTGGAAGATGATGAAAGAGGAAAGAATAGAAGGAAGGGTGAGGAAGAGGAAGAAAAAAGGAGGAGACGGAGGACAGAAGCGGGGAAGGAAGATGGAGAGAGAGAGAGAAAGAAAAAGAAAGAACTTTCCTCTTGGCCATGGATATAGAACTCACATCTGCAGCTATTTCTTCAGCTCCAGGTGTTCCTTCATGCAGATTACAACTAAATCAGAGATAAAATGAATCTTAATATTTCCCTGATGTTCAACCTTCTTACAGATGTTAAGATACCATCAGAGAGGGCTACGCTATTTAAAATTTAGAGAGAAGGGAAAAAACATAAAAATGCACACACACATACACACATTTATACCTTATATATGACAAGACAGGATTTCCATAACTTTATTCCAAGCTGCCATCACTGTGAAATTATCCATCACCTATGAGGTCATGAAAAAAGGCAGGGATAGTCAAATTTTCTTATCTCAAGCCATTTCTTCAGATATCAGCTTTGTAACCCAGAGCTTCCCCATAACTGTAAATTAAGATGTGTCGGTAGCATCCAAAACAAATGTGAAATATTTGCTTTTGAGCTCTCTCTTTGCGTTTCAAGGAGAGAGCATAGAAGTGTTCTTTCTCTATATATCTCACTGCTCCAATAAGACATAGAAGAATCCGTTGCAGAAAAAAAAAAAAAAAAACTAGCAATGCTGTCATCATTTATTTAAGAGTAAGCACATTAATTTTCTTTTTGGGAACTGATGCCAGCAGGAGTTAGCTCAGAGAAGGTAAGAAATAAGTTCTGAGGGCAATGACAGATAACACAGCAAGAGGGCAATTTGGAATCTTAAATATTTAAAAGTATATGATTTGAAAAATCATACAAGATATTTTTAATCCTAAATTCATGTCTACCAGAAGCAATTATTTCAAAGTATATTGTTCTGTTCTTCTCTAGATGAATCATTTTTGTGATTAACTAAGCATATTCACATATTTATTCCTTAAATAAATATGGTTTAGGGATCTACAATACAGATCAAAGCCATAAATGTGATAAACCAAATATAATTCTCCTAGAGAATTCATATACAAGGGAGGGACAAAATTTAAGGAACTACACACTAAGAATAATAACAGCTAATGTTTGTAGGTATTTACAATATATCAGGCAAGTAGGTACTATTTTATTATCCCCATTTTAAGAATAAGAAAACTGTGACTAAGAAAGTAACTGTTTCCAAGTTCGTAAATTCTATTTTAAAAATTGGCATGTAAAATCTAATCTTTCACCTGTACTTTTGACTGCTGTGCTACTATACATTTATGTAAAAGAGTTTTATCAGCGAGCAATCAAGCATTACGTGTATTTAGATAATAGAGAGACAATTGCAGCTGGAAGGACCAGAAAAGTTTTCATGGAAGAAGTAGCATTTAAGCCAAGTAAGTTTCAATTCTTTGAAAATGGAGAACCATGTAAATCATTTCAGGTGAAGCAATTCTATCTACCTTGTGTCTTTAGAAATACTCTATTGGGACTGGGCATGGTGGCTTATGCCTGTAATCACAGCACTTTGGGAGTCCGAGGCAGGCAGATCACTTGAGGTCAGGAGTTCGAGACCAGCCTGGCCAACAGAGTGAAACCCTGTCTCTACTAAAAGTACAAAAATTAGCAGGGTTCCGTAGTGGGCATCTGTAATCCCAGCTACTCAGGAGGCTGAGGCATGAGAATCACTTAAACCCAGGAGACTGATGTTGCAGTGAGCCGAGATTGCACAAAAAGTCTGTCAAAAACAAAACAAAACAAACAAATAAAAAACACCTCTATTGGTATAGGAACTCCTGTCATTTCCTCTAAGAAGTATGTATCAGAATCATCTATAATGAACATCTATGTTCATTCAGAAATTGGGGCTTGTAGCCGCCTCTCCTTTCTCCTCCCCTGCCAACATCCCTGAGCAGAAAATCACATCTCATGGTGAGTCACTATTGCTGATAGGAACACTCAGGTGTTCAGGGCCTGAGAGGAGGGGTGCTGCCATAGCTATGCAAAGTGGACCAGAACAGGGAATTGGATGAAACTGAAGAGACCATGACAGAGAGGCAAGCACAGGAGAGTGGCAGGAAATTTCAGCTGTTAAACATCCACTCCAGCAATGCCAAGCATATTAATCCTCCCAACAATTCCTAAGTAGGCATTGTTTTCCTTGCAACATACGGGATCATGCAGAATCTGAAATGGAATTTGCCCAGGCTTACACAGAGAGTGAGAGGATTTGAATCAAGATGGGTCAAACACCAATACTCAGGGCTTGCACCTCAACAGACTGTGGTGTCTGTTGCCTCCCTACTGTCCTCACTCCAGCCACAATCTCTGTCAGGTCTTTCTAACAAGGGAAGGTGAAAAAGCAAACACGTGTTTGCTGTTTGAAAGAGTATGTCTGTCTTACTTGCAGAATGGCCTGGTAGAAGGATTTTGTCAAAAATATGCTACCAGTCTCCAGCTTTAGATCAGTTATAAAATAATACTACTAATAATCAAGTCCATTCTAAAATTGAGTAAGCAAATTAATGAACTAGAGGAGATAGAAAGGATCATAAATGCAGTCAGTAGGCAACATATTTAGTGGCAAATACTTAGGGCTAGCCTAAGAAAACCTCACACCCTTCTGGACTTTATTCTCTAAGAACAGTCAAGATTCAATCAAGAAAGAATAACTGCAATAGAATAAGGAGTTTATCATAGAGATTAGACCTTAATCAAGTATCAGGGGGTTCTGGAGAAGGAAAGTTCCAAAAAATGAGAAATTCACTCACCAGCCATGTTGTGGGTGAAAATGTTCAGACTTCAGAGATCTGGAACCTTGGCATGTTCACATTCTATAGTGAGAAAGTGAATGGGGCTGGTTCTGTGGAAGGTTTCTGTTTGCAGTGCGTTCATAGCAAAGTGTCTCTGAGTTGGCTGAGTCAAAGTTGGTCAAAGAGCTTGCCACATAAAGAAGAGTTGGACATTCAACAGAATGAATTGCATTGCACTTCTGTCTGTCTCTCACCATCTCTAACCACCAAAGCCTTTCAGAGTTTGATAGACGCTGCTCTGTTTCACTTTTGTTTTATAAACTCTCACACCAAATCTAACCTAACACCATCCCAGCAAGAGTTGTGGAAAACGTAGTCCCAAGAAAGCTAGGGCAACAATGGGCAAGAGGCCAGCAAAGTACATACAGCCTATGGGACAAATCCATCCCACCTCCCATTTTTGTAAGCAAAGCTTACCGGAACACAGCTATGCTTATTTACTTATGCATTGTCTGTGGCTTCTTCCATGCTAGGATAACAGAGTTGAATAGTGGCAACAAGACCAGAAGGCCTACAAAACCTAAAATGTTTACTCTAATGACCCTTTAAAACAACAAATTTGTTGACCCTATGACAGAATAACCCAGGAGAACCTTCATCACATTTGTAATCATTTATTCAGTGACAGAATTCCCATTTAAATAGTAAGCAGAACTCTTATTGCCCATCTCTAAGTCCAGAGCTTGGATATAGAAGTACTCAATAAATGTCTCTTAGATCACAAGTCAATTGAGATATCTATTAGACTTGGGCTCTGACTTGAAGTGGTAGGAATCTGAACAGGACCCCCCTCCTTGGGGTAGGCACAGTTAAAATCTAAGCAAGTGGTCAACATGGAGGAATTCGGCCCAGGTAGAAGAGCTCCACCCCTCTCCAGGGATGGGGAACAGGATGCTAGCTCTTTAAAAGAGCAAATGGTGGTAGCAAAATAGAACTCCAGTCAAAAAGAGATAAGGATGCTAAACAATTCCCATGGCAGGAAACTGGCCATGACAGAGTCTATAATGAGAACAGAGACAGATCTGGCCTAAGTGGCTACAGTAGTGTAGTAGGCTTTGCAATCAATTGAACAAGACTAGAAACACAGCTTCACTGCTCATTGCTTGCATGAACTTTTGTAACTGCTGCACCGCTATGGACCTTTTCTTCTCTGAAAAGCTGAAATATTCATTCTCACCATCTAGGGCTATCTCGCAGAGTACCTGAGATAATGCTACCTATTTATTAAAACAACTTAAAACATATTAGGCTCTCAATAAATGGTCATTCACTCATTTATTCAGTTATTTATCAAATATTTATTGAGCACCTACTCTATGCCTGTACACTGGACTAAGTGCTGGGAATGCAGATTATATAAAGTCCCTGTGCTCATGATATTTTAGTGGGGAAGACCAAAGATAAGCAAGCAAACAAGTGAACATTCAGTATTTTAGAAAATCCTAAGTGCTATAGAGAAAAATTGAACCAGATTAAAGGTACAGGGTGTCTGTGTGTGTGTGTGTGTGTGTGTGTGTGTGTGTGTGTGTGTGTGTGTAAAAGTTCTTGTTGATAAAGTGACACTTGATCAGAGACCTGCAGGCAGTGAGGGATAAAGCCTTGCAAATACCTGGAAATGAAGCATTCTAGGCAGAGGGACCAACATGTGCAAATAATATAAGAAGCAACTTGTTTGGCAAATTCAAAAGTAACCTATTTCTTTAAATATTGATTCTAGGCTTTAATTTTGAGATAGACATACTTGATGTACTTGCCTAAAGTTAGAATTATGTCTAGATTTGGGTGGGAGAGTAAGGAGATATTGGTTAAATGTCTATAGGCTTGGAAATTGGACAATGCCCAATATACTAAAACTAGAATTTATTTGCATAGAATTTCTAACTAAAATGCAATTTTATTTATTCATTTATTTTTAATTTAATCTGATTTTAAGTTCCAGGATATATGTGCAGGATGTGCAGGTTTGTTATATAGGTAAACGTGTGCCATGGTGGTTTGTTACACCCATCAACCCATCATCTAGGTATTAAGCTCCACATGCATCAGCTATTTATCCTGATATTCTCCCTCCCCATACACCTGCCACCCCCAAACAGGCCACAGTGTGTGTTGTTCCCCTCCCTATGTTCTCATTGTTCAGCTCCCACTTATAAGTGAGAACATGTGGTGTTTGCTTTTCTGTTCCTGTGTTAGTTTGGTGAGGCTAATGGCTTCCAGTTCCATCCATGTCCCTGCAAAGGACATGATCTTTTTCCTTTGTATGGCTGCATAGTGGTCCATGGTGTATATGTACCACCTTTTCTTTATCCAGTCTATCATTGCTTGGCATTTGGGTTGATTCCATGTCTTGGCTATTGTGAATAGTGCTGCAATGAGCATACATGTGTATGCATCTTTATAACAGAATGATTTATATTCCTTTGGGTATATACCCAGTAATGGGATTGGGTTCAAGTCCTGAATAGCCTTGTTAATTTTCTGTCTCAATGATCTGTCTGATATTGACATTGGGTTGTTAAAGTCTCCCACTATTATTGTGTGGGAGTTTAAGTCTCTTTGTGGGTCTCTAAGAACTTGTTTTATGAATCTGGGTGCTCCTGTATTGGGTGCATATATATTTAGAATAGTTAGCTCTTCTTGTTGAGTTGATCTCTTTACCATTATGTAATGCCCTTCTTTGCCTTTTTTCATCTTTATTGGCCTAAGTTTGTTTTTTCAGAAAATAGGATTGCAACCCCTTCTTTTGTCTCCTTCCCATTTGCTTGGTAAATTTTCCTCCATCCCTTTATTTTGAGCCTATGTGTGCCTTTGCACATGAGATGGTTCTCTTGAATACAGCACACTGATGGGTCAAGACGTTTTATCCAGCTTGCTATTCTGTGTCTTTTATTTGGAGCATTTAGCCCATTTACATTTAAGGTTATTATTGTTATATGTGAATTTGATCCTGTCATCATGATGCTAGCTGGTTATTTTGCAGACTTGATGTAGTTGCTTCATAGTGTCATTGCTCTTTGCACTTCAATGTGTTTTTGCAGTGGTTGGTAACAGTTTTTCCTTTCCATATTTAGTGCTTTCTTTAGGAGTTCTTGTAAGGCAGGGCTAGTGGTGATTAATTCCCCCAGTATTTCTTTGTCTGAAAAGGATTTCATTTCTCCTTCACTTATGAAGCTTAGCTTAACTGGATATGAAATTCTGGGTTGAAAAATGTTATCTTTAAGAACATTGAATATTGGTCCCAATATCTTCTGGCTTATAGGGTTTCTGCTGAGAGGTATGCTGTTAGTCTGATGGACTTCTCTTTGTAGGTGACCTGGCCTTTCTCTCTGGCTTTCCTTAACATTTTTTTCTTCATTTCAACCTTGGAGAATCTGAAGATTATGTGTATGGGGTTGATCTTCTTATGGAGTATCTTACTGGGGTTACCTGGATTTCCTGAATTTGAATGTTGCGCTCTCTTGCTAGGTTAGGGAAGTTCTCTTGGATGATATCCTGAAGTATGTTTTCCAACTTGGTTCCATTCACTCAGTCTCTTTCAGATATCCCAGTCAGTCATAGATTTGGTCTTTTTACACAATCCCATAGTTCTCAGAGGTTTTGTTCATTCCTTTTTATTCTTTTTTTCTCTCATCTTGTCTGCCTGTCTTATTTCAGCAAGATAGTCTTCAAGCTCTGAAATTCTTTTCTCTGGTTGGTCTATTTGGTTATTGATACTTGTGGTTGCATTGTGAAGTTCTTGTGTTGTGTTTTCCAGCTCCATCAGGTCATTTATGTTCCTCTCTAAACTGGTTATTCTGGTTAACAGCTCCTGTGATGTTTTACCATAGTTCTTGGATTCTTTGTAGTGGGTTAGAACATGCTCCTTTAGCTCAGTGAAATTCATCATTACCCAACTTCTGAAGTCTACTTCTATGAATGCATCTGTCTCAGCCTCTGCCCAGTTCTGTGCCCTTGTTAGAGAGGTATTGCAATCATTTGGAGGAGAAAAGGCACTCTGGCTTTTTGAGTTTTCAGCGTTTTTTCATTGATTCTTTTCCATTTTTGTGAGTTTATCTAGCTTCAGTCTTTGAGGCTGCTGACCTTTGGATGGGGTTTTTGAGGAGACTTTTTGTTGATGCTGTTGTTGTTGCTGCTGCTTTCTGTTTGTTTTTCTTCCAACAGCCAGGCCTGTCTTCCATAGGGCTGCTGCTCTTTGCTGGGGGTCCACTCTAGACCCTAATCACCTGGTCCCTCCCACACCTGGAGGTGTCACTAGTGGAGGCTGAAGAACAGCAAAAATGGATACCTGCTCCTTCTCTTGGATCTCTTTCGCAGAGGGGCACAGACCTGATGCCAGTAGAAACCCTTCTGCATAAGGTGTCTGGTGACCCCTGTTGTGGGGGTCTCACCCAGTCAAGAGGCAAGGGATCTGAGACCCTCTTAACAAAGCACTCTGGCTGCTCCTTTGTGAAGGGAGTGTGCTGTGCTGGGGGTAACCCAGTAGTCCAGACTGCCTGGATTCCTCAGAGTCCACAAGGGGAAAGACTAATTCTGCTGATCTTAGAAGACTGTGGCTGCCCCTCCCCCCAGGGGCTCAGTCCCAGGGAGATCAGAGTTCTGTCCCTAAACCCCTGGCTGGAGTTGCTGAAATTCCTGCAGGGAGGCCCTGCCCAGTGATGGGGGATGGGTCAGGGTCCAGCCTAAAGAGACAGTCTGGCCAGGACCTATCATGTCTCTGTACTGTAGGGAATTCCTCCTGGGTCTAAACTGTACTGTCTCCCTGGCACCGGCAGGGGAAAAACAGCAAACTGGAGCTGCAGTGATGGTTGCTGCCCCTCCCCGTAGAGCTTGCAAATTTCTTATATACCTAAGAGATCAAGTCTAGCTACCTTATCACTCTTATTTTAAACAATTATCAAGTGCTTACTATATGTCAAGCACTTTCCAGCTGCCAAAGGCTTGGAAGGGCTGCTCTAAGCTCCTTGAGGGCAGGAAGCCTCATATCCATGTATATTTCTTAATGAGAAATTGCACATCTTCCCTTAAAATAAAAGTATACCCTTTCATACATTCCATAGACTAAGGCATATGAAGTAATTTTATTTGTATTTAGTATGTGGTTTAACAAAAATCTCTAACATCTTTTTTTTGTTTATACTTTGATCTCAGATCATTACCACTTGAGTGGTAAAGTTTTCTAGATTCCTCTGAGATGACAAAAATGCATCCAGGCAGTCTGACAGGAGTTTACAGCATGCCTTAGTTTAAGAAACTATTAAATTACATTGCTCTCAGTCAAAGCTACTACAAAACCTGAACAAACATGAGCAATGCTCTGAAGCCCTAACCTGTTTGGGGGAGTGCCCCGTGAAAAAAAAAAAAAATTCCAGAATATTTGATACACCTTCACCAGGTTGTCAACAGCACTTCCAATAACTCTGATCTGCCCCATAAAGCACACTGAACTACAAATTTCCTTTGGTCACTTCAAAAATCGAGAAGACACAAAGTGATATCTTCAAAACATTACTATCTAAATTTTAAAATGTGATTGCCACCTCTAGCATAAACCGCTTATACAATATTCAATCTTTTCAATAAACACTTAGAGAGCACCTAAAATATACTAGGCTCTGTTTTAGTGCTTTAAAGTATTGACTTATATAATCCTTACAAAAACTCTGTAAGTATTGTTACATACTCATTTTACATATGAGGAAACTGAGGCATGAAGAGACCAAGTAGTTGCCCAGGCTTACATAGCCAAACAGTATCTGAACTGGAATTTGAATTCAAGAAACCTCACTCTTCATTAAGATTCTCTAAGATGAATCACTTGGGGGCTATTCTGATCTTTTCATTTGTTCTTCTGACTCCAGTTGTTGAAGGCTGGGGAGGGGGTAGTATCTAGAGGGAAAACTAGAAGGGGAATAAGAGGAAGGGAATTTAAAGTAATTTTTCCCAAGTATAAAATTCATGTTTATTCATGGCAGAAATGGCAAATTATAGAAACAATATAGAAAATAAAAATCACTGTTTTAGATAATTACCATTAATATTTTGTTGTGAAATCATTCCGGGTTTTTTCTGCATATATGCAAACAAATGTGGGTTTCAGAGACTTGGAATCTTTCTGATTTTGTCCATTTTATATCAGGGACATTAACATCATTATTAAGTATTCTTTTGAACATTATTTCCAGTGGCTACATAGCTTGAATTCACAAGGATATGTCATAATGTATTTTGTTGTTGAGTATTTATATTATTTCCATATTTTATCTTTTTAAGTTATAAATACCACCACAATAAATGTTTGAGCCCATCTCTGCTTATTTCTTCAAAATATGTCTCCAGGAATGAAATTACTGGGTCAAAGGATATACAAGCTTTTAAGGCTTATGATAAACTCCTTAATAAATTGCTTCCAGAAAGGCTGTAGCAATTTGGAAGAAAAGGATAATTATTTTCTCAAGCCTCAAGCTTTTTCTTTAGATGGGTCACATTCCATCTAAGAGACATCCCAAGACAGATACCCATGGGAAATATACTTCCACGCAATTCTCTTTTGCATATCTCCTCTCTAGAGTGAATCAAATTATCTTTCATTCTATGGTGACAAACTGTAAACAGTGCAAAATAGAACAAAGTGGGAGGTGGAAAGAGAGTACCTGTACAGGCTGGGTTCTGCAAAGTTAGGGCTTATGGTTTAGAAAAGCAATAACTTAATTGTGATTAGCCATCTCCACTTTCCAAAGTAATTTACATTCATTAATTTGGGATTCTCTGTATCAATTTCTATAGGATCCAGGAAGGTTAACTAGACCTACAGTGCTGTAGGGGTAGGAAAGAAAACTGATGTAGGGACTTTTTGCACTTGTCAGGACTGATTCTTCTGACAGGCAGACCCTGATTAGCAACAGCTGATTGTGGTCATCTGCGACAGCAACTCCAGAATTACAATTTTCCAATTCTTAAAAAGAAGTAAGAAATTTGGTATTTTGTGCAGTCTTCCAGTTTTTCAATATTGGCAATGAATTCAATTCAAAAAAATGTTTCCCTAAATATAGGACATATTGTTATTAATTTACCCCTTTAGAATTCATTCCGTCTTACTATACTCCCTTAGTCTTATACCAGAATCTTTGAAGTAGTCAAAGGAGTAGCTATAGAATAGCAGCTTTACACTAGCACTCTACCTAGAAAGAAACTGGTACAGGTACTCAGAGGCTCTGCCACCTGTCTTCCTCCTAGGTATTGATTGTTTAGATGAAATGGGCTAAAAAGGGTAGCAGGCTCAACTGAGTAAGAGGAGAAACTAACTTTAAAGAACCCCATTACCACCCATAGGTTTACGAATGGCTGCCACTTTGAACCTATCTAGGTATAGCTGAAACTTCCTAGGACAAAGACCCACATTAATTATGACATGTTCCTGCCACCTAATCCATGACAGCCATGGGGAACAGCCTGAACCATGATCTATTTTAATATCTCTTGACCTATTTTTATATTCCAGCACTAAAAAGTTAAACTGCTAACTCAAGCCTGAGCACGCCATTTTCCAATAAAATACATTTTTACAAGAAGCTTTCTATCCCAGTTCCTTTTTACGGGATAGTTTCCATTGTACAGAGGTACTGACTGATCTTCAGAAAGTTGAGAAATGGAAAGAGTCTTTAATGTGTGGTAGCCCAGAGGTGATCCTTAACTACTGACAGCTTGGAAATCATTTGCACTCCTAGCGTGTGCATGGTCTCCGATCTTAACTCCCCCTTTTGTGGGAATGGCATTATGTGGGTTATAAAAGCCAACACAACACTGAACAAAGCTACTAACATTAGTGCTCAGGAAAAAGTGAACACATTGATTTCAATTCTTGGCCGTAAGAATTCTTTCCTTAGCACCCTTCCAGATCATTATTCACGCCACTCACTTCTCCATTACAAGAATACTTTTCAAATATTGAGCTGTCTAGCTTCCAGAAAATGTAGGGTAGTAGACTTTTTACTGTGCCAATTACTACCCTGTTTTATTCACATTTCTTTGGACTTGTCTAAAACTCTCACAATCCTGATTGAGGGAAGACAGTAAAATTGATGTGATGTAACACAAAACTAGTTCATCAAAATGGAAAGCTACTATTTCAGTCCATTTTCTGCTGTTATAATGGAATACCACAGATGGGATACTTTATTTAAAAAATAAATGTATTTGGCTCATGGTTTTGGAACCTGGGAAGTTCAAGGGCATGGCTGTGGCATCTGCTCGACACCTGGTAAGGGCCTTCCTGCTGCATCATCCCACAGTGGAAGGCAGAAGAGCAAGAGGACACATATGCCAGAGAAAGCAGACAGAGAGAGGAGAGAGAGAGCATGAGAGAGAATGATCGAGATATCAAACTTGCAGCCTCAGGTCCTTATATAATTAACAGTAATCCACTCATGAAGCTGGAGCCCTCATGATCTAAATACCTCCCATTAGGCCCCACCTCACAACACTGTTGCCATGAGAATTAAGTTTTTAACACACGCTTTTTGGGGTACATATTCAAGCCATAGCAACTGCTGAATGCAAATTATCTGGTATTGGTTTCTTTACACAAAAGGATTTGATTGTTTGAAAAAAGATAAGCTTTACATATTTCTGAATTTTTGCTAATAAAATTCAAAGAAATGAAGAACAATTCTAGCCTTTCTTGAGGTTTTAACCATTCTTTGTCTTGCAGAAGTTCAAAATGGTTGATAGGATCTGTCCCAGGCCCATTCAGTGTTAGGAGAAAAGTTGTAAGTGATGGCAACGGGTAAGAAGCTTAAGAAGGACACCTCCAGCAAAATTCTCAAATAAAGGAGTCATAACACTCATCTTGAAATGAAACAACCACCATGTGGGCCCCACGTGAATATCCACAGCAAAGAATTGTGTCAGAAATGTTTTACACATTTCTGGCAGCATATTCAATTGCCTGTAAAATATCTAATTATTAAACCACTGTTTCCATTGTAGCCATAAAGGACAGAAGAGACAATAGAACTATTAGGTACCCTTTGTTTCCTCTTCCACTAGCAGAAACATTGATGAAAAATTATCATCAACAAAATAGGCAGCTGTCAGACTGGAGAATAAATCAAATTGTCATATGGTTCTGACCCAACATGTGGTCCTCGATTGAGGAAAATATACCCTGGTCCACACAAAAGGAGGTTGCTCAGTGGGTGTACAGTGCTCTTAGGCTCCCATTTAGAAATTGCATCTCACTCCTCAAACTGCCTTCCCACATTCATTTCATTCCTTAGAAATGAGCTATTACTTCACTTTAGCCCAAGGCACCATTATCTCTTGCCTGTTCTAGAGCAATAGTCTCTAACTGTGTTGTCTTCTTCATTCTCGTCTCTGCAGGTCATTCACAGAGAAACCAGAAAGATTTCTTAGATTTTTAAATTGAGATGAAATTCACATAATATAAAATAAACAGTCTGCAGTATACAGTTAAATGGTATTTAGGACATTTATATCTTGCACACCATCAATTCTAAAACATTTTCTTCACCCCAGAAGGAAACCTAGTACCCCATAACAGTAATTCCCCATTTCTTTTACCCTGAGCCCCTGGCAACCACTAGTCTGCTTTCTGTCCATATGGATTTACCTATTCTAGACATTCCATATAAATCAAATGATGAACTATTTCATTACCTTTTGTATCTGGTTGCTTTCACTTAGCATATTTTCAAAGTTCGTCTACGCTGCAGCATGAATCTGTACTTCATTATTTTTTATGGTTGAATGATATGCCATTGTATGGATATACCACATTTTGTTTATCCATTCATCAGTTGATGGAAATTTGGGTTCTTTCTGCCTGTTGGCAATTATGAATAGTGCTATTATGAACACTTATATAAATATGTTTTTATATATCTGTTTTGAATTCTTTTGAGTTATACCTGAGAGAGGTATCTTTGTTTTAATATCTGTTTTGAGTTATACCTGAGAGTAGAATTGCTGGGTCATAGGGTTTAGTTTTTGAGGAAATGCCAGTTTTCTACAGCAGCTGAATGTTTTTTATTCACTAGTATTGTACAAATATGCCAATTCCTCCACATCCTCACTGATACTTTTTTATTATTATTATGGCCACAGAAATCTTTTTATAGCTCCCCTCCACTGGTTTCACATCATTTAGAATAAAATTCAGAGTTTTTATCATGCCCACAGGTCCTGAGCAATCAGGGATATTCTTCCCTCACTCATCTCATCTCTCACGACATGTTTTCTTTCTCACTTCATGCCAGCAACATTATCCTGTCTGTCAGTCCTCAAAAGCACCAAGCCTTCTCCCACCTCAGGGTCTCTGCACTTGCTGTTGCCTCTCTGTGGAAAGTCCTCAAAGATTTCTTCATTCTACTTCCTTATTAAAGCTTCAGCTCAAATAATATATCTCCTAAAAATATTTGTTCTGAACATACCATGTAGCACAAATCCACAGTTGAAGCCTGGATTCCCTAAAAAATAAAATTAGATTCAAGAGCTACATGCTAAAAAGTATGGGGAAGGGAGGTAAAATCCTAGAGAAAAGAGAGTGAGCATAATAGGGATGTGGAATAATTAGTAGGAGAGAATATATGCCAGGGGTTGCATTATTGAGTAGTCCACAGTTTCTCAAGAGAAAAAAACAGCTAGTTATTTGATCTCACAGAAGTCCCCAGAAGGGCTACATGAAATTATGGGGTCTCCTAACAGTTTGTCAGTGTAGGGCTCAGTAGAGAAAGAGTGAGCAATTTATCTCCTAACTTCTTCCAGTATCCAACTTGTCATTATTGAAGTCTATCCCCAAAGTTTTTTGGGGAGGTTTTGGCATTTTTTGAATTGTGGTAAAACACACATAGAATAAAATTTAACCACTTTAAGTGTGAAGTTTATTTGGGTTAAACACATTCACATTGTTATGCGATCAATCTCTAGAAGGTTTCTTCTTGCAAAACTAAAACTCTGTACCCATTAAGGAACAATTCCCCACTTCCCCCTCTCCCCAGCCCCTGGAAACCACCATTCTACTTTCTGACTCTATGCATTTGACTACTCTAGAAACCTCATGTAAGTTTAATCACACAGTATTTTTCTTTATATGACTGGCTTATTTCACTTAGCATAATGTCCTCTGGGTTCATCTAAGGTGTCACGTGTAGTAAGATTTCCCTCCTTTTTAAGGCTGAAAAATGTTCCACTATATGTATACACTTCATTTTGTCTATTCATAGGTGGACATTTGGGTTGCTTCTACCTCTCGGCTGTTGTGAATAATGCTGCTGCAAACACAGACATGCAAATATCTCTTTACCAGAAGCAGAATTACTAGATCATATGATCATTCTATTTTTAATTTTTTGAGAAATCACCATAATGTTTTCCATAGAGGATGCAAAATTTTCCATTCCTACCAACAGTGCATAAGTGTTTCAATTTCTACACATCCTTGCCAAGAGTTATTTTGTGGGGTTTTTTTAATAGTAGTTATTCTAATGGGTGTGAAATCCAACAACATTTCAACTCCCCCACACTTCCAGTTTGTATAAAGCAGCTGTTTCAGGAAGCTTCTGAATAAGTCTAAGACTTCAAGTATACATTCCAGGTAAGGCATGGAGAGGGGGTGTCTCCTCTTAAAGTGGAATCGTGTATGGCAGTCTCCTTAGATGGTGATGGTGCCTATGGTAGCTTTATAACCCTAGAGATGATACAAATCATTAGGTCCAGCTCAGTCAAAGAAGCAAGGTAAGTAATCAACACCAGAGTAAGTATGCAGGTAGGTAATGCTAGGCAGATCCAAGATTGTGTTTCAACTGGGTCTAATATAACCATTTACTTTGCTTTATTGCTTCAGTGTATTTATCATTATCTAAAACTAGAAGTTTTAACATATATGTTTATTTTCTTCTTATTCATCTCCCCTAAAATCTGTAAGTTGAATGAAGGCAGAGAATTTATCTTGTTATCCCTATATTTGCAATGCCTAGAATAAATCCTGATATATACTGGGGAAATACAAAAATATTTATGGACTGAAAATTAATAATTTATCTAGCTTTATTTTGTGTTATATCCAAATTCCCCCAAATCTTTGTCCACCAGTTATGTCTAAGAGATTGAGTTGCAAGGCTTCCACTTCCAATGAATATTAGAGAAACATGAAAGGCTATTAAAGGAAAACATGTGTATCTATCTATATCTATAGATAGAAACAGAAAGATATATATATAGATATATATTTTACAGAATAGAATATAGTTAAAATATAGTTCTATAGAATTATATGTTCTAATATGTAATTGTTTATTTTAAAATTTATCATCTGTTTCTTCCTGTCAGAATGCAAGCCTGTGTTAAGCAACTTCATATTGTTCATTACTCCATCCATAGTTCAAGAGATATTCTCTATTGAGAATGCCAACAGTTATTAATTTTTTATTTTTTTGATCATGGCCATTCTTGCAGACATGAGGTGGTATTGCGTTGTGGATTTGATTTGCATTTCCCTGATCATTAATGATTTTGAGCATTTTTTTCATGTTTGTTGCCCATTTGTATATCCTCTTTCGAGAACTGTTTGTTCATGTTCTCAGCCCACTTTTTGATGGGATTTCTTGTTTTGTTTTTGCTGATTGGTTTGTGTTGCTTGTAAATTCTGGATATTAGTCCTTTGATGGAGGTACAGACTGTGAATATTTTCTCCCACTCTATGGGTTGTCTGTTTACTCTGCTGATTATTTCTTTTGCTGTGCAGAAGCTTTATGGTTTAATTAAGTCCCATCTATTTACCTTTGTCTTTGTTGCATTTGCTTTTGGTTTCTTGAATCTATGCCTAAGCCATTGTCTAGAAAAGTTTTTCCAATGTTATCATCTAGAATTTTTTTCTTTTCTTTTTTTAATTTTTATTTTAAGTTCAGGGGTACATGAGCAGATTTGCTACACAGGTAAACTCGTGTCATGGGTTTTGTTGTACAGACTATTTCATCATCCAGGTATTTAAGCCCAGGACCCATTAGTTATCTTTCCTAATCCT
The DNA here is from genome assembly GCF_047675955.1 of Chlorocebus sabaeus. Classification (NCBI taxonomy): domain Eukaryota; kingdom Metazoa; phylum Chordata; class Mammalia; order Primates; family Cercopithecidae; genus Chlorocebus; species Chlorocebus sabaeus. Next base: position 68,033,053 of record NC_132918.1, read on the forward strand.
CTCTCTCCTCCCACCCTCTATCCTCCAATAGGCCTCAGTGTGTGTTGTTTCCCTGTATGTGTTCTCATCATTTGACTTCCATTTATAAGTGAGAACATGCAGTGTTTGGTTTTTTGTCCTGGATTAGCTTGCTAAGGATATGGCCTCCAGCTCCACCCATGCCCCTGCAAAGTGCATGATCTTATTCTTTTTTCTGGCTGCATAGGACTCCATAGTGTACATATATCACATTTTCTGTATCCAGTCTGCCATTGATGTGCATAATTCCATGTCTTTGCTATTGTGAATAGTGCTGCAATGAACACACACACACACACACACACACACACACACATCTTTATAGCAGAATGGTTTATATTCCTTTGGGTATATTACCCAGTAATGGGATTGCTGGGTTGAATGGTATTTCTGTCTTTAGGTGTTTGTCTTCCACAGTGGTTGAACTAATTTACACTCCCATCAACAGTGTATAAGTGTTCCCTTTTCTCCACAACCTCACCAGCATCTGTCATTTTTGGACTTTTTAGTAATGGCCATTCTAACTGGTGTGAGATGGGGATCTCATTGTGGTTTGATTTGTGTTTCTCTAATGATCAGTGACATAGAGTTTTTTCATATGATTGTTGGCCACGTGAATGTCTTCTTTGAAAAGTGTCTGTTCACGTCTTTTGCCAAATTCTTAATGGGGTGATTTTTTTTTCTTGCAAATTTAAGTTATTTTTTAAATTATTATACATTAACTTCTGGGGTACATGTGCAGAACATGCAGGTTTGTTACATAGGTATACACATGCCATGATGGTTTGCTGCACCCATGAAACTGTCATCTACATTAGGTATTTCTCCTAATGCTATCCCTCCCCAGCCTCCCACCTCCCGACAGGTCTTGGTGTATGATGTTCCCCTCCCTGTGCCCATGTGTTCTCATTGTTCAACTCCCACTTATGAGTGAGAACATGTGGTGTTTGGTTTTCTGTTTTTGTGTTAGTTTGCTGAGAATAATGGTTTCCCAGCTTTATCAATGTCCCTGCAAAGGACATGAACTCATCCTTTTTTATGGCTGCATAGCGATCCATGGTGTATATGTGCCACATTTTCTTAATCCAGTCTGTCATTGATGGGCATTTGGGTTGGTTCCAATACTTTGTTGTTGTGAACAGTGCTGCAGTAAACATACATACATGTGCATGTGTCTTTATAGTAGAATAATTTAAAATCCTTTGGGTATATACCCAGTAATGGAATCACTGGGTCAAATGGTATTTCTGGTTCTAGATTCTTGAGGAATCACCACCCTGTCTTCCACAATAGTTGAATTTATTTACACTCCCACCAGCAGCATGAAAGTATTCCTATTTCTCCACATCGGCTCCAGAATCTGTTGTTTCCTGACTTTTTAATGATTGCCATTCTAACTGGCAAGAGATGGTATCTCATTGTGGTTTTGATTTGCATTTCTCTAATGACCAGTGGTGATGAGCATTTTTTTCATATATCTGTTGGCTGCATAAATTTCTTTTGAGAAGTGTCTGTTCAAATCCTTCCTTCACTTTTTGATGGAGTTGTTTTTTTTCTTGTAAATTTGTTTAAGTTATTTGTAAATTCAAGATATTATCCCTTTGGATAGATAGATTGCAAAAATTTTGGATGGATAGATTGCAAAAATTTTCTCCCATTCTGTAGGTTGTCTGTTTGCTCTGATGATAGTTTCTTTTGCTGTGCAGAAGCTCTTCAGTTTAATTAGATCCCAGTTGGCTATTTTGGCTTTTTTTTTTTAACCATTGCTTTTGGTGTTTTAGTCATGAAGTCTTTGTCCATGCCTATGGCCTGAATGGTATTGCCTAGGTTTTTTTCTAGGGTTTTTTATGGTTTTCATCTTACGTTAAAGTCTTTAATCCATCTTGAGTTAATTTTTGTATAAGGTGTAAGGAAGGGATCCAGTTTCAGCTGTCTGCATATGGCTAGCCAATTTTCCTGAAACCATTTATTAAATAGGGAACCCTTTCCCTATTGCTTGTTTTTGTCAGGTTTGTCAAAGATCAGATGGTTGTACATGTGTGGTGTTATTTCTGAGGCCTCTGTTCTGTTTCTTTGGTCTATATATCTGCTTTAGTATCAGAACCATGCTGTTTTGGTTACTGTAGCCTTGTAATATAGTTTGAAGTTAGGCAGTGTGATGCCTCCAGCATTGTTTTTTGCTTAGGATTGTCTTGGCTATGCAGGTTCTTTTTTGGTTCCATATGAAATTTAAGGTAATTTTCTCCAATTCTGTGAATAAAGTCAATGGTAGCTTGATGGAGATAGCATTGAATCTATAAATTACTTTGGGCAGTATGGCCATTTTCACAATATTGATTGTTCCTATTTATGAGCATGGAATGTTTTTCCATTTTTTCGTGTCCTCTCTTATTTCCTTGAGCAGTGGTTTGTAGTTCTCCTTGAAGAGGTCCTTCACATCCCTTGTAAGTTGGATTCCTAGGTATTTTATTCTCTTTATAGCAATTGTGAATGGGAGTTCACTCATGATTTGCCTCTCTGTCTGTTACTGGTATATAGAAATGTTTCTGACTTTTGCACATCGGTTTTGTATCCTGAGACTTTGCTGAAGTTGCTTATCAGCTTAAGGAGGTTTTGGGCTGAGACAATGGGGTTTTCTAAATATACAATCATGTCATCTGTAAACAGAGACAATTTGACTTCCTCTTTTCCTAACTGAATATCTTTTATTTCTTTCTCTTGCCTGATTGTCCTAGCCAGAACTTCCAACACTGTGTTGAATAGGAGTGGTGAGAGAGGGCATCCTTGTCTTGTGCCAGTTTTCAAAGGAAATGCTTCCAGTTTTTGTTCATTCAGTGTGATATTAGCTGTGGGTTTGTCATAAATAGATCTTATTATTTTTAGATACAGTCGATCAATACCTAGCTTGTCAAGAGCTTTTAGCATCAAGGGCTGTTGAATTTTGTCAAAAGCCTTTTCTGCATCAATTGAGATAATCATGTGGTTTTTGTCATTGGTTCTGTTTATGCGATGGATTATGTTTACTGATTTGCATATGTTGAACCAGCCTTGCATCCCAGGGATGAAGCCGACTTGGTCATGGTGGATAAGCTTTTTGCTGTGCTGCTGGATTGGGTTTGCCAGTATTTTATTAAGGATTTTTACATCAATGTTCATCAGGGATATTAGCCTAAAATTTTCCTTCTTGTTGTGTCTCTGCCAGGTTTTGGTATCAAGATGATGCTGTCCTCATAAAATGAGTTAGGGAGGAGTCCCTCTTTTTATATTGTTTGGAGTAACTTCAGAAGGAATGGTACCAGCTCCTCATTGTACCACTGGTAGAATTAGGCTGTGAATCCGTCTGATCCTGGCTGTATTTTTGGTTGGTAAGTTATTCATTTCTGCCGCATTTTCAGAACTAGTTATTGGTCTAATCAGGGATTCGACTTCTTCCTGGTTTAGACTTGGGAGGGTGTATGTGTCCAGGAATTCATCTATTTCTTCTAGTTTTTCTAGCTTATTTGCATAGAGGTGTTTATAGTATTGTCTGATGGTAGTTTGTATTTCTGTGGGATCAGCAGTAATATTCCCTTTATCATTCTTTATTACATCTATTTGATTCTTTTCTCTTTTTTCTTTATTAGTCTGGCTAGTAGTCTATCTATTTTGTTGATTTTTTCCAAAAAACCAGCTCCTGGATTCATTAATTTTTTGAAGGGTTTTTTGTGTCTCTGTCTCCTTCAGTTTTCTCTGATCTTAGTTATTTCTTGTCTTCTGCTAGGTTTTGAATTTGTTTGCTCTTGCCTCTTTAGTCCTTTTAGTTGTGTTATTAGGGTGCCAATTTTTTATCTTTCCTGCTTTCTCTTGTGGGCATTTAGTGCTATAAATTTCCTCTACACACTGCATTAAACATGTCCCAGAGATTCTGGTAGGTTGTGTTTTTCTTCTCGTTTGTTTCAAATAACTTATTTATTTCTACCTTCATTTTGTTATGTACCCAGTAGTCATTCAGGAGCAGGTTGTTCAGTTTCCATGTAGTCGTGTGATTTTGAGTGAGTTCTGAAATCCTTAGTTCTAATTTGATTGCACTGTGGTCTGAGAGACTGTTATGATTTCTATTCTTTGCATTTGCTGAGGAATGTTTTACTTCCAGTTATGTGGTCAATTTTATAATAAGTGTGATGTGGTGCTGAAAGAATGTATATTCTCTTGATTTGGGGTGGAGAGTTCTGTAGATGCCCATTAGGACTACTTGGTGCAGAGCTGAGTTCAAGCCCTGGATACCCTTGTTAATTTTCTTTCTTGTTGATCTGTCTAGTGTTGACATTGGTGTGTTAAAGTCTCCCATTATTATTGTGTGGGAGTCTAAGTCTCCTTGTAGGTCTCTAAGAACTTACTTTATGAATGTGGGTGTTCCTGTATTGGGTGCCTATATATTCAGAATAGTTAGCTCTTCTTGTTGCATTGATCCCATTACCATTATATAATGCCCTTCTTTGTCTCTTTTGAGTTTTGTTGGTGTAAGGTCTGTTTTATCAGAGACTAGGATTGCAACCTCTGCTTTTTTTCTTTTCTTTTTTCTTTCCATTTGCTTGGTAAATATTCCTCCATCCCTTTATTTTGAGCCTATTTGTGTCTTTGCACGAGAGATGGGTCTCCTGAATACAGCGCACCAATGGGTCTTGACTCTTTATCCAACTTGCCAGTCTGTGTCTTTTAATTGGGGCATTTAGCCCATTTTCTTTTAAGTTTAATATCGTTATGTGTGAATTTGATCCTGTCGTTATAATGCTATCTCATTATTCTCCCCATTAGTTGATAACTTTCTTCATAGCGTTGATGGTCTTTACAATTTGATATGTTTTTGCAGTGGCTGGTACTGGTGGTTCCTTTCCATGTTTATTGCTTCCTTCAGGAGCTCTTGTGAGGCAGTCCTGGTGGTGACAAAATCTCTCAGCATTTGCTTGGCTGTGAAGGATTTTATTTTTCCTTCACTTATGAAGCTTAGTCTGGCTGGATATGAAATTCTGGGTTGAAAATTCTTTTTCTTTAAGAATGTTGAATATTGGCCCCCACTCTCTTCTGGCTTGTAGGGCTTCTGCAGAGAGATCTGCTGTTAGTCTGATGGGCTTCCCTTTGTGGGTAACCTGAGCTTTCTCTCTTGCTGACCTTAACATTTTTTCTTTCATTTCAACTTTGATGAATATGATGATTATGTGTCTTGGGTTGCTCTTCTCAAGAAACATCTTTGCTGTGTTCTCTGTATTTCCTGAATTTGAATGTTGGCCTGCCTTGCTAGGTTGGGGAAGTTCTCCTGAAGAGTGTTTTCCAACTGGTTCCATTCTCCCCATCAAATGTATATTTGGAATACCAATCAAATGTATATTTGGTCTTTTCATATAGTCCCATATTTCTTGGAGGCTTTGTTCATTTCTTTTCACTGTTTTTTTTTCTCTAATCTTGTCTTCTCCTTTTATTTCATTATCTTCAATCTCTTATATCCTTTCTTCCACTTGATCGATTCAGGTATTAATACTTCTGTATGCTTCACAAAGTTCTTGTGCTGTGTTTTTCAGCTCCGTCAGATCATATATGCTCTTTCCTAAACTGGTTATTCTAGTTAGCAATTCCTCTAACCTTTTTTCAAACTTCTTAGCTTCCTTGCATTGGGTTAGAATATGCTCCTTTAGCTCAGAGGGGTTTGTTATTATCCACCTTCTGAAGCCTATTTCTGTCAATTCATCAAACTCATTATCTGTCCAGTTTTGTTCCCTTGCTGGTGAGGAGTTGTGATCCCCTGGAGGAGAAGAGGCGTTCTGGTTTTTGAAGTTTTCAGCCTTTTTATGCTGGTTTCTCCCCATCTTCATGGTTTTATCTACCTTTGGTCTTTGATGTTGGTGACCTTCGGATGGGGTCACTGAGTAGATGTCCTTTTTGTTGATGTTGCTACTAATCCTTTTGGTTTGTTAGTTTTCCTTCTAACAGTCAGGCCTGTCTTCTGCAGGACTGCTGGAGGATGCTGGAGGTCCACTCCAGACCCTGTTTGCCTGGGTATCAGCAGTGGAGCCTGCAGAACAGCAAAGATCATTGCCTGTTCCTTCCTCTGGAAGTTTTGTCCCAGAGGGGCACCTGATAGATGCCAGCAAGAGCTTTCCTGTATAAGGTGTCTGCCGGCCCCTACTGGGGGTTGTCTCCCAGTCAGTATACATGGGGGTCAGGGACCCACTTGAGGAGGCACCTTGTCCCTTATCAGAGCTCAAACACTGTGCTGGGAGGTCCACTGCTCTCTTAAGAGCTGTCAGGCAGGGATGTTTAGGTCTGCTTAAGCTACGCCCACAGCCACCCTTCCCCCAGGTGCTCTGTCCCAGGGAGATGGAGGTTTTATCTATGTGTCCCTGACTGGGGTTGCTGCCTTTTTTTCCTGCCCAGAGAGGAGAAAATCTAGAGAGGCAGTCTGGCCGCAGTGGCCTTACTGAGCTGTGTGGGCTCCACCCAGTTTGAACTTCCAGGAGGCTTTGTTTACACTGTGAGGGTAAAACCGCCTAGTCAAGCCTCAGCAATGGTGGACGCCCCTCCCCACACCAAGCTCAAGCATCCCAGGTCAATCTCAGACTGCTGCTGTGCTGGGAGCAAGAATTTCAAGCCAGTGAATCTTAGCTTGATGGGCTCCATGGGGGTAGCACCCACCGAGCCAGGCACTGGAGGGGATCTCCTGGTTTGCTGGTTGCAAAGACTGTAGGAAAAGCACAGTATCTGGGTTGGAGTGTACTGTTTCTCCTGGTACCATCTCTCACAGCTTCCCTTGGCTAAGAAAGGGAAATCCCCTGATCCCTTGCACTTTCTGGGTGAGGTGATGCCCCACCCTGCTTTGGCTTACCCTCCATGGGCTGCACCCACTGTCCAACCAGTCCCAGTGAGATGAACTGGGTACCTCAGTTGGAAATGCAAAAATTACCTAAGTTCTGCGTCAATCTCACTGGGAGCTGCAGACCAGAGCTGTTCCTATTCAGCCATCTTGCCAGCACCTTTTCTAGAATTTTTATGGTTTCAGATCTTAGATTTAAGACTTTGATCTATCTTGAGTTGATTTTTGTATGAAATGAGAGATAAGAATCCAACTTCATTATTCTACATGAGGCTTGCCAATTATCCCAGCACCATTTGTTGAATAGGGTGTCCTTTCCCGACTTTATGTTTTTGTTTGCTTTTTTGAAGATCAATTGATGGTAAGTATTTGGGTTTATTTGTGGATTCTCGATTCTGTTCCATTGGTCTGTACGCCTATTTATATACCAATACCATGCTGTTTTGGTGACTATGGCCTTATAGTATAGTTTGAAGTTGAGCAGTGTAATGCCTCCGGATTTGTTCTTTTTCCTTGGTCTTGCTTTGGCTATGTAGGCTCTTTTTTAGTTCCATATGAATTTTAGTATTGTTTTTTCTAATTCTGCGAAGAATGATGGTGGTATTTTTATGAGAATTGTTTTGAATTTGTAGATTGCTTTTGGCAGTATGGTCATTTTCACAATATTGATTCTACTCATTCATGAGCATGGATGTGTTTCCATTTGTTTGTGTCATCTATTATTTCTTTCAGCAGTGTTTTGTAGTTTTCCTTGTAGAGGTCTTTTACTTCCTTTGTTAAGTATATTTCTAAGTATTTTCTTTTATGTATTTATTTTTATTTTTTGCAACTGTTGTAAAGGGATTGAGTTCTCGATTTGATTCAAACCTTGGTCACTGTTGGTATATAGCAGAGCTACTTATTTGTGTACATCAATTTTGTATCCTGAAATTTTGCTGAACTTTTCAAAGACCTTACTGGCTAGATTACAAATGACTTCAGGCTGGTTCTACCATGTGGCTCTCCTTGAACCCACAAGCAAAGTTCTTACACCCTTTTCCCAGAGAAACTCAGAGGACAAATGGATCCAAAGCTAGCCGCAGCAACTTTACTGGCAAAGCAGCTAATGATTAGATGCTAGTCCTCTAGGGGGGGATCCCATCTGAAAATCTCCATGGTCCTGATGAAGTGCTTTTCACTAGAGATACTCCCAACACCCTTTCCCCTTGGTGAATGGCAGAAATCACTACACAACTCCACCAAAGAAATTCTCTTCACCAAATCCTGCAAAAATCCTCAACAGCCTAATTCTTGTATTACCATTTTTGAATGAAGGTATTTAAGAGCTATGAAACTTCTCTTTTCCTTTGAAAATTTGTATCTTCGTTTGGTAACTCACATTAGAAATGACTATTGATTATACCTTGATTCTTCATCAGAATTATAAAGATGATAATATATATTGCCCTAATTTTTTTCTTAAATATTTTATTGGAGCAATTTTTGTTTTCTTGTGCCTTTAGTTAACAAGTAACAGAAACTTTTTGTTTCCTTGACATTGCGATGCAAGGAAAAAATCTTGGAGGAAAGAAAGGAGATAAATATAGCCTACAAATCAATAAAAACTTATCATTTCAACACAGTGGAAGAGTGAGAAATTGTATAGGGTCACATCTCTGAGGTATTGTTCATAGAGAATGTTGCACCAGAGCATATAACTCTTTAATTCAGGTTTTCTAAACACAAGTTTTGAAGGAAGGAAGGCTTTCTTCTTTTCAATGTTTAGGTGCAGCGGCTGTATGGTGGCAAGTTAGGAGGAAGCATAATATCTCCTAATACATAAATTGTACTTAGTTTTGCTGTTTTTAATTTTTGTGGGTACCTGGTAGGTATATATATGTATATATATTTATGAGGTACACGAGATGTTTTGATACAGGCATGCAATGTGAAAAAAAGCACATGAAGAGTGGGGTAACCATCCCCTCAAGCACTTATCTATTGAGCTGCAAACACTCCAACTACACTCTAAGATATTTTAAAATGTACAGTTAAGTTATGATTGACTATAGTCACCTTGTTGTGCTAGCAAATACTAGGTCTTATTCATTCTTCCTATTTTTATGTAGCCATTAACCATCCTCACCTCTTCCCCAGGTCCCCCAGGTCCCCACTACCCTTCCCAGCCTCTGGTAACTATCCTTCTACTCTATATCTCTATGAGTTCAATTGTTTGGATTTTTAGATCCCACCAAAGTGAGAACATGCAATGTTTTTCTTTCTGTGCCTGGCTTATTTCACTTGATATAATGATCTCCAGTTTCATTCATGTTGTTGCAAATGACTCAATCTCATTTTTTTAATGCATGAATGGTAACCCATTGTGAATATGTACCAGATTTTCTTTACTCGTTCATCTGTTGATGGATATTTAGTTTGCTTCCAAATATCGGCTATTGTAAACAATGCTGCAACAAACATAGGAGTGCAGATATCTCTTTGATATGCTGCTTTCCATTCTTTTGGGTATATACCCAGCAGTGGGATTACTGGATCACACGATAGCTCAATTTTTATTGTTTTGAGAAAATCTCCAAACTGTTCTCCGTAGTGTTTGTATTAATTTACATTTTCACCAACAGTGTATGAGGGTTCCCTTTTCCCTGCATCTTTGGCAGTTTTTGTTATTGCCTGTCTTTTGGATACAACCCATTTTAACTTAGGTAAGATGGTATTTCATTGTAGTTTTGATTTTCATTTCTCTGATGATCAGTAATATTGAGCACCTTTTAATATACCTGTTTGCCATTTTTATGTCTTCTTTTGAGAAACATCTATTTAAATCTTTTGGAGATCTTTTGATTAGATCATTCGATTTATTCCTGTAGTATTGTTTGAGTTTCTTATATATTCCAGTTTTTAATCCTGTGTCATATGGGTAGTTTACAAATATTTTCTCCCATTTAGGGAACTATCTCTTCACTTTGTTAATTGTATCCCCTGTTGTACAGAAGCTTGTTTACTTAATGTGATCTCATTTGTCCATTTTTTCTCCGGTTGCCTGGGTCTGTAGATTGCTCAAAAGCCTTTTGCCCAGACCAATGTCCTGGAGATTTTCCCCAATGATTGTTTGTAGTAGTTTCATGCTTTTACGGTCTTAGATTTAAGTCTTTAATCTATTTTGATTTGATTTTTGTATACGGTAAGAGATAGGGCTCTAGTTTCATTCTTCTGCATATAGATATCCAGTTTTTCATTACTTTATCCAGCACATTTACTGAAGAAAGTGTATGTTCTTGGCACCTTTGTCAAAAATTAGTTCACTATAGTTGTATTTATTTGTTTCTGGGTTCTCTATTCTGTTCCATTCCTCTATGTGTCTGTTTTTATGCCAGTACCATGCTGTTTTGGTTACTATAGTCCTGTTGTATAATTTGAAGTCAGGTAATATGATTCCTCAAGAGTTGTTATTTTTGCTTAAGATAGCTTTGGCTATTCTGAGTCTTGTGTGGTTCCATATATATTTTAGGACTGTTTTCCATACTTCTATGAAGAATGTCATTGGTATTTTGATAGGGATTGAATTGACTCTGTAGATTGCTTTGGGTGGTATGCAAATTTTATCAATATTGATTCTTCCAATTCATGAACATGAATTTTTTTGGTTTTTTTGGTGTCCTCTTCAATTTCTCTTATCAGAGTTTTACAGTTTTTATTACAGAGATCTTTCACTTCTTTGGTTAATTACTAGGTACTTAATTTTATGTGTGACTATTGTAACTGGGATTACTTTATATTACTTTTCAGATTGTTCACTGTTGGCATCTAGAAATACTACTGATTTTTGTATGTTGATTTTGTACCCCACAACTTTACTGAATTTCTTTATCAATTCTAATAGTTTTCTTGTGGAGTCTTTCAGTTTTTTCAAATGTAAGATTATATCATCTGCAACAAGGATAATAATTTGGCTTCTTCCTTTCCAATTTGGATGCCCTTTATATCTTTCTGTTGTTGGAATGCTCAAGGTAGGACTTCCAGTATTAGGCTGAATATCAGTGGTGAAAGTGAGCATCCTTGTTGTGTTCCAGATCTTAAAGGAAAGGCTTTCCATTTTTCCCCACTCAGTATGATACTAGCTGTGGGTATGTCATATACAGCTTTTATTATGTTGAGGTATGTTTCTTCTATCCCCCATTTTTTGAAGGTTTTCATCATGAATGGATGTTGAATTTTTACTAAATGCTTGATTTTATCAAATTCTTTTTGGATTTTGTCAAATTTAAAAATTCAAACTGTTTTCCATAGTGGTTGTACTAATTTACATTCCCACCAATAGTGTACAAGGGTTCCCTTTTCTCCACATCCTTGCCAGTATTTGTTACTGCCTATGTGTTGGATGCAAGCCATTTTAACTGGGATGAGATAATAGCTCATTGTAGCTTTGATTTGCACTTCTCTGATGATTGATGATGTTTAGCACATTTTCATGTGCTTGTTTGCTACTTGTATCTCTTCTTTTGAGCAATGTCTATGCAAATCTTTTGCCCATTTCTTAATCAGATAATTAGAGTTTATCCTATAGAGTTATTTGAGTTCCTTGCATATTCTGGGAATTAATCCCTTGTCAGATGGGTAGTTGGCAAATATTTTCTCCCATTTTATGGGTTATTACTTCACTGTGTTGATTGTATTCTCTGCTGTACAGAAGCTATTTAACTTGATGTGATCTCATTTATCCATTTTTGCTTTGGTTGCCTGTGCTTGTGTGGTACTACTCAAGAAATTTTTGCATAGAACAATGTCCTGGAGATTTTTCCCAATGTTTTCTTGTAGTAGTTGCATAGTTTAAAGTATTAGATTTAAGTCTTTAATCTATTTTGATTTGATTTTGTATACGGCAAGAGATAGGGGTCTAGTGTCATTCTTCTGCATATGGATATCCAGTTTTTCTGGTACCATGTATTGAAGAAACTGTTTTTTCCCCAGTGTACGTTCTTGGAATCTTTGTCAAAAATGAGTTAACTGCGGGGTGTGTGGATTTGTATCTGGGTTCTCTATTCCACTGATCCTCAACCTTTTTGGTACTAGAAACTGATTTTGAAGAAGACTATTTTTCCATGGACTGGAGTGGGGGCAGTATGGTTTTTGGGATGAAATTGTTCCACCTCAGATAATCAGGCATTGGATAGATTCTCCTAAGGAACACAACCTAGATCCCTTGCATACTCAGTTCACAATACGACTCACACTCCTATGAGAATCTAATGCCATCACTGATCTGATAGGAGGTGAAGCTCAGGCAGGAATGCTTATCGGCCTGCAGCTCACCTCCTGCTGCATGGCCCAGTTCCTAATAGGCCACAGACCGGTGCCACTTTGTGACCTGGGAGTTGCAGGGCCCTCTCTATTATGCTCCTTTGCTTTATGTGTCTGTTTTTATGGCAGTACCATACTGTTGTGATTACTATAGCTTTGTAATATAATTTGAAATCAGGTAATGTGATTCCTCAAGATTTGTTCTTTTTTTGTTGAGAGTTTTAATCATAAAGGGAAGCTGGATTTCGATGAATGATTTTTATGCATCTATTGAGTGACCATGTATTTTTTGTTTTTAATTCTATTTATGTGGTGTATAGCATTTATTGATGTTATAATATATATTTATGTGTTGTATCACATTTATTGGTATGTGTTGATATATGTTGATATGTGCTAATATATGTTGATATGTGTTGATATATGTTTATGTGGTATATCACATAAAATTGATATTAATGTTAAACCATCCCTGCATACCTGGTATAAAACCCATTGATCATGCTGCATTATCTTTTTGATATGTTTTTGGATTTGGTTAGCTAGTATTTTGTTAAGGATTTTAGTATCTACGTTCATCAGAGATATTGGTCTGTAATTTTATTTTTTGGTTATGTCCTTTCCTGGTTTTAGTATTAGGGTGATAAAGGCATCATTGAATGATTCAGGAAGGGCCCCCTCTTTCTGTATCTTGTGGAATAGTGTCTACAGGATTGGTACCAATTCTTCTGTGAATGTCTGGTAGAATTATGATGTGACTTCATCTGGTCCTGGACTTTTTTGTGTTGGTAATTTTTAAATCACAATTTCAATCTCACTGCTTGTTAGTGGTCTCTTCAGGGTATCTAATTCTTCCTGATTTAAACTAGAAGTGTGGTATCTTTCCAGGAATTTATCCACCTCTTCTATGTTTTCCAGTATATACACATAAAGGTGCATCGGCATACAAGGGACACACCTCAATATAATAAAAACCATCCATGACAAACCCACAGCCATTGTAATACTGAATGTAGAAAAGTTGAAATCATTCCTTCTGAGAACTAGAACAAGACAAGGGTGCCCACTCTCACCACTCCTCTTCAATATAGTACTGGAAATCCAAACCAAAGCAATCACACAAGAGAAAGAAATAAAGGGCATCCAAATTGGTAAAGAGGAAGTCAAACTGTTGCTGTTTGCTGATGATATGATTGTTAACCTAGAAAACCCTAAAGACTTTTACAGAAAGCTCCTAGAACTGATAAACGAATTCAGCAGTTTCCAGATACAAAATTAATGTACACAAATCAGTAGCTTTTCTGTACACTAAGAGTGACAAAGCTGAGAATCAAATCAAGAACTCAAGGTCTTTTACAATAGCTGCAAAAATACAATACAATACAATACAATACAATACAATACACCTAACCAAGGAGGTGAAAGACCTCTACAAGGAAAACTACAAAACACTGCTGAAAGAAATAATAGATGACACAAACAAATGGAAATACATCCCATGCTCATGGATGAGTAGAATCAATATTGTGAAAATGACCATACTGCCAAAAGCAATCTACAAATGCAATGAAATTACCATCAAAATACCACCATCATTCCTCACAGAATTAGAAAAAAAAAATCTAAAATTTATAGGAAACCAAAAAAGAGCCAGCATAGCCAAAGCAAGACTAAACAAAAAGAACAAATCTGGAGGCATCACACTACCTGATTTCAAACTATACTGTAAGGCCAGGGTCACCAAAACAGCATGGCACTGGTATAAAACTAGGGACATAGACCAATGGAACAGAATAGAGAACTCAAGAATAAATCCAAATATTTACAGCCAATTGATCTTTGGCAAAACAAGCAAAAACATAAAGTGGGGAAAGGACACCCTTTTCAACAAATGGTGCTGGGATCATTGGCAAGCCACATGTAGGAGAATGAAACTGGATCCTCATCTCTCACCTTATACAAAAATCAACTCAATATGAACTAAGGACTTAAATCTAAGACCTGAAACTATAAAAATTCTAGATTATAACATTGGAAAACTTTTCTAGACATTGACTTAGGCAAGGAATTCATGACCAATAACACAAAAGCAAACGCAATAAAAACAAGAGTAAATTGCTGAGACTTAGTTAAACTAAAAAGCTTTTGCACAGCAAAGGGAACAGTCAGCAGAGTAAACAGACAACCCACAGAGTGGGAAAAAATATTCACAATCTACACATCTGACAAAGGACTAATGTCCAGAATCTACAATGAACTCAAACAAAGCAACAAGAAAAAATAATCCCATCAAAAAGTGGGCTAAGGAAATGAATACACAATTCTCAAAAGAAGACATACCAGTGGCTAATGAACACATGAAAAACAATCAACATCACTAATGACCAGGGAAATGCAAATCAAAACCACAATGTGATATCACCTTACTCCCGCAAGAATGGCCATAATCAAAAAATCAAAAAACAGTAGATATTGGCATGAATGCAGTGAACAGAGAATACTTCTACACTGCTGGTGGGCATGTAAACTAGTACAGCCACTATGGAAAACAGTATGGAGGTGCTTTAAGGAACTAAAAGTAGAACTACCATTTGATCCAACAATCCCACTACTGGGTACCTACCCAGAGGAAACGAAGTCATTATACAAAAAAGATACTTGCATACTCATGTTTACAGAAGCATGACTCACAGTTGCAAAAACATGGAACCAACCCAAATGCCCATCAATCAACGAGTAAAGAAACTGTGGTATCTATTTATCTATCTATCTATCTATCTATCTATCTATCTATCTATCTATCTTCCATCATACGGCTTTTTATGATGAATAGTATACTTTATATGGCTGAGTATACTGAGTGTGTGTGTGTGTGTGTGTGTGTGTGTGTGTGTGTATATATATATATATATATATATGGAATATATTATTCTAAGTGAAGTAACTCAGGAATGGAAAACCAAACATCATATGTTCTCACTTATAAGTGGGAGTTAAGCTATGAGGATGCAAAAGGATAAGAATGACACAATGGACTTTGGGGACTCAGGAGGAAAGGGTGGGAAGGGCATGAGGGATAAAAAAAAAAAACTACAAACAGGGTGCAGTGTATACTGCTTGGGTGATTGGTGCACCAAAATCTCACTTATCACTAAAGAACTTACTTATGTAACCAAACACTATCTGTTCCCCAATAACCTATGGAAAATAAATAAATAAATAGATAGATAGGTAGATAGATAGATAGATAGATAGATAGATAGATAGATAGATAGATAAAAGATTTGTTCTTTTTGCTTAGGATAGCTTTGGCTATTCCAAGTCTTGTGTGGTTTCACATAAACTTTAGGATTGTTTTCCCTATTTCTGTGAAGAATGTTATTAATATTTTGATAGAGATTGCATTGAATCTGTAGATTGCTTTGGGTAGTATGAACATTTTAACAATATTGATTCTTCCAATTCATGAACATGGGATATCTTCACATTTTTGGTGTCCTCTTCAATTTCTTTCATCAGTGTTTTATAGTTTTCATTATAGAGATTGTTTACTTCTTTCATTAATTCCTAGGTATTTAATTTTGTGTGTGGCTGTTGTAAATATGATTACTTTTTATTTCTTTGTCAGATTGTTCACTGTTGGCATACAAAAAGGCTACCTATTTTTTGTATGTTGATTTTGTATCCTGCAACTTTACTAAATTTGCTTATCAATTCTAGTAGGTTTTTGGTGGAATCTTGAAGTTTTTCTAAATATGAGATCATGTTATCTGCAAACAAGGATAATTTGACTTCTTCCTTTCCAATTTGGATGCTCTTTATTTCTTTCTCCCGTCTGATTGCTCTAGCTAGGACTTTCAGTACTATGTTGAATAACAGTGGGAAAAAAATGGGCATCCTTGTCATGTTGCAAATCTTAGAGGAATGGCTTTCATTTTTTCTCTATTCAATATGACACTAGCTATGGGTCTGCCATATATGTCTTTCATTATATTGAGCCATGTTCCTTCTATCCCATTTTTTAAGGTTTTTTTTTTTTTATCATGAAGGATTTTGAATGCTATCAAATGCTTTTTCAGCATCAATTGAAATGACAATATTATTTTTATCCTTCATTCTAATGACATGGTGTATCATATTGATTGATTTGCATATGTAGAATGATCCTTGCATCCCAGGGATAAATTCCACTTGGTCATGAAGAATGATATTTTTAATATATTGTTAAATTCTATTTGCTGGTATTATGATTCATATTTTTGCATAAATATTCATCAGTGATATTGGCCAGTAGTTTTCTTTTTTTGACATGTCTTTCTCTGGTTTTGGTATCAGGGTAGTACTGGCCCTGTAAAATGAGTTTGGAAGTATTTTCTTCTCTATTTTTTGGCATAGTTTAGGTAGAATTGGTATTAGTTCTTCTTTAAATGTCTAGTAAAATTCAGCAGTGAAGCCATGGTGTCCCAGTCTGTTCCTTGATGGGAGACTTTATTATGGCTATGATCTCGTTATTTGTTACTGGTCTGTTCAGGTTTTGGATTTCTTCATGGTCCAAACCTAGTAGTTGTATGTGTCTAGGAATATGTCCATTTCTTCCAGGTTTTTAAAATTTATTGGTCTATAGTTGCTCATAGGAACCACTAATGATCCTTTAAATTTCTTCAATATCGGTTGTAATGCCTCTTCTTTCATCTCTGATTTTATTTATTTGGGTCTTCTCTGTTTTTTTTTCTTTGTTAATCTGGCTAAAAAATTCACGAATTTTGTTTATGTTTTCAACAAACAATCTTTTGGTGTCATTAATCTTTTGTATTATTTTCTTATTTAAATTTTATTTATTTCCACTGAAATCTTTACTATTTCCTTCATTCTACTAATTTTAGCTTTGGTTTGCTCTTGCTTTTCTAGTTCTTGAAGATGCATTGTTAAAGTGTTTATCTGAAGTTTGTTCTTTTTGTTAATGTAGGCACTTACAGCTATAAACTTCTCTCTTAGTATTGTTTTTGCTGTATTCCAGAGGTTTGGGTATGATGTGTCATTATCAGGTTTTTTTCAAGAAATTTTTATATTTCCTTCTTAATTTCTCCATTTACCCACTGGTCATTCAGGAATATATTGTTTAATTTTCATGTATTTGAATAGTTTCCAAAATTCCTCTTGTTAATTTCTAGTTTTATTCCACTGTGGTCAGAGAAGATGCTTCATGTTATTTCAATTTTTTGAATGTTTTAAGACTTGTTTTGTGACCTAACACATGATACATGATGTATCTTTGAGAATGATGCATGTGCTGAGAGGATAATGTGTATTCTGTAGCTCTTGCATGAAATCTTCTATAAATATGTATTAGAATCACTTGTTCTGCAGTGCCCATTAAGTATGATGCTTCTTAGATGATTTTCTGTCTGGAAAATTTGTCCAATGCTGAAAGTAGGGTGTTGAATTCTCCAGTTATTATTGTATTGGGACCTGTATTAGTCTGTTTTCATGTTGCTGATAAAGACACACCCCAGACTGGGTAATTTATAAAGAAAAAGAAGTTTAATAGGCTCACAGTTACACATGGCTGGGGAGGGGCCTCACAATCATGGCAGAAGATTAAAGGCACATCTTACATAGCAGCAGAAAAGAGAGAGAACTTGCTCAGGGAAACTCCCCATTATAAAACCATAAGATCTCATAAGACTTATTCACTATATTGAGAATAGCATGGGAAAGACCTGCCCCCATGATTCAATTACTTCCCACTGGGTCCCTCCCATTACACATGGGAATTGTGGAAGCTACAATTCAAAATGAAATTTGGGTGGGGACACAGTGAAACTGTATCAGGGTCTATCTCTCTCTTTAGCACTAATATATTTGCTTTTCATAACTAGGTACTCCAGTGTTGAGTGCATATATATTTAAAATTGTTATATCCTCTTGCTGAATTGATTCCTTTATCATTGGAGACATTATTTGTCTCTTTTTATAGTTTTTGTCTTGAAATCTATTTTGTCTGATAAAAGTATAGCTACTCCTGTTCTTTTTTGGTTTCCATTGGCATAGAATATCTTTTTCCATTCTTTTTTTCAATCTATCTGTGCTTTTATAGGTAAGGTGTGGTTCTTGTAGGCAACAGATTTATGGGTCTTGCATTTTTATTCATTCAACCAGTCTATGTCTAAATGGAATGTTTAACCCATTTATATTTAATATTATTACTGATAACTGAGGACTTACTCCTCTAATTTTGTTATTTGTTTTCTGGTTGTTTTGTGGTCTTCTCTTCCTTATTTCTCTCCTTCCTGTCTTCTTTTAGTGAGGCTGATCTTCTTTAATGATATAATTGAGTTTCTTGCTTTTAATATTTTGTGTATCTGTTGTATATTATTTGGTTTGAGGTTATCATAAGGCTTGCAAATACTATTTTATAACCTATTATTTTAGCAAAGAGAAAAGTGATGAAAACTCTACAACTTATCTTCATCACCCCAGTTTTTAACTTTTCATTATTTCTATTTCTACTTTATTTTACTGTCTGTCTTGAAAATTTGTTGTAGTTATTGGTTTTGATCGGTTCATTTTTTTAGTGTCTCTACTTAGGATAAGAGTAGTTTATACACCTCAGTTACAGTGTTATCGTATTTTGAGGTGTTTTGCCTACTTCCTATTTCCAGTGAGTTTTATTAGGTAATTATTTATTGCTCATTAACATCCTTTCTTAAAAAAATGCCCTTTAGCATTTCTTGTAAGACAGGTCTGGTGTTGATTAAATCCCTCAGCTTTTGACTGCCTGGAAAAGTCTTCTTTTTCCTTCATATTTTAAGGATATTTTCACTGGATATACTATTCTAGGGGAAAGGTTTTTTCTTCAGCTATTTAAATATGTCATGCCACTCTCTCCTGGCCTGAAAGATTTCCACTGAAAAGTCTGCTACCAGATGTACTTGAACTCTACTGTATATTATTTGTTTTTTCAATCTCTTGTTTCTCTTAGGATCCTTTCTTTATCCCTGACATTTGGGAGTTTGATTATTAAATGCCTTGAGGCAGTCTTTTGTGAGCTTAATCTACTTGATGTTATATAACCTTCTTGTACTTAGATATTGATATCTTCCTGTAGGTTTGGGAAGTTCTCTGTTATTATGCCTTTGAATATACTTTCTATATCTATCTCTTTCTCTAACTCCTCTTAAAGGCCAATAACTTTTAGATTTGCCCATTTGAGGCTATTTTCTAGAACCTGTAGGAACACTTCATTGTTTTTTACTTTTCATCTTTTGTCCCTCTGTGTATTTTCAAATAGCCTGTCTTGATGCTCACTAATTCTTTCTGCTGCTTGATCACTTCTGCTATTAAAAGATTCCAATGCATTATTCAGTGTGTCAACAGCATTTTTCAGCTCCAGAATTTCTGCTTGATTCTTTTCGATTATTTCAATCTCTTAGTTAAATTTGTCTGACTGAATTCTGAATTTCTCCTTTGTCTTTCCTCAAGACACTTATTTTGAATTGTGTGTCTGAAAGGTCATATAATTTTGTTTCTCCAGGATTGGTCCCTGGTGCCTTATTTAGTTTGTTTGATAAGGTCATGTTTTCCTGAATTGTTGTGATACCTGAGAATGTTTGTCTGTGTCTGGGCACTGGAGAGTTAGGTATTTATTGTAGTCTTCACTATCAGGGCTTGTTTATTCCTGTCCTTCTCAGGAAGACATTTCAGATATTTGAAAGGACTTGGCTGTTGTGATCTAAGCTGTGTCTGCTTTATGGGGCAAACCAAGTCCAGTGACACTGGTTCTTGCAGAATTGCAGAGATACTACCTTGATGGTCTTGAACAAACAAGGAAGAATTACCTGGATTACTAGACAGAGACCCTTGTTATTTTCCCATACTTTCTCCCAAACAAACGGAGTTTGTCTCTTTGTTCTGAGCCACCTAGAGCTGGGAGTTTAGTGACACAAGTACCCCTGTGCACACCACTAAGACTGTGTTGGGTCAGACTGGAAACCAGCACAGCACTGGATCTTGTCCAAGTCCTGCCACAACCATTCGCTGGTTACTGCCTATGTTTGCTCAAGGGCCTGGGGTTCTACAATCATCATTTGGTAAAGCTACCCAGGCCTATGTCCTTCCCTTCAGGGTGGCAAGTTTTCCTAGATCCCATGCAGGTCCAGAGGTGCCATCCAGGAGTCAGGGACTAGAGTGAAAAACCTTAGAAATTCCACTGGTGTTCCATTGTATTGTGGCTGAGCTGGCACTCAATCACAAGATGCAGTCCTTCCCGCTCTTCCCTCTCCTTTCCAAAGGAAGAGGAGTTTCACCCTGTAGCCATTTCCACCACAGGTCACAAGAAGTACTGCCAGATGACCACTAATGTTCCCTTAAGGCTCTTAAGTCAGCTTGTGGAGAATGCTGCCTGACCTGGGACTCACCTTCAGGGCAGTGGCTCCTCTTTGGCCCAGGGCAGGTCCAGAAATGCTATCCAAAGACCAAACCCTAGAATTGAGAGCCTCAAAAGCCCATCTGATGCTCTACCTTGCTGTGGCTGAGCTGATACCTAAGGTACAAGACAAAGTCCCCTTTTCTTTTTCCCTACTTTTCTCAAGCAGTAGTCTTGCCTTATAGCCACCACAGCTGTAAATGTGCTGAGTCTCACCTGAAGCCATCAAGTCTCAGAGTCTCACCTAAGGCCCTTGACACAGTACCTGGTTATTGGGGTGAACTCTAAAACCATTCTGTTATGTCCTTATAAGAGATAACAAAGGACACACAGAAATAGGGAGGAAAAAATTGATGTGAAGATGGAGACAGAGACTACTGTAATGTATCTATAAGCCAAGGAAAGATAAGGATTGCTAACAACCACCAGAAGCTCAAAGAGAGGCATAGAATGGTTCTTCTTCAGTTCCTCCATAGAAAAACAATCTTGCTGACACTTTGATTTTTGACTTCTGACCTCCTGAACTGTGAAAGACTAAATTTCTGTTAGCTTAAGCCAACAAGCTGTGGTAATTTGTCATGGAAATTGCAGAAAACTAATGTATAAAGAATATTAGAATATAGTCTGAAATTAATGAAAATGACAAAATGTATGAAGTGCAGCTAAAACAGTCCTTGGAAATATATTGCTATAAAAGCCTATATTTTTTAAAAGTGAAGAAAGATCCCAAATCAACTATTAAATTTTCTACCTTAAGATCCTGGAAAAAAGAGAGCATGCAAAAAAGAGAGACGGAAATGCAAAGCAAATAGGAGAAAAGAAATAATAAGAACTAGAATGAAAATTAATTAAATAGAGAATAGACAAACAGAGAAAAATCAATGAAACTAAAATTGGTTCTTTTAAAATAACAACAGTACTGAAATCCCTTTAGCAGGACTAATGAGAGAGAGAGAGAGAGAGAGAGAACATATTCAAATGACTAGAATAATAAAGTAAAAAGGGAATATTACCATCAACTTTACAGAAATATGCAGGATCATAAAGGAATACAATAACCAACTGCATGCAATAACTTAAACGACTTTGATGAAATGGACAAATTCCTAGAAGGAGACAAACTACCAAAACTGACTCAAGAAAAAGTAACAATCTGAACAGACTTGCAATAAGTAAAAAGATTGAATAAGTAACCAAAAATACTTCCTACAAAGCAAAATTCAGGCCAAGGTGACTTCACTGATGAATTCTACCAAAAATTCAAATAATTAACACCAATCCTTCAGAAACGCTTCCAAAAAGACACAACTTCAAGAGAAGGGAACATTTTCCAAATCATTCTGACGTCAGTATTACCTGATACCCAACCCAGAAAAAGGTGTCACAAGAAAAGAAAGCTACACACCAATGTCTCCTATAAACAGATATATTAAAAACAGTCTCAACCAAATACCATAAATCAAATCCAAAACTTATCAAGAGGATCGCACATTATGACCATGAGGAATTTATCCCAAGAATGCAAAGTTAAGGTAACAACCAATAATCAATGTAATACATGACATCAATAGAATACATAACAAAGATGTTATCATTCCAATAGACAACAAAAATATTTGACAAACTTCAACAATCATCTATGATTTTTAAAAAATTCAACAAAGTAAGAATAGAAGGCAATTTCTTTAATTTTATTAATGACATCTATTAAGAAAATGCACAGCTAGCATCATATTTAATGATGAAAGACTGAATACTTCCCCCCAAGATCAGAAATGATACAGGATGTCTGTTATTGCAACTTCTATTCAGCATTGTACTAGAGGTTCTATCCAGGGCAATTAGGCAAGGAAATAAAATAAAGAACATCCAGATTGGAAAGGAAGACCTACAACTATCGCTATCGCTCTTGATACAGAAAATCTAAATATAGAAGCCTAGGAAAAGATAATTCTATGGAATCTACTAAAAAACTATTATAACTAATTAAGAAGCTCAGCAAGTTTGCAGGATATAAGATTACCATATAAAAATAAACTGATTGTCTATATGATAAAAATAAGCAAAGTGAAATCAAAATTAAGAAAATAAATCCACTTGATAGCATCAAGAAGAATAAAATGATTAGAAATAAATTTTACAAAATAATAATACTCCTGTGAAAACTACAAAATACTTTTGAAATAAATTTTAAAAGACATAAATAACTGGGAGGACATTCCACATTCATGGATCAAAAACTTTTTTAAGATGTCAATAATCCCCAAATTGATCTACAGATACAATGCAATTCTTATCAAACTCACAGCTGGCTTCTTTCCAGAAATTGTCAAACTGATATCTGACAATTTATATGAACATTCAAGGGATGCAGGATAGCCTAAACAATCTTGAAGAAAAAGAATAAAGTTATTTCCCCCATTTAAGCCTCAATGTATTTTCCATTCCTTCTTAAAATATTGCAGTTTAGATTAATAGACACAATTTTACAGATTTAGATCACTCAGAACATCCTAAACAGGAAAACTCAAAGTAAATCATGTCCAAACACATCGTAGTCAAACTGCTGAAAACCAAGTCAACCAGAAAACAGCCAGAGAAAATAACACATTACATAAAAAGGAACAATTCAAATGACTAAAGACTGTTCAAGAGATAGCAGAAAACAATTGCATCAGTTTTCTATTCCTATATAACTAATTGCAAACAAATTTGTGACTTAACACAAATGTATCATCTTACACTTCTGTAGCTAAAAGTTCAACACAGCTAACTAGGCTAAAATCACAGTGTTTTCAGGGCTGCATTCCTTTTTGGAGGCTTTAGGGGGAAATCTCTTTTCTCGTATTTTTTAGCCTCTATAGATTGACCACATATTTGGGATCATGGCTCCTTTCCTCCAGTTTCAAAGCCAGCAACAATGCATCTCTCTTTCCATTCTTCTGTGGTCACGTCTCCCTCTAACCACAGCTGGAAAAGATTGTTTGCTTTGAGGGATGCATGTGATTTGATTGAGCCTGCCTGGATAATCCAGGATAATCTTTCCATCTCACTGTCCACTTAATCACATCTGCGAAGTCCCTTTGCCCGGCGAAGTAACATTCACAGGTTCCAGGGATTAGAACATGAACCTTTTTGAGGGACCATAATTCTCTCTACTGCAACAATAAAATGCCAATTTTAAAGTACAGAAAAACTTGTCTCAAGAGAAGGAGAAGATAAGTCACAGACTTGGAGAAAGTATTTGCAAAGGACATATCTGATAAAGGACTGCTATCCGAAATATACTTTTAAACTCTTAAAATTCAACAAAAAGAAAATGAAAAATCATATTAAAAATGGGCAAAAGATCTGAACATCTGCATCACCAAAGAAAGAAAAATAAGAATATGTGCAGATGTTCAACATCATGTCATTAAGAAACTGAATTAAAACAATAACATATCGTTAAACCCCTATTAGAGTAGCCAAAATTCAAAACACTGACAACACTAAATACTGGCAAAGATGTAGGACAACAGTAACTCATTCATTTCTAGTGGAAATACAAAACGGTATGGCCAATTTAGAGGACAATTTGGCAGTTTCTTATAAAACTACCATAGGATCCAGCAATTGTACTCCTTAGCACTTACCCAAAGGAGTGTACAATTATGTCCATACAAAAACCTGCACGTGGATGTTTATAGCAGCTTTATTCATAATTATCAAAACTTAAAAGCAATCAAAACGTCCATCAGTAGGTGAAAGAATGAGTAAACTGTGACACCTTCAGGCAGTGAAATATTATTCAGCACTAAAAAGAAATGAGCCATCAAGTCATGAAAGGAGATGGAGGAATGCATATTACTAAGTGAAAGAAGCCAATCTTAAAAGGTTACATACTTTATGATTACAACTCTATGACATCCTGAAAAATACAAATCTATGGAAACAGTAAAAAGGCGAGTGGTGGCCAGGAATTGGGAGAGGGAGGGGTGAAGGGGCCAAGCACAAGGATTTTTAAGGCAATTAAATTACCATTATAATACTAGAGTTACATGACATTATAATACCATTATAATACTATAGTTACATGACATTATAAATTTGTCCAAGCCCATAGAATGTACAAGACCAAGAGTGAACTCTAATGTAAGCTAGAGGCTTTGTATGATAATGATGTGTCAATGTAGGTTTATCAATTTTAATGAATATGCCACTGTGATGTGAGCTGTTGCTAGTGGGGAGGCCATGTGTAGGAGAGGGCACATATGGGAACTCTATTCTCTGCTAAATTTCTCTGTGAACTTAAACCTCTTCTAAAATAATAAAATCTATTAAGAAAAATCAGTCAACCCAGAGTTGTATATTTAGGAAAATTTCCTCAGGAAAGAGAAAAAATAATAAAAGCAATATAGCTTGAAAAGAAAGAAAGAAAATTGACTCTATTTGTAAATGACATGATTGTTTACATAGAAAATCTCAAGAAAGCTAAAATAACACTCTTGTAACTAATAAATGAATTTTCACATGATAAAAGCTCAATACACAAATACCAATTACATGTCTATACACCATCAATGAGCAAATTGAAAGAGAAATTTTAAAAATACAACTTACAATAGCTACAAAAATATAATATATATTTGCAAGTTTAATAAAATATGTGTGGGATCTGTATGCTGAAAACTATAAAACACTGATGAGAATTTGTTGTGGATATTGACAAGTTTATTCTAAAATTTATATACAAAAGCAAAGAAACTAGAAGCCAAAATAAATTTTTTAATGAATAAAAATGTTATAGGATTTCCTCTACTTGATTTCAAGACTTCCTCTAAAACTACAGAACCCAAAAAGATGTCACATTGGTAAAAGAATAGACACAGAAATAAATGAAACAGACGAGAGAGTCCAGAAATAAACCCACACAAATACAGTCAATTGATTTAATCAAAGGTGCAAAGTCAATTCTGAGAAAAAGCAGTCTTTTCAACAAAGAAACTATTGGTATAATTGGACATCTATAGATCCCATGCCTTATACAAAAATTAACTCAAAATACATTATAGACTGAAATATAAAACATAAAAATATAAAAACTTTAGTGAAAAAATAGGTTTTCATGACACGGGTTTTGAAAAATATTTGGAAATACAACATCAAATGCACAATCCATAAAAGAAAAAAAGTAATAAATTGGATGTCATCAAAATTAAAAACTTTCATTTTTTGAAAGGCAATTCTAAAAGAGTGAAAAGAAAAGCTATAGAGAAAAGATTTGCAAATCTGACAAAGAATATGCATACAGAATATACAAAGAACTCTCAAAACTCAGTAATTTTAAAGAATGGTAAAAAGTTGGCAAAATGATTAACCAACATCTCACCAAAGAAGATGTACAAGTGAAAAATAAGCATATGAAAATATGCCCAACATTATACCTGCATTAAAGGAATGCCAATTGAACCCACAATGAGACACCACTTCACGACTATTAAAATAGCTAGGAAAAAAAAAAAACCTGACAATACCAAAGACTGGTGGGAAATCAGAACTGGGATTCTCATACATTCCTGGAGGAATATAAAATTTTACAGCCACATTAAAACACAGTTTAGCAATTTCTTATAGCATTAGACAAATAATTGCCATATAACTTAACAATCTCACTGCTAGGTATTTACCCTAGAAAAAAAAAAAAATTATGTTCACACAAAATCCTGTGTGAATACTTATACCAACATTTTGCACAACCACCCCAAACTGAAAGCAATACAAATGTCTGTCAGTAGAGGAATGGATGAACTATTGTACACCCATACAATGGAATACAACTCAGCAATAAAAGAAACAAGCTATCACATAGAACAGCATAGCTGAGTCTCAAATGCATTATGCCAAGCAAAAGAAGCCAGATTCCTAAGGGTGTATGCTTTATTATTCCATCTATGTGACATTCTAGGAAAGGCAAAACTGTAGGGATGGGGAGCAAATCAGTGGTGTCTAGGGTTTGGGAGTAAGCGGCACCACAGGAGAATAATTTGAGGTGATGGAACTGTTCTGCATCCTAACTATATGGTAGTAGTTACACAATTCTATATATAATTTGTCAAAACTTACAGAATTGTATATCAATAAAAGTGTATTTTAATGTATGTAAATAAAAAATAAACATTGGCAAAAAAGAGACCGTGAATGGCTTTTCTTCAATAACTTTGCAGTTGTATCATAATAGGTTGGCGCAAAACATTTGAGACATTTATAATATTTCATTGCAATAATGCAACATAATTTTTTTTTGAGACAGAGTCTTGCTCTGTTGCCCAGGCTGGAGTGCAGTGGCACGATCTCGGCTCACTGCAACATCCACCTCCCACTTTCAAGCAATTCTCTGCCTTGGTCTCTCTAGCAGCTGGGATTACAGGTGCCCACCACCTCGCCTGGCTAATTTTTTGTATTTTTAGTAGAGATGGGATTTCACTATCTTGGCCAGGCTGATCTTGAACTCCTGACCTCATGATCCACCCACCTCAGCCTCCCAAAGTGCTGAGCCACCACGCCCAGCCAACGCAACATAATTTTACTAGGCTCCTATGATTTTAATTCCTATTAAATGTCAGAATGTCATCTGTTGTTCTACCAGTTGTGTGTTGTAAATATACACACATAATGTATACCAATACACATACTTACACACACACACACACACACACACACAAATTCCTTAATGTTATCTACACGGTACTATACAATCTGGTTCTTACCTCTCTAGTCTTATCCTTTGCCATGCTTTATTTACTTAAGTAAGGTATTCACTTCATAGCGTACTGTATTCCAAGCTGCTCCATTGAAATTTCGCTTTCTTAAGGACCACTTCTTAGTTGAGTAATCCCCATACCTTTTTTTTTTTTTTCCTGCTGTACTTTGTGTCTTTTCTTTAGAGGTTCATTACAAGTGTAATTAATTACAATTGTTTTGATTATTTTTCTTGAATGCTTCTCTCCCTTCTCCACTTATTCAATGTTAGATCTATGATGGTACAGACTGTGCTGGGAACTAACACAAAGCCTGGCTAATAATAGATAATCAAAACTGTGTTAAATGAATGAATAAATGACAAATTGATTCAATACTTATAGGCTCTTTTTTCTGCAGTTCACTGATGATGAAAGTGTTTTATTTATGGGGGTCAAAAGCAAGTTAAAAAATATTGTGTTTTCACAAATCCGTTACACATAAGAGTGAATGACAAAGGTAAATAATGCATGTGTTAGGAACATTATGAAAATAGTTTTGATTCACAGACTCCCAAAAAGATCCCTAAATCACATTTTGAAAAACACTGATTCAAACAAAGCAAGAAAATGCTTCATCTAGAAAAATACATATATTTTATAATGGAAATATCACTCTCTATTGACTGAGTACTTATTTATACCCGAACGGTAATTTGAAATGAAAATAACACTTAAGAAAACTCATTAATTTTTTTCCTTAACTTTTTCCTTAGAAGGCAAAAGCAACGTGACAACTTCTCTTTAGAAGCAACTATCCCACCAACAATTTCCAACAGTGATGAAAGAAATTAAGGTAGCAGTTCACAAAGCTGACTAGAAATTAGTATCACCTGTAAAGCTGTTACAATTGCAACAGTCCCAGAACAGAACAACTAACTCAGAAGGGGTGGGGTAAAATGCTGAAACACTGGAATTGTTTTAAAGCTTTCCAGAGCATTCTAAAGAGCAGCCAAGCACTGAGAATCACTGTTTTAGTGATTCAAAGGCCACAACTGCTAGATTATCTCATTCCTTCCTAATGCCTCTCTTTTCTTATAAGTAGCCACAAGCAGGAATGAAAAATCTGGCCAGCAGCAACGCCCCCCCACCCTTCATGAGTTATGACAAAATATGTATTTTGCTTAAGACTTGCCTGTATCTTGGTAGCTTATGTCCAGTTTTGTAGTTTTAAGTTGGTAGCTTTTACTCCTTATATTATGGATTTTAGACAGAGCCAAATTCATAGGCATGTGAACCGCACTTGCACAGTGCCTCACACTCAGAAGGGCCCTGCACATGGTTTATGGCTCTGCTGTTGCCATTTTACAATTATTAAGACTTGTTTAACAGGAGGCCCTGCATTTTCATTTTTCACTGAGGCCTACAAATTATGTAGCTGGTTGTAATTCCAGGCTAATTCATAAATTACAATGATTTGAAAAAGAGCAAGCTGACATAATTTTTATAAGACAAACCTACAGTGGACCTGTGATACAAAAAGAAATTTATAATATATCCCCCTACATTCTAATCCCTAGCTCTCACTCTTCCTTCCTTTAAAAACCTCAAGCTACAATTCATAATCTCTTTTCTAACACAGCTCTTCCCCATGACCTAGGTTCTTCTTGCTGATAAGAATCATAAAAGGGATTATGACTTGAGGTTCCCAGCTAGAAGCAAACAACACATTCAAATTAGGATACTTCGAGATGGGCTTACAAACATGTGCATGGGGTTTAGGAAAACTGGAAGGTGCTAGAGAACTATCCCAGAGTTGAGCCAATGGACTCTGGAGTTGGAAGGAAAGAGTCACATATAAGAGATTACTTTGAGGCCGGGCGCGGTGGCTCAAGCCTGTAATCCCAGCACTTTGGGAGGCCGAGACGGGCGGATCACGAGGTCAGGAGATCGAGACCATCCTGGCTAACCCGGTGAAACCCCGTCTCTACTAAAAAATACAAAAATCTAGCCGGGCGAGGTGGCGGGCGCCTGTAGTCCCAGCTACTCGGGAGGCTGAGGCAGGAGAATGGCGTGAACCCGGGAGGCGGAGCTTGCAGTGAGCTGAGATCCGGCCACTGCACTCCAGCCTGGGCGACAGAGCGAAACTCCGCCTCAAAAAAAAAAAAAAAAAAAAAAAAAAGAGATTACTTTGAGTAAAGCATTGAGCTTTAGTACAAAAATTCAGCCAGCAAGAGGCAACCTCAGCCAGAAGAGTAAGTACTCAGACCTCATTCTTCCCCTCCTGCTGATCTGCCAGCCAGGGCCACCTATTGGTCAAACCCAACCAGAAAGTGTAGGGCAAAGAAGACCACACAGTGAAGCCTTACAAGGTGATTGCCTAGGGCAGAACAAGATTGAAAAGTGAATCTTGAGATGAAGAGTGAAATTAAATGTCACAGTCAACCCCTTTTTCCTCTAAACATTCATTATTGCCCCCTATCCAGGTGAGAACTTCCTGCCCCCAACACAGGAAATGTTTGGAGTCCCACTGATCAATGTACCTTAGGGTGATGTCAATTCAGTCATACTTCCATCTCAAACCTTATATGCTAATCAATACTGAGTTTCTCCATATAGATGTAAGAAGCAAAAGTAAAAAATAATTAGGTAATGCAAATCATAGTTGCTTTAATTGTTACTTCTGCACCTGTTTCATAAGACTTAAGTTTGTAATTACAGCTTTGTTCTTCTACTCCACAAACTTCATTCCCATGGGAAATGTCCGTGGTCTTATCCTTATTGGGTTGGCACAATTTTCTGTTAGCCAGGACTGTTGGAAAGGGAAATATCAAAGGCACTTCAGTGAATTCCCTGGATCCCAGATATAATCATCCTTGCCCCTACCATGGAGAAGCAATCCAATTTCTCTCTGATAATTGGAATCTATTTCCCCTGCCAATACAATGATGCTATTCTCCGCCTATTGATTCAATGCAGAAAAAGCCCAGTATGCACAGTATGCACAGTTATAACCTCCAATCCATGGGAACTGTAACTATGTTACCTGAGGAAAGCATTCCTCCCTTGAGCATGAGGACCTACCTCCAAATTCTTTCTGAGCCCAGGAGCCCAGCAAAGAGAAAACAGAAATTCTTATAGTGGATTATTAAGTGTAATAATGAAAGACGTTATTCCCACCACCGCCCAGTGGTTTCTGACCCATGCATTCTGACTACAAGGGAAAGGGCATGACAAATATAAACACAAGTACATGTGTATGTGTATATGTGTGTGTGAATGCATATGTAAGTGTGTTTCTATATACGCATTTCCAGTTATCTTTCTTATCTAATTTAGGTAAAGAATCTTGATAAAAGGATCTTATAAAGACTTTAGTAAATACTGTATTTGCTAATTGTGTGTGTTTTGTATGTCTGTTGTGTGTGAGAAAGACACAAATGAAGAACCCAAGTTCATCAAGCCCACTTAAGATTAATGGATTTACTTAAAGATTTTTAATGTAATGAGTTCACAAATTTTTATTTCCAAAACACTGCATAAGCAATAATAGGTTTTATAAATTCTATTATATAGAGAGAAGGAAAAAATGAGTAAATTAAGCAAGGAAAATGAAAATACAACAACGAATGCAAAGACTTTATGAAATGATTACAAGTTCATTAGGATTTTAAATAGAATAAATTTATCAAGTTACTAAGGTAATAGGACTGTCTGTCATATCAGCTTTGGACTCATATGTCTACAAAAGCCCAAAATTGACATACATTACTTTCTTTCATATTAAATATTTAGTTATTTACAGAGAGAATGATGATTAAAATACATTTAAGCCTCTTTTTTCCACTTTCATACTAAATTTTGCCAAATTTGCTTCCTTTATGGCCTTTACCCTTACATCCTACTTTGCATATCAGCCTCGTTTTAGTACATTTTAATGATAATGTCTGGTTATAAAAAGGAACACTAAGAAATCTGTTAAATGTTATGTTCCAAGAATAGTATCTCCTATGGCAAGCAAAGGGACGGAAATATATTGGGCTCTAAATTATAATTTCATTTTTATTTGGCCAATGAAATGTGAGAAACAGGGGGAGCAATGTCTGAGATGGTTTTCTTATTCATATATTAATTTAACCAACATATTTCTTACACGTATTTTAACTCCTTATTGTGGAAAATAAAAAATATGCAAAAGTGGAGAATAGTGTAAGCCTCTCTAGTTCCCACAATGTACCCATCACCCAGCTCCAGAAATGTCACATGCATGGCTGACCCTGCTTCCCCTCTACCCCAACCCACTTCCTACCCACTCTCCCCTCATTGGATATTTCAAACCAAGTCACATCGTGTGACCTACTAATTTAATGTATATTTAATCTAAATTAATACACTTACTCTAATACTTCGGTATAAGCTCTAAAAGTAGGTATCTTTTTAGTTTTTATAACAGCATAACTATAAAACACTATCATTTACATCCAAAACACTCAATAATTTCTTAATATTAGTGTACAAATTTCCTATAGTGTTTCACGAATGATTTTTTTTTCTTAACTTGATTTGTCAGGATCCAAACAAGGCCCACCCATTGCTTTTGGCTGATATAACTCAAGTCTCATTTAATTTGTAAATCTTCTCTTTCTTTTTTGGGGGGAGGTACAAGTAACAAATTAATACATTTATATAATTTGTAAAAATCAAATTAGTGTAACTGGGATATCTATCAACTGAAATATGTGTCTTTTCTTTATGTTAGAAACATTCTTATTACTTTTTCTTCTTCTCTTTCCTTTTCTCCCTCTCTCCTTTTTTTTTCCTATTTCTTTTTTCTTTTACCATTTATTTGTTAAAGAAATCAGGTCATTTGTCTTACAACAGTTTTTCTCAGTTTGGATTTTGGTGGATGCAATCCCATGGTGTTATTTAACAAGCTCCTTTCTTCCATGCATTTGCTATAAACAGGTATTTAAATCTAAAGGCTTGATTTGATTCAGTTTTAATATTTGGGGCATGGATACTTTGTAGGTGATATTGTATACTTCCATCAGAAGACCTATAATGTTGGCTAGTTTTTTATGTTAATTTAACCAGTAGGTGTATCATGAAACATCCATACAAAATAGTGGTTTCCTATTTCTTTCATTCCATCTTCATTTATTAGAAGAATTAATCTCACATTAACTATTTGGTAATGCAAAGACACAGTTTCTACAAGAAAAAGTAACCCTATTTCTTCTCATAGGGAATGGTATTTAGGGAATACAACCCCTGCAAGGAGTGTTTATTGCTAATGGGTTGGTAACTATTTCTAGGCCTTTTCAGTGGACAGACTTAGGAAATACATGTATTTTTTTTAAAAGGCAGAGTTTATTATAAGTTTATACTGATATTTTCAATTCATATTTAGGTTTGTAGAGTTACTTCACTTTTTAATTTTATATTTGTATCTCTTTTCTCTAATGTTGCAAGACTTTGTTTCTAATGACATTAACATAATTACCATTTGCTTCTGCAAGCTGAGCCTAGAGCCTACATCTCCAGCTCTTCTGGTCATTTTGTAAAGTTCTTAACATCCTCTTTTAAATTTCTCTCTGTAAACTATTTGGGGCGATCTCTTTTGTCATAAACTGAATCCTGACAGTATAACCTGTGCAGGCAGTAATGAAGGGGCTTTGCGTTGTCAGTGCAGTATCTGTGCGGCCACTCAAGGATAAACCAACTGACACAAGTGATTGTCTAGTGAGAGACTTGTTGTAAATGTATTAAACAGAGATCGTGATCACTCAGTCTTTGTCATCTCTCTGCAAATCCAAATTCACCAAAATTTGTGCTTCTGTTTTTCAAAAACAGTACTTCTCTCTTTATCCCTTTTCCCTAAATCAGACCCTAGGGGATATATTAGGTCAGGCCCTCAGCAAGTAATACAGGGTCTTCTCTTAAATGTGGATCCTGGTCATTTTAGTGAAGCCGTTCAGAGACCATTCCATCCCCAGCTCTGAGGGGATGAAGAGAATTCTTGGGAGTGAATGCACACGGGCTAGAAGAATTGGAAAGCTGGAATGAGTTTGTTACTCCAGGGGCCTTGAGGACTGCACTGGGCTAGGAATTTGGATAAGGGACAATTCACATGAGTAGGACATTGTTGTAACTTTCCAAAGAGTCTTCATCCTTAGAGCTAAACTTTCCACCTGAGTTATCTGGGAAATGTGTCTTCATGTCAGAGTAAACAACTGAGGCATTCTGGGATGGAAAGAAGACAGAAGAACTTATCCTCAAGAAATGTCCTGGAGGTATTGGCTTCTCCTTTTTCAGCCAGCTGAACAGTCTGGATCTCAGAATATATCAAGTCATCCCCCGCACCCTTCAGAATGCACTGTGCCATAAAACACCTACAGCTCCACCAGGGCAGGACAGCACAGATGGAATGAGAGGACTTCCTGGACCACCAGTGGGAGGGCTCCTGGTTTCATCTCCCCAGAAACCATCTCCTGAAGAAAATGGGGCCAATGGAGTGAGCACAAGATGGCAGGCTCCATCTCAGACCCAGAAAAGTCTTTGACTTCCACCAGCACCAGCAGTGAAACAGCAGGGCCACAGCCAGAAGAGGAATGCTGAGCAGCCCCTCCGTGGCTCTTACAGCAATAAGGCCATCTCTGTTGCCTGGGGTCTCCAAGGAAAAATAACCTGTGTGAGCCTCAGTAGAGAGGTCCAAAACTTGGAATTGCCCTTTCCTTAGCTTGATTGGGTCCTGAGTCATGGGAGAGGAGAAAGTTAAGGGCCTAGGACTCATGAGGACAGCCTGGTCCAGGTTATGGCCTAATTTAACCAATATTTTTGGGTGTCTTCTATGCACCATCCACTATGGCAGATGAAGTGTACACTGTAGGGAGCAATAAGGATAAACAGGTTAATAAATAAAACAATGCATAGTCCTAGACCTCAAGAGACATAAAATTTAGTATGAAGGATTCAACATATACCTGATAAATGACTAATTACAAGTATGTGACTGGTAATTTCAGAGGAATAATATGCTATTGGAGTTTGAAATAGGAGGAAGTCACATTTGTTTGTGGGTTTAAGGAAATCCACCTTTGGGGAGAAATTTGTCTCTGAGGACAAAAAGTATCTGGTAACTGAAAAATGGACAATGAATGAAGAGATTGATGAGGCAGAAATATTGATTTAAAAGCCATTTGCTTTGAATTACTGGATAAAACGAAAAGTGTATAAAATAACCCATGGAAAAAATATAAAGATAAAAAAGAAGAGGGCTAAATTGCCCAAGCCTTAACTTGGAAGATACGGACATTTGTTGGTGGGGGTTGGGGAGCCTGTCACTCAGGATTAAATGATTAAGTGAAGGGCACTGAGAAAGAAAGATTTAAAGATAATTAAAATAATATCCTATTATGAAAGTAAAAGTCAAAGAGAATTCAACGGATAAACCCCAACTTAGTGTCTTTAAATGTTTTGGATCCTCGAAATTCCTTTCCACATTGCTGTTAATCTCACACTCTCTTTTACCCTGGTTATTTCCTACCTTCTAGGTCATTTCTCTTTGGCTGTACATCTACTTCTTAAACCTGACTTGTTATTCAGCTTGGTGTTTTTGATGATTCCAGCATCTGCAAGGCACTTATTGGGCAATTGGCACAGACATAGAAAATCAATTTTAGATTATTTTTAAAACCCTTTTAGAAACAATAAAGCAATGTTGTGAGCTAATACTATCACTAATAATAGTTCAATGTGATGAAGAGTAAGTTTTTTTTCAGCAATTTTTCCAGAGCAATTATGTGTGATGTAATCCTGAATAGCTTGGAGTATAGATCAGATTTTATATCCAGACAATTTCAATGTATTTTCTTACTCTTTATGTTTGCTAAATATGAAACTTCAAATTTACATACATTATCATCAATGGCAACAATGGCCCAAACATAGGCTTAGAAATTATGGAAAGATATCTCCATAACACACTACTTTAAGAGCTCCATCATGTGCTAAGTTAATGAATATAGCATACCCCCAAATCGAAAAATTGCCTATTTCAACTTGTAAAATAATGTAGACTGGTTTCTAGTTTTGGTTTTGGTTGCATACAGCTTTAGAAGGTTTTTCTAAGTTGTAATCTATAACAAGCTTTAGATATTGTTTGTAAATGTGACTAATATATAATTGTTTTGATTCTCCAATGATAAATGAAAGTCAAAAAAACACAAGGGAACATCAACTCTTAACTATCAAATCATTGTAGTTTTTGGTATCACAATGTGATTATTACATATTCTGGCTTTTTTTGGGGTCTTCTAAATAGTGACATTACGTAAAAGTAACATGGTTTAAAACATTACCATTCTTATGAAAAAAAATTTTAAATCATTTAAAGAAGTATTGTTTTTGAAAATGTATGCCTACACAGAAACCTGCACCTGAATGTTTATATCAGCCTTATTCATAATTGCCAAAACTTGGACACATAATTGTCAAGATGTCCCTCAGTAGTGAATGGATAAATAAACTGTGGTACATCCGGACAATGGAATATCATTCAGTCCTACAGAGAAATTAGCCATCATGCCATGAAAAGACATGTAGGAAACTTAAATTCATATTACTAAATAAAAGAAGCCAATGGGAAAAAGCTACATACTGTATGATTTCAACTATATGACATTCCGGAAAAGGCAAAACTATGGAGACAGTAAAAAAAAAAATCAGTGATTGTCGAGAATTAGAGGGAAGGGAGGAATGAATAGACAGAGCACAGAGGGATTTTATAGCAGTGAAACTGTATGATACTGTAATGAATATATATCACTATACATTTTACCAAACCCCACAGAATGTGCAACACCAACAGTGAACCCTAATCTAAACTAAGGAACTTGGGTGATAGTGATGTGTCAATGTAGATTCATTGATTGGAACAAATTACCACTGTAGTGTGGGCTGTTGATAGTTGGGGAGGCTGTGGGGTTGTGAAGGAGCAGGTATATGGGAACTCTGAATTTTCTACTCAATTTCGGTGTGAACCTAAAACTGCTATAAAAAATATAAAGTCTATTTAAAACAAACAAACAAAAATTCTTGTGTGCTATTTTCCTCTCTGATATGGTTTGACTCTGTGTCCCCACCCAAATCTCATGCTGAATTGTGATCTCCAATGTTGGAGGTGGGCCTGGTGGAATGTGATTGGATCATGGAAGTGGTTTCTAGTGGTTGAGGATCATCGCCCTAATTCTGTCTTGTGATAGGGTTTTCATGAGATCTGGTTGTTTAAAAGTGTGTGGCACCTTCCCTCTCTCTTCCTTTTGCTCTGGCCATGTGAGAACACTTGAGCCCAAGTGTTTGAGACCAGCCTAGGATACATGGTGAGACTCCTCATCTCTAATAAATAAATAAATAAACATCTTTAAAAAAAGAAATGTTCTATAAATATCTATTAGGTTCATTTGGCCTACAGTGCAAATTAAGTCTTACATTTCTTTGTTAAATACCAGTCAGGATGATTTGTCCAATGCTGAAAGTGCAGTATTGAAGTCTCCACACATTATTTTATTAAAGTCTATCTCTGTCTAAATTTAGCTCTAACAATATTTCCTTTATTAATCTGGGTATTCCAGTATTGGGTTCACATATATTTAAAATTGTTACATCCTCCTGCTGAATTGACCACTTTATCACATAATGACCTTCTTTGTCTCTTTTTAGAGTTTTTATCTTGTTATCCATTTTGTCTTAAAAAAAAGCATAGCTACTCCTGCTCTTTTTTTCTCTTTTTTGGTTTCCATTTGTATAGAATACTTTTTTCCATCCCCTTATTTTCAGTCTATGTATGTCTTTAGAGGTGAAGTATGTTTCTTGTAGGCAACAGAGATTATTGGGTCTTTTTTTTTTTTTTTTTTTTTTTAAATCCATTCAGCCACTGTGTCTTTTGATTGGAGAGTTTAGTCTATCTACATTTAATGTTATTATTGATTAGTAAGGACGTCCTCCTGACATTTTGTTATTTGTTTTTCAGTTATTTTGTAGTCTTCTCTTCCTTCCTTTCTTTTTTTCCTATCTTTCTTTTTCTGAAGGTGATTTTCTCTGGTGGTATGTTTGCTTTCTTTTTATTTTCTGTATATCTGTGGGTTTTTTTACTTAAGGTTACCATAAAGCTTGCAAATAGCATCTTATAACCCACCATTTAAATTAATGACAACTTAACACTGATTGCATAAACAAATAAACAAACAACCAAAGAGAAAACTAATAAGAACTTTACACTTCAACTTCACCCTCCCCCTTTTAACTTTTCTTGGTTTCTATTTATATCTTCTTATACTATCTCTGGCTTGAAAAGTTGTAGTTATTATTTTTAATCAGGTCATCTTTTAGTCTTTGTACTCAAGATATGAGTAGTTTACACATCACAATTACAGTGTCATAATATTCTGTGTTTTTCTGTGTACTTACTATTACTAGTGAGTTTTGTACCTTCACATTATTTCTTATTTCTCGTTAACATCTTTTTCTTTCATATGGAAGAACTCTCTTTAGCATTTCTTGTAGGACAGGTCTGATATTGATGAAATTCCCTGGTTTTTGTTTTTCTGGGAAAGTCTTTATTTCTCCTTTCATGTCTGAAGGATATTCTCAATGCAAATACTATTCTAGGATAAAAGTGTGGTTATTTTTGTTTTTCTTCAGTGCTTGTAATATGCTATGCCTCTGTCTGCTGACCTGTAAGATTTCCACTGAAAAGTCTGCTGCCAGACGTATTGGACCTCTTCATATTTTTTTTTTATTCTCTCTCTCTCTCTCTCTCTCTCTCTCTCTCTCTCTCTCTCTCTCTCTCGCTGCCTGTAGAATTCTTTCTTTATCCTTAACCTTTTGGAGTTTGATTATTAAATGTTTTAAGGTAGTCTTAATTTGGTTAAATTTCGTTGGTATTCTACAATGTTCTTATAGGCTATTGATATCTTTCTGTAGGTTTGGGAAGTTCTCTGTTATTTTCCCTTTGGATAAACTTTCTACCCCTATCTCTCTCTACACATCCTCTTTAAGGCTAATAACTCTCAGATTTGTCCTTTTAAGGCTATTTTCTAGACCCTGTATGCATACTTCATATTTTTAATACTTTTTTATTTTGTGCCCTCTGGCTGTGAATTTGCAAATAGCCTGTCTTCAAGCTCACTCATTCTTTTTTTCTGCTTGATGAATTCTGCTGTTAAGAGACTCTAATGCATTCTTCAGTATATCGACTGCATTTTTCAGCTCTAGAATTTCTGCTTAATTATTTTTAATTATTTCAATCTTTTTATTAAACTTGTCTGATAGAACTCTGAATTCCTTCTCTATCTAATCTTGAATTTCATTGAACTACCTCAAAACAGTTATTTTGAATTCTCTGTCTCAAAGGTCACACATCTCTGGGATGGGTCACTGATGCCTTATTTAGCTCATTTGGTGAGGTCATGTTTTCCTGTTTTCCTGGATGGTCTTGATGCTTGTGGATGTTCTTCTCTGTCTGGGCATTGAACAGTTAGGTATTTATTATAAGCTTCTCAGTCTGGACTTGTGTTTACCTGGCCTTCTTAAGAAGGTTTCCCAAGTATTTAAAGGGATTTGGGTGTTGTGATCTAAATTGTTGATCACTTCAGCTTTATCTGCATTAGGTGCACGCCAAGTTCAATAACGGTGTGGCTCTTGCAGACTTGTAGAGGTACTGTTTTCTTGGTCTTGGGTAAGATCTGAGAGAATTCCCTGAATTACCAGGTGGAGACATTTGTTCTCTTCCCTCACTTTCCCCCAAAGAGTCTCTTTCTCTATGATGACCTGCCTGGAGCTGGTAAGGGGTGACATGAGTAGCCCTGTCCGCCTCTACAAGAACTGTGCTGGCTCAGGCCTAAAGCCAGCATAGCACTGGATCTTGCCCAAGGCCCACAGTGACCACCACCTGACTGCTGCCTGTGTTCACCCAGGATAAAAGGCTCTACAGTCAGCAGGTGGCAAAACCCTCCAGGCTTGTATGCTTCTCTTCAAGGTGGCAAGGTCCCCTTGGCCCAGACAGGTCTGGAGATGTCATCCAAGAACCAGGGTCCAGGGTTAGGAACCTTAGGAATATATCTGGTGCTCTATTCTACTGTGGCTGAGCTGGCATCCAGGCTGCAAGACAAAGTCCTTCCCCTCTCCTAAAGCAGAGAAGTCTCTTCCCATGGCCACCACTGCCCTAAGCCCACAGTGAATACTGCCTGGCTACTATTGATGTTCACTCAAGGCCTGAGGGCTCTTCAGTCAGCTTGTGGTGAATGCTTCCAGGCCTGTATCTCTCCCTCAGTGCAGTGGACTCCCTTCTGGCTCAGGGCAGGTCTATAAATGCCATTCAGTAGTCAAGGCCTGGAATCAGGGACTCCAGGAGCCCACTTGGTGCTCTACCCACTGTGGTCAACCTGCTATTAAAGCTGCAGGACAAAGTCCCGTTTACTCTTCCCTTTCCTTTCCTCAAGCAGGAGGAGCCTCTCCCCATAACCACCACAAGCTGGAATATGGTAGATCACACCTGAAGCCTGTATTGCTCTGAGTCTTACCCAAGGCCCATGGTGAGTACTGCCTGGCTACTACTGCTGATTATTCAGGGCCCAACGGCTCTTATAGTCAGCATGTGATAAATCTTGCCAGGACTGGGTCCTTCCCTTCAAGGCTGTGAGTTCCCTCTGACCCACGGTGTGTTTAGAAATGTGATCTGGAAGATAGGGCCTGGCATGGGGTCCTCAGGACACTGGCTAGCTTCCTCTTCTGCTGTAACTGGGCTGGTATCCAAGTTACGAAGTTTACTTTCTTCTCTTGTCTCCTCAAGCAGTAAAAAGGAGTCTCTTTTGGAGCCATGATCTGCCCTGCCTGGGGCTGGGGGAGAAGTGATGCCAGCACTCCCTTAGTCACTCCAGCTGGTGTCTCACTAGGTCATGTGCACCCCAAGTTCTCTGGCTCTGAGCCCTGCACCACAACAGGACTTGCCCAAGAATTGCAGTCCTTGTGGCCTAAACTGCCTTTCAAGTTTACTTAGTATTCCAGAGTACTTCAGCCCATGGTGGTGGAGCTACCAGAACTCAGCTTCTTACTGCTGGGATGGAAAATTTGCCTCTGGCTAGGACTGGTCTAAATGCTTCCACTGTGGACACTGACTAAGTTCTGCCCCATGATGCTTTCTACTGTGACAGGGCAGTACTGAGTTCCCATGCAAAGTCTCACAATCACTGTGCTCTCCCTGCCCCAAGCACACAGATTATCTCTCCATGCCATGTGGCTGCTGATGAGGTACAGGGGAGGGGTGGTGTCAGCAATTCAAGGCCATCTTTTCTACCCTCTTCAGTGCCTCTTTCTTTAATATGATGTTAAAACCAGGTACTGTAATCATTCACCCGATTTTTGGTTATTATAAAGGTGCATTTTTGTGTAACTACTTGTTCAGTTTGGTATTCCCCTCTGCAAGATAATTGCTGGAGGCTTCTAGTTGACCATATTGCTTTGCCAGTCTAAAATTAATGCACTTTTTAAACTGATTTTCTATGAAGAATAATACTCTGATTTATGCTACTGTAGTTTGGCATTTTCTGCATATCAAGTGACCAAGTTCATTAATTTCCTACTATTAAGAGAGTGTTTTGCCATTGTTTTGGAAAAAGAAAGTATCAATTGGTTTAACAAAAACACTTAATTTGATGACTGTTTCATTTCTAAATGATGCTAAATATTCTGATAATTGGCTTCATGCCAGTGACTGACAGTGTTATACAAAGATAAAACACAACTCCAATAAAATACAATGTCGACATGTTGATTATCACATTTATGTGTTTACAGTCCATATTTGTGGAGGAAATAAATACATTCATCTTCAACAACTTTCTTTGTCTACCCAGTACATGGCCAGACCCATCTATCTGTTGTGATCTTGTAAATTTCCTTATTCCCCCCGTCTTATCCTATCTTTTAAAAATTCTTATCTTTCATTCCTAACACTAGCCTTGGGTCTTCCTAATACTAACCCCAGATTTTCTGAATCTGAAGTTTAGCGCAGTCTCTGTTAGAATTTTGAAATCAGTCCCTGTCACCAGACAATCACAGATGAATGTGAAAATTCTAGCAGTCCTTGGAGGCAAGTCATTGGAACCCATACATTCTGGGAGTCCCCCCGACTAACAAAGGAGAATCAGATAACCTCTATTAGTGCTTTGGCTCATCTATATTCAGTTTTGTTTTTTTTTTTTTTTTTTTTTTTTTTTTTTTTTTTGCACTACTTGAGAAGGTTCTTTTACACATGTTAAGTCCAAGCTGAATAATGACATCGTTCCAACTAGTAACATAACTACCACTCACTTAAACTTTTGGGATACCTTTCCTGCATGTGATCAGTTCATTTGAATCATATCCATGAAAAAGTTCTTCCGCCATGTTGATAACCCAGCTATTTACAATCTCTTTTCCACCCTTCATAGTTTGTGGCATTTAAAAAACATAATGCAATAAATGTTCATCATAAAAAATATACAGAATGCATAATGGTTTTTAAAATGAAGTAAATGTCTATTCTCTTAAAAAGGTAAATTTTATATTACCTCCCTGTGTCATCCTTCATATTGGCATGTCTATATCATATCTGAAAAAAATGCACAGAAGTTATCAGGCACTATACTTTATTCTTTTTGAACATCTCTCTTGTTATCTAGGTGGAAGTTGATACATCAACTCTTATTGCTAAACATCTTTTCACTAGAAGTTGGATTTAATTTATTTAAAGCCCCGAGGGCAGAATAATCAATACAAAGTTCAATTGAAAAAGTTGTCAAGAACATGAGTGAGACAATATTTCTTTATCAGTCTACTTAATCACCCATCCTTATTGAGTGGACCAATTAGTTGGTCAAACCATTAATCAATTCACTGAATTAAATTATTTCATCACATGGATGGACCAGGCAAGTCATTTAAGTAAGCAAACTAAGGGTAGGGAAATGGAGAAACTATGGCAAATTACAGAAGGAAGTTTTCATAGAAAGGGGGCAGCACCTCTTTATTCCTCCTGAGAAACTTGGAAACTAGGCTTTGTCATACATTTAGATTTGTTGAAAGTCAGAAATCTGATTTTTAAGCAAAATATCCAAATTTTAATTAGGCAATTTCAATTTTTTTTTTCCTCCCCTGCTCTGTCACCCAGGCTGGAGTGGCACTATCTTGGCTCACTGCAAGCTCCGCCTCCCGGGTTCACGCCATTCTCCTGCCTCAGCCACTCAAGTAGCTGGAACTACAGGCGCCCGCCACCATGCCCGGCTAATTTTTTGTATTTTTTTAGTAGAGACGGGGTTTCTCTGTGGCAGCCAGGATGGTGTCTATCTCCTGACCTCGTGATCCGCCCGCCTCAGCCTCCCAAAGTGCTGGGATTATAGGCATGAGCCAACACGCCCAGCCCCGCAATAAATTTATAATCTATAAATTATGACACTTTTCAAGGAAGGTTTCCTTTCTATGAAACCTTCCTTCTGTAATTTGCCATAGTTTCTCCATTTCCCTACCCTTAGTTCGCTTACTTAAATGACTTGCCTGGTCCATCCATGTGATAAAATAATTTAATTCAGTGAGTTGATTAATGGTTTGACCAACTAATTCGTCCACACAATAAGGATGGGTGATTAAGTAGACTGATAAAGAAATATTGTCTCACTCATGTTCTTCTTAACTTTTTCAATGAATAAATGATCTATAGATCAGATATGCCAATCAGACCACTGGTTTTTGACTCATAATTATAAACTATGGGGCAATCCTAAGTATCTTTTCCAATGCATAGTGTGAACACACATTTTGCAACAATACCTACCTCCACAGGCACCCAGACAATGTCATTATAAAGAATATATTTGACATGAAGAATAAGATATACATACAAGTATGCATATATGCATATACACGTGTGTATAAAGGGATGTGTATGCAATCCTTCCTTAGCCATAGCCAGAACTAGGAAAATAAAATGGTGCCACCAACAAAAATAAATCTGATTC
The DNA here is from genome assembly GCF_047675955.1 of Chlorocebus sabaeus. Lineage (NCBI taxonomy): Eukaryota > Metazoa > Chordata > Mammalia > Primates > Cercopithecidae > Chlorocebus > Chlorocebus sabaeus. The sequence goes on from NC_132918.1 coordinate 68,076,409, forward strand.
TTACCACACAATCAATAAGCCTTCCAAAACCTCTTCATGTTCCAGAGGGTTCGTAGGGTGTATCATATTCTAAAATTTCTGATCACAATCTTTTAATCTTTAGTTTCATCAATTGTTCCTTCCCTTTTTGTCCCTTTTCTCATCAAAAGGCTGTATCAGGTGATACTTATCATGGAACTACCACACCAGCCCAGGATTTCACCCTATTCATCCTGACTCAATAAACTGAGGTGGAGCATGGGACTCTGCATTTTTAATAAATGACCTGTGTGGTTCTGCAGCAAGTGGTCCACCTATACATTTTGACAAATGCAGATATGTATTCCTTCCATTTCTAGTCCTCTAGTACTGCCCATCTGTCTTCTTTCCTTACTACTTATTTATCTCACCCAGAAATCCATATGCTCTTTTAATCCAAAGACCCCCCTCATATTTCCTCAATTCTGTAAAATTCTACCTGTGAGCTTTGTGTCTTTCCTCCATTTCTTTAATGCTGTGGAATCAAGTACTGCTCCTGAACTTCATCTCACCTGTAGCATGATCCTTCTGACCCAGACTATCTGCCTGAATTGCCGCTTTCCCCTTTTTGATATTGTGTTCTCCCTATAATCAGAGTTATCTCTGATTGTCTACTTTTGGACTTCTCCTGAGATGAACAATGGGCTTCTTCTCACAACTATTTCTGTGGCCTATCCCAACCCCTGCCCTGTCCATTCAGGCCATCCAATCTCTCTCTGGGGCCAAGTCATACCCAACCTGGCTCTTTAATAATGATAATAATAATTTTAGAAAAACTTCCCATTCCAGTTTGACAAGCTCGACAGCCCAGCAATACAGCTGATCTTAGTGATCAGCAGAATTAACAATCAGAGAAAGATCTTAGGAAGTAAAATTGGTGAAGTTATGATTAACCATTACACGTTAAAAAAAAAAAAAAGAAGCTCAGTCTCACTTCATTCATTCATTTGACAAATATAGATTGAGTATTTTGTCTAAAAGATACACTACACTAGACACAAGGACAAAGGAATGAGCAAAAGATATAAAGTTCCCTGTCCTCGGCAAGTTTGTATTCTAGTGAGAAAGACAGATAATAATAAAAGAATAAATATTTAGTCTTTCCTTCATAGCATCATCTATCATAGTATAGGCTATACAGAGTGACAAGGGAAAGGGCAGGGATAAAGCAAAGGGCTGAATTCCACATGGGATGGTTAGACATGGCTCAGTGGCATGGTGGTCTATCAGCAAAAACACAAGGAAGTGAGGGAGCAAGCCATGAGGATACCAGAGGAAAGAGTTTTCCAGACAGAGGAAAGAACAAATGCAAAAGTCCTGAGGCAAGAGTGTATTTGGTGACTGAGGAACAGCAAAGGAGGCCAATATGACAAGAGTGAAGTAAGCAAAGGAGAGATGAGAAGGAGACAGGGTCAGAGAGGTAGCAGGGGCCAGATCATACAGAACCCTGTCAGTCATTGTGAGCACTTTGGATTTTATTGAGTGGGATAGGAAATACTGAAAGCCATCATTTTGACCAGCAGATGATATAATGGGACATATTTAAATGGGAGTACTCTGGTGGGAGAGTAGGATAGGGACTGAAGGTGAGCAAAAATGGAAGCAAAGACTAATTAGGATAGTATGGCAAAAATCCAGGAAAGAGACAATGGTGGCTTCAGTGCTGGCAGCAGTGGTGGTGAAAGTGGTAAAATTCTGATATATTTTCAAGATAGATCTGCCTGGATTTACCAATGGATTAAATGTGCGGTACGAGAAAAGAAAAATGTCAAAATGGCTCCAAATAGTGACTTATGCAATTGACATGCTAGAGTTGCCTTTTATGTAATTGACAAGTCTGGAGGAGAAGCAGAATTGAGTACAATAAAATAATTCAGTGTGGATATATTAAACTTGAGATAACCATTAGACATACAAATAGAAATTTTCATGAACAATTGGGTTTACAGCCTGGATTTCAGAGAGATTTTGGCTGAAAATGTGAATTGGGTGCTATCATCATATAGATCATATGAAAAGACAAAAGAATTAGATGAGATTAACTGGTGTTGACTGAAAAGAAAAGAGGTCCAAAGAATGAGCCCTTGAGTAATCCAACATTAAGAAAACAAAGAAATATAAGAGAGAGGCAGGAAGAGAACCAGCAAAAGAGACGGGAATGAGCAAACAGTGAGATAGAAGGGAAACTAGGAGAGAATTGCTGACCTGGTGACCCAGAAGCCAAACAGAGAACGTGCAAGAAAAAGGACATAATCAGTGAGATCCAATGGTGTTGAGAAGTCAAGTAAGATAAGGACCAAGAATTGACCCTTGCACTCATCAATGCCATAGTCATTAGGGATTTTTATCAGAGATGTTTAAAAGAGGTGATAGAGACTAATACCTATTTGACTTTAGTTGAAAAGAGCAAAAAAAAAAAAAAAAAGGCAACACTTTGAGGACTAGTTACAACTTTATTGTAATTACAGCTCTGTTCCGCACAACCTCCTTGAAATGTTCTGCATTCATTAAGTGTTCCAAAGCTGTGTCTGAGAAAAGGTGGACTTAACACGCCATCCATGGAACAGGATGACTTTATAGGACTTACCACTGGGTGAAATGCAGAGCTGCAGAATAACTACAGTCAGTGCCATGAATATTTCGTACCCTTTAAGGACTTAAATTAAATTTAATACTTCCTGCAACTGCATTAGATGCAAAAAGAGAGGGAAGTCTATAACTACCACTTACTTTAATGAAATTACCTATAACCTGATTCTTTGCTAAAAGTAGCAACCAATTTTATTCCACATGTATCTTAGGTAACAGTAGGAGGAAATTACTACGTGATGTTCTCTTTGGTAACTTGAAACCAATGAAAGCATATTATCCTCAAAAAGTGTATAGACTCAGTACAATGTGTGAAGCAATGATGCATTGACATATAGATATTTTTCCCTTTAAAAGTCTCCAAATGTCAAATTTCATTTATCAACTCTTAAAGTGCCATGGAGAGTAAAATAGGAATACCTACAGATATAAAATATGTTCTTTCATTAAGAATGTGAAAGAAGTCATTACTGCTTCCTATTAAATAACCATATTCTTTGTGGCTTACAGAAAAGAACAGCAGGCTCCTTATGCTCTCTGAAAATTTGAGCCCCTTCAAAGAGTTATTAGGTTGGTACAGAAAAACCATCCATTAAACTCCTAAGAAGAGGGAGTATTGCTCAAATTGATGATTTTCTGTCATGACTGTCTTTTTCTCTTTCTTCTAATTGTTCTACAAAACTGAATTCAGGGACAAACTCTTTAATCATAAGGATACTTAGGTCCCATATCCCTGTTATCTCCAGAAAAATATATATAAGAAACAGGCTTTGAAGATATAGTTACTAAATATCAATCTACCAAAAGGTAGAAGAGTACTAATTATATACTATGTTCTGCATTATTTACTTTTATGTCTAGAATTTCATTATATTCCTCCCCAAACTTTACAAGTTAATTGTAATAGGTAGTATTCTAAAAATAAGGAAGCTGAAGCTCACAGAGATTAAATGATCATCCAGTAACATACAGCTACTAACACAGAAGAGTGGTAGCTTTGATACATAAATGAGAAAACTTTGAATTACATGTCCATGAGTGCGAGAAAGGATTTTTTAAAATTAAGCTGAGCATAACACTATGGAATGTTATGTCATCATAGATGAGAGAAAATGTACTTGCTTTAATTCAAGAGACACATTTTGCTTTGAGTAAAAGGACATTGTCAAAATACTAAATCATTCTATTCTATTGCACCATGGCCAGTATTCTTTCTCCCAGTTTAGGTAAATAAACGTTTAGAACTAGAGACTAAGGAAGAGATAACCAGAATCTCTCCACAAAATAAGATTAAGTTTATCAAGGCAGCCATCCCTGTTTTTATTAGTCAAACTCCAAGATAAAAGGCCCAATGCTCTCTTGCCCCAGAAAGTTGATTCTTGAGCACATCATCCATACAGATGCTGCATGTTCTTATACTTGAGCACCCTGCTTCCTCCCACCTTCCAAGACCTTCACTCTGCCCTCTAGAGTACCACCAACTATGCTCAACCTCTTCTCTGATTTTCTTTCTTGCCTTAAAAGCTCAGCTCTCTCCTCATATGTGATTCCTTCTATAGCTCTCAAAATAATGGATCTTTATTCTGTGTACAGCATGTATGTCAGGGTTCAGTAGAGGGATTGTTATCCTCCTGCCTCCCAAATGCTACTGCACATCACGACTCACACTCTTGTGGAAAATTCTGTCCCTCTGAGACTCATTCATTCATTTATGCCTTAACTCATTCAATAGATACTTATAAAGCTAGTGTTGAGTGTCAATAGTTTTTTTTTTTTAAGCTCTAGGGGTATGAAAGATGTTACATGACTTGATTATCCACTTTCCCTCTTAGCTGCAGCCATTATAAACTTCTAGATCATGGTGTATCACTCAAGGAAGATTTTGACATCTAGCTTACAGTCCTGCTCTCCAACCTCATATTTGTTTACAGGATAAGTTTTCTTCCCTCTGGGGAAGGAAAAGAAGGCAGATAACCTGGTCTAATTTCCTCTTCAACTGGACCTCTGGGTAAATAGATTAATATTTGTGAGTAGTCTTTAAATATACAATGACCTTAGCAAGATGTCTTTGGTTAAGGATTACTGATAATAAATAAATCTAATATCAGTTATGTGAGTCATGGCTGCCTGGAGAATGTCAGGCAACTTGTATAATTGTCAGCATTATAGAACTAGCCACATAAATACACTCTGCTATGTGAGGTAATTATCTCCTCTCTTGGAGGTCCCATTTTTTGCCCAGAACCAGAGACTACAAAAGCAACAAAGGAAGGAAGTGCCAGTGTAACCATGTGGGATGTCTCAGACACCTCTCTTACTTGTCTCTGCTTCTTGATTGCCTATATCCCTGAATCATTTGGAAATCTGGACACGGAGTATGATATCAGATATGTATGAGTCTAATTTGACAATTCAATCCTGGTTTTAGCTAAGGCTCCCACCTCTATCATTCCATACACTTACACACAATTCCTCATTAAAGTTAATTTACCAGTTACCATCTTGTTGTCAAAACTACTGGGCATTCACAGTCAACTTACATGACCCATCACCTCTCCATTTCACTCAACACTGATGACTACTCCCTTCTGTCTGGAAAATACCATCCTTGGCCTCTCTGCCAAATGTGAACAGTTGAATTATTGCCTTCAATGCTTCACACTGCCCTGCATCTATACCTTCCCCACAGTCTCAACATGGCCAGAGTATATTTCCATACTTCCTAGGTTTTGGGTTTCTCTAAGTGTCTACTTTGGCCATGGAATGAATGATTTGGAAATGATAGTGCATCAGTTCCAATCTAGCAACTTATTCTCTTGTACTCATACTTCTGTCAAGGAAACACACTCCAGCTGGCCCTGCCTTAGGGAATTGGAGAGATACATAAAGCAGAACCTCACCAGCCAACTCCAAGATTCTCATTCAAAGCGGAGCCATCCCAGTCATGAAAGCCTGAAGCAGAGCTATCTAGTCACAGATTGGCCCTATACTCCAGCCAAATTATGAGCATAAATGACTGTTCCTTTAATCATGGATTTTGGGGCTGATGTATGTATTTCCAAAGATTGACATAAAATACCACAGACTGGGTGGTTTAAACAATACAAATTTATATTTCCCCAATTCTGAAGGCTAAAAGTTCAAGATTAAGGTGTTAACAGGTTTATCTGAAAATTGCAGATGACTGCCTTCTGCATCCTCACGTGGTTTTTTTCTTTGTGTATATGCATTCCTGGTGTCTCTTTGTGTGTCCAAATTTTATTGTCTTACCCTCTTATAAGGATACCAGTCAACTGTCTAATTTTAACTTAATATCCTCTTTAAAGGATTTATCTCCAAACACAGTCACATTCTGAGGTACTGTCATTTAGGGCTTCAACATATGAATTTTGGAAGAACACAAGTCAGCACATAACATTATGTTACATGGCATTATTTTTTTTTCTTTTTTTTATTTATTATTATTATTATACTTTAAGTTCTAGGGTACATGTGCATAACGTGCAGGTTTGTTACATATGTATACTTGTGCCATGTTGGTGTGCTGCACCCATCAACTCGTCAGCACCCATCAACTCGTCATTTACATCAGGTATAACTCCCAATGCAATCCCTCCCCACTCCCCCCTCCCCATGATAGGCCCCGGTGTGTGATGTTCCCCTTCCCGAGTCCAAGTGATCTCATTGTTCAGTTCCCACCTATGAGTGAGAACATGCAGTGTTTGGTTTTCTGTTCTTGGACTTGGAATCAACCCAAATGTCCATCAGTGACAGACTGGATTAAGAAAATGTGGCATTGGCCGGGCGCGGTGGCTCAAGCCTGTAATCCTAGCACTTTGGGAGGCCGAGACGGGCGGATCACGAGGTCAGGAGATCGAGACCATCCTGGCTAACATGGTGAAACCCCGTCTCTACTAAAAAATACAAAAAACTAGCCGGGCGCGGTGGCGGGCGCCTGTAGTCCCAGCTACTTGGGAGGCTGAGGCAGGAGAATGGCGTAAACCAGGGAGGCGGAGTTTGCAGTGAGCTGAGATCGGCCACTGCACTCCAGCCTGGGCGACAGAGCGAGACTCCGTCTCAAAAAAAAAAAAAAAAAAAAAAAAAAGAAAATGTGGCACATATGCACCATGGAATACTATGCAGACATGGCATTATTATGACAATAACTGACTGATACACGACAATCATCTGGCTTCTTCCTACTTCTCTGACCTTTTATTTCCTCTACTTAGCTATTAAATGTAAATGACTTCAAGACTCTATCTTAGGCCCCCCTTTCACACTGTACTGTAATTCCAGGCCAGATATTCAATAGGAGGAGGTTTTGTCCCCCCACCCCACCGAGGGATGTTTGGCAATATCTGGAGACGTTTTTGATGATCACAACGGGGGAAGGTGTGCTACTGACATCTAGGGGAGACAGCCAGAATCCTGCTATAAGACGCACAATGCATGGAATAAATAGCTCCCCTATGACAAAGAATTAACCAGCCCAAAATGTCGACGGTGCTTAGATTAAGAAACCCTCTTCTGGGCACTTACATCAAAATTGTAGGCTCCATGCCATTGGCAACAGATTCACACCTCCAGCCCTGATATCTCCGAGTTTCAAACACACTTATCATATTTAACCTCTCTTACTTGGATAGTTCAAAAGCACTTCAAACTCAAATTATCCAAAAATAAACTTGTGGTTTTCCCTCCAGATATTGGTTCTCTCACTTGGTATTTCAGCTTAGCAAATGGTATTCATCCAGAAACTCAGGAACCAATAACCCCCTTTCCTCTAACCTATGCAGTTCATCACCATGAGCTAATTTACTTTCTAAATATATCTTTGGTGCATCCATTTCTTTCATTTCCACTGAGAGTATCTTTTCTCCTCTAAGTTGTCATTTGTCTCTCCCTTGGAATGATGTCATTCACTTTGCCAATTAGCAACCAAATGATTACTCTCAAAATTATTGAGCATTCTCTTTATAAAATACAAATAGAAACATGACACTTCACTGATTCAAAACAAACAAACAAACAAAAACCATTCTCCATTGTTGTTAAAGACTGAAATCCTTAATGTTACCTAAAAGTAAAATGTCCATAATATGTATTGCCAAAACCAGAACACTTTTAAGAGGAGTGTGTGTGTGTGTGTGTGTGTGTGTCGTGGGGAACTATTAAAAATTATTCCAGGGCAAATATAAACAGGGACTGTCCCAGGCAACTTGCATACCCTGTCGATAAGTCCTTTGTTGCTCCAGCCCTGCCTGCCTCTCAAAATTCATCTCACATTATTTTCCCTTCCCTTTTGGCTTTCCAGATAAATTGGACTTTATATGATGCTATCTTCTACGTGCCTCTTATGTGCCGTATTTCTTCTTCCTCAGTGGTTTTACATGTTTTTCACTCTGCATAGAGATTTCTCACCCCCAAATGTAAATTAGTACGATCACTATGGAGAACAGTTTGAAGGTTCTTCAAAAAACTAAAAATAGAGCTACCATGTGATCCAGCAATCCTACCTTTAAGGTATATTCTCAAAAAAAAAAACAGAATCAGTATATTGAAGAGATATCTGCCCTCCAGTGTTTGCTGTAGCACTGTATACAATAGCTAAGATTTGGAAGCAACCTAAACGTCCATCAACAGATGAATGGGTAAAGAAAATGAGGTACATATACACAACAGAGTACTATTCAGCCATAAAAAAAAAAAAGAGAGAATGAGATCCTGCCATTTGCAACAACATGAATGGAACTGGAGGACATTAGGTTACGTGAGATAAGTCAGGCACAGAAAGACAAACACCACATGTTCTCACTTACTTGTGGGAGCTTAAAATTAAAAGAATTGAACTGATGGAGATAGAGAGGAGAAAGACAATCACCAGCATGGGGGTAGGGAGTAGGGATGGTTAATCGGTACAAAAAATAGAAAGAATTAATAAAAATTATCATTTGATAAGGCAACAGGGTAATTATAGTCAATACTAATTTGATTGCACATTTAAAAATAACTGAAAGTATATAATTAAATTATTTGTAACACAAAGGATAAATGTTTGAGGTGATGGATACCCCATTTACCTTGAAGTTATTATTATACATTGCATGCCTATATCAAAATATCTTCTGTACCCCATAAATACATACACCTACTATGTACCAACAAAAATTAAAAATTAAAAGAAATTCCCAGTGCAATCCCTCGGTGTGTGATGTTCCCCTTCCCGAGTCCAAGTGATCTCATTGTTCAGTTCCCACATATCAGTGAGAACATGCGGTGTTTGGTTTTCTGTTCTTGTGATAGTTTGCTAAGAATGATGGTTTCCAGCTGCATCCATGTCCCTACAAAGGACACAAACTCATCCCTTTTTATGGCTGCATAGTATTCCATGGTGTATATGTGCCACATTTTCTTAATCCAATCTGTCACTGATGGACATTTGGGTTGATTCCAAGTCTTTGCTATTGTGAATAGTGCTGCAATGAACATACGTGTGCATGTGTCTTTATAGCAGCATGATTTATAATCCTTTGGGTATATACCCAGTAATGGGATGGCTGGGTCATAAGGTACATCTAGTTCTAGATCCTTGAGGAATCGCCATACTGTTTTCCATAATGGTTGAACTAGTTTACAATCCCACCAACAGTGCACTGGGAGTTATACGTGATGTAAATGACGAGTTGATGGGTGCAGCACACCAACATGGCACAAGTATACATATGTAACAAACCTGCACGTTATGCACATGTACCCTACAACTTAAAGTATAATAATAATAAAAAAAAAAAAGAAATTTTCTACCTTCATCCCTATTATTAAATCCCTATCATTCCTTACTATTTCTTCAGAAAAGTTTGCCCTGACTCTTCAAAAACCACAAGTTCCCCTGCGATATACCCTCACATCACTGGATATACTTCCTTCAAAGTATTCAGAATCCTAAGTCACTTGGAGTACAAATACAGTCCTAATCGTGGGTTGTTGTTTGTCTGAGGTGTGTTTTTCTTTGTCATTTGGGTTTTTTAAATTTGTTTTGAGTTCTGTTTTGTTTGCTAGGTAACACTTGAACTATGAAGTCCATGAGGTATATTATACTATGTCTCACAGATACTTGGTGGTGAAATAGTTGGATTAACTTATTAATTAACTTTGCCAAGGTCACATAATAAGTAAAAACAAAATCTATATTTAACATTCTATGAGATATGTACAATATATTACTGTCTCTTACTTTTGCACAGATATAATAGACTGTTTAATAGAAAATGTATCATTCTTCATGTGCATGTATCTGGAAGGTAATATTCTAGCAGTGTCCATTATTTGTTCATATTTTAAGAATCATATAATAAAAGGAAAAGTGTGTTCAATTTATTGAATACAAGCACCTATTCTTAAGAGTAAATCTGAAGCCAGGAAGTAGTTAAGAACTTTTTCTAAGTTGTTAGAAGTTTCCTAAATAAACTATAAAGATTTATTAGGGTTTTCCAGAGAAACAGAATCAATAGGCTATATATGCATATATGTATCTACCCTATTGATTTTATTTAAATAAGTATATATTTACATTTAAATATATATTCATATCTCTACCTATTATAAGGGATAAGAAATTGGCTTGTGCCATTATAGAGGCTAAGTGCTATGATCTGGCATCTGCCAGCTGGAGACTTAAGAAAGTCAGTAGTATAGTTCCAGTCCAAATCTGATGATCTGAGTACCAGAAGAAGCAATGGTGTAAGTTCTAGTCCAAGTCCAAAGGCCTGAGAACCAAGAGTGCTGATGATGTAAACCCCAGTCCAGGGCAGGAGAACACAGATGTCCTAGCACAGCAGTCAGGTAGAGAGAGAGAGAGAATTCTCCTTTCCTCAGCTTTTTGTTCTCTTCAGGCCCACAATAGATGGGATGAGGCCCATTCACACTGGGGAGAGCCATCTGCTTTACGCAGTACACCAATTCATATGCTCATCTCTTCTGGAAACACCCAGACAGGCACACCAAGAATTAACGTTTAACCAAGTATTTGGGCGCACCATCACCCAGTCAAGTTGATATATACAATTAACCATTACAAAAAGCAGTGAAAATAACTCCTTTAACACAAAACATTTTCTAATAGAAACAAGGTTGTGATGAAATCCAACAGAACTTTGAATTATGAAAATATTTTTTAAAACTGGAATGTAACCTATAAACATACAGGCTTTCACATCAATAAAATTGTTTACAATTTGTTTAAAAATGCTTCTGATACTCTTGTTGTGATTTACCCATCAGTTAATTAAATTAAGCCTGAGCCCTTCTTCAGTTAATATCCATTCAAATACCACACACACATTTCTCTTCTGTGACACCACAATTACTTTGGCATTCACAATAACTCTTCTGGAGAAAGAGCTTCCACAGGAGAATTTCTCCTTTATCTTTAATAACAGGAAGCAGATTGTTGATTAAGCAAGGCAATTAAAGCTTTTATTAGAGCAGCCTAATACAGCTTTCTTTTTCCTCTAAGACCTAAGAATTCGATTTAAAAAGTACCACTTTCATGGTTCGTCCATCTAGCTTCTCCTTCTTGCATTTCTCAGGTTTGTACCTACTGAGTAGAGACATTTGCTATGTTTCTAAAAACATGAGACTTTCTCAATTTTTGAAAATCTTTTGAATTGTATCTTAAGTAGGTCCACTTCAAAGTAGAAAAGTGTGTTCGTCTGCAGTTATCTCTAAATAATTATGTTCCAGTCATTAAACATTAGTAGGTGGCCTGTTTCATATCAGCACTGCATTTTATAGCTGTCTAAAACTTTGAAGTAGTGATTTGAAAAGCAAAGGAAATAGCAGTGGAAACAGAGAGTACTGAGAACTTTCCTACTCCACACTGTCCACGTGACTAGCATTTATTTCTTATAAGAATTTCTGCTCATCTTGCAACATGCCATAAGCATGCCTTTAATTTAGAGTAATTTAATTTAATTTCTAACATTTTAACATAAATGGCTTGAAAAAGAAAAAGGAACAAAATAATTACATTTAATTTCATGGTTTCAGATTCCCAAAAGCCATCATATTCTTTGGTGTGATTGAAGACTTCCATTAAGGAGGGGAAGAAAAAAATTTGTGAAACTTTTACTCTTTTTTGGGAACACAAACAGAATTTACGGTGCCATTCTATTAAATATTTACTAGGAAACACAGCTGTGGTGATTTCGTGGTACTTAGAAATGCAGAAAGCATTCAAAAGAAGTGGGTTTAATTTCTGATGGAAGAATGCCTTATAATTTCTTTCTTAATGTCAATTCAAGTTGGAAAAAAGAAATCTCAGGATGAAGGATAGTCTATTTTTGTATGTCTCTTTATATCTTATAGAATACAGCTTTAGATTTTAAATTTATGAGAGTAAGCCCAGAGGTAGATTAATAGTTGGTTGACTTAGGACCTTAAAAGATCATCTAATAACCTTTATTCCTGCTAATCCATCTCTCTAGGAAAGCCCAAGTAGATTTTAAGAGTCAATTCAGCTTTCAAAAGAAATCCATTTATTAGTAGCAACCAAGCAGGCTTCTTCCTCAGCCTAGAATATGCTTTCCTGTAAAAAACTGTTTTTTATCCATGGAAGTCTTCTTGATCGTGTTTCAAGGCTTAACTGAAATTTATACCTCGTAGGGAAACTTCTCCCATTCCTCCAACTGGAATAAATCATCATTCTACACGTTTCTATAACAATTTTATACCTCATTTTGGGTATTTATATTTATATATAATTTATATTTTTATAAAATTATAAATATATTGTCTATATACACATTTCTGGGTAAAAAGTAAATGAAATACATTATTTTATTCTATGGATAAGTTTGATTTTGAGTTAACTTTCTAGTTCTGATCCATTGGAAACCTAATAAGGATAGAATTTAATATTGGCTATGAGAGAAATGACACCTGGTTGATAAAATATTTTATTAATTTAGAAGGTTGTAAATAAACTATCAATACTTAATGGGAAGCCATGGCTTTGGACTTGCCTGAGTATGTGACTTATAACTGGAAACATCTTTTGCATAGAGGCAAACCTCATGTATTTGAAAAGCATGCTGTATTATTTTTAAAGTATTCCCCCCCTTCTTTAAAAAAAAAAAATTCTTATAAATTTCAATAGCTTTGGGGGTGATTTTTTTGTTACATTGATGAATTGTTTAGTGAAGTCTGAGATTTTAATGCAGTCATCACCAACCAGTGTACTTTGTAACGAGTATGTAGTTTTTTATCCCTTACCTGACCCCCACCATCCCCTTTCTGAGTTTCCAAATTTCATTATATCACTCTGTATAACTGCATACTCATAGGTCAGCTCCCACTTATAAGTGAGAACATAGAGGAGTTTTCAATTCCTGAGTTACTTCACTTAGAATAATGGCCTCCAACTCCATCCAAGTTGCTGCAAAATACATTATTTCATTCTTTCTTATGGCTGAGTAGTATACCATGTTGTATATATATTATATTTTCTTTACTCATCAGTTGATGGGAACTGATGGTTCCATATTTTTGCAATTGTGAATTGTGCTTTGATAAACATGTGCATATATCTTTTTTATATACTGACTTCTTTTCTTTTGGTTAGATACCCAGTATTGGGATTGCTAAATTGAACGATAGATCTACTTTTAGTTCTTTAAGAAATCTCCATAGTTTTCCAGAGAGGTTGTACTAATTTCGACACCAATCAGCAATGTATGTGTTCCTTTTTCACAACATCCGTGCCAATATCTACTGTTTTTTGACTTTTTAATAATGGCCACCCCGACTGGGGTAAGGTGGTATCTCCTTGTGGTTTTCATTTGCTTTTCCCTGATGTAGTGATTTTGAGAATTTTTTCATGTTTGTTAGCCATTTGCATATCTTCTTCTGGGAAATATCTATCTATTCATGCCATTTTTTCCACTTTTTGATAGGATTATTTGATTTTTCTTGCTGATTTGTTTGAGTTTTTTGTAGATTCTGTATATTAGTTATTTATCAGATGCATAGTTTGTAAACATTTTCTCCTATTCTGTGGGTTGTCTGTTTAATGATTATTTCTTTCACTGTGCAGAACAGCATCCCCCTCTTCTAAATGACAATTATTTCACTAACAATTATGAAATATCATATGACTTATATTTTGAAAAAATAGTTTTAAAATAATAAATTGTAATGTTAAGCATACTAGTCAAAATCAGTAAAATATTCATATATGAACTAAACTTTACACTTACCAAACAAAAACATTATCCATTACAGTTCATACTATGTTTTACTCATTTAAATTTTAAATACAAATAAAAACTCTAAGCTATCCTGTAAAATGATAGAATTGAAATAACTCAAGTTTTTTTCCTTGATCTTTACAATCTCTGTGTCATTACTGTTTATTTTTAATCTATTGTTTAAATGCAGGAATATGTACTATCACAGGATTTAGAGACATAAGCTTTACCTAAAGTAAGCTTGAATGATTCCTAACCATTGTGAACTTACTCTTGAAGGAAAAACACATGGAGTTGAGTCCATGAGTGTCAGAGGCTGGCCATATAACTGGAAGTTTCTTGAATTAATTTCCATAAAAAGGACAAAGTTTACTAAAGCACAAGTAATACAAATGTGCTAATTTGAAACTTATGTGGAGTCTTAGTGAACTTACACTTCTGTACAAAATGAAGTAGCAGATATTGGATTTACTTTCCTTTCTGAAACAATGTTTTAAACACAGCAGAAAAATATATAAAGCAATCATTTCCAAGACACTGGGCACTGTGCAGTAAAAGACACTGATCTCTGAAGATGGAACACAAACAATTTTGGCCCTAAAATTGCCTCTGCTTACTGCCTGGAAAGAAACTTCATACTCTTTAGTGAAAAGAGGACAGCCCAGGAAGAGTCCCAAAGAATTTCAGTTGAGGAGACTTGGCTTAGAGTCTAGAGACACTGTATTGGCTATAGTTTGCAGAACATACTACCAGAAGAGAGTTTCACACAGAGAGAACTATGGACGTCTTCAGAGAGCCTGCCACAAATATTCTAGAATACTGATCAGCATGTAGTATTTGGAAACTACCCAAGGCTGGGGAAAGAATCATCTAAGAGGATTAAAGGCAAAAGTGCTCAGCATTTACATGGGACCAGAAACAATATGTGTTCCCACCAGCTAAGCTGGAAAACTGATACTTTATGTGCCATTGGGCAGATTATAGAAAAGGATCTAAAGCAACAGTGGACGATATTTATCCCTAGACTGATCACTGCTTTGGAGCTGCCTAACAACTAATAAATGCAAGATCAAAAAAGATCAAAATGTTTCCAAATAACTGCATCCATAAATAAAGCTCAAGAAGATTTAGAAGAAGAAAAATATATACAGCACCCCAAAAAGTAAAATTTACAAAATCTGTCATCCAAGCAAACACTACTAGGTAGGAAAAGAAGCAAAAAAATACAACCCATAATAAGGGGACTAATCAATCATCAAAACTGACACATGGCCAACCACAGTGGCTTATGCCTATAATCCCAGTGCTTTGGGAGGCCTAGGCAGAAGGATCACTTCAGATTAGGAGTTTGAGACCAGCCTGGGCAACATAGTGAGACCCTCTCTCTACCAAAAATACAAAAATTAACCAGGTGTGGTAGCATGCTCATGAAGTTCTAGCTACTCACGAAGCTGAGGCAGGAGGATCACTTGAGCTGCAGGGAGCTATGATCATGCCACTTTACTCCAACCTGGGTGACAGAGTGAGACCCTGTCTTTTGAAAAATAAAATAAAATAACTAAAATAAAAATACAGTGGCAACTCTTGAAATTAGATTTCCTCTCAACTAATCAGGTGTGTTATTGTTGCTACTTGTTTTTATGTTATTATTTCTGTTATTTAGCAACATTCCTTAAGTAAATCTGCAAAAAGAGTGTTTTTGGTCCTATGCAGCCAAGCAGTCTCTACTTGGTTAGCTCATTGGTCACCTAATAATTGGACAGAAATTTCCTTACACGTCTTGAACCAGTAAGTCTTCCAACTTTTACAAGGGACTCTGTATATGTATTGAAGTATGTGTACAGTGTTCCAGCAGGCAGGTTATAGTTATGCCTTAGCTTTTACTTCTGGCTTTCATAGATCTTCAATGTTAGACAGTCAGTATTCCTCACTGTTTTGTCTACATGCATATTTTCTTCTGGCATCATTTTTCGTCTCTCTAAATGTTTCTCTTAAACAAATTTCTAGTGCCACTGAGAAAACCCAGACACTGGGTTTACTATATAAAGACTTTAAATCGGATATATCTATATCTATATCTATATCTATATCTATATCTATAAATTGAGACAAGAATCTTGCTCTGTTGCCCAGGCTGGAGTGCAATTGCGTGATCTCGGCTCACTGCAACCTCTGCCTTCCAGGTTCAAGCCATTCTCCTGCCTCAGCCTCCGAGGCAACAACTCCTGACCTCAGGCAATCTGCCTGACTTGGCCTCCCAAAGCGCTGGGATTACAGGCATGAGCCACCATACCAGGCCTATTTAAAAATATTTATAAAGAATTAGGCTGGGTGTGGTAACTTACACCCATAATTCCAGCACTTTGAGAGGCTGAGGTGGGCAGACCACTTGAAGCCAGGCATTTGAGACCAGCCTGGCCAACATGGCAAAATCCCGTCTCTACTAAAAATAATAAAATCAGCCAGGTGTGGTTGTCATGGGCCTGTAATCCCAGCTACTCAGGAAGCTAAGGCATAAGGATCTCTTGAATCCAGGAGGCAGAGGTTGCAGTGAGCCAAGATCATGCCGCTGTACTCCCACCTGGGTGACAGAGCGAGACTCTCTTAAAAAAAAAAAAAAAAAAAGGAAAAAGAAAAAGAAAGGATAATGTCTAAATAACTAAAAGAAATTAAGAGAATGATGTATCACCAACATCAATAAAAAGGTAGAAAAATATTAAAAAAGAATAATCTGATATTCTGGAATTAAAAAGTACAATAATTGAAAAGTTGGCTGGAGGGGCTCAACAAAGTTTGAGTTGGTAGAAGAACAAACACGTAATTGTAAAGACAGGTCAATTCTGATTATATATTCTGAGAAACAGAGAGAATAAAATGAGGAAAAATGTGTATAGCCTCAGAGACATGACATATAATACCAAGTTTATCAACTTAAGCAAAATAAGAATTCAAGAAAGAGAGAAATAAAGGGGAGGAGGGAATACTAAGAGAAACAATGGCTGAAAACTTTCCAAATATACTTAAAAACATTAAAATTATTTAAAGAACATAATCAGCTTCAAGTAGAGTAAACTCAAAGAGATTCCCACCTAGACACAAACTGTTGAAAGCTTAAGAGAGAATTTTGAAAGCAGCAAGAGAGAAGAAATGTACTACATACTAAAGACAAATAAAAATATTTTATAATGATAAAAGGGTCTATCCTTTACAAAAATATAACAATCATAAATGTATATACTCCTACCAAGAAGCCCCAAAATACATCAGGCAAAAACTGAAACAACTGGAGGGAGAAACAGACAATTCAACAAAGATAGCTGAAGGCTTTAATAGGGCAATAAAAACTTTCCAGTATGAAATTCAGAGAAAAAAATGAAAATAACCAAACCAAATATCCAATAAGTGAAGGACAAGGTCAAAAAGTGTAATGTGCATAATTAGCATACCAGAAAGAAAAAAAGGGATAATGGAACAGTAGGAATATTTGAAGTAATAATGGCAAAGAATGTTCCAAATTTAATAATAGACACTAAACAAAACATACAGAAAGCTCAAAGAACACGAAGTGGAATAAATATCAAAAACTAAACATAGGCACATCATGTTCAAATTGCAGAAAACCAAAGATAAAGAGAAAATCTTGAAAGACTCTAAAGAGAGAAAAGCACTTTACCTATAGAAGAATGAGGACACTTAAAACAAAATTCTCATCAGAAACCATGAAAGTAAGGAGAGAGTACAGTGAAATATCTAAAGTATATTTAAAGCCTTTAATATTTCTTTAAATATTAAAGAAAACAACCATCAACCTAGAATTGTATATCCACTGAAATTGTCCTTTAAAAATGAAAGAAAAATACTTTTTCAGATAAACAAGAAATGAGAGAATTTATTACTAGCAGACCTGCCCTGCAAGAGATTACAGATGAAAGAGCTACAAGACACAGACTCTTAAAATGTTAAAAGAAAGTCTTCCCACAGAAAGAAAAGGATATATGTCAAAAACTTGGATATGCATACAGAAAGGAAGAACATCAGAGAAAAAAAAATCAATACAATTAAAACAAATGTTTTAAAATTCTTAACTGATCTAAAAGATAACTGTTTAAATAAATAAAAACAACAATATATTGAGTGATCATGGCATGCACCTTTTTACTTTGTCCCCCACATCTTGGATATTTTGTTTGATTATTTTTATTTTTTCTTTGAATTTCATATTGGAAAGTTTCTGTGAATGACAGTAATGCTGTAAGGAATAGGAAGGACAAATTGGGAATACTTTGTCATATGGTACTTGTGCTACATATGAAGCAGTATGGTATTATTTGAAGGAGGATTCATCTTAGTTATAAATGTATTCTGAAAACTATATAGCAAAAACTAAAAAATAAGTTTAAATATCATTCCTATGCTAAGAAAGAAACAAAATTAAATTATATAAAACGCTCAATTAGGCCTAAAACATAAAAAGGACAATAAATTAAATTAGAGCAGACACAAGTGAAATTGGAAACAAGAAAACAATAGATAAAAATCAATAAAACCAAGAGCTGGTTATTTAAAAAGGTCAATAAAATTGAGAAATTCTAGCCAGGCTAACTTAGAAATAAAGAGAAAAGACACAAAGTGAGATCATCACTACAGATCTCATAGACATCAAACAGATAAAAAAAGAATACTCTATGCCAATGAATCTGTTAACTCAAATGAAATGTACCAATTCCTTGAAAGACACACAACCACAACAAAAGTAGAAATAATCTGAATAGGCCTATATCTAGCAAAGGAATTGAATCAAAAATTCATAACTTTCAAAAAGACAGAGAAGGAATCCTGATTGAAAAAGCAGTAATACATCCTTATTTGCAGAAACATGGTCTTGTATATAGAAAATCTTAAGGAACCAGCTAAAAAGCAAAGTTGCAGGATATAATATCAGTATACACAAATCAACTATATACATGCCACCAATGAACAGTCCAAAAATAAATTTAAGGAAACAATTATATTTACAATAGCATTAAATAATATATTTATGAATAAATCTATCACAAAATGCATGAGTTGTACACCAAAAGCTGCCAAATTTCTTGGAAAGAAATTTAAAAATACCTAAGTAAATTGAAAAATCTTCATGTTCGTGCAGTAGAAGACATTCTTGTTAAGATGGCAATACTTTTCAAACAATATACACATTAGATGCAATTTCTATCAAGTTTTCAGCAGCCTTTTTGCAAAAAGTAAACAGCTGATCCTGAGATTCATATCTAAGTGCAAGGAAACCATATAGCCAAATCAATTTTGACAAGGAACCAATCTGGAGGATTCATGTTTCCCAACTTGAAAATTCACTACTACAAAGCTACAATATTCAAGATTTTGTGGTATTAGCATAAGACTAGTCACATAGATCAACAGAATACAATGGAGAGCCTGGAAATAAATCCTTACAATGAAGACCAATTGGTTTTTCACTACGGTTCCAAGATATTATAATGGAAAAAGATTAGTCTTTTAAACCAATGGTGCTGGGACCACTGGATAGTCACAAGCAAAAGAATAAATTTGAACCACCTAAACTAGGCAGTAGTTTTTCTCAGGTGTCACACCAAAAGCACAAGCAACAAAAAGAAAAAAAGACAAGTCGAACTTCATCAAAATTTAAAACTTTCATGCTCCAAAAGATATCATCAAGGACATATAAAGATCAAGTATGAAATGTCCACAGAATAAAATAAAATATTTTTAAATCATATGTCTGATGAATAACCTGTCTCTAGAATAAAGAATTCTTACAATTCAACATTAAAAACACAAATAATCCAATTTTTAAAAGGGAAAAGGATTTGAATAGAAGTTTCTACAAATAATATATATAAATGAACAATTAGCACATGAAAAGATTCTCAAAATCATTAGTCATTAGAGAAACACAAATTAAACCAAAATAAGACACCTCTTTACAACCACTAGGATAGCTATAATAAAAAAAAGAAAGAGAATTAAAAGTCTTGACCAACACATAGAGAAATTGGAGCCTAAAGGAACAAATTATGATTTATCCACATTGGAAGCAATTTGGCATTTCCACAAAAAGTTAAACATAGAGTTACCACATAATCCAGCAAATCCACTCCTAGGTATAACCCAAAAGAATTCAGAATATATGTCCACACAAAAACCCAAACATGGATGTTCATAGCAGCATTATTGATAATAGCCAAAAAGCAGAAAGAACTCAAATGCCTATCAATTGATAAATAAGCACAATGTGCTATATCCATAAAATGAAATATTATTGATTCATAAAAATCAAGGAACACGTGCTACAACATAGATTTACCTTGAAAGCATTATGCTAAGTGAAAAAAAAAAAACAATCACAAAAGACCACATTATGAGATGTGAAGACTAGGCAAATTCACAGAAAGGGATAGAAGATTAGTTGTTGCCAAGGGCTGGGAAAAGAGAGTAATGGGGATTGACTACTAATGTGTATAAGGTTTATGTTGGCAGTAGTAAAATCTATAGGTAACAATAATGCATTGTGTATTTAAAATACGTCAAGAAAGTACATTTTTTGCCACCAAAAAAAAAAATGATAACTATGTGAGAAAGCTGCTATGTTAATTAACTTGATTATGGCAATCATTTCTATCACCTTATATACCATAAATATATCTAATTTCTATTTGGTAATTATGCCTCAATAAAGCTGGTGGAAAAGTAAAAATTTTCTCAAAGATCTTTAACAAGTTGGGTATTGGTGATTGTCACACAATTTTGTGAGTATATTAAAAACCATTTAATTGTACACTTCAAAAAGGTGACTATTATGGTATGCAAACTATACCTTTTAAAAAATCCACTCCCCTTGCATCAACATTTTACAAGGTCTTCCTTGTTATCAACTCCAACCCTATCTCCTCTACTACCTACCACCATCATCCCACTTTATAACCCAGGGAAATGGGATATTTTCTAATTTTCCTAGATTGAAAAAAAAAAAAGGAAACTTGAATAACCTTAAAATGCTTGAAGAAAGTTAATCCATAGTTTAAAAAACATTATAAAATATTCTTACCCAGGTTTTATAGGTGAGTTCTACCAAAACATAAGGAACAAATAAGACTAATCCTACATAAACTCTTCCCTAGAAAGACTAAACATTTTTCAGCTTATTCAGAGTCTGGTATAACCTTGATACTCAAACTAGACAACGACAGTAAAAGTAAAATTACAGTTCAGTCTCATTAATTAGCACCTTGTTTTGTGGTCCAACTACAGATTCAGGATGGATTACCACCCAAAATTTTTTTTTGGATGTCAACATTGATGATGCCACACATCATCAAGTTATGAAAGGGTTTACATTCACATAATGAGGCTTTGTGGGGAGGTCAGGACTGGCTTTCCAAGCTGGTACACAAATGGCTGAAGAGAGAAAGGGAAGGAGACTGATTTCGGGGTTTTCTTGTGGTAGGAGGTGGTACAGAAGTGACTGTTCTTTTGCACAAGCTGGAGCTTTCCTGTCTGCTCCAAAGGAAGGAACACCCAGGCTTTACTAGCAGCTTGATCAAACAAACATGGAACAGAAGGGGCAAGGAGAGGAATAAGACTCAACGCTATCACAAGTCAAACATCCAAAAATGAAGTCAGATTCTTTTTCACAACTCAGTCCTGATTGACTCATGTCTGAGACATGTCATCATCAGTCTTTATTTCTAAACCAAATTTTGGTACATGTCCAAGCCATTTCTGCAGAGTGGCTTTAAAACAAATGTACGAAAAAAAACCTAATCTAAATTTTAACAATAATTATAAAAAGATAATTTATCATGACCAAGTTTGGCTTATTCCAGGAATTCAAAATTGGTCATCAGACAAATTTATTAATGTATTACCTTAACCAATAAGAGAAGGAAAGCAAATAATTATTTAAATAGCTACTAAAACATTTGATAAAATACAACCTTAATTCAAGATATATTTTTTATTGATTTAGAAATAGAGGGAAAAAATTAAAGTGCTAAATATATATACAAAGCAATCCTTAAAAATATATACTTAGAAAAATATTTAAAGTATCCTGTTTAAAATCAGGAACAAAACAATAGTACACACTAAATCCACTGCTAGTAAACATTGTACTGGAATTGTTATCTCTCACAGGGGAAAAAAAAGAAACAAAAGGTACAAGAATTGAAAAAGAAAAACTGAGTATAATTATTGATAATATTCATGTGCACTTTAAAAACCCAAAAGAATCTACAGATATGAGAATTCATTAGCAAGCTCAGTCAGGTGAATAAATATAAGATCAATAGTCAGTTTTATATCTAGTCAACAGTAATAAATGAAGAGAATATGAATAATAAATATAACCATTTATAATAGCTCAAAAAGTATAATTAATATAAGAATAAATATAACAAATAGACAAGATCTTTAAGGAGAAAATTATAAAGCTGATTAAAAGGCATTACAGAAGACCAAAATGATTGAAGAGACGTATTATGTCAATAAATAAGAAAACATTGTGGAGTTCTTGATTCTCTCCAGCTGTAATTCAAGATCGAAGTTAATTCTACCCAAAATCCAATAGGATTTTTAGTTGAATTTGACAAGCTTATTCTAAATTTTATTTAGAAGTGCAGACTTAAGACAGTCAAGAAACCACTGAAGAAGGAAAAAGAGGGGACAATTTACCTACCATATGTCAAGCTTTCTGACAAATCCGTACTAATTAAGACAATGTGGTACTGGAATGGAAATATACATAATAGGTCAAGGGAAGAAAATGCACAAAACCCCCAAATACGTACATGTATGGATGCAATGTATAATGAAGGTGGCACTGCCTTTTAGTGAGACAGTGAATAGTGCTGGAACAACTGATTATTCACAGGAGACAAAAGAAAATTAATCCTCCCCTTACTGTAAAAAGTCAATTTGAGACAGATTAAAAATGAAAAATAAAACTTTCAAGTGATATAACAAAATGAGAGTGATCCTTATAATAAAGTAAGGTGGAGTATTTATGGAACAAGGGCTAACCATAAAAATGTTTACATCTCCACACCATCAGTCACTGGAGGTGGACCACCCTGAAAATGGGGCATGAACTTGGATGAGGCAGCTCTCTTCAGCTGAGTCCATCTCTCAAAGAAGCTGGTAGCTGAAGGTAGTCTTTGGGCAGCACTCCTAGAAACTAGAAGAGAAAGAACTATTTCTGAAAAGGGGAAGGAAGGGCGAATCACTCAGTGTCCACTGTAGAGTCAGTGGTCATAGCTGTTAGATAAAAGGAAATTCATTACTGATATTCACTGTGGTTTGAAGATTGAAGTTGTCTTGAGATTCCAAGCTCTTCAATATGGCCTCTCACTATTTGGTATTCCTGGAGCAAAATCTGGGGCCAGACCTGTAATATGTATCAACTGCTTATACCTGCTTTCTCCTCTCCTAGCCCTGCCCTAGAACTGGTATATTGCCATCTGGCTCCATTTTGGGATTGGTGGTAGTCAAAATCGAGAATTTGATATGTGGAAAATTTTAAATCTGAATTTTGATAGGTGCCAGCAGCAGTTTCAGCAATTAGTGTCACTTCTAATCACACTCACCAAGCCCTCTCTACCACCACCCATCACTATCCTTAGGGTTAACCTAGCCCTGGCCTCTGGAGTCACGGTTTATCTTACCTCTTCCTTTCTTTCCCACTCTCTGCAGGTTGGAGAGTAAGATGACACAATTTCTTGAGCAGAGTGGTGGTTAAACAAAGATTTGCTTTTTCTAGGGATGAGTTTAATTTTCTAGGAGGCTTTGGAAACAAGATCTATTCTTATCTAAGGAAGTAGCATCCTAAATAGCAATTTAATCCTAAGAAGTTATATTAAACTACAAACAACAAGATTAGATCTTGGATGCATTTAGCTTTTTAATAGTCCTAATATATGAATTTGGTAAACAGGAATCAGGCTTGGGGGCAGCGGCGGGGAGCAGATAAGTGACTCTCTCAAGACATTTCACAATAAACTTGTGACAAATCCAAAAATAAAAGACTAGATTTTTTTCACTTCCAAGTCAAGGAGCCAAATATGTCAGTGCTAATTTCAAAATCCTGAGTCCCCATAGAATACAGTCTCAATTAGTTTGTTTCCATTTGCATAAAGGATTCATGCCTTGACTAAAACCAATTCAGAATTGCCTAGAAAAATGGTAAGGATTGGAAAGGGTAAAGAAAAAAGATGAAAAGGTGCCATTCTACTTTAACTACAAACTATTTTTGTGATTAGAACACAAATTAATAGTTTATCCTTCAGCCCCAAGCATCCAGAAAAGCAGATAAGTTCTTCAATGAATAAAATTAATCAGCGACTTTTTTCACTGTTGAACAGACTTGCTTTCAGCCAGAAACAGTGAGGAGAAATGTGCTGCATCCCAATAACAACTTAGGGTGCGCCTCGTTCTTCACAAAGAGGATTAGCTTAGTAAAACAAAGAAGGGGAAGATATTTGTTCCGCTTACTCTATAATGCACCATCTCAATTGTTCTCTTCTAGAGAAAAAATGATGGGTGCTTAGAGTTCTGAATCAACCATTATATGGGGCTCTGTTCTGTTACCCATTGTTAGCACTAATCCTATTTGAATATGTTGACATTGTTTTAAAGATAGTACAAAGAAATTAAACAGTGCTAATTTACTTGCTGCCAGATTTTAAAGGTTTGAATGGCACTTGCTTTCTGATCCAGCTATATATAAAAACTGTACACTTTTTTTAAAGAAAAGTATTTTTCATATCAATTTCAGTTCCTTAAACTGACATTAGTAAACACAAAATTTGCTCAAGATCTTTACATTTCTCCACTGTTACTGCTTTTTCGTCTCATTTCCTGAACTATTGACCTGTTCCTATATCCTTCTAAGACTAAAACCAGACCTCACAGATTATTCCCCTGTGCTTACACAAGGATTCCACAGTCCTGAGAATTCCATAGTCCTGAAAATCCATATTACCTGAAGCAACATCCTTTTTCTTGATGGGTTTCATGAGCATCTAAGTCAAAGTTTCTACAGCTTCCATGCGGTCTAGTACTACTATGTGTATTCAGCAGGTACTCAATGTTGTGTATTTGAGAACTTCTCTGTTTAATTACAAAGTAATAAATTTTAAAATGAACATTAAGATTAGTTATTTTACAACTATTCTTCCTATAGGACTCTGTAATTTAATATACCTTCTTAGGATTAAAGTGCCATTTGTACATAACTATTTAGGATGCTACCTCCTCAGATAAGAATATACCTCTCCCAAAAATTGAATTTATCTCTAGAAAAAATAAATCTTTGTTTAACCACCACTGTGCTCAAGAAATTGTCTCATCTTACTCTCCAACCTGCAGAGAATGGGAGAAGAAAGGAAGAGGTAAGATAAACCATGACTCCGGAGGGGCAGTGCTAGGTTAATCTCAAGGGTAGTGACAGGTGGTAGTAGAGCGGGCTTGGTGGGTGTGATCAGAAATGACACTGATTGGAGTTTGCTGGAGGTCTACTCCAGACCCTCTTTGCCTGGGTATCACCAGCAGAGGCTGCAGAACAGCAAATATTGCAGAACAACAAATATTACCGCCTGATCCTTACTCTGGAAGCTTCGTCTCAGAGGGGCACCCAGCTGTATGAGGTGCCAGTCAGCCCCTACTGGGAGGTGTCTCCAAGTTAGGCCACACGGAGGGTGAGAGAACCACTTGAGGAGGCAGTCTGTCTGTTCTCAGAGCTCAACATGCTGGGAGAACCACTGCTCTCTTCAGAGCTGTCATACAGGGATGTTTAAGTCTGCAGAAGTTTCCGCTGCCTTTTTTTCAGCTATGCCCTGCCACCAGAGGTGGAGTCTACATACGCAGGCGGGTCTCACTGAGCTGCAGTGGACTCCACCCAGTTTGAGCTTCCCTGCCTCTTGGTTTACCTACTCAAGCCTCAGGAATGGTGGACGCCCCTTCCCTAGCCAGGCTTGCCTCCTCACAGTTCAATCTCAGAATAGCAGTGAGCAAGGCTCCGTGGGCATGGGACCCGCTAAGCCAGGCATGGGATATAATCTCCTGGTGTGCCATTTGCTAAGACCATTGGAAAAGTGCAGTGTTTAGGTGGCAGTGTCCCAATTTTCCTGGTACAGTCAGTCACAGCTTCCCTTGGCTAGGAAAGGGAAATCCCCTGATCCTTTGTGCTTCCTGGGTGAGGCGACGCCCTTCCCTGCTTTGGTTTGCCCTCCGTGGGCTGTGCCCACTGTCCAACCTGTCCCAATGAGATGAACCAGGTACCTCAGTTGGAAATGCAGGAATCACTTGTCTTCTGCATCTATCACACTGGGAGCTGCAGACTGGAGCTGTTCCCATTCGGCCATCTTGGAACGGACCTATATTTCTTAATTGCTTAAGCCAGTCTGAGTTTTCTGATATCTAATGTCATCAAAAGATTCTTGGAAACTCTGACTATAGCACAGGATGCTACTTTGCGGGGGTCACCCTTGACACAGCACCCTTCCCAGCACCTGGCCAGAACCTCCCAGGGTGAAGGTCAGGGCTGAGAGGTGTGGGGGTACTGGGGCAGTGAGGGATGGATCCCTAAGTGCAGAGCACACACATGGAGCAGAGACCTGGAGGCGGCAGCACCACACTCCCAGGGCTCTGCCCAGCGAGCCACCCGCAGCCCAAAACGCCCTGTTAGAAGGAAAACTAACAAACAGATGGAATAGCATCAACAACAACAAAAGGGACATCCACACCAAAATCCCATCTGTAGGTCACCATCATCAAAGAACAAAGTTAGATAAAACCACAAAGATGGGGAAAAACCAGAGCAGAAAAGTTGAACATTCTAAAAACCACAGTGCCCCTTCTCCTCCAAAGGATCACAGCTCTTCACCAGCAAGGGAACAAAGCTGGATGGAGAATGCCTTTGATGAGTTGACAGAAGTAGGCTTCAGAAAGTTGGTAATAACAAATTTCTCCAAGCTAAAGGAGAATGTTCGAACCCATTGCAAGGAAGCTAAAAACCTTGAAAAAAGATTAGACAAATGGCTAACTAGAATAACCAGTGTAGAGAAGACCTTAAATGACCTGATGGAGCTGAAAACCATGGCACAAGAACTACATGATGCATACACAAGCTTCAGTAGCCAATTCAATCAAGTGGAAGAAAGGGGATCAGTGACTGAAGGTCAAATTAATGAAATGAAGTGAGAAGAGCAGTTTAGAGAAAAAGGAGTAAAAAGACATGAACAAAACCTCCAAGAAATACGGGACTATGTGAAAAAAACAAATCTACGTTTGACTTGTGTACCTGAAAGTGACGGAGAGAAAGGAACCAAGCTGGAAAACACTCTTCAGGATATTATCCAGGGGAACTTCCCCAACCTAGCAAGGCAGGCCAATATTCAAATTCGGGAAATACAGAGAACACCACAAAGATACTCCTCAAGAAAAGCAACCCCAAGAAACATAACTGGCTTGCCCTCCATGGGCTGAAATGAAGGAAAAAATGTTAAGGGCAGCCAGAGAGAAAGGTCGGGTTACTCACAAAGGGAAGCCCATCAGACTAAAAGCGGATCTCTTGGCAGACACTCTACAAGCCAGAAGAGAGTGGGAGCCAATATTCAACATTCTTAAAGAAAAGAATATTCAAGCTAGAATTCCATATCCAACCAAACTAAGCTTCATAAGTGAAGAAGAAATAAAATCCTTTATAGACAAGCAAATCCTGAGAGATTTTGTCACCACCAGGCCTGTCTTAAAAGAGTTCCTGAAGGAAGCACTAAACATGGAAAAGAACGGCCGGTACTAGCCACTGCAAAAACATGCCAAATTGTAAAGTCCATCAATACTAGGAAGAAATTGCATCAACTAACAGGCAAAATAACCAGGTAACATCATAATGACAGGATCAAATTCACACATAACAATATTAACCTTAAATGTAAATGGGCTAAATGCCCCAATTAAAAGACACAGACTGGCAAATTGGATAAGAGTCAAGACCCATCAGTGTGCAGTACTTAGGAGACCCATCTCATGAGCAGAGACACACATAGGCTCAAAACAAAGGGATGGAAGAAGATCTACCAAGCAAATGGAAAGCAAAAAGAAGCAGGGGTTGCAATCCTAGTCTCTGATAAAAACAGACTTCAAACCAACAAAGATCAAAAGAGACAAACAAGGCCATTATATAATGGTAAAGGGATCAATTCAACAAGAAGAACGAACTATCCTAAATATATATGCACCCAATACAGGAGCACCCAGATTCATAAAGCAAGTCCTTAGAGACCTACAAAGAGACTTAGACTCCCACACAATAATAATGGGAGACTTTAACACCCCACTGCCAACATTAGACAGATCAAGACAGAAAGTTAACAAGGATATCCAGGAATTGAACTCAGCTCTGCACCAAGCGGACCTAATAGACATCTACAGAACTCTCTACCCCAAATCAACAGAATATACATTCTTCTCAGCATCACATCGCACTTATTCCAAAATTGACCACATAGTTGGAAGTAAAGCACTCCTCAGCAAATGTACAAGAACAGAAATTATAACAAACTGTTTCTCAGACCACAGTGCAATCAAACTAGAACTCAGGACTAAGAAACTCACTCAAAACCACACAACTACATGGAAACTGAACAACCTGCTCCTGAATGACTACTGGGTACATAATGAAATGAAGGCAGAAATAAAGATGTTCTTTGAAACCAATGAGAACAAAGATACAACATACCAGAATCTCTGGGACACATTTAAAGCAGTGTGTAGAGGGAAATTTATAGCACTAAATGTCCACAAGAGAAAGCAGGAAACATCTAAAATTGACACCATAACATCACAATTAAAAGAACTAGAGAAGCAAGAGCAAACACATTCAAAAGCTAGCAGAAGGCAAGAAATAACTAAGATCAGAGCAGAACTGAAGGAGATAGAGACACAAAAATCCCTTCAAAAAATCAATGAATCCAGGAGCTGTTTTTTTGATGAAGATCAACAAAATGGATAGACTGCTAGCAAGACTAACACAGAAGAAAAGAGAGAAGAATCAAATAGACACAATAAAAATGATAAAGGGGATATCACAAAGGGGATATCACCACTGATCCCACAGAAATACAAACTACCATCACAGAATACTATAAACACCTCTATGCAAATAAACTAGAAAACCTAGAAGAAATGGATAAATTCCTGGATGCATACACTCTCCCAAGACTAAACCAGGAAGAAATTGAATCCCTGAATAGACCAATAACAGGCTCTGAAATTGAGGCAATAATTAATAGCCTACCAACCAAAAAAAGTCCAGGACCAGATGAATTCACAGTCAAATTCTACTAGAGGTACAAGGAAGAGCTGGTACCGTTCCTTCTGAAACTACTCCAATCAATAGAAAAAGAGGGAATCATCCCTAACTCATCTTATGAGGCCATCATCATCCTGATATGAAAGCCTGGCAGAGACATGACAAAAATACAAGAGAATTTCAGAGAAATATCCCTGATGAACATCGATGCAAAAATCCTCAATAAAATACTGGCAAACCAAATCCAGCAGCACATCAAAAAGCTTATCCAACATGATCAAGTGGGCTTCATCCCTGGGATGCAAGGCTGGTTCAATATATGCAAATCAATAAACATAATCCAGCATATAAACAGAACGAAAGATGAAAACCACTTGATTATCTCAATAGATGCAGAAAAGGCCTTTGACAAAACTCAACAGCCCTTCATGCTAAAAACCCTCAATAAATTCGGTATTGATGGAATGTATCTCAAAATAATAAGAGCTATTTATGACAAACCCACAGCCAATATCATACTGAATGGGCAAAAACTGGAAGCATTCCCCTTGAAAACTGGCACAAAACAGGGATGCCCTCTCTCACCAACCCTATTCAACATAGTGTTAGAAGTTCTGGCTAGGGCAATCAGGCAGGAGAAAGAAATCAAGGGTATTCAGTTAGGAAAAGAGGAAGTCAAATTGTCCCTGTTTGCAGATGGCATGATTGTATATTTAGAAAACCCCATTATCTCAGCCCAAAATCTTTTTAAGCTGATAAGGAACTTCGGCAAAGCCTCAGGATATAAAATCAATGTGCAAAAGTCACAAGCATTCTTATACACCAATAACAGACAAACAGAGAGCCAAATCATGAATGAACTCCTATTCACAATGGCTTCAAACAGAATAAAATACCCAGGAATCCAACTTACACAGAAAGTGAAGTACCTCTTCAAGGAAAAGTACAAACCTCTGCTCAATGAAATAAAAGAGGACACAAACAAATGGAAGAACATTCTATGCTCATGGATAGGAAGAATCAATATCATGAAAATGGCCATACTGCCCAAGGTTATTTATAGATTCAATGCTATCCCCATTAAGCTACCAAAGAGTTTCTTCACAGAATTGGAAAAAACTGCTTTAAAGTTCATATGGAACCAAAAAAGACCCTGCATTGCCAAGACAATCCTAAGCAAAAAGAACAAATCTGGAGGCATCATGCTACCTGACTTCAAACTATACTACAAGTCTACAGTAACCAAAACAGCAAGATACTGGTACCAAAACAGAGATATAGACCAATGGAACAGAACAGAGTCCTCAGAAATAATACCACACATCTACAACCATCTGATCTTTGACAAACCTGACAAAAACAAGAAATGGGGAAAGGATTCCCTATTTAATAAATGGTGCTGGGAAAATTAGCTAGCCATAAGTAGAAGGCTGAAATTGGATCCCTTCCTTACACCTTATACAAAAATTAATTCAAGATGGATTAGAGACTTAAATGTTAGGCCTAAAACCATAAAAACCCTGGAAGAAAACTTAGGCAATACCATTCAGAACATAGGCATGGGCAAGGACATCATGTCTAAAACATAATTTTAAAAAATTCCATATGTCAGATTCTCAATTTTGACTCCCACTAACCCCAAAATGGAGCCAGATGGCAATATGTCGGTTCTAAGCAGGGCTAGGAGAGGAGAAAGCAGGTATAAGCAGTTGATACATATTACAGGTCTGGCCCCAGATGTTGCTCCAGAAATACCAAATGGTGTAAGGCCATATTGAAGAGCTTGGAATCTGAAGACAACTCCAATCTTCAAATCACAGTGAATATCAGTAATAAATTTCCTTATATCGAACAGCTCTGTCCACTCATTCTGCAGTTGATACCACTGAGTGATACACACTTCCTTCCCCTTTTCAGAAATGGTTCTTTTTCTCCCAGTTTCTAGGAGTGCTGCCCAAAGACTACCTTCAGTTACCAGCCTCTTTGAGAGATGGATTCAGCTGAAGAGAGCTGCCTCATCCAAGTTCATGCCCCATTTTCAGGGTGGTCCACCTCCAGTGACTGATGGGTGTGGAGATGTAACTTCCAAGAGCTGTGTTAATATAGGTTCTTCAGGTGTTTGGGAAACAGGGGTCTCACAGAGCACATTTTGGAAAAATATTTAACAAAAAATATATAGTTTGGGGATGTCTCCAAAGCACAGTAACTTCTTTTATCTTCTGAAACACTAAAGACTTCTAACTACCTTTGTACCAAATAGGCCAGAAATCAAGACAACATTCTAGCTGCGTTTTCTGTGAGGAAGGGAAAGCAAAATTTCATTACAAAGCAAGGCACCTATATGTTTCTCAGGAACTCATTCTGTTACGTATTTATTGTTTTGCTAACTGTATAGATAGAGGAGAAGATGGAAAAACTTACAAGAATACAGTAGTCCCCTCTTATCTGTAGCTCTGCTTTGTGAGGTCTGAACATATAAAATGGGAAATTTCAGAAATAAACAATTCGCAAGTTTTAAGTTGCATGTCATTCTGAGTAGTGTGATGAAATCTCACTCCCCACTACTTCCTCCTGCCAGGAATATGATTCATTCCTTTGTCCAGAGTATCCCTGATGTCTACACTACCTGCCATACATCACTTCATCTCATCACTGAGACAGCCACTAAGTGACTGTTGCAGAATAACAGTGCTTGTGTTCCAGTAACCCTTATTTTACTTAATAACGGCCCCACAGCACAAGAGTAGTGATGCTGGAATATCGTTTTAATTGTTTTATTTCATTATTGTTGTAGTGAATCTCTTACTGTGCCTAATTTATAAATTAAACTTTATCATAAATATATATGTATAGGAAAAAGACATTGTATATGCAGGGTTCAGTATTATCCATGGTTTCCGGCATCCACTGGGGGTCTTGTAATTTATCCCCATGGATGAGGGGAGACCACTATGGTCAATTTTTTTCCATTTATTTTTGTTTTGTAGGTAATATCCATGTAACATACATAACTGTTCTAAATTTGAAAAAATTAGAGGAGACATTATCTGCTTTCACAGAACTTGAAATCTAAACATTTGATTTTTAGGCAGCATTAGTTACTTGTTCAAATATGGGAGAGCTTTAGTGAAGATAATAAGAAAAACAAATAGTGAGTTATGCAAAATTCATTATATTTTATTCAGACTGCATTACATCCACATTTTATAGCAGATTTATTTTCCTAAACCTGTTAAGTTTCAGCAAGTATTAAACCTGATTTACATTCTACAGGGGCATCTCCTTGGATGATTATGAAAATTGTGCCTGGAGGATACCGAGGAGACTGTGAGTAAACAGTGCTTCTCCTGTCCATGAAGAATCCAGCAGTAGCTGGTACTCAGTAGGCACTCAGCAACTATGCTAAAATGAATGAACACAAGAGAAACCACAAAGGGGTTCAAAATAGCCTCCTCTTGGATTATCTAGAACAGTGGTTTTTAAACTCTAACTTCCTGAGAACCACCTGGAGTCCTGTTAGAACACAGGTTCCTGGGCCCCTCTCCCAGAGTTTCTAATTGAGCAGGTCTGGGGTAGAGCCCATGAATTTGCATTCCTAACAAGGTCCCAGGAGATGCTGCTACTGCTGGCTTCGTGAGTGCACTTTGTGAACCACCACTCTAAAGCTAGATTTATATCACAAGCTTGACTTCCCAGGCCCCCAGATATAAAATATGCCCCTCATTCTTTATTTCCACACCAAAAATAGGAGAAAAAGCTGAGAAACTGGCAAGCCTACTGTGTGACTCATGGAGCCACTCGCAGTGTTGGACTGGAGTAAACTGGGCAAGCTGGTTCCAGACATCAGTTCCCTGGGAACACAGCTATAGCTGAAGATCCTACTAGCTGTGTCCTTGACAATTCCACTTGGATCCTCAAAGGTACCCATTTCAACAAATGGCATCTCTTCAGATGTACAAGTCAGCCATGATGGTCACCTTTGATACCTCCTCCTTCCTTATAACTCATCCAGCTTCATCTGGTCCTTGAAGAGGGTAAAGTTAGGAGCCTGAGTAACTGAGTAGAGAAGAGCATGCCATCAAGGTTATTGGAATGTAGTTTGAGTGCGAACAAGCTTTACTTTGTCAGGATCCTTGGGTTTTGTGTTTGTTTTTTAACACAACTAGCATAAATACTCCAATTTGTATAATCTGTGACCTAGGAGAAGTTATGACTTCATTGCCTTACTCTCCATAGCCCACTCTTCGAATGAGAATTTTGAATTATCCCAGATTCCAGCTTCCTTCTACAGCTTATAGATATATACATAAATAAATGGATATACAGATAAGTCTATCAATCATAGACGGATCAATATATAGAGTCTCTTTGTATACAGGGCAGAGTCTCCTTCTACAGCTTAGTGAGACAAAGATGCACAGAGCAGAGTCTCCTCTAGGTCATATTTTCTCTATCCACATAGTTAATGTATCTGAAGCCACTACCATAGGAATTCTTGGAAATTTCTATTTGAAAAATAAAATTAAGAACATTAATTAAAAATTAAAATCTATACACACAGGAGTATTCAAATTTCCAAGACATAGGAAAACATTTTTTTTCATATTAAATAAATCAGCAGCAACATGGCTTTTGGTCTCCAAACTAAGAAGACAATACCAGAAACACTTTTTAGTTCTACAATGTTAATTTGGGCCTAAAATTAAAATTAGATGAGTGCCTGAAATTAGTATCAATGAAGATGAGAAAAATTTTTTAAATTATCAAATTATTTCTAAATAGCTATACAAAGTAAAACAAAGTTAATGGGAGGTATGTAGATTTTTGGCAGCTAGCCATCTATTAAAACAAAAGAATTTAAGAGTTTTGTTTCTTTCTAAACACTGTTTATGAAAATTATGAAAATTATATTTCACATACCTGTTTGATTACCATGACATAACTTAAATATATAGACATAGATGCAATTCCAAATTACCAACAATATCAGTGATAGTATTGGGAGTTATACCTGATGTAAATGACGAGTTGATGGGTGCTGACGAGTTGATGGGTGCAGCACACCAACATGGCACAAGTATACATATGTAACAAACCTGCACGTTATGCACATGTACCCTAGAACTTAAAGTATAATAATAATAATAATAAATAAATAAATAAAAAGAATTTATTAACTAGTATTTTTATAAAGCAACAGATAATTATGTAAAACACTGGCTTTCAAATTTGCTTGATCACAATCCATGTAAATGAAAATTTTTAAATGACCTAGTCCATACATGCATATGAATATATATAAACTATATGTACACCTGAAACAAAAAATTTACAAAACAGTACTTAGCCTTATATGTGCCATGTACCCTGAATGTCCCTTATTTTTGTCTCTATCACTTTTTCATGCTAGTCAAAACTCATTAAATGGATTATACAATCCAATATTAAATTATGACCTGCAATTTGAAAAACAAGTAATACAAAATGTTGTCTTTGAAAAATGATTTTTTTCTTAGATGTCTTCTGGTTGTTAAAATGGAAGATATCACTAGATTTACAAAAAGTTAAAAATCAATATACTCTTTGACTAGATCAACAAGCCAGGAGAATGAGGATGGGTCAAAGTGAGATCTCAAGATCAATAAGGCTTAAGTGGATTATAATCATCTATAATCTATGGTGTTGATCATAGTCTTCATGAGACACATCTAAATTATCTGCCCTTGACTAGTTGATAGTAACAGGAAATAGAAATATAGTTCTTTGTCCCACTTCCTTAAAAAAAGAAAAAAAAAAGCCAAAGATTCCCTTTATTATTATGTAGATATTTCCACATCTATCTAGCTATTTCCAATTATAAAAGTAATATATATTCTTTGAAAACATTTTTGAAAATACAGAGGGATGAAAGTCTGAAGGAGTGCTAGGAGAGAAGAGGTGAGTTGGAAGGGGGAAAAAGAATGCCATCCACAGGAAGTTTTTTCCAGCTTCCGGAAACTGAGTAGCCAAAAATGCTCCTCTTTTTCCCTGGTAACATTCATTCATACATGAAGGATTCTGGTTTACTGTGTGCCAAACACTGGTCTACGTGCTGGCAATACACCAAAGAACAAAACAGATAGAAATCCACACCGTCATAGAGTTTAGAATTGAAGGTAATTGGTAGGCTCTTAGAAGCAATGTGGGAATGAGCTCACAGCCCTCACAGAGATTCCTATCGCTGAGCTTAGCAGGAATCCTTGTTCAAAAAACTAAGTGGGCTTGGACAAGACAGGGATTTACATCAAGAAGCATTTCCCTGAGCACCTTGTAATCTTCTGGTATGCCTGGGTCCAATACACAAAATTAAAATAAAATTATGGGCAATGAATTTCCCAGCTATGTCTAGGCAACATAACTTCTTGTAGTTAGATTTAATTACTTAAAAAAAGTAAGGTGATAGGTTTTACACAGCCCAGTAAAGAGTAAAATAAAACAGACAAACTTAAACTTTTATTTGAGTTCAGTTCTCAATACCAGATACTTTATTTTACCTTCTCAATTTATGCCTGTTTTGGAGTTACTCCATTATCAAGTGTGTGTGTGTGTGTGCGCGCGCGCGCACATGTGCATGTGTTTGAAGAAAGGTTCATGGGCGATTTATTACCTGAGCGCATGTATGTTTGGAAATGTCTGCCTATTTCCTTTATATGAGAATATCAGCTTGCCTGAGAAGAATATTCATGGGTAAGTCTTTTTCTTGTGACTTTGTAATCTAGTAGTAAAATCGAGGCCACCTCTCAAAAGCAATCAGCAGAAAAACAGTGCACGCTATTGGAAGCTGCAAAGAGATGGTGAATGTACACAAACTTATTGTGTCTCATTCTAAACTCAGACTTTAGGGAAGAAAAATACTTTTAAATTATAACTTGGAAGGAAAGTCTGAGTCCTAGAAAGAAAGAACAAAAATAAAAGGGAATATCTGGAGTCAACTAGAGAACACTCAATAGTGGGTCCTCTGTATTCAGTAGCATACATATCTATGTATGTGTCTCTGTATATTCTGGCTTGGGTTTTTCACCATCCTGTGATAAAACGGAATTAAGATGCTTTATATGACAGGTTCTAAAATTCATCTTTGTAAAATAATTAACAGAAAGAACATTTTCTAGTATTTATTGAAAGAAAACTTATGAATTTGTTCCAGGCTTATTTTTCTTGCAGAGGTATGGGGTATATAGGTCATGGAATGTTCTGGGCTTTGTAACCTAGTACAATTATGATAGATCCACTGGGAGGGCATTAATGAATATCTGGTGATTGAATGAGCCTCAATTGTGTACAGTTTTCAAGAGTTGTCTGTTTTGTTGGCTGTTCACAGACCGAGAGACCCACAAATCTAGGTCTGAACATCCCAGAGTTGTGTCTGGAGACCTCTTCTACTACAAGGCTCCTAGGTTGGCAACTTTCCCAGGTTTGACAATCACCCTCTTCTGGAGTTGTCCGCACCCTCCTAAGGAACCTGCTCATTTTGAAAATAGTTTAGCATCTGTGACAACCTGAAGAGCATACACATTTTTAACCATTTTATTAAGTCATGATTGACATTTTTAAGGTACATATTTAATGTATATAACTTGGTGAGTTTGGAGATAAGTATACACCTGTGAAACCATCGCCACGATCTATGTCAAAAACCTATCCATCCAAAAGTTTCCTCCCACTTTCTTTCTTTACTGTTATTGTTGTTATTTGTGACAACATGAGTGAACTTAGAGGACATTATTCTAAGTGAAATAAACCAGATATATAAGGAGAGTATCAATTAAAAAAAAATTCAGGAGCTATAGAGACGTGTGTGTTTTATTGTGGGGTGGAGTTTAATTTGTCTTAATTATTTTAAATTAGGATTAATCTTTTGTGGCAATAATGTAGTAACTCTGCACTGACTCCTCAAAGTCATTTTGTGATAAGTGACTGTGATGTAAGTAATGGAGAAAAAATTCTAGACTGAAAGATCTAGATCTTCATGTTATTACAGTAGATAAATAACTTTTGTGGGATTCATTTTAAAAAGCAAGAGAGACTACCACTTGCCTTTGTTATTTGTTTTCCTTGATACCTACAGTCTCTTTACAACATATTTGGTAGATTGACGTAGTGATTTATTTCCAGATTTGGCTTTTCCCAGAAATTACATTTATGGCTGATCTACTAGGCTTGGGACAATGCTTTCTAAAAGTCTATAAAGGATATACAACTTTTCCCCAGTGAACAATTCTTTATGTTTATTAATCATTGCCTGAAAAGGTACACGTATTGTTAGTAGTATTACATAGTGACCTCGAATTTGGCTTTAAAAATATGCTGGCAAATGTCCTAAGAGATAAAAGAGGCTATAATAAACAGGTAGCACGCATTTCAGCAGTTATTGTATTGAACTGCTTTTAGAAGAAGAGACCATTAAATTCATTGCCATTGCTGTAAGCATGGAGGACTGCATAACCTAACGTCAATACCAGCTCCATTGTTATCCAGCGGATCCATCATCATTTCTTATGACCATATTTTGTGACATATCTAAGCAGAAAAACTGAAAAGCTGTTCCTGTGCTTCCTGGATGGAAACATTGAGGGTTTTTTGGTACATCTATAAACAGTTGCTGTCTTTCTATTGAATACATTAGTGGTACTCAATAAACACAAATGTAC
Organism: Chlorocebus sabaeus; assembly: GCF_047675955.1. Lineage (NCBI taxonomy): Eukaryota > Metazoa > Chordata > Mammalia > Primates > Cercopithecidae > Chlorocebus > Chlorocebus sabaeus. The sequence goes on from NC_132918.1 coordinate 68,114,304, forward strand.
CATTTATGACATGGCAAATATCTCAGCCCCAAGTAAGCATGAGTCAGGTGTGGGTTTGAGTGTAGGAAACTGATTCAAGAACATTCAGTGACTTTAAAATAAAAACTAATAAGAATATCTTACTAGCACAGCATGAGACTCTTTAGGAGTCATGACCCATACACTTCAAAATCCTGTGTGAAGATTCTGAAAGTTAGAAAGAGATTCTTGACACATAAAACTCTAGACCTTGGGAAGAATCAAGAAAATTCCTGGTTCACCCATGGAACATTGATGTAGGGATCCCTAAGGCTCTACTCTCCCACACCTCAGTGTCTCTGTCAGGAAAACAAAATTCACTCAGATAGGAAGGGGTTCAATAAGACTGCTTATGAAACTTTTGGAAGAGGTGGTAGAGCAAAGAGCATAAATACTTATCCGCACTACAGGAATTTCAGGCAGAAAGCTTAGAAGAGCAGGTGTAGTATTATTTGCCAATAGCCCAAATCCAGAACATTATTTGCACCCACTTTTTCAACTTATTTGACAAAAATGATCATTTAAAAGCCTTCTGTTGTACAGCCCATCATTGTTTTCTGAGAAATTCTTTCTGATAATTTGCTAGAGGTAATCTCCTTCTCACTACTGAACACCCATCACACATAACTGTCCTATTGTATTGCATTTATTTATGTTTTAATGTTATTTCCTCTATTAAGATCATTGAAGACAGCATCTATAGCCCCATATACCTGTTGGAAAAAATTACTTGTAAGAATAGTAATATCAACTATTAAATCACCACCAGTCACCAAGCACTAGCTTCTTTCATTTACTCACTCTTTAGATACCTATGACAATCCTATAAAAAGTCATTGCCTTTTATAATCAGAAAGTAGACCCAAGAGAGGCACCACTTAGTGACATAGTTGAGCTAACAGTTTAACTCCAGTTTGTCCAAACCAAAACCCATGCTTTTCTGATTTTGCCTCATTACTGTGATGTCAGAAAATTACGGAGTTGAATGATGACCAAAATGTTTTCATAAATATCTATGGTAATGGAGAAATATCTCTCAAGCAGCCTATTTGGTTATGGGAAACTATTTCTTAAAAGGTAGTTGCTTACAACAAATCTTATAGGGAATGGCACCCTTCTTCATTTGGGTGTGCTCCAGTGTCCATAGAGTATAGAGACTCTGTGAAGAAGGAAGAGAACTGTCTTTTCTTTAGCAAACCTTTCCGAACAGCATAGTTTGTCCACTGCACTACTCCAAGGGACATCACTGACAAGGATCATCATGTGATGATTCTGCCTTAAGCCAGAAATTAGAACTTACTAGGTATTTGACAACTATTGACTGCTACTGCTGGCTGATGCTCTAATACAAACGGAAAGAAGTTAAAAAAAAATTATTTAATAATCTGTGAACCTACTTTGGGAAGTAACAATAAGTTTAACTACTTCCAGGGTGGTGTGAGGACTAAATGAGTTATTATATGTAACCACCTGTAACAATGCCTGGCACAAAATAAGCACTCAAGATGTACTACTTTTTGCATTGATATTAATTCTCATCAGACACAGAAATATTTGTGGAAGATACAATGGGAACAAAGACATGTCCTCTGCCATCAAAAGATTTTGTATTTTATTGTTCTCCTGAATTTTATTGCCTCTGTAAGGAATGGGATTTCCCTCATCTACACGTTCTGAAGTCCAATGATACTACAACTGTGAAGAATTCTAGTCTTTCACTGAGAGATGAGCATATAGGGTAGCCTACTTCATTCCATGATGTTTCAAAGAATAAGGAGAAAAGATCATATTTTCTTTCTGGGCTGCTATGATTATGAGGTATAAAGCCAGACACTTGACATTAGTTTTATGGTTATTTTTTCTAAAGTTGCACCTTCCAATATAACAACCAGACCCAAATGGCTATTTCGATATAAATTTTCATTAATTCAAATGTAAAAATCAGCTCCTCAGTCATACTGGCCACATTTCAAGTGCCCAATAGTCATATGCAGCTGGAGATTACCCTTTTGAACAGCGCTGGTATAGAACATTTCTATCATTACATAGAGTTCTATTGTGCAGCACTACCCTAAAGTGATAACAAGTCTAGCAAAAGTCTGAAGCTCCTACGGGATGCAGTTGCAAAACTAGATCTCTATCCTAGCTCAATATCCCAAATGACTGAATATAAGCAATGAGTCCTCTGGATTCAGGCAATTACAGGAATTACATCAGAAAGACAATTGCCCATTAAGTATCTCTCATGAACTGGTCATTTTTACTGCCTCTGCCAAAATAGATCACCTTAGCCTGTTGTCCTTATTGAGTCTACCAGTCACTCATAGATAAAAAGTGATAGGAATGCTAGACACAAACTCAGTTAATTCACAAGTTGTATTAGCAATGGAAGCTGGGGCACAGAGGCATTGAAAAAGTACTGCTATCAATGTGGACTACAGGGCAAAGGACATCAACTCTGAGTTCCAAGAATCTGCATGACCTTAGGAAAATTATGTACTCTCACAGAGCTTCAGTATTTATGGTTATAACATGGGAGTATGATCAGTTGTTGAAAAAACAGAAATAAGCTAATGTGTATAAAGCACATACCATAAAATTGTAAAAACCTGGTAATTGGCAGATGTTTCACCAATGTCTGCTAGTGCTGCCTAGATGTGGAAAGAAGCAGAGATGGTCATCTGAAACTGTGAGCAAATCATTTATTTAACCTGTGCCTTAACTCTTCTACTTTCTAGGAAATAGTGTCCCATAATCAGATGGGCTGTTTGAGAAATGTTTCTCCATACCAGAAATATTTATGAAAACACTTTGGTCACCATTGAACTTCATAATTCTCTGACACTGTAGTAATGAGGCAACATCAGAAAAGCATGGGTTTGGGGTTTAACAAACTGGAATTAAATTATTAGCTCAATTGAATTGTTGAGCTAAATTGTTAGCATCGACTTTTCTTAGCTTTACTGAAAGGATAAAGTGAGGTTATACACATGAAAGTACTTTCCAAATTTTCAAATAACATCAAAATATTTTTACTAGTTTTATCTCTTCAATGATGCTGATTATTTTCTACATCTATCTCATATGAATTATTGGTATAAAAGTAAAGAATATATACAATAGATTTATGGAAAAATAATTACTCCAATGAATGGTTATGCTATCTATTATGCTTTATCTTATATAGGAAAACTTCAGGTTAATACAAGAACTTAACCTACCCCTTAACAAGAATGAGCAGGAGTCAGAATAAACCAGTTTACATCTGGGGCCCAGAGTGTACAAAAGTCCCCCGTCCTGCCTTTCAAGGGGTTAGAAGGCTTTCCAGAAACAAAGAAAGTCATTAATTCTTGGTCAGCAGTATTTTGCATTTGTTAAGAGAGCAAATTCAGTTTGACATTTTCTATTTATTTTTTCTAGCAGAGTTAGAGAACTCAAGGATAATTTGGAAAATTGGTCTAAAGTGACATCTGACCCATTTACTGCTACAAATGTTAGACTGTCAGGGAAACCAGAGAAGTGCCACAAGTCAAGGATACATCATTTGAAAGTTTTGTTTCTCCTACTTTAAATAAAATAAAATATAAATAATTCCTGAATCTAGAATTAAAATGTCACTATTGCAAGTCACACATCAGTGTTAATTCTCTGACATCCTATTAGTCTACTGGTTGATGTTCCTCATACCCCTGTTCTTGTCACAGAAAGAAGATAAATGAAAAATGAAAGTCTCGCTAAGTGAAGTGTAAAAGGTACAAGAGTCTAGGCCTTGGCCTTTATTAACAGCTCAGAAACTTCATTCTAGTGGGGGAAAAAATTGCAAGGATTCAAAGTAGCACAAAAATGATCATCCGTATCAAAAGGTACATACTTATTGTTGATTAGAAGTTAGACGTTTATTCTAATCTGCACGATCCAACCCACGTTGTTTTTCCTGCCAGTAACATTGTTCCATTGTCCCTTTTGCCTGCTCTACTCTTATCTGATTTTCTTACTTTTGATGATCACGCCCTAAGGAGTTCTTCTCTTAACCCCTAAGTCTATGTTGGCTGCCCTTGTACGCTCTTGGCATTCTCCACGTCCCTTATTAGGGCACTTACCACACATGATAATTACCTTCTTTAAAATTCACTTTCCCTCCATAGCCCTCAACTCCGAGGGGGCAAAAGAGATGAACATCTTATTCACAGTTGTGTTCCCTAGGGCTTGGTGCCATGCCAGAATAAGCAGTCAATACATGTTAACTGGATAAAAATGCCAAAGGGAGACTGTATTTATTCACCTATAAACTCTACAGAGTTGTTGTAGAGATTAATTCATTTTATATTTAAATATTCCAAGTGCAGGGCCTGGTACAAAATAGCTATGCAGTTTTGTCTAGCAAATAGCAATGGCTCAATAAATATCATTAATTCATGTACCCACATGTATTTGCGGCTACCATGAGTCAAATTTATTATTCCCTTTACAATAATGTATTTTAAATTGATATATTCCCTTTTGGAAACACAAAGCCTTAATTCACTGGACAGACTTGAGGTATCGTGGCAGGCGATCAGTTTAACATCAAGACAGGTAGCCTCTTCACCCTTGCAGCACAGCACAGTGGAGACACATCTGTTTCTGTCTACCTGGGGATCAGACTTTGCCAGATGTTTTTCGTGAAGTTACCAAAGTAGGGGTAGACCTTCCTGGTGTGAATGGCAGGGACCCTGGAAAAGCTCCTGGTACAGTTGCAGCACCCATTGGAATGCCATTGGGATGAGGGGAAAGGGAAACAATGAAGAGTCAGTGACAGTAGAAATTCATCATGTGACATGGTTGCTAATTCTGCCATCACTGAGTACTCTAGTCCTTTGTATTTTCATTTACCCCATTCCTTCCCATTCCATCCTGGCATTACCAGCTTCCCTCCTCTTTCACAGCCTGGTCCTCCATGCTGACTATATTTGCCTATCAACCAACTATAATCTTGACCAAAGCAGTGACAGGCAATGAAGGAGAGAAGCTGATTGAGCAGTAAGCTCCAGCTCTCATAAAGGAGCTGACTGCTTCATTTGCAGTCCACTGCCTCTCTGACTTCTCCCCTCATTACTTCTCCCACCAGCTGTTCTCTCCTTCCCTCAAGCCTCCACTTAGCTGCCTTTTAGCTTCCTCTTCTACTAATACTCTATTTCCTCCTCCCTGTCATTGCTTTCCTTCAATCCTTTTCTCTCTCTGGCACCCATTTTCATTTCAAATGCTATGTGGTAGACACATTGGACAAGAAGGCAGAGAAAAAGATAAATCTAGCAGCAGCAAAAAGTATAACACTATGCCTTTTTTTCCCCTATCTCTTTCTAGGGTTCTGAAAATAAATCACCTGTGTTGTTTCCACTTAAAGTTAGCATAATAACACAGTCATTGCCTAAAAGTGAAAACCTATCATTCTAAAAATTATGTCTTAGCCAATTTTAGAATTGGAATCATATCTTTTCTTAAAGCAAGACTACATAACAAATAGCATCTAGCCATAATAATTTCTCACCCTTTTAGAAATTAAAGGAAGAGAAGCCTTGATGTGCTTCAATTGTTAGATCCTTTTATAAATGGCTCAGAAACAAGAAAATTATAGCTAGTACCTACAGAATAATTTGTTGTTGATTCCTGTCCCTCCACCCATCTATATGAGTTTCAGGAAGACCAGGTGGGCTACCATTCCAGGGAGATCAGAGGTGTCACTAATAACAGTGTTTAAAGACTGGAGACCAAGCCAGAGTAAAAGAAATGCTTATATAAAGTAGCAAGGCATGAAGCAGACAGAAAGATAAGCTAGTTCAGTCATTTCCAAAGTGTAATCCCTGGACCAAGAGTCTGACCATTTATCACCTGGGAACATGTTAGAAATGCAAATCCCCAGCTTCCATCCTAGACCTACTGAGTCAGAAACTGGTTCTGTGACTCACTGAGAGCTCCTAGTCTGGAGGAATCAAATAAAGCTTCATGTGCAGACGTAATTTTAAAATTAAGCTGAACAATTAGCTGGGCATGGTGGTGAGTGCCTGTAATCCCAGCTACTTGGGAGGCTGAGGCAGGAGAATCACTTGAATCCATGAGGCAGAGGTTGCAGTGAGCTGAGATCACACCATTGCACTCCAGCCTGGGTGACAGAGCGAAACTCTGTCTCAAAAAGTAAAAATAAAAACTAAAATAAAAAATTAAGCTGAACAAATAATTATGCTTTAAAGTGACCACAGAAGGAGAGACTAATGTAAACAAAGACCTTTTTCGCATACATTTGTGTTCTGAGCTTTTATACCTCTACTTTGATCCTTTATTCTATAAAGGTGATTGTTTTACTATTTTTTAATTCATGATGATATGTTTAGTCACAATCTACTCTGATGCAACAATTTTCTGATAAAAGCTCTTATAATTTCATTTGTTATTTCTCTTCCTTTTGCCTTGTAGCATCATTGCATACATTCAGTGCTATTTTTTGGTTGTTGTTATTATTCATCTTTGATGAGGTGAATTCCTCCTGGACCATTGGATGGAGGTTCTTGTCAAACAGGGGCTAAGGTCAATATTCCTTCTTAGCAATAATTTTTCTTATGATGAAGCTTTAGATGTGAGTGCTTTTAATATTTATGTTTGCAGCCGATAGAGATGAACACCAGACAGGTGACCACAAGGTGGACTCTTTCCCCTCCTCTCATTCATACTAATAGTTTGCTGCAAATATGACTTGTGGTTTGTATTTTCTCTTAACTCTGCCTTCTCTGCCTCTTGCAACTTAAGTAAAATTGAATCCAAGGAAGGTCTTGCATTATCCTTCCCATCTATTTCATATTTAACCAACAGGGGATTATTGTTTTTAAGCCTCAGATTATCCCATTACTAAGAGAACAGATATATGTCAGTGTTGTCTGAGGTCTACAGCCACAGCCATCCTCTCTAGTACATTCTGACACCTTTTTTCTCCTTTAATTTTATATCGTTTGGCAGCCTTTGTTTATATATCATAGTTTGTGGTTACCAAGACTTTTACTTTCATCAAATATATAGTGGCATATTTACGCTTTTATTCTTTGTTGCTTTATGATGTTTTCTGAAAGAAAAGTGAGAAATTCAGAATACTAGATCAACAAACAACAGGAAAACATGTCCAGTAGATTTCATCTTCTCTCTATCTAGGGTATCTACTTTCTATTCCTATATCTTTAATACAGACTCTTCACTTCTCACCGGAGTTTGTAGTGCCTCTTAACTGGTCTCCCTGCCTACAATTATGGCTTTTACCAACCTTTCTCTCAATAATGCCAAAGTAGTTTATTTAAAGGTCTGAATTGTCAAATTAGGCTGTTTAAAATCTTCTAAAGACTCCCTTTACCTTCCAGGACAAAGTTCAAATTTCTCTACTGAGCACCAAAGTCCATTCATGACTAATGAATTGCTTAACACTCTACTTGCATTCTTTCATTTTTTATTAAATACCTACTGTGTGTCAAAATGAACACTGAAAAGGCAATCATAAACAAAAAATATGTGCTTTGATGGAGCTTCTGATCTAGTGGAGAATACAGATATTAAATAAATAGATGCCTACATTTACATTATTCCAAATTATAATAAAAGCATTAAATGGTGAAGACAGGGTACTATGAGCTGAAATAACCCGGTTGGGGGGAAATGTATGCCAATTACAGAATGTTCAGAGTTTGTCAGTCTTCAGAAGTGACATTTGAGTCAAGACCTAAAGGATGACCAGGAGTGAGTTAGTAAGGTGAAGAGTCCAGTAAGGTATTACATGGAGAGCAAGACAAAGAGGCGCCAGAGAAGCAGACTTTGAAAGGCAAAAGAACTTGGCATTTCCAAAATATCATTTCCCACGTGGATTTTCTCCAATCATATCAACCTCCTTGGAATTCTTGAGCTAGAAATCGTTCAGGATTCAGCGTCATCATGTGTGCTCAGATATCTCCTTGGAATGTTCCTGGGATTCCTATTTATCTTTTGTATTAGTCTGTTTGCATTGCTATAAAGGAATACCTTGAGACTGGGTAATTTATAAAGAAAGGAGGTTTATTTTGGGCCACAGTTCTGTAGGCTGTACAGGAAGTGTGGTACCAACATCTGCTTCTGCTGAGAGCCTCAGGAAGCTTATTTTCATGGTGGAAGGTGAAGGGGGAGCTGTTGAATATCACATGGTGAGAGCTGGGGCAAGAGAGAGAGGCGGGGACAGCAGACAGGAAGTCCCAGACTCTTTTCAGCAGCCAGATCTTGCATGAACTTATTACTGCTAGGAGGGCACCAAACCATTCATGAGGGACCTACCTCCATTAGGCACACCTCCAACATTGGAAGTCACATTTCAACATGAGATTTGGAGGCAACAAACATTCAAACCATATCATCTTTCAAATCTCAGCTGAATCATTACCTTCTTTAGTAGACTGATGATGTTGATGGCCCCAATTCTTCACTCTTATTGTGGAGAACATGCTCAACTCACACTGAATTTGACTGTAGGCTCACCCAGGTGATATTCTGTGGAATGTGGGCAAATGTGATACAAGCAAAGGTTTGAAACGCACCTACACATTGGAACCTGTTCTCTCACTTATTCTTCCTCCACTATGAGATCATGTACAGGAAGCCAGATGGAAGGATGAGACAGAAGTAAGGCAAAGAGTCAAAGCCATCCAGAGGAGCCAACATCCAGCTGTCCCTCAAACATGAGCAATCCCACAGCCAAGATAAGCCAAGCCACATATCTAACCCTCATCTATGGTGGACATATAACTAAGTTGAGCTGAAACTAGCAGAACCACCCAGCCAACCCTTACATTCATGAGCAATAATAAAGAGTGGCTGTTTAAGCACTGAATTTTGAGATAGTTTCTTATGAAGCATCAATTTTGATAATAGTGAACTGATACCCCTACTCTAAAAATATTTTGGATCTACTAAAGCAGAATTAATTCTCCAGTCTTCAGTCTCATCGCACTTTGAATTTCTCTTTCATTGCATTTTTCTCATTTTGCCAAAATAACTGATTTGCTTGTTCATCTCCACAAGGGTAGTGTTGTTACATAATTTGCCTTTGTCTCATCAAGAATTACAAATACCTCCATTCTGGCATGTAATAAGTGACAGAGCAGGAGTATCACCATCTTGGACAAGCATTGTCATTCTAAAATTCGCCTTGATCAAAAGCTGCCGAAATCCAAACGGCATCAGTCTAATGGCTAAGGTAAGCATGACAATAAACCACAAATAACATCTCTGACTAGCAACTTTTCAAACTCCTCCCCGATCAGAGACATACCAGCCCCGAGAAAACCTCCCCTCTGGCCAGAGAGATGTCAGCCCCAATATAACCTCCCCTCTGACCAGAGACATTCCAACCCTGCCATAAACTTCTCCCCAACACAGAAAAGTTCCAAGCTCTCTCACCAATAAAGACTCTTAGTCTGTAAGAGAGAGCGCTCCGGACCCAAATCAGCCAGAAGCCCTTGTCAGATTTATTTTTCCAAAACAAACCTGTCTTTGACTATTAAGCTGCATTTCATGTTTCTTTCCTCTTTAACTCTTACAATAAGCACTTATTAAGTGTATTTCAATTAAAAATGAATACATAAATTATTACAAGAGAAATAAAAGTCAATCCTAGAAGAATCTTTGATGACAGGGATGGTGCCTTTCTTGGTCACTACCATAAACTTAGAATCCTATGAGCCAGGTACTTAGTAGGTACCCAAATATTTGTTTATTATTACTTTTGTTTTCTTTTATTGTTTCCAGTGGGGTTGGATCAAATATTTGTTACAGCACATGAATAGATGAAAGGGGGAATTAAAGAGGTGAACCATGTCATGAGCTTTCCCTACTCCACTACCACTCTTCCACAAGAGTCCCATAGAGTCCACAAAAAATCTGTAGGTGTGTGCTTAGTGACTCCATTTTTATTTCCCTAAATCTAAACTCCTTCCTTGTGGAGGTCACAGAGTCATCACCCTCAGACACAGAAGTAAGGACCACATTCCTAGATCCATCATGTAAATAAGATTTATTTTTAAAATAAAGGCCACTTATAGTGTTCTACTGTAAGTACTCTTTATGAAAAAGAGAAGAGAAGAGAAGAAATAGATATAAAGTGATGAGCTTGGCTTATTAACTGCTTTTTTATAATGCTAAATGTGATATTTCAGGGAAGGAGAAATCAAAGTGAGACTTTAAAAAAAAAATCTAATTCCCCTGAGTTCCTGACCTATATTCAATCCTAAATAAAATCAGTATATTTTATTTATAATTACCGATTAATGAAAATCTCTAGCTACTTATGCATATACAAATCCCTCATTATCTTCATTTATGAGAGAAACCTAGGATTACTTCTAACCTCCTGAATTACAAATTTACCAAAGTCCCTATATTTCTTAAAGAAAACACTAATTGCCATTTTTACACACTGTATTTACTCTCATCATTTCACATTCAGGAGCAAATTTGCTAACTCCACTCACTGTTTTTCAAGAAGAAAGCTACATGTAGTCACTGAAAGGAGGGGAAATTCTTTGATTGGAAACATCCAATTAGTTCTTTTTACTTCCTTTACCTCCAAAGGAGACACTAAGATTAAACACCATGAATAACCAGAAAAATAACTGCTCTGGCCATTTCCTCCTTCTCATTATAGGTACTACCATAAATCAATGAGTTTAGCACTGTAAAACATTTAGATGTATTACCACCATTAAAAGGCCTATCAACAAACACTAGGCACTTTAAGAGTCTCCAGGGAAGGTCATAAAAAATAGGGTTTCTTTTATACTTGATTTTTCTCCAAGCCTGGTGATATGGTTTGGCTATGTTCCCACACAAATCTCATCTTGAATTGTAGTAATCCCCGTGTGTCAAGGGCAGGACCAGGGGGAGATGATTGAATTATGGGGGCGGTTTCCCCCATGCTGTTCTCGTGATAGTGAGTGACTTTTCATGAGATTTGATGGTTTTATAAGAGACTTCCCCCTTCACTGGGCTCTCATGCTCTCTCCTGTCTCCATGTGAAAAGGTGCCTTCTTCCAGATAGTAGGTTTCCTGAGGCCTCCTCAGCCATGCATAACTGTGAGCCAATTAAACCTCTTTTCTTTATAAATTACCCAGTCTTGAGTACTTAATAACAGTGTGAGAATGAACTAATACACCTGGTTTGACTAGATAAAGTTAATTTCACATTTATTTAGCTAAGTATATTTTTGTCTTTACTTTCCAAAACTGTTTATTTAAAAGAAAATTGACATGCAATATTTGATTTTGTTTAGCAATAAGAATTCATAGTCTTGTCTTTTGAAGTGCTGTGACTTCCAACTACAGTTTTTAACTGGTCACATCAACAGAGACTTATAAGAAATAAGAATAGCAATAACCACCACTATTACCACAGAGAGGCCACCACACCCAGCTTACTCGACCTCTTAGTGCTAAGCACTTCGCGTGCATGAGTTTCTTTAAGCTTTATAATCCAAAAAATTTAGTTTTATTGACCACAGTTTATGGAGATAGATTTGATAGAATTCAATTTAACATATCAAACGAAGTACCTAAAACATAAGATCTTTATAAGTGCTACCACTTTTGTAATTGTACAGATATTTTTCAATAATCTTAAAGGTACAATAAATAAAGAAACACAGGTCAGGAAAAGTGGTCCTAAGAATAGCTGAGAAAATGTGTTGCAAATATGAAGGCTCTGCTTATCTAACTGGTTTAGAACTGGAGTTTAGAATATCTAGAATAACTCTTGCCTGTCCCCTGCCCCTAAATCAAGTAGTGACATTACCTCCACATTTTCTACCTAATCCCTAACGATTACTAAACTGTATCTCCAGGTTGACAAGGAAAAAGCTTTTAAGGTAAACAATAGATCTCTTACATGATGTCAAGCCCATAGTTGATGTGGATAAGTAGTTGCAACTGAGTTATTCGCAAACAGCAGCAGTCAGCTATAGGCTTATTCACTGGTTGTTTTACAGGTGTGCACCCACCAACCTAACAGCTACCCACAATGGTAACTTATTAAATTATACAGTCTTGATTGGTGTCTTGCCCTTCCCTGTCTCATTGTCATCGTGGTGTTCCTGGAATTACCTCCCAAAAAAACAACTTACATTAGAATCCTTATTCTGGAATCTACTTATGAGAGATATAGGGTTATTGTGACGATTAAATGTATAACAAAATCAAAATTTCACTCTGAGTAAACTCAGATTGGCCAAAGTAAAATGAAACAAAATGTCACTGCTGTATATTTTATAACTTTTTTTTTTTTTAATGTTCTCACATCCAGGCTAGAGTGCAGTAGGATCATGGCTCACTGCAGCCTCCATCTTCTGGGCTCAAGTGATCCTCCCACCTCAGCCTCCCAAGTAGCTGGGACCACAGGCATGCACCACCTCACCTCTTTTTTAAAAATTTTTAATAGAGACTGGGCCTCACTATGTTGCCCAGGATGAACTCGAACTCTTGGACTCAAGCATTACTCCCACCTCAGCCTCCCAAAATGCTGGTATTACGGGAGCCACCACACTAAGTCTATTCAATAACTATTCTAATCTTCTCATAACCTTTAACTTGCTAGGTAATGGCAGAAGGAGAATCTAGAAACCTTTTTTTTTTTAAATCCCAATGAACAATGAGTCTTCCTTGCTTTCTTCGTTGACACAAGAAAAACAATCCTTCAAATTCAAACAATGTCCATTTTTTCCATTTTTAATATTTTTACCATTTAACAAGATGGCCTCAGCTTATATTGGGTAGGATGTGTTTACTATGTCTCTGTAGAAGACGTAGAGATGGGAGCCTTTAAAACTTCAGTGGTTCTTTTGTAAAGCAGTTTAATGATTCTGCTCCCTTGTGAATGACACTGCTATGCACTGGCCCCATTTGAAGCTTTGGGAAACCGTGACATTACCTTTGACTGAAATCCTTATCCCAGCCATTATTGTCTGCTCATGAGGTTCCTGTTTACAGCAGTCTCTTTATGACCAGTCTCTCCCCTGGGGTGCACTAAATGTATGAATCTCATGTGCACCCTCCACAGGTCACAGTAAGTCAGAAGGGTTTCCACTGTTGCATTCAAGAAGTCTTTTTTCTACGTCAATGCCATTTTAATTTAATTGTGGAATGTTGGACGTACTGAGTGAGTATGGAGACTCTCCTAGAGGCTTATTAAGGAAACATACTACTAGACAATTCCCCAAATGTTTTCATGCTCCTCCACAATTATCTGGATATTTCTACCATCGGACATCCCATCCGGGTTCTACTCTGAAAGGCAGAAAAACCTCGACTCCTATCTCTTGCTTCGGCCCTACGTCTCTCCTACTTTTTGTCTCTGTGATCCCAGTCGGACAGGATGAGCTTTCCTGTCCCTCTATAGCATATCAAGGGTTCTCTCAACCCCAGTGTATAAAAATGCTCCATGATTTAGGGACTCAGATATGGCTCATGACTAGATAGAGACATTCGGAATTGAGAAATCTCCACAAATCTTGCTTTTAAAGATCATTGTCTCAGTACACAGATCAAGAGACCACCCCAGAGGCTCAAAGTTGACCAATACCTCTATTCCTCACTCCCAGGACCCTAAGCCTCCGAGCTCAGTCTTAAAACAGAAGGCTACAATCTGATGTGACTGAAGAGGAAAATGGAAATTTATCAGTATAATATGTCTAACGTAATATCTATGTCATATATATAAGGTGCCTAGAACACTATCCAGCTCATAGCAAGTGGACTCTTGGGTCCAGTGCTAAGGTTTGAAGAAAACATGATGGAAGGTCTAACTTTTAAATTGAGCCCTGAAGGGATAGATAAAATGTGAACATACTGAGTTGGGCAAAAGCACTCCATGCAGAAAGAACAGTCTGAGCAGGAAATAGGGCATGAATTAGGAACCAAATCGTTAGAGGATTTTGAATATCAGACAAGAATGTTGTACTTTATTCTGTAGGCAATGAGGGACATTGAAAGTAGGTCCTTTAGCAAGAAAGGGGCATAGTCAGAGCTTTAAAAGAAAGATCAATATGTCAGCAATTGTGAAATAAAATGTCATCATTATTATAGAGCAAATAAAAATGGAAACATTAGAATTCCAATAGGTAAGATCCCAGAATAGAATGATTCTTAAGTAAGATATTCACCCTTCCCAAATATTGCTTTGCGCCAAAATAGAAAGCGGTCAAAATGCCAGACCCAGCAGTGATAGCCATTATAAAAATAATCATATAGTATGAAGAGATGATAGATAATTTATTAAAGAAGACTATATTATTCTCCATCAATTGGTATACTTTCCAAAATGAACTCTGCTTTCATTATTTTTTAGTATTTTACAATTATTTTCAATTATAGCAACTTTATTAAGAAAACATTTTACAAGTAACCTACCAACTCCCTAAACCACTTAAAACATGTACTGCATCGCTTGTCTAAACTCTTTCTGGTTAGTTGATCTCATGCCTAATAACTATGACAAAAGCAGACATTCTCAACTCAGTTGTCAGCAGACTTAAATATGACCAGCTAAAAAGAGATTTCACAGTACTAAAATGTCCCAAAAAATGTACATGACACATCCACTAGTATAGTGTGAAATATTCACATAAATATTTTACCCATAAGTGGCATTTGTTAAAAATAAAGTGCATGGGTGTTCTGGATTTTCTGAGAGAACTTTGCATAACTTCTAATTCACAACTTTGATAATTGCCAGAGTGGTTCCCAGTTAGTGTAGAGTAGCCAAGAGCTCAGAAAAGCATTTTCCAACAAAGTTTTCAAATATAGCTGCTACAAAGGTCAAAGATTCTTTTAATTTTAGTGTCATCCCTGCTAATTCTGAGCATCAAGAAAAAGATTTTAATTGTTTTATTTTGGATCTACTAAAAACGAAATGCTAGCACCAGCAACAACAACAAATCCTCCAGGGCATTCATTACCTACATCGTGCACGGGAGAACTGAATTTAGCTTTTAAAAGTTAAAGTGGAACTTGAAACAGAGCAAAATGAAGTCAAGTGTACTGTGAAAAATTCGTGATTTCAAAATGGAAGCAAGGTCATATTTTATTGGTAATCTTTAAGTAGGTTTAGAAAGACTGCAGTATAGCATGGAGAATTTGGTATTTGGGCTCATCAGATTCTGCTCTTTAGTCAGACAAAATCTGAGCTATAGAAATCAAATACAAAGGAGTGCTAATTTCAATTGGCTTCCAACAAGACCTTATCCAAGCTACATATTACTATTTTTAAAAATAATTGATTCGTAAATTTAAAATCAAATAATTACATATTTATGTGAAATATATCTGTATGTTAAAAGCAAACACATAGCATAAACAGATGCTGTGTATTAAAATGGATTTTATTTTCACCATCTCACCCCATTGACATTAGCACTATATGACAGTAAATGTATTTTTTGCTGGCTCAATATAACATTATATCAAAGGAACTAACAACATACAATGCATAATATATCAATATTATTTGTTATTTTTCCCTTTGTAAATCATGTCTCAAAATGTATGCAATATTCTTTAAATATAACGCTTAAAATGCATATGCAATGATGAAATGTAGCAGGATTGCCAAAACTGATGAATATCTCAGAGACATTGCCATTGCTTTTCCTGGAAAATACCTCTTTGGAAAAAATGAGAAATCTTTGAGATCAAAATAAACACCTGTCAAAGGAATGTCTTGGGAACCCCAAATAGTATTTCTGAAGAGATAAAAGAATGTTGCAGTCTTCCAGAAAGGAAATCAAGTGGAAGTAGATATTAATTCAGCACTACAGAGACAATCCTGAGAAAACAGAGGCATTGTTTTCTAAAGAAATTGGCTTTTGTAACATAAACGAGATACAACTCTGGGAGTGAAAGTTGTCACAGTGATACATATCACACAATGGAAATGCCAAACGAAACCATCACCACTTGAAATCAAACATGATTCAAGTTACTTGGGTAAAACACCACCATGGGTGGTATCCTTTTTTTTTTTTTTTTTTTTTTTTTTAACCAAGCAGCCTAACAGCGTATTAAGGAGGAAAACTTAATTGATAACGCACTTTGCTCAATTATAAATAAGCTGACTGGGAAAGAGGTAGGCATGATGGAAAGCAAATCCGAATGAAGCTGTTATTCTTTTAATCTATAAAAACATTATATCCAAGTTTAGACTCATTGAGCTCTAAATATTTGGGAAAACATATTTAAAGAAATTACACAGGTTTGATCCAAAATCTCATTGGCACAACTTGAAATATGGGTAATCGTCCTGTGAAATTTGTGAATAGGAGAACCAGCTGTAGGATATTTAACATAAATCAGCCACATAATTTCTATCACTGATATCCAGTGAATTTCAATGACAAATCTAGTTTTAAAAATTGATAAAACATTTTTGGTAGTTTTGATACAAGTAAAAGTCACGGGAAATCAGATTTAAAAAGAAACCTAGGTGCTATCAAGTCTGAGGTCAGTAATTTTTGGAGGATACTGAAGCCCAGTGAGACTATCCAAAGTAAGATATGGGGAAAAGCAGAGTCATCCCTCCTAGGCTGCCAAAACCCTCCCCATCTAAGTTCATCCTTGAAGACCTCATTCAAAACAAAGTTCCTCCCATCCCTCTCTGCCTGCTCTGGCATGGTCTGAACCATTTGCCTATTAATTGCCCTACCTGGTTTCATTTGTTCTTTCTGCTGTATTTAAACTGTGGGAATTCTTCTATTGTTCGCCTTTTTCTTGCTCAACTAAACTGTGACACTGCTAGGAATGCCAAAGCAGGGTTTTAGGTTCTCAGGATATTTAAGAGCTGGAGAAAGCACTCAATGTGTCTTGTAAGTAAATTTTGTGGAAACTGTACTCCCAATGACAGGCTCTGGCATCTCACTCTAAAGTAACAGGTGAGGCATTGCCCTTTGATAACCAGGACATGGATTCTAGAATTGGTTATGTCCATTCACACAATGTGTTCATCTCCTCTCTGGCTATCCTTCTGATGACTCAGAAGTCTCAACCCTAATTTGGTTCTCTCGGGGCCCTGGCTTGCTCATCCCCTTTATGATTCTCCTTTATTCTTCTGTACCTGGGTATTCACTTCATGTCCACCCTCATCATCATTCTGCAGACAAAGATGCAGACTGTACTGGCAGAATCTGAACATGCAGAAACCTCCCATAACACTCAGAGGTCTGATACCTTTCTCTCATCTGGCATTATTAACTATGATAGGGTGAAGGAAACAACTATGTCTATTCTTTTCATCTGACTGCACTGTGAGTTTCTAGTGGCTTAAATGCACTTTTATTTTGTTTGTTTTGAGAGAGAATTTCACTCTTCTCGCCCAGGCTGGAGTGCAATGGTGCGATCTCAGCTCACTGCAACCTCCAACTCCCAGGTTCAAGTGATTCTCCTGCCTCAGCCTCCCAAATAGCTGAGATTACAGGCATGTGCCACCATACCTGGATAATTTTATATTTGTAGTAGAAACGGGGTTTCTCCATGTTGGTCAGACTGGTCTCGAACTCCTGACTCAGGTGATCCACCTGCCTCAGCCTCCCAAAGTGCTGGTATTACAGGTGTGAGCCACCGCACCTGGCCCCTAGTGGCTCAAATACATTTAAAGCGTCATAGCTCAACCTGTAAATTGCACTGCAGCATACACATCTAAATCAGTAATTCTTCGGCAACAAAACACAGCAACCCAACATGTTTTCTCATCCACATTTTACATTCATACCTCATTCTTAGGGACCACTTGGGGATACCAGGCTGTACCTCCCAGAACCCTTTTTCGAACTAAAGAATTATTTTCACAGCTGCTGAAAGTGCTGCAAGCTAGAAGTCTTCACCCTGAAGCCCTCTCTGGGAACTGCCCTTGGCAAAAGAGACCACCTTCTCCAAGGTCAAGCCCCCTTCCCAGAATCTAGAATCAAGAATCAAGAGAATCAAGAATCAAGAGAATCTACCTTACTTAAACTCAGGGCAATTCTGAAGAGCCAATCCAGCTTCAGAGCTCCCCTGCAGCGAGATGTTACAATTTTATTGTAACTCCATTTTAGCAATTCAATATCTCCCTCTGTCTAGTCCTGGCTTCTTCCCTTCCCCACAGGGGAACACTACCTATAACAAGCCTTAGCATCCCTCCATTTTAAATTTTTCATATTAGTAACCTGCCTTTCATCCTCTGTTCATTCACTCAATGAATATTGTCAGGGTACCTGCTATACACCAGGCACTATTTTGGGTGCTAGTTTTTCAGCAATGAACAAGACTGCAAAGGCCCTGCCATCACAGAGTTGCCATTTCAGTAAGGGAAGAAGGTAATGAACAAACATATAATTTACTGTCACATAGGGGTAATGCTTGAAGGAAAATTAATTGAACTGTAACAATACAGAGTTATTGGGAGGAAGCATTTATTTAAACAGAAAAGACCAGAGAAGACCCCCTATGGCGGAGTGAGATGGAACTGATAACTGAATGAAGGGGCAGAATGAACCATGCAAAGACATAAAAAATTGCATTCAAAGCAGAAGAAAGAGCAAGTGCAAAGTTCCCAGGGCTAAAATAATATGTAATTTTGAAGAATGGTTAGGACAGTTTGATAAGAGTAGAGTGAAAAGGAGAGAAATAGATAGGAAATAAACTCAAAGACAGAGGCAGCAGTTCCTGCAGGGACTTGTAGAGGTAAGGAGGTCAGATTTTATTCCAAATGTGATAAGAATCTACTGCAGGAACAGGGGAGGACACCGTCCAATTGATGTTTGAAAAGATTATTCTGGCTATTGTGTGGAAAGAAACTGAGGGGGCAAGGGTAGGAGCAGGAAGATCTCCTAGGAGGATAATGCCTGTTGCCAAGGAAACACAGCCTCATTTGGGTTTCAGATAATATCAAAAATGAAACAAAAAAAATCACAGAAAATACAGAATAATTTGAGCATGTGGACTACATTGATGTTGCCTTGTACTCTGTGTCTTCATCTTCTTCTTCTTTTCTGTTTCTTCACTTTTGATACTAATAGCTCAGAGCTGACCTCATTGTATGAAGAACCCAGTGATCACCACTAGGGCAGGAAAGTAAAATTAACACCCAACTCTTAGAAGATCCGCCACAGGAAACAAAAATAGTGATGCTGCGGTTTACAACACACAATTGCAAACAAATAGATAAGAAACAAACAAAAAGAAATAGAAAAAGATCAGTTATGTATAAAGAAACATCTACTCTCAGCCGCAAATATGAGCCAAGGAAGTCTTAAGGAAAATATTAAAATACTTTGAACTAGTACAGCTTACCAAGAAAAAAAGAGAAGACACAAATTAGTATTGTTATAAATAAAAGACAAACCATCACTACTGATTCAAGGACATGTAAAAAATAAAAAGGGGATACTACAAACAACCCTATGCCCATTCAATAACTTAGATCAAATGGGCTAATTCTTCAAAGACACAAACTATGGAAACAGACTCAGGGAGAAATAGATAATCTTTTAAAAAAAAAAAATTTATTCTACTTTAAGTTCTGGGATACGTGGGCAGAACGTGCAGGTTTGTTACATAGGTATACACATACCGTGGTGGTTTTTTGCACCCATCAACCCATCATCTACATTAGGTATTTCTCCTAATGCTATCCCTCCTCTAGTCCCCCAGCCCCTGGCAGGCCCTGGTATGTGATGTTCCTCTCCCTGTGTCCATGTGTTCTCATGATTCAACTCCCACTTATGAGTGAGAACATGAGGTGTTTGGTTTTCTGTTCCTGTGTTAGTTTCCTGAGAATGATGGTTCCCAGTTTCATCCATGTCCCTGCAAAGGAAATGAACTCATCCATTTTTATGGCTGCATAGTATTCCATGGTATATAGGTGCCACATTTTCTTTATCCAGTCTGTCTTTCATGGGCATTTGGGTTAGTTCCAAGTATTTGCTATTGTGAACAGTGCTGCAATAAACACACGTGTGCATGTGTCTTTATAGTAGAATGATTTATAATCCTTGGGTATATACCCAGTAATGGGATTGCTGGGTCAAATGGTATTTCTGGTTCTAGATCCTTGTGGAATCACCACACTGTCTTCCACAATGGTTGAACTAATTTACACTCCCACCAACACTGTAAAAGCATTCCTACTTATCCACATCCTGTCTAGCAACTGTTGTTTGCTGACTTTTTAATGATCACCATTCTGGCATGAGATGGTATCTCATTGTGGTTTTCATTTGCATTTCTCCAATGATCAGTGATGATGAGCTTTTTTTCATGTTTGTTGACTGCTTAAATGTCTTCTTTTGAGAAGTGTCTGTTCATATCCTTTGCCCACTTTTTGATGGGGTTGTTTTTTTCTTGTAAATTAATTTAAGTTCTTTGTAGATTCTGGATATTAGCCCTTTCTCAGATGGATAGATTGCAAAAATTTTCTCCCATTCTGTAAGTTGCCTGTTCACTGTGATGATAGTTTCTTTTGCTGTGCAGAAGCTCTTTAGTTTAATTAGATCCCATTTGTCAATTTTGGCTTCTGTGGCCATTGCTTTGGTGTTTTAGTCATGAAGTGTTTGCCCATGCCTATGTCCTGAATGGTATTGCCTAGGTTTTCTTCTAGGGTTTTTATGGTTTTAGGTCTTATGTTTAAGTCTTTAATCCATCATGAGTCAATTTTTGTATAAGGTGTAAGGAAGGGGTCCAGTTTAAGTTTTCTGCATATGGTTAGCCAGTTTTCCAACACCATTTATTAAATAGGGAATCCTTTTCCCATTGCTTGTTTTTTTCATGTTTGTCAAAGATCAGCTGGTTGTAGATGTGTGGTATTTCTGAGGCCTGCGTTCTGTTCCATTGGTCTATCTATCTGTTACGGTACCAGCACCATCCTGTTTTGGTTACTGTAGCCTTGTAGTGTAGTTTGAAGTCAGGTAGTGTGATGCCTCCAGCTTTGTTCTTTTTGCCTAGGATTATCTTGGCATACAGGCTCTTTTATGGTGCCATATTAAATTTAAAGTAGCTTTTCTAATTCTGTGAAGAAAGTCAATGGTAGCTTGATGGGGATAGCATTGAATCTTTCAATTACTTTGGCAATATGGCCATTTTCATGATATTGATTCTTCCTATCCATGAGAATGGAATGTTTTTCCACTTGTTTGTGTCCTCTCTCATTTCCTTGAGGAGTGTTTTCTAGTTCTCCTTGAAGAGGTCCTTCACATCCCTTGTAAGTTGTATTCCTAGGTATTTATTCTCTTTGTAGCAATTATGAATGGGAGTTCATTCATAATTTGACTCTCTGTCTATTTATTGTGTATACAAATGTTTGTGATTTTTGCACATTGATTTTGTATCCTGAGACTTCACTGAAGTTGCTTATCAGCTTAAGGAGATCTGGGGCAGAGACAATGGGGTTTTCTAAATATACAATCACGTCATCTGCAAACAGAGACAGGTTGACTTCCTATCTTCCTATTTGAATACCATTTATAATATTAATAGTCCTACATCTATTACAGAAATTGAATTAACTTAAATTTTTTTTTTAAAGCCCAGACCCAAAGGACTTAACTGGTGAAGTTTATCAAATGTTTACCAAAAAAAAAAAAAAAAAAAGACCAATTCTGCATAATTTTGTCTAGAAAATTGAAAAATAGAGAACACCTCCCAACTAATTTTATGAGGTTCACATTACTCTAATACGCAAACCAAGTAAAGATATTACAAGAAAACTACAGACCAATGTCTCTCATGAATATGTATGTCAATTCCTTAACAAAATATTAGCAACTTTAATCCAGTCAGACATAAAGAGGATTGTGCCACACAATTATGCAAGACTGGTTCAACATTAGTAAGCCAATCAGTGTAACTTATTGTACTAACAGACTAATAAGAACATCCATATTCATGGATGATGAAAAAAATTGAATAGTATTCCATACCCACTCACGATAAAGATGCTCACAAAAAATAGAAACAAAGAAATAGAAGAAACTTTCTTTATCTAATAAAGTTTATATGTGAAAAACCTATAGCAAATATAACACTTACTAAAGAGAGGCAGGATGCTTTCCCCTGAGATCAAGAACAAGGCAAACATGTCCTCTCCCACCACTAGAAGGATTAAAAATAGATCAATGGTGGCCAGAAGTTTCTGAAGGCAGGAATATTTGACCAGGGGAATCATAGGAAAGTTGTAGGGTGGTGCAATATCTGCATGGTAAATATATGAAACTATGCATTTGTCAAAATCCATAGGACTGTACAGCACAGAGTCAACCTTAATGCATGTCAACAAAATTTTTTAAACTTTCAGGAATTGAGGGATCCCAGAATGGAATGCATACTGTGATAAAAGAACCTAATTGTATTGGAAATATATATGACATAACCTCACTGAAGTGGGGGGAGAAAAAGTGCTGACCCGAGTAAGCTAGGAAACTGATATTTTGACTAAAAACTGTAAGAATAATACACAAGGAATCGCACACAAATAATGTATTCTGGTTAATAAAGTTGTTTCTCACAAGAAATGGGTAAACGATTCTGATTGATACACATATATACTAAAATTAAACAAATAAGTAAAAAGATGGCAGATAATGGGAGCTACGTTTCTCAGTTATTGGAGTGGGAGATTACACCTAAAAAAAAGAGGAACACTAGAATGAACCATGTAGAACTAGACTAGAATTGGAGAAATCACTATGAATTCACATTTAGCTTAACATAAATATAACATTTATATATATATTATATATATACACACAGTGATATAGATAATATAGATACAAGTGGATATGCACAGAAACAATTACATATGTGTGTGTATATATATACATATATATAACTGAATTAGTATTCACATATATTATTTCCTAGCCCTGTCTACTGAACCTAGAAGCAATGATATTACAGTAACGATGAGCATGAGCACAACCAGAACTCAGACTTTGCTTTTTAATACTCTAACAAATGCTCAAATAAAAGGAATTGGGGATCCTTGGAAAAATGAGTGATTCTAAGGCTGGGACATGAAACCCAGGTGATGAGCCTGGAACATCTTGTACTGCTAGAAAGTAAGGAGTGCTCAAAAGGCAAACAAAAATATCAGGGCATATCAAAAGGACAGAAGAGCAACTGAAAGAACTCTCAGTGGTCAAAGCTAGAATAATTTGATCAAAGAAACAAACAACAAACTATTGGATTATAACCCAAAGTGTAAAATAATTAACTATAAGTGTGCACTAATTTAAATAAGTGATTGAATACATTAAAAATGAGAAAGCAGAGAAAAAATCTCTTGTGACAAAGAATTCTAAATAATTTGTGTAGATGCTCTATCCTCAAAAAGGTGGAGTATAACTCCCCAACCCTTGACTGGGGACTGAATTTAGTGACTTGCTTCCAAAAATCAGAATTTGGAAAGGGGGAAGAAAACTTTACAGCAGAGAAACCTAGCATGTGATACCTAAGCAAGATCATCAAAGCTAACATAATCAGTGAGAAGTCATGGTGAGAGCATGCACCCTTGGTATGATATGATAAAAATGGTATTTCACCTTGCGATTTCCCTCCCCCAAACCTCTATCCCTATCCTAAGCACAACCAAAACATCAGACAAATACCAATAGAGGGACTTTCAATGAAACACATGAGCAGTACTCCTCAAAACAGTGAAGGTAATCAAAAATAAGAAATTCTGAGAAATTGTCACAGATTAGAGGAGCCTAAAGAGACACAACAACTAAATGTAATGTGATATCATGTATGGGATTTTGTAAGAGAAAAAGGACATTAGGAAAAAACTAGTGATATCAAAAGCCAGTGTGGGTATTGGTTCTTAGTAATGTACCAATGTACCAATGTTGGCAACAAAGGTTGCATAGCAATGTAAAATATTAACAACAGGGGAAACTGGTTCAGGAGTATATGGGAATCTTCTGTTTTATCTCTGTAACTTTTTTGTAAATCTAAAGCCATTCTAAATAAAAAGGTTATTTAAATTAAAAAAAGAGACGCTCTAAAGAAAAATATTCTCTCAGGTCAAAATATAACACACATAATCAACTTCCATTGTCTGAGCTCCAGTATTTTATTTCCTTCTCTTCATCTTGTCCTTTTCTAGGGCCAGAGCATTTTCCCTTATCCGTTAGTTTCTCTGTGGGTCCAGTTCCTTTTTCTCCTCTCTTTAGATTTATCCTATAACCCTCTTTTGGGATTTTTTTCCAAAAATCTATATTTAAAGCTGCACCAAATAGTCCCCAGATATTCCCCTAAGTCTTCCTTGTGTCAAGATCTCCACTTCTCTGGGATCCTGATCCCCATTACCAATTAAATGGACAAAGATCTATATCCAGGTCACAAGGGCAGAGAAACCATTTATGCTTCAGAAGCACTTCAGTGAAAAAGAGAAGGAGACAGGCAGTGAAATCCAGTAATAACCTAAAGCCTCATGGGACCAACGATCCAAGTATTGCTTACAAAACAATTCCTGTAGAACAGTAGGGAGTCAATAACATTTTAACCTGACCACAATTTCGAAAATGGCTCCTACATGTATAATGCTACCTCTCATTTAATTTACAATTCTTCTTCCTATTTTTCCCAGGCTTCCTCAGTTCTCATGCCACTGTTATGTACATAATAACGGATAGTAATAACATGTTACATTTTAGTGATTACTATGTGCTATGAACTCTCTGAATTGTTTCATTTAATCCTTATAATAAGATGGTTACTCTTATTATCTATAAATTGTGAATAATAAAAGTAAGTGAAAAGAGATTCAGTAAGTTTATACCACGATCACGTTTGTAAATGGTGGAACCAAGATTTGAACCAAGATACACATAGCTCCAGAATCCATAATTTCAACCTCTATACATTCAGTTTCCTGTCTTTGTATCTCTTTCTACTCAATTACCCCTTTAGAGACCTTTAACATTTGTCATTTAGTAAACATAGATGCTAAAATCCTTAACAAAATACTAGCTAAGTGACTCCACCAACATATCAAAAAGATAATCCAGCCAAGTGCAGTGGCTCGCACCTGTAATTCCAGCACTTTGGGGGACCAACATAGATAGATCACTTGAGGTCAGGAGTTTGAGACTAGCCTGGCCAACATGGTGAAATCCCATCTCTATTAAAAATACACACAAAAAGATAGCTGGGCATGGTGGCATGTGCCTGTAGTCCCAGCTGCTCTGGAGGCTGAGGCAGGAGAATTGTTTGAAGCAGGGTGGTGAAGGTTGCAGTGAGCTGAGATCTCACTACTGCACTCCAGCCTGGGTGACAGAGAAAGACTCTGTCTCAAAAAGAAAAAAGATAATCTACCATGATCAAGTGGGTTTTATACCAAGGATGTAGGGATGGTTTAATATACACAAGTCAATAAATGTGATACACCACATAAATAGAATTAAAAACAAAAATCACATGATCATCTCAATAGATGCAGAAAAAAAAATCAATAAAACCCAGCATCCTTTTATGATTAAAACTCTCAGCAAAATTGGCACACAAGGGACATACTTCAATGTAATAAAAGCCATCCATGACAAACACACAGCCAACGTAATACTGAATGGGGAAAAGTTGAAAGTATTCCCTCTGAAAACTGAAACAAGACAAGGATGCCCACTCTCACCACTCTTCTTCAACATAGTACTGGAAGTCCTAGCCAGAGCAGTCAGGCAAGAGAAAAAAATAAAAAGCATCCAAATCAGTAAAGAGGAAGTCAAACAGTCACTGTTAGCTGATGACATGATCGTTTACCTTGAAAACCCTAAAGTCTCCTCCAGAAATCTCCTAGAACTCATAAAAGAATTCAGCAAAGTTTCTGGATACAAGATTAATGTACACAAATCAGTAGCTCTTCTATACACCAACAGCAACCAAGTGGAGAATCGAATCAAGAACTTAACCCCTTTTACAATAACTGCAAGAAAAATAAAATAATTAGGAATATACCTAACCAAGGAGTTGAAGACCTCTACAAGGAAAACTACAAAACACTGTTGAAAGAAATCATAGATGACATAAAGAAATGGAAACACATCCCATGCTCATGGATGGGTAGAATCAACATTGTGAAAATGATCATACTGGCAAAAGCAATCTACAAATTCAATGCAATCCCCTTCAAAATACCACCCTCATTCTTCACAGAATTAGAAAAAACAATTCTAAAATTCACATGGAACCAAAAAAGGGACTTCATAGCATAAGACTAAGCAAAAATAACAAATCTGGAGGCATTACATTACCTGACTTCAAACTATACTATAGGGCCACAGTCATCAAAACAGCATGGTACTGGTATAAAAATAGGCACATAGACAAATGGAAAGGAATAGAGAACCCAGGAATAAACCCAAATACTTACAACCAACTCATCTTCAACAAAGCAAACAAAAACATAAAGTATGGAAAGGACACCCTTTTCAACAAATGGTGCTGGGATCATTGGCAAGCCATATGTAGGAGAATGAAACTGGATCCTCATCTCTCACCTTATATAAAAATCAACCCAAGATGAATTAAAGACTTAAATCTAAGACCTGAAACTATAAAAATTCTAGATTATAACATTGGAAAAACCCTTCTAGATGTTGGCTTAGGCAAGGATTTCATGACCAAGAACCCAAAAGCAAATGCAATAAAAACAAAGATAAATAATTGGGACTTAATTAAATTAAACAGTTTTAGATGGCAAAAGGAACAGTCAGCAGAGTAAATAAACAACCCACAGAGTGGGAGAAAGTCTTCACAATCTATACACTTGACAAAAGACTAATGTCTAGAATCTACAATGAACTCAAACAAATCAGTAAGAAAAAAAAATCAACAAAAAGTGGGCTAAGGACATGAATACACAATTCTCAAAAGAAGATATACAAATAGACAACAAACATATGAAAAAAATGCTCAGCATCACTGATGATCAGGGAAATGCAAATCAATACCACAACATGATACCACCTTACTCCTGCAAGAATGACCATAATAAAAAAATAAAAAAACAGTAGGTGTTGTCATGGATGTAGTTATCAGGGAACACTTCTACACTGCTGGTGAGAATGTAAACTAGTACAGCCACTGTGGAAAACAGTGTGGAGACTCCTTAAAGAACTAAAAGTAGAACTACCATTTGCTCCAGCAATCCCACTACTGGGTATCTATCCAGAGGAAAAGAAGTCATTATATGAAAAAGATACTTGCACATGGATGTTTACAGCAGCACAATTGACAATTACAAAATCATGGAACCAACCTAAATGCCCATCAATCAATGAGTGGATGAAGAAACTGTGGTATACATAAGTGATGGAACACCATTCAGCCATAAAAAGGAATGAGTTAACAGCATTTACAGTGACCTGGATGAGACTGGAGGTTCTTATTCTAAGTGAAGTAACTCAGGAATGAAAAACCAAACATCATATGTTCTCATTGATGGGTGGGAACTAAGCTATGAGGACGCAAAGGCATAAGAATGATACAATGGACTGTGGAGACTTGGGGGGATAAATGAGAGGGGTAGAGGGATAAAAGACTACAAATATGGTGCAGTGTATACTGCTAGATTGATGGGGCACCAAAATCTCACAAATCACCACTAAAGCACTCATTCATGGGACTAAATACCACCTGTACCCCAATAGCTTAAGGAAATTAAAAAATAATTGTCATTTGTTCTCTGTTCATAACAGGTACAGTGGCCAATTCTTGAGAATCCAAGTTTTCTCAGACTATCATTGATGTCCCCAAGAATCTGATCGGAAAGAGAGTGAAAAAGAGACATCAAACTAAACAAAATCTCATACTTGAGTGTCATCTCTTTCCATTACCAACTCAATCCTCACCTCCTTAGAGCACCCAGCTAAAATCCTCATTTATGTATTTTACATATATGTATGTATATATATTTAAATATATATTATATATATAAAATAAACCTTCAAAAATAATATATTTAAAAGAAGAATTAAGTACACAGTTAGAGAACAGTAATCTATTAACTTGTCAATGAAAGTTCCATTACAGTGTATGTGCAAATACCTGAAAGTATACATCATTTGATCTGTCTCACCCACTGTTGCCAAAAGATTTAAGGTGGAAATTCTAAGCATTTTTGATCTCACAAACTAATTAGTTTGCTCAAAACTTTTCTCCCCTAATCAAATTAGAATCAGCAAGAAAATAATCTGGTCAATAAAGAAAAACATCTAATAGAATAGTATTAATACAAATTTATGTTCTGAACTTTATTAATTAAATTTTAGAGTTATAAATTTATTATTTTTTAAACTTCATCTATTTAAAGTTTCCCCAATTAACAGTTCTCAAGAGAACAGCTATGTAGGAACCACATCTCTTAGTTCTTTGGATGCCCCATAGAGTACAAAGTGCCTTGCTTACAGTTGAAGCTCAAAGAATGTTTTATCAATCAGTCAAAAAATTATGGTGTTTGCTAAATGTTTATGGATAATTGTGTCAAGAGAAGTCTTGAGCCCAAATTCAAAGTGTTTGGGACTCTGAATTTCCAATTTCAGGAGAAGAAAAATTATATCAAGTATGAGGTATTGATTCCTTTCCCACACTCCTTCATAAACTGCTCTGTAAGAATTTTGAACAAACATGAGGCACATGTAACTTTCTTAGAAATGCCAAAACATTCTACACTCTTCAAACATTAGAATTATAAAAACATTTATCAATGTTTTATTAATTGAAAGTAGAAAGTAAATCTTTAATACTACCCACCCAGACAAATCAATACCCGTTAGCTACAAGGTAATCCTCTAATTGAATATGCCAACTGTAGAGCATGAAGTTTTCTATGAATATAGATTTTCAAACAATGAACACCTGGCACAAATCTGTCATAACACTCCCCATCATCGGCACTCTTGGCTGAAAAGGAATAAGAATATCTATTTATGTGCTCAATTAAATGAGCTGTTCAAATATACTCTAATAACCAACCACTATATGGACAAAGAGGTAGTCAAACTAATTAGATGGCTAAAGTTACCAACTCTTATCTTGGATGTATTTTATTTCAGATGAATGTGGGATAATACATTAAATCATATAACAAGCAACAATTTTTATAATAAAAATGTAACTTGCTTATTGTGTGTAGATTAACATTATCCTCAATTGATTTGAAATGGAAATATTTTCCAAAATGTCATTTTATTGCTAGTATATTTGGAAAATTTTGGAAAAGTTTTAGCCAATTTCATGTTACTTTTCCCCATTTAGAAGCCAGCTGTTTTCTTTACCCCACACTTCCAGTCATGCTATTGAAGACCCCTGACAATTACCACATCAGAGAAAACTGCCCGGCGGTAAGAAAACCACCACTAGGGATGATGTCGATATGCACAAGTTGTGAACAATTTATCTGTACAAAAAGTGAATATATCTTGGGTATTACCTTACTTGTAAAGTACCTTGGTATACATTTTTTTCTTTTCTAATTTATGTAATACATAAATATACGTTCATTATTTTTTTTGAAAAATACAATTGATGGATATGTACATGTAAAAAATTGCTTTTGTCACCCCTCTAACAGCAATATTGAATTCTAATTCCCTCACCAAAGAAAATCTTTGTTAGGTTCAGTGGATATTGTTTCACAATAAGCATACAACTCACATATACACACCTACTACATACATACTATTTTTCCTTTTTAAAATTTAAATCTCCATATATGATAACTGAATTAAAATGCCAAGACATACAATCATACTCTACATAATGACATTTCAGTCAACAATAAACTGCATAAGATTGTAATGGAGCTGAAAAGTTTCTACTGCCTAGTGATATTGTAGCTGTCATAACATTCACAGTGCAATGTATTCCTCACGTGATTGTAATGATGCTGGCATAAACAAACCTACTGTGCTGCCAGTCATATAAAAGTCTATCCAATATGATTATGTACAGCATATAACACTTCATAAAAATAAACAACTATGCTACTGGTTTTTGTATTTACTATACTTTGATCATTATTTCAGAGTATATTTCTCTACTTCTTTTTTTAAGTTAACTGTAAAACAGCCTCAGGCAGGTCCTTCAGGAGGAATTCCAGAAGAAGGCACTGTTATCACAGAAGATAACAGTTCCACGTGTGTTATTGTCCCTGAAGACATTCCAGTAGGACAAAGTGTGGAGGTGAAAGACAGTGATATTTGATGATCCTGACCCTGTTTTGGCCTAGGCTAATGTATGTCTTTGTGTCTTAGTTTAAAAAACATTTTAAGTAAAAAGAAAAAATAAAAATGGAAAATATTATATATATTTTCTTTATAAAATAATGATAAAATCTTAAATCTTTATAAAATAAAGATTTAAAGAAAAGAAATTTGTATAATTGTATGTTTGTGTTTTTTAAGCTAAATATTATTATAAAAGAGCCCAATTTTTTTTTTTTTTTTTTTTTGAGACGGAGTCTCGCTCTGTCACCCAGGCTGTGCAGTGGCCGGATCTCAGCTCACTGCAAGATCTGCCTCCCAGGCTCACGCCATTCTCCTGCCTCAGCCTCCCAAGTAGCTGGGACTACAGGCATCCACCACCTCACCCAGCTAGTTTTTTGTATTTTTTAGTAGAGACGGGGTTTCACCATGTTAGCCAGGATGGTCTTGATCTCCTGACCTCGTGATCCGCCCGTCTCGGCCTCCCAAAGTGCTGGGATTACAGGCTTGAGCCAGAAGTTTTTTTTGAAGTAAAAAGTTACATTAAGCTAAGGCTATTAATGACAACATTTTTTTATAAATGTAGTACAACCTAAGTGTACATTGTTTATAACAATCTATAGTAGTGCACAATAATGCCCTAGGCCTTCACATGTACTCACTACTCACTCACTGACTCACCCAGAGCAACTTCCGGTCCCTCAAGCTCCATTCATGGTAAATGCCCAACAAGTACACTAATTTTTATCTCTTATCCCATATCTTTACTGTATCTTTTCTGTGTTTAGGTATGCAAATATTTACCATTGGGTTACACTTGCATACAGTATTCAGTACAGCAACATGCTGTACAAGTTTGTAGCCTAGGAGAATCCACCACACCCTAGAGCCCAGGTATGTAGTAGATTACACCACCTACATTTGTGTAAGTATACTCTATGATGTTCACACAATTTCAAGATCACCTAACAACTCATTTCTTAGAACATACCCTCATCATTAAGCATTCAATGACTGTATATTTTGTTCCACAAATTTCCATTTAGTTTTCTCTTTAATATATTCATTCAGAGGTGGCAGTTGCTATTGCCATTTTGCTTTTAAATTAAGTATCACTAAAAAGCTAACTGTTGCTACTTAGTAACCTTCATCCCTGTCACCCTGCCTTAGGCAGCACAGCACACAATGGATTCTCATCATGTAAGTGAAATGGATTTCTGTGTTTGTCCTGTGAACATTTACCCCAGGGATTCTCACAGATTGAGCACAGTGTTAGTGGACTGGGTTTTTATAGCTAAAGGGAACCAAATACCATGTGCAATTTGCTCAGTGCCACTTGGCAGTCTTTTCTAACAGTTCAAATGTTTACATATTTTACTTTAGAAGTACCAGCCATGTTCCCACTGTACATAACCCTTGCTGTCACATCATTCCATGTTTCTTTCCTCTCTTTATAAGTAACATCTTAATGAAAAACCAAAAAAGACTCCCTAAAGAGCCTCCGAGCTTACAGTTCTGCACAACACAGAACATGGTGCAGACAAAATGAAAACTGTGGAGTATACCCAGGACTCCCCACATTTACTGAATTCCATTCAGAAGAAATCCGGGCTCCCAGAAATTCCATGCAAGAGCATTTATTGCCACGGAATCCTGAAAGATCTGAATAAAGGCAGTCTCCATGACAAGGGGTCTGGACACCGAGAGTTTGACTAATCAGAGTGCTGAGAACCCTTGAATTAGCTTTCCAAATAAATTTAAGTAAAAGTAAACAAAAAGCACATTCTTCCTAATTCATAATAAAAAACAGTAATAGCTATACTGTTCTGAATTGGAGCTCGACTCAATCTCTTCAGCTATTAAAATTAGAGTAACAAAGGTATGTACTGGATAAAGTCATTGTGAAAATTATATCATCCACATAAAATGTTTAGCATAGAATCTTCCAAATGATAGTTGTAATTATTATACTTATTACTGTTGTCATCATTTTGATTTTTCAGGAATAAGTAATAAGTATAATAATTACAACTATCATTTGGAAGATTCTATGCTAAACATTTTATGTGGATGATATATTTAAAGTGTGCATTAGAATGAGTCCAAATGTCTGAATATAAGAAATAAGACCTTTTTCTTCCTAACACCTTAATCCTTCTGTACGTTCTCTGCTATCTGCCCAACACCTGGAAAGGTAACTGATGAATGAATTAATGATCAAATGAATATCTTTTAGCACTATTGCAGTTTACATTATTTTTCTCCCCATTTACCTCCTAGAATTTTGCATCTTTTATTGAAAAATATGATTTGTTTTCCATTTCTTCCCAGCCTACACCAGACCACTCTAGTCATCACATACAGTGATAGCTTTTACAACATTTGAAACTTTAAGTGGGCCATTTTCCCCCTACTGCCAATAAGTATGTTCCTACTAAATCCATTTATCAGTTCTATGATGAGCATAAAGATGACTGGGAAGATGAGTAATAATAGTAGGCAAGCTGATCTACCTCAAATTATTTAAAATTTCTAAATATGCTGTGCTTTTCTTTTACACAAAAGATTATAGGGTGACAGAACCAGTACATTAAATTTGGAAAGGCAGCTCAGTGATACAGCGGTAGCCAGTTGAGTCCACAGTGCAACTTTCCCATAAGCCTACCCTATAATCAATTACATATTTCCTTAAAGTCTAAATTACTGGAGAGAGAAGTGTCTGTTAATCTGATTAAATTATGATCATTTCCTCTAACCATTCAGCAGCTTAAAGGAAAAACAGCAGTATCCTTTTTAAAGTAGACATACCAAAAATTTTTCCTACACTTCTCTTTAATTTCAAACTCTTAGTGATTTTATCTTATGTTTTTTTGAGACAGAGTCTCACCCATTCACCCAGGCTGGAGTGCAGTGGCATCATCATGGCTCATTGCAGCCTTGAGTTCCTGGGGTCAGGTGATCCTCCCACTTCAGCCTCCTGAGCTGCTGAGACTACAGGCACATGCCACTATGCCTGGCTAACTTTTTTTGTATTTTTTTGTAGAGATAAGGTTTCGCTATGTTGTCCAGGCTCCTGGTAAAATCACTAAGAGAGTACATTTCAAATGTCCTCACCAGAAAAAATAAGTATTTGAAGTGATGGATATGTTAATTGGTTGATTTAATTATTCTGCATTGTATTCATAAATCATAACATAACTTTGTAACCCATAAATAAATGCCACTTTAATTTTTCAATGTGAAAAAAATTAATAAATGCATGTATGTCTGATCAAAAAAAAATAAAAAAAATAAAAAAAAATTTCAAACTCTTTTGTTTTTCATGAATTAGAATAAAAATGAATAAGATTGCAATTCAAGCACAGCATTCTGAATTCTCCCCTCTCAATACTCTCTACTTTCCAAAACAGTTCAAAAGACAACATACTAATCCAACATCACAAAGCATTTTCTCATGTGCTATTGAGAAAAACTTATCACACAAATCTAGTTTAATCTTTGATGTCCTACTAATTATTTCTTCTAAGAAGCTACTTTCTATATTTGAGAACATTTGTTACTTCCAGAATCCTATTGTGATAAAATACACAAACAACAGAAGTATAATGGAGGCAAGGGAGATATTGAAGCCTAATCTGAGAAATAATGCTTTTCATAGTTAGCAGGATAATGGAGTTGAAAGCAGTTAAGAGGAGAATAGAAAGGGACAGCTGACTCCTCCTGAGATGCCAATTTATAGTGTTTTTCTCTTATCACTTTTGAAGTGAGGCAAACATCAGACGTTCTCAGATGGCACTGGCAGTATAGAAGCAAGTTTTAGGTTGAAAACAAAAACGAATTTGATCACAACCATCTAGGATTTTTCAAACTACTGCTTTGATACAATCGGTAGGATAAATAAGGAGTAAATGAACATAAATGTCTCTTGTAATAACTGCTAAATAGTTATTTTTATACCACTCTGTAATTTCTAATTATGCCATAGGAACAAAGGCATACTATGGCAACCATAAAAACAAACCTCTTAGATCTCCTACAGTTAGGAACATAATTGCCAAACAGAGCTAGCTGCTGCATTCTGAAACCACTCACTGTTTGTGATCCGGCATGCTTCCCATGGGCTCTTCCCAGCCAATGACTAAGACCATCACTGCAAGATCCGGGAGTTCACTGATGGGAAGACCCTGTTAGCCTTGCTGAAACTGTCCTAAAACTATGCTGCAGTCTAAGACCTTCCTTCCACTCTTTCTCCCATCCTTCCTTCATCCTTGCCCTCTCTCTTTCAGAGATATCAGACCTGCATCATGGTCTGAAAGTTCTTCTAGTCTCTTCTGGCTCTCTCCCCAATAAATATCTCTTCACATCTAATCCTATTTTGGCACCTGCTACTCAGACAACTGTTACCTACACCTATGCCTTACACCAAAGAAAATTTGGGCAGATCCATTTATAAACAATCACACTTTAAAGTAACTGGATAAATATATAAAGCAAGCAAGATAATCTTCTTTGCCTCTAATTATGCCTTAATTTATGTTTTGTAAGTTCAGATTTCTGTTTATTGGTTTTCACTCATATACTATTCTCCTAATATCTCCAATCCCTAATACACAGATACCTTGCCCCTATTAAACTAAAAAAAAAAATCTTCAATTTATTTTAAAATTTTAATTAAAAGGGCAAGTTTCTCAGGTGGCTTTGAATAAACCAGTGCAGAGGCCTATATAACTGATATAGAAAGTTATTTCTCATTCTTTCCTATTTTGGAAATGGGGGAAAGATGTGTGGCTTGTTACCAAACCCCTTTCTGCTTTGGGCTACACAACCACTAGATATTTTCCAGCCTCCCTTGCAGCTAGGCATGACCATGAGACTGAGTTTCAGCCAGAGAAATGTGAGTAGAAATTAAGGGCACCATTTCCACACCTGGCTCATAAAAACCTCCCCATGTGATGTTCTTTATCCTTTTATGATCACTGCCAACAAGCACAGGAAATGTGAAAACCATATGATGAAGATGAAAGAGTGACCATACCATGCAAGGATGGGTCACTGAATTGCCAACTAAACAAGAGCTGCCTGACCTGGAACACCTGAACTGTCATGTAAACAAGAAATAAACTTACTGCATTAAGCCTCTGAGATTCAGTTCTGAGCTTGTTGCAGCAGCTGGCATTACCTTAATATATAGTTTTGCAGCACAAGTATTCTCAACAGGTTCATAGTAAAGACTGCTCCTACAGGGTAGTGATGATAAGGGTATGGCAGATGGTTCTGTTAACAACAAAGCCAGTCTCCCAAAAGATGGGGTCTTCCCCTTGTTTGGTGTCATGAAGCCAATACACAAAACTAAAAGTGAGTGTCCAGCAGTGCAGACTTCATTCAATGGCCATGGAACTAAGAAGTAGGAGCAGGGCTCACAAATAAGCTTCTCAACTAGTGAGGAGTTTAAAATATAGGGTTTCTCTAATGAAGGGGTTGGATATTAAAAGCAAAGGGTTTAAGTGGTAGAATAGAAAACTTCTTAGAACCAGAGTGCTGCCTTTCCTCTTTGTCATTTTATGGCTTCTTCTGGTCATTGTCATGGCAATTGTAACCTCATGGTGCTGGTGGGAGTGTCATTTTGCATGAAAATGAGATTATAATGAAGCTTGAGGTGTTTCTGAGGTCTTTAGGTTGGCTATCTTGGTTCTAACCAGTCTCAGCTGGTCTGGTTACAAAGGGAGCTTTTTATCACAGCCATCTTGTTTCTTAAAGATAAACAGAGTTAGGATAGGGTGGAATTTCAATTCTGTTGACATTCAATTCTGTTGACATTACACCAGGTAACAGTTCCAAAGATGGCTACCAAAAGTTTGTTTAAACATGCCACTCCTCCTTTCAAGAAGTAGTTTATTTCCCCTTCTCCTTGAATATGCAAGATCCTATGACTTGTTTTGACCAATATAAAACAGTAGAAGTGTCCTATACCACTTGAAGCCTAACCTTTAAAAGCCCAAACAGCCTTTTTTTTTTTTTTTGGGGGGATGGAGTCTTGCTCTGTCGCCCAGGCTGGAGTGCAGTGGTGCAATCTCGGCTCACTGCAAGCTCCGCCTCCCGGATTCACACCATTCTCCTGCCTCAGCCTCTCGAGTAGCTGGGACTACAGGTGCCCGCCACCATGCCTGGCTAATTTTTTGTATTTTTAGTAGAGGCAGGGTTTCACCGCATTAGCCAGGATGGTATTGATCTCCTGACCTCGTGATCCGCCCACCTCGGCCTCCCAAAGACAGCTTTTAATTTTAGTTTCATGAAATCCAGTGTTCATGCTGTAAGGAAGCACAGTCTCTCCTAAAGACAGGGACCACTTGAAGGGACCCTAGAGGACAAGATGCCACATGGAGGATGAGGCCACATGGAAAAGACTCAAGGTACCACAGCCAACTGCCAGCTTCAAGTACCCAGGCCTTACCGAGACAGCCTTCTTTCCAGCCTAGCCACGTGAGTGACTGAACGGTCTAGACAACTACAGAATCACAATACACAATGAACTGTTATTTTAAATGACTAAATTGTTACAGGTTTTGCCAGGGAAAGGGGTATGGAGGAATGATTGTCACACCATAGGAGATAACAGATACATTGTTGTTTTTATTAAAGAAGTAAACAATTTACAGTAAGAGATACTCTGAGAAGTGATATTCCCTCTATTGGGTTTTCAACTTTGAAATTCCAAAATATTAATATGTTCTCCATCAAATAAATAAATGCCAAATAAGCATCTTTACCTGGTAACAAATATGCCCCAATTTCTACACAAAACATACAAATAGTATATTTTTGCTAAAATAAAGGTAAACTCACATAGAAATGGGTGAAAACTGAAAATATCCCTTTCATGCTTCTTTCACAGCTCCAAAACACTCCCCTTCCTAGAAGCAACTGCTGAGGACATTTTTGTTTTTGGTGTGTTTTAGTTAGTCATCCAGGTTTTTGCCTATGAAATATCTGTGTGTTTGTATATGTATGTAGCTTTCTGTATTTGAATATTTGAATCAGACTGTACATGTTCTTTTGCAACTCATAGAATTCATTTTTGAAGGAACAAATATTCCATGAGAGACTATATCAAGGGACATTATTTTTTCATACCTGTGATTTCTTTTTGCCAAGTCCACATTTAGTAGCTTATCTCTGCTAGGACCAAGAGTGTGCCACCAACTATTTCCCTCCTTTGATTTAAGTATACTGTATAACAAGAGTTTTGGAAATGCAGACAATCATTCCCACAGAGAAGTTTCTTATCTCTTTGATTCTGAGGCATTTTCATTGCACACATACTTGTTTTTCAGGTTTATGTTTTGACTATTTCTCAATAGTCTTCAATCAAGAAAAAATGGTGATGGAGAGATAAAGCTTTGATGTTCACATTATCAACTTATTGCAAACAAAGATTGTGAGGGCACTAGTAATCTTTTGCTGTCTCAAAATTGTAACATAGTCCCAAGCTTTGGAAGGGGAGAATGAGATACACATGAACATGTATACAAACTTTTCTCCTTGTTTGTATCTCTTTGTTCCCAGATTCTTGAGTCAGTCAACTTTGAAAAAGCTAATAGCCACATAGAGGAATTTCTCGGATCAAAACAGCCAGGTTTCTTGAATGCCAGACATCTTTAAAGATGGTACTTTAATTCTAGAAGAAAATGCACATGGTCTTCTTTGAATACCTAGAGATAAATACCATGCCCTAAGGTGTTCGCAGTGCACAAACTTAAGAAGAAAGGGATTCTGTATTTAGACAATGGATGAAAATAGACTTTTTCATTTCATTAACAAAATATGAAGTAGGATATCTTTGTATCTGGTTTCAACAGCATATGTATCTTCTTTCAACCAACAATATAGAATATGTGCATTTGTGAGAGAATTCCACCGAGTTGAATGCCCTTCAGTATCAGGCAATGGCCTGGTTGAGACAGACAATTTTCATTTCATGAGAGCAATATACTTAGCACGATGTTTCTTCAGTTATTGGTACATATCCCTTTGGTGTATTTGACAGTATCAAGAAGCAACTGATAATAATAACAACTGTAGCAGAGTATATCTCCTAAGATGGTCTAAATAGTATCTCTTACCTCACATAATCTTATGATACAACTCCATCCATTAAAACATGAGATCTGTATTCCCTCTTCTGGAAACTGGCTGGACTTTTGTGACTGGTCAAAGATATAGGGTACGGTGGAAGAGATGTTGCACGACTTCTGAGGCTAGCTTCTGCCTGGCAGCTGGACAATCACGCTTTGAACCCTGAACCTTTACATATGCAAGATAATGGCCCCAAAGCAGCAATGCTGTGAGAAAGTCCAAAACAGCCCACCCATGAGAACAAATGAAAAGCCCAGAAACATCATGAAGAGAAATGTCCAGTCAGCTCCCAGCTACTCCAGTCCCTCATTGTTCCAGCTACAGTTCCTCAAACCAGAATCATCCAGTCAAGCCCTTCCCAAACTCCTGACCCACAAAAAGCATGAGAGAGAATAAAATGGTTACTCCTGTTCTAAGTCACAGGGTTTCAGGGTGCCTTGTTACAAAGCAGTACATAACTAGAACAATACCTAATATTTATTGAGCTATAGAATTGAGTATATAATATTTTATTCAATTTATTAAACACATAGTATTTGTGTAGTCAGGATTCAAGGATTTTAGATGTATTAATTTATTAATTCATTTAATGCTTTTATTAAACTCCTGTGAGGTAGGTATAATTACTCTATTTCAAAGATAAGAAAACTGGAGCAAAGAGTGCTTTTGTAACGTTTCCAAAGTCATAGTAGTAGATGGCAAAGGAAGGGTTTACCTCTGAACATCTAGCTCCTGAGTCAATACTTTATTGTATTATTTCTTTATTATTATTATATATTTAGAATTGCCATTGATGTATGTATTTATATATCACATATATTCATATCAACATGCATCTGTATCAACCACAGTTATATTATTGGATAGAATATAAATATTCAGAACTTTAAGATAACACACAAGACTTCAGAGAAATATCTGCCTGAAGCTATTCATCCAGACTCTCTGGAAATCATGCCTCTTAAAGCATTTCCTGAAAAAGTGTTTTCATTTTGTTCTGTTTTGTTATCACAGACTTGGCATTTCACTGAGAGTCATTACATGAAATTGTGATATGGAAACTACTTCTACATAATCAGTCAGAAGCAATATTGTAGATTTCTAACAAGGCATTAGAAAAAAACACCTGTTAGAATTTGTATTATGATAATGCACACAACATCTAGACACTAAAATATTGTGCCTTTTTGAGGCACTTTTCTGCAATGAATTTTCTTGTCTGGTTTCTCCCACTTCAGGCTTTAAAATATTCACTGTAGATGGAATCCAAAGTATCAGAGTATAGAAATACCTAGAAGGGTTATTTATCTTGGGAATACATATTTAAAAGTAGTGATTAAGAATTACTTGTATTGTATTGAAAGCAACAGAGAGTTTAACATACCAATTATTTATAACAAATTCTAAAGACTATGCAGCAGTACCCAAATCTTTAGTTCATCCTTACCACTGAGTTGATGATAAACCATAACTTTTATGGCTAGAACATGACCTCAGAAGTGGAACCATCTGCATCTTCTCAGATGGGCATTTGTTTCATAAACAGGATCACATCTCACATTTGTGGAGCCCAAGGTACAAGTACAAATGAAGACCTATATACCATGTATCTAAATATGGAAAAATTATCACTTATGCTGCACCTACAGACTGGCCAGCATTTCCACCCAGGGACCTCATAGCTATTTTGGGGAGGTCACCATGAGGATTCAGGGGCTAACAGAGTCACATTCTCATTTGGTTTTTAGCCCTGCTGCCTATGAGCATGAGAGGCAATACAGATCTACTGGGGCAGGGCACCTATTTCCCTACCACTTATATTTGCTCACTAAACTTATGAAAATTTGCTGTTGTTAGGCAATCTGCAATGGTTTTATACATCTACAATCTGTAAATTCTTTCAAATTCCACCCATCAAAAGGTCGACTGTAATTCCTTTCCCCTTGAATATGATCCAATCATGATGACTTGGTTCCAGTAAGAACAATGTTATACAAGTAAACTCTGTATAACTTTCAAGGCTAGTTTAAAGGAAGCAGTGACATAACTTCCAGCTGGATCCCCTGCCTTTCGTGTGTGTGTGCGTGCACGTGTGTGTGTGTGTGTCCCACTGACTCTTGGAAATCATAGCCTTAGAGAGGTCGTGCATAGGTGTTGCAGGTGACAGCCCCAACTGAGACACCAGGCTGTGGCCAGCATCACCACCAGACAGACATGTGAGTGAAGGAGGCTTCCGACTATTGCAGCCCAACTGATCCTGAGTGTAACAGAGACAAGCTCTTCCCACCAAGCTAACTCTGCTCAAATTTCGGATTTGCAAGCAAAACAAATGTTGTTTTAAACCCTTGATTTGGAGGTGGTTAAGCAGCAATAGATGCCCACAATGCAAAGTTAAATACTGCTTTTCCTAATGGCATGTTATAATGTAAAATACCCCAGATTTCTAAGTCAGAAGATCTGAGAATTTGAATCAAAACTCCAACATTTACTAGTGTGTGGATATACGTCACTTATTTTAGCTTTTGTTTTCTCATTGATGTGACAGAACAACCCTCCCTCAGAGATATCAAGAGTATTCAAAAGGGAAGTGTATGTGGAAGAATGGAATTCAGGACACTTCACATTTTGTAAATGTTTATTGAATCCGTATCTCACCATTCCAGATACTTACTCTTTGTTCTTTCTCTATCTCTATCACTTTTCCATAAGGGCTGAGAAATGTGGAAGTTATGCCTGCCACATCTGTATCTAAAAGTGTGAATAAACTATATTTTATTTTTAAACTGAGAAATTACTAGTAGATAATTATTCAGATCATTACCCGATGAACCATTCAAAGAAGAAATTCAATACTGACAGGTTTTCCTTCTGGAAGTAATTGAAGACCCCAGAAAGAACAATATTATGTGTTCCACTGAGAAAGTGCACATTGATTCATCTTGCATATATGTCTTCTCCCTGAAATGTATGCCTAAGGGAGGAAAATGCTCTCGATTAATGCCTCCCACTTCTTGATTCTGTAACCTACTCATGCTATAATGTTAGAATGCTCTGCATCCTAAAGGATTATTCAAAAACAGAATCTGACTTGAAAGGCTGACTTTTCTAGAAGCTAAACTTCAGAGATACTAAGTCTTATTTTTTTTTAATTTTCTCTTAATGTTTTCTAAATGGCATCAGAAGATGAATTTCAAAGAACTATAATTGATTTAAGATTTCACTTACCAAACAAACACAGTAAAAGATGATATCAAACATCTGCAGTTTTCAATCACATAGCTTGCAAAGAAGCACAAAATGGTTTTAGTGAAGTGCATAATTTGCCATCCTTGCCATCAAAGGTAATTTTAAATACATAATTCACAATGCCCATTGACAGCAGGTCTCTCTTGTTGGGTATTAATCTGCCAGGATGAGTCTTGAAACATCAATGTCTCTCAATTAAAAGCATAAACTTTAAAAATGAGAAATAAAATCATGGTGGTATGAACAGGGCACAGGTGGGTAATTGACAAGCCTACATAATGTGGAAAAATCATAGGTTAGAGGAAAAGTCATAACAATAATATAAAGCTTTGGATTTGCACAGCCACTTCCCCTGAAGAGATCAAAGCCCCTTATATACATTATCTCATTAATCCCCCTGCTACCTGCTGCTTTGGCAATGTCAGGGCAGACACCCATCAGTGACGATTCTGTGGCCATCAGTGTCCTGTGTAGTAGCCTATTGTGAACCCTATTACTTTCATTCTCTTTTCTGTAATAAAGTGTGAGATTAGCGTTCGAGTCACAGCTGGAGATGCAAGGCAGCATCAGTTCTTAAACCAATTTATCCCTTTCCCCAACTTGTCACACTACACAGATAACTACCTAAAATATTTCCATCGACAGGTACGCTATTAATGGGCTGTAACTGTGTCTCTGAAAGAGAGTTCAAAGACATCAAAAACATCTGTAACTACTAATTAGAGACTCGCTTAACTACATGAGATTATTTCGGAAAGCAGGTTATCTGTGGGACTCATTTGTTGCTCAACACCCCAGACATTTCAGACATTTGATTTTTTTCAACGTTCTCTTCCCACCTCCTGTTAGAAAGATTACATGCCTGTTACAGTGCATGTATGTGTAGATTCATGAAAAGCAAGAAACAAAAAACACTATTTTGCTATCATGCATTCTAACATTTCTGAAAACCAGATCACCAAAATCTTATTTTATTTCCCTTTATTTATTGTATTTCAGAAAAAATAAACCTCTGTGAAATATAACTGTTTTTCAAATGCTACTCACTCATAGTTTGTCAATAAAATTGTCAAACTACAACTCATCTTTCTTGAGGAAGAAAAAAGTACGTTGGTTTAGTATCCTATTTCTATGACATATAAACCTTCATGTATGCTAATAGTTTTACTACAGTGGAATATTTGATTGGGTATTTCTTTGATAATCAATCCAAGGATTATACCTGCCACCTCAAATTTTCTTTGAGAATAAAATTCAAAACCTATGTGTGCATTGAAATTGTAAATCAATGGCTTCACATCTAAATATAATTAATTATTAAGAAACATAACCAATGTTTTAATTTCCTAGAAGGAATACACCTTGATTCTAGGGTATGTAGCCAAAGAAGGGTCACATGAAAACTTTCAGATTATGCCTGCATAGAACTACTACCTTGAATTTTTGTACAAAATAAAATGATTGGTATCCATGTGAGCTATAACAACGCCCACATTTTGGGAGAAATTTTACTTTCCTATGTAGATCCATTATGAAAAAGTTGAAGAAGCATTTAAAATGGTGATGACTAAGTCTGGGTACTCACTGATTTTATTACTTAACATGCTATTGCAAGTATTGTATTTAAACTAAAATTGTATTGCTCCATTTATTGAATAGGGAGTACTTTCCCAGTTATTTTTGTCACCTCTGTCAAAGAACAGTTCGCTGTAAGTGTGTGGCTTTATTTCTGTTTTCTCTGTTCTGTTCCGTTGGTCTGTATGTCTGTTTTTGTACCAGTACCATGCTGTTTTGGTTATGGTAACCTTATAGTACAGCCTGAAATTGGGTAATGTGATGCTTCCAGCTTTGTTCTTTTTGCTTAGGATTGCTTTGGCAGTTTGGGCTCTTATTTGGCTCCATATGAATTTTAGAATTTTTTTCTAATTCTGTGAAAAGTAGTATTGGTAGTTTGATAGGGATACTTTTCACCTGATACAAAAATTAACTCAAAATGGATGAAAGATTTA
This sequence comes from Chlorocebus sabaeus, assembly GCF_047675955.1. Taxonomy (NCBI): domain Eukaryota; kingdom Metazoa; phylum Chordata; class Mammalia; order Primates; family Cercopithecidae; genus Chlorocebus; species Chlorocebus sabaeus. The sequence continues at coordinate 68,157,958 of NC_132918.1, forward strand.
AATTAAGACCTTAAACTATAAGAATACTAGAAGAAAAGCTAGGAAACACCATTCTGGAGGATGGCGTTGGGAAATAATTTGTAACTAAGTCCTCAACAGCAATTGCAACAAACACAAAAACTGACTAGTGAAATCTAATTAAAGAGCTTCTGCACAGCAAGGGAAAAGAGCAATAAACAGAAAACCTACAGAATGGGAGAAAATATTCGCAAACTGTGCTTCTGACAGAGATCTAATAACCAGTATCTATAAGGAACTTAATTAAAGAAGCAAAAAACAACCCCATAAAAAGCAGGCAAAAGATACAAACAGACACTTCTCAAAAGAAGGCATACATGTGCCAACAAACATATGAAAAAATGTTCACCATCACTAATTGTCAGAGAAATGCAAATCAATCCACAATGAGATACTATCTCACACCAGTCAGAATGGCTATTATTAAAAAGTCAAAAAACAATAGACGCTGGTGAGGCTGTGGAGAAAAGAAAACAATTATACACTGTTGGTGGAAATATAAATTAGTTTAGCCACTGTGGAAAACAGTTTCAATATTTCTCAAAGAACTTAAAACCTAGAACTACCACTAGACCCAGCAATCCCACTACTGGGTATATACACAACAGAATATAAATTATTCTACTAAAAAGACACAGGCACTCATACATTCCTTGTAGCACTATTCACAATAGCAAAGACAAGGAATCAACCTAGATGCCCGTCAATGGTGGACCAAATAAAATGTTGTACACATATACTATAGAATACTATGCAACCACCAAAATAAAAAGAACAATATCATGTCCTTTGCAGCAACATGGATGAAGCTGGAGGTCATTAAGTGAATTAATGCAGGAACAGAAAACCAAATACCACTTGTTATCACTTATAATTGAGAACTAAACAATGGATATTTATGGGCATAAAGACGGCAACAATAGACATTGGGAACTATCAGAGATGGGAGGGGGAAGAGAGAAAAGGCTTTAAAACTAACTATTGGGTACTATGCTAAGTACCTGGATAATGGGTTCATTTGTACCCTAAACCTCAGCATCATGCAATATACCCAGATGATAAACCTACACACATGCTTCCTGAATCTAAACGTTGAAATTATAAAACAAATTAAAATAATAAAAAAATCATTTGAAAATAAAAGTAAAAATAAAAATAAAGGAACTGTATTGCTTTTACAAAAGGCTGGGTTAAGGCTAGGCTGCCCCATCTGCCTGCCAGGTTCAGCTACTAGTCTTTAAGACCCCTGTACTCTAAGTGTGGTCCTGGGCATCGTTTTAGGTTTATTAGAGATGCAGGATCTAAGGCACTACTGAATATAAATCCCCAACCTAATGGATCAGAATCTACATTTTCCATGATCCCAAAATTACTCCTAAAATTCGAGGAAGCACTAAGTTGAAATATTATCAGAAACCTAAAACACAAAATTAAAGAGACTATCTTAACATAACGGAAGTTTCTGTAGCGAAGTAACATATTTGGTCCAATCTATTTTCACCCATCAGATCACCAGCACTACTACTCCTTGTTGCCTGTTCTCCATTTTCAAAATGTGCCTTGTTCTGTTAGGTAAATGAAACATAAACAGAGCAAAAAGGTCTGTTGTTGGTCCCTTTTTGGACTTTCAACAATGACATTTTCTGTCACAAAAATCAATAAGGGAGACTTTGGATTATACAAAGCGGGAAAGGAAAGCAAACGCAGAACTTGGGGGTCCCAGTTCTCCTTTGCTTCAGATACTGTCCAGTTTTACTCTTCTTCATTTTAATTAATTGGCTTACCCTCCTCCGGTGTGACATGCTAGTGTCATAAATTGAAATGAAATGCATTTAAACTTCTTTCTGCTTCAATAAAAAAATAAACTTTTTTTATTGTCCTCATGTCATTTTGCTATGAAAATGTCCCTACCCAGCACTTTGGGAGGCTGAGGCAGGCAGATCACGAGGTCAGGAGATCAAGACCATTCTGGCTAACACAGTGAAACCCCGTCTCTACTAAAAATACAAAAACTTAGTTGGGCATGGTGGCGTGCGCCTATAATCACAGCTACTCGGAAGACTGATGCAGGAGAATCACTTGAACCTGGGAGGCTGAGGTTGCAGTGAGCCAAGATTATGCCATTCCACTCCAGCCAGGGAAACAGAGTGAGACTCCATCTCGAAAAAAGAAAAAAGAAAAAAAATAAAAAAGGAAAGAAATAAATAAAATGTCACTGAACCCTTCTAAATTATAATCTAGGCAGAAGCTATAAGTAAAGACCATCATTTTTTCTGGATGTGAATGAATTCATAGAGACATTTCACAGAAGACTCCGATTGATACTGGAACACAGAGTCAATAACAAACTGAAAAGCTCCATTGGAGTAAGAAGGATCCTCCATGGCATCCCAAATCATCCATGCAGAATTTTGACCAACATAGCTTCAGATGACAGGAAATAATTTCAAATATTGAGTTTTCTCATCAGAGGTTTTTTAGAACTATGTTTTAGGGAATTTTTAGTATTAACAATCAACTTTGTGTAATATTTGGAATATGTCTCCAAGTTACAAAGGTTATGGTTAATTCACAAATCGCCAATACTATTGGCTCTATTCTTTTCATGGTGTCACAGATCACAAGCAGTCTTCAGGGTGGCAATTTTCAAAATTCCATAGTTATTCCACTTCAGCCTAAGAAACTTCAATATTATTTTTATAATTTTGTTCTGGTCATCAATTGTTATTTAACAACTCAAAAACTAAATGAGATTTTTTTTAAAGAAAACACGCATTTTATTATGCTCACAGCTTCTGTGAGACTTAGGAATTAAGATAGCACATATCAGGGATGGTTTTTCTCTGTGCTATGATGCTTGTGGCCTCAGATGAGAAGACTCATACAGTTGGGGGTGACTCAAATGGATGTGGATGGAATCCCAGAGTCTGAGCTGAAAATGTTTGACTGAGTCGATCAGCTACAATCCCTATACATGGCCTCTCCATGTGGCTTGGACTCTCATGCAGTCTAATGGTGTGAAGAGAGTCAGTCTTTTTACCCTAGTATGCTCAGCCTCACGAGTAACTGTTCCAAAGAACAGAGTGGAAGTTTCATGGTCCCCTTTTATGGTCCAGCCTCAGTGATACTGTATTGGTTGAAGTGGTCGCAAATTTTCCCAGACTCAAGGAGAAGGGACACAAACATTAACCTCAAAACTCAATGGAAATACTGTCAAAGAAATATGAAGCAGTATTTTAAAGGTGTCACATATCTACCAGTTTTAAGGGCAATAGTTTCATTCAATAAATGATTTTAAAATTAAAATCATTAGTCAAATCCAATACAGAAGGTCTTGACTGAAGGAAAATAATATGCTAAATGTTTGTTTTCTACTTGTAACTTGAACCAAGTTGTATGCAATTCTCTTAAATCGAATCCCAATATTCTTAGCACTATATTGAAGAGGCCTTTCCTTGTTAATAAGAATAAATTCTTATGTCCCACCTCAAAGCTCTACAAAACGTACAAAGACACACCATCTTTAAGAGAATATTTATCTACTGAAGTCACTGTGGACACCCTGAAAGACAAATTGTCTGAATAAAATAATTTATTTATGAATATTTAAATTGTTCATTGCCCAGACATAGTAAGATAAATTATCTTCATTCTCTGCATCATGTTACTGCCCTCAATTACTCTTATAGAATAAAATAGAATTTTAAAATGCATTCAATCAGGAAAAGAAAGTATAAAAACTATGAGAGTAAGCTCTCCTCAAACAGCAAAAGCACGTAGGAAGTCAGTAACATTTCTCAAGGTGAAAATGAGAAGTAGAGAAGTTCCCTCTATAAGGAGAGGCAGGAATTTCATTGCTGGAAAGAAACATAATGAACAGTACATGGGGAATTTGTGAACCATTCAAAGATGGATACACTGCAACATAAAGATCTGAATAAAAAGTTGAGGCATTAATTGAAAAAACTCTGGGGAGCAACTGAGGCAAGATAGCAACAACAGTTAGATGTTCATGCTGCCTTCCCCAGTCCTAGGGCCAGCACTTCTAAAGCACTCAATGGACCCACTGCTCAGGAGACACCAGGAGAGGATCACTGAGGACGGTCCAAGGGGCTGATGGGTCACGAAGCTTAGGAGACAGAGAGTTACTTATTTATGACAAGCATAAAAGTTTGAAGTGCTTTTATTTGGGCATTTGAATTTCTAACAATAGGAAGAAAGGTTTCCCTTAAATTTGGGGATTATGAGGATAAAAGTATGGCACCAGAATTCCATATGATGATGAACTAAGAAATGATGTTTCCTCAACAAGGAAGATAAGAAAACCTACTTTGGAGCAGTAGGAGATGGTTCATGTAATTCTAAGATTGCAAACTAAGTGTACACATAGACATTTAATGTATATACACATTCAAATCTCCATTTTCAGTACAGTGTTGAAAGCATATGCTTTAATCTAATGTAAAAAAAAGAGTTTTAATTATTATTTTTTAAAAGGCTATGCTTTATCTTGGTGTGGACCTGTGTGTGTATGTATGCATATGTGTGTTAGACAGGTAAGTTAATTATTTTTAAATGCATATTTTAGAAAATGTGCTTTTTAAATTAAGCTATTCTATCAGTTGTTGTTTTCTTTAAACAACAGCAACAAAAAAGACTAGCCCTATATGATCAGTTATTTCTGATTAGGCATCAGCCCACACCATCAGGTACCATGATGGACAAAGTCTTTTTCAAGAGGGCATTTATTCCTCTCTAAATTTTTCCAGCTAAAAAATATAAAGACTTTGATGAAACTAGAATTGAAGTGAGGTGGTTAATGATTCATTATTAAGTTAGTTTCTATAGAAAGTAATCAAACAAAGCATATTCTTTTTAATTTTAAATTTTCTTTTAAAAATATTTTATTTTAGATTCAAAGGGTATGTGCACAGGTTTGTTACATATATATGTTTTATAATGGTGAGGTTTGGGCTTCTAGCATACCTATCACCTAAATAATGACTATTATACCCAAGAGGTAATTTTTTTAACCCTCACCCAGTGTCTATAATTTTCATTTTTATATCTAGTATACCCATTGTTTAGCTCCCCATATGAGAACATGTAGTATTTGATTTTTGTAAATTTTCTTGTAAAAACTCGAACAAGGAATCACGATCCATGAAGCATGAATTCAATATGATGTCATTGATTTAAGTTCTTTAATAACAAACCAAGTATAATTTTGCAAAGAAAAAAAATCACATATTAGTTCTCAGCTTTGCTTCACATGTATTCATGGAAAGACGCTTAACTGGAAGTATAGCAATAAAAAAGGAAATAAATTAAACACCAAGGATATGTTGTTACAGAAGACCTATTAGTTCCACCGTTATACTTGTTCATGCCACAGCAGCTTGTCAAATGGTAAAAACAAGAGTGAGGGAAAATGGCTTGATGATAAACAATTGGATTGATGGACTATATCAACTACTTATTTGGATGCCGAGTGAACCAGCTTAAAAAAACTTGTGAGGAGCAAAATACTCCCCTTCAACTTATGCTTTTGAAGCCATTGTATATGTATGTATACATACACATATATATACACACAGACACGTATACACACACACACACATATATATACATACACACATATATATGAATATAAATGATTATCAGGTCAAAATTGCTACAAGATTAATCATTTCAACATCATCCAAATCTTATTCTCATGGTTTGTCATAAAAGGGTACCTATTGCAATAAGGGCCACTGGGATCAAAGACATGAGTTAGATGCCAAGGAGAGGACTAGGCCATGCTACACTGTCTAATAGCTCAAAAAGAAAGACTAGATTGTTAACTCCATGAGGCTTGAGAACAAACTTTTTGTTTGCTTGCTTTGTTTGTACCAATTTGTGAGGGGAAAACTGAAAATAAAGCTCACCTAATTAAATACTAGTATTTGACTCCATTCTCTATTTATTATTCTTAACCAATCATATAGATATTTGACTGACAACTTTCCCTCCAGTCCATGAAGCTAGATGCTCCTCACTATCTCACATCTGAAGGTACTAGAAGGAGGGGTTAGTACCAAATAAATGGCTCTTTTAAGGCTTCTGGTCTATACTACCCCAACTCAACTTCTGACCACAAATTCCTAAAAATTTCCTACTTACTCATAACTTCAAGTAAAATACCTTTTTTCCTCAACATTAGCCATACTTCCAGTCCTTTAACTCCTTCATATTCTTCTAGGCTATCAGTTCTGTCATAGCTTCTCTTCCTCTCATGTAAGTCTTGACCCCATGGCTAATTATCTGAACCGCACTTTCACCAGCACTGTTAGTTTTCTCCTACCCCAATGCCTTCTGAGAAATTGGTCATATGAAGTTCAACTTTAGAACAATGTAAAATTCAAGTGTTGGACACCAACTTCAGTCTAGATAATGATGTACTAGATAATCCCAATACTGTGTCAAATGGCACCTTCATAAATTCCCATTCTCTAACGTCAGCTGGGACATAAGTAGCATCGACCAGTTCTTTTACACATTCTTGGTCAGCTTTCTTTCCCATTCCTCTCAATCACCATTACAGACTCACTCAGTCTTTCAACTTGCCTATCCAGTCTAGGCAAAGAATGCGCTTTAAGGAAATTGAAGCGATAATGCATTATCTGGTAAGGAATTGAAATGGTGGAATGAGGAGTTCAGCAAATCCTCTGCCCAAAGCAACGATAAAACTAGATGAATTTGTCAAATACAAAGATTTCAGGACACTAGAAATAGAACAAAGGCATAAAATAAATTGAGTTGTATCTATGCAAGAAAAACCACTGAACCACAGATAAAAGCTTCTTGTGACATTTTAGCCTGGGGTTGTAATATTCCCGTCCTCCATCCCCCTTCCCCACCTTTCCATTTGTGCTCAGCTATGTACTAGAAAGAGGCAAGTCATGGAAATAAGCAGCTTCTTAGACAGGAAGGGTAAGTGCTGACATATTTAGCAGGGCACAGAAAAATCCCCACACGCAGGGGCATGGTCAAAAATAGCAGCAATTTAGGTGAGGATAAGGGCCAATGTTAGTTAGCCTGAGGCATGATTTTAGTTGGGGCAAGCAACAAGCAGACTAGGCAAAAATTTAACAGGAAGGTCCATGAAATGAGGCAGCCAGAGAAGGCCCTGATAAGCTTCCACCTATCCCTGATTGTCTGAAATTAAGTACGCATGTGCAAAGCTGCATATACTCTCAGGAGAGAAGACAACTATCTGCTTGTCCCTAGATGAAGGTGAGGCCTTTTGCAAGCAGAAAGGAAAAGCCAGGAACACTTATTAATCTGTCTGAAATGTAAAAGTGTTCCCCAGCTCACACACAGATTCATGAACAAGAGCAGAAACCTTAGTTGTTCAAGGTGAGTAATCTGACTGATTATTGAAAGACTAAGCAATTCTGACATGAGAGCAACCCTTATGGAGTCAGGCTTAAAAATAAAAATAATAATGAAGAAGAAAACACCTGAGAAGAGATATCAGAGGTCACACACTGTGGAGGAAGAGAGACTCCACAGAATTCACCTAATAACCAATAAACAAGCAAACACAAACAATACCTGGGAAAAAATAAATTCAGGTTTTCTCTATTACAGTATCTAAAATGCTCAGTTTTTAACAAAAACTGATGAGACTGCAAAGAAACACAGAAGTACAATCCATATACAAGAAAAAAGCAGTCAAGAGAAACTGTCTACTAGAGGACCTAGATGTTGGACTTAGCAGTCAAAGATGTTAAACAGCTATTATAAATCAGTTCAAAGAACTAAAGAAAATTATATGTATAAGTTAATAGAAAGTGTGACAACAGTAACTCATTGAGTAGAGAATATCAATAAAAAGATAAAGACTGTGAAAAAAAAGAAAGAGAAAATTCTGGAGTTAAAAAGTATAAAAATTGGCATCTTCAATTTCTACCCTGTGTGAAGAGCTTGGAAATCATCACTTCCATCATCAAAACAAGAAGACAGCAGAAAAACTAAAAGTCAACAACTAGTCTTAAATTTATAAGAGAATTGAGGTCACAGGATGGACTGCTGCCCCAAAGCCTAGAGAAACAGGAGGTCACTGAAAATCACAGCTTACCACCAGCAGAAGCCAAAAAAGCCGGAAACTGGGAGGAACATTAAAAACTGTAATTGACAAATTGCTGCATCCTGAGTATTGACTAGCGTGAGAGTTAAAATTCCCGGGGGAAGCTCACCAGGTTCTCACTCAGAAGATTAGAGACAAATGTCCAAGTACTAAGGAAGGAAGAGAAAGTAAGTTACCCATTTTGAAATATACCAGGAGAGTTCTGTTTTCTGAAACAAAGGCCTCCCCTGAAGTAAAAACTACAGATGTTCCTGAAGTTAGAATGAGGTTATATCCCAATAGACCTATCATAAATTGAAAATATCATAATATGCCTAACTACAAAGCTTGATAGCTTAGCCTAGCTTACCTTAAACATTCTCGGAACACTCACATTAGCCTACAGTTGGGCAAAATTATCTAACACAAACATTATTTTACAATAAAGATTTTAATATCTCATGTAACTTATTGAATATAGTACTGAAAGTGAAAAATAAAATGGTTGTATGGGTACTTTATGTAGTTTCTATTGAATGTGTATTGATTTCACACCATCATAAAGTAAAAAAAAATTATAAGTTAAACCATCAGAAGTTGGTGTATTCGTCTGTTTTCACACTGCTGATAAAGAGATACCCAACACTAGGTAATTTATATTGGAAAAATAGTTTAATGGGCTTACAGTTCCATGTGGCTGGGGAAGCCTCACAATTATGGTGGAAGGCAAGGAGGATCAACTCACATCTTACATGGATGGCAGCAGGCAAAGAGAGCTTGTGAAGGGAAACTCCCCTTTTTAAAACCATCAGATCTTGTGGGATTCATTCACTATCACAAGAACAGGACGGGAAAGACCTGCCCCCATGATTTAATCACCACCTATCACGTCACTCCAACAACACGTAGGAAATCAAGATGAGATTTGGATGGCGACACAGTCAAACCATATCATTCCACCACTGGCCCCTGCCAAATCTCATGTCCTCACATTTCAAAATCAATCATGCCTTCCCAACAGTGCCCCAAAGTCTTAACTCATTTAAGCATTAACTCAAAAGTCCACAACCCAAAGTGTCATCTCAGACAAGGCAAATCCCTTCTGCCTATGAGCCTGTAAAATCAAAAGCAAGTTAGTTACTTCCTAGATACAGAGGCAATACAGGCATTGAGTATATACAGTCATTCCAAATAGGAGAAATTGGCTAAAACAAAAGGGCTACAGGCCCCATGCAAGTTCAAAATTCAGCAAGCAGTCAAATTTTAATGCTCCGAATGGTTTCCTTTGACTCCATGTCTCACATCCAGGTCATGCTGATGCAAGAGGTGGGTTCCCATGGTCTTGGGCAGCTCCAACCCTATGGTTTTACAACTTCCCTCCTGGCTGCTTTCACAGGCTGGCATTGAGTATCTGTGGCTTTTCCAGAAGCAAAGTGCAAGCTGTTGGTGGATCTACTATTCTGGGGTCCAGAGGGCAGTGGTCCTCTTCTCACAGCTCCACTAGGCAGTGCTCTAAGGAGGGACTTGTGTGGATGCTCCAACCCTACATTTCCTTTCTGCGCTACCCTAGCAGAAGTTCTCCACAAGTGCACCACCCCTGCAGCAAACTTTTGCCTGGACATCCAGGCATTTCCATACATCCTCTGAAATTTAGGCAGAGGCTCCCAAACCCCAATTGTTGACTTCCGTGTTCCTACAGGCTCAATATCACATGAAAGCTGCTAAGGCTTGGGGCTTGCACCCTCTGAGGCCATGGCCAAAGCTGTACCTTGATCCCTTTTAGTCACAGCTGGAATGGTTGGGATGCAGGGCACCAATACCTAGACTGCACACAGCAGGGGCCTGGCCCATAATACCATGTTTTCCTCCTAGGCCTCCAGGCCAGTGATGGGAGGGGCTGCCATGAAGACCTCTGACAAGCCCTGGAGACATTTTCCCCATTGTCTTGGGGATTAATATTCAGCTCCTCATTACTTATGCAAATTTCTACAACCAGCTCGAGTTTCTCCTCAGAAATTGAGTTTTTCTTTTCTATCACATTGTCAGGGTGCAAATTTTCCAAACTTTTATGCTATGCTCCCCTTATTAAACTAAATGCCTTTAACAGCACCCAAGTCATCTCTGGAATGATTTGCTACTTTGAATGGTATCTGCTTTCCACCAGATACCTTAAATCATCTCTCTCAAGTTCAAAGTTCCACCAATCTCTAGGGCAGGGACAAAATGCCACCAGTCTATTTGCTAAAACATAACAAGAGTCACCTTCGTTCTTGTTCCCAACCAAGTTCCTTATTTCCACCTGAGACCACCTCACCCTGGATTTCATTATCCACATCATTATCAACATTTTGGTCATAGTCGTTCAACAAGTCTACAGGGAGTTCTAAACTTTGCCACATTTTCCTGTCTTCTTCTGAGGCCTCCAAACTGTTCCAATCTCTGCCTGTTACCCAGTTCGAAAGTCGCTTCCACATTTTGGGGTATCTTTCCAGCAGCACCCCATTCTACTGGTATCAATTTACTGTGTTAGTCTATTTTCACACTACTGATAAAGACATACCCAACACTGGGCAATTTAAAAAAGAAAGAGATTTAATTGGACTTACAGTTCTACATGGCTAGGGAAGCCTCACAATCATGGCAGAAAGCAAGGAGGATCAACTCATATCTTACATGGATGGCAGCAGGCAAATCGAGAGAACTTGTGCAGGGTAACTACTCTTCTTAAAACCATCAGATCTTGTGAGACTCATTCAGTATCATGAGAACAGGATAGGAAAGACCCGCCCCCATAATTCAATCACCTCCCACTGGGTCCCTCCCACAACACATGGGAATTAAAGACGAGATTTGGGTGAGGACAGAGTCAAACCATATCAGTTGGGTATTATCTATACTCTACTAGAACCTTATCTGACATAGGGAAGAGCAGTGAGCTAACCTCAGCCCCCTCTATCATTCCTGTCTCGCATACAGGGATTTTTTAAAAACTGTTAAAAAAAAAAAAAAAACTATTCTAAATGTCACAGTACAGGAACTTTGGCCGAATTTTTTTAATGGAGATCTAATCATAGGATTATAGAAAGCTTCTTCTTTCCAGTATCTTACCATTCCAATATCTTACCACCATATCAACAGGTCTTTTGTACAATAATAATAGATAACAACCGAGAGACCTTCAAGACACAGACTCTAAGAGGAAGTTTCTAGAGAGACTCAAAGACAACAGAAAATACAGTAACAAGGACATCAGAGTACACTGGAAACTTTGACACCTATAGCAATAGCAAACAAACACAGACTAACTTCTAGCCATATAAACATAAAACTTCACACTAAAGGCATATGATTTCAATTCTCAATATATGATACATCACATCTGAATTTCAATAAAAAAAAGTATAAAGTATACTGAAAAACAGAAAAAAAGTACTCTGGAGACATAAAGCCAGCATCAGAAAATAACTCAGATATGGCAGGGATTTTTTTAAATTATCAGGCCAAGAATTAATATGACTATAATTAATATGTGAAAGAATCTAATGGAAAAAGTGGACAAAAAGCAAGAACACATAGATAATACAGGCAGAGACATGAAAACTAAGAAGGACTCAAAAGTAAATGCTAGAAATAAAAACACTACAAGAAAAATGAAGAATGTCTTTCATAGACTTATCAGTAGACTGAACATGACTGATGAAAGAATTAGTGAGTTTAAAGATATGTCACTAGAAACTTCCTAAAGTGAAATGCTAACATAAAATGGAAAAGAAAGAAACAATAGCCAAGAACTGTGGGAAAATTAGAAAAGGTAGACCTTATATGTAGTAGAAATAACAGAAAGAGAAAGAAAAGAGAAGAAGTATTTGAATTAATAATGGCTGAGAATTCTCCAAGATCAGAGTCAGACACCAAAACAGATTCAGGAAGTTCAGAGAACACTCAGAAAGATAAATAGGAAAAAAAAAAAAAAAAAAAAAAAACCTATACCTAGGTATATCATATTCAAACTATAGAAAACAAAAGACAATGAGAAAATCTTGAAAGAAGCCAAAGGCACAAGACAGGGATGCCCTCTCTCACCACTCCTATTCAACATAGTGTTGAAAGTTCTGGCTAGGGCAATCAGGCAAGAGAAAGAAATCAAGGGTATTCAGTTAGGAAAAGAAGAAGTCAAATTGTCCCTCTTTGCAGATGACATGATTGTGTATTTAGAAAACCCCATTGTCTCAGCCCAAAATCTCCTTAAGCTGATAAGCAACTTCAGCAAAGTCTCAGGATACAAAATTAATGTGCAAAAATCACAAGCATTCTTATACACCAGTAACAGACAAACAGAGAGCCAAATCATGAATGAACTTCCATTCACAATTGCTTCAAAGAGAATAAAATACCTAGGAATCCAACTTACAAGGGATGTAAAGGACCTCTTCAAGGAGAACTACAAACCACTGCTCAGTGAAATGAAAGAGGACACAAACAAATGGAAGAACATACCATGCTCATGGATAGGAAGAATCAATATCGTGAAAATGGCCATACTGCCCAAGGTAATTTATAGATTCAATGCCATCCCCATCAAACTACCAATGACTTTCTTCACAGAATTGGAAAAAACTGCTTTAAAGTTCATATGGAACCAAAAAAGAGCCCACATCTCCAAGACAATCCTAAGTCAAAAGAACAAAGCTGGAGGCATCACGCTACCTGACTTCAAACTATACTACAAGGCTACAGTAACCAAAACAGCATGGTACTGGTACCAAAACAGAGATATAGACCAATGGAACAGAACAGAGTCCTCAGAAATAATACCACACATCTACAGCCATCTGATCTTTGACAAACCTGAGAGAAACAAGAAATGGGGAAAGGATTCCCTATTTAATAAATGGTGCTGGGAAAATTGGCTAGCCATAAGTAGAAAGCTGAAACTGGATCCTTTCCTTACTCCTTATACGAAAATTAATTCAAGATGGATTAGAAACTTAAATGTTAGACCTAATACCATAAAAACCCTAGAAGAAAACCTAGGTAGTACCATTCAGGACATAGGCATGGGCAAGGACTTCATGTCTAAAACACCAAAAGCAACGGCAGCAAAAGCCAAAATTGACAAATGGGGTCTCATTAAACTAAAGAGCTTCTGCACAGCAAAAGAAACTACCATCAGAGTGAACAGGCAACCTACAGAATGGGAGAAAATTTTTGCAATCTACTCATCTGACAAACGGTTAATATCCAGAACCTACAAAGAACTCAAACAAATTTACAAGAAAAAAACAAACACCCCATCAAAAAGTGGGCACAGGATATGAACAGACATTTCTCAAAAGAAGACATTCATACAGCCAACAGACACATGAAAAAATGCTCATCATCACTGGCCATGAGAGAAATGCAAATCAAAACCACAATGAGATACCATCTCACACCAGTTAGAATGGCGATCATTCAAAAGTCAGGAAACAACAGGTGCTGGAGAGGATGTGGAGAAATAGGAACACTTTTACACTGTTGGTGGGATTGTAAACTAGTTCAACCATTATGGAAAACAGTATGGCGATTCTTCAAGGATCTAGAACTAGATGTACCATATGACCCAGCCATCCCATTACTGGGTATATACCCAAAGGATTATAAATCATGCTGTTATAAAGACACATGCACACGTATGTTTATTGCAGCACTATTCACAATAGCAAAGACTTGGAATCAACCCAAATGTCCATCAGCGACAGACTGGATTAAGAAAATGTGGCACATATATACCATGGAATACTATGCAGCCATATAAAAGGATGAGTTTGTGTCCTTTGTAGGGACATAGATGCAGCTGGAAACCATCATTCTTAGCAAACTATCACAAGAACAGAAAACCAAACACCACATGTTCTCACTCATAGGTGGGAACTGAACAATGAGATCACTTGGACTCGGGAAGGGAAACATCACACACTGGGGCCTATCACGGGGAGTGGGAGGGGGGAGGGATTGCATTGGGAGTTATACCTGATGTAAATGACGAGTTGATGGGTACTGACGAGTTGATGGGTGCAGCACACCAACATGGCACAAGTATACATATGTAACAAACCTGCACGTTATGCACATGTACCCTAGAACTTAATGTATAATAATTTTAAAAAAAAAAAAAAGAACACTTGGACACAGGAAGTGGAACATCACACACCGGGGCCTGTTGTGGGGTAGGAGGAGAGGGGAGGGATAGCATTAGGAGATATATCTAGTGTAAATGATGGGTTAATGGGTGCAGCACACCAACATGGCACATGTATACATATGTAACAAACCTGCACATTGTGCACGTGTAAAGTATAATAAAAACAAAAACAAAATAAATCAAAAAAAAAAAAAAAGAAAGAAGCCAAAGGAAAAAAAAATACCTTATTAACAGAGAAAAAGAGATAGCAGTTACAATGGATATCTCTTTTGAAATTATGCCAGCAAAGAGAGAGTGGAGTGAAATATTTATAGTGGTGAAAGAAAAAGAAATCTCCAAGCCCACAGAGCAAACTGGGCAAACTCAGCCATTCTCCTTCTCAGTGAAAGAGAAACAAAAGCTTTTTCAGATAAACAAAATAGAGAATTGGTCTCCACAGATCTGCATTACAAGATATGGTAAAACTAAATTTTTCAGAAAGAAGAAAAATTACATAAATCAGAAACTCAGATATGTATAAAGAAGAGCATTAGAGAAGGAATAAACAAATTAAATATTTTATTTTCCTTACTCTAATTGTCCTAACAGATAAAATAATAATAGCAGTGATGAATTGATTGATTATAGCTTATAGATTACTGAAATAAATGAAAGCAATTTTGTAAGGAATAAGAGGGAGGAATTGAGCATACTTTGTTATAAGATGCCAACACTGCCCATGAAGTGGTACACAGTTATTTGAAAGCTGACTTGGTTTAGCTGTAAATGTATATTTTAAACTCTAGCGAAACTATCAAAAATGTATAAAGAGAATTATAATTGGTATGCTAAGAGAAGAGAGAAGATGAAATTATATAAAATGTTCAATTGAAACCAGAGAAGACACAAAAAGAAGGAATGATACACAGTACAAATGCAACAAATAGAAAAGTTACAAATATAGTAGCTAATAATCCAAGTATATCAATAATTACTACAGATTTAAGTGATTTAAATACACAAATTAAAAGACAGAGACTGACAGAATGGATTTTTCTTAAAGAAACAACTTTATATTGCCTCCAAGAAACACTTCAAATATAAAGACCTATAGATTAAAATTAAAGAGATAAAGGAAAATAAACCATAGTAACACTGTTCAAACAAAACTTTTTATTGTTTCATAAAAAGCAGACTTCAAAACAAAGAAAATTGTCAGTGAGAAACATGAGAGTTACATAATGATATCGGGGTCAATTCTCCAAGAAGACATGATAATCTTTAACGTGTATATGCCTCAGAATACACCATCAAAATACATGAGGCAAAATCAGATAGAACTGGAAGGAAAAAGAGATCAGTCCATCATTATAATTTAGACTTCAACACATCTCAATCAGTAATTGACAAAACCACCAGGCAGAAAATCAGTAAAAATGTAGTTGAATCAAACAGTACCATCAATCAACTTGATTTAATTGACATTTACAGAATGCTTCATGCAATAACAGCAAAATACACATTTCTTTCAAGTTCACATAAAACATTCATTGAGATAGACCACATTCCAGGTAATAAAACATACCTTAAAATTTTTTAAAAAAGAGAAATTGTACAAAATATGCTCTCAAACTAAATGCAGTTAAACTAGAAATCAATAGAAATATAGTTGGAAAATGCCAAAATATTTAGAGACTAAACAATCACTTTTAAACACATAGGTCAAAGAAAAAGTCTCCATGGAAATTTAAAAATAGTTGAACTACGTGAAAATGAAAATACAACTTATCAAAATTTGTGGGATACAGCAAAAGCAGTGCTTAGAGGGAAATTATAGCATTGAATGAATATATTAGAAAACAACAAAGATATAAAAATCAATAGTCTGCGTTGCCACCTTAGGAAACTACAGAAAAAGAAGCAATGTAAACCTAGACTAACAGAAGAAATAATTTTAAAAGTAGCACAGAATAAATGAAATTTAAAAACGGAAGACGAATGCAACCGTAAAAGGAGAATTCACTCATATCCTTTGCAGCAACGTCAGTGGAACTGGAGGACATTATCCTAACAGAACTAACTTAGAAGCAGAAAACCAAATACTGCATGTTCTCACTTATAAGTGGGAGCTAAACAATGGTTACCGATGGATATAATGATGGAACAGAACTGGAGACTCCAAAAGCAGGGAGGCTTAGAGAAGAATAAGAGTTTAAAAATTACCTTTTAGGTACAGTCTTCACTACTTGAATACTGGGTACACTAAAAGCCCAGTGCCCACCAGTTATGCAATATGCTCCTGTAGTAAACATGCAAATATACTCTCTGATTCTTAAATTTATTTAAACAAATAATAATGCACTGAGAAAACATGGCATTTTGGTATGCATTATCTGAATTTAATGATGTGGAAACATCAGACAATCCCAAAATAAAGATCATTTTACAAATTACAGTCCTGTACTCTTCAAAAATGTAAAGCCATGAAAGATAAGGAAAGATAGAAACACTTTCAGATGAAAGGAAACAAAAAAAAAAAAAAGAAAGGAAAACAAAACATAAGAACTAACGCAACATATACTCCTGGGTTGGCTCCTTTCCCTATAAAAGACAATATTGGAATAATTGGCAAAACAAATGAGGGGGTCTACTAATTAATTGGTAATATATCAGTTTTGATTTCCTAATACTCAGAGCCATACTCATTAGGTGGGAGACTGATATTGTTAGGAACTACAGACAGAAGTATTAAGGGCTAATAGAGTGTATCTGTAATCCCCAAATAGCTTAGGGGGGAAATATATGTAATGTACATATAACAGATACATATCTTATAGATGTATGCAGATATATGTATACAGAGCCAATAATGAGGCAAATGTAGTAAAAAGGTAAATCTGGCAAATCTGTATAAAGGATATATAGGAATTTGTTGTGTTGTTCCTGTAATTTGTCTATGTACTTAAAGTTATTTCAAAATAATAAGGTTTTGAGAAACCAAAAAATAAATTAAAATTTAAATTTAAAAAATGGGAAGACAATAGGGAAAATCATTGAAACTAAAAGTCATTCTTTAAAAAGATCAATAAAATTGATACCTTTCATCAGGAGAACCAGGAAATAAAGAGAAAACACACAAATTACTAATATCAGAAATGAAAGACAGACCATCAACACTGATACCATGGATATTAAAAGGATAATAAAAGAATATTGTGAACTAGATGCCCATAAACGTGGTAACTTAGACCAATTCTCTGAAAGATGTAATCAACTGAAACTCATATAAATAAAAATAGGTAATTTGAAGAGGCCTATATTCATTAAAGAAATTGAATCAACAGTAATCTTCCAAAAAAGATAGTATCATGCCCAAATGGTTTTATTGTGAATTCTACCAAACATTTAATGAAGAAATGATACCAACTCTCTATGATCTCTCCCAAAACATAGAAGCAGAATGAACGCTTCCTAACTCATATTATGAGGCCAGCATTACCCTAATGCCAAAACCAGATAAAGACATTGTAAGAAAGGAAGACTACAGAACAATATGTCTCAGGTGTAAAAGTTCCCAACAAAATATTAGCAAATTGAATTTAGCAATTGATAAAAGAATTACACACCACAATCAAGTGGGATTTATTCTAGATATAAAAAGTTGGTTCACCATTTAAAAATTGATTAATGTAGTCTACCATATAAACTAGTTAGATTAAAAAAATTACATCAATAGATGCAGAAAAAGGATTTAACCAAATCTAACAATAATTTATGATTTTAAAAATTCTCAGTAAACTGGGAATGGGGAAATTTCCTCAGTTTGATAAAGAATATCTACAAAAAACCTACAGCTAACTTCATATTTAATGGCAAGAAATTTACATACTTTCCTCCTAAAATCAGGAGAAAGGCATGGGTGCCCCTTCCCATGACTGATTTTCAACATTGTACTGGAAGTCCTAGATGATGGAATAAGACAAGAAATAAAATAAAAAGTATACAGAAAGGGAATAAATAAAACTGTCTCTTCACAGATGACATGACCATCTATGTGCAAATTCTGAAAAAAAAAAAAATAACAAAATACTCCTGGAACTAATACATGATTATAGCATGGATGCAGGATACAAGGTTAATATACAAAAGTCAATTATTTCCTCATACATTCCAGCACTTAACAATTGAATTTAAAATTAAAGACAAAATATCATTTACATTAGCACCAAAAACAAAATATTTAAGAATAAATTTAACAAAATATCTGCACAATCTATGTGAAAAAAATAACAAAACTCTGATGAAATAAATCAAAGAAGATTGATATGGTTTGACTCTGTGTCCCCACCCAAATCTCACCTTGAATTGTAATAATACCCATGTGTCAAGGGTGGGACCAGGTGGAGATCATTGAATCATGGGGGATGGTTTTCTCCATGCTGGTCACAAGATAGTGAGTTCTCATGAGATCTGATGGTTTTATGAGATGACATGTTTTCTTCCTCTTCTACCACGGCTGTAAGTTTCCTGAGGCCTCCCCAGCCATGCTGAACTATGAGTCAATTAAAACTCTTTTCTTTATAAATTACCCAGTCTTGGATATGTCTTTTTAGCAGCATGAGAACGGACTAATACAAAGACCTACGTAACTAGATAGATACTTCATTTCACTAATAGGAAAATTCAGTATTGTTTAAAATGTCAATTCTTCCCAATTTAATCTGTAAATTGAATGCAATTCCAATCAAAATCCCAGAAAGTTATTTTGTGGATATCCAACAGATTCTAATTCTAATTCTAAATCAAAGAACCAGGAATAGACAATACAATACCATACTAAAGAAAAGTAATAAAGTTGGGGGGTGGAAAAAAATGCAACTTTAAGACTTACTATAAAGCTACGGTAATCAAGTCTGTGTTATATTGGCAGAAGCATAAACAAATACATCAATGAAATAGAATAGAGAGCCCAGAAATAGACTCCCATAAATATAATCATCAAGTGATCTTTGAGAAAAGAGCAAAGGCAATACAATGGAGAAAAGAGAAACTTTTCAAAAAATGGTGCTAGAACAACTGGATATTTACATATAAGATTCAGTAAGTGGTGCTAGAAAAACTGGATATTCACATATAAGATAAATGAATCTAGACTCAAGGTCTTATATTCTTTGCAAAAATTAACTCAAAATGGATCACAGCTCTAAATGTAAATCACAAAACTGTAAAACTCCTAGAGGATGACATAAGAGAAAATCTAGATGACCTTGTGTTTTATGATGACTTTTTAATACAACACCAATAGTATTATTCATGAAACAAAGAACTAATAAACTGGATTTCATTAAAATTAAAAATTTCTGCTCTGTAAAAGACATTGTCAAAAAAATAAAAACATAAGAAACAGACTGGGAGAACATACTTGCAAACGACATATCTGATAAAGGATTGTTATCCAACTATATATGTTACTCTTAAAACCCAACAATTGGAAAACAAAGGGTTTTGCCCTTTACTCTGTTAATATGGTGTATTTTATTTGAATATGCATTTCTCCAAAATGATATATGAATGTCTCACAAACACATAAAATATGTTCAACATTATTAGTCACTAGGAAAATGTAAATTAAAATTATAGGAAACTAACACTTCATACCCACGAGAAGGGCTGTAACTAAAAGACACGCAATAATAGTCTTAGGAAGGCTGTAAATAAACTGAACTGTAACCCTCAAAATTTTCTAATGGGAATAAAAAATTCTTCAGTCCCTTTGGAATGTAGTTTGGAAGTTTCACAGAAAGTTAAACCTTAACATAATGTTCTCCAGTTCCACCCATGTCATTGCAAACGATAGGATTTCATTTATTTTATGGCTGAATAATATTTCACTGTGTATATGTACCATACTTACTTTATCCATTCATTTGTTTATGGACATTTAGGTTAATTTCATATCGGCTATTGTGGATAATACTACAATAAACATGAGAGTGCAGGTATCTCTTCAATATAGTGACATCCTTTCTTTTGGGTGCATACCCAGCAGTGTGTTAAGTGAAATAAGCCAGACACAGAAAGACAATATCACATGTTCTTACTCATACTTGAGAGCTAAAAAAATTTATCTCATGGAGTTAGAGAATAAAATGATGGTTACCAAAGGCTAGGAAGGGTATTGGGAGGGAAAATAAAGAGGGTTTGGTTAATGGGTACAAAAATGCAGATAGTAGGAATAAGATCTACTGTTCAGTAGCAAAATAGGGCAATTATCATTAACAATAGTTTATGGTATAATTCAAAATAGCTAGAGGAGTGGATTTATAGTGTTCCCAACACAAAGAAAGATCTATGTTTGAGGTGATGGACATCCGAATTATCCTGATGTGATCATTACACACTATATGCTTATGTCAAAATATCACATGTATCCTATAAATACATACAACCATTGTATACTCATAAAAATTAAAAATGAGGAAAAATAAAAAGAAAGTTAAACCTAAATGTACTGTATTATTCAACATTCTGCCAAAGTATCAACCCATGGAAAATGGAAATATATGTCCACATAAAGGTTTGTATTGAGATGTTTACAGAGACATTATTCAGAATAGTCTAAAATTGGAAATGTTCTAAATATACAATGAACTGGAAAATTACATACAATGTGATACATCCATACAACGGAATATTATTCAGCAATAAAACTGAACAAAGTAGTCCTACATGCTATAACACAAATAACTTCGAAAATGTTATGCATAGTGAAAGAATCTGGTCACAAAAGACTACCTGTGTTACATCCAGGGAAAGCTAAATCTAAAGCAAGTTAGTGGTCACTTGGGGTCAGGGGTAGGAATAAGAATTGACTGTAGATGGACATAAGAGATAGTGTTGGGGTGATGAAAATATTTTAAAGCTGTATTCTGGTAATGTTTGTACAACTCTATAAACTTACTAAAAATTATTTACTTATAACATGTAAATTATATTTCAATAAAACCCTTCAAGAATAAAATGCAAATAATAACTGGCTGAACACTGAACTGAACTGTAACCCTCAAAAATTTCTAATGGGAATAAAAAATTGTTCCATATTTTTTCCAGACATAAATTGTATCCATATTTTTTAAATTCTTGCTTTCTTTCCTGCAGAAGGCATGTTCTACCTCATTTATTATTATCTCCCCACCTGTACCCATGACATATCTCCTTCAAGCTTATTCGATATTTCCCACTAACAATTCATTTCTTACTTCTCCTGTATTTTAATCTTCTATTAGTTCTTTTTCCATGAATGCATATTAAGCTCATTTCTCCCATAATTAAACAAATAATAAACTTCCATTTTTCCTGAATGTGTCTCTAGTCTGCCTCCTTTCCATCTTCTAAAAATATATTTAAAGACAGGTAGTTTTCAGTTGCTGCCTCTATCCTCCACGCTCCTATCGTCCATTCTTTCAACTCACTGAACTCAGCTACTCAAGTGAACCTTCTCTCAAAAAGGTCACTGATTACCTCATACTTCCTAATATAATGCATATGTGTTAATCCAATCTTGTTGGGCTTTTCTCAGGCACTTGACCTTATTTATCATTGTCTAATTAAATTTATCTATTATCTTTAGATTCTCGATAACGTATTTATCTTTTTTAAGCCTGGCCATTCATTGTTTATTACATTCTTTCATATTTAGTTTCCTTTAGAGCTCTATCCTCAGTCACTTTCACAGTAATTATATATAGTCTCCTTAGATAATTCCATGAGCTCGTTTCTAACAATCATCTTATAGTAGATTGATTTCGTGAATGGTTCACACCCTACTTTCACATCCTTTGTCATGTCACCGTGTAAAATGCTACCACTCTGACTCTGCACCTAGCTGTGCGACCTGCTTTACCCAATGGAATGTTAGCCTATATAATGAATGCAGAAGCTTAAAAGCATTCATATGAATGAGCTCGTAAGCTCTAGCCCCTCACCCGTTGCCCTGAGAATAAGCAGAGCAGCTACTAGAAAAAGGAGAGCATGTGGTGAGAACGTGGTAAGACATCCTAGTTGTCTCAGCCAAAAGCATTCTAAATGGGCTCTCAGACAATCCCAGACAGAGAATGAGGCCAGCCCAGACAAGTTTCAGAGATATAAATTCAATAAATGTTCATTATTGTATGCCACTGAAGTTTTGTTGTTACACAGCATTATAATAGCTGTGGATGACTGATGCACACCCTCTATGGTAGAAACAAGAAAATCTACGTTTCCCCATGATGACTCTCTGAGCTTCACACCGGGGAATAGCTCGAGCTGAACGTCTCACAAGCATCTCAAATTAACCTAAAAATAACTGAGCTCATGATCTTTCCTATCTAATAAGACTGATTCTTCCTAAAATTATCTTCCCCACTTTCAGTACCACTATCCAATCCAGCCAACCAAGCTAGATCCAGGAGTCATCCATGCTTCTTCACTCTCCCTTATCCTTCATCTCTAATTCTCTAATGATACAATATGTGCTCCAGGGAATTGCAAACAGATAACAGTTATAGGGAAAGGAGTGTGTGTGTGTGTGTGTGTGTGTGTGTGTGTGTGTGTGTGTGTGTGTTATGCTTTGGTTAACAAAATCTTCATTAGAATTGATACTGAGATTGACTGAAGTTTGACTTTACCAAAAGGTCATTGTCTCTAAAAGCTCGAAAGCATTTTGTACATTTCCCCTACTTGTTTAGATGGGGGTTAATTTGTAGTTAAAAATTGCAAAGGAATATAATTTTTGTGAAAATTCCTCCCAAATGTTAGATATGGAGTTAAAATAAATGATTGATTTTCTTAGCACCAGTGCTTGTTTCTATGATTTTAATAGAAGAAAAATATCAAGTTTCATAAAGCTATGTTTCCAATGACTGAAGTTTTGGGGAAATTTTTTGATGGTTGTAAAAAAATCTTTTTTTTACCTTTGAATATGCTTGGAAAAAATTAATTTAGAAAAAGATTAATGAAATGGCCACCAAGGTTGCATATAGGCTGAAGGTGACAATGACAAAATAATGTGTTTTTCAAGCAATATAAAATGTGTATAGGAAAGCAATAAGGCAGGGTAAAATGAATTAAAATGTGCTATACTCCCGTTTAAAAATGTTTGGAAAATAACAGCAGGAGAATTTAAGCCTTTTCATGGAACCTAACAGAAAAGTGTCAAGAGTCCAGAGATGATGGAAGACAAGTCAGAGGAAAAGCTATATGAGTCTGAAAAGGAAAATTTCCCAAATTCTTCTGAAAAGAAAGTTAAATGTTAATTAAGAAAAAGGCAAAATTTTTTCATTTAAAACTTTGAGATAAATGTAGAGAGAGCATACAAAACTATTAGGAGATACCTTTCAGCACAGTCTCAATAAGGCAAATGACTTGCTCTAATACATTGTGTTTTATTGGAATTCTGGTTGTTTTTAAAAAAACTATCCAGGCAATACTTTTGTACATAAAAATATTGCCTTAAAAGAAAGTTATGTGTTAAGGAGGCAGCACAGCACAAGAGTCAAAATTGAACAGACCTGGCTTTGAAACCTGTTTTCACCAAGTCCTGTTTGTTTGACTTTGTCAAGTGTCTTAACCTTCCTAAGCTTTTGTTCTCTACTTTCAAAATAAATTTTAAAACATCAACTTTCAGGGTTGCTGTGAGTATAAAATCAAATAATACAGGTGAGCTTATAAAAAGGTGAACTTATAAAAAAGTAGGTAAGTCACTATACCTCATGGTAAAATCCAGTAGACTATATGTAAAGCACTTACCACAGCACCTAGCACATCACAGGTGCTTGATAAATGCTAACTGCTATTACTATTTTTACTTGTATTTATATAATTATTACTCAAACTCCCCAAAATAATATATTACTTGTAATCTGTAGTGGACATCTTTTATTTGTGGTCACCTAGTATCATCTGAACTTCCACTACAAACTGTGATAGTTCCCACATTGCAAACCTTGCCTCCTTTATTCTGGCATCCAAAACATTACATTTCCCAAGACTCCTTGCAGTTATGGTACAGACATGTGGTCAATCCATGTGATCAAGGAACTCATGTGAGATCAAGATTCAGAAGTGAGCTGTGAGAGCGAACAAGCTAATGGCAAGACATACATTTTGATGTACAAAACATGATTTTAAAATCAGCAGAAAGATCCAAATATTCTGCCATTGACAGTAAGAGTAGGATTCTTTCCATTTCATGGAAAACACATTGTGTTTCTAGGTGGGACAGAGGTAGCAATTTCCTGTCTCAGTGGCGTTGCTCTGGAAGCCGTTCCTGGAAACTCACCTAATAATTTTGGAGAGCTGGAGAAACAGACGACTGGCTACCGGATAACTCTTAACATTTCTGGTTACGCCCGCTAGAATGGATTCTGTTCTCTGGCACTAGGAATCCTGACCAATAGGAGTACCAACTTGGAAGTAAGCTCACAAAAGATTCCATCTTGTTTGGCATCTATGAGTAGCAGTAAGGAAGGCTCAGTAGGTGAGCATTTGCTATTCTAGGAAAGAATACATCTTCAGGGAATATAAAGAATCCAGATTCACAGGTATTGATATGGTTTGGCTGTATCCCCACCTAAAATCTCATCTTGAATTGTAATCTCCACAGTCCCCATGTGTAAAGGGCGGGAACAGGTGGAGATAATTGGATTGTTGGGGTGGTTTACCTCAAGCTGTTCTCATGATGGTGAGTGAGTTTCACCAAATCTGATGGTTTTATGTGTCTGGCATTTCCCCTGTCCTGCATTCACTCTGTCCTGTCGCCCTGTGCAGAAGGTGCCTGCTTCTCCTTTGCCTTTCACCATGATTGTAAGTTTCCTGAGGCCTCCCCAGCAATGCAGAACTGTGAGTCAATTAAACCTATTTCTTTTATAAATTACTCAGTCTTAGGCATTTCTTCATAGCAGTGTGAGAATGGACTAATACAGATATGATACAAAAGAAACCCTTTGGTGTTACAGTGCATGGCAATATATAATAAAGATAAAGGACAAAATGTCAGTCACTTGGAGTCTCCGACTCCAGTCTCTGCTTTATCACTTGAGTCTGACAAGAGGAGTTTTGAGGAAATACAGAAAATGCCCTTTTACAGAATTTATTTGAGACACTGGGGACAAGCAGCAGCACAGGTTTAAGGTCTGCATGACAGAGTTCAGGACTACTGGAAAATGAGGCAGTCTTTCTCACTTGGAGATTTCTCTGCGAAAATGAAACAGCTAGAGTAAATTTAAGGGTAAGTCAGATAGGTTCCTTCTGGACCAATAAAGGAAGATAAGAGGATATGGCATTGACAGTTGAGCACCATCAGAAGATGGTGCTGTCAAGTTTCAACTGTAGCTTAACCCCATTTTTGAGTGGCTTGCAGGCATCTGAGTGCTTACTAAGAATTATGTTTCCCAGGAAACCCAAACATGATTGAAAAATGGATGCCTCATTGTAACCAACAGAATTAGTCATAAGCACATATGTTTGGGAAACAGTTCTGAGTGCAGGACAAGGAAACAACATGTGGAGGTGTTTAAATCTTGCTGGAATACCATTTTCCTCCATTACTGTGGCTCAGTTTCATTCTTTGGTTGGTAGGTTATGAGTCAACATAGGTTGTATTGTGTGTGTTTGTTTTAATGAAGCTCTTTTAAGAGAAAGATCATACGACTCTCAGAAACAGTAGGTCATAACTATATTGAAGGGCATGGTTTAGTAGAGGATATTGTCTCTTTATCCTGTCACTCTGGGTTCTAGGCTGGGAGGTTCAGAGGTTTCATGTGGAACTGAAGCAAAAGATCACATAGTCTGCTGGATTTTACCATGAGGTATAGTGACTTACCTGCTTTTTTATAAGCTCACCTTTATCCATCCCAGTGGAAGCCTTCAACTGGGTCCATTTGCCTATAGATGACAACATGGAAGACCGTTATGGGACAGAGTTTAAACCAACTCAGTGCAGAAGTACTTGCCCTGACCACACGATCCATCTTTGGCTTAGCCTCTAATCCCTCTTCTATTCAATACTGGCCATGGTAGCTGTATTAATTTTCAACCCACGTGGCATGAATGATAGAGACTTATCTGTGAAAGAATAGATTAGCGACACAAAGCATTAAGGATATGGCAGTACTCGAAACTGCATAGTACTCTGCATCATCTGCCAAGTACAGCCTTCATCCAGAAGAACTTAAAATTCTAGTGCAGACATCTACTCTGGACTAAAAACTACTTTTTGACAGTTTGGCAATGACCCTGGTAGAAATCTAGTGGTCTCTACACCCATTGATATAAACATAGATTGTTATATATCATTTCTTTTGAGAAATACATCAGTGAACTATAATGGTTTAAACTAGAACTTTCCAATTTCCACAGAACATTAATTCTATATGCATTATTCTCAAAAAGGACTCTGTATTCAACTAACCCCCAACATGAGATGCTGAAGTCTAAAGGCACTGACCCTCTACCTCAAAAAGAAGATGTAATCTCATGTGGCCTGATGAGAAGTCATGTTATACTTCAGTAATCAGGCCACATGAGATTATGTCTTCTTTTTTAGACATAAGGTCTACATGGTAATATAAGAAAACATTATACTGGGGCAGCAGGCAGAAAAGGGGCATTAAGCTTCTTGTGGAAACATAAAATTCTAAAAACTACAGCATACTATACCAACCCCTGCAGAGAAACTTTTGAATTTTTGCTGTAACATACCACTGGGATGCTGAATGTATTTCTATTAGCTAAGAGAAAAAAGAACAGAAAGCCAATAAAGAACTTATTGCCTATCATCTGTGCATTCTGGATAGACAATTCTCCATAACTTTGATGGCATACTTATGGATGCTTAAACAGATGGCAACATGAGTCAATTTCCTTTAGACTCATCAAAAGTAAAGGAATATAATCATTGCTTATTTATTAGGACAATTCTAGTTGCTATAATGCAAAAAGCATGATAAATAAAACACAACAATTGTTAATTATTTGCTTATAGTAAGTTCCAAAATGGGAAAGACTGTGATAGAGAAAAGCCTCTGGTTTTTGAGATATACCCTGTAACCCTAGTAAGAATATTCAATTCCCAGCCCCTGTGGCTGTCTCATCATACTGACTTTGTCCTACAAAGGGGTTGCATCCTTAGAAAATTCCTGTCAGGGCAGGAAGTGGAAAGTCCCACCATTGTGCTATTTTTATTTTCAGCAAGGCCACAATATTCTGACATATTATAATGTATCTTCCTGGTAATCCAGAAAAAGCACTCAATCTCAAAAGGGAACAAAAGTCACTCTGGACCAGAGATGATAATCAGAACATTTAAAAATTGGCCCAACATGAGCTCTGAGCACAATTCAGATGTCACACAATTAAAAATGAGGCTAATCACAATCCTGAACCCGTTTGTATCAACTGACAGTAACCCTGCTCTCTTTTCACACCTGGGGGAGGATGCAGAAAGCCTCCAGGTACTTGGGAGTTCAGATTACAGAATTGTGTCTGGAATCTGAGGATGGGTTTCTGATGTAAGTTAGAAAACCAGTCATATTAACCAGGCTCAACTGTTCAGTTCCTTTAAGCCAAAAGCCCTACCAGCCCCTAGTTCCTGAGGGAAATTTGAATGGGAACATGGCTGAATCTGGGAGCTTCCTGTTCAGGGAATATGTATCTGTTCCTGCAAGAACCTCTGCAGAGTTCAGCATTTTGATAGGGAAGGAATGAGAGCTTATTCTATGTAGCAGAAGTTCATAAATACTGTTGGTGTCAGAATTGATTTACCTCACATCTGGCATCAAGGAAAATGGACTCCTACAGAGGCCCACCTTGTTTAGCAGATGTAAATCAAGACCATGGGGAGCCATGCCCAAGAAAATAATGTAAGTGTTTCAGTAAAAATTTTCTGTCCCTTTCCCATTCCCCCATGAAAAGATTTCTCTGAAATAAGAGTGGTGAGAGAGTATGTCAGGAGTCATGCTTCAAGCCCAAGTTGTGCCGTCCTGGAGTAAACAAGATCAGCGCTCCACCTGGATCCCCTATGGTCTCTATTACATCATTTTCACGCACACTCACCCCCAGATTTGGGATGCTTTCAACAGAAAGGGTCTTTGGAGGAGGAGGACTGCCCTCAGGTCACTGGAGCCACTTTGCCTCCAGACACAGAGAGTTGGAAGTGCTTGGGATTTTATGTTCACATGGATCAACCATTAGTCAATGACTAACATGTATGAGTGCCCAGCTCCCTTGCCTTGGTTTGTGACAACTCCGAGGTGTATCCTATACCCAGCATTCCACCAAAGGATCAAGGTGAAGCTACCCTCCATGGAATTTTCTCTGAGACCTCACTCTTCTTTAGCTTCTTCATCTGTCCCCAACCCCCATCCTTTTCTAGGTTATCTTGAACACTTATGTAATGAATCAGTTGCACACAAACCTCATCCCAGAATCTGTTTCTAGGGAACCTAACCTAACATGCTGGGATGCAAAAGGCAACTTTGGCCATAAGGGAGGTATCTAATATTCATAGGTTCAACAAGAGGTATCTAATATTCGTAGGTTCAAGATGAGAAATTGATGGCATTTTTGAGAAGTCACTAGTTAGGTATTTTCTGTTCCTTGGAAACATAATGAAAACTAATTAGAATTTTTTTATAAGAAGAAAAATGATACATATGTTTTAAAGCCACAAGAATCATACTCTTTTGGCCTGGATTCTTGTATTCTTTCTCTTCCCCTAAATTATCCAGCAAATAAGAAACTTTCCACTTGAAGATAAAACCAAGATAAATGTGTCTCCTTCAGTTTCTAATGAATAGAACTGAGAAGCTGCACAAGATAAATATAAGCTCCAATGAGGCCTTTAAGCAAGTACACTTAATTAGCTAGGTTAATAGAGGGAAGAAAGGCCATAGATAATCCAAATCAATATGTTATTCAAAAATAATGTATAATTGCTTTATTTAAACAGGTTTATTTTTCTATTTGTCTTGCTTTATGCAAATAACCAGGTAAGATTTCCTTCCCTAAGCACATATTAGCTAAGGCCAAGAAAACAGCCAGAAACCACAATAAATAGTGAAGGTCCCAGGATATAGTTTGCCATAGTGAGTGCACGAAGCAGATTTGCTTCATGTAGATTATCGAGAATTGAATGTAAGTAAACACCATAAATGACAACATTTCTCACTAGATTCAATGTTGGTTAGAATTATTTCACTCACAACTCCAGGAACAGAGAAATGACTTGGTGACTGAATACCTAATAATTTTCTTTCCTATAAGGAACTGCTAAGAACAGAAGCAGTAATTTCCAGAGACGAGCTTTATTTTTACTCTACAAAAAAAGTTTTAATAGATAGTACTAGGTTACAAATAAAAAGTCTGAGTTATGTATTGCATGGATGTTAAAATATTGTTAGCAATTTTTAAAATGTTAATGTGTGTATTAGTTATTGTATCTATTTAGATGGCATTTTCCTACGATAGAGTACTGAAATTGAAAGTAGATTCTCAATAGCAGATATTGTCAAAGATTGTCATTTTTAAACTCAATTATGAGAATAGAAAACTGTTTCAGAAACTAATTGATTTGGGATATTTAATTACTAATAAAAGAACCTTTGGAGGAATGTAGGCTACCAAAAGGACAGAGTTGACTGAGTTGCGTTAATTTTGACAAATTTATACAATCAACATCTTGCAGTGCTCCACAGTTAGGAAACAAACTTGAGACAAACTTGAAAAGCCAAAAAATAAACTTCAGAAAAAAAGATGCAATGAGAGATTTTGAGTGAGAATTATTAATAAATCACTTTCTATTACAAAAATAAACAAAAAGCATCTATGTTTTTAGTTTATAAACCTTAATTGGTTAGGGCATGCCAGTGAATATTAAAGAAGAGAATGTACTTGTATTTATTAAGTGGGGTATCATTTCACAATGCTCACCTCTTTGTGGAAAGTCTAATACCATTGACCATGGCACAGAGAAAACATCCTTGAGGAAGGTGGGATCATATAAAAGGATACATAGAATCACCTGTGGAGATTTTTTAATTTATCTGCCACTACTCCAGGATTCCAGGATTCTGAATCAGCCCCTCATCTCAGAGTGAGAATCATGTTCTAGAGGTCCCAGTATTACTGAGAGTGGTGTGGTATATTTGACATATTAGATGGGCAAAAGATTGAGGAAGAAAGAAGCACACACATTAGATTTGTTAGCCCTTGAGACTGGGATTATACAGGAAGGTATTCAATGTGAGTCAAACCTTGAGCACCTGCCATGTCCCAGGCATTCTTCAAGGTGCTGGAATCCAAGTGCTGAACAGGGAAAAGATCCCTGCTCTCCTGAAAGTTGTACAGTACATTTTTAAAATTAAATTTTTATCAAATTCATATACTACTTATATATGCCAGGCACTGATCTATAAAAGTAATACTTTAATCCTTGTAACAACTTTATTAGGTAGATATTCTAAATGTTCCCATTCTACAGATGAGGGACCTGAATCGAAACTAGTAATGTCAGAGGCAGGATCAGAACAGAAGCCACATTTTTCCTGATTTTTGCTTTTAACTGCTATGTTATGCTTCTACTGGAAGTAGCATCTGACACATAAGTTAACAAGAAAATGTCCTATTTATATTAGCTACGAAGGAAAAGAACAATCTGCTCTGTCTCAGCAAGGGTTCAATCAGAGAAGTAGAATCAATGAGATACATATATATATATATGCTGTTACATATATATGCTGATATATATATATACATATGCTGATATATACACACATATGCTGAGATATATATATATCTCACACATATGCTGTTTTATATATATATATGCTGTTGCCATGTCTGAGGCTGAAGCTTGAAGTCTACATGGCAAGTAGGCAGGAAAGGAAGATTAAGAGAAGCTTAGTGTCCTATAAGGGCAGAATGAAATGTGTGTCCATTTTTGTTGCCTCTGACCTTGGTGACAAGATAATATTGTAAAACCTAGAACCTTCCTCATAGAGATAAAATGCATGCACTGGCTCATTTGCTGCTTCACACCAAGGAAGCGAGTCAGTAGATCAGCAACAGCAACATGTGCTTGCTGCAAAATGACTGCAATCTCCCTTCCACAGTCCAGCTCTGGAGATAGAATCTCCCTTATAGCCCTCCTTAACCAGAAACTACTAGAAAGGGAATCCTGGGAAATATAGTTCAACCTAGCCAAGTTAATACATCACAAAGTCATTGCATATGCACTGAAAGGGAATCGTAGGGTAGGCTTTGGCAAAGACAATGGTAAAACAATTCCCTGACCTTAGATAATTTAGAATAAGCTGAGGGAAATAACCATTAAAGGAGTGATAACAAGTATGATGAATGTCAGAAAAGAGGGCCATAAAGTCTGCTACAAAAACTTGCAACTGAGAGAATTAGGAGGTCAGCAGAGGAGTCATCTCTGAAGAGATGACTTTTCCATTAAAACTTGAGAATTGATTAGTAATTAGCCATTGGGAGTAGAGATTGGAGTGAGAGGTGTGAGGGCATTTTCCAGGTATAGAAGATGTGAAAAGTTCAAGGACAAGAAGAGTGTGGCTGGAAGCATAGTCTGAAAGGAAGATCAGACCTGAAAAGTGAGTGAGTAGCAACATTATACGAATATATACTGCAATTTCACTTCTGTATATATACCTAAAAGAATTGAAAGCAGAGTCTCAAAAAGGTATTTGTATGCCACGTTCATTCAGCCTCATTCATAATGGCCAAAAAGTGAAATCAACCCAATTACCCATCAGTGGATGAATGGGTAAACAAAATATGGTATATACATACAACGGAATATTAGTCTGCCTTGTAAAGGAATTCTGAAACATGTTACAATTTGGATAAACCTTGAAGACATGATGCTAAGTGAAATAAGTCAGATACAAAAGGGCAAATCATTCCCCTTATAAAGTACCTAGAGTAGGCAAATTCATAAAGATGGAAGATAGAACAGTGATTACCAAGACATTAGAGGACAGAGATTGGGAGTTAGTGTTTAATAGGTACACAGTTTCAGTTAGGAACAGTGAAAAAGTTCTGGAGATGTATGACGGTGATAGTTGCACAACAATGTAAATATACTTAATGACACAGAATTGTATACTTTAAAGTGGCTAAAATGGTAAATTTTATTATATATATATTTTACAATAAAAAACTTTTATGATGTGTGTCCTTAAGGGCATTTGCTTCTAAAATAAATTAAAAATCATTAGCATGTGCCAGTTTCTATATCTGTAATGTGAAGAGGGAAAAATAGTTTTCTAAGTTAACCTGTCATTCAGAACAGTTGAAATAAACACATGGAGATTTGTCACATTACAGCTAGCTAGGAAGAAAAAGTTCTAGTGTTCTGTAACATTGTGGGGTGGATTTAGTTAATAATTTGTTGTATATTTTCAAATAGCTAGAAGAGAAGGTTTTGAATGTTCAGCACACACAAAAAAAATGTTCAAAGTGATAGATACACTACTCTAATTTGATCATTACGCATTGTATACATGACTGGAAATATCATATCATACCTCATAAATATGCACAATTATGTGTCAAACATAAAATTTATAAAGAAATTACATCAGATAGAGTTAAACAAGCAAAGCCTTCGGACAAGACAATTGCAAGAGAATGAACTCAACTCTGCTGAAACAAAAAGCAGGCAAACTTTCTAAGCACTGGGACGAGCTAGTGGAAGAAAACTGCAGGATGTCAGTAGGGAAGTTGGTCAATTTTATTAAACCATATCTATTTTCTAATTATTGCTTATAAAAGTTATGCTCCTACCCTCTCCACAGAAACTGGGAGACAGAGTATATTTGATGAGTACATTTGATGTTGATGAATACATTTCAGAGGATGGCCCCCAACTTGATGAGTACATTTCAGAGGGATGGCTCCCAAGTCCTTTAGAAAGACATTCCTGAGTTATGAAACTGGCAAGACCCTGGGAGAAGATTTACATCTCAAAGGGCACAAAAAGAATTTTCAATTACAACTTTTCTCAAGAATGTTCTAAGAAAAGGAAAAGAAAAAATTCTTAGGTTTAAATTTAATCAAGTTTGAGGGACAACAAAAAAATGATTCGTCAATCAGGCAGCCCTCAGAACCAGAACAGGTTCTGCGAACTCTGGTCAACAATGTGACCAGGCAGCCTTTATAGAAAATGTAAGTGAAGTATAGAGACAACTTACGTGGTTACAGTTTAATTGGTTGATTGGTTACAGGACCTCCCGCAATTACCTAAAGGTCAGCAACTGTGACTGAACCTCATATTGGTTTTGTCTGTGGGGCCTCCTGCAGGCGCTTAGTCCAAATCAATAGCCTCCTACAAATTTTGTTTAACAATTCTCTTCTTTTGGTCAAGCTCTCATCTCTACAACCTTCTTATCCTCTCAACTACTTGTCCTACACATTCCCTTCCTCTCACTCTGGAACTGCACTCCAGGACAAAAACTACTCTCCTTTTCCCCTAACAAGAACACATCCTTTACGTGAGCTTCATTGACCAAAGTTACATCCCAGCCTCCTCACATAAGGAGTTATTTCCCTTATTGTCACTATTCTCAATTGCCATATGTTGATTAGAATTTCTAACTCTCAGGAACCTCAACTTCCAGTGAAAACCTGAGAAGTAAGCAATTTTGAAATGTTTCATATCAGCATTTGGTAGGTGAGCACCATTTTATAATTGTTAGAAGCACGTTTCCTCATAACACAATTTACATGTTTGTTTACAGACCCATATTTAGTTTTTCTATGCTGTATAAAAACAAGACGCCAAAATACAAATATTTTAAACTTATATTCAGCAGTTAATGTCTTAGTATTTTAATTTACTTAAAAATGACCCCGAAATTTTATAAATATCTGTTACTTAAAGAATACATTATTGATAGCTTCTTGGCTACCATTATAGCATTAGTTTTCCTATGCAGAAAAGCTATTCAACCAGAAACATGGACCAGTACAAGAACATACAGTAGCCCCACCCCATTGTCTGTGGGGGATGTTTCAAGACCCACAAAGGATGTCTGAAACCATGGGTAGTATGAAACCCTACACATACTATGTTTTTTCCTATATATACCTATGACGAAGTTTAACTTATAGATTAGGTACCATAAGAGATTAACAATTGTGAAATAGAACAATTACAACAATATACTGCAGTAAAAGCTATGTGAATGTGGTCTCTCAAAATATTGTAGTGTGTATTCACCTATTCTTGGACCACCGTTGACTGTAGGTAACTGAAACCACAGAAAACAAGACTGTAGATAAGTGAGCACTATTGTATTCATATCCTGTTTAATGTGGCAATTGAATGAAATCCCACTGTTAATGTTGAAATGGTCCTTCAGGTAGCAGAAAGGTTGTCTTCCAAGGCTTATGGGTTTGGCAAACCAAATATCAGGCACAAACTATTTTAGCAATTTTAATTTGTCACCCCAACCAATTTTTTTTTTATAATTTGGATTATTTTGCCTATTACATGAGTTGTAGAATGCAAAGCTCTTAACAACGGAAGCTTCAAAGACTCAGGGAGGACTAGGTGGCCATCCAGGCACTGCATGAGTCCATGTTTACGCTGAATTTACATTCTTTCAGACACCAATTTTGTTTCTCCAAATCCAAGACATTGCATTGTTTATTACATAGATCATCATAAACATTGACTTGGATCAATCATATAGGTATCACTCTAATTGCACATCCTAACCATTCAGCACTAGCTGATTTAGCATTTCCTTTACAGTTATGGGCTTCACCCTTGCATGCATCTGGCCGAGACTAAGATTCTGTCTAAAGTTTCCTCAACCCTGCCACCTCTTTGGTGTAGTTCTGACCCTCAGTGCTGCAGCTTCCATGTGCTTCTCCAGCTTAGCCTCCAGATGCTAGTTGCGTTCCCTCACCTGATCTGAATTTTTATGTTCCCCTTTTAGCTTCTCTACAATATCTTTGAGATGTTTCACTATGACCTGGGACTTCTAGGACTCCTCCTCTGTTGGCCTTCCACATGTACTCCTCCTGTCACGTAGCCTCTGACTTCATCAGCTCCTTGCTGAGCTCCTGCCAGAGCTTGGCCAGCTCCACATTCTGCCTGCTCCCCACATGCCTCATGGCTTGGTTAGAGGCATCCCTCAGGATGGAGTTCTCCAGCTGCCCCTGAAGAGTCCAGATATTGCCCTACATCTGCTGCACCTCCTTCACATGCTCCCAGTAGTTGGCCCACATGGTCACTTCTGGGCAATGAGCTGCTTTATCACCTTGGCCTCCCAGACTGCTGTCTTGACATTTTTCACCGACGTCTCCTTCTAAGTTCCCTCAGTTTGCTCTTGC
Organism: Chlorocebus sabaeus; assembly: GCF_047675955.1. Taxonomy (NCBI): domain Eukaryota; kingdom Metazoa; phylum Chordata; class Mammalia; order Primates; family Cercopithecidae; genus Chlorocebus; species Chlorocebus sabaeus. The sequence goes on from NC_132918.1 coordinate 68,193,651, forward strand.
GGACAGACACATCTTCCTGCTCCATGAATAGCAGCTTTTACTTCTCTTCCATCTGGCATTTTAGAATTGCCACCATATTGTCTTCTGAGCAGGAAAGCAGTTCAATTTGATCTAAAAGGAGGAGGCTTATTGGTAGACTGGCATAAAAAATAAAAAATCTCTGTTCCTGTGTCTTGTTTGTTTGCCATAAAGGCAGACATATTGGGGTAAAGACTTTTTAGTCTAGATCTTTTGGTCGTAGAATAAAATAAGGAAATAAGGATGAAAAAGTCCCTTTGGTCTAGTCCCTGCAATAGTTTTAATTGGAGGGAAATAAGTTTGTTAGCTTTTTGCATTTTTTCTTATTTTAAAATCCTCTCAAAGTGTTCAGCTAAAGCTACCAATTCAGCTATATTTATAACTTCCCATCCAGTTTGTTTTTTTTGTTGTTGTTTGTTTTTTTGTTTGTTTGTTTTTGAGATAGAGTCTCACTCTGTTGCCCAGGCAGTAGTGCAGTGATGTAATTTTGCAATTTGGGCTCACCACAACCTCCATCTCAAGGGTTCAAGTGTTCAAGCAATTCTCCTGTCTCAGCCTCCCAAGTAGCTGGGATTACGGGTGCCCACAGCCACACCCAGCTAATTTTTGTATTTTTAGTAGAGATGGAATTTCAGAATGTTGGCCCGGCTGGTCTTGAACACCTGACCTCAAGTGATCCACCCTCCTTAGCCTCCCAAAGTGCTGGGATTACAGGCATGAGCCTCTGCTCCCAGCCAGTTTATGTTTCTTAATCAGACTGCTTAGTTTAGGACAAAGTTTGTTTATAAATAAACAATTAATGCCATTTCAATCTCTCAAGGAAATGCTCCCTTATATTTTAAGCACAGAATATTTTACAAATGTTGTTTCTAAATGATCTCCATAATCTGAAACCAGTTCATCTTTCTTCTGCTTGCAAGAATATGCGTTGGTCCAATCAGTTTTCTGTAGAAAAACCTTAAGGATTGAATTTAAATGGTTTTTAGTGACTCTTCCAGCTCGTTTCATTCCTTCTCATGAGGAAGAAGGAGTCTTCAATATCTTGCTCCAGTTATTTCCATTCTACTGCTACCATTCATTTACAAGCTTCACCAAGTCCAAATATCATGTGAATAAACTGGTAATCATCAGGGTGTCCTGATTGTAAATTCCTACGACAATTCTAAATTCCTTTGTAAACTTTTGAGGATTTACTTCTGGGTTAGCAAAGTCTCTTATGACAGCTCTAAGCTCAGCTTTAGACCATGGAGTAAAGTGGTTATGGCAGGTGAGCCTGGTTGTTCAAATGGTCTCACTTTATAAGGTATTTGTTGAACTTCCCCTTTTTGATTATGCTCAAGATGAAAAAAACGTAATTGAGCAAAAATATTAGAGGAATCAGGGTATTGGGATAATGATGGATAAGAAGAGGGAGCAGTCAGAGTTAATTCAGTCAGAGTATATTCCTTCTTCATCATGTCCTCTATTAGTTGTTTAAACTTTTCATTTCCCTTCTGTAAAGAATTATTTAGAGTCAAATTTTGATTCATTTAATCTGTTAGATACCTCTGCATATCAATTTAAAAATGTATTCCATGTTTTTGACCCTTCTTTTTCTAATGTGCCCTGCACATACTTTTATCCAACTTAAAACTTCCTCATTATGGCCACTTTAATTCTAAATTATCTCTAGTAAGATCAAACCCATTCTTGTAAAAATGTACATGCATTGAGTCCTTTTTTTTTTTTTTTTTTTTTTTTTTTTGAGACAGGATCTCACTTCTGTCACTCAGGCTAGAGTGCAGTGAAATAAACATTGCTCACTGCAGCCTGCAGCCTTGACCTCCTGGGCTCAAGCGATCCTCCAGCCTCAGCCTCCCAAAGTGCTGAGATTACAGATGTAAGCCATAGTGCCCAGCCCCTGGGTTCATATTTCTTACACATGAAATTGGCTAGAGTTCCAGATAAATGAGTTCTAAGCTCCTTGAATTGAAATAAACCCATTACCAAACCCAATACTTTAAAAATCCTACCTCAACTCCAATCCAGTTCTGGACCCAGTCCAGTTGCTGTCTGATTCAGTCAGACACCCAAGGTCTTCCTGGAGGACCCCATCCTGTTTGTTGCCACTGCTGATCCTAGTTCAGATCTAATTGCTCAGGTAAGCCAAGAGAGCTCAGAACACAAATTAGTGAAAGTTGAAACCTGAGCAAGAACTCACCCACAATCTTCAGTTGCCAAGAGAGATCAATAGACACAATGGACCCTTGCGGGTACTTTCGTTTGCTCACCCCAGGCTCTCTAGGGGTTGTTGGAGCTCTCATCTGGATCCTACCAACTATGCCAATCTGTTAAAAGGAAAACCTTAAACAGTTTAAATTTAGCTGAGATTTAAGGGGGAAAAAATGATTTGCAAATCAGATAGCCCTCAGAACCGGAACAGGTTCTAAGAACTCTAGTCAATGACGTGATCAGGCAGCAGTTATAGAAAACAGAAGTGAAGCACAGAGACCACTCAAGTGGTTACAGTTCAATTGGTTAATCGGCTACAGAGCCACCTGCGATTACCTGAAGCCCAGCTACTTTGATTGAACTTTATACTGGTCTTGTCTATGGGGCCTCTCCAAAACAATGGCCTCTTACAATTTTTTTTTTTTTTAACAGAGGTCAGGGGCCGAGAGTCAAGAAGAAGCCTGACTGATGTTTAGTCAAGCAGAGGGAAACATTAAGGTCTGCTTGATCAGAGACAACCTTAGTCAGACTAAAACATTTCTCAGAATAAAAGAAAAACAAAAGGACTGTCACCATTTACTCTCAATAAAAAGCTATTAAGCATGTATTTCAGCAAGAATGTAACTGAATCAGGAAAGAGGAATGGGAAGCAAGAAACAATGCTGAACAAAGAAACTAGCAAACATATTAGGAAGTTAAAATAAGCATTGAGTATGAAAGAAGATTGTAACAAAAATTAAAATTTGCAAGAACTTACAAATGAGACAGAGCCAAAATACATGACAGTGATAACATGCAAGACACTGAATCTGGTTATTAAAGTAGAAGCATTCTAAGATCTCTGGTAGGATATAGAGATACTGCTATATTTTAGAATTAGTCACGTATTTGAGGGTAACTACCAAAATACAAGAAGGAAAATAAACTCTTTCCAAATCAGTAGAGGAGATAGGGGACCAAATAAAGCTCAATCTGAAGCCTACAACCAGAATGTCAATAGAAACCAATGGGCAGACAAAAAAGCTTGAGAACAGACTGTTCTCCCTAGTCAAACGACTAGGAAGAGAGCAGTCTAGCAAAACAGAAAACTTGCATAGGATAACCACCCCAGTAGAATTAAACACTATTGGGGAAAAAATGTGGCCCCACACTCGCTCTTTCAGCAAAGTGCCAGGTGGGAGCTTAGACTTCCACCCTCACCCAGCTGTAATGAAGCTGCTCCTCCCATACCCAGGGTGGCATCACAGAAGAACAAGTCAAGAGCCAGTACTTTCATCCTAGTCTAGGAAGTGTGAATGAGTGCACACACACATACACACACACACACACACACACAGAGAGAGAGTCAGTTCTGACCACGTGGAAAGACTGGACTTCAGCCTCCATCTCCATTAATAAGGCCCTCCTCCCCATTTCCACAGGGGTAGTGTTAGAGGAGGCTGAGTGGGGAGACCATCCCTCAGCACCCCCATCTCCCTGGTGTCTGCAGCAGTATCAAGGTACCCCTTCCCCTGCCAGCCAGGGCGGTATCATTGGTCACCTAGTGAAGAGCCTGAACTTCTACCCCCTGCTTGATAAACAAGTTGTGGTATATCCATCTCACAGAATACTACCCAGCAATACAAGCTACTGCTACAGGCAACAAGCTGGATGAATCTCAAGGCACTATGCTGGTGAGAGAATAACCAATTTCAGTGTTATATGAAGTTATATGAATGGTGTTCATAATGTAATGTTATGTGAATGATTCCATTCATGTAACATTATCAAAATGACAAAATTTTAGAGATGGACAGCAGATTTGTGTTGCTAGGGTTAGAGATGTTCAGGGAGACAGGGGTGAGGGTGATTTTAATTGGTCAGGAAGCACATGGGAGATCTTTTTGGTGACGGAGTAGTTCTGTATTTTGATCCTGGTGGATTATACAAATCTGGGCATGATACAATGGCATAGACTAACACATATACATTGTAGCAATGTCAGTTTCCTGGTCTTAATGATGTTCTATAATTACCTAAGATATAGACACTGGGGAAAATGGAATAAAGGGTACATGGAACCACTCTGTACTATTTTTTGCAACTTGTTGTGAATCTATAATTATTACAGAAAAAAATAAATAACTTCATCCAATAAAAGACAGAAAAGTATGGATGAAAAAGCAAAGAAGTCCAGGAGCAGTGGCTCATGCCTGTAATCCCAGAACTTTGGGAGGCCGAGGCAGGCAGATCACGAGGTCAGGAGATTGAGACCATCCTGGCTAACACAGTGAAACCGCATCTCTACTAAAAATACAAAAAATTAGCTGGGTGTGGTGATGGGCCCCTGTAGTCCTAGCTACTTGGGAGGCTGAAGCAGGAGAATGGCGTGAACCCAGGAGGCAGAGCTTGCAGTAAGCTGAGATCGAGCTACTGCACCCCAGCCTGGGTGACAGTGCGAGACTCCATGTCAAAAAAAAAAAAAAAAGCAAAGAAAAGACATTCCTAACAGGAAACATAAGCTAGGTGCTGGAAATATGTAATCACAATGAATTAAAATGAATTGATCCCCCTATTAAAAATAAACATTCTCTTATTGAATTAAAAATAATAAAACTTTCATATGCTGTTTGCAATTGATGCATCTGAAATACAAAGACAAAGAAAACCTGAAATTAAAAGGATGGAATATTAATATAAGCATAATACACATAAAGATAAAAAGTATCATTACGATAAAAGTAAGTCCTTGCCTAATCATTAAAACAAACAAACAAACAAACAAACAAAAAACCTCATTAGGGATATTTAACAAGACTCATATGCATTCAAAAAAACAGCTCCAAAATAATGACAAAATTGATAGAACAAGAAGAAATTGGCAAAACAATAATCATAATGAGAAATTATTTAGATAGCTCTCTGAAATTAATAGAAATTAATTTTTAAACAAAATTCTGAGAAAATAATGAAGCACAAAGATAAAAACAGTTCTAAATATTTAGAATACTGAAACAACATAATAAACCGCAGACATAGAAAGTAAAGACATGTCAACATTGTGACTAAAAACTTCAACTTATCTTTAAGTAGGTAAATAAACATCCTAACCACCTGAGAGGTTCCACAGCTGCCAATGATGTAGAAAACTGGCAGGAACAGTTTCCAAACTATAAAAGTAGAAAATAAAGTAGTGATTACCAGGATGGGGCAGGGAGAGGGTGAGGGATGGGGATTAACAGTAAATGTGCATGAGGAATCACATTGGAAGGATGAAAATGTTGTAAAATGGATTTAATGTGATGAGTGCACAATTTGGTAATTTTTTTAAGTCATTGAATTATACAATTGAAAAGGGTAAACTATATGATATGTAAAATATGCCTTAATAAACTTATTTTATCAGAAGAGTCTTGCTCCCACCCAGCCAATGAGAAAAACCTGAATAAACTACAAAACCGTAACTTTTCTTGACCGTCTCAGAGAGCAGGGGTTAGCAGGAAACCAAACAGCCAGTGGTAGAATGAAAGTAATGATAGCAACAATAAAACACAAACCTAGCTCAACTCCTTATTTTGGAAAAAAGTAACTTCAAAAGGTATACATCAATTATCATACAAAATTGTGAAACCCTGAAACAATTTCTCACGAGACTAGGAATGACATTCAGCATTGTTCTGGAGATCATAGTCAGCAAATTTAGGCAATAAAAAATTTAATATAAAAATAAAGGAGAGTTCAAGTTGGAGAGGAGCCCTAGGTAATGCAAGGTCTACCAAAGGGCCTGGGAGTGGGGAATATATTCACACTGTATGCAGCTACTTTCATTTCCTTTTGCATAACATTTGTTACTAGGATAAAACCTTGAATAGGCATTCATTTTTTTAAAAAATGTATTTCCCGGGGGGGGGGGGGGGGCAGAGCAAGATGGCCGAATAGGAACAGCTCCAGTCTTCAGCTCCCAGAGCCAGCAACACAGAAGACAGGTGATTTCTGCATTTTCAACTAAGGTACCAGGTTCATCTCACTAGGGAGTGCCGGACAATCGGTGCTGGTCAGCTGCTGCAGCCCGACCAGCAAGAGCTGAAGCAGGGCGAGGCATCACCTCACCTGCGAAGTGCAAGGGGGCAGGGAATCCCTTTTCCTAGCCAGGGGAACTGAGACACACAACATCTGGAAAATCAGGTAACTCCCACCCCAATACTGCGCTTTACCAAGGGTCTTAGCAAATGGCACACCAGGAGTTTATATCCCACACCTGGAAGGGAGGGTCCTACACCCGCGGAGACTCCCTCATTGCTAGCACAGGAGTCTGCGATCTAATGGCAAGGCAGCAGCGAGGCTGGGGGAGAGGTGCCCGCCATTGCTGAGGCTTAAGTAGGTAAACAAAGCCGCTGGGGAGCTCGAACTGGGTGGAGCCCACAGCAGCTCAAGGAGGCCTGCCTGTCTCTGTAGACTCCACTTCTGGGGACAGGGCACAGCTAAACAACAACAAAAAAGAAGCAGAAACCTCTGCAGACACAAACGACCCTGTCTGACAGCTTTGAAGAGAGCAGTGGATCTCCTAACATGGAGGTTGAGATCTCAGAATGGACAGACTGCCTGCTCAAGTGGGTCCCTGACTCCTGAGTAGGCTAACTGGGATACATCCCCCACTAGGGGCAGACCGACACCCCACACCTCACATGGCAGGGTACACCCCTGAGACGAAGCTTCTAAAGCAAGAATCAGACAGCAACACTCACTGTTCAGCAATATTCTATCTTCTGCAGCCTCTGCTGCTGATACCCAGGAAAACAGAGTCTGGAGTGGACCTCAAGCAATCTCCAACAGACCTACAGCTGAGGGTCCTGACTGTTAGAAGGAAAACTAACAAACTGGAAGGACACCCACACCAAAACCCCATCAGTACATCACCATCATCAAAGACCAAAGGGAGATAAAACCACAAAGATGGGGAAAAAGCAGGGCAGAAAAACTGGATATTCAAAAAATAAGAGTGTGTCTCCTCCTCCAAAGGAACGCAGCTCATTGCCAGCAATGGATCAAAGCTGGACGGAGAATGACTTTGACGAGTTGAGAGAAGAAAGCTTCAGTCCATCAAACTTCTCAGACCTAAAGGAGGAATTATGTACCCAGCACAAAGAAACTAAAAATCTTGAAAAAAGAATGGAAGAATGGATAACTAGAATAATCAATGCAGAGAAGGCCATAAATGAACTGACAGAGATAAAAACCATGACACGAGAAATACGTGACAAATGTACAAGCTTCGGTAACCAACGCGATCAACTGGAAGAAAGAGTATCAGCGATTGAGGATCAAATGAATGAAATGAAGCAAGAAGAGAAGTCTAAAGAAAAAAAGAGGAAAAAGAAATGAACAAAGCCTTTGAGAAGTATGGGATTATGTGAAAAGACCAAATCTACGTCTGATTGGGGTGCCTGAAAGTGAAGGGGAAAATGAAACCAAGTTGGAAAACACTCTTCAGGATATCATCTAGGAGAATTTCCCCAACCTAGTAAGGCAGGCCAACATTCAAATTCAGGAAATACAGAGAATGCCAGAAAGATACTCCTCGAGAAGAGCAAATCCAAGGCACCTAATTGTCAGATTCACCAAAGTTGAAATGAAACAAAAACTGTTAAGGGCAGCCAGAGAGAAAGGTCAGGTTACACACAAAGGGAAGCCCATCTGACTAACAGCAGATCTCTTGGCAGAAACTCTCCAAGCCAGAAGAGAGTGGGGGCCAATATTCAACATTCTTAAAGAAAAGAATTTTCAACCCAGAATTTCTTTTTTTTTTTAAATTTATTTATTATTATTACACTTTAAGTTGTAGGGTACATGTGCATAACGTGCAGGTTTGTTACATATGTATACTTGTGCCATGTTGGTGTGCTGCACGCATCAACTCGTCATTTACATCAGGTATAACTCCCAATGGAATCCCTCCCCCCTTCCCCCTCCCCATGATAGGCCCCGGTGTGTGATGTTCCCCTTCCCGAGTCCAAGTGATCTCATTGTTCAGTTCCCACCTATGAGTAAGAACATGTGGTGTTTGGTTTTCTGTTCTTGTGATAGTTTGCTAAGAATGATGGTTTCCAGCTGCATCCATGTCCCTACAAAGGACACAAACTCATCCTTTTTTATGGCTGCATAGTATTCCATGGTGTATATGTGCCACATTTTCTTAATCCAATCTGTCACTGATGGACATTGGGGTTGATTCCAAGTCTTTGCTATTGTGAATAGTGCTGCAATAAACATACTGGGTATATACCCAAAGGATTATAAATTATGCTGCTATAAAGACACATGCACACGTATGTTTATTTCAACCCAGAATTTCATAACCAGCCAAACTAAGTTTCATAAGTGAAGGAGAAAAAAAATCCTTTACAAACAAGCAAATGCTTAGAAATTTTGTCACCACCAGGCCTGCCTTACAAGAGCTCCTGAAGGAAGCACTAAACATGGAAAGGAACAACTGGTACCAACCATTGCAAAAACATGCCAAAATGTAAAGATCATCAATGCTAGGAAAAAACTGCATCAACTAACGAGCAAAATAACCAGTTAATATCACAATGACAGGATCAAGTTCACACATAACAATATTAACCTTCAATGTGAATGGACTAAATGGTCCAATTAAAAGACACAGACTGGCAAATTGGATAAAGAGTCATGACCCATCAGTTTCTTGTACTCAGAAGATGTGTCTCATATGCAGAGACACACATAGGCTCAAAATAAAAGGATGGAGGAAGATCTGCCAAGCAAATGGAGAACAAAAAAAAGCAGGGGTTGCAATCCTAGTCTCTGATAAAACAGACTTTAAACCATCAAAGATCAAAAGAGACAAAGAGGCCATTACATAATGGTAAAGGGATCAATTCAACAGGAAGAGCTAACTAACCTTAATATATATGCACCCAATACAGGAGCACCCAGATTCATAAAGCAAGTCCTTAGAGACTTACAGAGAGACTTAGACTCCCACACAATAATAATGGGAGACTTCAACACCCCACTGTCAACATTAGACAGATCAACGAGACAGAAAGTTAACAAGGATATCCAGGAATTGAACTCAACTCAGCCAAGCGGACCTAATAGACATCTACAGAACCCGCCACCCCAAATCAACAGAATATACATTTTTCTCAGCACCACATGACACTTATTCTAAAATAGACCACATAGTTGGAAGTAAAGCACTCCTCAGCAAACGTAAAAGAACAGAAATTATAACAAACTCTCTCAGACCACAATGCAATCAAACTAGAACTCAGGACTAAGAAAATCAATCAAAACTGCAAAACCACATGGAAACTGAACAACTTGCTCCTGAATGACTACTGGGTACATAAGGAAATGAAGGCAGAAATAAAGATGTTCTTTGAAACCAATGAGAACAAAGATACAACATAACAGAATCTCTGGGACACATTGAAAGCAGTGTGTAGAGGGAATTTTAAATGCCCACAAGAGAAAGCTGGAAAGATGTAAAATCTAAAATTGACACCCTAACATCACAATAAAAAGAACTAGAGAAGCAAGAGCAAACACATTCAAAAGCTAGCAGAAGGCAAGAAATAACTAAGATGAGAGCAGAACTGAAGGAGATAGAGACACAAAAAACCCTCCAAAAAATCAATGAATCCAGGTGCTGGTTTTTTGAGAAGATCAACAAAATGGATAGACGACTAGCAAGAACAATATAGAAGAAAAGAGAGAAGAATCAAATAGACGCAATAAAAAATGATAAAGGGGATATCACCACCGACCCCACAGAAATACAAATTACCATCAGAGAATACTATAAACACCGCTATGCAAATAAACTAGAAAACCTAGAAAAAATGGATAATTTCCTGGACATTTAAACTCTCCCAAGACTAAACCAGGAAGAAGTTGAATCCCTGAATAGACCAATAGCAGGCTCTGAAATTGAGGCAATAATTAATAGCCTACCAACCAAAAAAAGTCCAGGACCAGATGGATTCACAACCGAATTCTACCAGAGGTACAAGGAGGAGCTGGTACCATTCCTTCTGAAACTATTCCAATCAATAGAAAAAGAGGGAATCCTACCGAACTCATTTTATGAGGCCAATATCATCCTGATACCAAAATCTGGCAGACACACCACAAAAAAAAAAAAAAAAAAAAAAAGAGAATTTTAGACCAATATCCCTGATGAACATCGATGCAGAAATCCTCAATAAAATACCGGCAAACCTAATCCAGCAGCACATCAAAAAGCTTATCCACCATGATTGTGTGGGCTTCATCCCTGGGATGCAAGGCTGGTTCAACATACACAAATCAATAAACATAATCCAGCATATAAACAGAACCAGAGATAAAAATCATATGATTATCTCAATAAATACAGAAAAGGCCTTTGACAAAATTCAGCAGCCCTTCATGCTAAAAACTCTCAATAAATTCGCTATTGATGGAACATATCTCAAAATAATAAGAGCTATTTATGACAAACCCACAGCCAATCTCGTACTGAATGGGCAGAAACTGGAAGCATTCCCTTTGAAAACTGGCACAAGACAGGGATGCCCTCTCTCACCACTCCTATTCAACATAGTGTTGGACGTTCTGGCTAGGGCAATCAGGCAAGAGAAATAAATCAAAGGTATTCAGTTAGGAAAAGAAGAAGTCAAATTGTCCCTCTTTGCAGACGACATGATTGTATATTTAGAAAACCCCATCATCTCAGCCCAAAATCTCCTTAAGCTGATAAGAAACTTCAGCAAAGTGTCAGGATGCAAAATTAACGTGCAAAAATCACAAGCATTCTTATACACCAGTAACAGACAAACAGAGAACCAAATCATGAATGAACTTCCATTCACAATTGCTTCAAAGAGAATAAAATACCTAGGAATCCAACTTACAAGGGATGTAAAGGACCTCTTCAAAGAGAACTACAAACCACTGCTCAGTGAAATAAAAGAGGACACAAACAAATGGAAGAATATACCATGCTCATGGATAGGAAGAATCAATATTGTGAAAATGGCCATACTGCCCAAGGTAATTTATAGATTCAATGCCATCCCCATCAAGCTACCAATGACTTTCTTCACAGAATTGGAAAAAACTGCTTTAAAGTTCATATGGAACCAATAAAGAGCCCGCATTGCCAAGACAATCCTAAGCCAAAAGAACAAAGCTGGAAGCATCACGCTACCTGACTTCAAACTATACTACAAGGCTACAGTAACCAAAACAGCATGATACTGGTACCAAAACAGAGATATAGACCAATGGAACAGAACAGAGTCCTCAGAAATAATACCACACATCTACAGACATCCGATCTTTGACAAACCTAACAAAAACAAGAAATGGGGAAAAGATTCCCTATTTAATAAATGGTGCTGGGAAAACTGGCTAGCCATAAGCAGAAAGCTGAAACTGGATTCCTTCCTTACTCCTTACAAAAATTAATTCAAGATGGATTAGAGACTTAAATGTTAGACCTAATACCATAAAAACCCTAGAAGAAAATCTAGGTAATACCATTCAGGACATAGACATGGATAAGGACTTCGTGTCTAAAACACCAAAAGCAATGGCAACAAAAGCCAAAATTGACAAGTAGGATCTAATTAAACTAAAGAGCTTCTGCACAGCAAAAGAAACTACCATCAGAGTGAATAGGCAACCTACAGAATGGGAAAAAATTTTTGCAATCTACTCATCTGATAAAGGGCTAACATCCAGAACCTACAAAGAACTCAAACAAATTTACAAGAAAAAAACAAACAACCCCATCGAAAAGTGGGAAAAGGATATGAACAGATATTTCTCAAAAGAAGACATTCATACAGCCAACAGACACATGAAAAAATGCTCATCATCACTGGCCCTCAGAGAAATGCAACTCAAAACCAAAATGTGATACCATCTCACACTAGTTAGAATGGCAATCATTAAAAAGCCAGGAAACAACAGGTGCTGGAGAGGATGTGGAGAAATAGGAACACTTACACTGTTAGTGGGATTGTAAACTAGTTCAACCATTGTGGAAAACAATATGGCAATTCCTCAAGGATCTAGAACTAGAAATACCGTATGACCCAGCCAATGCATTACTGGGTATATATCCAAAGGATTATAAATCATGCTGCTATAAAGACACATGCACACGTATGTTTACTGTGGCACAATTCACAATAGCAAAGACTTGGATTCAACCCAAATGTCCATCAGTGACAGACTGGATTAAGAAAATGTGGCACATATACACCATGAAATACTATGCAGCCATAAAAAAGGATGATTTAGTGTCCTTTGTAGGGACATGGGTGCAGCTGGAAAGCATCATTCTCAGCAAACTTTCACAAGAACAGAAAACCAAACACCGCATCTTCTCACTCGTAGGTGGGAATTGAATAATGAGATCACATGGACATGGGAAGGGGAACATCACACACTGAGGCCTATTATGGGGAGTGGGGAGGGGGGAGGGATGGCATTGGGCGTTATAACTGATGTAAATGACGAGTTGATGGGTACTGACGAGTTGATGGGTGCAGCACACCAACATGGCACATGTATACATATGTAACAAACCTGCACGTTGTGCACACGTACCCTAGAACTTAAAGTATAATAATAATATTAATAGTAAAAGAAATACCTGAGACTGGGTAATTTATAAAGAAAAGAAGTTTAAAGTTAACTGGCTCACAGTTCCACGGGCTATACAGAAAGCATAATTCTGGCATCTGCTTGGCCTCTGGGGAGGCCTCAGGAAAACTTACTATCATGGCAGAAAGCAAAGGGGGAGTGAGGCATCACGCATGGTAGGAGCAGGAGGACAGAGAGAAGGGGAAAATGCTACACACTTTTAACAATCAGATCCTGTGAGAACTCTATCATGAGAACCGCAGTAGGGGGATGGTGCTAAACCATTAGAAACTGTCTCCACCAGGCTCCACCTCCAGCATTGGAGGATTACATTTTGACATGAGATTTGGGTAGAGACAGATTCAAACCATATCATTCCACCTCAGCCCCTTCCAAATCTCATGTCCTTCTCACATTTCAAAACACAAACAAACCTTCCCAACAGTCCCCCAGAGGTTTAACTCCTTCCAGCAGGAACTCAAAAGTCCACAGTTTCAAGTTACATCTGAGACAAGGCAAGTTCCTTCTGTGTATGAACCTGTAAAATAAAAAATAAGTTATTTACTTCCAAGATACAATGGGGGTATAGGCATTGGGTAAATACTCTCATTCCAAAAGGGATAAATTGGCCAAAAGAAAGGGGCTACAGGATCCATGCAAGTCCAATACCCAACAGTGTAGTCATTCAATCTTAAAGCTCCAAAATAATCTTCCTTGACTACATGTCTCACATCCAGGGAACACTGGTGTAAGAGGTAAGCTCCCAAGGCCTTGGGAAGCTCCACCCCTGTGACTTTGCAGGGTTCAGTTCCCATAGTTGCTCTCAAGGGCTGGCACTGAGTGCCTTCAGATTTGCAGGGACACGGTGCAAGCTGTCAGTGGATCTACTGTTCTGGGATCTGGAGAACAGTAACCCCCTTCTCACAGCTCCACAAGGCAGTGTCCCACTGGGGGCTCCATTTCCACACTTCCCCCCTGCATTGCCCTAGTAGAGGTTATCAATGAGGGCTCCAACCCCTGCAGCAGGCTTCTGCCTGGAGATCCAGGTTTTTCCATACATCATCTGAAATCTTGGCAGAGGCTCCCAAGCCTCAACTCTTGGACCCTGCACACCCAGGGGCTTAATACCACATGGAAACCACCAAGGCTTACAGCTTACTCCCTTGGAAGCAACAGCCTGAGCTGTACCTGGAGTCCTTTTAGTCACAACTGGAGTTGGAGCAGCTGGGATGCAGGGAGCTGTGTCCTAAGGCTGCACAAGGCAGTGGGGCCCTAGGCCTAGCCCATAAAACCATTCTTCCCTCCTAGGCCTCTGGGCCTGTGATGGGAGTGGCTACTGTGAAGGTCTCTGAAATGCCTTTGAGGTCTCCCCACTGTTTTGGCTATTAAAATTTGGCTCCTTTTTACTTATGCAAATTTCTTCAGCCTGCTTGAATTCTTCTTCAGAAGATGAGTTTTTCTTTTCTACCACATGACAGGCTGCAAATTTTCCGAAATTTTATACTCTGCTTCCCTTTGAAATATAAGCTCCAGTTTCAGGTCATTTTTTTTGCTGAGAAATTTCTTCTGTCAGATACTTTAAATCATTGCTCTCAAAGTTCAAAGTTCCACACATCCCTAGAGTAGGGGCACAATGCAGCCAGTCTCTTTGCTAAAGCATAGCAAAAGTGATGTTTGTTCCAGTTCCCAATAAGTTCCTCATCTCCATCTAATACCTCTTTAGCTTGGACTTCATTGTCCATATCACTATCAGCATTTTGATCACAACAATTTAACAAGTCTCTAATAAATTCTAAACTTTCCCCCACCTTTCTGTATTCTTCTGAACCCTCCAAACTGTTCCAACCTCAGCCCATTACCCAATTCCAAAGTTGCTTCCACATTTTCAGGTATCTTTATAGCAATGTCCCCTTCTGTATTTGTCTGTTCTCACACTGCTATAAAGAAATGCCTGAGACTGGGTAATTTATAAATAAAATAGGTTTAATCAATCAGCTGATAGTTCTGTAGGCTATAAAGAAAGCATAATTCTGGCATCTGCTCGGCTTCTGAGGAGGCTTCAGGAAACTTACAATTATGGAAGAAGGAAAAGGCAGAGTGAGAAGTCTCACGTGGTGGGAGCAGGAGGAAGGGAGCAAGAGGGAGGTGTCACACACTTACACACTTTTAAACAATCAGATCTTGTGGAAACTTTATCACAAGAGCACCACTAGGGGGATGGTGCCAAACCATTAGAAATCATCTCCATGGTCCAATCGCCTCCCACCAGGTCCCACCTCCAGCACTGAGGAATTGCATTTTTAAATGTGATTTGGGCAGGGACACAGATCCAAATTATATCACCATTTATAATAAAAAATATTAAGTACCAGAGAATAAATCAAACATAGATATGTAAGACCTTTTCAAAGAAAACCATAAAACTTTACTGAGAGACATTAAAGAAAAACACAATAAAAGTAAAACATATCATGCTCATGGTTTGGAAGATGCACTACTATGAAGATTTCGATTCTCTCTGAATTGATTTAGAATTCAAGAGAATCCCTATCAAATTCCAACATGTTTTTGTGGAAACTGCTGTCTCTAAAATTTACGTGGAAGTAGAAAGGGCCAGGAACAGCCAACACAGTTTCGAACAAGTCACATGAGATGGAAAGACTTTTTCTTCAAAAGATCAGGGCCTATGATAAAAAGCTACAGCAATTAATTCAGTGTATACTGTACAGTGGTAGTCAGTAGACCCGTGGAACACAATAGAGCACTGAGAAACAGACCGACGCTTATGTGAAATCCTATAATATGGTAGGGGTGGTTCTGCAGGTTGTTTGGAAAAGAATCACCCTTTCAAAAAATGTGAAAAATTGAATTAAAACACTTCTAGAAGACATTATAGGAAAACATCTTCCTGTCTTTTGGAGAGGGAATGATTTATTACATAAGACTTAAAGAGTACTAATGATAAAGGTAAAAATAAATTTACTTACATTAAAACAGCCACACAAAGACACCATAAAGAAAATAAAAAGTCAATAGAGTGAGAATATTTCTAACACATATGGCTAAAGAACTTGCACTTAAAATACACAAAGATTATAGACAACTAAATTTTAAAATGAGCAAAACAGTTGAATAGGCTTTTCACCAAAAAAGAGTATAGCTACAAATAACCAATAAACATATTTAAAAAGTACTTCACCTAATTAGTAATTAAGAAAATATCAGTTTAAGAACAATGAAATATCACTACTCACATAATATTTTAAAAATGAGACAACCCAAGTGGTGGTAAGGATGTAAAACAAGAGAAGTCATAGACGGCTGATGAGAGCATAAATTGATGCAAGCACTTTGGAAAACAGCTTGGCACTATCTAGAAAAAAATGAGGATACAAATAGCCTAAGGCCATACAATTCCACTTATCGCTAACTCTGTGCCAGGATGCATGTATACAAATATACATAGAAGCCTTGCTTTTAATAACCAAAAGTGGAAACAACAAAAATTGTCCAGGAGCAACAGAATAAATTTAGAAGAACAAAATATTCATACAGGGGAAAGGTATGGGAAGCTGGTGGAGAGGTAAAAGATATAATCAGACTAGGTGATACATTCTCAGTCAGGGTGATATTGCCCTCAAGGAGATAAAAATTGGATCTTGGGGTGAAAAAAAAATCTATTCTTTTTATTCCTAAAGCACATATATACTATAAACACACATGCAATACACTAACCAATGTAGAGTATATGTGTAGGTATTAAAATTTCATGGGGGACAAGGGGTGGGGAGAACAATGTCTAAAGAGGCTTCTTAAAAAGGTAATAATGCAAAACGGTTGAGGGACACTTGAGTAGGCAATGAATGAAGCAGGGTGGGGCAAGGGTCTAGAGGTCTGGATGGTGTGAGTTAACAGGACTATTTATTATGGTGGTTGATGCAAAGGAGTAAGTGTGGCAGAAAGGATGTGGCTTCATAATCATTTAGAACCAGATAGGTAATTAGTTCCAGTTATCATCCCAAGTATTTAACTGAAAGTTTTAGGATCTGCTCAGAGGGCAGTTTCTCCAGCAACTTATTGAGCTGTGTGTGATGTTCTAGAAGTGGGTCCAGCTCACAGAGGACAGGATGTAATAGGAAAATCATTAGCATGTGCTTCCATGACACACAGAAATCATGTGGAAGGATTTGGCCCAGGGCACCTCCATACTGAACTACATAATAATCACTAGGGCTGTGAGCTAGTGTTGGATCCAGTAGGAAAGATTTATTTTACAAAGAATGCTAGGGGTTATCATGAATGCAGGATTGCATCCCCCAATTGGTATCCTTGAAAATGAAGAGAAACAGTGTGGCTAAAGTTGGTTAATGATTTAATTATTTAGTCAAAATAATAATCATAAAATAGACAACTAGAAAAGCCATTATAGTAAAAGCCAGTGGGAAGTATAATTTAAAGAAGGGCTCAGAGTGAGAAAATGTTAAGTAAAGCTTGAAGTAAAATGAAATGGTAAGCAGTAACACACAATGAATAAAAGAATAGACTCACAAAGTAGTCAAGCCAGAAGAACTTTTGATGATAACGAAGCCCATAGCAGTTAAGTGACTTGGCTGAGTCATGAAGCCAACCAATGGGGGACTGAACCCTTCAGGCCTTCTTGTCTGGTATTTCTCCCAATAAACTATGCAGCCTCTGAAGGCACATTTTCATTTTGCCTTCGAATTATTAACAGAAAAATCCATTTTCCTTATTTATCTTTCAATTTTTATATTGAACTTATATCTTCAAATTATTCAAATAAGCTACTTTAAAATCACCTTTCAAAGAATAACTGAAAATTGTACTTACATGATAAGCACACCAAGATATTGGGAGCTTTGAAACCATGCCCACAATTCTCACCAAAAAAAAAAAAAAAAAAAACTTTGGACTGATAGTTATTATAAAACTATTATAATAGTTGTTATAACTATTTTACTATAATAAAACATATTATATTTCCTCAAAATTCAAAAAACTTAGAAAAATAGCTTGTTAAGAAGAGTTAAAATGACTGAAGACTTCTCTCTGAATTAAACAGTGTGTGATTATTCTCCTGAATAATTTACATAGATTTAGGAAGAATGTATTATTTGTTAGACAAGGAAGGAGGAATATTAAGTGGTATTAATCTTTAAAACAGAAACTAAGCAAGGATGCAGCATCTGTGAATTAGAAACCCAAACCAGAGTTGATAAAATGTTTAAGCTTAAACTTTGATGAGCCTAAGAATAACCAAGTAAAGGATACAGATTTAAAATGCATTATTGAGTAGAAATGAAAACAGAAAAAAAAAAAAATTCAAGAGTTGTTCTTGTAGTTGTCACTGCTGTTACAGCATTTTGTTGATGATGGAATGTAAAATAAAAATGGTACCTAACAGCAGATGGGACACTTCTATTGATCATGGCCAGAGTCATCAATAATTGTGCTGTGTCATAGAAAAAGAAAGTATCGATCACAGCCATCAACTCTGAAGAAAATCCTCAACATAGAATTAGATGGTCCACTGGGAAAATCTAGGCTCCTGCTTTGAGGCAGGTGAGGTCTTGATAATTCCTTTTGTACATGAGATAAAGTGCCCATCAGTGGCGTCTCTAAGGTACCATAGGTACCATGAAACATCATAACACCAAGAGAAGCCAAAGCTTCATAGTTACCTTGTTACCTGTTGACTTGCTCTGTGTAATTATTGAACCTCATACCATTTGCTGCATTGAGAATTTTTTTGCCTACATTGAAAAAAACAGATTAAGAATTTACAAAATCAACAGTCCTTTTGGAGCATAACTATGCAGCTTATGTTACCTGTGAATTTGTTTTATGTGTAAAATAAAATTTAATGCCAACAAGAGACAGCATTTTATGGCCACCAAAGTATCTATCATTGTCAATAGTCCTTGGACAGTATGTTAAAAGGAATCCTTGAAAAAGTCAGAATTGTTCCACTAAACGTGTAAAAACAAAAAAGAATGTTAATAATAAAATAACTAAATGCCAAACTGTTATTGTTTCCTTCTTTAAGAAAATTCGCAAGATGAATTACCTAAAAATATTTGCAACCACTAGGATAGTAAGAAAAGATTTGTGGCCACATTTCACTATCTTTTGTGGACTCTTATTAATTAATCAATTTCTTTGAGTAAAATCTGCATGCAAGACCTCAACGACTGGAATGTGTGGGTCAGGGAATGTTCAGTTTTATTAAATGTCTGATGGTCTTAGGTTTGAAAACAAACCCCATTCAGGTGCTGGTTTATTACCTATAGCTCTTTTGAGTGAACATATATTTGTAGTCACCACTGTGAATGTCAGTTATCATCACTTTATTTCTCAGGCATAAAAACAATCCCAACTCTTCTACTGGAACCTACTTTCTAGAAACTAAACCTCTGGCCTCAGTTTATTTTCTATTTCAAAGTTAAAGTCAAATGTAAAATCTATTGCCACTGTGAGTGTTCCAGTTAGCTGAAAATTTTCTATGCTCTGTCCACTTTTAAACGCTAAAATGTGACTTAGAAATCCAAAGATACTACCTCTACAATAAAATTATAAATTTGATTTTACCAAAAGTTATATATGTATACTTATTTGTCACAACAACATTGTGAAATAAAGAAGGGTGTCACTACTACTGAAACTCAAAAAGGTTACGTCATTCTTAACCTTTGGGAATTGTTCTCTCACAATTCCCATTCAACCTGTCAGTAATTCCTGCTTCCTCTACTCCCAGAATGAACCCAGAATCCAACCACTTCCATGGGTAGTCACCTCCTGAGACCCTCCATCATCTCTCACCTGGATTACTACAATAGCTGGCAAATAGTGTTCCTGTTTCAAGTCACTTCTTCAATCAGTAATAAAAGCATCTATTTTTAAATGGGCACCAGATCTTGTTACTCTTCTGCCAGAACCCTGCGGTGAATCCTATTTCACTTAGAATAAAGGCTGAATGCAGCCCTGACCATGATGACAAGACCCCACTTGCTCTTATCTTCTGTATCTCTCATGGCTCACCTCCTACTTGTCCCCCTTTGCTCACCTTGCTACAACCACCCTCATCTGTATCCTGTTCTTCAAACATGCAAAGCATGTCCCTGATTCAGTTGCTGGGAGCTGGCTCTACCTGCTGCTCTTGCCTCAAATGTTCATGTGGCCTCCTTCTCCATCTACTTGGAATCACTGCTCAGTCCTTGCCTTCCTGGTGAAACCTACCCTTACCATCTGTTTACAATACAACTCTAGCCAGGCACAATTGTGTACACTTGTTCCCAGTTACTTGGGAGGCTGAGGTGGGAGGATTGCTTGAGCCCAGGACTCTGAGTCCAACCGGGGCAACATAGTGAGATGTCCTTAAGAAACATAAATGTTTTTCATTGCAACTTACCTAACACTCTCTTGTCTTGATTCCTCTATTTTGTAAATTATGACACTTATGATTTTTTGCTCTCAAATCAACCCCCCACCCTCTCTTAGAATGGAAGCTCATGAGGAAATAATTTCTATCATGGATGTATCCTGATTACCTAAAACAGTTCCTGAAACACATCACACTGTCAATAAAAATCAGTTAAATAAATAAATGAAGGAAACATACATGAGAGCTCAATCGCGTATTTTTTTCTCTTTGTTGCTACTGTTGTTTTGTTTCCCTGACTAATTGGGTTAGAACAGTACTCTTAGGCTCTGGGAAGACATTTACTTGGGATTAGTCATATAACCCAGTAGGCCAAGAAATAACTGAGAAAGTGAAGAATATCCAGTTCCCTGAAGTGGTTTGTAAAAATCTAACAGGTTAGGATATTCAATATGTGCAATGTGGTGCCGAGTGTAGCCATGGTGCCTGGATTAAACAGCATCAGAAAAAGACACCATCTGTCCCGTAGAGTAATGTGAAGACAGAGTAGAATGGAAATTGGTGGCAGGTCTGGTGTTTCATTAAATGTGTCAGTCAGGTAGAGATAGGAAATTGCGTTGGCCCAGACCACATTGCTCATCACATGCCAAGAAAATATGCAGAGATACTTCTGGTCAAATGGCTCTGCCTTCTCCTGGGTTAACAGGGAACCCCAGGGTCACAGCTATGGAAATAAAATGGGCAGTAGTAGCCATAATAAAATATTAGGAAATATAGACTGGTTATATCCATTGTGATTCAAAATTAACAATGCATTCCCATTTATTATAACACTTCAAACCAAAAAAAAAAGAAAGAAAAGAAAAGAAAGAAATATTAAGATTACATTCCTATAAAAAATTCAGGGAACCCTGGATTCTAATTATCATTAGAATGATATTTAAAGTCTCTCCAACCCCCGGCTCTTGAAAATATTTAAACAGAATTTTCCAGTGTATTCCCTGATTGATTTTTTTCCTTGAAGCTGAATAAGAAAAATGATCATTTGCCTAATGGAAAGACATGACCATCTCAAATCAGCTTACATAATGCTTATAATCAAAAGATGTCTTTCAAGGTTTAGAAAATACTGTAAAATGGATTTTTGTGCTGGCAATACCCTATAGATATTTGCTTAAAGGGATACTGTCTCAATGGAATTGACTCTATTCGAATGCCAACATCTTAATTTAAGCAGACACATTGTATTGCAAACCTTTACTTACAAAAGAATCAGGGGGCATAAAATTATTTAAGCATGCTACTTGTTTTCAGCAAACTACATAAAGATGTACCCCAGAACATGAGCTTATAATAAAGTATAGCCTTACCATTTGTGTGAAATTCTGTCTAGTCTTAAAATCTGGCAAATACAATGCATAATTAGAAAATGTGCCTGACTATTGGGAAAATGAAACTCATCCAACTAGACTTAGTCAAATTGTTTGCTCCATATTTCAAGCAAAGAAATATTTCAGATTCCATCATAAAATAATGTGCCCCTCTGGGATGAAGCTTCCAGAGGAAGGAACAGGCAGCAATCTTTGCTGTTTTGTAGCCTCCACTGGTGATACCCAGGCAAACAGGATCTGGAGTGGACTTCCAGCAAACCACAGGAAACTCCTGCAAACCTGCAGCAGAAAGGCCTGACTGTTAGAAGGAAAAATAACAAACAGAAAGGAATAGCATCAATATCAACAAAAAGGATATCCACTCAGAAATCCCATTTGAAGGTCACCAATATCAAAGAACAACAGTAGATAAACCCATGAAGATAGGGAGAAACCAGCCCAAAAAGGTTGAAAATTCCAAAAACCAGAATGCCTCTTCTCCTCCAAAGGATCACAACTCCTTGCTAGCAAGAGAACAAAACTGGATGGAGAATGAGTTTGACGAATTGACAGAAGTAGGCTTCAGAAGGTGGGTAATAACAAACTCCTCCAAGCTAACGAAGCATGTTCTAACCCAATGCAAGAAAGTTGAAAACCTTGACAAAAGGTTACAGGAACTGCTAACTAGAATAACCAGTTTAGAGAAGAACATAAATGACCTGATCCAGCTGAAAAACACAGCATGAGAACTTCGTGAAGCATATACAAGTATCAATAGGTGAAGGGATCAAGCAGAAGAAAGGATATCAGAGACCGAGGATCAACTTAATGAAATAAAGCACGGAGACAAGATTACAGAAAAAAGAATGAAAAGGAATGAAAAAAGTCTCCAAGAAATATGGGACTATGTAAAAAGACCAAACCTAATTTTGATTGGTGTACCTGAAAGTGATCAGGAGAATGGAACCAAGTTGGAAAACACTCTTCAGGATATTATCTAGGAGAACTTCCCCAATCTAGCAAGACAGGCCAACATTCAAATTCAGGAAATACAGAGAACACACAAAGATACTCCTTTAGAAGAGCAACCCCAAGACACATAATTGTCAGATTCACCAAGGTTGAAATGAAGGAAAAAATGTTAAGGGCAGCCAGAGAGAAAGGTTGGGTTACCCACAAAGGGAAGCTTATCAGACTAACAGCAGAGCTCTCTGTAGAAGCCCTATAAGCCAGAAGAGAGTGGGGCCAATAGTCAACGTTCTTAAAGAAAAGAATTTTCAACCAAGAATTTCATATCCAGCCAAACTAAGCTTCATACATGAAGGAGAAATAAAATCCTTTACATAAAAGCAAATACTGAGAGATTTTCTCACTACCAGGCCTGCCTTACAAGAGCTCCTGAAGGAAGCACTAAACATGGAAAGGAACAACTGGTACCAGCCACTGCAAAAACACACCAAATTGTAAAGATCATAGACACTATGAAGAAACTGCATAAATTAATAGGCAAAATAACCAGCTAGCATCATAATGACAGGAAAAAATTCATGCATAACAATATTTACCTTAAATGTAAATGGACTAAATGGTCCAATTAAAAAACACTGACTGGCAAATTGGATAAAGAGTCAAGACCCATCAGTGTGCTATATTCAGGAGACCCATCTCATGTGCAAAGACACACACAGGCTAAAAATAAAGGGATAGAGGAATATATACCAAGAAAATGGAAAGAAAAAAAAATCAGGGGTTACAATCCTAGTATCTGATAAAACAGATTTTAAACCAACAAAGATCAAAAGAGACAAAGAAGGCCATTACATAATGGTAAAAGGATCAATGCAACAAGAAGAGCTAACTATCCTAAATAAACATGCACCCAATACAAGAGCACACAGATTCATAACTCAAGTTCTCAGAGACCTACAAAGAGACTTAGACTCCCACACAATAATAGTGGAAGATTTAACACCCCACTGTCAATATTAGATACATCAATGAGACAGAAAATTAACAAGGATATTGAGGATGTCAACTCAGCTCTGGACCAAGCAGACCTAACAGACATCTACAGAACTCTCCACCCCAAATCAACAGAATATACATTCTTCTCAGTGCCACATCACACTTATTCTAAAATTGACCACATCATTGGAAGTAAAACACTCCTCAGCAAATGCAAAAGAACAAAAATCATAACAGTCTCTCAGACCACAGTGCAATCAAATTAGATCTTAGGATTTAGAAATTTACTCAAAACCTCACAACTACATGGAAACTGAACAACCTGCTCCTGAAAGATACTGTGTAAATAACGAAATGAAGGCAGAAATGAAAATATTCTTTGAAACCAATGAGAACAAAGACACAACATGTCATAATCTCCGGAAAACAGCTAAATCAGTGTTTAGAGGAAATATTATAGCACTAACTGCCCACAAGAGAAAGCAGGAAAGATCTAAAATCAACACCCTAACATCACAATTAAAAGAGCTAGAGAAGCAAGAGCAAACAAATTCAAAAGCTAGCAGAAGACAAGAAATAACTAAGATCAGAGGACAACTGAAGGAGATAGAGACATGAAAAACCCTTCAAAAAATCAATGAATCCAGGAGCTGGTTTTTTGAAAAGATGAACAAAATACATAGACCACTAGCCAGACTAATAAAGAAGAAAAGAGAGAAGAATCAAATAGACACAATGAAAAATGATAAAGGGGATTTCACTGCTGATCCCACAGAAATAAATACAAACTACCATTGGGGAATACTATAAACATCTCTATGCAAATAAACTAGAAAATCTAGAAGAAATTGATAAAATCCTGGACAAATACACCCTCCCAAGTCTAAACCAGGAAGAAGTCAAATCCCTGATTAGACCAATAACAAGTTCTGAAATTGAGGCAGTAACAATTGAGCCTACCAACCAAAAAAAGTCCAGGACTAGATGGATTCACAGCCAAATTCTACCAGAGGTACAAACACGGGTTGCAACTATTCCTTCTGAAATTATTCCAAACAATAGAAAAAGAGGGAATCCTCCCTAACTCATTTTATGAGGCCAGCTTCATCCTGATACCAAAACCTGGAAGAGACACAACAAAAAAAGAAAATTTCAGGCTAATATTCCTGATGAATATCAATGCAAAAATCCTGAATAAAATACTGGCAAACTGAATTCAGCAGCACATCAAAAAGCTTACCCACAACGATCAAGTTGGTTTCATCCTTGGGATGCAAGACTGGTTCAACATACGCACATCAATAAATATATTCCATCACATGAACAGAATCAATGGCAAAAACTCATGATTATTTCAATGGATGCAGAAAAGCCCATCGACCAAATTTAACAGCCTTCATCCTAAAAACTCTCAATAAACTAGACATTGATGAAACATATCTCAAAATAATAAGAGCTATTTAATGACAAACCCACAGCCAATATCATACTGAATGGGCAAAAACTGGAAGTATTCCCTTTGAAAACTGTCACAAGACAGGGAAGACCTCTCTCATCACTCCTATTCAACATAGTGTTGGAAGTTCTGGCCAGGGCAATCAGGCAAGGAAAGAAATAAAGGGTATTCAAATAGGAAGAGAGGAAGTCAAATTGTCTCTTGTTACCAGAGGACATGATTATATATTTAGAAAACCCCATCGTCTCAGCCCAAAATCTCCTTAAGCTGATAAGCAACTTCAACAAAGTCTCAGGATACAAAATCAATGTGCAAAAGTCACAAGCATTCTTATACACCAATAACAGAGAAAGAGAGAGCCAAATCATGAGTGAACTCCCATTCACAATTGCTACAAAGAGAATTAAATACCTAGGAATACAACTTACAAGGGAGGTGAAGGACCTCTTCAAGGAGAACTAGAAAACACTGCTCAAGGAAATAAGAGAGTACAGAGAGAAATGGAAAAACATTCCATGTTCATGGATAGGAAGAATCAATATTGTGAAAATGGCTATACTGCCCAAAGTAATTTATAGATTCAATGCTATCCCCATCAAGCTACCATTGACTTTCTTCACAGAATTAAAAAAGAAACTACTTTAAATTTCATATGGAACCAAAAAAGGGCCCACATAGCCAAGACAATCCTAAGAACAAAATCAGAACAGCATGGTACTGGTACCAAAACAGATACATAGACCAATGGAACAGAACAGGTGCCTCAGAAATAACACCACACGTCTACAACCATCTGATCTTTGACAAACCTGATGAAAGCAAGCAATGGGGAAAAGATTCCCTATTTAATAAATGGTGTTTGGAAAACTGACTAGCCATGTGCAGAAAACTAAAACTGGACCCCTTCCTTACACCTTATACAAAACTTAACTCAAGATGGATTAAAGACTTAAATGTAAGACCTAAAACCATAAAAACCCTAGAAGAAAACCTAGGCAATACCATTCAGGACATAGGCATGGGCAAACACTTCATGGCTAAAAGACCAAAGCAATGGCAACTAAAGCCAAAATAGACAAATGGGATCTAATTAAACTAAAGAACTTCTTCACAGCAAAAGAAACTATCATCAGACTGAACAGGCAGCCTACAGAGTGTGAGAAAATTTTTGCAATCTATCCATCTGACAAAGGGCTGATATCAAGAATCTACAAATAATTCAAACAAATTTATTTAAAAAAAAAAAACATCAAAAAGTGGGCGAAGGATATAAACAGACACTTCTCAAAAGAAGACATTTATGTGCCCAACAAATATTTGAAAAAAGCTCATCATCACTGGTCTTTAGAGAAATGTAAAACAAAACCACAATCAGATACTGTCTCACACCAGTTAGAATGGCAATCATTACAAAGTCAGGAAACAACAGATGCTGGCAAGGATGTGGAGAAGAAACAGGAAATCTGTTACACTGTTGGTGGGAGTGTAAATTAGTTCAACCATTGTGGAAGACAGTGTGGTGATTCCTCAAGGATCCAGAACCAGAAATACCATTTGACCCAGCAATCCCATTGCTGGGTATATACCCAAAGGATTGTAAATCATTCTACTATAAAGACACATGCATATGTATGTTTATTGCAGCATTGTTCACAATAACAAAGACTTAAAACCAACACAAATACCCATCAATGATAAACTGGATAAAGAATATGTGGCACATAAATACCATGGAATACTATGCAGCCATAAAAAAGGATGAGTTCATGTCCTTAGCAGAGACATGGTTGCAGCTGGAAGCCATCACTCTCAGCAAACTAACACAGAAACAGAAAACCAAACACTACATGTTCTCACTCATAAGTGGGGACTGAACCATGCGTACACATGGACACAGGGAGGGAAACATTACATACTGGGACCTGTAGAGGGTGGGGGGCTAGGAGAGGGATAGCATTAGGAGAAATACCTAATGTAGATAAGACAGGTTGATGGGTGCAACAAACCACCATGGTACATGTATACTTATGTAACAAACCTGCACATTCTGCACATGTACCCCAGAACTTAAAGTATAATATAATAACGATAATAAAAATAATAATGTCTTTAGGGAAAGCTGCAATATACTCTGTTCATAAAGGTCAACTTCCTGTAATAAGAAAATCATGTGGGTTTTGACGTTAGACAGACTTTGGTTCAAATTCTGGCTCTAACATTTACTTACCATGTAATATTTGGTGTTACCTAACTAAATCTCAGTTTCCTCATTCTGTAATACGAGGCAATAATAGGGAGGTACTTACCTCAATGAGTTTTTTATGATGATTTTAAAAGATAATACATGTAAATCAACTTATATGTAGAAAGTACTAAATAAATGGAAGTTATTGTTCATGTTCTTTAAAAAAATCATACTAATGGCTCAAATACTCTGGTAGCCTAGAAGAAAAGAGGAAGACATACCTGAAAAAGAAGGGCTATGATTTCTGAATGTTTTTCTGTCTTTCTTTTTCTTTCTCACTGTTATCTGTCTTCTGGACTGTGATCTGTCTTCCTACTGTAGATTGTAGCACAATGTCATAGTTATTTGTTCTCATGGTATAGTCCATTTTATATCTGAAGCAAAAAAAGAGGCAGCAAGTGAAGGTTTTTGCTTTGTAATTTTATCATTCCTCCACAATTCCTAGTATAGGGCCTTATATACAGGAAGCACTCAGTAAATATTGGATACAAAGATGAATCAAAACAAAATATGTGTTGGTTCCCCAAGTCGCTTCTTAGAATCAGGGGAGATAATCTTTAAAGTGCATCTTGAAGGCTGAGCAAAGGAAAATGGACAATTGCAGGAGTGGATATAATAGGAAAGTGTTCTCTAGGCAGAGAGGATTCATGTAGTAGGGTAGGAAAATCAGAAACAGCATGGCATGGTTGGGAAACCACAATAAATTTAGCATGGCTGGAGTACAGCAATATTTGCTCATATTTCAGAAAGCACCAAAGAACAAGTCTGATGTGCTAAGAGGAATTGTGGAGAATGTTTTCTTTTATTTGTGAGGAAATGCTGGACTGTGATCTGTTTTATACGCCTTTGTGAGCTAAAATTATCTTAATAAGGCAGTTTACTCAGAAGAGTTTTCTTTGTGGCTATAGACACTGCGTTCTTGCTTCTTTTTATTCTCCTCAAAAATAGAAAAGCACTGGCGCACTTTTAAAATTCCAGTCAGAAACCTAAAATTTTTCTGGAGTGTTTGGGTTACTCCTAAAATTCTATCATAGTTCTAGTACCAGCTTTCTCCAATATGCAAATAAGTTTTGTCTTCCAACTATATTTATAAGTCAGTTGTCTAGAACTCAGAACACAGACACTACAGAAAAGATGGCAGTGAATTTCCTTGGCTCATTCATGGTCTTCAGGCTTTGGGCTCAGTGATTTTTCTCCATCACCCTATATTGTCTCCCACTTTTCTTTCCTTTTTAGTTTCACCTTTCACCAAGCCCCCATACTCTTTGTTGAACATCACACGCATATGTGCATTTGTACAGAGTATCATTTTATACAAGTAAGATTTGGAAGTACTCACTTCCAAACTTCAGTATTGTCAATGTACCAATGGACACAGTCAAAGATTTTGTCATACAAATCATTGTAAATGTACAGTATCATGAAAGTACATCCAGCTTTTTCCACTTGTACAAATTATTGGCACACTGAAACCAAAGTCTTGGAGGCTTGATACTTGTGAATGTCACTGAAATCTATTAAATATTAGAAAAAAGTTATAATTGTTTTGAGAAGGAACAAGGACCTTTTGGAGCCTACTAGGTTCCTCCCTTCCCTCCTCTCACCACTGCATGGAGATAAGGGAAAAAAAAATAGTTCTTTCAAAGGAAATTCTCCTAGCTAGCCCTGCAACCAGTAATTAAAGAAGTAAATGAACAACTCGCTAAACAAGAAGATAACAACAGCTTAATCAATAATCACTCAACTAACATAACAGTCATAAGATATTTTGTTTTCTATAGAAACCAAAGATATCAACTTGACATATGTCTTTGACTTATTTATCAGAAAAACAAGGAGCCCCACCAGATGCAAAACACTGACTGCTTTCATGTAGACCTTAGACAGACTAGAACCAAAAACTGGATAAGGAAGTCCCAGAAATTCCCCTCACCCTTTTATCAATCCCCTCACCCTTGCCTTTGAAAACCCTTGCTTGTAAGCTTATCAGGGTGTTCAGGTCTTCAGCATTAGCTGCCTGCTGTCCTTGCTTGGCACCCTGCAATAAATGCTTTTCTTTCTCTTACTGCACACATTTGTGTTGGTGTTGGCCTTTACTGCACAGGAATAGGGAATAGATTCAGTGATAACTTCTGTATCTGCCTCACCTCCTTCAGAGAAATGTAAGTTCCTCAAGACCCTCACTTAAAGTAGGGCATGGCTTTCATTCATTGCTGTAGGCATCACTGTATTTTAATAAAAACTCTACTATGTACTGTGTACTCTGCTAAGCATTTTCCATAAATTATATAAACTTTGATAAGGTAAGTACTACTGATGTGCTCCATTTTATGTTGAAACAGATGAATTAAACTTCCCAGTCAGAAAGCTTATTAGTGGCAGATTCAGAACTTAAATCGAAGTCTGTTGACAATAAGCACTATGCTTTTTCATTTGTTATATATATGTCAAAAGACAAAATTACAACAAATTTAGCTTAAAGATCTAGTGGGATTTTATTTGTGATTCTAGAATGGAGCAACACCTCATTCTGTTTTACAGAGTGATTATTCCATTGAGCTGAGCAGAGGAGGTTGGCTGTATAGGCAGAAAAGAGCTGAAGAAAGCAGAAACAGAAAAAAAGCAGATCAGTCATTTCAACATTACTTCCTTGTACGATTAAAACAGAGGCGACCTCCTTATTGCTGAC
Organism: Chlorocebus sabaeus; assembly: GCF_047675955.1. Lineage (NCBI taxonomy): Eukaryota > Metazoa > Chordata > Mammalia > Primates > Cercopithecidae > Chlorocebus > Chlorocebus sabaeus. The sequence continues at coordinate 68,223,642 of NC_132918.1, forward strand.
TCAGGTTGACTGGAATCTCCTGGGTTTTTTTAAGAAAAACTGGTGCATTTCAAAGTCGATTATTGACTTTTGCTTCATGTTGTTAAATTATATATTTCACTCTCCATAACTTTCATAAAAAACCTATGTAAAATTAAATTTTAAAACTAGTTTTCATGATAAGGCCTTTCTATTGCTTCCTTCTTTTAGTTTTTAAACCAGTTGCCAAGACCTTCATTCTAATATCTGTTTTGCTTGTAAAAATTTGCTTTCAAAATTATATAAAATTGTTTTCTAAAAAAATGTTTAACTTTCCACCTGGTAAAGCCAGTCATTTTCATTCAAGGAAGAAATAGCCCTTTATATCTTTCATTTGTTTGCCAATTTTGCATCATTGTTTTAAAATACTATTATTTGAGATAAATAAGCCTTAGTTAATAGGCTTAGCATTTGCAAACAATTAATTTTACAGATAAAGATAACACCCTGGTATTAGCATTATGCACACTTGACAATGCAAACACATCTATTTGCATACTTATCCTCAGATTTTGAAACATATCCTCATCAGAAGTAGTTCCAGGAAAAACATAACCTCCCTGGAATTTATGTTGTTAAACATTTAGTCTATTCAATAATGCTTCTTTATTAGTCTCTATACAATTTTAAACTCATAATCAAAAGATGCTAAATTATTACTGAAAGTTTATGTCAAGTACTTAGTTCAATATTACAGAATCTTTGGATCTCACACCTCCTACCACACAATTACCAAGAGCATAGATAAACTGTCCTTTTAGCAGCTGAGAATCCATAAGGCTCTGCAGCAAATCGATTCTTGCCTCCTCAGAGGAAAAACTTCATCTGAGGGGCATAAGGTGGAGTGAGAGACCAAGGCAAGTTTTAGAGCAGGGGTGAAAGTTTATTTAAAAAGCTTTAGAGCAGGAACAAAAGGAAGTAAAGTGTACTTGAAAGAGGGCCAACCAGGTGACTTGAGAGACTCAAGTGCACAGTTTGATCTTTGACTTGGGGTTTTATACATTGGTATGCATCTGGGGTTTTGAGTCTCTTCACTACTGATTCTTCCCTTGGGGCAGGCTTCCCACATGCTTGATGGCTTGCCAACACTTGAGAAGGGCCCAAGTGTATTTACTGAAGTTGTGCAGTGTGTTTACTGAAGTTGTTCACATAATAATTTGAGGCATTTTCTCCTTACCAGTCTAGTGTTCCTAGAGGAAGGTTATATACCAGTTAAACTCCACCATTTTGCCTCTTAGTTTGCATGCTCGAGCCCACTAGCCCAATTTCTGAGATCTTATCAGAAAGCTACTGATCATCAGCTTCAGGTGTTTTTTAATGTATTGGGAGACTGCCGTTCCCTGGCACCAGCTGCAACCAATTATTACTTTAGAGCGATAGTTCAACAACTGCCTGACCATCACCATCACCTGATGGTTGCCTGATAGTCCTGGTGGGGTGGGGGATGGGACCCTCTCCTGTTGTGCTTATGTCTGACTACCTACTCTAACATTGCCCTTCTCAAGAGTCCAACACCCCAATTTTTGGGAAAATGGATGAAGATCAGTCTTCTACAATTGCTTCCTGCTGACAGAGGGGTGGTGGTGATTGTTCTATGGGTCTTGGCCTCTTGCTAGCTTTCAGGGCAGGGTGGCTCCATGGGTTGGTGAAAGTGTTATTCCACTGGGTCTAAGAGAGACAAGGGTATGGTTTTGCCTCTGTCATGTCCCTCCGATGGGCAGTCTAGGACCTATGTAGAAGGGTGACTCTTCAATATTGATAGGACAGTATGCCTTACTGAAGATCATTTGGAACTTGATTGCCTGAAGGCAAAAGGAAACAAATTGAGTTATTAGATTTAGAAGACATGGACCAAAAAGGAGCAAACATAGGAGACTAACAAGTGGACCTAAAAAGGGAAGAATACAGAGAACCATTTCCAGGTTCCTTCCCCATTTAACTAACACTGAGAGGCTTGTTCCCTTAAATGGGAGGCTCATTTTACAAGTTGTCTGATGTTGTCTTGAGCTTTTCCTGATTGATTTACCCTAAAGCAACATTTTTCATCTAAGGCTAAACAAATTACTCCCTATGTTGCCATTAACATGTCTAATCATTGACGATTTTAGAACACTGTGGCTGCTAAAGAGTCAATTTGTTTTTGCATAGTTTTTAAGGTTTTAACCATGGTGTCATGGTTGTTGGCTATTTTCTGTGAGAGCTGGCTATAGGTCAAGGAGGATTTTGTGATTCCAACAATTCTGGTTCTTGTACTGGCTATAATGCCAAGTCCTATGAAAAGGGAAATTAATTGGATAGCTCTCTTCACCTTGGGCAAGATGGAATGCCCATAGATTAAAACTGGAAGAGAAAGGTTGCCAGGGTTTATGAACACGTCCAGAGATACATAGCCTGTGGTACAAGTTCCAGTCCAGTTAGTGGGGAGGCATTGGTGACATGCCATTGGTGATTGGCCACAAATATGGAAGACTCTTCAGGTTTTAAGACAAGTAGAGATGTCCAAATGAAATAAGATTCTTACTCTCTTCAGTATAACTGGGGCCATGGCTAACTCCAGATGTCTTTAGGACTTACCTAGAATTTAATGGCTTTAAATCAGGCAAGGTGTACAGTTAAGAGTCATAGTAGCAGTTTAGGAAGCATGTAGCAGGCCTAATAAAATTGTACAACTTTTTAAATAAATTCCCTTTCATGAATCGCTTTGTGACTTACACAGACCATCTATGACATACTTGGACTTTCTGGCTTGTCCTAAACATCCCTCTTTTTAAACAACTTGTCGTTTTACTTTATGACAAGTGTTTACATTACAAGATTCTTTCTCATATAAAACTTCTTTTCATTATAACCTTCTTTACCAAAAAGTATCTTTTTACCTTTATAATCTTTGCATTTAGACAAAAGTCTTTTTTATTCTGTTAGGAAGTTATGGTTTGCACAATGTTGCTGTGAGAGTCTGGTGAAGGGGGAACAGATAAGAAGGTTATCTGCATATAGTAGAAGTTATCTTCCCTCAAACGACTGCTCATTTAGATTTTTGGTAGGGCTTGTCCGAATAAGTGTGGGCTATTTCAACCCCTGAAGTAAAACTGTCCAGGTTTAAGTAATTTGTGAAAGATTTAGGTAGCTTTTCTGGGAGAAATAAGGCTATTAGAGAGAAAGATGAACTTAGAGGTTGGGTAAATATTAACCTGGCATCCATTTCGGAAAGCATATTTTTGATTCAAAAAGGTGTTGGGTACTTAGACATTACCAGGGACAAGAGAAACAATGCTCATTGATCCCTTAAGTAATATAAAGGAGTGTGAATCTTTTCTTTTGGAAGGAGAGGGTGCCATCTGCCCCCATTACCTGACAGAATTTGGAGATGAGTTGCTTAGAGGAGATTAACACAGAGTAGGCAGCTCTTCAACCCAAATGGGAAATTTATCATTTTACTTGCTGCCTCCAGAGTTGCCCTTGGCTTTGTCTTGTTGATAATGTCTAATTTGGAAGCCCCCTGGAGCAGAGAGACCCTTCAGCTCAAGGCCACCAGGACTGAAATTCCATCTTGAGGGTCCTTTGATCCTCAGGATAGTCCCATTTCCAGCGGTTGAGCTTGAGGCATAGGGGGTAAGCTATGTGGGACTTTTTCCTGTTTATCCCATTGGGACGGTCTGCCTTCCAGTGGCCTGGCCTCTCACACAGATGGCAGTTACCAGAAAGTGTATTCTGAAGGCAACCTGGAACGGGCTGGAGTGCTTGTAAAGCAGTTAATAGTTGAGCCTGTCTCTTGTACCTGCATTTCTCCTTCTCTTTAGCCCTGTCCTCCTTGTCCTGATCTTGGTTATAAAAAAATGAGGAGGCTAATCTCAGAACCTCCTGCATAAGGGCACTGGGTTCTAAGGCTGAATTTTGCAATTTTCTCCCTGTTTATTTTAAAGCCAAACAGTATTACAAATGAAACCTAATTTGTCATTTTAAGGTTTGAAGGTATCAAACTTTTCCAAGTTTTGAAGATGCATCCAAGGGGCATGTCCTGTGGTATGAAGATCCAATTCCCTCTCTGTGAAGAGAGAACAGAGGAGCAAAAAAAAAGGAAAAGAAGATATCCCTTCTTATTTCCCTGTTATCCTTTCCTGAACAGGGCATCCCCCATTTATCCTTAGAGTTCCAGAATGAACCAGTCTTACCAGGTACTCTTAATTGGGGACTCATCTCATCACAATTACCCACTTAAGAACAGACACAATACCAGAGCAAACAGGGGGCCCCCTATATCCTTGGGGTTCCGGAATGAACTGGCCTTACCAGGTACCCCTAACCTTGCCTTCATCTCTGTTCTCATGGTAATCTGTTTTGTGCTTATATCCTGAGACCAGCCTTATCTCCGTCCTAGAGATACATTTTTTTTTTTTTTTCGAGATGAGATCTCACTCTGCCACAGGTGGAAGTGCAGTGGTGGGATCTCAGTTCACTGCAACCCCCACCTTCCAGGCTCAAGCAATCCTCCCACCTCAGCCTCCTGAGTAGCTGGGACTACAGACACATGCCGCCAAGCCTGGCTACTTTTTTGTATTTTTTGTAGAGGTGGGGTTTTGCCATGTTGCCCAGACAGGTCTCAAACTCCTGAGCCCAAGTGATCTGCCCCCTTGGCCTCCCAAAGTGCTGGGATTACAGGTGTGAGCCACCACACCCATCCCCTGTAGACACTTTTTGTCTCTTGTGCCTGTGGCCTTGGGCTCGGCTATATCCTTGTCTCCATGACCTTATAGTGACTCTCACTCAAAGCATTCCAGCAACAAATAATTATCTCTTTCCTCAGATTCCCATTTCCTATGTTCTTTAAGTAGACAAGAAATCTGTTTTTCAGCCAAGTGCCACAAGAGGGCTAGACTTCCCTCCCTTCTAATATGACCTTGAAAGTCCTTATGCACACTGAGAAGAGTATGGAAGTATTTAGAGGAAGGGAGAAAAAATTGTATTTGGAGTTACTAGTCCTCCTAGATTAACACACAGAACAAATGCCTAAGCAGACAACGACAACTCCTCTGCTACAGGAGGAAGTGGGAGGAAGCGAGAGGGATATTCATGGAAAACCTTCATATACTTATGAAAACAGCACCCTTGGATTCGAGAGGGTAACATTTATTCACCCTATTGACATAAAGGAGAAACCTCCAGAGGACTTGGGGCCTGGGATAATGGCTGGAAAGTGGCAAAGGAAAAATTTTCCCTCCTTCCAAAAGGGTGCTAACTCAAAACAAGCGAGTAGGTAGGGTCCTTAAAGAGGGCACGAGTAAGGTCCCAAGCAGGTGGACAAACTATTTCAAAAACCACCAAAAAACCTGGCCCTGTAGCATAACAGGGATGGAAAGTATATAGTAAGTCATGAGGAGCTCACAGAACAGGGGTTCTGGTTCCAATTTGTATCTGTCCCGGAAATGAACCAACAGACATTCGCAAAGGAGCCTGTTTCTTTGCTCCTGCAAAAATACAGCAAGAGCTGTGGGCACAATAACAGAGAGTGTATGTTTAAGGCAAAGAAGGAAGTCACATGGCATTCAAAGTGAAAGTAGAAAAGATGCAGACTTACCCCCAAAGCTGATGCTCTGGCAGGTGCACAAGGTCATTTCAGAGTACACACAGGGAAAACAGGAGAGTAGGTGGTGTGGGTTTTTGGAAAAGAGCCAATTTTAGTAGAAAAAGCAGAGGAAAACACAGACATTGCAGGAGCTCAGCTTTAGTCCTGCCACTCTCACAAGCCTCCTGTCTAAAAGAGCCATTAGTGTCTGAGGTTTACTCAGTGTGGACTACAAGGTCCTTCCCACCCAAACAAGCCACCCTTCAGGGTGAGCTGACAGATCAGTGCAGGGACACAGAGCCACTGCAGCTGAGAGGAATCATTCTGGGGGTTGGCTAGTAAGCAGGAGAGAAAAAGGGAAGAAAACCATGTATGGGAGTTGAACACATCCAGCCGAAGAAGGTGAGTTGTAGAGGTGTCTTACCACTAGGGGATGTTGTCAAGTCATGTGGCACCAAAGTATGTTAGCAGCAGCTAATCCATACAGGTCTGAAACAACTCAGTTATTGCCTCCTCAGAGGAAAGAATTCATCTGAGGGGCAGAAGGCAGAGTGAGAGGCCAAGGCAAGTTTTAGAGAGGAATGAAAATTTATTAAAAAGTTTTAGAGCAGGATCAAAAGGAAATTAAAGTACACTTGGAAGAGGGCCAAGCAGGTGACTTGAGAGATCAAGAGTACTGTTTGGCTTTTGACTTGGGGTTTTACATGTTGACATGCTTCTGGAGGTTTGCATCTCTTCTTCCCTGCTTCTTCCTTTGGGGAGCACTGCCCACATGCATAGTGGCCTGCCAGCACTTGGGAGGGACCACAAGTGCAGTGTGTTTACTGAAGTTGTGCACAGGTTCATTTGAGGGGTTGTTCCCTTACCCATCAAGTGTTCCTAGAGGAACGTTATAAACCAGTTAAACTCTGCCATTTTGCCTCTCAGTGCACATGCTTGAGCCCACTCCCCCAACTCCTGAGATCTTATCAGGAAGCTGTGGATCACCAGCTTCCAGTATTTTCTATTCATTGGGAGACTGCCTTTCCCTGGCATCAGTTGTGATCAATTATTATTTCAGAGAGACAGCTTAACAACTGTCTGACCATCACTTGATGGTTGCCTGACATTTCTTGGTTGGGAGCCACTCTCCTGCCCTACCCATGTCTTCCTAGCTACCTACTCTAACAGTCCTACCCTGATCATATTTACTCTTCTTTCCCAGACATTAGGACTATGCCTCCACAGACGTGGTTTTTTGTTGTTGTTGTTGTTTTGTTTGTTTGTTTGTTTATTGAGACAGAGTCTTACTCTGTCACCCAGGCTAGAGTGCAATGACACAATCTTGGCTCATGGCAGCCTCCACCTCCTGGGTTGAAACAATTCTTATTCCTCAGCCACCCAAGTACCTGGGATTACAGGCATGTGCCACCATGCCTGGCTAATTTTTATATTTTTAGTAGAGATGGGGTCTCACAATGTTGCCCAGGCTGGTCTGAAACTCCTGACCTCATGCGTGCCTCGCTTCCCAAAGTGCTGGGATTACACACATGAGCCACCATACCCAGCCCAGACATGTCTTAAAGAGAAAAACAGAGACTGGGCGCAGTGGCTCACACCTGTAATCCCAGCATTTTGGGAGGCCGAGGTGGGCGGATCATGAGGTCAGGAGATCAAGACCATCCTGGCCAACATGGTGAAACCCCATCTTTACTAAAAATACAAAAATTAACTGGGCATGGTGGTGCTTGCCTGTAATCCCAGCTACGTGGGAGGCTGAGGCAGGAAAATCACTTGAACCAGGGAGTCGGAGGTTGCCGTGAGCTGAGACCACGCCACTGCACTCCAGCCTGGCGACAGTGCGAGACTCCATCTCAAAAAAAAAAAAAAAGAGAGAGAGAAATAGAAAATGAGTAGCATAATTTCATTTATTGCTTTTTATCAAGGTGTATAACAGTAACCACTTCTAACAAATTTTCAGAGATATTTTAAAAGAATTCATAATTTGTCTATTTCAGGATAGGCATGGGTCTAAATTATCAATCAACTCTTTGGCACTGGCTAAAATGAAAGGACAAACAGCAACTTGTCTTCCTTTCCTATTCTGACCTACCTAAATACTTCTCTTCCTTCTTTATCTCTACAGCCATTCTAAGTATGGATAACTGCTGGTGGCCTTCTAACACAATGTGGTCCTACCCAGAAGGCTTCACCAGTCAAATGAAGTGGAAACAGTTACCTAATCTTTGTTACACGTCTAAGGATTTCAAAATGTCAAGTATGAAAACCTGAAACAAAGAAATAATTAGTAAAACATGTATCTCCAATTATTTTACTTTGAAACTCAGCTTTCATTTCTCAATTTCCTTAATTTTTTAATACAAGGTCACTTCCTTAATAAGGTTTTATAAAATACAACTTTCAAATTAAGAAGTAATGTGAAAAGCTAAAATTGAAATCAGGGGCAAGAGAAGTATGCTTATTATCATCACTGGCAGTAAACATTATTTTATAAGTGTTAGCCAACACAGTTAAGTAAGTAATTGAAAATAAAAATATAAATATTGAAATAGAAGAAATAAAATTGTAATTATTTACAGATGATATGACAGTCTATCTGGAAACCCCAAAGTAATCTATTTAAAAATTATTAAATAGTAAGGTGTGTCTTAATGGAAATTGTTTACAAAATTATTATGTAAAATCAATACCTTCCCTTCACAGATATCTCAACTTTTGTGCATAATGTATTTCTGAAAGATACTACCAAAGCCAAACAATGAATATACATAATAAAGAGAAGACAGAATATAGAATATAACATAAAAAGTTTTACGAACATATTAAATAAAGGTATTTCTTTAGTAAATGAGACAGGAAGTAAGGCTAATACAATGAAGCACTTATGTGTATTTTCACACTAACCCCTAAAAGCTAACATGTTCTTTTCCTCTGGCTCCTAAATTCCTTCTTTCACAGCAGGAATTAAAAGAGAAGTCATGGCACCTGTATGATACCTCATGGTCAAAATTTATCAGTCCTTTTTTTTTTTTTTTTTTTTTTGAGATGGAGTCTCACTCTGTCACCCAGGCTAGAGTGCAGTGGCACCATCTTGGCTCACTGCAACCTCCACCTCCTGGGTTCAAGCAATTCTCCTGCCTCAGCCTCCTGAGTAGCTGGGATTACAGGCCTGTGCTACCACACTCAGCTAATTTGTGTATTTTGTATTTTTAGTAGAGATGGGGTTTCACCATATTGGTCAGGCTGGTCTAGAACTCCTGACCTCATGATCTGCCCACCTTGGCCTCCCAAAGTGCTGGGATTACAGGCGTGAGCCACCACACCCAGCCTATCGGTCCATTTTATACATAGATTTTTCTCATTATTGTATTATTATCTTAGATAAGTGTCTTCTCTCCAAAGGAATTTAGAAACATATTTACTTGGTAGTATCTTCAATGAAACTTAACCTAGTAATAGAGCTGAAGAGAATAATAGCTTTACTAAGTCCAAAGTCATAAGATAATTATAGAATCCCCATTTACAACTCACTGTTTAGATACATTATTTAGTACTATCTTTCCAACAGTTAATATATGCCCCCTTTTGTTCATTTCCATTACAATTAAACACAATTGCATATGTGCAATGAGTACTCAGTTGAGACTGGTTTGAGTTTTTTGGTAAGTCTGAATATTTTCATTTTTGCCTCAATTGTAACTAATTTTAGAAGACCTGTGCTTCTTATCACTAGTATTAGCATTTTCATTTTCCACTTTTCCCAGTCATTTTTTAAAATTGATAAGAAAAAAATGCAACATGTAGTCAAGTATTTCCACAAACATAGACCTAAAAATATCCAGACTGCAAAATTCAACTACCAGCTGTTAAGGAGGCAGGTTAGCATTTAAAATAGCCTAAGTTGTGTATTCATTAGCTGAGAGATGAAAACTTAAATTTGGCAAATGAAAAACAGTTTAGAGGTAGTATTACACTATATGATATACAAATGTGCAAGTTGCATGAGACAAAGTCACAAAAGTTGAGAATGATTACAGAGACAATTTTTTAAAAATTATTACAACAGCAATAGAAAAGCTTAAAACTTTAGGAATAAATTTGCTCAAGTTATCTATTGTTATGTAGTAAATCACCCCCATATTTAGTGATTTACAAAAACAATGATCATCTGGTTGTCTCTCATAATATCTTAGGGCCAGGCACTCAGAAAGTCCTCAGCTCAAAGACTTAGGGCTTCCCTTGAAGTTGAGGACAGATAGGGGCTGAAACTGAAGCAGCAGGGAACAGGAGCAGCAGGGCTTCCTCAGAAAATGGCAGCCTCAAGGCAATTTGCAATCAGGCTTCTTACACAGCAACTGAAGGCCTTAAGTGAAAGCATTCCCCCTTTACAAAAGCAAAATCTGCCTCATGGCCTAGCCTTGAATGGAAAGGGAAAGTATTTTATGTCATACAAAGCCTAGCCTATGAAGTCAGGAAGAATCGCTTCCGGTTGCAAGTGAGTTGCAAACCCACCCAGATTGAAGGAGAGGAGAATTTGACTTGACTTCTTGACGGAGGCAAGGCAAGAGTTGCAAGGTATGGTGAATATATTCCAATTTTCTTTGGAAAAAAAATCAGCCACCAAATCTGCAATGAAATATGCAGAAACCACATGGAGAGAACTATATAACCATATTTAAAGTAAGTTTAAAAAGAGAATGTTAACAACCATATTTTAAAATGTTTAACATTGTATACCAATAAGAAATTTCAAATTTAAACAATGATGATACGCCACTACAGGCTTCTTAGAATGGTCAAAATTCACAACTCTAACAACGCTAAATGCTGACAAGGATATGGAGCAACAGGAACTCTTATCCATTGCTGGTGGGAATGCAAAAGAGTGCAGCCAGTTTGAAAGACAGTTTGGCAGCTTCTTTCAAAACTAAACATATTTGTATCATATGATCCAGCAGTTGATACGGGTATATGAGAACTCTCTAAACCTTCAGCTCAATTTGCTATGACCCTTAAACTGCTCTTAAAAACACAGCCTATTTTTTTTTTTTTAAGAGAAAGAGAGGGAGAAGATGCAGATTGATAGATGTTCTTGAGTGGCAGAACATATCATATCATGAAATGCCATTGTCCCCAAAGTAAATTTATCCGTTTAATACATATGCTTCTGAATCTAAACTCCAATGGGATTTTATTTTGAAACTTGACAAAATGATTTTAAAGTTGGTCTTGAAGAGCAAACTGTTAACCTGAGGACTTAAAGAGTCAAAGGCCAAAGGAAATGACCAACTTCCTAGGAGTGCTGTGAGCACTGAAGGAATCAACAGAGGTAGAGCACTTGGAAAACATCTGGACTAGAATAAGTGCTCAGTAAATATTAACTATTCTCACCATTATTGGACTGAAAAAAATATGGGATTACTCCTAATATAATTCTCTTCATGGTGGAAAACAGAATGAGAATGACTTAAGGTGAAATATCTGAGACTAATGTATCCTGTAGTAAAAGAAAGGAAAGAAATGGTTTGGTAAGTAGAGGGAGAAGTGAAATCTAAAGGGTCAGTTTTAAGGTACAATAAAACCATATCTGTGTGTTGTGTGTATGAGTCTGTTAGAAGGGAAAATATGATGATATATGAGAGTTAAGGGATAATTTCTGGATTCCTTCCCTTTAATAGGAAATAGGGAATAAAATATATGAATATAGTGGACAAGTGGAGGAATGGTTCTAGACTAGCCATTTATTCTTACTCTCAAGAGAGGGAGCAACATAAATGAGCACAGAAGCTAGTAGGAAGGTATGTAATCAAACCTGGTAGATAAGAATCACCAGAAACCGCGTGCTAACAACCTCCCTAAATAATTGTTATTCCTAATAGAGTTTGAAAACCACTGCTCTATACAAACACATTCATGTATGGGAAACTGAGGCTTTAAAATGCCAAAATAATTGTCTAAGATTGAATATCTCTTTTGTAGCATCATCAGAATGAGCTTCCAGCCTTTTTTGTTTTCATTATACAAAAATTAATAAACTGACAATGAGTTTTATAGAGAGTTAGTAAAGGTTATTCTATAACCATGTAGTCATTTGAACCTAATACGGACAATCTAAATCAAATTGTCCAGCTTTCACAGTTCACTGTGAAATATGACAGTAAGTTAGTAGTATTTAAGCCTAAATTGAAGACTGTCTGAAACGTCAAAAAACACAAATAGAAATAGTTTCCTACATTTTATACAAAATAATGCCATTATTGGCATTAGTTCCAACTTATGTGAGAATATGCAGTGTTTGGTTTTCTGTTCCTGCATTAGTTTGCTGAGGATAACAGCTTCCAACTCCATCCACGTCAATATTGCTCCTTTTTATGGCTGCATAGTATTTCGTGGTATGCGTGTAGCACATTTTCTTTATCCAGTCTATCATTGATGAACATTTGGGTTGAGTCCATGTCTTTACTATTGTGAATAGTGCTGCAATGAACATATGTGTGCATGTATCTTTATAATAGAATGATTTATATTTCTTTGGATATATACCCCATAATGGGATTGATGGGTCAAATGGTATTTCTGCTTCTAGATCTTTGAGGAATTGCCATGCTGTCTTCCACAATGGTTGAACTAATTTACACACCCATTAACAGGATAAAAGTATTCCTTTTTCTCTGCAACCTCGCCAGCATCTGTTGTTTCATGACTTTTTAATCATTGCCATTCTGACTGGCAAGAGATGGTATCTCATTGTTGTTCTGATTTGCATTTCTCTAATGATTAGTGATGTTGAACTTTTTTATATGTTTATTGACCACATAAATATCTTCTTTTGAGAAACTGCATGAGCATGCAGTTTGAGAAGAGTCTGTTCATGTCCTTTGTCCACTTTTTAATGGTTTTTTTTTTTTTCTTGTACATTTGTTTAAGTTCCTGTGGACCCTGGATATTAACCTTTTGTCAAATAGAACAATTGCAAAAATTTTCTCCTATTCTGTAGGTTGTCTTTTCATTCTGATGATAGTTTCTTTTGCCATGCAGAGGCTCTTTAGTTTAATTACATCTCATTTGTCAATTTTTGTTTTTGTTGCAATTGCTTTTGGCATTTTTGTCATGAAATCTTTGCCCGTGTCTATGTCCTGAATGGTATTACCTAGATTTTTTCCCAGGGTTTTTATAGTTTTGGGTTTTACATTTAAGTCTTGAATTCATCTTGAGTTAATTTTTGTATAAGGTGTAAGAAAGGGGTCCAGTTTCAATTTCCTGCATATACGTAGCCAGTTTTCCCAGCACCATTTATTAAATGGGGAATCCTTTCCCTATTGCTTGTTTTTGTCAGGTTTGTCGAAGATCAGATGGTTGTGGAGCAACACACTATGAATGAAGAATCTCCTTAAGCGTGTGATGTAATCTCCTCTCATACTAATGAGAATGCTAATGTTTCTCTAATTAAAAATTTAGAATATATTCTTCCATGCACTACCACCACCCTATCAAAAGAATCACAGAGAAAGATATGGAATGTTAGTATCCAGAGAAGAAAGTGGAAAGACACAGAACTTAAAGCCCAAATAACTGAAGATATTTAGTTTAAGGTATCTGAGAAATAAGCTATCCATTTACTGGGCTGAAAAGTCAATCTCTAGATGTGAGAGTTGATTCCCCTCTCTTTCTCTCTCCCTCTGTGTGTGTGTCTGTGTGTGTGTGTATTTGTGCTGGTGATAAGATGGCCAAAGGTTACATCAATAGAGAGGCATTTTTTAATGCCCCACTATTTAAGAAAACACACATATAAAGAACCACACAACTGTTCTAGAATCAATTACTAACATAATTCATACTTCACACTGTCAGTATATAATGATCTTTTAATAATAAGTCCTTGTTGATTTTAACTCTATGATATATGAAAAACTCTATTACTGAGATCCTGAACTACACAAACTAATTATATGCCTGTAGTGACTAAAAGTGTATTTACAATAGGTATTGATAGTCTTGTTTTCAACCCTTCAAAGAGGTTTACTGGACTTTGTGACATAACCTCCGCATCAAAAATGAAGCAGTTGCAGACCCACAGCATCTACCCTTCCTGGAATGAGGATATGGCAGGAGTGAGCAAGATGCTTGGAATCACACACACCATAGGGAAGGGGACAAGGATGAGGCAAATATCAAAATCAAGACAGAACATCTCAGAACAGAGCATTCCAGAAAGACCATGCAAGCCATTTGCTGGGGCCTGAGATGTTGAAGTTTGTGAGCCAGGCCCACTGTCATCTTCAAGGTATAGGTCCAGGCATTAGAATTCTGCCTCCTAGACTCTACACTCTATGAAGGCAAGGAGCGCATGTGGTTTTGTTCATCACTGTAGTCCTAGCACTTAGCATGGTGCCTGATTCACTGTAGGTATGTAATAAGCCTATGTCAAATTGGTGAATGAGTAAATTAATGAAATTAATAAACAGTGACCACTTCCTTGGGTAGCAACTGGTCAACCCAAATAGACTTTATCTCTCTTGAAGAAATAAAATGTGTGTTTCTAGGAAAATTACAAAGGCAGTAGCACGAAGCAATAAAGCACAAGTTACAGTTTAAGGAGATGCGGTGCAGTTAAGAGAAGGTAACTTGGTCAGTGGTGGAGAATAAATAAGAACAGAAGAAAAGAAGCATCTAGATAAAAACACAGCCACAGAAGTCATGAACAATCAGCAGGTAGCCAGTAGTAAAGCAGAAAGATGAAGCAGCGATGTCTAACAGAGTTACACTTTTGTCTCCAGAGCCACTGTCAAAGTATTAAAGAATTGCCTTCAGCAGAAAAGGTGCTGCCTTGCCATGAAGGTTATGCAAATCCCTTTCCTGATGGAATGAGGGAAGCCCAAGACAAAAGGAAAACATGAGGATACAGAAAAGTGTCTCCCTTACCTTAAGATGAAACTGACTGTGGTGTAATGAACTCACCATGGCATCAGGCTGAAGGTCATCTTGAGCGGAGGCCTTGTTTCACTCCTTCCTTCACTCCAGGGAGCACTCAAAACAAGAATCTACACTTCAGACTCAGATTTTAGGGAATCCAACCTCAGGCATCTACTAAGTGCCAGACCCAAGGCCAACCACTTGGGAGCACGGTGGTGAGCAACAGAGGAGCTCCTCCACCTGGAACTTCCAAATCTGGCAAAGGTTGGGAGATAGATATTAAACCACAACCACAAAAAAATATTTATTTATAATTTTCAGTACCTTGGTGAAGGCAAATGACACTATCAATGAGACATGGCATTTGGAAAATTACAAAATTCAGAGTCAGCTATGAGATTCCAGTGGACGATTAAATATTAGATATTTTCCACTGAAAATATTAACTACAACTGAAGAACAAAGGAAAATATTTTGTTCTTCCTTTATGCACTATTGATCGAAGATAACCACAGGCTCCTACCTCAAATTCAGGATGTCATTTTCTCTCCTTCACAATAGATCATTTTCTTTTCCTGTTAATCTAAGGAAATACACTTCAAATGAGGCAGAAAATTTCTGCCCTTAGAATTATACATGTGTGGGAATACAGCAAATAAACACACCGGAAAAGAGAGCTTGTGCACGCACCTCAGGAAAACACCTGAAGCTCAAACCATATGTTTTCAGTTCCTCTTACAACTTCAGAGACTCTTGTACAATTTCCACACCGTAAAAAGTTTAGGCAACTAATAAGGTCCCTGTAAAACCTAAATGCAAAGGATATAAATTGTAGCAGTGTGCTGACGAAGTGAGAGTTCCCTAGCTAACTGGATTAGCAACAATGATGATTGAATAAAAGCACTTTCCCATTACCTACAAATTCTTTTCAGTTAGGTGAGAGAAAGCAGCTTGGCTACTTTTCCAAAATCAGATCTTAGATATACATGAGCCCAAAGAGTTTAAAGGTGAAGATTAAATACAGATGCCTGTGTATGTTCTATAATGAAGAACCTGACTGAAAGGATTGCAGTGGGATTTGTTTATAGTGTCCTCAAGCAGTGTGGCAGCGTTTTTAATCTACATTACTTAAGAGACATAGTTTACTGTCTATATCTTGGGGAGTTCCTATTCTGAAGATGTTCTGCATGTAGAAATCTTCTCAGAAGAGTTCACCATTGCTCATTTCCATTAGCAGGAAAATTTCTAAGAGCGAGCATTGGAATTATGCCCAAGAGGAAGACTTTAAGCTATAACCAAGTATTTATCAAGGCAGATCACTCTCTGAGTAGAAACTTTAAAGGCTTTTAAAACACAGAGGTAGCACTGATTTCATCCACCTCTAGTACTAGTGCTGCTGGGCCCCCACTTTTCCTCATGATACCAAGCCAACTAAGTGTAAGCTTCCATTTCTAGAAGAATTATAAGAGAAGGAAAAATGATTGGTGTAGTGACAATACTGGATAGTACAGCATCATGGGCTCTGGATTCAAATGGGACTGAGAGTAAGTCCGAATTCTCCCACTCACTCACTGAGTCAACTTGAGCAAGTTGCTTAATTTCTCTGTACCTGTTTCCTCATTTTACAAATGAGAATAACAACAGGACGTATCCACAGGATGATGATAATGATTAAATGTGATCTTCAATGCATAGCACTTAGCACACTGCTTATCACACAAGAGGTGCTCAACAACCTCCTTCATTTACTCCACATTTATTCAATAAGTATTTATTGAGTAGCTACTATGTGCCATGCATTAAGCCCCTGTTGCACTTATGAAGTCAACTTTCTCATAGAACATTATGTAGACATAATGATGGTGATGGTAAAGATGCTGATGATTATGATGGGGTGACGATGATGATGGTGATAAAATCAGAACACAAATAGAAAATTACTGTGTGCCTCTGAATAGCCACAGTGATTTTCTCTTCAAAGTTTTACCTCAAATACTCTTAAAAGTCAGGCAGTGTTATAATTGAGATTTAACTGATTCACTTGGGGATGAGATTGGGCTGAATTTTATCCCCTGTTCTATAGCCACAAAGGGCCTCCTAAGCTAATTAATGCTATAAACAAGATGGGAGGGGAATTTTGCCTGCATCAGAGAGCAGTTATTTCCAAGCACTTTCGCCTGTAATTTTCAAACAAGCACTGTAATTGCGAAGTAAGCAGAAGCCAGCGTTGCTAAGCCTGGCTTTGTACTCATTACCAGTCACCATTATCCGCTCATTAATGCTGGTCCTAGAGCTGGCAAAAGCCCACTCATCCTCATCCTAGTTATTGTGCTCAAATGCAGTGGAGCAAAACCCATTACGATTATCTACTGCACTAATTCAAAGCTCTGGGATACTGCAGTAGGTAAGACCACTGCCTCTAGGGTCTACCTGCATGGATTCAAGTCCAATTTGAGTCCACTTTGTCCTGTACAATATTGGTCGCCTTATTTAACTGCTGTGAACCTAGATGGGATTCTTCCACCGTACCATGTGGATAACAACAGTACCTATCTAGTAGAATTACTATCTGGTTTAAAGAGATAATCTATGCAAATCATTTAGCACAGGGTTGGCTCATAGTAAGCACTTAACAAAACTTAGCTGCTACTATTTTATATAATGATCATCACTATTCTGACCATCAAATGGAATCAGCAAGACTACAGTGGGTAAGGAAAGAGCCTTATTTTGAGAAGAAGAAAAAGATCTCCAAATTTTCAGAAGGAGAAAAATGATGAAAGACAAAATATCCATGCTCCATCTCATTATTAAATATTGTACTAACATCCTCAAAGGAAAGTCTCATACATTTCTTACAAATATGAAAAAAAAAAAACCTAGAGGAGAATTATACTGTCACCTTATGTCAGCATCCTACCTTTTAAAATAAATTAATGAAACAACTTAAAGAACCGTTTGCATCTAGGTTGCCAAAAGACCCATTTTTATTTTACTTATTTATTTGGCCAAGGGAGACACAGGGTGGGAAAGAGTTGTATTTCTCAGTCAGGTTTATTGATCTCTCTAAGTGCATTATCAAGCTAAGATGTGTAGTCACCAACTGCTTTATACTAGCTGACTTGGCGAGCAAACCAAGCCCCAAGGGATTTCATTTTCACCTTAGAAAGTGGACTTTCAAAGTCAAGGTAATTCTGTTAGGCTTTCATACTGTATTCCTCCTTCAACTAAATCCAAGATATCACAGCATTAACTTACCAGTGGAAAAAAATGGGGGTTGAGTTTATAAATTTCTAAATGTAATCTACTTACCAAGGCATGCTTCTTAGCCTCAACAATTTTTTAACCGTTCCAGACAAAAAATACCTCCAAATCCATTTTGCAGTAACAAAACTCTACAATTAAATGTAGTAAAGTAAAAAGTAAATATATAAACATTTTTAAAAATGAAAATATTTGGACATTTCTGAACCAAATGTTGAAAGAGCCACAGTACAACTCTGTTTCGTTTCATCTTGCTTAAAGCTGTATCTTAATTTGGAGAGTTCCTCAGTTACAGAGTAGTTTTTTTTTTTTTTTTTCCTCCAAGTGAATATTCCATTTGCTCTTCTCCCACTCTTCTCTCAGGTAAAGTTGCCCTTCTCTGCATGTCCAGCACTTGAGAAATGTGATTTCCTGTTGTTCTTTCTAAATGATTTGGGGACTGGGCAGCTTCACTCTTGTACTTGACAAATAATAATTCTTGATTGAGAAACGGAAGAAAACTGAAAATACTTAAAACAGATTTAAAATATGAAGCTGCTCCACTGTGATATACAGCTGTGGAAATACAGCCATTTCATGAAAAAGTATTTCAGAGTAAACCTGTGTATAAGCAAGCAATATTTAGCCTTCATTTATCTCCCCTTCGCCAAACTGGGGAGACAGAACACTTCAAAGAAGTAAGAAACCTGGTCTCTGGATTTCACAGCAGGTAGAAAGGGACACCTAATTAACCGGTGGCCTGTTCCTCTTGATGAAATATGCATATCACACAGTCGTGACTGAATGACACTCATATTAGCCCAAGGAAAAGTTCAGAAACTCCATGACCAGCTCAACATTAAGGAGGCAGGATCAAAGATGACTAACACTGAAGATTTCACATCAACAGGAAGCAACCCTGAGGAAAAAATAAGCCCCCTTCTTCACCTATTTTCTTAATAGGAAAAAATTTAGATATGTCCCTAAAATTTTAAGAGCATTTAGTTCTTTTAACAACAAAAATTCTCTAAGTAATTAAAAGTAATGTATCGTGCAATTCAAATAAATTAGAAAGGAAAGGCATTGCTCTAAGGTCTATGAATGCAGTAAGAGCACTTTCTATTTTTAATGGCACCTGTCACGATTTTACAAAATGCCCATAGTTTGTCTGAATCATATGAGGGGTATGTACATGTGTGCCTTCTTAGACTTCATCTAAACTCGTTTCAAAAGCAGAAGACAAAAGGCACGTCTTACATTGCAGCAGGCAAGAGACAGAATGAGAGGCATCCAGGATGGGAGAAAGACATAGGCTTGGAGGCTAAGCCAGTCTCTCTTCTCACATTTTTCTGACTACTTATATTCTAGCTGCACTGGCAGCTGACTAGATTGTGCCCACCCAGATTAAGGGTAGGTCTGCCTTTCCCAGCCCCACTGACTGAAATATTAATCTCCTTTAGCAACACCCTCACAGGCATACCCAGGATCAATACTTTGTATCCTTTAATCCAACCAAGTTGACACTCAGTATTAACCACCACAAATGGCTTTGACCAAAAGCCTGATAGCGATGTGGACAATAAGGTCCAGGCTGAGGTGGTCTCAGATGAAGATGAGGAACTTGTTGGGAACTGGAGCAAAGGTGTTATAGCAGACAGACAGGTGGCATTTTGCCCCTGCCCTAGTGATTTGTAGAAGTTTGAATCTGAGAGAGATGATTTAGGATATCTGGCAGAAGAAATTTCTAAGCACCAAAGCATCCAAGAGGTGACTTGGGTGCTATTAAAGGCATTCAGTTTTATAAGGGAAGCAGAGCATAAAAGTTCAGAAAATTTGCAGCCTGACAAGGTGATAGAAAAGAAAATCCCATTTTCTGAGGAGAAATTCAAGCTGGCTGAAAAAATTTGCATAAGTAATGAGGAGTCAAATGTTAAGCCCCAAGACTATGGGGTAAAATGTCTCCAGGGCAGGTGAGAGGTCTTCACAGCAGTCCCTCCTCTCACAGGCCTGGAAGCCTAGGTTTGAAATGGTTAGAAGCCTAGAAAATGGTTTCATGGGCTAAGCCCAGAGTCCCTGTGCTGTGTGCAGTCTAGGGATTTGGTACCCTACATCCCAGCCACTCCAGCCATGACTAAAAGACATCCCAGCCTTTTAGCCATGACTAAAAGGGGCCAAGGTATAGCCTTGGCAGCTTCCGCCTTATCAAACCACCAGATCTCGTAATAATTATGCACTTCCACGAGAACAGTATGGGAGAAACCACTCCATGATTCAATTATCTCCCACTGGGTCCCTCCCACATGGGAACTATGGGAGTACAATTCAAGATGAGATTTGGGTGGGACACAGAGCCAAACCATATCACCCCATTAGTGGGACCATCCAGTATACCACTCTGAATAGGTTGTGGCCAAAAGAATCTTAGTCTTGTATAATTATACCACATTCATAGGTCAGAGTAATCCTACGTAGGTATACTTTTCTAGCAAGAAAATATTGACATTTTGCTATTTAAGACTACCTTTGTTTCATTATAACTTACTGGTGATAAGCTACACTTTCATTTCCCCAACAGGGATTCTTGAAGCTTGCAAGAGAATTGCAGCATGTTAAGGCAAAAATATCTTTAAAATATGAAGAACCACATTCTGTGCTGAAAGATGAGGCACAGATTTTGTGTCACAACAAACGGACTAAACACTGCATATCCCCAACAAGTGGGGAGAGAAGGAAAGACTAAAACTAGCATCTATTACTGTTTACTACATGCCAGACCCTAATTTTATGACATCATGTGAATTTACTTTCCTCTAGCCCAGTACTATTAACTCCACCATCTTTTGCTAATTGTGAAAAGAAAAAATGTCATGAAAGGTTTGAGTAAGATACCTTACAAATATCAACTACTAGTATCATAAGCTCTCTCAACTCACTATTTATGCACAATAAGCTCTCAAGGCAGCCTTAGTTCTGCTATTCCTCTCCAGGAATAATGAGTAAAACAGCCAATTAGGCTCTTCCTGGAAAACTTTCTATATCCACAAAATGATCCAAGAATTTGGATTTTTATGTGCAACATTCAGACAATCTCTTGTGATCCTGGGAGACTGCTTTTGCTGGGGAGGTTGTCAGGAAAGGAGATTCTTCGAAAAACAAAACAAAAAAATGATAATTTACCTAAATATCTTGGAAAAAACTGAAGAGAAAACTGGAGACGCATTCTGTTCCTTGTTCATTAGAATGACTTTCCATCCAACCCTCAGTGGGATGTAGGAAATAGAGAAAATTTTCAGGGTAACTTGATCCAAAATATCTTTAATTAGATCTCTTGTTAAACTCAGATTATCCTAAACTGTATCTGTTTTTCACTTTTTAAAACCTATGCATTTACAGTAACTTCTTTTTGTGAATTTCATTAGTTTATTTTTTTCACTTCAAAAGGCAAATGTCCCGGGCTAAATGCCTGAGATTTTTAAGGAGCCAAAAATCAATAGCCTCAAAGAATCCATACCTAAGAAATACTTGTATCACAGAAGAGCAATATTTCGATGTTTGTACTCACCACATCTGTCAACACATATAAGTGGTTTCCTAACATAATAAAATACATACTTTAATGCAAGTTAAAGAAAAAAAATTGTTCTATTAATATTTCCTAAATTAAATGCAAGTACAAATGTCAGTTGGAGAAGTAACACATGCATATCTCAGAAGCAGTAACAAAGATACATGGTAAAACCTCAGGTGTGGATAAATCATGTTGAATGGCTCTGTGAATATTATTTAACCTCTTTGGAGCTCAGTCATGACTGAATACTACAGGACAAAGATGTAGTATCACACATGTCAATATACCTTAAGTGAGCACAAATATAAGCCCATATTTCCCAAAGTCTTATTATTTATTTTGAGATTCAAAAGTATTCTGGATTGTTCCACTGTTGGCATTAGGTTCTGAGGAATTTAGAAGAGAAGGAAAAGTAAAAATGTTTCACTCTGTTACAATCAATGACAACACTGTCTCCAGCAGTGCTGTCCAAGAGAGATGTAACTCACATGAGTTATTTTAAGTTTCCTAGAGGCCACATCAGAAAAAGAAGAAATCTTAATATGCTATATATAATCCAACATGGCCAAAAATTATTTCAACATATAATCATACAAAAATAATTATTAATGAGATATTTTACATTTTTTATATTAAGTCCTCAAAATCCAATGGACATCTCCATGTACACAAGCCACATTTCCAATGCTCCATAGCTCTTGTGATTATTGGCTATTATAACGAACAACACATACATAGAATATTTTCACCATCTCAGAAAGTTCTATTGAACAGCGTAGCTCCTGGGAATTAAGACCTTAAAAACAGGAAAATCATTGCACCTAGTTTGAAAAGCATGGCCTGAGGGCCAGAAGCCAGCTCTTAGGTATCCTCAGCTCTTCCTGCATGCCATCCTCTGTGCCTAATGATCTCATCAATTTAGTGAAGCTCAAACTTTCCCATCTACAACTTGCACATCAAAGAAATAAAATGAGGGGCTCAAAACTGCTGATCCCCAAGGTAGCTCCCTTTCAGCTCCCACAGCATCTTATGCAACTGCTATGGAAATCCGCATGAACAATATTAACTGACCTTAAAAGGAAGGCTGTTTTCAAAGGAACACATAGACAGCATTTTGAATTTCAATATTATCTCCATTGTATCTTAAGAGGAGCACAGAAACATGTGGCTTGAACTTGGCTTTTTCTTTCCCTTTCTGTTTATCAGAGTTTTCCCTGGCAGATGTCGGCACAGAGCCCAGGAGAAGTTCTCCCTTGAAGTTTATCCAGGAGTTTCCTGGTAGCACATTGCTATCACTCAGGAGTTCAAGGTCAAACCCAGCAGCCTCTTTTCTCCTCAAGTGAAGTTGGCAAAAGAAATGACATCTTCCCGAAATGCTTATTATAAGAAGAAAATATATGGTTAAACCATTCGATTAACTCACAAATTTATGGAAGGCATGCCACTGCGTGTATCTAAATTTGGTGAATTCAAATGTATACGTTCAGCAAGGAAAAAAAATTCCTTTACAAAGACTGCCAACTACCCTACCTGCCATTCCACTCAGTGAGCATATGTGCTACAGAGGGAGCGACTGGTCTCATTTTCCTCAATATTTTAATGTTTCTTTGCCCTGAGTATTATCTGGCCTTTTAAATAAAATATTTTTCATGCACATGGCCCCTAAACTCAGCCATGTACTTTATTGCCTAATTACGGGAATATTAAGAGTATTTTGTACACAATTTTTGCCTTGAGACTGGATTAGGCATTCTGTCTCCTGTATGAGATGCATATGTAAGCGCCAGATCTTATATGATGTGTTGTCCAAGATGACCCCTTGAAGCTGACACTGTGGTAGGCGAGACAACGGCCTGTACACAAACAACTCTAAAATTTGGCAGAAAATCCTAATTTATGTTAGTTAAAAGGAAATATGAAACCCCCAAAAAAGAAATAAATACTTCTGCCAGGTCAAGGGGAAAATATCACGGAAGTCCTTTTAAGAAAGTCAAATTTGTTATAGGTCCTCAAAGAGAAGAATTTCAAAGAACAGGAACAGGCTAAAGTAACTTTATGCCCAGAAGGAAATCACATAAATAAATTCATGAAAATGAGAAGTTAGAGTATTGCTGAAGAAATAGACACTATTCCATTTTGACCAATATATAGGAAGCATTAAAAGAAAAAGTGTAGAAATTAATGTGGAAATATAGCCTCAAACCTAATCCTAAAAAGCTTAGTCATGGTAGAATAAGGTATGATTACAAGTCCCAATGTCCATAATGGCTCAAACAAAATAAATATTTGCTTTTTATTCTTGTGACTGTCTCCAGCAAAATTTCCTAAATTTGGCGGGTGCCTCTCCTCCACATGGTGATTCAAGAACCTAGGCTCCTTCCTCTTGTGGTTCCACATCCTTACGGGCAGGGGTGAGCAAATAAGTATGGCCTGGTTTTGTACCTCAGTGAGCTAAGAATAACTTTTATTCTTTTAAAGGTTGTAAAAAAACGAATAAAATTTAAAAAGATTTGTATCGACAGAGACAATTCTGCAATATTCACTGCAAATATTTACCATCTGGTTCTTTTCAGAAAAAGCTTGCTTGGCAACTCGTGCCTTAAGGTCTCATTGTCTTCCGTATCTGGCAGACAAAAAGAAAAATAGTGCGAAGGGGCCTTAGTCCCTTCTTAAAAGTCTCTCTCCAAAATGACACACATCACTTCTGCTTTTCTTCCATTGACTGGAACTAAGTCATATGGTCACTGCAAATTTTAAAGAAGGCAGGGAAATGTATCCAGCTGTGTGTCTAGGAAGAAAAGGAAACCGGGTTTTGCTGAGATTATCAGTCTCTGAACACCCTATTAAGGGGTTTAGATTTTCTTCAAAAGACAATGAGGAACAAACCATGAGAGAATTCTGGAAACAGAATTGACAAGACAAAATTGTTTAAGAGCATCTCCTTACAATAGTAAATAAAGAGCTACCTGCAGGAAGCATAACTCAGTATCAAGTCACTGAGTCTCTATCACAGACTTATGTGCACCTGGCAAATGGCCCAGAACAATTTTTAAAAGTCACCTATTTGTCAATTAAACTTCACCACAAGTCAATTAGCATGGTGATGTTTATGCTCCAGAGAAAACAGGCTATAAGGAACAATCAGGAGTTGTGAGGAATCACAATAACAATAAGTCTTTATGGGATGGTATGTGAAAAATATCAACAGCACATTATAAATTTTTAAATAAATTTATTTCTGGCTGAGCGCAGTGGCTCATGCCTGTAATCCCAGCACTTTGGGAGGCTGAGGCAGGTAGATCACGAGGTCAGGAGATTGAGACCACCCTGGTCAACATGGTGAAACCCTGTCTCTACTAAAAATACAAAAAATTAGCTGGGCGTGGTGGTGCATACCTGTAGTCCCAGCTACTCAGGAAACTGAGGCAGGAGAATCACTTGAACCCCGGAGGCAGAGGTTGCAGTGAGCCAAGATTGTGCCACTGCACTCTAGCCTGGCAACAGAGTGAGACATCATCTCAATAAATAAATAAATAAATAAATAAATTTTTGTATGGAAGGATAATGCTGATACTAGTGGAAACACAAGAACCTTATAGGCACCTGGAAGTTTAAAACCAAACTTTTTATTCACTCTGTTATGAAATAAACAGGCTTTGAAACCAAAATGACCTCAGTTCTAACTCCTGTTCTGAAACTAGTTGTGTGAATAGGAAAATCACTTAGTGTCTCTGTTTTTTTTTTCATTTCATCATCAGTAAAATAGAGATTTTTTTTTTTCATTTCATCATCAGTAAAATAGAGATTTTAAAAAGAAAATTGTTCTTGCAAACCGTTATAAGGTTTAACAATAATATACATCAGACAGATGACCTAGTGCCTGGCAGAGAATAAACCCTCAATAAATTTTAACTACTATCATTACTATTGTCATCATTACGCCCATTTAAAGCCTCTTTTTGAACAAAAACAAAGTCATTTGTATCCTAAAATGACTTGCAAAAACACATAATTAACAAACACACTAAAATACGTGGTTATAACTTGCTTTTTCGTTTCAAATTTATAAGAAGCAGAAGTTCAAAAAGCAATTTCCTTAATTAAAAGGAATCTGATGTTTAATTCACAAACAAGGTTTTCTAGCCAGTAAACTGGAACCAGCCCATTACTTATACACCTTTGTGGTTTTTCAAAACACTTTACTTTTAAACACTTAGAACCTAATGGTTCCTGGATGAAGTTGCAGGTAGAGTAATTTTCCATGATGAGATACCTGCAGTAGTCACGAGTCATTATTTAGTAAAGACAGGAAATAAACAAAGATGCATATGAAACAAAATTATTCTGTGACCTCCACCTGAGGCTTTTTGTTTTGTGACAAAATCAAATAATTGACTTATTTAAAAATTACGTATTAACTTTCTAATTGAGGCACCTGGTAGACATTTTGTGAAGATTTGTTGCTATTGAATTAATTAAGGGTGGATGTGGTCCTGTGGTTTGTAACTATTCTTAAAGATCTCTGTCATCTGCTTTTGAAGTTGAGATGCCCACCTTAAGTTGGGTTCCCTCAGAAGCAGACAGGCCTGAGGCAAGAATTTGAATGCCAACAGTTTTTTCAATGGCTACCCCAAGAAGAACCAGAAGGAAAGCTAGGAAGCAAGGTGGGAAAAGAGAAAAAAAAAAATTCACCAAATTTTGATGATCAGGTTGCAACTTTAGGAAAGTAGGGCTCAATCATACTGGGAATCTCTGGGAAACAGTAGAGAACATGCCTCGGGGCTGTTCCACCTGAGGGGAACCAGGGTATTTACCGATTGGCTCCTATTTGCTGCGGGTTGAAGGCTACAGCTGTGCGTGTTAATACTCTGGCACTCTATCTAGCCCGCCTAGGTAGGCCAAGAACACTCCTACTGCCAGAGAAAGCCTCCCGGTGGTACCAAGGAGGAATAGATGAGGCACAGATGATGTCTGCTGAAATATCCGAGGAGAAGGGTCTGTGGACCAAGTGTCACCATCATCACTGATACTTTACCCAAGAGGAAATATTTTACTTCTACCCTAAAGCATACCAGAAATTCTGATTGATCTTTGATTCAGGGTTCTCCAGGGAAACAGAGCCAATAGGATGTATATATTTAAAACAGGTTTATTTTAAGAAATTGGCTCATGTGATTATGGAGTCTGACAAGTCCCAAGATCCATGGGGTGAGCTGGCAAGCCGCAGGCCCGGAAGAGCCAGTGGTGTAGTTCCAGTCAGAAGGTGGCAGGCTCAAGACCCAGTAAGAACTTACATTTCTGTTGGAATCTGAGGTCAGCAGGAAAAAAACTGATGTTTCAGTTCAAAGGCCACCAGGCAGGAAGAATTCTCCCCTACTTCAGGGATGGTCAGCCTTTTTGTTCTACTTGGGCCTTCAACTGATTGGATGAGACCTACTCAAATATGGAAGGGCAATCTCCTTTATTCAGTCTACTGATTTAAATGGCAATCTCATCCCAAAACACCCTCACAGAAACACCCAGAATAATGTTTGACCAAATATTAACAATATTAACAATTAACACTTAAAATTAACCATCACACCCATTTAGTGAATGGAGCAATTGGTATTTTTCAGATTGAGAACTCAAAATACTTAAACTCCTTCACGCTTTCACATGAGACAAAAACTAAACCAAGGGAAACAAATACAAAAGAGAATGTCCAAACCTGTCCCCACTGATGAAACACTGTATGACAATAGCTGTATTTTGTGCTCAAATCTGTCAGTCACATATTCAGCTATGCTGGCCTTTGGGTCAGGTATCACAGATCCGCAGGCGCGGATGCTCACTTCAAGGAGCCCTGAATGAACGACCGTGGGAAGGAAGATCAAAGTGCACACATCCTTTCCTTATGATATGAAAGAGAAGCTTCCATAATGAAGCAAGAAATGCAGAGGCCAGCCTGCTTTGCAGATAAGCCATTTCAGAATCAGTGTCCTAAATAACCCTGAAATTTGAATTCCCAAAAACATATTCAGAGATACTTCCAAATCTAGTTAATGACTGATGCTTTTCCCATTTTGAATTAATACGATTTTATTTTTCCAAACACTAACTCTTTCACCACAACAATACCTGATACCCCTTGTTAAAACCTGAATGTCAAAGGAATCGAATCATGGCTCCTCACTTTTATGGAGGATACTCTTAGTGAAAAGCAAAATGAATGAGCAGTTGTTTCTCTGCTTTGGAGAGATGCATGTCAGCAATCACACCACCCCATGGAAAATTTCACAAGCTACATGTGATAAATATATAGTATGTCACTTGTGAGTATGGTGTGTTTTAATAATAAAAACTAATATATTTGGTAACACAAATAATATTATTGTCCAAAAAGGTGTGATTTTTTTTTTCTGGGAGGGAGGAATTTGGAGTTTTTAGGGTTTTTTAAATTGTTTTTATTAATATTATTACCTGGGTGTCAGATAAGAAGAAGAAATTAGCCAGACACTCTTGTAGGCCCTGGAGATATAAGAGAAAATAAAACAGATTAAAAAATCCATGTTCTCATGGAATTTGCATCCAGGAGTAAGGGAAAGGAGATAGAAGAAAATCACTGAAATATAAATAAGTGCTTGAGAAAGGTAAAACATGTGAAGGAACAGCAGGAGAGGACTTAGCATTTTAAATATAGTAGCCAGGGGAGGCTGGCTGGCCAGGGACCTGGAGCAAACACTTCAAAGGCAGGGGGCACAGCGAGTGCAAAGGCCCTGAGGAGCAATGTGCCCGGCTGGTCAAGAACCAGGAAAGAGGCCAGTGTGACCCGGTCGGGGTGAACCAGGGAGAGAGCAACAGAGAGTGAGGTCAACTGGGGTGAGAGGCAGTGGCCATTTCATGTCAGGCCTTCCAAGCCATCATAAGGACCTCGGCTCTTACCGCAGCTAAAATTAGGCACAGATTCCAGCAGAGGTATGTCTTAGGTCTGAACACGATCCCTTGGTGGCTGTGCTGAAAGCGGAGTCCTGAGGGGCAAAGGAAGCAGCACGGAGACCAAGAAGGAGGCTAGGAAAGTGACCCAGCCAGGGTAAGACAGTGTCTGGCTCCAGGGTGATAACAGTGCAGTTGGTGAAAACAGTGAGATTCTAGATATATTTTAAAGTTAAAGGCAATATAACTCGCTGGCAGAACCAACGAGGTAAGGAAAATAAATAAAGGACTCATAGGTCCTCCAAAATTGTAGGCTGAGCACCTGGAAGAAGGCATATGCCATCTACTGGTATGAGGAGGTCTAGGGAAGGAGGAACTTCCAACTCAGGTAGGAACATATTAGTTGTGAGGCTTTTATTAATTGTTTGAGTAGAAAATCAAGCCGATTAGTCAGATGTACGGGTCTAGAGACCAGAGGAGGTGTCTGTATTGCAGACATGATCTGAGGAGTGACCTCTGTAGAGATGGTATCTAAAGCTGAAACTCGTTGAGGTCACCAAAAAAGAACACTTACACAAGGGAAGCAAAAAAAAAGCAATTTGGATAGAAATAAGTTACTGAAAAGAGTGTGTGACTGAAAAAGCATCACTTTTCCACTTTACATTCACCTTTAGTTATTAGAAAGAGACTTTGGAAAAATAGAATAGACATTAAAGCTCAATGAAGGGCTGGGCGCAGTGGCTAATGCCTGTAATCCCAGCACTTTGGGAGGCCAAGGTGTGCGGATCACGAGGTCAGGAGATCGAGACTATCCTGGCTAAATCGGTGAAACCCTGTCTCTACTAAAAACACAAAAAAGTTAGCCGGGCATGGTGGCGGGTGCCTGTCGTCCCAGCTACTCGGAGGCTGAGGCAGGAGAATGGCGTGAACCCGGGAGGTGGAGCTTGCAGTGAGCCAAGATAGCACCACTGCACTCCAGCCTGGGGGACGAAGTGAGACTCCGTCTCAAAAAAAAAATCAATGAAAGAAATTTAAATCACTCATAATCCTCTCTACCCAGAGACACACACTACCATAATTGGGGATATTTTCATAATTGAAATAATACTTCAGCTGGGCACGGTGGCTCATGCCTGTAATCCCAGCACATTGGGAGGCTGAGATGGGCAGATCACCTGAGGTCGGCTGTTCAAGACCAGGCTGACCAACATGGGAAAACCTGTCTCTACTAAAAATACAAAATTAGCTGGACATGGTGGCTCATGCCTGTATTCCCAGCTACGAGGGAGGCTGAGGCAGGAGAATTGCTTGAATCTGGGAGGCGGAGGTCGTGGTGAGCTGAGATTGCGCCATTACACTCCTGCCTGGGCAACAAGAGCAAAACTCCATCTCAAAAAAAAAAAAAGATAATACTTCACAAGTATATTGTAACCTGCTTTTTTTAAATAATAAATCATAAACATTTTCTAAAGTAAATTATATATGGATATCCCATTATTCAAT
This sequence comes from Chlorocebus sabaeus, assembly GCF_047675955.1. Lineage (NCBI taxonomy): Eukaryota > Metazoa > Chordata > Mammalia > Primates > Cercopithecidae > Chlorocebus > Chlorocebus sabaeus. The sequence goes on from NC_132918.1 coordinate 68,253,365, forward strand.
TAACCAGCTCCTCTTGATGTTGGACCTTTAGTATATTTTCAGTTTTTCACTATTATGCATAACACTGCAATCTTGCTTATGAAAATAAATCTGTTAATGAATTTCTGATGGTTTCCTTGTAACACACTCCTATAAGCAGAATATCTTAGTTGAATGGCGTGTACATTTTAATGGTTTCTGATATACAGTGCTGAACTGCTCTCAAGAAAGGTTGCACTAATTCACACTCATAGAATTCCTTTTTTCTACTCCCCTGTGCTAAGAAGGTAGTCAAATATTTACCTTTGTAAACTTGAAAGATTAAAAATGGCATTTCACGGCCAAGCGCAGTGGCTCATGCACTCTGGGAGGCCAAGGCGGGTGGATCACTCGAGGTCAGGAGTTCAAGGCCAGCCTGGCCAACATGGTGAAACCCCCATCTCTACTAAAAATACAAAAATTAGCCATAAATCACTTGTATCCAGGAGGCAGAGGTGCAATATTGTGCCACTGCACTCCAGCCTGGGCAACAGAGTGAGACTTTGTCTCAAAAAAAAAAAAAAATGGCATTTCAATATTTCAATGCTATTTCATTCTTTATTTCTAGAGAAGTTAAACAAATTTCATATTTTATTGGCTCTAAATTTACCTTTCTATGAATTACTTTGCTTATATAAATTACTAGCTCATATCCTTTGTCCATTTTTCTAAGGAGGTGTTAATCTTTTTCTTATTGGCTTATAAATATATTAATGATAAAAAGTTCATTTTTGTTTTGGTCTCCTGAATTCTTTTTATTGAAAAACAAAAAAAGGAAAGAAAAAAAAATCAAGGTTTCTTCCAGATTCTGTTATAAACACCAGAAAGTATAATGTTATACCCCAAACTGAGTCTAAATTCAAGTGCCAGGAGCTCTAAGATAGTATTTCTCAAAAGTGATTCTTAGAGTACCTGAACCAACGTTTCCCAGGAACCTTGTTAGAAAATGTAGATTTCTGGATACCAACACAAACCTGCTACATGAAAATTGCAGGGAATGGGGGCAGGTTGAAAATTTGCTTTGACAAGTATTCCAGATGAAGTTTTTCTGCACAATAAAGTTGGGAAGCCGCTTGCAGCAGGTAGAAGGGGTACTAGAACTAACTCTCAGAACTTTAAGACCATTAATTTAAGTTAGATGTCAACTGCACCAAGACCTGTAATGTTGCTCTGGACTAATTCACCTTAGGGACCTTCTCAGAATCCATAGCATTAGCCAGCAATGGGGAGTGATCTAATGAATATTATGGTAGCCCCTGCCATTATGTAACAAGTTATACAGGCACTTACTCTAGCTGTAGGTGTAGATACACAAATCTTCACACAGCACTAGAAAGACCATTTGAAACACAATAAAACATGCCAAGAAGCAAGCAATATCTTGTTTAAAACACAAGTTATTCCTGTAAATTTGCCCAGGATCTATGGATAACTAGGACAAATGCCATTTTCCTCCCGAATACAATGTACCACAAATTATTTACATTTAAAAAAAAAAAAAAAAAAAAAAGTCAGACATCTTTTTTGCCCTGACTCATATTTTCATGTCTCACCTTTTATTCTGAGGTCATTTCTACAGCAACCAACTGTGGACAAGGAATCTTTGACAACACTCCTTCTGGCACAGCTTTGCTATGTGAGATGCTTGCCAGCGGCTGCCAAAAGAAACGAAAACACAGGTGTTCACTTTCATAAGGAAGTGGTTCTTAAAGTGTGACCCGGAACTAACAGCCTCAGCATCACTTTAGAACTTGCCAGAAATGCACATCTCCAGCCCTAGGTCAGCCCTACTGAATCAGAAACTCCAAAGCAGGATCAGCAATCTGTGGCTTCATAAGCTCTGCAGATGATTGGATGGATGTTAAAGGAGGAGACCCAAGAGGTGCAGCAGAGTCATCTGGAGGTGAAAGCAGAGTGCTGCCCCCACCCCCGCCTTAGGGCTTTGATTTGCAGGCCTGGGGTGACACCCAAGAATCTGCATTGTGAAAAGGTTCCCAGGTGATTCCCATACTGCTGGTCTAAGACCACATTTTGACAAAACCTGGCCTGGGAAAACCATTAGCCGGTGCAGACCAGGCATTGGATAGGGCAGGTGGGCAAATGAGTCTGTCTTCCACCTCTCAGTGAACAATCATGAGACACTTCTATCAGATTCCTACAAGGTCCTAATACAGTTGAGTTCAGGTTGCCCCCAGCAGTAACCAGTTTAATCACACACCCTTAGTATGGCTCTACTTCCTTCTGCTCCACTTTTCCAAGCCCCATACTCCAATTCCCTAGGGTCAATCCCAAAATTAACAACCTCCACTAGTTCTTGTCTCATGCTTTGCTTTTTGGAGGATCTGATGCTGAACAGAACCTATTTCAGAAACCTCAGCCCACAAGCTTACTATCCCACAGATTTCAATCCATCTTGTGAGGCCCACTTGCTCAGTGTGCAGCTCGCTCCCCTTTTAGTTCAACAAGTCCTCATACTCATTTTCTTTGGTTTTTCTGATACTCAGTAAGAATATCACATCTTCTGACAGAACCACCCTTCATTGTGCCTCAAGAGTATTTTTTTCTGTTTTTATTCCAAAATGAATACCTGCTATCCTACATATTCCTCAAAAGCAATACCCATGGCAGGGTCATGTATACATGCCACCAAAATATAGTATCCTATGACATGTGATGGCCATGGGGCTGCTGATTGAGAAGACAGCAAAGCCTTCACCAAGTTTCATTGGCGAACTCCTTGTCCCCACATACCTTCATCTCCTAGGATTCAAAGAAGAGCCCTTTGATAGGATTTGGAAATAAAACAAATTTTAATTAAACCAAGGTCTTCTATGGCCAAGAATAAAATGCACGAGTATTGTCAAGAAGAAAAACAGCAGAAAGGTTGCCACAGCTGAGAAGGAAAACCAAGCAGAAGCATTTCCCCTACGAGGCCTGCTGAGAACGTTTACAGCCTAGTTTAAAACTGTTCAGATGAAAGACACAGATCAAAAAGAAGTCTTCAATTATATTTCTCTTTTCTTCCTCTAGCCAGATTGTTTTTTTAAAACACCATGTAGTGAAAGAAATAAGATTAATCAAAAAGAGTCGGTGGGAAGAAAAATAATAAAGCGTGTAGGTTGTTGTTGTTTAGTACAAACCAAAAAGAGATTGTGCTATAAAACAGAGGTCTGGTTGCTGTGGGGTGGGGGTTTGGGTGCAGGGGAAGATGTTCCAGAAGGCTAAATAAGAACAGGAGATGGAGACTGTGCCTGTTGGGTGGAGAATATACTTAGTAATTTATAGCATCCCGATGTGAGATAAGTCATCTTACCTTTGATGTGGTTTGTGCCTAACTCATTTATTACAACAAATGATTGGAAACCCAGAGCATTTGATTTATTTATGTAGCAACTTGCTAAAGCCCAGAACTAACCCAGAGAGCAAACAGCAGTAAGAAAGCATTCTATCATCTTGAATTAAACACTTGTTACCAAATCATAAAACTTTGTCCTTTATCCAATCTATGTCCAAGATCAATAATAAAAGGTCACACCTTGGGAACAAGGTGACTTGAAGCTTTCAACTAAATTTCTAGGCTACTGTGAATTTGAGCTTCAGCCTTCAAAGGCAGCAGGGCTCAGAGTTTGGCAGCAGATGATCCAATAATCTTAAATGCTGATGTAAAAATTGTGATTCGCTTGATTTAAAACACAGTTTTACCGTGAATGTTTCAAGTTTTGTTTGGGTTCTGGTTTTTAATACTGACTGATAAGTATGCAGAAAGAGATACTTTGGTGTTTTATTGCCATATTGCCTATTACTGCTTCTGTGTTTAAAAAATCTGCTTATTGCAAGCAGGGTACAGTCATTTTGTGCATATTGGGTTTAATTTTCTACTAAGCAAGTAAAAATGCCTTCGTGTAATTTACAGATCTTTTTTTCAAATATTGTATATGTTCTTTGATTTCTAGTGCTGTCTCAATGACCCCATGCTGAAAGGATTTCATTTTGCATTTCCAAAATATATACAAAACCCATTAAATGAAAGAAATATAAGCCATAATTTATATAGGAAAGAAAATGCTCCCATCATAACCCAATGATTTTATATAACCAATATGTCCCTCTATGTCTACAAAATGAGGTCACATTCTCTTTTGTGTACTCAAACTATTATACCAAAGTTCTTTCCTGATTGCCAGAAATTGGCTACCACTCACACCATCTCCCCCAAATGATCTTCAGCTGTTTCTAAGACTGTTCCAGGACACAATCAGCCACCTGTGCATTCAGAAACAAACCCTCCATCCTAATTCTCCCCTCTTCTACTGTCTTCATCATTCAGCCTCTGCTGCCAATGACCTGCTATATATCAGCAATCCATACGACATGGCTGTCCTCTGCCACCTACTGCTGCCAAGACCAGCCCTCCAGTCTTATCTCAGGGGATCCTGATTTTCCTCCACAGCAAGCATAGGCAAAGGCCTCTGTTGAACTCCCCAAAATGTCAAGAGACAGTTCATTAATAAAGCTAAGTTTATTCTGTCTCACTACAGTAAGGGAGAACATCATCTTAACAGAAGTAGAGTATTTACTTCTACTTGGGGGTCTGGTCTAAAGTGGTTTAAGGCCTGTCCCTCAAGGTGTGAAACTGGGATTGGGCAAAGTCTGTGACCTAATAGTTTAGGACTGGTGGATACAGAGGTGAGAGTCTGGAAGCAAATCTTGATAACTAAATTGTTGTTTGATAAGTGAGCTCTTTGCCCTCATAACCACACAGCTGGTTCTGATAATTGATCAGCAGGAATTTTCTGAAGCAAATAGGTTATGTATTGGTGCAAAATCTTATCTTTCCTAGACAAAGGTCTCCTGGAACAAATAACTAAGACATGTTAACATAGATGGACTAGCACCATATCCATGTCTTGTTGACACCTCAGTGTTGCCTCTCAGTGTTGCCTCTTCTGTTTGACAGGCCTAGATCCCACCTAAGTTCTCAAAACTAGCTTCCTACCCTACTCCACATCTGTCTCACCAGACCAGAGGCAGACCATTCCCTTCCATCAAAGTATTTCAGAACCTCAGAATTAGCCAATTGATTCTCATCCTTGTTCAAAAAAGAGAAAAAGACATTTCCCCTTCCTCCTCTTCCAGACCATGGCCAGCCTCCCTTACATCCTTGTTTCTTGCTGAAACTTAACCCAGACTTGCAATGGGGCCCTCTGACTCCCAATAAGGATATGCTCCGGCTCTGGCCCTAGAGCCCAATAAAAGGGACACGTTGGTACACTTCTCAAGTCCTGGGTCACTTGATCTTGCTCATGGTCCCTTTGTAACCTACAAAGTTTTCTGTTTCCCAGAAAGTACATCTAACACACATGCCTTATGCATCTATGGTATGCCTTATGCATATTTTTACCCAGCAATGATTTTCCTTTAAGCCATCAAAGAAGAGATTTATTCTAACTGTAGAGACAATAAGAAAATGGTCCCTTCTACTCTGCAATTTAAATTTTTATTCTAGATAAACTATTAATCTTTTTAAGTTCTCATCTTAATAAATTCCTTAAAACAAAAGAAGATTAGCACAAATAAATATATAGAAACCTAAACTGAGGAAATGAATGCTAGGCAATACACTTGCTTTCATTTGCCTGCTGGAGTACAGTAGTATAAGATCTCGGTTAACTGCAACCTTCGTCTCCCGAGTTCAAGAGATTCTCCTGCCTCAGCCTCCTGAGTAGCTGAGATTACAGGCACCTGCCATCAGGTTTGGCTAATTTTTGTATTTTTGTAGAGACAGGGTTTCACCATGTTGGCCAGGCTAGTCTTAAACTCCTGACCTCAGGTGATCTGCCCACCTTGGCCTCCCAAAGTGCTGGGATTACAGGCGTGAGCCACTGCGCCCGACCTACTGCTTTTTTTAAAATCCATTTAAGGAAATTGTCTATCCCTAAGCTAGAGCATTGACATGCAATATAAATAAATATGAGATGCTCCCAGTTGATGCCTTCAGTTAGTACCTTAAACCTAAATACAATGACAAAGCCATGCATCTCTGGGTTATGAAGTCTGGAACCCCAAAAGCACTAAGGTCCACCAAACATTCTATTTCATTAGGCAAATGCTTAAAATTCTAACATAAAGAGAAAATTGGGGTATCTTACAATTAATTCCATAATAAGCACTCTCCTGGGGAAAAAATCGAAACAATATTAGGAAAATTGAAAGTATACATGGTCTGGAATAAGTTTATTATCGTATTTGAGTCTTTGAGTTCATTGAGGGCAGAGCCTGTCCCCAGTACCAAACACAATATAATTGTTAAACAAGCATTTGACAATTGATTAGCTGTTTGAATGAATTAATGAATTAATGAGTAAATGAATAACTTGCAAGTAACTCTCTTGGGGCTCAGCACTCTGAATCTGGCCTAAAGATCCTGGACTGCAAACAAATAGAATTACATCAAGAAAAATAATCCTTTATTTTGAAAACTTTGCTGATACACCAAATCAACATGAATTTCTAAGCTCCACAGGACACTTATAGGCCAAAAAAGGAATCTAGAAATACTAGGGTGTACAACATATCAACAGATCCTAAAGCAAGTCACTGGCAGGCGTCAGGATCAAGGGAAGGGCTAAAAGATGGAGAAGAGTTGGAGTCATCCCACTGGACTGAAACAGTGCCTCCTATGGAAAGGACAGTTAATCCAGACTGTTAGGCCTGCAGACACTGGTAATACCTTGGTGGATGATGCACACTACAGGGTGCTACAGAACTCTGTGCTCTTGCTTTTCAGCATCTATTTTTTGGCTATTGTGGGAGGTGCAGAGAGAATACTGAAATGTCAAAGCTTGCAAGTGTCCGACAAGTACCCAGCTACCGAAGGGAGAAATTCTTCCAAGCTTTTGCATGGAGGTTCTAACCAATAAGTATGAAGATCAAGATCCCTGGAAAATAATCAGACCCTTACGTCCCAAGTATCTGTAATACAAGAGTCACATCTGCAAATGTTGCATGCTCATTAATTCTGACTTTAATGGAATTAATATCTTAGAATTGTCCCTAATCAAAACCTAAGCTTCAAGGTGAAGACATTTCAGATTCTGTTTAAAATCTGATCCTAAGAATCCTCATAGCAGTAACTCTTGTTTGGACCTTGTATATTTCTCACAAAGCCAGTAATAGGATAATTTCTATTCACAATTATAATTTCTAATAACAAGGTCAGGTCTCTGAGTATTGATCTCGATGTTCCTTCGCTTCCTCCCGCCACCCTTTTCTCTAGGGCAATGATTTCCAACCTTGGCAGCACAGCAGTAACGTCGGGAAAGTTACTGCTAAAAAGTACTGATTTCTGGGTCCCACACCCTGATCTTCTGGTTTAATTGGCCTACTGATGGAGTACAGGTGTCAAAAAATGCTTAGGTGATTCTAATGTGCAACCAGAATTGAAAGGAAGTGCCCTAGGCCTGTGTTCTCTCCCTGAGCACACAAGGAGCCTGAAACAAAAATTCAAAAGAAATGACCCATCTAAGATCAAAACAAAGGCTTGGCTTTAGGGCCAGCTTTTCCCTCCAGTGAGATGAAAGGCTAGACTGGAGAAAAGGAGCAAGATGAGGACAAGAGTATGAGCAGTACAGGTGTATAAGTTCGTTTTCACACTGCTATAAGGAACTATCTGAGACTGGGTAATTTATAAAGAAAGGAGGCTTAATTGACTCTCAGCTCCACATGGCTGGGGAGGCTTTGGGAAACTTACAATCACAGCAGAAGGTGAAGGAGAAGCAAGAACCTTCTTCACAAGCCGGCAGGAGGGAGAGAGAACAAGTGGGGATGTGCCACACTTTAAAACTACCAGATCTCGTGAGAATTCACTCACTATCATGAGAACAGCAAGGGGGAAGTCCATCCCCATGATCCAATCACCTCCCACCAAGTCCCTTCCTCAATACATGAGGATCACAATTCAAGATGAGATTTGGGTGGGGACACAGAACCAAACCATATCAATAGGACATCCTTGAAGTGGGAAGATAAAAGGGAGCTTCTGTTGCAGAGGACCTAAAAGAGGTATGGAGGGTCTTCCAAGGCCAGTCTGGCCTTCAGCATGGACACTTCTCTCCTATTATCCCCCATGTACCACTGGGGATCAACTTGGCCCAAGGGCACCAGATGCTCATAAGCTCTCCAGGTAGCAAATGCTCTGTGTTAAGATGTGGGCATGAGGGGATACTCCAATTTTGACTAAAGTGGAACTTGAGAGGACTGGTGAGAAATTTCCCTGTGGGATCACTCTGGCTTGTTTATATTGCTTTGTATCAATTACCCTCACTTCCCTAACCTTGAAGGGAGCTTCACAGGGAGGATAAACCATTTTCAATACCCATAACCTCCATATTATTTCAAGTATTTACATCCCGTATTCTTCCCCCCACCAAATATGTTGTTTAGTGATTGAGTCTGTTTCAAAAAAAGAAAACTAGACATGCTTAATTATATGTTTTTATTTATTTTTTATTATATTTTATGGTTATATATAGTAGCTACTAATGCCAGAACAGAATTTTAGATTACCATGGATTAGTTAGTTCAGGCCCATTGCAACCCAGGGATATTTTTACAATATCTAATCCATTTCTAAAACTGTGTTGGACTCTGAATCAAGTTTCAAATAGTGAAAGACTCTATTTCATTATTTTAAATAGGAAAAGTAAGAATGTATTCCCAACCCATCCAAAATTCCTGACATATTGCCCCAAATGTCACTAAAACCCTTGAACACCTATAAACAGTCCACCGAAGATTTCTACAGAATGCAAACATTTAAAACACCAATTATTGAATTATTGAACACTTAATGAATGCATTAGTGAGTACGTTTGTTTATAGTACTCAATGGTTCTAAACAATATTAGATGTAAAATACGTATTTTTTCTAGTCTGCCACAAACATGTATTTATTATATGTAAATAAGCAATATAATAAAGATACTAAAAAATACCAGAGCTACTATCTAAACTGGATGAAGTTGGAGTAGTTTGGGGAAGGGCATGGGAGGTGCCAGGGGAAAGGGAAGGTAATAAAGGGCACAATATCAATCAAAGCTCCACAGAGGGTAACTTGGAGACAACCCCACAGGGACATTCAGAGATCATGTTTGTCATGCTTCAGAGGTGCTCCAACAGAGATTAAGGAAACTGAAGTATTTTCACACCCCACCTATCCATTCTTGGTTAAAGGCTGCCTTTGAAGTAAGGGATGACTAAGTTCCCAGGTACTTCTCACTCTCTATGCATTCAGGTAAAGCAGATTCTGGAAGCCTGAGGGAAGCCTTTCAATAGAGGTGCTGGCTGTTGGTCATGCAAACACCAAAGCTGAGCACTTCCACAGATGGTTCCTACTCTGATCCCTTCTTGGTACAGATGCAGAACTAAGAACTTGTCACATAGTGACTGAGAGGTTCATCCAAAACCCACAGGACTTCTGACTTCCTCCTTTTTTATTAATTTTAATCACATATGTTGTCTCAGCTTTCATTTTACCAAACTGGAAATCCTAATTGTTTTAGTCTTCACTCATACAAAAGTGATCCATTAATGCACCAATTTGAGTGTCTCGGGTGCCACCTCTCTTCAAAACTGGGCCAGTTGTACCTTGTCTTTCTATTCTTTTACCTTAAATTGACCAGAGATGATCATAACATTCCAGGGAAGCAAATCATGCAGTTTTATACATATGAAAGAAGATTTTACCATTGTGTTTCAGTGCTTTTGCCATGGTCCCAGCTTAGAGAAACCCACTCAGCTGATGTGTCTAGTACCAACTGGCCATGACTCTTGCACCTCACGCTATCACCCCACGGCCTTTTGTAGGTCTTTCTGCCCAAAAGCTCTCCCCAGATAAGAATACCTCCTCCACCAGATATAACTCCTGCTCATTCATCTGCAGAAACTGCTTTCTTTGGGAAGCTTTCCCTGCCTACCTTGAAGGCCAGCTTATATAGTGTATAGTGAAGACCCTTTTCATACAACTTATCATATGGTCCTCTGATAGTCTTCTAGCTTGAATCTCCATTTAGACCATCAGATACTGAATAAGAACTGTGTCTTGTGATTGCATCCCCTTTGTTTGGCACAACAAATTTGGTCTATAGGTAATTACTGAAAACATAATCTAAGAGAAAATCTCTTCCTGAATCATAATGGATGCTTCAAAGCTCTGAAAAAAAATTACTGATCAGGATCCATTTTTTTATCAATATAGAAGTGGGCAAAGGCATTTACATATCAAAAGTACCTTCAGCTCACCTTTAAGCCTGGAAGGACACTGGACACATGTCCTCTTGGATACAGAGCCAATATCCTTTCCTATAAATACAAATAACCTGTACAGTTACTAGGAAAGAACTAAGCCATTGTCTTCTCATGTGTCCAAATACAATCCTAATAAAGGTAAATTTAACCAGCAAAGCAAAGGACAAAGTCAGTACTACTATTCTGTTCCTACCCTGTCTGTGCCTACACAGATTATCCCCAACTAGGACTTTCTAATTTCATTTTTGTGTGAGAATAAATATTTTCCACAATTCAGAACTTCTCCTGGTCCACCACTCATGAGATGTTTTTCTAACACTTGTACTCTACTGTGGAACATTCAGAACCATGTGCAATGCATGAAATCTATCAAGTTGCAAGATTAAGGGCCAATGTTATGTGCTTTGACAATTATCTCCTTTTCTTTTTAAAATAAAAGGTCCAAGGTGACACTCTGAATGCCAGTTTTGGTCATAAAACTGCCCAGAGAGTACAACAAATTCCATTCATAAAATGTATCACAGCTAACTCTTCCCATGGTGATGAATTTTATTCTTATAATCCACAGAGACTTTGAAAAGGCTGTTTTAATTACATATGCCCTCAAAGCCTTCTTCTCACATAACTGGGAAACACTGTGCTGATCTCAGCTGGACTTTCCTGGGCTTGGGAAGCCTCCAGGGTGCAGGCTCCATTCAGGCCTGATCTATGTTGCTCTCAATCTTCTGAGACTAGTGGGCTCTTCAGGACTTGTTCTCATTCGTGATGGCAGAAGCTCAAGGGTTTAACCCTTGATGCATAACCCAGCTGCATCAGCCTCTGCTTACATCACATTTGCTAATATATCATTAACCCAAGCAAATCATATGTCCATATACAAGGTCAAGGGGCAAGGAAATGGATCCATCTCTCATTGCGTTGGAAAGAAGACAGTGAATATTTGCTGAACAATGATCTAATTCACCACAAATTATCTGAGTAAAATCTTTAATGTATTGTTGTTTTATTACATGATGAGCTTGACACCTTGGTAGTTCAGAGGAAGATGGAGATATAGAGAGGACATTGTAGCTAATGTTAATGACAATTGCTTTAGTAATAGTGATAGTTAACACTCATCACAGTGGAGTCCTGTAAGTCAAAATAATAATTGTTTTGTTTCTACTCATGCAAAAGCCTATCCAACATCTTCAGTGTCTTAGTTATGTATCTTGGAACCTGATTCTGTTTTCTCCTGGCTTGCTCATTTTACCTTATCATATTTGTCCATTCTTACATGGGTTTAAAAAAAAAATATGGATCCCATTCAATATTTCTATTGAACACTGAAACACAAATGGATTTTGGAACTTAGCCACTAGGAAAGAGATATAAACAGCAGGAAAATAGAGTGATGGAGTGATAGAATTACAATCACACCAGAGTTCAGAAAGTCCACCATTCAGAGAGTGAAGGCCTAAAAAGGCAAGTGTTCAATGTTACGTAATGACTTCTCCAACCAAAACTAGAGCTTGGGTCACTAAAATTTAACATGACACATAAAAGGAGGTATCTAAATCTGTGGAAGTGCCTTCCTTCAACACTGCTCCTACAAAACATATAAATTAAGTGCTTTGTTAACCTGGATAAACATTTCAGACACAAAAAGATATAGAATGGGATAGCAGAAAAAGAACTAGATAAGGAGCCACAAGATCTGTGTCCTTCTCATAGTTCTTCCACCTGCAGGCCATAAGACCTGTGGCAAGCCAATTTGCTCTGTTCTACCTCACTTTACTCACATTAGAAACATCACCACTCGCCCTGCCTTTGTCAAGAGTGGTTGCAAGGATCGGAAGTTAGCATGTATGAGAATTTTGTCATAAGACAAAAAATGCAATTTGTTGCCGTTCACCATCAATAAGACATGCCTTTGATATGTTTTCCCATTCTGGTATACTTTGGGCCAAACACTGTGGTGCGTTATTCAATATTAAAAGACTTAGCATTTACCCTCGGGGGATTTCAAGGAGACAGACATTATAAATTCATCTGTACAATGTATAAATAAATTATTACAGGCAAAACAAACTAGAAACATCTAACAATATAGAACCAATTTCTTTGCAAAGCTATAGAACTTTTATTCACATACAGCCAATATTTACTGAGCCTCTTCTATAGCAGCTACTGTTCCAAGCATTGGAACACCACAGTAAATAAAACAAACCAAAAAGTACATTACAACTAGAAGTTGCCCATTTGCCAGAAGACTTGCCAATTCAGAGAACAGCTGATTAATAAACCACTTTTGCATGACCACTTAACACCACAGGCCACATGGGTTGATTTTTGTAAGTGTAAAATTTTGCATGGTTGTGACTTTCCCAATAGTTTGTTTATGTTTGTTTTTCTGTTTCCCTCAAACCAAACCCGTCTTGGTATCTTGTGTTAAGGTATGCCTGCTTCCGAAGGCTTTAATTGGGCCTGAATAAATGGCGATCTCAACTGGGACTATTTGTTCACATAAACAAGAATACATCAGTGCATTTTAGCAGATCTGAACACAGAAGTTTTTACACATTTATGAGTACCCACGAGGAGGTTTATAGGATGTATCACGGACAAGTAGACTAAAAGAACTGTCAAGCAGACATCCTATGGAGATTTTTATGGAAATATTTTATGAAAAATCTGGTCTAAGATTTCAGTAAGGAGAGAAGTGGAAACAAAAAGTAATATTTGGGTATTTTCTGTAATGTCAGATATTTTTATCACTCTCATACTCAGTAAGGAAGAATGGCCTATAATCTATTTGGTGAAGATAAAACTACATCGTTAAATGAGCTGATTTGTGGGGCCAGGAGAAAGAAAGAGAGTGCATAGGAGCATAGTTCTTTATTCTTGCATCAGTACAAGCTGCTTACCCAGAATAACTTCTAGGCTCTCATGCATACAATTAGGGACTAAAATAGAAGTGAAGGGACAATATAAAATGTTGCCCTCAGACGTAATATAAGGGGTAGTTTTATCTAAGGCAAGAGATAATGATCAATCATTTATCGTGCATCTATATATAAAAGCACAATCCTCCATTTTCAGCTTAGAATTCATCTGCTGTCAGAGAAATAGCCTGACTCCTGCTCCCATCTAAGTCCAAGAGGGGCATTTCCTATATACTCACACGCTGGGACTCTGAGTTTCCTCTCATGACACTTATATCGCAGGATCATAATTGCTTGATATAGACCTATATCTCCCTATAGACCCCATAGACCCTTCTCTCTATAGACCCTTCTAGGCTAGCAGCTCCACGAAAAAAGTTGTAATTTCTATCTTATAACTATGGCATACAAACGTATGGCCTGTATTTGATATATATTTGTAGAATTGATGGATGGAAAAATAAATTTTGAAAGCAAACACTGCATAACATATATAAAATACCTTCTGAGAGCAACTGAAGGTAGCAAAATCAAATACCTAAAGTTCTTCAAACTGAATTCTTCATAAATAAGGAAAGGAATTGTCTAGTGGGTCTAGTGGGTAACTAGACTGTCTAACTTATTATTATCTCCCTAACCCATAGAAGATGCTTTAAAAGAATTGAATAATTACTGTAGCCTTGTAGTATAGTTTGAAGTCAGGTAGTGTGATGCATCCAGCTTTGTTCTTTTGGCTTAGGATTGTCTTGGCAATGCAGGCCCTTTTTTGGTTCCATATGAAATTTACAGTAGTTTTTTTCCAATTCTGTGAAGAAAGTCATTGATAGTTTGATGGGGATGGCATTGCATCTATAAATTATCTTGGGCAGTATGGCCATTTTCACAATATCAATTCTTCCTATCCATGAGCATGGAAGGTTCTTCCATTTGTTTGTGTCCTCTTTTATTTCATTGAGCAGTGGTTTGTAGTTCTCCTTGAAGAGGTTCTTCACAACCCTTGTAAGTTGGATTCCTAGGTATTTTATTCTCTTTGAAGCTATTGTGAATGGGACTTCACTCATGGTTTGGCTCTCTGTTTGTCTGTTATGGTGTGTAAGAATGCTTGTGATTTTTGCACATTGATTTTGTATCCTGAGACTGCTGAAGTTGCTTATCAGCTTAAGGAGATTTTGGGCTGAGACAATGGGGTTTTCTAAATATACAATCATGTCATCTGCAAACAGAGACAATTTGACTTCCTCTTTTCTTAACTGAATACCTTTTATTTCTTTCTCCTGCCTGATTGCCCTGGCCAGAACTTCCAACATTATGTTGAATAGGAGTGGTGAGAGAGGGCATCCCTGTCTTGTGCCGGTTTTCAAAGGGAATGCTTCCAGTTTTTTCCCATTGAGTAAACAGCATGGTACTGGTACCAAAACAGAGAGAAAGACCAATGGAACAGAACAGAGGCCTCAGAAATAATACCACACATCTACAGCCATCTGATCTTTGACAAACCCGACAAAAACAAGAAATGGGGAAAGGATTTCCTATTTAATAAACGGTGCTGAGAAAACTGGCTAGACATAAGTAGAAAGCTGAAACTGGATCCCTTCCTTACACCTTATACAAAAATTATTCAAGATGGATTAAAGACTTAAATGTTAAACCTAAAACCATAAAAACCCTAGAAGAAAACCTAGGCAATATCATTCAGGACATAAGCATGGGCAAGGACTTCATGTCTAAAACACCAAAAGCAATGGCAACAAAAGCCAAAATTGACAAATGGCATCTCATTAAACTAAAGAGCTTCTGCACAGCAAAAGAAACTACCATCATAGTGAACAGGCAACCTACAGAATGGGAGAAAATTTTTTCCATCTACTCATCTGACAAAGGGCTAATATCCAGAATCTACAAACAACTCAAACAAATTTACAAGAAAAAAAAACCCCATCAAAAAGTGGCAAAGGATATGAACAGACACTTCTCAAAAGAAGACATTTATGCAGTCAACAGACACATGAAAAAATGCTCATCATCACTGGCCATCAGAGAAATGCAAATCAAAACCACAATGAGATGCCATCTCACACCAGTTAGAATAGCGATCATCAAAAAGTCAGGAAACAACAGGTGCTAGAAAGGATGTGGAGAAATAGGAACACTTTTACACTGTTAGTGGGACTGTAAACTAGTTCAATCATCGTGGAAGACAGTATGGCGATTCCTCAAGGATCTAGAACTAGAAATACCATTTGACCCAGCCATCCCATTACTGGATATATACCCAAAGGATTATAAATCATGCTATTATAAAGACACATGCACACATATGTTTATTGCGGCACTACTCACAATAGTAAAGACCTGGAACCAACCCAAATGTCCATCAGTGACAGACTGGATTAAGAAAAGGTGGCACATATACACCATGGAATACTATCCAGCCATAAAAAAGGATGAGTTCATATCCTTTGTAGGGACATGGATGCAGTTGAAAACCATCATTCTCAGCAAACTATCACAAGGACAAAAAAACAAACACTGCATGTTCTCACTCATAGGTGGGAATTGAACAAAGAGATCACTTGGACACAGGAAGGGGAACATCGCACACCAGGGCCTGTCATGCGGTGGGGGGAGGGGAGAGGGATAGCATTAGGAGATATACCTAATGTAAATGACGAGTTAATGGGTGCAGCACACCAACATGGCACATGTATACATATGTAATAAACCTGCATGTTGTGCCCTAGAACTTAAAGTATGATAAAAAATTTCTTAAAGAATGAATAAACAGTTCACTAATTAGAGGAGACAGAATAGAACTCTCAGAGTTTATCTTGTAATGCATATATAATACTGGTTGCTTAACTAATTCTGATGCCTGTCATAGGTCTTCATTCCCTCCCAATTAGCTCTCTATTCAGTCTCAGAAAAAGGCCATCAATCTTCCATAATCATTCCCTTCCTAAGCAAACCTAAGATGGAGATTTCTTGGCTCTTCCTGAAGTCAATCAAAGCAACAATATAATCTCTCCTCTGAGTATGCCAGATGAAGCCATTCCCATGCCCTCCTTAATCTTACCAAGATTTTACTCAATATTTCATTAAATGAATTCCTTAAGGAAAACAAGCATAAGCACGATTTCCAGTATACAGTTGTATCTACTTTGGCTCAAATACATCATTAAGGTATTAAAGAATCTTCTGGTTATAAACCTTCTCTGTCTGAGTTTTTATGTGTTCTCTTTCTAATTCAGTCAATTTTTGATAATGCAGCTGATGGCACTGTAGAATGGAAAACAGTCTTTGTGGAATACATCTCCAGTAGAATTTCCTAAAGAACTGGTCCACTGACTCCCTTCTTTCTGCAAAAAAAGGTTAAGATAGATATTTATTACTTCTGTTCACTTTCAGATAGTATTATTTTAGACCTGGAAATCCATGCTATGTTCTAATGAGCCCTCCTTTTCTTTATTGAAGTCCAGCCACAGCGTGAGTTCAGTCATTGGAGAATCTAGTCTAATTTTCCAAGCCCTCACCAATCATCTATTCGATTCTGGCCATATTAAAAGCAAAATGAGAGGCAAGGTGGAAATTGAAACCTTTTTTTCTCTCATTCTAGTAAATTTAGATTTCAGATTTTCTTCTAAACCTTAATTTTAATGTCTTTTAGTTTGCTAATCATATATTTGGGGAAAGGCTAATAAATAGGTTTGTTGAACAGAAAACCCTTCTTTTTCTGGGTTTGTGATTTTCTATTTCCTAGATTTTTATCTCATAGCCTCATGGGCCACCATTTATATTTAAATCAGTTGTTCTAACAAATAAAGTAGGGAACAAATTTATTGTTCAGTAAACCACATAGGCTTATTAACATGACCTACGGTCTTAATTTTGCCACTGTAACGGACAATGTCAGTGCTCCTTCCAGGTAACTCAGATACCATTCCCAATTATTTATCTTATTATTGTCTCTTTATGCAGCACCTCCAGCCTTAAGCCTCATTCCCTTTTGTGTATGCATTTGCTACCTGTAGCAATTTTCCAGACACTGCTCTTATGCTACTCGTACCTGTTGGGGCCACAGTCTAGGGCTTCAGACGCCTGGGAATTTATATGTCCCTTGGGAGACCAAGCGAGGGGAAACTTACCAATGACTATGCAAGCCCAGCTGCCTTGTCTTTAGTGGGGCCATTTGGAGACCTGTTCTCAAGAATCCCCCTGTGGGATCATGCTGAAGCTATCCTTCCTGAGACATTACCTAAGACTGCACACTCTAGCTTGGCTTATCCCCTTCCCTGCCTTGCTTCCCCAATATCATTAGTGACTTCTTTGGAGAACATGTCATTAATGAATCACTTATACATGACTCTAAGCTACCTATCAGGATCTGCTTCTGAGGAAACATTCTAACGCAGCCAAAAAGATACAATTATTTTGTGAACATCACAAATGATCCAGTAATAATAAGCAGTGGATTTGTTGCTAGCATAATAATTGTCACTCAGATTTCAAAGGATGACTCTAGCTATAAGAAAGAATGATGTTTCTAAATAATATTTTAGAGTGATTAACAATATATATTGTTAAATTTTAAAACGAAGATGGAAAAAAGTATGTACAGTATGCTATTTTATCTCAGAAAAGGGTAGAAATAAAATGCGTGTACACGTTTGTTTTGACGGGATGTTTATGTCTCCTCTTAGATTCATATGTTGAAGTCCTAACCCATAGTGTCTCAGAATGAGGCTGTATTTGGACTCAGGGTCTTTAAAGAGGTAATTACATTCAAAGGAGTTCACCAGGGTGGGCCGTAATCCAGGATGACTTATGTCCATATGAGAAGAAGAAATTATGACACAGACACATACAGATAGACACAAGGAGAACACGGCTAAGGAGAGAAGCCTCAGAAGAATCCAAGCCTGTCAGCACCTTGAACTCAGACCTCCAGAACTGCAGGAAAATAAAATTCTGCTGTCTAAGCCACCCAGTCTATGGTGTTTTGTTATGGTAGCCCTGGGAGACTAATACACAAAGTTCCCTGACCAAAATACAATGAAATTAGAAATGAGTAACAGAAATAAATTCAAGAAACATATAAATAAGTGGCAATTTAAAAATACACTCCTAAATAAACTATGGTTCAAATAAAATTAAAATTAGAAATAATAGAACAAATAAAAGGAAAATCAGAAAATAATTTTAGATTAGTGAAAACTAAAATACAACATACCAAAACTTACAGGATGCAGTTACTGCACTGCTCAGAGCAAAATGTATAGCTGTAAATGCCTATGCTTAAAAAAAGAGACCCCAAAGCAATAACCTAACCTTCTACCTTAAGAGGCTGAAAAAATGGAAGCAAACTAAATCCAAAATAAAGAAAGAAAAGGAAATAATAAGGTTTAGGGCAGAAATAAATGAAATGGAGAAAAGAAAAACAATAGAAAAAATAAAACCAATATTGAAACCTTGATAAGATAAATAAAATTGGCAAACTTTTAGCTAAACTAGCCAAAATAAAAAAGATAATATTCAAAATACCAAAATCAGAAATTAATACAAAGTGTCACTATGTATAATGCACAAATCAAAGGGTTATAAAAGAATACTATGAACAACTATGTGCCATCAAATTAGATAATTTAGTTTAATTGGATGCCTTCCTAGAAGACACAAACTACTATTTGTATTTTCTTGACTCAAGAAAATACAAGATATATAAATAGACCTATAACACCTAAAGAAATTGACTTAGTAATCAAAACATTTCCCACAGAGAAAAGCCCAGGCCCAGATGGTTCACCAATAAATTCTATCAAACATTTGAAGAAGAATGAACTCCAATCATTCACAAACTCTTCCAAAATACAGAATAAGAGGGAATGCAATTCAGCCCATTCTGTGAAGCCAGAATTACTCCAATACCAAGTTCAGACAAAGACATTACCAAAAAGGAAAATAATAGAATAGTATCTCTTATGAATATAAATACAGAAAGTTCAGCAAAATACTAGCAAACTGAATCCAGCAACATACAGAAAAGACTATATACCATGACCAAGTAGGATTTATCCCTGGAGTGCAAGGTCAGTTTAACAAGCAAAAATTAATCAAAGTAATGCACAATGTTAATAGAATAAAGGGCAAAAAAATATATGATGATCTCAAAAGATGGAGGGAAAATATTTGACAAAAATCTAACACCACTGCATGACAAAAACAGTCAAGAAACTAGAGGTGGAAGAGAATGTCCCCAATCTAATAAAGGACATCTGTGAAAAATCCACAGCTAATATCACTGTTTTTAATAATCATATTGGCAATTTTAGTACTCTACTTCAAACTCCTGGCAACCAGCTCGTTTCTCTAAGTTCCACAGTCACCAAAAACAACCAAGGTTCATTGGAGAAATGTCTGATTCCAACTCTGTGACATGATGTATAACATGAAGTCAGAACAATTTTGAAGTCAACTGAAACAATTTGAGCATACATAGAAAAATGGATCAAACATCAAAGATGCTTAAAAATCTCTGAATTCATAGATACAAAAAAATAAAAACCTATTGCTCACCTTTGGAGAAAGCTAAAAAAACCTCATGTTGAGAACTAGTAAATAAAGGAAAAGATTCAAACATTTAAGTTGCTTTTCTGTATAAACTGCCCTTCAGGGTAATCAGATAAATAAGCAAAAGTGTGTCTTTATAGAAATGTTCTAGCTAATAAATGGGAAAATGATAGAATTAGAACTTCACCATTTTTAATACCCTTAATGAAATAATGGACAGGCAATAATAATTAATGGCTGTTAGCATAATAAAATGGAATAGTTGAACTTTACATGCCTCCTGAAATAAGTATCTGTCATAAAAATTATAGCTGAATCTGACCAAGTCTCCAGTTCTAACTATTATTAATAAAAAAATACAGAAGATAAATGTTAAACGTCATCATAGGCATGCAATAAGAAAATCCAGAATGTGGAAAAGTCTACAGGAGTTTTTTCAGGACAAATGATCCAGTTTCTTTAAATAAGTAACAAAGTAGCACAAAGGATGTAAGGAAGAGATGGAAAATATACTTTTGTAAGGTTCTTAAACTACACATGAAGTGGCATAATATTGTTCAAATCACTAAAAAGATTAGAAAAGAAGGTACAATTAGTTAACCAAAAAGAATCCTAAAAAAAATTCAATTAACCCAAAAGCAGGCCAAAAAAGTAAGGAAAGATAGATGAACTAAATCAAACACAACTGAGAAGCAGTAGATTTAAACTCAACTATGTCAATTATTACATAACATGTAATAGTCTAAATACTTCAAATAAAGACAAAGATTTTCAGATTAGATACAAGGGCAAGATCCAACTATAAGCTGTCTAAAAGAAGCCTACTGATAATCAGTTAAAGGTAAAATGATGAAAAGTTATATGCCATGCAAATACTAATAAGAAAATTAGAATGGCAACATTAATATCAGACAAAGAAATGTTATCAGTGACAGAATTCACCAAGAAGACATAACAATCTTAAATACATATATGCCTAAAAATAAAACTTCAGAAAGTGAGGCAGCAACTAATAGAACTGACAGGAGAAATTGACAAATCTACAATTATAATAAAAAATTTAACATCCTTTACTATGGTTTGACTGTGTCCCCACCCAAATCTCATCTTGAATTGTAATCCCCAGGTGTTGAGGAACTATCCTGGCAGGAGGTGATTGGATCCTGGGGGCAGTTTCCCCCGTGCTGTTCTCATGATAGTGAGTGAGTTCTCAGAAGATCTGATGGTTTTATAAGGGGCTCTTCCCACTTCACTTGCTCCCTCTTGCCTGCTGTCATGTAAGACATGCTTGCTTCCTTTTCGACTTCTGCCATGATTGTAAGATCCCTGAGGCTTCCTAGTCATCCTTCCTGTTAAGCCTGTGGAACTGAGTCAATTAAACCTTTTTCCTTTATAAATTACCCAGTCTCAGGCAGTTCTTTACAGCAGTGTGAGAATGAACTAATTAATACACCTCTCTTTCAGTAATTGATAGTATAAAGAAAATCAGTATGGATATAGAAGACATTACTAACATCATTAAACAACTTGACCTGATTAACATTTTTGGAACACTTCAACCAACAAAAACAGAATACGCATGTTTTCCAAGTGCACATGGAACATTTACCAAGAGAGACTGCATTCTAGGCCATAAAACAAACATTAAATTTTTTAAAAATTGAAATCATGCAAAGTATATTTTCTGACTCTAATAAATTTACATAGAAATCAATAAAAAAAATACCAGGACATCCTCAAGTACTTGGAAATTGAACAACACACTTCTAAATAACCCATGGATAAGAGGGGAAGTCACAAGAGAGTGGAAACATATCTGGACTTGAATGAAAATGATAACTACATATGAAAATTTGTGGGATGCAGCTTGTATTAGTCGGTTCTCATGCTGCCAATAAAAACGTACCTGAGACTGGGAAATTTATTTAAAAAAAAGGGGGGGGTGGTTAATGGACTAACAGTTCCACATGGCTGGGGAGGCCTCACAATCATGGCAGAAGGTGAAAGGCATATCTTACATGGCAACAGACAAGAGAGAATCAGAACCAAGCAAAAGTGGTTTTCCCTTATAAAACCATCAGATCTCGTGAGACTTATTCACTACCACAAGAACAGTAAGGGGGAAACCGCCCTCATGATTCAATTATCTCCCACCAGGTCCTACCCACAACATGTGGGAATTATGGGAACTACAATTCAAGATAAGATTTGGGTGGGGACACAGCCAAATCATATCACAGCTAAAACAATGCTTCATGGTAAATTGTGGAATTGAATGTTTATATTAGAAAAGAAAAACAGTCTCAAATCAATTATATGAATTTTTACCTTACAAGAAAAAGAAGAGCAAACTGAACCCAAACCAAGCAGAAGAAAGAAAAATAATTAGCATAAACTGATAAAATTCAAAACAGAAACATAATAAATATATTTATTTAGTTCTAAAAGCTTGTCCTTTGAAAAGACTAACAAAACTGATAAACTGATAGCAAGACTGACAAATAATAAAAAGAGAAGACACATATTATTGAAACTGGGAATAAAAAAAGAAGACATCATTATAGATCCCAGAGGCATTAAAAGGATAATAAGGGAATATTTTATGCCAATAAACTTGATGACTCACATAGCATAGACAAATTCCTTGAAAGAAACCACCTATGAAAGCTTACTAAAAATGAAATAGATAACATGAATAATCCAATATATATTGAAAAATTAAATTCGTAGTTTAGAATTTTGCAACAAAGACACCAAGCCTAGGTGATTTCACTAAGGAATCCTACCAAACATGTAAGGAACAATTGTTATTAATTCCACACAAACCCTTCCAGAAAAGTGAACAAGGGAAAATACTTGCCAACTCAGTTTATGAGTTTATTACCCTATAAATACCAGTCAAAAATACAATCAAAAAAGAAAACTTCAGACTGATATTCCTCATGAACATAGACACAAATGTGTCTCACCCAAATATTAACAAATTGAATTCAGCAGTACATAAATTTCACGGGATAAAACTAAAATAAAGATAAACTTAGATTTAAAAAAATTAAGTACATGTCAACTAAAAGCTTTGTGTAGATGATGTTTAGATCCTGGTTTTAACAGAAAAAGAAAAAAAAGAAATTTGAATTCACTCAACATTTGTTGATATTAAGGACTTGTCAATTTCTTCAGCATGCTAATAGTATTATGACTGTGTTTTTGAAGAGGTCTTTAAAAATATATACTGAAATATTTAGCCATACATGCTGGAAAAAACACAGATAAAATAATATATTCTCTAAAATTTGCTTCAAAATAATCTATATTGGCCAGACGCAGGGGCTCACACCTGTAATCCCAGCACTTTGGGAGGCCAAGGTGGCAGATCACCTAGGGTCAGGAGTTCAAGACTAGCCTGGCCAACGTGGTGAAACCCCATCTCTACTAAAAATACAAAAAAATAGCCTGTCGTGATAGCGGGCACCTGTAATACCAGCTACCTGGGAGGCTGAGGCAGGAGAATCACTTGAACCCGAAGGCAGAGGCTGCAGTGGACCGAGGTTACACCACTGCACTCCAACCTGGGTGACAGAGTGAGAGTCTGTCTCAAAAAAAAAAAAAAAAAAAAAAAAAATCTATATGATGAGATCATGAGGAATGGGAGAAGATATAGATGAAACAAAACTGGGTGTCTGTTGATAAGTGTTTAAGCTAGGTTCATCACACTAGTCTCTCTACTTTTATATATGTTCAAAATTTTCCATGACATAAAGTTTAATAATATAAATTTAATATGTTTAAAATTTTTAAAATAAGTGAATAAAAGTACTGCTCCCTAATACATCCCTAAGATTTTTAATACATCCATTAAAAAATAGCCATAGGCCTGCTGAGCTATAGGTCGTTTTTCCTCTACTCTGAAAGGAAGCCATATGAAGTCTAAGTGCCAAACACATGCCCATCCTCCCATTGGTTGATGATGAAAATAGTTTAAAGCTTTCATGTTTCAAGGCTTTTTGACATAATGGTTGTAAATTAAGACTTCTTTTCTTATTGATAATATTTTTCTGTTTCCATCCCAGGAAAATCATTTACAATCTTTAATACTTACAAGGGGCCAGGCACTCTGCAAAATTTCAGAGACACAAAGTTGAAAATAAAATAAAGAGAGTTTTTCTATTACGTATCTACTGTGCCACAAACACTGTAATGCATATCATTTCATTGTTATTATCATCTTCAATTTGTACATGAGAAAACAGGGTTAGTAACCTGATTTGTGACCAGAAATATGTGTCATTGTTTAAACAGCTCATTTATAAAGATAGGTAGGATGCTAGGAGGTTTTCTTGTTTTGTTTTATTTTTTTCTATACCATGGTTCAGCAAACTTTTCCAGTGAAAGACAAGTTACTAGATATTTTAGGCTTTGCAGGCCATGAGGTCTCTGTCACTTTCTCCTTTGTTTTGTTTTGCTTTGTTCACAACCTTTTAAAAATGTTTTCTAAAAAGACAAAATTCTCTGCTCTTGGGCTTAAAAGCTCATGTCATGGGCCAAATTTGGCCCACAGGCCACAGTTCACCAACCCTGGACTAGACTATGGTATGATTCATTTTAATTCATTTAGAATCTCATTTCATTGAAAGACTCCACTATAACATATAGTACTAATCGCTGTAGAAGGCACAGCATGAACACTTTTTATATTTGCCATCTGATCACTGGTCTTCCCTAGAAATTTTGGTAATGGACTGAGAATGTTAGAAACAAGGAAACATCAAGTAGTAACCTGTCCCTTAAAGCATGATTTTTGCAATAATGCTGTCCAAAAAAAGTTCTTATCTTAATTCTATAACAACTTCATTCATTCCATGGTTACAACAACGGATAATAAAATAACTGGAAGAGATCAAGACAATAAAACATGCCTGTCTTCACAAGGCAGATAGAAAGTTAGGAATCAGTAGTTCCTATTCAAGTATTCTTGAAGCACAAAACCTAAGTCAAGATTATACTTAGGATTCTCTGCTAAAATAACCACATCAAAGTAAAGTGCATTCTAAATTAAAATAGATGCAGCAAAATAAAATGTGAAGTTTCCTTATTGCCCCTGTGATCTTCTATCCCATCTCTCATTGCTCTCAGAGGCCTCATTTTTCCTTCAGAGAGTTAGGACTGCTCAACAGGAGTACAAAAAGAAACCAATAGTGCTTTGGTCTCTAGTTGCTAAATCAATTTTAAAAACCATAGCAAAAATAGCAGTTTGAAGACCAAAGCATTTTATTTTTATAAAGCAGGCTTCCTGAGAAAAGAAAAATTTGAGAATCCAGTGTTAATACTTGAGTAAGCAAAGCCTGGAGTTTATGCCCTGAGCAAGTGATTGAAATAAGAGGAAAAGATATAGATTTAAGTAGATGAGGGTTGCCCAAGCTCATCTACCAAGAGGGAAGAGACATGGAGGGGCAACTATTATAGAGGAGAGTCATGAGGCCAGACGGGGTCATGGAAAGAGGAGGGGAATCTTCTTTAAAAGAGTGCCAGCCTCTGCCTATATAGATACTTCCTTTTTAGCACTGATGAAGCAAAGGGAGCCTAGCCTAACTTAGCAGTGCACTGCCATGGAAGTGCACCCTGAGAGTTGTTTGTACCAAGAACAGCTCAGTGTGCATTTTCCATCTGCAGTGGCCAGTAGGTCCCTTGTTGATCATCCAGTGACAATAATGTCCATTGATGCACTCAGAGTTTGCTCAACACAACCAAAACAAACAAGGTGGGACAGATTGGAAGCAGCTTGAGACTCACACTCCCCACCTCCCCTCACACACACCACACTCCAGCAAAAGCAGTGCTGAAGCCCCAATGCCAAATGTCACGACTGAGGTTCCGGGACAGTGTTAGATACACAAGGACACACTGCTAGCAAATGACAAAGCTGGGATTCAAGCCTAGGTTGGTCTTGCTCCAAAACTACTACTCTTAACCTCAGCATTATACTGCCTCCCAAAATTCATTTCAAGCCTAAATTTCCATAATGCTTCTTTATGAGATGCCATCTGCCTAGAATAAGTTTAAGGAGAAGAAATCACATTTTTATCTCAAATACCCATGAAGTTCCTTATATACATCATTAGTATAATCAAAGTTTCTTGTATATGATAGCTCAATTAATCCCCACAACCACATGTGAGGTAAGCAGTATTGGGAGATGGAAATTGGGCACTCAAGCAGGTTAATTAATTTAAACCAAGGTCACACAGCTAGTAAGTAGCAGAGCCAGGATCTAAGCCCAGATCTGGCTGATGCCAAAGATGTTTCTCTTTTCCACTATAGAAAATCTGCAAGTAAACATGTATACAGATTTATGAAAACAAATTGCATTATATTTTTAAATTCACCATTTATTCTAGGTTGAAAATAACTGTCAGGGGCGCACCCAAGATGGCCAAATAGGAACAGCTCCAGCATCCAGCTCCCAGCATCAGGGACACAGAAGACAGGTGATTTCTGCACTTTCAACTGAAGTACCGGGTTCATCTCACTGGGGTGTGTCAGACTGTTGGCGCTGGTCCATGGGTGCAGCCCAACCAGCGAGAGCTGAAGCAGGGCAAGGCATCGCCTCACCTGGGAAGCGCAAGGCGGAAGGGAATTCCTTTCCCTAGCCAAAGAAAATTCAGACACACAACACCTGAAAAGCGGGTAACTCCCACCCTAATACTGTGCTTTACCAAGGGTCTTAGCAAATGGCACACCAGGAGATTATATACCATACCTGGCCCAGAGGGTCCCACGCCCACGGAGTCTTCCTCATTGCTAGCACAGCAGTCTGAGATCTAACTGCAAGGCAGCAGCGAGGCTGGGGGAGGGGCACCTGCCATTCCTGAGGCATAAGTAGGTAAACAAAGCCAGGAAGCTCGAACTGGGTGGAGCCCACTGCAGCTCAAGGGGGCCTGCCTGTCTCTGTAGACTCCATCTCTGCGGACAGGGCATAGCTAAACAAAAAGCAGAAGAAATCTCGGCAAAGGTAAATGCCCCTGTCTGACAGCTTTGAAGAGAGCAGTGGATCTCCCAGCACGGAGCTTGAGATCTGAGAACAGACAGACTGCCTGCTCAAGTGGGTCCCTGACCCCTGAGTAGCCTAACTGGGAGACATCGCCCACTAGGTGCAGACTGACACCTCACACCTCACACGGTGGGGTACACCCCTGAGATGAAGCTTCCAGAGCAAGAATCAGACAGGTACACTCGCTGTTCAGCAATATTCTATCTTCTGTAGCCTCCACTGCTGATACCCAGGCAAACAGGGTCTGGAGTGCACCTCAAGCAAACTCCAACAGACCTACAGCTGAGGGTCCTGACTGTTAGAAGGAAAACTAACAAACAGAAAGGACACCCACACCAAAACCCCATCAGTACATCACCATCATCAAAGACCAAAGAAAGATAAAACAACAAAGATAGGGAAAAAGCAGAGCAGAAAAGCTGGAAATTCAAAAAATCAGAGCACATCTCCCCCTCCAAAGGAACGCAGTTCATCGCCAGCAATGGAACAAAGCTGGATGGAGAATGACTTTGACGAGTTGAGAGAAGAAGGCTTCAGTCGATCAAACTTCTCAAAAGTAAAGGAGGAACTATGTAACCACCACAAAGAAACTAAAAACCTTGAAAAAAGAATGGATGAATGGATAACTAGAATAATCAATGGAGAGAAGACCTTAAAAGAACTGATAGAGATGAAAACCATAACACAAGAACTACGTTACAAATGCACAAGCTTCGGTAACTAACTCGATCAACTGGAAGAAAGAGTATCAGCGATTGAAGATCAAATGAATGAAATGAAGCGAGTAGAGAAGTGTAGAGAAAAAAGGGTAAAAAGAAATGAACAAAGCCTCCAAGAAATGTGCAATTATGTGAAAAGACCAAATCTACGTCTGATTGGTGTGCCTGAAAGTGACGGGGAAAATGGAACCAAGTTGGAAAACACTCTTCAGGATATCATCCAGGAGAACTTCCCCAACCTAGTAAGGCAGGCCAAATTCAAATTCAGCAAATACAGAGAATGCCACAAAGATACTCCTCAGGAAGAACAACTCCAAGACATAAAATTGTCAGATTCACCAAAGTTGAAATGAAGGAAAAAATGTTAAGGGCAGCCAGAGAGAAAGGTCGGGTTACACACAAACGGAAGCCCATCAGACTAACAGCAGATCTCTTGGCAGAAACTCTCCAAGCCAGAAGAGAGTGGGAGCCAATATTCAACAATCTTAAAGAAAAGAATTTTCAACCCAGAATTTCATATCCAGCCAAAGTAAGTTTCATAAGTGAAGGAGAAATAAAATTCTTTCAGACAAGTAAATGCTTAGAGATTTTGTCACCACCAGGCCTGCCCTACAAGAGCTCCTGAAGGAAGCACTAAATATGGAAAGGAACAATAGGTATCAGCCATTGCAAAAACATGTCAAAATGTAAAGTCCATCAATGCTAGGAAGAAACTGCATCAACTAGTGAACAAAATAACCAGCTAATATCACAGTGACAGGATCAAGTTCACACAAAACAATATTAACCTTAAATGTAAGTGGACTAAATGGTCCAATTAAAAGACACAGACTGGCAAATTGCATAAAGAGTCAAGACCCATCAGTTTGCTGTATTCAGGAGACCTATCTCACATGGAGAGACACACATAGGCTCAAAATAAAGGGATGGAGGAAGATCTACCAAGCAAATGGGAAAAAAAAAAGCAAGGGTTACAATCCTAGTCTCTGATAAAACAGACTTTAAACCATCAAAGATCAAAAGAGACAAAGAAGGCCATTACATAATGGTAAAGGGATCAATTCATCAGGAAGAGCTAACTGTCCTAAATATATATGCACCCAATACAGGAGCACCCAGATTCATAAAGCAAGTCCTTAGAGACTTAAAAAGAGACTTAGACTCCCATACAATAATAGTGGGAGACTTAAACACCCCACTGTCAACATTAGACAGATCAACAAGACAGAAAGTTAACAAGGATATCCAGGAATTGAACTCAACTCTGCACCAAGCGGACCTAATAGACATCTACAGAACTCTCCACCCCAAATCAACAGAATATACATTCTTCTCAACACCATATCGCACTTATTACAAAATTGACCACATAGTTGGCAGTAAAGCACACCTCGGCAAATGTAAAAAACAGAAATTATAACAAACTGTCTCTCAGACCACAGTGCAATCAAACTAGAACTCAGGACTAAGAAACTCAATCAAACCTGCTCAACTACATTGGCCCTGAATAACCTGCTCCTGAATGACTACTGGGTACATAAGGAAATGAAGGCTGAAATAAAGATGTTTTTTGAAACCAAGGAGAACAAAGATACAACATAACAGAATCTCTGGGACACATTTAAAGCAGTGTGTAGAGGGAAATTTATAGCACTAAATGCCCACAAGAGAAAGCAGGAAAGATCTAAAATTGACACCCTAATATGACAATGAAAAGAACTAGAGAAGCAAGAGCAAACACATTCAAAAGCTAGCAGAAGGCAAGAAATAACTAAGATCAGAGCACAATTGAAGGAAAGAGAGACACAAAAAAACCTCCAAAAAATCAATGAATCCAGGAGCTGGTTTTTTGAAAAGATCAACAAAATGGATAGACTGCTAGCGAGACTTATAAAGAAGAAAAGAGAGAAGAATCAAATAGACGCAATAAAAAATGGTAAAGGGGATATCACCACAGACCCCACAAAAATACAAACTACCATCAGAGAATAGTATAAACACCCCTATGCAAATAAACTACAAAACCTAGAAGAAATGGATAATTTCCTGGACACTTACACTCTCCCAAGACTAAACCAGGAAGAAGTTGAATCCCTCAATAGACCAACAGCAGGCTCTGAAATTGAGGCAATATTTAATAGCTTACCAACCAAAAAAAGTCCAGGACCAGATGGATTCACAGCTGAATTCTACCAGAGGTACAAGGAGGAGCTGGTACCATTCCTTCTGAAACTATTCCAATCAATAGAAAAAGAGGGAATCCTCCCTAACTCATTTTATGAGATCAAAATCATCCTGATACCAAAGCCTGGCAGAGATACAACAAAAAAAGAGAATTTTAGACCAATATCCCTGATGAACATCAAGGCAAAAATCCTCAATAAAATACTGGCAAGCCGATCCAGCAGCACATCAAAAAGTTTATCCACCATGATCAAGTGGGCTTCATCCCTGGGATGCAAGGCTGGTTCAACATATGTAAATCAATAAACATAATCCAGCATATTAACAGAACCAAAGACAAAAACCACATGATTATCTCAACAGATGCAGAAAAGGCTTTTGACAAAATTCGACAGCCCTTCACGCTAAAAACTCTCAATAAATTCGGTATTGATAGAACATATCTCAAAATAATAAGAGCTATTTATGACAAACCCACAGCCAATATCATACTGAATGGGCAAAAACTGGAAGCATTTCCTTTGAAAACTGGCACAAGACAGGGATGCCCTCTCTCACCACTCCTATTCAACATAGTGTTGGAAGTTCTGGCTATGGCAATCAGGCAAGAGAAAGAAATCAAGGGTATTCAGTTAGGAAAAGAAGAAGTCAAATTGTCCCTGTTTGCAGATGACAAGACTGTATATTTAGAAAACCCCATCATCTCAGCCCAAAATCTCCTTAAGCTGATAAGCAACTTCAGCAAACTCTCAGGATACAAAATTAATGTGCAAAAATCACAAGCATTCTTATACACCAGTAACAGACAGAGAGCCAAATCATGACTGAACTTCCATTCACAATTGCTTCAAAGAGAATAAAATACCTAGGAATCCAACTTACAAGGGATGTGAAGGACCTCTTCAAGGAGAACTACAAACCATTGCTCAGTGAAATAAAAGAGGACACAAACAAATGGAAGAACATACCATGCTCATGGATAGGAAGAATCAATATTGGGAAAATGGCCATACTGTCCAAGGTAATTTATAGACTCAATGCCATCCCCATTAAGCTACCAATGACTTTCTTCACAGAATTGGAAAAAACTGCTTTAAAGTTGATATGGAACCAAAAAAGACCCTACATTGCCAAGACAATCCTAAGCCAAAAGAACAAAGCTGGAGGCATCACCTACCTGACTTCAAACTATAGTACAAGGCTACAGTAACCAAAACAGCATGGTACTAGTACCAAAACAGAGATATAGACCAATGGAACAGAACAGAGCCCTCCAAAATAATACCACACATCTTCAGCCATCTGATCTTTGACAAACCTGACAAAAACAAGAAACGGGGAAAGGATTCCCTATTTAATAAATGGTGCTGGGAAAATTGGCTAGCCATAAGTAGAAAGCTGAAACTGGATCCTTTCCTTACTCCTTACACGAAAATTAATTCAAGATGGATTAGAGACTTAAATGTTAGACCTAAAACCACAGAAACCCTAGAAGGAAACCTAGGTAATACCATTCAGGACATAGGCATGGGCAAGGACTTCATGTTTAAAACACCAAAAGCAACAGCAACAAAAGCCAAAATTGACAATGGGATCTCATTAAACTAAAGAGCTTCTGCTCCACAAAAGAAACTGTGATCAGAGTGAACAGGCAACCTACAGAATGGGAGAAAATTTTTGCTATCTACTCATCTGACAAAGGGCTGATATCCAGAACCTATAAAGAATTCAATCAAATTTACAAGAAAAAAACAAACAACCCCATCAAAAAGTGGGCAAAGGATATGAACAGACATTTCTCAAAAGAAGACATTCATACAGCCAACAGACACATGAAAAAATGCTCATCATCACTGGCCATCAGAGAAATGCAAATCAAAACCACAGTGAGATACCATCTCACACCAG
The DNA here is from genome assembly GCF_047675955.1 of Chlorocebus sabaeus. NCBI lineage: Eukaryota > Metazoa > Chordata > Mammalia > Primates > Cercopithecidae > Chlorocebus > Chlorocebus sabaeus. The sequence goes on from NC_132918.1 coordinate 68,285,035, forward strand.
TTAGAATGGCAATCATTAAAAAATCAGTAAACAACAGGTGCTGGAGAGGATGTGGAGAAATAGGAACACTTTTACACTGTTGGTGGGACTGTAAACTAGTTCAACCATTGTGGAAAACAGTGTGGAGATTCCTCAAGGATCTAAAACTAGAAATACCGCTTGACCCAGTCATCCCATTACTGGGGATATACTCAAAGGATTATAAATCATGCTGCTATAAAGACACATGCACATGTATGTTTATTGTGGCACCATTCACAATAGCAAAGACTTGGAATCAACCCAAATGTCCATCAGTGACAGACTGGATTAAGAAAATGTGGCACATATACACCATGGAATACTATGCAGCCATAAAAAAGGATGAGTTTGTGTCCTTTGTAGGGATATGGATGAAGCTGGAAACCGTCATTCTCAGCAAACTATCACAAGAACAGAAAACCAAATACCGCACATTCTCACTTATAGATGGGAATTGAACAATGAGATCACCTGGACACAGGAAGGGGAACATCACACACTGGGTCCTATTGTGGGGAGGGGGGAGGGGGCAGGGATAGCATTAGGAGATATACCTATTGTAAATGACGAGTTAATGGGTGCAGCACACCAACATGGCACATGTATACATATGTAACAAACTTGCACGTTGTGCACATGTACCCTAGAACTTAAAGTATTACAAAAAAAAAAAAAAAAAAACTGTCTACGCAAATGAATGCCTGTTTATTAGCCTCCAGTTTTTTGGCCTGCAACTAAGTACAAATTTCATTTTGTTCTGCTAATAATGTTGACCTTTTACAAATAACTTGTCTCTTTATTTAAATTAGATTCTTACCCTTAAATATTTATTTACGCTAAATTCCCAGCACAGGATTCAAATATATAAATAATTTTTAAAAAAAGAGATAAGTGAGTCAGGGGAAGAAGAAAAAAGAAACTCCTGAAATTAGGAGTAAAATAGATTATAAATACCTGCCTAGAATAGGTAGACTACAAAACATAATATTAAGTAATGCTTTAGAATTTTACAAATGAGTTGTAGTGTCTTTTTGTAAGTAAAATGCTCTACGCTGTCTTCTATGTTTAATGTCAGTTAGCTTTAGCCATGACTGACTTAAATCTGCAGTCAGTTTCAAGACCAAGTGCAATTATCCCTAGGAACTTGCTTATGGAAGGTGAACCAGCCTTCAACAGCTCCTCCATGTGGCCACACTTGTAAAGCACTACAAAACTTTCTAGTTGAAGGTTCAATTTTGCTCAATTAACCTGAAAATTAATTTTTCAAGGAATCCTCGTTGGCATTTTTTACAGTTTGTTCTTCATTAAATAGTCACTGATATGTTAAATAGGAATTTTTTGTCTTTAGCAATGATATGCATAGGTTCTGTTCTTTGCTATTATGAATACACTATCAATGGGCTATAAAGTTTTTTTAAAGCTTTACTAGTTTATAACGCATGTTTCTTCTTGGCCACAGCCACAGTTTACGGGAGTAAGTAATGGCAAGCACATGGTATGGTCAGGCAGACAGAACCTAAATTCCCCTCCAGGACAGAATAAAACACTTTTTCTCCATATGAATTCACTAAAATCTGCTTAACCAGATTTTCACAGAGCCATGAAGTGATTTACTAATTTGGTGCAAATAACAGAAAGCAGCCTTACTCTGGCAACCCCACTTAGCAAACTTCTCACCTGGCAGAGTCTTTAAATCACCCTCTTAGGACAGTCTGCCTTTTACCCTTCAGATAAATTTGTCAAGGTCAGTACCACAGAAAATCATAAGAAAACAAAAGGCTGCATTTCCTATGTCAATGCCCTTATTTTAGTTCTTGGTGACTTCATTCCAGCTCCTGTACCAACCCTCCCCACTCATACCAGTCTATCTCACCCTCAACTTTATGGTTGTTTTCTCAGTCTTAAACTACACCCCTGGCCCCATCCTAATCCCACACAAACCATTGCTTGTTGGTAAAAGTTGAGTGGCTATGCCTCCCAGAGTAATTAGATAGTTATAGTGACCTTTAAAACCTGAAGTGTTTATTAGAAATCACAAAAACACATTGCTTCAAAGACAATGTTTTCCAAGCCACCACTAAAGTGAGAGGGACTGAAGCTGACATAAATCAACATAGAGAAACTCTTTTCCCCAAATGACTCTATTATCCATTCTTCACCCTCCTTGTGTAGCCCCTCATCACCTTATATGTCTCTGCAACATGGTGATGAGTCTCACACCAACCCGGCCTGCAGAAACTGACTATAACTCAGATCTAGATGACTCCCAGGTGGGCCTAAGGTATCCCCCCAATTGTTTTCTCACAGAAGCTGTCTATAGATAAACAGTTTACATAAGGTAAAACTCTAGGTAAATGCTTATCACACATTTTGGGGAGCACAAATTAGCATTACTTCCAGATATTTTTTTCCAGGAAAGTCATAATTCAGAGCCTACTTCCAGATTTCAACAAATTCAATTTATATTTCAGTTTGATATGCACACCCACTCCCTGAATCCACTAGCCCATTGGCCCATTTTTTGATTCCCAATGGACCCAAATTCAAGGTCTCCCAAACTGGAAAGTTGTCTTCCCAGGTAGATGTAGTGAGCTTGACATTTTCCCACTTGTGTTCAACCCCGCTTTTGCAGATGTTGAAAGAGAAAATAGTTCTGAGTAGATCAAATGCCCAGTTTTATTAAAACATTATAGCAGCTCCTAATGAATGGAAATTCCCAGAATGAAGCCTGTCTCTGATGCAGTCAGCCCTATATTCCAAGAGCTGGGTTAAATACCATGTAGGTTCACCAGCCAATTGACTCCTTGCTCCTTCCTTTCAATTAATAAAGGGCCTCAGGGAGCCTCTTGTTTTAAATGGTGATCACAAAACTCATCCTTTATTTCTCTGTTCTTAGCTCTTTCCAGGGAAAGAATGTTGGAAGTTATAGGAGTTTTGTGAAGGTGGGCATATCAGAGTTTAATATTAACAAGGTTTTGACATTTCCTCAATTAAGGTAATTGCTGGAGGTCAATGGCTAAGTCTTATAACCCAATAATCTGAATAATATTCTACTAACTATTTAATTAAGATTTATTCTATCACCAGGAAATCCCTCGTATGTATACACTGGCTCTCTCCACTCTCACTGGACAAGGCCAGTCACAAAGAGAATAATACTTTAACATTTAACTCCCCCTCCAAAATCACTGCCCATGCATCCCAAATCTATACCAATCAGTTCTCAGATTAACTAGGAAACCAGAGGGCATAGGCCACACAGAAAGGCCTTGAGATGTCCATTCCATTCTCATATGTATTCTACTTTGGGTTTAACAAACAAAAAAGCACAGAGATAAAATGGGGTACTACCAAAATACCTTTTTACATGAGACAATTTCTAATGACCTGAAGGAAGAAAAAGTAATGAATAATTTAAAGTTAGAAGGAAAAATGTCATTTGGGGAAAGCATTGAGCTCACTAGTTAAGCAACCGCAGACTGAAAGCTTGAAAAAACACTTCTAAGACGTTAATTCGAATGGCTTAATGCTCCAAACTAGGAAACTAATGCTTCCTACTAGGGCTGTGCTCGAAAACGATTTTATAGCTCCGGTCCGGGTTCACATCCAGGAAAATCAAAGAAGACTCAAGGCGTATCTGACGTGATTTTTCCACTCATGAAAATTTGTGATTTCATGGAAGTCATATAGGAGAATTACACTGAAGTTTAATATGATGCATGCAGGGAAACAACATGGAAAATTCAGCAGGTTAACTGCCAAACTTTTCGCCTTACCGCAAAAATTCACAGTATCCAATTTACATAAGATTATGAATCTTGGACTGGGAAGACAAAATTTATCTTCTATTAAATATGTATACCAGCCTGAAAGAGGCTTGTAATTGTAAACCTGAAAGTGTGTGACTTCAAAACATCAAATCACAGAGTGTTACAAGAGTTATTAGAAAACTGAGAAAATAATTTCTTCCATCTTTTTCACCCCATCTCTACCAAATACAAAAAATTAGCTGGGCATGGTGGTGGGTGCCTGTAATCCCAGCTACTTGGGAGGCTGAGGCAGGAGAATCACTTGAACCTGGGAGGCAGAGGTTGCAGTGAGCCGAGATCGCGCCATTGTACTCCAGCCTGGGCAACAGGAGTGAAACTCTGTCTCAAAAAAAAAAAAAAAAAAAAAAAAAAAGATAAACAGATCCAGAGAGTCCCATCCAAGTCTCCTTTTATTACCTTCCTCCTCCTTCTACTCCACTACCTCCTCCTTCTCCTCTTCCTTCTCCTCTTCCTCTTCTTCTCAACACAATCTGAGTTCTGCCTCCCTGACTCTATCCCCCAGGAACAGAAACTTTTCCCCAAATGACACTATTGCCTATTCACTCAGTCTTAAAAATTCTGTTCTCTTCACTCTACACACAGTTCCTTGATTTTCTGAATATTTCTGATGACATTGCCCTAGAAAGCTCTCTTCTGCCTTCACTTAAATGTTAATTGTTAGGTCTCTGTTATAGACCTTCTTCTCTTCTCCTTCTACATAATCTCCATCAGGCAAAATCCACTCTTGCCAGAACTGATAATTCCTAAATCTCTGTCTTTATCCTAGACCCCTCTCCAGTGTGTCAGACCATGTATCCACTGCTGACTTGCACTCTCCACCTGCACAGCCCACAGATTCCTCAAACTCAACTTGTCCCAAACTGTATGGTCATCTTCTCCCATGTCAAATCTGTTCCTTCTACTGGGTTTCCAAAACTAGAGAATGACAGTTCAGCTATCCAATCCACAAACACACACATCATTCTAAACTCTCTTCATCAGTCCCAACAACCAATAAATCATAAGTCTTAGAGATCTTATTTACAAAGCATTTCCTGAATCTGTCCGTTTGTTGCCATCTCTACTGCCTCTATCCTAGCCCAAACCACTGCATTATCTCCCAGCTCTCCTCCTCCTTCAACTCAGTTATTTCCCTAATATATTTTCTCCAGAGTAGCCGAAGTGATCTTTCCTGTCATTTCATTACTTAAATCCCTTCAATGTCTTCCCATTGTTCTGTAATTCAGCCCAAACTCTAACATGTGTGGCAATGTTCTGCAACGTCTGACTCCTCCTACACCTCAGAAGGCACAAATGTCTGCCTCAGTGGTTTTCGAATGCAGCTTTTTTATGCATCAGGTTCTCTTCAGAAGCTTTAAAAATATATTTTAAGAGTAAATGCATAGACACAACCTGAAGCTCAGTTATGTACTATAACCTGGCATATTTTCTTTTGCTACCGTGTCTTTTCTTGCTATCAATTCTGTCATATCACCAGGATCAAGCTGTTGATGCCTGTATACATTATAAAGGACCAGAAAAATAATTGCTGGTTTCTCAAAATACAGCAGTTATTTACATTTTGTCTTTTGATGTTTCTCTCGATGTCTGAGTTCTACAGAACAGTTCCTTCCACAGAAGGGGACTTTTTATCGGAGGAAACATCTGAAGTCTTTTTAAAATATGAAAGTTCCACAGAGATGAGGGAAGAGCAAGATGATGAGAGAACCAGTATCTGCATCAGCGACAACTTCTCACCCACGCCCTGCCAATGGCAGCCCTACAGCCACAATTAGCCAACCTCAAATCGCCAATGGCTTGCCAAGTAACCCTTGTGGAAGAAGCTTGTTAAAATATACCAATAACTCTAAAGGACAACAGATACTTTTCTGAGCCACCAAGAGAGTTTTATAAAATATGGATGACCTGGCATGATCCCTGGGGTATCTGATTCCGTGGGTTCTAGGTGATACTGGAGCCTATATGGTTTTAAAGACTTACAGGTAATTCAGATGCCCAAAACATTTAAGAACTTCTGAGATACACATTTGCTATAAACTCCTAGAGAATGTCTTCCAGGATGTCAGGTTTCTGTGTTGTCTTAAGAAAACCCTCACAAGAATTTCAGAATTCAAATCTGGACATGAGAAGACTTTTAGGAGTTCCACAAAGCATCAGGATGCCAGTCTGTCCAGACAACTCTGTCCAGGACAACAATTCTCACCTAACTCCTCCCTCACCTGGAAAAACAGGAAACACCAGGATGTAACTCCATGAAACAAATGGAAATCCATGCCAGGCATAGAGAGAAAGGATAAATCAAAATGGTAACTATCTTTGTTTCCATTGACAGAACAAATAGGTTATTTTCTCAATGTTGTTTAAGTGTGCAGATATTTAAAGAATGTAGATGTTGAGAAACATTGTGTTTTTCAAAATTTTGAGAATATTTTACTTTTACAGTAAACAGTAAGTCTTTGGACTCACACATATTTAGGATTAAATCTTTGCTCTATGGCTTACTAGTTGCGTGGTAGGAGTAATTTGCATACTTCTCTTAAAACTCAGTTTCTTTTATTGTAAAAATCAAGATAACATTAACAGTGAAAGGGAAAGCTTTCTGGTGAACCAAATTATTACTCAGATGTCTGCAGAAAAGCTATGCCTTACTGTGAGGGAGGAGGAAAGTGGTGACTGGTCAGAAGGATGGATGGGTGGGGATGCCGTAAGGAAGGCTGAAATGTACTCTGTCATTGGGCAGGGAGCTGAACTAGAGATGAAAATAAAACATAAACAAACTAAAAACTATAAAAGCAGCTCAAGACAATTAACTCTCTAGTTCATGTTAAAGGTCAAGCTTTTCCATCAGCCTTGCCTCAGCCCCTGGCACAGAGTTTATGGGACAAGAAGCAGAAGAGAGTGGGAAATAGAAAATGTTTTCAAAGTACTTAAAAGCGTCACTGAGATACATGCTCAGATTTCACTGGGATAAGTTACCTCAGCAGCCAAGAAAACCAAAACATTAAATTGGACCTAAAAGACTTCAGTTTGAAACACATCAGGGATATCTCCCAAATACACAAATATCCACAAAGATGATGTCAAACACCACACAGAAATGGAGAAGCTGGGATGGCTGGAATTCAGCTGGTGCTAAACTTAGGGATCAATGCTTTATCATGTTTATCCTGACTATATAAAACTGGTCAGATGTGGGATAATTTATTTCATATGTATATAAGGCTTCTAGCACTTTCTAAGAATACTACTCAGCACCCCTCTCTTAGGAACTGCCACTCTCCACCATCAGCATAATCAAATCCAGAGCTACAATCTTAATACAAAGTGACCTCAACAACTGGCCCCAGGAGTAGCTGCCTTGGCAAGCTGAGCTAATGGATTTCTTCTCCAGGACCCTTGGGCTTGAGATGATAATAAAGCTTGACAAGAGCCTTTGGTTGTTCTGATATTTCATGTTTCCAACTATGAGAGATGAATCTGTGTGGAGTGAGACACAGAGGTAGGGACCTAGCAGCAAGTCCCTAGTTCCAGCTCTCTGAAGCCCAGCTGCATCCCTGTCTTCCCAACACTTTGCTGTTCAGGTCTTCTTTTGACTACTCTGAAGCCAGACATCCTAGCTTTGAATCCCAGCTCCACTTACACGGTAGACTCTGTGGCATGCCACCCAGATCCCCCTTCAGAACTAAAGAGGATTGATTCTCCCAGTTGTTGGGAGTGTTACCAGCAGACTGCTGTCAGCTGTCAGCTCCCTCCAGGAACAGTCCTCTACTGAAAAGAACTGCCTGACTCTTCAGGGATAACTTCCATAATATTTTATATTCTTCGTGTCCAAATTATAAAAAGCAATGCAGGGCCATCTCTGTCCCAGAAGTCTCCATGGAGGTGCCAGAAGCCTTTGTTGAGACTGCATCACATCCCAACTTCTCCCTCTGCCCATTCCTGTTTCCTGTTCTTCCCCCCAGGTGTTGGCCCTAGAAACACTCCCACATGCAAATCTCCAAATCAGAGTCCACTTCTTAGAGCACCCAACCTGCAACAACTAACTTGTAGGATCTTGCAAGTCACTGAACTTCTCTGTGCTTCAGTTTCATCATCTATTACATGAGGATAATAATATAACCTACTTCATAGTAGTATCATGGGGATTAAATGAATTAATATATGTAAAGTGTTTAGAACAGAACATCATTGATACATGATAAGTGCTATTTTATTCTCTGCTATTCTTATATTTAGTATTATTTTTATTACTACTATACAGGAGCAAGTTAACTCTTAATTCCCTTTTATACAACTTACATTGATTAAGATTGGACAAGTTTCTAAGGGATCCTAACTTTGAACACAAAGAAGTTCAGGCTTGCAGCATCCCTGAATCAAACATTTATTTCCCTTTTGACTTGGTTCATTAAGAGTCTGAGCATGTAGGCCTTTAGGGCTCACAGAAGGAGGTTCATTTATTGACTCAAGCTTGTGCCTAAGAAAGGGTGACAGGGGTGAGCTGTGGAGCCTGATTTTTGCCAATCTGTTGTTTTTGTAAGTGGTGCTTTGTACTTGTGCCCAGAGGTGCTGGTGATGAGTGTGTTGCTATAAAACTAGACATAAAACATGTGAAATGGAGCCTAAATCATAAATACAAAAATTGTAACAGCAGGTTAGATTTTATGCCTCTAATTTGTCTTAAATTGGCATGTATAGCATTGCTGCTGGCATCCCTTGAAGTGGCATATGCAAATCAAAGGTAAATATGTGCCTAGATAATTAAATATAGTTCTACAGTCAGGTCAATATTGATAACTGAGCACTAACCATAACTCTTGATGAAAGGATAAATTTCCTTTTTATTATTCTGTTGTGAAAGATAATTCTACCGTGAAAGATTCTGTTGTGTTCACCTAGAAAGTGATTAATTAATTGAATATTTCAATAAATATTTCTCATATATCCAAAGCATAACAGAAATTATTTTAGGAAATGAAGATTGTTTTAGGAAAAGAGGTGACATCTGGACCACCCAGAGTTTGCCCTCTGTACAAGTTAATGCCTTCTTTAGCTATGAGTCCTAATGTAACAACAGGGCAAGGGAAGGAAAGTGGAGAATCAAAAAAGGCTACCTGGCCATAGAAACAAGAGGCTGCCCTGGACCCACATCTCTATCTAGGTGCACTTAGCCTAGCACCATGACTTTTTAAACCATCTCTATGTTGGTAATTCCCAAATCTGCATCTGTGTCCTCTCCCATGAAATATGGGTCTCCTATGTAAAGCTCTACTTGGATGTCAAATAAGTATCTCAAATATTGAATGATGCTTGATTTTTCCACTGAAAAATCTGCTTCTCCCTCGGAGTTTCCCATGTTTGTAAATGACCTCAACTTTCTTCTGGTTGCTCAAGAAAAAAAAAAAATTAGAAGTTATCCTTGATTCTTCTTTTTCCTGACTTAATCTTCAAATATATCCTGAATGTGTGTGCTACTTTCCACCTTCACCACAACCACCCTAGTCCAAGCCTCCACATCACTCTCCTCTACAATCCTTCAACCTCTCTCATGATGGCTTTTTTTCTGTTGCTCAGCTCCCAATTCTCTGCTCTTCACACTAATCATATCATGTCATTTCTACCTCCATGCCTCTGTGTGATCTCTTCCCCCGGTCTAGACTGCTCAAACCCCTGGTCCACACACAGCTCTTCTTGACACTCAGATCCTCAACAATGACTTTCCTGACCACCCAAACTAATAAAGATACTAGAAACTTTTCTCATTCTCCCCCTTCCACCCTTTTTTATGAGAAGCTTTTTTGGGGTCTCACTCTGTTGCCCAGGCTGGTGTGCAGTGGGGCAATCATGGCCCACTGCAGCCTCAACCTCCCGGGCTCAAACAATCCTCCCACCTCAGTCTCCTGAGTAGCTGAGACTACAGGTACATGCCACCTATAGTCAGTTAATTTTTGTATTTTTTGTACTGACAGGGTTTCACTATGTTGCCCAGGCTAGTCTCAAACTCCTGGACTCAAGCAATCCACCCCCCTCAGCCTCCTAAAGTGCTGGGATTACAGGTGTGAGCCACTGCACCCAGCCACATCTCCCCTTTTTTTAATGTGTTGCAAATCCCTCATCACTATCTGATGGGTTTTTATTGTTTATTTATTCAGTTATTTATTGTCTGTCATGAACATACATACATTCTTATGAATGTACGTCATAAGAGAACAAATAGGGGGCTGAGGTGGGAGGATCACTTGAGCCTGGGAATTCAAGACCAGCCTGAGTATCATAGCAAGACTGCATCTCAAGAAAAAAAGAGAGAGACCTTGCCTGTCTCTGTCCCCACTGGATACTCAAAAGTAGGGGCTCAGCAAACATTTGTGGAATTAATGAATGAGTGATAATAACCAAATATTGGAAAATCAAGTCTAAAATAAGACCAAACTGATAAGGGAATGCATAGATTAAGTAAAAGTCTACCATGTTCTGAGTGCCATGTTACTCATTTTTATATATGCTAATTTATTTAATCTAACCATCATCTCTCTGGAGTAGATTATATTGTGATAATCTCACATTTTTAAGTCAAAGAAAAAAGTGCAAAGAAGTTAAGTATTTTTCCCAAGTTCCAACTACTAAAACATGGCAAGGCTAAGTGTGACTTTAAAACCCAGTCCCTTCCTACAATTACATTGATTTGCTATCAGATCCCAAGTCTTCACTCATTTCCCTTCATTACTGGTAAGGAGAAGTAGGTATTCATGATTCAAACAATCTTTTTCATTTACACTCTGGCAAAATTTCTCTGATTCTAGTTATACTTTATGCAAATAATCTACCATGAGATTACCAATCAGGCAGTAAAAAGATTTGTACAGTAATAAAAGTGTAATAATATATATTTCACATTTACCTTTGAAAAAAATAAATACATCTTAGCTCATTAGACTAAATTGTCATTTATCTGAAGCTTATAAAAGAATAGCCTGGATTCACTCTCTCTCTCTCTGTCTCTCTGTCTCTCTCACACACACACACACACACACACACACACACACTACTATTGCGTCCCTGATTAACTTTGTGCCTTCACTGAAATGTAGAAAACACATCAGATTTTTACAAACAGTATCATTTCTATACTTTGGCCCACTACATATGAAAAGAGGGGATTATACCAGATGGCCTCTGAAATCCCTGCCAGCTCTCGCCTCCCAGGAACCAGCAAGCAGAGTGGAAAGAACACAGGCTTTGAAGTAAAACAGACCCAAATTGTAACAGTGAACCTCTCAGAACTTTTATTATTCTGTAAAATTAACATAACAAATTCTGTAAAATTAACATAATACATTTACTTCTCAGAGTGGCTATGCAGACCAGTACAGCACTTAGTACAAAGACTAGTGAGCACGTATTTTTAAATGGTGGCCATTATGATCGTTACGAGTTAACTTTTGTCCCCTTAATAAAGAGATGTTGAAACCCTAATACTCGATGCCTCAAAAATGTGACCTTATTTGAAAATAGGATCTTCATAGAGGTAATCAAGTCAGAATGAGGTGGTTAAAGTAGGCCCTAAATCAATATGATTGATTAAAAGGGGGAATTTGGATACAGAGACAGACATACACAAAAGGGGGGAATTTGGATACAGAGAGACATACACAGAGAGAATGCTGTGTGAAGATGAAGGCAGAGATCGAGCCAAGGGACACTACAGATTGCCACCAAACTACCAGAAAGAGGCGAGGCAAGGGGCATGGAACAGACTCCCTCACAGCCCTCAGGAGGAGTCAACCCTGCCCACACCTGGATCTTGAACTTCAGGCCTCTGGAACCGTGAGACAACAAATTTCTATTGTTTGAGCTAGTCAGTTTATGGTACTTTGTTACAGTAGCCCTAGCAAACTAAGACAGGACTCTGGGTGACTAACTGTTCCTGGTGTATTTGTGTTGTTTTTCCACCTAGCAGTCAACAGGTTTGAAACTCTTTGACAGTAAGCTCAGTAAGAAAAATATTTTACATAGTCACAAAATATATATACATATATATATACACACACACACACACACAAAATACTAGATAGATGATAGATAGATAGATAGATAGATAGATAGATAGATAGATAGATAGATAAAATGATACAGACTGTTACCTTAAATACACTCTGATATTTTCTATTCTGCTATTGTTAACCTGGTAGTAACACACTAACTTGATTTCACAACCCCCACTTGAAAAGCACTAAGCTGAACTACAAACTCCTTCAGAGCATGAACACATCTCTCTTCTCTTAGCCTCTACTCAACACTGGACATGGAATAGTCAAACAAACAGTTCATGATTGACTTTTAAGGCCAAGACTTATGTGATACCTTTTTTATGTCACTACTTTGGGCTCTTTTGATAAATCTATACCAAAATATTCAATGTCCATGGGAATTCCTGAGTAACTACCAGAAAAGCATGTGGCAATGACTGGTGAATACTCCTAGTTCAAATCATATCATGACAAAAATATATGTTAGATGTTTCTTTAATACACAGACTAATTTTATCCTGGGTTGTATTAGTTTTTCCAAGGGTGCCACTGTTCTGTATGCTGGTTATAACCCCCCAAAATAAGTATATGTAAATCAAGGTTGCTTTTAACTGTAAGAAAATCTGTTATTTTCATCAGATGATACACATATTGGGAAGGGAAAAAGAAGGTGTTTCAATATTTTATATCACACTGCTGCATATTAAAATGAATTATATCAACTAAACACTAAATAATAAGTGGTAAATGCTTCTCACTGGTGAATTAAGATATTAGGTAATTGATGTGTTAAATTTTTTTATTATTATTATACTTTAAGTTCTAGGGTACATGTGCACAACCTGCAGGTTTGTTACATATGTATACATGGGCCATGTTGGTGTGCTGCACCCATTAACTCATCATATACATGAGGTACATCTCCTAATGGTATCCCTCATCCCTCCCCCCACCCCATGACAGGCCCCGGTGTGTGATATTCCCCTTCCTGTGTCCAAGTGTTCTCATTGTTCAGTTCCCACCTATGAGTGAGAACATGAGGTGTTTGGTTTTCTGTCCTTGCGACAGTTTGCTGAGAATGATGGTTTCCAGCTTCATCAATGTCCCTACAAAGGACATGAACTCATCCTTTTTTATGGCTGCATAGTATTCCATGGTGTATATGTGCCACATTTTCTTAATCCAGTCTGTCGCTGATGGACATTTGGGTTGATTCCAAGTCTTTGCTGTTGTGAATAGTGCCACAATAAACATATGTGTGCATGTGTCTTTACAGCAGCACGACTTATAATCCTTTGGGTATATCCCCAGTAATTGGATGGCTGGGTCAAATGGTATTTCTAGTTCTAGATCCTTGTGGAATCACCACACTGTCTTCCACAATGGTTGAACTACTTTACAGTCCCACCAACTGTGTAAGAGTGTTTCTATTTCTCCACATCCTCTCCAGCATCTGTTGTTTCCTGAATTTTTAATGATTGCCATTCTAACTGGTGTGAGATGGTATCTCATTGTGGTTTTGATTTGCATTTCTCTGATGGTGAGTGATGATGAGCATTTTTTCATGTGTCTGTTGACTGCATAAATGTCTTCTTTTGAGAAGTGTCTGTTCATATCCTTCCCTACTTTTTGATGGGGTAGTTTGTTTTTTTCTTGTAAACTTGTCTGAGTTGTTTGTAGATTCTGGATATTAGCTCTTTGTCAGATAAGTAGATTGCAAAACTTTTCTCCCATTCTGTAGGTTGCCTGTTCATTCTGATGGTAGTTTCTTTTGCTGTGCAGAAGCTCTTTAGTTTAATGAGATGTCACTTGCCAATTTTGGCTTTTGTTGCCATTGCTTTTGGTGTTTTAGACATGAAGTCCTTGCCCATGCCTATGTCCTGAATGGTATTGCCTAGGTTTTCTTCTAGGGTTTTTGTGGTTTTAGGTCTAACCTTTAAGTCTTTAATCCATCTTGAATTAATGTTTGTATAAGGTATAAGGAAGGGATCCAGTTTCAGCTTTCTACATATGATTAGCCAATTTTCCCAGCACCATTTATTAATCCCCATTGCTTGTTTTTGTCAGGTTTGTCAAAGATCAGATGGTTGTGGATGTGTGGTTTTATTTCTGAGGGCTCTGTTCTGTTCCACTGGTCTATATCTCCGTCTTGGTACCAGTACCATGCTGTTTTGGTTACTGTAGCCTTGTAGTATAGTTTGAAGTCGGGTAGCGTGCTGCCTCCAGCTTTGTTCTTTTGGCTTAGGATTGTCTTGGCTCTGTGGGCTCTTTTTTGCTTGCATATGAATTTAAAGCAGTGTTTTCCAATTCTGTGAAGAAAGTCATTGGTAGCTTGATGGAGATGGCATTGAATCTATAAATTACCTTGGGCAGGATAGCCATTTTCATGATATTGATTCTTCCTATCCGTGAACATGGAATGTTCTTCCATTTGTTTGTGTCCTCTTTTATTTCATTGAGCAGTGGTTTGTAGCTCTCCTTGAAGAGGTCCTTCACATCCCTTGTAAGTTGGATTCCTAGGTATTTTATTCTCTTTGAAGCAATTGTGAATGAGAGTCCACTCATGATTTGGCTCTCTGTTTGTCTGTTTTTGGTGTATAAGAATGCTTGTGATTTTTGCACACTGGTTTTGTATCCTGAGACTTTGCTGAAGTTGCTTATCAGTTTAAGGAGATTTTGGGCTGAGACAATGGGGTTTTCTGAATATACAATCATGTCATCTGCAAAAAGGAACAATTTGACTTCCTCTTTTCCTAACTGAATACCCTTTATTTCTTTATCCTGCCTGATTGCCCTGGCCAGAACTTCCAACACTATGTTGAATAGGAGTGGTGAGAGAGGGCATCCCTGTCTTGTGCCAGTTTTCAAAGGGAATGCTTCCAGTTTTTGCCCATTCAGTATGATATTGGCGGTGGGTTTGTCATAAATAGCTCTTATTATTTCGAGATATGTCCCATCAATACTTAATTTATCGAGAGTTTTTAGCATGAAGGGCTATTGAATTTTGTCAAAGGCCTTTTCTGCATCTATGAAGATAATCATGTGGTTTTTCTCTTTGGTTCTGTTTATATGTTGGATTACATTTATTGACTTGCCTATGTTAAACCAGCCTTGCATCCCAGGGATGAAGCCCACTTGATCATGGTGGATAAGCTTTTTGATGTGCTGCTGGATTCAGTTTGCCAGTATTTTGTTAAGGATTTTTGCACCAATGTTCATCAGGGATATTGTTCTAAAATCCTCTTTTTTGGTTGTATTTCTGTCAGGCTTTGGTATCAGGATGATGTTTGCCTCATAAAATGAGTTAGGGAGGATTCCCTCTTTTTCTATTGATTGGAATAGTTTCAGAAGGAATGGTACCAACTCCTCCTTGTAACTCCGGTAGAATTTGGCTGTGAATCCTTCTGGTCCTGGACTTTTTTTAGTTGGTAGTCTATTAATTATTGCCTCAATTTCAGAGCCTGCTATTGGTCTATTCAGGGATTCAACTTCTTCCTGGTTTAGTCTTGGGAGAGTGTAAGTGTCCAGGAAATTATCCATTTCTTCTCAATTTTCTAGTTTATTTCAATAGAGGTGTTTATCGTATTCTCTGATGGTAGTTTGTATTACTGTGGGATCAGTGGTGATATTCCCTTTATCATTTTTTATTGCGTCTATTTGATTCTTCTCTCTTTTCTTCTTTGTAAGTCTTGCCAGCGGTCTATCCATTTTGTTGATCTTCTCAAAAAACCAGCTCCTGGATTCATTGATTTTTTGAAGGGTTTTTTGTGTCTCTATTTCCTTCAGTTCTGCTCTGATCTTAGTGATTTCTTGCTTTCTTCTAGCTTTTGAATGTATTTGCTCTTGCTTCTCTAGTGCTTTTAATTGTGATATTAGAGTGTCAAGTTTAGATCTTTCCTGCTTTCTCTTGTGGGCATTTAGTGCTATAAATTTCCCTCTATTCACTGCTTTAAATATTTCCCAGAGATCCTGGTATGTTGTATCTTTGTTCTCATTGGTTTCAAAGAACATCTTTATTTCTGCTTTCATTTCGTTATGGACCCAGTAGTCATTCAGGAGCAGGTTGTTCAGTTTCCATATAGTTGTGTGGTTTTGAGTGAGTTTCTTAATCCTGAGTTCTAGTTTAATTGCACTGTGGTCTGAAAGACAGTTTGTTATAGTTTCTGTTCTTTTACATTTGCTGAGGAGTGCTTTACTTCCAACTATGTGGTCAATTTTGGAATAAGTGTGATGTGATGCTGAGAAGAATATATATTCTGTTGATTTGGGGTGGAGGGTTCTGTAGATGTCTATTAGGTCAGCTTGGTGCAGAGCTGAGTTCAATTCCTGGATATCCTTGTTAATTTTCTGTCTCATTGATCTGTCTAATGTTGACAGTGGGGTGTTAAAATTTTCCATTATTATTGTGTGGGAGTCTAAGTCTCTTTGTAGGTCTCTAAGGACTTGCTTTATGAATCTGGGTGCTTCTGTATTGGGTGAATATATATTTAGGATAGTTAGCTCTTCTTGTTGAATTGATCCCTTTACCATTATGTAATGGCCTTCTTTGTCTCTTTTGATCTTTGATGGTTTAAAGTCTGTTTTATCAGAGACTAGGATTGCAACCCCTGTCTTTGTTTTCCATTTGCTTGTTAGATCCTCCTCCATCCCTTTATTTTGAGCCTATGTGTGTCTCTGCACGTGAGATGGGTCTCCTGAATATAGCACACTGCTGGGTCTTGACTCTTTATCCAATTTGCCAGTCTGTGTCTTTTAATTGGGGCATTTAGCCCATTTACATTTAAGGTTAATATTATGTGTGAATTTGATCCTGTCATTATGATGTTAACTGGTTATTTTGCTCGTTAGTTGATGCAGTTTCTTCCTAGCATTGATGGTCTTTACATTTTGGCATGTTTTTGCAGTGGCTGGTACCGGTTTTTCCTTTCCATGTTTAGTGCTTCCTTCAGGAGCTCTTGTAGGGCAGGTCTGGTGGTGACAAAACTGTCAGCATTTACTTGTCCATAAAGGATTTTATTTCTCCTTCACTTATGAAGCTTAGTTTGGCTGGATATGAAATTCTGGGTTTAAAATTCTTTTCTTTAAGAATGTTGAATATTGGCCCTGACTCTACTCTGGCTTGTAGAGTTTCTGCCGAGAGATCTGCTATTAGTCTGATGGGCTTCCCTTTGAGGGCAACCCAATTCTCTCTGGCTGCCCTTAACATTTTTTCCTTCATTTCAATCTTGGTGAATCTGACTATTATGTGTCTTGGAGTTGCTCTTCTTGAGGAGTATCTTTGTGGTGTTCTCTGTATTTCCTGAATTTCAGTGTTGGCCTGCCTTGCTAGGTTGGGGAAGTTCTCCTGCAGAGTGTTTTCCAACTTGGTTCCATTCTCCCCGTCACTTTCAGGTACACCAATCAGACATAGATTTGGTCTTTTCGCATAGTCACATATTTCTTGGAGGCTTTGTTCGTTTCTTTTTACTCTCTTTTATCTGAACTTCTCTTCTCGGTTCATTTCATTCATTTGATCTTCAGTCACTGATACCCTTCCTTCCAGTTGATCGAGTCAGTTACTGAAGCTTGTGCATTCGTCACGTAGTTCTCATGCCTTGGTTTTCAGCTCCATCAGGTCATTTAAGGACTTCTCTACACTGGTTATTCTAGTTAGCCATTCATCTCATCTTTTTTCAAGGTTTTTAGCTTCTTTGCGATGGGTTCAAACTTCCTCCTTTAGCTTGGAGAAGTTTGATCATCTGAAGCCTTCTTCTCTCAATTTGTCAAAGTCATTCTCCTTCCAGTTTTGTTCCCTTGCTGGTGAGGAGCTGTGTTCCTTCGGAGGGGGAGAGGCACTCTGATTTTTAGAATTTTCAGCTTTTCTGCTCTGTTCTTTCCCCATCTTTGTGGTTTTATCTACCTTTGGTCTTTGATGATGGTGATGTACAGATGGAGTTTTGGTGTGGATGTCCTTTCTGTTTGTTAGTTTTCCTTATAACAGTCAGGACACTCAGCTGCAGGACTGTTGCAGTTTGCTGGAGGTCCACTCCAGGCCCTGTTTGCCTGGGTATCAGCAGCGGAGGCTGCAGAACGGCGAATATTGCTGAACAGCAAATGTTGCTGCCTGATCATTCCTCTGGAAGTTTCGTCTCAGATGGGTTCTCAGCCATGTTAGGTGTCATTCTGCCCCTACTGTGGGGTGACTCCCAGTTAGGCTACTCAGGGGTCAGGGACCCACTTGAGGAGGCAGTCTGTCTGTTCTCAGATCTCAAACTCCATGCTGGGAGAACCACTTCTCTCTTCAATGCTGTCAGACAGGGACATTTAAGTCTGCAGAGGTTTCTGCTGCCTTTTGTTTGGCTATGCCCTGCCCCCAGAGGTGGAGTCTACAGAGGAAGGCAGGCCTCCTTGAACTGAGATGGGCTCCACCCAATTCGAGCTTCCTGGCTGCTTTGTTTACCTACTCAAGCCTCAGAAATGGCGGGCACCCCTCCCCCAGCCTTGCTGCCACCTTGCAGTTCAATCTCAGACTGCTGTGCTAGCAATGAGTGAGGCTCCGTGGGTGTGGGACCCTCTGAGCCAGGCACGGGATATAATCTCCTGGTATGCTGTTCGCTAAGACCGTTGGAAAAGCACAGTATTAGGGTGGGAGTGATCCAATTTTCCAGGTGCCATCTGTCATCACTTCCCTTGGCTAGGAAAGGGAATTCCCTGATCCCTTGCACTTCCTGGGTGAGGCGATGCCTCGCCCTGCTTCAGCTCATGCTCGGTGGGCTGCACCCACTCTCCTGCCCCCACTGTTGGACGAGCCCCAGTGAGATGAACCCGGTACCTCAGTTGGTAATGCAGAAATCACCATCTTCTGCGTTGCTCACACTGGGAGCTGTAGACTGGAGCTGTTCCTATTCAGCCATCTTGGAACCGCCCCTCGATGTGTTAAACTTTTGAGGATGATTGTGAATTTATTAGTTATCTATGTTTATTCTCTTAATAAAATCTCAAAACTATAGTCCAATGTAAAAGCCACAAATAATTATTCAGTGCTTACTATATCTGCAAGAAACTACGTCCAATATAAAACTATATGAGATGAGATATCTACCCTCTAGGACCTGCTTAAAATTTGGTTGAATTAAAAGACACAGGACTGGCCAGGCACAGTGGCTCATGCCTGTAATTCCAATACTTTGCAGCACTGATGTGGGAAGACAGATTCAGTCCTGGAATTCGAGACCAGTCTGGGCAACATAGCAAGACTATCTCTACAGAAACTTTCAAAAATTAGCCAAGCATGGTGGCATGTGCCTATGGTCCCAGCTATTCAGGAGGCTGAGGTGGGAGGATTGTTTAAGCCTGCGAGGTTGAGGCTGCATTAAGCTGTGATTGCAACACTGCACTCCAGTCCAGGCAACAGAGTAAGACCCTGTCTCAAAAAAAAAAACAAACAAAAAAAAAAAAACAAAAAAACTAACATAGGACTACTGAACTAGGTGCAGTTTGACTGCAGTTACAGCCATGACTACCCATTTCTATCACCTCTCAAACCTCCACCACCACCACCACCACCAGCAAATTAATTTCCAAGGAAATAAGTAGTCAAAGTAGAGATAAAACTTACCCTGGCATTAAATACTCTGGCTGGAGTTATTCACATGCCAAGAAACTTCAGCACCACTCCTCTCTCCCATGCACCCAACATCCTCAAGCCCCCACAGTAGGATACATCAGTTTATGCTTCAAAATTTGCTCCTGATGCTAGCAACCACACAAACAAGAAAATTCCCTTCCCTTCCCTCATTTGGGTCCTCACAATGTGCTCAACTAATCAGGTGTTTTTAAAATTTTCAAAATAAAATATTTTAACTCTATATTCCTACTCTGACCTTCCCCCATTATATTTCTTCTAATGTAGGTGGCATGGGAGCAGCTTTAGGCAATTCTGGAATCCAAGGAAGAGTTGAATTGGGGATATATTTGGTTTAGATTAAGAGGGATCTATTCATATGATTGACAGTCAATACAGAGATAGCACAGTTAATGTGCCAGTGGGAGAATGGCTTCAGGGAATTCAAGTGGCCCCTGTGCTGACTCAGCCAGTGTCATAACATCTCACTGCAGGGCCAACCATTGCATCACATTATGACAGGGCCTACAATACCCAGCACCAGATGTACAGAGGTACTGAAGGGAAGACGAGTATTGACATGAAAGGGATCTGTAAAAAAAATTATTTTAAATTTTACTTCCAATATGAAAGAAACTAACTTGATGGAAATTTTGCCAAATCTGACCACCCCAAAAATGTACATATCACTACCAATAACAAGTTGAAAATTGAAAGAAACTTTAAAATAATGAACAATGAAAAATAATCATTGCTGATCCATTCCAGAGGAAATGCTAACTTATCTTTCTATTCTCTTTGAACAGGTTATCCAAAGACTACGCAGGCAAAACATGTAAGAAAAAGTCTAGAAGTGGATCAGGAAGTAGCCCAAAACAATCAATAGAGTCAGCCTAATGGCAGAAGATTCCAGAAAAAAGCCCAAAAAAGTCCTTTCTAGAGGAAAAGTTTGCCCTGAAATAAAACCTATATCCTTTGCAAGAGCTGAGAGATGTGACAAAGACTGGGAGGAGAGAGAGAAAGATAAAAGCTCCATGGCAGATAAAGGCAAAGAAGACTCAAGGAGAAGAATAAAATATTCTGTGATCAAAATGTCTGAAAACACATTAGGACAAACAATCTCCCTCAAGAAAGCTCCTGCAAATAGCTAGACCAAGATAAAAATTTGTCAAATAGCTAGACCAAGAAAAGTATTTTGTCATGAACTTTAAAAAATGTATGTCTCTTTAACAAGTTAAGTCCATAGAATCTCAAATAACAGATTGTAAGAAGAGGAAATGGTGAGAAAAAGAGGTGAATTAAGTATTGCAAGAACTCAGAAGAAAATTGAAAGAAAAAAATCATTATATAAATAAAAACAAAATTCAGATGAAAACCAGAGAGATTATAAATATTGTGGGAGAAAACTGTGATTACCATAGATTATAAATATTAGAAAAGCAATCAAAACAAGACAAATAAGGAGAAGTTTGAAAAGGAAGATGGAGAAATTGAAAGATTTTTTTAAAAAACAGGCTAATGAGATCCACCATAAATATAATTGTCTTAAAAGAACAGTAGGTCAGAAGAAATTTTTGAAATTATAATTCATGTACATTTTCTTGAAATGAAAGTTGAATTTTCATGTTG
Source organism: Chlorocebus sabaeus (assembly GCF_047675955.1). Lineage (NCBI taxonomy): Eukaryota > Metazoa > Chordata > Mammalia > Primates > Cercopithecidae > Chlorocebus > Chlorocebus sabaeus. Next base: position 68,306,145 of record NC_132918.1, read on the forward strand.
AAGTGGCACACCATGTGCCTGTGAAAATTGACCCAGAACAGTCAGCACTGACACAAATTGTAGTAGAATTATTGAACTCGAAGGATTAAAAAGAAATCACCTGGTTTGTCAGGCAAATCAATCAGGACACCTAAAAGGAAAAGAACCAGACTCAAACTGATTTTTCCACAGCATTCTTCAAAGTCAAAAGACAGTAAAGCGGCACCTACGAGATCCTCAAGGGGAAACATGTCAGCAAGAATTCTATAGCCAGCCAAGCTATCTTTCTGAATAGAGGCTACAGAAAAACAGTGTTGAAAATATAAATCAGGGAATATTTTTCTCAAGAGCCCTTTGGAGGAAATGTCTAGGCAACAAATTCTAACCAACTGAGAGAGAACTGGAGAAAACATAGCAAAATGACAGATAGTGTGCATTCAATACATTTAACCTCAGAACTAAAATTAAAATAAATGTGGGGATTACAAGGACTTCAGATTGTAAATATGTACATACTCTGTGCCAAGCAATGACCCTCATAGCTGTATTCCCTAAAGAAACACATGTGTCCAAGAAGATATCTTCAACAAATTTATTGCAGCATTGTTTATAATAGAAAAAAATCCCACAAAAATTGAAATAACCTAAATGTTCATCAAAGTTTAAAAGCATGAAAAACTGTACTATACAATGTTTATAGATAAATATATAGTTAAAATTGGGATTGGCTACATAATTTGCAGGGCTTAATAAAAAATGAAAGTGTGAACTCTGATACACTATTTGACAAGTGTTGTCTTGACCCAGTTTTGAAGTCATATATTTCAATTTCCCTTCACTGGCAGTTTGCTAAGCCTCCACACCAACCACTACCCTTATTAGACTCTCACTCTCCAGGGCCACCATGCATATCCCCCAAGTGTGTCCCTCATAGAGGTCCAACACTCTAGGGTCCAGTAACAGACAACTAAAGACAGCCCTAGAGCAGGTGAAATTATTCAAATTAGCCAATCCACAAGGACCCCAGGAGAACTAGCTATGCCACGCTACTTGTCTTATATAAGTTGCCTTCTACAGCCCCAGCTTGCTGTTATCCTGTGCCCTGAAGGCAACTCTGTGTGGTCCTGTGTGACATCCTTCTCTCATTTACAGCTGTAAGAAACAAAAAGTTCTGCCTTTCATCTATCCAAATGTCAGTGTGTTGTATCCCACCATCAAAAGAGTTTTTGAATCTTTCAAAACAAAGGCCATTTGCCTGTTCAAAAATTATTAACACTTCAAAACAGTGACAGCCGAGTATTAAAATAAACACGGGGCCATTATCAATACAGGTTCAGTGCAACAGGGTTACATGCTCATACACCTGGCCCTGGTTAAAACTTTGAAACACACATGTGACTCATAAATATTAAATTCAGAATAGTATTTACCTCTAGGGAAGGAGAGAGGAGAATTGGATTACCAAGGAGAACTGAGGTTTTCAAGAGTTAGATCTTTTATTTTACTAAGATACAAGATAAATCATAAAGATAAATAAATTTATTTTATAAAAATAAATTTTAAAATCTGAGCCAAATACGGAGAAACATTAAGATTTGATAAAGCTGATATCTCTCACAAAACATATGAGTGTTTGTCATATTTTCTGCCATTGTCATTATACTATTTTAAAAATAATTAATACAGTAATGATTCATACAGAGAACCACTTGCAATGAAAAGGTAAAACAGTATTCAAAAAGCTTTAGGTTGTACTTTGGAATATACAAGCCCTATGATCGATACTGAAAGCTAATTAAAAATTAAGGAAAGTGAGTTTGGAAGTGTTGAAATAGGAAGTAGAATGGTGGTTGCTGGGGGAGGAGAGAAACAGGTGTTCAAAGGATATAGAGTTTCAGTCGTGCAAGATACAAAAGTTCTAGAGGGCCGGGCGCAGCGGCTCATGCCTGTAATCCCAGCACTTTGGGAGACCAAGGCAGGTGGATCACCAGAAGTCAGGGGTTCGAGACCAGCCTGACCGATATGGTGAAACCCCATCTCTACTAAAAATACAAAAATTAGCTGGGTGTGGTGGCATGTGCCTTTAATCCCAGCTACAGGCCAGGACAGGAGGCCGAGACAGGAGACTCACTTGAACCCGGGAGGTGAAGGCTGCAGTGAGCCAAGATTGTACCACTGCACTGCAGTCTGGGTAACAGAGTAACACTCCGTCTCAAAAAAAAAAAAAAAAAAAAAAAATCTAGAGCTCTACCAGACAACAATGTGCTTTAGTTATCAATGTGGTACTGTAAACTCATAAATTTGTTAAGAAGATAGATCTTATCTTATGTGTTTTTTACCACAATAAAAATATACACAGTAAAGAGTAATATTTTTCCTTAACCTTCAATTTTATCAACTTTCAAATGGTATTAATATTAATTGGGTGTATTTCATAGCATTCTAACGAGAATTAAAGGATACAGAGTTGGACGGGTGCAGAGTTGCTTCTGGAAGAAATATGATAACTGCCTAACGAGAATCCCAAATTTAGTTCAAACTTGTATTGGTTGGTGATGGTGGTACTGGAAAACTACCCTCATGAAATATCATTTGACTGCTGAATTTGAGATATAACCACCTTGGGTGTGGAGCTCCATCCCCTTTTGTTCCACACTGATATGGTCCGGCTTTGTGTCCCCAGACAAATCGCATGTTGAATTGTAATTCCCGATGTTGCGGAAGGGATCTGGTGGGAGGTTATCGGATCATGGGGGCAGATTTCCCCCATGATGTTCTCGTGACAGTGAGTTCTCACAAGATCTGATGGTTTAAAATGTGTGGCACTTCCCCCCTTCACTCTCTCTCCTGTCACCATGTGAAGAAGGTCCTTGCTTCCCCTTTGCCTTCTGCCATGATTGTAAGTTTCCTGAGGCCTCCCAGTCATGCTTCTTATTAAACCTGTGGGACTATGACTCAATTAAACTTCTTTTCTTAAGTTACCCAGTCTCAAGTAGTTCTTTATAACTGAGAATGGACTCATATGCCAACAAAGGGCGCATTAAGTTCAATGGATGGGACATAGTTGGCACAGAGAAATTTGGCGAACTGAGAGATAGTTGACGGCTATTATATCCAAGCCCAAGGTGCCCTAATGCATGATGTAACATCGAGAGTTACAAGAAAGTGCCTGACGTAAAGATCTGGTATGAGTGTATGAAAATATCCCCATCATGTTCTGTGTGTGGCCAAAAAAAAAAAAAAAAGGATGTTAAGCCAGAAAAATGAAGACAAAATTTATTATCTTCTATTAAACAAAGAGTCTTTAGTACTATAACATTTATGACTAAAATAACTACAACTTTGAAAAGCCCTTCCTCTGGCCTGCTAAGAAGCTCACTGGAGACCCCAACCTGAAGTTTTTAGCCATGCCTGCTCTTGCCCCTCCACAGGTTGTCCTGGACCCAGCTTTGGCAGTGTAATATAAGCATGATTTAGAGGTTGCTCAGACAACTGCTCTCCTGGATGAGAAGGATGACCTGTGAGAAAATGAAGCTGGAGCCCAGAGTCAGAAGTCTAACTTCATAGACAACTGTCCTGTGGTGTCATGGGGGAGCATTTTTGCCAATTTATTATACAGCTAAGCAGAAGGTCTGCTTTATCTTTGGGATACTGAAGGAGATGAATGGACTTCAGAGTAAATGTAGCCATTAAAAAAATTTTTTAAGCCTGTATAATTAGCTGTTTGGAATACAGCTGTTTCCTTCCTGAGTTTCAAATACTGTGTAAGACCTATACAGTCACATCGCAATATTCAGTGGTGAAATGTTTCTTACTCTTATTCTCATTCCTTTTTGTTTAGAATCAGAATCAAGTTGTATTTCAAATACCCCAAAAAACAACTAAAAAATGCAAGTTAGTCAATACAGCATTAATGTTTACCATCAGTATATTATTATCATCATCATATCATTGAAAAGTATGATATTATAGTTACAAACAGAAACAAACAAAGCCAAGAATGCAAGAATATTCATTATCATAATATAAAGTATAAAGGAAGATGAATCAAAATAATTACAAATATCCTCTTAAAAATTTAAGGAAACCAGGCGTGGTGGCTTATGCCCATAATCCCAGTACTTTGGGAGGCCAAGGCAGGTGGATCTGTTGAGCCTCAGAGTTTGAGACCAGTCTGGGCAACATAGTGAAACCCAGTATCTACAAATATAATACACACACACACACACACACACACACACACACACATATAAAAATATATATATATACACACAAAAAAAAGCCCAATGTGGTATCACACACCTGTAGTCCTAGCTACTCAGGAAGCTAAAGCAGGAGGATTGCTTGAGCCTGGGAGGCAGAGGTTGCAGTGAACCAAAATTGCACCACTGCACTCCAGCCTTAAAATATAAAAATAATTTTACAATAAAATATTAAAGGAAATATATTTACTTGTACATTTGCTTGTTTTTGAACTGTCCCCTTTTCTAGCATAAAAAGAAAATTGAGATTTATGATTTATCTGCATAATTTCTACCACTATTAATTTTTATAATATTTTTCTCTTTTAAACTGCAGTATTAATTGTCCTCTCATATTGGGAATATTGATCAGTATCAAGATTCATGAGAAAACAATATAGATAAGACTCCTAGATTAGAATAAAGGGCAAGATTCAGTAGATTAACTGCCATCTTCTGTTATTTTTAAAGTCACTATTTTTTTTTCTTTTGAGACAGAGTCCCACTCTGTTGCCCAGGCTGGAGTTCAGTGACACGATCTTGGCTCACTGCAACCTCCACCTCCTGGGTTCAAGCAATTCTCCTGCCTCAGCCTCCCAAGTAGCTGGGATTACAGGTGCCTGCCACCATGCCCAGCTAATTTTGTATTTTTAATAGAGACAGGATTTCTCCACGTTGGTCAGGCTGGTCTCAAACCCCCGACCTGAGGTGATCCGCCCACCTCGGCCTCCCAAAGTGCTAGGATTACAGGTGTGAGCCACTGCGCCCAGCCTAAAGTCACTATTCTTTACTAAATGCAAGTGTAGAGAATGCTAGAAATCTTTTTTAATATTGCTGGTCATAAAATAATTAGTATTTTATTTAGTTTATGATTCTGGAATAAGTTTATATTTTGCAGAGTGCTTTTGTGCCCAGTCTCTACATCACTTAGTCACTTATACTCCCGCCCCGAAAACATGCAAGCACTTTAGTCCTTGCAGAGGTGAAGAAAGTGAGCCCTGGCCCAAAATGACTGAAAGATTGGGAATATTAGAGTTTCACAGGAGGCTGGAACGCCCTCTTTGAGATCTAAACTCACCAAACAGATTCTAAATGACCTAAAAATGACTGCTCGGCATTGTAGACAGGTGGGTCTCAGAAGTCACAATCCCATTAGCAACAGGTGGCTCTCTAGGAGGGTAGGAGTTAACAGGGAAACAGGACGTCATCTGTCTGTCCCTTTGGGCCACAACACATTCTGCCCTTCTCCAGGGCTCTGTAGCTGAAGCTGACCTGCAGCACTGCATCAACAGATTCCCTTCCCTCCTCTTGTTGGCCTATGGATGGTTTTAGCCAATAGAGAACAGCAGCAGAATAGAATGAGGAAGAAAATGAGGTCAAGCATTTGTGCCCCTGGCTCCCAACCTCCCAGTTTGCAGCAGACACACCGATTTCTCTGCTTGTGGCTGATACTCCTTGGGAAACCCTCTCCTTAGAGCTCCCAGTTCCATTTTCTAATTTTTTTTTTAATACTTTAGGTTCTAGGGTACATGTGCACAACGTGCATGTTTGTTACATGTATATACATGTGCCATGTTGGTGTGCTGCACCCATTAACTCATCATTTACATTAGGTAGATCTCCTAATGCTATCCCTTCCTCCTACACCCTCCCCACAATAGGACCCGGTGTGTGATGCTCCCCTTCCTCTGTCCAAGTGATCTCATTGTTCAGTTCCCACCTATAAGTGAGAACATGCAGTATTTGGTTTTCTGTTCTTGTGATAGTTTGCTGAGAATGATGGTTTCCAGCTGCATCCATGTGCGTACAAAAGACACACACTCATCCTTTTTTATGGCTGCATAGCATTCTATGGTGTATATATGCCACATTTTCTTAATCCAGTCTGTCACTGATGGACATTTGGGTTGATTCCAAGTCTTTGCTATTGTGAATAGTGCCACAATAAACATATGTGTACATGTGTCTTTATACCAGCATGACCTATAATCCTTTGGGTATATCCCCAGTAATGAGATGACTGGGTCAAATGGTATTTCTAGTTCTAGACCCTTGAGGAATCCCCACACTGTTTTCCACAATGGTTGAACTAGTTTACAGTCCCACCAACAGTGTAAAAGTGTTCCTATTTCTTCACATCCTCTCCAGCACCTGTGGTTTCCTGATTTTTAAATGATTGCTATTCTAACTGGTGTGAGATGGTATCTCATTGTGGTTTTGATTTGCATTTCTCTAATGGTGAGTGATGATGAGCATTTTTTCATGTGTCTGTTGGCTGTATGAATGCCTTCTTTTGAGAAGTGTCTCTTCATATCCTTTGCCCACTTTTTGATGGGGTTGTTTGTTTTTTTTTTGTTTTTTTTTTTTTTGTAAATTTGATTGAGTTCTTTATAGGTTCTGGATATTAGCCCTTTGTCAGATGAGTAGATTGAAAAACTTTCTCCCATTCTGTTGGTTGCCTGTTCACTCTGATGGTAGTTTCTTTTGCTGTGCAGAAGCTCTTTAGTTTAATTAGATCCCATTTATCAATTTTGGCTTTTGTTGCCATTGCTTTTGGTGTTTTAGACATGAAGTCTTTGCCCACGCCTATGTCCTGAATAGTATTACCTAGGTTTTCTTCTAGGGTTTTTACGGTTTTAGGTCTAACATTTAAGTCTCTAATCCATCTTGAATTAATTTTCGTATAAGGAGTAAGGAAAGGATCCAGTTTCAGCTTTCTACTTATGGCTAGCCAATTTTCCCAGTACCGTTTATTAAATAGGGAATCCTTTCCCCATTTCTTGTTTTTGTCAGGTTTGTCAAAGATCAGATGGCTGTAGATGTGTGGTATTATTTTGGAGGGCTCTGTTCTGTTCCATTGGTCTATATCTCTGTTTTGGTACCAGTACCATGCTGTTTTGATTATTGTAGCCTTGTAGTATAGTTTGAAGTCAGGTAGTGTGATGACTTCAGCTTTGCTCTTTTGGCTTCGGATTGTCTTGGCAATGTGGGCTCTTTTTTGGTTCCATATGAACTTTAAAGTAGTTTTTTCCAATTCTGTGAAGAAAGTCATTGGTAGCTTAATGGGGATGGCATTGAATCTATAAATTACCTTGGGCAGTATGGCCATTTTCACGATATGTATTCTTCCTATCCATGAGCATGGTATGTTCTTCCATTTGTTTGTGTCCTCTATTATTTCACTGAGTAGTGGTTTGTAGTTCTCCTTGAAGAGGTCCTTTACATCCCTTGTAAGTTGGATTCCTAGGTATTTTATTCTCTTTGAAGCAATTGTGAATGGAAGTTCATTCATGATTTGGCTCTCTGTCTGTTTTTGGTGTATAAGAATGTTTGTGATTTTTGCACACTGGTTTTGTATCCGGAGACTTTGCTGAAGTTGCTTATCAGTTTAAGGAGATTTTGGGCTGAGACAATGGGGTTTTCTAAATATACAATCATGTCATCTGCAAAAAGGAACAATTTGACTTCCTCTTTTCCTAACTGAATACCCTTTATTTCTTTATCCTGCCTGATTGCCCTGGCCAGAACTTCCAACACTATGTTGAATAGGAGTGGTGAGAGAGGGCATCCCTGTCTTGTGCCAGTTTTCAAAGGGAATGTTTCCAGTTTTTTCCCATTCAGTATGATATTGGCAGTGGGTTTGTCATAAATAGCACTTATTATTTTGAGATACGTCCCATCAATACTTAATTTATTGAGAGATTTTAGCATGAAGGGCTATTGAATTTTATCAAAGGCCTTTTCTGCATCTATGAGGATAATCATGTGGTTTTTCTCTTTGGTTCTGTTTATATGTTGGATTACATTTATTGACTTGCCTATGTTGAACCAACCTTGCATCCCAGGGATGAAGCCCACTTGATCATGGTGGATAAGCTTTTTGATGTGCTGCTGGATTCAGTTTGCCAGTATTTTGTTAAGGATTTTTGCACCAATGTTCATCAGGGATATTGTTCTAAAATTCTCTTTTTTGGTTGTATTTCTGTCAGGCTTTGGTATCAGGATGATGTTTGCCTCATAAAATGAGTTAGGGAGGATTCCCTCTTTTTCTATTGATTGGAATAGTTTCAAAAGGAATGGTACCAACTCCTCCTTGTAACTCTGGTAGAATTTGGCTGTGAATCCCTCTGGTCCTGGACTTTTTTTGGTTGGTAGGCTATTAATTATTGCCTCAATTTCAGAGCCTGCTATTGGTCTATTCAGGGATTCAACTTCTTCCTGGTTTAGTCTTGGGAGAGTGTAAGTGTCCAGGAAATTATCCATTTCTTCTCAATTTTCTAGTTTATTTCAATAGAGGTGTTTATAGTATTCTCTGACGGTAGTTTGTATTTCTATGTGGTCAGTGGTGATATCTCCTTTATCATTTTTTATTGCATCTATTTGATTCTTCTCTGTTTTCTTCTTTATAAGTCTTGCTAGCAGTCTATCCATTTTGTTGATCTTTTCAAAAAACCAGCTCCTGGATTCATTGATTTTTTGGAGGGTTTTTTGTGTCTCTATCTCCTTCAGTTCTGCTCTGATCTTACTTATTTCTTGCCTTCTGCTAGCTTTTGAATGTGTTTGCTCTTGCTTCTCTAGTTCTTTTAATTGTGATGTTAGGGTGTCAATTTTAGATCTTTCCTGCTTTCTCTTGTGGGCATTTAGTGCTATAAATTTCCCTCTACACACTGCTTTAAATGTGTCCCAGAGATTCTGGTATGTTGTATCTTTATTCTCACTGGTATGTTGTATTTTTATTCTCATTGGTTTCAAAGAACATCTTTATTTCTGCCTTCATTTCCTTGTGTACCCAGTAGTCATTCAGGAGCAGGTTGTTCAGTTTCCATGTAGTTGAGCAGTTTTGATTGAGTTTCTTAGTCCTGAGTTCTAGTTTAATTGTACTGTGGTCTGAGAGACAGTTTGTTATAATTTTTCTTCCTTTACATTTGCTGAGGAGTGCTTTACTTCCAACTATGTGGTCAATTTTGGAATAAATGCGATGTGGTGCTGAGAAGAATGTATATTCTGTTGATTTGGGGTGGAGAATTCTGTAGATGTCTATTAGGTCTGCTTGGTGCAGAGTTGAGTTCAAGTCCTGGATATCCTTGTTAACTTTCTGTCTTGTTGATCTGTCTAATGTTGACAGTGGGGTGTTAAAGTCTCCCTTTATTATTATATGGGAGTCTAAGTCTCTGTAAGTCTCTAAGGACTTGCTTTATGAATCTGGGTGCTCCTGTGTTGGATGCATATATATTTAGGATAGTTAGCTCTTCCTGATGAATTGATCCCTTTACCATTATGTAATGGTCTTCTTTGTCTCTTTTGATCTTTGATGGTTTAAAGTCTGTTTTATCAGAGACTAGGATTGCAACCCCTGCTTTTTTTTGTTTTCCATTTGCTTGGTAGATCTTCCTCCATCCCTTTATTTTGAGTCTATGTGTGTCTCTCCATGTGAGATTGGTCTCCTGAATACAGCAAACTGATGGATCTTGACTCTATCCAATTTGCCAGTCTGTGTCTTTTAATTGGACCATTTATTCCATTTATATTTAAGGTTAATATTGTGATGTGTGAACTTGATCCTGTCATTATGATATTAGCTGGTTATTTTACTCACTAGTTGATGCAGTTTCTTCTTAGCATCGATGGACTTTACATTTTGACATGTTTTTGCAATGGCTAATACCTGTCGTTCCCTTCCATGTTTAGTGCTTCCTTCCGGATCTCTTGTAGGGCAGGCATGGTGGTGACAAAATCTCTAAGCATTTGCTTGTCTGTAAAGAATTTTATTTCTCCTTCACTTATGAAACTTAGTTTGGCTGGATATGAAATTCTGGGTTGAAAATTCTTTTCTTTAAGAATGTTGAATATTGGCCCCCACTCTCTTCTGGCTTGCAGAGTTTCTGCTGAGAGGTCTGCTGTTAGTCTGATGGGCTTCCGTTTGTGTGTAACCCGACCTTTCTCTCTGGCTGCCCTTAACATTTTTTCCTTCATTTCAACTTTGATAGAGATGAAAATCATAACATGAGAAATACGTGAAAAATGCACAAGCTTCAGTAACTGACTCCATCAACTAGAAGAAAGAATATCAGTGATTGAAGATCAAATGAATGAAATGAAGCGAGAAGAGAAGTGTGGAGAAAATAGAGTAAAAAGTAATGAACAAAGCCTCCAAGAAGTATGGGATTATGTGAGAAGACCAAATCTACCTCTGATTGGTGTGCCTGAAAGTGACAGGGAATATGGAACCAAGTTGGAAAACACTCTGCAGGATATCATCCAGGAGAATTTCCCCAACCTAGCAAGGCACGCCAACATTCAAATTCAGGAAATATAGAGAATGCCACAAAGATACTCCTCGAGAAGAGCAACTCCAAGACACATAATTGTCAGATTCACCCTGGTCCATTTTCAACCATCACTCCCCGCCCCTGCCCTTCAAGTTCAGAGGTAGAAATGGGCTCCCCACAGTTCCTAGCCTAAGGGGACTGCAGAGGTTGTTTCCCTAAAACTTGCCCACATTGTTATTAGGCTCTTTTCAAATAATTCACTGTGAAGGTCCTGTTGCTGTCCAAGGAAGAGAGGAAGAAAAGTGCAGTGTCAAAATGAGGAAGAGACACATGCATAAATGTTAACTGCTCTGTAGGTGACTCAGCCAGCCACCATTCCCAATCAGGGTTAACGTTTTCATTTTAGTGAAAAAAGTATTATTAAGTAAATGCTCTGTAGTTAAATATACGAAATTATAATGAACACCATCATTTTAATTATTTCATGCTTCTGAAATAAGTTTATATTTTGCAGAGTGCTTTTGCCTAGTCTCTAAATCATTTAGTCACTCACACTCCCACCCCCAAAGCATGTAAGCAGTTTAGCCCTTGGAGAGATGAAGAAACTGAACTCTGGTCCAAAATGACTAAAAGACTTGGAACATTAGAGTTTCACAGGAGGCTAGAAACCCACTTTGGGATCTAAACTCACCACACAGATTCTAAGTGGCCTAAATGACATTTCTATCTGACCATAATTCCTACCCACAGACTTTAATATGCCTGACTTAACACCAGTGTTAGCTTGCTAAGATAAATGATGGCTTTCATAGCCTGATAACCTAAGCTGCAATCAGAGAGGTGAATTTAAATTAATAATATCACGCACTGGAAAAGTGTGCTGCCCTGTCAATCCTACTTCCAATTACGTGTTCTGGATCAAAAGGAGGCTTCCAGAAGGAAGTTAGTCCCTGAGTTTTTCATCTCTTTCCCTTCCAAATAGAGCCCAGAGTGCCCTCCTGTGTATAAAGTAAAAACAAATCTCCACTGATGACAATATTACTAAGATAAGTTTATGTGTGAGTGCTTATTTTGCTAACAAAAATATATAATTTGAGTGGCAGCTTTTTAAAACAAACATGCTTAATAAGTTGTTGTACTGTTGGCATCATTGTTTTTGAGTCAAGCATATGTACTGTTTACAGCTGGAGTTGGGGGTCTCAGGAGTGAGGACAATTCCAAGACACAAGTCTTGTTTTATTCTAAACTCAAAATTCAGAAGCCCAAATAACTAAATGATATTTCCATCTTATAAGTAATTATAATTTGAGATTTAAAATAATTACTAGAATGTTCAAACACCTAACAACATATTATGACAAAGTTTACCAACTCTCATTATGCACGTCAAAGGCTTTCTCTCATCAGGGCTTTTACCTAAATTAATTTGCCTGAGATATCACCTTTCCACAGCAGAGGACCCCTAAGTTGTCATGGTTTTTGTCATGACCTTATAAAGTTCTCCATTTTCAGAAGGATTGTCAGAAAAATCCAGTCCAACAACCTGCAAAGGGCCCCACCTGTCTCAATGAAGATTTGATTAAGGTTAGGCTATAAAGCACAACTTCCAAGCAAATTCCTAAATAAAAGTTCAGGCAATTAAAATAATGTATCCATTTACCTCCCGAGGAAGCTATCTATCACACTTCTAAAATTGCAGTTTTGGAAGATAAGAAACATCCATGATAGAATTTGTTTCTTAATGAAAATATTAATAACTAGTTGTATTTTTATAGCTGGAGAGCAATTTGATTTAACTTCGGAGAGTCAATTGTATTTTTTTCTTTTGCAGAGGATTTACTTTAAGTTACTTACATATTCCTGCATTCTCATCTATTTGTTGTGTTCTAGTGTCCTCCAATGGATATTCTCGATAGTACTGGTACTACAGAATCTATCTGGCTCTGAGAATCACCAGGAGCCTGGATGGGATATGAGCTCTGTGGGTGAACAACCCCTGGAAAAAATCCAGTTCCCCTAGTCTGAGCTGAAATGAAGTAGCACTTAAGGCATATCCAAAAATCATTCTCCTTAATAGAAGATGAGTTCCAGACTCATTCGTATTAAATCCCATCATTCCCCTTTTCTTTTTAATATATTAAACAATCTTGAAAGTGGTGGACCCATTTATATAAAAGTTACTGTTGAAAAATGCAGAAAAAGTATAATTTGGCGGCTGGAATTTAGAGGTATGTGACACAGTGATAGACTGGATATCAAGTAAGACACAATTAATATTCTTTTATTAGCCTAGAGAACACAGAAACTATTCTAGAGCAATGACGTTTGACTCAAATGCAGTTTGTTACACAATAAGAAAAGATAAAGACTAAAACCATTTAATTAATAGATAGATCAATCTGAATTATTGAGAAATCTGAATGGTGAAACCCCATCTCTACTAAAAATACAAAAATTAGCTGGGCATAGTTGTGCACACCTGTAGTCCCAGCTACTTAGGAGGCTGAGGCAGAAGAATCACTTGAACCCAAGAAGCAAAGGTTGCAGTGAGCTGAGATCACACCACTGCACTCCAGCTTGGGCGACAGAGCGAGACTGCATCTCAAAAGAAAAAAAAAAGTGCTTGTGTATTTTCCATGGTCACAATTAGCATGCAATTTTAATAGGTAGCCCAAGTAATTATAGCAAAACTCAGGGCTATTTTTGTAAATTGATTTGTATGTGGGTAGGGGGAAGTCTAACCACCACATGTTCTAAATGTTCTTGTTATTTACATTTTAAATCACTCATCCTATATCCCACAACAGGTGTTGAATCTTGTATTAAATTGTGTCCCAATTTTGATTCAGAAAATACAGTGACTCGCTCAAACTATGGGTTTGGGAAGGAGCACACAAAGAGGAACTTGGGTCTGTTGAATACATGAGAATAACTCCTTGAGCAGATAAGAATGCGAACCATGATCCACTTCCACATAGAGTGAGAAGAGAGCTGAAATATGGTATCTGATGCTTCATGGGTGTGCTTCCCTAATGCATATGTTATCCTATCAGTTATGTATATCTAAGATTTCACAGGAGTATATGTTTTCCTAGTGCGTACAGGCTACAGAGGTTACAGTCCCATAAACCCTTTAAAATAACTATGTAACACTATAGCCTTTAAAATTTGAAGTGGTACCATAAGGTACTATAACCACATGCAGGGACAATATTATGGATATGATTCTCTCACCTACTTCACCCATTTCACGGGAATTCTGAAGACCTGACATTGTGCCTGCAAAATAGAAGATCTGGAAAGTTTCCTTTTTTTCTATTTTTATTTTAGATTCAGGGAGTACATGTGCAGGTTTTTTACATAGCTAAATTGCAGGATATGCAGAAGACTGAAACTGGACTCCTTCCTTTCACCAGAGACAAAAATTAACTTAAGATGGATTTAAAACTTACATGTAAGGCCTAAAACAATAAAACCATAGAAGAAAACCCAGGAAATACCAATGTGGACATCAGCCTTGGCAAATAATTTATGATGAAGTCCCTGATACGGTTTGGATTTCTGTCCCTGCCCAAATCTCATGTCAAATTGTAATCTCCAATGTTGGAGGGGAGGCCTGGTGGGAGGTGATTGGATCATGGCGGCAATTTCTCATGAATGGTTTAACACCATCCCTTTCATGCTGTTCTTGTGATAGAAAGTGAGTTCTCATGAGATCTCATTGAGTGTGTAGCACCTCCCCTGTCCCTTGCTCCTGCTCCCACTATGTGAGATGCCTCACTCCTCCTTTGCCTTCCTAAGGCCTCCCCAAAAGTAGAAGTTGCTATGCTTCCTGTACAGAACTGCGAACCAATTAAACCTCTTTTCTCTATAAAAGAAACAGACTAAAGCAGTCCTCAAAAGCAATTGCAAAAAGTAATAATAATAATTGACAAGCCAGACTTAATTAAACTAAGGAGCTTCTGCACAGCAAAAGATATATCCTATATGTTTTCTGTTTATTCTGTTGATAACAGGATGGGAGAAAATATTTACAAACTGGAATGTTTCTAAGAAGACAGATATTTTAATAAAATGATGAATCATAGACACCAAGGAAATCCAATCATCAGATGTTAATTTTGGATTATGAATACTAGTGTCCCTTAGTAGCCATGGAGAATTGGTTTCAGGACCCCCTGTGGATACCAAAATTTGTGGATGCTCAAGTCCCTGATATAAAATGGCATGGTATTTATATAAAACCTATGCACACCCTCTCATATACTTTAAAACATCTCTAAGATTACTTATAATACCTAATACAATGTAAATGCTATGTATATAGTTGTAGTGTATTGTTTAGAGGACAATGACCAAAACAGTCTGTACATATTCAGTACAGATCCAACCAACTATTTTTTTCTGAATATTTTCAATCCATGCTTTGTAGAACCCATAATTACAGAAGACTGACAATAAACTGACTAAATTAAACTAAAGTAAACTGAACTAAAACTGGATAACACCTATGACACATCCTAAAAGCAAGTAAGTAATAACTATCAGTAAGTTAAATGCAAATGTGAACCACATGTATTTGTTCATGGGAACCTGATTACAGTTCTAATTATAGGGCTATGAGTCCCACTGTGCTGTACCATCAAGAAGACAGTAAGTCTCTTATCAGTTCATTCCACCATGTTTATTGACAAACATACTATAGAGAACAGGAAAGCACATGAAGATACCTGCATGTAAGTGTTCACATATGCATAACTATAAATATGAAAATGGCTGTACCAGTAATAACCTGCAAAACCCAGCATCTCCTGAGAAAAGTTTGCCAAGTTTTCGAGAATCTATGTAAGATAACCATCAGAAAGAGAAGAATAAATGGTATTTCCTAAATGCACTGTACTAGCATCTCTGGTTGTACACATTCTATCACCAAGATGGTTGAGATGCTCCTCCTGCTATAAGGTGGTACCCAGCACATAACCAGGGCAGCTTATATGAATAATTGCTCTAGATTTCGGTGGCTTGAAGGCAGGCACTTGAGCCTCCAGAAGTTCTGGTGTAACCTTCACTCACTCAGCCATTATCATTCACAACTGTGCTCTTCTGGTAAGGTTCTTGCCATATAGAAGTTTATAATTTTTGGAGAATCCAGCTGATCTTCCTGCTAAGTATCCTAACTATGTGGACTTCCTTCTATATTCTTTAGATTAATAAATCTTATTTGATTGACTCATCACGAGCTGTCTCTGGGTTCTCCATCAACCTGAAGCTAGTATTTTCATTTGTCAATAAAAATTTATTTGTCACATAGTAATTCATGTAAGACTAAAACCTGTATAAGACATTTCATTATGAAATTTATGTTTATGAATACATTGTCTCCTGTGATGATCAGATTTACTCTGGTAACTCAATAATCACACATTTCAGAAGTCATTAGAAAAAAACTGCAGCTCCAAACAGCCAACAAGACATTTCAACAGGGATATCTTGGTATTATGACTACCTGTGTCAATCTGGGGCCTACATTGGAGTACAAATTAGAATATGTTTATTTCATGGTAGTAGAAGAAGCTCAAGAAGGCAAGCCCAAATGTGTAGGTCCATTGTCCAAACGAAGTTACATAGCCAAGTCCAAAGTCAAGGGTCATGGAAATACACCCTGCCCATGCTAAAGTGATGGCAAGAATGTAGATACATAAAACTACTACTGAACTACTGAAAGGCGAAGAAGCAATACAAATAACTCAATCTTCCACAGTCATAAAGGTAAACAAGAAAGAGAAACTGTATTATGAGATGGAAGACCTGGATTCTAAGTCTTGTTCACTCACTATCTACTTGAACAACTGAGTAATGAATCTCTTTGGTCCCAGGTGGGTAAGAGGCAAGTAGACTAAATGATTTAAGAAGACTTATGCGGTCCCAATTATGCTCAGAGAGCTTTATCTCTCATCTCAAATTAACTCCTAGTCCCATCATGCATATGGCTTTTAAAGTTATGAGTCTCCTACTCAGTATTAATAGATTAATCCCTGTTCTATAATTGACCAATGACTCACTCCCATTACTATCTCCCTTGTACTGTATTTTCCATAGGCACCTACACTTGCCCCTTCGTGTATACTTCTTCCTGTCCTTAACATTTAGCCTTAATCATTAACTGTTGAAAGAATGTCCTAGAGGGTCTCATAATTCTTATATTATTTAGCATAATTAATTTTATCTAAAATATTCCTTAATCAAATCCACATCTAAACCTTTAGTGATTCCTTTCCGCCATTTCTTGCAGGTCTAAATTTGTTAGCCTACCATTCAAATATCTCTTTTTTGTTTTTCTTTTGTTATTACTCCATTCACTCCACTTGAAGAAAACAAAATCCTCCAAGTATGCTGATCTTCCCATTGGTAAAAAAAAAAAAAAAAAAAAAAAAAAAAAACCACTATCCGAAACTTGAAATTGAAGTAAAAGGGTGAGTACCATGTCCTTTAAAACTCATTTGGAGTCATTACTTCAAAGGTTCACTCAATGATTATTCAGGGGTATACACCTTGTTCAAATTATGTTTATCATTAAAGACCAAGATGTAGTGTGACATGTAGATTTTTGTCCAGTCGAAAACATAAACCCCGTGGTTACCACTTATTATCTCATAGAATATTACCTGGTTTTGTGTTTAACCCAGCAGTCACATCCTACCTTTGCTTTATTAAATTAGTAAACATCTCTAGTTCCTCTAATGGGCTCAGAACCAGCCATACCATTATACTAATTTTCTCATTAGTTAATGAGATGAATAAAGTGTTTCCCGTATTTATTTTAAATCTGTAAAACTGCTATGTTTTTAATTTTTTGAAAACTGTACTATTTTAACACTAATCTCTTTTTTAAAAAAAGTTTTGCTCATTTTTCTTAACATTGTTCAAACTGCTGTACCCTATCAAAAATATCTTACACTTCTCCATGCTAATCAAGATCCTACCTTTCCTCCAAGTTCTTATTCCAATCGTATTTCCTTGAAAAGATCTTTAAACTGACCAGGTATTTTTAGACTGCATTATTACTTCTGCTTCTTTGTAATTTTATTTATTTTAAAATGTTTATTTTGGATTTTTTGACTAGATGAGAGCCCAGACAACAAGCATGCTGTTGAAATTTAATCATAACAAAAGCATTTTTAAACACTGATATTTATGGATACACAAAAAATGACTATGGTATGGCAATTCTCAGAACTTTTAGAAAACATAATAATGTATACTTTATATTTCATAGAATATTACAGAGTACAAAAAGAGTGAGGGGATTAAACAAGGAACCATTCAACATCAAAAATACATTCATTAGCAAGTTTACTACTTTCCTAGACCTGCTTAGTCAAAATCTGGAAAACACTTAAATAGTCTTTGCACAATGAAAAGGAATCAGCACAGATAAAGAGTGCCAGACGCAGCTGCAGAGTCAGCCTTTTGTGAGAAGTTCATTTTTAGAGAATCACTTGTAAATTTATGTAGCACCAAATCACTTTCACCTCAAAAGAAAAACACGCTGCTGCCGTTCCCAGGGACGGGAGGGGGGGTGATTTCCTGCACTCACTCCCCTATGGATCAAGCTTTTTCTATGCATGTATTTGTTTAAGGTCTTCTACCTCAACAGTAAACGTTGGGACAGCTCCACATTAGCACAAAACAATGGGAAAACTCAATTCTGAACAATTATATTTTCCTTTAAAATTATTTTCATTTATGGCCAGCCTGGGCACCATTGTGAGCCCCTGTCTCTAGTAAATATTTTCATTATTAGTTAGTTGTTTCAGCTGGAAACATAATTTAAAGACTTCACCCAAAATAAAATTATACATAAAAATTAATTCTACATAAAAATTAACCTAGAAAGAAAGAAAACTATCCTCACTTCAAGCCCTTTAACCAGGGTTTTTATTCTGGAGAGTTCCTGGAAGTATAGGCTTAGGGGTAGATGAAGAGCAGTGTTAAAATCAGGCTTCGGGAACCAGGAAGTTTGTGTGCCTTACCTTGGACCATGACAACAGTTTCCTGTCTCATCTCCAAGGCTTTGTTCTCTCACTTCCAGCTCCATCTTCCTATACCGTCATCTGATAATGTCACCCAGAAACCTTCAGTAGCTACTCACTAGTTCCCAAAGAGAATCTAAATTTCTTATCCTGCCTTTCAAGACCTTCACGATTAATCCCAAACTACCTCTTCCACTTACATTTCTCCCGACAGACCTGTATAAGACAAACACTTCACCTAAATCAATATCCTCCAACATACCTTTTATTTTTTCTTGTCTACACCTTATTCTTACTCTCCCCTTTGCTTGGCACACTCTTCACCAACCATCTCTGCTTACTATTCTAGGTTCTACTCAAATTTCATATCATCCTCAAGATCTTCCCTATAATCATCATTACTCATTGCTTCTTTTCTTCAATTCCTGTAGCTTTTTTCTTTTGTATTATTCTGTTGCATTAATCATATAATAGGCATATGTATTATCCCTCTTATAAGATAAGGACAGCAATCACATCTTATATACTGATCACTTGCCCTCCGATCGTGAAATAGGCACTCAATAATTATGTGCTGAATGAATGAACTGCAAAGAAATTGTAATCTCTATGTTGTGTGCTGGTTTTATGAATTCCATTTTTACAAGCTGGGGTTGATCTTTCACCAATTTTTGTACTTTTACTCCATAATGTAACAAAAAAATATTTTTTAGTGAGTCAAGTTCATCAAAAGTTTGACAAGTCTGTAGAATGCTAGTTAATTCATACCAGCCTCTTGGTTTGACCTAAACATGACCCTCTGAAAATGTGGTACCTATTCTGGATGATACCATGTTCCTCTTCCAGGGAAACTGTGTAACAATTTCAATGAAAAGTTCAATTGCCTAAAGAACTTTCAGAAAAATCTGAGAGGTCAGAGCCTCCGATGCAAGTTGGACTCAAGATTTTTGTGCAGGACATTTATTGAGAGTGCTCTCAGGAACAATATGTTCAAGAGCAGAGAAGGAAGTGGCACTGGGCAGTGGAAGAAGCTAGCCAGCAATGCAGTCATAATGAGGCTCTGATCCCAGTAGGAGCTCTGGGGTGAGGGTGGCCCTGTTCCTCCCAAGAGAGAACCATATCTTACACCCATGAATTGATCAATTATGAATGTCGGCTTCCTAAGAAGGAAGCACCCTTGGTCAAAGTGGTCTCTTCCATGGAGGCAATTCTCAAAGAGGGCTGAGGAGACCTCTCAGGACTCAATCTTCCCAGCAACTGGGAGAATAAATCCTCCAGTGCTCAAGTGGAGAGTTTAGCCAGCACAGTCCAGCAAACACAACTAAATCTAAATACTCATACAGCTAATGTTGTTTTCATCAAGTCCTAGAGTGTTTCATTTCATTTTGTTTTGTTTTGTTTTACATACCTTAATTCTATAAGGCAAAAGACAGTTTTACACTCCCCTATTTCTCATGCAACATTCCTGTACAAGTCTGAAACATATATTGCACTGCTTTTCCCAACCACAGCAGTTTTTATTCCCAAAACAAATTGAATATGTGTTTGTATCTCTTCCTTTGCTCTCATGGTCATATTGCAAGAAGAATGATAAATGGAAAGACTTACAGTTAGCAAGTAATGAGGGAAAAGGGGGAAATGTTTTCTGAGTCACTTCAGGAAACTTCTTTTTATTACAGTTAGGGATGCATCTGAGGCAATATTTTATAATACAAAGCATTTTGAAGAGTCAGCAAATATCTAGCCAACTTGGACAAACAGGATAATGCAGAGTCCTGCATGGATTTATTTGCCCTTTTGCACTAATTCCCTAGTTTTGGTGTCTTTACATTAGAGTCTATAAAGCACTTTTACATACATTGTCATTTTCTCAAGAACTCTGTAAAATAGCCAAAGATTAAAATTATCTCTATTTTAAAAGTTACAAACTATGACCCAGAGAGATTAATTGATCTTTTTCAACTGCACATAGATAACAAGGAGAAAACTGACTTCTTAGCCTAGCTGTTCAAAGCATATTGACTTAACTAGCATCACACTAGCAGGGGCCAACCACCATACTGCCATCCACTGTAAGACCATCACAAATCATTCGTTAGAAATGACATGTAAAGCTTGCAAATAATTTACTTTTACATGTAAAGAGTAGTCTGCATAAAAATATATCTCTTGCTCAATTTGTGTTCTGAAATGTTTTTTCCAGTAGAATAAAATTGCTATAGAAGGAACAGTAAGACTTTGATAAGCCTATGGGAGTGTGTCTGGCATATGAAGCTCATTTATCAAGTGTCTTGGTGGCATGTTGTACTGCATCACCCTGCCTCTAAGATCTGTGACCATGTCTCCTCCTTTACATTTGCCACCAGACACAGTTCCTGAGTTTTGACCTCACCTCTAAAACTCTTCTTCAAGATAGAGTTAACCATACACTGTTGATCCTAGAACTATTCATTAGCTGCTTGTAGCTACTTACTCACCACAGTTAATAAAGCTCAGCATCTCCTCTTCTCCACCCTATCATGCCTACTTTCATTCTTTTGCAACCCTAATTCTGTGGCATGATATTTCGTTAGTAAAATGTTTATGATGTTTAAAATTACCAAACTCAGAACAGCAATAAGAATATTTATCTATTAGCAATTACAGAATCCAACCCACATATCGAAGTCCGGTGTTTCAACTACATGAGGGAGAAACAGGAATCAGAAAAGGAAGGCACCAGTAATCACCAACCAAGGGCATTGCCACATTTCTAAAAATACATTGGCCATGTTTTGAACACAATCGTGCTTTTTTTTTTTTTTTTTTTTTGAGATGGAGTCTCGCTCTGTCGCCCAGGCTAGAGTCCTGTGGTGCAATCTCAGCTCACTGCAAGCTCTGCCTCCTGGGTTCACGCCATTCTCCTGCCTCAGCCTCTCAAGTAGCTGGGACTACAGGCTCCCACCACCACGCCCAGCTAATTTTTTTGTATTTTTAGTAGAGACGGGGTTTCACCGTGTTAGCCAGGATGGTCTCGATCTCCTGACCTTATGATCCACCCGCCCTGGCCTCCCGAAGTGCTGGGATTACAGGTGTGAGCCACCGCGCCCGGCCCACAATTGTGCTTTTAAGAAACAATAGTATCTGAAAGAAAAAATGGATATCAAAGCAACAAACTCCAACTAGTCAAACAAACTAACGACCTTGTCATAATATATATCAGAATAAGAAATGATCAGAAATATTTCTAAAGAAACTCTTTCATCCTTTCTTCAATAGGAGATTCATACTTCTTGCTTACATAAGACTAAAAATAAATCATACAGGCCATCTGATGTTGTTACTACAGCAATAATAAAATTTATTTTTTAACAAGCTGATTTCAAAATACAGTCAAATGAATAGGTGCTCCTTTAACCATCCTAAGTGAGTCTTTAACCACTCTAAGAGTCACTTAGAAGGCTATATAGAAGGTGAGTTTAGCTTAGTGAAACTGATTTCAAAAAGCTACACATAAAAATTAGTCTCCCCCTATGAAAAGGTTCCCAACATCTTCATCAGAGAAATGTACATCAAAACTACAAGATATCATCTTATTCCAGTTACAATGGCTTTTATCCAAAAGACAGGCAATAATAGATGCTGGTGAGGATGTAGAGAAAAGGGAACCCTTGCATACTGTTGTTGGAAATGTAAATTAGTACAGCCACTATGGAAAGCAATTTGGAGGTTCTTCTAAAAATTAAAAATAGAACTAACATATGATCTAGTCATCTTACTGCTACATGCATACTCAAAAGAAAAAAAAATCAGTATATCGAAGAGATATCTATACTCTTATGTTTACTACAGCACTACTCACAATAGCCAAGATTTGAAATCAACCCAAATGTCCAGCAACAGACAAATGGATAAAGAAAATGTGTTACATATACACAATGGAGTACTATGTAGCCATAAAAAGAATGAGATTCTGTCATTTTCAATAATATGGATGGAACTAGAGAATATTGTGTTAAGTTAAATAAGCCAGACACAGAAACAAACTGCATGTTCTCACCCATTTGTGGGAGCTAAAGATTTAAACAATTGAACTCATGGAGATAGAGAGTAGAATAATGGTTACCAGAGGCTGGGAAGGGTTGGGGGTGAGGAAGTGGGGCTGGTTAACGGGCACAAAAATATAGTTAGAATGAATGAGATCTACTATTTGATAGCACATCGGGGTGACTATAGTCAGCAATAATTTGTTGGACATTTTAGAATAACAAGAAGTGCATTTGGAATGTTCTTAACTTAAAGAAATGATGAATGCTTGAGGTAATGGACATCCCTGTTCACCCTAATATGATTATTACATATTGTATGCCTGTATCAAAATATCTCATATAGGCCAGGCACAGTAGCTCACGACTGTAATCCCAGCACTTTGGGAGGCCGAGGTGGGCGGATCACCTAAAAGTCAAGAGTTCGAGACCAGCCTGGCCAACATGGTAAAATCCCCTCTGTACTAAAAATATAAAAATTACCCGGGCATGGTGTGGGTGCCTGTAATCATGACTACTAGGGAAGCTGAGGCATGAGAATCACTTGAACCCAGGAGGCGGAGGTTGCAGTGAGCCAAGATCATGCCACTGCACTCCAGCCCAGGCAACAAGAGCAAAACTCCATCTCAAAAAGCAAACAAAAATCTCACGTGTTTCATAAATATAAAGACCTACTATGTATCCATAAAAATTAAAAATAATTTTTTAAAAATAAGTCTCCCCTTTGTAGTCTTATCTATGGCAATTATGCCTGTGATATAATTTTGGCCCAGAACATTTTATAACTCCTTTTTGTTAACTATCTTCAGAGCAAATAACAATAATTGCCAATCATTGAGCCCTTACCACGTGCCATGCACTAGAAAAACCATTTTACACATGTAAATAAAGTCTTTCACAACAGCTGGATGAAGTAGATATTATTTGCCCCATATTCCAGATGAAAAGAACTGATGCTTACAGAAATTACAAAATTTAAAATGCCAAAAGGCCCCAAGTCACAACGCCAGCAAATGAGGAGCTAGTATTTGCACGTAAGTCTTTCTCCTTCCAAATCACTTGACTGCACAGTCACATATGTCACATCATGAAGTCAATCCAATTCATGACTTCACACATTGCTAACAGTTTCACAAGCCTCTGTGGAGGGCCCAGGATTTTCCATGCATCACTCCAGGAATACCAAAATGTGAAAGACAACGCCACCAGAAGACAGAATACAGGCCCTCGATGTGATTACAAGTGAATGAAATTGGTTCTGATTAATATCTGGCTTTCGCTAAAGGTTAAATTCACCTGCAAAGGATAAAGCTTTGCCACCACTGGAGATAATTCAAAAATTGAGTGGGGATTGAGGGCGGGGTGGGTACGGAAGCCAATATTCAAAAGATAGTGCTTCAAAGATCAGTCACAAAGTATGCTGGAGAGGAACACCAGCATCACAATTACTGCAGGGTCTCCCAAGCTGAAGACTGTATGGAAGATGATACTCACTTGAAGTTCTGTCATATTTGTAGAAGTCCTGTTGCTTTGTGGTCACTACTTTTAGTTTGTGACAGTGATTTGAAAGCACTTTTAAGTTCATGAATTTATCCTTTATTAACTAAGTGTATGAATTAGACTGCTCACAAAACCAGATTTCCTTGTGATTTTATTTGCTTTGAGTATTAACTGCAAGCTGGGCCTACTTAGCAAAGTTATATTTTCCCTTTGCAGATGTTTAATTGTAGAACATTATCTTAAATGCATATTAAATACTGATCCGTGTATACATATCCCAAAAGGGAGTAAAAGCACATTATTAATTTGGTAGAAATTATAAAATTACATAAGGTATTGTTAGCCTTTTCTCTCAAGTAGAATATAAGACAAATGAACAGATTTTAACATAACAAACTTACAGACATAGCAAATATTTAAAATTTTCATCCATTTGCAACACATACTTTTAGTAATGGAGCCCAGGTGGGTATAGAATACACACCAAAGAATAACCAAAAAATGATTTCAGTGTGAACTGACTTCAGGTTTATGGTTGCATCCTCTCATATCCTTAATAAAAAGTAATCTTTTTTCAGTGAATGAAAACTTTTGATTTTTACAAAATCAATAGCAGTGTTGCAGAAGATCACAAAATTCTCTCTCTTGTGAATTTAGAAAAATTCTGTGAGCTTACCATTTCTGTATAAATATAGATTTTTGATGGCTAGGGAAAAATCAGAAGGTAAGACAAATGGATTTGCAACACTGACAATCAAACAAAAAAGCAAGGTACTTTAAAATAATTCCAATAGTAGGTGATATGCACATTTCATTGTGCAATGTTTATGGGTTTGTCTGAGATTTTAAGATTTATCAGTTCTAAAAGCCCAGAGTCAAGGGAATGGTTTCTCCCCTTTCACTTTCAAAGATTCCCTGTAAAGTCCACTTTTTCATGAACGGTCAGTCAGCATAGTCTCTATTGCTGAGAAATCAGTGTTATTTACTTATTCCCTAATGTCACTCAAAATAATGACTCAAAAGAGTAACTCAAAATGAAAGAAAATACAACCTATATGGATAACAGAAAGCTGTTAAAACTTGGAGAAGTAAATTTTTTAAGTTTTATTCCTCCCAGTGCAGTACTATAACATAATAACTCTTTGCAAATTACCAAAATGCAGGCGATCATTTGAGAATGACTAAGTGTGTCCCCTTAAAGTGAAGGGAAAAGAATTACAATAAGAGCAACAAAAAAGATAATTTTACAGATCTTTAAAATAATAGTTACTTACATTTTGTAGTTTGCCCAGGGTTTCGACTTAAAATGCCTTCCTAGGGTAAATATTTTACCCTATTTTACAGGTGAAACTGAAATAAAAGAGAGTATAATTTGTCCAAGTTCACATGATTTCAAAATGCATTAAGAACTGAAAATTAAACAGGTAAAACAGAGTTGAAGTTAATGGAAAAGAATTATTCAAACTAGACATATTTAAATTCCTAGGCCCAGATAAATTACATCTTGGGCAACTAAATTATCATTCAAAGTCTTTAGATAATTATTAATTGCCATTTTGAGCATCTGTGAATCAGGACGGTATCTGGAGACTAGAAATATTTAAGAAATATTTTAAAGCAACACTCGAGAAAGAATTTCCCCATTAATTATAGAAACTTATGTTCTTAGAAAACTTATTTTATGTTCTTATTTTGTGCTGGATTATGAAAAATTAATGTCAATGAGGCAAGAATCTCAAAAATCCAGAGTACTTAGAAAATAAACTTCTTTATAAGTAACAAGTTAGCTCAGATAAATCTAACTTATTTCTAAATTATCAAAAATAAGAACAAGAAAGTGAAATGGTAAGAATACATTTACTTTGATAATTTTTCTTATTGTTATTTCATCCTAAATGAAGAAAACACACAGGTATAAATTATCATTCGAATTAGTCCACTAGGTGGTGTTCTAAAGATTGGAGGACATCTTGGTGAGAAGATCCTGAAAGATGGTCTCGATGTATTATTACATAGCTTTGATTTTTAAATTGCTATAATCATCAAAAATAAACACTCTATCTGATTACGAATCATGTGATTCATAAACTTGCAATGGGACCAGGAAAAAATGTTCTTAGAAAGACTGACTCTGGACAGAATAAAAATAAACCTTTATATTCTCTGCCTTTAGCAAATAGAGAGGATTGGATGAGAAAGCCCTGCCTAAGACTTTATACATAATCAAATAACCCAGTAATTTCATGGCATTGCTTGTGCTTTGAGTCGTGACAGACCTGATATTCATGGATAGGTACTTTAACAGCTGTATGGCACTGGTCGAATCATTAAAATACTTTCCTACCAGCTTATAAACAACTGCATGCTGACCTCCCACCCCCTGCCCATACCCTCCTACAGCCTAATCATCCTCATATCCTCCTCTAGTACTTCTCTCATCTTCAACTAGCAATATTGACTCAGTATGAAATCTCTGGCATTGCTTCTATCTGGTTGTTAAATATTTTTAATAGTGCCCCTACATAGGGATCCAGAGTCGATAGGTTTAATAGCAGTTCCTTTAAATATGCAAAGGTTGGAAAAAGCCAAGGAAGAGTGATCTAAGGTCTCAGAACTAAAGAGGCCCTGAGTAACAATTTTTGGCATAAGGAATGAGAGCTAGAAGAAAAATGTACCCAATGAAAACCTCCCAATTGGCACAGTGATGGAGAAAGTTGAAAGATAATTATGCTACTAGTCAGTTTTAATTTTCTTCCTGAATCATGAGATAATCCTCCACAGTTGCTCTCCAGAGAGTTTAAGGTCTGGTGTATTGTGATGTATTACAGGTGTTTGGGGGAATAGAAACAGGTGAAGCAAAGTTTCATGGCTGGAAAAATATGAAATCAGTGATAAGGGTAGAAACAATAATGTAAACTATAGTACAAAACTACATCATAAGAGAGAAGATCAGTGAACTTGAAGGCACAGCAATAGAAGCTATCCAAAATGAAACACAGAGAAAAAAAAGACAATTAAAGAACAATAAACAACTGTGAGACAACTTCAGATGGCCTAATAAACATGAAAAAAGCAATCTGAAGACATTATAGCCAAAAGTTTTCCAAATTTGATGAAAACTATAAACCCACGACTTCAAGAAACATAGCAAACACCAAGCACAAGAAACATGAAAAAAGCTATGTAAAAGTAAATCATAGTCTGAGAGCTCAAAAAGAGTAATAAAAAGACAATTTTAAAGTCACTCGCAGACAAAAAAGGGCATGATCCTTTTAGCAGGACAAAAAGTATGATAGCAGATTACTCATCAGAAAGAAATGGAGCAGAATTATCAAATTACTGAAAATAAAAAACAAACAAACAAACAAAAGACAACTAAAATTCTATTCCTAATAAGAATATCTTTCACAAATCACATTAAAAAGCAAAAAGAATTCATCTCCAGTAGGTACATTACCAAAAAAAAATTAAAAATTATCCTACAGGCAGAATGAAGATGATATCAGATAGTGATATGGATCTACACAAATAAAGAAAGAGCACCAGAAATAGTAACTGTGTGAGCAAATATTTTAAAACTTACTCATTATTTAAATATATTTAAAAGACTATGGACTGTTTAAACAAAAATAATGTAGTATGGAACTGTAATATATCTATAAAAGTAAAATGCATGACCATGGTAGCACAAATGCCAGGAGAAGAAAATCAGAAAGGCATTGCTGAAACAATCTTACAAGATGCATGAAATTATACAGCACCACTTAAAGGTAGATTATGATGAGCTATAGATGTATACTATAAACTCTAAAAATAAAATTGCTAAAATAATCAAACAAAGTTACAGCTAGTAAGCCATCAAAGAAAATGAAATGGGACCATAAAAATATATTCAATCAATTCAAAAGAAGGCAGAAAAGGTGAAAAGAAGGAACAAAAAGACAAATAGAAAACAATTAGTGTGATGATAGATTTAAACTCAACCATATCAGTAACCACATCAACTATAACTGGTCTAAATGTCCATATCATAAGACAAAGATTATTATATTGAATAAAAAAGCGAGACTTAACTACATGCTTCCTACAAAAAACACACTTCAAATATGAAGATAGAAATAGGCTAAAAGTAAAAAGATAGTATATGATATACCATGCTGGAAGTTATTTAAAGAAAGCTGGAATGGCTATATTTATATGAAATCATGTAAATTTTAGAGCAAAGAATACAAGTAGCAATGAAAAAGTTTATTTTATAATGATAAAGCATCAATTCATTAAAAGGGCATAATAATCCAAAGTGTTTATATAACTAACAACAACTTACAAATCTATAATTCAAGAACTTCATACAGCTGTATGAAGAATATACAAATCCACAATTATATCCAGATATTCCTTTCTCATTAATTGATAGGACAAGCAGATAAAAATCCAATAAAAATATAGACTTTATCAATACTCAACCAACTTGTCCTAATTGATATTTTTAGAGCACTCCACCCACAAAATGCAGAATACATTCTTCTCACATGCACACAGAACATTTATCATAATAGACACATTCTAAACCAAAAAACAAGTCTCAATAAACTTAAAAAAGTTCAAGTTATAAAAATATATTATCAACACAAATGAGTTAAATTATAAATCATTAACAGAAAGATATATGGAAAATCCTCAAATACTTAGAATCAAATTACACACTTCTAAATTACCTATGAGTCAAAAAAAAATCAAAATGAAAATTAGAATTCTGAACTGAATTAAAATGAAAACATATCAAAATTAGTCAGATGCTACTACAGTAGTACTTAGAAATCTATAGTACCTATTGCCTATATTTGGAAAGAAAAATGGTCTCAAACCAACAATCTAAGCTTCCACCTTAAGAAACTAGCAAAAGAAGAGCAAATTAAATTCACAGTAAGTGGAAGGAAGGAAATAATAATGATCAGAGTGGAAATCAATTAAATAGAAAAGTGAAAAACAATAAAACAAATGGTTATTTGAGAAGATCAATTAGGTTGACAACTTTAGATAAATGTGAAAAAAGAGAAAAAACAAAAATTTCTAATATCAATAATGAGAGAGGTTATATCACCAAAGATTCTGCAGATAATGAAAAGATAGTAAGGTAACATTTTGAACAATCTTATGCAAATAAATTCAGCAATGTAGAGTAAATGGACAAATTCCATGAAAGACAAACTACCAAACTATACTCAAGAATAAATAGCCTGAAAGCATTAGGTCTATTAACAAAATTGGGTTTATAGGTTAAAGAACTTCTGCAAAGAAAACTCCGGGTACACTTGACTTTATTGGAGAATTCTGTTAAAAATTTAAAAAAGAAATAATACCAATTCTACAAAGACTTTTTTCATAAAACTGAAAAGGCAAGAATGTTTTCTGACTTGTTCTATGGGGCCAGCATTATCTTAATGCCAAATAAAGGCATTATTTAAAAATAAAAAAACTATATCCCAAAATTCCTTATGAACATGAAAGTCAAAATTCTAATCAACATTTAGAAAACCAAACTGAAGAAGATATAAATTTTTTTTTTTTTTTTTTTTTTTTTTTTTTTTTTTTTTTTTTTTGAGACGGAATCTCGCTCTGTCCCCCAGGCTGGAGTGCAGTGGCCGGATCTCAACTCACTGCAAGCTCCACCTCCCGGGTTCACACCATTCTCCTGCCTCAACCTCCCAAGTAGCTGGGACTACAGGCGCCCGCTACCACCCCTGGCTAGTTTTTTTTGTATTTTTTAGTAGAGACGGGGTTTCACCGTGTTAGCCAGGATGGTCTTGATCTCCTGACCTCGTGATCCACCCACCTCGGCCTCCCAAAGTGCTGGGATTACAGGCTTGAGCCACTGTGCCCGGCCGAAGAAGATATAAAATTGATGTCATGACAAAGTATGATCTTATCCCAAGAATGTAAAGTCGGTTTAACATTAGAAAATCAATCAATATAAATTACCATATCACCAAACTAAAAAAGAAAAACCATATATATATCTCTCAAGAAACACTAAAACGATTTTACAAAATCTAGCATCGATTCATGATAAGAACGTTCATCAAACTAGGAATAGAAGGGAACTACATCAACCTGACAAATACTCACAACTAATATTTTATTTGTATGTTAACGTCACGAGAAAAAACTGAATTATTTTCCCTTAAGGAACAAGACAAGGCTTTTCACCCTCACAGCTTCTGTTCCGCATTGTAGCAGAGGTCATAGCCAGTACAATAAGCAAACGATGAAACAGAATGCATCCAAGTAGAAAAGAGAAAAGTAAAACTGTCTTTATCCAAAGACGACATGATTATCTCTGCAGAAAATCTGGTGGAATCTACAAAAAAAAATTACTAGAATTAGTAAGTGAATTTAACAAAATGTCAATAAACAAAACTGAATTGTGCATGGTGGCTCACACCTATAATCCCAGGATTTTGGGAGGCCAAGACAGGAGGACTGCTTGAGCTCAGAAGTTCAAGACCAGCCTGGGCAACATAGTGAGACCTTGTCTCTCCAAAAAAACAAAAAAATTAGCCAGGCCTGGTGGCAAGGAACTGTAGTCTCAGCTACGTGGATGGGACAGTGAGGAGGAGGGATTGCTTGAGCCCAGAAGGTCAAGGCTGCAGTGAATCCTGTTCGCACCACTGCACTCCAGCCCAGGCAACAGAGTGAAACCCTGTCTCAAAAAAAATAATAATAACAAAAATAAATTGCTTTCTATATACTGGCATGAAAACTCAAATACTGAAATTAAAAAGTAGTGCTATTTATATAGCATCAAAATATATTAAATAATCAGGGATGGAACTTATAAAAAATATGAAACACTAAAAACTTTAAACGATACTGAGAGAAATTAAGGAAGACCTAAACAAAGGAAATATAGGAAATATATATTGAATTTGTGTGTTGACGTACTCAATGTCATTTCTCTCAAATTGATTAATAGGTTTGATATGTTCCCAATAAAATCCCAGCAACGTAGAAATTGGCAAACACATTCTAAAATTCATATGAGAACACTAAAGACTCAGGGGAGCCAAAACAATTTGGAAAAAGAAAAAAGTTGGAGAATTAACAGTCTCATTTCAAAACTTATTATAAAGCTACAATAATCAAAATAGTGGGATTAATATAAAGGTAGACAAATGCATCTGTGAAACAGAATGGAAAGTACAGAAACAGACTCACCCATATAGGGGCAGTTGATTTTTCACAAAGATGCAAAACAAGTCAGTGAAGAAACGACAGTCTTTTTGACAAATGATGCTGGGAAAATTGATGTCCATTCACACACACACACTGGAAAGAATTCATACCCCAACCACATACAAATGTACGAAAAAATCATTCAACAGGGATCTGTAAAAATCTCCCAGGAGAAAACAAAAGTTTTCTAGATACCACAAAGATTTTCTAGATTTTCTAGGCAAAGATTTTCTAGATACCACATCAAAAGCACAATCCATGTAAGAACAAACTGCACTTCCTCAAAATCAAAAATTTTGCTCTTCAAAAAATACTGTAAAGAGAATAAATAGAAGCCACATCTTAGGAAAAAAAATTACAAATTGTACTTCTTTTAAGGGACTTGTATTTAGAATTTATAAAGAATCATACATTGTTGGTGTGGCAGGCCAATTCTCCCTGGCTATCACACAGATGGGCCTGTGTGACAGTCACACAGATGGGCCTGCATGACAGTCACACAGACAGGCCTGCATAGCACCCCAGTTACACAGACAAATTTCCACAGTGCTGCCTTCACATTGAGCAAATAGTTAAACCTAGGGAAATAGGTGCCCAGACATCAAAGCTAGAAAAGAAACATATGGTCAGTAGGAGGCTTGCATGGGCTTCTCCCTTGCTGGAGCAAGCCAAAATAATAAACAGTTTTACATTCCTAGTGCCAGGACCTGTCTTGGGTCAAGAAAATCTGAGACAAGTCAAGGTAACAGAGGCAGCTGTTTGAATAGAATCATTGGAGAGTCTCAGGCAGCTCTCCAGACCAAGCTGTAAAGGAGATAAGATAGAAATAATCACTCCTGTACCACAGTAGGCAGGCCTTGAAAGTACTGGGGCCCTTTTAATCGGACTTAGCAAACATTTTTTGCCTCTGACCTTCTAGTTGGAACAAAATTAGTTACCAAAAGACTTAGGCAAATGCTATGCTGTAGGCACATAACTCCAATCTATATAAGGACTAAGAAAATTGTAACACTTTGAGTTGGTCTGGTGGAATTACCTCCGGCCTTCTTGCTGTATCCAGTTACAGTAATAAATTCCCTTCTTCCTAGTTTGTTTGTGTCTCATTGTTGGGACTTGAGAAAACGCAGCCGGACCCGGCTTTGTTCCAGGAACACTAGTAGGAATGTAAAATGGTGTAACTGCTCTGAAAAACAATTTGACAGGTTCTTAAACAAGTACACAAACACTACCATATGATCCAGCTATTCCACTCCTAGGTATTTTATCAAGAGAAAAGAAAGCATATGTCTACACAAACACCATACATTGATGTTCATAACAAATTAATTTATGATAATCAAAAGCTGGAAACAACCCAGCTGTCCATCAACAGGTGTATAAATAAACAAACTAGTATATCTGCACAATGGAATTCTCCTCATTAATGAAAATGAACCCACTACATTCAATAGTACTTGATTCCTACTGCAAAATGAGTGAATCTCAATATAAGTATGCTGAGTGAAGAAAAACAATTTAAAAAGAGTACATACTGTATGGTTGCTTCCTATAAAATTCTAGAAAATGAGAAGATAGAATATAGAGACAGAAAGCAGATTAGTCATTGCCTGGAGTTAGGGGTGAGGGAAGGAGAGATGACAGGACAAGATTGCAAAGGGATATGATGGCTATCTTCATTATCTTGATTGTGGTGATAGTTTTAAGGGTGTGCATTTACATCAAAACTTATGAAATTGTACCCTTTAAATATGCACAGCTCATCTTCTGTCAATTATATTTTAATAAACCATTTTTATAATCTAAAATCTACTTCTCAAATACTGCCTTCTCATTTAGTGGGACTTTGCCCCATACACCCTCCTCATCACATGCTTCTCACATCAGAGTTAGTAAATACTACATATGAACAAGAAGAGGAGTTATGCAACTGGGAAGCACTTGGACACTCATCTCTAAAAAGGGTGAAGACCAATAATCTACCACAACCATATCTCAGTGGGTATATACAAAATTCCATTCAAGGTAAGCTCACACACATTATACCTAACAAGTCTGGATGGAGACATAGCTTCAGAAAGACAGAATAGGCCAAGAAGAACCTAGATGCAAGGTGTTAATGAGAAAACCAAAGGCAATGACCAACATGAAAACTGGAGCCAACAAGAGTCATGCAAAAAAGACAGATCCAAGTCTACTGAATGGGGCTCGGTCTACTTACATTAGTATTACAGTGTCTGCAAATTTACCTTAAAATACTTCATCAAGTTCATCATGATATTATGAATTTATGCCTTAAATCTAGAGGCAGCCAGTTGCGCTGAGAATTCAGACTTTAGGGAAGATAAGCAGGCATTCTATTAGAAGTGCCATGCTCCATGGTACTGGTACCAAAACAGATATATAGACCAATGGAACAGAACAGAGACCTCAGAAATAACACACACATGTAAAACCATCTGATCTTCAACAAACCTGACAAAAACAAGCAATGGGGAAAAGATTCCCTGTTTAATAAATGGTGCTGGGAAAACTGGCTAACCATTGGCAGAAAACAGAAACTTGACCCCTTCTTTACACATTATACAAAAATTTACTCAAGATGGATTAAAGACTTAAATGTAAAACTCAAAACCATAGAAACCCTAGAAGAAAACCTAGGCAATATCATTCAGGACATAGGCATGGGCAAAGACTTCATGACTAAAACACCAAAAGTAATTGCAACAAAAGCCAAAATTGAAAAATGGGATCTAATTAAACTAAAGAGCTTCTGCACAGCAAAAGAAACTATCATCGGAGTGAACAGGCAACCTACAGAATGGGAGAAAAATTTTGCATCTACCTATCTGACAAAGGTCTAATATCCAGAATCTACAAGGAACTTAAATAAATTTACAAGAAAAAAACCAACCCCATCAAAAAGTGGGCAAAGGATATGAATAGACATTTCTCAAAAGAAGACATTTATGTGGCCAATAAACATATGAAAAAAAAAGCTCATCATCACTGGTCACTAAAGAAATGCAAATCAAAACTACAGTGAGATACCATCTCCAGTCAGAATGGCGATTATTAAAAAGTCAGGAAACAATAGATGCTGGCAAGGCTGTGAAGAAATAGGAACACATTTACACTGTTGGTGGGAGTATAAATTAGTTCAACCATTGTGGAAGATCGTGTGGCAATTCCTCAAGAATCTAGAACCAGAAATACCATTTGACCCAGCAATCCTATTACTGGGTATATACCCAAAGGATTATAAATCATTCTACTATAACGACACATGCACCCTTATGTTTATTGCAGTACTATTCACAATAGCAAAGACTTGGAACCTACCCAAATGTCCATCAAAGATAGACTGGATAAAGAAAATGTGGCACATGTACACCATGGAATACTATGCAGCCATAAAAAAGAATGAGCTCAGGCCCTTTGCAGGGACATGGATGAAGATGGAAGCCATCATTCTCAGTAAACTAACACAGGAACAGAAAACCAAACACCACGTGTTCTCACTTATAAGTGAGAGTTGAACAATGAGAACACATGGACACAAGGAAGGGAGAAACCTACACTGGGGCCTGTTGTGGGGTGGGGGACAAGGGGAGGGAGAGCATTAGGACAAATACGTAATGCATGCAGGGCTTAAAACCCAGATGATGAGTTGATAGGTGAAGTAAACCACCACGGCACACGTATACCTGTATAAAAAACCTACACATTCTGTACATGTACCCCGGAACTTAAAGTAAAATAAAAATAATAATCATCATCATCACACACAAAAAAAGAAATGCCATGTTTCAGCAGTGACTACTACAAATGGTTCTTGATTAATATCAGACTGATCAATTGTAATGATTACCATATCTTGATTAATATCAAACACTTTGCACATTAGCATAGCAAGTGTCATAAACGGGTTTTGATTGGTGAAACTAGTGGCTTGTCTTACTGGTGAAATGCCGTCATGAATCTTAGTAATGGCTCTCATTGGCGAAATAACCAAGTGTTACAGACATGTGGCTTGGTTAAAGTTTTAGAGACACTCTGCCCTTCCTTGAGGAGGAAACAGAACCCCACAAAACTTCTATCCTTACGGTCTTGGAGACAACACCCACGTCTTGCTCTCCAAGGGGCCCTATTTCAGCCATTAATTAAGATGATTTCTCATTTTCTGATTCCAATTATGAGAGTATATAATTCCTTCTGAGAATGTAGCTGTGTCTGCCCTCAGTAAACTTTTCATGCAAGATGATGGTTGTGGCATCTAAATGCAGAGAGAACTGGGATTTCCTCAAATTTACATAATAGGTTGTGAAAATAGATTATGTCTGCTTTCTAATTAGTTTGTTTGATAAGTGAGGAATCCAGAAGCTATCACCCTAGAGTGGCATCAGTGCCAAGAGTTCTCTTATATTCCAGTTTCTTCAACCCTCTATGGATAGAACAACTGAAAATTACTACTTTCAAATCCCATTTTCTAGAGGGGAAGAAACTATGTTAGGCTTTTATTGTTCTAAGGACAGCAGCTTGCCAGAGGGCCGTTCACTCAGTTGACAAAGGAGTATTAGCACCTACCATGGGCTAGACACTGTGAATTAGTAGCTGGTTGGTCATCTGGGTTGGGGCCAGATAAGGCAGCGAAGGGCCACATCTCCAACAAGACCCTCCACTAGGGAAGAACAGGAAAGACAGAATGAAAAAGTAACTGTTATGCATGAGGAACTGTACATCAAAGAAACTATAGAAGAAAATTGAGACTCCTGATACCTACGAAACTGTGATTCTATCAGTGAAACTTGGCAATGGAATTCCTGTTGTTAATATCATATGGACTGTGATGTGATCTAGTATGCATATACCCTCATCCTGGCCAGTATTCCTACATCCACTAACAAAGATGATTCTTTAGATGGCTGTAGGTCCCTTGGGTTACTATGCCAAAGTTCCATCTTCAAAACATTTCTGACATTACATTATTTGCTCAAATCTTGGTGTATTTGAAAGTTTTCCATAACAAATTTTGTGTGGTTTTTTGGTTTGTTTGTTTTTGTTTTTGTTTTTTTGAGACGGAGTCTCAGTCTATTGCCCAGACTGGATGGAGTGCAGTGGCGAGATCTCAGCTCACTGCAATCTCCACCTCCCAGGTTCAAGCGATTCTCCTGCCTCAGCCTCCTGAGTAGCTGGGATTACAGGCAGCTGCCACCATGCCCGGCTAATTTTGTTGTATTTTTAGTAGAGATGGGGTTGGCAGGGCTGGTTTGAAACTCCTGACCTCAAGTGATCTGCCCACCTCAGCCTTCCAAAGTGCTAGGATTACAGGCATGAGCCACAGTGCCCAGCCCATAAGAAGGTATTTTTAAATGTTGGAATGCAAGAGGTTATCAGGCTTCACTTGAACTTTCCCAGAGATGAGAGACTACCACTGCATAAAGCTTACATTGAGCTGAAACTGAACTTCCTATAATGTCCACCAGTTGATCAAAGTCCTTTTTCTGTGACTTACATAAAAGTAATCTTCACACAAAAGTAAGTCGCTCAAAAAGAGAACCCTCCTGATAGGAAGACTGTTATTAATTTACTACCCCAAATGGGGACAAGTTTGAAAATAAAAAGTGGCACTAAAATAATTAAAATATTATAGCTTTGAAAGTTATATTTATTAATCAAATATCCATTTTTAATATATTGGGAGGTTTATTTAAAAGTTGTAACTCAACAGCATTTTTCAAAATAAGTTTCTGTCTAAAAAAGTAAAAATAACACATGTGGAACAGATGCTAAGCCAGATGAGACACTGGGAACCAGGCACGAATGGGGAATGACCCAGGTGAAATCAAGCATATGGTCATGCTTGTTATTATGTCTCATCATCACTATCTTTGTTCAGGTTAAACATCCCAGTTCTTTGAATTGTTCTAACTTCTTCAGTATCCAATTTATTTCATTTAACAATATCCACTTAAAACATGGAATCAAAA
Organism: Chlorocebus sabaeus; assembly: GCF_047675955.1. Taxonomy (NCBI): domain Eukaryota; kingdom Metazoa; phylum Chordata; class Mammalia; order Primates; family Cercopithecidae; genus Chlorocebus; species Chlorocebus sabaeus. The sequence continues at coordinate 68,343,415 of NC_132918.1, forward strand.
ATAAAACCCAATATTCCTGATGAGTTCTGACCAGTGCACATTACAATGAAGCCATCACCCCCATAAATCCAAACATCATATTCTCTTAGCACTCCCTTCATACTGCGGCAGCCTCCCCAACAGCTGCATCTGTACTGTTGGCTTTTATTCAGCTTGTAATCAACAGAAATATTTTGTCCCAAAGTGCTGCTAAACTCAGTCTTCCTCTTCATGAACATTCACAAAGAATTTTATTTTCTAAATCTAAATTCAGGAATTATATCTTGTTAGTTTCAAGTGATTATTGTAGACTCTTAATATAGTTTTTAATGAATAGCTTGTCATACAATATTATCTGTTCTTCTAATTTTTTGTCACATCCAAAATTTGTTAAGCAAATTATATATGTGTGTGTGTATATATATATCTTCCATATCTTACATATATAGGTGTATGTATGTATATATGTATGTATATATACACACATATTTATACACACACACACACCTATATATGTAAGATATGGAAGATATATATATATATATCTCTTTCACCCAAATTTTAAATGAAAATATTTAGCAGAACAGGGCCCAAGCTAGACTACCGCTAGGAACTGGTTGATCCATTTAGTAACCGCTCTTTAACCAGGTAAGGAACCACCTAACCATGCTTACACTGAGCCCATATTTCTACATCTAATCCCAAAGAACATTATGAGAGATATTAAACAAACCAGAGACTTCCCTTTGAATGGAAGATGATAGAATCCTGAAAGTAATTTTCCAAGCCATTTACCATGATAGACAATCTACCCTAACTGTCTTGTAAAGCAACCTGAAGCTTTTCCAATAGTGAAAGACACCAGCTGTACAGAGTTCACCACACAACCCAACAGCTCAGTTGTTAAGTGCTGCCTGGTGAAAGTACAACCCAGAAGCAAAAGAGGGAAGCACATGAAGTGTATTTTGGTAACCAAGTTCTCTGATTCAGTACAGATGTTACATCCTCCATGCTCTTCTGTGGAGCATCTTGGTCTCACCGATGGGCCAGTCTGAGTTTTTCCCATCCAAGGTTCACATTGAAGCTAAGTTGAAAGGCTGTGGCAGAGATCCACTGTGACTCAGTAAGAGGGTTTAACTTAAGCCAAGCGAGGACAAGCAGAGAACTAGGGCCAAGAGAAACCTCTGATGAGGTGTGGCAGAGTGTGACCTCAACTGCTAAAAACAGAAGAGAGGACATCATTAATCTCTATGACATATGTCAACAACAGCAATGAACATTCACTAAATAAAACTCAAAATGTCCAGAATCTGAATTACCCTGAAGACACCACAATAGTCTCCATAACAATTTTTTCAAAGCAAGGTACAACTGTTTGAATTCAGAGATTATGAAGGAAGTGTGATCCAGAGAAAATGTACATCTGGTCTGAAATGAAGTTCCAGTTTCTTCACTTAAGTGTTAAGTGATTTAGAGTTTGTCACCTACTTTTCCCAAGCCTCAGCTTTATTACCTGTAAATGGAGTCCTTTGTTCATGCCATGCCATATTACAAAAAAGGATCTAAACCAACTAAAGGCAATTGTTACTCTACCAACCTCACAGAGTGGTCGTAGAGATCAATGTGAAAATACAAATAAAAGCGCCATATAAATATGTACTTTTATGATAATTAGTCATAATATTAAAATTTGATATTTTGTTAGTCTGATTAAATATTTATCTTAAAGGTTATGATAGAAAGATGATAATGATGAAGATAGATGGATGGATGGATAGATAGATAGATAGATGAAAGATGATAGACACAGATATATTTATAAGAGCAGAAAGCTATATTTACTACATTCTGTCATTGAAATTTTCTCATAGAATAACAAAAATTTGCACTTGGAATACAATTTTGCACCACAACATTATCTTACAGATGAGCAAATTTGAGTTTAGGTGTGTTAAAATGATCTGCTTAATGTCAAGTTAGAAAAAAAAAAACACTAAGGCTAAAAAAAAACAAATTGCACTCAGTCCTATGTTCATTTCACTACACTAGGATGCTAATTCTGTTAATAATGACAACATCAGAATATTCAGTTCAGATTGTCACTATTCAAAAGATAAACAAAACTATCACTTTTACAACACTGCCAAGATATATCACAGAACATATCTTGGTGTGAGATTGCATTAATGTGTAATTGTCTCTACCCTCCTTCTCTCTTCCATGGGCCAGAATGTGGCTTCATACTATTGAAAACAATGGTCTGGAAAGGCACTACCAATCCATCAGAGATGGCAAGTTAAATGGAGTTATTTACACCTCTTAGTTATATCGGAGAGATATTGGAATGAAAAACAGGTAACTTGAATTCTGGTTCAATTCCTGCAACTCCCTAGCCATGTCATATCAGGCAGGCAAGTTATGGGTATTTCCCCATTGGTAAAATGAGGATTCAGACTGTCTGACCCCTTTCCAGTTCAGATATCCTCTACTTCTACAACTAACATCTACAGCCAGCATAAATGAAAGGTAAAATAAATAAGATTATAACTGTTAAGGATAAAAGTGTGTTCTGAGAGAAAAGAAAATTATCTCAACAGGTACACTTGTGATTTGTGATATTGCCTTATTATTGAATCAGATAATTACCAATATAACAACAAATATAGCTTATATCAGTTAGAATGTGCCAAACATCTGTAACAAATCCCAAAGGACTCAAATACCCATAAGTTTATTCCTCTTTCACAAAAATGCCCAGGTGGCAAGTGTCTCTCCTCCACATGGTCATTCAGGGACCCAGGCTGATGGGGGATCTACATTTACAACTTCCAAGATCAACCTAGTTATTGCCTTTGCAGCTCATTGCAAGAGGGAAGAATATGTGTGGAAGGCACAGTCATCAACTTAGGGCTTGGCCCAGAAGTGGTACACCTCACTTCCTCCTGCATCCTGATGAAGAGAAATAACCCACGTCGCTATACATAACTTCAAGGAGGTTTGAAAAACTTAATCTTCAGTTGACCAGCCACATTTCAGGTACAACTCTATTACTATGACAAAAAAGAGAACAAATTTTGTTGGACAGCTAATAGACTCTGCCACATTGGATAGTTCATTTATCGAGTTTCAATATAGTCAGGCTTCAAATACAAAGACAGTTGATATAAACCTCATTCATAAAGCCATTTAGTTAGAAAACTGTTACTAGAACTTAGAAGCTATTAGTTTGCTTAAATATTAGAGAAACAAATCCTTTGAGTCCCTACTTTGAGTCCTTTTCACCTATGAACTCTGTAAACACCTGACAATCAGAAATGTATTCAATTTGATCCAAAGAAGCTGGATTTTGCTTTTAATTTGTTCTAGTAATCCACAGGAAGCAGGTCTTTTTGAATCAGAAGTAGAATCTATAGCTTTAAAAAGATGCTTTCCCCTAGTAGTTGAGGCAGAGCAATGAGCAATCCAACTGGCTAAGACTGAGTGATACTCAATAGAAGTATGTTCATCTGTTACACTTGGCAAGGTTGCTAACACACAGTGATGTTGTTTGTTATGTCTCTTCTTCAGCTCATAAGTTAAAAATAAAAAGGAAGACATAGGATAAAACAGAACCACCACCACTCCATTCCATCAGGTCCCTCTTCACTGAGACTCAGCTCTTCTACTTGCAAAATGCAGCAGATGGAATGTTAAATCTAAACTATAATGTCTCTTGCATTCCTAGCTGTCAAAACAAACCATGTGCCTCCTGCTTCTCAACTATAATTCACTAAAAGCAATGAGACTATTTCAGACACCAGAGCATGCACAACTAAGTCTATTTTGGGTGATCCTTTTTAAGTGTATGTGTTAGAAGATGAATGAGTGAACTCAAACAAGAAATAAGTGTCTTCACTCAATGAGGATTTATTGACATTTTAATTATGACTGCTGTATGACAAATACACTTAGTCCTACCAAGACCAGAAAGAAGAATTATTTCTCAGTCGTGATCTGTGCTAAACAATATATGTTGGGGTCATAATAGTCTTTGTTCATTGTTTAGATCAATGCTGCCTAATATAAATGTAATGCAAGTTACAAAAGTTGTAAAGGCAAGTTACAAATGTAATTTTAAATTTTCTAATGGCACATTTAAAAAGAGAAAAAGAAATAGGTGAGTTGATTTTAATAATGCATTTTCAACCCAATATATCCAAAATATTGTCTTTTCAACATGCAATCAATATAAAATATACTAAGAAGATATTTTATACTCTATTTTTCACATTAAGTCTTTGAAATCTGGTATATATTTTGCATTTACAGAACATCTCAATTTGAACTAGCCAAGGTTCAAGTGCTCATTAGCCACATGTGGCTAGTGGCTATCCTATTAGACAGTGCAGGTTTAGAATCTCTTAGAGGGCTGTTGTTATTTTTTTTCAGGACTTCGAGTTTATATGAAAATTAGAGTGATACGTGTGCTAAGCATCACAAAGTAAATATCTTAACCCTAAACTCTTCCCTTAGGCCCACAGTGATTAAAAATTCAGGCATCAAGTTAGAAGTTGCATAAATATTTTGAATAGAATCCGTGGCCAACCATACCAGAGGCCCTAAACTCTTAGCCCATACTTGCAGCCCAAATCTTGATTGTTGTTAATAGGTTCTAACTCCAGCAGCTAATCCACAAATCCTACAGAATGCTTTGTCTATAAATATATACAACTGAGTCTTTATCAGATGTGATTGAGTTTGGGTAAATCCCAAAATATGCCCAGTTCATGAGCTGGGTCAAAAAAAAGGCACTCAATGTTTGAAAAACAGGAAGTTAGGGGCCACCTTCTAGAAACTGAATGTCAGTCCTGGATGCTCTTCAGGGGCCAATTTCATCTTACAAATGTATGAGCTGGGTCATGAAAACCAGGGCAAAGTGGGTAAATTTCAATGGAAATACCCCAATTAAAGGTCTTCACATTGAAAATTTGAAAAACACTGTGCAAAATATCAGGTCTTGCAAGGCTTGTGGGCTGGACCACCTTTTTATGATCCCTGACAGAAGCTCATAATCACTTATAAGAAGGTTTCCCACACTGTACAAGGGAACATCAGCCAAGATTTAGGAAGAAACATAAAACTGCAAAAGAACCAATTTCTGTTTTAGTACCTCATTTTTGAACAATTTGAAAACCGAATAGCCTACTAATAATTTTCCAGTCTTCTTTACAGTATTTCATGTGTAAATAGTAGTAAATAGATTTGACAAGTGCTGGATTGTGTAACTGACTAAATAAACTCAGTTATAATTTTTTAAGAGAGCCACTTCACACAGATCTCACCTAAATTAAGCAGTGCCAATAAATGCAAGCTGAAAACCAGCACCTTGTCCAGAAGGCTTACAAATGATCCTTTTGCACATGAGTCATGAGCTATTTCTTCAGCAGAGTGTAATTTTGGTAATGCAAGCAAGATGTTCTTGTGAAGAAATGACTTTATATAAGTATTCAAAAACATCATACAAAGAATACAATGGATCTGCAGACAAGAATCATGTTTATTCAGCCCATGGCTTCCTTGGAAACAATATTATCAGTATTATGAGCATCACTGAAGAAACTAACAGGAAGCATCTTGAGTGCTTATAAAGATACATGCCCATGTAGCCAAAAAGCATTTGTGTTATTCTTCCTGTGAAACTAACTGGGAAGTGATGTAAAGCAAATTTATTTAATCTTTAATATAGAAAAGTTCATTCTATAACAAATGTAATTTGTTATAACAAATCTATTCTATAACAAAAGTAATTTATTATAGAATCTCTAATATAAAAACAAAACTTTCTCCAAAAATTTACAAGCAAAAATTGTACCAGAAGGATCCTCCAATTCCCTGAAAGTATCTGATTTGAGGCCCTGAAGTCCATAATTTTTCTGACACAATTTAATCTTCCTGTGCCTCAGTTTCCTCGCTGTAACAGTGAGCGTACAAACACCTACCTCAAAGGTTTCTTATGAAGATTGCAAAAATCCAGGTTAAGTGCTGAGAAGACCTGACACGTAGAGAGCCATCGGTAAATATCATATATTATTTTTATAATTAAAGATTATGCAACACAGAGAATAGAGCAGCCCAGACAGAAGTTACACAAACATATAGCCTAGCACCTCTGGCTCTAGACTCTCTATGGGCTCTAAATGCTCACAGTAGAAGTATTGAGTTTTGGTAATAGATACCCATTTCAGCAACGAAGTCCCCTATCTCAGGGGCCCCCAGCCCCTCGGCCACAGATCAGTATGGGTCTGTGACCTGTTATGAGCTGGGCTGCATAACAGGAGGTGAGCAAGGACAAGCAAAGATTCACCTGTATTTATAGCTGCTCCCTATCACTGGCATTACTGCCTGAGCTCCACCATCTGTCAGATCAGCTGTGGCATTAGATTCTTATAGGAGCACGAACCCTATTGTGAACTGTGCATGCGAGGGATCTAGGCTGCGTGCTCCTTTTCAGAATCTAATGCCTGATGATCTGTCATTTTCTCCCATCACCTCCAGATGGGACCATACAGTTGCAGGAAAACAAGTTCAGGGCTCCCATTGATTCTACATTATGATGAGTTATATAATTATTTCATTATATAGTACAATGTAATCATAATAGAAATAAAGTGCACAATACATATAATGCACTTGAATCATCCCAAAACCATCCCCCTCTCCAGTCCATGGAAAAATTGCCTTCCATGAAACCGGTCTCTGGTGCCAAACAGGTTGGGGACCACTGCTCTATCTTATGTAATACTTTGGTTACGCAAAGTTAATCTCAGGAAAGAAAATTAGACTGTACCTTTGCCAGATATGATTGGGTGCAGGAAAACCCAAACATGTGCCCCAAAGAAAAAGAAATATATAGGGATCCAGTTTCTAGAAACCAAAGAACACTATTTTGATGCAGGTAGACTATAGTTAAACAACAATCAAAAACAAACAAACAAAGAAAAGAAATAAAAAACCTATCTACCATTGAGACAAATGGCCACAGGAGTGATGCTAAGAGAATAAATGAAACATTCTAGCTTCATCTTGGGCAGTCCAGGCGTAAGCAGCTGGGGCATGGCAGGAGCACGATTTCTGAACAACTATAGCTGAGATTATTAGCACTCACCCATATCCGAGTTCTCCCATGCTCTGGCAGTTAGATGTGTCCATGTGACTGGATTCTGACTGACAGAACGTGGGACAGAATTGATATGAGTCACTTACAGCCTACCTCCTAAAACATGCTGTGTGATCTTCCATATCCTCACTCTCCTCGAGGAAGCTTAGAACTCTGAGATGATAGAGGCAAACAATAGAAGTTCATATTCCTGAGTTACTACTTGGAGAAGAATATGAATGAGAAATAAACTTTCATTGTGGTAAGCCACTGAAACTGGGCATTGTTGGTTATAGCAGCTAGTGTTACCTTTTACCACTCATTTACTTTTGTGGTGATTTAAACTCTACTTGGATTCCTGCTTGTAAATTCTTTTGTTCATATCATCACATTGCTTTTTTCTAAACTTCAGCTTACAGACCCAATGAAGGAATGATGAACGACATGAACTGGTGTCCCACTGGACTTAAACTGATGTAGTTTACTTTCTAATGACACTCAGACTGGTACACTCTCATTTTAAAGGGCTCTTTGCCTTAGTGATTGTTAAGCTCTTTAAAGTCTCTTCCCTCCCTCTCCTCATTCAGTTCACCGTCAACTCCCATCTGGGCCATGGAAATTAGTTTCTAGTTGGTGTTCCATTCTCCACATGATAGTCAGAATTACATTCCTACCTAAAACCCCCAAATGGCTTACCCTGGTTTATCAGACTCTAAATCCTAGAACATGGCCTAAAAGGACCTCCACGATCTGGCTCCTGCAGGCTCCAAAATCATCTCTCTCTACTTTCCCTTTCAGTTATTGTGCTCCACCACTCTGGGCTTAATTCAGTCCCTTGAATGTAATGCATTTGTTCCCATTTCAAGACATTGAAGTACCTTTCTTCTCCAATGTCACCACCTACAAGGAGTCTTCCTTGGCTACTCCAGCTAAATTAGGGCCCTCAAAGACAATGTGCATCACATTATCATATTTTCTTCAGAGCATATATCAGTATCTAAAGCAATCTGTTACTTTTTTATGTCTGAATGTCCCACCTCACCCCATTGACAGCAAAATATAAGTTCTACACAACTTTGTCTTGCTCTCAGCTGTCAACCAACACTTAGACCAGTACCTGGTACATAGCACATCCTCAAAAGAATGTATGTTAACAGACTGATGAAAGCCATCAACACCCCTTCCCCAAATGCCTTCACTCACAAAATAGTTTGCATATTATTTCATAGGATTAGGAAACCCCTAAAAGCCTGCATGTACTGTCTAGGAATCCATGAGTTCTAAGTCAATGAACTTAAATATTAAATGGATAGATCAGAAAGTCAGGTTAGTTCAAATCAAATTTCAGCTAGAAGTTTGAGAATCTTTAGTCAGTATCTACATTTTCTAAATATTATTGATTTGCTGTATAATTGTTCCATATCATTAGAGTGGAATACCACACTCTATTTTTGAATGGGGTATTAAAGTCCTCAATTATTATTGTTGAATTATCTATTTCTCTTTACAATTCTGTCCATCTTCATTTTGTGTAATTTTGGGACTCTGCTGTTAGATGCATATATGTTTACAATTGTTACATTTTCCAGAAAACCTTTTTATAGCTCTTCTATTATTATAAAATATCCCTAATGCAGGGAACTAGTATAGTCTTTGTCTAGCCCACTTAGTATAAATATTCATAAATATTCATATTTGATACCTCATACTTCAAATTGTTTTCACACTTCAGTCACTGGAGTCTGAAAGAGCAAGTCACCTTCATTTGCCCTGTGTGATGAGGACAGACCAGCTCCCAGTCCAAGAACATCACAGTTGTCTACTCCATCCCCCATGTGTTCCAACACTGCATGGCCCACAAACATGCAGAATCCCAGGTACAAGAAATCACTGTCTGCCTCCCCACTAAGCAATTGCAGATGAGCTGGGCAGGGCTGGGAACTGCTGTCTCCCACCAAGACCTCCCACCAAGATTTTAGCCTCACAACAACTTATGATGAGGTGTTTGTTTGGACTTAACAAACAAACAAAAGTAATCCTTTTGGCTTTCTCCTAGATGATGTCAGCTATACTGAAAGACCAGCAGTTGTCGGCATGAACTCATGAGATCAGAGCTGGAGGTTTCAGATTACTTTCTGTAGAACCCTAAGGGTCTACAAAGATGTTCCACAAAGCTTGGATTCAAATTTAATTTTTAAATATATATATATATATTCATTTATTTTTAAATTGTAATAAAATCAGTATGTGCATTTAAATGTCGTATCAAATTGAAACACTCTAGAGACTGCATTAATTGTGTAACTACAAAAATTTGATTTTATACAAATCCTGGTATTAAAAGATCTAGTTCAATTAGACATCTTATAACTGTATCAGTGATTACAGAGGTTGCAGCTCTGCAGTGGCCCTTTTTTTATTCAAGCTTATACATGTCTACAACATATACAATTATTAAATTGACTGCATGAGTATTAAATATGTGTGAGTCAGAATTGTCTTGATCTGTGCAACCAAAAGAAAATAGAGAAACAAATTGGATACTGTAATTGTCATTCATAACCCTCGATTTCATATATTCTTTAGAACAGTACTGTGATTTTCCTTTATTAACTTTTACTGTTATATTTGTGAATTTAGAAAATATAATTATGCTAATAAGGTATTGGAGTTATCTATTTTATACTCAACATCTAATCTCTGTTTTGACAAAGCCCAGTATTTACAGCTGTCTACCTCCAGTATGACATGGGGATGAGGGGTTTGGGTATATTCATTGTATATTGCTTCACTATAAATTACTACAAACTTAGTAACTAAAAACAATATCCATTTATGATCTCATGGTTTCTACAGGTTAGAAGTCGGCACAGAGTAACTGGGTTCTCTGCTCAGTCTTACAGGTGAAATCAAGGTTTTTTCTGGAACATGATGCCATCTCTGGCACATTGTCCTCTTCTAACTCCATTCAGGCTATTGACAGAATTCAGTTTCCTATGACTTGCATTGGTTTTCTGTTGCTTCATATAAGTTATCATTTAGTGGCTTAAAACAACACCCATTGATTAGTTCACAGTTCTACATCAGAACTGGGCATGGCGTGGCTGGATTCTTTCCTCAGTGTTGTATGTGCTGAAATCTAGATGTCAGCCACACTAAACTCCTTTCTAGAGTGTCTGGGAAATAATCTGCTTCTACACTCACCAAAATTGTTGGAAGAATTCAGTTCCTGTGTAGCTAGCTGGCTGTCAAGGACTGCTCTCAGTTCCTACAGAACACTCTCAGATCCTTGCCATAGGACAATAACCCCTGCTATCTCCAAATCGAGTAGCTTAGCATCTCTCCAGTGTGCTTAATCTCTCCAGTGTGCTATGAGTCTTATATAAGATAATCACCATTTGCCATATAACATAATCTAGACAAGGGAATGATTGTCCTGTCATATTCATCATATTCACAGGTTCCACCCTGACTCAACGATAAGATATTATACAAGATATGCTTACCATGGGGTGCGAATCTTAGGGGCCATCTTAGAATTTTACAACCACAGGTGGCAAAGGGAGTCATCTCCTTAGCTCCAGAGTGAACTTTACTTTATACATGCCAATCAAGATGATCCCTTGGCAGTAATTTCTTTAAAGCTAACATGTGACCCAGATGTACACAATGAAACATAAAGTGATGTCTGCTGGGGAACTTCTGGGAAACATTCCTCCCTCATAAGATAAGACCACCCCAACTCCAGCTGAAGGTTTTGCAGCCTAAATGGGATGCCTGGAACCACTGCTGCCATCTTGCTTCCAGCCTGAGGACACATGTGTCACGCAGAGGAAGAAAGAACCAGGACAGAGCCATGTAGAAGTGTGACTGGAGCCCTGATGCTCCATGCTGAAGTTCATATCACCTCTGGACTTCCTGGTAGGTGAGATTTTTAATTCCCCTCATTAGCCAAGCCAGCTTGAATCAGGGTTTTATTATTTGCAGCTCAAGCCATTCTGTGAATAAAGGACACTATATAAGTTTTCATTTATATTTAAAAAAAAAAAAAAAAGACTCCAGCTGCTAGAGAAAAGTTTTAAACTCATAGATCTACTGGATACAGTCATATAGACCTAGGATTCCAACTTAGCTTCCAACCTTAATGAGATAAAATACTAATATTTTATCTATAAGATCAGGAAAAGTAAGTATTACCTTTATGGATCATTATAAGGATTCAATGAAGTTGCACACATGTAGCAAAAGATTTAAAGGAAAACACTAGACTTGTTTCAAACAGCTGATTATGACCTGGAATTAGGGAGGGAAGATGGAAGGGGAGGACAGAAAGTGGGGGATGTGTGTCATGGAGTAGAGAGAACAAGATAGGAGGTGAGCTCTGTCTGAGGAATTGGTGCTCTGGGCATGTCCGCCTCCCCTGACCCTGATTGGTATCTGAGCTTTAGGGAGGGCGGGGCTGCAAGCATATTGAAGTGTGGGACTTAAACACATACACACTTTGCACAGTGTGTGGTCAAATGGTAGGAGGTGGCAGGAACCACCATGGTAGAAGAAAAGCCCTTTTTAGAGGAAATTCTTTCTCTCTGGAAAGAAATAAAGACGCCAACGTTGTAAGAAGTACTCCTGAAATACTCTCTAGTGCTGGAACTAGACAGCAGGCTTTAAAGGAGCCAGAAGTGTCATTAAAGCAGCAATGGAGGCGGGCAAGGAGAGAGCGGGAAAACGTTCAGAGAAACTTGTAACTTTTAAAAAGGGTTTTCACATTCATTTTTGAGTTCACATTATGTGTCAGTCTGTAGGATGCCTTTATGGAGTTTACATGCTTACACCTGCTTGATAAATGGGATTTTCCTTTCCTTTTAATTGATTAGCTAAGGAAGAAGGAGATAGCAGCCGTGATTATAGAGTACCTTTAGGAGGCCAAGTATTAGCCAGATCTTCCTTTTTTTTTTTTTTTTTTCATACTTTAAGTTCTAGGGTACATGTGCATAACGTGCAGGTATATTACATATGTATACTTGTGCCATGTTGGTGTGCTGCACCCATCAACTCGTCAGCACCCATCAACTCGTCATTTACATCAGGTATAACTCCCAATGCCATCCTTCCCCTCTTCCCCCTCCCCGTGATAGGCCCCGGTGTGTGATGTTCCCCTTCCCGAGTCCAAGTGATCTCATTGTTCAGTTCCCACCTATGAGTGAGAACATGCGGTGTTTGGTTTTCTGTTCTTGCGATAGTTTGCTGAGAATGATGGTTTCCAGCTGCATCCATGTCCCTACAAAGGACACAAACTCATCCTTAGCCAGATCTTTCTATGTAATAAACAATCCAAAGTCTCAGTGGATTACAATAAAACAAACATTTATTTCTCTCATTGCAGGGTCTACTCTACCAGTAAGCTGAGACATCTCAGTTTCGAACTTCAGATAAAGTTCATGCCTCCTCCACATGTCTTTTACCTTCCTTGGACCTATGGCTACTCAAGTCAAGTTCTTCTCATTAGGAATTGAAAGAGAGGTAAGCAGAAACACACAACACACGATGCCACTGAAGGTCTCAGCTCAGAACTGGCCCATTGTCACCTCTACCCACAATCCATGGACCAAAGCAAGTAATGTGGCCAAGGCCAACATCAATGGAGTGGGGAAAAATATTCTACCCACTCTAGTGGAAGATATTTCAAAGTCACATGACCAAAGATATGGATTTATAATTCATAAAGATGATGAGAATTGTGACCAATAATTCGATCTACAACACCAGGTCTTAATGGGTATACAGAAGGCACATTAAAAAGTCGGAGAAAGAGGAAGAATAAATGAAAGTAAAACAATGTTAAGGACAAAAACTTTTGCTCTCCTTCTCATTTTGCTTGGGTTTACATCAGCTATCACCCATCTTCCATATAAATGCACATCATTATTCACCTTAGTTAGAAACCTCTCTGTTCCTTAGAAGCCAGATGACCTTGGGCAACTTGCCTAGCCTCAGGCCTCAATTTCCTCATCTATAAAATGGTGAACATAAAGACTGCCTTATAGGATTGCTGGGATAAATGAGATCATAAGTTACTAGCTTCTAGAAATTGCTAAATAAATGAGAGCTGTTGTTACACATCATCCTAGGCCCTTACTTTGATTTGGAATTTATGAATATGTTATACAACTGCTATGTTTCAGACACAGTGCTGGGAACACAAAATATATCTGTGATTGAAAACCTCACAAATCACTATTGCCCAAAATTACAAATAAATCATTGCCTTATAAGATATTAAATAGTGTACTGGAGATCTGAATAAGGTGTGACAGGCACACAAACAAGAGAGGGAATTTACAGTGTCTGGAAAAGATGGAAAAGGTTTCACAAACAAGTTGAAAGTCAAGCTAGGAATTGAAGTTTGAATAGAGGTACCCTAGGCAGGGAAGGAGGAGGGGACATTCTAGAAAGCAGATGGCAAATGTGTAGCTGATGCCAGAATCAATTGGTAATATTACCTTAGGAACATCTATAAGAAAGTATGGCAGCTCCTCATGTTGATACTAAATTTGCCTTCGCCAGGAATGTGGTGGTAGAGTGAGAGTGGCTGTACAATTCCCTGCTAAAGGGCACCATTGAAACAAACTTAATGTGGCTGGTACATCCCTTTGAGCTCCTTGAAACTTCTGTTATTTTGGATACAAAGACTGTCATTTGTGAAAGTGGATATTACAAGACGAGAAGCTTGCAGAGTTTCAAACCAAAATAAATTCTTTCCCCCCTTAGAAGAACATTACATGGAACCACAGACTCATGGAACACGTTGCTCTCCTGTGGGAAAACTGTCTTGTTAACTTTGCCACAATTTAACAAGACAGTCCTTTTCTGTTTGTTTTTTACTCTTATCCCATAATAAACCAGACAACCAAAATTAGAGTAGACAGTTCCCCTTCCTTTTTTTTTCACAGCTGTTGTTCTTCTCGCTGACTCTGAACAGTGCACTTAATAATGCCTCCACTGGGAATTCCAAACAATAAAATATATGTCAATTGCCTTTTAGAAGGAAACACAGAAAGGAAACGTTGATTCTTGTACATTCTTGTTGTTCCTGCGAGTTAAAGAATATTTCCTATGTTGTTTCTTGCATTTCAAAGAGTGAACGTTCCCTAAACACATCTAGAAGAAGGTCTGAAATGTGCTGTCAGAAAACATTCACTCGATTTCTTTTCCAGCAATAGTAACATTTTAATAATACCACCTCACATTTGCACAGTGCTTTGTGCAAGACAAAATGCATTTGCATTCATTGTCTATGTAGTTCACAATGTAATCTTGTAAAGAAACTAATAACCATTTTAGATATGAGCAAACTGGGTCTCTGAGATTAACATGTCACTCAAGACACAATAACTAGTAGTCACATCAGAATTTGAACACAGGTCTCAAACTTCTCCTCTACAAACTGGCAATAGTTAGAATACTCTGGGCCATCCATAAACTTAACACAGTTACAATGACTTAGTGCATACATTAACATCATGGATTGCAGAGACTCCAATCCCACCTGTACTAGCTCTATGTCCTAGAGACATTTATTCGTGTTCTGAGTCTGTTTCACCATCTATTGAGTTAGTTTTCAGGATTGCCATAACAAAGTACCACAAACTCCATACCTTAAACAATAGAAATATTTTTCCTCACAGTTCTGAAGGCTAGAAGCCCAAGATCAATGTGTCAGCAGGGTGGTTCCTGTTGAAGGCCTCATTTGCCCCACAGATGGCCATCTCCTCCACGGTCTTCCCTTCACCTGGTCTTCCTCTGTGTGTGTCTGAGTCTTAACCTCTTCTTATAAGAACACCAATCACATTGGATTAGGGATCATATTATTGACTTCAATTAACCTTAATTACCACTTTAAAGACCCCATCTCCAAACCACAGTCACATTGTGAGGTACCGGAGGTTAGGACTTTAACATATGAATTGGTGGGGACACAATTCAGCCTATATCCTCTATAAAACGAGAAGATAGAAAGTTATTGTGCAAATGTCTCGGTGTGATAAATTCTGTTATTACTGTAACAAAGTACCATAAACTTCGTGGCTTAACACAAATTTCGATCTTAGAGTTCTATAGGTCAGAAGTCCAACATGGGTCCTGATAGGCTAAAATCAAGACGTCAGCAGGGCTGCATTCCTTCCTGTAGGTCTAGGGAAGGATCCATTCCTTGCCCATTTGTTGGCAGAATTAAGCTCCTTGCAGTCGTAGCACCAAGATCCCTGTTTTCCTGATGGCTGTCAATTGAAGGTCACTCCAATCGCTTCTCGGCCTTTTGGCTAAGATCAAGTGTGAAGGTCACTCCAGTTTCTAGAGGTCATAGCAGTCCTTGGCTCCTATCGCCCTTCCTTTATCTTCAAAGTGAGCAACAAAGGGTTGAATCCTTATCACATCACATTTCCCTCATACCTCTTCTGAGATCACAATCTCAGATACAAATATGGTCTTCGTAACCAGACAAGTGACATTTCTTAAGGAGATCTGTCCTGACCGCCTATTTAATGCCACTGTGGAACCTCCCCCCCAATCCCACTGTAGCCCTGATCTCCCTGACTCTGAGCTATTTTTTACATAGCACTTCTCATGTATTTGTATATTTTATAAATAATATAATTATATATTATATTTATATAATTTATAATTATATTATTTATAAAATATATAATATATAAAAACATATTATATAATATATTTATATAAATATAATATATAATTATATTATTTATAAAATATATAAATATATAAATACAATTTATTTTATAATAAATTATTTTATTTGTTTAATAATTTATATATAAATTATATAAATATAATTTCTCATGTATTTATTATTGTCATTGACTGCCTCCCTCCTCTAGAATGTCAGCTCCATAACAGCAGGAAAGTTTTGTTCACTGAGGTATCCTATCCACATCCTATCCTATCACTGATGTATTCTTACCAGAGTCTAAAAGGGCTCTCAGCTTTTAAATGTTCATGTGATGAGATTGGGCCCACCTGGATAATCTAGAATGATCTTCCCACCTCAAGGTCCTTAATCTTAATCACATCTGCAAAGCCTTTTGTGCCACGTAGAGCAACGTACTCATATCCAGGATTTGGGTACGAACGTCATTGGGGGCCATTATTCTGCTTACTACACAAGTGCTTGATAAAAGACAGCTATTCTCTCTTCAAAGATTAAAGATAAATATTTGCAAGCCAGTAAGCCTATTTAAAAATTAGGTTGATTGGTTTAACTAGGTTGTTCCAAATGGTGGACATTTGCAATGTCTGGAGACACTTTTCGTTGCCATAACTAGAGGTGAGAGGGTGACACTAATCCCTATCAGGTCAAGGCTAGGGATGCTACTAAATATCCCACAATGCACAACACACTCTCCACAACAAACATCATTACTGCCAAAGTTGAGAAACCGATTTAATTGAACCTTGGGAAAAGCTAATTGATCTACATGGGAATCAACATTTTATTTTATCAAATGAACTTTTGTTGATGCCATAATCAAGTGGTATCTTATGATGCATGACAAAACATTTTCTTCATCAGTTGGAAAAAATATCTTGTGTGCTTGAGACATGGTATAAGTAGGTGGCTGTATTCCTTTTGAAATTTCAACCTGGTCTAAGAAATGAGAATGGACTTAAAGAAATGTATTCATTATTTCATTTACTGAAGATCTATCAAGAGTCAGACACTGTCCCAGGCATGCAGGATACATCAGTGAACAAAACTTTCCTGATCTTATGGAACTGACATTCTAGAGGAGGGAGACAGTCAATGACAATAATAAATAAATGAGAAATTACATGAGATGAGAAGTGCTATGGAAAAAAGTAGCTCAGAGTCAGGAAGATCAGGGCCACAGTGGGATAGGGAGGGAGGTTCCACAGTAGCATTAAATAGATGGTCAGGACAGATCTCCTTAAGAAGTGTAACTTGTCTAGTTATGAAGACCACATTCCATCTCATTTTCTTAACCTTATTTGCAAATTATATTTGTGAGACATGAGCACTGAGATAGCCTTGCATTTCTATTCTCGTGGAGAAAAATCAAGTGGAAAAGAGAGGAACCCATCAATATCAACTCATCATAAACAAAAGCTCAGGTCTTGCAACTCAAACCCTTGAGTTGCAAAAATCGCTTTTCTTTTCTCAAAGTTGCTCTGCCTTCTCACTGCACTTCAGTGTCAGGAACAAACAGGCGTTCAAGCATTAGGAAGCTCCAAGCTATGGAGTAAACTTCCTTCTCCCCCTTCCTTTCCCCACTCCAAAAAATTAAACAGATCCAAGGACAGGTCAAGTGTGCTGTGAGCATCATGTTTGCTGAAACCATCTAATGTGCATTATGCTGACTGCATTATATTTATCATTTAAGTAAGGTGAAAAATGAAAAACAGTTGGTTTAGTGCTTGTACATACCTTCAATTCCCTTTTTTAAAAAAAACTATGAGATGCTAGAGAAAATAATTCAAAATACAATTTAAAACAATCCCTTTATATATATATATATATATATATATATATATATATGTCTGGGTAATTTATAAATTCTAATTTTTACCTTTGAAATCAAAATGACCAGTGACTGCCTAAAAAATAGCTAAGTCCTAAATTGCAGTATGTTTTAAATTTTGAGAGTTTGTATCCCTCCATAATTTTGTAATTAATCTTTCAAGTTCTGGTCTCAAACATTTGGTCCTGAAATATTTTGAGAAGCACCACCGTTTATTCTTCTAACATAAAAGAAAAATTCAATTTAGAAGACAATAGGCTTCCCTGCTATTAGCTGTGTCTGATTATGATCATGCTATGAAGATTCTAGTCAGCAAGTTGAAACTTGTTGTTGTTGAATTTGCTGTTAAACAAATCAAGGAGACAAATCAATATTTTCCAAATACAGCCCTGGGGGAGAACTGTAGCAGGAGGAGAAATGGTGCTCTCAGTCATCTAGGGAGTCTGCACCACAGAGTCAGAGCAAACATTTAAAAATTAACTTTCCCAAACATCCTTTTATGGCCCATTTTGAAAATATTTCTGGTTACATATTATCCTGCAGTTTGGCTATTTTTTTAAACTCTCCCTGTCCAAATTCATTCCAGTGGGAGCTGCCTGTTGGCAGTGTAGGCCTGTGATTAACTCACTGTGTATAATTCATTTAACAGCATAATGTGCTTTTGCAAGTGCTGCCGCAGCACAAAAAGAAACTGCCAACATTAGCATTCCCAGGTCATGCAACCTGCCCCACTAGGCCTAGTCATTTAGAACAGACCCCTCCAATAAACTTTCTCACACCCTGTGTTACACTGAGGATGCTATCGACTGCTACCCAAATCTCTCTGGGAGGCAGCTACCCACACCTCTTCTTTAACAACAGGAGATGGCTTCCAGCTTTGCAGTGACCTCACCCTCTACTGCCTTGCCACTCAATGCAAGGTCCCTGAACCAACAACATTAGAAATACCTGGGACCTTATTTGAATCACAGAATCTCAGGCCCCTCACCAGACCTATTGCATTAGTTCATTTGCATTGCTATAAAGGAATACCTGAGGCTGGGTAATTTATAAAGAAAAGAGGTTTATTTTGGCTCACAGTTCTGTGGGCTGTACAAGCATAGCACCAACATCTGCTATGGGCCTCAGGAAGCTTACAGTCGTAGCAGAGGGCAAAGTGGGAGCCAGGGTATCACAGGGTGAGAGAGGGAGCAAGAGACAGAGGAGGAAGTTCCAGTCTCTTTTAAAACAACCAGATCTCACATGAACTCACAAAGCGAGAACACACTCATTCTCTCAAGGAGGGCACCAAGCCATTCATGAGGGGATCCACCCCCATGACCCGAACACCTCCCACTAAGCTCTACCTCCAACATTGGAGGTCACATTTTTACATGAGATTTAGAGTGGACAAAACATCCAAACCATATCATCTAGGAATCGGATCCTGCATTTTAACAAGATCCCCCAGGTATGCATATTAAAGTGCAAGGAGCTCACTTTAATAAAGTGGACAGCAATTGTTCAGCCTTCCCAGAATCCCCTCCTACTTTTTAAAATCCCAGCCACCCAGTTCTCCTTTAGGAAACTACTCTTCTCCAATCTCAGGCTACAGGATTTAAATGTTCCTGACTGCCTGCTCCTGGACGGCCACATAAAAGCCTTCCTCACACTGGCCTCTGTGATTGATCAGGAAGCCCATGCACTCCAAAAGCAATGAGTGTTAGAAAGGCCACCTATGATTAGAGACCCTCCTAAGTTGGGCTATAAGCTCCCAGTTAATTATTTTACTTTTCCTATCACTGGCCTTGTGGTTCCTGAGAACTCTGTATTGTGAGTGCTCTTTAGTTTTATAAGACATAGCCATCCTTAGCCATTATCGCCAACAACATAATTGCTCCACAAGGTTCTCAGCCTCCTTCCCCAAAACTCCTCTCCACATACTTTGTGTTAGTTGGATTAGGGTTGTTACAGGTAGGCAAGTTAGATGTTCTTCTAACTTCTGTCCATGCGCTGGGGCCATGGTCTGGAATCCCAAGTGAATAGGCATCCTGCCATTAATCTCCTGATTTATATCCCATGCATGATGAGTCACCCCAAACACACATACACAGCCCAGTGCATCTGTCATGGATTCCTCTCAGGCCGGAGAGGCTCTCAGGTGTATCAGCAGCTGGACCTAGGGGAAGAACACCAAGTCTGCAACACACACTGAAGATCTTCTTGGGTTCAACTAAATATTCAGATCCACAAAACTGCCACAGGCTACACTCAGCATCCATCTATTATATTATGGACAAAAACCAGAGCTTGCCAAAAGTGCGGCTTCAGGGATTCTGTTTCTATAGAAGTCCTTGCAGCAGTCTAGCAGCTGAAGTGCAAGGAGATGAGACACACGGTAGGTAGATACAGGATCCACTCTGGCCTAAAAGCTGCCAACCCATGGGATCCATAGCTTCCAAGGTTCCTGAAAGGTAGATGCTCAGGTAAGAGTCACAGTTCTTAGGGGAGTCTAAAGCATAGCTTCTCTATATAGTATTTATAGTTTATTTATAGCCCTCCCAGTCTAGATACAAGTTGACAATCAAAGGTCATTTTTGGCACAAGCAATTCTGCCTAGAAACACAGTTGACATTCTGTCATTGTCAAGTTACCAGGGGAACTGAGCTAGAGGGTTAACCAGAGGTCAAATTCTCATTCAAAAAGGGAAAGGGTTTTGTTAACTATTTGTCCACGAAGCTAATAAAAATGGAAAATAGCCTCAGAAAATACAGAAGGATTCTTAAAGAGGCTGTGGTGCCCCACAGTTAAGATGAAGATACAGGCAGAGCAATTCTGTGGAAAACAAATGGAAGCACAACCAGTTCTCCTTTACAATAGGACCATTTCAGCGATGGCGCCAGGGTTCCCCTGGCTGGAGCACCATGGATGGAGTGCTCGGTCTGCTGAAGTACAGGTGCAGCTCTGCCTCTCACCACCGTGCGCACTTGCAACAGAAAACAGAAAACAATGAGCAGATACCTATCACCAATTGTACTAGCCCTTCTTATGAAGTCTGACCTGAGGCCTACAGAAGGCTTTCTTTCTGAAAAGTCATGAGAATAGATGTAAGAACATGCCCACTTCTGGCATCTGTGCCTATTAGACGGAGATTGGCCTGGCCAAGGCTAACCTCCTCACATACACTGCAATGACCAGGAATCCCTTGCAGTCCTCCTGTAGTGCACACAAGCAATGAGAAGAAACCCCTCCCCGACCACTGTCTTATTTTCCCCAGCCTCGTGAGAAACCAAGAACAATGTATAGTTAGCTTCCTTGGAAACTTAGTGGCATTAAAGGTTGTCATTCAATCATCAAACGGTGGCAAAACCTGTAGCAGAAAAACTGAGTTCCCCAATATACTACCTGGGTAG
The DNA here is from genome assembly GCF_047675955.1 of Chlorocebus sabaeus. Classification (NCBI taxonomy): domain Eukaryota; kingdom Metazoa; phylum Chordata; class Mammalia; order Primates; family Cercopithecidae; genus Chlorocebus; species Chlorocebus sabaeus. Next base: position 68,364,477 of record NC_132918.1, read on the forward strand.
TCATATCAAGTCCTGCCAATACCAATAACCACCTAAAAGCACAAGGACCATAATCATCAAAAGCACAAATACCATCATCATCAAAGCCATCAATACTAGCCACATTTTCAGAAATACCTCCAAATGCCACTATCATTGAGCTTCCAATACCACAAAGCCACTATTATCTAAAACTAGTTATTATAGCCAGAACTATAAAATTACCAATATCCAAACTATGTATCACTGTTGCTGTCACCCAGAAGCACATGTCCAGTATTATATATTAGCTATTGTCACGGTAATGCTGCGTAACAAACCATCCTAAAATTAAGTGGCTGTGAACAATAACCATCTACTATTGCTGATGGTTCTTCAGATTAATCAGACAGTTCCTCTGGTCTGGCCCAGGTTGTTCTGATCTCAGCCAGATGTGTTCACTGACTGCAGTTAGTGGGTAGATTTGCTGGGTGCTGGCCGGTCTATGATGTCCTCAGCTAGATAACTGAGTTCTGCTATAAATGATCTCTTACCTTTCAGCAGCCTGGGTCACGCTTGTTCATGTTGAAGGAAGGGGGACACTAGCAAGAGGAGAAGCACAAAGGGCCTTTTGGAATCTAAGGCTTAGAACGGAAACATGTAATTTCAGCCACTTTCTGCTGGGCAGAGCAAATGACAAAATAAGCTCTGATTCAAAGAGGAGGAGGAGATAGACTCCACCTTGTAACAGTTGCTGCAAAGTCTCATTGCAAAGGGTATGTGTGCAGGGATATGTGGAGACTTAGGGCCATGTTTTAACCAATCTACCACAGGCACCTTGAATCATAGTGCCACATATACCCTGACGAAGACTCTCTTCTTTGATCAAAACTTTAGTCAGTCTCCTCTGAGTCCTTTGCTTAACTAGGCTGGATCTTGGGATTCCCTCTCTGTCCTCATAGAATCCAGTTTGAGCAAGAATCCTGCACAGTCAGTTTACTGAAAATCCTCCACCTTTGGCATCTGACCTCCCCTTATCCTTGATGTTTCCTCTTAGTAATTTTCCACTCACTGACCTCATCCTGCTCTTTGATTTAAAATCCTCACTTGTCCTTGCTGGAGATGGAGTTTGAGTTCAATCTCTTCCCCACTGCAAGACCCCATTGCAGTGATCCGTATACATATCGCCATGAATTATTTTCTTTAGCAATAATCATCTTTAGCAAGGATCTTGAATTATTTTCTCTAAAAATCTGGACTCTGCTCCCCACTAAGCTGTGGCCTATGAGAAGAATGCATACTCTATTTCAATTGTAATTGATTTTTTTCCTAACTCTCAGAAATACAAGAACATTTTTTAATACCACATCCTGACAAAGTGGTCCCTGAGAATAATAAACAATATATATTCAAACATTAACTTCTTTCATCATTTTGCAAATTTTACAATATGTGATTGTGGCTTTTAGAATGATCACTCTGATAGATAATGTGTCAGCTCCTTCTATGAAAGGATCAAATCCGTTTATTTGAGAGCCTTCCATGAGTACATTTTCAGAAAGCGAATGTTCATTTTCTTGATAAATAAATATACTACTACTTTGAAAAAGTTTCCTGGGAAGAAGGAGAAAATGAGCAAAGTTGAATAATTACTGGTCATTACTGAAAAAATCAGAAACAATTTATAAGACACAAATATACAGTGAAATATATTATATCAAGTGAAATAACATAAAACTTGGCAGGAACCTAAGCTTAATGAGTTAGAAGTGCCAGGGATTTTCTGTGAGCACCCACATCAGCATGAGATCTGGTCTTACTGGGAACTGCTTACCCCTACTCAAAGATGGCCCCAAGAGTAAGGAAGACAAGGCCTCTTTGAAGGCCTTGTATGGAAAGATGGCACACCCTCTTTCACCTGACAGATAGGATCTCTGGGAGTCTTTCCTATCAGCACCTTCCAAACTGTGCTGCTGGTGACACCATCATTAGATCTCAGTACCAACTGTTGGGGCTGGAGAAGCTGTTTCTCAGACACAAGCTCGCATGCTCACAGGTCAGATAAGGCAGATGGCAGCGGAAGATGTTGGCATATTTTGCTTAATTTTAATTTTGTTTGTCCAACCATGCTGCTATTAGTCTGTTCTGGTAGTGCTATAGATTTCATTGTGTATCATTTGCTTCCTCTTTTGGGGTAGAGTAGGAATAGCATGTGTATTGTTGGGGAATTAGGAGGAGACCCTTCAAACCATGAGCAAAAAGCATTGAGATGGGAGGCCAATGTTTCAAAACTATGTCTGTGGCTATTATTCCAGAGAAGCTCTGGACCCAGACACATTCCAAAGTTTCAATTATAAAGACTCATTCCTTCAACAAGTATTTATTGCACACATACGTGGTGCCAGGAATTGTGCTAGGCACTGCAGATACTGCAGTGTTTACACAGACAAGGTTCCTGCTCTAATGTACATCAAATATAGAAGCCATGTAATAAACAGGAAACACATTGGTGAACAAAAGAAGTGCCGCTTGTGACAAATTCTAAGTAGGAATAAACAGAGAACAAGGATGGAGGAGAATGGCAGAAGGGAAGGCAGACCAGCTGACATTCAGTAGGTGTCAGGAAATGACTGTCTAGAGAGTGACACTGAAACTGAATTTCAAAGAATGAGTAGGAAGGAGGCAGGCATGCAAGTCTCTGGAAGGACAGAGGAACAGAAGTGGGAAGTCCCTGAGAGCAGAAAAGACCCATTCCAGGGCCTCTCAGAAGGCAGGTGGCTACCACAGTCAGTCTCTGGGGAGAGAGGCTTGAGATGGAGTCTGAAAGGGGTGATTCTTCCAATCCATGAGCATGGAATGGTTTTCCATGCATTTGTGTCACTTCTGATTTCTCTTAGGAGTGCTTTGTCGTTCTCCTGGAGATCTTTCACCTCCTTGGGTACTATGCCGACTACCTGGGCCATAGGATCATTTGTACCCCAAACCTCAGCATCACACAAAATACCCATCTAGCAAACCTGCACATGTACCCCTTGAATCTAAAACAAATGTTGAAGTTTTTTTAAAAAGCAGCTGCAGAAGAAGAGAAAAGAAAAGAAAGGGGTGTGGGAGAGAGATGAGGCAGGGCCTCTTAGGTCTCTGTAGAGAACGCAGTTTATTCTCAAAATGAAAGGAAGCCATAGGAAGGCTTTTAAACAGGGAGTGGCATTCTCTCATTAGCATTTTTTAAAGATCCGTCTGGTTACTGGGTGAAGAATAGATTATGTCTATATTATATTTATGCAAATATACTGATACATACCAGCGTATCAACATACGCTCCCCAGAGTGATATTAATTTGGGCAAAAGGCCCATAAATCACCTCGCCGTCATATAAGATTAAATACTGTTTTAATGCATTGCCAAAAGCAGCATGTGCCAGACTTTATTAGTTTGTGTTAATTTTTAATTTGATGCTTGAGCTCCTCCTTGTGGTTATATGGTTGCAAGCTCCTTGGCAATGCCAGTCTACATAGCAACGAGGAAGCTTTTCTTTCTTTCTTTCTTTCTTTCTTTCCTTTCTCTTTCTTTCTTTCTTTTCTTTCTTTCTTTGTTTCTTTCTTTCTTTCCTTCCTTCTTTCTTTCTTTCTCTCTCTCTCTCACCCCCCTTTCCTTCTTTCTTTCTTTCTTTCTCTTTCCCTCTCTCTCCCCCCTTTCTTTCTTTCTTTCTTTCTTTCTTAACTGCCCTTGTTAATCAAAAGTGCAAAGCCTAAAATGGGGGCTTGAGGTTTAATTAGTGCATTTGAAAAAATAAGCTGATATGCTATTACAGATTAATACATATGTATAATATATGCACTACATGATACATAGTATGATATGGTTACATTCTTGCTGAAACCTGTTGCTGTCTGTAATACTCTTGCCAACATCTGGTAATTATTAGAGTAAGATATAAGATCTTTGCCTTCCCTCAAAAATAATTTTATCAAATACCAGAATGTATTTAACAAATCCACAGCAACTGAACAAATGTCATGTCTTTACATTTCATCTTCACAGTAAAAAAATGAGTTAGGACATATTCATCTTCTATGGAAGAGACAAATACTAATAATTGTTATCTTCATTCATCACTATATATAGTTGGTGACTGACAACTTGAATTAGAGAGAAACCCAACCAGTTGGGCATTAGGGAATTTTTAACTGTTGTATTCCTCAGTTAAGAAGAATTATAGCTTTGGAAAATCGCTCTCAGAAGGCACATTTATTTTTTAAAATCTCATTTTCAACCCATTTTGATGTGTAGAAAGCTTTCATGCCATGAGATATCCCATGCATATATGAGCTGGAAGGGAGAAGAGCCTGCTCAGCCCTGGAGAGCTAAGTTGTGTTACCTACAGATAAAGCTAAACCTTTACCACCATAATTCTATGTATCTTTCTTCTAAGCTCCACTTATTATTCCCAATGTACTTCTAGTGCATTTACAGTTTCCAAGTAGCAGCAGTTGGGTTGGTATCTAATAAAGAATGCTGGGACTTTGATGGGGCCAGTCAGCCAGAGGTCGCCGTAGTAATGATACCTTCCCTTGGACAGGTAGGAATATCCTGATGGATAATGTTTGAAACCTAAAAATGTCCTCAAAGCATGAATTACAACAAACAACTATGCAAGGTGGAATAACACATTTAAAATTCCACTAATGCCACACTCATGGTGCTGACACAGCCTACTGGACTACCCTGGGTGTGATTCCTATAGGAAATTATACTTAACCACAAAGGCTTGCTTTGAAATAGCAATAAGGCAGACTGCTATAGAATTTTGTTGCTGGTCACAACTCACGAGTGTGGTAGTAACATAAAGAAAAAGCATAAATGCCTGCAGTTACTTGCAAACAAGTAACCATAATATTGGGAACATAGACCATTATTCTAGGATGTGTTATTGCCTTATGATGTATAAAGCATAGAACATTTCAGTCATAGCCATCTCATCTTTTTGCTGTTACTGTGAAAAGAGGGATAGGTCACTAAAAATCTGGAACCAATTTTGTGGTAGCATTAGCTTGAATAACAGATTCATCAGATGCAAAAATATTTGCAACAAAAATAGAATAAAACCACAGAAAACAGAAATACTCAAGATAATGAATATGATATATCTAAAGCAAGGGATAACTTAAACATATTAGAAACATGAAATGAATATACAAGTCACTGCAGATGATGTAATTTAAAACATTTTAAATTCTCTGAATAGCGATATATAAAAAGATATAAAAATTTAAACCATTTTCAGGAGCACTGAAACTATAGTTTTGCATGGACTGTGTAAACATGATCTTCAATATAGTTCAGGAGATCAATCAAGATCTTTCTGGTGTAAATAATAGGAATTCAGCGCAAACTAGCGCAAGCATTTTCTCATAACTAAAAAATGCAAGGATGAAGAGGGTCACAGGAAATCAATGTTCATTCTCTCTTTCTTTCTGTCTCTCTCTCTCTCTCTCTCTCTCTCTCCCTCCCTCCCTCCCTGTCTGCTCTGCTACTTTCTGAATTGTATCCTCACTCTTTCCTGAATAGACACCTTGTTCTGTAGCTGGGTTTAGGGGCAGATGCAAATGGCCTGCTATGCTCTGAATGTCCGTGTCCCCCCAAAATTTGTATGTTAAAACCTAATCCCCAATGCGATGGTGTTAGGAGGTGGAGCCTGTGGAAGGTGGTTAGGGATTGGTGTCACCTTGGCAAAGGAGCTCACTACCAGATGTGCTAGAAGTCAATACTGTGACCCCGGGTTTTTGAGAAAAGAAAAACTTTTTACTGCAAGTAGACTCCCAAAGAGACAGGAGTCAAGCTCCAGTCTGTCTCCCTGGGCTGGGGCTAAGGCAGTAATTTTATTAGAGAAGGTTTAGCAGGTGGATTCTGAGATTAGCAGGTGATTGGTGGAAGGAAAGGGGAGGTCTGGAAAGCCCTCAGGCGTGCATGGTTCTCTCTTCATGCCTCTTTCATGGGTCCCATGTGCAAATTCAGGGAGAGTTAGTATGAAACATGGTGGAAATTCAGGCTGTGACATCAGCAAGCTCACTCTGCACAAACTCCAGTCAGCCATATTGCTTCCAACTAATTTCAGCTAGTTTTGTTATCTTATAAACGGAGAGATTTTCAGAATTTCAGCAAGTCGTTCTTTTCTTAACTGCTATCCTGCAACTCAATATTTTATGTTAGTCGCAGGTGTCTTTGATTCTTCAGGGCATGGTTTCATTAGTGCCCTTATAAAAGAGGCCCCAGAGAGCTGCCATACCCCTTCCGCCGTGTGAGGACGCAGCCAGAAGATGCCACCCATGAACCAGAAAGTGGCTCCTCACCAGACACTGAATCTTCCAGCACCTTGATCTTAAACTTTCCAGCCCTCAGACCTGTGAGAAATAAATTTCTGCTGCCTATAAGGTGCTCAGTCTATGGTATTTTGTTATAGCAGCCCAAATGGACTAAGACATGGCTACAGACATTCCTATTCCCAGAGGACAAACAGCATTTTTCTCTTACGGCACTCCATGCTAAATCTATAGTAAGGATTCCAAGGTGCCCAGTTTGGGGCGCATCCTTACATCTCTGGGTCAATTTCCAAAGTCTGAAGAATGGGGCATTTTAATGGCCAACCTTGGATTTGCTGTAGCTTGGTGGAGACTGGGAGGCAAAGAACAGGATATTGTGATCTGTGGCCCTCTATTATACAGACTACTCACAGCAAGTCCTATTGCCAGAAAAGGAGGATCAGGAAGTATGGGAGGGGATAGCTAAGCAGGAATACACACAGACACAGACACAGACACAGACACATACACACACACACACACACATCTACTATGTGTTATTAGGTCAATTGATCACCAGCTCTAGAAAAGTGGTTATAGGATATAAGCCCACTCGCATATGGCTCCACAGTAGGGGAAGGGGAGAAGCAAAGTGGATGAATCACTATAGGAAGGTAGACTTTACTTCAAATACAGAAAGAACTTTCTAACAATTAGAGGACACGAAAGATGCAATAGGCTATCCCTCTTAATATCCTGAGCCTCCTACCTCTGGAGATGTTCAGTTATGAGCTGGAAGACAATTTGGCAGAGATGTTGCAATGGGAGTATAAATTTCAGATGGGTGGGAAGTGAATCCAAATTATAATAACCTTGAACATTTATGATTCTGCAAATTATAACATATTGGATGGGATGAGATTTATCCCCAGGGACAGTGTTGGCCATTAGACATTTTGGTTCTTGGGACCTGCCTTCTGATGGAGGTCACCATCTGGTGGTCCATGGACCACCTAGTATTATTTTAAATATTTTATTTAATTGCCAATACTGTAAACTCTTAGAAAATTGTTTTTTTTTTTCTTTTCTTGAGACAGGGTCTTGCTCTCTACTCCGAGGATGGAGTGCAGTGGCACAATCACAGCTCACTGCAACCTCCTGGACTCAAGCAATCCTCCCCTCTAAACCTCCAAAGTAGCTGGGACTATAGGAACATGCTACCATGCCTGGCTAGATTTTTAATTTTTTCTAGAGATAGGGTTTCATTCTGTTGCCCAGGCTGGTCTCAAACTCCTGTGTTCAAGTAATCCTCCCACCTCAGCCTGCCAAAGTGCTGCAATTACAGGTGTGAGTCCCTGCACCTGGCTGAAAATTCTTACAATTTTTTTTTTTTTATTTTACAGCCTCTCTTGAAAATATTTGATCTGTATTATCAGGAGCCGAGAGTGACTACACTCTCAGCACAGGGTTCATGCTTTCCCAGTTTTCAGAGTCAAATCCAGCCCACCTTATTTATTTACAGTGCCTCTCTCTCTCCTATTTATATTTAGTTTGCAACCCATGTGTAAACAAAAGTTTTAACAGTACTTTTTACTCTGGTTACCATAGCTTTATCCTCTTTCTTCATCAGACTGATATCCTCTACCCAATCACACATTCTTAACCAGTATAGCAACAACAACTATAATAATAATAAATAATAATAAAAGATATTGAGTAATGCTTGTTGTGTGTTCATACTGTGCTAGCTAAGCACTGTACTAAAGCAGTCATATTCTGTAGCAATCAGTATAGAAAAGCTTCCACTGCAGGAACAAATAACTGCCAATCTCAATGACTTAATGCAGAAAAGTTCATTTTGTACACACGTTTCACATCCAATGGGGAGCAGCACGGTGTTCTATTCCACTATAGTTGCTCAAGTATCTAAACTGACCAAGGCTCTACCATCTTGTGGTTTCCTTTGATCCTCTCAAAAATGTAGTAGATTTCTTTTTTTTCATTTGCCAAAAGTTCCACGGACCAATATCTTCACCCATTATTCTTTATGAAGCATGTTATTTAAAAACATTGTTTTCCAACCTTTTCCCCTAGAACTTAAAGTTTATTCAAATATGATTGATCTGTCTCTCAAGTTTTAACAGATGACGTATTACCAGACATTTTGCTGCTACATGGCAAGGACTGCCATTCTTCTCATCTCTGATATCACTATCCTCATTGTCTTTGGCCCAACCATTAAGCCAATACAAAAGTACTTTGGGTTTTTATAACAATAGCACCCTACTTCCAGTAAGATCAATTATTATTCACAGTAGCCTACGCTTGTGCTGCTATAACTAACCATCCAAATCCTCAGGAGCTTGACACTATAAAAGTTTATTTCTCGGCTGGGCGCAGTGGCTCACGCCTGTAATCCCAGCACTTTGGGAGGCTGAGGCAGGCGGATCACGAGGTCAGGAGTTCAAGACCAGCCTGAACAATATGGTGAAACCACGTCTCTACAAAAAATACAAAAGATTATCTGGGTGTTGTGGCAGGCACCTGTAATTCCAGCTACTCGGGAGGCTGAGGCAGGAGAATCGCTTGAACCCAGGAAGCTGAGGTTGCAGTGAGCCGAGACCACACCACTGCACTCCAGCCTGGGCAACAGAGCAAGACTCCATCTCAAAAAAAAAAAAAAAAGTTTATTTCTCATGTAGGCTACCTATCTAATTCACAGTAGCCAGGGCTCTGCTCCACCCAGTCACACAGGCACCAGAGTGACTGAAGCTCTAGCATTTTGTAGCTGTATCACCTGTAATACATAACCTTTTAGTTGCCACAGCAGATGAAAGAAGAGATTAGCAAATAACTCATTAATTTTTTAATGCCTCATTCCAAATGTGACTCATAGAACTTTCACATCTCATTGGCAGAACCAGCCGAATGTACCACCGAACTGCAAAGGCTGTTGTGAGATGTGTGAGAGCAGGTGGAAAGTTTAGTGAGCACCAGTCTCTCTGCCTCATTATAACATCTAATTCTCATTACAGTTTTCAGAGGTAAGTATTACTATCCTCACTCTACAGATGAAGAAACTAAGACTTAGGGAAGTTGAATGACTTATCCAGGGACACAAGCAGTAAGTGGAAGATGCAAGATTAGGATTACAAAAGAGTAGGAGCAGGCAGAAGAACTGCAAAAGAACTGCAACCAGAACATACTTACTATCTACATCTTCTAGGTACTTCTAAATTTACTCATTTACCATAAGTTCATTGATTCACTGCACAGAAGGTTCTAGTTTCCACTTTACCACCATAGTGTGATTTTGCATAATTCACAACTTCGGTCTCACAGAGCTTATGATTCACCACCTGAACCTCAGTTTATATGTCTGTGATTGAAGAAAGTGGACTAGTAATTCCTAATGCCCCATCCACCTCTGAAACTTGTGATTCACTTCTAAGGCCAGTGTGAAATTGATTTAGAACTCAAGATATGAGCCCTCCAACAGATGCTGACGCGTTATCCATGGAACTGTGATGGCCAGAGTGACATTTCACGAGAAAGCATTTTTATTGGTGCTTATTTGTATTCGCCTGAAATACTTAAAATGTTTTATTTCTCAGAGCAAGAAATAAATGTTTAATATATAACTCAGAGAAAGGCTTTTAAGAGAGAAAGTTTATCATCATTGATGCTACATCACATAAGCAGACCGATCAGGGCCTTCTCTAAATCCTGCCGAATGTTATTATTATACCCCATCCAAGCACCCACCACTGGATTATTGCAATAGCCTCCTACCTGAATTCCCACCTTCCCCCCTTGTACTGCTATGATCTATTCCTCACACCGTAGCCAGAATGACTCTTTCACAACATAAGTTAGAGCCTGTCATAATTCTGGTGAAATCCCTCCAACGACTTCCCCCTCATGCAAAGTGAAAGTCTAAATCCTACAGGGCACCACGTCATCTGCCCTGCCTCTCCCCAGCCACACCAGCCTTCTTGCTCTTCCTTGAACACCCCACTGCTGCCGCCACCTCAGGGACGCTGCCCTCCCTCTTCCTCACCCTGAAGCTCTTGTCTCCTGGAGAGCTGCAGGGTTCAGCTGCTCATCACCCTCATGTCTCTGCTGACAAACCAGCTCTGTCTCAGATGTGTTCGGCCACTTCCATTTTTAAAAGCACCCTGTATTAGCCTCTGTCCCCTTTCCCTTAATTTTTTTTCTTCACATTTAACATATTTGGATATACCAGGTATTTGTGTATTAGTTGTCTCCCTAACAGGAAATGATAGAATGCCCCTCCATGATAGCAGAGACTTTATCTGCTCACTGCTGTATCCCCAGTACCCGGAACATTTTATGTCATATAGTAGGTGCTGAATAAACACTTGTTTAATAAATGCACAAATACATTACTTAAATACTTGGTGCAGTATTTATAATAGAAACTAAATAAAATGAAGCTGTTCTCATCTATTATTATTATTGCTGCACTCTGACTACATATTCCTGCTCATTCTGGGAGAAGTGCATGTTCTTATTTGAAGAGCTATCTTAACTTTAGGTGTGAAATCTTCAAAGACAACAGACAGGAAAAATAGACAGGTCTCTATGTATATTCCAATAAAGGAAGGATTCTAGAATGAGAACTCATGTGGGCTATTCATCTTGAATAGACTGTTAACATCATAAATAGAATAGTATTAAAACTAAGTAAAATAGAACTATGCTGTCCAAATATGGCTAAATTTAATTAAAAGTACATAAAATTTAAAATTCCATCTCTCAGTGCTACATTTCAAGTGCTCAGGAGCCACAGCTGGCTGGTGGCTACCTTATTAGAAAGGATAGGTATAGAATATTTTCCTCATTGCATTTTATCTTGCATGGTGCAGAGCTGGAGTTCAGTGAATGTACTAATGTGGGAATGTTGTATTCTACTGGGATTTCCCTTGTAGGCGCATAGAGCTCCTACATTAACAATGGGATAGAGTTGCCCCCAACCATTACCTTTCTCAATAATCCTGAGAAATGGCAAATCTTGGGAAAGGAAAGGAGGATATGGATATTAGTTCAAGAAGAATTTAGGTAAGTAGCCTTATAAGGTTGGTACCTGGACTTGAAGAAGCTATAGGAGCCCAGGGACACCCCCAGGTGTGGGAGGAAGTTGGCCTCAGCTAATGGAGGCAATCAGAGAGCTGAACAGAAGGCAGTCAGACAGGCCTGAAACTCTGGGTTCTGCAAGCAGTCAGATGAGCAGCCAGCAGTGAGGTAGCCATCAAGGATCAGCCTCGTCAGCAAAGCCAGTAGTTCTTTGGAACTAGAATAGGAACTGGTGGTCCAGATGAGACCAGGATATCACACAGGGAAGCACAGGTGAGATAAGTCTCCAAAAAGCAGCAGGGAAAAGGAGACCCAGAAAGATGGAAGGGTGCCAAGATCCTGCTATCACATGGTCAGAAGGCTTCTTAATTGATTACCTTCTACCTACAAGCTGCTAAGGCTTTTGGTGGAGCGAGTGTGGATGGAGTCAGGCAATCTGTTGTGTGTATATTACAACAAAAATATCCACTCCCCACCCTGTTGTACCTACTTATGTCATTCCCAGTCAACAATGGCCCTTTTTAAATTGAAGTGGAAGTCAATAGGTTACCAATACATTGAAGATAACTGAAACTAAGTCTTGCCTGGGTTCATCTGGAAAATCAGTGAAATGTGTCCTGAGAGCCCTGTTGACATGGGGGTAAAGATTGTCAGGAGGAAACAGTGGAGAGGATGTGGGACAGGCCCATTGGGCCTCTTTGTATGCAGGTTTCTCAGCCTTCAAATGAATGAAGGAAGAAACTGGGCACAAAAGTCTTCACCCAGTAAAGAAGTCTGAGCTGTAGGATTCTGAGTGTGAATCCTACACACTCAGAAGGGGCAATTCTGAGTGTGAGTTCAGAGGCATAAATAGCACTACTAGGGACCTCTCTGGCAAAGCAGAGTGCAAAACCCAAGAGGAGAGCAAGGCATTCTGCACCAGTTATCATCGCTACCTAACAAACTGCTCCAGACTGAGAGGTGTAATACAGCAATTGTTTTATTCTAGCTTATGATTCTGAGGGTCAGGAGACAGGAGTTCACATAGGGCAACAGCAGAAAGGCTAGTCTCTGCTCCACAAAGTCTGAGCCCTCAGCTTGAGAGTGTGGGAGACCTCTGGGTGATCCCAATGGTTGTGCGATAGAATTATCTGGAGGTTTCTTCACTGACATGTCTGGCTGAAATTACTCAAAAGCTAGACTCAGCTGGGACTGTTGACCAGAGCACCTACTTGTGGTCTCTATGCAGCGTGGTCTTTTCATGCCAGAGAAACTGGGTTCTGAGAGAGACCGTCCCAAGTGAAGAACCTGAAGAGTGAAGTTCCAGGTGGCAGTGCTTGGTCATCCCAAGGGGAGGACGTGGAGAGTGAAGTTCCAGGTGGCAGTGCATGGCCTTTATGACCTGCCCTCAGAAGCCACATAGCAACATTTCTGCCATGCTCTGTTAACCGAAGCAATAATAGACCACCCAGATTCTAGGAGAAAGGACATAAACCCAACTTCTCAATTGAGGGAGCATCAAAGAATTTGGAGCCGTATTTTTAAACCATCACACATTCTTCTCTCCACTTTGGCTTTAACCTTTCAAGGGCTGCTGGCCCTCACTTGTAGCAGATACATCACTATTTGTTGACATGGTAGTACTCAGCATGAGCCTGGCTAGTTTGTAAACACATAAGAGATATCCATTGAAGACACCTAGCAATACTGGAGGGTACCTCACAGGGACCTAAGATTCTATGGGAACAGAAAGAGCAAATGCCAGAACTCATTTTTTTTAAAACAGAGTCTGGCTCTGTCACCCAGGCTGGAGTGCACTGGCACAATCTCAGCTCACTGCAACCTCCACCTCTTGGGTTCAAGCAATTCTCGTGCCTCAGCCTCTGGAGTAGCTGGGACTACAGGTAGATGCCACCACCACCCCCAGCTAATTTTTTTGTATTTTTAGTAGCGATGTTGGCCAGGCTGGTCTCAAACTCCTGAGCTCAAGTGATCCACCGTCCTTGGCCTCGCAATGTGCTAGGATTATAGGCGTGAGCCACCATGCATGGTCAGAACTCATTCTTAATAATATATTTCCATATGTAAGCACAGGCTGGAGAAACCAGGGCAAAGGGGAGAGGGAATATGGCTTATATTTAAGAATGGCCAGATTAAACAGGACAACCAGTGAGAGACCCACAAAGATTATGGAAGACATGAACTAAAGCACCACATCATGCAACGCTACCCAATTCTGGATGGCTGCAGACTGCAAACTAAATGAGCTATTTTGTTCTGTTGAAATAAGGAAACTAACTGTGCTTTTCAAGCCAACTCTTTAAGCCAACCTTGAGTCTTCTAAAAGAATTGCAGGCATGATGTTCTTTAAAATGCCAGCCACGAATGTTCATGGAAATGCAAACTTCAAGTGAGGAGTAAGGAAAAGACTTGATGGTAGGAATTGGCTCTTCAGCCATATCCCCGCACATCTTTAAAAATAAAATAAACCATACAAAATTTAAGTCTAAGCACTTGATTGTTCTGAAAAATTAGAGGGAATTTGAGCCAAAAGGGAGGAGAAGTAGCCCCCATTCACAAAGGATAAATATCTGCTCCATAATTTATGGGAATGCAAATCATCCAAGCAGCAGTCTATTGGCATTGACTGTATTTTCATCTAATTAAATGGTTATACAAGTCTCAGAATGTCATTTCTCCTACCAGCTGACCCTATTCCCATGACCTTCCCTACAAGAGTTCAGGGGAACATGATACTTGAGAAAGACATTTCATTTTTAACCTAGAGAAAAAATGTGGATTTGAACACGAAGGGGTAGTTGGACAGTAAGGGCTTTTGCCTTACTTTGTACCATGGAAGCCTCTTTGATTATGGTGCATGAGAAATGTAAGCTTCCCTGTTTGTTTGTTTGTTTCTTTGTTTCTTTGTTTGTTTTCGAAATGGAATCTTGCTCTGTCGCCCAGGCTGGAGTACAGTGCCACAAGCTCTGCCTCCTGGGTTGACTCCATTCTCCTGCCTCAGCCTCCCCAGTAGCTGTAACTACAGGCGCCTGCCACCACGCTTGGCTAATATTTTTGTATTTTTAGTAGAGAAGGGGTTTCACCGTGTTAGCCAGAATGGTCTTGATCTCCTGACCTCGTAATCTGCCCACCTCGGCCTCCCAAAGTGCTGGGATTACAGGTGTGAGCCACTGTACCCAGCCCCCTGTTTTAAAAAAAGCAAAAAGCAGTCAGCCTTGTGACTTTTTCATTGTCACTGCAGCTAAATTTTGCCTGCAATGTGTGTCACTGTTCATACTGTTTTTAAAAAATAAAAAATTACAGAGCTCAGCATTTCCTAAGCTTGTTTTTGCTACTGAAATTCTTGACTCTTGAGCCATATTGAGTCTCCTGAGGTTTCTTTGGGCACTAGGGTTGTGATCCCATTGTTTGGCTGATTCGTTCTTGGAAGATACACAGGAGAAGTCTTAACAGAAAGTTTAATGCTGGCTTACTTCATCTACCCAGGGAGCCCAAGGATGATGGGTCCATGCAGGATTCACCCTAAATGAACCTCCACAGTCTCTGATCCCCTTCTCTCTTCTTTTCCCCCCATGATCCCACTACCACCCAGCCTTTTTTTTTTTTTAATGTCTATACCCATGGATTTTTTAAAATATTTTTATTGAGTTGTATTAAATATAAAAGAAGATGCATTTTTACATATATATACCCATGTGACTACTACTCAGATCAAGATATATGATATTCCCTGCATTTTGAAAGGCGCCCACATGCCCTTCCCAGTCAACAACCTCTGCTCAGAGGTAAGCACTAGTCTGACTTTAATCACCATAGATTAGTGTTGTTTGCTCACACCTTCATAGAATTGGAATCACACAGTTTTTTTCTTTTGCTTCTTTCATTCATCATTATGACTGTAGGATTCATCCACGTCTGTGCATATAGCAGTAGTTCTCTTTCTTATATTCCATCATATGGATATACAGCAGTTTATCTGGAGCCATTCTCCTGATGATGATGCCCTCAGTCTTTTTTATTTATTTGTTGTCCTCCCCAGATCTCAGTTCTATCACCAAGCTCTATCTAGATCCTTCTAGAAGTTATGAACCATCCCAGCTTCCACATGGTGAGTAGAAAAAATATGTATATGCAAGTTTGTGAGGTCCTGGCCTGGAGGAGACTTTAGGTGCTTTGGAGACTTCGAAGTGAAACAACCAAAAGATTAATAATAATAAGCATTGCCTTGCTAATGTAGATCCCTTTCAATGTTTAACCATATACGTTCAACTAATAGATGTTTTTTTGCACCCGTTATATGACAGGTGCTTTTTAGGTCCTAGAAATAAAACATCCAATAAGATAGACATGAACACACTGTTCTTCTGAAGCTAACCTTCAAAGAAAATATCAGATGGTGATAAAAGCTATGGAGAAAATTAAAATAGGACAGTGCAATAAAAAGGCCAGAAAAAGCCTCTCTGAGGAGAGCACAGAATGACAACAAATAGCCAGGAGTGTCAGGGGAGCCATCAGGAGGAAGTATATTCTACACAAGCAGGACAACCAAGTCAATGTTCTTATGTCAAGAATGAATTTGGGGCTGGGCGCAGCGGCTCGCTCATCTTAGCGTTTTGGGAAGCCAAGGCAAGAGGATCACTTGAGACCAACAGTTTGAGACAAGCCTGAGAAACAGCAAGACTCTGTCTCTGTAAAAAGGTTAAAAATTGGCTGAGTGTGGTAGTGTGCACCTGTAGTTCCTGCTGGCTACTCAGGAGGCTGAGCAGGAGTGTCACTTGAGCCCAGGAGATTGAGGTTGCAGTGAGCTATGATCATGTCACTGCATTCCAACCTGGGTAACAGAACAAGACCCTGTCTTGGAAAAAAAGAAAAAGAAAAAAAAAATGAATGAATGTGGCCTCTTAAAGAAAAGAAGGAAGCTCATGGGGCCAGGATGTACTGGGCAATATGAAAGCAACAGAGGATGAGATCAGGGAGGTAAGCAGGCACTGTGGTAAGGAGGTTAGAGTTTAATCTAAGTATGATGGGAAGAAGCTAGAGGACTTTAAACAAGAGAATAACTCTGGAAATTGGGTGGAAAATGGCCTGAAAGGGGTCCAAAGTATTTGTGTTGATGCAAAAGTAATTGTGGTTCTTGCCACTGAAAATAATAGCAAAAACCACCATTACTTTTGCAACAACCTCATAGAAGCAGGATACAAATGAAGTGGCCACTGCCTGCGATGATGGGTACTGATGTCTTAGACTACAATGGTAGCAAATGAGGCAGAAATGTCAGCAGTCTAACATGTTTCAAAGGGAAAGTCAACAGAAGAAAAGACAAGATATACCATTATGCTAAACAAATTTCTGTCATCTTACTATGTGTTACCCAACACCCCCTCTATATGATAGGATGGTAGAGGAAACAAACAACATCAAAGGGTAAGAAAATCTTACCTCACAGAAATAACTTCCACTGGCCTATGACATGAAGAAAGTGCTCTCACATGCACTTTCTCACTTGATCCTTACAACAATCTTTTTTTTTGAGACAGAGTCTTGCTCTATCACCCAGGCTGGAGTGCAATGGTGCGATCTTGGCTCACTGCAACCTCCGCCTCCAGGGTTCAAGTGATTCTCCTGCCTCAGCCTCCAAGTATCTGGGATCACAGGCACACACCACCAACCCCATCTAATTTTTGTATTTTTAGCAAAGACAGGATTTCACCATGTTGTCCAGGCTGGTCTTGAACTCCTGACCTCAGATGATCCACACCGATTAGGCCTCCCAAAGTGCTGGGATTACAGGCCTGAGCCACCGTGCCTGCCTCTTACAACAATCTTACAAGGAAAGGAAGCACACCTAATGAGTTTAACTTTACCAATTAAAAACTCAAGATTTGAAGATTGTGATGGACTAACCCAAGGATACACACTTAGCAAGTTGCTAATCCAAGACTTGCACATGTCCTTTTAGCATCTGTTAGAAACCCTCTACATTGTTTCCCAGAGAGATTTGCTCTAATGATTATAATAAATCTTAGCTCTTATTGAGTGCTCTCTCTTTCCCAGACATTGTGACAATTCATGACATATATCCCCTCTTTTAATCCTAGAATGTAAGTACCATTATTGCTGTCTATAACTTTTCAAAGCTTTCACAGCTGTTAAATGCTAGAACTAGAATTTCAACTAAGGAAACTTACTCCAAAGCTCATTTCCCCAGCCATAACATTAAGCTATTATAGACGGAACAAATAGAATCTTTTGAAAAGCCACAGGTCATCTCCAATGTTAGATATCTTTAAAAAATTTTAAATACTAATATTATCTCAGACCTTTAACAACCCTGTACTGATAAATAATATACAAAGATTCTGGATATTTTTCTCCTAATCCCTGATAATCGTTGAAGATTCTATTTCTCTACTTCTCTCTCTGGCCTGTGAAAAATGTCCCAGACATGAAATCTGATGATCTGCCCTTTTACCATTTGATCCCTAGCAACATCCATCTATAGCCACCAGTGTAATTAGAGATGTGTCAAAACATCAAGGCTGTTGGCAAGATTTACTTTATCATTTGCTCAGAAATATAAAGCATCCATTACAGGGCCAGGACTTCATAATTATAAACATTTCTTAAAGACAAGTAAGCCAACAATGGACATGCCAACTCACCCAAATAAAAACACTTATTTGTGAGATTTCCTTGAAGGTGTCTTCTATTATTTAACCAAACATTACCTCACTTTTTTTTTTAAAGAAAAAGAATACTTTTGCTTTGTAAATACAGCATCTGCTATTCAAATGCATTATATTAAGTTATATACCATTTAGAACTAGAAGAGACTTCAGGGACTATGTAATTTAGTAGCCTCAAATTGTAGACAGAGATACTTAGTTCTGTGATATTTACTATGTATCCAGGTTCCCCTAGTGAGTTGCTTACAAGACCTGGCCTCTGACTCCCAGCAAAGTGATGATATTTTGTCATCTTCCTTTATATGTTACCTTTACTAGTAAATTAACATCTTCTCTCTCCAATAAAAAAGGTTGTTTAGAAACTTAGACCAAAGTCATCCACATAGAAGATTTTCATATGTTTTACAGTTGAGTAAACTCTTCCAGATCCAGTTAAAATGTGGCCACTTTGACTGACAGACAGAATGAGTCATTCTGTCATTGTGTTCCCAGAGCATTCTGTTCATTTCTCAGTAGTTTTCATATTGTCCTCTAATATTTCTGCTTAAATATTTGTCTCCTCTATAGGACTGTGAGTTCATCAGGGCAAAGACTGCCTTAATCCATCTTGTATACCCCAGCACCTTGCACAAAATACACCCTCAGTAAAAGTTTTTATGCATGAATGTGTTGCTGAATTAATCAATTACTAGATATCACTTAGTCCACTCTGAGCTCAGAGAGATAGGACTATCAACATATAGCTTTCATACACAAATCCACAGCCAACATAATTCTGAATGGGGAAAAGTTGAAAGCACTCTCTCTGAGAACTGGAATAAGACAAGGATGCCCACTCTCACTGCTTCTCTTCAACATAGTACTGGAAGTCTTAGCCACAGCAGTCAGACAAGAGAAAGAAATAAAAGATATCCAAATCAGGAAAGAGGAAGTCAAATTGTCACTGTTTGCTGACGATGTGATCATTTACCTCGAAAACCCCAAAGACTCCTCCAGAAAGCTCCTAAAACTGAAAAAAGAATGCAGCAAAGTTCCCAGATACAAGTAAGTACATAAATCAGTAGCTCTTCTATATACCAACGGCGACCATGGGGAGGATCAAATCAAGAACTCAACCTCAGGAATATACCTACACAAGGAGGTGAAAGACCTCTACAAGGAAAACTACAAAACACTGCTGAAAGAAATCATAGATGACACAAACAAATGAAAACACATCCCATGTTCATGGATGGGCAAAATCAATATTATGAAAAATGACCATATTACCAAAAAGCAATCTACAAATTCAAGGCAATCCCCATCAAAATACCATCATCATTCTTTACAGAATTAGAAAAAACAATTCTAAAATTCATATGGAACCAAAGAAGAGACCACATAGCCCAAGCAAGACTGAGCAAAAAGAACAGATATGGAGGCATTACACTACCTGATTTAAAACTATACTATAAGGCCATAGTCACCAAAATAGCATGATACTGGTATAAAAACAGGCACTTAGGCTAATGGAACAGAATAGAGTACCCAGAAATAAACCCAGATACAGCCAACTGATCTTCAACAATGCAAACAAAACATGAAGTGGGGAAAGAACACCCTTTTCAACAAATGGTGTTGGGATAATTGACTAGCCACATGTAGGAGAACAAAACTGGATCCACATCTCTCACCTTATACAAAAATCAACTTAAGATGGATAAAGGACTTAAATCTAAGAACTGATACTATAAAAATTCTAGAAGATAACATTGGAAAAACTCTTCTAGACATTGGCTTAGGCAACAATTTCATGACCAAGAACCCAAAAGCAAATGCAATAAAAACAAAGATAAATAGTTGAGACTTAATTAAACTAAAGAACTTTTGCATGGCAAAAGGAACAGTCAGCAGAGTAAACAGACAACCCACAGAATGGGAGAAAATCTTCACAATCTATACATCTGACAAAGAACTAATGCCCACAATCTACAATGAACTCAAACAAATCAGTAAGAAAAAAAAAAATCTTATCAAAAAGTGAGCTAAGGACATGAATACATAATTCTCAAAAGAAGACATACAAATGGTCAGAAAACATGTGAAAAACTGCTCAACATCACTAATGATCAGGGAAATGCAAATTGAAACCACAATGCGATACCACCTTACTCCCGCAAGAATGGCCATAATCAAAACATCATAAAACGGTAGATGTTGGCGTGGATGCAGTGACCAAGGCACACTTCTACACTGCTGGTGGGAATGTAAACTGGTACAGCCACTATGGAAAACAGTGCTAAGATTCCTTAAAGAACTAAAAGTAGAACTACCATTTGATCTAGCTATCCCACTACTGGGTATCTACCCGGAGGAAAAGAAGTCATTATACAAAAAAGACACTTGAGCATGCATGTTTATAGCAGCACAATTCACAATTGCAAAAATGTGGAACCGGCCCAAATGCCCATCAATCAATGAGTGGATAAAGAAACTGTGTGAAGGAGAGAGAGATATATACACAAACATATATATATACACACAGATATATACATATATATGTATACATATATACACATATATATACACACACACACATATATGGAATACACACACATATATATATGATGGAATACTACTCAGCCATAAAAAGGAATGAATTAATGGCATTTGCAGCAACCTGGGTGAAATTGGAGACTATTATTCTAAGTGAAGTAACTCAGGAATGGAAAACCGAACATCGTATGTTCTCACTGATATGTGGGAGCTAAGCTATGAGGACAGAAAGGCATAAGAATGATACAGTGGACTTTGGGGACTTAGGGGGAAGGGTGGGAGGGGGACGAGGGATGAAAGACTACAAGTAGGGTGCAGTGTATCCTGCTCAGGTGATGGGTGCACGCACCAAAATCTCACAAATCACCACTAAAGAACTTACTCATGTAACCAGATACTACCTGTACCTCAATAACTTATGGAAATTTTTAAAAATATATTGCTGTCATACAAAAATACCTTTGGGTAAATAAGTCATAAACAAAGCAAAGTAGACAGCTGAAGAGATTATCTACTTTGGGGACAGAGTGGGGAATAAGGATAAATATATCAATCTGGGTCCAATTAGGAAATCCAGAGACAGAGCCCACACAATAATTAAACAGAAGTTTAATATAAAGAATTATTAAACAATGTTAAGAGAATAACTATAAAGATATAAAAAGGACCTAAAGGATACCTTGAACCACAGAGAGTATCCAAGGAAAGACAAACTCGGAGGGGAGCTCACGCCTCAAGACTGAGGTTCAGACCTTATGGAAGGTGTGGTTGCACCCTGACTAGACAAGGTAGAAGTTTACAGGTTTGCCTGGGCCAGGGCTGGTCCAGCGTTGTTAGGCAAGCAGCAGCAGCCCTTTGGGGCACAAGTGAGCAGTGGCTGGTAACTGGGCATGCAGAGAGTTAGGGAACCACCGCAGGTGCAAGGCCCAGAGCATATGGTGTTCACATGAGCAGAGCCGCAAGAAGCAAAATCTCTGGAGCACATGCCAGCTGAGGTTGGTGGGAACACGCAGAGGTGGAGTCAGGGTGCCTCTGCAGGTACAAGGCCAGAAGCATGCAATGTCCTTGTCAGGAGGGCCAGAGAACAATGGTCTCTGGGCCCAGGCTGGGGCTGGAAAGTTGCTAAGGGACTGCCCACTCAGACACTGCTGGGGCAGAGCACCACAGAATGTGTTCCCATACATGCACCACTGCCTGATCAAACAGGAGCAGGAGAAAGCACAAGCAACCAGGACAAGGAAGAGAAACCCCATTCCTTTCGCAATGTCCCTCTAATCCCTTCTACTAACAAAGTTTAGCATCACGCTTACTGAGGAGAAGTGCTTCAAGAGTCCAGTGCATTATCATAGAACAAATACTCAAAGAGGAATTCGGAGCTACAGGAAAGAAATTTGTGACTGTCACACTGAGTAAATAAAAGACACTTAGACCTAAGTTATGGTGTCCTCTAGTTATGTCTCTTTATCTGTAAAATGAGGACAGTAATAGCATCTACCTCAAATGTGGTGTAAATACTAAGATCTCATGGGTACTTAGAACAGTGACAGCACATACGTGCTGATCATAGGACAGTGCCTGGAACATACTTAGAATTCAGTAAGTGTCTGCTATGGTTATTTCCATAACTTGTAAAACCAGAACCTGAATCAGGACACTCAAGTTCCCATCCTAGCCCTGTTATTCACTGACTCTGCAACACAGAGCAGTCACTCCCCACTGGGCCTTAGCTCCTGCTGCTGTAAACCTCCCATGCTCCCATCTCACATAGCAGACGTTTGTGCCTTCTGCTCCACACAAGGGAAGCCCATTTCCGGGTATATAGTGAGCCTAACCCTCAAAACTAAAACTAAAAGAGAAGACAGAAAGGTGAGTTGGCTGCACTGAGAAACGTTGAAGCCATTTACAAGACAAAAACAACTCAGTGTTACAAGTTTTCAAAGTTTCTGCATTTAGAAAATCTTAGACACTTCTGCTGAGAGTTTTTTCAGAACCGTTGGAAGCCAACAGCGAAAACTAGGAACCAACTTATCTGTGCTTAGATTAGATGACCTCTTATGAAAGACGATAAAAGGAGCATGAAGAAAGTTCTCTTGCCTTAAAATTATTATCCCTCATTACTATCTCACACATATACCCGCACCCACACTGCCTTTCATTTATTAGATTAAAAAAGAATTGCCCCCATATTGAACTGCAAGCACACATGGAAAGAATACTGCATTGTTATAACTATCATGTATATACACTTTAGCGTGAGTTTCCTTGTCAAATGTCCTTCAAGTGCTTCAGAATCCAAGAGCATACCTGAATGCAGGGGGCTGAGAATACCACTGGTCTCCTGGAAGAGAGGCAGGAACACTGCAAGGGAAGCTGGAAGGGCCTGAAAAACAAACATTGCCAGCTTCATAGCTTTTCCTGGAGCCACCTTAGTAGGAGGATCCCGTAAATGAAAAGGTCCACTAATATTTCCCTGCCCATATACAACAAGTGTTCACAACTCCAATAATTTTATTACTTGAGTTTAAAAAATTTTCCCAAAATTATCTCATTATCAGAATCATCTAGGATGCTTGTTAAAAACACAGATTCCTAAGGTCCCATCCCAAGCACACTGAATCAGATGCTCCCAGAAGGGTCCCGGGAATTCACAAGCCTTCAGGTGGTTCCAATAATCAGGTTAAATTTGGGAAGTAGTGAGTTAGTAAAATGTCTGTTCTAATATTCATTAGGTGGACTGTGTATAAACAGATTTCTGAGCCACAGAACTACTGGATCAGAATATGCAGGGCCCCTCAAGAGTGCCAGGAGGTGGTTATAGTCAGTGTTTTAGCTCAGGCTGCCATAACAAAACACCATTGACTGGATGGCTTTAAAAGCAGACGCTTAACTTCTCACAGTTCACAGCTCTAAGTTCGAGATCGAGGTGCTGGCAAGGAAAGTTTCACTGAAGGCTTCTGTTGGTTCGTAGGCAGCCACCATCTCCCCGTGTGTTCACAGGACCTCGTCTTGGTTCTCCCTGGGGATAGGTAGGTTTAGGTCTGTCTAGTGTCTCTTCTTAGAAGGACATAACACATTATGATGGTCCTACCCTTGTGACTTCTTCTAACCCTAATTACCTTCCCAAAGGACCCATCTTCAAATATCATTACACTGTGGGCTTCAACTTATGGACTTAGGAAAAGGGTGACACAAACATGCAGACCATTACAGTCAGATATTTTTTAAACCCTGGGTTAGATAATTATTTAAATGAACCTTTTTCCAAAATTCTTAGGTTACCTGGGAAATGATAACACATTTCAACTACCATCAGGCATTTATTCACTAAGAAGGCCTAGTTTAACCGGTAAATAGTAAAGCCCAAAACAAATAGGGCACAGGGAAAATCATTTTTAAAGACACATTCAAAGGGAATGAGGGATTCCACCTAGGGAGGCTGACGTGGGATGAGACCTGAGTGGTAGGGCAGCACTTCTTCAACTTTAATGCACACCTGAATCATCAATAGTCTGTTGTAAGCAGGTTCAGACTCAGCAGGTCCGGGGTGGAGCCTGAGACTCCGCCTTTATCAGCTGCTGGTCCACAGACCACACTAAGTAGAGGGGCTGGCAGTTCAAGTAGCGGTGGGGTATGATACAAGAAACAGGCATTTTTAATTTAAATTTTTTGCTTAGTCAACGATCTAATACCACTGCAGAAGGCTGACTTCCAAAATACCATCTAGAGAAAAAGAGTTTCAGAAATTCCAGTCCTGAGCTCTTTTGCGCTCAACTTTATTAAAAATAGCTTCAAAAGTACATTAAAAGATTATAACAGAGGTTTCTAAAACGTCTGACTTCACTGCCTCTGTAATCTTTTCACAATGGCACAGTCCGAAAGAAATACCCAACCGTTCTGTTTATTAAGTAGTTAGGTCCATACAACTTCCCGAGGGTTTTTTTGTCCTAACATCTTAGTAGCCATTTGAAAAAATTACACACATAAGCTGAAAGAAAAACAAATTCTTATTTTTTCCTTAAATATTAGGTTGGTGCAAAAGTAATTACAATTTGGCCATACTTTTAATGGCGAAAACCACAATTACTTTTGCACCAACCTAATAACTATGAGTATCTATTGCAATGTGTGAATCTATTGGGCTCTGCACAACTTCTCAAATTTTGGGGTCAGATTGGATACCACCACTCTCGTTTCCCTTTGCACATTGCTTTTAGTGTGGTAATTGCTATTTATCACAACAACTGTCAAGAACCCAGCTTCAAAAATAGATGACACTGTTGAAAGGAATGCAGAGTAATCTATTGAAGAAAGTGTCAGCTCTCTTAGGCTAGTACTTTATGTGGTTTTTATGTGGTTTCCAACAAATATTGAATATCTCTGTCCTTCCCTATAAAACTGAAATATTTCTAAGGTGCCCCAAGGTACCTTGGCTCAGTTTGGGAATTACAAGATCATACCCCTTACAAAGTACTAATGGTTACCAAAGGCAAAGTAAGAATTCTAAAAGAACACAGAAACTTTTGAAAATGATAGCTACAAAAAAAAAAAAAAATACAACAAAATTCCTCTTAGATTTATTACAGAGAAACTGGCTATTCTCTAGCTGATCAGAACAGAAGTACATCCTTCTTAATGTTAGGATTCTTAAAATAATATGTTTATAATTTTTTGAAGGAAAATTATCTTTCAAATACTTTCCCAGTAACAATATATCACTTTCCATCAGAAAAAAAAGAATTAACATCTAATTATTATTGTTCTTTTATATTCTTACGTTCACCTTCTATTTCCTTGACATTAGACTTCAAATTAAACATAAGGAACAATTCCGAACATTCAAGCCTCACTAAAAAAAAGGAAACTTGATTGATTCGAAGTTTTACTTTATGTACCTATAATTTCCCAGTAGTCCTATTTCTCAATCAGAATTTGAATAATCTTTACAACTTGTATTCCCCCAAACTCAGATTTAATGACTCAGTAGGTTCAGAGAGAGAAGTAACAGCTGCAGCTCATCCCGCTGTGCTATTCAGTAATGACAATGTTATACCACATTACCAATTGTGACATTAATAAAAAGAAGCCCATAGGATTAACCAGAGACAGCTGACTTTAGTCAAATGTAGGTCAGGCTTTGTTTGCTCAGAAAGTGGTAATAAATTCCCAGGTAAGTGTTCTCGTGTGTCACACATATATGTCAGGAGCATGATTTCAGCCTCACTAAATGATTCACATTTTTAAGTTTCTGTAAGCCATTTTTGAATTATTGTTAAGCATTTAATTCCACTGTCAGGCCTGTAGGCTCCTTAAAATTATGAACTTATGTGACATTACAGCATGTTTTTCCTTCAGGCAACACTTAAAAACACCTTGGAGGGTTTCATGTTCGCCTTCCGGACACTGAAGCTCTTACTAGCAGAGGCTCGGGGTCACCCCTAATTTATAGCATAATTACAGAGGAAATGGTGTTGACGGCTAAGAAAGCCACCTGTCATCACAAAGTTCTCATTGTCACAAGAAATATCATTGAAAGCTTAACATAAGTATTGCATTCTTAATCAATTCTTACGGTGGGCTATATACAAACAAGAAGTCCATAACCATTCGCTAAAATATATTGAAAAATATAAACACTTTGGAAAACAGGTTAGCACTTTCTTTAAAAGCTAAACATACACCTGCCATGTGATCGAGCCATTGCTTTCCTAGGCACTTGTCCGAAAAAATGGAACCATATGTCCACAAAAAGACCTGCACAAAAATATTCATAGCAGCATAGCATGGCTTACAACTGGAAACAACCCAAATCCACAGGAGAATGGCTAGACAGAGGCGTATTTATACACTAGAACACCATTCAGCAATAAAAAGACAAGAGCCATAGATCCATGCAAGAATCACAGACAAATCTCTAAAACATTATGTTCAGTGAAAGTAACTAGAAGTAAAACAGTACATAGTGTGTCATTCAATTTATGTGAAATTCTAGAAGTCAAAAACAATCTATGGTGATACAAATCGGAGGTGGGCAGGGATACACTCTCAGGAGAACAAGTGCACTTTCTGGGGTGTTCTGGATCTTGTTGGGGTGATGTTATGTGCATGCGTGTATTTGTCAAACTCATCAAACTGGGCACTTAAGATCTGTGCGTTAAGATCTGCATCTAAGTTATACCTCGATGAATAAAATATATGTGAGTGCTCTGTAAGCTCTTCAATTTTATACTTAAACTTTATTAAGTCAACTACCTTTGTTAAATACTTATGTAACTGTAAAACATTATGAAGTCTTTTAAACATCAACAAAAAGAGATGTCACCTGAAAGATACTAACTCAATATTACCCAAGTAAGCATAATAAGCAGCATATTTAATGAGTTAAATAAATGGATAATTTTAATTGATTTACATTTTAATTCCTTTTACATGCAAATGGCACAATTTGAAAGCTCTGTGTTTATACATTAGAAAAATATCAATGGGCATAATCGCAACTAAGTACTTAAAGCTAATTTATATTAATGTAGAGAAGCAGCTGAAGATGAACCAAAAACAGTAAATGATACAAAAATAATCTGAACATCTAATATTTACCAGAGTTAAGTGATTCTTCTGTCCAAAGTTTGCCATTGACACCACTGTGATTCAGACTCCAGCTACCTTATTTTTTAAGTAGAGCAGATTCCTAATTTGCTTTCCTAATTTTACTGTCTTACCCCTTTTAAAGACATTGTATTAATCTTAAAGCACAGCCTAAGCATTTCATGCCATTCATCACAATTACAGTCAGGGTCAGCTCCCTAGTCTGGCATTCACAGCGCAGTTTTGGTCTGACTACAATCTCTCCCTGGTGGCATCTACTCTCATGGCCACTTTTTCCCAGCCTCCCACCAATCCACAGATCTCGATACTGAGGCAGCTAGATGGCTCACCTGTTCCTACCCCTCACCCATTCCAGCTTCTGCTCATGTGCCTCTCCATTTGAACTTTATAGCATATCCAATTCATCCCAGTTTCCAAGATCCACTTTTTTAAATCACCTCCTTGTCAAGGAAATTCACCATTTTCCTTACTCGGAGTAATCTTTCTCTCTTAGAAACATTCATCACATTGTATGCCCAGTTCTCTTATCACCACTGCCAATCTTATATTGTGAAATGGTTTGGATTCCAACTCCAGAAAGAAACACGTAGCTTCAAAGCTTAGCTCCTCAGCTGTCAGAATTTAGGCAAGTTGCTTCATCTCTCTATGCTTCTGTTTCTTCATCTGTTAAAAAGTAAAATAAAAATAGCACCTCTCTTTTATGATTGTTATAAGCATGAAATTAGATAACGTACATAAAGTGCTTAGTCTGACACACATTTTAAATCCTCAGTAATATTTATCCCAAAACTTGCTAGCTAAAAGAGAATAAATTCTCTAAATGGATGAATTATATTCTAAGAATTGAGGGAACTTGTAAATGGAAAAAAAGTTTGAGGAATATCAAAAGAAACCAGAAGGTTGGAGGTGGATAACTTTTGCTGCTATTTTCAAAACAGGGCATAAGTTTGCTTTTAAAAGCTGCAAAACGGTGCAACTGATGTTAATTTGAGGCCGGAAGAGTCTGGGTAAAAGGGAAAACAAAAAAGGAGTAGTCCAGGTACTGAAGAGAAATAAAAACACATGTCCAGACCAAGACTTGTACATGAATATTCATAGTAGCTTTATTCATTATAACCAAAAAAAAAAAAAAAAAAAACTGAAACAAATGTCCCCCAACAGGAAACGGATAAACAAAATGTGTTATATCCCTACAACAGAATACCACTCAGCAATACAAAGGAACATACGACGGACAGAGCTGCAACATGGGTGAATCTCAAAATCATTACACTGAGTAAAGGAAGCCAAACAAAAAAAAAGTACAGAGTGCATAATTCCACTTATATGAAAGTCTAGAAAATGCAACTAACCTATAATGACAGAAAGGAGATCAGTGGTTGGCTAGGGCATGGGGATGTTGGGAAGGAATAACTGGAAAGAAGAGGAGAAAATCGTGGAAGATGATAGAATGTTCTGTGTCTGTGGTGCAGTGTGGTTTCAAGGATATACACATAATTCTGTCAAAACTCACCAAAGTTGTATTATTTAAATGGGTGTGATTTGCACACTTTTTTTTAAGTCAGTAAGAACCTAAAAAATAAAGTAGTGCTGATTGGGGCATAGTATATTTTCATTAAGAAAATGTTACATTTGTTTGACAGTTTTTCCTTCTTCAACCAGGCTCCTGGAATACAATATCTAGGAAATGAGTAGATGCAAAGTATCTGAATCTCAGCAGGATATTTGAAGAGATTTGTAATGATATGCTGTTGGATCTAACGAAATGTTATGGCCTGGGTGCAAGGACAATGAAAGAATTGAGTCAAGATTCCCCTGTCATCCTAGAAGATTTCTAGTGGCAGGTCACAGGGTTCTGCACCTAGCCTGTTTAAGCCTTTTATCAATTACTTGTCTGATCACCTAAGGGCACAACCATTGCTTTGTGTTGGCTAAATATTGGTATGTTGGATGACAGATGAGGATCTAAATCATCTTGATAGGCTATAGCAGTAATTTAGATATAATAGGGTAAAACTTTACAAGGACAACTATTAAACAGACAAATTGAATCTAAAATTTAGCTTTCTAAGTACAAGATAAAGGAATCATGCCATACCAGCAGGACATTAGAAAAGTCAGCCTTAGGGTTATAATCACCAATAAGCTCAGTGTCAATCAACAATGAAATATAACTCTTAAAGAAGTTAACTTGACCTTGGTTTGCATCAAAAAATATATAAGCTTTAACAGGAAGAAGATGGAAATCATGTTTTATTCTCCATAATAGCGTACACTTAAAAATATGTCATGAAGTTTTTGGTGAGATGCTTAT
Source organism: Chlorocebus sabaeus (assembly GCF_047675955.1). NCBI lineage: Eukaryota > Metazoa > Chordata > Mammalia > Primates > Cercopithecidae > Chlorocebus > Chlorocebus sabaeus. The sequence continues at coordinate 68,393,970 of NC_132918.1, forward strand.
GGGGGGGAAGATTAGAATTACATCAGAGGAAAAAAAACAGTATGTTTTTAATCTATGAGTTCCTTAAGGACAGGATCTACATTTTAGTAATCTAAGCATCACTGGCACCTGTCTCAATTCCTGCCATGACTATAATTATTGTTTAGAAAGTAAGTGGTGTTTATATATTAATAAAACTTGAATTGCTGTCATGTAAGTAGTGGGAAAGTAACAAGAACTTTTTAGCCCACACAATAAAAAAGACCGAAGGAGTGGGAATGAGGGGTGAATCAAGGTTGACAGCACAAAATATGCCTATGGTAACTGTAATGAATTATAGATGGCTGAAAATCTTTGTCACTTCCCTCCATTAGGAAGTGGAATTATATGTCCAGCCCTAGAATCTGGGCTGAATCTGTGACCACTTTGACCAAAAGAATGAAGAGAAAGTGATACTGTAATAGTACCAGGTCTATTCTTTAAGAAGACTGGCAACTTTCACTTGCTTTTTATTCCACCACCCTAGAAGGAAGCCCAGGCAGCTACAAGGACAGGTCTACACGTGGCAGAATTAAGGCACCCGCCCAGCAAGTGAGGCTGAGTGCCCTGCCAATAGGTAGCATCAACTTGCCAGCCCATGTAAATGAGCCACTTGCTGTAGAGCCTTAACTCCTCAAGCCACCCTGCCTGATGCCACATGCAGTAAAAATGAGCTTTCCCCACTGGGTTTTTGCAAAATCCCTAGCAAATAAGATAGAGGTATTGTGTTAAGCCACTAAGTGTTGAGGTGGTTTCTTATGCAGCAAGAAATAGTTAAAACAGTAACTATATTCAACTATATTAAGAGCTATCATATGCATGGTCCCATGGGTTTTAATTATAACCAATATGCAGGATTAACACTGATATCCATAACTTGAAAAATTTCACTGAGAAGCAGGCTGGCACCTTAAAGATAAGACCAGACAGAGAAGAAAGTCCCAAAGTTGTAGAGCTCATTTGGCATCAGAACTGGCCTCAAGGAAGTAAGCTCACGTTCATTTTCAGATGACACTAGTTCCCAAGGGTTTCATCTGCTGGGCATTGTAGTGCTAGGGGAAGACCATTCAGGTTGAATAAGATCCTATTGATCCAATATCGGGAAAAGGCTAGAAGGCTTTCAAGACCTCAGTTAAGATGAGATTCAGAATGGATATCAATCCCAGAGGGATCCTGGAGTAACCACCCAAAACCGGAGAAAGCAAAGGTACAAGGATTATGCACCCAGAGTGGGGGCTTGAATGGTATAGTTTGGAATGAGGGCACACCTTAGACCTCCCAGATATCAGATGTATCAGATATGGTCTTCATTCTGCGATCTGATGGGAATGCAAATCCTAAGGTGCCATCAGGTTAATTTAGGATTGGCTCAGAAACCAGCCAATTGAAGAACTGGCTAGGAAACTAGAGTGGGCAAGTAGGCAATGGGTGCCTCTTCAGTATCCTTGGCTGGGGGGACTAAGATAAGAGTCTTCTGAGAGGAGCTAGAGGAAAATAGATTTTAGTTTAACACAAGGAAGAACTTTCTTAGAGGGGATGTATTCCTATGATTGCAAAAAGCTGAATTATCACGTGCCAGGAGGTCTATAGAGAAGATGCATACATCTGATAAGAATGACATCAGATAACTTTTTAATGCCCTTCCAACCTGAGATTTCCTAACACATACATCATGTGAGGGCAAACTGCTTGCACAGAGCACATAGGTGCTCAACAAGGAATGGATGGATAGACAGAGAGATGAACAGACAACTGGATGAGTAAACTTAAGGATGAATAATGCAGTCTGACATTTTCAAATACTCAGCACCTCCCATCCACAGACACATTAGCCACAGGAAATAAATTGGACCTCAGAAAAAAAAAAAATGAAAATGTATTTGTACCTCTAAGAGTTTGCCAAACACTTAGTATCTTTGAGTACCCAAATACATGCTCCTTTTTGACGCTTATGAAAGTGATTTCTTAAGAAAATTAGAATTTCATGGGAAAATGTCTTAGTTTGTTCTGACTGGTTGACTGAGCAAGGGTCACTGTGGCCTGTATTCACTGGAATTTGGTACATTCAGCACAGCTCAGCTTTACCAGTCAGGAACCCAAGCTCCAGGTACAAAAGACAGCCTTGAGCAACAGAGAAGCAGTGACCAGCCAGGGTCCATGTGTTCTATTATCTCTTCTCCCAGCAGATTTCTCATGCCACATTGTGCTTCATATGCCTTGTATCTATTTTTTAACCTTTGCTCCTGTCACACAGTCCCTGGTATGAGACATTTCTGCAGGTCTCTGATGTAGAGTGTATACTGTCCTCTCAATAACATGGCCAAGGTTTTAGGTAAATAAATTGTCTAACACCTTCATACACAAAAAATATCTTGTTCTTTAAGACAGAGAGTAAAGCTCTGAGTTCTAGGGAGTGGTTTACAAATTCTTTGAACCACAACCCACACTCAAAAAACATTTTACAACCTAATACAGAGGATACATATAAAATAATATTTACCTCACAATGTGCCATGCATTCCAGTATTTTCTATTCCATTTCATTTTTCAAGCTGCCAGTGGGAACTCACTAATATGAATTTATGACACACAATACATGGGACTAATGGCCTAAAAGGCACTGCTTAAGGGACAATTATCAAGTAGTACTTACAGACAGTGTAGCAGTGAACGAAGTGCCCCAAAACTGCATTAACATTAGAAAGTCCTGAGCCCTCAAAACCTATAAACAATGTTGCCATTTTCTAAGAATGAAGCTAATAAGAGTTAATACATAATGGATGAGATTAGCTAAATGTAGAAATTAATTCAAGAAAAATGTGGGCTGCAAGGATTTGAAAATACTCTCAAGTCCAATCAAGGCGTCCAGGATGAACAGTGTGACAGTAGTCTTACTGGATTATAATTCTAACAGGAGAATTTTATATTAAAAGAGACAGTTTGATTTTGCCTTGCCTGAATAAATCCTGTTAGTAGTAGGAACTGAATGCATGGGGGTGGGCTGACTTCCTTGTAAGTGGGAAGTCAAAAGACAAGGATTTTTTAGTAGGTTCTTCCATCCAGGGAAAAGACTACTGCAGCCCCTAAATGCAAATATCCAGTCACCTTGGCAGCTGGGGGGCCAGGAGGAAGGTGGAGCCTCCAATTCTCATGGCTCAGTGACACTTGCTCCCTCTCTCTTCATCTAGATCTACTAAGTAACTTTTGATTTAAACATTGGTTTCTCACTCATGTTTTCCTAAAGAGGTAGGAACACACTAATCAGCTAATAGAAATTTCTTATCTGCTTGCCAGTTATACTTTTTATTGTCAATGAACAGACTGAGATCTTGATTAATATACGTCAGTCTTGTGGGTTTGGTTATATGATCATTTCTACACTGAATGAAATGTCAAGGTTGTGGAAAGCGAAGAACCCAGCCTACAATAGGGCAGAACTTCTGGGATGATGGCACTCAAGAGAGCCTGCCTGGGCATCCTGCCAGCCTGTCTCAAAGCAATCCCTCTTGCAACTCTATCAGTTGACCTATAACGAGTTATTCAGAAGTTAATAAATGACAAACCAAATAAAAATGTATTGGTTTTACAGAGAAAAGCATTGACTTAGCATTTCTTCCAGCCAGCTAGAGTGAAGGAATATTACTGAGACCCAGTCAACTTTGCTTTCACACACCAGAGTTGGCTATGGTCTAATCTTTCACAGACTGGGGTTAATGTTTTCAGTTTTTTGTTTGGTTGGTTGGTTTGTTTTTGAGATAAGGTCTTGTCTGTCACCCAGGCTGAAGTGCAGTAGCACAACTACTGCTCACTACAGCCTCAGCCTCCCAGGCTCAAGCCATCTTCTCATCTCAGCCTCTCAAGTAGCTGGAACTTCAGGTAGGTGCCACCACACCCATCTATTTTATTTATTTTTTGTGGAGACATGTTTTTTTAAATAGAAACTTTTTTTTTTTGTAGGGATATGTTGCAGGGGCAGGTTTTGAACTCCTGGGTTCAAATGGTTCTCTCGGCCTCTGGAAGTGCTGGGATTACAAGTGTTGAGTCACCGCAGCCAGCAGGTTAATTAAAAATGTGTGTCACAGAGTCTGATGGCCATATCACAATTTAATATTTCCAAGCACCTACTGGGTCTGGCTTTTCATTGCTTCTCAACATCACTCGTTCATGCCACACATATTTCATGAGCACCCAGATTCAGTAGTCACTAAAGAGAAAAGAGCTCTATCCTCAAAGAGCTCGAAGTCTGGAACAGAAGAATAAATTGTTATAAATCAGTGTAAGAAGTGGTGTTATATTCAATATAAAGTCGTGACATCAAGTAGGATGGACTCAACTCAAAGAAGGGAGATGAAAAATTTCACAGGGAAGATGTTTGAGGTGGGTTGTGGGGGAACTAAAAGTTTACAAAGCAGACCAGCCAAGAGCAATCACTGCAGAAAGAGAGCGTGCAGGGGAGTTTGGCTGTATGAGAAGTTTGGACTGGACTGGTCATGGTGGCTACCCTGAGTTTAAAAGGGACATTTTTGTTATTGAAGATTTGGTGTCTTTTCAAGAAGAGATATTTCCCAACTCCAGGGATTTTTTTACCTTAGAGGGCAAGTATCTGTGCCTCTCCTGGCACCCCAAAGCTCACACCATGTTGAGGTGCAAGCAGGGGATAGCCCAGCACATCATCTCCCAGGAGGACCAGGGCGAACAGCAGCCGCGGTGGCCAGCCCCCAAGTTCGCAGACCCGGCCCCAGCGGCGCCGGCAGGAAAGCCCTGTGTCCCAGGAAATGACGATGGAAGGAGTGAGGACGAAGGCACGGTCAATCAGCTTCGAGGAGAGGAGACGCACGTCTGTGAGAAATGCTGTGTGGAGTTCTTTGGCATCTCTGAATTCTTGGAACATAAGAAAAATTGCACTAAAAATCCATGTGTCCTCATCATGAATGACAGTGAGGGCCCAGTGCCTTCAGAAGACTTCCTGGAGTCTGTACTGAGCCACCAGTCACCCAGTCCTAGCAGGAAGTATGGCCACGGGGAGAATGGTGGCAGCCCAGGGCACATGAAGGAGAAGCCGGGTACTTAAAGACAGACACCCCAGGACATAAGCTATGCACCCAAAGGTAAAGCGGCCAACACTAAGGTGCCCCTGCGGGGACTATAGAGTGGTGAGACCGGGGAGTGCGAATGCCTGGCGCCAACAGGATTCCGTGGGTGCTCAAGTAGATCCTGTGCCTGCAGCAGCAGCTACGGCAGATCCAGCTCACCCGGAGGATCCGCACCCAGGCGCACGGGTGGGCCTCGCACGCCCTCCACTAGCCCGGCGGGGCCGGCACCCCGAAGCCCTTGGGCGGCCACGTGTACCGCAGGTTTTGGCGGCAGTGGCTTTGCTCAGCGGGAAAGCTGGAAGCCAAGGTCTGTCTCTGGATGCCTTGAGACAAGCCAAGCTACCTCACACCGCCGTCCCTTCTGCTGCCAGCTGTCCGTCCCCGGGGCTGATGTCCCCCACCCCGCTCTGCAGCCAGATGGGAGACGGCGCTCCTGAACGTCAGTCTCGCCTCCCCAGCGCTGTGCGTCCTCGGGCCTGGGCCGGGTACTCTGCCAGAGGCCTTTCTCCACCGTGGCGTTAGACCACCCGGGAACAACGGGAAGGGCATCTCCGGGGAAGGAGGGGTGGGCAAACTCTCGACAAGCGTAAGTGTGGGAGCCGGCTCCCTTCCACATTTCTCCAAGCCCAGCCAACCCAGTCGACAAAGCTGGGGTTCTGGCACATCAGTTGGACCATCAGCGCCATCCCCAAGAGAGCACTTTGTTGGCGCAGCGCTGCCGGCAGGCCCTGGCTGTTGGAGTGTGAGAGGAACGCACTACTAGCGCTCCTCAGATTCACGAGCGGGTGCACACTGCAAGAAGCCCGTTGTATGCAGAATTTGTGGGCGAACCTTTACCACCAAAGGCACCTTGAAGGTCCACTGTATGACACAGGGGCGAACAGCCACCCGGCCGGCCGTGGGAGGAAGCTATGGAGAACACCACGGCTCTAACAAGTCCAAAGAGAGAAAGAGTCTCAGAAATGTTTCCCAAGGAAATCCTGGCCCCTTTGGTGAGCCTGGGCTTGCTGTGTGGAGCCAGTGCACCAGCATGCTCAACGGTGCTTTGGCCACAAAGACCAGTGAGACCTCTGTGGTCCAGAGTGGCCACGTTCACTCTCCCGGTTTTCCCTGGGGGGCCAGCTCAGTCGTGAATAAGGCCACCATCTCCAGGAGGGATGGCTCCCAACCAAGCATCAGTGCAGATGTGGAAGAACCGGGTGCTACTGACCCATCCCAAACACCAGTGTCCTCACTTCCTGGAAAAAAACAAGACTGTGGTCAGCTCAGGCATAGGAGAACTTGCACGGAAGGAGAAATGCAGAGTGAAATCTCTAGAATCTGCTCTAAACAAACAAACAAACAAAGTCCTGTTTTATTGTTCTTACTGATAGGCAAATGTTTGCAAAGGTTGGGACCACAACCTCAGGCAAGTCCGGCAATCACCACTGTTGCTACACTTCTTTGCAAAAAAAAAAAATTAAAAATAAAAACAACAAATCACCCCCAAACACAGACTAGATTGTTTTTTTATTTTGGATAAAAGCAGGTCTTGCAAAGCAGCTTTATTACTTGTGACAAACTGTACACAGAGAACCTTTGTACAACCTAGAGCTACTTATCCACAAACTGTTACCTGCTTCAAGGTAGAACTGCTGAAACTTACTGAACAACAATGGAAAAGACGACTACTTAGCCTAATTGAAGGGAAGGATGCTGTATACTTCCATGGTAACTGAATGCGGGTATCTATTTAGGAAACTGTTTTATATGCCCCCAACCCTGTCCCCATCTTTTTGGGTTTTTTTTTTTTTTATGTACTTAAACACACACACACACACACACACACACACACAGAGGTTGTAGAATTATAAAATCGCTTCAACCTTAAAACCTTAAGTAGGATATCCTCAAATGGATTTATGTTGGTCCTTGGAGTCAAGGTGTGTGTTGCTGTGACACTAGAAATTGGGGGAAGGGTTGTTTCAGAGCTAACACATACACATAAGGCTATTAAATTGGTTTGGTTTGGTTTGGTTTGGTTTTCTTACAAAAAATGGAATTAAAGCTAATGTAAACTTCACACTTTTAAACTTGCCACCAGAAATATTAAATACAAATCGTTTCAATGATGATGATGCTTTATTTTTTTCCAAAGCCACCCAAAATGACAGGGAAATCTTTTTATATGGAAAGCACTGTACTTTTAGCTAATTTTCTAACACATAATTTGTCTCTTTTTCTATAATCTTAAAACATATAATTTTGTGAAGGGGATGCTCATTAGAAGTGGCGGTGCCTAGCAACTTTTTGCTCTGTTTGCTAAATTATCATTCATAGGAGGAACAGTCTCTGCAGAGACTGTTCAATTCCCACTCCTAGATTAGTGATGGCCCCGAGTACTGAGGGCCCACGGGGAAGACAGTGGATGCCAGACACTGGGGTCCGGTATCAAAGATTAGTGATGAACAGTAGAGATCTCAGGCAAGGTGGCATGCAGAACTGGGATGCTATCCAGCCCAAGCCACACACTTAAAGGAAGCCTGCAGGTGTACAGACAACAGGTCGGAGGCAGAGTCAATGCTTCAAAGCCAACACTATGGGGAAAGACCCAAACTGAGTCCTGCACAAATGAATGAGCAGCGTGGCAGTGATTTTGTGGCATGAAATGGTTAAAGACACATTCAGGGAATGAGTCACAAGATTTTCTCCTGTCATTAAAAAGGAGGTATGTTTCTGCCAAATGCAAGGGCTGTACCTTACTTCCTTACTTTATAAAATAAAATTATTCTATGATACCATAATAAACATAGCCAAGTATAGGGTCCTTGTTTGTTTGTTTTTTCTTTTCTTTTCTTTTCTTTTTTTTTTTTCTGATACAGGCTCTCACTCTGTGACCCAGACTGGAGTGCAGTGACACAATCTCAGCTCACAGCAACCTCCACCTCCCAGGCTCAAGCGATTCTCCTGCCTCAGCCTCCCAAGTAGCTGAGATTACAGGCACTGCCACTCCCACCTGGCTAATTTTTGTATTTTTAGTAGAGATGGGGTTTTACCATGTTGGCCAGACTCATCTTGGACTCCTGACCTCAAATGATCCACCTGACTCATGCTGGGCTTCCAAAAGTGCTGGGATTATAGACATGAGCCACCGCAGTTGTAACTTGGCCAAGTTTTTTCCAAAGTCAAAGTTTGAGAGGACCTGAAAGCAAGGGAAAATCTCATTTTTCCTAATTATCATAAGTTTGAGAGTTTCTTGTTTTTCATGAGTCACTGACACACATAAAAATAAACTCTCTCTGAGCAAGATAACATCCATTCTGTTTCAATGTCAGAACATAGAATTGGAAATTATTGTTTAAGTTTGCATTAATTTCTTTCCTTACATGTTTGTCTAGGTATGCCTCATTCTGAGAAGAACTGAAAGTGGCTTGTTCAAGTGAGCAAATAAAAAACTGTTTGCTTATCATCTTCCTGAACTACTTAGTTAAGATGCAGCATTGATGCATTTAAAAATACATTTGCATAAAATATATTTAAAATGTATTTTGAAATAAGAAGGCAGTCACCTAAGTTAATGCTTTCACGGACACTACATATAATTACATGAGGGATTACTTTCCACTTATACATTTAGAATGATAATCACATAGAGTAGGGAGTCAGGCAGCAGATTTCATTTGTATACTTAAAAACCAGGTAAGTCAGCCAGGGGTGGTGGTTCATGCCTGTAATCCTAGCATTTTGGGAGGCTGAGGCAGGCGGATCACGAGGTCAGAACATCGAGACCATCCTAACACAGTGAAACCCCATCTCTACTAAAAATACAAAAAAATTAGCCAGGCGTGGTGGCAGGCACCTATAGTCCCAGCTACTTGGGAGGCCGAGGCAGGAGAATGGTGTGAACCCAGGAGGCGGAGTTTGCAGTGAGTGGAGATCGCACCACTGCACTCCAGCCTGGGCGACAGAGCAAGACTCCGTCTCAAAATGAAAACAAAAACAAAAACAAAAAAACCCAGATAAGTCCATAGAAACAAAAGACCTCTTCAAAACTTCCCAGGTTAACACACTATGTAAGAGTAAATTCAGGGATATAAATTATTTCATTGTTTTTCAGAAGCGTAAAATAAAAATATTAGTGCTAGTAAGTATTGTGAACTGTTTTTCATTTCAATTGCATGTTTTTTCTTCTATGCTGTTTCTTGCTGTTCCATGCATGTGCCACTCCACATTCAATGAGCAGCTAAGCATGTACTGTTAATGTAACTGTGTTACGGCCAGCTTTAGGCTTCTATGATTGAACAGGTAATACTGCTTTCTCTGATCTCACTCACAGAAGACAGTTAAAGTACTCTACAAATTCAAAATAATTATGAAAAGAAATGGATGAGCTTTTGAAAACAGAAATAACAAGGTAGTTGATTGTACTGTGCATATTCCCATACGTGAGGCTATTTGAAAACCACAGATGTTACTTTTCATTCAAGGCTTTCTCCATGTTTTAAGGTCAGAACTTCACTGTTTTTTATCAAAAGAATATAGATAAAAAGTTTGAGACTTCATTTTTTATTTAAGAGCTAATTATATTATCACATTACAATGACTACCTTTACCTGTAAGACTTATGTAAGGAGGAAAAGATTACAAGTATTTCCCCTGCTCCAATACTTTTGAAAACTGCTTGAGATAATTGCAACCAGATTTGTGAGGCTGTGACCAGTTAATAGTTACCAACGCAAGGTTGAGGAAAAATGCCATCTTCTTTAAGAAACAAACAACTTAAATAAAAGGTATTGCTCTCTACCAAAAAATTATAGCAGATGTAATTGTCTATAAAGAACATTAATAGTCTTAAGGTTTCAGATCAATAGTCCCTGGATCTGTTAAAGAATAACTCTCAAGATTACAGAAAAATGTTTCCTCTTCTTACTAAACATACATACTTTAAGACAGAAATTCAACTTTATGATGACAAGGTGAAAAATAATATTAACTTAAATATTATGATAAATGATATATATTTTTTCTCTACCCTTTCTTATCTTCTCACAATAAAGGGCAATGAATAAATCAGTGCTTTGCATTTTCTAAAGTCCTATGTTAATGGTTCCTTTACTTAAAGAATTCATTAAGTGACACTAAAATTATTTCAACTATAATTTTAACCAAAGCAGAATGAAAGATTCTAGTACTTATAATAATTTATTTCTGCATTAGCACAGATTTGTTTCATTAGTCACAAAAATTCAATTGAAAGGGGCATAGTTAAACAACCATTCTTATCTATTTTGATGAGTGAATAAATTTGTATAACCTTTTGAAAAGGCAACTTGAATGTATCAAGAGCCTGATATTAGTTATCTATTGTTACATTAAACATTATCTCAAAACAAAAGGCATTTGTTACTGCACAGTTTCAGTGGGTCAGGAAGTTGGGAGTAGCTTAGCGGGGTGGTTTCAGGGTCTCTCATGAGACTGTAGTCAATATGTTGGCCAGGGTTGCATCCATTTAAAGTCTTGTCTGGCACTACAGGACATGTTTGCACAATGATGCACCTGTCTGGCTGTTGGACAGAGACTCTGGAGAAGGCTGCTGACAGAGGCCACCACATGGGTCTCTCCATAGTGCTGCTGGAGCATCCTCGCATGTCATCTGACTTCCCCAGAGTAAATGTCCCAAGGGAAAGCAAGGAAGTGACCACAGCCTTCTTATGACCTAGTCTCCAAAGTCACACACTATTATTAATACTTCTGTCATAGTCTATGTGTTGGAAGTGAGAAATTAAGTCCCTCTGACACTCAATAAGAGGTAAATTAAGAGACTTTTCTAGAAGGAAGAAGTATGAAACAAATCCTAGTCATACTTTAAAAGCATTTCTATTACAGCATTATGTGAAAAAAAGCATTATATGAAAAACATACATGGAAAAATATTTAAAAGAATATTAAAATGTTAAAATCAGTTGCCCTCGTGTGTTAGAACTGAGAGTTAATATTGTCTTCTCTACTTTTCAATATTCCTATGCAAGGAAACATCCTTCCCTGTCTTCCCAGCCTGAAGTATTCTTACTTGCACCTTGTATGCCATGTGTTTTATTACGAGTACTATCTTTTATTCAAAAGTTTCCTAGTATTTAACATAATTTATCCTTTCCATTTTAAAATTATCAAACTCTTGATGTTTTAAATTATAAAACCTCAGTCCAAAAGACACAGCACAACAAACACCCCTGTTCATTGCTGGTGGTGGGGAGAACTCCTACCCTCCGCCCCACAAGGGATCGTGTCCCATTCATGAAAGTCCTGTTGGACTGCTGGAAGGAGACGACACAGGCAGTGAAGGGCATTTGCAGGCCAGGCCTCTGATCATACCAAGGTGGACTGCTGATCCCAGAAAGTAATTCCTGGCTCCAGAGGTTGGAAGCAGGCCTTTGAGCCAGTTCAGCTCCCATGAACTCATACTGTCATTCCTCAAGTTGCCTTCTTTATCCACCTGCCTGAAGACTTTCCAGAAAACAGATCTGCAAAAGACCATTTTCATGAATGGGATACAGGGGCCTGATTGGTCAGACCCATTCCCCCTTTTCCACCCTCTTACATACAGCTTCCACCCACCCTGATCCATCCATGTTCCCATCACAGACACTTGTAACAGACACTGTCTGTGCTGGCCCCCTGGAAGCCTCCTTACTAGTTCTGAGTGTCCATCCCCTCACTCCTGGGTGCTTTGTTTCTAAGGACTTGGACCTGCAACTTGGTTCAGTGATTGCTTTTGAGCTACGGGACTACTTTGGCTACAAGCCTAGAGAGCTGAAAGTTCTTAGGATTTCACAACTAATCCACTCACTGCAATTGCACTTGCCTCCACAACACACGTACACGCATGTACACACACACACACACACGCACACACAGCCATTCTTAGCCAATGACTGATAGAAGTGGGAACACAAAAGCCCAGCTCTTTTGTCTCAAGTCAGGGCAAACTGAAATATTACTCTTTCTTGGTGTGTTCTCTTATTCTGTCCTACTTCCCCAACACCCTTTCCATTTCTCCTGGGAGCTCTTCCTTAATAGGCCCTTTGCACACATTCCTCCTTTCAGGGTTTGCCTCGGGGAACTCATGCAAACCCCAATGACTAGAAGGAATTTAGTTGCCTGGAGACCAGAGATGTTAAAAGACGTCCAATGCAAAGAACATCCTATCCAACAAAGAATCATCCTACCCAAAATGGCCATAGCACGCTGACCAAGAAATCTGTGGGCAGGGGAGGTGGGGGAGGGAAAGAGGAGGGGAGTGAAGAATATTCAGTTAAGACCAAAACAAAATAAGTCCAAAGTTTGATTTGGTTAAGGAGGAGTCAGCTGATGATGTTGACAGGGAATGGCCAGAGCGAAAGAGGGAGAACCCAGGAAAATGGGATAAATAGAAACCTAAAGTACATGTTTCAAAAAAGAAGGAGGTGTCAACAGTATGTGATGCCACTGAGGTCACATAAGCAAGAACAGAAAACTGGCTACTGGGTTTGCTCACTGGAAGTCACTGGTGCCCTTGACAAATGGAACTGCTGAGAAGCAGGGAGAGTGAAGTCAGATGAAAGTGGGTTCTACCTAGGTTTCAGAAGGCAAAATAAAATAAAATAAAGTGGGTCAAAGATTGAAAGGACATAAAGGTAGAAGAGATAGCTCATGTATTTGCCCTTAGATAGGTGCAGAATAATGGGAGAGTGATTGGAAAGGAATGTGGGATAGAGAAAAATTTTAAAGAACATGTTTATATAATGAGAAAAATAATCCAGTATTGAAAGAGCAGTAGATGGTGCATGAAAGAGAGGAGAGAACAAGGAGAACACAACTTGAGCAGGCAAAAAGGATTGGGATTTAGATCTCTGAAAATTTAGTTACCCTTCCCCAAGGACCTAGTGTTTAGTGTCATAATGCCTCCCCAGCATCCCACTTCTGATCTTTCTGTAGGTGAAAGAAAATGCATTAATTTTTCATGAAGACCCACCCTCCCCAAACAACAGATTGAAAGATTTCCTGCTAAATCACACACAAAAACCACAATAATAACACACACACATGTCCACATATATTCAGTTTTCATGCCCTATGTGGTCTTGAATAACAGGTCCAGCTGAGGAGTTCAACCTTGATTTTTACAAAGCAAACTTTGTTCCTATGGCCTTCTGTGGCCTCTACGGTGGTACACTATTCAAATATTTCAAGAGAGAACCTGCTGCAAGGAAAGTAGTTAGTGGACCACCTTCAGCTGCTGTATCTTTGGGATCCATCCCAGTGTTCTCTCTGAGGCCACCCTCTTCCCAGGCTACTCCCAGCCAATGACTGAGGTCAGCAGGGCAACTGGAGCTGGGAGATTCCTGCCCAACACAAGACTCCTTTAACTGGCAACCTTTGCAATGAAACTCCCCATCAAGCTGGTCTAGACTTTCTCTGAACTGCGTTGCACTTGGAGGCTCTTCCACAAATCCTCTCAACTACCTCCTCTCCTTTCACAGCGTCCAAACCCGTGGCATGGTCTAACTAGTTCTAACTACCTCTGTGACCTCTCCCTTTACCTTTCACAGATATTTTCTACAACAAACCTCTTGTACTTCTAATTCTGTCTTGGTGTCTGCTTCCTGGAGGACACAAACTGACACAAATCCCTTTTCCTTTGGAGATTCAAAGTGTGTCCCCAAATTGAGATCTTGTTAGTTTGCCCGTTTCAATCTTGATTTTACATATATGGCATTTTTCAGCCAAAGACTTGGCATCTGTAGAAATACTAAATCAAATGTTGTACTTTCAAGTAGATGATTAATAAATTGTTATTATTGATAGCTATGCTAGTTTTATAAGTGATTGCCATAACCTCCAAAAGATCTGGCACCAATTCATATCTCTCTATCCCTATTGAATAAGCATAGTTCAGTAGATTGTTTTTCTTGTTTGCTCTTTTCCAACAAAGAAATCACAGTGCACAGTTGCCAAATGAATAGACTAGAATAATGTCATGATACAAACAGAGCAAATGCCACTCAGGCACTCTGTATCAATAGGGTTCTTGATTACAAGCTATAGCTAACTGAAGCAATAGGGAATTTAATTTATCAACATCATATAGGGTGGAGGAAAGAACTGACAGAATCAACAAAAGACTAGGGCATTAGACTTGGGAATGAATAGAAAGGACCTGGGGGCTCTTAGAGTGGAGAAGCAGGAAATGACTCCGCAATCATTTCATGGCTGGGCAATCCTGGGCAGACTGCCACTGCTGCAGCAAGACACCTGCAACCACCTCTGATATTCACACTTGTGTGTTCAACTGGTTGGGTTCAAGTCAAAGAGATGCCATATGCACGCACCAGGGGAAGGGAGAAAAGAGATCCAGGAAGATCACCTTACACGGTAGGGGAACAGGCGTTTCCACCACCAAGGCTATGAACAAAGGGGAAAAGAAAATCCTTCAAAGGAAATAAAGGATTTTATGAAGGTGCTGAATGCTGGGAAAATCGAAATTACAAAGACAAATTTCACCACACATTTCTACATCTGAAACCAGTCCTTTTCCAGCATTCAAAAACCATGGAAAGTTTGTTAGAGCAGTGGTTCTCAACCTTGGCTGACGGAAGAATCACCTGGAAAGGCTTTATGAATCCTAACACTCAGGCCAAAACCCAAACTAATTGAAGAAGAATTTGGGGGGTGGGACCCAGGCATCAGCACCTTTTAAAGCTCCCCCACATGATTCTAATGTGCAGCCAAAGTTGAGAACAATTGTATTAGTAGAAAATCCAATAAATAAAACAGAGCTATTGCAGTGGGTAGTGAAGTTGGCACCTCTCTGATCCCCATTGGTCCCCAAGACATCTCTAAGGAATCCGTTAATATAAGCACTTAAGATAGATTATTATAATACATTTGTTGACTCCTCGATTTTTCTCAAACTCCAAATCCAACCTGTCAGTTTGACTCAAGCTTCAAACATAATTAGAAACTGAACACCTCTCCCCAACTCTTCTGCTGCCACTTTGGTCCAAGCCCCCAACATAGCTTGTTTGGATTTAGTGCAACAGCTTCCTGATGGGTCTCTCTGCTTCTGTCCTGCCAAGCTGCATGCTTTTCCCAACATAGCACCAGGAGTAACTCTTACATAACATAAATTAGATCCTGTTCCTCCTCTGCTCAAAACCCTGGGATGGCTCTCATTTCATTCAGAGTAAAGGCCAAAACCCTCCATGCTCTACACCACAGGTCAGCAAGCTTTTTCAGTAAATATACCAGGCTGTGTAGTCCAAAAGGTCTCTGTCACAGCTATTCATCTCTGCAGTTATAGCCAGAAAGCAGCCATAGATGATATGTAACTGCAGCTGTGCTTCAATAGGACTTAACGTACAGAAACAGGCCAAGGGACAGGATGTGGTCCGCAGGTTGTATTTGCCAACCCCTGCTATGATCAGACCCCATCACAGTTCCGGATCTACGTCCTCCTGCCCTACTCCTTTCTCTCTCCTTTGCAATCACACAGGCCTCCTTGGAGTTCGAGTTCCTGGCACACTCCAGGCACTCTCCTGCCTAAGGTAGCGTGTTCTATGCTCCCTCTGCCCACAATGCTTCTCTGTTCTAGCCCCTCACCTCCTTCAAGTCTGTATTGAAATCCTCCCTTCTTGATCAGGCCCAGCATGGCCACCCTAGTTCAGACAGTGCCCTGCTTTCCATTCCACCCCCATGGTACCCTAAGTTCCCTTACCCTTTCCTTCTTCAATTTTATTTTTTTCCATAGCGCCTTTAACTTTTAAACATATATACAAGGTACTTATTTATTAAGCTGTCTGCTGTCTATCTAAAATGCAAACTCCACAGGGGCAGCATATCAGGGTTCAGAGCAGCAGCACCACTGCAAAAGATACAGCATAAAGGATTTATCATCATGCAGTGTGGGGAGAAGGTGGGACAAGCTATGCAGGCTGTTGCCTCTGCAGGTCCTCTGTCACTGATCCCTCATTGTGGATGACCGAACTGGGGCTGGGTTGTCAAGCCTTCCCTTGCTTCCTGCCCTGCCCTCCTGCAGCCTGCAGCCCTAGCTCCTGTCACACTTTGCTCCATGTCCACAGCTGCGAGCCAGCTCTACTCTTTCCCACACTGAGTGTGGAAACAGTCTGAGCAGAGTCCTGGACTCCCCAGTTACTTAGGAGAGGAAGGCAAATATAGATGAGGAAACCAGGCCCAAGAAGATGTGTAATATACCAAAAACACACAATCTGATAGGTCAAGTGGCCCAAGTTTGAAATGTAACTGAGACATCTACTAAAAGTGTGGCCTTGAACAAAGGTCTTAGTGCCTCTTAAAGTTTCTATTTCTCAACTATAAATAAGGTATAATGATAATACTGCTCTCTGTTCATGGCTTTTCAAATATTAAATAAGATGGGTATAAGTTAAGTGCTAAGTACAATGCTTGAGACCTGGTAAGCTGTCATAAATATTAACTATCATTATTACTGTTATTATTAAGGTCAAATAACAAGTAAGTGATAAGAGCCAGGAATTGAATCCTTCTCGATCTCATTTCATTTCTCATAGCACACAATTATAGAAAATTAGTATATGATGATAGATAGAAATGGTCACTAGCTTGTGACTAAATATAGACAGGTTTGATTACAAGCTTACTAGGGGTGAGAAAAATATTACTTGCCCTCGATAAGTAATACTCAGCAGTTTCTATTATTTTATTAGTCTTCTCTGACAGAAAGCTCTAAAGGAAATCGCTTTGTTAATAGCTTTACGTGTAAGGGGAACCACATCTTATTAGTCTTTGTTGTTTTAAGCAAATACACATTATTAAATCCAAAGGCAGTCTTTGTGGACTCACAGTAGCACACTGCTAAAAGTGTTCTGGGTGGAATGTTTCCCTCTTGCAGGAAAGTTCTAAAATTATTGTACAAAGTTATCTGTGCTATTAACACGTGCAATTTTGCAGTGACTTCCTGGTAACCTGTGTATGGAGTAAGGGGCAGTAGTCCTTGGGATGACTCTCAATATTAGGGCTACTTTAGGAACTTCCCTGTAGTAGTAACATCCCATGAGGGTACATGGTCCCAAGGAAGGCTTTCAAAGCAGTGCACAATATATGTGTCAAGTCCATCAGGTAATTAACCATGTGTGTTCCAGTGGAACTGTAACAGCACTTCCAGTTTTTCTCAATAACATGTCTGCAGTAGGTTTTTAATCTTATTTGATGGACAAATTGGCCAGAGTGTTTATTGTGGGCCTCGATCTTTATGAATGTTGACAGATTATCTTTTGATCGTTTCCAGCAGATGCTGCGGGAGAGGAGATGTGTTCTTGCTCAGATGATAAACTTAACCTACATTTTGCAAAATTTTAAGACATATTTCCAAGTTTTCTGGCAAAGAGGTAAACTCTGGGGACAGCTAGAGCTCTGAAAGGAGCTGGATCATCTATTCAATAAAAAGGAAAAAAAAAAAAAACAGCTTAGCTATGGTTCCTCAGCGTTCACCAGTGGAGGTTTGCACTTCATTGTTTCAAGGTTCAGCCAAGTGTGATTTTATTCTGCTCATCCTGACAATGACCCTAAAAATCCATAGCAAATTGAACATTAGGCAAACAAACCTAATCTAGATGAGAGAATAACTGCTCTGGGCCAAGGACTGTAATAAACACTTCACATTCATGAGCTCATTTGATTCTCATTACAACCCTGTCATGTGGGTGCTACGATTAAGCCTATTTAAAGATGAGAAAACTACTACTCAAAAGGATTAACTATCTTCCCCAAGGCCAAATTGCAAGCAAGATGAGGAGAAGGACGTTACCAGACTTCCTGACTCTAGAACCCCAGCACCCAGCCATAATTGCCCTCCTTTTTTCTGATCCGGAACCTGCCAAAACAAATATTGCATTAGGGTCTTTGCCAACTTGTTGCCTCAGCAGCAAACACGCTTCTCACAGAAGACTTCTTCTTGTCATTCACAGCTCAGTATAAATTTGTTCTACCTGAGGAGGGTTTCTTTGTCACCTGTCACCTAATGTGCTCAGGTTTGTCTCAAGCAAGGGACAAGAAAGCTGCAGTGGTTATCCCTCATCTCCTGTCCCTCACTGGCTGAGCACTGCACCTGTGGGCTCTCTAGCTGCTGCTATCTGCACAAACAGAATCTGTGGCCTGCACAGGAAGGGCAAGGGCCCCCCTAGCAGGCTTTCAAGATTGGTTAGTAGGGAGGTTCACTGATGTCCTCTGAAACCAGACAATTTCCTTCTTTACACTCAGCCATCCACAGTGTCAGATATCCTCTCAAGAGTATTTTCTTCGTGGCCATATGCCAGCTTCTAGGAACAACCGAGTCGGCTTGCTTCCTCCTTCACATCTACTGAGATGGACTTTCTCTTCCTATTAAGAGCAGAAAACTTCCCACACATTTGCAGAAAACTCCCCTCACAGCTGATTGGCTCAAATTGGATCATGTGTCCATTCCTGAACCAATCTCTGTTGACAGGAAAATACTTTGTGCTGATTGAATTAGGCCCGGATTCTTAAATCAATCACTGGCAAGGTGGATGGTGTTACTGGGTGATGTTAATCAGTGCCAAGCCTAGGGGCTGGGTCCCTCAGCCTTCCCTGAGATATCTAGACACTTGGGAAGTGATTTGTTTACAAAGGAACAAGAGGAAAATGAATGCTAAGAGGCCATCAAGGCCTCCACTGCATTTAATAACTTCCAGTCTGTTTTAAGACTTTCCTAGGTCCTTGGCATTCTTATTTGCATAGACAAACAACTATACCTTTTCAGTATCCCCTACCCTGACCCCAGTCAAAAATCTCATATACTGGCTTAACTTTCATCATAACATTTATTTCTATCTAATATCTACTTGTTTGATAGTTTATTCCCTTAGTCTGTTTTCTCTACTAGGAAATAAGCTCCAAGAGAATAAGGATATTGTCTGCCTCATGTATCACTATAACCTTCACCCATAAAGTAATGTCTGGAATACAGTAGATGGTAAATAAATATTTGCTGATTGAATGCATGAACCAAAAAAATTAATGAATCAATTAATAATGACTTTTACTACATAAATTCAGGAGGTGAGGGAGGTATTTGAGGCCACTGATGGGGGATCCTGTAGTCCCTGGAAGTGCTGGGTGAGAGTGAGAAACTGAGAAAGGGCTAA
This sequence comes from Chlorocebus sabaeus, assembly GCF_047675955.1. NCBI lineage: Eukaryota > Metazoa > Chordata > Mammalia > Primates > Cercopithecidae > Chlorocebus > Chlorocebus sabaeus. Next base: position 68,413,258 of record NC_132918.1, read on the forward strand.
GGGGAAAGAAATCCCGCTGCTCAGGTCTCCTGGGTCCCAAGCTGCAGTTTGAGCAAAATGCAACCAAATAGTCTCATTCCTGTTGGATATCCCTGGTGGAGTGTGGCTGGAGTTAGGATGGGGACCCTATTTGTGGGAGGAGGTAGCTATTTAAGAAGCTGAACAGACAAGCCAAGGTAACAATCCTGGGGCAGTGGGAACCCATATCCCAAAGTAAATGCAAAAGCCCCAGGGACATAGCCACATCCCAGTCATTTATGTCCTCAGACCACTTTCTCTCCTAAGGATGCTGGATTTCATGTAGGCCTAGAGGATATGCCAGAGAAATGCAAACAAATAATGCAGACTCCATTGGCCTAACAGACTGAGCACTGTGGATGCACAGGACCTAACAGATTAATTACACTCAACACGCTAACCATTTCAGACACACTGGCCTCTCTGGACAGAATGATCACATTCAAAATATGAACCTACTGGGACATGTGAACTAGTGCTGAGGCACTGACCACTCTAAGTATACTGATGATTTCAACAGCAGCAGCAGACTCCAAGTCTCTAAACAGGGGAGCATTAGAGGTGGAAACCTGTTTCGAAGTGGGGACTAGAGGAATTGTTGTGAAATGAAGTATGCGCACCATTGTTACACAGATGATATGTGACTCGGTTGTCAGATCTGCCGCTATGACACTAATCACTCTGGAATTCTGACAGTTTTATATACATGTCAAGGCTGACTCAGAGCATCCTTCCTGCTCAGTGTTATTACTCTGGGTACAATGCTTTACTTGTGTGGACTTGATCCCCAAAACAGTGAGCCATTGCTGACCTCCTGCACACTCCCCCAGCCCCAGCACTTTCTAAGATATTACCCTTCAGATTAGAAGTAGAATAATCGGTGTCACAAGGTAGATAGGGAGCAGAGAACTCTCTGCCTTAAAAAAGCAGTACCTATGCAGTAGACAAGCTACATAGAATAGTGATCAGTACAATCCTCACCTTCAAAGAGACAGATAAGTGGATGGGATGAAGCTTCTCCCTAACTTTCTAGTGGGCATGTGGAGGCTATTTCTGCTGGCAAAGCTTGGATGAGCCATCTATTATTTTTTTTAAGCAAATCCATGATATCTTCAAGATTCTGGCAATAGGTTGAATAACAGCCCCAGATTTTAAAGCTAATTTTCTTTTTGCTTCACAGGGATTGTGGAAAGCCTTTCGTATGGGCTATATATCTACTGGCCTTCCCAAACTGAACTGTTGGATGTAAGCACATGAATTCTAAGGCGTTCACATCTTTTAATTTTCAGAGGTATATTCTTGCTATCTTCAGGGTCTTTGTCCTTTTCTTCAAACATGCCTCATATTTGGTTCTCTTTCTCCCGAGCCTTTCTTTTTGTTGTTGTTGTTGTTGTTAATTGAGGTATAACTTCAATACAGTAAAGTACAACTAGCTTGACAGTAAGGTTCAATGAATTTTAACATATGCATAACCACAACCTAGATCAAGATATAGAATATCTTTCACTAGAAAAGTTTCCTTTGTGTCCCTTCTTTGCTAATATACCCTCCCTCAAAGGTAATCATTACTTTAACTTCTAGCACCGCGGATGAATTTTGGTCCGAATGCTCTTTCTTAAATATTTTTTCAGGATAAAGTGCCCCAGAATTCAGAGCACTGCAATCTGCTCCCTTTGACTTCCTGTCATAGGAAGTTAAAAGAGAAGGCCCAATGGTGACAGAGAAAGATGGAACAGAGGAAGCTACAGGCACTGGTGACTCTCATCATTTAGGGCTGTGGTTCTAACTAGGAGCTGTCTTGGTTGTCACAACTTGGGGAGAGGCTGGAGAGTACTACTATCATCTAGTGAGTAGAAATCAGGAGGCTGCTCAGTATCACCTATAACAATTATTTAGTCCCAAATATCAATAATGTCAACGTTGAGAAATCCTGATTAAGAAGATGACTGCCTTTAAACAGGGGCTGACTTAAGATCCTGTTCTATTAGTTTTGAGCCTCTTTATAAAATTAGATGTAAAAAGTGGACAGGTGGTGTGTAGTCCAAGAATAGGATTCTGAATGCATCTTCATCAATGATAGTTACTAAAAATTGCATCCAAAGTTTGACTGGCGGTCCTTCTATTAGTTTCCTCCTCTATTACCAGTTTGAGTTTTTTCTGTGCATACTGGGAGAAAGGGTGTCACATAGAGTTAGCCTGCTGTCATAATTACCTATAAGTCTTTACGTGTAACTTTTATATTAAAAATGCAATGAAAATTGACGTTATTATTTTAAATGAAATGCTTTTGTGACTATGAAATAGTGAGTAATTTGGCCTGATGGGAATTCTAGGGGAGTAGATGAAATTGAACAAACTGTTTTCTTGACTGTCAACCTTAGCTTTTTATTTTAAAAAAGGCTGCGAGGAAGGTTCTTTTTTAAGTGTTTTATTGATCAGGTTCCCAGGGAAATTTGCTAGCACTGCAATGTAGGTCAGACTCACAATTTATAAGTAACCACTGATGCTTTTTCCCTCTAAAATAACAAATGCTGCAATCAAGGGCAATGCATTCTAATTCCCCCTCCTGGATTTTAACAGCGTCTCTCGAGTCTCATTTTCAATAAGGTATAAATTGTACAAGTAGATGAGAAGCACGATTAGAAAGAGAAGCCTCATGGAACCAATGACAGTTTTGTTTTATGTCCATTTAGTTTAATCAGACAACAAAATTTTTACAGGAAAACATTCATATTCTTTCCCACTCACCCCATAGCAAATTATTTATAAAGTATATCTCCTTTATCAGTCATTATTATGAAGTCAGGTATTTCATGTAAGTAAACTTTCCAGGTAAATGAATCTTACTCTTTTAAGGAGGAAAGATGTTACTCTTTTTTTTAAGCATGAAATTTTCTCCTACCTCTGCCAATAAACACTCTATTCATACTTTAAGACCCCTTCTCTTCCTTCATGAGAAGTTTCCGTTATTGATCTAATCAGAAAGAATCTCTTCCTACTAGAATTCCTGCTGTATTTTAACCATGTTTCCATTGCACTTATATCAAGGATCACTTCAAGAATGTGTAAAGAAAATAAATGTGTGTGCCCTCAGAGAGATAAACTATCAAACAAACACATGATGGGCAAAAAATGGAGAGAGAGAAAGACATTTTAAAAAGGATGCAATGAGTCAATGTATTTAAAGCACTTGGAACTCTGCCTGGCATATCATAAGCCCTAAATAAACATTACTGTAATTATTGATTTTATTATTGGAATTAAATAACGTGGATTGCTTCTAGAGAATAATGCTTGATTATACTGGAAAATAATATGCCTATCAAATGGAGGATTTTCCATCATTGAAAAATCCAGAAAAGAGAGAATGCTAGAGGAGTATATTGGATGGATCCATCCCAGCAGTGTCCAAGAGGAACTATGTCTTTGCCTAGGAGACATCCTGTCTAACTAAGGGCAGGTATATTCCATACTGTGGGGTGGTGATTCCTGTAACTAACTCCACCCTCTCCTGTTCTTCTCATGCTACGCTCATCAATCCAGATTATAAACTATTTTCCCCAGTTGAGAGGCTTCACAAAGAGTACATAAAAGGTAGACTGTCATGTGGATACTAAAAAATAAAATAAAACTAGATTTGCTGGCATTCAAATGTTAAATTGGCTTTTGGTGTGGTGTATACACGGACAGAAGGTGAGACTGGTTGGGCATGTCTGGACCCACGGGCATGTTTTATCTCCTGTACATTCATAAATTGGTTTTGCACTTTGAGCTCTGTGAGTTTGGTCATTGTGTACTTTGGGTTCTGTGAGTTTATCTGTTCCCAAAAAGTGAATCCACTCAGTGAGCCAACAAGTTGTATTTATTAGCTTGCCCATTTTGCTGGAAAGAAATTCATAATGACATCCCGGGAATAGGATAATACCTCTCCTCTTTGCCAAGCACTAAAAGCTATTACTTCTACAAGTTTAGCTACTTTTAAGGTATTATGTTTATTGCCTTATATTACAACGTTCTATTGTAAACTCCATTGAGAGCAATAATCATTCATTATTTCCATCTCCCATGCTTTTTAACATATGAAGAGTTGATGATAGTCTTAGTAAGCATACTGATTGAGGAAAATATTTGTAGAAAGATTAGGCAGTATTTATCAAGATTTAACATGTGCATACACTTTGACCAATTCCATGTCTCAAAATCTACTTAGAGAAAAACTTGCAAGTGTATGCAAGTAGATGTGTATAACAATGTGATTTAGCATTGTTTATAATCACAAAAAAATTGTAACAATCTATGTGTCCATCAGTAAAATAAACAACCAGTAATATATCCATTCCATGGTTTGTTAATTTGCAATTAAAAGAATAAGAGAATTCTAATGTCCTAGCATGGAAAGATGTCTAACTATATTGTTAGGAGTGGGGAGGAACATAATACACACACACACCCCCCAAAATATAGATTGTATGAGATTATTCATGTAGACAGAAAAATTATGAAAAAAATCAAGGTATCAAATATCCTCTCTGGGTACATGTACACACAAGTACATGCTTAGAAAAGTTTGGAGAGGCACATTCCACATTGACAACTGGATAGCCCTATGGCAGGGAAAAGGTATATCTAAATTTGGGATTGTAGATTTATTTGTAATGTTTTAACTTTTTAACAACAACAATGTAGTCATATATTAATCATATCTTATAGTTGAGTTTTCTAAAGGAAAATTACAAATATTCAATGACATGAGAAGATTTAAATAAATGGAGAGACATAATAGACCTGGATTTTAAAAAAAAACTCAATCTGGCAAGATGTCAATGCCACCCAAATTAACTTATAAAGCTAAAGTAATCAAAATCCTAACTCATTTTTTGAAAATTCACAAAATACTTATATAAGGAAACAGTTAAAATTGTTTTAAACAAGTGAATCATAAGAGTAACAGTTAAAATGTATTATAAAACAGAAGGTTAACAGTGTGATTTTAAAAAATCAAAAACATAAAAACATTTTAAAAATCCAAAAAATAAAGGGCAAAAATACTCTGTTAGGAAAGAAAAGTCCTGGTATATATTAAAGAATTATATTGACATGAAAGAGTTTTTCAAAATAAATTTACTTTAATGATTAAGTTCAAATAAATGTTATAATTCAAATCAAAAGAAGCTAGGCACTGTAGAACACCTGTAATCCCAGCACTTTGGGATTCTGAGGTAGGCAGATCACATGAGCTCAGGAGTTCAAGACCAGCCTGGGCAGCATGGCAAAACACCATCTCTATGAAAAATACAAAAATTAGCTGGGTGTGGTGGAACGTACCTGTAGCCCTGGCTACTCGAGAGGCTGAGGTGGGAGGATCTCTTGAGCCCAGGAGGTCAAGACTTCAGTGAGCCGAGATTGTGCCACTGCACTCCAGCCTGGGCAACAGAGGGAGACCTTGTCTCAAAATAAAATAAAAAGAAGATAAAATTAATGTCTTTTTAATCTGGATACATGTTTTTTACTTTTTATTGAGTTTAGCATGTATTTAGAAGATTTCTAGATCATTAACTACATAGGTTGAAAAAATATTACAAAGTGAAGAAATCCAGATTAAGGAACAGAACATTACCAACACTCAGAGACTCCCGTCCTGCCCATTTGCAATCACTATCCTCTTTACTCCTCCCAAATTATCCACTATCCTAACTTCTAACACCACAACTTAATTTTGTCCTTTTTGAACTTTATAAAAATAGGGATCATATATTTCACTTTCTGTTTTATTTTTTCTTTTAGCGTATGTCTTTGAGATTCATTCATGTTGTTACCTGAATCATATAGTTCATTTTCCATTGCTGTGTAGTCTTCCACTGCATACATATACTACCTGCCACAGACTGAATGTCTGTGCCTCACAAAATGTGCATGTTGAAATGCTAACCCTCAAGGTGGTAGTAGTAGAAGATAGGACCTTTGGGAGATGATTAGGTCATGAGGGTGGAATCCTGATTAATGGAATCATCAAAATATATAAGAGATTGCAGAGACCTTCCTTGCTCCTTCAGCCAGGTAGGGATGTACTGGGAAGAAGTCTAGGAACCAGGAAATGGGCCCTCCCTAGACACCAAATCCATTAGCAACTTGATCTTGGACTTCTCAGTCTCCAAAACAAAGAAGTAAACATTTGTTGTTAAAGCCACACAATCTAGGTATTTTTGTTATAGTAGCTAAAACTAAGAGACACCATTATTCATCCATTTGCCATGTATTGTTCATGCCTCCCTCTTATTCATGCATTTACCATGCACTGTTGCCGGATCTGCCTATTAAAATACGATAGAGAAATAGACAGTCTCAAACACTGGTGGTAGGGGATTTGACCACTTTGGAAAATGGTTTGGCCCTATCTATCAAAGCTGAACAGAGCCCTTGTGATCCAGCAATTTTGCTCCAGGTATATACCCAAAAGAAATGCATGCACTTGCTTACCAAAATGAAGCTGCAAAAGCATGCATAACAACATCATTTCTGTTTTGTTTTTATTATGTGAACATGGCAATTACTATAACTGTCATATGAGTTTGAGATAAATGGGATAATGGATATGTTTATATTCAGAAACACTGATGGAGAAGCTGTGAAACAACGTTCTTTACATGCTATGTGATTTAGCTAAATAAAATCATGACCGGAAATGAACCTAAATATTAAACTTCAGCCCACTGACAATAATACTGCATACAGGACTTCCATCTGCCAACCTTACTATTGCACTGTTTTATTAAAAGAGCTACACACCAGCCAGCTCACAGTCTTTGCATAGCCCTTGGACCTAAGATTTTATTTCATTATGAGTTTAAGGATTACAGTGAGTTTTCCATTTAATAATTAGCTTCACTAATGATTGAATTGTCATCTTAAATTACTGCTAACTGAACCTGAAATCCACTTCATTAACTTTAAAAATATAAGACCACAGCTAAATTGAATTTAAAATGTCAGCAGCTAAAATAACAAAGAAGAAGGATATTCACTCCACAATTTTCAAACCTCCTACTCCACAGAAGATTATTTTAAAGACAGAGAATTTACTCCACGTGTTACATGTGCTAAAACAAAAATTTCAAGAACATCCTTATTTAAAGACACTCTTAATCAAATCACAAATTGAGCACCAAGATAAAGAACCTATGAGCATAGAGAAATTATTTCTCAATATTTAAAACAGTATGGTGTAAAGACATTTTTTATTTAAATAAGCTAAAACTTCAAGTATATCACAAAAGCTAGTTTTATAAATTTATAAGTAATAGCAAAATAATTAAAATTACTTGAAGACGGCAACTTATCAAAATAAAATCATGATGTACATTGTTCTGGTTTTAAGACTTTGAAAATTAATGTAAACACACCCCCAAAAACAGCAATTCCACTCCCCTTAAATCTTCACTCAAGAGAGATTAAAACATATTTTCACACAAAGACTTGTATGAGAATATCTAAAGCAACTTTATTTATAATGATCAAAAGTAGAAATAACTCATATGTCCATCAACTGATGAATAATAAGCAAAATGTGATACATCCATACAATGGAACATGATTCAGCCATAAAAAGCAATGAGGTACTGATACATATTAAAATGTGGAGGAATGTTGAAAACACACTAACTGAAAGGACCTGGGCATGAACAATCATATACTGTATTATTTCATTTTTATAAAATGTCTAGAAAAGGCAAATTTGTAGACAGAAAGTAGCTTAGTGGTTGACTAGGCTAGAGATGGGAATGGAAAATGACTGCTAATGGTCACAGTTTTTTTTTTTTTTTTTTTTTTTTTTTTTTTTTTTTTTTTAAGACAGAGTCTGTCGCCCAGGCTGGAGTGCAGTGGTGTGATCTCGGCTCACTGAAACTTCCACCTCCTGGGTTCAAGTGATTCTCCTGCCTCAGCCTCCTGAGTAGTTGGGATTACAAGTGTGAGCCACCACATCTGGCTAATTTTTGTATTTTTAGTAGAGGCAGGGTTTTAACATGTTGGTCACGCTGGTCTTGAACTCCTGACCTCGTGATCTGCCCGCCTCATTCTCCCAAAGTGCTGGGATTACAGACATGAGCCACCATGCCCGGCACGTGGTCACAGTTTCTTATTGGTGTGACGGGAATGTTCTAAAATCAGAATGCAGCAATGGTTGCACAATCCTGTAAATATGCTAAAAGTCATTAAACTAGTCACTTAAACTGAGTGAAATTTATAGTTTGTAAATTATGCCTCAATAAAGTCATTTTTAAAAATAAGATTGAATTGTGAAAATGAGCCAGGCTATAGCAGATTAGTTGTAGTTTGACATCAGTGCACAGGTTTCTTTCTATTTGTCCTCAAAAATTCCAATGTTGAATTATCTGTATTTCCAGAAATTAGATCTCACTACGTAAAAAAAAAAAAAAAAATACTAAAATACTAAAATGTGTTTTAAAACATGAATACATTCCATTAGCTAATATAACTGGGAATCTGGGAATCATATATGAACTAATATAACTTTAAAATATGTATATCCATGGAAAACAGAATTGTTTATAAGGACTTTTCTTAATTTACCTTCTTCTACGCCCTCACAAAGTTCCTTATCCATCCAGGATCCAGAGAAATTTTTTTAAGCCTAGAGCAGATCATATCACTACTGTTGGGAGCTGCCAGCAGTGAGAATAATCTACATCTCACTCTCCCACAGTCTGAAAGGTCCTCAGTGTTCTCACCTTTGCCTGCCTCTCTGGACCCACTTCACATCATGTTTCTCATCCCTAAATTTAAACACCAGCCACACTGGCCTTGTTGCCATCCTTCCAGAAACCCTAAGTTTGTTCCAGCCTCGGAGTCTTTGCACTGGGGCTCTGCCTTAAAAGGCAATGAAGTATAGTGGTTAAGTGTGCAGACTCTAGCTTCCTACTGCCTGGTTTTCTGCCTGTGTTTAAATACCAGCTACGATACTTTCAGTGGGTTACTTAATTCCCCTGTGCCTAGTTTCCTCATATGTATCATGGGAATAATAACCATATCTACATCATAGGGTTGTTAGAGGATTACATGAACTAATGTTTGAAAAGTGCTTAGGGCCGGGCGTGGTGGCTCACGCCTGTAATCCCAGCACTTTGGGAGGCCGAGGCAGGCAGATCACCTAAGGTCGGGAGTTCAAGACCAGCCTGGCCAACACAGCAAAATCCCGTCTCTACTAAAAATACAAAAACTAGCCAGGCACGGTAGCACACGCCTGTAATCGCAGCTACTCGGAAGGCTGAGGCAAGCTAATCACTTAAACCCAGGAGGCAGAGGTTGCGGTAAGCTGAGATGGGGCCATTGCACTCCAGCCTGGGCAACAAGAGCGAAACTCCATCTGAAAAAAAAAAAGAAAAAGAAAAGTGCTTAGAAGAGCTTTTATTAAAACTTCTTTTTAAAGTATCTGCCTGAAATGATCTTTCCCCCCATCTCTTCAGAGGAGGCCTCCTATCATTCTGAATTCAGTTCAAATGTCCTCACCTCAAGCCCCTCATTAAGTAATTCTTAACTCCATTTATTCAAGGGCATTTACAAAAAAAAAAAAGGAAAAATCCTCCACAGAAAAATTTGACTAAAGCATAGAAGAATTTATAAGGACACATAAATGCTCAAAAAACATAAGAAGTATCCAACCTTACTAGAAATTAAATATATGTAAATTAAAGCACAATAAAATAATACTTTTCACCTATCAAATAGACATTTATTTTAATGTTAATACCCATGTTGGCCAAGTCACTGGTTAATGAACATTATTATTCATTTTGGCTCACATTAGTATTAATTGATACATTTCAAAGGGTGATTCAGTAGTATATGGCAAGTACCTTTAAAATGTCCATAGCCATTGACTACCTAATTTTACTTATTTTAAAGAAATTATCCCAGATGTACATACAAAGATGCAAGTGTATACAGTGGAATACAAGACAGACATAAAAATGTTATCATTGTAGGACAGATAGTAATAGTATGGAAAAATGTACTCCATACAATATGTTGTTAAATGGAAAAAAGTTATAAAGCAGATTATACAGAATTGTTTCCATTTTAAAAATATACATATATAATTTTTATTGTGTGGTGGTTAAACAAATATATGCAGGTGATAAAAATGACGTAAAACTATATACACTCATTGTACCAATGTCAATTTCCTGGCTTCTGATGACATAGAACTATATATACTCATTGTACCAATGTTAATTTTCTGGCTTCTGACATTGTACTTTAGTTTTATAAAACAGAACCATTGGGTATGAGTGGGTGAAATGTGTAAGATTTGACTAAATTTTTATTTTCATCACATGTTTAAACTTTTGTTCAATGAATATTTTCATAAGAAAAAATTGTTGAATAATGTAAAAACCTAAAGATGTCCCAATAATTAAAATCTTTTTGAATATATATTTATGTGTGTATGTGTATTATAGATGTAAGACATATATATGAGGAAAGATGGATGAATGGATGGATGATAGAGCCATTATGAAACTTATATATTAAAATGAATTATCACAAAAATGCTTCTGATAATACAAGTTGGATATGTGAGGAACAGACAGAGCTTTCATATTAATTAGTGGTAAGCTACTATACCTTTAAATTGAGTTAATAATCAGTTCTTTACATTACATCACATTTTTATAATTGTATTTTATGTGATCAGCTACAAATATAGATGTCAACATTAACAAATATAAAACAACCTTGTTTTTCTTCTCTCCTGTCCCCATCACTGCAATGTCCTTCAGCTCTTTCCTTTCCCTTGCCTTCAAGAATTACGATGAAAACAGTTTGAAAGGGGGAAAACAAAAAAAAAACAACTGCAATTTGAATCTGATTTCTTCCATTTAGCATCTGTGTTCGGGGGCAAATCTCTTATCCTCTCTGAGTCTTGGTGAACTCCTCTGTAAATGGAAATATTAATTAAGCCACTTACAGAGTAGTTGGGAGCATTAATTGAGAAGATACGTGCAAAGTAACAAGGACTAGTAGGTTCTTCACACTTGTGAGTTTCCTCTTTTATCTTTCTCCATTTGCTTCCCATTCCTTGACCCCTCCTATTGCCAACACTTTGAAATTCTTATTTTCTGAGAAAACATAAGGATTTTTTTTTTAAGCTGTGCAGACTGGGACACTAATTTTCTCTGCAAGATCACATTTTAAGAACTAAGCATCCCTAAGAGCTTTTTTCTTTCGCGGGGGTGAGAGGGTGTGGAGGAGAACAGAGACTAATATTTTGTTGGCACCACTCACAGCCCAGTGCTGTATGGAGCACAGCCTCTCCCGATTATAACAGCTGTTGGATATCTAGTTTTACTGAATCCACCAAGTGTACATTTCTCTGGAAGAACTCCTCAGAACACTAAAGAAAGCTAAGAGCAATTCTATTCTCGAGGCACTATTTCTTCTCCATGTCATTTTTAATGCTGCTGAATGCCATTATGCAATGATTTTAGTAGAAGATGGCTTTTCAAAATGGCATATTTTTTCACCTATCCCCAAGAATTCATCTTATATTTCAAATAGCCTAGTTTCAAGCTGTTATATCAGTCAGGCTAACACATGGTCACAGACTTAGCAATTTAGGGGTGGGGGAGGGGAGAGGGGGATGAAAGGACTTGATTTGCCACTATGGTATAGCCTGGCCCTTAAATCTTTAGGGTTCTTTAAAGTCTTGGCTTCACCTCCTCTATTGTTCTGCATCCACACATACTCAGCATTTCACATTCAGGTCATCCAGCCCTTGTTTCCAGCTCACTGTCATAACCCTCAGGGCAGTCCACTGTGGTCTTTCCCATCATTCAAATAAATAACAAAATCGTGTGCTGCAAAACAGCAATAAGTGAAAAATGCAAACCTGCCTGTCCTGTGTGTGACTCATGGTGCAGCAAGCTGAAGGATCTTCAGTGTGCTAGTCTCATTACATAATAACCCCTCTGGTTCCAAGCTGCAGGAGCCCTTCCAATTTATATCAGTGTCTGGGTTGTTCACCTTTTTTTTTTTAAACTATTCTGGCCTCCAGCCTATATCTATTCTCTGTTAGCTCTAATCTAAGTAAGTAGAATACATTCTGCAGAGTCAAGCAGGCAGGCCTGATTTTTAAATGTGTGCATATTTAGGTAGAATATTCTAATGCTTCATTGTAGTGGGCATTTGTTTTCCATTTTCTGAGCGTGGTTGGCCCATCTTCTCCCCGCATCCTTGGAGCTGCCAATACTTCCAGTAGACTCTTTTCTTATAAAATGTGGCCAGTTATTTTCTGTTATTTGCAACCAAGAACCCTGAGTAACATAACCTTCAAGTCACCACAATACGGTCTCATAATCTAAGATAAGGGCAATAAAAATATGTGGAGAACTTCAGATAATATGAGTACTAATAAAATGTACACTGGAAAGAAAGATGTTTATGAAACATTGTCAGGGAAAACAAGCAACGTATAAAACAGTATATATAGTATGATCGTTTTGCAAAAGAAAAAATATAGGTATATATTTACATGTCAAGAAAACTGAAAGGATACTATCAAAATATTAACAGGGTGGGTAATCTTCATGAGAAGAACTCACGTGTGATTTTTATTTAATTCTTTTTTCTTCTCCATGCTTTCTATAGTTTCTACTATGAACACATATTCCTTTTGCAATATGAAACAAATAATAAATGTTATTTTAAGGAATGCATGCTCAAGGATGAACTTTCAGAATAATTAGGGGTTGCTAATGATTGAAAACTATGTGGGCAATTAATGAAATGTTATTCCAAGGACCCGCCTTTACAGCGGCTCTTGAATCTTAATGATACCACTGGAATATTCACCTATTGTTATACAGCCCTCAAAAGCTAAACATGTAGAAATAGGTTATGTTGTTAATCATGACTCACAAAGATGAATCACAGCATATAATGCATGCCACTAAAAGGCAGTAGTTAAACAAACTATCAATCTATGTATAAAATACTCCCCACTATTTTGAGAATACCAGTACTTTTTAAAAATGATGTCTACATTGGCTTGGCATTTGAGTAGCTATTCCTTCCTTGTATCAGTTAGAACTACATTACAGCTGCCAGCACGTATAACGACAAGCAACATTAATAAAGAAGTTTAACCAAGCGTTAGTTAATTTAATACTATGGACTGAGTGTTTATGTCCCCCCGAAATTTATGTGTTGAATTCTTAACACCCAATGTGACAATATTAGGAGGTGGAGCCCTTGGAAGGTAATTAGGTAATGAGGAAGAAGCCCTCATGAATGGGATTAGGACCCTTACTGGAAGAGGTCAGAGAGCTACCTAGCTGCCTTTCCCCCAGGTGAGGATACAATGAGAAGCTGGCAGTCTGCAGCCCAGAAGAGAGCCCTCATCAGAACCGGATCATGCTGGCACCCTGATATCAGACATCAAGGCCCCAGCATCAGGAGAAATAAATTCCAGTTGTTTATAAGCCACCCAGTCTATGGTACTTTGTTATAGAAGCCTAAGCTAAGACATTTAGCAATATTCCAATTTCAGACAAATTTCCCCCTTTTTTAAATAAAGAAAATACAAATAGAAATTTTTTAGAAAGTTTCAAAGCTTACTGGTTAAATTCAAACTTCTTCCATTTATTTTTAAAAGGCTGTGCCATTACAGTCCTGATAATTTGCTCACCTCACATGAATTCCTCTCCTGCTAGGATCATTGTTTAGAAATATTTGTCTGTTGTTGTTTTTTTTCTTTTCTTTTCATTAATTATTCAGCATTGTGTCTGGTTTTGCTTCAAAGGTTGGAGGCAAAACTTTTAAGTGCTCTTAGAATTTACTTATTTTCCTTCAAAAGTGTTTAGAATAAAATATCCAGAGTAATAGAATCTGTTAAACATGAATTGGTCATTAGAAATTCTACATCTCTTGATTGTACCATTTCTAGAGTTCAGTCCTTGCTCTTTCCTTGTACATCATTGGTTCTCAAACTTTTTGGTCTTGGATCTCTTTATACTTATAAAAATTACATAGAGGTTTGGTGGGGCGGGGGAATGGCCGACAGGAAGCAGAACTAACTTGCAGCTCCCACTTAGACAAACAGAAAAGTGTGTGGAGACTTACATTATAAATTTTTGCTCCAAGAACCGCCACAGGAACATACCAGGAAAACCGAAAGAATGCACAAACCCTTTGAAAGAAGCAGCTTGCCACTGCAAACCCCATGAGACAGCTGAAAAACTGTGAATGCCCAAAGTGTGAGACGGGGAAAATCCACCTCCAAACACACATCCTCACTGGGGAACCTGAAAATCCAGATTTTGGATCCAGATTTAGAGAGTGGAGCAAAATATAAAAGTAGAAGCAGCAGGGGAAAGAGCCCTGTAGGCACTCCCAGTCCCCAGGAAGGCCGTTTCTGACTTTGTCTCACAGGGGTTCTTGGGGAGGGCAGCCAATAAAATTGGGGAAGGGCCACAGGGAGACTTGCAGCTGAACTTTGCAATAATTTTGACTGAGCGTGAATTTTCCTGGGCAGAATCCAGGGGGTGAGTGGGAAGCGTAGATAAGAGCACGGAAGCCACAGCAGCCAGGGAGGGATGAAGCCTGCAAGCCCTGCTTGCTTTCTCAGCAGGGAAGTTTATAGCCTGGGGCAAGATCTGATCCTTGCACACTGGAGGCCTGGATATGAATTCAGCTCTGTTGGCTGTTGAGGGAGCACAGTGGGAGTAGGACTGGCCTTGCTGGGTGCCTGGGAGCTGAGTGGGAACTGTCACTGCTGGCTTTCCCCCACTTCCCTGGCAACCTGTACAAAGCACCAGAGAAAGTCATAATCCCCCGTGGAACATAACTTCATTGGCCTGAAAACCACCCACTCTACCCACACAGTGGATGCAGCAAGCCCCACCCAAGGACAGTCTGAGTCCAGACATGCCTAACACTGCCTTCACCTGATGGTCTTTCCCTACCTGCCCTGGTTGCCAAAAACAAAAGACATAAACTCGTGGGAGCTCTGTGCCCCCACCCATCACCTGAGAAACCTGAATACTTAGCCAGGTGACCTTAGAGCAAGCTTGTATCCTCCCCATACTACTGCAGCTGACGCTTTCTTGAAAGCACCACCTTCTGGCTGGAGGTCAATCAACTCAAGTCATTAAAGCAACTCATAACAGAACAACCCTGCTCCAAGAAAGGAGCAAACAACAGCTAGCTCCACCACCTGTAACATCCTTACTAACCAGAGCTCCTGAGTCTGCCTACATACATGACAACTGCACTGCTAGCAAAACCAGCATTCGAGAAAACTGGCACACTAAACCGAACTACAACCAAGGACTCTCACAGAGCCCAGTTCACTCCCCTGTTACCTCTGCCAGAGCAGATGCTGATATCCATGGCTGAGAGCTCAGAAGATAGATCACACCCAGGACTCTTTGCAGGCACTCCCCAGTACCAGCCAGAAGCCCAGTAGCTCTGCTGGGTGGCTAGACCCAGAAGAGCAACAACAATCACTGCAATCTGGCTCTCAAGAAGTCCCATTTCTAAGAGAAGGGGGTGAGTGCTACATCAAGGGATCACCCCATGGAACAAAAGAATCTGAAGAAAAGCCCTTGTATTCCAGATCTTTTCTCTGATATAGTCTACTCAAATGAGAAGGAACCAGAAAAACAATTCTGGTAATATGACAAAACAATATAACACCCCAAAAGATCACATTAGCTCACCAGCAATGGATCCAAACCAAGATGAATTCTCTGAATTGCTAAAAACAGAACACAGAGGTCTATTATTAAGTTACTCAAAGAGGCACCAGAGAAAGGTGAAAACCAACTTAAAGAAATTTAAAACATAATACAAGATATGGAAGAAAAAAAATCTCCAGATAAATAGATACCGTAAATAAAAATAATCACAACTTCTGGAAATGAAAGACATACTGTATTAGTCTGTTTTCATGCTGCTGATAAAGACAGACCCAAGACTGGGCAATTTACAAACGAAAGAGGTTTAATGGGTTTACAGTTCCACGTGGCTGGAGAGGCTTCACATTCATGGCAGAAAGTGAAGGGTATGTTTCACATGATGGCAGGTAAGAGAAGAGCTTGTGCAGGGAAACTCCCATTTTTAAAACCATCAGATCTTGTGAGACTGATTTACTATCACAAGAACAGCGCAGGAAAGACCTGCCCCCGTAATTCCATCACCTCCCACTATTTCCCTCCCACGACATGTGGGAATTGTGGGAGTTATAATTCAAGATGATATTTCGGTGGGGACACAGCCAAACCATATTACACGCTTAGAGAAATGCAAAATGCACTGGCAAGTATTAACAGCATATTGGGATTATGTTAAATGCCAGACCTAAGAATAATTGGTGTTCCTGAGGAAGAAGAGAAATCTAAAAGTCTGGAAAACTTATTTGAGGGAATAACCAAGGAAAACTTCCCTGACCTTGCTAGAGATCTAGACATCCAAATACAAGAAGCTCAAAGAACACCCAAGAAATTCATCACAAAAAAAATCATCTCCCAGGCACAGAGGCATTAGGTTACCTAAAGTCAAGACAAAGGAAAGAATCTTAAAAGCTGTGAAGCAAAAGCATCAGGTAACCTATAGAGGAAAACCTATCAGATTAACAGCAGATTTCTCAGCAGAAACCCTACAAGCAAGAGGTGATTAGGGTCCTATCTTTAGCCTCTTTAAACAAAATAATTATCAACCAAGAATTGTGTATCCAAGGAAACTAAGTTTCATAAATGAAGGAAAGATAATGTTTTTTTCAGACAAACAAATGCTAAGAGAATTCACTACTACAAAGCCAGCACTACAAGAATTACTGAAAAGAGTTCTAAATTCTGAAACAAAACTCTGAAATACACCAAAATAGACCTCCTTAAAGCATAAATCTCACAGGGCCTGTAAAACAATAACACAATGAAAAAAATAAGGTATTCAGGCAACAACTAGCACAATGAATAGAATAGTACCTCACATCTCAATACTAACCTTGAATGCAAATGACCGAAATGCTCCAATGAAAAGATACATAATGGCAGAATGGATAAGAGCTCACCTACCAAGTATCTGCTAAGAGACTCACCTAACACAGAGGACTCATGCAAACTTAAGGTAAAGGGGTGAAAAAAAAGATAATCCATACAAATGGCCACCCAAAACAAGCAGGAGTAGCTTTTCTTATATCAAATAAAATAGACTTTAAAGCAACAACAGTTAAAAAAGACAAAGAGGGACATTACATAATGGTAAAAAGACTAGTCCAACAGGAAAATATCACAGTCCTGAATATATATGCGCAAACACTGGAGCACTTGAATTTATAAAACAATTACTACTGGACTAAAAAATGAGAGAGATAGCAACACAGTAATAGTGGGGAACTTCAGTACTCCAGTGACAGTACTAAACAGGTCATCAAGACAGAAAGTCAACAAAGAAACAATGGACTTATGAAGCTATACCCTAGAACAAATAGACTTAACAGATATTTACAGAACATTCTACCCAATAACTGCAGAATATATATTTTATTCATCAGCGCATGGAACATTCTCCAAGATAAACCATATGATAGGCCAAAAAACAAGTATCAATACATTTAAGAAGACTAAAATTATACCAAGTACTCTCTCAGATCACAGTGAAATAATATTGGAAATCAACTCCAGAAGGAACCCTCAAAACCATGCAAATACATGGAAATTAAATAATCTGCTCTGGAATGATCTCTGGATCAACAATAAAATCAAGATGGACATTTTTAAGTTTTTTGAATTGAGTGATAATGGTGACACAGCCTATCAAAAGCTCTAGGTTACAGCAAAAGTGGTGGTAAGAGGAAAGTTCAAAGCAACAAATGCCTACATCAAAAAGTCAGATAGAATACAAATAGACAATCTAAGGTCACACCTCAAGGCCCTTCAGAAACAAGAGCAAACCAAACTCAAACCCAGCAGAAGAAAAGAAATAACAAAGATCAGAGCAGAACCAAATGAAATTGAAACAAAAAATACAAAAGATGCCTGGTAAAAACAGTTGGTTCTTTGAAAAGATAAACAAAATTGATAAATCAGTAGCAAGATTAACCAAGAAAAGAAGATACAATAAGCTCAATTAAAAACAAAATGTGAGATTTTACAACCGACACCACAGAAATACAAAAGATCATTCACGGCTACTATGAACACCTTTATGCACATAAACTAGAAAACCCAGAGGAGATGGATAAATTCCTGAAAATATATAACCCTCCTAGCTTAAATTAGGAAGAATTAAACACCCCGAACAAATCAATAACAAGCAGCAAGATTGAAAATGTAGTAAAAAAAATTGCCAACAAAAAAGTCCAAAATCAGATAGATTCACAGCTGAATTCTATCAGACATTCAAAGAAGAATTTGTATCAATCATACTGAAATGATTACAAAGATAGAGAAAAAGGGAATCCTCCTTAAATCATTATATGAAGCCAGTATCACCCTAATAACAAAACCAGGAAAGGACATTTAAAAAAAAAGAAAACTACACACCAATATCCCTGATGAACATAGATGCAAAAATCCTCAACAAAATACTAGCTGACCGAATCTAACGTCATATCAAAAAGATAATCCACCATGATTAAAGTGGGCTTCATACCAGGGATATAGGGATGGTTTAACATACACAAATCTACAAATGGGATATACCACATAAGCAGAATTTAAAACAAAAATCACATGATCATCTCAATAGATGCAGAAAAACCGTTTGACAAAATCCAGCAGCCATTTATGATTAAAGCCTTCAGCAAAATCAGCATAGAGGGGACATATCTCAATGTAATAAAAGTTGTCTATGACAAACCCACAGCCAACATTATAATGAATGGGGAAAAGTTGAAAGCATTCCCCATGAGAACTGGAATAAGACAATGATGGCCACTTTCACCACTTCTATTCAACATAGTACTGGAAGTCCTTGCCGGAGCAATCACACAAGAGAAAGAAACGAAGGGCATCCACATTGGTAAAGAGGAAGTCAAACTGTTGCTGTTCACCAATGATATCATCGTATACCTAGAAAACCCTAAAGACTCATCCAAAAAGCTCCTAGATCTAATAAATGAATTCAGTAAAGTTTCAGGATATGAAATCAATGTAGACAAATCAGTAGCATTGTTATACACCAACAGTGACCAAGCTGAGAATTAAATCAAGAATTCAAACTCTTTAACAATAGCTACAAAAAAATAAATATTTTGCAATATACCTAACCAATGAGGTGAAAGACCTCTACAAGGAAAACTACAAAACACTGCTGAAAGAAATAATAGATGACACAAACAAATAATAGAAAACCCCCATGCTCATGGATGGGTAGAATCAATATTGTGAAAATGACTATACTGCCAGAAGCAATCTACAGACTCAGTGCAATTCCCATCAAAATACCATCATCATTCTTCATGGAACTAGAAAAAACAATCCTAAAATTAATATGGAGCCAAAAAAAAGCCCACATAGCCAAAGCAAGACTAAGCAAAAAGAACAAATCTGGAGGCATCACATTACCTGACTCAAACTATACTACAAGGCTATGGTCACCAAAACATCATGGTACTGGTATAAGAATAGGCACATAGATCAATGGAATAGAATAGAGAACCCAGAAATAAAGTCAAATAATTACTTGACATAGCAAACAAAAACATAAAGTAGAGAAAGGATACCCTATTCAACAAATGGTGCTGGGATAATTGGCAAGCCACATGTTCAAGAATAAAACTGGATCCTCATCTCTCACCTTAAACAAAAATCAACTCAGGATGAATCAAACACTTAAATCTAGGACCTGAAACTATAAATATTCTAGAAGATAACATTGCAAAACTCTTCTGAACATTAGCTTGGGCAAAAACTTCATGACTAAGAACCCAAACACAAATGCAACAAAAACAAAAATAAATAAATAAGACCTAATTAAACTAAAAAACTTCTGCACAGCGAAATAAATAATCAGCAGAGTAAACAGACAACACACAGAGTGGGAGAAAATATTCACAAACTATGCATCTGACAAAGGGCTAATCTCTAGAATCTACAAGGAACTCAAACAAATCAGCAAGATAAAAAACAAATAATTTCCTGAAAAATGGGCTAAGGACACGAATAGACGATTCTCAAAAGAAGATATACAAATGGCCAGGAAATGTATGAAAAAATGCTCAACATCACTAATGATCAGTGAAATGCAAATCAAAACCACAGTGTCATACTACCTTAGTCCTGCAAGAATGGCCATAATCAATAAATCAAAAAACAATAGATGTTGGTGTGGATGCAGTGAAAAGGGAACACTTTTACACTACTGGTGGGAATGTAAACTAGTACAACTACTATGGAAAACAGTGTAGAGATTCCTTAAAGAACTAACAGTAGGTCTACCGTTTGACCCACCAATCCCACTACTAGGTATCTACTCAGAGGAAAAAAGGTCATTATATGAAAAAGACACTTGCACATGCATATTTATAGCAGCACAATTTGCAATTGCAAAAATATGGAACCAGCCCAAATGCCCATCAATTAATGAGTGGGTAAAGAAAATATGGTGTGTGAGAATATACATAAACATATATATAATATATATCAATTTTATATATAATGGATATGTATATGATTTATATTCATGAATACTCTTTTCATAATCTTCTCTTGGCTGTATACAGTATATATATCCATGACATATATATAATATACACACTATATAACGATATATAAAGAAAATATGGTGTGTGTATACATATATATAAATCTTCATTTTATGTGTGTATATATATATACACACACATATACATATGTGTGTGTGTACTACTGGGCCATAAAAAGAAATGAAATAATGGCATTCACAGAAACCTGGATGGAATTGGAGAGCATTATTCTAAGTGAAGTAACTTAGAAATGGAAAACAAAACATCATATGTTCTTACTTATAAGTGGGAGCTAAGCTGTGAGGATGCAAATGCATAAGAATGATAAAATGGACTTTGGGTACTCAGTGGGTAGAGGGGGAGGGGGGTTGAGGCATAAAAGACAACACACTGGGCATAGTGTACACTGCGTGGGTGATGGGTGCACCAAAATCACCACTAAATAAATTATCCACATAAGCAAACACCACCTGTTCCCCAAAAACTATTTAAATTTAAAAATAATTATCTAGAATTCCAAAGAGCTTTTGGTTTACATGAGTGATATTTATCAATATTTGACTGTATTTAAAATTAAAACAGATAATTTTAAAACACTTAACTTGTTTATAAATTTCAGCAACAAATTCATTATGTTATCAAAAATAGCATATTGTATGAAAAATATATTTTTCCAAAACAAAAATTAGTGAAAGAGTAGCATTGCTTTACATTTTTGCAAATTTCTTTCACACTTTGCTCAATAGATCAGAGCTGCATTGTCCTATTCTGCTTCTGCTCTGTTGCAATATCACACATTATTTTGCCTCTAGAAAAGTCCATTGTACACCCATGAGAAAATGAGAGTGAAAAAGGCAAATAACAACTCAGTACCATTATGAAAATGGTTTTGGTTTCATGGACCCCCTGAAAGGATTACCTGGGGCTTCCTCCCCAGGGACTGCCCAGGCTGAGAACCACTCTTCCTACATAAAGTCCCAAGAGGCATAAATGAGTTGGTCATCTCATCGTTGTCCAGGAACTAAATCAGATATCTAGCACATGGCATTAATGTTTCCTGGGTCAAGGAATACTTTCCTGATGGCTCTTTTTGGCCCTTTAAGCCACAGCAATAGATAGAGATCTTCTTGAACTTTTCATTGAGATGCAAGGAGAATTGCTTCACGTTCCCAATTTTCAGCTAGAACAGGACTCAGGGTTACAAGAATGAACAACCTATCTCAGAAAGGTAATGTTTGTCCCAAAATAACTGAAATGTATCTACCTATCTCAGAAAGGTAATGTTTGTCCCAAAATAACTGAAAGATCCCAAATATCATTCAAGAAAGAAACACTCTCCATCCTCACCACAGACTATCCCAAAGATAGCTCCTGAGGCTGCCTTAACTTTCTTATTAGTCTTCAAAAAAAATTGTGTATTAAGATTCAACTAATAATGACTGTACATCTATCTTGTGTCATACACTGTGCTAACCATCTTACATGCATTTTCTTACTTAATGCAAGGAGGACTCTAACCTTCCTCTATGAAACATTACTATTTAATGAAAACACTTTAGGGACCATTCTTTAATGCAGTAATCGTTTCAATGATCCATGGTGTAGTAATTGTTTCAATGATCCATCATGGTCAAACCATCATCTAAACTGAAAGACTGAAATGAAAAAATTAATATAGAAAGTTAATATAGAAGAAACCCTTATAAGTGTTTTCCACTCACACATACAATCACAGATTAACTGAGACTTTCCCAACCCCTCCAGAAAATGTATTGACTGATACCAACAGTATGTTGACTCTCATGACTAGTATGCACACATATGCCCTACTAATCACAGGGAATATACCAGTTGAGTTATATTTTAAGCAGTCATTTAGGTTTATTTCCAAATTATTAATGTCAGTTGCACTTGTTATTATAATTATGTAATCGAATTTCATTATATTAAAATTATGTAATGTAATTTAATATTCTATTAGCTGATGAGTACGAAGATAAATGGAGAGTTGTTTCTATGAAAGCTCAGCTTTTTCTTTTGGAAACTTACAATAAAGTCAAGTTTCTAAAAAATACTAGAGTTGAATCAAGTCTGAGTATAACAGCTTTCAAAAGACTGGAGAAAAGGTAAAATGCCAGAAAAATTATATTCTTTCATGTCTCTACAGAATGTCTTTAACATATTGCTCAATAAATTGAAAATTTTAGATAATTCATAATAGGTGAATTTTATACAAGTAAGACAACACAGTATTTCAATCAACAAACTCACATGGCAAGAAAAGAATTTTGCCTTACAATGCAAGATTGACAAATGAATGTTCATTCACATTTCAAATAAAACTTAAATGTTTAAGGTATTTAATATGTTAAAAATCATTCTTCTTTTTAACCAACTTTTTGAGCACTTTTTATATGGTCACAACTGCTGAGTCCATGGAAATATTTAAGAAGGTATAACTTTTATTTGGAAGAAGGCATGTTCATAAAACAAATAGAAAATAAGCTAGCCCTGACCAAGTGCTAGTATTGATTGCCATATCGTAAACGATAGTATTATTATAAATGCTATAAAAATTCCAACAACAAACACTAAAACTGTGCTAGAATAGTCAGGAAGATTCCATGAAGGAAACGGGGCATAAGATGAGCCCTGCCAGACTGGTGAGGAGTTGTTCCTTTTTCTGTAAATTGGGATTTTCAAATGATGAAATAAGATGAACTCAATTCAATAAAAATCTGGCATTAATTTGTGGTCACATCTTACCTTCTCACTGCTCTGTAATTTCCATCCACCAAAATTTAGCAACTAATAACATACCTTATAGTTGCTGCTTATTTATTTCCACCTCTCAAATTCTCATCTTACTGTTTTCCCTGTGAAAATTTCCCTTCATTGTATCTTTAATAACGTTCAGTTTGCCAATTCCAAAGGACTCAACCTCTGGCCATTTACAGTTTGGACATCTTTTTCCTAACCTTTATTGCTTTTTTTCCCTAATTGCAAAAAGATGTTCAAATAGCAGAATGACTGTTCTAAAGATTTTATGATGCAAGTATTGAAAGAAACAAACTTACTCTAGTATATTCCACTTCTACAAAACTATTCCCGGAATCTACATCCCTTGAGTTAAAAAAAAGTTTAAGTGTTATCAGGAAAGGTAGATAGAAAAAAAATTTTAAGTGTTGTCTGTGCATATTCTTTTCATTTCCACACTTTTCATATTCTTCTCCTGGCTATCAAAGCATGCCTCTCTCCCTTCTTTCAAATGTCAGATTAAATATCACCACTCTCCCTGAGAGAGGCCTCACTCAACCCACCAGCTCATCTAAGTAGCGCCTGCCTCCACCATATCATTCGGCGTCACAGCGTACTCATATCCTGCTTATCTCCTTCTGAGCAGTTATCACCATCTAATTATTTATCCATTTACTTGTTAAGTGTTTCCTTTTTCTCTAGATTTTAAATGCCAGGAGAGCAGGGAGCATATCTGTCCTATTTACAAATATGTACACAGAGTTCTGAATACTGCCTAGCATGTAATATACTCAATAAACATATATATATGTTTATATATATACATAATAAATATATATATATAATTTCTTTACCAAAAAAAAACATGTTATGCATATTGTCTGTTATCTATGTTGTTCACCTAAAATATCTCATAAATGTCTGTCTGTGGCAGACATTGCTTATCTTCATCTTCATTTGAATACAGCAGAGGTCTCCAATATATGGAAGCTAACCAATTTTCTACTTTTGAGCATTCAGAGTGGTTTTTAACTAATTCAGATATATGTAGCCTCTGTTTTCTGAATGTGAAAGAAATATTGCCGTGCTCTCGTGAGTTCCAAGACAACTATAAAAAAAAAAAGAAATATTCTCTTTTAAGAGCACTCATTCATCAACTGTAGTAAATTTCTCTTTATACATTATATCATCTAAGAACTCTTGTTTCTGTCCCTTTCTACTTACCAAAATTATTGTACATTCTATTTTAGTATAGCTCTTCTATGTGTTACTTGATTTCTCGTATTATTTCAACAGTAGAGAAAAAATAGTTATTTTCCCTATCAAACTGCAAGAATTTTCTACTCAAACTACACCATTTTTACTCAAACAGCAATACATCTTATTAACACTTATTCTATACTCCTCTCTTCCTTCGATTTTTTTATTATACTTTAACTTCTAGGATACAAGTGTACAATGTGCAGGTTTGATACATAGGTATACATGTGCCATATTGGTTTGCTGCACGCATCAACTCATCATTCACGTTAGGTATTTCTCTTAATGCTATCCCTCCCCTAGGCCTCCACCCCACAACAGGCCCCAGTGTGTGATGTACCCTGCCCTGTGTCCAAGTGTTCTCATTCATACCTATGAGTGAGAACATGCAGTGTTTGTCTTTCTGATAGTTTGCTGAGAATGATGGTTTCTAGCTGCATCCATGTCCCTACAAAGGATATAAACTCATCCTTTTTTATGGATGCATAGTATTCCATGGTGTATATGTGCCACATTTTCTTAATCCAGTCTATCATTGACAGACATTTGGGTTGGTTCCAAGTCTTTGCTACTGTGAATAGCTCATAAAATGAGTTAATAGCTCATAAAATGAGTTAGGGAGGAGTCCCTCTTTTTCTATTGTTTGGAATAGTTTCCGAAAGAATGGTACTAGCTCCTGTTTGTAGCTCTAGTAGATTTCGGCTGTGAATCTGTCTGTTCCTGGGCTTTTTTTGGTTGGTAGACTATTATTACCTACCAACTGCTTCAGAGCTTGTTATTGGTCTATTCAGAGATTCAACTTCTTCCTGGTTTAGTCTTGGGAGGGTGTATGTGTCCAGGAATTTATCCATTTCTTCTAGATTTTCCACTTTATTTGCATAGAGGTATTTATAGTATTCTCTGATGGTAGTTTGTATTTCTGTGGGATCAGTGGTGATATCCCCTTTATCATTTTTTATTGTGTCTCTCTGATTCTTCTCTCTTTTCTTCTTTATTAGTCTTGCTAGCAGTCTATCAATTTTGTTGATCTTTTCAAAAAAACAGCTTCTGGATTTATTGAATTTTTGAAGGGGTTTTGGCTCTATCTGTTTTGGTTCTGCTCTGATCTTAGTTATTTCTTGTCTTCTGCTAGCTTTTGAATTTTTTTGCTTTTGCTTCTCTAGTTCTTTAAATTGTGATGTTAGGGCATCGATTTTAGATCTGTGCTGCTTTTTCTTGTGGGCATTTAGTGATATAAATTTCCCTCTACACACTGTTTTAAATGTGTCCCAGAGATTCTGGTACATTGTGTCTTTGTTCTTATTGGTTTCAAAGAACATCTTTATTTCTGCTTTCATTTTGTTATGTATCCTATAGTCATTCAAGAGCAGGTTGTTCAGTTTCCATGTAGTTGCATGATTTTGAGTGAGTTTCTTAATCCTGAGTTCTAATTTGATTGCACTGTGGTCTGAGAGACAGTTTGTTGTGATTTCTGTTCTTTTACATTTGCTGAGGAGTGCCTTACTTCCAACTATGTGGTCAATTTTGGAATAAGTGTGATGTGATGTGGTGTCTCGTTGATCTGTCTAATATTGACAGTGAGGTGTTAAAGTCTCCCATGATTATTGTGTGGGAGTCTAAGTCTCTTTTTAGGTCTCTAAAGACTTGCTTTATGTATGCATCTGGGTGCTCCTGTCTTGGGTGTATATACATTTAGGATAGTTAACTCTTCTTATTGAATTGATCCCTTTACCATTATGTAATGGCCTTCTTTGTCTCTTTTGATCTTTGTCGGTTTAAAGTCTATTTTATCAGAAACTAGGATTGCAACCCCTGTTTTTTTTTTTTTTGTTTTGTTTTTTTTGTTTTTTTTTGTTTTTTTTTTTTTTTTTGCTTTCCATTTGCTTGGTAGATCTTCCTCCATCCCTTTATTTTGATCCTATGTGTGTCTCTCCACATGAGATGGGTCTCCTTATTACAGCACACAGATGGGTCTTGATTACTTATCCAATATGTCAGTCTGTGTCTTTTAATTGGGTTATTTAGCCCATTTATATTTAAGGTTAATATTGTTATGTGTTAATTTGATCCTGTCATTATGATGCTACCTAGTTATTTCACCCATTAATTGATGCAGTTTCTTCCTAGCATTGATGGTCTTTACAATTTGGCGTGTTTTTGCAGTGACTGCTACTGGTTGTTTCTTTCCATGTTTAGTGCTTCCTTCAGGAGCTCTTGTAGGGCAGGCCTGGTGGTGACAAAATCTCTCAGCATTTGCTTGTCTGTAAAGGATTTTATTTCTCCTTTACTTATGAAGCTTAGATAGGCTGGATAAGAAATTCTGGGTTGAAAATTCTTTCCTTTAAGAATGTTGAATATTGGCTCCCACTCTCTTCTGGCTTATAGGGTTTCTGCCCAGAGATCCGCTGTTAGTCTGATGGGCTTCCCTTTGTGGGTAACCCAACGTTTCTCTCTGGCTGCCTTTAACATTTTTTCCTTCATTTCAACCTTGGTGAATCTGACAATTATGCGTCTTGGGGTTGCTCTTCTTGAGGAGTATCTTTGTGGTGTTCTCTGTATTTCCTGAATTTGAATGTTGGCCTGCCTTGCTAGGTTGGGAAAGTTCTCCTGGATAATATCCTGAAGAGTGTTTTCTAACTTGGTTCCATTCTCCCCATCACTTTCAGGTACACCAATCAAAAGTAGATTTGGTCTTTTCACATAGTTCCATATTTCTTGGAGGCTTTGTTCATTTCTTTTTACTCTTTTTTCTCTAACCTTGTTTTCTCACTTCATTTCATTCATTTGATCTTCAATCACTGACACCCTTCTTCCACTTGATCAAACCAGCTATTGAAGCTTGTGCATGCCTCATGAAGTTCTTGTGCCATGGTTTTCAGCTCCTTCAGGTCATTGAAGTTCTTTTCCACACTGTTTATTCTAGTTAGCCATTCATCTAACCTTTTTTCAAGGTTTTATCTTCCTTGCAGTGGGTTTGAACATCCTCCTTTAGCTCGGAGAAGTTTGTTATTACTGACCTTCTGAAGCCTACTTCTGTCAACTCGTCAAAGTCATTCTCCATCCAGTTTTGTTCCATTGCTGGTGAAGAGCTGCAATACTTTGGAGGAGAAGAGGTGCTCTGGTTTTTAGAATTTTCAGCTTTTCTGCTCTGGTTTCTTCCCATCTTTGTGGTTTTATCTACCTTTGGTCTTTGATGTTGCTGACCTACAGATGGGGTTTTGGTGTAGATGTCCTTTTTGTTGATGTTCATGCTATTCCTTTCTGTTTGTTAGTTTTCTTTCTAACAGTCAGGTCCCTCAGCTGCAGGTCTGTTGGAGTTTGCTGGAGGTGCACTCCAGATCCTGTTTGCCTGGGTATCACCAGCAGAAGCTGCAGAACAGCCAATATTGCAGAACAGCAAATATTGCTGCCTGATCCTTCCTCTGGAAGCTTCGTCCCAGAGGGGCACCCATCTATATGAGGTGTCTGTCAGCCCCTGCTGGGAGGTATCTCCCCATTAGGCTACAAGGGGGTCAGGGACCCACTTGAGGAGGCAGTCTGTCCATTCTCAGAGCTCAACCGCCATGCTTGGAGAACCACTGCTCTCTTCAAGCGTCAGACAGGGACGTTTACATCTGCAGAAGCTGTCTGTTGCCTTTGTTCAAATATGCCCTGCCCACAGTGGTGGAGTCTATAGACGCAGCAGGCCATGCTGCTCTGCGGTGGGCTCCGCCCAGTTCAAGCTTCCCAGCCTCTTTGTTTACCTATTCAAGCCTCAGCAATGGTGGACGCCCCTCCCCAATCCAGACTGCCACCTCACAGTTTGATCTCAGACTGCTACAATAGCAGTGAGCAAGGCTCCGTGGGCACAGGACCTGCCGAGCCAGACACAAGAGAGAATCTTCTTGTCTTCCAGTTGCTAAGACCTTGGGAAAAGCACATTATTAGGGCGGGATTGTCCTGTTTTTCCAGGTACAGCCTGTACTGGTTTCCTTTGGCTAGGAAAGGGAAATCCCCCAACCCCTTGCGCTTCCCGGGTGAGGTGGTACCCCGCCCTGCTTTGGCTTGCCCTCCATGGGCTGCACCCAGGGTCCAACCAGTCCCAGTGAGATGAACCAGGTACTTCAGTTGGTAATGCAGTAATCACCCCTTTTCTGCATCACGCTGGGAGCTGCAGACTGGAGCTGTTCCTATTCGGCCATCTTGGAACAGATCGCTTCCCCCTGTATTAATCATTAAATTTTCTTCTTCACATTTTAACATTTCCATGGAATTTTTTTTTTAATTTTCATAGAGTACTCTTCCCCTTGCCTGACTTCTCTCAAGAATACTAAGATGAAGACTATAATAATTTTGCCCCGTTATTTTTACCATACTATTTTTTCCAAGAACAGTAATTTTTTTTAATTTTATGCTATATCAATGTATTAGTTACTATTTAAGTCAATATCTCTAAGCCCCAGATGAGTTATTCATTAATTTCCTTAAATTCCCAACTAAACTCTTTGACATCTCTCTGCTCTAGACTCTCCCTTAATGACTCTGTTCTCCATTTCTTACATACTTTCTGTTTTTCTTATGTCACTTCTATAATTAGAAAGAACACTGGGGCTACAAAATGTGGTCTTTAAACACCCAAAGGGCAAAAGCAAACATTCCATGAGAGTCAAAGAGAAACTGAAGCACCAAAAAAAGAACAATGACTTAGCCAAATTAACTCCCCCAGGAAATTATTTAAACTATTATGAATGTGTTCTACAGTATGATAACAGTAAAAAGCAAAAATAAAAAGACAGATATTCTGCTGCAAAGTTTCTCTTGTAGTTAGGTAGATACATAAATATAGACAACTAGATGATAATTATCATATCAAGAGATGCTATTATACCCAAGCTCATGGAGAATTCCTGCCAATTTTGGAAAATTTGGTACAATAAAGCAATGTGCATACTGTCCTGCTGGAAAACTATGTTTAAACTAGGAAGCAGTAAATGACATCACATACCCAAGGTTGATGGGAACAGTCACTTGCTGTGGAACCATGAAGATGGTAAATCCAGCACCACCCAAAAGGTGGACGCAAGGACTGCTCCTTGCACAGAAATCCTCCATCCACTAAGAAATGCCTTGTTTTTCGTTTTTTCTCTCAAAGGAAACTTTCTGTTTTCTGTAATATCTCCATTAGGCCAAAATATAAAATATATCTACATTCTTGCTTTTTTCAGCTATTCCTCACTTGTTAAGTTTCCTACTAAACATGTTATTAATTTTTAAAGTTCTAATAATTATATGAGCACTTTAGCTACTAAAATAGCTATCAATTTTTGAACTCCTACTATGTACCAGCCAATAGTAAGCATTTTCTATATATAGTACTTTTTATTCACAGAACAACTATATGAAGCAGGAATTATCCTGATTTTTACAGGAGAAGAAATTGAGCCTTAGGTGAAGTAACTTTGTCAAGGTCTCCCAGTTATTAAGGGGCAGAGGATGACTTGAAACTCAGGTCTGATTTTCAACATATATATTTTTTCCACATTCTTCTGTCTTGTCTAGAAAAGTGATATTTTTGGCTGGGCGTGGTGGCTCATGCATGTAATCCCAGCACTTTGGGAGGCTGAGGTGAGCAGATCACCTGAGGTCAGGAGTTTGAGGCCAGCCTGGTCAACATGATGAAACCCTGTCTCTACTAAAAATACAAAAAATTAGCCAGGCATGGTGGCGTGCACCTGTAATCCCAGCTACTTGGGAGGCTGAGGCAGGAGAATTGCTTGAACCCCGGAAGTAGAGGTTGCAGTGAGCCGAGATCACACCATTGCACTCCAGCTTGGGCAACAAGAGCAAAACTCTGTCTCAAAAAGAGGAGAAGAGAAGGGAGGGGAGGAGAGGGGAGGGGAGGGGAGAAAAAGAAAAGAAAAGAAGATATTTTGACAGCACACAAGCTAGGAATTCCTTCCTTCAAAGACATGAAAAAGCAGGCTTAATTCATTTTGTTGTCATTGAACCAATTCAAAACAATTACATACAATTTAAATTTGTAAGGAAAACATAAATTTATAAAATGAATGTTTTATGCCCTTGGAATGAATAGGATATTGATAACGATCCATTGCTATCTGAGTTTTAAATTTTGCCATTTTTCTGCCTGAATCATTTGAAGATCAGGTAGAAGTTCAAACCAAATTTTATTGAAAAACAGGCAAAAATTTCATCTATATTCACTAACCCCTAAAGAAACTGAAATTTTCCCTTCCCATTGATCCATTGCTGTTTTTTTAATCATATTCTCTCCTACTAAATCAATGAGGCTGTGTCCAGCAGTTAAGCACTGTCCAGCATGCTTGTGCTCAAGTGTACCCAGTTAAAAGTTGATGAGATTCATGTTGAAAATCCTTCTAGAAATACTTCCTCATTTAGAGCTAGTTTAATGTGAAAAGTGCTAAGCCACATCTTATCTTGTAGAATTGCCTTCTTTTAACAATAGAAAAAAATTGTATTAACCAGCCAAATTATTTTCCACCTACTGGAAAGTATCTCGTAAAATTATTCTACCTAGTGATAACAAGAGCTGAAGCCAATGCCAATCCTCTGAAATGATAGCCACAATAATCCACTGCAAAAATGACTACATGATGTTTGCTTTTAGGAAATAATGCAAAAGTAAAAATTACTCAAACTAAACTATTGATGATTTCCCATTACAACCATCCATAGAAATATTTATGATGAATATCTTCACTAAATTTAGAGTGGTAAAATATTCCTCTCTAATTACAGTAACTAAATCATTCCATCATTGGAAGAGCACTGTGTCTAATGTCAACGTTATACAGTGAATCTTAGCATTGGAAGATACCACTCAGTTCTACAAACTGCTATTTGTAAGAACTGAACTATGTTAGGCATCATGAGGCACCGACAGATAAACATGAGATTCTACCTGCCATTCAGGTGTCTATTATGAAGGATTCTTAAAATCTATGCACTAAAAAATTAACAAAAAATTGTTAAATATATACGAGAGTCTCAAAGAAAATGGCATGAAAAACTGAAGTGTTTGTTTCAGGTAAGAAAAAAATCAACAAAAACATAATGAAAGAGTTAGTGTAAGCGCCTCCACTTTCAGTTTGCGTAGGTTGTCAAGAGGTGAGGAAGAGGCTAGAACAGTGTGGGCGGAATAGGAAAATAGGAGAGGAAGAGACATGTTTGACTAAGGTCTCAAATTACAAAAGGGACAGACATACCTAAGGAATCTGAATAAAAATACAGACATTATAAGATCACTCCAGAAATGGAAGAACCTTGGGAAGTTCTCATTTTCCTTTGAGTCCTTTGAGCAAGAAGTATATGCTCTAACTTATCCTTAAAGAAGTCACTGCACAAAGGGCCAAGATCAATAATCTGGAGAGATGATAGACTGGCAAAAAGACTCCTGCGACTGTAAAAGTCAAAGGTGTAGAAAATCTAAAATAAGGCAGTGACCAAACATAATGTTATAAGCCACTTAATCTTCCCATATCTCAGTTTATCAATTTGCTAAATACAGACAATATATATGTTACATCCTACAAATAATTGAAACATTAGCAATGAAAAGAAAAGTTTGTTAACTAAATTCAAAAATTTAAAACAATGCATATAAAATTTAGATGCGCCATAAAAAAACTTAACACTACTTAGAAATTTAGTTTGGTATATCTATAAAGAGCTTTTAACATTCATAATTTTCTAAAACAATGCTGAACTCACTTTGAAAGTAAATTAGAGGTAACTTTTAAAAAGTTACATATTGGCCAGCCACAGTGGCTCACACCTGAAATCCTGAGATCAGGAGTTTCAGACCAACCTGGCCAACATGGTGAAATGCTGTCTCTACTAAAAATACAAAAATTAGCTGGGCGTGGTGGCACATGCCTATAATCCTAGCTACTCAGGAGACTGAGGCAGGACAATTGCTTGAACCTGGGAGGTGGAGGTTGCGGTAAGCCGAGATCGCACCGGTGCACTCCAGTCTGGGTAACAGAGCAAAACTCTGTCTCAAAAAAAAAAAAAAAAAGTTATATGTTAACTGTGCTTAAATTATCTCAAGCTAATGTTTAGTGTTCATCTTATTGTAGTAAATGTTGTTCACGTTTTAGCAAGAGCTTTGGAAAATCTAGGGCTATTCGAACTGCATGCATTTTTTTTAGAATTGGAATTGCTCATCTGAAAATGTATGTATTTGGAGTTTTTATTTTTATATATAATTAATTTGTGTATATGAATTTCTACCCTCTTTGGTTACTGTGGTATGACACAAATATTTGGTAAGATTTGAAGTGTTAAATCTTTAAGGTACTACATGTTAAGATACTACATGGTCTTAGAAGTGGAAATCTATTATACATTTGTGAATTAACAATTAGTCTATATAACTATAGATTACTATGAAACTGCTGGTTCAGTTACTGTGAGTATAAATGTTAGAAAAAATACTGAAATGCTTTACAAAGTGGCTTATGAGTTTAAACCTGCTAGTGATTTTTCAACATGTGAATAGGAATAATTCTGTCTTTCTCTCATTTCATCTGCTTATAACAAGAATAAAAATTCTACAACAGTAATGACCATTTATTTTTAATCATAAAGAAGAATTGTACAAGATATGTGTAAAGAAATTTTACTGAGACATTAAAAGACTTAAGTAAATGTACATTGACCATATTTCTGGATTGGAAGACTCAAAATTGAAAATATATTAATTCTCTGCAAAATAATATGTGAATATAATAGAAAAATAAAATTGTAAGAAAATTTGAGAGGAGAGACAAAAAAAAATTCCCAGTTTTATTAGAAGAATAAAAAACATGAAAATTGAATATCCAGGAATCTTCTGAAAAAGAATGTTAAGAGAAATTTATTATATCAGATTTTTAAATATATTTTAAAGTTACAGGCTGAGTGTGGTGGCTCATGCCTATAAACTCAGCACTTTGGGAGTCCAGGGTGGGTGGATCACTTGAGTCCAGGAGTTTGAGACCATCCTGGGCAACATGGAGAGACCCCATCTCTGCAAAACATAAAAAAAAAATTAGCTGTGGTGCCAGCTACTTGGGAGGTTGAGATGGGAGGATCACTTCAGCCTTGGAGGCTGAGGCTGCAGTGAGCTGAGATGGCACCACTGCACTCCAGCCTGGGTGACAGAGCAAGACCCTGTCTCAGTCAGTCAGTAAGTAAGTAAGTAAATAAATAAATAAATAAGCTATAAAAATGAAAAGGGCTTGACAAGGAAGCCAGAAAAATCAAAGAAACAACAGAATAAATAAGTGGTTAGTGGTCATAGGGAGGGACTTTGAGTCAATGGACAAATGGTAGGTATACAGTAAATATTGCCAGGAAACTGGAGAAAAATCTGTGGTCAAACAGAAAAAGAAAATTGTATCCCTAATTCATACCTTCTTTCAGAATAAAATTCAAATGAACTACAAATATAAATATTAAAATGTAATTATAAGCATACAGAAGGAAAACTACCCATAATCAAGGCATGGAAAAACTGCCCAAATACGATACAACCTGAAAAAGGCCAATAAATCTGACTGCAGAAAACTATTTAACACTGAACTGCAACAATGCTGAAAACAAGATTAAATTTCAAAATGGGGCCAGAGAAATTGTAATATATGAGGCAAAGTGTTACCATAAAAATGAGATGTTTTTCACATCTATTAGTCAAGGTCCTGGCAAAAAACAGATGGCACACTCAAGCAGGGTAACTGGAGGAGTTTAGTAAGAGGACATTTTACAAAAGTGTGGACAAGGCTAAGGGAAATCAGCCAAGGGTGATGAAGCACCCCAGGGCTAGCAACAGCCTAGGAGAGATCCATTTCCCACCCTAGGTCAGAAAGGAAAAGGGTGGGAGAAGTTGCTGGAATCTAGAATTAGTAGAGACCACCAGATAGAAGCTGTAGCCTTTGTTAGAAGGATACAGCCCACCCACCACCAACCTGGCAGAAAGGAGGCAAAGGAATAATTGCCTCGACCTCACTCTGCTTCCATCTGTGCTTGTCCCACCAATGGCTCCATTGGCTGACCTGTAAGGAAGCCAGAGGTCACAGAGCCCACAAATGCTCCAAAGGGCAGGGTGGGGAAGGGTGGGGAGTACATTTGGAGGTGGAAATGGAAAACTCGTCATTGGAAAATATTAAAAGAATGATTTATCAGTGCTGGAGAGGGTGTGGCGAACTGGGGATTCATGGGAGTACATGTCTGTGGTTGCGGAAATATTTCCACCCTTCTGGAGGTTAAGTTGACAACATGAAATGTCAATATCCTGCAACCTACAAATTCTACTTCAAAGGATCTATCATTCAGAACTAGTCAATGAACTAGTATGTATGTATATACATACCTGTGTATATGTGTATGTGTGTATATATACATATGAATATTCATCACAGCATTGTTTATTACAATGAAAACTTTGTAATAACCTAAATGTCCATTAGTAGGAAGTTGGTTAAATATATTATTGTATTTACAAACTGGATGACTATGCTGACATTAAAATTGATTATTTAGGCTTATATATCTTAATAAGGAAAGATTACCATAATAAATCATTAAATGACAAACTTAATACATGGGGCATATGTGCAGAAAAGAAACCTAAAGGAATATGTACCTAGTGAAAGTGGCAAAATTGTGGGTTGTTTCTGTTTATTACTTTTATTTCTGGTTATGTATGTGTTTTTCAATTTTTTCAAACAACAAACATGAATTACTGCTTAGTGGTAGATGGTGTGTTCTAGAAAAAAAGAGGAAATTTTTTTAATGTGGAAGTAACTCTAACAGCAGATATTTTGGGCTTTTTTCAATTTGGTTTCTTTCTTGTTTCAAAAGAAAAATGTGTGCCTGTTATTAACCAAGAAAACTAGATACAGCTCTGCATCGGGCAAATGAGGGCCTCTGAAATAAAAATGGGGAGCTATAAATATTTATAAGAGAATTGTATTTGGTGAGGAAAGATGTTTCTAATGATTTTTTAAGTACATTATAGAGTTGCTTCAGCCACGAAAATGACAGGCTCACCACTCATCAAACTCATCTTTTTTTTCAGCTTCTAAAATATAGTGTCCACCTCTCAGCATGAAGCCAATTATAAATTGCAGTCTTAGTTTTACATTAATATCAAAATAAGACTAACAAAATTTAAGTGTCAAGCACCATACTGTACATAGTATTATTTATGTTTTATAGAGAAATGGGTTTTTAAAAATCCCTCAATATCAATTAGATTAACTGGTTGTTCTTAGCTATTAGGAGAAGGAAAAGACCATTTTTTCATAGAGATAATCAGAAAGTTAGTCTATGAAATAAAAGTATGTCCCATTCCATGAGCTGCATTAAAAAACACAATTTCTGCCTTCAAGTTAAAAATGACAAGTGACCAAATGCATTTTTCTTTTCTTCCTCCTAGGACCCCCCTACTAATCATCGTGAAGGTATACAAATATATATACAGATATACACACACACACACATACTCACACAGACTCAGGCATTGGGCAACCAAACACTTATATATATATGAACTAAACTGATGAGTCAAAAGGGATCCCCCAGCACAGCAGAGCTGCACTACCAAAACATAGCCAAACTGCTTCTTTAAGCAGGTCTCTGATCCATTTCTCCTCACTGGATGGGACCTCCCAACCAGGGCCTCCAGCCACCCTTATCCATGTTCTCTGGCCAGAGATTTGATTTATCCCTGGGACAGAGTTCCAAGAGGGAGGGGTGGGCCACCATCTTTGCTGTTTTCACAACTTAGATGTTCCAGTATGTGTCCTTGGAATATCGCAAGCTATCCAGGGGTGGAAGTGGTACCCCAGCACAGCACAGTGGCTCTACAAAAGAATGACTAGACTGCTTATTTAAGTGAGTCCCCAATTCCATTCCTCCTGACTGGGTGAGACCTCACAACTAGGGTCTCCAGCTATCTCCTACAGGTGTGTTCAGGCCAGCAACAGGTCTGCACCTCGCTGGGACAGAGCCCCCAGAGGAAGGAGTAGGCTGCCATCTTTGCTGTTTCACAGCCATCACTGGTGATACCTCCAGGTTCTGGAAAAACTGAGATGACTACAGCAGACCCCCAGCAAACCACAGCAGTCCCATGGAAAAGTGGCCATACTGCTAAAAGGAAAAAGAATCCAAAAAAAAAAAAAACCATCCAACAACCTCAAAGATTGAAGGTAGATAAGCCCACAAAGATGAAAAAGAATCAGCACAGGAACACTAAAAACTAAAAAAGCCAGAGTGCCCACTTTCCTCCAAATGACCACATCACCTCTCCAGCAAGGGTTTGGAACTGGGCTGGGGCTGAGATGGCTTAAATAACAGAAGTAGAATTCAGAATGTGGATAAAACTAAACTTCAGTGAGCTAAAGGAGCACATTATAACCCAATGCAAGGAAGATAAAAACCCATGCTAAAACATTGCAGGGGCTGCCAGACAAAATAGCCAGTTTAGAGAGGAACATCACCAACCCGACAGAAATGAAAAACACACTACAAGAATTTCATAGTGCAATCGCAAGTATTAATAGCAGAATAAACCAAGTGGAGGAGAGAATCTCAGAGCTTGAGGACTATCTTTCTGAAATAAGACAGGCAGACAAGAACAGAGGAAAATTTTTTAAATGAAGAAACAAAACCTCTGAAAAATATGAGATTAAGTAAAAAGACCAAATCTACAATTGATTGGCCTAGCTAAAAGAGAAGGGGAGAATAGAACCAATTTGGAAAACATATTTCAAGATGTCGTCCATAAGAACTTCCCCAACCTGGCTAGACAGGCCAAAATTCAAATTCAGGAAATGCAGAGAACCCCAGTAAGATACTCCATGAGAAGATCATCCTCAAGACACATAATTATCAGATTCTCCAAAGCTGAAATGGAAGAAAAAAATGTTAAGGGCAGCCAGAGAGAAAGGCTAGGTCACCTACAAAGGGACATCCATCAGACTAACAGCAGACCTTTCAGCAGAAACCCTGCAAACCAGAAGAGATTGGTGGCCAATATTCAACATTCTTAAAAAAAAGAATTTCCAACTCAGAATTTCATATCCAGCCAAACTAAGCTTCATAAACGAAGGAAAAATAAGATCCTTTTCAGATAAGCAAATGCTGAGGGAATTCGTTACCACCAGGCCTGCCTCACAAGCGCTCCTGAAGAAAGCACTAAATATGGAAAGGAAAAACTGTTACTGGCCAGTACAAAGCACACTGAAGTACACAGACCAGTGACACTATAAAGCATCTACATAAACAACTCTGCAAAGTAATCAGCTAGCATCATGATAACAGGGTCAAATTCATACATGGCAACACTATACCCCAATTAAAAGGGCATAGTATTGGGGCATACTATGGCCCAATTAAAAGACACAGAGCAGCAAGCTGGATAAAGAACCAAGACTCAGTCGGGCATGGTGGCTTATGCCTGTAACCCCAGCACTTTGAGAGGCCAAGGTAGGTGGATCACTTGAAGTCAGGTGTTCAAGACCAGCCTGGCCAACATGGCAAAACCCCATCTCTGCTAAAAATACAGAAACTAGCTGGGCATGGTGGCATGCCCCTGTAGTCTCAGCTACTTGGGAGGCTGAGGCAGGAGAATGGCTTGAACCTGGGAGGCAGAGGCTGCAGTGAGCTGAGATGGTGCCAATGCACTCCACCCTGGCAAGACTCTGCATCAGAAAAAAAAAAAAAAAAAAAAGAACCAAGACTCTTTGGCATGCTGTCTTCAAGAAACTCATCTCACATGCAATGACACACATAGGCTCAAAATAAAGGAATGGAGGAAAATTTACCAAGCAAATGGAGAACAGAAAAAAGTAGGGGTCACAATCCTAGTTTCTGACAAAACAGACTGATAAGGTTTGGCTCTGTGTCCCTACCCAAATCTCACCTCAAATTGTAATCCCCATAATCTTCACATGTCAAGGGCAGGACTGAGTAGAGGTAACTAGATCATGGGGACAGTTTTCCCCATGCTGTTCTCATGATAATGAGTGAGTCTCACAAGATCCAATGGCCCTAATAAGCTTCTGGCATTTTTTCTGCTTGCACTTCTCCTTTCTGCCACCCTGTGAAGAAGGTGCCTTTCTTCCCCTTCACCTTCCACCATGATTGTAAGTTTCCTGAGACCTTCACAGCCATGTGGAACTGTGAGTCAATTAAATCTCTTTGCTTTACAAATTATCCAGTCTCAGATATTTCCTTATAGCGATTTGAGAATGCACTACTACACACACTTTAAAACAGCAAAGATCAAAAGAGGCAAAGAAGGGTGTTACATAATGTTAAAGGGTTCAATTCAATCAGAAGAGCTAACTGTCCTAAATATATATGCATCCAAGACAGGGGCACCAAGATTCATAAAGCAAGTTCTTAGAGACCTTAGATTCCCATACAATAATAGTGGGAGAAATTCACATCCCACTGACGATATTAGACAGATCACTGAGACAGAAAATTAATGAAGATATTCAGGACCTGAACTCAGCTCTGGATCAAATGGACCTTACACGTATCTACAGGACTCTCTATCCAAAAACAACAACATATACATTCTTCTCATCACCATGTAGCACTTACTCTAAAATAATTGTAAGTGAAATATTCCTCAGCAAATGCAAAATAACTGAAATCATAATAGTCTCTCAGACGAGGGTACAATCAAATTAGAATTCAAGACTAAGAAATTATCTCAAAACCATACAATTACATGAAAACTGAATAACCTCCTCCTGAGTGACTTTTAGGTAAATAATGAAATTGAGGCAGAAATCAAGTTATTTGAAACTAATGAAAACAGAGATAGAACATACCAGAATCTCTGAGACACAGTTAAGGCAGTGTTAAGAGGAAAATGTATAGCACTTAATGTCCACATCAAAAAGCTAGGAAGATCTCATGTTAACAACCTAACATCACAACTAAAAGAACTAGCATTCTTATACACCAAAAACAGGCAAGGTGAGAGCTAAGTCATGAACAAACTCCCATTCACAATTGCCACAAAAAGAATTAAATACTAGAAATACAGCTAACTAGGGAGGTGAAAGATCTCTACAAGGAGAACAACAAACCACCTCTCAAAGAAATCAGAGATGACACAAATGAGTGAAAAAACATTCCATGCTCATGGATAGGAAGAATCAATACTGTTTAAATGGCCATACTGTCCAAAGCAATTTATAGATTCAATGCTATCTCATTAAACTATCACTGACGTTCTTCACAGAACTAGAGAAAACTATTGTAAGATGCATATGGAATCAAAAAATAGTCCAAATAGCCAAGGCAGTTCTAAGCAAAAAGAACAAACCTGGAAGCATCGTGCTACCCAATGTTAAACTATACTACAGGGCTACAGTAATCAAAACAGCATAGTACTGGTACAAAAACAGACACATAGACCAATGAAGCAGAATAGAGAGCCCAGAAATGAGACTGCACACCTACAACTATCTGATCTTCAAACAAACCTGACAAAAACAAGCAATGGGGGACGGATTGCCTATTCAATAAATGGTACTGGGATAACAGGCTAGCCATAAGCAGAAAACTGAAACTGGACCCCTTCCTTACACCATATACAAAAATTAACTCAAGATGAATTAAATATTTAAAACCCAAAATTATAAAAACCCTGGAAGATAACTGAAGCAATACCATTCAGGACATAGGCACAGACAAAGATTTCATGATGAAGGCATCAAAAGCAATTGCAACAAAAGCAAAAATTGACAAATGGGATCTAATTAAACTAAACAGCTTCTAAACAACAAAAGAAATCTATCAACAGAGTAAACAGACAGCCCACAGAATGGGAGAAAAATTTTGCAAACTATGTATCTGACAAAAGTCTAATATTCCGCATCTACAAGGAACTTAAACAAATTTACAAGAAAAAAAACAAACAACCCCATTAAAAAGTGAAAAAAGGACATGAATGGACACTTCTTAAAAGAAGACATACATGCGGCCAACAGTCATATGAAAGCAAGCTCAACATAACTGATCATTAGAAAAATGCAAATCAAAACCACAACGAGATACCATCTCATACCAGTCAGAATGGCTATTATTAAAAAGTCAAAAAATAATAGAGGCTGGTGAGGCTATAGAGAAAAAGGAACTCTTATACAATGTTGGTGGGGGGAGTGTAAATTTGTTCAACCATTGTGGAAGACAGTGTGGTGATTCCTCAAAGACCTAAAATCAGAAATACCATTTGACCCAGCAATCCCATTACTGGGTATATCCCCAAAGAAATATAAATTATTCTATTATAAAGACACATGCATGTGTATGTTTATCATAGCACTATTCACAATACCAAAGACACAGCATCAACCTAAATGCCCATTAATGATAGACTGGATAAAGAAAATGTGGCACATATATACCATGGAATACTATGCAGCCATGAAAAAGGATAAGATCATGTCCTTTGCAGGTACACGGTTGGTGCTGGAGATCATTATCCTTAGCAAACTAACTCAGGAACAAAA
This sequence comes from Chlorocebus sabaeus, assembly GCF_047675955.1. Taxonomy (NCBI): domain Eukaryota; kingdom Metazoa; phylum Chordata; class Mammalia; order Primates; family Cercopithecidae; genus Chlorocebus; species Chlorocebus sabaeus. Next base: position 68,454,556 of record NC_132918.1, read on the forward strand.
AACCAAATACGGCATATTCTCACTTACAAGTGAGGGCTAAATGATGAGAACACATGTGTTCTTTATGTGTACAAAGGAGAACAAAACACACTGGGGCCTATCAGAAGTTGGAAGGATGGAGGAGGGAGAGGGTCAGGAAAAATAACTAATGGACACTAGGCTTAATACCTGAGTGATGAAATAATCTGCATAATAAACTCCCAAGATACACGTTTACCTGTGTAGCAAACGTGTACATGTACTCCTGAACTTAAAAAAGAAAAATAAAAGAAGATCACCATGGCAAAAAAAAAAAAAATATATATATATATATATATATATATGTATTTTATATATATACATGTGAACTCTGGAGTCAGACTACGATATATATGTATATATAGTATATGTGTATAGAAATAGAGACGCATAGATAGATGATTGATTGATTGGCTAGCCAATCACAAAAAAGCAAGAAAGAGAACAGGAGGGAGTCCACTGGCAGACAGGAGAGTTCAAGAAAATCCTGAAAGATGGAAAGAAGAGGGCTTAGGGAAGGAGGCACAGCATAATTTGGACATAGAGGCAGCCATGAAAACAAGGACTCAAAGTTGCCTGACTTCTTGACAGAACCCCAGAAGGGCTTGAAATAAAGTTACATCAGAAAGTACATGAAGGTAAAATTAGGAAAATGAATTGGAAGTCAGTGTGATAACCATTTTCCAACACGGTTTTCAATAATCCTTACTCCCTGGTATTCACCTGTTTGGCCCTCTCCTTTATTAAATAAGGAATGGCCCTATATGGCCAATGGAATATTGAAGTGACAATGAGTGATTTCTGAGGCCAGGTCTTAAAAGACTTTGCAGCTTTCACCTGTTCTCTTGGATGGCTCACTCTGGAGAAGCCAGTTGCCATGCTGTGAGGATACTGAAAGCTTCCCAAGGAGTGGAGAGGAAAGGAATATAGGAAGGGGAAGGCAAGGAGAGAGGGAAGGGAAGAAAAGGGAGAAAATCAGATTGTATACAAAGCAATAGTAATATAAACTGAACCACGTTTTCCTAAGAGCAAGTAATCCTGGATACTGGACACAATTGAGGAATGCCTACACAGTGTTGAAAGAAAGATGGTGTGGTACTTATAAGCATGAACTCTAGAGTCGACTGCCTGAGTTTAAATTCCTGGTATTTCCACTTACTAGCTGCCTGACCTAATTTTAACTACTTTCCCCTGCCTCCAAGTATGTGTCAATGGCCAGAGGCAGTTAGATCTATGATGAGCAAAACAGAAAAAAAGGATCAGGACTTCTTGGTCAGGTTAGACAGGATGGCTAACAGGAGTAAGGCCTAGCCCAGTGCTGACAGCAACCAGGATAAAGGACTACATCTTCAATCTACCATCTAAAGTAAGAAGCAAAGGAAACCAAAGCCAGTTCTGTGAAGCAGGGGGTAAGAGGGATCAGGAAATTGAAAGGGATTTCCAGGCTTCTTTCCCAAGAGAAAGCTGGAGGAGAAAACATACAACATGGGTGGGATAGGACCATCTGGCAAACTGGCTCCGCGCAGTGGGAGTTAGATTACGAAGCTAATGCATCACCAGACTCAGACATCGGGCCACCGAAGACTATGTTTACAGCTTGCTTCCTAGAAAGAAGGGCAGGATTATCATTTCCAAGACAAGGTCAATTTAACCAAGCAACAGTGGTTAAGAATAAACCCTATTATGTTCATTAAACCGTAATGAATGTCTCTACCCCAAACTATGAGAGCTCCAGGGACAGAGATTGCGTTTTGGTCCATCTTTATCCCCAGCGCTTGGCACCTGGTCAGCACTTGACAAGGAAAGAATGTATAAATGAGGCCGGGCGCGGTGGCTCAAGCCTGTAATCCCAGTACTTTAGGAGGCCGAGACGGGTGGATCACGAGGTCAGGAGATCGAGACCATTCTGGCTAACACAGTGAAACCCCGTCTCTACTAAAAATTACAAAAAACTAGCCGGGCGTGGTGGCGGGCGCCTGTAGTCCCAGCTACTCGGGAGGCTGAGGCAGGAGAATGGCGGGAACCCGGGAGGCGGAGCTTGCAGTGAGCTGAGATCCGGCCACTGCACTCCAGCCTGGGTGACAGAGCAAGACTCCGTCTCAAAAGAAAAAAAAAAAAGAATGTATAAATCAAAGGTAACTTTTTTGTGTTGAAATAATTAAAATGGAGACCTGAAGAATCCTTGAGCAGACGAAGATAGTTAGGCTTCATAAGTGACCTTAACCTTGCTTGATTTAGAAACAAAAGTGAGCTTTAACTTGGGCTACTTCTTGTAAATGCCCATAATGAAAGAAAAATGAAACTTAAGGCTAGCCAATAAGAAGCCAGCAACTAACCTATATAACAAGGGATTTTCCAGCAGGATAGACCACATGTGGCAATGTAGAACTAAGCAATCAAATCTGGGGGACTACTTCTTTGTCTGCCCTGTAAAAGCCTTCCCCTTCTACTCTGAACCACTTCTGGAAGAGTCCCTAAACCACTTTTGGTTTGGTACTTCCTGATTCACAAGTTGCTCAAACACACACTTAAATTTTTTTATCATGCCTCAGTTTATCTTTTAACATTAGAGAATTAAAGACTAAAGGTTTACGATGGAGATCCAGATCTGGGCTTAGAATTAGTTTATTGCCCAACTGTGGCCGCTCCTTAGAGGCAAGATTCCCCCTACTCTAGTTTCTGCCCTCACAGTGAGTACATGCCTTCTGGCCACTGCCTCCTGCTGGTCACCTCCAGATCACACCCTCTGGAGGCTGAACTGCCCGAAAGGATGCCTGCACTCTGGCAAGGGCATAAATGGCTAGCCATCCCCTCTGGCCCAGCTAGTCAAGATGGCTAATCCTGTCCAAAGCTCTCCTGTCTCTTTTTCTCAGGCATGGGACTCTGCTCTACTGGAGGAGAGTCACACAAAACTCCAACTTCCTTGATTTGTCCCTGGCTGTCTCCACTCTCAGGCATCCCTTATCTTTTCTTTCACTTTTGGGAATGCAGTTCAAACTCACTGCAGTAACTTCCCAGAGAAACTCGCTCAGTGATATACAGATAAGGAAACTGAGTCTCAGAGAAGATGGGAAACTTGTCCCCGATCACAGAGCTGCTAGGTGTCAAAGATAAGATGGGGATTGTGCACCCCATGAAACCTTCAAGACTCTACTCTTCCAGTAGCAGGCTCCCTGGCTGGCCCGACAGACCACCTTCAATCTCCAAATAAGCACGAACTGCCCTGGGCTGACTCCACTGACCTCCACATACACTTTCCTTCCAGAGTGAGGAAACGCTAGCAATCTCCATGGCCTATAAATCCTTGAATACACTTTTGTTTCAAAAAGGTCATTTCCAAGCACACATCTTTTTTGAGATGGAGTCTTGCTCTGTTGCCCAGGCTGGAGTGCAGTGGCACAATCTCGGCTCACTGCAAGCTCCACCTCCCGGGTTCACGCCATTCTCCTGCCTCAGCCTACGGAGTAGCTGGGAGTATAGGCACCCACCACCATGCCCAGCTAATTTTTTTTTTTTTTTTTTTTTTTTTTTTTGTATTTGTAGTAGAGATGGGATTTCACTGTGTTAGCCAGGATGGTCTCAGTCTCCTGACCTCATGATCCACCTGCCTCGGCCACCCAAAGTGCTGGGATTATAGGTGTGAGCCACCGCGCCTGGCCCCAAGCACACATCTTAAAAGCACCTGAGTTTTTGCATTGATCCTAGAAATAAGGCCTCTAACTTCAAGGACAAAAGCAAAATACCATGAATTTGGAACAAATTCAAGGGTCAAGCCTGCCTAAAACAGAGAAAAATAATACAATAATGATGGTGCACTATTTTCAAGGAAATGAGGCTTTGCCATGGTCATGTCCATGTACTAACTAGAACTGCACATGGCAGTCATACTTAGACGAAGACATAATTTAACGAATAGGTAAGAATTATTTGAGTTAGCAAATCAGAGCATCAATCTGAGCCATTACAAGGCCCAGCTTTCAGAGACCTTTCACTTTGTCTACATAAGCGCAGTTACTGAAGCCTTTTATTTATTCTATAAAGTATATAAATACCTCTGCCTTGACTCCTATTTACACTTCTGCTTCACTTAAAAACATCCTTTTTTTCTTGATACAGCAAAGAGAAACCTTATTTAAAATCCTTTCTGCAGAAGCAGTTGTACCCCAAACCTCAGCATCGTTCATTATACCCAGGCCACAGACTTGCACATGTTCCCCTAGAATCTAAAATAAAAGTTGAAATTATTAAAAATAAAGTCCTTTCTGAATTATCACAAATTTTAAATTGATATTCCTAGGATCAGTGAAATTTTAACATAAGCCTGAATTAACTGTGGATTTAAAAAATAAAGGTAACACCCTCGTTTATAAGTGGTATTCCCTAACATGAGGCATTAATAACGATACATTTGCTAAAAATAAAGAAGTCGAAATATGTTACTGTTTATTTCATTAATTCTACTTTTCTTAATTGTGTGATTGTGGAGAATTTCAACCTATTTTGATAGGCTTTTCAAAAGAAGGCATATTTTCACTGTATTTTATTTTCCAAAGCGAATGTTGATCATTCGCTTTCATCAGTCCTTCCTTCTAAAAGCACTCAATGCCCGTAATACTGGCCATAGCCAAGAACAACCTAAAATATATAGCCCAAATTATGGCACTTCTAACAGCAATGATGGGGACTATTAATAAAGACATCACGCACAAACTGGCTGTGTCCTAGGCATATTGAAAAGCAAGATGAGCCCAACACAGTAGTCCTCCTCCTGATAATATATTCTATGTAAACACTTTCAAAAGATAAAGCTAAATGCACAAAGATTCTCATTGCTATAGAATATATGTCAGTAAAAAATAAGCAGCAGCAGCCTACTATGGGAGATATTAAGGTATGGGAATATTAGCTTGATTATACATACAATTAATTGAATATTATATAAATCATTAAAATCAATTATGAAAACAGCGTAACAGTATAAAATGGCATGAAAAAATATTTAAAATACAATTTTGAGTGAAAAAAAGATAAATTCATATAAGCACTGGTATTACAGCTATGTAAAATTATATTCAGATCTATAAAGACATGACCAGCCACATAATTTGTGAGGCCCAGTACAAAATGAAAATGAGGGGCCTCTTGTTAAAAAGTTATTAAGAATCTCTAGCTGGTGACAGTAGAACATTAAACCAATGTTCCATATGAGGCCCATCTCAGTCTGGGACCCTGTGCCACTGTCTCTTCATCCACTTGTGCTGCTGTAACAAAATACCTTAAACTAGGTAATTTACAAACAACAGAAATTCATTTCTCACAGTTCTAGAGGCTGGGAAGTCCAAGATCAAGGTGCCCATAGATTTGGTGTCTGGTGGGTGCTGTTTCATAGGTGGCACCTTCTTGCTATGTCCTTGCATTTCCAGGGGGCAAACTGGCTCCCTCAAACCTCTTTTATAAGGGCACAAATCCCACCCATGAGGGCTCCACCCTCATGAGCTAACCACCTCCCAAGTGTCCCACCTCCTAATACTACTGCAGTGGAGATTAGGTTTCAACAGATTGATTTTGGAGGGAATCCATTCATTATTTGAATCAACATAGCACACTGCAAAGGTCACAGGACCATGAAGCCTGGAGAACTACTACTTGAAGAGAGAGAACATTAAAACGAATCAGTATTTGGAAGGGTCATAGGTTTTTTTGTTCTATCTTCACTATTGTTATAATATTTTTTCATAAATTAAATTTTAATTGGTAACAGCTTTAGATTAACATATAGTAAAATCAACTTTTAACAATGTGAATATTTTCTGACACTGTGAAAACAGACACATCCTGGGGCTCCAGCTCTCCATACCGCCTGAGCATCAGTATCTCCCAGGCAGCTTTATACATTCCAAATGTCCACTCCTCACTCTTAGAGATTTTGACTCACTGGTCTGAAACAAAGCAATTGAAACCTAGCTAGGTAGCATCGTAAACTGCCTCTTTCAACAGAAGGATTTCAAGTGTTGTATTTGGCCTTCAGGATCTTATTCTCTCTCAAAAAGAACAAAGTTTTCATGACTTAATCATGACTACAAGTCACGTAAGAGGAGTCGTCTCTGGTTTGTGGTTTTGACTTTCATGTTGTGTTGTTTTGTCTGTTTTTAACACTAAACTTGATGTTACTCATCCTGAGGTAAGCTTTCAAAATAGTAAATATACAAGCTATGTAATTCTATGGTGAAATAATATATCTGCAAGAAAACCAAGAAGAAATTTTAGATACAGAGAATGAGAAATCTGTTAAGAGAATTGTTGAGATTTTTCCCTTTGTATGGCTGCAAGGTAAGAACAGGCATGGTTTTATATGGAGCTTATTATAGCCTACCACAAACTTATTAATAAGAAACAGTGTTCCAGATATTAGGTCATCAACCAAAGATAAGTGCAAGATATTTTCTTTTTTTTTTTTTTTGTTTTTGTTTTTGTTTTAAGGATGGATGGCCCCAAGAATAAACATTCCTTGCTTGATTTCATGACAAATTGAGACATAGAGGTAGGAGATGGTGAGAGGGAGATCAAAAGACCCCCTTTTGTAGCTGATAAATAGGTTGGAAGAAATGTAATTTATTTAATTATTGTTATACTTTAAGTTCTAGGATACATGTGCACAACGTGCAGGTTTGTTACATATGTATACATGTGCCATGTTGGTTTGCTGCACCCATCAGCTCATCATTTACATTAGGTACTTCTCCTAATGCTATCCCTCTCCCAGCTCCCCACCCCACAACAGGCCCCGGTATGTGATATTCCCCTCCCTGTGTCCATGTGTTCTCATTGTTCAACTCCCACTTATGAGTGAGAACATGCAGTGTTTGGTTTTCTGTCCTTGTGATAGTTTGCTTAGAATAAGGGTTTCCAGCTTCATCCATGTCCCTGCAAAGGACATGAACTCATCCTTTGTTATGGCTGCATAGTATTCTGTGGTGTATATGGGCCACATATTCTTAATTCAGTCTATTATTGATCAACATTTGGGTTGGTTCCAAGTCTTTGATATTGTGAATAGTGCTGCAATAAACACACATGTGCATTTGTCTTTATAGTAGCATGATTTATAATCCTTTGGGTATATACCCCGTGATGGGAATGCTGGGTCAAGTGGTATTTCTAGCTCTAGATATTTGAGGAATTGCCACACTATCTTCCACAATGGTTGAACTAATTTACACTCCCACCAACAGTGTAAAAGCGTTCCTATTTCTCCACATCCTCTCCAGCATCTGTTATTTCCTGACTTTTTAATGATCACCATTTTAACTGGCTTGAGATAGTATCTCATTGTGGTTTTGATTTGCATTTCTCTGATGACCAGTGATGATGAGCATTTTTTCCCATATCTGTTGGTTGCATAAATGTTTTCTTTTGAGAAGCGTCTGTTCATATCCTTTGCCCACTTTTTGATGAGGTTGTTTTATTCTTGTAAATTTGTTTCAGCTCTTTGTAGATTCTGGGTATCAGCCCTTTGACAGATGGGTAGATTGCAAAGATTTTTCTGCCATTCTGTAGGTTGCCTGTTCACTCTGATCATAATTTCTTTTACTGTGCAGAAGCTCTTTAATTAGATCCCACTTGTCTATTTTGGCTGTTGTTGCCATTGCTTTTGGTGTTTTAGTCATGAAATTTTTGCCCATGCCTATGTCCCAAATGGTATTGCCTAGGTTTTCTTCTAGGGTTTTTGTGGTTTTAGGTCTTACATCTAAATCTTTAATCCATCTTGAATTAATCTTTGTGTAAGGTGTAAGGAAAGGATCCAGTTTCAGCTTTCTACATATGGCTAGCCAGTTTTCCCAGCACCATTTACTAAATAGGGAATCCTTTCCCCATTGCTTGTTTTTGTCAGGTTTGCCAAAGATCAGATGGTTGTAGGTGTGTGGTGTTATTGCTGAGGTCTTTGTTCTGTTCCATTGCTCTATATATCTGTTTTGGTACCATTACCATGCTGTTTTGGTTACTGTAGCCTTGTAGCGTAGTTTGAAGTCAGGTAGTGTGATACCTCCAGCTTTGTTCTTTTTGCTTAGGATTGTCTTGGCTATGCAGGCTCTTTTTGGTTCCATATGAACTTTAAAGTTGTTTTTTCAAATTCTGTGAAGAAAGTCGTTGGTAGCTTGATGGGGATATCATTGATTCTATAAATTACCTTGGGCAGTATGGCCATTTTCATGATATTGATTCTTCCTATCCGTGAACATGAAATGTTCTTCCATTTGTTTGTGTCCTCTTTTATTTTGTTGAGCAGTGGTTTATAGTTCTCCTTGAAGAGGTCCTTTACATTCCTTATAAGTTGGATTCCTAAGTATTTTATTCTCTTTGTAGCAATTGTGAATGGGAGTTCACTCATTATTTGCCTGTTTGTCTGTTCTTGGTGTATAGGAATGCTTGTGATTTTTGCACATAGATTTTTGCATCCTGAGACTTTGCTGGAGTTGCTTATCAGCTTAAGGAGATTTGGGGCTGAGCCAATGGTGTTTTCTAAATAGACAATCATGTCATCTGCAAACAGAGACAATTTGACTGCCTCTTTTCGTAATGGAATACACTTTATTTCTTTATCTTGCCTGATTGCCCAGGCCAGAACTTTCAATACTATGTTGAATAGGAGTGGTGAGAGAGGGCATCCTTGTTTGTGCCAGTTTTCAAAGAGAATGCTTCCAGTATTTGCCCATTCAGTATGATATTGGCTGTGGGTCTGTCATGAATAGCTCTTATTATTTTGAGATATGTTCCATCAGTACCCAGTTTATTGAGAGTTTTTAGCATGAAATGTTGTTGAATTTTGTCAAAGGCCTTTTCTGCATCTATTGAGATAATCATGTGGTTTTTGTCATTGGTTCTGTTTATGTGATGAATTTCATTTATTGATTTGTGTACGTTGAACCAGACTTGCATGCCAGGGATGAAGCCATCCTGATCGTGGCGGATGAGCTTTTTGATGTGCTGCTAGATTCAGTTTGCCAGGATTTTAGTGAGGATTTTTGCATTGATGTTCATCAGGGATATTGATCTAAAATTCTCCTTTTTTTGTTGTGTCTAAACCAGGCTTTGGTATCAGGATAATGCTGGCCTCATAAAATGAGTTAGGGATGATTCCCTCTTTTTCTATTGATTGGAATAGTTTAGAAGGTATGGTACCAGCTCCTCTTTGTGCCTCTGCTAGAATTCAGCTGTGAATCCGTCTGGTCCCGGACTTTCTTTGTTGGTAGGCTATTAATTATTGCCTCAATTTCAGAGCCTGTTATTGGGCTATTCAGAGATTCAACTTCTTCCTGGTTTAGTCTTGGGAGAATGTATGTGTCCAGGAATTTATCCATTTCTTCTAGATTTTCTAGTTTATTTGAATAGACACATTTATAGTATTCTCTGATAGTAGTTTGTATTTCTGTGGGATCGGTGGTGATATCCCCTTTGTCATTTTTTATTGCATCTCTTTGATTCTTCTCCCTTTTCTTATTAGTCTTGCTAGTGGTCTATTTTGTCGGTCACTTCAAAAAACCAGCTCCTGGATTCATTGATTTTTTGAAGGGTTTTTTGTGTCTCTATCTCCTTCAGTTCTGCTCTGATCTTAGTTATTTCTTACCTTCTGCTAGCTTTTGAATTTGTTTGCTCTTGCTTCTCTAGTTCTTTTAATTGTGATGTTAGGGTGTTGATTTTAAATCTCTCCTGCTTTCTCTTGTGGGCATTTAGGGCTATAAATTTCCCTCTACACACTGCATTAAGTGTGTCCCAGACATTCTGGTACTTTGTGTCTTTGTTCTTATTGGTTTCAAATAACATCTTTATTTCTGCCTTCATTTTGTTATTTACCCAGTAATCATTCAGGAGCAGGTTGTTCAGTTTCCATACAGTCTTGAGTGAGTTTCTTAACCCTGAGTTCTAATTTGATTGCACTGTAGTCTGAGAAACAGTTTGTTGTGATTTCTGGGTTTTTTTACATTTGCTGAGGAGTGTTTTACTTCCAATTATGTGGTCAATTTTAGAATAAGTGTGATGTGGTGCTGAGAAGAATGTATATTCTGTTGATTTGGGATGGAGAGTTCTGTAGATATCTACTAGGTCTGCTTGGTCCAGAGCTGAGTTCAAGTCCTCGATATCCCTATTAACCTTCTGTCTCATCAATCTAATATTAACAGTGGGATGTTAAAGTCTCCCATGATTATTGTGTGGGAGTCTAAGTCTCTTTGTAGGTCTCTAAGAACTTGCTTTATCAATCTGAGAGCTCCTGTATTGGGTGCATATATATTTAGGATAGTTAGCTCTTCTTGTTGAATTGATCCCTTTACCATTATGTAATGTCCTTCTTTGTCTCTTTTGATCTTTGTTGGTTTAAAGTCTGTTTTATCAGAGACCAGGATTTAGCCCATTTACATTTAAGGTTAATATTGTTATGTGTGAATTTGATCCTGTTATGATGTTCACTGGTTATTTTGCCCGTCAGTTGATGCAGTTTCTTCCTAGCATTGATGGTCTTTACAATTTGGCATGATTTTGCAGTGACTGGTACCAGATGTTTCTTTCCATGTTTAGTGCTTCCTTCAGGAGCTCTTTTAAGGCAGGCCTGGTAATGACAAAATCTCTCAGCATTTGCTTGTCTGTGAAGGTTTTATTTCTCCTTCACTTATGAAGCTTAGTTTGGCTTGATATGAAATTCTAGGTTGAAAATTCTTTAAGAATGTTGAATATTGGCCCCCACTGTCTTCTGGCTTGTAGGGTTTCTGCCCAGAGATCTGCTGTTAGTCTTATGGGCCTCCCTTTGTGGGTAACCTGACCTTTCTCTCTAGCTGCCTTTAACATTTTTTCCTTCATTTTAACCTTCGTGATTCTGACAATTATGTGTCTTGAGGTTGCTCTTCTTGAGGAGTATCTTTGTGGTGTTCTCTGTATTTCCTGAATTTGAATGTTGGCCTGCCTTGCTAGGTTGGAGGAGTTCTCCTGGATAATATCCTGAAGAGTGTTTTCTAACTTGGTTCCATTCTCCCCCTCACTTTCAGGTACACCAATCAAATGTAGATTTGGTCTTTTCACATAGTCCCATATTTCTTGGAGGCTTTGTTTGTTTCTTTTCACTCTTTTTTCTCTAACCTTGTCCTCTCACTTTATTTCACTAATTTCATCATCAATCACCGATATTCTTTCTTCAGCATGATTGAATCAGCTATTGAAGCTTGTGCATGTGTCACCAAGTTCTCGTACTGTGGTTTGCTGCTGCATCAGGTCATTTAAGCTCTTCTGTACTCTGTTTATTCTATTTAGCCATCCATTTAACTTTTTTTCAAGATTTTTAGCTTTCTTGTGATGGGTTAGAACATGCTCCTTTAGCTTGGAGAAGTTTGTTACTACTGACCTTCTGAAGCCTACTTCTGTCAACTCGTCAAACTCCTTCTTCATCTAGTTTTTTTCCCTTGCTGGAGTGGAGTTGTGTTACTTTGGAGAAAAGGCATTCTGTTTTTTTTGAATTTTCAGCCTTTCCGCTCTGGTTTCTCCCCATCTTTGTGGTTTTATCTACCTTTGTTCTTTGATGTTGGTGACCTACGGATGGGGTTTTGGTGTAGATGTCCATTTTGTTGATGTTGGTACTATTCCTTTCTGTTTGTTAGTTTTCCTTCTCACAGACAGGCCCCTCAACTGCAGGTCTGTTGGAGTTTGCTGGAGGTCCACTCCATTGTTTGCCTGGGTATCACCAGCAGAGGCTGAAGAACAGCAAATATTGGTGGCTGATCCTTCCTCTAGAAGCTTCATCCCAGAGGGGCACCCGCCTGTATGAGGGGTCTGTCGGCCCCTACTAGGAGGTGTTTCCCAGTCAGGCTACACGGGGATCACGGACCCACTTGAGGAGGCAGTCTGTCCATTATTGGATCTTGAATGTTGTGCTGGGAGAACCACTGCTCTCTTCAGAGCTATCAGGCAGGGATGTTTAAGTCTGTAGAAGCTGTCTGCTGCCTTTTGTTCAGATATGTCCTGCCCCCAGAGGTGGGATCAAATCGAAGATATTTTGATCCAGGTAGATGGCACATCCACCATGCAGTTCCTGGCACAGGAATCAACTCCTACACAAGCACTATTTGCCCAGCAAGGTCTGTCCTGGGCACTGGCAGGGTCAGGTACTCACTTTCAGGTGCCAACTATGCACTTGCACAACCCTGAGAGCAGGTGCCTTCTTAAATGTTGTGCCCTGGGCCTCTCACTTTTCTCAGCCTAGCCCAGGCCTTGGACACAAGTGTGGGAATTTATAGCATCTGATTGTATCTCTGTCTTCTTGACTCAAACCAAATAACAATTTTCTCCCTTAATAGATTTTTTTAGAGAAAGTTCTCAATCATCAGAGTATAATTATTTAAATTCGATATTATCTTCAGTAAATCAGGCTTTCAAACATCCATTAACAATATGTCAAAGTATGCCTAATTAAATCCTTGGATGACATAAAAAGAATCTCTGTACTATTTATTCTGTATCATTAAAACCTAAAATGACCTTTAAACAAAATGTTACCATTACTTCCTCATTCTAGAGAAGACAAGCACCAGCAACCTTATGCAGAAAAGCTAGTTCTACTTTAGTATGCTGGTCTTCATCAATCCAAAGAGTGAAAGGAGTGGAGAGAAAATTCTTACAGAGGGAGAAAGAAAGATCTGGATGATATGTCCAGCCTTGGCTGCCTTCAGCTTACCTCAGTTTTAGGTGCTGATTTTTTTTTTCTTTTTTTGTATGTTGAAAATGTAATTTTAATAGTTAATTCTTCATCTTACATAGGAGCACAATAAAATACACCACAATCTGAAGAAACTCCAGAATTACGAGAAAAAGAGTGAAGAAAATTCAGATGGGCTACAATATCCATTACCTTAAACTGCAAGAGACAAGGTTCCAACCCAAGGTTAACATTTATGTATTTATGACTGGCTACATTTATGACTTAAAAATTACAAGAATCAGGAATTAGATATGGAGAGAAGTGGGAAAGAACAGTTTTGTGAGGGGAGAAATTCTGTCAATAAAGAAGAAAAATTACTGAATTTCAAATTAAAGAATAAAAGGAGCTCCCATAGCAAATACTAGAGGGATGAAAGCAAGAATCATTAATTGAGGACTTGCTACTCTCAAAGGAATAAACCTTTCTGATGACACGCAAGCTGGATGCTTGAGATCTGCTCATCGGGTTTATAAGGAAGACTCACAAATGCCTCAGCAAATCCCAAATGATTATCAGATCAGCGTTTCTTAATAACACACATGAAAGGTTACAGATGAAATTTTCAGACAAGAACCAAGAAAAAGGTCATAATAGCCCCAGTCCCACCAAGTTAGGTGTAGCTCTTACTAGTCAGAGTTTGTGGAACAAACTTGGTGCAGCAGCATGAACATTACCTAAGAGCTTGCAGGAAATGCAGAATCTCAGGTCCCACCCCAGACCTGCCGCATCAGTATCTGTAGTTTAACAAGATCCACTGGCGATGTGGAGACACACTAACATTTGGGAGGTATGCTCTGTTTCAGCCCATCCTTTCTCCAACAGGGTCTGAAGTAGCATTTCTGTTATAAGCAAAGGGACCAGCCAAGGCTAGCCTGTCTCCAAGCAGTTGTAGGGTCTCTATCCTAATCCTTGATGTGTTTGCCCAAGTCTTACAATGGGTTTCTGCCGTGGTTGCTGTGATGGTTAATATTAAGTGTCAACTTCATTAGATTGAAGGATGCAAAGTATTGTTCCTGGGTGTGTCTGTGAGGGTGTTGCCAAAAGAGATGAACATTTGAATCAGTGGACTGGGAGAGGTAGACCCACCTTCAATGTGGGTGGGCACCATCTAATTAACTGCCAGCACAGCTAGAAAAAAGCTGGCAGAAGAAGGTGGAAAAGCCGACTTGCTGAGACTTCCGGCCTTTATCTTTCTCCCATGCTGGATGCTTCCTGCCCTCGAACATCAGACTCCAAGTTCTTCAACTTCTGGACTCTTGGACTTACACCAGTGATTTGCCAGGGCTCTCAGGCCTTCGGCCACAGACTGAAGGCTGCACTGTCGACTTCCCTACTTTTGAAGTTTTGGGACTTGGACTGGCTTCCTTCCTCCTCAGCTTGCAGACGGCCTATTGTGGGACCTTACCTTGTGATTGTGTGAGTCGATACTTCTTCATAAACTCCCCTTCATACATACATCTATCCTATTAGTTCTGTCTCTAGAGAACCCTGACCAATACAGTTGCTAATTAGTAGACTGAGACTTACACGCTGCCTTGATTCATACTCTGTGAATCCCACACTTCTCACCAAAGAAGTTGGGAAACTGACAGGGGCATTTTTTGTTGTCACAATGAATTGGATGTGATATTTAGTGGACAGGAGTCATGGATGCCAAATGTCCTGACATCCACAGGATAGTCCTGCACACAAAGAATGTACACATTCCATTAAAATGTCAAGTATTCCACTGCACATTCCCTTAGATGAAACATGCGTGCATAAATCTGAGCCTAGAGGTTAACTTCATTTCACACATGAACACAAAGTATTTTTGTAGGAATGCAACTACTGTGCAAATCAAGGGAAAAAATAGACTTTGTTTTGATCAGAGTTTTACCACGAATTGTTCATGAATTGCCTAAAAAAAAAAAAAAAAAAAAAAAATCACATGAATAATGGCAACAACTCTTCTGGTAATTCAATTGCCAATTCAACACACCTGTGTCCAGCTCTATTCATAAGCTTTCTCTTTCTCAGTGTAATGCTCTGACTTCTTCATTATGTCTTCTAGGACCAGGCTACTCACAAAGTGTATTCCATGTGCCAACAGCATCAGTATCACCTGCAAGTTTGTGAGAAATGTGAAATCTCAAGGCCCACCCCACACCTACTGAACCAGAATACGCTTTTTAATAGGATCCCTGGATATTTGTATGCACAGTCAAGTTTAAGAAGCACTGTTCCAGTGTATTTCTGTGTAAGCATTATATATTAAAAATAAATAGTATTATTTACTTTTACTTCTTCTCTATTTTATAGTTAGAGCATAGTGTTTTTTAAAATTATGTTTGTAGGTAGATTATCAATAAATGTTAAGTATAACAAAATATCTGTTTGAAATGGAGGAAATTGGGTGGGAGAGGGTTGAGAATCACCTAGTTGGGACCTGGCCATCTGCCCAGTTATTAATTATCTACTTTCTTGAGCCCACCACTAGCTGAAGACTTGGAGCCACCCAAATGATGGTATCACCACTGATTGAAACTCCTGCTGCTGCCACTCACTAATCAGATGGATCCCCTTCAATAATCACATCAATCCCAATCAAGGCCAAATCCCAAGACTCGTGGGATAGAAACTATCTTTCCACTGACAAGCCATCCTCTTTCTCTTGAAGATCAGACTCATAACCAAGTTATTCCTGCCATGCGACAAAATTTTCTCCCATACCCATGTACATTTTCCAAATCCTAATATGCTCTGTGAGTGATCCCGCCATTTATGAAGAAGATACAGATATAGTCTATTCGCATTCAAATTTGAGGATTCTATGTGAAATTTTCTGAGCTTCTGGAATGTTGTATACACTCACATCCAACTTAACACAAAAATTCATTTTTTAAGCAAAATATGAATGATTTGGTGGGGGTGAGAGGAATTGGAACTAATAATGTATTATATGTTATTATTCCTCATTATGGCATAAGCACTCAAAGAACTGTTTATTTCAATTATAAAAGCTGAATGATACAATCTTAGTTTGGATTACTCCACTGCAAAGAGAATTAGGAACTTAATTATCCAAGTTTCTGCTTCACAAATTATCTAGGAAAATCTAGTCATTTCTGAATACAGCAAAATTTGATATACATATGATGCATGATGGAATTATAACTTGCAGAAAACTTTTAGGGGCTCCCATGATGTTAAGATATTTTTAATACTCACCGTTTATTATTGGGCCTTTTCACGTAGTTCCCATCAATCAAAAGAGAAGTAGTAATTTACCAGTATATTTCTTGGTCAGGGGCTTGGTATAAATCATTTGCACAGTCACATTACACAAACTTTTCTTCATTATATACTAGAAATAATTTTTTATTTCAACCATCCTACCCTGAATCACCACCTCCAAACTTGTAGTTTAATAACGTGACTTGTTCCATGACACAGCCTATAGACCTTTGAGATAGTACAGATGTGAAGCAGGAAGGAGTACTTTAAAAAGTCAGAAAACCGGTACTTAACCCTTGTTGTGCCAGTTATCAGCTATGAGATTTCAGTCATTATATCAAACTCTGAGAATCAGTTTTCACATCTACAAAAGAAGAGAGTAGACCAAATGCTCTATAGCATTCTTTCCATCTTTAAAATTTTGTGATTATATTCAGACCAAACACAAGCGTGTTCTATAAACTATAAAACAAAACCTTATAACATTTTTAATTCAACCTTGATATTAGATCGCTTGGTTTTATAAAGGATTATAACTGTTATTGGTTATTGACATGGTTTGGATTTGTGTCCCCATCCAAATCTCATGTCAAATTATAATCTCCAGTGTTGGAGGAGGGTCCTGGTAGAATGTGATTGGATCATGGCGGCTGACTTCCCCCTTGCTGTTCTCATGATAGTGAGTGAGTTCCCATGAGATCTGGTTATTAAAAGTGTATAGCACCTCCCCCTTCTCTCTTCCTCTTGCTCTGGCCATGTGAGACATGACTCTTTCCTCTTTGCCTTCCACCATAATTGTAAGTTTCCTGAGGCCTCCTCAGCCATGCTTCCTGTACTGCCTGCAGAAACATATGCCAATTAAACCTCTTTTCTTTATAAATTATCCAATCTCAGATAGTTCTTTACAGCAATATGAGAATGAACCAATACAGTTATGTATGTTCATGAAAGGAAGCAATGTTATGCTTAATTTTAAAAACCACATATAATTAATGTCTGTAAGTAGTATTTGAACTTTTTTACCCTCCTGACTAAAATCCGTTAGCATTTCTGGCTAACTGGAATTCAGGGAGGCAGAAGTTGAGTTACAAACCCCAAGGCAAAGGAAGCATGCAGACAGGCAGGGTGTTGAAATTGTTAGAGGTAAAGGGGGAAAAGCGGTTAATGTAATGGAACTGAACTGGGGTCTGCCCATTCAACACAGTAAAACCAAATACCCACACTGAGGTTTTACAGCTGGAGAAACAAGGGCATTCATTGCAGAACACCAAGCAAGGAGAATCCGACAGCTCACACTTAAGACCCAACCTCCTAGATGGCTTACAATCAAGGGTTTTTAAAGGCAGGGGTAAATTTCAGAAAAGTAGAAGTTACTGACAAAATCATAAATCAATACATGGAAGTTATACATTGGTTATATCTTGAAGCAGGGGATATCTTGAAGCAGGGGAGCTTACCGGTCATAGGTAGATTCAAAGAGTCCCTGATTTGCAATTGATTAAGGAAGGAAAGCTTTGTCTAAACACTTGGGTTCAGCAGAGAGGAATGTTAAGCTCTGGCCTGTGGGCATAATTTCTCCAGGTCCCTCGGGAAGAAATTTAGAACAAAGAACAAAAGTTGGAGTTAAGTCCCTAGTTCCCCCGTTATCCGAGGTCTATGTGCCAATGGATGGCATTTTCCATTTGGTGGGGGTCCAGGTTTCTGAAAAACACCTCAAGGATATGTGTTATCTTTTGTTTCTATAGGGAACCAAACATTTTATGGCTCTAACTTCCTTGGCTATTGTTTTAAGCTATTGTTACCTTCTTGCTTGTCAGGTTGCTCATTTATTTTTCAAAGCTAGCTGGGTACCTGGAATTTTCCTTGAAGAAACTCAAGATTTTCCTTTATTTTTATGCTTGAGGGGGCCCAGCAGGCCCCTAAGAGGAGTCCCTGCTGTGTCTCAGTAACACATATGCAAATAACTTAGGGTTGGTTAAATTTCTAAACTCCAAGGACCTAAATTTGATCAGTTTGAAAAATTACATTTGTATAGGTTATAATCTAACTTTTTAATAAAACCTTTTTCATAATTTTGCAAGAGAAGAAAACCTTGTGTTTGCTAAACAGCCTTTGGCAACTTGCCAAAATCTACCAAAATGTAAAGTGTGTATAACCTTTGATTCAACAGTTCTGGTTCTCCAATTCTGTTCAGCAGTAATACTGGCTCATACACAGAAAGATATGCATTCACTGCCCGGTGATTTGTAATAGAAAAAAATGGGAGACCACCTATGTAAATGGCTAACAGCAAGACAGTGGCTATGTATATCTGGGCTATGAAACATTGTATGAACTTTTTATTGTAAAATAATTTTTTATTATTATTTTATTTATTTTATTGTAAAATAATTTTTTTATTATTATTCTCAGGTTTAGACAAAAGTTACAAAAATAGTACAAAGAATTCCCATATATCCTTTACACAGATTGTCAAAATTAACATTTTATCACAAGTGCTTTATTCTTTTCTCCTTCTCTACATATATATATGAATATACATATATAAATATGTGTGTATATGCATAAACATAGATGTGTATATATGTGCATATGTATAATGTAGATATATGTATATATGTGTACATATAATATGTATATACACACATACACATATATGCATTAGTCATTTTCAGCAAAATTCATAAACTTTGTTTCTCTTAGTCCAGGACCAGGCATTGCATTTACTTGTCGTGTCTCTCGAGTCTCCCTTAATCTGGAATAGTTCCTTGGTTTTCCTTTTGTGTAGGGCACCCTTGACACAACTAACTGCATTTTACAAAAAGACTCCATTTGATATTTCATAGGGTACCTTGCCAACAAAAATAAGATGCTTAGCCTAATAAACAAATAAATAAAATAAAGACTGCATCCAACCAGATAAGGATACAAACACACACATTCTTACACCTTCAGCAGCTCAAAAAGGCCATCTTAACTGACATCGTCTCACAGTCACTCGTGATAAGAACTCAGCATCTGCCACAGAAGGCTCTACCACATCAAAGACTCTTCCTTGTGAGACCGACAGACTGCCCAGCCCAGCCCAGCCCAGCCCAGGACTCCTTTTATCTTCTTTAATCATCCTGGACTGGTGGTTTACCACCCCTTTCTCCTATCTGTTTTTTCCTCTTGATGTTACATGTTACTTTGTTTGTTGTGGAATGTTTAATCCATAACATTTATATATTGATTAAGTATACTATTAGGTATGGTTTGCAACACTGACTGACTTGTGGAGTGGCTTGAGCCTGTGTGCGTGTGGCTCTGACTACCGAGTGAACAGGAAGTGCTAAGGAGAATTGCCTCCTTGGAAATTCTGTGTGGTTTGTGACTCTTGTGATTGAAACAGGATTAATAAAAGCCTGACCTTACGGAAAGACACAAACATGCATAAACCTGGTTATCTCTAACTTTGCAGTGGTCACGACACCATTGTCTTTCATGGCTGACATTTTTTTTAACCCAGGATCTTACTCTATCACCCAGGCTGGAGTGCAGTGGTGTGATCATATCTCACTGCAGCCTCAAACTCCTGGGCTCAAGTGATCCTCCCACCACACCTCCCAAGAAACCAGGACTACAGGTCTGTGCCACCACACCCAGGGACCTTGACATTTTTAAACAGTACAGGCAACCAGGCACAATGGCTCATGCCTATGATTCCAGCATTTTGGGAGGCCAAGGAGGGAGGATTGCTTGAGCCCAAGAGTTCAAGACCAGCCTGGGCAACATGGCGAGACCCTGTCTCTACAAAAAAACATTTAAAAATTTGCCGGGTGTAGTAGCACACATCTGTGGTCCCAGCAACTCCAGAGGCTGAGGCAGAAGGATAACTTAAGCCTGGGAGGTTGAGGCTGCAGTGAGCCACAATCACTCCACTGCACTCCAGCCTGGCCAACAGAGAGAGACCCTGTCTCTTAAATAAATAGCTCACTCCAATTATTTTTGTAGAATGCCTCCTAATTTGGATGTGTCTGAGGTTTCCTCATATTAGATTATACAGCTGTTTCTCATGTAAGTAAATATATACGTAATGACATATAAGACCTCGAGATATTTTGCTAATAGAAAGGGGGAGCATATTTGTCATGGTTACAGCAGGAAACAGATGGCCCACTCAAAGGATTTAACTGAAACTGTTCTAATGAAGAGAATCTTTTCTCAGGTGTGGACAGAGTCAAAGAAGCAGCAAGAGATTGAGGAAACCCACACGGGATGGTAATACACCAGGGATCAGCACCGGCAGGAAGCTTTACCAGCCTTAAACTGAGAGAATAGTCACAGCTGGAGCTAAGGAAAGGGGGCCACCGGGCAGCAGCTGAAGCCACAGAGGAACCTGAGTTGGGAAAGGGTCAGGGTTATAAATACCCCAACTTCCTTATTACTCTCCAGCCTCACACCAGTGCCTCCTATTAGTCAAAACAAACCAGAAGCAAGAGGAGAAGGAAGCCAAGATAATATATTCCACAGAAGACAGCTCTCCAGGGGACATTACAGGATAGAAAAGATGGAGAACAGAACCGGGGCAGAGGGACAAATAGAGAACTACCAGCACCAGAGCACATTCTAGTGACTGACGATATGAAACAAGATGTCAGCTTGGATTCATCTCACGGTACAGAATTTCCACTAAGGAGCAGGGCTGAAGACAGAGTTACTAAACACTCCATGCTTTTATGTGCACAAAGCAGCCAACATTGAGGCCACCCACCTCCCACAGCCCTTACAAGAGGAAACAAAAATGCAGAAGCAGTCCTACCACCCACCACCCCGTGACCCTCTTTTAGTCTATGTGAAAAGAGAACTAAGAGGGGAGGGAATCACCAGCCCTAGAACAGCAATTCATGGCAAGAGTCCATTCCCTCTAGTTCCCATGGAGGATTGGGAAAGGATTGCTTCCCTTTCCCCAAAACAAGGTAGGCAATCTCCACCGATGCTCTAAGAGAATTACTTGTCAAGATTTGGGGTGACTGCAAGAATAAAAGACTGCATTATATCCCTATCTGATGACTGCTTATCCAGATGATCTGACGATCTGCTCCACGCTATCTATGTAGCAAAGAGCACACAGAGATGACAAGTAGAAATAGGGGAGGTGCCAGGGAGAAAGAAAGTCAGAATTGCCTCGAGTCCTTGATTTCTGAGAGACATGGAAGATGGCATCCTGCATGTCTGCCAGCTCTGGAGGTGGGTAGTTTCAGCAAGCAGTTGAGACTGAAAGAACTCTTCTTAAACTACCATAGGTGGGTGTGGCAGAAGCAAAAGATGGGCCTCATCAGAGAAGGAGACTGGATACCATCCTTGGCTGGAAGAGATATCTAAATATGACAAAAGGATACCTATGACCACTGCTGCTGATGGAAACAAGCCTCTCTTAGATGGGGCATATTGATACTTTCACCATCCTCACTGAGCTCACACAGGCTGAAATAGCAAATACAGTCACCAAGAAAAAGCTGTAAGCAAGCTCCCTTCCCCCGCTCCCACACAGACCCAAGCAGCTAGAGCCACACAGAGCTCTGCCCTTCACTGACACTGGGGAGGAGACCCTCTCCAAATTGCACGTAAGACTGAAGTTTTAAAACAAATATAACGTGAAATGCCAAAAATAAAACCACTTTAATAGTAACTGAAAGTAACAGGAAAGCTATAGAAAAGGGCTGAGTTTCATTAAGGAACCTACTCACCACCCAAAAAAAAAGGGAAATTTAAAATATCACATATGGGAGAAAGTCATTTTTTAAAAATTAAATCATTTCATATTTATGTTCCAATGAATTGTTCTCCTCAGTAATTACCTTCATATTTTAAAAGTTAAATACATGCAAGTAAAAAGAATTGGAAAGTCACATATCAACTGTTAATAGTAATTTCATAAATGAAGGGAAGAGATTATGGAAAGTAGCAAGGATTGAAGGTACATTTTTCCATCTTATTCTGTCTTCTTTGGCATTTGAAACTTATAATAAGCATGAATTGTGCATTGCTTATGGAATTATTCTAAGTAAAAAACAAAGGGTTTTTATTGTACTTTATCAAGCATTGTGAGCTTCTCAATTATTAGTAATTTATTGTAAAAGTCAGAGGGAATGACACGTGCAAAGCCTTTATCATAAATCCTGGCACAAAAGATGCTCGCTTAGTTCCCTTTCCCTGGTCCTCCCATTAATACCTTTGTCATTAGTATCTTACACTAACTGTGATGGCTCAAATGTCATTTTATGCTTAAAAAAGGAAAAATGTAAGAAATACTGTAAATGCAATTATGCCCTTAAATTTTCATTCGCTTTTTAAGAATCCATATTAAAAATTTTCTTCAGAGATGAACTTAGCATTTTTTTCAGTGTTTTTAGTATCCTTATACTTACTGAATTCTTCTTACGTTCCTTTTGCAGCCTCAAGGTTTTCCTTTCTCTACTTGATTCTAATGTGTCTTTATCCGGATCGACCTCTCCACTGGGAGGCACCTCCAATGGGCCTCCCAGAAAGGCATAAGTGAAAAACTCAAAGCCAAACGAATGTCAATGGCAAAATGTTCCAGAAAACCTCAGCAATTTCTCTCTGTGTTCCCATCTCTCATGACCTCATCAGCTTTCACCTGTTCCCTTTCTGGCCCCACATCCAGGTTACACATCTCGTACTTCCCCTGATGAGTTGGCAGGGCCACTAAGACAACTCCTGGCATTCCACTTTCTGTACATTATGCAAACATTTACAGAGGGCTTACTAAGCATCAAGGCTACGTTAGGAGTTGGAAGTTTATTCATAACCATGAATAAAATACGTTATTACCACACACTCAAACCCCAGCCTTCCCATTGCTTATGCAGTTGTGGGTTAGTCAAATCCTATATTCCAGCTTAGCATGAACATCATCCCTGGAATTCTAATTTTGTTGTTGTTGTTGTTATTGAGACAGCATCTCGCTTCGTTGCCCAGGCTGGAGTGCAATGGCACCATCTCAGCTCACTGCAACCTCTGCCTCCAGGTTCAAATGATTCTCATGACTCAGCCACCCGAGTAGCTGGAATTACAGGTGCATGCTACCATGCCTGGCTAATTTTTGTATTTTTAGTAGAGATAGGGTTTCGCTGTGTTGGCCAGGCTGGTCTCAAACTCCTGGCCTCAAGTCATCCACTTGCCTCAGCCTCCCGAAGTGCTGGGATTACAGGCATGAGCCACCGCGCCTGGCCCAGTTCTTTCTAATTTTCAAAATTGGCTGCTCTGATGATGTTTGCTGTTGAGATTATACTTGATGTAGGTTGGCCAAAAAAAATCTAAACTACAGTTTATTTCCTTTATTTTCTGCCTAGGCTAACTTACCTCTCTGGGCCATAAAATGTTAACAAAGTCATCTTAATTTTATGAGCAGTTAAAGCTGTTAATCCTGATTTTTGAAAGATGTTTAACACAAAACCAAATTGGACATGAGTGTGGTAGTGGGCCTTGATCCCGTGGGAGACTGACACAACCTTGGGATGCTGTCCCAATTGCCACCAAATGCTGAATGAGTTTATGTCAACTTTACAAGAATTTATCTGGCATAAAGATTCTTATGGGATATAAACAGGACAAGACGTTTACTTCCTATTAAGTATACTACATGTAATTCTATCTCCCTTGAAGGCTACAAAACAGTTTAGGGACTTTAGCTTGAAATAAAGGATTTACTGTGATTGTCCCAGCACTCTGCTTATTTATGCTTTTCAGCAAAGTTAATATTAATGTAACAATTCAGATATGAGCACATCTTTAATTAACTTTTAATTAATTCTTCTCTTATCAAAATGAATCTTTTGATAGACTTATTTGCCTACATTTGGTTTCTTTTATTTGAGAAGAAAAGAAACACAGTTTCAAAGAAAACAGAATTTAAGGGCTACAAAAGAAGGGAAATGAACAAGCCCGTGGCATGTGAAACTCACCCCTGAATATAACTATTGGGATCAACTCAAATACTGTGTCTGTTGAAAGAATATCATTAGAAATATGCGTGGGAATGAACAGTCCAGCTTTATTCTTTCTCAATTCTGGAGACTATGTTTTCTTGATTTTCTATAACAATAAACTGATAACCAAAAATGCAAGTAAGATATTCTGCTATCACATGGATTTACAACTAAAACCAAAAATCTTATATTTAGATAGAGTGGAGCCATGGCAAGTAATCTTGATTTGTTGTTTTAAAACCATTGCTCCTTTTGAATCTTTAAAATCTGTTCCATCCACTCCCCACTCGACTTGAAGTTGACTTCTCATCCACCCTATACTCCCTCCATCTCAGTTCACATTCCTTTTATGTATGAAATCATTCAACTCTTGCCCCCCAAGCAACTTCTCACCAAACTATTCTTTAACAATGTTTCAATCCAGCCTGAACAAAATTCCAAGAGAAGGAATGTGACTCCAAGCCAGAAGCTTATCTTTTTATAGAACAGAATAGAATCCACAGCTATTTGACTTGTACTGTATATAGTGCATAGCCAATGTCATGTGCACGAGAGCTTACTAAGACAATTTGATGATGAAATACCCGGGGCAAGAAAGCCACAAGAAGATTCCAGAGAAAGGAGCAGGGCCAAATTCTGCAACAAATTTAATTTAGCCCACTAAATCGCAACATGTAATTGATAATAGCAGTGAACAACAACAACAACAAAAAACCAGCACAAAAGTTAATCCTTAAGCACTGTGCTCATGATATTCAATTATACCATGGAAAATACATACAATAAAATATACCAGAAGATTAACACTCATAAACCGTTAGCCTTTTCAACACCTGTTGTGCTTATCCTAATATGCTTAGTAAGGCATCAAATAGAGGCCGTAGTCCATTTGTAGTTCAAGATACAAACCTAACATCCTGCAAAATTAAACATCAACAAATATGGATGGTCATTTTAACTTATTCATGCAGTCAATGCACACGTGCTGCTATTTCTTTTGACCCTAATAAAAGCACTCCTCTGGTTTGAAAGTATCACTTATTCACAGCGTCACTGATTAATAACATTTAAACAATCATAGAAAAGAAGTACCAAAAGAACAAAAGGAGATGGGAGATTGTCGGGTGTTTCTAAATTTTTTAAAAGGGCTAAGAAGTGGATTCCACAAACTCTAGACAAATGCTGGCTGATGGAAATATTGTAGACCCGTGTGAAAATGTTAAGAGAACCAGATGAAATTCATTTTAATAGTACATTTTATTTAACTTAACATATCCAAATATTATCATTTCTTCAGGTAATAAATGTAAAAAAATTATTAATGAAATCTTTTACATATTTTGTTGTACTGCATCTTTGAAATCTGATGAGTATTTTATGCTCACACTACATCTTAATTAGGACCAGCCACATTTCAAGTGCTCTATAGCCACATGTTCAGCTTGGCTGTGCAGCTACTGAGCTGTAAGCTACTGACCTTAGCACAAATCTAAAGCGGATCATTGTATCCTGGCAAAGCCTGAGGCAAAAGCTTAAGTGTTATGTCTTTATTAAAGGTGCAGTCCCCAGGAAATAGAAATGAGGTGAAGAAGAATGTAGTGGGAAAGGAAGGAGGATGTGTTTCTGAGTAGGCCACTGTTTGGAAACAAGGGCAGGTACAACTATTTGTGCTATCTCATACAATCATTTTCTTAGACACATAAGGTATTACGTTTCTGTGGGAGGAAGGAAGAACTTATCAGCTAGCTTCCATCTCACATTGGCCAGTTCACTTCACAGAACGTTAATGCCCCCACACTTTCAGGTTGCTTGTACATGACGCTAGTTCAGATCTCACAGCATCTCACACATTAGAGGCTATGGAGAAAGCCCACAGCAGCAAGCAAAAAATGTAGAGGGGCAGAAAACAGGGCATTACTGGGTTATGCCCACGTGAAGTCAGTTGCCATAGCAGCTGGGGAAAACAAATGGCCAAGGACCCCACAGACAGGAATGTTAGAGAAGATCTGAGATGGTATAGAAGAAATGTCTGATGCAACCAAGAAAAGAAAGCAGAAATGACTGAGAGATACCACCGGTGCACCCACATGCTTTAAGTCATCAGTTAGGTATATCACGTTACAGCATGCCTGGACCTCTACCCATCTGTCAGCCACTTAATCTTCAAATCTGATTCAGCTTAATTCCTTTCTACAAACCAAACTTTGCCCTAGACAGCCCTCAAAGTTGGGTACTATTCAAGGAACTTAAAGTCCACTAGATCAATAACACGACATCCAGAGAGCTCTGTCCTAATTCTCTGATTCTAGGACTCAGTTTTGGTTACTAGGCTCCTGCAGTGTTACTTAGCTCTTATTTTTCCTCTGTTCCTTCCTCTTTCCCATGCGACTGAAGGCTAGTGTCTGCCAGCGCCCATTGGTCTAAAGCTGGGGTTGTTCTACCTGCCCCCCTTCCTTCAATGGTTTATATTACTAAGTCTTTGCTTCCCGGAGCATTGATCTACCTGGAAACCAGACTTGCCTCACTGGGCATTCCTAGAAAAGATGTCCCTCTAGTGCATCCCCTATCACGCTGGTATCCACAAACTGTCTTCCTCCAGCATTGCTGGACTTCCACCAACTCCTACAGCTTAATCCAGCTCCCAACTCCACCTACTTCTCCAGTTTTCAATTTGCCTTAAAAGAACATCTGTTCTCCAGGGTGCAAGGATCTATTGTCTTTGGTCTTTCCTAGCCAAGGCCTTCTCGGTGGGCTTCTGCTAGTCATCCTGCAATTTGCTCATTCTTTCCTCTGGACAGACACAGCCTCGTACCAGGGTTCGTGGCTTGGAGAGCAGAAGCACTTGTGTAAGTTCCAACCCACCCAACTTCACTTTAGGCTTCACTTCTGCTGCCTGGAGCACATTTCCCCGTACTCTTACAAAGACTTCCAGTCTCAGCCAGGTGCAGGGGCTCACACCTGTAATCACAGCACTCTGGGAGGCCAAGGCAGGCAGATCACCTGAGGTCAGGAGTTTGAGACCAGCCAGGCAAACATATCGAAACCCTATCTCTACTAAAAATACAAAAATTAGCCAGGCATGGTGGCACACACCTGTAGTTTCAGCTACTCGGGAGGCTGAAGCATGAGAATTGCTTGAACCCAGGAGGCAGAGGTTGCAGTGAGCCTAGATGGAATCACTGCACTCCAGCCTGGGAGCCTGGGTGATAGAGCAAGACTCCAGCCCCCCAGAAAAAAAAGACAAGGAAAAAAAAAAAAAAACCACAAAGATTTCCAGTCTCTGCTTAAGTTTATCCTCAGAGAGGCCTTCTCTCACCCTCTTCAAAGAAGGCCCTTATTACCACCTCAAAGTACTTGTCACAATTGGTATATTACACACCCATGTGCTTACTTACCTGTATTCCTCTCCAGACTATAAGCTGTATTAAAGCTGAATTTAACAGCGTATCTACAGCCCCCCCTTATAGTGTATATACAGCCCCCCAAAGTAAATATTGATTGAATAAGTGGATGAATGATCTGTTTACCTAGCAATCAAACTCTTACGTTAAAAATCAAGGAAATGACACAGACCAGAGATCAGGAGCTCAAAGAAGTTGGGCAAGTAACAAAATTATGTAAGCCACTGGCTGATGACCTCAGAGAGTGTCAGGATTTGGGACAAACTGCAGAAAGTCTACACTTCCCAAAGGCATTCAAATTTAAATTTCAGGCCCGGTAGGGTAGCTCACACCTGTAATCCTAGCACTTTGGGCGGCTGAGGTGGGCAGATTGCCTGAGCTCAGGAGTTCAAGACCAGCCAGGGTAGCATGGTGAAACCTCATCTTTTCTAAAATACAAAAAATTTTCCGGGCCTGGTGGTGTGTGCCTGTAGTCCCAGCTACTTAGGAGGCTGAGATAGGAGAATTGCTTGGACCCGAGAGGTGGAGATTGCAGTGAGCCGAGGTCATGCTACTGTACTCCAGTCTGGGTGAAGAGATTGTCTAAAAAAAAAAAAAAAAAAAAATTTAAATTTCAAATACATTCTTCTGGCGCAGCAGAACTCACCCTGGACTCAGCATATTGCTTCTCACCAATATTGCATCCTCTTCCTCCAACCCACACAGTATGATGGCCAGCTTGTGGGCCATGAATTCATGACCCAAGGGACATGGTGCTATCTTTAATTTGCTTATAATAACCTTGTTAGCAAGCTAGTATGAAATTTTACCTCCAGGACTTTGTATATGCTATTCTCTCAATTCCTTTCACGTCTGTTCTCTCCACCTTCACTTTGCTAATTTCTGTTCACTCTCAGACCTCAGTTGAAGTACTCAGTCTCAAGGAGCCTTTCGTGACTATACGCCACCCCCTCCTATGTGATCTCAAGATGACTGCATCTTGTTTGCCTGTTTCCCTCTATTTCAGGCTTCCCTTAAGAGAAAGGACCAGGACTTGTGCCTTGCTAAATTCCTGGCGCCTAGGACAGTGCTTGGCATAAAACAGAAGCTCAAAATATTTCCTAGAACTCTAGGGATTCTCAGTTGGTTGAATCCCATTCCTGTAGAAAGCTAAAGAATGGATCCAAATATGAATTGAGGTCTCTAATACCGTGGTACAAGTTCCCATCCCATTCAAACTCATTTGTGAATGATTTGGCTGAAGACAAGCTCTGCTCTGCTATGCAAAGCATAGCAGAAAAGGAGAATCAGAAAAATCCTTTTCTCCTCAGAAAAGGAGAATCCGTGTATCGGGAAATGGCCAAAGGAGAAGAGACCAGAGAGTGTGACTGTGGTGAGCGCGGGTTAAGCCTTGACTTTGTAAACCAGCTGGAATATCTTTGTGAGTGTGAGTGTGGAGGAATTGTAGAAGAGTGTGGGGGAGGAGGCATGGCTCAAGGTAGGAATGTGCATCTGTTTATTGGATTCACTGACTGGTGGTTTTACAAGCCTAAGGCTGGAGCAGTTCCAGTTGTTTCACTTTTGTTTTGCCAAAAAGTCTATAAGTGCTATTTTAAAAGCAGCTTTGCTGACAGGATTCCATAAATTGATCTGTGTGTACCTTTCTCACCCAAGTTCTCAGTTTATAACACCCTTGGTTAGAATACAGCTTCCTCTCTTTCCTCATTACGTGCACATAAATACAACTGATTCATTCTCCTTCTTACATAATCTTACCAATGTTTGCTTCATCCCTGAGCTTGATTCAAGCATTGCTAAATGTCTTTGGGGAGTTAGGGGAGCAGAACCGAGATAAATGGGGCAAAGGAACCTATATATTTTAGGTGATAGCCATGCTTCTAACACAGTACCTAAAATCTACTCTGTGTGCCCCTTCAGGATACAGCTCTTCCCTAACTGATGTCTCAACCATTGTTCCATGAATACCTCCCTCCAGGAATCACAATCTATTAATTACTAGTAGGATCCCCCTTAATGCTGGCTGTAGGAAACGTTATAAAATTTGAAACGCTATATGCATTTGACCTTATTTCTCACAAAACCCTAATGAAATGGGTACTTACAGCAGACGATGTAGGTACCCTACATATCTACTAGGCCCATGCTGACCATGGCTTGTAGCCATGTGTGGTAACCACCAGCCACACACGGCTACAAGTACTTGACATACAGCTAGTCCAAACCAAGATAAGCTATGAGTCTAAACTACACACTGGACTTCAAAGTCTTAGAAAAAACAAATGTAAAATATCTCAATAATTTTTATGTTTTTGCAATCATAGTTTTGATATATTGGACTAAATATGATATGTTATAAAAATTAATTTTTGCCAGGTACAGTGGCTCACACCTATAATCCAGCACTTTGAGAGGCTGAGGCAGGAGGATAGCTTGAGCCCAGGAGTTTGAGACCAGCCTGAACAACACAGTGAGACCCTGTCTCTACAAAAAATGAAAAATTAGCCAGGCATGCTAGTATATACCTACAGTCTCAGTTACTTGGGAGGCTGAGGTGGGAGGATCACTTGAGCCCAGGAGGTCAAGGCTGCAGTAAGCCATGATCACACATTCCAGCCCAGTAGGCAGACTGAGACTGAGACACAGTCTTGGAAAAAAAAAAAAAAGAAAAAAAAATTATTTTATCTGCTACTTTTTACTTGTTAAATGCGGCTACTAAAGAATCCTAAAATTACATTTGTGGCATGAACTTGTGGGCGGTGTTATATTTCTATTGAACAGTGCTGCATTAGCCATTCACTTCTATACTCTGAAAGCTGCTTACTATGAGCATCTGTCCATGCCAAAGGCCTTGTCCTGGCGCCAGATGCATGACTGGCCTATGCAAAAGAGAAGTCAGTGCTGAAGAGTTAGTGCACCCAGAGGCAGCCTTCAACCCATGAAAACAAGGCAGTTGGTGAGCGAAATTTCCAGATCCCTTGCCCCTTTGTTGAAATAACTCTAGGTTGCATGTTCCACATCGACTTCCAGGGCTCCCTGGTGGGACTGCTCTCTATCTGCCCATGGTGGTCACTTGCTTAATAACACAACCTTCACCGACTTTCTTCCCTTTCCTGTCTCATTTCTCTACTCCCCTTCTGGTGGTTCCTAGGATCACCTCCCAAACAATTTGCACTCCAGTCCTCCTCTGAGTCAGC
Source organism: Chlorocebus sabaeus (assembly GCF_047675955.1). Taxonomy (NCBI): domain Eukaryota; kingdom Metazoa; phylum Chordata; class Mammalia; order Primates; family Cercopithecidae; genus Chlorocebus; species Chlorocebus sabaeus. The sequence continues at coordinate 68,485,115 of NC_132918.1, forward strand.
TTCTGGTGGAACATAGAGTTCTGAAATTTTTTGTTTGTTTGTTTGAAATGGAGTCTCGTTCTGTCACCCAGGCTGGAGTGCAGTGGCACGATCTCGGCTCACTGCAACCTCCGCCTCCCAAGTTCAAGTGATTCTCCTGCCTCCACCTCCCAAATAGCTGGGATTACAAGAATGTGCCACGAGGCTTGGCTAATTTTGTGTGTGTGTGTGTGTGTGTGTGTGTGTGTGTGTGTGTGTGTGTGTGTGTCTGTATTTTTAGTAGAGATGGGGTTTCACCATGTTGGCCACACTGGTCTCAAACTCCTGGCCTCAAGTGATCAACCCGCCTCGGCCTCCCACAGTGCTAGGATTACAGGCATGAGCCACTGTGCCCAGCCCGTAACTATTTTTTATTTGCCTATAAAAGAGACTCGGTCTTAGAGAAATTTTTAAAAACTTGTCCAAGGTCACACAGGTTATAAGCAGCAAAGGAAATAATCAAACCTAGGCCTTCCTGACCCCGAAGCCCTCAGCCTCAAGTATTGTCCCACAGGCTCTCCGTCTGCAGTGGGATGACCCGTCTTTGGTGGGACAGTCAGGAACTAGCTGGTTCAACTGGGGAAGCTCAACGGGACAGGAAAGGAGTCCAAGAACTGCTTTTACACAAAAGTGGAGCACGGTAGGCAGCTTCTACGTTGGCCCCCAGTGATCCTCACCTTCTAATGTTCACACTGTCATTTAACCATCTCCCCTTAAGTGTGAGCTAAACTTACTGACTCACTACTAAACAAATGACTATGGTGGGAGTGAAGGGACACTTGTGTTATAAAAGGCTATGGCTTCCATGGCTTCCACCTTGGATGCTCTCTGGCTTGCTTGCTAGCTTACCCTTTCCTGGACCCTACCATGTATTATAGACTGAATTGTGTCCCTCCCCAGGACTAAATTTATATGTTGAAGCACTAACTCCCAATGTGACGATATTTAGAGATAAGGCCTCTAGGGAGGTAATTAAAGTTAAATGAGATCATAAGAGTGGGGCCCCAATCCAGTAGGGCTGGGTGTTTACAAGAGAAAGAAGAGACACCAGAGATCTCTCTCCTGCTCTCTCCCCGCCACACACACAGAGAGAAGGGCACATGAGGACACAGTGACACAAGCCAGAAAGCGAGCTCTCACCAAAAAAAAAAAAAAAAAAAAAAAAATTTGTCTGCCATCACCTTAATCACAGACTTCTTGCCTCCAGAACTGTGAGAAAATAAACGTCCAGGCTGGGCACAGTGGCTCACACCTATAATCCCAGCACTTTTGGAGGCTGAGGCAAGTGGATCACTTGAGGCTAGGAGTTCAAGACCAGCCTGGGCAACAGGAAGAAACACCATCTCTAGAAAAAATAAAAAATTAGTCAGGCATTGTGGTGTGTGCCTGTAGTCCCAGCTACTCAGGAGGCTGAAATAAGAGGATCAATTGAACCCAGTAGGTCACAGGCTGCAGTGAGTCATGATCATTCCACCACATTCCCGCCTGGGTGACACAGTGAAACCCTCTCAATCAATCAATATCTGCTGTTTAAGCCACTCAGACCGTGGTATTTTTTTACGGCAGCCTAAACAGACTAATATACTATGTCATGAGGTAGACCTGTGGAGAGGCCCATTTGGCGGGGGACTAAGGCTTTTCAAGAACTCCATGAGTGAGTTTGGAAGCAGATCTCCCTCTGCACAAAACCTTCAGATGAGGCCATAGTCCTGGTTAACAGATTGACCACCACCTCCTCATGAGGGACCTTGAGGCAGAGACACACAGCTAAGCCACACCCAGATTCCTTACCTACAGAAACTGTGAAATAGTAAATGTTTGCTGTAATAAGCCGCTAAGTTTTGCTGGTAATTTGTTATACAACAATATACAGCTAATACATGCAAGGAATATGCAATGTTAAGAGACTAGGTAAAGTGGCTAACAAGAGTAAGCCCCAAGTACATTGCAATTAAATAATAATAATAATAATAGAGCAAGAGCAGGGAGTGGAGAATTCCAGGGTGAAACTAAATGACATAGAGATAAGGAGGCAAACACAGGGAACAGCCAGCTCACGAGGCAAATGGGAGGCTGTCTTTGTTAATCCCAGAATTAGAGGTCCTGGATTAGGACTGGACTTCTACAAACTGCAGGCTGAAAGATTTACTTCCAAATATATATAACCAGTAGGGAAGATAGTATCTGAGTTTGGGTTACCCCAGAAGGAGATGCTGAGATGAGGATTCAAGTGAAAGTAGTTAATTTGGAGGTGATCACAGAAAATACCACTAAAAGAATAGCAAATTGAGGCAGGAAAGAGAAGAAAGCCAATAAAGAAGGTGTTATTGTGCAAATTACCACTGTGGGCAACTGAACTTTAATGCCACTGGGAAAGGGAATTCTGGGACAGGATAGAGTAAGTATCTCAGTTATCTTATCCAGGGGTGAGGAAATTGGGGTATTTATCCACCAACTTTTGTCAGTCATTGGTTGAGGGAGGGCATTAATTCCCAGCACCTGTAGCCTATAAAAACATAGAGATACTAGCAATTAGAAGTTAGACAGCATGCCTAGACATAGTAAGTGCCAAGGGAACAGGAGTAAGATTCTGAGATTATTTGCTGTATATAGGCCCTTAAAACAACCTACACTTATTTAGGTACCGGCTACCTACAATCTACTGAAATGGAATTATTGAAAATTAGTGTTATAAAAATCTGTTGAAATAAAAAAAAGGTTGCTTTTTAAGAGATCTGAACAATAGCGTCTGCGCTCAAATGAGCTCAGTCTCATTCTTGCTTTACATCTTGATTTGAGTCAGAGACTGTGAAAAGTTACTAACTTCTCTGAGCCTTAGTTCCTTACCTGTAAAATGGACACAATAATACCTGCTGCACTTGGTAGCTGTGAGATAAAGGGGGGAAACGGGTAGGATAAAGACAGATAATCAGTTTTTAAAAGAACTTTTTAAACTTGCAATAATTTGATGATGGCAACTTTGAATATACGAAGGATTGTTCAGACAAAAACAATAATGCCACTTAAAAGTCAGTATTTAGTATACTTAGGACAAAAAGTTCAACAATGCCTACAAGTATCAAACTACTTAACCTATGAAACACTACATAGACAAATACTTCTTGGCATTTTCTTTCACATTCCAGTGTTAAAATAACACTAACAGGCTGGGCGCGGTGGCTCAAGCCTGTAATCCTAGCACTTTGGGAGGCCGAGATGGGCAGATCACGAGGTCAGGAGATCGAGACCATCCTGGCTAACACGGTGAAACCCTGTCTGTACTAAAAAATACAAAAAACTAGCCGGGCGAGGTGGCGGGCGCCTGTAGTCCCAGCTACTCAGGAGGCTGAGGCAGGAGAATGGCGTAAACCTGGGAGGCAGAGCTTGCAGTGAGCTGAGATTCGGCCACTGCACTCCAGCCTGGGCGACAGAGCGAGACTCCACCTCAAAAAAAAAAAAAAAAAAAAAAAAAAAACCACTAACATTAAAAACCTAATATTGCTTTCAGGCACGACAAACAAAAAATGTATCATTTCTTTAAACCTGCTTTTTCTATAAAATTTTCTTTATTAAAGCTGTTAAAATGTGAAAGAAATACACAATCAAAATGGTGAAATTTACCTAAATAAGTTGGCCCTATTAGGTAAAAAATAAACTTTAAATTTTAAAAAGCAAAATAAATAAAATGGAGGAACAGCAACCCAAAATTATGATTTTTAATTGTAAAATTATACTAGTACACACGAAATTTATCAATAAATATAGTTTATTGATAAATTCTAACCAAAAAGGTGATTGGAAGCACCTATTTTTAATGAATTTCCTTCTGGAAAATTCAGAGCTGCAGCTAAACTTAAATTCATGAAAGACTGCCAAATAAGCTAAGCAGGCCTAATTGACCAAAAACAAATAAACACACTCCAAATATCTGAGAACTGAATAGAAACACTGTACATTCTTGTAAGTATCCCAGGCTTTATAAAAATAGTTCCAAAACCCTGAAAATTTCTGATACACACAAATATGTAAGGTCACATAAAAATTAGCAACACTATCATTATGATGCATAAAATTACCAATCTATGACAAACTTCCTTGATGGCAAATATTTATTTTTGGCCAATTTGTTGTTTCAGCGAATTCTTCTGGAATCTCCAACACAGTCTGACATGCGGTAGATGTTTGAGAAATGTTAGTTCCCCTCTATCAGTATGTCTACAGTACTGTTAAAGGAAGAAAATGTCGACGAAGATTTCTGAGACTCATCTCCAAGCCCAAATTATCCCCAAATAGGGCCTTTTGGGAAAAGTCCAATTATGGGAAATCAAACAGGAAGGTTGCTATAAAGTGCTTTGGGGTTGTTCATGGAAAAAAAGAATAACCGAGACAGAGGCAGTGGTTGGGCACTGAGAGAGCCAATAAATGCTTCAAATTGGACAGTGGTCCAATAGTCTAAGTTGCATTCCTCAAAATAATAATAACTATAAAGTCTAGAGAGTCCAGAAGCAGAGCTTGGAACAAACAGACAAAATGGAATGGCGCAGAAGCTAAGTCTGTGAATGCTAAGTATCTCGTGAGGCTTTTTTTTTTTTTAATTAAACCAGACACAAAACCGGAGATAAATCCTTACTGAAATCAGAAAAGACTGAAAGCCTCTGATGTCAATCACATATATAATCCTGCAATAGAAAAGGATGACTCAATAGTTCAACACAATTCAATAAAAATACGTCTTTAGAGAAGCCTCAATTTCCTTCACAAGAATTTTGTATTCATTGGAGTTTGATTATTAATTTATCCCAAAGACTTTATCACTAAGAATGAGCTATCCCAGTGAACATAAACAATCTGCTTTTAATGGCCTAACTATAAAGAACTGTATTAATAAATTACAACTTGGCACTTTAGCTGACTGCCCACTTATTGAGTCTGGCCACAGTTGAATTAAAAGTCACTGAGAATCCACATTTAAAGACATAAGACTCCAGTTGCTATGATTTGAGTGTCCTCCTCCAAATCTCAACCCCAGGCCCAGCCTGAAACAATTCGCCAGCCTCACATTCCTACAAATCCATTCTGTGCTTGGACGTCAGTAGTTCCCACCAAACTCTCTGAATCTATTAATCAAATTCTTTTCACATGGTTAGAGGCAATTCTGTGTGGGGAGTTGTTAAGCAGCTTTGTCTCTCTTCTAGAGATCCATGATTAGTTGTTAAATATCTCAGTCTTGTTAGTTCCCAGTTGCTGAGGTGGTGAGCCACCCATTGTTTAGACAGTGGGGCAACAGCTCTACCCCAGACAACAGCTGTGCCACCTTTATTTGAGAAAGCCCATTGCCAAAGTTTTTTGCAAGATGAGGGAAAGGAGAAGGTGGTGCTGATTTGGCTCAATGTTTCTCTTAGAATGATTTTATTTGCAAAGCTTTCGTCCAGATTTAGAGAAGGTCTCTGCCTTAATACTACTACTAATAATAATAATGACAATAATAACAATGACCTTATCCTGGTGGCTGCATTCCATCAAGTTAAGACTTGTAGAGAGCCGTGAGGGTGTGTCCAGTCTTCAAGCGGACAGACTTAGCCCTTGGATGATTCAGATTGTGTTTACCCAATGGCAACAGCAGCTCCAGCAGGGTCTTCGGTCTGCTAAGCAGAACTCTGTCGGCTGAGTGGCTAGTTGTCTTTGTTTTGGGTGGTAAGAAAGAAAAGCTTCTATTCAAAATGTATGATTTGTGACCAAAGTATTCACATGATCTCAGTCTTGACTACTTTGGCATGAATGAGTAATCAAGAATATAAAAACATAGTTCAACCCCTCATGACCAGATCTTGTTTTAAAACAGTGTTAAGCCACCACACCAAACTTTCTAGCATGCAAAACTATCCCATTTTCATAAAGCCAAATTAACAGCTGACTGACTGTATGCCTCTTCTTAACACACAATGACTTTGGGAGTCACAAATGTTTTTTTTTTTTTTTTTCCCAAGACAGAGTTTCGCTCTTGCTGCCCAGGCTGGAGTGCAAGGGCATGATCTCGGCTCACTGCAACCTCTGCCTCCCAGATTCAAGTGATTCTCCTGCCTCAGCCTCCCAAGCAGCTGGGATTACAGGTGTGCACCACCACGCTCGGCTAATTTTGTATTTTTAGTAGAGACGGGGTTTCACCATGTTGGTCAGGCCAGTCTCAAACTCCTGACCTCAAGTGATCCATCCACCTCAGCCTCCCAAAGGGCTGGGATTACAGGCATGAGCCACTGCACCCAGGCATCACAAATGTTTTTAAGTCCACACTTTCCATCTACAGTCTCTGAGGTATTAAGCAAGTCACAAACCCCTCTGAGCTTCAGTGTTCTTATTTGTAAACTTGGGATAAGACTCACTTAACAGGTAGTCATTGAATGCCTGATATATGCCATTCATTATTATAGGTGATTGGGATACAGAAGTGAAAAATACAAATAAAAATTCAAGCCACTATGAAACTTTGATTTTTTTGCTCCTCAAGATTGTTTGGAGGAGTACAAAAGAGAACAAAACAAACATAACATTATTAGTGCATACTAGGTACTCAACCGTAGGTCCTCCAGCTAATCCCCCTCACTCAGTTTTGTTTCACTGTAATAAGTGCTGTGGAGAGAGGGAGAAAATGTAATGAGTCACTTCTGAACTGACTTTAAAAATTGAAAACACAAACCTCATTTAGGCCAATTTTTTTTCAAACTCGAAATTTTCTGTGTTCACTATTATCCTCAAATACCTAACTTCTTACCTAGTATTTAGAATAATTACTATAAAAACAAGCAAACAGATCAATTCGGTTTATAAGAAAATGAAAAAACATTCTTTAAGATAGAAAACATGTAGAAGTTCATTTCCTACAGTCCTATATATGGTATTTCCCAGAATGACCTGCCCGGAAGTGAAATAGACGGAGAAGGAAGCAGGAAAGGGGTATACTGGTCTCTCTCTAAACACATTTTCAAAAAGGGACACCGTCTCAATAATTTCTAAATTAATATGTTTACAAAATGGTGTTTGGAACTACTACGAACAAATGAAGAAAGATAGAGGGAGTGTGAAAAACATTGCATAGCGGGAAGACAGGGTAGACAAATGGTGCAGCATTCCTCCCCACCAATGCAACAGGTCTTGCCCAACCCTGCAGACATAACCACTATGCCCTCCCTCCAGGGAAACTACCTCTGATTTTAGAGCCCTGCACGTCTCTAACCCAGCCCACAGTCACTAACGGGTGAAGGATAATGGCTCTACACCATGACCACATTTTTCCCATCAGTCTTACTCTCACATCACTTGTTTACCTTGCAAATCATCCACTATTGCGAACTAAGTGGCTATAAGCCAATCTAGTAATGATCAACTAGTAGGCTTTTTGAGAGATATCAATTGCCTGTAAAAATCAGATGTTCTTCATTTGTGTGTCCTCTCAGAATATTTTTAAATGCAAAAAAATAAGATGCATAGGGAATAAAAAGGAAGCCAAACAGTTTGAAATACAATTGTTGAAAAAGTTTTAAATATTTGTGATATAAAAATACATAGAATTCTCTACAAATAAATTAAAAATAGACCTACTAATGGGTCTACCACAATTATAATTTCAAATACTGATGATATTAAATGACATGCTATCTATATGTGTCATGAAAATAAATGTAATATCTGTTAATTACATGGGAAAGCTAATAATACCAGGGTATATTGCCTATACTAATAATTGAAAGAAATTCTATATTTCAGCTCGAGTTAGTGAAAATAGAAATGTAATTCTTTGTCACATCCAAGAATATGAACTCTTTGGATTCTACGTATGCAAAGGGTCCATAGACTGCAGGTTAAGAAACCAGATTAGAGGCAGGCGATGGCTCTAAATCTCTCTACAACCTCACTACCAGGTAACAAAGGAGGTACACGTCTGACAGAATCCTGTCATTTAAGTAACAGGCAAGCCCAAAACCATATGCATCCTGTTCTTTAAACCTGATGAAATCTGAGCCCTCTTTCTTTTTAAAGCCTGATAGTACCTTGCAGGAAAGACTTACCCAAGCCAAATGTGCCAAATTCTAACACCACAATTGAATCCTCAAGTAGAGTCAGACATCCAAGAATCCTTCAAATTAGTGACTGAGGACAGAACATCTCGGGAATCATGCGCAGGCACTCTTCAGGGCTGCTGGACACAGCTGTACTCGTTGAGCACTGCATAACCCTGTAACCAAATGCAGCACCCCTGTTGTCATTGCTAAGGGTACAGACAGTCCTAAGGGTGTAGACATCCTCAGGGTATAGCTGGGCTCTCATCCTTCTACCTTGTTCCAAGAGGCAATGCTCAAAATATCTAACATCACAAATAGCACAGACTACCCAATCAGAATGGATGCTGACTATAAACAAGTGCAGTCATGTACTGCATAATGCCATTTTGCTCAACAATGGACCACATATATGACAGTGGTCCCGTAAGATTATCATAGAGCTGAGAAGTTCCTGTCACCTAGTGACAGCACAGCTGTTGTAAGTTATAGCCATTGTACTAGCATAGCACAACACATCACTCACATGTTTGTGGTGATGCTGGAATAAACAAACCTATTGTGCTGCCAGTCATATAAAGGCCTATCTCATACAAGTATAAACAGCACATAATATTTGATAATAAACAACTATGTTACTGGCTTATGTATTCATCATAATATACTTTGCACTCCTTCTAGATACATTATATAATATTCTATATATTATATAACATAATATATCTAGAAGGAGTATAAAGTATATTTTATATATAATGTAAAATATATATATAAAAGTTTAGGAGTATAAAGTATGTTACACATATATTATATAATTTATGTAATAGAATATATATATTTTGAGACAGTTTCACTCTTGTTGCCCATTTATATAATAAAGTATATTTTATATATTACATATTTTTTATATATATATATATATATATTTTTTTTTTTTTTTGAGACAGAGTTTCACTCTTGTTGCCCAGGCTGGAGTGCAATGGCGTGATCTCGGCTCACTGCAACCTCTGCCTCCTGTGTTCAAGCGATTCTCCTGTCTCAGCCTCCTGAGTAGCTGGAATTACAGGAGCCTGCCACCACACCTGGCTAATTTTTTGTATTTTTAGTAGAGACGGGGTTTCACCACGTTGGCCAGGCTGGTCTCAAACTCCTGACTTCAGGTGATCCAACTGCCTCGGCCTCCCAAAGTGTTGCAATTACAGGCGTGAGCGACCACGCCTGGCTACCTTCTACACATTTTAAAAAATTAATTGTAAAATAGCCTTAGGCAGATCCTTCAGGAGGTATTCCAGAAGAAGGCATTGTTATCATAGGAAATAACAGCTCCATGTATGTTATTGTCCCTGAAGACCTTCCAGTGGGACAAGATGGGAGATGGAAAACAGTGATATTGATGATCCTGACCCTGTGTAGACCTAGGCTAATGTGTGTGTTTGTGTCTTCATTCTTAATTTTAAAAGTTTAAAAAATAAAAAGAATTTTTATGGAAAAATGCTTATAGCATAAGGATATGAAGAAAATACTTTTGTAAAGCTGTACGATGTGTTTGTGTTTTGAGCCATGTGTTATTACAGAAGAGTCAAAAACTTTAAAAAATTTTAAAGTTGTATGAAGTAAAAATGTTATAATAAGCTAAATTTATTATTGAAAAAAGAAAAATAATTTTTATCAATTTAGTATAGCTTGAGTGTTTAAAAAGTCCGCGGTAGCATGCAGTAATATCCTAGACCTTCACGTTCACTCACTGTTCACATTCATTCACGGACTCACCCAGAGCGACTTTCAGTCCTGCAAGCTCCATTTATGGTAAGTGCCCAATTCTGGTGTGCCACTTTTAATCTTTTATGCCAGCTTTTCACTGTACCTTTCTATGTTTACATTTGTTCAGATGCACAGGTACTTATCCCTGTGTTTTCATTGCCTACAGCATTCAGTTACAGCAGCACGCTGTATAGGTTTGTAACCTAAGAACAATAGGTTCTACTATAAAGCCTAGGTGTGCAGTAGGCTATCCCATCTAGGTTTGTATAAGTACACTAAATAATGTCTGAAAGGACAATGATTTGCAAAAGACAAACGTTTGCAAAAGACAAAATTACCTAATGACAGATTTCTCAGAATGTATCCCTGTCATTAAGCAGCACGTGACTATGACATAGTCCTATGTCCTAGCCGAATTTCAAACTTGTCTTACTCATGTAAGGGTGGGGGTATCTTCTAGGGCATCCCCATATCTTGACCACTAAATTTCACCAATGAAAGTCCATTTCCAATCTATCATGTATTCATTAATAAAGCCTGTAGTGTTGATCAGACATCAACTTAAGTAAAACAGTCATTTATAGTAACCATTTCTGAAGTGTGGCCTCTTGATTAAATTCTGGTTAATTACTTCTGAAGGGTATAGTGCAGCAACTGTATTTTGCATATGGATTAAAATGAACACAAATGCAAATATATATCACACAAACTATACTAAAAGTCTTTCTAAAGAATTATGAACCAGCCGGATGCGGTGGCTCACACCTGTAATCCGAGCACTTTGGGAGGCTGAGGCAGATGGATCACCTGAGGTTAAAAGTTCGAGACCAGCCTGGCCAATATGGTGAAACCTCATCTCTACTAACAATACAAAAATTAGCCAGGCATGGTGGCGGGCTCCTGTAATCCCAGCTACTCAGGAGGCTGAGGCAGACGAATCACTTGAACCTGGGAGGTGGAGGTTGCAGTGAGCCGAGATCCTGCCATTGCACTCCAGCCTGGGCAACAGAGCAAAAACTCCATCTCAAAAAAAAAAAAAAAAAGAATTACAAACCAGATACTCAATTATCACTACTTTAATAAAACAATCTATCAGGTTTTTAATATGACAAACTATCTTTGAAGAAAAAAAAAAAAACTCTTACATTTATCATTGGAAAGAATTCAAAGAAAACTTTATTTTTGAGTTTGGGTGCTGCATTTTCCCTCTATTAAACGGCATTTTACAAGTTTTGGGAAATCCCCAAACTGCCATTAAGTTTTAAAGGAATCAAATCCAGCAGGGAGAGCCTGTCATCCCCTTTACGGAGCATGAAGGGATGTAGTTTTTAAAAGCTTGTCTAGAGAGACTAGAAAAGATCAAAGTTTGGAGCATGGAAAAATTGTGATGAAAACAGACAGAGATATAGAAGAAGATAAAGTTGTTCTTTTAAAATGTCGAGTTTGAATGGGTGTGAGAGAAATAGACATTTTTACGGCACAACCTGAGAAGCAGAAAAACATGATGAGTGAGATTGAAAAGGAAGGCATTTGGGCAGAGCTAGATTTCTATCTTCCTGCTCTGATATCAAAGCAATCTCAAGCACTTAGACAGTAGTACTACATTCCACTAGGCTGCACCTAGTGAAACTGTTGTATAAAAATATCGAAGTCAGGATTATGTGAAAGAAATGTATGAAGGTAAGTACTCAGCTAGCCCAGAAGTCAAAAAATAGCCCAAACAAAACTCTCAAACAACAGTGTAAAAGTTAGAAAGAGAAAACGGCAGCTATAAAAAACAGAGATGTACACTAAACTAATTCTGATAAAAAAAAAATTGCAAATAAACAATGATATTTCTAATAGCAGATTTACTGAATCCTGACCCAAACAAAGACAACTAAAATTGCCAAGGACTCAATAAACGGTCATGACAATAGTTGAAAACACCATTTTCTTTTCTTCTGGGATGCAGCTTGACTATGTTTCCCAGCACCCTTTGAGGTACTGTGGGCCAAGTGACTGAGCTCTGAACAATCAACTGTGGATGAAAATGACCCTCACCCCAAATCTGACCCACACAAACCATTCGTGCACACCTCCACAGTTTTTCTTTCATCTTCTACAAGCTTAATGGTTGGAGAAGATTTTGAGGACCTGCAGAAAAGTTGGAGCACAAGGAACCTGGTTTCTGAAAACAATACATAGAACAAAAGCAATGCGCAAAAAATATGGTTACCCATGAACGGGGGGACTGTGAGCAACCCTTTGCTCACTTTCTTTCAATTTCCTGTACTCCTTTACATTTTTATAATAAGCAAACACTAAGAATATTTTTAATATTTTTCATTTCCTTTTAACTTCCTCTACTTCTCTAAATTTATATAATAAGCAAATGTTAAAAAATATTTTTGTTTTATGATCTAGTAAGTTAATATATTTAAAAAAGCAAAAATGTTAACTTTCTAAAAGTAAAATGATTCCTACTTTCTTTTAATAATTCTAGAAGGAGGGCTGGGAATGCTCTCAGCATTCAATAAATGTAATAAGAAAGAATGAATAGTGTATTAGTTCGTGCTTACACTGCTACAAAGAAATACCTGAGACTGCGTAATTATAAAGAAAAGAGGTTTCATTGGCTCACGGTTCTGCAGGTTGTATAGGAAGCATACTGGATTCTGCTTCAGGGGAGGCTTCAGGGAGCTTTTAGTCACGGTGTAAGGCAAAGCGAGATCAGGCATCTTACTTAGTGGGAGCAGGACTGAGAGAGAGGGGAGAGGTGCCACACGCTTTTAAACAATCAGATCTCACAATAACACATTCACTGACTATCACGAGAACAGCACCAAGCGGGTGGTGCTAAGCCATTCATGAAGGACCACCCCATGATCCGATCACATCCCACCAGGCCCCATGTCCAACACTGGGGATTATAATTTGACATGAGATTTGGGCAGGACACAGATCCAAACCATATCAAATATTTTCTGATACCCTCAACATTTTGCTTATTTGTCAAAGCTTCTCTTAAAATGTGACAACCTCAACTAAAATGCTTGAGACAAAAAAAAAAAAAAAAAATACTGCATACATTCTCCTCATAGTGTAAAGCACCCTGTGCCTACCATCCTTACTGTATGTAGAAAACATCCATGGCTGTTTTCCACAAACATAATCAAAGATAGAATTTGAGATTTTTTTTGGTTTTTAGAAGGAACATTGCACTGTTGGCTTATATTGATCTTATAATCAACTAAAATCCTCAAGTCTTTTTCACATAATTTGCTTTCAAGCCTGATTTACCTCATTCTGCACTTGAACAATTGGTTTTATTTACCTCCGAATGCTGGACTTTAAATTGATCCTTGTTAGGCTTTATCTTATTTGTTTTGGTCCATTAGTAGATTCCATTGAGATGCCCTTGAATTCCTGATTCTGCAATGTTGCGTATTACCTCTTTCTCTGAATATGATAATGTTATTACCTCCTAAGTCTCCAAAGTTAAAGACACAACTGTTAAATGAGTATGATAAAATTAATGATTCAGATAATACCCTAGTACCTGGCATCAAGGAGTCAACTGAAGCCTACTCGCCAATGAGCCACCAAGTCACCAACTGCACCATCCACACTGGACACTACCCACTGGTGGGATGGAAGCTCCAAATACACTTTCTACTCTATATAGGAAGACTCAAGACTCAGCTTCCTAATCAAAAACTGATGTTTGCATCAACAGGTGCTTTGCCCATTTTTTTCGTTACAAACTATGAATTTCATTTTTAGAAAATCTATTGTCTCCCTTGATCTGGATTTCTGTTTACCTCATCTGTTTGTGGAATTATTGCTACCAGTCTACTAAAAGGTTGAAACCTACATTATTCAGGGTAGGGAGGCTAATGGGTCTCTGACCTAATGTTCCATCCCTTCACTTTTATCTACCCTAAGATGAATCAGTGACATGCTCTTAAAGTTTTTGACATTCTCATGCTTTCAACCAGTTCTTCCTACTGGCCAGGATATGGCAGTTTCCCTTATTGCTTCCTCTACCCCATGGAAAAAATAGTCAGCAAAGCTAAGTTAAAAAACTGTGGGAAGTTACAGTTTACAGAAAAAAACATTTAGGAGATGTCTGAATAATTGGCATCTCATTTTACTCATATTTCTTATTTATCACTTTGGAAATCTCTTCCAGTAAGGCCTCATTCAAATTCTCTATTTCTTCTGGGCATATCTATATTATACTCCTACATGTCATGATTCCAGGAATGCAGAACCTCACCAGATGGGTGGTGGCAAAATGGAAGAAGACATTCACAATTATGAGCAGCTCTAGTATAATATAGAGAACAACCAACCATCTTGGTTTGCCTGGGACTTGCAGGGACTTTTAGGACATAGGACTTCCAGTGCTAAAAGTGGGAAAGACATGTGCAAATTCAGATGAGTTGGTCACTTTAAAATGGTAAACATCCTGTAATCCCAGCATTTTGGGAAGCCAAGGTGGGTTGATCATCTGAGGTCCGGAGTTCGAGACTAGCCTGGCCAACATGGTGAAACCCCATCTCTACTAAAAACACAAAAATTACCCAGGTGTGGTGGCACATGCCTGTAACCCCAGCTACTCTGGAGGCTGAGGCAGGAGAATCACTTGAACCTGAGAGACAGAGGTTGCAGTGAACCAAGATCACACCACTACACTCCAGCCGGAGTAACAGAGTGAGACTCTGTCTCAAAAATAATAATAATAATAAAACAGTAAACAAATGCAGTATCTACCTTGAAAATCACTAAAAGTTTTCTCTAAATTTATATTTCCTGAGTTTCACATAGAAGTGTATTTCTCTGTGATTTTGCCTTAAAACCACCATAGGAAACAGAATATAGTGCCTGACTAAATGATGGGAAAGGAGTATCTACAAATACTTATTTTAAACTTACCTAATAATCTTTCTCCCCTCCTTCTTAATCTCTGTGAGATATAGGTATTAAGACTGAGTGGCCCTTAAAATTTTTTATCAAATTAATCTACTTCTTTCTGTCTCCACAAGCACCACCCTACTTCCGGCCATGATCAATGAACACTTGCCTAGATTTATTTCAACCACCTTTTACTCATACTTTTTCAAGATATATATATAATGGACACTTGGTTTTCATTTTTGCCTTTGTTTTGTGTCTAATTTTCAATCCATTATGAATGAGCACTTTTGTAACGTACAATGAAAACATGTTATTTGGAAACTAATCACGCACTTGGTTGTACAACAATGCCAAACTTGCCGTAAAAGTTTCTAAAGGCTTCTTCTCAGTTTCTGTACTTACTTCATCATGGGCCAGTAATAAATAGTCTGTTGGCCAATAGCCATCTATGGCTCACACTCTGAATAACGCTGTTCTAATAGATATCATCACTTCCACTCTGTCCCCTATTCTTCCTATCAAAAACATCTAGAATGATCTTTTAAAATGTAAATTAAATTATATCAGCCCTCAGCCTATAAAATAACTGAAGAAGAGGGGGATGTTAGTAACATAAACTCTGGACTGAACTCGAGCCAGACTGCCAGGACTTAAATCTCTGCTCTACAACTGACTAGAGCTGTGTGACCCTGGGCAAGCCACCAAATAGCTATGTGCCCCAGATTCCTCATCTAAAAACTGAGATAATAGCATTTACTCCATAGGGCTACTGTAAGGATTAAACACATACATTTCTATAAAGTGATTAGAACAATGTCTAGTACATACTAAGCATGTATGCTGCTTCTACGGTTATTTATTATTAGCATGGCTGTTAACATCCTACCTTTATAAATGTTACAACCTACAAGTTACTCCCTCTCTCTCCTGCCTCATCTAAACAACAAAGTGTCAAGCCAGCTCCTATCACGCAATAAAAGAGCGATACATTGAAGACCATTTGTGGTAGATCAGATCATCGTTCAGCAAATATTCACTCCCTTTTCTCTACCTCCCTGGGAGACTTCGCACTTGGTCATGTGATTTATTTAGCCGTTGGGACATTAGCAAGCATGATGTACCCAGAGGCTGCTGCAGCTGGGCTTCTGCCACCACCATAAGAAGAACAAGTCCTAGGCAGTCCACTGGCTCCAGAATATTGAGAGCAGCATGGATCACAACTCAATGGAGCCTGCAGCCAGCACCCAAGCCCAGGCAGCCCCAGCTGAGCTCAGCAGAGCAGCTCTGGCCAATGACTGTGTCCCTGAAATTGTGTGGTGGTTTTTTTTGTTGCTGTTGTTGTTACACAGCAAAAGCTAACTGTTCACAGTATCCCACCTCTGTTCTTTATTTTAAATTCTTCCCTGCTTATATATGTGCTATGGTATATTCTGGAGAATTAGCATACTAGAAAAACTGCCTATGTATGGCTGCTAGCCCATTCCATGATTTGAAAATCTTGGGAAACTCCTTTTATGCTTTGAGCACTTTACTTCTGCCTGTATGTACACATATAATTATATACATATAATGTATGATTATACATACAGGTAGAAGTGCTCTCCTATTGGAGACTTACGTAAAGTCAATCCAGAAGCACGGAATTTAGAGGTAGTCCCCTAATTTTCCATTATCTAAGTACTGTAAACTCAGGCTGATCTTTATAAGCTGAGTGAGGAATATAAGAAATCATGCCAGGAGACCGTTTTTTTATAAGCATAAAAGGAAAAATTAAAATTGTTACCATTTCTGTTTCTTTCCTCCTAGACAATATAAGACAGAAACTAAATAACCATAGACATCTTAGATCAAATCTAAAATTAATTCTAACACATGCTAGTGACAGTCTAAAACTGCCCACTAATTTTCCATGAGATTAATGTTTGCTGTAATATTCAAATATTGACTTTATATCTCCTGGAATTTTCAAAAATAAATATGTACTCTTGCTCATATCACAGAATTGTAAAACATTTTGGTCTGCATTTTCCTGCAAGGATGTAGCAAAATGGTTACAGTAATGGTTTCCTAGGCTCCTGCAAACTATTCATCTGGATGTATGTAAATCTGGGTCTGGATGACTACAGTGTGTACATCATTAGCCAATTAATAGGTTTTATATATGTTATTGTATGTCAACTGCAAAGGACTTTACTTACTATAAAAGCTTAGGCTATCACTTCAAACTTATTCCCACATGTCAAATAAATAACGATTTGGGAAAACATTTTGAAGTTTGAACTGAGGTAGAAGCTAATGATAGAATGGCTCAATATGGACCCTGTTACTATTTTTCAACCAGGAAATATCCTGTTACTTTAGCCACTGCTTTTTCACCTTGTAAAAATAATGGCAAATTACACAGGACTTGCCCTTGGAGGCAGCAAATTGAGGGTTGGGCTACTTGAAATTAATACTCCTCACTGTTGTAATTCATTGACCTGTATGAAATGAACGCTACAATGGTTTTTTAATCTACACCTTAAAGGATTTTTTCCGTTTGGCTTTTGGCCTTGACTAAGGTTCACTGGATTTATGTTTGCTTTGTAAAATATACAAAAAATTACTGCACGAAGGTCATCATTGGGTTAGTGGTATAACAACTGTATTGCAACCTATTCAACAATCCATAGCTAAAAAGAACTCAGTTCTCCATCCCCCTGAAAGTACATGTCAGTTCTATTTCTCCAATTCTGCAAAACCTAAAACAAGAACATAGTGGAGGTCTGCATCAAAACCCCACTGGAAAAAGTACAGTAAGTCTGGAAGCAACTGGTGCCGCTACATAAAAGGCTACCAATAAAAGAAAAAGCCGTGGGGATCAAAGCATCATAGCTCTTAGTCTGGCAAGCAATCCAATTGATTCTGCATATCAGCTTCTACAGCAAGTGAGTTTCCCGGGTTCTCATGCCTGTCTTAGGGGAAAAAGAAGTTATTAGGAGTAATGGTTTACAAAAAGTCTGCATCTAAATCTTTCATAAAACATTGGAAAGTTTATATCATCCATCTTGCCTCCTCTAAGCATAAATCAGAGGTGAATAAGGAAATTATGGGAGAGCGATAAAGCTAGTAATGGAATTTACATATTTTTAAGGACATATTTTGTCAGAAAAAGAAAATGTTCATGATGGAAGTCTTCTCTCCACAAACACACATAAGGTTGAAATGGCTGATTTAAGACACATGTGACAAGGCTTTCTAGCATGCAGTGTAAAATTATCAATCAAACCCAAAGCTGCAATGACTCTTTAAAACCATTCTTACCAAATATATAGAGAGAGTGGAGGGGAGGAGGCAGACAGCAAGAGAGGTTTATTCTTAGAAAAATTGTCCCTATATCTGACAAAGGGAATATGTTGATTGGTAATTCTAAAATGAATGTTTTGTTGAGCAGTAAAAAGTGGAGTGTCAGTGAATCACTCCAGAGAAGGAGACTGAGCTGGGTTTAAAGCCACATGGAGTTGTAGTCTCAGGTTCAACATTGATTGGCTGGTAGACTTTGGGCAGATGAAGAACCTGCATTCACATGGAGTTCTACTATTCTGTAAGTGCTTCTTTTTTGTTTGTTTTTTGTTTTGTTTTGTTTTTTGGGTTTTTTTTTTTTTTGAAACGAATTCTCACTGTGTCACCCAGGCTGGGGTGCAGTGGCCCGATCTCAGCTCACTGCAAGCTCCCCTTCCTGGGTTCACGCCATTCATCCGCTTCAGCTTCCTGAGTAGCTTGGACTACAGGAGACAGCCACCATGCCCGGCTAATTCTGGTTTTGTATTTTTAGTAGGGATCGGGTTTCACCATGTTAACCAGGATGTTCTCAATCTCCTGACCTCATGATCCGCCCACCTCGGCCTCCCAAAGTGCTAGGATTACAGGTGTGAGCCACTGCGCCCAGCCAGTATTCAGTAAGTGCTTCTATATGCATTACCATGATGGATTGTACTCTTGTTCAAAATACTTGCTGCTCCTCCCTGCAGGGAACCCATTCCTCCAGGGGAGATCCTACTTTCCACTCCTTTGATGTCAGGATTAGCACGTGACTTCAAGCTGAAGCCTTAAGAGCCAGTATTTGCTTCACGATAATCTCTTTACCCAGGCATCACACGGTAATGTCCCAGATAGGAGCTGCTAGGTCAGCCTGGTCCTAAAGAGATCATCAAGGACAGCCACAGCTGACCCACCATGGGCCTGTAGCATAACCATGAAATAAACCCTGGTTGTAAATCACTGAGATTTGGGGGTAATTTGTTACTTAAGAATAGCAGCCTAAGCTGACGGTTAGAATCACACTGATAGAATTTAATTCTTAACTGAGACTCAAAGAAGTTATGTTTTCCATGCTTAAGGGCACCCAAAAAAATAAGCTAATATTCTTTCCCCTTCCTGGACTGTCTGTGATGTTACATTTTGAGCCTTCATTTCCTCATCTACATACTGAAAGAGTTGGAATAAATTATCTCTAAAGTTCCTTCTTCCACCCCTAACATTCTATGTTCATCTGATTCCTCCTTTCATAGATTCTAGCTTTGCAAAAATTGCTTGGGTAACATGTGTTACTGTTAGTAGTTATATTAGATATATTCTCTTGGACAAGATCCAAAATATTTGCATATTATACAAATTCCAAAACTATTACAGCAAAGTTCTAGAGCATACAGATTTGCACTGTTTGATACTTTACTTTGTAAATATGTTACTCAGTTTTTAATATATTTACATGCCATATTTCTGATTAAATTGCAAGATGCTTTGTAAGAAAAAGTTTTTTTCTTTCTTTTACCTTATTTCTTACCATGCCTTCGCATGTTTTAATAGGTGCTTAATAAATGTGCCTCTTAATCAATCTTTTAATTAAAAAACAGAAAACAGGCCAGACACAGTGGTTCATGCCTGTAATTCCAGAACTTTGGGAGGCTGAGGCAGGCGGATCACCTGAGGTAGGGGTTTGAGATCAGCCTGACCAACGTGGAGAAACCCTGTCTCTACTAAAAATACAAAATTAGCCAGGCGTGGTGGCACATGCCTGTAACCCCAGCTACTCAGGAGGCTGAGGCAGGAGAATCACTTGAACTTGGGAGGAAGAGGTTGCGGCGAGCCAAGACAGTGTCATTGCACTCCAGCCTGGGCAAGAAGAGTGAAACTCCATCTCAAAAAAAAAAAAATAGAAAATATTCTTGACAAAAGAATAAAACACTGATTGTAAAGATTTTAAAGACGGCAACAAATTTATTTGATATTCCTATGAAGAGGTGGGGTCTAATTCCCCTCTTGTTGAATTTGGCCGACCTTAGTGACTCACTTGTAAGCAAGATAATGCAACAAAAGTGATGTTGCGTGATTTCTGAGACTAGGTCAGAAAGAGTCCTGCAGCTGCCTCCTTGTTCATTGGAACACTCACTCTTGGAGACCAAATATAAGAAGTGCAACTATCCTAACCCACCATGCTGTGAGGAAGACCAAGCCACAGAAGGAGGCCACATGCCAGGCACTCCAGTGGACAGTTCCAGTGGAGCCTAGTTTTCAGGTCATCCCAGCCCAAAAACCAGACACATGATCGACGAAGCCTCTAGATGATTCTAGCTCTCAGCGACTAACATCACCCCCCACACCCCTATTGTTTGAGTCTTCCTAGCAGAGGTCCCAATCCCATAAAGCAGAGACAAGCAATCCTTTCTCTGCTCTGTATAAACCCCTGACCCATAATATCCACGAATATAATAAAGTAGCTGTTGTTTTATGCCACTAAATTTTGGGAGCGCTTATGCAGCAGTAGATAACTAGAGCATATGGCATCTGTAAAAGTCAGCCTAAGCCACAGCGTTAGCCCAGACAAACACAAAGAAATGTGGGCAACCACATGTTTTCCTGCTTTGTTTATTCTTATTAGGGTATAACAACCTACAGGGGTAAATACCTCCCCAGCCAGAGCAATCTGGAAGACAGGAGTATTAAAACATCAGGCAGAGATACAATCGAATTATTATCAAGCAATTGCAACATAAAAAGAGTAGGCACTGATAGAATCTCAGAGCCTATTACTTTACCATGCAATTGCAACATAACAAAAACACCAGTCACAGATGCAATCACAAAGACAAGTGGAATCAATACTGACTCTAAAATACATTACAGGCTATTTTTAAATAAATATGTAAAATCTGCTTTAAATTGATTCTAGCTCAGCGTAGCAAACTGCTATAACAAGTTTTACATACAAAGCCTAGAGAAAAGAACAGGGAGGAACAACCTGGGGCACGCACAGCTTGGAGTGGAGACATTCTTCCACTTAAACTTCTTGCTCCACGACATGTTGCTGTTCTTTATACTCAACAACAAATTTCACCTTATGGATCTCAAAAGCTCTGCTCTGGGAGAGGACCAACATGTTCAAACAATCACAGCTAGAGAGTTAAAAATAAAGCCAAGTGCTCTTTAATCTCAATTCAGTTTCCTAAGAAATCTGTACAGAGGGAGCAATAAAACGTGCTAAGATTTTTTTTGTTTGTTTGGGTTTGTTTGTTTTCAGAGCCAGGTCTCATGTTAGTTTATGTGCACTTAAGATAGGCTTAATGATATATCTATGCAGTGTACTACTCTAGGCACTATGGAGATCAAAAATATGAAAAGCATAGCCCTGGCCGGACATGGTGGCTCACGCCTTGTAATCCCAGCATTTTGGGAGGCTGAAGTGGGTGGATTGCTTGAGCCCAGGAGTTCAAAACCAGCCTGGGCAACATGACAAAACCACGTCTCTACAGAAAATATAAAAAACTAGCCAGGTGTGGTGGCGCACGCTTGTAGTCCCAGTTACACGGGAGACTGAGGTGGGAGAATCACCTGAGCCCAGGAAGTTGAGGCTGTAGTGAGCTGTGATTGTACCACTGCACTCCAGCCTGGGTGACAGAATGAGACTCTGTCTCAAACAAATTAAAAAGATAAGACAAGAAAAGCATATTCCTTGCCCTCCAAGTGTTACTGTTTTAGTGTGGGAGAGACAGGTAGGTCTAAAAGTACCAATTGTACGAAGTAGAAGGTGTTAAGAGCCGAAAGCAAGACCTATTTATAAACAGAAATGTATATCAAAAAGCTTGGATTTAGGCTGGGCACAGCGGCTCACACCTGTAATACCAGCACTTTGGGAGGCTGAGGTGTGAGGTGAGAGGCTCCCTCGAGACCAAGAGTTTGAGACCAGTCTGAACAACATAGCAAGATCCCTATATCTATTTAAAAAAAAAAACAACAACTTGAATTTGACTTGGACATTAAGTAATCTAAGTAATACCCTAATATTTTAAATCCATTACTATAAATTCATACATACATACCCCCATTTTCATACTTCCCTTCCAAAATGGCAGCCTCCTTAGACAAAAGAACTTTTGACTACATGTTTTCTTTTAAAAAATCCCTCACTATGCCCTTCAAGTATGTTGCCACATAGCAGTGCTCAATATGTATTTGTGGAATTAATGAATACAATGTATTTGATGTAAGGCCTGCCACTAGAAAGTAGCAGTTCAAGAGAATTTGGTTCTTAGTGTCCCAGGATCTTTTTGCTTACATCTGTGGCGTCTGTTGCTTTTGCTCTCATCCCACTTTTAAAAGCTGCCGATATGGTTTTAATGAAACTTGAAGTATTACCTCAAACATTTTGCATTTTGAGCTTTATCATGAATTTTGTGATAAAAAGGTTTAGTCTTGGCCGGGCGCAGTGGTTTATACCTGTAATCCCAGCACTCTGGGAGGCTGAGGCGGGCAGATCATGAGGTCAGGAGATGGAGACTATCCTGACCAACATGATGAAACCCTGTCTCTACTAAAAATACAAAAATTAGCTGGGTATGGCGGCGCGTGCCTGTAATCCCAGCTACTCAGGAGGCTGAGGCACGAGAATCACTAGAACTCAGGAGGCGGAGGTTGCAGTGAGTTGAAATGGCCCCACCGCACTCCAGCCTGGCAACAGAGCAAGATTGCATCTCCAAAAAAAAAAAAAAGAAAGAAAGAAAAGAAAAACAAAAGGTTTTGTCCTCTGGGCAAGAAAATGGCCCTTCTCTGTGAACTTGAAATCATACAATTGATAGATGATGATATATTTCACCTACAAATGACAGGAGTCCTGGCCTCGTTATTCTACCTTCTGCTAGAAAGTAGATTCCCACAGGCATAGGGTGCACGGTCTACCAGCTTTGCAAGGGTCTTTTAAATGTTTGAGATCTGATAAAAGATTTATTGACTCCAAAATATGAAAAGAAACCTGTAAAATCAAAGTAAAAAATGATTAATTAAATGCTTTTGAAGCATAAAGTTACATTACCTACATGACTGCACCTCGGCTTCTACAGTTATGCAAAAATTATATGTAATGTGGGCTATGGCTATCTTTTAATATATTTGAAAGGATATGAACTGTCAGGATACAATGGGAACAGTTCTTTGCCTCCCCAGCTGCCACTCTTTCCACTCTATTTCTCCAGCCCTACTTTTTCTCCAACACATCCCTAATTTTGTTCAGATGCTCACCCTTTCCCCCAAGCAGCCATGTGCCCAATTCTACAAATGAACCTTATTGGTGTAACGGTGAAAGGACTTTCTCTACCATTAGTTGGCTCCGAAATTGGCATACAACTCAACTCTCACCAACAAGATATGAAAAGAATTCTGCTGGGGGAAGGCGTGTTCTGGACAAAGTTTGTTTTCTCGTAAAAGAGAGGCAGTCCCTTATGTCTGAAGTCTTTTCTGGCTGAACATGATGACTGGAACTACTCCAGACATTTTGTTGAAGGCTGAGGAATACTGAGGATGGCAGAGTGAAGAGATGGAAAGAACTTGGGTCTTTGATGACATGGTCAAGCTGTTGAATCAACCTACCCTGAAGCCCACCCTACCTCGGAATTTCATGAGATTAGAACGTCCTTTCTGTTTAATCCAGTTTAATCCAGCGCTTTACAAGTCCCCTGCTATCTTAACCAAGGAGCAAAACATTCCCCTTCCTGCTTCTCTGTTATCATCTATTTTGGTCATCTTCAGCTCAGAGAAAAAAGTCTTTACTATCACTGGCTGTAAGTCACCCAGGGCAAGAATCATATTATACTGGTTCCGTGTCAGTGAGTGGTACTCATATGACTAGTGACTATCCTTCCTCATATTGCTGCAACATCTTCATTCATGACAATGGCTAGATTCAGCTCTGTGGCCGGGCTCAGTCGGTTGACATCACTGGATATAGTCTGAGGACTATTGGGAAGTCATGAATAAAAATACCTCTACTAGATTTTCACCACTAAACCCAAGTTAGTATAACACACTAAAAAAGACATTAATTCCTCCTACCTAAATAATCATTTATGAGCCCACCTGGAATTTTGACCTATGGAACTGTGTGATAATAAATGGGTGTTCTTATAAGCCACTAAGTTTGAAATAATTTGCTACATAGCATTAGAAAAGAAATAAAGTATAGTATGCATCATGTAAACATTTTAAAAACACACAAAACTGATATCATGTATGTTAGGGGATCAGCAAAGTGCACCCCCCGGGTGTATCAAGCCCATGTCTTGTTTTTTACAGCTCACAAGCTAAGATCAGTTTTTACATTTTAAAAAGTTTGTAAAAATTGAAAAAGAAGAATATACGACAGAGACTGTATGTGGTTTACAAAAACTAAAATATGTATTATTGTGCCTTTTACAGAAAACGTTTGTTGACCCTGCTGCATACTATATACTATAGTTTCAGGATGCTGGCTGTGCTGAATGTCTTACACTTGTCCCCTCTGGGTCCATTTCCCAACTTCCTCCTTGCCCAGGAGATTGGACTGTATGGACTCCATTAGCGGCCTTCTGGCTCCTGGTTGGGTGTGGCCAGTGGGGGCAGGGCCAGGAGACTAAAGGACAGAGGAGAATGAGACTGGGGTGTTGATTTGCCAGCTCCGTCCCTGCAGGGCTGCCATAGGCAGGTTGCATCCCTCAACCAAAGGACACTGATCCTATGGAGGCTGCCCACTCTGTGCCATTGTCTCCTCCGGAATCCAATAACTCTTCTCTCCCTTCTCCCCTTTAGACCCAGGGGTATTAGCACTCAGATACCCACTGCAATTTCCCTACATTCTGCCCACACCTGTGTCAATGGCACTTTTAATGAACACCCCTCCAAATTATTCATCTCAAATGTGACATCTGCTCCCCGCCAGGATCCTGACTGAAACACCCACAAAATTAATTATAGTGGTTACTTTGGGTGAGAGAGGAAAAAGAACAAGGGATGAGAAACAGAAAGCTTCAACTTGAACTTTAATGCTGGCTCTCTTTCATTTATGGAAGGAGTAGAAACAAATATGACAAACTCTTAATAATGGCTGATTCTGGATGGCAGAAACAAAGATCTATCTGATTTGTTCAGGCATATATATATGTGTGTGTATATATATATACACATATATATATATATATTTTTGTTTGTTTTACTCTCTCAAAATTAAGGGACTTTCCCAGCCACACTGATTACTGCTTAAGACTATCACAATCATCTATCTATTAATAAATTCAAATCATACAGTCTGCCTGAGCAGCCCCAGTCTTGCCTGATTGGCAGGTGAATCTCCTAACTAGTTGCTTTCTTATCACAACTTGCAACACCCAAATTCCCACTGGCCTTTATGCTCATCACCACCCGAGGCACCAAGCCACAAAAGCAACGCAGCCCGGCAGCCTGGAGGTCAGCTCTTCTCCCAGATGTGCTGTTCTGGGCTCCCCCTCTTCCCCGGACCTCCTTTAGTGGGCTCTCTGTGCTGTTTTCGGAATGAAGTAATAAACCTTCACTGCCAGTACTTGTAAAATGTTCTGGCTTTATGGGACAGCATCTCCTGCTGCTTTGGGCACAAGTCCAGTTTAGCAAAGAATCTGGAAGGAGAGCAAAAAGATGGTTTTCTAACCATTGCGCTAGGATGCTAGAAAAGAAAAATTAGATTCATGGCAAAAAAAAAAAAAAAAAAAAGGGCTTATCTTCAGGACAAATACAAAAAATAGGACTAGTAGCCTGGATCCGACTAAATGAAGTTATAAACATGAAATCCTTGGATTAATCATGAAAGCTTTACATGTGTTAGAAGACACTCCCCTGACACAAACATCCACAAAAGGCTATGTCATCACGACACCCAAGAAGATGAAATACCTGTTCGTCACCTCATAGTCGTCCTTTCCTTTATATAATCTCCTCTGCTCATCTGAATTCTGATTTTTAGGGAAGTGCCTTCTGTGAGTTATGTATGCTCAGTGGTTTTACGTGTACTTCATTTTTTACCAGCTGTGACAAGATTTTTAATCTTCATACAAGAGAAAACCAAGCCCGTGCAAGAACAACCTGTCGGGAATATTTACAACCTTGTAGTTAACTCTCTCCTGAGTGTGATTTAATCAGCAAGGTGCTGCTGACAGTGTGTAATAGAACATTGTAAAAGCTACAGGTTAATACCTCCGAGGGTGCCAAAGGAGATGCCATAAAGGATATGGTAGTGAAATGAAAAAATGATTATTATTTAGCATTTATTAATCCTAGGTGGTATGCTAAACTCTAAAGAACATAGCTTAGACAGAAGCAGATTGCCTCTAAAGTTCTGTGCTTTCCTCAACAAAAATGGAAGAGACTCTTACAACATTACCTCTAAGTGATAACATGAAGTAGAAACAGTTTGAATCCATGGACAATGGCAGAAAAATACCAAAATAAAAGCCAAAAGGATTTTGGATGTTTATGGTCTCCAATCACAATCTGCTTTCATACACAGCACAGTTTTGTGTATCTACCAGGAGTTGATGAACTACAGCCTATGGGTTCACCACCTGTTTTTGTAAAGTTTCATTGGAACACAGCCACATCCATTTGTCTACATATTGTCTATGGCTGCTTTTGTTCTACAACAAGAGTTGAGGACTTATGACAGAGGCCATATGGCCAGCAAAGCCAAAATATTACTATTTGGCCCTTTGTAGAAAAGGTTTACTGACCCCTGTTTGAAT
Source organism: Chlorocebus sabaeus (assembly GCF_047675955.1). Lineage (NCBI taxonomy): Eukaryota > Metazoa > Chordata > Mammalia > Primates > Cercopithecidae > Chlorocebus > Chlorocebus sabaeus. The sequence continues at coordinate 68,511,903 of NC_132918.1, forward strand.
GGGAGAAAACATGATCTAGACTTATGGTTGTCTCAATAGAGTTACTTATCAATGTATTAATTTACAAGTATTCATTCAAAATTAAAATTCAATTTAGCTCTATGAGACATATATAAAATGCCTATGCTTTTGCATAGTATAGGAATACATATACCACAGTGAAAGTTAACACATCACTTTTCTAGAGCAAAAGCACTTTACCTTGATGGAACTACAGGAGATTCCCACAGAACGAACTAGTTTCCCTGGCTAGATCTTTACCTTTGAAAAGGCCAGAGATCTGGAGGGTTGAATGGAAGGTAAGATTCCACTAGGTATCATTCTATGTAGGATAATTGGTCCATGGTTTAATTTCTAGAACCACTCTAAATTAGATTTTTAAACTATTTGGAGCATTAAGACATTTATTGGTTTTATGTCATAGCCCACAAATTCTTGAGGAAAAAAAAAACAGTTGCAATCCACTTCCTGATTCTGTGGTTACAGTATGTTTTAGCCACACAGTCAACAGTGTGATAAAATCAAATGTCATGTGTTTATTCAGAGACCATAAAATGGCTTTCTTGATATGAAAGTAAATATTGTTTGAAAACTTCTAGCCTGAAGGATTGCTTTTTAAGTCTTCTTTGAAGAACTCTTTTTAGCACTCTCCAACAAATGTGGACATCAGAAAACTCCTCATTCATCTGAACAGACCAAGAATAGAGTTTAAATCTTCCAGATGCATAGAAAGAACATAAATAGCAGTTTTCCAGCACATAGGTGGTGATTTAAATGGATGCTATATTTCATTCCTCAGGAATTGAACTCTATGACTTAATCTTACCTGCTTAACATCCAAAGATCTGTGTTAGGGTTTTGGTAGCTTACATATGCTCCCTGTGACAACTGAGTAATATTACAACATCATACAGTTTAAAGAGGGGAAAACATTCAAAACCTTTCAAGCCCAATTACTTCATGAAACTATTTTAAAAATCACACTGAATCAAATTGCTGTATTTCCAAGTATCTTTTTATTTTACAATAATTTTAAAGGATTTATTTGAATTACTTATATCCTTTACCTGCTGTAACTCTGAACCAAAACACTTTTCACAAAGAATGATGAGGAAAATATCCAGGCTTATTCAGAGAACTGAGAATGGATATTCTTAAGCAGAATCAAAACTATCCTTAAACAGAGGGGACTGGGCTTGAGTTCCAGCCCCGGCCTAGGTAACTAATCAGATGAATGTGAATGACCTTGATCAGTTCACTTTCTTTAGTTTTATTTTCCTCATCTCTAAAAGAAAGTAATTTAAATCAAATTCCCAGAGTACTTCTAGTCCTAAATACAATGATGACTAAAGCTTGGCATATATCATAGTTCTCAATATAATTACGTCTAACCTTCTTCCAACCTCATTCTGTTACATGACAAAATGCCAGGGAGGGGTGGAGAATCACAGTACACCAAACAGGAATTTTATTCTCCGCTTCCAATTTGGAAGGGGTCATCACAATACTGCTAAGCCACAGAGAAAGCATTTTCTTTGCCCCTCTTTCAGCACTTCATATAAGATTAGGCATAAGTTCAGTCTTGGTTTCTCTGACTGTATTATTTAAAAGAGTAGAAAAAATGATTTATAAAAATAATTTAGGACAATCTAGAGTTTTATGGATCAACATACTGGCACATTGCAAAAATAGCTTTAATTACCTAAAGTATGATGTCCAGAGAGCTTTATAATTTGTTCTTTAAAAAGGATGTGGAACCATTGGAACTCTCAGCTATTGCTGATGGAAATACGGTCCCATTTTGGAAAGATGTTTGGCAGTTTCTTATAAAGTTAAACATACACCCATCCTATGACTCAGACAGAATATGGCTATTAGAGGTTCACAAAAATATAATACGAAAGTAAACTACAGTACAGCGCTTCAAATAAAATTTCACAAGGATTCTGAATTTCTTGAAGTAACATGAAGTATCAAATTATGACAGTGTCACAAATTTACATATCAAGATCCTTCTAAAAAGAACCCAATCAGCAATCTTTTAGAACAATAATTAGGAAGAATCAAGAATGTGAGAAAATGGATTGATAAACCAAATATTTTAAAGACCAGGTTGGGAAACTTAGGATAACTTAAAACATTCAATGTTTTCTGATATCTAGAAGGACTATCCAAGCAAAAAGAAAACAATTAAGCAGACTTATCTATTCTTTTATATGATGAAAAGTCCTCCAGGAGGTAAGGGGTCCCAGGGAGGAGCTGATGGTGTAAGAAGTAATTAAAAGCAATGAAGCACAAACTGCATACTGGTTATTTTCCAGGATTTGTTATTTAACTTTACCTTTGAGCATTAAAGGAAACAAAGAAAATAGTAATATCCCTGGGCAACAATAATTTCCTACTTTTCAGTAATCTTATGCAGAATAATAAACACAAGGAGGGGTAAGCTTTAATGAGAATGCAAAGATGTTTGACAATTTCTCAGATCCACCAACAACAGCAGTGCCGGGTAAAAAACACAGACAACGTCCAAACATTTTAAGCCTCAGTTACCAATTTTACATGAAATAAATTCCAAACTCTTCACCTAGCTTACAAAGCCCAATGTGACTTGGCTTTTGTTCCCTTTTCTCCTCATCTTTGTGCCTTCCTCCTCCTCACCCACTATGTTCCAATTTGTTCCTAGAACTTCCTCTGCTTGGTCCAGCTCCCAGGTTGCACCCAGCCTGCCCTCTGCCTGCAGAGCCCTTTTCCTTATCTCAGCTTGACATTTCTGTTTTTCAGCCTTCAGATTCCTGGAGTGGCCCCTCTCATCTCCCAATCTCAAGAAGCCCCTTATCTACATAAATTTCATAATTTTTTTTCCTTTTTTAAATTTGCTTGTTTTCTCTCTACACTGGCTAGAATGTAAGCTCCAGGAATGTGAGTAACTGGTCTCTTTTGTGCTTGGCACTTTGAAAGAAAACATTATTCTGACATTTGTAAAAATGGCAAGGAAGACTTTTTTCAATATTACTGCAATAGGGGTTTGCAATAAGGCAGAGAGATGGAACCCAACTCCAAATACAGCAAGGACAAGTGGGGATTTGTAACCAAAGACCAGGGTAAGGTCAGTGGATGGGCAATTACTGAGAGGAGACACCAAGGGTAGGAGGATTCTTGCTAAGCTAACCTAACAGGATTTGTGTTGAAGGCAGGCCACAATAGTCAGATATCAAAGGTTGAGGGACGACTTAGGATTCTTTGGCATGACTGGCCTGGGCAGGCCACAGAGAGGACAGTGCCAAGGTTGAGTTTGGTCAAGAAGAGGGCTGAAAGAAGCCTAACTAAAGTCTGGTCAAGAGGAGGGTCTTTGTCAGCATATGGGAAGCTCTCGAAGAATACTGACCAATTGGGGCTGGGCACAGTGGTTCACACCTGTAATCCCAGCACTTTGGGAGACCAAGGCAGGCAGATCACTTGAGGTTAAGAGTTCAAGACCAGCCTGGCCAACATGGTGAAATCCCCATCTCTACTAAAAATACAAAAAGTAGCTGGGCGTGGTGGCAGGCACCTGTAGTCTCAGCTACTCTGGAGGCTGAGGTGACAGAACTGCTTGAACCTGGGGGGTGGAGGCTGCAAAGAGCTGAAACCAAGCCACTGTACTCTAGCCTGGGCAACAGAGCAAGACTCTGTCTCAACAGCAAACAGCAACAACAACAAAATACTGACCAATTGAATGAATGAACAAATTCTCTCCCCCAAAATTAAAGTGATAGATTTGCTATTTAAATTTCTTAATTGCTTCACTTTTCCATTTTATCTTGCTCCCAGAAACACCAATAATAATAAGAATAAACAAGAAAATAAACTCTCTACTTTCTTTCAAGGTGAAAAGAGTAAATCTTCATAATTCATGGTACCTTTTGGCATTTATGCCTCAAAACTTTATTGAGAGTTCACTGTAATGTACTGATTGCTCTTCCAGGCATGCACAGACAAATCCAAAGAAAACATCTCTGCCTTCAAGCTCACTGTCTACCAAGTTCATTGTCACTGTCTACTGAATGATAAATACATGAAGAGATGGGCTATGGAAAAAGGAGTCCTGGTAACTGAGAGGAGTAAAAGGTAGAGAGGGAGCCCTGCCTGGCAATGAGGCAGGCAGAAGAAAGACTCAAGTGGAGAAAAATGTAGTGAGACTTTTCCAAATCAAATGCCCTATAGTAAGACTTCCACCAGAAACCCTGCCTATCTTCCACAAAATTACAAACCCTAGGATGTGGTGGGTGTGATTCAGTTTCTTAAAGGAGCCAGCAAAGGAGTGAGGTTGAGTCAAGAGTTTGTCCAGGGCTTAGACAAAGGGACAGCTGCACTTCTGGGTTATGTTTATACACTGGAAATCATTATTCTGTGGAAGAAAAACATTTAGTACAACTGTTTTAGGGGTGATGTTGATGTAAAAATAATTATAATAAATTGCATAGATGTCCATGAGGATATCACCGTAACTCTGATTAATTCAGAGGGATGAGGAAGAAAACGCGCTCCAGGTGAGGCAGCACTGCTACAAAAATGCTGATCACATGGGCTGCCAGCTCAGTGGCTCTGCAGGAGACAGGTCAAAAGAGGAGAGAGAAAAGTTGAGGCACTCCCCCCTGCTGCTGCTCTTCTGGGCATGCGCCCAGCATCACTTGCACTCTCAGTGGGATGGATGGTTAACTACAAAACTGAAAATAGTATTTGACAATACTTGTGTATTTTTAAAATTTTAATGTGTTTGTCATATTTCCCAATAAATCAAATTTTTTTTTAATTTTTAAATTTTATCTCAGGGGTACCACAACCCAAAGCTGACTGGGTGATCTGAAATTGCACCACCGGAAAGGCTGACAAAGACAAGACTAGATCAGTGTAAGAGAAGTGACATTTGGAGGCAATAATTTCCAACACATGTTCATTTAAACATTGTGCTAATTGGAAGCTCTGCTTCTTCCATGTGAAAGCAACTAATAAGCTGATGACAGCAGAATCAGGCATCAGAACCCCACAAGGAAATTACAGATGTAATAGATACCTCTGGGTGCATATAAGACTTTTAAATCTAAATTGAATCTTTATTTAGAAATCAATTTATGCGGGTAGACTCTTTGCCCAAGGGTATTTGTTTGCTACTTTATGAATGTTTCAAGCCAGCAATTTTTTCCTAGGTTTATAAATGCCTCTGACTAAATAAAATATGAGGATAAATGTGTATAATAAATATGTTTTTGACATTATCTATTTATTTGTTCATTGAAGTGTACAGACTTTATCTAAACACAGTTATCTATCAAACTATTTATTTTATGAAACAAAATTATCTATAAATGGCTATTTCCCTCTGTGCCCTCTTAAAGAACTAAAATACTGAAACTTCAATTTATCCCAGAGATTGTGAGGTCAATCTGACCCTACTTCCAAATTAGTTAAAGGCTACTCAGATTTATTTAACCACTATTACACATCACAAAATACTTTACATAATTTAAAGAAAATGAGAGAAAATTCCCTCTAAAGCCTTAACAATTGCTCCTTTTTAAACTATATTTTACATCCTGAGGAAAAAATAGGGTCATAATTCAGGCCGAATCAGCCTCTAGACATAGGCAGGTAAAGGAGGAAATGCTCCCTAAATTTGATGGAACCAGGACAGGGAACTGCCTCCGCAAGGGGTGAGCTCCAAAGCTGATGGTCAGCAATCCATACTACAGATTCCATAAGAAGAGGGTGCATTTATCTGGTTAACATGGATTCTCAAAGAATCTACAGAAGCATTTTCACGTATTGGTGAATGAGGAGGTCAAGGGGTAACAACATCATGAACCTGCGTGGTCCATCTGATTTGGGAAAATATTTCAGCAAATAGCAGGGAGAAGAGAGTCCAGACCTTAGCTAGAACAGATTTATCAGTCACTGAAATTTAGGGCAAGATTCTAGTCCCAGTAAGTTTCTATCAGGAACCAAGGAATAGACACATTGATACTAGCTAGATAAGGTTAGTGTAGAGAAACTTGGACATATAGGGATTTGATCATACCTAAGCTTAACAACCTCATTGGTAACCACTGGGAAGGGTGGGCTCCTAACTCTAGTCCCTGCCTTCACCAAGTTAAGCCCCCAAATTGCATAGGGTCATTCAAGTATGCCTCTTGCATTCCATGAAATGGTATAACATGTAGACTCTGCAAGATAAAGTGAGAAAAACTCAGCTATCAAAGAGAAAAGTAGCATGGAAATCACCAAAGCAATAGCTACATTAAACAACAAGATAATGATTAAATAGTGAATATGTTTTACTAGAATCACAAAAAAATTTGAAGTGATACAGTGTTTTAGTGCCTCTCCCACAAATGTCAAGGTTAGAAGCAGGCTTCGAACCCCACTTTCTCTTGATCATCAAGTTTCTTATTTAAGGCTCTTTTTTTCCAGCAAAATCTCCTGCTGTGCTTGAGAATTTCTTAATTACATTTTCAAGCTTTCTGCTATCATGGCAGAATTCTACAGAAAGCAATTATGAAGCTAATAAAAAGAATGAAAAACTTCTTGTATTTTCCCAAAAGCATACAACAATGCAAAGTTGTAAACACAAACTTAAATGATTTGCTCCACATTTGTCTCAGCAAATTAAAATGCCATCAACGCTTTATGAAGAAAATGTAGATAGCAAAAATAGAACATAGCAAAATAGAGACTTGGAGACTGAATTTCAATCCAAACTCACTGTGAGATTAATTGAAAGCTAAAATTTGAAAAAATCTAAGTAATTTCCAAAATTGATTGGTTTTTTTTTTATGATTTAAACTATAGTAAATGTTTGTGGTAAAAACTTTGGGAAGTGTAGAAAAATATCAAAAAGAATAAAAAATACTCAAAAGCCCAACATTCCGAGTTAGACAAAACTAACATTTGAATACACATTCGTCCAGTCTCCTTCCTAGGCATATAAATGCATTTCTCATATGGAGGAATCATAATACACTGAATTTTTTATAACCTGCTTTTTTCTTTTAATCACAGACTGTAAAAAATTCATGTCATTGAATATTCTTTAACAGCACCATTTTATTGCCTCCAAAGTATTTCAAGAACATACTATATTTTACTAAACCCCTATTGTTGAATATAGTTTGTTTACAATTTTCCCTTATTGTACGAAATGCTTTTTGTAAGTTTTCTTTTATATGTATCTTTGTTCACAACCATGACTATTTCCTTAGGTTATACTCTTAAAAGTAACATTGCTATATTTAAGGATATGCAGATTTAAATCTTTTGCTACAAATTGCCAAATTGTTTTCTAAAATGATTGTACCAGTTTATATTTACCCTCCCCTCTTTAGCAAGAGAATGTTTATTTCTAGTATTGCTAATAACATTGGCTTCTAATTATCATCAGACTGATAAAGAAAATGGTACCTATTTGTGTTTGCGTTTTCCAACTATTAGTCATGCTGTTTCTTTATGCTTATTAGCCATGTAAATTTCTTATTTCACAACAGTCTATTATATCCATTGTCCATTCTTTTACTGGGCTGCTCAATTTTTTCTTATGAGAACATCCTAGATTAAGCCTTTTTAAGATAATATATTACGGACGTTTTATACAGTTTATCGTGTTTGAATCATCTCTCTGGTGCTTTTTACATACAGAAGATTTCTCATTTCTAAATAGTTAAACCTATTTATTTTTCTTTTATACTATTTGTATGCTAGAAAGGCTTTTCCCATCTCCAAGATCATATAAATACTTACCTATATTCTCTTCTTTAAGTTCTTTAATGAGTTTCATTTTTTATATTTAGTCTATAATCCATCTGGAATTTACATTAGCATTATAAGATTCTAACTTTATTCCTTTCCATATACCTAAACACTTGATCATGTATCTTCTATTTCTGTGGTTTTTCAAATACCTTTTTAAAACACTGGAATGCTTTCTCCAAGCAAAGTTATTTTACATGAGAAGCCATTATATGTAATACAAATATAAATGGAGCTGTGCTATGAACCAGAGGTAGGGTGACGGGTACAGGGGTAGCGATTTTCTTCATTAGCCTGCAACACTTCACAGAGCACCATTTGCAAATTATTTATTCTTTCCCCACAGATTTGAAATGTCACTGTCATATTGTATTACCTAACTTCAGTCTGCTCTGATCTCTCTGTTCTATTCTGGTCATCTGGTCATCTATGCTTTTACCAGCAGCCTGTTGTTTCAAGCTATAACTTTAAAATATACTTTCAAATCTGCACTTACACACACACACTCACATTTACACTTACACCACATTCTTTTTCAAATTTTCTTGGTTAATTGTGTCCATTTGTTTTTCCATATGAATTTTTTTTTTTTTTTTTTTGAGATGGAGTTTCACTCTTGTTGCCCAGGCTGGAGTGCAATGGCACAATCTCAGCTCGATCTCGGCTCACTGCAACCTCAACCTCCCCCTCCCAGAGTTCAAGCAATTCTCCTGCCTCAGCCTCCCGAGTAGCTGAGATTACATGTTCCCCTCACCACGCCAGGCTAATTTTTGTATTTTAATAGAGATGGGGTTTTACCATGTTGGCCAGTCCATATGAACTTTTTAATTACTCTTTTAGTCTTATTCACCTCCAAAGCTACCAATTATATTTCAAGAAGATTACATCAATCAAATTTACAAATTGTTGTGGGGTTGGTAGACATCTTAAATTTGAATGTTTTGATCTAAAACTCTAACACACTTTTCCATATTTCAACTCAGCTTTTCCTTGAACAAAATTTACCATGAATTTTATACATTTCTTATTGATGCTTCTAACTAGGTATTTTATATGTGTTGTATTATTGTTATTGGAATAATTATAACACATTTCACATCTGGTTATTATCAACTTACATGAAAACTTTCATTTTTGTTCTCTTAATGATTTTTAAATTGTTTTTCTTGATTCTTTGGGGTCAGTAGTCAAATCACCATCAAAGAATAATCTGTCTTTTTTCTTATTTCTTTTCCAAATCTAATTGCATAGGCTAAACATTCCAGAAGAATATTAAATGATACAGATGCTAACGAGGACTCTTCTTTTGACCCTGATTTTGACAGGGATATTATTAAGTATCATATAAACCATTTAAAATAAACATTGCACAACGTATTGATAAGGACTTACTTTTCTACTCTAAGTTTTGTAAAGATCTTTTTTAAAATAGATGTTGATTTGTATCAAGTTCTTTTTCTGCATCTCGCTCTTTTTCTCCTTTCAGTTATTAATATGATTAATTACATTGATATATTTTCTCATATCAAGTCATCTCTGAATTTCTGGAAGTTATTGGTTAATCATATATTGTTCTTTTAATATAATGCTGGATTTGATTTGCTAGAATTTATTTAAGAATTCTGCATCTGTGTTTGTAGGAGAAATTAGCTGACAGCATTAGAGTTTTGATACTTTTGTTAGGTTTTGGTATTAATGTTACATTAGCTTCATAAAATGATTTAGGAAGCTAAATCTAATATCATGATTTTAATAAAGTATATGCTTCCAGGGTAAATTGCAAACACGGCTCATTATCAGTAATGATGAACTATTTCATTTACATCAATGAATTCCATAAGACAAAGTTCCCCCAGCAAGGTTAGGCAATAAATTGTCATACACATGATGGTAAAGACTTTGAGTATAGCCAACACAGGGATTTACAGTGGATTCTACCATTTAAAAATGAATACTGAATTCTAATACTCAAGTTGATACAATTTGCAGGGATAGCTTAGAAGGGTCATAGTGGTATGACCATTTAAAACAGACAAGGTTCACTAAAAGTATCAAAGCGGAAGTCACTATGAAGCAAAAGAGTATAATGTACATAAGCAAATTAAATTCCATTCAGCAAATATTTATTGAGTACAGTTGTTTCACCAAATGTTTATATACCTGGTATACCAGATACCAGATATTGTCCTAAATGCTGTAAGATATTCCTAAAATCCCACTTAGGATACTTGTTAAAAAGCAAGATTCCTGAGACCTGGTGCAGGTTTACTGAATCTGAATTACAGGAGAGGTATCAAGCTTGTTTGTTTTTAATAAGCATCCAGATCATTCTTACCATCAGGAAAGTTTGGGAAACTCTGGGTATAGGAGATTCAGAAATCAGTGGGATATCTCTAGTGGCCTCATCAATTGTTGCACTGAGGAGCACTGGTCCCTGGGACATGCACTGGACATCTAAGATCTAGACTTGAAACTCTCAGCCTCCAAATGAGACTGAGGGGACATCCCTAAGCCACAGACAGGTTTGCAGAAGTCCCTGAATTTCTCTCTAGTCGTGCTTAGAGGTGCAATCTGCTTATAAGCAGGGGCAAAGGAACTTGTTTTACAAGTTTATTGCATAGCAAAATCACTCTGTATTTGATCACATGTTTAAGTGGAGTGACTTTGGGAGGCCGATGGAAATTATAGAGACTAAAGCCATTCCATGCCAACATTTGGCACTCTCACTGCTACAGGAGTTGGGCCTTTCTCTCAAAATATATTTTGACCAAAAAAAGCCTGAGTCTTTGTCCTTATTAAAGAAAAGAAAAATGTAAGCCTCCCCCAGGGACAGAATTCTGAATGGAAACATGAAGATGCAAGTGAGAGCAATAGCTTGAGAGATTCATGGATTTTGATTATTTAGGATGGGGAGAATTTAACATGTGCATGGGTAGAGAGAAAAAGAAAAGTCGGGAGAGCAAAATTTTGAAGCTATGAAAATGAGGGAAGGAATTTGGAGTAGAACAGAGGAACCAGGACAAGAGTCTGAAGGTAACCAGACTCACTGCTAGGAGCCAGGGCAGGAGGGAGTGAGCAAGAGAGAGGAATGTGGGCATATGAGTATTGTCAAGCTGCCCCTGGCTCTTCTCAGTGTTGGAGCCTTTGCTGACTACTCTGTTTTCTGCTCATCATCTGAACCAATCCTGACTAGGAGAAGAAAATTATTAACAACCTGAGCCTCCAATCAGATACCTGGGGCTATTCTTCTGGGCGTAGATCTGTTCTGAAGTGTGCCCAGGGTAAATACTGAATATCCAAATGACCACCAAGCTACCACCTTCCCTTAATCAGACTGACTGGCCAATCTCATGTTCATCTCAGCTACTGCAAATGAGTAAGCAGTTGTTTACATTTTGTCTACCTTTCCTAGGAAATAGATCTGGCCAGACAAGGGGCTAGAGTTGCAGCTCCATCAGATCATTATTGGCAATTGCTTACATGTATTCTGCACCTTAGGGCCAATGAGCTTATGAAGGAGGCAATCAACACCCTCTTGTAGAGATTTCAGCTGCTCTGTCATAGGGTCACATCCTTGAGAACACTCCTAGAATGGAACAGAGCTTCTCATAGTGCTGTCCTGGGATTAGTAGCATCAGTATCACCTGGGAACTTGTTAAACATGTGAATTCTTCAGCCCCATCCCAGACCCACTGAATCAATAATTCTTCAGGTAGGGCCCAGCGATGCGGGTATTAACAAAGGGTATTAACACATGATTCTGATGTGTGCTAAATTTTGCAAACAACCATCCTAATGAAAAGGCCAGTTACTGCTAAGTTCTCCTCTCTCTGGCCCTTCTCAGTAGCATCTTAAGGTAATGGCTGCTGTGTCTAAGCTGACTCACTTGCTCCTGCTCACTCAATTTATTCTCACTGACTCTCTTTTCTCCTCTACTGGCCTCATCCCTTTATCAGCAGGGTCCGATGGAAGCCCGTGAACTCTTGTGTTTCTGGCCAGATTCCACCTCTTTCTAAAAATTCACAGCCTCAAACTGTTATCTTGATGGTGACTATCAACACCACTTTTCTCGTGCCTTTATTTCTTCATCCAAGGACTCTAGTCCCCATACAGTTCTATGTAACCCTGTCTTCCTCCTTTCCCCAACTCCTGACAACACATCTACTGGGCCCTCTGGAATTTACGAACCATCATCAGCAAAATCCCTAAAACTTCAATCTCATCTCTTAATATTTGCTTCACTTTATTGTTGCAATTGAAGGCTCTAGTTCGGTGTCTCTTAAATGGTAAGCCTCATACCACTGGGCATGAAGTATGGAGTAGGTTCCCCTTATGCTCCTCATTGCTATTTCCAGTCCATTCTCTCTTCTCCTGAAAACTCCCAGCTTTGAATCTCATCACCTTCTAACATCCATTTATTCTTCTTATAATAGTAATTTACCCACCTCCAAATCACTCCTACCCACTCCTTGAAGATATTAGCTCTGGTTCACAATACTACTGTCCTAATTCTTCAGGATTTCCATATTTACATCGATGATCTTTTCAATAACCTGGTTTCTCAGCTCCTTAATCTCCTTTCCCCCAATGATCTTGTCATCCCCGTTATCTCAGCACTTACTTCCATGGTCACATCCTGGATCTTGTCATTACCACTAACTCATCCCCTTCATGACGTCAATTCCAAGCATCTCACTCTCATAGCCACTTCCCATCTTTCCAGCTCACTTGTAGTCCAATTTTTTTTTTTTTTTTTTTTGAGGTAGAGTCTCGCTCTGTCGCCCAGGCTGGAGTGCAGTGACCAGATCTCGGCTCACTGCAAGCTCCATCTCCTAGGTTTACGCCATTCTCCTGCCTCAGCCTCCCGAGTAGCTGGGACTACAGGCGCCCGCCACCTCGCCCGGCTAGTTTTTTTTTTTTTTGTATTTTTTTAGTAGAGATGGGTTTCACCGGGTTAGCCAAGATGGTCTCGATCTCCTGACCTCGTGATCCGCCCGTCTTGGCCTCCCAAAGTGCTGGGATTACAGGCTTGAGCCACTGCGCCCGGCCCTGTAGTCCAATTCTAACAGTGCATCAACTCCATCAGAACCTCATCTACCTCATGTTGTCATTTTCTTTCCCAACCAGTCTAAGATTTTTATCTTCTATCATTTAAATCACTCCCTTGCACATACCCTCAATTCTCTTGTTCCTCTCTCACTTCAGACTCTCATTGGGGAAAACTGAATCACCGTTGAAATCCTCCAGAAAGTGAAGGGTAAAAGTATGTCTTCTGCTGAGATTCTTAAGGAACAATAAGGCAGCTAGCCTTGAGTATTTTCTTTGAGCTACACATAGTTAACAGTGTCTTCCATATATTGACTCAATACTACTCATAATCCTATTAAGTAGTATTCTGTAATTATTCTATTATTATATCTTACTTTACAGATGATATATCTCTCAGAGATAAAGCAACTTGCCCAAGGCCAGACAGGTAGCAAGTGACAAATGCAGAGCTTGAAGCCAGGCAATCTACTTCTAGCACTGAGCTCTTACCCACTCCATGATACTGTCTATGAGAGGACAGATACAGGTAGATGGCATGTCAACATGAAGACTGGGGTAAGCCATCAGGGAACTCACTCTGGGTCATTCCAATTTTTTTACTTAAAGGGAGAAGTGAGAAGGTCTTAGAAAGTGCTGCTCGATAGAAATATAACATGAGCCACAAGTGTGAGGCATATAGATCATTTTAAATTTTCTAAGAGCCACATTTAAATCACAAAAAGAAACAGGTAAAGTTAAAATTAAGCCCATCCTATCAAAAATATAATTTCAATATTATATCACATATCAATTGTGACAATCTTTTACATGCCCTTTATGTCTTAGAAATTCATCATCTATTTTAAACTTATAGTATATCTTCATTTAGACTAGCCACATTTCAAGTGCTCAGGGTCTGCCATATTGGACAGTGCAGCCACTGGTAGGATGACCGAGAGTGAACTGATAATATGTATGGAGATTAAGTATTTAAGGAGAAACATAAATTACCTGTTGTTTGGTTTATCTTAGGTAGTCTGAAGGAACAAATAACAGTACTGACAAGTAGAAGCCAGATCTATATTGAAATAAGACAATATAAATCTATGTGAGTGTGTATGTGTGTATTTATATATGCAACATATGTATACACTCACGCAAATGTGTTGGGTGTATGTAGATTCAGCATTCACGATTGGTAAGCCAGAAACTGGCATAATTTGATATCAATAGGATTTAATGTCTTCCCCCACAAAGTACTTAAGGTACTCAGAATAGAATATGTAGCCTTTGTTTGGGAATTAATCTCTGGTTGTCTTCTGTCTGTCCAACCCTTGTCTAATTTTCAATCTTGCAGTCCTCATATCCAGTCTTCTTTCCAGTCTAGTACCTCAGACCCTTTTCAGATCTTCCCCTTTCTCTTCACTCTGTTGAATCTCTCCTCAGATTCAGACACCCATGGGTTAACACAGTGATCATCGACTCACTTTGGCCCTGCCCTTGACCTTTCCACACCCACACCTTTCCCTCAGCCAGTTTTATTACTAACACAAAACCAAGTCCTAAAGAATGACACCAGAGATTTTCCCATTAAGTACCTACATTCGACATGGCATCCTTGTCTTCATTTAATTCCCCCACTACATTGAAATATTGTCATCTCTTTAGTAGTGAATATTCAGTAAGATCCAGGATCCAGAGGATTGCTTCATTGCCATTTAGGTTAAGAAGCACAAAGCGATTTACCTGGTGGCCAGATTGGAAGACAGGAGTTAGAAAGCGAAAGCAAAATGGCTGAAAAAATTGTATAGCTATAAATACATTTTTAAACTATGTAGCAATATAATAGCTATGAAATTGAATCTTCTTCCCTAGGGTAAGTAAGTAACAGAGTATCATAGGCCTTGGCAGGCAGAATAACCCCCTTTTCCAAGCTGGAAGATATCATCCTTTGATCAAAAACATAAGATCCTTTCATTTTCCCCACTACAGTCAGCGCTTCAATTTCAAAGGCCACTCGCTGTTTCTGATCTGTTATCAGTCAGGCAGACTCAACACACATAGAGAAAGCCACTTTAGTAGAAGCTGCTGCCTCCTTTATCACAAATGCAGACTTAAGGATCTTATCCCGCTAAAACTGTACAGCACAACGGAAAAAGGCGGAAGTGGGGGCAGAGGAAAGCCAACATCATGATGGGAAGTTCCAGTTTGAGAGGAGCAGAGATGTCCAACATAGCTGAAATATGGAAAGTCGCCTCATGTGACTGATAGATCCCTTTGTTTCTGAGCCAATTTCACTCCTTATATTGGGATTTCCAAAACAAAAATACCAGGATGCTGTTGGGCGGGTAAAAATATGACACTGCAACCAGGAAGGAAGATATGTGAATATATTCAATGACCTGATACACGTCAGGCACAGTGCCGTCTTTTTAAAATACAGCAAACCTCACAATCCCCTCAGCATGAAGAAAAGGGGGCTTAGAGAAGTTATACATGGTATACTCTTAAGTGAACTGTCATTCAAATCCCTGCTTCGCCCACCCTGAAGCCGAGGCTTTTTCTTTCCTTTTCATTGTTTGTTTTCATCTCTTTCTCCTATAGCACCCTGCCTCCATAGAAACAGGAGGCAGCTTGGGTGTGTGTTGGTCTGTGGACTGGTTTAGCCAGAAGGACAAGCCCAACCACACAAACATTTGTTTTCACTTTGTCCATTCTGTGTACATCATAATTGTGCACCTCTCAAAAAAAATGTTAGGTTAAATAAACACAGGACACACAAAAACATCTCTGCCTCGTCCCCACAACATAAATCATATTTGCCAAATGTTACATTTGCTAAATTGGTGGCTCACCGCTCTTAAACTACTAATTTACTCATATGCTTAACTTCAATGGAACCACAGTGTCATGTTCTTCAGGTGATTTTTTTTCAAGGGCACTGATATCACTCATCCATATTATTCATTTAACAATTTTATTCAACAAAGGACAATTAGATAAAGGACAAAAAGGCAAAGGATGGTTGGAATGGAAACACTGGAATCAAGTCAAATAAACTATAGACTCCAACTAGAAATGAGTTTCCCCAACTAGTTTTATTTCGGACTTCTATTACTTCCCCATGTTTCCTTGTGTGATATTATGAAATGCATATTTGGTCTTCTTCCCCATTTCCTGACTTAAGCATTCAAAATCCTTAGAATTCCCAAGAGATAAGAGTATCGTTTGTTAGCCAGATGTGGTGGCTGCTCGCCTGCAGTCCCAGCTACTCGGGAGGCTGAGGCAGGAGGATCACTTGACCTAGGAGGTCGAGGCTGCAGTGAGCTGTGGTCATGCCACTGTGCTCCAGCCTGGGCAACGGACTATCCTGTCTCAGAAAAAAAAGAAAAATAGTATCTTTTGTGTTCTAATGAGATGACTGGTGGCTGTGAGCCCCTAGATTACCTCAGGATGGGGGCTGGTTGCCAAGGGAACTAACTATGAGATTAGAGGATTGGAACTTTCAGTCCTACTGCCCTCAGGGGGTTTCCACATTGGCAAGCAAGCACTCATCCACACGTGAGGAGGGAGGCGCACCCCAACTCCATGAGGACAGAAGTTTCTGTACTCAGGCACCTTCTAGACCTTGCACTTCTCTCTTCATCTGGCTATTTGTTTGTATCCTTTAAATTATCCTTCGAAATAAACAGGCAAACATAAGTAAAGTGTTTCCCTGAGTTCTAGGAGCTGCTTTAGCAAATTAATCAAACTGGAGGAGGGGCCCTGGAAACCCCAGTTTATAGCCAGTGGGTCAGAAGTTCCTGAAACCCTGACTAATGACTGGCTCCTAAAGTGAGGGGCAGTCTTGTGGGACCGAGCCCTCAACCTGTGAGACCTGATGCTACCTCCAAGTGGATACTGCCAGACTCGAATTGAATTAGAAGACACCCAGTTGGTGTCTGCTACAGAACTGATTGCTTGCTTGTATGTGTGGAAAAGCCCCACACATCTGGTCACAGAAGTGTTCTGTGTTGTAAGAGCACAGTAGAAGGAGAAAACAGGTATTTTTTTACTCATTACTTGCATGAATTTTTTGTGAATGAACTTACTTTACTGGGTTTTTTAAATTATAAAATTATTTATAATGTTATAATTACATATAATAAAATTAATTATAAAAATAGTACATACTGTGGAAATATATACTCATTAGATTCTCTGTATCATGTTTGGTATGGATTCTTCACACCTTTTTTCCATATGCTATACAAACATAATTATACAGAAAGGTTTTCCTCCTTTTTATAAAATAATACTATACACTACTCAGGCCGGGCACGATGGCTCACACCTGTAATCTCAGCACTTTGGGAGGCTAAGGTGGGAGGATCACCTGAGGTTGGGAGTTCAAGACCAGCCTGACCAATGTGGAGAAACCCTGTCTCCACTAAAAATACAAAATTAGTCGGGCGTGGTGGCGCCTGCCTGTAATCCCAGCTATTCAGGAGGCTGAGACAGAAGAACTGCTTGAACCTGGGAGACGGAAGTTGCAATAAGCCAAGTTCACACCATTGCACTCCAGCCTAGGCAACAAGAGCAAAACTCCATCTCAAAAGATAATAATAATGAAAATAAAATAAAATATAAAAATTGCTCTACACTATTCAATAATTTTTTCACTTAGAATATATCATGCACACCCCTCCAGATCAGTACATTTAGGTTGACTTATCTTCTAAGTAATTACATCATTTTCCATTATAACTATATCAAAATATATTTATTTCTCTAGAGATGAACATTTTGGATATTTTCAAGTTTTTGGTGGATGCTTTACTATAATATACACTATTACAATAAACTTTCTTGTACACGTATTCTTCTGTGCAGGTTAATTGGGGCTATAGCTCATTGTGATATAGCCCTCAAAACAGAGCAATTAACTCAGGGGCTATGCACATTTCTTATTAACAATATTGTTGTTATTATTGCTATTATTTAGAGATTGTCTTACTTAATCACCCAGGTTGGAGTGCAGTGGTGTGATCATAGCTCACTATAGCCCTGAACTCCTGCACTCAAGTGATCCTCCCACCTCAGCCTCCCAAGTATCTAGGACTACAGATATGCACCGATAAGCCCAGCTAGTATTTTTTTTTTCATTTTAGTAGAGACAGGGTCTTGCTATGTTGCCCAGGTTTAACAATATTATTGAGACACAGACCTTAAGTGTACAATTTAATCAGTTTTAACATATACCCACACAACTGACTGATACCCATATCAAGATATGGAACATTTCCACCATCCAGAAAGTTCTCTCATATCTCTTTCTAGTCAAACAAGTCCTCAAACAGTAGATCAGCCACAGATCTAATTTTGCCTGCTTTATGATTTCCTACAAACAAATTATATAGTTTGCATCCTTTGGTGTTTGGCTTCTTTTATTCAGTGTAATAGCAGTAGCTTATCCATTATATTGTACAGATATTCCACAATATTCATTTCTTTTTAACTGTATGAATATTCTACAATATATTCAAATATGCTTCTAGTGATGAACATTCAAATTGTTTCTGGTATGTTTTATTACAATAAAAAATATTACAAGGAAATTCATTGCACTTATATTCTTAGGTGCTAGTATTTGTTTCATCATAGGATATAGCCCCTTAAACAGCACTTTTTAATTTTTAAAATTTTTGATTTTTTTAGATACTGCCAATTGCCTTCTCATGAGGTGACTGCAATTCATACTCCCATCAGCCCATTTCCCCATATTTTAATCAATCTGAAGAAACTCTTTGGATATCAGGGGTATTAACCCCTAAATGTTAAACACTCATTCATGGGAAGAGTCACCTATTAAAATATTTAAAATGCATGTATTGAGCTCAAACTTTATGTGGAGTACTTTGCTGGGCAATGGTGATAAAAAGATAAGAAAAGCAATATGATTAGCAAGGATGAAGGTCTTCATGTGACGCAATAGGAAAGGAGATTTAAGAAAACCATATTGCAAGGTCTGGCGAAGTATGTCTGCGCAAGTGGTTATAAGTGCTACTTTTGAAAACGTAAGAGAACTTGATAAAGAAGAAGAAAGTATCCTAGGCAGACAAGTGACTGGGAGAAGCCATCGAGGTATTAAAACACCCAGATGTCCAGATTACAGGAGACCACAGGAACATGACAATTACATGGAAGGGTGATCCCTGAGTGCATGTATACAAACAAATAACTATAAAAATTAATGAAACTGGAATAAAGTCTATAAAGTAGGTAATACTGTTTACCAATGTTACATTTCTTGATTTTGATAACTTCCCTGTGTTTGTATAATATAACTGAATGCGTTTGTTCTTGGGAAATACACACTGAAGAATTTAGAAACACAGGGACATAATGGCTACAACTTACTCTCAAATAGTTCAGAAAACAAATACAAGAGAGATGATGATTGATTACGTAGATAGAATGACAAAAGAGATGTGGTAAAATGTCAACAGTTGGTGAATCTAGGTGAAATGTATACGAGAGCTTTTGATAGTAATCTTGCATTTTTTCTGTATGTTCAAAATTATTTCAAAATAAAGGTTTTTTGTGTTAATACTCAAAATGCAATAATGCCTCCTTCAGTGACCTTAGGTGGTTCTATCTGGCTAAAGTGAATCATGTAAGATGGAAAGTGGTGAGCTCTGCAGACAGGGAGGCAAGCAAAGGCAAATTCCTGAAGGGCCTTGTTCTAAGCTGAGAAATGTTACCTTCATCCTGAAAACCAAGTGGAGTGAAGGAATGAAATCCAATTTGCATTTTTAGAAAGACCGCTTGAGTAGCTTTGTGGGACCAAATGAGAGGCAAGAAGCTTAGTAGGAGGCTGCCATCATAATTCAGACAAGTGCTTCTCCTCGCCAGCTTTTCTCCTCCCGTGGAGCCGCCGCTTTTAAGGGGAACATCACACACCGGGGCCTATTACGGGGAGAGGGGAAGGGGGAGGGATTGCATTGGGAGTTATACCTGATGTAAAGGACGAGTTGATGGGTGCAGCACACCCACGCGGCACAAGTAGACATATGTAACAAACCTGCACGTTATGCATATGTACCCTAGAACTTAAAGTATAATAATAATAAAAAAATAAGTTAATTAAAAAAAAAAAAAAAAAGATAAAGCAGTTGAAGGTCAGGTCGTGCAGTTTCAGTGGGTGCAAGATCCACCCCGGACACGGGAGGGACTACACCAGGATGGACGAGAAGGTTTTCCAGTTTCTTAATGCATTTATTTCCAAGAGGAATCCTCAGCAAATAAACTGGACTATCCTCTACAGAAAGAAGCACAAAAAGGGACAGTGGGAAGAAATTCAAAAGAAAAGAACCCGCCAAGCAGTCAAATTCCAGATAGCCATTACTGGTGCATCTCTTGCTGACATCATGGCCAAGAAGAATCAGAAACCTGAAGTTAGAATGGCTCAACGAGAACAAGCTACCAGGGCTGCTAAGGAAGCACAAAAGGCTAAGCAAGCATCTAAAGAGACTGCAATGGCTGCTGCTAAAGCACCTACAAAGGCAGCACCTGAACAAAAGATTGTGAAGCCTGTGACAATTTCAGCTCCCTGAGTTGGTGGAAAACACTAAGCTGGTACACCAGATTTTTAAATACAGATTGGACTATAACTCTAAAAATAATAATAATAATTCAGACAAGTGAAAGCCTCACCAAGGCAATGGCTGTGAGGATGGAGACAAGGGGACAATGTCCAAATATATTAAGATTCTTCATAACCTATAAGTGAAGGGTGTGGGATGATTCTAAGTTGGGAACTGGTTAAATGGTGGTGCAAGTTAACAAAATAAAAAATAGAGACAAAGAAGGGAGCTCAGGAAGAAAGATGATGGGTTCTGGGTTAACTACGTTGAGTTTGAAGGATATGTAGAAAATTCAAGGGGAGGCCTCTAGAGCTTAGCAATGGAATCTGAATAGGAGATACTAACTCTAATGTCATCTGCAGGTAGGTGATTTGGGCTGTGATAAAGGACCAGTTCTTAGGGCTTTTTGCCTATTTCTCCACTACCAAAGTAACATTTTCTGAGGATACCTGACTTTTAAAAGGAGGCTAAGAATAAAAAGTTGTTATCTGTCTTAGTCCATTTGTGCTGCCATAACAGACACCACCACCTGCGTAATTTATAAAGAACAGAAATTTATTTCTCACAGTTCAAGATGCCAGGAAGTCCAAGATCAAGGCACTGACAGGTGTGAATGTCTGGTGACTACTACTGTCTGTTTCCAAGATGGCACCTTATTGCTGCATCCTCTAGAGGGAAGAAACACTGAATCCTCATAGGTCAGAAAAATGGAAGATCAAGGGAGCTGAATGAGCCTTTTTTTTTTTTTTTTTTCCCCTGAGATGGAGTCTCATTCTGTCGCCTGGCTGGAGGTTCACCAGCACAATCTCAGATTACTGCAACCTCCGCCTCCGGGGTTCAAGCAATTCTCCTGCCTTAGGCTCCTGAGTAGCTGGGACTACAGGCACGCGCGACCTCACCCAGCTAATTTTTGTATTTTTAGTAGAGACGGGGTTTCACCATGTTAGCCAAGATGGTCTCGATCTCTTGACCTCATAATCCGCCCCCCTCAGCCTTCCAAAGCGCTGGGATTACAGGTGTGAGCCACCGTGCCTCGCCTGCATGAGCCTCTTTTAAAGGGGCTTTGGTCCTATTCATGAGGGGAAGAGTCCTTATGACCTAATAACCTCTTAGAGGCCCTGCTTCTTAATATACCACATTGGCAACACTTGAATTTGAGGGCACGCATTCAAACCATAGCACCTACAATACCTGGAATGTCTTCTTCCAAGTACCTGTGGAAATACACCCACCCCCTACCAACAAACTCCTCCGTCCACACACACACACAACCGCTCTAGCTTAAAATATTAGGTATCATAATATAGAGATACTTCCATTAAATTAAGCAGTAGTATGTTGGGGTCCGTGTGTTTCCTAAACAAAGGAATGAACACACAAGATAACACAAGACAAGACAAACATGGCGGCCGCCTCGAATGGTGCGCTCTATTTTATACAGTCGTTTGTGGAATGTTGCCAAGTCACAAGACACATTGTTGTTTTTCTGACCTTTCCCTGACTTTCTAGATTTTCAAGATGTTTACACATAAACAAGCCCCCAACGCCCTGCTTCGTTTAATGCCTCGTTTGCGAGCAGGTAGTCCTCTACAGTAGTAGGCTGGAGTGCAAAATGCAGCCATAGCTCATTCATCAGCTAATCCAGAAGAACATGCTAGCTCCGAAGAAGAAGAGAAAAATTCTGACTCATCTTCACCATTCCCCATTAGCTCAGTCAGGGGCACCATAGACCTAAGAATTACCCAGCCACACCCCTAACACCCATCACTACCACCACCTAGCAAAACTATTTCCTGAAACTGCCTGTGTTATACCCCATTTTCTGATGACAACAAGGAGGAAAAGGAGGAAGGAAGACAAAAGAGATGAAGAAAACAATTACCAGTAACCAGAAGTCAAGGGAAGAGAGCTACCAAATTCTAGATA
Organism: Chlorocebus sabaeus; assembly: GCF_047675955.1. Classification (NCBI taxonomy): domain Eukaryota; kingdom Metazoa; phylum Chordata; class Mammalia; order Primates; family Cercopithecidae; genus Chlorocebus; species Chlorocebus sabaeus. The sequence goes on from NC_132918.1 coordinate 68,534,264, forward strand.
TTTCTAGAATTCTAAACAGACAATTCTAAAATATCCGTAGTTTATGGAACCAACAATGGAGACGAGAACTGAATATATAAAAACTTATGGGATTTAATCATGGTTGTGGTAAGAATTAAAGCCATTGCTCTTTAAATAGTTTATTTAAAAAAAGAAAAGGCATTCAAAATCAAGAAAGTAAGGGAAAAAAAACCTGCAGGAAAAAGAATTCCTAAGGAAGGCAAGAGGAAGATAATATTGAACATAAAAATACATATAAAATATGGAAACAGAAAGATAATAGAACTTATAAATAAATCTAAGAGCTTTCATTTTAAATATAAAAATCGATAAGATAGTCCAAACTCTGACAAGATAATTAAGCAAACCAACACAAAAGAAGACAAAATGAGACATACCATTTACAAATAATATAGGGAATATAAAAACTGTATAGGTTTTGTTTAATTCTAAGCAAATTTTATCCAAACCAAAGCTAATACAATTGAAAAGCTTAAGAAAACACATAATTTTCCAGAAGTATATGTAGTGGACTCGAAAAGGAGAAAAACTGAATAAACCAAATAAATAGAATAAGTTAAATAAATTATGACAGATGCCTCTTACAAAAAATAAGTCTTTGGACCTATTCTATTTTCCAGTGAAGATTTTTTAGACTTCATGTTTCCTTCCTTATTTTATATATATTTTTCTTTGCATTTTTGACAAATTTTAATTTAACTGAACAAAATTTATATCCTTTTTTGATATAGTATTATATTAGCAGTGTTTTCTATGGTATTAAAAATCCTTTATAATATTAATAGCTGGAAAACATTGAATCTTATTATTAATGTGCTAATTATGAACATATATATGTTTAGCACTTTTTTGCTATTAAAATCACTACTCAGTTGAACTTCTTTGTCCCTAAATCATTTTATATTTTTTCAGCTTTTTTTTCCCTTATTTAGTCACAATGTATGAACATTTTTAAGACCCTTGAAAGAGTGTCATATTGCTTTCCAAAAAGCTTACACCAACTACACTTAAAGCAAGAATATGTGAGTTTCTCCTCTCAAACGACACTCTCACCAACATTTGAGTAATATCCATTTTTAAAATCTTGGGCTGATTTCTTAGATGAACGTAACAACTCAACTTAATTTAAATGTCTATAATGCTGGTAACAACTTTCCAAATATGTATTAATGCTTTCCATTTCCTTTGCTTTAGATTGTCTTTTCTGCTAATTAGCTTATTTATATACTAAGATGGTTTTGGACCTTTCCCATTTAAGGAGCTCCTACTGAGTAAGAATTTGTTTTTTTTTTTTTTTTTTTGCTATTTTTGTTTGTTACATGCATATTTTCACAGTTTTTCTTATTATATATCTTGACACAGAGTTCTTATATGTAATAAAATACTTTGAGATTTTCTCCATGTTCTTCAATTTTATCAAATTTTGCCACACTCAGATACTTAATATTATTTTTCTATAGCTTTATCATTTTTAAACATAAAATAAAAATCATATGTTTCTAATCATTAAAATCATATATACTAACTTCAGATATTTGATAAATACAAAAGGTATTTAAGAGAACCAATATCCTCTTCCCTTTTATGTCACAGTAATCTAGTAGAAATTCAGGAATAAATTAATATTAGGAAATATATTAATAAATTTATACTAATAGACCAGTAAGATAAATCATATGACCTATATAGATGCCCCAAATAGGATTTAATAAAAATCAACACTATTACCTAATTTTAGAAAACTTAATAAATGAGGTATAGAAAAGCAAAATAGAGGAAGTAATAAAGATTAGAACAGACAAAAATAGAGACTAGAGAAACAATACAGGAAATAAAACCAAATTTACTTCCTTGGAAAAAAAAAAAACTGACAAACTTTTACATAGATTGACCATGAAAAACAGAGAGAAGAATCAAATTACTAAATTCCAGAATGAAGTGGTCTGTTTAAAGAATTCAATACATGCATAAGCTGTCAGTATAAGTTAGCAGTCCATAAAGAATTGCTTTCATGGAAAGATTAAGAAGATGGCTGTCCAGTCAGAATGGCGATCATTAAAAAGTCAGGAAACAGCTGACGCTGGAGAGGATGTGGAGAAATAGGAACGCTTTTACACTGTTGGTGGGAGTGTAAATTAGTTCAACTGTTGTGGAAGACAGTGTAGTGATTCCTCAAGAATCTAGAACTAGAAATACCATTTGACCCAGCAATCCTATTACTGGGAATATACCCAAAAGATTATAAATCATTCTACTATAAAGACACATGCACATGTATGTTTACTGCAGTACTGTTCACAATAGCAAAGTCTTGGAACCAATCCAAATGCTCACCAACGATAGACTGGATAAAGAAAATGTGGCACATATACACCATGGAATATTATGCAGCCATAAAAAAGCATGAGTTCATGTCCTTTGCAGGGACATGGATGAAACTGGAAACCATCATCCTCAGCAAAATAACACAAGAAGAAAAAACCAAACACCGCATGTTCTCACTCATAAGTGGGAGTTGAACAATGAGAACACATGGACACAGGGAGGGGAACATCACACACTGGGGCCTGTCAGGGAGTTGGGGACTGGGGGAGGGATAGCATTAGGAGAAATACTTAATGTGAATGACGAGTTGATGGGTGCAGCAAACCAACATGGCACATGTATACCTATGTAACAAACCTGCATATTGTGCACATGTACCCCAGAACTTAAAGTATAATAATTAAAAAAAAAGAAGATGGCTGTCATATATTTTGTCATATTATGCAGACCACCCACAAGCATACCTAGGAATCGTTTAAATCCAAGTGGGGACCAGAGATACATTTGGAGTATCTTGAATTGAACCTGATATTAAAAACTGTAAAATATCACAATTCAGGTAACCAACATAACAAGGACCCCATAGAAAGTAAGAGTATGAGATAGGCATGGTGGCTCACACCTATAATCCCAGCACTTTGGGAGGCCAAAGAGGGTGGATCACCTGAGGTCAGGAGTTTGAGACCACCTGGCCAACACGGTGCAACCCTGTCTCTACTAAAAGTACAAAAATTAGTCAGGTGTGGTGACACGCACCTGTAATCCCACCTAGTCAGGAGACTGAGGCAAAAGAATCACTTTAACCCAGGAGATGGAGGTTGCAGTGAACTGAGATAGGGCCACTGCACAACAACCTGGGCAACAGAGATTCTGAGAAAGAAAACGAGAGTATGCTCATTCTAGCTTACTGTTCTATCAGTCTATTCTGATTTTGTAGAATATTAATATTAATACGAATTCTGGAGGACTATTATGGCAGAGGAACTTCTTATTCACTGCAACTTGAGGGGGAACAAAGTACTCCCTGTTTTCATTTCAAACTTTGGCACCTTAAGCCATAAAATAAAATTAAAATTAAAATAAAATAAATCATGTCCTTTGCAGCAACATGGATGCAGCTGGAGGCCATTATCCAAAGCAAATTATTACAGGAACAGAAAACCAAATACCAGCCAGGCACGGTGGCTCATGCTTGTAATCCCAGCACTTTGGGAGGCCAAGATGGGTAGATCACTTCAGATCAGGAGTTTGAGACCAGCCTTGCCAACATAGTGAAACCCCATCTCTACTAAAAATACAAAAATTAGCTGGGCATGGTGGTACATGCCTGTAATCCCAGCTACTTGGGAAGCTGAGGCAGGAGAATCGCTTGAACCCAGGAGGCAGAGGTTGCAGTGGGTCAAGATGGAACCACTGCACTCCAACCTGGTTGACTCTGTTTTGGGGGGGAAAAAAAAGAAAAGAAAACCAAGTACCGCATGTTCTCTTACAAGTGGGAGATAAACATTGAGTACTGATGTACATAAAGATGGCAACAATAAACACTAGGGACTACTAGACGAGGAAGGGAGGGAAGGGAGGCAAGGGGTGAAAAACTGTTAGGTACCATGCTGACTACTTGGGTGACAGGATTAATTGTGCCCTAAATCAGCACCACATAATATACCCATGTAACAAACCTGTACACGTACCCTGAATCTAAAATAAAATTGAAATGATTATTTTTTAAGGAGAAAAATAAAACAGAAGAAGCAACATTAAATGTTTTTCAGGCCGGGCGCGGTGGCTCACGCCTGTAATCCCAGCACTTTGGGAGGCCAAGGCAGGCGGCTCACAAGGTCTGGAGTTCGAGACCATCCTGGCCAACATGGGGAAACCCCGTCTGTACTAAAAATACAAAAAATGAGCTGGGCATGGTGGTGCACGCCTGTAGTCCCAGCTACTCGGGAGGCTGAGGCAGGAGAATCACTTGAACCCAGGAGGCAGAGGTTGCAGTGAGCCCAGATTGTGCCACTGCACTCCAGCCTGGCGACAGAGCGAGACACCATCTCAAAAATAAATAGATAAATTAATTAATTAATTAAATGTTGTTCAAGGGTTCTGGCTAATCTAAAATCCTTAGATTTCATAATGACAGTGTTGAACCAAAGATAATAACCTGGGCAGCATGGCATAGGTAAGCTCAGGGGTAGGTCAACTTTCTCAAAGTAAAATAAATTCAGTGGCATGGAGCTGAAAATATCCTGGCTATTAGGCCACTGTGTTTGACACATCAAAAAAAGCAGTTTCAAGGAGTAACACAGTTTTTCTTTTCTATTACAAAAAAAAAAAAGAAAAAAAAAGTCATTTCCTTGATTGTGGTGAAAGTTTCCCAGGGGTATGCATATGTCCAAACTCAACAAATTGGGTACATTATATATGTGCAGTTTTGTGGATCAATTACACCTTAATAAACCTGTTTTTTAAAGGAAAAAAAAATACTTTGGTGCAAAAATCATAGCTCTAAAATACAAGGATGCCAACATTGTTTCCAACAATAAATTGACCATAACACCAGTTAAAGGATTTGTGAAAAGACACAAAAAAAAAAGAAAGAAAAAAGAAACAAAAAAAAAAAAAAATTTAAGAATTTGTGAAAAGAAAACTTATCCTGGCTGTCATCGCCCTGTTCAGTCCTCAAAAAAAGAATCTGGTTTTAAAAGTTATGCTAGATGTGGTGGTTCACACCTTTAATCTCAGCACTTTGGGAGGCCGAGGTGGGTAGACTGCTTGAGCCCAGGAGTTCAAGACTAGCCTGAGCAACATGGTGAAACCCCATCTCTACAAAAAATAGAGAAATTAGCTGGGCATTGTGGTGCACGCCTGTAGTTCCAGCTACTCAGGTGGCTGAAGTGGGAGAATCGCTTGAGCCTGGGATTTTGAGGCTACAGTGAGCACAGTTCATGCCACTGTACTGCAGACTGGGTGACAGAAATACTCTGTCTCAATTTTTTAAAAAAGTGTTACAAGATTCTGATTGTTGAAGGAGATTGCCCAAAAATATTTATAAGGTCCTTATGACTCACATGCTGTTCAATAACTCAAGTTCATCCTCTGGAATTACTAAAGGATCACATCTCAATAATTGCTTTGACAGTTTATACTCAAAGAAAAGTTATAGGACAAACAGAAATATCTTCAGAGGTTATTCAGCCCCTACTTCTATTTGTTTTTACTACAGGAGTTAGTCACCGTCACAATCTATAATAATGAATCAAGATGGGTTGCAGCAAATATGCCTGAAGTCAGGGAAACTTTCGTTTCCTAAAAGGCTTCAGGATAGTCCCCAGTTCATGGAATCCCATCCCATAAAAATTCCTGTGCTACATCTACAACCATCTGATCTTTGACCAACCTGACAAAAACAAGAAATGAGGAAAAGATTCCCTATTTAATAAATGGTTCTGGAAAAACTGGCTAGCCATATGTAGAAAGCTGAAATTGGATTCCTTTCTTACACTTTATAGAAAAAATAATTCAAGATGGATTACAGACTCCAATGTTAGACCTAAAACCATAAAAACCCTAGAAGAAAACCTAGACAATACCATTCAGGACATAGGCATGGGCAAGAACTTCATGACTAAAACACTAAAAGCAATGGCAACAAAAGCCAAAATTGACAAGTGGGATCTAGTTAAACGAAAGCGCTTCTGCACAGTGAAAGAAACTACCAACAGAGTGAACAGGCAACCTACAGAATGAGAAAAAATTTTTGTAATCTACCCATCTGACAAAGGGCTAATATCCAGAATACAAAGAACTTAAACAAATTTACAAGAAAAAAATCAAACCCCATCAAAAAGTGGGCGAAGGATATGAACAGACACTTCTCAAAAGAAGACATTTATGCAACCAACAGACATGTGAAAAAATGCTCATCATCACTGGTCATCAGAGAAATGCAAATCAAAACCACAGTGAAATACCATCTCATACCAGTTAGAATGGCAATCATTAAAAAGTCAGGAAACAACTGATGCTGGAAAGGATGTGGAGAAATAGGAAAACTTTTACACTGTTAGTGGGACTGAAAACTAGTTCAACCATTGTGGAAGACAGTGTGGCAATTCCTCAAGGATCTAGATCTAGAAATACCATTTGACCCAGCTGTCCCATTATTGGGTATATACCCAAAGGATTATAACTCATGCTACTATAAAGACACATGTACACGTATGTTTATTGCGGCACTATTCACAATATCAAAGACTTGGAACCAACCCAAATCTCCATAAATGATAGACTGGATTAAAAAAATATGACACATATACACCACGGAATACTATGCAGCCATAAAAAAGGATGAGTTCATGTCCTTTGTAGGGTCATGGATGAAACTGGAAACCATCATTCTCAGCAAATTATCACAAGGACAGAAAACCAAACACCACGTGTTCTCACTCATAGGTGGGAATTGAACAATGAGAACACTTGGACAAAAGGTGGGGATCATCACATGCCAAGACTTGTTGAGGGGTGGGGGGCTGAGGGAGGGATAGTATTAAGAGAAATACCTAATGTAAATGATGAGTTGATGGGTGCAGCAAAACAACATGGCACATGTATATGTAACAAACCTGCATGTATGCACATGCACCCCAGAACTTAAAGTATAATTAAAAAAAAAAAATTCCTGTATCACCTCCTTTCTCGGGTGTAGTGGTTCAAATATGACATTGAAGCGACTGGTGCCACTGTCAATACAATATTGTGTGATAAATTGTAACTCCAAAAGCATTCATGTACTTATTCTTACATTTATTCATTCTTTTATTTAACGATGTGACTATGTATGAGTGAAAGAGTCAAAGTCCCTGACCTCATAGAACTTAAATTGTAGTGGGGGAGACAGACTATAGGTGAATAACAAGTACCTTTGTGATATAATATGAGGTATTGGTAAGTGCTGTGAAGAAAAATAAAGCAAGGTAAGGGAGAGGGTGATGATGTTCTATTATGTTAAGCAATGGTCTCTCTGAAAGGTCACATTTGAGCAGAGACATGAATAGAAAGGATGGGAAGAAAAATGAGTAAGAATGGATTATGAGCCTACACTTTTATTTTTACCCTGAACCTCTCAAACAGCAGAGGTAGACATACCTAAACATGACCTCTTATCCCCCATTTGAATTATTCATTTGAATTTAGCACTGTTGTAACAAAATAGTTTTTAAATAGTTTTAGTAAGGTATCATTGACATACAATAAACTGCATATACTTAAATCACACCGTTTCTATGTTTTGACATATCTATATACCCATAAAACCACAACAATCAAGATAATGAACACATTCATCACCACTAAAAGTTTCCTTGTACTGTTTTTTATCGTTCCCACCTGCCCTGCACTGCCCTGACCTCATCATCCCCACATAACGATTAATATATATTCTGTCACTGACATTAGTTTATACTTTCTAGAATTTTTAAAATAAATTGAATCATATAATATATACTCTTTTGTCAGACCTCTAGCATTTGGCATAGTTATTTTGAGACTCATTCTTGCTGCACTATGTATCAAGAGTTCATTCCCTTTTATTGCAGAGAGGTATTCCTCTGGATTCATATGGATTCTATATTCATATGGATATGAGTGTTCTTCTGTATATGAGCATTTGGGTCATTTCCAGTTTGGGGCTATTACAAATAGTCAATATAAACATTCAAGTCTTTATATGGACATATACTTCCTTTTCTCTTGAGAAAATACCTTGCAATGGAATGGCTAGATTGCAAAGCAGATGTGTCTATCTTTTTAAGAAACTGCCAACTCTTTTCCAGAATAGTTGTACCATTTTATACTCTTACAAGCAGTGTATGAAAATTATAGTTGTTCCACATTTTAGGCAACACTTGGTGTGGTCAGTATATTTATTATAATTTTAGACATTCTAATTGCCATATAGTGATATCTCATTGTAGTTTATGATGAGCCTGCACTTTTTGATGATGAATGATGTTCATCATCCTTTCATGTGCTTACTTTCCATCTGTATCTCTTCTTTGGTGAAGGGTTTATTCAAATCTTCTGGCCATTTTTTAATTGAGTTGTTTGCTTTCTTATCATTTAATTTTGAAAATTCTTCATGCATTCTGGATGCATGTCCTTTATCAGACACGTGCTCTACAAATATTTTTTCCCAGTCTGTGGCTTATCTTTTTAGCAAAGTCTCCCACCAATGACTTTCAAGATCAAAAGGTTTTTTGTTGTTGTTTTTTGAGACAGTCTCATTCTGTTGCCCAGGCTGGAGTGCTGCAATTTCAGCTCACTGTAACCTCCACCTCCCAGGCTGAAGTGATCCTCACACCTCAGCCTCCCAAGCATCCTGTACTACAGGCACATGTAACCATGCTCAACTAATTTTTGTATTTTTTGTAGAGACGAGGTCTCACCATGTTGCCCAGGCTGGTCTCAAACTCCTGGGCTCAAGCAATCCTCCCACCTTGGCCTCCCAAAGTGCTAGGATTACAAGCATGAGCCACCATGCCCAGCCTGAAGATTAAAAGTTTTTAATTTTGATGAAATCTAATCTATCATTTTTTCTTTTTATAGACTGTGCTCTTGGTAGCATATCTAAGAAATCTTTAAGATCACAAAGATTTTCTCCTATTATCTGGAAGTTTTTTAGTTTTAAGTTTTACAGTTAGGGTTATGATCCGTTTTCAGTTAATGATGCAAGGTACAAATCAAAGTAGTTTTCTTAATTTTTTTTCCTTGCATATGAATCTAACTCTTCTAATACTGTCTGCTGATGTATTCTTTCTCCACTGAATTGCCTTTGCACCTTTGTCAAAATCAGTTGTCATTGTATGTGTGAATCTATTTCTGGATTCTCTATTCTGTTCTAATGATATGTTGTTTATCTTGATGTCAATATTATACTGTCTTGATTCTCTTCATTTTATAAGGAGTCTTAAAATCAAATAGTTAGCCTTTAACTTTACTATTCTAAGTTATTATTTTGAACTAGTTTGAGGACAACCTCTATGAACTGATGATATAAATGTATTCCCAGGAGATACTTTGAAGCAAAAATAAGGTTTACAAGAAAAATGCAATACAGAATACTCTAAGAAAAAAATAAGGGAAAATAAGATAACATATATATGTTATATATGAGAGAGAGATATATATATCATACATCATATATATCTCATATATATATATATGCCTCACAACCTAATCATCCTCTATGAGGCCCCACTTCCCAAAACTGCTGCATTAAAGATTACATATCCAACACATGAACTTTGGAGAACGTATTCAAATAATACATCAGCTATATTTTCTTTCAATGAGCTGAGGTTGTTTTGACCTGATTGATTCCAATGATTGGTTTGCATAAAACAACTTCAGGCCTTGTTTTTCAGTTTTTATATTGTTTTGTTTTAAAGGAAATAAATTTGTTATAGATTTGAGATACTGCTACTTTAAAAGCTTCCTGGCCAGGTCCAGGGGCTCACACCTATAATCCCAGCACTTTGGTAGGCCAAGGCAGACAGATCGCTTGAGCCCAGGAGTTTGAGACCAGCCTGGACAACATGATGAAATCCTGTCTCTACAAAGAATACAAAAATTAGCCAGGTGTGGTGGTGCACACCTGTAGTCCCAGCTACTCAGGAGGCTGAAGTGGAGGATTGCTTGAGCCCAAGAGGTGGAGACTGAAGTGAGCCATGGCCATATTACTGCACTCCAACCTGGGCAACAGAGTGAGACTCTGTCTCAAACAAACAAACAAAAAAAAAGTAGCATTTCTATACATAAACAACAAACTATCTGAAAAGGAAATCAAAATGGCAATTTCATTGATAAAATACCTAGGAATACATTTAACCAAGGAGGTAAAAACCTCTACAAGGGAAACTATGATACATACTGATGAAAGAAACTGAAAAGGCTGAAAATCAAATGGAAAGACATCACATGCTCAGGAATTGGAAGAATATTGTTAAAATGACAATACTACACAAAGCAATTGAATGCAGTTCCTATCAAAATACCAATGACATCTTCCCAGAAACAGAAAAAAATCCTAAAATTTATATCAACCCACAAAAGACCCAGAATAGCCAAAGTAATCCAAAAAAATAAAGCCAGGAGTATCACACTACCAGACTTCAAAGTATACTACAAAGCTGTAGTAACCAAAATAGCATGGTACTGGCATAAAACAAGACACATAGACTAATGAGACAGAATAGAGAATGCAGAAATTAATCCATGTATCTACAGCCAACTGATTTTTTTTTTTTACAAAGGTGAAATGGTGCTTGGAAAAGTGGATATCTGTATGCAGAAGAATGAAACTAGACCTGCCCTTCCTCTATACAAAAACCAACTAAAAATGGATCAACCACCTAAGGATAAGACCCAAAATGATAAAACTACTAGAAGAAAACATAGAAGAAATGTTTTAGGACCTTGGTCTGGGAAAAGATTTTATGAATGAGACCTCAAAACATAGGCAACAAAAGCAAAAATAAACAAATAGGATTATAGCAAACTAAAAAGCTTCTGCACAGCAAAGACAACCCAGAGAACTGGAGAAAATATTTGCAAACTACTCATCCTATAGGGGATTAATATCCAGAATATATAAGGAACTCAAACATCAACAGCAAAAACAAACAATTTAACTAAAAAAAAAAAAAAAAAATGGGCAAATGATCTGAACAGACATTTCTCAGAAGACATACAAATAGTCAACAAATACATGAAGAAATCATTAATATCATTAGGCGTCGGGGAAATCAAAACCACAGTGAGGTATCATCTCACCCCAGTTAGGATGGCTATTTATCAAAAAGACAAAAAATAACTAATGCTGGCAAAGATGCAGAGAAAAGGAAACTCTTACACACTGTTGGTAGGAGTGTAAACTATACAGCCACTATGGAAAACAGTATGGAGCCTCCTCAAAAAACTACAAATAGAACTACTATATGATACAGCAATCCTACTACTGGGAATGTATCCAAAGGAAAGGAAATAATTATACCAAAGAAACATCTGTACCCCCATGTTTATTGCAGCACTATTCACAATAGCCAAGATATAGGATCAACCTAGGTGTTTAACAATAGACGAATGGATAAAGAAAATGTAGTATATATACACAGTGGCTATTCCACCATAACAAAGAAGGAAATCCTGTCATTCTCAGCAACTTGGATGGAACAGGAAGATATTACGTTATGTGAAATAAACCAGGGACAGAAAGTTAAACCCTGCATGTTCTCATTCACATGTGGACTCTAAAATAAGGTGACCTCGTAGAAGTGAAAGAGTACAATAGAAGATACCAAAGGTTGGGAAGGATAGGGGAAGGAGTGAATAGGGAGAGATATGTTAAAGGTTATAAAATTACAGTAGACAGGAGAAATAAGTTCTAGTACTCTATACCACTGTGGGATGACTACGGTTAATAATATGCAGTTTCAAACAGCTAGGAGGAACATCAAACAGCTAGGAGGAACATATCGAATGTTTCCAAAACAAATAAACAATAAACACTGGAGATGATGGATATGCTAATTACCCTGGTCTGATCACTATATATGTATCAAGACATCATTACGTACTCTTTGAATAAGTATAATTATTGTCAATTAAAAGTAAAATAATATAAAATCATCCTGTTAATATACCACAAGAAAGTATAATTTACTTATTCATGAATTATCTGCTACTTATACTTCAAACAAATAAGCTAATTGTTTGCTCATTTACCTAATAGGCTGAGTCTAAAGAGCTGTTAGTGGCTACTAGTAAATGAAATGAAATAGTTTTTTTTTTAATGTAATTGCGCTCTGCATTTCATATGTAGTGGTTTTATGTTAAAACACCTCTGATTAAGGATTGACTTCAAAAAGTTGACATTTAATTTCTTGTAATTGCCTGTATAAACAAAAGGAAAATTCATAATTTAAACATTTTCTGCTGTAGACATCAGGTCATGTCCTTGCAGTTGCAATTTTTTTGACTCTATTAGCATGTAATGATTTTGACATTGGCAGGGTGATAAAAGGGAGAATTGAGAGTATGGAGGGAATAAAATAAATGCAAGGAGGGAGAAAAAAGAGGAAATAAACAACAAAGGAAAGAGAAATAGAACATCGTGAGAAAGAAAATAGAATACATAGTAAGAAAGGAGAAATGAGAATGAAGGAGAAAAGGAGAAACAGGAGATTGAAAGTTCTCTCTTACCTGGAGGGTTGTTGAAAAGACCCTGAGCTGGAACCCTTATTCACACTTTGGTAAAAGTGAGTACCAAGTTCTTAATCGGATATGGAATTTCTTGTATTTCACATTGCTTCTGTTTGTTTAATGTCAAGTTATGTAAGATAATTTATGTAAGATAAAACTTGGCTTGCATGAAAGTATTTTTTTAATACTTGTACAAGCCTTAAGCACTTGTTTTAGAGACGGATGTTAACTATAATCGATGGCTAGGTTGAGCAGAGCCTGTGCGACATGCCTGGAATTCGTAAAAATTGCCAACTATTAATAAAGCAGTTTCCTCCCGTTGTCACTGTGTGCCATTCTTTGAAGCATTCCCTGAGGAATATTTTTAAACAAGCTTAGATAGAACTTGTCATGGTATCATATAACCGCTATTGAACTGTTCTGAGCTTTGAATCAGCCATGTATCCTTTGTGTGAAAATGAAAAACAATCTGTCATAAAAGTGCATGAAAGTTGACAAGACTTTCTTTAATAGCTATATCCTAAGAATACATATTTATGAATGTTTTTAAACACTAGCTTGCTAAATACCACATTCTCAGATTGTTTAAAATATGAACCATTGACCTTAACAATTACTACAACTTACTTTGCAGATAAACCTGCGGTTTTCTGACCATCAAGCAGCGTATAATGTTCTACATTAAAGAATGAACCCGTGTCTATATTTGCTTTCAGTATTTTATGATTCAGTATAGACATAATTCAAAATAACTGTCTCAACTTTGTCTTAATGCTTATAATTTCCTTTCAGCATTTTATAATTAGATACAGAAATTATTCAAAATAACTGTCTCAACTTGTGTTAATGTTTATATAATTGTCCAAACCGTATCAATTATTCTCTAATATTGTATCATTATACAATGAAATCAGAAGGGTTATTTAATAAAGGCAACAATGGGGCAAGAAGAAAGTAAAGAGCTCATTTTCCTTCTCATCTAAAAGTTATTTTTCTCTTTCAAATCTTACAATTAATCAGTATAATTTTTTAAGTAGAAATTTGTCATGATTTTAAAGCACTGACTGACTTGAGGGTTCAATGGCAATGCTGCCACAGTGATGTAAGAATATTGTTAGGACACATAAAGTTTTAAATAGGAATAAGTGATGACTATATTTGGGTTTGCAGAAGCCCCTAGAATAAACGGTATCCTCACTTTAAATTTATGATGGAGTTGATTTCAGTATTGCCAGTATTAAGCACACTCAGACTTCCAGTAAAACTCACCACAACACTCTAACCTTAACAAGAGGCACTGCAATTCCAAGAGCGGTTTTTATATAGTAGTCAGTCATAAATGTTGCCACTGTCCTTGCATTTATATGTACAGCATTCATAATTCTATCCCCAGTATTCCTTCTTTGACCCCAAATCATCTGAGGCACAATGATATAAAGGGAACTTCTCCACTAATTAATTCAAGGTTCATTGAGATTTATGAGCTTCTAATTTCTCTACTTAAGACACCAAGATGCCGTTTCCTGGCCTCTCTGCTTGTGACATTTATCTCAAATGAAGGCTAAATAAAAGATTAGCTTAAGAATTAAAACCAGAGTCAAACGCATTAGAACACAGAAGCATAGATAAGGAACTATAGAATTTTAGAGCTGATAAAGATTTTAAAGATAAAGTACTCAACATTACAAAGTAAACTGAAGTCCAAGAATGTAAAAAGACCTTCCAAATCTTGCATAGCTAGTTAGAGACATGAAGCTGATGTGAGAATAAGTAGAAAGGAGGCTAAGTATGTTTGATAAGTACATAAAAAAGGGTAAGAAAATAAAGTCGTGGCAATATAGGGATCTATACAGTATTGCCATGAGGGCAGAATGGTTTATAGTAGCAGTCCCCAATCTTTTTGGTGCGGCAGTCTCATAGAAGACAATTCTTCCATGGATGGGGGGCTGAGTGTGGGGGATGGTTTCAGGATGCAACTGTCCCACCTCAGATCATCAGGCATTAGTTCATTTCTCATAAGGAGCACATAACCTAGATCCCTCAAATGCACAGTTCACAATGGGGTTTGCACTCCTACGAGAATCTAATGCCGCTGCCGATCTGACAGGAGGCAAAGTTCAGGTGGTAATGCTCGCTTGCCTACTGCTCACCTCCTGCTGTGTGGCCCACTTCCTAACAGACCACAGACCAGTTCCGGTCCATGTTTCGGGGGTTGAGGACTCCTGGTTTATAAAACACTGCTATGAAAATACTCTCTAGGCTGGGCACCTTGGCTCAAGCCTGTAATCTCAGCACTTTGGGAAGCCAAGATGGGTAGATCACTTAAGGTCAGGAGTTTGAGACCAGCCTGACCAACATGGTGAAACCCCATCTCTACTGAAAATACAAAAATTAGCCAGACACGGTGACAGGCACCTGTAATCCCAGCTCTTTGGGAGGCTGAGGCAGAAGAATCACTTGAACCCAGGAGGTAGAGGTTGCAGTGAGCTGAGATCGACCCATTGCACTCCAGCCTGGGTAACAGAGAGAGACTCTGTTGGAAAGGAAAAGAAAGGGGAAAGGGGAAAGGAAAAAGGAAAAGAAAAATACACTCTAATATAGCTGTAAGGTATGAAGCTCTCATCTGCTGAGGTTGTTCTTCCACTACAAGCAATGGCCAGCAGGATTCTCACCATCACTTTTAATATAAGGATCTGTCCCTAGATTTACCCCATATGCAGTGTCTATGCTGGACTACTACATTCCTAAATTTTTTTATCAACAGAAAATACCAGCTTTTAAACAAATGCTCAGAGAAAATGTTTTAGATTATGAGGATATCCCCTGGTGTGTTTTAAATGTAAGGAAGAGGAACGGGAGGGAAGGAAGGATGTGTCAGGGACAGCATAACCTCTATGACTAAGGATGAAGAGGGAAAACCTTCTTGCCCTCAAAGTGAAATCCCCTTCTATTTTAGGGAACACTCCTTTACTTTAAAGAATCTCTCAAATGAGTCACTAGGGTTAGATCATAGTCTTCTGGGACGTTTACTTTCCAAAGGATAAAGTTTTCATGCATCAGTAAGAAAGGAAAAAATAGAATCTGGCAAATAGGAGGGGGAACAATCCCTTTCCAAATGCTCTGTCTGTTCTGTTCTCTTCAGTCCACAGAGCACAAATAAATATGGCAGACAATAAAGATCTCAATTTTGTGAAGATAAAAAGATTTAAACCTGGTCAGGTGCAGTGGCTCATGCCTGTAATCCCCACACTTTGGGAGGCCAAGGCAAGAGGATCACCTGAGGTCAGGGGTTCCAGACCAGCCTGGCCAACGTGGTGAAACCCCAACTCTACCAAAAATACAAAAATTAGCTGGGTGTGGTAGCAGGTACCGGTAATCCCAGCTACTCAGGAGGCAGAGGTTGCAGCGAGCCAAGATTGCGCCACAGCACTCCAGCCTGGGTGAAGAGTGAGACTCCGTCTAAAAAAATAAATAAAAATAAATAAATAAATAAAAGATCCAACCCAAGTCTTTAGTCCCAGGGTTTCATGCAGCAGCTTTGTTGTAGCTACTGGCCCCACCAAGCCCCTACTTTGCCTGAGCATGATGTATTTCAGGGTGGAGAAGTGGACAATTATGGTGCTTTGAAGTCTTTTTCGGCTTTCTGGGTGAAATCATAAATGTGTACTTTAAGTCAAGCTAGATAGAGACATATGAATAGATGCTGTTTTATTGCTCACCCATTTAAAATGCAAATGATAGTACCAAAAATTACCAAAGTCTACACTCCAGATGTTCCTATTATTCACAATGGCTTTTTATTTTTTTGGCTACACTTATCCTCTCCTACGTATCTCTGAATTTATTCTACCACATAACCCTCCTTATGAAAACACCTACTTATTTCTTAAATAATTTTGTTGTATATATTTTAAGAGTTGGAATCAAAAAATAAACTCATTTTCTCAAGTAATGAAAAAGCCAGATCTTCATTTCCATATCCCCAAAGTCAATTATGTAGGAATAAACAACATAAAGTGACAGACAACCTATTTATGAAGCTACATTGATAACTCTATGAAAACAAAAGTGGCTCAGTTTTCCTCAAGTGCATGTGAGGAGAGGTCTACGGTAGGACCTTAAAGAGAGGCACTAAAATTCTCTGATTGGTACCCAACTCTCCATGTGAGATTGCTTAATTCAGTCTTGAACATAAAGGAAAACACACACACACACACACGCATGCACACACACACGAAAACTCAGTCTCTTTCTGAATGAAGGCAAAGCCCTGTTGCTAGCCATAAACCATAGGATGTGGTTTCAAACATAGCAAAAGATAGACTCATTCCTCACTCATTCCTTCAATTACTCAGCAACTGTCTATTAGCAATTTCTATGTGCCAGCATCATGCTCAAATGAAAAAGACATGGTCCCTACCTTCAGAAGCTTCAAATTCAGTGGAGGAAGGAATACGCTACTAACACTCTATTGACTGGGATTCTTAGCATTACAAATGACAGAAGTTACATAAGAACTTATGTGTGGGGAAGTTATTGGAGGTAACTGAATGTTCTAGTTGTAGACGTCAGGTATGACTGAATCAAACAAAGTCAACAGGCAATCTGTCCCATTCCACATTGGGGCTTTCCTTTTCTCTGACTTCACTCTCAAGGCAGTTCTCACCTTATAATGGTAAGAAGGTCACCAATAGTTCTAGGAATACATATCACCAGCTTAGGAACTAGTGTGGAAATAGAGTCTTTGCCCATTTTTTCCAACAAAAGTACCAGAACTGATGCTAATTTAACCTAACTGGAGTCACATTCTCACCCCTGAATCATTCTCAATGACTATAGTGGTAGAACATCTTACTTGGTCAGGCCAGTAGACTACGGGAGGGATGTTTTCACTAAGAAAAGAGGATATCATTCAAGAAGGGGAATGGGTGCTTGTAAAAAACAGATGTCCACTGCAACGACATTATGAGCTGAGCATGAAACAAGGTAACAGTGTTAAAGGAACACAGAAATAGAACATTTAATTGCAATGAAAGGAGGGGGACTTAGGAGGCAGGCAGGTAGTTGTCAACTTCATAGAAAAGTGGCATTTTCACAGCAGCAACTCTGGAAAAAGATCTGGCAATTCCCTATATATATAAACATAGCTTTATCTTATGACTCAGCAATTCCACTCCTAGGTATATACCCAAGAGAAATGAAAGCTAATGCCCATACAAACACCTGTATGCAAAGGTTAAGCAGTGTTATTCATAACAGCCAAGAGGCATAAACAGTCCAAACTACCCATCAACTGCCAAATTTAGATAAGCAAATGTAGACATATAGTGAAATATTGTCTGACCATAGAAAGGAGAGAAGTGCTGATACACACTACAACATGGATAGACCTTGAAAACATTATGGTAAATGAAAGAATCCAGACCCAAAAGACCACTTACTATATGATTCTGATATGAAATGTCCAGAAAGGGGAAATAGAGACAGAAAGATTCGTGGTTGCTTAGAGCTGAAGGGAAAGGGGGACCTACAGGGTATGGGGTTTGTTTTGAGGGGATGAAAATGTTCCAGAGTTTACTATGGTGATGGTTGCACATATTTGTGAATATACTAAAAATCATTGAATTATATACTGTAAATGGGTGAACTGTACTGTTTGTAAACTGTATTTCAATCATGCCACTTTGACAAAATAATATTTAAAAGGCCAGTTGAATTTCAACAAGTGTAATCTCAGGCTAGTACTTATGAGTCTGGGGAGTTAATGCGATCATAGACATAGTGAGTTGCCTCACTTGTTTTACTAGTATGGCGGAGTCATGTGAGTCTCTATTGGATGCTGTGGTGTGCAGCCCAGATTTCCCTTTCAGAACTAAGCAATCTAGTTCCACAGCTACCGGGAGCATGCCTGACAACAGCCCTCCACAGGAAGTGCCCTCAGCAGCACAGGGCTACTCACCCAAGACCACGCCCTCCCCAGCAAAAGCTTCTATCCAGTGACTGGTTCCTGTGAGTGTATATAGAGGCTCTGGACAGCCTTTTTTCTCTTTTTTAAAGACAGAGTCTTGCTCTGTCACCCAGGCTGGAGTGTAGTGGTGCAACCACAGCCTCCAACTCCTAAGTTCAAGCTATCATCCTGCCTCAGCTTCCCATGTAGCTGGACTACAGATGAGTGCCACCATACCCAGCGAACTTTTTTGTGGTTTTTTTTGTGTGTGTGTGTGGAGATGAGGTCTCATCCAGGCTGGTCTCAAACTTCCAGCCTCAAGGGATCCTCCCACCTCAGTCTCCCAAAACTCCCATAGGTGTGAGCCATCTTTCCCAGGTTCAGAACAGCTGTGAAAGTCCACTTATGCTTCAAAGCTCACCATGGGTTTTCTGAGGACTTTGCTGCAATCACAATGCAGCTTCACATCTCATCCTACCTACTCCTGGTTCCTTCTCCCCACTTCCTCCCAGAGTCTGCTTTCCATAGAACCCAATCTGCAACGTGGTGCATAGAACATAGTGCATAGAAGGAACATAACTTTTAAAGAGACTAGAAAATTAGATTTGGATTAAACTCTAGAGGACCTCGAATGCCATGCTATGGAATGAGATCTTCAATAGAATATAGGAAAGTAATCATTATAATTATGTTTGGATTAAGCGACCCAAGCAACCAGGTTAAAAAATTACCTAGAATGACACATGATAAAGGACAGAAATACTAGTTAAAAAATCAATCCAAGAGTACAGGCAAAAGGACAAGTTAATGGAGACCACAGATAGGACTATGGCAACGAGAATGAAGAGGAGGAAATAAATTGGGAGACATCATAAGAGAATGAACTGGGTTTGATGAACAATGAGGTGAGAGATATTTTAATAGTAAGAAAGAAGATGAAAAAGACCACAAGGTTTCTAGTCTCAGAGTTGACTAACAATAAGAAGAGTAGCACAGTGATAAGATGTATCAGTCAGGAGCCAGTAAGAAAACAAAAACCACACCAACGATTTTAACTGACAAAAAAGAACATAATATAACGATATTTAGAGAACAAGGCAAAAAGGGAACAATAAGGTACCATGGGCTGGGTACAGTGGCTCACACCTGTAATTCCAGCACTTTGGGAAGTCGAGGTGGGAGGACCATTTGAGGACAGGAGTTTGAGACACACCTGGGCAACATAGTGAGACCCTTTTCTAGAAAAAAAATTTAAAATCTAGTAGGACATGATGGCATGCACCTGTAATCCTAGTTACTTGGAAGCCAAGGCAGCAGAATCACTTGAGCACAGGAGGTCAAGGTCACAGTGAGCCATGACCACGACACTGTAAGACAAAGCAAGACCCTGTCTCTAATTAATAAATAAATAAGGTATCATGAAGTCAGCAATGGCAGGAGGCAGCTGCCATCCCTAGGACTGGGGGAACAAAAGGAAGAGACTGGAATTATTAAACTATAGATGTTTAGAAGGGCTGGGTGTGGTAGCTCATGCCTGTAATCCCAGCACATTGGGAGGCCAAGGCAGGAGGATTGTTTGACGCCAGGAGTTTGTGAACAGCCTGGACAACAAAGTGAGACCTCCTGTCTCCAAAACTTTTAAAATTTAGCGAGCTTGATGGCACATGGCTGTAGTCACAGCTACTTGGGAGGCTGAGGCAGGAGGATCACTTAAGCCCAGGAGATTGAGGCTGCAATGAGCCATGATCCCATGACTATACTCCAGCCTGGGTGACTAAATGAGAACCTACCTCTCAAAAAAAAAAAAAAAAAAAAAAAGTAGTAGCAGTAGTAGTAGTAGTAGTAGTAGTTTGGAGGAGGGACCCCATAGATCTGGGGACTAGACCTTGAGAAATAGGTGTTTTCAACTGCTGTTGCTATTCCTGAGTTTGGTGGTGTCCCATGGGATGGGAATCCAAGCCTTTAAGGAGGGCCCATCAGCCAGTGATACTGGTGTTTGAAGAATGGGGATAGGAAGTACAATAAAGATAGCTTTGCAAGTGTGGGAAAATTGTAAAACAGGAATTTACCTTTGCAACTAGAACAAAGTGCCTCTGCCGGAGTGAAGAAGCACTGTAAGGGTGAGGCAGGCAACAAAGAGGAAAGAGCAAGTCCCTTCTCCCTGCTCCAGCTTTATGGTCTCCCTCTGATGTCCCCATTGGCACAATCTCTGTTCCCTTGAGTTAGCTATTTAATTTCCTTAATTCTTGATTTCCTCATCTAGTAAGTGGAAATTCGCATTAGTCCTACCTTATATATCATTTCATTGATATGTGTAATGTGGCACATAAAGTGAGCTTTCAGTGAATACATTTCTCTAATTATTATTAAAATGGGAAACCTAGGAGGAGAGAAGGAGGTCAGTTATTTTACAGTTTGTTTTTATTCTTTGAAGGGGATGGGGGGCAGGGAAGAGTGAGTTGTTGGGGTCGTGTTGAGTTTGAGTATCTTCTAGAATAGCTTTATTTTATGTGGAGTTAAAAGTGTAACTCTAGACTCAACCAAGAGGTTGATATAAGTTTTTCTGACAATAGTCAGCTATGCAGAAACATGAGCAGGGGAGTAGGTTTGCTCAGGGGTCAGGTGGAAGCTTATGAATCAGAAGACACTAAAGTTGTAGTCCTCAAATTCTAGCATGTATCAGAAGCACCTGGAGAGCTTGTTCAAATACAGATTTCAGGGTCCCACCCCTAGAATTTCTAATTCTGTAGGATGGTGTGGCTTGAAAATTTGCATTTCCAACAAGCTCCCAGGTGATGCTGATTGCTACTAGTTCAAGCACCACCCTTTGAGTAGCACTGGTCCAGAAAGCTAATACCAGAGCTACAATCATTGGTTAGTATCCAGCCTACATTTAAAAAGGAAGGGGAGGAAAATAATTGTTAAGAATCGACAATGCACCAAGAGTTTTGCATTGTTTAATTTAATGAGCTTAACAACCCTAGGAAGTAGGTGTGTCATCCAATTTTTCAGATAAGTAAATTGCAACTCAGCAAGGTAAGAAAGCTGTCCAGAGCCACATGACTAGTAGGGTAATAACACTGGGACTCTGATCCAGATCCGTGCAAACTCCAAAGCCCATATTTTCTCCACTGTGTTATGCTCTCAACTTCTCTCAGTAAAGTCAGGAGGGTAATAGGAGGCTTCTTGGCTAAGAAAGACCTACAGTTTACAATGAGATTTTAACTACCACCTAGATGGCAACAACTCCCAAATTTATCTTTCCAGGCCAGACCTATCTCCTTAAACCTAGTGCTCAGCTGCTAGCTCAGCATTTCCAGCTTCCTCCTCAGCTTGTCCTAAGTTGAACTGTTAATATTCCTCTCAGAGGCGCTTTACCCTCAGTCTTCCCCCTTCTCGGCTGATGGCAGCCCTATCCTTACCAATGCTTCTTCTCCCACACTCCACATCTAATCTGTCAGCAAGGCCTCATGGCTGGGTCTTTAAAAGAGACCCAGATTTCCAGCCACATACCAACACCTGCACAGCCTCTACCCTGACCCAAGCCACCAGCGTCTCAGGCATTGATTCCTGCAATACCCATACTGTCTGCTTCCACCTTCACTCCTCTGGAGTTTTTTTTCACTCTGCAGCCAGAGTGGTCTTTGGAAAATCTGAGTCAGATCATGTCCCTTTCTCCCTGAAACCCTCCAGTGATTCCCCATTTTACTCAGAAAAAATCAAATTCCTGCATGACACTGACCCCTATGACCTCTGCCCTACCATTCACCTCCTTCTCTGACCTCCTACTAGTCCTGCCTTTCCTCCCTTTACCCCAGGCACACTGACCTCTTTGCTGTTCCATAAACACTGCCAGGTACAGTGTTGCATTAGGGACTCTGTACTGGCTGTTCCCTTTGCCTGAGACACTCTTCCCCCAGATTTCTAAAGGTGAGTCCCTTCTTCCTTCCAGTCTTTGCTCATATTTCACTTTCTCAATGCAGACTATTTAAAATTGCAACTACTTTTACTCCCAGGAATCCTGACCACCTCCTCTTCTCTATTTTGTTGTTGTTGTTGTTGTTGTTGTTGAGACAGAGTCTCGCTCTGTGGCCCAGGCTGGAGTGCAGTGGCCGGATCTCAGCTCACTGCAAGCTCCGCCTCCTGGGTTTACGCCATTCTCCTGCTGCAGCCTCCCAAGTAGCTGGGACTATAGACGCCCCCCACCTCGCCCTGCTAGTTTTTTGTATTTTTTTAGTAGAGATGGGGTTTCACTGTGTTAGCCAGGATGGTCTCGATCTCCTGACCTCGTGATCTGCCCGTCTCGGCCTCCCAAAGTGCTGGGATTACAGGCTTGAGCCACCGCGCCCGGCCTTTTTTTTTTCATTTTTTCATAGCCTTTCTAAAACACTACATAATGTACTTGTTTGTTGCATTTAATATATATTGTCTGTCTCCCACAGCCCCCACTAGAATGTAAGCTCTATGAAATCAGGGATCTTTGAATTTTGTTCACTGATGTATCTGAAGTACCTAAAACTGTGCTTGCCACATACTAGGTACCCAATAAATACTTGTGAAATGAATGAGGACAGAACTGAGTTCAACAGAAACAAGAAAGTAGAAGGGATGCAAAGCGCGAGTAATGACATCAGAGAGAACTATTTCAGAACCGGAGTTCTTGGAAAAGGCTTGTACCCCAGTGATGCGGCAGCCAAGGCAGGACTGTGAGTGTGGCCTGCAGGAGGGGAGACAGAAAGGGCAATGGGCTGGGAGGAAGGACAGAGAAAACCCAAGATCCAAAGTAGAAGAGCATTTCTTACCTCTTTCCTCAGAAAAGAAATCAGATTAAAGGAAAACTGAAACATTATTTTCCCTTTTGAAAGCATTCAAAGTTTCACAGTAACCTCAGAAAGATACATCATCTCTCAAATCAATGTTAGTTTCTTTACTTTACATGTCTGTCGATAAAGAAGGGTAAATAGAACGAGCATCTTTCCTAAGAACCCCTGCTATTTTCCATAGTTTGGGCTCCTGTATTGTTTCTGCATGAACCAGGAGGGCATAAATAAGAAGTACTTCCTAGATGGCCACAGAAGCAGCAGCTCCATCCACGCCAGGCAGAGTCCCAGGGCCTAGGCTGGCAGTACTCTTTGTGGGGGCAGTAACAGGAAACCCAACTAAGACTGCCTTAAACAAGCAGGGTAAGAGGGTGGGGAGTAGAAAAATTACTGGCTTTTGGAATGTAGAGTTCTAGGGTTTTGTCGGTTTCAGGCCTGGCTTGATCTAGGCACAGACACTATGTCATCAGGAATCTGATTTTCTCCATCAGCAGGCTTTCCTTTCCTCTGACTTGGCATTATTGCTAGGAAGACCTACCCCAGATATGGCCCCCAGCATCTCTAGGCTTACATTTTCTCACAGTAGTCATCCCAACAGAAAACAAAACAAAACAAAAAACACAAACAAACAAACAAAAAACCTCTTTGACAAGTTCTTCCAAGACAAGTTCCATGCCTATCTCTCCTTGGCCTGACTGGTGTTCTCTCCCCTAAACAAATCACCATGACCAGAGGATATACTCCTCTTATTGTCTAGTCCTGAGCCTTACACTTGCCCACTCCTGGAGCCAAAAGATGATCAGACCCCAAATGGACCAAATGTGGAGAAGCACGAATTCCCCAAAAGAAAAATTCGGACTTTTATCTGAAAAGAAGAAATGGCTGCCTAACTGGCTGCAAAAGTATACTGGTGTTTTTTCAAAGTTTTATAGGAGAGAATCTTACTGCTTATATAACCATGATCTTAGGAATATGCAAGAAGCAAGGGCCAGAATTATTTCTCTTAATTTAGAAAGTCCATACTTTTGCAAGAGTAAGTTATTTTCAGTGACTCCCATCATTGAGGACAAGTTGGGTTTTTTTAAATAATCCTAGACACTGCTGAGTCCTGTGTCACCTTCCCCCTTAGCAGATGCCTAATATTTCCCCGATTCAGTGCTAGACATTAGGTAAATACAGATACAGGCAAAATGTGACATCACAGCCTTTCTCTATCTCCCCCAGCCCCCTATTTTGGGGCCCCATCAAATGGCATCACCTTGAACACTGTTTCCAGGTCCTCCCTCCATCTTGGCCCTGGGTTCTCCTGGCTGCCCATCAGGCTGCTCAGTCCTACCCTCCAAAAACCTCATCCCTTCCTGTTGGTTGTGGTTGTGAAAAGTTTGCAAAAATGCTCTGGAAAAACTAGGACCTTCAGACCCTACGTCAGAAATCTAGAAACATCTCAAAAGTGCCCTTCTAGGACTGCTCACAAGTCTGACCCTGACACCCACATGTCTGGAATCTAACAAGAAAGCTCACAAGAACCAGCTCAGCTTTTCTTTTTTTTGAGTTGGGCAAGTCATCATCACCCTCTGGGGCAGGAATTGCAGTGATAAAAGGAAATGTAGTGATTACCTACCCTGGCCCTGTCTTTTCTTAAGTAGGGGGGAAAAAAGATTCGCAGACAAACGGTGGGAGTACAGATGGCACTCCCAGTTGCTGTTGAGAAAGCCCACTTGGTGGTGAATCAGAACAGCAGCAGTAATAATAGAAAGGAAAGGAGGGGAGGAATCAGCACTCCCAGCCGGGTTTCTTGCCCTTTGTTATCTTGAAGCCTTATTTTATTCTCTCATTTATTCATTTATTTCTTTGGTAAATATTTAGTGCCTATTATGTGCTAGGCACGAGGCAGGTCTCAAAAGAAAAAGATCCCGTCCTTCCTCTTAGACACTCAGTCTAATGGGAAGAAGGACACACAGGTACCACAATGTGCACAGTAAACCCAGAAATGGACCAGGCAGTGATAGGGGAGACTAAGGAGCATGGAAGAGGCACTCCTATCCAGCTCAGGGGCTGTGGGAGCACAGGCAGGGGTGTGGCTCGTGGAAAACCCCCGGATGCGAGGAAAGTAAGCTGAGTCTTAATGAATGAGTTGGCGGGGGATGGAGGCGGGTGAAGGAAGAACAGCATAGTGGGTGGAAAACATTTCCGACAGAAGGAGGACAGCAAAAATCAAGGCAGCCAAGATGTAGCTTGGCATGTACAAGTGGTGACAAGAGAACTCAACGAGAACAAGATCATGTAGAAGTTTTTAGGGCAAGTTAAGAAACTTGGCAATGCCAACTGAGGAACTATCAACACATTTTATGCAGGGTAGTAATGTGATCCAATTTTCATTTTTGATAGATCATTCTGGCAGCCATGTCGAGGGTAGATTTTAAGAGGACAAGATAAGTCAGGGAGGAAAATAGATGAAAGACTGAACCAACAAAATGGTGGCAAAGGAAGAAAGATATTTCAGAAATGCTTAGGAATTAAAAACAGAATGATTTGGGGCTTGATTGGATGTGGGAATGAAAGAAGAGCAAAACGGAGGCTAGGGTCTGCTTACCAGCTGGTGACTACAAAAAGCAGGAGGTGGGCTGAAGTAGTTTGCTATAGAAGGCAAGGAGAGCAGACACTGGAACAATCTGTACTTTTGGGGTGGTAAGGATGCAAAAGCTTCCCATGAACTACATGGGTACGATGGAAAGTAAGGATGTTCAAGCCATCTTGATGGGATCTACCCAAGAAAGCCACCCAGGGGGAGAGGGAAGCTTAGGAGTCAGAGTGTGTGGGATAGACCGCCAAATGCAAGAGCTGAGGTCTCTGTAGAATGCATCACTCACATCACTCTGGAAATCCCCACAGGAAGAATTTCAAAGAACACACACATGTCCCATGAAAGAACCAGACAGTGTTAACCAGGATGGACAACAGCAGCAAAAGTGACAACAGGAAATAAAAAGACTTGCTTCTTGCATTAGTTCATTTTCATGCTGCTGAAAAAGACATACCTGAGACTAGGTAATTTATAAAGAAAAAGAGGCTGAATGGACAGTTCCACGTGACTCAGGAGGCCTCACAATCATGGTAGAAGACAAAAGGTACATCTTACATGGTGGCAGGCAAGAAAGAGTGAGAGCCAAGTGAAAGGGAAAACCTTTTATCAAACCATCAGATCTTGTGAGACTTATTCACTACCACAAGAATAGTATAGGGAAAACTGCCCCCGTGATTCAATTATCTCCCATCAGGTCCCTCCCACAACACATAGGAATTATGGGAGCTACAATTTAAGGTGAGATTTGAGTGGAGACACAACCAAACCATATAACTTCTCTTTATCTGACTGAGAAAGGCTGAGAAAGAAGGAAAGACTCTTCAGACCTGGATGTGACATTGATGTTTTGATGTTAGACTGACCTGAACCTTCTAACACATGAAAATGAGTCAGAATTACCTAAATAAGAACTTTTATTTACATAGCTGAAAGTGACTAGAGTAGAATGTACTCAAGATCTTGTTAAACAATGAAAGGAGACAAGTGTGTCACTATTGAGAACACTGTTTAAGGAAAAATAACATCAATTCCTTACTGTCTTGTTTCTCCCAAAATTTGTTCCACCCAATTCGTCTCGTTCTCTAAAACAGTTACACTAATATCTTGGCACTCCCTCTTTACATAAGGTAAGGCCATTATTAATGAAACTAGAGATGTATATTTATTTCATATAGTCATCCTGATAATGAAAATTTATTTTAGCTGATCTTGTCAGATCGTTAGATCATCACCATTTTTTACCTTGACTGATAGAGTCTGTCTCAGAGTAAAAGCATTATCAACTCTGTTGCTTCTTGTTTGCTTGTGCTTGTCTTTAGTATAGTCTTCACTTTCTTTGTACAAATCTGCTTTATCTACTTGTTCGTTTTGTAAGAGTTAGTTAAAACTAGATATAATAAGTTATAAATGCTCTTCAAGTGGTACGAATAAACGCTGCAACACATCAATCACAATACTCTGAAAGCAAATGAGTGAGGTTGCCAAGGTCAAACCTTCCCCACCCCACCCTCCTCCACACACACAGTAGAGCTCTCATTGTTGCCTTGAAATACCTCAAAGACTGTGTATAACATGTAACCATGTAATATACATAAAGGCACCAGTGTCAATACGTATTCATTATCAGTAAAGCTTAACTTTAGATAGAAAAAAAATGAGAGCTCTCACATTTCTGCCCACCTCTTGGGGGAAATGGAGGAGTCATCACTCACACTGCCCTGGAAAGCATGCCCTCCATCTAGAGATCACCAATGGGGTCCACCTGTTCTGCAGACTCAGCTGGGCTCAAGTGATCTGCCAGCACTTGGGCTGATTGCTCTTTGCTCTTTTCTGCCCTTTCGAGGTCATACTACTTCTCCTTAGGCTTTCAGAAACCCCTAGATAGTCTCAGAGAGCCCACACTACATAGCAGCTTCTACTTTTTTAACCCTGAAACACAAAATTCTAATTACTTAGGCAATGGGAATGAGGAGTGAGGAGAGGGAGTTGTCTGTGATTCACCTGTGAGTCATCTTTTCAAAGGGCACCAGGTGTCTCTCACTGAAACAGAGACCAAAAAGCAAGGTTAACCTTTGGGCAGGCATTCTACCACATGTGGAAGGAAGCAGCAGTCCTAGAAGGATGGGTCTTGAAGGCCCAGGTGACAGAACTGAGCGAAGGGTCCCATTTTGGAAAAGACTTGTTGATTTATTTATTGTTTTTTGTTTTGTTTTGTTTTTTGTTTGTTTGTTTTGAGATGCAGTCTTGCTCTGTTGCCCAGGGTAGAGTGCAGTGGCATGATCTGGGCTCACTGCAACCTCCACCTCACAGGTTCAAGCAATTCTCCTGCCTCAGCCTCCTGAGTAGCTGGGATTACAGGCACAAATTGGCTTATTTTTTGTATTTTTAGTAGAGACGGGGTTTCTCTATGTTGGCCAGGCTGGTCCCGAATTCCTGACCTCAGGTGATCCACCCGCCTCAGCCCCAAAGTTCTGTGATTACAGGCGTGAGTCACCATGCCTGACCATTATTTGTTGTTTTTTTTTTAAAGTGAACAACAAGGATTCTGGTTAGGTTATAAACTAAAAGAGGTTGTGCAATGGCAGCAAGAACCTTCTCTTCAACTCTGTTCCCTTGCAAGTTTCTGAACACTTTTCCACCTACAGTCATCTTAATGCCTTAAGCTTCCTTATTCCATACTGATACTCCCTTTTGATCCCAGCACTTTTCTAATTCCCTAAGGCTCTCTCACATCATTCTGCTTACCCTGAAAAACCACTACCTTTCTGATCTTTTCTAAGCTAACTATATACTTGGACTCTTGGTAATATTTTAGATACTCCAGTCTGTCTTCAAAGTCTCCTAACTCTCCTAATTCCCCTGTCCTTCAGAATATTTTTGTAGTTTTCATAGGGAAGTTTATCTTTTATTCTGGGTCCAGTTCTATGTCTATTTGTCTTTATCTTTTCATGAGTATACAGTATTTGAAAGTATAGCTTTTTCATGCCTTTTTTGTGCACACATCTTAAATAGAATTCTGAAATAATAAAAATAATTGGAATAAAAAGTGAAAAAAAAACTCCTTTAGAGTTAGTATGAATTGGGTTATTTTTACAAATTAAAAAGAGGTAAGGAGGACAGAGATAATGTGTAATTGTGGCAGATTCCATCACATTATCACATGCAAAATGTTGTATGAATTCTATTTTTTCCTTAGCCCCATTTAAGTAACAAATGCTATTTCCATTTTAGTGCTAGCAGTGAAATGGATATGAAATAACACTGAATGGGGATGCATATGTGTGTGTATGTGCATATTCTATTTAGTTATAGAAAAACCTACCAATCAATTCCATTGTTGTTGCAATCCTTTCCCATGCTCACCGAAACTTCTAATACTGAAATAAATGTCACCAACTATATTCAAGTAAGAAGTTTCATGTAACACTCAATCCACACAGGCTGGTAGAATTTCCTAGTGAGACACGTAAGACAGTATTTGTCATACTGATGTTGGTAAACATTTTCTCTATATTCATCTTGTGAGCTGCTGCTGCTTAATTAAATTTGAAAGTTTGTAGGAATCTGCTTAATCCATTTGATTCATGTTGTAAACCTACAAATGCAAGTTGCCAGATCTATCTATGTATTGCAAGTGTTATTAATTCTACAGTTTCATCCCAGAGTAATAATTTGAGCAATAATTACTGTAGTCAGTTCTCCTACATTCATCAATGATGCAGAGTCTCCCCTTGTCTCCCAGGCTGGAGTGCAGTGGTACAGTCTTGGTTCATTGCAGCCTCTGCCTCACAGGTTTGAGAGATTCTTGTGCTCAGCTTCCCGAGCAGTTGAGATTCCAGACACACACCACCAAGCCCAGTTAATTTTTGTATTTTTAGTAGAGACGGGGTTTCCCCATGTTGGCCAGGCTGGTCTTGAACTCCTGGCCTCAAGTGATCCACCCTCCTGGCCCTCCCAAAGTGCTGGATTACAGGCATGAGCCACCATACCCGGCCATCAATTTCTTTAAAAAAATAAAGAAAGAAAGAATAAAAGGCTAAAAATACTATTTTAGGTTACTTTAACCAAAGAAAATGCATGAACAGAAATTGTATTTTCAAAGGCAAGAAATACTGTCTTACCTGAGCTTCCAGAATTCTTTTCTCCTTTGCTTATTCAATTTTTCATTCAAAAATTTTGGTCATGTAAAATGACTACAAAATGCACTGAGCTTTCAAGATTCCTTTTACCACATAAAAGGACTCATGTAGCTCTTTGTGCCTCACCAAGAGCTTTAGCTGCTCCGGCTGTCCAGCTGCAGAGTGTTGGCCGCTAATGGCTCACAGCTGCTCTCTCTCCAAGCTGTTCTCAGTTTGGCTGAGAGACCTGCCCTCAGCCAAACTGGAACCACCTGACCCAGTAGGCCGGACTGTGTCTCCCCACCCCCATTCCCTACAGGGACAGACCCCAGCCAATCAGTGGGATCAGGCAGAAGATAGTCTCCAGCTGAGACCACATCCTTGCTTAGCTCCTTCCCTTATCTTACCCTGCTTCTGCGTTTCCCTTGTTCTGGGAACACTCAAAGAAGAATGTTCTTTAAATCATTCAATGTTCAATAAATCATTCAAAGAAGAATCCTCATCTCAGGCTCTGCTTCTAAGGAACTTGACTTAAGATAACTCCTAAACAAAACATTTCTAAAAAAGAATAACTATTGCCTGGTCATCTGAGTGAAACCTCTGAAACTGATGCCATTCTACTCAGTATTTTATATATCATATATAAAAATTAATAGCTATAACATTATTAAATAATAGTGATATCTACAATATCATTTACTATCTATAACAGTATTTAATATGTAAGACATCAGAGGATCCTAGCAAGCAATGACCTCTGGAGAAACCGCTTACCCTTATTTAAAAAAACAAAAACAAAAGAGTTGACTGGTGTATTTCAAAGCAGGCAAGGTGGAAAGAGTGCGCCAATTAAAGATATTCTGTTTGAGTAGCAATTAGATTATACAAGAGCGGGAATTCTGTCTCCAAAAGAGGATTCACAAATTCAACTCTGCAAAATTTTTAGACAACAATAGTGGTTTCCTAGGCTTCTCTTCAGCCTGTTAGCTGTACACAAACTGTACAGAACACTTAAAAGTAGTTAGGGGATCTGGCCAAGCCAGAGAAAACAGTATGATAAACAATCACCTCAAACCTAGACTGAATTCTCAATGTTGTTTTAATGGCTCAGTCCTCCTCTGAGCTATCAGGTCCTTTTACAGAATAAATCTATGTAGCCAACTCTCAATTGTCTCAGCTTTAATGGGAAGATTCTTCATTCCACAAATGTCTATTGAGTTTTTGCTTTGTCCACAGTACTTTGTTAGGTGTTGGGTAGAACCCAGAGGAGTAAATATGCTGTTTGGACACCAGAAATATGCACAAAACCAAGAAATTGTATTAGGCTTTGGAATATTATGCTATGGAGGACCCAAACTCATGTCAATCTGAAGCATGTCTACCTTCTCGATCTTCCTCACTCCTCCCTTCTCAGTTCTACTTTCCATCATACATTACTTTTTTGTTTTATTTTCCCTCAGATGTATGTAACTCTCTGAACTCCTACTTCTCCTTTTATTCTATGGTTCCTCTCCATGATATCCCATCCAAACCCCTTCCTTTTATGCTTCCTAGGGAGAGGAGAATAAACAAGAATTAAGCTATTTGGTTTTAAAAAGACATTATGGATTGTCTAGCCAAGGATGAAGAAGGTGCTATAGCCTAGATTCAATGAAAATCACCCAATTGCAAGAAAGCCAAATAGTTCTTTTAACATTTCTGAATTTGTCAACTGTCAAAGATAGATTCAGTTCATTGGCAGAATGAATGAGCCTAGTTAAGAATCCTTTATATTTACCTCACATTATGGAGTTTACACATTTTTTAGATATACATACTCCATCTGATCTTCACAGCAATCTTGTGAGGTCAACCTGCCACATCAGAGGAAACTGAGGTTCAGGGAAGTTGAATGGCTTGTCTAAAGTCACCTTGTTATAAAAGGAAAGTCAGGGCTTGAATTCAAGTCTTTCAGCTCCAAGCCTTTCAGCTACTCCAGGATTACGTCCAGAGCCCTGGATTCCTTGAAGTGTTTTTCCTATCATTTCTCTCCCATTTCAGACACTATCTAAATTAGCAATATAATTGTCCTTAAGAAAAGCTAATCTTTGGGATATTACAATTTACCCTCTGTACTGCCCAACTCTTTAGAAGAGTAGATAGATAATGTATGGACCATCACTGTAGGGACAGTAATTACATTAACTACCTTCCTTTCTCTCTTCACTTAGCAGGTAATGGTGCTGCAAGACACAATATTTTACTGACCAAAATGGTCAGTAGGAACTACCAGAATTGAAATAAAGAAAATTGATGCAAACCATATCTTGCTAGATTTATATACTATTAAAAACAAACAAACAAACAAACAAAACTCCAGTACAATATAAAAGGAAGAACAAGAACATGCATGAATGAAACAAGTTTAGGTCTTTGAGTAAGTGCCTTATTTTGGTATCTGTTCTATGACTTAACTGCTTATTTTCTCATGTGAATAATGACAGGGATAGAGATTAATGTTCTCAACATGAGCCCATCATCAGAGTCATCTGGGCATCTTTATTTTAGGACAGTAGCTTAAAGTATTCATTCATACACAGTCTTGAATGTTGCATCAATATTCTTATGTTTCATTCATTGATGATCAATGCCTAGATCTATTGCTGTTACCTAGATCCATTGACTCATTAAGAGTTACAGAATGACTAGGCGTGGTGTCTCATGCCTGTAATCCCAGCGCTTTGGGAGGCCGAGGCGGGCAGATCATTTGAGGTCAGGAGTCTGAAACCAGCCTGACTAACAGGGTGAAACCTCGTCTCTACTAAAATACAAAAATCAGCTGGGCAGGGTGGCAGGCACCTGTAATTCAGCTACTACGAAGGCTGAAGCAGGAGAATCTCTTGAACCCAGGAGGTGGAGGTTGCAGTGAGCCAAGATCGCACCATTGCACTCCAGCCTGGGCAACAGAGTGAGACTCCCTCTCTCAAAAAAAAATAATAATAATTTAGGGCCAATTTTGTTTGATCCACATCTACCTTCTTGCCCACCTCTCTTCCTCGCAATTATTTTAAAACAGATCCTTTTATTTTATTAATAAATATCCATATTCATTTCATCCACAAATATTTCAGTATCTCTGAAAACATACCCACAATGCAAGTATCACACCTAACAAAATTAACAATATTTTTAAAAATTTGTGTGATCAAATCAACAGTCTAATAAGCTCCAGTTTCTGTCGATGGCTATGTCTCTTAAGTCTTTTTTACTTGATAGATTCCCCCTCTATCTTCCCCCCCGCCCCTTGCCATGTATTAAATGAAGACACTAGATGATTTGACCTGTAGACATCCTCACAGTCTGGATTTTGATGACTGATTTCCCTGGTGTCATAAATGACACAAAGGTCATAAATATTCCTCTGTCCTCTGTATCTTCTGTGAATTGAAAGTGAGATACAGAGACTTAATGAGATCGTAGTTAATTTTTTGTTGAGAATATTTTATATGTTGTGTTGTGTACTTCCATCAGGAGACCCATTTTGTGTTATTCACAGCTATTGATGATCATTGTCCAGATTCACTGATTCATTAGAAGCTACAGAATGGTGATATTCTAACATTCTTTACTTACTAGCTGCAATACTGTAATAAAGAGAAGCTGTCCCTAAACAGCTATATAATTTTCCCAGTAGAGTTGGTACATGAAAAGCAGGATGAATACATGATTTTCCTCTTTATTTGCCAGATTTTAAAATAATAAATTATTTTATGTAGCATCCTCCAAATGTGACCAATGAATTTCTTTTCTTTTCCTTTTTTTTTTTTTTTTTTTGTTTTGTTTTGTTTTGTTTTGTTTCAAGACCGAGTCTTATTCTGTCACCCAGGCTGGAGTGCAGTGGCATGATCTCGCCTCCTCTGGGTTCAAGTGATTCTCCCACCTCAGCCTCCAAGTAGCTGGGATTACAGGCATGCACCACCATGCCCAGCTTGTTTTTGTATTTTTAGTAAAGATGGGGTTTCACCATGTTGGCCAGGCTGGTCCGGAATTCCTGACCTCAGGTGATTCACCCACCTGGGCCTCCCAAAGTGCTGGGATTACAGGTGTGAGCAACCACACGTGGCTGGATTTCTTTTTAATGAGTATCTCCTTAAAGTACAGATGCCCAGACCCAACCACAGACCTACTGAGTCAGAGTCACTAGAGATAGAACCTGGCCTCTGCGTGTTTAAAAGTCTTCCTGAATGATTCTGAAGCATGGTTTATAGCCCAGCTATTAAGAATATCTGGACCAGGTGACTGCTAAAGTCCATCCCAGTACTAGCATTCTGCAAATCTATAATGTGCAATTAATTATAGATTGCATACATCACTATCCCCATTCTGCTGTATGTAACATGGCTGGTGAAATAGTGTCAATAAGATGTTCAAGGTCAGGTGCGTCGGCTCACACCTATAATCCCAGCACTTTGGGAGGCCAAGGCAGGCAGATCACTTGAGGCCAAGAGTTCAAGACCAGTGTGGCCAACATGGTGAAACTTCATCTCTACTGAAAATACAAAAATCAACTGGGCATGGTAGGGCACGCCTGTAGTCCCAGCTACACTGGAGACTGAGGCAGGAGAATCACTTGAACCTAGGAGGTGGAGGTTGCAGTGAGGAAAAAAAGAAGATGTTCAAACAACAACTAGAAATTTTCAATAGCTTAGCATCCAGTTCCTTAAAAGTGCCGCACAGATGACCAAGAATACTTTTATTTTCCACCCAAAGGGTGGAGGTTGGTACTTTCAGTTACAGAGAGTTCAGGAGGCCCCTAATGTTCTTCAGTCTTCCAAATCCACACTCCTAGAAATCATGGGCACATGGATTAATGTTTGAAATTCACCTGCAGAGTCAACTCTTTTTTTTTTTTTTCTTTTGAGGCGGAGTTTCACTCTTGGTGCGACCTCGGCTCACCACAACCTCCGTCTCCCTGGTTCAACCGATTCTCCTGCCTCAGCTTCCCGAGTAGCTGGGATTACAGGCATGCACCACCACACCCGGCTAATTTTGTATTTTTAGTAGAGACGGGGTTTCTCCATGTTGGTCAGGTTGGTCTCAAACTCCCAACCTCAGGTGATCCACTTACCTCGGCCTCCCAAAGTGCTGGAATTACAGGTCTGAGCCACCGTGCCCAGCTAAGTCAGCTCTTCTTGCCATGAAGTACCCATGAAGGCAACACACATGGGTGGGATTCAGGGGCCAAGCCAACAAGACACAAATCACTATGATTATCTGCCTTTTGAAACATAAGAAAGACATTGGTTGGAGTCTAGGGACAAATTCATTCAAATCCTGCCTCTCCCACTGACTATGTGAATAGTGGCAAGTTACCTAATCTCTCTGTACCTTGGATTCATTGTCTCTAAAATGGAGATAGCACTGTCTCTTTGAGTTAATCTGAGAACTAAATAGGTTTAATACATATAAAATGCTTAAAACGGTGTTTTGCTCTTAGATTGCTAACCACTATTATATTTAGAGCCAAGAATGTCACCAGAGATCAATAACAGGAGAGCTAGGTACATACAGACCACAAATTGTGGCTTTCAAAAAGACCCAGTGTCCTTATTTTAAGGAATCTGAGATCAAGACTAGAGTAGAAAATAGTTCTCCATTTCACATTACAGGAGAGGTTACATGAATTTTGTCAGGTGGAGTGGGGAGGGTCAGAGTGTCCAGAAATTTTAGTAAAAAAAATAGTTCAAACCACTACCGCTCCTCTCATTAATTCCATAGTTTATGGGAGTTCAAAGCCCCCCTTACACCTCAACAATACTTTTGGCAACTTTATGTGACCACTTCAGATTCCAACCTCTTGCTTTTGAGCTAGACCCCATATTCCAAGTCATATTCACCTAGGCAAGAAGTGCAGCCTCTTCTTCAATTTACACTCACTCCTAAAGAGATTCATGAACTTAATGGGCTTTGCCAGCAATTTAGGGGAAAGATGAAAAAGAGGTTTGACTTAAATCAGTGAAAACCACCTCTTGTGTTCATGTAGATGCAGCCATCCTTGAACTATCATTCGACTCAGAGCTGTCCAATAGAACTCTGTATGATGACGGAGATGTTCTGCACTGCTTAGTACAGTTAAGACATGTGGCTTTTGAGCACTTTAAACGTGGCCAATGTGACTGAGAAATTAAATTTTAACTTTATGTAAGTTTAACATATTTAAATTTAAATAGCTATTCATGGCTCGTGGCTACCTTACTTGTAGCGCGCAGCTCTAGTCCCTTCCCTGTAGCCTCATGGGCTTTTTACCCCAGAGAGATCCAGTTCTCTCCATCTTTCTGACTCTTTTCATCTTTTCAGATGTTCCCTTATTTTATGCCAGGCAGTTTATCCTTCTACAAGCATGCCTTCTACACCTGATGACAGCCACGTCTTTGGATCTCCACTTACCACGTGATTCTTAGGCGTTACTTAAATTATTCGTGCCTCAGACTCGTTGCCTCTTAACTGGGTATAATAGTAACTCTCAATAAGTTAATATGAGAATTAAATAAGTTAATACATGTAAAGTGGAATACATATCCCAATGGGCTTAGCACAGGTCATGCCAAAGAAAGGTATTTTTGTACCTAGAGGGAATTCTAATGAAAGATGTTAACAAACAAAATTTTCACCTTGTTAATAATAATTTCAGGCTACACTCTCCAATGCAGTAGCCACTGGCCACATGCAGATGTTTATATTTAAATTTTAATTGAAGTTTGTTCCTCAGTGGCACTAGTCTCATTTCAAATGCTCAATAGCCACATGTGTCTAGTGACAATTATATTGCACATGGTAGTCATAGGAAAGTTCTATTGGGCAGTGGCAGAATATGACTACTATCTTCTTGAACTTGAAAGTACAAAGAATTGCCACAGTAGGCCAAAAAAACAATTAATTTAAGGAATACCAATCAACAGCAGGTTTGACTCCTTATCAATCTCACTTTCTCTTTCTGCATTCTGTATCCTTACCTTCCATTTTTCCCTTTCGCTACTTCCTCTCCCATCTTCACAGTACTAATGAAATATATTAATAAATACCAATGAAACATTATAGACTTAATTTTAAATGATACAAAGAATATATTCCTTGGAAGTTGTTTTCTTCTAAGGTTTCATAGCAGAGGAGATTTTGTCTTTCTTTTTATTAATACTACATCATATCTGGCAAAACAGGCATAATCCTATTCACTTTCTGCAGCCATAGAACAGCTAGGAACAAAAGATAACTTAATGAAGGTTTTTAATTGAGTCCTATTTGCTCGTAGTTGATAGAGCTTGACATGAGTTAGTGAAGGGAAGATAGTTCAGATCCATTGTGTGTGTGTTCACATCCTTGTGTATTTTTTTGTCATTAACTGTCATCAACAGGAACTCGTCTGGGTAGTTAGCTAAAGTTCTCCCATCGAGATGCTATTCTTTTGGACATTTGCTCCAAAGAAAAATGTTATCATTAGCATATGATCAAACTTTCTTCCAATGCCTAGAAGCTTACCCTGAGAGCACACAGCATTGCTGTGGATATTTATCTGAGTATTGGCTGCCAGAATGCTCTTTTCTTTTTCTCTCTCTCTCTCTTTGGAGACTGAGTCTTGCTCTATTGCCCAGGCTGGAATACAATGGCACAATCTCAGCCCCTGCAACCTCCATCTCCTGGGTTGAAATGATTCCCCCGCCTCAGCCTCCCAAGTAGCTGGGACTACAGACACCCGCCACCATGCGTGGCTAATTTTTATATTTTTAGTAAAGACGAGGTTTCACTATGTTGGCCAGGTCAGTCTCGAACTTCTGACCTCAAGTGATCTGCCCGCCTTGGCTTCCCAAAGTGCTGGGATTACAGGTGTGAACCACCACACCTGGCCCAGAATACTCTTGTTTCAATCTTAGTGAGAGCACAAATAAAGAGAAGTGTGCTTGGTAGAGAAAAGGTTAAAATGGTCCTTCATTCTGAAGAGTGTTTAGTTAGTGCTTATTTTCAATAGAGGAAAATAAAAACAAGTAAGTACAATATTTAAAAATACTATTAAAATAAAGATAATAAAGATTTACCCAGCCGGGTATGGTGGCTCAAACCTGTGATCCCAGCACTTTGGGAAGCCAAAGTGGGCAGATTGCCTGAGATTGGGAGTTTGAGACCAGCCTGACCAACATAGAGAAACCCCATCTCTACTAAAAACACAAAATTAGCCAGACGCGGTGGTGCATGCCTGTAATCCCAGCTACTCAGGAGGCTGAAGCAGGAGAATCACTTGAACCCAGGAGGCAGAGGTTGTGGTGAGCTGAGATTGCGCCGTTGTACTCCAGCCTGGGCAACAAGAGTGAAACTCCATCTCACAAAAAAAAGAAGAAAAAAATTTACCCAACACTTTTTCAAACTACATAATTTTCACTTCAAGTAGGTTTCTGAAATATAGCACTTGAAAAATCCATGCATAAATGAAATAAAAATAACTCGCTAACTTTGAAAATATAATTTGGCCATATATTTTGGGTGATTTGTGTGCAAATGGGAAGGGGGAATGGTCCAGATTCAAACTCAGGTTGTTTGAGTCAGACTCTGTCAATCCTTACAAGTTGTGTGACCTTGGGCAAGCCACTTCACTTCTTTGAGCCTTTGTTTCCTCTCTGGGTTCTCTCTTCAGGTTGGAGAATATTATAGATCTGTTTCCCCAGAAAAGAGACTCTAAGAAATTTCCTAACACAAGTTTTATGGAAGAGTGCCTCTGAGAACAGCACTTGTGGGGGTGTTAAAAAAAAAAAAAAAAAGCAAGAGTTGGGCAGAAGGAGAAAATGGGTTGCAATGAATTGCAACAGAGTTCTCAGCTGATACTACAGGGAGCTCTGGAGTTAGGATAGCTCTTCAAAGCTGTTCTAAATGAAAACATAGAGGCCTGGACCTAAACTCCCACATTGGCCATCCATGCCATGAGGGCTGTCCTTTGGCTAATGGCAATTGATACAAATGAGTGTGAGCTGCCAGGGCTCCCAGCAGCTGGGAGAATGAGTGCCTAGATTCTGAATGAGTGATCTGGGCAGCATATGCTATAAAGAGGAAAGCCATCTCATTTCCTGCTCTGGAGGCAGTATTCATTTTATTCAGATGTGTGGTCTAACTTCCACAACCCAGGCAAGACAATTGTGAGGGTCCACCTGTTTTAGGAGGGGTTCCTAGAAATAGACTCTGAGATGAGGATTCGTATTGAAGCAATTTATTAGGAAATATCCCAAAACAAACCAACAGAGGAAGTGAGATCAGGAAAGGAAGAAGGCCAAGCAAGCAAAGAGCCAAGTCCTACAGCAGGTAACATAGGCTCAGTTCTACAGGAGACCTTTGGAGAAGGCATGTGTACTTCCTCATGTGTACTTCCTCAGAGCTGTCCCCACCAGGGAGCAAGGTATCCTGCCCATTGACTACCCCCTACCCCACATCAGCCATTGGTTAGGGACTGCCTCTGAGAAAACTTAAGTTTCTAGGCACTTTCAACCCCCCAAGTGTAGACAAATTAGATTCCAACCGCTTGGGGGCAACCCTTCGACAAAGACGCAGATGCTACTTCTCCTGGGAGTGAAACCATACAGGGAACCCACGTGCCTTAAAATGGTAAAGGGACCGGGGAGGTTGTGGGTGGAGAATTCAAAACACGGAGTAGAGGTTCATTAGTTTTTAATAAACCCATGTGTCTTATTGCCCAGGTGGGCACTGGGCCCAGTTATTCCAGTTCCCTGTCCTGTCTATGTTCAACTTGAGGAGAAATCGAATGTACAAATCTCTCCTTCTTTTTTTTTTTTTTTTTTTTTTAGCATGATAACACATTCTCCTATAAGTAAGTGCATACCAAAAAACACACACACATCTATACTTCTCTAGAGGACAAGCAATAATGTTTAGGTCAGGGCAACCCTAATCTAGATTAACAAAATATAACATCATCATAACTAGAACTAATCGTGGATTCGATCAACATTTTTCAAAATACATAAACTTCAAGTAGGTTTTAGAAACACAGCACTTTTTAAATCCATGCATGAAGTTGTTATTAAAGAATATATCCTAAATCATATGTGCCTATTTGCAGAATACTAGGAAAGTTTCCTTTTAGTGCATCCTGGAAGGGTGTATTAGTGATCTCCTCAATGCAATAACCTTCTGAATTGCTTTTGAAAGTGATTTGAAAGAGCTTTTAACAGTGTTCTTCAATACAAGTATTTGTGAGGTCATACCCCCACTAAAAATTATAACATCTGTGTTAAATGTATTTACCTCCTTTAAAAATTAGTGATTTCATCAGATGACTTCTATCAGCATCGAAGACTCATTTTAAGGAGGGTCATTTCAGCTAATATCACATTCCCAAATAGTACCTCACTGTTCAAAATTAAAAATTCAAGAGAGAGCCCCATAAAAAGACGAAGATTGTAAGGACTTAGTTATTTGGCAGCTCCCTCTTGTATGGAGAACAATTTTGGGGAACAACACTTGCTTTACAATGACAAACAAAATGAAAGGAAGCTGACATTAGCCACACTTAAGTGATGGGGCTTATTTGCAGGTGGGAAAGGAAGGCCGTGAGGTGGGCACACAAGCTCCATTAGATTGTTGTAAATAGACTTTCTTGTGCCACCTTACGGTCTCCTATAACTTTAGTGATCCACTCTACAAATCTCATACCAAATGCATTTCTACACAAAGGCTAAGAAAAGGGGTTTATTCTTTCACTACATGATCATTTTGAAGAAATGACTTAGGTATGTTATTAAGCAGTGACTTTGATATCATACCGAAAGTTTTACAATCTACATTGTAAGGTATATAGGATTACCTGTAATTTCGGGAGAATCAGATTTTTTGTTCAATTGCCTTGATTTCTATTGTTGTAATATTGGCTTTGTCTCTAAATATCTTATGATTAGGTTTGTAAATGACTATGAAGCTCACAAAAAGTCTAGTAACTAAAAAATTGCAGCGGGCTCTGACAATTTGATCCTTTTATAATTCAAATTTCTTATTGCAAAAAGGAGAGACACAATGTCTTATCACCTACATTTTATCTGATTTTGATTGGGAATTTGAGCTATGTTTCCTATTTTGTTGAAGACACATCGAAACCAGACAAAGGATCTTAAGGGAAAGAACAGGAAACAGGTATTGATTTCCTTTATCCACCCCCATCCCTTTGTATCTCTTTGTATTATACTATGATGGATTAGGTGGACAGGTCAGCAAATGTTTCACATTTGCTACTGATTTGATGGGCTATGGAAAAAAAGAATTTGAGGCATATACTAGTAAAGAGAAGAATCCTTAAAGTCAGGTCTGGGTCAGGATGATAAGTTGCAAGCCACTACATCAGAAGACCCCAAACCTCCTACCTAATACCTTATTTAGGTCTCTTAGCTCTCTCTTACTACACACACACACACACACACACACACACACACACACAGAGAGAGAGAGAGAGAGAGAGAGAGCGCACAAATATCTTATTGAAACAAATACTGATGCTTTTCTTAATCTAAGATTTCTTTTCATCACTTCTGTATTTCTTTTCTCTGGTGTGAATATGGTCATCGAAATTATGCTTTTTCTTTCTCAGCTGTCATCTTCTATAATGGTATTTCTCTGGGTGTAGTCTATGGAGACAGAGTGTACAAACCATGGAGGATAAAATGCAGATCCTAAACCCACTGAATCAGAGTCTAAGGAAGGGAGTCCATGAGTCTGCATTTCAACACAAGAGTCTTGTGCAAATTTAAGTTTCAAAATCATTGCTATAGGTTGTTATATAAAATTTACACGCTAAATTAAATAAACTAAGGTACAGCTCTTCCAAGAGCTATTTGACACCCATAAGTAAAAAAAAATAACAAAATAACAAAATAAAAGAGGCTGGGCACAGTGGCTCACACCTATAATCCCAGCACTATGGGAGACCGAGATAGGATGATCACCTGAGGTCAGGAGTTCAAGACCAGCCTGACCAACATGGTGAAACCCCCATCTCTACTAGAAATACAAAACTTAGCCAGGTGTGGCGGTGGGCACCTGTAATCCCAGCTACTCCAGAGGCTGAGTCAGGAGAATTGCTTGAACCGGGGAGATGGAGGTTGCAGTGAGCCGAAATCATGCCATTGCACTCCAGCCTGGGCGACAGAACAAGATT
Source organism: Chlorocebus sabaeus (assembly GCF_047675955.1). Classification (NCBI taxonomy): domain Eukaryota; kingdom Metazoa; phylum Chordata; class Mammalia; order Primates; family Cercopithecidae; genus Chlorocebus; species Chlorocebus sabaeus. The sequence continues at coordinate 68,576,514 of NC_132918.1, forward strand.
CCATCCCCCACCACCACCCCCACCCCCCTCAAAAAAGAAAAACACAAGATTAAGCCATGGAGGTACATCAGCTTCCCTGGCTTCAGGACCAGCCCAGCCTGTCCTTCCTATTCCTTTAAGGGCTTTCCCGTTCTTCTCTTTCTCAGCAGTAAATTGGTTACAACATAATTAAGCAACAACTGTCTGAATGTTTCTGGCCCCTCATCCTATCCCACTGCATATTTTTATTTTCTCCTGATGTTCTTTGTCACTCCTTTTAGAAGAGTTAAGTCCAACAAATTGAAAAACTAAAGACAAAGTAATTACAGTAGAAATGTAACAATAGAATGGACTGCTTTCGGCCAGATACCATCGGGGCAACTGTATACCAGGTGGCCTGTCTTAACCACCCCTCCATTCCCACTTCCCTCTGTCTCACCCGTTCTTCAGCACCTGTTCCTCTCTTTCCAGCCATCTAGTCACCCAAAGGATGTCCCCAGAATGTCATGTCACCCAAAGTTCTTTCTGGAGCAATGCATTTCAGGAACCACATGTTTTTCTTTTTCTTTCTTGCCATATAAACATTTCTGTTCTGCCTTCTGGGTGAACAAAATGAATGACAAATAACACACAAAAAAGCAAACAACAAATCACCAGGAAAATCTTCTCCTTTGGTATTTCTCATGAATATAGCTTTTCTTGTTTTGTTTTGTTTTGTTTTGTTTTGTTTGTTTGTAGAGACTGAGCCTCACTATGTTGCCCAGGCTGGTCTCAAACTCCTGGCCTCAAGTGATCCTTTCACCTCGGTCTCCCAAACTATTGGGATTATAGGCATGAGCCACTGCACCCAGCAGCTTTTCTTTTAAAATCTTTTTCGAATAATAATTTATATACAGTAAAATTTACCCATATTTGGTGTACAGTGCAAAGGGTTTTGACAATATACATCTGTGCAAATATCTCTGCAATCAAGACATATAACATTCCTCATTACCCCAGAAAGTTTCCTCTTGGTTCGTTGTGGTGAAACTCACCCCACACCTGACCTCCTAACCCCAAACAACCACTGAGCTGCTTATGGTCACATTCAGGCAGTGACTGCTTCATAGGTAAATTTTGCCAGCTCTAGAATTTCATATAAATGAAATCATATCATGGGTACTTTTTGTGTCCAGCTTTTCCTCCCTTAATATAAGGCTTTTGAAGTTCATTCATGATGTTGCATGCATGGATATCCCACAGTTTGGCTAATCATTCTCCTGTAGATGGACATTTAATTTGTGTCCAGTTTGCAACTATTATAAACAGAGCTGTCATCGCCATTGTGTACAATTTTTCTTTGGCATATATTGTCATTTCTCTTTGGTAAAAACCTTTGAGTAGAATAACTGGGTCATATGGTAAAATTATGTTTAACTTTATAAAAAAACTAACAATTATCCAAAGTGGTTTTATCATTTTATATTCCCACCAATGATGTATGAATTCCAGTTGTTCAACATTCTCCTCCACACTTAGTATTGTCAACCTTTTTGATTTTAGCCATTTGAATAAGCGTGTCATAGTATCTCATTATGATTTTAGTTTGCATTTCCCTGACAACTAATGATAAGCATCTTTTCGTGTACTTTTTACTGCCATTTCTGTAGCTTCTTTTCTGAAGTACCTGTTCAAATCCTTTGCTCATTTTAAATGAATCATTTGCTTTATTACATGCATACATACACGTGTGGTACTTACGATGCTGAACTCAAAGGATTGATTCTAATGGTAGGCATCAGACACAGTAGTCAAGGGTGGAGTCTAATTTGGTACATGAAAGGTGGAATTTTTACCCCTGTGTAAGCTGCCAAGCACTGGAACCCACTATTAATATTGCCCCTGCTCTGATACAACAGAATGATTAGGCACACAGATTATGGAGTCACTCTGTCTTGGCTCACACACTGGCTCCACCACCTCCTAGATGTGTGTCATTGGACAAAGTGCTCAATGAATCTGTGCCTCAGTTTCTACTTCTTTAAAATGGGGCAATGATAATACCTCAAAAATTGTTGTGATATCCAAGTGATAACACTCACCTCAAAAATGGTTGTGATATCTAAGTCGTGCTATTTAACACCCTTTGAACAGTTCAAATACATAGTGAGCACTCAGTAAATGTTTGAGGTTATCAGGACAAAGAATCTGAGTTTTGTTTATTAAAGTGCTCACCTAACCACATTCTTTCTAGAATCCTTGTCAATACCACATTATCTCTCTCCTCCAGTTCTCAATTATATTTCTACCACTAATTTCTAGATCAGCAATATCTGGAGACTTATGTTTCACTTGCTCCCAGGTGATTTGCAAAAACAATGGCAAAGAAAGAAGTGGTGGCCAGGTGTGGCAGCTCACATCTATAATCCCAGCACTTTGGGAGGCCGAGGTGGGTGGCTCATGAGGTCGGGAGTTTGAGACCAGCCTAGCTAACATGATGAAACGCTGTCTCTACTAAAAATACAAAAAATAGCTGGGCATGGTGGTGGGTGCTGTAATCCCAGCTACTCGGGAGGCTGAAGCTGGAGAAGTGTTTGAACCCAGGAGGCAGAGGTTGCAGTGAGCAGAGATCGCACCACTGCACTCCAGCCTGGGCGGCAGGACGAGACTCCATCTTAAAAAAAAAAGAAAGAAAGAAGGAAAGAAGAAGAAAGAAGTGGTGTGAAGGTAGGTTTTACCTGATTGCTTAAATTTTATATCAATTTATATCAACTTGTTCCTTGGAAATCTAATTCTTTTTAGACTAGTACGACAAAGTCTTGAGATAAGTTAAAGCTCAAGAGAGGGAGAGCAACTAGACTCATTCCAGCAGGAGACTGGGAGTAACATTTGACAATCCAATTATTTTATTTCAGAGCAGAAAATTAGTTTCCTCCAGGACAAACAGAGGAAGTGAAACTTTAACAACTTTTGGGTTTGAACTTCAGGAAGCCCTGAAAGTTCCTGAAAGTACATATCAAAAAAAGAAAGAAAGAATTAAGATGTATTAGATTAATATAATAAAGAACAAAAACTACATGATCATTTCAATAGATGCAGAAAAAGCATTTGAAAAAATTCAACACCCATTCATAATAAAAACTCTCAAACTAACAATAGAACTTCCTCAACCTGATAAAGAGCATCTATAAAAAGCCACAGCTAACATCATTCTTAATGCTGAAAGGCTGGATCCTTTCTTTGTAAGATCAGGAACAAGGCAAAGATATCTGCTTTCATCACTTTTATTCTATCTTATGCTGAAGTTTCTATAGCTAATGCTATAAAAATTGTGTTTTTAAATTAAGGACATTAGATTGGAAAGAAAGAAGTAAAACTGCCTCTTTATATAATGTAGTCCTATATGAAAATTCAAAGGAATTTCACTAAAACTATTAATAAAAGACTTTAGCACAGGTATAAGATCAATAGACAAAAATTAATTGTATTCCTATGTAACAACGCACAACCAGAAATGGAAATTAAGAAAACATTTCCTTCACAATGACGGTGAAGAGAATGAAATATAGAAGAAATACAAGACTTTACACTGATAATTATAAAAGATCATTAAAAAAAATCAAGAAGACCTAAATGGAAAGACATTTCATATTCACGGATTGAAAGACTCAATATTGTCAAGATAGCTATTCTTTTCACATTGATCTATAAATTCAATGCAATCAATCTCTATCAAAATTCCACCAGAAAGGCTGGAAAAGTGAGTATCTCTGTTAGTTTGCCCCCTAACTATTTTGGGGCCCAGGGGCAAACGTACAAATAGAAATCCCAGCCACAACCTACTCTCTTCTCTTCCTACCCCCAACGCTGTCTTACACCAGTAGCTTCATGTGCTGGTATGTGTGTGTGCATGCGTGTGCGTGTGTGTGTGTGTGTGTACATCCTGGCCCACAGGTACAAGTTCCAACCCTTCCTCCCCTAGCCCCATTACAAACAGCATCCCCTTGGCCACTCCTTCAACATAGAGCTGTGTGCACCAATAAAACTGTCTCCTTTCAGGAGAACAGACACAGAGAAGTCCAAGCAGTTGCTAGGAAAAGATCTCTCAGAGCCATTTGGACAATTCCATAGTTCTGTTTACCTGAAACATAGTCTAGAAGCAGAGGCTTGGGCTCCAGATGGGCACATCAGCTGGGCCCTCCACTCCTCAGAGGGGAGACAAAAGCAAGTTTCTCAAACTTTAATATTCAAATCAATCATTGGGGATCTTGTTAAAATGTAGGTTTGCAGGTCTGAGGTAAGGCCTAAGAGTCTGCATTTCTAACAAGTTTCCAGCTAGTAATCTGTTACTGGTGTCTGTCTAGTCCGCAGCAAAGATGTAAAGCACGAGGCCTAGATTGGGGCCTTACTAAGCTGGCTCTAAGGGCAGAACTCAGCTGTAGAACGGGAGTGGTAACTATGGGAGTGGAAGGTGACCTTAGGACTGGCAGGAGATCACTGCCTAGGATGGAGCACATTGGTAATGGCTAATGGAGGGCTGGCAAACAGTGCTTGCAGTGCTGGCACTTGAAAAGCTATAGGCTAATGGGCAAGTTAGACATTAATAACTAATTGCATGACATTGTGTAATAGGGAATAACAGAGGTATATATGAAGCACATAGGTGACAGAGCAGAGGTGGTGATTAACTCTTTGTTGGAAAAATGTTTCACAAAGAAAGTAGTGTCTGAGCAGAGCACTGAGTTTCCTAGAGAACAAAGACAGAAAGGGGATTCAAAGCCAAGGGAATAACTTATCTGTGGCAGGCTATATTTCCCAAAAATGGCTGCAACAATATCTCCACTCCCACAAAACCTTCTAGAAACTTTCCACTTCCCTATTAAGAAGTGAATTCCAATTCTCTTTTCCTTGTTAGGATACTTCCGTGAGTAGAACGTGGAGAAGTGACACTATGTGACTCACGTGGCTAGATGAGGAAAGGCTGCCTATCTTCTGTCTGGTTTTCTTGGGATGCTTGTTTTTGGAACACAACCACTATGCTGTGAGGAAGCCAAGTAGCCCATGGAAAGTCCTGGTGGGGAGGAAAGGAGGACTCCACCCACTATTCCTATTGAGATCCTAGCTGACGGCCAACACCAACTTGTCAGCCATGTGAATGAGCCCTTTTGAAAGAAGGTCTTCCAGCCTCTGTCATACTGTTCCAGGTGACACTATGTGGAGCAGAGATAAATCACTTCCACTAAGCCCTGACTAAATTGTGGATCCATGGGCAAAATCAATGATTGTTGTTTAAACCATCAACTTTTGGAGTGGTTCGTTATGCAGAAGAGATTCCCATAACAATATCCAAAGGTAAAAAGGTGTAAAGCAGCCTGGTGTTTAAAAATATGACACAAACATGGGCATGTTTATATATAACTCAGCTAGTAGAAAAAAAAACGTAATAAGATGGGACCTGTTGAGAATGTTGAATCTGAGATGTGGAGTGGAGGGAAAAAGTTTAGTAAACAAACCATTAGTAGTGAAAATGTAACGAAGTTGTACCATATATTCAACAATTCTTGGATTAATTATTATTCACGACTCTGACAGTTTCTAGATACAATGTTAGGCATTTATATAACAAAGTTTTCTTGCTGTAAAATACTAAATTCTTACTGAAAAGAAAATACTGGCCAGGCATGGTGGTTCATGCCTGTAATCCCAATCCCTCCCATGTCTGTTTTGGGATGCCAAGGCCAGAGATATGCTTGAGCCCAGGAATTCAACCAGTCTGGGAGACATAGCAAGATCCTGCCTCTACAAAAATTTAAAAATTAGCCAGGTGTGATAGCACACACCTGTGGTCCCAGCTACTTGGGAGGCTGAGGCAGAAGGATCGCTTGAGCCCAGGAGGTTGAGGCTGCAGTGAGCCATGTTCACCCCACTCCACTCCATTCTGGGCAAAAGACTTAGATCTTGTCTCATTTAAAAAAAAAAAAAAAAAGATGAATAATCTGCTGCTGTGTGTATGCTGTAGATAAAGCCCTGGTAGACAATTTCCAAAAGAAATCAATTTATTGTCTTTACTACCAAAGTGGAAACATGATATAATTTCAGAAACAAATAAAAAACCCACCTGAATTATGTGGGAGATAAGTTCCCACATTCTCGGGACATCAAAGTACATAATTCTGACCTATCATCAGTACCCTCGTTTTTCTCCCTAAACGCGCATTTCTAAGAGAACCAACCAGGAGTTTGTGAAAGATGTAAAATTTATGACTATTCTTTGAAGCTGACAACGTTATTTCCTACAAGCCTTAGGAGTGGTGGGTGCACACTAATTTGAAAGATAAGGATTTAAAATGCAGTGAATTGATATGTCAAGATTGTTTCCTGAACTTGTGGGTCTCTTGCATGTTTTTTTTAATTCTTTGACACTAACCTAATGTGTGGTTGAAAACCAATATCCCCATGCAGCATGGGAATTTATATTACATTTAGCAGCTGGGAATGGAAGATTCCTGGGATGGGGATAGCTAGTGACAAGTAGCTTCTTTCTGCTCTCAGCTGATCTGACTCCTCCTGGAATACTGTGTTCAGTTCCTGACACCATATTTTAGGAGAAACATAGACAAATTAGAGTACATTTGGAAGAGAGTGCCTTAAATGGCGAGGAAACACCAACCCATGTCACATGAGGGACAAATGAAGAAAAAGGAGATATTAATTCAGGGAGGAACCAACTAATGGGGCATATTCAACATTTTAAAATAATAAAAGCCTTCCTGAAGAAGGGCTGTTGGCATTGTTCTGTAACCTCAAAAGCATATCAAGGGAAGAACTGGGAGGCAATTTTGGGGTGAAGAAAGTCAAAGCTGCCCAAAGATGGAATTGGCTATTAGGAGAGGTAGACAGTCCCTGTCACTGGAGGTATTCAAGCAATTTTTTAAAGAAAGAATTCTAAATTTGATGATGGTCGGATTTGACATCCTGCAAGGTTCTTTCCACTACTGTGAGAGCTTTGACGTCCTTCAGAGACTCCCATATCATTGTAGCAGGACAAGCCACAGACAAAACTCCTCAGACCCCGAGTTAAAGAAGGAAGGAGTTTATTCGGCTGGGGGCATCGGCAAGACTCCTGTCTCAACAGTCGAGCTCCCAGAGTAAGCAATTCCTGTCCCTTTTAAGGGCTCACAACTCTTAAGTGGGTGCGTGTGAGAGGGTCGTGGTCAATTGAGCAAGCCGGGGGGACGGGGTACGTGACTGGGGGCTGAATGCACCAGTAATTAGATCGGAACAAAACAGGTTAGGGATTTTCACAGTGCATTTCTATACAATGTCTGTAATCTATAGATAACAGAACCGATTAGATCACCGGTCGATCTTTAACTACCAGGCCCAGGGTGTGGCGCCAGGCTGTCTGCTTGTGGATTTCATTTCTGTCTTTCAGTTTTTACTTTTTCTTTCTTTGGAGGCAGAAATTGGGCATAAGACAATAGGAGGGGTGGTCTCCTCCCTTATCATCACTCCTGGGAGTCACCAGGTATAGTCTCATATGAGCTAATAAAATAGCCCCTTTCCTTTTTCCCACTTCTTGCTTCCAGAAGTGGCAGCATTTTCTGGAGCCTCCAAAGCCTATGAAATCCCCAGAAGTAATCTGTTCTCTACCACTGGCTAAAAGGGGCCTATCTCAACCCCAACTGATCAGCCCCAAATAGTTCTGCACGAATGCCTCCAAGCTGCACCACCAGCCAAGCCACTGATAGTGCTGGGGCTACTTCCCACTCTCTGTCAGTTCCCTCAACATGGCAATGCCTGGCTTCTTCCCTTTTATGTGTTACACTGTGCAACTGTCAAACAGATTTTGTGGGCATATGGCTGTTAGTCCTTAGTCATAGACCTTCTTCCCCTTGGACCATAAAAGTCTACTGGAGTTGAATTGAAATAATCAGAAAGCAACAGATTTTATGACTTGCCTAAAATTACTTTTATCCAGTGATACGCTCATCATCCTTAAGCAATCTTCTGTGCCTCCAACTTCTTTTTCCTTAGCATCTTTCTTTTCAGGACAATGCTTGGCTCCTCATTTAAATAGGCCACTCCTCCTTAAGAGCTTGCTCTACCACCCTCAGTACATACCTGACATTCTGAATCCTAGGTTGAGATAAATTAGACTCAAGCTGTAGCCTTTCCTTTTTGTTTTTCCCCTATCTGCCCTCCCTGCAATATGATTCTGTGACTGAGGGTTAAGAGCAGAGAAAGAAGAAAATAAAAATAATAGATTAAAAAATGGGTTATGGAGACCAGGTGCAGTGGCTCACACCTGTAATCCTAGAACTTGGGGAGGCCAAGGTGGGCAGAACACTTGAGGTCAGGAGTTTGAGACCAGCCTGGCCAATACAGGGAAACCCTGTCTTTACCAAAATATACGAAAATTACCTGGGAGTGGTGGTCCACACCTGTGGTCCCAGCAGGCTGAGGCAGGAGAATCACTTGAACTCAGGAGGCGGAGGTTGCAGTGAGCCAAGATCACGCCACTGCACACCAACCTGGGTGACAGAGTGAGATACTGTTTCAAAAAAAAAATGTTCACAGAAGGGGAAAGGAAAAGAATTATGTGATGTGGATGTCTTAATTAAAAATGTTGAGTGGAGTTCAAAAATAATTAAGTGTGATGTTTATACTCCAAATAGTATAACTGAAAGAAATGCTCCTGGAACTTAGCAGTGACAATGTAGTTGGTCACTTGACATAAGTTTTCGATGAAATCAGGAACAAAATATTCAATAGCTTGCTGATAGTATTTGGAAAACAATTTTTCATACTCATTCAATGCTAATTATAAACTTTGACAGTCAAATTAAGAATATATTGTATATACGCTGAATAAAGATATTTACACATACACAATGTGGGTCAACTGATACTCTCCAACTTCTGAGGTAAAAGTAGCTTGTTACCAGTGTCCTTGGCAAAGTCATGCTGAGGATTGATGGAAGGGACAGTGTATGTTTGCCCTCCACTCTGAACAAGAAGACAGATCAAGCGGATTTAGCTCTTTCATGTGAACTTTCCTTAGAGGTGCACAATTCCTCAGGGATGTAGTTTGGGAACAGGCTGGGGGAAAAGAGGTCAACAGTTTGACTTCTTATGTATTCTTCACAGCATATTGTAGTGGGCCTCTTTCTCTTGCCTGTACAACAGAGAGAAATGACAGGAATTAATAAGAAAGCTAATACTCTACTCACTCTAAGCCTCTGAAGAAGAATTCAGGTATTTATTTTGGCTCTCTGAGGCCAGTCTAATGAAAGTTGAGCCTGGTACAGGATTGAACACATCAACTATTAAACAAATGGAAGAATTAGAGGCAGGATATCAGTTATAATCAGAAGCTCAAAGCTCAGAAGCTAGGTTAAAGCAGAGATGGTGAACAACAGCACGAGTGAAGCTCATCCCAGTTAGCAAGTCCAAGATAGTTAGAAGTAGAGTGTGAAACTATGTTTGTGAACGTGGAGTTCTGATGACAAAAGCGCAAGAGGAATGGAAATGCATGGTTTGGATCACACTTTAAGAAAAAAATTTGCCTATCCACTGTGAGGAGTCCAAGTTAGCTACTGCCAACTGGCAGCTCTTAGTGCCCTCAGGACCCATTTTAGTTTTTGATCCACAGACATGCTCTCCCTAGGCATCCCAGCAAATGACAGAACATGATGGGAGCAGTACAGACTGGCAATTTCTGCCCAGTGCTTATGGGCAATCTTTGCACTGGAACTTCGTTAGGCTGGACGAGACTTCCTCAGCACTGCACTTCAGCATGAGACTCCTCCTACACACTTCTTCCTCCTTTCTCTCTTTTCACAGCTATCAAACCTGTATCATAGCCTGAAGGATTTCCCTGCCTACTCCTGCTTCCTTTCCCCTTTATCATTCGTATATAAATACGTACATTTCTTGCACATCTAACTGCATCTTGGTGCCTACCTCCTGGAGGACTCAGCCAATACAAGGGGGGTTGCTGATGTTCAGGTTTGGATCATAATCCAGAAAGACACAGTCCCAAATGCCATAATCCCAAATGTTGAAGCCCTCAAAGATCAACATCCTTAGACATAAGATGGGAAAATGTAGTAAGAAGTGCTCGTGTTGATGTATATCAAATAACAGAAGAATTTCAAAAAGAGCAGGGCCACATAGAAAATGATTGTGAATGCATTTTTGGAGGAGAGCTCTGTCCAAAAAAAAAAAAAAAAAAAAAAAGCAGCTATTCGTTCTGATGCAAGACTTCAAACTATAGTTAATGATTGTGAAAGTCAGCCGGGTCTTCTGGGACTATATCTGTGCAATTACCCATAATCTATCCTTGTAATACACTGTTTCATATGTTGAATTTTCTTTGACTTCCTGGGCTCAAGCAATCCTCCCACCTCAGCCCCCTGAGTTGATGGTATGGGTGAGCCACTGCCTCTTTCTTCTTATTTTAAGTTTTTTCCCCCTATTATTTTAAATTGTCAACTTTTTTTTTTTTTTTTTGACAATTTGCTATGCTATGTATTTCATCTTGGCATCATCTCCAATACTTGAGGTATAAATTGTGTAGAGACTTTTAGAGAGTTCTAATTTGTTTTATGCATTTTTTGCAAATTTGACTCCATGAGGGTGAATTACTACGATGATTTGCATGTAAGTATTGTTCATGTAGGTAAAAAACATTGAACCTTCCTTAATAAATGAAAAGATGCCTTTTTTTGTACATTTGATTTGCAAAAAGTAAAATTTCCCAAGATCTCAGCTCTTTGGGCAACTGCATATGTGGTGGTGACCCACTGAGGTTTTTGACTGATTTCTTCAAAAGATTTAGGTATTTGTCATGGTATTTCAGGATGACCACAATAATTCAGCTTGGTGCACTCACTTACCCAACCATAGTGATGTGTTTACACATTCCCTTCTTTGACCTATTTATTTATGAATAAGGCTTGTCTGCTCATAACTGTGATACTCATGTGACTGTCATTAGTACACCTGAGTGTTGCAAAAATATGTATTGCCTATTTTATTGTTAAACTGGCCTATGAAGTGCTCTCTTGCATTTTTATGTTTCTCAAATAAATCCCCCTTTTAAAATGTAAATAAATATGTTTTATTTTTTTCAGAATTATATTCTTGAGGTTTTGATCTTTCTGGGTTGTGATTTTCAGCATTTTGGACTTTAGAGATTTTAGTCTTTTAGGATTTTTGGGATTACGGCATTTGGAATTGTCTTTTGAGATTATGATCAGCTCCCCCAGAATTTGAGGATACAACCTGACTAGAACCAGGCTAGTAAGATAAATCATCAACTGGGGGCCTTGACACTTGGCTTCTCTGATAGTGCTGGTTTTTCATTTGACCCTGGTTTGCATATTAATCCCAGAGACTTTAAACAAATGACTTACCTACAGAGTCCTCATAGTAAGCCCTGGTCAAAAGAAAAACAGAATAGAAAGCAAAAGAGAAAAGAGTCTTTAATCTTCTCCATTCATATAAGTTGTGCCTTCCTCTGGATATGTAGGTATACTAAAAATCATTGAATTATATACTTTAAATTGGTGAATTGTATGGCCTGTGAATTATATCTCATAAAGTTGTTATTTAAAAATTGTACATCTAGAAGGTAGTACTAAGATGTATGTGAAAGAAAATAAAAGCAATAAGATAATGACGGCCAAAAAAAAAAACCAGTTTTTTCAGACTCAGCATGGTAGCTCACACCTGTAGTCCCAGCACTTTGGGAGGCTGAGGTGGGAGGATTACTTGAGGTCAGGAGTTTGAACTAGTGAAACCCAACATGGTGAAACTCCGTCTCTACTAAAAACACAAAAGTTAGTTGTTGGGCCTGGTTGTGGGCGCCTGTAGTCCCAGCTACTCAGGAGGCTGAGGCAGGAAAACAACTTGAACCCAGGAGGCGGAGGTTGCAGTGAGCTGGGATTGCACTACTGGACTCCAGCCTGGGCAACAGAGCAAGAGTCCATCTAAAAAATAAAAATGTTTTCTCATTTGGTCATATTTAAAAAGATTTCACATTTTTTCTTTCTAGAGCCTGCAGAGAAAGCCAGAGAGTTCATGAAATACTGGAAAATATTCATTAGTATACTTTCTGAATTCATAAAACATAGTAAAGAGCTTATGTATTCTTTGAAATGGTTGTTGATATGAAGGACGTGAAACAGTTACACTCATCTCCACAATTCTGTAGTTTGGGGAAATGGCAGCTGAAAAAGCAGGTATATATTAATTCAACCAACCCTTCGGGGATGCTTTTTCTTTTTACTAATGTGTAGATGTGGAGATAAATAAGGTATGGTGTATGCCGTTCAGAAGTTCACAGCAAAGTAAAGAATGCAGGCTTTTAAACAGTGTAAGGTACAGGGAGACATGCTGTGTGGCTGACCTAGAAGACTATTTGCAAGAGAAAGTGGCAAACTCAAGTGATAGAATTACACCTAGACTTGAGGTGAGATGGTCTCCCACTTATCAAAGCACCAGGAAGACTAGTAGCTCACACTTCTATTGTACTTACTTTGCTTCACGTCTATTCAAGTTGCATACATATATTAACTCATTTAATCTTCCCTCTGACCCTATATAAGAATTGGCCATTCAAATAAGCCCCATTTGTAGGGGAGAACTCTGAGACGGTAAGAAGTTAAGCCACTTGCTCATGGTCACATAAGCAGCAGTAGAGCCAGGATCTAGAAACCAGACAGCTCAGTTCCAAAGCATTTCTGCAATGCCCAGGAAAGGCACCAACCAGGGCAAGGCTTATTCCATCTGTTTCTTTCTGAGGTTTCTCCATGTTAAGGTTTCTCCATATTTTTATTTATTGCACTAATAGTATTATAATAACTACAACAAAGAAAACCTCAACTACAATCTCATTGCTCAACAAATCTCTGATTCTTTCCTTTCTGTTTGGTTAGTCCTCTCCAGAGCCAATTCTTCCTTTCTTCCTCCTGTGTTGTCTAAAGACAGCCCCTCAGAACCACTTTCCTTTTTTTTTTCCTGGCCTGTGCTGTCTCTTGAGATCCTTTACTTATGTCTCAGTACCTCCTTGAGCCTCTAGGTTTGTAGTTACTGGGAAGTTAGATGCAATAGTCCGTTTCAGGAGTCAGTGGGACTCCTCGCCCTGGAAGAACTACCATAACAGCAACCTCCTTGGGGAACTTCATCATTAGTGAGCAGAGAGCATGGTGTAGTAATCATCCATTGATGCATAACAAATTACCCTCAAAACTTAGTGACCGAAAACAACACACATTATCTCCAGGTTCCAGAGTGGCTTAGCTGGCTGTTTCTGGCTCAAGGTCTTTCAAGAGGTTGCAGTTAAGATGTTGATCGGGGCTTCATTGTCTGAAGGCTTAGCTAAGGCTGAAGGATCTGCTTTCAAGTTTACACATGTGGATGTTAGCAGATCTTCTTTTTTAGTCACATGGGTCTCTCCATACGGCTGCTCACAATATGGCAGCTAGCTTTCCCCAGAGTCAGTGACAGGAGAGAGAGAGAGAGAGAGAGAGAGAGAGAGAGAGAGAGAGAGAGAGCGCGAGAGGGAGCACATCAACGTGTGCACAACCAAGATGGAAGCCCTAAACTCATCTTGGAAGTGACATACCCTCACTTCTCACAGCATTATACCAAACCTAGCGTGACCTAGGAGGGGATTACACAAGGGTGTGCATACCAAGAGGCAGGGATCAGTGGGACATCTTAGAGACTGATTACCATACTCGGGCAACGTCTAGGGGTGAGAGGAGCAGCCACACTTTTATGTTTGCATCTTAATTTACATGAATGGCAGCCCCTGACATTTTGCAGTATACAAAATATACGATCACACATAGTGGTCCAGGTAGCAGTTCCTGAACAAGTGGGGAAGTCAGGGGAATTTGTCCTCAGTACGCTTCTACTCCCTGTTAGAACTTCATTTATTTGTTTATTTATGAAACAAACATTTTTTTAAAAGCACCTGGTTGTACCTTTGTGTTGGTACTGAACTAGGTAGGTAACGGGGTTACAGTTCTAACGGAGTTTCAATTTTCCTACACCACTGTTGCCCGTAAGTATCCAAAACATTTGGGGTGACTACAGCCTCCCTCAAGCCAGACAGTACGCAACAGATCATTGTTTTCTATCCCACTCTCTCAGGGCCCTAATCTTTGGAAGACCTGAGCTAATATGATGTTTCTTTCCAAGGGTATAATATAAATATGTAACAACCCCTGATAATTGGGTGCCTAACAAGAAAAGAAGTTGCCTAAACAAGAAGCAGGGCTCTACCAGTATAATGCTGCTGCTAAAATTCAGCACAGTTCGCCTGAGAGAGGTCTTTTCTATCACCCATCCATCCAGTCAAACTGGAAAACTAACCGTGGCTGTACTTACTCACGAAGTTGGCAGGAGCAACGTTTTAAGAAGGAGCCTTCAAAAAACATTCCCATTTGCCAGTTTCAGGGGGAAAAATGTAGGCTCTAAATTAAAGCTCAGAAATAAAAAAATGTAAGAAAGGAGTGAGTTCATGACGACAGACTGATGGACCAGAGCAGAAAATATAAGGAAGGTGAGCTATTTGTCTTGGAGACCAAGTGTGCGCCACAGAAGAGACAAATGGAGAAAATCAAATAAATATTTATGTTTGTAACACTAGACTCATGGTAAAGTGTCCTTAAGTTCAGACTCCAGAGTCAAACTGCTGATTTCAAGTCCCAGCTCTGCTCCTCACTAGCTACGTGATGTGGGTGAGTGACTTAAACCCTCTGTACCTCAGTATTCTTATCTGTACAGTGGGGCTGATTGCATAAAACCAACCTATGTGGTGGTTGTGACCCAGTATAACTGAAGTGCTTAGCATGCTGTTAAGCATACATTAAGAACACGGTAAGCACTAATTATTATCACTGAAGAAATTAGAACAATACCTACTGTGTCATCAACTGAAAGAGACCAACTTCATTCACTCGATCATTATCTATTGAATATGTACAACACTGAACCCCAAACGACAAAATCCTTTTTCTCAAGGTGCTTTAATGTGGGAGGGCCGGGAGAGAGAGGAAAAAGAAAGCAGAAGGGGGAAACTAAGAAATAAGTAAAAAAATGTATTATGTCAGGTGGTGATCATGGAGAACAATAAAGCAGAGGATGTGGATAGGAAGTTCTGGGGGAGGAGTGGGAAGAAAGAATGTTCTAGACAGAGGAAATAGCAAGTACACAGGTCTTGAGGCTGAGGAATGCTTGGCGTGTCTGTCCATAACTGCAAGGCGGGTGTGGCTGGAAGGAGAAGAGGATGGAGTGAAATCGTACAGCTTGAGGTCAGAGGAATCCTGCATGGGAATGGTGGGCAGATCATGCAGGGCATGTGTCCATATTCAGCACTTTGGCTGTTGCTCTATGATGGGAAGCCACTGGAATTTTTGAGAAGAGAGACATAATCTAATCTTTGTTTTTAAAGGACAGCCAGCTGTGTGTAGGTGTGGGGGAGGGAGGGGCGGAGAGTGGGAGGTAGACAGATCAGGTAGGACATAATTATTGAGAGATGATGGCTTAGACCAGGACACCAGCAGTGGGGAGGGGAGTGAGGAGTGGACATTTTCACCGTATATTTGTGAAGGCAGAGTCAACAGAATTTGCTGACGAATATGATGCTGAGTGTAAAGCAGAGAAGGTTCAGAGATAGGGAAGTTCTGAGGACAAGGATTTTTCTCTTTTATTCAATGTCATATACCTACCACCTAGACAGTGCCTGGCATCAATAAATATTCCTTGAATAAACGAAAAGGGTAACTGATTTGTATTAAATCCATTTTGAACTTAGTAAATAGCAGTGAAAACATCCACAGTCAAACGAAGTACTGTAGCAACCATAATTTCAGCAATTAAGCAGTGAAAGGTCTTCCAATCCTTTCCTCCACAAAGATCGAAGTTAACTTTGCTGCATCGCTGGACACCCCGTTGCCAACGACCCAGCACTCCCTTGGTAAGTGAGGCTGGAGGTGGGGGTGGGAGAAATTTCGTGGAAGCTAAGTTTGCAAAGCAGGTACTTTTTTTTTTTTTTTTTAAACGGTTATTTGGGGTGAGGAGTACAACAGAACCTAATGTTCCCTCAGGCCACCTACAGCACTGCTACTGTTCCCATATCCTTCAACTGGGCATGAAGGCAGCTTCCCACTCACTCTGACAGTGGCGCACCCTGTACTCCCCACCTCTCTCTTCAATACCCCAGGGCTAAACGGCCCGAGGCTCCTCTCTACCGGCTGGTGTGCATTCTGGGCCAGGGCGAGCCAAAAGGCAGAAGGGCCTTCGTGCTGCAGTGTCGGGTGAAGAGTCAGGCTTAGCCTGGACGAACTTTCCAGGCCAACGTGAAGTTTTCCTGTCTTGGGTATATGCGGGCCCCACGCGTCTGCGAGTTTGGGTTAGTGTGTCAACAGGGTCAGTCCCCGTAGCTACTTTGCGAAAGCTTCGAGGCGAGCGTGGAGTCAAGGGCTGCGGTGGATGGGGGTGAAAGGCCTCCTCGCCCCACTGCCTGCACCGTCTTGGGGCAACCCCCAACCCCCAGCCGGCATTTCCCTTTAATGCGCGTGCCCGTCAAGGTCCTCGCGTCCCCTCCCCTCAAGCCACCCCGTCGGCCTCGGTTTCCCCCACTTCTCTCCCTCCTTGTCGTTCCTTCCCCGTGGGACGCCCCTCGGCCACCCCCGTCAGAGCCCGGCCTGCGCGCGGGACCCAGCTGTCACTTTACTTTTCCACGCCGCCTCCCCACCCCCTCTCCCGACCAGTGGGGCAGCCCGCCCGGGCACGCGCCCGCCCCCGCCCCCTCGCGGCCGCGCGCCGGAGGAGGAGGGGCGGGGGAGGAGGTAGGCGCGCGGCGCCGCACGGCCGACGTGGGGCTCGCGCTCTCGCGGTCTCTCCCAGGCGGGTGCGCGGGGACGCGCACTCGCGGGTGCGCGCGCGGACGGCCGGGCGGCGGCGGCTCCCGGAGGTGGTGGCTTCACTTTCCAGGACTCAGGGGCAGCCACAGCGACAGCCGCGGGCAGCAGCCTCAGGAGCCGGAGCTGGAACGGCCGGGGGCGGCGGCAGCGGCGGCGCTGAGGGTGAGTCCGGGCGGGCGCGAGCGCGGCGGGGACAGGCGTGGTCGGGTGCGTGGTGCGTGGGTCCGGCTTTCGGTGACTAGACGGTCCGCAGGGGACATCCCGTCCCTGGGGCCTCCCTCGTCTCCCTCCCCCTCGCGCGTCGGCAGCTCTCTCCTCGGGCTTCGGCTCGAGCCTGCGACCTGCACGGACACCCCCCTCAGGTATTCGCTCGGGCCGCGCCGGTGCCTCCCCTCCTCGGGCGTCCTCTCTCTCGCTGGCGTCCTCCTTACTCCCCCGACCTCCCTTCCGCGCCGCAGGTCTCTGCTTACACCGCTCGTGTCCTAGTTCCCTCCTTCCTGGTTCCCCGGGCCCGGTTCCCTGCTCCCCCTCCCGCGAGCCTCCTGCCCCCGTTTCTCGCCCTTTCTACCCCTCCCCCTCCTTCCCATCCCCCCCTTCTGCCTCTCTTCTCCCTGTCCTCCTTCTACCCCCTTCCGTTCTCAGTTCCCCATCCTTCTCCACCCTCCCAGCGCCTGCCTTCTCCTAGCCGCATCCTGGAACTAAGTCTTTGCAAAAGTACAGGATAAATGTCACGGTGGAAAGTGCCCGGCTTGATCTTTTGCTATTTTCCCTAATTGCATAATTGCTGCACATGGTGTCTCTCCTGGCGAGTGCCGGGTCTGGCTCCTCCGCCGCCGCACCCCGGTGGCCCGCCCGGAGAAGACCTTGTGGGGTGTATTTGTGTGTGTCCTGGTGTGGGGTGTGTGTTGTATTGGTCTTTTGTGATGCCTGGCGCTTGTCACAGTTTGGAACCGAAGCCCATTTTTCACTGGTCTCTTCTCTGCAGCCCCCACTGGCCTGGTTTGAAACTGGATTCCCTCTGTCCTCTCCCCCTTCCCCCCCCCCCACTTCTCCCCCTCTTTTCTCCCCTCTCTCTCATAATGTTTTGATCTTTTTGCCCTTTACAATTTCTAATGAAGATAAAGCGTGGCTTCTTGTGGCTTTTTTTTCCCACGACCAACCAGAAATGTCCAATCCATCTTCCCTTAAGGAAATTAAGGCCGCTTTAGAAAGACATCATCCTGTGCTCGGTGGCTGTTTAGACCTATTTGCATGTTTTCTAAGATTCATCGTTTTGTATTGTGTATTCTTGAGAGTCTACTCAAATATTTTCATTTAAAAGTACGAAAGGAAGTGCTAAGGTTTACCCTCACATTATCTCGCGGTTCTAAAAGATTTTACACTCTTCTTAGTTTTTAATCCCTGATTCTTTAAAAAGTATGTTTCTAGATATGTAATAATTCAGTCTGCACTTTGTGAATCTAAATATTTGCCTTCACTACGGCAATTTGGATGCTCCTTGGCTCTTTGGAGTTCTGTATGTGGGCTGATGCTGAAGATAGAGTGTTTTCATATAATGCTATACCCCATTCTATTTCCCCTGCAGCACCTTTTACCCCCAAACCAGGTGTTCCACTATTATTTTCTGCATAAATGTCTTTGCAGTTAAATTTAAAGCTGAATATTGCTGTGTGCATATACTATATTTATTTTACATTTTAGAAAAGTTTAGAAACATGAGTAGGAAGACAGCAAGATCTATATGACAGAATTAAACGCTTTCTTGTTATAAAAGCTCAAATGAACCCTTGGTTTTGCAGTTTTATACTAGTAGATACTGTTATAAGGCTTACCTGGATAGTAGGCTGGATTTATGAAATGACTATAGTTGCCTTTATGTGGTCAGTAATATTTCAAGCCAAATCATTTCATTTTTATGGAACACGTGTTTATGGAACACGTGAGTTTCGTTCACTGTATGTTGCTAATTTCCAGGACTGTAATTACAACATAGGGTACATAGCTAATACAAGCTTAGACAGTTTGTGTTGAAGAAGTAATAGAATGTAAGCCTCTTAACATAGTTTGAGGAAGGACTGCCTATTTTATGTTTAAAAATTAAGTTTTACTTTGAGTTACGAAGCAAGCATATTAATTTATATATCTCAATATCTTTGAAACTATCGTTGGAGAGTAGCTCTTTGTTTATAACCCTGGGATTTAAGTTTATCTTCCCTGTAGATTAGATAATGGGATCAGATTAACTGTTTAGGAATTAATTTTAAAATGCTAATTTAGAAGATAATGTTTAAAGAATTTTAATTCAGGAATTTTTATTCATTTGTACTTTAGAGAGACAAGACATCAATTTTACACTTATGACTAATTAAATTGATTTATAGACTACTTTTTCTTCATAAAAATTCATTGCACCTGAGTAGCACAATAATTTTTTTCTGTACTTTTTCTGTAAGCAAGCATTCGAAAAACAAACCGAGGAGAAGCTCCTCTTATTATTGATATTTGAAAAAGAGATGTGAACACTTTATTTCTGAACGTTCCTATAGTGGTTATCAGTGGCCTCAGATGGATTTATCATTTGTAGGTTAACATTTGGATGAAATAGGTGTCTTAAGTCGAAAGTGGAAATAATTCTTTTCCTTAATGTGAAACTAGAAATTACGCCTCTATTGGGGAATTTCTAATAGTATTTTTATTAGTTCTCTAGTGAGACTAATTTTTACTTTAGTCTTCCTCTGATATTCAGCAGTAGTTTATGAAATTTGGGTTTCAGATTATGGTTCAGATGACATCATTGAGTAATCTTTTTAAGTAATTATATAACTATGGCATTCGATAGTATGTGAATGCACATAAATAAGAATATTGAGACGAATGTGTGGTTTTATAACGAATGTGATACACAACTGAAACTCTCGGCATAGTTTAGTAAATCATAGTTTATTAAACTGAAGCTGCAGCCTCAGTATAGAGAATATTATTTCATTGAGGTTCCCGTATATTTATCATGGAACAGATTGCTCCTGTTTTAAAATGTATAAAATGATTTCTCACTCATTTCACATTTCTTAAGGTATCGCTGGCAGCATTTTGCTGTATCTGAGCACCTTTCCCTGAGGATTGTTCTCGTTTTCACTCTCATGCGTGCTGCCCTAACTGATATGCCATTATGTACATACTTAGAAGGTTTTAAACTTCTGATATATTTTAACTGAAAGAAGTAAGGTGAAAAAAAAATTAAATCCAAGAATGAGAATTTAGAGTAAAATAAAAATGAAAAAAAGCAAGAAATATGTTATGACTTTTAGAGCTAGATGTGAAACATACTGATATAAAATTTCAGTATTCTATTAAGTGACTTTAGTGCTCATAAAAGATGTCACAGCTGTGGAGACTGGTGCTCTCCATTTACAGAATAGGTAGAAAAGTAGTCAGCTTTTCCATTAGTATGTTTCAGAGCTGTTGAGGCAGACCTGTTTTTGTGTGGCATGGGGAGCTGTTGGGGGTTGAACGGGTGCTGGTGGTGGTGTGTGTGGCGTGTCAGTGAAAGGATTCACTATTTTCTGTTGACTCTTTGCGGCTCTGTGCTTCGTGATGCCTCCATTCTTTTGCAGTGCTTTTTGGTTTGTCTTACAAAAATTTCAGTCTATTAAAGATCGGTGTTACAACATTGCTTTGGCTTGGAGCAGACTACAAGTTAAATCTTTAGTAATGATGAATTTTCATCAGTGTCAAATAGCTATCCATTTGGACTAAATTGTAGTAATTAAAAATTTTGCTTTATTGAGGTATCTTTACCTATTCTTATTGATCATATCAGAAACAGTTTTATTTCAAGTCGTAATTTGAATAAGAATAATCAAAAGGATCCATTTCAAAAGGAGTTTATTCAGTGTACCTCTAATTTTTAAAGGTTTTTTTTTGTTGTTAATGGTACTTGTTAAGTATAGGTATTTGTTTTTAAAGAGGTGTCTGAGAAGGTAGCTATACAGTGCTCAAAGTGATTATTAGGTGACAAAACTGTGGTGAGCACAAGACCTTTTAGAGTCTGGGCATGGGTTTTGTTGGTTCAGTTCTGGATTTGTCAGAACACTGTAAGCTAGTCAGCTCGTAAGGGATGTATTCGTAGTCATCAAACTCAGAAATTGATTATGGTAGAATGACAGTTGAGAAGAGATACTCCTTTTCACTTACTGGAATTGTTTGTGTCTCCTGTCTAGATTATAACAGCTACCTAAATATCAAGCTATTGAGGAAATTGAGTTGGTAATCAGAGCTGCTTGGGGAGCCTGAACTCATAGCAAAGGGAATTTGAACGCCTTGAGGGATATTTTAGCCAGACTGTGGGGAAAAGAAAAAAAAAAAAATTCTTCAGTGTCTCGCCATCTTTTGTGAAATATGGTTGCTTTAGTATATAGCTGAATCAGTGCTGATGCCGTTGTATGGTTCAATTTTTATTTAGAATCATGCGGTCATGCAGGCCTCTGGGTTCTTCTGTTATCACAAAGGTTACTTAAAACAATTTACTAGTTTGGAGAATTTTAACCTTAGCCCAGCCCTGAGGATGTATTGATGGAATAGGGATTTGAAAGAATCCTCCCATTTTTCTGTTCCCACAACTATTTGTACTAACCTTCGTTTTTGTACTTAGCAAGTTGGCTAGTCCAGGTTTTTCACAGTTGTGGGACCAAAGGGTTTAGCACAGCGCCTGGTAGAGAGTAGACCCTTAGTCATTTTTTTCTTATTTTTTGTAACAGCATTATTGATATGTGATTCACAGACTATAAAATTTACCGTTTAAAAATGTAAAACTCTGTAGTTCTTAGAATATTTATTATTAGAATTGAGTAACATTATCATTATCTAATTTAAGAACATTTTTATCACCCCACAGGGAAGCATCCTACCCATTAGCAATCACTCTTCACTGCTCTCCCCTCACTCCCTGGCAACCACTTACCCATTTTATTTTTTTATTATTATTATTATTATTATTTTTGAGACAGGGTCTCGCTCTGTCACTCAGGCTGGAGTGCAGTGGTATCAATCATAGTTTTATTTTTTGTAGAAATCAAGTCCCGCTGTGTTGCCCAGGCTGATCCTACCTGGGCTTCCCAAAACATTGGGATTTACAGGCGTGAGATTTACTACTGAATTTGATGTTTATGAATTTGCCTATTCTGGACATTTTATATAAATAGCTTGTGGTCCTTTGTGGCTGGCTTCTTTCACTTACAGAATGTTTCAAGGTTCATCCATTTTGTAGCACGTAGACACTGTATTTCATTCTTTTTTATGGCTAACAGTACATTATGTGAATATACTACTACATTTTGTTTATCCATTCATTCGTTAGTGGATATTTGAGTTGTTTCCAGTTTTGGTTATTATGAATAATGTTGCCGTGAACGTTTCATGTATAAATTTTATATGTTTTCGTTTTACACTACATTTTGAATGGAGGAAGGAAAAGTTTTAGCAAGTCCCAAAGCTGCATTGTTTTGTAAATGACCAATTTAATCCGTTTTATATTGAGATTTACTTGTTTTACTTTGAGATTCATTCTCTGTGTTCTGGAGGTAGCTTACTGTAGTCCTCCTCACAGCTGAATAAATGATTTTTGATTCTTTAATCCAGGATCTAAAATGTCCACTGAGGCACAAAGAGTTGATGACAGTCCAAGCACTAGTGGAGGAAGTTCCGATGGAGATCAACGTGAAAGTGTTCAGCAAGAACCAGAAAGAGAACAAGTTCAGCCCAAGAAAAAGGAGGGAAAAATATCCAGCAAAACCGCTGCTAAATTGTCAACTAGTGCTAAAAGGTATCTCAGTTATTATAACCTTTTTATTTTTGGTATCAGTTTATCATCTTAAGTTCTATTTTTCTCTTGCATTTAATCATTTTTTCCGGGATTGTCGGCCATGAACTTTGTGGATTTTTCTTTCCCCTTCAAGATGATCTCTTTTACATGGTTTTAGCCATAGGGAACTTCAGTATTTAAAGTCAATTAAATGGCATGGCAGATTCATAAAATACTTTTCCATAGTGTGTTTGTGTGTTTGTGTATTATTAGGGAAGCATATACAGGGCGTGCATGTAAAGTTGCAGTGGTTTCATTTATGGTTACTTGACCATAAATATTTTTTTTCTGTTCCGTAACACAGAATAGAGATTAGGAATCTTTTGAAGTGGTTGAGTGAGTGATAGTTTATTTTCCACTACTCCCAGTTGGTAGAGTCAGAAATGCTGACATTAGCGACAAGTGCATCTTAGTTTCATTACATTAGTCAGTGGATCCATCTTGATACAGATTTTTCTCTTTCTCTGGAGAATAGATGGATCTAGAAAGTAGGTATTCGAATGGTCTTCTTTTGGTACATCAATCTCTTAAAATGATTGGCATGTCAATGGACTTAGAGGGAATCTGTTTTGATATTGTTACATTATAGAATATCTCTTGGAAAATAATTTGAAAGATAAAGTAGTGTCTTTTCTGATCCTGTGATTTTATGTTCTTGCTTTGTTTTCATATGTTTTATATTGCCCAAATAGGAAGTATAAATAAAAGCGATCTGTAACTTTTAGGCATAGTGGAATGCCTGAATGTTGAATTACAGCTTTATATGTTATTTTATGGTGTGGATTAAGGGGAACTCCTTTCTCAAAGATAAAAAACCATTATTATGTTCTAGTAGACCTTGTTTCCCTTTGGCTTAGTCAGTCTACAGGATTGTAAAGAACCTTCTCAGGCCCCTTGGTGAGAGATGTTGGAGGGATGGTGAGTGGTTATTCCAAGGTACTAGAGTATTCAGTTTCCCTTTCGTGGGGGTATATTGCTGATCTCTGTTGAAGGAGCTGTTTGAAAGTCAGAGAGCCCTGAACTTTAAACTTTTAGACCTGTATACTAGAACATGCTAGGGTGGGGAAGAGGGTTCAGTTTGTTTTGCCATCACACTGCAATTACAGGGGACTCAGCTGGCTGACCCTTCTGTTGCCAGACCACAACACAAATGACCTGCTTAGAGGTGACCTGGGAAATGGGGGGTGGGGTTAGGATGGATAAGAATAGAGAAAATGTGACATTTAGGTGAAAGAAGGAAGTCGATGTGGGTGGAAAGGAGATGTTCAGGTACAGATTGTAGTTCCATGTAGATGCGGAAAATCTAATTCAGTCCTCAGTGTCTGATTGGGTTGTTACAGGGCCTTTTCAGTTTGTCAGAAAAGGGCGAGGATTGGTTGGCCAGGTCCTTGGGGAATAGGGTTCTGCTGGGCCTGTGCTTTATTTTGTGATTGCTAGTTAGCAAAGTCACCTGTTGTGGTGACGCTCTGCCTTTTCCCCTAACTGGGAGCTCCACTATAATATACCTTAAAATCATATTTCTTGCATGATATGCCAAAGACCAAATTCTGCTGATGAAAGATGTACTGCTTTATGTGTGAACATGAGTTTTTCAAGTACATGGGTCATCTTTATTTTACTACACTATATGTAGCAAGTACAGATTATTCAAACCTAATGATAGATTTCATGAGGGAAAAATATGGAAGATGTTTTTCTGCTCTGTACATAGAAGATAAAACCTAGTTTAGAGATAGTGTATGTACAGAGCACAGGACAGTGCCTGACTGGCAGTAAAGAGTAAGTGGTTGTATTGCGTTGGTGAAAGTAAGAAATCTCTTTTGAGTTGCTTCCTGGCTGAAAGAGTCCCTCCGTTGACAAATTCCTGTGAATCTGTGATTTTCAAGTTGTGGTTCATGATCTTCCTCTAGAAAGGTCTTCAGTTGGTTTTCGGGTGACACTGTATGAAGTGATGTAATTATTTACTGTTTATTTTAAATATAAAAATGCGGCTTTGCTACTAATTTTTTAATTTAAAAAAAACCTTATTTTCCCCTCTCTCTTCCTCCGATTCATCTGATAGGGAAGTTGTTGGTTCTTTGCCATTTCTGCTTAACTTAGGAAAAAAATTGGAAATTATGAGAACAGAGGACCCCACATCTTTTAAGTTCACTGTCATATCCACAGTGCCTAGCAGAGTGCAGTCACAATATTTACTTACTGGTTACCTTGGAACCCTGAGCTTATTTTAGGGATCGGATTTTCCATGGATATTAGGAGCCTAGTACTAGTGTGTTCAGAAGATTGAAAGTTAGAGGTAGTTTCAAAATAAATTTTATTTCACACTTTTTTGTTGATGATCATTTTTATTCAGATGAGAAGTCTTTCCCAAATAGTGTCATTTTATGAGAAAGAGTAGCATTGAAGAGCTTGAACTCTAGAGACAGTATCTACGTTTGAATCTAGGTTCTAGCATTTAGTAGCTATAGCTCTGTGGTCTTTTTTTTTTTCTTTTTCTTTCTTTCTTTTTTTCTTTTTTCTTTTTCTTTTTTTTTTTTTTTTTTTTTTGGGGCAGAGTCTTGCTCTGTCACCCAGGCTGGAGTGCAGTGGTATGATCTCCAACTCCTGGGCTCATTCAGTCCTCCCACCTCAGCCTCCCAAGTAGCTGGGATTACACGGGTGTGTCACCACACCAGGCTAAATTTTTAATGTATTTTTTGTAGGGACGGGAGTCTCGCTGTGTTGCTCAGGCTGGCCTTGAACTCATGGTTGCAAGCGATCCTCCTGCCTTGGTCTCTCAAAATGTTGGAATTACAGGCATGAGCCACTGTGCCTAGCCTCTGCGATCCTGATGTATAATTTAACAGCTTGGCCGGGCGCGGTGGCTCAAGCCTGTAATCCCAGCACTTTGGGAGGCCGAGACGGGCAGATCACAAGGTCAGGAGATCGAGACCATCCTGGCTAATACGGTGAAACCCCGTCTCTACTAAAAAAAAAATACAAAAAAAAAAACAAAACTAGCCGGGCGAGGTGGCGGGCACCTGTAGTCCCAGCTACTCGGGAGGCTGAGGCAGGAGAATGACGTCAACCCGGGAGGCGGAGCTTGCAGTGAGCTGAGATCCGGCCACTGCACTCCAGCCTGGGCGACAGAGCGAGACTCCGTCTCAAAAAAAACAAAACAAACAAACAAACAAAAAAAACAGCTCAAAGCCTCAATTTCTTCTTTCGTAGAAGGAAGATGATAATGGTACGCTGTTCACAAGGTTCTTGTGAGGACTAAATGTGATAAAGCATTTATTCGGCACATAGTAAGCTCTCATAAACTGATGCTGTCACTAATAGACTTTATGTCAGTTAAAGTCTGCAATGATATTTTCCAAGTCTGTTTGGTACAAACTTTGGAAAAATGAGGTATATATTAACCTTGGAGGCCTTAGTGCTGTAGTTAAACTAGAAATACTCAGATGCCGTAATTAAATACATTTTGTAGTGACTTAGGAAAGTGCTTGCACGTAGGTGCTCAGTTGTTATATGAAATGTACTATTAATAATTGCTGTAATGCAGTAATTATAGAATTAATAAGCTGATATAGAAATATGATTTGAAAAATCTCATTTGTGATATTACAGAATAGTGATATATAATACAGAAAACATTTAAGTGGGTATTTAAACAGTAGTAGAAATTAATTTCTGTCTCAGAGTTAGAGGAAAGATTACAGTTACATCTTACATGCATTTTTGCTTTTCTTTGGCAAGAGTTTGTTTCTTAAAAAATTGTCATGCTCTTATCACAGCCTGTTCTCTTGATATGTCTATATCACTCTTGTTATATTTGCAAGTCTGTAGTTGGACTATATCTGCAGTGACAGATTTAGATTATTTTGATTAAATTGACTAGTCAGTTCAATAAAACATCTATTTTGAGATCTTCGTTGAATTTATTCTGCTGCTTTTATGGGTTGATACATCTGTAAATGTGAATTTTAAATCATATTTATTCTAAATTAACTTTGTTCAGAGTAGACATGGTGATTTTATTTTTGGACACTCAATATGATACTGTTCGAGGTGTAGTTTTTGGTTTCAGACTCTAAATTTTTGTTAGGTTGAAAAATTGATTCCACTGTATTCCAGTTTGAACTTTTATCTTACGGGCTCTTGTAAGTTTGTTTTCCACATGAGAATGAAATAGTACTTTTATAGATAATCTTCTGTAATTACTGTATTTTATTCATTCTGAATGCACTTTTTAAAACTTTCTAATGTTTCTGAAATTGGGACACATCTTAAAATTTATGTGCACAATTATTGATGGTGTGTCTTAAAATCAATGATCTTTTAGAGTCATATGTATGTAGTATATACCACCATCCAGAATGAAACTCTAGACTTCTTATTTGCGATGGCAATGTGTTTTCTAAAGATTGCTTTGACATTTAAAAATTTTAAATTATTAGTTGCATGACACTTTCTTGAGAATAAGGTCATTTTGGAAGTTTTTTGCTAGGTGATTCAATTGATTAGAATAGAGGGTTTTTAGGTTGACTGAGGATTGTAGTCTGTAAGGGAATATAGAAAGTTATCTAGATGAGATGAAGGGTTTTTAAAAAATTCCTGCTAAGAAATTACTTTGCAAATCTACATTTCCACACATTCATGTTCTACTTGGCTCTGAGTAAATTTTTGAATTTTCTTTAACCCAAGAAATGTATGTGTGTGTTTTAAAGATGTTAGTACATATACACTACTTCATTTTCCTGAACCCATTTTCCAATATATTGATGTTAAAATGAGAGTTTCATATCCTCTCTGTTCTGTATAATTTTGGTACCATATTCTTCATTTAAGTCTGAATGAATCATGATTGTTATGATTCCCCTCCCCTGCTATTTTTTTAAAGCAAATAACAATCCCACACAGTACTCTTACTGTACTCTTATCATTCGTTCCTGGAACAGTTAAGGTATAAGGTAGAATAATATACATTGAAATTTAATTTGTATATTGCTTGTGACTTGTCTCAGTAACAATAGGCAGTTGCTGACTTCTGTATCATACTAACCTAAGAGGTGACACTGCCTTATGGAAACTGGAAATTTCGGCAATTGTCCAGGTGATTTTTGTGTAAAATAATTTTGACTTAAAAGTTCTGATGAGGGAAGTCTTTTTGTTTGACTTAGCAAGATAATAGTTCTCCATCTTTCACCTTACCAGTATAAAATAATTAGCCTTAGTTTTCCTTGTCTTTTAAATGGGAACTGATAAAACAGATACTTAGAGAATTCTGTAAGATTTACCGGATCACTTTTAATGGTAAAAGATCATCATGGGAAAGGTACATTGTAAGTGTGAATTATTGATACTTTTCATTTTTCCTCACCCTAAGAGACAGTCCCTGAAATAGGTACCTTCCTTATCCCCACTTGTCAAGGCTGAGAAACTTAATACATACCATGATCACAACTTTTGAGATAGAGTTGAATTGCTGTCATTGAAAACAGCAGGACATCTTACAACCGTTTAAATAGCAATTCTTAGTATAATCTTTTCTGTCAAGAGAAATATAACCATTTTAGGTAACAGTGGCTCAAAATATATTATAATATTATTGACTCACTGCTCAGACTTGTTGAATTCATCAGTAAATTGCTTTTTATATTGAATAATATAGGCTTAGAATTATAGGGATCTGGAGTTCAACTTTTGTATAGTACTATATGACAGCAAATTATGATTTATCAATTTTTTTTCTCTTAGAGACAGGGTCTTACTCTTGCCCAGGCTGGAGTATGTGGTATGATCATAGATCACTGTGGCCTCAAATTCCTGGGCTCAAGTGATCCTCCTGCCTTGGCTTCCTGAGTAACTGGGGCTATAAGCACACACCACTATGACCAACAGTTTCCCAAATTTTTTGTGGAGAAGGAGTCTCACTGTGTTGTGCAGGTTGGTCTCCAATTTCTGGCCTCAAGTGATCCTCCTGCATCTGCCTCCCAAAGCCCAGGGATTACAGGCATAGCCACCAATACCGAGCCTGGCCCAGGATTTATGAGTTTTTTGTTTTGTTTTTTTAAATCTAAAGGGCAGTATAAATATAAAGCAAGATGTGTTGTTTGAAAATTGCAAAGAAGTTTTTTTTATGTTAAAAAAATATATATATATATATATTTTTTGACAGCTTAAGCATGCTTTTTATAATGACTATTCTTTTGGTTCTCTTAGTTTAAAAACAATTTTTAAAAGTTATTCATGTTTCTGATAATAAACAGTACATAGATTTTTTTTTAAATGGAAAGTAACAGTTTTTTTAATCCACCCTCTGCCCCTGATTCTCCCAATTCCTTTCCCTTGAAGCAGACTGTTTAGCTGTCTTTGGTCTTATTCCTTCTGTTGGTTTTCTGTACAACTCTAAATAATACACTTATTTCTCGTTGAATTGTTAATTGAAGTAATATCTTTTGATTGCCTGCTCTGAAGTATGAGGATTTAGTTTGCTTACTATCTATTCTTCCTTTCTTTTCCTTCCTCCCAGTTAATGATAGTTAAAAATGTTTAAAAAGATTATTTGTTGCCTTTATACTCTAAAAATAAATATTTTAGCTTCTATTTCTTATTCCTACAAATAACATGTTTTTTATTCTCTGCTTTGTAAATTGGGGATAATATCTTCTCCATCCACTTTTAGCTGGTTTATATTAGCTACACTTAATTTTACATCTTCAAGGTTAATAACATTTACTTTGTACAGTGCAACCAACAACCAATCCTCTATGCTTTGTCTGTAAGTAAAAGACCAATAAATTGTACATTTATTATAACTGTAAACATTAAATGCCAGACTAAACAGCATATTAGGATTAGATTAACTACAAGTCCAGTGTCATGATCTCCGGGCTTCTCAATGAGTCATAGCATTTAGGCAAAATAGATCAAATCTTTCTCTCCCCACCTCACTCCCAATGTCTGATACTTAATTAAAGTTATTTTACATTTTAGTTTGCTTCATGTTTCATCTGTGACTTTCTTATGCAGTTTTTTTTCCTTCTAGGATTTCTGATTACTTCCCCTATGTCCCCTTTAGTAGTCTATTTTATCTGTATACACTCTGTAGCCCCCTCTTGCCTGTCTCAGCCTGTTTGATTTACACCCATTTGTTTTGTCTTGCAGAAATATATTGAAATTTCTCACTCATTGGTGACACCACCCTTCTCTTTGCTGTTTATTCCTTTTTGCATTTTCTGCATTTCCCTTTCCCACCCAGTGGGGTCCTGAATGAGTGAGAGGTGAAAGTGTGTGTGCCTAGTTTGCCATCTTTAACCTGGACTTAGCCATTTAGTTTTGAAGTGTCTGTTGTATACTTTTGTATGAAATCCAATAAAATGTGTTCTCCTCTATCAAGTCTTTGAGACTATTGTCATTTAAATATGGGCAATATGTACTTGTATGCATATAAATATATCACAGAATCCATATAAGAAGGAAGTTATAGTGTGTTAAAAGAGATCACGGAGTTTATTCTAGTTAACCTCTATTTTACAGGACAGAAAACTGAGGCACAGGGAGAGAAAGCAAGCATGTGTGAGCAGTGTTCTTGCCTAGGGACTCAATTTAATGGCCTAGCAGAATTACAATGAAATTTTCTTTGACTTTGAATTTCTTAACCGTCCTCTGATTCATAATGCCTCACCAACCTTGAATCACACAGTTTAGAAAAATGAAAATTGTACCAGTAGCATGCAGTTCCTTCGGGAAGTTGATACCAGTTCTATTGGAGGGGTCCTATTTATTCTAGTAGTTTGTTGTCTTGAAAAAGAAGTAGAATGAAATTGCTTGAGTGTAAATATTTTTGCTCAAATTCTTGTTTTGTTTTTGAAAGATACTTTAATCAGTTATTATCCATATACTGTCACAATAATTACCAGACAACAGGCATCCAGCTGTTAATAACCCCATATTTAAAAACCAAGGCAAAGGAGAAGAAACGATGTTGAGAATATTTTGGTATTTGATTTAGCAAAGCCTACGTTTAATAAGGTATGAATGATAGTTAAGGGATTGCTAAGTATAGTCTTAGAAAACAGTGGCGCGCTTTCAGCCTTTTTATACGTACATAGGATGTTAGATGCAGTTAAAAATAAAAGTAGAATGTAACCCATGAGGATAGATAGAGCAGGCTTAAAAATTTTTTTTTGGCGTGAAGCTCATGAAGTGACATTAATTGCTTATGTAATATTAGGATAGTTCTAGCAGATGAAATAGTGTTAAACGTGAAAGTCCCAACTTGCTCCAAATTAGAGGCTCCAGGAAAGAATACCATATGCGTCTTGATGGCAGTTTCAGGTGTTGGAATGAGATCCTGAATCTTTTCTTCACCATTTGATTATATCAGTCAGGATGCTTGAATTTAACTTAATATCAGCTTTCCATCCTGTATGGGAATGCTCTAATACAAAACAGAAGTTAGAATGACCCATGAATGGTGTGGCAGAAATTTCCAGCTTTAGAAATTTTAATTAGCGCTGTCAGTGGTTCAGTGAAGTCATAGTGTTCCTTCCACCGGTTGCATGTACTAATAGTGTCATCCTTTAGATGCATCCTCAAAACCCTAGCGGAAATTGCTACTTTATTGTTGGATGTGATGCTTTATACAGTATTAGTATTTCAAACTAATATACCAAAGGGAAGTATTATTAAAACATAACATTTTAATGAAATAAATTGTTAAGAGTGAAGATATTTTTAACATAATATTCTTTGTATTTATTTTAAAGAATTCAGAAGGAACTTGCAGAAATTACATTGGACCCTCCTCCCAACTGTAGGTAAGTACTTATGGTTTTTTATTTACTTGTATCTTTTGCAGAAGTTACATTTGAACTGTTGGTTTTATATGCAACTGTTATTGTAATGTGGTTAATTAGTAAACACATCATTGTTGTTTGAACTTAAGTGACTGTGGAAGACAGTGGTTTTTGTCATCTCTGTACAGAAATGGAATGTTCAGCAAGTATGTTTGTAGTGGTAGAATGGAGTTGCCAAAAGTAGTGTAATGCGATAACAATAAGACAATGAAATTATAGGGTAACAAATACAATTGCCTTTTAGTGGAAGAGGTGTTAGGGCCTTAAGTGGTTTTTTAATGATAGAATAATAGTGTGGCTAAAATATTTGCGATGTTGTAATTTTTGTTATCTTGTTGGAATTTGATTTTTAAAAGTGCAGACACATTAAATAGTGTTTCTTCATGGTTTACGTTATTATGGTCATTGGTTGTGACTAGGTAAGATTGGGTGATTTGAGGCAGTGATGTTAAGTGTAAAACTGTCTCTCACTTTATGATCATGACCCCGAATTTTCTGGTCAGTGTTTATTTTTAGGAAAGAAAAGTGCTTACCTGGACATGGTTAATGTTATACAGATACATGGACAAAGAGGAGAAAAATAACCTCTTACCTTAAGCTGCTGCCTTGGGTCTGAAGCAGTGGTTAGAAGATCACTGTTTGATTATTTTTAAGACACTTATTTCTATTTTGAGATGAGGTCAGCATTGGAACCAGGCCAACCTGGAGTTTTTCTGGTTTAAAATGATAATCTTATGCATTGAAGGTGGAAGGGCAGATTAAACAAAAATCTTCCCAACATTGAATGCAGGTAGAATTTATTGCTTGGTATGATATCTGACTTCACTGATCTTACTTTTATGTAAAAACAAAGATAACAATGGTGAGAATTAATGAAAGTGAAAATTTTGCGTATGGCTATATTGATAGTTGGTTAGTTGACAACTATTTTGTGTAGGAAAAATTCTAATAGGACTTACTTTGTGGTGAATCTAATATGGTTCTTTAAATGAATCATATACAGTTTATAAACTTACAGTAATAATATTCAAAGAATGTTTCACTGAAATAGAACAAATATGTCTTTGTTAGGTAAAACTGTTTAACATAAGACTTTTTGTCACTCTTACGACCGTATTACGTCAAAGCTGTTTCAGATGGCAGATGATTGTTTAGCTTTTGGTGGTCAGTGGTTATAAGTGGATTTATTTGTGGAAAAACTCTAGTTTGAATTAAACCTAACATCCTTTGTTTCTTAGGATATTTGTTTTAATGGTCTGAATCTTTAAAAAAATAAACCATGTTATTAATATATTACATGTATTATTTTTGTAACCTTTTTTATGAACAATTGAACTGATAAATAAGTGAACTTATTCACTTCTTTGCTTAAATTTTGACAACCCCAATCATTGGCAAAATGAGCAACTTTGTTTTAATAAGTTTAAGACTCATTTTTAGTAAATGAAATCCGTATACAGTATCACGTGATGTAGACTGCAATTTTGCTATTAGATGACTGAGAAAAGGAACTATATAAAGATTATTGTTTAAATAAACTAAAATAATTGAACCATAGTTCTGTTAAAGGTAAAAAACGTTTAACTATAGTGTCATCTGAAATTTGGAGGTTTACTTTGTCTTTGATCCTTAGTTAATGATACCATTACTAGTTCATATGTAAGCTCTTCATAAATAGAGCAAAATGTTTATTACAGGTTTTAATTTTTTAAAATTAGAAGTAACTAAAGATACCTACTTTAGTTAATTTTCTGACTTGGGAATTTGCAGGGAAATTCTCACTTGTGGGCTGAGGATTGGATAGCTGATAAGTTTGCTTTAGAAGCTAGGTCTGCAGTACAGTGGCTTTGGTTCCTTTTATTGATTCTAAAACAGTTGCTTGGACTGGGTCAGGCAGAGAGAAAGGTTATTTACCTTCGTGTGGCACTCCCTTTGGCAAGCAAAGGATCCTCTGTGCTGTAGCTGATTGATAAGTGTTGAATAACTAGTTTTACATTTTCTGTGTGCTTGTGTTACTTAATATGGATGTTTGGTGTGCTTATTAAGTGCATCACTGTGGTCTTTGGATTGTTTGGTGTCAAATATTTGATTGTGGTTTGTAGTTAATCTGCCCATCTGTGTTTCAATGAAAATGTGGTTACCATCTTCAGAAAGAGGTTAGATCATAGTGTTAGTTTGGCTTATTTTTGGTTAAAGTTAACCGTGCTTTTGTGGTTGATTTTTACAAGTTCTAAACTGCCTGCATTGGCCTAATGACTGTAATGGATTAATTTATCAAAATAGTGCGAATTAAAGTTACCTGCCTAACAGAAGTCAGAGTCCTTTACTTAATCAGTTAAGTCATATCTCATTTCAGAAGAAAGCATCCCCTTACTCTACTCCCTTTGTGGATTACCTCTCCTATCCCACAAGCCTCTCAAAACCCTGCCTTTTGGTTCCCTGGGTAGTTGTTAGTCTGCTATCACATGTAAAGATTATATGTGAGGGAACATCTGTGGGTTTTACCTGTTTAGTCAGGGAGTGGAGAATGATTTTTTCTATTGGTTGTCTGGGTAGGGGTGGATGGGTGTCACATTCCATTTAGAGTGTGGTTTATCCTATTTTTTGGGAACCTTAACAGACTGGATACAACCCAATACTGTGTGTATGTCAGGTTAGATGGAACCTCTGAATGTCGGTACATCTCTTATGTGATATCTAGTTAAGCTTCTTTTGGAATCATGTTAAAGGAACTGAATGTGTTTAAGCGTTGTGCAAATCTGTTAAAGCAGTTGAGAATATCAAGTCACCCCAAATCACAGCATTCAGTCTAGATAAAGTTTATGTAAGGCATTTTTTAGAGAAAGTTATTCTAATATAGTATTGGTTAATTTGTTTTCAGGTTTTGAAAAAACAAATATTATTTTAAAGAACATGCACAAATGATTTAATCGATTGAATTATTTCATATAGGAAATATTTGCCTCTACATATTTCAGTTTTTTTCTCACTTTCTTGTTGTCTTTGAAGTAAAAATGCAGTAAGATAGTTTTATTTTTGAAGTTGGGTTAAATATGTCATTCTTTTTAAAAACGTTACTCACAGTTTAATGGGTAAATATTTTAAACAAATTTATAGCTAAGAAAAAATTTCTGCTCATAAAAATCATACAGTCTGTAGGGCCATAGGCATAGAAAATTGCACATCATTTGAGTGAAATTTGGTCTGTGCTTAGAGTATTTTCTGTAAGTAGTGGAATGTATTTTTCTTGGCCTTAACTTTCATGTTGGATAACATAACTGACCCATGACATTTGCAAGGGCTCTATCCTGAGGCCTTCACAGATCCATTGATCCGTAAGTGTTTTCATACTACTGCTGAGTTAGAGGTGCTGGGTGGTTGGTTAGAATTGCTTGCTACCTTGGTGCCTTGCATACCAGCTTAGATGGATAGAGTGGGTCAAATTGTTGCTCTGTCCTTGCAGACCTCTAACGGGTAGATTCACTGCCCCTTGTAAATGACTATAGGTTGTGACTTTCACAGTTTTTCACAAATTGTTAAAAGCAACATCTTAGATCTGTGCATGTCAGTGTGTTCATTTATACTTCCTCGGTGCTAGTGGAGAACTGGCAGCTAGTGGGCCAGAAAATCTCCAGATTAAAATTAAAATTAAAATTGTCGTCATCCAAAGGGTAACTTGTTCCCCCGTATCACAGAGAAGCTAACTTGTTCAAATGCTATTATGATCTGCTACTGCTAAAGTTTGTATTAGGTTTATGAGCAGGGGAATGACAGAGAATCCTCATTACTTTTTGGAAGAAAAGACTAAGGTAGAATGAAATGATTTATTTGGAATTTGATTTTTGGTCTAGTAATTGAACAAGTAAAAGGAGGAAGTAAACCAAAAAGGAGGATGTGGTTATACTGGCAGTTTACACTTTATTTCTGTGTGTTTCAAGGATCTGCTCATGGAACACTGGCGCTGCTTTTTATTTGATAACAGCTTTATTGAAGACATAAAGTGTAAAATTCACTTATACTTTTAGGTTTTTAGTATACTCACAGAGTTTTGTAATCATCACAGTCAATTTTGCAATATTTTGAAAACTCCCCAAACATAATCCATGCCTTTTAGCAGTCACTCCTTCCCCATTTTCCCCCAACTCCTTCACCATCAGCCTTCGGTAGCAATTAGTCTACTTTCTGTTTCTATGGATTTGCCTTATCTAGACATTTTGTATAAATGAAATCATATGTGCTTTTTGTGTCTGGCCTTTTTTATTTTATTTTATTTTTTTACAAAGTTTAATATTTTCAAGGTTCATCCATGTTACTGCATGCATTAGTACTTCTTTTTTTTTTTCCTAAGACGGAGTTTCGCTCTTGTCGCCCAGGCTTGAGTGCAATGGCACAATCTCGTTTCCCTGCAACCTCCGTCTCCTGGATTCAAGCGATTATCCTGCCTCAGCTTCCTGAGTAGCTGGGATTACCACCACACCCGGCTAATTTTTTTATTTTTAGTAGAGACGGGGTTTCACCACGTTGGCCAGGCTGGTCTCGAACTTGATTACCCTAGTACTTCTTTTTTAAAAATATTTTTAATTGAGGTAAAATATACCTACGTGATTTACCATCTTTACCATTTTTAGTGTAAAGTTCAGTGAATATACATTTGTATATTTATATTCTTTTTTTCCCCTTCATACCCCCACTCCCCTTCCTGGCCTCTGGTAATTACCAGTTTATTCTCTATTTTTGAGATCTACATTTTTAGCTCTCATGTAAGAGCAAGAACATGTGACATTTGTCATTCTCTGCTTGGCTTGTTTCACTTAGCCTTTGCCTGTGGTTTCATCCATATTGCTGCACATGACAGGATTTCATTCTTTTTTATGGTTGAATTAAATATTCCATTGTGTGTATATACCACAGTTTCTTTATTCATTCATCTGTTAATGGGCACTTAGGTTGGTTCCGTATTTTGGCTATTGTGAATGGTACTTGGGTAAACACGGAGTTGCAGATATCTCTTTGATACATTAATCTCCTTTCTTTTTGAGGTATACTGATATGGTTTGGCAGTGTCCTCACACAAATCTCATTTTGAATTGTAGCTCCCATAATTCCCACGTGTTGTGGGACTGATGGGAGATAATTGAATCATGGAGGCGGTATCCCCCATACTGTTCTCGTGTTAATGAGTGAGTCTCACGAGAGCTGATGGTTTTATAAGGGGATACTCCTTTTACTTGGCTCTCATTCTTCTCGTCTGCCATCATGTGATACATACCTTTCACCATCGCCATAATTGTGAGGCATCTCAAGCCAGGTGGAACTGTGAGTCCATTAAACTTCTTTCTTTTGTAAATTGCCCAGGCTCAGGTATGTCTTTATTGGCAGTGTGAAAATGGGACTAATACATATACCCAGTATAGGAATTGCTGGATCATATGGAAGTTCTGTTTTTCGTTTTTCGAGTAACCTCTGTACTATTCTCCATAGTGGCTGTACTAATTTACATCCCAACAACAATGTACGAGCATTCCCCTTTCTCCACATCCTTGCCAGCATCTGCTATTGCTTGTCTGTTTGATCTAAGCTATTTTAACTGCAGTGAGATAATACTGCATTGTAGCAATGTTGAACATTTTTTAATGTACGCTTTGGCCATTTGTGGGTCAGTCTTCTTTTGAGAAATGTCTGTTTACATCTTTTGCCCCCCCCCCCCCCCCCGTTTTTTTTTTTTGAGT
Source organism: Chlorocebus sabaeus (assembly GCF_047675955.1). Lineage (NCBI taxonomy): Eukaryota > Metazoa > Chordata > Mammalia > Primates > Cercopithecidae > Chlorocebus > Chlorocebus sabaeus. The sequence continues at coordinate 68,613,847 of NC_132918.1, forward strand.
TTTGTCTCCCTGTCGCCCAGGCTGGAGTGCAGCGGCGTGATCTCAGCTCGCTGCAACCTCCACCTTTTGGGTTCAAGTGATTCTCCTGCTTCAGCCTCCTGTGTAGCTGGGACTACAGGCACATGCCACCACGCTTGGCTGATGTTTTTTTTCTTTTATTTTGAGATGGAGTCCCACTGTGTCACCCAGGCTGGAGTGCAGTGGCGTATTCTTGGCTCACTGCAACCGCCGCCTCCCAGGTTCAAGTGATTCTCCTGCCTCAGCCTCCTGAATAACTGGGATTACAGGCGCGTACCACCACACTTGGCTAGTTTTTGTATTCTGAGTAGAGAAGGGGTTTCACCATGTTGGTCAGGCTGGTCTCAAGCTCCTGACCTCAGGTGATTCTCCTGCCTCGGCCTCCCAAAGTGCTGGTATTACAAGACATGAGCTACTGCACTTGGCCTTTTGCCTATTTTAAATTGGATTTTATGTATATATATATTTGTTGTCAAGTTGTTTGAACTCTTTACATATTCTGGTTATTAATCCCTTGTTCCTTGTCAGATAGATAGTTTGCAAATATTTTCTCCCATTCCGTGTGTTGTCTCTTCATTTTGTTGATTGTTTCCTTTACTGTGCATAAGCTTTTTAGGTTGATGTAATCCCAATTGTCTATTTTTGCTTTGGTTGCCTGTGCTTTTGAGATCTTACATAAGAAGTCTTTGCCCAGACCATTATGCTGTAGTGTTTCAGGTCTTAGATTCAAATCTTTAATCCATTTTGGTTTGATTTTTTTGTGTGTGGTGAGAGATAGGGGTGTAGTTACATTCTTCATATATAGTTATCCAGTTTTCCCAAAACCATTTATTGAAAAGACTCTCCTTTTCCCATTGCATGTTCTTGATGCCTTTGTCAAAGATGAGGTAGCTGTAAATGCATGGATTTATACCTGGGTTCTCTCATCTGTTTCATTGATCCATGTGTCTGTTTTTATGCCACTACCATGCTGTTTTTATTCCTATAGCTTTGTAATAAATTTTGAAATCAGGTAATGTAATGCCTCCAGCTTCATTCTTTTTGCTTAGGATTGCTTTGGCTATATGTAGTCTTGTGGTTCCATGTACCTTTTAGGAAATTTTTTTCTTTTTTTCTTTCTTTCTTTCTTTTTTTTTTTTTTTTTTTACTATTTCTATGAAGAATGTTATTGGTATTTTGATAAGGATTGTACTGAATCTGTAAATTGCTTTGGGTAGTCTTGTCGTTTTTAAAATATTATTATAGTTCTTCCAATCCATGAATATGGAATACCTTTCCCTTTTTTTAGTGTCCTATTTATTTAATCAGTTTTATAGTTTTCTTTATATGAATCTTTCATTTCTTTGGTTAGATTGATTCCTAGGCGTTTTATAATTTTTGTAGCTATTGTAAATAGGATTGCTTTCTTGATTTTTTTTTTCAGGTTATTTGCTGTTGGCATATATAAATGCCACTGATTTTTGTGTGTTGATTTTGCATTCTACAACTTTGCTGAATTTCTTGACAGTTCTAACAGTGTATTTTTGGTAGAGCCTTTAGGTTTTGACGTCATGTAATCTGGGAACAAGGCTAATTTGGCTTTTTCCTTTACAGTTTGGATGCCCTTTATTTCTTTTCTCTTGCCTAATTGCTCTGGCCTTTATTCCTGCTTGTTACCAAATAAACTTGCATTTTTATGGATATACCACATTCTATTTTTCTACTCATCAATTGATGGATATTTCTATTGTTTCCACTTTTTTGCTACTATGAATAATGCTGTTATGAATGTTTATGTACAGGTTTTTGGGTAGACATTTGTTTTCATTTCTTTTTGGTGTGTACCTAGGAGTGTAATTGCTGGGTTATATAGTAAGTCTGTGTTTCCTGCCAGCAGTGTTTGAGGGCCCAGTTTTTCTCCACAAGCTTGGCAGCACTTGTTGTTACCCTTTTTTTTTTTTAATGATAGCTATCCTAGTAGATATGAAGTGGTATTTTGTTGTGGTATTGATTTGCATTATTCTGATGGATGATGGATGAGCATCTTTTCATGTGCTTATTGTCCATTTGTATATCTTCTTTGGAGAAATGTTAGTTCAAATCCTGCTGTATTTTTTAATGTCTTTTTGTTGTTGAATTGTAAGAGTTTTTAAAAAATATGTTTTGGATATAAGTCCTGTACATCAGGTATATGATTTGCAAATATCGTCCTCCAGTCTGTGGATTTTTTTTTTTTTTTTTTTTTTACTTTCTTGATAGTGACCTTTGAAACATAGAAGTTTTTGCTTTTTATGAAGTCTAAATATCTGTTTTTTCTTTTGTTCTTTGTGCATTTGGTGTCATACCTTAGAAACCATTGCTTAATCCAAGGCCACGAATATTTATGTCTGTATTTTTTCCTAAGAATTTTATAGTTTTAGTTTTTACATTTTGGTTTTGATCCTTTTTCAGTTAATTTTTGTATGTGGTATGAGATTAGGGTCCAATTTCATTCCTTTTGGCTCGTGTAGACCCAGTGTCCCAGCATCACTTGTTGAAAAGACTATTTTTCACATTGAATTATCTTGATACCCTTGTTGGAAATCAGTGGATCATAAATGTGAAAATTTATTGCCGAACTCTCAATTTGGTTCCATTGGTCTGTATGTCTCTTCTTATGCCAGTAGCATACTGTCTTGATTACTATAGCTTTACTGAGTTTTGAATCAGAAAGTATAAGTCTTCCAACTGGTTTACTTTTTTCATTGTCTTAAATCATTAGGTAAGGCATTCCCAGCGGAAATGGGAAGAGGCTGTGACTGGACATAAACTGTGTCATCTTACTAATCATGGGAGCCATTTTATAGAGGAAAGTGTGGGTTTTTTTGGTGGTAGTGGTTGTTTTTTTGAGACAGAGTCTTGCTCTGTTGCCCAGACTGGAATGCAGTGGTACCATCTTGGCCTACTGTAACCTCCACCTTCCAGGTTGAAGCAATTATCCTGCCTCAGCCTCCTGAGTAGCTGGGACTACAGGCGTACGCCACCACGCCTGGCTAATTTTGTATTTTCAGTAGAGATGGGTTTCATCATGTTGGCCAGACTGGTCTCGAACTCCTGACCCCAAGTGATCCGCCCTCCTTGGCCTCCTAAAGTGCTGGGTTTACAGGTGTGAGCCACTGCGCCCAGCCGAGAAGTGTATTTTCCACATCATAGTAACTAAAATGGTATGTAGGGAAAGTGTGTGTGGGGGAGTATTTTTTGAAATTATAGAATAGGAAGGTATTGAGACAGAAGTTGGGAACAGTGTCTATATGTGTGATCTCTACAAGGAACAACCAGTGCAAAATCTAATTATTGTCACTGTTTTTCTTCTCTGGTTATTGTAATATTTGTACAGCAGTTTTTAACTCTTGAAGGATTTCTGTATGTGATGTCATTTAGTCTTTTCAACCAGTCTCTAAAACTCCTGAGATTAAGTAACTTGTTCAAGGTTGCCTCAGCCTCCGAAAGTGTTGGAATTACAGGTGTGAGCCTCTGCGCCCAGCTGGGAAAACATCTTTAAGGAAGGATGTGGACTTGGCTTTGAAGAATGGGTGGGATTTGGAAAGGTAAAAGGAAATGGGGATTGGCTTTAGGTAAGAGAATGAATGGGAGCAGAAATGTGAAAGGGGAGAATTTAGTATAGTTATTCTTGGGACAGTGAGTTTAACAGGTTGGCCCTCCTTCCCATGTAGGAGGTAAGATTTGTTAGGACTTTCTAGGAAGGGTGTTAAAATTACCAGTTGCTATAGTTTGAGGTATAAATACTGAGTAAAAGAGAATGAAATTGAAGTTTTGATTTAAAAAAATCATGTCATAGAAATTAATTTGTAATATGGAGTAGAGAAAGATATAAAGAGTTTGGGAATCCAGTAAGAAAAGTGTTGCATGAATACAGGTTCAAGGTATATAAGACCTGGTGATGTGATACTAGGAAGACCAAAAAAAAAAAAAAAAGGCAGTGGAAACGGGAGACATTTTTGGACTGGCCCACCTTGTTGATGGTGTGGTTTTGAGAAACAAAGTTAATGATGTCAAGGATGACTTTAAAGAGTGTAATATTTGTAGACTAGAATGTTGATACTATTGGCAGAAACAGATTTGTCTCTATTTACGGCCTCTACAGATCTTAAAATTGATAATACGTCCCTCTTTGTTTAGTTTGGCTGCCTGGAAACTCATAGCCTTATTTGCTCCTCAGTGTTAGTAATTAATTGCATTTTGTATGGAAACCTCAACTCTCCGGTTGTATTTTGTTTTTCTACCATCTTCCCTCTTGTATATCCATATCTTCATTTGTACTTTCATACTACATACCTTTTTGTAAGCCAGCTCAGAGTCTTTTGGAGGGAGGCATATTGTTGGTAAACGTACAATATGAATAACTGGAAGTTTATGTGAATGTGTATTGGTTAGCAAAATGCTGGCATAGTTTTTAAGAGGAGTCATTAACATGATAAAATTTAAATATACATTGAGGACCTATGTTATTTATTTAGGGTACTGAATTATTTGTATCCATCCCTTCTTCCTTTATCTAAAACAGGTAATGAGGAATATTTTTAATTCAATCCTGTGAGTTCTTGACTCAGTTGCTACAGTGTTGACTAGTTTTGGATAGACTTTTTGAAGACAAAAAAACTTTAAATGACATTGGAAATGCGTGTACTAAATGACTAGAACAGTTAACAAGAATGGAGTAGCACCTGCAGGTAGGATAGCTGCAGAGTTGGAGTATGTGTACTGTGTGAGAGAGAGAGAGAGCATGGTTTTGCCTTATGTTCCATTGGCAGTTCAAAATTTCAAGTTTCAAGCTTGTTTATATTCTCATTTCTGTACTTTCTTTTATAATTTTTAAAATGAGCTCCTTCATTACTGCCAAGAGTATACTTTCTTTTTGCCTTTACCTTGAGGCTGACTTTTCACCTGAGGTACAACCAGCATAGAACTTTAAAAAGCTGGCTGCTTGTTATTTCAAATGGGGAACTTTATGTATAATTGTTTGCTGTCATGTACCTGTACTTCAAAACTGTATTAAGGGAAGACATAACTGTCTCAATAAAATCACCACCAGAAAAATTCTTTGCTTTGTTATTTCAAAATGTTGTTTTAAGTCTGCCTTTAATCATAGTTTTAAAAATATTTATTTGCTAATAAAAGAAAATGTTGAATGGTAAAGTGAGTTTAGTGTCCATTACTTCTGGTCTTTTAATTTTTTTTTGAATTCTTTACTGCTTTAAGAACAATAAAATAATGTGCCTGAAAAGTATATATTAAATGATCACACTGGGACTGTATTTTATAATAGCAACAGACCATTTTATTATTTAGTTTGCCCAGCTTTATAACTAGTTATTATTTCAGATTTATTACCTAAGCACTTTAGAGATAGGAAGTGTCATATTACTCTCCAACATGTAATATTTTAATTCCCATACCCTTTTTATCTTTTAAGATATCCTGAAACTGTATTCTTTCATGTGTCCAAATTTCTTTACAGTGATTGTTATGCTCATTGATTTAAAATTAATCACCTAAGCTGTATTGCAAAGAAATAAAAATTTTTAGTGTATTTTAAGACAGTGTAAAATTTGATTTTTGCATTTTTGTTGTCAGTTTGCTTTTTGGGCTATGTTTCTAAATAAATGTTCGTTTAGAACTGTGAAACAGAATGTCTACATACTTTAGGGACCTAATCTCCATACTTTAGAGATGCCTTTAAATGTATATCTCAATCCATATTTGTGTAAAAGCAGCACTTTCTTCTAAAACGTTTAATAGAATCAGGCAAAGCCATAAGCTAAAATTCATTTTCTACTTCAGTACACAGCAGGTAGACTCTCTCCACACACTTTTACCTGTTTGGAAGATGAGGTCTAGTAATAATTTGAAATGACCAAAAGGAGAGGCAGAACTCTTACACGAGAGCCAAGATTTCTGCCTCAGTATCTGCCATTTCCTCCACCTTGAATCCAGCATCACCCTCCCAGCATCCCACTACTGTCACTTCTCCTGATGCTTCAGATTACAACTCTTTTACCCGTTTCATCCACTCTGGCAAGAGCTCTTTCTTTAATCCCTCCATTTCAGGTAGCATTCAGTTCAATATATCTTTGAATTAGTAAATACAATTAATTAATAGTAGGGAGCTAACACTATTGAATGTTTCCAGTATTTGAAGCAGTCTGCTAAATGCTTTACCAGCATTATCTCATGTAATCTTTATGACTGTCTTTGAGGTAGATAGTTTTATTAATTATTTATTTTAAGGTTTTTATTTTCATAGGTTTTTGGGGAACAGGTGGTATTTGGTTACATGAGTAGATTCTTTAGTGGTGATTTGTGAGATTTTGGTGCACCCATCTCCTGAACAGTATACACTGAACCCAGTTTGAAGTCTTTTATCCCTCACCCCCTTCCTGCCCTTTCCCCCTGAGTCCCCAAAGTCTATTGTGTCATTCTTACACTTTTGCATTGAGGTGGATAGTAGTTCTATACAGCATTTTATAGATGGGAAGATAGGCTTAGAAGGGTTAAGTAACTAACTTGCTGAAAGTCACATAGCAAGTAAATGGCAGAACTAGGATTTCAACCTTGTTTCTGACTTCAGAGCTCAAGTGTTTTGAGGTCTTGCTTTTCTGTTTCCATTTGCAAAATAGATTTAGGTGAACTGCTGTAGAACAGCACTGTCCTAGTAGGACTTTCTGTTATGATGGACTTGTTCTTTATCTGCCTTGTCCAGTACAGTGGCCACTAGCCATATGTGGACATCGAGTATTTGAGAGGTTAGTAGTGCAATGAAATAACTGATTTTTAATTTAGATTTTAATTTTAAATATTTAGATACCAATATGTGACTTGAGGCTACTGTATTGGACAACATAAATCTAGAAAAATAACTTCTTAAGCTTAAACTTACAAGTATATGCTCAAACTTATGCTTGTATTGGGTAAGAGTAAACTACAAGGTCGTTTTGATGGTGCTTGTAGTTTTGTAGTATGTAGTTAAGTTTGAGACCAGCCTGACAAACATGGTGAAACCCCATCTCTACTAAAAATACAAAAAATTAGCCCGGCGTGGTGTCAGGTGCCTGTAATCCCAGCTGCTTGGGAGGCTGAGGCAGGAGAATTGCTTGAACCTGGGAGGCGGAGGTTGCAGTGAGCTGAGATTGCACCATTGCACTCTAGCCTGGGCAACAAGAGCTAAATTCCCTCTCAAAGAAAAGAAAAGAAAAGAAAAAAAAAGTTGGAGTTATTTTTTTCCTGGAGAGTTGAGGGGTCATGACAGCAGTGTTGAACTGTTTTCAGAGCCTTAACATTCTTTATTAAGCTTATTCTGTGTGATTTTGGGGAATAGAACTAGCGCTGCGATGTTAAAGTTAGAGGGAAACCATTTGTTTTTTGCTTGATAAAAGGCTTCATCTTCAGCCAGGGCTATCTAGAGAAATAATGGGAGACATCAGTACATAATGAGAGCTCCACCTTTAGAGGAACTGAAAATGAATTTATTTGCTTCTTTCAGAGAAATTTTCAGTTATTAGATGGGTGGTGGTTGTACTAGAATTTTATTTCCCGGATGCTGGACCCTAAACAAACGAAGGAGATTTTTATCTGCTTTTGTCCCCTTCACCCATAGATTGTGACTCATTTTTCCTCTCTTTGCCCTCTTGAAACCAGTGGTAGGTAATTTATATACTTTATTGGCTTGCTTAAAGCAGCTTGTTTACTTGCTATCAGTTCCACATCTTGGTTGATTAGTGACGCTTTTATTTCCTTCTTTCCTCAAAACTTAGATTTGTAGGAAGAAGAGGCTATAGGAAGAACATGAATAAATTAATCTGGTTTGAGGATAGGGATTGTGTGTGTGGGAAAATAAACCACAAACTCCAGGACACTTTAAAATTTTTTTTCATTAAACAACAGTCAACACAGAAGACTTCTGTAACCAAATGTTTGGGGGTTTCTCTTCACACACCAAGCAAGCAGTCAGTTCTTGAAATCATCAAGCAATTGATTCAGTGTCCACCAATTCAATTCTGACACTCTTTACCTGGAGGTAGACTCAGAAACTACAGATTGAGGGCTTAGTCCCAAAAGAGTGTATCCTCCTTCCTACCAGTCGCAAATCCAGGCCTCTTGGAACGTCTGACTGACTTGCTTCAAATTAAGGTTCCCACAAATCCCGTCTTCGGGTTTGTTTGATTTACTAGAGTGCCTCACAGAACTCAGGGAACCGTGTTTACGAGTATATTACAAAGGATATTTTAAAGGGTACAAGTAAACAGCCGGATGAAAATATATATAGAGTGAGGTCTAGAAGGATCCTGAGCACAGGAGCTTCTCTTCCCATGGAAGTGGAGTATGCTACCCTCCTGGCACCTGGATGAGTTCTTGTTCGCCTTTACGTCAGCCTCCATGCGTTCAGCTGTCTGGAAGCCCTGCTGACCCTGTCCTTATTGGACCTCTTATGGAGACCTTATTACTTAGGCATGATTGATTAAATCATTGGCCAGGGGCTGTGAACTTAAGCTTCAGTCCCCTCTCCAGCCTGGAAGTTGGAGGGTAGGGCTAAACCCTCTAATCATGCTTTGGTCTTTCTTCTGGTAACTAGCCTGTATCCTGAAGCTGCCTAAGGACTGCCAGCCAGCCATCAATCTTGGCATACAAAAAGACATCGCTTTGTACATCCCAAGGGTTTTAGGAATTATATGCCAGGAAAACAGGGTTGAAGAACAAATAGTATTTCAAAATATCCATCAGTTTGCTAGGTCTCAGATAATTGCATGTTGTTTCATAAATACTGTTTACCTGAGATAATCAAGAAATAACAATATTACTGTTAATCAAATGTTAACATACATTGAGTTCATCATCTAATGTAAATCTTTTGACTATTCATTTGGTTAGTATATACCTCTTCAAGTTTATCAAACCATGTAACAAACTGTTTATAATCCTCCTGATTTCCCCCTCTTCCCTTTGGTACTGGAAAAAATAATACTTGCCTCCTCAAAAATTGAATAAATGTCAGTGCAGAAAGTTATGGTTTATTTGGGATGTGTTTTCCTTCCCACGTGTAAATGTTGCATGAGCCAAGAAATCTTAGGATTAAAAGAGAAGTCAAAGTTTTTAAAAGGTTTTAAATGATAGAATACACTGAAGAAATCATCTTTGCTCTTTGCACATACGTTGTTTCATTTATAGTCGATTAAGAGATACTTATTTAAAAACTTTGTCCAGTCCTACGAAAAGATGACCATCGTGTCTATAGGCAAATGCACAATTCTGTGGCACAGTTTATTACAGTAGAATGATTTGAGACCAGTATTCAAGTGGTGAACTGGAGGAAGGTGACAGATTCAGCTGCAAGTGCTGAAGGGAAGTCTTTGCCTGAAGATAGGGCAGTTTCCTAAGAGTGGCACAGCTCATTGCTTTAAGCATGAACATTTCGGTGTCAGGCTCAAGTTAGCAGGCAAGTGGAGCCCTGCTTTTGCAGTCTTTGGATTCTAGGTGGCTGGTTAGTTGGTGAGTAAGGGTGTCTGTAGGGGTGCAGTGGAATGAGGGAGTTGGCAATAGCCTGAGCCTGTAGGGGCAAGGTGAGATGGTTTAGAAAATGTGAGAAAGTAGGACTGTAAGAGTTTGAGAATCAGGCTCTCTTGCCTAAGGTGGGGCAAGATTGGACAGGAATAGTATCAGTCTTTTATTTTTAGCTTAAGGTAAAATATTTGCATTCTTATCAAAGCCGTTGTACATCACTTCAGTAAATGCTCTGTAATAGCACGGTTCATAAATGATATTAAACAGTGTTATGGTCCTACTTTGCAAACCCCTGAGATTTGAAGTGGGTGGAATAGAACAGATAAATTTGCATTTTAAGAGGGAGTGAACAAAGGAATTCAATTTACTGTTTTGTTGCGGTAATGTAAAACCCTTTGGAAATTTTTAGAGTTTATATAATAGATACTTTGTTTTTTGGATGATATCCTAAACATTGGAACAAAACCTTATGTATTTTACTCTAAATTTGAGTGGTTATAAGGCACTTCTGGGACTACCCACGTGGCTTGGATGATCTCCAAGTGGCTTGGGTTATTAATGTTATAATAACAAAAGAACCTCATTATAAGCTTTGCCTAAAAGGTAAACTTGACCCCAAAGAGAACATTGGAGGTAGCCTTCAATATTTAAGTAGCAAACTTACTCAGTTCTTGATGATCTGCATTACTGGGAAATTAAGAGTTTACTATGTAGTATAAGGTGAAAATAATGTAGTATTTAAAAAAACTACATATTCATGGGATATGAATCACAGATGGCATTCTGAATATATTATAATGGACAAAGTATTTAAAACAATACTAAATTCAGGGTTTAAGTAGCCTCTATCAAATGTGTAAATATAAGTGATATAAAATATTTAGTAAATATATATCAAAATTATCAAATGTCAGTTATCCTAAATTGATTTTTTTCCTTCTTCAAATTATGATTTGGCCAGGTATATCTTAATTTTGAAGTCAGGGGAAAAGCTGTTAAACAGATCTTACGATTTTTGAGCTTACTTGGGTGTGGGTTGATGAATTGATTGCTGACAAAATCTCTGTACAGAGAAATAGTGTTGCACATGGTTTCTGTGCCATCATTCTCCGTGCCCTTTTCTTTTTTTCTTTCTTTTTTTATTCTCCAGTTTGCCATCATTTTGAGAAGTGAGGTGTTGGGAGTGGGACATGACCAAACTGAGTGCAGCTTTGTGGTCAGCCAGCTGGGGACTCCTGACTGGACTTTAGAGATCTGGGTAAATTTTGGTTGAGCAAAATTTGTTTTCTGTATGGAGGGTAGTTTTCTGTGTGGAGGGTAGTCAGAGATTGATGTTCAGTTGGACACATACGTTCAAATTCACTCATTGACCTTCAGCTCCTCCATGTTCAGCCCCATCAGCTGAGAATCCAGCTGGGAGTTTTGATTTAGAAAATAGAGCCTGCATTTTAGTAAGCACACTTTTCTAGGTAAGAGATTAGGTAGGCTTAAATAGATATTTACATGTTGACAACATTGACTTTATAAGTCAGATACAGTGAGGGGCGGTTAGGATTGATGCTCCATAGTCTTTTGGAGGCTTGGGAAAGAGGTAGTGGGCAGTCTCTTGCTGTACTAATCTCTAATGGCTTAGAATAAGTGTCTCTTTCTAAGTGTTTATTAGAATTAGGCTTGAATTAGGGTTGGATACATTTTATCATGTTGTTAAGGGGTAAGAATTTGTCACAGGGTTAAGAATAGTCTCCATGTTTGATAAAGCAGCTAGTCAGAAATTAATAGGGAAATCCATGGATAGGTTCAAAATGGTATTGGGGGCCTGGGAAATAGCAGATACAATTATATTCTTGAAAGAATGTCAGGTGCTGATGTGTTCAGAAAATATCTCCTACTAGGTTAAGAGAAATGAGATAAGCTAAGATACATTTTGAGGTTAACATTCATTTAACGTTAAATATCTTCTGAGGTCCAAAATGTGATCAGCATGTGCTGTATACTGGGGATGTAATTACAAACAAGATGGACGGCATCTCCAGCCTTGGCAGAGCTTAGGTTTTACCTGTGAAGACAGACTGGAACTTGTTTAAAAACAAAACAAAACAGAAAAATTGCCTTACTGGGGAAGTGAACAGACGTAATAATTGCTATGAAGAAAACAAGGGTTGAATTTTAGTGTGGGGTTCTACTTTTATTTTGGGTTGAGAAAGCTTTTCTAAGGAGGTGACATCTTCATTGAGAACAAAAAGGTGTTAGGTACCTAAGGTGTGGAGGACCGTTAGTGTTACAAACCGCATGTGCTGAAGCTCGAAAGCAGGTAGCGCTGATGTTTAGGGAGCTAACTGGAAGAAGTCTGGTGTGGCTGGATTGAAGGGAGTGGGGAGTGGGCAGGGGAATGCTGTTGTACAAGATGAGGCGGCAGAATGAGGTTGTGGCCAAATCAGGCAGAGTTTAGCTTTTATTAAGAGCTGTCTGGCTGCTAGATTGGAGGTGGATAAAAGAGTAGATGCTGACAGTCATCAGGTGATCGAGGATGGTGTTCTAGATTATGGTAGTAGCAGTGGAAATGGGAAGAGGGTAATTTGAAGTATGTTTTTTGAAGGCAGGTGGACAGGATTTGCTGATGAGTAAATGGCAGTTAGAGGGAATGTTAGAACAGAGAAAGAAATCATGGGGTTGGGTTTGAGTCTGTTGGGGAAATGGTAGTGCCTGTTTTGAGATGGGGAAGATTTCTGGGAGGTAAGTAGTTTGATGGACAGGATCAAGAGTTTTGTTATGGATATGTTAATTCTGAAATGTCTGTGAGATATCCAAATGGAGATGTCAAGTAGGCAGTTGAACATGAGTTTGGAGCTCAGTGGAGATATATCATTTCTCCACTGGAAATATCAATTTAAATTGTCATCATAGAAATATTTAAATGTGTGGGAAATGATGAATTTGTGTGTGGAAAAAATATGGACAGACAGTAATACTCAAAACCAAGCCCTCATAATGTTCAGATATGGGTGAACTAGCAGCTAGCAGAGGAGTCCTAAGGAGTTTGCCATCTAGGGGTTAGGAGGAAAACCAGGAGAGAGGTTTCCATGATGCTGAGAGAAAAAGAGAGTCCCTAGTTCTTAGTGAGTCCATCTAAAATTAATTATTAATGAAATTTTCAAGTGAATATAAAAGTAGAATAAAATTGTAATTACTTTCTTCACCAGGAAAGTAATAAGTAAATAAAGACTATTTAGTGGCATTGAGATTTCAAGAGTAATTTCTTTAATAATATTGCAAGATTATCTATATTACCTATGCAGCCAGACTTCATAATTGGGCTCAGGAGGGAAGGCTTTCCCTTAGAGAAGCAGAGTTCTGTTCATCTGAATGTTGCCCAGTCAGGCTTTGGGACTTTTGAGGACTCTTAAGTCCTTTTTTTTTTTTTGCCTATGGACTGAGCACAGCTGGTTCAGTGTGTATCATTATTTATTGTCTTCCCCTTAATATAGATTATTTCTCACAGGAGAAGAAGTTGTTGCTGGTAGCATGTCAGTTTACATGTATCTGGCTCCCATCTCTTGGAACACGCAATTAAGTGTGGTCAACATATATCTTCTTCATTTTCGCCGTTGAGAAAGCTGTCAGGAATCTTACATCTGGAGAACAGGAAAGACTACCCTCAAAGCCAGTGTTGGCCTAAGTGTGCTCTTAAACATTTCCTATGGATGTGTGGACTACACCTCTCTCTCTGTCTCTGTCGTGACTTCTGCCTGTGTCGTGTGGGTGCAGAGGCCAAATAGTAGTAGCAGAGATGGGAAACCTCCTACACATGTGCATCAGCATGGTCCTTTGTCTCTTTCATTTGTTCTTCAAGGCTTCACTCAAATATTGCTTCCATTCTGTAATTTTCTCTTCCCAGTGCACCCATGGGACTTGTTACATTGAGTTAGAGGCAGTATTACACAGTGGTTTCTTTTGGAGAGACTGGCTAGACTACATATACATAATCTCTTGGTTAGTTACATATCTTCTCAGTGCCTCAGTTCCTTCATCTGTAAAACCACATGGGGTTGTGTGAGAATGATATGAGTTAATATATGTAAAGCACTCAGAGTAGTGCCTGGCATATAAGAGCTCAAACATTGTTAGTTGTTGATGCTGCTGCTGTTATTTATAAAGCTTGCATGCATTTCCTTTCTTCATTTGTTTTGGGAATGGTGAAGGCATATAATGTATTATTCATTATCTTTTTAATATGAATGTTTCATGTAATAGACAAATATTTTTAAGTAGTTACTAAGGCAGATAACTTCTGCATGTCTTAGTTTTCTCTAAAAAGGTAAGCATACAGATAAGTGTCTTATTACTTGTGTATGACCCTAGATTGCTTGGTTTTCAGTATCTCTTAATAAAGATTTTCCCTTTCATCTGTTTGTAGAAGCCTCATCAGCTGGGCTGGTATTAGTAAAAGGAAGATGATTAGAAAATTCACTTGGAGATCACATGGACTCTTTTATTATTAAATTAAATCATTTGTTTTCCATGTATACAGCATATTAATTGGGGTTGTGTTTATTGGTGAAAACATTTTTTTTCTTAAAATGAAATCTTTAATTTTTTACATTAATTATACTCAGTATGAGGCACTTTTGCTTCATTCTTAACAGGTAGGCGAATTGTAGAGGTCTTACGTCTTTGCTGGGCCTGCCACCATCAATAGTTTAGGAGAATAATAGCTTTTGAAATGTATAAGGCCTTACTTACACCAAAAAATATCCTTTACAATGCAGTTACTAACAGGGTCTTAATTCATTTGTTAATATTTCTTCAGAACTTGGCTTAAATTTTGTTTTAAGGTCTTATACAAATTCTTGAGGGAAAATTTTTTAAGTTAAAACAATTTTTTTTAGTGTTTTCCAGTTTAGTTTGTCTTTTTTGGTGATGCAGCTCAACAACCATAAATACATTCGGGACTCACAGATTGACATTTTAATAATTCCATCCACAAGTACTCAGCTGTGGGGATATGGAATAAATATGAGATATGGTCTCTTGACTTTAGTTTATAATCTTTATTGTTGAAAAAAGCCCGATTCTCTTGAAATAATTAGAGAAAAATATTGGAAAGCATATAGAAGGAAGTGTTGTATAGCAGTGAGATAATTCATTTAGTAGTCTTGTTCATTTATTCACTAAAAGCCTACTGAGCACTTTCATCTCCTTAGTATCAAAACCTCTGAGTCTTAGCACAAGATCCGCCACTGTGAAATTGATCAAGTACCTTTCCTTTACCAGATTTACTCCACCTTCCTCATAGGATCATACATGATCATGTATATGAAAGCTTCTAGAACACTAAAGCATTGTGCAAATGTAAAGAGTTATAAAATGTCACATTGTTTGGGAGAGGCCATGCCTATAGTAGCAGTTAAAAGGAACAAAACTGTGGGAGCTGAAATAGTTAGGGTGGGTGGAATTTTCCTCTTAGAAACCATCATCAGTAAAGGCTGTTTTTTAAAAGCTAGTATATAGGATTAATAAAGTACAGGTTGAGTATCTCTTACCTGAGATGCTTGCGACCAAAAGCCTTTTTGATTTCAGAATTTGAATTTTGAAATATTTGCATTTTCGTAATGAGCTATCTTTAGGATGTGGCCTAAGTCTAAACATGAAATCCATTTATGTTTCTTACACACCTTATACACATAGCCTGAAGGTAGTTTTATTTTTCCCATGGGGACACTGAATAAACTGTGTATTGTGTGCCTGTGATTTGACTGGGACCTGCCACATGGGGTAAAGTGTGGAATTTCTCACTTGTGGTGTCATGTCAGTGCTGAAAGTTTTTGATTTTGGAGCATTTCAGATTTCAGCTTTTTGGATTAGGAATGTTCAACCTGTAGCCAGAGAAAGAAGATAGTTTTCCATAAGATGGAAAATTTATCTAATCATGCCTTTTTGGAAGATGCGTGAATTTGTTGAATAACTGAAATGTATACCTTCAGGTTCCCAAATTTAATTTATCTGAGATAAAATTTGTTTCTGAATAGTGGTATATTTCTCTCTTCTTCAAAACATAGTATGAGTTTAACATTTTCTTATTAGTTTAGGACCTCATTCTCAACCTCAGTTATGATACCGTAATATAGTGATCAGTTATGGAACTACTAAGTTATCGAGGTAATAGGACTCTTGTCTCACGCCTTAAGAAGGACCTCAGGCTGCCCATTAAAAAAAAAAAAAATTGAGATATAATTTAAATACCATACAATTCACCCTTTTAAAGTATGCAATTCAGTAGTTTCTAGTGTACTCAAAAGGTTTTGCAACTGTCACCGTCATTACTTCCAGAACATTTTCATCATCCCAGAAAGGAACCCCACATCCATTAGCATTCTCCATTCTCCCCTCCCCCCAGCCTCTGGCAACCACGAATCGACTTTCTGTCTCTATGGATTTGTCTATTCTGGGCATTTCATATAAATGGAATCATACAAGGTGTGGCCTTTTGTGTCTGGTATCTTTCAGTTAACGTAATTAAAGCATTTAGTTTTATAATAAAAAATGCTAGACAAATAATTGGGTGGAGGTTGGGAGTTTTAAGAGATTCCATTAAAGAAGAAAGGTGAAATAAGGGGGAGAGATGAGATCAGATGAAGTTCAGATTTAGCAAACATTGAGTATCTATTATATAAGCCAGGCACTGTGCTAAGTCTGTTGGGTGATAAAGCAAAAGAGATTCTGAAAGATATGCTGTTTTTCCATCCTTTGCTTGATGATTTGGACTTTGAGTAGAAAGGACAGTTGTGTCCTCTTGATGTACAGAATTACAGAATGAATGCTTTGAAAAGGAGTAGGAAAGCAGATCAGTCAACTTTTGCCTAGTATGATTTATTCCTCTTTTAAAGTGTAATTTCTGTTTCTACCTAGTTTCAAATAATTTTTGAGGCACATAGGGCTCTGCCACATGATGCCAGCCTTGTCCTGGGATATAACTTTTTATGGCTCATAAAGGGCCTGGTTGAAGTTTGGAACTATTATAGACTGGGAGAATAGACATCTCAATAATTTCCCTTTATACCTTATTGCTTAATATTTAAGGTTAGGATAATTGGGTAAACATTCACCATTCAAATTATATTAGCTGGTAACTATCCTTTCTCATTTATTCCAGAGAATAAGGACAGTCCTTCCTTTCACCCAATTTTACTTGTTTTTCTAAATTTTATTTCTTTAGCTTAGCATTGCTTATAGGGCTTTATTAAGTTTTGTTTCATATTGTTCTGGAGCTATACTAGTGGATTACCCAATGACATTTTTTTTTCCTATATGGTAAATTGTTTAAACACTTACCAAATAAACAGCTAACTTGGGTAATACTTTATGACAGTGTGTAGCTGCATGGCAGTGTGCTTACATTTACTGTCAATACTCAGTTCTGGTTTTATCATATTATTCTTAATAAATAGTAATGATCAAGTTATTTGGTTTAGGGAGAAAATCTGCCATGAAGTATCTTTGTGTCTGTGGCACACAGCCACACTATTTATGCTATTATGAACCTGCAAAGCTCACTGTGTCTGCAGTGAAAGCTACAGATGAAATCTGATAGGATCTCTTGGCATTTTCACTTCTACGATTATACATTGAATATAGGGATGAATTAAGCCCTTTGTATTGTTGAGCTGTGATTAAGATTACTGGATAGCTTAAGTATTTTCTCTTTTTGCCCACATTCGCTTTTTAACTTGGGTCAAAATTATTAATCCATTAGAGTGTATGCAGTAAGTTTTTTTCTTTTGTAGTGTTGTGACCTTTAATGATGGAGCATTTCATAGATGTGCTAAGTGAAGGTTAGTAACTGTGAAAATTTATTATATTGATTAGTTATATATTAACACTTAAGGTTTAATTTTATTATTTAAATTTTGTTTTTCTTTGGCTGTCTGTAAAATCTTCTCATTTAAAATTTACCTTCTATGGATAACTGTTCACTCATTGACCCACAAGAATATTTAATAGACACTTCAACAAGTCCAAAACAACTTCTGCTTCCCCCTCCCTAACTGCTTCAGCCACAGTCTTTTTCATTTCAATTAATAGCAAATCTGTCTTTCCATTTAGGAGTCATTGATTCCTTTTTCTCTCTCACTCTACATTCATTCTGTCATCAAATCCTTTTTGTCCTACCTTCAAAATAAATCTAGCGTCTAATCACTTCTCACTTTCTCCATTGTTACTATTATGGTCCAAGCCATCTTCATATCTTACTTGAGTTATTGCCACACCCTCCCAACAGGTCTCCCTTCTTCCATCCTTGCTTCTATATAGTATATTCTTAATATGACAGCCAGAATGATCTTTTAAACATAAAAGTGAGATCATATTACTCCTTGTATTCCCATTATAATGGCCTTTGAAAGTGATCAGGGCCCCCTTTATCTCTCTGACCTTATTGCTTATTCTCTTGATCACTCTGCTGCCACTACACTGGCCTCTTCCCTATCCCTCAGATGTGCCAGACATGCTTCTACCTTAGGGTCTCTGCACTGGCTATTTCCTCAAATGTCATATCGGTGAGGCTAACCCTGATCACCCTACCTCAACACACCCAATTATTTTTACTCTGCTTTTTCTTTCCGTAGGAGTTAACACCTCCTAACGTTTACTTCTGTCAATTTCTTATTATTAACTGTGTTGTATATTCTCTCCCATTAGAATGTATCTGAAAGACACTGATAGTTTGAAGAGTGCCTAGAGCATAGTAAATGTTCAATAAATTGCACTTCATTGACATTTATTGGGAACATAACATTATTAGCACTCCTCAGAAGCCTGCCGTATCTTCCCTCTCATTTATACCTCTCCCCAAGCCTGATGTTTTTGTTTTTTGTTTTAATATAGAGACAGGGTCTTACTCTCACCCAGGCTGGAGCTCAGTGGCGTGATTATAGCTCACTGCAACCTCTATCTTTTGGACTCAAGCTGTCCTGCTGCCTCAGCCTCTCAAGTAGCTGAGGCTACAGGATTGGGCTACCACACCTAGCTCAATTTTTATTTTTATTTTTTTGTAGAGATGGAGTCTTGCTTTGTTGCCCAGGCTGGTCTTGAAACTCATAGCCTCCTGCCTTGACCTCCCAAATGATCCTCCCGCCTTGGCCTCCCAAAGGTCTGGGATTACAGGCATGAGCCATCAAGCCTGGCCAAGTCTGATGGTTTTTAAAGTTGTCTTTAGTATGATTGGGTATGATTCTCATACAAATAAAGGTCTGCTGTATAGTAGTAGTCTGTTGCATAGAACTTTGTTTTTCAGGTGAGGTGTGAGTCGCATCCTTTTATCTTGTGTGTGTGTATGTTTTTTTTCCCCTAGTATAGTCATGAGCAGTCCACAGAGCCAAAATATACATTGAAACAGAAAGACTATTTGTTAAATTTATGGAAATATGTTTTAAATTGTCTCTACAATCTTCTTTTGCTTCTTAGAATACAAATGTCACAGGAATAAAAGCTTTCACCATTTTACCAGAATCTTTATGATCATTTTATTCTATTGACAGTATGGAGCATTTTGCAGATGGATATCAGGTTAATTGTTATGTTGAAAAGTGAAGTAGTACATTCTACTAACAGTCTTTCTGCTGAGAAAAATCTAATTATTGCCATTAAGGTGGCATTAGGTTAGTAAATTGGGTAAATAAACAGTTAAAATCCCCAGATTTCTTGTAACATGCCATAACTGCTTTGCTTGAAAATAGTTATCGGCCAGGCGCAGTGGCTCATGCCTGTAATCCCTTCAATTTGGGAGGCTGAGGTGGGAGGATCACCTGAGGTCAGGAGTTCGAGACCAGCCTGGCCAACATGGTGAAACCGTTTCTACTAAAAATACAAAAATTAGGTGGGTGTGGTGGTTCATGTCTGTGATCCCAGTTGCTTGGGAGGCTGAGGCAGGAGAATTGCTTGAACCTGGGAGGCAGAGTTTGCACTGCACCCCAGCCTGGATGACAGAGCGAGACTCTGTCTCGAAAAAAAGAAAAGAAAATAGAAATGTAAAGATGATCAAGTAACTATTGAAGTGAAAAGAAACTGCAAAGAAAATCTCCAAAAGACTCCATCCTAGTTTTTTTGTTGAGCACTATTCTTCACCTGCTGCACTACAGCCAGCAATATGGACAAACAATGCTACTACTAATATCATTATTTGTTGAGCACTTATTAGGTGTCAGGTCTCATGCCTCATCTTTTATGCTCCCACCAGTTCTGTAATGGCAGATAATACCATTTTGTTTTTCTAAATACTTTCAATCTCTGAGCCTCAGTTTTCCCCTCAGACCTCAGATCTTGGGCCTTTTACCCTACATTTTATGGCCCGCTGCCTTTTCTGCTTCTTCCTGATTATTTTATTTTGTGTTTGATGTTCTGAATCTTCTCTAAATTACAACATATATTCATTTTAGATTAATGGCTTTAAGAAAATCATTTATTGTTAAGAATAGTACAGCTTTATGGCTCAGCAAAAAATAATTCTGCCGTTCAGCCATAATCATTTTGGCAAGTTTACAGCCTTTTTCTCAAGCATTGGTTAGGCTACTTGAACTTCTGAATACTTTTGTGGTTTGTTAACAATCTGAAATCACTTGTCTATAAATAGTATTTCTTTTTTTTTTTTTTTTTTTGGCCTTAAAGTTTTAATAATGAAATTTTTCTATGTAGTCCTCTGTAAAATATTTAAGTATAGTAGGAAGCAGCAGAGTTTGTTCCACCTAATGTCAATTTAGAGAATATTTTACCTTTTATATTAAAATTATGATGCCTCAGGATCTTTTACCTGTGTATTTATTCATTTTCACACTCCGTGTTTTAGTTGCCACTGTATATCAGTGGCACAGTCATGATGATTTTTCCCTCGTCCAATCATGAAGGTTTAAAAAAAAACCTGTACAGTTTTTAGTCTCTTACTATGATATCAATTAAGGGTGATTTTATAGGAAGAATATCAATTAAGGGTGATTTTATAGGAAGAAAAATATACCCTGCATTTCATTTGGAGGAAAAAATAATAATAAACTATTAAATGAGGAAATTTAGAAAGATTTTAGATTTAAAAAGGAACATACTTAGACACTTTTAAGCTGAATATGCCTTATGTGAGAATTTTAACCAGGAAAGACTAAATGATCTTTTATAATTATGTTGTCACCATATGTTTGCAGATTCATATTTGCATACATTATTTGTATATAAAGATAGATTAGTGTCTAGCTTTGTGTGCATTCCATTTTGTAATACACATTCTTTTAGCAGGTTATGTATGTCTTCATGCAGTTGACTTTTCTGTATTTGTGTTCTTTAGCCTCCTTAATGAAGATTTTTACAGTCAAAGTGGAAGAGGGCCAACTTTTTATTGTTAGTGCAGCAGCATAATTAACTATACAAGGTTTGTTTATTATAGCTGAGTACTAGAACAATGCTTCAAAGAGGAAAACGTACAGAGAAGATTAGTAAATAACATAGCAATGTGTGAGGCTGGCCAATTGTAATAAGGCCTTTATTGGGTGGTTCTTGAATTTGTAAGCACATGCTTACATTTTTCAGATAATAGGAATGAAAATGTGTAATTTAAATGGCTATTTCTATTGCATTGTTATAGGAAAATAATGGAAACTTTGCTTGGATAAATTATTATATTGGAGAAATGTTTTGTATACTTTGATTCTGAAATACTTTGAGCTCTTTTATACAAATGAATAGTGTTAGGTAAGACTCAACTTCAAGGTACAAATTTTATTACTGCTGAATCAGATCTGAAGAACAATGATAAATTGCAATGATTTATTTAATTATAGAATAAAAATTTGCAATTGAGTTAATACCATGCAGCTGATTTAGAGCTTTGTTCATCCCACATTTTCTGGGAAGGTCCTGATTTCAGATACTCCTCGGTTTCTTCTTACATAAATACATTTAGAAATGAGAATATCCTTTGGGCTTATTATGGTCTAGTAAATGTCGTTAACCAATATTTTAGGCAATGTGGAGACACAAAAAAGATGAGATAGTGGAATGTTGTTGAGATTGTAGCCATTTACATAAAAATGGGAGGATCATAAAGAAAAAACTCTAGAACACTTACTGTCTGATAAGAGGGTATATAATCGATAAGTTTTTGTTGTTTTTTTTTTTTTTTTTTTTTTTTTTTTGAGACGGAGTCTGGCTGTGTCGCCCAGGCTGGAGTGTAGTGGCCAGATCTCAGCTCACTGCAAGCTCCGCCTCCCGGGTTTACGCCATTCTCCTGCCTCAGCCTCCCGAGTAGCTGGGACTACAGGCGCCCGCCACGTCGCCCGGCTAATTTTTTGTATTTTTTTTTTAGTAGAGACGGGATTTCAACGTGTTAGCCAGGATAGTCTCGATCTCCTGACCTCGTGATCCGCCCATCTCAGCCTCCCAAAGTGCTGGGATTACAGGCTTGAGCCACCGCGCCCGGCCATAATCGATAAGTTTTATACTGTTTGAAAGAAGATGCAAAGAAAATGTTGAGTTCTCATATGTGGTATACATTATACTGAATATTGTCATATTCTCATTTATTTAAATTTCACATCACCCTCATTTTATAATTGAGGTGACTGAATCTCAGAGAGTTTACATTGTTGAAGGTCACACAAAGCCAAAATTGAAATCCTAATGGTAAATCTTTAAATGAATGAAAACCCTTGAAGGATGTAATTTTTTCAAATTGACTGATTTGACACGAAGTATTGGTTATCTTTATTTAAATACTACAACTAAACTTAATAAAATATCACAGGCTTTATTTAGTTCTTAAACTTATTCAGGTAGTAAGGGACCTTTGATATCCATAGTAATAGCATGAATAATTGAAGGCATTAGAGTAATAAGCCAATTTTGTTTAGTAATAATATATTAGAGTAGAATTTTACAGTTTTAAAGGGCACCTTCATATCTGTTATCTTAGCACCTTAAACCTTTTATGAGGTCTACCAAATAATTGGTTTTGTTCCCTCTTGACCTTTGTGAAATGAAGAAAAACCATGCCTCTTTGAGTTCATAAACTGTGTTTTGCATATTTACACACATACATCTTTTATCTTCCCACCAATTATTTGACCTGAGGTTGAACACTTAAAGGATAAGTAGGTGGATAAAAGGATAAGTAAAATAACACATTTAAAAAGGAGAAGCAGGAGACTTCAGTTGAATAGCTACCCGTAAGTTGTTGACAATAATCAATGTTTATATTTATTGGCATCCAGCTGACAAATATGTAAGAGCTAGTATTGTTCTGTCACCCAAGCTGGCATGCAGTGGTGTATCATGGCTCACTGAAGCCTCCACATCCTGGACTCAGGTGATCCTTCCACCTCAGCCTCCCCAAGTAGTTGGGACTACAGGTGCCCACCACTATGCCTGGCTAATTTCTTTCTTTTTTTTTTTTTTTTTTGTATTTTCAGTAGAGATGGGGTTTCACTGTGTTGGCCAGGATGGTCTCGATCTCCTGACCTCGTGATCCGCCTGCCTTGGCCTCCCAAAGTGCTGGAATTACAGGCGTGAGCCACCGCGCCCGGCCATGCCTGGCTAATTTTAAAAATTTGTTTTGTAGAGATGGGGGCCTTTCCATGTCGACCAAGTTGTTCTTAAATTCCTGGGCTCAAACAGTCCTCCTGCCTCAGCCTCCCAGAGTGCTGGGATTATAGCCACTGCACCTGACCAATAAATATATTTTGAGTTTCCAGTAGTACCTGGTTGTTATTGGTTAAAAATGAAACATTTTGTAAGTCTTGTGTTCTATTCAAAACCACACTGGCATATGTGTGTCTTCCCCAAGAATTATGACAAAGCATGTGGATCATTGCCTGGCATGTAGTAGGTATTCGGTCATTTATTAATTAAAAACCACAATATAGACTTTCTGGACTTAAAGAAAAAATAGTGATCGAGTCATGTGGCCAGGCTGGTTTCCTAAGCTCAAGGGATCCTCTTGCCTCAGCCTCCCTAGTAGCTTGGGCTACACGTGTGTGCTGATATGCTCAGCTAATTTAAAAACCTTTTTTATTGGAGAGACAGCATCTTGTTATGTTGCCCATGCTGGTCTTGAACTCCTAGACCCAAGCAGTTCTCCTGCCTCAGCTCCCAAAGTGCTTTTCTGGGCTTTTTACTCTTTTTTCATTCTTTTCAGAAAGTCAGTTCCTGAATAATAAAAAAAGTAAAAGAATTTATTCTCTTTTTATTCTAATTTATTAATTCATTAATGCTCAAATATTAACATTATAAAACTAGGTTGGTTTCATATTTCTCTGGTATTAATATTGTTGTATTTTTTTAATCTGATATTTAAATCAGAAAATAACCTAGTTACATATTATTTAGTCTCTGAGTGTATTTTTTTTTCTTTTTTTTTTGAGACGGAGTCTCGCTCTGTCACCAGGCTGGAGTGCAATGGTGTGATCTCGGCTCACCACCTCTGCCCCCCGAGTTCAAGTGATTCTCCTGGCTCAGCCTCCTGAGTAGCTGGGATTACAGGTGCCCACCACCATGCCTGGCTAATTTTTGTCTTTTCAGTAGAGATGGGGTTTCTCCAGGTTGGTATGGCTGGTCTCGAACTCCCAACCTCAGGTGATCTGCCCACCTCAGCCTCCCAAAGTGCTGGGATTACAGGAGTGAAGTATTATTTTTTAAGTAGGGGTATTTGGACCTAAACAGGCAGAATTCTTCAACAAAGTGACAAAAGGCATTTCTTTGACAATAGCCTGAATTTGGAGGCTTATTTGCAAAGGCACTTTCCACTGCCACTCTACCCCAGAAATTGCTTATAAAATAATTCTGACATTTACTCCTTCTCCTCCCCTCCCCCTTTTATTAAAGAGAGTAGCTTGTACAAAGTCATTTGCAAATTCGTTTGTGGTTTTCCATTTTGATTCAGATAGCAACTTTAAAGACTCTGAGTTATAAAAGTCTTTAGACTTTGCAGTTTAAAAGAACGATAATATTACCATGTAAAAATTCTGATTAGCGTAAAGCTTTAGGAAGTCCATTGCGTATACCAAGCCAAGTGCATTTTTGTCTCTAATTCCCAATTCTAATAAATTTCGTCCTCGTTTTTCACTGTTGCAAAAGTATAGATCATGATACCCATCTTTTTTGTAGCTGAGTACATTTTTTCTTCCATCAAAAAAAGCAATTAGTGTCCTGATGTACTTCAGCTTCACACATTTCTGTAGATGATTTGATGAGGTGGTTGTCTTCACGACAGACATCTGATTGTTTTTTAATGTGGGAACGCTTGTTAGACAACATGGCCAGAATTAACCCACATCCTCACTGGTGTTCCACTCCTTCCCATATGTAGGAAAGGAATTTCTCTGTCATTTCCCTGAGACTGCACCTTAATTCTCTACTATAATCCTTGACTGAAGGAAGAGTTAGGGGATCAGGTGAAATTTTTAAATTGTTCAGAAAAATGTGAGTTCTGCTAGCTAAGTGGAATGTTGAGAATTTAGAACATTCAGCACAATAAAATATAAACATTAAATTTGTATGGCATTAGAACCACCTTTAGAATTTTTAGTGGAAGCATTAGATCACATGCATTTCACTTTTGTTAATTTCTGTAAATTCAACTATATATAGTCTTTACAAAAAGGAGAGAACATACTTATTTAAGAGTGCAGGTGAGAGTCATTCAGCCATTCCTTTTATTCTGATCAGTGAATGTGTGTCTCTGAGAGATCGAAGAAGTCCTTTTAGTTCCTTTTTTTTTTTTTTTTTTTGAGACGGAGTCTCGCTCTGTTGCCCAGGCTGGAGTGCAGTGGCCGGATCTCAGCTCACTGCAAGCTCCGCCTCCCGAGTTCACGCCATTCTCCTGCCTCAGCCTCCCGAGTAGCTGGGACTACAGGCGCCCACCACCTTGCCCAGCTAGTTCTTTGTATTTTTTAGTAGAGACGGGGTTTCACCGTGTCAGTCAGGATGGTCTCGATCTCCTGACCTCGTGATCCGCCCGTCTCGGCCTCCCAAAGTGCTGGGATTACAGGCTTGAGCCACCGCGCCCGGCCCCTTTTAGTTCTTGATTGCATTTCATAGTGTGAATAGCTCCTTTCCCTGACAGTGATTTTTAGTCTTTCCTAAACTTAGCTACTTCATCTGTTATTCAGCTGAATGAACGGTGAGTGATCTGCAGTGCTGGAGGAACACTGGCTGTTTTGGCCTTATTGAAGAATACTTGACCGGCTGATTTAAGAGCTGTTCAAGCCGGGCGCGGTGGCTCAAGCCTGTAATCCCAGCACTTTGGGAGGCGGAGACGGGTGGATCACGAGGTCAGGAGATCGAGACCATCCTGGCTAACACGGTGAAACCCCGTCTCTACTAAATATTACAAAAAACTAGCCGGGCGAGGTGGCGGGTGCCTGTAGTCCCAGCTACTCGGGAGGCTGAGGCAGGAGAATGGCGTGAACCCGGGAGGCGGAGCTTGCAGTGAGCCGAGATCTGGCCACTGCACTCCAGCCTGGGCAACAGAGCAAGACTCCGTCTCAAAAAAAAAAAAAAAAAAAAAAAGAGCTGTTCAAAAGTAATTTCGAGTATGCAATTTTTGCCCTTTGCAACTACCTTAGGACATTATTCTGGCTGGCTGCGGTGGCTCATGCCTATAATTCCAGCACTTCGGGAGGCTGACGTGGGAGGATTGCTTGAGCCCAGGAGTTTGGGACTAGCCTGGGCAACACACCTCATCTCTCCAAAAAATACAAAAATTAGCTGGGCGTGGCGGCACACACCTGTAGTCCCAGCTACTTGGGAGGTTGAGGTAGGAGGATTCCTTTGAGCCTGGTAGGCGGAAGTTTCAGTGAGCCGAGATTGCACCAGCACACCCCAGCCTGGGCAACAGAGGAAGACCCTGTCTCAAAAAAAAAAAAAAAAAAAAAAAAAAAAAGACCCTAATTCTGGAGTAAGATACGACTTTACCATAATATGTGAATTGAAGATTAACAAGGTCAGCAGAGCTGAAGCCAAGTGAACGCGTTTGAGAACAAATGACTAAAAAATACTGGATATATAGTAAGATACGTGTAGAAAAAGAACTCTTTAAGCAATTTTCATTAAAAGCTTCTTCTTATGTTTTCCAGACACTAAAAATTTTGGTCACTGGGAACAAGTGGGAAGCAAGAGATTGATTCAGGATAAACGTAGTTAAATTAGCCAAGACTGGGGATTCCAGTGACCTTGAAAATAAATGTGTAGATTAATTAAAATTCAGGTTATTTTAATTTGATGGCTAAAATAAAATATGTGTATTAACTCAGAATTTTAAGAACATGTATTCTTGAATGATTGCAGAGTAGCTGGTAAGTTATATGCCAGACACTGATCTAAGTGGTTTGCCTGTCTTACCCCTTTAATCTAGAAGGGTAGATAGATGCTATTCTGGGAGCTTTATAGGTGCTAGTTCGCAGTCACTCTGAGTAAAGACTATTGTTACCACAATCTTGCAGGTGAGAAACTGCAATATAGTCACAATTAGAAACTTGCCAAAGTCACAGCCATTAAGTAGATGAGCCATGATTCAGATCAAACCACCTGGCTCCATTTCCTGTACTATTAACCCATCTTCTATGCTGGTCTTTAATTATCTTTTACATTATTATTGTCTCATCTGTAAAGGTTCAACTACTCCAGTTCCTTGAAGTGGCTGCTTTGAGGATTCTGAGACCAAGTCTCTACTTGGCAAAATTTTTCTGATTTTGTATCAGAGGTTGTTTTATAAACATGAGATTGGGAAAATGGTGGCATGAACTCACTTCTAACTTCATATCAAACTAGATCACCAGAAAACTATTTAGTCTTATATTTTAGTATTGTTTCCTCATATTTTGTCAGTTTCTGTTAGGTGCATTTTTATGAAGAATATTTCTGCATCTCCTATGAAACTGTTGAATGCATTGTTTCTTATGATATTCCGTTCCCTTTATAAGAATTAACGTGATAAATTATTCAAGAATTTAGTTTCAGAGAAAAGTTTCTTTCCTTATGATATGGCATAGTTCCTTCTGTCAGTCATTGAGAATTATGTATCCTGTTGAGTTTTTGTTTGCTTTGGCTGCAAGAAAGCTTGGAGTTATATATCACTTCAATTATAGTAACTTTATTAGCCTAGGCTTCTGATATGGATGGGTAATTTCTCCTCCATTTCTCTTTGGCAGGAGTATTTATTTATTAGAGACAGAGTCGCACTCTGTCACCCAGGCTGGCATGCAGCAGCACAATTATAGCTCACTGCAACCTTGAATTCCTGGACTCAAGTGATCCTCCTGCCTCAGCCTCCCAGGTAGCTGGGACTACGGGTGCATGCCATTATGCTTCTAATTAAAAAAAGATTATTTGTAAAGACAGGGTCTTGCTATGTTGCCCAGGCTGGTCTCAAACTCCTGAACTCAGTCCTCCCACCTCTGTCTCCCAAAGTGCAGGAATTACTGTGCCTCGCCTATGACAAGAGCTTTTCATTCATTGTGTGTGTATCAGCTTTAGGGAGTTGATGAACCCTTCTGAAATGATAGGTGAACTTGCTTGTGTGCAAGCTTGTGTGGGAATCTGGGGGAGCATCCTTAGCTTTTCTCAGATTTTCAGTGACCTCCTTCCAATATCTCCCTCAAAAAGATGAAGAACCATTATTCTCTGGGTTGACTTTTCATCTTATGTTGTAATGATCTAATTGTGTATCTCTTATTGTAAGCCTCTGATAGTCTCTTTCGTGATAGTTGGGCTATTAATCATACACTTACATTCGAATCATCATCCTGTTTCTCAGTTGTCAGAAAGTTAAAGAGCAGCCTCTCTGTAATTTTAATAACACACAGTCTTGGAAACTTAACAAAGTCGTTGACATGTTCATGCAAACCATGTACCTACTATGTTTGTCTTCTATGAAAGGAGCCTCTCTTAAATTACCTTAAATAAGTAATAGTAAATTATTTGTTAAGTGATTCGTTATTAGCTTATATTTAGAATTAACATATTCAAACCGTAAGACATGTATGCAAACAATATTCCCATATAATTTTTCTTTGTTTTTTAGGTAAGTAGAAAAGGTTATGAAATTATAATAATCTCTCTGGACTATTTATGTATTAGGAGATGTAACTCTTCCAAAAAACGTGGATAGGGTAAGGTTACCAGCAATTATTTACCATACGCATACGTTTATAGGCAAATACTATGCCATTAGAGGAAAATAAACCCAGTGCTGCTAACCTCATCGCTCAGATTAATTTCCACAGCTGTCTTTTTAACAGTGTTATAGGTCTTCAAATGAAAATTATATTAACAGGTATTCCACATAAATGTGCTGTAATCCAAGGGGGCACATGTATTACATTTTTGATTGTAGTAAGTTTTTTGGCCTAATTGACTATTTCTCTGCAACAAAAAATTAAACTGAAAAAGTGTAATAAAGCTATATGCTCTTTACTAGGCGATATCTTGGTGGTTTAAATTTACAAGTTGTGTGTTCATACATATTTTCCTGTTGAAGACTTGATGACTGACTGAAAATGTACCAGGGTGTCATCACCATAAAAGTTGTTGCATCTACGAATTATACAGCAGTGTATATGATGGTGTGAGTTATAATAAACTATTCATTTTTTTTTGCTGCATAGTTTTAGGATGCTGTAACAGTGATCTTGAGGACTATGACTTAGAAAAATGAATAACACTATTATTCAGCTTATGATTCTGCAGACTATGTATATGAAAAAGAATTTGTTTGATTTAACTATAGACATTAAAATTGATTTGCCAGTAAAACAAAACAAGATAAAAAAAATTTTTTTTTTTAATTTTTTGAGACGGAGTCTCGCACTGTCGCCTAGGCTGGAGTGCAGTAGCACGATCTCAGCTCACTGCAACCTCTGCCTCCTTGGTTCAAGCAATTCTCCTGCCTCAGCCTCCTCAGTAGCTGGGATTACAGGCACATGCTGCCAAGTCCAGCTGATTTTTGTATTTTTAGTAGAGACAGGGTTTCACCGTGTTGCCCAGTCTAGTCTTGAACTGCTGATCTCAGGTGATCCACCCACCTCGGTCTCCCAAAATGCTAGGATTACAGGCTGAGCCACCACACTTGACCACCAGATTTTCTTAAACCATATTATTTATATCCCCGCAGTAGAAAGAACACATCAAATCTGCAGCATTGCCTTGTCATTCATTATGGAGTGTATATCATATCTAAATTGATTAATCAGCTTGTAAAGAGACTAGTAAGATTCCAATAATGGCTACTGTTTTCTAAATTTTATCTTTTAATAAAGAATATGTAAGAAGCATTTATCGAATGCTTAGCATGTGAAAGGTACTGAAATAGGTTCTTTGGGGGCATGCAGAGATGACATGTTCCTTATCTGTGGTTTAAGGTTTAAATATAAAAGAAAATAAAGCTAGGAGAAAACAGATTTGGAGGCTGACTTCTAGAAATGTTAGGAGAAATTATAAAGAAAATAATAATCGGTTTGAGTAGATAAAATTACAAACTGAAATGCTTTCAAAAAGTATGTGTTTGGTGAAGAGGGAGGAAAACATACTCCACTAAAAGCAAATAACAAACTGGAAAAATGTATTCACAGTGAGACAGGCAGAGGATGACAAGCCAGTGAAAATACCTGTGATGACT
Source organism: Chlorocebus sabaeus (assembly GCF_047675955.1). Lineage (NCBI taxonomy): Eukaryota > Metazoa > Chordata > Mammalia > Primates > Cercopithecidae > Chlorocebus > Chlorocebus sabaeus. The sequence goes on from NC_132918.1 coordinate 68,644,046, forward strand.
GTGATAGGTAAATGGGCATAGTACACAAACCGTTCAAAAAGGAGGAAATATGGTTAGTAAAAAGGCATGTGCGATATGTTCAGGCTTGTTAGTAATCTAGGAAATAAGACTTAAAACAAGGAATTGTACATAGTGCTGCTGAAACCACTACCATTTCTAGTGGACTGTGAAAGGTATAATTCTAAATTGAAAGCACATTGGCACTGTGCTTCAGTAGCAACAAAAATGTTAGTTCATAATCTTTAATTCACTAATTTTATATAAGGGGCTTTTATGGAAAACGATCAAAAATATGGACTTATTACCTGTAACAATGCAAATATGGAAGTGAACAATATTATGTGAAGAGAAATAGCTGAGTAAATTAGAGTTAGTCCATTCATTGGATGGTTATATATCCAGTAAAAATAAATGGGCAAGGAATATAGTAATATGAAAAGATGCATATAAAAAGGACTAGATTATATATAAATTGTGATTATAAGTTTATAAAATATTAATATGAAAAAATCCCCAGAAAAGATAATTTATAATCCTTGTGCTACAGTAATGAAGTTACAGGTGATCTCTCTTCTGACCTCTCTCAAATAGAGTATATTAATTTTTAAATTTGTGATTTTAAGAAAATTTAGTTCTAGCTCTCAAGGAACTACCAGTCTAGTAGGATAGAGCTACAATAAAAAGAAATGTGCTATTGACATGAAAGAGACATAACCACATGTTCTGAGAATACCCTCAAATATAGTTTTGTATTTTATGGAGTGCTTATAAAGTCTCCAGGCATGTATAGATGGTGGTGGGAATGAATTAAGATGAATAACTGGGTCCTTGCTCCAAGAGACTTCTGCTTTAGTTGAAGAGACTCATTTTTGCATCTAATTAGACCCTGATACCAATCACACTTTATTAAATATGCCAACTGATGCTTACATCAAGAATGACTTGAAAACATGGGGAAGAGGTAATTTTGACCAAGGGATGCTGGGTTAATCCTGGGTTTAGGGAACATCTGGTTGCCGAGTTTCTGGAAGTGCACATAGGTATTTGTGGGGCAGTAATAGGAGAGTCCAGTAGCCAGTATTTAAGAAGCTGGTCCAGGCTAGTTTGTGCAACTCCCTAGGAATACAGAGATGAGAAAGCCTGTGTTCTCAAGGGACATGTTGACCAGTGTGGGAGCTAATAATTAACTAAAAATCCAGTATATTGGCTTAAATTTGTATGTTAAGGTATATCTCTGGCTTCATTGAAATTCCTACTTACAAAATTCTGATTCAAGATATTGTGTTGTTCTAATGGAAATTATAGGATACTGTGGGATTATCTGGAAAGGGATTGGGGGTATTTGATCCTGGCTGGGGAGGAGTAGCCAAGAAGGAATTGCTGTGGGAGGCCACAGTGAGCTGCGTTTTGAAAAGTAGAAATTAGAAGAGAGAATGGATGTGAGGGGAAGAGGAAGCTGGAAAGGCAGGGTGTGGTCAGATAATTCTTAAGGTTGTTGTATAATCTTAAAGGGATTTACGAAATCGGCTTCTTTAAGGCTTTTTTCCCCCTTATATCTCATGATACATTAGTAAGCGTATGGCCATGTTTAGAAGAAAGTAATGAAAAGGGTAAGCCAGTGCTGCGTAAGTGGTTTCTGATGGCGTATAACCTGGCCATCTTAAGTGGTTTCTGATGGCATATAACCTGGCCGTCTTAAGAACAGTTTGTTGAGAAATTGCTGAGGTCAGTTTAAGGAGTAACTTTTTTTTTTTTTTTTTTGAGACAGGGCCTCGCTATGTTGCCCAGGTTGGAGTGAAGTGGCGTGATCACAGCTCACTGTAATCTCCTCCCATGCTCAAGCGACCCTCCCACGTCAGCCTCCCAAGTAGATGGGACTGCAGGTGCACACCACTGTGCCCCGCTATGTTTTGTAGTTTGTGTGTGTGTGTGTGTGTGTGTGTGTGTGTGTGTGTGTTGTTTTTTGTTTTTTTTTTGGTAGAGACAGGGTTTTGCCATATTGCCCAGGCTGGTCTCGAACTCCTCAGCTCAAGTGATCTGTCTGCCTTAGCCTCCCAAAGTGCTGGGATTACAGGTGTGAGCCACGATGCCAGGCCAAGGAGTAATATTTATTTGACTGTTTTATTAACATCAGGCACTTAAAATAGCACATCGTAGAAGAGAAGTAAAAGATACAGGTTTACTATTTATTAATGATTTGCTATGTCAACAGAGAGCAAAAATTTAGGGATTTAGTGAGATAGCTCGAAGGGAATTGAGAAATAAAGTTGTAGAGTCAAAGTAGAGAGCAAAAGAGCATTTCCAGATAATTGACACTGATATAGGTGGGAAGTGATTGATCAGTCTAAGCTCTCTCTTTTTTCTGTTTTACAGAAGTATGAGCTTCTGTTACTCCTATTAACTTCAATGAAGTCTTTCCCATAGATTTTTACAAAACTCTGCCTGTAAAAATAAATAAAAGACAGCTTCTGAGAGTATTTATTAGTAAACTTGCTCTCCCAAAACAGCTTTTGAGGTTCGTTCTGGAGACGACACTGTGCTGCCCATCACAGACCACTGTAAAGAGATCATTCTGTTTTCCTGCTCTTTAGAATAAAGCTGGCATATGAGTCGCAACCACCTAATTTTTCTTTTGTTCTTAATTTCTGATTACATACAGGTTCCTGCATGTTTTGATGGAACACCAGGCGCTTACATAAGAATAGAAAACTATTTATTTAGGTGGTGCGAACCATGAAGGAACTGGCACCAACAGAGTTTTTAGGATACACCTGCTTTTTAGTGCATTATGGGAAAGACTTCACTGAAGTTAATAGGATTGTATTTATAATCTCATCATGATATTTCTAATTAAAATGATTATTTTAGCCGTTTGTACGTCTAAGTAAAATATTGTTACTGCCTTGTCATATTTGAGTACTTGGGAATTTATAGAACTGTTTTTATTAGCTTTTTAAAGGATATTCCATAACAAAATATATATGTGTGTGTATTTTCATTATATAAACTAAAACTTTTGTGTTGTGATTTTTGACAAAAACTATAGCTTCAAACTATATTCTTTGAGCACTATGATTTTTAATTAACATTAAAGTTCTTAGTTATAAATTTTAAAAAGCAATCAAAGTGTGATTTGTTGAGGTTATGGTTAATTTCTTTGAAAGCAATTAATAAAATCCCTTTGAAAGTAGGATTTATATAGTTTAATAATTCATAAGACTAAGGTCAGTAGCATGCTGTATTTTCTCTTCTGAGTTCTTTCTACATTTTAACACAGTGCGTTACATATTTGATTTTTAATCTTTCACATAGGAGCTTTATCTACTTATCTCTAAGGCCTGCATGTGTCCTTGCTTTCACACACACGCATATAAAATCACTTTGTCCTTATTGCTGTCCATTCCATTTTCTTCTCCCTGAGGTTGCCAGAAAGGCCTCTGGTCTAACTTGAGTAATATGCAGTCTGTTTCAGTTCTTCCTACCCTGCCTGCATGTTTTGATGGAACACCAGGCGCTTACATAAGAATAGAAACCTATTTATTTAGGTGGTGCGAACCATGAAGGAACTGGCACCAACATATTCATTTCTCCCCTTTGCTACTTCAGGTCTTGGGAAGAGTATGCTTTTATGGACCATGTATTCCTTTCCTCTGGATGGATGTAGCTTGTGGGAGAAGCTATTTTAATAACTTCTTCTGAACCACAGCTCCTCTGTGTGGGTCTTCATCTTTCAGGAGACTCCAAACCTGAACTGTAATGGTTTCACGTTATCACCTAAATGGAATGGATGTAATGACACCCAGAGCACATGGCTCAGGCTAAGATCTTTCTTGGTAATCTTTCCCTATCCAGCTTTTCATCTGAGCAGGACTAGCCCTTCACTGGTTCCTTGACTCCAGGACTGTGAAACCAGGAACTGAACTTTCCTTCTTATATTTCTGCTTCTGCCTAAGGGCCAATTTCATAAGTGGAGGTCTGCAACAAAATAGATGTACTTAAGCAAGATAAAGCTCCATTGCTTTATCTTGCTTAAGAAGGACAGGTTTAATATATAAGGAATTTCTTCTGGCTGTTTCCCGCAGCCCCCCCCCTCCCCGCTTTTTTTTTTTAAGACGTTAGAGTCTCATTATGAGGCCCAGACTGGACTCGATCCTAGGCTCAAGTGATCCTCCCACCTCAGCCTCCCTAGTCACAGGGACTACCACCGCAGGCCACCATGGCTGGTTTTACTTTTTTTTTTTTTGTGGTTCATGGTACATTTGAAACCAAAACATACCCAATATCTAGTCATATTAAAATTACTTTTATCTCTCTCTTAATTTGGAGAAAATAGTATTTTGTGAGAAAATTTATCGTATTTAGGCTGGCATTTGCTTTATTTTCACAATCCTATAGGATTAGAAAATTAGAATTTTATGAAATATCCTATACTTGGTGTAATTCCTTATGTTCTGTATTTTTGCTTTTCTTTCATTTAGATCTCTTTCATCTATTCAGTTACTGTCATGAAAACATTATCTTCCTAGGAGAAGTGATTATTGGAAATGCATTAAAAAAAGGTTAATGAGAAGAGATGACAGTACCTATGTAACTTTGTGATTGGTTCTGTAAAGTATGAATGAATTATACTAATAATGGAGGTTAAGCCTAGCATAGGAATGGGATTGGAATGCTAGCAGGATGGAATGGCAACTAAATATGCAAGTTGAGACCATGTTACTGAGCACACTGAAGATCAGATCAAGAATTTACATTGGATTAGAGAGGCAAAACAGTCAGTTCCTCACAAGGGGAGCAAAGATAGTGACTAGTGGATATTTTTGGCAGGACAAAAAGGGAGAGAGATGTCACCAGCAGTTGAAAGTAGGATAAGAGAAAGGATGAGTCACAGTATTGGAAATAATTTTGGTGAAGGTCATGTTAATAGTGATAGTAAAGAGAAGAAAAACAATTTAAACATGTTTGTATCAACTGACTTTAGTGTGGCCTGTTGAAAAAAGTCATCTAACCTACTGATTTCAAATGCATTGATTTTAAGTACTTTGTGTTTGTATATCAGTTTTGTTAATCACAACAACAGTAAAATGAGCTATCTACCCAAAATTTAGATTATTATGTTGATTATAACAAACATCTTTCTTTTGGTAATGAGCTTATAAAAATGAATCTGACCCCAGGAAAGGAGAAGGTATTTGTCACAGTGTTTTGACTTGTACAAAATAAGACTTTTTCTGAAACACAGAAATCCTTGACAGTTTATTTCTTTAAGATAACTAATTTTATACAGGTGAAATCTTTTAAAAATGAACATTGTAGTGGAAAAGAAGTCACAGTTCACTTTAGGGTATGGAAAAGTATGAAACAGGGGCATAAATATTACCAACCAGCACTTCTGTGGGCAGTCTTCCCACATCCAGTGAGGCCCCCTAAATCACTGTCTACTTCCTTGTGTGTGTGTGTGCATTTGTGCACATGCACGCATACATGTATTCATGGCCATGAACTAGGAGTTATCCCAAGTGTAGCTGTGCTCGTTAAATCTTATATTAAAGTTATCTTTTAGGCATGGTTTGGCAAGAGGTTAGGTTTTTTTCCCTTTTCTCTAAATATTTAGTGAAAGCACTGCATTGTTTGCTACTGAATTTTTTTCTTATTTTAAAAAAAGTATTGTTTGAAAACCTCACATGATGGCTTGCATCTGTAATTCCAGCTACTTAAGAGATTGAGGCAGGAGGATCACTATGGCACACATATACCTTTGTAACAAACCTACATGTTCTGCACATGTATCCTGGAACTTTAAAAAAAAAAAAAAAAGTCTTGACTCAAATATTGTAATTTTTCTTGGAGTGAAATTTAGGGATCAAACGCTGTATTACATGTGTGAATATAACATATAGAAAAATTACCTTATATCCTATATACCCTGTGGAAATTGTTTGGATGATTCAGCATATTGGAAGAGATTGATGGGGTCCTAACCATGAAAAATTTCAGTGTAAGATTTTGGGGTAAAAGGACCCTCGAGAGTTTTCCTGAAACAAAAGTAAAATTCACCAGTTTCGCCTATTAACTTTTCTCTGCTTTATAGTGTCAATTAGAGGTGTGGATGGAAATTCCACCTCTTATCGATCAGTAGACTGCAAAATCCTACTTAAGTTCGTTAAATATAATGCTTGTCTGTAATTATCTTTTCTCACAAAAGTAAATTTTTTTAATTAAAATGTTGTTACTCCTTTTATGTGATTTAAAATAGAGTTTAATCTGACATCCCTGGTTTATCTTTTTGATTCATCACAATGAAGTCCTAGATGTGTATATAACATTGTTGGGTTAAAAATTACTGATTTGTTTGTCTTTGAAAGCATCTGAAAAGGAAATTTCTAATAGGTTTTTTTTTGACACATTATAAATAAGCCTGATGGATATGTTACGCAATTTAAAAACAATATTGTCTAATCCGTTTATTATATGTGTTTATAATGCTACATATTTTTTAATTTAAAAGTAGCTGTAAATTATCAGCCCGTGCCAAATTGTACTTGAATTATTTTCAGTCTGCCAATAATATTTCATTCTGTACTTTTAATTAAAAGACTATGTATGGGAACCCAGAAAATATGAAATGTAGGATGTGGAAATGATACAGTTCTTTAAACCAATTATGTGTAAAAATTCACTTTTTTGAAAAAGCAAGATAGTATCTCGTGATATTGTCCCTGTAATCTAATTTCTGTAATTTAATGGAACTTATGATCTGTACATGGTTTATTCATGTAATTCCAGCACTTTGGGAGGTCGAGGTGGGAGGATTGCTTGAGTTCAGGAGTTCAAGACCAGCCTGGGCAACATAGTAAAACCCCATCTCTACAAAAAGAAAGAAGTTAGCGAGCGTGATGGTGCATGCCTATAGTCCCAGCTACTTCGGAGACTGAGCCTGGGAGGTCGAGGCTGCGATGAGCTGTGATTGCACCTTGGCAGTCCACCTGGGCAGCAGAGTAAAACCCTGTCTTGGGTGGGGGTTGGAGGGAGGCAGTAATGGGGCTGGGTGTGATGGTGACTCATGCCTGTAATCCGAGCACTTTGAGAGGCTGAGGTGGGTGGATCATTTGAGCCAAGGAGTTTGAGATCAGCATGGGCAACATGGCAAAACCCTGTCTCTAAAAAAATACAAAAATTATCTGGGCATGGTGTCATGTGCCTGTAGTCCCAGCTACCTGGGAAGCTGATGTGGGAGGGTCGCTTGAGCCCAGGAGGCTGAGGTTGCAATAAGCTGAGATTGTGCCACTGTACTCCAGCCTGGGTGAGCACAGAGCAAGAACCTGTCTCAAAAAAAAAAAAAAAGAAAGAAAGAAAGAAAGAAAGGTAATGGAACTGAGTATTTGGTAAGCAATGTAACAGTGTGGTAGAATTTTTTTTTTTTTTTTAAAGCTTAGGAATTACATCTGAAAGTCTTTTAAAAAGTGTAATATTCTAGTAAGAAATTCAGGGTCATTTGTAATGCATTGGTACCAGAAAAAGTTTTTATTTTCCTTTTCTCATTTCTCCCTCCAGCTTTATTGGGGTATAACTGACAAATAAAATTGTGTATATTTAAGGTGTATGACATGGTGATTTGATACATGTTTATATTGTGAACATGTGAAACTTACCATGTGAAACTTATATTGTGAAACTTACCACGATCAAGTTAGCTAACACATATATCACTTTACATAGTTACCAATTTTTTTATGTTTCTGTGTGAGAGAGAGAACATTAGGATGTACTCTTTTAGCAAATTCCAGGTATACAGTATAGTATTATTAGCTATAGTTATCATGCTGTACATTAGATTTCCAGAAATTATTCATCTTATACCTGAAGGTTGGTGCACTTTAACTGACATCCCTGCATTTCCCCTACCTTCAGCTCTGGCAACCACCATTCTACTCGTTGCTTTTATGAGTTCAGCTGTTTTAGATTTCATTCATAAGTGAAATCGTTTACAGCGTTTGTTTTTCTCTTTCTCACTTCACTTAGCATAATGCCCTTCAGAATCATCCAACGTGTAGCAAATGGCAGGATTTCCTTCCTTTTTTAAATGGGTGAATAATATTCCATTTTATTTATATATATACACACTTAATTTTCTTTATTCATTTATAGGTCTGTGGACACTTAGGTTGTTTCCATATCTTGGCTGTTGTGAATAATGCTGCAGTTAACATGGAGTGCAGTTATCTCTTTGATATTCTGATTTCCATTCCTTTGGATATATACCCAGAAGTAGCATTGCTAAAACAATGTTCTAGTTTTAATTTTTTGAGGAGCCTCCATACTGGTTTCCTTAGTGGCTCTACCTGTTTACATTCCCCACAAGAATTGCACGGGGCACCCTTTTCTCCACATCCTCACCAATACTTTTCTCTTGTCGTTTTCATAATAGCCATCCGATATCTCATTATGGTTTGGATTTTCAGTTCCCTGATGATAGTGATGTTAAACATCTTTTCATGTACCTGTTGGCCATTTGTATGTCTTTTTTTGGAAAAATGTGTATTCAGGTCTCTTACCAATTTCTAAAATTTTAGAAACAAGAGTCGTGGTCTTTTTCTCAGGCTGGAGTGAAGTGGCATGATCATAGCCCATTGCAGCCAACTCCTGGGCTTAAGCAATCACCTCGCCTCAGCCTCCCAAACAGTTAGGACTACAGGTGCATGTCACCACACCCAGCTAATTAAAAAATGATTTTTTGTGGAGATGCAGTCTCATTATGTTGCCCAGGCTGGTCTCAAACTTCTGGCTTCATGCAATCCTCCGCCTGGGCTCCCAGAGCACTGGGATTGTAGGCATGAGCCACCATGTCCAGTGTAGGCCATTTTAAAATCAAATTATGTGGGTTTTTTGGGTATTGAGTTATATAAGCTTCTTATATATTTTGGGTATTAACCCCTTATTAGATACATGGTTTGTAGATGTTTTCTCCCATTCCATAGATTGTCTTCTCAGTTCATTGATTGGTTCCTTTGTTACGCAGGTTTTTAGTTTCATGTAGTTTTGTTTATTTTCACTTTTGTTGCACATGCTTTTGGTGTCACATCCAAAAATATCATTGTCAAGAAAAATGTCAAGGAGATTTTTCCATATGTTTTCTTCTAGGAGTTTTATGGTTTCAGGGTACAATGTTGAAGCCTTACTGTGGTCTTGAATTTTTGTCTTTAGCTTCAGAAGGCAAAAAGCTCTTCTGGAATTGTGCCAGATTGTTTTCTGAGTGTACAGAGGGAAATTGCTTCCTACTGATGAGGAAAAGCAGGCAGAAGTTGCTGTTACAGAACAGAGATGGAGAGAAGGAACTTTTAGGTGAGAGGTGGAGAGGTGTGTTCTTAGCTGAGAGGGAGAGCATGAGGTGATACAGCAATACATATTAACTCTGTACTTAATACACTGACTACTTGAGCCATTCTGATTGCTCAACGGAATTTTGACGCATACTTGAGTTAGGTAAGCAAAGAACTATAGGTTTCTTTTATTTATTTAAATCTTTTATACAGATATTTGTAAAATCTGATGTTTATGTGTGAGAACCATTTGTAAAGATACTGTATTTAACTACTCATATGAAGATCTTTTGTGTGTTTCAGTTGAACTGTAAAAGTCATTAGATGAGTTAACTTGAATAGAATTTCTGAAGAGCATCTGCCTATAATATTGATTTTGGCTTTGACGTAATTGATACTTAGCTGTTCCGACAGTGACAGGCTAACAGAATCAGTCCCTTATTGCTTGAGTCACTTTTTGGAACATGATAATAGCATCATGTCACCATAGTGGAAGATGCTCATCTTTATTTATTTTTTTATAGTGGGTGAGGGCCTTTCATTTAAGAGCTACAATGATTTGATGTTTTAAAAAGAGGGTGGTTTGAACATAGCCGTGCTTAATTTTAAGGAGTGCATTTGCTTATTAAAAGACCATTTCTGTCATTTTGATTTTCATAGTATTTTGGCAAAGGCTTAAAAAGAGCATTAAAAGTCCTGACTTTATACTATTTTTATAGAGCTTGGTTCATAGATGGTGTATATCTTTAAAAATCTTAGAATTCTTAGCCTGTTTATTATTTTAAAATTTTAGTGAAACTGCATAGGTCAGTTGTGTCTTAGAATAGATAAAAGCCTCCCTATTTTTCTTACAAGCTTCTAGATGAGACAACTCAGACTAAGTTTTTTTGTACTTCATTTCATTCTACAGAGTATTCATGGTGACTAGTAGCAGTTAATATTTATTGAGTGCTTACTATGAATCGGGCACATGATCTTACATAATTCTTAGATTAATCATGTGATGTAGGTACTACAGTTACCTATGTTTTGCTGTCAAGAAAATGATGGAAGAGTTAAGTAACTTACCAAAATTTAACATTCTGGGAGACGGAGGTAGACTGCAAACCTAGGAAGTCTTACCTTTGCTCCCTAATCTCTACAGAAGGAAATGCAAATTAGAGTAAGTGTCCCAACCGGAAGAGAAAGAACATTTTCACTGTTCATATCTTTAGGTTACACAGCTATTATAGCTGGATCGTGACTTTGACTCTGAATTTTCTATGGCAAAAAAAAGGAAAAGAAAAAAAAAAAGGTGGGGAGGACAAAGTGTTAGAATAGCAAACATAAAACCTATTTCTTAGGAATTCTCAAAATCTCTGTGCGAGCTACAAAAGGAGTCTCTGGGAGATTTGGGATGATTTCTTCAACATCATTCCTATATCATGTGACTGTGAGTTTTTAATAGGACTGCCTCTTTTGATCTCAATGAAATTTTAGAATATAATGCCAAAGCATCATTTGGTAAGAATTCTGTGAGAGATCGTGATGATGTGGCCCAAGTATGCTTGGTTTGGTGTGATTCATACATAAAATCCAGATAACTTAGGAGAATGAAATGGATGGCCTGCACATTTGCCAGTCAGTCCTTGGTTTTGGATATACTTCAGAAATCAAATGAGCAGATAATATAGTTAAGATCTTTGCTTTGAAATTGAAAACAAGGAACATAGTAGTAATTGTATTCGTATTATTAAGCTTGCAACTGAATGGGTAATTATTTCCAGGCTAAGGGATTGTCTTACAAGCCAAGTGGGTCAATATTTCAGTTCTGTGAAATGCAGCATAGAGATGCCAGGTTAGATATAGACTGAAAAGTGTTCACTACATTTCGAGATAAATCTTGTGTGTTTTAGTAGTAATAGCATCAGTGGAGTGTTGCAGAATTGTGAGTGCAAGGTGAGAAAGCAGCAAACCTCTCTGTGTAGAAATGTCTTTGTAGAAGCAAATTGTAAAGGGAAGAAGGAAAGGACCAGAGGTGGGAGGAGGATTTTTGTTTAAGAAATTGAAGAGGCTTGAGACTGACTATATGCTATGAAGAAGGAACGAATGGAGAGGGAAGAATTGAAGATTAAAAAAGGAGTGATGATTGATGCTGCAAGGTGAGTATGGTTGGACTTGGAGGGGATGGAATTCAGATCATTGAGGGTGGCAAGTGGGTCATCTCTACTGAGAAGTTAGGGTGTCTTTCTCACTTCAGTTCCCTCACCCTCCCCATGTGGTAATGAGGTTTAGCTTAGAAAAGGTGGCTGAAGTTAGGATGTGAATGAAGCATGTGTAACCAGACTGGAGAGTTGACTGGGTCCAGAAAGCAGCAGTTCTATCCTGAACTCTAAATAAGGCCTGCTGAAGGGGGACTAGGGGTAAAAGATGGAGTAAGCTGGAGAACAACAGAGAAACCTTGAATTTTAGTGAAAATAAAATGAATCCCCTTTTGCCATTTCTCCTCCAGTGGATAATTTTACTCTTACATATGGTAGCCTCACTGCCTCAGAGCTTCCTCATCCAAGAATGCATGTAGTTGAGGCTGCAGGGAACCATTGGTAAGGGTTTGTCTCTCTCACATAGGAAGCTTGTTTTAGGTGGGCAGTGCATTTGAAACCCACCTAGAGTTGGCATGTAGTGTTAAAAGCTAAAGTCCGAAGGCTTTTGGGGCCCTATTGCTCTTGAGGACACATTGAAATGAAGAAATGTAGAGGGCACTCAGAGACTGGACTATATTTATTAGCTGGAAAGAATCACAGCCTGCTAGGAAATCAGTTCTTACCTTCCAAAAGGACAGGATTTGAGGCTGGAAGTTGGGGTAAGAGAAAGAGAGCAGAGAGGAAAAATTTGTTACTGTCATGCAAAAGGCCATTTAAGAGAATCTCAACTACTCTGGGCACCAAAGAGCAGCTTTTAGTAGACATTTGAGTTGGAGCCAGGAGCAGCAACATCAGCAACATCAACAGCTGAAATAGCTTGTGCAGGACACTGGGGCCCTTCACGGGCAGAGAGCAGAAAGGCCATGACAATGGAAGCAGTAATAGAAATCATACAGGAAGGAAAATAATGTGCAGCTTAATGTGGTGAGATGCACAGTAGAAAAAGGGGAAAAATGTTTATTCTGTTTATAAGTGAGTAGCATGTTTCTCAGCCGTAGCAGCCCCAGGGGCTAAGAATCAAGAAATAGGGATCAAAACAATACCAGGAGCTCGAAATTATTTGAAAATCTTGGTTTAGAGTCTCTTCTGCATAACTGTGCTGACTCCAGAAATGCCTTGTGCTGGTGCAGGTCCAGAGTAGCTCATGCATTTCCTGTCTGGCTACTACTCCAGCAGCGATGAGCCAGGCAGGTCCCTACCTCTGGGTCCTTGACTCTGTGGTCAAGACTCCTTTCCTCTTTTTTTTTTTTTTTTAACCTCTCCAGTGGATGAATTTGCTCCTTTTGTGTAGTGGGCGCTCCCTGTCACAAGGTGTTCCTCATCTAAGGTGAGGGTCAGGAATCCTCGTTTCCTGATGCTGCTCTTAGTCTACTGTTCTGTGGTAGAATTGCCTTTGGGTGCCATGCATGTGCTGAGATGGTGTATTTTGTGCATAAAGGGCTTGACTGATCTTGTCTTTTGCCGTTCCTGCACTCCTGTGTATGAGAGCCCCATGGGCCTGGCTTATTCTGTACCTGAGGTAGGAACCTGGAACCAAGGCTTGGAGTTAGGGGAAATACTCATTCTGGCTCACAAACCCTGTGGCTGAGGCTTTACCTGCTTCACTGCAGGGCTGGTTCTGTTCTCCTTCTCCCCAAGTGATTCTGGTATTCTGGCCCTGAGGAACTATGGAGTACATACAGAGAAGCAGACAGGGTAGGTTCTGATACAGGTACCAACTGAGTGTGTCGGTCTCTGAAGCTTTCAGTCTTTTAAGAAGAAAATGGTTTGACTGAATGGATTATTACTGGCATCTGATATTTCTAGCTTCCTGTGTGAGAAAGTGCTCTGTCAGGTCTGATTTGTGTGGATTTTTATTACTAGTTACAATGTTTAACAGTTTCAGGAATTCATTTCACACATTCTCTTAGGTGTGCAGTTGTTTCTGTCAGGCAAATCTAGTGTTTAATTACAACTCTCAGATTAAGAATGGTAATTGTCTAACATTTATGAAATCCTGCTGACAACTAAGTTTATACTCCATTTGTTAACAGACTGTCCCTGATTGGATCTACTTGCATCTCTTCTAACATGTGAGTGACTTGGAAGGAACAGACTTCATCTTACTTCTATTCATTTCTCTATTTACCATGACTAACATACACTAGGCACCCAAAAAGTTAAGATGATAGCTGTAATGAAGAGACATGGACCTTGAGTTTCAGAAACTTGTATTCTAATGGACCTTCAAAAGATGGCAAGTGTGAGTGTATTGTAGTGTGTATGTGTGGGAGGGAATTTTGAAGTGAGAGTACGGGATGATAGTTCTCCAGAGAAATAGTCTGCCTGCCTGCCTCTCTCTCTCTCTCTCTCTCTCTCTCTCTCTCTCTCTCTCTCTCTGTGTGTATATATATATCTCTCTCTCTCTCTCTCAGAAAGAAAGAGAGATTGATTGTAAGGAATTGGCTTGTGCAATTATGGAGGCCAAGTCCCAAGATACGGAGACAGCAAGTTGGAGACTCAGGAGAGCTGTGGTGTAGTAGTTTCTGTCCAAGTCCAGAGGCCTGAGAACCAGGAGAGCCAATAGTGTAAATTCCAGTCTGAAAGCTGGCAGGCCCTAGACCAAGAAGAGCCCAAGTTTTAGTTTGAGTCCCAAAGCAGGAAAAGACTGATATTCCATCTCAAGCAATCAGACAGGTCTTGTGGCAGTGTGAGCCTTTTAGTTCTCTTCAGGCCATCAACTGATTGGATAAGGGCCACTCACATTAGGGAGGGCAATTTGCTTCCAGTTCAGCTGTTTATCTCATCAAAAAACACCCTCACAGACACACTTGGAATAATGTTTGACCAAATGTCTGAGCACCTTGTGCCCCAGTCAAGTTGACACATAAAATTAATCATAACAGATGGTTCATACTTCTACAACAATTTTATGTAGTAAGAAGCAATACAGTAAATTCTCACATAAGTTGTTGATAGTTTCTTTGAAACTCTAACTTTAAGAGAAATGATGTACATCAAGTCCTTGAATGACATAGTTATAACACTGATGAGAAAAAAAAAATTGGTTTCATTACATATGGTTTTACTTAAAGTCACAGTTTCCCGGAACCTATCAGTGACATTACTGTATAATACTTTTAAAGCATGAAATAACTGAATAAGAACTTGTAAATTGCTGGATTATGAATCATTCTCCTGATTTCCAGTTTATTTTTATTAGAAGTTGACATGGTACATGCTGTTTAAAATATGACCCAGGCTGGTTCAAGTGCAGTGTGGTGTTTACAACTAACTGATCACAACCAGTTACAGATTTCTTTATTCCTTCTCTACTCCCACTGCTTCACTCGACTAGCCGTATATGTATGTATGTGTGTATATATATATATATGTAATAAAATATGATCCAGATGTTAACAGACTTGACTTTTCTTACTGACTGAATCATTATTGTGCAGAAACCCTTTGATACAATGGAAAAAAAATGCTGTTGATATAAGAAGGTAGTCAAATATAATAGGACTGTACTGTTGATTAAAAAATTATTTTTAAAGCACAGTGGCTATGAATTACTGTGCTGTTGTATTTGTCTCTATATGTGGTGCTGATTTCTGATCTGGGATCATGTTTAAAACCAGTGGCAGTCTGTAAGTGCCAACAGTTATTATCTTTTGATGCCCTTTTAAGTTATGAAACTCATATTGTTGAATAAATACCTGGATGCATTAAGAAAATGGTTTTTTTTCTCTTTCTTTCTCTTCTTCCTCTTCTCTTTCCCTTTCCCTTTCCCGACCCCTTTCCTTTCCTGAAAGGTCTTTCTGTTGTATGAACAGAGCGACAGGTCCCTCTCTGTTGCCCAGGCTGGAGTGCAGTGGCAAGGTCACAGTTCACTGCATCCTGGCTCAGTAGATCCTCCTATCTCTGTCTCCCAAGTACCTGGGACTATAAGGCATGCCGCATCATGCCTGGCTAATTTTTTTTTGTATTTTTTATAGAGATGGAGTTTCTCCATGTTGCCCAGGCTGGTCTTGAACTTCTGGGCTAAAGTGAGCTTCCTGCCTCAGAGGCACCTCCCAAATTGCTGGGATTACAGGTATGAGTCATTGTGCCCAGCCTAAGAAAATGATTTTCAGTGACTGTATTCATTCATATGTGTGTTCCATAATTTAATCCTAGAATTCTTTGCTCTTTAAAATAATGATATACTGAATATTATTTATAAATATTCTGGGTAGCTCTCATTATTTCTTTACAGCAAATGCAGTGTAGGTAATAAATGGAGTGATGTCAAATAGTATCCATTTTTTTGAAGAGTTTTAATAAATATTGCCTAATTGCCCTTATTTATTCACTCATAGAAAATCAATAATAATTACAACTAACTTGTTTTGAGTGCTGGTCAGGACCTGAGCTGTATGTGGACTATTCAATGTAATCCTCAAAATAACTTTTTGAGGAAGTTGTTCTTAATGTGCCTATCAGGAAATATCTGAGTGCCTACTGTGTGTAAAGCATTGTGTTAGGCAGGGGGACTGCAGTAATCAACAACCAACCATTGTTGATGCCCACATTCTAGAGGAAAGACTGAGGGTTAACAATTACTGTCAATTAATTTAATTGCGATTGTGGGAAAGGCTATGAAAGAGAAATATGAGCTGCTCTGAAAAGTATATCAACAGGGTGAGAGAAGCGGTGGTAAGAGAGAAATTTTCTTCGTATAAACATCTCGGTAGCCTAGGTGGAGTAGCCAAGGTAAAACGGCGTGTTTTAGGCAGAAGCGGCAGCATGTGTGAAGGCATTGAGGTGGCTAAAAGGTGGGCATGTCCTGGAAACTGAAACAGACCAATTGTGACTGGGATCCTGAGGTGTCTGCAGTAGACTGACTCAAGATAAAGCTGGGCCTAGATCAAATCCTACATTGTCTTTCTGGCCACCTTAAGGATTTAGTCCTTCCTAAGAGCAAAGGGAAGGCTTTGAAGTGTTTTTAGGGAGGGACCTGTAAGATAATTTATATTTCGAAAAGAATGCCTTACTTGCTTTGTGGACAGTGGGTTTGTAAAGTATGAAATTTTCTATCGCTCTATAGTTTCAGCAATCTTATTCTCAGTTTTATAGGTAGAGGTGCTTAAAATTTTTAATTAAAAAGAGACGAAACTTAAAAAGAAATCCATAATCATAGGCTGGAGGGAGAGTTGAAAGAGGTGGCTTGGGAGGAGAAGGAAAGAATGATTAGAAACTTAGAAGTCAGAGAGCACCCACCTTTTTTTCTTTATCACAATGTTCGGAAAACTTAAGTTTGTATTTGAAATAGAATATATGTTTCCCAGCAGATCGTGATTCATTAAAAAGTTGAATTTGAGCTTCTCTCTGTTATGATAATGCTTGCCTCCATCTTATCTGATTTCTAGAGACCACATCTGAGAGGATGTCACTTAAGGGCTTTAACTGAATGATACTAGGGGCTTTGCAGATTGATAAGGCATGGTGTGGGGGAGAAAAGTAGAGATAAGCCTATTTAAAAAAAATTTCTATGTCTTTTTATCTGGCTTGTGATGCCAGTGAAAGTAAGGTGGCTATCTGGCATGTGCACAGGTTGGTTGTCGGAGAGCCTTCATGATTTTCCATTATTCATTTCCTTTAGACAGCTCTTGTAGTAACTTAGGTACATCCTACCTTCCCCCACCGAGACACAATCAGTAAACTACTTAGAATAATAGTTTTATGGAAAAAACACACTTCATTTATTCTAATTTTTGATTTTAAATTTTAGTTTTAAGAAACAAACCTTTTAAAGTTGAATACTAGAAAACTAAAATTGTGCTGCTCTTGAAACATTTTTGGCCAAAAAATTCTAATATATAAACTAAGGAGGGGTTAATTTAGCATAGAACTCCCTTTCATTTACCTTCTTTGAATCCTTCCATGTCTTCAGAAGGGAAAAAAGCTAGAAAGTTTGTAAAATGTTAATATGTTTTATAATGCTTTCTACCTGCTAAAATGTATGAATCTTGGAGTGAGATCCTGATGCAGACTTGTGTGTTCAAATGATCATGCTATTTTTTCCTTTGTACTTAGAATTAAGCTTGAGCATGGCAAATTTATAAAATCACAAGTAGAGGGTGGGTTGTGTTTTGGAGTCTTTAATAATTATTTTCTATTTTATAAAAAAAGAAATAGAAAGTTATTCAAGATATCTCAGGATACTATTTTACATTGTGAACATTTGTAGTTTTGTGAAATTTTATTTTTACTTCTAATGTTGATTTTGAGACTATTATATAAACAAGGATTGGCAAAGACAAAATTGTAATTTTTAATAGTATTAGTATTTTAACAGAATAATTTTTGTGCCTGCTTAAGAGGAAAAATGTGTTTTTAAATTTTTCTCTCATTCTTTAAAAACAAAAACAAAAAAAATTTGAGCTAATGTAAGCAATTTCAGTATTCTAGGAAAACAAAGGCTTTCATGTACGTGCTTATGATAGTAGACGGTGTGACCATATCATGTATGCGTTCTTAATAATGTCTGACATTATCAGATTGATTAACTCAGCATGGTGCCTAATCAGATTTGACTATGGTTGGCAGCTGTACACTAGAAGAATAGTAATATAGTGGGAGAATAAAATCAGTTTTTTAAGAAGCTGCATTAAATACTAAACTAAAAAACATATCAGAAGTGTTCATTATTTCACAGTGACATAAAACTATGGTATTCACACAGTGGCTTTCTTAAATCCATGCTGGCTTATATTTTCCAAGATCGGCTGCTGCCAGATGCTAGACATGCTGATAATACGATTTTCATTTGATAATTTGATGGTGTAGGTTTCAGGCAGTTAGGATTTCCTGCAGGCTTCAAGGGTCAACGTTTGTATCTACATGTTGTGTTTATTGTGTAAACCTCATAGACTGTTTAAGAACTAGAGCGAAAACCACTGCTTACTTTTTCTGGGATCAACTTAAGTATTTCTCCAAGAAACAGGTCATTGCAAAGTAATTATTTCTCCCTTTGTTTTTTTAAAAAATGTAATCATGAAAAGTTAATCAATGATAAATAAGAAAGAGTCCTAAATTAGGGGGCTGTAACTTAATTTTAATTCTTCTATTAACTGTAACCTGGGCCTTAGGATTTAATTAGCTTCAGTCACTAAGTGTTCAGTGAATGCTTTCTATGTGAGGAGGCTCTAAATCTCTAAGGCTATGCTGGTGACCAAACAGTAAAGATATTGGTGCCATTGAAAGCACTTTTTGATGTGCTGAGAATCCTTATTGAGGATAACAGTCAATAATTAATTACATAAGCTTTGAGGACTAATTTCCAGACTAGTGAGAAATAAGCATGACGAAAACAGTCTCACTTGTGTTGTAAAAATTATTTGCACAATATTTTTCTCTTCTTGGGCGTGATACCCATTTTAGTCAGTGTTCTAAAGCTATTAAGCTAATAAAACTCAAGTGAATAGTCAGATATCCAGTCAGCTTCCATGATTTGAGATTAAAGTAACAAAAACAGCCGATAAATGAGTGGAAAGGGTATGCAAACAGTATGGATCAATGGTTACCTTCTGGGAAAAGAAAAACTGCTTTTCAGAGAACAATTTTCTAAATCAACACATATCAAAGTATACTTAGATTCCTTGCATATTAACACATAATTAAGTTATGTATATATGAAAAACAATAGTTATTAAGTTTTTCGTATTGCTTAAGATTTCTAATTTGATTAAGTACACTGTCATCTATGACTGGTTTACTTAATCCAGAAAATTAAGAAATATATTTAATTCAAGAAAAAGAAACAATTGCTGCCGTTTTATGGTATGTTAGCCCCAATAGGTCTTCATTGTAAGACAATATACTTTCTAAAGGTTTAGTAAGTGCTTGAAGTTTTGAAATTAGATAACTTTCTTTAAACTCTAATCTTGCATAAGAGTAAAAATATTACAGACTCCAGAAGAGTTACTTTGAGGAGTTTTAAGTGCCAGCAAAGAGGTGCTTATAATAAGCATATCTATTTAACTATCATTGTAGCTTTAGTTTAATGT
This sequence comes from Chlorocebus sabaeus, assembly GCF_047675955.1. NCBI lineage: Eukaryota > Metazoa > Chordata > Mammalia > Primates > Cercopithecidae > Chlorocebus > Chlorocebus sabaeus. Next base: position 68,663,579 of record NC_132918.1, read on the forward strand.
ATAATATATCTGGGATATATTGTGGGTCCACAGAAGTATTTGTCGAATTGAATTAAATGTGTGCTTCCTAAATGTAGCTTTCAAAAGGTATTGAGCAATCGTGTAACTACATTAAATTATAAACTAATAAAATGATCAGTATTAATTAATGAAATTTGAAACCAATTTAGAATACTAAAAATAATTGATTCATGGTAGAATTCAGCAATACATTTTGCATTAGCACATTATGAAAACCTAAATTGCCAAACCCTGTTAGTAAAAAACCAGCCATAGCAAATTATTAGATGTGATTTATGACTTGTTGATAGTATTAGGATAACAGTCACATGTTCATTTTCCAGTTTTTTGAATAATTTGATAATTTTAAAAGGATACTAAATTATCACTTCTTTACTGTTATATTAGAATTTACGTTCATTTTATTGATTGGGTCTTGAGTCATCATGTAATGTTTTAAAGGCAAAAAGTTGGGTAGAATAATCTCACCATATAACTTACTTTTTGTTGTTTTAATAAACATGGTTTTAAAACAGTTGTCACTGTTTGTAATTGTACCATTCATTAATTTTCAGGTAATAAATGGACAGATTTGGCTTAGTAGTTGAGGTGTGATTTCAGGGAATGCTTGCTTACCTGGCTTTCTTCAGTCTGTTAAAAAATGAATGTGAGATCTACTGGAGGAAGGAGAAAGGAAAATACCTTTATTTTCCAAGTTAACCATCTGCAGTTTTGGGAAACTTAGCTTCTGGGGAAACTGAAAGCACACGCTGGACTGAAAGGAGGGAAATAGCAGCATTTGAACCTTCTAGGATCTGTCTTACATATTCATCAGATTTGGGGAATATCTGTGAATGTTTACAGGGAAAGTCAAGTGCATGTCCAGATATAACATTAATATACATTCCATATTCACTTTGGGGTGGGGTTTTAACATTAAAACGAGGAGGAATTTGGCTCTTTACATCAGAAGGTGAACTATAAGACACAAAGATGTTTTATGTACCATCTCTGTAAGCCAGCTGGAACCAGCTTAGGGTCTATAACTGCTTATCAGGAGAGAACATTTGTAAAGCTGGTATCTTGTCTAATCAGTGCTGTTGGCTGGACCCCCAAGGTGGGGGTGTTCCTGTTAGCTAGTGTCATGTGGTCCACCAGAGTCAGTTGGACAGTGTTTTCCTAGAATGTACTTCTGCTTAACTGCAGGAAGAAAACCTTATGTCAATGAACAAACCTTATGGTAGTTAGCAGTGTAGGCACAAATGACCAAACTCTTTTCCCTGCTCTGGCTACTTAATTTTCTCGGAGGGTCTCATCTTAGCCACAGAGCCCATCCTGTCTGTCATCTGGGGGTACATTGTTGACAAGTACCTTTGTTACCATTCACCAGTGCTTAAGATCAAGTAATCGTAGACATTGTCTCTCATTCACCTATTAGAAGGCCATAAATGCAAATAAGCATGGGAGAGAAAACACATTTGGCTTATTACTACATTAAGGTTCAAATTACTGATACCACATTCTTTTTTGAGGAAGCTTTTATAGAGAAGAAGCACTATGGGTTAGGATGGGACTTGTAGCAAAGGTAGACTGTGGGTACCAAAGATAAATAACCTATAATAACCTATTTTGGGAAGTGTTTTTATTAAACCTTTTATTTGTGACTCTTTTTTGGTATTCAGAATTGCACCCCTTAGTGTAACTTGTTAGTGGTGAGAGTTTTTTTTTTTTTTTTGAGACGGAGTCTTGCTCTGTAGCCCCGGCTGGAGTGCAGTGGCCGGATCTCAGCTCACTGCAAGCTCCGCCTCCTGGGATCACGCCATTCTCCGGCCTCAGCCTCCCAAGTAGCTGGGACTACAGGCGCCCGCCACCTCGCCCGGCTAGTTTTTTGTATTTCTTAGTAGAGACGGGGTTTCACCGTGTTAGCCAGGATGGTCTCGATCTCCTGACCTCGTGATCCACCCGTCTCGGCCTCCCAAAGTGCTGGGATTACAGGCTTGAGCCACCGCGCCCGGCCAGTGGTGAGAGTTTTAAGAGTACTAATATTCTTTGGGAAACAAATGTTGTGCGTATGGCATCATCTTTCTTCCTCCTACAGAGAAGTGATGACATGGATCAGGATCACTCTGGTGCCACTTTAACTGGGAAGTTTTGAGGGATTATGAATGGTACTAGAGGTGAGCACAGAATCTCTTTGGTCCTTCTTTGTTCACATTTTGCCTTCTTTTTTCCCAGCTGTGGCTGACAGTTGACAGTGTTGGGGTTGCCCTTTACTTGGGAAACCTGTTGACCCAACAGCAACCCTGATGACCCAGCTGTCTTATTCACTCAGAAATGGTGCTTCTTTTGGTGGCATTTGCTATAACTGTCCTAATAACAGTGCTTGTCACAAAACCCAATGCTTGGGCTCAGTAAACATTTATTGAATAAAGGAATGAGTACTGGAGACTAGCCTCTATATTTCCTTTTTTTTTTTTTTTGAGATGGAGTCTCGCTCTGTTGCCCAGGCTGGAGCGCAGTGGCGCGATCTCCGCTCACTGCAAGCTCGGGCGCCTCCTGGGTTCACGCCATTCTCCTGCCTCAGCCTCCCTGGAAGCTGGGACTATAGGCGCCTGCCACCACGCCTGGCTAATTTTTTTGTATTTTTAGTAGAGACGAGGTTTCACTGTGTTCGCCAGGATGGTCTCGATCTCCTGACCTCGTGATCCGCCCACCTCGGCCTCCCAAAGTGCTGGGATTACAAGTGTGAGCCACCGCGCCCAGCCGCCTCACTGTTTCTTACTCACTTCTGTTTTTATTGATTCTGCTTTTTTCCATGAATGTTGCCTTCTCTCGTGTTCTACATTCAGAATTTTCTTAGAGAATATCTTAGTTTGGGCTGCTATAACTGAATAAGTCTGGGTGGCTTAAACAACATTTATTTCTCACAACTCTGGATACTGGGAACTTCAAGATCAAAGTGCTGGCAGACCTGGTGTCTGGTGAGAGCACTGTTCTTGGTTTGCAGACAGCAGTCTTATTGTCTCCTCACTTGCTGGAGAAAGAAAGACCTTGTGTCTCTTGTTCTTTTATAATGGCATTAATCCCATCATGAGGGACCCACCCTCATGACCTAATCTGATCTAACCCCAGTAACTTCCAAATGGCCTCACCTCCGAATTCTGTAACACTGGGGATTTGAGTTGCAATAGGTGAATTTTAAGGAGACAAATATTCAGTCAATAGCAGAGGTTACACTTACATTGGTGAGGAAGAATTTTTAAAGATTTCATGTTTTAGATATAACTACTTAAAATACATGGGAATGTTTCTATAATATAAAAAAATGCAATTGTAGTTCCATATTCATAAAGCTAAACACTTCATAAAGAAATAACATGGCTGGGCGCTGTGGCTTATGCCTGTAGTACCAGCACTTTGAGAGGCTGAGACGAAGGATTGCTTGAAGCCAGAAGTTCGAGACCAGCCTGGGCAGGAAAGCAAGAACTTGTCTCTACAAAAAATAAAATAAATTAGTTGGGCCCAGTGGCGTGTGCCTGTAGTTCCAACTATTCTGGAAGGCTGAGGTGGGAGGATCGCCTGAGCCCAGGAGTTCTAGGCTGCAGTGAGCTGTGATGGCACCACTGCACTCCAACCTGGGTGACAGAGCAAGATCCTGTCTGTTTAAGAAAGAAGGAGAAGGAGGAGACACGTGTTTTTCTTAAGCTTTCTTTAATTTGGCTTTATGTTAAGAATAAATAACCAATAAATAATCTTATAAATAGAAAATGCTATTTGTGAGAATTTCTTTAGCAATAATATTATAAATCTGTTACATCTCTTAGAAATATGAAATACAAAATAGTTTGAATTATTGTTATTGAAGAGGATGTGTGCCAGATTTCCAAGAGTAGGTTTATTGTTTGTTTATGAAATAAAACATCAACTGCCATTTATTACTTTCTTTGTGCCACAAAGAGTTTTGAATGCAATTTCAATCTAGTCCTCAATCATCCTAAAAGATTGGAGGATTATGTAAATTTTGCAAATGAAACTTGACTTTTGAAATTTGGTCACTTACTCTCAAAGCTTTATAACCAGCAAGGGGCAAGGGCTGAGACTTGAACTCCTCTCCGTCTTATTCCAAAACCTAGCCCTTTCCTCTCTCCTGTATTAAATTCCCATTCATATATATGGATGGCCATATTGCAGTGAATACAATTAGAAAATAATATCAGTATTGGAGCCTCTGGGAAATTTTGTTTTGCTACATTGCATTTATGAGCTTTCATCCAGGTCCTTCTGTATTCCCTGTATAGTTGGCCCTGGGTGAATGTTTATTATTAATATAATGAATACGTATAGCCATTCCTTTAATGACACAGTCTTACCTGCTAATAAAATTGTGTATCAGTTTTATCTTATTATGCATGATTTTCCTTGCCATTCTCTCAGCAGATTATGATTTTTAATAAAAGCAAAGCACACACACAAATTCTTGTGTTGGTAGCTGATAATAGGACCTTTTAGGAGGCAATACTCCAGCAAGTTTGAATTCACTTTATCTGAGTTGAAAATAAAATTGCTTTGTATGCTTTAGAGTAATGTTACAGTTGATTGTCCCATGCCTTGTATTCTGCAGTTTGAAGTTTAGAGTTTTTCGTCTTTCAGGATACAAATTCTATTTTGACATGCCAACAAAATGATTTAAAAACTAAATCGAAGTTTAAAAAAATACTGTCAGTATATTGTCAAAACTAGAGAGTATGAAGTAAACTTGGTTCAACTTTTTATACTAGATACATGTTACATAAATACATGTACATTCTTTCATAGAAGCCAGAGCAAAAATACCCACAGTGAATTAATTTGGTAATGAACTAGGCTAATTTGTAGAGAAAAAGCTCGGGTTAAGGTGAGATTTGGAAGTATAGGATATAATAGTAACGTAAACCTATCAAAACATGCAGAACATGGATAGCACTAACATTCGTTAAAAAAATCAGATTGAGTGATAATATAATGATAACTTTAGGAAATTGATAGAAACTAAACTTGAGCCCCAGTGACTCCAGAGATAGTCTTTAAACTGTTCAGGACAACTAGAACAGGTTGGTTTTGTGATTAAAGCCCTTATCTAAGGAGAAATTGATAAATGCCACCTTCCTGCACTTGCTCCTGTAAGTTCCAGTTAGTAGGTGATGTCCCAAAGTGCCCTGAAGGCAACCAGTAAAAAACTATTTTTTTTTTCTCTAGAAAATTTGAAACTTGGTGACTCTGCAGATGAAACTCAGGCTCTGAAAAGTGCTCACTTGCTCTCAAAATTTATAATGAGCAGGGAGGAAAGACTTGAAGTGTGAACTCACTTACGTATTACTTTAAAACTCATGCTGTTTCCTCTGTATTGTGTGAGATAAAAACAAATGCCATATCATACACGTATGCAAGCTTTTAGAAATTTAGATCAGTGGTTCTCTGACCAAGCACAGTGGTTCACGCCTGTAATCTCAGCACTTTGGGAGGCCGAGGTGGAATCGCTTGGGCTCAGGAGTTCGAGCCTGGGCAACATAGTGAGGCCCCATCTCTGTAGAAAATTTAAAAATTAGCTGGGCATGGTGGCACATGCTTATAGTCTCACCAGATGTGTGCCACCACACCCAGCTAATAATTTTTTGAAGTGGAGGATCGCTTGAGCACAGGAAATAAGGATGCAGTGAGCCATGATCACACCACTGCCATACAGCCTGGGTGACAGAGCAAGACCCTGTCTCAAAACAAAAAAAACAAAGCGTTCTCAAAAGTGTGCTCTCCAGAGGTCACTTGGGAGTTTCTTAGAAATGCAGATTACCAGGCTCCGTTTCACACCCACTGACAAAGAAACTCTGGGGTGGGGCCAGCAGTGTTTAAAAGGCCGTGTCCTTGATTCTGATATGTGCACAAGTTTGAGAACCACTGAGTTAGATACTTTTGCAGTCTGAAAAAGAATATGGATAAGAGGGCCTCTGAACAATGTAGTTATTTTCCTACATAGAACAATTTGTCCATGTTAGGAATAAACCCATTTTGTAATTGATTATAGTTTAGGTGCAGTCTAACTTAATATTTTAACTTCAATTCCAATCTCCTTTAGGGATTTTTTTTTTAAACTACTAAATTTGGTCAAAATTTGACTTGTCTATATATTTAAAAAACTATAATCTATAATATTTCTATTCTAGATTAGCCATATTGAGGGAAATAAAATTTGGGTAAATATTGCATAATATTTATATTTTTGGCCGGGCGCGGTGGCTCAAGCCTGTAATCCCAGCACTTTGGGAGGCCAAGATGGGCGAATCACGAGGTCAGGAGATCAAGACCATCCTGGCTAACACAGTGAAACCCCGTCTCTACTAAAAAATACAAAAACCTAGCCGGGCGAGGTGGCAGGCGCCTGTAGTCCCAGCTACTCGGGAGGCTGAGGCAGGAGAATGGCGTGAACCCGGGAGGCGGAGCTTGCAGTGAGCCGAGATCCGGCCACTGTACTCCAGCCTGGGCGGCAGAGCGAGACTCCGTCTCAAAAAAAAAAAAAAAAAAAAAAAAGAATGAGACAATTTTTTACCTTAAAGAGAAGGCACAGTATTTAATTTTAATAAATTATATGTGATTTTAAAAAATGTAAACAATCTCTTTTTGGCCTTATTTGAGCTCATAAAATATTTGGACAGTTATGAGAGTTTGCTACAATAATGTAAAGTGATCTTATTCTTTCCCAATGTTTTGACTAATTGTTGGTAAAGAATCTTTCTTTGGGGAGCACTCCCCAAGGCAGCTTGGAAGTGTGTCCTGGGCTGCAGTTATCATTATCATTAGGATGATTATTTTTTGAAAAACCATCTTTGAACTGACTGGTTACTTGATGATATTAAGGATTAATATATGTCTGTGTGAGAGGGAGGGGGGATGATACTTTGGGGATGTTTAATAGGGGGAGTATTTGTCTTAAAGAAGGTTCTCATTTATAAATTTTGTTTTTGTGGGTACATAGTAGGTGATAATTATATATATATTTAGGCATACAACATATAAGATGTAGGTACACAATATATAATAATCACATTAGAGTAAATACAGTATCTATCACTTGAAGCATTTATCCTTTGTGTTTCAAGTAATCCAGTTGTACTCTTTGAGGTATTTTTTAAATTTACAATTATTACTGACTGTAGCCGTCCTGTTGTTCTATCACATACTAGAGCTTATTCATTTTTTTTTTTTCATTTTTCTATAGCTTCTTGTTGGAAAAATCTTGTTTTTTATATATATAAAAATATATATATTTACCTGTTAACCATCTCCACTCCCCTGCCATGCCTCCCACTACTCTTCCTAGCTTCTCGTAACCGTCTTTCTACACTCTGTCTCTATGAATTCAGTTGTTTAATTTTTAGCTCCCACAAATAAGTGAGAACAGACAAAAGTTTGTCTTTCTTTGCCTCATTTATTTCACTTAACATAATGACTTTGAGTTCTATCCATGTTGTTGCAAATGACTGGATCTCATTCTTTTTTATGGCTGAATATTATTCCATTGTGTATGTGTCCATTTTCTTTATCCTCTTGTCTACTGATGGACACTTAGGTTACCTCCTAATCTTTGCTATTGTGAATAGTGCTGCAATAAACGTGGGAATGCAGATATCTCTTTGATAAATTGATTCCTTTCTTTTGGGTATACTTAGCAGTGGGATTGCTGGATCATATGGTAGCCCAATTTTTAGTTTTTGAGCAACCTCCAAACTGTTCTGCATAGTGGTTGTACTAATTTATGTTCCCACCAGCAGTGTACAAAGGGTTTTCTTTTCTCAGCATCCCCCTCAGCATTTGTTATTGCCTGTCTTTGGATAAAAGCCATTTAAACTGGAGTGAAATGATAACTCTGTTGTCATTTTGATTTGAATTTTCTGATATTCGGTGATGTTGAGCACTCTTTCATATGGCTGTTTGCCATTTGTATGTCTAGAGACATCTATTCAGATCTTTTGTCCCCCACCCTGCTTTTCTTTTTGAGACATAGTCTTGCTGTGTCACCCAGGCAAGTGTGCAGTGACTCTCACTGCAACCTCTGCCTTTTGGGTTCAAGTGATTCTGTTTCTCAGTCACTCGAATAGTTGGGAGGATTACAGACACCCACCACCACGTCTAGCTAATTTTTGTATTTTTAGTCAAGAGGGGTTTCACCATGTAGGCCCGGCTGGTCTCAGACTCTTGACCTCAAGTGATCTGCCCACTTCAGCCTCCCAAAGTGTTGGAATTACAGGCATGAGCCACTGTGCATGGCCCTTATGCCCATTTTAAAATTAGATGATTAAGCTTTTTTTTTGTTTTTTAATTTATAGAATTGTTTTAGTTCCTTATATATTCTGTTATATATATACCTTGTAGAGTGGATAGTTTGCAGATACAATCTCCCATTCTGTGGGTTGTCTCTTCATTTGTTGACTGTTTCCTTTTTGGTGTAGAAGCTTTATTATTTGATGTGATTCCATTTGCCCATTTTTGCTTTAGTTTCCTGTGCTTTCTGGGTATTACTCAGGAAATCTTTGCTCAGTCCAGTGTCCTGGGGAATTTCCCCAGTGTTTTATTTTTCATAGCATAATAGTTTCATTTTGATTTGATTTTTGTGTATGGTGAGAGATAGGGGTCTAGTTTCATTCATCTGTGTATGGATATCCAGTTTTTCCTGGAACTATTTATTGAAGAGACTGTCCTTTCTTCAGTGTATGTTCTTGGCACCTTTGTCAAAAATTAATTCACTGTAGATGTACAATTTGTTTCTGGATTTTCTATTCTGTTTCATTGGTCTGTGGGTCTGTTTTTGATACCAGTTCCATGGTGTTTCAGTTACTAGAGCTCTGTAGTATAATTTGAAGTCAGGTAATATGATTTCTTCAGTTTTGTTCTTTTTGCTTAGACAGCTTTTTCTATTCGGGGTCTTTTGTGGTTCCATACACATTTTAGGATTACTTTTTCTATTTCTGTGGAGAATGTCATTGGTATTTTGATAGAGAATGCATTTAATCTGTAGATTGCCTTGGGTAGTATGGACATTTAACAGTATTGATTCTTCCAATCCTTGAACATGGAGCATGTTTTTTTTTGTGTGTGTCCTTTTCAGTTTATTTCACCAGTGTTTTATAGTTTTCATTGTAGAGAGCTTTGACTTCTTTGATTAAGCTAATTCATAGGTATTTAATTTTATCTGTTGCTATTGTAAATAGAATTACACTTTTATTTTCTTTTTCAGATTGTTTGCTGTTGGCATATGGAAATGCTTTTATAGTGGTGAAAGTGGGTATCCTTGTTATGTTTCAGATCTTAGAGGAAAGTCTTTCAGTTTTTCCCCATTCAGTACGATACTAACTGTGGGTCTGTCATATATAGCTTTTATTATGTTGAGGTGTATTCCTTCTGTACCCAGTTTTTTAATAGTTTTTATCATGAAAGGATGTTGAATTTTATCAAATCCTTTTTTGGCAATGATCATGTGGTTTTTGTCCTTCATTCTGTCGGTATTACGTATCACACTGATTGATTTGGATATATTGAACCATCCTTGCTTCCCTGGGATAAATTCCACTTGGCTATTTGATAAATCATCTTTTAAAATGTGTTGGTGAATTTGATTCACTAGTATTTTGTTGAGGATCTTTGCATTAGTGATCATTAAGGATGCTGGCCTGTAGTTTGCATTTTTTGGTGTGTCTTTGGTTTGACATCAGGGCGATAATGGCCTCATGGAATGAATTGGGACGTATTCCCTTCTCTTCTGTTTTTTGAAACAGTTTGAGTAGGATTGATAGTAATTCTTTAAATGTTTGATAAAATTTGGCATTGAAGCCATCAGGTTCTGGGGTTTTCTTTGTTGGGAGACTTTTTATTACAGATTTGATGTCATTACTTGTTACTGGTCTGTTCAGGTTTTGGATTTCTTCATGGTTCAATTTTGGTAAGTTGTATGTGTCTAGGAAATCATCTGTTTCTTTTAGGTTTTCAGATGTATTGGCATATCGTTGCTCATAGTGCTTCTAGGAATGCTTTGGATTTCTGCAGTGTTGGTTGTAATGTCTCTTTTTTTACATCTCTGATTTTATTTATTTGGGTGTTCTCTCTTTTTTTCTTAGTTCATCTGGCTAAAGACTTGTCAATTTTCTTTCTCTTTTCTAAAAACACTGTTTTGTTGCTCTCGTATTTTCTTTGTTTTGATTTTATTTATTTCTGCTCTGATCTTTGTAATTTCTTTTCTTCTACTGACTTTGGGTTTGGTTTGCACTTGCTTTTCTGGTTCTTTAAAATGTATCATTAGGTCATTTGAAGTTTTTCTTTTTTGATGCAGGCACTTGGAAGTATACACTTCTATCTTAGTACTGCTTTTGCTATATCCTATAAGTTTTGCTATGTTGTGTTTCCATTATCATTTGTTCCAAGAAGTTTTTCAGTTTCCTTCTTAATTTCTTCATTGACCCGCTGGTTATTCAAGAGCATATGGTTTAATTTGCATACGTTTGTATAGTTTTAAAAATTCTTCTCATTATTGAGCTCTAGTTTTATTCCATTCTGGCTAGAAAAGATACTTGACATTATTTCAGTTTTTTAACATGTTTTGAGACTTGTTTTGTGGCCTAACATATAGTCTATCCTTGAGAATGATTCATGTGCTGAGGAGAAAAATGTGTATTCTGCAGCTGTGGTACAAAATGTTCTGTAAATATCTGTTAGATCCATTTTGTCTACAGTGCAGATTAAGTCTGATTTTTCTTTGTTGACTTTCTGTCTGGATGATCTGTCCAGTGCTGAAACTGGGATGTTGAAGTCTCCAGCTATTATTGTATTGAGATCTATCTTTCTCTTTAGCTCAACAATATTTGATGTATATATCTGGGTGCTCCAGTTTTGGGTGCACATATATTTATGTTATATCCTCTTGCCGAATTGACCCTTTTATCATTATATTATGACCTTCATTGTCTCTTTATAGTTTTTGTCTTGAAATCTATTTTGTCTGTATAGCTGCTCACACTTTTTAGCTGGTATTCTTTGTACACATATCTTACAGTGTAAAAAAAAAAACTTTTCTGAGCAAAAGCAATTTGACACTTCATAACATCTAGAAATATTTTTTTAATATGTATGAATAGGAAGTAGCCTACAAAAGCAAATTGCTGTGCTGTCCCTCCCCCAAGAATGCACATTCTCTCTTCATTCTCCACATGGCTGCTGCTGGGGCATGGGGGAGGGGTGGCATTGGCAGTTCAAGACTGTCCTACCCTCTTCAGTGTCTCTTTTAACAATGTGAAGTTAAAAACCAGGTACTGTTACCACTCACCTGATGTTTAATTCTCATGAAGATGCTTTTTTGTGTAGATGTTTGTCAAATGTGATGTTCCCGCTGGGAGAACAATTGGTGGAGGCTTCTGTCTGGCCAGCTTGCTCCTCCTCATTTGTAAATATTTCAGTAGGTACCTGTGATTTGCTTTGAAATACAGTAATTGGAGAAAGGGTAATGAGAGTTAACAGATAGGGCTGAAGTGGAAACATGGTCAATGTTGAGTTGATTATTGTTGAATCTGAATGAGGGGTTTATAAAGGTCAGTTATGCTTTTCTTTCTAAGGTTATGCTTGAAATCTTTTATACTTTAAAGTTGAGAAAACCAACAATGATACCAATTCAGTACAGTCCTCACATAATGATGGTTTGTTACTTTAGCTGGCATTCTTTGCACACATACCTTATAATGTAAAGAGAAAACTTTTCTAAGCAAAAGCAATTTGACACTTTACAACTTCTGGATACAATTTTTCAAATCTGATGGATGAATAGGAAGTAACAAAAGCAGATGATGAGGAAATACCGTTTAGATAAGATGTCACTTTAAAATACTATATACTGTGTTACCGTAAGTAGAATGCATTTCTGGATCCTTACTACATTTGAAACATCTTTTCTGATTATGTTTCTGCTTTTTACACTTTTAGGTATACACATTAGCTGAGTACTAGGAATTTTAAATGCATGCTATTTAGTTTTAAACGTTCAAGTACTTAGTTGAACTTAAGTTATGAAATTGTAAGAAATGATGTCTACCAGTGACATTACATTAAAGCTTTTCATAATTGAATTGTGGTAAGTTTTCTTTTAAATTTCTACTGTAGAAACAGAATGGTTCTGTAGAAGTTACTTTTCTTACTGTGATATAATTAAAAAATATGACCATACTTTTGCGTAAAGAATTGATAGACTTTTCTCTTATGGTGCATGTATGCATGCAAAATTGACTAGAGGACTCATTTAAAACATTTCTAAGGGGAAATTTGAGTTCACACAGGGTGAATATATTTAAAGCCACTTTATATTTTAAACCACTCAATAATGTGGTTTTGAAAAGTGACTTTTTAGAGTATGTATGTGTATGTCTACACATACACACACAAATTGTGTGTTTACCCTGCTAAGCAGTGAGATTGGTAACTGTGAGGTAACAGCTGCTGTATCTTGTTATCTTGTTAGTTCAGTAAAGCAAGTGAGGGGGCACTTTATTCGTTTATGGGCCCTTCTTGAAGCTAGTGACGCTCGTTTATGGGCCATTCTTGAAGCTAGTGACGCTACAGAGAGTCCAAGGCTTGCTCTCTCTACTAGTCTAGATCACTGTTTCTGAGACTGTAATGTATGTATAAATCACCTGGAGGTCTTGTTAAAAGTGTAGACCTTGTTTCAGTAGATCTGGGATGGGGCCTAAGATTCTAACAAGCTCCTAGGTGATACCAACGTAGATTTGAGTACCCCTCTTTTTTTAAATTTTTTTTTTTTTTCAACTAGGGGCTTGCTTTGTTGCCTAGGCCGGTCTCCAACTCTTGCGTTCAAGTGATCCTCCCACTTCAGCTTCCTGAGTAACTGACATTATGGGAGCTTGTACCCAGTTAAGGACCAGCTCTTTGAATAGCAAAGGAGAAGTTTATCATAGTTGTGATTTAGAATTTAAAACCTCAGATAAACTATGGTTATAGGTAATATATTTATACTAACTTTAAAATATATCAAATTTTATTATTATTTTTTTGGATTTAAAAAATGTTTGTGGCCAGGCGTAGTGTCTCTTATCTATAATCCCAGCAGTTTTGGGGAGGCCAAGGTGGGAGGATCGCTTCAGTCCAGGAGTTCAGGATCAGCCTGGGCAACATAGGAGGACTGTGTGTCTGGAAAAAAAAAAAAAAATTAGGCATGGTGGCATGTACCTGTAGTCTCAGCTACTTGGGAGGCTGAGGTGGGAAGGTCACTTGAGCCTAGGAGTTTGAGCCTGCAGTCAGCTATGAACAACGCACTGTACTCCAGTGTGGGAGACAGAGCAAAACCCTGTCTTTAAAAAAAAAAAAAAAAAGTTAGCGTAGGGCTGCTTCTAGCCTATAGAATATCTTTTGCTGACTAGATGCAGATTCTCCTTGGGGTGGATGCATAGCTAGGCCAGATAAGGGACTTTTCCTAGGTAGAACCGTGCACAAAAAGTGGTTGAATTTCATACCTTACTCTCTGGCTGCAAGCTTTTGTGCAGTATACAAACTCACAAGTTACTAGTTGATCCTACCTTTGTTTAACATTTGGGCACAAAGATGTAGAAGAGTAGGAAAAAACATTTAAAACTATTATAGTGATAACAATCAACTGCTTAAAAGTTATATAAACAAAACAAGAAATCTTTACCTGTCTTTTTCATATGTTGTAATAATAAGGTTTTGTTCACAATTTTAACGTTAAAAATTCATATTGCGTTTGTTACTCAGTAGGTTTAATAAAATACAGAGACCATATACAAGCAACACACTGCTGACTATGTTAATTTAGAAAATAACCACCTTCACAGATTTAGCAATCTAGGGCAGTGGTTCCCAAATTCGTGGTATTGGGCAAAATGAGAAAAATAAAACAATGTAATCAGGTTTTTGTATTTATTAATTCATTTGGTTTAAGGAGCTTCCGCCGCCCCCTCCCCCCCCCCCCCCCCCCGCCCGCCCCGGGGCAGGATTGCTCTGTTGCACAGGCTGGAGTGCAGTGGCACAATCTTGGCTCACTGCAACCTCCGTCTCCCGGGTTCAAGTGATTCTCTCGTCTCAGCTTTCTGAGTAGCTGGAATTACAGATGTGTGCCACCATGCCCAGCTAATTTTTGTGTTTTTAGTAGGGATGAGGTTTTGCCATGTTGTCTAGGCTGCTCAAACTCCTGGGCTCGAGCAGTCTTCTTGTGTCAGTCTCCCAAAGTTCTGAGATTACAGGCTTGAGCCACTGCGTCCGGCTTAAGGGATAACTCTTTATTAATTATTTTTGGTGTTAAAGTGTCGTCTTCAAAACAGTATTGGTAGTATATGAGAGGTATATTTGTTATGTACCTTTGTGCAGACATACATGCCCATGCTACTTTTATTCCTGACCTTATTTTTTTTTTTTTTCCAGAGGAAGAAGTTATTAAGAAATTAGTTTGTGGGCCATGCTTGAAGCTAGTAACCCTACATAGGGCCCAAGGCTTACTGTCTCTACTAGCCTAGATCACTATACCTCTTGGAGCCCCACTCACTTGTCTCCTAGGTGCCTCATAAATAGTTACCAACAATTTTCAGTACTTCATTAAAATTCACCTCCTCCTGGGAGCCCTCCAGCCTTTGGAATAACCTCCTGCTAACTAGAGTAGCCTAGTGGTGAAAAGTTTGAACTAGACAGCCTTGGCTCTGCCACTTAATGCCTGTGTGGCCATTACGTATCTTTTACAAGGTTGCATAACCTATTTGTGCCTCTTTTTGTTCACAATTAAAATCAGGGTAATGGGCTGGGCTCAGTGGCTCACTCCTGTAATCCCTGCACTTTGGGAGGCTGAGGTGGGTGGATCACCTGGGGTCAGGGGTTTGAGACCAGCCTGACCAACATGGTGAAACCCCGTCTCTACTAAAAATGCAAAATTAGCCAGGTGTGGTGGCACATGCCTGTAATCCCAGCTACTTGAGAGGCTGAGGCAGGAGAATTGCTTGAATCTGGAAGGTGGAGGTTACAGTGAGCCAAGATTGTACCATTGCACTCCAGCCTGGGCAACAAGAGTGAAACTCCATCTCAAAAAAAAAAAAAAAAAAAAAAAAATCAGGATAATTATATGTCCTTTTTGTGATGGTTGTGATTATTAAATATTTGGTACAGTGCCAGTCACATAATAAGCACTCAGCTGCTTCATCAGTATCATCCTAACTTCAGTTGTTGTGTGGAAAGCAACAGATTAAACTAAGTAAAAAATTATATCCCCACCCCAATTCTGTTTCAGTCTCTCTGTGTTTGGTGAGCTTCCCAGGTGATTCTTACAGTTAATACATTTAAGAACCATTACTCTAAAGGTCCTTTCATCGTGAACTTCATCTAGGACTTGCCAGAGCCACTAACATGAAGGAGTTGAGATCAAATTCATTTTGTGTAACACTATATCTCAAATGCCTAATATTGTGTCTGGCATATAGTAGACGTTCAGTAAATAGTTGTTTAATGTGTATAGCCCAACTTCATAGTTTTGTGAGTAGCTGGAATTATAGGTAACACAGTCTTACCTTAAAAAAAATGAGAGCAAACGTTGGTTTTAGGTATGTTACGGAGACCTTAATGGAGAATTCACTGAATTATAAGAATTAATTATCTATGATTATTCTCCCTGTAGCTTATTAGAAGAAGGTTGAATGAGCTATTATTAAAATCGTAATATGTATCTTTCCTCTAGAGTAGGACTGGTAACTGTCATAGTAGGCTCTTCTCCATTTATTTTGGCTTTAGAAACATCTTTATTTTATTTAAAAGTAAGGTAGGAGATATACTCTCATTTTTCTTATTCTCTGGTGTGAACTTTGTTTTTTAAATTCAGCATTAGCCAGGTGCATTGGTGTGCATCAGTATTCCCAGCTTTTTGGGAGGCTGAGTCGAGAGGATTCCTTGAGCCCAGGAGTTTAAGTCCAACCTGTGCAGCATAGCAAGCTCCCTGTCTCTTTAAAATAAATACAATACATTCAACTTTAAAAGTCATACAGTACTGTTTCTTTTGAATTGAGAAATAGTTCTTAGGCAATGAGGATGCTCCTAGCTATAAAGAAACATGTTTTGTTTACTTTGAATAATTTATTAGGACACTGAATAAAAATGCTAAGAAACTAATAATTCCACAAGAATAATTGTGTGGTTATCTGATTTCTGAGTGAAGCATTTTCAACTCGATAATTCTAGAAGAAAATATTTAAATAACTTTGGCAGAACTTTAACATATTCATAAGTGATAGATAAAAAGCAATTCTCAACTAGCCATAATAATAAATCAGTATCTGTGGTTAAACTACAAAAAACACTTTTATTATATGCTTTTTCCTAATGTAACTTGTATATATGGTCAGTTAGTTTTATAAGAGGAGGTTATTTGACATTAGTTTTCTTGCTGGGAAATCCTGATTTCCAGTTGGTGTGATGTTTTACCTTCCTTGATTACAGTCTTATTCTACCAGAAATGAAAAGATAATCAAGAAGTGGCTCATCTATTTCCATTTATCTTGATCATCTATGTAATAAGTGCAGCATTTAGATTATTTGTTGTATCTTTTTATTTTATCATTATTTGTTCTAAAGATAGTCTATTCAGATTTGTTATGATCAAAAATATAATGAGGCAGGTAATTATTGTCTTCATCCATAAAATTACTTTCTAAAGCCAATCATTCTGCTTAATACAGGTTCTTCATTGATTTTTAGCTACCTGAAACTGAATCTAAAACCACTTCTCTCTACTTCCTCTTCTCTTTTTCATTTAAACATATGTAAATTTTGCAGTTAAAAATCATAAACCTAGTTACATTTAATGTTAATCTCTTCTTTCTTTTGTTGTTATTGCTATTTTCCATCTCTAGTCCTTTTCAAAACAGTGGAATGGATAGTATAGATGAGCTGAGATTGCTTTTTAAAAGGTTGGCAGTGGCATCTTCGTGCTAAATTCTAGTGTCCATTCTTGCTCTCCGAAACCATCTCCCTTGATTTTTGTAGCATTACACTTTTCTCCACTGCTCTCTGATCCTTGCTTTTTGTTGTTGTTGTTTTTTTATTTTATTTTTATTTTTTGGCTGTCTTTGCTGGTTTCTTTTCATGCCTCAAAGTATTTTCTAAAACTAAGGCCTTAATCCTCTGTTTCGGTGTGTTTTAGGGTTGCAGCTTCCTCTGAAGAGGGCTGCAAGTGACATAAAGGAATGAATGGTCCAGGTAGGTACACAGTTCATAAGAGAACAGATCTCTGTCCAACGGGGACAACACCACTGTTTGAGTTCAACTTACCATCATGTGGGGAAAAAAATGTTTAATGTGATCGGATCTTCTAGTGAGCCAAGATAAGTGTGGGAAGTCCAGATTTTTATGTGAAATATCTCAGATTTCGAATATCAGCGGCTAGTGGAAGTTTGGGTATACCTACATGAGAGGGGGTTTGGAGCAGTATTCTGGTTGGAACAGGGTTTATGTAGCTTGTACATTGCACAGCCTTTGGATTTGTTATCTACATTGTAATATGCACCACTTGCACTACTATTAAGAGTCTAGGGATTGCCCTAAAGCTGGATTTTCATAGCAAGTGCACATTCTGTAATTTGTATATATATTGTTGGGGAGTGCCCTGAAGGGAAAGGTTGATGGAGGGATTGGAGCAAATGCCTCCCAAGCCACCCTTTCCTGCCACAATGGTTAGAAACTAGTTATTTTTTAAACATTGAAGTCTAAATAAACATAACTATAGGTCTCTAGTATGTGGCCTCTGCTCTGAATCTTGGAGAGCTTATGTATTCTCATAGCTTCAAACATTTCTAAATAGAAGATAGAGAACTAAATTCTGGTTCCCTTTCAATAAATTTTTAGCTGGTGACTTGGACAAAATCACAATTCTTTGATCTTTAGTAGGCTGATATATGAATTGGAGACAGTTCTGTTTCCACTTCAGCTCAGGGAGTTTTCTAGTTCGAAAACTCATGATTTTATTATTTTAAATCTCTATTTCTTAACTGGCCTCACACTAGTTTGCATATTACATTTCCAGTCAAAAAAAATTTCACTCTTTTAGTGTTTCTTTGCTTAATTCATCCTTCTTCCCAATGTAGTTCGTTTCTTAGTTTCTTTGTCTTTAATCGTTTTCCTGATAATTCAGACTTGTGAAAAATTGTTGACACATGTCCATTCATCCTCCTGGCCCTTTTATTTCTCCTTATCAATATAGCTCATATCTTTCTAATTTCCTCCATTCCAAGAGTTCTTGAGGCTTGGGATCTCCATGACTACTTTAGGTTTCTCTGTCCCCCAGTCTGCGATGTCCCTTCCAGCCATATCCGGTCTATTTTAAACAAAACTCTGACCACTCTACTTCTATTTTCAAAAGCCCCAGTGGTTCTTACTTCCTGCCTGAAAAGTATGTTTCTTTTTCAGATTTTCAGAGACTATATAATACTTCCCTTTCCCTTACCCTATCCAACCATATTTCCCACTATGAAATAGTTATTACTACAAGTTAGGAAGGTATCTTATTACGAGTTACGCCTTTTGAGTTTATTTATTGCAATTTCCTCACCACTAAAATAGCTTCATTTTTTTATTCCTTTGGCAAAAATACCACACATTCTTAACAGCTGAGTTCCATACTTTCCAGGAATCTTCTCTGGTGACCTGAGCACACACCAACTTCTCCTTTCTTTGAATTTCTGTTACATCTAATGAGTGCTGAATAGCTTATCATCTGAAATCCTAGATGCTTCTAGAGCTGGAAAGTAGTAGAGATCAGCTAATCATCTGTGCGTTTTGTAAATGATAGAACATTTGTGATTTGCCCTCGATCATATTAGTTAACAGCAGAACCTAAATTAGATCTGTCAGTTAATTTCCCATATACAACTTGCCTGAGGTAGCATGAAAAGAACCTTAGAAAATACTTGAACTAATGAGTGTGGTTGTATTTTAATATAATGTTATCAAAAACAGACTGCAGTCCTGCTTTGGTGTGTGGGCTATAGACTGCTGATCCCTGTTCTAGAGTAGTGACTAACAACTGTCTCTGCTAATTTTTCTCTTTTGTGTTGGTTTTAAAACAATGAAACACATAAACCAGTGGTTCCCAGTCCCCAGGACACACACCTGTGGAACCTGGTGGCACAGCAGGAGGTGAGTAGCAGGTGAGCCAGTGAAGCTTCCTGTGTGTTTACAGCTGCCCCCATTGCTGGCGTTACTGCCTGAGCTCTGCCTCCTGTCGCATCAGCAATGACACTGGATTCTCATAGGACCACAAACCTTACTGTAAACTGTGCCTGTGAGGGATCTAGGTTGCTTGCTCCTTATAAGAATCTAATGCTTGATGATCCGTCACTCTCTCCTGTCACCCCCAGATGGGGACCATCTAGTTGCAGGAAAACGAACTCAGGGCTCCCACTGATTCTACATTATGGTGAGTTGTATAATTATTTCATATATTACAATGTAATAATAATAGAAATAAAGTGCACAGTAAATGTAATGAGCTTAAATCATCCGGAAACCACTCCCCTCAACCCCGGTCTGTGGAAAAATTGTCTTCCACTAAACCAGTCCCTGGTGCCAAAAAGGTTGGGGACTGCTGAAATAACAAAAATCCTCACTACTGCTTTTATTTAGAAGCATCATCAGACAAGAAAGGAAGTACAATTTATTTTTCTTGTCAGATACAAATTTTCCATGTTTATTTCAGCTTTGGAAGTCATATGATAATGTTTGAATTGAGAAACATTGCTCTTAGGTAATAAGAATGCATTTAGGTATAATCTATAAAGTAGACACATGTTATGCTTGAGTGAGGGGTGCATTTTTAGTGACAAGTATAACACTTGAAATCTAAAGAATTATTGTTTTTCTGTACTCCGTACTTGGAATGAAACAAAGGTTTACAGCAAGTTACTACGAGAGATAGAAATAGAACTAGGGAACAATTTGTTTCATCTACTCAAGTCTATTGAAGTATAATAATTAACTCCTGACCATTCTTGGCCTTTAAAGTTCTCAGGGCTCTCTTCATAGGAATTATACTGTTAACCCTGCTCTCCTGGGCAAATTCCAACCAATGTCATTATATTCTTAGTTTTACCTGAATTCTCCCCATAGAGTGTAATTATCTGAGCTGGATTCTTCCCAGGGCACTGGGCTTCAGCACAGCTACTGCTCTCCCTGTCTTTAGTCCTCGACTGTTGGATAATTTCATTTCTGCTCTTGAACAGTTAGCTACTATCCTGCATGAAGAATTGGCATTTTATGTTGAGTAGTGTACATTTGATTTCACTGTTTACCTTGTATAAGATTAAAACTAACCTTGGCAGGCCACTTTTGACCTTGGGCAGGTCAAAGATGTTAAGTGTGGTGAAATTATAGCAGAAGGGGTAAATATTTTCAAATAAAGATCATGGAATCAAAAACATAGAGACCTTTTAAGTTTTCGTGTCAAAAACCACTGTTTTATTCCACACTATTAAAATTAGCAGTTAAGTTTTTTTCATCTCCAGACTTTATACTCTTAAAAATTACTGGATTATATCTGTGAGTATTTGTTGTATTAGAACTTAGAACAGATTTACTATACTTTTTAAATTAATCTGTTTAAAATATTACTAAACTCATGTTAATGTAAATATATTATGGAAAATATATTTTTAAAAATCTTGAAAATAGTGGCCTTGTTTTACAGTTTTGCCAATCTCTTTAATGTCTGACTTAATAGACCACAGCTGTTTCTAGAATGTCTTGTGATACATTGTTTTACTTGAAGTATGTGAAGAATATCCTCACACATAGTATGTAATTGGAAAAAAATGGTTTAATAGCTTTTTTTAAAATTGTGGATATTTTTCTTTGATAATACACCAAAAGTTAACAAGTGGTAATTTCTGTAGGTTAATTGCTATGTGGAATCTGAAATCATATCAGTGAGCTTTTCATTGTTTTCATTCTTTGTTACATTGAAATCCGTCAGCCTGCCGTAATACCGGGTATGCATACATTTATTCACTTATTCATTGGAGTGTGTGTGTGTGTGTGGTGTGTGTGTGTGTATTTAACTTCTGTTTTTTTCCTTGCACTTTGAGTGAATCTTACCCATGCATGATTTTGTAATATCAAGTGTTGGTCATTTGGAAATTATTGGCTCTCTGAGTTATGCAGGCTTTCCAAATGTTGATACATTTCATTATATGATATCAAAAAGTATCATTTTTAAGTAACACCACTGATCTTAAAACAATCTTCAAGTCTTTATTGGTGGCAGATACAAGTTTTCCAAAATTCTGGTTTTTGTTTGAAAGGTCAAATTTTATCATTGGTGACAAGTACTGTCATTTTTTTCCCATGGGAAAGGCTTGTTCAGTCATTATTTTCAGAAAGTATCAGCCGAATAAGCCTGGTTTGTCAATCATTGTTTCAATTAAAAATGGCATTCCAAAACAGCTAATTCAGCTTTCAGCTTTAACAGGTGTGCAAATGCTTTCCTTCGAGACAGCCATCATATTTAAGTATGCAGTAGAACTACTTTATACATACTCAAAGGATAGTATTTAATACAATTAATAATTTTTGCTGCTTTATCAAGAACAAGTGAAGCTGAATTTTTATTTCTTTTTTAACTGCAGTTAGTACAGTTTAGAGACATTGAGGTGATTCGAAATAAGGCACCAGGAGTTTTCCCTGCTATTTGCATCAACAGTATAAATGTTCGCTCAGTGAAAATGGTGAATGAGGTCTTAGTTTTATTATGAAAATAGTTTTGACTTCGTTGACTCCCTGAAATGGTCTCTGGGATGCTCAGAGGGAGATCTGTGTGCCACACTTGAAAATTATAGTTACAAGCCTTGCAGAAGACAGTGTTTAATGTTCCCCTTTTCTTACAGTTATTAAAATGTAATAACCATTCTTTTTATTTTTTACAGACAGGGTCTCACTCTCACCCAGGCTGGCGTATAGTGGCATAATCACAGCTTACTGCAGCCTGGAGCTCCTGGGCTCAAGCTCTCCTCTTGCCTTAGCTTCCCAAAGTGCTGAGATTACAGGCGTGAGCCACAGTGCCCAGACCATAACAGTCCTTTTGTTTTATTTCATTTACTTTGGTATTCTCTGAGACTATTATTCTGAAACTTTGCTCATTTTTCTAGGCCTTTATCCTCAATTTTATTATTTTGTTCAAGGGCTGACATGACTATATTAATAATTGTCCTTAGATGAGCCTTTACAAGTTAAGTGGTAGATAAAAAAGGAAGAGACTGAAAAAGTGTTTAAGAAAACATGTACTAGAAACCTACATGGCCACTGAAATATTTAAAAGAAACTAATTGAAGTTAACTTTTCAATTTTTAACAGTGATTGAAAATCAACTGCTTTGTCTGCCCAAATCATTCTAAGTCTATTCTGTTATTTGAGGAAGTCATTTGACTGTCTCTCTCTCAGTTCTCTGACTAGCGGATATTGCTATAAATTTGGTATGTATGTCCAGAAATTGAAGTAGGCCTCCGTGGAAAGAAATACAATTCTTTACTTAAACTCTGTAACAATAGTTTATTTGTGGCTTGGATCTAAAGACAAATATTAGCCAATCCAGTCTATATCCCCTTCCCCATGCGTTCATTGTGTTTGTAGAAATGGTATATATCTAAGTATCAAACCAATTGTATTTATCAAAGACAAAAATATTCTGGTTCAAATTATAGATAACAATAAGATTCCAATCAAAACAAAGAGGTAAATAAATATCTGGTCATGATTGTTTTGTTTATACGGCAAATGTCGATATTGCTTAGTGGCACTGATTTATGATTTATGGTCACACATGTACCCACTGTGTCTACTTCACTGCTCCTGGTTGGCTTTCTTATAGTACCATTCTTCCATGTGGTGGAATGGCAAGTAAATGAACCAGTTTATACCTGCAGAGCAAGAACCATCATTCAGCTGTTGACACTGATTTTAGAACCTTGCTCAGCTGATGGGTGCATGATATGGAGAAGTTTTATTTGACTGTCTTTCAAACAAT
This sequence comes from Chlorocebus sabaeus, assembly GCF_047675955.1. Classification (NCBI taxonomy): domain Eukaryota; kingdom Metazoa; phylum Chordata; class Mammalia; order Primates; family Cercopithecidae; genus Chlorocebus; species Chlorocebus sabaeus. Next base: position 68,686,662 of record NC_132918.1, read on the forward strand.
CCAGACAGACCTGTTAACTCATTTTTAGATTTTCTTTAAACTAGATGCTATCATTAAACATTAATTCAGCAAGAGATTAAGCAAATCTCAACTGATGATTGATGGAAAATTGACACATTTTCTCAGTATGTTCATAGGAATTATCTTGTTTAATAATTTAAAGGTATTATAGACTTTATAATACAAAAAAGCAACAGACAAGCTGATATTTTTCGTACCATATTATTTATAATTCAAATAAATGTAAAGAGTGTGCTCCTTGGAGATGTTTTGGATGGAAATGGTGCCCACATTTGATGACTTTCTGCCTCCCTTTCCATTTTGTCTTTCCATCTGTCTTTTTTTTTTAAAGAAAATACTGTTGCAGTTTCATAGCTGTGAGTGTCTTCTCTTTCTGAGGGTATTAATTAATACATTTTTCCTCCCTCTGTATAGTCTTTCTTCAAGTTGCTTTTTTCTGACTCTGAGGTCTAGTAATCTTTGGTTGGTTGAGTGTATTTAATTATGGACCAGGTTACTTGAATCTCCTAAGGCATTATTACTTATTTATATACTTTCCAACTTCCAAAGTGTATTGCTTTTACCTCTTCTCCCTGTACCTCCATAATGATGTATTTATGCCGTTTTAGAAAATTTGCTGTATCATTTAAATAGGACTTTGGAAGGTAGCAGATGTCAGTGTGTGTTTTTTTCTCATCTTTTCTGGAAATAATTTGCTTATTTAAATGAAAGCATCTAGACAGTAGTTATTGAAACCATGAGTTAAGTTCAGCAAGTACTAAAGTCAATATGATAGCTTAAGAAAATGTTTTAGCAGTTATATTTTTATATTGATATAGATCCCATTAAACAGTCATATGGATTCAGGAGTGTTAGTTATGAATTATCGCATGTATATTTAAATTAAAATATTATAGGGTTTTAAAATTAAATTATGAATTATTTAAGAATAAGCCCATTTTTATTTACTTAATGAGTTAGGTAGTTTTGATTAGGTAAATGTAAATAGAAGTGAACATCTTAATGCCCTACAACGTAAGCAGTAATTCACAGTTTGTAAAGATTTATAGGAGGACAAAATCAGTTTGATTTTGAATATGCTTAAATTGTGCATGCTTATACATTTCTCCCAACTTACCAAGTGGCACTTTCTAGCAAAACAGGTTTCAAGAATCGTAGCCTTACGTATTTACCAACTCCCCCCAAATACTGTAGTAATAAGTGGCTTTGGCTTGAATAGTGGAATGTCCACAAGTGTTAGAATCAGCTATACCTGGCTTTAGATCTTAGCCCCGTTACCTTTTAACCATGTCTAAGAAGGACAAAATGCAAAATTTTACTAATACCCTTACTTTGGAATTATTGTCAGGATTAAGTGAGATGAAATATGTGTAGTAACTAGAGCAATGTCAGACATTCAGATATTAGTTTCCTTCTCTTATAAGCCCCTATGTAGTTTTTATTTCTTCAGGATGACAGACATGAGTTCTCCCATATTTTCTTGTTGCCTGTGCTTTATTCATATTACCATGATTATCTTTCAGTGTGAAGAATCCATTACATACTATAGTGAATTAACAATAAAATTCAAGATGAATTTACACAAAAAGGAGGATATTATTTTTACACAAATAAATATTAAGGTAATGAAAACAGTTTTGCTATCATTGGTAATCATTATAAAATTGTTTACCGTGTCTTGTAATTTTAAAAGTTTAGTTTTTGTCATTTAAAGATAGGTATTCTTACTAGACACTTGACATCTGTTAGTCTCAAAATTTGCTATGATTTGGATCACTCACAAGATTAGCTGAGTGTATTATTAGTCAGGGTTCTCCAGAGGAATAGAACCAATAAGACATATATACAAAAGAGAATGTATTAGGGAGAACTGGTTCATGCTGTTACCTAGTGAAGCCCCGCCATAGGCCATCTGCAAGCTGGAGAATGATAGAAGCCAGTAGCATGGCTCTGTCCTAAGTCCGGAAGCCTCAAAACTGGGTAAGCTGACAGTGCAGCTACCTCAGTCTGAGGCTGAAGACCTGAAAGACCCCAAGAGGCTGCTGGTGCAAGTCCCACAGTCCGAAGGCTGAAGAACCTAGAGTCTGATGTCCAAGCACAAGTGGAGGAAAAGATGTACTGTTTCCAGAAGAGAGAGAGAGGAAGTAAAAAGAAGAACAAGCAAACTGAATATCCTCCTCCTGTCTGCTTTCTGTGCACACAGCCAGTTGGCATGGGCAACTGTTCTAGTTCTTGGCCACTTTGTTCTAGACCCTGCCGACTTTGAGGGCAGGTCTTCATCTCTCAGTCCACTGACTCACAGGGGTGCCTTGTCTCGAACTCCAGGCCTCAACTGGAGTTGTCCTCTTCTCTGGAAACATCCTCACAGACACTCCCGGAAACAGTACTTCAGCAGCCACCTAAACATCCCTCAATCCAGTCAAGTTTACACCTGATATTAACCATAACACTGAGGGTAGTGAACATAGTTCACATAACATAGTTATAATAGCTTAGGTGCTAGATATTTCAAATACCTCGTTCATTCATTGGCAACTACATCATCAGCCGGGGCTGGGGCTATAATGGTGAAGAAATGTATCTTTCTTCAGTTATTTATTGCAGCATAACAAATTACTCCAAAGTGTATTGGCCTAAACCTTTATTATCTCATAGTTTTGTTGGGTAGGAATTCAGGCACAGGCTGTTCTGGCTTGGGGTCTCATGAGGTTATCATCAAGATGTCTCCTGATGTCTTTCACATTGTATACTGTATGTCAGAGCATCATGTGCATCTTGAAGATATATATAATTTTCGTCAATATTACCTCAAAGCTGGGGGAAAGGGATGTCTGCTCAGTAGAGTCTTTAGTCATTTGAAGGCTTGACTGGGGCTGGAGGAATTATTTTCAAGTTAGCTCAGTCATGTGCCTGCCAAGTTGATGCTGGTTGTTGGCAGGAGGTCTCATTTCTTCCCTGTATAGATCTCTCCACAGGTTACTTGGCTGCCCTCGTGACATGGTGGTTGGCTTCCACCAGAGCAAACAGTCTAGAGGAAGGTGGAGGAAGATGGAGAGGAAGAGAAAAGGAAAGGAGGAGGGGAAGTTATAAAAGCTATCTAAAAAGAATACTCTCAAAAGTCACATAGTGTCATTTCTGTCACATTCTTTCTATCAGAAGGAAATCACTAAGGCCCATGTTCAACAGACCGAGATTAGACTCTGCTTTTTGAAGGGAGAGATATCAAAGAATTCATGGATATATTTAAAAATCACCACAATATAACACCTTTCCTTTCCAGATACTTTCACAGGTAACTTGAGACTACAGTTACATTGGTAACTATTATTGTCTAACACTGAATTAGAGTTACCAATTAAGTACCAAAATGCAATGAGAAGGTGATATGTAAAAGCAGTATGTACAAAAGGCATGCCTTTTTTTTTTTTTTTTTACAAGAATGCTGCTAATTTGGGGTATTTTGAGTTGGATGTTTTACCGTCTTTTCAAATTCAGAAGATTTATAATCAGACTCACTAAACACATCCCCAAACCCTCTAATTTCTTGTTTGTTATTGTTACATGTTTAGACTGAAATAGAGAGGGAAAGGATATTACCAGGTTTACTTCAGTATGGAAAAGCTATTGGAGAAGAATGGGGAATGAAAAGGAAAGAGACGAGATTCTTTGGACAAGACAGAAGGAAGAAGTTGAAGGATTCAAGTTAAAGGATAACCTTGAGCCGGGCATTGTGGCTTATACCTGTAACGTCAAGGACTTGGGAGATTGAGGCAGGAGGATCAGTTGAGCCCTGGAGTTCAAGACCATCCTGGGCAATAAAACAAGGCACCCCTGTCTCTATAAAAGTACATGCATACATGCATACTCATACACATAAAAGATAACATCAGTCGATGCATGAGTGTGAAAGCAGAGCTGTGTGAAACATCAGTAAGGATAAGATAATAAGGATGTCATTATTCCTAGACTGTGTAGCATGATTCTTAATAGGAGAGCGTGTAACTCTCTACCATAGGTGGTTAATAAGATATGAAGAACCATTAGTGTAATCAGAGAGATTTGGGTTGCCAGTGGCTCCTTGTACAACCTTGGTCAGTTGCTTACATTCTCTGTACTTTGGTTTCTTAATCTGGGAAAAAAAATGAATTGAACTAAATCATTTCCAGTGCTAACATGTTATGGCTTTGGAAAGGAACTTAGATATAGTTGAAGCAATTTTAATTTATCTAGTTTTTAGTTTTTATTTAAATTTTTTTTTTTTTAATCATGGGTACGTAATAGGTGTATATATTTATGGGATGCAGGAGATATTTTGACACAGGCATACACTGTGTAGTAATCACATCAGGATAAATGTGGTATCCATCCCTTCAAACATTTATCCTTTGTGTTACAAACAGTCCAGTTATACTCCTTGATATGCTTTGGATCTGTGTCTCCACCAAATCTCATGTTGAATTGTAATCCCCAGTGCTGGAGGTGGGGCCTGGTGGGAGGCGATTGGATCGTGGGGAGTGGTTTCTTGTGAATGGTTTAGTACCATGATAGTGAGTACTATCTTGTGAATGGTTTAGTCTTCATGATAGTGAGTGGGTTCTTGCCAGATCTGGTTGTTTAAAAGTATGTAGCATCTCCCTCCTGTCTTACTCCTACCATGTGAGATACCTCCTGCCCCTTTGCCTTCTGCCATGATTGGAAGCCTCCTGAGGCCTCCCCAAAAGAAGAAGCTGCTACGCTCCCTGTGTAGCCTGCAGAACCGTGAGCTAATTAAACCTCTTTTCTTTATAAATTACCCAGCCTTGGGTATTTATAGCATTGTGAGAACAGACTAATACATGAGATATTTTGATACAGGTATACAATGCATAATAATCACAGGGTAAATGTATTCATTCCCACAAACGTTTAGATTTGTGTTACAAACAATCCAGTTATACTCCTTTAGTTATTTTTACATGTGCAAGTAAATTATTATTGACTATAACCTACCCTGATTGCTATAAAATACTAGATTCCTTTATTTTTTAATCCATTAACCATCCCCACATTTCCCCATTTGTCCCCTACCCTTCCCAGCCTGTGGTAACCATCCTTCTGCATTCTCTGTCCCTGAGTTCATTTGTTTTGTTGATCTTTTGTATTGTTTCTTTTGTTTTGATTTCATTTATTTCTGCTCTGATCTTTATAATTTCTTCTGAATTTGGGCTTGGTTTGCTCCTGCTTTCATAGTTAAGATGCATCCTTGGGTTACTTATTTGAGTTTTTTGTTTTTTTCTTTTTTGACGTAGGCAAAAACGTACTGCTCTTGGTGTATCCCATAGGTTTTGCTGTGTTGTGTTTTCATTATCATTTGTTTCAAGAAAGTTTTCAACTTTGTTCTTAATTTCTTCATTGACCCACTGGTCATTCAGGAGTATATTGTTTAATTTCCATGTGTTTATATAGTTTTGAAAATTCCACATTACTGATTTCTAGTTTTACTCCATCGTCATCAGAGGAGATATCTGATATTATTTCTTTGTTGGTGGGGAATGTTTCGAGAATTGTTTTTTGGCCTTACATATGTTCTATCCTTGAGAATGATTCATGTGCTGAGGAGTACACAGCGTATTCTGCAGCCGTTGGGTGAAACGTTCTGTAAATATCTAGTAGATCCATTTGGCCTACAGTGCAGATTAAGTCTGATATTTCTTTGTTGATTTTCTGTCTGGGTGATCTGTTACATCATCTTGCTGAATTGACCCTTTTATTGTTATATAGTGACCTTCTTTGTTTTTTCTTACAGTTTTTGTCTTGAAATCTATTTTGTCTGATTATAGCTACTCCTGCTGTTTTTTGGTTTCCATTTGCATGGAATATTTTTTTCTATCCTTTTATTTTCAGTCTCTGTGTGTCTTTGTAGGTAAAGTATGTTTCTTGTAGGCAACGGATCGTTGGGTGGTGGTGTTTTTTTTTCTGACGGAGTCTCGCTCTGTCGCCACGCTGGAGTGCAGTGGTACAATCTCAGCTCACTGCAACCTCCACTTCCTGGGTTCAAGTGATTCTCCTGCCTCAGCCTCCTGAGTAGCTGGGACTACAGGCACATACCACTACGCCCAGCTAATTTTTGTATTTTTAGTAGAGTCGGGGTTTCACCATGTTGGCCAGGATGGTCTCCATCTCTTGCCCTTGTGATCCACCCACCTTGGCCTCCCAAAGTGCTGGGATTACAGGTGTGAGCCACTGTGCCCAGCCTGTCTTGTTTTTTTAATCCTTGCATCCACTCTGTGTCTCTTGATTGGAGAGTTTAGTCCACTTACATTCAGTGTTGTTACTGATAAGTAAGGATTTGCTCCTGCCATTTCGTTACTTGTTTTCTGGTTGTTTTGTGGTCTTCTCTTCCTTCTTTCCTGCCTTCCTGCCTTCCTTTTAGTGAAGGCGATTTTCTCTGGTGGTATGTTTTAATTTCTTGCTGTTAATTTTTTGTGTATCTGTGGTATGTTTTCTGATTTGAGGTTACCATGAGGCTTGTAAATAATGTAACCATTATTTTAAACTGGTGACAGCTTAACGCTGATTGTATAAACAAACAAGCAAAAAGAAAACTAATAACTCTAACTTGGTCTCCTGGCTTTTTAACTTTTAGTTGTATTTATTTCTGTCTTATTGTACTGTCTATGCCTTGAAAAGTTGCTGTAGTTACTCTTTTTTTTTTTTTTTCTTTTGATACAGTGTATTACTTTGTCACCCAGGCTGGAGTGCAGTGGCACAATTACAGCTCACTGTGGCCTTGATTTCCTGGTTTAAAGTGATCCTCCCACCTCAGCCTCCTGAGTAGCTGGGACCAAAGGTGCACACCACCATGCCTGGCTAATTTTTATATTTTTTTGTAGGTACGTGATTTCATTTTTTTGTAGGTACCACCATGCCTGGCTAATTTTTATATTTTTTTGTAGGTCCAGGCTGGTCTCATACTCCTGGGCTCAAGTGATCCTCTCACCTCCACCTCCTAAAGTGTTGGGATTACAGGTGTGAGCCACTGTGGCCAGCCGTAGTTATTATTTTTGTTGTTTTTATCTTTCTACTAAAGACATGAGTAGTTACACCACAATTAGTGTTATAATATTCTTTGTTTTTCTGTGTACTTATTATTATCAGTGAGTTTTGTATCTTCAGATCATTTCTTCTTGCTCATTAATACCCTTTTCTTTCAGATTGAAGAATTCCTTTAGCATTTGTTGTAGGACAGGTCTGGTGTTGATGAAATCCCTCAGCTTTTGTTTGGGAAAGTCTTTATTTCTTCTTCATGTTTGAAGGATATTTTAACCAGATATGCTTTTCTGGGTAGAAGTTTTTTTCCTTCAGCACTTTAAATATGTCATGCCACTCTATGCTGGTCTGTGAAACTTCCACTGAAAAGTCTTCTGCCAGATGTATTGGAGCTCCATTGTATGTGACTTGTTTGTTTTCTCTCACTCTTTTTAGGATCCTTTCTTTATTCTTGCCCTTTGGGAGTTTGATTATTACAAGCCTTGAGGTGGTCTTCTTTGGGTTAAATCTGCTTGGTGTTCTATAAACTTCTTGTACTTGAATATTGATAGTCTTTTTCTCTAGGCTTGGGAAGTTCTTTGTTATTAGCCCTTTGAATAAGCTTTTTACCTCTACCTGTCTCTCTTTATGGGCAGTAGTTCTTAGGTTTGCCCTTTTAAGGCTATTTTCTCGATCTTGTGTTAGAAAATTTTGGTGCAGCTGAGCTGGCATCAAAACCACAAGACAAAGTTCTTCCCACTCTTCCCCTCCCCTTCCCCAGGCAGAGGAGTTTGTCCCCATTCCATTACCACCACAGGCCACGGGGAGTACTGCTAGGCTACCTTTGATGTTCATGCCGATTTTCTAGGTGTGCTTCCCTTTTTTTTTTTTTTTTTTTTTTGTCATTTGTCTCCTCTAACTGAAAATTTTCAAATAGCCTGTCTTCAAGCTCACTAAATCTTGCTTTTGTTTGGCGAATTCTATTATGAGACTGATACATTCTTCAGTATGTCAGTTGTATTTTTCAACTACAGAATTTCTGCTGGATGCTTTTTAATTATTTCAGTCTCTTTGATGTATGTGATAGGATTCTGAATTCCTTCTGTATTATCTTGAGTTTATTCAAAACAGCACTTTTGGCCGGGCGCGGTGGCTCAAGCCTGTAATCCCAGCACTTTGGGAGGCCGAGACGGGCGGATCACGAGGTCAGGAGATCGAGACCATCCTGGCTAACCCGGTGAAACCCCGTCTCTACTAAAAAAATACAAAAAACTAGCCGGGCGAGGTGGCGGGCGCCTGTAGTCCCAGCTACTCGGGAGGCTGAGGCAGGACCGGGAGGCGGAGCTTGCAGTGAGCAGAGATCCGGCCACTGCACTCCAGCCTGGGCGACAGAGCGAGACTCCGTCTCAAAAAAAAAAAAAAAAAAAAACACAGCACTTTTAAATTCTTTTGTATGAATCGTTATGTAACTCTGCCTCTCCAAGATTGGTCTCTGGTGCCTCATTTAGTTCATTTGGTAAGGTCGTTTTTCTGGATGGTCTTAGTGCTTGTGGATGCTCATTGGTTTCTGGGCATTGAAGAGTTAAGTATTTTTTGCAGTCTTTGCAGTATTTGGTTGTTTTTAACCGTCATTTATGGGAAGGCTTTCCAGGTGTTTGTTGGAACTTGAGTGTTGTCATCTCATAGTCCCTGCAACTGTATTTCCATTAGAGGGTATCACCTAAGCTCAGTAATGCTGTGGTTCTTGCAGACGTGTGGAGGTACCATCTTGGTGGTCTTTGTTAAGATCTGAAGGAATTCTCTGGATTACCTGGCAGAGACTCTTGTTCTCTTCTTTTACTTTCTCCCAAACAAATGGAGCACATTTTGTCTGTGCTGAGCTACCCTGGAGCTGGTGGAGAGGTGACACAAGCATCCTTGTGGCTGCCACCACTGGAAATGCACTGGCTCAGACCTAAAGCCAGCGCAGCACTGAGTCTTATCCTGGGTCCCCTTTAACTACTGACTGGCTACTGCTTGTGTTTGCTCAAGGTCCTAGAGCTTTACCGTCGGCAGTTGGCAAAACCAGCCAGGCTTCTGGGTGATGCCTTCCCTTAGGTCCTGTATGGGTCTCTGGACATCTCTGGATGCCATCCAAGAGCTAAGGCTTGGAGGTGGAAACCTTAAAAATTTACCCGGTTCTCTGTGCTATTGCACCTGAGCTGCCAGCAAACCTACAAGGCAAACCACAAGACAAAGTCCTTCCCGCTCTTCCCTCCCTTACCCCAGGCAGAGGAGTCTCTCCCTGGTCCATTGTCACCACAGGCCCACAGGGAGTGCTGCTAGGCTACCTCCAATGTCCACCTATGGCCAAGGGCTCTTCACTCAGCTTGTGGTGAGTGCTGCCACACCGGAGATTTCCCCTGTAGGGCAGTGGTCTCCCCTCTGCCCCAGGAAAGGTCCAGAAATGCTGTCCAAGAGCCAAGGCCTAGAATTGGGTACCTTAGGAACCCACGTGGTGCTCTTCCCCATTGTGGACAGGCACAAGACAGAGTACCCTTACTCTTTCTTCTACTTTGCTCAGGCAGAAGGAGTCTCTCCCATAGCCACCACAGCTGGGAATGTGCTGGGTCATACCTAATGCCAGCACGTCTCAGAGTCTCACTCAAGGCCCACGGCATGTACTACCTCGGCTACTTCTGCTGATCGTTTAGGGCCTAAGCACTCTCTAAGTCAGCAGGTGATGAATCCTGTCAGGACTGGGTCCTTCTCTTCAAGGCGGTGGGTTCACTTCTGGCCCAGGGTATGTCTACAAATGTCATCCAGGGAACTAGGGCCTGGAATGGGGACCTCAGGACTCTCTCTGGTGCCCTGTCCTTCTGTGCCTGAGCTGGTATCCAAGGTATAAGTCAAAGTCCTCTTTACTGTTTCCTTTCCTCTTCTCAAGAAGAAGGAAAGGGCCACTTTTGTTGCTGTGAGCTACGCTGCCTGGAGTTGGGTAAGCATGGTGCATACACTCACTCACTTAGCCTCCACGGCTGGTGTGTCACTAAGTCATGTGCCCCCCAAGTCTGCTGGCTCTGAGCCCAGCACGGCACTAGGACTTGCCTCGGAATTGTTGTCCTTATGGCCTAGACAGTGTTTCAAGTTAATTTAGAACCCCATAATCACGTTAGCCTCTGGGGGTGGAGCTTGTGAAAGTTCCAGGCTGCTGGTATGGGCAATTCCCCTGTGGCTAGTGCTGGTCTCAGTGCCCACTTCATGGGCATCCTGGGCACCTGAGTTCTGCCCAACTTTGCCTTTTTCTGTGACAGGGCATCAGTGAGTTCCAATGCAAAGCCCACAGTTGGTGTGCTTTCTGTCCCCCAAGTGCACAGATTCTCTCCCCGCACCATGCAGTCTCTGCTGGTGGATGGGTGGGTGTATTAGTCTGTTTTCACACTGCTGATAACAACATACCTGAGACCGGAAAAGGGGTTAATGGGACTTACAGTTCCACATGGCTGGGAAGCCTCACAATCAGTGGTGGAAGGCAAGGAGGAGTAAGTCACATCTTAACATGGATGGCAGCAGGCAGAGAGAGCTTGTGCAGGGAAACTCCTCATTGTAAAACCATCAGATCTCATGAGACTTACTCACTATCATGAGAAAACACGAGAAAGACCTGCCCCCGTGACTCAATTACCTCCTACTGGGTCCCTCCCACTACACGTGGGAATTCAAGAAGAGAGTTGGGTGGGGACACAGCCAAACCGTGTCAGGAGGGGTGATGTCTGCAATTGAAGACCTTCTTTCCTACCCTTTTCAGTGCCTCTTTCAGCAAAACGAAGTTAAAACCAGGTACCGTGATCACTCACCTGATTTTTAGTTCTTACGAAGATGCTTTTTTGTGTAGTTAGTTGTTAAATTTGGTGTTCCTGTAGGGAGGACAATCAGCGTGGAGTCTTCTATTTGGCCATCTTGTTCTGACTTCCTCTTATCTAGGTTTTAAAAAACAAGTTTCCTCCCTACTTTTTGATTCTAATAGATAATTCCAAGCTTCTCTAGTGTGTTTAATGGTTTTTTTTTTTTTAAAGTATTTATTTATGACAGGGGTTTTAAAAAATTTAATTATTAATGAATGAATGACAGGGTCTTACTCTGTCACCCAGGCTGGAGTGCAGTGGTGTGATTACAACTTACTGCAGCCTCAGCCTCCCAGACTCAAGTGATTCTTCCACCTCAGCTTCCTGAGTAGCTGGGACTACCAGCAACACAGGTAACTATTCATTAAATGGAAGCCAGTAGCAAATCAGATTATACAATAAGCACTAAAGTTGCTATTTAATCAATTTATATTTTAAGAAATATATTCATCAATAGGTTATAACTTGAAAGTATTTATTAGAGAAACAATGTATTAGTCCATTTTCACACTACTGATAAAGACATACCCAAGACTGGGTAATTTATAAAGAAAAAGAGGTTTAATGAACTCAGCAGTTCCACATGGCTGGGGAAACCTCACAATCATGGCAGATGACAAAAGACACGTCTTACATGGCGGCAGGCAAGAGAGAAAATGAGAACCAAGTGAAAGTGGAAACCCCTTATAAAAACATCAGATCTGGTGAGACTTATTCACTACCACGAGAACAGTATGGGGGTAACTGCCCCCATGATTCAGGTACCTCCCACCAGGTCCCTTCCACAACATGTGGGAATTATGGGAGTTAGCATTCAAGATGAAATTTGGGTGGGGACACAGCCAAGCCATATCAAACACTTCCCAACATTTACAGGCAAGAAAGAGTTAAAATTGGAAATATATCTGTGTAAATAACAATCTGCCTATACATTGTCTTATAAATTAATTTCTCTTTACGTAATTTTGAGTATTATTTTAAGATTATATCTTTTCCAGTGTTCCTGTTGTCAAAAAATGTTTTCATGAGAAAGGAGAATGTTGGGTGTTTAAGAAGCCAGTGCACATTAAATTGAGAGGAATTAAGAGTCTTTTACTTTTACTTTATAGGCAGTAAAGTATTTACAAACCATGACTGCTTATTTAAAACTGTAAGCCAAATTTGTATTGTAATTAATCCAAATTGATCATGTTAAGTGAAATTGGTTGAAATCTGGTTTTATAAACTTTTTGATTTTATAAAATAGAAAAGAATTGTGTTTATTTATTTATTAATTTATCCATTACTCTCTTGCTGATGATCTCTTTGGTCTGAAATGGACCTGACTGTTCTTCTAAAACTTAACATTCTTAGTTAACAGTTATAGATGAACAAAATCTCCTTTAATGTTTTAACTTCTACCTCTGTGAAAATGTTGTGTGTATTAGCTTCAGTAATACACTATGTTTTGTTTTCATTTTATAGTTTATATAGTGTTGATCGTGTGTCAGACACTATGCTGATTTCTTTTATTTGTAGTAACAAATTTAATTCTTACAACAATCCTGTGATCAAAAGCTATCTTTCTCAACCAGACGCGGTGGCTCACGCCTGTAATCCTGGCATTTTGGTAGGCTGAGGTTGGCGGATCATTTGAGGTCAGGAGTTTGAGACCAGCCTGACCAGCACTGTGAAACCCCATCTCTACTAAAAATACAAAAAAATTAGCTGGATGTGGTGGTGAGGGCCTATAGTCCCAGCTACTTGGGAGACTGAGTCAGGAGACTTGCTTGAACCTGGGAGGCGGAGGTTGCAGTGAGTGGAGATCGCACCACTGCACTCCAGTCTGGGCAACAGAGCAAGAGTCTATGTCAAAAAAACAAACAAACAAGAAAAACAAAAAAAACAACTATCCTCTTGTTTACAGATTGTTCTTCTCTGGCAGCAAGGCTGATAACTGGGTCATGGAACATAGCTGAGATCCCTAAGATCTGGCTAGCATTGGTAGTTTTTGCCCAGTGGTGGGCTCAGAGAGTAGTTTTCTTTCAAGAAGGAGACTTGTCACACACCCACTGCAGCCACCGTATGTGAAAGTCTTCTTCCCAGGGGAAAGCCAGGCTTGGCTTGAGTGATTACAGTGCCCAGTGTAAAGGTACCCGTGTAGAAAGCTGGGGGTTGTCATAGCCATCTTTCTCCCCTTGGTTTCTCACATTCAGTCGCAAGTACTACTGTTCTTTCAACAGTGTTTCACTTTATTAGTCCCTTCTTCCCTGCGTCTGTTGAAGGAGTTCAAGTTGTTATCTCAACTGGATGTGCTTAAGCAGTAGCCCCTGCTCTTCATTCCTCTTATATATTATTCCACTCTAATTCTTTGCAAGTTGTAGGCTTGAATAGCCTTTTTCTTTCTTAGTAATGACTTTATTAAGATATTATTCACATGCCATACAATTCATTCAAATTGAACAATTCAGTTGGTATGTGCACAGAGATGTGCAACCCTCATTCTAGAAAGAAATCCTGTATTTTTTCATAGCAGTCATTCCCATTCCTCTATACTTCCAGCCCTAGACGTCTGCTAATCTACTTTGCCTCTATAGTTTTGTCTGTTCTGGACATTTCATATAAAAATAGAATCATCTTTTAGTTAACATAATGTCTTAAAGTTTCACTGTACAGAAAGGTTACATGTTCAGCCTTGGTTCAGCCAAGGGCTTGTAGCACAGAACATCCCTCTGGTTATTCCTCAGAAGGTGCGGCCTTGGACGTGTGTATAGTCTGGACTACTAGGAATTATTGTGGCTTTAGCTGGACTCTTTGATTAATCCATCCCCACATCCCCCATCTCTCATTAAGCTTTTGACTAGTCTGTGTCTATTGGTATACTCAGCTGTTAGCCTCCACTAATTCGTAACAGTATTAGTTTCCTAGGGCTACTGTAACAAATTACCATGATCTGGGTGGCTTAAAACAGCAGAAGTTAGTGCCTCACAGTTCTGAGAACTGGAAGTCTAAAATCAAGTTGTCTGCAGGGCCATTCTCCTTCTGAAACTTTTAGGAAAGAATCTTACCTGCCTGGTCTGGTGTTTGCCAGCAACCATTGGCCATTTCTTGGCTTGTATCTGCATCGCTTCAACCTCTGCCTTTGTATTTACGCAGCGTTTCTTCTCATGTGTCTGTGTCTTTACGTGGTGTTCACCTCTATATGTGTATGCCCAAATTTTCCTCCTCTTACAGGGATATCAGTCACACTGGATTAGGGTCCACTCTGATTAATTTACAGATTTGGGAGGGGGGTTAGGACTTCAGCTTTTTTGGGAGGGGCGGGCACAGTTCAGTCCGTAAAGAGCTTGTTCTTCACCAGCTGTGCCACTTGGATCCCTGCAGAGCAGGACCTGTGTGTATACTTGTTTGTGAAGACAATAGAAACAGATGTTGCCATCCAACACACTGGATCTAGTAGGGGGTGTCAGAAGTGGCAAAACAGGCATTGCCTGGCTGCCACTACTACCTACTTGGTACAGGTCTTCTGTAGCATGGAGCTTTGGGAAGCAGTATCTGCTGATGTTCACTAGCTGCTAAATCTGCCAGGAATAGTTCTTCTACTCCAGGGATCTACAGGAGATGAGAGCTGCTACTCAACTGATGAGCCCACTAGAGTAGCTCTTCCGTAACACAGAGTTGTGGGGAATGGGGGTGGGCTGTATCTCGAATGCCATGGCTTCCCACTATTATTACTGAATTTCGGATGATTTTGTTGAATGAATGGTTTACAATTTGTTGTAAGCCCTCTGATCAATCTCCAGAGACTGAATTATTGTCTTTGCTAATTTTTGCTAGTTTAATAAGTGTTGGAGAGAAGAGATTCCTCCAAGCTCTTTGTACTCCTATTCTAGAAGTCTAACCCCTTGAATAGTTTTTAAAAGCACCACTTTCCAGTGTAGAGATTGGGATGACATATAATTATTCAGGTAATTTATGCCGTAAGAGAATGATTCACATTAGTGTCAATGTTATTTTTCAACATACTCAACTGTTGTGAAGGTTTTTTTTTGTTTTTTGTTTTTTTGGTTTTTTTTTGAGACGGAGTCTCGCTTTGTCGCCCAGGCTGGAGTGCAGTGGCTGTTGTAAAGTTTTATAATCCTTTGTCATAAAGATAGAAATTATTTTAAAGTTTAATAACCTGCTTTTTGTACCTATACACAAAACATAGAAGAAAAAAAGTGGTTAGAGAAGAATGTTAATAACCTTTCATTCAATGAGTGAAATTATTCTTGAAATATTTAGTAAGTTATATAACCAAAGTCTTCCTTTAGCTGGAAGCTGGAATTTTTCATAGTGAACTTAATAGTGCATCTCTTTCATGGGTATTTATTTGATGTAAATGTCACCATCTGGGCTGCAAATTTTCTCTTATTCAGTTAGTTGAAAGGGTCAGTAGGATACCTTTAAAACTTTTAAAAACTCTAAATATATTTAGCGCCTGCACTTAATAATTAGTATCTAAGCTGAGTTCAGGATGTCTAAAACTGGAAGCTATGAGAAATTTGTTTTTTCCTCCCACATACTGCTTTTCAGACAGAATCCCCATGTGACTTCATTAATGATGAGAAATAATCACAAAGTATTTAAAAAATTATTTCCTGTAAAACGTTGTAGTCTATATCTTATTTTATAAGATGGTAACTATCTCTGTATATGTTCATTTATTTTAATAATGCTTTTATTATTTTACAGATGGTTTGAACCTTATATTTTGTTTAGTGAAATAATTGAGTCCAGAGAGTATGTCCCTTTGTAAGCGTTACAGTCTGAGGTTACATATATAACTCTAAAGGCAAAAACAAAAACCATAACACTCCCGAAAATCCCTGAAGCAGTGTGTAGTACTTTTTCAGAAAGCTTTCGTAAATACAATGTATTTTCTCTGTAATTTAATATTATCATTATTTTGTCTAGCATTAATTTGGTACCTATAACAAGTAATTGATTTTAGCCTTAACTTAGCTGTAGAGTCCTAAGGATTATATATTTATATTTTTGCTATTAGACAAGCATTTTCTTGTCTCCTTTCATAACATATGTGCTTCAGTAAAACATAAAATAACTTGTCAATAGTATTAATATAAATATGTAAAATCTTATCTATACATGTCACTTAATTTTTTGAATCCATGAATTAGGAATTATCTAGATTTGTTAGGTTTAAACAAATAATTATTTGCTTTGTTTTGTGCTGTACTATTGCTAAAGAAACTATCTATATGTTATTATATTTGATCCTCACAAACCACCTTATGAAGGTAGATTGGACAGCTTTTATTATTTCTGTTTTATTGATGAAGAATGAGGTTTGGTGTTTAAGTAAATTGCCTACATTTTAGAACTTTAATAATTTGCTCCTGTAGTTACCCATTTATTTTTATGTCACTGGTTAGTCATGGTAGTACTTACTGTCTTGTTTCTTCCAGGGAATACAAAAGTCTTGATGATTTTTATTCTAGACAATGTAAGAAGACCAACTTGGGTCATTTGGCATGACCCCAGGGCTAACTGAGGTGTAAGCAATACAGGGTGAGCTTCCCAAATTCGAAAATTCAAAACACTTTGTGAGTCAGACCTTTTTCACCACCAACATAACACTGAAAGGAAATGCTCATTCAGTTCTCAATTGGATTTTTGGATTTTGGATGCCCACTAGGTAGGTGTAAATGCACATATTTCAAAACCTGAAAAAATAAAATGTCCAAAACTCTGCCGGGGTTAAGCATTTCAGATAAGGGCTATTCAACTAGTGTAAGTTAAACTTCTGTGAATGCGGGGATTCCTTTTTTCCCTTTCAGCAAACTCCTGTCCTTATTTTAGTTTTAGTTCAATGTCACCTTCTCTGTGAAGGCTGCCATTTTTCACAGGATACAGAAATCTCTTATTCCCCTGTGCTTTCTCATAGCATTTTTCTACTTGCCTCACTTAGTACAAGTATTATTTGTTCATGCCATGATTGATTATTGAGCTCCTTGAAGGCGAAAGTTGTGATATACCTCTTCACTTCTCCATGGCCTTGAATTAACCATGGTGGAGCTCAGTAAATGTTTTTAAAGTAAATGGATGAATAAATGGTACATACTTGATATGTGTCTGTAAACGATATAAGCCAAACATTGTGTACTCCCTGTTTCTGGAATAACTGTGCAACGCTAAAAATTTGTTTGCTATATGATGTTTGCTGGGTTTTGTTGCGTAAATATTGTGAAATCTTCAGTTGGTGCTTAGCCAGTTTATTACTGTTCCACTTCATCACTTATGATTATTTGGGACCTGGATGAAGCAATTTCATTGTAATGTTGTATAAGTTGAATCTGTGATTTTATAAAATACAAATTATTCAGGAAATTAAATTTCTTATAAAATCAAGTTTGTGGCTTGAACTCTGTCATATTTGTCTAAATTTGTTTAAAAATAAAAATCCTAGCTAAACTCTTGCCTATCCCAGAAATGAATTTAAGAAGGACCATATTCCGTATGAATTATGAAGGGAATTTAAAAGGGAAGCATCCAGGAAGGTATAATTCGTGTCTGGTAAACTGGCTGTTGTATTTTCTCTGCTTTTCTTCTCTTTCTTTTACGAGCTACCTGTAGACCATTTCCCTGTTTATTAGCTGCAGTACCAGAAAGTGGAATAGGAAATGAAGTTCACATCCTTCAGTTTTGTTATTTGTTAGCTGATTTCTTAAATTTCAGGTGTGAAGAACTATAAAAAAGTTAGGTTGTTTGTGCTGCATCATTATTATTTTTTGCATCCTGTTATCACAGACAGTGATGACTTATGTATAATTGAGTAAAGCTGCAGGAAAGAAAAGCAGTTAGGAAATGCCTCTTCAGATTTTCGAGATCTTTTCACACCTCTCTTGGAGAAAAGAATTAAAAAAAAACAAAAAACAAAAAACAAAAAACCTAAATGGATTCTGATTGTTTTCTTTATCTGTGGTATTTTGTTTTGTTAAATTGTGTGTTATATAATGAATAGTGGAATTGGGTTCAGTTGTGAATTACAGGAAGTGACACATATGATAAAGATTGTGGTTTTATGTCTGTTCAACAAACCACAGTGGAACTGAAATGAAACTATAAATATTTTAACTACACCAATTGCTTTCTGCCACCAACCAGGACTAGTCCTAATGAAAACTAGATATGCTGATACGAAGTTATTGAGAAGCAGTACAGAATATAGGTCCTTATGTAGCATCAGGAAACTGTAGCAGTTTTGAATCTTCTAGGCATACATTAGTTTTGATCAGCAAGGAACAATTATTAGGTTATCTTACTCTTTTAAGAATTGAAGTAGCCACAATAAAGCTATCCTGTATTTTTTTTTTCCCCTTGGGGATAAGGATTTAGATTTAATAATAAAATGTGTTTTATATAGTAAATATTCATGAAACAATTAAAAAGCAAATAAAAACATTCAATTCGTGTACTCTTTTCACAATTTACGTACTAATCTGTTGCTAGGCTGGAAGAGAGATATATTCCCACATTATTCATTTACTAGGAGTATACCATACTTTCAGAAGCTTTTTCTTTACTAGTGATGACTCTTAAGATTTTACTGTTAGGATTTGAACCCTTGTAGGTCCTTTAGTATACAGGAAACATTAGGATATATTTAATGGGATATTATAAGTAATTTCCATTCTTATCTTTTCTTGAGTTTTAAAGTCTAAACCCATACTTACTCAGTCTTTGTCCAATAGTCAGAGTGTTTACACTTTGCTAAGTAGTTGTGAAAGTCCTCTCCAATGTATTTGTTTCATTTTTCAGCATGTAAGGCTTGACTGCTTGACTCTTAGTTTGTGTAAGAGAATGTGCTACTGTGAGAAATATAATAATGAATATCTAACCCCTCCATATCACTGACCTTCAGTCTAGTAGAGGAGAGAAAGTTATAAAAGTAACTAGGGATCCCTTATATCCTAACCTCTCTTATACTGGCATAATTATTAATATCACCCCTTTTCACTTTAGAATGTTCTGATTTGAGTGATGAGTGATATAGTCACACTGTGAGTAATGAGGGGAAAGAACAAATATTTTAACCTAATACTTTTTCTGAATTCATGTTCATGTGGTAGAGGATACCATTTGATTCTTGGAGACTCCCAAATATAATTTTCTGTCTCATTTTGACTTCTTATAGATACATGCTTTGTAATCTTTTATTTTTTTTAATACATTTTTGAGATGGAGTCTCACTTTCTCACCCAGGGTGGAGTGCGGTGGCGTGATCTTGGCTCACTGCAACCTCCACCTCCGGGGTTCAAGTGATTCTCTTGCCTCAGCCTCCCGAATAACTGGGTTTGCAGGCACCTGCCGCCAAGACTGGCTATTTTGTGTTTTTAGTAGAGATGGTGCTTCACCATTTTGGCCAGACTGGTCTCTAACTACTGACCTCAGGTGATCCTCCTGCCTCAGCCTCCCAAAGTGCTGGGATTATAGGCATGAGCCACCGCGCCCAGCTGACTGTAATCTTTTAAAAAGGAAAAGAAGGGTACCAATTATCTGGCTTTTCAAAAGTTTTCCAAAAATTTTTGAGTTTTTGTGATTAACCCTTTGAGCAGCTGCTGAGATTTTTATGTTCTTAAATTGGTTAGATTAAGAGAAACATTTAAGATATGTCTGTCCGTTGCCTTTTTCTAAATAATTATTAATGTCACATATTCTATAAAAAAAGAGTATGAGGTTGTATGTAGTTTTGACTTGAGATTTTCCAGAAGTGTTTTAATGGCACATAAAGATTCTTTTATTTTATTTTAAATACTTTTAAGTTCTAGGGTACATGTGTACAACATGCAGGTTTGTTACATATGTATACATGTCCCATGTTGGTGTGCTGCACCCACTAACTCGTCATTTACATTAGGTATATCTCCTAATGCTATCCCTCCCCTCCTCCCCCCACCTCACGACAGGCCCCAGTGTGTGATGTTTCCCACCCTGTGTCCAAGTGTTCACATTGTTCAGTTCCCACCTATGAGTGAGAACATGCAGTGTTTGGTTTTCTTTTCTTGTGATAATTTACTCAGAATGATGATTTCCAGCTGTATCCATGTCCCTACAAAGAATATGAACTCATCCTTTTTTATGGCTGCATAGTATTCCATGGTGTATATGTGCCACATTTTCTTAATCCAGTCTGTCACTGATGGACATTTGGGTTGGTTCCAAGTCTTTGCTATTGTGAATAGTGCCGCAATAAACATACGTGTGCATGTATCTTTATAGCAGCATGATTTATAATCCTTTGGGTATATCCCCAGTAATGGGATGACTGGGTCAAATGGTATTTCTAGTTCTGGATCCTTGAGGAATCACCACACTATCTTCCACAATGGTTGAACTAGTTTACAGTCCCACCAACAGTGTCAAAGTGTTCCTGTTTCTCCACATCCTCTCCAGCACCTGTTGTTTCCTGACTTTTTAATGATTGCCATTCTAACTGGTGTGAGATGGTATCTCATTGTGGTTTTGATTTGCATTTCTCTGATAGTAATGGCACATAAAGTTTAATCTTCAATACAGAATCTGATATACCACGCCTTTCCTCTCACCATCATCTACTCCATTTTACTAACGTGAAACTCCTTAAGCAGTCTTTTAACTAGGAGAAATATTTGTATAAGCCAATACAGAAAGATGATTTGTTGCACTTATAGGCAGGTTGGTTTGTGGCTGCAGTTAGTATTAGACTGTCACTTGGGATGTTATTCTGGAATTGCTTTTTCTAATTCTTTCAGTGAAGATATGTGACTCATTCTCTTTTTTCCTTTTGCAAAGCAAAGGCTCGACAAAATTTTATAGATGGGTGAAATGTTTTACAGGTCTGAAAAAAGTGTTGTAAACCTGCTCATGAGGTTCAGACTAAACTTCTGTGCATAAATTAGGAATTGGTGTTATCTAGGAGTTTGTGAAGATGAAGTTTTTCAGGGTTCTGATTTCATGAAGTGTCATTCTAGATTTCTATCAATCTCAATTATAGTATGGTAGAAGTATGCTGATTTCTTGCTTAACAATAATTATGTAGTATTGCAATAAGTAGTATACAATAAGAACTTATGTCCTTATTGTACATATTGTATGTAGTGTACAATAAGTATACTTATGTTGTCTTATTATCATAAACATAGAGCAGTGGTCATGATATATACTGAGGAAATCAAATGTTTTCTTTTTTTGTGATCTAATATGAAAACTGATGCAACATTTCTGGATTATTTGCGACAATAAAAATGAAAAGAAATATGAGACATGCAGTAATCTCGATAAGCAAATTTCCTAATTTGCAAAATAAAAAGTTATATTAGATGATCTCTAAAAAGAACCTTCTATCTCTGTGTCATCTTTGAATCTGTAAAATACAGTTGGTCCCTGACTTACGATGGTTAGATTTAAATTTTTTTGACTTTGCAATGGTGCAAAAGTGATAAACATTCAGTAGAAAATGCACTTCAGTATGGTATTCAGTGAATTACAGGAAATGTTCAACATTTTATTTAAAATAAGGCTTCGTGTTAGATTATGCCATATTTTGCCCAACTGTAGGCTAATGTAAGTGTTCAAGCATGTTTAAGATAGGCTAGGGTAAAGCTGTGATGTTTTAGTAGGTTAGGTATGTAAATGCATTTTTGACTTTGGATATTTTCAGTTTATGGTGGGTTTATTGGGATGTAATACCATTGTAAGTTGAGTTGCATCTGTAGATTCATTTAGCTAAAAATGCCTTAATCTCTCTCTCTCTCTCTCTCTCTCTCTCTCTCTCTCTCTGTCTTTCTTTTTCCCTTTTTTTTTTTTTTGAGACGGAGTCTTACTCTGTCGCCCAGGCTGCGTGCAATGGCGCGATCTCGGCTCACTGCAACCTCCGCCTCCTAGATTCAGGGGATTCTCCTGCCTCAGAGCCCTAAGTAGCTGGGATTGCAGGTGCCTGCTACCATGTCCGGCTGATTTTTATATTTTTTGTAGAGACAGTTTCACCATGTTGGCCAAGCTGGTCTCGAACTCCTGACCTCAAATGACCTGCCCACCGCGGTCTCCCAAAAGTGCTGGGATTACAGGCATGAGCCACTGCTCCTGGCCTAAAATGCCTTAATCTTGATAGTCTTTTTGGACATGCACTATTTAAATGAGTACAGTACTCATACTTATGCCCTTGCCCCCTTCTCCCTGGATCTTATTTGCTAAAGTAGACATTGATTTCTCTTGAGAATGTAACAAAATTTTTGATGAACATTTTAATGTTTAGTGAAAAGGTGAGAATTCTCAGACATGAATTTTTATATTTGATAATAGGAAACTCTAGTTATAGGGGAAAGTCAGTATTTTGAAAAGGCAAACCAAATAGGCAAATATTTATGGAGTTTCTAACACAAGCAAGGCTCCCTGTGCCAGAATGGGCATCAGAAAATGTCCATTGAGTAAACATTCAATAAATTTTGTCAGTTACTGTGGGGGATAAAATTGCATATAATTTTCACTTTATAGTTTGTTTTGAATGTGCTGGAAACAGTTAAAAGTAAATGCATGTTTTTATTTTGCCAAAGTATCAAGACAGAATAGTAGGCAGACAATTGGTATTTAGACAGGCAAAAGGGCAGATTCTCTGCCAAATGGTTGTAAATGAATTGACGCAAGGAATTTAAATATTAAGCTTTGATGAGAGATTGTTAAATTTTCTCAATATTATTGTTTCTATTGGTATGCAAGCTAATTAGATACAACAAATAATTGGAGCCGGTGGCTCAGACTGGCTTGCCACCATTGGCACACACACTGGAGGGTGGCACAGTTGTCCTTATTGTTGGCCAGGAAGTCTTCAATCAAGGCTTAACTGTAATCTTATCTGCAAATTCCTCCTGGTCTTCTCTGGAGAACGTTGCCTTACATGTGTCTCTGGAAACAAGGAATTTCCCAGGAAATCCTCACCATCTTTACTGTCTGTGATATTAGTACAATTTGTACTCTGCCCTTTTAAAATATTTTAGTAATCTTAAAACTTGACCACTCTGGAAGAATGGAGAAGTTCCGTATTTGGCAAGAATAAAAAGTATTACAAAGCATCCTGCTTCTGCATTAAGTGGTAGTTTAAACAAAGCTGCTGATCTTAATCTTAATTGTGCATTTAAAAAAACAGGAATCTTGTTAAAAATTTATATTTCTGTGATACTACCCCGTATATTTTAATACAGTAGGCATGGGATAAAACAAACGCTCGAGAAGCTAGCCTTTCCTCAGCTTTCCTAGAATGGAGACTGCCTCCGAAAATATTCAGAAGTCAGAAATGATTTTAAAACTAAAGTGTTTATGAACAAATTTAAATAAATTTGGTCTGTAAATATGTACTTCAGAGCTGAACTTGGTACCCTCTTTTCACAGCTCTAAATGTGATACTTTCAATTACATGAGCTCATTAGTCTCTATTAGCATACTTCCAGATGTTAGAAATAAGACTTTGAAAGAGCTCTTCTCTTATTTTATTGTATGGAAGTAAACATTGAAAATCCTTACAAAAATAAACTTAGTCTACATTGCTGGCAGGATACATTTATTCTATAGGAGGTAGGTGACAGCTGTTTTTAAAACTTTGACACGCAAGTACAAGAAAGATTAGAATCCTGTGGTCCACATTATATATTGAATAGTACACGAATTACAAGGAGGAATGATTTGGGTGTCCCCTCATTGAGTCACTTGAATTTGGATAAGGCAGAGTGTTTTCCCTGGAGGTGTATGGAGAGAATTCAAATGACCCCTTCATTGTCCAGCAGCTTTATGCATCAAGATTGGACTAGAAAAGTTGTGGGATGGATGAATTTAGGATTCTAAATTGTGGGATGAATGAATTTTAGGATTCTAAAATGCTCCAAGCTTTTCAGTTCTTTCTGTTTGCATAGTTGCATTGTAAGAACAGATTGAATTACTATCCTGTGCTCAGAAAACACATTTGAGGTTAGTTTTGTCCAAAGAGCATATTTATTCTTCCATAATAAAAGTATATGAGTATTTATTGTTATTAGTATTTATTGTTATTAAAAAATATTAGAATGAAACTGTTAAGCTACTTAATTATTTCTAATTATCTTTTATGATTCTGTAATACCTAGGTAGTTTATGCATATAATTAATATATTAGTTGACTACTCTTGCTTTTTTCTCTTTTTAAAAAAGTAATGTTTGCATGGAATATATTTTTCTGTTCATTTTCTTTCAACTTATTTATGTATTACTTTGGATTTTAAAAGTAAATCAAAGCCAAGTTCACATCTTAAATGTTCTCATGAAGTTCTTTTGAATTTTTTCTATTAATGTCAGAATACGTGTTTGGGTAAGTGGCACAAACACTTTTAAAATGTAGAAAATGGAATATTGGTACAAAGTAGAGTAGAAACAGAGCTTTATTCAATAAGTCAGTCTTTAAGTTATTAAACAGATATTTGTTCAATACCTGATAGGTGCCAGGTTTAGGTGCATTGTTTAGGTGCCAGAGACATAGTAATGAACTAAACCCAGAAAACAAAATACTGCCGACCTGGAGTTTACATTGTAGTGGAGGAAGAAGAAAATGAACAAATAAACTATATCATATGTCAAAATGTAATAAATACTTTGGAGCAAAGTCAGGCTGGGAAGAGAGCAGAGTAAATAGCTATCAATGGATGGGGGCGTGGAGGAGGTAAGGTGATTTCACGTAGGGTGATCAGAGAAGACCTCTCTGATAAAGTGACATGAAGACCATAAGATGGTGAGGAGGAGACAAGGTGTGCTGATTTGTCTGGTGGAAGAGTGTCTGAGGTAGAAAAGGGCATGCTGACGTGTTGGAGGGACCAGTGGGAGATTAGTGTGACTGAAGAAGAGTGAGCCATGGAAAGAGTGGGAGGAGATGAGAGAGAGGAAGCAGGGAATTGAGCCGTGGTGAATCCAGTAGGATATGGTAATGACTTTGGTTTATGTGAGGTAAGAAATCACTAAGCGTTTTGAACAGAGTGGTCATATGATTTAGCTTACATTTCAAAAGGAACATTTGGTCATTTGTGTATACTTGTCTAGTTGCTTAGTGAACGACAGCAGGAAGACAAGAATTTAATGCAACTAATTTTTAAATCTTTTTTAAAAGATGAAGTTGGACTAGCTAATTTCACATGGCCTTTTTACTTCTAAAGCCCTATGCTTCTTTACCTTAATATGGATCTGAAGTAATTGATTTAAAAAATTAATTATTTAATTATTATTTAATTATTTAATTATTTGTATTAATGCTATTGCTGTATATTCAATGCTATATTATATTTATATCTTTCCACTTTTTTTTTTTTTTTCTTGAGATGGGGTTTCAGTCACCCAGGCAAGAGTACAGAGAGGCGTGATCTTGGATCACTGCAGCCTTGACCTCCTGGGCGTCGATCCTCCTACCTCATCCTGCTGAGTAGCTGGGACTACAAGTATGTGCCATTATGCCTGGCTAATTTTTGTATTTTTAGTAGAGACGGGGCTTCATGATGTTGCCCAGGGTGATTTTGAACTCCTGGGCTCAAGCAATCCACCTGCCTCGACCCCTACAAGCATGAGCCATTGCACCTGGCCATCTTGCCACTTCTGAAAAACAAAAGCATACATGGCAGTTATTAAAATAAAGATAAATCACTGGGAAAAAAAACATTTAAAAGCATGTGATTTTAAATTTTAAAAGCTGCATCTAATAAGATTTTGAAGAAAGAAAAGTTAATAGGATTTATGTAACGAAAGAAAATAGTTGTGACAGAAAACTGGGCTAAGGAAATTGGTGCATTTGAACACAAATTTTAGCTTTGATTTTCCTGGCAGCCAGTGGTGTGTGTGTGTGTGTGTGTGTGTGTGTGTGTGTGTAGCTATGTATATCTCTCTAGGAAATTTATCCAGTGATGTTTTTGTTTGAGAAAAGGAGTAGTATTTAGTTACCTAGGAAATCACTTCTAGATGCCAACCAAATGTATTTCACTAAGACTTGAAATCATTTTGATAATTTAAAAGAAACCCAGCACTTTGTAAGACTCCCTTGACACTTTAAAAAGTGATGACAGGTGTGCATAGCTGTTAGCCCTGGAAAATATAGCTATACATTTCATTTTACAGGTGATAAAAGCCTGTATTTTGAAGCAAAGATTTGTGAAAATTACTATGAAAAGTATGACATTGGTGATGCATTACCCCCCCTCCTCTGCAGGTCCCACTGGTACCTCTATATTGGTTCTGTTCTTTAATAGATTATAATTTCAGCCTTAATCTGAAATACCTAACACCCTGGAAGGCTCTCTGAGACTAGTGGTTTTCGAACTGTGTTCCAGGGGATCATGGAGGCATATCAAATGCAGAGAGTCCTGAGCTTCTAGAGTTTTGAAGAAAGGATTCTTTTTCAATTTAAATGTTTCTTAAATTTCATACTCAGTGTTCATCAAATATGGTATTTATCTGTGTCTCTTTGGAAGGCTATAAAAGCTGAGGGAATAAGGACATTTGAGTGACTAGCCTTGGTTATTTTTTTCTTTAAGAGAAACATGAGAGTTATTAGGACTAAAAGATATTTTGATGTTTCGTATCAGCAATAGGGAGGGAGAACCTCAGGCAGGTTTTCCTCCCCACCTCCTAAACCTTTTGTATTCCTAAGAGATAGGTTTTCTGGCACAAAATTGCCCGCCATGCCTGTTTGACTCAGTTTTTTTCACCTGTAAGAGAAAAAATTAAGACCCTACAGAGCTTCCCTAGCCTTCTTTTGTTTCGATTAGAAAAGAGTGATGAATGACAGTGTTAAAATAATTTGACAGTATTTATAATCCTGTGTATTATGATTGTTAGTAATAGTAGTAATAGTAGGAGCAGTAGTATATCGTAGTAGTTCGCAGTTTAGAAAATATTTGTTTCTGAGTATTAAATAACATGTATATATCTGAGAGATATATGTGATACATGTCTGAACATATTTATGAGAGATATATTAGTCATCACCTCCACATGACATGAATACAATCAAGCTTTGTAAAGGTTAGGTAACTAGCCTAAGATAACAGACTAGTAAATACTAGAATCTGAGACTCAAGTTCAGATCATAGAACTTCAGATCTCATGTTCTCTCAGTTGTATTATTGTTAAATTAAAAGTTTCCGTTGTTGATGCATTTTGTCCTCACAGAAAGATCAACATTGATTCTTTGTATTATTTAGAAAAGTTTCTATCCTTACCCAAAACTTACCTTAAATTGAAATATGCACTCTCATATCTAGTAATAAGACATATTTTATTAGATTGGTGCAAAAGCCATTGTGGTTTTTGCCATTAAAAGTAATGACAAAACCTAGTAGTAATAAAATAGTCTGTTCTGATTTTTCTTTTAAAAAGAGGTTTAAAGGTTTCCTCATCTACTTTATTCTGGTAAAACTTACTAGTACTTTGGGGTTGATTACTTTTATTGTATTTTTTTTTTCTTTTTTGAGATTATGAGAAGGCTTTCAAGAAATCTCTTTGTCTTCTAAGCCCTCGAGATCTTTTTCTCCATCAGTATTGATGGGGCACAGCTGTTGGTGTGTAAACGTCCTACAACTGCATGTCGGTGGTACCTACTCATAGGAAAAGATTTTAGTGTACAAAAAGGAGGCCAGTATATTTCTATTTCACCATTTTTTAATGACCAGAAATTCCGAAATAAAACATAGTAAGTGAAGAAATTATAACTATAATTTCCAAGTTTATTTTAAATAATCTAGAATGACTTTTGGATAAAAAGGATATGTTTTGAATAAGAATGCAAACAAGACATTAATAGCAAAGATTCAGTAAGCTGTATTAGTATATTTTGGTACTGATGAAAGATCAAATGTATTATGTTTTTCTTTTTGCTTAGGTGATACTTTTCATGCCTCCAGGACAGACCTTCTAATGTATTTTTCTGGGCAGGAGCACGTTCAGCCACAGGCTCTGGAAAAAGGCAATTAGCTA
This sequence comes from Chlorocebus sabaeus, assembly GCF_047675955.1. Classification (NCBI taxonomy): domain Eukaryota; kingdom Metazoa; phylum Chordata; class Mammalia; order Primates; family Cercopithecidae; genus Chlorocebus; species Chlorocebus sabaeus. The sequence continues at coordinate 68,714,570 of NC_132918.1, forward strand.
TATGATTCAGGTTGATCTTATATTGATCAACTATTGATATGTGAATTATCCAGAATAGCTATCTGTTCTGTTTGAAATTCAGCTATTTTTTTTCTTGGTCTGTAAAGATCTTTACATTTATGATGCAATTGGCATTTCCATTTTGTGAAAATTTGAGAGAAAAGAAACTTTTGGGCCTTAAAAGCTCTGGCAAGTATCACATTAAATATGCACATAGATGAGCACCATTCCTAAATAAAATGGATTATTTTCCAGTTATGTAGATTGCCGGGCATCTTAATTCTTCTTTTGCTGTGCTTTCAAATGTGTTATTTTGTGGCTCTCAAATATATTTCCTTAAATATTTGGTGACTCCTTGGAGTTAGAAGAGAAAGGAATTTTACCAGCATTTTATTAGTGCCCGTCAATTCTGATGGGGGTAAAAATTGTAGAAGCTGATACAGTAAAGATGAAGAAAAAATAGAAATTTGGGGAGACTGACCCTGGCTTTCATTGGCCTAGTTCATTTCTGCCCTTCCTTTCTGTAGATTTAAATAAAGACAAATACTTCTTTTGACCAAATCACAGACATATTAGGCATTTTTGGGGGTAGATTGCGGAAGTAAAATAAACTATAATATTTCTTGGGTTTGCTTATTTCTTGTAGCAGTGTCTATATTAATGCATCTTGAATTTTATACAATGTAATTACTGTTTAGTGAAATTTTAAAAAGTTTTTTAAGAGACAGGGTCTTACTCTGTCACTTAGGTTGTTGTGCAGTGGCACAATCATGGCTCACTCACCGCAGCTGGGGACTCATGGTCTCAAGTGATCCTCTCACCTCAGCCTCCTGAGTAGCTGAGGCAACAGGCATATGCCACCCCACCTGGTTAATTTTAAAATTTTTGTAGAGATGAGGTCTCACTGTGTTGTTCAGGCTGGTCTTGAACTCCTGAGCTCAAGTGATTCTCCTACCTTGGCCTCCCAAAGTGCTGGGATTACAGGTGTGAACCACCAGGTCCAGCCTTAATGAATAATTTTTTAAAATTGAAAAGTCAAAAAAATTATTATGAATACGGTAAAAGGTATACAGTTTGACTTAGCTCTTTGCTCAAAAAACTGGTAACGTAATAGGTAGTGTAAGCCTCCCCAGTGCCTCAAAATACCAGATACTGTGTTCATCATTCTCTCAAACATGAGTGGTGAAAGTAAGCTTATTTCATTTTCTTATGATACCAGCTGTGCTCTTGACCGAAGACTGTCTTATTTTCACTTACTAGTAAAAGTGAAAGAGGAACATTGTTTTAACATTTCAAAAATAAGAATTAGTGTTTAATTATTGTTGATTTGAAATAATCAGTTTACTAATATGTTGGTTCAGGTTTCCTGAGATGCAAGAAAATAATAATTGTACCTGACTGGGGGGGAAAAGGAAGGAATGAAAAGGGGAAGAGAGGAGAAACCAGTTGCAATGAATTATAGTCCTTATTGTGTTACTTTTTGAGAAATAAAATGGGCTTTGGTTTCTAAAAAATATACTGTATCTGCAATAATAAAAGTCATAATCTTTCCCAGATTTCCTGTAGGCAAATTATTTTAGTGGGAAAGTACATTTAAAGGCCCATTTATTTCTTCAGTCACATGATAGTAAAAGTTTTGTCAGAAGGTCTGCTGAACTGAGAATACAGAATCAATGGCAGTGACAAAACATCTAAAAATTTCCAATCACCATCTCTTTTAAACATACTGGTCCTTGCATTAGTCCTTAAGCCAACATAAATGATCTTTAATGTAAAATTGCAACAAGTACATAAAGCAGGCTAACCTAGATATTGGGTATCTCAAAGCAGTTGGATTTAATGTAAGTGATGGTTAACAAAATCCAATACTGTAATGAACTTTTGAGAAAAGAATAGTTGATTATGCTTTTTAATTGTGTGTTTGGAGTTTTGGCTATTTTTATTATTTTGGCCATAAGCTCATTATGTTAATCTTTTTTCTTTTTTCTTTTTTTCTTTTTTTTTTTTTTTTTGAGACAGTCTCGCTGTGTCGCCCAGGCTGGAGTGCAGTGGCGTGATCTTGGCTCACTGCAAACTCTGCCTTCCAGGTTCACGCCATTCTCCTGCCTCAGCATCCTGAGTAGCTGGGACTACAGGCACCCACCCCTGCTTCTGGCTAATTTTTTGTATTTTTAGTAGAGATGGGGTTTCACCGTGTTAGCCAGGATGGTCTCGATCTCCTGACCTCATGATCTGCCTGCCTCAGCCTCCCAAAATGTTGGGATTACAGGCGTGAGCCACCGTGCCTGGCCATGTTAATCAGTTTTAACGGTGTTTCTCCATTTGCTGGATAAGAATTTGTCTGATTGGCTGGGTGCGGTGGCACATGCCTGTAATCCCAGCACTTTGGGAGACTGGGGCAGGTGGATCATTTGAGCTCAGGAGTTTGAGATCAGTCTGGGCAACGTGATGAAGCCCCATCTCTACAAAAAATACAAAATCAGCCAGCGTGTTGGCACATGCCTGTAGTCTCAGCTACTTGGGAGGCTGAGGTGAGAGGATCACTTGAGCCTGGGAAGCAGAGATTGCAGTGAGCCAAGATCATGCCACTGCACTCCAGCCTGGGCAACAGAGTGAGATCCTGTCTCAAAAAAAAAAAAAAATCAGCTGATTACTACTTTATAGTTGTATTTCCAACATTAGCTAGGCAGTATAATGCAGCAGAAAGGATCCAGAAGTCTTCACATCCATAGAAATTGTAGTTTCTGTGTATTGCAGGTAGTTGTCAGTCACTGTATCTAGCTAATTTTCAATAATATCTTTTGGTTCATTTATTCATTTAGGCATTTGTTCAGTACTAATTCGTCCCTCTTTGTGTGCTGTACCCTGTGTCGAGCACTGGGAATGTAACAGTGTGCAATACAAAGTCCTTGCCTTTAAGGAATTTATAATCTAGCTGGGAAGGTCTACTTGATGAATTGCAGATGAGTTTAGCACAAATTGTCATTGAGAGATGCTGCGTGCTTTAGGATAATTTCATGTAGGAGTCTAACCCAGACTGGGAGTTCAGGGGCAACTTTACTGAGGAATAATATTTAAGTGAAGACTTGAATGATGTATAGGAGTTAGCAGGACTAAGGCAGGGATGTAAGGAGAAGGAGTACCTATAGTTTAGTGGGAACAGTATGTGTAAGAACTAGAGTGTGAAAGAAGAATTCAAAAAGGTTAATATAGATGGATTGTAGAGAATATTGAGTGATTTGAAGCTAGAAAGATTGGTAGGAGTTAGATCATGCAGTGTTTTAGGCTATGCTGAGGATTTTAGACTTTATCTGACATACAGAGAAAGCCATCAAAATGAGTAAAAGTGGATTGATTAGTTTGTCTGTTTAAAGGCTAAGCCCCTGGAGATTGGAGGGGAGCAAAATTGGATGTGCGGAGATGACCAAAGGCTGTGGTGGCAACTTGATTGAAAGATGTGGTATCTTTGGGGAGAAAAATGGGCAGTCTGAGAGCTGCTTGGGAAGTATAATAAACAAGACTTGCAACCATGAGAAAAGATTACTTAAGATTTCTTCCTGGTGTTGCTATCACCAAGATGGGTAAAACTGGACGTATTGGTTGGTACACTACCAGTGGTTGTATTTGTGCGTGTGGGTGGCTTGTCATTTGTGCATTTTACGATCAAAATGTGCAGTCTAACTGGCTCATTAAAAACTTGACAAAATGTAGGTGAGTTAGCAATTCTGAAACAACTTTATGTGTAGTTTAAGCAACTAAATATGTGGTGGATATTAAGAGTTAATTTTTTTAACATCAGAAAAAAAGAGCTAGAAATAAGGTAAAGGGGAATCTCTAATGAACCTTGGATTGGAGTTTGAGATATCAGTATGAATGAATGGAGATAGAGAAAGAGAAGGTTGTATATATGTGTATGTATACATGTATACATCATATATTTCTTACTTCTGTTCATGAAAGGGTGTAGAAGCAATGACATCATAGCTCCAGTCAATACACCTAGTACCAGATCTTGGGTTCAAGTGCCAGGCACCAGTAAAAGGAACCAGGGCTTCTTGGAAAAACTGAATTGGGGACTGGGACTGGGAAAGTACAGGATGAAAGTGACAAAATGTTCAAAAAACGATGGGAGCATGTCAAAAGAATGTATGAGCCAATGCTAAGGAGCTCCCAGTGGCCAAATTGGGGACACTTTGAGCACTATAGTAATGGGCCATAACCCATAAAATAAAAAGAAGTATCCAGTTATAATTAAATAAATACAAAGGGGAGAAGGGAACACACTTTCTTGCCATGGAATTTCAATTAATAAATGAAGAATCATTGATACAGGAAATCACCATTTGACAAACACTACAGTAATAATTGTTATAGGTGAGAACAGTTAGTGGACAATATAAGATGGTTATAAACAGGATATTTACAGTCACAAAAAGAGAGCTTACTAAAAGGTACTTACTATAATTATAAAGGAATCATAGTAACCTTGCAGTGGAGAAAGTGGACATCTTCTTAACTAAGTAATCAAAGTAGACATATCAATAATGAGACATGGATATCATGTACTTTCTAATACGATGTACTGAGAAGGACACAACATTACTTTTGTGGTATTCTTAACAAAAATGCATATCCTGAATTTAATCGTAGAAAACGTCAAACCCAAATTGAGGGCCATGCTGCAAATCAATTGACCAGATTTTTAGAAAGTGTCAAGATTATGGAATATGAACTAAGCAACTGTGCCAGATTAAAGGAAACTAAAGAGATCTGATAACTAAATGCAGTGTGGTATTCTGGATCAAACACTAGACTAGAAGGAAGATATTAGTAGGACAATTAACAAAATTTGAATAAAGTTTATAGATCAGTTAATAGAATATTATCAGTATTAGTTTCCTGATTTTGATAATTGGACTGTGGTTATATGTTAACTTTTGGGAAAGCTGGGTAAAAGGAATATGGGATTTCTTTGTGAAATGCTTTGTAAAGTCTGAAATTATTTCAAAATTAAGAATTAAAAAATTACAGAAACCTAGAGACCCTAGTTAAATGCTTTCTTTAATTTAATGAAGGGGAGAGGAGATGATATGGTGGGGTTGGTTTTATTAAATTTGACTTTATAATTATGTGTTATGTTTTAATTATGATTCCTATTTACCTCACTTGAGGATTTTTTTTTTTTTTCAATCTTCCCATTCTCTTCTTAAACATTATCTTGGGAACAGGTGTATTTTTATTGTGTTAGCAGCATGTGTCTTTAAAATATTTTCTTAAAATACAGTAATTGAGCTCCTAGAAATGGTTTCACTTTAACCTGATTTAAAATAATCAAAGAAGTCAAAGTGATTAATTTTATGTTTGTTTTAGTTTATTTTTAATTGTCAGGAATAACTGGAAATACTGAAATATTTAGAGAAAAAGAGGATGAAAAGAGGGAAAACATTTAAAATCTTTAAATATTTGGATAATATGGTGAATTTTCAGTTGTTAACTCCCATTTAATAGATGGGTAAGCTGAAGCATAGAAGCGTAACTGTTTTGCCAGGACTGCATAGTTAACCTATATTGGAGGTGACATTTTAACTTGTGTCTGTGTGTCAGGCTTCAAATTTTCCCGCAATACTGTAATGAATAAAGAATGTATATATTCTACTGAATTTTAAAGAGCCATTGCTCTTTAAAATTTTTTCTTTTTGCCTGTTTGATAATCATGTTTTCAGAATGCACAGTTTTTAACATTTATTTACATTAAATTTTTAGCTAAAATACAGAGGATTTATAAATTGGTCATGGACAAGTGAGGAAAAATAATTTGCATCTACTATGCAGTATATTTTTTTCTTCTTGTGAAGCAAGTGCCTGTCATGCTCCTGAAAATATAAATATGAAATCTGAACAGTTGATGATTATAACAATAATTATAGATTGCCATTATGAAGCACACAATCACACCTAATCCTTTAAATAAATGTGCTTAACTACACTAAAATACATGTTTTAAAATGTTAAGCAGAGACATTCTAAAAAGACACATGAAAACCATTTAATTTTTTTAAAGAAAATGCTGCTGAGTGGGTCCATAGTGGGAATTGTTTTAAAACAAGAAAAAAGAAATCTTTAGCCCTGGAAACCCTTCTTGGACTGCATGAGAATTAAATTTCCTGATGTAGCCTGTAAGTCAGTCAAAACAGGGAAGGCTGAATGCTGGGAGCGATAGGTATGTTTATTAACTCTGAAATACTGAAAGTCAGAAACATGTGAAAAGGATGGTCGTGTTAAGTAGAATCTTTAGGGTAGATATATAAACCATTTCTTTGCCTTCTATTCAGGCAATGCACTTTCACCCTTCTATTGTGTTTCCTCGTTTCCTACCCTTTCTTTTCGTACTCCCCCCACCAGGAGTGAGGCACCAACACCAATGGGAGAGTTTTAGATTCCTTAGAAAATCTAATGCTTATATAAGTGGGCACATCAAATGATCTTTGCCACAAAAATGATGAATGTTTCTTTTGAAATGCAAACCATGCTTTCAAGAAGGTTATGCACACAGAGTCAGAAGCTTTGCATTGAAAGGGTGTAAGTCTTGCTAATAGCGTAAAATTCTGTTTTTTCACTCAACTGCAGCATTAAATATTGGAGGTAAGACTACAGACCTAGACATCAGACTGGGAAGCAACAAATTATCTTACTGGTGGTGATGTTCCTTATAGTAATAATGATGAACTTTTATAGAGCACTTCCTGTGTGCCAGACAGGAACCCATTAACTCATTTCATCTTTACAGTCGTTTAAGTACTCATCTTATCCACATTGTGTGGATGGAAAAACTGAAGTATAATTAGATAAATTTACCCAAAGCCACACTATTGAGATTCTACTTGAGGGCATTGTAGGTCTCATTTTGGACGTATGAACCCTGGTAGTTATAAATACAGTATTTGTTTTACTAGTTGTGTCTTCACCTAGAATCTTCAAGACCGCAAGCTAAAGGTTTGAGTGTAGGTAAGCTTAGGTATAGGGTCTGCAGTTAAGCATCTTACCCAGCTGACAGCTGTGAGCAGAAATTAAAGGTAGCGTTTTAAAACTGTGTCTCTCACAGCTACTCTTACCTACATAAGCTGTATTCTAAAGCATAATCATTTCCCCTCTTTTCTTTCACTTCCTTCTTCTCGTTCTTTTTTTTTTCTAAAAATACTTTAGTAATTTTAATCTTGTAGTAATTGATCAAACTATTTGCTTGTAAAAGTATCTGGCCAATTTTTTCTTTGTGAAAAGTAAACAGCAGTCAGCTAGCTGTGTATCAGTTTATCTTAGTTCTCAAAAGGAATCAATGAGAAGATGTAAACAATTATGACAAAACCAAGACCCAAACCACAAAAGACTTTAAGTAATTATGTGTATATAATTCCATATAACAAAGCTAATAAGTGATAGTAGGGAAGTAAAAGAGAACAAACATTTGTTGATTTCTTGCCCAAGCATTAGGTGTTTACAAAATGTATTATTTACAGTGGAGACTTTGAAATTTCAAATTTGTTTAGATTAGTTGGAGGAGGGAGGAAAGTATTGACAGAAACACTATTTATTTCTCTCTAGCTTTAAAAAGGGGATTTAAGCATTATGGGGGTACTTTGATTTAGTTTTTGTTTTGTTTCGAATTTTTTAGAGACAGGGTCTTGTTCTCTTGCCCAGGCTTGAGTTCTGTGGCACAATCATGGTTCACTGCAGCCTCAACCCCTTGGGCCCAAGTGATCCTCCCACCCTAGCCTCCCAAGTAGCTGGGACTCTTGGCACACGTTACTATGCCCCTATATTTTTAAAATTTTTTGTGTAGATGGGGTTTCGCCATGTTGCCCAGGACCTTAGTTTATTTGATTGCATAGTTTATTTAGCACAGGAGGGGATATGATAGGAGAGCTCTTCCTTGCACAGATAAAAATGTTCTCTTCCTTGCTTATAGACATTTCACTTTAGTCTCTATGAGATTGTGTGAATTTTTCTGTGGTCATAGGCTAAATTTTAACACTACATAAACTATGTTTCTGGTTATAGAATGCAGATGCATTCTACAATGCACCAATGTATTTGTTTATAGTTGGTTTTATTATTTATTATTTATTCATATGTGTATATTTAAACATTCCTGACTTGGTTCCTGACACCAAGAATACATATATTTTCTTGGAAATACTATGGAATACAAATGAATATTAGCGTCACACTGTGTTGATCAGGGGAATTTGATAGAAATGGAAGGGGAAACTTTTCTTAATAAGTCCTAAAGCCAAGAATAAATTTTTATATATTTTTTTCTGCTTCGTAACTGTGGAAAATTATTACAACCAAACTGTTGAAACCATTTTTAAAGTTAAAAGAATTGTTGTTTTAGGACAGATTTTTAAGAGAATACTTTATTTTGGGGTGAGGGGGTCTTTTGCCATCATTGTTGCTGTGCTGGAGGAATGGTGCTTATGCTTTTGGTAGCATAGCTAGTGGTCTGACATGAAAAACGCTTAAAACTTACCATATATTGGGTCTTTAACTATTATTTTATGTTAAAATCTTACTTATTAGTGTATATATATGTGAATACATACATATGCAAACTACATTTTCTTATTTTTAAATTATCTTAAGATACATGAAGGATTTAACATGTTCATGACACATTGTGACATGGAAATGTACTTAGGACTTAATCTAAATTGAAGAAAAAAGCAAGATGCAAGACTGAATTTGTAATATATTCAATTTAAAAAATTTCTGCCCAGGCGCAGTGACTCACACCTGTAATCCCAATACTTTGGGAGGCTGAGGCAGGTGGATCACCTGAGGTGAGGAGTTCAAGACCAGCCTGGCCAACATGGTGAAGCCTCATCTTTATTAAAAATACAAAAAGTAGCTGGGTGTGATGGCACACACCTGTAGTCCCATCTACTCAGGAGGCTGAGGCAGGAGAATCGCTTGAACCTGGGAGGCAGAGGTTGCAGTGAGCTGAGATCACACCACTGCACTCCAGCCTCGGCGACAGACACTCCATCTAAAAAAAGAAAAAAAGTTCTGAAGTGAACATATGTATTACTTTTAAACTAAACTTTTGTGAAGTATGAGACATGCTCCTCAGGTGAACACATCTGTGTAAGCGGTGCCAGATTTAAAAAAAGAACATTGCCAGTGTTCTTTCCAAGGAGACCTCCTGCCTCCTTCACTTAGCCGCTGTTTGGGCTTCTCACACCATTGATAAGTTTTGACTGTTTTGAGACTGTACATAAATGGAATTACACAGTACTGCTTTCCTGTGTCTGGTTTCTTCTGCACATTGTTTGAGATTCGTACATATTTTTTGTGATTGTGGTTTATTATTATTGCTGTGTAATATTCCATTGTGTGATTATATCATAATTCATTCTATGTTTATGGGTAGTTCTCAGTTTGGACTTAAATCATTTGTTACTTTTATCTTTAAAAATGGATTTTAAAAACCAGAAATATCAACTAAATCTAGTTTTCAAGTGAACTTTCTTTAAATTTGCAGATGTACTATGCTAATTAGTCTGCAAATTTGCTACTTCGATTTTTCTTTCAGTCCTGATTTATCAGGAGTCTACAGATTTGGGGATGTCTGATCATGTTATTATGTTCAACCTGTTTTTCTTCAAGCAGGAGTACTTTGGTTTATCTTGTTAAGATATTTTCGTTCCCTCATACTGGGGTCTTAGTCAGTTTACAATAGAGACAGCCAGTTTACTCCTCTCTTTCCAGCCTCCGACTCTTGAAACCTTCCAAGAAACATATCCAGAGGTCACATACTGGGCAACTGAAGGCTCATGTGAAAAAGCCTTAGAGTCACAAAAACCTTGCACCTCAGTCATTAATGTAATTTGGGGCAAGTTTTATGTAGCACACTAATGCCTTAGAATATTTTTTTTTTCAGTTTTAATGTGAGTATAATTACTTCCACTCCTCTTCCCACATCCCAGTCTCTCTGAGTTGCTTCCCTAAAGAATGCTGCTGTAAGAAATGAGTGAATGAATGAAGATATTGAGAATTAAAGTACCGCTGTTAGTGAGAGCGTGGGTGGTATGGTTTGAATTGCTTGAGGCCAGGAGCTTGAAACTAGTCTGGGCAACATAGTGAGACAAACCTTTTCTTAAAACAAAACAAAACAAAACACACACACACACACACACACATACACACACACACTAAGTGAGGTGGTGTGTGCTTGTGGTCCTAGCTACTTAGAAGGCTGAAGTGGGAGGATTGTGCCCAGGTGACAGAGCGAGACCCAGTCTCTATTAAAAAAAAATTTAAATATAGCACATAAATGATCAATAAATGGTTGATAAATGAATTAATGAGAAAAGATTTTTTTTTTGGAAAAAAAGTTTTATGAGGAGAGAAAACATTGCATATGTAAGACATTATCTTGACTTCTATTGTGGACTCTCCCTCAAGTGTGAAGCCTTGAATGATGGAAATATCCTCATGAGATTCTGAAAGAAGAGGAAACAAATTTTGCCCTTAAATAGGTGTCAGTATAGCTGCACTCATTTGCATGTTTCTAGTTCTGCCTCTGACTGGAGATCAATTGTGATGACTTTGAATTTGTAGACCATCTGCCTGACAGTGCACTTAAAATTGCAACTGATCTTTATAAGCTGAATATAACTTATTGTAACAAACAGCAAATTAAGTGAGTATACACTGGAGAGAGTTAGGTTCATACCTCCTTGATGATTGTGAGTTATTCTTTATTTGGACACCTGGTATTAAACTCTTATTGGTTATTAATATTTGGGACAGGTTAATGAAGACAATATTTTACAGACAATATTTAGCAGTTCTCAATATAATAGATTGAATACAACAACTTTTTGTGTGTTTATAATTTGTGTGTTACTTACTATTTACCATAGGTGGTTTGAAATATACATGGCAAAACATTCTTTAGAGCTTTGATTGCAATAATTATCGTATAACCAACACATCTTAAGCATTATATAGTTAAGAAGGGACTTGAATTTTATCTTAACACAATAGCATTGACAACCTACTCACAAAATTAGTAGTCATGGGAGAAAATAGGTATAGGAAGAGTAAGTCACTGAAATTGAGAAAATTAAAATTATAGACATTAAATTACAGACAATAAAAATTATAAAAGCACTAAATAGATAAACGGATTTTTAAATATCATGTTAAGCATTTAAATTGCCTTTACAAAATATTCTTCACAGTCCTTGGAGAAATTGCTGCTGTATGTGTGATTAATATGTAAACAACATTTGATTGTTAAAATATTTTTTTCATTCCTTTCAAATTTGTATTTAAGGTTAGCGGCGCCTCAAGCACTGCCTGAGTAGGAAAGTGATAAACTGACACCACACTGTAGAGGAGGAAGAAAAACATCTCACCCACAGCAGACAGCAGGAGCTAATGGTTTTCACCTGTTGCTGATCTGATTGCTCATGGTGCTATAATGTAATCAGTTCTGTGTGATTCATTTGTTTTTCTGTTGGAATGCATTGTATTCCCTTCTTACTTTTAAGCCCCAGTACTTCTGATTTTGCCTTTCTTAAAAGGCAATTTCTAATACTGTGTTTCTTTTAAAGCCAATAAGTAATTGTGAAAGACAAACTCGGAGCCTGTTGAATTTCAACAAAATTAAGTATTTTGTAGGACATATAACAAGAGTGTTCTTTAGTTAAAATACTGAGTCATATGAAAATTTGTCCAACATTTGGTAAATGGCCTTAGTTGAATCGTTGATATCCTAAAATAGTAAAAAATTAGTACCTTTTATCTCTAGCCTACTGGGTACAGATTTTGCTTTCAGATACTATCATCACATCATCACACACAGGTTGAAAAGGACATTTTCTCACCTGTCAAGGCATGACTTTCACTGAAATGTATTTAGCTGTCAGAGGTCTGCAAGCAGTCCATCAGTTGAGACATGATGCTGTTTTGACTGATATTGGTGACATTTTAAAAGCTACACAAAAATTCATAATTATAAAGATGTTCACTGTTTCACTAAAGATGGTGTAATGCATTGTGTATTAATTAATAAGATGTTCTCTTATGAATACTGTCCCTAAAATGTACTTAATGTTACTTTCCATTAACATGCATAAAGTTTTAACCATTTATTCATGCCATTAGAAAAACAGACCTTTCCTTTCTTTTCGGTATGTGCCTTTTAGTTTTTTACTCATTGTAGAATCATGAACAAACATGGAAAAACACACTTTGTTAATTCTTTGTGTTGTTTTTGAAAACTTCGTTCATATATGAAAACTTCTGATTTACCTTGCATTGTGAAGGAGAAGACTCGGTTACATATGAGCCCTGTTTTGAGTAATGTATTACTATTAGTATTACAGTACAAAAGATTTATAATCCGAATCCCCTTTCCCTTGAAGTGGAATTATTGTCTATAGCCATTAGTACTTAGGGTGATATACTATCTTAAATGCTATCCTGTGCCTTTCCATTTTTGTCATGCTACTTCCCTTGCTTTACATCCCTGCCCACCTCCACTTTCTGCTGTTAAGAATAGTCCATAGGCTAAAGCTTATTGCTAGGGTTACCACCTAGAACAGGGAGGCTTAACTGAATTAGAAAGTAGATTTTTTTCTTTTTCGAAGCTCAAAGATAGACAATAGCCAGACATTCAAGTGGTTAAAGGATTTTCTAAGAACTTCCAAAGCCGGGTTTTTACCTAACAAGAAACATATTTGGAGGATTATTTTATATCATAATCATAGTAAGAAGAATAATTCTACACACCATTGACTGGTCAGTCCATCCCTTTTAGGTTTGGGGAATTGAGGTACATAGATTCAGAGTGGGTGAGGCTAGGGTAAGAATGATACCTGCACCCTGAGGAGGGAATAAGTTCCCTTTGCCTTAGAGGTGCAACAGAATAGAACTTTCAGAAAAACCAAAGAGTAATCCCTAAAACTGCAGGCTGTTGCTAGGGTTTCTCTGGGTATAGCCTGCAAAACCCACAGACCTTTTGGAAAGTCTTGTTTGGAGCAAAGTGCCATCTCTGTCATAGCACAGTAGTAATGGATAAAGGATGAAGTACAAAGCCAAAGGGCAGTTTTTACAGGGTTCTGCACACTCCAGGGTAATGCAGAGAAAGCAACCAAGAGTTTTGACTATCCCCTGACCCACCCTCCCAACCCCCCCGCAAGAGCTGACAGTACTGAGTGGGCTGCAAGACTGAAATTGGCTTGGTTTCAAGAGGGAGGAGGAGGCAGCTGTATGCAGATTTCTTGTGAACAGAGAGATTGGGCATCTCTGCAACTACTGGCACAGCTTGCATACTGACCAAGTGGATGCAGTGAAAACAAAACCTGATGCTGAGAAGTGAAGCTCATGAAAGGCCATCCTGAAAGGACAGTAAAAGAAGTCATGCTTCCTCTTATACCCAAATGTCAACTTGGTAAGATGGTAGGAGATAACCGTAGGGAGGAGTAGACATTTTTATGGACTAAATAGCCACAAGAAAGTGTTTTAAATGAGAAGATACTGAGATGCCTTTTTAAATGGCAAGGTTGATTTTTTTCCTGTGATGATTTGAAATAGCGACTTGTAACTAGAAAGAAATCAGTTTAGAAAATAGTTACTTTTTTTGTTTATTTGTTTCATGCCCTGGATTGTGACCAGTTTATACCTACTGTGCTGGAAAAGTTTAAATTATAAATTACTGTCACAATCTCCATAGATACTAAAATCTCTGATCTATAAAACCTGTATTGCATGAGCAATACTGTCGTTCCTCCTTTTTCTATAGCAATTATTAAAGGAGAAAAAATATCATGCTATGATTCACGTGTATTTACTGACCTTATAAAGCAGTATATGCAGTTTGTACATAACTCTCTCTAAATGCATTGAGGAAAATTATATCTCGTATGTAAATCATCTAAGACTTTCTGAATTTTGTTAGATCCTGCCATTTCTTATTTTGTTTTACACAGGAGGCTGCCAGCTATCAACTGATTGAATTGATTACTTCATTAAAGCTGGAAATACAGATGTGATGAGTTTTGCAATTAATTGTATAGAAAGCTGGGCTTCAAAAAGAAGGGGATGCACTGAGTAGCAGAGAAGACCTGATGCTCAGTTAAACCTAAACTGCTACTGATGCAGCAAGTCAGACAAGTAGTCTGGACCTGACTCAGGGCCAGGGGAAAGCAGCAAGTCAGAAACCAGTAAGAGAGTCAGGGAAGGGAACATTATGGTGTATACCCATTGAATTTAGATGATCAAGAGTTTGAGCCAGACAGTAAGCGATAGGGCTACATGGGAAGAAAGAGTCACAGGTAACAAATCTTTGCTGTGAAATAGACAGAAATATTTCATGCTATTTCGGAAACTATTCCCAGAGTTGAGCAGAGTAAATCTGCAGTTAGGCAGTGTTAGGTAAGTGAAAGAATCATGTAAGGTTAGGACTAAGGCTTCATCCTGATGTCAGCCTGTGGTGGTACATTCTGACACTAACTGCAGACAAATTTCTCACCTTCATATGTTTTCTGAAAACGTATTCCGAACTTACTTTTGTTAATTATCTCATCTCCTCTTATACCCAAGTGCATTCCTTGACTCAACTTCTCATCTTTGTTTTATGTATCCCTAAAAAGTTTACTCCTCATCAGTGTCCTTTACAGAATAAAATTTTTGCCTGCGAGTATTCTCTTATAGAAAAGTTTCTCATATCAATTCCGAGTAGTTTTAGATAGAAGCACAGAAACACTAAATCTCTGTTGTCAAGGATAAGCTAAGTTATGCTGCATAGCAAATAACATCAGAATTTCAGTTATTTAACACAGGTCTCCAACCCCTGGTGCCAGTTCATGGACAGTCTTCTGAAAAACTGGTCCCTGGTGCCAGAAAGGTTGAGGACGGCTGATTTAACCCATCAAAAGTTTATTTCTCCTCACACAGATACACTGTGTAACTGGGTGATTCTCGGGGGTGACTGACTTCATCTTGGTAGTTTAGCAGTCCAGGCTGCTTTGATCTTGGGGCACCATGATTGCTGTGGCAGGGAGGGAGATTCTGTAGAGAGTCTCACACTGGCAATTAAATACTTTGACCTGGCTCAAGTATCATTGTCCAGAAATAGTTTCATGGTCTTTCTTAACTGCAAAGAGTGGAGAAATACAACCCTTGCATGGGCCAGAAGGAATGGGATATCAGAATGGATAAATACTAAGTCACTAGCAGTGTATTATTTGGGCCGTGTAAGGTTTTTGTGGTGATTATTGATTTCTGAGAAGCAAGAAATTATAATGGTATTTGTTACCCTTAAGTGCTTTTTTTTATCTACTCATTGTCTGATAACCTTTAAAATATTTCCTAAAGGGCAGGTTATTTACTGAATCTTGAGGGTGCTGGTGCCTGGAGATAAGTATATATGTTTGAGTGTGTATATGTGTATATGCATACACATAAATGAGATTATAAGCACATCCAAAGAAATATTTAAGTATTTGATTCTTTTTGAGTTCTTCTTAATATATAGCATAACAGGCAGATTTATGATTTTTTTTAAATAATCCTACTGTCTTAAAATGTTATATGGAATTATATTCCAAAGAGGATTTGAAGACTAGGGGGGCATAGCCTTCCCGTTAAATTCATTAATTCTCTATGAGAGCTCTATATCAACAACTACTGTTTCCAGAAAACAGTAAATATATTGAATGGAGAGACTGCTAAAAGAACTACAGAAAGCATAGATGTGTCTCTGAGGGGTGATTTGACCCCAGCAACAATATCTGACTCTTAATGATTTATAAACATATGGTGTCTACATTTAGGAAAAAATTCTTCTGAAATTGGTAAATCTTCGACGATGGAAAGAAATCTATTATTATTATTATTATTATTATTTTTTGACACACGGTCTCACGCTATCACCCAGGCTGGAGTGCACTGGCACAATCACAGCTCACTGCAGCCTCGACCTCATTGGGGGGTGATCCTTCTACCTCAGCTTCCCAGGTAGCTGGGAGGCAGGTGTGCACGACCATACCTGGCTAATTTTTTAATTTTTTATAGAGATGGAGTTTTGCCATTTTGTCTGGGCTGGTCTCGAACTCCTGGGCTCAAGTGATCAGCCTGCCTTGGCCTCCCAAAATGCTGGGATTACAGGCATGAGCCACTGTGCCTGGCCCAGAAATCTATTTTAAAAGGAAGAAGAAAACTGATGGCAGGACCACTTGAAAAAATATTTATGTGTACTGTAGTAGCCCTTTGTTGTTCTGTCAGGGTTTTGAATTAGCTATGTTGAATGAGAGCTCTCAATCAGCAAGTAGTGATTTCATTTCAACAGAGCAAAAACAAACATACTGAACTTAGATTTTAGAAAAATAGTTTTGCATATGATGGTTCACAGAACCAATGGTAATGGTTCACAATGATGCTTAAAGGTTCATCAAGCCCTGCCAATAAAATTAGGAACATTTAATATGTTTGTCACAATAAATGTTCTATATAACAAACCTCTTTAAAGGAAATGGTGGAAATTAGTTTCTAACAGCTATATCAAATATCAATAAGTACCTTTGCAAAAAACTGAGCTGATAGTTGAGACTTTTATTTTAGGATTGAAAAAAAAAATCTGTGAGAATTAATATACTTGCTCTACAACTGTAAATTACAAAGTAATTTATTAAATTTTATGGTTAAAACAATTATGCTTTTATTTTGCTTATACCTCTTTTATTTAAAAAGTAGCTGTAAGAATAACAGAACTGAAATTAGGTACTTAAATATCTAAATATTCCTTGCTGTGGAAAGCAGAAAAGCTCGTATGCTTTAAGTTACTGTGCCATTGTGGCATGAACTAACATGAGTTGTTGAGTGCTTGCTTATGTCAAGGGATTGTTACCTCTTTTTTATGTGTAATATCTCCTGTAGTCCTATTATAACCTTGTCGAAATTAAGATTCACATATATCCAGTAAATTGACCAAGGGTACCTAGCTAAAAGTGTTAGAAACAAAATTTTAATCCACATGTATGGTTTTTTCATTATACCCCGCTGTTTCTGAGAGTTGGAGTGGGAGTGGCAGAGACAAGGGGATGATCATGAAGGAGCCATGGTCTGATCTCATCGCTCTTTTTGACGATTCATCTATTCAACATCATGAATGTTACCTTTTTTCAGATTCTTTATTTGCTGCTTTTCGTGGACTCTGGACAAATGCCTAGTTTTTGTTTGTTTGTTTGTTTTGTTTTTTTTTGTTTTTTGTCTTTGCCTGTGTTTCTTGTACTCTTTCAGGATCATTTTCCTGCCCTAATGATGTTGCTAAGGGGAATGGCAGAGTGCTGGTCCTGTCATCTTTATTGCTAACATCTCCTTTGATAAATATGGTTCTGGCAGGTTTTTAGAATGTAGATCAACAAGATAAGAGTTGTACTAGGCCTTCATAAGCAGTGAGGACTGGAGAGATCCCCTACATTCCTCAGGCCAGATATGAATGGGCTAGTGTTAGCACATAGTACAAATTTCTTTTCTAAACAAAAAGGCTATCTCCTTGTTCCTTCTGTTGGAATTAATGAAAAGTTGCTTGTGAATAACTTTTTCATGATCTATGTAACTGGTATCTACAGATTTTGGAAACAGCTTTAGTGGTAGCATATTTGAAATGGACTTGGATCTATACAATAAACATTTGTAGCGCATTTAGAAACCAACTTAAGATGCAGAACTTTTCTCTTTTTTGCCTTTCTCTGGACATTTCTAATGATATGTCCTTGTCTTCATGTAATTCTTAGCTGAGCATGCAGGTGTTTTTATTTTTATATAATTAATAATTTTATTACTTAAGAAATTATACTTGCACCTTGAGGACACCTTGAAAATTTGGAATTCCAGTGTACTCAGACAGGGGAGATTCATGAAACATAGATAATGGAATGAAATATGAACTGGCTTTCTAAACTCTGACTGTAGGATCACATCCCTGAATTGTTACGGGTATGGAGAAAAATCTCTGAGCTGCCACCACAAAGCCAGTCCTCTCACTTGATTCCCCAGGAGTGATCTAAGACTCTCTCCAGTGTTCAGGTTAGTGGTTTTACCTGCTGGTTTAATTAGTTTTCCTTGGCAATCTACACTACTTCTTTCAGATCAGAAATAGTATCCCCAAATGGAAAGGCCCCATAATAGATGAATTTTTATAAAGGGCCTAAGTATTTGAATATTACTATAAGGCATCATTATTATAGCACAGAGTGACACGATGTTCCAAACTATTCCCATAGTCATCCAGAAAAGTTTAGCATGTTTATGCTGTATGGTAACAAAAAGAAGTGAATGCTGTAGCTTAGAAAAATTTGTTTTAAAAAAGTCAGTATTAAGAAAAAAGCAAGTCCTTTCTCCCCATTACCTTCCTTCCTTTGTGTAACAAAGATTAGTTTTACTTCTACTGTGTGTGCCAGAAGAGTACTGAATGCTGTGTACTGAATTCATCATATAAAGATGAATAAAACATGTTATTTGTCCTCAAAGAGCTTGCTATGTAATTGTTCAAATAGACATAAGAAAATAATTAGAATATGATGAGTGTTTTGATGGTAGTATTCAAAATATTTCTGGAGAGCCTAGAAGAAGAAATAATAATGTAATCTTCCTGAGGTGGTATGAGGGGGGCCTATCAGGACTAGCTTCAGGTTCATGGTCAGTTTTCCAGTTAATACTTCATTTTCCAGTAGTGTCAGATAAATGCGGTACAACTGTATTTTTGATAGATTACTAGTTTGGCATTTATCATCATTCCTCTGGGATTTTAGCCTGTTTTGAATGGAAGGTAGCCTTTGAGAAAGAAAATGAGCCACTTTTGTAAATTTAGTATGAAACATTTTGAGCTCCTCAAGAAATTTCTTTATAATTTCTAAATAAATGGGACCTAATTAAACTAAAAAGCTTCTGCACACCAAAAGAAATAATCAGCAGAGTAAACAGACAGCCCACAGAGAGAAAATATTCACATACTATGCATTTGATAAAGGACTAATATCCAGAATCTACAAGGAACTCGAATCAGCAAGAAAAAAAAAATCCTATTAAAAACTGGGCAAAGGACAGGAATAGACAATTCTTAAAAGAAGATGTACAGACAGCCAACAAAAATATGAAAAATGCTTAACATCACTGATTATCAGGGAAATGCAAATTAAAACCACAGTGAGATACCAACTTAGTAAGAATGACCATAATTTAAAAATCAAAAAATAATAGATATTGGCGTGAATATGGTGAAAAGAGAATCCTTTTATACTGCTTGTGGGAATGTAAACTAGTACAACCACTGTGGAAAACAGTATGGAGAGTCCTTAAAGAACTAAAAGTAGAACTACTATTTGATCCAGCAATTTTATTACTGGGTATCTACCCAAAGGAAAAGAAGTCATTGTGTGAAAAAGACAACATGCACACATGTGTTTATAGTAGCACAGTTTATAATTGCAAAGATACGGAACCAAGCTAAGTACCCATTGACCAATGAGTGGATAAAGAAAATGTGGTATATAGACACCATGGAATACTACTCAGCCATTAAAAGGAATGAAGTATGTTCTTTGCAGCAACGTGGATGGAGCTGGTGGACATTATTCTAAGTGAAGTAACTCAGAAATGGAAAAGCAAATATTCTGTGTTCTCATTTATAGGTGGAAGCTAAGCTGTGAGGATGCAAAGGCATAAGAGTGATATGGACGGTGGGGACTCAAGGAAAGGTTGGGAGCCGGGTGAGGGGTGGAAGACTACATGTTGGGTACAGTGTACGTTACTCAGATGGTGGGTGCATTGAAATCTCAGAAATCACCACTAGAGAACTTATCCACGTAACCAAAATCTACTCACATCCCCAAAAACTATTCAGATAAAAATAATAAATACAACAAAATTCAAGGTATTGGATATTCTTTAGCCATAGAACCATTTTATAGAAAATCATGTATTTGAATGTTGAGTATAGTACAAGACCACTATCTGTATAACCTTATGTAATTTTAAAGTTTTAATTTTATACAAACTTAATCTCATAAATAGTGGGTACATATCTGAGAATAATTTCATGAAAAATCTCCTTAAAATGAATTCACTTTAAATTGGATTCAGGGGAAAGGGGCCAAAATGATAAACTAGTGGCACCTAATGTGCACCACTCTCATAGAGATAAAACCAAAGGGCTAGTTAACCCTGACCCTGTAGGCTGATGATCTGAGAAACCACATTGGGATCCATCAAGGCAGCAGGGGGACACAGAGAGCAGAGAGGAGCAAAGAAGGGCATCAACCTGTCTGGGCTCAGCGTGGAGCCAGGAGAATCTCTCAAATATGGGGAAGAGTGAGTGAATGTGAGCTTCCTGGGGGAGCACATCCCCACTGTGCTTATAGGCTGAAGCAGAGAGCCCATTTTGTGTGGGGGCAACTCTCGAGTCCAAGGAGACTGCTCTGAGACTTGGGCCGTGGAGCAGACCAACAATGGCACCATAGCACCAATAGAGCCTGCTGTCATGGGGCCTGGGAGCAGTAAGATTACACTACTTCTCCCCTCCTCTCTCCATCCCTGTTGGGTGAGGTTTGGTACCAGCTTCTGGCCTAGTGGTCCTGCTTCTGTCTGAACTCAGTCAGAGGGTCTGGCTTTCTGTTGTCCCACAAAGCACCCAGATGGCAAGGTGAGCCACCCTACCCACCCCTGCCACAGGTAGCCAGGCAAGCAGTGCCTGCTAGAGTTTCTGGCTCAGTAGTCCAGCTTCTGTGTGAACTTACCTAGAGGGTGCAACCTCCCTTTCTCCTGGGAAACCCCTGGACAAAAGAGAGAGTGACCTCACCCCAACCCTGTCGTAGGTAGCCACGTAGCAATGCCTGCTAGAACTTCTGACAAACAGTCCCACATCTGTGAGAACTCAGCCAGAGGGTGCAGCCTACCATTGCTTGTTAAAAGGTTCTAGAGAGAAGGGGTAGGTCACCTACAAAGGGAACCCCATCAGGCTAACAGTGAAACTTTCAGCAGAAGCCCTCCAAGCTAGAAGAGATTGGGGGTCTGTATTTAGCATTTTTAAAGAATAGGAATTCCAACCAAGAATTTCGTGTCTGGCCAAAGTAAGTTTCCTAAGAGAAGGAGAAATAAGATCCTATTTAGACAAGCAAATGCTAAGAGTATTTGTTACCACCAGACTTGCTTTACGAGATGTCTTGAAGGGAGTGCTAAATATAGAAAGGAAAGACTGTGTTACCATCACAAAAACACATTTAAGAGTGTAGACCAGTGATGCTATAAAGCAGCAACACATTCAAGTCTGTGTGATAACCAGCTAACCACATGATGATGAAATCAGACCAGCACATACCAATATTAACCTTGAATGGAAACAGGTTAAAAGCCCTAATTAAAAGGCAGAAAATGACAACTTGGATAAAAAAGCAAGATCCAACTGTATCCTCTCTGCAGGGACTCATCTCACATGCAGTGACACTCATAGGCTATAAGTAAAGGGATGAAGAAAAATCGCCCAAGCAAATGGAAAACAGAAAAAAGCAAAGGTTGGCATTTTACTTTCAGACAAAATAGACGTTAAACCAACAATGATCAGAAAACGCAAAGGCATTACATAATGGCAAAGGGCCAAATTCAACAAGAAGACTTAACTATTCTAAATATATATGCACCCACCCCCGGAGCACCCAGACTCATAAACAATTCTTACAGACCTGTGAAGAGACTTGGATAGCCACACAATAGTAGTGAGAGACTTCATCACCCCACTGACACTATTAGAAGATCATGGGGCAGAAAACTAACAAAGCTATTCAGAACCAGAGCTCAACGTTTGACAAAATGGACTTAGTAGACATCTACAGCTACCCAAAACAACAAAATATACATTCTTCTCATCTGCACATGGCATGTACTCTAAAATTGACCACACAATTGGCCATAAGACAATTCTCAGCAACTTAAAAAAAAAAAAACAAAAAAAAAAAACCAAACACACTCTCAGACCAAAGCACAATAAAAATAGAAATCAATACTAAGAAAATTGCTCAAAAGCATACAATTACATGGAAATTATATAACCTATTCCTGAATGACATTTGGGTAAACAATGAAATTAAGGCAGAAACCAAGTACAACATACCAGAATCTCTGGGACACAACTAAAGCAGTGTTAAGAGGAAAGTATATCACACTAAACACCCAAAGAAACGGACTAAAAAGTTAAAAGGATCTCAAGTTAACAACCTAACATCACACCCAGAGGAACCAGAGAAACGAGCAAACCAACTCCAGAACTAGCAGAAGACAACAAATAACCAACATCAGAGCTGAAATGAAGGAAACTGAGATGTGAAAAACCATACAGAAGATCAACAAGTACAGGAAGTGATTCTTTGAAAGAATAAATAACATTGATATGCCACTAGTGAGACTAATAAAAGGGAGAGAGAGACAGAAGATCCAAAGAAACAGAATCAGACATGACAAAGG
This sequence comes from Chlorocebus sabaeus, assembly GCF_047675955.1. Lineage (NCBI taxonomy): Eukaryota > Metazoa > Chordata > Mammalia > Primates > Cercopithecidae > Chlorocebus > Chlorocebus sabaeus. Next base: position 68,737,094 of record NC_132918.1, read on the forward strand.
GGACATTACCACCAACCCAACAGAAATACAAAAACAAAAAAACAAAACAAAAACCCAGAGACTACTGTGAACATCTGTATGCACACAAACTAGAAAATCTAAAAGAAATGGATAAATGGGATAAATGCCTGGAAAGATATGACCTCCCAAGATTGAACCAGGAAGAAGTTGAATCCCTGAACAGACAAATAATGAGTTCTAAAATTGAGTCAGTAATAAAAAGCCTACCAATCACAAAAATCCCAGGACCAGACAGATTCACAGCCAAATTACTAAATGTATAAGGAGAAGCTGGTACTATTCCTACTGAAACTGTTCCTACAAATTGAGGTGGAGGGAATCCTCCCTAATTCATTCTATGAGGCTAGCATCATTATGATACCAAAACCTGGCAGAGACACAACAAAGAAGAAAATCTTAGGCCAATATCCTTGATGACCATAGAAGCAAAAGTCTCTAACAAAATACTAGCAAACCAATTTCAGCAGCACATCAAAAAGTTAATCCACCATGATCAAGTAGGCTTTATTCCTGGGATGCAAAGTTAGTTCAGCATACACAGATCAATAAATGTGACTTGCCACAAAAACAGAATTATAAACAAAATCACATGATCCTCTAAATAGTTGTGGGAAAAAAAGCTTTTGATAAAATTCAATATCCCTTCATGTTAAGCACCCTCAACAAACTAGGCATTGAAGTAACATACTTCCAAATAATAAGAGCCATCTATGACAAACCCATACCAAACGTCATACTGAATGGGCAAAAGCTGGAAGCATTCCCCTTGAGAACCAGAACAAGACAAGGATGCCAACTCTCACCGCTCTTACCATAGTACTGGAAATCCTAGCCAGAGCAATCAGGCAAGAGAAGAGGAATGCCAATAGGAAGAGAGGAAGTCAAACTATTTCTGTTTGCAGATGATATGGTTCTATAACTAGAAAAACCCGTAGCCTCTGCCCAAAAGTTCCTAGATCTGATAAACAACTTCAGTAAAGTCTCAGAAGACAAAGTCAGTGCACAAAAATTAGTAGCATTTCTACCCACCAGTATCATCTAAGCTGAGAGCCAAATCAAGAACACAATCCCATTTACAATAGCCACAAAAAGAATAAAATACTTAGGATTACAGCTAATCTGGGAGGTGAAAGATCTCTACAGTGAGAATTATGAAACACTGCCCAAAGACATCAGAGGTGACACAAATGGAAAAACATTCCATGCTCATGGATAGGAAGAATCAAGATTCTTAAAAATGGCCATACCACTGAAAGCAGTCTACAGATTCAATGCCATTCCTGTCAAAATACTGATGATATTCTTCACAGAATTAGAAAAATTATTTTTAAATTCATATGGAACCAAAAAAGAGCCTGAATAGCCAAAGCAGTCCTAAGCAAAAAGAACAAGTTTGGAGGCATCACATTACCCAACTTCAAACTATACTACAAGGCTACTATAACCAAAAAAGCACGGTAGTGGTATAAAAAGAGACACACAGACCAATGAGACAGAATAGAGAGCCCAGAAATAATGCCAGACATCTACAATCATCTGATCTTTGACAAGGTCGACAAAAACAAGCAATAGGGAAAGGACTTTCTATACAATAAATGGTGCTGTGATAACTGGCTAGCAATTTGCAGAAGATTGAAATGAACCATTAGAGAAATGCAAATCAAAACCACAGTGGGATACCATCTCACACCAGTCAGAATGGCCATTTTTAAAAAGTAAAAAATAACAGATGCTGTTAATGTTGTGGAGAAAAGGGAATGCTTATACACTGCTGGTGTGTGTAAATTAGTTTAGCCATTGTGGAAAGCAGTGTGGCTATTTCTCAAAGAACTTAAAACAGAAGTACCATTCAACGCAGCAATCCCTTTATTGGGTATATACCTGAAGGAATATAAATCATTCTCCATAAAGATGCATGTGTATGCTCATCACAGCGCTATTCATGATAGCAAAATCCTGGAATCAACCTAAATACCCATCAGTGGTAAACTAGATAATGTAGTATGTATATACCATGGAATACTATGCAGCCATTAAAAAAGAATGAGATCCTGCCCTTTGCAGCAACACTGATGGAGCTGAAAGCCATGAAACCCCATGTTCTCGCTTGTAAGTCATAGGTAAACGTTGAGTACACGTGCATACAAATAAGGGTACAGCAGACACCAGGGCCTCCTAGGGTGGAGGGTGGGAGGAGGGAGGGGATTGAAAAACTGCCAATAGGGTACTATGCTTATTACCTGGGTGACAAAATAATCTGTAAAGCAAACTGCTGTGACATGCAGTTTACCTGTATAACAAACCTGTGCATGTACCTCTGAACCTAAAATAAAAGTTAAAAGAGGAAAGAAGAAAAAAAAAAACTCTGGGATCAGATATTTAGAGTAAATTGTGAAAAATTATGCTAAGAATTAGACATGTAAGTTGATTTTAGTTAATTAAGAAAATTTGTATAGTAACAGAAACTATGTTCTAATTATAGAAGAACAATGAAAATTAGTGTTTATTGGTTTTTTTGTAAGTACAATAGCACATAATTTTTACAAAAAAAAAGTAAATTGCTTCTATCAGTTTTTCTAAGGGCCTCTTAGTCGTTGGCAGACAAATCATACTGAAGAATTTGTCCTGTTGTTATCCTTTTTGATTTTCTCATCAGGGCCTTTGAATGTGATCCTGCAGTTCTCCATCATCCCTTTAATTGATTTCATGAAATCTTTTAAGTGATTTTCAATTTCATTCTACAATTGAATTAATTTGCCCTGTGTTTGTTGACAAACCAGTCTTTGTGATGGAATGGCTCTGATATATTTGGTCTACAATCCAGTTTCTTGGTATTAGAAACTCTGAAGTGATGTCTTTTTGTTTGCTTATGAGTTGACTCATGGCTGGCAGCACCTAGGTAGTTTCATGATGGGTGCTGGTCACTGGAAAAACCAAGGCAGGATTAGAGGGGTGGGCCTGAAAGTCACACCAACCTCTGTGCTGAAAGTTAATTTGATCGCCAGTGGTTAGTGGTTTAATCAATCATGCTTATGTTTTGAAACCTCTGTAACTCAGAAGGGTTTGGAGAACTGCTTAATGACTGACCACGTAGTGGGTGGTGTGCCCAGGGAAGGCATGGAAGCTGTGTGCCTCTTCCCCCCATACCTTGCCCTATGCAAGTCTTCATCTATACCCCTTGCAATATCTATGTGTAAGTAAGCTTAAGTGTTTCTCTGAGTTCCGTGATTTCATTCCGGTAAATTAATCGAACCCAAAGACAGGGTTGCGGAAACCCTAACTGGAAGCCAGCGGTCAGACATTCTGGAGACCCAGACTTGTGACTGTTGTCCAAAGGCGGAGGGGTGGGAGGTCAGTCTTGTGGACTGAACCCTCACCCTGTGGGATCTGAAACTACCTCCAGGTAGGTAGTGTCAGAATTGAATTGGAGGACACCCAGCTGGTGTCCACTGCAGAATTGCTTGCTTGCTTGTTTGGGGAAAACTCTTCACACATTTGGTCACAGAAATCTTATGTGTTGATTTTTGTTGTGGTGTGAGAGCAGAGGAACTGTGGTTTTCCATACACAGAATGGGCGCATATATATATATATAGACATTGGTGTTAAATACAGAAAGAACCTTTGGCTTTGGACTAATTTTGTAAGTGGTCATTTAATTAGCATTTTCATTTTGTGATGGCATTTGATTTCCTATGTACGGTTTTTGTTTTTGTTTTTTTTAACTGGGAGCTAGTATATATCAATATTTTTTAACACAACATTTCATTTACTCTTAATTACTTATATTATGTATAGTTCTCACTTCATAAAAATTAGAATCCTAATTTAGAAACCAGGTAGATTATGAAATGATAAAGTTGATGATGATGGCTCCTCCAGTGACAGTGATAATAGCTGCCATTTGTAAAGCTTCTACTCTATGCCAGCTGCTGTACTAGGTAGTTTAATAATCCTTCCTGCAACCTGAAAAGATTGATGTTAATCACCTGACTTCATGGATAAAGAAATTCAGGAAATTCGTAGAGGTAATGAGTGTCTTACAAGTTAAGGACAAGCCATTATAATGATCAAGTTTGTGTTTTTTCCAATACACTATGTCTTTCTCTGGTTTATAGAAGCATTTACTTCAGGGTTTTCTCTATAAATTAATTATATTTTTGGTACATATAATATAAAGTTAAGAAAAATTGGAATACCCCACAGTCATAGTAATACTTTTCTATGTTATTATTATTTCTATCTATATTATTAATACAGTGGGTGTTAATCTTATAAAAATTATTTTTTCCTCTTTTGTTGTTGAGAGGTATTTCACAAATATTCCTTCTTCAGATTTGAATCAAAATGGAATGGAAGATGTGGAATTTATGAAATTGGATTTTCACAACAAAAAAGTCATAAAATATAGTGTAGTGTTTTAAAAATGGCTTGACTGTACATCCGGTTCTAATAGCTTATTTTCAAAGAGAGAATAGTGCACCATTTCCCAATGACTTCTTAATGGAAACCAGTGATTGCCATTGGAATTGAAGTTATTTTACAGTTTATATTTTTATATAAACCATTACTCTAAGATATCAGGTTGCAGCTTTGGTGTATGAATGAATTGAAAGAAGGAAATTTAGATATTTTACTGTTTTTTATAGCTGCAGAAACTGGAATTGCAGATACTAGTCTTAATTTAGCCTATGGTGAATTTTCAGTTATTTGAAAGTTTTATCTCTCATACAAAGAGCAACTTTTATCATGGCCTTTGGTCAGAGATGCTGTTTGTATTGTTAAAATAAAAATCTCTTTAATATCAAATAGTATATAAGGAAGGAGTCCAGAATTAGCGTATTAGGCACACAGAGCTTTATGGTCCCAGGAATAACAGCATTCTTGAATAGTAACTCCTGAGATCAGTAAAACTTCAGAAGTTACTGCTTTATTGTCAGCTTTTTACTGTTTGTCCTCTAACATTTGTGACTAATAATACATTTCTCATGTGTAGCCATAATATGCCATTGAGTTTTGGATCTTTTGATTCTTGTATTCTCTCCTAAGAAAAATAATGGGATTGCTTTCTTAAAGCTATCAGTTTCTTGCAAGTTATTATTTGACATGCATATTACATTTTTGGTACAGCTCATTTCCAGGGACTTGCTCTATTGCTATTTCTCACTTCAGCATGTTTCAGAACTACCAAACCTGCTGAGGCATTAAGCATACTCTTTGTATGTACTCTTAGAAATATGGGAATTGCCCATATTGAAGCCAGTCATCCAGCCATCATGTTTGGTTTTCTGCTTTGAACACATTTGTCTTGTGCGAGGTAGGCTTTAAGGTCCTGTGAGTCTCCTACTTCAGCAATCATATACAGAAGACAGAAACTTCATTTTGATTGCATCTAGTGATCTTTTTATACCCTGAAAGCATGATGTTTTGTAATTCTGGCCTAGTGTGTTTGCAGTTTTGTTTTTATTTATATGTATCTCTAAACCTAAAACAAGTTTTTATAGAGGAAATTTTAGGTAAATTGTATATATTTTTTAAAAAGTCATCAGAAATCTTTAGATATTTTATATCTGTTCCTCTTTAGATACTAATATCCCCATGTGGGAAATGGAAAATGTAAGTTCTCCATGCTGTCATAAGAGCTGTGAACATTTCTCAAAAGCTGTATGAACGCAGTTCACCAGAACATGTTTCTGCTCCGTTGCATGTTTGTTTCCCCATCTTTTTACCATTGTTTCATTTTGTTTTCAGTGGCCCTAAGAAGCCTGCTTCTTTTTTTTTTCTTTAGTTCTGTCTACATTCTTTGTTAAACTTTTGGTCTTTCTCACTTCTGGATTACTTTACTACCATGGATTTCCCTTTCTTTAAGTTTGTTGTTTTGAATCACTTTCAACTTTTTCTGTAATACTCTAGTGAGGAACTGTTCAGAGTGAATTAGTAGGTAGCTAGCATCTTAGAATCAAAACATAAAATGTTGAAATTGATTAACTAGAGATAGTAATGTTAATTTTTAGGTAAAGAAACATTGTCTAGTGTAGAACAAAGTAAACCCCATTATAGAAATGGGAATTTAGGAAGAGTTCCGAATGCCCTGTTGTTATATTGCCTTTCTATATAAAATATTATAGGAAATATAGAATCAGATTTGTGGTAGTTAAGAACTTTCTAAATGAATTTTAGTATATTTTCATAGGAATGATGTGAAAAGAAGAATGGATGAATGTTATCTGTGAAATGGTGAGAAAACAAGGAACTGTGAGAATTGAGTTTTAATATTTAAGAACCTGTGATGGAAATGGAGGAGATTGCAAGTTCCACCAGTGGTGGAGCTAGATCTCCTGGATTCATTTGAATAGAAAAAGAGAGGATATGTTGTGTTCCGTATATGAAGGCTATCCAAGGACACCTCAACGGAAGATCTCAGGAGGAAGGTAATAAACAAATGGAAGGTAGACTTGAGTGTAGCTTTCTTCTAAAATGGGAAGAGAGTAGAATTAAAAGCAGAAAAGAAAAATGAGGCTGTTGCTTATAAAATTTGAAAATGTTTAAAAGATTGGGTAGGAGTTAGAGTGTGAGTAACTAACATTTTAATACATAATAGAATCTGCAACCAATTGTGTACTTTTTTAATTTAAATTTTTTTTTATAGCAATGGGGTTTTGCTCCATTGACTAGGCTTGAGTGCAGTGACACAATCATGTCTCACTGCAGCCTAAACCTCATGGGCTCAGGTGATCCCCCCATTTCAGCTTCCCAAGTAGCTAGGACTACAGGTGCATGCCACCACACCTGGCTGATTTTTAAATTTTTTGTAGAGCTGACAGTCTCACTGTGTTGCCCAGGGCAGTCTTGAACTCCGGACCTCAGGTAATCCTCCTACGTCAGTCTCGCAAAATGCTGAGATTACAGGTGTGAGCCACCTTGTCCAGCCTGTGAACATATTTTTAATAGGTGTTTTTGAGTTATTAAATACCCATGTCCTACAGCATTATGGATAATTTATGTTTTCTCACTCAGCGTCACTGATTCGGTCTTTATATTCTCTGAATTAAATATATTTTCAAAGTAGCACATTTTCTATCAAGCGAGGTGTTTTATTGCTATTTAATTATTGACATCCTTGAAACAAGAGCTGCTTTACATTTAAGAGGTATATGAGGGAACACAGCTGAAAAACAGAAGAGCATTTTTGTTAGAAATATATAGGGGATAGGTGCTGGGGTGGAAGGGAGACTCACTAATTCTGCAATTTTCAAACAGTTACAGTAGTATATATAAAATTTGAAGTTAATTGAGAATAACTAGAGAATGAAACCTTCTGAATAATAATAGAGATACTTTTGGGAGGCAGGAAGGGAATATCTTTGGTTGTGATAATGTTTAGTGCTTTGATCTAAGTTTTGATCACATGGGTGTATTTCTATCTTAAAAGTCATTGAGACTGGGCACTGTGGCTTATGTCTATAATCCCAGCACTTTGGGAGGCCAAGGCAGGTGGATCATTTGAGGTCAGGAGTTCAAGACCAGCCTGGCCAACATGGTGAAATCCTGTCTATACTAAAAATATAAAAATTAGCCAGGTGTGGTGTGGGACGCCTGTAATCCCAGCTACTCAGGAGGCTGAGGCAGGAGAATCACTTGAACCCTGGAAGTGGAGGTTGCAGTGAGCTGAGATCAAGCCACTGTACTCCAGCCTGGGTTACGAGTGAGAGTCCACCTCAAAACAACAACAACAACAAAAAAGTCATTGAACTGTGTAAAATATAAATAAAACTTAATGTTTATACATTTTGCTGTATGTAAATTATATCTCAATTCTTAATGCAGAAAAAAGCACACTTCTCATGAGTACTTTAGACTGGGATTTTTAAAACATATCTATTTTGTTTACTATTTGTACTGGATATATATCTAGTATCATCTTTGATGTTACTTTAAAAATATTCTTTAAAGTGATACCACTGGAAGAAAAACTGCCCATTTATTTCACTTATAACTGTCATGAACTGAAATTTCCCAACACTGACCTCTGTTTCAGACTCCTGCTGTTGCCTCTGCACTATTAGTTGGTGTCAGCAGGGGGTTAACAGCACTCAATTTAACCCTGCTATTTGTATTCTGTTTTGAATTTTTTTCTTTTCTCATTTAACTTCCTTACATGAATTCTTCATTTTAAAGATTGTGCATGCACCATGGGGTGCAGTAAAAGATTGTAGTACAGATAAGCATACAATGGAAGCACATTTAAAGATAATGTGAAGCTACTTTTCTTTTTTTTCTAGGAGAATAGAGGAATTGCTGTGAAAATCATTAAACAAGAGAAAAAATTAAGCCTACTCATGCTGTTATTTTTCTGTGAAGATTATAGACCAGTTTAAAATATATAAGGACTATATAGATATGGATTAATTATACATTGTATGTCCATTTAGGGGGCATCTCTGTGACTGTTGTGCTTGTAGCTAGCCATGGACAGAGATTTATTGGACCAGAAGTACTTCTTCTGTCTCTCCCACATTAAAATTTTAGAATCTGTTATGACTGAGACCACATCCACTATTCTTTCAATGTCCCTCCTCTCATTGATCCCTCTACCCACTTCTTGGTCCTTTTATCTTATAAATGCTGGGCCCTTCCTATTCAAAACAGTCATCTTCAGCAGGATAGGAAGTATGAGTAATTAAAGAGGGGCCCCTAAACTCTAGACCCCTCCTCCTCAACTCCCCTTAGAAACTATCTCCCCTGAACAGGGCTGTATAGAATCCTAGTGAACTTAAAGGCTCACTACTCATATGAGTGGTCTTCGTCTTTCTCTGAGTGGGTTCTAAGTAAAACGCCAGGTTGGTGGAAATGGAAAAGAAGGAGGGCTGGCTCAAATTCTGGAGATCCTATATGAAAAGGAATAATGAGACACTCACTGTCCTGTGGGGTAAACAGGAAGGAGAGCCTAACTTTCCATGCCACAACCTCCAATTCCATTCATTTCCAGCCATTGCTTTGTACGACTCTAGCACACTCCTCTCCTGGTCTGTAGTTCAGGATTCCACTAGTTTCATGTCCAGATGCCAAAGACACTCTGCTCGGTGCCTAAGACACCAAAGTGGAAACAACAGCAATAGAAAACACTTCCAGTGAAGTTGAGGGAGACCCAGATTTCACTGTCTATCAGGGAGACTTGCATTCCTGTTAGCTCAAACAGATTCTGAAGGCATTTCTCCAGAGATGCCTTGCTTAGGCGAATAGGGAGTGTAATAACCCAGGTATTGTACTTTACTATTATAATAGTCTACTCTTATGCTAGGGTGACATACATCCTGGCTTGTACTGGATGTATGTCACCATCCTGGCATAACTGTTTTTAGTAATTGCATCCCGTTTTATTCCCCAGAAGTTTGGATGGTAAATTATATTGTCACTACACTCATAACAAAAATGGACTTCTTAGTCCATGGGAATTGTGTAACAAAAGCCCCAAATGTAAACATATTTCATTAAGTAAAGTTAAAATGATGGTGATGATGTTTAAAAATACCGTAAATGCAAATGTTTATTAAATGTTCTAAAAATCAAAACAGAAAAACTCTTTTGTGAAGGATTCTTGTTACTATGATATAATTCCTACAAGATACTTAATAGCACTGCCCATACAATGGATGCAAAATAACCACCTAGTATTTAAAAATATTAAGTCAAATATAATGGTGTAAAATCTTTATAATAGAATGCTTAAACATTTCAGTTAGGAATTTCTGCTTAATTGCATGTTTAAATTTGTCTTATTCCCAGCTCTTTTAAATTAAAGAACCAATCATGAGCGTTAATTTTGAATATTGTTTTAAAATCATGTTATATGTAGAAAGCAAATAATGATTAAAAATAGAGATACTGGTTTTAGGAGATAAGTGTTTCACATTTATTTCTTATTTGCCTTTTTTAAAAGACAGATTATGTAAATTATTCTTCAAATTTAAATGTCTAGGTATAAAATTGAAAAAACAAGTTTTAGTAAGAAAACTATTTTCAGACTTAATACTAACCAACTATTGCTAATATGCTATAAAATGCTACTTAGGAAGTTACAGACTCCAATTATTATAGTTAATGGTCTCAGTGGCCTCACCTTGCCTTAATCTAGGACATAAAGCATGCAGAACTTGTAATTTAATTATCACCTGTTAATATTGGCTCTAAATTCATTTCTCTCCTTTCAGGATGAAACTGCAGTGATGAGCCAATTAAAAATCATTATCTTCCTACTGAAAACACCAGCCTGCTAACTACACCCACAGTATACAAATCTGCTGAGACTTTCAAGAAGAAACTTACTGCCTCTTACCTTTAGGGAGTGCTGAATTAAATTATTTTTGGCCACTTATAATTCTAATATTTTGTTTTAATTATTTATTTTTTTGAGATAGGGCCTGTGTTGCCCATACTAGTCTCAAACTCCTGATCTCATGCAATCCTTCTGCCTCAGGCTCCCAAGTAGCTGGGATTACAGGTGTGCACAAATCTAATTTTGTACATCTCTAGATTATATGAAGATTGTATTTTTTAAATTATTACATACCTTAAAAGCCATGAGAGAAGTGGAGAGTTATGTTATTCTACAGTAATAAATGGCAGAAATGAAATCTGTGTTCTTACTCATATTTCCATATCATGAGATGTAACAAAACATCAGAGAATGTGGTGCTACAAAAGGGTTGTTAGCTTGTAAAATCCCATTGATATGTACTAGAGAAATGTGCAGTTTATTTACAGAAATTTATTAGAAACTTTGTTCTTTGTGTACTCTCCTGACATTGTGTACCATTGTACTGAAATACAATTTTATAATTGACCCATGGGAATCAAACTCTGGAAAATTGATTTGTGCTAACCAAACTCACAAGAGATTGATTTATAAACTAGTAAATCACTTTTTAATTTACTATGAGAATGCTACCTGATCCAAAAACCTGAAAAATTTATGATGTGTTTTTGAGTTTCCACTACTCTCAGTTCAGGCACTATAGTGAATAAAGAGGTGAAAAACACTTAGTCCCCATCCTCAATGAATTTGTAATCTGGTGAGAAGATTTGGACAGCAATACATAGAGTACAAGTAAGACTAATGCATGAGTAAATGCGTGAGTGATATGTTGTGGTTAAATGTGTAGTAGAGGTTTTTGTTTCTGCTAGGCATACTCTTATAGTTAGGAAACCAAATTATAATTCAGTGGATATGTTTTAAGAGATATTTCTTTCAAGCCATTATTGGATAATAAATTAACTTTCCTTTTTCTCTGCATGTTTCTATATAAAGAATCAGGACCAATAAGCCATAATTAGGACACCTTTGCTCTTGAATATGCTATAGACACTACAAAAGTTTTAAAACTCTTAACATGTGCAGATACATGAAAAGTTCACTCTTGTTGCAGTTATTACACCAGAATCTTTCCTTCTGTACTGTAGATTGATTCTAAAGTTAGTGCATAAGGCAAAAATTAAATTATATATAGCCAAAATGCTCTAAAAATTTCATAAATGGTTTATAGAATACATACTGGTGTTGTAAAACTGTTCAATAATATACAATTATAATGTTTAGTAAATCGTGATGTGTAGTAAAGCATACATAATCCAAACAATTTTGTAGTATTTTAATTGCAGTATTTTAAAGCTGTTTATACAAAGGAATCTTAATAAATTAAATACATGTGCCATGTATATCCTCTGTCATCATACCCAAGTTTGTAGTTTTCTTCCGTTGAGTAGATTTCTGGTGAGCCACTATCTAACAGTATATATTGGGATACTTATCTGTTAAAATACAAGATAGATTGTGTTGCTTTTGAGGAGCTTTTCTATAGCCAGCCTATTTTAGACTTTTTTGCGTGGATTTGTTTTGTGTGGTAGAAGTAAGGAGATAATGAAAGTATGATTTCATGACTCACATAGTTTATTGCCATACAAAGAGAATTTTTTCCTTAGGTTCCTAGTGCTTAAAGAAGGGGAGAATAACGTGAACAGATCTCACGGGGAATATACTCGATAGGTGAGATACGTGAACTGCAAAGTGACTAAGTTCCAAAACTATTAAAGGCATTGCCCAATAGGATGGAAGCCGACTTCTGTGGAAAATAGTCTAATTAAAGATTGAGGCTGGGTGGGTGGCTCACGTCTGTAATCCCAGCACTTTGGGAGGCCGAGGTGGGTGGATCTTGAGGTCAGGAGATCGAGACCATCCTGACTAACAGAATGAAACCCCGTCTCTACTAAAAATTACAAAAAATTAGCCGAGCCTGGTGGTGGGCGCCTGTAGTCCCAGCTACTCTGGTGGCTGAGGCAGGAGAATGGCGTGAACCCAGGAGGCGGAGCTTCCAGTGAGCCGGGATCGCGCCACTGCGCTCCAGCCTGGGCGACGGAGCAAGACTCTGTCTCAAGGAAAAAAAAAAAAAAGATTGAGTTGTACCTTTTTATGAGCGGTTCCTCTGGAGAAACTGGCTTGACCAGTACAGTGGAGATTTATTACCACAGGTAAGGTCCCTCAAGGCTGGAGGTGGTGCCAGTAGTGGCAGGCAAGGCTTCAGAGATTAGCTGGAATGATGTTGCCCTGTGGCAGTGTCACAGCATGTCCTCTTGGTCTTTGGAGAACATGTAGCTTGCCACAGTCTTAGCTCTCAAAGTGTCTGTCAAACTCTTAGATTTATATGTATTTTGAAGTCCAGTAGTTGAGGTCAGCAACTCACATATGGATTCTGATAAAGTGTGTTGTGACATTCGCAAGGGGAGGGGTACCACTGTCACATTCTCTAGGGGATGGGGGAGAAAACACTCCAGGTTCTTATTATAGCAGAACATATTCACGTAGCAAACTATGTAAGTGTTTGGAATCATTTCACAGCAACATAACAGGATTCTTACTAGTCTCAAACATCCTTCCTAGATTTGGATGTTAGTCATATTTTTCTCTAATTACTATATTCATCCAAATATACGTGCAACTAACTGGCATTGGGTCCATGTTCTGTTTCCGACCATAGATAGCTTACCAACCTACAAGGAAATCAAGCCCCTGACTTGGCTATTATTTGCACTGTACTCCATCAGCTGAGCCTCAGAACCCATCTACCTGAAAAAGTGATAAAATTGTCTCATTTAGCAAGCACACTGAAGCAAGACTAGCTGTGTTCAGCCTGCATCTAAAAGTGTGTTACTTTCACTATAATAGTAATTTTGAGGTAGTTATTAATGGTAGTGTTTATGGTACTAATTGGTGCCTGATCATTTCTACAATAAGATTGGTATTATTTCCATTTTTAGGAGATCAGAGTTTACAGGATTTGCAAAAGCCTTGATTTGAAAGCCAGTGGCAGAGCCAGGCCAGAATGATGGTTTTCCCCATCTAAAGTCAGTGATCTGCTTATCTATGAGATCATGGCCATTATACCAAGTATTGGGAGGACCTGGTGAAAGATGGTTTTTAGGATTTGGCATCAAAAATGTAGAGCTCACGCTCTGGAATCCAAGAGTTGTAAGAATTTCGCTGTTCTACTTAAGGGCTGGGTGACTTTCAGCAAGTTACTTTAAACTTTTCAAGCCTCAGTTTATCCCCCTCAGGGATTTTCAGATAGTTAGATGAAATAATAGGTAAAGTGCTTAGTACAGAACCTGGTATATGATAAGAGCTTAGTAAATATTATTTGTTTTTTAATCTTAAGAATATTTAGAATTTCAAGTTTTCAACAGCTTTTATGTACATCTCTTATGTACATGTGTATTGCCAAATGAAAGCCTGTTTATTTTTCTTCCTAAAAATGACTAGATATTATATAACTCTATAGATGTGCTTATGAGGGCACACATAATCACCACCACTCTCAACACCTATTTTTGGAATCTTAATTATTCCTTCCATAATATTTTCTTAATCTGCTATAATGTGAGATATATGACTACAGCTGAGAAGTATTAAAAGCAGAACAGGAAACCACAGAAGTTTCTTAAAATAAAAATACAAACTGAGCTCAGAAACATGATGTTTATATACATATCTGAAAAGGAAATGTAGCCAGTGAGCAGAATACACTCAAAGCCAACCACAAATAAGCAGTAAAAAAAAGAGAAATACTGCAGTTTATTTTAAAATTGCACACATCTTGCTTTCATTAGAGTATATAGGAATTTCATTGTAAAATACTTTTAAAAAAATGTAAAGGTATGTGTGTGCTTTGACTGAATAATTCTACTGTGATGTTGATTATACTCTAAAGTATACATGTGAAGCTAGAGTTGAATATGAGGTGCTGCCTTGTTCTTTCAAACTGTAATAGCGTGTATGCTATGTGGCCAAACCCTGTCCTCTGCAGAGACCAGCAAGTCAAAGCCATGTTTCTCACAGCTTGGTTATAGGAGCTCTTGGTAGCACATGTACATATATGTAAAATGTTTATAGATAGCTCTTAAATTTTAAAAAGTACAATAAATTTTATGATCACATTCTAATTGCAAGTGAATTGGCTTTTGTTTTTGAATTGACAAAATTTTCCTTTGAAATTCATTTACTTATGCTTTTTTAAAAAGTGTGTTGATTTTTAAAATCAGCATGAAACTAGTAGGAAGATACGGACAAAGTACAATGTTACACTCAGCTGACTGAAGTTTTGGGGACTCTGAACTAAACAGAAGTGGATAGTTGATATTTTAATTTAAAATATTACCTGTTTGGCATACCTAATTTTTACTTAAGAGAAAAAAAAATTAATGTCTATTTTATTTGTCAAATCTCTATAACACCCTTTAATTATTACATTTTTAGTAGCAGTGATTTGCTGACATTTGTGCAACCCATATGTTGTGATCCATATACTTCTCAGTGACTGAAGTCTTTTCTTTAAAATTAGTCCTGCTATATGTTTATATAAATCTTTGGGAAAGGGGTTTCTTTTCAAAATGCTGTTTGACTCTCTTGTGAGATTGAATGTCTGTGATCAAAGTACTGAAAAATTTAAAATACATAATTATGAAGTAACTCCTCACATCTGAAGAAATGTTCCTCAGAGATTCCACCATGTTTCTTCAATAAGAGCACTAATTTTATCTCAGAGATGGTACTAAGACATGGTGATGGGAGAGATAGATGTTAGAAAGACACCTCTCTGAGGAGGTGACCTTTACATTGAAATTCTGAAGAAAGTAGGGCAGGTAAGCTCTAAGCAGAAGGAAAATTTGTAAAGACCTAGGGCAGAAAGGAGTTTGGTCTATTAGACAAACTCAGAGTAAGCCTGTGCAGTGGGAGCTTAGTGAAGGAAGGGAAGAGAAGTGAGAGAGAAGTTTGGAAAAGTAGAAATAATCAGTGGGGCAGTCTTTCTCCCAGATACTGTCACTTTATCATAAATTAATTTAGTGAAACTACAATAGAGCTAAAACTGTTACTTTACCTTGAATATAGAGGAGGAAAATGCTGAGAACATTTGATTAATGTAAAAAAAAAACAGAAAGAAACCTCATGAAATTGCTAAACCTCTCTATTGGAAATTTGAAAAAATCGTTTTGTTGAAATTGCCATACTCTTGTGGTAGTGACTAAGTCTCAGGAGATCTGATGGTTGTATAAGGGGTTTCCCTTTTTGCTTGGCCATCCTTCTCTTTTTGCCTGCCACCGTGTAAGATGTGCCTTTCGCCTTCCACCATGATTGTGAGGCCTTCTCAGCCACGTGGAACTGTGAGTCCATTAAACCTCTTTCCTTTATAAATTACTGGTAATTTGTAAAGGAAATTTCATTAGCAGCATGAAAACAGACTAATACACCCCTTCCCTCTTATGCTCAGCCCTTTCCCATTTCTTCTTTATTAAAAAAAAAAATTATTTTTCTAGAGACAGGGTCTTGCTCTGTCACCCAGGCTGGAGGGCAGTAGCACAGTCCTAGCTCACTGCAGCCTGGAGCTCTAGGGCTCAAGCAATTTTTCTGAGCAACTAGGACTACAGGCACATGCCATGACTACAGGTGCATGCCACTATGCCCAGCTGATTTTTAAATTTTTTTTAGAGGCTGGGTTTTGCTATGTTGCTCAGGCTAGTCTTGAACTCTTTGCCTCAAGTGATCTCCCGCCTCCATCTCCCAGTGCTGGGATTATAGGCATGAGCCACCCGTGCCCAGCCTCACTTTCTTCTTTAGCAGGCGTCCCTGCCCTATGCTTTCTGCTCATAATTAATGCATACGTCCTACAGTCAGATGAAATCTTCCTGAGAATTGGTTTCCCTGACCTTAATCTTCTATGGTCCTGTTTTTACCTGTCGTGTTCTGTGCCCAGCTCTGTTGGAATGCTTATGCACCTATATCAGTGACTGATTGGGCAGGGAGGGTTTCTAAATCCATATGCTCCCCCTTGATTTTGAATTGGATTCTCTAGTATTCTGTATTTCAGGTACAGTATAGGTTAAGTGATTTTTTTGTGAGCTGCTGTGGGATTTAAGCACTCTATGTAAAGTAATTTAATTAGGTAAGTGAATTCCAAGCTCTAAGCACTAAGGTAGGTAGACCAAGTTTTGAAACATAACTAGTTTAGAATTTGGGAACTGTTTGAGTTAAACTGTATTTTCATCTTCAGTAGTCTTGTTCTGTGACTCATTGTGAGGGTCCACAGTAATGCCATTGATAGTGTTGTTAATGAATAGAATCTGCATGCCTCCTGTTCTCCTGACTGGAAAGGGTATTTTATTTAATTCTTCTTTTCTAATGATAATTTTTAGATAATCTTATAAATCTGCCTGTTGATATTTTTTGTTTTTATTTTCCTACAATATACACAATCTGAAGATCATATTTTCATCTGTCTTGTATAGGCTTGGAATAAAGTTAAGGTATAGATTAGCCCTGGATTCAAATCGGATGGTCAGGTAAGATCTCTTTCTGGGAAACTGTCGTAAGAATGTGTAGAAAAATATTCCTGGCAACAAAGTTAGAAAAACTATCCAAAATTCCAATAAATCTATAATTTTCACTGTCCGTGAAGAAAAAAAAATGTCAGTTGCTCATATGGCATTAGTTTATGCAAGTGTCTCAGAGGAAGGTATTATGGGTATTGTTTCAAGTATGTATAGGATTGAATTTGTTTAGGAAAAAAGCCCCCTAAGGTAATGGGTGTGTGTTAGTCATTCTGTAAGAGCTCTGCATTATTGCTGTGCTGGACCTGCCTGCCAGTACCCTGGCTAGCTGAAATTCAGGCACATGGAGCACCACTTATCCCCCTGAATTATGTTAGTATTAGGAAGGGGCAAATCACTTAATAAAAGATATTGTGTAACATTTTATGAATATCATTTAGAGGTAACTGCTGATAACTTTTTCTCAGTGAGAATTCAGTTCACAATTATAAAGAATAATATTCTTTATAATATTTATAATAAATATTATTCTTTATAATTGTGAGTCTCAAGTTTTAATGTTGACTTAAATGAAAATAAAGGAGTTTTCTGTTTGGTCATGGTGTTGGTTATGTTAACAGTATATTGTTAGATGCTGTTTCCCAGTGTTTGAGACTGCTTTGCCCTGGAGAGTGCAGAAGGTGGGAGGCGGAATGGCTGCTTACTGTGGGATTTCACCAAATTATGTTAGTGGTCTTCATGATCTAAAGATTCTTCTCCATCTCCCCACTTCTTTCCCATCCAGGGGATTATTCTTGCAACTTATTTTTTAAAACAGCTGTTTCAGTTTGAGAAGTTGTTAATTTTACTTATGATTGTTTGCGATTATTTTTATTAGGTATATTTTATGAAATGTCAACAAAATAAGGGGATTTACACTACTCTTTGTAATTGCTAATACTTTAATTTTATTTATTTATTTTTTGAGACAGAGTCTCGCTCTGTAGCCCAGGCTGGAGTGCAGTGGTGTGATCTCGGCTCACTGCAACCACCGCCTATACGGTTCAGGTGATTCTCCTGCCTCAGCCTCCAAAGTAGCTGGGATAACAGGTATGTGCCACTGCACCTGGCTAATTTTTGTGTTTTTAATAGAGAGGGGGTTTCACCATGTTGGCCAGGCTGGTCTTGAACTCCCAATCTCAGGTAATCCGCCTGCCTCAGCCTCCCAAAGTGCTAGGATTATGGGTATGAGCCACCGTGCCTGGCCTTACTTTAAAATCTTAAACACTGGTTTTACTATATGAGCGTATCAATGGCATATTTGGGAGAGAAGTTGGTATTCATATTTTAAAATGACTCCAAATTTTTGTTTTGAGCGAAATCGTATTCACTATACATAATTTATTATTTTACATTTTCTATTCCTAACCAAATTAGGCATTTTAAAAAATTGTGAAAAATCACAGCTTTGCTTGTGGGCTCCATTGTGTGTAGATAATTAAGATCCATGGTTTGAATACCATTCAGGCTTATCAATACAAGGAAATATTACTCCTTAAACAAATAACTGTTGTAAGATTGTGTCTTTTTCCATAGTTTCTTAATACATTCAAAAACATGTGCAAAGGACCAGACATGAAGAGAATGGCAGTTTTTAAAAATCAAATTGTGAAAAGGTTAGTTGTTGTTTTGTACCCAGGAGGTAAGTCAGGAGGAATAAACAGGTGTAAACTGTAAAGAGCATTGTAATGAATGTTAAGGACCTTTTACTTTAACTGAAGTCTAAGAAGAGTAGTTGAACACTTTTAATTAAATAAGAGTAACATTTTCCAGTTTGAGTTTTAGGAAGTGCTGGCAGAAATTGAATAATGAGTTAAAGGAAGAAAAGTAAAAGTCAGAAGAACAGTTAGAATGTTACTGTATTCATGCGGGTGATAATTGACTGGATGTTGTTGTAGGGGTCAGGGACTCGGGGTTTTAACTGAAGCCATGTGTGGATAACACGTAGTTTTTTTTCGTTTTTGGAGTATATTGCAATATAAATTCAGCTGTGGACGTACTGGGTTTAAGGTGTCTAAGACATTGATGTAGAAATGTTCAGTGAGCAGTTGATCACATACATTAGCAAACCTTGAGGAAAATCTGGATTGGGAATATAGATTTGGAATCTAGCAAATGATGATTAAATTTAGAGAAGTAGATGAAATCAACAACTATATAGAATGGAATAGAAGCCGATTGGCTTTTAAGAGTTGAGCATTTTATCCATTTGATTTTTTTTTTTTTCTGTGTAACAACTGGTAGGCATTCCAGTGGCACTGCATACCTTTTTCAGTGCATATGTATATTATTTTAGGCACATTATGGATTAAGTTGACATCTGTGAGCCACTCTGTGAACCTAGTTATTATTTATTTATTTATTTATTTTGGAAAAGATACTGAGGGGTTTTTGTTGTTGTTGTTTTGTTTTACAAGTGTTGGGGTGTAACTTGCTTGTAAATTTGGAGCCTGGCAATATCTGAAAATATATTTTCTTCTAGAGTCCTGCTTAGCTCAGCTTTTCCCATTCTCTGAAGCTTGATGATACATACTTATGTTGTAGAACTTTTAAACTAAATTATTCTATATTATTGTATCAATATGATTTTTTTGTAGGCGACTGAATAGGGAAATAGTGTCTCCATCAATGAAATGCATTATTTCTTAAAAAAAAAAAAAACAGGAAAAAATATTTCAGTTTCATACCATATAAAACTATTAATAAATTAACCCCACAGTTTATCTAAACCCTTAACGTGCTCAAAGTGATGGTTTTGTTTTGTTTTGTTTTGTTTTGTATTTTTGGAGATTGCTCTGTGTTCTGGGCTGGGGTACAGTGATACAACCATAGCAATCCTACTACCTCAGCCACCAAAGTGGCTAGAACTACAAGCATGCACCACCCCACCCAGCTAAGTTTTTTGCTTGTTTTTGGAGACAGGATCTCACTGTGTCACCCAGACTGGAGTATAGTGTCACGAGCATGGCTTGTTATAGCCTTGACCTCCTGGGTTCTCCTGCCTCAGCCTCCCAAGTAGCTGGGACTACAAGGCATGTTCTACCACACCCAGCTAATTTTTGTATTTTCTGTAGAGTTGGGGTTTTTCCATGTTTCCCAGGCTGGTCTCAAACTCCTGGTCTCAAGCAGTCTTCCCACCCCAGCCTTCAAAACTGCTGGGATTACAAGTGTGAGCCATTGCACCTGGCCTTGATGTCTTACACTATAAAAGGGAGCAACATTTCTACCCTGGAAAATTTGCTCTTTGGACTTTTGATGTAATTTTTATTATTTATTTATTTATTTTTGAGATGGAGTCTTGCTCTGTCACCCAGGCTGGAGTGCAGTGGCGCAATCTCGGCTCACTGCAACCTCCGCATCTGGGATTCAAGCAATTCTCTTGACTCAGCCTCCCGAGTAGCTGGGACTACAGGCACACACCACCACGCCCAGCTATTTTTGTTAGAGATGGGGTTTCACCATATTGGCCAGGCTGGTCTTGAACTCCTGACCTCATGATTCGCCCACCTCAGCCACTGAAAGTGCTGGGACCACGCCTGGCCCCTGGATGTAATTTTTTAAAACCAGACTCATTTCAAATTCTGTCTTAGCGTAATTTAGATTTTTGTGTCTTGACAATAATGAAAAATATTTCTTCTTTTTTTTCTTTATGAGATAGAGTCTCACTTTGTTGCCCAGGCTGAGTGCAGTGGCACAGTCTCAGCTCACTGCAACCTCCACCCCCCAGGTTCAAGTGATTCTCCTGCCTCAACCTCCCGAGTAGCTGGGACCACAGGCGTGCACCACCACACCTGACCAATGAAACATACTTTTAATGATGGTTGTTAACTGCTTTAAATAAATAATTTAATACTTTTTATGATGTTTGTATTACATAGTTCTTTGATTTGAGTTGCAACTGTTATTTACACATTCTTTCCCTGTTTGCAAGCGATCGTTTTAGGATCATGTTCTTTTCAGTGGCTTTGCTGTAAAGGAATCACTTCATTTCTGATTATTGCATTTGCAAAAATGATTGTTTCTTGGCTTCCTTGAACTGTGTTTTATCATTTGATACTGTGATTCAGTGTGCTCCTAAAACATTTCCGTCTGCCTGGTTTGTGATCTCCCTATTTTAGATCACTGTGCCACAGCTGCTTGGATAGCCTTCTGTCATCTATTTTCAATAGCGTCGTATAGCATCCCGCATGGTTTCAAGGATGATAAATTGGCTAGACTCCAGGGCTTGCTCTGTAATCCTGCCTTGTCTGTTAATGTCAAGTGTATCTCACAGCTGATGCTGATGAAACTGCTTAAAGAAATCAGGTATGATCTTTAGCAGAGCCACATCTCATTTCCATATAGTGGGGTTAAATTCTGTTTTGATCAACTTCTTGAGGGCAAAGTCCTCAGAGTCCTACATCATGGAATGCAAGATTGTGTGGTAGAGACAAAAGTCATAGTAATTTAGAAAAAACGTCAGCTTCTTGTACTGGCTTCTCACAGATTGTTGCACTTGAGTGCATTACATCTATATGCTGGATGAATAGGAAGTTTTCCAATAAGGGAGGACATTCCAAAAATAGGTGACAGCTTAGCTTGACACATAAGTGCTAGCTGCTATCATTGTCATCATTATTTTGTTTTTATTATTATGATTGTGAGAATTGGATAAATTGGGAAGGAAAGTAAAACAGATTAAATTTTTTCAACTTATTTGATACAAAGCTAGTTCTAAAATCAAATAGAATTACAAACATTTATTAGTGTGGATCGTGTCTGAGTGCTCAGGCTATTTATCTCATTAACACAATTTCATATAAGTAGTTGTCTTTAATAATTGTAGAATGTCTTCGCCTATTTGGAATGCCGTAACAAAATACCATAAACTGGGTGGCTTATAAACAACAGAAATTTCTTTCTTACTGTTCTGGAGGCTGGGAAGTCCAAGATTGAGGCACTGACAGATTTGGTGTCTAGTGAGAGTCCCCTTCCTTGTTTATAGAACAGCACCTTCACCCTGGCTCCTCACAGGGTGGAAGGGGCAACTAAGCTGCCTCAAGCTTCTTTTCTAAGGGATCCTGACTAATTACCTCCCAAAGGCCCCACCTCCGAATACAGTCAGCTTGGGGGTTAAGATCTCAATATATGAATTTAGCAGGGACACAAACATTCAGACCGTAGCAGAAGTATCCTTAAAGGAATAAGAAAGATTACAGGTAGTTCAGTTCTTAAAAGGCATGAGTTTATTCTGTAGATGAATAATAAAGCTGTTTGTCTAATTGGTATTACAAAACCAGAACAATTCAGCTATTATGTTTATTTTCATGGATTTATTGAAATGTATAATGAGTTTTTAATACAAGACAAGCATATTGAAGTGAATTTTTACATATTAAGAGCCATCGTAACGTTATAGTTTGACTTACTTTCAAACGTTATACTACCTTTGAAAGTAAGCTAATCAGTTCATTTTGGTCAAGTATTTTGTATACTCAAGAGTAGGGAGTAGAATTTTGAATTTGAGGTAAAATGACTGTTTTCCTCTGTCAATACATATGGCTTATATTTTAGATTTTCTGGCCTTTCAGTTTTCATACATTATGACCTGTTGTCAGAACCCATATCTTCATACTTGGATCGGAAAATATAATTTCCTGTTAATAGTGGTCCCTGCTGCCTAACCTTCTGATCAGTTACAGTTTACCCAAGTTGCTGAATTAGAAAGCATTTAAAGTACTTGCTATTTGAAAAGCACCTATAAAGGATTATGAAAAAGAGCTCTATTTGAGGCTAATATCTACAAAGACTTTCTGATTTCAGGGTAGGAGTAGAGTTCAAAATGAAGCAAAGTTTAAGACGCACATACAGAGATGCTATTAGAAGTACTCATTTCTGGGAAGACTTTAGTATTGCTATTCCTGATGGTTTAAATAGACTGGTTATAGATTACTGTGGGTACAGGGCAGACATTGTTATAGAGGCTATGAGATTTTCTTCACATAAAGCACTAAGTACTATTTATTTCTTTGTATTTACTCTTTAGTTCTTTTCAAAAGGTGAATTGGATTAGATTTTGCTTCTATCTCAGGTAAATCCCCCACTTTGAACCTCTGCAAATTTGCGACTCTTTTATTGTGTCTGTAAAAATCAACCTTGCGTGAATTGTGTCCTTTAAGTGCTGTGATTGTGATTCCCTTTTTAATCTATAGAACACAATTTTCTCATTGTTTGTCCTTTCTTATCATGGCCTTTTTTAAGTGAAATGACATACCAGAAAAGATCATGATGAGGCCCAAAAATACTCTGGCAATTTTGTATACAGTTAGTCCCTGTTATCAATGGCTCATGCTTCTCTTTTTCTTTACCGTCTTTAATTATTTGTATGTGTGTTTTTGCTGTTAGGTATTGTTTTAAGCATTCAGCTGTTGAAGTGTAGGTATGAAGTGCCTGGCAGGCCATTGAAGATAAACGAAGATAAATTACAGTTGTAGCAGAAGTTCCAGTCCTTGTTATTCTTGATATGATACCCTCATTGTCTCTGGCGAATTCCTGTAGACCTTTAAAGTGGCTTGTCAAATTGCTTAACAGAATTAGACGTTTTCTCTAATGCTGCTAGTGGGGTCGCATCTAGAATTGTCTTTCAATGTGATCTAAAATAACATACTACAAAATTACACAAAAGAGACATTTGGACAAAAACAACCAAATGACTGAGAGGAATAGCCATTAAAGAGGACAAAAAACAAATTCCTGAAAAACTTAAACTTAGCTTCAAGTAAATGGAATTGGGCGTTATGCTGCTTTTTCCAAAACACCTGATAATTCTCAGTACCAAAGAAAAATTACCAAACATTTTTCAAAGAAATTAAGGTCTGTGCTGCGATACCATTATTTGCAGTATTGGCTCATAATCACTTTATGGAGTAAATATTCTAAGACTATTAATAAATAAGGACTGCTTAAACAATATTTGCCTGCTTCTATAATTACATTGTAATTACATTTTATCATAGACAGTGAAATATGTAGCACCTTTTGCAGGTGGAATTCTCACTGCTGGTTTGCCTTAAAATATTGGCGATTGGGGATAGTCTCTCTGCTAATTAATATTGTTTGTTCTCTTACTTCTCTGTTCATAATGAGGCAGCTCTCTGTTAGACATAGAGGAGAAAAATTATCTCACTTGAGAACTTTATGATATCTATTTACAAATGCATTTTTGTGGAAATATAATTTTAAAGAATGTCCCAAGAGGTTTCAAAGCTTTTATTAGTACCTTAAAATATATGTAGCATTTTTTTCATTTTATTGCAAAGCTACATGTTAATACTCTAATGCTAATGAAATATTTCAGATTATTTTATGCATTAGAACACAATTTCTTTGACATCAGCTTCCATTCCATTTATTTAAATAGCATTTTTTTTTTTAAAGTTTGGTCTTTGTTTTATTGAAAACATAATTCAGGCAGGACGCAGTGGCTCACGCCTGTAATCCCAGCACTTTAGGAGGCGAAGGCAGGCGGATCAGGAGGTCAGAAGTTCAAGACCAGCCTGACCAACATGGTGAAACCCCGTCTCTACTAAAAATACAAAAATTAGCTGGGCGTGGTGGCGTGTGCCTGTAATCCCAGCTACTTGGGAGGCTGAGGCAGGAGAATCACTTGAACCTGAGAGGCGGAGGTTGCAGTGAGCCACGATCGTGCCACTGCACTCCAGCCTGGGCGACAAAGCAAGACTCCATCTCCAAAAACATAATTCAACAAAAGAAGCAGTACACAAGAGGTAAAATGACTCGCCTATCCTGGTCCCACTGGTGCAGTGGCAGGACTGGTATCAAGACACTTACCTCCTCTGCCATCCCTACAATAATCTATATTTTTTTTGTCATAAATAAAAAGTTAGAGTATCACTAGGGAGACAGATGAGATCATAGCCTCAAGCAATCCTGCAGAGCACTTCCTGGCAGAGTCTGGCTTCTTGTATTTGCTCAAGCAAGCTCTGTGAGTCCTGCTTCCTTATTGTCATGGATTTCTTTTCATGGTGCATCCCCATTCCTACATTTAATCACACACATCTCAGTCCGAGCTCTCGGGCTTTATTACGAATGGAGTTGACTGCTAGAGATGCCCCTCTCCAAACTTTTTTCCATACCCTCTTTGCTCCCAAGACATCTCTCCAGGGGAGGACATTAGGGAAAAGGAAATCTGGAGAGAGTGAAAAGGGGTGATGCTTTCTCCAAAGTTCTCTGAAGGAACCACTGAGTCTTTGAAAATCTTCTGATGGAAGAGGTAAGAACTTTAGCTTTCATCTTCAAGGTCCTTCATCTCTATGTCCTGGGGGCTTTTGTCTTCTTTTGCCCTTTGAGCTGTGGTTCGCTGGTCCTGGCTGGCTTTGAGGGGGATTTCACTTCCATAGCTGCCTTCTCTTTCTGGGCAAGTCAGATCCACTAGAGGAGTTTTCTGTGCTTCTTCCCTGATAGAGTAATGTTGGTAGGTGCACTGGATGCCCACTTCTTGAGGTGATGTGGCGAAATCAATCCTTTATCTGTCACAGCACCAGCCACCCAGTGCCTCAGTCGCAACTCCCGGTTCAACACCTGCAGGTGCCTGAATAGCTGCTGCTTCGATTCCAGCTGAAGAAAAAGGTGCAAATCAAATAGAGGCAGTTCACTGCAACCTGGAACTGCTGCACCAGGCAACCCCAGTTCTTCATTGATCTCATCTCAGGCAAGACAAGAGGGCACCCGGAGGCTTGAGGAAACGAAGTTGTGGTCCCCACACAGCCACCATTCTGGGCCAATTGATCTTTCTTCCAGGAACCTGAACTAGTATTGATGGTGGATAAGAGGAAGGGAAACACGGGGTAGAAGAGGGCAGTTCCCCAGCAAAGGCCCCACCCTTAAGCCTGGAAACCATGGCCCTGAATGAGAACAGTTATCCCTGTTTTCCCTCCCAAATGTTACATTTTTGGTCCACCCTGCCCCCCCTTATCCTGTACCAATATAAACCCCAAACCTCAGCTGATAGAGACACAAAGCAGCTGAACATCAAGAGGAGTAGCAGCACTGATTGTCAGAGACTACAGATAGATGTGGCTTAAGTTCAGACAACGCGGCTTCAGGGAAGGATCACCTTCTTGCTGCACCATCCCCTTTCCAGCTCCCCTTTGGCTGAGAGCCGCTTCCACTGTTTAATGAAATCCTCCGCATTCATCAACTTTCAAACCTTCATGTGACCTGATCCTTCCTAGATGCTGAACAAGAACCCAAGTACCAAGAGGGCAGAGGTAAAAGGCTGTCATTCTGACTCTCCACTGAGCTGATTAACAGCTGTCTGCAGATGGCAACTGCTAAGATAGCATCAATTGTAACATACCCCTAGACACTGCTGTGGGGCCAGAGCCCAAAAGCACTTCTGCACCTGCTTGCCTGTGTGCTCCCCCTCCCGCAAGGGGTTTGAGCTCAGTGGTGGTCAAATAAACAAGCAATACCCCTGTTGCAAGTCCCACGAAGGGGTCAGGGGAATTCTCCCATCTTGGTATCTTTGAAAGAAAATGAAAATATACTACGAAGGCAAATAGAGTTGCTGGGTTATTTTTGTCATTAGTTTTGATGTCTGTCTGTCTTTATTGCCCACTATTAAATTGACTTATAAACTTAACACAATTTTTGAGAGATTGTGTAATATTTCCTTATACAGTCATTTTACCCATTTCTTAATGCCATTTCTTAACACTAAACAGAACTATCTTTATTAACCCCCCAAAAAACCAACTCACTTTTTTAGTAAACATTCGACAGACACCCATTGAAATTACCTCAGATGTTTATACAAGTATTCATTTTAGTCAGCTTACTTTGAAAGCTCTTTTGTATTTTAAACTGTGTTCTTGGGTAAACCAAAGGAAATTTTCTCTCTTTGAGATACTTGAATATTTCTTATCTGAACTTTGATGTTAAAAAATGGAAAACAATACATACATTTTTAGTATTACAGAACTGAAAATTTGGTGTAAAATAACTAAAACTATACCTCATAACTGAACAAGAAGTCTGATTCATGCTTCTCAGTTTCAAGTACTCTGAAGAGACTAAGATTTTTTTCTTTTGAAATTTTTACATCTAAATTCAACGTTCTAAGCATGTTTCTTTGCCAGAGTATGAACTGATAAAAGATAGAATGAACAGCTGGAAGAAAGGAAACAAACCCTTGGAGACTTTTGTATTCAAAAATATTTCTGCTGTTCCCCAAATTCAACTAATTAGAGATTCATTTGACTTATCACATATCTATTAAAATTCAGTTGCTCCTAGGCAGACAGAAGAATGGATCAAAATAGAATAGAATAGTTGAAAGTCTAAGAATAGACCCAAGAACAAATGGAAATTTAATATGTGAAAATGTTGGGAGATCCTATATTTTAAGGACATAAACTGCAAAGAATCTTGAACATTCTTCAGTGGTTTTATTGTTAGTAATAATAATAGTATAATTTTAAAATTTTAAGGTGTTTATGTATAAAAGCAGTTGTATAAAGTATGTTATTAGAAGCCAAGATATTCAGTATAAGACAGATTACTAATATAAAATCAAAGAAATTGAAGAATAAACCCTGTAATGTCATGAACCACACCCATATAACCACACCCATGTAAAATCTAACAGATAAATATTGTGTGTTCTGGCTGTTTCACCAGCCACCTGTTCCCACATCTCTCTCCTTCTCCTTGGCATTCACTATACCCTGAGACACAATATTGAAATTAGGCCAGTTAATAACCCTACAGTGGCCTTTAAGTGTTCAAATGGAATGGATAGCCAGAAGCGTCTCACTTCAAAAGCTAGAAATGATGAAGCTTAGTGAGGAAGCTATGCTGAGCCAAGATGGGCCAAAAGCTCCATCATTTTCAACAATTAGCCAGGTTGTGAATGCAAAGGAGAAGTTCTTGAAGTAAATAAAACATGCCATTCCAGTGAACACATAAATAAGAAAGTGAAACAGCCTGATTGCTGATATGGAGAAAGTTCTAGTGGTCTAGATAGAAGCTCAAAGCAGCCACAATATTCCCTTAAGCGAAAGCCTAATCCAGAGTAAGGCCTTGACTCTTTAATTCTGTGAAGGCTAAGAGAGGTGAGGAAGCTGCAGAAAAAAGTGGGAAGCCAACAGAGGTTGGTTCATGAGGTTTAAGGAAAAAATCAGTCTCCCTAACATAAAAGTGCAAGGTAAAGCAACAAGTGCTGATGGAAAAGCTGCAGCAAATTAGCCAGAAGATCTGGTTAAAAATCATGAATGAGGTTGGCTATACTAAAGGCAAGATTTTCAGTGCACATAAAACAGCCTTCTATTGGAAAAAGAGGCCATTTGGACTTCCCTAGCTAGAGAGGAGAAGTCACTGCCTGACTTCACAACTTCAAAGGACAGGCTTACTCTCTTGTTAGGAGCTAATACAGATGGTGACTTTTAAGTTGAAGCCAATTTCCATTTACTGTTCCAAAAATCCCAGGGGCTTCAAGAATTATACTAAATCAACTCTACCTATGCTCTGCAAAGCTAGGATGACAGCACATCTATTTACAGCATGGTGTACTTAATATTTTAAAGCCTCTTTTGAGACCTACTATTCAAAAACAAGATTCTGTTCAAAACATTACTGCTCATTGACAATATAAGGAGATGAATGTTGTTTTCATGCCTGCTAATACAACATGCATTCTGCAGCCCATGGATCAAGAAGTAATTTCTACTTTCAAGTCATGTTATTGAAAAAATAGCTTTTATAAGGCGATAACTGCCATAGGCAGGGATTCCACTGATTGATCTGGGTAAAGTCAGTTGAAGACCTTGTGGAAAAGATTTACTATTCTAGATACCATTAAGGGCATTAAGAATATTTGTGATTTACGGGACAAGGTCAAAATATCAACATTAATAGGTGTTTGGAATAAATTGATACCATAGTCATCTGTGGTACCCCTCATATAGATAACTTTCAAGACTTAGTGGAGGAAGTGACTGCACCCAAGGTGAAAGTAGCAGGAGGACTAGATTTAGAAGTGGAGCCTGAAGATATGACTGAATTGATGCAGTCTCATCGTCAAACTTGAACATATGAATTGCTTCTTATGAATAAGCAAAGAAAGTGGTCTCTTGAGTTTGAATCTACTCTTGATGAAGATGCTGTGAACATTACTGAAATGACAACAAAGGATTGAAAATATTAAATATTTATAGTTGATGAGGCAGTGTTAGGGTTTGAGAGATTGACTCCAATTTGGAAAGTTCTACGATGGGTGAAATCTTTTGTGAAAGGAAGAGTCAATCGATGTTCATTGTTATCTTATTTTAGGAAATTACCACAGCCACCTCAGCCTTCAGCAACCACCCCCCGATCAGTGAGCAGCCATCCACAACAAGGGAAGACCATCCACCAGCAAAAGATTACAACTCACTGAAAGCTCAGATGATTATTAGCATTTTTAGCAATAAACTGTTTTTTAACTAAGGTGTATACATTTTTTAGACATAAGGCTATTGCATGTAAATCGACTACAGTATAGCATAAACATAACTTTTGTATGTGCTAGGAAACCAAAAAATTCATATCATCACAGTGGTCTGGAACAGAACAGCAATATCTCTGAGGTATGCCTATATTTCTCTACTTTAAATATCCAATGACAATTTATCAAATAACTTACAGACGTCTTGGTAAATCATATCCTTGGCATTTCTTCAACTCAGTCTGATATCCCTTCCAAAAGCAGAAGGTAAAGATCTTTTAGTGTGACTTGTTAAAAAAGTATACTTGGATGATAGTAATCAGTTCTTTTTTTAAGGGTAGGCAAAACCCATTCCTCTCTCTCTTTTTTTTAGTTCTTAAATTTTATTTAACTTTTCTATACCTGCTGACAGCAGAAATACCCATGCTTTTAACAACTAAGGCATTTGTTTGATTTGCTTTCTGTTGGCACCCTGTTTTTTCCCACAGTTCTTTAAATAATACATTGGTCCCAATGTAAATTCTTTCAATCTAATGTGCTTCCTCAACTATCATGCATAGTCAACTCTCTGAGAACTAGACATCTCTGTGAACATAAAGAAGTAGTTGTCAAGCCAGAGGCACTTGAATGGGGGTGGCTATCTTGTTTTTAGTGAACTATGGTGGGTGTCATGGGGTCACATGAGATTAGAGCAAGTTGAATAGCAGGAGGTTTTTGGACATGAAGTTTACCTGCATCTAATTTTGATAGGAATGGCATAGGATATGTGGAAGTGTTTGCAGTTTAAATGTTAGACATTTAGGCATCCTACCCAGTAGTTCAGGAGTAGTTCCTTTAAGTAGAGGTAGGTTAGGCTGGACAGAGCTTTAGAATCTTGAAGGCACAAAGAGGCGAACGTGAGCAACTTACAGAAAGCATCATGGAGTATGTGTCATGCATCAGAAATTATCCTCTTCTGAAATACAACAAATACTGTATCTGGCATGACAGTTTATGGAAGTCCACCAGGTTTTTGACTGTAGGATAATGGATGTTATGGTTGAAATGATAATCTACTAACCTATTTCTATCAGGTAATATAACCAGGTAAAATCAACATAGGTTGTCAGTGCTTATGTAAGAGTAAATAAGACTGGGCAGGGTGCGGTGGCTCATGCCTGTAATCCCAGCACTTTGGGAGTACGAGGCGGATGGACCACGAGGTCAGGAGATGGAGCCCATCCTGGCTAACACGGTAAAACCCCATCTCTACTAAAAATACAAAAAATTATTAGCCGGGCATGGTGGCAGGCGCCTGCAATCCCAGCTACTTGAGAGGCTGAGGCAGGAGAATGGCATGAACCCAGAAGGCGGAGCTTGCAGTGAGCCGAGATCATGCCACTACACTCCAACCTGGGCAACAGAGCGAGACTCTGTCTCATTTTAAAAAAAAGAGTAAATAAGACTGAAAACAGTCTTAAGAATACATAAAAGGGCCAGACGCGGTGGCTCACGCCTGTAATCCCAGAACTTTGGGAGGCTGAGGCGGGTGGATCACCTGAGGTCAGGAGTTCAAGACCAGCTGGGCAACATGGTGAAACCCTGTTTTTACTAAAAATACAAAAATTAGCTGGGCGTGGTGGTGGGTGCCTGTAATCTCAGCTACTCAGGTGGCTGAGGCAGGAGAATCACCTGAACCCGGGAGATGGAGGTTGCAGTGAGCCGAGATTACACCATTGCACTCCAGCCTGGGTATCAAGAGCAAAACTCCGTCTCACACAAAAATATAATAATAAAATATAATAGAGGTTACCAAGTGTAGGGGGTAGAGGTAAATGGAGACTTATTGGTTGATGGGTACAGAGTTTCTGTTTGGGATGATGAAAAAGTTTTGGAAATAGATGATCATGATGATTGTACAGCATTGTCAGCATACTTGATAACATGGAAGTATACCCTTTAAAATGGTTAGAATGGGAAGTGTTACATTATATATATTTTACAACAGCAAAAAACGTAATCATTTACTCTCAATTAAAAAACAACCTGAAAATAAATAGAGTGCTTAGGAGACCATAGGCAAGATGCCGAAACCTAGTCCCAAGTGAGAGTGAAGCCACTGTGGGCCAGAACCATATGGCAGGGCTGTGCAGCCTTACAGCAGCAAATGCCCAACCTGCACACGGTACAATCCAAGCAAACAAGCTGTCCAAGTCACCAATATTAATACTTAATCCTGGGCATACCTAGACTGGCCTTACAGTCTGGGGCATCCAAACTTGGTGTCCAGGAGTGCCTGTTTATTGAAGCCAAGTTATGAAACCCAATTAATAAAGTGTTTGCACTATTGTGCATTTGGATTTTTAGTTGACTCATTAAAATATACTTTCCTAAAAATTTAAAATTATTTCATAGAACTTCAGGTTTTGTTTTAGTATTACCAACTATTGTCAGTTTCTAGAGGTTTGCTAAAATAGCTCTTGAGGAATAGGCTTTGCTCTTTGTAATCATTTTTGGAAAAATAGTTCTTAGGAAAACAATTCATTATAGTTAATTTTTTACAGAATGTATTTCCTGAAACTATGGAAGTTTTGTTCTCTAGCTGACATAATTGTTTTTTCAGAATATGTCAGCAGATACCAACAAGGTTCTTTTCAAACATCTCTTTCAAAAACACTTTTCTTATTTATCTCCGTAGATGTTTTTCTACTTTGAACAGCCTACCTATTGAAAGGGTATATAATACTCAGATTTACTATTATTATGATTTTCCAGTTGTTGTTTATGAACATGACAAGAGACATCATTATATCTTTGTTTTTGGCATTCATGCTTACCTATATGTAGACCACAATTGTAATCATTCAATTTTAATAAATAATAATGTAGATATACAAGTTTATATCTGTATATATAATAATGGTTATATAGCAACTAATACTTTTTCAATGCTTGTTGTTTGTTTATGAAATGCTATTTGTTTTACATACATTGGAGACATTTAATACTTAATTCTATGTGGTAGGTATATTATCACTACTTTGCAGACCCTTGGTTTCAGGATGGTTGTTCACTTACCCAAAGTCATACAGCCAGCCAGTAGCATTTTATCACACTTTATAGTCAGAGTTCTTATCTACATTATAAGTTAATGTTTAGGTAATTCCTAGAAATCAGTCTAAGTGGCCAGTTATATTAACTGCTACTTAAGCTATATATTTTTAAATCTTAGCTCTGTAATAATAGTAGGTTTGCAGTAGATTTAGAATGTACATACAAACCATAGTTCAGGAATGTGGCCACAGTATGCCTGTGTATTAACACATTCACCTGTCTCAAAATTTTTATTGGGCCTCTACTATGTGCTAGATACAGGCATGATACAAAGATTTAAAAATATGGCCACTGTCACAGGAGGCTTAAAAATCTCGTTATTTTTCAACCTTTGTTTTTAAACCCATATGTCTTTTGGATAAACAGACGAACAAAACACCATCCCCTCCTTAATTCGAAATCTCAAAACAAATTAAATTCAGTATTTCTTACCATCTGATTTTCTTTTGTTTCCTAAGCTTATATACTGAGAGATACTTCATTAACCAAATATTCTGGGCTTCTGAAATTTGAAGAGCCAGTAGCAGTGAAAGCTTGAAGAGCCAGAGAAAACAGCCTCATTTCAAGGAGTTTATTCTTGAGTTTGGGTAGTGCAAGTTCAGTTAGGAAGAGTTTGGATTGTGAGGGATGTGTATATCATGTCTTAAAATAGTATATCAATAATAAATAGAATGAAAGGGTGATTTAAGATGTTATTACCCCTCCACCATTGTTCTATTATGTACCCATTGAATATAAAAATATTCCTCAGGAATACCTATTCCTCTCCAAAAATAATTGTCACAGTAATTTAATAACTGAATTTTGTTATATATCTTAATGTTCTGTTTGTGCTGGCTTACATATATGTAAGTGAGATGGTTTATCATGTTTTAATACCCAAGTATTGGGTATTAGAAGAATTGAAAGATTATCTACATAACAAGAGTGTATAGTTTTTAAAAAATAGAGTCTGTTATGGGTTATGCTTAGACAGATGGCAGAATGGAAAGACCTTTTTTAAAATCAGCTTTTATAGTATGGCCTAGCGAATAATATGTAACATTATGCTAGCACACTCAACTAATTTGTTTACTCATTCATTCAACAAATTGAGTGCCTGATATACATGAGACTGT
This sequence comes from Chlorocebus sabaeus, assembly GCF_047675955.1. Lineage (NCBI taxonomy): Eukaryota > Metazoa > Chordata > Mammalia > Primates > Cercopithecidae > Chlorocebus > Chlorocebus sabaeus. The sequence continues at coordinate 68,770,722 of NC_132918.1, forward strand.
GTAAACTGTATCTGCTTGGTGCCTGACCCCAAGGAGATTAAAATCCAGTTGAGTTTTCTACTATTCAAGAGATAGTATTTGTAGTCTGGAAACAAATAGCTTGGGTTTGCATTCTGGCTCTTCCACTTACTAGCTGCTTAGCCTTGGGTGAACTGTTGAACCTCTTTATCTCTCAGTTTCCTCTTACAGTTAACAACAACAACAAAAAAAAAAAAATGGAAGAAGAGGAGGGAGGGGGATGATATTAAGAGCATCTACCTTATGGAGTTTTGTGATGTTAATTAAATAAATATATAAACAGAATATTGCATAGTATAATTAGAGCAGAATATTACCTAGTTAATTAAATAAACAAATGTATGAAGAAGTTTTAGAGCAGAATATTGCCCAGTAAAATGTTGGAGACAGATGCTTAGAAAAACTGCACATTAAGAGGTTCTGAGCTTGGTCCAGAAGGGTCAGGAATGACTTTCCTTGAGGTGTGATATGGGTCTGAGAAGTGAAAGATAAATGATATTGACAGATTGAGAAGAGAGAGGAGTAGAGTAAGAAAATCCCAGGCTGAGAACAGCAAGTTTGAAGGCCAGGAAGGGGCAAGTCAGAGTGGCTGAGGACAAATATAGGCCACAACTGCTAAGTGAGGGTGCAGCAGAAGTGGTGATGGAGGCCAAATCTTGCAGAGCCTTGGGAAGCCTGTGAAGGATGGTTGTCTTAAAAGCAAGAAAGTGACACAGTCAGATTCTCATGTTACAGAGATCCCTCTACATGCATTCTGCAAAATGTATGTGGGGATCACAACCAGATGGCTGTTGAAGGTAAAAGATCATAACTTGGAGTAAGGTGGGAAACAGATAGAAGTGGATACATCACATTATATTTAGGGGATAAAATAGACATGACTTAATGATTTATTAAATTTGAAGTATGAGGGAGAGGAAATGTCCATGAAGACTCCCAAAGTATCAGGTAGGTGACAAATAGATTGCAGATTAAGTCAAGAAAGTGGAAGGGATGTCCTAAGAAGAGATTCAAGATATATGAGAGTTTGCTGATCAGAAGTTTTAGAGCAGTGATTCTCAAGATGTGGTCCCTGGACCAGCAGCATCAGTATCACCTGGATACTTGTTAGACGTGTAAATTATCAGGTCCTGCCCTGGATTTATTGAGTCAGAAACCCTGGGTGTGAAACCCTGGATGTGATTTCTCCCTAATCTGTGGTTTAACAAGTTTGCTGGTGATTTGAATGCATAATAAAATTTGAGAACCACTGTTTTAGAGGCACAGTGGAAAAGTTGAGGAAGAGGGACAAATGAATGTTAGAGTCAAGCCAAGGACTTAATTTTATGGGATGATAATGCTTTCACATAGGGGTCAGCAACTATAGCCAGTGGGCCACATCTGGCCAACCACTTGCTTTTAGACAGTCCACAAGCTAAAAATGGTTTTTACAGGTTTTTTTAATCGTTAAAAAAATCAAATGACTATTTTATGACAAGTGAAAATGACATGAAATTTATATTTTAATATTCGTAAAATTGTATTGGGACACATTTGCACTTAGTTACATATTGCCTATGTCTACTTTTGTACTACAATGCAAGAGTTGAATAGTTGTGACAAAGTTACACAAGGCTGAAAATTCTTACTATCTAGCCCTTTATAGAAAAAATTTGCTAAAATCTGCCTTAGAGCATTACTGTATTTGTTGGCTGATGAAAACAGAAAAAAGCAGCATGGGAAGTTTAATACTCTGGTCTGTAGGCAGAGGATGGGCTCTGTGCATAATGAACAGATGTCTAAGCTTGCTTGGTTTGGAAGGATGTGTACAAACAACATGGTCCTTGTTTTCTGCCGTATGGGGGCCTGCAGTCCCAGAACATGCAATTTTGCCTTAGGTAGTAATTTACCTGGTGTTTTTTGTAACAAGTTTTGGAGAGAGAGTTTTTATGAAAATAGTTCAATATTTATTTCATACAGTGATGTTTTATTAACAGTGTTGAATGTGTGTTGTGTAAAAATATTCTATATTTTTACTAAATTGTGTAAATGGTCTGCTGAGGTCCTCAAGCATGTTCACCATGAGTATGACTTTACAGTTTGCTGGGTAACATTCCGCCCTACCATGGGAAAAAAGTGAACTTGGAAATTCTTGCTTTTGGTAATGGTGGATGAGCTTGTTACAGACCACGCTTCCTGCCAAGAACAACTAGAAAAACTGAGCAAAACAAAATCTGTTTGATGGCAGTGAGGACTTGAGGTATCAGGATTCTAGAGAAGGAAGTACAGAGGGAGAGACACAACTCTGTCTCTACCCTTAATCCTTAGTCATTCACTAATTCTCAGCAGTAGCTAAGAATCTGAGCAGAACTCTGGTACTGTTCTGGGACCAGAGGTTAAAAATTGGAATCCAGAGATTGCTAAGAAGGAGTGGTCCAGGTAAACACCCAGGTTTTCATTTGAGATCCTCAAAAGGTAGAACAGCACTCAGAAGGTGTTCTACCTTTGAATACCCAGCTTTCAGTCCTCTCAATTCTTGGTTGGAATAAGGTGATCTGCCAGAGCATTACTTTGATTTTGCTATTGTTATACCAGCCTCTAAATCAGCAAAGCTATTGAGCCCAATAATTAAGTCCTCTATGTGGACTCTAGGCTAGGAATAATAATCAAGCCATTGGGGAGGAAAAAGCCTCCTCTTCTGAAATAACAGAACAGGAAGAGAAAGATCATTTTCTACTTCCTGCGTCATGGAGGTTAAAGGTGGGAAGCCCATAAGAAGCCTGAGACTTGTTCAGAAGGAGGAGCTGCTCTTTGTTTAGATGATGTGTTGAGAACCACCTTTATCCCTCACAGCTTCCACCTTAAGATGTGTTTAGAACTACCTTCATCCCTCACAGCTTTCCTCTTAAAAAGCAGCCAAACAACAGAAAGTCCATCCAGGTCTGGATTCTAGTAAAGTCATTTCCTGATACCAACTAGGTCCCTTTGAGGTGGAGTTTCAGCACCTAAAAATCCCCTGCTTTGCAGTGAAGGGTAAGATGAGAGAGACAGGCAATTGGAATCATTCTGTTTTTTTCTTTTTGTTCCAGGGTAGTTACATGTACTTAATTTGTTTGAAACATGCAAGTAGACTATGGAACATTAATATAAGCTGTCTATAAGTTATTCAGTCTATCCGAGAAGCGTTCAGTAGTAGTCACTGTGTATTTGGGTGAATTAGAGTATACTTGACTTCTCTAGTAGACTTTTGAGCTGAGTTCATCTTTCTGGTTTGTTGAATCATCACCCTGATTCTCTATCTAATTCATATTTTGGAAGTCATACCTCTTTTTTTTGTTAGTTTTTAAGGGTGAATCCAGAATCCTCTTTAATTTCTAATACTAACAAGGGCATAGTCTTAAGTTTTCTGTTTACTGCATTCTGAACTGCAAAACCAGGAAGGAGAATCTGGGTATAAGTGCTGTCTGTTCTGTCAGCTCACGTGCTTCATAGCATAAGCAGGTGTGTGATGATTATTTCAGAGCAAAAGGGAAGACTTACTGAGTAAAATTTGTATAGATGTATTCAATTTCATTATAGCTTCACTAAATATACAAGTGAATATAATGAAATGGAATTTCATGCAACTCAATTAAATTAGCTTCTTTACCACCATATTAATTATCCTAATTTTGTTGATAAATTTGGAATATTTTCTTACATTGTTATTTTAACAACAAATGCGTCTTCAAATTAATCATTACTTCTGGGTTTTGAAGAATAGTTCTTTTGATTATTGTGCTCTTTAAGACTTTTTAATGCATTTCCTATATTTAGTCATTTCACAAATTAGTATAATGGCTATAATTATAATAGTTTCTTCTAGTATATGGCAGAACTTAATTTTGCCTATGAATTTATAAACATTTCCAGAAAATAGAATATCTTAAGAATGAATTTAAAATTTGGAATTTGGGCCAGAATCAAACTTCTCGACCTCATAGTTTCAAGCATTTATCTCATATATATATATAGCATTTTATTTTAAATATATAGTAAAAAATTATGTGTGTATGTATATGTATACACATATGTATGTATATGTATATATGCGTACATACATGTATACACATACATACTTGTATATATATACACACACATATACACACATAGACACACACACACATACACATACACACATAAAATTTCTAAACAGGCTTTACTAAGCCCCGTGAGGTCTCATGACACAGTAGAAAATCATGATTTAGTAGAAAGAGCATGGTCATAGGAATCCAGTAGATCAGTGGACCTGAGTTAGAGTCCCAAATCTACCATTTTCTATCTGTACGGCCTCAGGCAAGTTACTTAACCTTTTTGTGTCTCGGTTTCTTTATAAAATGGAGATAATAATAGTAACTTCTTCATAGGAGTAAATAGTGTAATACAGGGATAAATAACATAAAATACAACGTTTGACTCATAGTGAGCAGTCAATAAATGTTATTCTTCTTGACAACAATAAAAATATGATTTTTATTACTTCATCCCTGCTGTAGCCAAGCATTGTGCAGGACAGAGGGGATGTGGTAACAAACCAATGTGGATGGACAAGTGGGAGCTAGAAAGGTGAACAACAGAGTGTGATACCTGCTTTAAGTAGAGACTTGTGCAACATGCTGGCTCTTGTGAGAAGTGGCTCTCATTACATCATTTCCTCTTGCTGACACTTTTCCAGTGTATGATTATGCCCATTTACAGATCCAGAGAGGGTAATGATTGAAACATCAGTCCTCAGACCCCTAATCTTGTCATACATGATCATGCTACATTTCTATAGTGAATGAATGCTAGGTAAAATAAATAGCTTTTTGAGCACTTACTAAGCATTTAAAGTATTTTCTCACTTTTTGTGGGAGAATACAGAGGAATTGGAAGACCTAGTTGTCATCAAGAAGCTTACAGATATGGAATGGCTAAATTAAAAAGTAAATTCAGATTGTACGACAAGGTAATGACTATAGTTCTCTGTAATTATAGTTATAAGTTATAAGTAATTACTGGTAGACTTTTGAAAAAATTGTGAACAATAACACTTAGAAAAATGGAGATAAATAAATGTATAGCATAATGAGTTATTATAAAGTGAACATCCATTAACTGCCACCCAGGTTGTAAAATAGGACATTGCCAGCTTCCCCACCAGAAGTCTCCCACATTCCCTTTCCCAATCATAACCACTTCTTTTCTCCCAAAGGTAACCACTGTTTGTTATAATCACTTCCTGGCTTTTCTTTATAGTTTTACCATCTCAGTACATGGGATCATGTACCATCTACATTTTGGTGTTTGGCTTCTTTGTTGGACATTAAGTTTTTAAGATTTATCCATGTTGTAGGGTAATTTGTTCATTTTCTTTGAAGTAGTATCCATTTATAAGTATAGCACATTTATCTATTTCACTCTTCATGAACACTTTAATATAATGGTTTTTTTTAAGCTCCTAACTCCAGGAGATGCCTGTTACTTTTTTCATTCTCAGACATTGTTACTTTCATTCATTTGAAGATATCACACATACCTATTCCCTTGTGTAGAGTGAAAACTAATTTCTCTCTATTTCCTTCTGGAATGATAAATACTATTATTTTTCTCCTCGGTCTGTTATAGAGCCACTTCCTACATTGTTGATTTCTGTTGTTCAGTTGAACTCTAAAGAAACTTGGGGCCAGGCGAGGTGGCTCATGCCTATAATCCCAGCACTTTGGGAGGCCGAGTCTGGTGGATCACCTGAGGTCAGGAGTTCGAGACTGGTCTGGCCAACATGGTGAAACCCTGTCTCTACTAAAAATACAAAAATTAGCCGGGTTTGGTGGCAGACGCCTGCAATCTAAGCTACTCGGGAGGGTGAGGCAGGAGAATCGCTTGAACCTGGGAGGCAGAGGTTACAGTGAACTGAGGTGGCGCCACTGCACTCCATCCTGGGCAGCAGAGCAAGACTCCATCTCAAAAAAAAAAAAAAAAAAAAAAAAAAAGAAAGAAGAGAAGAAAAGAAAGAACTTGGAAAGTGGTATTCCTTAAGACCTTCGGATTTTCCCAAAGTAATCACTACGTTTTGGAATGTCTAATCTCATCATCTTGGTCTTTTTGCTCTGCCCAGCTTTGGGAATGACTGGCTTATCATGAAGAGCCTAAGAATTCCAATTTTAAGGGAAATATCTTAGTGATAGATAGCTTGTGGTGGGAAAAGTTAGAAGACAGATGTTTTCCATGAATGCTTGTGGAGAACTTAAGTACACATTATATGTATGTATATTAGAGGATGTATGTCTAAGTGAACATTTCATCTTACCTCCATGTTGATGTCAAAATGATACTTTACTAGGTAGTTTTTTATTTCGTTACCAGTAGTGTAAGTATTCTGAAACTGTTAGAAATTGTTTCTCTGCCTGGAGATTTCAAGAAATTCGGAAGACCATAGCAGTGCCTTCACATAGGCGATGCCTCTTATTTCTTTTTTTTTTTTTTTTTTTTTTTTTTGAGACGGAGTCTGGCTCTGTCGCCCAGGCTGGAGTGTAGTGGCCGGATCTCAGCTCACTGCAAGCTCCGCCTCCCGAGTTGACACCATTCTCCTGCCTCAGCCTCCCGAGTAGCTGGGACTACAGGCGCCCGCCTCCTCGCCCGGCTAGTTTTCTGTATTTTTCAGTAGAGACGGGGTTTCACCGTGTAGGCCTGGATGGTCTCGATCTCCTGACCTCGTGATCCGCCCGTTTCAGCCTCCCAAAGTGCTGGGATTACAGGCTTGAGCCACCGCGCCCGGCCCTCTTATTTCTTTATAATGATCTGGGTTTAAACCTTGAAATTAAGTCCCAGAAACACAAACTTTATGAATCAAATACTTTATTATAAATATTAATGTAATTATCAGATAACTAGTAGAGTAAGAATTTTTTCTTAGATAAAAATAAAAACTGTGTGTGTTGAATTTGAAATTACAGTCGTCGCCCCTTATATGTGGGGATATGTTCCAAGACCCCAGTGGATGCCTGAAACCTCAGATAGTACCAGACTTCATTGCTGTCAGTTGGAACACATTTCTCTTCATGTCTTCTACTCGTATATTTAATGCCTTTTCCATCTTAACTAATAGGCACTTATCACATTTCTTTTTCCTTCTTTATAATTTCATAGATAGAACATCAATTCTTACCATAGTAACCTCAGCGTAGGATTTTTCCTTTCCTGTTTAAGTTAAGAACGTTCACCTTTTCACTTGAAGCAACTTATGGCATCTCTTTGGCATATTTAAATTGCCAGCATCATTTGTGCTTTGGGGCTGTTATTAAATAAAATAAGAACTACTTGAACACAATACTGAGATACCCTGATAACTGAGATGCCTACTTAAGTACCTTAAGGGCAGATAGTGCACACAATGTGGATACACTGGACAAGGGGTTGATTTACGTCCTGTGTAGGCTGGAGTAGGGTGGTAGGAGGTTTCATCATGCTGCTCAAAATGGCATGCAGTTAGGTTGGTACAAAAGTAATCGCGGTTTTGCCATTTTAATGACAAACATCACAATTACTTTTGTACCAAATTAATATATGAATTGTTTATTTCTGGAATTTTTCATTTAATATTTTTGGGCTACAGTTGGCCTCAGGCAACTAAAACCTCAGAAAGGGAAATAGTGGATAAGGGAGGGACTACTATAAAATGAAATTTAAAAATTTAGCATGTAACCAATATAAATATTTACAAAATCGTGTGTACAACTCAGTTTTCTTTTCCTGCTAAACCATACCTTACGTTATAATTTACTGTTTATCATTTGCATCATGAAACATTTTTATTCACATTAATATATTGCTAGTGTGGAAGTGGAAGAACAAAACATATAGTTGATGTTCAGACTCTTCCTCACTTTTGCCGAAGTGATTGCATCTTTATTTGGCATTTGAGTTGAGAATTGTGCTCCTTACTACTACACAGGAGGCCATTTTTAACTGCTCCCTTCTCTTGAACATTACAGTACTTTAGAGCATGAAAAAGGCAAAATATCTCTGTGTGAACTATTACTACTCCACTGATAAAATGCTGAAAGAAATATTACCATCATATACAAATCTTAAAAAAAATGCTACAGATAAAGTCTTATGAAACTCCATTAATGTAGTTTCACAGGGATTCTTAGCTTGTAGCTTACAAAATAAAAAGTGTTATCAAAATACCAAGCTTGGAAATTCATGTTCGTTTTATAGAAAACATAAACATTCCTACAGATTAAAATTCTTACCAATTTCTTTGTCTAATTAACCACAGTCTGTCATAACAGAACACAGATAAAAAGGAATGAAGCTAGCCTTTTGTTTTATTTTCTGTTTTGAGATGGGGTCTTTCTATGTTGGTCAGGCTGGTCTTGAACTCCTGGGCTCAAGTGATCCTCTAGCCTCAGTCTCCTGAGTAGCTGGGACTGCAGGTGCATGCCACTGTACCCACCTCTGACCATTTAATTTATTGATGAGGAGGAATAGTAGTGGATGAGTTTGTACATTCTGTGACTAGAAGCATATGGCCAGCAGTTACTTCTCAAAGTTCATCCTAAAATCTACAAGTGGACAGAGAGGAGAATAAGTGAATACACACACACATACACAGACACACACACATACATATCTGAGGCCTTTCAGTACTATAAGTATAGGAATTCATTTATTATCCACTTAAATAGAAAACCAGATTCACTATCAAATTACAGTAGCCTTTAAAGCTTCAAATTCACTTTTTAATAGGCCAGACTTCCTTCCCTCCCTTTTTTCATCCTCTTCCTTTTCTCCTTCCTTCCCTCCTTCTTTCCTTCTTCTACCAGTATTTATTGGGTACTTAAGACTATTCTGGATATCAGGGTTACAGCTGTGAACAAGTTAGTTTTCAATGAGTTTATGTTCGAGTTTGAAGAGATAGGTTGTAATCAAACAAATAAGAAAATAATCAGATGTGAAGATGTACTCTGTAGATAATTAAAATGGGATTCTGCTAAAGAATGACTGTTATGTTCCTTTAGAATGGTTGACTAGAGAAGGCCTTTCTCAGATGGTTATATTTAAGCTGTAGGCTTGACTGTCTTAGAAGGAATCATCATGTTACTATCTCTGGGAAGAACATTCTAGGCAAAGGAACCAGCTAGTGCAGAAGGCAGGAACCCACTTTGCCCACCAGGTAACAGGATCAAGTAGCTAGTAGAGTACAGTGAAAAGATAAGTCTAGAGAAATGAGCGGGAGTTAGAACACGAAACACTTTATAGGCTAAGAATTATGGATGAAAATAAAACAAGAATAATGTAGCAGCTACTGGTTATTGACTCACTTTATGCCAAATACTAAAAGCACATTACCTTACAATCTTTAATTCTCACATTTGCTTAGGTTAATCTTGTCACCCCCACTATTCAGGTGAGAAAACCAAAACTCAGAATCCATTTGCTCAAGATCACGTTGTCTGTGATAGGGTAAAAACGTGGGATTTTATTTGCACTCTTGTCTGATGGGCTTCAAAACCTATGCTCCCAAGTTACTGTGCTGTAAAGAAGCTATATTGTTCTACCTTTCTCCTCCTGTCCCCTTCTTCCCTTAATGAATATGAATATCTCCTTCAATTACATTGGTCCCGGGACATAGCCAGAGAACTTCATTATATTCCTAAGCAAATGACTTCCAAATATATATATATACATATATATATATACACACACACACACACACACACACATATATATATATATATTTTTTTAGACAGAGTCTTGCTCTTTCGCCTAGGCTGGAGTCCAGTGGCCCTATCTTGGCTCACTGCAACCTCTGCCTCCTGGGTTCAAGCAATTCTTCTGTCTCAGTCTCCCGAGTAGCTGGGACTACAGGCGTGCACCACCACACCTGGCTAATTTTTTTTTTTTTTTTTTTTTTAAGACGGAGTTTTGCTCTGTCACCCAGGCTGGAGTGCAGTGGCACGATCTTAGCTCTCTGCAACCTCTACCTCCCGGGTTCAAGCAATTCTCCTGTCTCAGCCTCCTGAGTAGCTGGGATTACAGGAGTGTGCTACCACGGCCAGCTAATTTTTGTATTTTTGGTAGAGACGAGGTTTCACTATGTTGGCTAGGCTGGTCTCGAGCTCCTGACAGGTGATCCACCCACCTAAACCTCCCAAAGTGCTGGGATTACAGATGTGAGCCACCGCACCTGACCCCAATCTTATATTTGTTTTTATTTCTCCCGCTTGTCACTCTAAATCCCTTAGTTGATAACTTAATTACATTATCTTTGTTTGAAAAGAATATAAACTTAGAACAAGACTAGAACATTATGAAACAACTTCCACATAATGTCACACCAGGACAAGTTATTATCAAGTGATCTTATTTGATAGTCACTAGTGCTTCACGATAAGTTTGCCAGACGAAGCATATCAACAATTTACTGAAAATCCATTTTGGCCAGAATGGTTTCAAAGTTTTTAGTTCCATTAAAAACTAGTGGATATTTCCCAAAAACTAGTACCAGGTGAGTTTCAGGATTGATTAAAGTTTTAGAAACTGTTTTAAGAACTTTAATTCAGAAGCTGATATTTAGTTGCTCGCCCACATGTCCTGAAGATTTTCAGCCATCTTTGGTTTGGAAATTATTTGCAAATAACATATGATCACCTTTTATTAGGTGTTTAGAAAAAAATAACTTCATCTGACATTAGCCTCTAGGTATATGGTGTGATGTCATTAAGGTTACAATACAATAAATACTCTAGTTATATGTTTTAAATAGAAATATATAGCAGTAGTACAAAGACTCATTTTTATTTTGGTAACTTTTTAGAATGTTGCCATCTGATCCAGCTCAATCAAGACCCTTAGTTTGTGACACTCACTTGAATGCTCAGGGTAAGTCTATGGCTCTGATCTGATGCCTGTTTGGACACCAAGCCAGTGATGTGGTTGAGTCCCAACCAGAGTATAAACACAGCTCAACCACCCTTGACATCCCTTGATATACCTCAAGCTTGATGGGTCAAAGGCTGCTTGAGGAGGGGAGTACATGGCAGCCTCAGGGGCAGATGGAGTGCTTCTTTTAGAAACTGAGTGGTAGGCTGATTTGCCTAGAAGATATTGGATCTCGCTGTGTAAATGGTTTGTACATATTCAGAATCAAATTAACAAAAGATAAAGGCTAGTGAAAATGACGTTATTTGACTTCTTGAACAAATATAGTTATTTTTGCACAGTTACCACTAGTACTTTGCAGTGCTTGATCTAAGCATTCAGACACCACCCGTGTGGGCAGAACTGTATGGATACTGCAGTGACTGTCAAAAACAGATGAAAATTTCACCTCTTCCCAACATTTTCAGTTTCACTTCTCCATTAATAGCCAATACCTTATTTTTAAAATCAAACCTTGTGTTTTGTTTAGCTCTTTGTAAATTGCCTACATCAAATGATACAACACTCTATTGGGAAGTTCTTCGTTGGTTCTGAATATACATACTTGACTTTTCATGGAATAACACTGCAGCCACATAACAGAACTCTGTCATTAGTGTTTTAAATCCTGAGTGATTATATGTATTAAATGCCATTGTAGGGGCTGGGCACAGTGGCTCATGCCTGTAATCCTAGCACTTTGGGAGGCCAAGGCGGGTGGATCACCTGAGGTCAGGAGTTCAAGACCAGCCTGGTCAACATGGTGAAACCCAGCCTCTATTTTTTTAAAATGCAGAAATTAGCTGTAAGTGGTGGTGTACGCCTATAGTCCCAGCTGCTTGAGAGCCTGAGGCTAGAGAATCACTTGAACCCGGGAGGTGGAGGTTGCAGTGAGCCGAGATTGCCTCGGCGACAGAGTGAGATTTTGTCTCAAAAAAAAAAAAAAAAAGCCATTGTAGGATAGTAGTAATTTTAAAAACAGAGGACAAAAACTACTTTCTACTTCAATCCAAGAAGAGGTGTTAACCATGTCAGTAACCAAAAAGTGGACCATTGCAGCATCTGTCATTATTGCTTCTCTTTGTGCCTTCATGTTCCTGTCTTCTCCCGATTGCCATCTCATTTTCTCTGCAGCCATGAGCAGGAACTGTATGCAAAGTACAAAAGACTGTTTTCCTGAAACAGAACCTCTTGACCCCATTTTCTTGACTCTTCTTTGACATTGCTTTCTAAGGGAATGGTTTTGGATTACACACACACACACACACACACGTACACATTCATAGTAATAAATGTATTTATCAGTTGCAATGAGATTCTGCTTGTTGGAATATCATATAATAAATAGCTATATTGGTATTTATTGAACATTGGCTTTTTATATGACTGCAATAAGATTCAGTGCTAGTATTTTTAACTATTGCTTCTTCTCTGCCTCCACATTTAGCTCTTTAATATGACATTCATTCATCAAAGATAAACGTCCAAGTCAATGGAGTGTTTCTGTAACAGATATTAGTCACCTTAGACTTGTTACTCATAGCCCATAAACTCTTATCATTCTTTCTCAGATAACCCAGTTGACCCTACATTAGTAGAAATTGAGAGCTCTGAGTTCATTTTTGTTGTTATTTGATGAATATATCACTTGGCTGACTATTAGGAAAGTAGCATTTGGAATTGTATAAGTAACAGTTTAAGACTTTGTAATGATTTCCTTTTTTAAAATTCTGTTTTATGAGTTTGTTGATAGCAACACAAAGTACCTTCTTTTGCATAGCTTTTTATTCATCAGCATTTTTTGCAATTTTAAAAAGCATGATTTTGATGCTTCATGTTTAAAATAATTGCTAACTGTAGCGTTCAAGTGTTTACCAGTGTATGTCTGTCTGTACTTAATACTCCTATGGCAACAGGTAGAGAGAATTTGCCTAGAAGTTTCCATCACTTTTCTGCACTGTCAAATTATATTATGCAGTTACAAATATATTGAATACAGGGAAATCTGAGATATAAGTAGTTACAGTGTGGAACAAAGCTGGAATTTAATTGACAGTTGCTGCTGCCGTAATCAGTGAATTTTTGAAAAATACAGCCACATTTTGCTATATAATATTTTTGGATTTGCTTTCATTTTAAGATTTTTACAGATGGGAAGTCATGTGAAACAGTATAATGTGGTAGACCAATGTAGGTTTGAATTCCAAATATGTCTCTTAGCTTTCTACACTTGGTCAAAGCATTTAAGCCTCTGAACCTTTGTATCATTTTTTTAAAATGCCAGTGATACACCTGCCTCACTGATTGTAAGAATGAAATGAGGTTATGTAAAACAACTAACACAGTGCCTAATGCTTTCATTTAGTCTGGAAGTCCCAGAGCTTGTTAGTGGCAGAGCATCAGTCAAAAGCCATCTCTTCTGACACACAGAAGTACTTTCTCAACCATGGCACATTGTCTATTATTTTTGGTTAGTAGGGAGTATGGGTACTGGCAGGTGGTTATGCAGAGCTATGACTTTTTTTCAGGTAATTATTCCCCATAAAATTTTGTTAGGAATTTTCTTCAAGAATTCCAAAAAAGTCACTCAAAGTCAGGTGAAAAGTGAGGGGAGGAGTATAGCGGTGTCCAGGCTTTTGACTGGATGATTGAAGATAATGGGGCCATCCACTGAAATGTGAAGCACAGGAGGAAGAGAAGCAGTTCTGAATGAGATGGCAAGTTCATTTATCACACTCTTTAACATTTTGTTTAGTTTTAACCTTTATGGATAATAAAGGTTAATATTAATATTAATAATGATTTATTTTAGGGCATTCCTAAATTTGCATAATTCTCCTTTTGGAGATACCCTTTTATCTCCAGTGCAAGTCTGGATCAGAATGACAGAAATTCCATGACAGTGCTGTCTCTGATGCTATGAGTTGGTCACTGAAAAGACTTGACTTTTCCATTGAGTTTCCCATAACTAGGGCCAAGTTAAAATCTCAGCCTTTTCTAATGATATTTTTCTCCTTGAAGATCTAAGTTGTGAAGAATATGTATTTGTTAAAAAGTAAATGAAAAATTAGAACAATAATCTGAGTATAAAACTAGGTTACTTAAAAGTACTTGTAGTTTTACATTGACTGCCTGGAAGTAAAAGACAGTGTTAGACAATCTTTCCGAGGCTCTCCAGTTTGTAAAGATTTGCTAATGGATATCCCAGTTCCCTTCCTCTTTCTTTCTCTTGCTGCCTTTTCTGATTCTCTTTTTCTGTTTCTTTTTTATTTCCATAAATAATGCAGCATACTGGAAAGGGCAGGCCAGGACAGCCTAGGTTCAGAATCTGGTTGTCACATACTACTTGTGTGACCTTGAACTGATATGTTTAACTCTCTGACCAAACCTCCATTTGCCAGTCTGTAAAATGGCAAGAATAAAACCCACCCTAATGAGGTTACTGGGAGAAATGAGAAAACAGATTTAAAGAACTCATCTTGTTAGTAAGTAGTAGTTTTTAATATTGTTGTTGTGTATCCACTTGAAACTGTAGAGAGTAATAAGACATAATAAAACTCAAATAAGTAAATATAGTGATTTACGGGTTCCTAGGTTGAAAGGTTTTGGTTAAAGAGAAGATTGAAACTAATAGTTAAAATAGGTTTTCTAAAAGATTATCCTTGAGGTTATCCCTCTTAACCTTGTCTTCTGTGACCATGACAATTGAGTTGACTGTAAGGAAGATGGAATGAGGAAACAATTCTCCTGCCAACATAAAAAAAATCTGTATGCCCAGAGGCATGCATGTCCAGTTGTGTTGGAGAAAGTGCTTTAAAATTCGGCCAGCAGCACTTGAAACCTCCCTATTGGTGAATTGCTTGCTAAACTGTGCCACAGAATATTCAACTTAATTCATTTAGCTCTCTTGGCACAGCTTCTTTATAAAGTCAGTGTCCCCCATGAGGAGGGCAGGGGTTGGGCTGTGGAAGGGTCCACAGGAAAGCCCATTCCAAATTGTAAAGGAATCATATTTGGTGATATTTTTAATTCACTGGATTATTCCCTTTCCCAGTTCTCCAAGTATTTTGGAGACAAATTTTCCTTCAGCTTCACATGTCGAAGATACTCTCCAAAGATGTCATCAAGATGGTATAGTCTCCCTTTTTCTCTTGAGAACCCTGACTTTCAGAATGGCCTGAAAAAAAAAAAAGGTCTTGACCACTGTGCAGGTGGACATCAAGCTTTACACATTTTTTTCCTGTTTTGTTTTGTTTTTTTTTTTCCGGAAAAAAATAAAAAGATTCAGATGAAATCTGAGACAACCTGGTATAAACAGCCCTAGTCTAGCTGCTACACAGCTGCTTAGTTCTGGTTCTGTGACCTTAGCTAAGATCCCAATGTCCATAGATGTAAATGATATCTTGACATCTTGATTAATTGGAGGGTTTTTTCCTGAAATATTTTAAACTTTTAATTCTGAAAATGTTCAAACATACACAGATGTGAAGAATTGATCCCCTGCCCCGTCCTCATTCCTCTTCTTTCACTACCATCAACGTTTGCCACATCCTTTATCTCCTCTGCGCCCCTCCCCCTACTTTTTATGGTTTGTATGTTTGTTTTGGGGGGAGTGCATGGGTGTGTGTGTGCGCGTGTGCATGCGTGCACGTGTGTGTGTGTGTGCGCGCGCGCATGCGTGCACGTGTGTGTGGGGGGGGGTATTAGAGAAAATCACAGGCTTTATGCCGTTTTACTCCTAAACCTCTAGACATCTCAAAACCTAAAACTTTGAGGTCTTTTACCTCTACCTCCCCTCACCCTTCTTGGAAATAATTACCAATAATATAGGAAATATTAAAAAATTCTGTTTCCCAAAGATTTCTTATTCTGTAATAGTCCTGTTTCAGTAATTCTTAATTTGAAGTTTATGGAAACTAATGGATATCGGAACCTTCTGAAATGAAATACAGATACTTGCCTGTATGTATAATTGTGCTTCTGGTGGGGGTGGGGGAGGTGGGCTTTTATTAAAAAATACAACATCACTAAAGTAAATAAAACTTTTAATGAAGAATTTATAAAAAATACACTAGCACATCATGATAGTGTTTTTGTAGAAGAAAAGTGAGCTGTGTCTAATTCTGTATTTAGTAAGCCAAAACCATTTAGATATTAAATACATGCTTTACACAGGTTTTTAGAAAAGAATAAGTTCACTTATTTAGAGTTAGGTGTATTTATGGCCTCAAGATAAAGTTGTTAGTCTCATACAGTGTCTGTAAAGAAATAAGACTTTTCTCCCTTTTTTGTGCTAATGAAATGTTTCCAAAGGACAGTCATTTAGTATTGACTTGGGTTTGATACTTTATTTGTTTCAAATTTGATACAATTTATCTAGAAAATCTTTAAATCTGGATCACAACGTTTAAATTAAAATACATCCTGCAACTTTGGTCCTGCAGCAGTTTTTCCCAGTAGAGAATGAGAAGTTAGCTTAAAGCAGGTAAGTGTGCCAACCCCAGGTTAAAGCTTTACATCTGTTGAAGTATATGACTCTGATGACTGGCTCCTGGAGGTCATAAATCTTCTTGCTAAGATATATAAGACCTGAATGTGAAGTGAACTTTTGCCAGTTTAACACCAGAGTTGGAAATTAGACTTTTGAAGACAGTAAAAGCTGCTGCTCCCTGGAGCAGCTCTGAGCTGGCCCTCATAGGTTGTCCATAAGTGTCACGATTCACAAAAAACTAGCAGAGTTTTTCCATTACTGTAGTTTCATTTTTGTTTCTTTTGGGAGTATACTTGTTACTTGGAGTATTAGTTTATCATTTGTCAGTTTTTGTTCTTTTGCCTTACCTTGATTTAATATCAAACGTGAGCAAATGCACAGGGTTGTATTAGCCTTTGATTTTTGTGTGACTCAAAGAAGAGCCCTTGTATTTGGATAATGCTTAACTCCTGCTTTTATAGGATGTTATTAAATATGTGTATCCACAGTACCCGGAGCAGATTATTAATGATTATTACACCATGACAAGTGTGGTTCTCATCATACTTCCTAATTAAAGAGGATGATTCTGATGGCATTGTTTGGCTACTTTCCTGACCATTGACTTTACTTTCTCAGGAATAATAGAATGTGGATTGTGTTGTCATCCCTTTCTGCCGTGTGCCTTAGGATGAATGTAGATAGATGATTGTGAAAAGATCGGTTTTTAAAAATTCAACACAACATCACTAAAGCAGAAAAAGCAGAGCATTACACAGTTAGCTCTTAGAAAACAGGTATTTGGATCACAGGAAGAGAACGTTCCATGGCTGTGATGTAATGCCAAACCAAAATCCATGTACTTTCAGGCACACACAAAGTAATCAAGTATTAATATGATGTACGTAGAACATAGGAAGCTTTGGGTAGAAATTTCTAGATGTAGCCTTATGACTACTGCCTGATTATCATGCTCTTACCGAGTAGAAGACAATGTGTGGTTTCTCCTTCCAGTGAAATGTATACCCGATATATTTCCCCTATAATTATAAAAGGCAACTGAGAAAATGGATGTTGTAATTACTTCTGTATTTTGCATTCTTTGTACTATTACTGATATGTGTTCTTCCTTAAGAATCTGCATTAATTTCCCAGGCCTGCTGTAACAAATTACACAAATTTGGTGGCTTAAACAAAAGAAATTTATTATCTTGCAGTTCCAGAGGCTAGAAGTCTGAAATCAAGGTATCAACAGGGCCCTCAATGGGTCCCTCAGAAGGCTCTGTGGACAAATCCTTTCTTGCCTCTTCCTGTCTTCTGGTGGTTCCTACAAGTCCTTAGAGTTCTTTAGCCTGTAGCAGCGTCACTCCAATCTCTGTCTCTGTCATCCCACGGCTGTTTTCCTTGTGTTATGTGTCTGTGATTCCAAATACTGTCATCTTTTCTCTTATAGAGTCACCAGTTACTGGATGTAGAGCCCACTATAATTTACTGTGACTTCATCTTAATTATATCCTAATTACCTGTTTTCAAATAAGATCACATTTGTGAGTTCTGGGGTTTAGGACTTGAACATATCTTTTTGAGGGACACAGTTCAACCCAGTATAGAGGCCATGGTCACGGGTAAGCAGGAGGATAAGTTTTCAGTGTAGATTTGGAGTTACGGTTTTCTTTCTTTTTGGTTTTAGTATAATATCATTAACCTGTTAATCACAGAATTTAAAAGTGTATGTCAATTATCTGAAAATATAATGGGAACACTTGTTAAGTGAGGGATAATTCCACTTTGTGTATTTTATTTGGTTAGTTTCTCTTTCTCAGCAGCATTTAAACAACAGTTTTAAGTTTTAGGCTATCTTTTCTTGGTTTTCCTTTTTTAACTTTTTCATTGCTCGCATACTTGACATAGATTTCAAACATCAGAGCACATACTCTCATGTGTCAAGAGAAAAGATAGAGTGAGAGAGAACTTAGCTGTAAACCCTGTTGTTTAGCATACAAATAAAGTAACTAGGCATGTTTTTATGAATGTTCTAATAAACCTTGCAGTTTATTCTGAGGATTAGGGTTGAATAATGTTATTATAAAGTGTGTATGTAGTACCTTCATCTTTTCTACTAATTTTATTCCTGAAATAACCCTATGAAATTAGAATATGTATTATCTGCTCTTAAAGGATGGAAAAACAAGTGTACGTAGAAATAGTATGAATCCTGGCCAGTGTACCAAGTGAAGATATATGTCAATAAGATAAAAGCAGAAAACATCAAATGTCCCCTACTCTCAAGACATTTATAGCTGAATGCAGCATGCAGACAAGTTAATAAGCAATTCTGTCTGATGTAATATAATGGTAGAGGTGTCTGTAAGGTGTTTTGGTAGCAAATGGGCATGGGAGGAGATGACAGAAAAAGAAGGAAAACCCTTGAAAAACACTTAAAGAAGCAACAGAGACTTTCTTCTTACATTTTCCCTTTTTTTCTCATTCCCTCCTCCCCTCCCCAAGCTAGGGTATAGTTCGTAAATTTTTTCAAGTTCATTGAACAAATTAAGAAAGAATGATAACTGCAGAGTACTATAATGTGCTCTGGAAGATGAAGTGCGAATATTTCACATCACAGAACAACAACATTAGGAAGGGGCAAGGCAATGTCTGTTCTAGGCCTAAGGAAAACCAGGATTCAGGCAGCACACTGTTCCGCCCCAGTTGAGACTGCGGGTTGAGCCCTCTCTGCTCCTGAACTATTGATAAAAGTCAAGGTCAGCAAAGTCCAAAAGCAGTTTGGCTCGTGGTTGGGAGTCACCTGCGGTTGGGAAGACCCCCTGTAGGGGTCTAGAGACCTGTGCTCTGGATGATGCCTCCACATCTGCTGGTCTTTGTTTCAGGCTTCTAGACTTTGGGGAGAAAGGCAAGCCTTCTCCTTTACTCTGGTGGTCCTTGGGCTCTTGCCTGATGACAGGTAAAATGAAACTCCAGTCCTCTTCTTTCTCTTAGAGATCTCAGGATAATTCGAGACCTCACCTGCCTGTCTTGGGTTATTGAGGACCTCCTGAGAGGAGTGAGGAGGTTTGGGGAGTTGAAGTCAAATTTATATGTGCTAAATTAAACATTTTAAATTTCTCAATATTACAACTTTAAAATACTCCAGTAATTTCTTCTTCTATAATTGTATCTCAAAAGCATGATAAAAATGCCCTAGTTGTCTACTGGATAGCAATATCATCTTAGGCAAGCTACCTAAATTCTCAATGGCTCATTCCTTCAACTAGAATGTTGAGATTGAGAGTGTGTGAAAATTAAGTACTTAGTGTGGTTCACGCTACCTTCTAAGGGTTCAGTGATTGTTAGCTGTTTATAATTATTATGTGTGATGATTTGGTCAGTTTATGAGGATCTTTGACACATATTTATTAACCATGAGTTACTAAAATTAATAGTTCTAATTGGAGTACAAACAAAATCACAGTTGCTTGTCTACAATGTATATATGTGTAGAGAGAAGTAGAGTTAATTGCATACTGACTGGTCATAAAATTAGCTGCTCTGATAATGAAGATTCTTGTGTAAGCAACACTTAGATGACGGTATGGACCCCATAAGTAGCCAACTGAGTACAAGGAGAAGTAGAAAGCACCCCCAGAGATGGTACAGAATTAGTTACCAATATAATTCCAGAATAATTACCAATCATTATAATCACGTATTTAAATAGGATATAATAATTAATGTATGTAAAGTAGACCATAGTCAATGAAATGTGTTGTAATTGTTTGTAATTTTCATTTTCACTGTTTTAAAACATATTTACTGTGTTTTTAAAGAAAAGATAGTTGTCTTTGTTAAAAATTATTTTGCCTTATGAAGGACCTTATTTGTATACTAGATCATTTTGGAAAGGTAAAGTTACATTTCGTAGTAGTGACAGCAGCAAGACTAAATTGGTTTCAGAGTGCTTTCAAAGGTACAGTGCTCTTTGCAGTTGATGTTTCCTGCTCAGCATTTTTGAAGAGCTGAAACTATTGAACCATTCTTTGTAAAGTTAGAGGTAGGCTGCTAGTAGAATTCTTACTGGTTACTAGGAACAGTAAATTCAAACAGGAAGATTGGAATGGCAGTTTTTCAAGATGTTTGGAAAATGCGGTTCAACTCAGACACAGGACTTGAATTAAATTTGGACACCTGATGATTATTACCTTAGTTAAGAGTTCAGAAACAACTCTTCTTTCCTCATGCCTTTATTCAAGTACACTGACAACATACTTTAGTGCAGTGGTTCTCAAGGCATCACTGTTACCTGGGAACTTGTTAGAAATGCAAATCCTCAGGCCCCACCCCACATTTACAGAATTAACAGCTTTGAGTGAGGAACCAGAACCATGTGTTTAACAGACCTTCCTGGTGAATCTGATGCAGCTAAAGCATATCGTTCCTTTTTATAATTGTTGGCCCTTACCCAGTTTAAGGCAAATTTCAAGAAAAAACTGACAACCTAGAGAAGTATTACGTCATAGATGGGGAACCAAGATGCTTATTGAAAAGTTAATTTAAACTTTAGAACATCGTATGGTTAACACTAGGTAAAAATTTCCCTTTTCAAGTCACTAATATGAAATATATACCACATTTGTTTTCTGCAATAGTAGAGCTAATATACTTTGACCTTTTTTTCCCCAAATGATACTTTATAAGCCTTCAGGGGAGAGATTGAAAGTATTAAATTTCAAATTACAACCATCATCATTAAGATCAGTTCAACCTTAATCTTTGGCCTTGTCCCTGCCTTTCCCTGCAATGCCCCAGCCAGTCTGTAGTACTTTATTTTCTTCAGCTTCTAATGTTTTTTCTTCACTTTTTGGTGAAAAAGATTCTCTTCCCTCTGCCTGGAACCATTCCTTGGCCCCACTCTTCCCCTTGGCATGCTCATTCTTTAGGTTTTAGCTTAGCCATCACTTTCTTGAAGTCAACTTCCTTTACCTTCTCTGTGTTCCCACAGACCCTTACGCTTCCTCTTTCCTAACGTCATACCACTAGAGAGTAATTGCCTGTGTTTTGTTGTCTAGGCCCTAATGCACGGTAAGCTCTATAAGGTCAGGGATTCTCCCAGGCTACCAGCACAGCACCTGGTACTTGTCAGGCATTCAGTGCATACCTGATGAATTGAACAAATGAGGAATCATTCCACTACATAACTAGCAACTAAGCATTCAAGAGATCAGTGTGAATGCACATATGTATCGTTATTACTATATATCTATATATCTTGGTTTTTACATTTATTCCCTTTTTTATATGTTTGGAGAGTAAAATGCTTTATAACTCACTACATCCCTTCCTTGGGCACTCTTAATACATCTGCCTCATCCCATTTGTCTTGGAAAGGTCTTGAAAGGGAATTAACAGGACCCAAATGGTGGATTATCCCAATGTACAACAATTCAGCATGTGAAATTCCATGTTAATGACACTGTTACAATGTGAAAGAACCTTTTAAATCTGGGACTTGGTTTTATAAATCCTGTAATTAACCTTACAGAGAACCATATTGGTGCGTTTTTTCCAGTTGTCAGGAGAGACCCCACTGGCTGGAGACGTTCAATCTACTTTACTCTGTTTTCAGTGAGTGAAAATATCTTTCATCTGTCAGAAATATCTGTCTGTGTGAGCTGGTGTGCACTTGTAAAGGTCTTGACATAGTGCTTGGTATACTGTAAGTGGTAAATAAATGTGAATTGCTTCCCTCCCCTCATTTGAGCTTTCAGAAACAGGTAGCATACCGTTTCTATGAAGAAGAGGCCATGGAAACATTTGAAAATAAGATGAGTACATTAACTATCAAGCACAGCCTGATCCTCAACTTCTAGAGATTATTAGTTAGATGTTATTATGTATTTTCCAAATTAAATTTCCTAGTGTAGGTTTTGTTTTATCATATTTGCCAAAACAAACTGAAGGATTTAATGAATATCAACAAGAAACAGTAAACAACAACAACAACAAAATACCCTACATCTAGGCAAGCATACCTCCCAAATTGACAGATTAATTTAATCATCCACTTCATTATGTTATGATTAAAGCTGATCTAAAAGTGTGTGTTTTTACAAATTATGAATGACAAGTTTTTTAAAAATAGTCTCATAGCTGGGCGCAGTGGCTCACACCTGTAATCCCAGCACTTTGGGAGGCCGAGGGTGGTGGATCATGAGGTCAGGAGATCGAGACCATCCTGGCTAACATAGTAAAACCCCGTCTCTACTAACAAAACAAAACAAAAAATAGCCGGATGTGGTGGTGGGCGCCTGTAGTCCCATCTACTCAGAAGGCTGAGGCGGGAGAATGGTGTGAACTCGGGAGGCAGAGCTTGCAGTGAGCCGAGATTGTGCCACTGCACTCCAGCCTGGGTGACAGAGCGACGCTCCATCTCAAAAAAAAAAGTCTCGTAGGAATTTGGCATTCAGTCTTGAAAGGAAAAGAACTAATCTCAACTGCTGTTATACCAGAAATTTGGTTTTATTTATGTTTTAAACCTGAAATATGTTTAATTAAACAAATTAAAGCAACAGAACCGGAAACCCAAATACCTGTATTTGACCAAGCAAGCAGGTTGGCAAAGATTGAAAAGATAAAACGATAAAACCCCATTTGTCAAGGATGTGAGGATATAGGCAGCATTACACACTGTTGGTAAAATTGTAAATTGGTGCAGTCTTTCTATCTGGCACTTGATGAATAAGCATCCCATGTATCCCCTGACTCTGAAATTACAAAGGAAATAATTGGACAGCTACCCAAAGATATTTGTCCATGGCTAATCATGCAACATTTTGTGCAATGGTAGCCTAAATTTCTAGCAGAGAGGGCTTAATAAGGTAAATTATGGTATATCTATTCAATAGACTGAATAAATAGCCATTAAAATGTTGACATACATATGAATGTGGAAAGATTTGCATAATGTTAAGTGGAGGGAGGGAGGAAGGTAGTTATACAGCTATATGTTACTTAAGCAAAAAAGAAAGAAAGGAAGAAAAAGAAAAAAGAAAGAAAGAAGAGGGGAGGGGAGAGGAGAACACCAAACAGGTTATTTCAAGGCAACTTCCCTCTCCCTTCTCTTCATCTGTATTTTCTAAAGTTTCCTTTTTGGACATATATTATTGATACTACGTTCCCTCTCTGCCCCCAACAAAAAGGGAACCATATTAAAATAGCATCAGGTTCTGTCCTAATCAGTAGGCAAGGAGAACAGCATTTAGGAAAGGGCTTCCCAGAGAAAATTTGTTTTAGCAATATGTACAGAAAATTTGGGGGTATCTGGTTCAGCCATCCTGCTAATTAAACTTTATAGTTTTGCTGTATAATTCTTAACTTTCCAGCGGGGTAAAGAATTTGCCTCAAGCCAAGGCTACCCTTATGAATGTATGAAATAGGAAACCACCCACCAGGTGTAATTTAAGGGAACCTGGGAGTCTCCCTGCCCTCCGAATCCTCACCCCTGAAACAGATGGAGCCATTAAAAGTATGTTCTTTAAGTA
Source organism: Chlorocebus sabaeus (assembly GCF_047675955.1). Lineage (NCBI taxonomy): Eukaryota > Metazoa > Chordata > Mammalia > Primates > Cercopithecidae > Chlorocebus > Chlorocebus sabaeus. The sequence continues at coordinate 68,794,671 of NC_132918.1, forward strand.
TTTTGTGTTTTTTTTTGAGACAGCGTCTTTCTTCTGTCACCTAGGCTGAACTGCAGTGGCATGATAACCATTTACTGCAACCTCTACTTCCCCAGCTTAAGTGGTCTTCCCACTTCAGTCTCTCAAATAACTAGGATTATAGGTATGCGCCACCACACCTGGCTAATTTTTTAGTTTTTTGTTGAGACAGGGTTTCACCATGTTTCCCCAGCTGGTCTCGAACTCCAGCTCAAGCAATCTACTTGCCTCAGCCAAGTTAAATATTTTCCTTCTGTTTTGTTTTGTTTTTTAAATGAAAGGCTGGAGAGTGGTGATATGTTAAATCACTTTTTTTTTTTTTTCCTTTTTTGGTGTATTAGTTCATTTGCTTAATGTACTCCATGGGATAGGGGTTTAAAAGTGGAGAGCAACTCATGTAAAGGACCTGAGGGAATACAAGTAATACTGATATCTGTCCAGTACGTAAGGAAACATGAGGGAGGCATTTTATCTCCATTTTGGTTTGCTCTGTGTTATGTGAAAACTATTTACCAAATAATTAAAAGGAAGAAATACGTAATTATGATAGCAGATTCCCAAATAGTAGGGAGAGCACCAGGTACAGATTTTATTGTTATTTATGTCTGTCTGGTATCTGTTGCCAACTGATTTAGATTAAGTTTAAGCAAATCTGGAAACAAAATATCTGAGATGACATCTGTCACCTGCCTCAGCATCTCATATCTTTCCCTCTCATCTGATATTTAATAAATACATCTTGGCGAGGGTGGGAAAAACACGTGTGATCGTGCTGCTGTGGTCACCCATCACACTTAGAGTGACATTGTCAAAGCTGTTACTCTCCTTTGCTCTTTCTGTGAATTTTGCATCATGGGGTTGGGGGTGCTCATTCTTTCTTGAATTTACTTCTTTCCCTGGCTTCCATGATGCAGTTCTTTTGTTCTTATCCAACCACTTCCTCTTTGAATTCTGAGTTGGTTACTCTTTAGTTCCCAAATTGGGCATTTACCAAAGCTCAGCTATTGGCCTTTTGTTCTTCATTTTGTACATTCTTCACTTTGTTCATGGGGCTTTCTACAACTTAATTACTTCCCAACTTTGGCTCAAATCTTTACCTCCATTTTTGTCTCTCTCACAAGAACTTCCTTCTTGGGAATATCTATATCACTGTTGGGCTTGCAATGCTCAAAATTGAAATCTTCTTTTTCCTTATTTTCTTCATTATCTCTCATGAATGTCTCTTGTCTCAGACCCTAAGATTTTTTTTTTTTAACACATCACTCATCTCTTATATTTTCTGCATTAAGTCAGACACAACGTCTTAGGAATTCTTCCTTCAAAATATATATTCAGTCATCTCTTTCTCTCCAGCCTCATTGACATCAGCTTCATTCAGACATTTAGCATCGCATAGCCAGATGTTTACTTCTTAATTGATGCTGCCAGTTAGTCTTTTAAAAAATTTGCTACTGAGTCAGCCTTTCTGAAACACCCTCCTGCCACCCCCAGCCCCCAGTCATTTCCAGTCTTATCTCCTTTACAAAACCAAGTTTTTTTTACTAACCCCTTCTCACTTAATGTCTCCTTGGTGCTGCTTCTGTAGCAGTGATCGTGTAATATATTTTATAGTTTTAAGTACTTAATTCTACCCTACCTTCTACTTAACTATGTCAGGGATTTGCTATAATTTGAGTAACATGGAAAGGTGTTTTTTTTCATAGAGTCTGTTACTTCCCCCGACATCTATATATGATACAGCTAGAAAATGTATTTTAATAGCACTGTGGATACATATGGTAGTGGGTGTGTATAATTTTCACAATTTTATGCTTGTATAAGCTGTAGCAGTGATTATCAAGCCAAACTTCAGCGAGTGCTAGGAAGGACTCCCTGGTTGCCTTAGGAATACCCCAGTGAACCATTTTTGGCCAAACAGATTTAAACTTGCTAGGAACTCAATCATAATGTCTGTCTATTTCACCTATCAATCAGGGTAGTAGGGAATATTCCTTTGAATAATGACTTTGCAGTCAAAAAAAAAAAAAGAAGTTTGAAAACAACAGAGTAATAAAAAATAGTAATAGGAAATGTACATTCTGTTTAATTACGAGAAAATAAAACATGTAAAAAATAACATTTAACTTTAATAATCCACACTTTTATGTTACAAAGGATGTACTTGTTCCATGTTGTAAAACTAATTTAACTTTCATCTTGACAAATTGGAAGCTATTTAGGAGTCAAGCTTATTGTTTTTCCATTGGAATTAAATTTTTTATCCTTAGAGAGAATGAAGTTTTTTGACCTATTTCAATATAGGTGACTTCTCTTCCATATGTCAGCTTTCAGGTTCAACATAGCATCTGACCTCTGCAGTTTGGAAAACAGAATGTGTACAGAATTGTGTCAGAATGTAGTAAAATCATTCATTGACGAGAAACTGAGATAGTAGTTACTGCAGGACCTAAAAAATTACTTGCTTGAGGATCCTACGTATGTTAAAATACATTTCAAAGAAATTGTCTTTTGAAATACTGTTGATTTGTGTATTATATGAGAATTACACTGAGAGCAAATAAAATAGACCTTTCTATTGTTGCCAATGTATCTAAGTCAACTTGGTCATTGGTATTTTTCAGGTTCCTTTGGTAACTGTCACAGCCTTACTACAGATGAACTGAAGTCTCAAACCAAATTCTGCCTCACCTACAAATCTTTATTGGCAAACAGACACAAAAATAATTATAGAACCATGTTTCATAGGCCAGTAGATTCCCTGCTTTGTCCTTTTAAACATACTCTGACAAGCTCCAAGGCAAGAAGACAACATTCTGTATTAGTCTGTTCTTGCATTGCTATAAATACCTGAGACTGGGTAATTTATAAGGAAAAAATGTTTCATTGGCTCATCTTCCCACAGACTGTACAGGAATAATGACGGTGGCATCTGTTTGGCTTCTGGGAGGCCCTCAGGAAACTTACAGTCATGGTGGAAGGTGAAGGGGAAGCAGGCTCTTCTTACATGGCCAGAGCAAGAGGGAGAGAGAGAGAGGTGGGAAGAGGTGCCACACTTTTAAACAACCAAATCTCATGAGAACTCTGTCACTAGAACAGCACCAAAGGGATGGTGGTAAACCGTTCATGAAGGATCCACCCCCACAATCGAGTCACCGCCTACCAGGCCCCACCTCCAACATTGGGGATTACAGTTGAACATGAGATTTGGGTGGGAACACAGATTCAAACTATATCACATTCCAGTGGTAGGATCAGCTAACTTTCTAGTGTGATCAGTCATCAGAATCTTCTGCTAATTTGGAGGAGGATGCTGTGATCTGAATGTTTCTGTCTCCTCAAAATTCTTATGTTGAAATCTCATCCCCAGCGCAACAGTATTGAGAGGTGAGGCCTTTACGAAGTGATTAGGTCATGAAAGTGGAGTTCTCGTTAAGTGGGATTAGTGCCCTTAAAAGGGGCTGAGGAAGCTTCTCTGTCTCTTCTACCATATGAGAACACATAAGGTGCCTTCTTTGAGGAATAGGCCTCTCTATGAGGAACACCATATACAGAATCTGCTCATGTCTTGGTCTTGGACTGCCTAACCTGTGAAATAAATTTCATAGAAGTTTATTTGTGAAAAATAAATTTCTGTTGTTTATAAAGTACCCAGTCTAAGGTGTAGCAGCCCAAATGGACTTAGAGTGTTTGGTGTGAGAACAAGACATGAAGACTTTCATGATTTTGTGTGTAACTCAAGAGGTGCTAAGCTACTGGACTTGCTAGATAATTCTCCTTCCATACAAGTGTGGGGAGCTTGTAAGATATTTCTGGGTGTCACACATTTTGAATGTCCTTTACTTCCACTGATGAAATTTATTTCTAACTTTTTTTATGCTTATAGATGAACTCTTCCTTGGTAATGAAGGTAAAGATATTAGATGCAGGTAAAAACACTGGATTCTTCTGGAGTTAAAATCCTGATTAAAGTCCTTCACATACTAACTAGTCATTCCTGGAGTAATAAATCCTGACTAGGTCCTTCAAGTGATACCTTGCACACAGAGGTACATCATATGTCTGTATCAGTATTTTTCTTCAAATTGCAACTCTGATCCATCAGTGGGTTGTAAAATCAAATTAGCGAGACCAACATCCTTTGCTACCATAGTATAGGATGGGAAGAGTATGGAATGAGGCTGGAGTACATTACATGTAATAAATTTTTTTTTTGAACCTTTTCTTCCTGTTATATATGAGCACATAATTGTGTAGTGCTGTAAAACGCACTTCTTACTGTGGGTCATGGAGAAAAATGTTTGAAATCAGCAGTTAAAGTAGATCACAGGTGATGCACAACTAAAACTTTAGCCATTTCTAGGATTATAATGGTTTGGCATTTACTGACTTTTTGAAGGTCATATCAGTAAATAAAACCCTTTTCCATATGTCTGAAATTATATTCTTTATTATTATTATTATACTTTAAGTTCTGGGATACATGTGCAGAACATGCAGGTTTGTTACATAGGCATACATGTGTCGTGGTGGTTTGCTGCACCCATCAACCCATCATCTACATTAGGTATTTCTCCTAATGCTATCCCTCCCCTAGCCCCCCAGCCCCTGAGAGGCCCCGGTGTGTGATGTTCTTCTCCCCGTGTCCATGTGTTCTCATTGTTCAACTCCTACTTATGAGTGACAACATGTGGTGTTTGATTTTCCGTCCCCATGTTACTTTGCTGAGAATAATGGTTTCCAGCTTCATCCATGTCCCTCAAAGGACATGAACTCATTCTTTTTTATGGCTGCATAGTATTCCATGGTTTATATGTGCCTCATTTTCTTTATCCAGTCTATCATTGATGGGCATTTGGATTAGTTCCAAGTCTTTGCTAATGTGAATAGTGCTGCAATAAACATACGTGTGCATGTGTCTTAGAATGATTTATAATTCTGGTAGTGACAGAATCTCTCAGCATTTGCTTGTCTGTAAAGGATTTTATTTCTCCTTTGGTTTTGAAGGTTAGTTTGGCTGGATATGAAATTCTGGGTTGAAAATTCCTCTCTTTAAGAATGTTGAATACTGGCACTCACTCTCTTCTGGCTTGTAGGGTTTCTGCAGAGAGATCTGCTGGTAGTCTGATGGGCTTCCCTTTGTGGGTAACCTGACATTTCTCTCTGGCTGCCCTTAACATTTTTTCCTTCATTTCAATCTTGAATCTGACGATTATGTATCTTGGGGTTGCTCTTCTTGAGGAGTATCTTTGTGGTGGTCTCTGTATTTCTTGAATTTGAATGTTGACCTGTTTTGCTAGTTTGGGAAAGTTCTCCTGGATAATATCCTGCAGAGTGTTTTCCAACTTGGTTCCATTCTCCCCGTCACTTTCAGGTACACCATCCAAACGCTGGTTTGGTCTTTTCACATAGTCCCATATTTCTTGGAGGCTGTCTTCTTTCCTTTGTATTCTTTTTTCTCTAATCTTGTCTTCACACTTTATTTCATTGAGGTTATCTGCAGTCTCTGATACCTTTTCTTCTGCTTGATCGATTTGGCTATTAATACTTACGTATGCTGCATGAAGTTCTCGTGCTGTGTTTTTCAGCTCCATTCGGTCATTTATGTTCTTCTCTGAATGGGTTATTCTAGTTAGCAAATCCTCTAACCTTTTTTCAAGGTTCTTAGCTTCCTTGCATTGGGTTAGAACATGCTTCTTTAGCTCGGAAGAGTTTGTTGTTACCCACCTTCTGAAGCCTGCTTCTGTCAATTTATCTAACTCATTCTCCATCCAGTTTTGTTCCCTTGCTGGCAAGGAGTTGTGATCTTTTGGAGGAGAAGAGGCATTTTGGTTCTTGGAATTTTCTACATTTTTGTGCTGGTTTTTCCCTCATCTTCGTGGATTTACCTACCTTTGTTCTTTGATGTTGGTGACCTTCAGATGGTGTTTCTGTGTGGACGTCCTTTTTGTTGACGTTGATGCTATTCCTTTCTGTTTGTTAGTTTTCCTTCTAACAGTCAGGCCCTTCTGCTGCAGGTCTGCTGGGGTTTGCTGGAGGTCCACTCCAGACCCTGTTTGCCTGGGTATCATCAGCAGAGGCTGCAGAGCAGCAAAGATTGCTGCAGTTCCTTCCTCTGGAAGCTTCATCCCAGAGGGGCACCCAACAGATGCCAGCCAGAGCTCTTCTGTATGAGGTGTCTGTCAGCCACTGCTGTGAGGTGTCTCCCAGTCAGGAGGCACGGGGGTCGGGTCAGGGACCAACTTGAGGAGGCAGTCTGTCCCTTAGCAGAGCTCGAGGTCTGTGCTGGGAGATCCACCGCTCTCTGCAGAGCTGGCAGGCAGGAACATTTAAGTCTGTTGAAGGTGCACCCACAACCTCCCCTTCCCCCAGGTGCTCTGTCCCAGGGAGATGAGGGTTTTATCTATAAGCCCCTGACTGGGGCTGCTGCCTTTCTTTCAGAGATGCCCTGGCCCAGAAAGGAGAAATCTAGAGAGACAGTCTGGCTACAGCAGCTTTGCCGAGCTGTGGTGGACCCTGCCCAGTTCAAACTTCTGGCAGCTTTGTTTACACTGTGAGGGGAAAACCACCTACTAAAGCCTCAGTAATGGTGGATGCCCCTCCCTGTCCCCACAAGGTCCAGCGTCCCAGGTCGACTTCAGACTGCTGTGCTGGCAGTGAGAATTTCAAGCCAGTGGATCTTGGCTTGCTGGGCTCCACGGGGGTAGGATCCACTGAGCTAGGCCACTTGGCTCCCTTGCTTAAGCCCCCTTTCCAGGGAAGTGAACCATTCCATCTTGCTGCCGTCCCAGGCACCACTGGGGTATGAAAAAAAATCCTGCAGCTAGCTCCATGTCTGCCCAAACGGCCGTCCAGTTTTGTGCTTGAAATCCAGGGCCCTGGTGGCCTAGGCACCCGAGGGAATCTCCTGGTCTGCAGTTGCAAAGACCATGGGAAAAGCATGATATCAGGGCCGGAGTGCACCGTTCCTCCTGGCACAGTTCCTCAGGGCTTACCTTGGCTAGGGGAGCGAGTTCCCGGACTCCTTGCGCTTCCCGGGTGACGTGACGCCCCACTCTCCGTGGGCTGGACCCGCTGTCTAACCAGTCCCCATAAGATGAGTAAGGTACCTTAGTTGGAAATGCAGAAATCGTCCGCCTTCCGTGTTGATCTTGCTGGGACCTGCACCCTGGAGCTATTCTATTCGGCCATCTTCAAACCAGGCTCTCATTTTTGTATTTTTAGTAGAGATGGGGTTTCACCATGTTGGCCAGGCTGTTCTCGAACTCCTGACCTCCAGTTACATTATTCTTGTGTGGAGGTGTCGGCCAGGATAGTAACCAGAGATATTTTGTTTGTTGAAAAGTACATCTTAAGCTGGGCATTCCATCAATAATAGATTCTGGAGATTTTAAAAATCACTGTTATTATAGATTTGTCATGTTATTATATAAACTCTGTGAATCTTCAGAACAACAGCACAGAAAGAAGATGTGATGTGATGATTACAGTAGTAATGACTCTGAGCGCCAGACTTAGCAGTATTTAAGTAATGCTGTTACTTTGCAAGTAATACTTAAATATGGTTAAAATACCCTTGGCAGTAAGGATGTTAGATTAAATGCCTTCCCACCTGTTCTAGTCTTCCTGATTTTTCTTTCACAAATGTTACTTTTTTCTCCTCTTTTTATTTTTGAGACAGGGTCTCTCTCTGTTGGCCAGGTTTGACTGCTGTGGCATGATCATGGCTCCCTGCAGTCTCAAACTCCTGGGCCCAAGGGAACCTTCTGCCTCAGCTTCCTGAGTAGCTAGGACCACAGGTGTGTATTACCACATCTGGCTAAATTTTTTTTTATTTTTTATTTTGTAGATGTGAGGTTTTTCCATGTTGCCCAGGCTGGTCTTAAACTTCCTCCTGACCTCAAGCAGTTCTCCTGCCTTGACATCCCAAAATGCTGAGATCACAGGTGTGAGCCACCATATCTAGCCCACGAACATTAGTTTTGTAATTAACTTGTAATAACCCCCTACCTAAGCTTTGCTGTGTCTGGCTATGCTGATGATTCTAATATGGAAAGAAGTTACCACCCCTGCACCCTCAGTGTGTACTTTCTTGTATTGTTCTACCTATACACTGATGAATTGTCAACATGTAGTACACTTTCTTTACCAGATCTCCCTAAGATCCAACACAACAGTGCCTAGCCTGGAAGCCACAAAGGACTTTAAATAACATGAGAAGTGACGCATCAGAATTACCTGGGAAGCTTTTAGTAAGCTGTGGATGTTGCTTGAGAATCTATGCTTTGTTATGCAGTGGTCTTGCAGAGATTATTTCCACTCGCCTGCTGTGCATAGTTCTGAAAAAAGCAAACTAGTTTGTGTGCTCCCTGAGAGCAGGAACATACTCCTTTCCCTCAAAATTGTGGCCTTTGTGTCTGGTATACCTTCTGACAGATATTAGGCACTGAATAAATTTTTCTTAAATGAATGAATGAGTCTTTGGTTTCAATGACATTTGCTTCTCTTGAGGAACCTGCTTAGCTGACTTGAATTGCATGATACCACATATAATGGGGAAGCTCTCCCTTTCCTCTCTCTTGCTCAGGTCTGCAGAAGTCCAAGGGTCTTCTGCCTGTCCCTTCAATTAAATTTCAAAACCAACAGTTATACATGGATGGGTGTGGGACAAAATGCCTACTACTGGTGGGCTGCTAAGTCTAGGCATGTAGATACAAGAATAAACACAATATATTTTAGGCATTTGAATGGAGACAGATGCCTAAGGGAGAGAGTCTATCATGAAAACTTTGAACAGGTAGCCCTCATCTGCTATAAAACCTACAGTTTTCTAACCTGAATTATTATTGTTTCAATTATCTGCTAAATATAAGCTCTTTGACGGCAGTATCTGTGTCTATTCATATTTGTAGCCATCATAGCATCTGACACAGTGCGTTGCATATTGTAAGAGCCCAGTAAATGCTTAATGAGGGTATATATGGATCAGATTGCCCAGAAGGAACTCTATAAATAATGATTATCTTATTTAATAAAATGAGGGAACTGGATCAGAAAGTTTCTAAAAGAAGTTCCCTCTATTGCTGAATTTTTATGATCCTGTGATTTAGAAAAATAATTTTAATGGACAATTTCATAGTTTGAATGACATCATATTATTGAGGCTTTTTAAATATAGGTGTTAGAAATGAAGCTTAAAGCAGTTGGAAGCAATAGAGAATAAGGCAGGAAATAAGTACTTCCAATTAACAATGCTAGATAATGTCAGTGACTGTTTCTTGTATCTGTACTGTAAGGACAAATGCTGTTCATAGTTGTAACTTCTAAGACAAGGCTTTGATTTCTTTGCAGTATTCTTCACCTACACCAGAACCACTTGTAAAGAAGCAAGAATATTTACTAAAAGTTGAATCATGATATGTCTTTTACAATATATATACTTTAAGGTTTCTTTTAAGTCCTGCCTCTTTCAGGAAGCCTTTGCCTAATAGTTCACTTCTCTCCAGGAAAGGACTGATCTACATGTATATCTTTCTGTTACTGTATTTAGGCCCACAAAACCCTGAACTAGATATTGTGTATGGGTTAAGAACAGAGTAAAGATACAAAGAACTGTTTTCAGACTTGTAAAAGAAGGTAATGTGAATCATGTAGAAGAGACAGTATCCAAAACGGAAGTTGTAAGAAGGAAGATTTGACTTTAGTAATAGGGAGAATGTTTCTGAAAGGTAGAACTCTTTGGAAGGAGCATGATCTACTTTCTGCTATGTGCACTAGTAGTGCTTAGGCATCTTGTAAGGATTATTATGCAGGGAATTTCTCTTTTAGCTTGAAGGTCAGCTAAATGTATGATCTAAGAATCTGTAATTGAATGTAACAAATATTTTAGTGCATCTTTACAGTAGGCATTAAACTCTACATAATTAGGTAATGGCTGGTATCTGTTATAATCTAGCACTACCTGGCTTAGGAGGCAAGTCTTATTGCAGCACTATTGACAATCACAAAAATATGTAATTAGCCTAGGTGTCCATCAGTGGATGATTGGATAAAGAAAATGTGGTGTATATATGTAACATGGAAAACTACTCAGCCATAAAAAGGAATGAAATCATGTCTTTTGCAACAACATGGATAGAACTGGATCTCAGCTCACCACAACCTCCGCCTCCCGGGTGCAAACAATTCTCCTGTCCCAGCCTCCTGAGTAGCTGAGATTACAGGCAGGCGCCTGTAGCCACCACTCCTGGCTAGTTTTTTGTATTTTTAGTAGAGGTGGGGTTTCACTATGTTGGCCAGGCTGGTCTCAAACTCCTGACCTCGTGACCCACCCACCTCAGCCTCCCAAAGTGCTGGGATTACAGGCGTGAGCCACCATACCTGGCCTGGAGGCCATTATCTTAATTGAAATAACTTAGAAACAGAAAGTCAAACACCACATGCTGTCACTTCTAAGTAGGAGCTAAATAATATGTACACTTGGCCAGAGAGCATGGAATAAGAGTCATTAGAGACTCAGGTGCGAGGGAGGTGAGAGGATAATAAATTACGTAACGGGTACAGTCTTCACTGTTCGGGTGATGGTTATGCAAAACACCACGTTTAGCTTTCCCAAATAATAGCAGTTATTGAATGAGGGAAATGTGGTATAATGGTAGCAGATTTGTTTACCAGTGTTGGCCCGAGACCAGGAAATTAGTTGGTCAGTGAGTCACAATATTAATGGTGCTGCCAAAACATCCTCTAATGAGCTGTTATGTTGTACTGAATGAAGTAATTAATAATTTTTTAATTATAAATATTTATATTCCAAATAGAAGTGGAAGTTGGTACTTGATATTGAACAGACTACACCAAAGAAGTAGGTTGAGAGATAATCTTTTAAGAGAGACAATTTTCTTAGATACTTTAAAGGAGCATTAAAAAAAAATACTGGGGAAGAGAGTAGGAGGTAAGTTGGCTGTTTTAGATAACATGGGCGGGTAGGTTCTTCCTGAGAGACAACACTTGAATGGTGGAGAAAGTGGTCAATTGGAGCAGAATGCCCCATCTGAAGGAAGAATCCACTCTGCCGCTCCCCAGATGCAGCTTACTGTCACCAGTCCTGTGTTGCCAGGACTACTGTTTTTCAAGAGAAACCAAGATTCCATGTTTCTTTATGAAAATTTTTGAACTGAACAGGTAAACAAGCATGTCTGAAGAATAGATGATCTTCTCTGTCAGTTTGTGACCTGGGTGATGGTGTCTTCTGAGTCCTCAGCCCTATGTTGGAACAAAGAAAAAGCCTTTGAAGAAACCAGAGAGCTGCTTTAAATACTTGTGGGTTATCAGGTGGAAGACAGATTTGACTTGTTCTATTTCCAGAAGGCAGAACAGAGACAGGCAGGTTTTCACTCAAGGAAGCACTTAACAATTAGAGCAGACTAGAAATAGAACAGGATGTTTGCTTGGAAATTCTTCTGTTCCTAGAAAGTGGTGTTCAAGCTAATAGCAGAAGATGAGTTGTCAAAAGTGTCTAGGGAAGGGTCTAGACAAGATGACATTTTAAGTTCCTTTTTATCTTGAAATTCTTGAATCACCAAGATCTAGATCCCTGTTCAGCTCTTCTCCATATCTTCACCTTCATGTTCACAGCTGAGTTATCACCTTCCCATGCTGGGAAAGTCAGTACATAAAGTCAGTTTCTTAAAGGCTTGGTTTTTCTGTGTATCTCCTTACGTAATGAGGGTTCATTGGTTTGCAGTTCTTGTTCAAAATGTCCTTTGCATGTTAGGTTCATTGGTTTGCAGTTCTTGTTTAAAATGTCCGTTGCATTTAAGCAGTCACAAAACTTGAAATTAAAGCTTTTAGAGTCTCTGAAGCTATAATTATTTTATTCTTCCAACTGCTCATAAAACGGTTTGATAGCTAGTGCTTTAACTAAAGCTAGTTGTGTTCAAGTTCTAACTTTGCAGCTGTCTTGGAGGTCTAATACATTAGCAAAGTGAAGTGAAGTAAAGATATATTTTTCAAAAGTCCTTGAGTGGGATTATCTTACATTTTATTATTTATCTTCTACACTTTATTATTTATCTTGATAGTAAAGATAAGAAATAGATCTCTATTTCATTTTTCTTTACTCAGTATACATAACTTTTTGTCAAGAGTTAATATAGAAGTATGTCTGTTTCTCTCATAACCCTTGTTTTAATGGTTAACAGTTGTTTATTTCTTATCAGGATGAGAGTTAATATATTGCCAGCCTTGATAAGAACTCTTGCTCTAATTTTATTTATAACTGCTTTAATTACTTTATAGCACACTAATGCCATAATCTATATAATGCTTGTATGCCTTGTGCATGTATTTATTTCTAGATCAGTAATTGTAATCGGTGCTAGGTGCTTAAAAATACCTATATTGGAATATAAGCAATTACATTTTTTCAAAATGTATGGAGTCTGTATTATGGTACTCTTGAATATTTTTAATGAGAATATGATAATAAACCCTGTATCTCTTCCTAAATCTCCGATCAATAGTAGTGTGACCTGGTGCTACCTATCAGAAGAGTGAGGGCTCTGCCTTAGCAGTGGAGTACTGAAAACTGTATCTCTACCTCTCCTCCTTCACACCCTCCTTCACACCCTCCTTCACACCCTCCTTCAATTCATGATCCTCAGGGAGGCTCATTTTGCCTAGTTTAGTTACTGAGACTGGTGGTTGACCTCTTGAGTAATGAAAGGACAATACTGAGAATTTTGAGAGGGCTGAGAGTGAGTGGATACTTTTAAGGTTTTCTCTTCAAGCTTTTGTTCCCTAATTTGGAAAGGTAAGTAAAGTTTGATAATCTTGTTAAATTCCACAGTTGTTCTCTCAGACTCTTCTTCAGAAAATACCCAATTAAATAAGACATAAATGTTTCAGGAACTTTTTTTTTCTATATCAACCTGATAAATCTAAGAAATAAAAGAAAACCTACGTAATCCATAGTATAATATTAATGAAAAGATAGCAGAGACTTGGCAGTTACCATGTTAAGGTACAAATGATTGCCTAAATGAATTCTTTTCTCTATGATCACTAACTAAAGAAGCAGTTAGCTGGGGCATCTACTCTTGTGGGGGAACAGGTAGCCTTTCCAGGAGGAGAGCAAATATTAACTGACTTAAAACACCTTTGGCTTTTTTTCTGTATTTGCTTTAATTGATACTGAATTTGATGGCTTTTTCTTTGGCTTGCTAAGGATAAAATGTAGAAAATTTAATTCTGTTTGAATTAATGAACATTGTGTTTAGAATCTTGTGCAAATTATAACACTAATCAAAGGTCCTCTGCTCCAGGCGTAATGTTTCATTTAAGAATGAAAAAGCAAATTGAGCTAATGTATTGTGTAAGGGGTTTGTAGTTAAATACATAAAATGATGTCAGTTTGATTTCAGCTGGAGCTAGGGTACTCTGATAGTTATGCGATGTTCAGATAATGGAAACATTTAAAGAAGTATGATAACTGAATTTTATATAAATAAAGTAGTTTGATTTTTTAAAATTGGTAGCGTTTGTTTTACTTCAGTGATTTGGTAGAAGTACTAAGCCAAATAATTTTTAAGTTGGTTTTATCTTTCAATGTGCGTTTATTTAACAGGCTTTCTTATAATAGCATCAGTTCTTTTGGTGGTAATGTTTATGGATAATTAGAGTCAAAATAAGTAATTGTTTAATCCTTTTCTACTTTACCATGTTTTAAACATTTGACTTTGGAAAACTTAAATTATATACAAAGTAGAAAATTAGTATAATAAAGACTTTTTAAATCACATTTATCAATGCATGGACAATCGTGTTTTAACTATACCCCCACCAAACACATCTTGCCTCAGATTTTAAAGCAGATTCCAAGTGTTAATCCTTTCCTTATAAATATTTCAGTATGTATGCCTAAGTAAGTCCATAAAGACTAATTTCTTTTAGCATAACTATAATACTATTAAAACAGCTACTTTTTAGTTGCAGGTACAAAGTAGGGTAGGAATTGCTGGGGTCTAACCCAGTTCTGACATTAAGTAGATCCTAGATAGTTGGACAGATCATTTAACTTTCTTCTCTTCCTGCTCTCTTGTCTTTTAAAGGGGGAAACTCAACTAAATTTTCTCTAAAATCCCATCTGTCTCTGAAATTTATAATTTAAAAAATGAGATTTCTAGTTTCCAGTCTAGCATGTAAGGAGTTTAGAAGTCATCATTATGTCAAAAAATAAACAGGTTAAAAAGCTGAATAAATTGAAAAATTAACAGTTCTTTTAAGATCTGTCATAGAAGCAAGGTTACAGGGTAAACCACACCCACCACCCCCAAATTGAAGAGACAGGCCAATACAGAGAACAGGAGCAGAAACCTGTGCAGGAATCAGCACCACAGTAGGAAAACCTGAACTGCAATTGATAAATTGCTGGGGCTCAGAATATACAAGCTTGAGAGGGAAAACTTTAGGGGTGACCAGTCATGAGACCTAATCACAGGACTATACAATGCTCTACCCTCCCCTACTTTCTTACCGCCACCTTTATTAAAGGCCTATTTTCTGCAGTTCCTTCTACCCAACTCATTATGTCCAGCTCTCAAGAAAAAAATTACAAGTATACTAAAAGGCAAACAATACACTTCAAAGAGACAGAACAAGCAACAGAACCAGATTCAGATAGGGCAGGACTCTTGAAATTATCCGATTAGGAATTTAAAACAACTATCATTAAAATATGAAGGGCTCCAAGGATAAAGTACATGCCATGGAAGAGCAGATGGGCAATGTAAGCATAGAGATGGAATTCTAAGAAAGAATCAGAAAGAAATGCCAAAGGTGAAAAACAGTGAAATAAAAATGAAGAATGTTTTAAATGAGTTCATTAGTAGACTTGACACAGCTGAGGAAAGAATCTAAAACCTTGAGTATACGTCAGTAGAAACTTCCAAGATAGAAAAGTAAAGAGAGAAAAGACTGAAATAAACTGAACAGAATATCCAAGAACTGTGGAACAACAGTAGGTGTATCATATGCATAATGAGAATACCAAACGAAGAAAAAAAGGAAAGGAACAGATTAAATATTTGAAGCAAGAACAACAGAAATTTTCCTGCAAATTAATGTCCCACACTAAACCACAGATTCAGGAAGCTCAGAAAGCATTAGGATAAATGTTTAAAAAAAAAAAAAAAAGCTACACAGAGTCATATCATATTCAAATTACAGAAAATCAGTGATTAAAAATCTGGAATGAAGCCTGTTCGGGTGTGCAGGGAGACCTGACTTAGAATTATATCCAACATTTCCTCAGAAACCATGCACACAATAAGAGAATGAAATGAAATAATTAGTGTTGAGAGAAAAAAACTTCCAGCCAAAAATTCCATAACTTGCAAAGTTATTCTTCAGAAGTGAAGAAGAGATAAGACTTTCTAGATAAACAAAAATTGAGGGAATTTGTTGTCAGCAGATCCGCTTTGCAATAAATGTTAAAAGAAGTTCTTCAGAGAGAAGGAAAATGACATAGGTCAAAAACTGGGATCTCCATTAACAAAGGAAGAACATCACAGAAGGAATAAGTATAGGTAAAATTTAAAATTTTTTAGTTTTCTTATTTTTAATTGACAGATCAATTTGTATAAAATAATAGCAACAATATATATATTGTGTGTATACACACACACACACACATACATATATATACACACACACACACACACACACACACACACTTAAAGTAGAAAGAAATAACAATGGTACCAGGGAGGAGATGGAAGAATTAGTATTGTTATTAAGTACTTGTGTTACCTGTGAACTGATACATATTTGTTTGAAATATATTTATTTGAAAATAGGCTTCGATTAGTTTTAAAGGTATTTTGCAAACCCTAGGAAAATCATTTTTTAAAAAGTTAAAAAAAGAAGTATGGCCAGGCATGGTGGCTCATGCCTGTAATTCCAGCACTTTGGGGAGGCTGATGTGGGCAGATTGCTTGAGCCCAGGAGTTCAAGACCAGCCTGGGCAACAAGGTAAAACCCCATCTCTACCCCCACCCAAAAAAAAATCACAAAAATTAGCCAGGTGTTGTGGCATGTGCCTGTAGTTCCAGCTATTTGGGAGGCTGAAGCAGGAGGGTGACTTGTGCCCGAGAGGCATAGGTTGCAGTGAGGCAAGATCATGCCACTGCTCTTCAGCCTAAAAAAAGTATAACTGATACTCTAAGAGAGAAAATGGAATTATATAGAATGCTCAAAACCACAAAATACAGAAAAGGAATGAAAGTAAACAATAGGAACAAAGAGCAAGAGCAACAAATGGAAAATTGTAACAAATCAATAGATACTAATTAAACTATATTTGAATGATCAGTTTGAATGGCAGTGGCCTAAATATACAAATTAAATGTCAAGAGATGTTCAGCATGGATGAGAAGCAAGACTCAACTATATGTTGTCTATAAGAATCCTACTTTAAATATTAAAACACATGTAGAGTAAGTTACTAGGGAAAGATATACTATGCTAACACTAATCCAAAGAAAATGGGAGTACCTATATTAATTTGACAAATAGAAGATTCACAGCAAGGAAAATTACCAGAGATGAAGAGGGGCATTACATAATGATAAAAGGGTCATTACTTCAAGAAGATGTAGCAATCCTTAATGGGTATGTGCATAATAACAGCATATCAAAATATGTAGGACAAAAACTTATAGAACTATAAAGAGAAATCGATGATTTGGCTATTAAATAATTAGAGACTTCAGGAGCCCCTCTATCAGAAAGTGATCCAGCAGGCAGAAAATTAGTGAGGACATAGTTGACCTCAACGGCATCATCAGTCAATTGAATATAATTGAAATCTATTGACTACTTTATACACCACCACCACAAAATACATTCTTCTTAAGTGCACGTGAAACATTCACCAAGATAAACCACATTCTGGATCATAAAGCACACCTTAACTGATTTTAAAATGCTCTGAGACCACAGTGGAGTTAAATTAGAAATTAGTAACAGAAAGATAGCTGAAAATCTCAAAATACTTGGAGATTAGATAACATTATTATAAATAACACATGGGTCAAAGAAGAAATACCAAGAGGGATTTTAAAATATTTTGAACAGATGAAAACAAAAACACAACTTAGAATTTGTGGGATGCAATGAAAACAGTGTTTAGAAGGAAATTTATAGCATTGAATGCAGAGGTTACAGAAGAAGAAAGATCTAAAATCAATAAACTAAGCTTCTACCTTAGAAAACAAGAAAAAGATGAGCAAATTAAATTCAAAGTAAGCAGAAGTAAAGAAATTTAAAAATTAGTGTATATATCAATGAAATAGGAAACAGGAAATTAGAGAAAATCAATGATCTCAAAAGCTGGTTCTTTGAAAAGATCAATAAAATCAATAAGCCTCTAAAAAAAGAGAGAGAAGACACACATTACCAACATCAGAAATGAAAGAGAGGGCCAGGTGTGGTGGCTCACACTGTAATCCCAGCAATTTGGGAGGCAGAAGCAGGAGGCTTGTTTGAATCTAGACTGGGCAACATAGTAAGACCCCGTTTCTACAAAAAATAGCCTGTGCCACCACATCACAGTTACTCTGGAGGATCACTTGAGCCTGGGAAGTCGAGGCTGCAGTGAGCTATCATCATACCATTGCAGTCCAGCCTTGGCAACAAAATGAGACTCTGTCTCCAAAAGAAAAAGAGAATTGAAATGAAAGAGAGGATATCACTACAAATATTTTGAATGTTAAAAGGGTAATAAAGACATTCTATAAACATCTTTATGCCCTAGATGAAATGAACCAATTTCTTGAAAAATACAACCTGCCAGAATTCACACAAGAAAAAATACACAAACTAAGTAGGCCTTATATATATATTAAAACGGTTGACTCAGTAACTAATAACTTTCCAAAACAGAAAGCACCAGGCCCAGATTGGTTCATGAGTGAATTCTGTACATTTAAAGAAGAAATCATACCAATTTTCTCTACAGTCTTTTCTAGAAGATAGAAACAGAGAGAAACCATTTAACTCATTCCATGAGGCCACCATCCTAATACCAAAACCAGACAAAGACATTGCAAGAAAAGAAAACTACACACCAAAAAATTTCATGAAAATAGGCGTAAAAAGTTTTAACAAAATACTAGCTAATTGATTCCAACAATGTGTAGAAACAGTTATACACCATGACTAAATGGGATTTATCCTGGATGTGCAAGGCTGGTTCAGCATTCAAAAATTAATTAATGTAATTCATCCCATCAACAGGCTAAAGAAGAAAATTCTCAGGATCACATCAATAAAGAAAGGGCACTTGAAAAAATTCAACACCTATTCATGATAAAGACTTGGCAAACTAGGAATAGAAGAGAACTTCCTCAACAGCATTCCTCCCTTACAACATTATACTAGAAGTCCTAGCTAATACAGTAAGATGAGAAAAGGGGCAGGGGGAAGGTATACTAATTGGAAGGGAAGAAATGAGACTTTCTTCACAATTTGACCATTTATGTAGAAAATATAAAAGAATCGACAAAAAACTTCTGGAACTAATAAGCAATTATAGCAAAGTTGCAGTATACAAGATTAACATACAAATGTCAATTGCTTTCTATATACCAGCAGCGAAAAAAGCAGA
The DNA here is from genome assembly GCF_047675955.1 of Chlorocebus sabaeus. Lineage (NCBI taxonomy): Eukaryota > Metazoa > Chordata > Mammalia > Primates > Cercopithecidae > Chlorocebus > Chlorocebus sabaeus. Next base: position 68,813,350 of record NC_132918.1, read on the forward strand.
GTTTATTTATTTATTTGAGACGGAGTCTCGCCCTGTTGCCCAGGCTGGAATGCAGTGGCACAATCTTGGCTCAGTGCAGCCCCTGCCTCCCAGGTTCAAGTGATCCTCCCACCTCAGCCTCCCATGCAGCTGGGATTACAGGTACATGTCACCACGCCCGGCTAATTTTAGTATTTTTAGTAGAGACGGAGTTTTGCCATGTTGGCCAGGCTGGTCTAGAACTCCTGACCTCAGATGATCCACCCACCTCGGCCTCCCAAAGTGCTGGGATTATAGGTGTGAGCCATTCTGCCCACCCAAAAAAGCAGAATTTAAATTAAAAACACAATACCACTTACCTTAGCATCCTAAAAAAAATGAAACATTTATGTGTAAATCTGACAAAATATGTACAAGATCTGTATGAGGCAGACTGCAGTACTCTGATGAAGGTGAACTGAATAAGTGGAGAGATATTTTATATTCATGGATAGGATAACTCTATATTATCAAGATGTCAGTTCTTCCCAACTTGCTCTTTAGATTCAACACAATCCCAGTCAAAATCCCAGCAAGTTACTTTGTAGATTGACAAACTGCTTCTAAAGGTTTGCTCTTCTAGATGTATTGTCATGTAATGTAATGGATGCTTCTTTACTTAGCTCGGTTTCAGTCAGAGGTGCTAATGACCTCTGTGATACAATAGGAATCTGCCTGGATGAAGGAACTTTTTTTTTTTCTCTCTCTCTGTTGCTCAGGCTGGAGTGCAGTGGTGCCATCTTGGCCACATCCGACTATTTTTTGTATTTTTAGTAGAGATGAGGTTTCACCATGTTGGCCAGTCTAGTCTCAAACTCCTGACCTCAGGTGATCCTCCCACCTCAGCCACCCAAAGTGCTGGGATTACAGACATGAGCCACCACACCCGCCTGAAGGAACATATTAATCGTGGCTGTAGTAGTAGGAGTTAATTCTGGAAAGGTTAGGTTTTGAGATTCAGACCCCTTGAATGATGGACTGAAGCAGTCTGTCTAGTGCTTAAGAACGTAAACTCTGGATGCAGACTACCTGAGCTTGGATCTTATCTCCACCACTTTCTCTATAGTGCAGCTTATTCTGTAGTCGACATAAATGGTCATATGATTTGTGAAGAAAGTCTCATTTCTTCCTTTCCAATCAGTATACCTTATCTCCCACCTTCTTTAATATAGCACTTAAATATAGGTTACTTAACCTCTCTTTGCCTTGTTCCTCGTGTGTCAGGTACCTACCTTATAGGGCTGTTGTAAGATTAAGAATTCATCCATTAAAGTTTTTAGAACAGTACCTGGCCCACATTAAGCGCTTAATGTGTTGGCTATTATTCTTGGTGGGGTTTTTTTCCTCTTCTTCTTTGAGACAGGGTCTCACTCTGTTACCCAGACTGAAGTGCAGTGGCATAATCATGGCTTACTTTAGCCTCAACCCCCTGGGCTCAAGCAGTCTTCCTGTCTTATCCTCCTGAGTAGCTAGGACTACAGGCATGTGCCACTGCCCCAGCTTATTTATTTATTTCTTTTGTAGAGATGGGATCTCCCTGTGTTGCCCACGTTGGTCTTGAACTCCTTGCCTCAAGAAATCCTCCTACCTCAGCATTGCAAAGGGCTAAGATTACTGGTGTGAGTCACTACACCTAGCCTGTTTACTTCATTTTATAGGTAATAGTTCACAAGTTTCTGTGTACATAAGAATCAAATACAGAGTTTATGAAATGCTGGATCTTACTGCCAGAGCTTTTGATTGAGTGGGAGCTTTCAGTTGAGTATAGATTTAGCCAGTGAATCATAACAAATACGGGGGTTATTTTGCTGCAGTAGCCTACAGCCTTTACTTTGAGAAACTACAGAATGTTCTAGAGATTCAATGCTGACTTTACAACAGTGGAGTGGGTTGGGACAAGTGGTCTATTGGGAAAATTAATCTATTTGGTATCTTCACTGGGAATTGGAAGTTGGCGAGTAGAAATAAAAGAGTTTTGAGATGAGTGCTTGAGATAATGACAAAGGAAATTTTCACAGGCTTTGGTGTGAAAAACCACTTTGCTATTTTGAGCCTTTGTAACTCAAAGAAGATGGTACACTGAAAGAAAGAAAAAGTCAGAAAGATGAATCTGTTTGCTAAGGATTTGTTTTGTTTAATGTGATTGACCGCACTTGAGGTCAGGCTTAGTGAGCTGTTCAAAGATGCTTACCTGAATGTTTCTCCAACGGGAAAGCCACAGAAGTAGTAGGTTGTCTGAAAGAATGGTTGCCACCAGCCAGCTTTCCAGTTTTTCAGGAAAATGCTATGAGTACAGTATATTAATATGGATGGATTTAAATCATTAAAACTTCTGATGCCTGTGAGCTATGGTATATGTCAGCTGTTAATTTTCTTATCCTTTTCTTAGATAACATTTTATTTAATAGAGCTGTCTTATAAGTTGTATAGTGAAGTTTATAGATTTACCATCACTTCTGACATCTTCAGATCTCCTCTTTAATAAAAAGTACAAAATAGAGCTTTGCACTAAAAATAAAATAGTATAAACAGATTTTTTTAGCCTCTGAAAACCACTGTATATGGGTTTGCATTAACCACTCTATGTAGAAATATCTTCCTATTCAAATGTAGTTATGTGATGCTTTGTGAAAATAGGGCCTTAATATTTAGGGATTAAAATTAATTCAAAATATTTTCAGTAAGAATGGGCCAACTTGGCCCACATAGTGTAGTACAAGCTGGTAAGTAGTCATCTAAAGATGATGATGTAAGACTGCTAAATAAGCTCTCACAGACAACTCATGAAACCACGTTTACATCTAATGATTTAAGTGTAAAGCATGTAGGCAAACGCTACTAGTCATCACATTATAATGTACAGCTTTCAATACAGAAAATTTGGATAAATGTTCTGCGGCTATATCCAGAAATCAGCTTGTCATTAATTTCTCTATTTTCTATGTTTTGTCGAATACAGTAATTATATCACAAACAGTCAAATTCTAAAATGGTATGTGCAGAGAAAAGAAGCAACAGAGTTCTTGCCATTCCTAATTCTGATTACCCTAATTTGGGATAAATATTTCCTTCTTAATTAATTGGTTAATGCATTAAGATTGTGAGCTGAAAGGTGTCATAAGTGCAATTATTGTTTATTTGAGCATTCTTCATAATGGGCAAAAAGTGAAACAAGGAAAAACCAAAAATCATAACAAATAGCATCAGCATTTAAAAGCAAATTTCTAGAAATGATTACTATAGGACTTTAAACCAATTTGTTTATATCAGTGAAATGATTTTTAATATTTTTAATATTCAGAAGGCTTTTTATGTAAGTACATATATCAACATTATCAGTTATACCTTCTTACTGATAAATTCCTGCTGTCCATCTCTCTACAGCTCTACCATGTTCTTTTTCTCTTTATTTTCTTGTCCCAAGTTTATTAGTTGAGAATGATGCTTACTATTACTCTGTCCAAATTTGGTAGTAGTTTTCTCAATTTTGGGCATTTCATGTTCAATTAAAATTTATTTAATCGAACTTTTGAAAGAACTTTCCCAGCCATGTAGATGTATTTACATTATAGATTCATTTCCAGATAACAGTCACACACAGACTTCTTTTCTGTTACTTTTTTCTTGCCTTTGATAATGACATTAATAATTTAATAAACTAATACTATTAACATATATAATATATGTTAATATTAATATATTTATGTGTGGTTCTATAAGAATAGACACTTTGATATCACGATAGAAAGATTCTTGATTATGATGCAACTTGAATATATTAAACACTAAACTTTCAGCTTATGATGCCATTAACAGAACTTTTAGCTTATGATGCCTTTAATACTTTATTCTTGTGATAAGATGTGAATGGAAGCAAGAAATAAATATTACTTTTTGGTGGAAAAGTTGTACCCAGGTGTTTATTCATACAGAAAATAATTATTGAATGTCAGTTTCTATATGCCAGGCACTGTTTCAGGCACCTAGGATACTGCAGTGGACCAAAATGTTCTTCTCATAAGTATATCTTTTCTCCCAACGGAATTTTGATATATCATTAATGTACTCCTCTATAAAGAATTAGAATAACTTCCTAATAACAAAAAATTGTAAGTTGACTTTATAAAAAAAAGAAAAAACTGAAAAACAGCTGATTGCATCCTACTGTATGTAAAACTGAATTTTGTTTTATGTGTGCTTCTAGATAAATAGTGATAGAGTTCTTGAGTGTTTTAATGAAGTGTTTTAATGCAGGTGAATGCTTTGGACCAATGTCAACAGTGAATGTAAATGATTTTTGAGCATGGTTGGCACTATGAAGTGGTTGTTTTTAATTTTTTGAAAATAAGTACATTGATGCAGAGTTATATGATCCAATGATATCTTATTGGCTATAATTAACCAGAATATGTGATATTTAATGTTGAAAATGCATTAAAAGACCAAGAAAACAGCTTGTCTTTATGGCTTTTGTTTTTTTTTTTTTTAAGTTTTAAAAACACTGAGCCAACTTTTGGATTTCATACTCCCAAGCTACTTGGCCTAAGAGAAAGACAAATTTAACAGAATGAGAGTAAGTGAAGGGCTGGCCCATCCATATTCTCCTTTTATAAATTTACAACTTTCGTGAAAAGATAACTAATAAAAGTAGACCACGTCTTGCTTTTTCACAAGATGTAAAATATGGGAATACTTATAGACTAAGAATGGTAAATTTTTAAGCTACCTCATTTGTAAGGGAAAAAAAGATTTCCCTTTTTTCTCATTTACACTGAAAATAAATCCTCAATATTATATGGAACTATTTATAATATAGTGAAAACCATTTTATTTGAAAATACAAATATAAAGATTTTTAGTAGTCTGCAGCTAATATGCACTGTCTGAAGCTAATAGGTTATGTAGAATACTGCTGCTATTTGAGTAAAAGTTAATGCTTTTGAGACCAGCTAATACACTTAACTATAGTGTATGAGCTGTGGGTGTTCCGCTTATTTTTATTACAGGCTTTATTACTGTGCAATTTTCTTGTATGTTAACAATCATCCACTTTAGTGCTTAAATACTTAATGTGATAGCCAAAGAGCTGTGTTTAAAAGGTACGTTAAAAAAAGATTTCAATATAACATCCAGTTGCTTACTGAGTTAACCTAGATTGTGATTTATCTCTAATTTTATGATAGTAATATTTGAGTATCAAACTAGAATTCTGAAGAGAATAAAGTTTGCATCCCCCAAATGACACAATTGTGCACTAGCTCTACTTAACTAGACAAAGTTAAAGTCAAAAAAATTCTTGGTATGAAACAGATACTCCCAAAATGACCACCCCATGTGTGTCCAAAGGAGTTCTTACTATATTGTGTAAGTCTTCTTCCCTCCATTATTTAAATAGTTATAAATTTTCATTTTAATATGTGTATATTAGATTATACATTTTATAATTTTCCGCTCTGTAAACGTATAAATATGCAAACTTGTATAAATTAGGTAATTGCATAAAAATTGAAAGGCATAAAGATGTACTACTGAGTTCAGGAAACGTAGTTGGATTGGGGGTGTGTTTAACAAGTAGCACAATTAAGATGTGAGGAAGGAAAAACTGAAGAAAAGGAAATTCTCTCAGGGTAATGCTTTATTAGCTCCATTTTTCCCCTTGTGTCTTATCTGAAGCAAGTGATTTTTTTCCATTTGCTTAAAAATAAAGCATTTGCACACAGAATGTTAGCTTATTAAAAAGCCCTTTATTGCCATAAATCACTGCATCATTTGCATATCCAGATTCACAGAATCAAATTATAGTTCAACCAAGTATTTAGTATCTTGAAAGCAGTCTTGGTTTCATGTCTACTTATTTTCCCAAAACTCTTGTAAATTCTCCTTATAGTTGTTTTCTTAGTGGCTGAAATTAAGTTATTTCTAGTAAATAAGCCAGATTACTTTTTAAATAAAATCTGGCTTGTTATTTGTATCTCCACCTGTTGTTTCAAACTCTGTAATTTGAACTTTATACACTTGAAATCAATGGTAATAGTTTTGGTGATAGGGACAGGTGATGGGATAAGGATTTCATTAGTAGAATCAGTCATGAGTCTAAAACTGCACTGCTAGATGCAACACGCAATAATAACTGCTAGAGATAATGCTTACAATAACGTGCAGAGTAAATGTTCTTAGTCCTAGTTTACAGGATAAAAAGCATGGAAGATAAAAGTTAAGTTACTTGGTGTGAGGTCTGACTCACACAGCCAGTAAGTGGTGGTTTAGGTCACTTCCTCCTCACCCCTTTGACAAGGGAAGGATTCCTGCCGTAGGGTTATGAGGATGGCTGAACACGTCAGATGGGCTCAGCAGCAGTTTGTTAGTTACCTGTGTTCACAGCTAAGGCAAAGAGGACCCTGTGCCTCAAATGGGGTCACTTGGGAACAGAGTAAACAACTAGGAGTTATGGGAGGCAGACTTTGTAGTATCAAGAGGGTGAGGGTATCCCCTGGTTCCCATGAAAGGATGTGATTGGCTTGTTTGAATAATTCTTCAAGCTGACAGGAAACTGAAACCTACTATTCAAGGATAAGCAAGAACTGTATCTGGCCCCTTTGGTAAGGAGGATTGTTTCGCTAGGGGCCTTTATCCATGAGAGCAGAGTGGAGAGGGGAATTTGTGGGTTAGATCAGTGGTCCCCAACCTTTCTGGCACCAAGGACTGATTTTGTGGAAGACAGTTATTCCACAGCAGGGGTGGGGCAGGCTGGTTTGGGGATGAAACTGTTCTGCCTCAGATCATCAAGCATTAGTTAGATTCTCATAAGGAGCGCACAGTCTAGATACCTCGCACGCACAGTTCACAGTAGGGTCCCCACTCCTGTGAGGATCTAATGCCACTGCTGATCTGACAGAGGTGGAGCTCAGGCAGCAATGCTTGCTCCCCCGCCACTCACCTCCTGCTGTGCGGCCCGCTTCCTAACAGGCCACAGACCCTTAGCAGTCTGTGGTCCAGGGTTTGGGGATCCCTGGCTTAGATCATTCAAGGCCTTCCCGATTTTACCAGGCATCAGAGCAGCACATGCTATTGAACCTTAATTTTAGGTGTTATACCAGAGTGGCTGAACTAGAGTTCTGATTGTGAACTTTTATGACTCCCGCGCCCAGGTTCATTCTGCTGTTCCATGATACTTTTCTTCTTGCCAGACTCACATGTTAACATTTCGTTAGTAACTGAGTACTTTGCTTTCACTGGACATTTCTTAGTCCTATATTCTTAAGAATTCATACACAGTAGCATCTGTTGTATTCTCATAGAAAACTAGAGCACTCTCATTTAGAAGAGATTTGAAGATTTGTTTTCCTTTAAAGGAAAATCTGAGTATAAGTTCTAATTATATCTTGATTTACAGAAGATTTTTTTTTTTCAAGAATTCTATTCTCAAGCCTGCAGTGAGCCGCGATTGCGCCACTACACTCCAACCTGGGTGACAGGGCAAGACACTGTCCCAAAAAAACAAAAACAAAAACTATACTCCCTCCCCAAAACAAATCTTATTTTTCCATATTCCATCTTATTTTTATTAGAACGTCTTAAGTTCCCCTCTGCAGCCATGAAACTGGCATACCACAAGTCTGGAATGCTTCTCTGTCTCTCCATTTGTATCTCCAGTGTTAGACCATTTCAGCCACTCCTGCATGCGGTTACACCCACCCCATTTTTATCACAGTTAGGGAATGTTTCACAGAGTATTTTGCATAATACTATGGGCCGGGTGCTACAAGATTTATTTTTAAAATAACAGCTGGTTTCTGCCATTGAGACGGCCACTGTGGAGAACAAGACATAAGGGTTGTGTAGTGTAAAGGTAAATCAGTACACATAGAACCCAGACTCCTAACTCAGGCCCACAGGGCATACATGAGCTGGCCTGTGCCTGCTTCTGGAGGTTCATCTGTTGTTCTTTCTCCCTTTCACTTGACTCTGGCCACACTGGCCTTCCTTCCACTTCTCACACACGCCAGGTTTTTCTCATCCCAGGGCCTTTCTCCTTGTAGTTTACTTGGCCTGAAAAACTCAGCATTACAAGTCTGACTCTCTTTTTTCAGGTCTCATTCCAAGTACTATTTATAGGGATGGTTCTTCCTTGACCATGCCACCTAAAACTGGCCCTTTTGACTTTTCCATGCATAGCAGGTCCCATGTCACCCACTTAATACCTGTGTAATTTTTCTAAGATATTTAATTTCTCTGTGCCACAGTTTGCTAATCTGTAAATCCAGGAATATTTTAATAGATTAGGTTGTTGTGAGAGTTAAATATATTAATACATGTAAAGTGCTAATTTTAAGAATCTCTGGCATATAGTGATTGCTCAGCAAATGCAATCAGTTTCTGACCATCATCTTTATCATTAAGGGTAAAAGAAGTAGTGTAAACCATAAGTACTATAGGAGCTCAGAAAGGAGAGGAATGCCTGAGGCCCTGAATCACCACGAACGCTTTCCTTGTGACAGTAGAATTGAACCTCGCTGCTTCTGTGTAGAGTCTGACATGTTTCCATCAGACAGGCACTCCCTCCTCTGGATTTCTACGCCCTTTTGGTTCTTCATGTGATACTTACATCGTAGACTGTGTGTATGTTCTTACAGAAAGGGTGATCCTGCATCTCTGCATCCTCGGAGCATTGTGCGCCGCACACAGGACAGGTGGCCACTTATTTGATTAACATAAGAAAAACTCAGAGATTCCATGAAGTCAGCAAGTTTTAAACACCCTCAGTGTGGGCAGTGAATGCAGTATGAGCACAGTGACTTCAAAGATCAGTTACTGGAAATGACCAAGTTGGAGCAGTGAGGGGCAGACTATTACATGGTCTTAAATTGGCTTTAGAGTCAGATTAATTCAGCAGATTTGAAGAGTATCATTTCATGCCAGTGTCTGAGCTAAGGACTGTAGCATCACAAACATGAACCGGCACAGGTTTCTGTAAAGCATTTTAACTTGATTCAGGTGGGACTTCAGTGAGTGAAGCAAAAAAGGTGTTCCAGGCAAGCTTCAGAAAGAGCAAAAGTAAAGACTTGGAGTTGAGAAGGTTCAGGAATTCAGGTTGTCTAGAGAAAATATTTCCTCATGCTGGAGCAAGAGCAAATAAGGCTGAAGTGAGGGGGTCCAAATTATGAAGGATTTAGGGTACCAGAACTAGAACATCGGCCTTATTCCATATGAGCCTGTGGAAGGCTTGAGCAAAGGATTGGTAGAAATAGTACTCAAAATCAGATAATACATTTCTGTGGTGATATAAGTTCCTTGAGCTTAAGTTTGAAAAGGTTTGAATTGAAAGGGACAAATGTTCTCAAGTTACATGCTAGCCATTTTCAGTAGTTGTACAGTTTTTGAGCTTTTATTAGTTGATCCTCAGTAAGTTTTACAGCATTATGACGGGCAGTTGGTGACAGCTTAGTCATGTATTCTTTCTTGAGTAATAATGAAAATATTAACATTTTTCCTTTTCATTGTATTTTATGCATCATGGTTTGATATATGCTTGAAATATTTACTAAATTAGATACTGCTGCCTGTGGTCCTTCCCACATATAAATGGAAAAGAGAAACTTAACATAGTTCATAAATCAAAATATTTGGTTTCAGCTGTATTCAGATTGAAACCATAAAAGAATCATAATTACTATAGGTTTATGATTGTCAGTTACCACCATCACTACAAATTTTCTGATAACAACATATTGGTATTCTGATGAGGTTTGTGGCTTCTTTGCGAGGATATTTGAATACTACTCAGCACACTACATAATAGTTAACTATTGTTGTCTTTATTTTAAGGAAGGCATGAATATTGTTAGATTTGTCCCTAAGTAATTGAGTGATCATTTTTATATACAAGAAAATCAGAGTAGAATGCACAATTTGGAATAGGAACTAAATAATACTTATAAATAAGTTGATTCAAAGGAAAGTTTTCAATTTCTTGACATTGAACTCATGATGTTTTGCTTTTAATGTGATTTTTTAAAAAAATACTGCTATGTGTATAAAGTACTTCTGGCTAACCTGAGACTTTCCTGTCATGCGTATTCTTCCTGTGCACTGCAGAAGGAAACCATGTGACTCCTTTCCTTCCTGATTGGTCATCACATAGGGTTACTGGCAGATACCAGGAATCCAAGGACTAAAGGAATAAAGGGTGTGTGTTATAGTACCTGTACTAAGAGATACAGTCAAACTCAGAGGCACCCCTGCTCCTCCATGTCTGAACCCTAGAAATGTTCTAGAACTTCTTATGGATAAATGTTTGGATTAAGGTAGATCTGGGAAATGGGATTTGAATTTTAAGCAAGTGAGCCCTGGGGATGGCTAGCTGCCCAGAGTTTCTAGGACCCCCCCAAGAGATTATGAGAGAGAACCTTGGGAGATCTGGAATGAATTATGCATACTCTTACAATGAACTTTCTCCAACTTGTCCTTGAGCAACTGTCTCTATCCCATACCTCAAGTGCTTTGGAACCCACATCATATAACAATGGAAAGATAGATAACCTTTTATTTTAATGTGTTTATTTTTATTTTAATGTTTTAAGTAGTTTAAACGCTTTCAGCCAAAACGCATTGTATTTCCAACTCCATTCCTCAATCCAGATGTATAACTAAAGTACCATAGGGCTGTCCATTATTAGCCCATTTTGTGTTTTAACCTATACAATTTGAGATTCAATGACCATGAAACCTACCTAACATCAAGATTATACTGTCAATGAAGCCAGAGAAGCTATACTTATTCATTGTAGACATTCTTATCTTTTTAAATAAAAGAGGCCGGGCACGGTGGCTCGCGCCTGTAATCTCAGCACTTTGGGAGGCCGAGGTGGGTGAATCACGAGGTCAGGAGTTCAAGACCAGCCTGGCCAAGATGGTGAAACCCCGTCTGTACTAAAAATACAAAAATTAGCCAGGTGCAGTGGCAGGTACCTGTAATCCCAGCTACTCGGAGGGCTGAAGCAGGAGAATCGCTTGAACCCGGGGGGCGGAGGTTGCAGTGAGCCAAGATCACGTCACTGCACATTAGCCTGGGTGACAAAGTAAAATGAGACTCTGTCTCAAAAAAAAAAAAAAGGGAGGGGGGAGCGGGTCTCACTATGTTGCCCAGGCTGGTCTCAAACTCCTGGCCTCAAATGATCCTTGCATCTCGGCCTCCCAAAGTGCTGGGATTACAGGCATGAGCCACTGCACCTGACCATCTTATCTTCTTTATATAGATACCTAATAAGATGTAAAATACTGACTTGCATTATCTCCATGTTAACATTTCCACCTCAAAATCTGTAAATGGACCCATGTCCATACTGCGTGAATAGAAATCTTTCAGCCACAAAAGAGAAAATTGTATTTCTTGATAAAAAGGAAGTGGTCAGATCACGCCAGCCAAACAAATCTGTCAGGCTTTGAAATATAGAACCATTAGGTAAGATACTGAGATAAAGGATAAAGTAAGATCAGTCTAAATGTTTCTGTCTAGTTAAGTTGATTTGTATATTACTTAGAAATTTCATTTTCAGGGAAATAGTTTTCAGATTTAAATAACTATGAAGAGCTGACTTGGATTTAAAAAAAAAAGTCCCGAAGTCATTTCCTGCCAATTTGTCCCCCCAACTTTTTTTCCTGCTCTTCCTGTAACTGGCTCTTGTTGACTCCCAGCAATGTAGCTGTATATTTAAATCCTAAGAGACTTGCTTATTGTGAGCAGGCCAGGGTCAGTAGTCTGCTGAAACAAGCACAGGAAACTTGAAACACCTAGAGGCTATTTTAAAAATCCCTTGCCACTGACGTTTTAGTTAGAATTCTAAAGAGAGAAAGGGCTGTTTGGATACTGAGCTCCAGTGCAAAAGTGCTGGAGTTTTCAGACCAACTTGCAAACCTCTGAAATCATTTGACCTGGTGTTGTGTCAGTTGAGTATTCTGAAGCATCAGATGAAAACTAACATCCACTCTGCTGTTGGCAGACAGCCATTGTACCTGTTAAGTGAGCATGTATCAAAGAATTGAGGAAGGAAACTTAATGTGTGGAGGAGATGCCACCATCTCTGAGTAGGGAGACAAATGGTTGTGTTACTGCAAAGAAGCACAGACTATGAGAGGAGCCCACTGACTTGTTCCTAGTGGTCATGTGGTTGGGGCAGGCCCCCAGCACTATGATAGGTAGCATTGATTCCATCTTATCTTTAAGTTATAGCATATTCAATATTGCTTTATGCTGTTATTTTTGAAAGGAAGTTGTTAACTGCAGAACACTTTAGGTGATACTATGGGCTAAATATTTTAAATATGTCCTTTTTTTTAATTACCAAAAGCAGTGTGAGAAAATGAAACTTCATTTGGGTCCTTTAAAACACTTACATTTACTTTTGCTGTACCACTTACTCAAGGACGTTTCATATTTATTTGAGTACTTTAAGAATGTTACTACAAAGCATTGCTTTGTGATTTAAATTGAAGTTCCCCAGTGTTCATATTGTTAGTTAGAAATTGAGATTTTAGTTCTATGACTTTTCTATTGTTAATTATAACTTTGGACTTATGTGGCCTGTGTAATACATGCTACAAAAATAAAATCTGGGAGTAAAAGAACATGTTCATATTTTAATAAAGACCTCATTAAACATTAGTAACAATAGGATAAGGAATATTAACTGAAACAGGCAGGAAATCAGGGTGAAATCAGGCAGAACTAATCCTTTTATTTACACCAAACTAAATACACTAAAGAGAAGTTTTAATGAACCTAAGGAGAATACTAAAACATTTCTAAATTAAAGAAAAAATGAATCCTGTGACTGATGTATATATAGCATTAATCTGCCACCCACCCCCCCAAAAAAGAACTTGTCTGGCTTCTTGTAAGAGAGGATGATATTATTTCATACCTTAGTCTTATGATAAATTCCAAGTGTTAAGATCTGTCTTGTGATCCTAAGTGTTCATAAAGACATATAAAGCATTTTTATGAACTCTTATGCCCTCGTATGTGTAAGGAAGAAAGTCTTACTATGAAGTATAAAGTATACTAAATTAAAATGCCTTACATAAGGCCCTGAGCTTTCTGTGTTGTTTTCTATAAGATCTTATAAAAACCTGTTTTATGAGCTTTTGTTTTTTAATGTCAGAGCGTTTTTAAAATCCAAAAGAAATTTTCAAAAGGTAGATTATGTAAGTGAATAACACCAGCCAGATCATCCTTTCCTCACTCTGTATCCACTACCAGTTTGCCTTCCAGAGATGCATAAATAAGGGGGCCTGGTTACTGATTCTTCTGTTCTCCTGTAGCTCTGCCTGGGGTTTTCCCTCAGAGTAATGTGGTTTGAAAAACCTCCTCCATCACTACTTTATTTGCAGTACATATTATTTAATTTTCTTTGATAATATATCAAATATCTATATTAATAATTGAACCAAATTTAGTAATTTAAAATTAACAGCTTATTAGATGTATATTACCTGTGTCCCCTACTAAACTCCCTTGCAATAACAACAGTACTTTCCAGTTTTCTGCTCACCTCTCTGGCCACACGCCATTCTTCTTTTCTGGCCATTATCCCTCTCATGGCCATTAATGGACCAAGTGTTAGGTCTTCTTCTCTTTTCTCTTCCTACTCTGTCTTTCCCTCTAAGTGATCTCATCTCTGCCTGTGGTTTCACTTACCACCTCTGAACTCCAGAGGAATGACCTCAAATATCATAAAGGCACCACAGACTATTAGATCTGTCTTAGCTTAGCTTCCCCTCTAAGAAGAACCAGAAGCAGGGCAGCATGTGCAGTTTATTAGGGAACATAATCCCAAGAAGTAGAGTGAGAAACAAGGAGAATATGGTTTGGTAGGAGTGGAGAGCCAATACATGGATAAGCTATTGTGTTACCTGCCACCACTCAGTCCTATAGGTTCGTTCCTGAAAACTCTCATAAACTGTGCCTTAAGACTGTACATTGTGAGAGAAGAGGAAGAATTTTTTCATTAGTTTCTGTCTCCCATTGGCCAAAGATTCACCCTTCAGTGTATTAATTCCTCATGGGAGTATGCAAGTGGGGAATCCAAAGCAGTGTCAACACAAATGCCATAGAGTACAAGGCAAGGACTGCCTCCCAGGCATGAGGCAGGAAACTGTCAGATGTACCTATGTGAAATTGGTACTGGTGAGACAGCTGGAATAAGATACAAGTAAGGTTGAGAAGATCCGAATGATGCATAAAAGATGCCCAGTATAGTTCACCCCTTTAACCACTGAGATCCATTCAGGCTGTACATTATATGTAGCTTCCATGCTACAATATGAGGCCTCCATTTTTGTGAGAATAAGATGCCCTCACTTCATCCCTAAGATCAGAGGTAAAGTGCAATCAGTAACTGAATCCCCTTCAAGTTGGAGCCCTGCCACAGTGTCCAAAAGACTTTAGACAGGAGAGTTAGAGAAACGAATTACAGTCCCTTCTGCTGCAGCTGGCCGTGAGGCTGTAATTGATACACATCTTCTGTCACTTATTTTAGGTTTTCTTCACCAGTTTTTTGTTTTTGTTTTTGTTTTGTTTTTTTTTTTTTGCCAATTTGTATTGCTTGCCTGCTGAAATAAAATATGACTTATATCCCTCAAGTGTTTGAGCCCTTAGGTGCCTTGCTGCTGTTGATCCATAGTTGTTGAAATTTCCTATTTATTGTAACCACTGGCTATGGAAGCACCAAGAGATACCCCAGTGAATCTCTCAAGTTCTGGACATATTTCTTCCTCCCCCATTGTGTAGCTGCAGTCTTTGCTTCTTGTGGTGTTCCAGATTGAATATTTCTAGCAGCAACCTGACTCCCATTTTTCTACTGATGTACTGGCTTGAGGAGTCCAAAGTATCCCAGCAGTATAGTCAGATCTTCAAGTTTATTAACTCTAACATGTCCACTGGTGGACCTTAACCCCATCTGGAAGTCAGGACCTCTACCTTAGTGGAGACAAAAAGTAGGATGGGTAGAAAACACAAGTTTCACAAAGTCAACCCTACTTTCATCCTTCAGTTCCCAGGCCTAAGTATTCAAGCTGTTTATAACACAGCACCCTGTACTGGCCATTGCTTCAATGCATATGCATATACCATACCCTGGAGGGCAGTGCTCCAACACTGCAGGAAGTTGTCTTCAAGATGTGTCTTCAGATGATATTTTTTAATAGGCTATTCTGCTTACCTATTGGGCCAACTGTTTATTTGTGGATGGAGTATACGGTAAGGCAAATGGATTCTAAGGGCATGTACCCGTTGTCATACTTTCTTAGTTATAAGATGGGTACTTGGGCCTAAGACAGTGTTTGGTGGGATGCCATGTTGATAGATCAGTTATTTTGTAAGCCCTGGAATGGTGGTGGTAGCAGAGGTATTGGGAGCTGGAACTAAATCCATGTTCAGATTAGGTATTAATTCTGTAAAGACAAATCATTGCCACCCTGCCAGCAACTCTTACTCCCTCTACCCCCCACCCCCCAGCTCCCATGTAATCTTATGCCAAGTGATCAGTGTCCTTGAGTAATGATGCCATATGGAGTGCTTGACATCAGTCTCTTTCATTGGCAGGTTACACATTTAGCAATAGCTTTTCACATTGGTGAGAGGAAGCACTGTGGCCACTCTATTATGGGCTCACTATGTCAACTCTCTGGTGGCCCAAGTGGAAGACTGGCTGACAGCCATAGAGTAAAGTATCCTATTCACCTCATTGTTGATATTAGACAACACACATGTTGACATGCTCCATTTTGGTAGATGCCTCCTGGTGGTTATTGTGAGACACACAAATGCCCCTGATTTGTGCCCCATTCGTTTTTCCAGATCTCCTTATCACATCATCTTTCACTGTTGTTTTCTAGGTCCCGATCGAACAGCCAGAAACCATCTACCACTGCCAGTGAATCAGAGTATATCTGTAACTCAGGTCATTTCTCCCTCCTTCGAAATGGATGACCCCCACGTATACTGCTCCAGGTGTTCTCATCTGCCAAACTTCCTTTACCACAGTTCTTTAGGTCTACTCCTGAATAAGGCTGCAGTGCAACAGCAGTTCATATTTGGCTAGATCTGAAATCCTTTTTTCCCTGACAGTTGGTCACGAAGGAGAAAGACGTTAGTGATGTGGGAGTCTGAGTTACCTGTAAATGTAATTTTTTCATGCCTCCTGAATGTGCTTGTTACCTAATCCCAAATATACCATTTCCATCATACCACAGGTTGTTTCTCTGCCCATCTCACCTTACTACTCAGTGGGTGCTTTAAGTCACAGAGTCATTTGTTGGTACATAGTCAGGTATGCAAATTCTCTTCGGGCCCCGTAACATACTAGAATTTGTTTTTCTAGCAGAAAGTTGTTCTCTGCCGCCAAACCCCAAGGATCAGCATTGTGACTTCTCTTTTGGTGCTTGCCAGAGACTCCACAGCATTTTTATCCATCAATGATAGATCTTCATCCTGGGAGATGGAGAAAGACCCCATTTCTTAAACAGAAAATAAAAAAGGAATAGGTGTTGTACCATGAGATCCATTGGTCACAGATGCACCATAGCTGGGAACTGCTACAGGGTCTTCTTTATCACACTGGATCACTCTTGGAACTGGCATCCTTCAAGGTCTCTGATAAATGGATCAAAACAGTGTTGAAAGTACTGCGTATAAATATACAGCCTCCAGGATCAAAGAAGGTCCACCTTTTTCTTAACAGTAGATTTGAGAGATGCAAAACTTGTTTCCCTTAAAGAGGATGTTCTCAGCATGCCCTGGAGCCCTGAACTCCTTAAAAAGTTTGGCAGTGTGTGCCATACCCCTTAATTTTTATGAAATGTCTGCTATGTGTATTTTACTTAAGCTGGCTAGGGTACTTTCCATTTTGTGCTGACCAGATGCAGTTAGTATTCTATCATGAATATAGTGAAATGTGAAGATATCCAGGCTGACTGAATTTTGAGTGAGATCAGAAGAGTTAACATTGCCCTGGGGAAAGATATTATGGTCTCCTTGCCATTGTGAAAGTTATCTCCTTTTCATCTTCCCTACTGATAGGGACTGAGAAGAAAGCATTCACCATATCGGTAGCTGAGTACCAAATTGATACCATATCTGGCGTGCCAGTTACTATTGGGGATTCTACCAGTTTAAGGTTAGTTATTCATTATCCATCTGTTTTTTTGTTTTGTTTTGTTTTTGTTTTTTTATCTGTAGGGTCATGAAAGGTATAGAAAGAGAATATGGTAAGGACCACCATTCCTGCATCTTTAAGTCTTTGATAGTAGTGCTCATCTCTGTAGTTCCCAAGACTTGGGCCAAAACTTTTTTAATTAATTGACCTCCATAAACCCCCACTCTAACCAGAAGAGCATGCTGGCATTTCAGGTCCCCCAGTATTGCTGTAGTTTGGAACTCAATTGTAGTAGGCCTCAAAAAGTTTGGAATTTCCCTTTCCCCAGTGCAGTTATCCATGCAAAACAGTTCTTTGCTCTTTCTCCTTACATGCTGTTTCCTCTGCCTGACACGTTCGTTCTCCCTGCTTTCCTTAGGTATTATCTGATTTCCCGGACTAGGTCAGATTAGCCATGTGTTGTTGCATGATGTGCCTCTTTTTTCAGTACTTGTAACAGTGGTCGTTTTATATTAATTTTCTGTGTTTATTTAATTAATGCCAGTCTCTATGTAAGTTCCCTAAGAGTAATGTCATTACCTGTTTGTGCACCACCCTGTCCCTTAGTGCGTGTGTCACGTATTAGGTGATTAATAACTATTTGAAAATGGTTGAAAGGAAGTGAAAAAAAAGCATTTTGTCCCAACACCAGGAGCCCTGTTATTGTATCTCATCAGTTCTGAGAAGCCTGTTTTTACGTCATTTAGCCTTTCTAATATCGATTACTTTGGGACAAGTAGTTGTTTGAGTTAGTTGTAGTTATGCATTCTTTAAAAACCTTACAAAAAGAATGTCAGCAGTTTGGGAGAAAATTCCAGGGGCAGTTGTGGAGAGAAATTTCAAGATACACTACTTCAACAATGCTCTTGGTGACACAAAGGACTACATTTTGTGGAAAAACAATTATCTCTGAGCTGAAAAATGATTCAGAAGAATTAAACTGCAAGTGTGAAGAAGTTTTAGTAATTCTTTTTTTGCTTATGTGATCTTCTCTTTGTGCTCATGTGTCATATATAAACATGACTGTTAAACTTATCAAGAGACCCCTTTCAAGAAGAAGAATATAATTTTTGTGTGATAAGAAATCAGTATATTACAGCCTAATTTAGTGAGTTTTTCTCAGTGGTTTGTAAAGTAATATTGCACCTTACTTTATAGTCAATGAAATATGGTATTGCATGGTTGTCTTCAGAGCCTTTATTAACATTCATGGCATTTTGTGTGAATTAGAAAAATGTATTCCTTTCTGCAGGCCAAAACAGACTTGCAACTGGATGTGAGGAGAAAAGGTTATTAGGAAACTTTGACAGTATAGCAAAGTAAATATCAAATCAATGTTCAGAGGAGTAAGTTTCTGTTTTTAAAAATTATTCTCTTTAATTAAAGGCAGTTTTTTTTTTTTTTTTTTTCTAATGGACAAGCCAATTGTGAAGAAGTTTTTATCTGTGGATATCAGGGTCTTTTAGGGTAGACGGGAAGTCTAACAGAGTTTAATTTTGACTGAGCCTGTCGAGGTTAGTGACCCTGTAATCTTTTCAGAATGAAGCTCTTGCCACGAAGGATTCCAGTTCCACCCCTAGGAACTTAGGTCAACTCCTGAAAGGCATTTCTGTCTTTGATGTTTGATGTAAATCTTTATTCTTACATCTTTGGCATTGTTTTTGTTTGACCATATACTCTGGAACTACTTTTCACACTGATTGTGTCAAAAATTTGATTTCCACAACTAGCAGCAGTTAAGCCTAACTTACCCATGTTATGGAGATTTGGGATACTATTAGGAATAGTCTACTAAGTTAATATTTTTTAATACATGACCTAATATGAGGATTCTGATTGGAAGCTAATTGGGAATGATACTAGTTCCTGTCGTGAAAGTATTTAAACTTTTACAGTTACATTAACTAGTTGGGTTCTAGATACTTTCTATTTAAAATAAATTTCTCTCACCAATTGGAGGGTGATAATTTATAATTCAAATGTGTTACCTAATTTTGTATAAAATACCTTTTCCTGGTTATGTTTCCTTTCTCTATCCTCACCTTCCTTGTAATATAGACAGAGAAGTGCAGTTTGTAGTAACCTGACCTCTGAATTGCTCTTTGGGAGCATAGTTACAAGGGATTAAAGGGGAAAGCTGCAACTCCAGAGATTAGGAGATTAAGTCAGGCAGATCCGGGATCTCTGGTACCTGGTGGGAAAGATAATGTCACAAATTTTAGTGCATAGTTCCATCTGTTTACTTCTTCTTCTGTCTCCTCTCTTGGAGTTCACCACAAACTTACATTTTCTGGTTTTTCAATGGTTTTTAGAAATGTAATATCCATCATCCATAGAGTTCTGTTGAATTGACCTCTTACCTAACAGCCCAGAGGTATGCTATGGCATGCCATTGTAAGTATACTAGCAGAAAGAGTTTAAACTGGAAGAATTTAGGGTAACTCTTATGGAGTTCCAGAACCTTAGTAGGAATACACCTATCACTTTCCATTGAACTGTGTGTGCTGCAGCCCAAACAATAAAAATGCTCATTTTGTAGAAATGAAAGCATTTGGTAAGTGTAAGGGGGATTTTTATTGTTAGCCACATTTTTGGATATCAACAGACTGCTTACATGGAGTTCTTAAAAATTTTTTGGAGAATAAAACAACAGATCTTTGTTTCCATTGACGATTACATCATCATGATTTTAGTACCAAATCTCAGAATGTTCACAAGAAGTAACTGGATGGAATTTAAATATTTGCTTCTTATTTTCAACTCTGATTTTTAAAATTCAGATGGGGTAAGAATGAGAAGCTGTGGAACTTGGTGAGGTTTTTGTTATATCTGATTACATTTGCTCTTTTCACCACTGTCCATTACTGATAATTAAAAGACAATTATCCTTATTTTTTATCCTGATTGGAAAAACCATTATCTGGTTTGATCTAATCTTTTCAGCATTTAATAAGGTTGAAAATTCTTATGACAGCTCTGGTAATACTGCAGGTTATTTTTTCCTGGGGGACTCGGGCAGACAGAATCAATCACACATCATGATTCATCAGTTCTAAAAATTATCTCATATAATTCTGTTTTGAATTAACTAAATAATCCAGTAAGCAGTGTTTTTAATATCTCAAAGGGGAAACGTTTTAAAGCTGGCTAACAATGAAATTTCCCGTTTTTCACTGGCAGAAACCCCAGCCCCATAATGGGGAAGGTCCCACCAGTGCGGAGGCCCCACATGGGGATCCCTCCCCCTAGTGAGGAAATGTACCCCTGAAGAGGCATCCTCCTGGCCACTGGGCCCACTGCTACCCTGCCACGTGAGTACAGCAATGGCTTTGAGGACCTCAGGAATTTTTTCATTTATTGGTGGCCATTTGTCTGTTGTGGGAATTGGCCAGGCCCTCTTCCTTTTCATCCTCTTAAACATTTCAGAAAAGGAGATAAAAGCCTGCTTTTATCCCCTTGCTTCTTTTTTGCAAGTTTAATAAAAAGAATTTGTTTGGATAAGAGGTTAGGACTCTTGGGTAGAACTCAGTTAAGTATGATTAGTGAAACAATCTGTTCATATCTAGAGCAGTACTTTTCAATACAACTTTCTGCACTGATGGAAATGTTCTCTCCCTGTGCTTCCAACATCGTAACACTAATCTCATGTAGCTACTGAGTCCTTGACATGTGGCTCTAGTACAACTGAAGAATTTAATTTTAATTAATTTTAATTTTGCTACATGTGGCTAGTGGCTACTAAATGGGGCAGTTCATGTCTACATTTAATACTGTGTGCCTCTTTTAACATTTCTATAGGTATACCTCTTTACCTCTTTCATTATCATCTCAGAAAAATTTGCCTTGTATTATGTTATTAGAACTACGATTCTTTAAAAGTGAGGAAATAAATTAAGAATTCTGATTTCAAAATGTATTCACCCACATTGCCCTTATGTAGTTTTAATTACTTTATGGTATTAAGAAAATTTATTTAATTTTAAAATTATGAAGTATCTACTTAAATATCCCAGCTTTATTTTCTACTTTACGTTTTAATTTGCAACTTTAATATGTATATAGAAGTAATTACACATGTTAAAATAACTTTTTCATTTTATTTCTTTTTAATGAGACTATAAAATATCTTACTTTAGTATAGTATGTGTGCAGTGCTATTACTAAAACATTAAATTTAGCTCTTACTAATTATAATATGGTACTTACAAATTTCAAAGTTTTATTCCAGTAGGTGGGTTACTGAAATTACAGATTAATTAAATTTGTAGTTTTACTGGCTGAGAATAAATGACTTTCCACTACTGAGCTGTCACTAAAAGTCGCTCACATCATAAAATGTTAATAAGAGGAACTTCTTGGAGGATATGGGAACTTTTTGTACTATCTTTGCAATTTTTCTGTAAATCTGAACTATTCTAAAACTTTTTAGAGGTTTATTTAAAAAATTAACTGGGCACAGTGGTGCACACTTGTATTCTCAGCTTCTTTGGAGGCTGAGGTGGGAGGATCACTTGAGCCCAGGAGTTTTGAGTTCAGCTTGAGCAACATAATGAGCCTCTTCTCTTAAAAGCAAATAAGTAATTTTTCTTGAAAAATTGCTCATGTCAAATTTGTCCTGCTATCCATTTAGATTCATTAATTTAGCTGTGTATGAATCTAAAATAAGAATTCTTAGATCAGTAATAGGTAGTACTTACCTAAGTCTCATTACATGGCATCCTCGAAACATCCTTGATAAATACTTATAATTTTACAGATGAGGAGGCTGAGGTATGGAATAAAGAGTAATTTGAGCAGGGTTGCTGAACTGATCGGTGTGACAGGTCTGCAATTGATAGCCAGGAAGTTTAGGTCTTTAGTGAGCACTTCTAAGGACTGTACCATGTTACTTTTTAAGGAGTCTTGATTATGTAACATAAGATTTGGTCTCTCTGCTATCAGTGTACTAAGACTGATAAGCAAAAAGACATACTTTTTGCTATAAAAAATCCAAAATCAGCTAATACCCTGGTAATATACTTTTACAACATGAAAAGTATAGCGGCATGCTTTATTTCTCTTTCAGTAATTCAAACTTGATTGTCATACAGTTGTTAGTTATTTTTATGAGCGAGGAATATGTTCATAGTCTCTCAACAAGAAATCTCTATGTTGGCGGAGTTTTCAAAAATATATTTATGCTTCCCTAAGATAGTGGCCAAGTTTGAAAAAAATAAAGAGAGCAGTACCTAAAGGGTAAGAGGAATGGATGTTGTTGCTTATCTCATAAAGATAAATTTTTATCATTTTTATTGAATTATTACAGGATTGTTTTACCATCAACCTGTTAATGTTATTCTTACTGGAAATTAAATTATAGAGATTTAATTGTTAAAATCTAAATATGGAAAAGGTTGATGGTGAGTTTTCGACAATTCTTTGAGATGTTTTTCTGGTCTTTGGAGAGTATTTCTTTGGCTGAAAGTGGGGAATAAAAAGGATGGAGTTACTTGCATAATTCAAAAATTGTTGCAGGTGGAATATGTTAGTTCATATCCTCATTTAATGGATGTTCTATATTGACCGGTGAATTCACACTTTCAACAGCATGATATATCTAGCTGCTGCATGGATTTAAGGTCATACATTTACTTGTCAGCAAGAGACACAATAGAAAGTTCTTTAAGAAAATGTGAATCGGCCGGGCGCGGTGGCTCAAGCCTGTAATCCCAGCACTTTGGGAGGCCCAGACGGGCGGATCACGAGGTCAGGAGATCGAGACCATCCTGGCTAACACGGTGAAACCCCGTCTCTACTAAAAATACAAAAAAACTAGCCGGGCGAGGTGGCAGGCGCCTGTAGTCCCAGCTACTCCGGAGGCTGAGGCAGGAGAATGGCGTCAACCCGGGAGGCGGAGCTTGCAGTGAGCTGAGATCCGGCCACTGCACTCCAGCCTGGGCGACAGAGCAAGACTCCGTCTCAAAAAAAAAAAAAAAAAAAGAAAATGTGAATCATAAACAGGTGCAATTTTTATACAGAATCTTTTTTTTTTCTGTTAGGGAGTAGACTTTTGAACCAGTTGACAATCCTCCATTGACTCTTCCAAATTATTTGAATGTGGAACATGGTGTTTTCTTGATAAGAATGTATGTTTTGAATCTATATTACAATTTTTGAGAGACTGTAGAAAGTTTAGGGTAAAAGTCGTGTTTATAAAATATGGGAATTTTAAATTCTAGTGCACACTGACTAGTTAAAATTTATATTCAGATTGTTGATTTAGAATAACACTGTAACGATCCTAGTTATAATCTTTATTAGGCTAGGTGATACCTTTTACCCAAATGGTTGAGTTGCTACTGCATAATCTGTGTTGGGCAAAGGATGAGAATAACTTTATCCCTGATGGGAGAAAGACAATTTAATGTTATCATTCCGTAAAGAGGAGGATATGTCAAGAGGTCTGGTGAGGGCAGTAGGGAGGAAAAAGACCTGAAGGACCATAATTTATTACAAAATGTCTATGATCTAACAGAGTTAGAATGGACAAGTTCTTTTTATGCCATTTCTTGAGTTCTGTTCTCCACAGCACATTGGCACACCGCTTTACTCAAATAGCAACTGTGTATTCTGGATTTCCTGGAATAGGCCAACTTTTTGGTATTTCATCCTGTTTTTCCCATAAGTGCACTCATACTGCTTAGACTGTGTGTCCCATTTTTAGTAGTATCCTTAGAAAAATAACTGCTCTTCAAAATAAATGATAGGTAAAATATTTTAGAGCATTTGGCACTGGGGAAGTAATAAGTATTCATAAGACTTAGGCACCTAAGTTTGAATGTGCCTTCCTGTAACTGGCAAGTGCTACTTCTGGAAGAGTGTCCTAATGGTTTAATATATACCATTTTAAATGTGTCATTTAAATCAACCTGGTTGTGGTATTTTCGACATATTTAAAATATTGAATTTTTTGTTAAAATGAGCAACTATTTTTTAATTCATCCATTTCCATTGGACACAATATGTTCGGAGGCTCTCTGTTTGTTTCTGCTTTTTTTGTGGTGAGGAAAGAAAAAAACACTTTATATCTTTAACCTGTTTTTAAAAAAAAAAAGGTGGCATGAATGTGACTTAAGGGAAGTTAAACAGAATATATACCCAAAGTATTAACAAATGAAAAACAAAGACTACAGTTTTAGCCTACTTTCTCTTTCCAGATATTTCACTTCTCATTTAAAAATTGTATACATCTTTGAAGACTAGAACTGAGGTGCATACAGCGGTGGTTTGATGATATTTAAAAATCCGTTTTTATATGTTTCTGAATCTGGAAAGGGAATCATTGTAGATCTTAATAAAATATAAATCAAGATACTGCATATTAACAACTTTAGAAAACAAACTGTGAATACATTTGTCATTATAGATGTTCCTAACCCTCTGCAACCAACAGAACTTTCTTGTAGGGCAGTGTATTACAGCTTTCCTTTCAAGATGTATTTGTACATTGGCCAAGGAAACATCTCTTCATTGTGAAGATGCTACAAATATCTTGATAGGGGAGGAAACTTTCTCTGAGCTTGTTATAGTTGTGTTGGTTACCTTCTAAAGAAGATGCACATCTAGTAGTAAACACCTAGAATGTCTGCTATAAAATAACATAAAGGTATAGTTTTCTGTACTCTTTAATTTCACAGAAGGGAGGCAGCATTCTGAGATACTTGCATATTGTGTAAGATTATATTCCTAAATGTAGGTATTTAATTTGTTAGAATCATAGGCTCTTAGCACTTGAGGAATAAGAGGAGACATGTTTTTTACCTTTGTCAGTTTTGTTCTGTTTGAATTTTTAAGAAGCTAATGAATTTTTAGATCCCCATTAGTTGCTCTTTAAATTATTTTAATACTTTATAAACTGATTTTTAAAATTTTAACAGTACTTAAATGTAATAATTTTATACCATTTGTTTATTAGTTATTAACCTACAGTAGAAAATCTACTTGAAACAGCTTATTATTTTAAAAGAACAAAACACTTTGAAAAAGAATGATTTATTTTAAAAGGTGCTACCCATGAATGCAGTCCATATTTTAAAAGCTGAGATTTGGGTAAGACCTTTAAGGAAGTTCTCATATCTGAGCGCTTTCCATCTACCTACTGAAGTCTGATTTAAGTCTCATCTTCTACCTTGTATCTTTAGTCTCATAAAGAACTTTAAGACAAAAATTATGGCATAAATTGCCAGAAAAACTAAGAGAAGTTTCACTTACAGTACAAGAAATATCACAGATAACACAGACTGTGTTTCATCCTGCTAATGGGATAGCCCAACAGCTTTCTTCCGTCTGTGTGTGATGTCTGCGTATGCCTGTATGAGAAGTAATACGTGAATATGCACCTAGAATAACAGCTCTTTTAAAGTTTTGTTTGAACTAAGTGCAAGTTTGGCAAGATGCCATACTATTTTTTGATAGCATACAAATTCAAGCACTAAAACAAAAGACTACCTCTTGTAATGTGTTGTACAGTGTACTTCCTAATTTAGCTGAAGCTAAACTCAAAATTTGAACTTTGCATAGAAAATGTTAGGTTGTTTTTTTTTTTTGTCTGTTTGCCTTACGTTTTGTAGTATTTTGTTTCTATATGGGTGTATCAGAGATTATGAAAAGTCATTGAAGCCAAGTGTGGGGACTTGATCCCTAAGCAGAATTCACTGGATTATCCTATCTTCCTGCCTAACCCAGGTCTTTGCATGACAAGAATAGCTTTAATACAGATTTTCCTCTCTTCTCTTTCTGACAGACCTGAAAAACTTAGCTTTCCAAAGGCTTCCCTGCATGCAGTGTAAATAGATGAAGCAGAACTATCAACAATCTATAATTAAGCAGCTTGACTACCTGTCAATAGGAAATGCCCTCTGTGTCTGCCAAACAAGTGAATTTCAGGCATACCTCAGAGATACGGCAGGTTTGGCTCGAGCCCACAGCAGTAAAGCACATGTTGCAACACAGTGAGTCACACAAATTTTTTGGTTTCCCAGTGCATCCAAAAATTATATTTATACTGTATTGTAGCCAATTAAGTGTGCAGTGACTTTATGTCTAAAGAGGACAATGCATATACCTTAATAACATGTACATTATTGGGCTAAGCACAGTGGCTCATTCCTTTAATCCCAGCACTTTGGGAGGCAGATGCAGGAGGATCACTTAAGGCTAGGAGTTTAAGACCCCCATTTCTACAAACAATTAGCCAGGCTAATTTTTTAAGTTTTCAGCTTAGGCGGAGGGTTACTTGAGCCCGGGAGTTCAAGGCTGCAATGAGCTGGGATCACATCACTGCACTCCAGCATAGGCAACAGCACGAGACCCTGTCTCTTAAAAAGAAAAATAAGAAAACTTTATTACTAAAAGATCCTAACGATCATCTGAGCCTTTAGAGAGTCATAATCTTTTTGCTGGTGAAGGGTCTTTCCTTGATGTGGAAGGCTGTTCACTGATCAAAGTGGTGGTTGCTGAAGGCTGGAGTAGCTGTGGTAATTTCTTACAATAAAACAACGATGAAATTTGTTGCATCAGTTGACTCATCCTTTCACAAAAGATTTCTCTATAGCATGAACAGGTGTTTGGCAGTGTTTTACCCACAATATAACTTCTTTCAAAATTGGAATCAGTCCTCTCAAACTCTGCCACTCCTTTATCAGCTGATACTATGTAATATTCTGAATCCTTTGTTGACATTACAACAGTGTTCATAGCATCTTTACCAGGAGTAGATTCCATGTTAAGTAATCACTTTCTTTGATTATTCCTAAAAAGGAACTCTTCATTTGTTCAAGTTTGATCATAAGAGTGCAGCAATTCAGTATCTTCAGGCTCCACTTATAATTCTAGTTCTCTTGCTATTTCTACCATATTTGCAGTTACTTCCTCCATTGAAATCAAACCCCTCAAATCATCCATGAGAATTGGAATCAACTTCTATCAAGCTCCTGTTAACTTGATATTTTGACCTCATCTCATGATCACAAATGTTCTTAATGGCATCTAGAATGGTGAATGCATTCCACCAGATTTTCAGTTGACTTTGCCCAGATCCATCAGAGGAATCACTGCCATTGGGAGCTATTGCCTTACAAAATGTATTTCTTCAATAATAACACTTGAAAGTCGAAATTACTCTTTGGTTTGTGGGCTACAGAATGGTTGTTGAGTTAGCAGGTATGAAAGCAGCATTCATCTCCTTATACATCTCCATCAGAACTCTTGCGTGACCAGGTGTATTGTCAATGAGCAGTAGTGTTTTGAAGAGAATCTTGTTTTTGAACAGTAGATCTCAACAGTGGACTTTAAAAATATTCCGTAAACTGTGCAGTTTATATAGCGTAGGTAAAGTTGATTTAGCGTAATTATTTAAGGCCCCAGGATTTTTGGATTAGTAAGTGAGCATTGGCTTCAACTTAAAAGTCACCACCTACATTAGCCCCTAACAAGAGGGTCAGCCTGTCCTTTGAAGTTTTGAAGCCAGGAGCTGACTTCTCCTCTCTAGCTAGGAAAGTCCTAGATGGCCTCTTCTTCCAAAAGAAGCCTGTTTATTACCCACACAATGAGTGGGTTTGATTACTTGGTGGGTGACAGTCCATTTACCATAACCAAGGAGAATTCAACAAGAAGATTTTATTACTTGTAATAAGTAAGAAGAATGCTGAGGATAGTTCCCAAAGCAAAACCTTCCTGAACAACGGTGAAAACAAATTTTTATTAGACTGGTTAACTGAGTCATTGTATGTAGAGGTGGAGTGAAGTCAGCACCCTAGCAGTCGCTGATCATGCTTCTATATATGCTGTGTGTATAGAAAATGGGGGCTAAGCTTCTCTCTGGGCAGGGATTTTAGTATGCATCGAAGGGAGTTTACCAAAGTTCATCTGCAACTGACGCATCCCTGCATCCAATTGGTTTTTCTGGGGCTGCGCTTCTTCTTGGAAGTTTGTTGAAATAACAAAAGCTCAAGGTATAACAGTTATAAGTAGGTGCTTTTTCACAGTGGATACCCAAAAACCCAGGGACCCTAAGCTACATTTTGTCTATGTGGAAATCTGGTCTGAAGTAGCTACCTTCATCAATGATCTTAGCTAGATATTCCAGATAACGTGCTGCAGCTTCTCTATCAGCTGCTGCTGCTTCATCTTGCACTTTTTTTTTTTTTTTTTTTTTTTTTTTGAGATAGGGTCTTGCTCTGTCACCAAGGCTGGAGTACAGTGGTGTGATCACAGCTCACTGCAGCCTCAGCCTCCCAGACTCAAGCTCCTCAGCCTCTCGAGTAGCTGGGACTACAGGCAGGCACCACCGTGTCCAGCCACTTCCTCTATTTTATGTAGAGATGGGGTCTGTGTTGCCCAGGCTGGTCTCAAACTCCCACATTCCACTTTTGTGTTAGGGAGACTGCTTTTTTCTTTGTGTCTCATGAGCCAACCTCTGTAGCTTCCAGCTTTTCTTCTGCAGTTTTCTTACCTCTCTCAGCCTTCGCAGAACTGAAGTTAGTTACCGCCTTGCACTGGATTAGGTTTGGGCTTAAGGGAATGATGTGGCTGGTTTGATCTATTCAGACCACTAAAACTTTCTTCATATCAGCAATAAAGCTCTTTCACTTTCTTATCATTCATATGTTCACTGAAGTAGCACTTTTAATTTCATACAAGAACTTCTCTTTTGCATTCACAACTTGGCTGTTTTGCATAAGAGGTCTAGTTTTCTGCTTGTCTGGGCTGTCAACATGGCTTCTTCATAGGCTTCATCATTTCTTGCTTTTGATTGAAAATGAGAGAGATGTGATTCTTCCTTTCATTTGAACACTTAGAGGCTATCGTAGACCTAATTTCAGTATTGCATTGCAGGCAGCAGGGAGGCCCAAGGAGAAGGGGAGAAAGTAGAAGGCGGCCAGTCAGTAGAGCAGTCACACATTTATCGAGAGTTTGCCATCTTCTATGGGTGTGGTTCATGGTGCCCCAAAACAATTAAGATTCTAACATCAAAGATCACTGATCAGAGATTACTGTTTTTGTTGTTGTTTTTCTTTTTTTCTTTTCTTTTTTTTGAGACGGAGTCTCTATCGCCCAGTCTGGAGTGCAGTGGCGTGATCTCGGCTCACTGCAAGCTCCGCCTCCCAGGTTCAAGCCATTCTTCTGCCTCAGCCTCCCAAGTAACTGGAACTACAGACAGCCACCACCACACCAGGATAATTTTTTGTATTTTTAGTAGAGACGGGGTTTCACTGTGTTAGCCAGGATGGTCTCGATCTCCTGACCTCGTGATCCGCCCTTCTCAACCTCCCAAAGTGCTGGGATTACAGATGTGAGCCACCGCGCCCAGCCAGAGATCACTGTTAACAGATCTCATACTAATGAAAAAGTTTGAATTAGTGCAGCAATTACCAAAATGAGACACAGAGACATGAAGTGAGCATGTGCTGTTGGAAAAACGGTGCTGATGGACTTTCTTGACACCTGATTGTCACCCATCTTCAATTTGAAAAACAAAAAAATGCAGTATCTAAGAAGCACTGTAAAACAAAGGGCAATAAAACACGGCATGCCTGTAAATGTCAGTAAATCAGAAAGTAAGGTCATCATGAGGTGCCTGTATCATATGTGCATTCTGATTTGATAATTCTGATTCCATCTCATTTTTTACAAATGTGTTTGAAGTAGATCTCCATTTGTATTCAATTTCCTGCCTTAATTATATGCCCATACAGATTTAAACTAAACACAGATCTTCTGTGGTCACAAATTATTGGCCTCTGTTATGTTTTCAAAGCCTGCCAAATACTTTTTTTTAAATAAACAAATCTATCCATGGAAAATTCTATAAGGGATACCCTTTGGCTCCTAAGAAATAGGTTTTGAAGTTTTTTCATGGTTCAGATATTTTTGTAGCTAATTGAACAAAACGAATTTTTTAATTTCATAAACATTGTTCTCATTGACAAGGCAGATGTGACTAAAAGATGAGAAATAATAAGAACAAAACTTGTTACTGATACATGTAGTTGAACTACACCCAAAAATAGTTCGTTACTAAAAACTGCCTTTTTGATAACTTTTAGCTCTTCTCCAACTTGTAATCATGAGAAAATAAGTGAGTAGTAACAGAACCATAATGTTTTTACAAATCCAGACACCTTTATGAAACATTTAAACTATCCAGAATATAAAAAGGAGAAGAAACAAATGCTGTTGTACAGTAGGAGGGCTATATAAACACCTCCAGGACCTCTGTAATAACCTTTATATTGCTCTGAGGTCTGCCATACAAACCCAGCATGTGAGCAAATTATTCATGCCTCGGGACATATTAAGTTGTTAGGGAAGTTTCTGGAGAAGGTCCACCAGCTGGTGTATAGAGCTATTTTGCCTGTCTTAATTGCATATTCCTTAGAATTTCTGTGATCTGTGAAATCGCAGGCCAGAACGAAGCCCCCTTTTCTTAGCATACTTTCTATGTAATGAATTCAAATATTTGTGTTAGTTTTAAATATTGAAAGGGGAATGAAAAACAAAATGTACTTATGCCAACAGTTCTCTTATGGTTAACTAAAAGTATTTTTCCCCATTCCTTAATTTCAAATCCTGTGAGTTTGGGTAGGGGTCGAGTGCTTGTCTCTGTTTTCCACATGAAGAATTCCTGGCAAGAAGATTGAGTGACTAAGCCGACTGTGTACATGGCAGTGCTGGGCAGCAGTAACACAGTAGATGACACTTTCGAGTTATTTTTATTATTTGGACCAGATGCATCTGGTTGGCACCTTGAGCCAATGAACTGCCTCCCAGAGGTCCTCTGGCACAGAATTGGAGTTAGTATGAACGCCAGAGATATAAGATAAAACATTTCAGAGAACACTGAAGTTGAATTCAGAAGACCTCATTCACGTCTCTGCCAAATCACAACTACCTTAAGTGACCTTGTGAAAATGCGCTTTTTGCCTACCATACAGAATGCTTATCACAGAAGTGTTATTGCTTGGTACTCAGGCTCGAATTCTGGCTCCACGACCTTTGTTCTGTTTCCTCATATGTAAAATGGAAATGGCACCTACATTATGGGTTACATGTGAGGCTCTTAGCATGATTTTTGGTGTGTAATATGCCCTCTATTGATAGGAACGGCAGTAGCAGGTAGACGCTATATTGATATATAATCAGAGGAGTTATAATATGTATATAAATACCTATAATACAAAGTGGAAAGTTATGGATTCAATTAGCATAATTTAAAGCTCTTTGGTAATTACAGAAAGGAGAGATTATTTCCTTTTGGGTTGTCATGGGAGTGTTCCTGAAGGAAATGGTTTTTGAGCTTGGCCTTAAAGGATGAAGATTTGGGCATGCCAAGACTGGAGGAATTGAAAGTGGTGAAGGACATTCCAAGAAGAAGCAAAAGCATGAACAAAATTAAATGTTTTATCACTGTTATTTTATTGATTTTTTTCATTTCTGCAGAAAACCAGTAAGGTTTTCTTATTTCCATTTTACAGATAAGAAAACAGATTTCACACTAGTGATTGGTAGAATGGGAGAACCCCAATGTATAAGCTCTAAATTTCATGTGTTTCCACAGCACTGCACTGCTTCTGTCAGTCTAAGTAGAAATAATTTACACACCATCGCCATATTCCACAAAGTTGCTGTCTTAAAATGTGTGGCATATTTAGAAAAGTTGGAGAAAGTCTCGGTGACCTCATATAAATCCCGCACCACTACTGTAAATGTAACCCCACACCCACAAATAACAAGTCATAGTACTTAAAAGGCAGCC
Source organism: Chlorocebus sabaeus (assembly GCF_047675955.1). Taxonomy (NCBI): domain Eukaryota; kingdom Metazoa; phylum Chordata; class Mammalia; order Primates; family Cercopithecidae; genus Chlorocebus; species Chlorocebus sabaeus. The sequence continues at coordinate 68,845,354 of NC_132918.1, forward strand.
ACAAATCATGTGTTTTATTAACACCATGTGTGGTGCTCCATCTTACCACAGTTAGCCAAGCTCTTGCCTCAAGTTTGCTAGGTAGCTTAGCTTTGTCTTTAGTTTATTAAATTAAAACTGACCAATAAATGAGTATCAGGTCTTAGAGCTATTCCTCAGTGTGGTAGAGGAATCCTATTCTTGACTCTTGACTCATAATATTTGAAAAAAATGAGTTTTATTTATTGATATTAGGATATTATGTTAATATATTCATAATAGTCAAATCATTCAAATAGATACCTACTCATAGACCATTGCACTCTCAGCAATTTTCTATTTACCATTAGTATGATTTCCTTTATAAAGGTTTTTTTCATGTAGATAAAATATCCTGAGTTGCATTTATAATATATTTTAGTTGAAGCAGTAAGACAGAAAAGCTTATGTTTTTTCATAAGGTCTCTAAGACAGATATCTCTGGTATTAGATGAATACAGTCTATTTCCCAGGATTATGCTCTTGCATATTTGTTACATTCTGACTATGAAGTTAACATATTCTGCTTGAAATGTCTTCATTACATTGCATGTTCCAAAAACTCAAACTATTCCAATAAAACTGTTACTTCAAGAGTAATATGACTATATGATGTGACATTTATATTAAATGTGATTTTCATGTACTGTATAGGGTTTTTTGTATAACAAACTAATTTCATCCAGTTCTGGTTGCATTGTAAACTTGGGAGTGAGCTAAAGTGATTTGACATAAATAATCCCACTATGGAATTTATTCTGAATGAATTGTAGCATATTTTTCATTTTTAATAATATAAGGTTAATATCATTCAGTATGAAATATATTTTCAAAAATGTCTCCCCAATGCTGTCACTATTGTATTAATTTTAATTTGATGTCTGCATTGTCTAACACTTTCTGTTTATCTGCTGTTCTTAATATTGCTAAGATTTTTATAGGAATATATGCCTTTGTTGCCAGTGTATAGCTGGTATCGAGAACACTTGTTACCATTTTGGAAATGAAGTCATATTTTCAAGCTACCAAGACAATTGAGGAGTTTAAAAATGTTAATAATTCTCATTATGTGGTAACAGATTTTAGAAATTACTAAATTTACTTTAAAAGCCCAGTGCATCTCTGCTTAGTCCTTCATTGATAGTGTTTATCAGTCTTCACAGGTGTATGATAATGTGTAATGAAAAGCACAGCTTTTCACACCTTTGCTATTCGTGACCAACCCTGAATCCTCATGTTTCTCCACCCCAGCACAGTCCTTTCCCTACTCCTCTTTGTTAGGCACCAATCTAGGCAGACAGAGGAGGTAAGTGAGATTAGGAACAAGACAAGATTAAGTGACACCTGGGTGCTAGAAGGTTAAAGAAAGGACCAGACCAATTCAACGTCAAATTTCAATGTGAAAAAAATACTTTTGATGCCTTCCTGTCTCATCTTTTGCATCCCTCCTTATCTCTTATTCTCCTGATGATCCTCCACATCTGATAGAAGAGTTACAGTTCTTTTACATCAGAGGGTAACTGTAACCATCAGGGGCTCTGGAACCCCACTTATCAGCATTGTGACTTTTGGCAAGTTACTGAACCGCTGTATGCCGCAGTTTCCTTGTCTTAAAATTCAAATGGTTTGTAATGGTGCCCCATCCCAACTGGGATGTAAAATGCATTAAACAGTGCCTACTATAGTAGACACTGTAGAAATGTTGGCAGCAGTGGTATTATTACAATATGTTCATACTACAAATTAGATGGTTAAGGCCTTCAATGGGTGAGACTTTACATCCACGCTAAAAGGAGATCAATAAATGTTGCATTTACTGAATGTTGCGTTAATGAAAAACTTGCCTTTACTTGTTAGTGCCCCTTACTTAAAATTATCTCTTTTTCCCCCTTAAAACATTAATTCTTTCAGAATATACTCTAGTAAGGGTGTTAAAAGAAAAAAAGATGATAATTAAACCAAACAACAATAAGCTGGGAATGATTGGTAGCTGCACCCTAGGAATGTTTTCTATTTAAATCATATTAATTTGCAAAATTCCAGGCAGCTTGGAATTAGGAAGAGGAATCTGGGCCTGTACCCTGAATATCCAGGTCAGTTTAACTTGTCACATCAAAGAAAATACTGCTTTACTATAAGCAATGAGAGGTCCAAGATTCAGTTTCTACTGTATATTGACTCCTGGTAACTAGGAGTAGTCATAACCATTACCCCAGGTCCCACAGAACATTTAGGCCATGGGGCCCTCTTTGATTTGAGATGACCTGACTTCTTGGGTTCCCAGATGCTGGAAATCTTGCAAATAGGGCCTCAAAGTAGCTTCCTGATCTGATAAGTTGTTCTCTCCCCTCACCGTTGTTTCTGTAAAATGTTTGGCTGGCTTTTTAAAAATAGTACATAAACTGTATTATTTCTCCTTAGTTACCACACGGTGTAATGTGGTAACCATTGGATGCCTTATTAAATATGTTTGAGATTGAACCCATTTAAAATTTGTTCCAATATAGTTCTAAACTTCATTCATGCCTAAGGATTGTCATTTACTGTAATATAACATGGTCCTCAGTCTTCCACTGAAAGGAATTAGAGGAATTAATGCCAGTCATTTTCATTAAGCTAGTTTAATTAATGTTAAAGATCATAATGTTCTTAAATGTTCAAAATGTACAGAACATAAGAACTGTGACATTGGGCTTCATTTCAAAATAGCATGTTTGCATATCCCTGTTGTGACTGTTTTGCACTTCTAATGGTCATAAAACCATGGCTTATATTTAGCAGAATATAAACGACTTTGACAGAGGAGCTTAGCCTGGTAACACCTCAGATTAATAACCAGTTAATAACAAATTAATAGTAATGAGGACCGTCATTGAAGGGGTAAGCCAAAACCTGACCCCCAAAATCAACAGTATTGTCAAAGTATTTTATGGTAGATCGGCTGTTTATTGTTTAAATATACTTACTAGTTTTATCTAAGGAGACAAAACCAGTAACTTACCTTTATAGGAAATACTTTGGTTAAACTGTAGTGTAATTGCAGTGCTCCAGATTAACTCCCCTCAAGCAGTAAACTATATTGGTTGCAGTATAGAAAGGATGTCTGCTTAGCATCTACATAACATCAACTACTGACATAATTTTTTAGATTTATTTTTAGGACCTTCCAAATATAGGATACTATTCTAAAACCTAATAAGAGTAGGGGGAGATATATATATATATATATATATATATAAAGCTATGCTCTAAGAATTCATTTAGAAACTTTATTTTACTGTGCTGGAAAATACTGTGTCAAGTTGTACTTAAATTCAAAGACAAAACAAATTAACTGTGACCTTAAATCAAAATTTAATTATGTAGTACCTATTTCTTTATCTTAAAATGTGAAACAAATAGTTATGAGGGCACAGTTGGTGTAGTGAGAAAATACTTCTCTAGTTACTGTAATTATGGGATAATTAAATAACCTTTCTGAACTTCAGTTTCCTCATCTACAAAATGTGAACAATTCTTGTACTGCTTACTTATTAGTGTTTGCATTGGGAATCAAATGAGCTGATAATGTGAGAAAATGCTTCTTTAATTACTAAGTATTTTTCAGATGTATGTGAAGTCCTAAATACAAATCATAAAATTGGCAATGTAGAAGACTCTAGGCTGCAGCTACACATCTGTATCTTCAAGAGTATTAACCTAACATTCTTTGAAAAGCAAAGATGTAACCCGAGCTTTCACTGACACACAAATTTTCTTCGTAATATTTGTGTCATTCAAAGAGATGTTGCTTCATGTAGCTGATAAGCTAGCATTTATTTACTTCTTATTGTTATTTTAGATATTATTTCTGCTAATCAACCCTTATTTCTACATGTCATACCATTTAATCTTCACAACAGTCCTTTGAGGTAGGTAATGTTAGTGGCTTCATTAAGGGAACTGAAATAGAATTACTTAAAGGATCATCTAAAATCACAAAGCTAGTAAGTGGCCAAATGAAGACTGAACTCAGAGCTGTGTTATTCCAAAGCCCAGGCAGCTCTGCTGGCCCCGGCAGTAGGCAATTGGAATCACACTAGGTATAATATAGCTTATCGTGTATTAAAGCACCCCCTCACCCAAATCATAACTTCTAAAAGACCTGTTGTCATAAAATAGTTTTAAAACTGTTGGTACCATAACTTTTAGCCATAAAAGGGACCATTAGCTTTTGCTAATTAAGAGTACTGACAGATTCATTACCTGACTTCAATGAAGGTGAATGACTGGCCTCTCAGAGACCACCAATGGTTACACGGTGGTCAGATTGGAAATTATTTAGCCAGAACAAGAAGTATTGGAAGAAGCAGCTGCTAACTTCTACGTTCTCTTTTGCCGCTTCCCTGATAAGATCTACCGAACCCTGTGTCTCTAAATCCCACTCATCCTTTAACTTCCCAGCTTGAGCATAACTGGCTTTTTTCCTTAACTGATGATAAGTATCACCACATGTTTAAGAAATTAAGCCATTTTAATTGAATTGCTACAGAAGCCCTGCTGAATGGTAGATAACAAAGAAAAAATGCATTTGTTTAACTGTAACTCAGAGTTACATAGTATGCCTCACATTTTCACAAAAAAATATTTTTTGACTAAGTTTCTAGCCTGAGAACAATAGTCTGCATTTATGAGCCTAGGTACACATTCTTTAGAGTTGGGTAGCTTCCCCTAATAATTAACACAGTTATTGAGGAATATTTTTTAACCATTCTTGTATTGGGATGCCACCTATAAAGATATCACCCAAAATGTGGCACATTGTCACCAGAAGTATGCAGAATGATTACTGGTAATACAATATCAACATTTTTTTAAATTATCATTATAAATGTTTATTTTCTCTTAGGAAAAGTATACAGCCAGCACACCAAAGCCATGACTTCATGATTTTTTAAAGTTAAGGTTAAACTAGGTATTTTATTTTTAAAAAAGTTAAAAGAAATGTCAAATGAAGAACCCTTCAGTTAGTACCTGAACAGGCAGGTACACATATAAGTGAGATGTGAAAAACAATGGCTTGAAATATACATGATGATCTCAGCACTAGTTGTCGACAGTGCAGTGTCCTGTATGACAGAGTCTTGATCATTCTGCCTTTGTGGCATTCTGTAATGAAAACTTCGGATTGGTTATTGCTTTCATTATAGTGAGCTTGTTAGGGAATAGTTTGTCCCTAGGAGAATATTTTGTCCATCTTCAAAACAGTCTTATTCCTTCAAAATAAGGAATAGTCCCAGAGTCTGTTTTTTGGGTTTTATTTTATTTTATTTTATTTTTTGAGACAGAGCCTCACTCTGTCACCCAGACTGGAGTGCAGTGGCACGATCTCAGCTCACTGCAGCCTCCGCCTCCTGGGTTCAAGCGATTCTCCTGCCTCAGCCTCCCGAGTAGCTGGGACTACAGGAACCCGCCACCACCCCCAACTAATTTTTGTATTTTTAGTAGAGACAGGGTTTCACCATATTGGTCAGGCTGGTCTTGAACCCCTGACCTTGTGATCCGCCTGCCTTGGCCTCCCAAAGTGCTGGGATTACAGGCATGAGCCACCACACCTGGCAGTCCCAGAGTCTTATTTCCTTAGTTTTCTTATAATGACATATTCATTATTTGCCAGCTCCTTCACAATGGGAGAGGCTCTACAGAATTTACTGTGATGAGTTTGCAAAGTGAAGGCAAAAGAACAATTATTTTTCTTGGTAGTTTAAATGAGACCTTGCTATGGAAAAGTCTGAGATAAAACCCCAAAGTTGTTTCTCCCCGCAAAAATTAGGTATTTATTTAGCAAGTAAAGTTGGCAACAAGGAATATGTAAACCTCTCTTAAATATGACGTGTATGTTTCATTAGGATTTCAAAGTAACTGTCAGGTAATATACATTACTACATGTGTTTATAACTTCTGAATTTGACTGCATGAGAAACCTAGACTTGAAAGTTTCCTTGACTTTTCATCTTTTAAGTGTGTTTTTTACTTTGTGGCTGTGTTTGAAAACAATTTAACTTGAATGGCTAAGATTTGTGCTTTGGGAAAGTTTTTTGTTGTTTAATCTGTTGATTTTCATTGGGAAACCGCTGCTAGAAACAGTGTGAATTTTGGAATCCAGCTCACTTGGTTTAGAACACTGGGTCTCCACTTCTCACTTCTCTGTGACTTTGAGCAAATTGACAACTGACTGAACCTCAGTTACACAAACTGAACATGGGCCTAACAATCCTTACTTCATGGGGTTACAATCAAGATTAATGTAGGATACTATAAAAGGGTTCCTGCAGTATTGGACAGAATAAATGGATTGTAGCCCTTAGTTTTGTTTTCTTCAGTCTATAGCTGCACTGTGATCTATGGTTATGTAACGCCACCATTTATAGCCTCACTATACTTTTAAGTAGCTGTATTAGTACGTTCTCACACTGCTATAAAGAACTACCTGAGACTGGGTAATTTATAAGGAAAAGAGTTTTAATTATGCTCACAGTTTTGTGAGCTGTACAGGCTTCTGCTTCTTGGGAGGCCTCAGGAAACTTACAATCATGGCAGAAGGTGAAGGGGAAGCAGGCACATATTCACATGGCCTGCAGGAGAGAGACAGTGAAGCGGGAGGTGCTACAAACTTTCAAACAACCAGATCTTATTAGAACTCTTATCACAAGGACAGGAAAGGGGAAGTCTGCCCCCATGATTCAATCACCTCCCACCAGGTCCCTTTTCCAACACTGAGGATTACAATTCAACATGAGATGTGGACACAACCAAACAATATCAGTAGCGTTCTTTCCTTAAACTTGCCCTATAGAGCCTCCTTATTCTTGCTCCATATGGACCATTCAGGATTTTGCTATTCATCGTCTGTTTTTAAGTAATTTCTCCTGCCCACCTCCTTTCCTGCCAGTTCTGCATCCTATTTCCCCCTTTATTTCAGTCTTTACTGTTTTTTTATCTGGACTTTCCATTGTTAGCACACACTTTAGCAGTTGTTTTTCTCTACTTCCTTGATTCAAATCTTATTTCTCCAACAAAATCTATGTACACAAGAGCAAAGAAGTCTGTACCTATACTTTTCCCATATTAGCCACAATTGCCTGGCATAGTGCCAGAAACAAAACAAAAAAGGTGTTAAATTAGATGCATTGAAAAAGTGGGAAAGCAGTGGTCTTAAAAGCCCAAAACATTCTGGTACATTTAGTTTGGGTATAGTTATACTATATTGGGTACAATACTAACTACCCAGTAATGGAAATGTAATGGAGAAAAGAAGAGGAAATACACTAAATCCCTTATGTCAGACCTAGATTCAAATTATGTTTCTCTACTTACATGACCTTAGGCAACTCACCTAACATTAAATGTAAAATTGCAGGGTGCAGGGGATGGGGAGAACAAACCAAACAACTAACAAGTAAAACAGACTTGGACTCTGAAAATTGAAATCTTGGCTCTGTAAGTAAATAACTACATGCATGTTCTTGAACAAGTCATGCATCTCTTGATTTCCCTCATCTCTAAATTTAGCGTGACAAAATCCATCTCACAAGGCTGTTAGGATTAATTAAAACTTGTGTGTGTCAATGCCTGGTATATTGTGGGCATATACTAAATGTTGTATTTATTTATCAATAAAACTCTGTGGATCTTATATGACCTCATCGTAAAATGAGGGACTTTAGTTAGCCAATCGCTGAAATTCCCTTGAGCTCTTAGTTTTGGGCAGCTATAACAAAGTGCCGTGCACTGAGTGGATTGTAAACAATAGAAAATTATCTCTCACAGTTTTGGAGGCTGGATGTACAAGATCAGGGAACTGACATGGTTGGGTTCTGGTGGGTTCTCTGTTCTAGGTTACAGGCTACCAACTTATCGTTGTATCCTCTCATGGCAGAAAGAGACTGAGAAAGCTCTCCAAGTTTCCTTTCATCATATTGTTGTTAGGATTTAAACATATGAATTTGTGGGGGACAGACATTCAATCCATAACAAGTTCCAACATTCTACATCAGTCATCTCAGAGAGAAGATAATAGATAAAGAATGGATGTTGTTCCTTTTAAGCTCACTAGGGATTCCTTCCTTATCTACAGGAAATCGTTGTAACAAATAGAGGAAAATTGATACCTCTAAATTAAATATGGTACTAGTAAAATATATATTATTCATACTATGGCTTTACCTTCATAGTAATACCAGTGGACATCTATGGCATCTTCCTCCTGGGTTTTGATGTTTCATTGTGCCCAGTAAGAACCTCTCTAAATTGCATGCTTAAATGATCAAGTATCTCAGTAATAAATAAAGCAGAGTTGAACCTGCCAAGTTGACCGACAGTTCACTGGTAGAAGAAGAGCTATATTTTGTAATGCATACATCAGGTTTGACTTCTCCTTAATATTATACATGATTAAACAAGTTCAAAGAGAATATAACATTGATTCACTACATTTTTCAGTGAAGGATTCTGCCTGTTGAAGAGAAGAATGTAATCTATTGCCAATTGGGGTTTTGTATTTGAAGTTCTCTGATTTCTAAAATAAACACAAGTTGTTTTCTTGTCTTTCATCTTCACAGCCTTTCTATGCATAGAAATCTTGAATATGGTCTTTTTCTGGCAGGTATCTGAATAAGGGTTTACAATGCCTTGTTTATCTGACAAGCAACCATGTTGGCAAATATTTCAAGGCTCCGGTAATACTAATGTGAGTCTTCGGGTGAAGGAAGCTGGTTATCTGTCTGGCACATGGGAAGACTTAAGAGCATTATAGTAATGAACTATTTCCTTAAAATGCCACGTTTACCAGCAATCAGATATGGAGGCCGCAATTAATAGATTAGCATCCACCAAGAGGTCCTAAAATTGGGCCTTGTAGAGCTTCAAAACAGATACTGTTACTGTGCCCCTCCTTTTCACATTCTGTTGGCCAAAGTTCTGAGTATGGTACTGCTCTCCTTCCTTCCTTGAGATCTCAGCATTTAGGGAAGGGAAAAGTTTTCTGCTCACAAGAAAGATCCTCCCCTCAATCCGGGGCTGACAGACAGGTCTATATGCTGTGATTCCATGGATATGTGGTACACAATATGCCAGAATGTTTGACCTACCAGGTGGGAATCTAACCATATCTTCCTCCACAAGCACTCACCTTTAGGGTTTTGGTTTTTGTTTTTCCTAAAGTTGTTCTTTTGAACATCTTATTTATAAGTTCTCTGAGGGAAATTGAAATTTAAAATATCTAAGATAAAGAGGAAAAATCTAATTTAGTTGATCATTTCTGAGATTACTTTAAGTCTTTGTAACCTTAGTTTAAATTTTCACATTTGTTCCAAGTAAATATTTAGAAAACTTAAGAACTGCATTTGGTGCCACAGTTGATCTTCTGGCAGCAGATAGTAAATGGGAGAAAAGTAAAACTATTAAAAACAGTTCTTAATAGAAATGTAAAGGAATTTAATAAGTATATACTCTGTTCTTAAGTCTTTGAAAACCATGAGAGATTACTTTTATAACTGTGTGTGTGTGTGTGTGTGTGTGTGTGTGTGTGTGTGTGTGTGTGTGTGAACTCCACTTCTTGGAGTTCAAGTTCTTGGCCCAAATTGTCTCTGCAAATCTATATTATTAAAGTCAATTCTTAGGTATGGTTTTTAAAGGATGACCCCTGGACGGTTATGTTCCAACACTTGTAACCTTTCTTCACACAAAAATATTTCACTGAAGTACAATGTCTACAGTGAGTCCCCTCTATTTGAAGTGGGGTAAAGAAAGAAAAACAGAAGTCCACATATACACACAGACATGCAACATGTATGCATAAATCTGTGGTTTCAAAGGTCACAGTTTGAAAATCCTGAGTATTTTACTATGTTTGTCGTTAGAATGACAGCCCCACTTTTTCAAATTGTGAACTAGACCTTGAGCGATAATCATTTTAAATTTAAAAGTACAAACTACAGGAAGAAGATTCCTAAGATTGTAGCAGCAGTGACATTGTTCTTCAATCTCATCATAAAACAGAGCAAGTAGGATATCAAAACCAAAAACCTACAGATAGCAACAACCTCAAAGCTAAGTATCCTTATAAACTCCCAAATAGTAGCAGGTAAGGACAAACTGCCAACAACTAGAAAATCAGTGTGGGATCAGTAAGTGTGTGGAAGGAAGCAAATGGAAGGAAACAAGATGGCTGATGGGCCCTGAGAGGAAGAAAGCCCTTGAAGTGCCAGCAAATACTCATTGGAAAGCATAGCAAGCCAATTACGTAGCAGCCACTGAGATTGCGTGGGCGTTTTTGTAATATTTAATTCATAGGTGAATAAAGGAGACTGGAAAATGATTCAGTTTGATAGTGCTAAAGCAGTCTGGGCCTTAAAAACTCCTGAAGCAGACAAACCAAAGTTGTCTTCCAGAGCAAATGCCGCCACTGAAGAAAGCTGCTTGAAGTAGAATCCAAATTAAGCAATACAGGACAAAAGGGGAGAAGAAATAGAAAGTCCATGTAAAAAGTGGGCAAGGACAGCAGAGGAGGCAGTCCCACAAAGGGGGAGACACATTTTGTAAAATCATTTTGTGAAAACAATTGAAAAGAGAGCTTTAGAATCATTAATTTGGGAAACACTAGGCTGGACTGTCCCTTTCAAAGTACAGGAAAACATCTTAAAAAAAAAAAAAAAGTATAACAAAAATTGTTAGAGCCTTTATAAGATAAAAGGATACTGGGCAAAATAACATTCCTACAATGAAAACATGCCCAAAAAATCCACAAAATAGATTAAAACTATAAACTGTTACTTCAAAACAAGCTAAAAGAAGTTTTTTACATGACATCTGAAAGGAAAGACAAATCCAAATTAGAAGACTCAGAAATTAGGTGATTGGAGAAAAATCAATGGAGTAGCATATAACATACTTTAGAAGGGAAAACATGAGCCACTTACTTTCTGTCCAGCCAGACTTACCTTCAGTTAACAGCTCCCCCAGACAATCAAATATTGTTCACATGAGCCCTTGCTGAGAAATCTACTGGAGAATGAGTTTCAGAAAACCAAAATGAAAAACAAATTGTAGAGACATTGGAGTAAGGACTGGTGAAATTTTGTTTCTTAGTACTTAGATATGTGGACCATGTGACTGAGTCCTGACCACTGACAAGGGGTAGCAGAAATACAAGGTACTTCCAAGCACCATCCTCAATACTTTTTTCACTAATTTGTCAGCTAGGTACAAAGGATCCAGCAAGGTTTTCTTTGTCACCATAGAAATCACTTTACAGTTATTCCAGATATCTTTCAATAATGCCTCATTACCTCATTACAATTTTTAGACCCTGCAGATTAAATTGGATTTTGTTTATTATTTAATCTGTAACACTTTTTTTTTTTTTTTTTTTTTTGAGACAGGATTGCACTGTCACCCAGGCTGCAGTGCAGTGGCATGATCACAGTTCACTGCAGCCTCAACCTCCTGGACTCAGTCCTCCCGCCTCAGCCTCCTGAGTAGCTGGGACCACAGGCGCACATGCTACCAAGCCCAGCTAATTTTTTTTTGTTGTTATTTTTTGTAGAGACAGGGTCTTGCTATATTGCCTATGCTGGTCTCAAACTCCTGGGCTCAAGTGATCCTCTCACCTTGGCCTCCCAGAGTGCTGGGATTACAGGCATGAGCCACTGTGCCTGGCCCTGTAACACAAAAGTTTTTAATCCTTTGATAACTTTATTTCAGTATAATCTATTTTCTTTGTGATACTGTGCATTTTCTGTTATGATTTAAAAACATTATTCTGAGAAAAGGTCCATATACTACACTAGACTAACACATGGGTCCATGGCACCTGATTTAAATGGAAGGAGACAGGGTCTTTAAATTAAATGGTAGCAGAGTGCTTTTCCCCCACTCTATCAATACACATTGAAAATGACTTGAGCAAGAAATAATTTTTTGTTGTGTTTAAATGGAAAAAAACAGGACAAAGGAAAGTTTTTATTTTATTCAAATGCTTTTTTAGAAAGAGCATTAATATTTTCTTAATGTTTTAGTAGTTTTTTATTATTCAAAATCAGTTGACATGGTCTTTACTGATTATCCCCAGGGGTCAAAAAAAAAGCACCAACCTACCTTTAATTTTTGTGGTTGGGAAAACTAGATCAAAGTGAAATTTTTTTTTTTTTTTTTTGGTATTATTTCCATAGGTTTTTGGGCAACAGGTGGTATTTGGTTACATGAGTAAGTTCTTTAGTGGTGATTTGTGAGACTGTGGTGCACCCATCACCTGAGCAGTATACAGTGAACCCAATTTTGTAGCCTGTTATCTCTCACCGCCTTCCCACCCTTTCCCCACTGAGTCCCCAAAGTCTGTTGTGTCATTCTCATGCCTTTGCATCCTCACAGCTTAGCTCCCACTTAAGAGTGAGAACATACGATGTTTGGTTTTCCATTCCTGAGTTACTTCACTTAGAATAATAGTCTCCAATCCCTTCCAGGTTGCTGTGAATGCCATTAATTCATTCCTTTTTATGGCTAAGTAGTATTCCATCGTATATGTATACCACAGTTTCTTTATCCACGCATTGATTGTCGACATTTGGTCTGGTTCCACATTTTTGCAATTCCAAATTGTGCTGCTATAAACACGCATGTACAACTTACCTTTTTCGTATGACTTCTTTTCTTCTGGGCAAATACCCAGTAGCGGGATTGCTGGATCAAATGGTGGTTCTATTTTTAGTTCTTTAAGGAACCTCCACACGTTTCCATACTGGTTGTACCAGTTTACATTCCCACCAGCATTGTAGAAGTGTTCCCTTTTCACCGCATCTATGCCAATATGTATTTTTTTTTTTTTTTTTTTTTTTTGCGGGAGTAAGGTGGTATTGTATTGTGGATTTGATTTGCATTTCCCTGATCACTAGTGGTGCTGAGCATTTTTTCATGTTTGTTGGCCATTTTTATATCTTCTTTTGAGAATTGTCTATTCATGTCCTTAACCCACTTTTTGATGATATTGTTTGATTTTTTTCTTGTTAATTTGTTTGAGTTCCTTGTAGAATCTGGGCATTAGTCCTTTGTCAGATGTATAGATTGTGAAGATTTTCTCCCACTCTGTGGGTTGTCTGTTTACTGACTAAAGTGAAGATTTCTTTCTTACAGTCATTCTAGTACTCACTTGAAAATGCAAATTTGGTACAAAGTACTCTTCTCCAAAGGGAATGTGCAGATTTCAGACACAAATTCACGTTATTGTACATTTCTAATCTACCACAAAAAAATCATAGAATTATGACATAATGTATAATTTTGGAATTTTTTGTTGAAGGGGGCTTTGAAGATATCTAATCCACAATCCTCATCTTCATAAATTAAGGACCAGAAAAATTTAAATTTACATACGGTTGTATTTATCCATGGTCACACAACTGGCATGGCAGTCTAGAATAAAACTATACTGTTTCCATTTATGTGGTAATAACACGTTAGACCAGTCTTACACAGGCTTCATCTCCCTCCCCTTTCCTCCTTCCTTCTTGTCACAGCAGAAAAGGTGTCAGTGCTTCTGTCTGTGGTTTAATCCTCCCTCCTGCTTGGACACTTTGTATCCCCCTCCTTTCTTATCCCCCATTCACATTCTTCTCTACCTTTTCACATCCAGACTTCTAGAAACAGAAACATATTGTCTCTCCTTTAATTTTTTAATTTCTTAACCCACAACCGATGGCAAGCATTTCACTCAAATTGCTCTTCTCAAAGTTACCAGCTGCATTTTGCTGAAAGTGATGGGACTTTCTCCATGTTTTCCTTCACCACGCTGCAGTACACAACACTGTTGACCACATTCTTCTCCTCGAGTGCTCTCCTCTCTCAGCTTCTGTGATACCATATGCCCCTAAGTTTCCTCTTGTCTGGTTGCTCTTTCTCAGCCTCCTCATCTGTTGCCAATATCTTTAAATGTCAGTAAGTGTTTCTCAGAACTCCCTCCTAACTCCCCTCCTTTTGCACTGCTGGTTCTCTCATAACCTAATCCACTCATAGGGGTTATAAAGATCAACAGTTGTAAGCACTGTTGACTCACAGATCTCTGCAGTACAGCCCTTTTACCTGAATTTCACACCTGGCTGGCATCTGCAGATGGACATGCTACAAGTCCTCCAAACTCAATATGATCCTTTTGTGTCTCAACTCTGAGATGTATTACTTCTTTCCATGCTCCTATCATTACCACCATCATCTTATACCTCAGTCACTATAAAGCCCCCTAACTGGTCTCATGTCCTTAGTCTCAGCTGCATCCTCACTACTATCAGGGTGATCTTTTTAATGTGAAAATCTATTGTTCCATGAAAGGGTCATATATGCAAAACAACTCCTAAACTCAGAAGGAGCCAAGAAACCTAAGGATAAGACTCGCAAATCCATTTTGTCAGGAAATGGTGATTTATTTGGGAACTTACAGATGGAAGCATACTCTTGGGTGGCAGCAAGACAGGTATATCTGCACACCACTACTGCCCAGACCCCGGGCTTTTATACCACAGGGAAAGGGTTTACAGGCTCTATAGAGACAATTTAATACAATGCACCAGAACAGGCAAGAATGCTAAGTACATCATGTCTCTGCAGTAATTTGTGCTGTAGCATCAAGGTTGCTTTGATCTAAAAGCAGGATTTACAGTGAGTACATGTTCTTACACTAAAGACAGTAAGTAAAATAAGAATCAGGAGGCCTTCACAGGACTGGAGTTAATCAGAAGTCAATCTTGTGGATTAGTATTCAAGATGGAGTCACTTGTCTAAGCATCTGTCCATGTTCACTTATCTTTTCAAAACCTCTCCTCTTCCTTCCCTTTCCATGTTGTTTTCTGCATTGTCTAAGTGACCCACCACCAAGCAAATTTTTTGTAAAGTGGATTTTTGTTCCCTTACCTAACATACTTTGATCAATATTGGGTTGCCTTCTGTTTACCGAACAGTGAGATTCATACCTGTCTCTTGAGTTTTTGTGGCTGTTGTCTTTGAAACTTAAGAAATAGAGTTGGTGTTTTGAAAACTTGGATGTTGTCGTAACACTGATAGTGATTCTGTGGGCATAGACATTGAATATAATTATTATGCCAGATACCCTAAGACTTATGAAATTGGCACTAAAGCACCATTAAGAGATACTGACCCACAGTTTAAACTTACTCAGGCCAGGTGCAGTGGTTCATGCCTGTGATCTCAGCACTTTGGGAGTCCAAGGGAGGAGGCTTGTGTGAGGTCAGGAGTTTGAGACCAACCTAAGCAACATAGTGAGACCCTGTTTCTACAAAACATTTAAAAATTAATGGGGCCTGGTGGCATGTGCCTGCGGTCCCAGCTACTCAAGAGGCTGAGGGGGGATGATTGCTTGAGCCCAGATCAAGGCTGCAGTAAGCTGTGATCATGCCCTTGCATGATCATGCCCTTTGAGACCTTGTCTCAAAAAATAAAAATAAATTTTAAAAAATTAATTTACTCAATCTAAATGGTTTGATTTTTAATTTCACCATGTTTGGTGTTTAATAAACTATTTTTTGTTATTTCTATTCCTTGTATTATAAAAACTGTCATGAGTTACTGTTTCCAACATCATACATAAAACAGGAATAATCAAATTGGATTGTGCCAACATTTTAACTGATGAGTCCCAGAGTATTTCCATTTGTAGTGTTGATTTAATTCTGGAAGTTTGTGTTAAATTCCTCATTGTTTCTTTTGTTGAAAATATTCTCTATCTTTATTTTAACATCATTTGATGAACTAAAGAGATGTAATTATTAATAAAATTATCATTTTAAAATTTTACATTGTGAATACTTAGCATGCTCTGGTCATAAACAGTATAATTGTGTTTGCGGTGAATAAATTGTTAGCCTAAAATAGAAAGAAGTCTTACATGAATTAGTACAAAATTTATCTTGATGTTTTGCAAATCCTTAGCCAGCTGTGAATATACAACTAAATAACACTACACTTCACAGAGAAAGCAATTTATCATGTGTGAATACATTTTTAGGAGCTTTTGTATGATTAGTTTTGGAATAGAAAAATACAACTTGTGTAAGTAGAGAAATTTCACAAAGTGACAGCTAAGTGTGTACCACATCTGTGTTTTAGGGAGGTTGTTTTTAAAAATAATTTGGAATCACTACCTTAAGCCCTGTTTTATTATTTACCATTATTTCTCACAATCAGTATATTACATATATACTTGTTTATTTGCTTACTATTATCTTCCCTTCACTAGGATATAAGTTCCATGAAATGAAGAACTTTGGACTTGTCCACTGCCAACAGTGCCAACATAGAACAGTGCCAATATATAGAGGGATCTTAGGATATATTTGTTGAATATATGAATAAGTGAACATGTAAATTTCATTTAACATCTTTTTTTCTTTTTACTTATTATGTTTTGAGGATTTCTTTGTGTTACTGAAGAGTAAAATACCTTTTTAAGGAAGAAATTATGGTATACCTACTAATGTACTTTGGCAGTGTCCCCACCCAAATCTCATCTCAAATTGTAATGGCCATTATCGACACATGTCGTGGGAGGAACCCAGTGGGAAGTGATTGGATCATGGGGACAGTTTCCTTCATGCTGTGCTTGTGATAGTGAGTTCTCCTGAGATCTAATGGTTTTATAAGGCACTCTTCCCCCTTCGCTCCTCACCCTTCTCTCCCCTGTCACCTTGTGAGAAAGGAGGTGTTTGCTTCCACTTCTGCCATGATTGTCAGTTTCCTGAGGCCTCCCCAGGCTTGTGGAACTGTGAGTCAATTAAACCTCTCCTCCGTAAGTTACCCAATCTTGGATATTTCTTTATGGCAGTGTGAAAACAAACTAATACACCTATTCTGTCCTTAACACTTTTTGTCAATGTTACAAGTCTCAGTTCTTTATGAATTCATAAATCCAATAAAAAGTGTTGTTCTGGTATCTATTATGTTGCAGACATCGTCACAGCTGCCTAGTATGCAAAGATAAGTAAAACATAGTACCTGCCCTCAAGGGACTCCTAGACTGTAAAAGACAGGCAACAACATAACCAGGGGTTAGGATAATTTATTTTGCTGGTTAGGAGTGAAACCAGGTTTTACAAAGTAGCTAACTCTGAGAAAATGGCAACAGACTGATCACCAAAGGAAATTTAAACAAATATGCAACAATTAGAGAGTGATAGAAAAGGATAGTGATATTCAAAAGAAATAAGACTAAGTACAAATAGAACACACAGATTTCCAGGTCCCATCAGGGAACAAGTTCAATATAAGTCAGTAGTTTTCATACATCAAGAACTGATGTGAAACAAAATATTAAGAATGGAGCCTCCAAAACCAAAGAAGTAATATTTCTGTTCCCCTAGAAGAGAAGCTGGTCTTTACTAAAATAGCAAATTCAAATCTGGTCTTTACTAAAATAGCAAATTCAAATCTGTTTTCATTTGATCATCCTTTTACCAATTACGTGCAGAGAGTCATCTTAAAGTTAGATTATAAAAAATTAGACGTGAGGCATGATGGCTCATGCCTACAATCCCAACACTTTGAGAGGCTGAGGCAGAAGGATCACTTGAGCCCAAGAGATCAGAACCAGCCTGGGCAAAATAGGGAGAGCCCATCTGTACCCCCAAAAAATATATATATAATATATATTATATATATTTTTTAATTAACTGAACATAGTGGCACATGCCTGTAGTTCCAACTACTCAAGAGGTTGAGATAGGAGGATCGCTTGAGCCCAGGAGATGGAGGCTGCAGTGAGCTGTGATCGTACCACAGGATCCTTTGTAATAGTGTCACAGAGTCCTTCGGGTGTTGCTTTTCTAGCCAGAAACCACCGTGGTAGGTGGTGCCTTTGTTTGGGTTTTGCTTGGGCCCATTGGGCTCATTCTGCCCACTTGGCCTGGAATCAGCTGTGCTTGACTCACGTTACCAGCCTGGATCCCACATCTGCCAAGGACGAGCCAGGCGCAGAGCAGCAAGAGGTGTGTGAGCAAACAATCATGGGGTCCAGCCACTGTGCACAGCCAGGCATGCCAGCTGCTGTGGTGGGGCAGGCAGCTCCATGCAAGGCTGTGGCTAGATCAGATGTACCACAAGTGGCTTCTGCCACAGGCACCTGCATCTGAACGATGCATCTGAATGCAGTGGCGACTGGAAACTTGGAAACCCCAGGAACAGCAGAGCCTCAAAGAGGGTGCCACAGTTGTACCTCAGGGAGCCCCTAGGTCTGGGCTCCCCAGAAGGCCGTAGCTCTTCTCTCCTTCTCATCACCCACAAGATGGTGAGTGGGGGGTTGGGGGAGCATGCTTCAGCACTGTTTGTGTTACAGGTCTTTCAGTTTCACCATTTGGTGAGTCCCAAGTTCTTGTTCCACATCCAGGAAGAATGAGATATGGACAACTGGAGGGTGAGCAAGGTGGAAAGGAGTTTCATTGAGTGACAGAATGGCTCTCAGGAGACCTGAAGTGGGTAGCTCCTTTTTGCAGGCAAGTTGTCCCAATGAATGTCTAGCTCTCAGCAGAGAGGAGACCTGTAGTGGCTAGCTCCTTTCTGCAGGCAGGTCATCTAGAGGAGTGTGTGAGTCTGGCTGAGTCTGGGGTTTTTATGTGCTCAGAATGGAGGAAGTACATGCTGATTGGTCCATGGGCCGTCACGGGTGGGCCTGGAGAAAGCACGGTATAGTTAGCCAGGTGGTCATCGATGAAGTTCTCACTCTAGGCTGCAGACTTTGCTCAGAACTGGCAGCCCAGCCCTCAGGCTTCAGGCCATCCCCGGCCTGAAGGTGGGGTTTCACTGGGGACCTTCCCCTTCCTGCCTAGGAACCTATCTGCTTTTAATACCATCCATGGCACCCAGGCTGTCTATGCCAAGAGATGTCCATAGGTTCACGCCAGGCTGCCCTCAGCCCCCCCGGCCCCCCTCCTGCACTCATAGGTGTCTAAAGTCCAGAGGGAGCCAGTGCTGGTGTGTCAGTCCTCCTCTGAGCATATTCATACCCAGCCGCGTTGTGACAGCAGCCAGGCCCACCCACAACTTTGCTCCACCCCAGAGTGGATGCCCAGAGCTAGGAGAGGCCAGGGAGTGAGAACAGGTACTTTCAAGCCTGTGGGGGCAGGGAGCTTACTGGGCCCCCGAGAGTGCAGGGATGCCTTGGTCTGGAGCCATGACTGGGTGGCTGCAGCTGTGCCTAGCAGCACAGGGCTCCTGCCCCACCAACTTAGTAGAGGATGGGGCTCCCGCCTGTTCCCAGCCCCCACCGGTTCCATGGAGGGTGCAGCCCTCACTGTGCCTCCCCCACTGCAGCTGGCATCCCCACAGCAGCTGCTGCAGAGAGGCCACTGCCACCATGAACAGAGTGAGACCTTGTCTCAGAAGAAAAAAAAAAAAAAAAAGAGGAAGAAGATTCAGAGAACCAAGAAAGGCATAAAGGTGGAAAATAAAAGCCATTTTAAATGCTATAAAGTTGCTTAGTACAGAAAAAGGATTTCTACCTTCCTAACTTTCCAGTAACTGAAGGGCATTGACAAAATGGTTTTTTGAACAGAAATAGAGGAAAAGGCCTTATTTGTAGCAAAATAAAAATGAAACTAAGCATTAGAGAAACTTTTCTAGTGTAAGAAAAATTAACCAAATACTTGAAAGTCAGTAATTGGCGAAACTGCCTTCTTTGATTTAGGGGGACATCCTGCTTTTTGTTGGAGGTCTAGAAACAGAGATAATTTATTGTTTCCAATGATTTGGACAAATAGGGTACTCTTTGGTTCGAAATTATTAGATACAACATTTTAGCAAATATATGAAATATCAATGACTTTTGTAATGTTAACATGTAAATAATGACAGTTAGATTTGGGTTTGGGTTTTGAACTTCCCAAAGGAAAATTAAATTCATCAAAGCAAAGAAGCCCAGCTGGCATAAGCACTTGACAGATTCAAAAAAGATAGGACTGTTGGTTGTCTATAATAGATTCTGTTCTCAACCTTTTGTTTCAGCTTTAACATTTCTGTCCTTTCAAATGCTACTCTATCCCGTCCACCTGCATCAAATGAGTAATAGCGTTTTACAAGTGATAGCCATTTTTCTGAATGTAAGACAATGAGTGGCCATCTTTAGAAGGAAATTGCTTTCTAAGAATCAGGCTATCGTTTTTCATTTGAACTCATTAGTTGGTGCCTTCAAAGCTTTGCTTTTATATACTATGTATATTGTAGTCATACTACGTCCTTTGCATTTGTTTCCATTTATAAAGAGTACAATTAGCCTTTTTAATGCTTAATTCAGTCACAATTAAAGCTCCCCTAATGGTTAGGGATTGGTCTTTCCAAGGCTGAGAAGGTGTTTTTAATTATTCATTCCTCTGTTTGTGTCTTACAGCAGCCTCAGCTGTGCTTTATTATTCAAAGGTTAATGCAAACTGAGAAGTGGATAAATTAAATCTGCCTGGCAGCCAACAACCCAACATGTTAGCAGACACTGTAAGATGGGGATGGGCAGTGTAAGTTATTTCCATCATTGCAGCACTGCCAAAAGCAAAAACCACCAAATCCTTCAAAGATAGCCCACGTTGACAGGAATTATTAAGGGATACTACAAGTTGATGGTTCTTAAATAGCAGATCTTCTGTAAAATCTGTGTTTGTTTTGCTTACAAAGAGAAGGTAGTGGCTGAAATCTGAAAGGCCAATAAAAGCTACTGTAGATAATTGATGTAGATACCATGACTAATGAACTTTGTATAATATTAAATCACCAACTTGAGTGCTAGAAGTCACTTCTATAAATGTTTTACAACAGCCAACTGCAAAATCTCACATGAAAGCTAGGGCATAATAGACCATCCTTAGACAACTAAGCAATTGAGTAGTGAACTATGACATAATGTGAAAGTGCTGTCATAATTTCACTGTTTTGAGCAACAAGATGTTTCTAGAGCCTTTCATTTGCGTCCTTTTGAAAATGTGTATTTATAGCTATAGAATAGCTCAGAATTTTATGGACTCTTAAGAGGGTGCCTTCTAGAAATACTGACCACAAATGATGTGGAGGGAAAATAACTCATTTTATCAAGGGACATAGATTTTATAAATAAACCAAAAGCCAAAAAGTAAACTTGAGTCTTCTGTTTGGTTACTCATCATCTTTTCACCAGGGTATTCTGTGTGGCTGATCTCTTAAAAACTTGTTACCATCTGGGGCTGCACTTCCACCAAGAGCCTTCATAGCTCAATTAATTACTTTGCATCACTTTTCTGTGGAACAGATAAGAAAGATAAACCTATGCCGTGCTGCCCACACTGTTCTTGACTCCCTTTGACTGAAAACCCATCTGTCTTCCTAACCTTTGCTGATGGGCTAAAGGAAAAAAGGAAGGATAGGCAATGAAATCTGTGCCTGTCATTGACAGCCTGGATTCTTTTTTTTTTTTTTTTTTTTTAACACAAAGCTTGATTCTTTCACGAAAGCCACTACAAAGTTTTAGGAAATCCAGGTTTATGAGATTAAATAGGGATTTAAGGAGGAAAAAAGTAAGTAGAGCAATCTGATTTGAGAAGAATAATCCTATCTCACTTAGTTGTCACTAGGGTTAAAGAAGATGATGAATGTGAAAATGCTTTGTCAACTTGATAAGCCTATCCAGAGAATAAATATTGTTAAATCAATTGCTAAATAACTAACTGAATGTTATTATATAAATATTGTTAGTTTAATTGCTAAGTGTTTAGAAGATATTAGGACATACCTATAATTTCTTCAGACTGTAATAACTCTAGTCTGTACTTGTATTGGCATTTGCTTGTAATTCTAGTCAATTCTAGTCTCTTAAACAGAAAGGTAGTAAACTAATGTTGACACAATTTAGTGTATCATTGCTGCTGTGGTCTTCTCTTATCTCCTGCTTTCAGTCCACACTAAGCCTTGCTGTCAGAGTGTTGTATGGGAAAGAAGATGAGCTTTTCAGTGCTCATCTAGGTTTGAAATGCAATTTCATCATTTACTGTGTAACCATTGCCAAGTCACTGAATTTCTTTGACCTTTAGTTTTAGATAACATTTAAGTTTGCAGAGTGAAAATAATTTGAAAACTATATATGAATGATAATACTTACAATTTTTAAAGAACCTACTCTTTGCCAGACACTACATTTGACACTGAATGTATATAAATATAAAATGTCTTAATTCTTATTATAGCCTCACAAGGTAAAAAATGTTGCCTTTTTTACAGATAAGAGAGCTCAGTGATATGAAAGGTGCTCAATATCTGGCACATAGAAGATGCTCAGTAAATGGTGAATATTCTTATGTGAATTTCATTATGTGTTTCCTATTTAAAACCTTCCTCTAGTGCCTGTCAAACTTTTTTTTTTTTTTTTTTTTTTTTTGAGATGGAGTCTCGCTCTGTCGCCCAGGCTGGAGTGCAGTGGCGCGATCTCTGCTCACTGCAAGCTCCGCCTCCCGGGTTTACGCTATTCTCCTGCCTCAGCCTCCCGAGTAGCTGGGACTACAGGCATCCACCACCTCGCCCGGCTAGTTTTTTGTATTTTTAGTAGAGATGAGGTTTCACTGGCCTATCAAACTTTTAATGTACACACCAGTCATCCAAGGACCTTGCCAAAAATGTAGTTTCTTATTCAGTAGGTTTGCCCAGTGCTGCTTCTTGCTGGACCACACTTTGAGGCCCTCAGTGACTCCATAGTCTGTAATAGTAGTTCTATCATGGTGATTCTAGTTGTTCATTAGATTCTGATTCGTCTGGTCTGCTTTGGGATCCAGGCTTTTTTGTTGTTGGGGCAGGGTGGGAGTTCCAGAAGCTGTTCAAGCTCTTTTTAAAGCAGTGAACTCCTTTTATTCAAAGAGTATTTAAAGAAATTATGTACTGACAATGTACACAAACACAGTGGAGTTTGTCTTGTTGAATCTCAGCTGGGGCGGGAGCAGCGAACTGAATGACCCCAAAAGACCTCAGTGGAGCCGTGCAGCTCCTAAGAGCAACAGATTTGAATATCACAGTTCTCCGGAGTACTCTTCCAATTCCTTGTTATGTCATGTAAGGCCCTACCCTATCTAACCTCAGCCATCCTGGTATATTTGCTGTTCTTCCAACAGGCAACCCACTTTCTTCTCCCTGCCTTTTTCCATGAAGTGCCCTTAGTCTGTTATGCTTTATCTCCCTGTACCAGTTAAAATCCACTTCACCTTTCCAGCCCAGCTTAATTGCTTAATTGCCACCCCTTTTATGAAGCCTTTCCCTGGAGGAGATGCAGTTCATGTCAGAACCTCCTGTGGGACTTGTTCAAATCATATACTCATCCTGAGAGAACCCAATGTTTCTTTTTCTCAGGTCACTGCTGAAATGAAACATGGTACTACTGTGGTATAAGACAGGGTGAAGAAGCTCACCTACCAGGAAATGGAAACTTTTTTTTTTTGCAGGGTTCCCATAGCATCTTGATTATGAATCCTGTGGAACAAATATGTCTTACCTTCTCTCTTCTTGCCCAGACAGGAAGCCCTTTGGGAATCAAGAATGTTCTTTATCTTGCCTAGATCACAGTACCGTGCCCTACACATAATGAGCACTGACACAAGATGTGTGTTTTACTCCATTTTCATACTGCTGTAAAGAAATACCCAAGACTGGGTAATTTATAAAGAAAAAGAGGTATAATGAACTCACAGTTTCACATGGCTAGAAGGCCTCACAATCATGGCAGGAGGTGAAGGGGGAGCAAAGGCAGGTCTTACATGGTGGCAGGCAAGAGAGTGTGTGCAGGAGAACTGCCCTTTATAAAACTTTCAGATCTCATGCGATTTATTCACTCTCAGGAGAACAGCATGGGAAAAACCCACCCCCGTGATTCAGTTACCTCCCACTGGGTCCCTCCATGACACATGGGGATTATGGGAACTACAATTGAAGAAGAAATTTGGGTGGGAACACAGTCAAGCCATATCAGTGGGTAACTACTGAAAATAAGTCTCAACACTGTATAGCTAGTATTTTAGTCCTGTGGGAGTCTTGATTTCCTGAAGTAATCATAGGAAAGTATTTAAGTGAGTCCACTTAACACTACTTTTTTTTTTTGAGATGGAGTCTCGCTCTGTGACCCAGGCTGGAGTGCAGTGGCATGATCTTGGCTCACTGCAGCCTCCTCATCCAGGGTTCAAGCCTCCCAAGTAATCTCAGCCTCCCAAGTACAGTAGCTGGGCGTGGTTACAGGTGCCTGCAACCACGCCCAGCTACTTTTTGTATTTTTAATAGAGACAGGGTTTCATTATGTTGGCCAGGCTGATCTCCAACTCCTAACCTCAAGTGATCCACCCACTTCATCCTCCCAAAGTGCTGGGATTACAGGCATGAGCCACATCTGGCCTCAACACTACTTCTTGTTGGCAATCAATCAATATCTTTTATTCTTGGATTATTATTTACAGAGCCTATTTTAACTATCTAGCACTTTTCTTCCTGAACAGAGCTGACACTTGGCCTTTCTTCCCCTAAACTTAAAAAAAAGAAAAAAAAGAAAAACAAAAACAAACCTCTTGTTTTTGTTGAAGTAGTAATGTGTGTATATCATGGAGGTGAGAGGATTAATTGTAAAGCCACTGTTTCAGAGTATGTGGGAACTTTGTCCTGGCTCTGCCTTCAGATGTTATAGAATGGATGATGCAAAACTGAAGGTATTCTTCACTGAATTATAAACCAAGAATGGTGGGATTTATCAGGTCATTTGTGCATTTTTTTCATGATCTCAGCATTTGGTGGGGAGAAGTATGGGGGACAGAGAGACGTTAGCATGCAAGATGTCATACAGCTGGTATAGAAGAGGGAAATTAGAGCTCTTAAAGAGAAATTCTTACTGTTTCCATGGTATAAGTGCAGAGGTCAAGGAAGAGGTGAGCCCTCCTAGTTTCTTGCTTTGCCTGGTAACAGTAGTGTCACGGGATCCTCAGGTGTCACTTCACCAGCTGGAAACCTGTGACTGGCAGCGCCTCTGCTTGAGTTTTGCTCATGCCCACTGGGTTTGTTCCACCCACTCGGCCCAGCAGGCTACACTCAGCTTGCACTACTGGCCTGGATCTTACACCTGCCAAGGGTGAGCCAGGCACAAAGTGGCGAGGGGTGTGTGAGTGAGCAATTGTGAGGTCTGGTCACTGCACACAGCCAGGTACACCAGCTCCTGTGGCAAGGCGGGCAGCTATGGGTGCCAGCTCTGTGCAAGGCTGTTGCTGTAACAGATGTACCACAAGAGGCTTCCACTGCAGGCACCCACATCCAGACAAGGGGAATGCAGTGGTACCTGAAAGCTCAGAGATGCCAGGAACTGCAGAGCCCCATAGAAGGTATTATAGTGTGTCACGGCTCTGGCTCAGGGAGCCCTGAGATCTGGGTTTCCAGGAGAGCTGCAGCTCTTCTTTCTCTTTGCCTGCAGCGTGGCAAATGGAGGAGAGCATGTTTTCACGGGGGCATGTTTCAGCTTGTTTGTACTACAGCTCTTTCAGTCCCACCATCCTGCTCCAGCCCACGGCTCCTGAGCTGACCTGGCCCTGCCACTGCAGTTTTCAAGTTCTTGTCCCACATCTGGGAAGAATGAGGTTATGCAGACAACTGGAGGGTGAGCAAGACAGAGAGAAGCTTTATTGAGTGACAGAACAGCTCTCAGGAGACCCAAAGTGGGTAACTCCTTTCAGCAGGCAGGTTGTACCAGTGAATGTCTGAGTCTGGCTGAGTCTGAGGTTTTTATGTGCTCAGAATGAAGGAAGTATGTGCTGATTGGTCCATGGTCGGGCCTAGAAAAAGCACCATTCGACTGGCCAAGAGGCATCAATGAAGTTCTCACTCTGGGTTGCATACTCCACCTTGGATTGGCAGCCCAGTCCCCAGAATTCAGGTGGTTCCTGGCTTGAAGGTGGGATTTCACCGGGACCTACCACCTCCCACATAGGTACCTGTCTGCCTCCCACCACCATCAACATGCTGTCTGTGGTACCCAGGCTGTCTATGCTGAGGGGTGCCTACAGGCCCATGCTGAGTTTCCCTCAACACCCCCGGCCTCCCTCCCTGAGCTCATCAGCACCCAAAGCTTCAGAGGGGGCCAAAGTGGTGGGGGTGGGGGGCTGGCATGTCAGCACCAGCCCAAGTGTGTGCACACCCAACCAGGTTGCAACAGTGCCCAGGCTCAGCTATAACTTTGCTCTGCACTGGAGCAGGTGCTGGGACCAGGAATAGGCCAGGGAATGGGAGCAGGCACTTACGAGCCTGCAGGGGCAGGGGGCTTTCCAGGTCCTAAGAGCACAGGAATGCCCAGGTCAGAACCACTGCTGGGCAGCTGCAGCTGCGCCTAGAAGTGCAGGCCCCCACCCTGCCAACTCGGTAGGGTCTGGGGATTCCACTGGGATCACCTGTTCCCTGCCCCTGCCAGCTTCACAGAGCGCACAGCCCCAGACATGCCTCCGCCACTATGGCCAGTGTCCCCACAGTGGCCAATCCAGATGCGCTACCACCACCATCAATAGCATAAACTTACATAGCCCTTACTATGAGCCAGGCACTGTTCTAGGCACTTTACATATATTCATTTGATGCTCACATCAACTTTCTGAAGTAGCTACTTTTTCAGAGATGGACAACTGTAACATCAAGAGATTAAGTAACTTGTTCTGAGTTACAAGGTAAGTGGCAGTGCAGGCTTTGGACCCTTCATCTCTGGATCTGAAGCGTACTTTCTTTACCACTATGTTATGGTAATAGATTCATGTTCTACGTTAGATATTTCTTTATTATTCTTCAACAAGCATTTATTAAGTGTCTCTGTGTATAGGTCACTTTTGCTGTTAGTCTTCTGGTTGAGTTGTCTTCCACTTCCTCTGCTTTGATAACGTTGGCTTCCAAACAGCATGGTAGAAGAGGACAGTGATGATGGGTCTTGGAGCTAGATGATTGTGTAAGGAATTAAAAAAAAAATGCAGATAGTGGGATATCACAGCCAACCTTTTTAGGAATAAACTAAACAACTGTATGAAGAAATTGTTTATTATTTTCATAGATAGCCAAGAAACAAAAGATGTTCTCAGCCAAAGAAAAGTGTATTGAGTGTCTTGTAGGTATTTAACCCACTTTAGAAACAATTTGTCTTGATAATAACTATACAAATTACATTTCTTTTTTTTTAAATTAGACCTTTAAGTTCTGGGGTACATGTGCAGAACATGCAGTTTTGTTACATAGGTATACACGGGCCATGATGGTTTGCTGCACTCATCAACCCGTCACCTACGTTAGGTATTTCTCCAAATGTTATCCCTCCGCTAGCGCCCCCACCCCCCGACAGGCCCCGGTGTGTGATGTTCTCCTCCCTCTGTCCATGTGTTCTCATTGTTCAACTCCCACTTGAGTGAGAACACAAATTACATACCTTAACTAATCTGTCTGAGATAGTTAACTGTCCCTCCGATCTGCCCCATCTTAAAAATGAAATTTTTACTGTGATTACTTTTGTAAATATTAGAAAGTAATAATTATGCAATTAGAATGATACCAGGGAGCTTTACATTCCGCCATGTATGAGTAGTAACATTTTTGAGAATTGAAAATTTTTGAGAAGGGATTTGGCTTCCTGAAAACTGTGTAGGTACAGCAGTGGTTTGCATTCTTGTCAAAAGCTTGTTTATACTGCAGATAAGATGGGTAGATACATTAAAACTCCACAGCTTCCCTCTCTAACAGGTGGGAGGTGGGGGTGGAATTAATTTAAGAAATACTCTTTGCTACATTGGCTAGCTCACAGGCCCAAGTGTTCTTACAGTACAGATAAGAGAGGCTATTTCTGGAAACCCTGAGTATCTTGAGGCCTTTCATTACATATTTGAAACATGCCCAGGAAGAAAAGGTTGAAAAATACACTCCGATGCGCAACTTAATCTCTGGTGTCCGTCAAGCAGGGTAGTTTATCATAATGGTTACCTTTCTGGTTTTTTTCTTCAGTCTTCGTATCTAATTGGCAGGAGTAGTGACAGGGTAAGAGTCTTCACTTTAGAATTAGAGCAGTGGTCCCCCACCTTTTTGGCACCATGAACCAGTTTCATAGAAGACAATTTTTCAACAGATGGCGTGGGTCGGGGGATGGTTTTGGGATGATTCAAGCACGTTACATTTATTATGCACTTTATTTCTATTATTACATTGTAATACATAATGAAATAATTATGTAACTCACCATCATGTAGAATCAGTGGGAGACCTGAGCTTGTTTTTCTACATCTAGACGGTCCCATCTGAGGGTGATGGGAGACAGTAACAGATCGTTAGGTACTAGATTCTCATAAGGAGCGCACAACCTAGATCCTCGCATGCACACTTCACAGTAGGGTTTGCGTTCCTATGAGAATCTAATGCCACCAGTGATCTGACAGGAAGAGGACATTAGCATGCAAGATGTCATACAACTGATATAGAAAAGGGAAATTAGAGCCCTTAAAGAGAAACTTACTGTTGCCATGGTATAAGTGCAGAGGTCAAGGAAGAGGTGAGCCCTACTAGTTTCTTGCTTTGCCTTGTAACAACAACAGTGTCACGGGATAATGCGAGTAATATGAACAATGGGGAGCGCCTGTAAGTACACATGAAGCTTTGCTCACTCACCTGCTGCTTACCTCCTGCTGTGTGGCCTGCTTCCTAACAGGCCACGGACTGGTACTGGGAGTTGGGGAACCCTGGATTAGAGGGTTCAGGTTTTCTTCTCTGGGTGTGACCTTGAGCAAAGCACTTCACTTTTCTGACCCTTAATATTATTGCCTTTGAAGTGAAGGCTTTCAGTGGAAGCATTCAGCAGAGAAGGAGCCTTTTCATTTTTCCTAAGTATTCCTTTCTTTCCCCTTCCCCCATATACATGCTGAGAATCACTGCTGAAGTGAGCCATTTTTACTGCAAGGAGAGAAAGGTATAGTGGAAAAGGGGAAAAAAGGTTGAGAACAACACAGCTCATTTCTAGAGTCGTTTCAGCTAATTAAAGGATTGCAGATTTTGTAATTCAGTATTTTAATTCTGATTGATTTTATGCCTAATTGTCCAACTGAATGGATTTCTATTCCAGTTCTAATGCTTGCTTGCTTCTGTGTTATAAAAAAAAGTTGAAATCTAGATGGTTTCCAAAGTCTTTATAATCATAACCTATTTCTAACAACCCATGTATATACAGGTTGAACATCCAAAATTTGAAAATTTTAAATCTGGAAAACTTTTGGTCCCAAGCATTTCAATAAGAGATACTCAACGTGTAAAAAGTAAGACTTAGTTCTTGTTGATTCCATGGTTGATCTTTATGTTTACAAGTAAATACGTATTATAAAAGTGTAGCTTAAAAAGAAAAGGAAGATTATACAGTTTTTCCCTGTAGTCTTTCTTCCTTTTCCCAATTTCTCTACTTATCCCTGCTCACTACTTTATTCAGTTATGTGTCTTAAAATTTTAAGTCTGTTGGCATAGTTGTGTACTCATTGCGGTGTATCCACACATTGGGAAAATGAAATATACACACCGGTAACACAAAAAGAGGCAGGGAAGTCGAGGAGTGTCATGAACTTGCTGAAGAAGTCTTCCTTTCTCAGTGACTCATAGAAGGCTAGTTCACTCTCTAAGCTTGCTGGCTACTACTTTCCCTGGGAAAGGGAAGTATTATGATTATTAAGTAGTAGTTATTTTTTCATTTAAAATATTCTTTTTCTTCTATTTCTTCCTCTCTGCTAAGTTGTTGACAGTGATATAACAAAGGGTACAGAGTAGGTAACAATAGTGACTTTAAAATGATATTTGGTGAAAGATCACCAAAATCATTTTTTTCATCTTTACATCTCAAATCTGTAAAGTGTGATTGAGGGTAAACATCATTCCTGTTCATTAAGCACTCACTGACCAAAAAGTACAAAATAATTATTTTTCTTGGAATATTTCAGGAGAATTAGAACCAGATGTTTAAGGACTAGAAAGAAGCCTTATGGAGGATAAAATTAACAGTCCAGTTCTGCATGGAGTTCAGTGTATGAAATGGATCTTTTCTATCAGCCCTATTATATGCTAACTTCCTAAGATGTTTTGGTAGACTTTGGCAGTATTGGTTTTTAGAAAAAATTAATACAAATACAGGGAATCTCAGGGGTTTATGGAATACTAGTCTTCATTTGTCCTCCTCTCAGACACTACAGAACTGGCCTGTTTCTGAACACCCTCTGGGGGGCATAGGGAATGCCTTTTCACTGTCAGTATAGAGTTCTTTTTTTCCTATGATCCAGTTAATACTGTTTCTTAATATGTCTTTTTCCACCAAAATTAGAGGTCCTATGTATATGTTTTCATAACGTTTATATTTGCACAGAATGGAGAACCTAGTACAGCTTTTAGCAGATCGGAAAGGTTGCAGCTAAGTTATGGACTAGGGGTCAAATAGAATGGTCAGACCTACAGAACATCTTATGCAAAAGCCAGGAGACAAGAAAGAGCCCAGCTCTCTTGAAAGCTCTGCAGGTAGTTCCAGTATGATTGGAGTAATCGAGTTGAAGGGGAGCTTTGGGATGGCAAGGGGTGGGACCAGAAGTGTAAGCAGGAGCCAATTCTTTATGAAAGACCTTGTATGCTACAAAGAACTTTGGGCTTGATCATGAAGAACCTAGAGAAAGCAGGGAAGCAAAAGATCCTACTTAAAGGAGCTTCTGGAAATTACCCTATCTGCAGTTTGGTGAACAGATTGGAAGGAAGCAAAACTGGAGGCAGGGAAACCATGCAAGACGCTGGTGCCATAATCTAAATGAGAGCTGATGCGGCCAATAATCATAGTACAGAGAGAACACTGAAGTAAGATTCAACAGGATTTGGGGGACTTAGAGCAGAGGAGAAAAAAGAGGCATGGTCAAGGATGACTCTCAGATTTATGACCAGATTAGAGATGCTAACAGTTTGGTAGGTGATTGTCAAAGGTAGATAATGAGATACCCAGAATGAAGGTGAAAAGACTAGGTAGCTGACGGTAGAGCCCCTAAGTAGGCAGACATTGAAGAGGACAAACAAAATGGAGTAG
Organism: Chlorocebus sabaeus; assembly: GCF_047675955.1. Classification (NCBI taxonomy): domain Eukaryota; kingdom Metazoa; phylum Chordata; class Mammalia; order Primates; family Cercopithecidae; genus Chlorocebus; species Chlorocebus sabaeus. Next base: position 68,876,483 of record NC_132918.1, read on the forward strand.
AACCCTAAATTAGAGGGAGACTGCCACTAGAGAAACACCTTCTCTAGTGGTGTATGCCAAAATCTCAATATCCCTGCAGCTAGCTTCCAAAGGGGCTTTAGACATAGGTGCAGTATATAGTTTGAATGTGAACAATGTACTTTCCCACAGGAAGGATGAATTCAGTTACATGGACTCTGCTTATAAGGAAGGATTGCTAAAGCTTTTGAAAAATCCCCTCGTCATCTTCTCACTACCCCATCCCTAGTAATTTCAGGTCAGTTCCCTGGATTTACAAGGACTGAACACCTATTGTTCAGACAAGATGTTCCCTACCTGATCAGTCACACACATATTGTAAGATAATTTCACTGGGTTGTGGGATTAACAGACAGCAATTCTCACTTGCTGTGTAGTACGATTAGATTTTTTAAACACACAATTTAGGTATCCATTGCCGTTAAAACTTTATTTTCAGCTAGCTTATTCTATGAATATTAATTTTAAAAAGCCCATTCCCCTTTAATTTATTCGAGTTATGCCATCAATTATAATCCCTTCAATCAAGATTTAGACTTATAATATACATAGCTAATGTTTATTCAGCATTTGGTATGTTCAAGCAAGGTTCTAAGCACTTTTTTTGTAATAATATCATTAAACCTCCCAATAACCTCCCAGCTTCTTTGATTCATGAAGTAGAAATATACTGTGAGCTATGTATGTAATTTTAAATATCCTAGTAGTCACATTAAAAAGAGGAAAAAAGAAATAGGTGAATTTTATTTTAATACATTTTTAGCCCGCCATTTCAACCGGTAATTATTATTAACCTGTAATTATTAAATAGATAAAGAGTAATTATTAAAATTACTAATGAGATATTTTACTTTATTTTGAGGTACCATTATCTCATTTTACTTACGAAGGGATTGAGGCACAGAAAGGTTAAGTGAAAAGTGGTGGCAAGTCATACATATTCTTTCTACGGAGCCAGAATCCCAACATTGCCAAGGCATCCTTCCTCTTTACGTGTCCCAAAGTCAGTGTTAAGTGAAAAAGCAGTAGACAGAGCCAAAAACTCTTGGTCTTAGAATCACAGATGTGGCACAGCAGATTGAAAAGTATTCAGTATATTAAAAGCATCTTATGATCTTAAGTAAAGACAGTGAGAGCCTAATTATTTTCATGACTTTTATTGCATGTAATATTTCAGCTGTACATAGGGGCTCATCCACTGTAGGCTGCAGCATGGGAAGCTGAACGTGGTTTGATTCCGTTGCAGAATTTCTCCTGAAGCAGCAACCTTGGGCATTCAGCCAAATCGTAATTTTTCATTCTAAAAGATTTACCTCATTGTGTTTTTATTTTGAAATTTAACTATGAAAGCTTTAGGTTTTTTTCTTATTAAAAAAAAAATCTGAAAATAAAACAGTAAGGGAATTGATCATTTTCAGAATGTTGCAAGTGGGAAAACATTACTAAATAACCTAATACCTGAAAATCCTGATGTTAAATAAACATTCTATTCATTGATAATTTAAATTTCCTAAGAGTGGCAGCAGTGAATATACATGTTTTCTAAAGTTCTGCTATGTCTAAATATACATCATAAGATTAGTTTACAGAATCATTACTATTATTTTTTGATGTACACATCTTTGTAGCCTTGTTTTTCAGTTCTGAAACCATTCTTATAAATTTACAAAACAGCCTCTTTGAGTGTATTTTTGATCATCTACAACATGTAACAGCAACCACAACAGTAACTGACCTTTGGAGGGTTACTATTTTCCAAGTTGTGTGAGTACAATTCTACTAAAAATTTACAAGATTGGTACTATAATTATCTCATTTTGCAGTCGAGGAAACTAAGACATAGAAAAATTACACATTTACCCAGGTCCTACCAGGCTTTAAATGCCAAGGCTAGGATTCAGACAACTTAGTCTGACTCCAGAGCCTGTTTATGTTCTTCATCATTGCTCTGTACTGCAAGTGTCCTCCGGCACCAAATTTTATTTGATCAGCTTGAGAGATAAGTGATCATTAAAAGTAAAAAACAGTTTACTGACTTTTTTTTTTTTTTTTTTGAGACAGAGTCTCGCACTGTTGCCTAGGCTGGAGTGCAGTGGCTGGATCTGAGCTCACTGCAAGTTCCGCCTCCCGGGTTCATGCCATTCTCCTGCCTTAGCCTCCCGAGTAGCTGGGACTACAGGCGCCGCCACCACACCCTGCTAGTTTATTTTTTGTATTTTTTTTAGTAGAGACGGGGTTTCACCGTGTTAGCCAGGATGGTCTCGATCTCCTGACCTCATGATCCGCCCGTTTCGGCCTCCCAAAGTGCTGGGATTACAGGCTTGTGCCACCGCGCCCAGCCCAGTCTACAGATTTCTTTCTCAATTCTTGATTCATGATTTAGAAATATGATGTGAGCCATGTATGTAATTTTAAATTTCCTGATAGCCACTCTAAAGGAAAAAGCAATAGGCGAAGCATATTTTAATAAATTTTTACACCGGTACATTCCAAGTATTATACCATTTCAACATGTAGTTGTTCGTTAATTATTAAATTAACAGGTAAATAGTAATTAAAATTATTAATGAGCTATTTTACTTTCTTTTGCATTAAGTCTTCAAACTTTGGTGTATATTTTACACATACAGAAAGCACATTTCAATTTGCCTAGCCACATTTCAAGTGCTTAATAGCCACATGGCTACCATATTATACAGCAAAGTTTTGGATGTTGGGTTCTCAACTGGTACGTATCCAAATAGGAGTGGGGCAGAGGGCTGTGCAGTTGAAGAACCACTGCTGTAAGCTTTGGGATTTCAAGTGATACATTTCTAAAATGTTAGAAGATTTCTAAAATGTTAAAATTTTTATATGAGGGAAATAGTTGTATGTGCATTTTTTTTTTTTTTTTTTTTTTTAGAGTCTTACTCTGCCACCCAGGCTGGAGTGCAGTGGCGTGATCTTGGCTCATTGCAACCTCCACCTCCTAGGTTCAAGCAATTCTCCTGCCTCAGATAGTATCCCATCTCCTATCTCCTGGGATAGGAGTATCCCAGATACTCCTCCCAAGTAGCTGGGATTACAGGCGCCCACCACCACACCTGGCAAATTTTTGTATTTTATTAATAGAGATGGGGTTTCACCAGGTTGGCCAGGCTGGTCTGGAACTCCTGGCCTCAAATGATCCGCCTGCCTCGGCCTCCGAAAGTGCTGTGATTGCAGGCTAGTTTTATATGCATTTTAGAAGACCAGTCTGTTATCAAGATAGTTTGTTGCTACTGGCTAAGATTTCTTAAAGAGGCACACTTTGACAACATAAACCAATTCAGAGTGATAATATTAGCTGGGTTATTTTAGCCCACTGTTAATAACTACATAGACAGCTGACTAACTTCAAAGAACCAATAAAACTTGGAGTTCTGACTGAGAGCCAAATAAAACTTGGAATGGGCAAAAATTGGGTTTATATTATCTGCAGACATTGCCCTTCTTGGTGGGATACTGCTGTCTTCTACTTCGGAGTCCCTTCCTCAGCCGCACTATTTGGTAGCGACTCCTTATTTAGCCTGTATCTTATAATTTACTGTGGTTACCATCCTTGGGAGGCTATTTTAAGATTTCTTACAGTGACTCAGAGAAATTATAGCTTGGGATTTGCTAGATGTGTTTGTGTATGTTATTTCATAGCTATATACACTCACCTGTGTGTATTTTTTAACTGAATGTATTAATCTACCTTGAAGTAATGTTGTAACCATAAACCTGTAATTTTCTCTACGTTTAAGATCTTCCTTCTGATAAGGTTATCTATTCATATTGGATTTAATTATAGCTCAAGGCATAACCATGTGTATTATTCCTCTGAGTGAGTGAGCCTGTCTGGCAACAAGAGGCTGTTGTTGCCAAAGCTTTATTGTCATCTGGGCTGAATATACTCCATCTGTGCCTCATTGCCAGCCTCAGGAGAAGGAGGTAACGGGGCAATGGGGGAGGAATGCTGTACTGTAGTCCCTTACACCACTGCTTCTCAATATATTCCAGCCCTTTGCAATGAACTAGGATAACTGTGATTTTATTGACTTCATCTTTTTTTAAACAAGAGAAATCAAACACTAGAAATAAAATTTAACTCTGCTTCATTTCCCATCTCTACATCTATTTCCTCCCATCTCCCAACTCCCCTTCATCCCTTGTTGTTCTCATAACCACTATCATGAATTTAGGTTTATCTTTCCAGATAATTTCTTAAAAGACTTGGACATAGATATGTATCCATAAATAATATAAAATATTCATACCATAGGACCTGTAAATTCATACAGTAGGATCTTATAAATTAAAAAAGTAGGATCGTTTTTTAATTTATACAGTAGGATCACACTGTACATATGCAACATGTTGCTTTTCTTACCATATTGGTAGATTGACATAATTTTTCTTAATGTAAGAATTTGGTACATATGTAATAATGTATCTAACACATGGCAGATTAGAAAACCTAGTAATAAAACAGAAAGCACCTGAGTCCACTGCACACACTGAGAAGTAAAACATACCCAGAACCATTGAAGCTCCAGTGTGCTGCTTCTCTAACCTCTGTTCCCACCCAGGAAACCACTCTTCTGAACTTTCTTCTTACTCCTTTTCTTTTCTTACCTCATATTTCTATGTCCCTCAATAGTATATATCCTTGTTTGCTTGTTTTTAAGCTTTGTAGAAATAGTATCATACTGTATATATTCTTTTTAGTCTTAATTTTTTATTCAATATATTTTTAAGATTCATTCATGTTAATCTGTATATTTTCACTGCTGTATAGTATTCCTACCCATTTTTCTGTCAGTAGCCATTTGTGTTGTCTCCAATTTTGCTATTATAAATAGTGCTTCTGTAAACATTCTCAGTGTCTTCTGGTGATACACACATGTAAAAGTTTCTCTGTAGTATATACCTGGGAGTATAATTGCTATGTTGTAAAATATGTGTACAGTTGACCCTTGAACAACTCAGGGGTTAGAGGTACCAACCCCCCATGCCATCAAAAATTCACATATAACTTCTGACTTTCTCCAAATTTAACTACTAATAATACCCTACTGTTGACAAGAAGCCTTACTCATAACGTAAACCTTTCAGTTAGCACATGTTTTGCATGTTATATGTATATATGCTGTATTCTTACAATAAAGTAAACTAGAAAAGAGAAAATATTAAGAAAGTCATAAGGAAGAGAAAATGCATTTACAGTACTGTACTGTGTTTATTGTTACCCTAAGTTTATATCATCTGTTTACAAGATGAAATGGCAGCTAACCACAACTGTAGACCTCAATCTACAGTGTATGTCAAGTAATTCAACTTTTTCTTGTAATGGCATGACTTTTCTCTGCTTGTTGGGAGCACTTCCAGAATCACTAGTGGCCCTTCGTATGGATCCCATGGTGTTATTTAAGGTTTACGGTATTGCACAAACACAATGAAAAATAGGCGAGAACTGAGAGAGATCAGCTTTTACCGCAGTATGCAATTTGCTGGAGAGATGAACTGCTCATGCAGAGATGATTTTTGTCACATGGCGTTTTAGGCATTTTAGGCAGCTATTGGCAATAGCTGAGTTCATTGCAATAGCAACAGGAGGTGGCTACAAGATTATTACAGTAGTACAGTGTGTACCACAGTTACTTTTATGCATTTTATTGTGATTTAATACTCTCTGTGTTTGCTTACATTTCTTTTAAATGCACATGGCGTCATGTATGGTTTGTGTGTATAATTTTAACTTTTCCATAAGAGATTGGTATATATTTTCTGGTAGTAAATGAGAAAAACTAATACCTTTGTATATTTTGTGCACTCATGACATTCCTAACTTTCTCTTAATTTTTCAGTATTTCTAGGCTAGTGCTTTGTCAGCGAATTTTTTCAAATTGTCACGAATCTCAAATTTTTCTAGTGTATTTTCTTGAAATTTGCTTCATCTAAGTTGACCCACGCAATGCAGACCTGTTGTTTAGGGGTCAACTATATATTCAACTTAACTAGATGAGCCTATGTTCTTATCCAGAGTGATTACTCATACTCATCAGCAGTACATAGCAGTTCTGGTTTTTCCACATCCTCATCAACACGTGGTTTTATCTGGCATTTATTTTTGCCTTTGCATTTTGTAAAATAATATTACTGAATTGTGATTTTCAGTTTCATTTCCCCGATTTTGATGATATTGAGCATTTTTCATATGATTATTGGCCATTTGTGTTTCCCTTTTTTTGGAAATATTTATGTATTTTTTAATAGAGTTAGTCTTTTTTTAGTTGATTCTTAGGAACTTGTATATTCTCAACACTAGCATTTGGTCACTTTTATATGATCCAAATATCTTTTCTCAGTTTATGGCTTGCCTTGTCACTCTCTTCAGTCAAACTCTAAAATTTTGACTTTTGCATTTAAATATTTAATCCATCTGCAACAGAGTTTGTTTATTTACTGAGGGTAAAAATCCAGTTTCTCTGATTTTCAAATATAAAAACTTTTCCTAGTCCCATCAGTTGACATAAATCAGGTTTTCTTATGTGTGTGGAAAAGTTTAAGGAATTTCTTTGAGCTTCCAAAAAAAGTTGTAAATCAGCTTGTCGAATTTTGGTTTTAAAAAGCAGTTGGACTTTTTAATTGGAATTGTGATTAATCAATTTGGGGAAATTGACATCTGATATCAGGTCTCCCTACCCATAAACTTGGTATCTCTCTCCATTTATTTAACTCTTATGAGTATTTTTCAGTAAGTTTTATATAATTTTCTCCATAAAGATCTTACACATCTTTTATGACTTTATTCATAGCTTCCTTACAAGACCTATTGCAACTCATTTAAAAATACATTTTCTAGGAGCCAGGTGTGGTCCAGTGATGCGTGCCCGTAAACCCAGCTACTTGAGAGGCTGAGACCAAAGAATGACTTGAGCCCAGGAGTCCAAGACTAGCCTGGGCAACATAGTGAGACCCTGTCTCAAAAAAAAAAAATGCATTTTCTGGTGGTGTATTGAAATGAAGTTGATATTTGGATATTGAACTTATATCTAGCAATTTCGCTAAACTCTTTTTATTAAGTTTAATAGATTGTGTATATATACATATATATAGTATTTAGGTTCACAGGGAAAAAAGCCCATACAAATATATATATATATATTTGTAGTATTTAGGTTCACGGGGAAAAAAGCCCATATATATATACTACAAATACTATTTTATTTCTTCTATCTCAATCCATATACCTTTTATTTTTCCTTCTGATTTTCATACTTTGATAAATATGATCTCTAGTACAGTACTGATTAGAAGTGGGGATAACAGCCATTCTTGTCTTATTCATCAATTTAAAGGGAGTGTTTTTAATATTTTACCATTGAATATAGTAGTTGATGTGAGGTTTTTGATAGATGTCTTTTATCAGGTTAAAGAAATTTCCTTCTATTCCACTTTTGCTAAGTTTATGGAGTTTTTTAAATTACGAATGGCTGTTTGTGATAAAATGGCTGCTTAGTAATGAGTTTTTTGTAGATATAAACTCATTTCAAAATAAGAGGGAAAAGAAGCTGAATCTTTATTGGCAACAAAATCTTTCCCAAGCCTCTTAATAGGGTTGCCTACTTTGTTATAGGGTGTGAGGAGAATTTCTAGTATTCTGTTATTATTACATGTAGGTAATAGCTTGATGAAACAAAAAGAACACTGGAAAGCTAAATCCTAATCTCATTTTGCCCTTCTTTTCACCTGAGAGAACTAATACAATTCACTTGACTCATGTGGGCCATATTGTTTTCAGCAAAATTCTCTGAAACTCAGGGACATGTGTACTGCTAGTAGTCATGTGGCTTCTTCATTTGCTTTGTTATTAATCCATCATCATCCAACATACTGACTTAGGAGGCACTAAGGACAAGGTACAATCTGTTCCTCAAGCACATTCTAGGGAGGGTGGAAAGAAGCAGTAGTTACAAAACACAGTTATAAAACAAAATGATACATCTTACCATCTACAGACATTGCTCATGATGTGTGGGTCAGGAAGTCCTTTGGGTGGGAAGAAAGAAAGGAAGATTCAGATGGGATATGATATTTGAGCAGAGACTTTGGATGATGAACATTGAACCTCCTTTGTGTTCTCAGTTGTTAGCAAAGGGATCAGACTAGTCATTCCCTAGAGGCCCTTCTAACTTTGAAATTTTGTCTCTGACATCACAAATAATTTCATGCTTTTATTAAACATTTGTGTTCCTGCCTCTGGCCTATGGTCCTTGGACTCTTGTTCCATAGGCTTAGGGTTGTGAATGACAAAAGAGGATCTTGGTGTTCTTTTATTAAGTAGTAACAATATGAATCTTAACAGAGAGTTAACTGATTAACTTTTTGTGTTTTTATGGAATTGCTCAATTGGTTATCATAAATAGATTTTGTTAAATTCCAGCCTTTATATAATTTCTAAGCACATTTCATTTGTATGTCTTATTTCAGTGCTGGACCCAAAGGAGACAACATTTATGAATGGAGGTCAACTATATTGGGACCCCCAGGATCTGTCTATGAAGGAGGGGTGTTCTTTCTTGACATTACCTTTTCACCAGACTATCCGTTTAAACCCCCTAAGGTCAGTATGAATTTTCATTGGTTTTTAGCAATATGGATTATATTTCTAGATACATATACTTAAATATACATGTCTAGGGATGCATGTCTGTTCTGTTGTCACAGACAGCTTCCCAGGATTGATAGTGTATAAAATGAAACAGTGTAAAAAAATTGTAGGTTATTTCTCCACCCCAACTTTTTACTGATTTCATTGTTTTTTCTCCTCCTTTTTCTCTTCATTATCTCCTTTCTTTGTTATACGTTTTAATGTAATATAAAACACCATGTTTTATGGGTGAAAATGGGGGCATAAGATTGGGCCAGGGTTAGTACCAGAGCCCAGAGAATCAGACATAGCCTGGAGCCAGAGCCCAAGCAAGCTAAGCGCAAGAATCAGGCTAAAGGAGGAGGAAGCCTTGCCAAGGCAAAGTTTATAGCACCAGCTATGGAGGTTTGAGTTTTAGTGCCTCTAGAGTTCAGCTGCTCACATGTAGTACACATGGACTAGTATGGAAAGTATGACCCACAGAGACGTAAAAAATCATGTTAAGAAAATTTAGTAAAGAAGTATTTATGATAGTTCATTAATGAAACTGATTAATTAATGAAAAGTCATTTATGTTCATATCTGATGTGCAAGAGTGCGGTGAAATCAGAACATGAAAGAACTCTCACTTATTTAAGCCAAGATTATATACTTTAGAAAGTCTTCACATTCCTTTCTACTGCCTATAAGTCAGATGTTTTTAAATCATGTCATCTCTATTAGCATTTGTTCTCCACTATGGCAAAGGAAATGACCCTGAGGACACTATGTTTTGGTTACCTAGAAAGAATTCTCATCTGGCCCTGACTTAACATCACAATGCACAGGGATAGAAGACTTGTTTGCATTGTGTAGGTTGGAGTAAACAATATAAGAAAACAAGAATAAGACTAGACCTTCACGATGACTTTCTATAATTCCCCTCCCTCTTCTTTTTTGCCCCTGCTCTTCCTTTCTTCCTTCCTTTCCATTGATGCTTAGATAGTGTTACCAAAGCAAAAAGTAGTAACTATAATTATCCTCAATGAGGAAACCAAGGACAGAGGAACTAAGTAACTTGTCCAGCATTATGCATCAAGCAAATTGTGGTATAAGGATTTGAATCTGGAAAGCCTGGCTCCAAAGCCCATACTTCTTCCTACATTACACAATACATTTTATTCAAGCTGTCAGGGCTGGTGGCACTGGTGACCACCAAGAGCTTGCATTTGGCAGATTTTCAGTGACAAAGCCATAGTAAATCTAATACTTATCTTCTCCCTCTACTGGATGGGACCCTTATACCTTTCTTTTCTACTTTAGACCAGCCCTTAAGTTACCTGGAGTATCTGTTGTACTACGAGGGATGTAAGGACCTTTCTTTCTCAGCCTCTACAGTAAAGGAAGCACAGAGTGAGGAAGGAGGAAGAAAACTCAGACCAGGATATTGCGCTGCTTGTAAATCTGATGTGATCTGTTCTTTGAGATTAGCAGTTTCAGAAAATGTGTGGGCTTATCCAATTTCTGAATGACAGAAATGTGTAGTTAAACAAAGCTCGAATAAGCTGGAGGGAAGAGAGTCAATCACATTCTTGACGTTCTTCACTGAGTCGAGCACTCTGCTGGGCATCCGCTCTGCCAACTCATTTCTTCTCCAGAATGCTCCAGTAAGACTAGGATGTTGCCCTGTCACAGAGGAGGAAACATAAATGAGACTTAAAGAAGTTTTCCAAGAATGTACAACCAGGAATCTACTGAAGTCTGACTCCAGGGGCTATGTACTTTCCACTGAATTATACACACTTGCCATGGAGAAGTTGACTGGTAAAAATAGGGCATGGGAGGAATGCTTTATCTGTCCTCAAATGTTTCAGGGACTATGGTGTGGGTAGGGGTTGGACTTTATCCAGGATGGTTGGATGGGACAAAAATAGAAGCAGGAGGGTGTCAGTTACAGGGAAGTAGATTTCATTTTTTTCTGAGGGAAATCTGACCCACAGTTGGACAGTCAACTTGTGTGTGACTCTACTTCTGAGACACCATACTTCCCTTTACTAGGAGTGTTCAAGAAAAAACTAAGTTACTACCTGTCAAGAATCTTACCAGAAAATAATTGAATCCCTCCACGTAATGAGTTGGACCAGACAATCTCTAAGGAGAAAAAAAAATCAAACTTTGGTACCTAGAAACACAGTTCAAATGCACATTTGATAGATATCTGTGGAAAGTTTTTAAAAGCAAATTATCACCTCCTAATATGTCAGTTTTAGAAATCAGATTTTGTAGATAGGTGTGTTACTCAAGGGAGAAAAAACTTGGGGTGTAGTGAAGGCTATTAAGTAAAACAAATACTTTTATTATTAATAGTTTTGATGTAACATCTCCATGCCTTTCTAGTGTCCCGTTAGTTTAAATAGTACATGTTTCAAGTTGTCTTGGGTTTTTTTCTCTGCTACTTGGTATTTTTCTCTCCTTTGCTCTTTTTTTTTTTTTTTTTTTTTTTTCCCCCACGTTAGCCATGCATTTTGATTCCTGCAGCATTTCCCAATACTCTGAAGAATGAACCAGGGAAGCAGTAGTTGTCAGGGGAAATTACTTATAAGAGCAGAGGCTTATCAAAACATCGGATGGGCTAGCTGATGGGCTAGCTGATGGTTATTTGTGTGGATATACATACCATAAAATTAGTCCGTAGCATGATTGGGTTCATGAGATTATTTTTTCCAAATTCTCATAAATAGAACCTTTTATGAGTACTTCTAAACACTGTAGAGCTCCAGTGTAGCTTTTAAAGGTCAGAGGAGCGATTTGAGATGCCCCTTCTTGTTGCAGGAACTTTTTCACAGTAGGGCTTGATCAGGTTGAACACCCTATATTCCACTGCCCAATTGTTAAAGATCAGAGATGAGCTCTTTTAGTAATTTCTTCCAGAATTTGCCAAATTCTAATAAGGCAAGCCAAACAATTACTACCTGAGTACATAACGTTCATTAAACTTAGTGTTCTAGTTTTAAATAGGTTGACTACTAGTACTTTTCAAATGCTGTATTTCAGTACAATTTTTAGGACATTGAATTTCTTATATGTTTATGCCTTTTACTTAACCTATAGCACAATTTTACTATTTCAAAGTATGTAAGGCATTTTACATGGTATCTTTTCTTGTGTGACATTGTCCATTGCATCTGTTGTCAGGTCTTCAATTGAGTACTTAACCTCCAATTATAATATGATTTCTCTGAGAAAATACCTGTTTAATAGAACTCCATCTAGGAATACTACATTATGGTCAAAAAGAAAAGTGTAATGAACTGCTAGTGTGTATAAAAGCTTTTTACACCTATTTATTTTTCAGTGTAGACGTATGTTTTAATGTTTTAATTCAAATATCTGTTTTCAAGGTAGAAGTTGCTTTGTTTGTTTGTTTGTTTGTTTTTTGAGAAACAGTTCACTCTTTTGCCCAGGCTGGAGTGAAGTGGCACGATCTCAGCTCACTGCAACCTCCGCCCCCTGGATTCAAGTGATTTTCCTGCCTCAGCCTCCCGAGTAGCTGGGATTACGGCGCCTGCCACCACACTCGGCCTATTTTTTGTATTTTTAGTAGAGACAGGGTTTTGCCATGTTGGCCAGGCTAGTCTCGAACTCCTGACGACCTCAGGTGATCCACCCACTTCAGCCTCCCAAAGTGCTAGGATTACAACCCTGAGCCACCATGCCCGACCAGAAGTTACTTTGTGTTTTGTTGGGGATTAGCTTTTAGATTCATAGATAATTAGTTTTTAAATTTATAGGTAATTACTCCTCAGCCAGGTGCAGTTGCTCACTCTGGTAATCCCAGCACTTTGGGAGGCTGAGACGGGAGGATCACTTGAGATCAGGAGTTCGAGACCAGCCTGGCCAGTGTGGCAAAATCCCATCTCTACTAAAAATATAAAAATTATCTGGGCATGGTGACTCACACCTGTAGTTCCAGCTTCTCAGGAGGCTGAGGCATGAGAAGTACTGCCCAGGAGGCAGAGGCTGCAGCGAGCTGAGATCATGCCATTGCACTCCAGCCTGGGGAACAGAGCAAGACTCTGTCTCAAATAAATAAATAAATACATAAATAAATAAATAAATAAAATTACTCCTCAAAGTGCTCAAAATCTGTACTTTATTTTAAAAGTTTAATATGTAAGTATTTTAGTGTTATTCATTTTGCAGCCTACATATTTGTTATAGAATTTAAAAACTATTGCAGATAAGCAAAAGGGAAAAAAATTACCTGTAATCTCCCCCAAACTGATTATTCATGCCTTTTAGGTATATCTGTTTTAAGACTTTTGTTGCCTTCATTTGTATCATATACATATAAATATGTACACATACAGGCCTGTACATATATATATACATAAACACACATACACCTTTTTACAAAAATTGAGCCATACTCCCAATGGCTTCATGTTTACTTTTTTATCTAATGTTATATTTTCATCCAGTGCCATATATTATATATTTCCAGTAAACATTTAATTGTGTTACAGTTATAAAGGCTACCTAGTGTTCCGTTGTATAAATATGCCAAAATTTAATCACTTTCATGTGGCTGGACATTTAGGTTCTTCTCATTGCTTCTGTTATAATCAGTGATGTGATGAACATTCTTAAAATTACATATTTTTTATACTTTTATGATTATTTTCTCAGGTTAAATTTGTTGATGTAGAATTTCTAGGTAAAGAGTTTGCACATATTTATAGAGTTTTTGGTAAAGATTGACAAATTGTGCTTCAGAAAAATTGTATCAGTTTACATTGTGACCATCAACGTGACAGTGTAGAACTTCCCTACACTCCCCTCAGCTTTGAGTATTTTAGGTCTTTTTTACTGACAGTAGATGAAAAGTGGTATCTTATGGTTACATTAATTTACATTTATTTGACTACCTGTGAAATGTATGACAGTTTTCATGTATACTGTTGTCCTATCTCATTATTTCTTTTCGTGAATAATATAAAAAACATTTTATCTTAGAAGTCTTACATCAACAAAATTAACAAGGATGCTTGAAGAATTCAGAAACTAAAGGAATATATTATGTTGGGTTTTTTTTCCTACCAAAAACACTTTGAAAATATTGTGACACTCTGTGTCTAATGTTTCTGTTTCAGACATTCTTTCTTTTTTTCTTTTTCTTTTTTTTTTTTTTTTTGAGATAGGGTCTCACTCTGTGGCCCAGGCTAGAGTGCAGTGACGTGATCATGGCTTACTGCAACCTCCACCCAGTCTCAAGTGATCCTCTCATGTCAGCCTCCCAAGAGGCTGGGACTACAACCACACACCACCACACCTGGCTAATTTTTTTTTTTCTTTTTTCTGGCAGAGAGAGGGTTTTGCCATGTTGCCCAGGCTGGTCTTGAACTCCGGGGCTCAGGCAATCTGCCCACTTTGGCCTCCCAAAGTGCTGGGATTACAGGCGTGAGCCACCACCCTTGGCCTGTCTTAGAAATTCTAGTGACTTACATCCTCACTCAGGACTCATGTTAGGTAACAGGTCAGATATTTGTTTTTTCAGTAGAAATGCATAGAGGTAACACATTTTTAATTTGGCTTTTTCTGTCTCACTGTGGGTCTGTACATGACATAAAAAATAAGTGTTCATTCTAAATAGATTTGGAATTAGGTAGGTGAGAGAGTCATGCATGTTTGTTTTTTATTTTCAGTGTTTCAGGCCACTTATGCACAGGTTAGACATGCTGTGTCCATGTTCCTTGGAAACATTGTTTTCTTTGGTAATGGCAAGAAGATAGTATCTGCTGGTGATAAAATTTGTGCCTCAGGTGTTTTATAAAACAAGACAAAAAATTACATCAATAAAGTGTAAGTGAAATTAAGAATGATATTCAAAATCTTTTTAAATATAATTTGTTCTTTCACTACAAATTTTAGCAAGTACATTTTAAAGTCCTAGAGATCAACTCAGAGCATATCAGTTTATGGGTTTGTTTGTTATTTTTTATAAAGTCTAACTATGGGTTGCTTACTAATGTCAGCTAATGTGGAAGGCCTTAACTGCTTTTGGAGAGTGAAATAGATAGGGTCTTCAAGTTTTTGAAATCTTTATTTTTCTCATGGCTACTCATAAATAAGGTAGCTAATTAGTTACTATAAGAAACAGTGATATTCAGCATTTGAAAGCCAGAGAGAGATCTGTAACTGAAGTTCAACAATGAGTTCCACAACTGTACCCTTACTAGATTATTATTACGCACTTGTTTTTATTGTTGCTGCCACTGCTCAAAGAAGAAAGTTGAATGTGTTTCCCAGAATTTTCAGAAAGAGCAGTGATTTATGTGTGTAAACCCAGCTACCCACTCATTTACTCTGGCCTTGGTTAGAGAACATGCAGTTGTCATGGAGTAACATGAATTGACTTGTTTTTAACCTGAGTTCATGCATTCATATAAAGCTTGGCCATGGATCAAGTTATTTCTTACATTTTGAATTGCCTATTTGACATCTCTAGTTGAACATCCAGTAGTCATCTCAAACCTAACAAATCCAAAGCCCAATTACTGATTACCCTGTTCCACATCAGCCAGACCAGCTTCTCGAGTCTTCCGCATGTCAATGAATGTCAGCTCTATTTTTTCAGGTGCTGAAACTAAAAACCTTACAGTCATTCTTGACTCCTTTCACACAGCTAGCCAGACCCAGTCCCACTGGCTCAATCTTGAAAGTAAATCTAGAATCTAAACATTTCTCACCACCTTTCCCTAGAAACTCTGTGGCCCAAACCACCATCAACTGTTCTCCTCCCTCAGATTACTGTGGAAATCTCATATGTGGTCTTCCTGGTTCCACCCCTTGTCCCTCCTACAGTACATCCCATATGCTGAAAGATTCCTCTTTTTTTTTTGGCTGGAATGTAGTGGTGTGATCTCAGCTCACTGCAGCTTCCACTTATCAGGCTCAAGCAATCTTCCTACCTCAGCCTCCCAAATGGCTGGGACCACAGGCATTTGCCACTATGCCCAGCTACTTTTTGTATTTTTGGTAGAGATGGGGTTTCGCCATGTTGCTTAGGCTGGTCTCAAACTCCTGAGCTCAAGCAATCCGCCCGTCTCAGCGTTCCAAAGTGCTGGGATTACAGGCATGAGCCACCACGCACAGCCTAAAGCTTCCTTCTATAGTGTGTCAGATTATGTAAATTATTTGCTTAAACCCTTCAGTGATTCCCAGCTCCTGAATAAAAGCCTGTAAAACCATATAGAACCACCCCGTTTACAGAATAGTTTTCAAAGTTGCCAACCATCAATTTTTACTCAAATATTCAAAGCCTACTTCTTCACAAGCCTTTCCATTTGTTCTTCCTTCTGCCTGCATTTGTATGCCACCCAGAAATTCACATGACTCACTTCATTTCTCACTTGATGTGTCTGCTCAAATGTCACCTTTTCAGAGAGGCTCTTGGATGACAAATTCCAACCTCCTAGGTTCCCTATAAACTTCTTCACAACCACTGCTATACTTGATTTTTTGCTATAGCACATCTCCTTCTTAGTGTTATATATTTGTTTATTTGTTTATTATGTTTCCCTTTCCCCAATTAGCATGTAAGCTCAATGAGCACAGAAACTTTGTCTGTTTTGATGTCACTACTTTAATCTCAGCCATGTAGAACAATACCTGCTGATTCAGTAGGCAGTCAGTAAAAATTTGTTGAATTAGTTAAATGCATGCAAGTGTACCATAAGTAAATGTTTATTACCCCCCCACTTCATGGATCCGAAAACAGAGCTCCATGGAGGTTAAGCTGCACACAGGCCACACAGAAAGTAGGTAGCAGAACCGGAATCTAAACCCAGTTCTAAACTGAGCCTTTGATCTCCAATTGTAGAGAAGGTGTAGATTGCTTAGATCCCTGGAAGAAGGAATACTTGTTCCTGGATTAGACACTCCGGCGTAAATTAATTATATCGGATCATTCTCCAACCCAAGTGTTTTTGAGGGGAGAGGAAAGACATGGTATGAGGAGGAAAGAGATGATATGAAGAGGAAAGAATGTTAGAAGAGATTTTGTGTGCCTGTCTTTCTGTTTTGCTAGGAATCCTCTTTCCGAAGGCACTGGGGGCTTTTCTCCAATATGTTTCCAATTCACAGACTGAGGTGTTATATCTACGTTAAATAATAAATACTGATTTCTGGATTTTGCCAGCTTTAAAGAAGTTACTTCACATTTCACAGATCGTTTTCACATTTAACTAGTGTCATAATGGCCTGGTATCCTCAGTGTCATGACTGGGCTGTCATAGATTGCTTACATCACGTGAGTCAGGTTTTCTTTTTGGTCCATGCTCCTTTTGATAAACTTTTAATGATGGCATGCTATCCTTAAATGTTATGTGAAATTCCAAAATGAATGTGATGATTAAAAATAGATCAAAATGATGTCATTGTCTTTGTGCTTTTAAAATAATGCACATTACATCTGTGTGTCCAGCCATCACCTACAACTACCACCAATTTAGCAGTTACTAAGAAGTAGGATTGGGTTTTGTTTTCAGGGCAAAGAATACCAACTTTATTGTAAGCCAAATTAAATATGCCTATAAACTGATAGGAAATCAGCCTTTTGGCTGACAGGAAGTTTAATTTAGCCATATTTTGGGAAGATACCTTTGTTCCTAGCTTTCTATAATCTAATGCAGTTCACTAATTTTAAAGAAGGACCTTCAGTTTATTATGGTTTCCTGAGATGCTTATTGCTCAAGCCAGCTTAACTTTTCAGGTTGGATCAACTTAACCACCTGTACGTTTGCACAAGCCTTGAAGAGTTGGTGGTGTAATCAGCCACTCTGACACACCCCTATAAGAGCCCTGCCATAAAGGTGGAGGTTTCAAACAAGTATTTTACTGTGCTTCTCCATGCTCTGGAGATCCCGTCTCTGTGAATGTGACCGCACTCCAAATGGAGGTTGGTGTTGGTTGATATTACTGTCAGCATAACTGGGAAGGGTAGACAGGCCTAAATTCCTTCACGATGGATTTTCTTCTGTGGAGAAGTTATGTGAACAGAGGAGACTGAAGTGAGACATTCAGAAGCTTGGAAAATGAGGAGCTTGTTTGCCCTCAGGACTCAGAAAAGATTCAACTCACTTACCAAAGAGAGGTGACTTTTCTAAGGAAAGATTCTCAGATGACACAAGTGGTACCCTCCCCTCACATGAGTTTTCTGAAGAGAGAAGGGTGGGGTAACTCCTCTAGGTACAGTCTTCAGTATCCCAAACATCAAAGGGTATTGAGTGATCCATTCACTGGTCCCATAAAACAGTGAACACTGGGAATTCTGAGAGAAACACTCTTTTTTTTTTTTTTTTTTTTTTTTTTGAGACGGAGTCTTGCTTTGTCGCCCAGGCTGGAGTGCACTGGCCAGATCTCAGCTCACTGCAAGCTCCGCCTCCCGGGTTTACGCCATTCTCCTGCCTCAGCCTCCTGAGTAGCTGGTACTACAGGTACCTGCCACCTCGCCCGGCTAGTTTTTTGTATTTTTTAGTAGAGACGGGGTTTCACCGGGTTAGCCAGGATGGTCTCGATCTCCTGACCTCGCGATCCGCCCGCCTTGGCCTCCCAAAGTGCTGGGATTACAGGATTGAGCCACCGCGCCCGGCCTGAGAAACACTCTTAAGCACAGAAAGTTCAAGGACAATAAGGTGATACTGGAAGAAATAATCTTGTAAAGAGGACAACCTTCTGTAGTACTAAACCAGATGAAGCTTCAATTTTGGCATTTTCCTAACCCTATAGGAAAGGGCTTTTGATGGAACCAGATCAAGACATGGAACAGACACCCTGTATTGATTGCCTGTAAATTTAAAAACAAATTATATTTCATTGTCCACTTGAGAGATGGGACGGGGAAATAATATTCTACATGTAACAAAAAAAAAAAGTATGTTCTCTACTTTATTTAAATATGTTACTTGCTTAGATAGTTACTTGTGATGTAATTTTGTTCAAGCTGGGATACAGTAGGTAGGTCTGAGTTCATTTCTAAGACTGCCTGCCAAATATCAGTCCCTTTATGGCAAGTGATCAAATTTCCTTGATTTTTTTTTTTTTTTCATTAGAGTTGGAGCAGGATCTCTAAGATAGCAGCCTTTTATAGATTTGTTCAAGGAGGTCTAAAGAAAATGAGATAGGGAGAAATGAATGTTCTTAGTTTCCAGCTGTCCAAGAGAAGAGTCAGTACATGATCATGGCTTATTGATGAATTAGAGAAGATAGGACCACCTGCCTTTCACAGGTGTGGTGCAGGCCTTGTCCTGCCAAAAATAAGAAGAAACAAAATCAGACAGACAACAAAAATTATAAATAAAATGTATCTAGGGGGCTGGGCGTATTGGCTCACGCCTGTAATCCCAGCACTTGGGAGGCCAAGGTAGGCGGATATCTTGAGGTCAGGAGTTTGAGACCAGCCTGACCAACATGATGAAACCCTGTCTCTACAAAAAATACAAAAATTAGCCAGGCTTGGTAGCACATGCCTGTAATCCCAGCTACTTGGGAGGCTGAGGCATGAGAATCACTTGAACCCGGGAGGTGGAGGCTGCAGTAAGTCGAGGTCATGCCACTGCACCCCAACCTGGGTGACAAAGCGAGACTGTATCAAAAAAAATAAAATAAAATGGATCTAAGATCAGAAAAAGTTATTCATACTGATCCATATAAGCATAGCTATTCTAAACTATCAGGTGAATTTTTCTTGTGGTATCAGTATGTTAGCAGTTAACAGAGACCTGCCAAAAATTCTTGTAGGTTGGTTGCTTTTTTAAATACCTATTTTAAGGCTCACTTATAAGGCACAGATTTATTGAGCCCCTACTACTTTCCAGGCGCTTAATATATAAAGATGAGTAAGATACAGCCCTGGAAGCATGGAGACAGAAAGAACAATTAGGGGCTAACACAGTAGCTTAGCCCAGAAAAGAACTAAGACTCAGCTGTGAAGATAAAAACAAGGAGAATAATGTATAAATTCTTTTCTCATTCCATTATTTGGTAATCATGTATGTACCGTGCAGTGGTCCAGATACTGAACATAGAGAAGTGAACAGCAGCATGCCCCATTTTGCATAGAATTTACATTCAAGACATGATAGAATAGGATTTTTTCAACTTTGACCCAGCTGACATTTTGAGCAAGGTAATACTTTGTAGTAAAGGGCTACCCTTTGTATTGTAGAATACGTAGCGGCATCCCTGATCTCTACCCACTAAACACCAGTAACAATCTCCGCTATCCCCCATGTGACAACAAAAACTTCTGCAGATGTTGCCGAGTATCCCCTGAAGGAGGGGATCACCTTGTTGAGAACCACTGTGTTAGCACTGACATCCATATCTACTGGTGACTAGTTTGAAACATCAGGAAGGACTCTCTGGTTTCTGATCTGAATGACCAGGTAGGGATATGTTGCCTGTGAGGAACTTACGAGACACCTGAGTGGGAAGTGCAGAAATGTTCAGCCGACAGCTTAATAGATCTCGAGTTCAGGTGAGTGGTATGAGCTAGAGGTACCGATTTGGGAGTTAGCAGACACAGACGTGGGTGTTAAAACCCCAGATAGAATAAATGATCTCACCTAGAGGAATGTGCAGTTTTCAACCCAAACTGAATTTTTGAACTTAAATTTCCAGAATGGGTTTTCCAGAAGAGAAGAATGATTACTGAAAAAACTAACGAAGCTGATATTTTCTCTTTTTCATTAAGTTCTCACTGTTTTGGGATTGGAACGTTATTTTCCATATAAAGTATTGTTGCTAGAAAGCTTACCCAATAATACTTCATAAAATATCATGCTCTTATTACAAGGAAAAAACCTCATCTGTTGTTAATAAATTGTATAAATTAATTTTCTCACAAGTGCCTATATCAGGCCTAAAATAAGTCAAAATAATTACCTGTAGTTGCAGTGGCCTTCTGCAGGGCAATGTACTAAATGACTTTTTTTAAGTTCCTCTTGAGCCTTTGGTTTCAGTTTTAATCAAACTAAAACTTAGAGAGACTAAGTAATGTGATTAGGATCCACATAGCTAATAAGGCCAGGGTCAGGATTAGAACACCTGGCCTCCTGGTTTCCAGTCTTGCAGCCCCTACTCTTCACACCTGAACTAACTGAGCTGTTAAGTGATCTTGCTAAGTGCACAGTAATTCAGTTTTTGCCTACAGCCTTTTTTTTTCCTGCCTTTCTTTCCTTTTTTTTTTTATTTATTTTATTTGTGTGTGTGTGTGTGTGTGTGTGTGTGTGTGTGTGTGTGTGTGTATGTATTTTCTCTTTGACAGTGTCTCACCCTATCACCCAGGCTGGAGTGCAGTGGCACGATCTCAGCTTACTGCAGCCTCAACCTCCAGGGCTCAAGTGATTCTCCCACCTCAGCCTCCCAAGTAGCCAGGACTACAGCGTGGCAAATTTTTTTATTTCTGGAAGAGATTATTAGGTCTCACTATGTTGTCACAGGCTAGTCTCAAACTCTGAGCTCAACCAATCCTCCTGCCTTGGCCTCCCAAAGTGCTGGGATTACAGGCATGAGCTACCACACCCAACCAGCCATACTTTATGTCACTCTTTGTGTTCTTTTCTGTAGTCCCTTTTGCCTCTATTTTTGTGGAGAATTAAGGTCAAATAAGGTTTTTTGTTTGGGCACTTACCAAGTTGTATATCTGTATATAGACTGCGCTCGGTGGCTCATGCCTGTAATCCCAGCACTTTGGGAGGCCAAGACGGCCAGCTCACCTGAAGTCAGGAGTTCAAGACCAGCCTGCCTAACATGGTGAAAGCCCATCTCTACTAAAAATACAAAAATTAGCCAGGCGTGGTGGTGCATGCCTATAATCCCAGCTACTCAGGCCAAGGCACAAGAATTGCTTGAACCCAGGAGGCAGAGGTTGCAGTGAGCCGAGATCGTGGCAGAGCAGGACCCTGACATACCTGCATACATACATACATACCAACTTAAAATATCTGTACATGTACAGTATACTGTATATACTATATATTTATGTTTCCTCTGTACTTGGCCACTAATGCATTTTAAACTCTATCTCTGTGAATAAAACATTACAGTAGTTTGTTCAACAAGGAAATAACCTATAAAGCATTATGTTTATTTCAGGTTATTTCCAGTTTATTTTCTTCATTTCTTTTTTTCTTCTCTCCCTTTTGGACATCACTACTTCTTGTAGTGATTTGCTTTTAAAACCAAACTATTTTTCTTTTTATTTATTTATTTATTTTTCTGGAGACAGAGTCTCGCTCTGTCGCCCAGGCTGGAGGACAGTGGCGTGATCTCGGCTCACTGCAAGCTCAGCCTCCCGGGTTCACTCCATTCTCCTGCCTCAGCCTCCCGAGTAGCTGGGACTACAGGCACCCGCCACGACACCCGGCTAATTTTTAGTATTTTTAGTAGAGACGAGGTTTCACCATGTTAGCCAAGATGGTCTCAATCTCCTGGCCTCGTGATCCGCCCGCCTCGACCTCCCAAAGTGCTGGGATTACAGGTGTGAGCCACTGCGCACAGCCCTTTTTAGTTTTAAATAGGTAATATATATATACACAGTAAAAAGTTCAAACAACACAAAAGGTATGCAGTCCTCGTCATTGCCCAGCATTCCCATGACCTTCCCAAAGACATCTTTTATTCTGCATTTACTTTTTGCATTTACCATCTTGAAGATTATCCCATCTTTGTATGTGCAGATCTTTGTTAGAATCACATAATATTATATTGAACAAGTATACCGTAAGTTTTCCTGCGATTGACATACAAGGTTTTTTTAATCTTTTGCCATCACAAGTAATGTTTCACTGAATATCTTTGTACATACCGTCTTTGTGGACTTGTGCAAATATATCCGTGGGATAAATTCCTAGAAGTGAAATTACTGGGACTAATGATGTACGCATGTTCAATTTTAATGGATTTTGCCCAGATTGCCCTCCAAAGAAGCTGTACAAAGTTATACTCCCAACTTAGGCACACCTGCCTTTTTTCCTACATCCCTATCAATGCTGTGTGACATCAAATATTTGACCTTTATCAATCTGCTATAAATAAAAGAATATTCATAATCACTTTCTCTCATAAGTAAAATAATACCTTTTCATGTGTCCAGAATTTGGCTATTTTTGTTGAAAATAAGTGTACCACTTTTTCTTATTGAAAGAGTGTGAAGAGTATCTATATAGAAACCTATGGATGTAGTGTTTTCATCTGTAGAAAGAGGCTTAACAGTCTAAGATTCCTTTCACATCTTTAACTGTCAGTGATTTGTCATTGCCCTGCTTAAAACTCTTCAGTGGGTTCCCATTGCACTTAGAATAAAATCCAAACTTCTTTGTCTTACAAGGCCCTGCATGATCTCTCTGCCTGCCTCACCACATGCAGGCCCTCCTAGGCCTCCTTTTTGACCTTATGATTTGCCAGTACATTTGACTGGAACATGTTTGATCCAGTTCTTCATGTGGTCAATACCTTCTCATTGTTCAGGACTGATCTTCAGAGTTAGATCCTGAGAGGTACATTTTCTGACCGCCTTCTATAAACAGTACCACACTAATTGTTTCTGTCACATCGACCTGATTTCTTTTTCACATTATACTCTTAGATCCAAAGACCTTATGTGTCTTATATTACCTGGCAGATATGATTGATGAAGCAAATGAATATTCATTTTGCCTGTGTATCCTTAACACCTCTGAAATCTGTCTTGCCCTGTTGGTTTGTAGTATTGAAATATTGTGCATTGCGTATGTGTTTTCATTCTCATCCTCTCATATCTAATTACCATACCTGGAAGGCAGGGCCTTGCTTTTCTCTGAAGATGCCTACCATAAAGGCATCCAGTAGACCCAGTAGAAAGTAATATTTTTTAATTATTATCTATTTATTTTTGAGATGGAGTGTCAGTGCCTGACTGTATGAGAAATGACAAATGGAAGGAGGCTGAGCAGACAAGTCTGCGAAAGCACAAAGAATGGTTAAGGAACTTCATCAAACTGAGATAAGGAGAAATTTCTTAGGAGTCTGGTCAAATAGAGGGGTTACATTCAAACAAAAAGCCAGGGGGATTAAGAATTGAGACCACAATACTGAATTGGTGAACTCTGAGAGTGTAATAAAGTATACTAATGAAAAATAAGACTTAGTGATTAAGCAATAGATAAGGAGTAGGAATAAACTGCAGTTTGTCTTCAGTTTCATTATTGGGTCAAAATCTGCTCTTAGGTTTGATTTTGATCTTGTCCTTTGGAAGACCAAATAGTTGAATTTCTGATTAATCATTTCCATCATCTCTGAAGCTGGCATGATCAATGATTGTATGATTTGTACTAAAGAACTGACTTTCATGTTTTCTGAAGCTTACTTTCAAATAGTTGTAGGAACAAAACAAACTGTGGGGTAGGTGTGTGTGTGTGTGTGTGTACATACATACAGAGAGAGATAATACACATATATATAGAGAGAGAGAGGTAAAGTAGATTTGGCAAGCTGTTAACAGTTAGTGAGTCTGTTTATTATAGGTTTGAATTTTTTTAGTAAGTTGAAAAACAATGGAAAGCAAAGTGAACTAGGAGATATGTCCTCCTGCAGGTAGGCACACGTATGTAAATACCTAACATTTGGAGCACTGTTGTTGAACAGACAGTGGCAGGGAAGGCTTTCTTAAGGAAGTATTATTTAGCTGGGCCATGATGGATGATAGAATTTCAATAGGGAGGAGAGAGAAGATAGGTTTATCAAGCTACAGAATGGCAGTGTTTTTAAATATAAAAAATACAAGCCCTCCCTCCTCCTCAGACATGGATACCATCTCCTCCTGGCAATTCGATTGGTACGGGTGTATAACCAGCATATACTCCCTGTAAAAATGAGAGAGACACTTGAAATTTTAATACATTCTCATTAATTAAAAACATAGAAGATAAAAGTGGTATAAAAATTTAAAGGGCACAGTGCAGTGGCTCATGCCTATAATCCCAGCACTTTGAGAGGCTGAGGTGGGAGGATCGCTTGAGGCTAGAAGTTCAAGACAAGCCTGGACAACATAGTGAGATCGTATCTCTACCAAAAAAAAAAAAAAAAACACTAGCCGGGCATGGTAGCTCACACCTGTAGTCTCAGCTACTTAGGTGGCTGAGGCAGAAGAGTTGCTTGAGCCCAGGAGTTGGAGATAGCAGTGAGCTATAATCATGCCACTACACCAGCCTGGGCAACAGAGGGAGACCCTGTCTCTAAAAAACAAAACAAAAATTAAAAAGAAGCAACCAGATTAATGTTTCTTAAGAGAACATTTCTTACATCATTACACCGCAAAAAAGATGGTGAAGTCCGTGTGTATGCTTTGAAAGCTAACCTGCAAGTGGAAATTCAGAAACAGTTCTACCTTAGATACCAGTTTCACTGTTCTATTACTGCATTTCTAGATACATAGTTTAAGAACAACTTTTTTTCCTCGAAAGATTGTGTGAAGCAACAAATAACAAGCAAAAATATTAGGGAGAGAAAGAATATGTGTCAGAGCAATAGCACTGTGTTATAAAAATATTCAAAGCACCTTCTTAGAGCAGTGCATGAAACTTGAGTTTGTGAGATTACTTCAGTGAAATTGCATTATAACTGTGAACCAAATCTGCAAAACAAATTGCTGAAAGAGATAATGTTTTTACCTTACTCAGTTGGTATTAGAGAAGAAAAGCTTAATAACACTATGGCAACAGACTGTTATACCAGCACTATCTATAACAAAAAAATCTTATTCCTCCACTAGGCTCAGTATAAAGTAAGCAGATGTATGTTACATCAGTCAACAGTGTTTAGAAAATACTATTCCTGCAGTATAATATCAAAGTGAAGGCATAATTCTTAAATATTTTTAATAATGAAAGTGTAATAATTAGAAATTTGGATAAAAAGATTTATTCTTGTATCCTCTATTCTTAACCTTTTTAATAGATTTATTTTTATGGCCAATAAAGGATGTTACTTCCAACCAGGCCAAAAGTATTTTACTATGTGACGATATAAAGTAATGATACAGGTTTTAAGTATATACCTGAGAAATGAGTCTTATTAATTTAGAGTTTTACAACATCTAACTAAAGCCATCCATCTCTTATAATTGTGGGACCTCTAGATATGTGTCCTTAAACACCTTAGAACACATCAGTTTCGTGATGAACATGACCACTTTACTATGATGATATATTAGTTTTTACTTCAAACAAAACTGATGATTTCTGTCCTTTAATACCACTAGATAATTTTGACTAAAAAAGGAGGAAATAAATGAAACACTGACCAATACAGGCTTTTGAAGAAAGTACATTCTTCTAATATTGTCAGAACAAAAGTCCATGAATCTTCTTTTAAAGGAAAAAAGCATAGTCTTTTCTACCCAGACATCCCAGCTTTTTAAATACTTTGAACTGTTTATTTGAAGTAGACACAATGTAGTGATATGTACCATGCTTCTGGAGTTTCTATGAGTTTTATTTTCTAATATGAAGAATTAATGAAATATTTAAAATCTCAACTCTGAAATTAATGTTTAAGATTTATAGTCTCTATCGACTAAAATACTAATTACAAGAGTTTTTAAATTTCCCTAAGTCAAAATTTGAATGACAAAGCACATTTCCCTTTATAAGCTTTACACAGTCCATTGACACCTCCTATCTCAGACTCCCAAAAAAAAAGGCACTGTAAACCTAACTGTTGAAACATCAGAAGCTCTCAATCATCATTTTTAATTATGGTATGTGTGGCCTCCTTTCAAATGTAAATATTCTGTGTTTTTCCAGTTAATTTGTTTATTGAACAAATACATGTCAATATTCTACTCTTTCCTAGAGGGGATAAAAATCAGTATCAGAGATAATCCCTGTCCTTATATAAATTTGTTCCCTTTGTAAATAAACATTTTTGCTAGCCTGTCTACAAAAAATTTATTTCTGAAATCTTTATTTAGCTGTACATACAACTATCAGTTTTATAAAATGAAGTTGGCACTATTTATTTAAAAAGCCACATGTGGTGCAATTGTTTGCTTTTAAAAGGTGGTATTGTTATGCCACAGCAATTTTCTACTAGATAGAAAATTTCAAAGATAAATGTTGCAAATTATAGGAAAAGGAAAACAGCAGCCTAGAGTGTTTATTTAAAGATAGTACTTCAGATCTCTTTTAGGGACAGGAGATTCAAGAAACAGGAATAGAACATTAGAAAATAGGAATTTTTTTTTTCACACAATTCTGAATCATTCTTATTCCCCCTACTCCCCACTCTTCCTTTTTTCTTTTTCCTTGTTTCTATCAGATACATTTCTATCAGCTTTAAGGAAAATTAACCCATTTTTTTTTTTTTTTTAGGGCAGTAGTCTTACGGAGAATATTGGATGGGAAAAGATAAATCCAAAAGAACAGGCTTTGGAAGCCTTGGAATGTGAATGAAGCAAGATAACCTAGAAGGTGGAAATAGAGACTGAAGAAATCATGTCAGAAATCATAGAGTGGTAGCAGAGATTAGATATGGACGGGTGGGGAATAGAGAAGAACAGAAGAGGAGAGAGATTGCCTGGGATAAAAGAAAATTAGGCATGGAAATTTAAGTGGAAAGCAAACCCATGTAGTTACCATTAGATAAAAATTAAATTTAAGCTATTCCTCATAATACTACATATTCCTTCAGTAGGACTAAAAAGTAATTCTTGAATGCTTGCCATGAAGGCAGAAAGAGGACTCTGGAGTTCTTGAAATGAGCTGTGAGCTAGTTTACCTTTACAGTGAGGAAGGAAACTTAGATCCCTCCTTATAAGGATTCCTTGACCTGAAGAGTCAGAAGACTTACCTTTGACTCTTCTCATGTATTTGCTGCCTTCCTTTCCCCTCTCTGATCTTCTCCACAGTGGGTTCCAGGAAGTGGTGCAGGCTTGATGGGAACCGGTTTTTAGTAAGTTCTGATTGCTCTGTGCCTGCAGTGCCTTGTCCCTTTTTTCACCTGTCCCTGCTTCAGATTCAGGATTGTGTTGCCCATGTTTTCTCCATCTGCCCCTCCCTTATTTCTGTTTCACACATATTCATTTCTTTCTTGGTTTGGTCAGCTGTTAAGACAATATTCAAAGAAAATGGTATTAATTATATAAAAGCCATTTTGTGAATTTGGGAATAAGTTAGTGTCAGCTACCACAAAGCATTTGTTCCACAAGAGGCTAGTTTAAAAACGAACATCATGCAACAATCCTGTTTCAAATCCCTAAAACACCCCTTTCATCATGGCATTCTCCTAATCAAAAACTACAGGATAAGAGACCAGCTCCTCAGTTTGTCATTCAACATCCACTCCTTCACTCCTTCCCTAAGACTCCAATCTTTTTTTCTAACCATTTTTAAGTAAACCAATATTTGTATGTCAGGTTGGTTGCAAGGGGATCATATATCAAGCAAGAATTAGCACATTCTCAAATAGAAATAACTAGCCTGAAAAATTAAATGCACTTTTTTTTTTTGCTATTTTATTCCTTTATAACAAATGCTTATACATGGCCATTATTTCTATTTTAGAATCTAATTCAAATCATCACATAGTATTAGTCATGCCTGTTATAAAACAAACTAAAACATTCAAATGTTTAATAAAAGTACCCTTTTTTATTTTTCAAGTATGCTTCCTGGTTAGCTGTTACTTTCAGTGTACAATATTATGAGTATGAGGTTAGTTCACTACATCTATTCTGCATAGAATATTTTAAAGAATATTCACTAGAATATTCTGTATACTGACATTTAAGTTATTCAAAGATTATACATGTTGAGTGAGAGTTTTCAAGTCATGTTAAAACATTTGTTTACTTTTTTAACTGACCTGGGGTTTTTTGCCTTTAGTAATCTCACAATAATAATAGTGAATATATATTTGCGAGGTTTTTTTTTTTTTTTTTTTTTGAGACAGGGTCTCGCTTTGTTGCCCACACTGGAGTACAGTAGCCCAGTCATGGCTCACTGTAGCCTCAACCTCCTGGGCTCATGTAATCTTCTCTCCTCAACCTTCTGACTAGCTAGGGGTACAGACACATGCCGCCATGCCCATCTAATTTTTTTTTTTTAATTATTTCGTGGAGATGGAGTTTTAGCATGTTGCCCATGCAGGTCTCTTAACTCCCAGGCTGAGCCTGAACCACCACACCCAGCCATGAATATCATTAACATTTCTTCTCTTTGCTAGTCACTTTACATGCATGATCATTTTGTCAGAACTCGATCTGAGAAACCTGTTGAATCCCTGTGTCATTAGCTTTGCTGTCTAAAGTCAAACTGTTGAGATCTGGAATTTACATAATTTTCTTTATTATTTTTTCTGTCATTTTCTTTAATTAAAAAAAAACTTTGGGGGTATAGGGTTTTCATTTGTCTTTGATTATTTTGTGTTTTCCTTATAAACTGTTTGCTTAGTATTGGAATTGACTCTACTGTGAGGATTTAAATTCCTCTCAACCTGTGTCTGTTTCTTAATAATGATAGTATCTACCTTACAGGATGAGTGTGAAGATTAAATTATGTAAAAATGCAAGTCACTTAGGATAGTGCGTGGCACATAAACATGGCATTATTGGTAGCTATTTTAATTATTACTATCATTTTTGGTTACAACTTACTGTTTATACATGTGGTATTTTTAACTTTATGGTAAAAACATAGGAAAAAAAATACTACCCTCAAGTATGCATACGAAGTCTGGAAATTTTTATAGTATCTGTGAATACTCTGCTACTTTCAAAGAATGTCTCTTGTGTGTGTTATACACATAACATTCAACCAAAAGAGTGGGCATTTGGCCAACTCAGTAATAGCTATAAATTTACTGTATCATTAACAGAATCAGTCATTGTTTTACTATATTTTTATTAGTTTTAGAGACACAAAGTCTCTGTCATTCAGGCTAGAGTATATAGTGTAATCATAGCTCACTACAGCCTCATATTCCTGGGCACAAGCTGCCTTCCTGCCGCAGCCTCCTAAGTAGCTAGTAATACAGGCACACACAACCATGCCTGGGTAGTTTTTTATTTCTTTGTAGGGACAGGATCTTGCTTTGTTGCCCAGGCTGGTCTTAGATTTCTGGCCTCAAGTGATCCCCACTCCTCAGCCTCCCAAAGTGTTGGGATTACAGGTGTTAGCCACCAAGCCCAGCCCACATTTTATTTTATATCATGTTTAACTATAGTTTACTTCTACACTTTTGTAGGCTGTATGAAAAACTAAATCATCATTTCTAGCTAGTTAATAGTTTGTATTGTGTTATATGTTAATTGGATTATTGATCTCTTAAAATAAATAACTGACACTTCATATATCTATAAACATAAAATGTGTTACTTCTTTCCTGAAGGATGAAGTAATCCTGTACATTATTTTCATTTTACATTTATCAAATTTATAAATATGCTATGTCTCATAGAATTGCCTTGGGGAGTATGAGACCTATAAAAAATGTAAATAAAAGAAAGGAAAAAAGGCATTCTCCTTCTGTTTATGTTTATGTCACTGTCTTTAGTTAAACAGCAAGTGTTATATGGTCGGTCATTTATTATATGCTTTACATGGAATCCATTAGGTATCTCAGCTGTTGTGCTTCCTAATTAATTGTTGTTATGTATGACACAGTTTTGCAGTTCTAAAGCCAGAAATGAATCATCTTGTCTAAGAGATGTTGGTCCTTTGGACAGCTGTTAAATTATCTTCTGTGGACAGTACTAATTGATATCTAAGTGCTGTTGGATCATCATAGCCCCACATAATGGTTAAGTTTGTTATTCAAGAGCAATTGTTCTAGTACCTGATTTGGGGGAGACTGATGCCTCTAGGACAAGCTCATCCAATCCGGGTCCAGGATGGCTTTGAATGAGGCCAACACAAATTCATAAACCTCCTTAAAACATTATGAGGTTTTTGTTTTTGTTTTGTTTTGTTTTGTTTTAGTTCGTGAGCTGTCATTAGTATATTTTATATGTAGCTCAAGACGATTCTTCTTCTTCCAGTGTGGCCCAGGGAAGCCAAAAGATTGGACACCCCTGCTCTAGAAGGAAGATTAAACCAAGAAAGCTTTGGGTTCTGGTTTTGATGGATCCCCCTGTACCCCACAACCCCCAGCATTGATTGAGCACCTATTGTGTATGTGCTTAATGAATTAAAGCAGTGGGAATGTTTAAATGATTATTTGTGTACCTGTTTAAGTTTAGATACCAGATTATCTTTATTTCCACCACAGTTGTTTGGTAGAATAGCTGTTTTTAAATCTATATGTAATTATGTTATTGGATAACTTGTCCTAAGGCACAAAAACTTACTCGTAGAAAACTTATAACCAGCTTTTTTTTTTTTTTTTTTGGAGACGGAGTCCCGCTCTGTCGCCCAGGCTGGAGTGCAGTGGCCGAATTCGGCTCACTGCAAGCTCCACCTCCCGGGTTCACACCATTCTCCTGCCTCAGCCTCTGGAGTAGCTGGGACTGCAGGTGCCCACCATCACGCCTGGCTAGTTTTTTGCATTTTTAGTAGAGACGGAGTTTCACCGTGTTAGCCAAGATGGTCTCGATTTCCTGACATCGTGATCCGCCCGCCTTGGCCTCTGCCTCCCAAAGTGCTGGGATTACAAGCGTGAGCTACCGCGCCCGGCCATAACCAGCTTATTTTTAAAATTCCTTGTTTTAAATTTCTGTTTTACTTTTTTAAGTGATTTTGTTTAAAGACTTATTAAAGTCTAAGCCTTCAAATAGTGAGTTTGTACTCTTAAAGCTTTGTTTAATTTCTGAACCCCTCCACTTTTTTTTAATCCATTGAGGAAGGAAACCTCTATATGCATGCCAAACAAGCATTGATTGAGCTGGTTTCAGCCAACTGTGTCTTTAACAGATAGTATCTCGTTCAAAAGAAAGTAATTGAGATGTCATCTATAGGAAACTTCTATGACGATTTGAATCTAAATCAGCTCTTCTTTTCCTGAGGGGTGATTTTATTGCCTTATGTTTTGGCATATATGGTACAGTCTAGTCTCAAACTAGTGTAACCTGAGGCCCATGAAGATGCAAACGCAAAACATTCCACAATCCAAAGCACATGAGACTTCTATAGAAAGAAAAAAAATGCCCACTGAGGATGAACTCACACTCAAAGATTACTGTCTGTACCATGATACAATCTACCATTAAGGAGAATCCGCTGGAATACCATCTCTGAAACTTAAAAAAAAAAAAACAGAACAAGTCAAGAAACAAAATAATTGTATAAAGATTTAAAAAAAGATCTGAAATATAATGAAAGAAGTCACTAATTAAAAAAAAAATTTTTGGAAAAGAACCAATGAACGTTATTCATTATAGCTATGTTTCAGAAACATTCTATATAAACTGAATTTTTATAAATTGCAAAAGAAGGAATCTGTTGGTCCCTCATCAAGTCATGCCAAGCATCCTGCCTTGTAGGAGTTGAGAGTAATTTGCTGTATTGTAGGAAAGAGCACTGAGAATTGAACAAGATGCTCCCAGTCTTCTAAGAGATTTGCTACTCATGACGGGGAAAATTTTCTAGTTGCATGTTTTTCTACATTTATACATAAAAGGAAACTGAGAAAGAGTTTTTTCAATTTAAATGTCTGTGGGATAAAGGTCTTTTGTTTTTAATCATTTGAATTGTACTTGAAAGCTAAAAGATAGTCCTATCCTGTGGCATGCTGTAGCATGTAGTTAGTATTCACAGCCGGATAGGTGTCATCTGTATGCGTTATGGTTTTCAGATGATGTTTAATATCAGTTCCTTCACTGCCAGTTATTCAAGGGCCAGACAATATTCCTGTGGGGTCGGGGGCCAGGGGTAGGTGGTGTTTTGTTTTGCTAATGTGTATTTCTTAGATATACATATTTTTCAGGATTTATTCCCTCACTTATAATGAGTTTTTCCAGTTTTTATTGTGTCACTAATAAAAAATTAATTTTAGGGTGTATGTTAGTTATCGGTGCGGGGCTCTTAAATTGGTTTTAAGAAAAGAGCACTTGAAATCTCAGAGGGGATTTTTTTTTTTAATGTATACTAACAACTTGTTTAAATAAACTGTAGTTTCATGGTGAGCCTAATAATGTTAACCATACTATTTTGGAGCTTTGTTACATGATTTACTGATTCATCACATGGGCCTTCAAGTGTTTATGGGGAGTGGGGTTCTCCATGGAAAAGTATTTTTAAAAAGAGTTTTCTCACTGATTGCATATTTCCTCAGTAAAAGCAAGGCACCATTTATCTGCTTATCAAAATTTTTTGAAAAATTGATGAGAAACATCGTTGAAATTCTTTTAAATTATCATTTTGAATGTTATCAGAATTAATTTTTCATCTTGGAGGTGTTTACTTTTAAACATCTTTCTAAATTGTGTTTAGAATCAGTTTGTCAGAAATACTATATTAAAATTTTTTTTATATTTATGCCTTTCATGATGTCTCTCCTCTTACAAAATCACTTTTTATTTATATATGGAGTATTGCCTATACCTTAAAGTGATGCATTCTCAGTTAATCTTGTAACTAGTAACTAGGGGATGTAAGAGAGGGGAAGAAGAACTGATACTCATTGGATTCCTGCTGAGTGCCAGGCAGGCTATTAGAACCATTTGTGGACTTCAGTCTTCACAGCTACTATGAGTGTAACGGTTATTTTCCCCATTTTACGGATGAAGAAACTGAATCTCAAAGATGTTAAGTGATTCATCCAAAATGAGAATTCCTGCCCAAGTCCAACTAACTCCCAAACCCATATATTCTTTCCACAGTACAACTCGTGGATCATGGAACTAGAATAAACCTTAGAAATAATCTAAGCGTCTTGTTTTGTTAGGAAATAGAGGCTCAGAGTAGCAGAGTTACTTATCCAAGAATGCTATTGTGTTCTTTTATGCTTTAGTCAACATAAAGAATGTTAACTCTTTCTAGAATTGTTTTTAAGGAGAGATGATTCTGTGAAGTACAGAAATGCGCAGCTTCATTTTTAAGTACCTTTTAAGAGAAAGTAATGAGACGGCTGGCAGATGTAGATACACACAGACACACACACACACACACACACTTTATTAGTTTCCTGTTGCTGCTGTTACAAACTTAGTGGCTTGAAACAGTATGAATTTATTATCTTATAGTTCCATGGGTCAGAAGACTCAAATCAAGGTATTAGCATGGCTGAGTTCATTCTCCAGGCTTTAGGGGAAAATCCCCTTTCCTTGCCTTTTTCAGCTTCTAGAGGCCAACTACATTCCTTGGCTCATGGCTCCTTCCTCACATCACTCATCACACCCCCTACTGCTGACCCTGATCCTCGTGCCTCTCTCTTAAAGTACCCCTGTAATTATATTGGGCCCACCTAAATAATCCAGGATAATCACCCCCATCTCAAGATTCTCCACCTGATCACAGGCTGTTTTATCATGTGAGGTAGCATTCACAGGTTCCAGGAATTAGGATGTGGACATCTTTGGGGCAGGAGGGCATCATTCCATCTACTGCACATGTGTACCCACACATGCAGGTGTTGGGTGTGTGTTTATCACACATACCTTAAAACCTTTCTTATCCAGGGTCATCTGGGAATTAGCCATTCTAAATATATGTCTTCTATATCGCTATATCCAAGTCATATTTTTAAAATTTCCTTTGTGTGGAAAATGTTCCACAAGATGCTCTCCTCCCTGCCTTTGAAAACTGTTATTCTCAATATAACTTTACCTATTACTGAGAAATGGTGGCTGTCATTGTAAACATCAGTTATTGAGCTATGCTTCAAATACAGCTATAAATGCTAATGTGGGCGTCACTAGTTTGATACACAGAACTCAGCGGGTATTAACCCCTGCAGTGGAAGTGCAGTTTGCTTTATGGTCATTTTTTATCATTTGCTTGTTTGTCAGCAACATGATGTGAAGGATGCATAGCTGCCCAGCCCCCTGAACAAGATAGTGTGATGGACTTTCTGGAAAATTGAGTCAGAGATCGGAGTAATCTTGTAGGTTAAGGGTGGGAAGACTTGCTTTCTCAGCCTCTAAAATTCTCCTTCTGGCAGTTGCAAATTCTTTGCTATTTGTCACTATTCAAAATGTTATTTCCTATATCTGAATCACTAATATGTAAGGGCTGCAGACAATTCCTTATCAGTTTACAAGTATTCTTTCTCATTTTCCCTAGTTTGTTGATAAGGTCTAGCAGAGAATGCTGGCTGCTTCAAGAGCTTTTATTAGCAAGTTTTTACCTTGATTGTAGAACATGTTTGCTGATGTGACCAGACCACTCATTTCTTAGGTTCTCTTTAACATTTAAATAGGAAGTAGCAGCAATAAAAATGTTTATATTGGAGTGCCTGGCACTTGTTGAATGCTTACTAAATTTATCATTTTTATTATTAGTTTAGCCTATATGAAGCCCCTTGTGAAATAATATCATAACCTGTAGGAAAATTTAGTAAAGGAACATGGGACAGAAAAATGTTAAAGAGATCTTCTGCTTCCTCAGGATACTCTCTAGTCTTCCAGCTTTTACTCCTAATGTATGGTTCTAAAATGCTCTTTTACCTAAAAAACAGTGAGAGGTTATAGCCCCTCAGAGACGACGAGCCTGTGGTGTGTTAGCATTTGTTCAACAAACAGTGGGCTGTTTCTGTATGCCAGGCACTGCTTTGGACATCAGTTGAAAGATAATACTTTCATGAGTAATTCCCAGTTTCATGAGGAGGTCCTACTGCAAGTATAGTATTGAAGTAGGAATACGATGGCGGGACCCCCAAAGAGGAGATGGCTTACATCTCAATAAACGCCTAACACTTCTTAAAACTTAGGAATCAAGATTTTGTTTCCAGCTTCAAAAGCTGGTAGTTGTGGGAGTCTCTGACACTAGAACATGTTGGAACAGTCAGTCTGTCTGTTTAATTCAGTGTGGTTTAACTCATGAACACCTGTCAGAATAGAAGTTGACAAACATCACCAAAGTAGATCCTTTTATTGTCGGTATAAAATATTCAAGTGTAAAACTCTGTCCAGAAATGCACAGGATTCTTTGCAAACTCAAACTTTGTTATTTTTCATCCAATTATACTTTGGTTTTAATGAAATGTCTGCCTTTAAAACATAAAGTCAGCAACATTTATTAAAGTTTTTAATAAAAAATGAGCAAAAATGTGACAGACTGTAGAGGATATCCAGATAACACATAAATAAATGAAAAAGTGTTCAACATTATTAGCATTTAAGGAAATGCAAATTAAAGCCACACTGAGGTATCATTATACCCTATTAAAATGGCTATAATGAAACATAGTGATAACACTAAATGCTAGCAAGGATGCAGAGAAACTGGATCACATTGCTAGTGAGAATATAAAATGGTACAACCACTCTGGGAAGGAGTATGGCAGTTTATTATAAAACTAAACATGAGCTTAACATACGACCCAGCAATTACACTCTTGGGCATTTATCCGAGAGATATAAAAACTTATGTTCACAGAAAACACATACACAGATGTTCAGAGTGGCTTTATTTGTAATCGCTTAAAACTGGAAACAACCCTGCAATATTGTGATTTCTAATAAGAAATATATACTATTTGGTCTCATTTTTGACACAAAGCTACTAAAACCCTTGCAATGTCTCAGAAATGTTAACTGTCTTTTGTACGCTAATGAGGTGACTGGTGGCTGGGGTCTCCTGGAAGGCCTCAGGATGGAAGCTGGTTGCCATCATGTCACAATCAGGTGATTAGAGGGTAGAAACTTTCAGCCCTTCTCCCCTATAACCCTCAGGGAGAGGAGAGGGTCTGAAAGTTGAGTTGATCACCAGTGACCAGTGGTTTAAATCAATCATGCTTACGTGATGAAGCCTCCATATAATGCCTAAAAACAAGGTTCAGAGAGGTTCTGGGTTGCTGAACTCATGGAGGTTGTTATACCCCAAGAGGGCATGGCAACTCTGTACCACCCCTACCCCTTATGGCTCGTACCTTACCTTATGCTTATCTTCTAACTGTTCAGCTATATCCTTTGTAATATGTTTTATAATAAACCAGTAAAGATAAGTAAAACGCATTTATGGATTGTGTAAACTGCTTTCGCAAATGATTGAACCTGAGGAGGGGATTGTGGGAATCCCCAATTTATAACAGCCAGAACTTGGATTGGCATCTGAAGTGGGAAGCAGTCTTGTGGGACCGAGACCTAAACCTGTAGGTTCTGACTCTACATCCAGGTGGATAGTATCAGAGTTGAACTGTGGGACACCCAGCTAGCCTCAGAAAATTAGTTGTCAGGAGAAACTCCTCACCCACATTTGGTCACAGAAGTCTTCTGTGTTGAGAGAGTAGGAAAAACATTTTGATTCTTTCAATCTCATAGAAACCCGATGCCCTTCAGTGGGTAAATGGTAAACAGATTGGTACATCTATTACTGTTTGGTTCTTAGTCTTATTTGGAGAAAGGATTCTGCCAAGCTACTGATTTAGCCAGAAAAAGAGAATTCATTGAAGGAAAATACAGAGCAGGGAGTTTATCTAGAGAAACAGTACACTCTGAAAAGATGAGGCAGGGTGAGCTGCTGAAAGAGAGTGAGCCAGCAGTACCCCAAGAGTTCTGTGTTGGGTTTTTATGATTACAGATTTTTTTCTTGAAGTTCCTGCCTCTTTCTTAGTCTCCACCTTTTTACTTTGTTTAGTTTTCTGCATCTGCCTTAAGTCCCTGCCTTTTCCCTCACCTAGTTCCCGCCCCAAGGTTGTGGGACCCTCCCTTACTATTGGTGTGCACGAGTGAACCCGATGTTGGACACGAATTGCTTCTGCGTATCTCTTAGGAATTTTCTCCTTTGCCCTCTTCCCTTTAGCATGCATCTAGCTACATTCTGGCAGGTTAACTGGCAGAGTGAGCAATCACTGCAGTCTTAAGGGGAATTCCTTTCTACCTAGGTATTTCCCTTCCTGTCTGTTCATATCTAGCACACCTGTTTAGGGTGATCTCTGGGGTGTGAGATTTTCCAGACTCCTTTTCTCAGGGCCTCCCTTTTCCTCCTCATGTCTGGCTATCTGCCTACTGTACCACATCTATACCATGGAATACTACTCATCAATAAGAAAGGAACAAATTATTGACACCATGCAACAACTTGGATGGGTCTTAAGGGAATTATGCAGAGTGAAAAGAACCAATTTCAAATGGTTACATACTATACGATTCCATTTATATAGCATTCTTGAAATGACAAAGTTGTGGAGATGAGGACAGAGTTGTAGTTGCCAGGAATTGAAGTAAAGGGAGAAGGCAACTATGGCTATCACAAGGTACCATGAAGAATGTTTGTGGTAGAGTTATTTGTGTGTTGACTGGTGGTATTCACACAAATCTATACATGTGATAAAATTACATAGAACTAAATATACTTAATATGCATGAGTGCACATAAAAATGAAATCTGGAAAAGGGTCAGTGGACTGTATTAATGTCAATTTCCTGCAATATACTGTTGTTATACAAAATGTTATCATTGGGGAAAATTGAGTGAAAAATATATGGGATCTCTTTATTTGTTATAACTGCATGTGAATCTACAATTATCCCAGAATTATACATTTTTACAAAAGAACAGAGGCATTGATGCTGAGGGATAGACCATAGGCTTTTCGATCAGCACAATTGTGTTCAAATTCTGGCTTCCATTTACCACTTGTGGGATCTTGAGCCAGTTCTTTAACCTCCTTTGCCTTAGTTTCGTCATTTTTCAAGTGGTTACAATAATATTATTTTCCCCATTGAATTGTTTTGAGGGTTAATTATGAATATTATGTAAGCCACTCATCAGTTAAATTGGGATCATAAAAATATTTTATCTTTTCATTTAGTACTGAAAGGAATAGGCACTCTGCCTTCTCCACAGAAATTTTAATATCACGAGATAGTCTGTGTTTCATTAACTTAGGCTAGTGTCTTTATTTCTTCTTTCCTGGAGTTCAGTCTGTTGTTCTCTTACTACCTTCCTGAGTTGGACACTTAACTCATTAAGTATCTTTCTTCCTTCCTAATATATGTATTTGAAACGGTAGATTTTTCTTTTACAGTTGTTTTAGCTGAGTCACAAAATTTTGATATTGGCAACCCAATAT
This sequence comes from Chlorocebus sabaeus, assembly GCF_047675955.1. Taxonomy (NCBI): domain Eukaryota; kingdom Metazoa; phylum Chordata; class Mammalia; order Primates; family Cercopithecidae; genus Chlorocebus; species Chlorocebus sabaeus. The sequence goes on from NC_132918.1 coordinate 68,915,346, forward strand.
TTTCATTGTCATTCAGCTATAATAGTAACTGATTTTTTCTTTGATCTAAGAATTATTTGAAAATGAGGTTTTCTGTTTCCAAACATATGATAGGGGGATGTTTTTATATGTAGATTCTGACTTTGCATTATGGTCTTAATAATGTCAATTCTTTGAAATATGTGAAGCTTCTTTTGTGGCTTAGCATGTGATCAGTTTTTATAAATGTTTCTTAAATGTTCCTTAATCATTAAGTGTAGGATTTTATCTTCATTCAGTCCCTTGATTTTGTTTATCCAGTTGTTCAAATCTCTAATATCCTTACTAATCTTTAGTCTGGTTTACTTATCAGTTGCTGTAGTGAAAGTGTTCCTCTTTGACTATAGATATGTCATTTTTCTCCTTATAATCTTGCAGATTTTTACTTTGTATATTTTTGGCTATATTGTTAGATACAGCAGATTCAGAATTGTTACTGTTTTCTTGATGAGTTGTTTATTTTATCAGTAAAGTTCTTTGTTTCTAACAATGCTTTTTGCCTTAAACGTATTTTGACCTGATAATAATATAGTCATTTAAGCTCTTTTTGTTAGCTAGTGTTTATACAGTGTATGTGTCTAGGATTTAGAATTCTCAGGAAAAACATTTCTCAGTCTAGAGCCCAGGCTTTCTTTGGTAAGTTTCTTTGCTATCTGTGTCATAAGGCATATTTTTTCAAGTCCATCCATTTACTGAAAGACTAGCCATTAGCGTTTCCTAATTTCTATAAGGGTGCTCAATTCTAAACTGTTGTAACATACAGGCCTTAGATTTCATCTTCTTTTTCCATGAAGGCATCAAAACCCAAACCTCCATTTTGTTAAGACTGAATACCATCTTTTACTCCCTTCCCTCTTCCCAAAACCCCACCCATGGCAGGTGCACTCTCAGCTTGTTGCACTTACTATAATTTTTGGCTTTTAGTTCTAGACTGTGGGGATTCCCCTTGCAGATTCTGCTTTGCATTTTAAAGAATGTTCATTATAATTTCTTCAGCATTTCTAGGCATTTAAGATGTAGTACCAAAAGACTGTGTTTAGAACACTGAGATTTTTGTATTTTTCAACTTAAAATTTAAGCACATTCATGAACATAATATTAATAAATAGTATTCACATCTTATTGCTGCTTACATAACACTTGTAAACAGAGTTATAGTAGTTATAAAACTGATTTGCACTTAATTTTTTTCAGTTGAAGTGTTTTAAACATGTTATGTTTCACAGTTATACATAAGCAACATACAGTGGTGATCTAGCTATCACAGGGCAAAGACTATGCATTAATATTACATTTTAAAAATAAAATTTAAGAAGGAAAAGATTTGTAAATTACAACTAACTGTAACTACTATAGTAATATAACTAATAAACTAATATAATAAAGTGTAACTACTATGATTATACTAATATAGTTCTATGAACTAGGCATGTTATTTATGTAGATGCCTTAGTTTATGTTTTAAAACTTTGTTCTAGGCCGGACATGGTGGCTCACACCTGTAATCCCAGCACTTTGGGAGACCAAGGCAGGTGGATGACTTGAGGTCAGGAGTTCGAGACCAGCCTGGCCAACATGGCAAAACCCCGTCTCTACTAAAAATACAAAAATTAGCCGGGCGTGGTGGCAGGCACCTGTAATCCCAGCTACTTGGGAGGCTGAAGCAGGACAATCACATGAAACCGAGAGGTGGAGGTTGCAGTCAGCCAAGATCATGCCGCTGTACTCCAGCCTGGGCAATGCACTCCAGCCTGAGACTCTGTCTAAAAAAAAAAAAAAAAAAAAACTGTTATAGAATAATGTTTATTTTCTTTGTATTAGTACTCTCATGCTTTTTGGTGTTTGAATATTATAAATGTACAAAATCCTTAAAATAACTGGAATCTAACAAAGGTTTTCTTTGAAATATTTTAGAAGTCAGAGTCAATTTCTCCTCATGAACATTCCTGTAATTATATCAAAAGTAAACTCAGTCCCTAAAACGTTTGTTAAATAACAGGACTCTATAACAAGCAGAATGTCATGGTTTTGCTGTTGATGTTTATTCCTCTGTGCCCACAATGACAGATTCTAAAATGATGATCTCTGTCTGTTGATTAATCTCATGTGCCCAAGAAAAAAATCAAGTGTATTTAAACCAATAGCCTGGACTGTTTTGTCTGATAAAATAGACAATTTTATCAGACAAAAATTGTCTATAGATACTGTTGATAAACATATTTTGTCTAACAAAATATAACTTTACATTTTCTTGTAGGTTACCTTCCGAACAAGAATCTATCACTGTAATATTAACAGCCAAGGCGTGATCTGTCTGGACATCTTAAAGGACAACTGGAGTCCGGCTTTAACTATTTCTAAAGTTCTCCTCTCCATCTGCTCACTTCTTACAGATTGCAACCCTGGTAAGAGACTTTAAGTCTGGTATGAATTGGAGCTTCTCAAGATGTAAATGTCAGACTTTAGTAACTTGTATACAACTACTACTACCACCACCACCACCACTGCTTCTACTACTATTATTATTGTTAAATTTTCCTAGTATGTAACTATATTCTTTTTAAGTTGGATCTTCTCATTAGTGTTTTTAAGACCTATTATTTGCCAAAAAGGAAAAGGCACAGTGTGGTAAAAAAGAAAAAAAAGAAAAAAAAAAATGAAAAATCATTTTAAATGGGAAAGTGCATTTAAAGAATGAATTAAGTTGTCCTGCCAAATAATAATAAAAATTCAAGTTGAATAGCTTAATCTTTAATTAGATGCCTACTAGAAGGTGTTAATTTGAGGAATGTGGGCTATTAAAATCTGATAATAACCAGCAGCACCATGCAAACGTGACCTTTTTGGCATCCTAATAACTGTGCATCCCGACAAGCTATTAGAACGGTCCTGAATGGTCTGTTCTAGGATATACCCCAAAAGTAAACAAGGAAATACACCTCCCAAGAAAACAAGAAATCTATAGCCAGGCCTTTATGGCTTGCTGGTGTGCTTAACACTGAAAATTCTTAATTCCTGGGCCATTTCTTTACACATTGGGTTTATTTTAGAAAATACAAAACTCCAAAGATAGCTCTAGGGTTTTCATTGATGTTCTCAGTGGGAGAAATATTTTTTGAGTAATTAATAGCTTAAATATTGCATGAGATTCCCTCTTCTACAATCAAGAATAAACTCTGTTCACTAGATACATGAAATTTTACACAAATGAAAATGACGAGTGTCAGTGGGGTTGCTTAGGATCCTGGCTGTTTTATAAAACATCAAGAAATAACAGTCTTTCTGCTTTTGTATTTTTTTATTTTTCAGCAATAAAAACTTTTTTTTTAAGGGGCAAATTAGTATTTTTTTTTTTTTAATGGAGTCTCACTGTGTCGCCCAGGCGGTAGTGCAGTGGCACGATCTCAGCTCACCACAACCTTCGCCTCCTGGATTCAAGTGATTCTGCTGTCTCAGCCCCCCAAGTAGCTGGGATTACAGCCGTGCACTGCCATGCCCAGCTAATTTTTGCACTTTTAGTAGAGACGGGGTTTCACTGTGTTGGCCAGGCAGGTCTCGAACTCCTGACCTTGTGATCTGCCCACCTTGGCCTCCCAAAGTGCTGGGATTACAGGCATGAGCCACCACCACACCCAGCCTGCCCAAAAAATAAAATTGTGCGGGATCATTATAAAATATTTTTTGAATTAATTCATACTTTACTACAGATAGTGAAGTCCAATAATGTTACACTAACTTAAAGTTGATTTTGTTCTTTCAGTCCTGTTGTTCCCATTTTAATCCCATTTGTCTGTGACTGTGTGTAACCTCATCTGGAGGTAATGTTGCAGGAAGGCTTTTTTGTTTTTTTTTTTGGAGGTGATTTTGAAGCCTGGCCTGCTTTGCCTCCGAGTCAGCTGAAATGGAGTCTGTTACCCTGAATAAGCCTGTATGTGACAGCCTGTTCTCTCTACCGATACTCCTGCTTAAAGGAATAGATTCATTCCCCCAGAGCCTTCTCTCAGCAATCAGACAGACTTCTGTTCAGTAAACTAGTTTTTCTTTTTTTTCTTGCTGTGTTTCAGAAAACTACAAATGCATTCTGCAAAAACTTAAAAATCTCTCCTAACTAAAGCAGAATCACATAAGTAAAAGAAAGAAATTTTGAAAATAATGCTATTGATAGTAAGAACAAGCCTAAAAATAATGTTCCATAAAACCAGAGACATCCTGCCTGATATGAGACTAGAAAGGAATTTGTAAAATACATGCTAACATTTAGTTTGTCACACTTTAACACATAAAATAAAGTTTCCTAATTGGTACCTCGTTTTTATCAATGTTGACACTTCTAGAATCTTAAATGGAGTTGTTTATTTTAAAGTAGTCAAATGTCCATTCTTTTGTTTAATGGACTTATTTCACACTGTTATCTGGTACACTTTCAATCTCTGTAGGTTTTTTACCTACAGAGGTAGGTAAGATTAGGTTAGATTGAAGTTTATCTTAAATCTGTCTTCAAATTATCACAAAAACAAGTTTGATAAAATATGAATAAATAAGATTTTCCTACACTGAATCTGTAGAGCTATTTTAACCCAGAAATGCTGTCCGCTAAAAAGTTGGCCTTGTATAATGATATAAATTTAACCAACTTAAAAAATACTTTCTCACTCTTATCCGTACATAAACTTATTTTTTAAATCTTTTTCATACTCTTTTTGTAATCTGCACTTGTCTCTTTAAAAAATTTTTGGTCCATTCCAACACAGATATTCTTTAGGGTATGACTACCCATCTTTATCAGCATGATATTTGTAGACAGCAGAGGTAGATTTGAAAACCAGCTTCGTTGTTTATTAGTCATATCACGTTGGATGGTCACTTAACTTTCCACAGGCTTAGTTTTTGATATAAAATTGGGATTAGTACCAGCCCTACCTAAATCACTGGATTCCTCTGAGGTTAAAATGAGATGGCATATATGAAAGCCATTTGTAAATGGTAATGTGTTGTTGATATTATTTCCCAGAGTATTTAGGACACCAAATGGGCCCACAATAGATGACTGATAAATACCTACCTAGTTGAATTTAATTGGGAAGATAGTATTGAATAGTATCTAACACTGTCACCTCAACATTGACAGTTGGATTTTACAATCTGAAAAAAGCCGAACCTTGACTTAGTAGGATTATCACTCAGGTGGCAAATGTCCAAACGTTATCAGCCAGTTGATGGGTGCACCGGCAATAATCATTCTGTTTTCAATGCAGTTGTCTAGGTAGATCTAACTGCTAGTGTTATTAGGCCACCACTTCATGATGGTGTTTACTTAGCCTGATAGAGCATTCTTTTTTTTTTTTTTTTGGATGGAGTCTCGCTCTGTCACCCAGGCTGGAGTGCAATGGCATGATCTCAGCTCACTGCAACCTCCGCTCCCGGGTTCACGTCATTCTCCTGCCTCAGCCTTCTGAGTAGCTGGGTCTACAGGCCCCCACCACCACGCCTGGCTAATTTTTTGTATTTTTAGTAGAGATGAAGTGTCACCATGTTAGCCAAGATGGTCTCGATCTCCTGACCTCGTGATCCGCCCGCCTCAACCTCCCAAAGTGCTGGGATTACAGGCATGAGCCACCCGCCCAACCGAGCGTTCTTCTTTGTTAGACGTTACCTGGCTTTTTCTGAGTTTAGTCTTGCTCACTAAACATGATTTAATTTGTGAATTGCCAAAGTTGAGAATACTATTGGGGAATCAAATTTCTGTGCTTTCTTATTTATAAGTACTTTCTTCTCAAGTCATTATTTAACACATAAAATTTAAGTTCTGTTTGATTTGATCTTTTGAAGTTTGTTTTTGCTGTTTTGTGGGCTTTTTTAAAAAAACTCTTAGATGTTTGTTAATATTCTTCACATGAAACCTGTTTCTTTAACAATTATTTAAAATGTGCTTATATTATGGTCTTCAGACCTATTTAAAAAATGGGTATTTTACCTCATACAAAATTAATCATTCTGAGAACCCTGACAATTAGGAGATCAGCAGTTTTCCTTTACCTGATGCTTGATTTACAGAGTTATGGCTAGAAATATTTCTAACCTTTTTTTCCTTCTTGAAAAGTATGTAACTCTGTGTATCATCTAGCATTATTGTATTAATCTCATTTCTATTTGTCTGCTCTACTACTATTACTCTCTAAAGTGTTTTTGAGTTTGTTTTGTTCTAAACTCAGTTATGATATTGTATCATTTAAAAATTTCCCCCAAATATGTATGACTCTTGTGAGACAGTCAGAAAGTTGACAGTGAAACATTTGATATTGAGAAAATACTGCCAGAAATTTTTGAGCATGATAATGGAATTGTACCTGTCCTTACCTTTTAGACATCTATACTGGACTATTTGCCAATAAAATTCTTTGATATATGGAATTTAGTTCAAAATAATCCAGAAAGATTGTAGGTGGGGAGGAGTGTAGAAGATACCAAGATTGACCATTATAATTATTGAATTTGAGTGATGAGTACATGGGTGCTCATACTATTCTATGTTTGGATATGTTTGAAATTCTTCATAACATTTTTTTAGTTGCTAAAAATCATACTAACAGTGTGACATAAGTCCTCGTGTAATGTCATCAGTAGGTTTTTAGAAACTGCAACTTTAAGTGAAATAATGTAATGTATAATGAAACCAGTTTACCATAGGCTAATTGATGTAAACAAGAGTTAGGTTCCTGCGGCATACAGTACGTCATTTTGCTTGAAGTTGCAGTTTCCAAGAACCTATCAGCCACATTAAGTGAGGACTTAAGGTAATCTGTAAACGGTACGTGATTTGGCTCTCTTTTGCTCTTGGAGGGAATCATCTGGGCTCTGACCCTGCCTGTGTATTTCATTGCCCTGTCATCTGCCTTCCGACCATAAACTGCCTTGCGGTGCAGCGTGGGCCAGCAGGGGCTTGCATTCGTAAGCAACCATGAAGTCTTTGTCTGTCTGTCTGTCTTCAAATGGGCAGAACTATACAGGTCCAGTCAAATGAAAATGCTCTACGCATACCCACAAACATCAGCACTCAGGATGGATGAGCCGCTGCCTCTCCCCGCATCACCTTTCAAATAAAAATCAAGTATCGGTTACTCCAGTCTTAGGTGTGTGCAGATCTGTATTAGAACAACAAATAGAGCTAAGAATGGCAGCTAATTAACCCTCAGCCTTGTATAGTGATTAAGCTGAGGGTGAGCACAGCTGCAGCTTCACTGGTAAGAGCTTTATTCTTCTCAAATAGACTGAGCAAAAGAAAAGAGGAATTTGCTCCCAGTGGCTCTTTTATAGTGATCTATAAAGGCTTGGAGAATGTTTCCTTCTTCATTCTCCAACATCAGGGGAGAACGTTGCCTTCTTCGTTCTCCAGCGTCAGGGGAGAACGTTTCCTTCTTCGTTCTCCAACATCAGGGGAGAACGTTTCCTTCTTCGTTCTCCATCATCAGGAGAGAATGTTTCCTTCTTCGTTCTCCAACATCAGGGCTTTTTGTTTCTGATCACTTAAGGCCCATTTTTTAAGCAATGAATACAATTCTTATTCATAAATTATCTCTGATACCTTAGCTTTGATTGTTATTATTGCTTGTCTTTGGACTCGTTATGATTAGGCAGTAAACTGTGTTAGCAAATATTAAAATTTTACAATTGATAGTGACTGCTGGTGAGTGGGAACCATAAAGTCAGATTAATTATTTCAGCACATTTTTATTTGTGTAGATTATTTATACCAAGTTTGGGAGCCGCTAGGCTGATGAAAGGTACATATAACACCTCAGTAGGAGTCTAGTGCTTACACAATAGCATGAACCTTGCTTCTACATGTCTCATTCTACTAGAGAACTGGAAAAGAATAATTTATTTAACTGAAATTCAGGTAAACCTGTAAAATGGCAAGTCTGTTTTCAAAGCAGACTATTTTAGCAGGACTACAAAAAAAAAAAGAATTTTTTTCCTAGAACCATAACTACAGTTGGCTACCTAGATACCAGATTTCTTCTGATGCCTGTGACTTTTTTAAAGTGAAAAATGTTAAGTAGAAATACGTGGCACAATGTATAGCTAACTTCAGACTGTTTTCTTGTAAAAAGTTGGCTTGTCTTCTGTATTATTTCCTGCTAAGTTCTAAAAGTCATTCTAATCAATACTTCCAAATATGGATGTAGAGAGACTCTACGTTATTGTCATTTAACTTCTCTGACGCCTCATATAAAGAAAAGGAAAGCTGTGGTTATAGAGTTCATACTTCGCTCCTGTTGTTTAAGTAAACATTAGATAGGTGCTATTAATCAATCTAATCTGGTATTTTTAATAGCAAGAGAGTAAACAAAGTTCGAAACTTTTATTAAAGCCTTCGGGTTCCGGCTGAGTATTATCTGTAGAATCCTGAGACACTGCTCCCTTTCCTCCCCTAAGTTTCACATAGGCTTAGTCAGATGCATTTGAAAATAATGCTATTCATACTGTTGACGTTCTAGAAAAGTTGAAGGCTCGTTAAGATGGATGAATAAAATCAGGGAATATACATTATAAAGAGAGCATTTCTGTTTTGTGAATTAAAGAAGATATACAGAAGTGATTGTGTACCATCATAAATTTGGTTTAAAAAAACAGAAAATGCAATTGTGAGATGCTTACCTTGACCCCTACATATTTGTAAATGCAAATTTTAAATGATATTAAAAGGATTATTTCCCTATTTTGTCAATTCTGTAAAAATAAACCATTTCTTTGTCTTACAAGAGATCCTGGTGTATAATAATAAACAAAAAGATCCGTTTGTTCATAGCAGTTTTATCAAAGAATGATTTTCTAGGAAATACTGAATGAGAAAGGAAAGCTGAAATTACCCCATTGTAGGCTTAGATCTTGGATTGCCTAGTTGTGAAAAAAGTCAAAAGGCTTCATCCTCTTTGACTCAAAGAGTTACCAAGAAAGGATTGGTGGCTTCAGGTGAGGGATGACTTCATGACAAAGCAAGGATTTCCTATAGAGCCCATGGTATTTCTGCTTTGTGTGGGCAAGTCTTTATTTATAACCAACAATTTGATATCCTCCTCAGACATCCAGTTTGCCTTGGTGAAAAGGAGCATTAACTGTTTATTCTTTTTTGATAGATTCTCATCTAGAAATGCTGATCTGCTAAAACTTTGTTACTTTTGTAGCTTAAATACACGTCCTTGATAGGTTTGATTCTTTTAAAGATGATTAAAACTAGACCTTACCTATTTGCTGATAAATGGGATACCTTAAAAAGTGCTTTTAAAGTTTAAAGTTTTACTCTTATCTCTTTTCTAACAAAAAGGGCCTTTGGAGAAATTACTTCCATTTGGTAAATAAGAAAATACAGTGTTGTGTTTATCATCTTCATGTATCTTTTTCTTCTGTGTTCTTCTAACCCAGGGAATATCTGTCAACTTTACTTGATGTATAAAGTGCTGCCAGCATTTTTAAAGTAGGAAGGTGAATCCCTTGGAGTGGTAATCTGTGATTCCTTTTCTGTTTCTTTTTGACTGTTAGAGTTGTTCACGCATCCATTTCAGGTTTCTGATTGGTGTGTCCTGTAACAGCAGGTACAGGAAAATCTTACCAATTCAGTATAATTGAGAAAAGATCAGACTGATTTTTTTTAGTGAATTGTAGGAAATTTTAACTAAGTGAAGATGTAATAATTTTAAGTGCATATAGGAAATATTAGGTAAAATGTGTGAACTGGATGGCCTCTAGACTCTCCTTTATCAAGGAACAGGCCGAAGTGGGTTTTTCACACATTCGCAACAAATAGAGAAAATGGTTATCATCAGTCCCAGTGTATCCCTCACCCAACTTCAGAACTCATCTATATTTAGTAAGGTTTAGGAATTAGGATTTTTTGTTTATTATTTACTTATTTATTTTTAGAGATGAAGTCTTGCTCTGTCTCCCAGGCTGGAGGGCAGTGGCGTCATCAGAGCTCTCTGCAGCTTCGAACTCCTGCACTCAAGCAACCCTCCGCTTCAGCCTCCCGAGTAGCTAAATATTCTCAGATAATATTGTTTTATACCATTAATTTTCGTGACAACCATTTTTAAACAAGATCTAGTAAATGTCAGAACAGGTTGCTGCATCAGAATTATTATTAATATTAAGTTAGCAATGGTCAGCTTAAGGATATGTTACTGAAAGATACAGTATGTGCCCTGTGGAAGATAAGCCACCGAATAAAGTTTGACGCCTTTTTTTTTCTTTTTTTTTTTTGAGACAGAGTCTTACTCTGTCTCCCAGGCCAGAGTGCAATGACGCAATTTCAGCTCACTGAAGCTTCCACCTCCTGGATTAAAGCGATTCTCCTGCCTTAGCCTCCTGAGTAGCTGAGATTACAGGCATGTGCCACCATGCGCAGCTGATTTTTCGATTTTTAGTAGAGATGGGGTTTCACCATGTTGGTCGGGCTGGTCTCAAACTCCTGACCTCGTGATCCACCTGCCTTGGCCTCCCAAAGTGCTGGGATTACAGGCGTGAGCCACCATGCCCGGCACTCCGATGCCTTTAACAAAAAAGAAAGAGAGAGAGAGAGAGACGTGAAACTTCATTCTGTCACCCACGCTGGACTGCATGGCACAATCAGAACTCACTGCAGTACCCACTCGAACCCCTGGGCTCAAGTGGGCTCAAGCGATCCTCCTGCCTCAGCCTCCCAAGTAGCTGGGACTACAGGCACGTATCACCACGCCCAGCTAGTTTAAACGTGAAATCAGGCTTTTTAAATGTGAAATGAAGAGAAATTATTTTTAAACGTGAAATTAAGAGAAATTATTTAAATAGCATGCTTAAATAATACATATTTGAAATTAAAATAATGCATTGTTAGTGTTATTATGGAAATTCCAATCTAAACAGCATAATAAAACAACTCTAATTATTCAGAAATTGACTTCTGTGGACAAAACATCCAGATGATTGAATAACATTTTCTCTTTTTGCTGTGGATATTTAAGATTGTACAGCATCTTGGGAAAAATGTTGTAATTATGAAAATTTGAAGAATTAATGTAATACCACCAGTGTCTGAATCAGATCCCATAACAAATGAGCAGTTCTCTTTATTTTCCTTATTTTCTGACTCAGCTTTTCATTCATTATCTAGCCTGGGCAGTGTGCTATCAGTAACAACAGTCACAGTGCCTCTTCTTCAGAAAAGAAAGCACTTCCAAAATGTCAGACTAATTATTCCTATAAAACTGTAATAACTACTCTCTTTTTCTTCTCTTCATATTTGTTCTTTAATAGATCCTGGAGCTTAATGTTTATTATGGGTGTTGAATTTTTCATGTCATATTGGTGAAGAATTCATACAATAAGCAGTACAAGAGTTTGCCTAAACTACAAGTGTATTTCTTTCTGGAACAGGTCTGTTCCTGGAAAAAATTACAAACGAGAATATTTTACATGTGTTGGAAGAACTTTCTGCTTAAGAGTATCCTACAGGGGAACTTGTTGCCACATGAAGCTTTTATAGAGTTGAATTTTTGGAAAATGCAGTGGTTCTTCCCCACCACCGCCCCAATTCAGCACTGCCTTCCCTCTGAAAGCATTTTCCCGAATAAGACATATTGTTTGTGCTATTCAAATGCCTAGGCCAACCAACAAATGCCTATCTGACTGTGTTACAGGCTGATGTATTTAGTACCTTTTGACACCAGTGAGGTAAACCACCTTCCTTGCATACATTGTGACAACGTGTGTACTCCAGTGACTTTCTTGTCCAGACTGACTCCTGTGATGGAAAAAACGCTCATACACAGTCTAATTTAAATGCATAAGGGCAACTAGGAAGAGTGCAGGCCTAGAGAAGATGCCTTCATAGTTTATCTAGCCTTGGATGCCAGCATTATATTTTTATAAGAAAAACTCTAGAAAAGAGCTCAGCTAACAATGCATGAATAACCCTGCATCACTGGGGCAAAGGCATGTTAGAGTGCCAGCCACCCCTGGTCATCATAGGAGGGTACATTTATCTGAGAGATGTGTGTTTTATAATCTTGGTAATAGCCTACTGGGGATGGTATATTTTAACTTCAGCCTTACTAAAAATGGTTCTGTACCTCCAGGTAATGCATCTTTTCCCTAGATTCACAATCAAAATAATGTAGTTAGCTTAGAATTGGGATTAATCATATATGAGTTCAAAAAGTTAATAGTCCATGTCCAATTTGGTAAAAGTTTGTAAGTGAAAAATTACTGTTTGGGGGAGATTTTTGTTTGCTTGTTTGATTTGCTGGAGAAATGATTTAAAGTTGCAGTATTGTAACTAGGCAAAGAAGCCTTTGATTTAAATACATGTGTGAGTTGCATTTGGGGAACTCAGGCCATGTGTATCTTCATAGTATTCATGGTGGAGAGAGAGTGTTTTAAGGTGAAAAAAAAAGTTTTAGATTAATTCCTTGATAAAATGTATTTTCTGTATCAGCTTTTTCTTTTTTTCAAAATGGATATATCTTTATTATTTTTTCTCATACAAATAATGCTTCCTTATTTTGTAAAATCAATCATCCTTTTAAGATAAGTATTCAGTTTTTATTGAGGCTCTTTGCTCTGGGAACTCAAATTTGATGGGACCCAGCAAAGTATATCTGTCAGTGAAGTTTGTCTGATTATAATCTTGGTGTAAATTTAGACACATTGACCTCATCTTCTAGCCTTGGCTTTTATCTGCTTTTGCTTAGCATTTCCCTATGCATATTTTATTGTCTCTTAATTAATATAAATGTAGACGTGGATTAGCTGTTGATACAAATTTTCTTTTATAAAGTCCTTTGCTCTCCCTGCAGTAATAACCTCTAATTGGTTGGTTTAGAAGTTGATCTTGGCTGAGTGGTTCATGCCTGTAATCCCAGCACTTTTGGGAGGCCAAGGCAGGAGGATCACTTGAAGCCAGGAGCTCAAGACTAGCCTAGGCAACAAAGTGAGACACTGTCGCTACAAAACAAAACTTTTACCACTTCTATTCAACATAGTACCAGAAGTCCTAGCCAGAATAACCATGCAAGAGAAGGAAATAAAGAGCTTCCAAACTGGAAAAGAGGAAGTCAAATTATCTCTGTTTGCCAATAAGATGATCGTATACCTGGAAAACCCTAAGGATTCCTCCAGAATACTCCTAGATTTGATAAATGAATTCAGTAAAGTCTCAGGTTACAAAATGAATGCACACAAATCAGTAGCATTGCTGTATATCAACAACAGCCAAGCTGAGAATCAAATCATGAACTTATTTCCTTTTACAATATCTGCAAAAATAAAATAAAATACCTAGTAATATAGTTAAACAAGTAGGTGAAGGATGTCTATGAGGAGTACTACAAAACACTGCTGAAAAAAAAAAATAGATGACAAACAAATGGAAATACATCTCATGCTCATGGATTGGAAGAGTCAATATTGTGAAAATGACCAGACTGCCCAAAGCAATCTACAGCTTCAGTGCAATTCCTATCAAAACACCAAAATCCTTTTTCACAGAATTAGAGAAGACAGTCCTAAAATTCATATGGAACAACAAAAAAGAGCCCGAATATCCAAAGCAATCCTAAGCAAAAAGAACAAAGCTAGAGGCATTATGTTACTTGATTTCAAATCATACTGCAAGTCTGTGGTAACCAACAGCATGGTACTGATATAAAAGTAGATACGTAAACCAATGGAGCAGAATATTGAACCCAGAAATAAAGCCAAATACAGCCAACTGATCTTTAGCAAAGCAAACAAAAACATAAAGTGGGGAAAGGACACCCTATTCAACAAATGGTGCTGGGATAATTGGTAAGCCACATGTAGAAGAATGAAACTTGATTCCTATCTCTTACCATATACAAAAATCAACTTAAGATGGATTAAAGACTTAAATTGAAGACTAAACCATAAAAATTCTGGAAGAAAACCTAGAAAAAACTCTTTTGAACATTGGTCTAAGCAAAGAATTTATGACTAAGACCCCAAAAGCAAATACAGCAAAAACAAAAATAAATGGGACCCAATTAAACTAAAAAACTTCTGCACAGTGAAAGAAATAATCATCAGAGTAAATAGACAACCCATAGAATGTGAAGAAGTATTTGCATACTTTGCATCTGACAGAGGACTGATATCCAGAATCTACAAGGAACTTAAATCAGCAAGAAAAAAACAGTCCCATCAAAAAGTGGACAAATGACATGAATAGACATCTCTCAAAAGAAGATATACAAATGGCCAAGAAACATGTAAAACTGCTCAGCATTACTAATAACCAGGGAAATGCAAATTCAGACTACGATGAAATTCACCTCAGCCCTGCCAGAATAGCCATTACTTAAAAGTTAAAAACAATAGGTGTTGATGTGGATGTGGTAGGAAGCGAATGCTTGTATACTGCTGGTGGGAATGTAAATTAGTACAACCTGTATGGAGTATGGAGATTTCTCAAACAACTACAAGTAGATCTACCATTCAATCCAGCAATCCTACTACTGGATATCTACCCAAAGGAAAATAAGTCATTTATATCAAAAAGATACCTGCACATACATGTTTATCACGCACAATTGACAGTTGCAAAGATATGGATCCTATCTAAGTGCCCATCAACCAACATCTTTTACAGCAACTTGGATGGAGCTGGAATCCTTTATTCTAAGTGAAGTAACTCAGGAATTGAAAACCAAATACCATAAGTTCTCACTGCACACAAAGGCATACAAACTGATATGGATAATTGGAGACTCCGAAGAGGATAGGTGGGGCACTTGGTGAGGGATAAAAACTCTATACTGGGTACAGTGTGCACTACTCATGTGTAGGTATACTAAAATCTCAGACTTTACCACTATACAATTTATCCATGTAACCAGAAACCACTTGTATCCCTAACACTATTGAAATAAAATTAATTAAATGTTTTTAAAAATTTTTCAAAGGACTTGATCTGATTGAAAACCTGCTGTATCTTATGAAAATTCTCTTCAGTTTATGTTTTAGAAGACTTCGTTTTGGAGTTTTCCTTAAAAATTACCAGTGACCTATTTTTTGTTGTTGTTCTTGTTGTTTAGATAAATAAATATTTCTCTTAAACAAACATCATTCTTTACTCACATGTCTTTTACTCAGAACTGTTTGCCCAAAGAGTGATTTAGAGTTTCTTTGTTTCCCTTACTTGAGGAATTTCTGAAGTCAAGAACATATTTTTTTTTTTTTTTTGAGACGGAGTTTCACTATTGCTGCCCAGGCTGGAGTGCAATGGTGTGATCTTGGCTCACCACAACCTCCGCCTCCCAGATTCAAGCAATTCTCCTGCCTCAGCCTCCCGAGTAGCTGGGATTACAGGCGTGCAGCACCACGCCTGGGTAATTTTGTGTTTTTAGTAGAGACGGGGTTTCTCCATGTTGGTCTCGAACTCCAGGCTGGCCTCAAACTCCCGACCTCAGGTGATCCACCCGCCTCAGCCTCCCGAGGTGCTGGGATTACAGGTGTGAGCCACCGCGCCCGGCAAGAACCTTTAGATTTTAATTAATTTTTAAAAATTATCTTTTAATGAAGATAACGAAAAGATAACAAAGATTATAGTGGTGAAAACGGATGATTAATGCTCTCCACTCTAGAGTAAAAAGAACTTTTCTGTAATGACAGGGAGAGAATTGTGTATTAGTATATATGCCAGTTATACATGCTTTTTTCCTATAGTTTTATCCATGCTTTTTTGATGACTTGGATTATTCTGTTTCTGTTATAGTTACTTTATTGAGTGTACATATTTTATTGCAAATTGTTTGACTCTTGTTTGGCAAAGTGACCTGTATAAATAAGAGATTAAGTTTT
Organism: Chlorocebus sabaeus; assembly: GCF_047675955.1. Lineage (NCBI taxonomy): Eukaryota > Metazoa > Chordata > Mammalia > Primates > Cercopithecidae > Chlorocebus > Chlorocebus sabaeus. The sequence continues at coordinate 68,931,216 of NC_132918.1, forward strand.
TTTGCTTACGGTAGGCTCAAGGAGCACTTTTTGTAACTACCCTGCTCACTATTTGGGTTTATTTACAGCTTCTCTCAAGAGAGACATAACTGTGTCAGGCTTTGCTAAGCAGTTGCGTTCCAACAATAAGACGTTTTTCCTGGGTCTGTTGTCCAGCTGTTTGGTAGGGTCTTGGTCTCCACACCAACAGAAAGGTTTCGGGTGTTACTCCCAGGCAGGGATTTGCCACAGGCGTGTCTTCTCCACCATTTAAAATACCATAAATGACGAGGTTAGTAAGTAGCTGACTGTGGTCTGTATACTTCTCTTAGTTCTTCAGCAGTTGCTACTTTTGAAATTCTTAAGTGTTATTTCTTTGTGAATTTGTTTTGCTATTTAGATTTATTTCCCATTCAGTCTCCATTTAAAATGTGGTGGTCTGTTAATACAGTAAGCTTGTTATTGGTAAATGGAATCATTCCAATGAAATTTATTGTCAGAAACACCTGTACCTGATTTATAAAAAATGCAACATGGATTTTACTTTATGTAAATTAAACAAATATATTTTAACATTTGATAACAGCATAAAACACCCTCGAGGATGTTGGTTGCTCACCCTGCACTCAGCAGGCTCTCAAAGCTGATTCTTCTCTTCCTAAATAGGAGACATTCTTTTCTATCTCAGTAGAGATCCCCATGTGGCCATCACATTCTCTTTTCAGGTCATCTTTCAGAATGTACTACCTTCTGAGACCACTGATACTACCCACCCAGCCCTGAGGAGGCCCCAGTGAGGTGATCACATTGACTTTTAAAAGACCTTTATGCCCAGAGGATTCATTAAGGAAGCTATTCCATACTTTGAAGTAACTAATGTCCTCAGGGCCCTGGTATGAATACCCCAGGGAAGACTGGAGGGAAGAGCGATACTCTTAAGGTTAGCATTAGGCTCTCTCCTGCCTACCTGCAGAGAAATAGCCAAATCAGTGTGAACTACTGGCTTTTATATATGTATGTTCTCACATCAGCTTGCTCATGACTGCCTTGTAAAGACTGCCTCTTTCAGGAATCCTAATAGAAAAAGCAACTGAGAGGAAGAAAATGAACCACATCAGAGGTCACAGAAATAGTATAACCTACATCATCTTTCACAACTAGAACATCATATAAAGCTGTTTCATTATTTTTCTTACTCCTCCTACACAGTTTTTCTTACTCCTCTTTGTCTTGTTCCTATTTAGCCCAGGGACTCTGTTGCATTTTGCTTTACTTTCTGGTGTTTGTAATATAAAAACAATTTACCGTACATGTTTTCCATTTCCCGTACATACACATGCACAAACCGCACCTTCACCTCAGGCTTTGATTTGACTCCACCTTCAAGCTGGAAGCCTAACCCTGTATGGGAGTCACTAAGATGGAGCCAATGTCAAACTGAAGTGGACAGTGGACCAGGCCTTACTTACTTCTTTAAGATAGAACTTCCTGATGTATTCTTGGTTATTCCTTCTCTCTAATCCCTTTTCCCATTAGCTGGTCTCTTCTCTCTGCATTTCCAGCCTCCTGATTTTTCTGCTACTGCTTCTCTTCTCTTTTCTTATCCTTATTGTTCACCTGCTGCTCTCCTTCTTAACTTCATTTAACCTTGCTTGCACTCAGTAAAATATTTAAAAACAAACAGAAGGACTTCCAAGTTATCTTTTTTATTTATTTTTTTAAAGTAACTTTATTTGTTATTATCTCTGTAACCATATGACTTAGCCTGTAGTGTCTGTTAGCCTAGTATATAACTTTGGAATATCCCATTTCACTTCATGTGCCAAGTTGGTGGCTCCTGTTCTTCTGGTGTGCCAGAGCAAGCATGGCCCCATCAGCTCTCAAAAGAGGTATATAGTAGCAACTCTGAAAATGTGGCTGAACACCGTGAGTAATGTTGTAGTTCTTGCCAATCTCAGCCAGTACCTACCTTCTTAATAACATGGCCTCTTTCTCCAGCTAAACTGTCTTTTTTTAACCTACTTTGGAAAATATATTAAAGTCCTATGCTTTGTAAGCAGCACTGCCAAAGCAGTATCATGCACATAGCATAATAATCTTATTTTGATGTTCTAAACTTCTTTCTTTGTCCTTTGTAATGGATGGCAAGGTTTTAAATGAAAACACTGGAGTTGCTCCATAGCATGAGATGGTTTTTTATTGTTTGCTCTAAGCTGTTGCCCTGATCTCTACTACATTTATGCCTGACTTCTGTAAGTCATAGTGACATGCCCTTGCTTGCATCTTTTCAGCAAACCTTATGATGCCTCTTGTTAGACTTATCAGTGTCAGATCATGAGAACAATGCAAGGTTATACCTTGCCATGTTAAAGAAAATTAAGTCAAAGGACCTAAATTATACCGAGTTTTGAAGCTGTCAAGAAAGCTGGAGCCTTGATCCAGCTCTCTCACTAACTAGCTAGTGACCTTGGATAAATCAGTGCCCTCATTTGTGAATTAAAGATTGTACTTCCGACCCTATCTTGCAGCATTATTGTGAGGAAAAAATGGTGTGTGTGGACCTCTGTAAACCCTTTGAAGGCTATGAGTATCATTATGTGGAATGTTATTGAACTGAAAGTCCATATTAGCTGTGTTTGGTGTGATGACCTCCCCTTTGAGATGTCTAAAAAAGCAATTTCAACCGGGCGCAGTGGCTCACACCTGTAATCCCAGCACTTTGGGAGGCTGAGGTGAGTGGATCACCTGAGGTCAGGAGTTCAAGACCAGCCTGGCCAACATGATGAAACCCTGTGTCTACTAAAAATACACAAATTAGCTGGGCGTGGTGGGAGGTACCGGTAATCCCAGCTACTCAGGAGGCTGAGGCAGGAGAACTGCTTGAACCCAGGAGGCACAGGCTGCAGTGAGCGGAGATTGCGCCATTGCACTCCAGCCTGGGTGACAGAGACTCCATCTCAAAAAAAAAAAAAAAAAAAAAGGCAATTTCATTATCTGCATAAAATCCTTAGATGACTTCTTTATATTTTTCTAAGTTTGGAGTTTCAAATGTGATGGAATTTACTTTCTATAAGGAAAACTAGTAGGAAGAATGAATTATAACTAAAACTTGATTTAATGATTTTAATTTGCTTTAGGCTCCTATTTTTATAATCTAGATAACTATTTAGGAATATCCTCTGTCTTCTATAAAATGAATTATAAGCCTGCCTCTTTATTCCCAGCACCTATAATGTACAAACTGTATTCCCCTCTGCAACCCCATGTGGCCAAAGGGCTCCCCATGAAATTGCCTTATTTCAAGCCCAAGCCTCTTTTAACCTTGACTGCCATCCACACTTTCTTTGCTTCTACCCTGTATAAATCTCAGGCATAAGAGACAACTTAAAATATGTCAGGATATTATATTAGATAACAAAACTCCTGAGGTCAAAGACTTTATGTTATCTAAAACTCCTGGAGGTCAAAGACTATGTCTAGTGAAGATGGGAGTGAAACTCAACTTTTTCACTTCTGCTTCTGGTGATGAAAAAATAACAGGAGCCAGATTTACACTCCTACTTTAAACTACCTTTCTAGTTAGAAAACTAGACATTCCCTGAGAGGAAAAACAGATGAAGTAAGCCCTGCAATTGTCCCCAGCTTGCTGCCTAGAGGCAGTTTCCAGGATACTGAACAAGGAGAAAGAAATCGAAGAGAGAGGCCAGCAGTATCACTGAGTTGAGGAGACAGAGATAGGTTTGGGAAGATCAAGACGGCTAGCATTTGTGGGGCAGAATCCCAGAGAAGAGGGATCGTGCAGAGAGACTGCCCTAGAAATCTGAAGAGAGATCCCCTTGAGCCTTTGGTTAAGTTTGCATGTAATCATCAAAAGATCCTGCCTTATTAGTAGGGATAAATTACTCTAAAGACTACGTTGGATCTGCTGTAACAGTTTAAAAGCAAGTTTTGAAAGTATCATACCGTTCCTAAATAACTTAACTCCCTGTTAGAATAAAATGCAACATTCTTTAGAATAAGGTGCAGCATTCTTTACGGGAATACAACAAATTCCAACACTCAACAACATAAAATTCACAGTGTTCAACATTCTATAAAATATTAGTAGGGGCTTAAAAGACAAGAAAAGAGAATTTGTAACCAGCTGAAAAATAAAATGGAAAAGACTAAAACATTTTTGTTGATAAAAGGGCAACCTTTTAAGTTAATAACTAAAGCATTGTGATAATGATAATTTTTTATTAGTATTCTCAAATTGATTTAGTTCTTAACTTCATGAAATGTGAATGCTTTAAGAATTGACCAGCATGTCTTTTGCTTAGCTAAAACCACAATATTAAACTGGAGAGAAACTTACGTTGGCTCTGTATTAGTAGAAACGTGCAAGCAGCTATACTATTCAAACTTGGTAGTAACTTGGGGCTACTATCATTACTGTTACTGTAGGACTTACACATCTAGCCATTTATAATCTAAAGAAGAGTGAGTGGGAAGTAAGAGAATCACAGAAATAGTATGTTGCCTCACTGGAGCTTGGAGAAGGTGTGGTTAGAAAGAATGGGGGAAGCTGGAAGAGAATTATCCTGGAGTAGAGGACAAAGAAATGTGGGGATGAGAGAGTAAAAAGGATGGCTTGACTAGAGAGCCTTGCATTGTGGGAGATGATGATAGGGATGTAAAGCATGGTTTGCTGTAGCTGGTCCCAGGCTCAGGTAGAGCCTCGTATAAGGGTGTGCTATGGACTGAACTGTGTTCCCCCAATATGTCGAAGCCCTAACTCCTAATGTGACTATATTTGGAGATAGGGCTTATAAAGAGGTGATTGAAGTTAAACTAGGTCATAAGGGTGGAACCCTGATCCAATGGGATTCATGTCCTTTTAAGGAGAGACACCAGAGAATTCTGTCCTTCTGCCATGTGAGGACACATCCAGAAGGCAGCCGTCTATAAACCACCAAGAGTCCTCATCAGAAACCACATCAGCCAGCACCATGATCTTGGAGTTCCCAGCCTCCAGAACTGAGAGAAATAAATCTCTGCTTTTTAAGCCACCCAGTCTATGGTTTGTTGTATGGCTACCCAGGCAGACCAATACGGGTGTATTTAAGTTTTAGTCAGCAGCCAGGCTTGGTGGCACCCACCCGTAATCCTAGCTACTCAGGAGGCCAAGGTAGAAAGATCACTGGAGCCAGGAGTTCGAGGTTGCACTGGGCCAAGATCAGGACACTGCTCTCCAACCTAGGCAACAGAGAGAACCCCTTCTCTAAAAAATAAAGTTTCAGTCAGAATGTCAATAAAAATATTCTGCATCATGTACCAATTCCCAGGGGACTGTGAGGGTGTTGAGTAGACCTGGATTTCATGATAAGCACCTGTTTAACTGAACTAATAGGTTGCTTTTCATCTAGGTAGAAGGTAAAGAAAGCATAAACAAGGACAGTCACCAAGGAGAAGTTTTGAGTTTTAACATTTCTACAATTCCAAGAAATAAATAGGAGTTAGCACAAAGGAGGTGTACATTTGTTTGTGCGTTCCCACTCTGCAGTTGATTGTCTTTGTATAATCAGCTTCTTTACAAATTGTACTTTGGAACTTTCAGGAATGTAAGTTTTGTGGCATTTCTGTTAGCTGACCTCAGTTCTCCATCAGTTACTGCCACATGAATGCAAGTACATTCTGAAATGCTATTCAACTACCATTCAAGGCTTTAAACAGGCAGCTATTGCCCTAACTCATTCAGAAAAATACCTCTAGATTAACTAAAATTGTCTTTATTCCATGCTGTTTTCAAGCCAGTCTAATAACTACCAACATGTGTATAGCAAAAATTAATTTTGCAAAATGTATTAATAGTATTTTCTATGTACATTTTTTATGTTAAGAAAAAAGTATTTTACTTTCTAAGTTTTGATAAACACTTTTTATTGATTTGTAATCTCCTTAATTATATCCACCCTAGAGTTTTATAGATAAAAGTTGAAGGCGATTCAACTTTTGGAGAAAAATGAGAGAAATTTTCTCTTTGGTATTAATGATAAAGTTAGCCTACTTACATAAAGATAAAAGTAATAAATTACTTGACACATTTTCATTGTTAGTATAGCCCAAAATGCTGTATATTTCCCTTTTATAGTATGATAGAAACCTTTGGTTACACTTTAGTAAAACAAAATGCTATATTAAGAATCATTGATATTACATTATAAACTTTATGACCTTTTAAAAAAGATAATTTCAAAGAAGCGTAACTTGTGAGAATGTGGTGAAGCGGCATCCCATTGAAGATCAGTGTTACTGCTTTTAATCTCTTATTTAAGTTAATACTTCAGTATCCGGGTAGCTATAACTATAGGGCCTTTGTTTTGGTCAATGATATTTAACCTACCATTTATGTTAATAAACTAACATCGCTCTTAAGTAGGTTATACATTAACCACCCAAAATTGGACTGTTGCTGAAGGAAATGGTTTCATTTTCTAAATGCCTCTGTTCCCTTTATAGTCATTTTTTCCATTATTGACAATAGTTCTTTGCATTTTTGTGGACATGAGGAGGCTTTTTCAAAAGCCGTATCCATCTAATAAGTAAATTCAGTAAAGTTACAGGATATATAATTTAAAATCTAGATAGAAAAATCCATGGCATTTCTGTACACAAATAACAACCTAGCCAAGAAAAGAAATCAAAACAATCGCATTTATGATAGCATTTAAAAAATTAAAATACTTAGGAATAAATTTAACCAAGGAGATAAAAGACCTGTACACTAGAAAATGATAAAACATTGATGAAATTGAAGAAGACACAAATGGAAAGATATTTCATGCTCATGGATTGGAAGAATTAATATTGTTAAAATGTCCATACTACCCAAAGCAATATACAGATTCAACAGAGTCACTATCAAAATCCCAAGGGCATTCTTCACATAAATACAAAAAACAATCCTAAAACTTACCAAAGACCCTAAATAGCCAGAGCAATCCTGAGGTGGGGTTGGCGGGGAAAGAGACATCACACTTCCTAATTTTAAATTTTATTTCAAAGCTATAGTAATCAAAACAGTACAGTACTGGCACGAAAACAGACACATAGACCATCGGTACAGAAGAAAGATGTCAGATATAAATCCAAACATATATGGGCAACTAATTTTCAACAAGGGTACCAAGAAGACACAATGGGGAGAGGATAGTCTGTTCAAATAAATGATTCCGGGGAAACTGGACTTCCACATGTAAGAGAATGAAATTGAGCCAGGCACAGAGGCTCATGCCTGTAGCCTAAGCTACTTGGGTAGCTAAGGCAGGAGGATCACTTGAGCCCAGGAGTTAGAGGTTACAGTGAGCTATGATCACACTGCATTCCAACCTGGGTAACAGAGCCAGACCCTCTCTCTTTAAAAAAATAAAAATAAATAAGAATGAAATTGGATCTTTATCTTACACCATACATGAAAATCAACTAAAAATAGATAAAAGACCTAAACGTAATACCTGAGGCCATAAAACTCCTCGAAGAAAACATGGGTAAAAGCTCTTTGACATTGGCCTTGGCAGTGATTTCTTGGACATCACACCAAAAGCTCAGGCTACAAAAGCAAAAGTAAATAAATGCAACTATATCAAGCTGCAAAACTTTTCCACAGCAAAAGAAAGAACAAAATGGAAAAGGGCAGCATACAGACTGGGAAAAAAATGTTTACAAGCCATATATCTGATAAGGGGTTAATACCCAAAATTTATTTTTAAACAAACTCATACAATTCAGTAGCAAGAAAACGTATAATCCATTGGACCTGAATAGACCTTTTTTTCTTTTTTCGAGATGGAGTATGGCTCTGTCACCCAGGCTGGAGTACAAAGATGGGATCTCTGCTCACTGCAGCCTCCATCTCCTGGGTTCAAGTGATGCTCCTGCCTCAGCCTCCTGAGTAGCTGGTACTACAGGCACCTGCCACCACGCCCGGCTAATTTTTTGTATTTTTGGTAGAGATAGGATTTCACCATGTTGGCCAGTCTGGTTTCAAACTCTGGACCTCAAGTGATCCACCCGCCTCAGCCTCAAAGTGCTGGGATTACAGGCACCATGCCCAGCCTGGACCTGAATAGACATTTATCCAAAGATGACATTAAAATGGCCAACAAGTATGTGAAAAGGTGTTCAACATCACTAATCATGAGGGAAATACAAATCAAAACCACTATGAGATATCACCTCACACCTATTAGGATAGCTGTTATCAAAGAGACAAGATAAGTGTTGGCAAGGTTGTGGAGAAATGGGAATTGTAGTATACTGTTAGTGGAAACGTAGATTGGTGCAGCCCTGAAGGAAAATGGTATGGAGGTTCCTAAAGAAATAAAAAATGGAATTTTCATATGACCCAGCATTCCCTCTGCTGGATATATACCCAAAGGAAATGAAATACCACCTCATAGAGATGCCTGCACTCTCGTATTCATTACAGCATTCTTCACAGTAGCTAAAATATGAAGAAAACCTAGGTGTCCGTCAATGGACAAATAAACTATGGTGTATACATAGACACATATATAAACACACAAACACACACACAGCATAATATTATTCAGCCTTTAAAAAGGAGATCCTGCCATTTACTGAAACATGAGTGAAATAAGCCAGACACAGAAAACTATTGCATCTCACTTACATGTGGAATCTTTCTTTTTAAAGATCAACTACATAGAGATAGCAAATAAAACAGGAATTACCAGGGTCGTAGTGTTGGGAAGGAACTGGAAATATGTAGGTCAAAGGATATAAAGTAACAAGTAGAAAGGTCTCGTGTACAACATAAGGACAATAGTTAATAATAGTGTCTTCAGGATTTTTTTCTAAATGAGTAGATTATAGCTGTCTTGCCCTGGGGGTGGGGAGGGAAATGGGTAAAATTGTTAGGTGATGGGTATGTTAATTTGTTTCACTGTAGTAACCATTTATATATATATATATATATAAAAAATTTTTTTTTTTTTTTTTTTTTTTTTTGAGATGATGTCTCACTCTGCTGCCAGGCTGGAGTGCAGTGGCGCAATCTTGGCTCACTGCAACCTTTGCCTCCTGGGTTCAAGCAATTCTCCTGCCTCAAGCTCCCAAGTAGCTAGGACTACAGGCATGCGCTACTATGCCCAGCCAATTTTTGTATTTTTAGTAGAGACAGAGTTTTACCATGTTGGCCAGGATGGTCTCTATCTCTTGACCTCGTGATCCACCCACCTCAGACTCCCAAAGTGCTGGGATTACGGGCATGAGCCACCGCGCCCAGCCAATAAAATTTATTTGTTTTTTAAAAAGCTATACTCAACAAGATAGGGCTACATCAAAAGTAAACGTGAAAAGAAAGATTTGAATCATTGATAAAGCATTGGTATTAAAAACGAGCTTATTCTAGATTTAAGATGAAAGCAGTATTGTGGTCATTTGTGAAGTCCTCCAAAACCACTAATAGCTTATTTGAGGTTAAAGAGTCTCCCCTTAAAATATGTAATACAAACTTATGGTTTAGAATTTCACTGCTTTGCCTCACACGTGACTTTACAATGCGTAAATCAGGAATCCAGCATTTCTTCCTGTATACCAACAAAATTTATATTTTAAATGAACTCGTAAAAATCCTATATAATTTTAAAGCAAATGCTGACATTCTGTGACCCATAAATAGCACACATGGAATTGGTATGTCCTATAGAATTATTGCTTTGTTTACCTATCCATAATGTACAGTAAGTCCTCATTTAACATTGTCAGTAGGTTCTTATAATGAGACCAGTTTTACCATAGGCTAATTGATCTAAACAATTGCCAAGTCCCTTCAGCATGTTTCTCATCACGGAAACATCACCAAACTCCTAAAGGAAGACCTAAAACACTCCTAATATTAAACATTGAAATAAATGTGAGCTATCGATACATTAAAGAAAGACTAATTAAAGACAAGATAATTATTTATCCAATTTTAGGGAAATCAGTGAATGACGGTGTTTGTGTTGTTGGTGGACTAATAAATTTTTGCAAAGCAAAAATTGTGAGGAGCACCTCCTACTACCATGCAGTTCAGATGCTAACCAATATGGCAGGCTCGTTGAACGCTTTCATACTACATCATTTACTGTTGTGCATTTTGTATGATTATCCTAGACTAAGCACTTCTATTTTACAATCCTTTGTATTCGTTCATTCATTTTCCAACTTGCTTATTCCAGTTTAGGATCTCAGTCAGCCAGATCCCATCCTGGCAGCTCAGGGTGCAAGACGGGAACCAGCCCTGGACAGGATGCCATTCCATTGCAGGACACACACACACCCGTGCTTCCTCACACTGGGACAATTTAGATACACCAGTTCACCTCAACACACCTTTGGGGTGTGGGAGGAAACTGGAGTACCCAGAGAAAACCCACACCAGATGCAGTGAGAACATGCAAACTCAAACAGTGGCTCTGTCAGGAATATTAATTTTTCTCATCAATCAACATTGAACAAAATGACATGTTGGAGACCCTGTGTAGTTAATGCAATTTATAAGATTCAACTTCCCCATCATTCACTTACTTTTTCAAATATCAGGAGCATAGCAGCCTCATCTATAACTTTTTCCAAAGGTAACATCCCACTTCTTTATCAGCAAGTCACTCTGTCACTGTATTTTAATATCCTTTTGTCCACAAACCAGGCTTACATAGTCTTCCTTAGAGTTTATAGGGATCTGACAAATTCTTTTAGAAAGTCAACATAGCTTTTTGTCTGTCTTGACATCTACACACTAGGTTAGCCTATGCATCTAAGAGAAACATGTCAAAATGGCTGTCTTACTGCATTTCTCATTGTTATTCTCTAGAGTGATATCCCTTGAAGGTCATATTATAGATTGTTTTATCAAAGGCATGTCAACAATAGTAACTGGGCAAGGGTTGGTGCCACCAAATGAGATAAGTCTTCCAAAACCACTAATAGCTTGATACCCTAACAAAACCCAGTTGTCTAAATATTTCACCATGACTTCAAGCTAGTTTCAAACTTAACATAATTGATCTGCACATTTCATTCTCAGTCCTCAAAAATACATTGCTTAAGATGTTTCTTCTCTTAAGTATAGGGTGAAAGTGCAGATAAATCCAAGTGTGCAAACAGTATTTCACTTTATTATTCCTCCTTCTCTGTTCCTCCTCTGCCCCTCAGTTTATACACCTGGGCAAACATATATGTACAGACATATCTTTATGTAGTTATATATATCTTTTCAGCTTGATACCCGAGTCTCAGACTCATGTAAAAGCAAGTCTGGTAAATGAGTTCAGATTATGATGTTTGTACCATCCTGAAATTAGTCTCCAAGAAAAGTTTCAAGATACCAGCTTATCAGCAGATTTTTTTCTGAAATAGACTCTCTTCATGGTTAATTTATAGAATCTTATTCTTACTGTAACTTTTAAATTGGAGGAGATTGGGAGGCATGACATATACCAACTTTTCAAATATGGCATTGTTTCCTGGCATTGGTCAATGGGATATTGCCCATCCAGGATGAGGATATTAATGTGACTATTTCAACTCTTCCCTTCACTAAAATCTGTTCATCTCAATGTTATTTATTGCTAGGCACAGTGGCATATGCCTGTAGTCCTATATAGCTACTTGGGAGCTGAGGCAAGAGGATCCCTTGAGCTCAGGAGCTCAAAGACCAGCCTGGACAACATAGCAAGACCCCATTTCTTTTTATAATTGTATTTATATTAACTGATCTGAGTGCTAAAAATAAATTGTATAGACACCTTTATTCCCATAATTAGTTATTATCATTCCTAAGAAATTCTAATGAGGTCAGTCAAGTAAATCACTGGAAAACTAAAGTCTCAACACAAGAGTAATATAATGATTTGCTTATGGATACAGGCTGAACATATTGGAACACCACGAACTTTAGTTTTGACAGACTAAAAATAACCAGCTAATGAAATTAAGCACTAAAGCTTTATTCTTAGGTTCTCCCTAGAGAAATAATTTCTCATTTTTATTTTGGCTTATAACTTGATTACAAATTGAGAGTTGGCTTTTTTGAACCTTTCACGGAATTCAAGTGCGTTTGATTAAGCATTTAACATCACTCCCAGAGGCAAGCAATCTCAAAGAGTCATTGGGCATGGTAGGTATTAAACATCCTAGTTTTTCTGACCTGTAATCAACCTTAACCGTGACCTCTCACCTCCCCACCACACACTAGATTACCTGGAGGCCCTTCTGTGTCAGAAAGACTATACTAGAGACTTGAACTTCGTGCAAGTGAGAATTAGATTTAAATTACTAAGCTAATTTTCATTTCTAATTTTAATCAAAACTTAAATACTTGTCTTCAGAAATAAAAGATAGTCATGTTTAACTGATACCAGCAGCCCTGTGGCTGTCCTGCCGTGAGCAGCTTATCCTCCCTCCCCCACTCCTTTCCTTTCTTTCTTTTTGTACAATGTTGAATTAAGGTCACCAACATCTACTCATCACTCCAGTAAGAATTCTAAGTCTGCTTAAAATATTTAACATGAATTGACACCACTGTGCCTTGGTATCATGCACGTTAGAAATAACCGCTTAAGGCCAGGTGCAGTGGCTCACGTCTGTAATCCCAGCACTTTGGGAGGCCAAGGCAGGCGGATCACGATGTCAGGAGATCGAGACCATCCTGGCTAACATGGTGAAACCCCGTCTCTACCAAAAATACAGAAAAAAATTAGCTGGGCATGGTGGCGGGTGCCTGTAGTCCCAGCTACTCGGGAAGCTGAGGCAGGAGAATAGCGTGAACCCGGGAGGCAGAGCTTGCAGGGAACCGAGATCGCGCCACTGCACTCGAGCCTGGGCAACAGAGTGAGACTCCGTCTCAACAAAAAGAAAAGAAACAACCACTTAAGTTAAATGCTGATAGTTTAATTATTTTGTTACCTTTATAGAAATAGTTCTCCAGAATTATTTTGATTTATTACTGATTTTTTAATGATTATCCTAGACTGGGTAATGTAAATATGTACAGCTCTGTTAAGTACATACTGGACCTAATTTGCAAGTACAAATATAGTTCATGCAAATAGTGGGTGTGCTCTTTAGAGGCCAAGAGGCTGTTCAGTATCTGTCTTGAGATGTACTGTATCTGTATCTGTTTATTAATATGGAGCTAGAAGTATCTTTCAGTGTGCTCAGCAAGTCATATTATTTTCTTTGATGTATTTCCTCTTTGAAGCTTTTAACCTCTTTATTATATCTGTATTGCATCCTTTAAAGAATTCAGTAAATTTCAAATTGACCATTTAAGGATATAAGCAAGAATACTCACTAAAAGTAGCTGTAAGTGAAATATTGGTAAATAAAATTAAAAGGATCATTTATTCTATTAATATTATTTGCCACAAACAGTTAATGAGGTGTATATTTTCCATAAGGCTGCATTGTTTGTTTTTTTCTAGGCCTAAGTATAGCATGTGTGAGGGCCAAAAATTTTCTCCTATTACCTCTGACAAGATGGAGCAAAGCTTAGAGGTCTAGAGGGTTGATTTAACCTTGCAAAAAAAAAAAAAGATAGATAGATAGAGTTTGTTTGTTTGTTTTTTACCGTTCCTAAGAACAACCATGTGTTTGTGTATGAAGAATGGTTATTTAAGCAAGGAAAACATTATAGGTACACATACATATGATACCTGATTTTCAAGTAAAAATACAATTGTTCATGTAAATGTGAGTGCATTCTCATTTAGGGGCAATAGGTCTGTTCTTTGCCACTCCCCACTTCCCACCCCAAAATACAGCTCTAGACATATACATAATCAATATGCAAATCTACGCAGCGTATTTACATTGGAAACAAATGTAGCCAATTATAGAAAAATAGGTGGGGCTGTTTTAAGCGTTCATTAAATCTCTCAGGGCAAGGGGGTGAATTAAACTTTATAAGGCTGCTATAAAAATAACTATTTTAGAATTTAAATATAGCTTTTTAATTTAGTGCTTGTTACCATGTTCAATTTTAACACCCAAATCCAATCTCCAAAAAATACTCCAAATGAAATACTGCATTAGGGAACCTGTGACTGCCCACCACACAAGCATTTTAAAATTGGGGCCTCAGCATGTCTCATTTTGTACAGAATTAAAGGGAAATTCCTTTGAATTTCCGAAAAGAATTCTGTGGTTTGACCAGTCTTAAGTAAATATGATGTTGAGTTAGGGTCCTGGTCGGTGGGATTCGGTCAGCACATCCACAGGGTAGAAAGCCTGGTCCTTTCCACCTGTTAATGCTCTGCACGATCACAACCAAGAAGCCCGGTTTCTACAACTCATTTTCTTGTCTTTAATGATGTATCTTGGAGAAAGAATTAAAGTAGTATAATATAAATGTTGAAATGTAAATTTAAAAATTAAAACACCAATGAGGGTCACATTTCCATGAAGAATGACTGGCACTGCTACTTATATGAGAAGCAATAATCAAAACCAGGCATATGAGAAGGGGAAGGAAAAGGTGCAGTTGTGTGCCAGACATTGTTCTAGGTACTTTACAGAGGCAGAGTGGATGGTAGCTTTTAGCTATGTAACTTGAAGAACCGAAAATTCCTCCTTGTCAAAAAAACTAAACAATATACACACACACGTATGCTTTTGTTCCCATTATTTTGTGTCAGTTTCATTTATTTTTGTTAAACGTAGCTTCTCTTTATGGTTCTCTTTGAAAATGTGCATCCCTCTGGAAGAGATGACACATTAGGTGACAATCACATTATGCTGTGAATCAAGGTATATGAACATGTCAGGAAGGGGAGATAGGTCCCAGAATTAGCCAAATAGGGAGGGAGGGAGGCAACCAGATGCAAGCCGGAATTCCACTACTTTACAAAGTTGCTGTGCAGTCATTTAGAGAGATGCCCAACTCTAATTATTACACTCTTATGAACAGTGAGAAACTTGAAGATTTCTTTTGTATGTCCTTATCCCAAAAATAGGCATGGCACTTTTTTTTTTTCCTTCAGTGAAAGTGGTTTGCAGCTGGACTGGGAGTGTCAAGGTGAGAAAGGTCAGCAGGTTACAGAGACCAGTGCAACAGGGCTTGTTAGACGTAATCAAAGAACTACCTAGGGAAGCTACAGGAAGCAGAGGGTTGGGATTTCCACGTAGGGAGGTTATAGGGGCCCTCTGGCTGAAGGGAAGTTGGCTCAACTCTGAAAAGGTTCAAAATTCAGTTTAAAATTCTGATTAGGAAAATCCCACAATAAGCAGTTGGTCTTTTTAAATGTTTCCCCTTTCACAGGACAAGATGATTCTGCCTAATAGTTTAGCATCGTTGTAAAGGACTTAGTGTGTTCGCAGATCACTTTGATAAGTGCTTCTGCCACCTCTTTTCTTTCCTCCTTTTTGTGCTTTAAGAACCTCCCTCATGAGATCATTGGTTTCTAATTTCTTCTTTCTGAGATTGGTCTCCCTAGGGAAGACTAGAATGACAGTGTAGACTAATCAAATTGTTGTCCAGAGTTGTCATTCAGTTGTTGCTTTTGAACTTAGAGAGATGGAAGCCACTTCATATTAATGCATTGTTTTAATATATAAGCCAACACCTCACACTTACTGAGCATAAAGTTTTTTGCATGTATTTTCCTTTTTGAACAGTGATTTTGCAGTATTCTTAGTCCTCTGTCAAATTAACATGTTTGCCTCTTTTGAAAACTCATATTTCCTCCTGAAACAGTAAGAACTAAGGAAAAGAGCAAAGCATTGGAACAGTCCCTGCTGAAGACAAGAGTATGATAAGAATATTGAAAAATACGGCTGGGCGCAGTGGCTCACGCTTGTAATCCCAGCACTTTGGGAGGCCGAGACGGGCGGATCACGAGATCAGGAGATTGAGACCATCCTGGCTAACACGGTGAAACCCCGTCTCTACTAAAAATACAAAAAAATTAGCCGGGCGTGGTGGTGGGCGCCTGTAGTCCCAGCTACTTGGGAGACTGAGGCGGGAGAATGGCATGAACCCGGGAGGCAGAGCTTGCAGTGAGCCGAGATCGTGCCACTGCACTCCAGCTTGGGCAACAGAGCAAGACTCCGTCTCAAAAAAAAAAAAAGAAGAATATTGAAAAATACAATTTAGTAGGCTAAAAATGTATTTGGGACATCAAATTATTGGCCAGAATGCATCTTTATGCATAGTGAGCCTTGTCAGTGGGGATCTCATGGGGAGTAATGGTGATTAAAAGGTTTTTGAAGAGCGAAGTTGCGTGACCAAGCTTGTATTAAAGACTTGAAGCTTAGTTTATCTGGTAGTGGATGACCTGAAGACAGAGACACTCCAGACATATATGAGTCCCTTTGCATTGCTATTAAGGAATACCTGAGGCTGGGCAATTTATAAAGGAAAAGTTTTATTTGGCTCACAGTTCTGCAGAGTGTGCAAGAAGCATAGTGCCAGCATACGCTTCCGGAAGGGCCTCAGGAAGCTTCCAATCAATGGTGGAGAGTGAAGGAGAGTCACGTGGTAAGAGAAGGAGCAAGAAAGAGAGTGAGAAGGTGCTACACTCTTTTGAACAACCAGATCTCATTACCACTCATTACTGGGGGAAGAGCACTGAGCCATTCATGAGGGATCCACCCCCCGACCGAACACCTGCCACTACGCCCTAGCTCCAACATTGAGGGTCACATGTCAACAGATTTGGAGGGGACAAATATCCAAACCATAACAAGGAAGTATTTTGGTGGCCCAGTTAAGAGATGACAGAGGCTATGAAGAGAAAGGAATAGGGGAAAGGCCAAGAGATATGTGGGAATCAGAATCCCCAGGACTTAGTTTCCTTACCACTATGGCAGTATCAGTAGTGACTGTGTCCCAACCTCAAGAAAGTGAACTTGACTGTGCCTGGTCTCTCACGACTTTCCAGACCAGTCTTGGTGAGGTAAAAAGACGCATTCCAGGATCGGTGAATAGTATTTAGTCATTTCACAGTACCCAGTGGGTCAACGCTTCTGTAACTATAACAAGCCATTCCCCCTTTTCTGCTAGCAGAAAGATGGAAAACAAGGTTTACAGTATGCTTCCTGTGATATGTTAGGATTTGTTTGGTCATGATTTTTTATCCATAACAGAGGGATATAGTAAGAGTTTGAATCCCAGAAATAGAACTGCCCACTTACTTGGCTGAGGCAGGGGTAGGGGAGAAGCAGTGTATATGGACAGAATTTGGTCAGGTGGTAGAACATGTTGCCTAAGGGGTTTAAACAACAGTATGTTCAAGTTCAGGCAAGATGTCAGTAAAACAGGAAACTACTGAATACAGACTAAATGTAAGAATCTTTATAAATTATAAGAATTGAAACCTTCAGGGACTGAAAGAAGGTCATGGGGAATCTGGAAGACAAAGCAAAAGGTCATTTATAGGAAATGGATCATATTGTTTGCTTTAGATTCAAAGCCAAGATAGCTATATATTAAACACCAAAAAGTGACACCAGACCTGCCAGAATGCTCACCACCCCAAGTGAGTGACTTAAAGAGTCAGTGATCCTATAGGTATAAGTATCAGTTAGGCCCAAGAATGAAAATGAAGAAGGATGTCTAGTCTGGAAGAACCTGCCACCACCCACAAACAGGAACTTGCCACCACCCACAAACTAAATCATCTTGATCAATAGGTTGAACTGTACATGAATCCATATATTAAACAAATACTTACTGTTATCTGTAGTATCCCAGACACTTTGTTGGTTTTGTGATATAAGACTGAAAAAGAAACACTGCATCCCTCAAGGAGAGGGGGAAGTTGGCAAGCACAGAGCAATAAGTTTCCTCCTTTTTAGAGGCAATGGTTGGTTCCACCTTTAGCAGAAGATTCAAATGACACCCTCTCAAAACCACAATGAGATACCATCTCACACCAGTTAGAATGGCAATCATTAAAAAGTGAGGAAACAACAGGTGCTGGAGAGGATGTGGAGAAACAGGAACACTTTTACACTGTTGGTGGGACAGTAAACTAGTTCAACCATTGTGGAAGACAGTGTGGCGATTCCTCAAGAATCTAGAACTAGAAATACCATTTGACCCAGCCATCCCATTACTGGGGATATACCCAAAGGATTATAAATCATGCTGCTATAAAGATATATGCACACGAATGTTTATCACGGCACTATTCACAATAGCAAAGACTTGGAACCAACCCAAATGTCCATCAGTGACAGACTGGATTAAGAAAATGTGGCACATATACACCATGGAATACTATGCAGCCATAAAAAAGGATGAGTTCCTGTCCTTCAGAGGGACATGGATGAAGCTGGAAACCATCATTCTGAGCAAACTATCGCAAGGAGAGAAAACCAAACACCGCATGATCTTACTCGTAGGTGGGAACTGAACAGTGAGATCACTTGGACACAGGGTGGGGAACATCACACACCGGGGCCTGTCATGGGGTGGGGGCAGCGGGGAGGGATAGCATTAGGAGATACACCTAATGTAAATGATGAGTTAATGGGTGCAGCACACCAACGTGGCACATGTATACATATGTAACAAACCTGCAAGTTGTGCACATGTACCCTAGAACTTAAAGTATAATTTAAAACAAAAAAGAAAAGAAAAAAAAATAACACCCTCTCGCAGGAAAGAACAAGAGCAAGGCCTCCGTCCAAATCGAAGCCCACTCCTTCAATGAACAGTCACTCCTCAGCACAGACAGCACCCATGTGACTCACCAGACTCCCTTGACCACAGTTTTTCCACAAAGGCAGGCAGAATGGTCTATCAACTGAAACCACTGGGTTATTTTTATTTCTTGGCTCAAGTTCAGATTCCCTCATGTGGTGGAAACTGTGGACACATGTGACAATGTCTAGGGCATGACTGCTGTGTTCACACCCACTATCACAATTCTCTTGTCCTGAAGAGGAATGTGAACAGAAAAGACTTTGGGGGGTGGAATTGATACATTTTACAGCACTAGTTTCTAGTGGGTGGACTACATGCGAGGATTATGGAATAAAATTTTTTTGAACAAAAGGTGTGCATTATGAACAAGTCTTGTTATATTATTATTGTCATTTTTTCTTCCATTGAGGTGGAAGTAGAGGGAAGAGAGAATCAGGATAATCTTGTCTCTCATAACCACAGACCATCATAAAAATACCTCAATTAAAGAGAATTTATTTTCTCTGGTTGGCAGGAACAAACACTGTGTATTTTATATACAAGTTTCATATATATATATATGTATTTACATATATATTTTATATACATGTTTATTTTATATACAAGTTTTATATATATATGTATTTATAAAATACTTGGATACCTGGTGGGTATACACCAATGGAGAATAAGCTATTCTTTAAAATCTAGCATCCACAGATGGTAAGTATTGGTGAGAAGTGAAGAATTGGAACCTTTTCTACACTGCTAGTGGGAATGTAAAATGGTGCATCTGCTTTGGACAGCACTTTAGCAGTTCCTAACATGGTTAAACATAGAGTTATAAGACCAAACAATTCTACAGCTAGATGTATACCCAAGAGAAATGAAAACATATGTCCACATAAAAAGGTGTACACAAATGTTCCTCACAACATTATTTATAATAGCCAAAAAGTGAAAACAACCCACATGTCCATCAATTGATAAATGGATAAATATAACTGGTATATTCATACAGTGGAAAATAATTTGATAATGAAAAGGAATGAAGTATTGATGCTACACCATGGATGAACCTTGAGAACATGCTTTATAAAAGAAACCAATCACAAGAGACTACATATTATGATTCCATTTAGGAAAAATTTTCAGATTAAGGAACTACCTAGACATCAAAGTAGATTGATTCGTAGATACCCAGACCTAGGACTGGCGGATTTGGCAGCGGGGAGTAACTGCTAATGGGTACAGGGTTTCTTTTTGGAGTGATAAAAATACTCTAAAATGGATTGTGGTAATGGTTGCCCAGTCTGTGAATATACTAAAAACCATTAAAGTGTGCACTTTAAATGGGTATATTGTATGGTATGTGAATTACATCTCAATAAAGCTGTTTTCAAAAACCTATCTTCCAGTATCTTGGCATCTTTGCCTGTTTCCTCCACTACTTGCTGCAGCCAGTGCTTTTTGCAGTGGTATCTGGGAAACGTAATGTGTGGACCTGTGGTGTCTTAAGTCCGCTACTGTAAGGACGTTTTCTGAGATTTCATTAGAAATTATTACTTAATTAAGCCTGGAATTGCAACCCAGTAGCTTCTCAGTAGGAATGCACCATCTGTGCTGTTCTTTAGATGAGTTTATTCTAACAGGACGTTTTATATTTCAAAGTGTACATTGATTTAATGTATGTAGCACTGCTGTATAGACTTATGGGCAGAGTTTTTAAGTTTTTAAAAATATTTTATCAAGTGTACACTTTATAGCCATTGTGTTTTTACTGTTTTATGAGAAGTATTGACTCAAGGGGCGTTAATTTGGAATAGTTTTAATTTTATCCAGTCACTGCCTTAGGCCATGTTTTGTGGAATCTTGCTTTTCTATCCCTTAACAATATCTAGCAGATCTTTTAGCACTCAGGTCACTTTCTCATTATTAGAAGGTCAATCTGGTCCATTTTTAAATTCCCATCTTATACCTGATTTAAATCTAATATCCTCTTTCTACTCCATCAAAATGGGAGGAACATGGTCTGGTTCTCAGATACCTCCTTTTTCCCCCTAATCAAGTTCTAACTCCTTGTGGGTGAGGGATAGGTAATAAGGGAGAACAGTGTCCCTGGACCTAATTTCCCATGGTTACCATCTTCCCTGCCTCTTTGGCAAATACTGCCTTGCCATCCATGCCTTCTGGTTAACAGGTGTCAAAATGCTTCTTTACTTTGGGTAACTGGGAGAATTCACTGCCCAGTTCCCTGATGTTGAAGACCTAGCCTAGACTCAACCTCCTTGCCCAGCCCAGCCCCTTTCACAGTAGTGTACTGGTAAATGTTTAACAACAGGCTGGGCAAGGGTGGTATGTGCATATGTACATACCTAAGTTTATTGTACATTTTACTGATGTAAAGAATGTGTAGTACAGAATTTATATAATAATAAAATATACTGGACTCTTAAATGTAAATTTCATATAGCCAGCTGATTCTTCCAGAAATTCATTGATATTTGCCAAACTCTTTTATCTGCATTCATCCTATGATTGCACCTGACAAATGAATATATTTCTAATATGACTGTTGGGAGATATTTTCATTTAAGAAATAAGACAAAGTGAAACAAAGATGTCAGAACTTGTTTTTAGTTATGTCATGAGCAACTTCTTTGCTAAACCAAATAATAGTTTTCAAATACTAGAAGAATGTGTCCTCCAATTTTTGTACTGTTCACAGTGTGAGAACTCTAGAGATTATAGACTTTTAAATTTAACCTGCATAGCATCTTCTTTATCACTTCCTTAAGTCTAGACAATCAACAAAACAATAAATCAAGTCCTGATTTTGCAGCATTTTTGCATTTCAAGCTACCAACATAACCCTTAATAAATGCATAATTGGGACAAGATGCATGCTAGGACAATTTTTCCCACCATGCAGATAGACAAAAAGTAAGAGCATAGAGAATAATAGTAAAGTGATTAAGAAGTGATGAGTTTTTAAGTATTTTCTACGTTTGTTTTTTAGTATCTATTTAATTATAAGTTTGTATAATGTTTTAATAATGGCTCCAGAGCACCACTGCCCCTCACACAGAGCATTCTTCTAAGAATCTCTTTGCTATCGGGGTCCCCTCACCTGTGTGCTCCCTTTTTTTTTTTTTTTTTTTCTTAGAGTCTTGCTCTGTCAGACAGGCTGGAATACGGTGGCATAATCTAAGCTCACTGCAGCCTCCGTCTCCTGGGCTCAAGTGATTCTCCTGCCTCAGCCTCCCAAGTAGCTGGGATTACAGGCGTCTGCTACATGCCTGGCTAGTTTTTATATTTTTAGTAGAGACGGGGTTTTACCATGTTACTCAGGCTGGTCTTGAACTCCTGACCTCGTGATCCACCCACCTCGACCTCCCAAAGTGCTGGGATTTCAGGCATGAGCTGCCACACCCAGCCTGTGCTCCCTTCTTGATAGGACACTGACAAGATGGCAAGGATCGTTCAGACTGCTTTTTTGCCACTTCCTCTCTCTACTCAGCTAGTCTAGGAGCAAGTCAGCAGGTCAGCTACCTAAGCAATTCATATCTGATTTAAATTCCCAGACAGGGATAACATTCAAGAGTCTCCTTGAAGACACTCTGGATCTTTACTAATGAATCTCTTGGTACCCTCCTCAGGTAGCTTTGAGAAAGGAAAGCCATCTTTGGAGGGGAAGGTGTGGAGAACAGGACACCTCCAGTGCCACAGACACTACACTCCCAAGGTGGTAGCTCAGTATTCCCACAAACATCCTTTCTCTTCTTTTTCACATTTTATGATGGACTCCTGGAACTGGCAGAGCCAGCTTATCTTAATTAAGTCCTGAGGGAGATATTAATGTCTCCTTAGAATTTGGGATAGTTAATACCTCTTTTAGCATCCCTGGTTATTAATTCTGAAGCAGTAGCACATGTTGCTAGACTTATGCAGTTTTATTTAGCATTCCCAATTTTAGATCTAGTTTGATAATGTCTATTATTTGATTTAAATCATGGAAATGATCGTTTTTCTCCCTTAATCACTACGAGTCACACACTGTTATGTCTTTTGAGGATACTTAATCTTTCTGGTTTGGGTTAGGCCTATAATTAGTAGTCAGGTTTTTCTACCTTCCAAACTACAAAAACCCAACTTTGTCCTAATCACTTCATTTTAGACCCAAAGGAATTCCAATATTTCTAAATCCTGATAACATTATATATGTATGTATAATTTTACTTTTTATTATAGATTCAGGGGGTGCATATGCAGGTTACAAGGGTATATTGTGTGATGCTGAAGTTCGGGGTTCTGTTGATTGTGTCACCCAGATAGCAAACATAATACCTGATGGGAAGTTTCTCAGCCCTTGCTTGCCCCCTTCCCCGACTCTCACTCTCCTTTTGAAGTCCTTAGTGCCTTTTGTTCCCATCTTTACATCTATGTGTGCCCAGGCTTAACTCCCACTTGTAAGTGAGAAAATGCAGTATTTGGTTTTCTATTTCTGTGTTAATTCGCTTAGGATAATGGCCTCCAGCTGCATCCATGTTGCTGCAAAGGATATGATTTTGTTCCTTTTGATGGCTGCATACTATTCCATTGTATATATGTACCACATTTTCTCTATCCAGTCCACTGTTGATGGGCACCTAGGTTGATTTCTCCCTCTGCTTTTGTGAATAGTGCTGCAATGAATGTAGGAGTGCAAGTGTCTTTTTGGTAGAACAATCTGTTTTCCTTTGGGTATATACCCAGTAATGAGATTGCTGGGTCAAATGGTTGTTTTGTTTTGATGATATTGTTTAGAGGGACATGAGAGTCCTATATCCCTGGGGTGAAATGCTTTAATTGCTCCAAATATTAACCTTATCAAGATTAGGGTTCCCAAAAAAAAAAATTACAGAAGGAAAGGAATGAGGTACAATGAGGATTTAATTTACTAGATATCAAACCCTACTAGAAAGCTATAGTGATAAAAATCAGGAGTGAGTAAAGCAAAAGACAAATTACTCTGTTGAAAGATTAACAAGTACAGAATCAGGTCCAGATACACATAGGAAGCTTGTGTATGATAAAGCTAACATTTCACATAAAAGTTACTATAAATATAGGAGAAAGTAAATATGCAAGTATATTTCTAAAATACTGGAGTGAATATAGAAGGCCTTTATAAACATACATCAAACCAGAAAATATTAAAGAAAGATCGACTGCTTTGACTTCTTAAATTTTTTAAATTTATATTTTGCCAGAGACATCATAAACTAGGTTAAAGGACAAATCATATACTGGGAGAAAATATTTTTTCCACATTTAACAGATGAATCATGTTGTCTTTAGAAGTGGACTAAATTTATTGTGGCTGAGTACTAAACAGCCAGAATTAAAATCAGTGAACAGCCTAAGGCAAAGCTGAATGTTCCCATCATAAAATGACCTTCTGAGATACGAATAAACATGAAATTTTATTTTCAAGAACTTAATGTTATAGTTTTATTTATTAAAGTATCAGTATGTTTTTAAGGTTTGTCATGATAATGTACCAGTATCATTTCTCAGTACTGCCAGCGCTAGGTGGTTCCTCCACACTTGCAATACCTAAATAGTTGCTTGTTGTCACCTGTTTAAGAGCATGGATTTTTGTGGGGAATGTATGCCAATATGGGTTACTATTCATGGGGATTGTGCTACAAGGTCAGGTGACACACTGTCATTGAAACAATGTCACAAACTAAAGCTGTGTGCAGTGCTTAAAACACTTTGACTGAATAAAAAAAAAATGTGGTACATATATACAACGGAATTCTATTCAACCGTAAAAAAGAATGGGATCCTATGATTTGCAACAACACGGAGGGAGCTGGAGGTCATTATGTTAAGTGAAATAAGCCAGGCACAGAAAGACAAATTTCAAATGTTCTCAGTTATTTGTGAGAGCTAAAAATTAAAACCATTGAACTCATTAAGATAGAGAGTAGAAGGATGGTTACTAGAGGCTGGAAAGGGTAGTTGGTGTTGTGGGGAGGGAAGTGAGCACAGCTAATGGGTACAAACGTTTAGAAAGAATGAATAAGACCTAGTGTTTGCTAGCACACAGGGTGACTATAGTCAAAAATAACTTAATTGTACATTTTGAAATAACTAAAAGAGTATAACTGGATTGTACGTAACACAAAGGATACATGCTTGAGGGGATGAATACCCCATTTGCCATGGTGTGATTGTTATACATTGCATTCCCATGCCTGTATCAGAGTATCTCATGTACCCCATCAATATATACACCACCATGTACCCACAAACATTAAACATTATACATTTTTATAAAGAAAGCACTTTGTAAGCTGATCTCAGTGCTACTTAGAAGCCTGAAGCAAAAAAGGATTGCTTGAGCCCAGGAGTTTGAGGCTATGGTACACTGTAATCATGCCTGTGAAGAGGCACTGCACTCCATCCTAGACATGACGAGACCTTGTACCTAAGAAAGAAAACACTTTCCCAATATTTAAGAAGCAGACATACGACTTCTGCCATTACATTTTTATTTCTAATACTTCTGCATTCACCTGCTGCTTCACACAATCACCAGATGTGCTACACTTTATTCCAGCAACTGTTGCTTGTTACCAAGTCATTTTCTTTTGGTACATACAGGTTGAGTGTCCCTAATCTGGAAATTGAAAATGCTCCAAAACCTGAAACTTTTTGAGCACCTACATGACTGTCAAAGGAAATGCTCATTGGAGCATTTCAGAATTTGGATTTTCAGATTAGGGCTGCTCAGCCTGTATTAGCACCCGCAGTGGATAACATTAATACCATGTTTGTTCCAGCAGCCTTTTAACATGTGGTGGCTGCTCTTCTCTCTCATTTTGAACATTTGTGTGAATACATGTGTAGACAATGCCAGATCTTTCCTTTATATATTATGTAGTTTGGCTTTGGCTAAAAGGGATTTTTAGCCCCAAGTTACATTCAGAATGCTTACCAATATTTAAAAATCAGCATTCAGATATTAGCAGTAAGTCCAAGTGATGATGTTATGCTTACTATGTGTGATAATAACCTATATGATCTTTGATCTCCACAAGTTCAGTAAACCTGGAAATGACATTGAATGAGGCATTTGGCTATTCAGTCTTCCAAAGGCTAAAGTAAATTTTGACTAAGGACTGAGGCCAAAGCTTATAGTGTGTTTTCAGTATTTATAATGTATAAAGTATCCCTTCATATTAGAAAAAATGGACTAAGGGCATGAACAAACTACTCACACAAGAAATACAAATGGTGAACAAACATGAAAAAATGTTCAACCTCAGTAGGCATCAAGTTAAATACAGGTAAAGCAATGACAGATTATTTTTCTGTTAGTTTGGAAAAAAAAAAATGAAAAAGCTGATAATGAGTTGGTGAGAATGCCCAGAAAGACAGTAAATTGTACATACTTTTATTGAAGGGCAGTTTGGCAGCATTTACCAAACATTTAAAATGTATACAGTGATCCAGGAATCTATCCTCCAGAAGTACTCAAACATGTCCTCGAAAGATTTATACAAGACTGTTACATAGTTTTAACAGCAAAAAATCAAAATCTAAATGTGATCATAAGGGGAATGGAAAAATGAATGCCGACTCACTGTGCAAAGGAATGCCTTATAGTTACTAAAACTAATGTGCTAAGTCAATATGTACCGTCTCAGAAACACAGCTATGGTGTATTGTTACAGAAGAAAATGCAAGTTGCAGAATATCTATGTGATTTCTATTTAAATAAATAAAATATGGAAAAATGAGAGTCAAACCATTAACTGTAGTTGCCTCAAGGTTGAAGCGGGTATTGGGTTGAAGAGAAGAAGGGAGTTATTTTTTTACTTCATACATACTTCTTTATTATTTGAATTTATTATAATGCACATCTGTTATGTTTTAATTTTATAAAAGATTTAAATAAAACTAGGCTAGACCAGACCATGGAATAAAAGTATTATGAAAGAAACAAAAATTAATTACTTCTCTCATTGTAAGTGCAACCCACAGATAGCCTCCAGTGACTTGGGGAGGGAAAAGAACAACATTAATCAAAGATATAATGGAACCGCTGGAGGACAGTGGATCATAGCCTTGAAGAATCCAAGAAATGGCAAAGTGCAGACTGCAAATTCCAATAATAAAATAATTATGTTTTTAAAAAACACAGGAAAAAAGTGAAAAGAATGCTGTCAAAATCACCACCATGTCTCTATCTATGACTTGCTAATAATCCTTGAGTAGAGAGCGGACAGACATCTATGATGAAATCTATTTATAATGCTAGTGCTGCAAAGGAACACCTGCCTTGTGGAGTGACTGTGCTATATATGGCTGTTACTGTGTGTATACCTTATTTACTTACATTCTTCTAATCATCCATCCATCCATGCAGTAAACATATAGGGTAAGAGGGATACAGAGATGACAGACAGTCCTGTGAGGGGAGAAACTTGTTTAGCACTGGTTCTCCAGTACCTGGAACATAGTAGGGGCTCAATAAATACTTGTTGAATGAATGCATGGGCTCCCATCCAGTGAGAAAACAGAAAAGTAAACAGACAACTAAAAGGCAGTACAGGCTTCCAGCTCCATCCATGTCCTTGCAAAGGACATGATCTTGTTCCTTTTTATGACTGCGTAGTATTCTATGGTGTATACATATCACAGTTTTCTTTGTCCAGTCTATAACTGATGAGCATCTGGGTTGATTCCATGTCTTTTCTATTGTGAATAGTGCTGCAATGAGCATATGTGTGCATGTATCTTAATAACAAACTAATTTATTTTCCTTTGGTTATATACCTAAGTTATAGTGTGTTCTCAATATTTATAATGTATAAAGTGTTCCTTCATATTAGAAAAAATGGACTAAGGACATGAACAGACTACTCACACAAGAAATACAAATGGTGAACAAACATGAAAAAATATTAAACCTCAATAGGCATCAAGTTAAATATAAGTACAGCAATGGCAGATTATTTTTCTGTTAGTTGGGGAAAAAAACAAAAAACAAAAAAGCTGATAATGAGTTGGTGAGTATGCCAAGAAAGAGAGTAATGGAATTGGTAGGTCAAATGATATTTCTGCCTCTGGGTCACTGAAGAATCGCCACACTGTCTTCCACAATAGTTGAACTAATTTATACTCTCATCACCAGTGTAAATGAATTCCTTTTTCTCTGCAACCTTGACAGCATCTGTTGTTTTTTGACTTGTTAATAATAGACATTCTGACTGGCATGAGATGATATCTCATTGTGGTTTTAATTTGCATTTCTCTAATGAGTGATGTTGAGCTTTTTTTCATGTTTTTATTGGCCACGTGTATGTCTTCTTTTGAGAAGTGTCTGTTCATGTCCTTTGCCCACTTTGTAATTTTTTTTTTCTTGTAATTTGTTTAAGTTCCTTGTAGACTCTGGATAGTAGATCTTTGAGTACTAGTATTTTGAAAAGAATCTTTTTTTTTTTTCTGAGAGGTAGGTCTCAACCGTGGGCTTAAAATATTCAGTACATCATACTATAAAAAGTTGTGCTGTCATCTGGGCTTTGTTCTCCCACTCATAGAGCACAGGTAGAGCAGGCACAGCCTAGTTTTTAAGGGTCCTAGGATTTTTGAAATGGTAAATGAGCATTGATTTCAACTTGAAGTCACCAGCTGCATTAGACCCCTACTAAGAGAGTCAGCCTGTCCTTTAAAGCTGTGAAGCCAGGCATTGATTTCTCTCTAGCTATGAAAGTCCTAGATTGGTGTCTTTCAACAAAAGGCTGTTTCCTCTACAATGAAAATCTGTTTAGTGTAGCCAGCGTCATCAATTATCTTAGCTAGATCTTCTGGACAACTTGATGTAGCTTCTATATCAGCAGTTGCTGCTACATCTTGCACGCGCCTTGTTCCTTGGTCACCCCCAACCTTGCAATTTTACGTTAGGAAGATGGCTTCTTTTTTTAAACCTTATGAGCCTACCTCTGCTAGCTTGCAACTTTTTTTCTGCAGCTTCCTCACCTCTCAGCCCTCATAGGATTGCAGAGAGTTAGGGCCTTACACTGCATTAGGCTTTGGCTTAAGGGAGTGTTGTAGCTGGTCTGACTGTCTATCCAGACCACTAAATCCCTATCAGCAATAAGGGTGTGTTGCTTTTTTTTTTTTTTTTTTTAAATCATTCCTGTGTTCACCAAAGTAGCACTTTGTATTTTCTTCAAGAACTCTTCCTTTGCATTCACAACTGGTACACCTCATTTGACTGTGCTTTTGTGTTTCACATATGTTGTTGTTGTTGTTGTTGTTGTTGTTGTTGTTGTTTTACAGATTGAAGGTTTATAGCAAGCCCATGTCTATCAGTCCCATTTTTCCAACAGCGTATGCTCTTTCATGTCTCTGTGTCACATTTTGGTAATTCTCACAATATTTCAAACTTTATTATTATATCCTTTATGGTGGTCTGTGATCAGTGATCTTTGATGTTACAATTGTAATTGATTTGTAATGGCCTATAAGTGTTCAAGTGAAAGGAAGAGTCACATGTCTCTCACTTTAAATTGAAAGATGGAGGTGATTAAGCTTATTGAGGAAAGCATGTCAAAAGCCAAAATAGGCCAAAAATTAGGCCTCTTGTGTCAAGCATAATGCTATTGCACACAAAATGGACTACAGTATAAACATGCACTGGGAAACCAAAAAATATGTGCGACTCACTTTATTGTGACATTCACTTTATTGTGGCAGTCTTACTAGACCTGTAATATTTCCAAGGTATGCCTGTATTTGCAGTACAATGTTAGAGATATGAACAGGCAAATCAGAGATGGGACACATAAGACTACTAGGAAGGCCCTGGAAGACATCCTCAGGGAGGCTATGCTTGGACCAAATGTTGAGAAATGAGTAGAAGCCTGCCAGGTAAAAAAGTAGAAAAGGTTATCCCAGGCAGAAGAACCAACATAAACAAAGGAACATAGTCATGAAAGAGCAGGGCTTATTTTTTTATTGCATATTTTCATAACTTGATTCAGGTAATCAGATGTCCCAGAAAATACCCCAAATTTTAAAAAATATCTTAAGTTTTAAAAATTCTTATGGTAATGTCATGTAACTTCCTGTCTAATGTCAGATCTAATCATGTTAAACACATTTTGCAAGGGTGCCCTATGGCAAAGGGCTTTTATTTCAGGTAAATGGTGAAATTGTTGGTCCTTTTATTATTTTTTAAATTTTTATTTATTTATTTTTGAGGTGGGGTCTCACTCTGACACCCAGGCTGGAGGGTAGTGGCAGAACCATAGTTCCCCACAATCTTGAACTCCTGGGCTCAAGGGATCCTCCAGAGTAGCTGGGAATATAGGCATGCACCACCACACCCAGCTAATTTTTAAAAATTTATGTAGAGGCGGGGTCTCGCTATATTGATCAGGTTCATCTCAAACTCCTGGCCTCCTCGAGCAGGGCTTGTTTAAAAAGCTGAAAGTCATTTATTATGGTTAAAGCATGAGGGGAGGAGGCTAGAAAGATAAAGTCTGGATCACAGAAGACCTTGGGAACCTTGCTGACTTTGGGTTTTATCTGAAGAGAATGTCTTTAAGAAGACGATCAGATTTATATTCTTAAAAGATGCACACAAATACGTATTTGTCTTTAATTTGTATATGCTTTACAAGGATTAATTCATTTAATTCTCATAACAAACTATGGAGTAGGTACCATTATTCTCCCCATTTTGCAGTTGAGAAAACTGAGGCACAAAGGGGTTAATAATTTGCCCAAGGTGACCTGACACCATGGTGGAACTGAGTTAAAAACCCAGACATTCTGGATCCAATGCCTATGCCCTTTTCCACTATGCTTTGCTCTCTTTGTGTTTCTTCAAGATGTGTGTGTTTTCTTATGAAAGGGGAATAAAAAATTTTTTCACGTAATTTCTTCCATACCAAACTACCAAACAAGATAGAATGTTCCTTGGTCTTGCAAATAGAGTCATTCAGCAGTTCAGTAGTCTGTCTGTCTTTTCTCCATTTCCTCAGGATTCACTTTCCTCTTATGACTTAGCTGCTTCTTATCCCTTTTAGTCTGGATTTTTAATTTTAGTTTCAGGGGTACATGTGCAGATTTGCTATATAGGTCAATTGCATGTCACAGGGGTTTGTGTACAGTTTGTTTTGTCACGCAGGTAATAAGCATAGGTAGTTTTTCTATCCTCACCCTTCTCCCACCCTGCACCCTCAAGTAGGCCCTGGTCTGGTATCTGTTGTTTGCTTCTTTGTGTCCATAGGTACTGAATGTTTAGCTCCCACTTATAAGTGAGAACCTGCAGTATTTTGTTTTCTGTTGCAGTGTTTGCTTAAGATGATGGCCTCCAGCTCTATCCATGTTGCTGCAAAGGATGTGATCTCGTTCTTTTTTATGGCTGCATAGCATTCTATTTTGTGTATATACCACAGTTTTTTTCCTTATCTAGTCTACCGTTGATGGGCATTTAGGTTGATTCCATGTCTTTGCTGATGTAAATAGGTCCACAATAAACATACACATACATGTTTCTTTATGATAGAAATATTCCTTAAGATATACCCAATAATGGGATTGCTGGGTCAAATGGTAATTCTGCTTTGAGTTCTTTGAGAAATCACCACACTGCTTTCTACAGTGGTTTGTGGAAACCCTTTACACTCCCACCAGCAGTGTATAAGCGTTTCCTGTTCTTCACAACCTTTCCAGCATCTGTTATTTTTTGACATTTTAATAATGGTCATTCTGACTGGTATATGATGATATCTCATTTTGGTTTTGATTTGCATTTCTTTAATGATCAGTGATCATATTTTCATATGCTTGTTGGCCACATATATGTCTTCTTTTAAGAAATGTTTGTTCATGTCCTTTGCCCACCTTTTAATGGGGTTCGTTTTTTGCTTATAAATTTAAGTTCCATATAGACTCTGGATATTAGACCTTTGTCAGATGCATAGTGTGCAGATATTTCCTCCCATGCTGTAGGGTGTCTGTTTATTCTGTTGATAGTTGTGTGTGTGTGTTGTTTGTGCGTTTGTTTGTTTGCTGTGCAGACTCTCATTTAATTAGGTCCCATTTGTCAATTTTTGTTTTTGTTGCAGTTGCGTTTGGAGTCTTCATCATGGAATTTTTGCCAGGGCCTGTGTCCAGAATGATATTTCCTAAGTTGTCTTCCAGGGTTTTCATAGTTTTAGGTTTTACATTTAAGTCTTTAATTCATCTTGAGTTGATTTTTGTATGTGGTGTAAAGAAGGGGTCCAATTTCAGTCTTCTGCATATGGCTAGCCAGTTAGCCCAGCACCATTTGTTGAATAGGGAGTCCTTTCCCCATTGCTTATTTTTGTCAACTTTGTCAAAGATCAGATGGTCATAAATATGTGACATTATTTCTGACCTCTTTGTATTTTGTTCCACTGGTCTTTGTGTCTGTTTTTGTACCAGTATCATGCTGTTTTGGTTACTATAGCTTGTAGTATCCTTTGAAGTCAGGTCATGTGATGCTTCCACCTTTGTTCTTTTTGCTTAGCATTGTTTTGGCTATTCAGTCTCTTTTTTGGTTCCATATGAATTTTAAAATAGTTTTTTCTAATTCTGTGAAGAATGTCATTGGTAGTTTGATAGAAATAGCATTGAATCTGCAAATTACTTTGGGCAATATGGCCGTTTTAACAATCTTCTTCCTATCCATGAGCTTGGAATGTTTTTCTGTTTGCTTGTGTCACCCCTGATTTCTTTGAGCAATGATTTGTAATTCTCATTGTAAAGATCTTTCACTTCCCTGGTTAGCTGTATTTTATTCTCTTTTTGGCTATTGTGAATGGGATTGTGTTCTTGTTTTGGCTCTCAGTCTGTATGGTGTTGTATAGAAATGCTACTGATTTTTGTGCATTGATTTTGTATCCTGAGACTTTTTTTTTTTTTTTTTTTTATTATTATTATACTGTAAGTTCTAGGGTACATGTGCATAATGTGCAGGTTTGTTACATATGTATACTTGTGCCATGTTGGTGTGCTGCACCCATCAACTCGTCAGCACCCATCAACTCGTCATTTACATCAGGTATAACTCCCAGTGCAATCCCTCCCCCCTCCCCCCTCCCCATGATAGGCCCCGGTGTGTGATGTTCCCCTTCCCGAGTCCGAGTGATCTCATTGTTCATTTCCCACCTATGAGTGAGAACATGCGGTGTTTGGTTTTCTCTTCTTGTGATAGTTTGCTAAGAATGATGGATTAAGAAAATGTGGCACATATACACCATGGAATACTATGCAGCCATAAAAAAGAATGAGTTTGTGTCCTTTGTAGAGACATGGATGCAGCTGGAATCCTGAGACTTTTGTGCATTGATTTTGTATCCTGAAGTTGTTTATCAGATCAGGGAGCTTTTGGGCAGAGACAGTGGGGTTTTCTAGGTATAGAATCATATCGTCTACAAACAGGGATAGTTTGACTTCCTTTCCTCCTATTTGAATGCCTTTTATTTCTTTATGTTTCCTTATTGCTCTGGCTAAGAATTCCGGTGTAATATTGAATAGGGTAGTGAGAGAGGGCATCCTTGTTTTGTTCTGGATTTCAAAGGGGTATGCTTCTTGCATTTGCTCGTTTAATATGATGTTGGCTGTGGGTTTTTCATAGAGGGCTCTTATTATTTTGAAGTATGTTCCTTCAGTGCCTAGTTTGTTGAGGGTTTTTAACACTATGATATGTTGAATTTTAAAAGCCTTTTCTGCATCTATTGAGATGATCATGTGGTTTTTTGTTTGTGTTGTTTATGTGATGAATCACATTTGTTGATTTGCATATGTTGAACCAACCTTGCATCCCAGGGTTAAAGTCTACTTGATCATGATGGATTTGCTTTTTTGTATGCTGCTGGATTTGGTTTGCTGGTATTTTGTTGTGGATTTTTGCATCTATGTTCATCAGTCCCTTTTAGTCTTATTCCTTGTCTCTGTCCTCCCTTTTCTGTAAACCCTTTGGCTTCCAAGGTACCCAGTGTAGCTCCAGCAATTAAAGAGGCAAGGTGGGAGTTGTCTGAGCCTTTTTCTTCTAGAATCAAAGGTGCACATACCACAAATCTCAAAAAATGCAAAGAGGTAGAGTACGCAATATGACAATTTTTTTTTTTTTTTTTTTGAAAGACAGTCTCGCTCTGTCGCCCAGCTGGAGTGCAGTGGCACAATCATGTCTCACTGTAATCACGACCCCCTGGGCTCCAGTGAACCTGCTACCTCAGCCTCCCAAGAAGCTGGGACCACAGGTACATGCCACCACACCCAGCTATTTTTTTTTATTTTTATTTTTTTGTAGAGATGTGTTCTCACTATGTTGCCCAAGCTTGGTCTCAAATTCTTCGGCTCAGGCCATCCTCCTGCCTCAGCCTCCCAAAGTGCTGAGATTACACGCATGAGCCACTATGCCCAATCAATATGACAATCTTTCACTCACTTTGCAAATAATAGTGATTGTTAGTTCACAGGTATGTACTCTTTGCTTCTAAATTGTATAGGGAGACAGAGGTGAGATGGAGGAAGTAGAGATGGGAAAGAAGAAAGCATGTTCCCCTTCATCAGTGATCTTGCAGTCTTACGCTTTCATTCAGGTTACTATTTTATGACTGGTATTTTGTCAACAAAAATGCCATTATGCTGGGAGCAGTGGCTCATCCTGTAATCACACCACTTTTGGAGGCCAAGATGGGAGGACACTTGAAGCCAGGAATTTAAGACTAGCCTGGGCAACATGTGCCATCTCTACCAAAAAATAGTAATAATAAACTGGACATGCTAGTGTGTGCCTGTAGTCCTAGCTACTCAAGAAGTTGAGGCAGGAGGGTTGCTTGAGCCGAGGGGTCAAGGCTGCAGTGAGCTGCGATCCCACCACTGCATTCCAGCCAGGGCAACAGAGTGAGACCGTGTCTCAAAAAAAAAAAAAAAAAAAAACATGATTTTTACTAAACAGATGAGGAAATGTGGTTTAGAGGAAAGCTTTGTATACCCAACTTCCATTTCTATGATATTCTGTTAACCACAGTGCAGATCCTATGCCTCTGCCTCAGGAAACCTTTAATACCTGCCAGACTGGTATTTGGGAGAATTAAGTGGTTAAAGTCATCTGACTCTGTTCTGTATAAGTCTGAACGTGCTCCTCTTTCCAAAAGTGTAAATTATTGACCAAAAACAGAAAATGTAGGAGACTATGATTTCAATTTACTTATCTACTGCTAAATTTCGTGGTTTTTCTTTAGTAAAGATGAGGAAAACTGACAGATGATAATCTCAAATATTAATAAAGATTTGGGAAAATAGGAACAATCTAGAAACCCAAAATGATGGGAAATATTTTCTTCTTGTTAGAGAAATAGGGTACAGTAATTTATGTTTGGAGACTGGCTTGGGTGGCGGAGTGAGACCCTGTCTCAAAAAAAAAAAAAAGAAAAAAACTATTTGGTTGATAACATGATTTTTATTTTATTACCTTTTAGTTTTGCTAGATTAATTACTTTTATTTACCATTTATTAAGTTGAACATTCTGCTAAGAAACAATATTTTCAGACTTTCACATTGAAAAGTTCTCCCATCATTAAGCATATACAATTTACCATTTTCAGCAAAGATTCGTTTTCACAACTAGCTCTTCAGGATTATTCCACTGAGCTGAATCTTCATGTGCAGCATGTGAAAAAGTGGTTCGTAGCCTTTTTCTCCTTTCCTGAACTACTAAACATTAGCACTGCTACTGGGGATAATATTCAGAAGATCATAGGGACATGTAGATTGATATGAGAAGATAATTACTATGTTGAATAGAATTTTAAATGAACATCAAATACTAATTGTTAGTGGTCTTTTTTATTTTTTTAGAAACAGAGTCTTGCTCTGTCACCCAGGCTGGAGTGTGGTGGCATAATCACAGCTCACTGCAGTCTTAAACTTCTGGGCTCAAGTGATCCTCCCGCCTTAGCCTCTCAAGTAGGCTGGACTATAGGGACACACCACCACACCTGGCTAATTTTTGTTGTTTTTTGTGGAGATGGGGATCTCACTGTGTTGCCCAGGCTGGTCTTGAACTCCTGGCCTCAAGCTGTCCTCCACCCTCAGACTCCCAAAGTGCTGAAATTACAGACGTGAGCCATCACACCCAGCCAGTAATATGATTTTGTTTTAATTCTTTCATTGTGTATTTTTACTTTATCTCTTCATTTTATACTTTAAACAAATTTAAGATTTGTATAACTTCCAAAGATGCATGCATGGTAATTGTCCTCACAGCGTTGTTTTTAAAGCAAATGTTGGAGAATGCCCAAACATCTTAAAACAGGAAATTGGTTCTTAATTCAGGTATTAGAAATGATGAAGTAGATCTACAGTTATCTATGTAAAAAGTTATTTACCATATCGATATAAAAATCATAGTTATTTTTTAAAAGATTACAAAAGCAGACTATAAATTAATCCCTTTTTTTTTTTACATCATATGTTTAGAAGTGTAGGAAGAAAACATACCACGATGTTAACAGCAGTTTTCTTTGTGTGGATTTATACATGAGATGGTCTTTACTTTCAACTTTCTGTCTTGCATATTGTCTGAGGTGGTTTTCTAAATTATTAATTACAGTTTTTATAGTTGGTGTGTATAATTTTACAGGTGGAAAAAATATTTTTAAAATCAAATTTGAAAACGTAAAAGAACCTTGAAGCAATTAAATGCTATTTAAGCATGCAAAAAAAAGTTTGCACAATGCACGCTAATTGTTACCAGCGCTCTAACTTGTTTTTCGTTGCTTCTCCTTTTGCCTGTACTGAAATACTGTTAACATTTGATATGACACATTTTCCCACCCCACAGCTTCTTGTTCCCTTTATTCTTCATTTGTTTCCCTCCACCCGCTTTGAGCTGAAATGGCAGACCTGTCTTATTCCCAGTGTGTACACTCTGAATGTGGGTACAATTTGAGGTGGAACATATATGTCACTGTCGTTCTTCTGACGTTGAGCCTTACCTTGATCAGTAAGTTAGAATGAATCTTCAGTGTGTTTCACTAAGTTCTATTTAATTAAACACCTATCTTGAGTAATACAGACTTAATTAGGCTATTAAGGATACCCATGTTTCACCCTACTCTTTGCATTCTAGAATGCCAGGAATCAGAACAAGATTATTTTTTTCAAAGGTAGAGAAATGTGACTCAGATTTCACTTTGACCCTTAATGCTCTAATGTCATTACTTAGGCTTAACTGAAAGGCTACATTTTTTAAAAAGTATCCTGGCCAATTGCCAGATATTTTGTGTCTGCATTTAGTATTGCTGGTTTAAATCTTGTTGAATCTTGACTGGACTGGTTGAAATGGTAGAGTTTTGGTTTCAACATCTGAGAAAATGAAGGAGAAGAATCACAAAGAGTAGGCAGAGAGGCAAAAGTTTTGAACAAACCCACATACCAAGTAGTCTACTAATTTTGATATAAGTGAATATAGGAAACTGGCTTTTCCCTAGAATAATTATTACAAGATTTGCACAATTCCAGAAACACTTAAGCAGGGTCCTGTTGAGCAGGCTTTCAAAGGCTTTGTTATCATCAGCCTCAGCAGATGGGTTAAAAGGTGGTGTTTCTATTATACATTTCGTATTGAGAACGTATGACCATGAGTGCCTTACAAGGTTAGTCTTAGGATCTTCCTAAGTCGCAGGTGTTATTGGGCCACAGACATACTTCCGTATTCTTTACTATTTTTTTCCTACTAAACATTAGCTTTTGATAATTTTTCTCATTTTCCCTATTGGTTCCTTCTTACCTGACTGCTCTAATACACCCAAATTCCCAATACCAAAAAAAGGGGAAATAAAAATCAGGGAAAGAGTGAAATTAGAGAATTGGAGGGAAAATAATAGAATCTGGGATCTTTAGGGACCTACGTTACTTTTCTTTTAATTGCTTTGATTTTTTTTTTTTTTTTTTTTTTTTTGTCTTTTTTTTAAAGAGGGTCTCACTCTTGTCACCCAGGCTGGTGTGCAGTGGCACGATCATAGCTCACTACAGACTCAAACGCCTAGACTCAAGCGATCCTGCTGCCTCAGCCTCTTAAAGTGCTGGTATTACAAGCATGAGCCACCATGCCCCAATTTTTTTAATTAAACATTGACCCAATCAGTATTCTGGATAGAGAGCTATCTCCCAGCACCCTGTAGTTAAGAGGGTGAATTCTGGCTCCAAGCCCAGCTCCACCCCTTGCTCCACATTGGGCAAGAGACTCAGACTCCTTATGCTCCAGAAATCCATGTCATTAACATATTAGAGTTTTAGGACATGGTAAGTCATGGTGAGTGTTGGCTATTATTAACATCTATTAGTATTTTTGTAATAATGAGCTATGTAGGTTGGATGTTCCCAAATTTTGAGGAAGAAGTGGACCATCTATCCCGTCTTTTGACTGTGTCCAACTCAGTCTCTGACGTCTCCTCAGAGAAGGTAATCTGGCAGGAGAATGCCACCTGCCTGTGGTGCTAGACTAGGGTAAGGAGTTGTCCAGATCGCCAGACTTCTTCCCAAGAGAGCTCATCAAGAGCCCTGGAGTGCCCGCCCACAGCCCACCTGCATTTTCTCCGTGAAATATCTACTTAAAGACAGGCAACTCACACCTGTAATCCCAGCACTTTGGGAGGCTGAGGCAGGAGGATCACTTGAGTCCAGGAGTTTGAGACCAGCCTGGATTACGTAGTGAGACCCCAGCTCTACAAAAAAATTTAAAAATTAGCCAGGCATTTTGCACATGCCTATGGTCCCAGCTATTCAGGAAGCTGAGGCAGGAGGAGGATTGTTTGATCCCAGGAAGTCAAGGCTACAGTGAGCTGTGATCACACCACTGCATTCTAGCCTGGGTGACAGAGCAAGACCCTGTCTCAAAAGAAAAAAAAACCAATACAAGGGGAGCAAGGTGAGAAGTATGTGGTGGGGACAGGGAAAGAGAATAAATAAGACTTGTCAAGAAATGTGACAAGAGCTGTCAGTAAAACACAGAGAGTTGACTCTTCGGGCAGCTGGTGTGCAATGTAGTCTGTCAGCAGCAGGTCACTGGCTCAGCCGCAGCAGTGGTGGTCCAGGTTAGAACAGCAGCTTCTCATCTCCTCCCCTCCCACTCCTTGCGAGTTTCTGAACACTCCTTGCCCCACGGTGCTGGTATTTACTGACTCCCAACTCTGCTTTCCTTGCAGCTGACCCTCTGGTGGGCAGCATCGCCACACAGTACATGACCAACAGAGCAGAGCACGACCGGATGGCCAGACAGTGGACCAAGCGGTACGCCACATAGGGGCCTGCTGCCTGCCGCCCCCGCGGGACCTGTGCAAGCACATTCACCAAGTGCATCGGTAGCCCTGCCCACCCCTCCAGACCTCGGTTCTTATTTTCCTATTTTTATTAAATTTGGAACCATTTTGTGATGGTATGTTGTCCATCTTCCCATCCCACTTCTTCCTGCCCCACTTCCTCTCTCCCACACTCTCTTTTTTCTCTCATTTTATTCCCTTGTTGATTTCTGTTAACTTGAAAGATTTGGGATTTTTTTCCCACCTCATCATAGATGGGAACTTTTGTTTTCAGTGCAAACAATGTTGGAGCTGTAATAGTAAGAGCTTTCTTACAAAGCTTTGTATTACTGTGTGGTTTTGTTTTTTTTGTTGTTGTTTATTTGATTTTGGGTTTTTTTCCTTTTGTGTGATCTTTGAGAAAACACATTCAGAATTATATCTCGTTTCTACTTAAATGTAGTGCTTAGGGTTAATTTTTTGTACTGAAGTCTTTATTGGTGGGTGCATGCTACTGGGAACAAGTTTTTGTACAAAAGCTTCAATCAGAATCACTGTGCATTACTGAGACTCTGTTTATCACTAGCCTTCTGTCCCTCACGCAGAAGACTGTTGGATTGAACAAAATAATATGTATTTTGATTTACTTAAAGTGCTTGTAAATTTCTTAGGGACCTGCCACTTTTGACTGTGGATCAGTTGATGTACACTTGTATTATTAAAGCACTCAATAAATCACTGTGGCTGATAAATGCACTTCTGGTAACCCGACATTTGCTTTGTGTCCTGGTGACCGCTGTAGCCCTACGTGCAGTGAGGCTTGTCTAATTCAATTACAGGTTCAAGTGTATTTTTCATCTCAAAGCTCTAATATTTCTTTGTGGTTGAGTTGCTTAGCATGTGGAATTTCTCCAGCTGTCAGTAGCCTGATGATTTCATGGTTGTTATAGTAGATTGATATTATTTTACATATTGACTGGACATTCTTTCTGTTACAACCTTCTTTATCAATAATTAAAATATGTAACTCCAAAAATAGCCTTCTTGTGAAAGTGAAGTCTGAGCTAATCATTGTGTTCAGCCACTTTCAACTTTATTTCTCTCAAAATTGTTACAGTGATTGCCCTCAAGCTTTGTTTTGTTCTTTTCTTTTTTTTTTTTCCTCCATGATTTTAGCGAAA
The DNA here is from genome assembly GCF_047675955.1 of Chlorocebus sabaeus. Taxonomy (NCBI): domain Eukaryota; kingdom Metazoa; phylum Chordata; class Mammalia; order Primates; family Cercopithecidae; genus Chlorocebus; species Chlorocebus sabaeus. Next base: position 68,971,395 of record NC_132918.1, read on the forward strand.
GAAGTAAACTCATCTGTATTGGTCACGGTCAGCTCATTCAATGACAGGGGTGTCCGTCTGGCTTCACCTTCAGGCTATTTTCGTGTGCAGCTATAGGAGGCAGAGGAAACATGTGGGCGGAGTAGTTTCTAAACACGCTGACTTGGTGATTGATAATTCAGGGTTATTTGTGTAACAAAGCGTGGTGGAAACTCCTACTCCTGCTCCACCAAATACAGTTACAGACCCTACCTTACGCTTGGTCTCATTTAAGAAACCATTAACACCTTCACTGCTGAATAGTAGGATTTATAAACATAAGTCATCCACCTCTAAATATTTTAACATTTAAAATGCCTGATTCAAAAGATATAGTTTTTGTTGTTTTTAACTAGTTAAAAATAAATCCTAAGAAAATACATTTAAATATTGCAAATGCCACTTTTAAACCCAAGTACCTGAGAATATTTTTTGTCCTTTTAATAACGATTTTACCATTCATTTTATTTAAAAATATTCCTCAGCATAGCAGGACACTGTATGGCCTCTGATGCACTACTCAACCCTCTAGTTGTAGCAAAAGGAGCCACAGACAGTACACAAATGCATTGGGCAGAGCTATATTCCAGTGAAACTTTATTTACTACTATAGGCATGGGATTTGGCCCGTTGGTTATAGTTGGCCAATCCCTGATATAGACCACCATAGACTGGGGGCTGGATGAGAAACAAATAACTATGTGTCATTTTTTTCTTTAACATAAAATAAATTCAATATAGTACAACACTAATTTTTGGAAAGTGGCTCAGAATGTTTAATTGCCTACAGAGTTTCTTACCACAAAGTTTTTTATTTTTACTTGAATACTTTAGATTTAAAAATTCAGCACTAAAAGCATTGAACCATGGAAAATAAAATTTTATTAAACTGCTTTTTTCCCCTACTTTTGGCTGATGAAACCAAACCCATAATACTAATACTTTAAGGGCAATCTTTATAGGCAATTTTTAAATTAATTTTTTTTTTTTCTGTAGCAATGGGGTCTCACTATGTTGCCCAGGCTGGTCTCAAACTCCTGACCTCAAGTGATCCTCTTACCACAGCCTCCAAAATTGTTAGGATTATATAGGCTTGAGCCACCGTAGCCAGCCAACATGCATTTTAAATAATAAATATATTACATTCCACATTTCACATCTACTTGTGTACATCAGACCACTTTAAAATGTGTTATTATTCCAGGCTTGGTGGCTCACACCTGTAATCCTAGCACTTTGGGACGCCAAGGTGGAGATCACTTGAGCCCAGGAGTTCGAGACCAGCCTAAGCAACATGGCAAAACCCAGTCTCTGCAAAAAAATACAAAAATGAACTGGGCATGGTGGTGCACGCCTGTAGTCCCTGCCACTCGGGAGGCTGAGGTCAGAGGATCACCTGAACCAACGAAGTCGAGGCTGCAGTAAGCCATAATTGTGCCAGTGCACCCCAGCCTGAACAACAGAGCAAGACCCGTCTCAAAAACAAAACAAAATTTGTGATATTTAGGAACCAAAGATTACAACAACTCTAGTAGAAATTCTAGGCACTGACCTGTTTGTTTTCCTGTGACCCATTTTTAGGTTTAGTGCCAAACTGTGATATGAAGAGGCTATAAAACTTCTCTCCCCAACTTTATGAATTATTAATACTTCATGACAAATATACACAGTCCTCAAAATGTAAAAACTAGAGAAACTCCAGAGAAGCCAACAAACGTAGTAGAGCTTAAGTCTAGATTTCAAATAACATGGTAATTTTACTTGAAATCTGTAATCACAGCAGGCAATACAATTTCAATAAATTTTTTTAAATGCATGTAAAATAAGATTTAAGAGTAATTTGACACTCAGTAAACAAAATTGTTTAAAAATACAGGGATAACATTTCTAAAAGTTAGGAATTATTTTGTACCATAATAATACTAAACTTTTCACACTACTTACTGCCAGGTATAGTATTTGTAGCTATGTTAGATGAAGTGTTGGCAGATCGTTGACGGAGACAAGACCATTGGTTATTGAGGAAATGGTTTGAGATTATATTTGTTGATCTTAAATCATTCAAAAGGTTGTGTCCTTAATTTGTAATCAAGCTACAAATAAGTGGAACATTGTTTATCTGTTCTACATGAATCCACTGATGATAGCAATTGCAGAAGTAGTCCGTCTTTTCTTCTTATTCCAAGATTAGGAAGTAAACGTGGAAGTTCATCATGTAAACTTATTTAGGAATTAAAAAGAAAGGAAATAATATGTATTCAGAATGTACTATAGCAGGCTATCATAAGTCATCTAATAAAAGCTCAACCTACCCCTTAAGGGTGTAGGTGGCCCTCAGTCAGAAAAAGCTAACCAGGTGCCAAAGCAAGATTGCCATTCAAGCATGTGACACCAGAGCCCTTGCTGTCAACTGCAAAACCACATACACCTTTCCTTTGACTATGAGGGCATACCATAAAAATGAATTGGCGTAGTTCAGTCTTAGAGTCAAGGAGGAGTCTAATTCCTGAGTGGTGGGGTTTTGCCATCTTCAAAAAATGGGAAAAAAAAGTTGAAGAAAATGGGGACTCGCTATTAGATGGGAGACCAAACAGGAGGGACCGGCATTCTAATCTTAGAGGTACTGCATGCAGATTTGACCGGCCATGGGGAAACGGGTCGCTTAGAAAACCCCTGAACTTCTGTACTACAATAAAAGGGGTGTTAATTATTGTCAGGCAGGGCAACTTTTTAATGTATTTTTAAAAAGAGAGGCCTTCATACTTAATCATGAAAACAGTTGAAATGGTACCCAAAAAGCCCAACCAGAGTATCCTGACCACCTGCATTTTATCGCAAGGTGGCTTTATAACTGTCAGAATGTCCCTACTGTACAGGACACTTTCATATGTGGACCAGGACTGCGAGCCAAATGAGCGCACCCTGTACCTGAGCTAGTCCTACGCTAGTCCTCAGAGGCAATGAAGAGCTGACCTAGTTATAGTCTGAACCCTAACGTTTTAAGCTACAGCAGCTCTGGAATCTTTGGGAGTTGAGACCCTCAGGGAGCTTAGAGTAGCTTGGCCTCTGCGGACCTTCCACGGTAGCCTTGCATTTCCCCACATCCATGCTGCCACCTTGGGAGCCAACTGGAACATTCATTCTCTGCTAAGTAGAAGGAATGTTCACATTCCTTTCACTCTCGCGTTCCACCAGGAGCACTGGTAATGTGGGTTAAGGTTATCTTAAAACAGAACGTCTTATGTCTCAGGAACCCCTTGGTTCTGGACAAACCAAGACTGTAGGTCACATGAGCTTTTGTGCTCAGAGTTCCAAGGGACGATCATAGGCAATGCCTAGGACCAGTTTTTCCCATAGAAATGTTTTACTTAAGGACAGTGTTTTCCTTGATGCACAATGATCCGTTTAGAAGAGAAGTGCACTCTACTATCTGAGAAATGCTGCCCCTCTCTCTGGCTTCCACACCTAGGCCTCTTCATTCATTTCCTGCTTCTGAAGGCCTCTGAGGGATTTAAACCAACTGCAGCCTTTCTTTACATCTCCGAACGTGGCTTAAGGTATGTATGTGTTTCTGTGAGGGAACAGGAGTAGTCTGAAAACTAATAAGCTTTTTGAGAGGATTTCTTAAAAGGAACGTGTGTGAATTTTAAACATGGGACCCACACGGGAAAATGGAGGAGATGTGGTAACTACTGATCTGTCTTATGTGTCTATGAATCCATACAGTCAAAGTGGGGGCCAACCCCAGTTAATCCAGAATGCCCAGTGTCAGAGTTTTCACTTCTGGTTACGGAAGGAAACCTTACCCACTAACCTTGGCAACCTTTGGAGCTGTGTGACTCCCAATCCCCCTCTCACAGCATCCCCTCCTTCCCCGCAACATGACCCTCATCCGTCTTTTTAAAAATTAGATAGGAGGTTAGAGTTCAGGATGACAATCACATCCTGGTTAATAGGAAATTGAGGCCTCCTGAGAAATCATGTCAAGCTATCCAAGAGAAAAGTAGCAGATGCTTTGCAGTTGGTGCCTCTGAGCACACTGAGAAACACCAACCAAGATTCTTGTACTTAATCCATAGTTGTACAAAGGGGCAGTGCGAGGTCACGCTCTGCTGGTGAGCCTGCCGCTGTGCTAAAATTGCCTAGAAGTAAGATGATCACATTCGTCACTGTCTGTTCAGTCTCCAACTTGAAACTACTGACAAACAGGTAAATACGTGACGACAATGGCCGCCACCATGAACTTTGACAATTTTAGTCCCTGTCCTTTAGACCAACAACTGACTTTATGCTCACCACCAAACAGCTCTCAAGTACTGTGATTTGAAAATCAAAGCAGTGGATGGTCAGTTATTAGAAACCTCTGATGAGAAACTCCAGAAGCCATTATTAATTCCCCAGAGACCCCATTCACTTTAAGCAATCTATGAGGAAATTATGTTAAATTCCAGCATGACTGTGCATTTTTACTTAAATGTAAAACATATGCCTGTGTTAAAGAATCCCCAAATTCCCATGTGTTCTTAATGGGTGTAGTAAAATACTAGGGTGTACTTGTCAGTCCGGATTTGGGCTGCTGGATTTGGGGGCAATGGTAATGTTTAGTTATTGCTTGGATTTTTTTTTTTACAGATTTATGGAGTTACAAGTAAATTTCTGTTACATGGATAGCTTACAATTTTTTAATAGTCAAATGGGAGAGAGGAAAAAATAGGTTTATATAAAAATTGTTTTTTAATATAACAATAAAATTTTTATAAAGTGAGTATTTTTAAAGTACGTTTACATAAAGATACTACCTTGCTAGGTACTACAAAATAATCTAGAGACTGTATGTATTAAACCCCCAATATGTTTGTAAGCAATTTGCACTTGATCTGTTTTGTGGATTAAGAGGTCACAGGGTAAATTGCTGGGTCCGCACAGTCAAGGGAGAATCAGAAATGGGCTGTCGTTAAGAAGAATAGAAATTTTGTCAGAGTGGTATTATTATTATTTATGGCAAGAGATTGAGAGTGTATCCTCTATTTAGGGAAGATGAATGGGGAACTATAATTCTTTCTGAGGCAGAGTCTATAAATTATCCCTAATATCCATTCTCCTTTTCTTCCTTTTATTATAAATGGAACTATTGGAGTTGCAGCGGGGCATGTGGCCACCCCACTAGAAACTAAATTCCCCAACCTCCATGTGATAGGTTGATTACAAAAAATGGTCCCAGTCCTTCCCAATGTCTACATCTTTTGCAGCTTCTTTTCATGAAAAGGTGGAGTCTTTGTTCCCCACCACTTGACTGGCCTCATGACTTGCTTTGACCAGGAGACTCTGGAAGTTATCTTGTGCCAGTTTCCAGCCTTGGCCTCCAGAAGTCTTGCACGCTTCCCCACTTTCTTGGATTCCTTTCATGCCTTGAGAGTAAACCCCAGGCTAGCCTGCTAGAAGGTGAGAGATCATGTGGAGAAGAACTGAGACGATCCTAGACCAACCAATCCCCCCGTACATGCAGGAACCCAGCCAAGATCAGAGCCACCTACCCAATGTGTGTCTGATAGCAGATGCTGCATCAGCCCGACCGAGACCAGATAAACTGTCCACCTGATCCTTACATTTGTGAGCAATAGTGGAAGGTATTGATTTAAGCCAGTAAGCCAGTGGTTTGTTACACAGCAATAACTAATACATTTCATCAAGCTAGGCATAGCTGTGGAAGAAAATTCTGGTCAAAAGAAGTGAACCGAAGTGACGGGAGCACATTGGCAGATCTCATCCTGTAAAATGAAGCGGCCCACCCTTCACTCCCTCTTTATTCTTTCATGTGATGTAGAATGTAGGTGTGGTGCTGGTGAGCCCATTGGGACCTTGTCAACAAGGGCAGGAATATGGAGCAGCAAGACCAAAGTTGTTCAGTTTTGAACCTGTTGAGATTTAAGTACCTTGAATACATCCAAGTAGAAGTGTTGGGTCACTGGATATACTAGCCTCCTATTCAGGAGAGCACAGTCCAGCATGGTAGCTATGACACTGGAAATCATCAGAGTATAAAGGGGAATGCAATTATGAGAGACAATGAGATTACTTGGGGAGATTAAGTGTAGAATGAGAAGACAAGACCAGAACCAAGCCTAGCAGGTGAATCACATGGCTTGCCATCTGTCCTGCCCAAAATGTCCTGAGATGACATTTTAAAACATTTTTAAGTGTGCTTATTTTAAAAATAATATACCTGCACTTTAGAAGGCTGAGGCAAGTGAATCACCTGAGGTCAGGAGTTCAAGACCAGCCTGGGCAATATGGTGAAACCCCATCTCTACTAAAGATAAAAAAATTAGCCAGTGGTGGTGGGTGCACACCTGTAATCCCAGCTACTCGGGAGGCTGAGGCAGGAGAATCATTTGAATCTGGGAGGCAGAGGTTGCAGTGAGCCAAGATCGTACCACTGCACTCCAGCCTGGGCAACACAGTGAGACTCTGTCTCAAATAATAATAATGATAAACCTATACTATTTTTTTTCACTGACTATATTTGAATGTTAATATCCAACATATATAAAGACCTTCAACATGGTAATAAGATACAGGTAGTTGATACTAATATAGAAAAAGGTAATGAATATGATTAGATAAACCTATACTATTAATGAAAAAGATATCATCAATAGATGAAGTGTTCTGAGGAATTATGGGTAGATAAAGCAACTGGAATTATTGATGAAGTCAATAGCGGAAGTGTATGCAAAGTAAAATTCATGATGGAAAACTGCAGCGGTAAGAGCCATGCCAGAGTTAAACTAACTTCCTGCTGCTGAAATGCAGGACCTGGAGCTGCTGCCCTGGGCTACAAGATGGTGGAGCTGCGAGGTAGCGGGAGCCTGGGCCCCTGAGACCAGAGCACCGAAGTGCCCTGTTCATCCCACCCAGACCCCAGACCTTCCTGTGAAGCCTGTTTTTATCTCCTTTAACCTACCGCTGTGTTGGAGTTTCTGATGTGTGCAGCTGATCTGAGCCTAACAAATGCACACGCCAACTTCACGATGGTGGCCTTTGAGGAGGGGAGGAAACAATACTAGATAGGCACATAGAAAATATTTCAATTTTATCTCTGATTTTTTTTATAAAGATGCAGCCAATAAATACGACAAATACACAGATGTGTGTAATGGTATTATCTTTACTTCTCTATGTGTAAGTTTTTTTCCAAATTAAAATGTTTTAAGGTGAAAAAAACATGATAACTAAGGCTTACCTAAGGGAGGATAGAGTTTCATTTCTGTATGATACATTTTGGTAAATTTAAATTTTTAGAAGTGAATGTGCATTACTTGTGTAATCAGAAGAAAAATAAAGACATAGCAAAAAGGTAAAATTTGGAATGGTGGAAGCAGCCTGGGTAGAAAATTGTTTCAGTAAGAATTGTTTTGAAAGGAGATGGACTGGGCTGGGCGCGGTGGCTCAGGCCTGTAATCCCAGCACTTTAGGAGGCCAAGGCGGGCGGATCACGAGGTCAGGAATTTGAGAACAGCCTGACCAACATGGTGAAACCCCGTCTCTACTAAAAATACAAAAATTAGCCCGGGCCGGGCGCGGTAGCTCAAGCCTGTAATCCCAGCACTTTGGGAGGCCGAGACGGGCGGATCACGAGGTCAGGAGATCGAGACCATCCTGGCTAACACGGTGAAACCCCGTCTCTACTAAAAAATACAAAAAAAAAAAAACTAGCCGGGCGAGATGGCGGGCGCCTGTAGTCCCAGCTACTCGGGAGGCTGAGGCAGGAGAATGGCGTAAACCCGGGAGGCGGAGCTTGCAGTGAGCTGAGATCCGGCCACTGCACTCCAGCCTGGGTGACAGAGCAAGACTCCGTCTCAAAAAAAAAAAAAATTAGCCCGGTGTGGTGGCGGGCACCTGTAATCCCAGCTACTCAGGAAGCTGAGGCAGGAGACTCACTTGAACCCGGGAGGCAGAGGTTGCAGTGAGCCGAGACAGCGCCACTGCACTCCACCCTGGGCGACACAGCAAGACCATCTCAAAAATAAATAAATAAATAAAAGGAAATGGACTGGGGTGGTAGTTTGAGAGAGAGATTTGATCAAGGGAGGAGCTTTAAAAATGGAAGCCACTAGGTAGCCTGCTTACGATGATAAAAATGACCTAAAAGAGAAAGAAGGGATGGGAATGTCCACTTGCTGCTCAGATCATTGACATCAGCTGGGAGCTTGTCAGAAATGCAGAAACCTGGGCCCCTGGCCCAGACTTGCTGAATCAGACTCTGCATTTTAGCAAACTCCCCAGGCAGTTCACACACACATTACAGTTGGAGCACTAAGCGGGGGCACACTGGGGGGCACAAGCCTTTTGGTAGGAAGGGCAGTTTTCTGTCATCGCAGGAAGGAAGGTCCTGTGGGCTCGTGTAGATACAGGGAGATTTGGTGGTTTGGAAATGGAAAGATGAGAGAGTCACCCTAACAGTTTCTATTTTCTGAATAAAGAATAAAGCAAGATCACCTTCTAGAAGGCAGGAAGGGAATGTGGGAGGTTGAGAAGAAAGTAAGAAATAGTCATCTCAGGAAGGGAAGAGTAACCTTATAGAAACATGGTGGGATTGCCAGCCAAGGTTGAGTGTCCACGAGGAGTGTGAGCTCATGAGCTAAAAGAAGTTAAAACTAGTCAGCCAAGTCATGTAGCTTTGTCCAGCCACATTCAGCACACAAGCAAGAGAAGGCAGGCAGCCCGATAAGAGAATTAAGAAACTGAATTAATGAAGGAACTTGCAAGGAACTGATTAAGTGATGGATCCTGAAATCCATCCTGGTCATGAGTGTTCAAAGGCAAGAGGAGGATGGAAGGAAGTACTTACAGATGCAATAGTGGGCTGTCTGGTTAATACATTTCACTGTATGATTAGACTTTAAGGTTTCATTATTGACAACATAGTCAAGTTACTGTAACTGGAGCAGATCTCCTGCCATTCTGAGTAGAAGAATTACTCTCCACATGGCTCAGGTTTTGAAAACTACTGAGTTTATGCAATTTAGATATATGTGCCACTGTATTTCTCCACAAGTATTGAAAATTGAGGAAATCCTGTAGTCTGAATTACCAGTAAAGGCAATACGGGGTGTCCTGAGAAGGGAAGAGAAGAATCACTAGCATGCTGGCCCGTGCCAGGATCTTTATATCCATCTCCTTCTCTAATCCCCAGGATAAACCCTGTAAGAGAGGCATAATCACCCCCCAGTTTATAAGTGAGGAAAATGCCACAAAGAGGTTAAGTAACTTGCCCAAGGTTACCCGGCTAGGAAGAGTGACCCTGTCAGGATTTTGGCCCTCTAGGTTCCAGACCCTTCCTTATACCTTCCCATCTCTCTGTAAAAGATCCCCTTAGTTGTGATCACATGTACAAACAGGTGCACGTGGGCCAGCACACACATTCCACAGTTCTGGCCACATTTTGTTTGGCTAACAAAGTAACGAGACACCCTGGACAGTACATTCTTGGGCGGTGATGTGACTTGCAGAAGACGGAGGTTCTCAAGCATGTGGTAGCATTTCTTATCTGTAGATTTTTAAATGTTGCCCTTCCAATGGGGGAAAAATTCTTTTAGTACTACTAATGTAGAAGGCTTGAGATTTTAGAAAGCTGTGAAAATCGTGTGCCTTTGGGCAATAGAAATAGATCTCTGTGGCAGAATAAAAAAGGGTACTCTACTGGGACAAGATAATGTATCTGTATGGTTATTATCACCACCATCATCACAATGACTACCCCTGCTGAATACGTACCCAGTAAATATTCAGTATAAAGCATGGAACACGTGGTGTGTATGTATACAAACACAGGTGTGTGTGTGTATGTGTGTGTGTACAAACATGTAATTTCATTTAATGCTTTCTGTAATCCCCTGAGGTGTGTATTATCCCTATCACATAAATGTGGAAACTAAAACTCAGAGATTTTAATAGATCCAAGCTTGTGTAGCTGCTAAGTGGCAGAGCTGGGTCTCAAACCCAGGTCTGTGTGGCTGTAAAGCCCCATGTGCTCAGGCACAGTGCTGTACCACCTCCCAGTCCGAGTAAACTCGATATATATGATTGTGGATTTACTAACTGATGAAGTAGGAAATTACTGAGTTTATGCAGCCAAAACCCTTGAACCTAAGGAACGTTCAGCATTGTGTCAAATGGACCCCAGGCAAAGCAAAATATTGCATGCCAGCTCCACTGGGTATAATGGCCCCTATTTCCCTATCAAGGGAAAAACAGAGCAGGAGGAAGTTAAAGCAATCCTTACAGACCAGGGTGTTTGGAAGAAGGCAACACAAATCAGTCCCAGAAAAGCGCAGAGTCGCCTCTGCCCTGCAGGAGCCGGCCGTGGTCAGCTCCGTGTCTTCTCTTCCTTCTGGCAGTGGGTTTGTTTCTCCGTTTTTCTTTTCTTTTTTTTCCCCAATCCCCAGGAAAGATTTCCAGTCGTTTTATAGCTGAATTCAGTGGAAAAATAATGTTTATTCACTTCACAGCCAATTTGGACAGAGCACATTTCTATTCCATAAAATAAGGCATTGATACATTTATGATTCAGAATCACAGGCACATTCCTTGCGTACAGTTGTGTTTCAGGCTGGATAAAATTAAAATGTCACTTTCCTTTTTCTTTCCTGTGGATTCACTTGAGTTGCTCTCATTAGGCAGAACTGGCACTCTTGGGAGAAATGCCAGGCTTCAGAATGAAGGCCTGGTAAATCTAACCTCATCAAGTTGCAGTAGCCCGAAAACAAGACATGAGGTGAACGTCGGCATTAAGTGCACTTCTCTCTCTCTCTCTCTCTGTCTCTCTGTCTCTCTGTCTCTCTCTCTCTCTCAAACACACACACACACACACACACACACACACACACACAATCTGCCTTCCTTTCTGCCACTTTACTGAATCCACTCACAGATCGCCAATCATCAGAGCCAGCAGCAGCTTCTAGAAGCTGATCTTCAGGCCTCCATAGAAGCCCATGCTGTTAACCCTCCTTCCTGAACTTCTTTTCTCCCTGGGCTCTGGTTCGAATCTCACGTGCCCCAAAGGTGACCTTCCACACTTCTGAATATCTCTGATCCCGGTTTTCTGTCCTGTGTCTTCTCTCCTTCTCTCTTCCTTGGTGATCTCAGGCACTCAATATGCATTTATTGCATCCCTAGACCACGTACAGTTGCAGAAGAACCGCAAAGATAAAGATGAAGCTTATCCTGTAAGGAACCAAATCTGCCTGATACTATGTATTGTTCCCTTAAGCGGAAGGAAATCCAGCACATTTCCCATCCCCAAAAGGATGCACGGACGAGAGAGCATGAGCTTTGGAATCGGACGAGCGGGGATTGAGGCTGGTTCCATAACCTCTCACCCCTGGGTTCCTTTCTACAGACTGGAAATGAAAACACCCCTCTATGACGTTATATTTTATTCTGTCAAATAGTAGGTGCTGAATAAATGTTATTATCTACCTCTCTCCTTTCCCAAATTCTTATTCTGACAAGATTTATTGATCCCCTCGTATGGGCAGCCAGCCTCTCCTTCGTGAGCCAGTGGGCATGGCTGCAGCTGCCTACCCTATTCTTATCCTGTATTCTTCACCCGGAATACTTTTAAAAGGCTAAAATTTAATTAAAAGAGGATGAGAACGAAAATGAGTTAAGTAGGGGGCAGGATAGAAACACTGGATCCGTGGAGACTGAGGGGTTGTTCCCAGAAGTGATATAATTCTGGTGAAATTTGTTTCAGATATTTCATTGGTGCCTGTGTTAAAGCTGCTACTCCACCTTCACAGCTCTAGAAGGATACACAAAACAGAGGAATCGTGTGCCTACAGAGAGGGGATTTTGGGTATTGTGAGTTAGAACTGGGAAGAAAACTTTTTACCGCATACCTTTTAGCATGGTGTGAACTGGAACCACGTGCAACTACTATATTTTCAAAAAATAAAAGCAACCAACCAAAAAACAACACAGTTCTCTTTAGCAAACAGTTCGAGGACAATTGGAAGCACCATCTTGATGCTAAGCATGCCCGTCTCTCTTAATAAGAATAAACCAAAATTAGCTCAGAAAGATGCCTGATCACCAAGAGTCTGCCGACACCCAGGTGTGTCACCACCCACAAGACAGAACCCAGGTGCGGTGCAAACCTCATCTTTAATCTGCTGTGGGAAGCCCTATCCAGCTGCCACACCACAGGCTTCGCTTCACTGATGTGAGAGTGGGAATCAGGGATCAGGTTCCAGCCTGGGCCCCGGTGCTGTCTGGCCTTCACCTCTCTGGGCCTCACTTTTTTCTTTTATGAAATGTGATTTGTAAGGTCACTCTCTGATCCTCTGATCTGTGTACTGTGTCGGTAGAGTAATTAGACGTCATCCTCCCCTCCCAAGCCCTAGTGGACCACAGCCTTTCTCTGTTTCCACCGTATGAAGGCCTGAGATTCTCATGCTAAGAGTGCCTTCTTGACTTTTGATGTAATTTCTAGAAATGCCCTTCAGACCCCATCAAGATTAAATGTAGTACGTGTTTTCCAAAGGCAGTTTTCAGCTACAGGAGATAGGAAAAAGATTTGGAGTAATACATGGACAAAAGAGTTATTTTATTTATTTCTCTTTTGTTTTGTTTTGTTTTTTTGAGACAGGGTCTCACTCTGTTGCCCAGGCTGAAGAACAGTGGTACTCACTGTAGCCTCGACGTCCCAGGCTCAGGTGATCCTCCCACCTCCGCCAACCAAGTAGCTGGGTATATGCATGTACCACTACCCCAGGCTAATTTTTGGTATTTTTTGCAGAGACAAGGTTTTGCCATGTTGCCCAGGTTGGTCTCAGACTACTGGGCTCCCACCCACCTCAGCCTCCCAAAATGCTGGGATTACAGGTGTGAGCCCCCGTGGCCGGCCAAAACACTTATTTTAATAGTCATGTTTTTACATGTATTACATTATATTATTTATGTTTTTAATGTATTTTATGTATTCTGTTTATAATTAACTTCTTTATGCCATGTGATACTGGTTTTCTGTTCATGGTGTAGAGTTTTATGATATTAAGTTAAAAAAAAAAGGAGCTAATGGCAAATGAATAGTATAGGTCTCATATGATTCAAGAGAACAATGGCAAAGGTAGTCTAAAAAGTGACTGAGGTTTGAGGAACATTAACTGCTATGGGTTGAGTTGTGTCCCCCAAAGTCCATAGGTTGAGTCCTGACTCCTAGTACCTCAGTATGTGAGCTTATTTGGAAACACGGTTGTTTGCGGGTGTCGTTAGTTGAGATGAGGTCACACTGGAGTAGGTACCTACTGGGCAGGGCTCCTAATCAATTATGACTGATGTCCTTACAAAAGGGAGATCTGGACACAGATATGCACACAGGAAGAACATCATGTGAAGACTGGAGTTGTGCTGCCACAGCCAAGGAGCTCCCAGAGCCAGAGGGAGGCCGGCCTGCAACAGACCCTTCGCCAGCACCCACAGAGTGCATGTGGTGCTGTTGACACCTTGATCTCAGACTTCTGGCCCCCAGAACTGGGAGGCAATATATGTAATACATTGAAGTCTCCCAGTTTGTGGCCTTTGTTTACGGCAGCCCTAGAAAATGAATATGTTAATGTAGATGGTTTGCATTGCCCTGGGGAAATGGAACAACGGAAAGATGCACAGGTGAAATAACTTGGGGAAGAAGTTTGGGAATATCTCCAAACCACCAAGCGTTGTCTCAACCTTTGGCACATGTGGCCGCAAGACAGGCTGTTTCTGTCCTCGGCTGGAGGAAACAGGTGGCTCAGGGTCTGTCAGGATGCTGCTTCACTCTGGGTTTATTTGATTGGAGGACTGTGCACCTCCATGGCTGGACTCACTACCTCGACCTAGGGAAGCTTTCTCGGACTCTCCTTTCCAATAAGTAGGGTGTTAGACTTAGACTGGAGTTCTTCAGAATCTTTTTTACCTCATCCCTAACTTTGCCAGGACCTTGCACCAAGAATTAAACATTTCCTTAAATTCATTTAAATATCAGTGTGCAGGAAGGAGCAGAAAAGAAAAGAAAATCATTTAAGTAAGCTAACCACTGCCATCAATCTATGTGCAATTCGGTAACTGCTATGGTTTAACTGTGTCCCCTCAAAAATTCAGGTGTTGCCAGCCGGGCATGGAGGCTCATGCCTGTAATCCCAGCACTTTGGGAGGCCGAGGCAGGTGGAGCACAAGGTCAGGAGATCGAGATCATCCTGGCTAACACGGTGAAACCCCGTCTCTACCAAAAAAATACCAAAAAAATAGCTGGGTGTGGTGGTGGGCACCTGTAGTCCTAGCTACTCGGGAGGCTGAGGCAGGAGAATGACGTGAACCCGGGAGGTAGAACTTGCAGTGAGCTGAGATCACACCACTGCACTCCAGCCTGGGGGACAGAGCAAGACTCCATCTCAAAAAAAAAAAGAAAAGAAAAGAAAATTTAAGTGTTGCCAATGTGTCAGTATTAAGAGGTGGGGTCTTTAACAGATGAATAGTCCATGAGGGCAGCTTCCTTATTAATGGGATGAAGGCCCTTTTGTCTTCTGCCATGTGAGGACACAGCAAGAAGGGCCTTGCCAGACAAATCCTGGGGCCTTGATCTTGGACTTCCCAGCCACCAGAACTGTGAGAAATAAATTTCTGTTCCTTATAAGTCACCCAGTCTATGGTGTTCTGTTATAGCAGCACAAACAGACTAAGTAACACAGTCTTTTTTCACAATGGTAACTGTTAGATGCCATTAACCTCAGTGCTCTCTTCCTCACTCTGCAATACCATTGACAATGTCTTGACTTACAGGGTGATAGAGAGAAGTTAGGAAGTTAGAAAGCCTGGCCTGGGTTCATGCTAGGTGTGTGGCTCTGTACACCCTCCCCACTGCCTGTACTTGGCTTCCTCATTGATCACAAGCTGATGGCAATATCTGCATATCTGCCCTTGGCTCTGCAAAGTGTTGCTGTGGCAATCTGTGAAGATTGCTAACATGTAAGGCCTTTGAAATTGTAAAGACAATAAGAGCCATTCACCAAGTATCTGCTGAGGACTTCCTAGGTACGTGACAATGAAGGGAATACAGAAGTGTATAAAAGCCTTTCATTCTTGGAACATTTACTTCACTATATGAAGTAGTTGTCAAAAACAACTACCAAACAAAGATGTACATGTGCTGAACAAAGTAGAGTTGAATTGCATAAAAAAGCTACAGCATGCAGACAGGGGAGGAGCTGCTGCAGGCTGGAGTGGGATCAGGGAAGCCTTCCTGGGTCCTTCAGACGTGGAAGCAATGGAAGAGTCTATTTCAGGTAACTAGGCTACTGTGAACAAAGACGCAGGGCTGGGCAAGGCCAGGTGTGTGCTGGAGGCACGAGAATTCCCTGTTAGCATGAATGGAAGGAAACTAGGTGAAGCCTGGATACCAGGAGGAAGGCTCTGTACGCAACAGTTTTGCGGAAGGCTGGATGGCAGGCAACAGAACCTGCTGGCAGAGGAACCCACTGGGAAGGCACCGAAGATGTTTGGCAAGAGGGGAGATAAAGAGACTAGAAGGGCACTCTGGGCCAGGGCTGATGGAACTGAGGCCCAGGGGATCGGGGGCAGGGACAGCCTCTGAGAAAGATGGGACAGACTGGAGGGGAGACCTTGGGAAAGTGTGAATAGTGACAACAGGAGGTGGATACAGGAACTTCAGTGAGTACCCCTGAAAGTACTCAGAGGAGATGAGGAACAGAATACTATTTGTCGCTTACTAAGAGCTCTGTGGGCATTCGCCTATTTAACATGCACAGCCCCTTATGAGCTACTTACTGTTTTCACCACTGGTTTATTGATACGAAAACTGAGGCTGCCGGGTGCGGTGGCTCACACCTGTAATCCCAGCACTTAGGGAGACCGAGGTGGGTGAATCACGACGTCAGGAGATCAAGACCATCCTGGCTAACACGGTGAAACTCCGTCTCTACTAAAAATACAAAAAAATTAGCCAGGCGTGGTGGCAGGTACCTATAGTCCAAGCTACTTGGGAGGCTGAGGCAGGAAAATCCACCCAGGAGGTGGAGGTTGCAATGAGCCGAGATCGTGCCACTGCACTCCAGTCTGGGTAACAGAGCGAGACTACGTCTCAAAAACAAACAAACAAAAAATAAATAAATAAATAAATAAATAAATAAATAAATAAATAAAAAGAAGGAAGAAAGAAAGAAAACTGAGGCTAAGAAAAGTCAGTGAGCTTGCCCAAGATCCTACAGCAGCGAGTCATGGAACTGGATTTCCCACCTGAGCCTTCCCACCTAAACGCCTGTAAAGTTTATTCAGGCACACATTTAATAACCATGTTAAGAGACTCTTTTTTTAAAAAATTTATTTTGAACTTCTTAAATATATTAGGTTGGTGCAAAAGTAATTGAGGTTTTCACTATTAAAATTAATTAGGTTGGTGCAAAATAATTGTGGGTTTTGCCATTACTTGTAATGACATCAAAAGTTTCCTTTTTGCCATTTCTTTCAGTGGCAAAAACCGCAATTCCTTTTGCACTAACTTACAATAAAATGCGTAGATCTTAGATGTTGAGATTGGTGAATTTTGACAGTTACAGATACCTGTGTAACCACCACCCAAAGCAAAGTGAAGAACATTTCATTCATTCCAGAAAATTCCTTTATTCTTCTTTCTTATCAGTCCCCAGCTCCCACCCACAAGGAACACGCTCTGGTTTATGTTTCCTTGGATTGACTTACCGACTCCAGATTTCAGACAAATGTAATGTGTGTTCTGTTATCTGGCTTCTTTCACTCTGCTTGTTTTTGGAACTCATCCATGTTGGTTGCATGCATCAGTGATTTGAAGAACTATGAACTTAGGGGTGAGAACCAGATAAGTATGATGTTGGTAATATTAAGTATCAAGGGGCTGTTCTCATTTGGCTTTCTGAGAACCTGACCTTTATGCTAGTCTACCTGAAACATGTATTTGCCTGAGAGGAAATCAGGACTCGCAGCAGAAGAAACGCTCAGGAAAAGACCAAGGCACACAGGTTTTCCTCACATAATGACTGTGGCATTAACTCTTCAATATAACGGCTCCGGAATCACATTTTGGACAATGGCTTTTTTTTTTTTTCAGTACAATATCCTTTTATCCAAAAAGCACACTAAATAAATATAATAGAAATGTGATATTTTGACATCCAAGGCAGGCAAAACCGCACTCAGAATTTAGTTGACATAACAGTGTCTCGCCGAAGAATATCATACGGAACAGATCTGAACTGTGCACCTGTGCACCATGCTTGCACAGACTCAGTGTGCCTTGCAAATGTGAACCCAGCGAGACAGAGGAGGAGCCAGCACCTTCTATAGCTCTCAGTGTCTTGTACATTTGTGCTATTCCCACACTGCCAAGCACTCTTGTGCTCAGCCTTATTTTTCTCTAGCAATGCTTATCTGCATATAGCTTAAAGCACCATTTGCAGGCAAAATAGTTGTGAGCCCAAAGGTTGAAAATTGGTGAAGTAAACGCAAAGAAAGAATGAGCCTTCCAAAGAATGATGCCCTCCCTCAACTACTCTTGCTCCTTTCGTAAGTTCCGAAAACTTTTATTACCTTGCATTTTAGGTACAAACTAGATTCCTCTACCTTTGTGTTGTTGTCTATTACTTGCATTACTTACTTTCATTGCTCAATGGAGAAGAGTTTCCTACCTGTGAAAAGTATCTGGGTATCTTGGGTTGGAGGATAAACGCATCGTAACTTTTTTCCATTAAAATTAATGGGAAAAATTTCTTTCATTAAATGACTTTGTCCTTAGCAGCAAGAATTTCAGGAATGGATTGGGTGGTTAAACAGGGATAGGTGATATCAGACTTCTGACTTCTAAAAATGGGATTTTGCACCACGGCAGTTCTCTTGAATTGTTTAAGTCCTTTTGTCGCTCCTGTGGCATATCAATGCATAGAGACTTAAGTAAATGCAATGCAAATGGAAAGGAGACCCACCCAGAGGTAAGAAGGAAAGGGGGAGGAGAGAAAGTCTAAGATGCTCAGAAATGGCCATTTCCTCTCACAGTCTTTGGCTTAGAGAAGGAGGCGCAGATCTGGAACTCCGCCTGCGCCTGCGCTGTGGCAGCCTGGGTATCAGCTACGCTGAAGAAAGCCAGGCAAGGCCAGAATCCGGGCGGTCCAGACACTTAACTTTCGCTCAGATTCCACGTGGAATGGGCTCCTGGCTGGAGGCCAAGGGCCCGACAAGGGTCTGTCTTGGCAGAGGCTGAAGAGTTTCTGCCCCAATTTGTGGGAGTTGAGGTGCGGGCCCCAGGCAGGGACACCTCTGGACTCGGAAGGTTCAGGATCCTAAGTCACACCTGCCACAGACTTCAGAGGACATTTCTTGAGGGACCCAGGGGGAAGGACCTCACCTCAAGGACCCTGCCTCCTAGGCAAGTCCCCGGAGGCCCCCTAGTGACTCCAAGGGCTCCAGATGCCAACCAGAGGGACCATCAAAGGGGAGCACTAGGACTCCCTCAGCAAAGTCCAGACTCTGGGGGCTCTGCAGGACAAGGGACCCTGGATCTTTAACAGTGAAATTAGAGAGAGGCAGGTGGGGCGCCATAAATTCAAAGCAGCTCAAGAAACCAATCCGTCATTTGCCACGCGTAGACCTTACTTGGATTCTCATTTAAACAAACTATTAAAAAAAATTCTTAGACAGTTGGGGAAAGGTAATGATGTTAAGGAATTGTTGTATTTGGTATGATAACTGCATTGTGTTAAGTTTTTTTTTTTTAAGAATCCTTAGAAATACATTCTGAAACACTTGCGGATGAAATGATGACATTCGGGATTTGCTTCAAAATGATCCAATGGGAACAGCTGAAACCTTGCTGGGCATGCATTCATATTGCTGAACCTGGGCAAGAGGAACACAAAATTTCATCATATTATTTTGTCTACTTTTGAATATGTTTGAGGTTTCCCATAATAAATTATTAAGGAAAAGGGAAGGAGGAAGGGAGAAAGCAAAGCAGAAGAGGTTTCATTATGGCTGCGGAGAAGTGAGAAAGCCTGTGAGGGAAGCTGACTTTCAGCCTGGAAAGCTGCTTAGGATTCTGGCCACGTCACAAAGGAAGGGCTTTTAGGAAGAAGACAGAGCTTAGCAAAAGCCTGGGGACACATCCTAGGGCATAGCAGGTGGAGGTGGAGGATATGGCTGGTAAGGATGGGAAGTAACTTAGCCCTGTTGTGAAGAGCTCTGGGCCAGCTGGGTTCCGTGAGCCATCTTAGACTATGCGGAGGTTTTGCGCTGGGATTATCCCACAACAGCTGGATGGGCGCAAGCCTCCCTGGGTGTCCTGGGGGGCCACAGGCCAGCTGAGGCACCGTCCCTGTTCTGTGCCTCTACCAGAATCCATGCAGCAACTTGGTCTGAATTATCCACATTATTACCTGTGCCTGCTCACCCCACTAGAGTAAAACAGGTGTCACCAAAGAAATAGAGTTACAAGGCGTGAAGGAAAATTAGGTACAACTACAAAGGATTCTTTGCATGGAGAGACTTGGGGGACAGGGCTGGAATGGGGGAAAAGGAAAGGACAGGCCATTGATTTTGCTCCTTGACTAAGCAACAGAGCCGAGGGGATTGTGACTGACCACAGGGGTGCACTCGGCCTGGACGCCAGGGTGTGCTGCTAAAACGCCCAAGTGGAAATCTTCTCTCTGGATTACATTTAAAATAAACTCTGATAGGTTGTCCTGTTTTCATTTCTATTCTTTATATATTTAGGATTTATTTAGTACCTGTTTCTAAAAAGAATTTATGGACTCTGCTAATAGTAATTTGCAGATTTTATTGGGAAATATTTACGTTCTGAAACCTCAATAAATGTTCCAGCCCTGGGAAATATGCTAATTTGTGGTTCACATTACTATGATATGTGCAAAACTAGCTTAATCGGCTGGGTGCAGTGGCTCACGCCTGTAATCCTAGCACTTTGGGAGGTCGAGGCAGATGGATCACAAGGTCAGGAGATCGAGACCATCCTGGCTAACAAGGTGAAATTCCGTCTCTACTAAAAATACAAAAAAATTTGCTGGGCATGGTGTCATGCACCTGGAATCCCAGCTACTTGGGAGGCTGAGGAAGGAGAATCACTTGAACCCAGAAAGCGGAGGTTACAGTGAGCCGAGATGGCACCACTGCACTCCAGCCTGGGTGACAGAGTGAGGCTTCATCTCAAAAAAAAAAAAAAAAAAAAGCTTAATCAAGGAATGTTTTAAATATCAGGATAATAGAGAAAAAGAAGTTCAGGGAGAAATTGTGTTTCCACCTACATTTTACATGGCCTGAAAATCTATGGCTCAAGAACTCAAGATGTCACCAAGAAAATAAGCTTGGGCAATACCTCCCCTACACAGACATGGAAAGGTCTACTAAGCACAAAAGAGGTAAGTCTAGGAGAAAAACAATAGAAGGTTCTACTTCACAGAATGATTTTGAGTGTCTACTATATGAAAGGCATATTCTGCTTTACTCTGATATTCACCAATTTTATGTTTCCTTCTAATATTTGAGAGTGTGACGTTTCCCTTAGCCTTTGACTTAAAGAGGTGGGCACATTGCTTGGCCATCTCTCTGTGGATAGGACCTCCCTAAAAATGACAGCCCCTCGGTGACCTCCCAGCCTCCAGGGCCTGGCAGGGTAGCAGCCTCTTACAAGTTCCATCCTCTGGGGATTTGAAAATACCTCCCAGGGCCGGGCACGGTGGCTCACACCTGTAATCCCAGCACTTTGGGAGGCCGAAGCGGGTGGATCACGAGGTCAGGAGATCTAGACCATCCTGGCTAACACGGTGAAACCCTGTCTCTACTAAAAATACAAAAAAGTTAGCCGGTCGAGGTGGCGGGCACCTGTAGTCCCAGCTACACGGGAGGCTGAGGCAGGAGAATGGCGTGAACCCGGGAGGCGGAGCCTGCAGTGAGCCGAGATCAGGCCACTGCACTGCAGCCTGGGCGACAGAGCGAGACTCCGTCTCAAAAAAAAGAAAAGAAAAGAAGAGAAGAGAGGAGAGGAGAGGAGAGGAGAGGAGGAAAGGAAGGAAGGAAGGAAGGAAGGAAGGAAGGAAGGAAGGAAGGAAGGAAGGAAGGAAGGAAGGAAGGAAGGAAGGAAGGAAGGAAGGAAGGGAGAGAGAGAGAAAGAAAGAAAAGAAAGAAAGAAAGAAAGAAAGAAAGAAAGAAAGAAAGAAAGAAAGAAAGAAAGAGAAAGAAAGAAAGAAAGAAAGAAAGAAAGAAAGAAAGAAAGAAAGAAAGAAAGAAAGAAAGAAAGAAAGAAAGAAAGAGAAAGAAAGAAAGGGAAGGAAAGAAGGAAGGAAGGAAGGAAGGAAGGAAGGAAGGAAGGAAGGAAGGAAGGAAGGAAGGAAGGGAAAATACATCCCAGGCCATATGTAGAAGAGCAGAGTCGTCAGTGGGCTTTGAATTCAGACAAAATTACATGGCTGACTTGGGTTTAGGGAGGTCATTAAACCTCTAGGAGTTTGTAAGGATTAAATGAGAAAATTGAGGTTAAATATTTAGCCCAGCATCGGGCACGTGGTGAGTGCTGAGTAAACGGGATCTGCTGTTGTTATTATTATTCATTGTTGTTATTGCTGGCATTATTATTTTATGGGCATAACGAATGAGTTGGCAACATCAGTACGAACTCAAGCCAGAATTTGACACGGCCAAAATAAAACCAGAACCGGCAACCCAGCAAAGGAGCTGTTGCTCAACAGGCCTTTAGAGTGCTCTCTCCAGCTGCGGCTGGCTGGCTGCCCGCTCTCCCTGCTCCTCTCAGCTCCGGAGAAAAATGGCTTTTAGATAAAGCTCCTTTGAAGCTGGGAACTCACTGTTGTGCCTAAGCCTAGGGACAGCCCCCAAAGGTGGTTTTTTTCCACTCCTGTTGACGGACAGTCTGCAATATACGTATCAGCCACATTAATCATTTTTCTTTTTGGAGCCTGCTCAAGGAGGGCCTGGTTAGTCTGTGAAGGAATTCCAGAGCGAGTAGGTGGCCTTGCATCTGAGAAAGAAGAAGCTTGTTTCAGGGCCAGACAAGCGAGTGTGAAACTTCCTGGCGAGGCAAAAGGGGGCAGGAGGGGTGCAGATTTCTGGTGGGGGGGTCTACGTGGAGCAGGCGAAGGGACCCCAGCAAAAGGTCTCACCCCTTCTCTGATCAGAGTAGACTCCTATGTCCTGCAGAGATAACTCAGCCCCAGAGGACTCCATTGGCAGAGCCCACTTCAAGCTGGTTATTGCTCAGAAAATATTCCAGGGCCCTAAACCCTGAACGGGCTGCCTTTCCTCAGAGCCACAGGGATCAGCAAAGAGGACCTGCCTTTCTGTTCTTCATTGTTTTAAGAGAGCCACGTGTCCAATAATTAGGTTCTATGAAAAAGGAGAGAGAGGGGGAGAAGAGAAGCCTAGAATGCAATGTGCTCCCCTTAGCTTGCATAAAATTGTATAAATAAGACTTCTCAAGGAGCAGTTTAGAATAAAAAAAAGAAAAAGGAGTTGTTTGCTCCAGAGTGTGGTGTGGTGAGGCGGAGTAGGAACACGTGGATATAACTATCAACTTTCATGGTCAAACAATCCTTCTCCCATGATTTGACAGCAAATCACCTCCTTACTAGGAAGTGAGTTTCATTTCAAGCTCTCATAAATAAAAAAAAAATAGGGCTATAACCCTTTTATGGAGTGAGTGAAAAATGTTTTGTGTAGGTAATTAGAGCATAAAGTAGAATTCACCAGGTGCTTTTATATCATTTCCATAAAGTTTTATTGAATTAAGATAACAATGTTTTGGATTTATATGTCACATTTCTTCAGAGGGAGCAAAGCACATTCATATGTATTTCCTTGATTTTTAAAAATCCCAGTGAAGTAATACCCAGAAGGCACTATCATTCCTGTAAAATAAAGTCTACATGTAAAATGTTTCCCTTTCTCTTTAGTATACTAAGAAATGTTTGAACACTGTAAGAAATGCTTTTAGTCACAAAAGAATGCCCTTATAATTGGTAGGAACACTTTAATTTTATTATATGATACAGCTTTATAAACTTCTCTATGGCTGTATGAATTCCAGCTTTGAAGCTGCACCTTCTTGAATCCTACTTTCTTCATTTAAACAGCAGTTTCAAAAATACTCTTTTTGAATATTTAAAAGATCAGAGGAACTGTTTAAATCCCTGTTTAAGACAGGAACATGATCGTGTAACAATCCCCCTCTTCAACAGATGCCCTAAATATAAAATAATTATTGCATTTTCATTATAAAAAAAGAATTTATTCGATACCATTCTAGTCACTCTGGTGAGCGATTTAGAAAAGGGTAGTATTAAACCTCTTGGGGGTTTTACCAGAGGGGGGAAAAATTAATAGAATCAAAGATGATCAGGGGGATGTGTAAGTTGGAGTGCAAATGTGTTCTTTTTATGAACATGGACTGCTGCACGAATTGTGTGTCATCTTTGTGCAGGAGCCATGCTAATCTCTGTATCATCCCATTTTAGTATATGTGCTACAGGAGCAAGCTCTTGTGTTCTTAATGAAGAAGCTTTCGAAATTGAGATGTAATTTACATGCCATAAAATTCACCTTGGTAAAGTGTACGTTCCAATGGTTTTTAGTACATACATGAAGTCACACAACCATCATCACTGTCTTCTCCCAGAGCATTTCATAATCCCCAAAAGACACTCTGTGCCCATAAGCTCTCACTTCCCATCTCCCGGCCTCAGACTCTGGCAACCACTAATCTATTTTCTGCCTCTGCACATTTGCCTATTCTGGAAATTTCATATAAATGGAATCATACAATTTTTAGGTCTGGTTTCTTTCACTTAGCATGTTGCTAAGGTCCATTCATGTTGTAGCATGTATTGATACTTCATTCCTTTTTATGCTGAGTAATATTCCATTGTAGGATATGCCACATTTTATTTATTCATTCATCAATTGATGGACATTTGAGTTGTTTCTACTTTAATGCTAATACGAATAATGCTACTATGAACATTCATGTCCAAGTTTTGTGTGACATATGTTTTCAATTCTTTTAGGTATATACCTAGGAGTAGACTTGCTGGTCCTGTGGTAACTATGTTTAGCTGAGGAACTTCCAAACTGTTTCCCACAGTGGCTACGCCATTTTACATTTCCACCAGCAATGACTTATGAAGTTTCCAATTTCTCCATATCCTTGCCAACTATTGTGATTTTGATTGTAGCCATCCTAGTGAGTGTGAAGTGTTATCTCATGGTATCAAGAGAGTGACCACTCAGATCATCAACAAAGGTTGGCAAATAGGATGTAATATTTTTCCCCAGAAAACCAACTACCTACTACTTAATTATTGCATATTCTGCAATTTCCTTCTTCCCTTTTTTTTTCTTATAAATGTTTTCAGCTTTTTTTTTTCCTTTCTTTTTTTTTTTTTTTTTTTTTTTTTTTTTGAGATGGAGTCTCACTCCGTCACCCAGGCTGAAGTACAGTGGCACAATCTTGGCTCACTGAAACCTCTGCCTCCTGGGTTCAAGTGATTCTCCTGCCTCAGCCTCATGTGCAGCTAGGATTACAGGTGCCCACCACCATGCCCAGCTAATTTTTTGTATTTTTAGTAGAGACAGGGTTTCAGTGTTGGTCCGGCTGGTCTTGAACTCCTGATCTTGTGATCCGCCTGCCTTGGCCTCCCAAAGTGCTAGGATCACAGGCATGAGCCACCACCCGTGGCTAACTTTTGTTTTCTTTCTTGATTTCTTGGAAAGGAAGCTGTCAGGAGAAAATAGAAGGATAATCCAAATGGACCTATGCTTCGACATGCAAAATATGCTTGACAGATTTGCCCTAAGTTGCTATGTGCAAAAGTAGGAAGGCTACCTTCCTAAGTCCACAGGGAGGGGCTGTAGGGGCATCACTCATGCTATCTGGCCTGGTAGGAGCAGACAGGCCCTTGGCAACATGTGCAGCACCAGAGTGCCGACCCTGCACCAGTGTCCATCTCCTCCGTAAGAGGTATGTTAAGACTCTCCAATGTGCAGAAAACATTGCTACCTGCCTCCAACCAAGGTAAGTAATGGCCCCAACTCAAGTGGCCTTTAGCTCAGGGTAAGACTACTGAGACAGGTCTTTAGTCCCAAATCTTTCCCAGCTCAATGGCCTTTTGAGGAAGCAGGAAGTTCAAAGAAGAGTTGAAAACTGGGCTCCCCTGTGAATCCAGCCCTATTGTCCCATATAACTGATATTTACGGGGTTTCTTGTTTTTTGTCTTGTTTTGTTTTTGAGACTGGGTCGCCAGTCTCACTGTGTCGCCCAGGCTGGAGTACAGTGGGGCAATCTCAGCTCACTGCAACCTCCACCTCCCGGGTTCAAGCAATTCTCATGCCTTAGCCACCCAACTAGCTGGGATTACAGGTCCCCGCCACCACACCTGGCTAATTTTTGTGTTTTTAGTAGTGGCAGGATTTCATCATGTTGGCCTGACTGGTCTCAAACTCCTGGTCTCATGTGATCCACCCGCTTCAGCCTCCCAAACTGCTGGGAATACAGGCATGAGCCACTGTGCCTGGCCTGTTTTTTGTTTTTAATGAACCTGTTGCCCAGGCTGGGTTTCAGTGGTGTGATCATGGCTCACTGCAGCCTCAACTTCCTGGACTCAACTGATTCTCCTACCAGTATAAACATGTTTTCTAGATCATGTTTGAGATGCAACAGGATCTTTATTTTCCTATACAAGTCAAATATGATACACGTGGGAATTAAATATGTAAATTACATTTTTTGTTTTTTAAGACAGGTTCTCACTGTTGCCCAGGTTGAAGTGTGATCACAGCTCCCTGCAGCCTCAGCTTCCCTAGGCTCAGGTGATCCTCCCACCTTAGCCTCTCAAGTAGCTGGGACTACACATGTGGTAACATGCGCCACCATACTAGGCTAATTTTCGTATTTTTTGTAGAGACGAGGTTTCACCATCTTGCCCAGGCTGGCCTCAAATTCCTGACCTCAAGCAATCCTCCTGCCTCAGTCTCTCAAAGTGCTGGGATTACAGGTGGGAGGCATCATGCCTGACCTTTATGATTTTCTTGAGTAAACATTGAAATTGACACTCCCATCTTAAAACTTGAAATTTTTATTTGTCTCATCTGAGTTCCTTCTTCAGGAAACTGACCCTTAGGCAAAGGACTGAAATTCACCAGATCACTGCATCCAGACAGTAAGACACCAGACGCTTTATTCATTTTCCTTACCCTTCCCTAGTTCCTGTTTTCCCACACACAATTCCATTCCTTCCCATCTATATAAACCCCCAATTTTAGTCCATTGAGGAGATGGATTTGAGACTTATCTGCCATTCTCCAGGATAACGTCACCCGAATAAAAAGCCTTCTTCCCTGGTGATACTCGTTGTCTCAGTGATTGGCTCTCTGTGTGGTGAGTAATGGGACCCAGATGGAACCCGTGGTGTTTCAGTAACACCTCTTCCACTCAGGCAAGCGGGTATCTTGGTTTTGGCAAAGTCTGGCTTGAGGGAGTCACAGTGTTCTAGGAACTCAAGACCGACCTTCTGAGGGGATGAAGACAGGATGCAAAAGGGAAATAAACACGTGTCTAGAACATGTGCCCCTTATGTTGTAGCATCCCAGGGAGAGCTTCAAGGTGCAGGGCCAGGAAGGAGCTGCTCCTCAGAACAAAATGACTCCACACACAGAGGTTTGAAGAAGCCCCTTTCAGAACCTGGAGAGGGTCCCCTGAGGCCAAGGCTTTTACAATCTGTGGCCTCAGCTTCCATCTCCAGGAAGTTGACCTTGAGAACTTCCTGTTTTTAGGAAGCTGGTTCAAAGAAGCTGGTCCTAGCCTCTTCAAGGAGAACTACAAACCACTGCTCAAAGAAATAAGAGAGGACACAAACAAATGGAAAAACATTCCATGCTCAAGGATAGGAAGAATCAGTATCATGAAAATGGCTATACTACCCAAAGTAATTTATAGATTTATAGAATGAGTCTATCCCCATCAAGCTACCATTAACTTTCTTCACAGAATTAGAAAAAACTACCTTAATTTTCATATGGAACCAAAAAATAGCCCACATAGCCAAGACAACCCTAAGCAAAAAGAACAAAGCTGGAGGCATCATGCTAGCTGACTTCAAACTACACTATGAGGATACAGTAACCAAAACAGCACAGTACTGGTACCAAAACAGATATATAGATCAATGGAACAGAACCGAGGCCTCAGAAATAACACCACACATCTACATCCGTCTGATCTTTGACAAACCTGACAAAAACAAGCAATGGGGAAAGGATTCCCTATATAATAGTGTTGTGAAAACTGGCTAGCCATATGCAGAAAACTGAAACTGGGCCCCTTCCTTACACCTTATACAAAAATTAACTCAAAATGCATTAAAGACTTAAACCATAAAAACCCTAGAAGAAGACCTAGGCAATACCATTCAGGACAAGACTTCATGACTAAAACACCAAAAGCAATGGCAACAAAAGCCAAAATTGACAAATGGGATCTAATTAGACTAAAGAGCTTCTGCACAGCAAAAGAAACTATCATCAGAGTGAACAGGCAACCTGTAGAATGGTAGAAAAATTTTGCAATCTATCCATCTGACAAAGGGCTAATATCCAGAATCTACAAAGAACTGAAACAAACTTACAAGAAAAAACCCCATCAAAAAGTGGGCAAAGGATATGAACAGACACTTCTCAAAAGAAGACATTTATGCAGCCAACAAACATATGAAAAAAGGCTCATCATCACTGGTCATTAGAGAAATGCAAATCAAAACCACAATGAGATACTATCTCATGCCAGTTAGAATGGCCATCATTAAAAAGTCAGGAAACAACAGATGCTGGAGAGGATGTGGAGAAATAGGAACGCTTTACACTGTTCGTGGGAGTGTAAATTAGTTCAACCACTGTGGAAGACAGTGTGGTGATTCCTCAAGGATCCAGAATCAGAAATACCGTTTGACCCGGCAATCCCATTACTGGGTATATACCCAAAGGATTATAAATCATTCTACTATAAAGACACATGCACACCTATGTTCATTGCAACACTGTTCACAATAGCAAACCAACCCAAATGCCCATCAATGATAGACTGGACAGACTGGATAAAGAAAATGTGGCACATATACACCATGGAATACTATGTGGCCATAAAAAAGGATAAGTTCATGTCCTCTGCAGGGACATAGACGAAGCTGGACAGCTGGACACCATCATTCTCAGCAAACTAACATAAGAACAGAAAACCAAACAGAGCATGTTTTCACTCATAAGTGGGAGCTGAATAATGAGAACACATGGACACAGGAAGGGGAACATCACCTACCAGGGCCTGTCAGGGAGTGGGGGACTAGGGGAGGGATAGCTTTAGGAGAAATACCTGAGGTAGATGAGGGGTTGATGGGTGCAGCAAACCACCATGGCATGTGTATACCTATGTAAAAAACCTGCACGTTCTGCACATGTATCCCAGAACTTAAAGTATAATAATAATTAAAAAAAAGAAGAAGAAGAAGAAGAAGAAGAAGAAGAAGCTGGTCCTGGAAGGCCCCAGGGATGATGGGATTTCCCCTGCATTACCAGTGCAACTTATTTCTAAATCCTTCATTTTAGCAGCAAGATTTCCTTCTGTGTGTGTTACAAACATGCATAATGACTGAATGATGGGTGTGAATGAATCATGTGTGGTCAATGACTACTAGATCCCAAAGATGACTGTCTTCTTGGGTATCTCTTTCTTTGCTCCCATCCCAAACACAACCCTGACTGGGCTCCACCAGCCCCATGTGCTGACAGCTGTGGCTTCCCTGGGTGACCCAGCACACTCCATTCAGCTGGTGAGAACTACAGTTAGGTCAGAGCACCCACCTGGAACCCCCAACTCTCCTCAGCATCCCGCCGACCTTGGCTTAGAGCTTCCTACATCCACTGGGGTTGTGGGAGACAGAGGCAGAATTCAGATTCCCTCCAGTTTTGTCACCCACATCAAGGTTACGGGTTGAGCTTTATTATCTCTGGGCTTTTTCACATTCTGTTTTCCTTTCTGATGTCCAAAATCCCACCAAACCTCCAAGACTTGAACTTCTTCATGAAGACATGCTAGTCTTAGCCCACAGCAGTGCAAACCAAATATGTTTCTAACAAGTTCAAAGTTGAATAATCGCAACATCAGCAATTCAAATGCACAAAGAAGGAACTCTCTTCATTTGTCTTTTACTAAAGGTAACTTCGTCCTTGTGCATTCATTTTTTGCTGAAGGTGGAAAACTTAATCTTGCCAATTTAAAACAACTGGTGGCTTCCAGTTTAAAAATCATGTTCTTTTGGGTAACCATGCCTCAGGCGATCTAAGTTCCTGGGAGGCTGTGCACATGTCTGCTGGCTCTGTCCTTGCTGGCCTCTGCCAGTGGGACTTGCCTTTTCTGTGTGTTGCCAGCTGTTTTTGATGTCCTTGCCCTGCAGTAGTCAGGCCGATGCCCTGCTTGTCCCAACCACAAGGCCACTGCTGGTCCACCAAGCCTCTGAAGTTCCACCTTGCCCCCAAGACACTGCTAGTCCACTGCCCCCAGGTCTCCATGCAGGATTCTCCAGGAGGACTAGGTGTCCCAGGCTTCACCCTGGAGAGCCGGGCCATCCCAGCTTCCTTCTCAAGTCTCCTGACTGATTCGAGATACTCACCTCCCCCCCGCCATATGGAGTTCGCTCTGAAACAGAAGCACAGAACACCAGGCATTTGCCTCTAAGCTCTGGTCCCGCTCACTGCAAGTCTCCCTCCCTTCCCAGCTAGCGAACTCCTATCTCTCAAATTGGGAAACTCACATTTTCATCCTCACTCCTTCTGTATTTGAGACCAGTGTTCTCAAAGTGTGGTCTCTGGACCAGCAGCATTAGCATCGCCTGAGGACTTGTTAGACACGGGCTCGGGCCCCACTCCAGACCTGCTGCATCAGAAACACCACCAACATCAGAAACCACCAGCTCCTTCGGTGGTTCTGACCAGACCGGAGTTTGAGAACCACCCTCTAGTTCCAGTGTCTGCATCCGCCACCTCCAGCTCTTGATATTTTTAACAAAGTCTATAATTCTAAAGGCACTTTTCTTTCTTAAGCACCAGGCTTTCAAAACTTCTCTCTGCTCAAAATATTCAAAAGCCTAGCCCACCATCAACTGCACATATTTAGAGCGTACAATTTGATAAGTTTTGACTTACGTATACACAATCAAGATAATAAACATTCCCCATCACCACGAAAAGGTTTTTGTTCGGTCAGGACTCTGCTTTGGGGTTTGGTGGCTTCCTTCTTCCCAGGCAGGGCAAGACCCAGCTAGCTCCAGGCTTCAAGGCAAAGGGCAGGGGAGCTGGGGGTGAAGAGGAAGAGCAGCCAGGAGAGAAAGTGCATTGGGTAAAAACTGAAAACATGATTTCACCACAGAGTCACTCTACACCTATTGTGAAGGGAAGACTAGGTTCTTAACACCATGGTGGGAACAGGGGTAGGGGCTGTAGATAAGACAGTGAACAAGACAGACATCCTGACAGTAAGCCCAGGTCCCGGGAGGAATCCACGCATTGATGACATTGATCCGTGGATTCCTGGGAGGACGCCACGCATGTGCCTGAACAGAGAGTAACAAGAGAGCCACCTCGCTGGGATTATGGGCTTTGGTGAGAAGGTTTGGCAAGACCTGGAGATGGGTTGACCAGGGTGAGTTCTGGGCAGAGGAAGCGGCTGGTATCCAGGACTGGCCTCCCGAGGAGGCCCCTGAGGGAGCTGAGCCGCAAGCCGGCCTTTATCCCAGCTCCTGCTCACCTTGTAATGAATGGTAGGCAGCTCCGTGCCTTTCTCCCTAGGATTATTTCAATCCCACAGTGTTGACTTAAGAATTTAATAGTTGTCTCTGTTCTTTTTAGTTCAGCTTGCAAGGTTGCGAGCCTAAACTCTGCAGCTTGGTGTGTCTCTCATGTCCTATTTCTTTGTTTCTCTAAACCAAGTATAATCGGCTGAGTCCCACCCCAGCTTACCATAGAGCTGAGATTGTCTGCCCCTCCCTGCTCCTAGGGTCCTGAGGGTCTCACACAATCCAGAACAGGAGCCAGGGACCCTCTGGTTTCTGGCCCTCACTGACAACAAGGGCCAATGACATGAGCTCACTGTCAGAGTTGAGATGGTCGTTGAGTGTAAGGGCTCTGCTACTCTTGGGCAAAGCTAGGACGGGAGGTCTTTGCTGAGCCTAGGAGTCCCAGTGCTGTGGGTCAACCTGCCTGGCTGCACCCCAGAGCCTCTCCCTGGGGACCCTGTGAGGGAACAGGTGTAGACTGCATTGCCTTAAAACATTACCCTCTTCCCAATCTCTCTCCCTCCGTCTCCTGGCTGGCCCTGGCCACCTACGCTCCATCCCCTTCCCTCTGGGCAGATCCCTCATCACTTCTCCCGATACTGGCCTCTTCTGCGCAGAGCTGTGGGTGAGCGGGTCCTGAGGAACTCACTGTTCCCCCTCCTCAGCCAGTGAGGGGCCCGGCAAAATGCATCATTCTCCATCCCTGTGTGGCACTCAAGGGAGTGGGGGAGCTGGCTCTTCAGTGGGCTCCCCGGCTCCGCCCTGCGTTGCCTTCCTCAGGCCAGTAACTCCTCCGGGCACAGCAGCCTCTGTGGCGAGAGCCTCCCAAGGCCGGAGGGAAGCCTGGGTAGGAGTGACTCTTCCACCTCTGGAAGGCGGCAACTCCTTGGAGGGTCTCCTTCATTTCAGCCCCAGCCCCTGCTGACTGGGGGCTCCACCCTGGCCGCAGATCCTCTAGGGCTCCGCATAAACAGGGGAGGAGCAATGGCACCCCACCAACTTCCACGCCCTCCAAGTTGCGGGATGTGCCCCAACTCCTGTCAGCACCTCCCCCAAACCAGACAGGGAGCACCTGGGTACGGGCCCCCACTCCAGTGTTCTGTATGTCTGCAGAGCCGGCACGCAGTGCAAACCAGAAAAACTAGGCATTCATTAGAATCAGAGAATACTTGTTGAGCTGAAATCCATTCCTGACTTTTCCTCAGGCACCCTCTCTGGAGTTCTCCAAATGGACACAGTCAGGCACCTGCTTGGAGAGTGAAGCCCACGGCGCTATCCGAGCAGGACGCTTAGTGTCCCTGCAGATGAACCTAACAGTAAACATAGCACCGTCTGAGGCGGGCTGCGCTCCCAGCCCTTAACATACACGGACTCCCTCCCCACAGCCCTAAATAGGCCATCACTGGTGCTACCCGCAGGTGCTGCTGAGTTGGCAGTCACAGCACTCACGGTGGTATCCGGCTGCCAGCACGGACAGCCCTGCGTGTCACCCCGCCCTGTGCCCCTGAGCGGTCCCACCCACTCAACACGGCCAAGCTGTCTCGTCCCCCAGGCTCCCACTCTCACCCAGGTCCACTGTCCACTCCTCTCTGCCGTGGATTCAGAATCTCCACTTTATTTTTTAAAACTTTCTGGCTGTCTCAGAGATAGTGCCTTTTGTGACTCTGCGCCCTCCTGCGCCTCGCCGTCGCTCAGGCCCGCTGTGGCACCGCTCACTGTCTGAATTGTCTCCAAGCCTCCCTCACCTTCACAAGTTTATGTTAATAGCCACATTCACATAAGGTGACTGTGATGAAGCCCCACCTTGACTCACAGGGTCCTTTAATGAGATCTTTCAGATAACCTGGGACCCGCCTCCCGTTTACCTAAGAAAAAGAAGGCCCAGGAAGATGAGCCGGTGAGTCCTGCCCTGCAAATGCTTCCTCCCCCAGGGCTCCTGCCTTGGCTGTGCTGTAGAGCCAGGGGGTCGGAGCCTGGGTAGGCCTTGCCTGCAGGTGTGGCTGAGTCTTAGGAGTCATCAACAAATGCATTGAGCACCATCTGCTGTAGTTTGAATGTGTCCCTGCCAAAATTCAAAATTCAGGTGTTATGGAATACTACACAGCCATAAAAAAGAACAAGATCATGCCCTTTGCAGCAACGTGGATGGAGCTAGAGGCCATTATCCTAAACAAACACAGGAACCGAAAACCAAATACCGCACATTCTCGCGTATAAGTGGGAGCTAAACATTAAGTACATGTGGACACAAAGAAGGGAAAACAGGCACTGGAGTCTACTTGTGGGTGGAGGGAAGGAAGAGGGTGAGGACTGAAAAGCTACCTGTCGGGTACTATGCCTATCACCTGGGCGATGAAATAATCTGTACACCAAACCTCCATGACGCACAATTTACCTGCCTAAAAAACCTGCATGTGTACCCTAAAATAAAAGTAAAAAAAATGTCAGTACTCCCCCACCAAAAACAAAAAACAAAATTCAGATGTTGATACTTAATGGCCAACGTAATGGTATGAAGAGGTGAGGTCTTTAGCAGCTGAGTAGGCCTGAGGGCTCCTCTCTTGTGAACGGGATTAAGGCCCTTATTAAAGAGGCTTCCACAGCACTCGGCTTGCCTGCATTTTGGCCTCCTGCCATGGGAGGACATGTGAGAGGATGTCCTCTCCTCTGGAGGATGCAGTACCAGGGCACTGTACTGGAAGCAGGGAGCAGTCCCCACCAGACACTGCACCTGCTGGCACCTTGATCTTAGGCTTCTCCACCTTCAGAAGCATGAGAAAATAAATTTCTGTTCCTTACAAATTACCCAGTCTCAGGTATTTTGATAGAGCAGCATAAATGGACTAAAGCCTCATCTTAGGTGGGTCCCCAGAAGCAGCCCAAGATGAAGATCATGAACAAGGGATGGCCTATGGAAGTGCTCCCAGGAGACGCCTGGAAGGAATTGGAGAGAGCAGGACTAGGAAGGGAAGATGCCAAGCAAGGCTGTGATCTCAGTGACATCCCAGACTCAGCCTGATCCTGCAAGGGAGACATGGGGTGTATGTTAATCTGAATTTATCTCAGCCCAAAGCAAGGCAGCCAAGCTCCCTCTCTCCCACACTTTTAAGTCCCAGGCCACCCAGGGGACGTAAGCGCCCATGAAACTTCTGTATGGAGACTATGTTAATTCATCCCTCTTACTTTCACTGTGTGGCACATCCTTTTAGGAATAGAAAACAGGAACCTTTAGCCTTCTGTGTGCATCTATAGTAAGGTGGCTCTAGTAGCCTCAGGGCAGTCCCCTCATTGTGGGCCAGCCCTGTTCCAGGTGCTTCCAAGTATTGGCCATGTAAGCCACAGGCCAACCCAAGAAGTCAGCACTGGTAATACCCTTCCTGTTTTGCAGAAGAGGAAACTGGAGCACAGATGAGTTAAATCACTTGTCCAAAGCTGCTCAGCTAGGGTCAGAGGAGGGTTTCCAACCAGACACTCTGATCCACACCATCACATCCTGACAACTCAGCAAGTCTCAGGACAGTGCACAAGGCATGATGCCCCTGGTAAAAAGAAAGTGAACAGACCTCTGTGTGGGTGTGTGGGGGTGTATAGGGAGAAGTCAGCCAAAAACTGCTATCATATACAAAAGAGTACATTCATGTGTGTGTAGCTATATAATATTCCATTTATAGAAGCTCTAGAACAGGAAAAAATAATCTATGGTAGAAAATTATCAGGACAATGGTTGCCTGGAAAGGGGGTTGGTGCTTTCTAGGGTGATGTTTATGTTTATTTCTTGCATTTGTCAAAACCAGTGAATGTACACTTAAGATGTGTGTATTTTATTGGATATAGATTTTTGTCTTAAAAGACAAAAACATAAAAAATATTAAACTTTAGTTGATGCTATGCATACTGAAGTATTGGGGGGATTGTTGGGAGCACATTGCGGATGTCTGCAAGTTACTCTGAAATACATATTTAAAACAATGGATTGATGGGTGAATAGATACCTGAATAGACGGGCAGATATGTGATAAATTATGTGAAATAGCAATTGTAGAATCTAGATTTGGGGTATACAGGTACTGACCACCAAATTATTATTTCTGTGTATTTGAAAATTTTCATAATGTGTTGGGGGAAAATGTGGTTACTCTGCGGAGGCCAGCGAGGAGATGGGGATGGATGAAAGGAGACCTTCCCCCACCCTTTTTTTTTTTTTTTTTTGAGACAGAGTCTCACTCTGTCTCTCAGGCTGGAGTGCAGTGACATGATCTCGGCTCATTGCAACCTCTGCCTTCCAGGTTCAAGCGATTCTCCTGCCTCAGCTTCTAGAGTAGCTGGGATTACAGGCATGTGCCACCACGCCCAGCTAATTTGTTTGTATTTTTAGTGGAGACGGGGTTTTGCCAAGTTGGCCAGGCTGGTCTCAAACGCCTGACCTCAACTAGTCCACCTACCTTGGCCTCCCAAACTGCTGTGATTACAGGCTTCAGCCACCGCCCCTGACGAGATCTTCCCTTTACTCTATATATTTCCAAATTGTTTCATTAATTTTTAAAAGCATGTACTATTTTTTATAAAAAGTGATTTTCATTTAAGAACTTAATAAAATGTAACATAAGATACAATCTTGCCCTTGTGGAGTTTATGATGTGATGAGAAATTGAAGATGCGTGCATACCTTTCATCATATTGTTGTTGCCAACAACAGTATGTGGCATTGCTTAACAGTGCTCATGAATCCATGACCCACGATGGACGGCCAAATGTGCTTTGTCCCTGCTCTGTCACCAACTGCGGTTGTGGCATGAGCCTCAGTTCCACAGACAGTATAACAAGGGGATTGATTTGGGTGTCCTGGGGTCACTTTTAACACTGCCCTGAGATATTCCAAGAAGATGTTTTTATGAATGGTGTCAGTAATGTTTGAAGAGGTCAGCAGAGGAAAACCACTGAGCACAGGAGATATTTTACATTTACATTTAAAAAATAAATATAATTGTTTGGAAGTCAAAACCAAGGTAGGATTATGCTTTGGGATTGCTGTGGAAAGGAATTCTTTGTGCTCTGCCAGCAGAGGAAAATGTACATCACTCTGTACTCTCCATATGAGCGACTGAGGGCAACACTCGAAACAGTTTGCAAACAGGACCCGCCACCTGCGCGTGTGAATAAAGTTTTATTGGAACACAACTATGCTTATTTGTGTATTTTCTATGTCTGCTTTTGGCAGAAGGTGGCAGAACAAAATTGTTATGACAGGGACTCTCTGACCCATGAAAACTGAAGTATTTATACTCTGGCCTTTTACAGAAAAGGTTTGCCGACTGCTGCTGTCATCAGGATTTTCTTGTTTTCAGTTTACTTTGCCGAATGTCCCTGTAATTGACAGTGCTAACCTCAGCCCATCACTAGCATGAAGGATGAGGAGGGTGTGGGGAAGCTGAGTGGCCCTGAGCCTAGACGCCTTGAACCCTCTCTGATTCTTACCATACACAGTCTCTTAAATCTCCAAGCAGAACCTTGAAGTTCATGTTCTCTCACGTGCCTGTAGTGGCTGCAGTCATCTCCAGGCAGCTCTGTAAATGAACTGAACGCATGTCTGAACCAGCTCCTCATGTTTACTTGGATGTGGCCAAACTAGGACACCTTCACAGGTGAATGTGTCTGCTGGAGAATGACTCCACGGGGGACCAGCATTGAACAGAAAACATCAAGACAGAAGCAGAACGCAGCTGAAGGCCTTTCTCAGGCATACAGAAGTGGTCTGCTGGTTCATTTTCACCCGTTCCCTCCTTCTTTTATCCCCCATTTTAAGAGCTTTCTCCAATTTGCTGCTTTTGTGATGATGGGGGCTTTGAAAAGCATGGAAATTGTCTCTGTGGCTGGCAATTCCACCAGGGATCTGTGACCTGGTGTGCCAACAGAGGGTATGAAGTACAGAGAACAGGCTGCCGGAGCACTGTGGGCCATGCACATTTGGGCAGCTGGACAGGCACAAAGGAACTGCCTGGCCCACAAGACCCCTGCCCAAGATGCAGAGAGGGCTGTGACAACTATTGCCCATCCCTGAATTGTTCACCGCTAAGACAGTCACACAGGGCTGTCTTTGGAAAATAGATGTTAGGGAAGACCAATGGCCCATCTTCCAAATTAGTCCCTTTAAAATCAGAATAAAACTTAGCTGTTGGTCCTGTGTGCTGCGCGTGGAAAATGAGGGTTGTTACAGCTGCAGAGCCTTGGGGCAGATGTTCTTCATTTTGTTTCCATTTTTATGGTCCTGTTTTCCCTTGAAGCTCTTTCAGAGTTTCAGTTCAGTCCGCAGAGTCAGCAGGGAAACCATAAAGAGGTATTTGGATAAAGGTGCAACTTCTGATGGAAGTAGAGCTTGCAGGAGAGCGGCTGCCTCCTCAGTTCTTAAGCTTGGAGGTGCATCGTGGGTGTTGTCAGCAACTTCTGTCGAGGGTAATAAACAGAGGAGGTTATCCACTGGGGAAAATACAAACTCCAAGAAACAGAAGGTGCTCTTTTTTGGATGCTTTCTTTTTCTTTACATTGACGAGTGTATGATTTCGATTGCTGATAAGAAATCGAGCATTGATTTCTTATCAGAGCCTGCAAAGGCAGAATTGTGAAATAAATTAAATTTGACTTTGATTCAACAAAGATTCACTGAGTAGAGTGCAAGGCAGTAGACACTATAGGATATGAAGATGACAAAAATATAACTCCTGTCCTCAGACAGGATACACCAAATAAGGGGTGTGGGGCAGACACCAGAGGAGTGACAAGAGCTGTGAGAGAGCATGCCTGGGGCATGCTAAGGGGTTCAAAGAAGAGAGGGTGCACAATCAAGGTGGGAGGGTGGTGGTGCGGAGAGAGTGGAATGGACTAGCGGGGATGGACTTCAGGGGAAGGTTTATTAGTTAGCTATTGTCACAATTATGCTGCGCTGCACACCGCCCCCAGACTCATTCATGTGTCTGTGGGTTGGCCTGGGGCTGGTTGATGTAGGCTGCTTGGCTGGGCGATCTAGGCTGGCTTGGCTGGGCAGCTCTGCTTCACGCTGAGGGCACTGCTGGGCTTGGCTCCTCACTGTGTGAGGCCCAGGTCTGTTCCACATCTGTTCATCTGGGCCGGTCTCTGCGCGATGCAAAGACAAACTCAACAACGGCAAGGCACGTCCCAAACCTTGGGTGTGTCACTTCTGCTGACACTCATTGACTAAGTCACATGACCAAGTCCGAAGTCAGGGATGGGGAAGCCGACTCCACCTCTAGTGGGAGGAACTGCAAAATCACATGACAAAGCAGAGAGGGTAAGGAACTGGGGCCAGCAGTTCTGTCTGCCATGAAACGGTCTGCCAGGCAACAGGAGCCATAAGCCCAACAGCACAGAAGATGTGAGTCACGTTAGGAAAACAGTGAGCAGCTCTGTCTGACAACAGCATTACAGGAGTGCTAGTACCACAAGATACTCACACAGAAAAACAAGGGGGTGGGGGTATAGTTTTTTAATGTGGGGAAATGCTATATGTGAGGATCTCTTGGAATTTTCCAATGTGCACTGGC
This sequence comes from Chlorocebus sabaeus, assembly GCF_047675955.1. Lineage (NCBI taxonomy): Eukaryota > Metazoa > Chordata > Mammalia > Primates > Cercopithecidae > Chlorocebus > Chlorocebus sabaeus. The sequence goes on from NC_132918.1 coordinate 69,009,895, forward strand.
ATAGAAAAGGCTCTGACAAGTCCTTCAGTAAATAAACCAGTTTTGCTTTCTTTAACTCGATGTTTCCTAAGCTCATTTGGCCCCGAATCCTGTAATGCTCACTGAAATTGGACAGAACTCCCTTTGAGACGTGCTGGACCAGACGATAGGATGCACACATGGAGACAGGAAAAGGAAATGAGCTTGGACCCTATCATATGGTTCTGTGTAACAAGATAAAGAGATTACACTTAATTTCTTTCCTTTTCTTTTTGGCAGGATCTCGCTTTGTCACCCAGGCTGGAGTGCAGTGGCATGATCTTGGCTCATTGAAGCCTCAGCCTCCGGGATCAAGTGATCCTCCCACCTCATCTTGAGTATATGGGACCATAGGCACATGCCACTATACCTGGCTCATTTTTTAATTTTTATGTAGAGACAAGGTCTCATCATGTTGCCCAGACTAGTCTCAAACTCCGGGGCTCAAGCAATCTTCCCACCTCAGCCCCACAAAGTGTTAGAATTATGGCTGTGAGCCACTGCATCCGGCCCCTAATTTCTTAGGCAGTGAGAAACCCTGAGAGTAAGAGAATAACCTAATGGAAAGAACTTTTTACCTACTCTGGCCCTTGGCTTACAAAAGTTTTCTGCAAACATTAATAAGGGTTTGTGAGAACTAAAATCTTACTTATTAATAAGTCATGGCCTAAAATTATTTTCCCAAACTTTAGTCGTTTGTGTGTTATGGTCTTGATTCTGTATATCACCTGTACTATTAATTTTTTAAATTGGCTCACTTTTGATTTAAATATATTTTAAAGGGGAACTTTGGTCTAAAACCACTACTGTCCACAGATTGATGCTCTTCCCTTTAGGGTGTGAAGCCTGATTCTCCTCTTGAGTGTGGGCTAGACTTCACAGTAGTGACTCACTGCTAGAGAATTGAATGAAGTAAAAGCAGTGACCTTGTGAGATTTCAGAAACTAGATCATACAAGGCACGATAACTTCTCTCTTGCTGTCTTGAATCACTCCCTCTGGGGAAAGCCGGTTGCTACATTATGAACAGCTCTACAGAGGGGCTCATGTAATGAAGAACTGAGACCTCCAGACAACAGCCCTGTGAATCAGCCATCTTGGAAGACAATCCCCCAACCTCAGACAAACCTTCAAATAACTGCGGTTCTAGTTGCAATTTAACTGCAACCTTAGGAGAGACTCAAAGCCAGAACCACCCAGCTAAGTCACTCCCAGGTTTCTGACCCTCAGAGACTGGTCGGTATAATGTCTTAGTCTGCCTGAGCTGCTATAACAAAAATACCACAATCTGGATGGCTTACAAACAATGGAAATTGATTTCTCACAGTTCTTGAGGCTGGGAAGTCCAAGATCAAGGTGCTGGCAGATCCAGCAAATGTGAGGGCCTGATTTCTAGACCACTGTTTTTTTGTTTTTGTTTTTGTTTTTTTGCTATAACCTCCTATCACAGAAGGGGCAAGGGATGTCTCTGGGGCATCCTTTATAAGGGCACTAGTGCCTTTCATGAGGGCTCTGCCTTCATAACCTAATCACCTCTCAAAGGTCTCACCTAATATTATCACCTTGGGATTCATATTTCAACATATGACTTTTGGGGGGAAATAAACATTCAGTACATGGTAAGTAACAAATGCTTATTATTTTAAGCTGCTAAGTTTTGGAGTTATTTGTTATGCAGCAATAGATAACTAATACACAACCATTTATGGAAAGCCAGTACCACATGCTATAAATAGAAAATACTCTGAAAGTAAATAAGATAAAACCTAAACAATGTCATTGAATTTTGGCTAGATACTCTTGATTACCAAGACTCTGAACCTGGACCAACCCTCTCTTAAAAACAAAGATGGTTATGTGTTTGAAATGGTGGACAACTGCTCAGCAATGAAAAGACACAAACTACTGATATATGCAACAATGTGGGTGAATCTCAGAAATGAACTGAAAGAAGCCAAACTCAAAAAGACCACATATTGTAGGATTCAATTTACATGAAAATTGAAGGCAAATACATAGAGATAGAAAGCAGATCCACGGTTGCCTGGGGATAGAGTAGAACTCTAGATTGACTGTTTGTGTGTACAAGAGAAATTGAGAACACTTTTTGGGATAATTGAAGTATTCTAAAACTGGATTGTAGTGATGGCTGTACAACTGTATATATTTACTAAAACTCAGCAAATTATATATTTAAATTGGGTAAATATTATGGCATATAAATTATACCTCAATAAAGTTGTCAAAAATTTAAAAGAGCCGGACATGGTGGCTCATGCCTATAATTCCAGCACTTTGGGAGGCCAAGGCAGGAGGGTCACTTGAGCACAAGAGTTCAAGACCAGCCTGGGCTACGTAGGAGTCTGTCTCTACAACAAATAAAAATAAATTAGCCAGGCTTGGCTCCTAAGCTACTAGGGAGGCTGGGGTAGAAGGGTCACTTGAGCCCAGGAGGTCAAGTTTGCAGTAAGCCATGATTGCTCCACTGCACTCCAGCCTGGGCAAGACCCTGTCTAAAAAAAAAAAAAAAAAGTAGAAAGTAAAATATTTTTTAAAATGACATTTATTTTGACTACTTGAGTCTAAGCTAACACATGCCTAAAATCAACATGTCATATACTGCCAGTGACAGGCTTATTAGGCTTTGGGAATCCCTGGCCCAGAATGTCCACTCCTGCTAGTATGCTCTGTGTCTGAGCCAGACCTCAAAGCCAGAAGACAAGGGGGTTTGTGGTGATATAAAACTTCTAGAGCCAGTCATTGACTGCCATTGTGTTTCTGACACACAGGTCCCAGAAAATACCCTATTTCCAGCTCTGCTGAGGACTCTATTGGCAAATAGCCTTTCTTCTTGGCAGTTTCTCAAAAAGCCCTTTTGAAGTCAGAGTAGATGCTATGTTAAGTGTCTGTGGACTATTTTGAACAGCAGACTTCTCCTTAGAAAAAAAAAAAGAAAAATCATTCACTTTAGTGCTTGTGATAGATTTTATTAATGTCCCAAATTTATCACCCCTCCCTGTGCCCATGCTGTTTGCCATGTGACTTTGTAGTTCTTTTCACTAAAGGGGTGAGTCTATTTCCCTGCTTTTTGACTTTAGGCTGGGTCACATGACTTGTTTTAGCCAGTGGAATGTAAGCAAGACGTGGCAAAGCCTTCAAAAGCATGAATGGAGTTGGGTTCGCCCTCATGTTCTTGGTGGACCAACAAGATGTGCTGAGGGAGTGAATGTATTGGTGGAAACTAACAATGAGTCTCAGGTTTCAGGATTGAGCATCTAGGTGGACAGTGCTGCCACTTACTCAGATGGGAAGGACTTGGGGAGCAGTGAGATTTGTGTGTGGAGACATGAGAGGGTTAAGGGAGAGTCCAGATTATGGTTGGAACAAGGAACCATCAAAATGTGAAATGTTACCATATTTGCAAATTAGTCTGCCACAGTTTTTTATGTGCTTACAGAAGGCACAAAATCCTGAGTGAGAGACAAACTGCAGTTTATTACTTCCAGGACTAACAGTCGCCAGGATATCTGTGTTTGTCCTCAGAACCATTTTACATCTTAGAGGAAGCAAGTTCACTGACTTCTAAGTCCACTGCTGTCACCCACTGGTAGCTTCCTGTTTTTCTGTCGGTCCACTTCCACAACACAAATCAGATCACATCTCACCCCAGTTTTTGCCTCTCCCAGGTAAGTCCTCTAGCTTTCTCTTTTTTTCCAGTACACACCAAGGGAAGTCACCTCTTCTCAGAGTTCTTTCCCTATCACTTTCTGAGAAATGCCATTCTTGACCAATCTACCACAGTGCCAGCTTTTTTCCTTTGTGGCACCTGCTGCATGTTTTAATTTGTTTGTTATTTACTCAGTTGCTTGTTTATTATCATACCCTCACCTGAGACCGTTTTCTGATGCTATAACAGAATACCATAAACAGAGTAATTTATAAAGAAAATGAATATATTTATCACAGTTCTAGAGGCTGGGAAGTCCAAGAGCATGGTTCCAGCATCTGGTGAGGGCCTTCTTGTTGTGTCATAACATGGTGGAGGGCATCACATGACAAGAAGACAAGAGTGTGCATGCCAGCTCAGACCTCTTCTCCTCTTCTTATAAAGCTATCAGTTTTATCCTGGGGACTCCAGTCTGGTGACCTTGTCTTATCCTAATAAACTCCCCTAGGCCCCACCTCCAATCAACATATGGATTTGGGGATTAAGCTTCAAACACATGAGATTTAGGGGACACAGGCAAACCATAGCATTCCACCCCTGGCTTCCAAAATTTATGTCCTTCTCACACACAAAGTACATTAACTCCGTTTCAATAGCCCCGAGGTCTTAACTTGTTCCAGCACCAACTCAAAAGTTCAAAGTCTGGCATCTCATGTGAATCATATATGGGTGAGACTTAAAGCATGATTCATCTTAAGATAAAGTCCCCTTTAGCTGTGGACACGTAAAAGTAAACAAGTTATCTACTTTCAAAATAGAATGGTGAGGCAGGCATAAGATAGACAGTTCTATTCCAAAATGGGGAAAGAGGCAAGAAAACAGGGTAACTGATCCTGAGGAAGCCCAAAACACAAATGGGAAAAACAACATTAAGTCTTAAAGCTGGAGAATATTCTCTCTTGAATCCATGTCCTGCATTCTGGGCACACTGGTGTGGGGATTGAGTCCCCAAAACCTTGGGCAACAGTGCTACCCTCACAGCATTGCTGGGCTCTGCTCACACTTCAGTCCTTGAGGGTTGGAGTTGGGTGCCTGTGACTTTCTCAGGCTGAAACTACACACTGTTGGTTCTACGGATCTGTTCTTGGCAGCAGTCCCACTTCCATGGCTCCATTAGGTATTACCCCACCAGGACTCTGTGGTGACCATGCTTCCACTACTCCACTAGGCATTGCCTTAGTGGGGACTCTCTGTAGCATCTCTGACCTCACAGTTCTGCTTGGCATTACCTGAGTAGGGATTCTGTGGTGGTCCTGCCCTGCAACAAGTCTGCCTGGGCAGCCAGACTGTTCATGACATCCTTTGAAATCTACACGGAGGAAGTTATGCCCCACAGCTCTTGCGTTGTGTGTGCCTGCAGAATTAGCACGATGTGGATATTACCAAAGTTTCTGACTTGTGCCTTCTGGAAGTGTGGGTCTAGTCACACCTGGACCTGCTTGAGCCATGGCTGGGGTGGTCAAGGAGCACCAGAATGTGCTCACACTTCAGTCCTTGAGGGTTGGAGTTGGGTGCCTGTGGCTTTCTCAGGCTGGAACTGCATACTGTTGGTTCTGTGGATCTGAAGCACAGATCTGAGGCAGCCCTAGGCAGGAAGCCTATGGAGGGTACCCTGGGTCAGCCCCCCAAAACCATTCTCATCTCCTAGAGCTCTGGGCCTGTGATAGGAGGAGCAGCCTCAAAGGTCTCTGAAATGCCTTTGGAGTCATTCTTTTCCTATCTCGATGAATAGCCTCCGGCTCCTTTCTATTTGCACTGATCTCTACTCTTCATGTGGCCAGGCTGCACATTTTCCAAATTTTTCTCACTCTGTTTCCTCTCATATCTTACAATAAACATTAAAAGTAGCCATGCAGTAGCCTGAGGGCTTTGCTGCTTAGAATGTTTCTCCGACCAGATAGCCTAGTTCATTGTTCTTAAGTTCCATGTTCTCTAAGGCCCTTGGGTATGGACATAGTTCAGCCAGCTTCTTTGCCACAATGTCATAAGAATGACCTTTACTCCAATTCCAATATCTTATTCTGCCATTGTATCTGAGGCTTCATCAGAGTGGCCTCTACTGTCCGTATTTCCACTAACGTTCTGGTCACACCACTTCACTCTAAGAAGTTGCAGACTTTCCCTAGTCTTCTCTTCTTTTGAACCCTCACCAGAATCACCCTTAATGTTCCATTTATGGCAATACAGCCTTTTTCCAGCATTTGCTTCAAAACTGTTCCAGCGTCTTCCCAGTTCCAAAGCTACTTCTACATTCTCAAATATTCATTATTACCAAGAGTCCCACTTCTCCATGCCAGTTTTCTGTCTTAGTCTGGTTTATGTTGCTATAACCATACATGAGACTGAGTAATTTAGAAAGGAAGAAATGTACTTCTCACAGTTCCAGAGACTGGGAAGTCTGAGAGTATTTGGCGAGGGCCTTTGTGCTGCACGATTACATGGTGGAGGGGATCACGTGGCAGGAGTGCAAAAGCGCATGCGAGTCAGCTCACTCAGCTCTCTCCTCCTCTTCTTACGAAGTCACCAGTTCCATCACAGCGGCTCCACACTGATGACCTTATCCAAACGCAATTAGCTCCCAAAAGCCCCACCTCCAGTCAACATATGGATTTCGAGATTGAGTTTCCAACATGCAAAATTTAGGGGACATATCAAATCATAGCAACCCCACTGGAAGATGGTTCCCTGAAGATGGAGAACTCTGTGTGGTTCACTCAAATCTTAGTCCAGCACCTGGCATGTGGAAGTTTCTAAATAAATATTTGTGGAATCCAAAATTATATTTTCCAAAGAGCAGCTTGTGTTTTAAAGCCCTATACTAGCTGGCATTTTGGTAGCTGGCATTTTGGTAGGATAAATTCTACCAATTACAAATGTCTTGGGAAAGATATATTTTAATAATTTCCTGTGATCTTAGTATTTTTTTAGGGCTTACTCAAGAAAGCATTGTATACAGGTCAGATGGCTTTTTGATGGTTTTCTTGTTTTTTTACACAAAATGATAAATGCTCTAATGAAGCTTTAAAAGCTACAAAATTAAATACAGGGATTTTTTCCAGGAGCTGTTGAAATACACAGTTGCTCTTAAATTTCCTCAACCCTCTGAGCCAACAGCTATAGGGTAAAGGCTTTATTAGTGTCATTAGTGTTAGGAAAATCATTTGGGGTTTGAGTGTTCATAAAAACATTTCATTTTTAAATAATACTGAATATTCCCCAAATTACACAAATTCTGGCAGAGCTCTTGCACACTGCTGACAAGAATGAATACACGAGATGTTGGATTATGACACAAAATACTCTTTTGGAAGCAATTTCTTTTAGTGTCTGATGTGCTCTCAGAAGTAACTCTTACATGTGTTGACCTGTTTCTTCAATGCCTCATGTGACAGTTAAGATGCTCAAGAAAGGATGCTCCAATGAACTTCATCAGATGTTAGAATATGAGTCTATGGAGGCTACTGTGAAAGCTTTTGCTTTTCTGATAAAAGAGATGGATGTAATGGGTACATCTTGTGTTTTGTTTTTTTTTTAATTTTATTTATTTATTTTATTTGTTTATTTTTTTGAGACAGAGTCTCACTCTGTTGCCTAGGTTGGAGTGCAGTGGCGCCATCTTGGCTCACTGCAACCTCCACCTCCTAGGTTCAAGCGATTCTCCTGCCTCAGCCTCCTGAGTAGCTGGGATTACAGGTGCCTGCCACCATGCCTGGCTGATTTTTGTGTTTTTAGTAGAGACGAGGTTTCACCATGTTGGCCAGGCTGGTCTCAAACTCTTGACTTCAAGTGATCTACCCACCTCAGCCTCCCAAAGTCCTGGGATTACAGGAGTGAGCCAGCATGCCTAGCTTGGGCACAGTTTTTTTTTTCTTCATTCCTTCGTCTGCTTTTGAAGATGGATGTAATGGTACAAACTCTGGTGGTCTTTTTGCAACCATGGAGGAAAGCCCAGAGAAATCTCAGTGTTACTAATGGTGTTAGTTTAAGTCCTTCAGGAAGCAAATGCCTAGATAAGAGTAAATGGGCAAAGATCTTATTAGGGGATATGCCTGTGTAAGGGAAAATAGGGAAGGGGCCAAATAAGACTAGGAGAGCCACCAGATTTTGATGACATCTTACTCCATCTCTAACTGAAGAAGAGAGGGAGAGAAGATTGGGTGAAGGCATCTTAGACTGCTCTACAGTCTAAGGCAAGTTCAGCAAAGCCATCCAGGAGTCTTCAAGCCAAATGTGGCTGTCTGAGGAGTCCCAGGTCTTCCAGGAGTGGATTGATCTTGGCATCCCTGCCGCATAAGCCATTGGTTGGGAGCCACCCATGGAATGCATGGCTTTTGCACAAACATTGCAATAGATTTTAAAGTGCAATGGCTGACACCCTTGGTCAGCTGGGTGTCTGTGAGGCCACAACACCATTACTGAACCACAGCCAAAAACCGAATTCCTCTGGACTACTTGCTATCCGACAAAAATAAGCTCCTAATTGTCTGTACCCTCGTCCCATTTTCTACAACTTCCTGCTGAACACATTCCTGACAGAAACACCCTTCACGCTCAGTAAGCCCAGCCTCCCACCAATTCAGGTCTCCCTTTTTCTTATCCTCTCTCTTGTCTCTATTCTTCATTTTCCTCCCACCAATTTCTCATGCAGAGCAGCATATTTCTGTCTCTTTGATACTTGAACTCCTGCCAACACTCAGCCCTCAAGGTCCCACCTTCAACCCCAAGTTGAAGTGGCTTATCACGTTGTTTTTCCAAAACAAACACCATTCTCTCCTTAAGAGGAATTCTGGTGCCAGGTGGTAAGATAAAAATTTCAGGGTCAGGCACAGTGATTCATGCCTGTAATCCCAGCACTTTGGAAGGCTGAGTCAAGAGGATTGTTTGAGGCCAGGAATTCGAGACCCCATCTCTACAAAAAAATAAAAATAAAAGAATTAGCCAGGCATGGTGGTGCATGCCTGTGTTCCCAGCTGCTTGGGAGACTGAGGCAGGAGAATCACTTGAGCCCAGGAGGTCAAGGCTGTGGTGACCTGTCTTGGCCCACTGTACTCTAGCCTGGATGACAGAGTAAGACCCTGTATTAAAAATAAGAGACAATGAGAGGGAAGGAAAGAAGGAAGGAAGGAAGGAAGGAAGGAAAGAAGGAAGGAAGGAAGGAAGGAAGGAAGGAAGGAAGGAAGGAAGGAAGGAAGGAAGGAAGGAAGGGAGGGAACAAAAAAAAGAAAGAAAGAGAAAGAAAGAAAGAGAAAGAAAGAAAGAAAGAAAGAAAGAAAGAAAGAAAGAAAGAAAGAAAGAAAGAAAGAAAGAAAGACAGGGGAGAGGAGGGGGGAGGTGGGGGGGAGGGGAGGGAAGGTGGGGAGGAGAGGGAAGGGGAGGAAGGCGGTGGCTTACACCTGTAATCCCAGCCCTTTGGAAGGCAGAGGAGGGCGGATCACCTGAGGTCAGCAGTTCGAGACCACCTTGACCAACATCATGAAATCCCGTCTCTACTAAAAATACAAAAACTAGCTAGGCATGATGGTGGCTGCCTGTAATCCCAGCTACTTAGGAGGCTGAGGCAGGAGAATTGCTTGAACTGGGAGACGGAGTTCGCAGTGAGCTGAGATCGTGCCATTGCACCCAAGCCTGGGCAACAAGAAAGAAACTCCATCTCAAAAAAAAAAGAGAGAAAGAGAAAGAAAGAATTTCAGCTCATTGTGCACGTGCACACACATACCCATGTGCACTACAATTTTTCTCTGGGGTAGGTGACTTATCAACCTCCCTAACTTGTGAACTACCTTAGAACTAAGACCGTGCCTCTTTTTGTGTAACTCAATTTTATTATTAATTATTTCAAACATACAGCAAACTATCAATAATGATACAATACTCAAAAACACACCACAGGGATTTAACAATGCTAGCATTTTACCGTATTTGCTTTGAGTTTTATTTTAAGGAACAATTTATACCAAATGGTGATAGCTACAATAATGCTAACATAGAGTATTGAACACATGCCAGCTGCTGTTCTAAATGCTTCATACGTATTAACCCCTTTTAAACCTCACAAAATTGTGAAGTAGATATTAATGTTGGCTCCATTAACAGGCAAGGAACCTGGAGCACAGAGATGTTAAGTAACTTGCCCAAAATCATGCAGCTAATGAGTTTTGGGTTTGTTTTTTTTTTTTTTTTTTTGGAGGGGGTGGGGACAGACTTTTACTCTGTCACACAGTCTGGAGTGTGATGGTGCAATCACAGCTCACTGCAACCTCGACCTCCAGGGCTCAAGCAATCCTCCTGCCTCAGCCTCTCAAGTAGCTGGGACTGCAGGTGCCCACCACCACACTTGGCTAATTTATGCATTTTTATAGAGATGGGTCTCACTGTATTGCCCAACTGGTCTCAAACTCCTTGGCTCAAGCAATCCTCCTGTCTCCACTTCCCAAAGTGCTGGGATTACAGGCATGAGCCACTAGGTCTGGCCTAAAATATCTTTAATTTCCCTTGTCTTGTGGCTTTCTACCAAGAAGAGGCCTAGATCTTTCTTTTATTAGTTTTCTATCATTGCATAACAACTTATCCCAACACAAAATGGCTTAAAACAATAAGGATTCAGGGAGCTGGTGCCATCAGGAGGTCCACTCACTTCGGTGTCTGGCAGTTGTTGCTGGCTGTGGCCTGGGCCCCCAGCCTGGGCTTCCCTCTGACACGATGGCTGGGTTTCAAGGACAAGTGACCAGAGAGACAGAGAGTCAAGCAGAAGCCGAGTTGCTTTCATGACCTCAGAAGTCACATAGTATCACTTCCACCGCATCTGATGGGTCAAGGCAGTTACAAAAGTTGGCCTGGGTTGATGGGGAGGGAGCATAGACCCTGCCTCTCGATGGAGAGGCTTCAGTTTACATCGTGAGGAAAGTGGGTGGGATGGGATATGCACTCAGTCTATCACAGATCCTGACAAACAGGCAGCCTAGCAGGCGCTCTTTCCTGGAGGAGAGTTGATTCTTTCTAACCAATTGGATTCTTCTAGAATGTATGAGAATGGCCTTAACCAATATGTCCACAATGAAAGCAGAGCAGGAGCAAAAGTTACTGTACTTTTTCAACTTTTGTATAGCTAGTACCATGCTTTTTTCTTTACTTGTTCAAATAGTATCAGCCCTTAAAACATGGAATATACAAGCAGGCTTAAAAATCTAGCCAAGTGACCAGAGGCGGTGGCTCACGCCTGTAATCCCAGCACTTGGGAGGCTGAGGGAGGTGGATCATTTGAGGCAGGAGTTCGAGACCAGTCTGGCCAACGTGGTGAAGCCCCGTCTCGACTAAAAATACAAAAAAGTAGCCGGGCGTAGTGGTACTTGCCTGTAATCCTAGCTACTCAGGAGGCTGAGGCAGGAGAATTGCTTGAACCCGGGAGGCAGAGGTTGCAGTGAGCCAAGATTGCACCACTGCACTCCAGCCTGGGCGATGAGAAGGAAAAAAAAAAAAAAAAAAATCTAGCCAAGTCTCTTTTTCTTAACATTTAGCGTGTTTTTCCCTCCAGTGACAGGGGTCATGGCCTCTCCTGCTTCACTTTGTCTCGTGAACCCATAACCTATAGGCCAGTCAGGGCCCTGAACCCATAACCAATAGGCCAGTATTGGCACCAGGTTCATCCACAGTTTCATCAATAAACTCCTGTAACTCAGAGCAGATTTGACAAAGGTCAGGAGTGCTACGCTATCCCTGCATATGTGTAGACAGACCTATTGTCTGGCTAGTTTATATTCCTGGGATGAAGCACATGTAACTCATACCTTGAAGAAATAAAGGCAATATCCTATTTGACAGTTCAAAAGACTTATTCTCCTTGTCCTGATAGAAAATATCTACTTCCCAGAACTGAGCAAGAAAACGTAATAAAGTGGAAAAGCCTCTTGAAGAAGAGGTTATGACATTTTTGCTTTGAAAGAGAATGGCAGGTCGCTTTTAATGGTCACATCACACACATGGTGTTGTTCTGAGAAAGTGGCGGTAAAAAATCGAGGAAACCCTTAATGTTTTCTTCCGTGTAACCAGAGAAAGTGCTAAGCACACCGAGTTGCAGATTATCACCTGCTAAGGTTTTCAATCTCGTGTATGTGCGCAGAGCACCAAAGCTCACAGCAATTTCCGTCCTATCTGGAGCTGTGCATAGAGTGAGGGGGAGATGGCGCTGTCTATCACAGAGAGCCTCCTTGTTTCTTTGTTATCAAAGAAAATAAGCCTTCTCCCCATTCCCTGTGACCACTTGTTTTCCACTGTCACTACATAAGTAGCTCTGTGGTTTCAGCCATCATTTTCCTAAGGAGTGAGTTATTTAAGTTCTCTAATTTAATCATCCTAAGATTGTCTTCCTACCTCAATTTAATAAAGGAAATTAAAATGTATTTTCTTTTTGTTAGTATCCTCAACTGCTATCTGCTTAAAAATGTGGATATAATTGGCCACTGGAAAGTATGAGAAACAGATCATGTTTACAAAGAAGTGTCTCTCTTTTTAAAAAGCATGTGAATAAAATTTTTAAATCCCCATGAGGAAAAAAAAAAATCTGCCAGAATTTTAAGTTGAAAGAGATTTCATTTCATAGCAAGAACTGGTAATGTAAAATGATCTTTCCAAATATAAACCCACAGCTTCCTGGTAATTGTGTTATTTTTAAGACAAATAAGGTGTTTTTTCTAATTTAGTGTTTTCCAAAAACCCTTTCTGCAGTCTGTCTGGGAGCAATCAATGGAACTAAATTCATGCCACCTGTTCCCATTGGTCTTCAACCCTATGTATCTGGAAAATTACGCTAGTCATCTTTCCCCAGGATGGATGATTCTGAAACCATAAATACTCTTTTTATTTTTGAGTAAGAGACATTAAGATTTTTAAACTACTTGGAAGATTGACAATTCATTTCTTTTTTCATCACGGAAAACATACACTGATGTTTTTAAACAGCCTTATTGAGATATAATTAAAAGAGTATGCAATTTGTTTATTTAATGTATATAATTCACATTTTTTATATATTCACAGAGTTGTGCAACCCCCACCACCATCCACTTTTAGAACATTTTTGTCTCTCAAAAAAAAGGCAACAACAACATCAACAAAAAACCAGCCCTATATCCATTAGTAACCATTCCCATGCCTGCGCTAACTCCCAGGCCTAGGCGCACATTAATCTACTTTATGTCTCTGTTGATTTGTCTTTTATGGACGTTTCATATAAAAGGACTTATACAACATGTGATATTTTGGGACTGGCTTATTTTACTTAGCATAATGTTTTTGGGGCTCATCCAAGTTACAGTCTCTATCAGTACTTCTACTTCATTGCTTTTTATTGACAAATAATATTCAATTATTCAGCTATACCACATTTTCTTTATCTATTCATCAGTTGATAAATGTCTAGATTGATTTCACTTTTTAATTATTATGAATAATGCTGCTACAGGCATTCATGTTCAAGCTTGTGTGTGGACATATGTTTTCCGTTCACTTGGGTGTATACCTATGAGTGGAATTGCTGGGTCATATGGTAATTCTGTATTTAACTTTTTTTGGGAACTACCAGACTGCTTTTCACAGGGCTACACCGTTTTACAATTCCGCTAGCAGTGCATGAGGGTTCCAATTTGTCCATGTACTCACCAATACTTGTTAGAGTCTGTATTTTTTACTGTAGTCATCCTAGTGGGTTTAAAGTGGTATCTCGTACTTTTGACTTGCATTTCCCTAATGACTAATGATATTTAGCATATTTTCGTGTGCTTATTGACATTCTATATCTCTTATTTCGAAAAATGTCTACTCAAATACTTTGCCCAATTTTTTAATTGGGTGTTTTTCTTTGTTTTTTGTTTTTGAGATGGTGTCTCGCTCTGTCACCCAGGCTGGAGTGCAGTGGCACAATCTTGGCTCACTGCATCCTCCACCTCCTGGACTCAAGCAATTCTCCTGCCTCAGCCTCCCAAGTACTTGGGACTACAGGTGCCCGCCACCACGCCCAGTTAATTTTTTTTTTGGGAATTTTGTTGTGGAGACGGGATTTCACTGTGTTAGCCAGGATGGTCTCGATCTCCTGACCTCATGATCCGTCTGCCTAGGCCTCCCACAGTGCTGGGATTACAGGTGTGAGCCACCACGCCTGGTTCATTGGGTTGTTTTTTAATTCTCAAGAGTTTTTTATACAATATGGAAGCACATCCTTTATCAGATATATGATTTGCAAATATTTTCCCTCATTCTGTAGGTTGGCATTTCACTTTCTTGATAACATCCTTCCATGCATAAAAGTGTTTAATTTTGATGTTGTCCAATTTTATCTGTTTTCTTTTGTTTCTTATAATTCGGGTACTATATCTAAGAAATCTCTTCTAAGAGTTTTATGGTTTTGTTTTTTTGATTTTTTTGTTTGTTTTCAGTTGCAGTCTCACTCTGTCTCCCAGGCTGGAATGCAATGGTGCGATCCCGGCTCACTGCAATCTCCGCCTCCCGGGTTCAAGCAATTCTCCTGCCTCAGCCTCCTGAGTAGCTGGCATTACAGGCGCCTGACACCACGCCCGGCTAATTTTTGTGTTTTTAGTAGAGATGGGGTTTCAACATGTTGGTCAGGCTCATCTTGAACTCCAGATCTCAGATGATCCGCCCTCCTCGGCCTCCAAAAGTGCTGGGATTACAGGCATGAGCCACTGCGCCCAGTGAGTTTTATAGTTTTAACTCTTGCATTTAGCTCTCCAACCCATTTGGAGTAAATGTTTGCATATGATATGCAATGCATTCTTTTACATAAGGATATCCAGTTGTTCCAGCACCATTTGTTGAAAAGATTATTCTTTTTCCACTGAATTGTTCTGGCACCCTTGTAGAAAACTAACTGATGATAAAAGTAAAGCTTTATTTCTAGATTCTCAATTCTATTCCATTAACTTATGTGACTATATCTATGTCAGTACCACACTGTATTGATTACTATAACTTTTTTAAATTTATTTTTTATTCTTTTTTTTTTTCTTGAGACAAAGTCTTGCTGTGTCGCCCAGGCTGGAGTGCAGTTGGCATGGTCACAGTTCACGGCAGCCTCTGCCTTCCTGGCTCAGGTGATCCTCCCACCTCAGCTTCCTGAGTACCTGGGACCACAGGTGCGTGCCACCACACCTGGCTAATTTTTAATTTTTTTATTTTTGGAGAGATGAGGGCCACCCTATGTTGCCCGGTATGGTCTCAAACTCCTGGACTCAAACGATCCTCCCATCTTGGCCTCCAAAGTGCTGGGGTTACAGGCATGAGGCACAGCAACTGCCCTGATCACTGTAACTTTGGTAGCAAGTTTTGAAATCAGGAAACGTGAGTCCTCCAACTTTTATCTTCTTTTCCAAGTTTGTTTTGTCTATTCTGGGTCCCTTGCACTTTCATGAGAATTTTAGAATAAGTTTATCAATTTCTACCACAGACCAGCTGGGATTATGATGGAGACTGTGTTGAATCTATAAATCCATTTGGGGAATGTTGCCATTTTAGTGATATTGAATCTTCCAAATAATGATTTATACCATTCTAATGCATTTATTGAGGACTTTTAAATTTATTTCAACAACATTTTATAGTTTCAGTGTATAAATTGTGTATTTTTGTTAAATTTGTGCCAGACTATTTTATTCTTTTTGATGCTATTATCAATTGAATTATTTTAATTTCCTTTTTGCAATATTTATTTTTAGTGAGTAGAAATAAAATTGACTTTGAATATTCATTTTATATCCTGTTACCTTAATGAACTTGTTTACTAGTTCTAATAGTTTTTTAGTGAATTACTTGGGATTTTTTATATACAAGATCATGTCATCTGTAAAAAGAGGTTGTTTTAATTCTTCCTTTATACTATGGATGCTTTATTCTATTAATAGTGTATATTACATTAATTGATTTCTGACTGTAAACTCACCTTGTATTCCTGGTATAAATCCCACTGCTCATGGTGTATAAACCTCCTTATATGTTGCCGTAGTCTGTTTGCCAGTATTTTATGTTTGTATTTTTGTGAATTTTTGTATTCATAAGGGATGTCGGTCCTTTTTTCTTTTCTTGTAATGTATTTGATTTTGGTATCAGGGTAAATACTAGCCTCAAAGAATGAGTTGGGAAGTGTATCAGTGAAGCCACTTGGATTTGAGTTTTCTTTTACAAGAAGTTTTAAAATTACTAATTTGATCTCTTTCCTGGATATAGGCTGATTCAGATTTTCTACTTCTCTAATCAGTTTCAGTAGTACATGTCTTTCTATGAATTTTCCATCTCATCTAAATTATCTGCTGTTTTTGGTATGCAGCCCGTGGTATGCCCTTATAATCCCTTGTATTTCTGTAAAGTCAGTAGTAGTGTCTCTTCTTTCATTTCTGATTCTAGCAATTTGAGCCTTCTCTCTTTTTCTCTTGGTCTATCTAGCTAAAGCTTTGTCATTTTTGTCCATCTTTCAATAATCAACTTTGGTTTTACTGATTGTCTCTATTGTTTTCCCAGTCTTGATTTTGTTTTATTAATTTCTACTCTAATCTTTATTCTTTTCTTCCTTCTACTTGCTTCAATTTAGTTTGCTCTTCTTTTGCTAGAGTCTTAAGGTAGAAGTTTAGGTTACTGATTGGAGATCTTTCCTGTTTGTTAATATAGGCATTTATAGCTATAAAATTCTCTCTAAGCACTACTTTAGCTGTATCCCATACGTTCTGGTATGCTGTGTCTTTATTTTCACTTAGCTCAAAGTACTTTCTGATTTCCTTTGGATTTCTCTGCCAGCTCAAATTTACTGTTGAGCCCCTTTGTAAATTTTTCATTTCTGTTTGTACTTTCTACGTCTAGAATTTCTATTTGGTTCTTTTTAATAGTTTCTCTTTATTGATACTTTCTTTGTTGTTGTTTTTTGTTTGTTTGTTTTGTTTTGTTTTGTTTTATTGAGACAGGATCTCACTCTGTGGCCCAGGCTGGAGTGTAGTGGCATGATCTCGGCTCACTGCAATCTCTGTCTCCCAGGTTCAAGTGATTCTTCTGCCTCAGACTACCAAGTAGCTAGGATTACAGGTGCCCACTACCACGTCTGGCTAATTTTTGTTTTTAGTACAGAAAGCGTTTCACCATGTTGGCCAGGCTGGTCTTGAATTCCTGACCTCAAGTGATCCGCCTGCCTTGGCCTTCCAAAGTGCTGGGATTATAGGTGTGAGCCACCGTGCCTGACCTTTTCTTTCTTTTGTTTTTATAACTGGCACTTGTGAATATTTTTAGCTATTTTCTTCTAATAAGACATTGCTATCATATCTTCCTTTAGTTTTCTTTCTTTTTTTTTTGAGATGGAGTTTCACTCTGTCGCCCAGGCTGGAGTGCAGTGTCCGGATCTCAGCTCGCTGCAAGCTCCGCCTCCTGGGTTCACACCATTCTCCTACCTCAGCCTCCCGAGTAGCTGGGACTACAGACACCTGCCACCTCGCCCGGCTAGTTTTTTGTATATTTTAGTAGAGACAGGGTTTCACCGGGTTAGCCAGGATGGTCTCGATCTCCTGACCTCGTGATCCACCAGTCTCGGCCTCCCAAAATGCTGGGATTACAGGCTTGAGCCACCGTGCCCGGCCCTTCCTTTAGTTTTCTAAGAAGGATTTTCTTTATTTCTTTGAACATACTTAGAATAGCTGTTTTTATTTTATTTTATTTTATTTTATTTTATTTTATTATTTTATTTTGACAGAGTCTTGCTCTGTCACCCAGGCTGGAGTGCAGTGGCGCAATCTCTGCTTACTGCAACCTCCCCCTCCCGGGTTCACGCCATTCTCCTGCCTCAGCCTCCCAAGTAGTTGGGACTATAGGTGCCCACCACCACGCCTGGCTAATTTTTTAAATTTTTAGTAGAGACGGGGTTTCACCATGTTAGTCAGGATGGTCTCGATCAGAATAGGTGTTTTGAAGCCTTGTCTCCTGGGTCCACTCTCTGGACCGTTCAAAGGCAGTTTCGATTGCTGGCTTTATTTTTTCTCGTGTATGGGTCACACTTCCTTATTTTTTTGTTTTGTTTTGTTTTTGCATGCCTTGCAATTTTTTTGTTGGAAACTGAATATTTTAGGTAATATTTGGTAGCAACTATGGATACTGACGCCAGTATCCATAGGGGTGCTAGGGGTGGTGGTGGTTATTGTTTGCTGGGGTTTATTTATTTGCTTAGTGACTTGACTACAGTAGTCCTGCAGAGTCTGTGTCCCTTTCAGTGTGCAGCCTCTGACATTCAACCTCAGAGTTCTCTGACCTTGTTATTCTCTTTTAGCCTGGCCACTTAGGCTAGGAATCACTTCTGGCAGGTCACTTTCTTATTATTCAGATGTTGTACTTAAGCCTGCTTAGCAGTTAGATGTTTATTGTTGGAAATGTGTGTGGCTTGAAGGTTGCTAGCACAGTTGTGGGGGAAGGGGTTACCTTTTTCTCTCGTGTTCTAGTATCTTAGAGCTCTGTGGTCACTCCTCTGATCACACCCTGGAAAGGTACAGCCTTGGACATGTACACAGTCTTCCAGACTGCCAGGGAAGACTGCAATATTATTATTTATTTTTATTTGTTTATTTTTTGAGACAGGGTCTCATTCTGTCACCCAGGCTGAGTGCATAGCTCACTACAGCCTCAACCTCAAGGCTCAAGTGATCCTCCCACCTTAGCCTCCCTAGTACCTGGGACTACAAATGTGCGCCACCACGCTCAGCTAATTTTTAAATTTGTATTTTTAGAGATGAGGTCTTGCTTTGTTGCCCAGGCTGGTCTCCAACTCCTTGCTTCAAGTGATTGTCCTGCCTCAGCCTCCCAAAGTGCTGGGCTTACAGGCGCCAGCCATCATGCCTGGCCTCTTTGCCATCTTGGCTTGCCTCTCCCCTTGGGCAGAACCCATGCAAAACTGCAAGGAGCTAGCGTCAGGGACCCACTTTTCCCAGAGTGATGAATGCCCAGATCGGCAAGTGGGTACTAGGGGTGGCGGCTGTGGCAGCTGTGGATAAGCCTGTTCTTCTTGGCTTGTCCATTGCAGCATGGAACCTCCCTGCTACTCGTGAGTGAGCTGGGGTGGGGATGACAGTGGTCCCAGTATTCTTAGCCTGCTTCACCTGGAGTAGAACTTCTACCCTACAAGCAAGGGAGGCAAGATGGGGAAAGGGAGGTTGGTACTGCCTAGAATAGAGCTTCCGCAACACAGGGCTGGGCGCAGGAGGAGTGAAACCATAGCCTTAGACTGGCAGGGGGAAAGGGGGGATGAAAAGAGAGTCCCTGTCATCTTGGCCACACCTGCCCAGAGTGGAGGGTGCAGAACAGGTAGCACTTCCATTAACACTGAGCAGGGGATGCAGAGGGTAAGGAAGCAGGAGGTGGCTCAACTGCCACAGACCCTTCCTAAGAAGGTTTCATATATTTTTTTGAGGGACTTTTTCTTTGTTTCCTGTACACCCTTTGAACAATATCCAGGGGCTTTAAATTATTGCCTCTTTATTATTTTCACCACTTGAGTTGTTTTGCTGGAGAGAGGGTCTGCGGAGCTTGCTTCACCATTCTGAATGTCCTGTCCTACACGGATGGGTTTTTTAACCTCCATATTTGAGTGGATTGATGGTCTTTTGACTGCTCCATTTGGGAGGAATGAAAGCTAAGAAAGTCATTAAGGGCCAAAGGATGGGAAGTAATGACTTGTGTATGTTGCCTGCAAATAGCAGTTGCTTAATGCAAACTCTGGTTGCCTCTTAAAATTTTAAATGATGTCATATTTTCTCCACTCCACCCTCAAAAGTTATCAAAACAGAATGCTGGTAGCTCACTTTCGTTTCATATCACAAATAAGTGACACATAGTATTTTCAAGTTGGAAGGAGACATCAGACAAATGAGGAAATAAGTCCCAAGAGGACAGGACTTGCTATTCTAGTTTTCCAATTACTGTAGGAACTAGGAAGTGGTAGTCAAACACAAATGATGTCTTTAAAATGGTATTTTCAAATCGAGTACTGTTTCTGGGTAGCACAAACTATTTATAACTCAGCAGGGTCATAGTAGGCTTTATAGTCTCCAAAGAATGCATTTTCTTTCCTGAGACAGAGGGCCCTAGACAAAGAGCTGAATCAAGACATTCCTTCATATCAGCAACAATTTGAAAGTTCAGTTTAAATACAATTTGAAATCTAAAGAACTCAGATGTAACATTTTAAAATAGAAAGATAATTCTCTACTTAAAAAGTTATCATGTCAGTTCTGTTTCTTTAAAAACAAAGCCAGTCATATTAAGAAATATTTCTTTTTTCTTTTTTGAGATGAAATTTCACTCTCGTTTCCCAGGTTGGAGTGCAATGGTGCGATCCTGGCTCACTGCAACCTCCACCTCCCAGGTTCAAGCGATTCTCCTGCCTCAGCCTCCCAAGTAGCTGGGATTACAGGCATGTGCCATCACGCCCGGCTAATTTTGTATTTTTTAGTAGAAACGGGGTTTCACCATGTTGGTCAGGCTGGCCTCGAACTCCTGACCTCTGGTGATCTACTGGCCTCAGCCTCCCAAAGTGCTGGGATTACAGGCATGAGCCACTATGCCCAGCTATTTTTTGTATTTTTAGTAGAGATGGGGTTTCACCATGTTGGCCAGGCTGATCTTGAACTCCTGACCTCAAGTGATCTGCCTGCCTCGGATTCCGAAAGTGCTGAGATTACAGGCGTGAGCCACCAAGCCCAGCCAATATTTTAATTTGAAAAATTGTTTTAAATTTAAACCGCTTCATGAATTTGCATGTTATCCTTGCACAGGGGTCATACTAATCTTTCATTTATTCCAGTTTTAGTATACGTGCTGCTGAAGCAAGCACTCTAAATTTTGTCTTACCACAATCCTTTGAAGTAGAAAGTAGTAACAGTATTAGTACTCATAGTGGAAGTTGGGTTTTAGTTTTACCTCTGTCAGTTATTGACTCTAAACCTTGGGGGAAAATCATTTAATCTTCTTGTGCCTCAGTTTCCCCAGAAGCTACGCCCCTAGCTTCCTGTGGTATTCTAGAACACTATTACTTCTAAATGTTTTGCAGGATGCTATTAAACATTAGGAGTGGTAGAGTATTCACACTTTCATTTTGGAGGTGAGGAAACCAGACCATCTGCATGTTTACTGTTTGGCCAGTATCAGACAGCCAGGGAGCAGGAGACCCAGGGCTTGAACCCAGGTTTCTCCTGGCACATCTATGCTGTAGACACAGTGAAAGTCAATGGGCTCTAACACACATTGATTACCAAGGCGTTCCAGGAGCTCCAAGATGAGCAAAATAAGGCCTCATCCTCAGGGCTTTTCCATGCCGCCTTCTGGCCGTTCCCACTCCTTCCCGTTGCACGTGGTGTCTACTCCGCCACAGACTGGTCTCAACATCGACGTCAGGAATATAACAGCCTCTCTTGGTGTCTACCAATACTTTGCCGCTGCATAAGTCATTCAATTTCTCTGTGCCTTGGTTTTCACTTGAAAAAACAAAACAAAACAAAAAAACCTTCCAACTGCAATGTGATGCAGCAAAGCCCAGCTGACTGCATAACGAATGTGAAACTTTAAAGCGCAAGAATGGAGTATGGTACCTGTTTCTAGTGACACCGTTTCTCCAAAGCATCTCTATGTAACAATGGTTTTTATATCCTCATAAATATACGACGACATAGCACACTGGGAGTATAGTTACAACAAAAATGTCCCATATAATGAAGGTTGTCTTGGCGGGGCGGGGTGGCTCATGCCTGTAATCCCAGCACTTTGGGAGGCCAAGCCAGATGGATCATGAGGTCAGTAGGTCAAGACTATCCTGGCCAACAGGGTGAAACACCATCTCTACTAAAAATACAACAATTAGCCAGGCGTGGTGGCATGTGCCTGTAATCCCAGCTACTCAGGAGGCTGAGGCAGGAGAATCACTTGAACTCAAGAGGCGGAGGTTGCAGTGAGCCGAGAAAGTGCCATTGCACTCCAACCTGAGCGGCAGAGCGAGACTCCCTCTCAATCAATCAATCAATCAATCAATCAATCAATCAAGGTTGTCTCCAGTCTTTGTCTATGTAGCTTGCACCTCCTGTATGAAGAATAACCCTCTTCTGTAGAAATTTCACATAATAACATGTAAGTTAAGAATGAAGACAGTAGGACAAGAGAAGACGTGAACTCTGAGAGATCTCCCACGCAGCTTTGTTCTGCAGTGCCATTCGTGTCTCTTTTCCATGAAGGCAAGCATTTCATTCCCTAACACTGAGCTGACCACAGTGATTGAAGCCTTGGTATAACGCATAGGAAGCTCAGGGGAGAATTTAACTGGGAAGAGGTGTCTCAGTGATCTATTGCTACATAACAAATCACCCCCAAAACTTAGTGGCCTAAGCAATGATGATTAGTTCTTATTATTCTGTGGTCCCAACTGGGTCACTGGTGTGACTCTAAGCAGTTGCTGGCCGGGCTGAGCTGTTGGCTGGGACATCTTTGTTACCCTCCACATGGCCTCCCCACAAGGTAGCTTAGGTTTCTACATAGCATGGTGGTCTCAGTGTTTCAACAGGGCAAAAGTGGAAGCTGCCCGGCCTCCTAAGGGCTGACCTGGCACTGCATCACTCCCACTACGTTCTATTGGTCAAAGTAAGTCACAAAAACTGGGCACAATGGTGTGCACCTGAGGTCCCAGCTACTCGGGAGGTTGAGGCAAGAGGATCAGGAGTTCAAGCCCAACTAGGGCAGCATAGTGAGACCCTGTCTCTAAAAACTCAAAAAAAAAAAAAAAAGCAGTCCTCAAAAGTCAAGTCAGATTCGAGAGGAGGTAAGGGTAAATAGGCTCCAACTCTAGATGGGAAAAGTGATGTACTCATTCAAAAATGGATGGATTGTGGGTAGCCATCTTTTTTTTCTTTGAGACAGAGCCTCCCTTTGTTGACCAGGCTGGAGTGCAGTGGCACGATCATGACTCTTCATTTTTGGCACAACCTACCATAGAGGGGGTTATAGAAGAGGAGACTTGTGACTTCTTTGTGGTCACTTCAGACCTACAGAGCAGGCAGGTGAGGTGAAAGAGGCTGTTTGAGAGTCCGAGCCTGTTGTGGAGAGATCAGTCCAGTGGTCCAGGTTCAGTGAGGGAATGATCTGGTAGTAGTTCTTCTGCAAGAACTTCTTCTTCTTTGGAAATTCTACACGTAAGGCATGTCCATATTCCCACTTCTCTCACCTCTGGGGAGGAATGGGGAGTTGGGTAGGGCTGATGGAGGTAGAAGGTGCTAGGGACTGAATCCTCTTCATCCCAAAATTCATATGTTGAAGTCTTACTCCACAATACCTCAGAATGTGACTGTATTTGGAGATAGGGTCTTCAAAGAGGTAATTAATTTAAAATGATGCTGTTAGCATAGGCCCTGGTCCAATCTGACCAGTGTCCTTATAAGAAGAGGTGATTAAGACACACAGAGATGTTGGGGGAGTAAGACAAGCATGGGAAGATACAACAAGAGGGCTGCCATCTGCAGGCCAAGGACAGGGGCCTCAGTGGAAACCCAACCTGCCAGCACCTTCATCTTGGGCTTCCAGCCTCCAGAACCATGAAAAATAAACTTCTGTTGTTGAAGCCACCCAGTCCGTCGTACTTCACTACGGCAGCCCAAGCCGATGGATACAGAGGAGAAAGGCCTCAGCCTGAAGGGTCCAGTAGAACCAAAGCCCACATGGAAGTGGGAAGGCCTGAAACAACAGGAGGATGGTCCAAGCCTCTGCAAATCCAAGGTGCCTGGTAGTGGGTTTGGACATAGTGACATGTCCCCAGGGTTCTGGAACCAAGACAGCAAGAGAATCTTCCAGAGATCACAAACCACAGACTCAGCCCCAGGCATGTCTTGTTGACCCCACTGTGTTCTTCAAGAAACTGTAATTCATCTCCACTACTTAAACATCAGAAGGTTTCATTCTTTTAAAAACATTAGGATTTCCAGCTTCTCTTGAACAATTAGAAGACCTCGCTACCCCGGCCTCACCTGCCTCTGTGGGTACAGGGCTGGGGCTGGGTTTTTTGTTTTGTTTTGTTTTTTGTTCTTTTGTTTTCATTTGAATATCCATCGTCAAATGAGTGTTTCCCAGACAGGAGTTTAGTGAATAACAAGTGGGAAGGAGACAAGTACATTCTATCAAATTGCATCACTTTGGGGATTGAAGGTCTTTATGGTAATTTATGTCTTGTCATTACAGTGAAAAGAGTGTGATTCACCAGCTCTGTTTTGTTCATTGTGATTTACAGTGGAGGAAGTTATGTAATTAGCCGTATCCAGAAAATGTAGAAGCCTCCAATATCCCAGGTAGGGCTTTTAAAGGGTTTTTGTGATCTTAAACTGAGTTTTTATAGGTGTTTCTATTTCCGGAAGGCATTGGAAAGAGCTGTAACTGTACGCCTGTGTTCCAATCTCTTCTCACTTGACACTCTTCGATATGCGTCGGCAGCCTGTGCATTCCTACTTCAGTGTAATGAAAAATCTCATTATAATTTGCACATCAAACAAGAGAGGATTGGTTACTCTTGCTGGGGGAGCCTTGACTGAATTTCTAGGCTTTTGAAAAACTCACAAACACTCCCAGTTGTTAATGTTCTTTGTACATAATATTTCAGACTGAATTAGCAACAGAATTACTGCTCTGACTGTTTGCCTTTCTTTCTTCCAAGATATTTTGCATATTTTAAAGAGGAGTCTCTCCCTGTTCTCAGGTTAAATTAGTTGCTCAGAGAAGTTGCAGTCTCTTTCCTGGCACGGGGTATTTGAGCTCCACTTGGGGCAGCTGATTCTGGAAGACTGTTCTCACCTGAAGCTCATCAGGGCACCGTGGCAAGACCTCTCAACTAGGCTTCATGGAACACTCCAGGGTCTTTGTTCTCCTCTCCTCCACCCCGCCTCACCCCTAAACCCTTCTCTTTTAGTGACCCCTTCTCGCAGCCAATCAGCCTCCACAGACACCCTCCAACTGTCCCCAGGGAAATACACACTCTCTTGCCCTTCCTGGAAAATACCCTTCATCCACTTTTCCTGCAATCACTCGCTAAAGACTGGCTTTTCTCCTCTGACCTGTCTGGTCCAACATCCATCAAGGATGTGACAAAAATTGTTGTCCATGTGCCATCTCCTGGAAGTTCTGCCTCCCTCCCCTGCAGGCAGGAATCTGTGGGGGCGGGGATAGACACCAGAGTGTGCCTGCGATCATAGGAACCCAAACCAGCATTTGTAGAGGCTTCCCTGTGTGGTAGGCAGTGTGCTAAGCAAGGCATTACATGGGCTAACTCACCGAAGACCCACTTCTGTACATTGGGGTAAATCTTTGTATTATGCCCACTTCACAGATGAGAAAACGCAGGCTCAGACTTGCCCAAGATCACATAGTGGGAAATACTAAAGCAGCCTGACCCTAAAGACCTGAAGTCATGCACGTCTTCCGTGAATTGCTCATATATGTAGTTATACAATCCTACACTTTGTTCCAGGAAGGATTTATAGCGATTCCCAGAAACACATAAAGATAAGATGAAATTTTAAATTAACAGGAGGATAAACCAGGACAACAGGAAAATGAGGACAGGGAAGACCGAGTGGAGCCAGTGGCGATCTCTGTACACAAAATAAAAGCCAGTGGCATTTTGTCTGTATCACAGCTATAAAGTTATGACTGTGTCTGGTATCAAAGTCATTTCCGAGCACGTCTTATTTCACCACTGTTGGCTGCTTTAGGGCAGGGTGAGCCATCAGCATTTTCTCTCCCACATTTTATCCAACAACTATTTAATGCACAGATTTGATTATGAAGGAGGATGCATCCTCTCCCTCTGTCCCCTCCTCAATCTTGCTCGCTCCTGAAACAGGAATTTCTGCTTCTCTAAGGCCCTGGAGAAGAAGTTTCTACTTTCTGTGCACCTCCCACCGGATCCACCCCCCGGGGGAAAAAAAGTGATTCAGTTGATTAGGGCAGTGGCAAAAGGTGCCCCCATTGGCCCACATTTCTCTACGGGGTGTGGTTAATTCTTTAAAAGATCCCCACTCCCCTGGGCATTGCTCTCTCTCTCCTTGGGCTGTTTCTCTTGGAGGTGACTGGCTGCAAGGTTCTCCTCCCTGACGGGGAGCAGGGACGGGGACGGTGTGTAGGAGCCTGCGGTCTCCGGCTGCTCTAAGTGAGCTTAGGTGGGAAAAATCAATTCAGTGGAAAGTCACGGGACAGACATTTTGGCTTCAGATCCAGGTTTGCAGTAATAAAGTTGATGTTTTGATCCCTAAACTGACTTGTAGATCTGTTTCATATTTAGTTCAGAATCTGGAAGGAAAGAGTGTGAATTTTTTTTGACACTTTAAAATCTCAACTAATGATTTACTTTCTCACAAATATTTCTATTCTTAAAATAGGGGGCCTTCTGGAGCCATCTCAGTTAGGAAAACTTGTGATCACAAGTAACCAAAAAAAAAAAAAAAGCCATAATGGCTGCATTAATTTGGGTCCTATGAGAGTAAAATGCCAAGATAGGATTAAATGTGCAAGAAATTTATTGGAGCAGTACTGGTGAAGTGTAAAAAGGAAAAGGCCAGAGAAGGCAGAGAGAGCCTTCAGGCCATGGTGCTGGTCTGACACGTATGAAGAAAAGAGGTGGGGAAGGTGGATGGAGTTAGAGTGCAGTGCAGGTCCGAGAAAGTTTTGGCCAAGTCTAATGGGAATCCTTGATGCAATGTTGCCCGTTGGTGGATCCCTGTGTCTCACAGGAATAATAAGCCTGCATTGGCTGTGCTTAGTCACTGATCAGGAGCAACCTGTGAAAAATGTGAGCTCAGCATCAACGTGGTGGTGAACCCAGAGGAGTGGAAACAAGGCCATCTATTATGCTCCTTGCAGCAGGAGGCCTGAGTGGTGCATTGTCCTGGCCATCACAATGGCTTAATCCAGTAAGTGTTTGGTTTCTCCCATAATAATAGTTTGAATTAAGTAGGCATCTGCTGGCTTCAGGCCGGTGTTCCTGCTACACCTTGGGCATGCCATTGTGGCCTCGCAATCACTGCAGCCACTGCAGTCATCACATCTGCAGTCAGCAAGGAGAAACCTGGAGTGGCAGCATCTCTAGCAAGAAAACCAAAACACTCCGGGAGCCTCACAGCAGCCTTCTCTTGGGTCTCATTGACCACAGCTGGAGCTCCCTGGAAGGGAGCTTAGAGAGAAAAAAGCTGGGGAAGAATATTAGGTCAACCACTATGATCATGTGCCTGCCACAGAGACCCAACATAGGCCCCAGAGGAAGACCCTGATATTGGCATTTCAGACCCCCGCAGATGCTATGTTGGACGGTTAAACCTGGCCCCACTATGCCTCCAACAGAAGCTTCCTGGTGCTTCTTGGTGATCAAGTCTTGGTGTACTCCATCAAAGTCTCCCAGGATGCTTTCGAATAGCTCAGCCTGGTGCTACCTAGCATACAAATTAGACAGCTCATTTCCCAGAAAAGTATTTGTATTTTATTTGGAGGGCTGAAACTGTATTTGGAGAGGAAATGGCTTATTGTTTGCCTGCCGTATCAGGTGCTTTTACTTGTGTCCTCTTGTTTAAGCTTCCCAATGACCTTGCGTGTGTGGTGGATGTTCTCACAGGCATTGGGGTTGGTCTCCCTCTGTCTACTCTACTCCCCTCTGTTGTGACAGCCATGGGGTTTGGGATGTGGACGCCAGGCCCACAAGGTGGTCCTGATTAACCTAAGCCAATCAGAGTAATCTCATCACCTTGGCAGTCATTGGTGCAGAAATGAGCTTGTAACCAATCTGGCTCAATGAGATTCAGGGGAAGGTTGCTGGGGCTTCTGGGAACCTGTTTGCTTGGGCTAGAGAGAAAGCCACAGGAAGAGCAGTTCTATCTTCAGCTAGATGTGAACGGGAAAACCAGGAGCCTTGATTGCTGTGGCTGCATCCTGTGACCCTGAGAGGAGCCTTGTTTAGAATAAAGCCAACACTGGATGGCAGCCTTGGAGTCAGAAAGAGCCTGGGTCCTTGAGGACATCACTGAGAAGCTGGACCAACCATCTTGACGACCTCACAATCTTCAGACACCCAGATATGTGAGCCCATCCGTTTCCTTATGTGAAAGCTAATTTAGTTGGATTTTCTGTTACACTGAAAGCATCTAACTGCTCCGGGTGTTATGCCCGTTTTCATTTGAGGAAGCTGATATCCAGAGAGACGGAGTAACTTGCCCAAGGCCGCACAGCTTGTGTGGCAGAGCTGGGCTCGGGACCAAGGTCTGGCTGTTGGCTCCACACCCTGCAATTAATCTGCTGTTCACTGGGAGAGCTGATTCGTGTATTTCAAGATTATGAGAACAGCTTGGACATGCTTAACTTACTAAGAAACTGGTATTGGACTTTTCACACTTCCTCTGAGTTCAGAGCTGGGCCATTTCCTGTGTAACAGGGATCTCCAGAATATCAAGACTTCACAAATCACAGTGGTGCCAAAGAAGACAGATTTAACACTGATTTTCAGGGTGACTTCAGTTCTTTTTCTCCATTTTTAAAAGTAGGCAGTAATGAAGACAGCATATAAAACAAATATATACCAGGTCATAGTTTCCCATTTCCTCTGATCAGAATTGACACATGTCCCGCACCGTGCAGGAAGAGTGCGGTTAAGAAGGCACAGAGTTACCTGTGAGTTTTCATTAGAATACTCACTGCATTCCCAATCTTTCATTCGAATACTGCTGCATTCCCAGTCTTTTCACCCCCAACCCTGTGGGTTAAAGGACCGCAAATGCAGCAGCGTAATGAACAAAAGTCTAAGAACTTTTTCTGGAACAACTTAAAGTCTCAGAATTGGACAGAATTTGGAGGAGAGCTGGTTTAGTCCCTCCCCCGTGGCAGGCGGAGTCCCCCCCAGAGCACCTCCTGCTGGGCAACCCTCGAGCTTTCCCCAGAAAACCCTCCGGAGAGGAGTTGCTCTTTTCTACTCTCCTTGCTAGGAAACTCCTCATATTGCACTGACTTCGTGCTTATGTGTTGTTATAAACAAAGTCACTGTTCTTCAGAGCAGAACGGATACCAGCTCATTAAAAGACAAATGGCGACAAATTATCTTTGTGACTGTGTTCTCTTTCCAAGGTGATCTGATGAGCCATCAGTAATAGATACCCCCCAATAGGGTGACTGAGCCTACTTACCCCTTTACCCCTTAGCTCACTCTAGATAGAAATGGGATACACATCCTGTCTGTGAATTTGATGTAACCCAAGAGAGAGACAAGGGGTAACTTCAAGGTTTTATGTAGCTGAAAGATGACCTTCGAGCAGGGTAAGACTGTTTTTTGCCTTATTTTATTTTATTTCGAAATCACACATTTGTTTAGCTCTAAGAGTTAAATAGCACTACAAAGCTAATAATGAAAAACAGCAGTCTCGGCCAGGCGCGGTGGCTCACGTCTGTAATCCCAGCACTTTGGGAGGCCGAGGCGGGCGGACCACGAGGTCAGGAGATCGACACCATCCTGGCTAACACGATGAAACCCCGTCTCTACTAAAAATACAAAAAAAAAAAAAAAAAAATTAGCCCAGCGTGGTGGTGGGCGCCTCTAGTCCCAGCTACTCGGGAGGCTGAGGCAGGAGAATGGTGTGAACCTGGGAGGTGGAGCTTGCAGTGAGCTGAGATCACACCACTGTACTCCATCCTGGGTGACAGAGCGAGACTCTGTCTCAAAAAAAAAAAAAGAAAAAAGAAAAAGAGCAATCTCTACCTATGGCCTCCCTGTCTTTACATCTTCCTCTCCAGAGGCAACCGCTTGCAAGTCTTCTGGCCACTTCTTCTGGTGTTTATACTTAAATTTCTCAATAATGTGTTGATACTGTTATTTCTTGATTTTTCAGTTTTAGATATCATCCAATTTCTTCCTATCACAGAAAATGAGGATTGAGCGTGGCTTCACCTCTCCTTCCTCCCCCTGGTGCCGCTCCTGACCCCCAACCCCCACCACTCACATGCAAACTTCCTCTCCTGTCTTCCCAATATAGTTGCATCCTATTTTTGGTTGGGTCAACATGTATTATTTAGATTTATATGATGCTGTAGATCTAGCTCACAGCTGAGCCGTGCAATGAAATCCAGAAAGGATAAAGAGGCATGATTGACCTACTTAACAGAGAAAACACACATGTGACCTGAGGTGCCAAAGCCCTCCCTGGAGCGTTCCACATCACCTAATTCAGACTGTGGGGAAAGGATTGCTGAAGGTTACTTGTTCTGTGCCCGCCAGATTGAAGCAAGACCAACTGCTGAAGGAGTGGGTGAGGTTTGCCTCCCTTCCTAAGGAGGTGGAAGCGTGAAGATTTTGCACATTGGACAAATAAGAGATGAAAACAAGGGTGAACTCAAGGCAACAGAACAAAGCCATAAACCGGCCTCTACCCGTGTGGGAACCTTGCTGAAGGGTTTGATGTTTTTCCTTTTTCCTTCACACTCTGGGAACAGTCATACGAAGCATCCTGTTTAAATACTTTTCTCCTTTGAAGCAATTCCCTCCAATTACTCATAACCCTTCAGTGATTCACAGACCATCTTGTGCTTCCTGTGAGTTGATGTAGGGTGGGCCAGGGACCAGGCAGTAAGAGAAGCCTGGCGTCTCCACATCACCACTCTGCAAGCTTCCATTTTCTCCAGAGTGTTCTGGAGTCTGTCCTCCCAACCCCTCCCTGTCGAGCTGGGGCCATTTTGCCTGCAGTCCCTTCAAGAGCGTTGACAAGCCCTAGGAGCACCACTGCTTAGGGGAAGGACGGCTTCTGCATGTGGCCCCCTCCTGGAGAAAAGACATGCTGATTTTGTTTTAAAATAAATGTTAGCTGGTGCAGTGGCTCACACCTGTAATCCCAGGACTTTGGGAGGCTGGGAGGATCACTTGAGCCTAGAATTTCAAGACTAGCCTGGGCAACATACTGAGACCTCATCTCTACCAAAAAAAAAAAAAAAAAAAAAAAAAATCTAACAATTTTAAAATTAAATTTTGCAACTTTTCCAAAGATTAGGAATTAAAACCCAAACTTAAATATCTTACAATTTCTACCTAATACAATAAAACCAAACCAATCTTTAAGATATTCTCATTTATTAAATTTCCCCATCTGTGTTTCTATGATACTGCTTGTGTGTCTAGAATTTTTACTTCTGCCCAAATAAATTTTGCTGATTGTTGCTAAGTTGGTAGAACACAGTCCCTTGATGGGGAAAAATAAATCTACAGGGCTTTAACTAGAAGTCCTACTTCAGAGATTACTTTTCAAGATGTGTAGAAAGAAGAGGGCCAAGGAAAACCTCACTAACCTCTTCCCCCAGCAATGAAAATGTTCAAATTTCTTAAAAACAAACAAACAAACAAAAACCGAGCACCTGAGTGTTCTTTACAGTTTCAAACGTTCAGTTTCAGTTTCTAATCCACAGAGTCCTCCACCTCCAAAGCTGCAGTGACTTTCCTAAGCAGCTTCATTGCACACGGCTCCCTGTTGGCTGCTTTCTTTGATGGGTCTGTAAACTCTTGAAGATTCAGTTATGCAAAGGAGGTTACAAGTGCTGTCTTTAAGGCAGGGGAGAAGCAGAAAGGAATGTGGAAAAAGCCAATTGAGCCACCAGGGCTGCTTCCTGGGAAAGCTGACCTCCCTCTTGTCTTCATTGGAGAGTGAGTCCTCAGTTAACACTGTCAATAGGTCTTTGGAAACTGCAACTTTAAGCGGAACCACACAGGACAGATCCAATTTCACCGAAGGCTAATTGATATGCACAAGAGTTAAGTTCCCTTGTCCCATTTCTGATCACAAAAACATTAAACTTCTACGCAAAGACCAAAACACTTCTAATTTTAAACCTTAAACTAAATGTGAGCTAAGGTACATCTAAGAAAGAATAGGCCCAGCATGGTGGTTCATGTCTGTAATGTTAGCACTTTGGGAGGCTGAAGCATGAGGATCACTGGAGGCCAGGAGTTCAAGACCAGCCTGGGCAACATAGGAAGACCTCATCTCTACAGAAATAAAAAATAACCTCGTGGCAGCATGTGCCTGGACTACATGAGTTATATTTTACGATTTTCAAGTAATTCTTTGAGAGCAAGGCATGAAGGAATTGGAATCAATAGGAATTGGCAGAGTTGGGGGAAGGGTCTGAAAAGGAATTTGGGACAGGACTGAGGCTACCTTTATTAAATGTCTGTTATCTTGTTCATTGTGGGATTTTTTAAACATAAATTTTGATTGGATTAAGATGCTTTTTTTTAATTACTGAGTTTTTTGTTTTGTTTCCTTTTGGTTTTTGTTTATGGCAAGCCCTTAAATTTTGTTTGCATTTAATACAAGGCCTAGAAACCAGGGAAGATGACCAATTTCAAAACCAGATAAGCAACTCCAATATGAAGTTTCAAATGGTGTGGCAGGAAAGTACCTACACACCTGGGGCAGATAACAAAGGTTTGAGCAGCTGCTCTGTGGCAAGCTGCCTAAAGGGACTTGACACACACTTGCAGACAGTTCTCAGAAAAGTTCAATAAATTGCCCAAGGCCAAAGAGCTAGTAAGTTGTGAGCTTGAGTTTGAATCTGATTTTTCTCTTCATTGCAAAGCCCTGGGCAACAGTCTTTCTGCCATGACTCAGGAATAAACAAGAGAGAGCACGGAGATGACAACAGACTCAACTTATGAATGAAATTCGATTTTATTACATTTAAATACAGATAAGGTCAGGCATGGTGGCTTACGCTTGTAATCCTAGAACTTTGGGAGGCTGAGGCAGGAGAATTGCTTGAGGCTAGGAGTTCAAGATTACCTTGGACAACATGGGGGGGCGTGGGGAGAAAGAAAGTGAAAGAAAGAAAGGGAAAGAAAAATAAATACAGCTAAACACCAAAAGAGACAAATACATTCTCCAGGGGTAAATAATGAATAAAATTTCAAATCAGTATCTTATTTTTTTCAACTTTATTGAGCAATTATTGAAGTAGATAAGCTGCACATATTTACATGTAAAAGTTGGTCAGTTTTGGCTTGTGTGTACCCCTATGAAATCACTCCCACATCAAGATAGCATTTTCTTTTCTTTTCTTTTTTGAGATGGGGTTTTGCTCTTATTGCCCAGGCTGGAGTGCAATGTCTCAATCTTGGCTCACTGCAAATTCCACCTCCCAGTTTCAAGCAATTATCCTGCCTCAGCCTCCCAAGTAGCTGGGATTACAGGCGCCCACCACCACACCCAGCTAATTTTTTGTATTTAGTAGAGATGGGGTTTCACCATGTTGGTTAGGCTGGCCTCGAACTCCTGGCCTCAGGTGATCCACCCGCCTTGGCCTCCCAAAGTGCTGGGATTACAGGCATGAGCCACTGCACCTGGCAGAATAGCATTTTCATTACCCCCAAAAGTTTCCTGGTGCCCCTTTGTAATCCATCTTCTTCCATCCCTGTTTCTAGGAAACCACTGATCTACTTTTGTCACTATGGATTCGTTTGCATTTTCTAGTATTTTATACAAATGGAATCATGCAGTATGACTTCTTTTCATTTGGCTTCTTTTACTCAGCATAATTACCTTGAGATTCGTCCTTGCTGTTGCCTGTATCAGCGGTTCATTCCTTCTTATCACCAAGCAGTAGTCCATTGTATGGATATACCACAATCTGTTTATCAAGTCATTCACCTGCTGATGGTTGTTTTCAGTATCTTAAAATTCCCATATACACAAATAGCACATTTTTAGATACTTGAACATGATTTGAAGTTATGTGTGCTCCCTAAACTCCTGATTACCCTTAAATAGCAGGGGCAATGCTATGCGTTCACCTAACCCTGTGTCCCATTGCTCCTTCCTGGGAACATGGAAAATATGTGTCTCAGTCGCTTTGCACATAGGCAGGTCCATGTGCAAATTTCCAGTTTCTCTCTTCCCCTTAGAAGGGGGAGTGCGGGCCATGACTGCACTGGTAGAAGCGCTGGGTGGAAACAGGTAGGGCTGCTGAGCCACCAGATGGAAGCAGTCGCCTTGGAAAGCACTGGTCTGCCGCAGACTTCATGCCCATGAGAAGCAACCTTTTCTGTGATTTGGGGTTGGTTGTTACTGCAGCACAAGCCTAGCCTTTTCTGAATAACATGCCTTAGCTTAGCAAACCCTCTCTTTATGAATACAACAAGAAGACATTCCTGGCTGAATTTCTACCAAAGTTGAATGGAATGCAAATTAATGAAGCTTTCACTATTTAGAATTGTCTAAAAATGTAACTAATATTGTACAGCTACAGACTACCTTTCCCTTTGGTGCATGGAAAAGAAATATAAGTGTTCAGAAGAAGTGAATGGGAAAAAAACCATTTATTACTCTTCATCATGTACCAGCAACTCACCTCCATTCACTTATTTAATCATCACAACAGCTCTAAGGAGATATTATAGCTTCATTTGTACTGAGGAAAAAACTGAGACATGAAGAGGTTCCCAAGGATACACAGCTGGTAGGTAGCAGATTTGGAATTAAAATCTAGGTCTGCATAACTGCCAACTGCCTGTTTATCCCATCAGTTGGAGAAAAGCAGAAAGATGTGAGCAAAAGAGTCCCTATGGAACAGCTGTCCGCGCTTCACTACATGCTCAGGCCATTAGCAAGAGGAGAAAGAGGAGATTCAGTCAGGGACGGTCTGAAAAGCACGTGGACAGCCCCAGCTGTGGACAGGTGGTCACAGCACACAGCCAGAGTCCACCCATTTGTGGCCAAGCTGACACAGTGAGGTGGAGGGTGGGCTGGTGGAAAGAGGAGGGCTCACAGTCAGAGTTCAGGGTTCAAGAACTGTCCCTCAGGTGTTTCTGTGGCCTCAGGCAAAGCCAATTCACCTCTTCACATCTCAATTCCCAAAGTTGAAAGTAGAAGTAATGAGTAGAGAGCAGACAGAAAACTCTAATGCTATGTAAGTTCAGGCCTGTCCCAGTCTCCTCTGCCTTGGCACACACCCTAGGTGACATTTGCAAGGTTAATGTAGATAAGATAGATGTGAGAAATGGTCTGCTGGCTCCTCTCAAAAAGGCATATTGGCACAATGTTCTCTGTTCCCATTACTTTTCAAGTACAGCTTGTATAAGCCCCAGGTCTCCACCTGTGATTAACAAGAAGACACTTGTGCTAGTTGCAGTGGCTCATGCCTAGCATTTTGGGAGATCGAGGCAGGTGAATCGCTTAAGCCCAGGAGTTTGCAACCAGCCCGGGCAATGTGGTGAACCCCATCTCTACAAAAAAAAAATAGAAAAAAAAAAAAAAAAAAAAAAAAAACAGCTGGATGTGGTGGTATGGGTCTGTGGTCCCAGCTACTTGGGAGGCTGAGGTTGGAGGATTACCTGAGCCCGGGAGTTCGAGACTGCAGTGAGCCATGATGTCTGCACCACACTCCAGTATGGGTGACAGAGTGAGACTCAGAAAAAAAAGAAGAAGAACAAGAAAAAAGAGAGAGAGAGAGAAATAGAGAGGAAGGGAGGGAGGGCGGGAGGGAAGGAGGGAAGGAAGGCAGGAAGAAAAGAAGGAAGGGAGGGAGGGAGGGAGGAAGGAAGGAAGGAAGGAAGGGAGGAAGGGAGGAAGGGAGGGAGGGAGGGAGGGAGGAAGGAAGGAAAGAAGGAAGGAAGAAAGGAAGGAAGGAAGGAAGGAAGGGAGGAAGGGAGGGAGGGAGGGAGGAAGGAAGGAAAGAAGGAAGGAAGGAAGGAAGGAAGGAAGGAAGGAAGGAAGGAAGGAAGGAAGGAAGGAAGGAAGGAAGGAAGGAAGATATGTGAGAAACCTACTGGCTCAAGACCCTCTGAGACTGAGAACCACTTGATTCTAACTCTCGTCTCCTTGTCACAATTCTCTCCCTAAGAATAAAGGAAGGGTAATTGGGCCGGCTATGAAGTCGCTCACATACTGTAAGGATTTGCCCGTTTCTGCAGAGGAGGCACCCCAGAGAGGGCTGGGAGGGAACATTCTTTTGGTCAGCCATAAAGAGACCCAACTCATCTGCCCTGTGAGGTTTCCCAGCCCAGGATTTAGAAGCTGAGCTAAACATATTACAATTAGCAATTCAACATCTTGCATTTACAGAAATCAAGCCATAGCTATATGACGAAATATTAAATATATGAAATGGCCACCTGTGTAGGTTCAAAACAGTTCACTCTAATATATTTTATCACTTGACAGATTCCAGGAAGGAACATGTTCTCTTGGTAACTTAATATTTCTTTCCTTATTCTTCCCTGTTTTTTCTTTAAAAACATCAGATCTGAGCAAAAATATGGAAGATGAAATATATGTGTTAAATAAAATTAAAACTCAACCTTTAAGTAAAGTTTTGTCTTCTTAAACAATAAGTAAAATGTAATTTTTTGCATACTAGATGCATGGAACTCTGCTAAGTATTGAGAATAGGAGACGGTGTATACAACCATAACACTTATTTTGTCAGTGAGAAAATACATTTTAAAAGGGATTGTTCAATAGCTTGCATGAAATAATCTGAAAAAAACTATGAGAAACCAAAATGAAGCATCATCCCCCCACACAATAAACCCCGCTCTGAACTATCTATAATAGAACTAAAGATATTTAATTATGTGATAAAGGTCCTAGTCTTTGGGTTTTATTATTGGGTATTATGCCCCATAGAAACAAATCATTGGTCAATTACAAATGTATTGAAGCATAAAATACTTTATTAAGGCTGTGATTACTCAAGTGTGGTTTCTGAAGATGCCTGCACCTTGCTGGGTTCATTTTCACTGCCTGTAACTTCATCCTCCATAGCGCTTCTAATCTATGCAAATGGTTAGTATATCCACGTACTTAATAACAAATTACTGGATCTATTGTATACTTAAGTCTTTGGCTATAACCATGTAATTAGATCCCTGGGTGCTTTAAAGGAGAGGAGCTTCATATAAATAGAGATAAAACAATAAAAACGCATGAGTTGTCCTGCCCGTATGTTTTACATTTATAACCCCCAGTGCTGGCGCCTAGCAGGCACTCAAGGAACATGGGTATTGGTGAGGGGGGTTTTATTTTGGGGGCATTATTGAATTCACCCAGCCTAGCTGTAAGTCAGCATAAAAAGGTTTTAAGTATAAGTTGATGACATTAAAGAAAAAAAAAACTCTAAGGTAAAGGAAATAACAGAATAATTTTATACAAGCTATTACAAAAACCCTGATTATAAACTTCTAGACATAAGAAAAACAAGTTTAGGCCTATATGCAATTACTAAACGAAAAAGAAGGAAGGAAGAGAAACAAAACGACACTGTTAGCTGGTGACAGACTAGAGGAAGTGAAGCTCTCGGCTACCTGATATAAATAAACGTTCATTGAACACAAGAGGTTGTGGATGATGGCACCCCTGTTAGGCAGCGAAGCAGAGGTGCCCCTGGGGTCTGAGTCCCCAGCTGTGATGCCACTCCTCGTGTTCAGCAGCCACCCCAGAGCAAATCTCCACCACCTTGTGCAACTTCAGATTTTCTCCTCCCTTTCTTTTGTCTTTCTTCTTCCCTTTCCTTTCTTTTTCTCCTAAGCAATCTTTAAAATAATTTTAAAGTCCTATAAACATTCTAAATCGAATTCCTCAGGCAAGCCTCAAACCTGATCTTCAGTGTTCCTTTTCAAAGTTCCATAGTTTAATACTTTCTATCGGTTTGAAAAAAAAGTTTTAAACACAACAGACTAAAAACGCAGCATGCCCACCACCCAGAATGAACAAAGATTGACATTTTGTTATTTAAAAAAATAATTAGAGGCCGGGCGCGGTGGCTCAAGCCTGTAATCCCAGCACTTTGGGAGGCCGAGGCGGGCGGATCACAAGGTCAGGAGATCGAGACCATCCTGGCTAACCCGGTGAAACCCCGTCTCTACTAAAAAAAAATACAAAAAAAAACTAGCCGGGCGAGGTGGCGGGTGCCTGTAGTCCCAGCTGCTCGGGAGGCTGAGGCAGAAGAATGGCGTGAATCCAGGAGGCGCAGCTTGCAGTGAGCTGAGATCTGGCCACTGCGCTCCAGCCTGGGTGACAGAGCGAGACTCCGTCTGAAAAAAAAAAAAAAAAAAAAAAAAAAAAAAAATTAGAAAGCAAGAGAACATTACAGCATTACAGATACAACGAAAGGCTCTTTTGTCCCTGACTTGATCTCATTCTCTTCTCTCCCTAAGACATGCATGGTCACTACGCCCGCGTGTCCCTCCCGTTCTTGTTCTGTGCTTCTACTAAAGGCACACGTGTCATAAAGCGCACGATGTGGCTGGGTTATTAGTTTACAGTTACAGGAATGTATACCCGTCTGTAAGTTGCTCTTTTCACTCAGCACTGAGCTTGGGCCATGTGTGTGTGTAGAGACAGCATTCACTCCCGTGTTTCACCCTATAAACATTCCTCAGCGTATTTATTCCCATCTTGATGGCAGTTCAGGTTGTTTCCAATTTGCTGACATTTCAAACGATGCTGTGATTTTGTAGAGTGCACGTGGATTCCACTTTTGTATGTGCAGCCAAATTGCTCTGCAAAGTAGTGGTAACCAGTTGACCCTCTCGCTAGCAGCTCCTGTATAAGAGCTTCTGTTTCCCTGTATCCTCTCAGGCATTCAATTTTGTCAGACTTTTTGATTTCTGATAATCCGATGGGAGCTCTTTGGGGTTTTAACCTTCATTTTCCTGATGACTAGGGAGGCTGAGCACACGCTCTATGGGGGGATGTTGGCCGGACTTACTCCAACGTGCCCTCTTTGTCCCTGTCCTTTTCTATTTTTCTAATGGAGTTTAAAAATAATAATTTATAGTTCTTTGTATATTTTGAATATAATCTTTCATCTGTTTTATTTGTTGCGAACATCTCCTAGCCTGTCATCAGTCTTTTAACACTCTTATGATGTCTGCTACATATATTTCCAGATGGTTTTCATTTTGAACTCAGATGTATCCATTTTTTGAGTTCAGCTTTCTTTTGCATCCTGTCTAAGAAATCCTTGCCTGTCCCTAAGGTTAAATATTGTAAAGTTTTATATAGGTCCTCAGTCCCATAAGGAATTTATTTTCATATGGTGGGCAAGGTGGAGACCTAATTTTACTGTATTTTTTCCATTTCAATAGCCAGCTGTCCTAATATCCTGATTTGTAGGGCCATTGCTATCACATCCCAAGTACCAAATATAGCTAGGATGGTTTCTGTGATCTTTATTCAGTCCTATTTATTGTATCTTTTTTCTACTTTTCTACCTGGTTTATCTACACATCTGCCAGGATATAGTAAGTCTATGAAATGGTTATTTGATTTAATCGAAGTATGCATGGAAAGCTGGGAGTAATTTTTTGGTTTCAGGAAAGAGCGCTGAGGAAGGTGAAGACTGCACTTCTCTTTGGATGGGGTTTAGTAAATGTTAAACGAAACCAAGAACCAGATTAGGAAGGGTTGGGGGTGTGGGAGAAAAGAACTCAAGTTTGTCGAGCACCTAAAAATGTGCCA
Organism: Chlorocebus sabaeus; assembly: GCF_047675955.1. Classification (NCBI taxonomy): domain Eukaryota; kingdom Metazoa; phylum Chordata; class Mammalia; order Primates; family Cercopithecidae; genus Chlorocebus; species Chlorocebus sabaeus. The sequence goes on from NC_132918.1 coordinate 69,049,164, forward strand.
AGCATAATCTTGGCTTGTTGTATTAACTCATTTCATATTCTGTGCTTTGAGATAAGTTTTATTTTGTTCCCATTTTACAAATGAGAAAACAGGAGACCCAGAGGAACTGCATAACTTGCTCAAAGTCACATAGTGCGTGGGTAGCAGGGTTGGGAATGACACTTAAGTCTGTCTATCCTCCAAAGACCTTGACCTCTCTGCCACAAAAACTAAAGAATGTTCGGCTGGACAGAACGTCTCATCCGGGATACTGGTGCTTCTTGTCTGGAGAAGTCACTTCTCCCCAGCTCATTTGAGTTCAGAGCTGGGACTAGATGGTGGCCCTCAGCAGAGCTCAGGTTTGCTGACATCTGTTACCGTGCACCAGGCAGTTTACATACATCATCTAATTATGTCAACAACAGTCCTGCAAAGGAGAAATGATTAGCCTACAATTTCAGACAAGGATACTGGGCTGCAGAGACAATAAGCATTTTCCCAAAGTCACACTGCTTTGAAGGTATATTTTCAGGGCCGCAGTTGGTCTACACACCTTCGTGTACGTTAGATTACAAAGTCAGCTCCTGCTCCTTCCCCCTCACTCGCAGGGAAGTAAATGTTGGATGAAACCAAGCTCTACAGAGGCTTGACTGGCAGAGTGCAGGCTGGATTTCAACCTGCCGACTGAAATCGGTGCATGGAGGCTTGACCCTAGGTTAACCGACTCCAAAAACTTGTTGTACTTCTCGTACATCCCATTGTTTTAAACTAGAGCCTCACAAACTTTTATGGTTCCACACCATTCAGTTGAGACAAAAGACTGTAATGGCCCACCCATTTCAACCTTCCAATGGAAGAGCAACTAGGTAGTAACAAGGAGAGGTTGTTTACATGTAGATGTTTTATTTAGCTGCAGTTGTGGTTAACCAAGATGCATACTAGGTCATGAAATCTGTTTATTAGGGGAAAAAAAAATAAAGTTGTAATGCCAAGTGTTTCACAGCCGGACCTCTTAGGAGAGGACAAAATAGAGTTCTGTGCATCCTCAAGTATGGTGCTAATTTTAAGTTTATAAAATCCTAGTAAGAAGACCTGAGTGGTACATAAAAATGGAAGTCGGTGAAGGAGTTGCATTTTTTAATTAGCTCACAGCCACCAGAGACCTCACTTTGAAAGCCACTTCCTTAAACAAAAACAAAAGTCAGACCACATTGGCTTTCTTTGAATTCCCAGTAGAAACCCTAGTATGGGAATATTCGGGAGCGTTTATTACCGAGTACATAGATGAGCTGTTCCCCATTCTTTCCAGATGTAGACACTTTTCTGAGCTGTCCACATGACAATGGCTTGTCGAGGCACACAAACCACAGGCAAAAATCTGAAATGATGGCAGCCCCCTCGCTTATAGAAAAGGAGATAACCCGAATGTAGAACTGGAAAGAGCTGTGAGAACTAGAATCGGATTATCCAATAAGAAATGATAAAACAGTTGTTATAGCTGTGCCAGAAATATGATCAGCTAGAAAGAGTGGAGACAAATGACTTGATGGAAGTTCTAGGGGAAAAAAAAATAGATTCCACATGTCTTAAACCCAGATATTGTTCTCAAAAGACCATGGTTAATAGCTGAGTGAAACAAAGAACAAAATAATGCCCTTCAGGGAGAAATAGAGAACCTGAAACCAATAACTGCCTCCTCTACATTTATGGCTTTTCCTGACTGAACCGCTATTGGCTCAAACTTAATCGAGTTAAGGCATTTATTACCACATTTTCTTTTTATCTGGATTCTTGTTGGCCTCCTTAGCTAATTTTTTGAGTTCAGTACCTGTCCTTCCAGCTATCTTTCCATAAAAAAAGCAGCAAAATGACGAACTTTTCTCCATTCTTCTGGGCAAGGAAGTGACCATTTCATTTGCTTTTTGGAGAAGGGATCCTGTTTTTCTTTTTGTATAGTCCTCACTCTGACCAAGAGCATGCAGCACCTGGATCTGGTGATTCAGACGTTCTGTGACCTCAAATTCAGTCCTCAACGATTCCTTTCTATTTGGACTGAGGTTCTGTGGGTGTCTTTTCAGTGATAAATGGCCCCTTCTCTCATTCTCAGTTTGCTGCTCTTGGTTTTCCTCTGGTTGCATTTTCCAACTCCGTCTGTGACCCAGCTGTGTTCTCAACAATACCTCAACTTGATGGGGCTTGGCACTTGTTTCTTTTAGTCAATGGTGTGTTATGAATAAAGCTTGTAAAAGCTGCTTCCTTGGAAACTGTTAACATGGTCTCGTTCCACAGGCCAAGTTTTGCAGCCCTTTGCTATCCTTATCTACAGTAGACCAACCCAAAGTTCCTGACTGCCTTTTATAAAAGAGCATGGAACTCCATGGTTCCTGGCAATAAGTGCAAAAATTTGACATTTCTATTAGCCAGAAAAGATGAGAAAATATTTCTTGTTTTACCTTGCCCCTTCCCCTGAACTCCTGTCTTACCAAAGCTTAAAAAAAAAAATTAAAATCTAATGCATCTCAACTAATGTGGGCAACTAGCAGTTTTGCCTTTTTAGCCAAAGAACTCTACCCCTACTGCCGCCCATTAAGTAGTAAACAGGCCAAATAAGGAAATGATTAATCTTGCCAAGTTCACTCACCATAAGCTTTAGCCAACATGGTATAATAGAATTTCAACACTGGAAGAGATTTGAAAAGTCATATAGTCCAACATCCAACGGATGCTTAAATGTCCTCTATGCAGCAGTGGCTCCGAAACCTGGCTGCACATCACAATAACTGCAGGCACTTGTTCAAAATAAAAGTCACTAGGCCTCACCTCCGTGAGATTCTGATATAGTAGGCCTGGGATGGACCTGCTTATTTTGAATAACACCCAGGTGAGTTGATGTAGCCACAGAACTTTTCTTTTCCACAGAAAAGCGCTGCAGCGTTTGGGGAACCTGCAAAGTATCAAAAGCCTTTGCTTGGTCTTCTGCAGCAGCTGGTCCTCACTATCTTCCAAAGTATCCGAATTTGGGCAGCTCTGACTGTTAACAAAATGTGGCCTCAGTCTCTGTGGAAATATTTCTCCTTACAACTTCTACCTGCTGACTCTACTGCTACCCCTTGGAACAACACAGAGCCAGTCTGACCATCGGTGAGCCTTCAGGTATTGGAAGATGGCACTCATGGGTCTCTTGAGATCTCTCCAAACCCAACATCTTCCTACTCTTGTAAGAGCTCCCTTATGGCTGGTTCTGACCTTTCTCCCAGTGGATTTCCTCTCCTGAGGATGGATCTGACCTTGGGATTTTGAATTCAGTAAATCTAAATTCTAATGCAACCTCTTCCTCTTACTAGCTGTATGGTTTGGGGCATGATAGTTAGCTTTTGTGACCCTCCACTTAACACCCTCCATCTGTAAAGTGGAGATGATGCTACTGATTGCAGAGTTGGTTGTGGGGCTATCACAGAGCCTGTCACACAGCAGGTACCCAGCTCAGTCTCCTTCCACAAAGTAGATATGTGAAAATATTAGATATGTGGCTCACATTACATTTCTATTCAACAATGCTGATCAAAACATTGTATTCCAAGAGAAAGTTGCCGTCCAAGACAGAGTCAGAACAGAAATCTCATGGAAGTCTTTGGAATTTCTGACAAAATTTCAGGGAGTGTGGAACAAGGGTTGAGCTGGTCATACCTAAGCCAGTGGTTTTTTTATTTTTTGAGACAGAGTCTAGCTCTGTCACCCAGACTGGAGTGTAGTGGCACTATCTTGGCTCTAAAATGGTATTTTGATGATATAAAATGTATTTAAAATGGTAGACTTGCATAGGGCACTTACATGAATAGAGCTTGAAGGACTTGAAGTTACTCTGGATGAGTCGGTGAGTGAGTGGTGAGTGAATGTGAAGGCCTAGAACATTACAATATTGTGGACTTTACAAACACTGTACACTTAGGCTACACTAAATTTATTTTTAAATTTTTTCCTTCTTATACAATAAATTAACCTTAGCTTATTTATATTTATACGTGTATAAATATATACACGTATAAATATATACATATATACATAAATATATACATATATAAATATATACATATACACATTAAAAGTGTGTGTGTATATATATATATATTTTTTTTTTTTGGGACAAAGTCTCGCTCTGTCACCCAGGCTAGAGTGCAGTGACACTATTTCAGCTTACTGCAACTGCTGCCTCCCGGGTTCAACTGATTCTCCTGCCCAGACCTCCTGAGTAGCTGGGATTACAGGCATGTGCCACCACACCTGGCCTTTTTTTTTTTTTTTTTTTTTTTTTTTTAGTAGAGATGGGGTTTCACCATTTTGGCCAGGTTGGTCTCAAACTCCTGACCTCAAATGAACCACCCCCGCTCAGCCTCCCAACGTGCTGGGATTATAGGCATGAGCCACTGCACCCAGCCAGCTTAATATAATTTTTTAACTTTATAAACTTAAAAAATTTTTCAACTTTTTGACTCTTTTGTAATAACAGCCTAAAACGCAAACACATTATACAGCTGTACAAAAAATATTTTTATGTCTGTATTCTATAAGCTTTTTTCTATTAAATATTTTTTTAACTTTTAAAACTTCTTTGTTAAAAACCAAGACACAAGCGCACGCACACTATTCTAGGCCTGCACAGGGTCAGGATGATCAATATCACTGTCTCCCACCTCCATATCTTGTCCCACTGGAAGGTTTTCAGGGGCAGTAATATGCATGGAGCTGAAAACGCCAATGATAACAATGCCTTCTTCTGGAATACCTCTTGAAGGACCTGCCTGAGGCTGTTTTACAGTTAACATATTTCTAAGTAGAAGGAGTACACTCTAAAATAATGATAAAAAGTATAGTATGGTAAATACATAAACCAGTAACATAGTCATTTATTATCAAGTACTATGTGTTGTTCACAATTGTATGAGCTAGACTTTTAGTTGACTGGCAGCCCAGTAGGTCTGTTTACACCAGCATCGCCACAAACACGTGAGTAATGTGTTGTGCTATAATATTTCAATGACTATAGAATTACAACAGCTTTGTGTCACTAGGTGATAGGAACTTTTCAGCTCCATGATAATCTTATATATGAAGACCACTGTCATACATGCAGTCCATCGTTGACCAGAGCGTTATGTGGCACATGACTGAGGTTGTTTATAGTCAGCATCCCTTCTGATTGGGTGGTCTGTGCCATTTTTGAGCATTGCCTCTTGGAACAAGGTGTAAGAATGACAGAGCAGAGCTATAACCTTAGGGATGTCCGTACCCTCAGGAATATCCGTATCCTTAAGAAGGGAAACAGGGTTGCTGAGTACAGGCTAAAATAATGATAAAAAGTATGGTATAGTAAATATGTAAAAAAAAAAAAAAAAAAAAACAAAGATTATGTATTGTTTTCTTTTTTTGTTGTTTTTTATGTATTGTGCATAGTTGTATGTGCTATGCTTTTATATGACTGGCAGTGCAGTAGGTTTGTTTACACCAGCATCATCACAAACATGTAACACATGTGACTATAACACAGTTAAGTCACCTGCAACATCACTAGGCAATAGCCATTTTCCAGCTCCATTACATTCTTATGGGACCACTGTTATATTTGTTCTCCCTCACTGACTGAAGGGTCATTATGTGGTATGACTGTACAACATAAACTCTTAATTGTTTACTTTGTGGCTTCTTTGCATGGCAGTCATCTGAACCTTGTTCCAAAATTTGAGGACTTCCCCTCTGTTAGGGTCTGAATATTTGTGTCCCTCCAAAATTCATGTGTTTAAACCTAACCCCCAAGGTGATGGTGTTAAGAAATGGGGACTTTGTCACTGCTGTATGTGGAAACTAAACAAAAAGGAGATGGGGATTTGGGGAGGTGATTGGGTCATGAGGGCTCCACCCTCATGGATGGTTTAAGGGCTTGAGGGAGGCGTTTTACCCCTTCTGCCATGTAAGGATGCAGTCATTCATTGCTGTCTATGAGAAACAGGCCCTCACCAGATATGGAGTCTGCCAGCCCCTTGATCTTGGACTTCCCCACCTTCAGAACTGTGAGCGATAAATTTCTGTTGTTTATAAATTATCCAGTTAAAGGTATTTTGTTACAGCAGTCTGAATGGACTAAGACACCCACTGTATATGTGTGGGGATTGATAGGGTCTATCACTCATCACAGAAGTAAAAAGGAAGGCAGATTCTTGCTTCCTTCCTGCCCCAAACATGAGTTTGTGGGGACATGTGTCTCGGTATGGCAAATCAGATGCCCCTGCCCAGGGCTTTGATGCTCATGGTGGGAGGCAAAGAAGCAGAGAGAGAAAACTATCGCTTCAATAAATTCTTTTCCTGCTTAAGTCTGATTGAGAGCTGGTTTCCACTGCTTTCAAAGTTAAGATGTTCAAGGCTGTGCTGGGAAGGCAGGTTGCCATGCAGTCCCAAAGTGTGTGTGCTCGTTAAATCTACACCTCCTCTGAGAGCCCAGGGTAGGTCACCAGCCGTCTCATTCTTCCTGGGACTGAGGGGATTTCCTGGAATGTGGGACTTTCTGAGATAAAGCTAGACATACTGGGCAAACCCAGGTAGCTGGTCAACCCAGTCTGAGCCCCGTGGACTTAAAAGAGCTTTGGTGTTCCAAGTCAAGGCTGGCTTGGCTCCAAGTCAATTCATTAATATGTCCTGGAGAAAAGGAAGGATCCCAGGAATGCCTTTTCCAGAGAGAGCTTCTGAAATCGAAGGCCCTCTGAGGAAATGCTTGGTGGGAGTCACTAATTCTGTAAGAGTGACTCATTCAAAACATTTCGACGTAAGCAGAGGTGGATTTACCAGCCAGCTCCTGAAACTTGAGCTTCAGAGGCCCTTGTTTGCCCTTGGAAGCCAAGGAAGGGGCCCAGTGAATAGTCACAGGATCGTATGTTTTTGTCAACTTTACAAAAATAAAATTTTTTTTTTTTTTTTCTGCAGTAGGTTAAGATGCCTGTCTCTTTCTTTTCTGACTTCCCTACCTATCAAGTGGTGAATGTTGGCATGTCCAAGGGCGTTTTTGAAAATTCTGCTAAGGGTTCATGAAGCTTGGAATACATTTAGTTTGGATTTAATGGGATGTGTGCCTGAAGTCACCGTCACTTCCCTGTACAGTTTAAGCTATTGCTGGCAGGGGAAATGCACATATCCTACCTGGAGTATTTTGTCTGATGCCAAAATGCTTCTTTAAATTTTATTTTATTTTATTTAGAGACAAGGTCTCTAAAAAATATGTTACCTGGGCTGGAGCGCACTGGCTATTCACAGACATGATCATAGCTCACTGCAGCCTTGAAGTCCTGGGTTCAAGCTATCTTCCTGAGGAGCTGAGACTACAGACACGCACCACCACGCCCGATTCAAAGTGCCTCTCATATCCACAGGGAAGAAATGCTGAGTTATCCATAAACTTCAAAGCCTGAGTGTGGCTGTGGGAGGCAGCTAATAGACAACTCTGCAAAGAATGGGAATCATTTTGAAAAGAAGCGTGGAGCTCTCACAAAAGAGAGCTAGAGCAATAAACAATTTCTATCTACACAAAGAGGAGCAGACACGTTCCTGTCTTGGACCCTTTATTTTGGACTCCAGTTGGTCTGAATTGAAACTGCCTTTTAGTTGGGAGCTACAGCAAAGCTGGGACCTTGAGAGTACAATGGATGCTTGTTACACGTGAGATGAAAGTTTGAGGAGGAATGTACCTCAAAGATGCTGGGTTGATGACGTCAGAAATTATATGCTGAGACAGCCTGTTGCAGTGAAGAAGGTGGGGTTTGCCTCCTGCTCTAGCCCCATGCCCAGTATTACCATGGCACTCGCAAAAACACCATTTATCCTATTCTTTGATTTTTGCTGCCTGGGAACTCCTTGAAGGCAGGATCTTGTTGATGATATTTGTATCAGCAGCACCTTGCAGAGTGCTTGGGCCCAAAAGTAGACTCCCAAAAAATGTTTGCTGAATTTAATGACAACATCTTGCATGTTCTGTGACCACCGCGACATCTGGTGCCCTGCTGCTTAATAAAGGTGAGTAAGGATGAGGTGCTCTCATAACAGGAGACTTATACAGAAAACCAGCTCAGGGGATTCCGGGACCACAGCTCCTTTCTCCTCCACGCCCAGTGCCAGGAAGTGTGGACAGACAGCTCTATGTGTCTGAAGCCAGGGGTCTGTGAGGGTTGCAATAAAGGCGAAAGTAGCAGGATTTGTGCCCCTTTGTAGAAGCCAAGGAAAGAGAGAAAAGTGTTATGGGAGAACAAGCAAAACAAACAAACAAACAAAACACTGAAATTAAATCCACATCTATTATCACCGTCACACCTTTAAGTAAAATTATACATAAGGATGTAAAGCACAAACCAGTTCTAAAAATTCTTAGAGCAGTGATCCTTAGATGGGTAGGTTGAGGCATCCCAGTACCAAGAACGCCCCCCAGGTGCACCACCCAGTTTTACTCAATGCGTGAAAACTATTTCAGCTGTAGCTGGGAACACATACTGCTATGACGATTCTCTTCCAGGTGAAATACTGATGCCTGAAGTTCAGGGGATGGGGTCTAGAGCTGGGTCTTGAAAACAAAGAATGGAGTGTCCTGGGATTTGGGAACTTTTGCCCTGCAAGTATGTAAGAAGGCACCATGAGGGCGGTGAGAATTCCAAAGGGCCACCAGGGGTATGGATGGGGATAATTATGTGGGCAATTAAGCCCATGGAAACATGCTGTCAGATGAGAAGTCCCTGCCCAGAGTGAGGGCTGCCACTTGGGATCCATTCTTAGTGTTTCATTAACATCAACTCTTTAACTTAGCTTCTCTGGAGTTTTTGTTTCTTCATTTTTCCTTTTTTAATCCTCACATTCGAAATAATTTTAAATTTACAGAAAAGTTGCAAGGATAGACCCAGACTCACCAGTGTTAATAATTTGCCACATTTGCTTTATCATTCTATGTATCTACATTTTTTTTTCTGAACTATTTGAAACTAAGTTGCAGACATCATGCCCCATTTACCCCTAAATATTTCCACGTGTACTTCCTGAGAACAAAGACACTATTTTATGTAACTACAGGACAGGGATCAAAATTTGGAAACATGGCTGGGTGTTGGCTCATGTCTGTAATGCAGCACTTTGGGAGGCCGAGGCTGGAGGATCACTCGAGCCCAAGAGTTCGAGAACACCCTGGGCAAAAAGATATGTCTCTACAAAAAAAAGAAAAAAAAAAATGAAATAAAGAAAACATTAGCCGGGCATGGTGGGGCAGTGCTTGTGATCCTAGCTACTTGGGAGGCTGAGGATGGATGGTCGCTTGAAGCCAGGAGGTCAAGGCTGCAGTGAGTGTCGCCACTGCACTCCAGCCTGCTGGACGGAGCAAGAGCCCTGTCAAAAAATAAAAATAAAAATAAAGGAAACAACATGGATACAATAGTTTCAATTCGTAAACATATACAGGCTTTGCATTCAAATTTTGCTAATTGTCCCAGTATCTCCTTGTACTTAGCATTGCTGCCCAGTGAAACTTTCCACAGTGATGGCAAGGGCTGCTGAGCGATTAAAATGTGCCCAGCGCGACTGAGGAAGCCCATTTTAAATTGTATTTAATTTTGATTAATTCCAATTTAAAGAGCCACATGTCCCGCGTGGCTAATGTGTTCACATAGTGTACAGCGCAGCTTACTATCCAATTCCCACCCCACCTCGCCCCCTCTTCCTGGGTTTTAAATGAATAGCCTTGGCCCCTGGAGCCCTGGCAGCGCCTCCTCAGCCATCTCGGTCCACAGGTGGGTTTCTTTCCTTTAGCCAGAGCAGACTTTTCTTAAACGAATGGACTGAGTGGTCCCCATTTATTAATGGAAGCTGCGCGACTGCACCTGCCGTGTGGCTGGCCTGGCTTCTGGTGCGGAAGCCGAGGCCTGGCGGCAGCGCGGCCCACAGGCCCGGGTTTCTCCCGGCAGAGGTCGAAGCTCGCAGCGCTCACCGCGGAGGCCGCGCCCGCCCCTCAAGGCGGCAGGAAAGCCGAGCGGGGGCACCACACCTGAGGCACCGGAACGAGAATCCTTCCTCTAAGTCTCCTCCACTCCCTCAGGCTGAATTACGGCAATTCCCTGCTGTGTGGCCTTGCCCTTGGGAGTGGAAGTGAGTGAGAGTCACGTTTGGCACCGGGCGGGTGGGAACCGCACCTCTCGGTTGGGCCCAGAGTGAAGGGTGGCGAACTCTGCTCCAGAGACCTGCTGGGAATCCTGGCCATCCGCGTGTGCCTGAGGCTTGCTAGGCGCTTCTGAGCACGAGCGTGGAGGTGTGGGTGTGGTTTCCTAAATAACCATACATTTATTTATTTATTTATTTATTTAATTTATTTTTTTAGGAAGAATGTGGTTTTTTTTGTTTGTTTTTGAGACAAGGTCTCACTCTGTCACCCAGGTGGGAGTGCAGTGGCACAATCAGGGCTCACTGGGCTCCTGGGCTCCACCTCCTGGGCTCAAGCGATCCTCCTGCCTCAGCCTCTGAAGTAGTGGGACTACAGGCTGCAGCACCACTCCCGGCTAATTTTTGTATTTTTGATAGAGACGGGGTTTCACCCTAGGCTGGTCTTGAACTCCTGGCTCAAAGTCATCCACGGGTCTCGGCCTCCCAAAGTGTTGGGATTACAGGTATGAGCCACCTTGCCCTGCTTTTCTTTTCTTGCTTTCTTTTTCACTTTTTATTTTTCATTTCTCTCTCTCTCTCTCTCTCTCTCTCTCTCTCTCTCTCTCTCTCTCTCTCTCTCTCTCTCTACTTTGAGAGGGCCTCACTCTGTCACCCAGGCTGGAGTGCAGTGAGGCAATTATGGTTTACTGCAGCCTTAGCCTCCTGGGCTTAAGCAATCCTCCCACCTCAGACTCCAGCGTAGCTCATTTCTTTTACTTTTCGTAGAGATGGGGTCTCGCCATGTTGCTCAGGCTAGTCTCAAACTCCTGAGCTCAAGCCATCCTTCCACCTCGGCCTCCCAAACTGTTGGGATTACAGGTGTGAGTCACTCCACCAAGTAAACTTTCCACTTTAAAAGTTATAGATTTATAAAAGTTTTGTGACGAAAAACAGACTTCCTATATACCTGGCACCAGTATTCTCTCTTAACGTCTTATCTAAGAAAGGTACATTTGTCACTATTAATGAATCAATATGGATACATTATTATTAAGTAAAGTTCATACTTTATTTCTGATTTCTTTCATTTTTACGTAATGTCTTTTTTTTCTGTCCCAGGATCTCATCCAGGATACCACATTACTTACATTTAATGGGTTTGTCTCTTTAGGCTCCTCTTGGCTGTGACAGTTTCCCAGACTTCCCTTGTTTTTGATAACATTGACAGTTTTGAAGACTATTGGTCAGGTGTTCAGAGAGTGCGCCCCAATTAGGATTTCTGTGATGCTTTTCTCATGATTAGCCTGGGCTTATGTGGCTTTGAGAAGAAGACCAGAGGTAAAGTGCTATTTTTATGACATCACATCAAGGGCACTGTCAACATGACTTATCACTTGTCATTGTGATACCTGGCTGGAGGTAATGTTTGTTGGGTTTCTCCACTGTGGAGTTACTTTCCTCTCCCTTTCCGTGCTGTACTTTTTGGAAGGTAGTCACTTTGTGCAGCTCACATTCAGTAATAGGGAGGTAAGCGCCTTACCTAGAGGGCAGAGTATTTGCATAAAATATTTGGAATTCTTCCATATAGGAGATTTGTTCTTATTTATTTATTTATTCAGTCATTCATTTATACTCGTATAGATTCATAGGTATTTATTTTGTATTTTGGGTTATAATCCAATACTACTTTCTCTTGTTGCTCCAATTGTTCTGGCATTGGCCACTGGGAACCGTTTCAGTTGGGTCCTGTGTCCCTTTGACATGCCCCATCTTTGTACAGCTGTTTCTGTTTCAGCACTTCCTTAAGTTCTGGTACAACAAGATGCTCCAGGATTATCTCATATATTTCATGCCCCAGTCCTAGAATCAGCTATTTCTCTAAGGATCCCTGGTTGGTTGGTTTGTGTGTTTGTTTGTTTTTAATTGGGGAATGGTATTAAAAACCAGGATCTGGCTGCTAGTTGTGGTTGTTGCAACTGTAATATCATAAGCCCTCTCTGACAAAGCAAGGAAATGTGTGTATTCCATGTATCTCTCTAGATATTTCTTTATGTAACTAGCTGTATCTATATTAAGCTAAACATGAATTCATACTGATGTCTCCAATTCTAATCTATTACCATGTAGATTATTCCAACCTCCTGCTTCAACAGTGAGAAACCTGGTTTCTACCATCCATTTATTTAATTGTTCGATTCTGGTATACATGTATCACAGTATCAGAATTGTTAATCCATACCCCTATAGAAACAACTTTATTAACTAGAGCACAGTGCTGTGTAGTTGCCTTTGTAGTCTTGTAGATTCCACTCAATTCCAAAGCTACTTGGGGCTGGGCGTGGTGGCTCTCACCTGTAATCCCAATACTTTGGGGCTCTGAGGCAGGCCGATCACTTGAGGTCAGGAGTTCGAGACCAGCCTGGACAACATGACAAAACCCTGTCTCTACTAAAAATACAAAAATTAGCTGGGTGTCAGGGCGGGCGCCTGTAATTCCAGCTCCCCAGGAGGCTGAGGCAGGGGAATCACTTGAACCCGTGGAGGCTGCAGTGAGCCAAGATGGTGCCACTGCACTCTAGCCTGGGTGACAAAGCGAGACTGTGTCTCAAAACCAAAACCAAACCAAAACAACAACAACAACAACGAAAGCAAAGCTACTTGGGTCACTACTTTTCCCTCCAACACTGTGAGGTTTTTCATGTATTTGTAATATAGTTAGTTTGATTTGTCATAGTCTACCTTCCATCCTTATATTTCTCAATCTCCTAAATTACATTTTTGAGTCTACAACATACATTAAGTTTTACTTTTTTTGTTTGTTTGTTTTTTAGAAACAGGGTCTCACTCTGTTACAAAGACTGGGTGCAGTGGTGTGGTCATAGCTCACTGCAGCCTCAAAACTCCTGAGCTCAAACAGTTTTCCCACCATGGCCTCCCAAAGGGCTGGGATTACAGGCATGAGCCACAGCACCTGGCCAAGTTTCATTCTTTGTGCCGTAGAGTCTTGTGGATTTTGACAAATGCATAGCGTCACATATCAACCAGTACAGTATCATACAGAGATGTTTCACTGCCCTAAAAGTTCCCTGTGCCTCACTCAGTCAGACCTCACATGCCCTGCCCACTGGCAACCACTGATATTTTACTCTCTCTATAGTTTTGTAATATAATTGGATTGAAACACAATGAAGCCTTTTCAGACTGGCTTCTTTCATTTAGTAATACGCATTTAAGATTCATCCATGACTTTTTGTGGCTTGATAGCTCATTTCTTTTTATTACTGAATAATATTCCATTGCATGGATATACCACATTTGTTTATCCGTCACCTATTGAAGGATATATTGGTTGCTTTCAATGCTTGGAGAGTATGAATAGAGCATCTATAAATATTCATGTGCAAGTTTTTGTGTGGGCATCAGTTTTCAAATCAGTTAGGTAAATACCTACAAGCACAACGGCTGTGTTGTATGATAAGCCTATGTTGAACTTTGTAAGAAACCGCTCAACTATCCTTGAAAGTAGCTGTACTCTGTTGCATTTTCACTGGTCATGGATGAAAGTTCCTGTTGCTCTATATTCTTGCCAGCAATTGGTATTGTCAGTTTTTGTTTTTGGTTTTTGGTTTTGGTTTTAGCCGTTCTAATAGATGTGTAGTGGTAAGTCATTTTTGTAATCAATTATTTTTTAAATGTGGGACTCTATGCCCATCAAAATAAAATGGCTTATAATATTCAACTACATAGAAATAGGATATAAAAAGAATCAGAAAACAAATTAAGTAAAATGAACAGAAAATGGGTATTGCCAGATACCAGGAGTAGCTTATCATTGTACTTCCATATTAAATTTAACTTTATGTTGCAAACACAGTTTCTTTTATCACCCCTGAAAAGGAAGCATACATGATTATTTTGATAGACAACATTTTTCCTGGCTCTGAATTTCAGTAGAAATGTACCTTGTGAACTTTAAACATAATGGACATTGGGTATCATAAAAGATGGCATCTTCAACCACTTTTACAACTGCTAGCAACATGCTTCACCCAGAAATTCCTTATAGCTGCTTTCCCTTCAGCCCCTACTGCTGCTTTCTAAGAGTTACAGTTTGCTGAAATGGTGACTAAGAATAGAATATTAGTGAGTCTTTCACTTAAGAATTTTAGAACAGGCATGACTATCTGCACATGTTAAACGCTGAGAGATACTCATGATATTGAATGAAGATGGCGTAGACACCATCTTACTTGGTGATGTGGTTTCTTCCAACTGTTCTCAAAATCTGTTATGATTCTTCTGTATTGACCAACAGGAGAGTAAAAACCTTATTCGCTGACACCCCAGCAGGTTTTTCTACTATAGTTCTAACTTGGAATTCCTTACTTTTCATTTTGCTATTCTTTGGAAAAGAGTCTTTTTTTTTTTTTTTTTTTTTTTTTTTTGAGACAGTCTTGCTCAGTTGCCCAGGTTGGAATGCAGTGGCATGATCCTGGTTCACTGCAGCCTCCGCCTCCCTAGTTCAAGTGATTCTCCTGCCACAGCTTCCTGAGTAGCTGGTATTATAAGACGCCTGCTGCCACACCCGGCTAATTTTTGTATTTTTAGTAGAGATGAGGTTTCACCATGTTGGTCAGACTACTGTTGAACTGCTGACCTTAAGTGATCCACCCGCCCAGGCCTCCCAAAGTGCTGGGATTACAGGCGTGAGCCACCGTGCCTGGCCGAGTCTGACTTTTAATACATTTTTTTGAGGTGTACTACTGGATGGGGGCTCCTAGATTTGAAGGAATCTCTGAAATTGAGATCTTCTCACTCTAGGTTTTATTTTGTGATGGCTGTGTATATACAAGAGTTATTGCTAAGCAATTACTGTTCAACTAACAACTATGGAATGGAGCCACAGGTGTGGAATGAATAAGTACAATGAGCCGTAACTCCTTTACCTGGAATTAAAGGGAGCAAAAAGGGTCCTCATAATATTTCAAGGTAATTTCCACAGTATCGTCTGAAGACAGGAGTGCAGTGGAAGGAAATGCAGTGGACTGACAGGCCTATTTGTCTCTCTCTGCCGTGAGATGCAGAAAAGAAAGTGAAGACTGCTACGTGCCCTCTTTTTATAAAGTTGCTATGCAGAATGCACTGTCAAAAATAAAAAAAAAAAGAACAAAGAGTGTCAGTAGCTATTTAGACAGAAAGACAATATGCTCTTTCCAGAGTGTCCATTTACGCCAATTTGCTGTGAAACTTTCCAAAGCTAATGAGATATTAAATGGGTTTTGTTGAGGGAAGAAGCTGATTAGTCTTTGGTTTGATTTTTAATGTAATTGGCAAGGAAAAGCACACAGCTTAAGTTTTGGAGGTGATTTCCATCCAGAGCCCTGTGAAAACATGATTGGGCTCGCGAAGGCCATGGAGACCTGCGCCACTTGGCTGGGAACTCAACTGCAGCTGTGAAATGTAACTGCTCCTCTGGATTGGGAACCTTTCTGGTGTTTATAGGGAGGCCCTCACCCCTCGTTTAGATCCTGGAGCACTTTATTTTCCACAGATGGCTGTCATGGCTTTCAAAGGCAGTTCCGATTCTGGTAAGTGTCCTAGAACTTGGACAGGGTTCTTTATGTACACTTACAACACTCAGTACTTCCAGAACACTTCACTTCTGACACTATCTATTTGGAATTAGCATTAGATCCTACAAATTGAGGACTCAGTCCCATAGACTGCCCTCACTGCAGATGCCAATTGCAAGATCAGGTTGTCAACATCCAGCTGTAAATCGGAGGTTCCTACAACCCCTAAGTTTCAATCATTTGCTAAAACAACTTGCAGATCGCAGGAAAACGTGTTTACTGGATTATTATACGGGATACTACAAATGACACAAATGAATAGCCAGGTGACGGGATAAATAGCCTGAGTTCTGGAAGAGTTCTAAGTGCAGGAGCTTCTTTCTGTGGAGTTGGGGTGCCGCACCACCGTTCTGGCACATGAATGTGTTCATCAACACAGAAGCTCTGAACCCAGTCTTTTAGAGACTTTTATGGAGGCTTCAACATGTAGACATGATCAATTTTTTTTTTTTTTTTTTGAGATGGAGTCTGCTCTGTCGCCCAGACTGGAGTGCAGTGGCGCCATCTTGGCTCACTGCAAGTTCCGCCTCCTGGGTTCACACCATTCTCCTACCTCAGCCTCCTGAGTAGATGGGACTACAGGTGTCCACCATCATGCCCGGCTAATTTTTTATATTTTTAGTAGGGACAGGGTTTCACCATGTTAGCCAGGATGGTCTTGATCTCCTGACCTTGTGATCTGCCCACCTCGGCCTCCCAAAGTGCTAGGATTACAGGCGTTAGCCACCGCGCCCAGACGACATGATCAATTATTAACACAATCCCCAGCCCTGCTCCCCTTCCTGGAGGGTGGGGCATGGGGCACTATAAGTTTGAAGCTTCGAATCATGGTCTGGTCTTGCCCATGGCCAGCCCCCATCCAGGAGGACCTCCAGAGTCACCTCATTAGAACAAAAGATGCTCCTATCACCTGGGAAATTTCAAGCGAGTTAGGAGCTCTGTGACAGGAGCCAGGGGCAGAGACCAAATACATGCTTTTTGTTTGTTTGTTTTGAGATGGAGTCTCGCTCTGTTGCCCAGGCTGGAGTGCAGTGGCACTATCTAGGCTCACTGCAACCTCTGCCTCCCAGGTTCAAGCAATTCTCCTGCCTCAGCCTCCCGAGTAGCTGGGACTACAAGCATGTGCCACCACACCTGGCTAATTCTTGTATTTTTAGTAGAGACAGGGTTTCACCATGTTGACCAGGCTGGTCTCGAACTCCTGGCCTCAGGTGATCCACCCACCTTGGCCTCCCAAAGTGCTGGGATTACAGGTATGAGCTACCGTGCCCGGCCTCAAATACATGATTTTTTTTTTAATGTCCACACCCTTTATGCATGATTTTGCCAGTAATCAATAATTAATATATCAAACTTACAGATAACCAGTATAGAACTATATGTTATGTAATACACAGATTATGAGCTGGCTGATATACAGCATTTGGTTTTATGGATCCTAGGAAGCTTTAAAATCAATGTGAGTTGTTTATTTACAAACAGGACCAAACCAAACTCTTTTGTTCCCCTTGGGAATAGAGAAAAGGGCAGAAAAGTCAAATGGTTAGGTCAAGAATCAAGAATCCTATAGGCCTGTGTTCAAATCCTGGTTCTACCAGTCACTGGCTGAGTGACCTATGGCAAACTGCTTCTCAATGTCTCAGTTTCCTGTCCATAAATTGGAGCTAATACTGATACCCACTTCAGAGTTGTCGTGAGGATTAAATGAGATAATACAGAAAGTATTTGCCTTAATGAATGTCAACCAAAAACAAACAAACTTGGTTTGTGACATGGAAAAGGAAAACTGTTAAGTTTATTCCTTGGTAAAATTATTCAAATGGACTGAAAGTACATTTTTAAAAATATGTTGACAATCTCATTGTCAGTTGACTGTCTTTGAGGCCATGAGGGATCCCTACAGGTGCAGCGTATGTACCAGCCAGGAGGAAATGGGTAAAGCTTGCCTTCCTTGCTCTCAAAAGGGAAGGAAACTATATTAGACTGTTTTCACATTGCTGTAAACAAATACCTGAAACTGAGTAAGAGTTGTAATTGGCTCAACGCTTCCACAGGCTGTACAGGAAGCATGATGCTGGCATCTGCACAGCTTCTGGGGAGGCCTCAGGAAACTCACAATCATGGCAGAAGGTGAAGGGGAAGTGAGGCACTTCACGTGGTCGGCACAGGAGGAAGGGAGGGGCAGGTGCCACACACTTTTAAACAGCCAGATCTCATGAGAACTCCATCACGAGAACAGCACCAAAGGGATGGTTCTAAGCCATTCATGAAGGATCCACTCCCAAGATCCAATTACCTCCCACCAGGCCCCACCTCCAACACTGGGGATTACAGTTCCATAGAAGATTTGGGTGGGGACACAAATCCAAACCATATCAGAAACTTTGAGATACCTTTCAACTGTTGAGTCATTTCAAACCGAGGCCTAGGAGCTCACAGAGAAGGAGTCTCTGGGCCAATTAGCCAAGCCCAGACCTGGTGCTGCATTGAATCGCTTCTAATGCTGACAATTGGGAAGTGAAGACAATTTGCTCAGTGACTGCCTAAAGTCATAAAGGTGTTGTTTCCCTATATATGAAGGTTCAGCCAAAGCAGACACTAATAGTGGTCATTTTATCAGAAGTAGATATTTCAGATATCATCAATGTTTTAAGTCCCTAAATGATTATATTTTTATTGTTTTTACAGTTTGGAATGACTTCTGGAGAATAGTTAAGTGTGTCCCTAAACATAGGATATAATTTTACCTAAAACTTTCATATACATGTTGTGAGATAAATTGTGTTCCCCCAAAAAAGATAGTTCAACTCCGAAGCTAGTACCTATGAATGTGATCTTATTGGGAAATAGGGTCATTACAGATGTAACCAAGTTAAGACGCTGAGTATGGTGGACTCTAAACCCAATATGACTGGTGACCTGACAAGCAAAGGAGGAGGCACAGATAGGCACTCAGAGAGAATACCACATGACAACAGAGGCAGAGATTGGAGTGACACGGATACAAGTCATGCAACACCAAGGATTGCCAGCGAGTCCAGAAACTGAAAGAAAGACACGGGACAGATTCTGCCCAAGAGCCGTCATGGAGACAGCATGGCCCTGCTGACATTGATTTTGGACTTTCAGCCTCCAGAGCTGTGACAGAATAAGGTAATGTTGTTTAAAGCCACCTGCCTTGTGGTACTTACGTCTAGCAGCCCTAGAAACGAATACACACTGTATTAAGATTATTTTGGTGCTACATTTTAGTAATTTTTAGAAAATATGATTAGGGCCAGGCACAGTGGCTCACACCTGCAATCCCAGCACTTAGGAGGCCAAAGCAGGTGGATCACTTGATGTCAGGCGTTTGAGACTTGCCTGGCCAACATGGTGAAACCCTGTCTCTACTAAAAATACAAAAATTAGCTGGGCATGGTGGCTGCATGCCTATTGTTCCAGCTCCTTGGGAGGTGAAGCAGGAGAATTGCTTGAAACTGGGAGGCGGAGGTTGCAGTGAGCCAAGATCTCACCACTGCACTCCAGCCTGGATGACAGAGAGAAACTCCATCTCAAATTAATTAATTAATTAATTAATTAAATTAAATAAAAACTGTGATTAGAAGCTTTTGGTGACTCTCCTTTTCCCATCCCTCCCTACTACCTGAGAGACTCCATCTCTACACAAAATTTAAAAATTAGCTGGACATAGTGGTACATGCTTGTAGTCCCAGCTACTTGGGGGGCTGAGGTGGGAGGATTGCTTGAGCCTGGAAGGTCTTGAACTCCCATCCACCTGCCTCATCCTCTCAAACTGCTGGGGTTACAGGCGTGAGCCACCACACCCAACCTCACTCCTTGTCCTAAACCCAGCTCAAATGCCAGTCCTCTGTGGTGCCTTTGCTTATGCTGCTGAGATCATCTAACATTTGAAACTGTTCTCTCAGAGCAGTGGTTCTTGAAGTGTAGTTCCCATCACCATCACCACCAGCAGCAGCAGCAGCACCTGGGAACTGGCTGGAAACACAAACTCTTGGACCCTACTCAAGACTTTCTGAATCAGTTACTCTGGGGTTGCGGCTCACTCATTTAGGTTATTTATTTATTTATTTATTTATTTATTTATTTATATTTTTTTGAGACAGAGTTTCACTCTTGTTGCCCAGGCTGGAATGCAGTGGTACCATTTCAGCTCACTGCAGCCTCCGCCTCCCTGGTTCAAGCAATTCGCCTGCCTTAGCCTCCTAAGTAGCTGGGATTACAGGTGCCCACCTGGCTAATTTTTGTATTTTTAGTAGAGACGGGGTTTCACCATGTTGGCCAGGTTGGTCTCAAACTCCTGACCTCAGGTGATCCACCCGCCTCAGCCTCCCAAAGTGCTGGGATTACAGGCATGAGCCACCACACCTGACCTATTTTTAAATTTTTTTTTTTGAGACAGAGTCTAGCCCTGTTTCTCAGACTGGAGTGCAGTGGCGTGATCATGGCTCATTGCAGTCTCAACCTCCTGGGCTCAAGCAATCCTCCCACCTCAGCCTCCCAAGTAGCTGGGACTACAGGTGTGCACCACCATACCCAGCTATTTTTTGTATTTTTCTGTAGAGAAGGGGTTCTGTCATGTTGCCCAGGCTGGTCTCAAACTCCTGGGCTCGAGTGATCTCTATCTATCTATATCGATATTTCTATATATCTATATATATATATAGAGAGAGAGAGAGACAGAGAGAGAGAGATATTAAGGAATTGGCTCATATGATTGTGGGGACTGGCAAATCCAAATCCAAAATCTGTAGAGCAGCAGTTTAGGTAAGTGTTGATGTTGCAGTCTTGAGTCTGAAACCTACAGGGCAGGCAGCGACTGAAAACTCAGACAGGATTTCTATGTTACAGTTTTGAGGCAGAATTCCCTTTTGGGGAAACCTCAGTTTTTCTGTTTTTTTTTTTTTTCTTAAGGCTTTCAATTGATTTAATGAGCCCCACCCATGTTATGGAGAGGAACTGGCTTTACTCAAATTCTACTGATTTTAATGTTAATCACACCTACAAAATACCTTCACAGCAAAATCCAGACTAGTATCTGACCAAACAACAGGGCACATAGCCTGGCCAAGGCAACACACAAAATTAACCATCACACGTCTCTTCCCCTCATGTCCGCTGGCTGCCCGGATGTTCCGTCAGTCTCTGGAGCCATAGGGGCTTTGTTCTTTCTAGTCCCTTTGCCTGTAATATGTTCCCCTTCTTTATTTACCTGGTGTCTCAGGTTAATAATCATACCCTAGAAAAGCCCTGATTGATTCCCATAATTTAGTTAGGATCCCCTGGTGTGACCCTACCCAGCTTTCTATATTTTTCTTTCCCATCCTTTGTATACTTTAAAAAATGTGAACATTTATGAATAATTGTTTTGACTTTTCCTCTTGGACTGGAAGCTCCTCATGGTATCCTACTCTTCCTATAGTGCCAGACACATAGTAGGTGCTCATGAAAATCTTGTGGCTTCTCTAAATGGCGTACAGACCTGGAAGCCTTCTCAGGGAGTCTTATGTACAAGTAAGGAGTCTCATGAGAGTCAAACAGCAGGATTTAGGCCCAGGTCTTCTAACACCAAGTGAGGTATCTTCTCCCTGCATGCTCCAGTTTCAGGGCAGAACCCCAAGTGTCCCATTCTGAGCTGGCTGATTTATTTTGCCTTACTAAGAAAGCCAGAGAGCCTCTCTGACCCTCAGTCTCCAAATTCACAAATGAAATCCATGTGAAGAGGGAGCTTCTTTTCACAACTTAATATGGTAGGACCAGTGGATCAAAGGTGGATACCAAGAGCTACAATCTCATGCCTCCATACCTCCCATTCCACCCCATCTTATGGGAAACTTTTCAGACTAGATACTAAGGAAGGCAACTATGTATTAAATGCTTGCTACGTGCCAAAGACAGTTCTAGTGCTTTTGGGTTTATCTTTTCACTTAAGCTTAACCTTATATACTAGTATTAGCCCCATTTTAGACACGGGGAAACTAAGACATGGAAACTTGACGAAATCTTACAACCAATTGATGGTAGATCCAGAATTTCAACCTAAATGGTCAAGATCCACAGGCTGTGTTGCTGCTGCTGTTGTTGTTGTTGATGTTTTGTTTTGAGACTCTCGCTCTGTCTCCCAGGCTGGAGTGCAGTGGTGCCATCTCAGCCTTGATCTCCTATGCTCAAGCGATCCTCCCACCTCAGCCTCCCAAGTGGCTGGGACTACAGGTGCGCACCTCCATGCCCAGCCAATTTTTTTAGTTTTTGTAGAGATGGGGTCTCATTTTGTTGCCAGGCTTGTCTCAAACTCTTGAGTTCAAGTGATCCTCCCGCTTTGGCCTCCCAAAGTGCTGGGATTACAGGTGTGAACCACCATGCCTTGCCTTAGCCTGTGTTCTTAATTGCTTTGCCTTAGAAGAGATGACCCTTAATGGATCTAAAGCAGTCAGGCCAATGAAATCAAATGTGAGCCATAAAATGTGAGTCACATATGTGATTTTAACTTTCCTAGTGACCACCTTAAAAAAGAAAAATGAGGTTTTTTTGTTTTTTTTTTTTTTGAGACGGAGTCTCGCTTGGTCATCAGGCTGGAGTGCGGTGGCACGATCTTGGCTCACTGCAACCTCTACCTCCCGGGTTCAAGCGATTCTCCTGCCTCAGCCTCCTGAGTAGCTGGGATTACAAGCGCACACCACCGCGCCTGGCTAATTTTTGTATTTTTAGTAGAGACGGGGTTTCATCATGTTGACCAGGATGGTCTCAATCTCTTGACCTCGTGATTCACCCGCCTCAGCCTCCCAAAGTGCTGAGATTACAGGCATGAGCCACTGCGCCCGGCCCAAAATTATTTTTAGTAGTTTATTTAACCCTGTATATTTAAAAATCTATCATTTCAACATGTATTCAATATAAATAATTATGAGATAGTTTACATTGTTTTTTTGTACTCAGTCTTTGAAGTCTGGTGACTCTTTTATACCTCCCAATTCGGCCTAGCCACATTTCAAGTTCTCAGTAGTACTTGTGACTGGCACCTACCATATGGCAGCTGGACTGAGCATGTCTAAAGGAACTCTCAGTGCAACCCTCAGACACTGAAATAACCACGCTGCTCTTACTCCCTACCCACCGTCCCAGCCAGGGACTGCCGAGCTCTGCCTGGTTTAGGATGCCGATCAGTTATTGGAATACCTGAGCCTGCCTCTCAACTCAGTCTTGGGTGTTGGGGGCTTATCGCCGTCTTCATAAACTGCAGCTGTCTTTCACCCCATGGACAAAAATCCAGAGTCCATAGTCCCTGTCACGTAGATTAGGCTCTTGGTTTGCCGGTGGCGAGGCAGCCAGTTCTGTGCACTCACCCTGAGCCTCTCACTCCCTCTCTGCCTGGAACGAGTCCAACTTGGTGAGTCAGGGCATGAGTTATGAGCAATCCAGAAGGCCCTGGAACAATTGTCTTCCTGACTTTTGAATCACCCGATCCTCTCTGGGATCAGATCAAGTTGGGGGAGTTGGTTCCGTTGGTTGGCAGGGGTGGGCCCCCTGCTAAGATGTCTCAGCTGGTCCCTCCTTTTTCTCCTGGCTTCCTGACAGTCCAGGCATTTGATGGAGGGAACTTAAATTTTCGGGAATTGCTTTTGCAGGGAATTTATCATAAACCCACCAGCCCCTTCACGTGGCTTCCATTCTCTCAAGGTTTAGTTCACTGGTTTTGGAGTCCCCCACCACCTCTTTTTGCTTTAAAAAGCTCTAACCATTAAAACATAACTCAGGAAGCTAGAGAGTGGTTTAAATAAAATGAAAAATCAAAAGACAATTATGGTTATGGTGTGTTGTCAGCTTCTCACATGTCTAAGACCAGTCTTTCCACCCGAACCCTCACCCAGAAAACTCCGCGGATTCTACTTTCGGGCCCCTCTGCCCACAGTATTGGTGGAGAGACTTTTATACACTGGTGCAAAATTTAAAATTCTTCCAGGAGAAAGAAGTGCTCCAATCCTAGAGGGACTCTCATGTTGAAATATAACAATGGAGTTAATTAGCATTGCAGGGCTCACAAAACCGCCTCCAGGGGCTCCTTCTCAGATTTAAATCAGGGCTGTGTGCGAGATGGAACAGCTCCCACAGAGAGACCCCTTCCACCAACAGCCCTGACCACCGTTTTTCATCCTTCTCCTTTGGCTCTGGGAGGAAGAACAGCTGAGCCTGGATGGGTGGGCAGCATTCACCAGCTGCATGCTAACAGTGCCCAGAGCCCCTTCCCTGCCCACCTCCTGCCTTCCCCTCAGCACTTTGCTTCTGAAGCCAGATCTCCTTAACCCTTTAGGTTCACACTTATCCCTGTCCTAGAGTGGCAGCGGTTAGGTGAGCCTGGACTTTTCCAGGTTGGGGAAGAAGTCAGGGGGGCCTTTGTTCCAAGCACTCCTTTCAGCTCAGCCTAAGAAAGTGCATTTTCTAAATGACCCTGCCGTTTTTTTGTATCCTGGACATGAGCTAGATACCTGCTTCACAGATTCTCTGCATGCGTTTCACAACCTTGCCTGGTAGGTATTCTAATCTCCATTTTACAAAGGAGGAAACTAGGACTGAGAGAGGAAGTGGTGTTTCTAAGAAGTTGACCCTGTATAAAAGATAGTTTTAGGATCCCAACTCAAGTCTGTCTTGCTCCAAAGCCCCATGCCAGGAACACTGTTCCCCATCCATCCCCAGGCCCAAATGGTGGAGATGCTGCTGCACTATTACTGCTACAAATGCTAGTGATGATAATAGAAGCAACAAATACTTTGTAACAGATCACATTTTGCAAAGATGAGTAACTAATTAAACATTACACAGAAGGCCCTGGTCAGAGCTGTTAGGGACTGATGGGAGGTGTCTGCTCCCTGCAAGCTATCCCATCTCACACCCAGCCTTGATTTAAATCTGAAGAGTGGCCTGGGTAACATAGTGAGACCTTGTCTCTACAAAAAATAAAAAGTTAGCCAGGCGTGGTGACGCATGCCTATAGTCCCAGGTACTGGGAAGACTGAGACAGGAGGCTGAGCCCAGGAGATTGAGGCTATAGTGAGCTATAATTGTGCCACTGCACTCTGGCCTGGGTGACAATAAGACCCTGTCTCTATAAAATAAAATAAAATCTAAGGAGTTTGTTCAGGGGGGTTTATGAGCCATGCTGTGAAACATATGAGTATAGACATCTGTATTGATATCTATTTCTAAACAGGCATACCTCAGAGATATTGTGGGTTTGGTTCCAGACCACACCAATAAAGTGACTATCACAATAAACTGACTCACACAAATTTTTCAGTTCCCCAGTGCATATAAAAGTTATGCTTATAAGGCCGGGCGCAGTGGCTCACGCCTGTAATCCCAGCACTTTTGGAGGCCAAGGCAGGCGGATCACGAGGTCAGGAGATCAAGACCATCCTAGCTAATACGGTGAAACCCTGTCTCTACTAAAAATACAAAAAAAAATTAGCCGGGTGTGGTGGTGGGCACCTGTAGTCCCAGCTACTTGGGAGGCGGAGGCAGGAGAATGATGTGAACCCGGGAGGTGGAGCTTGCAGTGAGCCGAGATTGTGCCATTGCACTCCAGCCTGGGCGACAGAGCAGGACTCTGTCTCAAAAAAACCCAAAAAAACAAACAAAAAAAACAAATTATGCTTATAATATATTGTAGTCTGTTTATGTAATGGCATTATGTCTAAAAAACTGTATATACTTTAATTTAATTATTTATTTTCTCAGCCTGGTTCAAGGGGGAATCTTAATTTTAAAAGTCTTTATTGCTAAAAAATGCTAATGATCAGGCTGAGCACGGTGGCTCACACCTGTAATCCCAGCACTTTGGGAGGCTGAGGTGGGTGGATCATCTGAAGTCAGGAGTTCAAGACCAGCCTGGCCAACATGGCAAAACTGCATCTCTACCAAAAATACAAAAATTGGCCGGGCGTGGTGGCATGCCCCTGTGATCCCAGCTACTTGGGAGGCTGAAGCACAAGAATCGCTCGAACCCAGGAGGCAGAGGTTGCAGTGAGCTGAGATTGAACCACTACAGTCCAGGCTGGGCAACAGAGCGAGACTCCCTCTCAAAAAAAAAAAAAAAGAAAAATGCTAACAATCATCTGAACCTTCAGCGAGTCATAATCTTTTTGCTGGTGAAGAGTCTTTCCTCCATGCAGATGGCTGCTGACTGATCAGGGTGGTGGCTGCTAAAGGCTGGAGTGGCTGTGGTAATTTCATACAATAAGACAACAGTGAAGTTTGCTGCATTGATTGGTTTGTCCTTTCATGAAAGATTTCTCTGTAGCATCCAATGCTGTTTGATAGCATTTTACCCACCGTAGAACTTTGTTCACAATTGAAGTCAATTCTCTCAAACCCTGCTGCTGCTTTATCAACTAGGTTCATATAATCATCTAAATCCTTTGCTGACATTTCAACAGTGTTCACAGCATCTTTACCAGGAGTATATTCCATCTCAAGAAACCACTTCCTTTGCCCATTCATAAGAAGCAACTCCTTATCTGTTCAAGTTTGATCATGAGATTACAGCAATTCAGGCACATCCTCAGGATCCACTTCTAATTCCAGTTCTCTTGCTATTTCCACCCCATCTGCAGTTACTTCTTCCACTAGTATTTTGAACCCTTCCAGGAATCATGAGTATTCTTAATGGCATCTAGAATAGTGAATCATTTCCAGAATGTTTTCAATGTATTTTTCCCAGATCCTTCAAAGGAATCACTGTTTATGGCATCTACAGCCTTACAAAGTGTATTTCCTAAATAATAAGACTTGCAAGTCAAAATCACCCCTTGATCCACGGACTGCAGAACAGATATTGTATTAGCAGGCATGAAAACAACATTCGTCTCCTTGTACATCTCCATCAGAGCTCTTGGGTGACCAGGTGCATTGTCAATGAGCAGTAATATTTTGAAAAGAATCTTTTTTTTCTGAGCAGTAGGTCTCAACAGTGGGCTTAAAATATTCAGTAAACCATGCCGTAAATAGATGTGCCATCCAGGCTTTGTTGTTCCATTTATAGAGCACTGGCAGAGTAGATTTAGCATGATTCTAAAGGTCCCTAGGATTTTCAGAATGGCAAATGGGCATTGGCTTCAACTTGAAGTCATCAGTTCCATCAGTCTTTAAGAGAGTCAGCCATTCTTTTGAAGCTTTGAAACCAGACATCTACTTTTCCTCTCTAACTAGAAAACTCCTAGATGGCATCTTCTTCCAAGAGAAGGCTGTTTCATCTATATTGAAAATCTACTGTTTAGTGTAACCATCTTCGTCAGTTATCTTGGCTGGATCTTCTCAGTAACTTGCGGCAGCTTCTACCTCAGCACTTGCTGCTTTACCTTTATGTTATAGAGACGCTTTCTTTCCTTAAACCTCATGAACCAACCTCTGCTGGCTTCCAACTTTGCTGCAGCTTCCTCACCTCTCTTCAGCCTTCATAGAATTGAAGCGAGTTAGGGCCTTGCTCTGGATTAGGCTTTGGTTTAAGTGAATGTTGTGGCTGGTTCGATCTTCTATCCAGACCATTCAAACATTCTCCATATTAGCAGAAAAGCTATTTTGCTTTCTTAACATTTATATGTTCACTCGAGCAGCACTTTTAATTTCCTTCAAGAACTTTTCCTTTGCATTCACACTTTTTAACTGTTTGGTACAAGAGGCCTGGCTTTTGGCCTGTCTCAGCTTTCAACATGCCTTCCTCACTAAGCTTCATCATTTCTAGCTTTTGATTTATTAGTATTATTGTATTATTATGTTACATTATTATTGTTATTAATAAATCCTTTTTCTTCATGCAATTCGCTTTTGATTTAAATTGAGAGATGCGAGACTCTTCCTTTCATTTAAATACTTAGAGGCCACTGTGGGTTATTAATTGGCCTAATGTTAATATTGTTGTGTCTCCGCGAATAGAGAGGCCTGAGAGGGAGAGAGATGGGGAAATGGCCAGTTGGTGGAGCAGTCAGAACACACACAACATTTATCAATGCATCACTGTCATATATGAATGCAGTAAATGGTGCCCCAAAACAATTATAATAGTAACATCAAAGATCACTGATCACAGATCACCAAAACAGATATAGTAATAATGACTAAGTTTGAAATATTGTGAGA
The DNA here is from genome assembly GCF_047675955.1 of Chlorocebus sabaeus. Classification (NCBI taxonomy): domain Eukaryota; kingdom Metazoa; phylum Chordata; class Mammalia; order Primates; family Cercopithecidae; genus Chlorocebus; species Chlorocebus sabaeus. The sequence continues at coordinate 69,077,078 of NC_132918.1, forward strand.
ATTACCAAAATGCGACATGAAGACATGAAGTGAGCACATGCTGTTGGAAAAATGGTGCCTAAAGTCTTGCTCAATGTAGGGTTGCCGCAGACCTTCCATTTTGTAAAAAACAAAACAAACAACAATATCTGCAAAGCACAATGAAGTGAGAAGCACAATAAAACAAAGTGTGCCTGTATGTAATCACCAATCTCTCATGTAACGGGTTATAGATCTATCTCCTATCCTCCTATACTGTGACAATGTGACTAACACCTGTCCCCTGAAAGGTAAAGCCCATTTTCCCTCTGATATGGTTTGGCTCTGTGTCCCCACCCAAATCTCGTGTCGAATTGTAATCTCCAGTGTCGGGCAAAGGGCCTGATGCAAGATGATTGTATCATGGGGGTGGATTTCCCCCTTGCTGTTTTCATGTTAGTGAGTTCTCGCAAGATCTTGTTTAAAAATGTGTAGCACTTCCCCCTTCTCCTTCTGTCCTGTTCCACCATGGTAAGATGTTCCTGCTTCCCCTTTGCCTTCTGCCATGATTTTAAAAAGTTTCCCGAGGCTTCTCCAGCCATGCTTCCTGTACAGCCTGTGGAACTCTGAGTCGATTAAACCTCTTTTCTTCATAAATTACCCAGTCTCAGATAGTTCTTTATAGCAGTGTGAGAACGGACTAATACACCCTCCTCTTGAAACTGTGTGTCTTATAACTGCTCCAGGAAATAGAATATGGTTGTAGTGTTGCTGTGTAGCTCTTGAGGTTAGATCATAAAGGACTCAGGTCTCTCGCATGCTGCACTCATCCTCAGTGTTCAACCCAGGGCGCATCTGCTTCCAGGCTCACTCACATGAGTCAGGACCTTGCTGTTGGCTGCGGACGTCAGTTCCTTGACACGTGGGCCTCTCCATAGGACTACTCACAGCATGGAGAGGCTTGCTTTTCCCACTACAGAGAGAGAGAGAGAGAGAGAAGCTGCAGTCTTAACAAACTAATCTCAGAAGTGACATTCATCACTTTGGCCATGGTCTACTTGTTAGAAGCCAGGTCACCAGGTCCAGCCTGGGTGAAATTACACAAGGGAAGAAATTACACAGGATATGAACACCAGGAGCAAGAAGCCTGGGGCCATTTTAGCAGCTTCCTGCCTGCACCACAGCTTCCTTTTTTATTTTTATTTTTTTTCTTTTAGAAACTGGGTGTGGCTCTGTCACCCAGGCTGGAGTGCAGTGGCACAATCATAGCTCATTGCAGGTTCGAACTTCTGGACTCAAGCAATCCTCCCACCTCAGCCTCCTGCATAGCTGAGACTTCAGGTATGAGCCACTGAGCCCAGGCTACAGCTTCCTTTATTGATCCTTTCAGCTGGGCATTGCTGTGCCCATTGTACAGATGCAGACACTTAGGCACACAGGGCTAAGCCCTTAGATGGGATTCACATGGTAAACAGTCAGTGGAACATATTTTAGTATCAATGTTCTGGCTGCTTTGCCTCCTCAGGAACTTCAATACCAGGAATGATGGGCTACAGAGAACACGGGTTCCATTCATGTATTTAAAACTCTCAGTAACTTTTCTAAACTTACTTATTTAGCTAAAAGACTGCAGGTTTGTATAGTCCTAAGCCTTCCCCTCCTCTCTATGTTGAGGCTGCCAGACCATGAAAAACACTGATAGAATTTCTGGGCCCTTCTCCACCCTGGCTGCACCTGTGGAGATTTGAAAAGTACTGTTGCCCAGACCATACCCCAAATCTATAATATCAGAATTTCTGGAGCTGGGACCCAGGCACCGAGATTTTCTTTAAAAAAAGAAAAAGTTTCCTCAAGTGTTTTGTTGTCTTATTAAAAAAAACAAACTTAAAAAATGTAAATAACTTGACATTTCCCTCAAATGTCTTTTTGTCCTATGAAAAAAAACTAAAATAAAAAAATAAAAATAACTTTTTTTAAAGGCTCCCAAAATGATTCCAATGTGCATTCAATGTGACAGCATCACCAAAGATCTCAGTAAAATGTAGCGTCAGAATGATGGGGCAGGTCTGGGCTGGGGTCTAGAATCTAAACTTCTAACAAGTTCCCCATTGATGCCAGGGCTATGGGTCTGCAGACCACATTTTGAGGATCATCGTTTTAGGGCAGTGGTTTGCAATCTTGGCTACACATTGGAATCAGCGTGAAAGCCTAAGAAATGCTGATGTCTGAAGTGCAGTCCTAGAAGTCTGTATTCCATTGGTGTGGGTTGAGGCCTCAGCATCAGGAGGCCCTCAGGTAATTCCAGCATGCAGCCAAGGCCGTGAACTGCTGCTCTGACTGCCGACTGAGGTCTCCCATCACCGCTTCCCTAAGTCTAGCCCCTGCCACCCCCACACCTAGCCTCCACTAATAAACTGTGTCTTCTCCCACCCCCTTTCCTCCCTGATGCTCTTCCCCACATACGCAGCTGTCTTTAGTGTGGTTTAACAGCAGCAAGGTAGGCCCCCAGGTCCCCTGACATCTTTCTCCAGGTGCAGAGAATTCCACCATGAGCAATTCATCTCTGTGTGTTGAGCATCACTCTCTCCTTGGGGGCCTGTTAAGAATGTAACATTCCCAAGAAGGGTAGCACATTACATCACTAACAAATCACAAAATGCTCCTACCTGGCTTCCCTGTTCTCTATCATCCAATCTCCAAAATGTAGCCAGAAGGCTCTTTCTAAAATGCAAAATCAAATTACACCCTTGCTTAAACTCTCCAGTAGTTCCCACAGTAGTTCCCATTGCTTTTTTATTTTATTTTTTATTTTTGAGACAGAGTCTCACTCTGTCACCCAGGCTGGAGTGCAGTGGCACAATCTTGGCTTACTGCAACCTCCTCCTCCCAGGTTCAAGGGATTCTCCTGTCTTAGCCTCTCAGATAGCTGGGATTACAGGTGTGCACCACCATGTTCGGTTAATTTTTGTATTTTTAATGTATTTTAAATTTTGTATTTTCACCATGTCGGCCAGGCTGGTCTTAAACTCCTGACGTCAAGTCTGCCTGCCTCAGCCTCCCAAAGTGCTGGGATGAGAGGTGAGAGCCATTACGCCCAGCCCCCATTGCTTCCTTGAGGGCACTCCAGCCCATCTCTCCCCTCTGCAGCCACCTGTTACCTTTACCACTTTAGCCACCTGTTACCTTTACCAGCCACATTCCAGTCACTGGGTCCTATGCAGTTCCAGAACCTGCCCTGCTCCCCTGCCTTTGCTCTTGCTCCTGCCTCTGCTTCTGAGGCCAACTCCTCTGGCAAGACTCGGCAAAACTGGCCTTCCTGGGGAGCTTGCTTGATCCTCATCCCCCAAACCCAGTAGTGAGATGAGGAGAACATCCTCAGATGGCAGGCCCAGGACCCTACTAACCTGCCCCTCTGTGTCCACAGTGCCTAGCCCTGCACTCACACAGTGCTTGGGAAGGGAGGCAGGGAGGGAAGAAGCAAGCTGGGCACTTAAGTGGAGAAGAGGGAAAATTACGAAAGGAAGATAAAGAGAAGAAAAAGGGGAACGAGATGCCTACCGGCAGACATCCTGCTTCGGCACTTTATTGGGTGATTTCATCCTGGGCCTTCAGGATGACAATTTCTTCTTTGCAAAGCATCCTATAACTGACAGTGCTCTGGCCTAGGCTCCAGGTTCTTGAAGGGCCCCTTGAAAATGAAAAGATGATGCAGCAAACTTTCTTGCCAAACACATCCTCTCTGTTGGATAACTCTCAGAAAACCCCAGTCGGCCAGCCACGGTGGCTCATGCCCACAATCTCAGCACTCTGGGAGGCTGAGGTGGGAAGATCACTTGAGGCCAGGAGTTCAAGACCAGCCTGGGCAACATAGTGAGACTTCAGCTCTACAAAAATTTTAACAATTAGCCGGGCACAGTGAGGCACACCTGTAATCCTATCCACTTGAGAGGCTGGAGAGGATTCCTTGAGCCCAGGAATTCAAGTCTGCAGTGAACCATGATCACACCACTGCCCTCCAGCCTGGGTGACAGAGTGAGACCCTGTCTCTATATACATACATACATAAAATAAAAGACCCCAGTCCTAATTCAAAAATAATGACTCAGGAAATAAAAATGTGCACACCCTTAAGATTATTGACCCCTGAACTTTAGGGGCTGCACCTCTAGAAGGCTGCTGCTCTGCCAGCTTGGAGTTGGATCCCAAAGGAAGATGAAGTTAATGTTATTTCCATCGTGACCTTTCTTCTCTCCTTCTCTCCATTCTCCCTTTTCTCTCTCCTCGTACGTTCCACCCATTCTCTCTCCGCAGTGCTGGTTTCTTTTCAATGTTTCTTGGTATAGTTTGATTAAATTAGAGCCTTAGGCTTGTTTTGCACATGACATGTCCAGCTTTGAAAATCCCAGCCTGGAACATACCCTGTCCTGCCTAGGTCAGCCGCCCTTGGTCTGGTTTTCTGCAAAGCTACCCGTGATGGATGAGAGGGGCATTCTTGCCACTCACTAGCACACTGAGTGTGGGGGCTGTTCCCAGCGAGCCTGTTGTAATGCAAGTGAATGAGAGTGACATTGAATCCCCTCTAACATAGAACAAAAGCCAGTCATTTGATAATTATGATTTTTTGACTGTCCTTAGTAATAAACAACTAGTTACTTTCCTATAAAATGAATTGAGGTAGGCCAGGTGCAGTGGCTCATGCCTGTAATCTCAGCACTTTGGGAGGCCGAGGCTAGCAGATCACTTGTGGTCAGGAGTTCAAGACTAGCCTGGCCAACATGGTGAAACCTCGTCTCTACTAAAAATACAAAAATTAGCTGGGCATGGTGGTGCATGCTTGTAATCCCAGCTATTGGGAGGCTGAGGCAGGAGGATAGCTTGAACCTGGGAGGCAGAAGTTGCAGTGAGCTGAGCTGAGATTGCACCACTGCACTCCAGCCTGGGTGACAGAGCAAGACTCCATCTCTGGAAAAAAAGAAGAAGAGGAAGAAGAAGAAGAAGAAGAAGAAGAAGAAGAAGAAGAAGAAGAAGAAGAAGAAGCAGCAGCAGCAGCAGCAGAAGCAGCAGAAGCAGAATCAAGGCAGGGTGCGGTAGCTCTCACCAATAATCCCAGTACTTTGGGAGGATCACTTGAGCCCAGGAGTTAGAGACCAGCCTGGGCAACAAAATGAGACCCGTCTCTACCACAAATACAAAAATTAGCTGGACAAGGTGGCATGCACCTGTAGTCCCAGCTACTCCTGAGGCTGAGGTGGGAGAATCACTTGAGCCCAGAAATTCAAGGATGCAATGAGCCATGATCACTCCACTGCCCTCCAGACTGGGTTCCAGAGTGAGACTCTGTCTCAAAAATCAAAAAAAGAAAACAAAAAAGAATCACAATGTATTACATGTATTCTAAACCAGAGACCTCAAATATGCATGTAAAACACCTTTGAAAATATTAACATAATTAATGTTATGCTTCCTTTCACGAAGATGTTTAGGGACTTACTAGGGATTGACATGACTTTTTTTTTTGAGATGGCGTTTTGCCCTTGCCCCGGCTGGAGCACAGTGGCACGATCTTGTCTCACTGCAACCTTCACCTCCCGGGTTCAAGTGATTCTCCTGCCTCAGCCTCCTGAGTAGCTGGGATTACAGGCACCTGCCACCACGCCCAGCTAATTCTATATTTTTAGTAGGGACGGGCTTTCACCATGATGGTCAGGCTGGTCTTGAACTTCTGATCTTAGGTGATCCACCCGCGTTGGCCTCCCAAAGTGCTGGGATTACAGGCGTGAACCACCGCGCCTGGCCAATATAACTTTAAAAATACAGAATTTCTTGAACTTCTATCATAAGTGGAGTAGACGGTGTGATTTCTTGTCATAGAGCACCATGTAAGACATACTGGGTGCTCAGAAATAATAAAAGGTTCATAGATTGAGAGAGTAGAAGATGGGAGTTGCCCAGCTGTCACGCTGCATCGTCATCTGTTGCGTTTCCAGCTCACCTCTGAGCTCCTTGGACTGCAGTATAGTGCCTGACACACAGTAGGAAATAAATGTTTATTGAACTGAATTGCTTGTCTAATGGCTGAGCCAGTAAAGCAGATGTAAAAAGAAATTGCCCCACTCTGAAAACTCCCTTTGGATTTTTGCCAAAACTCTATTTCAGCACATTCTGTTAGGATTAAAGATACATTTACTCACAGGAAAAAATAAAATTGGAAGTCACTCTCTCTTTTTTCTCATCGTGTTAAAAAAATCTTTTGAAATCATCCTCTGCCATTTCTTATCCATCAGCATTACATTAATAAGATATGTTGCTGTGAAGATGCCTCCTTTAGACACATCAAATGGATTAATGTTGGCACTTTATCAGGTACAATTTCTGTTTCTATAAAACATCTTTAGACACATAAAAACTACTTAAATGAGAAAGAGAAAACCCTTCCCTTTTCCCATCATTCAGTCGACTCTGTGGGAAAAACTGACATTTCTAGAGGCTGCGGTTCTGTTCCCTCCTGTAGGAGCCATTGCGCTGTGAAAAGCCAGCTTCTTGCTGTGAATCCCTCTCTCGTCAAGGGCTCTAACAGCCTGGGGAGCCGGGCCGGCTGATTAACAGGGCTTTAGCCAGCAGGCACCAGGTGGAAAGAAGAGAGGAAGGTAACAAAGGAGTGGCATGGAGCTGAGCAGGATTCATGCCTTGCAAATTGCTTGGAAAATCTTTCTAGTTCCTATCCTTGGAGGAAAAATAGTGCAGAAGCTAACCTGGGGTCATCCCAGTGGACACCTAGAAATGCAATCCAGCACACCTGTGTAAACCATTATTTCCTGGCACACTCCCCACCGTTTTATTAATTCGTAGCCTCGGATGCACAAGGAATAACTAGGCTAGTGGTTCTCAAACTGTGGTCCCTGGACCAGCAGCATCACCACAACCTAGAAACTTGCTAGTTTTTTTTTAACTGAGTGGCTGCTACGCACAGAAGCCATCATATATCTGTCACATGCCTTGTTTCTTTAATTATCAAAATAATCCTTTCAAATAGATATTAGACCATCCTTAACGACTGAACTGTGCCCCGCCCCCGTAAGTTGAAACTCTAACCCCCAGAACCTTAGACTGTAACTGTATTCAGAGCCGAGGTCTTTAAAAGGGTGATTATTTAAAATGAGGCCATTAGGGTGGGCCCTAATCCAATCTGACTGGTGTCCTTATAAGAAGAGGAAATTTGGACACGCAGAGAGACACCAGGGATGTGTGTTCACAGAGAAAAGGCCATATGAGGACACAGAGGAAAGGTGGCCATCTGCAAGGCAAGAAGAGAGACCTCAGAAGAAACCAGCACCCTGATCTTGGAATTCCAGCCTCCAGACTGTGAGATGTAAATTTCTGGCTGGGCACGGTGGCTCACGCCTATAATCCCAGCACTTTGGAAGGCCGAGGCAGGCGCATCACCTGAGGTCAGGAGTTCGAGACTAGCCTGACCAACACGGAGAAACCCCGTCTCTACTAAAAGCTGAGGCTGGAGAATCGCTTGAACCCGGGAGGCAGAGGTCGTGGTGAGCTGAGATGGCACCATTGCACTCCAGTCTGGGCAACAAGAGTGAAACTCCATCTCAAAAAATAAATAAATAATAAATAAATAAATTTCTGTTGTCTAAGCCACCTAGTCTGGAATTTTGTTATGACAGCCTCAGCAAGCTAATATAATGGGCAATAAAGTGTTTCTCTGGAGAACCCCGATCCAACCATTTTTTACAATCCAGACAATCAAGATAGCTATACCTAACTCTTACCCAATACTCGCTGTTAGGTACTTTGCAAGTGCATGTCATTTAGTTGCCATATAGGTCCCATTAAAAGCCTCATTTGGCAGATGAGGCACTGAGGCTTAGAGAGAGGAGAAATGATTTGCCCAGTTCAGCCCAGCCGGCAAATGGTAGAGGAGGGTTTTGAAAGCAAGCAGCTAGAGCCCAAGGATTGTGTATGAACCACGATTCTCCACTGCCTCCCCTGCTGGCACACCTGCATGAAGACTTCAAGTTCATTGTGCAGTGCTCTGCAGCAATTCACAGGCATCCGTGTCACTCTCATCCCACTTTTACAGATAAGAAAATTGAGGCTTAGTAAAAATGGAGGAAATGGCCTGAGGTCACCCAGCTTGCAAGTGACAGAGCAGAGAATTAAGCCAGGGCCCTTTCCTTTCACCGAACAGACTTCTACCAGGAAGTCTTATTTGTTTCCAGGTGCATTTGTGTTTTCATAGGACATTCCTGAAAGCCTTCAGGAGAGTACATCTTTGAGGGAAGAATTTAACAAGAAGCAGGAGAATGTCATTAATAATATAATAATTATTATTGTAATATGTCACACGTCTCCTGTGAGCTCAGCATTGTGCTAGGGACCGGATCCTCTCACACATTTTGTGTCTTAGACACAAAATGCCGTGGCATCTACAGTCTCTGCAGCCATAAAAAGGGGCAGTTAGCCAAATAAAGGAGTCAGGTTGCCAGAGAAATCCTGACTCCCCAACTCACGAGCTGGAAGACCTTGGACAATTTACAGAACCGCCACATGCCTCAGTTTCCTCATCTGTAAAATGGGAGTGATTATGATAATAACAGCTTCTGTCTCCTAGGCTTGTGAAGAGCAACCACGTTAATACAGGCAAGGGGCTTAGAATTGCATCAGGCCAGTGGAAAAAGCTTTTGTAAGTATCTCCTGCTATTATTATGAGATGGACTGAAACATGCCTCTGGTCTCTCGTCAAATAAATGTTCAGGGATCTTCATTTCAGCCTCAGGTTGTCAAGAACTGTTCCAACAACTAAGGATGAGCTCTATGCAAGTCCGTGTAAGTTCATTTCTGAGTACAATGGGGAAGAAAAATGGGGAGAGGATGGTTTTACAATGTGCATGATGTGTCCACGATTATCGCTTGCCAAACCCAGCCTTGACAATTATTAATAGTAAATAGTATTCTATCTATTAAACCACCAATATCCCCCAATTTTCCCTGTCACTTTTCTGCCAAGCCCCTGTCAAAATGCTCAGTCTCATTAATAAAAATCATAATGATAACAACATAAGTTGCCCAGTATATGTTAAAACCATAAGCCAACAGTAACAGCAGAACAATCTGAAGCTTTATTTTGCAGCATCATGTTTGTTAGTGATGTTGTTATTGACAATAACGGAAGAGCAGGTCTGTACTCTCAGTGAAGGGATAAGGGCAGGAAGAGAAATTTCAGAGAAACATTTTGGACACGCACAAAGGCCCACATCCAGCGGTACTCATTACTTATTTCAGCACCAGCAGTAACCTCAATGTCCATCAAAAAAAGACTGAGTGAATACAACTATGGGACAACCGTGTGGTGGAATGAGGTGCAGTAGTAGAAAAGAATGAGATGTATGTAGTCATACTGATACAGAACTCTCTGAGATAAGTGATACATAAAAAGGCAAAACACACTTCAAATGGGTGAATTGTACAGTATGTGAATTAGCTCAATAAAGCTGTTATTTTGTTTTTAAAGAAAGTCACAGAAGTGTGTGGTGTGCTACCATTTGTCATTTTAAAAGTGCCTATATGTAGGTACCAATGTCTGTATTGACTATCTGGGTGGATAAGCAAGAAACTGAAACCTTCTCTGAGAGGGGAATGACAGTTAAGAGTAGGAGGGAGAGTTTATTTTTACTGTAATCCATGTGCAATTATGATTTTTTTTTTGAAATCATGTTAAAGTATTTCCCACTCAATCGAGATAGTCATTCTGCGACAAAGAGAAAAGGAAAGGAGGAATAAATGTGTGTTGAATGATACAGAGTGCTGGGCACTGTTCTAAATCATGCAATCATGTATGCCCACAAGATACGTACTATTGGTTATTATTATTCCCATTTTACAGAGGGGCAAAGTAGCTTCCCTGCACCAGGTCTCACAAGTGGGAGGTTCAGCCAGTGAAATCTGCTGAAATTCACCAGCTGCTTCTCCACCTTCTTTGGATTTCTGGAATCTTACAATTTGAGACTCCCCAAAGAAGGGTCCTCAAGATAAAGCAAGCTAAAGTGTTTAAAAAGGTAAAAACATCTCACAAGTAATTATCTTTTTTGTATTTATTTATTTTGGAGATAGAGTCTTACTCTGTCACCCAGGCTAGAGTGCAGTGGTGTGATTTCAGCTCACTGCAACCTCGGCCTTCCGGATTCAAGTGATTCCCCTGCCTCAGCCTCCTGAGTAGTTGGAATTACAGGCATGCACCACTACGCCCGGCTAATTTTTTTGTATTTTTAGTAGAGACAGAATTTCACCATGTTGGTCAGGTTGGTCTTGAACCCCTGACCTCAAGCGATCCGCCTGCCTTGGCCTCCCGAAGTGCTGGAATTATAGTCATGAGCCACCGCACCCGGCCTTAATTTTTTAATTTCTAATTTTGTGGATACATAGTAGGTGTATATATTTATGGGGTACATGAGATGTTTTGATAGAGGCATACGATATGAAATAAACACATCATGAAGAATGGATATCCATCCCCTCAAGCATTTATCCATTGAATTGCAAACAATCCAATCACAAGTAACTCTAAAACCCCCGCTGAAAGGTGACCTGCTATATCTGCTAAGTTTGCTTAGGAAGCCACACTCCTGGACCCTGGAGGGCTGTCTGGGCAGCTTCCTCACAGCCATGAATCCATCTGGGCCTCCCCTAAGCCTCTGTGAACAATGGATGGGGGGGTGCCCAGACTGTTGAGAGGAATCTTCTTGCCAGGACCACAAAGAAGGTTTGCTTGAAAATGTACCGTAGCATCACATCATTCACCTGTCCTCCCCTGGGGCCATAAACAGGTGTTTAATTACAAGGTAGGGGGAAGACTTTAGAACCAGGGGTCAGCCATTCCATTGTTTGCGGAACTTCGTTACCAGAGAGCCACTAGATTGCACTGAAGATTGGCTGCACACCTGGCAATCTGTGTTTCTCTGCTTGAGTTGAGTTGCTACACTGTTGAGAAGGAAACTTTTCTCTTGAAAAGGAGAAAATGCCAAGGGGGATCGCTGGCAGTGATTCTGAGAAAGTCTAGTTTATCACTCAGCAGCAATGTTTAGCCAGTTCTGACGGAGAAACGTGTACTGGGCTGGGATCATGGAGTCTTAGCCTAATTTCTAGAACTGACATTCCTGGAGGACCTACTATGTGCCAGGTACTTTATACATGATGTCATTGAGTCCTCAGCCCTGTAAGGAAGTGTTAAGGAAGTTGCTGCTTTCATCAAGCAGGCCACCCAGAAGCTTCCAGGTTGATTCCAGACAGAGAGGGGCACCTCCACCAAAATTCCTGACTCCTGACTCACTGTTGTCACTGGCATCCCAACGTCTTTAGAAGTGGGGGTCCTCGGATCCTCAGCCTTCCTCTTACTCCTCTGTAGCTGAGACAAGCCTAGAATGTTCAAATAAGAGGGACTCAGTCAAGGGATGCAAAAAGAAAATAGAATTACATGAACCTAGAAACTGCGGCTCACAGGGTGCAGCCTATTTGCTGGAACTCATAGTCACTTCTATAGAAAAAGATGGCACCTACTGTTTTCCCTTCTGTTCCCTCTTGGGTCCCCATTTGTTCATTCATTCATGCACTCACTTGTTCAAATGATGTTTATTAAGGAGCTACTATGTGCCAGATAATGAAAATACAGCTTTGAACCAGACAGATAAGTCCCTTCCCTCCTAGAACTTTCATTCAAGTGGGAAGACAGATAAACAGATGTATAAATACATATATAAAATAATCTCTGATGGGGACAGGTAGTATTGGGAAAATAAAATAAGGTGATGTGGTAGAAAGGAATCTTTGAAAGTCTTTACCAGCCAGCCATTTAAAAGCAATGTTCTCACAATTATACACACACACGTATATATGTGCACATGTACACACACACATATATAAGTGCACATACACACATATAGTCATCCCTCAGTATATTCAGGAAATCAGCTCCAGGGCTCCCACATACACCAAAATCAAACAGTCAGCCCTCCTTATAAGCAGGTTTCACATCCCTCAAATGCTGTTATTTTGGTCTGTTTAGTTGAGACAAATCCATATATAAGTGGACCCATGCAGTTGAAACCCATATTGTTCAAGGGTCAACTGTACATGTATACATATATACACATGCACGTGTATGTATACATGCATGCGTATGTATGTAATTGTTTCTATTTTATAGATAAGGAAATGGAGGCTCAGATAGGCTAAGTGACTTGGTTAAAATCACAGTGGCAAAATTCCCTCAAGTTTCTTTAGAGTCGCAGATTTTCTCACTGTATTCTGGTGCCTGGATTGTCTTGTTACGGGTATGCTCGGACCCCTCCAGCTCTGTGAAATGCAACAAGCTGGATTAGCCTATGGCATCCCCCTCACCTAGGCACAGTGGCATAGAGCCTCTTGATGGTGACAACAGCTGCTGGGGACTCGTGTCATCTGAAAACCGAAAGGCCTTCAGGGAGACTGAATAAATCAGAGACCTAAAGATAGGGTGGGGATGCTTAGCCAGGGCCTTATGCACAATCCACGTTCAATAACATTTGGTGGTGTTCCTATGTTCCCTGCTCAGAGCCATCTACTTTCACCCCTTCCTCCCTTCTCATGACAAAATAACGGATTGTGCTTTCTTAACCTCAGAGTGGCCCATTGTAGGAAGCACAGTGATGTCCAAATGCAGAAACTCAACCCAACCCAACCTATCAGACTCTCTCTCCCAGGAATCTGAAACACGAGTGGGGGTCCCCCAGATTTCTCAAGTGCCTGGAATTGTGAATGAAGGTCTGGAATCTCCTACCATATTTATCATTCCTGTCCTTGCTGAGACAGGAATTTTCTTTAAATTACAAAAGCTACCTGTCTTATAGTTTAAGCAAGCCAAAGGCAGTTTCTGTTGCTTGCAACCAAAAGAGTACCAAAGAAAGCTATAGTGTAGTGGTCAGGCAAGCAGACAAAAAAAAGAAAAAAACACACACACACACACATAATCACAAAATGTGATAAGGTACCATGACAAAAAAAAAGAACAAGGAATTTGGAAAGACTAATAAGGGAGGCCAGTTTTAGACTGAGTGGTCAGGGAAAAGAGTTTAGGGGGATTATATTTAAATTGGAACCTTAAAGATAAGGAGTCAGTCATTGTAAGAGTAGGGGAAAGGCTACTGAGGCAAACAGAAAGCATGGAAAAATACCTTGGAGCCAGGAAGAGCTGGCTCATTCCAGAGACGAAGAAAATGAGTGGGGCTGGAGTCCGTGGAGAGAAAGTTCATTTCTGAGTGGATCCAGTGCAGTTTTCCTCCTCTTGGTTGAAGTGGTGAATGTCTATGGTTTTTGTTCTTCAAAAGCGGGCAAAATACATCTTAGCATTTAGCTGTACCATGGTGAGTGTGTGTTGCACAATAACATGGAATCTCAGGTGGGAATGGGCAAGTTTCTTTTCTTTTTTCTTTTTTTCTTTTTTTTTTTTTTTGAGATGGAGTTTCACTCTTGTTGCCCAGGCTGGAGTGCAGTGGCGCCATTTCGGCTCACACAACCTCCGCCTCCTAGGCTCAAGTGATTCTCCTGCCTCAGCCTCCTGAGTAGCTGGGATTACAGGCATGTGCCGCCACGCCCGGCTAATTTTGTATTTTTAGTAGAGATGGGGTTTCTCCATGTTAGTCATGCTGGTCTCCAACTCCCGACCTCAGGTGATCCGCCCGCCCGGCCTCCCAAAGTGCTGGGATTATAAGCATGAGCCACCATGCCCAGCCTTCTTTCCTTTTCTTTTTTCTTTTTTATAAGATAGGGTCTTGCTCTGCTGCCCAGGATGGAGTGCAGTGGCATGATCACAGCTTACTACAGCCTTGAATTCCTGGGCTCAAGTGATCCTCCCACCTTAGCCTCCCAAGTAGCCAGGACCAACAGGCAAGTGATACCACCACACCTGGCTAATTTCTGTTTTGTAGAGATGAGGTCTACATCTCTAGAGGCTATTGCCCAGTGGCTGTTGCCTGGGCTCAAGTGATCCTCTTGCCTTGGCTTCCCACAGTGCTGGGATTACAGGTGTGAACCACTGTGCCTGGCCAAGTTATTTTTCCATATCACATGATTTTAGCACCTGCTTACAGGAACCTCTGGTAGACTAAGAACTTAATTTCTTCAGGATTAACTTGGATAAATCGGATAATAAAAAAATGTGTCCTGGGCTTTGGTAGATTCTCAACAGCCTGGGCACGTAGCAGTGCGTGTAGTAGGTGGTGGAGGCAGATGGGAATGTGTAGAGGCAGGATGCTGGAGAGGACTCTTTCCTACCTGCACCCTCCCTGCCCACTCCTGGTCAGTTCAATACCTAGGGATGTAGATTAGTTATCTGTTGCTGTGTAGCAAATGACCACACATGTAGCAGCTTAAGCAACACCCACTTACTAGTTTACAGGTCTGTAGGTTAGGTAGAAGTTGGGCACAGTGAGGCTGGGATCCTACTGAAGGCATCACAAGGCTAGAATCCAGGTATTGGCTGACATGTTTCTCACCTGGGCCTCATGATCCTCTTCCAGGCTCACTGGTTGTTAGCAGAATCCATTTCTTTATGGCTATAGGACCTAGGTTTCCATCCACCTCTCTTCATTGGCAGTTCACAACACGAATGTTTGCTTTTCTCCAGCCAGCTGGAATGTGTCTCACTGTATCCTGTTTGGCTACCAGGTGGAGTAAACTCTCTGCATTTAAAGGGCTCATGTGATTAGGCCACCAGATGATCACCCTATCTTAAAATCAACTGATTAGTAACTATAATTATATCTGCAAAATCCCTTTCCCATATAAAGTAATATAGCCGGCTGGATGCAGTGGCTCATGCCTGTAATCCCAACACTTTGGGAGAACAAGGCAAAAGGACTGCTTGAGGCCAGTAATTCGAGACTAGCCTTAGCAACATAGCAAGACTTCATCTCTACAAAAAATAAAAAGTTCGTCAACTGTGGTGGTGTGCTCCTGTAGTCCTAGCTACTCAGGAGGTAGAGGTGGGAGGATTGCTTGAGCCCAGGAATTTGAGGCTGCAGTGAGCTGTGATCATGCCATTGCATTCCAGCCTGGGTGACAGAGTGAGACCCTGCCTCAAAAAAATAATAAAATAAAATAAAATAAAATAAAATAAATAAAATAGGTTATATAACCAGAAGAGTAATACCCAATACCCAGGGATGGAGGTCATGACCTTCCTTAGGATTCTGCTTGCCACAGACTATCATAGCTGTTTTCCAACTCCCAGAATCTCTACACTGTACACTGACTTCATGGAAGGATCTAGTCTCTTTAAGTATTCAGCTAAAAAGTAACTTCCTTTCCTCCTTACCTCCCCCATACCTATTATTCATTGTATTAATTCCCTTTGGCTGCTGTAACAAATTACCATGACTTAGTAGCTTAAAACACACACACACACACAGAGAAATGTAAGTCTGGACATGGAAGCTCACCTTGATAATCTCGGCACCTTGGGAGGCCAAGGTGGGAGGCCATGAGTTCAAGACCAGCCTGGGCAACACAGCTAGATGCTGTCTCTACACAAAACTTAAAAATAGTAGCTAAGGTGCGGTCGCTCATGCCTGTAATCCCAACATATTGGGAGGCTGGGGTGGGCAGATCACCTGAGGTCAGGAGTTCGAGACCAACCTGACCAACATGGAGAAACCCCATATCTACTAAAAATACAAAATTAGCTGGGCATGGTGGTGCATGCCTGTAATCCCAGCTACTCAGGAGCCTGAGGCAGGAGAATCGCTTGAACCAGGGAGGCGGAGGTTTCAGTGAGCTGAGATCGAGCCATTGCACTCCAGCCTGGGCAACAAGAAGAAAACTCTGTCTCAAAAAACAAACAAACAAACAAACAAAAAACAATTAGCCAGGCATGGTGGCTTGCATCTGTAGTCCCAGCTACTCAGGATGATGAGGTGGGAGGATCTCTTGAGGCCAGGAGTTTGAAACCAGCCTGGGCAACAAAGCAAGAGTCCTCACTCCTGCCTACAAAAAAATTAAAAAACAAAACAAAACAAAAAAACAGAAATGTATTCTCTCACAGTTCTGGAAGCCTGAAGTCTGAAATCAACGTATTGGCAGGGCCACATCCCCTACAGCAACTCTATGGAGGTTCCCTGCCTCTTCCAGCTCCCGGTGTAGACAGGCATTTCTTGGTTTGCGGCTGTATCACTCCAATTTCTGCCTCTGTCTTTACATCACTTTCTCCTTTGTGTAGGTCTCTGCCCAAACTCCCTCTGCTTCTCTGCTATAAAGATACACGTGCTTGCACTAGGGCCCATCTTCATAATCCAAGATAAGCTCCTCTCAAGATCCTTAACTGCATCTTTTGCTGTATGATGTAATATTGTTTGCCATACAAGGTAATATTTACAGGTTCTGGGGATTTGCAGAGGGATGTATCTTTTGGTGGCCAGTTTTTAACCTACCACACCTACCATTCCCCACTCCCATTATCTGGGTACCAGTATCCAGTTGTCAGATGGCAGGTGTCTGTGACATCTTTCCCTGTTGCTCACTCCGGGATGCTGAAGAGGCTGTGTTTCTCTCGTTGCCATAAAAAAGGAATAAAAAATTTATTTGATACCAAATGTGACATCTGTACTTACTTATGCAACTACCCAATCCTTGCAATTCCCAAAGACAAATCACCTCGGGTTCCAAAACTCTCCCCTTTGGGAGAGCTTTGTGAACCTCTTATCTTATCTCCTTCAGACCAGCTTTCAACCTGGAGACCAAATGTCTGCATAGACCATGCAAGGAAGGTCTTCGCCAGGTTCCTGGACACCACAGGGAGACTTGAGGACTAAACCCTTCTGTTTTGAGGGTTGCTTTTTGTTGTTGTTGTTGTTTTTGTTTGTTTGTTTTGAAATGTGAAACCAAAGCTAGCTACAGGTCTCCCCTGCCTTTTTTTTTTTTTTTTTTTTTTTGCATTTGATACTTTTTAATCTAAAATATTCATTGTGGGCCGAGTGCAGTGGCTCGCCCAATCCCAGCACTTTGGGAGGTCGAGGCAGGCAGATCACTTGATGTCAGGAGTTTGAGACCAGCCTGGCCAACATGGTGAAACCCTGTAACTACTGAAAAAAAAAAAGTACAAAAATTAGCTGAAAGTGGTTGTGCATGCCTGTTATTCCAGTGACTCAGGAGGCTGAGGCAGGAGAATCGTTTGAACCCGGGGGGCAGCGGCTCCAGCGAGCCGAGATCACGCCACTGCACTCCAGCCTGGGCGATAGACTGAGACTCCATCTCAAAAAAAAAAAATTAATAGTTAATTAATAATTAATTCAATATTTATTGTGATTTAATTTAAAGTTATTTCTTAAGAATGAAAAAGCCCTAAAATTCAAATGATGCATATAGACTGTTTTTCAACTCATTTCACAATTTGTGATTTGTAAGTACTCTTCAAATATGATAACGTCTAGTTAAATTTGGGATCTGATTATCCATATCTACCACCTGGAAAGTTTCTGTATGAAGAATTCTAAGAATAATGAGAAGAAACGAGTCTACATTGATTAATCACCATGTTCTACAAAAGGCAACAAACTCCCCATGTAGATCTTTGCAAGGAATTCTGGAAAAATATGGGGTATTACATAAAACGAGGGCAGAATAATCTTTAGAAAGAATGTTCCCTCTCAGTTGCAAACGCCTGTTAGTTTACCTGACATGGTATCATTTTCAATGCTCAAGACATATTTATTTTTATGACAGACTTTAAAATATTGTTCGAGAAACATATCATATAAAAAGAGTGTATATAATATATATGTGCAGTTTAAGATTAATAATAAAATGAACATAAAGCATTTTTTAAAAGAAAGTAGCAGTAAGCATAGAAAGGCTTAATATCACTGGGGTATGAAATATTTGACATTCTATTGTGGAAATGCCAACACACAAATTATCCTTGTTCATTTTTTATTGCTGTAGCTCTGTATTTCCTCACATAATGCTGTGCAAACATTTTATCAGAAATGGTAGAGGAAAGAAAACCCACTGTTAACCATACCTGATAAAGTAATTTGGTGGCTGATAAAACAGCCTTTGCAGTTGGATGGTTATGTTGTTTTCTATATTGAACAAGAGGCAAGAGTAACATATTGAGGGTAGTTACAAAGAAGCAAAGTGGAAGTTAAAAAAGCAATATGCCATAATATTTTTACCTCCCTGGTTTCTTCCATTTGAACCCCATCATGAAAATATCCAAGTGGTGGCTGGACGCAATGGCTCATGCCTGTAATCCCGGCACTTCGGGAGGCTGAGGCAGGTGGATCATGAGGTCAGGAGTTCAAGACCAGCCTGGCTAAGATGGTGAAACCCCGTCTCTACTAAAAATACAAAAATTGGTAGGGCGTGGTGGTGGGCGCTTGTAATCCCAGCTACTCAGGAGGCTGAGACAGAGAACTGCTTGATCCCAGGAGGCGGAGGTTGCAGTGAGCCGAGATTGCACCACTGCACTCCAGCCTGGGTGACAGAGCGAGACTCCATCTCAAAAAAGAAAGAAAAGAAAATATCCAAGTGGCATAGCCCATGGATAATCAGAGACTTTCACACAGTCCACCAGGTACTGGGATCTGATAGGTTGGGAGCAGGTGAGACAAAGAGGGAGGCCACAGCTAGGGTCTGGCTCAGATCCTGGTGCCCTTCTGCCTGAAACCCAGGCTGTGTGGGGAAGCAGTTAAGGGGGCAGATGCAGGGTTAGACCACCTGAGCTGGAAGCCTGGCTTTCTGCCACTGATGCTATGTGGATGTGGGACAGTTCTCCTCCTGTGCCTCAGTTTCTTCATCTGTAACAAGAAGAGGATAGTGATACCAGCCTGCCTTTATTGTGAAGATGGAAAGAATCGGCATATGTAAAGTCCTG
Source organism: Chlorocebus sabaeus (assembly GCF_047675955.1). NCBI lineage: Eukaryota > Metazoa > Chordata > Mammalia > Primates > Cercopithecidae > Chlorocebus > Chlorocebus sabaeus. Next base: position 69,095,952 of record NC_132918.1, read on the forward strand.
GAAGAACACTGGGTCACAGTATGTGTGAGTTTGCGGGATTAATACTTACAGGATCCCCAAATCCTTATCATACCTAAAAGACATGGCCTGCCCAGGCCCCGACTTCCTCTCCTCTCTTCTCATTGCACTCCTGTTGGACTGGCCTTCCTTCTTTACCTCGAAGTTGTCAAGTTTGTCCCTGTTCCTCCAACCTGCAATGCTCCTCCAGGGCCCCTCAGGCTTCAGTTCAGTCACCTCCTCTCTCCCCAGCTATCAACCAAACCCTGCCTCCTCCCACCTCCAGCCGCTCAGCAGCACCTCACTCAGTGTTACTTCCTTCATTGCACTTATCACTGTTTGAAGTTATTATATTTATTCATGTACTTATTAACTGTGTGTCTCCCCCGCAGGTGACCAATTTGTCCCAATTTGCCCAAAACTTTTCCAGTTTTAGCTCCCATGTGCTAGGACTCCCTTCAGTTCCAGGCAAACTGGGGCAGTTCTGGTCACTCTACTCGAGTGTAAGTTCTCTGAGGTCAGAGATTTGCCTTATTCACCTCTGTCTCTGGTCCCTAAACAGTACCTAGCATGTAGTAACACCTCAGTACGTATTTGTGGAATAAATGAGTGAATGACTAAGCAGCTAGATAAAAATGGAGACATAACTGAGGAGTCTCACCATAAAACTACCGTCATCCCATTTGTTATAAGTAAGACTTAGTAGTTCTGCTTTGATCATTTGCAACACATCACAATGCAGAAGGAATCCCACCAATGCTTTAACTCTGCAGACTGGCCACCTGCTTCCTGCCCTACTCACTGATGTTTATATTCCTGTCTCCATAGTTACTGAGAGGCCTCAGAGGCCAGCAGCTGTGTTGCATCCCGAGATGAATACGCACAAGTGTCTGGAGACCTGGGGTGATCAAGGCCAGGTGGAAGTTTTGGAGGCTGACACTGCTACACACGTCATTTCCTCGTGGACCAAATGCCCGAGCCAGCTTGTCACAGAATCAAACTTTGCTTGTCGGAACTCTGAGCTCTTCTTCAGCCTGCAGGCTGTAGACACGGAAAGGACTGACAAAGAATTATTCTAAACAAGATCAAGAAAGGTTGGAAGGAACTGCCGTATAGGGAAGAAAACAGAGACTACCAGGTATTTCGAAATAAGTGGGGGAAGAAAGTGCAAAACTAGATTTCTCTTTTCCTATGATGATAAATAAGTGCTACAGCATCTGGCTTTCTTGTTAAGGAAAATATACACATAGAGGTGCAAAGGAAGTCTAGGATTCATCCTATACCTAAGGAAACTATGTGTTAGGATGATCTGGTGAACATATTATAGGCAAGTATCTCTCTTGTGTGACAGTGAAAGTTGTGTTTAATTTTCTCCATTTATTAAGTGGGGATGGTAATTTCTACCCTGACTTACTCATGAAGATGTAACACTGTTATATGATAATCAGCTTGATCCTATGGGTTGAATGAAGCAAACCGCTCCCTCTCAGGGGATGTATTAAGTGGGTCGGGTCATTGCAGTTGAGTGAATAAATCAATTTCAGTTGACAGGTTGGTTTCTCGCTGCTCCAAAAGTTTTTGCAACAAGGGGCATTTACTTTCTCTTTATCCACAGAGAAGCTGGAGCTCAGAGCTATTTGAGGTCTTCTAAAGAAACAACCTAAGAAATTATTATTATAACTTAACATTGATATGCATAAGATTAATCCTTTAAGCCACCAGGGTAAAATATTTTAGATCTGGCCTTATAAAGGAGAGGGGAAGGTGCAAGCATTGAACTGTGCACTATAGGATGAAGATTCCTCAGCATCTTGGGACTTTGTTGGGAACACAAAACAAAGTCTGATTTCTCCCCCAAGGAAGTGCTTCTGAGGCTCAACTTCTCGTCTCACACTAAAACCTGACTTCTCTCTCCCTATAAGCCCTATTCTTTGGGATGACTCTCACTCCACAACTTTGCTTGTCCTGGTGCCTACATTTTCCTGGCCTCCTAGGGGCCATCACTGAAGCCCTGTATGGTCCACCTCAAACGTTGCCTCCTCCATGAGACATCCCCAGGTCTTTGCTGCCAAGCAGCATCTCTCCAAATCCCTCCTCCAACTGCCACTACTTCCATGCTATTCCTTTATCGGTCTCTTCTTACATAATAGCAATTTGTAGATCTCCTTTCCTTCTAAACAGCAAACTTCCTGAAGCTAGATCCTATGCATGATTGATTATTGTATTCCCCTGGAGCCTCGCTCGGTAAGATGAGCATGGCTTGGGGCTCAATAATTATTCTGAATTGAATCCAAGTGGAAGAGTCTATGAAATCTACAAGCAACATCTGAGTGAGAGCCTGGGTCAGGAGAAGATAGAGTACTGTCAGGGGCAGAATTAGTCAACCTTGGTCCTCAGATGAGTGAGCTGTGGTTTATGCCAAGCTGTTCTGCACCCCAATGACCACATTGTGCCTCTTTGGTTTTCATGGTGTCATTTATCTAGAGGTGCAGAATTTTAGCTGGCCATCGTCCCTTTTGGGAACCTAACATTGTATGTATTCATAGGAGAGCTTGGTATAGCCGAGTCCTGGGAAGTGTCCACGAGCAGCTACATAGGTTCTATTTGAATGTCAGGGGGAATGAAATCAGAAATGAAAGCGAATCAATAGCCATAGAGATTTGTTTGATCACAAGAAATTACATGGAGGAAAAGTCTCCTATTTCCATGGAAAAATTTACACTCTTCTCCAGCCAGCTGTGTGAGTGGAGGAGCGATGGGGAAATTTGTAATCATTTGCAAGTTTGCCCAGAGGATGAGTTATGTCATTTTTCCTGCAACAATCTGTGCTGCTGGCTGACAGTGTGGAATTTCCTCCTGGACTGGGTTGGCGACTACTCATGAAAATGGCCAATTAGGCTGTGCAAAGCCAAAAACAGTGGCTTGCCGGAATCTGTTAAAGAGAGAGATGAGGCAGAGGATAGACCGAGTTCCCACATTATGGTTGTTTGAGCATTCTGACCTCTTGCAGTGTTTGGTTTATTCAGGTTTCATCCAGCCTCTTGGTTTCACTGGCCACTGGGGAGCAGGACTGACCTCTTGACAAACAGTTCTTAGCCAGTTGCTTCCAGAGCCCAGGGCTGCAGCCCTTCTCTCCCCCACCCCCACACAACATTTTCCTTGCAGGCACCTGGGAGACAGATGGCGCAGTAGCCCGGGGAAACACTTCTTGGATCCAAGCTAAAGGGATGTAGGTTTCAGATTGTTTAGAAGGATGCTCTCTATGGAGCCACAGGCTGCTGAAGGCAGGCAAGTCAGAGGCTCCCTGATGGATCCCCGATTTTAGTGTGGTTGAATAATAAAGCTGAAAGGAACTTCTCCCAGTCACCGGCCCATTCTTAGTATTTCAGGCAGGTTTTCTCTGACTCAGTCCCTCTATGAGAAGCTACCTGAGAGACCTAAATTAAGCCTGCCCTATAAATACACTTACTGCCTAGTGAGGAGTGAAGAAAATGACTTGTTTTAATATATCTTCTTTTCTAGCCCAGGCCCACTTTTATACACAGGTGCTTTCTGCATAGTTTGACTCTGCAAATCTGCCAGAATGAGGTTGCCAGATAAAACACAGTATGCCCGGTGAAATGTGTCACGCAAAGAAACAATCATTTTTGAAGTACTCCCCAAATATTACACGAGACATAGTTATGCTAAGAAATCATTTGATGTTTATCTAAAATGTAAATTGATCTGGGTTCTGTGTTTTTTATTTGCTAAATCTGGCAATTCCAGCCAGGCAGATGCTGGGCCTTTTTATTACTCCCCACCAGCAGTCGTCTGTTAATTTATCTTGATGGCAGGAGTTTCTCTGACATGGTGTATCAGCTCTTTCCACAAAAATGCTGTGTAACCAACCACCCCAAAATTCACTGCCTTAAAACAATAATTATTTATTCTTGGGGACTTGTGGGCTGGCTGGAAGTCAGCTGGTAGCATAGGCTGGTTGGGCTTGGGCATCTCTGGTCTACGTGTCTCCCTTCCTCTTCTGAGCCCTGTAGTGCAGCGGAGGCAGACCCAATGCACAAGCACTTTTCAAGCCTTTGGCGACATCACACAAGCTAACATTCCATTAGCCCAACCAAGTCACAGGGTCAAACGCAAAATCAGGACACAAAACTGTAAAGGGTGGGATACAAGGAGAGGTAGAGAATGGAACCAAATAATCTCTCACACTGGGAAAAGACCACCGTGGAAAGCCAGACAAGCCTAGGGTCTCACCCCACTTTCCCATCAACCACATAAAAGACCTTTGAGAAGTCACATCATCTCTCTGAACCACTGTTTCCTTATCCAGAAAATAGGGCTGTGGTGAGGTTTACAGTTTATAGATTTATTAATAATTGAGGCTCCTCTTCAAAGGGCTGAGACCTCTCCTTCCTCTACTTTCCCCAAGCCACCACCTGCACTGCAGCGCTAAGGGCATACAGAAGTTCTGGGGTCTGCCAGGCCCTTCAAACACTGTTTGGCTACACAACCAACCTTCAAAAATGGAATGTCTGTGGCCACAGTCTCTAGCAGCCAAGGAGGATTTCCAAATGGTGATGATCACCTCTGACTTCTGACTAAATGTGGCAGATTGAACACACACGTTAACTTTGCTCTCTCCCCACACCCTACTAAAATGACAGCAAATTTAAACCCATGAGGACAAATGACAACAAATTTCAACCTATGAGGAAATTTAAACCCATGAGGACAAAGAGAATGAGAAGAGTTGGCAGCAGATGAGCGATGTTAATAAAATTGTGGAAAAGCAAAAGAACATGGAAAAATGATAGCTGACTTAGCAGAACTGAGAAACTGAAACCTACTTCCTACGAATTGAGGACGAATTTGCTCAGCAGAACTAGAAAATCTCAGAATTTGAGGGACCAAATACTTCTAAATGCTAGTGTAGGGTGAGGGCTAAAACCAAGATTGACTGAAAGTTTAATTGATATGAAATTAGACATACAGATTCCCTCTTCCATAGTTTTGACAATTATGAATAAATCTATAAACATCTACAGGCAGATTTTTGTGTGGGAGGGGTTTCAACTCCTTTGGGTAAATACCAAGGCACACAATTGATAGATCATATGGCAAAAGTATGTTCAACTTCATAAGAAACTGCAAAACTGTCTTCCAAAGTGGCTGCACCATTTTGCACTCCCACCACCAATGAATGAGAGTTCCTGTTGTTCTACATCCTTGTCAACATTTGATGTTGTCAAAGTTTTAGATTTTGGCCATTCTAGTAAGTGTGTAATGCTATCTCATTGGGCTTCTTTGTTTGCTTGTTTGTTTCTTTGTTCTTTGAGACAGGGTCTCACTCTGTCACCCATTGTGCCCATTGTGGCATCCCAAAGTGTTGGGATTACAGGAATGAGCCACTGCACTCAGCCTTGTTGTTTTATGTTGCAATTCCCTAATTACATATGATGTTGAATATCATATGCTTATTTGCCATCTTAATATCTTCTTTGTATTTTTTTAGTAGAGACAGGGTTTCACCATGTTGGCCAGGCTGGTCTCAAACTCCTGACCTCAAATGATCCACCTGTCTCGGCCTCCTGAAGTACTGGAATTAAAGGCATGAGCTGAGCAACCATGCCCGGCCTGATTGCTATGCTTTTAAATTGGTTAAAGTGTGTTTTATAGCTCAGAATACGGCCTATCTTGCATGTTCCATGTGAGCTTGAGAAGAATGTGCAGTCTTCTGTTGTGAGATGCAGTAGTCTATAGATGTCAACTATATCCAGTTGATTCATGACGCCATTGAGTTTAGAGGTTTTAATTTTTTACAAATAGAATATAATCTTATATTGCATGTATTATTTCCGCAAGTTAACATTCCAACAAAACAAAAACAATATATAAAGTGTTTAAAAAGCAGTAAAGGGCAAGAATAGAAGGCGTTTGTTGGAAAGAACCCTGTAATCATTGCCAACAGCTCATCCACTCATTCTGCCTCATTCTACCAGCCTTGTCACTCTAGCTGCGGGTGTGGCAGCCAAAGCAAGCCGAGGCCACGGACTCACTGTACTCACCACAGTCTGTGAAGAGGACATGCCAAGGGATGGGCTTGGGCTGGGAAGAGGATGGTGGAACTGGGTCTGTGAAACACTCCCAAATGCAAGTGATAGATGACTGAAGTCCAGCCAAGCCTATTCAACTGTAATTATAATAAAAGGCATGAAGTTTACATTCAGGATTTAGGCTTATTTACTTGATTAGCAATTGAAGACTTGGCCTTGTGTTCTTGGCTGGGCTGCAAGCATGTCAGCTCACAGAACCAAAAGCACCTATCAGAGAAAAGAAAAACAAAACAAATGAAACTATTTTCTCAGCCTTCTCTTAGGCAACTGTCATTGAATATACAATGCTTGTTTGAGGCATTTAACCTGTTATACCACTCCCTCTTTCCTAATGGAGATAGGCTATAAGGAATCTCAAGCTCAAGAGAAAACCACATCCACCAAAAGATATCTCATAAATGCATTTGGAAAGTTGAATGTAAATAAATTAACGTTGCTGCAAGTGGTTCTACCAAGCATTTTGTCAAAAATTATTTTCTTTGTTCCTTTCTTTTTAGTTATTTCTTTTTATGGGGAAGGGGACAGAGTCTCACTCTGTCGGTCAAGCTGGGGTGCAGTGGCGCAATCTTGGCTTACTGCAACCTCCGTCTCCTGGGCTCAAGCAATTCTTCTGCCTCAGCCTCCTTAGTAGCTGGGATTACAGGCATGTGCCACCATGCCTGGCTAATTTTTGTATTTTTGGTAGATGCACGGTTTCACCATCTTGGCCAGGCTGGTCTTGAACTCCTGACCTCCGGTAATCCGCCCACTTCAGTCTCCTAAAGTACTGGGATTACAGGCATGAGCCACCGCGCCTGGCCTGTTCCTTTCTTTAAGATAACCCTCATTCTTCAAATGGAAGGACTTCACTTCTGAGTAGGGGTTCGTACATTGGCCCATTAAATTAAAGGGTGGGTGAAGGCCGGGCACAGTGGCTCACATCTGTAATCCCAAGCACTTTGGTAGGTCAAGGCAGGCAGATGACCTGAGCCCAGGAGTTTTAGACTATTCTGGTCAACATAGTGAAACCCCGTCTCTACAAAAAAGAAAAACACATAAATTAGTTGGACATCGTGACGTGCACCTTGTAGTGCCAGCTACTTGGGAGGCTGAGGTGGGAGAGTCACTTGAACCTAGGAGGCTGGAGGTTGCAGTGAGCTGAAGTCACACCATTGCACTCCGGCCTGGGAGACAGAATAAGATCCTGTCTCAAAAAAAAAAAAAAAAAACTAAATGGTGAGGTGCTGGGGAAGTCTGCAGCACTGTTTTCCAATTGTTAATATGTTCCATTAATTTTTCCAAGGTGTTCAAAATTAGTTTCTAGATACTATGCCTACATGCAGTGTACAAATTACAGTGTTTAGGGGAACTATGACATTTGTTATACTAGTTGTATGACACTTCTCAGTGAGTAAACTCCTCTAATCATTTGTAAGTCTCAGAACTGTTGACTTCTGTATTCAGAAATGATTTCTTTATTAACTCTGAAAAACATTCAATTGTTTTCAGAGAAGAGTTCAATCTTATATGTAATTATTCTGGAGAAGAACAACATTTCTTTAAAATGTTTGGTATGGGAAATTGTTGTTTTGTGAACCTGCAAATATATGTCAGAGAATATAATTTCCCTTTGAAAATGTTTTCTGAAGACTGGAAAATTAACTTGTATAATGTTTCCATCCAACAAGTCATTAATTTACAGCCTTTCCAAACACATTTGTCTGGATCTTAAAAGTAACTGGTTAACTTTTATTTTTCCTCTCATAACTGACAAAATCCCTACATGTGGCTACCAATGGCTGGAGGATGCACTTCATATGTTTCTCAGAGTCTACGTGTATTTAGATCTACACAGAAAAATTGAAAGATTCCAAATTGTATTTCCATGTAATACCAAAAAGCTTCTTTTGGATGAAACAGTGCTTTTTCTGGTGGTCCTCTTAGAAGTGCAAATACGCCTGAGAGACTGTGTAAGCAGATTGCTGTCCTACCAGTTTGCTTTCCTTAGCAATGTCCAGGATGACAGATGGACAGGGCCTCACTGCTTCATGGATTATTGTCAGTGAACGAAGGAGAAAATGCAAACTTCGGCTTATGAATCAACTGGGATTAGATTTGGCTGCTTGAAACAGGAAAACCTAAGATAAGAATTACCAAAAATAATAGAAGCCTCTTTCTTCCTTCTCTAAAGAAAGTTTCGAGGCAGGCATGCCGGGAGCGGTGGCTCACGCCTGTAATCCCAGCACTTTGGGAGGCCGAAGCAGGCGGATCACCAGAAGTCGGGAGTCCGAGACCAGCCTGACCAACATGGGGAAACCCTTTCTCTACTAAAAATACAAAAATTAGCTGGGTATGGTGGCGGGTGCCTGTAATCCCAGCTGCTTGGGAGGCTGAAGCAGGAGAATCGCTTGAACCCGGGAGGCGGAGGTTTTGGTGAGCCGAGATCGCACCACTGCACTCCAGCCTGGGCAACAAGAGCGAGACTGTCTCAAAAAAAAAAAAAAAAAAAGAGATAGAGAGTTTGGAGGCGGGCATTCAGGGTTGCTGGGACCTAGGTTTCATCAATCTTTCTGCTGCTGCATTCTAGCATATGGCTTCCATCCTTAAGATTGCTTCATGGTCCAAAACGGGCTTCTAGAGTTACAAGCCAGAAAAAGAAGAAAAATAAAGATAAAAAGAGGCCCTTCCTGCTAGGTGAGCTCTCTTGAGACTGCCTTCCTGAAAGGCCTACTGAATTCAGCTTTCTGGGACACAAGTCACGTGGTCATATCTAGCAGCAAGGGAGGCTGGGAGATTAATATTTTATTTTTGGTCACAATGTGGCTAGCAAGTAAAGAGGAAGTAAGGAGAAGTAAAGAACGACACTGGAAGTAGCCACTAACCATCTATGCATCTGGCAAGACATGAAGGCAGGACTAGTCTTGCAACAACACCTGGGGCTCAAGTTTTTCTAGGCCCTTAAAAGAACACTTGCTTCAACTAGGCTTTTCTGCTCTGCTTAGGCTTTTGCTGTGTAGAGGACAACCCTAAGGACTGGAATAGCCTCGTTCTCACAACTGTGTTTATTTGTCCAGAAGCCTCAGGCCCCAAATCAATAAAAATGCACAAGGATCCACTGAGCACACTTCACGTGGGCCGCACTGATGTAGTCGTAACAGTGCAGCCAGGGGATGGGAAGCTCTTTCCTGAGTGGCTTGCAAGCTGAGAGGGTAGCTTAGAACCATGTTTGTCAAACTACTTTCTCCTAGTTTATAGCAGACCACTACGTGTTCCTACTGTGATAACCACAGGAGTTCAGCAATACCCAGCCTCATCTATTTCTTGTTCAAAAAGATGAGTCCTCTAATCATTACACTTGGGTGTCACAATGTCAACTTGCAATATATAGATATGTTCTATATGCCTGTTCTCAGTTTCTTGGGGGAAAGGATCATCTTCGTCCATTTGGGCGGCTATAACAAAAATACTATAAACTGAGTGGCTTATACATAATATTTATTGCTCACAGTTCTGGAGGTTGGGAGTCCAAGATCAAGGCACTGGCAGATTTGGGTGTCTCAATCATAGATGGCGTCTTCTCCCTGCGTCCTCACGGGGAAGAAGGGGGTCTCACTATGTCAAGGGCACTACTCCCTTCATAAGGACTCTGCCTTTGGGATCTAATCACCTCTTAAAGGCCTCACTTTTTAATGTTATTGCAATGGGGATTAGGTTTCAACATATAGAATTTTTCGGGGAGGACATTCAGACCACAGCTCTCATTAAAACAAACTCCTCAAACTTTTCTAACTTTTCACTTGTGGTTTCAAATGATGTTTGAGACTTGTGGGTGTCAGGTGGAGCCTGAAGTCAATTTGTTATACAGATATGTTTTTATTATAATGATATTGGTGGGAAGACACTGTACATCAATTGATGATAAGAAAAAAATCACATTAAAAAAAGTTTAATTGAGGTATAATTTACATATACTAAAATGCATAGCTTTTGAATGTATATTTTGGTGACTTTTGATATATATGTTTGAGTAATCATCTCCTTAATCAAGACAGGTAAGCAAGGACGGGCTGGGAGCTCACGCCTGTTACCCAGCACTTTGAAGGGCTGAGGCAGGAAGATTGTTTGAGGCCAGGCATTGAAGACAAGCCTGGGCAACATAGTGAGATCCTGTCTCTACAAAAACGCTTAAAAATTAGCCAGGTGGTGGTGGTGCTCATCTTTAGTTTTAGCTGCTCAGAAGGTTGAGGTGGGAGGATTACTTGAGCCCAAGAGTTTGAGGTTACAATGAACTTGATTGTGACACTGTATTCCAGCCTGGGTGAGGGAGCGAGACCCTGTCTCTAAAAAAGAAAGAAAAAGGCCGGGCACGGTGGCTCATGCCTGTTATCCCATCACTTTGGGAGGCCGAGGTGGGCGGATCACGAGGTTACGAGTTCGAGACCAGCCTGGTCAACATGGTGAAACCCCATTTCTACTAAAAATACAAAAATTAGCCAGGCGTGGTGGTGCACACCTGCAATCCCAGATACTCGGGAGGTTGAGGCAGGAGAATTGCTTGAACCTGGGAGGTGGAGGTTTCAGTGAGCCAAGATCACACCACTGCCCTCCAACCTAGGCAACAGAGCAAGACTCCTTCTTGAAAAAAATTTTCAAAAAGAAAGAAAGGAAAGAAAGAGAGAGAGAGAGAGGAGGGAGGGAGGGAAGGAGAGAAAGAGAGAGAGGAAAGGGAAGGGAAGGGAAGGGAAAACGGAAATGGAAATGGAAACAGAAACAGAAACGGAAAGGAAGACCAGGCCAGGCACAGTGGCTCACACCTGTAATCCCAGCACTTTTGGGGGGCTGAGGCGGGTGAATTATGATGTCAGGAGTTCAAGACCAGCCTGACCAACATGGTGAAACCCCATCTCTACTAAAAATACAAAAATTAGTTGGGCATTGTGGTGCATGCCTGTAATCCCAGCTACTTAGGAGGCTGAGGCAGGAGAATTGCTTGAACCTGGGTGGCAGAGCTTGCAGTGAGCTGAGATTGTGCCACTGCATTCCAGCCTGGGTGACAGAGCGAAACTGGGAAGGGAGAGGGAGAGGGAGAGGGAAGGGAGAGGGAAGGGAGAGGGAGGGAGGGAGGCCGGGCACGGTGGGTGACACCTGTAATCCCAGCACTTTGGGAGGCTGAGGCAGGTGGATCACGAGTTCAGGAGATCAAGACCATCCTGGCTAACACGGTGAAACCCCATCTCTACTAAAAATACAAAAATAAAATTAGCCAGGCAGGGTGGCACGCACCTGTAGTCCCAGCTACTCCAGAGGCTGAGGCGGGAGAATGGTGTGAACTGGGGAGGCAGAGCTTGCAGTGAACCGAGGTCACGTCACTACACACCAGCCTGAGAGACACAGCGAGACTCTGAAAGAGAGAGAGGGAGAGAGGAAGGAAGGAAGGAAGGAAGGAAGGAAGGAAGGAAGGAAGGAAGGAAGGAAGGAAGGAAGGAAGGAAGGAAGGAAGGAAGGAAGGGAGGGAGGGAGGGAGGGAGGGAGGGAGGGGAGAGGGAGGGAGGAGAGAGGGAGGGAGGAGAGAGGGAAAGAGAGAAAAAGAAAAAGAAAGAAAAGAAAAGACGAAAGCTGGGCGCAGTGGCTTACGACTGTAATCCCAGCACTTTGAGAGGCCGAGGCAGGCCAGTCACGAGGTCAGGAGATCAAGACCATCCTGGCTAACACGGTGAAACCCTGTCTCTACTAAAAATGCAAAAACAAAATTAGCCGGGCATGGTGGCACGCACCTGTAGTCCCAGCTACTCCGGAGGCTTAGGTGGGAGAATGGCGTGAACCCAGGAGGCAGAGCTTGTAGTGAACCGAAGTCATGCCTGGGAGACACGGTGAGACTGTGTCAAGAAAAGAAAAGAAGAGAGAAGAGAGAAGAGAGAAGAGAGAAGTGAGAAGTGAGAAGTGAGAAAAGAGAAGAGAGAAGAAAAGAAGGAAGGAAAGAGGAGGGAGGGAGCAAGGAAGGAAGGAGAGAGAGACCGGGCACGGTGGCTCACGCCTGTAATCCCAGCACTTTGGGAGGCCGAGGCAGGCGGATCACGAGGTCAGGAGATCAAGACCATCCTGGCTAACACGGTGAAACCCCATCCGACTAAAAATGCAAAAACAAAATTAGCCGGGCGTGGTGGCACGCACCTGTAGTCCCAGCTACTCCAGAGGCTGAGTCGGGAGAATGGCGTGAACCCAGGAGGCAGAGCTTGCAGTGAACTGAGGTCACGACACTGTACACCAGCCTGGAAGACACAGTGAGACTCTGTCTAAAAGAAAGAAAAAGAAGGAAGGAAAGAAGGAAGGGAGGGAGGGAAGGGAGGAAGGAAGGAAGGGAGGGAGGGAGGGAGGGAGGGAGGGAAGGAAGGAAGGAAGGAAGGAAGGAAGGAAGGAAGGAAGGAAGGAAGGAAGGAAGGAGGGAGGGAGGGAAGGAGGGAAGGAGGGAAGGAGGGAAGGAGGGAAGGAGGGAAGGAGGGAAGGAGGGAAGGAGGGAAGGAAGGAGAGAGAGAGAATGGTGGCCATGATAACCAGAATCTGCTAAGGAGTATATAATAGATCACTTGCCAAAAAGAGATAGGGAATACTCCATCACCCCAGAAAGCACCTTGATGTCCGTCTTTAGGCATCTCTCCTGAACCTGTGTCTCTGCTCCTGAGGCAGCCAGAGGCAGCCACTGTTCTCAATTCTGTTGCCATGGCTTGCTCAGACTTTTTCCAGAACCTCTAGTACTTCTCTAGAATTTCATATAAGTAAAATTGCAGTTTGGAATCACCAAACTCTTTTTTACTTTCTTTTGAAAGATGGGGGTGTCACTATGTTGTCCAAACTGGACTGGAACTCCTAGCTCAAGGGATCCGCCCTCCGGAGTACCTGAGACTTCAGGCATGCACCACCACACCCAGCCTCACCAAACTCTTTTGGTTTCAGTTTTTTTCATTCAACTGAATGTTTCTGAGGATCATTCATGTTTCTGTATGAGTAGTTGATTTTTGTTTTGATTGCTGAGTAAAATTTCATTGTATGAACACACCACAACTTGTTAACCCATAAATAGTGCCTTGCATGTACTGAAACTTCACTATTGCCAGACACTGTGTTAAGCACTTCCCAATGCCTCAAAACCACCAGAGGAAAGGTGTTGTGATGGCCCTTTGTGGGGGTTTGCCTTCTTCTGTTCAGTGTCAGATCTCAGTCTTCTTAGCAGCTGGATCTGTCTTCCTGTGTGGTTTTGGTGCGAAGTAAAATGCAAGAAATTAGATCCTCCTTCTTGACGGGAGTGACCTTGGCCTACCCAGTCTGATGCTGTCTTCAGGAACTCTGGAAGCTGAGTGAGTGACATAAGGACCCAATGTAGGGGGGAACTGCAGGGCACAGAGAAGATTCTTCCTGCTGCGTGGCCTCTGCCATGACTCCTGCCTGGCCTTCTGAGCATCCTAGCTTCCTGCCAGTTTTCCACCCCTCCAGGCTTCCCTCAGTTCCAATAATTTCCCTTTTTGGTTTTTTTAATTATTATTATTGTATTGTATTGTATTGTATTTTTTTGAAACAGAGTATCTCTCTGTCACCTAGGCTGGAGTGCAATGGCATGATCTCAGCTTACTGTAATCTCTGTCTCCCGGGTTCAAGCAATTCTCCTGCCTTAGCCTCCCGAGTAGCTGGGATTATAGGCATGCACCACCACACCTGGCTAATTTTTGTATTTTTAGTAGAGACAGGGTTTCGCCATGTTGGCCAGGTTGGTCCTAACTTTGTGATCCACTCGCCTCGGCCTCCCAAAGTGCTGGGATTACAGGCATGAGCCACCACGCCCAGCCTCCCTTTTTGTTTAATGTAGGCAGACTTGGTTACTGTACTTGCACACAAGGTCATTACTGATATACTAGGTATTATCCCCATTGTACAGACTAAAAACTAAAACAAAGCCCAGGGTCAGTGTGGTCAGTGACTCTCCTGGGGTCACACAAGCTACTAGGTGGCAGGATAAGGATTAGAACCAGGCCGGACATGGTGACTCACGCCTGTAATCCCAGCACTTTGGGAGGACGAGACAGGAGGATAGCTTGAGCACAGGAGTTTGAGACCAGCCTGGGCAACATGGCAAAACCGTGTTTCTATTAAAAATACAAAAATTAGCTGGGCAAGGTGGCGTATGCCTGTAATTCCAGCTACTTGGGAGGCTAAGATGAGAGGATCACCTGAGTGTGGGAGGTGGAAGCTGCAGTGAGCCAAGATTGCACCACTGCACTCCAGCCTGGGAGACAGAGTAAGACCCTGTCTCAAGAAAAAAAAAGAGAGAGAGATTAGAGCCAGCCAATCTTACTCCACGCAAAGGGAGAGGCAGCATCACAACTGACATTGATAACCCTGGCCTCACTCCAGCCCTGTGACTTTGTCCCCATCCTTTTGCACCCAGGGGACAACATGGGCATGCTGCCATGAGGAGAAATGCACAGATCCCTTTCACAGCTCTCCGCTTCCCCCAGCAAGGCCAAACAGGGAGCTTGAGATTTTGCCATCTCAAAATCTCTCCCCTCCAACCAGCTGAATCCTTCACGTAACCCACTCACTTCACCATTTCTCTCTTCTTCAGAGCAGAAACAAGAACCCAGCCCAGCGCAAGGGCTTCCATGCCTTTTTCTGTGGCTTAGCTAAGCATTACTCTTAAATCCTTATTCTGATCTTTGTTTCATGTTTACAGAAGTGGATTCTTTTTATTCCTTTCCCCTGACAGGAATAATCCCTTTGGAATTTAAGCTTTTAAAGAGTAGCTCCTTGTGTTATTCGAAAGGCAGCCTAGGGGATGCCCCTTTGCACACAGATCTCCTCCTTGCAGGAGGGGGTGTGGCTGGCCCAGAGTGGTGTGGGGACACAGACCTGAAGACAAGCTCAGGCAGTCCTGGGGAAGGGAGTTCTCAGCTCCTATCTGGCCTCTCCCTCCCCCAGCTTTCCTCCATTTCTAGACCGGTCTGCACCAAGGGCAGCCCTGAAACAGGAGAGGGAGGGATGGGGGGAGGCTGTCAGCAGGAGGGGAGGAGTGGGGAGAAGATAACTCTGACTTGTCACCTGCAGCCAGGGAGGAGGAGGGTGATGCCACAGTCGGCCCACCCTTGGACAGCATCTCACCTTTCTTTTTTGTTGTTGTTGTTGAGATGGAGTCCAGCTCTGTAGCCCAGGCTGGATTACAGTGGCGCAGTCTCAGCTCACTGCAACCTCCACCTCCTGGGTTCAAGTGATTCCCCTGCCTCAGCCTCCCAAGTAGCTGGGATTACAGGCATGCACCACTACACCCAGCCTTTTTTTGTGTATTTTTAGTAGAGATGGGGTTTCACCATGTTGGCCAGGCTAGTCTCAAACTCCTGACCTCAAGTGATTCGCCTGCCTCAGCCTCCCAAAGTGCTGGGATTACAGGCATGAGCCACCGCACCCAGCCAACCTCTCACTTTTCAAGGTTCCCTGGATATTGAAACGTGAAGGCACCCTAGAGGAGGATTACAGACTCTAGGAGGCAAGTGAAATGCTGTCTGGATTCCTATCCACGAAGGAACTGGCACCCAGCTGCTGGGAGGAGGCCTGTGGAGGCCAGCCTCAGCCAACAGCGTTTTCAGATATTGCCTCTGCCGCAGAGCCACTTCAACCAGGTGACAAGGACGGCAAGAGAAAAAAAGCCCGGTCCTACCAGCTCAGCTGAGGACAACCCTGAAAGGCCATTTAAAACTCCCTGTGAGCACAGCACAGGCTGCCACTGGGCCACATCCCAGCCCACTTCTCACCCTCACCCTGCCCACTCCTGCTGCCTTTTGCCCCGCTCCATGGCTGGTGATCCAAGGGTGGTCCCTGACAAGTATCGTATCTGCTGACTCCATTGGCTTCCATAACAGTCCTAATACATAAACATGCAATGCAATAGTCTGTACTTTTACATGATAATTATGATTTTTCTAATGCTGATTCACTGTGTGTGACATCAATGAATTTTTCAATACTTGGTGCGTATCACTGTGTGTAGCATCTAGTGATAAAAAGTTATATGAATTAGTTACCATTATCCAATTTTTTTTTTTTTTTTTTTTTTGCAGACAGTTTCTCACTGTGTCCTACAGGCTGGAATGCAGTGGCATGATCATGGCTCACCGCAGCCTTGAACTCCTGGGCTCAAGTGATCCACCCGCCTCAGCCTCCCAAGTTTCTGGGACTACAGGCACATGTCACCACACCTGCTAATTTTTTTTTTTTTTTTTAATTTCTTGTAGAGACAAGTACTCACTCTGTTGCCCAGCCTGATCTGTAACTACTGGTCTCAAGCTATCTTCCTGCCTCAGCTTCCCAAAGTGTTGGGATTACAGGTGTGAGCCACTGTACCTGGCCACTATTATCCTCTTTTACAGGAGAGCCAACCAAATAACAGACAGGAAAAATAACTTGCCCAACGTGAGCCATCCTACGGTGGAGCCAGGATGTGACCCCAGGCAGGTTGGTTCCGGAATCTGCGCTCACAGGGCTCTACTCACCTGCCTGCCATTGCTCTACATCTCTGGGCTGTTTCTACCTACCAGGCTGAGCCATGAGGTCAAGGATTGTATCTCAGTCTTAAACACTGTCAGGGGCAGGAGGACAAAAATAAGTCTAAGAATATGAGAGAAAGGAATAGCATGAACTTGAATATAAATGGCAAATCTCAAAGTAAAAAAAAAAATTGTTTTGAGACAGAGTCTCTCTCTGTTACTCAGGCTGGAGGGCAGTGGTACCATCTCGGCTCACTGAAACCTCCACCTCCCAGGTTCAAGCGATTCTCCTGCCTCAGCCTCCCAAGTAGCTGGGACTCCAGGTGCCCGCCACCACACCTAGCTAATTTTTGTATTTTGTAGAGAGGGTGTTTCACCACATTGGCCAGGCTGGTCTTGAACTTGTGACCTCAGGTGATCCACCTGCCTCGACCCCCCAAAGTGCTGGGATTACAGGCATGAGCCACCACACCAGGCCAAGTTAAAAATTTTCGAAGTTAAAAACATGACTCATAAGATGGACACATACCAAACATTTAACCGATCCTATAGCTCCCTAGGGCTGCGGCAATAAACCATTACCCAGCAGGTGGCTCAAAACAACAGAAGCAAATTCTCTCACAGTCCTGGAGGCCAGAAGTCCAAGATCAAGATGTCAGCAGGCCTCACTCCCTCCGAAGGCTCTAAGGGAGAAACTTTCCCCAGCTTCTCCCAGTTTCTGGTGGCTGCCAGCATTCTCTGGCCTCCTTGGCATGTGGCCACGTCTCTTATAAGGACACTTAGCATTGAATTTAAGGCCCACATGAGTAAATCCAGGATGATCTTATCTCAAGATCCTTAATTTAGTTGTATCTGCAAAGACCCTTTTTCCAAATAAGGTGACATTTCAAAGATGTGGATGTAGACATAATTTTGAGGGACCACCATTTAACCTACTACACTCGTTAATGAGGAAACCAGCAGGATGGTAAAGTTAATTCAAGGGAAAATTTGAGGAATAGGAGTTTATCTAGTCAGTCAGCAAAGGCGTGCTGAAATAACTTTGCACAAATTGAATGGTTACTGTCTCACGGGGTAATTAAACTGTAACCTTTGGGGTTATCTTTTCCCACAGACAGAAACCTATTTGGGCAAAAATCTATAAGTTAACATATGACTTCACAGATTCTGGGCCCTAATCAATAGTAAATCAAACAAGGTACATTTGCTAGATCAACGTTCCTCAATAGAACTTTCTGCAATGGTGGAATGTTCTATTATCTGCGCTGTCCAATACATTAGCCACATTTCAAGGGCTCATATGTGGCTAAAGAGCTCTTGAAATATAGTTAGTATGACTGAGAAACTGAATTTTAAATTTTATTTAGTTTTAATTAATTTAGATTTAAATATAAATAGCGCCAGGCATGGTAGTTGTCATCTGCAATCCCAGGACTTTGGGTAGCCAAAATGGAGGCTCACTTGAGTGCAAGAGTTGCAGACTCGCCTGGACAATATAGTGAGACTCCAACTCTACAAAAAAAAAAAAGTTTAATTAGCAGGGTGTGATGGTATGTGCCTGTAGTCCAAACTACTCAGGAGGCTGAGGTGGGAGGATCACTTCAGCCTGGGGAGGTCAAGGATACAGTGAGCCATGATTGCACCACTGCACTCCAGCGTGGGTAACAGAGTGAGATCTGTCTCAAAAAAGAATAATAATAAAGAAAGAAAAATAGATAGCTACAGGTAGCTAGATAGTGGCTACAGTATTGGAAGGTATGTTCCTATAGATTTAAATAATCCATACCAGGACCTAATAGACATGATTGAATATAATATTGAAAAATATGCTGTTGCCTTATTTTCAAGTTTTCATAATTTTTCTTAACACATTAACAGCAGACCTCAGATGAGCAAAGTATGGGGAGTGGTGGGGCCTGTGGAAAACTGACAATTGCATGTCCATGTAATTAGAAAAACACTTCCAGTTAGTTCCAATCAATCATTGCCCTGTTGCCAGAATTATTCGTTTTTTAGAATATGCCAGATGTGTGGGGGTTTATGCAAAATATCTTAATATTTAAATATTAGCCAAAGATTCGTAATCTCTGCTCTAGAAAAAATTGGCACATGCTAATTAACCTCTTATGATCTGCTTCATTCCTAGTTACTCTTGCTCATATGTCATACTATCCAGCACTGTGCCTCGTACAAATTAGACCCCCCTCCCCAGTAGTAAAATTCACTTCAGTTCAACAAATATTTATTGAGCACCTACTGCATGCCAAGGACTGACCAGGAAATACGTCATTATAAGAATGACTAGTGCTTCCTTGTTCTCACAGGCTCCCATTCTGACCGAGATACCACGCAAAGTTCTTTGTAAAGTAGGGTGATGGAGATCAAGGCACCAGGTGTCTGGGGAGTCAGAATGGCACTTGGCTCCAGTTGGGCAATTGAGGCAGGAGAAAAATGGCAACTGAGCTGAACCTTGCATAAGAGTTGGTTGGGTGAAGTGAGATGGAAAGAGCATATTGGGCAGAGGCACTGCTGGGTGAGAGAGGAGGTGTGTCTATGCGCACAGCATGGTATATGAGGGAAACCTCAAGCAGTCAGTGTGACTAGAGCTTAAAATTTGAGGCCAGAATGGCCAGACGCGGTGGCTCACAACTGTAATCCCAGCACTTTGGGAGGCTGAGGTGGGCAGATCACTTGAGGTCAGGAGTTCGAGACCAGCCTGGTCAGCCTGGTGAAACCCTGTCTCTACTAAAAAGACAAAAATTAGTGGGATATTGTGGCAGGCACCTGTAATCTCAGCTACTTGGGAGGCTGAGGCAGGAGAATCACTTGAACCTGGGAGGTGGAGATTGCAGTGAGCTAAGATCAGGCCACTGCACTGCAGCCTGGGCAACAAGAGCGAGACTCTGTCTCAAAAAAAAAAAAAAATTGAGGCCAGAAGTAATAGGAGGTGCAAGTAGGGAGGAAAGAAGGTTGAGATCATAGAAGGTATTATAGTCTATGATGTGAAGGGTGTTTTATCTCTAGCTTATCAAGACCATGAAATGAATGAATAGATGAATACATTCATTCAACAAACATTCTCCAAAGCTCAGCATTGAAGACACTGGAACTACACGTAACAAAAATTGTGGAGTTTTCTTCTCATGGGGTTTATGTTCTAACTGGGAGATAAAAATGATAAACAAGTAAATAAGTGCAAAACTAAGATAGAATTCTAACCTGGGCACAGTAGCATGAGCCTGTAGTCCTAGCTACTTGAGGCTAAGGAGGGGGAGTCAGCTGAGCCCAAGAGTTCAAGGCTGCAGTGAGCTATGATTGTACCACTGCATTCCAGCCTGGGCAACAGAGCAAGACCCTGTCTCTATTTAAAAAAAAAAAAAAAAAAAATGGCTGGGCACAGTGGCTCACGTCTGTAATCTCAGCAGTTTGGAAGGCCAAGGCGGGCAGATTGCTTGAGCCCAGGAGTTCGAGAACAGCCTGGGCAATGTACCAAAATCCTGTCTTTACCAAAATACAAAAATTAGCCAAATGTGGTGGCGTATACCTATGGCCCCACCACCCACTTCAGAGGCTGAGGCAGGAGGATGGCTGGACTGCGGTGAGCCAAGATGGTGCCACTGCACTCCACCCTGGGTGACAGCGTGAGACCTTGTCTCAAAAAAAAAAAAAACTTGGGCCGGGTGCAGCAGCTCACACCTGTAATCCCAGCACTTTGGGAGGCCGAGGCGGGCGGATCACGAGATCAGGAGTTTGAGACCAGCCTGACCAACATGGTGAAACCCCATCTCTACTAAAAATACAAAAAATTAGTCAGGCGTGGTGGCGGGCGCCTGTAGTCCCAGCTTCTCAGGAGGCTGAGGCAGAATCGCTTGAACTCGGGAGGTGGAGGTTGCAGTGAGCTGAGATCGCACCACTGCACTCCAGCCCGGGCGACAGGGCGAGACTCTGTCTCCGAAAAAAAAAAAAAAAAAAAAAAAAAAAAGATAAAATTCTGGATAGAATTCTTCAGCCTTGAAGAAAAGGAAACCAGAATGTTGGGGGAGTGGTTTAGAGCTGGGAATCAAGAGGTAATTAGATAGCTGCTCAGCAAAGGTAGTATTTGACCTGGACCTGAATGTTGAGAAGGAGATAGTTGTATGATTAAGATTCTAGAAAAACAGCATTCCAGGTTCTTAACCCTCAGAATCATTCAGTAGTGTTTATAGCCAAACTTAAAATCTAAATAGGAAAACAAATAGCATTTGAAAACAGAAGAGAGAAAATTCACCTACAAGCTTACTACCTTAACACCACTTCCATTTTTAGTCAGAGTGTATTCCCTTTAATCTGGGCCTGCATGCATATGTTTTTTGTATCATTTATCATAATCAACTGTATGTACAGTAGTTAGCTCTTTTCACTTAAAATTATAAGCATTTTCTGTGACAACCATTATATTCCCCACCATTATAATTTTCCATTTCTTCATTATTGTCCATCCAGTGGCTCTGACATACGGGAATTAACCTTTTCCATATTGCACATTTAGGTTGTTGTACAAATTGATGCATTTGAGCATAGGCATCTTTACATACACATATTTTTCCTCTGCTTTTGTATAACTTTCTTAAGATAAACTTCCTGAAGTGGGAGATTTCTGTGTCAAAGGGAACACTTAATCTCAGAGGTTGTGATACAAGTTGCCAAATCTTTCTCCAAAATAGGTAGGGAAAGAGATAGTGGTAGAGAGACAGAGATGGCAGGGCCTCAGCGTGGGGAGCTGGAATATGAGTAGGCAAAAAATATGAACCATGATGCTCTGTGGAGGTAGGGAAGGATATCCTGGTCTCTTGCTTATTGTTGTATATGCAGTGCCTAGCACACGGTAAGAGTAAGTTCAAGTTTTGCAGCTCAAGATTGATTTGCAGCTAAATTTGTTGTTGTGCTCCAAGGGAGAGAAATTTGCTAGGCAGGAGGAAACATTTTACATTACTCTGCTTTTGTAGCTTTGGCTTGTGATTAAAAGAACAAACACAAAATAGATGTTTATGGAGATTCGACTGAGAAGGCAGGCTGAGCATATGTTTAAGCCTCCCCCTCCAATTCCTAGAAAGCACTTAAAAGGTACATATTCTCCTGTTATAGATCCATTTATATGTGTGTGTTCACACATCCCACCCAGCCCCTTCCCCCAGCCAGTGGATCCAGGCCATAGTAAACAAATCCAGTACCCACAGAGATGAGCACAGCTTTAGGCTGGGTTCTTATAAATAGCTTCTGAGATGACTTGTAGGAAGCTGACTTATTAGAAAATATTCACAATAAGAATGGGTAGGGATGTGGGGAATTGGGACCAGGAAGGGAAGAGGCCATCCGAGGTGTGATGGCAAACAGACCCCTCAGAGGATAACCCTGGTTTCATACAAGGAGCTCTGGAGATAGTACAGGTCACACCACAGAGGTGCCCCTATCGAGCGGTGAGGGGCCTGGAGGATCCACATCTCCTGTGCCCATCAGTACATAAACTGTCCCCAGGGACATAAGCTCCCAGGCCCTTCTGGCTCTTGGTGTACACTGGCAAAGTGCCCATCCATCAGGCTGAGGCCTGGACCTCGACAGAGGCACAGATGCTGGCTGTTGGAGTAAAAGCGTTCAGGGAGCCTGTTTAGACTAAAACGGTAAAAGGATTTGGGGGCAGGTGGATGGAGCCCTGCCAGCTCCTGCTTCAAGCTCACAACAGGAACCACCGTGAAAACTAACCCCATGAAAGGAGACATCAAATTTAACAAATGAAAGAACAAGCTCTGAGAAAATAGAGTTAATTGAAAAATATAGAAAATGACTCTAGAGTAAGTTTAACCTATATCTTCATGGACAGAGAAGCAGATATTACATCTGCTGAATCAGAGATCTGAAAATTAAGTATTTGATCATAGACTTTTTTTTTAAATTAAGTCTTTGATCATAGACTTTTTTTTTAAAAAGTAGATGGACTAAATAGAATGAGAGAACAAAATAGTGTGCTAAAAGATTGACTAAAGAACTCCCTGGAAAAAGATAAAAAGTATGAAAGAAAAGTTAGGAACATGGAAAATAATTTCATAAATTCCCATATTCAGCTAATAAGATTTCCAGGATGAGAGAACAAAGAGGATAGATAAGAGAAAATACTTTGGACTGGGCGTAGTGGCTCATGCCTGTAATCCCAGCACTTTGGGAGGCTGAGGCAGGTGGATCACCTGATATCAGGAGTTGGAGACCAGCCTGGCCAACAGGTTTAAATCCCATCTCTACTAAAAATACAAAAATTAGATGGGCGTGGTGGTGCAGGTCTGTAATTCCAGCTACTCGGAGGCTGAGGCATGAGAATCACTTGAACCCAGGAGCGGAAGTTGCAGTGAACTGAGATTGCACCACTGCATTCCAGCCTGGGTGACAGAGCGAGACCCTGTCTCCAAAAAAAAAAAAAAAAAAAAGAGAGAGAGAGAGAGAGTGCAGTGGCATGTTAAAAGATAACAAGAAAAATGTACCAAGTTAGTGAAATAGATGAGTCAATTAAAGTCTCCAACAAAACCAAGCAGAACAAATGAAAAAATGCTGCATAAATAGTGGTAACATTGTAGTAAAATTTCAGAACACCAAGGACAAAGAGAAAGTCCTAAAGCTTTCTGCGAGAAAAGCAGATCATGCACAGGCAAGAGAAACAGAGAGGGAGAATGGCACACTGACCTCACACTTCTCATCAATAGTTGATGGGAGATAGCAAAGCTAGATCTTTAACATTCTGATGGGAAAAGTTTGTCAACATAAACTTCAAATGCAAATATTAGTTGCCTGGGAACAAATACAAGCATTTCAGAAAAGCAAGAGTTCAGAAAATACACCATTCACAAATCTTGTTTGAAAGAATTTTGAAAGAATGTATTCTAACAAAATGACAAAATTTAAGAAGAGCAACAGCACGGAGAAGCAATAGAAAATGGTAATGAGGAAATAAATTGGAAGACTAATGTTGAAAAAAGCAGACCAGGTGTGGTGGCTCATGCCTGTGATCCCAGCACTTTGGGAGGCCAAGGCAGGAGGATTGCTTGAGGTCAGGAGTTTGAGACCAGCCTGGGCAACATAGCAAGACCGCTGTGTCTACAATTAAAAATAAATAAATAAATAAAGCTGGACATGGTGGTGTATGCCTATAATCCCAGCTACTCAGGAGGCTGAGGTGGGAGGACCATTTG
Organism: Chlorocebus sabaeus; assembly: GCF_047675955.1. Taxonomy (NCBI): domain Eukaryota; kingdom Metazoa; phylum Chordata; class Mammalia; order Primates; family Cercopithecidae; genus Chlorocebus; species Chlorocebus sabaeus. The sequence continues at coordinate 69,119,781 of NC_132918.1, forward strand.
AGCCCAGGAGCTTGAGGCTGCAGAGAGATATGATCATGCCACTGCACTCCAACCTAAACATCAGAGCAAGACCCTATCTCTAAAAAGGGAAAACAAGGCCAGGCGCTGTGGCTTACACCTGTAATCCCACCACTTTGGGAGGCCAACGCAGGTGGATCACCTGAGGTCAACAGTTCGAGACCAGCCTGGCCAACATGGTGAAACCCGGTCTCTACTAAAAATACAAAAATTAGCCAGGCACAGTGGCACATGCCTGTAATCCCAGCTACTCGGGAGGCTGAGGCAGGAGAATCACTTGAACCTGAGAGGCAGAGGTTGCAGTCAGCTGAGATCGCACCATTGCATTCCAGCCTGGACGACAGAGCAAGACTCCATCTCAAAACAAAAAAAGAAAAAAGAAAAAGGAAAACCAATATTAACTGAGATTCCCATTTATTAAATACTGTGTGGGCCAGGCATGGTGGCTCACGCCTGTAATCCCAGCACTTTGGGAGGCGGAGGCAGGTGGATCACAAGGTCAGGAGATCAAGACCATCCTGGCCAACATGGTGAAACCTCGTCTCTACCAAAATTATAAAAATTAGCCAGATGTGGTGGCATGTGCCTGTAGTCCCAATTACTCAGGAAGCTGAGGGAGGGAATCTCTTGAACCTGGGAGGCAGAGGTTGCAGTGAGCCGAGGAGATCGTGCCACTGCACTCCAACGTGGGCAACAGAGTGAGACTTTGTCTCAAAAACCAAAACAAACCAAAAACAAGAAACCACTGCGTGAACACTTACAATGTGTGTGTGCGACAAACAGTAACTTTGCTTATGATGATCTTCAAAGAAAGTGTGAACCAAGGAACATTTTCAAATGGATAACCTCTGTAATTTTTTAATGAGCTTCACTGAAAATTGGAAAATGCACAGAGACAGGTCCACCACAGTCATGATATGTGACTCAATTAGTATGAAACTGTGAAATTAGGGTCTGGGTGGAGCCACACACCTGAGGTGTTTGTCATCTGGCCTAAAGATCTTTGTCCATTGGAATGGCATCCCGTGTATGGAATGGCATACACACCCACTGATGTGCACTCTCTCTTCTCAAACCACAGGTTCTCTTATTTTGTGAAGTTTTTGGTTGACTCAGAATAAATTTGTATAATTCGCCCTTCTGGTCTTTCTATTAGAGCACTTAAATTATTCCACTGAAACCAGCCAAAAGCTTTCAGACCTTTAGCATTGACTGGGAAGTGATTGAATAACAAATGAACCCAAGTCATCAGGGAAAGTCTTGTTTAAAAATAAAGGACTTCAGCCCCCACTTATTTATCACACCTCTTAGAAGTTTAAAACTATTTGCTTTTCTCTGATTGATTTGATCCTTGGATTTAGCTGTCTTCTTCCAGGACAGGCAATGGGAGAAGGGTAGCCCTCTTTGCTCAGGAGCCGTGTCCTCTGCTTAAGACAGTGCATTTTTGTTTCCATATCAGGAATTTCAGTGATAGCCATTCTCCTGAGGGATTAGAGATTGTTAATTACTTTCGGTTGGAAAAAAAAGGAGCCCGCAGCACTCTAGCTTGGCAGGTTCTCTAAAAATAGAGGCTTTAGGTTATTTTTAAAAACCCTCATCGAGGGATCATGACCATGAGTCACATTTATCTCCAGTGTTTGCCTGCTAAAGGAAAACCACATGGTTCTGAGGACATTTAAACCCTCCCTGAAACACTGCCACCTCTGCAGAACAAACAGTCCCATCCACCCATCCATGAGGAAACAGAGAAGAATTTGTGCGTGTGGAATTTGAGGACCCAATTCAGTTTAAAATAGAGACTTCACGTCCAGAGGCTGTGAACTGTTTTCTAAGCACAAGCTCTTACTAATGTTCGTCATGCTGCTGTATGGCTCTTTTTACTTATTGTTTAGGTTTATTCTTTTCCTTTTTCAGAAATATTCATAATCTAATGAAGAAATATTCATTGAGGAAGAGCTCTATGGCCTGGGAGGTATCAGTGTTCTCCGAGACATCAATTTTACTTGCTTACAGAACATTAAAAAGAAATTTTATGTGATAAATGCATTAATCTACAGCTACTTATGATTAGGCTGTTCCGGCTAAAATGGAATACATTATCTGTAAGACATCTTTCATACTCCCAAGGCACTTTAAAATAATGAAAACATATAAAATAATATCTAAGTAATTAAAGTAATGGCAAATAAAAACTTAGCATTATATGGAATTGCCTATCGGAGTAATATATCTCTTTTTATAAGCCCTTTGTGATATTGCTATTAATTTTTAAGTAACAAAATATTGCTCTTGAACCAAAAATGGGATATTAACTAACATATACACTATTAATTGCTTTACAAATGCAAAGTGCTAAATTCTAGTTTATAAAAATAAACCTTTGAGGATATCTAATAAAATCTACACACAGTGCCTGCTTCTAAATCATCTAAGAAGTAGAGGAGACTCCTTATATTGCTTCATTAAAAAAGAGACACTGTGTTCCTTCCGTGAGTGGATTTTTCTGCCTCAGGAAGCCTGGTATTGTCCACCCTCTCTCCCCACCTGGCAGTCATTCTTTCCGTTCACCCCTCCTTTTCCTTGATGACTCAGGTATTTATTCACATGCCCCTTTCTGATAATGAGTCCTCTAAGCCACAAAGTAAAACCAGCATCTTTCAAAACACTGTCACCTTCTTTTTTTTCAGTTCAGTTTTTTTGTTTGTTTTTTTGTTTGTTTGTTTGTGTTTTGAGACAGGGTCTCACTCTATCACCCAGGCTGTAGTAGTACAATGGCACAATCATGGCTCACTGCAGCCTCCACCTCCTGGGCTCAAGTGATCCTCCCACCTCAGCCTCCCTAATTGCTGGGACCATACCTGGCTAATATTTTGTATTATTTTGGTAGAGGTGGGGTTTCACCATGTTGTCCAGGCTGGTCTCAAACTCCTGGACTCAAGCAATTCTCTCGCCTCAGCCTTCCACAGTGCTGGGATTACAGTCATGAGCCACTGTACCCGGCCGTCACCTTCTTATAGATGGTATTCTGCCCCAGACCAGCCTGTTTTCTCAGCAACCTGCTACTGTCGTGATGTTTCCAGTCCTGTGTGTCCCACAGAATTGACCTAATGCCAGCTTTTTCTTTATTCACTGAAATGTGATTGATTCAGCACGTCCTGGATTACCTAGTCCCAAATGAACTCACTTCCCTGGGGACCACACCCAATGCCCCTGTGTACACACCACTTATGCCAGGAGCCTCGGGCGCGTCATTTAAGGAGGCACTCACTCTTGGATTCATGTAAGTTTAGGGTTAGTAGTTGTGTAATTCAGAGAGTGAGTGCTTCCTTAAATTTGGTGCCCTTCTTACCTGAGCCCTAACTTATTCAGTCCAGCTTTTCCAGCCCTCAACTTGTAAGCAGGTTTTACTGAAATATCAAGCAACAGGTAGAGAGGCGAGTTAAAGTGAACGATTACTTAAAAGTGGGTACAAGGGCCTCCTTTCCCACCATACTGTGCAAGGAACTCTTCTTCTATTTCCTAGAAATTGTATCTTTGGAACTGACAGAATGGACTCCTCAGCATTGGAAATGAATTCATTTTTAACATATGAACTGTTTCTTAGCAGCATTTCTATAAACTATTTGGAGGGAAATTGCATGCTAGATATGTGTAAAATCATGAAATCATCTAACATTTCTAGGGTTCCCTGTTTTTCCTGTTAGAGATTTTTAATATATATTGATTATAGGAAAATTTCAAGGCTGGGCACAGTGGCTCACGCCTGTAATCCCAACACCTTGGAAGACCAAGGCAGGAGGATCCTTGAGCCCAGGAGTTTGAGACTAGCCTAGGCAATATAAAGAGACCTTGTCTCTACAAAAAATTTAAAAATTAGTTGAGCATGGTGGTGAGCACCTGTAGTGCCAGCTACTCAGGAGGCTGAGGTGGGAGGACTGCTTGAGCCTGGGAGCTCAAAGCTGCGGTGAGCTATGATCATGCCACTGCACTCCTACCTGGGCCACAAAGGGTGATGCTGTCTCAAAAACAAAAACAGAAGATTCTGAGAATTCCTGGAAGAGGAAAAAGTAGTTTGTTTAAATTTGTTGTTACCAGCATTTGAACACAGAACCCCTCGAGATGGGGGACATCTGTTAATGCCATACAGAAGTGGTATTCTGAGAAACTGCGTTAGGGAAACCATGATGGAGTAGACTGAGCATTGGATTTAGGATGGGGACTTGGATTCTAAGCCTGTTCAGGAGTAATAGGACTCAGCACTCTTATTCACTCTGTTCCCAGATCTGTACAAAGAAGGATTTGGATCAGATGAAGGCTAAGGACCCTTCCAGGTATAAGACGCGAGTGCTCTGTAACTCACCTCTGTCTTTCTTTCACTGGTGACCATCCTCCCCTGCTGGGTCCTAGGAGGAAAAGAAAAACAACGACGACCTTAGTATACAAATATGCCAGCCCAACTTGTTTCTCCTGTATTTGGCTGCAGATCAAGAACAACCTTTTAAGTGGAATTTCAAGAGAATCTAGGAAAGCAGTTTCAATCTGGAAATGTGCTCTCCTTAAATATTTCAAAAACACATTTAGGTAAAATCAAAGAGCGGGGTAACTGAGTGCTACGCCCTCTGCTAACCGAGAGGCTGAGAAGTTTCTCAGAGGGCCCCGGCATAGAAATCCAGTACCAGAAACACCTACCAATACTGTAACGCCCTAAATCTTTCAATAATTTTGCCAAGAATCAGACTTTGGATTCTGCACCAGAGTTTAGTGACTTCAGTTAATTCCAGCTTCAGGCATACCTTGGATGTTAACACTGATCATCAGTGTAATCTTTATTCAAATATATCAATACTTTGAAGGCCAACATAAAGAGAAATATTTGCCTCTTGTGCTAAAGTAGCCAACTTTTAAACAATAAACAGACTGAGTGAATCACTAATTACCATTTTTAATCATTTTTGTCCCATGTTTTGAGAGATTTTGTCTAGCAAACTATATTTACTAAGCAATTAATTTGTTTTCCTTGTAAAAAATTAATCCAAAATGCACACCACTTGGCCGTCTTCCCAGGCAAAAGCAGACGCTTGTTATTTGAGTTATATTTATTCATTCCGTTTTTTAAATTTTTATTTATTTTGTCTTACTGTAGCTTATATTTAAGTAAATGTACAGAACTTTGAAGATTCCATTTCATAAAATACCTGATGAATACTACTGAACGCTTGTGCTGCGCTGCTGCCGCTGCTGCCCACAGGCTTAAAGAATGGAATTCAGGCACATTTTAGTTCATTCACTCACTTGGTTTTCAGTGGACAACTGTGAGATCTTTCCTCGGGAGAGCTCGTGTCCACTGAAATTTCCTATCCTCGGTGTAATAAAGCTGTCACCAAGATCCTAAACAATTGGTAGGGAGCGCTTATTAAATGCAGGCCGGTGGTGCGTGGCCATCCATGACCCCACCCCCGCGCCGCCAAGTGTCGCTGTCTGCCCTGGGCACCCTGCAGGCTCCGGTGGAAATACCTTTTCACCTGCCTTTGAAGAGTGGCGGTTGGGCTGGCAGTTCCCCAGAGCTAAGAGACCTTCCCACCCGTTCCCTAAGACAGTAGGATACAGTTATGAGCCCTCTGGGATTCGGGGTTATTTTGTGTCCAGGGATTTATTGACTCATCTACCCCCCAAAATCAGTTATTTTGGGGGGTAGATGACTGATTTTGGGGGGTAGATGAGTCAATATCAGTTATTTTGGGAGGTAGATGAGTCAATATCCAAGTGTCAGGGAGATATTAAGGATAGATGCAAAGATAGACACATGGAGGAATCAAACAGGCCAATTTCACCACTATTGGAGTGGGTTGTTACTGTTTCTGAGTTAGCAGCCTCCTGCCAGCACCCTGGGTGTTCATTTTTCCCTTCATCCCACTCCTCACTTCCAATGCAGGTGTGTTAGGCTCCTACCAGCCCATTGCCCCAGGGGAGGGATGCGCCTGGGCAGAGCAGAAACAAAGGCACCTTCGCAGCTGAAACCTCTGGAGCTGACAAAATGTTTGCAGAATCAAGATGTTAGAGGGACTGACGTTTGGGGGAGAGTTTTTCTAGGGCCAGAGAGAGGGCAGAAAGGGGTGAATGGGAGGAAAGAAGTCATGGGCTTTGCTTCCTAGCAGAACCCCGGGTAGGCACAAAGCCCTAAACAGGTTGGTGAAATTTATGAGCTGAGGGCACTGGTGTCCTGCTTCCCCCGGAGCCGCACACAGGCGGGAGACCCCACAGAGGAATCAGCTCTGTGGTGCATCCAGGCAGAGCAGTCTTAGTTTCTCGAAGATTTCCACCCCACGGGAAGGCACAGAAACAGCCGAATGGGGCCTCCACTCCAACCCAGGACCCAGCGTGGCAATTTGGTGTCTCTGATGACCTGAGTAGGGTTATGACCAAGGACTCCCTGAGCCCCTCATACCTTGACAATACATAAGCCCCCTGAGGAAAAGGAGAAATGACTTAGATTGAGGTTCCACAACACTAGGAAGATTGGAAACCTAAAATAGAAATTGGTGAGTTGTTTTAAAATTTTTGTTTTAAAAATTAAGTTGTGTTTATTTTCCATCAAAGTTATGGTATGAGATTCCTATCCACCACCTGCGGATAAGGGGAACCACGGGTGGCCTTGCCTTAGAGCACAAGCTGGAACTTCCAGAGTTCCCTTCCCCCATCTCATCACCCACTTCAACTACTTCCCGCCCATCATCCCAACTAGATGAAACCCTTGCCCTCTTAGAAGTCAAGTGCATCCTTCCCTAAATGCCGAGAGCCCACCTCTCAGCAGTCAGTGTCAATCTAAACCTGGGGCTTAGGATAAAGGCAGGATAGGCTGATGTCAAGGACTTAATCCCAAAGACCAACCATAAATGACCTTGAGGAGGACCAGAAAAGCACCACTGACTCTCCAGCTTGGACCAATATTTGGATGCAAGTGTATACAGGAATAACTGAAGCCGAAAGAAGGTGAATGGGAAAATCTTCTGCCTTTTGCCCTTTACCCAGGTTTCTAATCCTTTGTTTTCTTCAAGTTTCTAGTGGCAATAAATAGGGCGGATGAGAGAAGAAAGGTTTAATTTGCCCCATCTTTAACCAAATTATTCCTCTTTATTCTACAAAAGTAATAAAAACCATGCACCCACACCCATACCTTAACAAAGTATCAGAGTTACACAGAGTAAGTTCATCTTTCTACAAGAATAGGAAACTGAGCCGGGCGTGGTGGCTCACGCCTGTAATCCTAGCACTTTAAGAGGCTGAAGCAGGTGGATTGCCTGAGCTCAGGAGTTCGAGACCAGCCTGGGCAACAGGGTAAAACCCCGTCTCTACTGAAAAAAAAAAAAAAAGAAAAATAAATTCGCCAGGTGTGGCGGCGTGTGCCTATAGTTCCAGCTACTGGAGAAGCTGAGGCAGGAAAATTGCTTGAACCCGGGAGGCGGAAGTTACAGTGAGCCGGGATCACACCGCTGCACTCCAGCCTGGGCAACAGAACGAGACTCCGTCTCAAAAAAAAAAAAAAAAAAAAAAAAAGGAGAAAACTGAATCCCAGAATTAATAATACAGTTTAACTAAAATCCAGTACTCAACAGATATATTTGGGGAGACTGCTTTTCTTTGAAGAGGAAAGAATGCTTTAAAACCCAAAGGTCTTAAATTTCAGATTTTGCCTAGGTCATTCTCCATTAGCTATACAGCTGCTAGCCTCCCACCTCTGTTCATGACACCCCTCAGTTGTTAAAAGACTCAGGTCAAGACATGAAGAAAAATGTGGTATGGATCTGGTGCAAATCTGACATAAAATGTTGTCAAATTGGCCCATCTCCCGGTGGTGGAGGTGATTAGAAATTGGAAGTTCCCAGCATTAATTCTTGTTCATTTCCACTCTGACACTAGCCTTTTTCCCCTTTTTTTTTTTTTTTTTTTTTTTGAGACAAGATCTTACCCTGTTCCCCAAACTGGAGTGCAGTGGCATGATCACAGCTCACTGCAGCATCCACCAGGGCTCACGTGATCCTCCCACCCCAGCTTCTTGAGTAGCTGGGATCACAGGTGCGTGCCACCATGCCGGCTATTTAAAAACATTTTTTTTGGACAGACGAGTCCCACCTTGTTGCCCAGGCTGGTCTCAAACCCCTAAACTCAAAAGATCCTCCTCCCGCCTCGGTCTCCCAAAGTGTTGGAATTACAGGCGTGAGCCACCTGCCCAGCACCAGCCTTTTCTTATCTTAACCAAGCCTCGCTTCCCTAAAGTCATTTACAATACGGAAACTTTATTCATAAGACTCCAACTCTCAGTAGCCCACCCAGCTAATAATAAAAGAAAAAATGTCTATGTGGAAACCTGAGATAATCCAAATAACTAATTCTAGCCATTAATTTCAGACTTCTCCCTCACTGGGAGAGTGGAGAGCTGCGAAACACCAAGAAATAAATCACTGAGCTTCACTTCTCACTGTCTACCATCTGGTGAAGGTGCTAATGAGCAATGATGTGCCCCACAGGAAGGAAGAAATTAGGGGAAGTAGGAGAGGGACAAGAGCACCACAGGGGCCAGCCCTTGGTGACTCAAAGTTGCCTGGACTTTTAACCAAATCTGTTTAGGTTTTACTTATCCAGATTTCATTAGCCATTAGAAATGCAAATTAGTTAGATTCCTCCAGAAAACATTACCCTGCTTCCCCTCTCTCCAGCCCTCCCTTCTCCCCCTCCCCTTCCTTCCTGCCTTTCTTCCTTCCTTCCCTCCCTCCCAGCAGCATTGTTGAGCATTTATAAAGGGCCCGTCACACCACACCACCGGTTTTACATGGCAATGTCAGGGGCCTGAAAGTAGATATGAAACTGACAGTTTTTCCAAGGCTGCCACAAATAATTGAGCTGTGGCCTCTAACTAAATTCCAGGAGGAAAAGATATCTCAAAACTGGGCTAATTCTCTTTGTTTATAGCTATTTTATGTATTCATATATTTGTTGTGTATATATATGCGTGTGTGTATATATATATATTCTATATGTGTAATTTTTGGGGGCTCTTTTATTTTTTATTTTTTTTGAGAGGGGGTCTCGCTCTGTCATCTAGCCTGGAGTGCAAAGGTTCAATCTTGGCTCACTGCAACCTCCAGCTCCCGGGTTCAAGCAATCCTCCTGCCTCAGCCTTCCAAGTAGCTGGGATTACAGGCGCCCGCCACCATGCCCAGCTAATTTTTGTACTTTTTAGTGGAGATGAGGTTTCACCATGTTGGCCAGGCCGGTCTGGAACTCCTGACTTCAAGTGATCCGCCTGCCTTGACCTCCCAAAGTGCTGGGATGACAGGTGTGAGCCACCGCACATGGTCCCATATGTAATGTTTTATGTATAAGAATAAGAATTCTTATATTATGTCCATTTGAAAGCTTGACCTTGTCTTTTGAGACAGCGTCTCACTCTGTCACCTAGGCTGGAGTGCAGTGATGCAATCATGGCTCACTGCAACCTTGAACTCCTGGGCTCAAGAGAGCCTCTCCCTTCAGCCTCCTGAGTTGCTGGGACTACAGGCATGCATCACCACACCTGGCCAACCTTGTCTTTTTCATTATAGTCACTGAAGAATGAACAAAATGTAACTGCTTTTCCAATAAGTATTTTCTTTAAAAACAAAACTCAATAAGAGAGAGAACATTAAATGCAGATTTCTTCAGGTGACATAAGTTGAAGGGCCCCTATACTTGAGTAAGTTAGAAAGTGCAGAACTATATAATGCATATGATACAAGAGGCGTGTGGTAATTTTGCTCCTGAGTTCACATGTGGGAATAACGGGAAATTTGCCTTGCTGTAGAAAAACCTATGTTTTGCATTCCCAGATATCTATTTTGACTTCCACTCTAGCATTTTATTATCAGCAGCTGTAACTCTGAAAATGTGTTAGAGTGACGTTTTGCTTAAACAGAATAAAAACTTGCTTCACCAGAGCAGAAGAAAAAAAAAGTAATTCTGTCCAGTTTTATAAGCTGAAGCTGTATTAAAGTGATTGATCACTACTCTGAATGTCTTTTTCTGGCCTCTCGTAACCCTAATAACATTTAAACCATTAAATGTCAGATAATTGCCTTCCGAAAGGAAAGGAAAATGTGGGGAGTGTTTGCTTGTCTTCTTCAATTCAGTACCAAAGAATAGTATTGGAAGTAAGTTCTGGGATTTTCAGTTAACATTATATTTTGTACACGTATCACTTAGACTATCAGATGAAGAAGATCTAATTCTGGTAGAACGTGATAGCAGAGAGAAATACAGGGCCAGTGTTAGTCAGGAAATGTGTTAACCAGGAAATGTGACCCTTCATCTCCACTTTCCTTCTCAACCCTTCCTTGTTTATTATGAAGCACTAAATATGACACATATGTAAAATATCTGCAAGCTGGGTAAACATTAAAAAACTAGTTAAGGGTGAAAGGAAAGAATAAGAAAAGAAAGTATGGAAGGAAAAAAGACATCAAATGGCAGAGGAGAAACAGTTTCAGGGTCCATGAGCCTGCATGAGAATCCTAGCTGCCCCAGTCAATAGGTGTATGGCCTGGGACAAGCCACTTAATCTCTCTGAGTCTCTGTTTCTTCATCTGAAGAAATGGACCAGGAGTATTTACCCCACTGCATGTGTTATATGGAAAGCACATGGTTAGGGCTCGATAGACAGTTTTTGCTGATTAGCCCACTTAAGGTTTACAGCTCAATGCGTTGTCATTTCTCATGGGTAATTTTTTGCTCTCACATTTTCATAAGAATGTCTGGTGCTTTAACTCAAAAGAGGAATCCCGGTGGGAATTTCCTACGTTGTGGCAGATCAATTGTGAAAGATGTGTTTGTGGCATCAGGGCCTTCAGGGAATTTATCCAATCATGCCGCCAAGGTCTTTCTTCTGGTGCAGTATTTAAAATGAGATCCACTCTGAATCTAGGGCTTTCTGTGTCACCCGAAAACTCCCGGTCTCTCTTTTTCTGTTGGTGACAACATTGTTTGTGCTGTTATTAGAGCAGATGGTGGCCTGGGACTTGGCACTAAGAGAAATCCATGAGGTCTAAGAGGAATGACCCGCTCTTCTCTTAACATTCTCAAGTGGGTCAGAGTTAGGGTGGCTAGAGGTTTTTGTTTGCCTGGGACAGTGCCTGCCTATCCCTGTTGTCCCTGAGTAATTGTTAACAGCACCTCCCTTTTTACTCCTAAAATTATACTAGTTTGAATGATAAATTATAGAAATACCTTAGTCGGCCAGGAACGGTGGCTCACACCTGTAATCCCAGCACTTTGGGAGGCCGAGGCAGGCGGATCACAAGGTCAGAAGATTGAGACCATCCTGGCTAACATGGTGAAACCCCGTCTCTACTAAAAATGCAGAAAATTAGCCAGGTGTGGTGGGCGCCTGTAGTCCCAGCTACTCGGGAGGCTGAGGCAGGAGAACGGCGTGAACCCAGGAGGCGGAGCTTGCAGTGAGCCGAGATTGCGCCACTGCACTCCAGCCTGGGCAACAGAGCGAGACTCCGTCTCAAAAAAAAAAAAAAGAAAAGAAAAGAAATACCTTAATCATCTGTTCTATGGGAAAACTGAGCAAAAATGAAAAAAAATTAAAGAAATACTTTAATCAGAATTTTTTTTATTAATTAAGTTTACTTTTTTTAACTAGACTTTATAGTAAATAATTCAGAATGATGTTTATATGAATAAGGATAAGTCACAAAAAGGAAAATAAGAAAGTTCCCAATTCATAGGCTCTCAGATGCTTAGATTTCATCAATTATAAGAGGCACTACCAAGTCACACACCATTAAGAAAGAAACAGACCCACCGTATTAGTTTGTTAAGATTCTCATAACAAAGTACCTCAGACTGGCATAGAAATTTAAATTAGCAGGGCATGGTGGTGGGCACCTGTAATCCTAGCCACTCAGGAGGCTGAGGCAGGAGAATCGCTTGAACCCTGGAGATGGAGGTTGCAGTGAGCCAAGATCACGTCATTGCACTCCAGCCTGGGGGACAAAGGGACACTCCGTCTCAAAAAAAAAAAAAAAAAATGATTTGTCCACAGTCCTGGAGGGTAGATGTATGAAATGAAGGTGTCAGCATGGTTGTTTCCTCAGGGGCCTTTCCCGTAGCTTGTAGATGGCACCCTCCTGCTGCGTCTTCACATGGTCTTCCCTCTGCCTGTCTGTGTCCTAAACTCCGCTTCTTCTAGGGACATCAGTCACATCAGGTTAGGGCCCACTCTAAGGACCTCATTTTAACTTAAGTACCTCTTTAAGGACCCTGTCTCCAAATACTGCCGCATCATGAAGTACTGGGCATTATGACTTCAACCAATGAATTTTATTGGCCAGCTATGTGGTGGCTCATGCCTATAATCCCAGCCCTTTGGTAGGCCAAGGCAGGAGGATCACTTGAGGCCAGGAGTTTTGAGACTAGCCTCCTGGGCACTACAGCGATAATTCACCTCTAAAAAAAACAAAAAAAGCTAGGTGTGGGGGCATGAGCTTATAGTCCCAGCTACTTGGGAGGCTGAGGTGAAAGGATCGATTGAGCCCGGGAGTTCAAGGTTACAGTGCATCACTGCACTCCAGCCTGGGCTAGAGTGAGACCACTCATCTCTAATATATATATATGAATTTTGTAGGGATATAACACCCACTAATCAACTCTGACATGCCATGGATTGTTAGATGTACCCTGATGTCAGAAGATTAAAATGTAAATGATGGGCTGAGAATGGTGGCTCACATCTATTAACCCAGCACTTTCGGAAGTCCAGGCGGGAGGACTGCTGGAGCCTAGGAGTTCCAGACCAGCCTGGGCCAAGTAGTGAGACTTCATCTCTAACAAAAATAATAATAATAATAATAATAAATAAGCCGGGCATAGTGGTGCATGTGCCTGTGGTCCCAGCTACTTGGGGAGGTTGAAGTGGGAGGAACTCTTGAGCCTTGGAAGCTGAGGTTGCAGTGAGCCATGATCACCCCACCGTACTTCAGCCTCGGGGACAGAGTGCAACCCTGTCTCAAAAACAGACAAACAAAAAAGTAAGTAACTGGATCTCAGAGCTGATAAAAGATGTGCTGGTTTGGAAGGGGGAGAGTCCATTCTCTATGCTTTGGTGATGGTGGGCATAGCAATTTATAAACCTCTTCCTTTGAAATCACCACTTTCTCCCCTGCACTCTCCAAAAGATCTGGGATAGGAAGGTAGAGCTCAGCTGCCCAGATTGCTATCTTGATTGCTTCCCCTCCCTGGTGCCTCACTTCCTGCCAATTCTTCTTTTGTAACAGTGCCCATGACTGCCCCTTCCTCTCTCCCTACCCACACCCGAATCAGCCCTTAGCTCATACCTGGACAGTTTCCACAGCCTCCGAACCGGTCTTCCCACATCAGTCCCCTTCTTTTCCCTCCTGATCCACCCTCACACAAGAACCCATCGCAAAATGACTCTCAAAACTGCAGCTTTGGTCATGCCACACCCCTGATAGAAAGCTTTGGCTGGCTCTTCATTCCTCAAGCGTAAACACCAAAGGTGTCTTGGCCTAACCCTCAGGCCCCTGTGCTCAATCTGGCCCCCAGCCTCTGGTGCAGCTGCATCCGCTGTGCCCCTGCCTCTCACCGCAGCCAGCGTCCCTACCTCGGGGCCTTGCACGCTCCGTACCCCTCCTCTGGCAGGCCTGTGCTCTGGGCCTGTCTGAATGCTACCATGTAATTATTGCACGGTTATTTACGTCTGACTCCCCAGCTAATAGCTATCCAAATTATCAAGACTGTAATGTACTCCATTAACCGCACTGGCTGAGAAAGGAGTTGTTTCTCCTTGGCTCCAACAAAAAGAATGAAAAGTATTTCCCCCACCCCTCCCATCTCCCTCCCCTGAGAGAAGGTGGCCGGGCCTTTGTGTCCTGGAAGTCTGACTTCCCTTAGCCCCAAGGAGAGTTAACAGCCTTTGTGTGTGTGTGTGGGTTTTTTTGTTTTTGTTTTTTTCTTTTTTTTTTTTTTCTTGGGGAGAAAAGGAAGCTGCCTGGTGAGATGGACTCCCCCTTTGCTTTCTGAGATGGAAAGTTGGTGTGGCTCAGGACATCTTTGATTTGGCCCGTGAATTATTTTATATAAATTTAAAATATTAGTCGCAATTTTCTAAAGGTGAGAAATTTCCCATGAAAATCTAGATCTCTGGGTTCTCTGGAAAAACTCAGAGGTTTCACATTTCTGGCCCCCTATTTTCACACGGCAAAAATTGGAAGGATCCAAGTCCAGCTGGTGCCTTTAGGCAGGTTATGTACTTTCCATTCACCACAGTCCCCACCACCCACAAAAGCCTGCAACATTGATTTGTGTACCTGCCTGTTCTTATATGTGTTGGAGTTTTCAGCCCCTGCTTAGATGCATCAAATGGTTAATCTGGGACATTTAATGGAAAGGAGATGGTGGCCATGAGCTTTAAGAGTGAAAGAGAGCGTGGCTGTCCTGCAGGTCTTGAGAACGGGAGCCTGCTCTAAACTACCCTCCTTAGGGAGCAGGACCAGGGATAGAGATGGTTGGCTGGGTGCCTGCAAGGACTAGGCTGTGAGTGCTTTCACCTTGAGAAAGTCAGGGAAAACCTCCACAGCTGAGCTGGGCCCAGAGGCACTGGATCTACGCCCAGAGCTGACCACAGAGATACCTATCTTCAAAGAAGAGGGGGCCAGGAGTAACAGCATCAGGGACCACACCAACCAAAGACCAGGCCTACCTCCGTTCCCTGCCTGGCATAAACCCCACTGTCCTTTCTTTTTGAGACCAAGTCATGCTCTTGTTGCCCAGGCTGGAGTGCAGTGGTGTGATCTCAGCTCACTGCAACCTTTGCCTCCCGGGTTCAAGCAATTCTCCAGCCTCAGCCTCCTGAGCAGCTGGGACTACAGGTGCCTGCCACCACTCCCGGCTAATTTTTGTACTTTTAGCAGAGACAGGGTTTCACTATGTTGGCCAGGCTGGGCTCAAACTCCTGACCTCAGGTGATCCGCCCACCTTGGCCTCCGAAAGTGCTGGGATTATAGGCATGAGCCACCACAGCTCTTCTACGGCTTAAGCAGAGTGTGGTGAAGGGCATTACGCTGCGTTACAGTGATTCCAGAAGGGGTCATTTGTTTCACAGTCTTTGGTATAATTTCTCCTGCAGTTGTGCAGTACACAACCTGAGTGCCATACATCTAGTGGCCCTGACTGGGCATACTGTGTGTGTGTGTGTGTTTGTGTGTGTATGTGTTTAAAGCCTCTCAAATGGACTGATTTAAACTTCTCACCAATACCGAGAATGGGGGTCTAGAACTTCAATTTTTTAAAATACATTAATATACCTTACTCCTCAAGTGTGGTTTATTAATCGAATTTTCATAAAAATATATACTTCTCAAAGACAGAAAGAATGTTTTGTACTTCTACACTCTTCCACAGTGTTTTGAAAAATAAATGTGTTAACTCTGAATGTAAATCTGAACACCGAACCGAATCTCTCTCCCTAGTAAAACTTAATTTTTTCCATTTTCCTGTTGTGATCAGTCCTAGTCAAAACTGGCTTGTGTAGCCCAACGTCAAATTAAAGCAAAGTCACTTTATTATTATTATTTTGTTTTGTTTTGTTTTGTTTTTGAGACGGATTCTTACTCTGTCGCCCAGGCTGGAGTGCAGTGGCCTGATCTCAGCTCACTGCAGGCTCCGCCTCCCGGGTTCACGCCATTTTCCTGCCTCAGCCTCCTGAGTAGCTGGGACTACAGGCGCCTGCCACCACGCCCGGCTATTTTTTTTGTATTTTTAGTAGAGACAGGGTTTCACCGTGTTAGCCAGGATGGTCTTGACCTCATGACCTCGTGATCCACCCGCCTTGGTCTCCCAAAGTACTGGGATTACAAGCATGAGCCACCGTGCCCTGCCCAGCAAAGCCACTTTAATGTTTTGCAATGACAAGCTTAATTGGCAAGTGAGTTTCATTTATTGGTTTTTGTTTTGTTTTATTTTGTTTTGTTTTGTTTGAGATGGAGTCTTGCTCTGTCGCCCAGGCTGGAGTGCAATGGCACGATCTCAGCTAACTGCAACCTCTGCCTCCCGGGTTCAAGCCATTCTCCTACCTCAGCCTCCCAAGTACCTGGGATTACAGGCACCCGCCACCATGCCTGGCTAATTTTTCTATTTTTAGTAGAGACAGGGTTTCACCATGTTGGCCAGGCTGGCCTCAAACTCCTGACCTCAGGTGATCCGCTCGCATTGGCCTCCCAAAGTGCTGGGGTTACAGGCATGAGCCACCATACCTGGCCAAGTTTTCATTTGTATAGACCAGTTAGTGTGTTCTCTTTCCAGGAAGGAGTGTAAAAAAAGCTCTCTGCCATTGATACTCTATTCACAGCCTTAAATTGTTTAGTCTCTTTCTTAAATTCCTGAAATCCCACTTCTAGGCATTTGTCCTAAGAAAATAATCAGGGACTGTGAGCCAAGACTTATGTCTATAGTTGCTCGTTGTGATATATTAATTACAGCAGCAATAAAAAGAAGCAACCTAGATGTTCAAACACTGGGGAGTGATGAAATACATTACAAACAGCACAACCTGGTTCAACCATTTCTATGACTGAGTACTAAGCAGCCTTTGAAAATGATGTGCTAAGTGTATTGAATGGCATGAGAAAATGGTCAGCTTATATTTGTGAGACCTCTAAACACTTTGAAATATGTTGCTAGCGTATGGAAAGAGGTGTGACTATTACTGGAAATATTCACTCTCTTCCGCATCTTTTCAATCTGGTTTCAGCCAAGAAATTTGCTTTGACCACTGGAATAGACACAAGTGGTGCAAGGAGAAGATTAACAAGCAGGTGCAGGATTTGGTTTGCTCTCTTGAGCTTTTGCCATTGCAAAAGGCAATGAAGAAAACATACCCAGGCTAGCCCCCTGGTTCTAGGGAAGGCTGAGAGATAAATGCAGTCAAACCAAACCACCCCAGCTGAGAACAACATTGTTCAGCCAACCCCTAGCAAACCCACAGATGAATGGGAATAAAGTATTATAAACCCAACTGATAGCGGGTTTGTTATGCAGCATTTCAGTGGCAATAATTGATGAATACAGGAGGGAAGTACCCTCCAATACTAGAAAGATATTTTCTCCAGTGATAAAGCATACACAAACTTTTGCAAATAGTACTTTACTCTTCCCTCAAGTTGCCCATTTGGTCCATAGAGAGTCCACCCAGTTTCAGTGGGAGGGGACATCGACCCCCTTCCTCAATGGGAGGAATATCAAGGACACATTATAAGAAGAGCATGTAGGCTAGGAGATATTTTATGGCCCTCTTTAGAAAATATAATCTACCATATCAAATTCTCAGAACATTGTTTTCTTTTCTTTTCTTTTTTGAGACTTTTCATTCTGTCACCCAGGCTGGCATGCAGTGGCGTAATCATGGCTCACTGCATCCTTGACCTCCTGGGCTCAAGTGACCCTCCTGTCTCAATCCCACCAAGTAGCTGGGACTACAGGTGCACACCATTTCACCTGGCTAATTTTTGTATTTTTTGTAGAGACGGGGTTTCGCCATGTTGGCCAGACTGGTCTCAAGCTCCTGGGCTCAAGTGGTCCTCCCACCTCAGCAGGATGGATGGAAGGATGAATTACAGGCATGAGCCACTGCGCACAGCTAGAACATTGTTTCATAAGCACTATATACCCATTATTTATTTTCATTCAACAAATATTTATTGAAAACCTACTACACACCAGTTACTGCTAGGACTGGAGATATAGCAATGAACATCGCAGAGTTGATCCCTGTCTTAATGGGCTAACCAAAGAAAAACTGCAGGCTAAAATCCAATATAAAGACCCTTTAGTAACTGACCAGGTGAGCTACTGGGCTGGAGGTAATTTTCTTTTTTTCTTTCTTTTTTTTTTTTTTTTTTTTTTTTTGAGATGGAGTCTCACTCTGTCACCTAGGCTAGAGTGCAGTGGCGCAATCTTGGCTCACTGCAACCTCCGCCTCCCAGGTTCAAGCAATTCTCCTGCCTCAGCCTCCCGAGTAGCTGGGATTACAGGTGCACACCACCACGCCCAGCTAATTTTTGTATTTTTAGTAGAGATGGGGTTTCACCATCTTCGTCAGGCTGGTCTCGAACTCCTGACCTCGTGGTCCACCCACCTCGGCCTCCCAAAGTGCTGGGATTATAGGCGTGAGCCACTGTGCCCAGCCTGGCTGGAGGTAATTTTCTAGTGAGTAGGCCAGTTCTAGAGAACCAGAAAAGAATTCTGGCTTAAAAGTGTTTTGCCGTGATTGTGTCTGTTGCGACAGGGCTTTTCCTGGCAGCTTCTCTGAAAGTAGAATAAGGAGGCAAGAGTTCTCAAAGGGCTTAGAGTCCAATTCTATTTCATTCAAGCAGTTACTATAGCTTTAATGAAAAGCAGGTGCTGGGCTTGTTTAAAAAGAACTAAAGGCACCTACGTCAGCTTTCTAGCATCTTGCACCTCAAGGTGCGGTCCTTGGCACAAAATGAGCGTCAGTGAGCTCACCTGGGAGTTCCATAGAAATGCAGAATCTCAGGCCTCACCTCTGAATTACTGAATCAGAATCTGCAGTGAAAATAAATAAATAAATAATTAAATTGTGGTAAAATAAAACATAAAATTTACCACCTTAACTATTTTTAAGTGTACGGTGACGTTAAGTATTTTCACATTGTGGGGCAACCATCATCACCGTCCATCCATAAAACTCTTTTCATGTTGGCAGGGCATGGTGGCTCATGCCTCTAATCCCAGCACTTTGGGATTACCTAGGCTGAGACAGGCAGATCACCTGAGGCCAGGAGTTCGAGATCAGCCTGGTCAACATGGTGAAACCTCGTCTCTGCTAAAAGTATAAAAATTAGCCAGATGTGGTGGTGCGTGCCTGTAGTCCCTGTTACTTGGGAGGCTGAGGCAGGAGAATTGCTTGAGCCTGGGAGGCAGAGGTTGCAGCGAACTGAGATCTGCTGCTGCCACTCTGGCCTGGGCGATAGAGTAAGACCTTATCTCAAAAACAAACAAACAAAAAAAAAACCTCTTTCTATCTTGTGAAACTGAAACCCCATACCCATTAAACAATCACTCTCGTTCTCTTTTCCCTTCAGCCCCTGGCAACCACTATTCTACTTTCTGTCTCTATGAATTTGACCATTCTAGGTACCTCATATAAGCAGAATCATACAGCATTTGTCCTTTTGTGACTGGCTTATTTCACATGATAATGTCCTCAAGTTTCATTCGTATTGTAGCAGAAGCTTCTTTTTTTTTTCTCCTGAGACAGGGTCTCATTTGTCACTCAAGCTGCAGTGCAGTGCAGTGGCACCATCTTGGCTTACTGTAGCCTTGACCTTCTGGGTTTGAGCGATTCTCCCACCTCAGCTCCCCAGCCCCCTACTCCCCTCTCACCCCCACTAGCTGGGACTACAGGTGCAAACCACCATACCTCGCTCATTTTTTCGTATTTTTTGTAGAGGGTTTTCACCATGTGGCCCAGGCTAGTCTCAAACCCCTGACCTCAAGCAATCCGCCCACCTCAGCCTTCCAAAGTGCTGGGATTATAGGCATGAGCCACGACACCCAGCTAGAATCTGCATTTTAACAACACCTTCAGAGTGTGTGTATGCCCACTACAGTTTGAGAAGCACAGCTCTACTAGATTACTGGGACCAATATAGGGGAGATAAGAAAGTCTAATAAAACAGTCCTGGAAGAAACTCAGGTTTCCTTACTCCTAGGGACACCACTTGGGGATGATTTCCATGGTCATATTTGTGGAGCAATTTTGGTTTCCTGAGATCAACCATGTGAGCTCCAATCTGTCAAAAAATGAATGGCTAAACTGGCCTCTGAGCATCAAAAGTTTGAGGCCTACAGGGGACCTGCTTGCAAAAGTATAACTTGTAAATCACTCAATACCACTGGCAAATAGGTATCTGTAGCTGGATTATAGAGAGTTAGTACCTCATTTAGGTTTCCACTAACTTAATAACACATACACTTACAGAGTGCCAGTCATGACTCCAAGTGGTTATGGAATATTAACACTTTTAACCCTCATAACAATTCCAGGAGTAGGAACATTTTTAATCCCTGGTTTACAGATGTGGAAACTAAGGCACAGGCAGGTTAAGTAACTTGCACAAGGTGATGTGGCTGGTGAATGGTGGAGCTGGGATTTGAACCCAGGAGCTACACTGTGCCTCCTCTTTGGCAATTGCTTGACCAAGTCTTCTGTTGAAATTGAACTATAAGGAGTTATGCAGATTGTGGGTGTGTTATGGGAGGGACCTACATTTAACCATAGACATTAGTTTATATGTAAGGAAAAACAACAGAAGCTAGAATGTCAGAAAGTAAGTGGGAAACCCTTGTGACATGGTGGATTTTTTTCTCAGTAGGGCAGAAGAAAATATGGGGTCCGTGCCCACATTATTAAATACTTGGACTCAAATACTCGCACTGGTTTTCCTCCTCCCTTCCTAACCACACCTCCTCTTCCTCTTTCACAGGCTCTTTCCCCTTAGCCTTCTCCAAAGGCTTTCTTTCCTCCCTTTCTAATCTCACTTGTTTTCTTGGCTTCCAAACAAAAAAATCCCAAATCCATGTTGCTTGCTGTGATCTTTCTTCCTGGTTCAAAATCATAATTCATTGCTTCCTGATGTCTCAGCAAAAATGTCACAACAAGATCTCAAATTCTACGTCTGGGAAGATGAACCACATTGGCTGATACCCTAGAGATGAGAGAGGAGCCCAATGTCACAGTCAGACTTTTCTTATATTCAGCACGCCCCAAACAAGACCCGCCACCTGCCGCTCCCAAGATCACTGCCACAGGCCCCATCTCATTCCTGACCCCTGTCATCCTCTCTCTGAGGCTTGAAACCTTCATTATCTTTTCCTCCTCTCTTTCTCCATATCTGAAGGAGTCTCCCTCCTCAACTGGTCTCAAATCTGTCTTCTGCTTTACATGTTGTCATTGTCTAAGCTCCAGCCCTCCCCACCTGCCTCCAGTCTCCCTGACCCTCATCTGCCTTCCCTCCTACACCCACCCCTACACACAGCTGACAGGCATTCTCTCAAACACAGATCAGCCCACATCACGCCTTGGCACTGCCTCTCAACTCCATCTCTGGACCTTGGGTGAATCTGCCAACTGCTCAGTGAAAATGACCTCCTTCTTTGCTCTTAAAAAAAAAAAAAAAAAACTGAAACTTACAGGAAAGTTGCAAGTACAGTACAAACAATGTTTTTGTTCCCAAACCATTTGAGAGTAAGTTGCAGACCTGACCTGGTGCCCTGAAAATCCTACTATACATTTCCTACGAACAAGGACATCCTTCTATATACACAATACAACCATTTTTAAAGTTAGGAAATTAACACTGATACATTACTACAAATCCTTGGGCCCCATTCAAGTTTTGCCAGCAATCCCCATAATGTCATCTTTATAGCAAGTGGATTCAGTTCAGAATCCCATGTTGCACCCAGTTGCCATGGCTCTTTGGGCTCCTTCAGTCTGGAACAGCTCCTTATTCTTTCTTTAATTTTTACGTCTTCGACTTTTCCTTTTTTTTTTTTTTTTTTTTTTTGTGAGATGGAGTCTTACTCTGTCACCCAGGCTGGAGTGCAGTGGCACGATCTCGGCTCACTGCAACCTCCCGCTCCCGGGTTCAAGCGATTCTGCCACCTCAGCTTCCCGAGTAGCTAGAATTACAGGCGTGCGCCACCACACCCAGCTAATTTTTTGTAATTTTTCTAAGACAGATTCTTGCTGTGTCACCCAGGCTGGAGTGCAATGGCATGATCTCGGCTCACTGCAACCTCCATCTCCCGGGTTCAAGCCATCCTCCTGCCTCAGCCTCCCAAGTGGCTGGGATTACAGGCACCCGCCGCCAGGCCTGGCTAATTTTTTTGTATTTTTAGTAGAGATGGGGTTTCGTGCTATTGGCCAGGCTGGTCTCAAACTCGTGGCCTCAGGTGATCTACCCACCTCGGCCTCCCAAAGTGCTGGGATTACAGGCATGAGCCATCACACCCAGCCTGTCTTTGACATTTTTAAAGACTATAGGCCAAACATGTAGAATGCCCTCAATTTTGGTTTCCTTTTGTTTAGATTTAGATAGGAATATTGCAGAATATGCTGGATTCTTCTTATTGTGTGGTGTACAGTTTCCATTCATCCTATTTCAGGGGATGCTCACTTAGACCCCTTGATAAAGTGGTGTCTGCCAGACTCATTGCTACGAAGTGACTCTTTTCCCTTTATTTTTTTTTTTTTTGAGACGGAGTCTCGCTCTTGTTGCTCAGGCTGGAGTGCAATGACACGATCTCGGCTCACCGAAACCTCCACCTCCCGGGTTCAAGCGATTCTCCTGCCTTAGCCTCCCTAGTAGCTGGGATTACAGGCATATGTCACCACGCCCAGCGAATTTTGTATTTTTAGTAGAGATGGAGTTTCTCCATGTTGGTCAGACTGGTCTTAAACTCCCGACCTCAGGTAATCTGCCCGCCTCAGCCTCCCAAAGTGCTGGGATTATAGGCGTGAGCCACCGCGCCCAGCCCGACCCTTTTCCCTTTAATAAGTATTTCGTGGAAATACTTGAAACTATGTAAATATTTCATTCCCCATCAAACATTTAATTTTTATTTATATCAGAACGAGCTGGTGGTTTCCTTTTTTTTCTTTTCTTTTCTTTTTCTTTCTTTCTTTTTTTTTTTTTTTTTTGGGACACAGTGTCACTCTGTTGCCCAGGCTGGAGTACAGTGGCACCATCTCGGCTCACTGTAACTTCTGCCTCCCTAGTTCAAGCAATTCTCCTGCCTCAGCCTCCAGAGTAGCTGGGACTACAGGTGCACACCACTACACCCGGCTAATTTTTGTATTTTTAGTAGAGACAGGGTTTTGCCATGTTGGCCAGGCTGGTCTCAAACTCCTGACCTCACGTGATCCTCCCACCTCGGCCTCCCAAAGTGCTGGGGTTACAGTCTTGAGCCACCACACCTGGCCTATGGTTTCTTATTTTATTCATTGTGTTATATATAATGCGTTACTATCATTACTTGTTTGTTCTCTGGTATCTCAGCCATCCCACAGATGGAAAAGGTTTTTAACCACATTTCTGTCCACAGAAATCTGTGTTTATTGAAAAAAAAAAAAAAGTGCTGCGTTCCTATACAGGGGATGTTGTTATCTGAGTATTTGTTACCCAAGTGCCTACAGTTATGACTTGCTTATGAAGCAAAAATTATTATAACATGAAACTATTTGCTAAGGAACCATAACACAGGCTATACACAAAGTCTCATCCTATTCCACAGCCATTCTCACCCATCTCATCGACACCGCTGTGGTTTGTAGCAACCTCCAAAATTACCATTCAAATTCAATGCAAATTGGCTCACAAAGCGAACTTGCAGATCTTGCAAAGTCTCAGGGTTTCATGGAGTTCATGAAAGTAACATAGCAGGACTGCTCAAAGCCTTGAGTGAGACCAGATAACAGCTACCCAGGAGAAAATAGACCGGGGGAGAAGACAATGTAAATGACAAGGGTTCAGAAAATTCCTTTAAAAATTGATAAGGCCGTCAAATACTTTTGCGGGGAATAAAAATTACTTCCTTTATAAATGTGATATAAAAATCAAAAATGAAGTGAAGGATGCCATTCAATTTTATCAGAAAAAAAAGTTTAGATTCTTTGTTCTAATAATTAGCACATAGCCTAAAGGTGAAGTCATTTTCAAAATTTTTTGTGTCCTTTTTTTTTTTAATTAACTTATTTATTTTGAGACAGAGTCTCACTCTGTCACCCAGGCTGGAGTGCAGTGGTGCCATCTCGACTCACAGCAACCTCCGCCTCCAGGGTTCAAGCGATTCTCCTGCCTCAGACTCCCTAATAGCTGGGATTATAGGTGCCCGGCCAATTTTTTTGTACTGTTGGTTGAGACAGGGTTTCACCATGTTGCCTAGGCTGGTCTTGAACTCCTGACCTCAAGTGATCCACTCACCTCGGCCTCCCAAAGTTCTGGGAATACAGTTGTGAGCCACTGCGCCTGGCCAAGGTGTCCTTTTTTTTCAAGGCAAAATGCTAATCTATTTTTTTCCCCTCTATTTACTGTAAAGTTTCAGTCCCTTCAGTAAGTAGGTTCAATTTAAATCACTTTATCTTGCTGTCAGTATTCTGCAGGTCAGGACCCCTCCCTTGCATACAGTAGGAAACTTAAAGCCACTGTGGCAAGAGGGTGGGCCTGTCCCCTGAGATGCTCCTTGCTCGTGTCAGCCGTCTCCCAATCCTATGAGCCCCTCTCTCTCCCCGTCACCTCCTCTGGCCCCATGCTTGCTTTTTACTTTCAGATCTCACTTTCCTCACTTATCAAAAGAGGAAAATATCCTGGTCCAGCCAACTTCACAACAAGTCATTCTTATAGTCAAATGAGTTCATGGATAATAACCGTAGTCATGGCCAGGTGCAGTGGCTCATGCCTGTAATCCCAGCACTTTGGGAGGCTGAGGTAGGTGGATCGCCTGAGGTCAGGAGTTCAAGACCAGCCTGGCCAACATGGCAAAACCCTGTCTCTACTAAAAATACAAAAATTAGCCGGGCGTGGTTGTGGGTGCCTGTAATCCCAGCTACCAGGAAGGCTGAGGTAGGAGAATCGCTTGAACCCGGGAGGTGGAAGTTTTGGTGAGCTGAGATCTTGCCACTGCCCTCCAACCTGGGCAACAAGAGCAACACTTTGCCTCAAAAAAAAAAAAAAAAAAAGTAGTCACTAACATGTACTGAACCATCATTCTATGTCTGACCATGTGTTGAGAGCTTAACATAGACCACTGCAATTAACTCTCCCCAAACTTATAAAGGTAGAGGCTGTTATTATCTTGCATTTTACAGAGAAGCAAACAGAGGTTCCAGAATGTTAAGTATGAAGTTTCTTAGTCTTTGGAGGAGTCAAGGTTTGAATCCAGTAGTAGTTCAAGCATTTAACTACTAAATTATCCAGGCTATAAAAGAGCATATGAGAACAGAATGTTGTTCTATAAATATAGGCATCAGTATTATTATATTTCCCTGTGTATGCTCTGAACTCCCAAAGACACTGAACGATAAAGAAGAAATTATTAACACGTCTTTTTTATGTGTATGACTGGTTGTTTGGACCCCAAAATATTCCACTAGTGGCACCCAGTGGCACCCAAAGGCATTGATTAATCCCACTCAGAATCTCTAGGCCTTGGAAGACCATTTGACTGTGAGTGGTAAAATAGAAGCAGACTAACTCACCCCAAGGAACATTTTACATGGTCCCCAAGCCCTCTCCCAGCAGCTCTGGCAGAGATCACTCTGCCCTCACTTTTGCAGGCCAAAGTGGCAGGGGCCAGGCACAAGGACCTAAAAGGAAATTTGGTTCTGATAGATTAACAGAGGAGATAGGATATTTGTGAGGTTCTGTGCTTGGCGCTAGAATTTGTGGTTGGCAAATGCAAAGAGGTTAAGTGTCTGTATATAAGATGATGAAGAATGCTTCTGCCCTGTAAGCCTATTCTCAGCACTCCCAAGGGCTCCCTACAGCAGGAGAAGTTGGGTTTACAGGGCCAGGGTCCCTTCCTCTGCTGCAGACACCCCTGTTTAATGGTCCTCCCTCTGCTCAGGCTGAGAGGGCCTGACCCTCATGGGACAGAAGTCCGCCACTGCTGTGCTTTGCATTTTCAGGTCTTTCAAATGCATTGTGTTTGTTCCCAGCCAGCTTCTGCAGGAGCCCAGGTTGGTGAGTGGGTGCTAATTTGCCTAACAGGCAAAAGCGGGTTTGTGTGTCACCAGTATCTTTTGGGAGGGAAATTACAACCTGCTGAAGCGGGAGCTGGAGGTGATCAAATGTGACTAAATGCGGTAAAACCACCAACTTCACACATCTGAGGAGACCAGCTGGGGGCAGGGGGCCGGAGGTAGAATTATACTTGTTGGCACAAACAGTAGGAAACTGGGAGAAAAGAAAGACCCCCAAACCACAGGCCTCCTTCTAATCTGGACCTTGACTAGGAAAGAAGGGTTTTGGGAAGAGTCCCCTTATCCTACAAATGAGGAAGCTGATATCTAACGAAGCCTCAGGACTATAGGAAGAATGCCCTCATAGTAAAACACAGAGCTGCAATCAGTCCCAGGCCTCCTGGGCCCCAGGTCTGGACTTTTCCATCTCAGTGCTCCCTCTATGGGTTAACATCACACACCCAAGTTTGAGCAAACGTTCAGTTGTAAAACGGCTAAGGTACACATTCTAATGAATAAGCCGCAGTTTAAGCATGTCAGGCAAGAAACCTGGGGGTAAGACATCTATTTTAGAATGGTTGGGGGTGACTGTGGAGGATATATGTTGGTTTTCCTGCCCACCAGTGCCACCACTTACAGTGTTCAGGTGTCTGTCACACAGCACAATGTTGTCCTGCCAAAGAGTCAAGTGGGTCAATAGCCACCTTTAGTTTTGCTCACTCAACTATCTGTCCTAGGTGTGGGTTTGCTTCTTCCCAGAGGAAGGCAGGCCAAAGGTGCCATCTGCTCCCCAAGAAGTGGGGGCATAGGTCTGCATCAGCCTGGAGGGGTACCTGTTTCCAGCTCACAAGGGTCCCACACAGGCTAGCTATGGCATCTTGCATCCATCCCTTCTTCTTTTGAAGCTGAAACACAATTTTCTTTCATGGAGTCAACCCCTACCCAATGTCAGTCCTGTGGTTTGATGGAGCAGACCCCACTCTCATCTTCAGGAATGAACCAGTGGCCCAAGCCTGTAGCCAGTTTAAGGACAGGCACCTGACTTAGTGAGAATAACTATAGAATCATTGCTGGAACTGTTGATACCGAGCCAACCCTTTTCTTGGAGTTGCTAATCTTGGGAGAGGTGGAGGGAGCAGAAAAGAAGATAGCAATTCAAGAAGCCTCGGAACCAGTTAAGTCTGATCAGATTCATCCTCTTACGTTTAGTTATATGAACCAATTCTCTGTTTTACTCAGGCTGGGTTAGGTTGACTCTGTCCCTGGCAACCAAGAGAATTCTGGCCAATACAATGAGAAAGCCAAAGTTTCGCTTTAAATGAAAGCTCCTCTAGCATCCTCTAGCAGATTTGTCAAGAGATCTTTCCAAATCTGAAACAATTCTAATAAGGCATCCCTATCCCCGGGCTTGTTGGAAAGATTGGGTTGTGAAGGGCCTGTCCCACAGGCATGTAAATTATGTTGAGGTTTATTTGCACACACTTGCAATATCTATTCTTTCTCTTCTCGTGGTTCTAGAAGATGCTGCAGCACTTATCCCTCAGGTCGCTAACAGCACTGTCAAGCAAAGACCCACATTTTAAATTCCATTTAGTCTCTTTCTGCAGAGCTGGGTAACCAAATGAGACAGCCATGGAAAATATATGACTTTCATTATTATGACATGAAAGCAGAGCTGTCTAATTGCTTTTGTCCACTGGTGTATAAAGATTGGGACCAGATGTGTTTTAAAAAAAAAAAAAAAAACGGAAAAGAAAGAAAAAAAAGGGCTTGCGTTGGCCGTTGCTTTGAACAAAGCAGTCTGATTTCCTCTGTCTTTCTCTCTCTCTCTCTCTGGGAAAGACGACATGAAAGTGTTTTAACTGCTTGTAATTTTTCATAGCCTCGTTGATTTTGCTTTTCACAGAAGATGAAATTGTGAAATTGGCCTTGAAAACTTTATTTTCACTTTCCTCAATTCAAAGGGACAATTGTGGAAGGAAAGAACTGAGCTGCTTGCCAGAGCCAGCACACTCCTTTTTCTCTGGACAGCTGCTGCTTTGCAGAGGGTCGTGGGAGGAGGTGAGCCCTCACGCAGATCAGACCCTCCTTGCCTCAGCCAGCCGCTGGGGAGTGGAGTCTTCGCGTGTAAATCCACAGGAAAGGATAGATGATGATCAGCTTTAAATAGAACCACCCAGGGCCCAGCTTCTGTGTTTCATTTTCCAGAAGAGCCCCTAAATCTGCTTCAACATTTTTTTAACCTCTCCAGTTATTTTTAGCACACCCAGCCAACAGAGCTCAGCAGGCCCGTGGAAGTGCTAACATGTCCCCCAGTTCATCTCCTTCTGCAAAGGTGCATTTGAAGCACGAAAAAAAAAAACGTGCGGACCCAAAGATGTGATGATTTAGAAGCCAGGTTACATGGCCCTGCTGCTCTGTATCAAGCGAGTGCTGCCCATTGGAAATACAATTCTTTTAAAGATTACACCATTATTTTCAAAATTAATGTTTGCCTGAAAATTAAGAGTATGCATGGTGGATTGGGAAAAGAGCAGGCTCCCACAGCAGCCGTTTCCTGAGGGTCCCAGAGCACGGATCACGGTGTGGAGCCAAACCTGGGAAATGGGAAGGAAGGGAAGCAGGATTCCTCCAAAAAACCTCAGAGGGGCTTCTGCAGCCCCGCTCCCAGTGGCCAGCAGAGTCACCTTCTCATTTACTGGAGAAGTGGGTAATTTACCGCTCCCTATGCAAGGGTTTCCCTCCCATTCCAGGGTCTGAAGCTATGTAGTTGCATCTCAGAATATTTACAGGGATCTCATCGTTCCACAGGGGTCTTTTCTGTTCTCTGCTAGACACCCCCCCACACACAGTTCATCTCTAACTGGGGCAAAATAAATACTTTTAATTAATTTCCCGCACATGTTTATAGGCAACAAACCCTCAGTGATACCAGAGAGAAGAAAAGATTGTGCAAAAGAATATAAGATGCTAAATGCTTCTGCTGGAGTGGGTAACTATCCCCAGCACTTATTCCACACATCCATTTCCCTGTACTTATGTGTATTGTCATTCCAAATCAGGGCTCCACAAAATCCAGGCCTCCCTTTTCTCCCAGTGCCTTGGCTTTCAATTAATTCTGACATGATTTCCATAGGGAGTGACTCATGTGTGGCATTAATGGGAACAACCATTACAGAGCAATTGCAGTGGAGAAGACTGGACTCATTGCTGCTGTACATAGGAACCAGGTGACCTTAGGCAAGTAATTTAGCCTCTATTAGCCCCGACTTCCTCCTCCATGGAATGGACTCCTTTGCAGCTTTGTTATAAAGATTAAAGGAGAAGGCCGGGCGCAGTGGCTTATGCCGGTAATCCCAGCACTTTGGGAGGCCAAAGTGGGCAGATCACCTGAGGTCAGGAGTTCCAGACCAGCATAGCCAACATGGCAAAACCCCATCTCTACTTTAAAAAAATGCAAAACAATTAGCCAGACATGGTGGTGCAAGCCTGTAATCCCAGCTACGTGGGAGACCGAGGCAGGAGAAACGTTTGAACTCAGGAGGTGAAGGTTGCAGTGAGCTGAGATTGTGCCACTGCACTCCAGCCTGGGCGACAGAACAAGACTCCATCTAGAAAAAAAAAAAAAATTAAAGGAGAAAATGAAAGTGGTGCTCAATGAAGAGGACTGCTACCATGATGAAATCATTGCCAGAGCCTCCTTAGACTGTGACCCCAGGATTCATGCTGTATGTCCCCTTAAAAGTGTGACTGCCTTACAGGGAGTTTGGCACTTTGATAAGTGGAACACAGGCTTGGATACAATGTGAAACCCAGGATTCCACTGCATTCTCCTCCAAGGACCCGGGCAAGAGAGGTCTGTTCAAATATCCCCCTTCTAAAGGAGGCTGTTGCTCCACCAGCTCACTAGAGACACTGAAGGAACAGGGCTGGGAGGACAGGTTTTGAATCATGTGGCGCTACCCACCCTTCCCACCTTTCCAAGACACCAACGTATCAGATCAGGGACAGATGCCTAACCTAATACCAGCACTTTCTCAGGCGGGCCAGCAACCTTTGAATACTTGAGAATTTGAATTGGGAAACCCAGAAAGACCTCCCCATAACAGTGGGGTCCAAAGCTGAGGGTCATGCAATTGGGAGTAAAGAGAAATCCTGGGAAGCAAGAACGGCTAGAGGAAGAATGACAGAGCAGGCCTGTTCTCCAGTTCTCCCTTCTGTCTACCTGTCTTCTTAGCACAAATCGCCTTTCCCCTGGGGCAGAGGAAATAAGGAGCCCTCCATGCCTCACAGAGTGAGCTGAACTGTGGCCCCAAAAAGACACGTCCACATCTTAACCCCTGAAACCTGTGAATGTGACCTTATTTGGAAAAACCATTTTTACAAATGTAATTAATTAAGGCTTTTGAAGTGAGATCATCTTGGATTATCTGGGTGGGCCCTAAATCCAATCACAAGTGTTCTCAGAGACACAGAAAAGGAGAAAACATGGAGAGACCCAGGAAAGCAGGCAGATGAAAGATGAACACTGTGTTTGGCATAAAGCAGAGGATCAGTAAAGCTTTAGCTTTCTTTTTCCTCTTCTTTTTGAGACAGTCTCACTCTGTTGCTCAGGCTAGAGTGCAGTAGCACAATCACTGCTCACTGCAGCTTCTACCTCCGGGCTCAAGCAATCCTCCCACCTCAGCCTCCCAAAGTAGCTGGGACTACAGGTGTGCAGCACCACTCCTGGCTAATTTTTTTTTCTTTTTCTTTTTCTTTTCTTTTTTTTTAGTAGAGACAGGGTCTCATCATGTTGCCTAGGCTGGTCTCGAACTCTTGGGCTGAAGCTATCCTCCTGCCTTGACCCTTTAAAGTGCTGAGATTATAGGCATCCCACAGGCCAAGGCTTTGTCTGAGATGAGAGAAAGACTGACCCTGAGCCTGGCAGTCCCTCCAGAAACAGTGCATTTCAGAGATCCTTGAACTAACATCCAGTCATGCAAAACGATATCTTATAGTCTCTCGTCTCTCTCTCCAGGAGGTAGACTTCCCCTTTGTCTTCTTTCTTCCTTCCTTTCCTTTCCTTCCTTTCCTTCTCTTTCCTTCCCTTCCTTCCTTCCCTTCTTTCTTCCTTCCCTTCTTTCTTTCTCTTTCTCTTTCTTTCTTTCTTTCTTTCTTTCTTTCTTTCTTTCTTTCTTTCTTTCTTTCTTTCTTTCTCTCTTTCTCTCTTTCTCTCTTTCTCTCTTTCTCTCTCTCTCTCTCTCTCTCTCTCTCTCTCTTTCTTTCTTTCTTTCTTTCTTTCTTTCTTTCTTTCTTTCTTTCCTTTCTCTTTCTCTCTCTCTCTCTTTCTCTCTTTCTTTCTTAGATGGAGTCTTGCTCTGTTGCCCAGGCTGGAGTACAATGGCACGATCTCGGCTCACTGCAACCTCCGCCTCCTCAGTTCAAGTGATTCTTCTGTCTCAGCCTCTCCAGTAGCTGGGATTACAGGCATGCGCCACCAGGCCCAGCTAATTTTTTACTTTTTTTTTTTTTTTTTTAGTAGAGACCAGGTTTCACCATGGTGGCCTGGCTGGTCTCAAACTCCTGACCTCAGGTGATCTGCCGCCTTGGCCTCCCAAAGTGCTGGGATTACAGGTGTGAGCTACCGTGCCCGGCCTCCCCCTTTGTCTTTATTTTACTTTATTTATTTATTTATTTTTAAGAGATTTTCTTCATCTGTTGCTCAGACTGGAGTGCAGTGGTGCAATCATAGCTCACTGTGGCCCCAAACTCCTGAGTTCAAGGGATCCTCCTGCCTCAGCCTCCCAAATCACTGGGATTACAGGCATGTGCCAC
Source organism: Chlorocebus sabaeus (assembly GCF_047675955.1). Lineage (NCBI taxonomy): Eukaryota > Metazoa > Chordata > Mammalia > Primates > Cercopithecidae > Chlorocebus > Chlorocebus sabaeus. The sequence continues at coordinate 69,151,432 of NC_132918.1, forward strand.
CACACCAGGCTCCCCTTTTCCTTTAAAGCTATGCATTTGAAGTATTGCTTAACAAACTTTTCCGATCAGGAGACTCACCTGGAAAATTCACATTCCAGAGCCTCAACCTAGAGTCATTGAATTAATCTCCACTAAGGGAAGCGAGGGAACTGGAATTATTTAATAAGTAGTCCCAGCTAATTGTTATAGTTAGAAAAGTTTAGGTATCTCTGCATTAAAGCGGCATTACCCAAATTTTAATGGGCCTGCCAGTCACCTGGGGCTCTTGTTGAAATGCAGATTCTGGTTCAGACTTCTAGGTTGGCCTGAGAGTCTGCATTTCTCACAGGCTCCCAGGGAGCACCAAGTGGCTGGTTGAGGGACCATATTCTCAGGAGGAAGAGGAACTAACCATGGTGTGAACCGAATGTAGAGGCCTTAGTTATAATCCTGATTCATTGTCTATCAGTGCTTTACGACTTTGCAGAACTTTCACATTCATATCCTCTTTTAACCATCAAAACTGGCAATCAGGCAGACTTCTGTAAGGAAAATTGCAGTTTCCCATGGATGCCCATTTATAAAAGGGAGACCATGCCCACTCATGCATGTAGTCAACAAATGGATTGTGCACCCATAGAACTGCTAATGATGCCCCCAAAGGGGAAGAGAAAGGCTGGGCACATGGGTTCTCTCCACCTGCCTGGGGCTGGGTTTCTTGTTATGGGAGTGCTTTGATAGCACTTTTAAACTGTGTCATCCTTTACAAAAATTTTCACTCTGGAATCTTCCATTAAGCTGCCTATGCCAGTCATTCTAACCATCTGAGTTCACACGCAGGTCTGGCCTGTTGGATGAAGCTCACTCATCACTTCCCTACTTTTGTGCACTTAGGTGTTCTTCTGCCTGAGTGTGCACACACTAGTTTTTTTTTTTTTTTCTACTTTGAAATAATTTCAGACTTTGAGGAGAGTTGTAAGAACAGTATAAACAGTAAAATGATGCAGCCACTTTAGAAAACAATTTGGTAGTTTCTTTAGAAGTTAAATATACCTTTACCATATGATACAGCAATTTCACTCCTAGCTACATACCCAAAGAATTAAAAACAGGTGCTCAAACAAATTCTTGTACATGAATGTTCATAGTAGCACTGTTCATAACAGCTAAAAAGTAGAAACAACCCAAGTGCCCATCAACAGATGAATGACAAAACAAAATAGGTCTATTTGTACAATGAAATATTGTTCAACTATAAAAAGGAATGAAGTACTGATGCATGCTACAGTGAGGATGGAACTCAAAAACATGTTAAGTAAGAAAAGCCAGACACAAAAGGCCCCGTATTGCATGATTCCATTTATAAGAAATACTCAGAATAGGTACATCCATAGAGATAGAAGATAGCTTGGCGGTTGCTAGGGACTCATGGGAAGGGGAAATGGGACATGATTTTTTCTTTTTCTTTTTCTTTTTTTTTTTTGAGACAGAGTCTTGCTTAGTTGCCGAGGCTGGAGTGCGGTGGGACGATCTCGGCTCACTGCAAGCTCCGCCTCCCGGGTTCATGCCATTCTCCCGCCTCAGCCTCCCGAGTAGCTGGGACTACAGGCACCCGCCACCTCGCCCTGCTAGTTTTTTTGTATTTTTAGTAGAGACGGAGTTTCACCGTGTTAGCCAGGATAGTCTCGATCTCCTGACCTCATGATCCGCCCGTCTCAGCCTCCCAAAGTGCTGGGATTACAGGCGTGAGCCACCGCACCCGGCTGAGAATGTATTAAAGGTCACTGAATTGTACACTTTAAAATGGTTCATCTGACCAGGCATGGTGGCTCAAGCCTATATCCCTGTACTTTGGGAGTCTCAGGTGGGAGGGTTGCTTGGGACAAGGAGTTTGAGTTCAACCTAGGCAACACAGCATACTCCCTCTCCACATAAAATAAAAATATAAAAATTTGCCAAGTGTGGTGGCATGCACCTGTAGTCCCAGTTACTTAGGAGTCTGAGGTAGCAGGATCACTTGAGCTCAGGAGTTTGAGGTTCACATTCATATTGTCTTTCAACCATCAAAACTATTGTATGAAATAGATCTTATCCTCTTTTTACATACAAGGGTCCCAGTCAACCATGATCATGCCACCGTACTCTAGCCTGGGCCGCAGAGCAAGACTTTGTCTCTAAAAAATAAAATAAAATGATTAATTTTATCTTTTGTGAATTTCACCTCAATTTCTTAAAACTGCGCATAGGGCCAGGTATGGTGGCTCATGCCTGTAATCCCCACACTTTGGGAGGCTGAAGCGGGTGAATCACGAGGTCAGGAGTTCAAGACCAGCCCAGTCAACATGGTGAAACCTGTCTCTACTAAAAATACAAAGCCAGGCATGGTGGCGGGCGCCTATAATCCCAGCTACTTGGGAGGCTGAGACAGGAGAATCACCTGAACCCGGGAAGTGGAGATTGTAGTGAGCCAAGATCACTGCACTCTAGCTTGGGCGACAGAGCAAGACTCTATCTCAAAAAGTAAAACTGCACTTAGACTTGTGGTATTCTATGTTTGTTTGAACCATTTATGCCAACCAAATATTTCAGCATGTATACGCTAAAAACAAATACATTATTCCATATGAGTCTGGGAAAATGATCAAATTCAGAAAATTTAACATTCATGCAATGCTATGATTTAAGCTACAGTCCACATTCAAATTTTGCCAGTTTCTCAATGATGTTATTTACAGCAGTTTTCTGGCCAATTTAGAATCCAAGATCATAAAATACATTTAGGTGCCAAGTCTCTTTACTATTCTTTAATCTGGAAGCACCCCTCAGTGTTTAAACGTTTTTTATTGATTTATCTTTTGTTCTTTCCTGACATTGCCATTTTGAAGGGTACAGGCCTGTTGCTCTGCAGACTGTCTCTTGCAGGTCTGTCTACTGTTTCCTCATGAGTAGAGTCAGGTTATGCATCTTTCGTAGGAACACCCCAGAAGTGACACTGTCCTTCTTCATGCATCACATCAGTTTGTCCCACTACTGATTATGTCCACTTTAATCACTTGGATTAGGTGGTGTCTGCCAGGTTTCTCCACTGCACAGCTTTTTTTCTCTTTGTACTTAACAATACTGTATGCTGTTTCTAAGGTCTAACAAAACTAATTCATAAAATCATTTTTTTGGTGCCAGCTGCTATTTTTATCACTCAGCCACTCATTCAATCTCTACTTAGTCCCGGGTGGACATAAAGCTATAGTGCATAGAATAGTCCTTACCTTCAAATAACTCATTGTTCTGTCATCTGTCAGGAAGACAGGTTCTAAAGCCCCCAAACTCTGGAGTATCAAGTCTATTCTTTATATTAGCTATGTTTTTAAGTCAATTCTGGCCAGGCGAGGTGGCTCACACCTGTAATCCTGGCACTTTGGGAGGCCGAGGCAGGAGGATCACCCGAGGTCAGGAACTCAAGATCAGCCTGACCAACATGCCAAAACCCTGTCTCTGCCAAAAATACAGGAATTAGCCAGGTGTGGTGGTGGGTGGCTGTAATTCCAGCTACTCGGGAGGCTGAGACAGGGGAATTGCTTGAACCCGGGAGGCAGAGGCTGTAGTGAGCCAAGATCGCGCCACTGCACTCCAGCCTGGGTGACAGAGTGAGACTCCTTCTTAAATAAATAAATAAATAAATAAATAAATAAATAAATAAATTCTGTAAGCTGAATGTAAAAGACAGCTGTATGAGAACCAAGGTCAGAGCATAATCATGTTGGCCATGAAAACCAAGCAGTTGTTAAACTCTTATAAACACTAGAGCTAATGAGTGTAGAATATTCCCCTGGATTGAGCAAAGAGCTGAAATAATAACACATAGACTCGTGCACATACTTTTGTTGTAAAACCTGTTTCAATATTTTGCGCTTTTGGCATAATAATTACTGTTTCTTTTAGTTTGATATTTTTAATACACTGATTCTTTGAATTGTTGGAATAAAACTTCAATTAAAAGGGACACTGAGAGAGTAATGATAAATGGTAAGTGCCCAACCCGGAGGCACAGTTAAGCTGCTGTTATGTGACTGCCAATGTACTTGTTTTCACTTATTCATTTTCCCTTGTGTGATTAATCTTTATTGTTCCCAGTGCGAATTGTCAAAAGGAGGGGGGGAAGCATACCGACAAAAATATATTTCTTGTGCGACTCCTAAGTATTTATCATACTGTGTTGCTTTATTAATTTTGAGTGGTGGGAAAATGGTAAAACTACAATGTAGAATTAAAGAATAACATACACATGTGTAAAATCTCAGATATTTGAAAAGATTATAGGCTCAGTTTCTAACAATGTTGCAGCAGTTTCTAATACACACACTGCACCGTCATCGTTTCCGTGCCTTATCTAGAAGAGACCTGCATCCTCACCACAATGCACCTGATGAAGACACAAGAGCAGGCAGCTCAGAGGAGAGTGGTCAGTGGATATTTTAAGTCATTGCTTTTTTTTTTTTTTTTTTGAGATGGAGTCTTGCTCTGTCGTCCAGGCTGGCGTGCAGTGGCATAATCTTGGCTCATTGCAACCTCTGTCTCCCGGGTTCAAGGGATTCTCCTACCTCAGCCTCCTGAGTAGCTGGGACTACAGGCACACACCACCAAGCACGGCTAATTTTTTGTATTTTTAGTAGAGACAGGGTTTCACCAGGTTGGCCAGGCTTCTCTCGAACTCCTGGCCTCAAGTGATCTGCCTGCCTCAGCCTCCCAAAGTGCTAGGATTACAGGTGTGAGCCACTGCGACCGACCGAGTAGTTGTTTTTTTTGTTTGTTTGTTTTTTTAAACACAGTTTCACTCTTGTTGCCCAGGCCGGAGTGCAGTGGTGTGATCTCAGCTCACTGCAACCTCCACCTTCCAGTTTCAAGCGATTCTCCTGCCTCAGCCTCCTGAGTAGCTGGGATTACAGGTACCCACCCCAATGCCCAGCTAATTTTTGTATTTTTAGTAGAGATGGGGTTTCACTGTGTTGGCCAGGCTGGTCTCAAACTCCCAACCTTGTGATCCACCCACCTCAGCCTCCCAAAGTGCCGGGATTACAGGTGTGAGCCAGCAAGCCCAGCTGTTATTGCTTTTTAAACTAAAAAAAAAAAAAAAAAGCTGCTTCTTTGTCTCAACCTGTCCTCAAAAAAAAAAAAAAAAAGCAACGACTTGGCCAGTCGCAGTGGCTCACACCTGTAATCAGGCCTGGTTACATTTGTCTCAGGCCTGGTTACATTTTTTTTAGATAAAACAAAAATTTTACTACTTCATTTAAAAAATAAGCCTTTTGCACTCCTAAGGCCTGGTTACATTTCTAGATCTGTTAGTTGTGATGTTGTTTTTTTTAAAATAGTAATTGTTGAGCTAGGCATGGTGGCTTGTGCCTATAATCCCAGCTACTCAGGAGGCTGAGGTGAGGGGATTGCTGGAGGCTAGGAGTTTGGGGCTGCAGTGAGCTATGACTGTGCCACTGTATTCCAGTTTGGGTGACAGAGCAAGATCTTCTCTGTCTCCAAAAAAAAAAAAGCCATCATTTTGTTTTGCTTAAGTAATGCATGTTTATCATAGAAAATGTAGACTGCAGCACATTAAAAGAAAAAAATTACTCATAAGTCCCATCCAGAAACAATTATATGTAAATAACTCTATATACAAAACGTTAAGGCATGATGAGTTAGTTCCCTTTCATACAAAAAAATATATGCAGATGGTCCCTGACTTACAATGGTTCCCCTTTTTTTTTTTTTTTTTTTGAGAAAGGGTCTCACTCTGTCACCCAGGCTGGAGTACAACAACATGATCATGGTTCACTGTAGCCTTGACTGCCTGGGCTCAAGCAATCCTCCAACCTTAGCATCCTGTGTAGCTGGGACTACAGGCGCATATCACCATGCCTGCCTCTTTTTATTTCTTGTAGAGACAGGATCTCACTATGTTGCCCAGACCAGTCTGGGCTCAAGTATTCCTTCTGCCTCAGTCTCCCGAAGTGCTGAGATTATAGGCGTGAGCCACCAGGCACGGCCCACTCACTGGATTTTTGACTTCAGGATGGTGTGAAAACAATATGCATTCAGTAGAAACCTTACTTCAAGTACCCATACAAAACCAAAAACTATTCTGTTTTTCACTTTCAGTACACTATGCAATAAATTACATGGGGGCTGGGCGCGGTGGCTCACGCCTGTAATCCCAGCACTTTGGGAGGCCGAGGTGGGCGGATTACCTGAGGTCAGGAGTTTGAGACCAGCCTGGTCAACATCATGAAACCCCATCTCTACTAAAAATACAAAAATTAGCTGGGTGCGGTAGCATGCGTCTGTAATCTGTAATCCCAGCTACTTGAGAGGCTAAGGTAGGAGAATTGCTTGAACTCGGGAGGCAGAGGTGGCAGTGAGCCAAGATCATACCATTGCACTCCAGCCTAGGAGACAGAGCAAGATCCCATCTCAAAATTAAAAAAAAAAAATACGTGAAATATTCAACACTACTATAAAATAGGTTTTGACCAGGCATAGTGGCTTATGCCTGTAATCCCAGCATTTGGGGAGGCTGAAGAGGGAGGATTGCTTGAACCGAGGAGTTCAAGACTAGGCTGGGCAACACAGGGAGATCCTATCTCTACAAAAATTAGCCAGGCATGGTAGCACTTGTCTGTAGTTCTAGCTACTTTGAGAGGCTAAGGCAGAAGGATCACCTGAGCACAGAAATTTGAGGCTGCAGTGAACTATGATTATAGCACTTCACTTGCCTGGGTGACAGAGCAAGACTCTGTTTCTAAAAAGAAATAAATAAGTAAATAATAAAATAAAATAGGCTTTGTGTGAGATGATTTTGCCTAACAGTAGGCTAATGTAAGTGTTCTGAGCACATTTAAGGCAGGGCAGGCTAAACTACGATGTTCAGTAAGTTAGGTGTATTAAATGCATTTTGACTTGCATTTTTGGCTTACATTTTTAATTTACCATGGATTTGTCAGAACGTAACTCCATCATAAGTCAAGGAGAATCTGTATACGGTATAATACACATGTGTGTATGCACACACACACGACATTTAAGCCAAGTATTTGTAAACTCTACTGTGAAGAAACTGCGAATCCCCACGGCAAATGTAAAGTCACCTCCATCCCTCCCCTGGTCAAACCTCTTTGCAGGTTATTTGAGACACAACTACTGGTGTGCTCTCTTGTTTGCAAGCAAAGACAGCTTTTCCTACTCTTTGATTTCCTAGTGTATAAATGGGGGACTGGTCCCACTGGCCCCTAAGCAGCACCCTCTCACAACTCAACTCCTGGGCAAGTGGAAGGGTGCCAAGGCAGAAGACACATCTTGCTGGTTGCTACCCTGCATCTTTGACTTGCTGCATCTCAACTTAAAAGGTGACAGTGATATCTCAACATCCTCTGGACAAATGAAAACAAGCCACAAGCCTCTTTCTTTGGACCTATATATTTGTGCTGTAGTGCAAAAAGTCAGGAACTCCCAAGAAAATAAAAGAAATGGCAAAACTGCAAACAAAATCCTAGGGCAAAAACTGCTGAGTGGTTCCAGTAATAATAACCAACATTTAACAAGTGCTGCTACAAGCTGCTCCTTATGCTGAGGACTTAGCAGGCCATATATATACACTTTATATATATACACACACACTTTATATATATATACACTTTACATATATATATACTTTATATATATATACACTTTATATATATACGTGTATATATATACCTCCCTACGAGATAAAAACTATGATGACTCTCACTTTTCAAAACAGTACATGAAGCTTCGAGAGTGTAGCAGATGATGCCATTGTTCTGCCCACATCCCTTTACCATTTTGGTGCACCCCGGCCTGGCTCCCAGTGGCCATCCCCTGCATTTCTGTGAGAGCTGCCTTTGGGTTTTGTCCATGAACATGACAGGCCAGAAGGGTCTGGGTCTTCACTGCCCCCTCAGGAAGCCCTTAACATGTGCCTGCCAGGTGTGGGGGTATATATATCCCAGTTCCCTCACCACTTGGCTGGAATGATTGTGAGCTGTGTGTTCTACTCTGTTTCCTAGAGTTTTCCTGCAGGTTTAAGCTTCAGCTGCCCATTGTGGTAGCTGAATTTAAAATGCACCCTAATTAGCTTCCTTCCCTCCACCTTCCCTCATCTATTCCATCACCTCCCAAATAATCAATTGCACTGAATCCTCATCTTAGGGTAGGAATCTGTCAGAGGTTCAACTAAAAGAAATGTTGAGCAACTTGCAATTTGACCACACAGGCAGTAAATAGCTACGCCTAAGTTGGAACTGTGAAATCTCTTTCCAAAGCCAATTCTCATAACTTCTAAGAGGAATAACCTTCCCTGATTTGGGAGGTCCCATGGGGATTCTGAACTTTGTGCTGGCAGGGATTCAAAGAAGTCGGGGAGAAGGAAGTCACTTTCTCAGGTACCGTTACAAAGGTTCCTCTGCTGGGCCTATAAAACTCACCACCACTTTCATGGCTACTCCAGCAAAGGAGACATTCCTCCTCAGCCCCCATGTCACACACGTGTCAGACCACACACTGTCTTTCCATCTGTCAAACTAAGTTGGCTATACTGGTTTTTCAAACCTCACTCTGCTGTATATCAATGCCCAGGCTCGGGTATGGGGTGGTCGGAGGCTTGTACCTACGCAGCTCACCCACAGCTTGGGACACTAGCAATGGCTGTCTTTGTTCCTGAGCAGCGTTCCTATTGCTGTGGCCTGGCAGAAGCACCTTGCCCTCCATGTGGCAGATGGGCAGAAAGTTTGGGCAGACTGTATGCCTGGCTCAAAGCCCCAAAAGGACACACCAATGTCTTTGTGGTGGATGCCAGGACTGAACTGTGCCACACAGAGCCTTGTGATATCTTTTAAAAAGGACGAGGCATCTTTCCTTTCAAAGGAAAACCCATGTTTCAGAACCACGAGGGAGTAAGTAGCCAGACAACATGAAATCATTATCCTTTGTCCCTCTGGGACTGAGTGTGAGGTCGCAAATTTCCCAAGGAAAGCATGTGATTTCTTTCTGTAAGGAATGATTCATTTCAGAAAAGTCTACTTTGTTCTGCTAGTGTCAGGGAATTAGAATGAGCAGCTTGAACATATAAACCAGAGCAATGTCCCCTACTATCACACTGGGAAAAGAAAAAAAAAAGAGCCCATATCTTTAACAACTTTGTGAAATAGGAGGGAGTAATGATGTTCAGAGTTTCCCGATGCAGACTCTTTTAAATATTTTAATGTTGCTTAACATAATGTCAACTTGATGCTTAAAAGTCAGATTTATATTCATTCTAAAATGGCAATACATTGTTGCTGAGTTTTAACATTATTAGCTCAGATTTGGAAAGAGCCATTATTCCATTTTATATTACAATCTCACGTTAGCCCTCATCCTGAATCCATAGGTCCTTACTTAAAATCTGTTGTGCCGAACGTGAGCCTGGTGTGAGCAGAAGGTAGCTTCGTTTATTTTTCACAGTGGCTCATCAGGATTCGCAGGAAGGAGCCAGGTCAGCATAGGGCAGTCAGCTGCCCTCCACCTAGAGGCCAGGATGCCACCTGGGAAGTTCTGAGACAACAGGTCTTTAGGATAAACTTTAACCGAAGGGTACCTACGCCCTCCTCTTGGGAAGAGGCCATGTCTTCATTACCTTGCCCCAAGTCCCACAAAGTTAGCCCACTTTCCTTTCCTCTCTCCCCCAGCACAATCCTCCCCAGCTCTTTTTTTTTTTTTTTTTTTTTTTTTTTTTTTTTTTGCAAACTGGTTTGAACACACTATCTCCAACTCTCTCTCCTCCTCTCAAGCCTAGTGCTACCTTCCCCAGCTTACCTTTCTTTATTGTCCTTGTACAAAAGCCCATGAGCCCTTTCCATGTAATATTTTTACCACTGACTGCAGACTGACTAGGAGAAAGAAAATTAACAAATATGGGAAAAAAGATTTTTAAAAATCTTAAAATTGCAGAATGATGACAATAAGAATGAAATGAGGTCATATAGAAAAAGTTTCCAACCCAAGGAAATAAAAGAATTGGTAGAGCCAGGCATGGTGGCTCATGCCTGTAATCCCAGCACTTTGGGTGGCTGAGGTGGGTGGATCGCTTGAACTCATGAGTTCAAGACCAGCCTGGGCAACATAGTGAAACCCTGTCTCTACAAAAAATACAAAACAAACAAACAACAAAAAAAAACTAGCCAGGTATGGTAGTGCATGCCTGTGGTCCCAGCTACTCGGGAGGCTGAGATGGGAGGACCGTTTGAGCCCAGGAGGCAGAGGTGGCAGTGAGCCGAAATCTTGCCACTGCACTCCAGCCTGGGCAATAGAGCCAGACCTTGTCACAAAAAAAAAAAAAAAAAAAAAAAAAAAAAAAAGGGTAGAATTGCAAAAGGAAGTCCTAGTGTGGGACGTACTAAGCTGAGCTGTCTCAGTAATAATGGCCACCTCATAGTGTTCACACTCTAAGTGTCTAACTCACCATTGTGCAATAGAAATACAATGCCAACCACATATGTAATAAAACTTTCTAGCAGCCACATTTTTAAAAAGTAAAAAGACACAGGTAAAATTTATTTTAATAACACATCTTATTTAACCAGAAATGATCATTTCAACATGTAATCAATATAAAAAGTTAATAAGATAGTTTATGCTATGGTTCGAATGTCCCCTCCAAAACTCATGTTAAAATTTAATTGCCAATGTAATGGCATTGGAAGGTGGGGATTTTAAGAGGTGACTGGGTTTCGAGGGCTCTGCCCTATCAATGCAGTTATTGTGGAAGTGGTTTAGTTATTTTGGAAGTGGGCTCCTGATAAAAGGATGAAGTTCAGCCCCCATTTCTCTCCCATGTGCTCGCTTTCCTTTGTGCCACGATACGATTCAGCAAAAAGAATTTCACCAGATGTGATCCCTCAATCTTGGCCTTCTCAGCCTCCAGAACTGTGAGCCAAATAAACTTCTATTGTTCATAAATTACACAAATTACCCATTCGGTGGTATTCTATTATAGCAGCAGAAAACAGACTTGCAATTTTTTTTTTTAAGAGAAGGTCTTGCTCTGTCACTCAGGCTGGCATACAGTGGCACAATCATAGCTTACTGCAGCCTTGAACTCCTGGGCTCAAGCAATCCTCCCGCCTGAGCCTCCCGAGTAGTTGGGACTATACTATAGGCTCAGGCCCCTATGCCCAGCTGTAATCTTTTTTTCATACTAAGTCTATGAACTCTTTTTTTTCTTTATCTTTTTTCTTTTTATTTGTGTTTTGCTTGTTCTAGTCTATGAATACTTTTTTTTTTTTTTTTTTTTGAGATGGAGTTTTGCTCTGTCGTCCAGGCTGGAGTGCAATGGCACTGTCTTGACTCACTGCAACCTCTGCCTCCTGTGTTCAAGTAATTCTCCTGCCTTCGCCTCCCGAGTAGCTGGGATTACAGGTGCCCACCACCATGCCCAGCTAATTTTTGCATTTTTAGTAGGGACAGGGTTTCACTATGTTGGCCAGGCTGGTCTCGAACTCCTTCCTGACCTCAGGTGATCTGCCTGCCTTGGCCTCCCAAAATGCTGGGATTATAGGCGTGAGCCACCACTCCTGGCCTTATGAACTTGTAGAGCATGTCTCAATTTGGACCAGCCACACTTCAAGTGCTCTACAGCTACATATGGATAGTAGGTGTCATACCATCTATCCTCCCCACAAGATGAGAACTATTACTATTGCCATTTTATAAACAGGGAAACTGAGGCTAGGATCAGGTAAGTTACTTGTCAAAAGTGATCAGTAATGAACAGTGGTTTTATTAAACAGAGTCCTATTTGAATCGTGGTTTTACTACTTACTACTTTCTTTTTCTTTTTTTGAGATGGAGTCTCGCTCTGTCGCCCAGACTGGAGTGCAGTGATGCGATTTTGGCTCACTGCAACCTCCGCCTCCCAAGTTCAAGCGATTCTCCTGCCTCATCCTCCTGAGTAACTGGGATTACAGCTGCCTGCCACCACAGCTGGCTAATTTTATATTTTTAGTAGAGACGGATTCACCATGTTGACCGGGCTGGTCTCGAACTCCTGACCTCAAGTGATCTGCCCTCCTCGGCCTCCCAAAGCGCCAGGATTACAGACATTAGCCACCGTGCCCATCCCACTTCCTACTTTCATAACCTTAAGCAGGTTGCTTCAAGTCCCTTAACCTCAATGTCCCCCTAACTGGAGTAAATGAGATAAAATAATACCTACTGTTAGAGTGGTTGCAAGGATGAGAGATCTTGTATGTGGAGGCCTATCAAGTGGTTGGCACATAAGAAAGGCTTAATAAATGCTGGTTGTTCTAATAGAAAGGACTAGGCATCATGTCTCTGCTCAAGGTAAGTGAATTACTGCTTCCTGGGTCTATGAGCCTGAAATGGGCACTTCCTCCTCTTGTCAACAATCTTTCCTCATGCCCAGCACCCTCATGCACCCTCTTGGCTGCCCCAGACCCAAACTGTCCAGTCACCAGTTCCTGCCTCCCAGAACAGCCCCACACTCCTCCTCAGACCCAGTAATCTCCTCTACCCCTGTTCTTTTCTCTGAGAGACCTGCTTTCTACCGTTAAGCTAATGGAATGTGTCTATTCCAGTTATCTATTACTACATAAACATAACCCCCAAATTTAGTGACTTAAAACAACAACACTTACTTTGTTCACAAATCTGCAACTTGGGCATAAATTCAGTGGCCAAATGTGAGAGGTAGTTTGTGTACCTATTCAGTGCCAGGCACTATGCAGGTTCGGTGGACATAGAAATGAAGCAGATTTAGAATCCCAGCCTTGAGGGAAACAAGAATCTGGTAGGAATCTTCTCATGGAGTTGCCAGCTTTGCCCTCCATGTCAGCCATTCTGCTCCTCAGGAAGGTCACGCCTCAAGGATTGCTTGTGAATCCAGGTAGCATCAGTGACTATACTTCCACAGACTTGAGAACCCATGGCGAGGCCGGAAGACTGTCATGTAGACAAGGGTTTGGGTGGCACAACTGTTTGGAAAATGCCAAAAGAGATTCCTATTAAGTAATTCCATCTTATTCCTGAAGCTGGATTTTTTTTTTTAACTTAAAAATTTAGCTATGGTTATACTTCCCCATAGTAGTACTTTCAAATATCTCCTATTCTACTTTAGGTAAAAACGGTTAATTTTAAAATGTCAACATTTTCTAGGGGCTTTCGGTTCCAGATGGCTGCCTAAACATGTGTGTATATCTCTTCCTTCCTTAATCTTTCTGAAATGGCAGGAGAAATATAACAATAACACTAACCAACAGCAGTGCTGGGAGCTGGGTGGAATGCCACCAAGAGGTGAGAGAACAGTGAGGAACAGAGGTGGAATGAGCAGCAAAATCTTATGAAACTGAAGGATTCAGCCTTATATAACACAGAGAAAGTGCTTCCCACAACAGTAAAATTTCCCAGCAGAACCAAGGAAAAACCCTAAGAAAGAGGAGGTAGAGCCAGGGGAAGGAGTGAGCAATGGGTAGTCGAGTAGATCATTAATGAAAGCGCAGCAAAACTAGGCCCTCCCCCTCAGAGGCTAACTCTGGAATACACCCCTTGGGAAATGCTGTGAGGACCTAGTTATAAAAAGAAAATTCCCCTCAGGAAACTCCCTGAGTGGTACTGAGTGTACTACTCCCTGTATAGTGCCTTAGGTAACCTTTACTGCCACCAGGACCCGGTAGCTCCATATTTAGGAGACACTGGAAAGGAGAGACCACTAGGTTGCATATGCTGTTTCCTGTCCCTTCACCTCTTTCTGGAGCAAAGGCTCACCTCGTAAGAACATGCATCGGCTGTCAGGGGAACAAGGAGTGTACCATTTCATCTAGACCATCATCTACAAATAGAAACAGACACCCAAACATTATCAGATACTTGAGGAAAACCAATAGCATGGAAGAGAGTCATCTAAATTAATACAAGAAAGAAGAAAGCCTTAAATTACGTATTGTGAGTCTCCTCAGAGAAAGTCAAAGTTAAAAGACCCATAATAGACCTGGAGAACACATTCACAAGTTATATAAAGAAAGGACTATTATCCATAATGTACAAAGAGAGCCTACAAGTCAATAAATGAAAAACAAACATCCTGATAGAAAACTGAGCAAAACTGAGCAAAACTGAGTTTTCTATCAGTTTCCTGATAGATACCTGGGCAACATAGCAAGACCCCATCTCCACTAAAAACAGCAACAAAAAAAGCCAAGTATGGTGGCATGTGCTTGTAGTCCTAATTACTTAGGAGGCTGAGGTGGGAGGATCCCCTGATCCCAGAAGGTTGACAGTACAGTGAGCTATAATCATGTCACTGCACTCCAGCCTGGGCAACAGAGTGAGACCCTGTCTCTCAAAAGACAAAACAAAACAAAAATAACAACAAAAATCGAGCAAAGGGTAAGAATAGGGAATTAATAGGAAAAAGAAATGCAAGCAACCTATGAAAGGAAACACTTAGTTTCATTGGCAATTAGGGAGGTACAAATTAAATGAGACAATTTTGCTCATCAAATTGGTAAGTTTAAAAGGTTGATAAAATACAGTATTGGTAAAGATGTAGGTAAGGAGGAACTCTCATATGCTCTTGATGATATAAGGTAGCAAACTGTTTTGGGAAGCCAATTTGGCAATGCCTATCAAAATGTTAAATGTTCACATTCTCTGACCTAGCAATTCTACTTCAAGTAATCTAATTTACAGAAATGATTACACTCATGCACAAAGACACATGTAGGAAGAAATTTATTGCCTTAGTTTTTTTCAACAGTAAAAAACAAAATGTAAACAACGCAAGCGTTCAATAATTCAGACATGATTAACTACATGTGGTAATACACGTGCAGTGTCTGCAACAACGCAGTCGCTTTTTAAAAGTGACAGATCTACATATTCTGACATAGAAAGACCTCTAACTGTATTTAGAGGAAAACAAAAAAGTCACATCTAGTGTGATCCCACTTCTTTCATTCATTCAACAAATGTATTGACTTATGGCTATGTGGTGGACCCTGGGGTAGAGGCTGGGGATGCGGCAGTGAAGGTAATGTTCCAGTGGGAGTGCTAGACAACAAACAAATCAATGAATACATCACAAAACAACCACGGCTTGTGATCAGCTTTATGAGACAATAAAGTGGGCAAAGAAAGGGAGTGATTGGGGAAACTACTCTAGGGCTGGCTGGGAAGGCTGCTCTAAAAGGTGACATTTTTAGGAGACGTTGAAGGATTAGAATAATCCAGCTGAGTGGGGAGCTATACAGAGACCCTCTTGGGCAGAGGGAAAATAAGCACAAAGGCCTGGAAGAGGGAAAGAGCTTGGCGTGTTCAAGCAAGAGAAAGGAGCAACAGAGTGACGGCAGACATGGTGTGAGGAGGCTGCAGAGGAGAGGGGACAGCCTGACAGTAGAATGTGTGGTGAAATGGCTGGTGCAACCAAGTCAAAGTTGCAAGCACCGGGGCAGGCACTGGGGTGGGGACAAGATACTGATAGGCTGAGTACTGAAGATCCCTGATGTGGGTGTCAACATTACCAACAATGAGGACAGGACTCAAACGTAAGGAAAACAGTAAGCCGGGAGATTAAATACTCCATGAAGCAAGTGCAATGAGAAGGCAGCTGGTAGGAGGGCTGGGTGGGGCGATGCCAGGGGGTAGAGTGAGCTGTCAAGCCCTTTCAAAGTTGTTTAGGTATTTGCAAGAGGAAGGAGGTGGCATGGCATGGTTTAGCAATAGCTCTGGGGATCAAAGTGGACATCAACTCTCTTCCTGTTCCTAATGCCCCCCCCCCACCTTTTTTAATGCATAGAAAATGGCCCAAAATGATATGCACTAGTCTAGTAACCATGGATACCCTGGGTGTGGAGCTAGAAGTGGAAAGGGATTGAAGGGGGTTTTCTCTTTTGACTCTATGTTTCTGTTTGGTTGTTTTTTTTTAAAACAATGAATGGATATGTATGACTTGCGCCTCTTTAAAACAATAAAAATGGAGGATAGGATTAATGGTGGGGGAAGCCAACATAACATTACACCACCCCCGTGAAGACTATTAACAGAATAATTTTCACAGAGAATAATGAGTTTTGGAGTATGTGAGTTCTCATTACTGGGTTCCTTCAATCCTATAAAATCACCAACTAGACTCCTTTGATGGAGGAGCTACCTTCATGTTCCTGGTCCTTGTTCTAATGCCAAAAATAAACAGTGGGGGCCATTTAATAACTGATTGGGTATCAAGACATTCTCAAGTTTTTTATTTTTATTTTTATTTTTTTGAGAAAGGTCTCACTCTGTCTCCCAGGCTGGTCTGCAGTGATCATGGCTCACTGCCTCAACCTCCCAGGCTCAAGTGATCCTTTCACGTCAGCCTCCCAAGTAGCTGGGATTACAGGTGTGCACAACTACACCCAGCTAAGTCTTCCTTGTTTTTAGAGATGGGGTACTATGTTGCCCAGGCTGGTCTGGAACTCGCGGTGTTAAGTGATCTGCCTGACTCAGCCTCCCAAAGTGTTGGGATTACAGGTGTGAGCCGCCATGACCATTCTCAAGTTTTAAAAGAAAAGTGTCACTATGAATCTATCATCCTAAAACTTAACTTGATAAAGTGAAAAAGAATTATCTTTTGAAGCTATAATCAAAAAAGGAAAATTGAAAGAATTATCTTTTTAAAGCTATAATCAAAAAAGGAGAATTGTGAGATATTGGATGCTTCTGAATCTGTCTCTCTTAAAGTACAATATCATTGGGTGTCTCTGCAATCCTCTGTCTTCCTTTCTGGGGAGACACCTTTATTGGGCTCCAGCAGAACAGCCCAAGAGAAAGAACTGTCTTAATGATGAACATCTTTCAGGAACCATCTCCCTGTGCAGAGCTGCCTCACCAGCAGCGTTTGTGGTTTAGGTCGAGTATGGTTCCTGCCTGCAGGTGGTTTACAATCTATCAGGTTTCTCAGGAGGAGGCTGTGCCAGACACCGCCAGAATGCTAGCATTTCAATGCTGCTCTCTAGCCCCTCCGCAAAATGTTCTGAATCCAGATCACTATGCGTGGGGCTCAGGAATCTACACTTTTAACAAGATTCCCTAGGTGACTCTTCTGCACAGTGAAGTTTGAGAAATATTGATGTAGGGGCTGGTTGTGAAAGGTCATTTCAGGGGCATAATCGTCAGCATTTGTGCAGTTCATAGTCTGCTTTCCTCCTTCCTGGGCATGTAGTTTGACAAGTGCCATTTATTAAGTTATATACTTAAACATAAAGAAGTAAAGAAAATTATCGGGACAAAGTTGTTGCATTGTTTTGAAGTTAGACCAAAAAAAATTAATGTAAGCTAAATTGAAACAGGATGTATCTGTTGAGTTTTACATGAGATTAAATGGATTTTCAAATATTTTCTAAAAGTTAAGAAAAGTCATCTCTCAAATTCCTGAGTGCTCTGAACTCTGGTGTTTAACCTTTAGATCCTCATACTCTCTCCCGAAATCCAGAGGCTGAACCTGAAATGACAATGCTAGATGTTCTCCCATACACACACACACACACACGCGCGCGCACACACACACACACACACGGTATTTTGCTTTTCTTAAAATAAACCAGGAAATTTAGGCACACGAGGCAGAATCGGATCCCAGCTATTACATAGCCTTGTTTGTGGAGCAAATGACAAAATCATTACATGTTTTATTACCCTTCAGAATCTATTTACAACCACATAGTCATTCTGAGTTTGGATTTTCCTTTGAAATAAAAAGCCCTGTGACAAAAAATAAAAGAGAGGGATACTGTGTTGGAAGACTGATAATGAAATGATAAGAACATCAAAATAAATTATACCATTGTTATTAAGATTCATTCAATATTCACTTTAAAAAAAATAGGATCCAGGCAACATTCTACGCACTCAACAACAGCAGTGAATAAAACTAAACAACCATCCTTGTTCTTGTGGAAGTCTTACTCTAGTTGGAAAGGAGATAAATACACACATATATAGAATATCATGTGTTGGGAGATGCTGTGAAGAAAGATAAGGCAGGGTTAGGGAGAATTGAACAAGGTAGAGGGGACACTTAAACAGAAAGGTGGTTCAGTAAACCTGGGCTGGCTCTAAGCTATGCCCTTATGGATAAATCTTTTCTAAGTCAGCTATTTAGGTGACAACCAAGAGGAAGCAAGTTCTGTTCTTTACCAGTCTTCTAAGAGAAGGTCTCCAAGTTGTAGGGTTACACTATTTCCCATGCCAGATTATTCCATCTTTGCCAGGAGGAACAATGTCACCCATAAAGAATTTTTACTGGAAAGAGTCCATTGACTGACCTCTCTGCTCTCCATTCCCTGAGCTTTTAATGGCAAAAACTCCTTGCTCCTGCGGAAAACACCCTTGATGGGCACACAATTGCTTTATAAATATTTAAAAGGACAAAGAACTTGGCTTAGGAAGCTGGTTTACCTAGAACAGTATTGACTATGCCAAACTGTAGGAAATTCTCTACCTAAAATCCCAGGATCAATGTATTCGCAAAGGCTGTTTAACTGAAACAGGTAACCCTCCGAGGGATGCTTGCTTTTGGTGCCAAAAAAGACTGTAAAAAAGACTGCCTGGAAAAAATAATCTCATGGTGGAACTTGAGGCATGGAGAGGAGCTGTTTGAAGCCAAAGTGGGATCGGAAGATGTCTAATTCACGTCAATAGGCACCTGTCCACCTTCTCCACTTTATTCATTCATTCATCCATTCACTCACTAATTCATTTATTGAATCATTCATCCATCAACCTTTTTTTTTTTTTGAAATGCTCTTGTTGCCCAGGCTGAAGTGCAGTGGTGCAATCTCAGCTTGCTGCAACCTCCGCCTCCCAGGCTCAAGTGATTCTCCTACCTCAGCCTCCCGAGTAGCTGGGATTACAGGCATGTGCCATCATGCCCAGTTAATTTTGTATTTTTAGTAGAGATAGGGTTTCTCCATGTTGGTCAGGTTGGTCTCAAACTCCCAACCTCAGGTGATCCGCCTGCCTTGGCCTCCCAAAGTGCTGAGATTACAGGCATGAGCCACCGCACCCGACCTTCATCCATCAACTTTATTGATACCTACTATGTGCCAGGCCAAGTTCTGAGCACTGGGGCATAGAGATGTAACAACAAAAGCAAAAACAAACAAACAAAAAATTCCTATTTTGAAGGAGCTTGCATAGTTGGAATGCCACTTCTCATTCTGTGTCCCTAAAGTCAAAGCTACTGTTAAGAAAGGGGTTGCAATACCCAGAACAAACATGGGTCCTCTGCAGAGCCTTAGAACTGCTGAACCCCAAAGTCTCCTGGGTCGGCCTTCAGTCCAACGCCCATGCAGTTCTTTCTCTAAGCATGGGGTCCACCACTGAAATACTCAAACACAGGGAAGTTCCATCTGAATTATTGTTGTTGTTGTTGTTGTTTTACTGATGTTTCTATTTATGTATTTATTTTTAAAATTATTTTATTGAGACAGGGTCTAGCTCTGTAGCCTAGGTTGGAGTGCAGTGGTGCAATCACAGCTCACTGCAACCTGGACCTCCCAGGTTCAATGAATCCATTCACCTCAGCCTCTTGAGTATCTGGGACTACAGACGTGAGCCACCATGCCCAGCTGTATTTTTTGTAGAGATGGGGTCTTGCCATGCTGCCAAAGCTGGTCTCGAACTCCTGAGCTCAAGTGATCCACCTTCCTTGGCCTTCCAAAATTCTGAGATTACAGGCATGATCCACCGTATCCAGCCCCCATCTGAATTCTAAAACTGTAGATGAAGGAATAAAAACTAGATGGAAAGAACTTTTTGATCCAGAGTCTGAGCCTTAAAAAGCAGCTTGTGTATTCATCAGTTTAACTATTTCAAAAATGCTCATCCTGAAAATATGAAGAGAAAAAATTTCAGGATGTAAATGTATATATACAAAATGATCCCTATATATATATATATATACACACACACACACACACACTCACACCCATAGGCACATATGTGTAGAGAAAATATTGGAAGGAAACACAACTAAATGCTTCCGAGGTTATCTCAGGATGGTTTTCTCGTTTTGTTTTTTTTTTAGATGGAGTCTCACTCTGTCACCCAGGCTGGCGTGCAGTGGTGTGATCTCAGCTCACTGCAAGCTCCACCTCCTGGGTTCAAGCGATTCTCCTGCCTCAGCCTCCTGAGCAGCTGGGACTACAGGTGCGTGCCACCACACCCAGCTAATGTTTGTAGTTTTAGTAAAGAGAGGGTTTGTCATATTGGCCAGACTGGTCTCGAACTCCTGACCTCGTGATCCACGCGCCTCGGCCTCCCAAAGTGCTGGGATTACAGGCATGAGTCAACATCACCGCACCCTGCCTTCTTTTTTTTTTTTTTTTTTTTTTTTTTTTTTTTTTTTGAGACAGAGCCTTGCTCTGTCGCACAGGCTGGAGTGCAATGGTTCGATCTCGACTCACTGCAACCTCTGACCCCCGGGTTCAAATGATTCTCCTGCCTCAGCCTCCTGAGTAACTGGGATTATAGGCATGCACCACCACACCCAGCTATTTTTTTGTATTTTTAGTAGAGACAGGGTTTCACCTTGTTATCCAGGCTAGTCTCAAACTCCTAACCTCAACTAATCCACCTGCCTCTGCCTCCCAAAGTGCTGGGATTACAGGCTTGAGCCACCGCATCCGGCCTTCAGATAGTGTTTTTATAAGGGAACTTTTATGTTTTCTTCATTTTCCAAGTTTCCTGTATTAAGTGTGTATTATTTCTATTACTATTGAAAAGAAATTTTTTTAAAGAGATGGGGTCTCACTGTTGCCCACACTGGAGTGCAGTGGCACAATCATAGCTCATTGTAACCTCGAACTCCTGGGCTCAAGCAATCCACCTGCTTCAGCTTCCCAAGCAGCTGGGACTACTGACATGTGCCACCATTCCTGACTAATTAAAACAAAAAAATTGTAGGGTCGGGCATGGTGGCTCACACCTGTAATCCCAACACTTTGGAAGGCTGAGTTAGGGGAATCACTTGAGCTCAGGATTCAAGACCAGCCTGGGCAACATAGGGAGGCACCATCTTTACTAAAAATTTAAAAAATTAGCACAGCATGGTAGCACATGCCTGTAGTCCCAGCTACTAGGGAGGCTGAGGTGGGAAGATTGCTTGAGTCTGGAAGATCGAGGCTGCAGTGAGCCATGATTGCACCACTGCACTCCAGCCTGGGCAACAGAATGAGACTCTGTTCTTTAAAAAAAAAAAAAAATTGGTTTTTTGGGAAAATTTTTTTTTTACATATTGCTACTGTTTACATAGGAGCCATTTACTCAAAATTTTCACCTCAGATATGTGAAAAACAGGGCCCCAGGAGCATCAGAATAAAAACCTACGCTCAGGGCAGCCAATATACTTAGCGATCGAAAACAGCACTAGAATGTGTACACTGATTATCTAGGGGCTTGTTAAGGTGCAGGCTCTGACTCAAAAGGTCTAGGACAGGGCTTGAGATTTTGCATTTCTAACAAGCTCCAGATGCTGCTAGTGCCTGGACACACAGGAGCGGCAGGGCAGGGAGTCAGACGGCTTGTGTTAGAATCTCAACTCTAAAACTGATCAGCTGTGATTTCAGATCCCTTGCCCCTCTGCATCCCAGTTTCCTCATCTGTAAATCAGGAATGTTAGTTTCTACCTTGTGGGGTGGTTACGAAGATAAAACAAGAAGATGGTATCTGTAGAACATTTCACACAATGCCAGGTTCACATGAATATTCTATAAATGTTAGACATTTTTCACAAACCCAGTGCCTGTCCCCCAAGTTACACCATCCTTACTCTTCTTCAATACCCACAAGCCTTACTGGAATATATCAATGCCTCTCTTATTCCAACTGCCCCAAGCACAGTCCCAACTCACCCACATGTAGATGTAAATATTGTCTAAGAGGCCTCTGTTTGCACGAAGGACCGGGAAAATACTAAGTCTTTCTTTACTGGAGAAATTTTACTTTGCAGGTTTTTTTTTTTTTTTTTTTTTTAAGAAGGTAAGGAATCCCTGGTTGAAATGTTAGCTTGGGGGCTGAGAACTAAAAAGTACGTTCCTGAACCCACCAAAACAATCTGCTGTGAAAATGTGTTTTAAAAACTAGTGCAAAGAAACTCGGAGGAAGAAACGAAGAAACTTTTTGTTTGTTTCACAGATAATGTCAGAGAGTTTCCTCTTCCACAGAGCAGGTGGTGACTGAGAGAAAGTGGAGAGGACAAAGAAAGGGGGAAGTAAGGAAGACCCTACAGAGAGGGAGCATCCATTTACAAACTTTCTGGCTCATGATGTCTTTTCTCCAAGATCTGACTGGGGAATAGAGCTTCCTGAGCAGACGTTAATTGTCTCATGTGCTCAGGTAAATCTTAACAAGCAGGAAGAAGCAAATTAGAATGAATCAAATAAAAGGTCACCTGAGTTTTGGTCCCCATGCCCCCTGCCTTTCTCCTCACCCGCCATCAGTGGAGGAGGATGGATGGAGAGGGGAAGGTGGGCTCTGTCTTCTGATGACAGGAACATGCCCACCTAGGCAGGTGCTGTGGCTCAAGCCCAGCATTTTCCTCCGGGATGACTGTCTCAAAGGCAATTGCATGGCTTAATTACACAATCAAGTTGTCAGCTGTCAGTCAGAGCCTTGACTGAAGGGTGGTTATGGCTGAGATGGAGACAAGGAAGAGCAAGATGATTCCAAAAATTTCCTGGGGCTTTTCTCAGATTTTCTTAAGGTGCAGCGCAGCTGCTAGTCTTCCTCGCTCTGTGGGCCACCTGCCGCAGCCTGGTTTCATGAAAGTCCTTCTCAGGCTATAGTTTGTTTTGTTTCATTCCTGTGAGTGGCATCAGGAACCCCTGAATCTTTTCCACAATACTCTCCATTTTTTTTTTTTTTTTTTTTTTTTTTTGAGATGGACTTTCACTCTTGTTTTCCAGGCTGGAGTGCAATGGCGCGATCTCGGCTCATCGCAAACTCCGCCTCCCAGGTTCAAGCAATTCTCCTGCCTCAGCCTCCTGAGTAGCTGGGATTACAAGGCATGTGCCGCCACACCTGGCTCATTTTTTTTTTTTTTTTTTTTTTTTTTGTATTTTTAGCGGAGATGAGGTTTCTCCGTGTTGGTCAGGCTGGTCTCAAACTCCTGACGTCAGGTGATCTACCTGCCTTGGCCTCCCAAAGTGCTGGGATTACAGGCGTGAGCCACCATGCCTGGCCTAATACTCTCCTTCAACAAAGCATTTAGGCCTGCCCAACTAGATGTACAAAGACTACAAATATCAGGTGCCAATAAATGCATGATGATGACCGCATCCAAAGGCACTGTGTAGTTTACAGAGAACACCTCCCACCCCCAACATGACCTGATTTGATCCTTAGTGCAGCCCATGAGGTATAGCTTCACAGCATCATTTTATAACCAAGGAAACAAGGACCAGGGAGATGAAGTTACTCAACCTAATCACACCGAAAGTGAAGAGTTGAATACTATTGAGGAAACCAAGTTTGAAACATGAAAAAGATAACACGATATCTTGTATAGAATAAATGTTCCCCAACTTAACATGAAGTCTGGTGGAATTTACATTCTGGTCAGGCTATTTTAGGCAACCAGCTGACTAGTCATGTACCTCTGCTGACTTTTTCATCTGTGGCTAGTTTGACAGCTGTTTATTCATTCACTCATTCATTCATTTATTCATTCAACAAATATTTATTGATTTACCTCTGGGTGAAACTCAAGGGGACGGGAAAGAAGACACAATGCCTGCCAGAGCCTTGAGCGGGGAGGCGGGCAGGGCAATGGGGGTGCAGAGCAGCTGCAGACACCAGGGCAGCTGTGAGCATCTTCGTGAATAATACCCACAGACTACCCAGGAGAGTGAGAAGGAGAGAATACTTCTGGGAGTGGCAAGAATTCTCTTCCACTGCTGATGCAGGAAATGGGAGTTTGAGTTCCAGCTTCTAAAACTGCATTTTATAATTCAATTCTTCATGTTATGTAGTTCTAGGTTCAGCAAAAGGCATTCTATTAGGTTTTGAGTCTGCATATTTTTTGAGTTTGAAATTCAGTTGATGAAAATTGTTTTCATTATTTATTGTCATCTGTGCACAGCTGGGAGGTTGGGCTCTGGAGTCAGATAGTCTTGACTCTGCTGCCTAACCTCCATGTGACTCGGTTTGGCTACTTAACCTCTCTAAGACTCGGTCTTCTCATTTGTAAATAAGGGATAATAAACGCAGCTACCTTACAGGACTGATTAAGTGAAACCATGCAGGTGAAGTGCTCAGAACTAGTAAGAAAACAATACATATCAGCTAGTATTAACACTGTACAAACCCACACCCAAAGATAACGTTTAGAAGCTTTTGAGTAGAGGCCGGGCGTGGTGGCTCACACCTGTAATCCCAGCCCTCAGGGGGGCAGAGGCGGGAGGATAGCTTGAGCCCAGGAGTTCGAGACCTGCCTGGGCAATATAGTGAGACCCCATTCTCCACAAAAAGGAAGAAAATAAAAAAAGCTTTTGAGTAGAAATAAGCTATGTGAAATTTCACAAAACCATGTTTTTTCTTTTATAGTCATTTAGGCATGATACAAGACAATTCTGATTTGTAAGTTTTGTCATATCATTAGTTACCTTACCATAGCTCGCTGATCTTTGGAGGTTGGTTTCCTTCCTCCAGTGGGTGATGTATACATTTTTAAACTGACTTCAAAGATCTTAATGTCTTTCACATAAAGTCATAATAAATATTTCCAGGATTAGGACTATTACAGCTACCAAATTAAATATTTTATATTTCTAATAGTTGAAGCAGAAGGGGAGGGCAGGAGAAAAAAACCTCCTAGTGACTTCAGTGGCAAAGAGCTTCTGGGGAATGCACACAGTGTTCACAGCTATCTTTACCGTGTGTGGGCATAAAACGTGATGGCTTTGGCTTAGGTTTCTAGGGGCTCAGATACTGTTTGCCAAGTATGATTTCACACCTTGGAGAAGACAGATGCTCATCTAAGAGGTTAACACAGAGGATGCACTGGGCAGTGTCTCTTTAAATATCGTAAATATAACTTTTAAAAAGGAAAGTGCAGCCGGGCGTGGGGGCTCACGCCTGTAATCCCAGCACTTTGGGAGGCCAAGGTGGGTGGATCACCTGAGGTTAGGAGTTTGAAACCAGCCTGGCCAACATGCTTGAAACCCTGTCTCTACTAAAAATACAAAAATTAGTGGGGCATGGTGGTGTGCCCCTGTAGTCCCAGCTACTAGGGAGGCTGAGGCAGGAGAATGGCTTGAACCTGGGAGGCGTAGGTTGCAGTGAGCTGAGATCGCGCCACTGCACTGCAGCCTGGGAGACAGAGCGAGACTGTGTCTCAAAAAATAATTATAGGCCGGGCGCGGTGGCTCAAGCCTGTAATCCCAGTACTTTGGGAGGCCGAGATGGGCGGATCACGAGGTCAGGAGATCGAGACCATCCTGGCTAACACGGTGAAACCCCGTCTCTACTAAAAAGTACAAAAAAAAACTAGCCGGGCGAGGTGGCGGGCGCCTGTAGTCCCAGCTACTCCGGAGGCTGAGGCAGGAGAATGGCGTAAACCCGGGAGGAGGAGCTTGCGGTGAGCAGAGATCCGGCCACTGCACTCCAGCCTGGGTGACAGAGCCAGACTCCGTCTCAAAAAAAAAAAAATAAAAAATAAAAAATAATTATAATACATTAAATAAATAAATAATAAAATTAAAATAAAAAAGAAATTGCATGGTCACCTTGTTTGGGTATAATTGACCAACCAACTATCTTGATTCAAAAATCCTTTTTTAAAAAAAAAGGGGCTTTTTTTTTTTTTTTTTTTTTTAAACAGGAACAGCAGAATGGAGCCTTCCAGAACCACATGGTCTCTTAACGTTGTTTTAGGACCAACTAAAGCTATTATGGAAACATTTTTATGAAGTGAGCCATATGTCAAATAAAACAGGACAAAAGGAGTAAAATTGTAAAGAAGAAAATATAGAATAACTGTTTATGGTGTTAGTTCCTACGTCTATTTGCCTCTAGGCAAAGTTTTTTTTATTATTGTTGATGTGATTCCTTTTATTCTGTTGTCAGTACCACTAGAGCAGGTACTTAATAAATGATTCTGATTGTTACTTTATATTCATATTGCATGTCTCACTTTAAGTACCTATTTGTTTTATGGTTATTAAAGTAATAGAGTAGCAGCAATGGAAGTCTGAAAAATAGAGAAAAAAAAACAAAAGAAAAATGTCTTCTCCATCCCCTAACACAACAACTGGTATTTCTGTGTCATTGCTTTACTTTTGTATGATACGTATGATTTCCTACAGAGGCTCTGCAGCCAGGCTGGCTGGCTTTCCATCCCACCTCCCCCTCTTACCAGCTGTTTGGCCTTGACCAAGTTGCTTAAACTCTCTGTGACTCAGTTTTCTTACCTATACAATGGAGGTGATAATAGTACCCACCTCTCATGGTTATTGTGGGGATTAGCTGAAATCATGAGTGGCAAGCTCTTGCACAGGGCTTGACATAGTGATTGCTCAAAAAATGATAGGTATTGGTGGTGGTGGTATTATTATGTGGCTGTCATTGTCTCCTGTGGTTTTTATCATACCTTGTGAAGTTAGAGAGACTAGTATTAGTTTTGTCTCTCACAGAAAACTGATAAAAGAGGCTAAATGATGTTCACAGTTCTGGCTTCAGGTCCAGTGGTGTTAAGACAAATAAGAAATGGTAGATACTGCTCCTTCTCAAGAGCCACTTTTTAAGTGGCAAGCAGTCATCACTTCCTGATGTGATACAATGGGACATACACAGTGTCACCTATGCTATGACTTGACTATCTTGCCAAAAATGTGTAAGTGGCATTGAATCATGCCTTACTATGAAACCTCAAATTATAAGACATAGAAGAAATAGAGTTCCTCAAAAGAGAAGATCAGAGAAAAAAAAAAAAAAAAGAAAAGAAAAAAGAAGAGAGAGAGATAGAGGGGTCATGTTAAATGGTACCGTGTGAAAAAACAATCAAGCTAATCCAGAATGTGGGACATTCTGCAATGCAAACTGGCCATACATCTTTTCAACAAGTCAATGCTACAAATAAAAGAAAGACAGAGGAGGTGGAATAATTAGGGGATTGTTCGAGATTAAAAGAAACATAACAGGCCCAGTGTAGCGGCTCATGCCTGCAATTCCAGCACTTTGGGAGGCCGAGGTAGGTGGATTGCTTGAAGCCAGGAGTTTGAGACCAGCCTGGGCAACATGGCAAGATCCCATCTCTATAAAAAAAATACAAATAATTAGCTGGGCATGGTGTAGCTGGGCTCACATGTGTAGTCCCAGCTATTTGGGAGGCTGAGGTGGAAGGATCCCTTGAGCCTGGAAGATAGAGGCTGCAATGACCATGTTTGTGCCACTGCATTCCAGCCTGGGCAACAGAGTGAGAGAGAGACAAAACAAACAAAAGCAATGTTCATGATCTTTAATAGAATAGCGATTTGAATCTAAAAGAAAATTAGAGAATTAAATATGGACGGAATATTTATACAATACTAGGGACCTATTGCTAGTTTTGTCAAATGTGATAATAGTATGTGTCTAGCTTTTGAAAAATCATGTTGAAGAATTTAAGGGTAAATAATAATAATAATAATAATTATTATTATTATTATTATTATTTTGAGACAGAGTCTTGCTCTGTTGCCCGACTGGAGTGCAGTGGCACAATCTTGGCTCACCGCAACCTCCACCTCCCAGGTTCAAGCAATTCTCCTGCCTCATCCTCCTGAGTAGCTGGGATTACAGGCTCTTGCCACCATGCCTGGCTCATTTTTGTGTACGTAGTAGAGACCAGGTTTCACCATGTTGGTCAGGCTGGTCTCAAACTCCTGACCTCAGGTGATCTGCCCACCTCGGCCTCCCAAAGTGCTGGGATTATGGGCATGAGCCACTGTGCCTGGCTGGGTAAATTATCTTGATATCTATAATTTACATTAAAATGATTTAGCAAAAAAAAGATTTGAAATTTTTTGATAATAAAAAGTAAACAAATTTTAAAAGTACCATTTCATAAAGCAGAAGCTATGTGTCAAAATTGTTCAGGACATGACCAAGCACAGTACCATATCCAAATGTGCATTCTGTGATGGTGACACATGGCACAGCTCTGCGTTCCACATCTTACACAATTTGTGTTCATGTACATTTCATGAGGAGAGGACGCAAAAATCCTACATTTAAGGGGGAAAAATCACCCCACCTGATACTCCTAAGGAAAACTTCTTTAGCCATTCCTACAAAGGGTCAAACCTAAATTCTCCGGTTTGGGGGCCTGTGTAGCACTTAGAACTTAGATGTGCAATAAATAAATGATAGGATAAAAATAATAATATGGGTTTATAATATAAACACATTGGAACTGTAAGTACTTTTTAAAAAATAAGTCAGAGCATGGTTAATAGTTTGGGTAAAGATTGATTCACAAGCAGAGACAAAGCTAAGAAAAATCTATAGCATTTGAATTCCCAACTCTGGGATCTGCACTAAGCCACTCATTTACAAGCGAGAAAGTTTGGGGAGAGTAAATTTATCCACCTTCCCAGTTCATAAAATCTTTATTTTACTTTCAAGCCAAGTTCGAGAAAAATCACAAGTTTTCATTTTATTCTCTAGCAGTTTCCCAAAATAACATCTTAAATATATACCTCATAGACCAACCCACCACCCCAAAGATTTATTTTAAGCTAAGATGCAACTGGAAGCAAGTAAACTCTCAGCATTGGAACATAAATCTCAGTGTTAGAAAGAATTCTCATCTATCTTCCTATACTAGCCACAGATACACTGGTACCAAGGAGTGATTGAGAAATTGTGGGTAGCTAGCTTTTTTATTATTTGAGGGTTTCTGAGTAGAAATCTTACCTTTTTATAATTTTGAGAAAAAAAAAAACTGTTTTCAAAAAAAGTCGTGGCTCTCAAGCCCTCAACATAGTAAACATTAAGAACCTAAGAAGAGAGCAAATGTTTCCTCAAATTATCTAGTCTTAAGTCTCTCTTCTAGATTTAGACATAAGAACCTGAATAACTCACAGATGTGTCTGAGAATGGCCTTTTCAAACAAAAAGCGCTGATTATGACAGGTGTATTGCTTCCAAGAATAAAAGAGCAAATCTCACAGGGGGGAATTGGCCTGTTTAGAAGCCTACATATTTTCACCAACATTTTCCATACTTGCCCACCTCGTGATTGACAAACTTCCCAGGGAAGTTTTTTTGGGTTTTAAACTTTGAAAATCCTAACTCGCTCGCAGCCAGCTGTTTTTTTAGATCTCTCGATTTAACATTTCTAAGAGGCTGGACTGCCTTTCCATCTAAAGAGAAAGAGAATTAATTCCAGTAATGGACACAAATCATTTGAAAACATCCTTCTCTTGATAGTTTTCCAGAACAATTTAAGCAGAAGCATCACATCCGTGGGCCATTCTGATTCATTCATTTAGAGAGGAACATTTCTGGGCAAACCCCAGATGTTTTCTGACCTACCTGTTTGTTCATGCTCTTTCAGGGCTCTTGTCAGTGTAATAATCAATCAACAGGTGGTTACTCAGCTCCTGGAATGAGCTTGGC
Source organism: Chlorocebus sabaeus (assembly GCF_047675955.1). Taxonomy (NCBI): domain Eukaryota; kingdom Metazoa; phylum Chordata; class Mammalia; order Primates; family Cercopithecidae; genus Chlorocebus; species Chlorocebus sabaeus. Next base: position 69,181,107 of record NC_132918.1, read on the forward strand.
ACTGGGGTGGAGCTGGAATACAGCAGGGGTCCTGGTCTCCCTTTGCGGCTTCTTGACCTGCAGGAAACAACACAAAATAGTATATAAGTGAGGTTCGGTTGCATGCATTCTTCTAGTAACTAAAGCTTTCATTCTTAGCAACTCTGGATCAGCCAAAGAAAGGTCGCTAAATTGAGCATTGAAACAATACGTTAGGCCAGGAGACATGTTAGACTCGACTGATAACAGCTACTGTTTATTGGGTACTTAGGCCATGCCAGGAACAGGACTAAGCATTTTACAGATGTTTCTCATTTAACCTTCAAAAAAACCTTATGAAGTGAGTTTTATTTTCCCAATTTTACATATGCAGCAACAAAGTTTTAGGCAGATTTTACAACTTTCCAAGGATGTGTAACCAATAAGCGGCAAGGTAGGTATGAAAACTCGGGTCTGTTCATTCTCATAACTACCCTGAGCTGGACTCTTCTCTGGGATGGAGGAGTGGAGAAAAAGGAAGCAATGGGGAAAAGGGTCAAGGATACTCCCCAGCTTTCAGCTCCTGACAATCTGTGGGGAACCCAGTGGTGATGTGTGTAGTTTCAGCCACAAAAACCAAGGTGATCATGCTCACCATTTTCCTGTTTCCTACTACTTCACCAAGATCTGAAGAGACTTTTCAAGATAACTAAAGTCAGAGATGAAAAGGGGATGTAGGGATCTTTGCTTCTATCCTATCAATCACGTTGAGAACGTATCTGTGTGGGCCTTTTTTTTTTTTTTTTTTTTTTTGAGGCAGAATCTTGCTCTGTTGCCCAGGCTGGAGTGCAGCGGTGTGATCTCAGCTTACTGCAACCTCCGCTTCCCGGGTTCAAACCATTCTCCTGCCTCAGCCTCCCAAGTAGCTGGGACTACAGGCACGCACCACCATGCCCAGCTAATTTTTGTATTTGTATTTTATTTTATTTTATTTTTTTGAGACGGAGTCTGGCTCTCTCACCCAGGCTGGAGTGCAGTGGCCGGATCTCAGCTCACTGCAAGCTCCATCTCCCGGGTTTAAGCCATTCTCCTGCCTCAGCCTCCGGAGTAGCTGGGACTACAGGCGCCCACCACCTCGCCCGGCTAGTTTTTTGTACTTTTTAGTAGAGACGTGGTTTCACCGTGTTAGCCAGGATGGTCTCGATCTCCTGACCTCGTGATCCGCCGGTCTGGGCCTCCCAAAGTGCTGGGATTACAGGCTTGAGACACCGCGCCCGGCCAATTTTTGTATTTTTAGTAGAGACGAGATTTCACCATATTGGCCAGGCTGGTCTCGAACTCCTGACCTCGTGATCCGCCGGTCTCGGCCTCCCAAAGTGCTGGGATTACAGGCTTGAGCCACCGCGCCCGGCCAATTTTTGTATTTTTAGTAGAGACGAGATTTCACCATATTGGCCAGGCTGGTCTCGAACTCCTGAACTTGTGATCCGCCTGCCTCAACCTTCCAAAGTGCTGGGATTACAGGCGTGAGCCACCGTGCCCATCCTTAGGTTAGCTTCCAATTAAGTAATTCAGGAAACAAGGGGTGTTTGTGTGTGTGTGTGTGTGTGTGTGTGTGTGTGTGTGTCCAGCCCAATGCTCACTGCTGGGTAGATATCAAAGACTATGAGACAGCCCAGATCCTGAAAAGCAGTAGTAGCTGGGTAGATAGAATGAAAACATGCCTGCCTCCATGGAGGTTTCCTCTTGCTTCTGTAGTCCCTGCCCGCTGCTCCATGCTTGAGGTACAGAGATGTGGATTCCACAAATCCCCATAGTCAACTTTGATTCCATCAAGGGAAAAGTTTCGGTTCTGCTGCTACCTACTTGCCTGACCTCAGAAAACTCATCCTTTCTCCCTGCACCTTAGTGTCTTAATCTGTCAATAGAACGGGGAACACTTGCTGGTCTCTAGAGCTCTTCCGGTTTGGAATTCTGTTACTCTGATGTCAAGCCTTGAATTCCTCACAATGCTCGGGGGGCTGGAGGGTGGCGGTCACTTTAGGCCTCACCTTGGGGTCATCCACCCTCTTTCAGTGAACAACACCCACCCACACGTTCCTTGTCAACTGCCAACTGCTTGATGGTGTAATCAAGTATGCATGAATCATGGAACATTAGAAGAGATGGGGAAAAGGGAAAGAAAGGAATAGTACTAAAAGCAAGGATGGTTTTCATTCCCTACCTTGGTTAACTTTTTCTTGCACGCCTACTAAGGGCCAAGCACTGTTTTAAAAACAGTTCTAAGCAGACAAATGCTCTAACACGGGACTTAGATTCCCAGAGCTTCAACATTAAACAGTGATTAATTAAAATAAGCACAGAGAATTAGGAATTAGGAGCTGCTTCCCTAAGCCTAGTCTTTCTCAATGGCGTCTTCCTTGGTTTCCTTGACTCCTTTCTGGCTTTTCTATCAAACTAATCTTCTTAAAATACCCAGAGGCTAAAATGCCTGTAATGTTTTTCCCTTGTACTTTTTATCCTATAATGAAATCCAGGCTTCTTAGCTCACTGTTGAGCCCCTCCACAAGCTCTTGGTACCTACTTTTCATCCTTCTTCCTCTCCATTCACTTAGTTTTCTGAGTCTTTCAACGAAATTAGTCTATTAATGGTCTTTCCGATCGCTTTCTGCATTTTTCTACTTCCATAGATACTTTTTGTTCTTTAAAGACTCAGTGGTTGGATCACATTTATTTTAAGAAATGATACAGAAATACGTAATGCGTTAACAATCTCTCCTTCATTCCACTCCATTTCATTTCCTCTGAGGCAACTACATATATATATATTTTAAGTTTCAAACTTATGGAAAAGTCACAAAAATAATACAGAAAACATCCATATACCATTTACCCAGATTTATCAATTAGTAATATTTTTCCTTAACTATTCGAAATAGTTTGCAGACATCACGTGCCTTTATACCTTCATAGCTCAGTGTCTATTTCCTAAAAGCAAAAATATTCTTCATATAGTTATCAACTTCAGGATATTTAGCACTGATACAATACTTTAATCTAACTTCCATACTCTAATTTTTTCAGTTGACCCATTGTCCTTTGTAATTTTTTTGCCATTCAGTACAGGGTCTGATCAGGATCACATATTATATTTAGTTCTTGTGCTTCTTTAGTCTCCGTTAATCTAGAGTATCAATTTTTCCTTGTCTTTCATGCCAGTGATGCTTTTAAAGAATAAAGACCAGTTTCTTTTTGTTTCTAATAAAACATTATTTTGATAATATAATATTTCACAGTTTATAATTTATATATATGTAATTTTATATTTTAATAATAGTCTATTTTAGGTTTGATGTTTTTCCACATCATTTTCAACATCATTTCAATACCCGAGAATGTCTCTTCATCTTCCCAAGCCCTACTTGTCCTTCTAGGCTCAGCTCTAATCCCTTTTCCTCTGGTCCTTACTGGAGGCCAGAGGGTACCTCTTGGAACTCTTTACATCTTGGGTCCAGTGTGGTAGCTCATGCCTGTAATCCCAGTGGCTCCCCTGGGGAAGCCAAAGCAAGAAGATTTCTTGATCCCAGGAATTTGAGGTTACAGTGAGCTATGATTGAGCCACTTCACTTCAGCCTGGGTGACAGAGCAAGACCCTGTCTCTAAAAAGAAAAAAAAAAAAAAAGAAACAACTTTTTACATCTGTCATAGCACTTAGCACTGTACTTAGCCTACGCAGACTAATTAATAAATATTTGTTGATTAATTTATTTGAGGCACAGCCATGAGTACAATCGGTGGCAAAGACAGAACGTGTCCCGTAGGCAAGTCGAGATTGGTATCTTTGCTGCCAATTGCTTCTGGGGTTTACAATTATTGAGGTAAATTTTCAATTCAAATTGGATCCCTGACTATAGATTTGCCACACCATGGGACTGTGGAGAAGTTGATATTTTTTAAAAGTTTCACAATAGATAATAGAGAACATGAGATAAAAATATTTATTCCCTACTATTTTATTCCTCCAAATTTCAGTAAACTGGAAGACTGTTCGATTCAGGAAAAGGTTTCAGAGACTAATGAACCAAACTGCTCAAATTATAATCCTACATATTCTAATATAATCTATTATTGTGTGATCAATGTATAGAAAGTTGAAGAAGGCTAGTTTGTTTAAAAAATAGGTACTTTCATATGAAAGAGTACTTCCATAATAATCACTATCCTTTTGTGGACATCAAATCAACCATTTTGCCCTTGCCTGAGACATTAGACTCTTACCACGTCTTGACAAATTTTGAAAATCACATGGTTGTTCAATGCCTCCATGTGGTAGAAAAAATAATTTAGCTCTGTCCTACCTTCCTGTGATACCAATATTCAGGCCAATAAAGTATGATAGTACTTAGGGTCCTTCAATGGGATCAGTGCTATTTTTTTTTTTAAAGGCCTATGGAAAAATGACCCAAATTGAAGGTAAATGCCCCAGATCACATTCATCTTTATGGAATCGACCCTTCTTTTTGAACTTGCCTTATCTTTCTTACAAGGAATAGATTTTTCAGCCAAAGGAGAATTACAAAATGAAACAAGCCGACTGAAATCCAGTGAGTCCATTTTTCCCAGAAAGGCTTTATATAAATTCTTTATAAGTTGCAAACACAAGATTCTTTTCTTTGGACGGAAAAAGGAAATCTTTTCCCTCTTTTTTTTTTTTTTTTTGATGGAGTCTCACTCTGTCACCAAGGCTGGAGTGCAATGGCATGATATCGGCTCACTGCAACCTCTGTCGCCTGGGTTCAAGAGATTCTCCTGCCTCAGCCTCCTGAGTAACTGGGATTACAGGCACGTACCACCGTACCCAGCTAATTTTTATATTTTTAGTAGAGACAGGGTTTCACCATGTTGGCCAGGCTGGTCTCAAACTCCTGACCTCAGGTGATCCGCCCACCTCAGCCTCCCAAAGTACTGGGATTATCAGCGTGAGCCACCAAGCCTGCCAAAGAAAATCCTTTCTATTCAGCCATAAGGTAAGTTAAAAAACTATATTAACAAACATTAACTTGCTCGACAATTCTTTGGACATAAAACTGGCCAAAGAGAATCTTTATGAAATACTTGAATTTCAGCGTAAGCAACAAGTCAAAAAGTTAAACCAAGTCTCCTTCTTTCAACTGTAATATTTCACCTCCTAGGGATCAACTAGCACCTTGATCTTCAAGTGCTTCTACTTAAATGTACTTGATACTCTAAAGATGACTTGAAGGAGAGTTGGGTCATTCTGAAAACCAGGAATAGGTACTAATAAAAACTGGAGCCCACTTTCTCAAAGTCCGCAAGACATCACAGTGTAATACTACTTGGGCTTCTGTGACTGGATGTGCTTTTTAAAACTGAGTAAATTGAGTAAAATTGATAGTAAATTGAGCATTACTATCATTCAATGCATATGTATGCATTTGCTTACACACGCATAGACTACAACAGAAAACTGCTTTCTCCAAAGGAAATGAGGGGTGGGGGAAGGGGCAGAAAGATATTTTCATGGCATATTCTCTGGTTTCTTTAGAATAATATAGCACAAAAATGTATTATCTATTTAAAAGATAACCACACAGGCAAAATAAATAAATAATGGGATGATTCTTAGGATGAGGGTGGGGGTGGGGAACTTCAATAGCAGTCATTAGTTCAAGCAAATGTTACAAATTCAGTGATTCCCTTAGCTTGCTTCCATGTTCTCACTTTCCCAACTGTCTTGATTGTTAATATATTCTCGAAAATATTATAGAGAATATTATGTTTAATTTATTTACTTATTTTGAGACACGGTCTCACTCTCACCACCCAGGTTGGAGTGCAGTGGCACAATCACAGCTCACTGCAGCCTCAACCTCTGGGGCTCAGGTGATTCTTCCACCTCAACCTCCCAAGTATCTGGGACCACAGGCACGAGCCAGCAGGCCTGGCTAATTTTTGCATTTTTTGTGGAGACAGGGTCTTCCATGTTGCCCAGGCTGGTCTCGAATTCCTGGGCTCAAGCAATCTGCCTGCCTTGGCCTCCCAAAGTGCTGGAATTACAGGCGTGAGCCACTGTACCCAGCCCTTTTATGTTTAATATATTTTTCTGCAATGTAATTGAGGCTCTTCTCCCACTCCAATATTGCCAGAACTGACAAGATCATCTGTGGATAGCATGGGTCATAACAACAATTTTGCCACCAATTTACTGCATGACCTTGGATAAGACATACCGGCTTTCTGGCTTTTTTTTTTTTTTTTTTTTTTTTTTGAGACGGAGTCTCGCTCTGTAGTCAGGCTGGAGTGCAGTGGCGCGATCTTGGCTCACTGCAACCTCCGATCAAGACTCGCTGGTTCAAGAGATTCTCTTGCTTGAGCTTCCCGAGTAGCTGGGATTCCAGGCATGCGCCATCAAGCCCAGATAATTTTTGTATTTTTAGTAGAGACGGGGTTTCACCATCTTGGCCAGGATGGTCTCGATTTCCTGACCTCGTGATCCACCTGCTTCGGCCTCTCAAAGTGCTGGGATTACAGACATGAGCCACCGCGCCCGGCCGACATACTGGCTTTCTTTGCCTTGATTTCTTTATCTATAACATGAAGAGTATGAACTAGAAGATATCTTAGACCCCTTCTAGGCATAAAATCCTGTGATTGACTCTATGTTTCTCCTGGAAGGTTTCTTATATTTTCACCAATTTTAAGTTATAAAAATACCATGTCTTCTTTTCTACCCTGGTGACAAAAAAAACATAAAAGCAACAACAATAACAACAAAACCCCAAATCCATGTCCTAAGAAAATTCTGCTCGAGTGGAATTATTAATAATTTACTTTGCATAACAGCTAATAAATCACCTTATTTACAGATACACATTTGACCCTGCCAGTCAGTAGAGCACAGGTATTCCTGCCTTTTATGGATGAGGGAACTGAGGCTCAGGGAGGTCAATTTAGCTTTCTAGGCCTTGTAGTTAATAACAAGGAAAGATAGAAAGTTGTGTATGAATTTTTTTTCTCTAAGACAGCTGTACACAGGTCTTAAAAATAACTTGACATAAAGATTAGTCTTCTGAGAGGACTGGATTCTTTTCTAAACATTTTGAAGTTTTTATTCCCTCTCATCAGGTCATGCCAAAACCATAAAGCACTGAACTAAGCTAGCTGGTATTGGAGATTAGAGGGAATGGTACACAAAAGAGGACCAGAAACCTTCCAGACAGGTGGTTGGGAAACCACTTTTCCATATAGGAGGAGCCATTAGATTTCATGATTTCTTTCACAAGGAATCAGTCCAACCCAAGCATCAGTAACGCAACACAAAATATCATGTTCTGTTTCAAAAGAATTATTATTATAGCTGGTATTCAATTTATGCAAACCAATATTAAAGAAAAAATTCAGCTACTGTCTTGATCACTTCAGCAAATCAAGCCTTTTATTTTCCTGTGATCTCTGCTAGTTCTTGTCTTTATAACACATGACTTTACTGGTTGTATTCATAATGTAGATATATATTTTTAAGTATCAGAAATCCAAATTTTCATAGGAGGAAATTTCAATTTTAATAACTATTTTTGGATTATTTTCTTCATCCTGAGTTTATTTCATCTGCTTATTTTCTCCTGAATTTACACCTTTTCATCAGAACAAAAATACAATCGGTTTTTCAGAAGTTTAAAAAATTTTTCACATACACAGCAGAGACGTCATCATTTTTATATACTCTACCACGACTCCTGGAACCAAACACTTAAGAAAAGTTATGTCTGGAGACTTTTTCAAAATCTATATGCATTTCAGTGGTGGAGAAATAGTTCTGTCTGGAAGCAGGAGGTTGAAATTATGACCCTGAAGATTTCTTCCAGCTTTTGAACTTCTTATTCTGTGACAACTCCTGGCAGATACAGGTTTCCTGGTAGGGATTGAGCAAGAAGCATGCACAATTACTTTATGAGTCTTGATAAAGCTGGAGTTTCAGGTTGACGGTAAGAAGGAGTTCGGCTGGGTTGTGAGAATGCTTGTTTTCCTGGTTACTGGATATGACATGGGCGTATATCTTGTGTTGTCCTCTAGTAACTGAAGCCACTGTTGCGCGGAAAATGATGGCAGTTTGAATGAGATAATTTGGAGTGACCTATGGAAATCTGAGGCTGTCTCCTTAATGTACAAGACCTTGTATGTGTGGCACTGGTGTATCTGAATGGCACACATCTCTTTAGCTCCCTTCAACTGAAATGACAAATAGGTGAGAAACTAAATCGTAATGTGACGGATTAATAGTAAAAAAATTAATCTGGCAAAAATGCTACATAGGGAACAATTCAGAAGAACTGCTGATCATTTCAAAAATATTATTTGAATAGCATTTATATGTAGCTAACGAAAGCACTGCGATCCCCAGAACTTTCCATCCAATTTCCAAAAACCAAACCTTGTATCTAATGTAAAATGACACCAAAAATTCTAAATCCAGTCTAATTCAGTAGTATATAGCTTATACCCAGTGATTTCTCACATTCGCAAGCCCCGTTACACGTTGGTTTTACCTGTCACCAAAACCTTTGTATCACTCTTATAAAACCACATCACTTTCTATAAAAAGTGACTGGAAGAATCTAATATTGTAAAACTGCACGTGCCTCGCGTGACCTAAGCAGAAAATTCCTGGTTTGGGATTTTCTCACAGGCGTGCCTAAACTGACCTCTGCTTCTAGCAGGTAAATTGCTAGAAGGAGAAGCAAGTGTCAGTCCAAAGAAAACCCCTGTTGTGTGATTTTTTTATTCTCTTTAATCGCTTTTTAGGTGGAGTTCCCGCTGCATTCTCTAAAGTCTTTGCCACCACCAGATTACCATCATTTTCACCAATTTGCCACCTCCCTACCCCTCTCCTTTCCAAAAGCCCTCATTGGAAAGAACTTTCTCTCGTGACCCCCCTATTCCATCCAGTTCCAATCACTCCCAGCGACCCCATCTCCATTGGCTTCCCCTCTCCCGCCCAGAATCCAGGTTCCCAAACCACTTAAGAGAAAATTCACACCCCTCGCCCCCTTCCCGGGCGTCCGGAGGAGGCGCTGGGGTGGGGGGGTGTGGGGGGGCACGGTTTCCTGGGGTCTCCTGGGTCTTCCTCGCGCAGCCCCAGGAGGTGTTGCAGGGGGAGGGGAGCGAGGGTGGGTGGGACCGGGCCGGGTGGGGGAGGGGTGAGGGCGAGGAGGAGGAGGAGGAGGTGGAGGCGGCGGCGGCGGCGGAGGAGTGGTGTGTGTGCGAGCGTGTGTGGCTGGGGGAAGCCATTGCCTGTTTAATAGTTGCTGTTGCTGCACTTCCGCTTCTCTCCCAGCCAGAGAGAGACACGAGTGGCCAGGCCCAGCCGCAGCCGCAGCAGCAGCCGCCGCGGCGGCACGGAGGAGCCAGACACAAAGAGAGGTACGGGGATCCCCCCAGCGGCCCGCCGCCCCCCGGCCGCGCCGCCGGGCCTCGGGGACACCCCTCGCCGCCTCCCCCGACTCGCGCCGCCGGGGCCGCCGGGCCGCCGGGCACGGGGCCGGAGGGGGGAGCGGAGAGGGACTGGGGAGCCTCAGGGGTCCGGGGCCCGCCCGCGGGGGATGGGCAGGGACCCCGGGCCGCTTGGGGTGCGGGGGCCGCCCGCATCGGGGGCGGGGGTCATTGTGGCTCGAACTGTCAGCGCTGCCCCAAGAGCCCCCCACTGGCCACCGAGGGGGCCGGGAGCGGGGGTGGGGGGGAGTTGGGGGAGCCCCGTTTTCCCCAGGGGCGGGGGCTCACGGGGATTAACCCCTCCGGGACGGAAGGGCTCATTGTTATTTCTTCGCTGCGGAGGCCGACCCCCCCCACTCCCCGCCGCAGCCCCTATCCCCCTCCAGGAGTGGCGATCGGGCGTGTGCTCCGGACCCCCTCCCGGCCGCGCAGCCGTGAGCGGGGCGGCCCAGAGGCAGGCAGGCCCGGAGGGGCGTCGGGGCGCGGCGCGGGGGGGCCTCGGGCCTCGTCGCCCCTGCCCCCCGCCGGCCTCTCCCTTCCCCCACCCGGGCACCCGCTCCCCGCCTCCGTCCCCCTGTTTCGGCTTCCTCTCTTACTCCTTCCCGCCCCTCCTCTCTTCCCGACCTCGCCAAACTCCTCTCGTGGCCCCACAGTCTCTCACCCGGGCCACCGGCCCCCCACCCCACGACCCCCGCAAAGCGGACAAAAACAGCCCCGAGGCCGGCCGGCTGCCGGGACCTTCCCTCCCTGCCCCGCCGTGGCGCCCCGCGCCCCCGCCCTGCCCTCCTTCGCCTCTCGGGCTACTCCCTCCCTGCCCAGCGGAGAGCCCCGGGGGGCGAGGGAGGGGCCGCTCTCCTAGCTTCAGACCGTTTTCCCACAGCGTTCCCCACTTGGGGCCAAAAATAAACAAGCCGCGTCCGATTTGCAAAAGCCTTAATGGGCCTGCAGACTTTGAAAAGCGAGTGGAGGGCGGTGGGCGGCCGCGTGCGCCCCTGGTCAATGCCCTCCTGACAGCACCCGAGTTCCTTATTTACACTGGCTGCATGGTTTGTGTGTTTCTGTTTTGTTTCCCTCCCCCTGCAGGGGCTGTTTGCGGGGTGGGGTGGGGGGTTCGCTATGTCGGATGACGATTCGAGGGCCAGCACCAGCTCCTCCTCATCTTCGTCTTCCAACCAGCAAACCGAGAAAGAAACAAACACCCCCAAGAAGAAGGAGAGTAAAGTCAGCATGAGCAAAAACTCCAAACTCCTCTCCACCAGCGCCAAGAGGTACCGTACTCTTTTTTTTTTTTTCCATAGGCTTCCTATTTTCCGAACTGCCTCTTGCTGCATTTGGTCTGCCTCCCAATGAGGATAGCTTAAACGCTCCTCATGGTTTATGTGTTCTTAAAAATGAAAGAAGGGCCTTGGAAGCCCTAATTATTTTCTCTATTGCTGCTTCTGTTTTTTTTTTTTTTAATCATTGCTCACATGCAGCTGTTGTGGCTTGCCTCTCGCATTTCTTGCTGAAGTTTGTAAGAATCTTCATTACTTTTATTAGTGACCCCCAAATCTGATTTCAGATTTCTTGTCCTACTAATGGTCGATCTGTGACCTTCCCCAAGGCCATCATCCCATTTCTTAATTACTAATACCAGCCCAGACAACTGCATCAAAATGAATTCTGTGACCATTTTACCTTCTCCTCACCTGTTGCATGGATGATCTTTTCCAAATAGAGCTTTCTTCACAAATTGCATAAGGAATAAGAAACTCGTATTAGCAGGTACAAAATTGAGTAGGTGAAGACATGTTTTATGGTGGAATTTAAAGAGATTTTTCTGAGAGTTGAGGCAAATGAATGAATCAGTAAGTGATTATAAAATAGTTATTCTAGGTTATTTTTGTGGTTCTCTTTTGTTCTCTTTAAAAACTTCAGTTTACCAAATTTCAGGGAAACTTGTCTTTTTTTCATGCTATTTGCTGTCCTCATGCTGTGAAAATGTTACGTTGCTTTATTTTTTCAATTTAAGCAGTCTCTCTTTTTCTTTATTCTTTTCCTCTTAAGGCTCTGGAGGTAGCTACTTGTTATTCCTGCCATCCTTCAGTAATATCCTCTGATCACCATGACCCTTAAAATAATCTTTAGTGGATTCCTAGGAGCCCTGAGACACCCTTTCATAAATCCTTCTGCTATCAGAGTTGGGCAGTTGTTAAAAAGGTGGCAAACCAGGAAGATAGTAAGAAGTCCAAATGATGGGTTAGATGGGGATACCCTTCTTAACAATGTTTAAAATAAAGTGGAACATGAGACTTTAGATCTCTCTACTGAGTAGTGAGCCTGAAAGTCAGGGTTTGAGTGTTCTGTCATTCTGCCTGACTTGTAATTTGAAAACTTGGCAGTGTTTTGGTGACCTAACCATGAGCTGATGAATGAGTGACTTTTTAAAAATAGTGTGGAGGTCTTAAGTGGCAAGGTGCCTCTGCAAGATTGTTCTCATTTTTATAGGTTTGGTTTGATTGTACAGCTTCTCAGGAGGCCTAACTGACCCTCACTGATTAGCCCTGTGCGGTTTTCCTGGAACCTGGCATCTACTCTGCCCACTTGGGACAGGCCCTTCCTTAACACTGCCCCCCACCTCAATCCTCTAGGCTCTTTGATCCTCATTCACTTTTTGGCCTCACGTGCTCAAGCCAGGATACTTGCTTTTGGTAATTTGCATTTTTATATTTTGCTAGATATCCCTGGTGTACATGAATATATTTGGGGGTAAAGACCCAGTTATCAACTAGAAAATACTCTGCTTTTATTGTGAGTGAATTACAGAGAGGGGGATTTTTTTCACTAGACGTACTTTGTCCTTTTATTTTAAACAAGTTAAAAATTTATCTGGAAGTTCTGGAAAAGAGATGGTAGGTGTAGAAAAATGAAAGGTGGGAAGCTACAAATAGTAATTTTACCTATAAATTAACATCAGTGCTTTTGTTTTGTTTTTGCAATGAATTTAGCTCCTTGATAATCTTGCTGAAAGAGTAGCTATTAGTGTTAAAGCAGACCTAAGGTTAATAGCAAAAGGTAAAGAAAAAAAAAAAAGGAGAGGGACAGTGTATCCAGCAAAGAGAATGGGGAAAATTGATGTTAGTGGGACCCTATAGAGGCTGTTCTGTGAAGTATATTGATTTGGAAGGTAGGTGTTGCCCATAGAATTGGAAGGGGCACATTCACCAGGAGAAGGAGTGAAAAAGAAGCCTGAATTGGCAGACTAACAGGCTGCTAACTGCATGTTGGAAAGTGGTTTCTAAACCGTGCGTAGAGGAAATCCCCCATTGCAAGTGGTCTGAACAAGAATGACTCTCTGGAAATAGGTATGAGTTAGTCCTGCAAATCTCTTGCCAGTTTTTTTGGAATTGCAAATGCTGTCTGTCAAGATGACGTTGATAAAGCTTTTTGGTATTAACACTTCTTAGGTATTAAAGAAACAACTACCTTTTTCGTGACTATTTTATAGTGGGAGTTGGGTTGGCAAGGAAGACAAGTCAATATGTATTTTTATATGCGTTGTGCTCCGGGGAGGAAATTTTTGCCTACGTGTGAAGGTCTTAAAATACAGTTATTCGAAAAGATGCAGGTAAAGAATCAGGAAACCAATGTTCCAAACTTTGTCTAATGTACAGTCATGAGTCAAACAGCAGGAGTATGAATGTCTGAGAAATGAAACGCTTTTTGGCAGCAGTAGAATTTAGCAGGACACAAATACGTGTCAATTGAGATTGTAAACAAACCCCTTTCTAAAGTTGACAGATTTGTAGGGACAGGAAATGTCCTCCAGTAGGAAGGTTTATAGAACCTCCCCCAGTCGTCGTCCTTAAAACCTATTCCTCATTACATATAGCTAGCCCGTCCTCCTACCCGCAGAAAACCTTTGGAAAGGGAAACGCATGATTTGTGAATTAGATTGCTCTGTTGTATGTGTGTGTGTTTAAAATTTTTTTAACTACAGTGCTGCCTCGGTGAGATTTTTAAGTTGTAACATAGCCCCACTGAGCTTTATATGATAGGAGGAGGAAAGGTTATAAAATTAGGCACCGTTTAGAAGGTGAAGAAGCTTAGAGGCCCCAGACTTTGTCGTATTAATTGATGCTCTAAGTGCCTAGGTAAGCAAAAGACAAAGGCCAGGGCTTGGTGTGAACTGCCTGCTGGCTTCGGCCTACGAGTGGGGGATGGGGCCCTTTGTGAAGTCGAGGGTTGGTGCGGAGGGAGAAAACTGCAGGTCCCCGGTCTGTGCCCAGTGTGAGCTAGAGAGCGGACCATGGAAAAGGAAGTGGGCAGACCCCGGGAAGTTAGAGGACGCCCTGGGAAAAGCAGGTCCGGGGAGGTGGGCCGAGAGTCCGGGCGAGCGTGCGGGGCGGAGGCAGGGTCCGGTGCACCTGTGCGGCCGCGGGCCGGCCACTGGGGGTCGGTGGTGCCCGAGGGGCAGGCGGGGGTGTTCGCGCCCTGCTTTCGCGCGCGGCCTCGGGCCGAGGTTCTGGGCGCCGGGAGAGGTGAGCTGGGGCGGCGTGGAACAGCCCCCGTGCGGGCACCCTGTTCCCCTCCCCCGCCCGCAACTTCACCGGCGAGGCGCGAGCCGTCGGGGGCGCGCGCGGGGTGGGGGTGGGGTGGCCGGGCGGTGGCAGCCCACCGCTAGGGAGCGACCTGCAGTCTGGGCCTCCCGGGCACCCCGCGACGGCTGGCAGGTCACTCGGGCCCGAGGGGCCTCGTGGGGAGCGGCCATGTTGGCGTCGTCACTGAGGACTCCGGGCGGGTCTGGTGTCGGGCGAGGCTTCGAACCTTTGACCTGTGGGGGGCGCCCTGCCGGGGTGGGCATGGGGGCATCTGAGGGGTGAAAGGGCCCCAAGGGGCAAGGAAGGCTGGAGGCTGGCGTCCTTCCCACGGACCGATGACTGTGATCTCTCCGGCCTGGGGAGAGGAGGTGCAGGGGAGGGACTGAGGAAACCGGTCCGCAAGTGAGAAACTTTAAAATTAGGTCCTAAATGGAAAACACCGAGGAATAGAACTGCCCTGGTTTGCGAGGCAAGGTTGGAAGTCAAACTTCGTAGAGGAGTCCAGGCCGCCTCACTGCCTCTGTGAAAAGTTTTTTCCTAAACTAGGGACCTGAAGCTCTTGATGTGTGTAGTTTCCTCTTTGCCCAGTAGAATCCAGTGATCGCGCTTAGGTTTCTTTGCAGACCTGCACGTTACAGGTGGGAGGCTTCCACGCCTTAATGTTTCTTGTGTTTGTCTTTCTCATTTCCCCTACTCCAGAATTCAGAAGGAGCTGGCGGACATCACTTTAGATCCTCCACCTAACTGCAGGTGAGTTGCTTTTCAGATTTTTTTCATTTTTAAATTCGTATAACCATTGTCTTGGGTTTTTCTTTTTATTATATACTTTTTCTTTTATTCTTTGGCTAATGCTTGTTATGGCACTAACATCACGTAACAGCTGAAATTTATTAATCTGAGTATAATGTTTTGATGAGCCTCTGACAAGCTCACTACTGTTGAGGAGAAGTAATGGATTTATTTGGAATGGAGTTTTACATATATGAAACAAAACTAAAGTAAATTTAAAGGTGTATCCTTGCCTAATCATGGGTCTTTGGTATGCCATTAAGGATGATGCAAAACCTTTTAGATGCGAAGGACATTTTGGTTTGGAAAACTGCTTTGCTATAGTAATCTCTTATTCAATCTCTGCTAAGCTAAGAGAACGTAGAGTTAAACACTGGATCTTCAAACACTCCGTAGCATATAGATTTTTTATTAGACTTTTGACAGAGCAATTCAGGAAACAATTTCTAGCTTTGGTAAAGGTTTTCTTTTACATTGTGAGTTTAAACTCTTTCATGGGGGTGTTTTTTTCACTTGCTTTATTCAGACTATGTACATATGTGTGTTTCAGTTTCAAAACAAATTGAAACCAGCTTTCTAAGGGTTTGTTGATCGCAACTTTATTTAGAGAAGCCATTTTGCTACTGTTGAGTCAAGCTGGAAGACTTGATGACTTTACTAGATCAACAGTGAAGTGAGGGGTGACTTACAACTATGTATTAGAATAGCGCCATTCATTTAATGGAGGTCCTGTAACTCCAATACTTTAAAAATTAAGTATAACATTTAACCTAGTTCTCAGGATCGGCGTTGGAAAGGAATGTGAGATTTCAGAAATATTCTAAACTTATTGGTAGGAGTAGAAGTTACTGACAACAAAGTATTAGTGGCTGTACACAATTTTTAAGATGAGTGTGTGGGAATAGGTTGAAAAGCTAAATGAAATATTTTGTTTATTAACAGTGAACTTTGTAAACTAATTAGTGGATTAAATACAAAACTATTGCCATTTTGGTTATATTCATTCTTAATGGTGATGAGGTGTGGGATGCTTTTCGGTGAAACTTTGTCCTGTTTTGTAAGGAAAGTCGTTTTGAGTTTGATATGGTCTTAAACTATAGTTTATAATTGAAGCACTTAATTATTCTGGGGAATTCTTTCATGGCCAATAATCTCTCAAGATGGTTGAGAAGTGGAGAAACAATAAGACTTAGACCTAACTCATTGTTTTGATTGTGGTGGTTCAAATGGAAGCCTGTAGCTTCCTTTGGTTGTTTGTGTGGAATCCGTGTACGTTCCCCAAGGTGGATCTGTGCTGTCTAGTTATTGCTCCTGCGGTATTGTGGTCTCCTATATGTGTGTTATTGATAACATTGATTAAAACATATAATGGCTTTCTTGTGAATAAGCACAATCAAATCTAAAATTATAAACCATTTGAAGATTTTCATGGGATTAATCATTTTAAAAAACAGGATAAGTACACTTAAGTTTCACATCATTTTAACTGAGTTTATGTGTGAGAGATTTATGCTCCTGAGGCATGTGGAACTTTTTTACCTTTGGGAAACCCTCCCAATTAGCCCTTTACGTGAAATGTTTGGGCATTACCTGTGGTCAGGGGATGCTCCAAACTGGGTGCCCGTTGGGTGATTGGTGTTAGGGAGACAAAGCTCAAAATACTAAATTTTTAGAAAAATCTCTGATTTCAGAGAAAATACGAGGCATCTTCATTTTGCAAGAGAATGTCTATGATATTGTCTTTTAACAATAAAGATGACTTTATTTTCCAGTGGGGCTGTTTGAGTAATGTGAATTAAAATTTTTACTTTTGGTTGGCTTACTAATGGTGCTGTCTTAATGTTATATAGTAGTCCCAGTATTTAGCTCTCTTAAATGAGTTTGGTTTTACGTTTTGTGCTGTTACCTTTTGGGATTTAATTATTTAATATTTTAATGTACTTTATTGGAGATAAAGATAGATTTTTTATTTATTTATTTATTTTCTTTTTGAGACGGAGTCTTGCTCTGTAGCCCAGGCTGGAGTGCAGTGGCGTGATCTCAGCTCACTGCAACCTCCTCCTCCCGGGTCCCGGTTCAAGCAATTCTCCTGCCTCAGCCTCCTGAGTAGCTAGGATTACAGGCACGTGCCACCATGTCCAGCCAGTTTTTGTATTTTGGGTAGAGACGCGGTTTCACCATGTTGGCCAGGCTGGTCTTGAACTCCCGACCTTGTCATCCACCTGCCTCTGCCTCCCAAAGTGCTGGAATTACAGGCGTGAGCCACCACGCCCGGCCTTGGTGATACTTTTTGAAGTCAGCATCCAATGAAAATCTATGTATTAAGCGATATATTAAGTGCATACATGTTTAAAATTACCCTCAGCATGAAAGCATGAGATTTGAATGAGTTAAATAATTGGTTTTCATTAGTCTGTCTTATATTTCTACCCTTTGCTATATTTCTTTCTTCAGTTAGCATTCAGTGTGTAGTTTTAAACATGTTATTAAAATATGGCACTTGGCACATAGTAACTTCTCAGTAAACAGTTGATTATTGCAAATCAGAAGAATTGCTCCTCTTGAAGGAAGGTGCACTGCTTGTGTCCACTAATTTTAGCACTTGGCAAAAATATTTGAAGTTACTGAGAATCAAAACTTATGTGAAATGCAGTTGCTCAATATATTATAATGTGTGAAAACATAAAATTAAATTCTTAATGTTGTATATTATGTTGGGTGGATATTTTTTAGAACACAGTACAGATTGTGTTCAATGACCCGGTCAAAAGTAATTTTAAGTAAGTATTTTCAAACTGCTTTATGTTGCCGTAGAAATCAAATTCTTAATTTTAGTATCTCTGAACTTAATTTAGTATCTCTGAACTATTTGTGTGTCTGTGTGTGCGCGCACACAAAATAGTTTCCCAACTCACTCTTCATTTTAGTTAGGCTTTTATTCCCCTATCATTTGGCTCTATTCTTTTAGGGGAAAAAATATGTTAACTTTGTAATGATTCCCTAAAGTGTGCCAGATCTTAGATTGTAAAATTATGCCTTTTAGATAGCTGATGAAGTCTGGGCCACTAGAGTCAGTTTTGCAGCCATTATTTATAACCCAGGGCTCAAACTTTGCTAAATTCACTAGTTATAACTAGCCTGTAGACATGAATGTCTGTAAACAGTATGTCTGTACAACTAAATGGCATAGTTTGCCTAAGTCCTTTAAACTTCAGATTTTATTTAATGAATACATTTGTATCATGAGTAAATGTCTCAGTGGTGACTTAACCTAAAAATTCAGATGGGGTGCTATTTTAGGATAAAATGCCTGAAAAGTCATTAAACACTTCAAGCACGGGCTCAAGCTATCCTCCTGCCTCAGGCCCCCAAGTAGCAGAAACTACAGGCGCTCGACACTACGCTTGGTTAATTCATTGTATTTTTTGTAGAGACTGGGTTTCACCTGTTGGCCAGGCTGATCTTAAACTCCTGGCCTCAAGCGGTCCACCCACTTTGCCCTTCCAAAGTGCTGGGATTACAGGCATGAGCCATGGTGCCTGGTCCTGATACTAGTTTTTCTGTATGTGACAGAATTTCCATTTAGCCTTCTTTTGATAGCTTTTTTTTTTTTTCTAACACTGCCTATATTTTAAATAGTTTTAAGCCATCATATTATGCAAGAATACGTGTTTTTGAAAAATTCAAATACAGAGGTTTGTGGAGTAAAAAGCAAAAGATAGTCCTGATGACCTCTTCTGATCCTGCTCATTGCACCCAGATGCTCCAAGTTAGCACTTTGTATACTTCCACCTAGTTTCTGTGAATTTATATTGTATTTTTCTGACATTCCACTACCTCCTCGAATTGGTGGTAATGGTAATGAGATGTCAGTTCAGAAGTCCCAAGGCTGCTCATCATGGTTCAGAATGAAAAGAGATCCTTTTCTTGCCACGGTGGAGTGTTACATACCTCGTCCAGGTTCAGCATGTTTTAAATGGTTGTTTGGGTATAAGAAATAGGTTCAGCAGAAGTCATCCTTGACAAAACCCTGTATCTTATGTGCTGAAAAGTATTCTTACTTTTAGTATCTTTCATTTATCTGATGTTACTAAATGCGTTAAGGATAGACGTGTGACTTAAACATCTGAATGATGTTTAGTTTCATCATTGCACTGTATACCTTTATGCATGTAGAGGCAGTGTTGAAAAATTGTGACAACCAGGAGGCTGGGGTTTCAGCACAATCAAAATAGCACCCATACTAGGGTCAGGCTGTTGGGAATTAGATCAACACCGGGGTCCTTTCCTATTAGAGAGGAAAGAAACCTATCTGGAAATGAATTGCCTTTCAAATGAGTAGGAAGTCTTGTGGTGGTTGTGTTTACCAAAAGACTGTATCTGGATTGTAAAACTATACTATTGTTATTCCTCAGAAAGCTAAACAGAATTACCGTATGACCCAATAATTTTACGCCTAGCTATGTACCCTGAATAATTAAAAACAGAGGCTCAAACTTGTATGTCAGTATTCATAGCATTATTCATAGTAGGCAAAAAGTGGAAAAAACCCAAGTGTCTGTCAATAGATGAGTGGGTAAACAAAATGTGGTTAATACATAAAATGGAATATTCGTTTATGAAAAGGAATGAAGTTCTGATGCATGGATACAACATGGCTGAACCTTAAAAATGTTATACTAAGTGGGCCGGGTGTGGTGACTCACGCCTGTAAGCCACCTCAGGTGGCCCGCCTGAGGCGGGCAGATCACAAGGTCAGGAGATCCAGACCATCCTGGCGAACACGGTGAAACCCCGTCTCTTAAAGAAACTCTGTATTCGTTAAGAAATAACTCCCCTGGCGGCGCGGTGGCTCACGCCTGTAATCCCAGCACTTTCCGAGGCGGGCGGATCACAAGGTCAGGAGATGGAGACCACGGTGAAACCCCGTCTCTACTAAAAATACAAAAAATTAGCCGGGCGCGGTGGCGGGCGCCTCTAGTCCCAGCTACTCAGGAGGCTGAGGCGGGAGAATGGCGTGATCCCGGGAGGCGGAGCTTGCAGTGAGCCGAGATGGCGCCACTGTACTCCAGCCTGAGCGACAGAGAGAGACTCCATCTCAAAAAAAAAAAAAAAGAAAGAAATAACTCCCCATTCTCCCCTCCCTTCAGTCCCTGAAAACCTCTAATCTACTGTCTGTCCTTACGAGTTTGCCTATTCTAGGTATTTCATATAAGTGGAATCATACACTATTTGTCTTTTTGGGTCTAGTTTATTTCACTTAGTATAACCTTTTTTTTTTTTTTTTTTTTTTAAGACGGGGTCTCACTCTCGCCCAGGCTGGAGTGCAGTGGCACGACCTCTGCTCACTGCAAGCTCCGCCTCCCGGGTTCACGCCATTCTTCCGCCTCAGCCTCCGGAGTAGCTGGGACTACAGGCGCCCGCCACCGCGCCCGGCTAATTTTTTGTAGTTTTAGTAGAGACGGGGTTTCACCGTGGTTTCAATTTCCTGACCTTGTGATCCGCCCGCCTCGGCCTCCCAAAGTGCTAGGATTACAGGTGTGAGCCACCGCGCCCGGCCAGGGGAGTTATTTCTTAATGAATACAGAGTTTCTTTCTGAGGTAGTAAAAATTTTGGAAATAATGGTGATGGTTGCACAATATTGTGAATGTAATTAATGACACTAAATTGTACACTTAAAATGGTTAAATGGTAAATTTCATGTTATATATATTTTATCACAATAAACAGCTATACCACTGTTAAAATATTAATCAGTATTTTGAGAAAAATGCTTACAGCTTAGAAGGCAGCACTCACAGTTTTTGGGGATTCTTGTTAAGAACACTGATGTTAAATTTCTGTCACAAACTTTGAGGGCCTGTTATAAATGAAAAGGCAGAAGCTGGGCATGGTGGCTCACGCCTGTAATCCCAGCACTTTGGGAGGCCGAGGTGGGTGGATCACCTGAGGTCAGGAGTTTGAGACCAGCCTGGCCAACATGGTGAAACCTCGTCTCTCCCAAAAATACAAAAATTAGCCGGGCGTGGTGATGCACACCTGTAATCCCAGCTACTCTCGAGGCTGAGGCGGGAGAATCACTTGAGCCCCGGAGGCAGAGGTTGCAGTGAGCCGAGATCACACCACTGCACTCCGGCCTGGGCGACGGAGTGAGACCCTGTCTCAAAAAATAAAAGAAAAAAGAAAAGGCACTACCTTCAAGGAGTTCATAATCTAGTCAGGATGATAAGACATGCACACTCAGATTTTGAGTGGTACTTGGAAATATAAATATTATTTGGCAAATAATAAAATGCAGATATCATGTTATAAAGTTTCAGAGGAGTGAGAGATTACTTTGACTTGAGTTTGAGGGATTGTGGCTGGAGAACTTAGTGATCTGGGAAAGCTTCATGGAGGAGGTGAGAAATGGGGTGGGGAAGAATAAGGGATATTCCTGATGGAGGAAACAATGTAAGCCAGGACAGCAGAAGGAAGACAGAAAAAGGACACTATTGGGCAGAACTGAGTAAAAGCTGTGTCTGGAGAGTAAGAAACTTAATGGGAGAATAAATAGTAGTAGATAAAGCTTGTGTTCTTCAGTGTCAGGCTAAGGCTTTAAATTTTATTTTGTAAATGCTGGAGAATCATTAAAACCCTTTTGAGTAGGGGCTGTCATTCAGATAGAGTTGGCTATCTGGGTAGAGACAGAGCAAGGATTGAGTGGAGCTCAGTAGGAACCAAGAGACTTGGAGATTGCTGTAGTAGTTCAGGTGGAAGGTCAAGATGGTCTGGGGTATAAGTGGTGGCTATCAAAGTGGAGAGGAAGGAGAGGTAGAAGACAATAGAATCCATAGGACTTAGCCACTGATTTCGATATGGAGGACTTGAAAAGGAGTCAGGTTCTTCTGGGTGTTGGGGAAGTTGGTGGTGCATTAACAGAAATAAATAAGGCAGGCGGATGAACTGGCTTGAGGGAGGCAGAGATGTATGGACCCTGTCCGCAGGGTTAAAAAAAGTTTTTATTATTTGCTTTGTTGATCACATGCAATGCTTAGCATGTTGCTGCCACTTAGTAGGTCTTCAGTAAATATTTGCAATTTGATTATATATTTGAGTTTATTATTAAATCAGTCATTGAACTCCCAGATCTACATGGCTTACTTTTAGATTAGATTAGACAAATTAAATAGATTATAAACTTCCTAAAAGGCAAGGACAATGATTTCTGTCTTTGATTCTGACCCTACATGTTTTTCCCAGCGCTTTAGTTTGACCATTTTCACAGCTACAGGAAAAGTTAAAAGAATGATACAGCAAGCACTCACCCTTCACCCTGATTCCTCAGCAAAATTTCACCATGTTTGCTCTGTCTGTCTCTTATCTCTATATGTTAATTTTGTGGAACCATTTGAAAGTGAGCTGTGGGCATTATGATTCTTCCGTGTGTTTAGCTTTGCGCACATGGAATCTGAGGTGGCCTGACAGTGGAACTGAGGCTGGAACTGATTTTAGTAGTCCACATTAGATTTGAAAGTTTGAGTGATGGTAAAGTGCACAAGATTGCCGAGATTGGAGGAGGAAAGAATTGTGCTCTGAGGGATGTCTACAGATGGAGGATGGGAAATGAAGAGGACTTGGAGAAAGGAATAGGAGGAAAGCCACAAGGTTGCAAAAGTCCCTAGAGGGAGATCAAGGAAATTTTCTCTTGGGGCTCTAAAGTATAAGAACTTAGGTGTATGTTTTGTAGGCTGAGAGGAAGAAGCAAGTATAGAAACGAAGAGAGTAAAAATTGCTAGAGAGGCCGGGCGCGGTGGCTCACGCCTGTAATCCCAGCACTTTGGGAGGAAGAGGTGGGCAGGATCACGAGGTTGGGAGACTGAGACCATCCTGGCTAACATGGTGAAACCCCATCTTTATTAAAAATACAAAAAATCAGCCAGGCGCAGTGGCATGGGCCTGTAGTCCCAGCTACTCAGGAGGCTGAGGCAGAAGAATCGCTTGAACCTGGGAGGCAGGGGTTGCCGTGAGCCAAGATCGTGCCACTGCGCTCCAGCCTGGGCGACAGAGCGAGACTCGGTCTCAAAAAATAAAATAAAATAAAATACATAAATAAATAAATAAATAAATAAAGTAAAATAAATTGCTAGAGAGGCAGATGTAATGTTTTATAACTAATTATAGAGAAAGTGATGGCCCTAGAGAATTTAGGCCATAAGTGAGAGAATGTATAGTTAGAAAGGCTGGTAGCTTGGAATTTTCTAGAGGACTGGAAGCATTTTTGGTGTTTGAATAGCACTCTAGGTACTTGTATAGAACTGAAAAGAAGCAGCATCTTTCTGGTGTTATTTGGTTTGTGTTCTTTCCCAGCAGATTTGAAGTTCCTTGAAAGCAGGGATTATTATGTCTTTATATCCCTACAGTGTCCAAGAAAGGGTAGATAAACAATACATATTTGTTAAAACACAAAACACAAAAACATAATTTGGTCTGATGGTTTAATAGAACATCTTCATTACCCTCTTCAGAAAATAATGGAAATTGCTGGGGAAATTGCTGTCACATTTTACAGCTGTCCATTGCTGGCAGTCTTTGTGAGTTGGCTCCCAAGCAGTTTTAGCAATTTTGACCTTCCTGCAATCACAGATAAGCTCTGGACGTCAGTGTGGCAAAAAAAAGACGTGATCTCTGCTGCAGGCTCGATTGAGAAAAGATGTATTGGAGAAAATGTAACACCTTTGAATTGCTTGTTTTGACTTTATGTAAGGTTTATCATTTATGTAATGTGACGTGGACTCTTAGTCTACAGAGGTACAAATGGTAACCTTATTGTAAAGTTACCATTTGCTAACAAGTGAGCAAGAGTCTAGGGCTGCTAAATACATTGGGTTCCTAGAGATGGTCCCCCAAGTCCTACAGTTATTCCAGATAGTTGGTTATGTTAGAGATGTTGGCACCCGCCTGAGACATCTGACACATTCCCTGTCACCAGTGAAGTGAAACTGAGTTTCATAATAAGCCCATTCTTATTCAGCCTCTTTTATGCAGCCATGCTCTAAAGTGAAACAAAAGACCTAGTAACTGGTGTCAGAATATGCTTCTAATCCTCTGGGAAACCTCCTCCTTTATAGGCTAAAAGCTCATCAAAGCCCCTGCTTGAGAACCGTAATCCAGGAACTCTGCTGTATGCTAGTGGCTCTTTTCTTGAAATATATATGCACTGATTATGGATTACTTTGTAGAGTCCATGCCACATTACATAGATGATCAGCCTTTGGAAGGCCAAGTTGATGTCCCATCCCACTCAGGAAATCTTACAAAGCCAAAGGTTTTCACATACAGAACATACTTAAGTTGTCACTGGGTTTTTGCTACAGTGACAGCAAACTGTTGGGGCAGTGTATTGTTCACTAATACTTTTAACAGAGTAGTTAAAAACTGAATTCTGTCTGCTTTCCAAAGTACTTGCTGACCCGAATATGACAAAGTGAATGCATAGCCCTCTTATATAGCATTCAAAGGCAGATTTGCCACAGGTGTCATGTCTGACTTGTCTGTAGTGATCTGAGTCATTATTAAATTTTAAATAGTAATACGACGGAGAAGTCTTAGTAGGGTCTACTAGCATTGAAATGATGATCATTATCCCTACTGCCAGTACATTGGCCATTTGTATTTATTTAAATTGATTGATGGAAAATTGATGTGGGATGGGCCTCTAGTAAACTCTACAGAAAAAGGCATTGAGGCACATTTTCAAACAGATGAGAGTAAATAGAGTAACTTGGGATGATCTTACTTGGAGAAAAGTTTCAGATGTGATGCAGCTCAAAAAGTCAGCATTATTATGAAGCTCTGTTATACATGTGATAGCAGCATGAGTAGATCAGATTGTAATCATTTAAAACATTAGCGTGTCTGCTGTGTGCTAGGCATTGTTCTGTAGGTGACTAAAACAGACCTGGCCTCTGGCTTGTGAAACCTGAATTTTAGTGGACAATATAAACAGCAACTAAGCAAAAGGATTAGTACAATTTGTAATGACTAGTAGGAAAGAAATTGACGGAGTGCAGTGATGGAGAATAATTGGGGAAGGTATGAGGGTTACCTAGAGAAGGCTTACAAAGACATGTAGTCAAAGACCTAAAAGATAGGAAAGGAAATGGCCTTGTGAAAAGTACCACAAGACATCTGGGACAGAGGGAAGGTAAAAACAGGCCCTGAGGCGGGGACAAGTCAGGTGATGCTGATTATGTAAACCATGGTAAGTAGAGAGTTTGGGTTTTTCTCAGTAATGCTTTAAAAGGCTTTTCCCACCCTCCCTGCTGCGTGGAAAATAGCTGGAAGGAAGACACTAGCGGAGGAGGGGAAACCAGAAAAGAGGGTATTGCTCTGTTTCAAGCTAGCTGGTGCACGTGGCTAGGATTAAGGTGGTGGCAGTGGAGATATGGTAGAACACAGGGACCTATTGCACGTGACAGATGAGGGACAGGAACAAGAATGACTCCAAGCTTCTGTGTTTTTTTGCAGTTGGCTAGATGATGGTGATGTTTTACTGAGAGGTAGACTCCTAGGCCTAGAGTAGGGCCGTAGGGTGCACATGTGGTGGGTGGCGGGGGAGATAAGGGCAGGGTGGAAATGACTCCTTTTTGGACTTGATAGATTTGAAATTATTCCCATGAGGCATCCAAATGAAGGTGTCAAAAATAAGTGAGACATAGGTAATTGGAGCTCTGAGGAATATTGTGAGCTTGAGATACATACACATTTGCAAAGGAGACCTTACCAAATAGAGGCTCTTGAGTGTCTTGGGAATGCCTTTATCTCTCCTAGAAAGGAAAGGCATCGTGAGAAGAGTGCCCAGGATGGAGACTCAGGCATCTGGCATTTACAAGTGTACAGTAGGAAAAGCCAGCAAAGAAGACAGAAGGAAACTTAAGAGAGCGTAGTACTAGAAAGCAGTGAGCAGAAAGTTTTGAGGTAGAGTGATCAAGTGGGAAATGGTGCAGTGCAGTAGAAAAAGATGAAGACCAGCAAGTGACCACTGGATTTTACCTCAGGTTTGTTGGTGACCTTCACATGTCAAACCTGGTTTAGAGGAGAGACAATGGAAAAGGAGGAACGATTTTCAAGAATGAGAATCTGTTTGTATTACTCTTCCTAGTTAAAATATTTCATTGTATTTATCCAGAAAAGTGATGTGGTATTATCTACTTTCTACACTTTTGGGCAGAATTGCTTAACACGGTATATATAATTTTGGGGGAAGGATGGGGAAAGGGCCTACTACCATTTTCAGTGGATTCTCAAAGGATTTTTTTTTCTGATCTCCCCTCTTTCCTCACCAAAAAAAGTTAATTTCTACTTTACGAGATTCGAGTCCTTTGTAATCTTTAGGTTAATGTTGTACCATGGATGTTACAAGTAAATAGTGTCAGGTTCATGTAGTACATCTTGATGAATCTCGTTTACAAGACTTGGTTTGAAACTACTGGATAAATTGGAAAATCAGTAAATTGCTGCTGCCGTCCTTAAAAATGTTTTACATGCTTTGATTTGCATTGACCTTTTGTATTCTGTTCAAGCTGGAGAATGCACTAGAATGAGTTGGGTGTATGTATATATTTTTAACACAGCATAAGTTATTCATCATATTTAATGTTTTTCATCCCGCCCCTGCCGTCACTGCCTCCCTTCCACAGACGAAGCCTTGCTCTGTCGCCCAGGCTGGAGTGCAGTAGTGCCTTGGCTCACTGTAACCTCTGCCTCCTGGGTTCTAGCGATTCTCCCGTCTCAGCCTCCTGAGTAACTGGGGTTACAGGCATGTGCCACCATGCCTGCTTAATTTTTGTATTTTTAGTGGAGATGAGGTTTCACCATGTTGGCCAGGCTGGTCTCAAACTCCTGACCTTGTGATCCACCTGCCTTGGCCTCCCAAAGTGCTGGGATTACAGGCATGAGCCTCTGCGCCCAGCCTGTTTCTCATCCTTTTAATATGGGCTGTTACGTTAATGCTTTACATTGGATAACCTAGAACTCTTAAAGCATCATATAAGCATTATCTTTTTAATTGTCCACTGACTGTGTCTTAATAATTTGTTTCAGATTATGCCAAATACTCTTGGTCCTGCTTAACTTGATAATTGAGGGTAGAATTAAGAAAGTTTTAGGATTAGGAATCATTCTTCTAATTCAGAGGGTAATTAGTTGGAATCACAAAAGCATTAGGTACTGTACTGCCAGAGAAAAGCAACAAATAATATGTGGAACCACAAATGTTTTGGCTACATAGGAATTTTGCTGCACAAGTAATTTAAATTGTTCCTACTACCACTTACAGCCTTTCCTCCTCTGTGGGAGTACATCTCAATTTTTAAGGTAATTTATTAGAATTGGTGTTATAAAAATTTATTTCTTAGCAGACTTTGCTACAACACATTTATCCTAAATAAAAGGAGATTGTTGACTTAGCAGAGAAAAAGACCCTAAAAGAAAACATTTGTTTTATTACAAGCACTCAGGAGGATTTTTTATAAACATGAAAGATACCTTTCCTCTAACCTAAGTAAATATTTCAGAACAAATGTATGTTAAGTGGTTATAGTAATGTGTGTGCAGAGACTGGCAGTAAAGTTAGCAGCATCATATACTACTTGCTAGTATATCACACTGCTTTGGCCTTTTTCTGAGTAACCCTCTCTCTCAAAGTCCTCAGAATGCCTAACTTCATCCTTCAGGGAGATTGGTAACCCCCGAAAAGACATTTATTTTTTGTAGCTTGGTGTTCTGAGATGTTCTCACATCCAAAGTAAACATTGTCAAGTGATTTGGACCATTCCTAAAGTAAATCATATATTGAGGACACAGTTCTTATTAAAACTGAAATTTGAAGTTGTTGCCATTCTCTGCATCCACACTACTGGATTCTATGTAGATGTGGGGATTTCTCCATCTACATTTTACTGTAACTATTCACATTTACCTGTATTGGGAGGAAATTATATGTTGTAGCAAGTTAAGACACATGATTTTGGTAAAAAGGTAAAAACTTGTTAAGATCTTGGAGCGCAAACTTATTTGTTATGGAGATTTGGACCTAGGAAGGACCGGATGCTCCCTTCTCTGTCCCTGTGTCCTGTTTATTGTGAGGTGTATATTGATAACGAATTTGTGAAGAAAGGCATTCTTTGATGACTTAGCAGAGAAAAAAGTGATAGTAATTTTATGCATCCTGTGTCCAGATGACTGGTACTATGTTTTACTTTCTCCTCTTTTCATTTCTCCAGAGCCACTCTTAAAATCTTTCTAGTTAATGGTTTGTTATAGTCCAATTTTTATTGCTTTCCAAGATTTGAACTTTCTATCTGAATGTAAGCCCCCCTCCAAAAGCAGTCATCTTTCAGTTCTGAAGCTTCTCTCATACCCTTCAAGCCCCTCAAGGAGCACTAGGTTTGAGGATGATAGCATTTGCTCATTGTCCTTTGACCTGAATATGCCTAGAAAGAAATGCTATGTTGGATCTCAGTATACCTAATAACAATCCTGCAGGCTGAATTTGCATTTTCCTTTCTGGTTGAAATCTTGTCAGTTTACTTGTGCATTTCTGACTTTGTCCCATTGAACCCTTCCTGCTCCCTTAAGAAAAAGAAAAAAACGGTTAGTCAGTTCGGGGAAGTTTTCTCAGAAATTTCTGTGGACAGTGCTAACTTAAGCCAGAAAACAGTTTGTGACACTTGACTTTTCAAGGAGGAGATAAGATTTTGTGTACCCAGACTGTATGTATCAGTTATTATGGGGCTGAACTTTGAAAGTATGACTAATTCCCCAACAAGTATATGCCGAACCTCGTAGGATGAGTGCTTATATTTCTTGAATTAATTTTAAAAATGTGTAACATACTACACACACATCATTTGCATCATGAGGATTGTCCATACTAATAAGAGATTTTTATTTGTTCCAGTTAAATCTTACTCCTAGTTTTGCAAGTGTATTCAGACCTGGCATGGTTGTCAGTGACTCAGCTGGGGTGGGCAGGGCAGCCTCCAACCTGCCCCACCTGTGTTTCTCTGCCTGTTTACTTGTGACCTAGGCTGAGCAGTGCAAATCGTTGACAACACTGGCAGTGCTTTGGTCTGTGCCTGCCCTGGCTTATTCCACTTTTTGGCCCTTTGATTTAAGATGCAGTTACAACCAGTGGCTCCTCACTATGTTCAGTCATTCGTTCTAATATTTATTGGGCGTTTACTGTTGTGCCAGGTACTGAAGATACAGCAGCAGAAAAGACAGTGTCTCTGCACTCATGGAAGTTTTATTCATATAGAGGGAGGTACAGTAAAAGAAACAAATGTGCAAAAGTAATTTCAGAAAACAATACCAAGAAATTAAAATAGAGTAAAATGGTTTAGTGAGTGACTGGGCAGGTTGGGACATTGGTTGATGCCACACTGGGGAAATGACCCTGAATGATGGCAAGGACCCAACCATGAGAAGGGCATTTTAGGCTGAAGGACAGCAGATAGAAAGGTGCTGAGTGGGATAGACCAGTGTGGCTGGACATAGTGAATGAGGATGAGAGTGGTAGGCAATGAGGTATGCAGGGGTCAGATTTTATTCAAATTTCAGTAGAAAGCCATGGGAGAGCTTTAAATGGAGGAATGAAATACCAGGTATTTGGAGAATACCTCACATAAAATTTCCTACTCATGAAAAGAGAGAAGGCGGGTGCAGTCGGGCATGCCTATGTTCCCAGCTGTTAGGAGACTGAGGCTGGAGATCACTCAAGGCTGGGAGTTTGAAGCTGTGGTGTGTACTGTGATTGCACCTGTGAGTAGCCACTGCACTCCAACCTGGGCAACATAGTGAGATCCTCATTTAAAAAAAAAATTAGGATTCTGTTCAGTGTTTTGAAAAAATTATATTAAAAAATAGAGGTTGGCCGAGCGCGGTGGCTCACGCCTGTAATCCCAGCACTTTGGGAGGCCGAGGCGGGCGGATCACGAGGTCAGGAGATCGAGACCATCCTGGCTAACACGGTGAAACCCTGTGTCTACTAAAAATACAAAAAAATTAGCCAGGCGTGGTGGCGGGCGCCTGTAGTCCCAGCTACTCGGGAGGCTGAGGCAGGAGAATGGCGTGAACCCAGGAGGCGGAGCTTGCAGTGAGCCGAGATCACACCACTGCACTCCAACCTGGGCGACAGAGCAAGACCCCGCCTCAAAAAAAAAAATAGAGGTTATGCAGATACTCTATAAAACTTTTTTTGGCATTATATGCAGTTTCACTGACCTTTATGTAACAGTTCTATTATATCTAGATATCTGTGTATTTAACAAATCTAGACATTTTGCAAAACCTGAAGACATGTTACCAAAAATTGGTGTCTCAACCAGTGAAAGGAAGTACAGCATTACTCAGCTGGTCTTGCCATAAAGGTTGGATGAAGTGTGAATGTGTGTAATGTATACGTAGTAGTTAAAGCTAACAGAAACAACTTAGTTGTCTTTGTAGCATACTTGCCTTGGTTCCTGGCTGTTCACCTGAAGTGAAGACGGCCTGAGTCTGGCAATAGGGAAGCATCGAGAGTTTGGCTTCCTCCTTCTTCAGACCAACAACAGCAAATGACACAGCAGGGAAGCTAGGAGAGTTGGGCACCTTGGAAACAGGGAACCTCAGCAGTCTGGGAGGCAGCTTGCCAGAACTCCTCCCAGCCCTCACTTGGTTATCTGTGATATCGAAAAGATTTATCTCTATGGTGTGAAGCCCCAAACCTGTGATATGACTATGGAGGGAGAATGCTTTCCAATTGTCTTGATTTGGCAGATACTTTTGTGGAGTTGTAATTTTTTCGTAGTTTTTGTTATGATAGCTGAAATATTTGTTCTGAAGGGGAGGTCTAAACACAGGTAATAAAGCTAGTGAAGAGACTGGAGTAGCAGTGTAATCATTCTTAGACATGTATTTTAAACTTTAGGTACTAAATCCCTTTTTGATATATATGCTATAAAAATGACTTATAAAATGAAATGTAATTCTAGCATATCTTAAACTGTTGCCAGGAGGTTTTTGGGTTGCACTGATAAGAAATTACATGATTTCTTGCAGAAGGGTCATTTGTCTTGCTAAAGGACCAGTTTCTCATGACTCCCCCCTCCCCGCTAATAAACAGCTAAGAAAAGGGCCCTTAGGAATTTTTTTTTCACTTATCCATTATAAAAAGTTATTCACAATTCTTAAAGGGACACAATTTCAGTGCAGACAAAACATGGCTATTTGCCCAAAGGGAAAAACCACCAAATAATAAAAAACAAACAAAACACACGCACACACACACAAATCGTGTATTTTGTATTTGGCTTTGGGGTGAATTTTGGTAATTCTAAAATGATATGAATGCATGAATATATCCAGTATTCTGGGTGTTCATTCACTTTATACAAAATCATGAAGGAACAGTAGAAAGCCTGATTTATGATATTCTGAATAGCTCTTCAGATTTACTATACAAATTTTAGCTTGGTTTCTTTTTGCTTCACACTGTGCTGTGGAGATTTTAAAAATAGGATAAAAGCTTTAATAATAACAGCTAACTTTATTAAGTATGTCAATATGATTGTTATTCTCATTTTATAAATGAGGAAAGAGCCTTAAAATACTTAAGTACCTTGCCCAAGGT
This sequence comes from Chlorocebus sabaeus, assembly GCF_047675955.1. Taxonomy (NCBI): domain Eukaryota; kingdom Metazoa; phylum Chordata; class Mammalia; order Primates; family Cercopithecidae; genus Chlorocebus; species Chlorocebus sabaeus. The sequence goes on from NC_132918.1 coordinate 69,212,599, forward strand.
CACTAGGCTCTTAAGTGGAGAAGCTGGTGTTTAGGCCCTAGCCTTCAAAGCCTAACTATTATGCTCTACTGCCTCTTACAGTGGCTTTATGAATTACAGACCTTCCTTTGAGTTGTTGATGTTAAATTTTACTTATATGCAGAGCTGTATTTAAATTTACAAAGAGGCTTATTTTATAACATTGCTGCTGATATTTTTCATTGGAATTGCCATCTACCTCTACTTGTTCTCCAGTGTAGATTTAATTATTATATTCTTTTGTTTAAAAATCTAAGGTCCCAACTGCCCTTAGACTTAAGTGCCCAAAATCTTTATGTAGTATTCAGATCCCTTACAACCTGATCCCAGCTTTTATATTCTCATCTTATTTCCTCTCTCTGTGACTTGCTGTTTTCAGTATGCCCCCTAGGAAGTTCTCTCTCCCGACTTCTTTCCTTTTTATTTTTCAAAGCTCAGATAAAAATGACTCACTCCACACAGCTCCTGTCTGTGTCTCAGGGCACTGTAAATACATACCTCTTTAAAAAAACATGTATCACATTCAGTTACGGTCATTTGTGTTTATCACTCAAGACCGAGGTTTTTAAAAATATGATTATTTTTGTTTCTTGTACCTAATGCCAGAATATGCCTAAAAAGTATGAATGCTTACTGAAGTAAAGTACAGCATTTAGTAGTAGTTGTATAAATGTTACCAGTTAATTCATGTAGATGTTACCATCAATCACAGAAATATGTAGGCTGAAGCAATGAAATCATGAATACAGTGTGTTTTAATCTTTCATTGTGTAAAAAGATGAATTTCTATATTGTATGTAAATGTAATATTCTTAAGATTTTAAATATAGGCTTAATATTTGAGAAGATACGCAGTATACACAGTGATTAAAAAGTAAGATATTTAAATCTATGAGAAAATGGGATCATTGTTTGAATATTTACCAGTGCTAGTTGAAGCAATTGCTGGTAAAGGCATTAGAGTTGATGCATATAGATAGAAGTTACTTTTGCAATAAAACCTTAGAGTCACCATCAAAATAGAAGACTTGAAACATTTTATTTGACTCAGTCTGGGCGTGGTGGCTCGTACCAGTAATCCCAGCACTTTGGGAGGCCAAGACGGGTGTATCACAAGGTCAAGAGATCGAGACCATCCTGGCCAACATGGTGAAACTCTGTCTCTATATACTATAAATACAAAAATTAGCTGGGCATGGTGGTGCGTGCCTGTAATCTCAGCTACTCAGGAGGCTGAGGCAGGAGAATCGCTTGAACCCGGGAGGTGGAGGTTGCGGTGAGCCAGGATTACACCACTGCACTTCAGCCTGGCAACAGAGTGAGATTTTGTTTTGAGTCAAATAAAATTTTTCAAGTCTTCTATTCTGGTGGTGACTCCAATATTTTATTGCAAAAGTAACTTCTGTCTGTATGTATTAACTCCAGTGCCTTTACCAGCAACTGCTTCAACTAGCACTGGTAAATATTCCAAAAATAAAGGAAGAATTTTATTTGACTCAGATTATAAGCTGAGCATTTATGTGTGTCTGTGGGTGCATAACACTGAATCAGATCATCTGGAGATACAAAAGTGTGATAGATGATGTCAACATAAACATTACATAGCTACTGAACAAGACATATGAAAGTTCGTTAATGACCTAAGATGTAAATTTGTTTATAATTTTTATCATAATTCCATTTCATCTAAACCTTATGTGATTTCAGTGTTTTCCTTAGATTTGTCTCACATTCTAGTCTGGTGATTTCCAGGCTTGTCCCTGTCCCAGCACACCTAAGGAAGAGGGAAAATGCCCATCAATAAGTAACAGGGGTTTACTTTCAGTAGACAGGGTGGATGGAAGGAGAGATTAGCAAATTTGGGGTGAAAAATAAAAGCCCTCCAGTGGTTCCGACAAGCTGTAGCTAGAGGGTGGCAGTTGCAGAAGGGGCAGTTTCTCTGTCTTACATGTTTTATTTTTTCTTTGATTCTTGAAAATAAGTTCTCTTATTTTTGATAAGGTGGAGGTGTTTTTTTTTTTTTTTCTTTCTTTCTTTCTTTTTTTTTTTTTTTTTTTTTTTAGACAGGGCCTCAAATAAAAAAGACAGGGCCTCGCTTTGTTGGCTAGACTGGAATGCAATGGCATGATCATAGCTCACTGCAGCCTTGAACTCCTAGGGTCAAGCAATCCTCCCACCTCAGCCTCCTAAGTAGCTGGAACAACAGGTACACTCCACAAAGTCCAGCTTTTTAAATTTCTTTAGAGACAGGATCTCACTATGTTGCCCAGACTGGTCAGGAACTCCTAAGCTCAAATGATCCTCCTGCCTCAGCCTTCCAAAGTGCTGGGATTACAGGTGTGAATCACCACACTCAGCCCCAGCTGTATTTCTCAATTTTTTGGAGAGGTGGGATCTTGCTGTGTTGCCTGGGCTGGTCTCAAACTCCTGGTCTCAAGCAGTCCTTCTTCCAAAGCACTGGGTTTACCAGTAGCCTGAGTCCCCATACCTACCCCTCTCCCAGAAAAGTGCTGAAGTGGGAAAGTTTACAGATTTAGGGAGTCCAAGGAAAAGGTTGAGGTCGAGCTACTAAGAGAAGGAGAAGGGAAAGAGGAACTGAGAAAGGAAAGGGGTCTAGAAGAGAGGTTAGACATGGGGGCTTTGGTTTTCCCCTCAGGCTTAGCTCGCTGTTTTCTATAAATAAGAGATGTCTGAAAGAGAAGCAGATAAAAGGAGAAAGCCTTCAGCACATTTGTGAGCTGATGAGCATGGATTGATTGACTCTGTTTGGCCTGGGTTCTTCAGGAGTTTGCTGCTATTTCAGAATTTCTATAGAGAAGCCCTGGCATTGTCAGGATATGGGTATGCCACATATTTCCCTTCCTCCCCCTTCCCTCCACTCCTTATTACCTAGCTAGCTACACCTGGAATTTTGGCTCTAGAATAATTTAAAAGATACTTTGTCAAGAAAATATCTTTGGAAAAATCATGCATATATTATTTTTCCTTTTTTTTTTTTTTTTTTTTTAACTACTTCCTGGTTCTTTAAGATCCTCTAATTCTTACCTGCATGTGTTTCATCTCTGGGCCATGCTTGCTTCTAGTTAAGTAGCCTTTCAGGATGGTGGTTAATTTATTCTGGCCCTTTATAATATCCCCCGACAAGACCATGGGGTAGATAGATGGAGTCTCAGTCATTATTATAAATAGATTCAGGGCTCACAAAGGTTAGCAGCCTTCATCTTTTGCCCTACCCCCATCACACACAAAAATAAAAATTACAAATAATAAAGGATTTGAAGAGTTATACCAGTCAGGAGTGGGTTTTTGGTTTTTTTTTTTTTTTTTTTTTTTTTTGAGAAGCTGAAGTCATCTGTTGGATCTAAAAATGCATAAAAATCCTTAGGCTTATAAAACCAACAGCATCAAAAGAAGAGCAGTGTGACTCAATATTGGGGTGGGGGAAGGTTTGGGGTTTTGGTTGTGTAGAAGCTCCTTACGAGAGAACAGTGTGATGCTTGGAGCTGTGGAGAATCCAGCACTACTTTTTGTCTCTCTCCCTTATTACTCTTTTTGATTCACCTGGATGTGGAACCTGTCCCTGTTTAAGAGTGGCCTTGTCGATGCTCTCTATGCAGTAGGGAATGTGTCAAGCCAGATGAGTGGTCTCTTTGAAACATCAGCAAATCAGTATATGGTAGAATATAGATCCCCCTTGGAGGTGGTGGTGATAGCTAACTTCTGTTGCGCTCTTAACTATGGGTCAGGCTTTGTTCTGAGGACTTTGAACATTAGAGACTCATTTAAAACTTAAACCATTCCTGTTGGTGGTCACGTATTCCCATTTCACAGATTATGAAATCAACGTTAAGGTTATATGCAGCTTAGTAATTGGAGAAGCCAGAAGAACCCACGTGGTCTGGTTTCAGGGCCTGTACTCAACCACTGTACTTTGGAAAGAATTAGTCATTCTGGTACCACTGTTTGTTATTAGCTAAGACTCTTTATGTTGCAGGTAATAGCAGTCTAATTAATTCATTTAAATAAAAAGATAATATTGTAGGGATATTTGAGTGTGTGTCTGATAATCCAAGAACTGAAATGTTCTGGATATTGGAAACAACAGAAACCAGGAATTCTTTCCAACTCACATCTCTGCTTCTCTCTGCAAGTTTGCTTTATTTTTTCTCACATTGCAGATTGCTGCTGGCTGCCCACAGCCTGCCTGAAGAGCATGACCACAGGCACCCAGAGAGAAACTTAACTTTTGGCCAGTTGTAAAACTCTTGGGTGAGGGACCGGTTAGTCAGACTTGATTGAGTTCTGGATCAGTCAGCTATTTTGTTAATCAAAGTGAAAGGTTCCAGATGACACTAATTGGGAGCTAGTTTAACAAAATATTTAACAAAATGAATACTTTTTTTTCTTTTCTTTTTTTCTTTTCTTTTTTTTTTTTTGAGACAGGGTCTCACTCTGTTGCCCAGGTTGCAGTGCAGTGGTGTGATCATGGCTCACTGCAGCCTTGATGTCCCAGACTCAGGTGATCCCCTCCCACCTTAGTCTCCTAAGTGGATAGGACTACAGGCGCATGCTACCACACCCAGCTAGGTTTTGTATTTCTATTTTTTCTTTTCTTTTTTATTTTTTTTCGTGAGACAGAGTCTTACTCTGTTGCCCAGGCTGGAATGCAGTGGTGCGATCTCAGCTCACTGCAACCTCTGCCTGCCAGGTTGAAGCCATTCTCTTGCCTCAGCCTCCCAAATGCTGAAATTACAGGCGCCCGCCACTATGCCTGGATAATTTTTGTATTTTTTTTGTAGAGACAGGGTTTCACTATGTTGGCCAGACTGGTCTCGAATGCCTGAGCTCAGGTGATCCACCTGCCTCAGCCTCCCAAAGTGCTGAGGTTATAGGCATGAGCCACCATGCCCAGCCAAATACTTTTTTCTAAAGGAAGAAAACTTAGTCATTTATTTAGCTTTAATAATTGGTTTTTTGAGTTTGTTCAATACTCTAAGCTCTGTGAGCATACGGATCGTGTCAGCCATCTAGCACAGGGCTTAGAAAACAGTAACTGCGCAAATGTTTTTTGCTGTGAATGAATGAAGGAGCAAATGAATAATTTTCCCAAAAGAGAAATAAAAATAGAATTCAGCTTCTGATCATTGTTCAGGGAATGGCTTGGATACAAATAGTTGACCTGTTGGAAGAGAATATACTTTTTTTTTTTTTTGAGATGGAATCTTGCTATGTCGCTCAGGTTGGAGTGCAGTGGCGCGATCTCAGCTCACTGCAAGCTCCACCTCCTGGGTTCACGCCATTCTCTTGCCTCAGCCTCCTGAGTAGCTGGGACTACAGGCGCCCGCCACCATGCCTGGCTACTTTTTTGTTTTTTTTTTTTTAGTAGAGACAGGGTTTCACCGTGCTAGCCAGGATGGTCTTGATCTCCTGACCTCGTGATCCGCCCACTTCGACCTCCCAAAGTGGTGGGATTACAGGCATGAGCCACCGCTCCCAGCCGATAAAATATGCATTTTTAATAAAGGAGAAGGGACTGTGTTTTTCCCAGAGGGAAGAGACCTGTAAAGAAAAATATAGAGGTGTTGGGGGCTGGGCACAGTGGCTCATGCCTGTAATCCCAGCACTTTGGGAGGCCGAGGTGGACAGATCACCTGAGCTCAGGAGTTCAAGACCAGCCTGGTCACCATGGCAAAACCCCATCTCCATCTTTACTAAAAGTACAAAAATTAGCCAAGCGTGGTGGTGGGCACCTGTAATCCTAGCTACTCAGGAGGCTGAGGCAGGAGAATCGCTTGAACCTGGGAGGCAGAGGTTGCAGTCGACCGAGAGTCAAACTCAGCGGGTGGAGGTTGTAGTAAGCCGAGAGAGAATCACTTGAACCCACGAGACGAAGGTTGCAGTGAGCCAAGATCTTGCCACTGTGCTCCAGCCTGGATAACAGAGTGAGACTTTGTCTCAAAAAAAGAAAAATACAGGGATGTGGTGACTCACACCTGTAATCTCAGCACTTTGGTAGGCTAAGGCGGGTGGATTGCTTGAGTCCAGGAGTTCGAGACCAACCTGAGCAACATGGTGAAACCCCATCTCCACAAAACAAATTTTAAAAAATAATCCAGGTGTGGTGGTGTGCCTATAATCCCACATACTTGGGAGGCTGAGGCAGGAAGATTGCTTGAGCCCAGGAGACTGAGGCTGCAGTGAGCTGTGTTTGTGCCATTGTACTCCAGCCTGGGCGACAGAGTGAGACCCTGTCTCAAAAAGAGGGAGAAAAAGAAAAACATAAAGTGTTCAAGTTAATTTTAACTATATAACACCACACCTTTTGGTCAATTTTTCAATTTTTGTCCCTTTTCTCCCATTTTTCCTCAGTCTCTTTATAGTTGTCTCTTAGCACTTCCTTTTATTTTCCATTAACTTACCTCTCAATAGAGTATAAAATGGAGATATTTTTTATTTTGCATTTTAAAAATACGAGTTTTGTGTTGCTTGTTCCTAACCTTAGAAAATGATTGGTATGTGGTATGTGCCTTTCTTGACAGTGAACTATTTGATAGTCATATATTTGAAAGTAAGAATTTAATAGACTTTCCCACTAGGGAAGCATTTGTTTCCTAGGCACCTTTGGAAGCCGCTACATTAATGAATTTGATTTGTTTTATTATTTTAGATAAATTGTTTTTCCCCATTTTTAGAATATTAATAGAGTCAGGTTGGAAGATACAAATAAACACTGATTCAGAAAGCCACATGAGGGTCTGAAAGCCATGTCATAGCAGTAGTTAAACAGAGTATTAAATGCAGATGAACAGGATGTTGGAAAGCAGTGGTAATGTTAGCAAAGCTAGAGAGAAGATCATTTCTTGTATTTTACAGCAAATTTTCTTGTCTATGTAAAGAAAATTATAAGCACGACTGTGAAGAAATGAGATTTATTTAAAACGCCAAAAGTGGCTGGACGTGATGGCTTATGCCTGTAATCCCAGCGCTTTGGGAGCCCAAGGCAGGAGGATTTCTTGGGGCTAGAAGTTCAGGATACACCTGAGCAACATAGCGAGACCCTGTCTCTACAGAAAATTTAGGAAATTAGCTGCGCATGGTGGCATGTGCCTGTAGTCCCAGCTACTCAAGAGGCTGAGGTGAGAGGATCACTTGAGCCCGACAAGTTGACACTGCAGTGAGCCATGTTTGCATCACTGCACTCCAGCCCTGTCTCAAAAATACAAATAAAAAGATGCCAGAAGTTTTGTATCAGAAAATTTCAACAGTGCAAAAAAGCCTTGTGGTAAAAAATAAATAAAATAAAATAAAACTTCAACAGGTTAACTCTTGGTCCATTATTTAAAACATTTTTTGAAGTGTCTTTGGAAAAGGCCTTTTACAGCTCATTTGTGATAGACACACAGTTTTCTTTGCTGTAATAAAAGCTTGGTTTTTAGTCTCACCAGTGTGAGTTCAAATCTTAACTCTGCCTCTTGATGGCACTATAATCTTGGGCAGATCACTTAACCTCTAGCAGCTTTATTTTCTCATCCATAAATCAGAGCTAATAAACCGCATCAAATTCTCCTTCAGAGGACAAATGTTTGTCACCATTTAGGATGATTTTTCTAAAATATGTCTAATTGTTCTACTTGCCCACTTAAAACTCCCCCATCTTCCTCACATACCTTTGTAGCATGTCTCATTACTCTATAGCTTTTCTGTGTTTGCCTCTAACCTCCCTTCCTCCTGTGCTTTTTCCAAGTTCTATTCCCTGAACAGCACCGTTAGATGCTCCTGGCAGCTTTTCATTTAAAAAATGAAAAAAAGGCCAGGTGCCATGGTTCAAGCCTGTAATCTTAGTGCTTTGGGGAGCTGAGATGGGAGCATTGCTTGACCCCAGGAGTTTGAGACTGCAGTGAGCTATGATTGCATCATTGCACTCCATCCTGGATGACAGAGCGAGACCCCATCTCTAAAAATAAAAAAGGAAAACAAAAAACTTATACTGCTCTCTTTAATAATAGGAAAGCTCTTTGAGATGAGAAATTGGCTAATGGTTTTTCTTACAGTTTTGTTCTATAAATTTTTTAACTTAAAATATTAAGGTAATGAGAGAAACTACTTTGGAGGAAATTTAAAACTAAAATGAATTCATTCTAAATTTTGTTTTAAGACTTGTAGTATTCCCTGCAATGCATAAAAAGCAATGTGAGGAACCACTGCTCAAATTGATAATGTTTAAAATAGAGAATTAAGAGCATAGAAAAAAAATACAGGACTAATTGTATAATATTTTAACATTTTAAGGTTTTACATATTGAGTTAACCTGAGCACCTACTTGAGGCAATCTAGCATTAACTGTTAAATGTTTAATGAAGTAGTTCTCAACCTTGGCTGCTCTCTTGAGTTACATGTAATACTAAAAAAAATGCAGGCCAGGTTGGGTAGGTCATGTTTGTAATCCCAGCACTTTGGGAGGTTGAGGCAGGAGGAATGCTTGAGCCCAGGAGCTTAAGGGCAGCCTGGGCAATATAGCAAGATCCTGTCTACAAAAAATTGGAAAATTAGCTAGATGTGCTGGTGCACACCTGTGGTCCTAGCTACTCAGGAGGCTGAGGTGGGAAGATCACTTGAGCCCAGGAGGTCGAGGCTGAGTGAGCTAGGATCATGCCAGTACACTCTAGCCTGAGCCACAGAGCAAGACCTGCCTCAAAATAAAAACCAAAACAAAAACCAGTCACACCAGGGCCCCATCCCATTGGAATCATCTCTAGGGGAGGTTCCCACACCTGCATTAAAACGAAACTCAGAAGTCAGAGGTAAGAACCAAGGAAGTAATGTATACTTTTAAATGTATACTTTTAAAGTAATGTATGCATTTTAAAATTTACATACAGTGTACCTCTGGTAATAATTTCTAAGCTTTTATGACATAAAATCATCAATTATTCAAAATAAAAAGTGGATCAATTTTAGAAACTCCCTTCCTCCCCCTTTTTTTAGACATTAGAAGTTAAACCTCAGGGGTTTACCTGTATCAATTTGTACATTATTGTTGGAAAAACTCTGGTGAATTGAGACTGCATTAGATTTCTCTGGATCTTCTTAATAAATAATCCTCAAAATGTTCATTTCAACGTGTAGTAGCTTTATATTTAAAGGCATTAGGAAAGGGGGAGGCAGGGAGGGAAAGTTAGCGTCTGTTTCCTGTGAGTTTTAAGCTATTTCTAATAACTTCTTCTCAGCTGCTGCTTTTATGATCTCGTTTATGGCACAGATAAGATATATGTTTCAGAAAAAATTTTTTGAGCTTTTGCTGTTGACGTTAAGATTACGATTTTTCTGTTAAATAGGACATTTGGAACAAGAACTGTTTAGGCTATAGATGAAATACATTGAAACAGCAAGAAGTTAAAGCATTTTAAAAAGCCTTGTGAATAAATCTTGATGAGAGTTTTTATAACTGAAGTTAATAGGAATATCTAAAATGAACATTCTGCTAGTAAAATTAGCTGTCCATTCATGAGTTTAGGAAATAACTGCTTTAGAATGCTGTATAAAAAAAGAGTTTCTCTTTTCACGTAGTGCTCACAAGTTTTCACCTATAATGTATTTACTCATTAAACGTCAGCTGTCTTCCACGTGCCATGTGCTGTATTGGGGAAGACGTAAACAGGAGAGACTAGGTTCAGACTCTGTTGGAGCCCTTAGTCTCCCTTAGAGTAAGGGATTTTAAGTAAGCAGTAGAAGAGGTGTGCATGTTCCTCTGAAAACTGCAAGGTATTTCAGTGAGGCAGCCCTTTTGTTCTTTTTCCAAAAGAGTGACATTGGCTTTCTTGGAAATTTTAGAGCTGAAAGGGAACTTAGATCTAGTTCAGTTCCTCATTTTACAAATGAACACACTCAGATCTAGGGAAGTGAGGTGACTTTCCTAAAATGGCTCAGCCGAGGACTGGTATGGTTGGTATAGAACATCGCTCTTCTGATTCTTAACCATTGTACGCTCTCTACTCTGTCCCTTAGGGGCATGTGAAAGTAAACGACATATGACAGAATCATGCCTAGGAATCTGTTCATTCAGCAGACTATGATTGATGTTTATGCTCTCTTTGCGCTAGATGGTGGGATCACTCATGATGAAGATAAAGCTCTTGTTAAGTAGTTTATGGTCTATCATGAAAAGATGGGCAATTTGGGAAATCTGTGGCTTGTTACTTGTTTGGCCTGTTGAGTAAGATGGCAGCTTCTGGAACCAGACTGAGTTAAAATCATAGCTCTCACATAATAGCTGTGTGATTTGGGGGAAGGAACATAAATCTCTACTCTGTTTCCTTATCTGTAAGATAGGGATAATAATGCCTACCTCATAGAGTTTTTAGGATTTAAAAATGTATATAAAGCACTTGGAACAGTGCCTGGCTCACAGTAAGCATTAATACTAACAAAAAAGTTATACTGTTATTTTTCCCTCAGTTATACAGGTGAGGAAGTTGAAACATAAAGAAGTTAAGTAACTTGCCTGTGATCATACAGCTAGAAAGTTTGAGAGCCAGAATTAAAACACAGGAGTTTGAGTGCTCTGTTTCGATTTAGGACCTAAGCCAGGGAGTGTGTTCCAAACCCACCACTAATACTTGAGAAGCTCTCAAAATTCTAGGTATCCCCAGGATAGTGGTGTCTCACAAAGATAGTAATGTGTTAACTGTAAGCTATTTAGTGATACATTTGGTTTCTTCTGCAGAGAGGAGGGACTGAATTTTGGAACTGTTGCCCGCACCATCCCAGTCCAACTTGCTGTGTGTTTTTATTTTTAGTCATTGGCTGATTCCAATTTGAAATTCAGAGGATTTGTGATGTATTATGTGACATGTTTTAAAAATTACTAGCTTCTTGCTGCATTTTATAAAGCGTTGGAGATAGGTTTTCTTTGGTTGGCTGATTGGTTTTGGTGTTTTGTTTTTTAGAGGACCAGCCTACATCTGGTTTGAGTAACAAAGTTTTGTTTGAGAAGCAGCATTTTTACCACCTTCAATCTTTTGAGGAACTTTTGGCATGTGGAAAATTAAATACTACAAACTTTTAATAGAAGGTAGACAGGTAATATGGAGAACTGAGAATGAGAAATCTTTACCATGCTGTTGGGAATTTCCCTTTCTTTCTGCTTGTCCACTAATCTGCGTTGCTTATTAAAACAAGTTGATACTTTTAAGGCTCTGCAAAGAAGTTCTTTTCATTGGTTAGTATCTAATAAGTGATAGCTGGTACAGGACTTTAAAAATATATAATAGGGGTTTCTTTTCTTCATTTTTATTATTTTTTCAAGACAAGGTCTTGTTCTGTTGCCCAGGCTAGAGTGCAGTGGCACAATTACAGCTCACTGCAGCCTCAACCTCCTGGGCTCAAGTAATCCTCCTACCTCAGCCTCCTAAGTAGCTGGGACTGTAAATGTGAGCCACCACACCTGGTTAATTTTTGAACTTTTTGTAGAGAATGTTTCGCCATGTTGCCCAAGCTAGTCTTGAACTCCTGGGCTCAAGTGATCCTCCCTCCTTGGCCTTCCAAAGTGCTGGGATTACAGGCATGAACCACCATGCCTGGACTGGCGGTTTCTTTTAAACAGCATATGATTGAGACTTGCTTGTTTTTCCAATCTGACAGTCTTTGCTTTTAAATTGGAATGGTTAGACCATTTACATTTAATGTTGTTGTTGATGACTGGATTTATTTATTTGTTTTTATTTTTTGAGATGGAGTTTTGCCCTGTCACCCAGGCTGGAGTGCAGTGGCCTGATCTCAGCTCACTGCAACCTCTGCCCTCCAGAGTTCAGGAGATTCTCCTGCCTCAGCCTCCCAAGTAGCTGGGATTACAGGCATGCACCAGCACTCCTGGCTACATTTTGTGTTTTTAGTAGAGACGGATTTTCGCCATGTTGGCCAGGCTGTTCTTAAACTCCTGAGCTCAAGGGATCTGCCCGCCTCGGCCTCCCAGCGTGCTGGGGTTACATGTGTGAGCCATCACCAGGCCAGGCCTGATATAATTAGATTTAAATTAATTTTCAATTTGTCCTATTTGTATTTCCTTTTTTCATGCTTGCTTTTGGGTTGAGTTTTTTTTTAATGATCTTATATTAATTAATTTCTCTGTTGGATTACTAGCTATAACTCTGTTTTTTTTGTTTTTTTGTTTTTTTTTTTTTAGTGGTTGCTTTAGTATACATCTATATAGAATACATCTTTAGCTTATCACAGACTGCCCTCACATGATAATCACACCCCTTCACCCACAGTGACCCCTCAACAATCCTTCTTCCAGCATTAGTGCTGTTACTGTGATATGTTTTATTCTGCATGTTATAAACCCCAAAATATATTGTTACTATTTTTGCTTTAAACATTATCTTTTAAAGAGATATAAAAAATAATGTAGCCGGGCGTGGTGGCTCATGCCTGTAATCCCAGCACTTTGGGAGGCCGAGGCGGGTGGATCACGAGGTCAGGAAATCGAGACCATCCTGGCTAACACAGTGAAACCCCGTGTCTACTAAAAATACAAAAAAATTAGCCGGGCATGGTGGCACACACCTGTAGTCTCAGCTACTTGGGAGACTGAGGCAGGAGAATCACTTGAACCCAGGAGGCAGAGGTTGCAGTGAGCCAAGATCGCGCCACTGTACTCCAGCCTTGGTGACAGAGCGAGAGTCTGTCTCAAAAAAATAAATAAATAATAATAGTAATAATAATTTAAAATTGTGTATTTCCCACATATTTATTACCATTTGTGGTATTCTTTTTTTCTTTGTATGGTTTCAGGTATTCACTCACTGTTATCTCCTCCTGCCTGAGACTTCCTTTAAAATTTCTTGCAGTCAGGTCTGCTAGTGACAAATCCTTTGTTTTATTATGTCTGAAAAAAATCTTTGTCTTTTTTTTTGGAAATGTTCTTGTTGGATACAGGATTTTAGGCTGACAGTTTTGTTTTTTACTTAAAGATGCTATGTAACTGTCTTCTGACTTGCATTGTTTCCAGTGAGAACTCTGTAATCCTTAGTTTGTTTCGCCATATAATGTGTCATCTTTTTGTCTGGCTACTTTTTTTTTTTTTTTTTGATGGAGTCTCGCTCTGTCGCCCGGGCTGGAGTGCAGTGGCATGATCTCGGCTCACTGCAACCTTTGCCTCCTGGGTTCAAGCAATACTCCAGCCTCAGCCTCCTGAGTAGCTGGGATTACAGGTGCCCACCACTGCGCCCAGCTAGTTTTTGTATTTTTTAGTAGAGACGGGGTTTCAGCAGGTTGGTCAGGCTGGTCTCGAACCCCTGACCTCATGATCCACCCACCTCGGACTCCCAAAGTGCTGGGATTACAGGCGTGAGCCACCGTGCCCAGCCCTTGTCTGGCTACTTTTAAGAATTACTCCTATTAGTGATTTTACACAGTTAGATTATGATACACCTTTTGATGTAGTTTTTTTATTTTTCATATTTCTTGTGCTTGGTGTTCGTTCAGCTCCTTGGATCTATGAGCTTATAGTTTCATCATATTTGGAAAGAAAGTTTGTTTTCTGTGTTTCATTTTGAGTAATTTTTATGGCCGACTTCAAGTTTATTATTTTTCCTTTGCATAGTCTAATATGCTGTTAATTTCAGTGTGTGTTTAATCTCAGATGTTGTGTTTCTTCATATCTAGAAGTTGGATTTGGATCTTTTTATAATTGCCGTGAGTCCACTTACCATGGTCAGGTATTTATCATTTTTAATTTATGGATATGGTTATAACAAGGGTTTACTGTCTTTTTGTCCACTAATTTCATTATCTGGGTCATTTCTGGATCAATTTCTATTGATTGGTTTTTCACCTTGTATTTTCAAGCTCATGTACATGCCTGATAATTTTTTGTTGGATACCAGACATGGTGAATTTTGCCTTTTTGAGTGCTGGATATTTTTGTATTCTTAAAAATATTCTTGAGCTTTGTCCTAAGGTGCAGTTAAGTGGGAACTTAGTCTGATCCTTTTGAGACCTGCTTTTAAGCTTTTAAGGCCTCCTTTTGAAGCCTGCTTTTGAGAATGACCAGAACAGCTATTAAGGCTAATTTTTACCATCCACTGAGGCAGCACCATTCTGGAGTATTCTGCTGGATGCCCCGTAAGTTACCAGGTTTTTTTCTTTCTGACTAGTTGGCAGTGCAGACCATTCTCAGCCCTGTGTGAGCTCTGGGGAGTGTTCTCCCTGTTCCTCTGGGTTATTCTTTCCCTGGCATTGCGTAGTGGCCTCTCGTGCATGTGCTAATTCGTACTTAGATAAATACTTGACGGGGACCCTCTGCAGATCTCCGGAGTTCTCTCTCTGTGCAGCTCTGGTACTTGTGCACTCTGACCACTTAGGTTATTCCTTTCTGCACCACAGGCAATTGTAGGTCTCAGTGTTTATTTTTCCTTTCTCAGAGATCACTGCCTTGCACTACCTGATGTCCAGTGTATGGAAACTGTTGTTTTACGTATTTTGTCAGTTTTTTTGTTGTTTAAGTGGTAGAGCAAATTTAGTACCTGTTACACCATCTTGGTTAGAAGCCGAAGTGACTTTATGGCCCATGATACTTTTTGTAAATAAAGATTAGTCGTTAGAAAACAATACTTTCATGCTGTTTCAGCTTTTATACATCTATAATGATACTATTTACTTCTAGAGATGCGGGTGAACTATTTGAAAAGATTGAAAAGATATAAAGAGTTATTGGATTCTTTCCATAATGAGTGAGGAAAAAAAATTAAGCTCATCTTAAATGGCTGTGTTTCAATTTTATCTGCTATAAATGGGTAAGAGTTAGATTTTATTTAAAATTCATCTTGGCATTTAGAGACTGATACTGTTTCTGGCCGTATCAGCTGAACTGTGTTATTAGAATTTTTAATTGTTTTAGACTTTTTTTTTTTTTTTAAAGAATAGATGATTGATTTTTTTTCTCTCTCTCTACTCTTATTCACTTAGGATTAGATGTGCTTTGAGCACATATTAATTCTAATACGATTACAGGTCAAGCCATACCACAAGAATATTTATATTGTATGTGTTGATTACAGTTGGACTTAGAATGGCCACATTGTTAGAGATTACATTTCTACTTTCCATGAATTCTGTTGGATTTGCAGGTAAAATGTCTTCCATCTAATAGGGAGAAAATGTAAATATCATACATTCATCTCTCACACTTTTTCATGTATCATGCCATTCACAGTTCTAGGATTCTGGAGCCATGTTTGTAGCCACCATTAACTAAAACAAAAACAATCCCACATGACTGTTACCTTTGAATTCAGTATTGTTCTGTATTATTCTGATGCAGAAATTTGAAATCCTATGGGTTGCTGAGTGAAAAAGTCACTGCAGCTGAGAGTCACAGTTTTTATATGACTGTCCTAGATCTTTTTGTTTTGTGGACGTATGTTTGGGAGTAGATGGTTTAGAGTTCTATTAGGAGAGAGGTGAAGGTATTCTAGGTGGCTGTTGAGTGGCTAACTGCTGTTAGAGGACAAAACGGAATAATCTTTTACAAAAAACTTGAGGTATATGATTTAGTACTTTGATTATTCTAGTGATTGTTACACTGGATCAGAAAATGCATTTACCTTAAAACCTTTCTTGTAACTAGGTGAAAGTAAATGTGGTGTAACTTTTGGTTTGACTGTAATGGGCAGTGGAATCTCAGATGTTAGGATTAGGTAAGAAGAAAGATTGAACTATTTCATGACCCACTAAGTGAGGGTATGTGTGTGTGTGTGGTGGTGTGGTTGGCTACAGGGTCTCAATTCGTCGCCTAGGCTGGCATGCAGTGGTGCAGTCACGACTCACTGCAGCCTCAGTGGGCTCAGGCAGTCCTCCCACCTTGCCTCCTGAGTAGCTGGGACAACAGGCATGTGCCACCATGCCCAGCTAATTTTTGTACTTTTTGTGGAGACGGAGTTGCGCCATATTGCCCAGCCTGTTGTTGTTCGTTTTTCTGTGAAGAATATACCTTTTTATTTTATTATCATTTGCTATAAATATCACTAAACTTTGTCATCCTAAGTGAGATAATAAGGCAAGATATTTCAGGGCCTCCTTTTGTTATGTAAGCTGAATTCATAGCTTGAGGAAATAAGTTGGAGTCTCATACACTTCTGTGTCAACACTGAACATGTTTTTTGTGACATAAAATCTCATTATCACAAATTACAAGTGCACTATTAGGTTTTTTAAAATTTTAATTTTGGTTCTTGGCATCACACATAAGATTTTATACTTTTTGGGGGAATAAAGATTTCTCATTATACAACAGTAAATGGAATAAACAATTATAACTTTGAGTCTTCTGGAATAGATGTTCAAAAGATCAAATTTTCCATATCTCTGTAATCTAACTGTAACCTCTGAGGGCAAGGGCTTATTTTATTTAAATAAAGAACCCTATAGTAGCATGATTATGGTAGTTATGGTATAACTTTATACCATAAAATATCCCATGTACTATTATATAGTAGCATATATACTATATAGTATACATACTATATTCTATTATACATAGCATATATACTATATATAATATATATTATGTATACATGCTATATATAATAGCATATATACTATGTATGTTATAGTTACATATAAAATATATATTATAGTAGTATATAGTATGATTATTTGGTTTAAAGCTGTTTTTTTTAGCAGGAGCATAGTTCAAGGGCAATTTTTTTCAGATTAAAATGGACTTTCTTTGGGAAGCCATCTGTCCTCCCAGACTAAGTTTTGTTGAGAGTAGTGAGAGGGACAGAGGCAAGGCCATTAGGTTACCATAATACCTGGACTTAGTTTGTATAATTATGAGGTTAATGCCAGTCTTGTTGACTGCAGGACACACAGTTCCTAGCATATTGCTTAGCATATAATATGTGTTAAATATTTGTTGACATTATGCACAATGTTTTATGAGTCAGGACCATTGAGTTGCACAACTGTGGCAGACCATTCACATAATGATAATATAGATTTTCTCAGTTCTGAGTTTGCTGCATAAATGTCTTAAGTCTTTGGTGCCTACTGCTATTAGAATATAATGGTATTTGAACACAAAATTATGTATTTAGCTTATATTACACATCATCAACTTTCAATAAATGAGATCTATAATAATTTACCTACTCCACTCTCACCTTCCACAGTCATTTCTCCCCTGCTTCCTATTGGTTATTTTTTTTTGAACCAGCACCCTTCCAGCTCCCCCAGAGCATCCCACATCATTAGCTTCACAAGCATCTTTCATACCGGCGTCATCTTTAATAACTGTATGGCAATTTGGACAATTGACAATCCAAATGACCTTCAGAGGTATTCTAGCTATTCTTGACTGCCTTCTGGAGTCAGTATTTTCAGCCAGACAGTGGAACTTAACAACAAACTGTGTCCAAAACTTAAAACTTAATTATTCTTTCACCCAAATGCTGTTCCTGTGTTTTTATATTTTTATCTCTTTAATGTATTTTTTTCTGGTTGCCCAAGTTATAGATATTGCCATCTTTATCCTGCAATTGTACTGACTTAAGGTATCTTCTTGATATTTCTTTCACCATATGTAATTTTTTATGCTCTTAGGGCCCCTTTAATGAAGGCAACTTATATGTAACATTGGAGTACGTAAAAATAATTTGTGGCAGAGCCATGTGGGTGGGGTTTGTGAGTAGTCTCTAAGGCACAGGCTACAGCTAGCTAGCCTGGTGTTAGTGAGCCCTCCCCTTTCCCCCAGTAAAGGTTGATTCCTTTTTCTCCTCTTTCCTACTTGTTTATTTTATTCCATTTTATCCTTATTTTCTACTTCTGCCCCAAAAGCACCCATTCTGATGCCTTTCACTACATTATTTGTGTTGTTGTAAAATGTATTTAGTGTGCTTGCATCTTTAACTTACATAAATGATGCCTAATTCTCTTTCTTATGTTTTTCTAAGCACAATGTTTTAAGCTTTCTCCCTGTTGCTATGCAAGCATCTAATGCATTGCTTTGAACAGCCACATAGTATTCCAAGGGGTATACTCGTTTTATCTTGCAGAAGCCCAGATTGCTTCCAGCTCTCCATCCCCACTAACAGTGAGCATTCTGGTCTATAATCTTTTTTGGACCTCTGTAAGAATTAAGCAGAACTGCAAGGGGATCATAAAGCTTACTTAAATTTGATTTGACTTAAGTTGTGCCAGATTGTTCCCCAGAATGGCTGTACTCATCTCCATGCCCACCAGTAGCAGAGCATGAGGATTCCTGTGTCCTCTTAGGTGCGTTCTGATTTTCTAATTTTTGCCAATTATAATCTACACTTATATATGGAGAATATATTCATGAACATCTAGGTCAGTTTTAGGTGTGATGTGTGGGTTGTTGCTCTACCAGATATGAAGACATGCTCCAATAATACTACACTGTATTTATTACCGTAGCCTTGTGGTAAGATAAACAGACCAATGAAGCTGACTTGGAGCACCCAGAGATGAACATGTGTATATGTAGGATTTTAATATATAATATATAATTTATGGTGACACCAAACACTGAGGACACGATGGGATTGTTCACAGATGGTATAGGGAAATTGACTCACCACAAGGAGGCAAATAAAACTGGATTCCTACTTAATACCATATATAAAGGTAGACTAGGTGGATTAAAGGCTTACATGTGAAATTTTAAAACTATGCAATGAAAAAAGAAAATGTGACCCAGAGGCCAGGAAGGATTTCCTAAGTGTAGCTTCAAAATTACAAATCTTGACAATAAACTAAAGCAAAATTTATATGAAATTAAAATTTTCTTCTTAATGGACAGGATATTTTCTTCTTTTTACCTCAAGATCTGAGTGTCTGGAGAAATGCATTGCCCACTTCAGGAGTGAGGAGCCTGAGTTGGCTATGCACATATATACTGTCTTGATAGAAGAAAGCAAGCCTCTGTTTACCAAGTTGCCCTCATTTTATTTAGCAATGAAATTTGTAAGCCACATGACAATTCCCTTTTTCTAAGCGTATAGAGGAGTAGAGTGTAGATCCGTGTTTTCTGAATATATTATCTATATCAGAATTACTTGAGGCAGTTGTTAAAAATGGAAATTCCTCTTTTTTCCATCTCCCCACTGTTTTGGTTCTCTCTCTGTCTCTCTCTCTGTCTCTCTCTGTCTCTCTCTCTCTCTGTGTGTGTGTGTGTGTGTAATTTTTTTTAAACAAAACCTCTCTAGAATGGAGGTTGGCAAAGTTATTTAGCAGAAGTCCAAGTGGTAAGTATTCTAGGCGTCATAGGCCATTTGATCTCTGTTAGAACCATTCAACTCTACCCATAGTAAAAAAGCAACCATATACAATTCATAAATGAAAAAAACGTGGTTGTGTTCCAATACAACTTTATTATGGACATGGATTTCAATTTAATAATTCAATATAAAATGTATTCTTAATAGTTTTCACGTGTCATAAAATACTAGTTTTCTTTAGATTTTTTAAATCACTTAAAAATGTAAAAACCATTCCTAGCTAGTAGACCAAATAGAAACAGGTTAAGGGCCTGATTTGGCCCAAGTGAGTCATAGTTTGTCAACTCTTGCTCCTTAGGCAACTAAGGTTTTCAAACCAGTGCCCTAGTTTAACTGATAGTTAACTGTCATTCTCTGTATTATTTGGGGAAAATTCTTATGTCAGTAACATGAATTTTCAGTACCTGTGAGAGAAAGAAACCGTAGTTCTTAATGGTCAGGAAGGGATAATTAAATGTCTAAGGTAAATCTAATGTTGAAACATTTGGTTTTTTAAATTGCTTTTAAGCCTATTCAAGAGTGGGTAATGGAGCTGGGTGCGGTGGCCCATTCCTGTAGTCCTAGCTACTTGGGAGGCTTGAGGTGAGAGGATCGCTTGAGGCTAGGAGTTTGAGTTCAGCCCGGGCAATATAGCAAGGCCACAGTCTCTTAAAAAAAAAAAAAAAGAATGGGGCCTGGTGCGGTGGCTTGCACCTGTAATCCCAGCACTTTGGGAGGCCGAGGCGGGCAGATCACCTGAGGTCAGGAGTCAGCTGGTCAACATGGTGAAACCCCGTCTCTACTAAAAATACAAAATTTATCTGGGCATGGTGGCGCATGCCTATGGTCCCAGCTACTTGGGAGGCTGAGGCCCAACAATCACTTGAACCCAGGGGGCAGAGGCTGCAGTGAGCTGAGATCGTGCCACTGCACTCCAGCCTGGGCGACAGAGCGAGACTCCATCTCATCAAAAAAAAAAAAAAAAAAAAAAAAAAGGGTAATAGAGATGGAAAATGGAATGTTTAAGCTGTATTTAATAAGTCTTGGAGTATACCATTTGAGATGGAATTGTTAAAGATGGGACCTAGAGAAACAGTCTTTTTTTAAACTGCTTGTAGTAGCAATAGCTAGGTGTTTAGCTACTTTTTTTTTCCTTTTTAAATCGATTTATCAAGATGAATAAATAGCTGCTATCTTGAAATATGTTAATCATGTTATTACACGTTTTAAGAAGATAATAAGCTAATTCTTGAAACTCACAAAAGAAGAATTCATTGTACAAAAGAATATACTTTATCCCTAAATTTGATGGAATGGTCTTTGATTGATTTTACAAGAATAGACTTCTTTTCCCTTTGGTTCATCAGTAGGGCAACTATATAATTACTAATATAATTAGTATAATATAATTACATCAGGGCAGTAGGCATAAACCAAGATTGTCTTGGGCTAACCAGGACTTGTAGTGGTCTTATAACCAGTCACATGTAGTACTTTTAATATAAAGGGTAGATCAGTCTTTTAACTTCCTAGATGAAAAGAAGACACCCACTAATGTCATGACATCAGTAGAACGTAGTGAAATGAGCATTTTCAAAGAAAAAAGGTGATAAGCATTAGTATGAAAACTATGACTGAAATGAAGCTTATTTTTACACCCTT
Source organism: Chlorocebus sabaeus (assembly GCF_047675955.1). NCBI lineage: Eukaryota > Metazoa > Chordata > Mammalia > Primates > Cercopithecidae > Chlorocebus > Chlorocebus sabaeus. The sequence goes on from NC_132918.1 coordinate 69,233,560, forward strand.
AAAGGTAGAAATACCCTTTGATATTAATATTTTTAAAAATATATTTCATATCTGTGTGTGTACATGTACTTTTTAAATTTTATTTTTATTTTTTTTGAGATGGAGTCTCAGTCTGTCACCCAGGCTGGAGTACAGTGGTGAGATCTCGGCTCACTGCAAGCTCCGCCTCCCGGGTTCACATCATTCTCCTGCCTCAACCTCCCGAATAGCTGGGACTTCAGGCACCTGCCACCATACCTGGCTAATTTTTTCTATTTTGTAGTAGAGACAGGGTTTCACCGTGTTAGCCAGGATGGTCTTGATCTCCTGACCTCGTGGTCCGCCCGCCTCAGACTCCCAAAGTGCTGGGATTACAGGCGTGAACCACCGCGTCCGGCCTTAAAATTGTTGTTTGGAAATAATGCACATGATAGACAACTCAAACAGTAGAAAAGGGTATGTAGAAAAAGTAAACTTTCCCATTTCCAGCCCCAAAGGCAATAGCTGTTACCAGTTTCTTGTGCATCCTGTGTGAGTTACTTTAGGTATACTTAATCTATAATAGTACACGCATGCATCCATGCGCATGTGTGCACACACACACCCCTTTCCCCTACCTCCTTTTTTAAATAAACACAAGTGGTAGCTTGCTATAAACACTGTTCTGTACCTTGGTTTTTTAACTCTAGGTATCTTGGACTTTCCCCGCTGTTTTCACAATAAACCTGTGCAGTAATTTCCTTATTTACAAATGAAGAAAGTCAGACTGAGAGTTTAAAGTAACTTGCTTTAAGGAAAAACATACATTAAATATCTAGGCTGGGGGTGGTAGCTGATGCCTGTAATCCCAGCAGTTTGGGAGGCCAAGGTGGATGGATCACTTGAGGTCAGGAGTATGAGACCAGCCTGGTCACCATGATGAAACCTTGTCTCTACTAAAAATACAAAAATTAGCCCGGTGTGGTGGCCACGTGCCTGTAATCCCACCTTCTTGGGAGGCTGAGGCAAGAGAATCACCTGAACTCGGAAGATGGAGGTTGCAGTGAGCTGAGATCGTGCTCCTGCACTCCAGCCTGGGTAGCAGAGTGAGACTCTGTCTCAAAAAAAAAAAAAAAAAACAACTTTAAGCAGGAAGCAGGTACTTAGTAAATGTTAGTTTCCATAACGTTCTCTTGCCCAAATACACCTTATGCTTAATCAGCTTGAAGGAAGATAATCACAACTTTAGAAAAAAATGAGACAATATATTTAAATGCCCACATAATGTGATACAATCAGTAAGTACCTTGACAGTTCAGATATGGGAGAAATCAAGTGGTTTGGTTGGGGAAAACTTCATAGAAGAATATGAGAGATTAGGAAACAATTTAAACAGGAGGCCAAAAGGGAGGACATCTAAGAAAGGAAGAGGGGATAGCATTAGCAAGAAAGTCCTAACTGGAACCGAAGAGGGAGAGGTGTTGGTAAGCCAAGGGGGCCTAATAAGCAGTGAAGACCATGAGTTCGTGTGGTCTTTAGTGAGTGGCTTCTTTCACTTAGTACAGTGTTATCAAGGTTCATCTATATTGTGTCATGTATTGGTACTTAATTTCTTTTTATGGCTGAATAATATGTATTTAATTGTAGGGATGTACCACATTTTGTTTATCCAAATGGTGGACATTTGGTTGTTTCCACCTTTGGCTGTTAAAATAATGTTGTCATGAACATTCATGTGCAAGTTTTTTCATGGCTATATTTTATTTTATTTTTTTAGGAACCTGAAAGTGGTTTTGCTGGGTCAAATGATGATGATTGTGTTTAACATTTTGAGGAGCTGCAAACCTGTTTTCCTAAGTGCATTATTTTGCATTCCCATCTAGCCAGTTCCCATCTTGCTATTATCCATGTTTCTTATTGTAGTTAGCCTAGTGAGTATGAAGTGTTGTTTCATTGTGTCTTTGATTTTTCTTTCATTTTTAAAGTTTTTTTTTTATTTTTAAAAAATTTTTACTTTAAGTTCTGGGATACATGTGCAGAACGTGCAGGTTTGTTGCATAGGTATACATGTGCCATGGTGGTTTGCTCGCACCTATGAACCTGTCAACTAGGTTTTAAGCCCCACATACATTAGGTATTTGTCGTAATGCTCTCCCTCCCCTTACCCCTCACCCCCTGACAGGCCCTGGTGTGTGATGTTCCCCTCCCTGTGTCTGTGTGTTCTCATTGCTCATCTCCCACTTATTAGTGAGAACATGTGGTGTTTGGTTTTCTGTTCCTGTGTTAGTTTGCAGAGGATGATGGTTTCCAGCTTCATACATGTTCCTGCAAAGAACATGAACTGATTCTTTTTATGGCTGCATAGTATTCCATGGAGTATATGTGCTACGTTTTCCTTATCCAGTCTATCATTGATGGGAATTTGGGTTGGTTCCAAGCCTTTGGTATTGTAAATAGTGCTGCAGTAAACATGTGTGCAGTGTCTTTATAGTAGAATTATTTATAATCCTTTGAGTATATACCCAGTAATGGGATTGCTGGGTCAAATGGTATTTCTGGCTCTAGAACCTTGAGGAATTGTCACACTGTCTTCCACAATGGTGTGTCTTTGATTTTCATTTTAAAAAAATGACATTTGTATTTTTCTGATAGCAAATGATGTTGAGCATCTTTTTCATGTGATTATTGGGTATCTTCATTGGATCAAAATTGGCATATTCTCATTGGAAAAATGTCTATTTTAGATCCTTTGCCTGTTTTATTAATAACATTCAGGCTGTCTTTTGATGGCTGAACTTCAAAAGTCCTTATTTATCTATCTAATCAATCAATCTCTTAAGACAAGATTTCACTATATTGCGCAGGCTGGTATTGAACTCCTGGCCTCAAGTGATTCACCTGCCTCAGCCTCCCGAAGTGCTGGGATTACACATGTGAGCCACTGTGCCTGGCCGTTAAAAATTATTTTTATTCCAGATAAAAGTCTTTTATTAGATATATGATTTACAAGTGTTTTCTACCCAGTCTGTGGGTTGCCTTTTTATTTTCTTGATGGTATTGCTTGCAGTATAAAAGTTTGTGGTTTCAGTGAAGTCCAGTTTACCTATTTTTTCTTCTGTTGCATGTGTTTTTGGAATTGTATTTAAGAAACCATTATCTACTCCTCTTTTTTGTTTTTTGTTTTTTGAGCCAGGGTCTTGTTCAGTCACCGGAGCAGTGGTAAAATCCTAGCTCATTGCAGCCTCGACCAAGTAGCTGGGACTACAGGCATGCCCCACCACATCCAGCATACCTGATTGTTTTTTGGTTTGGGGTTTTTTGTTTTTGTTTTTGTTTTTGTTTTTTTTTGAGATAGAGTCTCTTTCTGTCACCCAGGTGGGAGCTGTGGCATGATCATGGGTCACTGCAGCCTCAGGCTCAAGCAATCCTCCCACCTCAACCTCTCCAGTAGCGGGGACTACAGATGTGTGCCACCACACCCAGTGAATTTTTTTTTTTTTTTTTTTTTTTTTGAGACAGGATTTTGCCATGTTGCCCAGATTGGTCTTGAATTCCTGGACCCAAGCAGTTTACCTGCCTCAGCCTGCCAAAGTGCTGGGATTACAGGCATGAGCCACCATGCCCAGCCTATTCCTATATTTTCTTCTAAGAGTTTTATACTTTTAGTTTTTCCATTTGGATCAGTAATCAATTTTGAGTTAATTTTTGTATGTGGTGTGAGGAAGGGTTCAGTTTCATTTTTTTGCTTGTGGCTATTCTTTTGTTCCCAACACCATTTGGTAAAAAGACTATTCTGTCTCCATTGAGCTGATTTGGCACTCTTATCAAAAATCAATTGACCTGTAAATGTAAGAGTTTATTTCTGGGCTCTTAATTAGTTTCCATTGATCTTTGTATCTATCCTTTAGCTGGTACTACAGTGTCTTAATTTCTGTGGCTTCATAGTAAGTTTTGAAATTGAGAAGGAAGTCCTCTAGCTTCATTCTTTTTAAAGATTGTTTGACTATTCTATGTTTCTTGCATTTCTGTATGAATTTTAGGATCTGCTTGTCAATTTCTTTCTTTCTTTCTTTTTTTTTTTTAAACAAACTGTCCAGCTGGGGTTTTTACAGGGTTTATGTTGAACCTGTATACCAGTTTGAGAAATATTCCCGTATTAATTTTAGGCTGGGTACAGTGGCTCATGCCTATTTTATTCCCAGCACTTTGAGAGGCCACGGTGGAAAGATCAGTTGAGGCCAGGAGTTTGAGACGAGCTTGATTAACAAAATGAGACCCTCTTCTCTATAAAAAATAAAATAAGCCAGCCATGGTGGTACACATCTGTACTGCCAGCCAGTCAAGAGGCTGAGATGGGAAGATGAGTTGATCCCAGGAGTTCGAGGCTGCAGTGATTGCACCACTGCACTTCAGCCTGGGTTACAGAGACCCTGTCTCTAAAAAATAAAAATAATTAAAATTCAGATCTGTACAGTTTGGATGTTGGTCCCTCCAAATCCTGTGTTGAAATGTGATCCCCAGCTTTTGGAGGTGCGGCCTGGTGGGAGGTGTTTGGGTCAAAGGGACAGACCCTTCATATATGGCTTGGTGCTGCTCTAACAGTAATGAGTGAGTTTTCACTTGCTTTGTTTGTGCAAGATCTCATTGTTTAAACAATGTCTGGGACCTCCCTGCTCTCTCATGCTCCCTCTCCTGTCATGTCACGTGCTTGCTCTCCCTTCATCTTCTGCCATGAGTGGAAGCTTCCTGAGGCCTCACCAAAAGCAGATGCTGAGAGTATGCTTCTTGTACAACCTGGAGAACTATGAGCTAAATAAACCTTTTTTCTTTACAAATTACCTAGCCTCAGATACTCCTTTATAGCAACACAAAATGGACTAACACATGATTCATGAACATTAAATGTCTTTTCAGTTATTTATGTTTCCCTTAATTTATTTCGATGGTTTTTAGTTTGCAGTGTACATATTTTACACTTCTTTTGTTACATTTATTCCTATGTATTTTACTCAGATACTATTGTAAACTGAATTTTTAAAAATTACATTTTCTGATTACTCACTGGTAGTATATAGAGATGGTTGGTTTTGTATATTAATTTTATATCCTACAGGTTTGTTCAGCTTGTTTATTGGTCCTAAGGGCTTTTTAGTGGATTTGAGTTTTCTCTCTACTAGATTATGTCATCTGCAAATACAGATCATGTTACTTCTTTTCCAGTCTGAATACTTTTTATTTCTCTTTTTTCTTTCTTGGAGACACGGTCTCACTTTGTCATCCAGGCTGGAGTGCAGTGGTGCAGTCTTGGCTCAGTGCAGCCATGACCTTCTGGGCTCAAGCGGTCCTCCCACTTCAGCCTCCCCAGTAGCTGGGACTTATAGGCACATGCCACTGCACCCAGCACACCCAGCTGGTTTTTTGTATTTTTGTAGAGCAGGGGTCTCGCTATGTTGCCCTGGCTGGTCAGGAACTCCTGGGTTCAAGTGATCCTTCCACCTTGGCCTCCCAGAGTGCTAGGATTATTAGGCATGAGCCACCATGCCCAACCTTATTTCATTTGTTTTGTTTTGTTGAGATGGAGTTTCGCTCTTGTTACCAGTGCAATGGCATGATCTCGGCTCACCACAGCCTCCGCCTCCTGAGTTCAAGTGATTCTCCTGCCTCAGCCTCCCAAGTAGCTGGGATTACAGGCATGCGGAACCACTCTGGCTAATTTTGTTTTTTTGTTTTTTTTTTAGTAGAAATGGGGTTTCTCCATGTTGGTCAGGCTGGTCTCGAACTCCCAACCTCAGGTGATCCGCCCACCTTGGCCTCCCAAAGTGGTGGGATTACAGGCGTGAGCCACCGCGCCCGGCTGCCTTATTTCTTTTTCTTGCTGTAATTCACCTGGCTACAACTTCCAGTAAAATATTGAATAGAAGTAGTAAGGATATCAAGTTCTTTTGCTCTGAAAAAATAAAATAAAATAAGTAGTAGTGAGGGTGGACATGTTTGTCTTGTTCCTCATCTTAGTCGTCGGAAAGCATTTTGTCATCACCATTAAGTATGGTGTTGGCTGTGCGTTTATCATTAGTGTCTGTTTAAGAGCCAACCATTTTAATTTTGATGAAGCCCAGTTATCAATTTTTTCTTGTGTGATTCATGCTTTTGTCTCCTCAGAAATCTCCCTACCCAAAGATTACAAAGATTTTTCTTCTGTGGTTTTTAAAATTTTTTTTAGAAGTTTTATGGTTTTAGCTGTTAAATTTAGGTCTCTTCATTTCTGTTCACAATTTAGTCTTTAAATGCATGTAGGAGAGTTGGAGGGGAGAGGAGGCACTTGTCCCTCTTAACCTGTTTCTTGGTAGTGAGTGAATTGGTGAAAATAACTCCATGTACACCTATAGTCTTGCTTTATACAGGTTTTGCATTTGGTAGTCTGCCAGTACTCAAAAATTCATCGTGGTGGTTTTTCAGGGATACCACCCAGCGACCATCTGTGGTGGTCATATGTTATTTGTTCACCTAACATCCCCCTGGGGTACTAACACTTCTCATTTTATAATAATTCATTTCATCCACGTGGTTCAAGTGGGTCTTCTTCTACCCTCCAGTTGTGATACATGACCCAAGCCCAGCCCATCAGAATGCTTTATCTTGGCCAGGCATGGTGACTCATGCCTGTAATCCCAGCACTTTGGGAGGCCAAGGTGGGTGGATCACCTGAGGTCATGAGTTTGAGACCAGTCTGGCCAACATGGTGAAACCCCGTGTCTACTAAAAATAGAAAAATTAGCCAGGTGTGGTAGCACATGCCTATAAGTCCTAGCTACTCGGGAGGTGGAGGCAAGAGAATCACTTGAACTGGAGAGGCAGAGGTTGCAGTGAGCCAAAATCACACCTGGGCAACAGAGAGAGACTCAATCTCAACAACAACAACAAAAATGCTTGTCCTTCTACCCACAGTGATTGGTTCAGAGAGGGTATTTGACCTAATCTGAACTGATAAGAGATATACCAAAGTATTCAGGAGGGATGTTTTTAAAGCTTACCTCTTTTCCTGAGGTGTATTATCTTTTCCAGGCTATCCTATGTGGATAGCCAGTCTCAAAATGAAGTCAACCCAAAATTGAGGGGTTAGTGAGAAACTGTTAATGACGCTGTCTATCCCTTTGGGTCCATCCTTGGCCTGAAGCTCTCTCATGGCCTTTTTGATTATGTGGGCCAATCAGTTTATCTTTTGGCCCAGGCTCTTTTGAGTTAGGTATCTACACTTATAACAGAAAAAGCCCTAACTAGTAAGCTATTAGTCTTCTTGAATAAATTTTTAGTATGTAGGAGTTACAGATACATTAGGCTCTGTCTTATTAATAGACAGTAAGAGGACAATAACTTTTGTTTGTGCTATTGGAAGTAGCAGCTCCTTGTGGCTTTTACAAAAGCTACAAAATTCTGTTAAGTACCTAGGATTATGATACTGCTTTGTGGAAGACTGAATTTAAGTCCTACGGTTACATGAGAATTCACTGAGAAGCATATCTTTAAATGTCTGCTTTTAATGAATATATAGATTAATTATTCACTTGACCAACTTGTTGATATTTTGTGGGAGAATTCAGTGCATATAGAGGCTTCAAAAGTTAGATTGTGAACGCAGATTGTCCACTGATAGGTTAGGATTTTCAAGTGTAATTTTTTATTACTTTAGAACTGTAATTATTTTGTGAGAGGCAGTATCTTTGAATTAAAATGAGAAATAATTTTCAACTTACAGATTCAACTCGTTTTAGGGATGTGTTTAATCCAAAAATGTAGAGTTCATTATGTAGTGGTGAAATTAAAACATATTAAAAGCCATCTTTGGGTTTAAATAGGTAGATCTCAAAAGTGTCTTCTTCTTATTTGGTTAACTAAGGGACACAAATATGCAACCTTCTCTAGTAAACACTTCCACTATTCTTACTAATTTATGTTTTAATTTTTCAATTTTATTAAATTAGTACATCTTGCTATGTTAATTTTCATATTGTTTCATTTCATTATAATACCTTCATTAGTTATATGGGATTTTACTATGTTAATTTTAACCTTTAAAGTGAAAAGACTGTTGATTATTGGAAAGCAAAAATATAGCTTTAGATTTTTGTGACAGCCGTTATTAATATGTAGTTAAGCAGTCATTATTTCTTTGGAAGAGTTAGTACTTGTTCCTTAAAATAATTATATGCATAGAAATAGTGCTTTAGACTGGGTGCGCTGGCTCACGCCTGTAATCCCAGCACTTTGGGAGGCTGAGGCAGGCGGATCACGAGGTCAGGAGATCAAGACCATCCTGGCTAACATGGTGAAACCCCGTCTCTACTAAAAATACAAAAAAATTAGCCGGGCGTGGTGGTTGGGTGCCTGTAGTACCAGCTACTCTGGAGGCTGAGGCAGGAGAATGGCGTGAACCTGGGAGGCAGAGCTTGCAGTGAGCCAAGATGGCACCACTGCACTCCAGCCTGGGGTGACAGAGCAAGACTCAGTCTTAAAAAAATAAAAATAAAAAATAAAAATAAAGAAATAGTGCTTTAGGGCTTAAAGGCACTTACATAGCTTACTTCCTTCAAGGTTCAGTTCAGTGAGGTGTGGTATGTAGGATAGCATTAGCTATATTTTCCAGATGAGGAAACTGAAGACTGAACTGGAATTTGCATGCTGTTCAGATTTTTTAAGTTCCCTTTGTGATTTTTCTTTTCTTTTTTTTTGAGACAGAGTCTCACTCTGTAGCCCAGGCTGGAGTGCAGTGGCGCGATCTAGGCTTACTGCAACCTCCACCTCCTGGGTTCAAGCAATTCTCCTGCCTCAGCCTCCCAAGTAGCTGGGATTACAGGCGGGTACCCCCAGGCTAATTTTTTTTGTATTTTTAGTAGAGATGGAGTTTCACCATATTGGCCAGACTGGTCTCAAACTCCTGACCTTGTGATCCACCCACCTCGGCCTCCCAGAGTGCTAGGATTACAGGCGTGAGCCCAGCCGTGGTTTCTTACGTCATAATGTTAAGTGTACTTTTAAAGCTTTAAAAAGCAGTGTTAACCCTTTCTCAAAACAGATTTCAGGGAAGACAGACATTTAAAACATTATGATTCTCTCCCCATCTGGAGTATGGTTTGGAAGTCATTGCTTTGTAGTAAGGCATTATTTTCCTAGTACATTGCCAAGGACCAACAACTGTTAAATCAACAAGCTAAGATTTTCTTCTAAATTCGCATCGGGTTGTGACTTTGCTTTCTCCCTTTCATCACCCATTGATGAAATAGTCCTTAGTAAAGCCATTCTGGACCTCACATATCTAAACCCTTCCCTGAAATGCATCTCTCTTTTCATACCACTCCAATGGGAACTGCTGTTGGATTTGTTTCTGGGCCCTGACAGATTAGCAGGAAAAGAAAGGGCTTTAGAAAAATGAGAGGGGAGTTCGGGGGTCAGAGGGGAATCAGAAAATTAATGTCGCGATTATCAAGAATGTTTCCAGAAGGCCGGGCTCATCAGTCCTTGACAAAAAGGCTGATGAAAAAAATGGAGTTGAGTGCAGCCGCTCACCTCTATAATCCTAGCACTTTGGCAGGCTGAGGCAGGAGGATCAGTTAAGTCCTGGATTTTGAGGTTGCAGTGCGCTATGATCACAACACTGCACTCCGGCCTGGGTAACAGAGCTAGACTCTCTCTTAAAAAAAAAAAAAAAAAAAAGAGGGAGAATGAGAAATGCCATTTATTTGAGCCTGGCAGGTCTTTGGTGACCTTTGAGACTAGTTTACTGTGGAATGTTGAGGTAAAGTAGGACTGAATCGCATGTAGAGGGGTTTGTGTCTATTTGGAAGCATCAGGAAATTGGCACTGAAGGGCAGGGGAAAGCTGGCCCAGCAGCCTGGAGGGGTAGAGGTGTTTAGGAGTATGTTTTAGAGTCTGGTGGGGTTTTTTTTTTCTTTCTTTCTGCTTGGGAAAGTTTGAACTTTTTGTAGCCAAGTGTTCTATTCACTGATAAAGTAAAAGAGGAATTAGGTAAAGACCACATGTTAATCTTAGAAAGAAGCACACATTTTTGTGAAATGAAAGGAGAAGAGAGGAGTGAAAATAGAAATTTTCATGTGGGGAGAACAGAAGTTGAGGGAGCAAGGAATATCAAGACAACTGAAAAGTCCTTATAAAGAACACATTCAGTACTTTAAGATGTTATTTTCCAAAACGTACACTTTTGGATTGCCTGTCAGACTGGAGATGTATGCCTGTCAAGTCATGTTACACTGAATTTATTTAGGAAATAGTTTGACACACAGAAGTTTCACTTCTCCTGCCACTTGTGAAGGATTTGTCTCACTGGTGTGGTGTCAGCCTGGTGAGATAGGACTCGCTTGTGGTTTGGAAGCTGTCTGTGGGCAGCTTCAAGAGCTGCACTCTTTGTGAACCCTTTGTGCTTATGGAAATGGTTCCCAGCGTGTGCTCCTCAGGAATGAGTCTGAGTGACAGAGGTGCCAGTAGGCTATAAAATGGTAGCAATGACCGTAGTTAGTCTTTTTTGTTTTGTTTTGTTTTTGTTTTGAGACAGAGTCTCGCTCTTGCCCAGGCTGGAGTACAGTGGCGCGATCTCGGCCCACTGCAGGCTCCGCCTCCCGGGTTCACGCCATTCTCCTGCCTCAGCCTCCCGAGTAGCTGGGACTACAGGCGCGCGCCGCTGCACCTGGCTCATGTTTGTATTTTTATTAGAGACGGGGTTTCACCATATTGGCCTGGCTGACCTTAGCTAGTCTTTCTAGCTAGGTACTAGAGGTACTGGGCTAGTTAAACCTCAGGCCCTTTCCCTGCGAAGGCTCTGTGGCAGATACCACTTGGGGCTATAGAAGCTGTTACCTACAGTGTAAATTCTGGATTTCAATGCAGAGGGCAAACATACGGCTACTAATTTTGTTTTGCAAGGACATTGAAAAAAAGTCATTGTTTACTGTCAGCATTTTATAAAAGGGAGGATACTTTTTAATCACAAAATATGAGGAAGTTTATTTTTATTATTATTATTTTTTGAGATGGAATCTCCCTGTCATCCAGGCTGGAGTGCAATGGCACGATCTCGGCCCACTGCAACCTCTGCCTCCTGAGTTCAAGCAGTTCTCCTGCCTCAGTCTCCCGAGTAGCTGGGATTACAGGCGTGCACCACCACGCCCAACTAATTTTTGTATTTTTTGTAGAGGTGGGATTTCACCATGTTGGTCAGTCTGGTCTTCAACTCCTGACCTCAGATGATCCGCCCACCTTGGCCTCCTAAAGTGCTAGGATTACAGGAATGACCCACTGCACCCGGCCAGGAATTTTATGAGAATGAAAGACAAACCTTTATATTGAATAAATTACAAGTTATGAAAAAAGTGTAATGCTTTCCCCTTATTCTTACCACTTGTGTGTAAGAACAACTGACCTGCAGCACTGAAGCTGTTCGTTTTTGAGAAACTTGTCCTAAATACTTGTCCTCTCTCCTCCCCACTTTCTCACAAGTAAAAGGGAGCTTGGAAGCTGGTGTGCTATCTGCATACATGTGAGGGGGAGGAAGGTTGCCCATAGGAAATTTTTATATTGGGCCCATTTCTAAGCCACCCTCACTTGAGCTCATCTGTAACAGTTTACCTCATATTAAATACCTCATATTTTAATCATTTATTGTTGGATACTCCCCCACCACCAATTTGGATGGTAGTTTTGTGAGAGAAGGCATTAATTTTTTTTTTAATTATCATTTTTGTGTATCTTAGTAGAATTTTGCCATATTCATTAAATGGAACTGATTGCTAGTCTAAACTTACTACCAGTTACCTCACTAAACACTCCTGGCCAAACAATATCTGGTGCCGGCTCTAGTTCAGCCTGCCTTTGCCTGAGGCCAGATCCTTCTGCTCTGCCCATGGAAGCTGGTTGAGAGGAAGTGATGTTTAATCCTTGACCTACTTTTCATCTTCCCAGAGAGTAATGTGCCTGCAGCTGTTCTTTCACTCTCGTTAAATTCTTGCTTTCTTTTACTCCTTAAGGGAGCTATGAGGCATGGAAATTTTCCTCCATCTCCAATGCTACTACTCCTCACTCTCCACCTGAACACATGCCTCGTGACTGTCCATATTATCTGCTCCCACCCTTGTGACTTTGATATCCTTGTGGATGACCCATATCTATCTCTTAACAGTGTCCACTTACCAGGTTCTTCATCCAGAAACATTAGCCCAAATGCAGCTTCACTCACCCGAACAGCATTTGGCCATGCCATAGCAAATGGAATGGCCTTTGTAATACAGAGATTTGAGTCCAGTCTTTGCCAGTTAGTAGCTGAATGACCTTAGGTTAAGGTTAATTACTTAAAGTCTCTGGGCCTTGGTTTCCTCTAATGCAAAACGGGAATGTTCTCTCCAAAATGGTATTGAGGAACCTGCTGTGACTTTGCCTTACCCAGTTCATCAAGGGTAAACTGTCTTTCCTGGTTTTTAAAGCCCTTAACGATTTGGCCTCAACCTGCCCATCCAGCAGGCAAAATTCTTTGGTACCTAGCCTAATGTTGAACAAATACTAAGTCTGAAGAGGTATTTTTATTGGTTTATTATATTATTATGAAGCACATTAGGATTAATTTTATTTCATACTCTCATTGTTTCATGCCTGACAGCCCCAGCTGCTGGGGCTACTGACATTTTCATCTACTTCGCTTTGAAGAAGCAGTTCAGAACCAGGGCCTGTGTGCAGGTTTTGCACACAGCAGATGTGTAAGGATGTCTTGAAGTAAGGGATGGTTCTTCTGACATTGCTGAAGGAGAAAACCATTTTGCTCTACCAGACTGAAATTCAGAGCTCGGCCCTTTGCTGCCAGCTTGCTGTCATAGCTGTCTGCCTTTGGCTTCTGGATGCTTTCACCTTGGCTAGATGAAGATGGACGTTCTGACCCACTCAGGCTTCTGTAGGGTTGAGACCCTGCTGCCACTACTGTTCCTTTGATGCTGGTGACTGCACCTCACTGAGTTAGCTGTTTGGCAAGACAGATCTGTAGCGCTCTGGTTTTACCTTCCAGCAATGTTTTTGCCGGTGTGCTTCCTTGTGGCTTTGTGTGGGACTCATTGTTAATGGAAGCACACATTAACAAAACACTGAAATGGCCAGACATTAACCATGACTTTAGTTAACAAAATTCTGGGAGAGGTACAATTAGTAGCCGGAAATGGACTGTATTCAAGTGGCCCTCCTATGAGTTTATCTTGATACTCATCTTACCTCATGCTTATGTGGTGTTAAATGTGCCTTGTGTCTAAAGCTGTGGGTCCTGGCTCTTACAAGAAGCACAACCCACGCAAGCTATCAAGTGAATTAAAAGTATTCATTTTGCTTAAATGTGTTTCTTTCCCATATACTTACCCCTTTATTTGCTATAAGCCATAAACATTGAAATGGTGTTGTTTAAAGAATGTGAAGCCTTATTTTTTAACTCCTTGAAATAAAACTAGGTAGTATCTAAAATAGCATGTACACTATATTTAAACTATTGCATAGAATAGTAAATGAATCCATTAAGCATGTAACTAATGGTGAACATTCTTTAAACTAAAATGAAGGTACATGATTTGATTGTTTTTTGAAATGTTAATATATAAACAGATGGGGATATATAGAGAGATATATGTAAAGTCACATTTTATTTATTTACTAAATGATGACTTCACCAAATGCTGCGCAGCCATGCTTGGAATAATGCTTGGGATGTCTGTTTAACAATACCGCGGGGAGTCTGCACAGGCCAGAAAGAGACAGTTTACATTCCCTTCTGCTCCTTAGAGTGCAGACATCTTATTTGTGTATGTGTTGATGCCTTCAGAGGATCTGTGGTTTATTGATAACTCTTTAGGATTGTTACTGTGAAGTAGTTATGATTTCCCCAGAGACAATTTTGTTTCCATTGCCAGTGCTCTTGTCCAGGTTGTTAGACCTCTATAGCCTCTTTAATTAGGCTCTCTGCTTCACTTACTGAAGGTTCTAAGTAGTTTCCTGTTTCTGAATTGTTTGATGATTTCAGTGTTTGGGGTTACCTATTTCTGAAGACAGTGACTGGTTTTCTGTTACCTCACTCCTGATATGGAAGGGAGACAGGGAAGTGCTTGGAGGAGAAGGGTTGGTCCCTGGCGAGGGCTCCATCCCCGGGCCTGTACCCACAGACCTAGGTGAAGACAAGAACTCCTGCCTTTCATGCCCAAATGTTGCATTTCCCAAGACCACCCTGGCCCGCTGTGCCCCCATTCTGTGCCTGTAAAAACCCCAAGACCCTAGCAGACAGACACACAAGCTGGACGCCAAGAGAAACACATGGGCGAAGGAACACACAGGTGGCTGGACGTCTAGAGGAATGTACTGGTGTGGGAGCACCCCGGGAGACGCCAGCAGGCCAGCGACCGGCAGAATGACGCAGAGTTTGGCTGGGGCAGTTGGAGAAGAGTTGGGCCACCAAGCAGCCAGACTCCAGGGGAAAACCATTTCCCTTCTGGCTGCCCCATCTGCTGAGAGCTACTTCCACTCGACAGAACCTTGCACTCATTCTCCAAGCCCACATGTGATCCTATTCTTCCGGTATGCCAAGGCGAGAACCCCAGGATACGGAAAGCCCTCTGTCCTTGCGATCAGGCAGGGGTCTAATTGAGCTGGTCAACAGAAGCCGCCGATAGACGGCTAAACTAAAAGAACATCCTGTAACACATGCCCATTGGGCTTCAGCTGTAAACATTCACCCCTAGACACTGCCGTGGGGTTGGAGCCTCACAGCCTGCCTGTCTATATGCTCCCCTAGAGGTTTGAGCAGCAGGACACTGAAGAAGTGAGCCACACCCCCATCGCACACCCTGCGAGGGGGACAAGGGAACCTTTCCCATTTCACTCCTATAGACGGTGCAAAGCTATTAAAATCTGAGTCACTTAGTAGGCACGTAAGGTCCTGTCTGATCTGGTCTCATTTAGTCTTTCGGGTTCCATCTTCACCTTCATTTCTGCAGGAGAAACACATCTCTGTACCAAAAGTTCTTTGGTTTGGTCACCGTTTCCCCTGAAAAATACTTGTTAAACTCTGTAAGCGTAACTCAGATACCATTACACTATGAAACCTTCTCAGTTTTCCATAGAATACATTTCTGTGTTCTGTCTGTTCCTTTGAAAAACATTTTTTAGTTTGTATTGTACTATATATGGTACAGTGTGCAGTGAACTATATGTCCCTGGTATATAGTTATCCCTGAACTATATGTGGTGCACCTATAATATTAAGCTAATAAGTTATGCTTGATTTCTGGAAACCAAGTAGATGATCATTTGGAAAAATATACCACCATTGTGCATGGCAGAGGAACTTGAATTGGTAAAGAGTTGTGTCCCATGGTTATAGGTTGTAAGATATTATCTTTTTCCTTTCCGTCTTATCTTTCTTATTTACTTATCATTTATTTTTTGAGACAGAGTCTTGCTCTGTCACCCAGGCTGGCATGCAGTGGTGCCATCACAGCTTACTGCAGCCTCAAACTCCTGGGCTCAGGCATTTCTCCCACCTCAGCCTTCCAAGTAGCTGGGGCTACAGGCATGCACCATCACACTCAGCTAATTTTTTAATTTTTTGTAGAGACAGCATCTCCCTATGTTGCCTAGGATGGTCTTGAACTTGTGACCTCAAGCGATCCTCCCACCTTGGCCTCCCAATAGTTTTCATTTTTATTGAAATTATACACGAACATAGTTTAAATACTTTAATATTTCTTTGTTAAAAAAAACTATTCCCAGTATTTTGCTCTCTAGTGGCAACTACTTGTACCTCGTTGAGCCAATTACTTTGTTTATATCCTGTTTTTGGATATATACTCATTACTTTATATTTCAATTTTTATCAATAACTATTGATTCATGACAATGGATGATGACAACTTAGTTCTTTCCTCCCCAGTCACACTCTTCTTTTATCCTGGTTTGCTTGGATCAATGTTGATAAAATGTTCACTGTTTATATTATGTGAGCATTATTCACATGTAGCAGACGGGTTATTTTTCCTTCCCTGCTTAACTACTCCCCTCCCCAAGTTAATTATTCTCTCACCTTTTCTCCTCTCCCTTTCTCAACCTTCTGCCACCTTCCCTACCCACTTCATATATATACTTGTCACAAATTCAACCCCAAATGCCTTCACAATTATCTGAATGTCCTCAAAAGACATTCAGATGCATTGAGTTTTATATAAATTTTATCTTTTTTTTTTTTTTTTTTTTTTTTTTTTGAGAGGGAGTTTTGCTCTTATTGCCCAGGCTGGAGTGCAGTGGCGCGATCTCAACTCACCGCAACCTCCACCTCCTGGGTTCAAGCGATTCTTCTGCCTCAGCCTCCCGAGTAGCTGAGATTACAGGCATGAGCCACCACGCCTGGCTAATTTTGTATTTTTAGTAGAGATGGGTTTTCTCCATGTTGGCTAGGCTGGTCTCAAACTCCCAACCTCAGGTCATCCGCTCACCTAGCCTCCCAAAGTGCTGGGATTACAGGCGTGAACCCCTGCACTCAGCCTGAATTTTATCTTTTTTGAAGAAATCTCTCCCCAGAGCCATCTGACCTGTTCTGGTTTTAACAGGCTACCTGCTAATTCTGTTTATAGCTGTCATACCGGATTCTCTTGTTACTGTCTTTAGGGGAATTCTCTTTACTATTCTATATAGAAGTTTTTTTTCCTTTATCTTTCTTTTTCTTGTTTATGCCCTTGTTTTGCAGAGTACATCCCTCAGTAACTTCCTGAAAAAGATTTCTTGGGAGATAATTTTTTAGAGACCTCAAGTATCTGAAAAGATCCCTATTCTTCCCTAGCACTTGACTGAGAGTTTGTCTGGTGTGGAATTTGTATTGGAAATCATTTTGAAGACATTGTTTCAGTGCCAGCTTACTCCCAGTATTGCTTTTGAAATCTGAAGCCAGCTGATTTGGGGTTTCTTACACATTACTTCTTTTTTTCTCCCTGGAACCTGGATGTGCCATCTTGTATAGGTCAGTTTTCCTCCAATGTACTGTGCTTTTTCAATGTGGAAACTCATGGCCTGGTGAGTTTTAAGGTATTTTGGACCTCCTCTCTGTTTACCTTTTCTGGATCACTCTCACTATTCAAATCTTTGACTTTCCTATGATCCTCTAATTGTTGTATCTTTTCTCTCCTATTTGCAGCCTATCTTCTACTTTCTTGGGAGATTTCAACTTTTATCTTTTATTGAGTTTTTGAAATCTTTTGTTTGCTTGCTTTTATTTTTAATTTCCAAAAGCTACTTTTTCTCCTCGGAAGGTGACTTTGTTTTGGCTTTATTCTTTTTTCATAAGTGCAATGCATTCGGTCTCCCTGGATATTAATAAGTTTATTTTGAAATTCTCCCATAATTTCTGTTTTCTATAGTTGGCTATCTTCTAGTTTGTTTTGATTTTTGATTTTTGTGTCAGATAAGAACCATGTTCCTCAGTTATCTGTTCCTCAGTTAGGAAAGTCTTTCCTCTGAGTTGCTCATATTCCCCAGAAGAGATTGCCTGGAAGGTGAAGGCCGGCCTGTGTTTTGGGAGCTGAGTGGAGGAAGAAAACTGGGGTCTTACTGTCCGGCATGCATGAGCTCATTTTCAGTACAGCACCTCTGCCCTCATCTGTGTTAATGACCTCTAGTGCAGAGACCCTCTGTTGTAACTTCTTCTGAAAATAAACTTCAGACTGTCAGGATTTCTCTTTCTTTGTAACAAATGACTGCAAATTTAGCAGCCCAAAACAATACACACATTTAGTATCTCACAGTTACTGTGGGTCAGGAATCCAGGCATACCTTAGCTGAGCCCTCTGCTCAGGGTCTCCCTTGGCTGTAGTCAAGGATTCAGCTGGCCTGTGTCCTCATCTGTAGCTCTTACAAGGTCATACAGTTGTTGATAAAATTCAGTTCCTTGCAGCTGTAGGACTGAGGCCCAGGCAACTTCTAGAGGCCACTCATAGTTCTCTAGCCCTCTTCTTAGGTATTTTATATCAGAGGAGCTTGCTTCTTCAAGGCTAGCAGGAGACTCTTCAGTCAGTTAAGACTTAGTCCTTTTTTTGAGATGGGGTCTCACTCTTGTCACTCACCCAGGCCGGAGTGCAGTGGTTCAGTCTTGGCTCACTGCAGCCTCAACTTCCCTGGGCTCAGGTGATCCTCCCGCCTCAGCCTCCCAAGTAACTGGTATGACAGGTGCGTGCCACCATGCCCGGCTGTGTTTTGTATTTTTTTTAGAGATGAGGTTTCACCATGTTGCCCATGCTGGTCCCTAACTCCTGGGCTCAAGCAGTCTGCCTGCCTTGGACTTCCAAAGTGCTGGGATTACAGGTGTGAGCCACTGCACTTGGGTGGAATGTTTGTTAGTCAGCACCCTTCTCTGTTTGGGGATAATGCTTTGCACTCCTTTGTATTAAATGACTATTCGAATCATTTTAGAAAGCAACTGATACCAACATAAGGTAGCATATGACTCTGCCATCTGTTAACTTACAAGCCAGTTTCGTGCCTGACTAGTGGCCACCAGTATTTGCTTACCAGTCATTCTAGGCTTGTTACATTTAGATAGCTGTGAAATGTCCCTCATCAGCCCTCCATCTGTGGGCCTCTTTAGCTGCTGCTGCTGCATCTAGCTTTTTGAAAGCTATTGTCTACTGCTCAGCTAGAAGGGGGTGTGTAGATAGCAGGACCAAGGATTCGCTTGGGTGAAAGAGTTGGCAGTGAGAAAGCAACCAGACCCTCCCCTCCAAGCCCAGCCCTGTATTTGACATGCAGGGCATAACCTCACTCATTCAGTCTCTCAGCCCTATGCAAATATAAACAGCCTTCCTCTTGTCTCTCCAGGCCAGCTGGGGCCAAGAAAGAAGCCAGTGATTCCCCCAAGTGCAGTAAATAGCTCTCCTCACCTCCTGACCCTGTTATTTCCTGGTAGTTCTGAGTTGTGGATCCTGCAGTGGAGAGGGAGGGAACAAAGAAGTTGCAGAGGCCTCAGCTTCACAGAGCATTGAGCAGTGGGTGATATTGTATCCTCAGGCAGGGGTTGACCTCACATTTCAGTGCAGGTCATTCTAATGACTGCTGGACCTCCCAGTGCCACTGTGAACTAGAATGGAATAGAGTGAAGTGGATCTGAATTCCTGGACTATGCCTGGGACCAACCTAACTTCTGAGCTGGAGAAAGGAGGTCTCATGTTCTATACCTGCTTTTTTTAGCTCTAGGGGGAAAGAAAGAATTGTGAATCTTTCTTGTTCTCTTTGCAGCTTAGGGGCGAAACATTTGGACTGTAATTGAACTGATGCTCGTTTCCCCAAAATGTCTTTGGTTTTCATTCAGGTGGGGGATTCTCTGCATTTTTGGAGTTGTCACATTATTATAGAAATCCCTGTCCTCCACACTAAGTACTCTGTGTGGTATGTGTTTATTTTCACCTAATTCATTTCTGCAAATAAAGTGATTTAATTTTTGGTATTAAGAAATTTTAATAACACCTTTTGGCAGATCACGAGATTTTCTTGTTCTTATTTAATCCCAGCTTCCATCCAAATGTGAAAGAGAAATGAAATAATAAGGTAGGAAAAGCAGACCAGTAAATGTGATTAAACAACTTTTGTGTTGAGTCCAAAGACATGTAACTTTATTTTAAGCTTCATGGGTGTAGTAAAAAAAATATCACCTTCAGAAAACCTGGATTGCCATTAGCCAGGACTGACTTCCAGGCTTACTGACTTTGTACAAACAAACCACTTAATCCTGAATCCTTCTCCTCATCTTTTTTTTTTTTTTTCCTCTTTTTTTAAATATATTTATTTTGTATTATTTTCTTACTGTCTTTTTAATATTTTATTTACTTTATTTTCCTCATCTTTAAAATGGATAAATGTTACCTTTCCTGCTCAAAGATTCTGGGCAAAGATCAAAAGAAGTCAAAGTTTACGAAGGAACTTTGAAAATTATATATTCCTCTGCAAGTGTTAGGGTACTTTTCTGTCTTTGATTTGTGTTGGTTCTTGGAGTGATATTTTAGATGTACAAATAGGAGGTCAGAACAAACCTGTATGTAATAAATTGTGGAGAATTGAGTTCAAACTTTATTTTGCTTATATTTGGATAAATTATCAACTTTGTTGAGATGTAATTTACACACAATTAAATTCACCCATTTCAAGTCTTCCATGTGTTTTGACTGTTCAGATAAATTGACAAACAGTTATCTTAGCTAACAGTTGGTATTTCTACATTAAAGAAGGGAGAAAGAGCACCCTCTTTTGGTAGAAGTTTCTCCTGTGTGGGCTCTCTGGTCCCCCTGTCTCATTTCGAAAGCCGATTTGCATCCTGCTGGTGGAGTAAACTTGAGCCCTTTCACTTATACTGGTGCAGGTTTTACTGTAGTCTCTTGGAGACTCAGTATCTCAGTCCCATGTCTGAGAGCATAGGAGAAGGAAGAGGGTAGGAAAGAGCACCTGAATTGAATAGAGGAGGGAGCAGAGAAGGCACAACAGTGAGATAGTGTCCAGTTAGTCTGAGTATTTCCAAATTTTCCAATAAAGTGTCAGTGGAAGCTTTTATCATAGGGCCAAAAATCTGTCCTTCAGTGTGACCACAGAGCCACAGGAGACCGGAACCCCTTGTAGTCCCTGATGATTTTCACTGGGCTATGGATGGGAATGGCAGCAGTCATAAATATTCCCTATGAATGAGTGTTCTAGGTATTTTTTACCCAAAGATGTGGCATATCAGTGGGTCACTATTGAAAACATGTTTGGAATGAAGCAGGAATGAGTCAAAAGATCTCCCCTCAGTTCCTGAGCCACTTTGTTGTAAAAATAACTGTGAAAACCGGGCTTCAATGAAACACAGGTTCCAATGGCTGGAGTCAGAATAGTGGTAGCCCAGACTCAGTATCCCCCCACCTCTCCAAGTCCGTAAAGCATTGGCCTTCTACTCAGAAACACTACTTACCCTAGGGTGCCCATAGTTACTTTTATTTTTTATTTTTATTTATTTAGTTTTTTGAGATGGAGTCTCCCTCTGTCACCCAGGCTGGAGTGCAGTGACACGATCTCGCTCACTGCAACCCCCGCCTCCCGGGTTCAAGCTATTCTCCTGCCTCAGCCTCCTGAGTAGCTGGAACTACAGGCGGCCGCTATCACACCCGGCTAATTTTTGTATTTTTATTAGAGACAGGGTTTCACCATATTGGCCAGGCCGGACTCAATCTCCTGACCTTGTGATCCGCCTGCCTCAGTCTACCAAAGTGCTGGGATTACAGCTGTGAGTCACCGCACCCGGCCACTTTTACTTTCTCTTACTACTTTCTATATTAATAGGCAGATTAGATTCCATCTCTTCTGCCTTTATTTTGTCCTTCAGAATAGAAATTGGGAAGTAAACACAGTGGTTTTTTTTGTTTTTTGTTTTTTATCTCAATAATTGGAATCTGTTTGAAGGAGAAAATCGCCTGCATCTCATCCTGCAGGTACAGCCACTATTAAGTTTGGGTATATTTATATCTTACAAAAATGTTTGTTTTGCATACTGTTGTGGAACTTGTTTCTTTCAATCCTTCTGGATTTCTTTCCTTGTTCAGTATGTATACCTCATCTTATTTAAGAGCTGCACAGTATACCATCGTATGGTTGTACTCCAGTGAACCTATCTCCTGTCAGTAAGTTAGCTCATTCCAAATTTTTTTCATCATATGTAAGTAAGAGTCTCCAAAATATTCTTATACTATAGTCACATGCACATGTCCAGTTATTTCCTTAGGGTAAGTTCCAAGAAGCAGAATTTCTATATCAAAGTGTTTACTGGAAATTTTTGCCATTCTGATAGGTAAAAGTATCAGAGTGTTTAACTTGTATTTCTTTGAGTCTAAGTAAGATTGTGAATCTGTTTATTTGCCATATGTTTATTTTCCACTTTTGAGAACTGCCTGTGTACTTTATCCATTGTTATTATTTAAATTAGTCAAGATATTAACCCTTAGTCATGAACTAAAAATGCCCCCCCACCTTTTTATAAATTTTATGGTATCTTTTTTTTTTTGAAAGGATTTTCAATTTTTATGTAGTCAGATCTGTTGGTCTTTTCCTTTGTGTGTGTGTGTTTTAACTTCAATGATGTCTCGGTTTTGGTCATTCCCACACTCCTGCCTGCCCCCTCACCCTTGTGTGACTCTTGAGATGAGAGTTCAAATACAAGTAGTTTATTTTCAGGTACAAAGAACAAAGGGAAGCTAAGGAAGAAAAGATAGTCAATAAAAGATGTCTCATCTGGGCTCAGTGGCTCATGCCTATAATCCCAGTACTTTGGGAGGCTGAGGCAGGCAGGGATCGCTTGAGCTCAGGAGTTCGAGACCTGCCCAGGCAATATAGTGAGACTGTCTCAAAACAAAACAAAACAAAACAAAACAAAAGATGTCTTATTAAGCTAGCCCCCACAGGGAAAATTGCCTCTGTGGAAACTGGGAAATTGGGCAGAACACTTGCCTGAGAATGATCCCACCCAAATTATCAGTTATTCGTTGAAGTCTGCTCTTGGGGGGAGTGTTCCAGTTATTTATTGCTACATAACGAAATAATCTAAACAACAACCACCGTTTATTATTATTATAATCTTTCATAGATACAGAGTTTGGGGCTGGTTCCTACTGAAGCTTTCTAATGCAGTTACAGGGGCTAGGACTGGAGTCATCTGAAGGCTTTCTCCCTCACATGTCTAGTCTTCCACCTGGGCTGGGAAGGCTCACATAGCTGAGGGCTGGAACACCTCGGGTTTCTTGGCTAATTCTCATTCTTGATGTGGTCTCTCCACATGGTCTCTGCAGTACTAGGCTGCTTATGTGATGTTTAGAGTTTCCAAGGCACATAGAAAGGGAGAGACAGACAGCTGCAGGATGAGTTGGGGAGCAGAAGGGACCATAGCTCTTTTTTTTAAAAAAAGGAGCCAGTTGTGAAGTCACACTTATATCACTTTAGACCTAAATATCACCAGCCCATATTCAGAGGGAGGGGAATTAGACTCTACCTCTTTGAGCAGTTTCAAACAATCTGTGGACAGTGTTGTAAAACTGCCACAGGGAGTTCATTTACCTGTCCTCCTGCCTATTGCTACGGGCAGAGCAGCTTTAAGCACAGAGGTGCAGATAGATAGGGGTAGCTAGAACTTGACCATAGCATACCAGAATCCTAAGGGATGTGTTGGTGACGCACTGACAGCTTCTGCTGTAGTTTTTGTCAGTGAGCTCAGGAGTTCAAGTGGCTTCTCTCATTTCCAAAACTATAAAACTGTTCACTATTTAAAATTCTTAGTTCCTATTTAAAATTATTAGTTTAAATTTTGTTTTTTAATGTCTGGGAGTAAGAATCAAGCACTTATTTTTATGGTTAGCCAGTTGCACCAAAATAATTTAAAAATAATCTGCCCAGTGGTTCTCAAACTCTTTGGTTTCAGGACCCCATTACACTCTTAAAATTTATTTCAGACCCCAGCAGCTTTTGATTATATGGTTAACAGTTAAGGATTTTTACCATATTCAAAATTAAAACAGAATTATGTAGAACATCTATGATTGATTTTAAAATAACAAAAATATTAATATAAATAACATTTTAAATGAAAACTGTTTTTCAAAATTAAACAGCCTAGTCTGGGCGCAGTGGCTCATGCCTGTAATCCCACCACTTTGGGAGGCCAAGGCAGGCGATCACGAGGTCAGGAGATCGAGACCATCCTGGCTAACACGGTGACACCCTGTCTCTACTAAAAATGCAAAAATTAGCCGGGTGTGGTGGTGCATGCCTATAGTCCCAGCTACTCAGGAGGCTGAGGCAGGAGAATCGCTTGAACCCGGGAGGCGGAGGTTGCAGTGAGCCGAGATCACACCACTGCACTCCAGCCTGGGCAGAGTGAGACTCTATCTCAAAAAACAAACAAACAAAAATTAACTAGAAGAGTGGTACTAGTTCACGTATTTGCAAATAACTTTAATGTGTGACTTATTAGCAGACAGGTAGATTTTCATATCTGCTTCTGCATTCAGTCTGTGGCCCTCTCACACCTGGTGTAGATTCAGGAAAATCTCACAGTACAAATGTGAGAAAATGGGAGTACAAATGGTAAGTCATGTTTTAGATTTATGAAAATAGTTTTGACTTCATGGGGCTTCCTTGAAAGGGTCTTGGGAGAACTGCCTAATTTTTCCCTGATGGTGTAAATGCTACCTTCAGCTGAAGGCATTTTTATCCTCCAAAGTCACATGAGCTCTGTACTGAGGGAAGGTACAGGGAGCTGGACCTAGGATGAGAAACCCATAGTCCTGGGAGGGTGCAGGTGGAGGCTGAAGCAGCAGCAAAATTGTCAGAATTAGGCAGTCGTGCGGTGGCTCACGCCTGTAATCCCAGCACTTTGGGGAGGGCTGAGGTGGGCAGATCATGAGGTCAGGAGTTCGAGACCCGCCTGACCAACATGGTGACACCCCATCTCTACTAAAAATACAAAAATTAGCCAAGCATGGTGGCGTGCGCCTGTAATCCCAGCTTCTCGGGAAGCTGAGGCAGGAGAATCGTTTGAACCTGGGAGGCGGAGGTTGCAGTGAGCTGACATGGCGCCACTGCACTCCAGCCTGGGCAACAGAGCGAGACTCTGTCTCAAAAAAAAAAGAGGCAGGAGAGTTTCAGGCTGATTGACCAGTGCAGGGAGGTGTTCTGATTCCTTCCTAAATAGGGTAACCATATAATATGCAAGTTAGAACACTTTTGAAAGCAA
Source organism: Chlorocebus sabaeus (assembly GCF_047675955.1). Taxonomy (NCBI): domain Eukaryota; kingdom Metazoa; phylum Chordata; class Mammalia; order Primates; family Cercopithecidae; genus Chlorocebus; species Chlorocebus sabaeus. The sequence continues at coordinate 69,258,326 of NC_132918.1, forward strand.
AAGTGGGCAATAAAAAACTGAAAATGATTATTACCAGATAAAGACTTATCCTGACAGGCCAGAAGGGAAAGTGCAGTTCCTTAGCTCACTGTACTAATAACTCCTCATCCAGCCATCCCTAGTTAAGACTGACCCCCTAATGTCCACATTGTTTTAGGTCTGCTCTTCTTTTGTCATCCCTACCGGAGTATCTTAACCCTTTACTTACAGGTTACTTGGAAGTAGTTTTCTTTTAAAACTAGTGTCCTTACTCTATGTGCATCTAATTTTTTTTCAATATTGGAATGTAAATTTCCAGATGTGCTAGACTGTCACTAGAGCAGCAACATGTACAGTAAAACCTATGACTGAATACCTGACTGGGCGAGATTGAGCTTTTGTGATGTTTTACTTATTTTACCTCATTTGGAAACACTGTTGTGTAATCCCAAACAGTAGTACATATTTGATCATCTAATTAAATATTGGTGACTGTCAGTGTGCCAAGCCCTGTAGTGTGTGGGAAATTACTACTCTCTAGAGACTTAAATTCTGATGTACAAAAGATTGTATCCAAATGACTGTAGCATTCTGTGTAAATAACCAGACAAATCTGTTCTGTTCCTGGTTTGGAACAGATTTTAAAAATGAACTCTATAGCTTCCATAGGCCACAAATCATCCTTGTGCGCCACAAAAAGTTACGTCAAAACTTCCTTTGAAAGTTTACCTACTTTATGCTGGAGGAAGACAGTAGGCACCATTTCCTCAGTGTTGGTGTGATAAGATTTTTGGAGGGCTTTGTTAGAACTAGGCCATTAAATGGCCACACTGTTTCAGATCTTAAGTGTCTGGGATAGTCTCCTTCTCATAGTTAGGAAGATACACCCCCTATTTAGCCCCACCGTGCCCCAGTATAACTTCCTAGATATAGTGGATACCACTAATGTGAATTCTTTTTTTTTTTTTTTTTTTTTTTTTTGAGATGGAGTCTCACTCTGTCGCCCAGGCCGGAGTGCAGTGGTATGATCTCATCTCACTGCAACCTCCGCCTCCTGGGTTCAAGCGATTCTCCTGCCTCAGCCTTCCGAGTAGCTGGGATTACAGGCGCCCGCCACCACGCCCGGCTAATTTTTGTATTTTTAGTAGAGATGGGGTTTCACTATGTTGGCCAGGATGGTCTCGACCTCTTGACCTCGTGATCTGCCCGCCTTGGCCTCCCAAAGTGCTGGGATTACAGGCGTGAGCCACTGTGCCCAGCCAAATTTGTGTATTCTTGTGTGTGGGTACTAGTTTTTTTCTGGGGAGCCCTTTAGGTTGGCTCTAGGTCTGCAAGTTCTTTCCAAGGGCTAGTTACCTGAATGGTACACTCCTCATAGTACCAGAGCCTCTTCCTTTCCTCTTCCCCTCACCTTATGTGAGGAGGCCTTCTAACTTCATTGTTGGGACTATGGCAGTGGTTGTCCTGCTTTTTAATAGCACTTACAAAATCGTGTCACTACTCTGTTACCCTTAGTAAGGTTTTCTCATTTTTCAAGTTCCTTCTGCCACTCACTTCTGGGTTACAAATGGTTAGTTTTATGAAGGGATGCTGAGGGTAAGCTTGTACCAGGTAGATCTCATGGAGAAGGCAGCTTTCACCCAGTATCTCTGGTAGAATCCTACCTTCATAGCGTATCTTCTTCTGTATGAATTTCTTAGCAATAGAAGATTAAATCGGGAATGGATTTTTAGTAGTGTGTTTGTCATAGGGAATATAGACGTAATTGGATGTTTTTTCATATAAGCATTTTGTAAATTCAGTTTTGGGTTTTTGGTTTTTGTTTTTTGTCTTAATAGAGCTAGGCATTACCAGGGTTGATGCATATTTGTTACTGCAAAGAGTTGTAGACAAGAAATAATATCAATGGTCATTTACATCTAGAAAATCAGAACTGTGGCTCACTACTGTAATGTCAGTGCTTTCAGAGGCCAAGCAGAAGCATTGCTTGAGCCCAGGAGTGCAAGACCAGTCTGGGTAACCTAGCAAGACCCTGTCTCTACAAAAAATTTAAAAATTAGCCAGGTTTGGTGATGCACGCCTGTAGTCCCAGCAACTCAGGAGGCTGAGATGGAAGGATCACTTGAGCCAGCTGTGATTGAGCCACTGCACTCCAGCTTGGGCAACAGCTGAAAAAAAAAAAAAGGAAACAGTTGGTATTCGTTGCTCTTAATAATCCTCTATATCTGGCTTCTCAAACTTTAATGTGCATAAGAATCATGTGTTAACATGCACATCGATTGGGTCTGAGGTAGAGTCTGATGTCTGCATTTCTAACAAACTCCCCGGGCATGGATGCCGATGTTGCTTGTCCAGAGGCAGCACTCTGAGTATCAGTCTATAGAACATTCAGGGTATATGCAAATCTAACTTTTAGTAATAATAACAACCATGTATATTGATCTTTTTTTTGGCGTACCAGGCACAAGAAAAATAAAATAAGTCTGGGCATTGGAGTCTAACAACTGGGATTCAGATTGATCTCTTCCCTTTACCAGCTTAACCTTGAGCAAATTTTCTCTAAGGCAGGGTTGCTCAACCTTGGCACTATTGACATTTTAGGCTGAGATCATTCTTTGTGGGGGCTGTCTGGTGCATTGTAGGATGTTTAGCAGCATCCCTAGTCTCTACCCACCAGATGCCATTAGCACCCTCCCTCCCATTTGTGACATTCAGAATGACTGCAGGCATTGCCAAATGTCAGGGGGTAGGGTAGGAGGCAAAATTACTTCCAGTCGAGAACCACTGCTCTAAGGCTGCTGTTGAAATATGGGTGTTTGGAGGGGTTTGTGATATGAATGATGTACTTTATATAAGTGACATAGAAGCTTATCATGAAGCTTCCACAGACAAAAGGAGAATAGGCGTGCAGTAGCTAATAAGCAGTCTGTGCCACATCTGGTTTTCTGAGGAGGATGATAAAGCTTACTCCAAGTGCCAGTTCTTTATTTTTACGAAACATTAGTCATTGTACTATGAGATAATATCAGGAGTTACTTGAGATTTTTAAATAGGTAGAACTGAGTTTCTAATTCAGTTGATCCGAAGCCTCTGCCCTTTTTTGAAATATGCTGGCACTGTTGCTACCCTGCGCCTGCCCCTTTCTTCATTCTTACTTCCTGCTGCTGTCCGCATGTCTCTTTTTTCCCCCCTACTCTTTAAAGTTTTATCTCACTGACTTCAGGTCAAATGTCACAACTGTGTTCTGGTCAATTTCCTATCCTTGCTTGGCTTCCCCAAATGCTAGTACCAAAAGATTTGTGGGATAGGGAGAAGAGACCACTTTAAGAAGCACTGCATTTACTCATCTTCCACAAGGCAACAGAGTTGGGCATCTGATTATTCAACAAAGCAAGGCTTCAGTAGCACGCAGGAGGGCAGACAGGCAAAGCAGGCTGTAGACACTCTGCATTTGTCAAAATCAGACCAGAGAAAACCTACCCCCCACAGATTAAGAGGTAGCGATAGTCACCATTTCTTTACTGTTGCCACAACATTTTTCTTCTTTTAATTATTACCATGTAGTTGTCTCAAGTCCTTCCTTTAGTCCAGGGTTCCCCAGCGCCTGGGCCACAGACACCGTACTGGTCCCTGGCCCATTAGGAACCATGCGCATAACAGATGAGCAGTGGGTGGGCAGGCCAGCCAGCTGATCAAAGCTCCATCTGTATTTACAGCCACTGCCCATTGCTTACATTACAGCCTGAGCTCCGCCTCCTGTCAGATCGGATCAGCAGCGGCATTAGATTCTCATAGGAGCGCAAACCCTATTGTGAACTGCTCATGTGAGGGATCTAGGCTGCGTGCTCCTTATGAGAATCTAATGCCTGATGATCTGTCACTGTCTCCCATCACCCCCACATGGGACTGTCTAGTTGCAGGAAAACAAGCTCAGGGGCTCTCCACTGATTCTACATTATGTGGTGAGTTGTATAATTATTTCATTCTATATCACAATGTAATAGCAACAGAAATAGAGTGCACAATAAATGCAATGCACTTGAATCATCCCAAACCGTCCCAGCCCCCATCCCCCATCTGTGGAAAAATTGTCTTCCACAAAAGCAGCCCCTGGTGCCAAAAAAAGTTGTGGACTGCTGCTTTCGTCCGTCTCCTGTGATTGCACAGGTCGGCTGCAGATGCCAAGGCCTTGATGAGCTCAGTTCACTCCTTGCCAACAATGAATCAATTCCTGAGAGAATGAGTTCCTGAAGTCTTGGTGTTAGCAACTGTAAGGACAGGGACTGCTTGATTTTCTACATCTTCGTTATTTTATGAAGTTTTAGTTTCTTCCATCCTTCCACATCTGCAGAGTCCACAACAAATACGATGCCATCTGTGCATCTGGCATAGAACTCCCACAGTGGCCTTCGTTTCTCCTGAACACCTACATCCCAGAAGTGAAAAGGGACTGTTTTAGAATTTCCCAAGGTTACCTTAATTTTCTCAGTGCTAAATCGTTTGGTAGGTACAGTATTTACAAATTCATCAACTGCCGCCTGTATAAGACAGTTGTCTTTCTAGCACAGTCCAAACCCAGAATAACAGTGTGGAAGGACTGAAATGAAGGCCGACTGGACAGGATAGAAGTCTGGTCTGATAGTCCTTTTCCCAATTTCCCACTGCAAATAAGTGTCCCAAATTGAAATGCTTTCTTCTTGCTTTAGAACTTCTCTTCATAGGTAATCCAGCTATAAGACTAATCATCCTTCCGTTCTCTTTACTCAGCGTCTCTCCTAGCATCTGGGGAGGTGCGCTGATACCTGTCTGTGGGCACCAGGGAGGCCTGGGCAGCAGCAGAGGACAGGGCACCAGGTGGGCACTGTGTGCCTGGCTGCTCTAACAGTGCTCGCCCAGCAGCCCACAATTCTGTTTCTAGCATGCTTATCTTCCTATCTTCCCAGCTTCTCATCCTCTCACTTCTTTCTAGGGTATGACTGCAGATAACTAAGTCTTCTGAAATTATGCCTAGAATAATATCCGAATTATGGTTTATGTGTTTGTAGGCAAGGGTCCTCTCTCCCAATAAGAAATGTAAAAATTCATTTGATAGAAAGATACCTTTAAAAAATTGATTCTGGCCAGGCACAGTGGCTCACGCCTGTGAATCTCAGCACTTTGGGAGGCCCAGGTGGGAGGATCACTTGAGCCCAAGAATTTGAGAACAGCCTGTGCAACCTGGTGAGAGCCTGTCTCTACAAAAAATTTACAAATTAGGCTGGGTGCGGTGGCTCACACCTGTAATCCCAGCACTTTGGGACACTGAGGCGGGCAGATCACCTGAGGTCAGGATTTCGAGACCAGCCTGGCCAACATGGTGAAACCCCATCTCTACTAAAAATACAAAAATTAGCCGGGTGTGGTGGCGGATGCTTGTAATCCCAGCTACTCAGGAGGCTGAGGCAGGAGAATTGCTTGAACCTGGGAGGCAGAGGTTGCAGTGAGCCAAGATGGCACCACTGCACTCCAGCCTGAGTGACACGAGTGAAACTCAGCGTCTCTCCTAGCATCTGGGGAGGTGCGCTGATACCTGTCTGTGGGCACCAGGGAGGCCTGGGCAGCGGCGGAGGACAGGGCACCAGGTGGGCGCCCTATTATTATTATCTTAAAATTATTATTATCTTAAAAATAATAATAATAAATAAAATTTTTTAAAAATTAGCTGGGCATGGTGGCATGTGCCTTTAGTCCCAGCTACCAGGGAGGCTGAGGTGGGAGGATCACTTGAGCCCAGGAAGTCAAGGCTACTGTGAGCCGAGATCACACACAGTGCTCCAGCCTGGGTGACACAGTGAGACTGTGACTCAAAAAATATTCTAAATTTCACTTTGCTTCAGGATGTTCTTTAAAAGAAATCAGTAATGTCATTTGACAATTGAAACGCAGATTTGGTTTCTGACCATTGAAATGGAAGAGCAGCAGAGTAGTCTGTAGTAAGTCTGTGCTGAGAATGGGAATGGGGAAAGACTCACAAAAACATGATTTTAAAACAAAAAGGAAACATAAATGTTACTTCGTGGAGTTATCCTGGAAGATTTTAAGTCAATCCAGGGAACACAACAGATTCTAGTAAGACTGTGCTAATGACAGGCTTTGACAGTTGGTTTAATACCTCCAATGATTTGTAGTATATTTTATACTGTGCAAATACTGTTTAAGACTGTATATGTGTAAAGCAAAAGTTACTAGCAGTTGATAGTTTTTTACTTTGTATACTTATCAATATAATATTGAGGCATAAGCTGTGTAGCCACGCTGTCCAGTGGTCATTAGAAAATGTCTCCAGGATTGTAGGAAAAGCTGTCAGAAGTGAGTCCTTGTTAATTGTGTTTATTCAATGGAGAGTTTCCTATCAGTTAACAGACACAGCTTCCTGTATGACAGAAGCGTTGTGGCTCATGGCCATCCCTGCTCCTAATGTTTGCATACCTGTATGAAGTCAGAGGCCTTTATAGAAAGAAGAAAATATGGTGTTAAAGTAGAAATGACTCATTTTTCTTAAAATCTGTATCAGAGTAATATTTATTTTGATTAGAAGAAAAAACTATATTTTTTCTTTTTGCCTTGTATGTATTCTACTTACATTTTGAAAAGTGTTTTTAGTTACAAATAAACCTTAAACCTCTGTGTAGGAACATGTGAAAAGTATAGGCATAGTCTCTTCACTTTCTCAGTTACATCCTCTCATGCAAAGGTTCTGATCACAGTTAAATTTCAATGTCTTCAAACAGGGATAAGCGGGTTTTTTAAAGGAGGCAAAGTCTTATAGTTATTTCTATAACCCCAGTGATAGTTTGGTTGGCTGGTTTTAAAAAATCTTATTACACAAAACTGAGATGACCCAGTTTCGAGAATCTCAATTAAAATAAGTGCCCAGGTGAAGACAGACGGGTAGACTTCATGCAAAATTACAAAATGTGCTTTTCTGCTCCTATCTTTAATATCTTTTCAACCCCTCTTTTCCCAATTCAGGATTTTCCCTACTCTCTAATCATTTGGATTAATAATTTAAATTATATACCATTCTAAGGTACACTTGAACCAGTGTTTAAAATGAAACTTGTATTTCTTGTTGTGGAACCAAAAGTATCTTCTGGAGGAGACAGGAGATTAGTAAAGGGCATACTTAGGTGACCTGAGGGCAAACCTGCTCAGTCATTTTATTGAGAAATAGGTGAGATGCTTGAACAGCCTCAAGTAAAGCTTCTCTTATTCCCTGTTCTCCTGACACTGGCCTTCTGAGAGTTGTTAACATTGTCCTCCACCCCTGGGGATGGGACTGCCTGCCCACTTTGTAGGCCAGCAGATCCTGACTTTCCCAATGAGAACTTAGTAAAAAAATAAAATTGTAGGCCCTCATATCAGAATTTTTCTGTTTTATTCTCTGATAAAGAAAGTACACATGACAAAAAGCTACCTGAATTCATCCAATAGCAGCTTTAAGTGACTATCTAAAGCTTGATATTCAGGGCCGAGCATGGTGGCTCACACCTGTAATCCCAGCACTTGTGGGAGGCTGAGGCGGGTGGGATCACAAGGTCAGGAGTTTGAGACCAGTCTAGCCAATATGGTGAAACTCCAGCTCTACTGAAATTACAGAAATTAACTGGGCACGGTGGCACACGCCTGTAGTCCCAGCTGCTTGGGAGCCTGAGGCAGGAGAATCGCTTGAACCCGCGAGGCGGAGGTTGCAGTGAGCCAAGATCACACCACTGTACTCCAACCTGGGTGACACAGCAAGACTCCATCTCAAAAAAAAAAAAGTTTGATATTCAGTAACAATGCTTGGTCTTTTCCAGTGGATTCTCAGACCATTCACAGTAATTCCTGAGGGCCCACAGGTTAGGGATCCCTCACTATTGAGTTTTCTTCAGGGTCAACTACATTTGATATTATTTCACTTAGCATTTAATTACTTTTCATATTGCACCTTTATTCTCCAGTTTTGAAGTTTAACACAAGTGTAATACGATTTTTGTCGTTATGTAATTGTTGTGTAGTTGATTCCTTAACTTTTCTCTGTTTTCTCTACTTTTTTCTGAACTTTCAAAAAAAAATTAACACCTAAACTGCAAGCAGATGAGAGAGAGATAACAATATTAATTGGATTTCTGGTCATATCACAGGTGATAAGCCGGCACAGGTGACAGACTGTGAAATGTTACAGCTTATGCTCCTGACTGGTTGTCCACTTGTAACCTGTAGCAGCAGCTCCCAAATGCAGACTCCTTGCTTCGAGGCCGTGCTTGTGGGTGGGGCACTGAAATATATAGATTCTTCGGTCCCCTCTAGATATTCTAGACTCACTGGGCCTGGGGTGGGGTCTAGAAACCTTGAAAGTTCCATCGGTTATTTTGATGCACAGTGAAATTTGGGAACCACCAACTTTCTGTACAACCCGTATGTCCGCATGTAGTTACATATTGATAAACCTTTATCTTTTTTGTACACTAAAGGACCAGCAGCATTGGGCCCATGCCAGCATGTCACCTCTAGGGTTAGACTGCCCTCATGTTCGTTTTTTTCTAGGTTGGTTTCTTAGCACTACCAAGTTGAACATGAATGGTGTGACTCCTGAGCTCTAGTGTCTTTTTAGGAGGCAGCTTGGAATATTATCAGTACTGGATTTTAGAGAGCCTGGCTCCTCTGAATGAACTCTTGGTCTTGGTTCCTCATCTGTAAAAAGATTTTAGAGTAGCCTTTTGCCTGTAAGTGTTTACCATAAACTAAATAAAAGAGCATTCCTCTTTATTTGCAACCCCTGTATTAGTGTTATTTCCATACATAGTCCACTTTTCATTAACTGCACTCCAGGTGTCATAGCTGTATCAGCCAGCGTCTCTAGACTTTCTTCCTTCAGTTTGCTATAACAAAGTACCATAAATTGGATGGCTTATAAACAACAGAAGTTTATGTCTCACAGTTCTGGAGGCTAGAAATATGAGATCAAGGTACTGGCAGCTTCACGTCTGGTGAGGATGCATTTCTTGGCTTCCAGACAACTGTCTTCTTGCTGTATCCTCACATGGTAGAGAAGAGAGCTTTTGAGGTTCTCTTTAAGGACACTAATCCTTTTCCTGAGGATTTCTACCCCCTAACCCAATACCTTCAAAGACTCCACCTCCTAATACCATCACACTGAGGGTTAGGATTTCAACATAAAAGTTTTGAGGGGATGCAAACATGTAGGCAGGTAGGCAAACTTATGATGACCAAGAACCGGTTCTAACCTCAGGAAATGAAGCAGTAACGGTAATATCATTTCACTGGAGAAGTTACTGCCTGTTTCTAGAGGGAGAGGGCTGATTAAGAGCTCTCCCTACATTCCACCTTGGGAAAATTGCCATCAGATATCATGTAGAAGTATGAAGTCATCTTTTTTAAACACAAAGTATGACTTCATGATGTAGACAATGTTAAAAAACCTCTGGCCAGGCGCGGTGGCTCATGCCTGTAATCCCAGCACTTTGGGAGGCTGACGCCGATGGATCACCTGAGATAGGGAGTTCAAGACCAGCCTGACAAACATGGTGAAACCCTGTGTCTACCAAAACACAAAATTAGCCAGGCATAATGGCGCATGCCTGTAATCCCAGTTACTCAGGAGGCTGAGGCAGGAGAATCGCTTGAACCCAGGAGGCGGAGGTTGCAGTGAGCCGAGATCGTGCCATTGCACTCTAGCCTGGGCAACAAGAGCAAAACTCCGCCTTTTAAAAAAAAAAAAAAGAAAATCTCTCTCTGTATCTAATCTAAAACAAATTTTTTGGTGGCTTACACTTATAATCCCAGCACTCTGGGAGGCTGAGGTAGGAGGATTGCTTGAGCCTAGGAGTTCAAGACCAGCCTGGGCAACATAGTGAGACCTCAGTCTATACAAATGAAACAGAAAACATTAGCCGGGTGTGGTGCTGTATGCCTGTAGTCCCAGCTACTCAGGTGGCTCAGGTGGGAGGATCACTGGAGCCTAGAAGTCAAGGCTACAGTGACCCGAGATCATGCCACTCACTGCATTCCAGCCTGGGTAGTGGATCAAGACTGTTTCAAAAATAAAAAGTAAAGCAAGTTTTTAATAGTTTTTGGTAATACCCATCACAAAGAGATATTAAAGGATTAATAATGGTGATCTCACTGCTGTTTAATGAGAGAATACCCGTGGGTGTGTGTTGCTCTATAGTTTCCTTCTTTCTCTCACTTAATTCTGAAAACATTCCTGTGAGGTAGACAGTGTCCGAGCTCTTTCTGCCTCTTGGCCAGTCTGGGCCCTGTTCTTCCCATTACCTGCTATTCGGTTGCCCATACTTTCTCCCACCTTTTTTGCCATGTCATGTTTTCTTCCTCAGCTTGTATTCTCCTCTGCTTTTCCTTTGTAATAGCTCATTCCCCTAACCTGTTGCATCTCTCACACCAAATTTCAGACCAAGAGAAAAACGTGATGGGTTTGGGGCAAGTACAGGCCCATGGGTAGGCTTTTTATTCCCTCCCTCTTCATCTCTTCTCTTAAATGGAGGCATCAAACTTCGTAACCAGTTAGCAGAGGGCATCTTGAAGGAGTTTGTCTTGTTCAGTATCAAAACTCCTGACATTTAACCCTCTGCCTAGTACATGGGCATTCAGTAAATGAGTGAATAAATCCAATTCACATCGTATATTTAGTTAAAAGAGTAGTTTTGCTGGGCGCGGTGGCACTCCAGAAGCCAACACAATGCTTTAGAATGGTGGCCAAATTATGGTGTACCCATGTAACAGTGATTTATAGTAACAGCTAACAGGGTTGGAGGAATGTCTTTAAGTATTAATATTTAGAGAACCCAATTATAGAATACATATTGAAATGAAAATTGAATAACCTGTAACTGGATACTTACCATTCTTCTCCCTCTCCCACCTAACATGGTTTATAATGTAAAAAGTATGGCCATCTATTAGATTCTTTTTAAGGTGAGATTATGGAGAAACAAGAGCAAGGAAGAACCAGTTAGTGGGTCAGAAAATGAAAGTTCTGTGCTTAAAATGGTCATAAATGATGTAGCTCTGAGCAGAAACTGCTGTCATTTGTCACTAATTTAGCTTCTAGGTGCTGAGATGTGTTTCTCATTTAAGTATTATTTACACTTTCCTGCGTGTCAAGGAGAGGTTTGAGAATTGAGGCAAGTTTCCTGCTTCTTCGTAGCTAGGTAGGCTTAGAATGGTTTTAACATTCTTTTATCATCCACTTTACTTACTTGACCAATGGCTATGGGTTTGTGGCAGTTCTGCATCCATTTCTATACTTGCTTTGTAAAGAGAATCCACACAGTAAACAAAAGAGAGGAGAGAGGTAATCTTTCCATCTTTTTTAGTACACTGTAAAAACGGGGATAGTGCCACCATCTGCTTATGTGTTCATGTGTTATTCACAGTGCTGGTCCCAAAGGTGATAACATCTATGAATGGAGATCAACCATTCTAGGGCCTCCAGGATCCGTGTATGAGGGTGGTGTATTCTTTCTCGATATCACTTTTACACCAGAATATCCCTTCAAGCCTCCAAAGGTAAGAAATCTCCCTGTATGCTCAAATTTACTAATTCCCACAAGAGAGCAACTGTTGAGGTTTTTCTAAATTTAATTTTTAATCACAAAACCTAGATTTATCTTATGTCCTAATAGAGCGGAGTATTTTAACATATACAAAACACTTCTTTAGGTTGATTTTGCCTTATCTGGCAGAGACCATTCTAGGAGTAAGTGCTTTGTTTTGATGGTGCCTAAAATTGTGCTATTTATATATTGTCATCAACCTAGAATTAATCCCCCATTTTCCAGCCCATAGAGAAGGGTTTTAAACAGTTAAAAATGGTGTCAAGCCAGGTGCAGTGGTGTGCACCTGTAGTCCGGCTACTTGGGAGGACTGTTTGAGCTCAAGAGTTTGAGTCCAGTCTGGGCAACAAAGCGAGACCCCAAAAAAAGGAGGCAGGACAGGTCAGGGGGTCAAACTACTAGAGAATCATAAACAGCTAGAGAATCAGAATCTCTTACCAAAGTTTTGGATTCTGTTCTGCTCCCTGTCATGTTTTGGTCTTGCTCAATTCCTTACCTCCAGGCCTCAGTTTTCTTTCTAGGACAGGTGGGGATTGCCTCAGTCACCCATCTCTTGTACTCAATCTATGAATCTCATTCAGTCAGAAATAAAACGCAGTCTTTGGGGATTAGGTAGACTGCCAGATAAAAGTACAGTTGCAGCAACAAGAAGTAATCGAAAGTCACTTTTTAAAAAAACTGGTAAAATTACAGGTAATTTTTACTTTGTGTTTTGGTATATTTCACAAATAAAAATGAAGAGACCCAAATAACACCTGCTCCTGTGGCTTGTGTTCTGCTGTGGTCCTTGCCCATTCCTGGCTCTGCATCCGTGGACACTCGATTACAAAGATAGTAAATTCTGTGATTTAGGTAGACAGGATGTCTGTGGGACCTGATGTAAAGGTCAGAAAAAAGCAGAAGTAGACTTCTCTTCAAATTTTGTTCAGCTTTTTGGGTGTAGTCATTGTTTGCTAAGTATGTTGTTTAATTATCTTTAGGTACCTATTATGTTGCACTTCAGTTTTTAAGAGATATTTATGAATCTCAGTATTTTAAAGCTTACTTTGAGGCAGTGTAGTACTACCAGCTAGCACAAGAGGTCAGCAAACAATTAGCTATTCAGACTTGGAAATGTTAATATTTAGAAGATTTAAAATTGCTAAAGATAAAATTAGGAAGTACTGAACTTACCATCAGTGGACGTAACATTTTAAATGAAATTGACACAGTCCCTGAGATGGTCAGTGAACACTTTCTAATCAAATTTATTAAACAAGTCTATCTTCTTGACAGCTTTAATTAAAACTGCTTTTATTCACCTTTTTAAAAACTATCTGGGAGGGTTTTTTTTTGTTTTTTGGGGTTTTTTTTCTAATTAGGGTCATTCGGTTGAGTATTTAGTAAAAAGTTTGTTTGCTGTTTAATTATTGTTTGACACTTCCTTGTTTTCCTTAGGTTACATTTCGGACAAGAATCTATCATTGTAATATTAACAGTCAAGGTGTTATTTGCTTGGACATATTGAAAGATAATTGGAGTCCAGCACTAACCATTTCTAAAGTCCTCCTTTCTATCTGCTCACTTCTTACAGACTGTAATCCTGGTAAGGTTAATCATTCTTTACCTTGTTTTATTCTTCCTCACCTGAAAAGTACTTGTTTCCAAAAGCTTTCAAAGGACAAAACTAATTTTTCTGCAAAACTTTATGAATATAAAAACTAATCTGCCTTTGCAAAGAAAGTTTTAATCGAGAAATTCAGTCTACTAGTTGAGACATACAACTTCATTAATCAGTATATTCTAGCAACAAGGTGTTTTAAACTGAAGACTAAGTTTGCCTTGGGCTTTTACAGTTCGTTATTCTTCCTCCTCTATTTTTTTTTTCCTGTTGCTTAATTTCCCATATAGTTCTTATAAAACAAATCACACACTTCTAAATGTCAAGTCAGCTGCCTGGCAAGCCTCACCTTGCCTGTGGGGTTCAGTGGGCACGTGCCCCATAGCTGGTCACTGAGATGGCACTCAATTTTGAAAATGGTATTTGTTAAATACTTAGTGACTATTGAATTGTGACTTTTTTGGGACTTCATTTCATTTAAGAAGTATTTTTCTGTAGTCCCAGCTACTAGGGTGGCTGAGGTGGCAGGATTGTTTGAACCCAGAAGGTCAAGGCTACAGTGAGCCATGAGCATGCCACTGCACAGAACTCCAGCCTGGGTGGCAAAGCGAGACCCTGTCTCAAAAAAATAATTATTATTTTTATATATATATATATAAATATGTGTGTGTGTGTGTGTGTGTGTGTGTCAATACTTAATTGGAGGTCTAGGTTTTGCCTGGCAACCTGGCTCTTTAACCAGTGTAAAGGTAAATAGTGTTGCATTGCAACAGCCCCGAAGACTTCACAGTATTCACAATGCTGTAACTGGTGACATTGAGGTAAGGGTCACATGAACACAATTGGATGTTCATTGTAGTCTGGACCCTTGACCGTTCCAGTCTCTATTGAACTCAGCCTAACACGTAAGAGTAAAGAAACTCCAATTGGGTGTTGTTTATTGGGAGAAAAATGGAATGAACTAAGATACAGACAGACCAGTACACTAAAGCCTGAGCATTCCCTCTTCCTCCCACGTTACGATTTTTAAATTTTTGATGGAAAAATATCCGGCATGGTGGAGTGGTGTTTGGAAGATGGGTTTGATCACACATACTTGGTTGTACATGTCTGCCCAAGCTGTCACTAATGTATTTGCTAAAGTGTAAAATGTTCTTTTCCTTTCTCCAAAGTAATCTCCATTCTTTTCTTCCAGCCGACCCCTTGGTGGGAAGTATTGCCACTCAGTATATGACCAACAGAGCAGAACATGACAGAATGGCCAGACAGTGGACCAAGAGATACGCTACATAAACTGGGTTTTCACAATTCTTACATTATTTGTCACAGAAGAGAGCTGCTTATGATTCTGAAGGGGTTAGGGAGGGTGGGAGTTGGTAAAGAGTAGGGTATTTCTATAACAGATATTATTCAGTCTTATTTCCTAAGATTTTGTTGTAACTTAAGGTATCTTGCTACAGTAGACAGAATTGGTAATAGCAACTTTTAAAATTGTCATTAGTTCTGCAATATTAGCTGAAATGTAGTACAGAAAAGAATGTACATTTAGACATTTGGGTTCAGTTGCTTGTAGTCTGTAAATTTAAAACAGCTTAATTTTGTACAGGTTACACATATGGCCATTTATGTAAAGTCCCTCTAAGACTACATACTTTTTGTTTAAAACAAAATTGGAATTTGTTTTCCCTTCTTGGAAGGGAACACTGATATTTAACAGAGTTTTGAGAGACTGTCATCTCATATATATAAAATGGACACGTGGCTGTAAAACACCATATAGGAGATGAGTAATGTGTTTTATTTTATATGCCAATCTACTTTGTTTAAAAAAGGTTTAAATCAGGACTTGTGAAAACCTGTAGTGAAATACCTTAAGCTGTTAACTGTAAGGCGTGGAATAGGAGTTGCTCAGTGGATTGGTTATATGTTGTGGACTACTTAAGTCTGCATTTGTTACTGTGCTAATAAACAATATTAAAAACCGCCTAATGCTGCTGTGTTCATTTACTTTTATTTTTGCCTTTTGGTTGCTGTTTGCAGATTCTTCTGAAATCGATAGGTATCTGCTTCTAAAACAAGCTAAAAATAATGCATATTTAGTAGGTATTATTTACCCATATTAGGATCTGTACTTTACACAGCTGTAGATGTTGAGGTATCCTAGATAAGGTTAAATAATCTACCCCATTTAGGCTTCAAAGACGAACCCTACTGCATTTTTTAAAGCGTTTTCTGACTTGCAGATGCTGTAGTAGCAAGTACAAGAGAGAGGGGTTCTGTCAGGGATAAACTGGTACACTGCCGTAGGGGGCATTTTGGCAGTACCTAAGTATACACAGGGCATGACCCAGCAGTGCTGTTGCGGTGTGTCTCTTTCAGAGAAACTTACATTCATTACAGAATTTAAAAAGAATTGGTAACTCTGTCTGTACTAATATAGACTAAGTTGCATTAGCAGGAAACAAAACAAACTGGAAGGTACTTATTTAAAAATCATTATGAAAGCATTTGTCCATCTACGTAACATGCATGGGGGGAAAAGCTAGATTAATATTCAATAACTGGAGGGAAAGGTAAGGGGTGAGTTAGTGTCTGAGTGGTAATTTTTTGACCAAAAAATGAATTTATGATGAGAAATTTTGAAGAATTCTACTATAGCAGCAATAGCTGATTTATAAGTATTGTCTTTTATATGTAGTAGTTCTTCACTTGAGCTCATGAAAAAAAGTATTCCATTTAAGATGTTACAAATTACTTGATGTTTTAATATGTTCTTTGCTGAATAGCTTATTTTACATTTCAATTAAAATAGTTATTTCACAGATGAAATCACTAGCTTACTTCCTTTTAAATTAATAAAGTTACAGTCAGCCACATCGCTCAAGTCTTGCCAAAATCTTTAGAGAAACAACACAAATTCAGACATCTAACTTAGACCATCTAGAGCCCAGTATTTTTCATACTTTTATTGTATATAACTAGTTTTCTAGAAAACTGTTCCAGAAGATACAGTCTTCCTTCCAGAAAATACAGCTTTACTGTCCTTAAGTGCCTAATCATTTTCAAGAGGAGCAAACAGTTTGCCCTCAAGTATCTGGTCTATCAACAGGGATCTGGCTGAAGAAAAAACGGCCTTAGAGTGTGATGAACCTACTTACACTACCTGGTACCTCAAATCATGCTAAACATTCTAATTTGACCCTAAATCATGGGTCTTAGTCTGTTTAGCAAAATCTCCACAAGATGAAATTTAGCTTACTACCCCCCAAACTATTGAATGTTTTGGGTCCAATTTAGACATAAAAAGTGTTGTTTTATAATCCTAGACATTAGATTAATAACCTTTTTAAAAACGAAGTCATGTTTGAGCTTAGAAGTTTGCATAATGTAACAATGATTTATGGTATCTTCTGAAACAGCTTGGGGATGGGGGGAAGTTACACATAGGTGCATTTGCATAACTGTCCAAACTTTATTTTACTGTTTTCACAAGTACAACATAAATAACAAAGGTGCTAATTTCAAAGACAGGTTTCAAACAATGAGAATAAGAATATATTATTTCATAACAGGCAATAATAACCTTAGCCCAAATACTTTTAACATCTAAAGTGCATTAAATGACTTCCTTGGGAATTTTCCTAAGGACCAAAGGTAGATACAAATGGCCTATTTTAAATAGTGATATTACTCCATGTTCACAGACACTTAAAGGCAGTCACTATTCAACATACAATTGTGAAATTACAGATTTTTAGTTCTCAGAACTAGAGTTCCCTTTGTTTTTCCTCCCAGGCAAAGGAAAGCTTGATTTGCTCTGGGGTTGAGAAAGTTTACTGGCTAATAAAGTGAATGGTTCAATCAGAGTTTTCCGATCTGTAACAGTCACCTCCCACAGTCTCACTTTCTCACTTTTTGCCCACTGCTGTGCCACTTCAGCGTCCACTTGTCTCTGCTCAGAAAGGTCGATTTTGTTTCCTAATACAACAATTGCTACCTGAAAGAAAACGGATTGAAAAGATCATACTAGTACTTTGCCAACATCAGTTCCTGGGCAAAACGGAGACACAGAGAAAACTGTTCCACTTAACAAACCTGCTTCATTAAACTCATTCTCAAGTGTGACTGGATATTAGGGTATCACCTTACTCCTTAATGCGTTTTTGTTAAAAATGCAGATGCTCGGCTGGGTGCAGTGACTCATGCCTGTATTCCCAGCATTTTGGGAGGCCGAGGCTCATGGATCTCTTGAGGTCAGGAGTTCGAGACCACCCTGACCAATAGGGTGAAACCCCATCTCTACTGAAAATAAGAAAATTAGCCGGGCATGGTGGCATGTGCCTGTAGTCCCCTCTACTTGGGAGGCTGACGCAGGAGAATCACTTGAACCTGGGAGGCAGAGGTTGCAGTAAGCCGAGATGGCACCACTGCACTCCAGCCTGGGCGACTGCACAAAACTCCCATCTCCAAAAAAAAAAAAGCAGATGCTCTGTAGTTTGCTAACTGTAAAAAGAAAAAAAAAAAAAAAATTTAGCTCAGGTATGAATGCAAGATAGACTTGGGCAATAGGCATCTAGGTATTACAGACTGGTTTCAATGAGTCTGCATTTCAGTTTGGCTATACTTGATATATGAGAGATTTGCAACATAGTACTTCAAAATAAGACAACTGAAGCTGTGGGAGTTCTGTATCCATGAGAACAGGAATTGTTATGTTCACATTATTCCCAATACTAAAAAGGTGACTGCTAAGGGTCTGTTAAATGTATGGGCCAAAAAAACAAGTATGTGCCAATAGGAACATTTTACACGAATGCTTACTATCCACCAGGCACTAAAGGTGACCAGAATACAGCAGTCAAAGCTTGGGGGGAGGAGAAGAGACCCCAAACCAGATTTTCAGATAGTACCCATAAAGATTACACAGGATGCTGTGATAGTAGAGGAGGGGCAGCAAGAACTGTCATAAGAAGGCCCCTCTGAGGAGCAGCAGTGAACTCATCAGACCTTGGAACCACTACCGTCTTCCTTCCTGTCTGTACGTTGAGCTTGAGCTCCCTGTGCTCCAGGTAGCTGGCAGGATGAAAGTGGGCCCAGAGCTCCGGTTTTCCAGGGGAATCGCATACTCTATCTCACCCTTCAAGCCCTCCTGTCATTCTTCATCACCCAGATTTTCATCTTTGTGTACATCCCCTACTGTGACTTCCATCTCCCTCTCCTCCCAACTGCAGAAACTCGTTCCCTTTACCCCTTAGAATTCAGCAAGACTCACCCCCACTGCATCCTCCACCTCTGCTTTGAATGTTCTCTTCACCTTCTTTCCTAGTGGCCTTGCAGTCCTGCTTCTCCTATCATTCCCCTCTTACCACTACCACGAGGTTCAGGTAAGATGTCCTCCTTGCCCCTCAATGCTACCTCCAATGGTGTCCTCTAAAACCCCTGCAGAAGGCTGATGCTATCAGTCTGTTGTACCTACTAACCCCGGGCTGGCCACCCAACTGCTCCTCATCACAGAGCTGGCTCATGGTCAACCCGCCCTCGCCGTTACTCTGGTCATAATTCTTAGTGATTTCACTAGCCATGCAGATGCTGCTTCCAGTAACCTGGTCTCTCATTCTTTGACTTCTCCAGTGGTCTCATCATCCTTACGT
Source organism: Chlorocebus sabaeus (assembly GCF_047675955.1). Taxonomy (NCBI): domain Eukaryota; kingdom Metazoa; phylum Chordata; class Mammalia; order Primates; family Cercopithecidae; genus Chlorocebus; species Chlorocebus sabaeus. Next base: position 69,277,174 of record NC_132918.1, read on the forward strand.
CAGCCATCCACCACTCCCGCAGTCATATCCTAGACCTTGTTCGTTTTTTTGTTTTAAAGAGACAGGGTCTCTCTCTCTCTCTCTCTGTCACAGATGGAGTGCAATGGCTTGATCATAGCTGGTTGCAGCCTTGGGCTTCTGGGCTCAAGCGATCCTGATCCTCCTCCTCAGCCTACCAAGCAGCTGTGACCACAGGCATGCGCCATCATGCCCAGCTATTTTTTTAATTTTTAGAGATAGGGTCTTACTTTGTTGCTGGAGCTGGTCTCAAACTCCTTGCTTCAAGCAATCCTCCTGCCTCAGCTCCACAAAGTGCTGGGATTACAGGCGTGAACCACCACCCCCAGCCTAGACCTTGACATTGTAACTGCTCTCTCTGATCTCAGCTCCAGGCATCCCACTCTGACTCCTGCCCTCCCCGTCGTGCCTAATGCCCCAGTGCAAGAATTCCAACCACCACAAGGACATACAACCTACTGGCTCTACTACCTTTATCACTGTCCTTCCACCCTACTCATGTCCTTAATTCCTCCCTACCCAGCTTAGATTATTTTTATTCACTCCCTCGCCCCCATTGTCCCACCATATTCACCTGGCAAAACCCCTCCCTTGTTAAATTTAACTGTTAACCAGACTGCCTACACCATTTAGCTGAATATGGCCGGAGAAAAACATACAACCCTGGTGGCCCAGATCACACCACAGACCTCAAACGAACTGGCGTTCTCCGGCAAATGTATTACATTTTCTCCATTTACTCTGTAATGAGACATCGCATACCTTGGTGCCCTTCTACAAGTTCCAGTATCTACTCTTCCCCACTTTCCTTTCACCGGATGACCATATTGTTTTACTCAGTAAGATACACAATTAGAAGAGAATTTCAGCCGGGCGTGGTGGCTCACGCCTGTAATCCCAGCACTTTGGGAGGCAGAGGCGGATGGATCATGAGGTCAGGAGATCGAGACCATCCTGGCTAACATGGTGAAACCCCATCTCTACTAAAAATACAAAAAAATTGGCCGGACGTGGTGGCGGGCGCCTGTAGTCCCAGCTACCCGGGAGGCTGAGGCTGGAGAACGGCGTGAACCCACAAGACGGAGCTTGCAGTGAGCTGAGATCGCGCCACTGCACTCCAGCCTGGGCCACAGAGTGAGACTCCATCTCAAAAAAAAAAAAAAAAAAGGAGTATTTCCACATCCTTCCGCCACCACATCTAACAACCTACCATCTTCCAAGCTCATTCGCTCTGCCCTAAAACCCATCCGCCTTTACCTGGACAAGGATGTCACTCCAGCACTTAGTCCCCTCACCATCAATTTTCTCCCATTAGCATACAAACACAATGTTATCTAAACAAAACAAATGGCCAGGCACAGTGGCTCATGCCTGTAATCCCAACACTTTGGGAGGCTGAGGTGGGTGGATCACCTGAGGTCAGTAGTTCAAGACCAGCCTGTCCAATATGGTGAAACCCCATTTCTACTAAAAATACAAAAATTAGCCAGCCGTGGTGGTGAAAACGCCTGTAATCCCAGCTACTCGGGAGGCTGAGACAGGAAAATCGCTTGAACCTGGGAGGCAGAGGTTGCGGTGGGCCAAGTTGATGCCACCGCACTCTAGCCTGGGCAACAGCGAGATTCCATCTCAAAAAAACAAAAAAACAAGTATGATACAACTATAGCCACAGGATGAATATTATTCATCAGTTACCAAGAAAAAAACGCAGGGGGCGGGTAGGTGTGGTAGCTCACACCTCTAATCCCAACAGTGTGAGAGGCTGAAGAAGGAGGACTGTTTGAGACCAGGAGTTTGAGACTAGCCTGAACAACATAACAAGAACTGTCTCTACAATTAAAAAAAAAAAAAAAAAAAAACAGAAAAAAGTCTGGGTACTGATATGGAAAGAACTCCAAGATATGCTACATGAAAAATAGAAGGCACAAGATAGTATGTACCTGGTGTAAGAAAGGGAAAAAAGGCAAGGCACACGGTGGCTCACACTTGTAATCCCAGCACTTTGGGAGGCCAAGGCAGGAGGATCACTTGAAGCCAGGAGTTGGAGACCAGCCTGGACCACATATCAAGACCTTGTCTTTACAAAAAAAATAAAATAAATATAAAAATTAGGCAAGCATGGTGATGCATGCCTGTAGTCCCAGCTACTTAGGAGACTGAGGCAGAAGGTCACTGGAGCCCAGACGTTTGAGGCTGCAATGAGCTATGATCATGCCATAGCTCCCCGCCACAGAGTAAGACCCTGTCTGAAATAAGGGGGGGAAAAAAAAAAAAGGGAGGAAAAATATTTTTTAATGTAGACTCCTATTTGCTTGTATTTATATAAAGAAACTTTGGACAACTGCCTCAAAACTGGTAAAAATATTTTAAAAAGCATGCTTAATGTATAGGATCTTGGTGGTTGAGGACACATGTGGGAACCAGACTGAACACAGTCCCCATTTCAGAACCATGTGCAAACATTACTTATTCAATTTTTTAAAACCAAACATGAAAATAAATAAATGCAACTTAAACCATATCATGTCATTCCTTTGCCCCGAACCAGTGCCTTCTGATCTCACTAAAAGTGAAAAGCAAAGTACCCTCATCACCTACAACATACCTGCTAGCCCACTCTGGCTTCACTGCTGATTCCTGAACGTGGCAAGCAAATTTTGACCTCAGATCCTTGGCACTAGCTATTCCCTCCACCTGGAGCACTCTTCCTTCCAGACATCAGCTTTGCTCCCTCCCTCCTTACTTCCTTCAAATATCTGCTACAGTCACCCTACAGAAAATAGCACCCTCATTCCCCATTCTGCTTTTCTACATAGCATCACTCTTTGTAATGTATTAAATATATTTATTTACTGTCTTTCGCACTCCAAACATAGAAGCTTTACTGAGATATGGGCTGTTTTGTTCTCTAACACATTCCCTGTACCTAGAACAATGCCTGGCACATAGTAGTTGCTCAATAAGCATTCACTGAATTAATATGATTATAGGGATTGAAGCAGCATATGAGGAAGGTACTATTATTCTCCTTTTACAGATAAGGAAACTGAAGCAGAAAAGCTGAGAACCGAAGCCAAGATTTAAGTATCTAGTACATGAGTGTTCATTGACCTTTCAACTTCTGTGGGGCAGAGAGCGGTCTCTGGAGGATACCCAATAAATAATTACAGCATTTGCCTGTTTCGGTGGGAAAGATGGAAAATACGGGGGAGAGGAGTTTTCATACCTTCTTACATCTTTTCAAAACCTTGTGAATATGTTATCTATTTACAAAGTAAATTAGTATTCTAAATAAAATATCAATAACCCAGATGTCTTACAACAGATAATGGTTAAAAAGAGTTTGGTACATACCATGGAATACTACTCACCAAGAAAAAGAAATGAACTACTGATACATGCAGTGACTTGGATGAATCTCCAGAGAATATGTGAGTGAAAAAAGCCAATCCCAAAAGATTACATATTGTATGATTTATTTTCTTTTTTTTTTTTTTTTTTGAGATGGAGTCTTGCTCTGTCACCCAGGCTGGTGTGATCTCAGCTCACTGCTGCAACCTCTGCCTCCCAGGTTTCAAGCGATTCTCCTGCCTCAGCCTCCTCAGTAGCTGGGATTACAGGTGCGCACCACCACACCAGGCTACTTTTTGTATTTTTTTAGTAGAAACAAAGTTTCACCATGTTGGTCAGGCTGGACTCAAACTCCTGACCTCATGATCCACCCACCTCGGCCTCCCAAAGTACTGGGATTACAGGTGTGAGCCACTGTGCCCGGCCTGTATGATATCTTTTATGTCAGGGGTCCCCAACCCCTAGGTCATGCACGGTACCAGTGCAGGGCCTGTTAGGAACCGGGCCACACAACAGGAGGTGAGCAGGGAGCGAGTAAGCATGACCACCTGAGCTCTGCCTCCTGTCAGATCAGTGCTGGCACGAGATTCTCACAGGAGCTCGAGAATCGAATTGTGAACTGCACACGTGAGGGATCTAGGTTGCACGCTCTTTCTGAGAATCCAATGGCTGATGATCTGAGGGGGAACAGCTTCATCCCCAAACCACCCCAAACTCCATCTGTGGAAAAACGGTCATCCACAAAACCAGTCCCTGATGCCAAAAAGATTGGGGACCACTGATTTATGTAACAATCTTGAAATGACACAATTATAGAAATAGAGACCAGATTAGTGGTTACCAAGGGTTAAGGTGGGGGTGAAGATGGGAAGGAAGTGGGCAGCTATAAAAGAGTAACATGAGGGATCTTTGTGGTGATGGAAATGTTCTGTGTCTTGACAATCAACACTAATACAGTAGTTATGATGTACTACAGTTTTGAAGATGGTACCACTGGGACAAACGGGTAAGGGACCTCTCTGTGTTACTTCTTAAAACTGCATGTGACTCAACAACTGTCTCAAAATAAAAGCTTAACAAAAAAACATATGAAAATATAAGTTAAGGCCGGGCGCGGTGGCTCAAACCTGTAATCCCAGCACTTTGGGAGGCTGAGACGGGCGGATCACGAGGTCAGGAGATCGAGACCATCCTGGCTAACATGGTGAAACCCCGTCTCTACTAAAAAGTACAAAAAAAACTAGCCAGGCGAGGTGGCGGGCGCCTGTAGTCCCAGCTACTCGGGAGGCTGAGGCAGGAGAATGGCTTAAACCCGAGAGGCGGAGCCTGCAGTGAGCTGAGATCTGGCCACTGCACTCCAGCCTGGGCGACAGAGCGAGACTCTGTCTCAAAAAAAAAAAAAAGAAAAGAAAAGAAAATATAAGTTAAGAACATCTAGCCAGTACTTTTTGTTGTTGCTGTTTGTTTTGGTTTTTGGTTTTCTTCTACCATCTAGCCAGTACTGTTAATCAGTATATTATCTGGTTCCCTAGACAATGAAGAGTCTGCCACGTGAAGATCTGGAGAAAGATTTGAGATAAGACAGTTTCAGGCCGGGAAACAAGCCACTGAGAAAGTTTAATAGGAGAACAAAACTATCATGTTGAAAAAACAAAGTAGACCAGTGTCACTGGAGTATAGTGAGAGACAAGCAGATGATAAAGATGAGATGAAAAGGATAGGCGTGGGCCAGGTAATCTAAATATTTACAGACCACTGTAAGGCATATGAATCTTATGTTTAAGTGGTATATGGGTAGAATCCAATAATTATTAGCTCTTTTTTTTTTTTTCTCGGTAAGCCTGAAGACAAGAATCCTATGTACCCAAGGAGATAATAAAAAGCCCAAGGAGGCTGGGCACAGTGGCTCACGTCTGTAATCTCAGCACTTTGGGAGGCTGAGGCAGGTGGATCACAATGTCAGGAGATTGAGACCATCCTGGCTAACATGGTGAAACCCTGTTTCTACCAAAAATACAAGAAATTAGTGGGCATGGTAGCACATGCCGGTAGTCCCAGCTACTCGGGAGGCTGAGGCAGGAGAATCGCTTGAACCTGGGAGGCAGGGGTTGCAGTGAGCCAAGATCGTGCCATTGCACTCCAGCCTGGGTGAAAGAGAGAGACTCTGTCTCAAAAACAAACAAATAAACAAATTTTAAAAACCCATGAAAACAGCAATACCAAAGAACATAAAATGAATTATGTAGTACTTGAGATAAGAAGTCATTAAAATTCAACTTGTACATAGTAACAAGCAAAAGGCAGAAAGTCAAATTCTGGTCCTGACTAAATTCAGTCAGTCCTGTATTTCTTGGGTTAAGAAAAAAATTCTAGGCCGGGCATGGTGGCTCACACCTGTAATCCCAGCACTTTGGAAGGCCAAGGCCAGCAGAGCATTTGAGGTTAGGAGTTCAAGACCAGCCTGGTCAACATGGTGATACCCTGTCTCCACTAAAAATATAAAAATTAACCGGGCATAGTGGCACACACCTGTAATCCCAGGTACTGGGGAGGCTGAAGCAGTAGCTCGTTCTCCTCTGGGGAGGAGAATCGCTTGTACCTGGGAGGCGGAGGTTGCAGAGAGCCAAGATCGTACTATTGCACTTTGCACTCCTGCCTGGGAGACAGAGCGAGACTCCGTCTCAAAAAACAAAACAAAAACAAAAACAAAAACAAAAAAGAAAAGAAAAGAAAAAAACTGTAAAGGGTTAAGGTTTTACAGATACTAAGAATACATTGTAATGATCTGAAAATAAACTACCCAAATGTCTGTGCTATAATTTAAATGGTATTATAATTCACATTTGGCATTTTTATCCACTTGCCTCTTTTTTGTCTTTGAACTTATCAATTTCTTTCTTCAGAAGCTCCACTCTTTGAAAGGATTCAAGGTTATTCACACTGTACACAAGAACAAAGCCATCAGCAAATGAAAAATAATGCTTTGGCAGCTCCACGCCTTCCTGTAGACCTCTGGTGTCATAAAGATGTAACTGTTCTTTTACTCCTCGGTCTGTTTCCACTGAAGCCATGTACACATCTTCCATTGTTTCGCAATCTTCCATTCCTGGGATTAAGAAAAGAAATTACTCTTTTTGGCTAAGCCAGTGAACTGCTCAGTATTTTCTTGTCCCTTAGACATTGGCTTTCTAGGTTTCCTATTTACCACATATAATAATCACATTTCTATTTTACTTTTTTTTCAAACAGGGTCCTGTTCTGTTGCCCAGGCTGAAGTGCAGTGGCTCGATCTCAGCTCACTGCAACCTCCGCCTCCTGGGCTCAAGGGATCCTCCCACCTCAGCCTCCCAAGTAGTCCCTCCCAGCTGGGACTACAGGTGACATCATGCCCAGCTACTTTTTGTAGAGACAGGCTTTCACTATGTGGCCCAGGCTGGTCTCGAACTCCTGGGCTCAAGCAATCTACCCACTTTGGCCTCTAAAAGTGCTGGGATTACAGGTGTGAGGCACTGCACCTGGCATAAACAAAATTCTTTTTTTTTTTTTTTTGAGACGGCGTCTCGCTCTGTCGCCCAGGCTGGAGTGCAGTGGCCGGATCTCTGCTCACTGCAAGCTCCGCCTCCCGGGTTTACGCCATTCTCCTGCCTCAGCCTCCCGAGTAGCTGGGACTACAGGCGCCCGCCACCTCGCCCGGCTAGTTTTTTGTATTTTTTTAGTAGAGACGGGGTTTCACCGGGTTAGCCAGGATGGTCTCGATCTCCTGACCTCGTGATCCGCCCATCTCGGCCTCCCAAAGTGCTGGGATTACAGGCTTGAGCCACCGCGTCCGGCCCAACAAAATTCTTTTAAAAAATACTTCTTCTGCATAAAAATAAAAATCCCCTTCTTGTTTATGATATTTTAAAAATGCATTTTACCACTTTGTTTCATTTGTGCAAGTTTTATCTCTTCAACTAGTCTCTAAGTTTACTGAGTGAAAGGAACCATTCTGTATACACAGCAAATATTCAATAAGCCCTTGTTGATAAAGGAATTAAAGGGAGAAGATTAGCACTCTGAATTTTAATAAGAGTAGTGGAGAGACATGTGATAAGACAGGTAAGGTATAGTCCCAGTAATCACCTCCATATTTAAATATGAGGCCAGGTGCGGTGGCTCACGCCTATAATCCCAGCACTTTGGGAGGCCGAGGTGGGCAGATCACCTGAGGTCAGGAGTTCAAGACCAGTCTGGCCAACATGGTCAAACCCCATCCCTACTAAAAATACAAAAATTCACTGGGTGTGGTGGTGGGCGCCTGTAATCCCAGCTACTCAGGAGGTTGAGGCAGGGAGAACTGCTTGAACCCGGGAGGCAGAGGTTGCAGTGAGCCGAGATCATGCCACTGCACTCCAGCCTGGGCAACAGAGCGAGACTCCATCTTAAAAAATAATTTAAAAAAATAAAAATAAATAAATGTGAGATACATCCAGAGGTAAAATCACATGGGTAACATCCTATACCCCCCCCAAGTCATACTATGTTATAGTTTTTTTTTAAACTCTAGTTACAGTTTTCCTAAACAACCTATATACTGTAGAATGATTTGTTCCAGATGCCTTACATGAAATGTCCGTAAGTATTAGATTACATAAAATCTCCATAAGTATTAGATTAAAAGGAATAATCACATGGTAATACATAGATTGCATCATGAGAAACCAAAAATTTACTTTCATCAACATAACTCATAAAGAATGTATTCAGTGTTTAGAAAGGTTAAATTATTCATAAATTTGATTATGTATATACATGTCTGTGTCATCCTGTCATAAATTAAGCCCTAAGGAAATTAAAGGTTATCTATTAAGACACAAACATACTGGGCTTTGATTACAAATTAATTTAAAAGCAAAAACTACCAAGTGTTTTGTCATGTGACGTTTTATCCACCAAAAGCCAGTCCTGTTAGCCCACCCCTACCTGCCTCTCCAAAAGGGGGTCTAAAGCTTAGACCTTTTGATATTTTGGTACTTTAAAGATCAAATGAAGTCAAGAGTCTTCCACTAGTTCTCTAGATCTCCTCTCCCACTCCATGCTGCTAGGCAACAACCCATCTCACACGCCAGGGGAAGGTTTAAGGGTGCGATCTCTGGGGAGCGTAAAACAGAGGCTGTCTGGCCTGTGGGATAAAGGGAATGAGTTCCACTATGAAAACCGGGCAATTAAGTGACATGCCTGCACACACACATACTGAATGTTGAAGTCCTCCAGCTCTCCCTTTCTGCTCCCAAAACACTGGCAGCCAGGACTTTATCCCCATCCAGAGGAATCTGGAGAATCTGGCCAATGGAAAAGGAGAAACTCCTAAATATACTGACATCTAGGCTTCCCCAGCAAATGCCCCTGCCAGATCACTTTAGTGAAGCTCAAAGTCATGAACCCTATCCATATGCCTAGAGCTTCCAATTGTTTTTTTTTGTTTGTTTTGAGATAGAGTCTCGCTCTGTCACCCAGGCTGGAGTGCAGTGGCTGGATCTCGGCTCACTGCAAGCTCCACCTCCCAGGTTTATGCCATTCTCCTGCCTCAGCCTCCCGAGTAGCTGGGATTACAGGCGCCCGCCACCTTGCCCAGCTAGTTTTTTTGTACTTTTTAGTAGAGACGGGGTTTCACCGTGTTAGCCAGGATGGTGTCGATCTCCTGACCTCGTGATCTGCCCGTCTCGGCCTCCCAAAGTGCTGGGATTACAGGCTTGAGCCACCGCACCCCGCCCCAATTGGCTTTTTAAGTCTTATTTATTTATTTATTTTTGAGACAGGGTCTCACTTTGTCATCTAGACTGGAGTTCATTGGGACAATCTCAGCTCATTGCAGCCTCGATCTCCTGGGCTCAGGCAATCCTCCCACCTCAGTCCTTCAAGTGGCTGGGACAATAGGTGCACACCACCAAGCCCCACTAATTCTTGTATTTTTTTGTACAGATGGGGTTTTACCATGTTGCCCAGGCTGGTCTCGAACTCCTGAGCTCAAGTTATCTGCCTGCCTCTGCCTCCCAAAGTGCTAGGATTACAGGCGTGAGCCAATGCACTGGGCCTAGGTGTCCATTTTTAATTATGAACAGACAACCAAGGTTTAGTAGACACCTGAAGAAAATAGAGACTAACAAGAAGAGACCACTACAGAGGAAACCTACTATATAAAGAAAAGAAAAACAAAACAAACAAACAAAAAACTACCTAATCTATCAAAAAAATAAGATAGTACATCCATGAAATAAGAACAGGATACTAAAAAACAAAAACTCAACAGAAGGGCTGAAAAACAAAGATGAGGATATCTCCCAAAAAGTGATACAAAAATATTGAGAGATGATAAACAGGAAAGGAGAAATAAGAAAATTCTAAGACTAGTTCAGAAGGTCCAGCATCCAAAAAGAAAGTTCCAGAAAAAAAGAACAGAGAACACAGAGGAAAGAAAGCAACAACAAAATAATTCAAAACTGAAGAACATGCATTTCCATCTAGAAGGGACCCTCTAACTGTCCACTACAGTAAATGGGACTGGCCAGGCGTGGGGGCTCACACCTGTAATCCCAGCACTTTGCGAGGCCAAGGTGGGCAGATCACCTGAGGTCAGGAGTTTGAGCCTGGCTAACATGGTGAAACCCTGTCTCCACTAAAAATACAAAAATTAGCCAGGCATGGTGGCGCGTGCCTGTAATCGCAGCCACTCAGGAGGCTGAGGTGGGAGAATTGCCTGAACTCAGGAGGTGGAGGCTGCAGTGAGCTGAGATCGTGCCACTGCACCCCAACCTGGGCAACAGAGCGAGATTCCATTAAAAAAAAAAAGAAAGAAAAAGAAAAGATCGATTCTATGATGCATCACTGAAATTTCAGAACACTGGTGTCTTAGTCCATTTGTGCTTCTATAACAAAATACCACAGACTGGGTAATTCATAAACAGAAAATTTATCTCTCACAGTTCTGGAGGCTGGGAAGTCCAAGATCAAGGTGCCAATAGGTTTGGTGTCTTGTTACAGCCCAGTCTCCACTGCAAGATGGAGCTTTGTTGCTGCATCCTTGGGAGGGGTCAAATGTTGTGTCCTCACATGGTGGGAGAGACACAAGGGCAAGAGAGCACTCCCTCCAACCTCAACCCTTTTATAAGGATGCTAATCTTTCATGAGGGATTAGTCCTCATGAAGGTGAAGGGTGGAGCCCTCATGACTTAATCATCTCTTATAGGCCACACTGCTTAATACTGTTGCATTGGAGATTAAGTTTCAACATGAATTTTGGAGGAGATCCTATCCTTCAAACTACAGCAACTGGGAACAAACAAGAGAGCCTAGAAAAGCTTCCACAGACAAAGCATCAAGAATCATAATGGTTCCCAGATTCTCAAAAGTAGCACTAGAAGCAAGAAGACAATAGAAGCTGGTAAAGTTCAAGAGACATACCTTCTATGAATCAGCAATTTCATTCCTAGATATGTATACCAGAATTTATCACATAATAGCCAGGATACATGTACAATAATATTCCAGAGTAGCATTATTTCCAATAGCTCTGAACTGGAAATAACCCAAATATTCATCAAGACAGAAGACAGGTAGTTTCATGCAATAAAATGTTACATCAATGAAAAGTAAAGAACCACAGCTACGGCAAAAATGGATGAATCTTTTATTTTTTTTTTTTTCTAAATAGAGATGGGGTCTCCCAATGTTGCCCAGGCTGATCTCAAACTCTTGGGATCAAGTGATCTTCCCACCTCGGCCTCCTAAAGTGTTGGGATTCCAGTGGTGAGCCACCGTGCCTGGCCTGATGTGTCTTATAAATACAATGTTGAATAAAAGAAGCCAGACATGGATTAATTCATATAAAATCCATAGGGCAAAAATAAACACTACCATTTAGTGATACACACATATGTGGCAATTAAAAATAAAAAGAATGATTAACCAAAAGTCAAGGGAAGGAATGAGTTGCAACTGGACAGAGGAATACAGACAGCCACTGGCCTGTCCTCAATGTTGTACTTTTTGATCCATGTGGAGAGTTTGTGAAGGTTTGTCTTATAATTATTGATTAAATCATATATGCAATGCTTTCAAAATTCTGAAAGGATATTATTTTTGACCTAGAGTTCTATACCCATCAAAATTACAATTCAAATGTTAGTGCAAAATAAAGACAGTTTCAAACATACAAAGCCTCAAAAAATGTATCACGTATATTTTCTCAGAAAACTATTTGAGAAGACCCTCCATAACAGTTAACATGTAATCATAGAAACAGAAAGAAACAGAACCTAACACAGATATGAAGCAAAGGAAATCACAAGCACAGTTAGTAAATATCTCAATTTGGAAGCCCCAGCTTCACAACTAGGTGCCAGGCAGAGGGCAGGTTGAAGGCCGCCATCACTGAACATTCTGTTCTACTGCACAACCTTTTCCACCCCAGAAAAGTACTGGAAACTGTGTTCCAAAAAAAAAAAAAAAAAAAAGGTATACGCCAAAAGAAGATGACAAGAGATCTAGGAAACAGGAAGTCAAAACCAGGGAGAGGCCGGCTGCAGTGGCTCACGCCTGTAATTCCAAATTTTGGGAGGCCAAGGCGGGCAGATTGCTTGAGGCCAGGAGTTCGACACCAGCCTGGGCAACATGGTGAAACCCTGTCTCTACTAAAAATAAAAAAATTAGCTACGCGTGGTGGTGCATGCCTGTAATCCCAGCTACTTGGGAGGCTGAGGCAGGAGAATCACTTGAAACTAGGAGGCGGAGGTTGCAGTGAGCCGAGATCGTGCCACTGCACTCCAGCCTGGGTGACAGAGCGAGACTCCATCTCAAAAAAAAAAAAAAAATTCACAGGGAGAAACAAAGAGGAAGTTCCATGATCATGGTGGCACAGTAGATAAAAGAACACAGAGCTCCTGGAAGGACACAGCCAAGAAAAAAACAGAATCTGATGGAGCTGACCTCCTGGAGAACTGAGAAACATCTGGACTACGTGGAAAGAACTAGCAAAAGGTATAAACAAAACTAAAGAAATGACAAATAAAGTAAATATTAGCTTCCATGAAAACAACAACAAAAGAATCACAGTATACTAAACTGCTTAACTGAGAATACAGCTGAGCCTTAAACAACACAGGTTTGACCTTCACATGTCTGACATGTGGATTTTCTTTCTCCTCTGCCACCCGACAGCAAGATCAAACCCTCCTCCTTCTCCTCAGTCTACTCCACATAAAAACAATGAGGATGAAGACCTTTACGATGCACCACTTCAAGTTACTAAATAGTAAATATATTTTTTCTTATGTTTTTTTTTTTTTTTTGAGATGGAGAATTGCTTGAATCCAGGAGGTAGAGGTTGCAGTGAGCCAAGATCACACCACCATACTCCAGCCTGGGAGACACTGATTTTATTTTATAGGCATTATCATCAAAGAGAGGGTCTTACATCCTTTGCAGTGGCTATTTTTCACTTACATTCTTCTTTTCAAATTTAAATAATGGTAACCTCTTATACATTTCAAAACAACCTTTATTTTTATTTTATTTTTTTTTTTTGAGACGGAGTCTGGCTCTGTCGCCCAGGCTGGAGTGCAGTGGCCGGATCTCTGCTCACCGCAAGCTCCTCCTCCCGGGTTTACGCCATTCTCCTGCCTCAGCCTCCGGAGTAGCTGGGACTACAGGCGCCCGCCACCTCGCCCGGCTAGTTTTTTTTTGTACTTTTTAGTAGAGACGGGGTTTCACCGTGTTAGCCAGGATGGTCTCGATCTCCTGACCTCGTGATCCGCCCGTCTCGGCCTCCCAAAGTGCTGGGATTACAGGCTTGAGCCACCGCGCCCGGCCACAACCTTTATTTTTTAAATCAGGTTTTTTGTTTTTTGTTTTTATTGAGAGTCTCGCTCTGCTGCCCAGGCTGGAGTGCAGTGGCGTGATCTCGGCTCACGATAAACTCTGCCTCCCGGGTTCAAGAGATTCTCATGACTCAGCCTCCCGGTTAGCTGAGATTACAAGCACATGCCACCGTGCCTGCCTAATTTTTATATTTTTAGTGGAGACGGGGTTTTGCCATGTTGGCCATGCTGGTCTTGAACTCCTGACTTCAAGTGATCTGCCTGCCTCAGCCTCCCAAAGTGCTGGGATTACAGGCATGAGCCACCATGCCCAGCTTCTTCCTTATGATTTTAATAACATTTTCTTATCTCTAGCTTATTTTATTGTTAAGAGTACAGTATATAATACAACATATAAAACATGGCAATCAACTGTTTATGTTATCAGGTTTAAGGCTTCTGGTCAACAGTAAGCTATTAGTAGTTAAGTTTCTGGGGAGTCAAAAGTTATATGCAGGTTTTCAACTGACTAGGGGGGCGGTGTTGGCACCCGTAACCCCCGCACTGTTGAAGGGTCAATTGTACTGTATTTATATATGCCAGCAGCTCCCCAATTGTGGTGTGCAGATCTCATGAGGTCTCCTTTCAGGGGATCCACATGGGCAAAACTATATTCATAATAATACTAAGACATTTGCATTTTCCACTGTGTTGACATCTGTACTGATGTAGAAAAGCAATGGTGGGTAAAACTGCCGGTACCTTAGTGCAAATCAAGTCAGTGGCATTAAATGTATAGTCGCTATTAGATCCTCTCTTCACCATCTTGTGCTTGCGGTTAAAAAATAAAAAAGCCAGTTTTACTTAAGAATGTCCTTAATGAAGCAATAAAAATCACTAATTTATTAAATCTCAAGCATTGAGTATATATCTTTTCGATATTCTATGGGATTAAATGGGAACGATGCATAAAGCATTTCGGTATACAATTACAGTAACTGTCTCGAGGAAAATCTCTTGTGTGTTTTGAATTGCAAGTTGAACTAGCTGTCATTTTTAAAAATAAGAAATGACAGAAAAACTATGTATATATGATATGTGACAAACATTTTCTCAAAAATTAATAAAGGAAGCCTAGCATTTCAAGGAAAGTAACTATGATAACAGTATTTGTTGTCAATAAAATTTGAGCTTTCTGGCAAAAATCAGAATTGTATCTATCATCATGAACTTGATAGATTCCCAATACTGATGAAATTGGTAGTGATATTAACAAAAGTGATATGGAAGATTTGCTTATCTTGGTGAACCAAAATTTCCCAAATGACCAATTCATGATGCTAAAAAACTGCTTGGGTGAAAGATCCATTTAAAATGCAGGACCAATCAATGAGATTTCAATTGAGTAGAGTAAAAAGGTTCACAAATATGATTTCAGATTCTACACTGCAATAACCTTTAAGTAACCATCACTCGTTGAGTTTTAGTGAAATACCAAAGAAAAATATCCATAATTACCTGAAAAGGCTATTAAAGTATTCCTCCTACCTTTTCCAACTACACATCTGTGTGCGGCTGGATTTTCTTCATATATTTCAACTAAAACACCTCAACACAACAGATTAATTACAAAGGCAAGTGTTAATAGATATGGTAATTGCCTTCTATTAAGTTGGACATCAGAAAAGATTTTCTAAAAAGTAAATCAATGCCAGCTTTCTATTTTGAAAATAAAATTTTTCATAAAGTTATTCTAGAATATAATGAGTTTATTAGTGTCATTTAGAAAAATTAAGTAGTTTACAAATGTCTTCAGTTTCCTTTTTTTTCCTTTTTTGAGACAGGGTCTCCTAAACTGGAATGCAGTGGTGTGTTCAAGGCTCACTGAGCCTCCACCTCCCATGTGATTCTCCCACCCCAGCATCTCAAGTAACTGGGACCACAGGCGCATGCCACCATGACCACCTGGCTAATTCCTTTCTTTTTTTTCTTTTTTCTCTCTTTCTGTTTTGTTTTTAGTGGAGATGAGGTCTCAGGCTAGTCTCAAACTCCTGAGACCAAGAGATCTTCCCACCTTGGCCTCCCAAAGTCCTGAGATTACCAAACTGAGCCATCACGCCTGGCCAGTTTTAATTTCTAATACAGTAAATGTTGAAAGATATACCCACATAAACAAAAGCTGTTTGGGCTCCTCAGTAAGTTTTCGCAGGACAAACGGAGTCTAAAACCAAAAAATTTGAGAACTACTGATATAAGTATTATAATAAACACTACATAATGAATTTAACCACAATTGTTAAACATTATTTTAGAAAAATAGAAGAGAAGCAGAGCACATCGAAATGGTTAATGAGAAATGGAAATGTGGGCCAGGTGTGGTGGGCCAGGTGCAGTGGCTCACGCCTGTAATCCCAGCACTTTGGGAGGCTGAGGTGGGCGGATCACTTGAGGTCAGGGGTTCGAGACCAGCCTGGCCAACATGGTGAAACCCCGTCTCCTCTAAAAAAAAAAAAAAGAATACAAAAATTAGCCAGACGTGGTGGCACGCACCTGTAGTCCCAGCTACTCGGGAGGCTGAGACAGGAGAATTGGTTGAACCTGGGAGGCAGAAGTTGCAGTGAGCCAAGATTGTACCACTGCACTCAAGCCTGGGAGACAGAGTGAGACTCCATCTCAGAAAAAGGGAAATGTGCTTAAGTTACTTGCCAGAAATAAATGCTTTGATGATCTCTATTTACTTATCTAACACAAACATCACTTCACTCTAACCTGTAATATCTATCTTCCTTACTAAGCATGACCTCCAGAGATGGTATCTTCACCTCTGTAACCCAAGGCCTGATTACATGTATCATACAGCAAATACTAATAAAGAATTATTTGACTCAATAAATGAATAAATGAATGAGGTAGTCCAATTAACAAAATGAAGTCATACTCACCAAACGGCTGTTTCTTCCATTTTTAAAAATCTATATACAGCAGCTCTGGGAAGTCGTGTGTTTTTTTTTTTTTTTCTTTGAGATGGAGTCTCGCTCTGTCGCCAGGCTGGAGTGCAGTGGTGCGATCTCGGCTCACTGCAACCTCTGCCTCTTGTGTTCAAGTGATTCTCCTATCTCAGCCTCCTAAGTAACTGGGACTACAGGCATGCACCACTACACTCAGCAATTTTTGTATTTTTAGTAGAGACAGGGTTTCACCATGTTGGCCAGGATGGTCTTGATCTCTTGACCTCATGATCCGCCTGCCTCAGCCTCCCAAAGTGCCTGGATTACAGGCGTAAGCCATCGAGCTCGGCTTTTTTTTTTTTTTTTTTTTTTTTTTTTTTGAGACAGTCTCGCTCTGTAGCCCAGGCTGGAGTGCAGTAACACCATCTTGGCTCACTGCAACCTTGTCCTCCCAGGTTCAAGAGATCCTCCTGCCTCAGCCCCACAAGTAGCAGGATTACAGGCATCTGCTACTATGTCTGGCTAATGTTGTATTTTTACTAGAGATGAGTTTCACCATGTTAGCCAGGCTGGTCTTGAACTCCTGACCTCAGGTGATCCACCTGCCTCAGCTTCCCAAAGTGCTGGGATTACAGGCCTGAGCCACCATGCCCAGTGGAAAGTCATGTTTTCTTAAATCAGGGTTTGTATGAGTTGTAGACCACCATTCATTATGTAAATACACAGGAAATCACATATATACAAAATATATCCATATTGATCTGTCTATATTGGCCATTTCTTTCCTTACCTGTGATAACTTACAGCAGGCACTCTTGAATTTCAACAACATCAAGACTTTTTTCCCTCCTCTCTTCCTCCCTCTTAATCTCTTTTGGTCCCTCTGGATTATATCTCCCCTTTACGTACCATCAACCATCTTTAATTTAGCATGACC
The DNA here is from genome assembly GCF_047675955.1 of Chlorocebus sabaeus. Classification (NCBI taxonomy): domain Eukaryota; kingdom Metazoa; phylum Chordata; class Mammalia; order Primates; family Cercopithecidae; genus Chlorocebus; species Chlorocebus sabaeus. The sequence goes on from NC_132918.1 coordinate 69,294,261, forward strand.
AACAAAAGACCCCTGACAGCTCCCAGAACCTAGAGACAAACTAGAGAAAAACAATCTTACCAATAGTATGATTTCCGTAAAGGAGCTGCTCCAAAATTGCAGTTTTCCCCACAGATAGCAATCCACAAACCACAACCTTGCAGCCCTTTCCCATCTTCTCTCAGGATATCACTGTGGAGAGAACAGAAGGTCTTTTAAATTGTATACTGCTGAAACTAACCATTTCTTTTTATTTCAGTATTTCAATTTAATATGTAACACATGCACAGGGGAAATTTTCAAATACAGTAAAGGAGATACAGAATAAGGTATAGCCTTCCAAACCCCATTCCCCAGTCTCCCATTTGCTCCCTTAGAGCAATAAGCATTATCAGTTTCTTATATATCTGACAGAGACAATGTAGATAAACATGAGACTTCAGGCCGGGCACAGTGGCTCACGCCTGTAATCCTACCACTTTGGGAGGCTGAGGCGGGCGGATCACCTGAGGTCAAGAATTCGGGACCAGCCTGGCCAACATGGTGAAACCCCGTCTCTACTAAAAATACAAAAATTAGCCAGGCATGGTGGCACATGCCTGTAGTCCCAGCTACTCAGTAGGCTGAGGCAGGAGAATCGCTTGAACCCGGGGTCGGAGGTTGCAGTGAGCCGAGATTGCGCCACTTCACTCCAGCCTGGGTGAAAGAGCCAGACTCCGTCTCAACAACAAAAAATAAATAAATAAATAAAATACATGGATAGATGTGAATACATCTTTGTTTTCAAAAAGAATAAATATATTTTATATGAAGAATATTTCAATACCGATTAAGTCTATAGGAATCCAACAGACTCTTAAATCCTTGAACGAGACTGCCTACTCATTAATATTTACCTGGAAAAATAAACATTTAAGTAAAAATTTAAGGAGGCATGAGGATAAAATTTTTAGAAAATGGACATGATTTTTCAAAGAAACATGAATGTTTATGTCAGTCTTTTCTCAGGAAGAGAAGAAACTGGATTTTGGTAGTCACGTGGTTTTTTTTTTGTTTTTTTTTTTGAGATGGAGTCTAGTTCTGTCACTCAGGCTGGAGTGCAGTGGAGAGATCTCAGTACACTGCAACCTCTGCTTCCTGAGGGCAAGCGATTCTCCTGCCTCAATCTCTCGAGTAGCTGGGATTACAGGCACCTGCCACCATGCCTGGTGAAATTTTTGTATTTTTAGTAGAGACGGGGTTTCACTGTGTTGGCCAGGATGGTCTCAAACTCCTGATCTCAAATGATCCGCCTGCCTCGGCCTCCCAAAGTGCTGTGATTACAGGCGTGAGCTACTGCGCCTGTCATGTGGGCCTTCTTCGTCATATTTCTTTTTGAGGAAGAATAGACAACGCTAGCAAAATTGCCCATGCACAGGACTTCATGACTAAAACACCAAAAGCAATGGCAATAAAAGCCAAAATAGACAAATGGGATCTAATTAAACTAAAGAGCTTCTGCACAGCAAAAGAAACTACCATCAGAGTGAACAGGCAACATACAGAATGGGAGAAAATGTTTGCAATCTACCCATCTGACAAAGGGCTAATATCTAGGACCTACAAAGAACTCAAACAAATTTACAAGAAAAAAACCAAACCCATCAAAAAGTGGGTGAAGGATATGAACAGACACTTCTCAAAAGAAGACATTTATGCAGCCAACAGACACATGAAAAAATGCTCATCATCACTGGCCATCAGAGAAATGTAAATCAAAACCACAATGAGATACCATCTCACACCAGTTAGAATGGCAATCATTAAAAAGTCAGGAAACAACAGGTGTTGGAGAGGATGTGGAGAAATAGGAACACTTTTACACTGTTGGTGGGACTGTAAACTAGTTCAGCCATTGTGGAAGACAGTGTGGCGATTCCTCAAGGATCTAGAACTAGAAATACCATTTGACCCAGCCATCCCATTACTGGGTATATACCCAAAGGATTATAAATCATGCTGCTATAAAGATAGATGCACACGTATGTTTATTTACAGCAGTATTCACAAGAGGAAAGACTTGGAACCAACCCAAATGTCCATCAATGACAGACTAGATTAAGAAAATGTGGCACACATACACCATGGAATTCTATGCAGCCATAACAATGAGTTCATGTCCTTTGTAGGGACATGGATGAAGCTAGAAACCATCATTCTGAGCTAACTATCGCAAAGAGAGAAAACCAAACACCGCATGTTCTCACTCATAGGTGAGAACTGAATAATGAAATCACTTGGACACAGGGTGGGGAACATCACACACCGAGGCCTGTTGTGGGGTCGGGGGAGCGGGGAGGGATAGCATTAGGAGATACACCTAATGTAAATGATGAGTTAATGGGTGCAGCACACCAACATGGCCCATGTATACATATGTAACAAACCTGCACGTTGTGCACGTGTACCCTAGAACTTAAAGTATAATTTTAAAATTTAAAAAAAGAGAAAAATTGCCCATGCACTTAAAACTGGAAAGAAAAGGAAAATTAACCTCTCCTAGCTTCTCAACTTATATCTAAGTAAGAACAAGGTAAGGTGATATTTCCTTCAATTTTCCTCAAGGCTTTTCTTTCCAGAAGGCAAGGTACCAGAAGTCAAGGCAGAAAGTTAAAAGGGGTCATTAAATACCACAGACAAAGAATTCAAATTTCTACATTGCTGTTTGTCATCTCCCACTACCTCCTTCTTTCCTCTAATTCTCTGCTCACCTATAAGTGACCATGCTATAAACCTGGCTAAAAGGGACACTATAATTCCTTGCAGTCAAAAACAACTGTAACGCCAGTCATGGTGGCTCACGCCTGTAATCCCAGCACTTTGGGAGGTCGAGGTGGGTGGATCACCTGAGGTCAGGAGTTGGAGACCATCCTGGCCAACATGATGAAACCCCATCTCTATTAAAAATACAAAAAATAGCTGAATGTGGTGGTGGGTGCCTGTAATCCCAGCTACTGGAGAGGCTGAGGCAGGAGAATCACTTGAACTCAGGAGGCAGAGATTTCAGTGAGCCGAAATCACGCCACTACACTCCAACTTGGGCAGCAAGAGTGAAACTCTGTCTCAAAAAAAAATAAAAATAAAAACAAACAAAAAGAGCTCTAACAATGAACTTCACGGCCAGGTGCAGTGGCTCACGCCTATAATCCCAGCACTTTGGGAGGCCACGTTGGGTGGATCATTTGAGGTGAAGAGTTCAAGACCAGCCTGGACAACATCGTGAAAACCTGTCTCTACTAAAAATACAAAAAATTAGCCAGTGTGGTGGTGGGCACCTGTAATCCCAGCTACTTGGGAGGTTGAGGTAGGAGAATTGCTTGAACCTGGGAGGCGGAGGTTGCAGTGAGCCGGGATGGCACCACTGTGCTCCAGCCTGGGCGACAGAGACTCTGTCTCAAAAAAACAAAAAAAGAAAAGAAAGTTCAAATAAGCATTCTGACAAAAGGGATGCTAGGTATCTATCTGCACTCACGTGCTCACTGGATTGTGACAGTAAAAACCCAACACGGAACGCACATGTTTTTTAGAGACCAGATCTTGCTACGCGGCCCAGGCTGGAGTGCAGTGGCTATTCACAGGTATAATCACAGTACACTACCGCCTAGAACACCTGGATTCAAGGGATCCTCCTCTGTTCACCACATCAACTACAGAATATATCTGTGTGTGTGTGTGTGTGTGTGTGTGTGTGTGTGTGTGTCACCTAGGCTGAAGTGCAGTGGCACAGTCTCGGCTCACTGCAACCTCCGCCTCCTGACTTCAAGCGATTCTCCTGCCTCAACCTCCCAAGTAGCTGGGATTACAGGCACATGCCACCACACCTGGCTAATTTTTGTATTTTTAGTAGATTTCACCATGTTGGCCAAGCTGGTCTTGAACTCCTGACCTCAAGTGATCCGCTGGCCTCAGCCTCCCAAAGTGCAGAATATATCTTAATGGTGGCAGTATAGTAGTTGTATTTGCACACATGTGTGCTGCACAGCAATACTGTCTTCTACTAACACTGGAAACATTATGCCACAAATAAATTTCAAGTCTTCTCTACTGTATCTTCTCAATCTGTAATTTTTTTATGACCCAAATCACCCACAACACTAATCTCATATAAAAAATTTTAATGCTGCCATTTTTGTAGCATAGTAATAACGCAGTATTTCTTTTCAGAGTAGTACACTGCATTTTACCAATAGACAACCAGCCATCAGTTACATAATACAACCATTATTTCCTTGGTGGCACGCTTCAGATTCTAAATCTTCTGAGAATATTAACCACTGGCTTCCATGAGAACCACTTTTTTTAGGGGACTTTCTTTTCTTTATATATTTTCAACCTAACTGTAATAGAAAACTTCTCAGCCTTTATTTATAAGGGCAGAGCATTATGTAACACTGATCATCTACGGTATGTATGGTATTTCCGTCATCCGCAACAACAGCCTATTTTAAAAGGTTTTCTACAGATACCTCTGAATTTATGATAAATTTAATGTCACTTCATTGATCAAAGGACTCTCCTCTCTGCCTATTGTGATTTCTTTACAAGTTATGATACCACTGTATCTTTCTTTAGGAAGATTTTTTTTTAAATAATAGCTAAATTTTAAAAGAAACTGCCATGTAGGCACATGAGAAGAGTTTGAAAAAGAAAGAAACTCCTAGAGGATGGGACAAATGATGACAGACAGCATAATTCTGTCAGAAAAGGCTGCTGTTGGAATTTAAATCCAAATTTCTCTATTGTTATTTCTATTTCTCTGAAAATCTCTTACCCTCAGTGGAATTTCTAAGTATCAATTTTTACTACTCTCCCTTTCCTGTTCAACTGAAAAAATACGCCTTTATCCACACATTATGCCAATCTTCAAAAACACTCAAAAGAGGCCGGGTGCAGTGGCTCACGTCTGTAATCTCTATGCTTTGGAAGGCCAAGGTGGGTGGACTGCTTGAGCCAGGAGTTCGAGACTGGCCTGGGCCCCACATCGGGACCCTGTCTCTTTGAGTTTATATACGCATAAACTCAAAAGGGCAGGCATACACTGTAGCTGAGTGAAGCGGGCAGCTTTAAGGAAAAAAACACCCAATGATTAACAGCAACAGGCCCTCTGTAAAAAAGAGGCAAATATGAGTGCTAGGGACTACAGCAAACTGGAAAAATCTGACACCAACAGAAACCTGAGACATTCAGATATCAAGCTTTCCAAGTACCTTTGGAAGTAATGTTACTATATCTGCTTTAAAAGTAGCACACTGCAGGCCGCGCGCGGTGGCTCACGCCTGTTATCCCAGCACTTTGGGAGGCTGAGGCAGGTGGATCACGAGGTCAGGAGATCGAGACCATCCTAGCTAACATGGTGAAACCCTGTCTTTACCAAAAATACAAAAAATTAGGCGGGGCCTGCAGTGAGCCGAGATCACGTCACTGCAGTCCAGCCTGGGAGACAGAGCACGACTCCGTCTCAAAAAAAAAAAAGTAGTACACTACAAATGTACTTTGATCACTCATTGATGATTATCAGGATAATATAATTATCAGGATAACAGGATAAACAGACAACGTTTGCTAAAAATTATACATTGTTTTGTATTGTGTGTGTATATTAATAAATTGGGGAGTTCACTTTGACATCACCAAAGAAGTCTTCATCATGGGCAAACAGTAAAAGTAACTGAATAAAGGTAGCTCAGAACACTAGCTAAGGATTTTAAGCATTTTTTGGAAGGAAAGCAAAGAGATAGAACAGACCTTATTAAATATTTTACACTATCAAAAAGAAAACAAAGACGAAAAGATAAGTGTGATTAATCAAAGCATGGGTGAATATTGTAGGTTCCTGGTTGCCTTCTAAATAGGAAACAATACTACTACATAAAGCAAATGAGTGCCTTGCTACCATCAATTACAAAGCTAAGAATTCTTTAAAAAATAATTAACATTTTGAATAAATAGCACATAAACAAAAATATTTTCTATATATGATCACTATGGCAGGAACTCACATTACAAATAACTGGTTCTCATGCTTAGATATTTTCAGATTTACAAACAAAAACTACTAAAAGTTTGGTTCTTAAAGCACTTATAATTAAATAATTCCTAAACACAATAAATGCACACCACTTCCTGTGAAATATACAAAGGTGGTCATCTGCAGTACCCTGAATGGGCACTGAATCCCATGAACCGATCCTGGGGTAACCAAGCCTCTTACTTAAATCTAGGTTTCAAGAATTTGAAAGGCTCTGTACTACATGGATCACCTTTAGGTTCCTTTCAACACTGTGATGCTATGATATTAGAAGTTGCTTATCCAGAGAACACACCAACACTAAGGTGAACACAAAAAACAGTAGTTACAGCTACTTGTCATATCCCTACCCTAAGAAACTGGGCAATAAAATTCAATCTGTGACCTATTATACCTCATCTGATGTAAATTACTAAGAGAACGTGCTTAATAGGCAAGATCCAGGGCAGTCTTAAATACTTATTGCTTTATTTTCCAGGCTAATCAATAATGTTGCTAGAGAATAAATACAACTTCCTCTCTCCAACTTGAGGCTAAAAAAAAAAAAAAACAGAATAAATATGTGACCTGGTCCATTCCTGTGAAATGCTTTGTCAACATTCTCTTTGAAAAGCCATCAGAAAAAGCTCCCCAAAACTGTTGGTGCTTCTGTTTTTCTATGTAAGTGGGTCATTCTACTGTTATAAGTAAAACACAACTTTCTGACACAACCAGAAAAACAATACCAAAACACTGTTAACATCATAGGAGAGATGTCATAAATCTCTAAAAATACTGTCATGTGGGGAAACCACCCACACTGTGTATTTACTTATGTCAACATTATGCATGGTGTGGGATACTTTCCCTTATCCATATATGAATACATTTACATACATAAAAATATATTCAACAGGTTTTGCACACAATATTGCACAAAATAAAATGTAATAAGCAGATTCTAGCTTACCATTCTTTTATTCATTTACCAAACATTTAGTGAGGGCCTACCATCACGCCAGCTATCAGGGACAAACTAGGGGGCAAAAACAGAAATCATCCCTTGTCTTCAGGAATCTCAAAATCAACTGGAAACACAAATCCGAATCTTGTAAAACTGTTAACTGAGAAACTACAAATTGAGAAACAAAACTGCAAACCTGATTGATAAATTAGCAGTGATTATTCACACTACTAGAATCTTTTTTCCAAATGATTCATCTAACTTTTTAAATTTTATTTTTACTGCTCCTTACGGAGCTGGACTACGCCCCTAGGCAGTGCGCCTAGAGTAGCGCATTCAACTTTTTAGTCAGTCATTCTCACTGTTGAAATACATACAGGGCTGCACTGCTTACCATTTTCATCACTACTGAAGTGGTCTGGGTGAGGCACCGCGTTCTCTCACCTGGTCTCTCAAAGACATTGTAATCCCCCAAACCTGTGAATATGTTACTTTACATACTCATACAAGAATTTTGCGGGTGTGATTAAGAACTTCCATATGAAGATATTGTCCTGAATTATCTAGGTGGGCCCAATGTAATCACAAGTGTCTTTATAAGAAAGACACAGGAGTGCTGGAGAGGGCAGAGGGTGTGACTGGAAGACGCTCTTTTGCTGGCTGTGAAGATGAAGGAAGAAGTCAGGAACCAAGGAACTCAGGCAGGCTTCATTAGGTGGAAAAGCCAAGGAATAAATGTATGTTCCCCTAGTACCTCCAGAAAGAACACAACCCTACTGACACTTTGGTTTTAGCCTAGTGAGATTTACAGATTTACAGACCTAGTCTGATCTACAGACTAAAAGACAGCAAATTTGCATTGTTAGTAACCAAAAAAGTTGCTGAAATTTGTTACAGGAGCAATGGAAGACTAATACAATTTCCTAAGTAGTCTCTCTGCTTCCATTTTTGCTCTCCCTTTAGCCTCAAAAGGAGCAATCCAAATTATCTTTTTAAAATTTTAGCACGCCATATGAAGTCATCCTTCTGTTCAAAACCTTACAATGAAATCCAAAGTCCATGTAAGACCCTCACCTCTCTGACATCATTTCCCACTTTCTCCTACTGTGAAGTTCAGCCACACTGCTTCCCTGCTGCTCCTCTACTAACCTTGCATGCTCCAGTCTTGGCACTCTTCCCTCTGCCTGAATCAGACCCCTACTCTTACTCCCAGACTCCTATCCTTGAGGTCCTTTCTTAAATGGTACCTTCTCTAAAAGACAACCTGGACATTCCATCCCACATTGCAAGCCCCACCTCCTAACACTCCCTCATCACTTCCCTCCCCTTACCGTTTTTCCTTAGCATTTACCACCAAACCCAATACAAAGCTTACTTCTGCTTACTGCTCGTTTCCAAGAAGGCCAAAATTTCTGCATTGTTTGCTGCTGCATCCCTAGCAACTACGCCTGGCACATATTAGACACTTAATAAATATTTGTTGACTCAATCAATGTACCAGATGGAGACACTTAAAAACGTAAAGCTGTGATTTAAAAAGAAAGAAAAATATGAGGTAGGAAAAAAGATAATCAAAACCGCTACGATTAAGAGATAACGATTCTTTTAAGCCTTTGCCACATTCGAACGCAGAATCTGGAAGGAAATTAAAACCACATGACTATATCAAAAATGAAAATATTCGGGAGAAGCAAAATAAGCCAGTAACCTATTTCTTAATTTAAAAACAACAACAAAAACAAAAAACAAAAAACAAAAAACCGCAACGCAAAATGCCAGCATTTTCTCGGCATTTCTTCCCTAAAACATTCACACCTGCCAAACAGGTCTTGGCAAATAAACATTTGCTTTTCTGAAAAACTGTGGTTCTGATGGTAGCAATTTTGGGACGAAATCCGTATGCAGAAAAAGCGCCGAGCCGCCCGCAATCCACCCAGTCCGCGACCCTTTTTTAGGACAAAATCCCTGGGAGCTAGGGCCTGCGGGAGCTTCACGCAGTCTAGAGCTGAAGGGACACAGCGAGCGCCCCCACCTGCGACGCCCCTACTCCGTGAAGGCCTCCCTGGGGGGCTGGCGAAGCGTCGCGGGGTCTCTCAGCGCAGCGCTGGGACCCAGATTTCTGCGCCCGTCGTGCGGGGGCCAGAGAGCGACAGCGCAGCGCGGAGACGCAGAGACTCCGCGGGAAGAGAGCCCGCGGTGCGTGAAATAAACCTGTTCTCTCCTCTGACCTCAAAGACAGCGGCTCACCGGGGTACGCGGTCACCGGCTTTGGAACCTGGACCCCAATTTGCCTCTTCTCGTGGCGGGACAGTCAACGACGCTCGCTTACCGACGCCTCGCCGCCAACTCTCTCACCCCTGGCCGCTCAGGCTGGAATCCTGCGGGGCAGGGGGCGGGACAATAGGGGCGGCTGCGCCCCACTCGGCAGAACTCCGCCCACCAGGCGCGATGCTGGAACTACATGTCCCATGAGGCTCTGGGAGGCCGCAGTTTTCCACCGGAAAGAGGTTGGCTGAGGTGGGGGAGGAGCCCAAAAGGGATTGTGGGAGTACAGCTCTTTCCTTTCCGTCTGGCGGCAGCCATCAGGTAGGCTGCGTTGGAGATCTTTGCTCTTCCATCCGCCGTTGATCGTCTTCCTCTTCAGCCATCCAGGCCCGGGGACCCTGCGTCCTCCGAGATAGGTCTCCCTCCTGTGCGGCCAGAGTTTGGTCAGGATGCGGGACAGCGAGGGGGTGGAGAGGCGGCCCCCGGGGCGGGTTGAACGAAGATGTGATGGCGGCGCGAATTCGAGCTGGGCCGGGATCCTGGAGGAGGCGTGGGGCTGACGAATGGGGCGCCCGGGACAAGGCAGCCTAAAGAGAGGCTGCTGGTTGGGTGGGGTAGATGCATTTTCCTCGAGAGTTAATCCTCGGCGGCCGCAGCAGTACGTTGCCCTGTTGTGTCAGAGGCATCTCCTTGCAGGTTCCCCTTGGGGACGCCGCCTGCCGCAGCCACCCGCCCCCTTGGTGCTCACCTCTGGCTCTGTTCATTCACCCCACCAAAACGTGCCGAGCTCCCCCCCGGGGTTGCGGAGGTGACTGAACGCGGCTCCGTGGGCGCATTGGTGGGGGTTGGGCTAGCTGTCCCCGGCAGTTGGTGCAGAGCCATTTTCATTCCCGGCGGTTTCCTTGTGCTTGTTGGGGAACTAAGATGGACGAGTAGGGTCGTCTTATTGTACTTCAAACGGATGATATTTAATACCCGGTTTGATTTCATAGGTAAGCCAAGATGGGTGCATACAAGTACATCCAGGAGCTATGGAGAAAGAAGCAGTCTGATGTCATGCGCTTTCTTCTGAGGGTCCGCTGCTGGCAGTACCGCCAGCTCTCTGCTCTCCACAGGGCTCCCCGCCCCACCCGGCCTGATAAAGCGCGCCGACTGGGCTACAAGGCCAAGCAAGGTACGTGATCGACTGCCTGGATGCTAGGATAAAATTATATTCCAGGAAAGTTGGAAACCAGCTGGTAGGAAAACACTGCTGCCCCAGTGTCTGTCTTCTCGTAGGGCTTTGGCAGAATAGAGCTAGCAACACTGGTCAGTTACTTTATGGACTTGTTGTCTAAAGTGGCAAGTGCGTCAAAGGTTGCAAATCTGGATGAGTTCAGACTAAAGCAAACAGTGTGTCTCCCTGTGTGAGTAACCTAAAGTACATTGACAGACTGGGATGTGTTTTATTTTTTTCCATTATATAGCATTAACTTACTATTGAAGTATTTTTGGTGGAGTGTTAATGACAAGCCATTGAGTCTTAAGCCTGATGGGCTTCCTATAAAATCACTAATTTTGTGTGTGTGTGTGTGTGTAGGTTACGTTATATATAGGATTCGTGTTCGCCGTGGTGGCCGAAAACGCCCAGTTCCTAAGGGTGCAACTTACGGCAAGCCTGTCCATCATGGTGTTAACCAGCTAAAGTTTGCTCGGAGCCTTCAGTCCGTTGCAGAGGTAAATGGTTTTGAGTAGCAGTTATATTGAATGCTGCCTGGGGACGGTGGGAGAGACATTTAAGCAACTTTTCTGATTGTACTTAACGTGAATTGTCTCGTGTATAAAATAGGGTTTGTGATTTTTACTAATCTTGGTAAAGAGTAATTGCTTGAAAGACTTGTAATTCTATTATAAATGCGTGTGTATATACTGGAAGTACTTGTGGAACCTAAGCTTTAAAGGCAAGAATATGCAGAAGAGACCAAATGTGGCCTGCACAGCCTAAAATATATACTAGATATTTGTAAAGCTAAACGTTGCTGAGCTCTCAGTTGTATTGGAAAAAGATAAGGTCCTCAAACCCTAAATGTTGTTACCCAGATATTAGTAAGGACTGGAGTATTAAGAGGGAATGATGTGTTTCAGTCTATATGTGTGTGTTGTTTTAGCAAGTTTACTTTATCTCATTATACTTGTGATAGTCTAGGGAGAAATGCTTCGTAAATACTTGAGTAGTAAAAGACTCCTGTCTGGTGGTGAACTAGAGTTGAGAATTAAAATTCTTTCTGACTCGCTGCTATAGGCAATGTGGGAGACTGACATTGACCTTTTTTCCTATTCTAGGAGCGAGCTGGACGCCACTGTGGGGCTCTGAGAGTCCTGAATTCTTACTGGGTTGGAGAAGATTCCACATACAAATTTTTTGAGGTTATCCTCATTGATCCATTCCATAAAGCTATCAGAAGAAATCCTGACACCCAATGGATCACCAAACCAGTCCACAAGCACAGGGAGATGCGTGGGCTGACATCTGCAGGCCGAAAGAGCCGTGGCCTTGGAAAGGGCCATAAATTCCACCACACTATTGGTGGTTCTCGCCGGGCAGCTTGGAGAAGGCGCAATACTCTCCAGCTCCACCGTTACCGCTAATATAAGTAAAGTTTGTAAAATTCATACCTAATAAACAATTTAGGACAGTCATGTCTGCTTACAGGTGTTATTTGTCTGTTAAAACTAGTCTGCAGATTGTTTCTTGAATGCTTTGTCAAATTAAGAAAGTTAAAGTGCAATAATGTTTGAAGACAATAAGTGGTGGTGTATCTTGTTTCTAATAAGATAAACTTTTTTGTCTTTATCTTATTAGGGAGTTGTATGTCAGTGTATAAAACATACTGTGGTATAATAGGTTTAAAATAAATTCTTTAAGAGAACTGAAACTAGCCCTGTAGATTTGTCTGGTGCATGTGATGAAACCTGCAGCTTTGTTGGTGATGGCAATGCTCTGCTGGTTTACTTTCAAGTGGCTGGGTTTTTTTAGTTTGACAGGTACAGACTTTTTTAACTGGGCTTTAGAAAATCTGGGTTAGCCTGAAGAAAATTGCTTCCGCCTCCATAGTACCATTTTAAATTCACATAAAAAAGGTGAAAGCTCCTGGTTCAGTGCTGTGGCTTCATGTAATTCAATGATTAGTGGTAGTGGTATTAACACTGGTGTGTGTTGAAATTGAATGTGAGATAAAATTAGCCTTAAGATTGGTAAGCTAGCAATGAATGCTAGGGTGGGAAGCTGGTAAGCCAGTGGCCATTAGATAAATACCTTTCAAGTGTGAGAAGTCAATCCTAAAATATTTAACTGTAATGCTAATTGTGATCATTATGAACCCCTTCAGTCACCTTAGAGGGAAAAGTAGTTGGCTATAAGTACCTCATTCTTAGTCCAGTCAGTCTTAAAAACATCTTGGGTTACCCATTCTGTGCACTCCCATAGGCTACAGAAAAGGTCATAAGCGCATGGTTTGCAACCGTATGTGTTTTGTGCAGTTCTCTTGTTCCTGGCCAAACTACCCTAAAAATCCTTACCATTCCACAAAGTTGGGCCATCATTTGTGCTCCCACTTTGAGTATACCACCACATTGCATTTCCGTTTCAGTCATGTCTTCCAGGAGACTAGACTGTTTCCCAGGGTGGACTTGAGTATAAAGAAAAGGTAGACAAGGAATTGCCCAATTCTAAATTCTGACTTTACTGACTTAAATCTAAATGCTCGCTTCTCTGAACCAATTTTCTCCGATCTTCTCTAGGGGTCTCAAAAGGCTCAGTTAGTTGAATTCCAGGAAGTACTCCTAGCAAGTTCATAGAAGTTCTTGAGACCTAAATTTCTTCACACACACAAAAAAAGATCTTAAGTCATACATTTTTATTGTGTAGAAGTTGTTCAACTAAAGGAATAAATGTCTATTAAACTAAAAGAAATGGACTTTCTGTTATTTTTTGTCTTCTAGTGCTAATGTACTTTAAAGCAAACCAAATACCCTAGCCAGCAAAAAGGCATCAAAATGTGATTATAGAAATAGCATAATTTGAGGTAGCATAAAATGTACTTACTCTCTCAGTTCTTTGATCATTGCATGAATTAAGTTTTTATCTAAAACTGTTCAGCTGGGTGCGGTGGCTCAGGCTTGTAATCCCAGCACTTTGGGAGACAGGCTGGAGGATTTGTTGAGGCCAGCCTGGGCAGCATAGTGAGACCTCTACTTAAAAACAAAAACAACTTACACATGGCTAATTTGGGAAAGAGAAAGGGTTCGGGCCAAAGGTCAGCATTGTCTGTCTACAAGAAAACCTTGTTCCTGTCCTTGCTACCCTACAGTTTAATCTCCACACAGTAGCCCAAGGGATTCTATTAAATTGATCACGGCACTCCTGTGCAAAAAAATCAAAAGTCCTCATAATAGCTTTCATGATCTTCCCACTTTCTATGTGTGACCTTATGTCCTATTGCTGTCCTCACCCCAGGCTCCTTGCTGTTCTTCAAATACACCAAACACTTCTAATACCTTTATGATGGGAAAACGTTATTCCAATATTAAGGATCACTTTATTAGCTATGCCCTGACCACCCCACAATGTGTTCCCATTTGCTTTACTATTTCTGTAATGGCATGTAATTCACACAGCAACATTGATTATTCAGTTTTTTTGTTTTTTTTTTTTTCAGATGGAGTCTCACTCTCACCCAGCTGTGAGTGCAGTGGGGCAATCACGGCTCACTGCAACCTCTGTCTCCTGGGTTTGAGCGATTCTCCTGCCTCAGCCTTCCAAATAGCCAGGACTACAGGCACACACCGCCACGCCCAGCTAACTTTTGTATTTTTAGTAGAGACGGGGTTTCACCATGTTGGCCAAACTGGTCTTGAACTCCTGACCTCAAGTGATCCACCTGCCTTGGCCTCCCAAAGTGCTGGAATTACAGGCATGAGCCACCACACCGGGCCCAAATTTTCTTTAGTAATAACAACAATTGGCTGGGCGTGGTAGCTCACACCTGTAATCCCAACACTTTTGGAAACCAAGGTGGGCTTGAGCTCATGAGTTAGAGACCAGCCTGAGCAACGTGGTGAGAGCCCATCTCACAGAAAATAAATAAATTAGCCGGGCATGGTGTTGCACACCTGTAGCCTCCGAAATCACACCACTGCACTCCATCCTGGGTGACAGAGCCAGAACTTGTCTCAAAAAAAATAACAATTGGTTTTTTATAATCCCAAAAGGTGCAGTTACTAGTATAAATCCTTTTTTGCCAATGAGGAAACACAAAGATGAAGCAACTTGCTTAAAGTCATACAGTGACAGACTGAATTCAAATCCTATACACTTAAAGTTTATTTTCTTTTTCTTTTTTTTGAGATGGAGTCTCACTCTGTCGCAAGGCTGGAGTACAGTGGCACGATCTCAGCTCACTGCAACCTGCGCCTCCCGGGTTCAAGTGATTCTCCTGCCTCCGTCTCCTGAGTAGCTGGGACTACAGGCGCACACCACCACACCCAGCTAATTTTTGTATTTTTAGTAGAGACGGGGTTTCACCATGTTGGCCATGTTGGCCAGGATGGTCTCGAACTCCTGACCTCAGGTGATCCTCCCACCTCGGCCTCCCAAAGTGCCAGGATTACAGTTGGCCACTGTGCCCAGCCAACTCAAAGTTTTTGTTAGATAATATATTAATGTTAAAAATTCAAAAGATAAGTATAGGCACTACGGTACAAACTCTTCTGCCTCCTAGTTCCCGTCCTTGGAGGCAATGTGATCAGTTTAACAACATTTTTTTATTTTGAGACAGGGTCTCACTGTTGCCCAGGCTGGAGTGTAGTCGTGCGTTCACAGCTTACTGTAGCCTCAACCTCCTAGGCTCAAGTGATCCTCCCACCTCAGCCTCTCGAGTAGCTGGGACCACAGGTGCACACCACCATGCCAGGCTAATTTTTGTATTTTTTGTAGAAACAGGGTTTCACCATGTTGCTCAGGCTGATCTCAAAGTACTGGGCTCAAGCAATCTTCACATCTCTGCTTCCCAAAGTGCTGGGATTACAGGTGTGAGCCACCGTGCCCGGCCTACATATGTATTTTTTTCCTTTTTTCCCCCAAGTTGTAGGATATGATACACATTGTTGATTTTTTTTTTGTTTAGTTATGTATCTCAGAGCTTATTCTTTATCAGCTCATGAGGAACTTTTTTTTTTTTTTTTTTTTGAGATGTAGTTTTGTTTTTGTAGCCCAGGTTGGAGTACAATAACGCGATCATGGCTCGCAGCAACCTCTGCTTCCCAGGTTCAAGCAATTCTCCTGCCTCAGCCTCCTGAGTAGCTGGGATTACAGGTGTCTGCCACTACATCCAGCTATTTTTGCATTTTCAGTGGAGATGGGGTTTCACCATTTTGGCCAGGCTGGTCTCGAACTCCTGACCTCAGGTGATCCGCCCATCTCAGCCTCCCAAAGTACTGGGATTACAGGTGTGAGCCACCATGCCCGGCTGGAACTTCATTCTTTTGGTATAACTGCATGGTATCCCATCAGGTGGATGTACCATGATTCATTGGATATGGACCCTACTGATGGATATTTAAATTTCTTCCAATCTGTTGCTATTACAAAAAGAAAAATGTATGCATACATCTTTATTCATCTGTAGAATAAATTCTAAGAAGTAGAATGGCAGAGATAAAAATCATACGTATGTAATTTTTTATAGATATTGACAAATTATCTTCCATAAAAGTTGAACCAATTTACACTACCACCAGCAAAGTAGGAGAGGTCTTGTTTATCCACACCCTCTTTAATGCATGAAATCAAATTTTGGGATACTGCCAGTCTGTTAGGGGGAAATGATATTGTTCTCCACTTTTATTTTGCATTCTGAGTATGGCAGAGGCAAAGCTACGTGCATAGCATAGCTTTTTCTCCCGCCTGAAAACACAACTAAACTATGTTGTTTTCCTGGCCTCTCATTCATTTGCGTTGGGGTCATATTACTTCCCTCCAAGACAAACAACAGTTGGTATGCCTCCTCCACACTTCCCACAACTGTGGAAGCCAGTGATCCAGATAGCATAGCTATTAATACAAGATGGAAGAAAGCCGCTCAACCCCATCAGACAGCATGAGTGGTTAAGATTTTATTGTGTCAAACGACTGCATTAGTTGTGTTTTGTTATTATGGCAGCATAGCCTAGCTTGGCCCTAACTAATTCAATAAATAAAGTTGAGCATCATTTGTACATTTAAGAGCGTTGATATTTGCTTTACAGTGACTTTCTGCTTTTCTATCAGAGAATCCCCCCTCCCTTATGTACCATGCTATATTAATAAATTGGAAGGTAGTTGCTAGCTCATTTCTGCTATGCTTCATTATTTTTCTGCTCATTAGATTCTTATTTTTTGAGACAAGTCTCTGTCGCCCAGGCTGGAGTGCAGTAGCACGATCTCAGCTCACTGCAACCTCCACCTCCCGGGTCCAAGTGATTTTCATGCCTCAGCCTCCCGAGTAGCTGGGATTACAGGTGCGCGCCACTACTAATTTCTTTGTATTTTTAGTAGAGGCGGGGTTTCACCATGTTTGCCAGGTTGGTCTATTACCTCTGACCTCAGATGATCTGCACCTGTCTTGGCCTCCCAAAGTGCTGGAATTACAGGAATAAGCCACCAAGCCTAGCCCTGCTCATGAGATTCTTGAAGGTAACTTTATGTAGAATAAATTCTTCAAATTTCAACTGTTCATTTTCGCCTTTCAATTCTAAGTTCTGAGTTCATCTTTAAGTTCTGAAATTTCTAAACCACATTAGTGGGTCTATTGTATCAGGCAGACTAAATGAGGCAACAGTGACAACCTCCAAATTTTAGTGGCTTAAAATAATAAAGATTTGTTTCTTGATCATACTTCATGTTTTCTAGAGATCGTTCTCACTCTAGAATCCAGACTGTTAGAACAGACACTATCTGGAACACTGCGAGGTGTCCATGACAGAGGGCAAAGAGCATGGTATAGAACACCCTAACTTGCAGAGCTTCTGCTCAGGCTGTCCGAAGCAAGTCCCGTGGCTATGCCTGGGTACAAAGGGTGGGGAAGTGAAATCTTCCAGTGCTTGGAAAGAGAGAGAGAATCAAATATTTGTGAACAACTCTAATGTCTACCACGCACACTAATCCACTTGGTTTCTCTTTAGTCTTTGGTCTTTGTACACATTTGAAGTATTATGGAGAACAGCTGGTATACCAAGGTGGAAGTAGGAACCAGCGCAGTTCACACTGATGGAGAGAATATTTTGTCACTGACATTGCTAGTATTGCCAGAGTATGATGATGATAAAAAAGAATATACTGAGAGTGGGCTTGGTGGCTCACACCTGTAATCCTAGCACTTTGGAAGGTCAAGGCAGGTGGATCGCTTGAGCTCAGGAGTTTGAGACCAGCCTGGGCAAGATGGCGAAACCCATCTCTACTAAAAATACAAAAAATTAGCTGGGCACAGTGGCATGTGCCTGTGGTTCCAGCTCCTCGGGAGGCTAAGGTGGGAGAATCACCTGAGCTTGGGAAGCTGAAGCTGCAGTGAGCCAAGATTACGCCACTGCACTCCAGCCTGGGTGACAGAGTAAGACCCTGTTTCAAAAAAGAAAAAAAAAGTAACAAACAAAAAAATATATATACTTTTACCCAGTTTTTGTTGTTTTACAATTCTCCTACAGACAATGCATTCCCTTATTGAGTTGATTGACTTGGTAAAATATGGTTATCTGCACACAACTCTGCAAACAATTCATTTGACACTTTATTATGTAATAGCATCTTTGCTGTATATCCACAAATGTTCACTGAAGAATACTTTAGCTGTATGCTGTTCAATATGATAGCCACTAGCCATCTGTGACTTTTAAAATCTAAATAGGATTTAAAAGTCAGTTCTCCAATCATATTAGCTACACTTCAAATGCTCAATGGGCACATTGGCTACCATAATGGACAGCACAGAAAACATTTTGACAGTCACAGAAATTTCTGTTGTATAGTGCTGATTTATGTATTTATTTTTATTTTTTATTGATATTATTATTTTTCAAGATGGCATCTTGCTCTGTCGCCCAGGCTGGAGGGCAGTGGCGCAATCTTGGCTCACTGTAACCTCTGTCTCCCGGGTTCAAGCAATTCTCCCTGCCTCAGCCTCCCGAGTAGCTGGGACTATAGGCACCTGCCACCACGCCTGACTAATTTTTGTGTTTTTAGTAGAGACAGGGTTTCACCATGTTGGCCAGGCTGGTCTCAAACTCCTGACCTTAGGTGATCACCTGCCTTGGACTCCCAAAGTTCTGGGATTATAGGTATGAGCCGTGGCGCTCGGCCAGAGTTTTATTTCTTCTTCTTTCTTCTTCCTCCTGCTCCTTCCTCCTCCTCCTTCTCTTGCTCCTTCTTCTCCTGCTCCTCCTCCTCCTCTTCCTCTTCTTCTTTCTCTTCTTTTTTCTCTTCTTCCTCTTCCTCGCCTTCTCCTCTTTCCTCTTCCTCTTTTTCCTCCTCTTCTTTTTTTTTGTGTGTCATTCTCTAGTAGATGAAGATGAGGCATATGAAATATAGTTTTACCATAAAAAGTTTTATGTATAGATTTCATATAAGAATAGTATTTGTTGCTATAGATATTTTAATTGTATAATTACCACTTCCTTTGTCAGGGCAATTTTAGGTTTTAAGAAGTTTTTGATAAGAATTTTATCCCCATGGTACTAACTGTAAAAGAATGAATTGCTACAACACCTTTTCTAAGAGAAAAGGTTTTGGTCTAAAAAGACCTTTAGTTTTCCATTGGCTGCAATTTGGCTGCATCTTTTGCCAAACTGTTGGATCTTTGAAATCAGTTTTATAAATATTCATCATTCAGAGAAGAAACAATTCTTTGGCTTTGTCCTAAAAGGATCAAGCTGGCCTGAGATACCAATAGGGGGTGACATGCACCAACAAGCTACACTTTGACCATCAGCTGCCTCAAACAGGATGAAGTCCATGTTGCAGTTTTTAACCCAGCAACACTCTCCACAGCCCCAACACCATTTCAGTTCAGCCTTGGGAAGGTTGGCTAGACAATTAGCTTGTCCATTGATTTTATTCTTATTAATGATGTAGTGAACATCTTCACTATACATACAGTTTTCAACCTATTTTTATATAGGAAAAATAAACTGAAAATAAAGCCTTTTAGTATAAAATGCCACTCAAATTTTCTTTAGAAAAAGAAAAATCTGCTGCAAGGCAGGGAGCAGTGGCTCACGCCTGCAATCCCAGCACCTTGGGAGGCCAAGGTATGAGGATCACTTGAGGCCAGGAGTTCGAGACCAGTCCAGTCAACATAGGGAGGCCCCCATCTCTATATTTTTTAATTGAGGAAAGAAAAAAAATCTACTGCAAAGGGGCTATAGTTGGCCTGTGCCCGTGCCATTAAACCTCATAATCACAGCATTCACACTTAACGAAATGCTGTAGCTGGAACACACACTTCAGCTCACTCTGAAATCCTGGCAAAGGGCAACTCCTCCAAAATTGACGAAATCATTTGATTTAATTGGCATGCTGTGAACATCTGAAGTCATTTGTTGGCAATTCTCATTGTCATTTAGAGAGAAGTTCATTATTTGGCAGTCCTAGTTAGAGACACTAACTGATGGATGATGTCATTATCAGTCATCAAATCACGAAACTTCTTTCTATGAGAGTGTAAACATACTACTTAGCTTCCAGAGGTTCATTATTAACTAAGCTAGGGTGCTTTGCTTATCAAAAGAAAGATTCAAAAAATGATCATCCAAGGCTGAGCATGGTGACTCGCACCTGTAATCCTAGAAATCTGGGAGGCCGAACTGGGAGGACTGCTTGAGCACAGGAGTTCCAGACCAGCCTGGGCAACATGGTGAGACCCTGTCTCTACAAAAGATTAAAAAATTAGACTGGTCTGGTGGTGCGTGCTAGTAGTACCAGATATGCGGGAGGCTGAGGTGGGAGAATTGCTTGAGCCTGGGAGGTGGAAGCTACAGTGAGCCATGTTGGTGCCACTGCACTCCAGCCTAGGCAACAAAGCAAGACACACTCTCTCCTCTCTCTCTCTCTCTCTCTCTCTCTCTCTCTCTCTCTCTCTCTCTCTCTCTCTGTCTGTCTTTCTCTACACACACACACACACACACACACACAGAGAGAGAGAGAGAGAGAGATCATCTGAGCCAGGAATCGTAGCCCACACCTGTAGTCTCAGTTACTCAAGAGGCTGAGGCAGGAGAATCGCTTGAACCTGGGAGGCAGAGGTTGCAGTGAGGCAAGATTGCACCACTGCACTCCAGCCTGGGCAACAGAGCAAGACTCTGTCTCAAAAATAAACAAATAAATGTTACATTTGAATACAATTAGTGCTCAGTAACCCTCCAATCCCCCATAACTCCTTGGTGAACTGACATTAAGTTTCCAAATATATAAAATATAATTTACATTCTTAATGTAATTAAGAATGTGTGTCATGTTTAACTTGTACAGAAAAATAAAGATCCTGTTGCATCTTGAATATGATCTAGAAAAAAATGTTTATACTAATTTTTTTCCTAGAAACACTGTAATTTGAGATAATACCATATGTGGAAGCCAACTCCAAGTCAAGATTTATGCGCTAGTTTTTTATTACTGAAGTGCTTTTAGGGGAAACTGACAAGGGTGTGAGAAAGTCGGACCAAAAAAACAGAAGCCTCAAAGTATGATTTAGGCTTTAAAAAAAGAAGAGAGAGAGAGAGAGAGACAGAGAGAAGCCAAATCAGATTGTGATTTCAGTCAAAGTCCTACATGGAGTTGTTTCTTCCTGACCCCACAGTAGAACTCTGGAGTGAAGTTATGCCTCAGAGTTTATACCAACTCATGGCAAGAATACTGTTTTTTGTGGATCACTTGAGGTCAGTAGTTCGAGACCAGCCCAGCCAACATGGTAAAACCTTGTCTCTACTAAAAATACAAAAAAAATTAGCAGGATGTGGTGGCAGGCACCTGTAATCCCAGCTACTCAGGAGCCTGAGGCAGGAGAATGACTTGAACCCAGAAGGCGGAGGTTGCAGTGAGCCGAGATCGGGCCACTGCACTCCAGCCTGGGTGACAGAGCGAGACTCCGTCTCAAAACACACACACACACACACACAAACACACACACACCCCAAACAGACAAAAAGAATATTGTTTTTTATATTCTTGCACCTGTCAGTCATGGGCGAGGGGCTACCCGAGGAGAATGTAAACTCCCAGGCATTTTGCTCCAGTAGTGGCTTCAACAGCTCAAGGGCAAGCCTCCCAGGAGAGGTGCAAGTAAGAGGCCAGTAGAAACAGAAGCACAGAAGCTGAGGAGGGCAACATAGAAACAGTAGAAAGATCCAAAGGGATCTGGGTGAGCATTAACACTGTTTGTCTCACAAAAACACGGTGATTTCCTTATCCTCACCTTAGTTGGGATTTTTTTCTAAAAGCATTTTTATCATCAATAAACCACCATTTCAAGTATGACAAAACCAGTGAACAATTCTGCATTATTTATCTCACTGGATGTTTTAGAACTGTCATTAAAACTTAACCAGTTTTAGGTAAATATTTAAATTTGGTGTTTCAAAATACATTTGTGCCTATACCAGAGGCATAATTATTTAATCACATATAGTCTGTCTTACATACAATGATTTTCTAATAAGCAAATAAATATTATAAATTCTAGGCCAAGGATGTTCCAAAAAATCTTCTCACATATCTTAAAATACATGAGAATGTTTTTGACAAAGCTTGCCCTAAATCAGTTTTAATTTTGAAAAAGTAGTAAACATATGTTTGGCTCACTTCCTAATGAAGTATGAAGAGTATTCCAAGGAATAGTAACTTGCTTTAAATTTTTCATAACATTATTATTATTATTGTTATTGTTATTATTTATCGAGACAGAGTCTTGCTCTGTCACCCAGGCTGGAGTGCAACGGCACAATCTCGGGTCACTGCAACCTCCGCCTCCTGGGTTCAAGCAATTCTCCTGCCTCAGTCTCCCAAGCAGCTGGGATTACAGGCACCTGCCACCACGCCCAGCTAATTTCTTGTATTTTTAGTAGAGACAGTGTTTCGCCATGTTGGCCAGGCTGGTCTCAAACTTCTGACCAGGTGATCCACCCGCCTTGGCCTCCCAAATTGCTGGCATTACAGGTGGAAGCCACGGTGCCCGGCCCACAACATTATTTAAGATAATATTCAGGCTGGGTGAAGTAGCTCATTCCTATAAATCCAATACTTTGGGAGGTTGAGGGAGGAGGATCACTTGAGCCCAGGAGTTCAAGACCAGCCTGGGCAACACGGCATGACGCTCTCTCTTGAAAAAACTGAAAAAAATGAGCTGGGCTTGGTAGTGTGCACCTGTAGTCCCAGCTACTCAGGGGGCTGAAGTGCAAGGCTCGCTTGAGCCCAGGAGGTTGAGGATGCAACGAGCTGTGATAGTACCACTGCATTCCAGCCTGGGCAACAGAGTGGAGTCTGTCTCAAAAAAAAAAAAAAAAAAAAAAAAAAAAAAGAAAGAAAGAAAGAAAGAAAGAAAGAAAGAAAGAAAGAAAGAAAGAAAAGCCAGGCATGGTGGCTCAAGCCTGCAATCCCAGCACTTTGGGAGGCCTAGGTGGGCAGATTACAAGATCAGGAGATTGAGACCATCCTAGTTAACACAGTGAAACCCTGTCTCTACTAAAAATACAAAAAATTAGCCAGGTGTGGCGGCACGTGCCTGTAGTTTCAGCTACTCAGGAGGCTGAGGCAGGAGAATCACTTGAACCCCAGAGGCGGAGGTTGCAGTAAGTGGAGGTTGCAGTGAGCGGAGATCGCACTACCACCACTGCACTCTGGCCTGGGGGACAGAGCAAGACTCTGTCTCAAAAAAAAAAAAAAAAAAAAAGGCCAGGTGCCGTGGCTCACACCTGTAATCTTAGCACTTTGGGAGGCTGAGAAGGGTGGATTGCCTGGGCTCAGGAGTACAAGACCAGCCTGGGCAACACGGTGAAGCCCCATTTCTAATGAAATACAAAAAATTAGCCAGGCCTGGTGGTGTATGCTGAGCCTGTAGTCCCAGCCACTTGGGAAGCTGAGGCAGGAGAATTGCTAGAACCCAGGAGGCAGAGGTTGCAGTGAGCCGATATCGTGCCACTGCACTCCGCCTGGGTGACAGAGCAAGACTCCATCTCTAAAAAATAAAAAAATAAATAAATAAAAAAAAGAAAGAAAAAAAGAAAATATATTTAAAACAAAAATTAAAATTAACTGTAAAAACCATGTTTTGTGCCGGGTGTGTTGGCTCATGCCTGTAATCCCATCACTTTGGAAGGCTGAGATGGGCAGACCACTTGAGGTCAGGAGTTCGAGACCAGCCTGGTCAACATGGTGAAACCTCGTCTCTACTAAAAATACAAAAAAATTAGCAGGGCGTGGTGGCAGGCGCCTGTAATCTCAGCTACTCGGGAGGCCAAGGTAGAAGAATGGCTTGAACCCAGGAGGCAGGGGTTGCAGTGAGCCGAGATCACGCCATTGCATTCCAGCTTTGGGCCACAGAGCAGGATTCCATCTCAAAAAAATAAATAAGTAAAATAAAAATAAAAACCATGTTTTGAACTACCTGAAAAAATTTGCTTATTTATTTATTTATTTATTTATTTATTTTTGAGACAGAGTCTCGCTTTGTCACCCAGGCTGGAGAGCTTGGTGTGATCTTGGTGTTTGGGTGAGGGAGAAAGGACAAGATGGAGGAAGGAGAACAAAAAGGCACAATCCATGTTACTTCCGGGTTCTTCCTCACCAACATTCCCGCGCGCGGGAAAATGCAGCCCACCCCGGGAAGATGCAGATCAACAGAGCATGCGCCAGGTGATGTCAATCCGAAGAGATCGAAACTTACCCAGCCACGCGTACGGAGTCACCCCTATCACGCCCTTATCCCGCCCACTGCCCTCCCCCTTCCAGTACCAATGCATAAAAGTCTGCTGCCGGCAGGAGCCGGTGTGACTTCTTCGGCCCCCGCATTCGTGGACCAGAGAACCTCACCCGAGAGCGCCGGCGTGACTTCCCTGGACCCCCACACCTGAGGACCAGAGAACCTCGCCCGAGGGTGTGTGCATATTTGCAATAAAAGATTGCCACTTTCAGGCCGGGCGCGGTGGCTCAAGCCTGTAATCCCAGCACTTTGGGAGGCCGAGACGGGCGGATCACGAGGTCAGAAGATCGAGACCATCCTGGCTAACACGGTGAAACCCCGTTTCTACTAAAACTACAAAAAAACTAGCCGGGCGAGGTGGCGGGCGCCTGTAGTCCCAGCTACTCGGGAGGCTGAGGCAGGAGAATGGCATGAACTCGGGAGGCGGAGCTTGCAGTGAGCTGAGATCCGGCCACTGCACTCCAGCCTGGGCGACAGAGCGAGACTCCGTCTCAAAAAAAAAAAAAAAAAAAAAAAAAAAAAAAAAAAAAAAAAAAAAAGATTGCCACTTTCTTATGTACTTTGGCCTCATGTTTAATTATTTAGCTCTCCTAAATTAAATTAAATTAAACAAAACAGTTGGTGCTGAAACCTGACCCAGGAGGAGACCCTTCCTCAACATCCCCTAGGGTTCTAATGAACCTCCTCCACAGCAAACCGGCTCCCAACCCAACCAGCCACGAACACCGAACAAGTGTTCCGGCTTTCCACTAGTGCCGCTCTGAGAATTTCTTCTTCGGTGAGTACTCCCCTTTGTTAACCATCTCCGTCCGTTTCCATGTCCTTGGCCTAGAGTCATACTACGCCCAAGGACGTAGCCACCCTGTGGTGCAGTGAGGTCTTCAACTCGGAGACGTCCATCTTAAAGTTCCTCAATTCTCCGTTAGTGGCTCCAGGAGTCCCCGGTCTCCAGCAGCGGCAAAGGACGCTTTGCCACTGCATGAGGTCAGTTTCCATTTCTGGTGGTTAAACAATCGGAACCTCACAATCGAAAATCCCTACGAACACCCCTTTGGGGTGTCTCCTCCAAAACTTGGAAGCCTTACATTTAGCTCAAGATTTAAAACGAAAGTGGCTAATTTTCCTCTCCACTGTGGCATGCCAAAAACCCGGGAGGAGACCCCTCCTCAGGGCCCCCTAAGGTCCGAGGAGCCTCCTCCTTCCACGCCACGGAGGGACCAGGACCTAGACATCGCTTTCCACACCTCCAAGTCTCCTAGGGGTGAGTATCTCTTGCCTCCCTCTCATACTCCTTGGCCAGAAGTCCTGCACAGGCCCAAGGTTTTTTGGTCACCAGGTGACCCTCAGGAGAGTTCCCAAAGGTAGAGACGTCTGCCCAAAGGAACTCCATTCCAGTCCGTGTGAGACCCGTCGAGGACGGAGACGTCCACCTGGAGGTAATCTCCATTCCGGCTCCAGGAGCCTCCCGGTCTCTAGTGGCTCCAAAGGACGCTTTGTAGCCAGGTAGAGTTCGGTTTCCGCCTATAGGCGAGAGAAAGGCAATGGGAAATCCCCAATCCAAAATACCTAGAGACACCCCTTTAGGGTGTCTTCTAACTAATCTCAAAACTTTACAATTAGAGCAAGATCTTAAACAAAAGCGACTGATGTTACTCTCCACTGTGGCCTGGCCACAATATAAATTAGACAACCAGTCTCAACGGCCGCCTGAAGGCACCTTAGACCGTAACATTTTAATTAGATCTCTCTAATTTCTGCCAGAGGCTCAGAAAGTGGTCAGAAATTATCTATGTTCAAAGCTTTTAGGACTTGCACTCTCGCCCAGACCTGTGCGCCCGGTGTTAAATGGCCCAGGTCTTGTTAGCCTAAACCCCTAAACCCGGCCCTTGGCCCCCACCTCAGCAACTGAGGAGGACTCCACCTCCATTTCAGATGGGGCCGACGGCAGGCGACCTCCCTCCCGGCTTTCCAACCCCGCTCCCTATGGACTTCCTACCGCCCCTCCCGACGCTCCTCCTTCAGCCACTCCTCTCACCCCTCCCTATGGAGCTCCCACCGCCCTGCCCGACAGTCCTCCCTCAGCCACTCCTCTTACCTCTCCCATTTGCATCCACACTCGCTCCAAGACCGCGGTAGCGGCCCCCATTAGTCAGCCCTCTACCAGTCAGCCTGCCCCAACCCCCTCTACCAGTCAGCCTGTCTTAACCTACCCTACTGGTCAGTCTGTTCCAACCTCCCCTGCTAGTTTGTTGGCCCCCCCGCCGAGAAGTTGCCGGAGCCAAAGGCGTGGTTGGAGTCCACGTCCCCTTTTCCCTGGCTGACCTTTCCAAAACTGAAGAATGACTTGGCGACTTCTCAGCCAACCCCACCTAATATTCCAAAGAGTTTCGATACCTAGGCCAGGCATATAACCTTACCTGGCATGACTTACATGTCATTCTTACTTCCACTTTTAACCCAGAGGAAAGAGAGTGTATTCTCGCAGCCGCCAGGCAACATGCAGATCAATAGCATTTAACCGACGCCACCGTCCTGTTAGGAGAGATGGCTGTCCCGTCCATAGAACCAGATTGGGATTACCAACCGCAGCAACCTAGCCGCTGTAGGAAGGACATTATGATTCAATGTCTCTTAGCCGGTATGCAGGCAGCCTCTAACAAAGTGGTCAATTTTGATAAATTAAAGGAAATTATCCAACACCCAGATGAGAACCCGGCTTCCTTCCTAAATCGCCTTACAGAGGCACTGGCCCAATTTACCTGGCTAGACCCCACTTCCCCAGCCGGGACAGCTGTCCTAGCCTCCTATTTTATTTCCCAGTCAGCCTCAGATATTCGAAAAAGCTAAAAAAGGTTGAAGATGGGCCTCAGACTCCCATACAGGAAAATTGACCTTCAAAGTTTTTAACTCCAGAGAGGAAGCAGCTGAGGCCGAAGAGCTAGACAAGGAGAAAAGAAGGGCTGTGCTTCAGGCGCAAGCTCTAGTGGCTGCCCTCCAACCCGTGTTGCCCACTTTGCCAGCAGGGAAAACCAAAGATAAGTCTCTTTAGGGCTCCTGCTATAAATGCGGAAACCCAGGACACTGGGCAAACCAATGTCCCCAGGCCAAGCCGGCCACTCCATCTGGTCCATGCTTTAAGTGTGGCACAACTGGGCATTGGGCAAAAAGGTGTCCAAATCCTCGCCCACCTACCACACCGTGCCCAACCTGCCAACAGGAGAAACATTGAAGTCTGATTGCCCCGTCAGCAGGGCAGGCATTGCGCCTCAACATGGTGCCTCTCCTCAAAGGCTAGAAGGCTCCTTCCAGCTCCTACACCTGGACGACGACTGACGGTGCCCACACTCAGAGACCCCTGTCACCCTCGCTGAGCCTAGGGTAACTCTACAGGTAGCGGGTAAGCCAATTTCTTTTCTCGTCAATACGGAGGCTACCTATTCTGTTTTGTCAACCTATGGAGGTCCTAGCCAGTCATCCACTATCTCAGTAGTTGGGGTAGATGGTAAACCGTCTAACCCTCGCCAGACCCCAATGTTAAGTTACTGCCCAGACTATGCATGCTTTGCCCACTCTTTCCTCATCATGCCCTCTTGTCCCACCCCCCTCTTGGGAGGAGACATCTTAACCTAACTCAATACATCTATTCCCCTTCCCTTTCTCCAGGTGACCAGGTTCTACTCAAGGATCAACACCCTTCTCAAATTTTCCCGCTTCCTCACCATTCTTCATCTTAACTTAACTGACTTTTCCCTCATAAACCCCATAGACACCCTCCTTCCCAACCCATCCCCCAACCAGTAGGTTTCCCAACTTTTTACTCTCATGGAAGACCTAGCTTGGCAAGGTGCCCTTTGTGATTTCCTAATTCCCATACTAATCCTCTGCCTTATGTTATGTCTTGCTCCCATTTTAATAAAATTTCTCCAAGCCAAGGTCCAAGAGATCACCCGAGTCACCTTCAACCAAATGCTGCTGCATCCCTACACCCAACTGCCAACCTCAGACCCTAACTACGCCCCCTAACAGCAGGAAGCAGCCAGACAGACAACGGCGACCCAAATTCTTACAATCAATAAGAGGTTGGACTGTTTGGGTGAGGGAGAAAGGACAAGATGGAGGAAGGTGAACAAGAAGGCACAATCCATGTTGCTTCCGGGTTCTTCCTCACCAACATTCCCATGTGCGGGAAAATGCAGCCCGCCCCGGGAAGATGCAGATCAACCGAGCATGCGCCAGGTAATGTCAGTCCGAAGAGATCGAAACTTACCTGGCCACGCCTACAGAGACGCCCCTATCACGCCCTTATCCCACCCACTGCCCTCCACCTTCCAGTACCAATGCATAAAAGTCCGCTGCCGGCAGGAGCCGGTGTGACTTCTTCGGCTCCCACATTCGTGGACCAGAGAACCTCACCCGAGAGCACCAGTGCGACTTCCCCGGCCCCCCACACCTGAGGACCAGAGAACCTTGCCCGAGAGTGTGTGCATATTTGCAATAAAAGATTGCCACTTTCTTACGTACTTTGGCCTCATGTTTAATTATTTAGCTCTCCTAAATTAAATTAAATTAAACAAAACACTTAGTTCACTGCAACCTCTGCCTCTCGGGCTCAAGCAATCCTCCCACCTCAGCCTCCTGAGTAGCAGGGACTAGAGATGTGTGCCACCAGACCAGGCTAACTTTTTTGTTTTTTTTTTTTTTTTAGAGAAAGGGTCTTCCCATGTTGCCTAGGCTGCTATCAAACTCCTGGGCTCAAGTGATCCTCCTACCTCAGCCTCTCAAAGTGCTGGGATTACAGACATGAACCTCTGCACCCAACCTCTATGTTTCAATGTACTTAAAATTTGTGGAATGCTCAGACTTCTTAAACATACTAGCACATAAGAGATCTTTTATTTTTGAATTACAGGAAATTTGGAAAATCTAGACAAAAAAAAATTACCTGAATCCCATTACTCAGAGAGAACCATATTATCATTTCGGTTTATTTTCTTCCAGTCTTTCTTTTTTTTAATTGGAAAAAACTGATAAGATTTCTAGTTTTCATAATGATGGAATAAGTCATTGTGGAATGGATAATCTGAACAAACACTCCAAGCACAACTAGAAAGGCAGGTCGAATTATAAGTATATAGAATATGTCATATATATTGAGTCTACTTAAAGGCATTGGAGAGCTAATAAGCAATGAAGAATTACAGAACCCAGAGCTGGAAGAACATGGGAAATCCAGAGAGAGTATCACATTCAGAGCTGCTTCATCCTGGAGGGTATTTGCTGATTCTAGAAGGGGTAGCTGAGTGTGTGAGAGGCTGAGCAACACCCTGACAGCCTTGGTGGGTTAAAGGGATAAAAATGTAGTGGAATAAGCAGTGCAGGGGGAAGGTCCTGCTGAGCCCTCTACACTTTGGGTTGGATTCCCTGCAATTTGTTCTCCCAAAGGCAGCAAGGGTGATGTTTCTGAAGCTAGTTAGATCATGGCAGTCTTTTGCTTGAAACCCTCCATTGATTTTGAACCTCAGAATAAAAGATAAATAAGACCCCCAAAAAAGGCCAAAAAGTCTACACTATACAAACAGTTTTCAATCTTATTTGGGGTTCAAATGACCCAACATTCCCTTTTCATAATAGAAATTTACAATGACCTCTTTACTGTTATGAAATTAAATTTATAGACAATAACTAATCTATAAATATAATTTTGTAATTATAATGATCATAAAAGTCAATAAGATGCCCAAATTGTAATGTGAAGAAAAAAATAAAAGTAATCTCTTTAATTTTTTTATTTTTTGAGACAGGGTCTTACTCTGTCACCCAGGCACAATTGTGCAGTGACACAATCATGGCTCATTGCAACCTCCACCTCCTGGGCTTAGGTGATCCTCCCACCTTTGCCTCCTGAGTATCTGGGACTACAGGCGCATGCCACCATGTCCAGCTATTTTTTTTTTTTTTTTTTCTTTTTTGTAGAGACAGAATTTTGACATGTTGCCCAGCTGATCCTCCTACCTTGGCGTTCCAAAGTGCTGGGATTATAGGCGTGAGCCACCACACCCAGCCAAAATAAAGGTAACCTGTGATAAAACAGTATGTATTTAAATATGTAAATATCTGGATACAATTCGATCACAGCATATAATAAAGTTGTAAGATGGTGTTTATACCTGTATTCATAATCTTTGTGTATGCAGCCTGATACAGTTGTTTACAGTTGTGTATGCTATCAGTGGCTCTAATACCATAAACAGTGTTTCCATCATTGACCTGGTTTCTGAAGTGGTTTGAAACTCTTGGTAAAGTTTCAAACAAAACAACCAATCTTCCCTTCAATCATAAGATTATGTCTCTGATTTCATTTCCTACTGCATTTCTTTTTTTTTTTTTTTTTTGAGACAGAGCCTCGTTCTGTCGTCCAGGCTGGAGTGCAGTGGCGCGATCTCGGCTCACTGCAGCCTCCACCTCCCAGGTCCATGCCATTCTCCTGCCTCAGCCTCCCAAGTAGCTGGGACTACAGGCCCCCGCCACCACGCCCTGCTAATTTTTTGTATTTTTAGTAGAGACGGGGTTTCACTGTGTTCACCAGGATGGTCTCAATCTCCTGACCTTGTGATCCGCCTGCCTCAGCCTCCCAAAGTGCTGGGATTACAGGCGTGAGCCACCGCGCCCGGCCTCCTACTACATTTCTCTTTACTTTTGCCTCTGTAGCCATCCTGGCCTCCTCTCTCTCAAATTTGATTAAGTATGTTCAGCTTTAGGCTCTTTCAATGCCTGTTCTACCTGGAACATTGTTCTCCCAAATATAGTCGTGGCTCACTCCCTCACTTAGTTTGGGTCTTTCCTCAAACATCCATTTCTCAGTAAAATATTCCTGGATTCTTTAAATTTTAAAATTCCTCGTCCTCGCTCTTGGCACTTCCTTGTCTCTCTTCCCTGCTTTATTTGCCACCTTAGCATCACCATCTGACATGCTTTTGTGTTTTCTTACTGTTTATCTAGCCACCTTCCCACCCCCAGAGGTTTTAAGTTTAATGCATCCCTTTTCTTGTTTGTTTTGTCCACCAATACGCTCAATAGGTATTAGTGGAAGGGAGGAAAAAGAAATGGAAAGGAAGGAGAGAGAGAGAGAGAGAAAAGAAAGATGGAGAAGAAGGGCGGGTTTCAGGAAGTAGCAAAGGGTCATGAGACCCAAATTTGGTTTCTTGCCTTCAACCACCGAGTGACTTCAGAAACTTGGCATTGGTTGTCGGCTCCTTGCCCCAAGGGCTGTCCCCTTTCTATGGGCACTGGGCAGAGACAGGGTGTTCTATCGAGTCTCTGGAGCAATGATGCTTATTCTTAGTCAGCAGGGCCTGCTGCTGGTTTTTAAAATGGAGAGGTTAATTTTGAGGGGAGAGATGGGGAAGAACTTCTGTAAGCTATACTACCCCAAAGCCAACTGACTACAGGTGATTAAAAAGGAGTGTGGCTTGAAGTGTTTGATTCTTTTTCCAATAAGATGTGTATAATTATGGAACTGAAAACTCACAACTAAATGGAAGTCAGAAGTGATTATAGATGTGACAGAGTTTGCCAGGGGTGTTTAGAGTTAATCCCAGGAGGCAACCTTTAAACATCTGTTATTGCAAGAGTGCCTAGAAAACAGGGTTCAATCAAAGGAGACTCAACAAGGAAAGAAATCACATAATGAAATTCCAGTTATTTGCATAAATTGCTATACTAAATGATATGCAGAGGTCCCTTACTTAACCTGTGATGTAATGACCTGAAGTGTACCTCTGTAACAAATTAATCTTGCATAAGGACTATTTATTATTGTTTGCTACAAAATAACTTCTAGGCTGGGCTCTGTGGCTGAGGCCTGTAGTCCCAGCACTTTGGGAGGCTGACGCGGGCAGATCACCTGAGGTCGGGAGTTCAAGACCAGCCTGACCAACATGGAGAAACCCTGTCTCTAATAAAAATACAAAATTAGCTGGGTGTGGTGGCGCATGCCTGTAATCCCAGCTACTAGACAGGCTGAGGCAGCAGAATTGCTTGAACCCGGGAGGTGGAGGTTGTGGTGAGCCAAGATGGCACCATTGCACTCCAGCCTGGGCAATAAGAGCGAAATTCCATCTCAAAAAACAAATAACAAAAACAAAAACAAAAAATTAACTTCTATAGTTTCAGAAAGAAAACTGGCAGAGATCGCTGGTGCCTCTCATAGGAAAGAGCAGAAACTAGCAGTGTGCTCCACTTTTACTTCTTCCTCTTCCTCCAAAATCTGGGTGATTTCTCTATGCTGGGAGTCAACAATGTTAACATTAATAGAATCACTCCATATGTATTTGTGGGATGCAGAATAATGGCCCCTCCGATGATGTCCACTCCTAATACTGGAAATCTGTCAATATGTTACATTATAAAACAAAGAAGAATTAAGGTTGCAAATCAGCTGACTTTGAGATGAGGAGACTTCAGGCCCAATGTAATCACAAGGCTCCTTGAGATATGCAAGAGGGAGGCAGAAGAACATGAGAGCCAGAGAGAGATGACTTTACTGACATTACTTTCAAGATGAGAGGCAAATACAAGCCAAGAAATGTGGGCAGCCTCTAGATGCTCCAAAGAGTATGAAAACAGCTTCTCCCCTAGAGCCTCAAGAAAGAAATGTAGCCCTGCTCATACCTTGATTTTAGTTTGTTAGACTCTGACCTATGGGAACTGTTAAGATCATACTCTGTATTGTGTTAAGTGCCAAGTTTGTGGTAATTTGTTAGAGCAGTAATAGAAAACAAATACAATATTGTTTTGCTGTCTGCATTTGTCATTTAATCTCACACACAGAAGTTATTTTCTCTTCTGCCTCCTGCCTCCAGAATTCTTCCTCACTGTTGCTGGTTTCCTGTAAATTACTCTATCCTATCCCAGTGGTTCTCAATGGTGTAGGGGAACAATTTTGTCCCCTAGGGACATTTGATAATGTCCAGAGACATTTTTGGTTATCACAACTGGGAAGTAGGTGGTATTGCTACTGGCATCCAGTGAATAGAGGCCAGGATGCTGCTAAACATCCTACAATGCACAGGACAGCAAAGAATTGTCCAGCCCCAAATGTCAATAGCACCACTGTTGAGAAAACCCTGTTGTATGCATATATCAGCTTATATAACATATGGAGTTTGGGTGTCTACATGAAAAGAATTTCTGGCCTATCTCCCCAACTCCCACTCCCCCGCCTTTTTTTTTTTTTTTTTTGGTCCTGCTTTTTAATACATGCATTCTCAAGGGGGTAACATCACCCCTTAGGGGTAAAAATTGGTTTTTGAGGGATGTCTTCGTCACTTTGTGCTGCAATAACAAATTACTGTAGACCAGGTGGCTTAAAGAACATTTATTTAGGCCGGGCGCGGAGGCTCACGGCTGTAATCCCAGCACTTTGGGAGGCTGAGGCGGGCGGATCACGAGGTCAGGAGATCGAGACCACCCTGGCTAACATGGTGAAACCCCGTCTCTACTGAAAATACAAAAAATTAGCCGGGCGTGGTGGCAGGCGCCTGTTGTCCCAGCTACTCGGTAGGCCGAGGCAGGAAAGTGGTGTGAACCTGGGAGGTGGAGCTTGCACTGAGCCGAGATCACACCAATGCACTCCAGCCTGGGCGACAGAGTGAGACTCCGCCTCTAAATAAATAAATAAATAAAATTTAAAAAATAACATTTATTTATCACACTTTTGGAGCTGGACAGTTCAAGACACCAGCAAGTTGGGTGTCTGGTGAGGGGCCCGGTCTCTGCTTCCAATATGGCGCCTTGATCACTGCATTCTCACGTGGCAGAAGAGCGAAAAGCACCAGGACACTTCAACATCTTTTACAAATATATCATTCATGACTTAATCAACTCCTAACGACCCACCTCTTAATACTATCACATAGTGATTAACTTTCAACATATTAATTTGGAGGAACACATTCAAACCATAGCAAGAGGTTTCTAAATTTAGCTCAAAGAATGGCAAAGTAATGAACTGAACTTTGCATTAGTTCAAAAGAAATAGGGGAAGGTTTGTCTGTACGTGTTTATCATTCATCCCTCCCTTCCTTTTTTCCTTCACATGTATGTGGAAACTTTTTTTCCATAAAGAAAAACTAAACGTCATCTCACCTTTCCTCACCCCGAAACAAACCACTCCAATAAACCAAAACCAAAAGCCAAAAATAATTGTATCCTTATGCTTTGCCATGGGTATAAAGTAAGAAAGCATACATTTTAGGCAGCTGTGGGCCATGCTGTCATAATGATATGTCTCTTGTGATATTGGGAATTTGAATGATTAAACTGATTATTCAGTTATTTGAATGATGTCATTCTGTTGCAGTTCCTCTGGCTATTTTGCTTTCATACTGCAAATGTGTTAAAAATTTAAGTCCCAGCTTGAACTTTTCTTTATGCTGAGATCAGCCTTGTGGACTGTCTCATTATACAGTGCCTGCCGGGGTGGCACTTCTGGGCATGCTGGCAGCACTCTCGGGTCAGCAGGAACTATTTCAACTCAATTAATAAAGCAAAAGAAAGGGATCTGTTGGCCTACAAGGTCCAACTCTGCAAGAATTAACTCTAACTACAATGGTGATTATTCACAACTTGCCCATCTTCTGAGAAAGTAAAGCCTTTTTCAGAGGTATTTTTCCCTCCTTTAAATGAAAGCATCCATTCTTGCTCTCTTGAAAAAAAAAAACTTTCAGAGAATATCAGAAGACATTACCTCTGAGTCTTTTTTTTAATCTATAGAAGATTGCCTAAGAGATCCATGCAATAAATGATTTCTAAATCCCGAAAGAATGGCAAAATAAGGCTGTGAGGTTTGCTCAGCAGGACCCGCTCCAATCCAATCGACCCTCTATTTCCCTTTGTACCTTAAAGGTAATCTTAATGCTTTTTCAGTTTTTATTTTTATTTTTGAGACAGAGCCTTGCTATGCTGCCCAGGCTGGTCTCAAACTCCTGGGCTCAGTGGATCCTCCCACTTCATGAATTAGATAAAAAAGCAGCAGAAACCATCAGGCTTTAAACGAATATCAAATTCATAATGAATATTATTGTTTAAAAAAACTCTGACAATGGCTAAAACTAAACATGGTAAGATTTATTGCCAACTCAAAACTAATAAATTAAATCTTAGCACAAGGGAAAATCTGCAAAATTTGATAAGGCAGATGGAAGAAATTAGTTCATGAAAGAAAGGTGTTAATGGCTGAGGCTCTGATTAGCAAAAAAAAAAAAAAAAAAAAAAAATCAGTGAATCAACTCTTTTTTTTCTTTTTCTTTTTTTATTGAGATGGGGCCTTGTTCTGTCTCCCAGGCCAGAGTGCAGTGGTGTGATTAGGGCTCACTGGAGCCTCTACCACTAACACCTAGGCTCAAGTAATCCTCCAACCCCAGGCTCCCAAGTACCTGGCACTATAGGGACGTGTCACCATGTCCAGCTAATTTTTTAAACATTATTTGCAGAGATGAGGTCTCTCTAATGTTACCCAGACTGGTCTGGAACTTCTGGGCTCCAGTGATCCTCTCCCACCTCGGCTTCCCAAAGTGCTGGGATTACAGGTGTGAGCCATCACACCTAGCAAGAAGTAAATTTGTTTTCTAGAATGTAGATAAATACATCTATAGATAGATAATTAGTAAAGGCTTATGGTCAGGCACAATGGCTCATGCCTGTAATCCCAGCACTTTGGGAGGCCAAGGCAGGAGGATCGCTTGAGCTCGGGAGTTCAAGACAAGCCCAGGCAACACAGCAAAACCTCATATCTACAAATAATTTTTTAAAAATTAGCCTGGTATGGTGGTATACACCTGTAGTTCCAGCTTTTTGAGAGGTTCAAGTGGGAGAACTGCTTGAGCCCAGGAATTTGAGGCCGCAGTGAGCTATCATCACGCCACTGCACTCTAGCCTGGGCAACAGAGAGACCCTGTCTCAAAAAACAAAAAAACAAAAAACGTGGGGTTGGGGAACATAATAGGAGCATTTATTATGAGACTAGCAGGTTTGTCCTAGAGTCTATAGGCAGAAATCCATCCAGGCCTGGAAGAAGATCTGGAATCACAAACCCAAGCAAAGTGCTCTTTGCATTCAAAATTCTATCCTGTCATTACGGGACAGAAATACCAGTTGCTTGAATGTGTGGCGCAGAAATTCTGAAGGGAGGCAGCCACTAACCTTATATACTTAGTCACATTGGCCTGTAAGCCCTGGAATACAGGGCTGATCAATTTTCTGGCTACTGGCTTTCTAAGCTGGTGCTCTCCCAAGCTTGACAGTGCCTCAGAATCACCTGGAGGGCTTGTTAAATACCAATTGCTGGCCTCGCCCTTAGAGTTTCTGATTCATTAAATCTAAGGTAGAGCTCGAAAAATGGTGGGTTTTTTTGTTTTGTTTTGTTTTGTTTTTTTGAGACAGAGTATCACTCTGTCGCCCAGGCTGGAGTGCAGTGGCACGATCTTGGCTCACTGCAACCTCTGCCTCCCGGGTTCAAGTGATGCTCCTGCCTCAGCCTCCTGAGTAGCTGGGACCACAGGTGCGTGCCACCACACCCAGCTAATTTTCTGTATTTTTAGTAGAGACGGGGTTTCACCATGTTAGCCAGGATGGTCTGGATCTCCTGACCTTGTGATCCGCCCGCCTTGGCCTCCCAAAGTGCTGGGATTACAGGCGTGAGCCACCGCGCCTGGCTGAAAAATTGCATTTCTAACAAGTTTTCAGGTGATGCTAATGGTGCTGATCCAGTGACCACACTTTGAGAATTTTTGGTCTAGGTGACTTTCCCAGTGAGGGAAGAATGCACTTGGAGAATTCACCAGTGGAGGGGAGTTGCTGATAAACTGAAGCTGAGTGAAGAGTTGATAGTTGAAAAGGGAACCACCTGGGTCTCTAAGTCTCCTCTGAGTATTGGTGACAAGGTAGGATAGAAAATTTAGGAGACGCCTGGGGCGGTGTAATCCCAGCACTTTGGGAGGCTGAGGTGGACAGATCACTTGAGGCTAGAGTTTGAGACCAGCCTGGCCAACGTGGCAAAAACCTGTCTCTACAAAAAATACAAAAATTTGCCGGGCGTGTGCCTGTAGTCCCAGCTACCTGGGAGGCTGAGGCACGAGAGTCGCCTAAACCCGGGAGGAGGAGGTTGCAGTGAATGGAGGGCCATAGACTCTGTCTGGAAAAAAAAGAAAAAGAAAAAAAGAAAAGAAAAATAAATAAAAGAAAACTTAGGAGAATGGTCAGTTAATGAACTCATACTAGGAGAGACTGCACAGCTGGGAGGAATTCTCATTGAAGTGGGTTTTCAACAGAATAAACAGGAAGATTGAATGGGAAAATCTGTGAGTCAGCAATATATATTGTTCCTTTAGATAGCATGCCCTGTTGTTAGGGAAAGTTGTGTGTTTGATGGTTTTTTTTTTTTTTTTCCCTCACCCCAGGGAAAAAGTAGGATTTCTTTTTTAACTGTGACCAATAGAGAACTGAAAATAATCAGGCATTTCATATAGCATTTTTTATTTATCGAACTGTCATGCAACTTTTCTTCTTTATTTTCTTTCTTACTTTTAAAAAAAATATCTGTTTAGTATGTTATTAAATCAATGCAGCACTTAAAAAAATTCAACTGAGGTTTCCAGATGGCATTATTTTCTCCACTCTCTTCAATGAAGCATCTTGGCCAGATGGTTTCTGTTGTTGATTGTTTTGGATTTTTATATATACATTATTGTGTAGACTGCACTCATTACATTTAGACATAACCCTTTTTCCTACTAGATTCTTCTCCAAATGAACGAAAAGATACTAGATAGTATTAAGATTAGACAATAAGAGACTCAGAATAGGCAAGAGATTGGGTCTATATCTGAAGTATAAGTTTGCTGACCTTCAGCTCCACAGAGAATAAGCTCCTCAAAAATAGAGTGGAACCATTATGTGGAGTGAGGCCTTTTCTGTACCTACTTCTTATCTCACTTTCATTCCTTTCTCTGGAGCATCCATTCTCCTTATCCTAACACTTAGAAAAATACTTCCAGGTATCTCTCATTGAGAAGTCAGTATTTTTTTTTTTTTTTTGAGACAGGGTCTCATATTGTTGCCCAGGATGGAGTACTGCAGCAGGACAATCACCAATCACTGCAGCCTCTAACTCCCAGGCTCAAAGGATCCTCCCATCTCAGCTGCCTGGCTAGCTGGTACCTCAGGCGAGAGCCACCACACTCAACAATTTTTTAAAATTTTTATAGAGACGGAGGTCTCACTATGTTCCCCAGCCTGGTCTTGAACTCTTGGGCTTAAGCCATTCTCCAGCCTCAGCCTCCCAAAGTGCTATGATTACAAGTGTCAGCCACCATGCCCAGCCATCTTAAAATTTTAACAAAGTAATGTGGTCCTCAAGTCAGGGTGCACTGTATATGTGTGTGATTCTTTAAAACTGTTCCCTTTTGAAAATGATAGTTGCAAGAATATATTCCATCTCTCATGCTATTCAAGATACGACCTTGATGCTCCTGTTATAAAGAGATGAGGTCCATGTCCCCTACCCTTGGATCTGAGTGTGCTTGTGACTACCTTTTAACCAATAATGCAGCAAAATTCATGCCACATGACTTCTGAGGCATGATCAGAAAACGTGATGCAACTTCTCCTTTATCCCATGAAACACTTGCATTGGAGCCCTAAGCAGCTCTGTAAGCAGTCTGACTGCCCTGAGGCCGCCACGTTGTGAGGAAGTCCAAAGTAGCCCACATGTAGAGAGCCTGTGGTGAAGCCCTATAACTACCTAAAGAGGGAAGTGCCCAGCTAGCCCCTAGCAGCTCCATCCCCCTGCTATTCCAGCTCCACCCACTGTCTGATTGCCAAGAGACCCTGAGCCAGAAATGCCCAGCCAAGAGCTTCCTAGCTTCCTAACCAACAGATGTCATCAGAGATAACAAAATAATGCTGTTATCATATGCCACTAAGTTATGAGGTGATTTGTTATACTGCAGTAGTTGACTGGAATGTTCCCTAAAATGGGTGAGAATGATTCAAAACAATTATATCAGTGAGGTTTCCTTAGTTATAAACAGGAGAAACTGACTCTGTCTAATTGAACAAATGTATACGATAAATGTCCAAATCAAGAAATGAGAAAAATAAGATAAAAATAAAAAGGAAGGATGGAGATCAAGATAAAGAGCAGAAATCAATGAAACAAAACAAATTTAGTCAATCAATAGAGCAAAACATTGGGCCACTGAAAAAGTTAACAAAGTAGATAAAAGTTTAGTAGGACTGATCAAGAAAGAAAAAGCACAAATAAATAAAATTAAGAAAGGGCAAGTAGACTGGGCACAGTGGCTCATGACTTGTAATCCCAGCACTTTGGGAGGCCAAGGTGGGTGGATCATGAGGCCAGGAGTTCAAGACCAGCCTGACCAACATGGTAAAACCCTGTCTCTATTAAAATACAAAAATTAGCTGGGCAAGGTGGCATGTGCCTGTAGTCCCAGCTACTCAGGAGCCTGAGGCAGCAGAATGGCTTGAACCGGAAGGAGGTGGAGGTTGCAGTGAGCTCAGATCGTGCCACTACACTCCAGTCTGGGCGACAGAGCGAGACTCCATCTCAAAAAAAAAAAAAAGGGAAACTATAGAGTTGATATCAATCAAAGACGTAAGAAGATACACACAACTTTATTCCATTAAATGTGAAAGTTTATACAACATGGACAAACTCCTGGAATAATAATTTATCAAACTGATTCAGGAAGACAAAGAAAGCCTCTAAAATCTTTAATGACGAATTTGGTTGCCACTAGTCACATGTGGCTATTGACACTTGAAATGTGACTACAGCAACTAAGGAATTAAATTTTGAATTTGATTTCATTTTAACTAATTTAAATTTAAATTTAAAAACTGACAGGGTGTGTAGGCTCACACCTGTAATCCTGGCACTTTGGGAGGCTGAGGTGGGAGGACTGCTTGAGGCCATGAATTCAAGACTAGCCTGGGCAACATAGGGAGACTCCCATCTCTACAAAAAAAAAAAAAAAAAAAAAAAAAAAAAATTACTGGGGTGTGGTGGCAAACACCTGTGGTCCTAGCTAATTGAGAGGCTGAGGTGGGAGCATCTCTTGAGCCCATGAGTTTGAAGCTGTAATGAGTTATATGATTACGCCACTGTACTGCAACAGCTTGGGCGACAAGGCCAGACCTGTTTCTAAAAAAAAAAAAACAACAAAAAACTGCAACAGTGTGAATTTTTTTTTTTTCATTAAACACAACTTGACAGTTTTGGTTGGGCTGTATTTAACTTTAAGCACTGCATCTCATAACCTATTATTACTGCATTGTAGTATGTGTGCTGGAGTTGTGCACTGTTTTCAGTATTGCCCATAAACACATCACTGGTCTTGTTGGTGTCAATGGATTGATTCAGTTTGAATGAGTTTTTTCTATGCACAGATGAAATAGTGGAGTATGTTTATTTGAATATTTTATGAAGACATCAAATAAAACATAATTTACATAGTGATACATAAATCATAAATAGAAATTTGTATTATTTCGTTATAACAAAATCACTTTTCTAGTTAAAAATTAAGTATAGACAAAGTTTTAAATTTAAAATAAGACATATTATGCAGAATTGTGGAGCAATATAGAAACTAATACCATGAATAGAAAGGTAAAGAAAAAAATAGCCTGGAAGAAGGTATGTCACAAATGTCATGATGAATGGCAACTGCAATTTGTTGTGGCAGAGCAAACTGCCAGAGCTATTTGTTGTTATGTAATGACGTCACTGCTCTGACACAAACATGCTTGGAAATTTTTGTGTTTCAGATGTCTCTGTTTTCATTTCTAATAAGTAGATCTTGATATAGTCCACAAAAAAAGCACTTTGTGGTCTTCAATAATTTTAAGAGTGGAGGGGAGTTCTGAGATCAAAAATTTGAGAACTGCTGCTCTAGGGCACAGAAAAGGCAGTTTAAGCGGCATGATGTTTCGGTATTAGCAACTAGCAGGACTCATTGGAACATTTTAAAATGAGGAATGACCTTAAATGTTTTTAATTGGCCTTATCTTTAATAGACTCCATCTTTCTCTCTTTTTCCTAATGCCCCTCCTTCATCTAGGTCCTCATACTCCAGCGCGCCACTTGGCCTATCTTAATTGAGTTTGGGATAAGAAGACTCTAATATTTAGGTTCTTCTTCCTTTTGTTCACATCCAGATGGACTTATCTTGTGTTGTTTTGCAGGCTCTGTTAATCGTATGTAAGGGCTAATGAGGTAGCTTTCCCAGGAAGTAATTTGCATTTTTAACAGATAATTTTTGAAGACACAGTCACTTCATTCAATGTTATTTTGGTCAGAATGAGGAAGGAGGAGTAGGCAGAAATCTACTACGAATATTCTGAGAATCTGAACAGACTGAGCCATAGACACCACAGGATTAATAAATGAGGCTCCTTGGAATGACAGCAACACAATGCAATTTCCACTGCAGCTACAGCACGCTGGGTACTGCCCAACCAGAGGATGCTGCTGAGCATCCTTCTCTGGCACTAGGGAGCCCAGCGAATTTCCAGTGGCCAGTGGCGTGGCTGGTGACTGACTTGGGTTATAGCTCTATAGCCTCTGCTAGTTTCTTGCAAAGTCTCATAGGAAGAAGACAGCCTCTAAAAAACGCTCATAGACACCGATATTATTTTATAGGCATTATCATTGAAGAGAGGGTCTTGTATCCTTTGCAATGGCTGTTTTACACTTACATTCTTCTTTTCAAATTTAAATAGTGGTAACCTCTTACACACTTTTAAATAGTCTTTTATTTATTTATTTATTTATTTATTTATTTACTTATTTTTGAGACAGAGTCTCACTCTGTTGCCTAGGCTGGAGTGCAGTGACATGATCTCAGCTTGCAATAAACTCTGCC
This sequence comes from Chlorocebus sabaeus, assembly GCF_047675955.1. NCBI lineage: Eukaryota > Metazoa > Chordata > Mammalia > Primates > Cercopithecidae > Chlorocebus > Chlorocebus sabaeus. The sequence goes on from NC_132918.1 coordinate 69,336,441, forward strand.
TCCTGCGTTCAAGGGATTTTTGTGACTCAGCCTCCCTAGTGGCTGGGATTACAGGTGTGCGCTACCACGTCCGGCTAATTTTTGTATTTTTAGTAGAGATGGGGTTTTGCTATGTTGGCTGGGCTGGTCTTGAACTCCTGGCCTCAAGAGATCCGTCTGCTTTGACCTCTCAAAGTGCTGGGATTACAAGCGTGAGCCACCGCGCCCGGCCTAGAGCAGTTAGTTCATGGCAAAACTGTGAACTTCAGAGTTCTCAAGCACCTCCTACCTCCACAAACGCACAGCTTCTCCCACTATCAAACATCCTGCACCACAGTGGTACATTTGTCATCACTAATGAACCTACACTGATATATCATTCAAAGCCATGGTTTATTATTTTATTTTACTTTTTCGAGACGGAGTTTCGCTCTTGTTGCCCAGGCTGGTGTGCAATGACGCGATCTCGGCTCACCGCAACCTCGGCCTCCCAGGTTCAAGCGATTCTCCTGCCTCACCCTCCCTGGTAGGTGGGATTACAGGCATGTGCCGCCACACCCGGTTAATTTAGTATTTTTAGTAGAGACGGAATTTTTTCGATGTTGGTCAGGCTGGTCTCGAACTCCTGACCTTAGGTGATCCGCCCTCCTCGGCCTCCCAAAGTGCTGGAATTACAGGCGTAAGCCACTGCGCCCGGCCTCAAAGCCATAGCTTACATTTATTTTATTTTATTTTTTTTTAGACAGGGTCTCCTCGCTCTGTCACCCAGGCTGGAATGCACTGGGGAGAGCATGACTCACTGCAGCCTCAACCTCCCATCTCAAGAGATCCTCCTGCATCAGCCTCTTGGGTAGCTGGGACTACAGGTGCACACCACCAAACCCGGCTAATTTTTGTATTTTTTGTAGAGACGGAGTTTCGCCATATTGCCCAGGCTAGTCTCCAATACCTGGGCTCAATGATCCTCCCACATCAGTCTCCCAAAGTGCTGGGATTACAGGTGTGAGCCACTGTGCCTAGCTAGGGCTCACTCTTGACATTGTAGGTTCTACAGGTTTTGAGAAATGTATAAAAACACGTATTCAGCATTATAGTATCATACAGAATACTTTCCCCGCCCTAAAAATCCTCTGTGCGCTATTCATCCCTCCTTCCCCTCTAGCCTTTAGTAACCACTGATCTTTTTACTGTCTCCAATTTTGCCTTTTCTTCTTTTTCTTCGAGACTGAGTTTCACCCTTTTTGCCCAGCCTGGAATGCAATAGTGCGATCTCGGCTCACCATAACCTTCGCCTTCCAGGTTCAAGCGATTCTCCTGCCTCAGCCTCCCGAGTAGCTGGGATCACAGGCATGCACCACCACCCCGGCTAATTTTGTATTTTCAGTAGAGACGGGGTTTCCCCATGTTGGTCAGGCTGGTCTTGAAGTCCCGACCTCAGGTGATCCACCCGCCTCGACCTCCCCAAGTGCTGGCATTACAGGCCTGAGCCACCGCGCCCGGCCCAGTTGCCTTTTCTAGAATGTCGTATAGTTACAATCACACAGTACATAGCCTTTTTAGAGTGGTATCCTCTTTTATGATTTCTTTTCTGCCTTCTAGACTGTTCATATTAACCTCATTTTACCTGTGTAGAAGTAGATGATGGTTGATACATGAAAATGAAAATGCAAGCAAGCTACGAAGTGTGGCCTTGGGGAACTCCTGCATCAGCATCACATGAGGGTGATAAATTCCAGAGGCAGGGAAGAATAGAGGGCTACCGTGGTTAGGGAACTGTGTTTAGAAGGGTTTGGGTATCAAGAAAGCCTTGGAAAGAGAAGCAGGACCCACATCTGTGCAGGGCGAAGCAGGTCAGGGTAAGTGGCTGAATTTTTTCAAAGTGTAACACGAAGCCATTGGAGGCTTTTGAGCAGAGTAATCAGATCTTATTTACATTTTAAAAATAACACGCTGACTGCTGGGGAGAAGTGACTGTAGGAGGACCCAAGGAGCACTCTCCTAGTTAGGGAACCAGAGCAGTAGCTGAGGGAATAGACAATGGTTTGCTCTCGCAATGCCAACGGTGAGAAACACGGATTGAACATATTTTGAAGGTAGAAGAGCTCAGACTTGCTAATGGATTGAACGGAGAATAAAAGGCAGTGAGAGAGAGTGTTAGGAGAGAAACAATTTTGCTGGCTTCAGGAACTTGCAGATTTACCAACATAGTAAATATTGACACGGTGAAGAAACCTGGGGGTGGCGAAATAGGGTGTTGCACATGTAATTACGTCTTCCACGTGACATTTCCCCCACATTCTATACTGAAAAATTTCAGAGCAAACGAAAGAATTTTACAAGGAACATCCATATCCCCATTGCCTAAGTTTATTAACATCTTACTATATCATCCACTCATGTCTCTATTAGCCCATCTTACTTTAGTAATGCGTTTAAATTGCGGGCATCAATGTACTTTCCTCAGAATTCACCTCAGCACGCATACAATTTGTTTCTAGCATTTTTCTTTTGATCTGAAATTTACATTCAAGGTGAAATGCCCAGATCTTGACTGCACATTAGCTGAGTTCGGACACACGCGTACACCCGTCTAAAATCTGAGATGCAAAAAAGGGGCATAATCAAACTGGTCGCTGGATGTAAGAATCTGGAGATTAGGAGAGGTCTCGCCTTGAAATATAAATCTGGGAATCACCAGAACATAGGTCTACTTAAGCTATGAGATTGGATAAAATCACCTACAGGGTGGCGAGGGAAAGGGAAGGGTCTGTGCCCTCAAAGACCACCGTTTGGAGGTCGGTCGGGTGGGAGCGGGGCCGGGGGGCGCAGGGGTTGAGCAAGCCCGAGTCAGCCGGGTTCCTGGGAAGCACCTCTGCTCGGCGCCAAGCCACCGCTCTGACCTGGGAGCCACCAGGTTGGGGGGCAGGGCTGGGGAGCAGGTCGTGGAGGGGGCCGCGGCCAGAGGCGGGAAGAGCAGCTGGGAGGAAGGGGGAGATGAGGAGGAGGAGGGGAGGAATATGCGGCTGAGGGAAACGGATAAGAGGTTTACGGCGCGGAGGGGAAAAACGAAGGAAGAGGAGGGGCTCGGCAAGAAAGAGGGGAGAAAGGGGAAGCGCAGGAGAAAAGGGGAGCTGGGAAGCGGGAGGGAGGGAGAGAAGGAGGGACAGAGGGAGGGAGAGAGGGAGAGAGGGAGGGAGGGGAGCGGCGGGGCGGAGTCGCCGCAGCGGCCCGCCGAGGGCGGGCGGAGGGAGGGGGTGTGTGCGCGGGTCACATGGTCGCTGCTGCCCTCCCCGTCAGCCGCCCTCGCCGCCGCGGTGCGCTGGCTGCAGGAAGCCGCCGCGCCGCCGCTTTTGTTGTCAGGGACCCCGGGAGGAGCGCCGCTCGCCGGCCGCCGCCACCTTCTCTGGCTGCAGCCTGCTCTGCGCTGCGCGGCCTGGGGCCCGGGAGCCCCACCCGCTCTGCCCATGAAGGGGCCCCGCGACCACCGTTGCTTCCAGCCCGGGGCGGCGCGGCGCTGAGGCGGCGGCGGCGGCGCTGCCCCCTCTGCGGGAAGCGGGCGGCCCCTGCCCCCTCCGCGAGGGCACCATGGAGGTGAATGCGGGTAAGAGCCGGACTGCGGCGGGTGGGGGATGGCCGGAGGGAGCGCTCGGAGCCCGCGGGGAACTTCTGGGGGCGGCGGCAGGGGGTGTCCCCATGGTCGGTGGGGCGGCGTGGGCTGCTGCGCGCCGCGTGTCCGCCTCTGGCTCAGTTTCCATCGCCCCTTTGGCCTCCCCGCGCCCGCCCTCCCGTCTCCCTGCAAAGCCGCAGCGCGGCCCGGCGGCGCCCGACCCGGCCCCCCCCTCACATGGCCCGGCCTCGCGAGCCACGTGCGCGCTGTGTTTACGTTCGGCGGCGCCCGGGCGCCGGTTGGCTGGGCGGGCGCGTGACGCGGCATTACATAATGGGAGCTGAGGCGGCGGCGGCGGGCGGGGACACGTGAGGCCGGTCGGCTCCCTGACCCACATTCCCCGGGGCCGCAGGGACACGTGGGGGCGGGCGCGCGCGCGCGCGCGCGGTAGCTGGGAGCGCCGCAGCCTCCCGGGAGGCTCCGCCCCTTTGGAAGCCTCGGGGTAGTGACGTTGCCGCGATTCCCTCCTCCCCCGCGGGGTTGCACACTGCGGAGGAGGCCGCGCGTGCGCACCCGCTGAGCCCCGCGGCGAGGGGGCCCCGACGCGGGCGCTGACACCGCAGTGCGCCGGGAGCCGCAAGCTTTTTTTCGCGAGGTGACCCCCAAGGCGCGGACCCCGCGCGAAACAAACGAACCGGTGCCTGACGAGCTGGTAGCTGTACACTTTGCAGATTCTGAGGAGGAAGTGCGGGGCGAGGGCGTGGTGCAGGCCGGAGGAGGCGCCTCGGGGAAGGCTTGGGGCTTTCCCGAAGGGATACGCTCGAAGGAGCTCCGAGGTGCTTCGATCCCAAGCGGTGCCCCGCAGACTGGGTAGCACCGCCCTTGTTAGGATGCCGCCTCGCTGTTTAAAAAAAACTCCGTTTCCTCTAGGAAACGGCTCCTCTAGGCCTGTCTGACACACCCACAGTCTTAAAAACTGCTTCCAGATCCCCTCAGGCTGAAATTTTCCTGTAAACGGGTCATACCCGGAGCTGAGCGTGCAGCTCACGTTTGGTCAGGATGACTCAGGTGATTGTAGGTGACTCCAACACTATATGTAAAACTGGCCAGTCTTCATTTAAGAAAAACAAAACAACAAAACCTGTGGGTCGCTGAATTTTCCTGAATCTGATCAAGAGAATTTGGCTTTATAAATACTTTTCTTGTCACATTTTGTTATATTGCAACAGAACAATAGGGTGCCCTTCCTTCGTTTTGTCTGCCCCAAATGATGGAGCAGAGCTGAAGTAAGTGAGGTTATGGAAACAGCCAGCTTTTGTTTTATTTTTTGAGTTATAATGCGCCTCTAAGAATCTTGCCTCGATAACAAGTGTATTGTGAACTTTTCACCAAGAGTAAAAATAGTCGTTTTCAAATTGTTTTATTATTTTTAAAATTTACTTATTTTTTTTACCTGCCTCACAAAAATCTGGATCTAATTGTGTTTTAATTACCTAATGGACCTACTTAGTCTTTGAGGGCGTTTTTAAAAATTTTACGAGTTTATCATAGAACTAAACTTATACGTGTTAGAATTTAGAGGTGATCAGGGTGAACCTCTTCTAACCTACTCTTTAGCATGAATTCTAGTAGCTTTAGTAGCCTCATGAGGGCTGGCTCAATTAGGAAGTTTTTCTCTGGTTTGAGCCCTTTTCCACTACTTCGCTGTTCAAAATCTTGCCTTGTGGAGCTACACATTATAAAAATTCCTCTGGATGAGTGTTGACCATCCCCTTCCCCCTTCAGTTCTTCGATTTGCAGTTCTCATCTCTTGGTCCTTGCCAAGCGTTTTTTTTTTCAGATCACTCGTCATCCTTGTTGCCCTTTGGGATGGAGCACCCAGAAGTGAACAGGCTCTTGTGGAAGTGGCTGGATAATTATCAAGTTCCAAGTTGCCCTCTTTGTCTTGGATCCTGCTGCAAATGAATTCCCTGGCAGGCTTAGTTTTTTTGGCATATTGCTTTGCTGACTCACAGTAACCTTGCAATCAACTAGGACCTTTCATGTGAACTGTTATGAAGTTAGATTTCATTCATTGTGCAGATAATTGCATGACCTGAAGTGTAGGAATTTACAGTGATCGTTCTTAAAATTACTCTTGTTCATTTGGCCTTAAGTTCAAAGCTGTTGCAAGCTGCTACCCACCGTATTTACAGTTTCTACCATCTGTCTGTAAGTGGGAGGTCTAATAAGAATTCACTTTAACTGGCCGGGTGCAGTGTCTCACGCCTGTAAGCCCAGCACTTTGGGACGCTGAGCCAGGCGGATCTCCTGAGGTAAGGAGTTCGAGACCAGCGTGACCAACATTTGTCCTTCTCTACTAAACGGACAAAAATTAGCCGGGCGTGGTGGTGGGCTCCTGTAATCCCAGCTACTCAATGAGACTGAGGCAGGAGAATAGCTTGAACCCGGGAGGTGGAGGTTGCAGTGAGTCGAGATCGTGCTACTGCCCTCCAGCCTGGGCAAGAGTGAGACTCCATCTCAAAAAAAAAAAGAAAAGCCTTTTAACTTTTGAATTTTTGTAAACATTGACCAAGGTGGGGCCAGATTCAGTGCTGTGTGGCACACCTCTACCCTTCCGTCTAGTTTGGTGTCATTTGACAAACATTCAACCAGTGATCATGTCATCTTACTGTCCTTCATGACATCTCTATGTCTGCTGGCCCCATGAGTAATGTGTGAAAACAATGGAGTGAAAAACTTGGAAAACAATTGTAGAGGTGGGGCAAAGAAATCTTTCCTTGGAGTGAGGAAAAGCCAGAATTGAAGTAAGAAGTTGCTCGACTGGTCAGTACGGTTAAGAGATTCAAAAAGGAGTGTGGAAATAACCAAAAAGAAACCACTGGATCCTTAAGACACATTAAAAAATGAGGTGAAGAATGTGTAGGGAGGGTTAGTTTGGTTTGAACCATTTTGATGGAACTCTTCTAGTATAATGATGACAAAAAAAATAATCATCAGCTTCTTCGTATGTGCCAGGCCCTTTACATGTGTTCCTCACGTTAATTCCATGAAGGAAGATGCTGTTGCCACCATCTTAATGATGAGGAGCTAAGTAAATTGAAGCTAAATAACTTACCTAGGCAAGTAGTAGAGCCAGAGTTTGAATCCACGAAGTTTACTTGGGAACACAAACTGTTAACTACTGTGCTATAATATATTTTAGCCTGCATAATATTTGAAGGTTTATGTACAACTTAGTGTCCTGTCTTCTTGAGGGTGAAGGAGATACCGCATGTGTATGGATCCCCACTCAATTTGCAGTGATATATGTAGGTTATAGCTGGTGGAAAAGGATAGTCATCTGCAGGGCCTCCCAGTTTCATCAGTCCTTTGTTTAGTCATGCTGGCTTATTTCCAGACATCAGATTACACCTTGACCACCTCCTCCAGTAATTTACATGGAGATTAAAATAACATCTATTTTATAAAATAAGACCCATTTGGCTGGGCGCGGTGGCTCACGCCTGTAATCCCAGCACTCTGGGAGGCTGAGGCGGGCGGATCACCTGAGGTCAGGAGTTAGAGACCAGCCTGGCCAACATGTGAAACCCTGTCTCTACTAAAAATACAAAAATTAGCCGGGTGTGGTGGGTACTCATAATCCCAGCTACTTGGGAGACTGAGGCAGGAGAATCGCTTGAACCCAGGAGGCGGAGGTTGCGGTGAGCTGAGACCATACCATTGCACTCCAGCCTAGGCAACAGAGTGAAACTCCATCTCAAAAAAAAAAAAAAAAAACACCCACACCATTTGTTTTTGTGTCACCCCATTTAAAAAAATGTCTCTTATGTGATAACATCATTTGATAATTTACACACCCTTCAATTCCCCACTTAGATATTGCCACCTTGGATGTGTTTACCCCTGTTGATCTCTGCCCTCTTTAGTATGATCTTCAGCAGTTCACAATCGTTTGTATGAAACGTTGCTCCTGATAACATGGGTGTTTCCCCGGTTGGTTTATAAGGCATTTCAGGGAAAGGACCGTGCTGTTCTCTGGAGCCCTGACACCCAGGACACAATTGGAATTTTAATGCTTCATTTAGATCTACTCTACCACCCTTTGAGTAGGAATTATTTGTAACACTTTTAAAATGAGGAAACTCAAGCTTCTTGGTGATAAAATGTTTTGTTCTAAGCCACAGGGCAAAAAAGTACAGTCATGACTGTACTTTGACTTGAAGTCAAACATACTCTCCAGGTTGGTGGACAGTGGGAGTGGGAGGGTTTAGATGATGGACAAGTCTAGAAAATGGGTAAGAAGACCTGAATATTTGCTGGAATATCAGTACTTCCTAGAAGTACAAAATTGGATATTGACTTTCGGCTTGTCTGAAGTTGACCACTGGGTAAGCCCTAGCCTAGGAACCTGGCCCAGGTCCAGGGTCCCTTTCAACTGAAAATAGAGAAGACTGCCTCAGCTAATTTTAGCTCAAGGTTTCAAAGAGGTACATTCTGCCTGTTTCTTGGAGGTGTTGGGACTTGCTGGTTCAGGGATTTTTACTGTTCTTACTTTATCATCAAAAACAGTATATGAAAAAAGCACTTTAATAATCCTTATGAACACCATTTCATTTCAGTCTTGTAATAAGTGGCAGATGTTCCAATTTTATAGAAGATGACTCAGGTTTAGAAAGATTGAAAGTGACTTGCTTGCTCAGTTCTTCTCACCAAATAAGTCTGTACTGTGGAATTGGACAACCTTGACTTTAAACTCTAGCCTGCCACTTAGTGGCTGACTTATCCTCTCTGAGCTCTGAGCTCCTTGTTTACAAAAATGAGTTAATGAAAGTTAATTCACAGAGTTCTTGTGAGGATGAAATTGTGTCGTTTATTCCTGACATCCAGCAGGTACTTGGTAACTTACAGTTTCACTTTCCTTTCTTCATTAGGTTGAGGAACTACTAGATGTACTCCTTATCTTCTAAGAAATTAAAATTTAACCCATTTGGTTTGCTATCAGTCAGGTTCATAAATGGGTGTCTAGTAGCAAGAATAGATGCTAAGACAACTAAATCAGTATTGAAGGTCTTGTGAGGAGAATGCAGCTGTTTCTAGATGGATCCTCTTTGATTTTCTGGTGCCTGGCACAAATGCTTGTTTTCTTAAGACAGGAATTGGATCTTAACTGGATTGATAATAGCCCAGTAATTTCTTTTAGGTTGGATATTGAAGCTTTTGCAAAGGAAATTGTTTTTTAGTTAATTAATTACCATCAATGCTTGCAACCAATTTTTGAGCCATCTGCATAACTCTAATTTCTTTTCTTTTCTTTTTTTTTTTTGGAAGAGTTTTGCTCTTGTTGCTCAGGCTGGAGTGCAGTGGTGCCATCTCGGCTCACCACAACCTCCACTTCCCAGGTTCAAGCGATTCTCCTGCCTCAGCCTCCTGAGTAGCTGGGATGACAGGCATGTGCCACCATGCCTTGCTAATTTTGTATTTTTAGTAGAGATGGGGTTTCTCCATGTTGGTCAGGCTGGTCTCTAACTCCTGACCTCAGGCGATCCGCCTGCCTCGGCCTCCCAAAGTGCTAGGGTTACAGGCGTGAGCCGCTGTGCCCTGCCAGCTCTAATTTCTAAAAGTGAATTTCTTAGCTAAGGTAGTCAGCAGATCTTGTGAACATAAATGACTGAAAATGTGGGCCCCAGGAAAGTCTTACTTCCAAGCAAAAACATCACTTTCTTATCTTTTATTTTCCTGAGATGTTAGGTGTGAATTTAGTACCTAAGACACTATTTTAGAGGAGACAAATAGCTGTGAGATCTTCTTTTGGAATTTCATTGAGGACTAAGAATATTTGTCTTTGTAAAGTGTCCTGTTGTGAGTGGAGACACTTGTGAAAAAAGTAGCTGTGTGCTAATACCTGGAATTTTTAATGTGGACTTAAGACTCTAAAGTTTTATAAAGACAGCACAATGGTTTTACCCAATAACATGACACTGGCTAGGTTTCCAGGTTAAATTGGTTTCTCTTTGGATTCACAGGGTATTAATGATATTCTGGTGGTTGTGTCGATGAAAATATCAGTCTTTAAAACTATGGGCCAATTTGGTTTGAATTCACTGATGGTAGCCATTTTTAAACTTCAGTGTGCAAATAATTGCTTGGAGAGCTTGTTAAAAATGCACATTCCTGAGGATGTGTTCTCCAGTCTGGGCAGGGCCTTGGAAACATGTATTCTGAAAAAGCACCAACTAGTTTTGAGGATCTGTATTTTACATAATTTCTCTGGGTGATGAAAATAAGTTGGGAATCTTTCTTCTTGTGTTGGTAGTTTTGGAGTTTTTAGATTTTAAAATGAATGGTAGATGAAAACTGCCCTTGGTCACTTTGTCTTCCAGGGAGCACAGATGAAGTTGTTGGCTTGTGGCAGTGTTCTTCAAACTTGGATGTGCATCAGAATCACCAAGAGGGCTTATTAAAGTTTCTCATGCAGTAGATCTGGAGCCCAGCTTGATAATTCGCATTTCTAACAGATTCTGGGTGATACCGATGCCCCTGGTCCAGGGCCCACACTTTGAGATGGTTGGTTTCTAGTTAGGGACCACGTTGCAGGAAAAATATTAATTGCAGGATTAATTAAGGTGAGATGCACATAGCAAGAGAGCATATGGACAGTGAGTCTAACTGTGGGAAGAGCGGATTTGCACCTCTCACCTCATGATTGATTCCAGGCATAGGCTTCATGAATAAAACAACGGATGGAATTGTCTACATTAGTGATATTTTTGTCTTTACAAATCAAGTGCATATCGTTGAATTTATGCATGTTAAATTTGTGTCTAGGCTGGGCATGGTGGCTCACACCGGTAATCTCAGCACTTTGGGAGGTGGAGGCGAGCGGATCACCTGAGGTCAGAAGTTCGTGACCAGCCTGGGCAACATGGTGAAACCATGTCTCTACTTAAAAAAAAAGGAAAGAAAAAAAATTAACCAAGCGAGGTGGTGGGTGCCTGTAGTCCCAGCTACTCAGGAGGCTGAGGGAGGAGAGTTGTGTGAACTGGTAGGTGGAGGTTGCAAGGAGCTGAAGTTGCACCACTGCACTCCCATCCTGGGTGACAGAGTGAAACTCCGTCTCAAAAAAAAAAAAAAAAAAATTGTGTCTGATGAAAAACATTGTATGTTTTTTGGCATAGTAGGCAACTATTTTATCTTCCCTTCTGGGTTGCATTCAAACCCCTTGAGAGCTGTGATTGTGCTTTCCTTTAGCCTCGGTACTTGAGAGCTGTGATTGTGCTTTCCTTTAGCCTCGGTATATATAATTTGTGCTTAAATACATATGTGATATCTAATACATAACAAACTGAAAATGACTTTAAATTTTTTTTTGTCTGAAAATGGAAATGTCTATCTTTTTGGGATTGTTTTGGCCTCAGCATTTTGCTATGTGGGTTTTTTGTTTAAAAATGATTGATAGGCCGGACATGGTGGCTGACGCCTGTAATCCCAGCACTGGGGAGGCCAAGGTGGGTGGATCACCTGAGGTCAGGAGTTCGAGACCAGTCTGACCAACATGGTGAAACCCTGTCTCTACTTAAAAAAAAAAAAAATACAAAACTTGACTGAGAGTGGTGGCATGTGACTGTAGTCCCAGCTACTCAGGAGGCTGAGATAGGAAAATTGCTTGCACCCAGGAGGTGGAGGTTGCTGTAAGCCGAGATTGTGACACTGCACTCCAGCCTGGGTGACAGAATGAGACTTGGTCTCAAAAAAAAAAAAAAAAAAAAATGGTCAAGGCCAGTTTTCAGAGGGGTTGTGGAGGTTATATAAAATTGCAAATCACATTTTGAGAATAAGTCTGTGTAGAGGGAATTAGCTTCAGCTTTACTGTTATTCTGGTATAGCATACATTCTTCCAGCATCTTTAACACCTATAAAGAGCGAGTCAGAAGAACAAGGAGTGAGTCTGGATTTCTTAAGAGCTGCTTAGAGATGAATGGCAGAATGGGGTAGAGAAGGGAGAGTTTAACTGGGGATTGGTTAGTGTATAGCCACTTATGTCTTCTGGGAACACCGAAACAGAAAGGTGTGGGAGCAAGGGCTATGAAAGGATCCCTTATCTACCATTCTAAATGTTACATCTGTTCTGGATTAACCTGTGCTTTTAGCCAAGTGTTGGGGGAGGCAAATGATAAATTCATTGTTTCTAGGATTGTGTCAGATCAGAGGATGCAAAGAAGAGACCAGAACCAGATTTCTTTGTGACCAGTTTGTTTAAGCAATGAAGTTGCTTAGGAGCATGTTTTAGTCCTTTTAGGACAAGATTGGAAAATGAAAAGCTTTAGGTGTGAGGGGTCTGCATGTGCTCAGAATATCCAAGCCAGTGAAATCCTTCTCACTTTTAATTTTTTCTTTCTTTGAGACAGGGTCTTGCCCTGTCTCCAGGCTAGAGTGCAGTGGCATGATCATGGCTCACTGCAGCCTCGAACTCCTGGGCTCAAGTGATCCTCTTGCCTTAGCCTTCTGAATAACTGGGACTACTAGAGGTGCTGGGTGCAAACCACACGCAGCAAGTTTTTTAATTTTTTTGTAGAAACAGCATTACCTTATGTTGCCCAGGCTGGTCTCAAATTCCTGGGCTCAAGCGACAATCCTCCCGCCTCAGCCCCCAAAGTGGTATGATTACAGGCATGAGCAAGTGTGCTGGGCCCATCTCCCTTTTTAAATCAGTGGGAGTTACACGTGCTTTGAACTTTGTGGAAGCAGGACGAATAATGGGAAATAAGGAAATACTTTACTTTTTGCTTTTGGTGTAAGCAAACATTTCATATCATCAGTATCCTATTTCTAAAGTTAATGGCTTTGCTGTTGAGATTTGCAAAAATAAAAAATACATATTATCTTGTATCTAATTACGTGATTTTCCTCCTATTTTCTAGGAGGTGTGATTGCCTATATCAGTTCTTCCAGCTCAGCCTCAAGCCCTGCCTCTTGTCACAGTGAGGGTTCTGAGAATAGTTTCCAGTCCTCCTCCTCTTCTGTTCCATCTTCTCCAAATAGCTCTAATTCTGATACCAATGGTAATCCCAAGAATGGTGATCTCTCCAATATTGAAGGCATCCTGAAGAATGATCGAATAGATTGTTCTATGAAAACAAGCAAATCGAGTGCACCTGGCATGACAAAAAGTCATAGTGGTGTGACAAGTAAGTTACTTTAGTTTTCTAAAGCTGGCTGCCATAAATTGCAAATGGGGCTTATTTTATCTGCTTTTCATATAGGGGGCCATTATATTTCTGGGTACAGTTTTCGCACCCTGCTCGGTGATCATACATCTGTAGTTAGGGAAGAAATCAGTGATGATTTTAGAAGTTATAACCTAGGGGCTGTCATTAATTCTTGCCTCAGAGCAAGATATGTGGTTTTGTCCTCTGCATGGCCCTGCTCCCTCTAGGGTACCCTCTTTTACTACATTTCACAGTTACTTTTCTTCTGGGCTACTAGAACTAAGTCTTGTTTCTAGAACAGAGTACTTGCTCATTATGGGAAGGGGTTACATTAGTGAAACTGGAGTTGGGAACATTTGGGATTAGGAAATGTTGGATTGGGATAACCAAATGAGTAGTGGAATTTGGACCTATGTGGCCCCTGTAGGTGAAGTAAACTGACACGGCTGCCTGTGGAGAGACATCCCTTTCCACCTTTTACTGATTGACTTCTCTGCCTGAATTCTTAATTGTTACCCAGAGAATTGATTTCTTAGTTCTGGTTGCATGTCTGATGTAAAGTAACTGTAAATTTACAAAATTTCTTATATCGTGCTGACAGGTCTGGAAAAAAAATAAATTTACGAAATTTCAGTGTAATTCTAAAATCAGGAAAGGAAAAATCCAGGTCTGTGAGGTGTTTTTGTCAGTGCCATAAGCTGTGTTTAAAAGAAAATTATGGCCAGGTGTGGTGGCTCACACCTGTAATCCCAGCATTTTTGGAGGCTGAGTGGAGCAGAGCCCAGGAATTCAAGACCAGCCTGGGCAACATGGCAGAACCCCATCTCTACTAAAACTACAAAAAAAGCTTGGTATGGTGGTGTGTACCTGTAGTCGCAGCTGCTTGGGGGGCTGAGGCATGAGAATCGCTTGAACCTGGTAAGTGTGGAGGTCGCAGTGAGCTGAGATCACGCCACTGCACTCCAGCTTGGGCGACAGCGGGAGACTCTATCTTAAAAAAAAAAAAAAGAAAAGAAAATTATGATTACTTTTGATTTGAAAATATTTTTCTTTTACATTATGAAAGTAGATACATATCTTTTAAAAGCTCTTACAAGTTGAATGAAATAAAATATCTAATTGGAAAGAAGACAGACTCAGTGTTTCTTCCTGCTTTTTACTTCATGTCCTTTTGTGTCCTAGAATTTAGTGGCATGGTTCTACTGTGTAAAGTCTGTGGGGATGTGGCGTCAGGATTCCACTATGGAGTTCATGCTTGCGAAGGCTGTAAGGTAAAGCATGCTTTTATTTCTTTAAGCAACGATTCTGGGATAAGAAGTTGGGTTTAGATTTACCAATTTCCACAATTGATAATCTGAGAGAGAGTGAGAAGTCAGCTGCTCTTTTTAAGTTCTAAGCATTTTATGTAGTGTATAAGCATAACTTGTTTTGAAAAATATTTGTGTGTGTGTGTGTGTTTTGAGATGGAGTCTCTGTTGCCCAGTGAGGTGGCACGGTCTCGGCTCTCTGCAGCCTCCACCTCCCAGGTTCAAGTGATTCTCCTGCCTCAGCCTCCTGAGTAGCTGGGACTACAGGCACCCGCCACCATGACCGGCTAATTTTTTGTATTTTTAGTAGAGACGGGGTTTCACCTGTCAGCCAGGATGGTGTCGATCTCCTGACCTTGTGATCTGCCTGCCTCGGCCTCCCAAAGTGCTGGGATTTACAGGTGTGAGCCACCGCGCCTGGCCTAAAAAATAGTCTTAATTCAGTGAAACTATTTCTTTTTTCTTTAAGATTTTGAACAAAGTAAATTTGCTGTCTCAATTAAACATACTTATTGTGTTAAACCAAGTGCACCAAATGCTCATTCATTAATGTGTCAAGCACAGTTCTAGGTGGTAGTGAAATAACAAGGAACAAAACAGACCAGGCACTACTCCTGCCTTGTTGGAACTTAGTTTAAACCAAACTTTGAATTAGGTTTCATCACATACTTTGACTTAATGACACATCAGGTACTGGGAGCTGGGAATAATTCCTAGATACTTGAAAAAAATGTGGTATCTTAAGAAATAATGCCAAGTGAGTAAAATAGTCCTGAATATAAGTTGAGCCCTTGGGAAAGCTAGTTTATTTGTAAGTTTAGTTGACTATTTTCTTGTTATTGCTATTAGAGTATTGGTCAAATAATTCCAAGTGAGATGGTCTCTACCTCCCTACCTGTATACAGGGAGTCTTTCTCTCTTTTTAAAAAACTTGGCACAATCTTTTCTCCTGAGTATCAAAAATTAACGTGACAAAGACACATGTTCTTGCTGTTCTGACTTGAGGCCACAAGCAGGAATCTAGTTTGGCAAGACATGATGAGTAAACAAGATAATGAATATACATGATGAGAGAGGAAATATTTTCAAGTGTGGCTCTGAATGAATTGTGAGTTTGCCAGTTTTTCTTTTTTTTGAAAGGGAGTTTAGCTCTTACTGCCCAGGCTGGAGTGCAGTGGCACCATCTCGGTTCACTACAACCTCTGCCTCCTGGGTTCAAACGATTCTCGTGTCTCAGTCTCCCGAGTAGCTGGGATTACAGGCACATGCCACCACTCAAGGCTAATTTTTGTATTTTTAGTAGAGTTGGGGTTTCATCATATTAGTCAGGCTGGTCTTGAACTCCTGACCTCAGGTGATATGCCCAACTCGGCTTCCCAAAGTATTGGGATTACAGGCGCGAGCCACACGCCCTGCCAAGTTTGCTAACTTTTAATGGCTGGGTAACTTTGTAAGACGAGTCAGTATTTTTTATAGATGTAGCATTTTTTTTCATCGTTTAAAAAAAATTCGTGCTCTCTCTCTCTCTCTCTCTCTCTATATATATATATATTTTTTTTCTTTTAACAAAAATGTGAAGTAATACTGGGGCAGGCATTATTATTCTTATTTTATAGCTAGAAAATAAAAGCACAAACTGAATGAGCTGATTGCGTATTCTTGATAAATACACATCTGTGCAGTACTCTTAAAGTTAAATGTGTCTAGTTCAGCTCTTGTATCTAAATCAAGTGTACAGTATCACAATAATAAAATATAAAAATGTTGTGTCCCATGATTATGTAGTATAGATTCAGGAAATGTGTTTAGTTGTCATATAACAGGAAAATGCAGTTTAAAATAATTTTGGTAATTGCATTCTTGATTTTTCTGTCCTCTCTGGTATCATAAAACTGGAGATCTTTGAAGACCTATCACAGAATATGTACTTGAATTGTTTGTGGAGTAAAGGCAGCTGTTTGTAGCCATCTAGTTGGGAACTGTCTTTCCTTGGATAGTTAGCTACTCTGTTGGTGTGTGGTGTAACACTTACCTGTTGCTGACATGTAGTCAGTGACTTCTGACATGTATAACAGGCCTTGCCAGTGTCAGCAGGTAATGATCGAGGAAGACCAACTTCTGTGAATGTAATCCACAATTCTAGTGAGGGGATTGTAGCTATCAAACATATTTCTCAGTCAACTTTTAAGCAGTCATTCAGGCTGTGTGCAGCGGCTCAGGCCTGTAATTCTACCTCTTTGGGAGGCCGAAGCTGGAGGTTTGCTTGAGGTGGAGTGTGAGACCCACCTGGGCAACGTAGGGAGACCCCATCTCTACAAAAAGTGAAAAAGCTGGATGTGGTAGCACATGTCTGTAGTCCCAGCTCTTGGGAGGCTGAGGCAGGAGGATTGCTTGAGCCCGGGAGTTCAAAGTTGCAGTGAACTATTATTGCATCATTGTACTCTAGTCTGGGTGACAGAGCGAGACCCTGTCTCTTTAAAAAAAAAAAGACTGGGCACGGTGGCTCATACCTGTAATCCTAGCACTTTGAGAGGCCAAGGTGGGTGGATCAGTTGAGGTCAGGGGTTCAAGACCATCTTGGCCAACATGACGAAATCCTGTCTCTACTAAAAATACAAAAAATTAGCCAGACATGGTGGCAGGTGCCTGTAATCCCAGCTACTGGGGAGGCTGAGGCAGGAGAATCCCTTGAACCTGGGAGATGGAGGTTTCAGTGAGCTGAGATTGTGCCACTGCACTCCAGCCTGGGCTACAGAGCAAGAGTCTGTCTCAAGAAAGCAAACAAACAAACAAAAAATCAGATTGGGAGTGGTGGTGGCTTATGGCCTGTAATTCTAATACTTTGGGAGGCCAAGGCCGGCAGATCACTTGAGCCCTGGAGTTCAAGACCAGCCTCGACAACATGGCAAAACCCCATTTCTACAAAAAATACAAAAATTAGCTGGGTGTGGTGGCGCATGCCTGTAGTCCCAGCTGTTTGGCAGGCTGTGGTTGGAGAATTGCTTGAGCCAGGGAGGTCAGGGTTGCAGGGAGCTGTGATCATGCCACTGCACTCTAGCCTGGGCAACAGAAAGAGATCTTATCTCAAAAAAAAAAAAAAAAAAAGGTCATTCATACTTCAAGAGTTTTGGAATTTGTAGTGAATAAAAGTATGAGATGGAAAATGTGCAGACTGCAGGCAGGGTCTGTTAACAGGGTAGTGTGGTTGTTGCAAGGGGTGCTTTGGGTAAGGCAAAGAATCTCTAAAGGGAAGAAGAATTTTGTTTGGTTGGTAGGTGTTAGGTTACTCATGCCAATAAGAATGGAATTAAATTCTGTGTGTCAACATTGTATTTCCCTCTAGCCTAAGACATAGTGTTTCCCAGATAGCAAGTCGTACACTGGTATGGACTGTAGTTCGTCATATATATTAGGTAGATATGGGAACAGTGTTTATAAGAAGTTCATTTGGGTGTTTTTAAATGGATAAGTAAATCTTCCTTTGTTCTTAGGGTTTCTTTCGGAGAAGTATTCAACAAAACATCCAGTACAAGAAGTGCCTGAAGAATGAAAACTGTTCTATAATGAGAATGAATAGGAACAGATGTCAGCAGTGTCGCTTTAAAAAGTGTCTGTCTGTTGGAATGTCGAGAGATGGTATGTACCTAGTTTAAAGAGTGTTCCTAAAGTGTGTGGAGCTTGGCTTTTATTCCTCAGCATGAACCAGAGCTATAAGCCAGTTACCAAGAACCCTCTTGTGTTTAAGGTGAAGCAGAAAACACATTTTCATGCTTTACAAGACACCAAATTGATTAAAGTCATATTTTAGCATTATCATCCCAGAAACAGTTTTTGGCTAAACTTTGGTGGTTGTTACTACTTCTAAAAAGAGCCATTTTTTTTCCTATGCAATTTGATTACTTTTTATTTTTTTCCTAAAAACGATGGAGTTTAAAAACATTTTTTGTATGGCCGGGCGTGGTGGCTCATGCCTGTAATCCCAACACTTCGGGAAGCTGAGGCGTGTGGGTCACTTTAGGTCAGGAGTTCCAGACCAGCCCTGGTGAAACCCCATATCTACTAAAAATACAAAAAAAAAAATTAGCTGAGCATGATGGCATACACCTGTAATCCCAGTTACTCGGGAGGCTAAGGCAGGAGAATAGCTTGAGCCCAGGTGGTGGAGGTTGCACTGAGGTGAGATCATGCCACTGCACTCTAACCTGGGTGACACAGTGAGACTGTCTCACTGCAGCCTCCATCTCCCGGGTTCAAGTGATTCTCCTGCTTCAGCCTTCTGAGTAACTGGGATTAAAGGTGCCTGCCACCACACCTGGCTAATTTTTTTTTAGTAGAGACGGGGTTTCACCATGTTGGTCAGGCTGGTCTCAAACTCCTGACCTCGTGATCGGCCCGCCTTGGCCTCTGAAAGCGCTGGGATTACAGGCATGAGCCACTGCGCTGGGCCAAAAAGAAATTGTTTTTTAACTTACATTTTGTTTTTAACCAGAAGCCCAAACCTCACCATAGCTTTTCTTGATATAGCAATCCTTTCCTCTTTGTTTTTGATTTCTTAACATTACTGAGGATCTCATTTCTTCTTACATGAATTCTCTCTCTTTCTTAGCTCTGAGGTGGTAAGGTGCTTTTGGGGCACAGATTCTGAACACGTGGAAAAGAGATGCAAAATTGAAAGAAGCATTAGGGTCTGGAGTGGAGGTAGTTGCTCACTTCTGGCATGATCTATTCTCATGCAAAATTGGAGTAATTTGTGGGACTATAAGTATTATCTGTGGATGACATTATTGTAAGATTGGACTCTTCTATTATGCTTATTCATTTTTTGGATAATTTTTTTTTTTTTTTTTTTTGGTGGTTTTAAGTAACAACAGGTATGAGGTTTTCAGAGGGACCAGTAGGGTTATTTAAGAATTGTTAAAAATGAACTTCGTATTTATCTAGGGAAGGCCCACTTAAGCAATTCGTTAGGTTACTCTAGTATCTTACTGATACAGACATAGAATATTGCAATAAGGAGTTTCGTGTTTTTTTTTGAGATGGAGTTTTGCTCCGTTGCCCAGGCTGGAGTGCAGTGGTGCCTACTCAGCTCACTCCTACCTCCTCCGCCTACCTGGTTCAAGCAATTCTCCTGCCTCAGCCTCCTGAATAGCTGGGACTACAGGCATGCACCACCATGCCCGGCTAATTTTTGTGTTTTTAGTAGAGACGGGGTTTCACTGTGTTGACCAGGCTGGTCTTGAACTCCTAACCTCATGTGATCCACCTGCCTCGGCTTCCCAAAGTGCTGGGTTTACAGGTGTGAGCCATCACGCCTGGCCAAGAGTTTCTTGAGTAACAAGTTTCAGCAATTGATGTTTTTTCAATTGCCTGAAAATTTTTTTTTAGTGCTAAAAGTACTAGTGCTATAAAAATAGTCGATGGATATTGAAACTGACGACCATTTGTGAAGGGAGGAGTAGAGGTAAAGTATCAAACATGATTAAGTTGTTTGTTTTTGAAAGCAGTAATGTCAGAGGCTAAGATTAGATTAACAAGGCTTTCTGGGCAAGTATACTGAATTTTTATTGTCTCTGTATAAATACTAGACTAGAAGGAAGCTTTTGTTTCTCCTAGTCTCCAATAGGATTATTGGAGACAAGACACTTAAGACTAGCTTCTAAAAGAGTAGAGGATGACTTATCTCATTTTTAGTTATTTCACTGGTTTTAATTAAAATCTACCAAGTTTATTTTTCAGTAAGTACATTTCTACTGGTTGCGGAATTTTTTTTTAAGGATTTTTTTTAAAGAGGCTGGAAAAGAAGACAGCAGATAATTTAATAGTTAAATCTTGAGAGTAAAGTTACAAAAATGAATTGACAAGGGCCAGGTGTTCAGGGAATGATTGTACCTACCAGGTTCCATTCATGGTAATGGATGTATGTAGCTGAATCACATGCCATCCTGGGAACAGTCCTCAGCTTTGTTAGTAAGGAGCTGTGTAGTAATACTGGTCTGCTTCAAACTGATTTTCATTAGCTAATTTCCTATTTCTTTTTTCTTTTTCTTTCTTTTTTTTTTTTTTTTTTTTTTGAGATGGAGTATTGCTCTGTCGCCTAGGCTGGAGTGCTTTGGCACCATCTCAGCTCACTGCAACCTCTGCCTCCTGGGTTCAAGCAATTCTCCTGCCTCAGCCTCCAGAATAGCCGGGACTATAGGCGACCGCCATCACACCTGGCTACTTTTTGTATTTTTAGTAGAGATGGGGTTTCACCATGTTGGCTAGACTGGTCTCAAATTCCTGACCTCAGGCGGTCCACCCACCTCAGTCTCCCAAAGTACTGAGATTACAGGCATGAGCTACTGTGCCCGTCCAAATTTCCTATTTCTTTTCTTAGACTTTGCTTATGAAATACCTAGGAGATACATTTCCTTAACTTTGTTTTGGGGGAAAATGGAAAATTTTCTCTCCCTCTCCTACTTCCTTTGGTGTATCAAGATCAGCAAGTTTAGAAAAATGTGAACCAGAAATGTGTAGACTCATTCTTTATATGTATGACTAGAGGCCATAGCTATTGGATAATTTTGTGTTATTCTTTTATATAAAACAGGTCTTATTTAGAATATAGATGTTAAATATCTTTTTCTTCAATAGCTGTTCGGTTTGGTCGTATTCCTAAGCGTGAAAAACAGAGGATGCTAATTGAAATGCAAAGTGCGATGAAGACCATGATGAACAGCCAGTTCAGTGGTCACTTGCAAAATGACACATTAGTAGAACATCATGAACAGACAGCCTTACCAGCTCAGGAACAGCTGCGACCCAAGCCCCAACTGGAACAAGAAAACATCAAAAGCTCTTCTCCTCCCTCTTCTGATTTTGCAAAGGAAGAAGTAATTGGCATGGTGACCAGAGCTCACAAGGATACCTTTATGTATAATCAAGAGCAGCGAGAAAACTCAGCTGAGAGCATGCAGCCCCAGAGAGGAGAACGGATTCCCAAGAACATGGAGCAATATAATTTAAATCATGATCATTGTGGCAATGGGCTTAGCAGCCATTTTCCCTGTAGTGAGAGCCAGCAGCATCTCAATGGACAGTTTAAAGGGAGGAACATAATGCATTACCCAAATGGGCATGCCATTTGTATTGCAAATGGACATTGTATGAACTTCTCCAATGCTTATACTCAAAGAGTATGTGATAGAGTTCCGATAGATGGATTTTCTCAGAATGAGAACAAGAATAGTTACCTGTGCAACACTGGAGGGAGAATGCATCTGGTATAGTGAAATCAATTTTTTGCTTACATTGTATCAGGGAAAGCTTTGAAAATTTTATTTGGGAGATACGCTAACCTGGGGGGATGGTGTCAGAAAACCTAAGGAATTTACAGACTTAATTTTGTACAGTATTTTAGGTCAAATAATTTTAATAAACATCATTTGATGAATGACCTAATTTCACACCCAGCTAGGTACAAGCATGTGATTTGATTGATCTGGGATTGAGATTAGGATTTTATGTAAAATATTATTCATGCACAATTGGTCCTTTAATTCTTGGAAATCCCTTTGAAAATTTAAGCATTCTGATTAATTAGTACTTTACTAGCTTTGGGATTTTCTCAAAGGGCTGAACTTTTCGCTTGCCATAGTTAAAAATTCTTTGATTTCTATAGAAAGAGGTTTTTTTTTTTTAAAAAACAATTTTTATGCCAAAAGATCTTTGAGTATAGAACATAGATGTTTTATTGTTTGATAAATTTAGGAGTATTTTAATTTCATAGGCTAGTTTCTAAGGATTTTCTCAGACTTCATCTTATGAGATGACTTAATGTTGGTCATATCATTCAAGCTTTTCTATTTTTCCATCAAATACGACATTCTACATGAAAGTACAGTGTTCATATTCAGCCAAAATTCCATCAAAAACAGCAGTACCACACCATTTCCAGTTTAAACCATGAGGTCCTTTGATAGTGCTTGGTATTTTCTACTGACAGGTAATTAAAGTCGTCTTTTTCATTTTCAAAATAGTTGACTCTACCTCAATCTTCATTAAATTTTTTGTTGTCACTTGCAGTTATTTGATTCTGTGGACCTTATGTTAGGCTAAGTAGTTGCTTTTTTGTTTTTTGTTTTGTTTTGTTTTGTTTTTTTAAGACAGTCTTGCTCTGTTGCCCAGGCTGGAGTGCAGTGGTGCAACCTCAGCTCATTGCAACCTCTACCTCTTGGGTTCAAGCACTTCTCATGCCCTGAGTAGCTGGGATTACAGGCGTGTGTCAACATGCCTGGCTAATTCTTGTATTTTCAGTAGAGACAGGTTTCACCATGTTGGCCAGGCTGGTCTTGAATTCCTGGCCTTAAGTGATTCGCCCATCTCGGCCTCCAAAAGTGCTGGGATTACAGGCTTGAGCCACCATGCCTAGCCAAGTGGCTGCCTTAATGAAGGAAAAATCTGTAGGCATTTGGGTTCTGATTTCATGATATTCTCCATGGTTTTGTAATCATCCCATTCCTAGATTTTGTGTGGATTTAGTGAAAATTTAAAGGCTGATTTTACTAATAGATACAGAATGTGTTTCATCATCTTTTTGGTGTTTTTTTAAATAACTTCTTGGTTTCCTGTTTTCCTTCACCTAATCCTCATTTAGAAGGTGCACCTGTATGTGCAGTCCTTGTTTCCTAATTGAAAAGTAGAAGTCAGTGATCACACCATTTGTTTTTGAAACAAATGGGCAGTGACTTTTTTTTTTTTTTTTGAGTCTCTGTCACCTAGGCTGGAGTGCAGTGGTATGAACTTGGCTCACTGCAACCTCCGTCTCCTGGTTCAAGCGATTTTTCTGTCTCAGTCTCCCAAGTAGCTGGGACTACAGGTGCACGCCACCATGTCTGGCTAATTTTTTTAATTGTTAGTAGAGACGGGGTTTCACCATGTTGGCCAGACTGGTCTCGAACTCCTGACTTTGTGATCTGCCTGCCTCGGCCTCCCAAAGTGCTGGGATTACAGGCGTGAGCCACTTCGCCTGGCCAGGCAGTGAGTGACCTTTTTAACAAAATGAGACACCTTGCTGTTTTTTCCTCTTGGAAATTACAACATTGTAATTCTGCCTATTTAGAAATAAGGGATTTTTGAAATATTAACTAAATGTGAATTTGGGCCTAGACCTGTGACTTCTAGCTGTGTTGGACAAATCACTAAACCTCTCGGAGTCTCATTTCTCCACCTAAGAAATGGAAATTATAGTGTACCATAAACAACAGATTGAGAATCAAACAAGTGAATTTGTTTGCAAAATTATAAAACACCATATACTAGCATAAGGTGGCAGCAGTGTTACAAAATAAACTCTTAAACCTGTGCAACAGGTGTTTGAAATAGCTTGATATAGATGGTATTTTTGCTTAGGCTATGTTTTTTTAATGATAAGCTAATTGCTATTTATATTAGGTTGCCAAGAGGCTTTCTACATTGGTGGGCAGCAAATGGATAAAGTGCTAATATTTCAGTAGATTTTACTTGTGTTTTGGGGGTTAAATTCATGTTGGGGTTTCTGATAATTGAGATGCTGCTTTTGACATTTCTTTACCACCTCTTAGTATTTAAGAGTTTTTCCGTTTTGTGTATACCAGGTTTGTCCAATGAGTAAGTCTCCTTATGTGGATCCTCATAAATCGGGACATGAAATCTGGGAAGAATTTTCGATGAGCTTCACTCCAGCGGTGAAAGAAGTGGTGGAATTTGCAAAGCGTATTCCTGGGTTCAGAGATCTTTCTCAGCATGACCAGGTCAACCTTTTAAAGGCTGGGACTTTTGAGGTAGGTTTTATTTATCCGGAATATTGATGCAGGCAGGGCATGTAGTATTTTATTTTCATGGATGTTTTAATTCTCTTTTTTTTTTTTTTTTTGAGAGAGAATCTTGCTCTGTCATCCAGGCTGGAGTGCAGTAGCACGATCACAGCTCACTGCAACCTCTGCTTCCTGGGTTCAAGCATTCTCCAGCTTCAGCCTCCTGAGTAGTTGGGACTACAGGTGTGAACCACCATGCCTGGCTAATTTTTTTTTTTTTTTTTTTTTTCGTAGAAACAGGGTTTTGCCATGTTGCCCAGGCTGGTCTCAAACTCCTGAGCTCAAAGCGATCTGCACACTTTGGCCTCCTAAAGTGCTGGGATTCCGGGTGTGAGCCACTGTGCCCAGCAGATGTTTTCATTCTTTTCTAAGTCAGTATTTATAGTCCAGAGTCTGAAGCTATCAACAAAATAATCATCATCTCAGGGTTTTGGGAAGAGACTTGGTAAATCCAGAATTGTTTAGGATTTTGTGTTTATTTTTTACTTATTATTTAGGATTTGAAATATAGGTATTCTGTATCTCCAGCATATGAACTCCTAAGTTCTAGTATTCCTTTCAGATGTGGACTTACCAAGTTTCTGCAGTGTTAGACACCTCCTGAAAGCCTAGCCTACCATTTATTGTATTCGATACAGAATAAGAAGGGCAAATAGAATGTGGTTTTTGTTTTTTGAGAGACTGTAGAATATTTTGGGGATATGTCAGACTTTTCTTGTGTGCCACCTTAGCTCCTCCTGGCTTCACCTTGCTTCAGGATCCTTGGCTACTTTTCTGTCCTGCTTTTCTTGCAACACTGTATCCTGCCTGAGCTTGGGGTAGTCTCTACTGTATAATTTACAGAAGTGCCTCTCCTGGTTCTTAATTAGGTGTCTTTCACTTTCTCTCTGCCCCAGGGCATTCCTTTTGCTGCCAAGGTGTGAGATGCGTTGGGACCTAATTAAGGATAACTCTGAGATTGGGTTGGTGAGAGGAAGTTGATGTTTGGTGGGCCAAATCTTTGAACCTTTGATGGATGGGAGAAGTGAGCCAGGGCTGTATTTTCACTTCTTCTCCCTGGATCTAGTATAACGGAGGGAGTGAGATAACTAAGTAATATAATTGTTAACTGATGTAACTTGGATGTCAATTATAACATGGCGCTTAGAACACTTACTGTGATAGCTTTCTTTGTGGATAGTCTCTTTGGGTTATGGTTTCTTGAAGCAGTTCAGTTAGACTTCATCTGCTTCCTTTGCCTTGGCTGCATTTGATGTGTTGATGTTTCGAAGTGTTGCTGCATTGGAATTTTGCTCTTTTTACTTAAGGCATAGAGGCCATGTGGTATACTTGGCAGCCTAAAGAGTTTCTTTAATGCCTTTGGCCAGGGCCCAGTTTTAAATTTACTGGCACTATTTCTTGCTCTAATTTTATATTGCATTTCAGAATCTTTGTTAATAGAGTGGCAGAGTATCTTTGCCATCAGTGGCTATAATTTCTTTTGATGTTCTTCTTGGAGTATTTATTGCTTTGGTAGAGAATTTGTCTTAAGAAAGTGGATTTGGGACTGGGTGCGGTGGCTCATCCTTGTAATCCCAGCACTTTGGGAGGCCAAGGCAGGCCGATCACTTGAGTCCAGGAGTTTGAGACCAGCCTGGGCAACATGGTGAAACCCTATCTCTCCAAAAAATACAAAAATTAGCTGGGTGTGGTGGTGTTTATCTGTATTCAGCTATTCAGGAGGCTGAGGTGGGAAGGATCACTTGAGCCTGGGAGGTTGAGGTTGCAGTGAGCTGTGTTGGCACCTCCAACCTGGGCAACAGAGCAAGACCCTGTCTCAATAAATAAATAAATAAATAGGCCGGGCGTTGTGGCGCATGCCTGTAATTCCGGCACTTTGGGAGGCTGAGGCGGGCGGATCACCTAAGGTCATGAGTTTGAGACCAGCCTGGTCAATATGATGAAACCCCATCTCTACTAAAAACATAAATTAGCTGGCATGGTGGTGCGTGCCTGTAATCCCAGCTAGTTGGGAGACTGAGGCAGGAGAATCCTTGAACCCAGGAGGCAGAGGTTGCAGTGAGCCGAGGTTGCACCACTGCACTCCAGCCTGGGCGACAAGAAGAAAACTCTGTCTCAAAAAATAAAATCACTGGGCGTGGTGGCTCACGCCTGTAATCCCAGCACTTTGGGAGGCCGAGGCGGGTGGATCACCTGAGGTCAGGAGTTTGAGACCAGCCTTGCTGATGTGGTGATACCCTGTTTCTACTAAAAATACCAAAAATTAGCTGGATGTGGTGGCATGCACCTGTAATCCCAGCTACTTGGGAGGCTGAGGCAGGAGAATTGCTTGAACCTAGGAGGTGGAGGTTGCAGTGAGCCGAGATCATGCCATTGCACTCCAGCTCGGTCCACGAGATCTCAAAAAATAAAATCACTGGGCGTGGTGGCTCACGCCTGTAATCCCAGCACTTTGGGAGGCCGAGGTGGGTGGATCACCTGAGGTCAGGAGTTTGAGACCAGCCTTGCTGACGTGGTGATACCCTGTTTCTACTAAAAATACCAAAAATTAGCTAGATGTGGTGGCATGCACCTGTAATCCCAGCTACTTGGGAGGCTGAGGCAGGAGAATTACTTGAATCTGGGAGGTGGAGGTTGCAGTGAGCCAAGATCACGCCATTGCACTCCAGCTCGATCCACAAGAGCGAAACTCTGTCTAAAAATAAAATAAAACAAAAAAATAAAATGGCTTTGAGTAAAAGTAAACCCTGTTTTTCTTTGATAACTTTCTTTTATATGTGTGGGATGATTCATAATTGACTTGAATACTAAGTTATTTATTATTGCTGTTAGACTTCTCCAAATACATTTCTTTTTCCTTTTACAGGTTTTAATGGTACGGTTTGCATCATTATTTGATGCAAAGGAACGTACTGTCACCTTTTTAAGTGGAAAGAAATATAGTGTGGATGATTTACACTCAATGGGAGCAGGGGATCTGCTAAACTCTATGTTTGAATTTAGTGAGAAGCTAAATGCCCTCCAACTTAGTGATGAAGAGATGAGTTTGTTTACAGCTGTTGTCCTGGTGTCTGCAGGTAAGCAAGCTGGTTCAAAATTGTGCCACACCTAGCATATAGTGACCAACTCAGGAGAAGGTGGCATTTAACAGGTTCCAGAAAGTTATATGGAGGGAATAAGGCCTTAAGGAAGATGCTAAGTTGTATGACCCTGTTATTTTTGTGTAACTAATTTTTTCATTATAACAATACATGTCAAAGTGCTATAGGAATAAAGTAGTACTTATATCTAGACCTTGTATTTACTACTGTTAGTCTTTAGCTTTTTGTTCATAATTTTTTTTTTATGAGTCTAAATCTTTATTTCATGGATTTGTTAGAACGGTATGTATCTCCAGGTAGGTGGTTCTAATATGAATTCCAGTTTTTATTCAAATACAATGTGGGATACTTGAAAACATTAAAAGTATCAAGAGGTATTAGTATGATTTGTTGCAGAGAAATGTGAATTAGTTTTAGGCTTTAGTCCAGCTCTGCCATTGAATTTTGTGGGTAACTTGGGTAAGTAACTTTACTCTTTTGGGTCTTGGATTCCTTCCTCATCCTGTCAAAGGAAGGGGTTGCACCATGTGAGCCTAGTATGGTGTCTGGCATAGAAGAGCTACTCAGTCACTGTTAGAATGAGTGAGCAAGATTTTTGAGTTTTTAATGTTTATTTATATGAGTCATTTATGATGTTTCCCAGTGTCCCTGCCATCTTGCATTAACATTACAGTTATTTCTGACCTGAAGTGTTTTGATTCAGACAGTACCCATTAAGGCAGAGATTGTTACTCCCAATAACAAATTGGAAATTGAGACACTTTACTGGGTATGTCTAAGTAAGTGCCAGCTATTTTTAGGTATCGTTTTATTTCCAACATTTGTTGGAAATTTTTTAGTATTGGGTTATGACTTTGTTTCCCATTTGCTTCCTACTGTGTAAAGGGCACAGTGCTAGGCATTGTGAGAGTTATAAGTTATGGCCTCTGATTATGTGACGAAATCATAAATTAGTAGCTCTTTAAAGAGAACAAGTTCTTGGCCGGGCGTGGGTGCTCACGCCTGTAATCCCAGCACTTTGGGAGGCTGAGGCGGGTGGATCACCTGAGGTCAAGAATTTGAGACCAGCCTGGCCTACATGGTGAAACCCCATCTCTACTAAAAATACAAAAATTAGCTGGGCATGGTGGAACATGCCTGTAGTCCCAGCTACTCAGGAGGAGAATCGCTGGAACCCGGCAGGCGGAGGTTGCAGTGAGCTGAGATCACGCCTCTGCACTCCAGCTTGGGCGACAGAACGAGACTCCGTCTTAAAAAAAAAAAAAAAGAACAAGTTATTTGTATAATTTTAAGGACCTTACCTCAGCAGAATAAAGACATGCCATTTGGTAACATAATTTGGCTACCTTTTCTGACCAGCTCTACCTGGATAACTAAAAATGTGTGTATAACATGGGAGTAGTAGGAAAGAATATGTCAATAAGGGATATCTGTTTTATTGCTAACTTATAATGCTTCTTGCATTTTACCTATCATTTGCAGAATCTCTTGATAAGTAATTAGTATTGGTTTGAGTTGACATCAGATTAATAAATCGATTATTTTGAAACCAAAGATAATCAATACTTGTTAAATTATTTATCTGATGAATATGCCTTACCTACTAGGTGCTCAGGGGGGAGACAAAAAGCTTTAAGGCACAAGCTTGCTAAGTGTTTTCATTCTATTTAGAGAGATGGAACTACACAAAGAGCTTTATGCTACTATACTGTGTAGTTCTGACTGAGGTAAGTTGGAGTTGTAGAAAGGAAGATGAAATCGTCTTGGAAGGCTCTGTGGGGAAAGTTAGAAGTGGAGCTGGAATTTGAAGGTTGAATTATTAGGCTTTCCCAATGAAGAAGAGATGGAAATGCATGGGAGAGTATGAGATAGGGCCAGGGAGAGGTCAGGTGGCCAAAGCCTGGAGTGTACATCAAGGAGGAGGGGGGACAAAAGCCTTCAGAGTTAGGGGAGCACCAGGTTATGGACTAACAGCTATGAGAACTAAGCAGAGAGGTTTTAAGCAAAATACGGGGCAGAAGAAAGTCTGTGTACCTTCTTAAGTAGGAGAG
Organism: Chlorocebus sabaeus; assembly: GCF_047675955.1. NCBI lineage: Eukaryota > Metazoa > Chordata > Mammalia > Primates > Cercopithecidae > Chlorocebus > Chlorocebus sabaeus. The sequence continues at coordinate 69,365,528 of NC_132918.1, forward strand.
TGATCCGGTTGAACAAAGTAATGTTTAGCATTAATTCTGCATTATTATTGTGGTGGGCGGATTAGATAGGTAAGTTATTAGTGCTAGAGAGTTAGGTTGAGAAGCTTTTGAAAGGACATCAGGTATGAGGCAGTGGGGTGAACTCTTCTCAAATAAATTAAGGCAGGTGAGATGAAGTAGCAGGGCCAACATCCCAGAGGTAGTTCAGAGAAAGAAATGACAGCAAAGGGGTAGAGGGAAACTCTCTGTGCCAGGAACCTTGTTATTTCATTTATATTTTCTCTAGGAGCATATTTAGTTTGATTTAATCTGTTTTTGAAAAAGCCTTTTTTTTCTGATTATAAATTTAATATGGGTTCTTTGAAAGTGTAGAAAATATTGAAATGGAAAAAAAAAAAGGTTATAATATCACTACCAGAAAAGATCACTATTAATATTGGGGGTCTTTATCCATTTACCTATCCATCTATCCATTCACCTGTTTGTTTATGTAGGATATATTTTAAAAAATGGAAATATTAAGTGCAAAAGAGTGATCGTAAAAGAATACAGTGGATTCTCTTTTTTGTTAGGTCACTATATGAACATGTACAAGTACACATTTTTGAAGTTTCATGTAAAATTTTAATCCTTACCACTTAAAAATTACTAGCTTTTTTGTTGTTGTTGTTGTTGTTGTTGTTGTTTTTTTTTTGGAGATGGAGTTTCACTCTTGTAGCCCAGACTGGAGTGCAGTGGCTTGATCTCTGCTCACCACAACCTCCCACTCCCGGGTTCAAGCAGTTCCCATGCCTCAGACTCCAGAGTAGCTGGGATCACAAACATGCGCCACCACACCTGGCTAATTTTGTATTTTTAGTAGACACGGGGTTTCTCCATGTTGGTCAGGCTGGTCTCGAACTCCCAACCTCAGGTGATCTGCCCGCCTCGGCCTCCCAAAGTGCTGGGGTTACAGGCATGAGCCACTGTGCCCGGCCAAACAGCAGCATAAATTACTAGCTGTTTTTAAGCAGTATCTAGGCATGAAAATAAAATTCAAAAGCTACAGAAGAGTTTAAAATTAAAATCTCTGCTTCTTTCCTCTACTGCCAGCCTGATTCCTCCGAAAACTGGATTTCTTAACATCCTTCTTTTTAATTTCTGGTTGTTGACCACCCAACTCTGAATACAATGCTTTATCTCTATCTCTCTCTTTTTTTTTTTTTGAGACGGAGTCTTACTCTTGTCGCCCAGGCTGGAGTGCAGTGATCTCAGCTCACTGCAACCTCCGCGTCCCAGGTAGCTGGGATTACAGGTGCCCACCACCATGCTCAGCTAATTTTTGCATTTTTAGTAGAAACGGGGGTTTGCCATGTTGGCCAAGCTGGTCTTGAACTCCTGACCTCAGGTGATCCACCCTCCTTGGCCTCCCAAAGTATTGGATTACAGGTGTGAGCCACCATGCCCAGCCAATACCTCTTTATTTAGTAAGTATAACTTATAAATAAAAGTATCGTTACTTTTCCCTCTCAATTTTGTTATGTTTTATTTTTTAATTTACTTTAATGGTTTTATTTGTAATTTTAATATACTCACATTTTTTGACCTTATATATAATCTTTTGGATAGTTTAGATAGAATCTCTTCATTGTTCAAAGACACTGTTTTTCCTCTGTACTCTGACTTTGCTGTAACATTCCTTTTATGTAGTCAATTAAAACATTTATATCTTGTTCTATAACTGTTTGTCGTGGTTTGATCAGTTGATTCCCAAAGTTGAAAAGTCAAAAGTCAGCATTTATAGTATTATGATTGTGTAAATACTACTTACAGTGTTCACACAGTGAGGTTGAAATGGTAAAGAATAATGGAAACCTCTTCTCCAAACCTCTGCACTTTGAAGAGTGATGTTCCTTGTATCAGGGAATGAATGGATAGTTTATTTCAGTTCTCTATTAATTGTTTAGAATTAAGTAACATAGTTTGCTTTATCTTTAAAATAGCTTTTTCTTTTTGGGAATGTATAGTTGTCTTCTGTTGTTTTGGGGTTGTCAGAAGAAATGCTAATTTCTATGTATCATTATATAATTTTATCCTCACAGTAGATCTCTGTGAGCTGGGACATGTTATTCACAGTTATACAGATAAGGGATTTGAGGAAGAGAGGGGTTAAGTAATTTACCCAACGTCCATTTTTAATTACTGGCTAAGCAAGTATTTGAACTCCCATTAGTCTGGCTTCAAAGCCTTTCCATTATACTACTTGTTAACAGAATAGCTCTAGCTGCCAAGGGGGAGAAAAATCTCAAACATGATGTTTGCCTGTAAGATTGGAAGAATCCCGGTATCATGGAAGGGGAATTATACCTGGAAGGTAAGTTTCTTTTCAGGTTGTTTAAAGTAACAACACTTCCAGTTGAAGGTTAAGGACTGGCATGTAGGTGTGAGGTCAAGGCTCATTTACATACAGATTTTAGTTGTCTTCATAGAGATTTTTGTTGAAGGTTTGACTTTCATCGTGTAGGAAGTGAAAATAAATAGAATATTTGGTGAGGAGTACAAGCTTGGGAGTGTGATGAAGAACCAGCAAAGGAGAGAGAAGATAGATATGTAATAAGTTAAACTCTACAGTACTAGTGTAGCATTTAGTGCACCATTTAGAAGATGAATTTCCACTTCAACATGTGTACTCTTAGCATTATAGTCTCCAGAAGATTATTTACCATCCAACCAGGTTTGTACCTTAGGTTCTTTGGCCTGGAAATCTTAAAAACCATGGTTTTAGAAATTGAGACTTTAGAAAAATTTAATACAATCTATGGTTTTAGATGTAGGCATCGATTTCCCTGAAGTTGTGAGTTGTATAACAAAGCATAGGTCATGTAAACACAAAATAGCCACTGAAAGGCCAACGACTTAAAAACATTTTTAAATTTTTTGTGTGACTTCCTACACCTGTCCAACCAACTACTAATAATACTTGTTCCCACTCAGGTATCTTCCCCCCTTATCAGTTGTTTCTTTCTTTGCCCATCTAGATTATTTTGTTTGTGGGAATTACTGTCATTCTTTCTCAGTTTTCGGTATTATAATCATATGAGTGAAACCGGAGTTATGTGTCACTTAATGACGTAAATATGTTCTGAGAAACGCATTGTTAGGCAATTTTGTCATTGTGTGAACATCATAGAGTGTACTTATATAAACCTAGATGGTATTTCCTACTACACACCTAGGTTTTATGGTATAGCCTATTGTTACTAGGCTACAAACCTGTACACCATGTTACTGTGCTGAGTACTGTAGGCAGTTTGTAACATAATAAGTATGTGTGTGTCTAAACATATCTAAACAAAGAAAAGGTACAGTAACAATAGATATGAAAGATAAAAGCTGGTATACTTGTGTAGGGCATTTACCATGAATGCAGCTTACAGGACTGAAAGTTGCTCTGGGTGAATGAGTGAGTGAATGATGAGGGCATGTGAAGGCCTAGGATATTACCATACATGACTATAGACCTAATAAACACTGAACACTTAGGGTACACCACATTTATTGAAAGTTTTTTTCTTCAGTAATAAATTAACCCTAGCTTACTCCGTTTTAGTTGATAAACTTAAAGTTTTAAAAGCTTTTTGAGTCTTGTAATAACACTTAGCTTAAAAATAATACATAGTACAGCTATACAAAAATATTTTCTTTATATCCTTATTCTATGTGCTTTTTTCTATTTATAATTTATTTTTTTACTTCTTAAACTTTATTGTTAAAAACTGTGACAGACACACACATTAACTTAGCCCTACACAGGCTCAGCATCATCAATATCACTGTCTTCCACCTCTATGTGTTGTTCTACTGGAAGGTCTTCAGGAACAGTAATATGCATGGAGCTGTCACCATCTATCACCTTCTATATTTCTATGATAACAGTGCATTCTTCAGGAATATCTCCTGAAGGACCTGCCTGAGGCTGCTCTACAGTTACCTTTTTTTTTTTTTTTTTTTGAGTAGAAGGGATGGGCGAGGTGGCTCATGTCTGTAATCCCAGCACTTGGGGAGGCCCAGGCTAGTGGATCATTTGAGGTCAGGAGTTCTCAAAAAATAACAAAAAATAAAGTAGAAGGACTATATTGTAAAATAATGATAAAAAGTATAGTATAGTAAATACTTAAATCAGTAATATAGTTGTTTACTATTATTAAGTGTAATAGGTTTGCTTACGCCAGCATCACTATAAACACATTAGTTATGTGTTGTGCTGTGATGTTATGACAAAAGCTGCAACGTCACTGGGCGATAGGAATTTTTCAGCAATGTTATAATTTCATGGGACCACCCTTTTACATGTGGTCTGCCATTAACTGAAACGTTGTTATGTGGCACATGACTATTTTGTTCTGTCAGAATGTAAGCTCCTTAAAGGATTTCTGGTTTTGTTCACTGCTGATTTCCAAGCACCTTAGAACAGTAACCAGTACATATATTTAATAAATGTTTGGCAAACGATTTCATCAAGTGAAAGAAGGTTATTTAAAAAAAATAATTACTTGACTATCAAAGGCAAGAGAGACTCTTCAAAGCATTACTGAAGGCTTTATTTTTATAAAGATAACTTATGATTGGCCAAAGTTAAATGTCAAGAGAAAGAGATCTCTGTCAGTAGTTTTGTCTGAAAAATTGTGACCCTGCCCCTCCCCCCACAAACCAGTATCCAACTTTTTTTTTTTTTTGGAGACAAGGTCTTACTCTGTCACCCAGGCTGGAGTGCAGTGGCATGATCTTGACTCACTGCAACCTCCATCCCCTGGGTTCAAGCGATTCTCGTGCCTCAGCCTTCCAAGTAGCTGGGATTACAGATGCCAATCACCATGCCTGGCTAAATTTTGTATTTTTAGTAGAGACGAGGTTTCACCATGTTGGCCAGGCTGATCTCGAACTCCTGACTTCAGTTGATCTACCTGCCTTGGCCTCCCAAAGTGCTAGGATTACAGGAATGAGCCACCACGTCCTGCCCCAACATTCTTTTTGTTTTTTGAGTCACCCAGACTGGAGTGCAGTAGAATGATCATGGATCACTGCAGCCTTGACCTGGGTTTAAGTGATCCTCCCACCTCAGCCACCCAAGTAGCTGGGACTATAGGCATGTGTCATCATGCACATTCAATTAATTTTTTCTTTAGTAGAGACTAAAGTCTCACTATGTTGCTCAGGCTGATCTCAAAACTCCTAAGCTCAAGCCATCCTCCTGCCTCGGCCTTCCGGAGTGCTGGAGTTCCAGGTGTAAGCCACCATGCCTGACCTTTTTTTCCAAGAAAGAATTAGCACATAGTTATAATATTCAAATTTTGTTAAATATAAGATAAACTGGCCAGGTGCAGTGGCTCATGCCTGTAATTCCAGCACTTTGGGAGGCCAAGGCGGGTGGATCATGAGGTCAGGAGTTGAAGGCCAGCCTAGCCAAGATGGTGAAACTAAAAATATAAAAATGAGCCGGGTGTGGTAGTGGGCGCCTGTAATCCCAGCTACTCAGGAGGCTGAGGCAGAGAATTGCTTGAGCTTGGGAGGTGGAGGTTGCGGTGAGCCGAGATCACGCCACTGCACTCTAGCCTGGGTAACAGAGCAAGACTCCATCTCAAAAAAAAAAAAAAAGGATAAACTTATTTTTTATCATTTTTCTGCATTTAGAGTTAATCAAACCTTTCTTTTTTTGCCCTTTACTATTAAATTTTAGTCCTTGTTTTAAGTGCTTGCATTGCAAATGACCTTTTTCAGCTACCACTTACAATGGAAGACCTCCTCAATATCCTTGTTAAAAAACGAAAGGGAATGAATGGCCAGAAGTTTTGCTTCCTTGTAGAAGTTAGAAGTCTTTTTCTTGTTAATTACAACCTCCCATCTAGGGGACCATTGAATATTTTTGTGTACTCCTGCCTCCTGTTACAAAGGGAAAGAAATACTTTTGCTGATGAAAAAGTCTATGGGTGACCTATATAGGTTTGCCTAATTTTAAGATACTTTATTGCAGGGTTATGCCAAATGACTGGTTTATTAACATATTGTATGAGAAATTTAATAAACACAATATGCTAAATGAAAGTGAATGTAGGGTAACATAGCAATAAAGTTGCATAGTGTATTAGTTACCTATAACTGCATCACAAATTGTCCCAAAATTCGGGGGCTTGCAAATGCAAACATTTAATTTCACAGTTTTTGAGAGTTAAGATATGATATGAGAGATAGGATATGATACGTGCCTCTGACTCAGGGTTTCTTAGGAGGTTGTAGTTAAGTTGTGGACAGGGCTGTGGTCTCATATGAAGGCTTGAGTAGGGAAGGATCTACTTTCACTTGTATGTAGTTATCGGCAAGATTCAGTTCCTTGCAAGCTGTTGGTCTGAGCACCTCAGTTCCTTGCTGACTGTTGGCTAGAGCCCACTCTTAGTTCCTTGCCATGTGGGTGGGCCTCTCCACAGGGTGGCTCACAGCATGGCAGCGGTTTTTCTCAGCGTAAGTGAGCGAGAGTGTACCTAAGATGGAGGCCACAGTTTCTTATAAGCTAATCTCAGAACTGACATCCTATCACTCTTGCCATACTTTTTTTCATTAGAATTTAGTTAAGTCTCGGTCCACTTAATAGGAGGAGATTGCACAAGGGTGTGAATACCAGGATGAGGGGATCATCGGAGGTCATTTTAGGGACTGCCTACCACACGTGGTGACATACAAATGGGAGTATATTCCATATGTATTGAAAATATGTTTATATACTACATTATTTTATTTTGCTAATTAGAAGCAGTTGAAATCAGATGACATCTAATTTTAAAAAGTCAGAACCTCTGTTTTTGTGAATAAAAATTCTTAAGCAGTAAAGAATTTTGATTTATCAAATGTTTTTTGTGATGTATATGCTTTATAATATATAGTAACTGGCTAATGACTTGTTACTGAGATTTTGAGAAATTTGTCAACTTTTGCCTTTATTCAAATGTATAAAACCTTGTTTTCTATTCATTAGTGACACTGATGAGCAAGAATTTTATTTATATTTAATGTTAATAATTTATCCTGTCTTTCATATTTCCCTATTCCTGATCTCTCTTAGATCGATCTGGAATAGAAAACGTCAACTCTGTGGAGGCTTTGCAGGAAACTCTCATTCGTGCACTAAGGACCTTAATAATGAAAAACCATCCAAATGAGGCCTCTATTTTTACAAAACTGCTTCTAAAGTTGCCAGATCTTCGATCTTTAAACAACATGCACTCTGAGGAGCTCTTGGCCTTTAAAGTTCACCCTTAAGGCCTTTGTTTATTTAAACATGAACTGATGGTAACTGTACATTTTGTGCTAAAATGCTTATTTATATGTGTATACCATATGTGGAGATAGAAAAGACCTTTAAGACAATAAAAGATTGTAGGCTATCTCTGTAATCATGCAATAGCTGTTTGGATTGAGAACTCTTCAGCCATGATTAGACATTGACCGCATCTCCCTGACAGACCAATCAGCTGTGTCGCACTTAAACTGGAGAAGTTACACTGAAGTATAATCACACTGAATGTTAGACTTTTTCATCTGCCAAAACCAAAAACCATTTTGATCTCCCTGTGGTATAAATATGACGCACAATCACAAGTGTATGAGGACTTAGAAATTAATCCTTTGTGGTAGGAGTTCTGTTGAATGATGGAAATCTTATTACTACCACAAGACTATTTGATCTGGTAATTGGAGACTTTGGGATTTAGGAGATCTCCATGTCTGTATTTTACTCCACCACTGTTAAAGTGTGTGGTCCTGAGTAGTTTACTTGCTTGTGGAAAATGAGAATTGATAGTGTCCCCAATGCCCCACCTCACAGAGTTACTAAAAAATGTCTGTAAAGCATATTTACCTCTTGGGAGATAGGCACTATGTAAATAAGGTAAAATTTTTTGTTATTATAATTATTCATAATAACATTCTTTTCTTCTTTCTAAGCCTTTCTGGGAAATCATTTCACAGTCCACACCAACCATATTATTCAGGGTTCCTGCATATGTGTGGGGTATCCTACTGATACACACATACTCGAAGTTTATGGGTATAACAAAGACATAGTACATGTACATAATATGTATGTGAATATAGTTAAACATAAATATGTTTCTTCACAATATTTTAAACTGTGAAGAACTTTATCATACAGTAAACTTAAAACAAGACGTGTCAAAAGACCCAAATTAGGTGCATTTTACCTGTTGATGATGGCATAACCATTGCTTTAAAATGTTTAGACAGTAGAATATTGAATTTATGCTCTATTTTTGTTTATTTAAGCAACACTTAATGTAAAAGTGCAACAGGCAATTGAGTCCAAATTTCCACGACAAAAAAAACCCATGTATTTTAGAGTTCATCTTTGGCAAAATCTTTGGTTCAGGGTACTAGTTGTTTAAAAGTTGATTCATATTCTTACCTTGTGCTGAAAAAGGTTGCATTGCTGCCCCTTATACACATGCTGCAGCTTGATGTTAAAGAATTTTTATTCTTTCAGAAGAACTATTTAATGTTTAAAGAAACTGTTTAATATGATGGCATGTGTGTGTATGCGTGCGTATGTATGTTCTGAGTCCACTTCTTTTTTCCTAAATAACACTACAGGGATTTTGTCATATTAGATTTAACTTATAATTTGAAAAATCATCTAGTGTGTGACCTACAGGCTTAGAAATGGTATAGTCAAAGACATTTTATCCAAATTTCTAATAGTGGACTTGATTAAATAGATAAGATCAGCATCTGTTTATGGTAGTAGGAGAAATAGCCAAAGTTGAGGATTTTATGTATGTTTTTCTGTTTCCCTGGAAAACAGCAATTAATTGGATTTTTTAGTAAAGATTGCCTTCTATATAATGTTTGGATTATATAAAATTGCAAAAACGATAAGAGCCTGCTTTACTGTACTAAGCCTGTTACTTTCCTGACGTGTGAGCAGAATGCCTTATTTTGTAATCTTGTTTAACTTGTTGCTACTGGGACTTGATTTACTGTGGCACTAGTTAAGTAAGTTTAAAAAAAAGTTAAACCCTCTCATTATTAAAGAGGAAAGGCAATGGTGATGTCTGTAATACAATATAAACCATAATTGTGATTTACCTTAAGTAGGTATAACTCTTATGGGATATACAATATAGTTTTTGTGAATCTTTACATGATAGCATTATCTTTTTATAATTTTTTTTCCTAAGGTAAACAAATGCATAGTTTTCTTCTATGGGGGATAGAAACAGCTTTTTGAAGTAATATTGAAAACCTCAAAGATCATGTTGATTCTTAATTTTTGCCTTTTGCATAAGCCTCTTTATAACATGTATCTTTAAAACAATTAAGTCTTTAGGAATGTGTAACCAGAACTATGTTAGTATTGCTTATAAAACTTTAGTTAGGTTCAATATATACATATATACATCTCTATATAGGTATATAGATTTGCATTTTGTCTTGTAAAATTTTATTTGAATAAATTCCTCCTGTAGGTAATGGGAAGCAAAATTAATAGTTCATATGTCACTCATAGCTTTTCTATATTTGAAAGTAGCCCAATATGAAACTTCTGATTCTAAAATTAAACCAGCAGCCTATTACAAGCACATTCTTTGATTGAGTCATTGGTTATAAACGTACTAAATGCAGAGAAGACAGCCAATTTAGGAAACTTCCGAGTTGGTGGGACACTGTTGATTAATAATGTACTGTATGAATTAAGTGATGCTTTAACTTTGATTTTACATTTTAAAGTTAAAATGTGGGCATTATGTCAGCAAACTTAAGGGCATTATGTCAGCAAGCTAAAACATTTTTTTTCTTGTGCTTTTAATGTATCTCTTTACATGATCTGAGAGAGGATTCAAGTTGATAGAAATAGCTGAGGGGAAAAGGGGAAACATCTTGGGATGAAGCTTGTTCTTATGGTGATGGTTTAATTACAGATTTAAAAATTAGAAGGAAATTTCAGTGGATTAAGTGTATAGCTTTCATATCTACATTTCAAGAAATTACCATTGTAAACTTGATAAGAGATGATTTATTTTATGTAAACATCTTTGCAAAGCAAGGTGTAGCAGCTCAGCTAGATTTATTACTGTGCACGAAAGTAAATACCTATCTCAATTACTCTTTTTCTTTTCCAATATAAAGTTTGCTGAATGTACAAGAAGAGTTTATCACTTAGGATATAGAATTTTTTTAGGGGTTGGGGGGAGGGGATCTGTCAGGAAACTATTACCTATAAAAAAAGATTGACTTGATTCGATCCAAAAGATAAAACTTGAAGCTATTCTGGAACTAACATGGAAAAATGAAATGGCTATTGTTTAAAAAATGATAGAAATACATTGTTGATGGGATATGAGTTAAGTTTATTTTCTACAAACTGTAATTGATGAGGACATGGATAATATCTTCATGTTTCTGAGAAGTAATCTGTATGTGGGGGGAGGGGATAATAAATATTTCTAACCAACTGTGGTGTTTGGTGTCTAATCTACCTTGCCATTTTTGTAAAACTATAATTTAACTCACTACAAGTATCTTTCCCCTGAGCATAGCAGGATCTTTTATGTGAATCTCTGTTTCAGCTTGGGGAAATATGTGTGTGTATATAGATATATGTGTGTGTATATATATGTGTATACACATATATGTATATATATGTATGTGTATATACACACACAAAGGGCTTAAAAAAAGATTTTAGAGTTTAGAGATTCCGTCAAGGACTGTTGCTATTTTCTATAATGCCAACTGAGTAACAGTTCGTTGTGTGTAATAAGGTAGTCTTTCTAGAAAGGAGATGTGAGAGAGGAATGGGGTATGTGATATAACCAGAAATCACCCTTGGCCATGAATGGGGTAGGGCGCCTCAGCAAGACTACTAACCTCTCTTTCCTTTCCTATCAGTTGTTCCCATGTTGGCAAAATTAAGATAGCTATTTAAATCTGCATTGTCTGCAGTAATATTGTTAGGCAATCTTGGGGGTGTTGCTTTTCTGGCTGGAAATCTGTGGCTGGTGGCACCTTTGCCTGAGATTTGCTCAGGCCCACTGGGCTTGTTTCACCCAGTTGGCCTGGCAGGCTGTACTCAGCTAACGCTACTGGCCTGGATCCCACGCCTTCAAGGGAGACTGAGTCAGGCATGGAGCATCAAGGCGTGTGTGAGCGAGTGTGGCGTCCAGCTACTGTGCAGACAAGTCAGCTGCTGCCACGCGGTGGACATCTCCAGGTGCCAGCTCTTTGCGAGGCTGCAGCTGGACCAGGCACACCATAAGCAGCTTTCCCAGCTGGCACCGGGGAATGCAGTGGTGGCCAGAAGGCTGAACATGCCAGGAACCACAGGGCCCCAAAGAGGGAATCACAGCCTTGGCTTGGGGAGCTCCCAGGTGTGAGATCCCTGAAGGGCTGGCTGCAGCTTTTCTGTCTGGCCCACAGCGTGGTGAGCAAGGGGCATGTTTCAACCCTGTTTGTGTTACAACTTTTAGCTTTGCCATCCAGTGGGTCCCAAGTTCTTGTCTTGCAACCAGGAAGGATGAGGGTACACAGACAAGTGGAGGGTAAGATGAAGAGGAGCTTTGTTGAGGGATAGAATAACTCAGGGGACCTGCAGTGGGCAGCTCCTTTTGGGCAGCTCCTTTCTGTAGCCAGGGTATCCCAATGAGTGTTTAGGCCTAGCAGAGAGGAGACCCTGGAGTGGGAAGCACCTTGCTGTGGGCAGGTTGTCGTCCCACTCTGGAGCTCTCAGCAGAGGGAAGGTCCTAGAGTGGGTGGCTCCTCTCTGCTGGCAGGTCGTCCTGTCGTCTCTGCAGCTCTCAGCAGAGAAGGTAGTTCTTCTCTACAGCTGGCCATCCCTTGGTCTTCCCATCCTCTCAGCAGAGAGGAGGCCCTGGAGTGGGTAGATCCTCTCTGCAGCTGGTCATCCCTACCTCTTCCCCAGCTCTGACAGCCTAGGGATTTTATGGGCCTCAGAGAGGAGGAAGTGCACGCTGATTGGTCCATGGGCAGCCATGGGCGGACCTGGAAAAGGCACCACAAGTTTCCACTCGGGTCCACAGGGCTGGCTCTTCAGTCCTCAGCCGTCAGGTCCTGAAGGTGGGGCCTCACTGGGAACCCGCCTCCTTCCGCCCAGGAACCCGTCTGCCTCTTGCTACTGTTCATGACCCCAGGGTTTGGCCCCAACTTTGCTCCAAGGTCGGAGTGGGTGCCAATAGCATGGGGAAGCCAGGCAGTGGGAACAGGGACTTGTGAGCCTGGGAGGGTAGGGGCAGTGGGGGGGCCTTCTTTGTGCCCCCAAGAGTGCAGGGTGCTTGAACCCCAGAGGAGGACGCTTCAGTGAGCCGAGATTGCACCACCACACTCTGGCTTGTGCAACTGAGGGAGACTCCGTCTCAAAAAATAACAGCAAAAACAGTGCAGGGATGTTAGGGCAGCTGCGACTGCACCCAGATGAGTGGGCGTCCCACCGGGTTTATGGAGCATGCAGCTCTGGAGGCACCTCCTTGCTGCAGCTAGTGTGATGCAGCCATAGGCTGTCTGGAGCAGCTTCTGCCATAAATATCCACTATGTTGGCCAGGCGCGGTGGCTAGCGCCTGTAATCCCAGCACTTTGGGAGGCCGAGGCTGGTGGATCATGAGGTCAGGAGTCCGAGACCAGCTTGGCCAAGATGGTGACACCCTGTCTCTACTAAAAATACAACAATTAGCCAGGCGTGGTGGCACACGCCTGTAATCCCAACTACTTAGGAGGCCGAGGCAGGAGAATCGCTTGAACCCTGGAAGCGGAGGTTGGGGTGAGCCGAGATCGTGCCATTGAACTCCAGCCTGGGAGACAAGAGCGAAACTCCGTCTTAAAAAAAAAAAAAAAAAAAAAAAAAAAAAAAAAAAAAAAAAAAAAATTTCCGCTGTGTTTCTGCGGATATTAGGTGATGTTAGGTGGGGAAAATGGGCTCCTTGATCAAGTAAGTTTGGAAATGCTGGGTTAAACAAGATTACTGCAATGTCTCCATGTCAGTCCTGTTGTGCAGTGAGGCAGTGAGCACTGTGAATCCTTTAAGGAAGGGTTTAATGGGATGCCATTTTCATCCAACTTTCTTCCTTTAAATAACCCCTTTGCCCTTTTTTTTTTTCTGTGCTGAGCACTTGTTGGGACTCTTAGGAAAGAGCTTTTAGGAGAAAAAACCTTGCTAACCTTATACCCACTTTGGGTGTTAGTCAGGATGTTTATCGAATTCAGTGGATTATTGCACAAATTTGGATTTTATTTTGTCCTCTTCTTTGCACAGTTTAATAAGCAAGCTCCAAGTAAATGTGTGGTTGATGGAAAACAAAATGGATTAAATTCCTTCTGAAATTGAGGAGTGCTGTCTGTGAATGCAGGAATAAAGATAATCACTTCACAGATCTGGTTTTAGTTTTACACTAGATTGGGTCTGTGTTAAAATTTGTTATGTTTGATTTTTTTATTCTCTGTCTATGTAAAAGCTTAGAAACAGCTGTGGCATGTGTTTTAGTAGCCACATCAGTGTTGCTCTTCACTGTGTAAGAGTTGGATGCTGTGGGGTGATTTTTGACACCAGAGTACAAAATCCGCTTACAACAACACTGAATGCAGTGTGTAGAGGAGCCCTAAAGGGAGGTCTTGGAGGAAGCTCAGAATTTCTCCATTTGCTTTAATATGGGGCACATTCTCCAAAATGTAAACATGCTCTCAATGCTCAAAGTCAGCATTTCCCATACTTTTTAATGCAAGTTGCTGACGGGTCGGATCAGTGTTTTTAAAATGACTCAAAAACAGAATCCACAGGTGAGTATGGTGTTCCTAAAATTTTTCCCCCTATTTTTTCTACTGGAGCCTACAGAGTCAAATACGATCTTCTAAAAGTCTCTGAAGTCCGTTCTGTATTTTTTTATTTTCTATTGTCTCTTATTGCTCTGAACACCTTAACTTCAGCGTTTTTCCCCCTATTATTTTGTTGCTTTGCTTGTAAATACTCATCTGTTTTCTCCCCCTGCAATAGCTGTTTAATTTCCTGTTCAAGTTCTGCAGTTAAACGCAGTTAGGGTCGTTTCCAAAGTGGAGAGCACCTACCTACTTTCATTCTCTTGATCAACTTTTTGTTCCCTACTATGGCTGCTGCTTTCCTAAGCTGTTTTATCTGATCAGATTTTCAGTGCATAGACTAATGGTTTAGTCACTTATTATTACTATTGTTATTTTTTGAGACAGAGTCTCGCCGTGTCGCTCAGGCTAGAGTGCAGTGGCTCAATCTCAGCTCACTGAAACCTCTGCCTCCCAAGTTCAAGTGATTCTCCTGCCTCAGCCTCCTGAGTAGTTGGGATTATAGGCGCACGCCACTGCACCCAGCTAATTTTTGTATTTTTAGTAGAGACAGGGTTTCACCATGTTGGCCAGGCTGGTCTTGAACTCCCGACCTCAAGTAGGAGGCCTACCTCAGCCTCCCAAAGTGCTGGGATTACAGGCATGAGCCACTACGCCTGGCCTAGTCACTTATTAATTGCACACGTTTATTGAATATCTATGTGTCAGGATTAAAAAAATTCGAATGCAAAATGAGGTTCCATGAAAAGCTGGCCAACTAATTCAGATAGTGTTAGGGGAGTTCTATGCATGTGGAGCACAATGGCTACCAATCCCAGCATTTTGAAGGATAATTGCCAGGCACTGCTGTTGTAGACCTTATATGCTGGAGCTGGTTGTGAAGGCTCCTGAGGTCTGATTCTTGTTTCCAGGAATTCAGGGAGCCATTTATAGGTTCAACCATTATTACCAATTAAATGAAGCTTTCTATGAAATGAATTGTATTTTTAAAAGACAATGCTCAAAATTTACTTCCAAAGTATTTGACTGTTATTTACAGTTTTGAGGTTAAATACCTTAGTTGTTTATCTGCATGGTGGAAATACTTCATAATGTTATGCTCGTGGACATCTCTTTCCTGCTATTGAGGGCAACTTGGTAGCTCGGAATTGGCTAGGGTGGGATTATTTATACCACAGAAATCTGCAAATACCATGAAAATCAGGGTTTGTGTTATTACTTTGTTGATTATCTAGACTTGAGAAACTGATGGGGAAAATGTTAATAATACAAATTAAACTTAAAAGTGTGTCATGTCTCTGGCGGTTGACATTGTGGATAGCACAGAAAATTGAAGAAATATTCTAGTGTTTGAAAATTCAGCAAAGAAGTCACACACATTAAGTCAAATTCTGACATAGTTTTTATTGTGTTTTTGTTTCATTAGTTAATATGCATTCAAATATCAATCTACATTCATGCCAGAACTGTGCCTGTTGGTCAGATGCAATTTAGGCAGAAATCAAGTACATTGCTTTCTGTGAGAATTAATTAGTTATATGGAATTTACAATAAAGAGTATTGTACATTTTATAAATTGTGCTCTGTATGCCTTTTCAGTAAAGTTAAATAAATACCTACGCACATTTTTCCTCCCCAGAGAGCTGGTTGTTAAACATTTACCACTGCAGCACTATTTTCATACATTAATTCATTTGATCTTTTTTTTTTTTTTTTTTTTTAATTCTTTTTTTTGAGACGGAGTCTCGCTCTGTCACCCAGGCTGGAGTGCAGTGGCCGGATCTCGGCTCACAGCAAGCTCCGCCTCCCGGGTTCACGCCATTCTCCTGCCTTAGCCTCCCGAGTAGCTGGGACTACAGGCGCCCGCCACGTCTAGTTTTTTGTATTTTTTTTAGTAGAGACGGGGTTTCACCGTGTTAGCCAGGATGGTCTCGATCTCCTGACCTCGTGATCCGCCCGTCTCAGCCTCCCAAAGTGCTGGGATTACAGGCTTGAGCCACCGCGCCCGGCCTAATTCATTTGATCTTAACCCCAAGAGGCAATTCTGTTTTCTAGATACAGAAACTAAGGCTCAGAGAGGTTTAAGAACTTACTCAAGGTTACACAGTTACTAAATAAGGGCTGGGCTGCAAACTCAGGCATTTGAGCTCCAGAGCCTGCTCTTAACTGTATTCATAACTGGGCTTGGAGTCTCCTCCTTGGCAGAGTGGTTTTTGGTAAGTTTGCTTTGATCTGTACATATGTGGAGCTAATACTCATTTATAGGATTGTTTGGGAGTCAGAAAAGGGGAAGCTTTGGATCCTAGTCAAAGATTCAATACATAAGAGGAATTTAATATTATCTTCCACCAGCCCCAAATATATTTTTCTCTCATGTAAAAAGGATAAAATACTTACAGTGGATGTAAGACTGAGGGAGATGTATTCAAAGACCCTCTGCGGTGAAGCCTGATACATATACTAAGTAATTGCTTTTTCATCATAGATTAGAATAGCCTGCCCTAAAACTGTATAAAGGAATCATTGTGGAATGTACTTGCTATGGCTTGACTTTCTCCAGGAAAATTCACGTAGAAATTTAATTGCCATTGTAATAGTACTAAGAGCTGAGGCCTTTAAGAGGTGATTAGTGCCAGGTGTATGAACTCACGGCCATAATCCCAGCACTTTGGGAGGCTGAGGTGGGTGGATCACCTGAGGTCAGAAGTTCGAGACCAGCCTGACCAACATGGAGAAACCCCATCTCTACTAAAAATGCAAAATTAGCCAGGTGCGGTGGCACATGCCTGTAATCCCAGCTACTCGGGAGGCTGAGGCAGGAGAATCGCTTGAGCCCAGGAGGTGGAGGTTTCGGTGAGCAGAGAGGCAGCAAGAGTGAAACTCCATCTCACAAAAAAAAAAAAAAGAAGAGGTGATTAGGCCTGGCGTGGTGGCTCATGCCTATAATCCCAGCACTTTGGGAGGCCGAGGTGGGTGGATCACCTGAGGTCAGGAGTTTGAGACCACCCTGGCCAACATGGTGAAACACTGTCTCTACTAAAAATACAAAAATTAGTGAGGCATGGTGGTGCGTGCCTGTAATCCCAGCTACTGGGGAGGCTGAGGCAGGAGAATCACTTGAACTCAGGAAGCAGAGGTTGCAGTGAGCCGAGATCGTGCCACTGCACTTCAGCCTGGGCAATAGAGTGAGGCTCCATCTCAAAAAAAATAAAACTAAATAAAATTTTAAAAATGGGTGATTAGGCCATGAAGTCTCTGCCTCTTTGAATGGATTATAGTGGGATTGGGTTCCTGCGAAGGGTGAGTTTGGCCTGATTTCCTCTCTCTGTTTCACGTGCTTGCTCACCTTTCTGTTATGATGCAGCAAGAAGGCCCTCACCAGATATGGCCCCTTTATCTAGGACTTTCTAGTCTCCAGAACATAAGCTCAGGAAACCTCTTTTCTTTATAAATTACCCAGTTTGCACTATTTTGTTATAGCAGCAGGAGCTGGACTAACAGTTCTCTTCTGTGTCAGGCTTCTTCACCCAGCATAGTTTTTGAGGTTCATTCATGTCATTCGTGTATTGGCAGTTTGTTTTTTTTCATTGCAAGTCATGTTCCATTGTACAGATGAATCGTGGTTTATCCATACTCCTATTGAATGGACATCTGGATTGTTTCCAGTTTCGTTATTATGTATAAAGCTGTTATGAACACTCCTTTGTATTTACAATTGCACTGTTTCGTGATTTAACCCTGGTATAGAATCTGTGCTAAGTTCTAAGAGTTCAAGAAGCAGTATATAATGGAAAGCATGAGAAACAAAAATAAATCATGAAGAGAATGAATACTTTCTGTCTTCAGTCTTACTGAAAGAGCAGTATATCAATTAGAAGGTGCTTAAGCTCTGTCTAAAAGGGAGTTCAGGCAGAGCATGGCGTCTCATCCCTGTAATCCCAGCTGTTTGGGAGGCCAAGGTGGGAGGATTGCTTGAGGCCAGGAGTTCAAGACCAGCCTGTGCAACATAGTGAGCCCTTGTCTCTATTAAAAGATTTCAGAATTAGCTGGGTTTGGTGGTTTGAGGCTGTACAATGAGCTGTGCACTCACTGTAACCACTGCACTCCGGCCTGGGCAACAGAGCAAGACCTTATCTTTAAAAAAAATAAAAATTAAAAAACATGGAGTTCCTTCATAAGGATGCTTATTAATTTTTTTCCTACACAAGACTTGTAGAGGCAGGACAATTTCAGGCTGGTTCAGTGGCTTCACAAATGCCATAAAAAACACAGGCACCCATTAGGATGCCTACTATCAGGAAGAAAAACACACACACACACACAACAGAAAATAAGTGCTGGTGAGGATGTGGAGAAGTTGGAAGCACTGTGCACTGTTGGGGATGTAAGTCAGTGCAGCCACGATGGAGAACAGTACGGCAGTTCCTCAAAAAATTAAAAATAGAACCACCATATGATTCAGCAATTCCACTTCTGGGTATATACCCAAACGAATTGAAAGCAGGGTCTCGAAGAGATATTTGTACTCACGTTTATAGCAGCATTATTCATAATAGCCAAAATGTGGGAAAAACCCAGATTTCCATAGAAGGATGAATGAATAAACAAAATATGATGTTATTGAGCCTCAAAAAGGAAGGAAATTCTGACACATCCTACAACGTGGATGCACCTTGAAGACATTACGCTTAATGAAATAAGCCAGTCACAAATACTGTAAGAATCTACTTATGTGAAGTACTTTGAGTAGTCAAATTCATAGAAACAGAAAGTAGAAGAATAGGGTTTCGAAGGAGGGGGAAAGGGGGAATTATTTCAGAATTTCAGTTCTTCTGCAAGATGAAAAGAATTGTAAACTAAGAGTGGAACTGGAATGTCCCTGAAACAAATGATAAATGCTTGAGGTGATGGTACCGCAATTACCCTGATTTGATCACTTACATTTACATTATATGCCTGCATCAGAATATCACATGTACCCCATAAATACATACAACTATTATGCACCCATAATCATTTTTAAGAATTCTTGAAATGGGTTGTACAACAAAGTCATTGTATTTAACACTATTGAAGTGTACACTTAAAAATGGTTAAGATGGGCGGGGTGCAGTGGCTCACGCCTGTAATCCCAGCACTTTGGGAGACCGAGGCAGGCAGATCACGAGGTCAGGAGATCGAGACCATCCGAGCTAACACGGTGAAACACCGTCTCTACTAAAAAATACAAAAAATTAGCTGAGCGTAGTGGTAGGCACCTGTAATCCCAGCTACATGGGAGGCTGAGGCAGGAGAATGGCATGAACCCGAGAGGCGGAACTTGCAGTGAGCCGAGATTGTGCCCTGCACTCCAGCCTGGGCGACAGAGCGAGACCCAGTATCAAAAAAAAAAAAAAAAAAAAAAGGTTAAGATGGTAAATGTTATGTACATTTTACCACAATTAATTAAAAGAAAAAAGGAACCTAGGAGTTCTGATCCTTCTTTGTCATCCTGTGCCTGTTTCTAATGTTTTCTCTCATGGTTGCAAGATGGCTGCCACAGTTCAGGCATCACAACAGAGGTACCATGTCCTGATAAGAAGGACAAAGACCTTCCTCTTGTCTATTAGGGGGGAATCTTTTCCAGAAGGCCCTCGCAGGCTTCACCCCTCAGTTCCTGTTGGCTAGACTGGGTCTGCTTCAAGGGAGCCTGGGAAAGCAAGTATCTAACATTTTTCAGCCTCTGTAGAGAGCAGCGGGCTCTTCCAGAAAGAAGCGGTTGGGGAAAGGCTATCGCGTAGGCCTCTGATATGGTTTGGCTCTGTGTCCCCAACCAGATCTTGTGTCGAATTGTAATTCCCAACGTTGGGGTAGGGACCTGATGGGAGGCGACTGGATCATGGGGTCGGATTTTCCCCTGGCTGTTCTTGTGAGAGTGAGTTCTCATAAGATCTGGTTGTTTAGAATTGCCTCCGCCTTCACTCTCTCTGTCCTGGTCCTCTATGGTGAGACGTGCTTGCTTCTCCTTGTCTTCTGCCATGATTGTATAAGTTTCCTGAGGCCTTTCAGCCATGTTTCTTGTATAGATAGCCTGCAGAACTATGAGTCAATTAAACCTCCTTTCACCATAAATTGTCTTGTCTCAAGTAGTTCTTTTTTTTTGACCGAGCCTCACTCTGTCGCCCAGTCTGGAGTGCAGTGGTGTGGTCTCGGCTCACTGCAACCTCTGCCTCCTTGGTTCAAGCAATTCTCCTGCCTCAGCCTCCCAAGTAGCTGGGATTACAGGCGGCTGCCACCATGCCTGGCTAATTTTTGTATTTTTAGTAGAGATAGGGTTTCACTATGTTGACCAGGCTGGTCTCAAACACCTGACCTCAGGTGATCGGCCTGCCTTGGCCTCCCAAAGTGCTGGGATTACAGGTGTGAGCCACCATACCTGGCCAGGTCTTTTTGTTTTTAATTTGTTTTTTCTTCTTTCTTCCTTTCTTTCTTAATCTTTCTTTCTTCCTTTCTTTCTTAACCTCCCTCCCTCCCTCCCTCCTTCCCTTCCTCCCTAACTCCTTCCCTCCTTCCTTCCTTTCTTCCTTCCTATCTTCCTTTGAGACATGGCCTCACTTTGTCACACACGCTGGAGTGCAGTGACTTGATTTTGGCTTACTGCAGCCTCGACCTCCTGGGTTGAAGCGATTCTCCTACCTCAGTAGCCCAAGTAGCTGGGACTACAGACACACACCATCATGCTCGGCTAATTTTTTTGTAATTTTTGTAGAGATGGGGTTTCATCATGTTGCCCAGGCTGGTCTCGAATTCCTGAGCTCAAGTGATCCGCCCACCTTGGTCTCCCAAAATGCTAGGTTTACAGGCATGAGCCACTGTGCTCGGCCTCAGGTAGTTCTTCTTTTTTTTTTTTTTGAGACAGGGTCTCGCTCTGTCACCCGCGCTGGAATGCAATGGTGCTATCTCTGCTCACTGCAGCCTTTGCCTCCCGGGTTCAAGCGATTCTCGTGCCCAAGCCTCCCGAGTAGCTGGGAATATGAGTGTGCACTACCATGCCCAGCTAACTTTTGTATTTTTGGTAGAGACGGGGTTTCTCCATGTTGCCTAGGCTGGTCTTGAATTTCTGAGCTCAAGTGATCCGCCCGCCTTGGCCTCCCAAAGTGCTAGGATTACAGGCGTGAGCCACCACACCCAGCCTCAGGTAGTTCTTTATAGCAGTGTGACTGCGGACAAATACGGACACCAAGAGTCATTCATATCTTCTACATCGAATACTAAGGAAGAAAGGGTCCTTCTTTGTGAGCTCAGTACTGATGGCCACCCTCAGCGGTGACCAGAACGACATCCTGGTTGATAGAAATGCAGGGCCAGATACATGAAGGGTCAGAGCAAAAATGTAGATGAAGGTCCTCACTCTGCCTTTGTCCTTTTTCCACTCCTGCCATTGTCCCCTAGCATGAAGGACCTCTCCAGTGGTGTGCTGGGGCCAGTTCTTACCAGCTCATGAAAGCCAGTGTTTCAGGAATTTTGTGAGCCAGTTGACTTCACATTAGTAGCTTGAGATTGGCCATGGTGGGAGTAGTTATTGATTTTGTGGAAATCAGTAAATGCTACAGATAGGGCTCCTTCCACCCCAGGTACCCGCCTGCAGCTAAGCCTCTCACATATAACGGTGGACATCCCAGCTCCTAGGTCCAAGCTGTCTACCTTATCTTTCACACAGTCACCTGCTGAGCCACCCCTTTGGGCCTCAGTCTGCGCACATGGGCAGTGAGGTCTGCCTGCAGGAGGACCAAGGAAATAGTCTCAGGCAGGCCCTGGAAGGCC
The DNA here is from genome assembly GCF_047675955.1 of Chlorocebus sabaeus. Taxonomy (NCBI): domain Eukaryota; kingdom Metazoa; phylum Chordata; class Mammalia; order Primates; family Cercopithecidae; genus Chlorocebus; species Chlorocebus sabaeus. The sequence goes on from NC_132918.1 coordinate 69,387,198, forward strand.
CAGGTCCCCTCTGGGCAGCAAATTAAGTTGACTGGAGCTTGGTATATAAGGGGTTCTGGGCTCTGGGCAGGTGTGTCTTCTTGGCTTAGGGCAAGGGCACAGTCCGAGGAGGGCCAGAGTTGGGCCTTCTGTGGCCCCAGTAGCCTGAGTTGCAGGGAGGAGAAAAGAGGGAGATAACTTATGTCCCCTCTCCCCAACCCTGCCTGGATAGGAGAGAAAACCTCCACCCTCATCCACCTGCCTCATTTCCCCATGAAAGGAGAATTGCTGGTCTAATATTTCAGAACCCAGGACACTTATTCATGGGCCATGTTTTAGTAGTGGACAAGCTTACTGTGCCTTAAAGCTTAGGGTCTCTGTCAGATACAGCTTTGGTGATTGTGTTCTCCTGCGGGGCAAGCACACCAGCCATGTTTCCTGCATAGATAGCCTACAGAACTGTGAGTCAATTAAACCTCCTTTCACCATAAATTGCAGCATACCTCCTGTGACTGTACCTGGGTGTGAAACTCAGGTTGGAATCATGTCCACTTTAGATTCAGGGAGGAGAAAGCATGACGCCTTGACTTGAGCTGGCTAGGATTAGATACAACCTGTATCTTGAATACTTACTTCCTAGTACAGTGGTTCTCAAAGGGTAGTCCTCCAACCATCATCATCACTACCTAGAATGCAGATTCTGGGGTCATACTGCAGACCACCTGGATCAGAGGCTGGGGGGTAGGGCCCAGCAGTTTGTGTTTTAACAAGTTTTCCAGGTGATTCTGTTCCAGCTAAAAGATTGAGAACCACTGCTCTGGAAGAATATAGCTTGGTGCCGGGCACAGTGGCTCATGCCTATAATTCCAGCACTTTGGGAGGCTGAGGTGGGAGGATCACTTGGGGCCAGGAGTTCGAGACCAGTCTGGCCAACATAGCAAAACCCCATCTATACTACAAATACAAAAAATTAGCCAGGCATGGTGGTGCATGCCTGTAATCCCAGTTACTTGGGAGACTGAGGCACAAGAATTGCTTGAACCTGGGAGGCAGAGCTTCCAGTGAGCCGAGATCACACCACTGTACTCCAGCCTGGGCGACTCAGAGAGACTCTGTCTGGGGAAAAAAAAAAAAAAAATGGGCCAGGCACGGTGGCGCATGCCTGTAATCCCAGCACTTTGGGAGGCCAAGGTGGGGGGATCACCTGAGGTCAGGAGTTCGAGACCAGCCTGGCCAAAATGGTAAAACCCCATCTCTACTAAAAATACACACAAAAAAATTAGCTGGGTGTGGTGACGGGTGCCTGTAATCACAGCTACTCGGGAGGCTGAGGTGGGAGAACTGCTTGAACCTGGAAGGTGGAGGTTACAGTGAGCCGAGATTGTGCCACTGCACTCCAGCCTGGGCAACAAGAGTGAAATTCTGTCTCAAAAAAAAAAAAAAAAATATATATATATATATAGAGAGAGAGAGAGAGAGAGAGAGAGAGAGATAGAGAGAGAGCGCGAGCTTGGTTTATTCATGTGCTGGGGCTGCTGTAACAAAGGACCATGGACTCGGTGGCTTAAACAACAGAAGTTAATTTCTTGATAGTTCTGGAGGCTGGAAGTCTGAGATCAACGTGTGGGCCGGGCTGGTTCCTTCTGAGGGCTGTGAGGGAAGGAGCTGCTCCAGGCCTCTCTCCTTGGCTTGTGGAGGGGCGTCTTCTCCCTGTGTCTTCACATTTTCTTCCCTCTAGGGGCACCAGTGGGATTGTATTGGGCCCACCTTAATTCCCTCATTTTAATGACCTCTTTAAAGACTCTATCTTCAAATAAGTTTCTGTTCCGAGGTACTGGGTGTTAGAATTTCAACATATGGATTTTGGGGAGGCACAATTCAGCTCGTAACACTTGGGAAACCTGGTCACATAAAGATTTGTGTTTTTCTCTCCCTTCCCCATTTGTGAGCTTCTAGAGGACTTTCTTGTTTTTCTAGTGTCTCACAAATTGCCTAACAGTCTTTCCATAAATGTTATTTAAATTGATTGACTATGGATGCTGATCGATGTTTAGGAAGGTTATAATCTTAAAATGTTTTTGTGTGTGCAAAGTACACTGCTCTAGACTTCATGTGGTCCCAGGCCTTTTACAAGCAAGTCTGATGGCCACTGATTGGATGAGGTCCTGTGGCAGGAATCTACCTCATGTTGCTGTCGATTTCTGAGTTGCTTAATCCTCCTTGCTGCTTTTGTGCAGTGTGCGTGTAGAGCGGGAGAATTCTTCTGGGGCCACCAAAGAGGCTTGACATCTCAACACCCTCAGAAACTTGTTTCTTCTTTTGTGTCTAAGAGCTTTTCAAAAGAAAAAGAATAAAAGAAATAGCCCTGCTTCTTTCAAACAGAGTAAAAGATTCTAGGTGTTTGTATTTTTAAGCACTCAAAGCGAGACTGTAATAAGCAGATAATTGTCATTGAGAGGTATCACACTTTATTTGCTAGGGATTTTCTATTGTTGCTTTTCCACTTAATAGACAGTGGAATTACAAGTTGCTATGGAAACCTATCCATTGCCAATGCTGCCTGGGCCTTAAAGACACAGAAGCCACATTTTGTTTTATTCCATAGAGCTGACATTGTTATAAAACAGAGCAGAGCAAAGTGAATGGTGAATTAGACCAGACATCCTGCTTTCCCCTGTTTCCTCTTCCCTCCCCTCTGTGGTTTCTGTGTTTACCAGGCCCCTGAATTAGCCCAGTGTTAGAAATTGTATAACTTGGTTTCTGGAGTTCTTTCAAGAAAACAACTGCGTATCTATCTCCTGTGCAGTTTTGTGACTTTTGTTGCTGACACGCTGTGGGAGTTAAGAAACTTTGGGGATGCTTGGCACATACACAGTTAATCAATTCCCGCTCAAATCCGAGGTTTGACAAATAATAAACTTCTCTCGTTTCTGTGACCACACTTCTTTCATTCAGGTGGGACATCAAAAGAAGGCCTCAAAGTAACAGAAGACTGAATCTCGAGACATTTCCAATGGAGGGGAAGCCAGAAGGGCCTGGCAGATCTGGGATCCATCCTAGGCTATGCCAAGAAAATGAATTAGCAGCTCAGCTTGAGAAAACACCGGAAATTCTGGCAACTGCCCTAAATGGATTTTCTCACTCCTTTGAGCTTTGCCCACAGCCACTGAACGCATTATGTTACAAAGCTAATTATATAAGATTTAAGAGCCAAGGGAAGGCTGATTCATTTGATAAGCTAATTTCAGAGCATAACTTGAGCCTGGATGCATGCGTTGCTTAACAACAGGAATACTTGCTGAAAAATGTGTCATTAGGCGATTTCATCCTGTAAACATCATAGAGTGTATTTACCCAAACCCAGATGGGATAACCTACTACACACCTATGCTGTATGGTATAGTCTATTGCCTCTAGGCTGCAAACCTGCATAACATGTTACTGTACCAAATACAGTAGGCAGTTCTGACACAGTGGTAAGTATTTGTGTGTCTAAACATAACTAAATATAGAAAAGGTACAGTAAAAATATGGCATAATCTAATGGGACCACTGTCATATATGTGGCTTTTCAGTGATTGAAACGTCATTATGTGGTGCATGACTGTACTTCTTGGAGGCATGAGAAGTTAAAGAATAAAACAAAATGTACCCTTAGCTATAGACATTGCAATTACCCTAAGTTTGCTGTCTATGAAAGTTTAGGTTTTACTGGGATATTTCTATTTGCAGTCTCACTTAATTTTTCAGACTTTAGACCATTGTTTAGTGCTGATTTTTATGGCTACTTTATGGGAGCAAGGACTTTCTTTTTTGGAGTAAGAAATGCTTTATTTTATTCGGAAGGTGGGATCAACTAATGAAACCTTGTTATCCACTCTGGCATTGGGGTGATTTTGGCTTTACCCTGTGACTTCTTTGAGAACTCAGGACAATTCTAGAACTTCTTGGGTAACCATGTTTATAAAATGGATGATAACATGGCTGGGCACAGTGGCTCACACTTGTAATTTCAGCACTTAGGGAGGCCGAGGCAGGAGGATCACTAGGAGATCAAGACCAGCCTGGGCAATATAGCAAGAGCACCCCACCCCCCCACCCCTGCCACAATCTCTACAAAAAATTAAACAAACTAGTTGGGCATGGTGGTGTGCACCTGTAGTCCTAGCTACTCTGGAGGCTGAGATGGGAGGATTGTTTGAATCCAGGAGTTCGAGGCTGCAGTGACCTATGATCATATAACAGCACTCCAGCCTAGGGCAACAGGGAAAACCCTATCTTAAAAAACAAAACAAAACAAAACAAAAACAAACACGAAAGGATGAAATGATGATAACAATAACAGGAATTCAGACTAGGTAGGGACCATAGAGGTCATTTATACTCAGACCCAGACATATATAATGGGTGTTTACTTTGAGTCCTCCCAAAGCCAATTCAGAGACAAGCAGTTGACTGCTGGGAATTGATGCCAGGAAGCAGAAATGAGGGAGAGAGAAATCCAGAGGGGGAGAGGAGAGCCTGTGTTGGGCCTAATGAGCTGGGTGTCACTAAGGGCATCTGAGGTCAGTCATGTCGGGGACCACCTGAATGTGCCTCAGAATTGTCCCACTAAGGGACGAGGGAGTCGGGGTATTTATCCACTGACTCTGTCTCTTATTGGCTGAAGCTTACCTCTGTATGCTGAACCAGACCCCACTTACCAGAGAAAACCCTCAGGCTGAGAAACAGAGAGACTTGGTGTTCTGTGTGGCTGAACTGGAGCCTGGAATCAGCCCAAAAGTGGCAGCAGGGGAATTCCTGCAGGCAACTGCCCCAAACCATCCTGAGATGGGGCTGGCTGGGATTCCAAAGAAACAAGCACTAAATGCCAGGGTGATCAGTGCAAATACTTATTAGGGGAACTTATGTATGGAGGGGGCTACAGCGCGGTCTCTTGACAGATAGTGAAACAAGATCTGTCTAGGTATGTCCACAGCATGCAGACCCAGGTATGGAGTTTACATGCAGGTCTAAGGAATTCCATTTAGGGCTGGGGGCTACTTTCTACATGTTTAGTAACATGTTTGTTCTTTTCATGGTTCAGGCAACAACTTAAACCAGTTTATCAGTGTCTGGGAATATTCAAGGCCTGGCTTCAGTTCAAGTCTGCAGGGAAAAATACGCAGCTGGCTGGTCACACAGCAGTTACGGCACTCTGTTTCTTGGCCAGGACAAAGGAAAAACGAGAAGGACCTGGGGAATTCTACACTTGGGGACCTGAGGTAGGAAGCCGTCAGTAGTCACAGGAACTGTCCACCGTAGTTGCATTGAACTCAGACATGGACCAGGGGGATATAGGACAGGGCAGCAACAGTGTCTGCCTCTGTGGTTAACTTCCAATGACATAACACACTTCTGTGATAGTATTTATACTATACAGTGATGGTTTTAAAGTCTTATCTGTAAATTCTCGACACACTTCCCCTTAAGATGAGCTTTTGGCTTCTTCCCTTGAATCAAGGCAGGTTTGTGACCGTTTTGGCCAATAGAATATGACAGAAGTGATCTATGTGACTTCCAAGGTCAAGTCATAGAAAGTTATGCAACATTTTTGGTTGCTGGGACACTTGGATTTAGAGTTTGATCTGCTGTGTCAGAAATCAACTACCCTGAGACTGCCATGCTGGTGCGGTCATAAGTAGGCTCTCTGGTCAGCCCCAGCAGAGCTTGCATCGATGGCTAGCAGCCACTGATAGCCGTGTGCGGGAACTATCTTGGATGTCGGAACCTTCAATTATCTGCAGCCTCAGCTAACATCTCACTGCAACCTCTTGAGTGACCCCAAGTGAGAACTGCCCAATCAAGCTTTGCCTGAATTCCTGACCCATGGAATTTGTGAGCAAAATAAAGTGATTGTTGTTTTACAGTTCTACATTTGAAGTATTTTGTTATGCAGTAACAGTAACTGGAACACTTAACATACAATTTCCAGGACCCTGGTGGTAATAGTATCTTTCCTCTCTAATCTAGGAAATGCTGGTAAGAGTGGTATTTTTATAGGGATAACTTCTAATCTACTTTAATTCATATTTGAAAAATAAGTTATTGAAAAGCCTTTATGCTTGCATATTAGCAACATCGAATGTGATACTTTACACAAATGATGGTCAATGCAATCTACCCATACCTAAGGTTTTAAATTTATTTTTACTTAATGCACAAAATCTTTTTTTTAATCCTTAAATGTAAGCACTTCCCATTCTGCACAGCCAGTTCTCTGAGTCACTGTCAGTCTTCAAAAATGCTCCTTTCTAGTGTCACCAGCTCATCTGCCCAAGCGTGGAGCTTCAGCCGCCAGCACTGTGCTGGACATGCAGGAGAAACACTCACATAACATCTTTTGGGGTAAGGGTAGCCTGCCACTTTCCAGAGGAAGCTCAAGAAGCTCGGGAGAAGTGCATCCTAATGCACTCTCCTGAGCTTGCATTAACACGCTTTTCCAGTTGTATCATTAATAATTCTACACCTGCCCCTTGGGGATGCTGCAATAATAGGAGATAATATTTTGCAAAGGGCTTTGGGAAAAGTCTGGTAGCACCTTGTATTCATACTGTGCCCTTGATTTCTTTACTGTGGAATTCTCCACTGTCATCCCATTCCACTCAGTTGCTGAGAGAGTTGCAAGATAGTATTGATTGTTTCTTCATAAAGACACCATCTCGTTCTATTTATCCAGAGCAGTTGGTCAAGGACAAAAGAGAGGGGAAGAATTTGTTTCACTAATCTTTCCATCATATGAATATTAAAACTTATAAGAAGCTGATATTCCAGGTGAGGAGTCAAGAGTATGGCTTGCACATTTTGGGACTCTTTCAGGGGCTGGGGAAGAAAAAGGCCCTAAAATTTTAGCTTCAGAATCATTTAGGCCTTGAAATAACTCCTACAAAAGAGAATGTCAGTGTCGTACATTGTAATGCACTGAACTGAATGGAGTGTAAATACATTCAATAGCACATGGATTCCATTTTCCTTGATCATACGCTTGGGTTTAGAAATGAAGGAGAAAAGCCTTAAGAAAATATGTTTTGGGTTTTAAAACTGTATAATAGTAGTTAAAAAGAATTTCAAAACCCCAAACCATTCCAGATACCAGCTGAGCTCAAACTGCTGCCATATTTTTTCATCTCTACTTCAAACTCCTAAGGCTGATTTATTATCTGCATCTTGCATAAGTTGATAATAAATCCTTTCTTATGCCAATGAGAATAAAAATTTTGAGATGAAAAATGGTCAGTCTGATGATTTTCTCTGGCTCTGAGTGAATCATAGAGACTGTACGCCTGGCTCCAGAAATTGACTGTTAAAATGATCCTTAAAAAGATTTAACTGGGAAGTGATCAATCCAGAGACTGTATATAGATAAATCTTCACAGATTCTCAAGTGCCTAGACTTCAACATTCTATGGGATCCACAAAATACAACTTCACATCTTCTGTTGACAGAACACTGTAAACACTCTGGGCAGTGCTGGGACATGAATTCGATCATTTAAAAAAATTTTTGAGACTATTTTTGGCTAACTTAACCCATTAAAGTGAGAGTGTAAATGGGTGTGTGTGTGGCGTGTGTGTATGTGTGTATTTATGTATACCTGCCTCACCTCAAAACATCAGTTAGCTTGTTCCTTTATCTTACATTTCTTGTGAACTGGAAATTAGATCTGAGTCTTGATTAGATTCAAGTTAACCGTTTAAGGCTATGATAGGTGATGTTTCCAGTTTATATAGCATCATAGCTATTTATTTAGCTAATGATTCTGAAGGTTGGTCTTTAATTTGGGCTGGGATAAGCTGGGAAGAGCTTCTGGTGTAGGTTGAGCTTGGATGCGCTTGCTCATGTGTCTCTCATCAGCTGGTAGTTTGGCTGGGTTGACTGACAGTGGGTTCAGCTGGGATGATCAGTCTTTCTCCATCTGATCACTCACTCTTTCCCATGCTACCTCATTCTCATGGCAGCTCAGGGTTCCATGCGTGAGAGCAGAAGCATGCAAGGATTTTTGAGGTGTAGGCCCAAGAAAATTCCAAGGCCAGTCCAGATTCAATAAGGGGAGAAAAACACTTTATTTCTTGATGGAAGGAGTTACAGTGTCACATTACTAGGGTGTAGGTACAAGGAGGAAAAGAATTGGTGGCCATTTCTTTCATCTACTACACCTGGGTTTGTAATTTTTGTCAGCGCATGATTTCTCACCTTGTGTAAGGACCACTAACAGGAAAATGTCTCAAGCTACTGTTGAAAATGTAAGCTTCTGGGCCGGGTGCGCTGGCTCAGGCCTGTAATCCCAGCACTTTGGGAGGCCGAAGCAGGCAGATAACCTGAGGTCAGGAATTCGAGACCAGCCTGGACAACATGGTAAAACGCTTCTCTACTAAAAATACAAAACAATTAACCAAGCATGGTGGCGGGCACCTGTAGTCCCAGCTACTCGGGAGGCTGAGGCAGGAGAATGACTTGAACCCATGAGGCGGAGCTTGCAGTGAGCCGAGATCGCACCACTGCACTCCAGCCTGGGCAATAGAGTGAGACTCTGTCTCAAAAAAAAACCAAAAAACAAAAAACAAAAAACCCAACCAACCAACCAAACAACAACAACAAAAACCAAAAGACAAAAACAAAAACAAAAAAGAAAAAATAAAATGTAAGCTTCTGTAAAACCTGGTGCAAAGAATGTGTCAGAGTAACAAAGAAGCCCTGGAAATGAGGGTTTTGCATTCAGCTGGGACGTCAAGTTAGCAGCTGATAAGGAGCTTTTTCCAAAAATTGTTGGGCAGGTTTTAAGGATTAGAGAAAATATTTGTTGAATAGCTAGAACAGTTCTTAGCACATAATGGGTACTAGAGATGATGACTATTAAATAAATATTTAGAATTATTTAATCAGTATTCTTCAAATGTATTTTGAATACCTATGGTGAAATACATAGTTTTTGTTGTTGTTGTTTTGTTTTAAAGACTGAGTCTCGCTCTGTAGCCCAGGCTGGGGTGCAGTGGTGCAATCTTGGCTCACTGCAACATCCGCCTCCCAGGTTCAAGCAATTCTCCTTCAGCCTCCTAATTAGCTGGGATTACAGGTGTGAGCCACTGCACCTGGCCATATATAGGTTTTTTAAAAAAATGTGTTTTTTTTTCCCCCTCAAGGAGCTCTACAGTTATTTAGAGAGAAAGAGAAGTAGACAACTGACACACAGTTTGATAAATGTTTTCACATGGTATTAATTAACTGCTATCTACCAGTTTTTAATTGAGCACCTATTCTATGGAGGACATTTTGCTGAGTTTTTAGTAGATGGTGCTAAAATATGCAGTTTTAAAAATACTTTGGATTAGTTCTTACAGATAACGTACAGTGACTTCAGCGGCATGGTTTGGGAAAGGAACAATATCAAGAATGTTACACCAGTCATTTCTGAAGAATCTGTTGATGATAAAATGGCCCATTATTTTTTCTGCTGCTAACCCAACGGAACTATGATCTGCTAATTCTCATTTACTCGGCAGGCGGCGCTCCAGCACCAGGGATTGCATTGAAAGTGACAATTTAGTGAAACAAGTAGGTTTTTGGTTAATGTTTGTTTTTCAGGCTAAAAAGGAAAGCCGTTAGGAAAAATAAACAGTTTATCAGGCATTGCGACAAAGACACTTGAGGGGAAAGACAAGCTGTCGCTTCAAGGACAGGAAGAAGAATCCCTGCATCTGTAGAATCATCAGGTGCATGACTGTCACGTTAAAAAAATGATGAAATGAGGAAGGAAGGAAAAGCATCGGAGATAAAAGAGAAGATTTAAAAAATGTGAAACAATTGAAATCATCTGCAAGCCAGGATGGAGGAGTACCGCCCTGGCAGAGGGATGTGGAGGAGTGTTGCAGCAATTGGAAAAAAAATGAAAACAACTGGAATATAATTGGGAATCATTCTAAGTATTCAGATGTACCATTTTCTTTAGATGTCAAATCTGCATAATTGACTTCAGCTGCCCAACCCACACCCAGTTCTGGTTTTGTAACTTTCAATAGTTTGAGGTCTTCAGCACATAAACGTTTGCACCTAATGACAAGTGCCTCATTTCCAAATCAAAGTTGCCTTATAGTTTCCAAACATTTCAGGTCAGGAATACAGGACAGCTGAATTAGTAATTCAACTTTAGTTAAAGGGATTGGAATAGAAACAGCTAAATTAAAAGAAAAAGGTATTTATTGTGAAAATGGTTGGATGTTTGAAGGGTCGCTTGTGCTAACCTGTTATTGGGAGTGGGGATAATGCTTCCAATTTAGGCTTCACTCTCTCTACTTGGCCATTAAAATAGTTTTTCTCAAAAAGAACTTCTCTACATTTATCTTTCTGTATCACATAAATAGCTTAGCTAGTCTTTTTTGTAAGGTTTTTAATGTAACACCATTTTACTTGGTTTACTCTTTCCTGGAGAGAGATTTAATCAGAATAAGTTAAAGTAATCTGAAGGCACTCTATAAAACAAAGGAAAATGAGCAATTGTTAGATTGATTATTAAGACCTAGCCACAGTCTATGTAATATATGAATTAAATTGATGCAATAAAAGAGCTATCATACAAGTGGTTTGGAAACATTGGTGTGTATCAAAATCATGCCAAGATTTCTTAAAACATAGATTGCTGGGCCCCACTCTCAGAATTTCTGATTTAGTAGGTCTGGGGTGGGGTCATAAAATGTACATTTTTAACAAATTCTGGGTGATGCTAATGCTCTTGGTCCAGCGACCTGATTTTGAGAAGCACTGACATAGTTTTGCAGAAAAAATTTTCTATTTGATTTGGTTATGGCTTTGGTTTTAATGCTCCTGCAGTTATATATGGTCAGAATCAGATATTTAATGAATGGAGGAGGAGGAAGAGGAGGACTGAGTGGGCAGATATTTGCTGAACACCTGGTATGTACTTGCTTCTACTCCATGCTCTTTACATTCTTAATCTTCTCACTTAATCTTCCCTGTGACTGTACAAACTATGATTTTTTCTACCACTCAACAGATTTAGAAACCGAGTCTTCAAGAGGTTGCGAACTTTTGAAAGGCAAACAGCTAGCAAGTGGCTAAGCTGAAAATTAAACCCAAGTATGTTGACTGCAAAGGTGGCACTACACAAGAGGACTTCAAAATGTTCATCGCAGTTTGATTCATTGAATGTCACAGATTTCAGTTCAGATTGACTCTACTTGACTGACACAAGCAAGTTCCTTAATTTCTGGTCCAGTTTCCATTTCTAAAGAGATATGTACCTGTCTTTCAGAACTGGTCTAAAGATTAACTGAAGTAATGAATTTGAGGATGCTTAGGTATAGTTTCTGGCACATAGTGAGTGCTCATTAAAGCTGAACTCCCTTTCATTTCTTTAGAAACGCAAGTATTTAATTCAAGTTCATCTTAGAAATAAGTGAGAAATCTATGATTAGGACAGAGACACTCAAATTCTGGCTTGTCCTGGGGACTTTGAACTACGGTGGGAGGAAGGCAGCCATTCTGTTTGTCAGTTAATGGGACCTACATTAGTTTTCCAGATTTCTCCAGAAGACCCTGCTTCTACCTTTGTCCCATGTCACCCAGCCCCTCTGATGGTAGCGGGTTCCTGTCCCGTACAACTTGTTCTCACCAGTGCAACCAAAAGAAACTGGACATACTCCAGAAGCCTTGTGTATTTCAATACTCTCTTGGCTTGCGATTCTATTGCCCTCCCACACACCTTCACTTGGTAATTCCATTATTTCTGTTATTTCTGATTCTGTTTCTATTGACTAACTTTTCTCCTGGTTTGAATCAGATTTTCCTACTTCTTTGCATGTCTAGTAATTTTAAAATTAGATGTTGACATTATGAATGATATTTTGTTGAGGGTTTGGATTTTGTTGTCTAAGTAGCATTGAAGTTTGTTTCGGTGGGCAGTAAACTTACTTGCAGATTAGCTTGATTTTTTTCTAGGCTTGATTTTCAGCTTGTTAGGTCTGGTCTAGAGTAGTTTTTCCTCTGCCACTAAGGCGTGGCACTCTGAGGTCACTCTGAATGCCTGTGTATTCAGTGAGTCCTCTACTCTGGCTGAGAGGAGATCAAAACATCTCTCAACCCTAAATGGGCTCTGAGAATGTTCATCTCAGAGCTACCTGAAAGTCATCTTTTTTTTTTTGGCTTCATGGAGCTTTCCCATAACTGTGTATGGATTAGTATTCAGTCAAACACTTGAGGAGAACGTTGCACAGATTTCTGGAAAGTTTTCTCTGTATAGCTCCCTCCTCTCTGGTACTCTGGCCCATACATTCCAGCTATCTTAGCCTCCCTGTGTTAGTCAGGGTTCACCAGAGAAACCAAACCAAGAGGATATATGGAGATATGTAAAAGTATATTTAGTATGGGAATTGGTTCACACAATTTTGGAGGCCAAGAAGTCCCTTGATATGCTGCCTGAAACCTGGAGAACCAGGAAAGCCAGCAGCATAATTCACTCTGAATCCAAAGGCCTGAGAATCAGAGAAGGCAAATGGGTAACTCCCAGTCCAAGTCTGGGAGTGAGGGGGGCACTGGTGTCAGTTCCAGAGTCTGAAGGCTCAAGAACCAGGAGCTCTAACGTCCAAGGGCAGGAGAAGGAGAATGTTCCAGTGAGAGAGAGAGAAGGAGAAAGACAGAGAAAGAGAGAGAGAGAGAGAGAGACAGACAGACAGACACACACACACACACAGAGACAGACAGACAGACAGACACACACACACACACACACACACTCACACACCGTGTTGGCCAGGCTGGTCTTGAATTTCTGACCTCAAGTGATCTGCCTGCCTCAGCCTCCCAAAGTGCTGGGGTTACAGGCATAAGCCACTATGCCCGGCCTGTAAACACATTTTAAATTGGCCCACCTCTTTCTATTTTCATTGCCGCCACCTGTATCTTTTGTGTGGACTATGGCTATTGTCCACATTCTCTCACCCTCTTATTCAGTACAGCCTCTCAGCCAATCCAGTTTTCTCCCTTGCAGCCAGAGCTGACCTTTTCAAAACCAAGATCTCTTCTGGTCACTCCCCTGGCAAAGACTCTCAGTAGATTCCGATAGCTCTTAGGATAGGCATTAGAACCTTTAATGTGGCCTTCAAGGCTCTGCATGATCTGGCCCCTGCCTGCCTTTGCCAGTTCATTTTGCAACATGCTCCCTCTTTTCTTTTCTTTTCTTTTCTTTTCTTTTCTTTTCTTTTCTTTTCTTTTCTTTTCTTTCTTTCTTTTTTTTTTGAGACAGACTCTAGCTCTTGTTCAGGCTGGAGTGCAGTGGTGCGATCTCGGCTCACTGCAACCTCTGCCTCCTGGGTTCAAGCAATTCTTCTGCCTCAGCCTCCCCAGTAGCTGGGATTACAGGCACATGCTGCCACGCCCGGCTAATTTTTTTTTTTTTTTTTTTTTTGTATTTTTAGTAGAGACGGGGTTTCACCACATTGCCCAGGCTGGTTTTGAACTTCTGAGCTCAGGCAATCCACCCGCCTCAGCCTCCCAAAGTGCTAGGATTACAGGCATGAGCCACCGCGCCTGGCTGCTCCCTCTTTTCTAAGTGCCAGCCATACTAACCTTCTCTACTTCCTTGAATGCTGCCTGAATCCTTCCTTTCTCCCTGAGCTTTTGTACAAGCTGTGCAGTGGCATGATCTCAGCTCACTGCAACCTCTGCCTCCTGGGTTCAAGAGATTCTCCTGCCTCAGCCTCCCCAGTAGCTGGGATTTATAGGTGTGCGCCACCACGCCCAGCTATTTTTTTTTTTGTATTTTTAGTAGAGACTGGGTATCGCCATGTTGTCCAGGCTGGTCTCAAATTCCTCACCTCAGGTGATCTGCCCACCTCAGCCTCCCAAACTGCTACAATTATAGGCAAGAGCCACCATGCCCAGCCGTTTTTTTTTTTTTTTTTTTAAGACTCTCTCTGTCACCCAGGCTGGAGTGCAGTGGTTCGATCTCGGCTCACTGCAACCTCTGCCTCCCGGGTTCAAGCGATTCTCCTGCCTCAGCCTCCTGTGTAGCTGGGATTACAGGCATGCGCCACCACACCCAGCTAATATTTGTATTTTTTGTGGAGACGAGGTTTCACCATGTTACTCAGGCTGGTCTGGAACTCCTGGTCTTAAGCGATCAGCTCGCCTCAGCCTCCCAAAGTGCTAGGATTACAGGTGTGAGAGCCACCAGGCCTGATAGGCATTGTTTTTAATTGGCATTTCTCTGATTACTGCTGAGGTTGTGTCCCAATATGTTTACTGGGCATTTGTGTTTTGTCTTTGAAATTCCTATTTGTGTTTGTTGCCCTATTTTTGTCTTTGAAATTCCTTTTTTTTTTTTTTTTGAGACAGAGTCTCGCTCTGTCTCCCAGGCTGGAGTGCAGTGGTGTGATGTTGGCTCACTGCAACCTCTGCCTCTCAGGTTCAAGGGATTCTCCTGCCTCAGCCTCTGCGGTAACTGGGACTACAGGTGCACACCACCATGCCTGGCTAATTTTTGTATTTTTAGCAGAGACAGGGTTTCACCATGTTGGCCAAGCTGGTCTCGAACTCCTGAGCTCAAGTGATCCACCTGCCTCGGCCTCCCAAAGTGCTGGGATTACTGGTGTGAGCCCCTGCGCCTGGCCTTTTATTGATTCCTAGATATTCTTTATATATTCTGGATATCAATCTGCTGTCAGTAATATTAAATATCTGCTTTGTGCGTTATCTTGTCATCCTTTTTTTCTATTAGCATCTTAGTGTTTCGGATGGCAGTTTCCTGTTGCTGTAGTTTCGTTATAAATCTGATTCCTTCCTAACTTCCAGGAATTCTTTAAGATTTCTGTTAACGATGCTGTTTATTTTTGCCAAGATTGTTATGAATTTTATTATTTAAAAATACATTTTTTCTGTCACTTTAAAGGTATTTGGGGTATGACAGAGAATAGCATTTGTGTTCACTTCGCCATCTTTATCCAGTTTTTAATATCTTTATTTAAATTAACAAGTAAAAATTATATATATTTATCAGGCACAACATGTTTGGAATATGTATATATTGTGGAATGGCTAAACCAAGCTAATTAACATGTACATTACCTCACATATTTATCATTTTTTTTTTTGTGATGAGAACACTTCAAATCGATTCTTTTTGTGATAGTCAAGAATAGAATACATTGTTATTAACTATAGTCACTATGTTGTACAAGGGATCTGTTGAATTTATTTCTCCTGCTTATCTAAAATTTTGTACCCTTGGACCAACATCCCCCCAACCCCCCACAAACCCCACTGTTCTCCTCTCTACTTCTATGAATTCACCTTTTTCAGATTCCACATGTGAGTGAGATCATATGGTGTTTGTCTTTCTGTGTCTGTCTTATTTCACTTAATGTAATGTCCTCCAGGTTCATCCATGTTTTCGCAAATGACAGGATTTTCTTCTTTTTGAAAGGCTGCATAGTATTCCATTGTGCATACTATTTACATTATCTTTCTTCATTTGTCTGCTAATGGATAGTTAGTTGATTTCCCATCTTGCCTATTGCGAATAGTGCTATAATGAACAGGGGCATGTGATATTACTTAAATATACTGATTTCATTTCCTTTGGGTATATACTCAGAATTAAGATTGCTGGATCATGTGGTAATTATTATTATTATTTTTTTTTTTAATTTTTTTTTTTTTTGAGACGGAGTCTCGCTCTGTCGCCCAGGCTGGAGTGCAGTGGCGCAATCTCGGCTCACTGCAAGCTCCGCCTCCCGGGTTCACGCCATTCTCCTACCTCAGCCTCCCGAGTAGCTGGGACTACAGGCGCCCGCCACTGCGCCCGGCTAATTTTTTTCTATTTTTTAGTAGAGACAGGGTTTCACCATGGTCTCGATCTCCTGACCTTGTGATCCGCCCGTCTCGGCCTCCCAAAGTGCTGGGATTACAGGCGTGAGCCACCGCGCCCGGCCGGTAATTATTTTTAAAAATAATTTTTTCTCTTCCTTCCATAGAACATTTCTGTATCTCTTTTTCCTCAGCATCCTTTTTCCAAGCATCCAGCTAATCATCTTTAACCTGAAGTATTTACTATTGTGGAAGTCCTATCTGATTTTGAGGTTACTGTCAGAGGTGAGGACTACATACTCCAGGAAGTTTTAAGCTGCCACGTGGGGAAACATCTTGTTGCTCCCTCAGGAATTTCCAATGTGCTGCACTTAAAAAAAATTACCATCAGACTTGCCTTCACACGTCAGTGAAGGGGTTTTGTAGTTAACTGAATTTCCTGGTATACTCCAGGTTCAACCCAAACTGTTTTCATGCCAAAGTTTGCTGTTGAAAAGTCATGCTGATATCCATCAGTTCATTTTCTTACCTTAGTGGGGCAAACTCATGAAAATATTTAAATCATAAAAAATACCCAAGGAGGACTGGGTGTGGTGGCTCATGCCTGTAATTCCAGCACTTTGGGAGGCTGAGGTGGGTGGATCCCTTGAGGTCAGGAGTTAAAGACCAGCCTGGCCAACATGGTAAAACCTCATCTCTACTAAAAATTAGCCAGATGTGGTGGCACACTCCTGTAGTCCCGGCTACTCAGGAGGCTGAGACAGGAGAATCACTTGAACCCAGGAGGAGGAGGTTGCAGTAAGCCAAGATTGCACTCCAGCCTGGGTGACAGAGTGAGACTGTGTCTCAAAAAGCAAAACAAAACAAAATCTGCAAGGGGTTTTGCAGCTTCCATAACCTCTCACCAGTCATTTCCGCTTTTTTTTTTTTTTTTTTTTTTTTTTGAGGATCTAGGTTTGTTACCCACGCTGGAGTGCAGTGGCATGATCTCAGCTCACTGCACCCTCGACCTCCTGGGCTCAAGTGATCCTCCCACCTTAGCCTCCCCAGTAGCTGGGACTACAAGCACGGGCCACCATGCTTGGCTAACTTTTGTATTTTTTGTAGAGACAAGGTTTCGCCATGTTGCCCAGGCTGGTCTGAAACTTGGGCTCAAGTGATCCACCTGCCTCGGCCTCCCAGAGTGCTGG
Source organism: Chlorocebus sabaeus (assembly GCF_047675955.1). NCBI lineage: Eukaryota > Metazoa > Chordata > Mammalia > Primates > Cercopithecidae > Chlorocebus > Chlorocebus sabaeus. The sequence continues at coordinate 69,404,223 of NC_132918.1, forward strand.
GATTACACACACGAGCCACTGTGCCTGGTCCACTTCTGCATTCTTTTGCGACCCCCATCACAGAGCTAGGCCTTCTTTCCGTGCTCTGGGGGTGCCCCATGTATTAGCCGCAACATGCATTGCGACATACTGTGATGTGTTTATATTTGTTTTCCCCACTAGACCAACAGAACTCCGAGATATATCCCATTCATCTCTCATTCCCAGTGATTGGGGCAGAGTATGAGCCACGTAAACAATGAATGAATTGATGAAAAATAATCAAGAATAATATTTCTTAAGTTGTTCAGATAATAACATCAGAAGTGTCAAAGAGTGGATGAACATTCACCGTCTTGGGTGAGTTCATCCTGGTTTGTCTGGGACTTTCCCGGTTTTGGCACTCAATATCCCATGTCATGGGGAATCCCTGGGAGATTTATGACCGAAAGAAGTTCATGTGTTTGGGAACAGGGTCTCACTCTGCCACCCAGGATGAAGTGCAGAGGCGCGATCTCAGCTCACTGCAGCCTCGGCTTCCCAGGCTCAAGCGATCCTCCCACCTTCAGCCTCTCCAGCAGCTGGGACTACAGGCTCCCGCCACCATGCCCAGCTAGTTTTTGTATTTTTTTCTAGAGACAGCATTTTGCCATGTTGTCCAGGCTGGTCTAGATCTCCTGACCTTAAATGATCTGCCTGCCTCAGCCTCCCAAAGTGCTGGAATTACAGGTGTGAGCCACCGCACCCAGCATGACTGAGAGAGATTTCTCCATTGGCTCCTGGCCTTCATTAGTTGAAGCTTGCCTGGGACTTGGTAACTCTCCCATGTGAGTGCTTGAAGAAACCCTGGGGTCTGGAGTGTTGGAAGAGTCCCCCAGCACATACTTGAGGTGAGGTACTATCAGTGTCCCCAGAAAACTGGGACACTGAGTCTCCCTAGCTCTTAAGTTGTATAATTTCTGAAAGCTTAGCCTGGAGACAAAGATATGATGCAGGTAGTTTATTTTGGAGGTTCTGCCAAATTGCAAAGATGAGGAGTCAGGGAGAGCAAGGGGAGAAGGAAAAGGCTACATTAATGAGGTCAACATTGAGAGTAACTGGGGCTTAATCCTGCCTGGAACATTCCAGCCAGAATACCTCTCAGAATGGTCTATCAGAAGACGGACTGGGAGAAGTATTTATTCATCTGCTCCTGGCCCCCATTCGTTGAGGTTTCCCTGGGGGTTGGTAACTCCCTGTGAGCCCTTGATGAAACCTGTGGGCTCTAGAGTACTGGAGAAGTCCCAGCTGTGCCTGAGGGGAAGCACTGTCAGTGGGGGGTGCATTGAAGTCCATGACGATTTGAGGTGAAATGGGGAGCTGAGAGATGTGAGTTGGGGTGTTAGAGGTGTCTACATGTGCTAGCCTTAGGATTTGTCTTGAGCCTGGCTGTTTGGAATTCCATCTCTACTATCTGCTCTTGTATGTGTATGTGTGTGTGATACACCCTGAGATTTCCTCTAAAAGCGGAGCACAGAAAAACAGTCAGCTGATGTGCTCATTGCAGCCTGTCAGCTTCCTATTAGTCGAAGGGTGATTTAGACAGAGGAGGTCTTCACCTTGAGGCTTCTCCTGGGCAGATGAATTGCTTTCTCTCCTCTTGTTTGCAGGGTAGGAGTAAATTTCTATAAGTATATTGAGAGCCAAAGAATAAATCCTTGTCCAGAGAAGGCAAACTAAGTAATTGTGAAAGATGAAATACACGACGTTCAAGTGCAATGGAGAGTGTCATTAATTAATTTGAGATTGAACCTGAAGGAATCATTTGAATACAACTGTGTGCCAACTCAGGTGTTAATTAATCTGAGGCTGGGCTTTCTTTAAAAGGGAAGGTGTTGATTTTTCAAGCCAGACTAGAAAAAGAACAGTTCATAATTGGATTGAATTGATGCTACTTGTAGGCTTTGTCAGATTGAATCAGGCCAGTGGTGCCTTTTTTTTTCTTAATAAAGAACTCCCCCTTTATTCTATTTATTATTAAAAGTTATTTTATTACCAAAATTAAAAAAGTGAAATAGGACACAAAGGCTTAAAATTTAAAAACCTGGCTGGGCGTGGTGGTCCATGCCTGTAATCCAAGCACTTTGGGATGCCAAGGCAGGGGCATCTCTTGAGCCCAGAAGTTCGAGCCTGGGTAACACAGGGAGACCCCATCTACAAAAAAAAAAAAAAAAAAAAAAAGTATAAAAAAATTTAGCCAGGTGTGGTGGTCATGCCTATAATCTCAGCTACTTGGAATTAGCTGAGGCAGGAGGATTGCCTGAGCCCACGAATTGGAGGTTGCAGTGAGCCATGATCACACCACTGTACTCCAGCCTGGGTAACAGAGGGAGACCCTCTCTCAAAAAAACAAAACAAAAAATAAAATAAAAAAAATAGTTTCCTACCCTACCCAAACGTTTAGTCTTGTTTCTGGGAGGGACCCATTTTCTATCCATGTAGCAGTTGCATCTGGAATTCCTTACGTGATTTGTTTATTTTAGACTGTTAAAAATTGATTTATTGACTTCCACTTGCAGTAGATGAGCATTTAGCTCTTTTACAGTGCTCCCACCCCACACTGTCATTCAGCTGCTTTGCTCTTCTTGGTCTCCTGATACAGTCTAGTCAGTGTTTCTGGTTAGAGTAATATTCAGTGTTTATGTGATTATGCCTATGTAAATATTGCTTCCATGTGCATATTGCTTACCACTAACCAAGTGCTGTAGTAAGATTACAATTCCTTTTTTTTTTTTTGGGGGACGGAGTCTCACTCTGTCACCCAGGCTGGAGTGCAGTGGTGAGATCTTGGCTCACCGCAACCTCTGCCTCCCAGGTTCAAGTGATTCTCCTGCCTCAGCCTCCCAAGTAGCTAGGGTTACAGCCACACACCACTGTGCCCAGATAATTTTTGTATTTTTCAGTAGAGATGGGGTTTCACCATATTGGCCAGGCTGGTCTTGAATTCCTGACCTCAGGTGATCCACCTGCCTCAGCCTCCCAAAGTGTTGGAATTGCAGGCGTGAGCCACTGTGCCTGGCCTCATTATTTTTTCCCAAGTTGTTAATTGCATTAATATTTGCTTAGCTTTCTTTGTACCTATTGCTCATTTATCACATATAACTCACTAGTCTCACTCCCCTACTTCCCAGTCTCATTCCCCCACCTCCCAGACCTCCCTCCTGGAGTCTTCCACCTTTCTGCTCAGATATGGACTCTGTACTCTCTGGGCCTGCTGTCCTCCGCCTGCCACCATGCCCGGCTAATTTTTGTATTTTTAATAGAGACAGGGGTTTCACCATCTTGGTCAGGCTGGTCTTGAACTCCTGACCTTGTGATCTGCCTGCCTTGGCCTCCCAAAGTGCTGGGATTACAGGCGTGAGCCACTGTGCCCAGCTGGCTTCTTTTCATCCTAGAAGTTTTCCCTCTCATCTACTCTGTTGGGTCTCCTATTTCTTAAATCCTGTGCCTTCCCCTGCTTTGGCTATTTTTTTTCCATTTCTCTCTGAAGCTTTTATAATCTTTTTATTCCTGCTCTTCTGAAGTCCTGCAATGATTGTGGGGGTGTCTTTTGAAATTTACTGTGCTTGGTTCTAAATGGTCATTTTCTATCCAAAGATTCACTTGCTCCATTTCTGTAAGTGTTCTTATTTTTTATTTCTTCCTCCCAGTGTTTTTCAGTCTTCATTTCTAGAACTCCAATTATTTGGATAGTGAACCTTGTCAACTGAGCCTGTCATTCTTTCTCTTTTCTTTCCATTTCACTCATTTTATTTCCTTTCTATTTATAATTGGGGCAATCTCTTTGATTTCCTTTTCTAAGCTTCCTATGATTTTTAATTGTGACTACCAGTTTTAGTTTCCAAGAGCTCTTGCTATTTCTCATTCTTCGTTGCGTTTTTAAAAAATGGCAGCCTGCCTTTCATTCATGGATGGGACAGTGTCTCTTGTGACTATGTCTATGATTTTAAGTTGTATTTTTTTAATAAGTTGCTTTTCTTGACGTCCTGTACAGCTCAGTTTCTTCCTATTCTTTTCTGTTTGTTTGCTTTGCTCTCTGTATTGTATGTTCAAGGCTGTCTTTATTATTTTATTTTATTATTATTTTTTTGAGACTGAGTTTCACCCTTGTCATTCAGACTGGAGTGCAATGGCGCGATCTTGGCTCACTGCAACTTTTGTCTCCAGGGTTCAAGTGATTCTCCTGCCTTGGCATCCTGAGTAGCTGGGATTATAGGCACCCACCATCATGCCCCGCTAATTTTTGTATTATTAGTAGAGATGGGGTTTCATCATGTTGGCCAGGCTGGTCTCGAACTCCTGACCTCAGGTGATCTGCCCGCTTTAGCCTCACAAAGTGATGGGATTACAGGCATGAACCACTGCGCCTGGACTATTTTATTTTTTTTGAGTCAGAGTCTGGCTCTGTCACCCAGGCTGGAGTGCAGTGGTGTGATCTCGGCTCACTGCAACCCCTGCCTCCTGGGCTCAAATGATTCTCCTGCTTCAGCCTCCTGAGTAGCTGGGACTACAGGCGTGCATCCACCACACCCAGCTAATTTTTTGATTTTTAGTAGAGACAGGGTTTCACCATATTGGTCAGGCTGGTCTTGAACTCCTGATGCCAAGTGATCCATCCCCCTTGGCCTCCCAAAGTGCTGGGATTACAGGTGCGAGCCACTGTGCCGTGCCCAAGGCTGTCTTTAAATGTCAGGTAATCATGAGCCAGGGATCTGTCAGAGTGAAGACTGAGGGTCTGAGAAAATACTTGGGAACTCTGTGAGCGCTGGTGGGGCTTGCTCATTGGTGGCCATCATTTCAGAATGATCTGGTAGGAAACTGACTTTTTCACTGGGAGATTCCAAGATTTTAGTACCTGGCCATCTTTTCTCTGGGCTTGCCCAGTTTCTCTTGACAAGGATCTTTCTATTCCACTTGGAGGTTCTCCAGCTTGGCTGTGGGATTTCTGGAAGATTGGCTGGGAAATGAAGTTAGAAGGGATTCTTATCATTCAGGAGGCTGACTTTCTCTCAATCCACTGCTTTCAATCCAGGACCTCACACCCAACTCTCCACTATACCTGAATTTCCAGAGTCTGGAGCTTCCCTCGTATATTTTCCCAGAGGTTAGAACATTCTTTCCCTGCAGGGGTCAGGGAGGGTATGAACCTGAGATCTAACTGTCCCTGATGTAGACTTTCAGTCAATACTCTCGTTTTTCAGTATGTGCTGTACACTGTGATGTGCCTCCTAAATTCCCCTTCAAGGAAGGACCTGCTGCTCCAGTTTCTGTTGGCAGACAGCCTTCAGCTGTCATTCCTTCATGGACTGTCTCAGATCAAGGTTGTGTCCTTTCCTGGTGGTCCACATCTAGTTACTGATGGAGGAAGGGATATAAAGGCCTGGCCATGTTCTCTTTACCTGGCATAATTCAGATGCACCATTTGGCTCCAGAGCTCATCATGGGTTTCACTGAGGCTGCTGGACCTACATCAGAGGCTTGGGTTCCCTTCTGCCTGATCCCTTCCTCTCTCTCTTTCATAGGTATGGATTCCAAGGGTGCTCTCTAAAGTACATCCTGTCCACTGAACACCATCCAGACTCTGCTCCTCAGGGAGATAAACCCCGTGACAACAGTCCAGGCTTAGTTTTCTGTATAACTTCCTATTTCTGTAGCCAAGGCAATCCCCACAGGGTCTGACAGCTGGAAGCACTTCCAGCAATTGGCCAAAAAGTCCTTCCTTGAAGGGGGATCTGGAAGACACATCACTGTGTCCATGTGGCTGGACATCTCTCCACCCAGATGAAATGCATTGGGCTGGGGCAACTTAACTAAGGGTACTCATTCTCAGGGGTGGAGGAGGAAGTAGACTATTATAGGAGAAGTGGGATAGGCTTTGGACTTAACTGGATTTGAGTAATCTTCAATGGGCCACTTGAAAACTGTGACTTTAGACAAGTTCACCTTTCTGGATTTCATGTTCTTTTTTCTTTCTTTTTCTTTTTTAAAGAGATGCAGTTTTGCTAAAGAGCCGTGGCTATTCACAGGCCCATTATAGTGTACCATAAGTGAGAACTTCTGGCCTTGAGTGATCCTCCCACGTCAGGCTCCTGGGTAGCTGAAGCAACAGGTGTGCACCACAATGCCTGGCTCTGGGTTTCATTTCACTATTTATAAAATATAAAAAATAATGCCCATCTCTTAGAGCTGTTGTGAGGGTTATGTCAATCATTTATGAAAAGTTCCCAGAGTAGCAGCTGGTACATAATGGTGCTCACCCAGATACTCTGTCTTCCAGAATCTTCCTGAATAAAGCATAAGGACTAAGAGGATGTTGACATGTCTGGTTCAAACTAGGTATCATCATATGAAAAATGTTTATGGGCCAAACTATAGGACTGTTTCTGGCAGTGTGTTACAGAGCTCTACCCTTGTTCCTAAAATATTTTTACTTATTTATTTTCTTAAAAAGGTTTTTTTTTTTAATTACACAAGCACTGCAAAACTATATTCTCACTGTAATGTATTCAAGTAGATAAATCTGAAGTTACTCTTGATCATCTCCCCAGAGTCATTACTGTTACCAGTTTAGTGTGTCTCTTTTAAGGCTCTTTTAAAATACATTTGTGTAATATATGGACAGAGAGGAAGATTCAGTTTTGTTTTTACAAATATGGTAGCACACTTTGTATATGTTCTGCAAATCGCTTTATTCTCTTAACTCAAATTTGTATATTTATTTATTTATTTCCCCTATTGGTTCCATTACAGGAGGCAATAGGGAAATTTCTAGTGTTTTCTCTATCACAAACAGTGCTTTGATAATTACCTATTCTCCTGCTGTCACAGGATCCTTTGGGTGTTGCTTCGCCAGCCGGAAACCTCTGTGGCTGGCGGCGCCTCTGCTTGAGTTTTGCTCGCGCCTGCTGGTCTTGTTCCACTCACTTGGCCCTGCAGACTGCTTGGCGATACCATCCTGGATCCCACGCCTGCCGAGGGTGAGCCAGGCGTGGAGCAGCGTGGGGTATGTGAGCAAGTGAGCGCAGGGTCCTGCTACTGAGCACAGTTAGGCATGCCAGCTGCTGCGGTGGGGCAGGCAGCTCCAGGCGCTGGCACAGGCGCTGGCTCTGTGCGAAGCTGTGGCTGAACCAGAGGTACCGCAAGCGGCTTTTGCTGCCAGCACCAGTGTCTGGACAAGTGGAACATTGTGGCGCCTGAAAGCTCAGAGAATCACAGAGCCAGGAATCACAGAGCCCCCAAAGAGGGTGTTATAGCATGTCACAGCCCTGGCACCGGGAGCCCTGAGGTCTGTCTGGGCTCCCAGAAGGGCTGCAGTTCTTCTCTCCTCGTTGCCCACAGCATGGTGAGCGGGGTTGGGCGGGGATGTTTGGTGGGGGCATGTTTCAGCCTGTTTGTGTTACAGCTTTTTCAGTCCCACCGCTTCACTCTGGCTCCTGGGATGACCCGGCCTCACCACTGCTTCCTGTTGCGTGGGGTGGTTGCCTGGTGCCAGCAGAGAGCCGGAGGGCTATAGTGTTACAGCACTGCATCGGGGAATCTCGAGGTCTGGGCCCTCGGAAGAGTTACCACTCTTCAGTCCTGCAGTCGGAGAGCTCAGAGAGCCAGCCAGGCACGTGCTACGGCTCCTTTCCCTCCTGTTTGGCGGGTCCCGAGTTCTTGTTTTGCGTCCAGAAGAATGAGGTTATGCAGACAACTGGAGGGTGAGCAAGGCAGAGAAGTGCTTATTGGGTGACCAAGCAGCTCTCAGCAGAGAGAGGAGACCGGAAATGGGTACCTCCTAACTGCAGGCAGGTCATCCCAAGGAGTATCTGAGTCAGCCTGAGTCCAGGGATTTTATGGGTTCAGAATGGAGGAAGTGTGTGCTGATTGGTCCATGGGAGGGCAGTGAAAAGCACCACTTGATTGGCCAAAAGGCATCATGGACGTTCTCATTCCAGGTGGTGGACTTCACTTGGAACTGGTCCCCAAACTACAGGCTTTCCCTGGCTTGAAGGTGGGGTTTCACTGGGGACCCATCCCTTCCCACCTAGGAACCTGTCTGCCTTCTGTTGCCATCAACACACCATCCACAGCTCCCAGGCTGTCCTCATCAAGGGGTACCAGCAGGCCTGGGCCAGCTGCCCTCAGCCTCCTGGCCTCCCTCCCATGCTTGTAAGCACCCGAAGTTTCAGCCTCAGAAGCAGTTTCCAGAGGGGGCTGAGGCAGTGGGGGGCTGGTGTGTCAGCATTGCCCCAAGCCCGTGCACACCTGGTTGGGTTGTGACAGCACCCAGGCTTGGCTATGGGGACATGTCCACAACTTTGCTCAGCTGTGAAGTGGTCGCTAGGAGCGGGGAGACGCCAGGGAGTGGGAGTAGCCACTTCTGAGCCTGTGGGGATAGGGGGCTTCCCGGCCCCAGAGAGCACAGGGATGCCAGGTCCAGAGCCACAGTTGGGCAGCTGCAACTGCTTCTGGGAGTGCGGGCTCTCACCCTGCCAACTTGGTAGGGCAGAGGGCTCCCACTGGGATCACCTGATCCTGGCCCCCACTGGCTCTACAGCGCACACAGGCCCGGCCGCGCCTACCCTGCTGCAGCTGGTGTTCTCGCAGTGGCCACTCCAGATGGGCCGCTGCCACCATCACTGCCTTTTTGTGGATGTGTCAGTGCTTCTCTAGTAGAGATAATTAATGGAAATCCTGGATCAAAAGCTAAACACATCTCAAATTTCTATACATTTTTCAAATTGCCCTTCCCAAAAGTCTATAATCTCACTAGAGTGATGAGAGTTCTTGCCCATCCTTGCCAACATTTGATATCATAAAACTTTATACATTTTGCTAATCAAATGAGCCTCAACTGGTTTCTCATTGTTATTTAATTTCCATTTTACTGACCACTAGTGAAATTGAATGCATTTTCTTATGTTTATTGTTAATTCGTTTTTCTACTTCTTTGAATTTTTCATTTGTCATTTTGTATTGGATCCATTCTATTTATTTTTTTATCTATTTATTTGGGATGGAGTCTCACTCTGCCACCAGGCTGGAGTGCAGTGGCGCCATTTTGGCTCTCTGCAACCTCCGACTCCCTGGTTCAGGTGATTCTCCTGCCTCAACCTTCTGAGTAGCTGGGACTACACGTGCGCGCCACCACGCCCAGCTAATTTTTGTATTTTTAGTAGAGACGGAGTTTCACCATGTTGGCCAGGGTGGTCTCGATCTCCTGACCTTGTGATCCGCCCGCCTCGGCCTCCCAAAGTGCTGGGATTACAGGCATGAGCCACCGTGCCCGGCCGGATTCATTTTATTTATCTGTAGAAGTACTTAATATATTCTGGATATTAATCTTTTGTTATAAACGTTACAAATAGATTCTGTAATCTGTCTCTTTTTAAACTCAATTATGGTGTTTTTGTGGTATAGAAATTTTAAATTCTGATGTTGTCAAATTTATTAATATTTTACTGTCCAGATTTTGTTTTATTATTTTTTTAGAGGCAGGGTCTTGTTATGTTGCCCAGTCTGGTCTCAGACTCCTGGGGCTCAAGCAAGCCTCCTGCCTCAGCTTCCTAAATGCTGGGGTTATAGGTGCAAGCCACCACATCCAGCCCAGATTTTGTAATTTATCTAAAAAATCTCATTTTAAAGTGAGATGGTGGCAATGGAATTGGAATCTGCTAAGGAATGTGTAACAACTCACCTTCTGAAAAAAGAAAATAAAAAGGACTTAGGGCTTATAAACATATTCTAGATTTTCTTCTAACTTTTTCACGTTTTGTTTTAAACTTTCAATATTTAATGCACCTGGAATTTATTTTTGTGAATGGTAGGAAATCTAATTATTTTCTTTCAAATCGATAGTCAATTGTTGTCAAGATTACTGATTTCATTCTTCATCTTTTTTCCAATGATTCAACATACCACATTAAAAAGTTTATATACTAAATCCTTATTACACATATGGGTATGTTTAGAATTTTTATCTTTTTGTGTCATTTATCTATTTGTTTATTTCTGCTGTAATGCCACATTGTTTTAATTACTAAAAGCAAAATGTTCTATTCTTGGGCATTTTCATATTCAGATAAATTTTAGAATCAGTCTGTCCTATTCTATGAAAATCTTTGGGGATTTTAATTGGGATTTCTTTGAATTTGTAAATTGATTTAGGGTAATATGTTGAGGACTGCTTTTATGCAGTAAGCACACTACATTTTTCCTAAGTTTCTTAATATAGGTATTATATATTTCTTGATGATTTATAATGATTAAGTAGTTATTGTTGTTAGTGTAAATGAGGTACTTATTTTTTTTCCCCAATTGGTTATTATTGGTTTATGGTAGAGCTGTGGGTTTATAGATATTGATCTTATATTTAGTTACCTCATTGCAACTTTTTGTCAGTTGATTTTCTTGTTTTTCTTGTTACACAACTAACTATATTACCTGTAAAGCTTCTCTCTTTTTTCTTTCTTATTGAATTGGCTACCGTTGCTCTAATCATAAAAGTATATTCTTTTAATGGTTTTAATATTGGTATCATGCTAACCTCATAATATTATTAAAGCGCTTTTTACTTTTATCTGTGATCTGGGCTTGTTTATATAACATAGGAAGTATAACATCGAAGGCTTGGCAAAACTCACATGTAAAACCAAATGGACCTGATGCCATTTCAGGGGGAAGACTTTTGATTACTTTGGTATTTCTTTTGTGGTTAGCATTCTACTTAGGTTTAAAAGAGGGTTTCACATCTTTATGTGAATAGATACTTTGGTGGGAGATACCATTTTTTGTTGTTGTGTGAATTTTAAATTGTGCTACTCTATGACCTGTATGATTTTTTCTTTTTGGAGTTTTGAGGTCTTGGCAGCATGATACATCGTTTCTGTAATTGTGCCATGTATGTTTGAACACAAACTGGCTGCAATATTATCTGTTTATATCTTTAGTTCAAGTATGATGTTTATGTTGTTATGTTTTATCTACTTTATAGATTTCTGGGTGATGCATATAAAAGACTTTTGTTGAATTGATTATGGTTTCTTTGTCCCCTTTTTTGCTAATGTCTTGGTACTTCAGTTCTCCTGGTGGTTACCTTTACATGAAAAATAATTTATTTAATTTAATTTTTTAGGAGATGTGGCCCAGATGGTCCAGAACTAACTTTAGAGCCAGGCTCCCTGACTCTATGTACTCTGAACGACTGCAATGGGACTAATTTAATTTCACAAACTTTTAGTGAACACCTGTTTTGTGCTAAGCACTGAGCCAGTCGCCGTTAATTTGGAAGATGAGTGAGATAGGTCTTACCCTCATGAGACTCATAGTCTAGTGGAGAGACTGCCAAGTAAACGAATCATAACACCACGGGATAGGTGGTAATAGAGGCACATACAGAGTGACAGGACAGGACAGACGGTAGTGTGTGTGGAGTCTGTCACATGATGGTCCTGATGAATCACACCTTCCAGTCTTGTGTATTTCCCTCCCTTTGAATCTGGACTAGGCCTGTCACTCATTTCTTGCCAACAGAATGTGGCAGAAATGACACTGTGACTTTTCTTCTGTATTGTTAATTCCTTCACTCTTTTGCACTGTATTCTGAAAGAATTTCTTGGGAAAGGATTTCTTGGCTTATTAATTGCTCCCCAGCTGTATCCACTGTGCTATTTATTTTATTTTCATTCTCCCTCCACGGTCTCTAATTGGTATTTTTCTTTCTTTTCTTTCTTTCTTTCTTTTTTTTTTTTTTGAGACTGGGTCTCACTCTGTTGCCCAGGCTGGAGTGCAGTGGTGCATTCATGGCTCACTGCAGCCTTGAACTCCCAGGCTCAAGCAATCCTCCCACCTCAGGCTCCCAAGTAGCTGGGACTACCGGCGTACACCATCATGCCTGGCTAATTTTTTGATGTTCTGTTGAGCTGGAATCTCACTATATGGCTCAGGCTTATCTCAAACTCCTGAGCTCAAGCTATCCTCCCACCTCAGCCTCCCAAAATGCTGGGATTACAACTGTGAGGCACCATGTCCGGCTGTTTCTTTTCTCTCTCTCTCTTTCTTTCCTTCCTTCCTTCCTTCCTTCCTTCCTTCCTTCCTTCCTTCCTTCCTTCCTTCCTTCCTTCCTTCTTTCTTTCTTTTCTTTCTCTTCTTTCTCCCTTTCTCCCTCTTCTTTCTCCCTTTCTCTCTCCCTTTCTCCCTTTCTTTCTCTCTTTCTTTCTCTTTCTTTCTTTCTTTCTTTCTTTCTTTCTTTCTTTCTTTCTTTCTTTCTTTCTTTCTTTCTTTCTTTCTTTCTTTCTTTCTTTTCTTTCTCTCTTTCTCTCTCTCTCTTTCTTTCTTTCTTTCTTTCTTTCTTTCTTTCTTTCTTTCTTTCTTTCTTTCTTTCGTCTTCTCTCTCTGTCTCTGTCTCTCTCTCTCTCTCTCTCTCTTTCTCTCTCTTTCTTTCTTTTCTTGAGACAGAGTCTCTCTCTGTTGCCCAGGCTGAAGTGTAGTGGTGTGATCTCGGCACACTGCAATCTCCGCCTCCTGCATTCAAGCAATTCTCTGCCTCAGCCTCCCGAATAGCTGGGATTACGGGTGCCCACCACCATGCCTGGCTAATTTTTGTATTTTTAGTAGAGATGGGGTTTCACCATCTTGGTGAGGCTGGTCTTGAACTCTTGACCTCGTGATCCACCTGCCTCTGCCTCCCAAAGTACTGGGATTACAGACGTGAGCCACCGCGCCCAGCCTGGTTCTTTTCTCGGTGCTTCTTTTAATGTTTCTCTGTGTTTGTTCCATTAACTTTGTTTCCTTGGGTGTTTGTTCTGTTTGTTGAGATTAGTATCTTTGTTTCCTGATGTTAGATTTCTGCAAATATTGGAATGTGACTGCTTCAGCACCGATCTGGATATCTGAAATTTCCTATTAGCCCATCTGTGAATGCTGCATTTGTTTATGTCATGATGTGTCTACTGGGGAGAGGTAAGATATGATGCATGGGATGCTAGTACCACCCAGTTATCTGATGGTGAGGTCCTATGCTACTTCTGGGTCTCTCCAGCTGCTTCAGGTACTATGTGGTCCATTTCACCCAAGCATCCACCCCTCTGCATCCCTCTATTTGGCTCAGGTGGTGTGGGGTGAACCACCTGTTTGCCCTTACCTGCTTTCCTCACAGGCATTTCATCCATTGCTTCAGCCCCACCGCATTTCACTCTGCTTACTGTTTTTTTTTTTTTTTTTCTTGCCACCTCTATGCTTTGACCTCTCCTGGGGCCACTCCCATCTTTACAGAAGCCCCTTTCTCATGCATAAATTGTTGGGTCTTCCTCCTTTGATCTGATTGCATTTGCTTTCTATCTTTGTTCCTGAGATGCTCACCTTTAGGAAAAATGACTTGGAATAAAAATATAACCTGGAATTGAAAGCTGGCACGACAGATAGGAAATAATTGTTCATTTCAGCCGAGAATTCAGACCTGTTAAGATCATTTTGAAATTTGAGTGCAATAGAAATAAACGTAGGGCCTGGAATTTAGTTTTAAAAGAACAATTATACTGGCATAAAATGGAGAAAACCCAGTTTGGTAGCAATTCATAAAAAAGATCTTGAGCATTTGGTTTATTACAGGCTTTAAAGAGTGTGATACAAGCCTGTTGATGATTACTAAAAAGGCGATTCAATCTTATGTTCCATTGTTAAAGGTGAAACATCCTTTTTATATGTTTAATAACATCTATTTGTACGTCTTTTACTAAGAAATGTTTGGTGATATCCTTTCCTTTTACTTTAATGTTGACGTTAATCTTTTCCATGTTGATTTGTAAGAGCTTTATATGTAGGACCCCTTTGATGTCACGTATGTTGTATATGTTTTCCTGCTTGGTGATGTGAAATTTTGTTTACAATAACTTTTGCCTTTTAGATGCTTAATGCTTTGACTTGTAGTCAAATCTGTAAATACATTGTGTCATATTTTAAAAAGATTTCTTCCCTCTAGGATTATAAAATAGGCTTCTATATTTTCTTCTAGTATTTTTTATAGTTTTATGTTTAAATCTTTTATCCACCTGAAATATATTTTTACATATGTGTAAGATTCTATCTTTATTGTTTTCTAGATGTATAACAAACTAATGTTATTATGATTTTTGTGCCTATGTATTATTATTATTATTATTATTATTTTTTAGAGATGGAGTCTTGCTATGTTGCCTAGGTTGGTCTCAAATTCCTGGCCTCAAGCTATCCTCCTGCCTCAGTCTCCCAAAGTGCTGAGATTACAGGCATGAGCCACTGCGCTGGCCTGTGCCTGTATTCATAATTGAGGTTCTTCTGTACCTTCCATTTGTATGCTACCTTTGTCAGGTACAGAAAGTATTATGCTTGCCTTGAAAAATGAATGGGGAGGATTTTTATGGAAAAACAGAAAGGAAAATATGCTGACATGATGTAAACCTCTCATCCCTCTCTTCTGCTTAAAATCCATCTGTGATATCCCCCTGCCCTCAGGATAAGCCAGAATTTTCTGGCTGAGTTTCAAGGCCCTTTCTTATCTGGCCCCCTTTTCTCTGCAGCCTCATCTCTGTACCTTGCCTTGCCTCCTACCTTCCACTGGTGTAATAAGCATTGTGAGGGGCAGGAGTTTTGTGGTGTTTTGTTCTCTGCTGTACCTCCAGCACCTAGAACCATAATGTGCCCGGCACATTGTAGGTACTGGTAAATATGTGTTGTAGAAATAGCCTGCAATTCTTGGAAAAAAGCACCACTTTCTCCTCCAGACTTCCACATGAGCTCTTCTCTGTCTCTAGTACCTTCTCCCCGACTCTGTGCTTGGAAAAGCCTATTTGTCTTTTAGGATTCAATGTAGACATCGCTCACTCTGAGGAAACCCTCTCCAACCTTGGTTAGGTACCTATAGAATATCACTATTGTGGTGCTAATCATGTATTTTATTTATTTATTTTTTATTATCATACTTTAAGTTCTGGGATACATGTGCAGAATGTGCAGGTTTGTTACACAGGTATACATGTGCCATGGTGGTTTGCTGTACCCATCAACCCGTCATCTACATTAGGTGTTTCTCCTAATGCTCTCCCTCCCCTGGCCTCCCACTTCCCGACAGGCCCTGGTGTGTGATGTTCCCCTCCCTGTGTCCATGTGTTCTCATTGCTCATCTCCCACTTATTAGTGAGAACGTGCGGTGTTTGGTTTTCTGTTCCTGTGTTAGTTTGCAGAGGATGATGGTTTCCAGCTTCATCCATGTCCCTGCAAGGGACATGAACTCATTGTTTTTTATGGCTGCATAGTATTCCATGGTGTATATGTGTTACATTTTCTTTATCCAGTCTATCATCAATGGGCCTTTGGGTTGGTTCCAAGTCTTTGCTATTATAAATAGTACTGCAGTAAACATATGTGTGCATAATCATGTATTTTAATAGGTTGTTTACTTGTGTCACAGGAAGCTAAGAGGGTCTTTCTGTCTAAAACTATCAAGAGGACCCAATGTGAGTTGAAAGTAATGCTGAGTCTCTCACTGTCTCCTTACACTAGGAAGGCTGCTAACAATTGGGACTAATAGCCACTCCAGGGCTTACTGAGGGATAGCTTGCTTGGAAATGCTACTACCAAGAACTGTTTCAAGTTTTAAATAAAGTCTGGGGAGGACAGAAGAGGTTTATTTTTAGAATCACAGGTTGTCTGCCGGTGGGGAGGGCTGTGGCTTTTCTCATCCTTCCCCGTGGTTGCTCTCCTTTCTCTCCAAGCCAAGTGAAGCTACAACTCCATAGAATATAATTCAAGGATTTGAAGCATCTGCAAGAATGGGGGGCTGGATCCCACTTCTCAGATGAAATATTGCGAAGACAATGGATTAGGATTTGTTACTGAGCCCTGGGCTTACCAGAGCAGGGCAAACAACTGGCAAGAGATGACTGTGTGAGCTCAAAGCAGCTTGCGGATACCCAAGGAGACAGGATTGCTTTCCAGGCAAAGGGACTTCGGCAAGAAGCTGCTGTGGAGACCCTGCCAAGGCAAGAGCTAAGAGGGCATCTGAAAGAGGTTGAGCTGGGGCGGGATCTTCCACGTCAGCAACGCTGCAGTGTGGAAAGCCCCCCAGGGCCTCTTAGAAGATGTACTCACTGTGTTCCATGAGGGGTCAAGTATCAGTTATATGAGATACATTTCTTTCTTCATCCTCTCCGCCCCAGCACACAAAAGGGAGAGAAAGAAGGTGCTCCAGAAGCAGACCACACCACCCTCTACTCTGCCACTCCTGGGTCCAGCCTGACCTGGGAGAAGAGAGAACATTTGTGTGTGAATTTAAAAATGGAATTTTAGACTGGGCGTGGTGGCTCACGCCTGTAATCCCAGCACTTTGGGAGGCAGAGATGGGTGGATCACCTGAGGTCAGGAGTTCAAGACCAGCCTGGCCAACATGGTGAAATCCCGTCTTTACTAATAATACAAAAATTAGCTGGACGTGGTGGCGCACGCCTATAATTCCAGCTGCTCCGGAGGATAAGGCAGGAGAATCACTTGAACCTGGGAGGCGGAGGTTGCAGTGAGCCGAAATCATGCCATTGCACTCCAGCCTGGGCAATAAGAGCGAGACTCCATCTCGGGAAAAAAAAAAAAAAAAAAAAAAATGGAATTTTAATAGCTGAAAATGACCAGAAAGCTACAGGATCTGTCCGAGATGTTGTTATGAGAAGAAGCAATGTAAGATAGGGTCATCAGAGAGTGTTTGGATAAAAATGAAACCATTTCATCTTTGTATGCTATGTGGCTCACACTATTCAATAAACTGGTTATACTTGTTCTAGCACTTGTCTTTATCTTGCTTTGGATTGTACACTCCTTGAGGGCAAGACTTTGTAGCTCCAGCTAGTACATAGTAGGTGTTCAATAAACATTTGTTGAATGAATGGATAAATAAGTAAACAAATGCATGAATATAGCAACATGACCAAGAGAAGTGAGTTATCCCATATAGTGAATTATTTTAGATAATGATATACTAAGATTTATTATATTATTGAGAGATGAATTGGTTTAGATCTAATCAAGAGAGAGAAAGCATACGACAAATTGAAAAAGGAAAGTTTAATATAAAGGATTATTAAATATAACAGGGGATTATGTAACAAGTGACTGCTAATAAGAAGTAACTAGATCTCTAAGTTAGAAGAGCAGATGTGGCTGGGGGTGGTGGCTCATGCCTGTAATCCCAGCACTTTGGGAGGCTGAGGTGGGTGGATTGTTTGAGCTCAGGTTCAAGACCAGCCTGGGCAACATGTTAAAACCCATCTCTACAAAAAATATAAAAATTAGCTGGGCATGATAGTATATGCCTATAGTTCCAGCTACTTGGGAGCTGAGGTGAGAGGATGAGCCCAGGTTGCAGTGAGTTGAGATTGCCCCACTGCACTCCAGCCTTGGCAATAGAGCCAGACCTTATCTCAACAACCACCACCACCACCACCACCACCACCACAAAAACAAAACAAAACAAAGAAAAACCCAAAAAGCATGTATAAGGAGCAGAGCAGTCATCACCCTTAGGGCTGAGATCATGTGCCCAAAGAAGAGCCTATTCCTCCCAGGGTTGAGCTCCAAACCTTGTTGGAAAGGGCGTGATCATGGCTTGCTGAATGGTAGAGAGGCTGCTGTGAGGCCTCACTGGTGGAACTTGCTGGAATTCACCCTCTAGTGTGCCAGGGAAAGCTGATCATGGGGAGGTATGTCACCAGGGGTATGATGCTACAAGACCACCTAAGTTGGATGCTGGGTGTTGCAGGTTGTCATTCATTGTGGGAGCTATGTGCTGGGCAACTGTGTGTGCTGCAAGATTTAGATGTTGGAAAAGCTGCTCCTACTGCAAAAGCCAGATGCTAGATCCTTCCAAGAGAGCATAACAGAGCAAGGAAGCTGTCAAAGAACAAAGTATCAACAAATTGAGCTTAAAGATCAAATTGGCTTTTATTACCGATTCATGAACTGGGCAGTATCCCACCTACAAAATAGAAAGGGGCTCTGCTAGGCTGAGCAAAGTGGGAGGGATTTATGGGTAGAAAAAGCTGAAAAAAACAGAGACAAGGAAGAAAAAGCAGACTGGTCGTTTCAAAGTTATTTTCTTCACAGAGTTGAAACAAAGGAGACTTTCTTATGCCAGCTCACATTGACCGGGCCTCTTTAGATTGGATGCTGTGAATGTGTAAATTGTCTGCTTTTTTTTTAAAAAAAAAAAAAAAAAAAAAACAGAAACAAAAACAGATCTGCTTTTAAGTTTGATCTGATCGTGTGGCACCTAGCACAGTGACTCCATTATGGTTTGGTCTGGTCTGTTGGGCCAGTGCAGGAGTTCCTAGTGTGGGAGCTCAGTCCAAAACAATGGTTTCCTTTATTTTTATTTTTATTTTTTTTTTTGAGGCAAGGTCTGGCTCTATCACCCAGGTTGGAGTATAGTGATGGGAACTTGGCTCACTGCAACCTCTGCCTCCTAGGCTCAAGCCATTCTCCCACCTCAGCCTCCTGAGTAGCTGGGCACATGCCACCATGCCCAGCTAATTTTTTTGTATTTTTAGTAGAGATGGGGTTTCACCGTGTTAACCAGGATGGTCTCGATCTCCTGACCTCGTGATCCGCCCACCTTGGCCTCCCAAAGTGCTGGGATTACAGGCATGAACCACCCCACCTGGCCCAGTCTGGTCTTGAACTCATGAGCCCAAGTCATCTGCCCACTTTAGTCTCACAAAATGCTAGGATTACAGGCATGAGCCATGGCGTCCAGCTATAAACTTTATTTAACAAGATAAACCCTTTCCTCCTGCAATCTCTCCAGTGCTCTCTGTGAATAAAACTTAGCATCCTGGCCGGGCGAGGTGGCTCAAGCCTGTAATCCCAGCACTTTGGGAGGCCGAGGCAGGCGGATCACGAAGTCAGGGTATCGAGACCATCCTGGCTAACAGGGTGAAACCCTGTTTCTACTAAAAATACAAAAAGAAATTAGCCGGGCGTGGTGGCGTGTGCTTGTAGTCCCGGCTACTCAGGAGGCTGAGGCAGGAGAATGGCGTGAACCCGGGAAGCCGAGCTTGCAGTGAGCCGAGATTGCGCCACTGCACTCCAGCCTGGGCGACAGAGCGAGACTCCATCTCAAAAACAAACAAACAAACAAAAACTTAGCATCCTAACGACAGGCAAAGGAAAAATATTTAAAGGGCCCAGATTAATTTTCACAGAGTGGAGAGTGAATTTGTATCTGAGAGACAATATGTTGATAAAAAGTACAAGGGGAATTAAAAATATATTTATCCTTTTATCTATTGATCTATCTATTTATAATTATTCTGGCTTGCCCTCTAAAGCAGAAGCTTATGATATAAACATGAATAGGACCATGGCTAGGAATATACATTTGGGCAGTAATAAGCTCTACAGTTACATTTTAAATTTTACATCTTTACCTTAAGATCAGACTACCAGCCATCTCTTCTCCTGTCTTGAAAAACACTTGCCATTGTCTTCCTATGAACAGAGAAAACCAAGATAGTTCACTGGGCTCTTTTAGAACACTTTATAATTTGCACAGGACTTCCATTTATGTTTTCTCATTTAATCCTCAAAACAGCCCTGTGATAGAGGCAAGAAGGCAATAATTCATTTGTCCATCCATCTGTCCACCCATTCAATAAATACTTGTTGAGTGCTGTGGATGTGCCAGTTCCTATGCTGTGTGTTGAGATTGTGGAAGTAGAAGGGACCTCCAGGGACAGGCAATCTGAACGGAAACTAGAGGGACAAATATGACATGGTAAATGCTGGCTATGTTCCAGAGGCCCACAGAACAAAGAGACTAACCTTGTTCCCATCTCCAATCACAGTGAACATTTGTATTTTAGTGCTGATATCTCAGTTTTCCCCATGGGTGTTTGTAGACACTTTTCAAGTAAACTTTCAGCAGTGTTCACAGAACTTGACTTAGGCAACGTTGAGCTTGGAGGAAATTGAGCTTTATTTGTAAAGCCTTTGACTTGGTTTAAAAAGGCAGGAGACCCATCCTTATGTAACTCTCACAATCACCCTGTGAGCTGGACACTGATCCCGTTTTACAGTTGGATAAAGTGAGGCTCCAGAGAGATGACATTTGCTCATGGCATATAACTAGGACTAACTGGAAAGGCCTGGACTAGAACCTGGACTGTTTCTATAGGCTTTGAAGACTTGTTCGATGATGCCACAGAATCTCTTAGATGCTGCAGATAATTTTTTTTTTTTTGAGAAGGAAACTTTGAAATTTAATTTATGCAAACAAGTAACTTTGGTTTTCAGGTCTTAATTTTTGGTTTCACTTTGTTCCTTTTTCTTCTTTTTAAAAACCACTATCGAGGTATGAATGACATAAAAATGTACATATTTAATGTATACAGTGTTTAAAAATTACCTGCACTTGGCTTCTCATCTGTCTACACCAAGATGGTAGAGAAGAGATTATTCCATTCTTCACATTTGATTCAGCTTTCTGTTCTAATGCCTAGGATCGTACCTACTGCAGAATCTAAAGAGGTATTAGAATAGAAAGCTGTTTAGTGAATGGGCATGGTGGCTCATGTCTGTAATCTCAGCACTCTGGGAGGCTGAGGCAGGAGGATTACTTGAGCCCAAAAGTTCGAGACCAGCCTCGGCAACATAGCAAGGTCCCACCTCTTTAAAAAAGAAAAGAAAAAGAAAGGTGTTTAGCAGCCTGCCAGGCCAGGCACCACAGTCTGACAAAGAATTCAACGGACTCCTCTCAACTGAATCAAATCTACCGTGAAGTGTATGTATATGGAAATGTATAAATGCATAGAGATACCTACCGTGAGTGTAAAAAAGAATAAAAGAATAAGATATTAATTAGTTTTTGCTGGATTATGAGAATAGGAAAAAATCTGAGAGCAGAATAAACTGTTGTTAATCTGCTGAAACAAAGAATGTGATTATGCTTTCTGGATGAGGCTTTCTCCTTGGTGTCAAGTAGATACAGAATGCATTCCTTTTCAAAAAAGGTTGCTAAGGAAAGAAAGGAACCCTCCCTTTTGCCCATTGCTGACTGAATATAAAGTCTGTGGAATGGAATTTTGCCTAATCAGCCTTGCTTTCTAAGCTTTCACACAATCAGCAGTGTTGGCTTCTTCTGAGGCCTCATTTTAATCTTCATAGATTTCTGGAAACTGAAGCTTTGCCCAGACTGAGACAAGCAACTCTACCCTTTCAAACGTTAGTTTATTTCTTATTTTGGGTTGACTATTTCCAAACATAAACCACTTTCCGTACTGCTTGTCCTCATATAAGGGTTTATAATTCTCTCATAGAGGGTTTTACATGAAAAATGTCCATATGCCATAGTTTTAGAAAACAATATTTTGAGCAGTGAGATGCGAATGGGTTGTGTCCAAGTCCTGTTACAGTTGGAGAATTCGACTGTTAAAGTATAACAGTTAGAGGCAGCGTGGCAGAGTGGCTAAAAGTGTGGACTCTGTCGTCAGGCAGACTGGAGTTTGAATCTCGTTTTTGTTAATTTATTTTTATTTTTTATTAATCTTTACTAAGTGATTTATCCTCTCTGAGACTGAGTTTCGTTACCTGGAAAACGGAGGTAACTGGTGTCTCCTGTTGATTCATGTTTTAACATGAGGTAAAACTTATTTTACAAATTAAATGGCTTTGAGTACCTTTCCTCCAATTTCTGTGAAAAGCATCCGTGGTTAGACTCTGCCTTTCTGAAGCAATGCTCCATTCCTCTCCTCCCTGCTCTGCCTTGTAGGCTGACCCCTAAGCCCTTTGCAGCCAATGGGAAGCATCAGTGGGATTTACAGGGTCACAGGGAGTGCAGTCAACAGGTGTTTCCCACCCTTCTCTGGATTCTGATAACTACTCTCTTCCCTTGCCTGTTTATGGGTTCTAAGAGTAAATGACTCCTGCTAATCCAGGCTACGCAGACTTTCTTGGTTTCCATTAAACCCACGTGGCTCCTTATAAATAGTGCCTTTATTAAGCCCTCCTCAGTCTCTCCATCTGAGGTGCTCTCCGTTTCCTGCTGAGAGCCTGAGAGATGCAAGGCTCTCTCCCTGTAGTTCCTTCAGTTCCTACTTGCTTACCATGGCCAGGTAATGTGCTGTTACCGTTCTTGTATCGTGTCAAAACCTAAGTGCTTTAGGTTCACCACTTTAGTCAAAGCAAGAATCTACTAAAATATCAGAATATGGGGAAAAGACCCCTCTTTTTCCAATTTTCCCAACAGTTTTGGGTGATCTGCTCTCGGTACGGTCTTCCCATGGGCTTCTGTTTCCAGGAGCAGTGTAGTTGGGTCATATCTCTTTTTTGTTTCTCAATTCCAGCATACACAACAACTCCCAACCTCCCTTTCTGCCCCGCCTTCGAAGACTCAAGTGCATTTCTGCCAGAAACCAAATGAGTAAAACACCTGCCAATAGTATCAGCTTTCCCAGTTAATCTTACTGTTATTCACTGGTGCCTGTTGTGTCCCAGGTACTGTGCTTCTGAGAAGAAACCACTGGCCTATGTTTTGTTATTGCAGCATTTTATCCATCTGAATTAAGCTGCCACAGACTGTTCTATATTTCTGACTTGTTATTTCAAGTCAGAATGGTGTTCTAAAAAGTTGATGAATTATGTTCAGAAGAAAATCAGTAGATTAGAAGACAGGATAATTAATAAAGCAACAAAAGAGAGGAAAGGAAATTGATTTCAACTGGAGTTAGTCAAAGGCTAGCAAAAACTCATTTTGAGCCTTGAGTATGTTCATTTTTGTTTGGTTAGGATTTTTAGTGTTATTTTTATAGTAATTGTTTCGTTGAGTTTTGTTTTCTAGAAGTTAAAGCGCATATTGGATGATGTGTTATCAAGAAACTGAAAACCGAGTGTCGTTTAGACAGTTGATACTGATGAAGCTGATTTTTGTTATTTTAAACTTGTCTGAAGCACATTTTTATGATTGAATAAGATAGCGGTGGGGATTGATGGAAAACATTTGAAAAGTATTTTGTCCTTAGAGCAAAGCCTTTTTATTGGTGGAGGCATTAGTATTAATGCTCCTTAATGCAAGACTGGTTTGGACCCAGTATCTTAATTTTGGCCTAAAAATTCATTATGCTAGACTCTCCAGTAGCATTTACAGTAGGATTATTGGGTTTAATGAACTTTTAACAAACTAGACAGCATCCAGAGATGAGAAAGTACCTCTTGGCCCTTTGAAAATTTCTCCAGGAATCTTGGGCAGCACTGAACTCAGCCATTCTTTACCACTCGAAACATTTCCAGCCTGTAATGATATTTTTTAGTGCTTTACTTTGAGCTCCAAAGTACAGCGGCACACATGGACTTTGAAATTAGCAAACTTGGGTTCAAATGCTGGTTCTGACTTTTACTAGCTGTGTGATCCTAGGAGGTAATACTTAACTTCCCTGAGCCTTGATTTACCCATTTGCAACATGGGGATCATGGTGCCTACATTGAAGGCTTGTTTTACGAATTGGAGTCAATGGCAGT
Source organism: Chlorocebus sabaeus (assembly GCF_047675955.1). Lineage (NCBI taxonomy): Eukaryota > Metazoa > Chordata > Mammalia > Primates > Cercopithecidae > Chlorocebus > Chlorocebus sabaeus. Next base: position 69,427,755 of record NC_132918.1, read on the forward strand.
CAAGTTCCTCATATGGTGCCTGGCACATTCAATACTACATATATGGCAGATGTTGTTGTGATTATCCTTTTACTCTATTTCCCTACATTTTTTTTGTTTGAATGCTGTATCTGTAAAGAGAGCACATGCTATAATGATCAGAATCTAGGTACACATTTGGGATAGAATGAATAATTGTTGAATTAAATCAGATGACTACCTTTCATTCTAATGTAATCTCCAACATCCCATCTAATATCATCCATTAAAAACAGTCTGTGAACTGCTTCTTATGGACAAGTGGAGTCAGCCTGGGTGCAGGAGTCTTAGGTGTGCAGTTGTGTTTATGGATGAAGATCTGTGTGCAGGTGTCTAGGTAAGAGGAGGTGGGACAGCCATGGGAAGGACAGGGTTGTCTTCCAGGAATGAGGCTCATCCTGGTCAATCTTCTCCCACCTGCCTCTGAGCATGACTGTTTTAATCCATTTTGAATTGATTTTGTATGTGGTGAGAAGCAGGCATCTAGCTTTATTCTTCTGCATGTGGATATTCAGTTTCCCCAGCACCATTCATTGAAGAGACTATCCTTTCTTCATTGCATGTTCTTGGCATCTCTCCTGAAAATCACTTGATCATAAAGGCATGGACTTATTTCTGGGCACTTTATTCTGTTCCATTGGTCTATGTGTCTGTTTTTATGCCAGTATCATGCTGGTTTGATTACTATAGCTTTGTAATATATTTCAAAGCCAAGCAATGTGATGCTTCTGGCTTTGTTCTTTGTGCTGATAATTTCTTTGGTTATTCTGGCTCTTTTTTCATTCCATATGCATTTTTAGGATTGTGTTTTCCTATTTCTGTGAAAAACACCATTGGAATTTTGATAGGGATTGCATTCAGTTTTAAGATCACATTGAGTAGTATGGCCATTTTAACAATATTAATTCTTCCAATCTATTAGCATGAGATAGCTTTCTTCTTTTTTTCCATGGTGTAACATAGTTAACGTGGGACTTCTTTCTATTTACTTGTGTCTTCTTCAATTTATTTCATAAACATTTTATAGTTTTCATTGTATAGGTCTTTCACCTCCTTGGTTAAATTTATTCTTAAATACAGTTGACGCTTGAACAACATGGGGGGTTGGGGTGCTGACCTTCTGTACAGTTGAAAATCCCTGTATAATATTTGAATCCCCCAATACTTAACTACTAATAGCCTACTGTTGACTAGAGGCTTTACTGATAACATAAACAGCATATATTCAGTATATTAAATGTATTATTTACTGTATTCTTACAATAAAGGAGGCTAGAGAAGAGCAAATGTTAAGAAAATCGTAAGAAAGAGAACATATATTTACTATTCATTAAGTGGAAGTAGAGCATCAAACGTCTTCATCCTCGTCATCTTCTTGTTGAGTAGGCTGAGGAGGAGGATGAGGAGGAGGAGAGGTTAGACTTGCTGTCTCAGAGGTAGCAGAGGCAGAAGAAAATCTACATATAAGTGGACTTGCATGGTTGAAATCTGTTTTGTTCAAGGATCAACTGGATCGATTTTTTTTGGTAATTATTATAAATGGGATTGTTTCATTGACTTCTTTTTTAGATAGCTTGTTGTTAGTGTATATAGTATATAAAACTCCTTTTTTTGTATGTTGATTTTGTATTCTCCAACTTTGCTGAATTTATTAGTTCTAATAGTTTTTTAATGAAGTCTTTAACGTATTTTGTATATAATATCTCATCTGAAAACAGGGATAATTTACCTTTTTTTCCTCCCAGATTGGATTCCTTTAATTTTTTCTTTTGTCTAATTTCTCTGATTAGGACTTCCAGTACTATGTTGACTAGAAATGAGAGTGGGCATGCTCATCTTGTTCCTGATCTTAGAGGAAAAGCTGTCAACTTTTCACCATTGAGTATAATAGCTATGGGCTTGTCATATACGGCCTTTATTGTATTGAGATACATTTATACCTAATTTTTTGAGAGCTTTTGATCATGAAAAGATACTGAACTCAGTCAAATGCTTTTTCTGCATCTGTTGAGATGATCATATGGTTTTTATCCTTTATTCTGTTAATGTGGTATATCACCTTTAGAGATTTACATATGTTGAACCCTCCTCGCACCCCTGGGGTAAATCCCACTTGATCATGGTGAATTATCCCTTTAAAATGCTGTTGAGTTCAGTTTGTTAGTATTTTGTTGAAAATTTTGCATTTATGTTCACCAAAGATATTGGCCTGTACTTTTCTTTTCTTGTGGTGTCCTTTTCTTTTGGTTTTGGTATAAGTGTAATGCTTGCCTTGTAAAATGAATTTAGAAGTATTCTCTGCTCTACAATTTTTTTTGGGAAGAGTTTGAGAAGGATTCGTATTAGTTCTACTTCAAATGTTTGGTAGAATTCAGAAGTGAAGCCATCAGGTCCTGGGATTTTTTTTTTTGATGGATTGCTTTTTATTACTGATTCAATCTCCTTACTCACTATTGGTCTGTTCAGATTTTCTAGTTCTTTATGATTCAGTCTTAGTAGGGTATATGTGTCTAGGAATTTATGCATTTCTTCTAGGTTATTCAATTTGGGGTGTAAAATTTTTCATAGTAATCTCTTATAATCAAATTTCTGCAGTATCAATTGTAGTGTTCTGATTTTGAGTCGTCTCCCCTTTATTCCTAGTCTAGCTAAAGTTTTGTCAATTTTTAAATTTTTTTCAAAAAGCCAATTCTTAGCTTCACTGATCTTTTCTGTAGTTTTTCTAGTCTCAATTTCTTTTATTTCTGCTTTGATCTTTATTATTTCCTTCCTTCTACTAATTTTGGGCTTAATTTTTTCTTCTTTTTCTGGTTCCTTGAGGTGTCATGTCAGGTTGTTTATTTGAGATCTTTCTTCTTTTTTTACGTAGGTGTTTATTACTATAAACTTCCTTCTTAGAACAGCTTTTACTGCATCTCATAAGTTTTGGTATGTTGTGTGTCTATTTTTGTCTTAAGATATTCTAAAAACTTTTCCTTTTAATTTCTTCTTTGACCCATTGGTTATTTGAGAGCATGTTTTTTAATTTCCATGTTATGTAAATACCATTGTGGTTGGAAAAGATGCTTGATATGATTTCAGCCCTCATACATTTGTTTGGGCTTGTTTTGTGGCCTAGCATATGATCTAGCCTAGAGAATGTTCTAGGTACACTTGAGAAGAATGTACATTCTGCTGCTATTGGATGAAAGGTTCTGTATATACCTGTTAGGTCAATTTGGCATTAAATATAATTTAAGTTTGATGTTTCCTTATTGATTTTATCTCTGGATGACTTCTTGTCTATTGGAAAGTCAAATATTTTTAACTCTTTGGTCTCTGTATTGCTCCTCTTTAGTCTCCTTTGATCTTGAACAGTTCCTCAGTCTTTCTTTGTCTTTTACAACTTTATTGCTTTGTTTCCTATTCTTTAGTCATTGATGACCTTGTCTGCTTTCTCCAGTAAACAGGGCCTAGCTTTCTATCCTTAGAATTTGTATTAATATTTTAAATGGAATATTATACAGCAAATGAATAAACTAATATATGCATTAATATGATAAATCTCAAAAACATAACATTGAGCCCCTTTAAATTAGAAAGGTAAACAAGACAGTGAAATATATTGATGTAAATATAAAAAACAAAATGAAATAACATTGCCTAGAAATACATAGATGGTAACAGTTATGAGGAGAAGCAGAGACATAAATAATATAAAATTCTGCATGGTAGACTCTAATTAGGGAGTGGAGGGAGGGACAAAAGCAGAGAGGAGGGGAATTGAATTAGGATGGTATACATAAGAGTATGATTGTTTTGTTTTATTAATCTGGGTTTTGGGTAAAGAGGAGTTCCTTTTATTATTAACTTTTGTCCACACCAGGCTGCAGGGGGTTGAGAAATGAACTTGGAGACAGTGATCCTAAACCACTTTTTCAAGAGAAACAAATTAGCAACTTAGGGGCCCAAGGTCAAGGGAAGATTGTCTTATAATGAAGGGGTAATGTCTTAAGGCTGAAAAAAAGCTATTGGAAACAGAACCGAAAGAAGGTAAGAGTTGAAGAGAGAAACTGAGAAAATGGAATCTGGCATGCTGGAGAAGCCAGCCTTGGAACGTAGTAGTGACATTTCTAGTGTGTGCAGGCACTGTCCTTAGTGCTATAGGGGATTCAAAGAAAACACAAACAAATCCCAAGCACAGAAATTCCTAATTTTAATGTGGTAAAATTTATCATTTTTTCTATATAATTAACAGTTTTTGCATTTTATTTAAGAAATCTTTCCATTCCAGAGTCATATATTGATCTTTCTGTATTGTACTCTATATGTTTTATAGCTTTGCCTTTATCCTTTAAGTCTTCAATTGAGCCATAATTAACTTTTGTGCATGGCGTGGTGATCCAGTTTCATTTTTTCCATTCAAATTTATTTCTAGCAACATTTATGAAAATAATCCATCCTTTCTCCACTGACTTGCATGGGTCTATTTCTAGTCTCCCCTATGTTCCATTGGTCTATGATTCAACCTGTTCCAGAAAAGATAAAGGTCATATACATTTGGTAGTACATTGACTTTAGCTATTATATATTTACTATTACAAACTCATTAATTTCAGTCATTTATCTATAGATGTGGATGAAAGTTGAACCTTATTGCATGCTTTTGTATACATTTAATACATCTATGAGACAACCATGTAGCTTTTCTTTTAGATTTTAATATGGTAAATTATATTATTTTGATTTTCTAATATTAAATCAACTATGTACCCTGGGATACATCCAATTTGGTCATTGTAAATTATCTTGCTTTCACATTGCTGGATTTGAATTATTCATATTTCATGTAGAATTTTGGCATCTATTCTAGTAACTTTTTTTTTTTTTGGGACAGGGTCTCACTCTGTTACCCAGGCTGGAGTGCAACAATAGTGGGCTCACTGCAGCCTTGACTTCTTGGGCTCAAGTGATCCTCCCACCTCAGCCTCCCAAGTAACTGAGACTACAGGCATACGCTACCACACCCCACTAAGTTTTGTATTTTTTGTAGATATGGGGTTTCACCATGTTGCTTAGCCTGGCCTTGAGCTCCTGGGCTCAAGCGATCTCCCTGCCTCAGTCTCCCAAAGTGCTGGGATTACAGGCTTGCACCACCACCTCCAGCCAATTTTGATAACAGTTTTTCTATCTTTTACTGTGCTTATCAGGTTGCTGTCTCATAGTACACCAGTCTCCAAAAATGGGTTGTGAAGAATTCGCTCTTCTTTGTGGAAGAGTTTGTGAAATATTTAAATGATCTGTTTCTTGAAATGTAATAGAATTTGTCAAAGAATTTTTTTGGGCCTGATCTTTTCTTCACAGAAAGTTTTGCTTAGTTTCTTTTTTAAAATATAGGTTTATACGGAAACATCTAGAGTTTCTAGTTCTTGTTGGGTTAGTCTTGGTTAGTTTTATTTTATTTTAGAAATGTATATTTCACCTCAATTTTAATATTTATTGGCATAAAATTGTTTGTAATATCCTCTTATCTGTTAAATCTTGGAAGCATCTGTAGTTATGTATTCTGTTCCATTCCTGACATTATTTTCTGGGGCTTCCTTTTTCTTGTCTAGGCTTGACAGACACTTGTCTATTTTAGTATCTTTTCTTTTTCTTTTATCTTTTTTTTTTTTTTTTGAGATAGAGTCTCACTCTGTCACTCAGGCTGGAATGCAGTGGCGTGATCTTGGCTCACTGCAATGTCTACCTCCTGGGTTCAAGCAATTCTCATGCCTCAGCCTCCTGAGTAGCTGGGATTACAGGCACGTGCCACCATGGCCGGCTAGTTTTTGTATTTTTAGCAGAGACGGGGTTTCGTCACATTGGCCAGGTTGGTTTCAAACTCCTGGCTTCAAGTGATCCACCTGCCTCAGCCTCCCGAAGTGCTGGAATTACAGGCGAGAGCCACCATGCCTGGCCTATTTTAGTATCTTTTCTAATAACTATTTTTTTAAACTTTGCTAATTTTCTTGCTTTTTACTCTTTTTTCCCTTATAAGTATCTGCTCTTGTCTTTAATATGTCATTTACTTTATTTTGGGAGTTTATTCTGCAATTCCTACATACATTTAATTTTTGTTTCTTATTCATTCATTTAACAAGTAGTTACTCATTACATTCTATGTGTCAGGTTTCAGATCCAGATGTCAAAGACACAGCAGTTAGCAAAACAAAAGAAAACAAAAAAATTTCTGTGCTTATGAAGCTTACATGTTAGCAGAGTTTTGTGTTACATGGTGACCTGTGCTACAGAGAAAAATAAAGCAGAGTAGTAGAGGAGAGGAAGTTTGCAGGGCCTCACTGAGAATGAACTGACAGAGGTGAGGGAGAGATGGTGAGGCTATCTATCTCCTGGGAGAGGGGAACAACAACAAGGTCAGCGAGGCTGGACAAGAGAAATGCGGGTAGAAGAGGTCACGAGAACCAACTTGAGCATCATAGTTTCATAGGACCACACAGAACTGGTATCTACTCCAAGTGAGACAGGAAGCCAGTGGAGAGTTTGGGTGGAACGTGGAGGGTAAAGAGTCTAACCCTTTCAGGTGGGTGTGTCGCTCCATAACTTTTAGCCTTGGTTTTGAAAATAAGTGTTAAAATATATAAAATTCCCTCTAAGTACATTCCCTCTAGTAGCATCTCATATATTTTCCCATGTATAGTTTAGAAGAATGTTTAAAAAGATTTACAACTTTTTTTTTTCTAGTTATCTTTCTTCCTATTGATTTCTGACTTCATGATACCTTGGTCACAAAATCAGGATTGTATGTCGCCAAATCCTTTGACATTGGAGGATAGCTTTGTGGTCCAGCCTCTGATCTCTTTTCATGAATATTCCATATGTGCTTGAAAAGAATGCTCATTTTCTGTTTATCACATTTGATGTTCCTCTTTTTTTTTTTTTTTTAAAGACAGGGTCTTACTCTATCACCAAGGCTGGGGTGTGGTGGCATGATCATAGCTCACTGCAGCCTCAACCTCCTGGCCTCAAGTGAGCCTCCTACCTCAGCCTCCTGAGTAGCTGGAACTACAGGTGTACACCACCATGCCTGGCTAATTTTTAAAAAATGTTTTTTGTAGGCCAGGTGTGGTGGCTCATACCGGTAATCCCAGCACTTTGGGAGGTTGAGGTGGGTGGATCACTTGAGGTCAGGAGTTTGAGACCAGGCTGGACAACATGGTGAAACCCCGTCTCTACTAAAAATACAAAAATTAGCTGGGCATAGTGGCGGGCACCTGTAATCCCAGCTACTTGGGTGGCTGAGGCAGGAGCATCGCTTGAGCCTGTGAGGTAGAGGTTGTAGTGAGCTGAGATTGCACCATTGCACTCCAGCTTGGGTAACGAGTGAAACTCCATCTCAAAAAATAAATAAATAAATAAATAAAAATAAAAAATAAAAAGATAAAAAAATATTTTTTGTAGATACAGAGTTTTGCTATGTTGCCCAGGCTTGTCTTGAACTCCTGGGCTCAAGGGATCCACCCACCTCAGCCTTCTAAAGTGCTAGGATTACAGGCATGAGCCACTGTGCCCAGCCTCATGTTTGATGTGCTTTATATGTCCAGGAGATCAAGCTTGTTAATTATTCTCCTCAAATCTTCTATGGTTCTTTCTTTTTTGTTTTGATCAGCTTGATTTTTAAATTACTTAGAGAGGAGTATTTTCTTTTTTTATTCTACTGATAGGTTTGTCAACTTTTCATGTTTTTCAGGCAATGTTTTGTGTTATGAGGGTATGTTGTTAGAAGCATACAGCTATAGAGTTGTTTTATCTGCTTGATAAACTGAATCTTTTGTTATGAGGTAGTTGTATTAGTCTGTTTTCATGCTGCTATAAAGACATACCCGAGACTGGGTAATTTATAAAGAAAAGAGGGCTGGATGTGGTGGCTCATACCTGTAATCCCAGCACTTTGGGAGGCTGAGGTGGGAGGATTGCTTGAGGCCAGGAGTTCAAGACCAGTCTGGCCAACATGGCGAAACCCTGTCTCTACAAAAAATACAAAAATTAGCCAGGCATGGTAGTGTGTACCTGTAATCCCAGCTACTTGGGAGGCTGAGGCAGGAGAATCGAACCTGAGAGATGGAGATTGCAGTGAGCTGAGATTGTGCCATTGTACTCCAGCCTGGGTGACAGAGTAAGACTCTATCTAAAATAAAATAAATTAATTAAAAAAATTATAAAGAAAAGAGGTTTAATTGGCTCACAGTTCTGTGGGTTGTACAGGCTTCTGCTTCTGGGGAGGCCTCAGGAAACTTACAGTCATGGCAGAAGGTGAAGGGAAGCAAGCACATCTTTCATGGCAGGAGCAGGAGAAAGAGAGAGACAGGAGGCGCCACACACTTTTAAAGAAGCAGATGTGAGAACTCTATCATAAGAACAGCAAGGGGGAAGTCCACCCCCATGATCCAATCACCTCCCACCAGGCCCCACCTCCAACAGTGGGGATTACAATTCGACACGAGAATTGGGCGGGAACACAAATCCAAACCGTATCAGTAGTGATCCTCTTTAGCAATGTTTTTGACTTTGAAGTGTATATTGTATTATGTTAGTATGGATATATACCAGCTTTCTTCTGGTAAGCTGAATATTCTCTATTTGCACCTCCAGCTCCCTCTCTACTCCTTCCCTTTCTCCTGGTCAAGAGGTTGACAGCTGCGGACAGTGTAATCTTGGCTCCTTCATCCCTTGGCTTCTGGTTGGGGTTGGCCAGTGAGGACCACCAGCAGGAGCACAGAACAAGGAGACAAGGGAAGTTGGCGTATTTATTCCTCTGGGTCCCTTCCTGCAGTTCTGTGAATTAGCAAGTGGCTCTGCTATAGCTTCAAGCAATTTCCTGTTTCCAGTCATTGCTCCTTTCCTGTGCTCTTTTAGGCCCAGAGATAGTAACCCAGAGGTAACAGCTTCCTACTCTTACAGGTCTCTGGGTACTTCATCATTCCCCACTGGAACCCTTACCCCTACACACATTGGTCTTCAATTATTCTTTTGGGTGTACTGTTTTCTTCTGGGACCCTGATTCGAATTCCATTCTTTTACTTTCACTTTCTGTGTCCTTATGTTTTAGGTGTGTTTGTTTTTAATGACATATTGCTGAATGTTTGTCAAATCCAATTTGATAATCTTTATTTTTCAGTTAAAGACTTTAGCTACCTTTTTTTATTGTGACCATATATATGTGTGTGTGTGTGTATATAAACAAAAGTGGAACAAATTATATGTGTGTATATATAAATAATATATATATATTCCACTTTTCCTCATTCCATTCCACCCGCCCCTCTGTTTAGAAGTCCTATGTTTTATTTCTTTTATTTTGGTGGTTACCATTTATATTTTATTTATTTCTTTTTTTTCTTTTTTGGTTTTAAGGGGCAGAGAGTTTATTAGGCAAGAAAGAAGGAAGGAAGAAGAAAACAGCTCCCCCATACAGAGACAGAGGGAGGGGGACTCAAACAAAGAGAAACCCCCTATTTCATTTTTTTAATCCTACAGAGATGGAGCATACTATTTATATTTTAACAAGTCTATTTAAAAAAGTCTAAAGTTTATAAGTATTTTGCCTTCCTTCCTAACAATACATTTATGATAGAACATAACAATTCTAAACATCGTCTCTCATGTTACTACAATTTTTTTGAATTTTGGTTTTATCCTCTCTCCCATATTATACATATTATTGTTTTATAAGTCAATGTTTGTTTATATTTCCTTATATATTTTCTAATATCTTTGTTCACTATCTTTATTGAATCTCAGATCTTGCATCAGGGCCTATTTTTCCTTATGCTTGAGTCCTTGAGAGTTTTCTTTTATTAAAGATCTGTTGGTAAACTCATTAAGTTTTTGTTTGTTTAAAACTGATTTTAATTTTTCCTTGTTCGTTTTTTTTTCTTTGAGACAGATTCTTGTTCCATCACCCAGCAGGACAGAGTGCAGTGGCATGATCTCAGCCCATTGCAGCCTCTGCCTCCCCAGTTCAAACAATTCTCGTGCCTCAGCCTCCTGCGTAGCTGGAACTACAGGCATGTGCCATCACACCTGGGTAATTGTTGTTTTTGGCAGAGACAGGATTTTACCATGTTGCCAGGCTTATCTTGAACTCCTGGTCTCATGTGATCCCCCCGCCTCAGCCTCCCAAAGTGCTAGGATTACAGGTGTGAGCCACTGCGTCCGGCCCTTTCCTTGTTCTTTCTTTTAGGCAAGCAAATCTAAGATGACAGTTATTTTCTTTCTATATACAATAATGATATTGTTTCACTGCATATTGACTTTCATGTTTGCTTTTATCAATTCAACTGTAATTGCCTTTTATTTGTAGGAAATCTTTTTTCTTTCTTTTTATAACCTTTTCTTTGTATTGTACCTTCTGAAGCTTCATTGATTTGTTTCAGTGACAATTTCTTTCTTTCTTTCTTCTTTTGTTTTGAATCAGAGTTTTACTCTTATTTTCTAGGCTGGAATGCAATGGCATGATCTCGGCTCACCACAACCTCCGCCCCCTGGGTTCAAGAGATTCTCCTGCCTTAGCCTCCTGAGTAGCTGGGATTATAGGCATGCGCCACCACGCCTGGCTAATTTTGTATTTTTAGTAGAGATGGGGTTTCTCCATGGTGGTCAGGCTGGTCTCAAACTCCTGACCTCAGGTGATCAGCCCACTTCCGCCTCCCAAAATTTTGGGATTACAGGTGTGAACCACTGTGCCTGTCCTTCAGTGAGAATTTCTAAAAAACAACACCACCTTGATGTAAGGGTTGCTATTTTTTGACAGTTCTGGAAAATTCTCAGCCATATTTTCCTTAAGTAGTACTTCCTCCCCCTTCTATTATTTCTTCCTGGAGCTCTAACTGGACACATGGTGGACCCTCTAGACTATCCTCTAAACTTTCAAACCACTATTTTATGTTTCTGTCTCTTTGTCTATGCATTCTGGTTCATATTTTCAAAGTTGTCTTATTTTCTCCATTCTGGCTCATATTTTATTTATTTATTTATTTATTTATTTATTTATTTATTTATTTATTTATTATACTTTAAGTTCTAGGGTACTGTGCACAACGTGCAGGTTTGTCACATATGTATACATGTGCCATGTTGGTGTGCTGCACCCATTAACTTGTCATTTACATTAGGTATATCTCCTAATGTTATCCCTCCCCTCTTCCCCCACCCCACGACAGGCCCCGGTGTATGATGTTCCCCTTCCTGTGTCCAAGTGTTCTCATTGTTCAATTCCCACCTATAAGTGAGAACATGCGGTGTTTGGTTTTCTGTTCTTGTGACAGTTTGCTGAGAATGATGGTTTCCAGCTGCATCCATGTCCCTACAAAGGACATGAACTCATTCTTTTTTATGGCTGCATAGTATTCCATGGTGTATATGTGCCACATTTTCTTAATCCAGTCTATCATTAATGGACATTTGGGTTGGTTCCAAGTCTTTGCTATTGTGAACAGTGCCACAATAAACATACATGTGCATGTGTCTTTATAGCAGCATGATTTGTAATCCTTTGGGCATATACCCAGTAATGGGATGGCTGGGTCAAATGGTATTTCTAGATCCTTGAGGAATCACCACACTGTCTTCCACAATGGTTGAACTAGTTTAAAGTCCCACCAACAGTGTAAAAGTGTTCCTATTTCTCCACATCCTCTCCAGCACCTGTTGTTTCCTGACTTTTTAATGATCACTATTCTAAGTGGTGTGAGATGATATCTCTTTGTGGTTTTGATTTGCATTTCTCTGATGGCGAGTGATGATGAGCATTTTTTCATATGTCTGTTGGCTGCATAAATTCTTCTCTTGAGAAGTGTCCGTTCATATCCTTTGCCCACTTTTGGATGGGGTTGTTTGTTTTTTTCTTGTAAGTTTGTTTGAATTCTTTGTAGGTTCTGGATGTTAGCCCTTTGTCAGATGAGTAGATTGCAAAAATTTTCTCCCATTCTGTAGGCTGCCTGTTTACTCTGATGGTAGTTTCTTTTGCTGGGCAGAAGCTCTTTAGTTTAATTAGATCCCATTTATCTGTTTTGGCTTTTGTTGCCATTGCTTTTTGTGTTTTAGACATGAAGTCCTTGCCCGTGCTTATGTCTTGAATTGTATAGCCTAGGCTTTCTTCTAGGGTTTTTATGGTTTTAGGTCTAACATTTAAGTCTAGTCCATCTTGAATTAATTTTTGTATAAGATTTGAGGAAGGGATCCAGTTTCAGCTTTCTACATATGGCTAGCCTGTTTTCCCAGCACCATTTATTAAAAAGGGAATCCTTTCCCCATTTCTTGTTTTTGTCAGGTTTGTCAAAGATCAGATGGTTGTAGATGTGTGGTGTTATTTCTGAGGTCACTGTTCTGTTCCATTGGTCTATATATCTCTTTTGGTACCAGTGCCGTGCTGTTTTGGTTACTGTAGCCTTGTAGTATAGTTTGAAGTCAGGTAGCGTGATGCCTCCAGCTTTGTTCTTTTGGCTTGGGATTGTCTTGGCAATGAGGGCTCTTTTTTGGTTCCATATGAACTTTAAAGTAGCTTTTTCCAATTCTGTGAAGAAAGTCATTGGTAGCTTAATGGGGATTGCATTGAATCTATAAATTACCTTTGGCAGTATGGCCATTTTCACGATATTGATTCTTCCTATCCGTGAGCATGGAATGTTCTTCCATTTGTTTGTGTCCTCTTTTATTTCATTGAGCAGTGGTTTGTAGTTCTCCTTGAAGAGGTCCTTTACATCCCTTGTAAGTTGGATTCCTAGGTATTTTATTCTCTTTGAAGCAATTGTGAATGCAAGTTCACTCATGATTTGGCTATTTGTCTGTTATTGGTGTATAATAATGCTTGTGATTTTTATGCATTGATTTTGTATCCTGAGACTTTGCTGAAGTTGCTTATCAGCTTAAGGAGATTTTGGGCTGAGAAGATGGGATTTTCTAAATATACAATCATGTCATCTGCAAACAGGGATGATTTGACTTCCTCTTTTCCTAATTGAATACACTTTATTTCTTTCTCCTGCCTGATTGCCCTAGCCAGAACTTCCAACACTATGTTGAATAGGAGTGGTGAGAGAGGGGATCCCTGTCTTGTGCCAGTTTTCAAAGGGAATGCTTCCAGTTTTTACCCATTCAGTATGATATTGGCTGTGGGTTTGTCATAAATAGCTCTTATTATTTTGAGATACGTTCCATTAAAATCAAATTTATTGAGAGTTTTTAGCATGAAGCGCTCTTGAATTTTGTCAAAGGCCTTTTCTGCATCTATTGAGATAATCATGTGGTTTTTGTCTTTGGTTCTGTTTATATGCTGGATTACGTTTATTGATTTGCGTATGTTGAACCAGCCTTGCATCCCAGGGATGAAGCCCACTTGATCATGGTAGATAAGTTTTTTGATGTGCTGCTGGATTCGGTTTGACAGTATTTTATTGAGGATTTTTGCATCGATGTTCATCAGGGATATTGGTCTAAAATTCTCTTTTTTTGTTGTGTCTCTGCCAGGCTTTGATATCAGGATGATGTTGACCTCATAAAATGAGTCAGGGAGGATTCCTTCTTTTTCTATTGATTGGAATAGTTTCAGAAGGAATGGTGCCAGCTCCTCCTTGTACCTCTGGTAGAATTCAGCTGTGAATCCATCTGGTCCCAGACTTTTTTTGGTTGGTAGGCTATTAATTATTGCCTCATTTGCAGAGCCTGTTATTTGTCTATTCAGGGATTCAACTTCTTCCTGGTTTAGTCTTGGCAGAGTGTATGTGTCCAGGAATTTATTCATTTCTTCTAGGTTTTCTAGTTTATTTGCATAGAGGTGTTTATAGTATTCTCTGATGGTAGTTTGTATTTCTGTGGGGTCAGTGGTGATACCCCTTATCATTTTTTATTGCATCTATTTGATTCTTCTCTCTTTTTTCTTTATTAGTCTTGCTAGCTGTCTATCAATTTTGTTGATCTTTTCAAAAAACCAGTTCCTGAATTCATTGATTTTTTGAAGGGTTTTTTGTGTCTCTCTCTCCTTCCATTCTGCTCTGATCTTAGTTATTTCTTGCCTTCTGCTAGCTTTTGAATGTGTTTGCTCTTGCTTCTCTAGTTCTTTTAATTGCGATGTTAGGGTGTCAATTTTAGATCTTTCCTGCTTTCTCTTGTGGACATTTAGTGCTATAAATTTCCCTCTACACACTGCTTTAAATGTGTCCCGGAGATTCTGGTATGTTGTATCTTTGTTCTCATTGGTTTCAAAGAACATCTTTATTTCTGCCTTCATTTTATTATTTACCCAGTAGTAATTCAGGAACAGGTTGTTCAGTTTCCATGTAGTTGAGCAGTTCTGAGTGAGTTTCTTAATCCTGAGTTCGAGTTTGATTGCACTGTGGTCTGAGAGACAGTTTGTTATAATTTCTGTTCTTTTACATTTGCTGAGGAGTGCTTTATTTCCAACTATGTGGTCAATTTTGGAGTAAGTGCGATGTGGTGCTGAGAAGAATGTATATTCTGTTGCTTTGGGGTGGAGAGTTCTGTAGATGTCTATTAGTTCCACTTGGTGCAGAGTTGAGTTCAAGTCCTGGATATCCTTGTTAACTTTCTGTCTCGTTGATCTGTCTAATGTTGACAGTGGGGTGTTAAAGTCTCCCATTATTATTGTGTGGGAGTCTAAGTCTCTTTGTAAGTCCCTAAGAACTTGCTTTATGAATCTGGGTGCTCCTATATTTGGTACATATATATTTAGGATAGTTTGCTCTTCTTGTTGAATTGATCCCTTTACCATTATGTAATGGCCTTCTTTGTCTCTTTTGATCTTTGTTGGTTTAAAGTCTCTTTTATCAGAGACTAGGATTGCAACCCCTGCCTTTTTTTGTTTTCCATTTGCTTGGTGGATCTTCCTCCATCCCTTTATTTTGAGCCTATGTGTGTCTCTGCACATGAAATGGGTCTCCTGAATACAGCACACTGATGAGTCTTGACTCTTTATCCAATTTGCCAGTCTGTGTCTTTTAATTGGAGCATTTAGCCCATTTACATTTAAGATTAATATTGTTATATGTGAACTTGATCCTATCATTATGATGTTAGCTGGTTATTTCACTCGTTAGTTGATGCAGTTTTTTCCTAGCATCGATGGTATTTACATTTTGGCATGTTTTTGCAGTGGCTGGTACTGGTTGTTCCTTTCCATGTTTAGTGCTTCCTTCATGAGCTCTTATAGGGCAGGCCTGGTGGTGACAAAATCTCTAAGCGTTTGCTTGTCTGTAAAGGATTTTATTTCTCCTTCACTTATGAAACTTAACTTGGCTGGATATGAAATTCTGGGTTGAAAATTCTTTTCTTTAAGAATGTTAAATATTGGCCCCCACTCTCTTCTGGCTTGTAGGGTTTCTGCAGAGAGATCCGCTGTTAGTCTGATGGGCTTCTCTTTGTGAGTAACCCGACCTTTCTCTCTGGCTGCCCTTAACATTTTTTCCTTCATTTCAACTCTGATGAATCTGACAATTATGTGTCTTGGAGTTGCTCTTCTTGAGGAGAATCTTTGTGGTGTTCTCTGTATTTCCTGAATTTGAATCTTGGCCTGCCTGGCTAGGTTGGGGAAATTATCCTGGATAATATCCCGCAGAGTGTTTTCCAACTTGGTTCCATTCTCTCCATCACTTTCAGGTACACTAATCAGATGTAGATTTGGTCTTTTCACATAGTCCCATATTTCTTGGAGGCTTTGTTTGTTTCTTTTTTCTCTAAACTTCTCTTCTCACTTCATTTCATTCATTTGATTTTCAGTCAGTGATACCCTTTCTTCCAGTTGATCGAATCAGTTACTGAAGCTTGTGCATTTGTCGTGTAGTTCTCGTGCCATGGTTTTCAGGTCTATCAGGTCATTTAAGGACTTCTCTACATTGGTTATTCTAGTTAGCCATTTGTCTAATCTTTTTTCAAGGTTTTTAGCTTCTTTGCAATGGGTTCGAACTTCCTCCTTTAGCTTGGAGAAGTTTGATCATCTGAAGCCTTCTTCTCTCAACTCGTCAAAGTCATTCTCTGTCCTGCTTTGTTCCGTTGCTGGCAAGGAGCTACATTCCTTTGGAGGGGGAGAGATGCTCTGATTTTTAGAATTTTCAGCTTTCCTGCTCTGTTTTTTCCCCATCTTTGTGGTTTTATCTACCTTTGGTCTTTGATGATGGTGATGTACAGATGGGGTTTTGGTGTGGATGTCCTTTCTGTTTGTTAGTTTTCCTTCTAACAGTCAGGACCCTCAGCTGCAGGTCTGTTGGAGTTTGCTGGAGGTCCACTCCAGACCCTGTTTGCCTGGGTATCAGCAGCGGAGACTGCAGAGGAGTGGATATTGCTGAACAGCAAATGTTGCTGCCTGATCATTCCTCTGGAAGCTTCATCTCAGAGGGGTACCTGGCCGTGTGAGGTGTCAGTCTGCCCCTACTGGGGGATGCCTCTCGGTTAGGCTATTTGGGGGTCAGGGACCCACTTGAGGAGGCAGTCTGTCCGTTCTCAGATCTCAAACTCCATGCTGGAAGAACCAGTACTCTGAAGAACCACTACTTCAGAGCTGTCAGACAGGGACATTTAACTCTGCAGAGGTTTCTGCTGCCTTTTGTTTGGCTATGCCCTGTTGCCAGAGGTGGAGTCTGTAGAGGCCAGCAGGCCTCCTTAAGCTGTGGTGGGCTCCACCCAGTTTGCTGGCTCATATTTTCAAAGTTGACTTATTTCCTTAACCACATAAAATATTGTTATTTTTTAGAAGTATCATATAGTTCCAATATTGGCAGTCTTTATGGGGATGATTATATATTCTATTGTTTTTCCTGGCTCTCATTCACAATACAGTGTTTCTCTGTGTGGTGCATTTTATACTGTGAGCTGTTCATTTTCCTTGGAATTTTATGAGAATTTTTTGAAGCCTGCGATGATGATGTTACTCCAGTGAGGATTTGTGTTTGCTTTCTCCATTTGCCTTGGCATACTGCTAACCCAGGAGTAACTTTAAATTAACTTCTATACTTGAGTGATGTGTGTGTGTGGTGTTGTGTTTACCACATAGTTAGTATGAATTTGGACCACAAGCCTATGTGAGAGCTAGTCTGTGATAGTGAATTATAAAAACAACAAAAAAATTTCCCTTCATGCTGTGTCAAGGATGAAAGAGGCAAATTTACTTTATTACCTCTGTTTCTCATTCACCCTTATAGAGAAGGGTTTAATTAGATTTCTCAGCTTTGGTGGTCCTAGAGTTTTCTTCTCTCACCCACATTCCTATAACCTTGAGTACCAATGCTTCCTTTCCATTTAGGGCACTGCCTCATTTCAAATATTTATTGCCCTTTTATAATACTACTATAACAGTGACTTTATTTGTTTATTGGTCTCCAATCCATTCCCCCTGCCCCCACTTTGACATTACCATCCTGGTGATCTCTCTAAAAAATAAAATAGATAATATGATCATCAAATGGACAGAAGACATTTATTATTCAAGGAACTTCACAAACTGGAGACTGGAACTTCATTCACAGTAAAATCTCCAGCCACTTCCTCTACCCCTTATAATCTATACTTAAGCTGTCCTAGATTATTCATTATTTTTGGAGCATTTCATGCACATTAGCATCTTTTTGCCTTTGCACATGCTGTGATCCCATCTAGGACACCACTGAACCTCACAACTGGAACTAGGATGAGGCAGATAAGGTGTCTAGGGTGCAGAATTTAAGGAGGCACTCATGCTAAGGTTAATGCAAATTAGATATTGCTTCTGCCTAAAGAGGTGCCTAATGCAATTGTCAAAGCCAAGCTTATATGTTGCCTGTTTATCTTCTTAAAACAGGGATGTAAACTGTGTTAAATACTATATCTCATGAGTACAGGAACTATGCTTGTTTACTACTGTATCTTGATTGTCTAGAATAGTATATAGCAGATGCTCAATAAACATTTGGTGAATGAATGAATGAATGGCTGAGTGAGTAGATTCTCAGTTTCTTGATGGCAGAGAATGTTGTATTCTTCTGTTCCCTGCCTTCTTATAATTCACTTATATTAGACTCCTAAAAGATGTTTGTTGTTCGAATAAATGGAAGGAGGGCCTGCATAGCCCTGTTTTGGCACCTGGAAGAGTCTGGGTGAATGGTAAACATTCCCCTAGTACCTACACGTTGCTTGCTGACAGCCCCTTCCTCCTGAGGTTTTCTGGCAGGGCATAGGTGCAATTGGGCTGAGACTACCAAAGCTGCCCAGCCATCAAATCACCTGGAAGCATCTAATATACATGAATTCTTGAGCCCCTCTCCCAGAGAGTCTGATTCCATTTTCCTGAGACAAAATCCAGGAATCTGCATTTGTATAAATTTTCTGAGTGGTTCCAGTAATCAGTAAAGTTTGGGGACCAAGACGTTAGGGCACTAAGAATCTAATTTTATTTTTCTAGATATTCATACAGCTATTTTAAAGTGATTGCTGTAATGATTTCGGGATCCTGAATGTTTTTAAAAATACTTACACATCTGCAAATGTTTCTTAAATATGTCACAAGACATCCGGAAAGTATGGATTAGGAGGAGAAGACACAACCACAAATATCGTATTTGTGAGGTTTAAATCTAATCTCTGTTTCTCTTCTGTCTTCTGTAAGCTTCAAGTGCCATCCCAGAGGAAACTGCCCTAAGTAGATGGACTGGAGAGTGTTGACCAGTCAAGAAAGCAGACAGGAGGAGAAAAATAGAACTTAAAATAATTCTAGTCTCTATGGAAAATAACTTCCTCATTGGAGAATGAGTTCTATAAATAATTGAGATAGCTGATGGAACAAATAGCTGAAAGAAAAACATACGCACTTAGCGTGAGCCTCAAGCTGTTCCTCAATCCTTTGGTGACGTTTAGATCTGAGAAGCACATCTTAGGCATTTTGAAATAATGGATGTCATGGAGGCGTTCTGTTCACAGACATTAAAAATAATCCACTCCCTTAGAAATAAACATCTAACCTAAGCCATGAGGAATTCTCCGTGAGAGACAGAAATAGCTTCTGTAGTCCCCATTGCTCTTTAATTTCTATTTCTACCATTTCATTATTCATCATTTCTATGCAGTTCACTTTGTCTGTTTATTTAAAATGTGATTCCAGACGACAGGCAACAGTCCCAGTGTTCTCAGTCTTGCACAGCCCTTTCCGCCTTGAGAAACAGAAATTATATAACTTGTTTTCAATTGTGCAGACTGGGGAGGATTCACATGTTCAGTTTGGTGAGCTTCCAGGAAATAATTTTAAAGTGTTTATCTGAAGTTTATCCAGACTTTCTTGATCTAGAAGTTAGACAGGAAACCTAGCAGAGAATGGAAAGAAATGAGGCTCTGAAGAGAGGTCACTATGAGTGTAGACTGATTCAGCCAGGACAGCTCTGAGCTGGGATGCCCCCCGGTATTCACATTTTGGAATGGGAAAAGCCTGATTCTAGGACTTATGAGATTTAGAAACTATGTTCATATTAGTGTATGCTACCATTTACTATTGTTCATTGCTCTGGTTACTATGGCTGTGTAACGAACTACCCAACATGTCATAGTATAAACCATTTTAGTTTGCTCATGATTTTGTGGGCCAGGCCTCTAGAAAGGGTTGTGCTGAGTGGTTCTTGTTGGGGTTGCAGTCAGATGTTGAGCATCTGAAGGCTTTCCTGGGCTGGATGTAAAGCTGGCTTAGTCAGGTGGCTGGCAATTTACATTACCTGTCCGCTGGGAGCTCCATGGGGGTTGTTGCCTGGAGCACCTGCACGCGGTTGCTCCATCATGGTTATCTTAGGTTAGTCAGTCTGCTGGCATGGGAGTTGACTCCTCCCAGAGCAAGCATCCCAAGAGACCAGGCAGCTCCGAAAGGATTTTTTTTTTTTTTTTTTTTTTTGCCCCAGCCTTGGAGATCACTCCTATCATACTTTACTGGTTAAAGCAGTCATAAGCCCACCCAAAGTCAATAGGAGAAGAGATATATTTCACCTCCTAATGGTAGTGGTGTGAGGGATTTATGGCCATTAAAAAAAAAACAACCATTGCACTCACATAATACCAAACATTAAATAAAATGTATATGTTACTTAATCTTCACAAAACCCTATAAGTAGGTATTATTTTATTCATGTTTTATACATGAGGAAATCTAGATTCACGGAGGTTAAGTAATTTTTCCTAAGTCACATAGCTGAAAAGTGGTTGAGCTGGTAGGTGAACATACAGCTGTCTCCAAATGTCTACTCTCTCTGTTAAGCTGTACAATGTTTTAAAGAGTCAAACTTTGTCTCAAATCTTAGTCATTGCAGCTGTTCTAGGCAATTGGAAAATTCCACCCCATATAGAATGTAGGCACATGAAATGCCAATTGAAGCCTCAGTCCCTTCAAAACGAGGAACATTCGTTCATTGGAGGTTGTGGCAAAACTAGAATTAGAATCTCGTGTGTTATTGAGGGGGTCACAATGCTGAGGCTGAACAAATGAGAAACAGATGGTTGGAGGAGGGTCCTATAGCAAAGGTATACACTGTTCATTGGCTAGGCCAGTGTGAGCCAAATGCCCGTGTAGACAGATGGAGCCACGCAGAGTGTTTTTGGGCCTGTGTAGCTGAGAGCAGAAGCTGTCCTCCAGGACCCAGAGACAGGGAGGGAGGAGAGTAGAGCAGAGCTGAATCCTCAGATGAGAGCAGTGGGCAGATGCCAGGGGAGGGCCTCATGGAGCTCTAGTTTAAGCACAGAGACTGGAGGGCAAAGGGGGGGGAAGTCATTCCTCTTTTCTTGCTTTACCGCTTCCTCTATTCTTGCCACAGACATTTATGAAATGTTTCTAGAAAGGGTTGTAGGTCCTGGAGATAGAGTGGTGGACTAGCTGGATACCCCTGCCCTCTTGGAGCTTACAGTCTGGATGGGGAGGGGAGTCATTAATAATTACACACTAAGGATCTAATTACCATTATGATAGGTGGTGGCAGAGACTTCTAATTGCCCCCTCCCCATTTACCCTCTTCTTTTCAGTAACCTGGGACGTCCTGGAGTAGGAGCAGGGCAGGCAGCCGGAGGGGGCAGTGTAGTTCCCAGCCTCCCTTACAGCTAGGAGTGGCCATGCCAGTCAGCCCGGGCTCATAGAAGTGATGGGCACCACCCCAGGCTTACAATGTAAACTAACTCCCCTCTACTTTTTTTCTTCTCCTTTCTCACTGGCAGGCAAATGGTAACAATTTGAGCAGACACCTGACATAGAGATGTGACAAGGCCACGTTGGGTGTGGCCTTGCCAGCCTTGGCCCCACTCCACTGTTGTTGTAACAGATTAGCTCTTACCCTAGATGAATACAGCAGTATCCCTGTGAAAAAGTACAGTGTGCCGTCAGGACATATGACTAGGGAGGTTGCCTGATCAAGGGCTGGTTAGAGTGACTAGATTCTGTCCTGTGAAACTGAGAGCAGTAGAAAGAGTTGGCAATCCACTGAGTTTGTACGTAGAGAAAAAAAAAGAGTTGGCAAAATAAGCAAAGCATAGCTTGTAATTGTTTCTTTTACTCCTTGCTTTCAAAATGTCTTTTGGCTAAAGCCCTTTTATTGCAGACAAAAAAGGACTAAATTAGAATTTCCAGATAAAATATAGGATGCCCAGTTAAATCTGAATTTCAGACAAACAACAAATTGTTTTTTTCTTTTTCTTTCTTTCTTTTTTTTTTTTTTAGAATAAATGTTCCATGTAATACTTGGGACATAGTTACATTAAAATTTTTTCGTTGTTTATCTGAGTTCAAATTTAGCAAGGTATCCTGTATTTTTATTTGCTAAGTCTGGCGACTACAGCCAGCTAAACTCTTTCTTCTTAAGATTTATTTATCTTTATATTGGCAATGCCTGGCATATAGTAGGAACTCCATAAAAATTAAGCCTCTGAGATAACAATGGTAAATCACTGAAGGATCATCTGAAATGTAAAAGCAATAAAGGCTGAGGGTTGTGCATTCTTTCAACGGTTTTAATTTGCCATGATTAAAGATACTTTGAGTTTCGGTTTTTCTACCGATCATCCCAGTTCAGATAATCTTAAAAAATTCCAATAATGCTCATATCTTCCAATATCATCTGGGGACTAAAGGATTCTACATTTATTCTACAGATAATGGATGCTTAATTGTTTTATTTTATCCTTTAAATTTGTATTTTTTGCCATGAACACTCTACCATTGGGGACGCTTAATTCTTTTAACGCTTCCAATTTAAAAGTTGTATAGATATTTTTTAAAATGGAAATCTTTAAAAAATATGACCCTTAATTTTCTGCTTCTTAAGTAGCATCAGACAAATTGGTAGACTTTATTTTTATTATTTATTTTTAGAGACAGGGTCCCACTCTGTCACCCATCTGGAGTGCACTGGTGCAGTCATTGTTCACTACAGCCTTGAACTCTTCTGCCTTTTTGCCTCGGCCTCCCAAAGTGTTGAAATTACAGGTGTGTGAGCACAGCCAAATTGGCTGACGTTAGATCAAAGTTTAGAATCTTTCTCCTTGCCTAATCTCCTGCCGTAATCTTTGGTGATTTTCATGTTCCTCCTGCTGGCTCTTCTTAGCACCTGAAGCCTCAGTTCTATGTCCCCTGTCCCTATGCCTTCCAGGGCATCAATCTCATCATCATTTGAAATGGAACCACCCCCAGGATCTAAAACTTGGAATTGTCTTCTTAACCATGGCCTATTTTCCCCTTCTGTCATGTCCTCACTTCTGCTGGTTATTCTTTGCATTCACATTGTAACTTCTTGACTTTTGGCCCTTTCTTGTGTACTAGATCATTATCTTTTTGCCACTGTGCCAAGTCAGCCATTCATTGGTGACCCAATGCCCAGGCCTGGCTCTCTCACTTATGGCTTTGTTGGAGAAAGGCATGAGACTAGAGAGTGGTTACACCACACAGGATTGCTTTTGATGCGTAGGGAGAATTTACTGGTGTCTAGTGGTCTTTCATTAGCACTTGATGTCATATTGAGTTATTCTCAGTGAATTTTCCAAACCTTTTCTAATTTCTGTAACCATCAATCAAAACTTTGTCCTGACCCTCCTTTCTCTACCTTCTGCCTCCAATACCTATTACTCCCCAGCATCAGCTACCACTTCTTTTTCACAGAGTCTCACTCTGTCGCCCAGGCTGGAGTGCAGTGGTGTGATCTCGGCTCACTGCAAGCTCTGCCTCCCGGTTTCATGCCATTCTCCTGCCTCAGCCTCCCAAGTAGTCAGCTACCACTTCTAAGCAGATGACCCTTATATTTCTGTCACTGGCTTCAAACTCTCTACTAAGATGCAAACTCATTTCTACCATCTTTTTTTTTTTTTTTTTTTTTTTTTTTTTTTTTTTTTTTTTAATTCCTCAAGTCAGCTACTTCTCTTTACTTTACTTCCCAATTTCTATTAATGGAAGTGTTTAATGGGCAGCACTTTCATGGTATAAACCAAGAGTTATTTTTATTACTTATTATTTCTTTTAACTTCTGAACAAGTAAGTGGTCCATCTTCTGCTGGGGGTAGAGGAGGCTGATAACTCCTCTATTCATTCTTAGATAATGGAAAACTTGTCACGAGACACTGTCTTGATACAGAAATGAGAATGTCCAGTCTAGGACCTTAATGTATGAGTTTTCATTAAGCACTTCTTTGTCTGGTGAGGGCTAGCTGTGGGGGCCAGGGGAGCATTCCTTTGGGGGTAAGGGTATGATCAGCTTGTACTTTTCTTTCACCTCCTCCTAGACTCCCCAGCTGCTGCTCCTGAATCCACCAACATGGAAGAGACTAAAAATAAGTAAGAAAAGGTACATTTTCACTTAATAGACATTACCATGAGATGGCTTCATGCTTTCTGGGCTGGGCGGATGTTTACATTTGGCTCTTTTTCTTGCGGGCACTGCTGTGGGCTCTTTGCAAATCCCATTCTGGCTCCTCTATGACCCCTAGGAGGTGAATGATGCCTCTCCATCACTGGCAGCTGCTGATACCCATGGATATGCTGACACCAAGGTATGAATACATTCTCCAGGCTGTTATTGCTGGGCTCCCCTGGCCTGGAAGGCCATTCTCTAGGGCAAGATCCCTTTTCTAGTAGCCCCAGGCTCACATTCCTGCTGCAGGCTCCACATCTGATCCCCGGGATCCCATGTCTTTGATCTGAGGAAAGTTTAATTACTACCCAGCTATGGCTCTTTAGTCTGTAGCCAAAGAATGCTCTAGTTTTCTCAGGCAGGCTCTGAACCACATCAAAGTGTCTGAGCAATGCCCATGAAGGCCCTGTTACTGGGTTAGGGTGAAGGGAAAGTTTCTCTTATACCTTCCCTTAGATGGCTGGCTACTACTCACAGCAAGGCTTCTTTCAAATACATTCTCACAAATTTTTCTCAGATTTCAACTCTCTTGAGTCTTTTATGTCCTTGAACTGAATGAGGAACCCCAAGAGGTGTATAACTGATTCTCCAGCATTTCACTTGAAAATTTGCATTTCATATCAGTTAAATTAATTTGTGTTTGTATTTAGCTGGTCTGTCTCTCACATCTCCGTTGGTATCTGGTATCTCTCATATCTTGGGGCCTCAGTCAAAACTTCTAATTTAACATCTGGTTTCACATGCCTTCCTCTGCCATGCTGGTTTGAAATCTGAATCATCTTTGAGTCATCCTTCCTTCTTAACTTCCACATCCAGTTAGTTAGTAAGTTCTACTGATTTTATGTCTCAAACCGTCCTTTTCTCTCTCACTGCCAGCACTCTACTTCAGACTTTCATTATCCCTTGTACATTGCCTTAGTGGCAAGGTGGTAGCATGACTAGGTGAGTAAGTGTTTGTGCTCTGGATCCAGTTTGGTTGGGTTTGAATCCAGCTACACCACGTGTGTGTGTGTGTGTGTGTGAGAGAGAGAGAGAGAGAGAGATGGAGTTTCGCTCTTGTTGCCCAGGTGGGAGTGCAATGGCGCAATCTCAGCTCACCGCAACCTCTGCCTCCCAGGTTCAAGCGATTCTCCTCCCGCATAGCTGGGATTACAGGCATGTGCCACCATGCCTGGCTAATTTTGTATTTTTAGTAGAGATGGGGTTTCTCCATGGTGGTCAGGCTGGTCTCGAACTCCTGACCTCAGGTGATCTGCCCACCTTGGCCTCCCAAACTGTTGGGATTACAGGCGTGAGCCACCGCACATGGCCTACACCACTTATTAGCTTTGTAATCTTGGCTACAGTTATCGAATTTCTCTATGCTTCAGTTTTGCCTGCAAAATGAGGATAATAATTATTTCATAGGAATGTGTAAGAGTTGCATGTGGTAATAAAAGTAGAATCCCTTGAACATCACAAAATAATGTGGGAAATACGATCCCTATCATAATTATTTTTGAATTGTTTTCTCCATGTTTACTCTTATTTCTTCAATCCAACTCAGACACTACTATCTGTGGTGGAATGTTTGCAAAATCACCAGTGAAATTCCACTCCCTGTCCCTAAGCCTTTGTAGTTCTCTCCCACACTGACTCTGTTCTTGGCTATTTAATTTGCTATGACCAATGAGACAATGGCAAATGTGCCATAAGCAGAGGCTTGAGATGGGTTTCCACATAGGAATTTGCCTTCTTTTGCTGCTGGGACCCCTTCTGGTACCATGAGAAAAAACTTGGCTGGTCTATTGGAAGCACATAGTTCAGTGGACATTCACCACATCTGACTGCCAGCACTAACTGCCGTACGTGCCAGCTAAGCCTATCTAGACCAGTCAGCATCTGCAATCGACTGTAGCTATATAAGCCTAGGCAAGGGCAGTAGAAGAACTGCCCAACTGAGTGTTGTCCAAATTGCCAACTCACTGAATTTAGAGTTAATAAATTATTTTTGTTTTAAATCATTCTGTCTTTTGGAGCAGTTTGTTATATAGCAATGGCTAACTGATACACTACTGCATTAATTTTATTAAAGAACAGTTCTAATCACATTGTCCTCCTGCTCAGGTGACCATCCTCATTTGCATGGAATAGTCTTGGTTTACATCTGCTGTCCTAGATGGCAATTGAGAATGCCATCTTTGACTCTCAAAATTGCTGGTTTGGAGGGCAAAATCAATGGTCACCCTGCTTCTGCTCAAAATCATTATTATTTCCTGTTGTTTAAAATAAACTCTTTGGCTTAGTGTTCAAGAACTTCCATGAGTTGGTTTAAACATACCTTTCAGAGTCTTCCTCTGCCCCATTCCAAGCTTCAAACAAACTGGGCTGTGGCTGAATCTCCAAAATAGAACCTTCACTTTCCGCTCCTGCATCTAGTCTCTTCCGAATGTTTCTTCCTATGTTTGTTGTTGTTTTCACCCATCTTAAACTCCTACTCCATCTTCGAAGCTCCTGGCCAAACACTGTTTCCATTACATCGGTCCATTTCCCTCAACTGGATGTGGGGCAGCTGATGGAACCTCCATCCCTAGTTCCCTCTCCCAAGCCATCTACAGTGGCAGTGACAATGAACCTTGTCTTATAATACCTTAAGCAGTATATCCTATCCTTAGGTAGTTTCAGTCACCTTCAGTAGAACAACAGCAGCCATAGACAATGTGTAATTTGCCAGATTCTTGAGGACAGGGATTGTATCTTGCCCATTTTGTAATTTCCTATAGTGCCTGGTGTAGTGCCGTGAGTCTAGGAGGTGATCCACAAGTGTTTATCGAGTTGTTTGAAGGCTTAAAGATTGAGGCAAATGCAAATTGCCATGTTCTTTATACACAGTCATTGACTGGGTTCCTTGGAAACAGACACTGAAGTGGGTAGTTTATTGCAGAATGATTGCTTTTGGGAGATACATCTGAAAGGAAGTGAGGACAACAGGATTGGGCAGAGGGAGAAGCTCACGTGAACATGTTTGTAACTAGGGCTTCAGTCAGTCCTTTGGGAGCTCTGAAGCAGGGTTGGCCCTTCAGAGTTGTTTGCCATTGAGGCAAGGGGGTTTCCAAAGCCCACTTATTTGACAGTTCAATCATAGGGACTCCTTTTAGAGCTCTTAATTCTTCTTCCACAATATCAGACCAACAGTGACCACTGCCTATTAAGGTCAGCATGCCCATGTTAAGGATCTCTTTCCCCTACCACCTTTTTCTGCTTCCAATCTACTGTGTGAAAAATATAATTTCTTGTTTTCTTAAAATTTAGTCTAAAATTTTAATTTAAACTTTTTATGTAAAGGCCAAATAGTAAATCTTTAAGGCTCTCCAGGCCATATAGTTTCTCTCTTGACTACCCAACTTTGCTGTTGTAGTGGAACAGCAATCATAGACAATATGGAAATAAATGAGCCACTGTCTTTCAATAAAACCTTATTTACAAAAACAGGTTGCAGGCTGGGTTTGTCTACAGGCCCTTGTTTGCTGATCCCTGGTCTAAATGAAGACTAAATTCATTCAAAGTGGAAATTTAAAGTGTTTTCTTATAAAGGGCTGTGGGTTAAATACATGGAGTTTTGGATTAAATTTCTGATTTTGCAGAGGGATTGAGGGTGTATCTTCTGTGGTTCTGTCTTTGTTTTGAATAGTGAAGCTTCCTGATTAAGTCACTTACCTCTAAGGAAGGAACATAATTCTCTAATGTGTTTGATATTTCATGTTTCTGCTTTTGTTTGATAAGAATGTTTCATAAAATAGTTTTTTCCCCAAACAACATTTATTTTAAATTATCTACAGAGTAGCATTAGAGTATATTTGCAACCTGAATATGAGAAAAAACAGTTGTAATAATTTGTATTCAAGGTTGGCTCTCAACTTTTCTATTTTTTAATCCTTTTATGACAACTCCAATTTCTTTATTTGTAAAAATAAACTTCATAGTTGGAATAATTCTTAGGGAAATACAATCAATTGATTAAATAATTCCATGTCTTAAATCAGGTTACTAAAAAATAAAAGTTGTACCTGCTGTAATGGGAACAAATGGTCGTTTCCCAGTGGGCTTCAGTGATGTCTTGGAAGGAAGAGTGTGGAGTGTAAGCAAGCACATGATCACAATTGACTGTAGGTAAAGAGAATCCTCATAGAAAAGTAAATTCATGATTCTTTCCATTATGTGGAAAATAATACTAGTTTAAAAAAACAGTAGCTTATATATACTGTGTGTGTGGCCACCCTGAAAGGCCACATAAGCAGAATTTTGATATCCTTGGCATTACTTTCCAAAGTGACTTTGCATTTCACAGCTCTGAAACATTCTGAGACTTCACTTCTGCATGGCTTTGAAAAATAATCTCCAGGTCTTTTTTGAGCTGTGCATCTTATCAAGTGATTGTGCTATCCCCAACCATCTCCCTTCTTCTGTTACGTTGTGAAATTTAACATGGGTTAAAACATTTGTTAAGAAGACTCTGGTGTGTCACTGGACCAAGATGTTGTGGTTTACCTCTTGATATGCTACAGGAAGTAATCCATTGGGTTGTATATCTCAAAAGAGGTTACCTAGAGCAGCGATTCTGAAGCTTTTGGGCCTCAAGAACTCTTTGTAATCTTAAAAAGTGTTGAGAATTCCAAATTTTTGTTTATGTGAGTTGTAGCTATTAATATATACCGTACTTCAAATCAACATTGAGAAAAATAGAAAATATTTCTGCATTAATGAAAAAATAACATTAATAAACCCATTATATATTGGCATAATTTTTTTTGAAAAAAAATTGTAGCATGAAGGGCTGTTGAATTTTGTCGAAGGCCTTTTCTGCATCTTTTTCAAAACAAACAGAATGTAGTGAGGAAGAAGGCATTGTTTTACTTTCTTGCAAATCTGTTCAATGGTTTAATAGGACACTGCTGGATTCTCACAGCTGCTTCTTGCATTCAGTTTGTTGTGATATTGCATGTTATATATTCTGGAAAACTCCACTCATATTCATGAGAGAATGAAGGTAAAAAAGGTAAGTAATGTTTTAATATTATTATGAAAATAGTTGTGACTTTATGAACCCTCTAAAAGAGTTTCAGGGAGCCTCAGGGGCCCCTGGGCTCTACTTTAAGAACCACTGGTCTGGAGGGATAGTACCAGATCCAGTGGAGCATGTCCTTTGTTACAGGGCTGCCTTCCAGGTCCTCACAAGAAGCCACGTATAATTATTTTATATACAACCTCAGCATCCCTGGTTATTTTTTTTTTCTGAGTCCCTAGTAGATTAGAAGCCAGAGGATTTGAAGTCTGACATCCCAAGTTGAGAAGTGGTCAGTGACAGTAAGGGAGAAGACACAAATACTACAGAAACAGGTACAAATCCCAAAGGCATAACATACTCCAAATAAGAAGGCAACAACAACAAAAAAATTATGTCATTTTAGAAAGACTGTGGAGAACCAAGATTTCTTCCTGAATAAGCCCACATACCCCCAGCAGGTTTTCTGGCATTATGCTCTCTGGATCTGGGGCTCCCTCTCCTCCTAGTAGAAAGTGCTGGATGTGAGCACAGCTTCCCACAAGGCCTCTAGAGCTGGGCATCTGGTGATCCTGGCATTTCTTTGCAAAGGTGGCACCTAAACTCAGACAGTGTGTCCTGATTATGAGACAGTTCTATTCTTCCTCTAAAAAAGGGAAAGTAGTATAGGTCTGAAGCTACCTCCTGTAGCACAGATGCAAGTTGTGTCCAGCTGTGCTTGGCCCACTGGGGCCTCGCCATGGGCTGTTGAGTGAACAAGAAATGTGTGCATTTCTTGCCTGTTGCCTGTGAGTTTCAGCCTGCACCTAGTGATACCCTGGTGTTTACTAGAACCCTCTGCTGCAAGGAAATTCATCCAAATGGATTAAAACTTGAGAGAGAGAGAGAGAGAGTGTGTGTGTGTGTGTGTGTGTGTGTGTGTATGTGTGGGTGAGATCTAAAGCAGCATCCCATGGAATTTTTAACTTATGTGGGATCCTTCGTTCTTCAAGGATTCTGGATAAATGAAGCATAAAAACATATTCTCTTGCTTCAGAGTAGAAAGTCTTAAAAGCTAATTACTTTAAAGCCATTTAAACACATTGAAAGAATTTGAAGAGTTCTTTCTCCAATACCCTCCAAGTAAATTAGAAGTTAGAAAATGAGGTGAAGGCAATAAAAGGTTCTAACACTTATATTTAGTGGTTAAGAAAATTTCCTTTAGTGCTTTTGAAACATTTTCAAAGTAGAAGTGCTTTTGGCTTCTACATAGCTTTGTAAAGTACTGTGTCCCAGCGTGAAGTGGCTGTGTTTAGTAACACTGCTGAGCCCCTGCGTGAAAAATTTGCCCCAACCACGTTCGCCTTGGTCAGTCAGACTGAGTTGAATGGATTTCCAACAGCTCTCTCCCTCCAGGCTGTCTTGAGTGTGGGCTGTAACTTTTGATAAATGACTCTAATCTCAGTGCTACAGTAGCTTAAAAATAGTGTCTAATATTCCAATTCAGTAGAAAAATTAATATTTCCCTTAAAAAGTTCTCTTAGATTTTCTCTCAATTAAAAAGAAATGAGAAGAGTTTTGAAGGATTGGACAATATTCAACTGTGTTTGTGACAGAATTTCCTCAGCTGTTGATATATGGTGGTAGTTTTCCCTTGTAATGTCTATCATTGAACCACACACTGGAAGTTTAAATGAAACTTTTTTTGTTTTTGTGGCTCTATAAACAATAAAAAGCAATATAGTGCTGCTCAGTTTAAAGAGAGCAGAGTAAAATGTCCCAGCTCCATCTTCTCTCTCCAATCACATCAAAGAAACAGACAGAATAAGAAATGGACATAAAAACTCAATTTTGTTAGAAACTAGGAGAAGCAAGTTGATTTGTCCTACAGGTAAACAAGTTAAAGTTCATTACAGGAGATCCAGAAATTGATAATAAAAATTTGATTAAGAGTTTCAATGGGGAGAAACTTATCAAAGAAATAATTCAAGACAATTTCTCAGAACTGAAGGACTTATGTCTCCATATAAATTTAAAAATATTCTTTCCTGAGGCACATCATTATAAAGTTTCAGATATAGAGAGAAGATTCTAGAAGCTTTGAGATAGTAAAAAATAGGTCACACATAAAGAGTTTGGAATAAGATTTCTGATATTTCAACCAACACAAGGGAAACTAGAAGACAATGAGGAGGGAATTTTCCCTCTAAATTCTGAGGGAAGTAATATTCTAATGAGAATTCTATGCACAGAAGAACCACTCAATCAAGTGTGAGAGGTGAATAATGTCATCTTCAGACATGCAGCATCCCAAGTATTTTATTTCAAATTTCAAATGTATACTTTCTTAAGAAGGCACATCAAAACAAAGGAGCAAAGCAAGACATGGGAGCCAGGAAAGGTGGGGTTCAACACAGCATATTAATAAAGGAACTCCTAGTTTTACAAATAATGAGGTCCCAAGATGATAGCTGTGCAGTAGTGTTAGAGAGGAGTCAGTCCACTTTGGAGCAGGAGGATATGGAAGACTTTAGGAGGGATGTTTCTAGAGAAAATAAAATGGAACTTATAGTTAACCATATATATTTCTGACCATGTGGAAAACAGTATTGATAGAGGCTTTATAAATTCATTGGAGAGAGTGAATTAACCATATATTGGCTGTAACTATATTGTATGGAGGGAAGGAAAGAAGTGAGGATATATAAGAGAGATTTGCAAGGCAGGAAAGTTGTGAGAGAACTGAGATATTATTAACCATAATAGGAAGTTAATAGATAATGTCTAAAATGGATGAATCCAGAGATATCAGCATAAGCATATCATTTGAAATATGCTGAAATGAAGTGACATATGCTCAACGATGCTGGAGGTAAACACCAGAAGAAAGAGCTGGAAGTGTTTATTGTATTTCTTGGAGATGCAGCATTAAAGGATGGTTAGAGTGGGACAGAGATCTCTGGCTATTTTATTTATTTATTTATTTGTTTATTTTAAGACGGCGTCTAGCTCTGTCGCCCAGGCTGGAGTGCAGTGGCACAATCTCAGCTCACCGTAACCTCTGCCTCAAAGGTTCAAGCAATTCTCATGCCTCAGCCTCCCGAGTAGCTAGGATTACAGTCATATGCCACTAAGCCCAGCCAATTTGTTTTGTATATTTAGTAGAGCTGGGGTTTTCACCATGTTGGCCAGGCTGGTCTCAAACTCCTGACCTCAGGTGATCTACCTACCTCAGCCTCCCAAAGTGCTAGGATTACAGGTGTGAGCCACTGCGCTGGCCTATTTTTATAATTTTAAAGCCCATACCTAATAACTCTGATCTCTGGGTCATCTATTGTTCTGTTTCTATTGTCTGCTTTTTTCTCTTGGACCTGCCTCTTGGCATACAAGGACTTTTTTTTATTAAATGCAAGACGTCGTGTTGAAAAATAATAGCTGCTTGGGTGATATTATCTTAGTCAAAAGAAGATTTCTTTAGTTTCTGTCAGGCAGTTAAAGTAGGAGCACATTGCTTTAATTCAGTCACTGAGCTGCTTTGAAATTGGATTTTAGTTTTTGGAAGGCCTGGTCTTTTTAGATTCGACCTTCCTCTTAGGATGTAATCCTTCAGAGGTCCTAATTAAATCTGGGGATGTTTATCAGAGCCCCTTGACCTTAATGGTTGTGAACGCTGATTTATATTGCCTCAGTTTGTGAGACTGCTGATAGCTTGTTTTCCACTTCCTTACAGGTTTCTCCTAGGAGAATTTCCTTAATAAATAACTTGCACCTGAATTCTTGGCTTAGCTTCTGTTTCTGGAAAAACCTGACCTAGGATAACATTGATCAATAAAGCAAAATTAGATGGGCAGACAAAAGTAAAACTTAGGGATAAACAAATTCCTCTCTCAATGATACTCAGGCCAGAACAGCCTACAAATTTCTGTGTTCCATCTTGAGGACTATAAAAAAAACTAACCTTATTTTATTTTATTTTATTTTATTTTTAGGATTTATTTTATAGTTGCTCATTTATTTCTGCCTAAGCAGAAGTTGAAAGGAATAGAGGAAGAAATGCAGACTTAGATACACTGTCAGATACTTCGGTTTCTTTTTGGCTCAGCCTAACTGTGGTATGAAAACGCCACAGCTAGAGCCTGCCATCTAGGTGTTTTTCTAAAGAGATTGACTCCAAAACATTTGAACTTCTTACTCCCAATTTCTCAACCTGCTGTGCACATCTGGAATTTGTTTTCACCTCCGAGTGATTTTTTCTTCCTCATTGGGACCCACGCTCATCTTCTAGTGGGCTTCCTGCAGGGTGTGGGACTGGCTGAGCATGACTTTGAAGCAATACTGGGATCTTGTAAGTTCTGGAATATTTT
Organism: Chlorocebus sabaeus; assembly: GCF_047675955.1. Classification (NCBI taxonomy): domain Eukaryota; kingdom Metazoa; phylum Chordata; class Mammalia; order Primates; family Cercopithecidae; genus Chlorocebus; species Chlorocebus sabaeus. The sequence goes on from NC_132918.1 coordinate 69,461,036, forward strand.
CTGTGTTATCTTTAGAGACAAAAGAACTTTAGTGGCAGTTTTCCCTTGACTTCCATTTTGATCTCAGGAAAAGCAAAATAGTTTTCCTGAAGATCCTCAAATCTACATTCAATAGAAGGGAATTCACATAGAATATAAATAAGAGATTTAAAATAGATTTTTTTACAGAAAAATATAAACTGGTTTATTGTACCAAATCTTAAATTTAGATGGTGTATTAGTCTTCTCAGGCTGCCTTAACAAAGTGCCATAGCTGGGTGCCTTAAACAACAGAAATTTATTTTCTCCCACTTATGGAGGCTGGAAGTCCAAGATCAGGGTGCCAACATGGTTGTGCTCTAATGAGGGCTTTTTTCCTGGCTTCCAGAAAGTTGTCTTCTTTCTGTGTCCTCACATGATGGAGAGAGAACACAGAGAAACAGGAGTGGAGACCGTGCATTTGGCCCCCCCGCCCCGCTTTTTTTTTTGAGATGGAGTTTCTGTTACCCAGGCTTGAGTGCAGTGGTGTGATCTTGGCTCAGTGTAACCTCCATTTCCCAGGTGCAAGTGATTCTCCTGCCTCAGCCTCCTGGGTAGCTGGGATTACAAGCATCCACCATCATACCTAGCTAATTTTTGAATTTTTAGCAGAGATAGGGTTTCACCATGTGAAGCCAGGCTGGTCTCGAACTCCTGACCTCAAGTGATCTGCCTGGCTTGGCCTCCCAAAATGCTGGGATTACAGGTGTGAGCCACCACGCTCGGCCTTGGCACACTTCTTCATGTAACGTTCTCATACCTTCAGGGTCTGCTTGAGCTTGGTCACACATACATTACTTCCATTTGATGATGGAGTACTGCTGTGCACACCCAACTTTATGGTGTGGTGAGTCAGATAACACCCATTTTCTGATGGGCAGCTCAATTTGCATGGTAATTTGGTGGCCCATGGATAAATGTTCAGTCTCTACTGGGGCCCAGTAGCAGGCCAAGAGCCATTTCTCAAAAGGAGAGTAGTTAACCACAGAGTGTGGCGGGGCTTTGTTTCAAAATCCAAAGGACCGGTGCTGAAATTCACCTACAGGTGCCTGCCAAAGGCTCCAAATAGCACCCACATCTCCACTGACAGTTCCAGCATCATCGTACTGGGTCATATGGCCCAAGTGGTACAGCAGCTTGTACAGTAGACTGGATCTGTTGCAGAGCCTTCTCTTGTTCTGGGCTCCACTCAAAATAAGTAGCTTTTGGGGCCACTTGGTAAACGGGTTAGAGTAACACACCCACTGTGAAATACCTTGCCTCCAAAATCAAAAGAGACCTACTAGGCATTTTATTTTACTTTATGGTTATAGGAGGAGTCAGAGGCAGCAATTTGTCCTTCACCTTAGGAGGAATTTATCATCATGCCCCACAACACTGGACCCAGAACAATTTCACAAAGGTTTTTGAGTTTTTGTCGGATTTATTTCTCATCCTCTCACATGCAAATGTCTTACCAATGGGTCTAGAGTAGTTGCTACTTCTTGCTCACTAGGTCAAATTAGCATAATGTCATCAATGTAATGGGGCCAGTGTCATATCTTGTGGAAGGGAAAGGTGATCAAAATCTCTGCAAACCAAATTGTGACATAGGGCTGGAGAACTGATATACCTCTGAGATAGGACAGTGAAAGTGTATTGCCAGCCTTGCCACCTGAAACAAACTGGTACGGCAGCTGTCATTAAAGTCGCCACCTGGTTAAGCCTACAATAATCCACGTCATTCTCCAAGATCTGTGTCTTATGCACAGGTCACATGGGAGAGTTGAATGGGTATGTAATGGGAATCACCATGACCTCATCTTTCAAGTCCTTGATGATGGCACTAATTTCTGCAATACTAGTCTGTATTGCTTCTGATTCACTAGTTTTGTAGGTACAGGGAGTTCTAGTGGCTTCCCTTTGGCCTTTCCCACCATAAAAGCCCTCATCCACTGGTCAGGGAACCAATGAGGTGTTACTGCTAGCTGCTGAGTAAGTCTGTTCCAATGATGCATTCCAGAACTGGGGAAATAACAAGATGGGTTCAGGGATCCACTGGACCCACTGTGAGACAGACTTGAGCCAAAACTTGATTTATCATCTGACCTCCATAAACTCCTACTCTGACAGGTGGACCACAGTGATGTTTTGGATTCCTTAGAACTAGAGTCAGTTCAGAGCCGCTGTCCAGTAGTCCCTAAAAGGTCCGATATATTTCCTTTCCTCCAGCACAATGTTGTCCTGGCAGAAGGCTGTATGTTCCTTTGGGGGAAGGCCGATTGAAGACCAACAGTTTAAATTTTTGGCTGTACACTGGGATCCTTGCTCAAGGAGACCTGGCCTACTCATCATTCATGGTACTCTGGGTTTGTAAACTAGCTTAAGTTTGTAAACTGTAAATTGAGTAACTGTGACTCTCTATGATTATGATTCAGATTAGACTTTTGTTCACTTGACCTGGTACTTTTCAGCTTATATCGATCAAATAAGCATTAATAGGCTTCCTATTTTACTTCTAGGGACACTGCAATCAACTGGTCAATGCTATAGGTCTGTGTGAGTTAGACTATTCTGATTGCTGCTCTGACTCTGATGTCCATTATGGTATCCATACCCATCTTGCCTTTGGCAGTTGAGTCCTGCCATCTGGCCCCTGCCACCCTAGGACCCAACTACTCCCATTGCATTTAGGTTTTCCAATCCAGTGACTGTAGTTCTTGCATTAGGGTCTGGCCTACGGGAAGAGGAATCACAGGGCTCTTCAAGGATGCTGAAGTTCCTCTTACACATTTATTTTTCATAGTCATGGTGGACGAGTAGGTCTTAAATGACAAATCCAGTCCAATATTTCAGTCTCCCTCAGCCTTTGAATCACTTCCTCTGTAGTAAACCAAGGCAGGTCCAGCATTTCCAACTTGCGCACTGTGGTCTTAGGTCCATGTTTTAGCCAGTCAACCAAACTATTAGACTCCTTAGTCTCTGAGCTGCAACATTAAATGCAGAATCTCTGCATAGTGAGACCATATCAAAAAATTTGGCTTGATCCACCTTTATGTTCCTTCTATCATCATTTCACATTCTTAATATCTGTTTCCACACATATTCCTTAGATTTCTGTGTACACTAGAAAACTCTAGTTATTCTTTTGGAGTGTAGCACACTTCCTTATGGGTTACCTTTTGTACTTTACCGTTAGGGACCTACTAGGACGTGAGTCTAATTATAGGTTTAGAAGCAAAGAGAGTTGATGATGTTAGGTTCTGAGGAGACTCAGCATTGTCTTCCATGGCAACTGCCTCATGGGAGAGCACTGGAGTTTTTTAGGCAATTCAGGGTTAATCTCCTTAGATAAGGGTACAGAGGCTTATACCACAAGGGATGGGGAGATGACTCCCTTTCTGGAGTAGGGAGAAATCTTCCACTGGCAAAGAAGACTCATCAGAATTTAGGGGCTCAATGACCCCAGATTCATCAAGGTCTTCCTGTATGTTCCCATTACAATTTTTCAGAAGCCCATTTCTTCCCAACCAATGCCTTCACCTTTACAGTAGACACCCTGCAAGGCTGGGAGTTCAACTTGTGTTGTAATTCAGCCAGTCATAGGATGAGGTTCTGCCTTTTAATTTTCAGCAGTCTCAGCTCTGCAGCTATAGGAGATAAGGATATCTTTTAGGGCAAACGTAGAAGTTTTCCAGTCATTTATACAATGCTTGGGCTGGCAACTCAAACCCCTGAGCTCATCCTTATCTTTCTCCACCTTGTCCAGCAATAGTAGAAACAACCAGCCAATCTCATTACATTTGTTAGCTTGCCCAAAAATGTTTCAAAGTACATACACGGTTACCAAGCTCTTTGATTCTTATAAGTAGTTGACTAGGAGTATTCAATGGTGATATTTTGTGTATTGCCAAATCACACTGTGGACTTTCAATGCTCTCTTTACTACTGGAAATAGAATCACTAGTGTCTTTAATCAGATTAGAGATCTGATTCCAAATACCTCAAAACCAATTCAGAAAACTCATTCTTAAAATTATGTTCCTCTAGGACCACTCTTGGTAGCAAAATCTGTATTAGTCAGGGTTCTCCAGAGAAACAGAACCAATAGGATATATGTGTGTATGTGTTTGTTGATTATGAGGAATTGGCTCATATGATTATGGAGGTACAGTGCAGTTGAACAACTTGAAACTCAGTAGAATCTGTGGTGTAGTTCTAGTTCCTGAGAACCAGGAGGGCTGATAACGTAAGTTCCAGTCTAAAAGCTAGCAGGCTTGAGACCCAAGAAAGGCCAAGGTTTCAGGTCAAGTCTAAAGACAGGAAAAGTCTGATGTCTTATCTTACAGCAATCAGGCAGCAAGAGTTCCCTCTTCCCTAGTGTTTTTGTTCTACTCAGGCCTACAATTGACTGGATGAGGCCTACCCACATTAGCGGGGGCAATCCCCTTTACTCGATCTACTGATTCAGATGTTATTCTCATTGAGAAACACTCTCACAGATAAATCCAGAATAGTGCTTGACTATATGCCTGGGCACCCTGTGGCCCAGTCTAGTTGACATATAAAATTAACCAGTATCAGTGGGCTTTTACAGAATCAATGCTTTACAGTTTATATTGACTGTTTATTCATAGCTCTGAGACAACTTATTTTTGTAACAATTTTCTAGGTGAGGAAACTAGGTCCAGAGGGATACCCAAGCGACTTGTCTGCAAATGAGCCAAGTCCAGAGCCTAAGGATTACGGACATTAAATTCAGCCTGTTCTACTACTTTATAATATAGATGTAGAGGTGGTATTTTGGATATAGTGGCTTAGAAACTGGGCTTTGAAATTATTCTGCATGGATTTGAATGTCACCTCATCTACTTATTAATCGTGGGGCCTTGGGAAAGTTACTTAGATTTTTTTAAACCTTTGTTTCCAAACCTTTACATTGGAATTTATCTAAAATTCGTATGGAAGATAAAGAGTAAAGATGAGGCAAGACTACCTCAAAGATGTCAGCAATAGGGAGGGATTTAATTCTGCCTGATATTAAGACTACTTATGAAATTATCACATTAAAATGATACAGTGTCAGCCTAGAGACAGACCAATAAAAGCAGACTAAGAAAGCAGAACGCAGAGCCTAGAAACAGCCCTAGAACATGTGGGAATGTGCAGTAAGTCAAAGGTAGCATTAAAATCAGTGGAGAACACATATATGGATTAATCAATAAAGGGGGCTCAGATAATTGATCATATTGAATAAGATAAAATTAGATAACTACCATATGTAAAGATACATTCAGATGTACTAAAACCTGAACGTAGAAAGGAAATTATTTTCCTGGAAAGGAAAATATAGAAAAATATGATAATTGGGTAGGACAAGATTTCTTATACAAAGCGAAAAAAGGACACACACATACATACACAGAAAAAGGAAGGATTAATGTATCCATGGACATTAAAAATAAAGCAAAAACCAAACAAAACTTCTGTTCAACAAATGATACTGTGAGCAAAGACAAACTCACGCTAAGATATTTGTAATGCATATAATCAACAGAAAAATGCAATCTATTAGTAGAATATATATAAAAGTCACAAATTAGTAAGAAAAAGGCAAACAACTCAATAGAAAGTAGGTAAATGTTATAAACTGGCAATTTAGGGATGAGAAACCTGAATAGTCAAAGCACATATGAAATATATTCAAACACATTTGTAATTGGGCTTATGAAAATTGAAACATTCATAAGAAACTATTTCACAACCATCAGATTGCCCCCAAATTAAGAAATTAGATAACACCAAGTGTTGGCAAGAATGTGGAGAAAACAGTCACTTGTATACTTTGCTGATGGCAGTGTAAACAGGTATAACTCATTTGGAGAAAGAAAATAGAAATATATAACAAAGCTGAAGATGAACATACTCTATTTCCATACTCTACACCAGGGGTCAGCAAACTATGGCCTTCAGACCAAATCTGGCCCATGACCTGTTTTTGTAAATCTGCTCTTATAAAAACCCAGCTGTGTGCATGCTTTTTCATTTACACAATATTGATGACTATTTTCCTGCTACATGACAGAGTAATGGCAACAGAGACCATATGGCCCACAAAGCCTGAACTATTTGCTACCTGGCTCTTTATAGAAAAAGGTTTCTGATTCCTGCCCTTGATTTTAGAGAAACTCTCATATGCATACACACTGAAAAATGCACAAGGATATTCTTTGCTACTGTTTTTGATTAAAAAAAAAAGAGGATATATCCTTTTTTAACCAATAGAAGAAGTAATAAATGAAATGTGTTATTTTTCTATGCAGTAGAGTACTATATAGTAATTAAAATAACTAGACATATATGAAATGACTAGTATAGATATCAACATGGATACATTTCAACATATTGGTAAGTGGAAAAAATATACCCAGTATTACAACTACCTTGTTCTTCTCCTCCTTGGTCTCATGAAATAATTGTTTTACACAATGGTTGTCAGTGGATTGGAATAATTATTTATATGTAGATGGGGAATGATCACTATCATGAATGTCACTATAAATGGAACAACAACATATTGGGTAACTCCTGATGTAATGCATTTATAAAATATACTTTGTCTATGAAATGTTTTTGAAAAAAAATGAAACTAAATCTAACCAAGCTTCTAGAGTTAATTACACTACAGAGGAGCAAAGGGACACATTTGGGATGTGGGGCATTATGCAGGAATATTATGGGGATTTTGTAAATCACAGGGAAATGCTAAAGGGAAAAAAGTGTTTGTGCATGTGTGTGTGTGTGCTTGTGTGTGTGTACATGTGTGCTCCTTTAGGTTAAAAGAGACTCAGACCTAAACAAATGTAGTGCATTACAATGTTTATACCTTGATTCAAACAATTCAACTGTGAAAGAAATTTTTAAGACAATTAGGGAAATTGGTTTGTAGTATGGGTTGATATCAAAGAGTCATTGATAATTTTCTTAGGTGTGATTGTGATTGTATTTATGTTCAGATTTTCAGAGAAATGCATACTGCATACAATATGTAGCGGTGAAATTATACAACATAATTTTTTTGAAGAAGAGATTTTATTTATTTATTAATTATTTTTCTTCCAACTTTTATTTTAGATGCAGGGGATATATGTGCAGGTTTGACAAGGATAAATTGTATGTCACTAGGGTTTGGTGTACAAATGATTTTATTACCCAGGTAAGTGAGCGTAGTACCCAATAGATAGTTTTCTATCCTCCCCCTCCTCCTACCCTCTACCCTCAAGTAAGCCCTGGGGTCTATTGTTCCCCTTTTTATGTCCCTGTGTGCTCAGTGTTTAGCTCCAACTTGTAAGTGAGAACATGCAGTATTTGGTTTTTTGTTCCTGCATTAATTTTCTTAGGATAATGGCCTCCAGCTGCATCTGTTTTGCTGCAAGGGACATGATTTTATTCTTTTTTATTGCTGTGTAGTATTCCATGGTGTATATGTACCACATTTTCTTTATCCAGTCCGCCATTGACAGGCATGTAGGTTGATTCTATGTCTTTGCTATTGTGAAAAGTGCTGTGATGAACAGACAAGTGCATGTATCTTTATGATAGAATGATTTATATTCCTTTGGGCATATACCCAATAATGAGATTGCTGGGTCAAATGTATGTAATTTATTTTAAAATACTTCAGTCAAAACAAAAAACAAAAAACAAAAAAACAAAAAAAAAAAAACCAACCCATGAAAAAACAAGAGCTGGTTAAGCAAATGTGGCAAAGTTTTGGTAATTATTGAATTTGGGTGATGAATTTACAGAAGTTTGCTGTGTTACTCTCTCTACTTTTTTAATACTTGAAAATTTTCATAATAAAAAAGGATCTTTTCAGATTTTGACCATTTTCTCACTCCTTACACTATTACTATCCTGGTTGAAGCCATCACCTTTTTTTTTTTTTTTTTTTTTTTGAGGATTTAAGTTTTATTCAGGTTTTACTTTATATTATATTTTAGTGTTGTTTGAGTTATTTACTCAAAAATGTCTGACACTATTTTTTCTTTTCTTATTTATATTTGCATATATTTTCATGAATTTTTATGTTAACTTCAAAGCAACCATTTTCAAGACTTAATTCTTTTTAAGAATAGTTTTAGGTTCACAGCATAATTGAGAATAACGTACCGAGGTTTTCCATATATCTCCTTCCCCCACCACTGCACAGTCTCCCCAACTATCAACATCCCCCACTAGAGCGGGTACATTTGTTACAATTGATAAACATGTATTAATACATCAGTATCACCAAAAGTCCATAGTTTATATTAGGATTCACTCTTGCTGTTGCACATTTTACGGGTTTTGACAAATGTATAAGGACATGTATCCACCATTATAATATCATACAGAGTATTTTTACTGCCCAAAAAAATCCTTTGTGCTTAACCAATCTCTGCGACCACTGGTCTTCTCACTGGCTCCATAGTTTTGCCTTTTCCAGGATATCATAAACTTGGAATCACATAGTATGGAGTCTTTTCAGATTGGCTTTCTTCACTTATTAATATATATGTAAGATTTTTAAAATTATACTTTATATTCTAGGGTACATGTGCACAACCTGCAGGTTTGTTACATATGTATACATGTGCCATGTTGGTGTGCTGCACCCATTAACTCGTCATTTACATTAGGTATATCTCCTAATGCTATCCCTCCCTGCTCCCCCCACCCCACGACAGTCCCCGGTGTATGATGTTCCCCTTCCTGTGTCCAAGTGTTCTCATTGTTCAATTCTCACTTATGAGTGAGAACATGCGGTGTTTGGTTTTCTGTGCTTGCGACAGTTTGCTCAGAATCAAGCCATCACCATCTTTCTACTGCAGTCATCTTCTAACATGTTTCCCTACTTCCACCCTTACCTTCATATAGGCTAATCCCAACATAGCAACCAGAGTGATTATTTTAAAATGTAAGTCAGACCATGGCACTCTGTGCAAAACCCTCTTTCAGTCTTTTTGATGTAGGCATTAAGGCTATGGACTTTCCTCTTAGCACTGCCTGTGCTGTATCCCAGAGGTTTTGATAGGTTGTGTCATTATTGTCATTCAGTTTGAAGAATTTTTTTTTTTTTTTTTTTTTTTTTTTTGGAGACGGAGTCTTGTTCTGTTGCCCAGGCTGGAGTGCAGTGGTGCAATCTCGGCTCACTGCAGGCTCCACCTCCCAGGTTCATGCCATTCTCCTGCCTCAGCCTCCCAAGTAGCTGGGACTACAGGCGCCCGCCACCGTGCCTGGCTGATTTTTTTGTATTTTTAGTAGAGATGGGGTTTCACCATGTTAGCCAGGATGGTCTCAATCTCCTGACCTCATGATCCATGCACCTCTGCCTCCCAAAGTGCTAGGATTACAGGCGTGAGCCATCGTGCCCAGCCCAGTTTGAAGAATTTTTAAATTTCCATCTTCATTTTGTTTTTGACCCAATGCTCATTCAGGAGCAGGTTATTTAATTTCCATGTAATTGCATCGTTTTGAAGGTTCCTTTTGGAGTTGATTTCCAGTTTTATTCCACTGTGGTCTGAGAAAGTGCTTGATATTATTTCAATTTTCTTAAATTTACTGAGGCTCATTTTATGGCCTATCATATGGTCTATTTTGGAGAAAGTTCCATACACTGTTGAATAGAATGTGTATTCTGTGGTTGTTGGATAAAATGTTCTGTATCTATCTGGTAAGTCCATTTGTTCCATGGTGTAGTTTAAATCCATTGTTTCTTTGTTGACTTTCTGTCTTGATGACCTGTCTAGTGCTGTCAGTGGAGTATTGAAGTCCCCCACTATTATTGTGTTGCTGTCTATCTCATTTCTTACGTCTATTAGTAATTGTTTTATAAATTTGGGAACTCCAGTGTTAGGTGCATATATGTTTAGGACTGTGATATTTTGCTGTTGGACAGAGCCTTTTACTATTATATAATGTCCCTCTTTGTCTCTTTTAACTGCTGTTGCTTTAAAATTTGTTTTTTTCTGATATACGAATAGCTACCCCTGCTCGCTTTTGGTGTCCGTTTGCATGAAATGACTTTTTCCACCCCTTTTAAGTTTATATGAGTCCTTATGTGTTAGACGAGTTTCCTGACAGCAGATAGTTGGTTGGTGAGTTCTTATCCATTCTGCAGTTCTGTGTCTTTTAAGTGGAGCATTTAGACCATTTACATTCAATGTTAGTATTGAGATGTGAGGTATCATTGCATTCATCATGCTATTTGTTGCCTGGGTACTTTGGTTCTTTTGTTTTTTGTTTCTGCTTTTTAACTGGAATTTTGGTTTTATAGGTCCTGTGTGATTTATGCTTTAAAGAGGTTCTGTTGTGATTGTTTCCAGGACTTGTTTCCAGATTTAGAGCTCCTTTTAGCAGTTCTTGTAGCGGTGGCTTGGTAGTGGTGAATTCTCTCAGCATTTGTTTGTCTGAAAAAGACTGTATGTTTTTTTCATATATGATGCTTAGCTTCACTGGATACACAATTCTTGGCCAATAATTGTTTTGTTTGAGGAGTTTGGAGATAGGGCCCCAATCCCTTATAGCTTGTAGGTTTTCTGCTGAGAAATCTGCAGGAAACTGCTCCTGCAAACAGACCCTCACTTTCTCCAGGAGAGGTGTGTGTTTGGAAGAGGAGGATCCCTTTCCCACTTCTGCAGTTGGGGCACTCACAGTGTTTGGGTGTCTCCTGGGTCCTGCAGGAGCAGTGTGCTTCCTTCAGAGGGTCTGTGGACCCTCTCAGGATTGCTGGTTTGTTCTTGTAGTCAATCTGGAGCTACAATCCACAATGTGAGCCTCCACACGCTGCTCTGTCTGTCCAAGTCAGAGCTGCAATCTAGTCCTGCCTCCCGTCTGCCATGATGATCCTGCACCACATACTATATATTTTACTTATTTATTCTTCCATTGACTGCCTTCATCCTCAAGAATAAGAAGAGAGATTTTTGTCTGTTTTGTTCTTTGCTTTAGACTTAGTGCCTAGAACAGAACCTGGCACCTATGAGATAGTCAATAATTTAAAAAATCTTGTTGATTGAATCTCATTTATTTCTCATCGTTAATGAAAGATAGTATTGCAGAAGACAAGAAAAGGGGTCTTAACTCGCAGAGGCTTGGTTTGAATTTCAGATCTGCCATTTGCTAGCTATCTATGAGGCACTGGGTGAGCCATTCATGCTCTCTCAACCTCAGTTTGTTCACCTCTGAAGTGGAGAGAACATTTATCCCTTGTGCTGTACATGATTTTGCTATTAGGATCAAAATGAAAATTACTATTCAAATGTGAAGAATTATTACTAATAGTTAATGGTAATACTTACCATTTACTGAACACATAATATGCTCCAGGCACTGTGTTGATAGTTTAATATATAAAGTATATGTATAAAATTTCATTTAATCATCACAATAACCATACAAGCTAACTTAACATTTAATTTTACAGATGAAGACACTGAGGCTCAAGGGTGTTAAAATGGCTTGTCCAAGGTCACTAACACAGTAAGCAGCAGGTCAGATATTTTACTTCAGGCCTCTCTAAATCTTCCGTGTTGTAGAGCTAGGTTTTTATGGCTTTGAAAGTCATACATTTCTTCTTTTTTTTTTTTTTTTTTTTTTTTTTTTTTGAGACGGAGTCTTGCTCTGTATCCCGGGCTGGACTGCAGTGGCCGGATCTCAGCTCACTGCAAGCTCCGCCTCCCGGGTTTACGCCATTCTCCTGCCTCAGCCTCCCGAGTAGCTGGGACTACAGGCGCCTGCCACCTCGCCCGGCTAGTTTTTTGTATTTTTAGTAGAGACGGGGTTTCACCGTGTTAGCCAGGATGGTCTCGATCTCCTGACCTCGTGATCCGCCCGTCTCGGCCTCCCAAAGTGCTGGGATTACAGGCTTGAGCCACCGTGCCCGGCCCATACATTTCTTCTTTAGCTAGTATGCTGCTGCTGTTTAACTCTAATTTTACTCAAAACAATTTAAGAGTCTTAGACACTATTAAAATGACAATGCCATTTTCTTAGTGCCACAGAACTAGCTCTTGAGTATGAACATTTGAAGAAAAGAAGGGGGTCAAAGATGAAATAGTGACAAATCTTCTTTTGGATAATTCTTTTTAGACTATATTTAAATATGCCCTAATGGCAAGGACAGAAGAAAATTCAGGGCCAGGACTGCTGCTTTAAAAAGAAATATCCTCTTCTAGGAAATGCCATGATGGTCCTCAGTTTGTAAGAACCAGAGTTCAGTTTTAAGGGTGCAAGTAGATTGTGAAGTTCGGGAAGTATCAGTGTCTTAGTTCTTACCATTGCTGAACACTGTTGTTTATAGAAACCTGGTTCCCACCCCAGCTTTACCTCTGCCTATCATGTGGCTAAAGCTATTGCAGATGATCAGAAATTTGAAACAGAGACTGCCATACCCAGGGAGGTCTCATGTTCTCCTTGTCAAAATACTCTCTATTGGAGTATACATGTGGTTATCTGTTCAATAAAGAAAACAAATCAAATCAACCTTCTGCCAAGAGCAATCATTATGCTTCCTGCCAGGTGGGTGGGAAAGGAGAAAATGACAGTGTCAAGAGAAGAACCATGGATGGAATGGGCCGGAGTCCGCAGACATAGGATTACAGGCCACCTTTACCCAATTCAAATTACTTTGGCAAAAGGAGGAATACATTAGAAGGCACATGTGTGCAGAAGAGGAGTGGGACTGAAGCCATGGCTCAGAAACCAGAACTGGGACCTTCAATACCATCAGGACATGCATTTCTGCATCTCTCAGAATGACTTCCTCCACATAGCTGGAGGTGTGGCCCCTGGCAGTGTCATGCCACACCATGTCTCACAACTGCAGGACCAATGAGGAATGCATTTCTCTCCCATGGCCCAGTTTGAAAAATCCAAGGGAAAAGTCCTTATAGGCCTTGTGGAAGTAATATGCCTACCCTTGCACCAGTCATTGTGTGCCATAATTGATAACCACCACTAGTACCACATGGTTGGAGTTGGGAGAGGAGCAACTTCCTAACAGAAAGGGAGAGTCATACTCAAACAAGAAAAGGATATTTGGACATCTGTACTGTGTGCTTTACAGATCATATAGTGTAGCCATGTGTATGGTTAGTTGATGCAATAACATATTACTCTCTTGGGGGTTATCAGTTCCTTGCATTTATAAAGCAGTTCATGATTTCCAGAGACTTTTCTTAACTATCTCATTTAAACCTGTATCATTCTATGAATTAGGTCAGGCATCCAGATATTTGGGTTCAGGGGAGGTGTAGTGATTTGTCCAAGACCATCTGTTGAAATACTTAGTTTGGGTCATTCTTGCTACCTTTGATCTATTCACTCAGAGAAAATAAGCATCAATCCACCAATGCCATTCTAGGAATCTATGCTGAATTAATATTCACATATGTGCAGCATTGTTCCCTGTAGCAAAAAATTAGTCACCTTCAGGGTTCATCAATAGAAAAGTGGCTACATAACTTATAGTACATCCATTTGATGAAACACTATGCATATGTACTAATGTGGAAAGACCGCCAATATATTTTTAAATGAAAAAGAAAGTTGCAAAAACAATGAATAAAACATAATCTCATTTATGTAAAAGAAAAAACAAACTCTGCATATGTGAAGAAGATATATATTCAAAAGGACTGGAAGAATAGACTTTATAAGTAGTGGCCAATGTTGGGGAGGGAAGTAAAAAACAGATGGAAACTTGGAGGTCCTTTATATTTTACTCTGTGTAGTTATGTAGTGCCTGAATTTTTACAAGGATGTGTCCACATACTACTTACATAATAAAAAGCAAACAGAACAAAACCCAAAGCATCCCCCAGGGGACCCATTGGGCTGGGATGAAATTTCTCTAGGTCTCTGACTGTGTCATTTAAAACCTTGTGCATCCCTTATGGGCTGGGTCTGACCCCATTCAGTTTAGAGCAAAGTTCTTATAAAACGTCCAGGGATCCATCCCTTCTAAGATCTACTACATGCATAAATATATGTGGCAAATGACATACCAAAAAAGTGTAAGTAAAGGTCTCTGTTCTCAAAGAGTATATAATTGGAAAGGCAAATACATAAGTTAAATATTAATAAACTCTGTGGAGTTCTTAGTACTGGAACTTTACCAGCCTTAGTTTTGCACTGTGTAAAATGTGGACTAGATGGTCTCTAAGGGGTCTTAGTTTGAGTATTTTGAAATTCTGTGATTATGTTGTAGGCTGTTCAAGAATTTTTTTTTAGAATCACAAGGAAACATGGCTAGTATTAGACTCCAAATCACAAGGAAAAAGAGATGTTAGAAGTCAGTCAGGATGGAATTCAATATCACTTTGGGTCACTTGGAAAATACTTCTGTAAACATAGAAGACACATACATTCTCTTTAAATATAAGACTAAGAAAGGTGACTGGATAATTACATTGCTATATAATCCTCTGCCTAAGAGCTGCAGGTACCAGTGGAGAAAGAAAAGGAACAGAAAGCTAATCGGTGAACTCTGGAAAGCTTGCACACAACCGAGGCAAATGGTTTCTCTCCTCAAAATGGGACTCTCAATCCTTGGCTAAACAGTCAAACAAACACTCAAGAGAAACTCAAAACCAGTTGCAAGGTAAAAGGTGGAAAAGGCTTTTTGCCCACTCAACTGGGCTTAAAGCCTTTGGAGAAGAGCTTCAGGGCTTACAGATGAGACAAAGGTAACAGAGGGAGCTGTGTTGGAGAGAATTAAAAGCAAAGGCATAGAGTAAACAGGTTTCAACAAGACAGTCTTTATTGTTGAAAAGCCACTCTGAGCAAAATCCTTTTTATTTCAGTGGGAAGCTCCAGGAAATGAACAGGACTAACAAATGTTAATGTTGAATACCCTCCACACACATCACCTTCCCATTCCCTTCTTTTAATCTGCAAGAAATATGTTAAAACACCAAAATAATGTCCTCCTTCCCCATTATTAAGTAGCACAAACAAGAAGAGCTATGTTTGGAAGACAGACAGGATAGCAAAGGAGATAAAATTTAAAATCAGGCAGGCCTGGTGTGTTGCCTTGAGCACATAACTTAACCTCTCTGAGTCTCAGTTTTCCCATCTGTAAAATGGAGATAAGGGTACCTACCTTATGGGGTTGTCGTAACTATTAAATAGGATAATTGACAAGTGTTTAGTACAAGACCTGAGACACTGTAAATAAACACTTAGTAAACAGTAGATATTATTGTCATTATTATTATTAGTTTTATTTTAAAATCTGCTTTGGTGCAAAAATACAAGATAACTTTGCTTTAGTTATTATAGACAGTAATTTTTGATTCCTTTACTCTGTGATTCGGGAAATCGCTACATATATCCACAAAGTCACCCAGGGAAGGACAAGCTCATGGAGGGCTCTTTCCTGCCCATGGGCCTCATTTAAGTGCAGCCATCCTTCAGGCTTTTGGCTAAGCTTCTGAGGACCCTTCGGGCCAAGGTATGTTACCCCTTTTGCATTCTGAATTGCTTACCACAATTGTAATTAGGTGGTTATTTATGTAATTATTTGTCTATTTTATCAACTGCTTAATTTTCAAAAAGTTAAAAACGATTTTCATCCAAATGTGTAGTGAGTGCATGCCAAAGATTGTTCTAACCCAGGAAACTAGAAGCATAATTAGGCTGGTTCAAAGAGCATTTGCAAGTTGTGGAAGGTATGTTGAAGCAAGTTTGCTACATTATAGACAAAAATCCTACTCCTGTTTCCTGAAATGTTCTAGAGGCAAAAAAATTACAACCTTTGGAGTTGTCTTTTGTATTTCACTAGACGAAAGTCTACAAAGTAATGTATAACTTCACAGAGGCTCCACTTTAATCAATGGTAAATAGTGAATCAAATAAACATACATTCTACTAGATAATGAAATAAGTGCTGGAGTAGGGGCAGGGACTATTAGGTGAAGTTTTGGTATGACTTTGAAAAGACATGCAGTCCTCTTTTGGTCTTATTTCCAAGACTCGAATAATTTTTCTTAATAAATGTCTACTTCCGCCTGTAGAATGTAAGCTCCACGATGCTGGGGTCTATGTGGTCTTATAGTCCCAAGCCCTGCACAGTGCCTGGCATGATTGTCTAAACCAGGGGTGTCCAATCTTTTGGCTTCCCTGTGCCACATTGGTAGAAGGAGAATTATCTTTGGCCACACACAAAATACACGAACACTAACGATAGCTGATGAGATTAAAAAAAAAAATCGCAGAAAAAACTCATGATGTTTTAAGAAAGTTTATGAATTTGTGTTGGGCCACATTCAAAGCTGTCCTGGGCTGCAGGTTGGATAAGCTTGGAGCTTGGTAAACCAAGCCTTCTGGGTCTGGGGTAAGGTCTGTGATGTTTTTGTTGCAATGTCTTGTACTCTGTGTCCTCCTGGGTGCTCCTTGTTCTCTCTTGGAGCCAGTCCCTGCTGCAGAATTTGTTCTGTAAACTTATACCTTGTATCCTAGATTTTATTTTCAATTTTTAAAGTTCACAAGTGAATTGAGCTATCATTTAATTTTTTTGTTGGTGTCTTTAGGTTTTGTGATCAAAACCACATTTACCTCATAAAAATCAATTGAGTTACATGCTGTTCTATTTTGGAATAGTTTTGGTAATCACAAAGGAGTAAATTGTTTTTAGAAAATTTAAGAAAATACTTAAGTGACTTCATTCGTACCGTTTTGAAGGGGGGTATAAACTTTTTATAACTGTTTCTACTTCTGTGATTAGTTTATTGGTGCATTTGTATTCTCTGTTTTGCTATGACTCATTTTAGTATTTAATACTTTTAGCAGCTATCCATAGAGTATTGATAATGATAATTATTCATACATAGTTTAGAATATTATCATCCCTACTTAAAATAGTTGTTTCTTTCCATTGCTGATATCTTATTTCTCTCCCTGCATTTTATTATTTTTGATAAATTTGCCAATTCTCCCTTTTTTGTTAATTTATCTCCCCATATTTTACTATTATTAATAAATTTGCCAATTCTCCTTTTTTTGTTAATTGGAACATGTCCCCAACTTTATTAATTTTTTAAAAGCCAACTATTAATTTGATTTACCAATCAATTTTCTTTTTTCTTTTTTTTTTTCAAGACAGAGTCTCTTGCTCTGTTGCCCGGGCTGGAGTGCAGTGAAGTGAGCTCGGCTCACTGCATCCTCTGGCTCCCAGGTTCTAGCGATTCTCCTGCCTCAGCCTCCTGAGTAGCTGGGACTATAGGCATGCACCTCCATGCCTGGCCAATTTTTGTATTTTTAGTGGAGACAGGGTTTCACCATGTTGGGCAAGCTGGTCTTGAACTCCTGGCCTCAAGTGATCTGCCTGCCTCTGCCTCCCAAAGTGCTGGGATTATAGGCGTGAGTCATTGCGCCTGGTCTCAACTCAACTTTATAAGCATTTTGTTCATTTATGTTGTTAGTTTTATTATTTTCATTTTACTATTTTCTTTTGACTTTTGACTTTAGCCTCTTAACAGATAAAGGCTTTGCTTTTATAGTGTTTTTCTTTTCTTCCTTAATTTGGAAAAATGAGTGTTCTTCTAAGCGCTGCTATGGGAGTACTCCATCAATTTTAATACAGAAATATCATTTCAAAATATTCTGTAGTATAGGGATTTTTTTTCTTTTTTCTTTTCTTTTTTGATTCATTCAAATATTTATTGAGCAGCCAAGGAGACCCAAAGGTGATTAAAACATGGTCAGAGAGGTGAGGCAAATGCGCAAGTAACAGAAAGCAAGGGGCTAGGTTCACAGAATCACAGCTGTCAAAAGAAAGTGCTTTAGGATATCAAGAGTGAGTTTGTTTCCAGCCTGGAAGGAGCATGGCTGGCATATCAGGAAAGGGGATTCAGATTAAAACAGAAGACTTCAGTGTGGATGGCTGATGATACTCAGCATGGACTGTATTTGTCTCTTTCCTCTGTCCCCATCTTTGGACTTAATTTTGCAGTATTGTCCAGGACCGTTCAGTGTGCTTTTTCTATACTTGCTTGCATTTTAGCTTTAATGTCTTCTGAAGAACTCGGTCCTTTTTGGATTTTTAGTAATTTTTTCCTGTTTTTTGAAGTATTCATGACCTTTTGATCTTGGTCTTGATAGTTTTGAGTCTTTTCCATTTCGGTTTGATTTTGGTGCATTTTTGGCTGGAGTGTCTTATATATAGATTTCTTCACTGGAGCTTTTTCTTCAATTTCCTCACCATCAAAATTATCATCATCATCATCTTCATCAGCAGCAAGTTTTACGTTTTTCTGTGGAAACTTGCCTCTATCTCCGGGGAGGATTGCCTTCCAGACACATTAAATACCTGAGTTTCACATGCCCCTCCTCTTCGTCTTCTCACTCTGCCTCTTCCTCCACAGCTGCTAAGTGCTGCCCACTAATATGCACTGGCCTTGATCCACACTCCAACTGTAATCCCATGGCTGATGGGATTTGAAAGCCCCCAAGGGAAACCATTGGCTGTACTGACATTTTCAAAGTTGCCAGTGTTACTTCAGTAGGACTGCCTTCATAATTCATTGCCTCGGCTTCAACAATGTGCAATTCACCTTTTACACAGCCCCTAAACTGACCGTTCTTAAAGATAACTGGAGCTCATTTCCATCGTTATCCACCCTAAACCAGTCATCTTTGTCGGCCTTTAGTTCACAACCAAAAGATGGTTCTGGAGCCACAGGGGGCTTGTCTCCATGTCCATTAAATCTTCCATGGGGTGGTGACGTACACTTCGGTGAGAGAGAAGGCAGACGGAGATAAACAACTACTGCTCCAGAGAACAGCTGCGCAGGACGGAGTCACCCCAGGCACAGAATTATTTTCTTGATGTAGGAAGTATTCAGGCACTTAACATTTTTTTACATGATGTGGAGATTTTATATTCTGCGTGCATTGAAAAACTCTAGTTCACTGAGATATGATTTATATACAATAAAAATTTACCTCTTCTAACCAAAGAGTTTAATGAGGTTTTACAAATGTGTAAAATTGTGTGGCAACCGGCTGGGCATGGTGGCTCACGTCTGTAATTCCAGCACTTAGGGAGGCTGAGGTGGGCGAATCACAAGGTTGGGAGATCAACACCATCCTGGCTAACATGGTGAAACCCCGTCTCTACTAAAAATACAAAAATTAGCCAGGCGTGGTGGTGCGCCCCTGTAATCCCAGCTACTCAGGAGACTGAGGCAGGAGAATCGCTTGAACCCAGAAGGCAGAGGTTGTAGTGAGCTGAGATGATGCCACTGTAGTCCAGCTTGGGTGACAGAGCGAGACTCTATCTCAAAGAAAAAAAAAAAAAGACAAAAATTAGCCGGGCGTGGCAGCGCACACCTGTAGTCCCAGCTACTCGGGAGGCTGAGGCAGGAGAATTGCTTGAACCCAGGAAGTAGAGGCTGCAGTGAGCCAAGACACGTCACTGCATTCTAGTCTGGGTGACAGAGTGAGACTCCGTCTCAAAAAAAAAAAAAAAATTTGTGGCAACCACCACCATCAAGATATAGAACGCTTACATCTCTATATGAAATTCCTCATGCCCCTTGGCAGTCAACCTCCTCTCCTACACCTGGTTCCTGGCATCACTGGTCTGATTTCTGTCCCTATAGTTTTTACCATTTATGGAATGTCATATAAATGCAATCATACAGCATGTAGTCATTTGCATCTGGCTTCTTTTACTCAAAATCAGATTTTTTAGATCCATCCATGTGTTGCATGTATCACACAATGCTCTTTTTTTTTTTTTTTTTTTTTTTAATCGTTGCATAGTATGGCATCGTGTGGACACGCCACAGTTGCTTATCCATTCAGTTAGTGAACATTTGGGTTGTTTTCAGTTTTTGGCTATTATAAATAAAGCTGACATAAATCTGATTGAACTTTTAGTTTTTAATTTTATTGTTTTAATTTGTGAAATATTAGACTTTCTGACTTCTTTTTGTCTACCTTCATCCATAATATAAATTTGTATATATCCTTATATTCTTAAAAGTGAAGTATATTCTATTCTACCTTTTGCCTCTCTCCATTGTCTAACTGATTGATCCTCTTGATCAACTCTGCAATGTCTTCTATTATTTTATTATTTGTTGATTATTAACTTTCTGATTATTTCATATTGAGAGGCAACTGTGGTTATGAGAATGCGCTGTGGAGTTAGACAGACTTGAGTCTCAGTCGTAGCTTCACCTATTACTAGCTGAGTTTTCTTGGCAAAGTCACTTAACTTTTTAAGGTCTTAGTTTCCTATCTGTGAAATGGGGAGAACGATAATAACAATACCTACCGCATGGAGGTGTGAGGATTAAATGAGACGATGTATGTAAAGTGCTCAGAGCGGTACCAGGCAGATGGAAAAATCTCAAAAACTGGTACATTTGGCTATTTTTGTATTGGAATAGTTAGGTCTATAATTTCAATCTATTTCTTCCTGGTTTTCTTGAATTTCAGATATTCATTTAATTGTATATGTTATGTTCATCTGTTGTTTGGGGCATATAATTCAGAATTGTTGAATTTTTTTTTCTTTAATTTACAGTTTACTATGCTTATTTAATGATGATTTCATCTCTCAATGCTTCTTTCTCTCTTCCCCTTCCTTCCTTCCTTCCTTCCTTCCTTCCTTCCTTCCTTCCTTCCTTCCTTCCTTCCTTCCTTCCTTCCTTCCTCTTTCCTTCCTTCCTTCCTTTTTCTTTCTTTTTTTTTTTTGAGATGGAGTCTCGCTCTGTCGCCAGGCTGGAGTGCAATGGTGTGATCTTGGCTTACTGCAAGCTCCGCCTCCCATGTTCATGCTGGTCTCCTGCCTCAGCCTCCCAAGTAGCTGGGACCACAGGCGCCTGCCACCACACCCAGCTAATGTTTTGTATTTTTAGTAGAGATGGGGTTTCATGGTGTTAGTCAGGACGGTCTCGATCTCCTGACCTCGTGATCCACCCGCCTTGGCCTCCCAAAGTGCTGGGATTACAGGCATGAGCCACTGTGCCCGGCCTTTTTTTTTTTTTTTTTTTTTTTTCAGACAATGTCTCTTTCTGTTGCCCAGGCTGGAGTGCAGTGGCACAATCATGGCTCACTGCAGCCTCCAGCTCTTGGGCTCAAGCAAACCTCCTGCCTCAGCCCCCCAAGTAGGTGGGATTATAGGCATATACTACCACATCTGGTTAATTAATTTTTTTTTTCTTTTTTTTTTGTAGAGATGGGGTCACCCTATGTTGCCCAGACTGGTCTTGAACTTCTGGGCTCAAGTGATCCTTTCACCTCAGCTTCCCAAAGTGCAGGGATCACAGGCATGAGCCACCGGTCCCGGCATCTCAATGCTTTCTACTATGATACTGGTGTTAACCATTAGGTACTTTTTAGGACTATGATTATTATTTTTATGGTTGTTACCAATATGCTTTTATAACTCTACTTTTATAATGTTCTTACAGTTTTGGGGCCTCCTAAGTCAAATGCCCACATGGGCCACGCAGACAGTACATATGTGAGCAGTAGGCTGAGGGAAAGGTAGTCAATGAATGGCTGATGGCCCCAGTTCCCAGTGCAGCTCTGGACTCACTGCATTGCCTTGTAAAGCATCATGACTGTTGTCCACAGGCTGGCTGCATTTGCCACGACATGCCAATCTCTGCACCTGCCATAGATTTCCCCCTAATTTTTTGTCTGTAAATTAAAAAAAAAAAAAATTGTACTTTGGTTGTGTCTGTTTTCACCGGCCAATTGCTGAGTTTATTATATCACACAGCCCGCATTTTATGTGAGAGTATGATTGCTTATTGTTATAATTAACCAGTTTGTACTATCTACCAACTGTCACTAAAGTTAGCTTAACTGTTGTTAGCGTTTAGTTTTACTTCTACCTTATGTGTTTTCTGTAGTGTATTTTCTTTAAAATTATCAATATACCCTTTAACATTTTTAAATTGCACTAATAATATGAGAATATGTTATGATTGTAAGAGATTCAGTACAGAAACTGTGCAGAGCCTAGAGCATGAATCATGAAAGCACCTCTCTTATTTCCTGTCCTCCACCCATTCTCACTTCCTTCCGAAGGGAAAAAATCACTGTCAACAACTGGAGTATATTTCTGCTTCTCTCTTCTATACATTCCAAGTACATTTATATATATAAAACTGTATCTACATGTATAGATATCTTTAACAAATAAATGATATATTCCATATACTGTTCTATGATACACTTTTTAAAAATGCCTAAAATTATGTCTTATGTTGTATACAACTCATCCTCTATAGAAGATGTGCAGTATTTCACAATATAAATGTTCCAAAATTTATTTTGCTTGTATGGGAATTTACATGGTGCCCAATTTTCTGGTATTACAAAAGATGCAATAGCCAGTCTTGTGCATGCCTCTTTATATAGGAGGAACAGGTACCTGTAAGTGGAAATGTTTAGTCACGTGGTGTGCATACTTAAGCCCACTGATAAATACTGCCAGATTGCTCTTCAAGAAGGCTGAGTCCTTTGGGGTAGCCACCAACAGCATGTGAGAGTATATATTTCTCATGCACTCCTAAAACATTAATCTTTTTGATCTTTATGATTTTGCCAATATCATATGGGTAAAAAATGGTAAACTAAATGATTTAGTTTGCCTTAGTCTTCCCCTAAATATTAGTAGTTTGATCATTTTGCATGTTTAACCGTTTTCCTGGGGCTTACATTATATAGTTTTTCTTTAAACATTTTCAAGTATAATTTACAATAGGACAGAGCATTGATCTTAAGTGTCTACCTTAGTACATTTTTACAACTGAACACACCCGTCTAACCATCACCCAGATGAAGAAACTAAACATTAGTAGCATCCGGCTTGTGCACCCTCCCAGCCATCATCCCTTTCAAGCATTGCTTTTTTTGTATTTTATATAAATAAAATTATATAATATGGCTTCTTTTTCTTAACATTATGTTTGAGATATTCCTCCATGTCATTTCATGTAGTTGTAGGCAATTTCTGCTCATTGCTGTCTAGTATTCTACGTGTAAATATATCATAATTTCCTTATCTATTCTTTTTCTCTTTTGTTGGGGGGGGGGGTTTCACTATGTTGCCCAGGCTGGCCTTGAACTACTGGCCTCAAGTGATTCTCCCACCTCGGCCTCCCAAAGCACTGGGATTACAGGGCATGAACCACTGCACCCAGCCATTTCCTTATCTATTCTAGTGTTGATGGACATTTATGTTGTGTCTAGGTTTTGGCTATTATGACTACTGTTGCTATGAACCATAAGGTATAGGTTTTTGGGTAAAGTAAATTTTTGTTTCTTATGGGTACTTTGGAGTGAAATTACTAGGTCATTTGTTAAGTGTGCATTCAACTTTATAAGAAACTGCCAAACTGTTTTCCAAAGCATCTTTACCATTTTTTCACTCCCTTCTTCACTGAATGGGTTCCAGTTGCACTACATCTACTCAACATCTGGTGTTGTATTTTGTATTTTGTTCCTCTAATCAAGTGTGCAGTGGCATCTTCCTGTGATTTTAATGTGCATTTCTCTAATGTTTAATGATGTAGAACATTTTTTCATGTGCCTATTTGCCATCTGCATACCCTCTTTGGTGAAGTATTTGTTAAGTAATTTGGTCATTAAAAAATAGGGTTGTTTTATTTCTTACTATTGATTTTTAAGAGTTCTTTATGTATTCTGGATACAAATTGTCAGATATGTGATTTGCAAATATTTTTTCCAAGTCTGAAGCTTATCTCTTCCTTGCCAAATTAACATTGTTAGAAGTTTTGTTGGCCCGTAAGAGTTTTAAATTCTTACATACACAAATTTGTCAGTGTGGTTCTTTGTTATGGCTTCCGTTGTTAGTGTATTGCTTCAGAAAGGTTTCCTAAGGTTATATACGCCTACCTTTCTATTTACTACTGTGTAAAAAAACCAGTAAAACCTGCTAACACACACATTAAATTATACATTTCTCTGATTGAATATCTGTTTCTGTCTCTCAAACAATTAAAAAAACCCCTGCCATGTGCCTTTCTTTACTTTCTTTCCTCTGATGCTTTCCTCATTACTCCTCATGCGGTGAGGGATTCTGGATTGCTATTATTCTGCATCATCTTTTAGGTTCATTTTTTGTTCCTGTTTTGTTTTCATCTAGGCATGCTGTCTATACATCTGTTGCAGAAAGGGCTCATGAATCACAGACTTTCTGAGTCTTTGAATATTGGAAAATATTTATTTTTCTCTCATTCTTGAAAGATCAATTAATAATTATAAGTTTTAGATAATTTCAAGATATTGTTTTCTTGTCTTTCTGCTCCTAATATTACTAGTGAGAAATGCAATACCATCTGATTGACATGTGTTTATTTATTTGCTTATCTATCTATATGTTTATTTATTTTCTTTGGAAGTTTTAGGATTTTGTTTTTATCTTTGGTTTTCTGAAATGTCCCCTCAGCATTCTAGATGTTGGTCTTCTTCTTTTTTTTTTCGTCTTTCTTGATACTTCACCTGCTCTTTCAATTTGAAAACATGTATTTTGAAAAACTTTTTCTGTTTATTTATTGGCGTTATTCCTCATTCTAATTCAATCTCTTTTCCTATCTGCAACTCCTATTAGATAGATATAAATTATGTTGCTTCTGAAATTCCCAGTTGTTTAATTTTTGCATATAAAAATAAAATTAGGTTTATGTTTTTATTTTGTAATTGACAAATACAAATTGTATACATTTATGGTATACAACATGATGTTTTGATACATATATACATTGTGAAATGATTAAATCAAGCTAATTAACATTTTCATCACCTCATATACTTACTTTTTGTGGTGAGAACATTTAAAATCTACTGTCTTAGCAGTTTTTGAGTATGTAATACAGGATTAACTATAGTCACTATGTTATGCAGTAGAACTCCAGAACATATTCCTCTTGTCTGATTAAAACTTCTTACCATTTGACCAACATCTCCCCATCCTGTCCCCACTGTCCCTACCTACTAGCCTCTGGTAATCTCCATTCTACTTTCTGCCTCTGTGAGTTCAACCTTTTTAGATGGAATCTGTGTTTCCTAGGTTCATAAAATCTGTAGGTACGAAGGCTATAGGAGTTTATCACGGATATCCTAACAAATGAGCTAGGCCAATGGAATAAATAAAAGGAAAGTTTTTTTTTTTTTTTTTTTTTTTGGTAATTATTTGGCCAGCGTAGACAGCATTAGGGTAATTGTACAATCTTATGGCTTTAACATTCGTTAATTCATATAACTGCTTAAATTATTTTCTTCAGTAAATTTAATTTTTATTGAAATGGCTCTGAAAGCCTTTTTTTGGAAGATGAAGTAGAATTGATGTGGAAGTCTAACCAGGTTCTGTTGCAAGTCTCAACGTTATATTTCTAATTTTTTACTCAGTTATACAATTTTATGAACAATTGGAATTTCTGAAAGTCTTTCCATGAATTTAGTCTCTTCTGATTCCATGATCAACATCATGAAAATGCAGTCCCTCAGCTATTTTCTAATATTCAAAGAGTAAGGAATTGATTGAGTTCAGGCACTGAATACTAGTATGGCTTAAGTGAAGAATTTACTGTGTTTACTATGTCTTGACAAATTGTCTTTAGTATTACCCTGGTCCATGTAATCCTCCTCCATGAACATGGTGAGAACCCTAGTTTCCTGGAAAGGACAATAATAATAGACAAAGTTTATTGAGTATTTATAGTATGTCCAACATAGTATTAATAACCTTATATATTATTGTCTCAATAATCTGTTGTTTTTTTTTTTTTTTGAGACCGAGTCTCGCTGTCACCCATGCTGGAGTGCAGTGGTACAGTCTCAGCTCACTGCAATCTATGCCTCCTAGGTTCAAGCAATTCTCCTGTCTCAGCCTTCTGAGTAACTGGGATTACAAGTACCTGCCTGTAATCCACGCCCAGCTAACTTTTGTATTTTTAGTAGAGATGGAGTTTTGCCATGTTGGCCAGGCTGATCTTGAACTCTTGACCTCAGGTGATTCACCCGCCTCAACGGCCAGGCTGATCTTGAACTCCTGACCTCAGGTGATTCACCCGCCTCAACCTCCCAAAGTGCTGGAATTACAGGAGTGTGCCACCATGCCCGGCCTCAATAACCTTTAGGATGTAGATGTTACTATTATTATTATTCCCATTTTATAGATGAGAAGAGTGAGGACCTTGCATAGGGTCTCATGTCAATTAGTAGCAATCAGGACTCAAACCCAGATAGTGTTAAACATTACATTATACTGACAGGCATTGATAATACAACAGGAACCAAACACTCTTTGAAATGAATATATGCCCTCAACATTTGCATAAATACATGGAGCTCCGTTTATAATTCCTTGGGCTGCTGCAGTTCATTCTATATAGACTTTGGAAGCCCTTTAAAGTAATGACTTTTTTTCTTTTTCTTTTTTTTTTGAGAGAGGGTCTCACTCTGTTGTCCAGGCTGAAGTGCAGTGGTGCTACAACAGCTCACTGCAGCATCGACCTGCCTGGGTCAAGTGACCCTCCTGCCTCAGCCTGATGGTTGCTCTGGCTGAACTTGAACCCCTGGGCTCATGGGCTCATGTGCTCTTCCTGCCTTGGCCTTCCAAAGTGTTGGGATCACAGGTGTGAGCCACCCTAATAATGACTTTAAAATTTGATGTCATCCCACACATATTCCCACTGCTCCCTGAAATGCTCCCTTACTGTTTTGCTGGGAATCTTGTTCTGATCTTCAAAATATAAACGCTCTTGGCTCTAGTGAATAATCATTACAGATGATATGACAACCTGGGTGACTTTTAAACCATATATGGATGCATTTTGAATTAGATGCTCTCTCAAGGGGATTCCTCTTCCAGAATCCACAGTCTTGACTCTGCCTTCATGCACTCGTAGCCCAGAATCCCTGCAGGGGCTGGTGTGCATTTCCCATGCCTGCTGATCCTGCATATATACTTTGTAGAAAACACTTACAATTGCTCCTTTGGCTTCTGTGACTTAAAGTAGTTTTCCATTCTGGAGCTTCCTCCTAGATTATGATGTATGTTGAATTTAGCTCAGTAAAGGGCTCATTGGAAGAGTTTTTGTTGGGACTCTAATTTGTTTACTCAAGATGGAATGGAATGGAAGACCTCTTGGCACCTGTTCCACGAAGCTGACTGGCTGGCAGTAGCTGTATTGAGCAAACAGTCCATTCAGGTTCTGGAGTGGAGACTGGATCCAATTGCTTATCGGGAGCTCTGGAAGGCATGGGGCCTAATCTATTATTGTCAGCAGAAAAGAAGCATACGAACTGCTTACTTTTGACTGTTCCTTAGGAATATTCAACGCGAGACCTTTATTAATATAAAGCTTCCCTGTGTTTCCTCCTCTCTAGTCACTGAATCTGCGGATGATGAAATGACAGGACGCCGACATTCAAAAACTGATTAACTCTGGGCGGAAGCACGCTCTAGAGTGAGAGACAGAGTGAGTATGCTGCTAAATAGGCATGTATTGATCACAGGTAGAAAGGGCTGCCCATGGAACAGCAAGCCAGAGTGGCCGGTAATGAGTCATGGGTCTCCTTTTCTCATCTCTCCCTCTGAAGGGCTCACCTCTTGCCCAGGCAATTGTGCTGGCCTCCAGCTGGGTCCCCAGCTTCCAGGCTGTCCCCCTTGGATCCATCCTCTCTGTTCAGAGTCTCTTATCTCTGTGCTGATACCTACTACCTTATCTACTCCCCATTTTGTGTTGCTCCCCACTTCCAAGCTCTTTAGTCTTCTTCTATAAATGAGTGAGGGCTCTTTGATGCCGAGGACTAGGTAGTTGCTCTGTGAAATGTGTTGAAGAAATGAATAAATGAGTGAGAAGAGAAGGGGATGATTTTTCTGGGAAACACCCTCCATCAGTGGTTCTTGGTCTGGGGCCACATCTGAGCTACCTGTGGATGTTTTCAATAATATCCCAGTCAGGACTCCACCACAGTGAGGCGAGGACAGCTGTGTGTTTGAAACACTCCAGCTGATTCGAATGTGCATCTCTGTGTGGAACAGCTGCCGTAGATTGGTGGGTCTCAAACTTGATTGCACATTGGAATCATGTGGAAAGTGTGTTAAAGAGTTTTTTTTTGCCCCACCCCAGAGTTTCTGATTCAGTAGACCTGGGGCAGGGCCCAGGAATTTATATTTTTGACCAGTTTCCCCGCGATTACTGATGTTGTGGGTCTGGGACCCACATTTTTAGAACCAACACCCAAGATTTTTCAACAGCTATAATGCTTTGTGTTAACAGTACTCAGTCTTTAACTGCATATTAAAATCATAATGGAAGTTTTCACAACATACTGTTGCCAGAGTCTCACTGTAGCTAATTATAACCAAAATATGTGGGAGGAGCCTTGGGCATCTTTCGTTTGTGAAATTTCCCCATGTGATTCTCAAGCACAATGAGGTATAAGAAATGCTGCTCTAGATCTTTGCTGCTGAAAGCATGGTCCTGTGACTGGCAGCACTGGCACTATCATTGTTTGGGAGCTTGTTAAAGACGTAGAATCTTAGGCCTTACCCTGGACGTACTGAATCTGCATTTTAACAAGACATGTAGGCAACAAAGTTTGAGAAGCACAGATCTAGAGAGCTCTGTTCATCTCCGATGCTCAAAGAATGTTTTGTTTCTTATCTTCAATATTAGAGTGCAACGTCCCTCAGGAGAGGCTTCTTGATTAATTCATCCTCAAGTCCAGAGCACCTAACACGGTGCCTTTTTTCATACAGAGGTGCTCAATAAATATTTTTGAATGAACAGATTTTCCTGTGAGCGTTATCTCCAAGGTACATACACACGTTTCTTCTTCCCACCATCTGCTGTGCCTCCCCGCTACCTTCCAGGTAACAAACATAGACCTCACATTGTCATATCACTTTCATCACCTCCTGGTAGACTTTGAATGTTTTCACCCTCTGAATCTTATGTTGGAATGTGATCCCCAGAATTGGAGGTAGGGCCTAGTGGTGGCTGTTTGGGTCATGAGGGAGGATCCCTCGTGAATGGCCGGTGCCTTCCTCATGGGAATGAGTGAGTTTTTGCTGTTAGTTTAGAATTTAAAGGAGCCTAGCACCTCCTTCCCTCTCTCTTGCTCCCCTCTCTTGCCATGTGACATGCCTACTCCCCCCTTGCCTTCTACAATGAGTAAAAGCTTCATGAAGCCTCACTAGAAGCCAACTATGCCAGCGCCAGGCAGAAATGTGAGCCAAATAAACCTCTTTTCTTTACCAATTCCTCAGCCTCAGGTATTCATTTATAGCAATGCAAAACAATCTAACACACCCCCAAACCTAACAACATTAAAAAAAAATCTCATGGGTAGTAATCATTTCAGACTTGCTTGCTATTTCAAGAAAAAACAATCTGGACTCTTCAGGCTCCATTTTTCTAGAACACGTTGCTACCCAAAGGTTTGCTGTGTGGGCCAAGGCTTTGGTTTCATCTGCTCTCACATAATGGAAGTTAACATTCTTCTCAGAATTTCCATCACCATGGTTACTGGCACTGAGTGGCTTCCCTTAGAATCTCAAAAACATTCCTGTAATTATTTTTTTTCTGGTAATGTGTAGAAATTAAAACAAAAATTAAAGATGCCCTGTCACTGGGCACTGTTTGTTTGCCTCACCATGGTAGAAATGTTTTACCTTTAGAACCATTTCGATGCTCTTGATAAATGGTCAAGTTGAACATCTTTGGGAATGAGTCAATCTCAGTAGGCTTCTAGAAGCCAAGTGTGGTCGGCAGAAGAATGCCCCTCCAAGTCCCAATTAGTCCTAATTATTCTACATCTTAATCATCCCCCTTCCCCAACATGTGAATATGTTACCTTATCTAGCAAAAGGGTCTTTGCAGATGTGATTAAGGTTAAGGACGTTGAGATTGGGAGCTTATCCTAGATTATCCCAGTGGGCCCAGTGTCATCAAAGGAGTTCTTAAAAGCTGAGAATCTTTTCTGGCTATGGCAAACCAGAGAGACGGTAGTGTGAGAAGAGCTTGACCTGCCAGGAATGGGGAAAAGGGACCAGGAGCTAAGAAATGAGCACAGTCTCTAGAAGCTAGAAAAGGCAAGGAGACAGATTCTGTCCTAGGGCTTCCACAGAGGTACCAGCCCTGCTGACACTTTGATTTTAGCCTGGTGAGACCTGTGTTGGACTTTTGATCTACAGAACTGTCAGACAACAAATTTGTGTTGTTGAGCCACCAAGTTGGTGGTGATTTGTTATAGCAGAAATAGAAAACTAATGCAGAGAGCAAGGCAGCTTTTTGTTTCTACCTATGTTTGGAGGTAAAGACCAGGTTACAAGCATCTGGTGAAGAGTCTGTTTTGGTACATTCTTTTGCATCACATAGATCTTCTCAGTTATCAGAAAATGATTTTGTATTTTGGCATAAACTCTGTTTCTAAAATTTCCTTCCTTCCCCTTCCCTGATGCGAAGTAAACTTCAGAGGATCCAGTATCGGGATGGAAGGGAAATGAATATGGCAAGTTGTGTTGGAGTTTGAAGAGTATAGATGTGGTCTCCTGCCCCCAAATATACTCTCACCCAGTGTTTGAAATTTCATTATTAGAGACCCATGGCTTGCATCTTCTTCAGTTTTCCCCTATTACAGGCACTTATACCTCCAGAGAGGTAACTGCTATAAGCCCTTGTGGAGAATTCGGTTACTTTACCACTCCCTGTGGGACAGATTTGAGACATCATTATATGGGAAAGGCAAAGGAAGGAACAACCTTCCTGCCACCATATTTTTTTTTTGTTTTGTTTTTTGAGACAGAGTCTTGCTCTGTCACCCAGGCTGGAGTGCAGTGGTGCAATCTTGGCTCACTGCAACCTCCGCCTTCCGGGTTCAAGCGATTCTCCTGCTTCAGCCTCCCGAGTAGCCGGGACTACAGGTGCACACCACCATGCCAGGCTAATTTTTGTAGTTTTAGTAGAGATGGGGTTTCACCATATTGGTCAGGCTGGTCTCAAACTCCTGACCTCAGGTGATCCACCCACCTCTGACTCCCAAAGTACTGGGATTACAGGCGTGAACCACTGTGCCTGGCCGCCATCATGATTTTGTCAAGAACTATTTACCTAAGATAGTTAAGGAAATTTAAATGAGATGCTAAAGGAAAATTGTGTGTGTGTGTGTGTGTGTGTGTGTGTGTGTGTGTGTGTTTATTTAGTGCCTATTCAGTGCCAGGTATTTTATTTAGGCTACTGCATCTAGCCTTTCAACAGCTGTGTAAAATGTCAGGTGAGGGGTTTTCTTTTACCCTACTTACAAGCTAATAAATTAACCTATTAATGTTTAAAATGTATTTTCCAGAGATTATTAGTCTCTTGTTTCTGATGCTAGCCGAAGACCTGAGACTCCTAGGTCAGAGACAAAGAACTTTATTACTCACCATCACAGCAAAGAGCATCAGCATCAGCTCCCTTTGCTACTAAGATTCAAAGGGCAGGCTGACACAGGTCCAGAGGTACACTATACCCACAGTGGGTTTGTGTCATAGCCAAGGAACATTGAACTTGGGGAATCTACTACTTTTATAGCAAGTAGTAAGTAGTTGTGTTCTTTGTTCCAGGGTGGGAGACATTACTTTGTCCCCCAAGTTGCTCACTGCAAGCACAACCCTGACAAATAGCCTGGGTCAAGAGTACACAGGGCCTTGCATTCTTGGCATACCCTACGCACTACATATGGGCTTGAGAGATCCATGGAGAGAACTGTCTCTCCCAACACAAAACAGGTGCTATTATTCCTATTTCACAAACAGGAAAGTTGAGGTAAAAGAAAGTTAAACAGCCAATGTAAGGAAACAAGGGGTAGTGAGACCAGGATTCAAATCCATATCTATATTCTGAAGCCCATGATCTTTTTACCATATGTTGCTGTCCACTGGGAGGGCTCTTGGAAAAATAATTATATCACATCGGTCTTTTGTTATGATTCACAAGATAACAAATGCAAACTTAATATTAAAAAACTTCCAGAAGGTGCTGAGATTTCTGATGGGTATGCAAAGATATGTATTCATCTATTCATTTACATATATTACTGAAAACCATCTATGAATCTGCCTCTGTGGTAGGAATGGATGGAGAACACAGAGAGAAAGGAGTAGAAAAGTTAAGAATATGTTCATATGTGGAATGTCTCAGTGCCACTTAACACAACAGTGTTCTAAATTTCCAAATTCAAAACGAGAGTCTGTAGAACTTTGACATTCAGAAAGGTTGCCTTTTTTGAACTCCTAATCACTTTAAATTGAAAGTCACTTCAATCTCTTTTCTGCAGCTTCTCTGGATCTTTGGTTTCATTGAAGTATAATCTGGGCAGCTTCAGTGGGAATTTATCACTGTATTAAGGAAGAAGATACATTTTGATTCTGGAAAACTCAATCTCTTTTTTAAAGGTGCAAATGTAAAAAGACACTTGGAATAAATGCTAATGTGATTCATTGGAAAAATTCTTTCAATTTGAACTCTCTGCTCATACAAAAGGATAAACTCACTAAGTTCTCAAACGTCTCCAAGGAAGATGGTGATAATGGAGGGTTCAATTGTGGCACTTCCGTGTTTCTGATAAAAGCTGAGAATGAAAAAAAAATGTGACCCCTTTGACATTACTTAACACATTACTTACCAAAAGCAATTATGGTTGTGGGCTTTGGAGCTGGGAAATTCTCACCTTCCAGAAAGCCTATGGAAAATATTTAAGTGTAACCCCTTTCACTCGCCCCATTCCTGTCTCTTCTATTGATCTAATTTTGAGATTTTATATTCCTTATGGATGAACTCCTAGAGATCTTTGTCTGGAACCAGGTCTACTTTGAAAGTTGAAACACTGATTAATATGCCTGTGTATTATTCATATAAAAATGTCGGGAAGGATGTCTATCCACTCACATGTCGCCATGGCTATCCTGGGGCCATGGACTTACAGGTGGTTCTTTTGCATTCTCACCTGAAGGTGGGTTACTTCAGGTGGAGCAAGAATTCTCTTCTTGCCCCTGGCTTTCCAATTTGCAGTTCACTTCACCCTGGGTTGTTGCCTCCTTTCTTTCTCGCAAACAGCACATGTGTAGTTCTTCTTTAGTGCAGGTGGGTGGGTGTTTGGTGGTGAAAGAGAAAGGGGAAGGTGGGCATGCAGAAACAACTGGGGCTGCCATGCTGGTCAGTTTTCCCGCAGGCCTCTGTGGGTGTTGGTAGGCATAGGGTTGTTGGTACCTTGGGCCTGCTGGACCTTTCTTTCTGTTCGTTCATTTCACAGTTATTTACTGAGTGAGGGTATGTGCCAGATGCTTCCAGGGGATACAGCAGTAAACAAAGCAAATTTCCTCTTTCATGGAGTTTACATTCTAGCAGACAAAAGATAAAAACAACTAAAATATGAAATATATCAGGCCATGATAAGTGATGGGAAGAATAACAGACCTGGGTAGAGCAGATGGAGAGTGAAGGAAGATGAAGGTGAAGGGAGCTATTTTTTGCAGGTGAAGAGGAAAATCCTTCCTGATAAGGTGCTATTTGAGTGGAGGCCTGATGGAAAGGATAGAAGGGGCTCAGGGGCTGCTATTTCAGGCAGAGGGAATAGTACACATAATTCTGAAGTGTGAACGTCCTTGGGCTTTTCAAGGAACAGAAGATAGTTCAGTGTAGCCAGGGCAGAGTGAGTGAGTTGGGAGCATAAGGAAAGAGGACAGGGGGTTAGCTGTGCCCCAGGCCCTGTACAGCCTTGCAGACCACAGCGTGAGGGCCTGAAGATCTTAGTTAGGTAAGCAGGAAGCAACAGGGGAATATTGAGCAGATAAGTGACTTGCTAGAATGTATTTTAGAAGCATTGTTATCTTGTCTATAATTTGTTTAAAATATTTTATACTGGACGGTGGGTTTTAACACTTAATGACCTTTTTTCATTAAATGTTGAAGAAATACATCACTATGTTATTGGGTGTATTTAATAATCACATTCAATGTTGTAGTGAAATAGAGAAGTGATGGTTTCCAGAAGAGAAAATAATCAAATAGAGATTTACAAAGCCATTTGCTCATATCTCCAGAATGGCCACAAACCTTAGTCCCCATGCACAGGTGTATGAGAAATGTAAATCTTTATCTTCCCATCAATATACTCCCAGCATGAGCTCCATTATTCTGGGATTTCCTTCTTCTATCTGAGTTTCATGTAAGTCAGGGGGTTAGGATGCAACAGAACAGCGATTCTCCAAGTGTGGTTCCCAGAGCTGCAACATCAGCATCACCTGAGAACTTCTTAGAAATGCAGATTCTCACTCTCCACCCCAGGCCTGCTGAATCAGGAACTGTGTGGCTGGGGCCCAGGAATCTGTGATAACAAGCTTTCTAGATAGTTTTGATGCACGTTAAAATCTGGGAATAATTTCCTTATGGTATCAAGTCATGGGTGAGGACAGGTAGTCTGTAATGTCGTCAGTCCACAGCCTACATTGGCATCAGCTGAGACGTTGTCTTCCCCTGTTGATCCACGCAGGGTCCAGCTTTGTTCCTCATTCCTGACTGCAAGCTCTTTCATGTCAAGTTTTCTCTTTCTCTCAGCTAATTTTTGGGCCATTCTTATGGCCCTGTGCATATGATGATTCTATTATTTCTCTATCAAATTGAGCTATGGGAAATTTTATGGTTGTTATCTAAACTCAGGCTACTTTGGGCCTCAACATCATGAAATTCTCCTGCCATGTCATTGTTACTCTGAGGCTTGGAGAACTCATACATCACATGTCCATTTCTTTTATGGGGTCTTGCTGTCTTCATAGCCTCAGCCCCAGAATGGGAGTCCAAGTCCTCTTCACTCTCAAATTGCCTCATACTGAACTGAAGTTTCTTTCACTTTCCTTCTCCCCTCAGTAGTCAAGAGAATGTTTTCCTTCTCCCCTCAATAGTCAAGATAATGTTTTCTAGTCTCAGGCAAGAAAATTTGCCTTGTTCTAGAAGAATCTCACCTACAGCACAAGCTATCCATCATCAAGGTAGATAAAGACACCTGGGGAAAGATCTCAAACAATAGCTTCTCTCATTGACAAAACAATTATGCTGTTTTAATTTATAAATTGAAAAACATTATTGTAAGTGTAATATATCTCGTTTTAAAAATGTGCTTGTATATGTGCCAGATGCCTCTCAGGTGGTTGTTAGATGCCTCAAATTTGGGAAGTCATGAACAGTATCCTCAGTTGTGATAACTGAAGCTGCCCACCTCTTTTCTCTTATTGATTACTAACCTTTTATGGACCCAGTGAGCCAGATTCTGTGGGTTTGGGTGTGAACTGTATCATTTATATATTGTCTGATTTTCTTTTGTCCTCACTAGCTTGCAACAATTAAAGGCAGGTAATTATTATTATTTTAGGCACTGTAAACCTGAATACAAATGAATGATTGAAATTTTATTTGGTTTTGAGTAGATCTAGATGATTAAAAATATATATAAGTTTTTAAAAATTATACTTTAAGTTCTGGGATACATGTACAGAACGTGCAGGTTTGTTACATACGCATACACATGCCACAGTGGTTTCCTGCACCCATCAACCCCTCATCTACATTAGGTAGTTCTCCTAATGCTATCCCTCCCCTAGCTCCCCACCCCCTGAGAGGTCCCGGTGTGTGATGTTCCCCTCCCTATGTCCATGTGTTCTCATTGTTCAACTCCAACTTGTGAGTGAGAACTTGCGGTGTTTGGTTTTCTGTTTCTGTCTTAGTTTGCTGAGAATGATGGTTTCCAGTTTCATCCCTGTCTCATCATCACTGGTCATTAGAGAAATGCAAATCAAAACCACAATGAGATATCATTTCATGCCAGCTAGAATGGCGATCATTAAAAAGTTAGGAAACAACAAATGCTGGAGAGGATGTGAAATAGGAACGCTTTTACACAATTGGCGGGAGTGTAAATTAGTTCAACCCTTGTGGAAGACAGTGTGGCAATTCCTCAAGGATCTAGAACCAGAAATACCATTTGACCCAGCAATGCCATTACTGGGTATAGACCCAAAGGATTGTAAATCATTCTACTATAAAGACACATGCACACGTATGTTTATTGCAGCACTGTTCACAATAGCAAAAATATATCTAAGTTTAAAAAATTACTTTGGAATTAAACTGGAGATTAAAAAAATTTTTAATAAACATTTTGTTAACACCTGGGAATAAGTTCTCAGAAACCCAGGGATACTTGGGTTCAAGTTAAAGATATACTGGCTTTGAATCTCTGAGTCAGTGGTTTTATTTTTGTATGCCACGGACATTATGCCTTTTGGAATCATGGCACTTCCTTCGCCTTACCACTCTTGCCCCAATATCCCTATCTGTATCAGATGTATTTGTGCATTTTGTTTTTTCAGGGAGAAATATGGTCTTATTTTGGGAGAGAAAGGAGCTGCACTTGGATGTGGAATGAAAGGATTCCTGGAGATGATGAAACTGATTGCATTTGCAATGTTTTTATGACAAGCTGGATGTCATCAATCCTTGTAAATATGTGACTCGTAATCACTATTTTGGAGGAAGAAGTTGCACCAGCACATTTTTAGTTTTGCTTCTAATCCACAGTAATTTAAAGTGGTCAGAATCTAATTATGCCCATTTCTGATAGACATTCAAAAAAAGCCAGTTTCTTAGCTCTAAAGCTTCATGAGGCGCCCACGCAGGAGTAGCCGAGATCTTCTAAGAAGAACAGCAAAATAAAACCCCCTTACCCTGACTATTTTAAGGCAGCACTCTGTCAAAGTGCACTTGTCATTCCCCAGATACCTTTCCATGGTGAATGACCACAGCACTGAATGAAAGTGGTCTGAAATGTGGAAGAAGAATTAACTCCTTGCAGAACACGTTTTAAAAGTTCTATTTGTCTCTGATCTATGAATTGTCAGCGAAGCCTCTCAAACTGCCCACTGGCTGTGCTTTTGGGCTATATCATTAGTCAGCCAAGCTGATTAAGACTAATTTTGGTCAAAATAAATTCGTGCCTGAGCAAACAACCCAAGTGCAGATTCTCAACCAGAGGCAATTAAATTGAGATTCATTTTATGATGGAGACTCAATAACTACTGTGGTTTTTGACATCATACTAATGAACCAATGGCAAAGAAATGTCCCCAGTGTATCAGACTATCCTAGAATTTATTTTCTATATTTTTTCTCACTTTAGAGTTGCTCTTTGACTCTGGCACATCATTCTCTCTGATAATGGTTTCAAATCAGCTTGGCTGATTCATGGCTGCACAGAGAAGGTTGTCTCAGGAGCTAGTGGAATGGTTATTAAAAAAAAACATGGTGAGGCAGATGGGAGACTGTTTTACTGGCTCATCTGCTTTTGCAGGGAATGATTATGCATTCAAAGTAACTGGCACCAGAAGTCAAATCTAACCCATGTTTCCTTGTAGAAAACCTAAAATACAGCAGCAGGGACAGCCTAAAAGCTGATCCCTGAGGACACGGTCATGGTCATGCTACAACCTGGGGCTGAAGCAGATCTGAGAGGTCATTTATTTGAGGCTCCAGCCTTCTTACAACCTTGTTGTCATGATATTTCAGTCTTTGCTTGAACACCTTGAGTGATGGGGGAACTCATTATGTCCATTTGTAGGCAGTTAAGTGTGATATAATTCTTCCTTCTTTTGAGCTGATGTTGACTTCTGAGTAGTATCCATTTATTCATTCATTAATCCTGGCTATACTCTTTGGAAGCAGCATGGAACAAATTGATTTTCTGTTCCACCTGGCAGCTAGCTTGGGTGTGAGCTAGAATGCCATTTCAGGTCTTCTACAGACTAACTGTTCCCAATTCCTTGGGTCATTCCCCATATGAAATGGGTTGGGTACTGGTTCATAAGCCTCTGAACTGGGGGAAACTGGGAAGAGATAGAGATAGTTTAGTTTAAACTTGCTTAACCCACATACATGACACAAACAAATTGAATATTCAATACCAGGCCTGTAAAAATAAAATACATTTGTCAATTTGATTTCAGAGGATAAAGTAGGAGTAGTGGCAGCAAAGACTGTCTCTCAGGTTTCCCCATCCTTGTCCCAGGCAGCATAGCCTTAGGCCCAGTGTCTCTGTAGACTGGTGATGATGCAAAGGAGATTTAGTGGCTCTACTCTGGCCCTTTAAATAAAGTTGACTCACACACTCAGCACCTAGACTTGGCTTAAACATATAAGAATTCCTAGATCAGAGGTTTCCAGAAGTCTACTGGAGATTTAGGGATCCCTAAAGACAGCTTTACTTTGGGGACTTTGGCATAGCTGAATAGCCTTTTCTCTCTTGCGTATTGGAGTTTCATATTCAATATTGTTGATTGGAAAAATAGATTCTGCTGCTAGAAGACCATTTATCAACCAGGACTGTCTACTGCTTTCTATTTTTTTTCTCTCTTTTCTTCCCATGTCATCTTCAGGCCATTTTTAATGTCATCTTCCTGGCTCCAAGGCCATAGATTGTGCTTCTCACCCAGGATTCTGTTATTCAATCATTTAATGTCCATTTTCTTGCAGTAACTGCTACAACATGGGTGACTCAGGGAAGAGATAGTAAAGAGATGGTTAAAACCTGGCATTTTTGTGGGGGAATGGCCTTAGGTATGGGGATTTGAGATAATCATACTCCGTATTTTATGATGGCTACAATTTATTTCATTTTTTCCCCTTCATCTCTTCTATACAGGCACCCAGTGTAATGTGCTTGATATATGTCCTTGGTTATATATGATTCTATGCAAAATGTATGGTATTCCTCTGTGTCTGCAGTTTATATAAATAGTATTGTGTTACAGATCTTTTTGTTTTGTTCTTTTTACAAGTTCCAATATGCAGGTCTATTTCAATGCTTTCGTTGCAGTGATTTCCATGGTAGGTATCCCTCCACCCAGTATTTGTCTCCTCTTGCCTCCTCTGAACTCAGCTCCCTAATATTGCAAAGTATGTGATGCTAGGATTCCTATACCTATAGGTCTCTGTAAGAGCTTGGGGTATTTTCCCAGAATGGGAATCCTGGCTCTAGGAAAAATGGGCTGAACCAACTTACACTCTCACTAGAAGGAGATGGGGTTCTTATCTTTTTACATTCCTGTTAATGCTTGATATTTTCTGTCTACCTAATCTGTGGGTATAGAGTGATGTCAGTTTTCATATTTCTGATTACTCGTGAGGTGGGGGATCTCTTCATATACTTGTTAGCCATTTGGGCCTCTCCTTCTGTGAATATTCTATTTTACTATGGCATTTTATGTATTTTTCTTGTTGATTTGCAAAATCTACCTGCATATTCCTGATGTTAATTCTGTGATATTTCAGATATTGTAAATATCTTATCATAAAAAAGTTCTCTTTCTAATGTATCTGAGTCTGGTTTGCTATATTTTGTTTAAGACTTGTTGTTTTCCTTTAATTACAGTTGTGCAGGAAAGTTGGGCTTTTATTATTGCTTTCCTGTGGAAAATTCCACAAGAGCCTTCAATTTACTAATTTATTCCCACATCTAAGTACAGTCTTAAGTAAACATATCTACCAGATGTCAGCGAGAGTCCTCTCTTCAGAGCTACACAAAACTGCTTTGAAAAGCTCTTATCTCAATTCTTTAAAACTTCATTAATACAAAGTAACGCCCAGAATCCTATGTATTCTGGGATAATTATATTATTAAATCCCTTTGTTTTGGCGCTCACCAGTTCCATATAAATATGATACCTGAATGCCTCTTTTCATTTGTTTCCACAAGAAATTCATCTGCATCATGCATTTGCCAATAAGTTGATTATCTAAAGTTGAGAGAGCTACAGCATGGTGTCACATCTTGAAACATAAGTGTTTCTGTCATCTTGTTTGCTTGCTGTCCCCACCTCCAACCTCCATTACCGTAAATTCTTTTTCAATTATGCAGAGCAATTTGGCTCTCCAAAAACTTGATGACTCAGACCTTCAAATGCTTAGCAAACTAAACGTCCTCTTGTCAGACTGACATATCTAGAATCCAGCTGGGTTATACATAGGTCCTACAAAGAGAAATTACATTTTATGTTGCAACACCAATGAGTGGTTTTGCAATGGACACAATCTAATGAGAGGTCAGGTAACCTTCCTTTATAATGTATACTGTTTTTTTTGACATTAGAGTAGGTGAACCTTTTAGGAAGGGAAATGACAAACATTTCCAGAGCAGACTTGCTTTTTTGTTTTTTTAATGGGCTAAGGCTTTACCCTGGTCTCAGTGCAGGTTGTAAAAAGAACATGGATCTTGGAACCCCACAATCTCTGACAATTGCCAATGGTGTCATCTTAGATAAGTTGCTTATTCACACTGAGTCCCATGTCCCTATTGTCAAATGAGAATACTAACACCTACTTCCATATTTGTTTGGAGGATTAGAGGTAATATAAAGGGTCTAGTATGATTCCTGATACAGAGTAGGTGTTCATTACGTGGTGGGCAATTATTACATACTCCAACATGGTAGTGAAGAACTCTGGGAGGCAGCACCAACACCTCGCACATCCTTTGGGGTGGTTGCTGGGACTCTTGAGTGGAAAGTAACAATGAATGAAACTTTTGTCAAAGTGCTGGGGAAAATGGAGGGGAATTTTCTGAAATGTTCAACTGGATTCTCACGAATGAAAAATCTTTGGTGATCTCACATCTTATTTTGTTATTTATTTTTCATTTGTTAAGAGACAGTCTCATTCTGTCACACAGGCTGGAGTGCAGTGGTATGATCACAGCTCCCTGAAGCCCCGAACTGGGCACAAAGGATTCTCTTGACTCAACCTCCTAAGTAGCTAACTACAGATGCATGCTACCATGACTGTCGAATTTTTTTCTTAGAATTTTTTGTAGAGACAGGGGTCTTACTATGTTGTCCAGGCTGGCCTCAAATTCCTGGTCTCAAGCGATGTTCCCATTTCAGCCTCCCAAAGTGTTGGGGTTACACGAGCCATTGCACCTGGCAGGTTATTCATCTTTTGATGTAACTTATTACACAGAGTCTACTTGGCCTTGACTTTACATAGTGGAAAGATATCCTAAAAGATCTCTTTAGGGCTAAAAACTCACATTGGAGAAATCATAAAATCCTTGGAATGCAAACCCACCTGAATATCTGCAACAAATAAGACTACAGCCTCTTTCTAGGACTTAGGGTAAAACTAAGGAGTGTTTTTCATATCCCTGTATCCATTGGGATTTGTGGGCATAAGAATTTTCTGATTTGTAAATTGAAGATGTCTTACTCTATATGCATCTTCCTCATTGCTGTTGGTGTCATGTACAAGAAACTTAAAACAAAATATACAGGACATTATCAGTCTGTCCTGAAAGAAAAGGAGTGTTTATTTCAACTTCCTCTGACTTTACTTTTTATACACATTGTTTCCAAAAATGTCTATACCAAGTGAAGTTATATATGGAAAAATAAAAAAAATTTATTGGCTTCTATAAAACTTTCAGATAGATATTTATATAGAAAAAATTGCCCTTGAAATGAGACAGCTACAAGAAAAACTAAGGTAGTGTAATTAAAAGATTAGTTTATATGTATTTAATTTTTTACTGCAAGAAAATGTAACTTAGAGGACAATTAATTTACATGACCAGTTTATATTACATTAAAAGCCCCTATACAGGCAGGTCCATGGTACAGTGAAATTTAAGTTTGATTGTCTATTGAGCTTCATGATTCTCTTTGGAACTTGACGGCCCATGTCCAGACAATTGGAAGAACTTGTTGGCTGAAGGAGCCCTTGTATCAGAAAATTGCAGAGCCTCCAAGTTCCACTTATCTCCTCAGGGCCCAGGGCAACGTGCTTCACCCCACCTGCCACCTGATCTGCCAACAAGTGTAGGTGGGGTATGCCCATCTGTGGAAGTAGAGACCAAGTTTCCCCACATGAGGATTGCTTTCTCTCCTGAAGCATGAAGCACCACGGGACCTGCTCTGTGGCCAGGTATATACAACCTAGACGTGGAGGAAGTTAGCCCTATTTTTGATAATGGGAGAGCCAGTAGATAAATTCTTTCTTTCTTTTTTTTTTTTTTTTTGAGATGGAGTTTTGCTCTGTGGCCCAGGCTGGAGTGTAGTGGTGTGATCTCGGCTCACTGCAACCTCCACCTCCTGGATTCAAGCGATTCTCCTGCCACAGCCTCCTGAGTAGCTGGGATTACAGGTGCGCACCACCATGCCTGGCTAATTTTTTTTTTGTATTTTTAGTAGAGATGGGGTTTCACTATATTGGTCAGGCTGGTCTCAAACTCCTGACCTCGTGATCCACCTGCCTTCGCCTCCCAAAGTGCTGGGATTACAGGCGTGAGCCACTGTGCCAGATCAGCATAGTTCATATGACCTCTTAGAAGATGGTCTTACACAATTGAATACTCAGTTGTGTTGGGTACTAAGTGTGGCCAACTTAGCAGTGCACTTTATATTTATTCTCTTTTCTTCTATGCCTCATTCACTTTTGCCTCCACTCCTTCTTCCTCGGGTGCTATAATGCCTAATATAATTGCAGCATGAGCTTTGCTTTCTGGGGAACCTAGGCTAAGGCAATTCTCTTCTCATTTTAATATAGCCTCCAGGCAATATCACTATACAGATATAGACTTCATTTATCATTTCATCAGTGTATGGTGTAGGTAGATTGTCTTTAAAGAGTATAACATGGCACTTTTCATCAAGTAGTCAGTGAATTCTCTTGAGATACATGCTCAAATGGTATCTGTAACATTCTGCATTTCAGTAGTTCTACTAAGTTGTGCTTTGGTTTAAACAACATTTAATGTGTCAGAATTTGTGTACACAAACCTACTTCCACTTATTTACAAAGCTATAGTGCCCTGAGTGTCTAAATATAAAACCAGAGTGAGCTGTCATTTTGAGGGTGGAGAAGCAAACCAACTTTGTCTTCTTGCTTCTCTTAATAGATTATTAGACTTTTCCAGGTTTGTGACATGACAACCGCTTCTGGCTTTGCCTGTGTAAAGGGGTTAAGAATTGTACCTAGCTGGAATATATATGTTCCAGCCCTCCACAATAAATGAATCCAGTAATTTCTCAGAGGAGGGAAATATGTTCATTAGGATACAGTGGGGAGGTACATAAGGTAGAAAAGAGATAAATATATAAAGGTTATACTTAGTCATTTGAATAAAGAGTGGAAAAACTCAGAAAATAGTACTATGAACTGATCTGGCCTAGGGAAATAATGATGCTTGCCCCATCTTACCTGGACTGGTGTTTTCATGAACCAGGAAGAATGCGATCAAACACTTTTTTTTTTGGAAAGTGTTTATTTGGTTCATGTCCTGGCCAAATAAACACTTTGAGCTGAGCTTCCTCTGTGTGAAGGAGACCCGCTTGCTGTACTGAAATGGGATGTGGTTTCAGATTTACCTTTGGTGTGGGCATTGGTTGCTTTTGCTTGCCCACAATTCTCCTCCACTTATAGCAGCCAGACTTGGAATTTTCTTTGAGGAATCATCTTGCCTCAACTCTCAGTCCATAGTTTAGATGAGGCTGACTGTCCCTCTTTCCCCTCACCCAGTTCCAGGATTCCTGAGGATAAGGTTGATTATGCATCTGTCTTCCTCACCACAGTGATTGGCTCAGGAATGAGCACATGACTCAACCTGGGCCAATGAGAATTAGGCCAGATTTTTCATTAGCATTGTTGGAGAAAAGAAATTCTCTTTTCACTGTATTTGGAGCTGTAAAGCTAATCCTGGAACTATTGGAGGCCACCATAAGGTGAAAGACCTTGTGAATGTTAAGTCTACATGAATGACAAGATAAAGAAAGGAGCTTCCTGAGAATCCTGAGTAAATGCACCCAGATCCAGCCATGTCTGAAGCTTTTGTCTGCAAATACCCTAGATTTCCCAGATATTAAAGTCAATAATTAGCTTTATGCTTAAGCCAGTTTGAGTTAGCTTTTTGTTACTTGTCATAGAAAGAATCTCAATTAACATGTGTTCAGGGCAACTGAGATTGACAGTTGGCAGCTGATGTTAATATAATTCCATGAGTAATATTCCTGAATAATTTGAGATGAGAAGATGAATGTTGTCCTTGAGATGCAAAACTTTACTTCTCTCCTCCCCTCATCTTTGTGGCCCCTTCCAAAGAGGTAACCCCCCCCCTCAGCATTTTATTTAGTTTCTTCTCTTCCTTCATACTTTCTTCTCAAGTAAATTTGCTTATTCTAATAGATGTCTGTTTATGAAATGAATGTCCTTACATCCTTGTTTCCCTCTTTTGGCAGCAGCTGAAGTGAGAAGTGAAGGCAACTCTTTGCCTATGTAGAAAATAATAATATTTAAAGAAAGAGACAGGAAAGTATATCTGTTATAAGCTTTTTCTTTTTTAGAATTTAAGCTTATGAGTTTATCTA
The DNA here is from genome assembly GCF_047675955.1 of Chlorocebus sabaeus. Taxonomy (NCBI): domain Eukaryota; kingdom Metazoa; phylum Chordata; class Mammalia; order Primates; family Cercopithecidae; genus Chlorocebus; species Chlorocebus sabaeus. The sequence goes on from NC_132918.1 coordinate 69,505,512, forward strand.
CGCCCACTATATTCATAATTACAGTTTTATATCTGCATACAAAAGCTATGTAAAAATCCATTTTTCCCAAATATACAAATTTTTTTTGGATAGTTTAAAACATTTTGATCACAGATTTCAACAGAGTTTTAGGCTGAAAAAAATATCACCATCTAGCAATATCACTTAACACTGTTTGCAAAACACAAATCTTCCAATGACTAAATCTTTTTCTATTCTGTAGTATTTTTCTGATTCTCAGGGCATGAAAACATTATGGGGAAAAAAAAAAAGGATTTTCTATGAGGAAAGCATGGAGAACCAATTTGGCTCTATGGTCAAATTAAAAATGCCAAGTTAATAAGGGAGAACCAAAAGAAAGAAGTGGCATAATGTCACATCAGCTCATTCATGCCCTGATAATTTCTGTATCAACAAAACATATGTAAAGTGTCTTCTTTTGTCTTACATTGTGCTCCATAATTTACGTGAGTATTATCTGCATCCTGAGGAGGACAGATTTGTATTTGATTGTCTTGTGCATAGGGTGGGTCAGCTTTAACTGTGCAACAGAAAGCCACAAACAGCGTTTTACCTGCACAATATTGCTCTTGAAGGCGGCATTAATTAATGTGGAAACATACTATAAATGCACACTTTTCGCATTTGCAAACATTTATACAGCACAGTAAAAATTCTGTGATAAGGCCAAACCTTTTTTCCCCCAGTCTGTTTTTCTTTTTTTTTTTTTTGAGTGTGTTTTTAACGCATTTTTTTTTTTTTTTTTAAAGATTAAAGTAAAATGTCTCAATTGTAAAAAATACACACCGGGCAAATCCTTACCTGGATAATAAATATCTACATCACAGTACAATAAAATTTCTTCTCTATAAAATTTAAATATGGATTATAGTCTATCACTATCAAAAGAAACACTATGCTAATATTTCCATATTATTAAAATAACAGGAAAAATTACGAGCTTATTTTAGAACCTGATGCCATAGCCGTTGGAAAGGGCACAGAGATTCAAACGTCGATCATCACTCTCCATTTGAAGAGGAACTGTGGCTTGGGTATTCACTTAAATTCAGTTCATGAAAAAGGTTTAGCCTTACAAATGCTGGCTACATTTCAAAAACTGTAAGACTGATTTCATAATTTATGACTCATGCAGCAAAAGGTCAATATGACACGAATAGGTTAGAGTTCCATAGAATAAAAAGGGATCACCGACAATGACATGCTTCGAGGGTGCTCAGTGGTTCCTTGGAGGCTGAGTCTGTGGGGGGCTTAGTGTCGAGGAGGGGCCAGGGCTTGTACCCCTGTTCAGGGAGGAGCAACAAGAACGGCGTTGCTGGTACAGAGCGAAGGCCTGGCAGTCCACCCCAGGCCTGCACTGCACACTGAAGAGCTGTCGCCCGGGGCACAGGTGAGGGGGCTTCGCTGGGCTGAGGCATCAACACGTCAAGCGCGTCATTGAGGACCGAGGCTCTAGAAAAAGCTCTGAGGCGGCACGTGGTGTTTTGAGCAGAATCATAAAGAAGAAAACATCTTACTTTTTTCATTGTTTCTGGAAATACTGCACGTCTAAATTGAACAGCAAAGTACACTTGAGGGTCACACACGCACACGCACGCGCACACGCTCACACGCACGCACACACACCCCACACCGCTCATCCCTAAAAGGGAAGTGATTTATAAATACGAATCCCAGCATAATGGGTGTGTTCTCCTCTACTGAGACGTCTCCCTGCCGAGGGGGTGGGAGCGCAGGTGTGAAGGGTGTCTCCGTCAGGTCCACACTGGATTTGCAAGTCTGGACAATAGATGAAAAAATGTTTAGAAAAATCTAGAGCAAATCCCTCACAAATGAGTTTTATGAGATGGAGTCTCACGATGCACTAAGTACCTCTGTCAGCTTCAGAAGGAAGGAGTTTAGTTTCAGAGTCATTGTCTTTTGAGTCCTGTGGCCTTTCCTTTCAACCTGAAGTGGCCTAAGGCTTGTCCTACTCCACATGAAGTACTCAGCCTTCAACAAGATTTCCAGACCAGCACTTTGCCTATTGAAGGCAATCATTTAAGGTGCCAAGGATCAAGTGTTCCTTTACTTGGGCTGGCTGGATGGCTGTTATATGCTATACCATTTGGCCAATTCTCGATCATGGTTAGTCCCCAAAGCATTCTGATTCAGCTTGAGATCAGGCTCTGAACTTATATTCAAATCTGGGTGTCCGATGTACTGAGGACCCTGTCAAACAAAATGAGGAACCCTTCCCCAGAAGGCCCGATGCTGTAGGACCCTGCCTGCTTGCCTTCCTCTCATTCCCTTTGGAAAGAAAGCTTGCCCCAGACAGCAGAGCTTCTCAGGGTTACCCTGGAGCACAGACGTGGCTAAGTGTTTGTCTTCCAAAGCGTGGTTCCTCAAGGAGTCAAGAGAGGAAGCTGAAATATTAGCAGAGCAAGCACTTAAGGAGCCTGGCCAGAGACTGCCTAGACAAAACCAAACCCCAAAACGATCTGTCTGTAGATAAAGCAGGTAATCTGCCAATGACCTTCGTGCTTATAATTGTCAATCTTTTCACTTCCTTTCTTTGGGTAACAAGTTCCATAGCAATGTTCTTGTTTCCTTTTTCCCAGAAGCCAGTACAATTGCTTTCATGCATTGAACATTTAATTCCCCGCTCCCAGATAATTTCCAATCACACTTGGAATTTTCAGTGCTGTTCCTCTTCTTTTTCCAAGGACTCTAAATGATTGACTAGTATTGTGTCAAATTATTATTTCGAGTCAATACCAAATTTATGTTCCTTAACTGTTAAGTGGGCCATACTTCTTGTCTAATAAAGTTAGGAATTTAAGTGTTAAAAAAAAAAAATCAAAGGAACCAGATTTTTTCCCCTTGAAATGCATACAATATTAAGGGCAGGAAGGGTTTTAGAGATCATGACTTATTCACCAGGTGAGAAAACCAAGACCTAGAATTACAAATCTACCAGCTGACAGAGCACGCCCTAGAACTCAGGCACCCAGACTTCTGGGCCAGTTATACTCCACCAAACTTAAAGCATCTACTTGGTTTTCACAGTGACTTTCCTTCCTTTGTTTTTAGGTAAATCTCACTGATATGGCTTATTTTCCCCAATATTTCCAGGATAAGGCAGTAAAAGGTAGGCAAAGGAATACTTTATATCTACTATGCCAGTGGAGAATGAGATACATTCAATTGCATGGGTACATTCTACGCCCATTTTCTGACACTGAAGAGATGAAGTGTCACTGTTTGTTTTCTGGGCACAAGCTATTCTAGCATGGGCCATTGGGAAGGCAGGTTGGGCAGAAAAGGTAAGTGTGCACATGGTCTGCACAGGTGTTTTCTATTGAGTATCTGTCAGGGTGTGCTATAAGAGGGACAGGAGGGTCAGTAGCAGGGCCAGTCTCTGTTTAGAGATAGTCAAGCTATGCAGTGCCTCAGAGTCAGAGGGAAAAAGGGGACGAGGAGACATTTGTCAATGAGGGAAGGAGCTTGAGGATCTAACCAGAAGGAAGCATCCTCCAGCCATCAGGACACGAAGGGGCCCTCAGAACACTGCATTTCCTTCCACTCAGAATGTAGCTGCACTAATCTCTCCTCAGAATTTCTCTGGAAGAAGACTGAAATTTCAGCGTATCTTTCCTTGATTAGAATATTTGATCCATAGAGAAATCTGTTGTCAGCTCAGCAAAGATACAACCGGGATAAAGAAGTTCGGGAGCTTGGGAGATGACAGATCAGATGCCACAGAAAAGGGGTGCCACCCTGTGAATAGGTTTGATTTCTGTAAGTGTTCTCTGAGCCTAAATGGGAAAGAAGCCTTCCTACTGTGAGGTAATACTATTAATTTTTGGAAACCATGGAATCACTGACATTGGTGAAGATTTCTAATTTCTCTGGGCTCACTGAAAAAAATTATTTTCCTTGTTGGCCTCAATCAGTCAATATCTGTACCTCCTTGAGTCACACCCTTGTATAACTTGAATCAAATCTAATAAGGGTATAAAAATGATATTGGAAGGACAACTGATTTTTTAGGACACAAATATTCCTGTGCATTCCAAGTTATGCTCCTAGGAGACGATAAAGAGTGCTGGAAACAGCATGCTCTTGAACAGATGAAAATTTGTTCGAGTCTTTCCCTAAAAGGTTGAAAGCCACATCTAACTAAACGTGGTCTGTACTCTGCTAACTTCAGCCCTGCACACATCAGGATTGGGTGGAGGTGGTCGTATTATCTTGGTTTTAAGGCTTCTTTAGTGTCCTGCAGCGCCATTTTGCTGACTCGAGTCTCGGACTGGGGATGGGTGGGAGCTGGTGATGCTTGGTGCTGGTGAGTTAATGATTGTCCCCCACCCCACCTCCACAACCGTAAAACTTTCAGAGCATTCACATCAAAGGACCGGAGAACGAAATGCAATAGTTTCAAGTACCCGCATTCAAGGGGCAATTTCATCCATGTCTATGCCAAGGACTACTTCCCTTTTCCCTCCCAAATAATCCCTCCTGACACAAAGAAACAAACAAAAAAGAGCTAGGCAATGGAATGAAATGACACCCAGTAGTGCTGTAGGAATTATGAGAATGAATCCAGTCAGTCTAATCCTCGAACACTTCCAAGAACAACGGGGGGAAGAGTTCCGTGGGGCATTCCACCTTCATGTGCAGGAAGCGGCTGGCATGGCAGGCTCCTATCATCCGCAGGTCTGTCACCTTCATCAGGAGTTTTGGCCAAAAGTGTGTCACGTGGTGTTTTCGGTAATTGATATAGTGTTCAAAGGCCAGCAGGAAACTATCTTGGTACTTTTCTATTCTCTCAACACAGGCGAGCCCCGGGCGATCTGTGGGGAAGAGACAAGATGGACATTGATTCAGAGATGGAAGAGGGAAGGCTTGCTTTGTCCAATTCCAGGCCTTTAGTGGGAGGCGGGCAGATCTAGGGTCTTCCCTCTTAGCCATAAGCATGGATGCAGCGTGAACTCTGGTGCTCCAGGGACCAGGTACCAGGGGAGTGGCATCATTTCTATGAAGAGAGGCAGTACTTTGTTCAGATAAATATATCTGTTTAGACAGATCACCTTGTTAGGTGCGAAAGGTGATGCCTCCCTCCTAGGGTACAGGAGGAGAAGGCTGACAGCTGAAATATTCTGCCAGATGAGGGGAACAATTTTGAATTTTCACTAGCTGCCTGGGAGAGGGGAGAGGACTAGCATGGACATGCATAGAAAGGGGAGATATATGAAGGGACTGGGGACATTGCAGCAGGCTTGAGGCCAAAGGAGGAATGCGGAATAGTAAGACATTTCCTTGAGGACCAAGAAACACCATGTTTAACTTTGTGTTGTCTTCTAGGCTGCAATGAACTGGCCTTTCCCTTTCCTTATGCCTTTAGTAAAATTGCTACCATAGCAGCCTTGTTTTAGTCATGATTTTGGAATTGAAATGAAAAGAAAAGGGGAGGGGAGCTGTGCCAGAGTCACCCCATGCAGAGAAGAGAACAGCTACAGTGGGAGCTGGAGTGAGAGGACACCGGGACCCTGGAAAGCCTAGGAAGTCTTCCCAAGTCCTGCATAGACTACTGGGCTTCCCACAGTATGTGGCAGAGGCTCAAGTCACTTTCCAAAAGTGCTAAACAAAGGGGTGACACAAGGAGGCTGGACAACTGGGGAATAGCTGGGCTGCAGACACTTGGGTGACAAAAATAATCTATAAACCTGGATGAATTCCTCAAATAGCTCCAGGAGGCCCAACACGCCCCTGCTCAGTTCTCTTCAATTCAAACGAATTCACACTTCAAAGGTCCAATTCTGGAGGTGTTTGGATCGGTAGGAATCTAAATAGGGTTCTGCTTCATTGGAAAGGAAGAATCAGGGCTAATGTCTCAATTCACCCTTCTGAGTCTAAACAAACTAACAAACCATACAGGCTTTTGGAATCCCCTATTTAGCTCACATGGAAATTTGTACATTTTTATCTTGCGTTTTCCTTCATATTTGATGAAGCTGCTCTGTGGATTTGCTGGTTCTCCCTCTCTCCCTTTCCCCTATCTTTTCTCTTTCTTTGAGTGTGCAAGAATTTTCCACAGGATCCTTTAATTTTTAATCCAGATAGAAGATCAACATATTATTGCTTCGGATGTATTCTTTCAAAGGGAAAATACAATGTGGGTTTTGTGGCATTAAAGAGATAAAGATGAGATGGTCACATAAATGACAGAGCGAGTACGAATTGACATTTTGATGATGCTTGAATCGCACTGAACAGGTTTATGAAGAGAGAAACATTTTAAAGACTGAAGACCATTTTAACTCCTTAAGACAAAAGTTCTCAAAGGAATGTCTTTCAGATCATTTTCATTTTTACTTTTTGCACTGCAGGACCAAGGAACTTAGAAGTAGTGGCTCTTGGAAAAGTCTTTGAAGAAAAAGTCTAAGATACTGTGTAACTGACATGGCACACAAAACATGGGGCTTAGAACATCCGGCTGCAGAGGAATTGGAGACTTGGGGCTCCGACAGGCAGCTCATTTGCCAAATGCACAGTGTCTTGCAATATTTTCCTGGTCCTGGCAGTATTAATGAAGAAGGTCCACATCACTAGGGAGGGTGGGTTGTGAAAAGTTATTAAGTTGTCCTGTAGCTGTCAGGCAGTGTCAGCCTCACAACATGAGAAAACTGGGAAGAATCATTCACTTTGGTGTTTGATAGCGTCTGGCATCACATTCAGTTTTTGCCATCTCCGCCTACTTCTCCCTTTATCTACCTTACTAAGATGATTTGCTTAATAATCTGTGAAACTGACCCACTAAAGAGGAAACATCTTATTATTCAGTAATAAAAATCCATTTGACGTAAATAGGAAGATAACCACAAAAATGGACGCATGGCAAAAGCCTTTGTTACTCTGGAGCTGAAGGTTCTGGGTGCACATTGCTCCTGAGATCCACTCTCTCTTTGTTAAAAAGGAAGGTTAGTAAGTGTTAGAGAGGTGTTAAAGGCAGACTAGCACCACACTGAGTCTCTCTCCTTGCCTTATTTGGAAGGAGAGGTAACCAGGAAGAGAAAACTGTCAAAGAAATAGCTTTCTCATGGTGTGATTCAACATTATTTAACACTGTCTTTGTACCTCTAAAATCTCAGCTAAAAAAATTACCATGAGTCCCTCCAGAAATATAATTCCCGTGTATGTAGCTTAATTTCTTCATTTTAAAGGTCACTGAAGCCCAGAGAAGCTAGGGGTCACCCAAAGTCACACAGGGAGTGTGTGAAGAGAAGCTTGGATAAGCTATACATTTTATTTCTCCGAGAATAATTCTCCTGAACGACTGTGGGCCCCATTTCTTGCTGGCTGTCGCTGGAGACCACCCTCAGCCCTAGAGGCTGTCTACAGCTCCTGTCATGGGAATTTCCCCACATGGTGGTTAACCTCACGAAGCTGGCACCAAGAGTCCCTAGAGCAAGTCTGCCAGCAAGAGGGAATCTTAGATTATGTAATGTAATCACATGGGGGTGACGTCAAATTTGCCATATTCTCTTGGTTAGAATCAAGGCACGGGTCCTGCACACACTAAAGGACAGGAGATTATCCAGGGTGTGAACACTAGGAGGTGGGGAGTGTGGGGGGTTGGTCTGGAGTCTGTGTGCCACAGTGTACACGGGAGTTCATGATGCTCTTCTATCTACTTACCCTTGAAATTTTCCATAATAAAAGGAATTATTTCTTTTTGAAAAGTCTGCCATATCTAAATTTCCTATAGTAAATACATTTCTAGATCAGCTTTAAAAAAAGATTTCTAGGCCAGGCGTGGTGGCTCATGCCTATAATCCCAGCACTTTGGGAGGCTGAGGTGAGAAGATCATTTGAGCCCAGGAGTTCAAGACCAGCCTGGGCAACATAGTGAGACCCGTCTCTCTCTACAAAACAATAAACAATTAGCCAGGGGTGGTAGTGTGTGCCTGGAGAGGCTGAGGCAGGAGAATCTCTTGAGCCCAGCAGGTCAAGTCTGCGATGAGCTGTGTTTACACCACTGCACTCCAGCCTGGGCAATAGAGCAAGACCCTGTCTCAGGTTTAAAAAAAAAAAAAAAAATCCTATGGAGTTAACCAGGAAGCAGCGACTCTACAAAGGATTCTCAATGTATATTTTACCCACATAGTCAGCCATTTATCCAATAAGCATTTCTTGAATTCTATGAACACTGGCCTAGGTGCTGGATGTACAATTAGACATATTTATGTCCTCAAAAAAAAAAAAAAAAGTCCACAGGGACTTACGTGGACAAATGAAGCAGGTAGTTACAGCGCAGAGTGACAGGTGCCAAAGCACAGCAACACTTGGGTGCCCTGAAAATGCAGAGGACTCTGAAACCACTTCTATTTAAAACTATCTTTCCTTAAAGGGTTTGATGTGTAGTGGCTTACAGACGGCTGCCCATTCTGTGCTCTCCTCCCATCTACAGGGGGACTGTTGAGTCCTGGCTGGCACTCAGACTTGTTTTGGCCAATCCAATGTGGGTGAAGTGATCCTGTGTGATTTAAGACTGGGCCTCGTGGGATCTGCAGCTTCTGCTTTCGTGTGCTTGGGACTCTTTCTCTTGGAAATCAACAGCTAAGTAAGAAGTCTACCCTGCAGGAGGAAAGGCCGCATAGAGGGAGGCCTGAACCAGTGTTTGATGTCCCAGCTGAACTCCAGCCATCTTGGATGTTTAAGCCACTACGTTTTGGGTTGGTGTGCCATTTAGCAGTAGATAACTGAAACTTCAGTTGTAGCTAAGCCATGAACAAATTCTAGCTTGCATCCATGGTTTCCACACACAGAACTTAACACACAATCGTGTGGTCACTCACATCCATATCTGGCATACCCCAAACCAGAAGGAGGCAGGTTTGGCCAAAGACTATGAAGAGGGCTGCAGAGTATCCACCAAAGGCGGATCACTTCATAGAATCTTTAAGATGGCTCCTTTGGCTTCTTTCTATCCTGGGACACTGCAAAAAGCATCAGACATCTGACACCCCCCTTTAAGTTCCCAGTCCAGTGGCAAGCCTGCAATTTCTCACTGAAGAAGAGTGAGCTATGTTCTGAAGCTAAAGGGGGACTGAAAACTCAAGTGATTGGAATTAGCACTAGACAAGCAAAAGCTCTTTGGATGCCCACGAACGAGTCTAGGCATACTCACCTGAAGACATCAGCAGGACGGCCTGAAGGAGGGCTACTTCAGTGTCATCCAGGTTGAAAGAAGACAGAGACATGCCCAGGTCAAAGATGGCGTCTGACACCACCCCAAGACCCCCATTTTTCAGCTGGCCCCGTGTCACTGCCATTTCCCCATTCAAGGTTAAAGTCTCACTTTCTGGGTCATAGCGCACAGCAGCGCGAAGGGACATGATCTCCATGCAGCAGCCTTTGAGGAGGATGATCTGGTCTTCACATGGCAGCTGAAAAGAACCAGCTCATGTCAGCAAAGAACAAATGGAAAAATGCCAGTCAGGAACAACATACGGTATCTCAAAAGCAATAGGAATAACCTTGTGACGAACACTTGTCCTGCCTTGTTTGAGCCCATGGTTTTCCCTTCCCTACTTGGCTGCAGGCTTTCAACAACCACTTTTCATACTCAAAGTTGGCTGTAATCTGCACCAACTTTAACGTCAGGAGTTTGCATTGCTTTTATGACAGATCCAGTTCTCCAAACGCTATTGCAGTCGTGTGGGAAACTGTGCTGATAGCCCCTCAGTTTGGGGGTTTGTATTATAACTTCAACTGATGACTGCTTGAGAGCAGGGTTTATGTGAAACTCTCCATTTTTGTTTGTTTGGTTTTTTGTCTTGTAGCTTGAATAGGTAACAGCTTACCCTACTGTTTAGCTGGCAACTGGGCTTCCTTTTGGTTTTTGAAGCACATTTGCTCTTGGAGCCTCTTGGCACAAAACTAGAGGGTTGTTGGCAGAGATACATGTTGCCCATGAGGCCCTGAGATATAAGCTTCATCTAAAGTCACCCAGGGACTTAAAGGCAGAGGGGAGAGCAGAATTCAGTCCTCCTGGCTCCCAAGGTTGTGTTCTTCTCCGCACCTTAGACACAGGATTGCTCAACACACTGGGTCTTCCTGCCAGTGTTGCAATCTGCTTTTAAGCTCATTTGGTTACCCTGTTAATTAGGATTTGTGAGAATGTGGCAACATTAATAATAAAAAATACCTTTGCTCATAGGCAAAATAATAAAAACCAGAATCTTATTTTCTGGAAGGGGAGACTGTTTAATTAAATGCCATTATCAAAGTAGTTGGAAGGCTATTAGTAAATGGGTGTGTTTGATGAACTGGGCATCATGCCCAGATTTCCATGCACCACCTCATTTAATCTTCACAGCAGTACAATGAGGTAAATATTCGAATTCCATATGACTTACAGATGTGGAAATCTAGGCACTGAGAGGGTAACAAGCTGGGTGTGGGGGTGGGTGGTCACATGAATGTTTCATGGGTGAGGCTAGGATTTGAAACTGGATCTGTCAGAATTCAATGCCAAGAGAAGAAGGAAACATAGCTCTTTTTACCATGGATATGACTGAGTTTCCATAAACAACAAATATGTGAGTAACACCTAATATCTATCTCTTCATTAGAGCAGTTACAGATTCCTTTTGGGAAATGCTCTTGGCAATACTCGACCAGTCCAATTTAGGTTATTATATAAAAGTGATACAACTGAATTACATCTAAAATACTGGGCATTTTCTATTTTTCACTAGCTCAGCCTAGTCACTTTACCAGTTAATTTCAAACTCCTTGGCTTTTTCTTCAGAATAAGTCATTGCATATTTGATCTGGAACCCATACATATGAATTCTCTCCTTCCACTCGTTTTTTAAAAAGCACTGTGATTTGCTTTTGTCTAGGTTCTGATGGTTAAACACAGATTGCTGGCCCCAACCCCTGAGTTTCTGCATTTCCCCCAAGTTCCCAGGTAATGCTTATATTGCTGGTTCACAGATCCCACTCTTGAGAATGACTAGCATAGAACAGCAACAAGAACTTACTAATCAGATCAAACCATTTATTTTTAAAATGTGTCACAAAGTATGCAAACTTGGTCAGGCCCCACCTTTGAAACCAATTCTGATTATAGATGAAGTAGAAATTTTCCTTTCCAAATTTCTAGTTTAAATACCAACTGTTGAAGATTAGTTCAAATTTAAGTAAAAGCTGAGTAAGTATTTGCAAAGGATCACCAATGGTTTAAAAACTGGGCCAGATGCCTTTTCCTTTAAGAGGGATTTGTAGGATCCTGGTGAGATTTGTTTCAACACGTGGGCAAATAATCTCTTAGACACCTGCCAAAATGCTTTCATTGTGAGAACACTCAACAAGGGCCTGACAGGCAGAGACACAGGGATACTCCCACAGGTTCTTCCTGCCTCCTTAGGAGAGCATCACTCAGGTTGACTGGCAAAGACGACAGGGCCCTGCACTCTAGGAGTGATTTTGCATGTTGTTTTGGCAGCTCTGCCAGCGATGATTTTAGATCTTGTGAAGCCCCTGGTGTCATGCCAGTCTTGTTTGGTGGGTTGGCATGGATCTTAGAAGAACAATGATCATGAACACAGTTTGAATAGCAGATGTGATAAACCGCCTCTGGCAAGAGACCCCTGGCTCTCAAGATCACCTGAGATCTCCAGCCCACTCCACGGGTAGCTCACGAACCTATACAGTTAATTCCTCTCTTTTGGGTTTCCAAGAGAGTATAAAAGGCTAAAGGTCATCAGGAGGCCTCAAAGACAGAGGGCACATGCATCTCTGCTGTAAAGGTGCTCCCACCATCCCACTGCCATCGTCTTTTGTAATCGGCAGACCACACGATATCAGGGTAGAAGGAGAGATGGAATCAAAAATGAAACAGGCTTGGACTTTTAGGGAAACTTGGATAGATAAACTTGCCACAACCTGTGCTTGAAAAGTTCCGTGTTGACCCCTCACCCTTGCACAGACGAAAGCGCACAGTGTGTTTGCTCCTGGTGGTGGAGACGGCTGCTGCTTCTGTTTTCTTCCTTCAACTGAAATATATCTTCAGTGGTTTACATGAGCTTTACATTATTAAAAAAAAAAATCTCTGGGGTGGGGGGTGGCATTCAAAGGGCACCATGTGACTGGCAGGCTGGCTGGAGCTGTAGAGGTGACAGACTCAGTAGAGTTCCTCCTCAGACCCAAGAACTGGGGGCAAAGGGACACAGCCAGGGAGAGGACCAGGAGAGGTCCAGGAAAACACAACCATGCCCGCAAACAAAACAGAAAGATGACAGCCAGAACTGGCAGGAGTGAGGGGAAACAAGCCCGTCGGTGCGGATGTGAGAGTGCACGTACTTTCTCTTTCGAGGACAATTTGGCAGCACATATCAAAAGCCTGTGTATCTTGGTCCTTAAATTCCATGTCCAGGCTTTACCCTTCAGACATAGTCAGTGATGTGAGCAGGATATAGTTGCCAGAAAATTCACATCAGCATATTTTTATTAGTGAAAAATTGGAAATGAACTATAGATCCAGTAAAAACAGATAACATAATTTATGGCAGATGTATTCTTTGGAATACTATGTGGTCACTGAAAATCATTTTGTGAAAACGTATGTAGATGCTATGTCCTCCCGTTGAGGGTAAAAAGTTAGTTCAGTGACAGATGCTGGTAACGATCTGTTTCTTTATCTTGGTGCCGATCATGTGGGTGGGTTCAGTTTGTAAAAATTTATTGAGCTGCACTCTTATGACATATATACATTCTTTAATAAAAAGTTAAAAATAATTTCATACACAGTACATTGTGGTATACATTAAATATATTTTATACTTCATATATATGTATGTATGTGTATGTATACACACATAAATATTTGAAGAAAGACTAAAATAGGTGCCAAAATCTTGTAGTGTTACCATAAATCATTACCTTTATTATGTTGTATAAATAAACCTTCAATGAATATGTATAATTTTTGTAATATCCTCTAAAATGTTAATAGATGTCTACTTTTAAAAAAGGCGTCAAAGGCATGGGCAGCTCCATGGCCAACACAGAGATATAAGTCAAAGTCCCTTCCTCAGTACCTACTGACTTCTTTAGGTGTGGGGTCTGAGTCATTGCTACTGCAAGGCCGTGGGTAGTAGCATATCAGGTACCCTGGTGCTATAGACTGAATGTCTGTATCCCTTCAAAATCCATATATTGCAACCTAATCCCCATTGTGATGGTACTGAAGGCGGGGTCTTTGGGAGGTGATGAGGTCATGAGAGTGAGGCCTTCATGAATGGGATTTGTGCCTTGTAAAAGAGATCCCAAATAGCTCCTTTGTCCTGTCCATCATGAGGGGACACAATGAGAAGACAGCTGTCTATGAATCAGGAAGCAGGCCCTCACCAGACAATCTGCTGGTACCTTGATCTTGAACATCCCAGCCTCCAGAACTGTAAGACGTACATTTCTATTGTTTTTAAGCCACCCAGTCTATGGTATTCTGTTGCAGTGGCCCGAACTAAGACACCTGGCCCCCACCACAGTGAAGCTGGGGCTAAGAGGGTGGCACACGTGCTCTCTCAGCTAGGTCTACAGGCAAGATATCTGTTTCCCGAAGCCCATTTCCCTGTCCTTCTGGGTATGGCTTCTGTGGAGGCTCAGAAATCGGCAGTGAGAAGTGCCCCCATAATGTCTGAGGTCTCTGTGTCCCTCTGATTCTAGCTGGGCTCCCATTATTGCAGACTCAAAGACACACGAGAGCTGGAAGCCAAGGCAGCAGGAAGCCATTCCAGGTGTGGAAACTTAGCTTCTTTTTAGGTGAGACCAGGATCACTTATCACTCAGCCCGCTTACCTAAGGGGCTCACAGCTGCCCGTGCCCATCTCTATTTGGTATCTTTCTGGTCCCCTTTGAAGGTATACAGAGCAATAGACAAGCACCTTATGAAATTTGTTTTTAAAGTTCTCCAGAAAACATAACCCCATTTGATTAAAAAACAAAACAAAACAAAAGGAAGGTTAGAGGCAGGATGGAAATGTAACAGATAAAATAAAAGCAGTATTAGCAGCTAAACTTTATGGAATACTTATTATAACCCAGGCACTGTCTAATCACTTTACAAATATATTATCCCACTTAAAAACCCTTTCAACAGCTCTAAGAGGTAGACACTATTGTAATCCCCATTTTAAAGATGAGATAAGTGAAGTTTGAAGATATTGGATAACTTGTTTAGGATTCTTGCCCATGTAGCTGACTGTAGAGACTGTGGCATCTGCCACTACAGGGCAGGCCTGATAAAGTTCAAGTGTCCCAAAGGGAAAGTCGATGAACTCTGGTGGGACAGCTCTACAGGGTGCCCGGAAGATGGGACAAACAAGAGTAAGCTTATAGGAAAAGAGGAAAGATTTGTGGGGATATTAAGAGCCTGGTTCTGTGAGGGGCATTTAACTTATTCTTGAAGATTAAGAAATGACCACACAGTCATCTCACTGGGATATGCACTGGGAAGAATACAGACCTAGATTCCAACCATGAGGTCACATTTGGATAACTTAATCTCTTTGATCTTGATTGCCCCCTCCGAAAATGGGGTTAATACAAGCGACCCTGCAAATCTGTTAGAAGGATTAGATTTAATGTAGGCAAACTCAAGTACCTGACTGTGGTAACTAGGACATCGTAGGTGCTGAATAAATGGAGCCTATTGCTATCATTATTTCTCAATGCCTGGAATCAGGGGGATGAATAGGATCTTGATGGGCCTTACACGGACAAGCTAATGAATGATGACTAAATACAGAAAGTGGGGAATACAATGAAATAGAATGCATTTTCATTTTGTACTGACGTTGCTTTCATATGATTAAGTCCCTACTAATTAACATTAAATTGTAAATAATACCCTGTATTCCTGGAAACTGGTGAAACTATAATTAAAAATAATGCAGAAGGAAAAACAACATCCTCACCTCACAGAACATAGGCAACTTTTTGGCAAAATCCACCACTCTGGTAATTGCTGGTGTGATGATTTTTGTGAAATGACTGAAGGCTTCCAAGTCAACCTTTCCACCTTCTGGGGCATTGACTATTGGTGCTTGTCCAATGTCTTCTGGCTAAGGAGGAGAGAAGAGAAAGATTTAAATGAAGAAGTTGAAAGGAGCTTTATTTATCATAGTTCTTATGTGGCAGAAAATCTCTTCTGAACTGATATCCTGTACGGTTTCCAGTTTTTATACCATTTATTAACAAACTGCACAGTTTACACATCACTTATTTCTTGAGTAAAGATACATGTCTCGGCCATTGCTTTAACAGGCCCCCAGTGACAATGTTTACAGGACTGTTGCTGCAAAGAGTGAGCGAGCAAGAGAGAGAGAGAGAGAGATAAGAGAAAGGACAGGAATTTGGGTCCTGCTTCTGAATGCACAAAGGGTGTATACTTAGGTAAGGTGACATAAATTCCAGGGGCTCTGGGATGGCATATTCAGAGTACTGTACATGCTGGTGTGTGTGTGGGGGGGAGGTGGGCACACTGTGGGCAATGATAGAGCAGAGCGATAGGTGAGCCCTAGCAAACAGTGCCCTGTGGATTCTTGCTTCTGACCCAGCTGGGGCTTGAAGTTCCCCTCTGCCCTACGCACTCCAGTTTGAGGTGGTCTCAGCTGAGGGTTGAGGGGGAAGATTGCTAGGCTGTCTACAGGAAACTTGGCAAACCTTAGGGCAGAGTGGCGAATTTACTAGTATTTAATGTCCCTAGGGCAGTTCTCTGCTGTTTATTTGCTCAAGAACAATCCATGGCCTTGCTGCTCAAAGTGTAGTGCAGCAGCCTGGGTGTCACCGGGGGACTTCTTCTCAGGCCCCTCCCCAGACCAGGTGGTACAGAATCAGCATTTTAGCAAGACCTCCAGGTGACTTATGCGCTTCCCAATGTCCACGGTAGCCATCTAACTCGTAAGTTTCTCATTCAGTGACCTCCCTGATGTGATCTGTGTCCATGTGTCTCCTGCTGTCACCCAGTGCTTCCTTTGGGAAGAGTCTGTTCCACTTCTCTTCCTTGTCTTTGTGATGATCATAACCACCATTTATTTGTGGCCTACAAGTGAGCCAGCCGCTTCGCACACTGCCCTGTCTCAAGTAGTCCTCATTCAAATCCTGATTTGCAGGTGAGCAAACCAGGGATCAGAAAGGTTAACAGCAAGCTGCTGAGGCCAGGCCTGCAATCTGGGTGACCCTGACTCCACACAGTAGTCTCCCCAGAGCTCCACACTTCCTCACCCCTACTGCAAGGCTTTTACTCCCTGTGGACCTTTTGACACTAATGAACAGAATCTTTACTCCTCTGAACACCCTCCTTGCCAGCCTCTCCAGCTTCTCCCAGGAAGATGTGAATGTGACCAAGGAGATCACAGACTCAAGCCCTACCCAGTGGTGGCCACCTTTGCCTAGAGCCACAGTGAATAGATAGGAACAAGGCCAGTTCTCTTTTCTGCACCCAGGGGCTTAGAGATGGGGATGGGGAAGGGAGATGGGAATAAGGAACTGACACTGTGAGTGAGCTGAGCAAAATCGAATTCCTCACTTGCAGAGCAGTGAGGACATTGCCAGTGGTGAGACTAGCCTAACATAGTGGCCCCCAAACTTCACTGTGCATCAGTCTCACTTGATTTCTGGGCTCCAACCCCAGTGTATCTGATTCAGCAGGTCAGGGATGGAGCCTGGGAATCTGCATTTCTAACAAGTTCCCAGGACGTGCTGATGAAGCTGCTCTGGGCCTACTCTTTGAGAACCACTGAGTTAGCAGTAACCAAGTTCAGCTTAGAGTAATCCAGGTCCCTTGCTTCCTCCCACATATCTCCCACTACTGTTCACATCACATTTTTAGCAGAAGGAAAAGCAAAAGATGATTCTTTTACTCTTTTACTCTCCTTGCTGCCAGAGCACCAGGGTCAACAGGAGCAGCCCAGGAGTCATGGTTACAGCCTCAGGGGAAGGTTTTAAAAACGTATTGTTAATACAGAACAAATGCTGGCAGCATTTAACTTTTTATTGATCATCCAGCAGTGTCTTCTGTTTATTTTTTACTTTATTTTATTTTTGTGTGTGTTGCTGGCAGTGAGTGGATGAAACCTGGTTTCTGTCATGTTTCATAATGATTGACACTGTTTTGGGGCAACTGTTGGCATAGCAAGCCCACGGAAGGCTGCTGTTCAGCTGGCTCTCTGGGTGCTGACAGAATAGATGAAATAATCACATGTACAGCCTCCTTCTCCTTCCCTCTTCTCACCTAGATTGAGCTAGAGGAAAAGGTACCTCTGTTCCTCCTTTGGGTAATGCTGCTCCCCGCAGCCTTCAGACATCCCTGCTCTTCTTTATAATTTCTTCTCATTCCTGAAACTGAGGCTCATCTCACTGACCTTGTCTACTTGACAAGTCTTTTATGAAGATCAACTGATAAAAGGAATGTGGGCACACATTCAAAAAGGTAGAGAGTTTTATATATATATATATAACTGGTATATAAATATATATTAATTACATATATCATATAATTATATATATGTAGGATGAACTTTTTAAAATAAAAATAAAATTAAAAAGTATAATAACATCATTTTGGCCTGGTTGAATCTAAACATTGCTCAGTGAATACTGATAGAGCTAACCTGATGTATTCAAATGGCACTCAGTGTCCTTTGAAATGCTGGTGGGTTAATATTGATGTTAATTTTTTCATTCAATTTGTGGGTGTGTAGGTTATTTGAATTCCACTTGTGACATGTGTAAAGATTTGAAAAAAAGGAGCAAAAGTATGCAAGGAAATATGGCAATTTTAAGTAAAACTAAACCCTCAAATGTAACAAGCTCACAAGTTTTCTGATGAAAATACATATCAAGGTAGAATAAAAAATTTACTTCTAAGCCTCTGGCTATTTAATGGACTATAAAATTGCTAGAAGTAAAACTATGAACAAAGTAAAACCCTTCAATTTTATCATTAAGATTTTTTTCCATAATGGATCTTAGATACCAGAACAACAAACAAGAATCTATCTATCTGTCTGTATATATCCATGAATTGACCCAAGTTAACATCAGGTTAATCAAGGTTGAGCAGTGAAACCCTGTTTGTTACTTCCCTGAAGATTTTTCACCTATAATAAAGATACATAATTTTCTAAAATATTTGGAAGATGTTAAAAATAGAGTATAAATATTTGACATTAGTTGAACCTATTAGATATCTTATTACAGCTAATAGCCTTGTAAACTACTATATGAAATATATTTGCTCATATACACATATGTATTTATGTGCTCAAGATCAAGCTCCAATACTGATAAGTCTCTAGCTTGCTTGTAGATTCACCACTGCAGACCTGTGGGGAAAGCCTGCTTTTTGCCTCTGTGGATCCAACGGCCTTAGCTAGCTCATGGTGGTATTTTCAACTGTCATTCTGATATCCTCTCTTTGCCCTAAATGGACCTCCTGAGCTAGCCCAGCTGTCTTCTCTATGTCTCCCCTACAACTTGCCTTACATTTTCCCATTTCACTGCTGCCTTCTCTCCAGACTTTTGCTTTCTCCAAAGCCCCTACTTCTGTCTCTCATCTCTGTCTTTTCCAAATCCTATTTTCTCTTCAAGACCCAACTCAAGTTCTAGCTTCTCCTAGATATCTTCCCAGGTGACCTCAGCTTGAAATGATGTTTACCTCATTTGAACACACATGGTGGCCCATGGCTATGAGTCATATGGTATTTAGGCATTTATTACTATCACTTTTTATTATAGTTATGTAAATCTATCACACCAAAGATATGAACTTAAGGGGGTAGAGAATAAATCTTACTTGTCTTTGCCTACTGTATACAAGGCATTAGGCCAAGTTGTGGAGGATAGAATGCTTATTGGTTGAGTGAGTGAATGAATGTATACTTATACCAGTATTTATTGAGCAGGTACTATGGGCCAGGCCTAGTTTTAGATGCTGAGGTTACAGCAATGAACAGTATATCCTCAAGGAACTTGCACTGTGATGAGGGGAGATAGACAATAAATAAGAAACAAGTATTCATGGAAGAATTTGTGATAAGTCTGGAGGTAACATGATAATAGATGGGGAGGCAGGAGAAAGGAAGGTCAGCCAAGGCACCTCTGAGAAGCAATGTGTGGACTTTGACTTGAGGAATGTCAAGAAGGTAGCCTTCCTTAGGGCCAGAGGAAGAACACTTAAGGCAGAGGAAAGCCAGTGCAAAGTCCCAAAGCCAGAAAGGAGGCCCATGTGGTTAGAGCCCAGTGATGGCATGAAATGAGGAAGCAGAGGTAGGCAGGGGGACCTGTGATGCTAGGCATTGTAGAATACAGAAAGGAGATGGGCTTATTCTAAATGCAATGGGGCATCTACTGAAGGGCTGTAAACAGGGCATAGACATGACACAATGGTTACTGCATGGAGAAGATATATGAGAAGCCAAAGGAAAAAACAGGCAGGCAACAGCTGTGGTTTGTGCAGGCTAAAGTGCACTATGGTGATGGCAGTAGAGATGGAGATGCCTAGAGAATTCCAGTTGTATATTGGCAGCTGAAAACAGGGTGGACTGGCTGTGGGGTAAGGAATCCAGAATGACTTCTTGGGGTAGTGGTGGTGGAGGGTGTAAAAGGAGAGATTCGGGTGTATGTTCAGGGGTGACCTCAGCCCTTGCTCAGCATGGGTGAGGCTGGTATTATACAAATCATGACCAACTGGCTTTCTGCTCTGACTCTTTCATTGGTATTGTTCAAGGTGAGTAGGAAATGCTGCCAGCTGACCTCTTTGCTAAGTCCTTGGCTCTGAGCCAGGGACTTCTTGGCTTGAAAAGGTAACTCTCTGGCACATGCAGAATGGAGTGAGTGGGGCCAGATGGGACTCTCACTTCTGCACTTGTTCATAGGGTGTCTTCTTGTACCTTTGCCAGGCTAGGCAGGAAGACCTGGGCAGATAATAATTCAAGGTCCTTGGGCCATGGGATATGACTACAGCCTCACCCTTTTCCTGGGATGAGCAGGAATAAGATGGTGGCAGTGCGGAGTGTGGTGATGGTAAGGATGGTGCATGTAGTAACTACTTATGTAGTTGCTAACAATATGCCAGGCAGTGTTAAGCCACTTGTATCTATTGCTTTATGCCATTCAGCAAGGGCATAAGGCATCTGAGCCTTAGATAGGTGAAATAACTTGCCCAAAGTCAAACTTAAAAAAGCAACAGAGGCAAGTATGGAACCTGGGCTCTCTGGTTCTAATCCCCATTCATGTAACTACTAGATTATCTTGCCTTCTTCTGATGTTATTCTAATAACTTGGAGTGATAGATGCCTTCCTGACATGATTGCACGTGTCCTATGAGCTATACACACAGACCACATATGGTCTCATCACTCACCCTATCTGACCCTTCTGCTTATGCCCCTTGTCTGAAGCTACCCCCGTTGAGTGTGTGAAATCAGACAGTATCTCTGCCAGGGAAAAAGTAGGAAAGGTCTCCTCTGATCCTAAAGGTCACATTTTATACTTGGGTAGACATTCACCCAAAGCTACAACTTTGCATGAAAATTAAGGGAGCAGAATAATGATACGATGTCAGCAGACAATAGCAAATGATGTCAGTAGACAAGATTGTTGCTGTCAGGGGCTGCTACAGGAGGTCTAGAAGCGAGCTACCCTTGGTGGAGCGACCTGCTTTCCCTTGTTTGGCATCAGATGCTGCTTGTTCTCTTCTCAGCCCGCTTCTGCTTTTCATCCTCACTGTCATCACACATGAATTGTTGGTGGTGAAATTAGGCATTTCTGTAGCCTCAGAGATTTGAGTAGATTGGAGAAAACTAGAAAATTATATGATTTAAATGCTTTTGGGAGAAGCTTTAAAGATTGGCTTTAGATTTATTATGAAAATCTTAATGGCTTTTGCAAAAGTTCCTCATTTGCCAAAGACCCTAATTTTCTCAGACCCAAATATAGATTTAAAATCCAGATCAAATCACTGTCTCTGTTTCTTTTTCTTTTTTCTTTTTTTTTTTTTTGAGACAGGGTTTTACTCTGTTGTCCAGTCTGGAGTGGAGATTTTTGGCATAATCATAGCTCACTGTAGCCTTGACCTCCTGGACTTAAGTGATCCATCTACCTCAGCCTCCTGAGTAGTGGGGAACCATAGGTGAACATCACCAAGTCTGGCTAAATTTGTTTATTTTCTGTAGAGATGGGGTCTTGCTATGTTTCCCAGGCTGGTCTCACACTCCTGGGCTCAAGCAATCCACCCACCTTGGCCTCCCAAAATGCTGGGATTACAGGTATGAGCCACTGCGCCCAGCCCTGTCTCTATTTCTGACTTGAGTGCTGGTCTTAGAGTGAAAATGAGTCTTAGTCTTAGACAAAATCTGTCAGTAGTTCCTTTGAGGGAAGAAGGTACATACCCATTCCAGATAAATGAATACTTTCAGCTTTAATGACGACATGTAATCCCATATGACATATTTTTATACTATCGTTAACATGATAGGCCTCCTCAAATTTTTTTGGAACAAAATGGGACATCAACACATAAAAAATAAATAACATGTGGCAGTGTTGCAAGCACAGGAAAAGGGGTACTAGCATACAGAAGAGGCAAATCCTAATGTGCAAAAGCCTGTTTGCTACACGATACCTTCCAGTACATGAATACCATTTAGCAAAGCTGC
The DNA here is from genome assembly GCF_047675955.1 of Chlorocebus sabaeus. NCBI lineage: Eukaryota > Metazoa > Chordata > Mammalia > Primates > Cercopithecidae > Chlorocebus > Chlorocebus sabaeus. The sequence goes on from NC_132918.1 coordinate 69,527,246, forward strand.
CTTTAAGTAAAGATTCTTAATGTCTTTGCATGACTAATTCACTACTCAAAAGAGTGAAGTTTTCGTCCTGAGCATAAATACTCAGTTGGAGTCACTTTTCTGCAAGGAGTATGTGTAAATATGTAAACTGGCTAAGACACAGGGCTTAACTGTACTATCTCCAAGGATGAGTGACTGGAACTGTATGTTCAGTTCAGCAAATATTTATTGAGTTCTGTTCTGGTTATTTATTGCTGTATAACAAACTACCCCCAAACTTTGTGGTTTAAAACAACAATTTTTAATTTTCTTTCAGAGTTCTGGGGATTGATGGGCACAGCTAGGAGGCCCTCATACAGCTGCCGTCAAATGGCTGTAGAGGCTGGTGTCATGTGAAGGCTTCTTTACTCACATTTCTGGTTCCTGGGCTGCTTGGGAGTCTCTCCTTCTGTGTGGCCTTTTTACATGGCTAGCTTGGGATTCCTCACTGCCTGCTGGTCTCAGAGTAGTTGGACATTTATTATGTTTTTATTCTTCTTCTTCTTATTTTTAAATATATAGCCAACTGCTATGAGAGACCAGGTGTTTTCCCTCCCCCAGAATACCCAAGGGGAAGCTGCAAGGCTTCTTATCACCCAACCTTATTCTGCCGAAATGCACTGTTTAAAGGCATCACATACCAGCCTAGATTCAAGGGGAGAGGGGAACAGACTCTACCTCTCTTGGGGACAGAATGGGCTGTGTATACAGGGAGAAGAAAGAATTTGATGGCAGCCATCTTGGAGAAAAGCTACTACAAGTTTCCATCACACACAGCATAGATACTCAAGTGTGGAGGCTGAATGGAACATTGTCCTCCTGTGAGGAGATGCAGGGGTTATCCCAGGCACAGAGGGGGATAGGGTGACAGAAATGAAGTTCGTTGTAGAGACAGACAGGACAGTGGAGGAGTTCTGATCCCTCCCAATAACCCTCTAGGGAAAAATGGCTTGGAGAAGCAGTTATTTACATTTGAATCAAGAGGGACAATTTCTTGAGCAGATGAAAGAGCTGCAAAAGATACATTTCATATCAGCCCTACAAGGAGAAGAAAACTCTCTTGCGCGTGGGTAATCTCATGGTTCCGACAGAAACCTAATGGCAAATCATTCTGTGCCATAGATTCTTTCCATAGATGGTCAGGCTGGTGAACTGTTAGGAGCCTTTAAGTGAAGAGTGCAGACCTCAAGACTGGTTCTAATAACTAGATATTGTGCTGTCTTTACTGAAGATACCACACAGCATGAAGATATTTGATTAAATTTTGCTTTATAGAGGTGGTTTCTCTGCTTCTAGACATAGCACGTCACCTCCTCAGAGATGCTTCTTCTGACCACCATGTTCAGAGAAATTAAGTCTCTCCCCACTTCCAGTTCACAAACTCTTTGTCCCATCACACTGTTTATTGCCCTCATTGCACTTACCACTACCTGCATTTATTTTGTTTATCTCTTATTGTCTGTCTTCCACTAGAGGAATGTGGCTGACTTATTTAGTTCCTGGCACACAGTAGCCACTCAATAAATGTTTCTTAAATAAAAGAACAAACCTTTAAAGTCTGGAAAGAAACACCTTATGACTACTTAAACAAGTTTAGTTGGACTAGTGTCCATTCTCTATGGGGAGTAAAGACAATAAAAGTATAAAATTCCCAGGAGAAGTGCAGGATGAACTTCAAATCTTCTACCTTACTTGGAATTCAGCTTGGTCACTACTTGAAATCAGGAGACAGTGCCAGGCCTGGAAGTGGTTTCTACAATGTCCATTTGTGGGTGACACATTTGGGGAAAGGATAGATTTAAGTTTGCAATGAGGTAGGACTCTGTCTTGCTATGCCCCAAGTGTATTGTGTTAGAATTGGTCTATCAATCCAGAATTAGTGCTTTTGAATTTTCTGGTAGATCTATCAGGGTGGGGGTGACGATGCAAGATCAAGGCACTGAGAAGCTGCTCCTCCAAAAAGCTGGCATCTTTCAGAGGCTTTTTGGGTTTGTTCAGGTGCCAAGAGTGCATAGGGTAGTGGGTAGAGGCATAGATCCTGGAGTTGGCTGCATCCATCACCACTATTTACTAGTTGTGGGAGCTCAGGCAAGCTTCCTCAACTTCTCTGCCTTAGTTCTCTCTTCTGTAAAATGGAGATATTAACCACATCTACCTACAGGATTGGCATAGGGAGTTAATGAATGAAAAGCACTTAGAATAGTACCTGGCATATGGTAAAGGCCATCTAGGTATTTGCTAACATTGCTGTTAATGAAAGCCATCAACAAAGTGCTGGCACTGTTGTTTCATTACAAGGAAAATAATTGTGTCAGTACAGGTAAATTATGCATAAGCTTTTTCTTTCCAAAACTTCCTTTAAGGTTGTTGTTATGTTGTTTTAAGAAAAAGATCCACTATCTCATTGTAATGTTAATGTTGAAGTACAAGGATAATTATACCACTATATCTTCTTGTTCAGATGGGGAAGTACTCTAACGTGCCCTAGGGATACATATGAAACCACAGAATATCTGTTGTCAGGCAGGTACTTAAAAAGGGTTTTACATCATAAGCTAAGAGCAAAGTCAGTCTCAGATGGTCCAGCACTAGTGAGGCAGGTACTCTTTCTAATGAGGTGGGTGGAGAGACTGGACTTGGAACCAGAAGACCGAGTTGGCTTTGGTGCCTGGCTTTTAGCAGTGTGATCTTGGGCAAGCGGCTTAAGGCCTCGGGCTTGGTTTGCACGTCTGTAAAATGGGGATAGTAATTCCAGCTTACTTCAAAGCACTGTGAAGTCCAAATGAGAAATGAATGGGAAGAACTTTCACAACAGGTAATTTTTATAAGAATATTAAACACCAATATTGCAAGGGTCTGGAAGGTCTTTTATCTCTACATACTCACGCCCACCAACCCCTATCCCTACTCCCTCATTCCCATTGCCCTTCTCGACTCAAGCTCATTTAATTTAAGCTAAAAAATTTTGACTTCTGTTGACATAAAAATGTACTAGCGGTCTAGAGGCTATTCTAAAGGGAATATTTGGGATTGAGTTTAGGGACTAAATATGCATATACTGGGTATCTGAGGAAAGAAATGGGTGTACAAAGTAAAAGATGGCAGACAAAACATTTTACTAATTAGTTGGTCCAGAAGTGGTCTTTCTAACAGTAAAAGCAAACTGATATAATGTGGCCTAAGAAACTGTTTTAGAATTCAGCAAATCACGGACTAGATGATAGGAGTGGCCTTTATACTCATACAGACCTAGACTCAAATCCTAGCTTTGCAAGTTACTCAACCTCTCAGAGCTACAGTTTTCCTATCAGTAAAATGAGGCAATAACACCAGTATCCCAAGGTGACAAGGACCGAACAAATTGAGGTAGAAAACGCTGGTGTATAACTGAAACTGATCTGTGCAAGGAAGCCTTACCAGGAATTTCCGTTTTTGCTTCCAGTGGCTGCCTTGGGCGTTGGTCGCCACGTGGGCTTCGGTGACAGTTTTGATGAGCTCCCATTCCTCGTCTGTGGGCTCTGGCTTGTGCCCGATGGATTTCTGCAGCTCTTCCCGCCGTCTCTTCTCCCGGTTCTCCTCTATCAGCTTCCTCTTGGCCAGCCTCTTGCTGTCATCCAGCACCACTGGGAGCGGGAGAAAGATGAGACAAGGCACACAGATGGTCCCAAGACACACAGCAAGCTGCACTTCCTGGAGCCTCAGGGGTGGGACCACTGATGCACAGATGGCTCAGTGGGTCCTTCGGGGTGGGTCACACTGGGACATTTGCTCTCCTCACTAGCAAACTGCCATTGACTAGTCTTGTCCAACATGGTCTCTAGAGCCAAACTCCCCATGACCGGCCAGCTTTTCAAAACAAAGTCCCCAGAGAACCTAGACACTACGCACTCCAACTCCACAGAGGGTGGTTCTAAAACAGAGTGAAGCACAGAGAGGTAACATCCATACTACCCACAAGATCACAGAGAAATCTCTCTAGCCAGCCATCTGAATTCACTGTCTGGGTTTCTGTCCTCCCCGCTTCCCCTAAAATGGTTCTTAGTAAGGAGAACTTCAGGTTAAAGAAAAGTTACGGGAAGAAAAAAAGAAACGTTATGGAGCAGTAAGTGGGAGGCTCATGATCCCCCCTTTTATTTTTTTTAGAGGAAAAAGGACCCTAACTCTTCATGGCTCCCTTAAGGGCTAATTGGAATGTGGCTGGGCCTCACCTGGGCCTCAAGGCACTCACTGTGCATTATTCTCTATCTGGTCCACCCTCAAGGGTGGTTAAAGAGCCCAGGCTTTGGAATCTAGAAAGACTTGGATTTGAATTCTGATATGATCACATTCTAGCTGTGTGACCTCTGGCAAGTTCCTTAGGTTCTCTGAGCTTTCATTTCTTCCTATACAAAATGGGCTCAATAATGCCCACTTCACAGAGTATTCAATGTGATAATGGATTATAAGTGCTCAGTAAATGCAGTCCTGACTTCTATCATTTGGGTGAAAGGAAAATCGGAAGGGCAGGTAACAAGAAACCTATATTTCTGTGGTTAATTTCCAAAAACAAAACCGTTTCACTAGATTTGGTAACTATCAATGGAATGGAAAGGCTCAGGTTTTACATTGCAGAGTCACAGTATTTTAGAACTGGAAGGGAGCTTAGAGGTCATCTAGTCCTACACTCTCTTTTCAAAGAAAGAAGAAGAAATTGATCCAGAGAGGTCGTGACTTGCCTAAAGTCACAAAGCAAGTTAATGGCAGAGCCAAGGCAAGACCCAGGACTCCTGACTCCAGTTCTACGACATCACTGTCCTAGGGCCATTTCTTGATGAAGGTGTGACCTGGTAGGAAAAGAAAAAAAGGAAACATAGCAAGAGAAGGAGAACCAAGGTGCCTAGCTAGTCCACCATTTAAATATTCTAATTTAAAGAGAATATTAAATTACAGGTCATTTAGATTTGATTGGATTGTCAAAGTCATGTGAGAGCTTACAAATGAGGACAATATGAATGTGCCCTGTTAAGTCATTTTGGTTCAGTTACTAAAGGGAAAGGAGGAATGGTAATAATACCCTCAGTCCCTTCCCAAATGCTTCGGGTGTGCCAGGACTGTTGCATTTGATGAACATTATCTAATTTAATCTTGAAAACAGCTCTACAAGGTAAGCAATGGTTTCACAGAAGGAAAATCTCGGCTTAATTCCAAAGGTCACACAGCTAGTAAGTGACAGATCTGGGACTCGAACAGAAGTTTTTCTGATTAGAAAGCCTGAGCTCTTAGAATCCCTCACAGGCAAGTAAGGGGCACTCAAAATTTATTTCCATACAGTCTAAATTAACACTGAGTTTTAAAACCTCATAGACACTCATATCTGAAACTTCTCAATAAAACACTGAAGTGGATATTCAATAATAAGTTTGTCATAGTAGCATATCTAAGTATTTGGCTCTAAGTCAATCATATTCACATATCCTTATCAGGCATATTGTTGGCAAGGGCTAAAGGCCTTTAAGAGATAAAGATAAAGAACATACTCAGCCAGAGGTGGGGATTAACCCAGGATTTCCAGCCTAACACCCTAACATAACCCTCTTCCTTTTTAAAGATTCTCCATTCCTTCTTCTTTAATGGGCAAACCAGAACATTTCACAGATTTTTTTTTTTTTTTTTCTCAGTGAAAGAACTCTATTTCTCACATAAATGTGAGCCATGATTATTTCTTTCATCAGGAAAAATCCTCACTGTATTTTCTTTTTTCTCTCTTAATTTTTTATCTTTCTTTTTATTTTTAGTTTTTAACTAATAGTTGGAATCTCTCACTGATGTGCACAAAATTTATGCCAGTAGAAATCATTAATACTGATGTCTGGCAAAAGGGAGGCCACACATTCTGAATGACATGATTCTTATTTTTATGATTAGATTAATTAAAGTGACTGGTGTAAATCCCTCGCCCAGTGTGGGGAGAAGAGACCCCAAGGGCTAATCTCGCCACCATATGCTGTAGCACTGTGAAAACTGGGTAGGACGACTTCAGCTCGGAATGTCTTTATTGCTAAAAATATAACAAACAACCAACTGCAGGATGACTCATGCAATAGCACTCAACTTTGCATTCTTCAGAAATTTCTGAACACGATGTTTTCTGCCAGCGCCCCATCTCCAAAAATGTCCATTAAATAAACTCCTTGTCTCTGCTCCTGAAAAAATATTAGGACTAGTCCCTGAGGCTCTACCCCATGTGAACACTGTGTATAGAATGATACCTTATCAAGGTAAATGGACCAGACCTCCCATTTGTAATCTCTGTCTCAAACAGAGTGTTGCCAACAGCTAGGCCTGCAAATGCGATAGGGATAATCTAACAGCATTTTCTCTTCCATCATCCATACTTTGAGAGTTAGGAGGTGATATGACAGGGTAGGATGGAACCCACCCAGCAATGGCTCCCACCTCCCTTTCAGGGCAAGCCTGGTTGTGGGGAGTGAAGGGTATATGTGAAAGTAAGGTATTCCCTTCTCTGTCCCCATGGGTTCCTGCTTTCTTTTCTGCCCAGTCGATCCCCTTGAACCAAACTCTTTCCTAATCAACGTTCCTTGAATATGAAGCAAATGAAGATCTACTTACAATCTGTTGCCATGCCAACATAGATGCATTTCTTAAAGCGACATTCCTGGCACTGATTTCGCGTGACTTTGTCTATGACACATTTTCCTTCATATTTACAGGAATAGGATGGATGGAGATTTTTCTGAATGGTTCTTCTAAAGAAACCCTATTTGAAAAACAAAGACCCAAGACAACAGTTTCATATTTTCTAGAAATCAATGATTCTGGAATTTTGTGTCCATATAACTATGAGATGAATTGTTTCTGGGCCTCTAGCTCCACATATTCAAATATAAGACAGTTGGCCCAGAAGGATCTAGTGAGTTCTAAATCTGAGCTGATGATGCCATAGGACTACAGAGTCAACACCTTTTTTTGGTATTTATTCAAGGAAAAGAGGCTAGTAGGAACATCTAGTGCTTGTTTTTATTTTTTCTAAATATTGAATGTATAAGTAAATTATATTGATCTGTCTCATAGAGTGACATAATTGTGTTGCTAAAGGAAGCTATGAGGAGTTTTGCTACTTTATACTGGGTAATAAGAAAGCTCCAAGACCAAGAAGAAAGTGCAAAAATGAAAAGAGATGGATACTTGCAATACTTTGTTAATTAAAAATCTAATAATAGTAATTAAACAGTTGTACTAGCTGGCTTCACGGATTTAGTTTAAAACTTGTTTTTGACTCTTGAGACAGCCACGATCAGCTCACTTGGCCTTTCAAACAATAGGACTCAGGGAGTAGAACATTCCAGGTTTTCTACCAAGTTTTCCCCCATAGCTTATTGCATTGAGGTTTTCCTTTTATAACACTCTTTCTTTGGTATCTGTAGATATACACCTACAGGTTCAATGATTCTTCCTTTCTTAAGGCATGAGAGAGCACTTCTGTAGCATCTGGGGACACTAGGTGTGGGTGATTTAGGTAATATTCTCAAGAATGTGCAATACTAGAATTTTTCTGGACATGATCCTCAGGTTGAGGCAACTGTCATCTGTATTGTAGGAATTAATAACAGTAGTGAGCACTTACTTTGAGGGCACATTGCAAAGTGCTGTAGAAACATTTGATATCCTTCTATCTTCCCTACAACCATGTAAGGGAGGTGCTCTAAATATTTCTATGGTAGGGATTAAAAAAGTAAACCTCAGACAGGTTAAGCCATTTGACCAAATCACATGGTAAGTACATGCGGGAACTCGGGTGGGATGGAAACCATCCAGCAATGGTCCCCACCTCCCTTGCAACCCAGGAGGGCACTCCACATCTTATTTGCTTAACTGCTTCTATTATGTATAATGAAGTAAATTTTACTGTATTACTTAAATGTTTTAGATGAACAGATTATAAATAGTCCTGTCCCACCCACTTAAAAAGTTCATTTTATCTGTTGGTAGAATAACAAGGCAAAATGAGTTTTTTTAAATGTAAAAAAATTAAAAAAAAATGTTTTTTTGAGGCAGAGTCTCACTCTGTCACCCAGGCTGGAGTGCAGTGGTGCGATCTTGGCTCATTACAACCTCCACCTCCAGGGTGCAAGTGGTTCTCATATCTTAGCATCCAGAGTAACCGGGATTATAGGCATGAGCCACCACACCTGGCTAATTTTTGTATTTTTAGTAGAGATGGGGTTTTGCCATGTTGGCCACGCTGGTCTTGAACTCCTGGCCTTAAGTGTTCTGTCCTCCTTGGCCTCCCAAAGTGCTGGGATTACAGGCATGAGCCACCATGCCCAGCTAATTTTTATATTTTTAGTAGAGATGCATTTTTGCCATATTGGCCAGGCTGGTCTCGAACACCCAGTCTCAAGTGATCTGCTCGCCTCCGCCTCCCTCCCAAAGTGCTGGGATTACAGGCATGAGCCACTACGCCTGGTGGCAAAACAAATTTTGATGGATGTTTTCTGCTAAGGCCTAAAGGGGGCCTCTAACTTTGTTAGATAAATGGTGGGAAATACCAGTTGACCTAGATTCAACCCACATTTTTATTATCCTGGTTAATGTTCTTTGGCTTTGATTATATACATATACCCTATTGCATATTCCTCCCTCAGGCACAAAAGCTCTTTCTTATTATGAAAATGTCCAAGGTAGGATGTTATATTGGGCAAAGCAGAATAAAATGGGAAAACATCAGGAATAACTGAAATGAACAGACTTGATTTTGGGGCATATATGCAAATCCCTTATCATTTCCATTATTCAAGTTCTAACAGAAAACTGTCATATTATATTTGGGTTTTGTGTTCATAAGCACTTGAGTCCATTAACCTGAGTGATGTTGATACACTGTTATAAGATTCACTCAGTCACACACAGGGCAGCTGTTGGAGATGTTAGCAATGTTTTCCTGGGTGTGCAGGGTGGGCAAATCTTGCCAAAGCATGAATGTCAGAGCATGCCATGAGAGTGAAAAACAAGTTTCCCTGCAAACCTCGCTTTGCTTTCTGTTACCTCTGACCAAGGAGGGCAAAGGAGAACTAAAGAAACCCGGAGATTGCTGGCAAGATGTATGTAACAGACAGGGAGGAGAGGGGTAGGGTAGCACGCCTCCTTCTGGAGGAAACAACAATTTCCTAGAGGTAGAAATACCAAAGTCCAAGACATCCAGTAAGAATGCCGACTGCTTACCAGGATAGGAAGATTGTTAGTCTATCTGAAGTTGGGGAGACCCTTGTCTCCCTCATACTCTGATGCTGACTCATGTTCAGGGGTGGGGTTAGGGCAAGGAGTACATTGACCAGTAAGACCACACTAAGCAGAGAATGAGGTGTGACACACCAGACCCCAGGGTTTTCCAAAAAGTTACTTTGTTCACTTTTTATTGGAATGAATGAAATAATTTATACTTTGCTTATTTCCACAAAAGAGTTGAGATAGCTAGCTCTGTTATACACTATGCCATCTTTTCTTTGGCCAATCTCTGATGACTTTTCTTGGGCACTTCATGGACCAAATCCTTTTAAAGATGTTGGCCTTTCTTCTTTTTTTTTTTTTCTTGAAATGTTGGCCTTTCTTAAGCTGTAATTAAAGTACATTTTGACGTATGATAAGGAGCCACTTCATTTTAAAAAGTAACAGATAGTAACTCTTGGAAGTGGACTTGAAGACATTTAAAACAGTCTACTTATTAAAAAAAAATCCTTTTAGAGATGAACTGACAAAAGAGATGCCCTGGGCAATAAATAAGGACATATATTTCATTGATGATTTGTTGGTAAGAAGAGGTCTTGCTTTTATAAATCAGTATCAGACATGTTTCTTTGCATTCTGAGAAGAACCGTATCCATTTTTTAGTACTTTGAGATGATGCACTGATCAATGTGAAAAGGAGATAACTCACTCTTCTAGTTCACTATGCCGGCAGCTGTTAAAAAACTTTGGTTCTTCCTCTAACAATAGTTTGCTGTGGGACAGTATCAACATCCTTTTTATAAAAGATGTGTAAAAACTTGCATATCACAACAGACATGACATTTCCAAAAGATTTCACTCTTCTCAGGGTGAAAACTGGCAAAAAGGATTCTCTCCATACACATTACAAGTATGGGGTAGAAATATTTTTAAATTACAGGTTTGAATAAACAATATAGGAAACAACCCTTTCATCTTTCACCACTCTTAAACACTGTGTTTCTCATTTGGAAAACTCATTTGAATTTTTCCAACATGCTTTGTCATTACATGACGGGATCTGCACAAGTGCCCTGGGAAGGCTCTTTTCTGATTTTACAATGAAGGCAAACCTAGATATAGGATTCTGACCTGAAACAAAGGCACAGAGCCTGAAATCTAGATTTTGCTACACTATTTCTTCTTTTAACAAAACCTCAGCTGATCCAGGCTCCAGACATCCTGTGATCTAGGGAAAACAGGCTAGCTGATTTCTTGATCATCCTGAAGACATATGTGAGGCAGGGATATGGGTTAATAGGCTCAATTCTCTCTTTGTTTAAGTCAATCACTAATAATGTATTGTCCTCTGTAAGGCACATTCACTCTTTAGTGTCATTTTGGGGAATTAAGTATTAAATGGAAAGTATTAAATGGAATTCCATATTAAATGGAATTAGGATCTCTCTCCCAGAATTCGAAATTTCCCATTATGCACTGATTTAGAACCTTAGTGCTGCATCTAAGGTAGGGAAAGCCTTATGAATTGGGACTAATTTAGAGAAAAGTCTAGTTTGAATTGTTGAACTTTTGGAATGAGAGTAGGTACCTAAAGTTATGAAGATTTATTACTTTCAAATCAAGCCAATAAAACTACTTTCATGAGACTGTCTGCAAGTCTCTAATTAATAAATAGCCAGGACTTACTTGTAATTAGATTCCTTAAATTCCCTAAGACATTATTTCCATAGATGTAATGGCCACCTTTAGCCCAGTCTTTGTTAAAGGACTACAAATTCCAGATCAAAGGGGTCTGGATAAATGAGAACATGTTAGATCACATTTCAAAAAACAGTCTTGCAACCTTAGAAATTGCCCCTTTCCAATGGATGTATTATCTCAAACTTTTTTGCAGCCTTCTCCTAAATGTTTCCTAATTTCATGTACAAAACAAAGGGAATTGGCAAGGAAAATCTTCCATTAGGGAAAAAGAAAACTCCTTAATTTGAAACTGAGCTAACATGTCAATTTTGGGGCTTTACGAGCAAGGGTAGGAACAAAGGGGGGCAGTTGGAGAAGGGGAAGAAGAGGAGAAGAGGTAAGGTGGATGAGAGAGGAGGGAAGGTGAAATGTTTTATACATTTAATACAATTTTTGCTTTAGGGTTTACATCTTCTGATAATTTAGTTTTAAATATAAGAGGTAAAAAAGAGAAGGTATTTAACAAGTAAACAATTTAAAAAGTCCTTCCCTGACTTTAAATACTTCTTTACTTATGAAACATTAGCTGAACAAACACTAAATACAGCACTGGGTCAAGCTTTTCCCTTTATGGTGGATTTCATTTTCAAGGCTAGATCGTTGGACCAAAAGATATTTTCCAGAAACCTTATCTCGATTTTGTTGATGAAGTCTTGTAAGTAGGCCAATTTAGGCTGAGTTTCAGGAAGTGAATGGACTGTTGATCACTGGCATATTCTTGTCAAGTATTTCCTGCAGATACAACTGTACAGCACAAAATTAGCTGATGGATGACCAGAATCTACTTAGTCACTGCAGGCTGTGCGAAAAGCCAATTTGGATAATTTCAGAACATAACTGAATCTAAGTAGCCTCAAAGATATTCCCTACTGGAACCCTTGAAAATGAGCATATTCATTCAGACTAACAGCAGAAAACAGCCTGTGGTAGAGTAAACTCTGTCTCCTCCAACACTGTAGATAAAACAAGAGGAGAAACAGTCATTTCTCAGGATGACAACATGTTAAAAAGGACCTATGCTTTATAAACCCAAAGTAAGACTTTTATTAATTTCTTTTTATTTTATGGATTCTCTTCCTGTTTTAAGAACACTTGCAGAAGTAAAGAAACCAGACATCACACTCATTTAGTTATTTATGATTTGGGAAAAAAATTCAGTTCTTGAACATGTCAAAAATGAAGAGCACAACCAGATACCTGGATGATCACAGGTCATGGATGTTAGGATTTGGTTTTAATTTGAACTTAAACTTAATGTTGCATTCTGGAGGAGCACTGGGAGGGGACGGAAGCTGGGCTAAGCTCCATGCTCGTGGACCCAGGGCAATTACCTTGCAGCCTTCACACGTGATACAGCGGTAGTGATACCCAGTGGCTTTGTCACCACACACTACACAGAGCTCGTCCTTGTCTAAGTAACTGGGGATGTACCCTGTGAAGGAAATAAAAGAAGGAATATTAAAAAACAATATATTAACGTCAAAGAGACACTGTAGCTAAGATTGCTAGACCGGAGACAAAACTGACTTGCCAGAAAGAGATGACAACAGTAAAGACTTAGTGAAACCAAACAGTAAGAATTTTATACTCATAGTGTAAACATAGGCCCAGGATTTCAGAATGCCTTAGAAATAACTCACACCTATAATCCTAGCACTTTGGGAGGCCGAGGCAGGCAGATCACCTGGGGTCAGGAGATCAAGACCAGCTTGGCCAAAGTGGCAAAACCCTGTCTCTACTAAAAATGCACATAATTAGCCGGGCATGGTGGCGGGCACCTGTAATCCCAGCTACTCAGGAGGCTGAGGCAAGAGAATCACTTGAACCCAGGAAGTAGAGGTTGCAGTGAGCTGAGATTGCACCATTGCACTCCAGCCTGGGCAGCAAGAGCAAAATTCTGCCTAAAAAAAGAGAAAAGACATAGCCGTGATCACTTGCTGTGCAGGTAGGAATGGCAGGAAGGCCGCAGAGCCAATGACTCAAGCAGAGGGGCCAGGATTTGAGCACTGTGAGTTCTAGATAACACAATCTCTTTAACAAGGCTTATTTCAAAACTTGTTTTCAAAAGATTTGATCCACTTTGGAATCACAGTACCATGCAATAAATTCAGGAAACTTTATAGCTGCAAGAGTCCCAGGAGATGACGAAGCCCTTGAAAGGTGAAGAAACAGGCCTGCAGAAGTTTGGCCTTCCTCAGGGTCACACTGGAAATTACCAGCAGGATTAAAACCCAGGTCTCTTAATTTCTAGCCCTCCAGTATAATACGCTGGTCTTTTTGTAAAAATAGAGAGTTAACTTTAAGTAGAATGAATTTTGCCCCCTAAAAAAATTAGGTAAACTTGTGATATTATGATATGCAATCCAACAACACTGGATAGTGTGAAATAACAGAGGTTTTGTTTATTAAGAAAAAAGGAAAATCTAAACATGATAACTCTCTTTTTTAGTGGACAATGAGTTTATTAGTTTAAATTCCTTGACCCAGGAAGCTAAAAAGCACAAAAGCAGAAGCTTCCTGTTTCCCTCTTGTCTTTGCTCTTTTCCCCTCCTGTGGAGAGGATGCCGAGACACAAGATGCTGATTCAGGAGGGCAGGTTCATTCTCCCCTGTATCAATAGTTTGCCATCGATAAATTGTGTGATACATAGAATCACACAGCTTAACAAAAGACCAAACAATCAAAATGAGGCAGGATTGGTTGGGATGTGAAGAAGCAAGAGGCTGAGAAACAATCCTTTCTCCTGATCATGGCCCTTACGAAGTTTTTTGACTCAGTAAACTCTTCTTCATTCCAATAAAGATTAGCTAGGTTGAAATGACTGATGCCTTACTGTGTATTTTACCATGACATTTCATAGACCTTTTATTAAATTAGGTCAGTTGCCGAAGTCTTGCTTTTCAGAAAAAAAGCCATTAAGGAAACAATGAAATAAGTCCTTTTCATAATTTCTTAGAAATTATTTTGCTCAAACTTTACTTTAGAAAAATGTTCCTTCTTGGGAGGCAGATAATTGACTTGAAAGTGAGGTTTAGTAATGTACAGGATTGTATTTTTAAATATCACAGCTTTTCTTAGTTTACTTTTGCATCATGCAAACCATGATTCATCTGTTGAGTTCACTGCAAGGGTTTCAAAACTCTCGTCAGTCATTTTTAAAAAGGGAATCCTGGGAAGGATCTGGGCAGAGAAAAAATGGAACTAGAATGCTTTGTGTGTTCATTCAGTCATTTATCTATGAACTGCATTTATTTAGCATCTACATGTGCTTAGCATTGTTCTAGGTGCTGAAAATATAAAAATGAGTAAGACATGGTTTCTTCTTTTGGAAATTCATAAGCTGAGTTCTGTTTCTGTAGACTTGGTCATTCCTCAGTGAGAAAAAGAGAGGTGAAAATGAAGAGAAGAACATTAAAAGATGCTCAACATCAATGCAGGGAAATGCAAATCAAAACCACAATGAGATACCACTTTATACTCACTAGTATGGTTTTAACAAAAATGATAGTCACAAGTGTTGGTAAGGACGTGTGCTCATGTGCTTTTGTGTGCATATAAAGACCTACTTATAAAACACAAAGTAACTTTTAAATCACAAAGTAACTCAATTAGGAAAACAGGCCCCTTCCTGGTAAAGGCAGATGGACTATACAGACCCATACTGTCAAAAAAGCTACATCTTGACCTCTTATACCTCGAGGTTATATGCAACTAATCCAACAGAATGAAGACTTTCAAGTTTTTGGTATCAAGTACAGAATGCAGAGACAAGGGAAAAAGCACAAATCATTTCTGTCTAATCTCAGGTATAAGAATCAATTGTAATGTAGTTGAACACTGTTGTACTTGTGGGACATGACTTGGTAGGGGTCAAAACAAAGTGTCCAAGAACATTAACCAGAGTTGGGAAGATGCAGGTAGTTCCCCCTCACCTCATATTTCCCCACCCTGTCTCATGAGACCTGCTGACTTTATCTTTTGGCATTGGCAGCCGGACACTGAAGATTTATTCCTATCTATAGTTCAAAAATTTATGTAGATGGTGTTTAAGATTCTTGTGAAATCCAACAATAATTAAATCAGTGACTGGAATGGACTCCTTTCATTTACTGACTGCTAGGCTGAGAGGTGGTGTGCTTTACTCTCTTATTTCTCCTAGACTATCTTCTTCATGGGTGGAGGTGATTAAATGTCTTTAGTTAAATCATCAAGCCTTCTACAGAAACATCTACTTAAGTTGGTTGCAGTTGCTTACATGATCATACTAGTGCACCCCACACCTTGCTTTCTTTTCTTTAAAATATTAACTTTAAACCATCTTATTTATCTAAAACAGTCACCACAGGCAATGATACATCAATCATTATGCTTAAATCCATTATTCTTCATTAAATAACTTCCATCAGGAAATAACGTCCCACACATAGTTACTAGGTAGGTGAGGATTCTCTTAAAGTTACTGAACACAATTGACAACATTATATACTAACCAATTCTCCTAGAGAACTTAACCATCTTTTGTTGTTGTATTTAAGTATCTCCATCATTTTCCTTTGTCATACTCACCAAATGAGTTACACAATGGTCAATATGCCAAACCAAGGAAAATTCACATGTATCATTAGTTTTGTTGCCAAGAGTGGACACTAATGAGGGTCATAATGTCAGTGTTGGGTTCTGCCTAGAAACAAATACCACAGACACAATCCTGGAAGCTACAACTGTTCATTTGAGGAACTGTATCTGCTAGTTGTCCCAGATGACTGCTAAAGAAGCCTGGTCAATAACCCTCCAGAAAAAAATTAAGCTCCATGACAATATATGATAGTTCAAAAATGATATATTTCCCGCAGCTCTTGTCTGCTCAGATGTATTATTTTTCAGATTAATACATTATGCTGCCACTTTATTAAGCATATTTTTATAAAAGCAAACTCCATCTGTTTGTTCAACAAAGGACTTGAGATTTTTTCAGTTGACATTTGGCAATGTCTGGTTAATTGCTAAGTATTATCTTGCATATCTTGCAGTTAATGCTACTTAAAAAATATTCTCTGAGGGACTTGTCATGTAGAAGGGGAAAGTTTTGTACATTTGCACTACAAAGCATGCAACAGGTAGTAAGCTTAGCTTCTTGGTTGAAAACAGATTCAATACTTTCTTCCCTATGGACAAGATCAGAAGACTGGCTAGTTTAATTCTTTTGAGTGAATTATAACAGAATCTCAGGTCCTAGGAGGAGAAACACTGGTTCCTCTTGTCACCTTAGCAGATACATGGCCCTTAGGGAATAGAATATAAAGCAAATTAATCTTGAAGGTAGATCTAAAATATAAGGTGCTGCGTAGGACGGCAGATGTAGCAGCAAGTGAGAAGAGCTGAGTTCAGAGATCTTTTCCAAACTGGCAAATCTTACCATCTGTATAAGACCACTTGCCTAGCAGAACCAGTCCTGGCATCTTAAGGGAGGGGCTGTGATTTGTGGTAATGGGAAATACTTTGGGTAGCTCAGAGAAGTGAAGAAGTTCCATGTTGCTGATTCATCTTATGAAACTATCAACTCAGAGCCAGTAAGGACCCTAAGTATCTTGGGATGGGATAGAGGATGAGACTATATTTTGTCACCCCTCAGGAAGCTAAGTCATTAGCATGCTGAGTCACTCTTCTGATTTTATACGGAACCTCCTCAGTTCATCCTGCAGCTCAGACCTTCTGATTTAAGCTTTTTTTTCCCCTCACCAGCACCTTCCCTACGTCGTTTCTTTGCATACTTAAAAACCTTGACAGGTTTATCCTTTAGCCTTTCCCCAACATACGAATCCTGATTCCTTTATCTTTAATTCTTGGCAGTAGGTACCAAGCTGTACATCATGTTAATCTTTAACCCTGTGATAGACACCGTATTAAATTAAACCATCCATTCATCCATTTGTTTATTTAACGGCATGTACCGGCGTACTGTGTGGAAGACACTTGGTACAAACTTGAAACAGCATTAACTTTGGAGGCCTTCATCCAATGCTGTCTGCAAATTCTCAGCAGAGCTGCCCCAGGGGCTCCCATTTCACACGATCTTTCCTCAGAACATGCACTGTTTTCCTGCCCTCCCTACCCCTGCTTGGGATCTTGGAGTCTCTTTCTTTACTCTTTGCCCTCTGGCTGGCTGGGCCCTGGTGTTGGGGGACAGCAGACAATGGCTCCCCAGGCTTTGAACTCTGAAGCACTGGTGGGCAGAGGAGGGGTGAGCAGAAGGAGGACCAAGTAGAGGTGTCACTCTAGAAAAGGGGAAGAGGATATGACGCCAAAGGACCCTGGATTCTCATTGGAGGCTTTAGTGCAGAAAAAGGGACAACGTGACTTTTGGATCATTTCTTCTGACTCAAGAATTCCTGAAACTAAAACATATTTTCAAAATTTCAATCTTTTTTAACTTTTCTTTTTTGAGACAGGGACTCACTCTGTCACCCAGACTGGAGTGCAGTGGCATGACTATGGCTCACTGGAGCCTTGAACTCCTGGGCTCAAGCAGTCCTCTCACCTCAGCTTCCTGAGTAGCTGGGACTACAGGTGCACGGCCACCACACCTGGCTAATTTTTAAGTTGTTTTGTAGAGATGGGGTCTTGCTATGTGTCCCAGGCTGGTCTTAAGCTCCTGGGTTCAAATCATCCTCTCATCTTGGCCTCCCGGAGTGTTGGGACTACAGGCGTAAGCCACAGTGCCCAGCCTAATTTTTAATTTTTAGGGCCAGGTTTGGGCATAGTATAGTTTAATGTATAAGCAGTACCTAGTGAAATGTTCCTTTTGCCGTCCCTGTACATTCAAATCCTTAATAGCTGACATAACTTTTCAATCTACAATTAGAGGGAAAATATTTGAAGATGCAAATCACTCAAAAAGGAAATAGGTTGATATAATGCATTTGAGTCAGAATATTAATCAAAAGGGCACACATTCTGGCAGTATACAACATTTGGCTTGCAGAGTGTTTTTTAAAATCTTAGCCAATTTTTGAAACCAGGAGATTTCATAAAACATACAGAATTCTTGCTTCATGTGAAAAACGGGAGGAACTGGCAATACTGAACCCAAATTCTCACAGTGTAACGATCAACTGAACGGGAAAGGTAGCCCTGCCTCCCAAGAAACACACATCCTTTTTAGCTCTCCAGTCAGAACCTCTCCCAGTTGTGCGCATCGGTTGCCATTTATTTTTGTTCTTGCATTATGCCTTTTCATAAATAAAGAAATATTTCACAGAATTCTTTATCTTTATCAAAAGTGGAAACACAAAAGTAGTTTGAGAAAAATGAGAACTTTTTTTTTTGAGGCGCGGAGGGGGAGAAGGATGAGTTTCACTCTTGTTGCCCAGGTTGGAGTGCAATGGCGTGATCTCGGCTCACTGCAACCTCCACCTCCTGGATTCAAGTGATTCTCCTGCCTCAGCCTCCAGAGTTGCTGGGATTACAGGTGCCTGCCACCACACCCAGCGCCCAGCTATTTTTTGTTATTTTTAGTAGAGATGGGGTTTCATCATGTTGGTCATGCTGGTCTTGAAATCCTGACCTCCGGCAGTCTACCCGCTTCAGCCTCCCACAGTGCTGGGATTACAGGCGTGAGCCACTGCTCCCGGCCCGAGAACATATTTCTTCATGGAAGTGAGAAATATTCTTATCATATACTGTGTAAGCATTATGTGTCTTGGTTGAAAAATTTAAATTAATACAAAGGAAAATGCCATCTACAGATTAAATAGAAATAACACATCAATATAAATAAGTAAGGGGTCCAGGAAAACCACATTTCCAATTATATACCTTTCCTTCCTATGATATAAAATGCAGGTACCCTTTAAAGTACACATATTTAAGCATTTTTTCATGTCAACCAGGGCAGTGATTTACTGTCCCATGCATAGCAAGTGGTCAATACATAATTGCAAATGCCATTCAACTTAGGTTGTTTCACAATCCCTCCGTTGCCAAGGAGTAAAGCAAAAAGGACTCTTAGCCTCCATTCAAAATATACCTTAAAATTGCCATTACATTGAATATAATTAGAATTACAATTAAATGTTATATCATTTTTGGAAGAAAATTATTTCTCCATCAAATTTTACAATGGCCTTTGGCATAGCACAGCAAAATTGGAGCTTAGGATAAAGTCTCAGTTAAATGAAAAGCTCAGATTCACAATTTTCATACTTCAGATTTCCCTATGTATATTTCTCTGGTGACCTTTCTAATGACGAAGCCTGAGATGATAGGCAATTAAATTTATATCCCAAGGCACACTATAAATTTGTCAGGCCCAAAATTAATACACTGTGAAGTTCATAAAATCAGCTCCTGATACCAGGGAGTGGATAAAGAAGAGGTAGCAGTTCAGTCCTTGGTCCTTCCACGGACTTTGGCTTAACAATGCTCAGCTATGCATGAGGGTGAAGTACCAAGAAAGGCCCTCAATGCTCCCTAATATCAGGCATTTAATCACCCCAAATTATTTTGGTATCAGTATCCACAAGCAGAATATGGCCCCATTTCTAGTCATAAAGTTCACAAATTCACACGCGCGTATCCTCTCCTTGGTAAGCCAGGTGAGGCACAGGCACTGATGATAATGATAAATTGCTAATGCATGTGGGACTTAATGCCTAGGTTGACAGGTGCAGCAAACCACCATGGCGCACGTTTACTCATGTAATAAACCTGCATGTCCTGTACATGTATCCTGGAACTTAAAATAAAATTGAATTGAATCAAATTAAATTAAAAGAAAAAAATTAAATTAAGCAGCCATTGTAAGACAGCTTTGTCTCTCTCTCTCTCTCTTGCATACTTGGAGGCATTGGAGTTGTAGAACCCTGGTATTGATGAGATCATTTCCTGTTTTAAAAGAGGGCATGAATTAGAAAGCAGGAAGGCAAAGTCGTTAGAAGATTAGGGGAGGGAGCAGAAAGTCACTAGAGATGGGTGATAGTTGCCTCTGATTTTGCTGTTAGAAGCAATTTATAGCTTTGGGCTCATGCAGAAGCACCCACAGTTATGTCATGCCCTGAATCCTAGAGAAACACAAGTGTCATTTCTTTACCTGAAAATCCATTCAGAATGGGATTCAAGGTTATAGCTCTAAAAATGTGGGCTATCAGCCCTTCAGCCTTATGTTACACAAAAGGGAAGGAGCTGTTGCATTTGTCATCAGAACACCATCACTGTCGTTATGAGCTGTGCTGCTCTCCCTGCAGGTGTATCCTGCAGTCATGTGGATGTGTGCTTTAGGGAGTGCAAAATAAAAGAGGTTGATGCTTTCGTGGTGCTTATGATCTAGATAGATTTGACATAAATAAGCAAACATGATGAGGAGAACCCAAATCCCAACAATGGAAATGAGCTACGACATATATGTAAATATTATGTTGCATGTATATATAGTTATGTAGGTTCAGGTGTACTCCACTTTGACAGAAGTCAATATATGAACATTTAAATATGATATTTGGAAATGGAGGAGGGATTTTAACATTATAAAAAATTCTTTATGAAAGATCCTTTACTTCAGATTTTCTCCAAGTAGTAAGTTCTTCACCATTAATGCAGTGGTCCTCAAGTGGAGGTGATTTTGCCTCCCAGGGGACATTTGGCAAAGTCTGGAGACATTTTTAGTTGCCACAATTTCTGTGCGTGTGTGTGTGTGTGTGTGTGTGTGTGTGTTTGCTACTGGTGTCCAGTGGGAAGAGGGGCCAGGAATGATGCTAAACATAATACAATGCAGGACAACCATCACAACAAAGAATCATGTGATCCCAATGTCAATAGTGCCAAGGTTAAGAAACCCTAGTCTAATATACTTTATATATAATAAACTAGTTTTCAAAGGTGATTTACACAAATGATTCAGAGCTATTGTATAAAACAAAGGATATCTGCTTTTGAAGGCAGGGCTGGTTGGGAGGGGGGGTGATGAGAGCATGTGTTGCTGGGTAATAGAAGAGGCTGGTGGGCTGTGAACTGAGTTGGTGACATAAAGTAATGCAGGCTGACGGTAGCAAGGTGGCCCACCAGGGTGTGGTTGGCAGTGGGTGACAGCTGGAGGAAAGCATACTGATTCAGGGATGGAGACTGGGGTGACAGAGAGAGGAACCCCTGAGGAGACTGGCCAAGGTTTCTGGAACAGAGGGTGTGGGTAAAAGCACAAAGCCATAATCAACATTGAACTCTTGAGGGCAGGGAAGAGTTGGTGAAATTTGTGGTAATAGAAAAGGGCCCAAAACCTTGAGAAGGAACCCTGTGGTGGTGCAGAGTATGGGGAAGAACTGCCCCTCAGTGGCTGGAAGCAGAAGGCTTTAAGCAAGAGAGGGTGAACCTGGAGGGAAGAAAGGCAGGAAAACATGGCGGCAGGTATCTGCAGATAAGGAAAGCAGGTGTGTGGGGTGACTGCTCGAAAGCACATTCTAGGAGTCTCCGAGAGAGCTGAGGAAATTCTTTACAACAGCTGGTACCAAGGGAGCGGAAGAGAGGGAAGTACCAAGGACAGCGCACAGGAAACTCAGTATTCCCAAGGCTCTGGAAACAGGAAGAATGCAGATAACCAAGTGGGCACTGGTGAAGCCAAGGACCCATAAGATGATGGGATCATAAAAGCTGGACCAGAGTGGGTGGTAGGGTGGGAAGCAGCTTGATTTCAGACTGAAAGCTGAGAAAAAAGTGTGCTTGACTATGAAGAAGTATTCATGGAGGCATGTGAGGTGGTGGATATGAACTCCATATGCAGAAAGCCAGCAGGGCCACCGTTCCTCTGCAAGCCTGCCAGGCGTCTGACTCCATTTGCTCATAATTCTTTGGACTCCTACTGTTAGCTTTCATTGTGAGTAGGGGCAATGCATGCTCTGGATGAGGTTAGGGCATTCTGTGAAATCTCTGAAGGACATGTCTTTGACAAGGCAGTTAATTCTCAGGAAAGAAAAGGAAAGAAAAGAATCAGCTCATGCTTTTGTCTGCACTTGGACTTGGTTTGGAAATGATTATTGCTCCTTACTTTGCTTTCATTTCTGGGTGCCAAGAGGCACTTTCATTTAACCTTTTGTACGGTGAATGTGTTCTGTATTTTTAAAAGTCGTGGTATTGTTTTCTGGAGTGGTATTTTCTCTGAACAGTAAATGGGTGGCAGTACCTAATTTAAAATCCTAACTTTCCATCAGCATCCTTAAATTACATACACATTGTTGAAAAATCTATGATTGTATTAACCACTTAACTATTACATTTAAAAGAGATTATTTATTTAGTACTCAACAGCTCACTGGGTGGACTGATCACATCTGTGTTTAAATTAAAAAATTCAAGTAGAGGGGAAGAGTAAGGATGGGAGAGAAAGGGAGAGAAAGAATAGAGGAGGAAAGAGATGGAGGGAAAGTAGGAGAGAGAGACAGAGGGAGAGGAAGAAGGAAAGGAAAGGAAAGCTTGAGAAAGAAACATTCCCCAATTTGCCACTTAATTTTTATTTCAAATGCCTATGTAATTGTTCACCTGGAGTCAACAGAGCTACAGAACACACACACACACAAAGACAGAATTCTGTCTCCAAGTCAGAGGAGCAATGAAAGCAGATTCAGAAAGCACAGTCCTGTGTAGAGTTTCTGCTTCGGTTATTAATTTTTCTTTCTGCACAACTAAAAATGTGGTTGTAGAGCAACAACATATACAATCAGAACCAAAACTGAATAGGACAACCCTCCCCTACCCCCACCCCCAGCCCCATCTCCTTGGTCCTGGCCTAAAAACAGGAAATTCTTATTCTCTTGGACATGATAACAAACTCAGGCAACTTTTCGAACATGCAGTTCCTATCAAGTAAGATGGCATGTAGAAGGTCAAGCAAAGAATCCCGTGGAGGAGAGTTGCCCAGGGCAAACTCTTAGGAAGGATTCTGTTTCAACAGAACCAACCGGCCCAGACTAAATCGAGAGGTTGACCTGCAAAGCTGCCTTCAGAGCAACCAGATGAAGACGCAGGCTGTTTGGGAACTTTGGAATGTAATTAGAATTTGTGACGGAAACAGCCAGCGCTTCTACCCACAAAAGGATTTTTTTTTTTTTTTTTTTTTTAAGAAAGAAAGAAAGAAAAGAAGAGGAAAAAAAGTCAACTTTTTACTTTGCTGAAACCTCAGCCACAGAGGAGAAAGCACAACAAACAACCTAGTTGCCAATTCTCCTCCATCTGATTCCAGACTTATTCCCTCCTTCTCCTGAATGTGTGGGGGCCAGAAGTGTGCAGCCAGCACTGGCTCTGTGAGGACTTAGCCATACCTTTGCACAGCTATGTCACTAGAATTACAGTAAAGATCATATCTTCTGAGTGAATGATAGGGTTCTTTTCATTTGTCCCTAACTCTTGAAAATTAAAACTTTGTTTTTTATAATCCATATGAAAAATAAGACAGACATTACATTCTGCATTTCAGCCCTCCTCAATGTGAAAATTACATTGGTTTTCCCCTCCTCAATTCTTGAAGCTTTATTTTAAATGTGATTCAATGAACTGACATCTGACTCTTCCTTAGTTCATGTTCTTAATGCTTCCAGAACTTGATAACTTATTCTTTCAGCTATGAATGCAAAAAACCTTTGTAGAAAAACAATCCAAAGAAAACTAAAAGTTATTCTAAAGTCCACCAATTAAGATAACCATTCTTAACATTGGGTAGGGTAGCCTTCCTTTATTTCACCAGTTTGTACCTATAATTTTTTTATAAGATTGTAATTTTTCTACAAGATTCTCTGTATACTAGAAAATAAAGACTAGGAAATAAGCCATCCTTAAAAAAAATAAAGAAAAAGTTAAGACAGCTGCATTATTGGAGTTTATAAAGCTGTAATGACAGAAGTGAACACAGATGAAGCAATTATGAATTTTTATCTATTGTGAATAGATAAAAATCCAATTGGAAAATGAGGCCTACCCCACTGAACACCTGTTTATAGTCTTAATTTTGCCTTAATGAGACACTACTGATGTCCTTCAACACAACAAAAATCAATAGTGGATCAATATGGATAAACATGTTGGGTACAACCTTTTGTCCTAAGAGACAGTTAACAGCTGGGTTTAGTTTTACTGGGATTTACTTGAAGACTTGTAAAAGTAAATAATGGTGCATTTAAGAATATTTGCCTGCTTTGATTTAGTGAGTTTGGCAGGTGGCGGTGGCCTTTCAATGACATATGGCTTTGAAATTACATCAATATATGCATACAATGTGTCTTTTCCTCTAGTTCATGCATCAAATTAATTAGTAAAGAATCCCTGGTTTAACATTTTATAAGCACATATAACCTAGTGTTGGTTGAAGAAAATACAGTGAAAAGAGAAAAGAACCTGAAGAGTTCTGCAGGAATTTTTAAGAATAGCAGAATGACCACATAGATTGACAGGCACCAATATTTTCTTATAACACTACAAAAGGCATATCCAAGTATGTTTAATGAGGCAATGTTAATTTCTTCTTTTCAAAGTTAAATTACTTATACTATTAAGTGAAATAGCACATGTTCAATCTATCTCAAGTGTTTCCATTAGGGGACTTACCCTGTGTGTCTCTTGTAAGAAAAGAGATTCTGATGACCTTCAAAAGGATGCAAAACTCCATGTTTATAAATAAAAATCAGGATGAGCAACTCTAAATATATTTTATGCTGTAATTTCCTTAATATTTCATACTTGGAAGTTATAGAATAACACTATATGTAGTAAAAATTACAGATTCTAGTTTTTGTTTTTATAAAATTTTGTTCATTTGTTTTCATAACAGACTACTTTCAATTATAGAGTCACACTAAGAAAAGCAAATGATAAATTTTATAGAAACCACAACTAAATAAACCACATTATGTTTTAAGATTAATTTAACAGAGAAATTTACCTTTGAGGATCAAAGGGCATCATGTTTTTGTAAATTACAGAAACTTATAAATTTGGTTCTTTATGCAATATCCTATAGATTATAT
This sequence comes from Chlorocebus sabaeus, assembly GCF_047675955.1. Taxonomy (NCBI): domain Eukaryota; kingdom Metazoa; phylum Chordata; class Mammalia; order Primates; family Cercopithecidae; genus Chlorocebus; species Chlorocebus sabaeus. The sequence goes on from NC_132918.1 coordinate 69,552,229, forward strand.
ACAGAAAACATGAGATTCTGGCGTATCTGCACTAGAATTTACACTATTTTCAAAAGCATTCCTATCTGGCAGTTGCTACTAAATGTCCTGAGTTCTACCTGTTTGCCTCCCTTATTTTATTTTTCAGTATCTTATTTTTCAGTAATACAAGACATGTTCTATTGACAGAAATTTAAACAGCATTATAAAGCCACGGTGTCTATTAAGATATATGGATATTTTACTGGTTTTAATATTGGCTATTTTGAAGGGTGTTTCACTTGCTTTCATAAAGAGAATTCACTTGATATGATTGCAGACATGTTCAACTTTAAGGACAAAATAGCAAGGTAAAGTTTCTCAGTTTTTGTCTGAGTTTTACATTCTTACAGTTTGACATGGTTACAAATAGACTCTTTACTGTTTACACGGATAAGTAAATACATTAAAATGAACATTTACAGATCCTAGCAAATCAACATTATTATAGTACTGTCAAAGAAATCACTAACATATTTTACTAGTTAACGAAAATAAACTTGCAAAATGAAGTGCCAAGAAAAAGTCAAATGAGTTTTTAATCTGAACCTGAACTGGGGAGAATTATCCCACTTCAGACACCACAACACCTACCCACCAACTGGAAACCTTTCGCATATTTTCTTTCGCCAAGAAGCCAACAATAGTCACTTCGGGCAATATATACACACACAGGCAAAATACAGCCTAGAAAGCCAACTGACTCCAGCTTTCACAGATGAAGAAAAAAAGTGCTTGGAAATCTTGATGTTCACAGAGTCCCTCAATCACCTAGCAACCCCTCTTACTGCCGTTTTTAATTTCAAATAGCGTTCACATTCAAAGATTTGACGAAGCTGATGTAAACTGTCACTTTAAAACGAAACGAAAACAAACAGTGAAACTTTGAACAAATTTAAGCAAAATGGTCCCTACCTTTTTTTTGAGAATACGATGGCGACTGCACTTGAGAAAAAGTAGGCTTTTCTTCAGTGAAATATTCAGGTTGGCTGTATTGATTCAGGGCCATGTCCAAGTCAGAGTCCTTGCTTTTAAACATGTTTCCAGGGTAACTACAGGTATAAGGCTGATTCACTGCCCAGGCCTGTTCCATATATATGTTGTTACTGGGTACAGCCTGAGCATCGCAACCACTGTAACCCGGACTATCTTCAAAATACGCGTAATAATCAGTGGACTGCATGTAGCAATTGCTGCCGGCAGCTGGGTGCACTTCATATATTTCTTGCATACAGTAGTTCATTTTGTTTCCCTGGTTCAGTTTCTACTTTACATATACACACACTCTACGCATGCATTCTCCAGCCCCATACACCCTGAGAGCTGGGCATATACGCAGAGAAGCATACATACATACACATGAAACGCGAAGGGAAGATGAATAAACACCACCACCAACACAGCAACCCAGCCTGCTTTACTTTGTAATAGCACCTGATGTGCTAAAATCCTATTTAGACCGAGGTGTCTTTTGAGCTCTTCTGCCATCTAAACATATTGGAAAGCAGATTTATGACTATCAAAGGTCTTAAGCTGTGCATGCAGCTAGTTAATTCCTGGGGAAGATGGCAGGCAGGTAGGAATGACCTCCACCCAGATAGGGAAGTGGCAGCGAGAATGCTTCTCTGAAGCTGCTAAGATTCATTTTATATGCTGTTTTTAACCCCTTTCAACGTGATTATAAAACGATTACTCATTGTTATGTCATTTTGCTGGACAGCTTAAGCATGAAACATTATAAAGACATCTTAGAGAATATCCTTGGATACAAAGAAAATCCTAAAATCAATAATCTAGTTTATTAGCATGAACCAGAGAAAATCCAGTAGTAATGAGCCTGATGACTGACTGACTCCAAAACATTAATCTAGCTGTGCAAATGTTACTGATTGAATCTGTTGTTGAATGTTACTGACTGGCTTTTAATACTAGGGTCCAACCATCTTCCCATGACACATAGGTCCCACTGGTTTTTAAAACACGCCAAAGAAGTACACAGTTGAAAATGCTGCTGATGTCTGCGAGTGAGTTTTATTCTGTTCCTTGCACATGATTATTTTCTACCTCATAAGCACTAATCTACATGAGATCTAAAGCTTACGTTAACTGTTCAATTCTGTATTTTATGTTTTCTTTATAAAGGCATGAGAGAGAGTGTATGCCAACGCCCCTATATGAGGAATACCCCTATTATATAGCAGCTTTCCTTTTCTGTTGGTGCTTAATAGTACTCTGATGAGTAGTGCGTGGAAAACTGTAAACACTTATCACTTTATTCCCATTCAAATCTGCTTTTGAGATTATTTTCAAGATTTAATGTGATTTAAGTGGTATTCATGTAGTTACTTAAAGATAGTGATCAAAAAGGGAACGGCATTTTCTGTAAGAATCATCATATCTTTTAACTAAGAAGTTAACAAATACTAAATTAGATTGTAAATGCTTGCTAAGATGATTACTAATGGTATTTTCTCCCTGTGGATGGTGACCAGTGTGTGCATGTCACGTATATGCATAGTTGTAGATCATGACATCAGGAAGGACAGGTGCTGCTCTTCTACACCAGCGAGTCCTTCTGTTTCTTAGGCAGCCTGTTTTCAGGGCTGGGCCTCAGGTGGTGACGTTTACCTTTGGCTTCCTGCTGGTCCATGAGCATGTGACCATGTTGGTATTTCTCTCTAAAGGACCATCGACAACGTAATATTGTAATTTTCAACAGTGAGACCTTTGCTTTGGACATGTAGCTCCAGTCATCAATTGCAACATGGAATTCTGGGGCAGGGACATATGGCAGAAGTAAGGAGGGTATTACAGTCATTCAACAAATTATGGGGTGTCTGTTAAGTACAAAGCAAGGAGTTGGTGGCTACAGAGATGGCTGTTCAGAAAAAAATCACTGTCTCTGCCAAAAGGTAGCTTAATTAAATATACAGTCAAGTGGACCATCATTGTGCTGTCTTTAAGTGCTGACTTTTCATAAATGTAGTAAAGGAGCCATGGACTCAACGGAAAAAGGTGAGGAATTATCAAATGAGCAAAAGATGCGACAAAATTAGAAAAGAGACCCAGGAAGATCTATGTGGAGGATAGTAATAAGACTCCTTTAAAAACTACAACTGATATAAAACAAGCAAAAGCATGTTCTTCAGTTGGTATATATTTGAACCTGTAAAATGAATCACAATATCCTAGAAAGCATGAAAAGTTACCATAAGGAATAAAGAACACAGCTAACGTTTTAATAGTGTTTTTACTTTCTTATTACTCTTAAAACAAATAAAAGATTTATTCAGTGTTATTAAGAACACATACACAATATTACAATTAACATTTTCTCCCTACTGGAAATGTCAAAACATTTCACTGGAAGCAATAACTATTTTCTGAAAACCCCAGGAAAAAGAATCCAGGCCTTATGGTTTTTTTTGCCTGATCTCATTTATTTATCTCAAATTTCCCAAGCCTAATATGAAAATTAACCTTTCAATAAAGCAGTTTTCTTTTTTGGCAAATGCACATGTTTCAAAGTCTCTTTTTCTGGTTAAGAGCTGCATGTTGAATCCATTTGATTTTGCAGTTTTGCCCAGTGCATTTCCTGGCTCCCTCTCTTGTTCATTAAAGGCAGAAATCCAAGCAATTTCTTGCTTCTCATCAGTAACAATATCAACTAAGATCAGAGACTCAACTTTTATTCCAAAGGAACACTTAAAAATAATTTTCAGAAATCTCTAAATATGCTTGAAAAATTGGACAGTTATTCTCCCCTGAAACTGGATATAAACACTGCAATGAAAAAGGAAAGAATAGCTGCTGAAACACTTTCTCTCACTTTTTACTAAACATCTGAAAGGTCAACAGCATTTTTATTGAATTAAAAAAATCCTGAATTCCCTCAGAAATCTTTACATTAAAAAAAGTTTCAAAACATATTTAAGAGAGCTCACTTCCTCCCTAATGTTTATTGTTTGGAGGAAACAGAACAAAACATTCTGAAACACACTCCACACCAAATGGGAATACTCTTTACTTGTAATGAATGCACAAAACTCTCATTACTAGTAGTTGAAAGTGGAGCTCAACACTCACATTGAATTTGAAATATGGCCCCTCACATCCTGATAGAAGCAATCACATCTGTCACCTGTGATCAGTCTTGCATGCTTTTTTGTAAAGTCAATAAAGCAATCTAAACATATTATGTGTCACAAATGGGGTAAGCTTCAGTGAGGTTGTTGTCTTATTTTCTTGATTGCCTGCTCTAATTATTTAAAGAGCAGCTTAAGAGTTATTTCACTTATAGTGCATCCAACTGCCTTAAATAAACTCGGGAGGACTTTAATAATTCTGATTAGAAGTGTTTTTCTATATATATATATGCCTAGGTGTGACTCATAGAAAGTCCGCTTGAATAATTATGGGATGAAACTTTAGCATCAAGATTTTTTAAAAAAGTTCTGAGGTTATTTGCATAAGTAGCAACACTTGAGAACCACTTGTTCCACTAGGTGTCTGACCCCAGTCCCTTCACCAAGGAGCAGGGAATCCTGTGGACTAGCTCCTTTTTCTTCATTTGCAGCTTCACGACATATTTCCGTTAGTTCTTAGCAATTTACCCTCCACACTTCAACCAGGCTTCACCCGCCTTTGAGTTACCCAGTCAAGCAGAGGAGGCAGCACAAAAGGAGGCATGCCAGGAAAGAACGAACTCCAAGGAGAAGTGTAATAAACTCGGGATGGGGCACAGGAGTAATCTGACCAGTGAGCTGGAAGAGTATGTAGAACATCATCAGTGGAGGCCTAAGATACCAAATGGCTGAGCAGAAATGTCTTAGGAAGGGTGCTATCAACTAACTGTACTTGCAAAACGGCACATAAAGAAAGATAACTGATACGCCTTAAAGCAACTGGTCAGAGCCTTTTAACTTCTACTCTAATGACTGTTCTTACTTTCTGTTTTAGTAATTGAACCTCTAAATTTTAGTTGGGCTCATGGCCCCTGAGAAAAAATCCGTTTCCCATTTGTCAATATGTGTCTGTGTGACTAACTTCTGACCAATGAGACATAATAGAAGTGTTGCAAGGCAATTTCCAGGAAACTTAAAAGACGCAGTAAAAGACAACTGGTGCATTCCATTTGCCTCTCGTTTGTTTCGACTTTCTGCTCCCTGCAATTACTGGCGTCCCAGCCATCATGTAGGTCCATGAGAGTGAGGGCTATACTCTAGGGATTGTGGAAGAATGATTTGGAAAATTCTAGGTTGCTGAAATACACAGAATTGCCATACTAGCTCGGGACTGCCAACTTATGGACTTCTTTTTTTCTCAAGAGACAGAAATAAACTTATTTAGGTCACAGTTTTCTTTTTTGTAAAACAGAGATAACAGTACTCACTTCATCGGTTATTGTGAAGATTAAGTGAGTTTATATAAGTAAAGCACTTGGAATGATGACTGGCCTAGTAAGTGACAATTGTACATACATAATAATTATATACATATATTATATATATACACTATATATATATATTTCTTAGGTCTTGTCTTGGGCTACTTCTCAGTCTACACTCTAGGTCAGAGGTCAGCAATCTTCAGCCTGTGGGCCAAACATGACCCACCACCTGTTTTGTAAATAAAGTGTACCGGAATACAGTTTTTATGTGTTACATATTGTCTGTGGCTGCTTTTGTGCTATCATGGCAGAGTTGAGAGGTTGCAAGAGAGACCTTATAGCCTGCTGAAAATATTTACCACCTGGTATTTTGGAGAAAAAGTTTGCCAAGCCCTGTTCTAGGCGATCTCATCCTCATAGTTTTAAATACTATTTATATGCAACATCCATGTGGATATCTCCATCCCAGATGTCTCCTCTGAAACCAGGATCCTATATCCAACCATCAACTTGACATCTCCATTTGCCCAACCAATGGGCATCTCCAACTTAATTTCTAAAATCTGTTCCTCTCACAGTAGTCCCATCTTGGCACCACCATCCACCTGGGAGCTTAAGCAAATAACCTTCAAGTCAACTCTTTTCTTCCCTTCACTACCTAAATCCAATCCATTAGTAAGTTCATTGGTTCTTCCTCCAGAATATATGTTTAATCCAACTACCTCCTTCTCTCCGTTGCCATCATCGCAATCCAAACCATCATCATCTCCTAACTGGACTCCTTTCTGGCTTCCTCATTAGCTTTGGGCCACTTTAACATTTTCTTGACACAGCCACCAAAGAGTGATGTTTTACAGGCTGCAAATCAGATAATGTTTCTTCCTTGTTTAAAACCTTCAGTGGCTTTGCATTGTATTTAAAACAAAATCCAAACCTCTACCAAAAGGTGGTCCTGCCCCACTTCTCATCAATCCTCCTGCTTCCTTGACATAAACCAAAACAGCATCCTCACTCTTCCTTGAGCACGCCAACTTTTTGCCTGCCTCAATTCAAGGATGCTGCACATGTTCTTCCCTCTGTCTGATATATTCCTCCCTTCAGCTCTTCACAGGACAGAGTCCTTCTCATTCATTTGGATGGAGCCTAAATGACACTTTGTGTGTCAGGAACCTCTTGATTCCATCAGAGACCTGAAAGCCCTGACACTCTTCACATACATAACAACACTTGCTCGCTCAGAAAAAAGATGGAGGACTCTCCATGCACCAAAATCCATGTGCATTAAAAAAAAAAAAAGATAAAATGTTACATATTGCAATAAGTGGATTATCTTAGGCTTGAAAGTTCCTGGGAGATATCTGTCTGTCTAAAATTGATCCAGTTTGTTCTTTTATATCTTCGTTACAAGAGAACAGAGATAGAGCTGTTTATTAAATCCACCTCAGTTGAGGTTATGGAATTACAAATAAAGATCATCAGTGCTAATCACCTTTGCCCCAGAAAAGATTATGAAAAGGATTGAGACATTTCCTGCCCCTGGAAGTAACTACTGAAATTGAGGAAAGTTCCCTTTAAAAATGTAAAGAAGCACGAGTCTCGATCTTACCACTGAAGTGCTGAAAGCACATCTACTACATTTTGGCAGAAACTAAAGAGGTGCACAAAAACTTTTTGACCATGTTTTCTTGGATTGTTGAGGTCTGGAATCTTTGGACTCATTGTTTTTGAAAAGGACGTCAAATTAGTTCAAGTCCAGAGATGGGAGCAGGGCAAGCTCCTGGAACTTCCGGACCACTCAACTTGAAAGCAACCCTCCCTCCAAACCCTAACACATATGGAACATTTATGGAGGCTGAGACCTGTTTTAGGTTGTCTTAGGATCCTAGGATATTACAGCAGGAACTTCTGAGCTATGCATTCCACATGTATTTTATCTGATTATGAGAAAACGGAATCCCAAAGAGATGAAGTGACTTGTCATATGGTAGGTTGTAGCTTTTGGGGCCATGACCCACTCCTGCGTTGACTGTATCATTTCTCCTATTGTAGGTAGGGCCTTTATTTTCCCATCTGGGCCTAGTGTTGTAGGGTTAAACAGGTGCTGTGGAGGAAAGGGAGTAAAGGAGCTTGTCTCAGGCCTGGGGATTGACTCTCCCTTCTCAGGATTTCTGCCAAATTATATAAAGCCTTGAGTCACTAGATCATGCAAAACTCGAACCATTTTAGAAACTCTGACTTCCTCAATCCTGGGAGTGTTAATTAGCATGACTCCTCCTCCCCTACCAGTACTGTAATGGTGTAATTCTTGTTAAATGAACACCATGGCTACTGGGTTAGTATTCAGATGGTGTTCCCTAAGTGGTCCCATAATACAGTCCCAAGAGATGATCTAAAGAGAAAACAATAAAAAGAGATTTTATGATCAAATGAGTTTGGGAAATGACAAATGATATGGTCCTCTCTTGGAGATTCACACACACACAACTTTGAATGACTTTGTGTAACAGCATTTCCTAAACATTCCTGATCATAGAACCCTGTGTGCATCGTGTAACATTTGTTACAAGTGTTCCATGAAACATACTTTGAAAAACCTAGTCATCTGCTCTGTTGGATATATATGCTGGAAGTTAAGGCACAGATACATAACAGTGTATTTCTCAGATTACACACCAAGAACAGAGAGAAGAAATCTGCTGAAGGGGAGTGTCCTTTTTCGGGTCTTAACCAAGGAGGAAAGCTGCCAGCCAGAAGGCAGGCTGGACACATGGAAATGCAAATCCCCAGGTGGGCACAGGACAAGCCCAGGGCCTCTTGGGCTCTTGAATTAAGTCTGCTTTGGTAAGAATAGAAACTCAAAGCTCTTCTCTTTTAAAATATATTGTACACTGAATTTGTTTCTAATTTTTTCCTTGGCATTTCATAAAAGCTTTTGATAGTTCTAGCCTGTTGCAGCTCTACAAAAGGGCACCAAGGGGAGACTTTTGTTCACCATAATCTATCACCAAGCGGAATATGCTTTTACAAACATGTGCTTGAAAAAGTAACAGTGTTTTACTAGTATAAAGGGAATGGATTCTGATCTGGTGCAGTGGGAAAAAAATGGCCCTGATTAGAACATTGAAGCAGGAACAAGACACTCTTAGGGACCAAGCTGACGGAAGCAGGCCCAATAATTGAACTGAGAGATTTCCAAAGGGCAAGAGACTCTCATCAAGGCAGTCCTGGTGGCTTCCTCAACCTGGACACCCTCTTTGTGGGTCTAAATTTTGGAGCTGCATGTTTTATTTCACAAAGGTGGAATAATTGCCTCAGCACATTCGTGCAAAAGATACCACAAACTTAGTTACAGCAGCCTTTTACGTAGGATGAAATATGTCCATTTCTAGGATGAGCAAGTTAAAGAGAATAGTCCTTTGTGGTTCCACAAAGATTAAGAGTCCAAAATCCTCAGGTCAGTGATTCTCAAATGGTGGTTTCTGAACAAGCAGCATTAGCATATCCTGGAACTTCTTAGAAATGCAAATTCTATAGCCTACCCCAGACCAACTGGATCAGAAACTCTGAAGGGTGGGGACAGCAAGCCCTTTAGGGGATTCTGACACTAGCTAAAGTTTGAGAACTACTGTCTTAGTAAAGGCTGAAGTTGCTCTAGCTGGTCTGTGCCAACTTTTCCAGCATCACTGGCTGTTACCTTGAGCCCTGGATTCTCGAAACCTCTTTCTGTCTTCTTCTGTTTCTGTTTTCTCCTGGTCCTGGCAGGTGTATTGGCTTTGTCCTTGATCTAAAACGTTTTAGGCCTAATTAGGCTAGGAAGAATGGCGTGCTCCATGTGGCCAGTGCAGCTCAATTTTCCTGGCCTCCACTTTGAGTTTTGGTGTTCATGCACTACCAGTACCATAATACTTAATGAACTTTGTCATTGTCACTCCAGACTCTCAACAGGAGCAGTGATATCTGACATTTTTGGGTCTTTGGACATAATACTATCACAAGAGCACAAGCCCTCTGCTTCCACCTCACTCCACAGCCAAACCTATTGATGGTAGACCAGAAACCTCCATGTCATATAGCCTTTTCCCAATGTCTCCTCTATCTCTGGACAGTTCTTTTTAGTCATCTTCAAGGGATGATCTCCTCGTCTGTCTTTTACAATTGGCCATGCCTTTGGTTCTATTCTCAGCTCTCTTCTAACCATACATATTTTTCCAGGTGAAGTCATCAATGTCTACAGCTTCATCTATTGCCCCTGTGTGCAGATGGTGCTTACTCTCCCTTGTGCCTTCCAGACCTGCATTCCAGCCACCTACCAAACCCCTTTCCTTGGATGCCAAGGTACCTCACATACCGATTCTAAACTCAGTGTGTCAGATTCTGTGTCAGGTGTTTATATGCATCATCTTATTTAAACATCACAATAGTCCTACAGCAGCTATGGCTGACCACAGTTTTATTTAAAATTTTGATTTTACTTCAATTTCCGGGATACATGTGCAGAACGTGCAGGTTTGTCACATAGGTATACATGTGCCATGGTGGTTTGCTGCTCCTATCAACGTGTCATCTAGGTTTTAAGTCAGGCATGCATTAGGTATTTGTCCTAATGTAGTCACATTTTTTTTTTTAATAGATGAAAAGAAATTTATCTGTCTGAAGTGGCACAATGGTAATTTGAAGAGTGAGGATTCAAATCCAGATCTGTTCAAGTAGAAATTACATACTTGGACTTTTCATTACAGCTTATTTATCTCTTTGTAGCTTTGCCACAGCCTCTAGTCACAAAGGGCCAACTAGTCTATGCTGTTACTGTTTTAATTAAACTAATCATTTCATTTTTAAGAGAAAACTTGGCTAACCCAAGAGGTTTCTATGCCTCTGATCTTACTCTGATCTTTCCATTCATCATCCACATTGCAGCTAGGGGAATTGATTTTAAAGGAGAATGTGAAGCATGTCACCTATTGCTCCTCCCACAACCCCAATCCTAGCTTGCAATAATCTTTAGTTTTTAAGATAAAGCTTAAAGACTTAGAAGTCTTTTGTAATGTAGCTCCTGACTACTTTCTACTCTTATCTCTTGCCACTTTCTCATATGACCTGAATGCTGGCCATTTGCAGTTTTGTTGAATAGCATTTCTCTGGCGTGGTCACACGCTGTTTCCTATATACAATGGCCCATGCACTGTGCTAACTACTTTCCTATAGATTATATCATTTAAGCCTCACAACAATCCTGTTCGTAGATATGACTGTTCCTGTTTTAGAGATAAGGAAACTGAGACTCGGAGAGGTTCTACAACTTGCTGGCAGTCATACAACTGATATTCTCAATGCATGCAAATACCATATTTATGTCCAAAATGGTATATCTCTGTTTTGCTGCCCTTATGCCATTTAGCAGCTTACACTGGAGTCTGGGAAACTGTAGGGCTATAGTGACTGACATGCAGTGATTTTTCATGGTTTGTCGTCTGTCCTCTTTGATGGGTCCAGAAACTTAATCATGTCAGACATGATTTACACATGTCAGAAAATTACTAAACAATCTTTGCTGGATGTTAAGTCCATGCAATCCTCTTTTTCATATTGAGAAATAATATGTAGTTTGATTTTAGCCTAAATTCAAGATTTGTTTCATTTAAGTTTTCAAGTAATGGGTTGTGGGTCCAAAATTCCCAGACACGTTTGTACTATTCCAACGCCTTTCTTGCATAGTATTTCCAGTGGATGAAACAGTGCTGATTAAAGACTGGAGTCCTAGCATAGTGTCTTTCACATAACAACTCGGGGATAAAGGTCAAGGGTTTTATTCTGACTGATATTTCCTAAGACCAAAGGCAAATCATAAAGTCTCCTTGTGCTTTGAGAGAATGAGATACCACTCAAAAGAGCTCAGGATCCAAACCAAAAGAAAAATGCACATATACAAAAGTGAACAGAATAGTATTCTTAAGGCTGGAGATTGAAAGAAAAATGAAAAATTTGAAATATACTTCAGACCACTGTTATCATCATTGAAGTCTTCTATTTTCTAAGCCAACAGTGGAATGTCTGCTCTTTTTTTACAAATGAACATTTGATTCAAAAGCAAACCTTAATGAATCTAGCATAGTCTGATGTGGCTTGAACATCATAGTGTAGAAAAAAATGCAAAAATATTTCAGTTTTGGTGTACCTTTAATTAGACAATTGGCTACATAATAATGAGGTCTATTGCATGGTGTCTTTATAAACAATAAGATTGGTTGGGAAGGTATTTCCATTCATTTTGCACAGTGGAAAACTGAGGGGTGCTTTTCTTACTGTACGTAACTACTAAGGGAAAAGGTTAGTATTGAAATTTAGGCCCTCGAGTTACTATTCTAGAAATCACTTTTCCCACTTCCATGCTATGCTTTTCTAAGTGGAAAATTATTTTATTGTTTTGAAATTTCTGGGTGACTAATAATGCGTTTCAACACAAATTCTAAGATCACTTCAATGATTTATCTGTTTTTCCAAAGATGTACTTAATTTAATGTCACATTGTATATTTATTATAGTCAATATGTTTCCCTGTATCTCTAGAAAAAAACACTCTTCAATATTTTACGTGTTTTATAAATATCATTTATGTTTTACTTGAATATCACATAGCAGCTCATTTAGTATATTTTTAAATTTAATCACCTAGAGAAAGTAGATATGTTTCCCTTTTATGTGTTAAGATAATTATTTCATTGTAATTCACAATGATCGACTTGATGTGAAAAGTTGACTGGTTGTTTAAGTGGAATAATTTTGACATTTAACAGCTACAGTATACTTTCTTTATCCCAGAATAACATGTCAGAGATTAATTTTAAAACAAATTTCCCTAATAATAGGAATAATGAATGAACAATTGAATCATCTGCATTTACTTTGCTTTTTCACCCTTAAGAACAACTAGTGCAAAATTTAGACTATGCCACAACTGATGTAGTTTCAAAAGATTTATTCTTTGTCAATAAAGGCTCCAGTCCTACAGTATACTTGAAAATGTTATAAAAAAAAGGTAAAAAGTTCAAACTACTGATACATGCTACCTTGGGGTGAATCTCAAAAATAGTATACTAAGAGAAAGATGCCAGTCATATAAGACCACATACTATAGCATTCCACTTTTGTTAAGTTTCAGAAAAGGCAAATCTAAAGGGACTGAAAGAAAGTCATTGCCAGAGGCTGGGCACAGGAATGGGGAGTAACTGTCAATGAGTCAAAGTTTCTTTTGGGATGATGGAAATGTTCTAAAATAAGATCATGATGATGGTTGCACGCCTCTGTAAATATACTAACAATCATCAAACTATAGACTTAAAACAGGGGAATTTGATGGTATGTAAATTATATCTCAGTGAAGCTTTATAAAAATAGATGCAGGGCTACAAATAGCTTGAGTTAACTAAGACTGATTCTCAAAATAAAATAAAGTTTACATCATTTATGTATCAATACCATGTATGTTATTCTCCCAGATCGAATGGAGATACACCATAGGAGGAAGACATGGCCCTGACTCTGAAATTTGCAACCAAACTAAAAATACATATCAGCAAGCAGAAAACAGTATCCCATACACTGAATACTTCAAGCGTTAAGTGAACATGGAGTAAAATGGAATTATTATTTTTGAAACAACATAGGTTACGTTCTTCATTATTCTTTCCTAAGACAAATGCTAGCCAGCCAATAGAATTTTCATCATCGCTTGGTTGTCAACAGAGTTACTGCTCATTGCAAGCCTAGACTCGAAATTCTGCCAACATTTTCTGTTTGAAATCCTATGAAAAAAAGGGGTGTGCATTTAACTTTTTATTCTCAGCATATAGTACAGTATTGGACACATAGAACACACTCAATTTAAAACATTGTCAGTATAAATCAAGATGAATTCACAATCTCCAGTGAATCAAACAGGCATGTTCAGAAGCCACAATTAAATAAGGCAGAACACAGTGAGTACTTGGACAAAATTTTATCACAGCATTAAAAACAAAAACCCAAATTCATTCTGACGGTGCATGGAGATGCACAGAGGAAGTGATGTTTGAATTGGGCCTTGAAGGATGAGTAGAGTAAAAAGATTTGTAAAAGTTTTCAAAAATAGGATCTACTTCATGTTGCTACCCTTGAGATCCAAATCTAGAAATGGTAGATTGAAATTCTTCATTTTATTTCAAATGTCAAAATGTTCTAGAAAGATACACAATAAATATCAAGGTTAACCTAAGATCTTAGTTGTTTTGTAATTTAATATGATTGGTTTGTGGAAAGAAAAGAATGTTTAGTTAAAATATGAGAAGAGAATAAAGTGGCCGTGTCTACTTTTTTAATCTTCAGAAAAGTCTTCAGACCGCGGGCAATGTACTCTTTGCCTGTATTATGGAGAAAGGCGTTCCCTGGGTAAGTATCATCCTATCTTTCAAAACCTTAAAAATGTCAGAGGGGGCAGAGAAACAAATAACTTTTTCTTCTGACATTCACCTTTAGAGCATTGAATAGATGCTTATTAGAGAACTTTTAGAAAATATACTTTCTTCTAACTCAGTGAGATAATGAGCTCACCAGTAAAGATCTAGGCCTGCTCACACTAAGATATAAGTGGTTTGGAAGATTGAAAACTATTTCTGCATCATATAATTAACTCTAAAATTTTATAGGAACAAATGCCATGTCATACAATTTTTTAATATCTCTGTCCAAAATGTATAATTTGATTATAATCATGAGGAAAGGCTAGGTGTGGTGGCTCATGCCTGTAACCCAGAGCAAAGGAGGCCAAAGTGGGTGAATTGCTTTAGGCCAGGAGTTCAGGGCTGCAGTGAGCTATGAGCTCACCACTGCACTCCGCCTGGGCAACAGAGTGAGACCTTGTCTAAAAAAAATCATGAGGAAACATCAGTCAAACTTAAATTGAGGGACATTCCAAAATAATAATCAGCCTGTATTTCTTCTTCTTTTTTTTCTGGTTATCTTCCCTTCTTCCTCTTTTCCATAATTTTGTTTTTTTAAATTATACTTTAAGTTCTAGGGTACATGTGCACAACGTGCAGGTTTGTTACATCTGTATACACGTGCCATGTTGGTGTGCTGCACGCATTAACTCGTCATTTACATTAGGTATATCTCCTAATGCTATCCCTCCCCCAGCTACCCACCCCACGACAGGCCCTGATGTGTGATGTTCTCCTTCCTGTGTCCAAGTGTTCTCATTGTTCAGTTCCCACCTATGAGTGAGAACATGCGGTGTTTGGTTTTCTGTTCTTGTGATAGTTTGCTGAGAATGATAGTTTCCAGCTTCATCCATGTCCCTGAAAAGGACATGAACTCATCCTTTTTAATGGCTGCATAGTATTCCATGGTGTATATGTGCCACATTTTCTTAATCCAGTCTATCATTGATGGGCACTTGGGATGGTTCCAAGTCTTTGCTATTGTGAATAGTGCCACAATAAACATACGTGTGCATGTGTCTTCATAGCAGCATGATTTAGAATCCTTTGGGTATATCCCCAGTAATGTGATGGGTGGGTCAAATGCTATTTCCAATTCTAGATCCTTGAGGAATCACCACACTGTCTTCCACAATAATCAGCCTGTGTTTCTTCAAGAAATATTTCTTCAATGGCATGAATGACAAAGACAAACTGTGAAATGGTTCCAGACTAACATGAACCTGGAGGACATTATGCTAAGTGAAATAGGCCAGGCACAGAAAGAAAAACACCACATGATCCCACCTGTATGTGGAATGGACAAAGCTGAAATCGAAGTAGAGTAGAGTAGAATGGCGATAACTAAGGTCTGCAGTTGGGAGGGTAGGTAGAATGGGTAGATGTTCATCAAAGGGTACATGATTTCAGTTAGACAGGACGTCTAAGTTCTGAAGATCTATTGTATAGCATGGTGACTATATTTAATAACTCACTGTATACTTTAATATTGCTAAAATGTTCTCACCACAAAAAGTGAAAAGGATATAGGTGATAGATATGTTAATTAGCGTTATTTAATCATTTAAAGATGTATAATGTGTCAAAACATAATTATGTACATGATAAATACATACAATTTTTATTTGTCCATTATACTCTGATAAAGTTGGACAGGTGGTGGGAGGAAGAAGCAGACTAAAGAGATAAAAAATAAATAAATAAAATGAATGATCCTGGCCTGGATCCCAGACCAGAAAATAAGATTGGTACAAAGGACAATTGGTGGTGGCCTCTCCCAGCCCTGTCTAGTGGAACGAAGCCTGTGAAGACCTCTTAGAGACAAGTCCTCTCTCCAGCCCTGGTTCTCACCTCAACTCCTCCTCCAAGGGAGTGGCAGGAAGGATAATTTGTACAATGTAAAGAAAGTCTGTAGATTAGAAAATAGTATGCATCAATGTTAAACTTCCCAATTCTGATAATTGTGCTATGGTTTCCTAAGATAATTTCCTTAGTTTTAGAAGGTATTTAGAGTTTAAAGGGCATGATGTTTATAACTTACTCTCAAATGGTTTGCAAATGGCATAATAATATGTATATAAGCAAACACACACATACAGAGAATGAGAAAAGAAATATGGTAAAATGTTAACAATTGGTGAATCCAGGTGAAGGGTATGGGAATTATTTGCACTATGACAACTTTTTGGTAAACCTGAGATTAAAACAAAACATAAAAATAAATTTATAGGTCTGCCTTAGGAGCTCTTCCAAGAAAACATACAATTTACTCAACCTTGAAGACCTAGTGGTCCTTTGCCAACAATTTTATTTTTCCACTTCAACTCTTAGAAACAGAATCCAACTCAGAAAGTAAGCAGATTTTCAATAAAACAAGTAATAACAAATAGCTTTTGATTCATTAAAAAAGGGAGTCAGATTGATTTGCATACTTTTATATTTTAGTAGTGATCACCAGGCTTATAGTCCTGATATCAAAGGTTCTTAAAAAATCATAGAATGGGCAGTCATTTCTTTTTTTGGGAGAACAAATAAGACTCAAGCATAGAATGATCGCTTCAAAGGAAATTTAAGAATGAACATGTCGTGTGTAACCAGGAAAAGATAACAAGAAAGAAATTCCCTATGTCTTGTCATAAATATTAAGTGGGATGAACCCATTGCAGATACCCGTTTCCCTGGAAACCCATTAAACTGAAATTGCTGCAAAATTAACATGTATTATTTTTCCCTTAAAGGGCAGTAACTTCTTTTACTTACACAGTTTTGACCTTTAATTTTATATCTTAGTCTTATTATAAGAAGTTGTTTCCAGAACTAGGCAAACAAAGAGCTGAATATGTATTTTTTCATTAGTCCTGAGGCTTAACCAAAATAGTATGGCCTTTATAGCTGTACTAGATGTCTGAGGCAACTAGGGGTGGTTGGGGTACAATCTGCCAGTCATAGAATATTCCAATCTAGACTAATAAACCATCAACCCACACATGATATTCTTACTCAAATGCCAAGTGACTTTATCATATAGACAATTGAGTTAAACAGTCACATATGCAGCACAGCTCAGTATTTTAAGAGGCAGTGCAGTTTAATAAAGCCAAGTCCCTTGTATAAGCCCATACTGACAAATGTCATGGGGATAGAGGTTCACAATATACAATAATCCTATGTCAGGTCGGTGCCATGGAGAATAGCTCTGGACCATGGAGGATTTCTGACTCTAATCTTACTTGAAAAGCTCAGCTGGTTCTGAATTTCTGGGACCCTGGCAGTGTGGATAGAGGCTCATATTTGTTCCAGTTCAATAAAGAAGGCTGAACTGGCCAAGACCTGAAAGACCAATCTGTAAATACAGCTCAAATAACTGGAGAGAGAAACCAGCCCTGTGCCAGGTCATAAGCACAGGTGATATAGTTCCCCCATGTATGTGCCTCCTAGTCTGCAATGCCACTATCAGAGGCTACCTTTGGCATGAAGTTGCAGCATCTCCGGGGGTACTCAAAACTCAAAGACTCCCTGCCCTGGAGAGGTAAGGATGTAAGTCAGTACTGGTCACCAACAGTACTTCAGGGGAATAAGTTTTTTTATGGAAAATGAGAATTTTTCAGCAACCGAAGAGGAAGAAGCCTAGACTTAGTAGAGAACTGAAAATGGGTTTGGATAGCCCGAAGACTCCTATGTGCCTGGGAAAAAGATGCCCTCAAGGGAAGTAAGGACACTGAAAGAGATGGTTTAAGGCAACTGATTTCCCAACTTACCCTGGGACTGATACTATGTTTTCATGATGATCATATCTTGTTTTAGGGGGCTGGTAATGATTTAATATATTTTTCCTTGCCTTCCCCACAAGCGGAAATACGATTATCATATTGGAGGACCACTTTAAAAACGGAGTGCAGATTCATCTCTTTGATTTCTTTGTGGTCAGTTAATCTCTGACTACGTTCTTTGTTGGAGAGAATTATTGATTTAGCCAAGGTTAAATAGCTGGTAAGTGTCAAAGTCAAGAACCAGTGGTCATCTGTTCTAAACATTCTCCTATGTGTTTACTAAGTGCTGGGCAACATCCCTAAGATACCATGCAGCAGGCCAGCTGTGTAAGGTGAGGCCTTTGGGGATGTCTTGATAGCCTATGATCATTACGCCATTCACACATTTGTCTAGATTTGGCTGGAAACTCTTTGTAGTTTAAACCTATGCTCAGGGTCAGCCCTTGACAAACAATGAGATAGGTGACGTTTGTCTTTAGAGCCTTGACAATGAAGTGAGTGCTGCTCACACCCTGACAAGCTGCACAGTGTTACTTATTACTTCGCAGTCCTGTTCCTTATTATTATTCTTTTCTTTCTCTCTTATCCCTTGCTATCCTTACCCTGTTCATGGCCTCCTTCTAGTTCCATTCTTTCCATTATCTTTATTGGACCCTGGCAAAAGTAAAAGGAATCTTATCCAATTCACCCATTTGGAGAAGGTAATGACTTGATAAGATATTCAGCCAGTAAGTGTGCATTTTGAAATACAACAATAGGAGGGCAGTGATAGAATTATAAGCGTTTAGGGCAACTTGTAGGAGATGTCCTGGGGAAGGGAAAGACTTTGAATTCCAGTGATCACCTACGATGTCTTTGTAAGCCTGACCCTCCCAACAATACCTTTCCAACTTCAATGCTAGGTACATCAGCCATCCACGTGTATCTGATTTTGTCTGAAAACTACCTGTTGGAAGAGTCACGGGATTTGGCTATTGCATCTCTTCTGTCTGCGTCCATAATATTCCTGGCTTTAGAAACTTCCATCCTGTCAGTCACAATTTAGTGGTTATTCTTACATGGGCATGCTACATTCCTAATGTCCAACGTGGTTCTCATAGTCTTTCTGGCTCACTGTAAGAAAAATAACTCCCATGTATTGAGCACCCACTGTGTCTGTCCCATGAGATCACCTAAGAGCTTGTTTCTTTCCACAGTTCTATGAGGGAGGGTCCACATTTGACAGATGAGAAAACTGAGGCTCAAACAAACTAAGCGACTTGCCCAAGTTTCAATGGCTGGTAAGTGGCAGCACCAGAATATGACCTCGGACTGTATAAGTAGATACATGCTGACCCCTACTGCTCCCATCATGGCAGGTCTGACCGCCCTGTAATATTTACCTGACAGTAGAGCAGTATTTCCTCCACAGTTTCAAATTCTTTCCTTTAGGTCTGGAATGTTCTTACCCTTTAGAGTTATAGGGGATTATAACAGTAGAGAGCTCTGACCCTGGGGCCAGATTGCCTGAGTTAGAATTCCAGTTCAGCTACTGCATTTTCCCCTTGATTTCTTATTTAAAGTTTTAAATTTTCAAAGAGTCTGCTGCTATGGACTTTTTTCTCCAACTGTTTATGCCTCTACTAGAGCTGTGCACAGGATGTTTTGTTTTGCTTCCCTTCATTTATTTAGTTCAATGTATTTCAAGGTCAGAAAGGGTGGCAAAAACTGGAGGAGGTGGGCACAAGGCTAAGAGGTGTGTTTATATTCTAAGAAGAGTTATCATTGTTTAGTCTCTCCTAAGTGCCAGGCACTATGTTGGGTGCTTTATACATGTTATCTTTCATCTTTTTTTCTTTTCTTTTTTTTTTGAGACAGAGTCTTGCTCTGTCACCCAGGCTAGAGTGCAATGCCGCTATCTCGGCTCACTGCAACCTCTGCCTCCTGGGTTCAAGCCCTCCTCCTGCCTCAGTCTCCTGAGTAGCTGGGATTACAGGTACACGCCACCATCCCCAGCTAATTTTTTTTTTTTTTTTTGGTATTTTTAATAGAGACAGGGTTTCATCATGTTGGCCAGGCTGGTCTTGAACTCCTGACCTCAAAGTGATCCACCTGCCTCGGCCTCCCAAAGTGTTGGGATTACAGGTGTGAGCCACCGCACCTGGCCTTTTTTTTTTTTTTTATTTAAAAAAATTAAATCCTTCATCGAAATATCTTCCATCTTTACAACAAATCTGAAAGCTTGATACTAATCCCCTGTTTAAAACTAAGTGGACTGAGGGTTACAGAGGTTAAAAAATTTTCCCTGAGCTGATGATTTAAAGAGCAAGAAATCAACTTAAGCCTAACTGTGCAGCGTATGATCATAACATTAAACAAATTATGCACATCATTATTCATTAATACATTCATTAATATTTATTAATACATTCTTGTAAAGATTTTTGAATGCAGTTGCATATGGAGTTAATCCTTCTTATTCCACCCTTTTCTTTTTTAAGGTATCTACTGAAACAAGTTTGATGTATATCTGGGAACTTTTTTCTGTGCACATTTGTAAACACACAATTATATAGACTTTTAATGCTACAAGTGGGATTACACTATTCTTAATGCATGCTTACTTTCATTAAGCATTCCTAAAATCATTTCTTTTAAAAAAGTCTGTTTTTAATTTTTCTAGTGAATGCTTTGGATATACCACAATTTATTGGAACATTCCCCAGTGGACAGACATTTATATTGCTTCCAGTTTATCAGTAACAAAAACAAAGATGCAAAGAACACTTTTGAACAGACTTGTGCCCTGTGTGAGTATTTCCCTGGGACAGAGTATGATGAGAGGTGTGGTTGGGTACATCTGCATCTTTCCGCATGACAGACACTGTTCAGTTGGCCTTGGAAAGCGTGGGGTGGTCTATCCCCTGCTCCATGCTGCATCTCTGAAAACTGAAGTTAGATGAACCAGGGCCTTGGATTTCTGATAGCTACCTCCCTTTGACATTGCTGTTTCCAGTTTTTTGTTTTTAATTCCCTCCCATCTCGCAGGTAGCTTGTTTTCCCCTTGATCTTCTATTTCTGTCTGCCCCAGTATACTTATGGGGTACTCGTCCCTGCCTTTGAAGTATCAAATCACACAGCTATCTGACATATGCCAAAAGTGGGGAGAGAGCCATTGTTCTCATGTTGATTGCTAAGGTTCCCAGAGTGCCCTTGAGGTATATGAATCACTGGCACTCTCAGTTGGGACGGCAGATCCTGATGTATGATGAGTGGGGCAGAGTGGAGAGCAGAGATGGATGGAGCAGATGATAGTACTGGCGGAAGGGCACAGGCTTTTCAATCCTCCACCTTCTAAAATACTTATTCACCTGGAGATGTCCTTGTCTCTTACTTAAGGACAAAGATAGCAATCATCTGCTGAAAATGTGAATGTCTAACGTGAAGGATTATAATGCACACAATGACTTGCATTTATGTCTCCAACTTTTAAGACACTTTGTTATTTTGGTAAATGAGAATGGTATAACATTTGAAATTGTCATCACTGATTTGATTCATTTTTTTTTTCTTTATGAAGAGCACGAGTTAATAGTTTTCCCCTTTGCTGACATAAGATATCGTTTAAAAAATTACTTTAACTTGTCTAAATCTTGAGGACTGGTTTCATAAATTGTGATACATCTATAAGCAAGAACAATCTATAGCCAATGAAAGTCAGGACTCAGAATATTTAATGACATGGGAAAATGTTCATGATATATTGTTAGGCATTAAAAGCTGGTTAAAATGGTATGCCTAGTCTGATCCCAGGTTTATAAAAAATACACATGCACAGAGAAAAGACTGAAATATAATAACAATGTACAGTGCCTACCCTTGGGGGATAGAACTTCAACTGATTTTAAACCATTTGCAGTTAAAAAAAATTTGTAGACCTTTTTTTTTTCTACCATGAACATATAGGCTTTTATAATGGGAGGAAGGAACTTGTTCTTAAAATGATTTTAACTCATTCCCTCTTGCCTTCCTGGGTATTCCAGAATCAGTTTTGAAAATGTTAAGCACAGAGACATTTCCATGAGGTCACTGATTACTGCTCTCCTTTTTTCTGAGTCCACCAGGGAGGTGGGTGAGTCCCTGCCTTGTTTCTCCCCTTGGGTTTCACGGTTTCAGGAAGGTCCATGATTGACATAAAAGTATGGAGGCCTGACTGCCTGGGTTCAGCAGGGCTGGTTAGGTCCAGCTCCAGGGATCCACGCATCTGTCTATAACCCATCCTGTGGGAGGTGGGACCCTGTGGTTCCCAGTGAGAAGTACAGTGGGGCATGAGAGGGTAGAGGGGAGAAGCCTTGTAAGAATTCAGGGGAGGATCAGGGCCCCAGTCAAACAGCGTGGGGTTCTCAGAAGGGCTCAAGTCCCAGGGTGATCTGTTATTAGGCAGTGACTAAGCAGACCTTCCAGTTGGCGATTGAGATAAGCCAGGCCCTAAGAAAGGCCCAACCAAGAATGGAGGGACTCAAGTGGTTCCCCACGTGCAGTCAAGGAAGGGAAAAAAAATGCACATTTCCTAAGTGCCCACCAGGTGGCAGACCCTT
The DNA here is from genome assembly GCF_047675955.1 of Chlorocebus sabaeus. Lineage (NCBI taxonomy): Eukaryota > Metazoa > Chordata > Mammalia > Primates > Cercopithecidae > Chlorocebus > Chlorocebus sabaeus. The sequence continues at coordinate 69,574,457 of NC_132918.1, forward strand.
TCCTGTGCTACGAGTTTAAGAGTATTCTCAAGCACATCATGATACCCAGGTATTAAGAACCTGCACTGGGTTGGCAAGAACATAGAAGGCTGGGCCCCTCTCTAGAGATTCAGTAATCTGGGTGGGACCTGAGATTCTTATTTCTACAAAGCTCCAGGTTCTCCTAGTGCCACTGGTTGGTACTCCCACACTTTCAGTAGCACTGGATATATCATCTCAGACTGGGAAGGGAGGAGGAGGACAAGGAGTAGGATGTGGTCCTTATGGCTGAGCAATCAGTTCAAATTGTGATTAAAGTGCCAAGGAAGTGTGGCAAGGAACGAGCGGGTGTGGGTGGGTGGGGTGAGTTGCAGAAGGGAATGGGTCACTTGCTCCTGGTTGAAATAGCCTCTGATACTCCAGCAGATTCAACTTGTGGGCTCTGCAACAGAATGTAAGGGCTCCAGAGCTCTCATTCTAATTAAATGTGTTACCAATTAATTCACGTAGGATGCCTATAGCAGACAGAAGCATAGGTACACGCAGGTTAAAATAAAAGCAGTAGGGCCGGGCACAGTGGCTCAAGCCTGTAATCCCACCACTTTGGGAGGCCGAGGTGGGTGGATCAGCTGAGGTCAGGAGTTTAAGACCTGCCTGGCCAACATGGCGAAATCCTGTCTCTACTAAAAATACCAAAATTAGCTGGGCATGGTGGTGCATGCTTGTAATCCCAGCTACTCAGGAGGCTGAGGCAGGAGAATTGCTTGAACCTGGGAGGTAGAGGTTGCAGTGAGCCAAGATTGCGCCACTGCACTCCATCCTGGGCAACAGAGCAAGACTCCATCTCAAAAAAAAAAAAAAAAAAAAAAAAGCAGTATTCAGAACAAAATGACAAACAAAATCTCAGATAGCTACCAAAAACCCCTAAAGAAACAATATTTAAGAGTACTACAAACATAAATCAGTGATTCCCAAACTATTTGAAGTGAAAGCCTATTTTAAAAACCTGGTCCATTGTGGAGCAATATATGGTTCTACTGCACAAGACTTTTATGTAGTTCAAGCCACACGTGACTGACCAGGCAAGTTTGACAACATCCAATTGTCTATATCCTGTTCAGTGAGACGAATTCACTGATCATGCATTTGGATGCCAGTGGCAACGTCAAACTGCTATAAAAGTTCCTAAAGCTTACTCTCAGTTTCTGTATTTGCATCAATAGAAATGGTAATAACCACTTCGCAGAAGGGTCCCAGTCCCCAAACCACACTTAGAAGTGCACAGCTCTAGCCTGGCTAGATGACTGATCTGGCAGATGGGCTCACTGCATAGCTTCAAGGAGTCAATTTGTTCTTTGGATCCTATTGTGCAGAATTAACTTTTGTATCCTCAGGACTATTTTGTTCGTATCATTTCTACATGGGGTCCTTGGAATAGGGCTAGTTGGATGTTCTTTTGGCCCTGCTGCCATTTTCTTATGCTTGGACATCAAGAACAATATCCTGTATACAGGCACTCAATAAACACAGATGAGTGAATGCATGGATTACTAGCCCAAGACTGAGATGTCAAGCGTGGGATAGACAGCCATCTAGGAAATAAATGCTCAACATGGATGAACATCAAAATAGAACTCTCTTCATAGTAACTATACAGAGCTGACAAGCAGAGCAGATGGAGAACCAACTCTATAAGGAAAGACTGTATAATCTTGTTGCTGTTCTGGACTCACTGCTGCCTCACTCCATACATGTGCCCATTCTGAATGAATGATATTTAGTTTATAAGTTTCATGGACCATGATAACATAGGTTTCCTGGTGGCATTTTCATGCTGAACCAAGGCATTGCCTCATGACTATGTCAAGGCGAACCCTGGTGGTTACCCTGGAAAACATGGGAGACTTATTTTAGTTGTTTTCCTATTAATATTAGAATCTTGAGGAAGGACTTTAATAATTTAATTATATTCTCTTATTACATCTCTGACTTTCAGTGAAAAAGAGTTGAATGAATGTAAAATGAATTATCCACTCTAACCTCCCTGAAACCTCATGCCCCACCCCACATCCATCTGAAAGTCTCCTCTTGCTTCATTCCTCACCAGGCTCACAGCATAATTCAAGGTATTTATATGACTTAATGATGCATAGCTAATAATAATGATCACAACAATAATGACAGCTGCTATTCAGAGAGTACTATAAGTCAGGTACTTTGCTAACTGCTTAAATACATCATCTTATTTAATTGTATTAATCTTATAAGTTTGGTCAAGGACAGAAAGTAGAAAGGCTAGGATTCTAGCTCAAATAGATCAGTCTCAACTATTTGTGGTCTTAACCACTCTACTAAGCATCTTGTATTCAAACAGAGACTGTTTCCTTTTGCTTTTAAGATGGCCAACAAACTGAAATGTGTGGTGTTGGAAACTAGATATGTAAGGCCAAGGTTTATTTTAAATGATAGAGACATAGATGGACTCTATGAATAAATAAGTGAATGAATATGGGTATCAATTGTGAGTGAATTAAATTGGGTTTATGACAATATTAGATCACAAGGATGCTAGAGTTATCTGTTGGCATGTCACTGTAAACTGACATGGTTTTAGTACCAGCTTATATAATTTGGAGATACAATCTGGTCACATATGCTAAGACTAAATCTCAATTGTATTGCAAACAAATGTATTTTGTGCATGCACACACGTGCACGCACGCACACACACACGTCCTACATCCTGACTCCTTTGAAAAACTTTATTTTGCTTTTTTTCTAAATAGCCCTTTCAATTTCTCAGATCTCCTCGATTATATATATAAGAGAGTCCAAATAGAAACCTTTCCAAAGGGACATGTATAGTTTTGACTGCCCTCAAATCAGAGCTCATAACACTATTTCACTATTACTTTTGATTAACTCTATTTCCAACTGAAACACTCAATTTCCCAGGTAAACTGGTAGTTCCTAGGAGCTTTCAAAGTATTTTCAGAAAACCTAAAAGACCAGTTCTTTTGTATGAAGGATAAATATAATCATGTGTATATGTTCAAAGTAGAACAGCTGTGTAAGTCCTTCAGGGCTTGTAAATGGGAGTCTTTGTAAACTTTCATTATTATATGTTGGTATATGATTACGAGATTTTCAAAACGCAATTTTAAACTTTACCATGAGTCACAATCCATAAAGAAAAACTAAATAGACCCTCCTTTAAAAAAAAAAAAAAAAAAAAAGCCCACTAAGCTGAAAAAGAATGGGAAATTAAATGAACTTAGGCATTTAAAGATACAAATTGATCTCTTGGACATTGAAAGACACAAATTGATTTAAGAAGCAAAGATTTTGGGGAGCCCTAAGACAATAAAGCGATCAGGACGAAGACATCTGTCAGGGCGGAGGCGACCTGAGGTAAAGAACAGTTAAATCTAATGCAATCAGGAACTTAGGCCAGTTTAATGTTTTTTTTTGCCTTATGAGGTGACAACCTCCTAACACCATAATCTCTCCTTTCAGGATGATGACACAAGGATTTAATGAGTAGAAGACAACAACTTAAAACCTCTCATTTGAGCATGACTTGTCTAGGTTAAAGGTGGGCATTGAGATCCCATTAGCTACTGGCACAATTGCGAAAAGAAATGTACATATGCACAGACACACTTTAAAGCAAGACGTCATAAAAATACAGCGATGCCTGTTTCTACTCAGACCCAAAAATGGAATTAAAGCCAAAACTAACCCCTCTACTAATTAGAGAAGTAAAAATGTCGTCACCCCAAGTGTCCCAGCACAACGTGAATCCAAAACAAGCTGCTTTCTTTGGATTCCACTTACTTATTTACTTTTAAAAGAATATTTGAAGAAAACGACGCCCAGTAAAAGAACAGTTGGAGAAAACATGGGACACCATACATTGGAAGAGAAATGTAGACGGAGTACACAGTTACAACAGGGTTTTTTTTTTTTTTTTTTTTCTTGTTGAAACACATGATAATGGGCTAATAAAAATCTGGTTACCTTTACATTTCTTCTCCTCCGTTTGGAAGGTCTGGGCACTCGAGACACTCTGGTCGTTCACATCATCATGGTCCAGATGGAATATTGAGCTAGTCCAAGTGGCCTGGATGAGATGTGGCGACGACTGTTCATTTTTCAATGTGCTGCGCCTCTCTGAATGGCTCTTCCTATGTAGACAGGCTTCAGACATTCCTACTAGCTTCCAGTCGTGTTCTCGGTCTGGACAGTGCTTCGGTTTGTCCCAGGCTGTAAGGCCATTTTCTAAAGGGTTGAAAAACACGAGATGACGAGCTGTTGGCATTGTCAAGATTTTGCTGAGATGCAGAGTTTTGGAAGGCAAGTTGTTTCTCAATTCTTTTGGGCTTACAGTATTCACATGCCACTTGACGGTAGTGATAAGATGCAGAATTTGTCAGCCTTGGGCATTTAGCCACTGCAGTTGGATTGCCTGTCGGAGTAATCAACACATTCCCCCTTATTTTAAATGCCTAGAAAGACATTAGTTCTTGCATGGCAAGGCTGTACTTTCGCCAGTCCCACTTCCACAGCAATGGCCCTGGAGCAAGTTTACACACCAATTTATGTTACTGCTTAGATGACCATTTGAGGTCTTGAGGGTCAGGGCTGGCCGTGAACACTTTTCAGATCCTTAGGACATAAAACACCCAGGATTCAGCCTTGTTTGACTTGGGTTTTATCACAAGCTGACCTGAGGGACACCCTGTTACTTAAATGGGACGTGCTCACGTGGCCACACCGAGAGTGGCAACTCTGTTTTTACCACCTTCTACCCCTGATGGCCTACAAAAAGAAAAAAAAAAAAAGAAGGGGATCTTACAAATAGAAGTTTTGTAAAGGGCTTCAATATAGTCCCAAGTTGGCAATAAGAATCGATGAAGGAAAGCAGATAGTGCTTTAGCTGTGGGACAGATTAAGAGCCCTAATGATAGAATGATGAACTTAAAGTCTTTGGTTGGAGTGCAGCTGGTTAATTATTTATGTATATTATATATATTTTTTCTATTCAATTTATAGGGACTTGAGGGTTTGGCCTATAGAAAATGGGAAAAAATGTAATGATATGATGAAAAATTTCTGACACTAACCTTCCCCGGTGGCAAATTTTACTTCCTTAAATATCTTTACTGTACATGGATATAGAGAGCAAAAATGAGCAAGCTAATATATATATATATATACACATACACACACACACACATATTTGTATGCATGTTGTACACATTAAAAAAACATAATCCATCTGGTCATCCATATTTTCAGAAATTCTTAAGTTACTGTTTGTCAAAATTAGAAAAAATATAATATAAATATGTGAGTCCTCCTTTTCAGAGTTTATATGGTCTGTTTAAAGTGATCATAATTCACAAATTTATATGTGAATTTTTTTAACACTGAAATTACCAGTGAAGATCATGGGTACCCATATCCCTGGGGCTTAGAGAGACATGTCTATCCTGACCTGTGCATAGCACAGTGAATTTTAAGCTGACTTTCAAATATTTAAAGTGAATTTTAAATTATTTAACATGAGGGTTAAAAATGCTTTAGGTTTTCATAAGCACCCTCTCGAAAGCTACTAGATGTCTTCAGCTAATGTTGGTTAGGATGGTTTCTCTAAAAGTGTAAATTACTCAGTCACTTTGGAAAGTTGCATTTACCCTTCTGGGTTTTCATGTTACTACGAGAAAATTCCAATGCCCATGTACACTGTATTTCTACTCCAGGAGAAAACCATAAACAATAGTAACAAAGTAATAATCAACACATGATTCCTTTGTCATAGTAAATGGAAATGCTGTGGCTTGAAATAGCTTAATTTGGCCAATAAGCAGTAAGTCTCCTTTTAAAAATTGTACACTGTGCTAACTTTTGGGTGTAACATTTGATCTTATTCAGAGAAGAGCTCTGAAAATTCATTCTATGCAAAGGGCTGTGCTAAGCATTGCATGGGGTACATTATATAAACATAGATTCTTCCTTTTCAGAGTTTACATGGCATTATTCATTGCATGGTAAATCAAAAAGGTGTGGACTTCTACCACTTTCGACTGTGCCAGTTACTGGTGCAATTACAGGCACTTATTCTCACTATCCATTAAAAGGCAACAACAGATTGAGATCTTGAAAGATTGTATTGCATTTCGAGCTAAACATATCCATGTGTAACTCATTCAAGTACCATTATCCATAAGGGCTTGAGGTTTTCATGTGCTAAATATAAAGTTACTGAGGGCAGGGGTTAATTCTGGGCCTAATGAGATTGATACTATTTCCACAGACATGAAAAGTCTTCCCACCATGCACGTTTTTATGGTGTCCGCTTTATTTGCAGAGACTCTAAATCCTCAGCAAATTGCATCTCGCAAAGCTTAATGTAAATAATGTTAAAGTTCTCAAACTATTTTGAAAAGGCTTTAAGATTTGATTTTTCCGCAGAAATTCCTAAAATTTGGTATTAATTCCCTTGACCCCACAGAAATTAAGAAATACAGCCAAACGGGGTAGTCATTACTCCCTAGGGAAACAAGGCGTGGCTGAGAGATGGTGAAAGGGGCTCCACTCCAAGAGGACATTTCCCCTTAAAGCACAGCCTATTAAAGCTTGCTTGGCATGTCCCTTGGGTCAGCAAGAAGGGGGTTTCTTGTAAGCAAGGAAGGCTGCACTTGGGGTGAGGCAAGGGATAGGATTGCTTTCCATTTTCCAAAGAAAAGCAGCCGAGATGTTTTGGGAGAAGGGCTTCATTCATGGGAGGCATTTACAAGCTCATAATTACTGTCTGTAATTACATTCGCAATAATGATATTCAGTTGCTTAATTGGCAGGTTTATTGGTTGGGGCACTGCTGGGAAACCTGGAGACTGAGAAGTCCCGATTGGGTCATGAGAAAACTCAAGAGGAATTTATTTAAGGAGGATTCTTGATTCTTATCCTTGCAAGAACAGGGGGGGCAACATGTAATTCCTATTCCATTCCCAAGGAGGGATGAGACACCCATGACACTGGGGTCCTGAAATTCTACCTACTGGATATACGGTTGTTGGTGAGACCTACAAGTTACCTCCACATACCTGCGGTTGGCAATGATGGTCTTTAGTAATTTCCTATGTCTAACGCCCATCTCCTTTTGTTCCTTCAAAACTCACACAAATGGGATATTTCTTTTTAGGGAGATTAACATCTCAAAAGGTTAAGTCAGTGATTCTCAAACTTTGATGTGTATCAGAATCACCTGAGGTGCTACTAAACAACACTGAAGACCAGACTTTTTGAAGTTGGGTAGGGTGTGGGCATGCATAGAGCTATCAAGTTCTCCAGGTGATTGCAATAGCCAACAGAGTTTGAGATCCACAGGGTTAAGATAAATTTAAGGTAAGAAAATAAATTAGTGACAGGTTTTGAATAAGTCTGTGGTTTCCTCAGACTCCAATGTTTTACACAACCTCAGAGTAAATTTTCATTATCATTCAAAAATTCGTCCATTGTTTTGAGGTCTACTGAGTGAAGCCTTAAAAGTCAGGTGTTAATTAGATATTATCTTGTAGATTGCAGGTATGGATGTAAATAAGCATTTACTCAAAAAGCCTGTTGTCACTATGGAAAACAGTGTGGCGATTCCTTAATGAACTAAAAGTAGGTCTACCATTTGATCTACCAATCCCACTACTAGGTATCTACCCAGAGAAAAAGAAGTCATTATATGAAAAAGACATTTGCACACACGTGTTTATAACAGCACAAATTGCAATTGCAAAAATACAGAACCAGCCCAAAAAATGCCCATCAATCAACTCATGGATAAAGAGAATGTGATGTGTGTGTGTATATATATATGGACTACTACTCAGACATAAAAAATAATGAAATAATGACATTCATAGCAACCTGGATGGAAGTAGAGACTATTATTCTAAGTGAAGTAATCAGGAATGGAAAACCAAACATCATATGTGTTCACTCACATATGGGTGCTAAGCTATGAGGATGCAAAGACAGAAGAATGATACATTGGACTTTGGGGACTTCAGCAAGGGTCAGGGTGGTGAGAGATAAAAGACTACACATTGGGTACAGTGTACACTGCTCGGGCGATGGGTGCACCAAAATCTCAGAAATCACCACTGAAGAACTTATTCGTGAAACCAAACACCACATGTTCCGAAAAACCGATTGAAATAAAGAAAAAATTAAAAATAAAAGCCTGTTGTTCTGAGCATTATCTGGGACACAATGCACACAATAGTAAAAGTAATTTTTTTCAAAAAGGGAGCATTCTAGAAATGATCATATCTTGTTATTCACATAAATCATGAACCGTTTACTCTTCAATGAATCCCAGTTAACATATGGCTTTCAATACTTCCCATTCTAGACATCAACACAATTAACCAATGTAATTAGTTATGATGAATTAAAAATAAGTAGAACAAAAGAAAATAATAACTAGATAGGGACGTGTGAACTCCTTTGGTTTGTGTGTCTCAAGGGAGTTTAGATTTGAATGATTAGGTTTGCATTCGATGACCATCATTCTGATGGCTTTGATTGACACAACACTGATCCAAAGGGTTCTTTTGCAAAAGAGAAACAAACATAAATTTCATTAACATAACTACTTACATCCTATCTCTGGAAATTTCATTAAAGATGATAGAAAATAAATCTGTCCATCAAAAAAAGAGAATTAGATTAAAATATTCAAGTATTTCAGGACACAAGAGCGAGCTGATACCTTAGAAAAGAGCTAAAGCAAAGGAAATAGGATTATGACAAAGTGGTCAGAAAGGGTAAGCTGCGTAGGCTGGGATTTCATGGCACTCATTGCAAGAGTTTAGCTTGCATTAAAAGGCCATTCATATTAGGTACTGAGACTGACGGCAAACCATATTCTGCATTAGGGGTGTGTGTATAAAACGTGCTTTGTAAACCCAGAGAGTGTGTAGAATTATCATTGTGTAGCATCAGACTATTAGGTAGGAAGCCTCTAATTTCCATTTTAATTTTTTTACTTCCACCCATAAGGTTTAGCCTTGCTGAATTCTCACACTATAGACGCCTCAACAGATGTTGTTTAGAATCATGCAGGACAGGAGAGTAATGTTTGGTTGAGTATTTACTATGATCCAGGAACTGAGCTAGACACTTTATCTTCACAAACATCCAGGGAACATATGCTGCTTGATTGACAAGGAACCTAAAATTAAGAGAAGCACTTCACCTGCTCTTCTTTGGCTTTTGTGCTATTAACCGATATGTTCTCCTTATTGCCCTTAGTTTGCTGCATAGTAAATGACCTATTAATAGCTATTGTTTTATGTGTGCTATGAAAGTTCTTTAGAAATTGTACTTACTACCTCATTTAATTTTCCCATTACTCATTTATATTCATAACAAGTCTCCTTGCTTTTGCTCTCAGCCACTTACAATCCATTTTCCACAGAGCAGCCAGAGTGAGCATTTAAAAGTATAAATAAGAGTGTATTTCTCTGGTGCTTGAAATAATCTGATGACTTCCCATCAATATTAGAATAAAATCTTCAGGTCTTACAGTGGCCTCAAGGCCCCACTGAGCCTCCCTCTGGCTGAGCTCCTCACCCATGGCTCTGCCCCCTTCTCTCTATCCTCCAGCCACATGGGCTGCCTTTAACATGGGAAGCCCATTCCCACCGCAGCATCTTGCAGAAGCTCTTTCCTATGCCTGGAGTGCCCCTGTCCAAATCCTTATATCACCAGCTCCCTGTCATTGAGGTTTGAGAGAGACCTTTCCTGACCAGCTCCCCAACCATTTTCTCTCTATCATCTTACTTTAGGTTCTTCATCATACTTGTCACCAATGGGAACTATTGTTGTCCTCACTGGAAATGTAAGCACAACAGAAACAGGGATGAGCACTGTTGGGGTCATTACTGTGTCTCTAGCACTTGCAAAAGAGCCTTATGAATAATAGGTGTTTGGCAAATTTGTATGGGGGTGGGGAATATGGATAGAATTATCATCCCTATTTTACATGTGTGAAGTTTAGAAAGTGACATGGATGTACATGATGGACCTGGACTCAAACCCAGGTCTTCTGACTCTAAAACCTGACCTGACCTTCTATAGTTCAGTTAAAGTTGCTTCTGGTTGCCAAGGACTGTAAACTTTGACCTAGTCCAGAAGCTATTTGAAGGAATGGCTCATCCCTTATATTTCTTGGTAGTCTCATGAGAGGTGGTCATTAGAGAGGCAAAAAATAATAATAATAATAAAAAATAAGTTGCTTCTGGAACTTTAGAGATGTGGGTTTTCTGTAAAATGGGAATATACTATTGTTTTGATGACCAAATAGGTTTATATATTAAAAGTTCTTGGAACAGTGTCCTGCACATTGTAAGCATGCACTAAGTGTAAGTTCTTCACTTATGTATCCACATGACTTTTTCTTCCCTTGCCTTACTCTCCAAACTCTTCTCCTCTAAACATGATTTTTAAAGAGCACCCCCCTCAAAAAAGAGTTTGATAAATGACTCCATACCACTATATTAATGGCTAAGAACCTGGGATGAGTCACCTCATAGCAGAAGTTGTGTTTTAAAGAGGATGTCTGGAAAGCACTGGGCCATGGCCCAAGGAATGTATCTCTAAAATTGGATTCCTAGATTCTGTGCAAGGCAAATGGGAGAGGAATTTTGGTGAAGTGAGCATTTCCTGTTAGGTTTGCCTGACCATCATTATATCTGGCTTGATTAGCTTGGTAGCTCAAATAACATAATAAGGAAGACACAAATTTGATCCTTACTCAACCTTCAAGGTCTAGTTCATCATTTAAGCTTTCTTGAAGCAATCCATCCACCCTCCAAACTTTCATCCCCTTCCCATGTATCTCCCTCCTCCACGTGCTACCTTTTACCTTGTGATATATCCATTTACATACATGTATATAATTTTCTTAACACTCATGGTGGCCAGCACAATATCCGAAGTAATATTTATTGTCCTCTCATAACTTTGCAAAGAGAAAACTGTTTCCTAGGCACATAATCCAGTAACTTTGCAAAGAGAAAACTATTTCCCATGCATATAATTCATGCCCACTTTCTTATCCAAAAGCCACTGGTCTGCTAGGAGGACTCATCATTACAAGCAGTTCAATATGGACAACCAATAGGATTGTTCTCCCAGAACTGCTGGTGAAAATGAAACCTATTTTGCTTTTCAGAGGCAGGAAAAGATAATGGGTAAGAATATGGGCTCTGCTTGCCAAGGTTCAAATTCTGACTATGCCATATATTAGCTGTGGTTTGGGGCAAATTGCTCTACCTCTTTGAATCTCTCTCCTGAATTATCCATATTTGTCTATGTCTCTTCTATAAGTCAAGAACTTACCATGTCCTCCTTGTATCATGTGAATGGTACATGCACCCTTTTCCCTCTTATTGGACTCTAATCAGTGTGTCCATCTCTTAATCTCCACAGCTCTAAGCACAATGCTATAACATGATGGGACCTCAAGAAATATTATCTGGAAATAATTGAACATAATAAGAACAGATCAAAATACCCCTGAAACTGAACAGAGCACATACAGTTTTTTATTTGTTTAGGAATTTCTATTTACTGAGCCATAATGTGCTCTATGCAAGGCAGAGTCAGTCATAACTGGTTAGTATCAAAGTTCTGCAACAAAAGGCAGCTCAGCCATCAACAGATACTGTAGCATAGCCTTAGACAAGCTCTGTGAACAGGGAAGACAGAAAGGGCAGCTAGATGGCTTTATTCTTCCTCGTCCTCAGGCTGTGTAAACCAACTGTGTTTTTACTTTGGCATTTGTATCGGATGCCGGAGCTGGTATCTCAAGGCCATCTTTCCAAGACCTCTGAAACACTGACTTAATCTGTTAGTCCACTAACATCTGGAATGGGGTGAGCTGGTCACCAGAGGGCAGGCTCCTGGCTTGTGTTTCCCAGTGCCTCTGAATCTACCCAGGTGGCTTTGCCCGGCCTGGGAACATTTAACAGTAGCCTGAAGCTGCAGAGCCTGCTTGCTTCCATTTATGTAGGTCTCTGCAGGAACTCTGCCCCAGTTGATGCCCATGAGACTTGTAAATTTGGAATATTTGGACAAGGGAGGAGAGACGTCTCCAAAATAGTGAAAAGTTAAATTGCTGGCTGTTTCTAAAGGAAATTTGTTGTTACTACATTCAAGAATTGCTATGGAAGGGTTATAGGTTACAGGACCTCACAGCGTTGGTGTCAAGCCCTCACAGTGTTGATGTGAAGAATACATGAGCCAACACATGGACAAAGTCTAGCCTTGTGCAGAAATACAGTAAGGGTTCAAAGTGTTTCCCCCGACCCCCCTGCCTTTTTTTTACTACTAGTAATTACAGAGACCAAATCTACAATTCTCAATTGGTGGGAAGGAGCCTGTAGGATCTATTCTCATGCTTCCCCTTTCTCTCAATTTACACGAACATTCTGGACTCTCCCAGCTCAGTTTCAGTCCTATCTACACAGCTTTCCCTTACTATTCCAGTCTGTGGTGAGTTCTTTTTCCTTTAAAATACATTTCTTATTTATTCTAAGCTCATGCAATCATGATCATTTCTGAGATCTTGTTGGTGTATGTTAGTGTTCCCCGAATGAAGACTTAGATAGCTCCTGAGAGTGTGAACAGATCCTATTTTGGTATTCTCAACAATTTAAGTCTGCAAAATGGAGTGAAATATTCTGGTCATTGTTAGACTCATGGAGGCATGGGCCATAGCTGGGGAGGGTGTGTCTTCCTGGCGACTGGTTCCTAAGGGAATTGAGGATAGAGAGGATGAGAAAGGGAGGGAACCATATTCATTATTATGTACAAGGTAGCTGAAGGGCATAATCATAATACTGTTAGTGATAGCTCAAATTTATTGAGCATTTATTTAAGTCAGGCTACAGAGACTGGGCTCCATAAATTAAAATTACTATCAATTGAACACCGACTACATGCCAGATAGCATCCAAAAGTACTTTTCATACATTATTTTATCTAACTCAGATCACGTGTTTTGATATCCCTAATCAGGGTGTACTCATCTCAAGAAGAACTCTGCTGCTTCCCTCCTGAGACTTTATCAATAAGGTCTGCTGAGGCCCATGTTCAACCTTTGTCCAGTTACATAAACTATGCCTTCAGAATATCTTCTGTTAGGCAAAGTCTTGCAAAATTAGCCGCTGTATTCAAGTAGGCTGCCTTTCATTGCTAAATGGTTTTGTCTTTCTTTTATTGAGCACCTGCCTATTAATTTTCTATCTTGTTGAGACTGGACTTTTCTGTCCCCGTATGCAGGTGAATTTAAGTTTGCTATCACAGAGGCCTTCTCTTATTTCATTGGCAGGGATTATCAGTCCATTAAGTGGGTGAGATTTGGGAGCTGCTAGGAGATAAACAAACCTTTTCCTTATCTGGCTGCTCCCACTTCTCTGGTTTTCCTGTATATTCCATTAGGCAATCACTATCCTAATGAAAAACAATCATCACGACTGCAGAAACCTCAAATAATTACTCTGAAACTAGAAACTACAGTGATTGATAATTTTTTGATAAGTGAAAACCATTAAAACAATTTTAAAGTTTGTGTTTATAACATTTATAGGGGATGCTTATTAATCTGAAATGTAACCTGAAACAAAACTAAAAAGCAAACAAATAACACGTGTTCAAAGACCATGCTGTAAGTTCCATTTGGCTGCATGAAAGCATGGCAGTGACCAGGTTCATAGGCAACATCTTAAAATTATTTAATCACATCGGAACAAGCTGACTGCTGAGCACTGACCAGAGGCCCTGAGCACTGGGAAAATACTTTCCGGAGGACACAATGGAATCCTCCCCCAGGAATGGTCATTTGATTTTCCATAATTCATACCGGATTTAATCAGAGAGTCCTTAGGTTGGATGACTCAAACTTTGAGGTAATTACTCTAAAGGCCACAGAGATTCCATTTAGGATATTAGAAAAGCTACAGTGGTTGCAGAAACATTCATATTAACGAGCCACAAATGCACATAAAAGGGAACAGATGTTTACTGCTAGGATTAGATTTCTCCTGTGCAAAAGTTCAGAGCATAATGTTTATTCTTGATGCCAGTCTGAACCCACATTTTTCAAAAAAATCCAAGATATCTTTATGAGACTTGCCCCATTTTATGTTCCCAAACATGAAATAACCCTTTTCAAGGTAGAAAATACAAGTGAATCTTTTCTGACTTTGGAAACTAGGACTAGGGTATGACTTGTGGACAAAAATCAAAACTTGAGATTTATAATTTCTCAAATAAAAGACAAAATATGACTTGGGTAATTAGATCAATGTTATACAACACCCTGTGAAAGTCTCAGTACTTGGCAGCAAAACACCCATATTCTTCCAACAGATTACACTCAGGGATTAACAAAATCCACACAAATAAATGCTAGTGTTAGCAGAGTAACATATAGGTCCTCCTCTGGGTTTTCACAGAATTGCACTACAATTTCCCACTTTTTTTGGTACCCAGGTGAGACTAATTTTCAATTTTTATGTGTAAAAAAATAAATAGGATCAAGATCATGACAGATAGTCATTTAGGGAAGAGACATTTCAATCTGGAAAAGTTTGGTTTTTTCCTTTTGTTCAGGAATAGAAGCACTGCCACAGCATGCACAGCTATCTTGTTCTTGGTTATAATAGCAGGTGAGGTTTTTACACAGGTGAGAACTGCTTGAGAACAGGTGCTTTTGGGATATTTTCGGGTCCTCAGAATACTTTTAAATACACCAAAAACATATTTTGTGAAATGGGCCTTAGTGGTATGACGTAAGTACATGCAGGGTATGTAATGCTCCCCTAGGAGGGTCTATTTTAGCACCTGTACCTCAATGATACAGTCCCAACAGCAGAGAGGGGAGAATTAAATTGTCTTCTACCTGCCTGTCTTGTGGAAGATAATTCAGAACTGCAGATGGGTCAAATTGCTTGGTGTAATCTATTCTATGATTCTTTTTTTTTTTACAGTTTAGGAAAATGAAGAGAAGCAGGTAGGGTTTTGACGGTCTTTTCCATACCTTCCTGTTATTTTCCCCTTAAACATTTCAATTTCTTAAATTAGAGTTGGCGAGGCTGGGGCTGGAGAGGGGCTCTGGCAGTGAGTTCCTGCAGGCCTGCCTCTCTCCAACCTGCTTGATCCCTACTTGGGGCAGGTGTGCCCTCTGCCTCCTCCACGCTCAAATGGCTTGTGAATATCTACAGCCCTGTTACTCAAAGTGCAGTCCAAGGACCTGCAGCATCAGCATCTCCTGGGAGTTTGTTAGAAATGTGGGATTTCTGCCTCCAGAACTGGTGAATCACAATCTGCATGTTAACAAGATTCCCATGTGACTCACATGCACATTCATGTTTGAGATATTCTGTTCCAGGGCACAGTCTCCATATGAAGTAGACAGAATTTGTTAAACATGTGGTTACCCAAGTGAAATGTTGGTGGGATTTAACTTATACCATATAGTGATAAGAGCCATGATTTTCCTATTCAGAAATCAGAGGGGAAAGTAGAAGTTGATGAATTGTAGGTTAGGGAAATTATACGTGTAGAAATTAAAAGACAGTGTATTTGATGTCTTTATTTCCTAAGTGGTTAGTTTGGTAAATTTGGTTCATAAAATGGAAAAATCCAAACACCAAGATTTCAGATTATACTTTCATTTTTTTTGTCAGTTTCTCCTCTAAAGACAGCCAATAAAATACTAAAAGCAATAGCTAACATTTTATGTATGCTTACTATATGTTAGGCACTCATTTTGATCACTTCTCATTTAATTTTCATGATAACTCTATGAAGTAGAATGTTATTCTCATTTTTTTGCAGAGGAAACTGGAGCACAGAGAGGTTAAACAACTTGCTCAAGATCACACAGTGGATAAATGACAAAATCAGAATCCAGACCCAAGTAGAGATTAGCTGAGCATGCGACACCCTTTATGGGAAGTCAACACTGGATGGCTTAGATGATCATCTCAGGCAAACAAAAACAAAAACAAAAACAAAACAACAAACTAGATTCCATGGGCTGAAATATGGCTCAGAGAGGTCACATTCTTGCTCAAAGTGACTGAGATGGAGGAAGAGCTGGGATGGGTCTTGTGATTCTTCGTCCCATAATCTTTTAATTGAAAACATACGTTTTTGGTATACAACAAAAATTTATTGCTCAATCTCAATGCTGTTTCAAATTCTGATATTTGCACCCTATACCTCAAACACTAAGAGCTGTTTTTCTCATTAAGACTCCTTTTTTAATCTAGTAAATTAGCCAAACAAGAGACAGCTGTGCAAGGAAGAATTCTGTTTCCCATATTGGTTGCTGAAGATGATTTTTAAAAAGGTTAATATTTATGATGGGCTCTGCTTCCAAATGGCCAAACTTAAAAAGAAGGCAAAAACAAAGCAACTGAGGTCATAAAGAATCAATTTGTTTCTTCGCTGCCATCTAGAAGGTTAAAAAGGTTGCCAAATCATTTAGAACTGACAAAGGGATAATTCTGAGTTTATGACATTGAGTGTCAATGCTTCTAGAGGGCCTACTATGTGCCATTTCACTTATTGTTTCATTTACTCACTACAACAACATTGTGAAGGAGACGCTGTGATTAGCCCCATTTTACAGATGAGAAAACCTTGGCTGAGAGAGGGAAAGATGTTACCCAAAGTTACAGATAGTAAATAGGTAGCTACTTTCATAACACCTTTGCGATCTTCTACAGGTGAGGCAATTGCAGCCCAGAGAGGTAAAGCAGTTGTCACAGTCACAAAGGTAGTTTAAGGGGAAGTGCTGCACTTGGAATCTTCCTCAGGATGGGTCGACCAGCCTGATGGCAAACGGGAACTCTTGTAATTACTATGGGTGATTTCAGCAGGACTATTGCTTTGAGAGAGGTTCATCTATTTCCTCAGCAAAAACTATTTCAAGAAGCACAATCTCTCTTTGAAAATGAATGGAGGAAAGGGCATTTTTCTTTAGAAGCCCAGCTGGGCGCAGTGCCTCACGCCTGGAATCCCAGCACTTTGTGAGGCTGAAGTGGGTGGATTGCTTGAGCTCAGGAGTCCAAGACCAGCCTGGGCAACATGGCAAAACCCCATCTCTACCAAAAATACAAAAAATTAGCTTGGTGTGGTGGCACACACCTGTGGTCCCAGCTACTTAGGAGGCTGAGGTGGGAGGATTGCTTGAGCCTGGGAGGCAGAGGTTGCAGTGGGTCACTGCACTCCAGCCTGGGTGACACAGTGGGACCTTGTCTCAAAAATTTGAAAAAGCATGTTAAGGACATTATGTCTACATGAATAGGGTTGTCTCATTTTGCTCATGGAGCAATGGTGTCTGAACATTGATGCTCGGGAAATTGAAAGGCATAATTTTTGGAAAAAAGATCACAGCTTAAGATATAAACATTTCTAATTATGAAAGTCTGGTCTGAGATATTTTCTGACCAAATAGTAACCAAAATAAGAAAAAATATTGTGCTGTTAACAATTATTCTGTTTGTTCTGGTACGTGTCTACAGATGACAGCTTCTGCGGAGAGAACAGAATTAACAAAATGGAGATGTCAAAATGCTCTCCAACATAAATGTGGCATGTTCCTCTTGTGTATTTTCATTGTTATATTGACTTAGGACAATGTGGCAAGTTCAGGGGAAGGTACTGCAAAATGGTCCATGCTTGCTACACCAAGGAGAATTGGCAATTTGCTTCCCGCAAGGCCCTATCTACAACTGCCTCAATTCTCAGGATACATTTGCCTAGAAATATGAAAAGATGCGGAGGGTGGGAGGAAACTGCCAAAGTGAGGAAGCTGCTCTGGAAGAAAAGTTCCATTCCTGCATATTCCCTTCATATGAGAATTATTTGGTGGATCCAAATAATTGGATACCTGGCTGGGGAGATCCCCGGCTGATGGATCTCACCCAGGTTGGTTTATTTGTTTGTTTGTTTTTTTGCTTCTGTGGGGTATAGTTGGCAATATCTGGAGACATTTTTTGGTGGTCACAACCTGGAGTGTGTGTGCTACTAGCATCTAGTGGGTATAGGCCAGGGATGTTGCTCAACATCTTAGACTGCACAGGCCAGCCCCCACAACAAAGAATTATCTGTCCCCAAATGTCAACAGTGCTGAGACTGAGAAACTGTGAGGTGAGAAACTGCACTCCAGCCTGGGTGACAGAGCAAGACTCCATATTGCTTGAACCTGGGAGGCAGAGGTTGCAGTGAGCCGAGATCGTGCCACTGCACTCTAACCTGGGTGACAGAGCAAGACTCCAACTCAAAACAAAACAAAACAAAACAAGATGATGGGATTTATAAAGCACTGCTCACTTTTAAAAGTCATAATATACATAAGAACATCTGTGGTGTGGTGCTTGTGACATATAATCATGAATGCTTTTTTCTTACAAGCAATGTGATTTGCACCTGGTATTGATCACAATTGCTTTTCAGCAAGGGGAGAAACAGTACAGGAAACGTCCTGTTCCCTCAACAAACCTTACTTTCATTTCCCTTCATTGCTAATATTGACTGGTAGGCTTTGATATGATACAGCCCATTTGTTTGGTATTCAAAATGTCCTGTCACCATAAACCTCAGGCTGTCTTCTCTCTGGACTGCTGTGGACCTATATTTGGATGGTACACTGTGTAGGCTTTTATCTTAAGCAAGTGAAGCAGACACAGCTTGAAAAAATAATGAGCAGTGGGGATGCACTGCAGAGATGTCTTCTAAAATGAGAAGGCTTAGAAACTGAAGACTGTATTATTTTGCCAGCTTATGATGGTGCCAAACCAAAGTGATCCTATCTTGGCTAAGCCACACTGGAGTGACTTCATGAAGCTTTTATCTTGTTCTTCAGACTCTTTGTTTTTCCGACCCTCAGTTAGGGATGATGTGCACCAATATTCCATGCCCAGTTTCAGAGGCAAATTAACCAGATCAATTGATCCTAGTTCAATGGGCTCTGAGTAGTAAAATTCAGAGAATGGTTGCAGGCTAAACAGGACCTTATTACTATGCCAGTTCAACTTTATAGAAAAGGGAATTGAGGCTGGGTGCGGTGGCTCACGCCTGTAATCCCAGCACTTTGGGAGGCCGAGGCAGGCGGATCACCTGAGGTCAGGAGTTAGAGACCAGTCTGGCCAACATAGTGAAACTCTGTCTCTACTAAAAATACAAAAATTGGCCAGGCGCAGTGGCTCACGCCTGTAATCCCAGCACTTTGGGAGGCTGAGATGGGTGGATCGCGAAGTCAGGAGTTCGAGACCAGCCTGGCCAACATAATGAAACCCCATCTCTACTAAAAATACAAAAAATTAGCAAGGCTTGGTGGTGGGTGCCTGTAATCCCAGCTACTTTGGAAACCAAGGCAGGAGAATCGCTTGAACCCAGGAGGCGGAGGTTGCGGTGAGCCGAGATTGCTCCATTGTACTCCAGCCTGTGTGAGAGAGCTAGACTCTGTCTCAACAAAACAAAAAACAAAACAAATTAGCTAGGCATGGTGGCAGGTGCCTGTAATCCCAGCTACTCAAGAGGCTGAGGAAAATCGCTTGCTTGAACTTGGGAGGCGGAGGTTGCAGTGAGCTGAGATCGCACCATTGTACTCCAGCCTGGGTGATAGAGAAATACTCTGTCTCAAAAAAAAAAAAAAAAGAGAATTGAGATCCATGAAGGTGATATGGTTTGATCCAGGCCACCTGGAGAGTTACAGGCAACACCAAGCCTTGATCCCCTGCTATTATGCTGACACACAACACAGCCTTCCACCAGCAGCTTTCCACATAGTACAGGGAGTGCTAAGACAGCCTGGGAGAAAGCTGGGTGAAGGTAAATAACCCTCATCTAGATGAAGCGACCTCCTCATTTCAGTCACTAGATTCCTCTATCTTCTGTACCTAATTTGTCCTCAAGATTAAGGCAGCAGCTGACTATTTAGGATTAAATAACACTGAGCCAAAACATTCAGATGATTCCTTCTGCCAAGATAACTGGCAGATGTTCTAAAGCAGTGTGCCCCTGGGGAGTGGCAAACAATGCCATTCTTTAAGCAGAGTGAGCAACTCTGGCAATATGGTATGACATGAACAATGGGAGTGGAGAACAGTAGCAAAAAAACTGTAAGGGTGCCAAGTAGACCAGACCCTCAAATGGCAAGAGTTTCTGAGAGAGAGAAGAGAACAGAGAAAACTGATTAGGAAGTGTGTTTGGTGAAATTATCACTGGACTGGGCCAAGCTGTCCCAGGTCCAGGAGCCTCATACTGTAGCCAATTTAGGCTTTGTCCTCTTGGCCAGTGCATATGGAGATCAAGAGCCTTTATTTAGTTGATTTGTGGCACATGGAAAATTCTTGAGAAGGGTTGGGGCTTGACAGGGTCAGGAAGCAAAGTACATTCTTAATCTTGGAAAGTTGGAATCTTACCCAGGACTCTATTAATTAAACATGCTAAGGACTGTGTACTTTGGAAGGAGAGGAAACTTATCATGGATAGAACTGTCCCTGCCTGAAACAGAGGGAAGGCTAATCCCAGCCCTGGTCAATATTTCCAGTTCTCCTTAGAGAATAGGGTAGAGAAGAACCACATACAGAAGGATCTTTAGAAAAATCCTTATCTGGAAAGGAGAAGACAACATAATCAGATGCATTCTGGAGGGAGGCCCTAGCAAAGGATCCGGGAGCTTTAGTCTTAGACTTTCAGTGGTGGCTTCTGCACAAATATTCTAAAGGGATTTAAAAAATTAATGGGTAGTTCTCAAGAATCAGGCCTGGAAAGCGCGACCAGAAGACTCATTTCTGAGCCAAACCTGTGACTCTTTAGTTTTTAGTTGTGGAATGGGTTGTTCAGGAAAACTGGATGGCATTTGGTTACTGGGGAATATAAAATGTATCCTCTAAGTTTGAAGCAAGATAACAAGACAGCTGCATTTGTTCCCATCACAGCTTTTCTGGCAAGGTTGGTGCATTTCGCCTGCAGATATGGTCACTGTGGGGGATCATGATGATGGCACCTGTCACTTATTATTAGAGGCTCAGTACCTACATTCTAGCCATGATGCTATGCACATTCCGTTATTTCTTTTGACCTTCACATGAATACTGACATAAGTAATGATCATCTCCGTTTCACAGGTGAAGAAACTGAGTATTAAGAAAGGGAAAGCAACTTGCCCAAGGTCACAGCTGAAGAGGTAGCGCCACAATGGACTTGAGGTGGATGTGACAAAGCCTGTGCCTGTAGCTCTTCTGTGGCATTAGGGGTCAGCAATGCAACTGTGGTTTAGGGCATATAAAATGGCTGGTGCAAGGCTAGCTGGAGTCAAGATGGTATGTACTTTGGTTTGAAGACCCATTGTCCTCATTATGTGCCCCTTTTCTCCTCCAGACTATTCTGCATTTAAGGTGAAAAGATAAAAGAGAAGTAAAGTGAAATAAAACAGAGCTTCCTGGAAAGTATGATGCAAGAGAGTAAAAAATAGGCTATCAAACAAAACAATATAAAGGTCCTCTACTGTATTTGGAAATCATAGAAAACAATAAAACAAAAGTTGAGAGACAAGAAGGAGTCAAGGAGCACCAAAGGTGACGGTTTCTCATGCAAAAACCCTCACCAGTCTCTGAATCCCAAAGACCGAGGCTGCAGCAGTGTCTGAGATGCCGACACAGTGTTATCCTCCTTCTCTCGGGGATCTTGCATGCCCCTTCTGATCTGTCAGTGAGTAGGAGGGGCTGCTGCAAATTCACCGCCCTCCTGGTCCTCAGGAAGACACTTACCATCTCTGAAGACCCTCCTCTCATTTGTAAAGGAGGCTTAGCAATGGAAAGGCCACCAGTCTTGAAGAGGGCTCTCCACTTTGATGTTTCTCTGTTTACTCTTGTTGGGACTGAACAAGTATTTGTTTGCAGCTCAAATTATTATGTTTCACGCCCTTGCAAATTAAACATGCTTCATAGACATAAATAAACATTCTCACCCTATCAATTCAATTTCAAACAACAGGAACAATGGAAACATTTGAAACGTTTTCCACTTGACCTATCCATCTTACAGATCCATCATTCACTAGTTTATTCTATCTAGAATTTCTAGGGATGAACCTATCTTCACAGCTTAGCTAGAGAGGGCCAAAAAAGCAAGAGTACTAACATTTATTGAGTGTGCTTTCTCATGACAATAACTGTATATACATCATTTATTAATCTAGGCTCTGTGCCTTTAAAAAAATAATCTCTGCTATTTCCCCAGAGTGTACCATAGGACTTGACATGTAGTAAGGTCTCAATAAGTGTTTACTAAATGATTTAATTAATTCACACTGCAACTCTAGGAAGCTATCTGTCCCCATTTTACAAGGAGAAAATGGAGGCTTACGCAACTTGCCCCAAGTCACAACGTTACTTAGTGGAAAACTGGGGATTTGAACACAAGGACACATGACTCCAAAGTCTGTTTTCTTTTCACTACTCCATGCCAACTCCAACAGCAACCAGGAAAGGTGTGTAAAACAGACCATCCTAGCCCTGTCTAGAAATGTTGATAATACCTGGAAGAGGGTCAGAGGACTGAAACAGACACTTTTTAAACAAAAAGGTGACTTCACTATAAAGATCAAGTCCTTCCTGAACTGACCTCCATAATGTTATTATGCATTTGTATAGCCCTTTGTGACACAGACTCATCATCAAAACCTGTGCACTCCTTACTTCCTGGGCACACAGCTAGACTGCATTTTCCAGCTCCCTTGCAGTGAGACATGGCCATGTGGCTGAGGTCTAGCCAATAGAATGAATGAAAGCATTGGGCACTATTTCCAGGCCTGGCCTGTGAAACACCTCTTACATGATTTGTTTCATTGTCTTTCTCTCCTTCTGTTTAGTGGAGAAAATTCTAAAGTCCTAGAGGTAGATGGGGATGTAAGAAGGAAAGAACCTGGGTTTGTAAATGACCCTGACAAGTGTCACCTGCCAACCAAGAACATGTGGTACTAGACTTAACATGAGTTAGAAATAAAATTCTGTTGTGCGAAGTCACTGAGATTTGGGATTCATTTATTGCAGCGGAGAGCATTATTTTGCTAATAGATGCTTTACAATTCTAAATAGCTTGGCTATCTTTTGTATCATTCAATATTTAAAAAATCCAATCAGCGTCAATGGAAGCTTAAGGTGTGAGAAGTGTGAAGGCAAACAACTGAACTGTTTGTGTGATGCACTGTTGCAGGGCCACACATTGATTACTTTAAGTTAATACGCTTCGTTTCTCCACCTGTAATTTCATGGCATTGAACTAGATGGTCTCTAAGATTCCTTCCAATGCTAAACTTCCATGAGTCTTGTCAGATGTTAAAAATATGAATTGCTGTGTTTACAAACTGTGATCTCTTGACTCTGAGCTTCTCAAAGGCAAGAACTATTGCTCAGTCATGTTTATATGCTTAGTATGTAATATCTGAGATGCTCAAAAAACGTTAAATTGTATTAGAATTTTCTGTTGAGAAACTTAAAGAATTTACGAATGTTCTGATTTATCCCAATAATTTCTTAATCTAATGTAGAGCATGGTGTTAAAAGATTAAAATTCTCATGAATATTTTCATTATGCATTACTGAGTTTGATAGGCTATTTTATATTCATTTACATAGACATCTTTGAAGAACGATTTTATAATAATACTGAAAGACTTTTTTGATTAAAGGTAATGCCAGCAATAATTGGTATTCTGATGGCTTCATTTATGGTTCTATAGTCCTTGTACCCCAATTTTCTCAACCCTAAGTAGGAATTACACACTTATAATATTAAAATAATAAATATTATAAGAATTATAAGACATTAATATAATATTTAAACAATATAAGAATGCAATTCCTACTTAGAGTTGAGAAAATTGGGGTACAAGAATATTCACAATTTTCTTATTCAAATGTCTCTAACCTGAGGTCTATAAAAGCAGTGTCAGAGGAAACTATGAGCCATTTAAAAAGTTTGAAAAGGCCCAAGGGAAGTTGTACAAAAATATGAGGCAGTCTACAACACTTCCGTGAAAAATGCCTTCAGATTTTTGAAAAAGATATGCAAATTTTTCTATACATATGTATAGCGTGAGAACATTGATTATTTCATCCTGCTCATTGAAAACATCAGATTAGTAACCAAATATGTCTTTGGTGGTTAAAAACCGGTCAGTGAATGCCATTACTTCATAAAAGTGGTTTGGCAGGTAAAATATTTGAAAGCATGGGATTCAAGGGAGGTGTGTGTTGGAATAAAATAACGAGAGGATCTTGGCCAAAAAAAAAAAAAAAAAGTTGAAAATCACAATTTGACACCGTGCAAGTAAAATGAAATTGAATTATGGGAAGCCAGTGCTTTTACACACTTTTTTATTGGCAGTAGTGGGAAGGTATGTTTCCCCTCCCATTTTCTGCTATGACTTCCTACATGATGTGATTGCATCATGCTAAGTCCTACATCCTGCAGGATGCTGGGCATTCAGGAAAATACTGTGTGGTGTGGTCCCTTGCCTTGGCTGGCCTAGGAACTGATGCCTGTTAAAAAATTAAGCAACAATAATAATCATAGCAACAAATGTTTAAAGATGCTTATTTTATCAGGGATTGCAGAAAGGAAGAGATTGTATGAAAAACTATCTACTTCCTTTTGCCTGAATTGTTTGCTTCAAATCTTATGTTTAGATTACTGCTTCATTAAAAATATCTTTTCTGGCTGGACGTGGTGGCTCATGCCTGCAGTCCCAGCATGCTGGGAGGCCAAGGCGGGTGGATCACGAGGTCAGGAGATCGAGACCATCCTGGCTAACACGGAGAAACCCCATCTCTACTAAAAAATACAAAAAAATTAGCCGGGTGTGTTGGCAGGTACCTGTAATCCCAGCTACTTGGGAGGCTGAAGCAGGAGAATGGCGTGAACCCAGGAGGCAGAGCTTGCAGTGAGCTGAGATTATGCCACCGTACTCCAGCCTGGGCGACAGCAAGATTCCGTCTCAAAAAAAAAAAAAAAAGTCTTTCCATAAAGTAATAAAGAATAACAAAGAAATTTTTTGTCTCTCTCTCTCTCTTTTTTTTTTTTTGAGACGGAGCCTCGCTCTGTCGCCCAGGCTGGAGTGCAGTGGCCCGATCTCAGCTCACTGCAAGCTCCGCCTCCCGGGTTCACACCATTCTCCTGCCTCAGCCTCCAGAGTAGCTGGGACTACAGGCGCCCGCCAACTGGCCCAGTTAGTTTTTTGTATTTTTTAGTAGAGACGGGGTTTCACTGTGTTAGCCAGGATGGTCTCGATCTCCTGACCTCGTGATCCTCCCGTCTCGGCCTCCCAAAGTGCTGGGATTACAGGCTTGAGCCACCGCGCCCGGCCTTTTTTTTTTTTTTTTTTTTTTATAAAAAGAAAAGTCCTTAGCTGTACGGAAAATTAGAAAATTCTAGCGAGGGTGCTAAATTTGAATGTGACACTGGTGAGAAGACATGAATTATGGGAATGGGCTAAGCAAAGCTATAGACATTTAAGCTTAGCTGCAAAACAAACTTCTTAAAAAAGTACAAACACTCATTTACATCTGTTTTTTTTTCCATTGTAGGATCATAATTCTGTTGGCTGTTTTGTCCACAATAAATTAAGTTGGCGAGTATCTACTATGTGCCAGGTACTCCCTCATGATGGCTGTTGTATGTTGTGTCCCAGTGCTCCAGACTCTATGTTAAGTGATTTATATAAATCTTACGTCCTCACCACAATCCTTTGAGAAAAGTTCAGCATTTTCAGCGTTGGGATTTTTAAGATTTTCCCATGTGAATTAAGCATGTAGATCAGGCAGAGAACAATAACCGTATGGGGACTGCTCACTAGAGTGCTACATTCTCTTCAGACCCCAAAATGGAAGTCCTTTCATTTATTTAAAAAATTAAAAATAATAAGTAAATAAATACCTCCCCCCATAACTAAAAGCACCGCACATCTAAAAACAATACATTAAAGCAGCACAGAATAGAATTCCAAGCTTAGGCATGGTGGCTGATGCCTGTAATTCCAGTATTTTGAGAGGCCAAGGTGGGCAGATTGCTTGAGCCCAGGAGTTTAAGACCAGCGTGGTCAACATGGTGAGACCCTGTCTCTGCAAAAAATAATAAAAAAAAAATTTAGCTGAGTGTGGTGGTGTGTGCCAGTGGTTCCAGCTACTCACAAGGCTAAGGTGGGAGGATGAACTGAGCTTGGGAGGTCTCCTTGGGAGGAGGAGGCTCACTATCTCCATGGCAGTGAGCCGTGATCACACCACTGCACTCAAGCCTGGGTGACAGAGCATGAGACCCTGTCTCAAAAAAAACAAAAACAAAAACAAAAAAAAATAGGATTCTAAGCTCGATGCCTATAAAATCATTTGTGGGACAGAGAAACAAGTTTCCTCATGACTGTTCCATTTCTTGAATGACAAATGCTGGCCTTGGAGTGCAGGCCCAAAGGACTGTGTGATCATTTGAGCTGGAGAGTTTGCTGTTCCGATGAGTCATTTGGATAAGTGAAGATGCTGATGTTCACTGGTCCAATGCATGGTTTCAGGAACCATGAGTCTGTCATTTGTGGGCAAAAGTAACAATAGACACCTACACTGTCATCAGGAGTAGAGCATCACTAATTACATTTCAATTTGCCCACCCTAGGTCAGGTTAGGCCTAGATTAAAGGGTAATATTTTAGATTTCTTTTCTAGGTACTCAGATGGCCAAACTAACATTTTCTGGGGATGGGGGGGGAACCCTCTACATCAGTGATTCTCAAACTTCTGTGTGCATCAGAATCGCCTGGAGAGCTGAGTAAGCACAACAAAAGCCAAGGCACTTGTCACTAGGTAAGATGGTTGGCTAGAACTTTTTTTCCTTTTAAACTAAATTTCCCAGTGATTCTGATCCCACCACCAAGTTTGAGAACAACAGCTCTTTTCTTAACACCAGATGCATAGTAGAATCACTCGAGTTAAAAAAAACAAACCTACCAGAGGTTTCACCTTAGAACGATTTATTGGAATCTCTAGGGGTGGGGCACAGACACTGGTATTTTTTAACAGATCCCCCCAGTTGACCTGTAATAGGCAGCAGAGTTGAGAACCACTGTGTCCCACTGGGTTGTACTTTAGAATTACCTGGACAGTTTTAAAAGAATGCTGAGTCTTGGGCCCCCACCTGGGGATTACTATTAAACTGGTCTAGGATGGCATGGACATCAGGACTTTAAAAAGCTCCCAGAGTGGCCAGGTGTGGTGGCCCATGCCTATAGTCCCAGCACTTTGGGAGGCTGAGGGGGATGGGTCAGTTGAGCCCAGGGGTTCGAGACAAGCCTGGGCAACATGGCAAGACCCCATCTCTACAAAAAATATAAAAATTAGCTGGGTGTAGTGGTGAGTTCCTCTAATCCCAGCTACTCTGGAGGCTGAGATGGGAGAATCACATGAGCCTGGAAGGTGGAGGTTGCAGTGAGCCAAGATCATGCTGCCACACTCCAGCCTGGGCCACAGAGTGAGACCCTATCTCAAAAAGAAAGCTCCCAGAGGGATTCTAATACGCAGCCAAGTTTGAGCAGGACAAAGTTAGGTCCTCTTCCAAAGAGAGGGATCAAATATCTGGTCACCTGGCTGTCATTTTGGAAACTGAAGTTGTTCTAGAAGCAATTGTCTGAATCTCTAGGAGTTTTGAGGCAGGTTTTTGCTAATCTGACTAAATTTGCTGAGATTTTATTAATTTGGTCTGAGCTTACTAAAAAGGAGAAGAAGGAATGCTTAATACATCTTCCTTGGAAATGCACCACGATAAAGATAAAGAACTTCAGTCAAGGTTAAAAAAAAAAAAAAAGAAAACAAAAGAAACATAATCACCATTTGAAGTCATTTAACCCACAGTTCCCCAGTCTTTGGGAACTCATGGTCCAAATACTCAACAGTTTGCTGTGGTGGCCCTGGGCAAGACACTTCACCACATTGGCTTCAACCTGCTAATGTGTGAACTATGGCTTAGAGAAAATGACTCAGTTCAGTTATAGTACCAAGACAAGAAAGCATCTGCACTCTGCAGGCTTGGGGAACTGGCGTTCCACACTAGTTTCTTTTTACAACACAGCCAAATTCCAGAGCGAGAATGTCAGCATAGCTAAGACTTGAAAGAAAAGCAAAGATGGATAAAACAAGCGCCTGGGACTTTTCAGATGGCAATGGTGGCAGGTCGTGGTGCCATATAAAAATAACTCTTGGCTCACTGCAAACAAAATAACACCATATAATCATTAGAAACCAAATTCTTGTTGGGAAAATTGTTTTCTTTTTAAGGGATTTGCACCTATATACATGCAACTGCTGTGGACTTTAGTGGCATTTAGGAGAAGAGAGAGAAGGATACATCCCCACATAATGGAACCCTGTTAAGTTACAGTTGTTATTTGTGACTGCTAGGGAAAAAAAATCAGGTAGAGATGTGCTGGGCAGCACTTGGTTACAGCAGGGCTTGCAGGAGACTGAGATGAGTTTATCAGAATGGTGATGGTGGGGATAATGGGGATGATGATGTGGGGGGCAATAATCGTAGTGGAGGTTGGTGTGATGGTGATTGTGGTGGCGGTGGGAGTGGAGGTGGAATGGGGTTGGGTGTGGCTTGGGATTGGAGTACGAGAAGAAGCCAGCTTTGTAAAGGGTGCCTTCTAGGAAGAATACAGGAGTTGCTGAGAAAGAATTTTTTTTTCACTCTTCTGCTTCCATCTTCTCCTCTCTGTAAAGTCTTGTCCTTTTGACATTTCAACTTCCTGATTACCTAGCTGCAGCTCAAATTTGGAAACTGAAGTTGTTCTAGAAGTAATTGTTTAAGAGTTGCTGGGAGATTTGAGGGAAGGTTTTCGCTAGTCTGACTGGATTTGGTGAGATTTTGTTAATCTGGTCTCTTTCAGAAGTTCCCTACTTTTCTGTCGTAAGTTTCTCTTCCAAGAGAAGTTCAGGAAGTTAAAGTGGAGGGATGAGGACAGAAACAGTCAGAACACAGGAGGACCAGTCCTTCTTCAGGTAGCCTACAGGGCATCTTTTACCCAGCCACACCGCATGAAGAGTTACCGTTCCTTCTGTTTCATGAGGAAAAAAGGAGCATTTGCTCTTCTTTTAAAGAAAAAGGTGATGTGTTAGCAGTACAGAAATTCTTCCTGGTGGTCTTTTGATTTGCCCCTTATTATGGTAGAAACTGGAGAAACTCGTGAACTGAGGTGCTGGTCTCCTCTCTTCCCTAGTCTGGATGGATGCCGAGGAGTGATTTTCTCTTCTACCAATTTATGTGTGACAGAAGTAAGATGACAAATATTTATGGTTTTCCCTTCCTTTGCTTTCCGAGGTAAGCGGGGTCCCAAGGAAGATCTGTTTATTTTGCTGAGTGGGGTTTTAAAAGGAAATACGTATCGAGGAAGTGGAGAGAAGAGGCTCACAATCTTGAAGGTGGAGGCAGTAGTGGGGAGAAGAGGGAGGGGAGAGGAGGGTCCAGATTTCTGACTGCAGTGGGGAGGGGAGGCAGTGTGTACGGCAGACTCATCATTGTTTTAGCCTCTGGGGAGAGAGGGAGAAGACGATGTGAGGTTTCAGCAGTTCCTGTGAAGCATGGATCTGTGGGAGAGACGTCTGAGCATGAATTTAAAGACTTTCAGTGTGATGTGTGTAATGGCCTCCCTTCTGCCCTCAAGGAATTTGGGGGAAGACGGATGCTTCCTTTCTAGCCTACTGACAGTGAGATTTTTATTTATTTTAGAAGTGACAGCATGCAGAGCGAGGAGCAAAAAGGCCCTCATCACATTGTGTGGTTAAATACCCAAGAAATAAAATCAAAGCTTAGCCAACAGTAGAGCTAGCTATTTGGGCTATTTTTCTTTCTGCCAAACTATTCATGGCAACATTCGTAATGTGTATAGATGGCTGTATGGAATCCAAGGCCACGTTTTATTTTTGATCACATCTGGGGAGACAGGAATTCAGGAGAAAGTGCAATAAACCTCCAGATTTCCCTTCAGAATGGCTATGCCAGGAGTGTGTCCATGTATCTAAAGCCTCCCAGCTCTATAGCACTGTGGGAAGGGGAGCCGAGGGTCGTGTTGGCACTCTGCATTGCTGCTCTCCTTTGGCTTCTGTTATTAGTTCATCTACACCTGTAACCAGCCCAAAGGCCTGGCGATTGGCTGTTCTGACTTTGGGAGAAGGGACAGAAGGACCTCCACCAATCAGGTTCGCCCTCCCTTGCCTCAGAGGCTCACCACTTTGTGTATTTGGTGCACAAAGGTAAGAATGCAAGAGTTAAAGGTAAGTATGAGAGAGAAAAATCTTCAACCTTCAGCAAGTCATTCCTGCATCTAATGAAAAAGAACTACATGTTGAAATAAAAGTGCTAACACATTCCAAAGAGCCCATTGAGGTCTGTCCCTCAGTACTCATCAGAAGATATTACTAAGCTTGACAACAAAGAAATAAATCATAAATAGTACCTCAGTAGAACTCACTATATATAAATAAAAACTTTCGTATGTCCAAAAATGCTATGGAACCATATTTACAGCTTATTTGTAAATGGTTTGAAATAAAAATTAGATAGAGATAGAGAAAGAAGATTAAAGCAAATGTGATAAAATGTTAACATTTTAAGACTTAGGGTAAAAGATGGCTTGGAATTCTTTGTATTAATTTTGCAACTTTCCTGTAAGTATAAAATTATTTCAAAGGAAGAAAAATTTAAAAAGGTTAAATATTGCCATAAACAAAAAGAAGAGATATGTACTAAATTGAGAAAAATATATACACTGTTTATGATAGAAAAGGAATTAATTCCCTAATATCTAAATCATTAAGAAAAAGACAAATACCACAACAGAAAAGTTAAACAAACAGCTTACATTATAAAAGGTGAAGTTTGAGTCACCAATCAATGTGTATGTGTGTGGGCGGGGGGAGGTATACAGTCAAATTTATAATCAAGAAGAAAAATATAAAGTTTTGAAAGGCTTGATACAATTTTGCCTAATAAATTCCCTCCTCAAAAACAAACAAATAGGCTAACTGTACTGAAAATTTCTACATTTGGAGGGTGTATCCTTAAACGGAGGCTGAACTGCTGTTGGATGTCTCAATTGGTCCAATAATCTGGCTAAAATTTGAAAACAGAAAAAGTTTTTAAAGCCGTTCAGTCCCTTTGACCCATCATTTCTTTTAATATAGTAGAGTTTATCCTGAGGAAATTATCAGAAAGATGCAAAATTATGTACAAGGCAGTTCGTTATATATTCATCATGTCAATATATATGTAATAAATATGTATTCATCGTATATTATTTATAACAATATTATGTTAATAGCCTAACAATCAGGGACTATATCACTATATGATGAATTACTAAGTGGCCATGAACAAAATCCTTTTGAGGAAGCGTGTTTATTGACAACAGGAAACGTTAACAATATGTACACTGTTAACACTAGTTATTTTTGAATGGTGTCATTATTTTGCAGTCAGTAACCTTTTGAAACCATGGAGAGCCATTCTACATAGGTTGTAGGACATATGCACCACTGTGACTATTTCTGAAGGAAGAAATGGCCATTAAGAAGCAGTTGAAAAAACCTAAGGGACACCTGAAGGTCTACCTTTGAAAAATGGCATGGGCTTCACAATTTCACCTTTGAGAAATGGCACGGGCTTCACAATAAAATGCCGAGTTTTCCCAACTTAAATGTTTTGTCTGACTCTGAAAAACTTGTTCAGCAGGACAGTCTCAAAACACAAAATGCATTGCCTCAGCATTCACTTTTTCTTTATACTCAACCATCAGTGTATGTATGCCTTGCTTTATGAACATGTGATTTATAAATATTCAGATTTTAGAAGTGGAAGGGGAACTAGGGATGAACTGCTTTCACGTTCTCATTTAATA
The DNA here is from genome assembly GCF_047675955.1 of Chlorocebus sabaeus. Classification (NCBI taxonomy): domain Eukaryota; kingdom Metazoa; phylum Chordata; class Mammalia; order Primates; family Cercopithecidae; genus Chlorocebus; species Chlorocebus sabaeus. The sequence continues at coordinate 69,606,458 of NC_132918.1, forward strand.
GGTAAGGGATTCAAGATCTAGGGAGATGAAGTGACTTGCTTAGTTAACTTAGCAAAAGAAGACTCTAACTTTGATATTTAACATTTAGCATATTCACATCTTAGCATAAATTCCCCTATGCTGTTGATCGTGGTTTAATCCAAAATAGAGCTCATATATCCATAACACATAAACAGGTTCTACAATTAATGAGAAAAAGGCAAAAACTACAGTGGGCAAATGGACAATAACTATGAACAAGGAAGTTACAGATGCAGAAATGTGAGTGGCGAATAAATGTGTGAAAAATGCCCAACCTCAGTAGTAATAAGGGAAATTTTAAAAAACTCGTGTTGTTCTCAATTTTGCTTAACAAATGAGCCCCTCCCAAAGCAAGCTCACAAGAAACAGTACAAAGATCACATGGCGGAAAATATTGGGGTAACATCTGAAAGCTCCCATCTATCTTGGCACATATCCCTTCCCTGCTACTGAGGGATACTCAAGAATAATGCCTTGACAAAGAAAATACCTTCCCACAGGAGGGAAGTTAAACAAACAAGCAAGTCACAAAGAAGTCCGAGTTAAATAACTGAATGGGTAATATATTATTCACATGAAAGGCGTCATAATAGAGTGACTTTAAATTACTGGAGGCCCAGTTTCAATGAAAACATCAAATACTTTGCCAGCTTTATGCCATATCCTAATTTCATACAGCCAGGTTCAGCGCAAACATAATAGGTCCTTGTTTTTTTGCCTCTTCCAGCACAGTTTGAATTATTGGTTTCCTGTTCAGTCAAGGCCAAAAGCCTCTAACTTTGGTATTTAACATTTTAGCTACTCATATCTTAGAACAAATTTCCCTATGCTGTGGATCATGCTTTTATTCAGAATAGAGCTCATTATATTGTCATCAATGTCAGCAGAATTTCCCTCATATTATCTAGGAAGTCATGCTTAATTCCAGACTGATAAAATACTCTATTAAGGTACTTTCTCACTTCCTTCTTTAAGAATTGTATTTTTTTTTCTTGTTTCTACTGAGGTTGGAAGGAATCGCACTTTTCGATGAACGATTTCATATAGTCCTAATTTCAAATTAGGTGGCGTAAAACAGTGAGAAAATTTTGGCAGAATCTGACTCTACTGTAGCTGATATTAAGTAACCTCAAAAAATAAACAATTATTCATTCGAGTTAGTGCAAAGTACATAAATTTAATAAGCACTGTGGTTGAAAGAACCTACAAAAACATGCCTCCTTCATCTGAAAATGTTGACCTGTTCTGTTTTAGGAAAATAGATTCAATATTAACTACTGATCATTTAAAAAATGGTTTTCTTTTCATAAGGGTTTAATTGATTTCCTGTGTTGAATAGTAGTAATATTACCTACTATGCTTTTCAAAGGAAAAAATATACATATTTGGCCTTTGAAGTATGCTCCTAGATCAAGCACTTAGTTCTGACAGCTTATAACTTCATTACGGTCTTCCTTTGGGTTTCTTAAAACATGTACCCTAAGCGCACTGCAATCGGAAGAGGGAAAAGAACATTGTTTTATCTCAAACACAAACAAGGGCATTTAAAGTAACGATTCTCTCATCTGAGCCCACTAACATAAACTGTACATACATATATACACACACACACACACACACACACATATACTTCAGATACATGTATATGTGTCTGGAGTATGTTTCTTTTGAAAACAGAGCTACAATTAGTTTCTCCACTATGAAGCAAATGCTGGAAGTGAAAACTCCCTCCTCCACTAGGAGGCAGCTGGGGTTCTGGCTCAGTCTGCGAGGAAAGCATCCCAGCTTCCACAAGACGGGCTGAAAAGCTGGCTTATCCTAGAGTTGTCTGCGAGTGGGCCTAGATTCCTAGCTCAGCTCTCAAGCTCACTCAGCCTTGGGGGTTCTGCTCAGTAATGAGATGGTTTGCCCCTAGAAGGGAACTGCCCGGACCACCCTGGACTCTAGAACAAGGGTCCACAAACTATGGGCCAAAGCTGACCTGCTGCCAGTTTTATACATTTCTAGTAAACCACAGCCAAGCCTATTTATTTATATATAATCTATGGCTTTTCATGCTACAATGGCAGAATTGAGTAATTATGGCAGACACTGTATGGGCTACAGAGCCAGAAATATTTATTCACTGGCCCTTTACAACAACAACAAAAATTGCCAGAGGGGCTGATCCAGAGGGGCGAGAATGAATGGTCACTCTGCCTAGATGAACTGCGCTGTACCTAGAACTAATCCCCACAGCAGGCGAAGACCATTTTATTACCTACTTTTATACCATGTTTTGCCATTTCATATGTCTTGGGGTATGTTCTTTGAGTCTAAATCTTTGGACACTTTTTCAGGTGGGCAAATTATCATGGAGTAGAGAGCCATCCTTATAGCACCTGCTCTCACACTGTCCTTTATCAGAAAGGAATACTGTCCCTCCAGTTTGCAGCGTGGCTACCTGCTGTCTGGTATCTGTGTGCTCACACCTGTGTGTGCTTGCAAAGACTTAGGCCATCACTCCTTCTGACTGCGATTCCCATTCATCTCAACAGAAACATTGAGGCTGTAGCTAAGGTTGAATGTGTTTGTTTATGACATAAGGAGTGCGATTTTAGTGGCGGAGAATTTGACCTAGCTGGCAGTGGAATAGATGTTGGAGTAGGTGCATTTTGGTGCCTGTTGATGTGAAATAAGATATGTGATTCTAGTGCCCTCACCTCCTACAGGCATGAATCATTGTGGTTTGCCCAGGCACCCCATCTTTTTGCTGTATCAGGAGCTCCAGTATGGGTGGGTAGAGAGGCTGGGCAAAGATGCTGGGAGAGATAAAGTTTATGGTCTTTGGGAGGCTTCAAAACTTTCAGAAAGCTGAATGGCAACTTCCAGTTGCTTCAGTTTCTCAGGTCTACTGGATAATAAGTTCTTGGAGCAATCCATCCTGCATGTTTAGTTCATCACTGGGTGATGACATGAATAGATACCCAAAGGTTAGGCTGCATCCTCGACACACAGAGGTCTATGGGGACCTGCCCTGCTGCCATGGTAACAAAAAGGACAGCGGTGGGCTTGCTGCTAGGCTGGAAGGTATGTAGCTGAGGTCATAAACTGACAGCTCATGGCTTGATTCTAGTTAGCAGACATATCTTGGCTGAGCCATACGTCTCTAAGATTTTTATAAGTTATTTGCTAACATCTAACATTTAGGATATTTCATTTAAAATCTGAATTTCCAACTTCTCTTGCAAATTTGAAATCTGTGAACACATGGGGCTTCATTCCTTCTTGTCAGTGATTGCTTAGAGTGGGAGATGGCTTCCTTTTAGAGAGAACTAGAGTTCTCCAGCTTTGTTTTTCCTTTCACCCAACCTTTGCCATCACTGGTGTTATCGGCCTGTTCCCTCGCACCTTTGAGTGTACAACCATCGCTCTATAAATTGCACAAAGAATTTGCACTATTGCAACTTTGTATTCCTCTAAGATCATTCTGTCTCTCCTTTGACCCTTGCTAAGAGTTTTATAACTGACTTATACCTTACATGACCTAATCATATTCCATTCTGACTCTACTGCTGAATGGAATAAACAGCCAACTTTTGAAAATATACACTTTCTGTGGTCACAAAGTATGTAGAGCCATTTATTATATTAATTGGAATGACTGTAAGAAGTAAACATACACTCTGTGCAGTGGCTCACTGTAAATCCAAGCACTTTGGGAGGCTGAGGTGGGAGGATCCCTTGAGCCCTGGGAGGCTGGGGCTGCAGTAAGCCATGAGTGCACCACTGCACTCCAGCCTGGGTGTCAGAGCAAGACCCTGTCTCAAAAAAAAAAAAAAAAAAAAAAAAAAGAAAAAGAAAAGACAATAGCAAACAGCGTTCAATGGCTAAAGGATGGCTAAAAATTGAATAGTCATTTTCTCTCCATCACCTTTCTGGGGAGGATGCATCTTATAACGTCAGAAGAACATGGAAGTACGTTTGTAGGGATGTATTCACAGGATTTAATAACACTTATTGGTTTGGAAATAATGGTTGCTGAAACTCGCAAGTTAATCTTTAAGAACCTATAATTTCACTTTAGGTGGAACAAAAATGAAGACAACAAAGAAAATGTTAAAAAAAAAAAGATACCTGTCATACTGTTGGGAGTCATAGGTTAGTAATCATTCTGGATCCCTTTTTTCACTGACATCTCCTACAAAGAAAAAATACAAAAAAAATCACAGATTACAATCTGCATTTTCCATAATGGTTTTGTTCCAAACAGTATCATATGCATTAATTACCTTGAAGCAATATTTGTTACTCTCAACTCAGAACTGGGGACATTGAAGCATAGGTGGGCTATGTGATATGTGTAAACTTGTAAGACCTCTTAATTTTCATCTCAGGGTTCCTTCTATAAACAAGTTTTAAAAATAAATTTTTTTTTAAGGTCAAATTTTTCCATCTCAGCTTTTTAAGAAAGCTACTAGCCCACTGATTTGCTGTTTATCCCAAGAGTGGCTAAGATGTATGAGCATCTCTAATCTAGATCTTGCTTCTCCAGGTGTGGTCTGTGGGCCAGCAGTCTCGGGATTGCCTGAGAGCTTGTGAGAAATAGAAAATTTGGGCACTCTCTTAGTCAGAATCTGCATTTAGACAAGACCCCCAGGTGATTCATGTGCACTTTAAAGTCATAGACACACTGCCCGAGAGAACTGAATCCATATTCTCATCTGCCCATTTATGACTTGTCCTCATCAGAACTGAACTCCCCTGCTCAACACTACCTTAATGATATCCAAGAGCAACAGAGAGACTTGGCCCTCAGGCTGGGGATGGAGGCCTGGTGTGTGTCAGTGACCAGAGGTGCCCTGACCCAGGGAAGAATGCCAAGGAAGGCCGCACACAGACGGATGACACAGATGGACACTGGCCGGTGATGAACCTGGGTCACAGCCCTTCAGCATATTGCTGGAGACAGATTAGGATTAGGTTTCTTTTTCTGGAGTGTGTTCTGTGGCCAGTGGTAGATGGTGGTAGCACGTTGGCTTAGGAATAGCACTGAAGCCTGAGGTATGGGCTTGAGGTCCAACGTTGTAATATACTACCAGCTGTAGGATCAGAAGTAATTTCAAAGCACTGGAAACATGATTTCTCCAGTGTAAGATGAGGAACTGATACTTGTTCTGCTTATTTCACAAGGCTGGTATTTCTGAGGTTTGAAGATGATGTGAGTGGAAGTGCTGGGTAATCTATAGTGCACTGTGCACATGAAAGGGAGGAACAATCTTGTTAAATAACTGGTTGGAGAAGAAGAAGGAGGAGGCAGAGGGAGTGTGTGGATTATGTTTTCAACACAGATTTATACATAGCCATTCATGCTCTGTCTCCACATCTAATGCTGCAGCAATGACTTCAAACCTCGATCATACTTCTTGTCCCATTCTGTGGAAATTACATGTTTACATGGCTGCCTTTCCCACCAACTGTAATCTCTTTATGGCAGAGACTGCCTTTCTCATGTTTATATCTTCTACACTGAGCAGAATGTCAGATACATAACAGGTACACAACAATATGTGTTGAACAACTAAATAAAATAAGATGAACGAAGTTGACATAGCAAAGTGTAAGCTGCCAAATTGGCATCTGATGCAGGGGATGAGTATTCACTGCTAGGAAAATGCATTCTTGCCTCTGATTAGCTCGTCAAGGATCTCTACCACAAGCCCTTTGTCCCATCCTTATTCACCTGTCCAGCAGCGTTTTGAGTGAGAGGCACTAGGTTCTGAGATGCCTTAGGTGAGAGCACAGGTCGTATCTACAGCATTGCGGGTCCTGACTCTGTTTGTTGCTCCTCTTAGAAACTGCGCTGCCATTAACCTCCCCCTCCCAACCCACAGAAGTTGCCACGTTTTCACGTGCTACCACTCCTGAATATTCTAAAGAGGTGGAGGAACTTGGCTTGGACTGTGCCCCACCATAGTGCCCCACCTCTGGCCAAACTGGCTCAAGACGTGAAGTGGACTAATAAGATGATTTTTCAGGATGAAAGAAAGGGAGGGAGTGAGGGAGAGACAAAGAAATTTTATCTAGTTCCTCTCTAGGGACAGAATTTATCAGAAGTTAAAACTCTAAAACTGAGACCATATGTCTCAGCCACCTGGAAAAAGTCCATTTGAAGGTGACAGAGAGGATCCATCTGACATTCACAGAGAGACTGAAGTGGAAGGAGAAAGCTGTGGTGCCTCTCAGCTCTTCCTGAGGCCCAGCCGTGTCCTCTTCTGCCCCTCCAGGGATTTGGCTACTCAGTCCTTCTTTGGATGCTCTCAGTAAAATATTACCCTTTTTACAATAAGCTGGTTTGACTTAGGTTTCTGTCACTTGCAACCAAAAGAATCCTGACTGATAATATTAAGATACAACATTAATACAAATGTGTCAGCATAGTTTTGTATGCTTTTTATTGTCTAGAAGGCAAAGCTATAAAATCCCAGTTATGTCCTTATGATATCATCAGTTAAAAATATCTTCATTTTCAAAATTCCAATTGAAAAGGCATATGAACTACAGGCAATTATTGTGTGTGGGGCAGAAAGCATCTAGGAACAGGGAAAAAAATCTTAATTCTTATTGAGACTTTAAAAAGTATTATCACCACAAAATTTGGTACTAATGTTTTCTTTTTAGTACTATTTTCCTTCAACCATAGTACAATTTAGTACTTTAGTATTTTAGTGTTACTATTACTATATAACAGAAATAGTATTACTAATAATATTAATAGTATGCTAGTGTTACTTTTACTGTAGTATTTTGGTATTATTTAGTATTTAGTAGTATTTACTACCATTTTCCTTCAGTGAGCTCTAGAATTTTCAATGTAATTCCAGTAAAGCTTCTAACAATCCCTCAGAGAAGGCAGGTGTCCCTTGGCCTCCCTTCCTGGTCTTCTATCCTATGTGGTGAGTGTTGGTAAAGTGCTCTGTACTGAGGAGGGGAATCCCAAGATGGTCCTTTCCACAGCCATGGCAGAGGCCTGGAGCTCACCAGCAAATCATGGGATCAAAGGAGAAAACAAAGTCCAAAAGAACTTAAAAGTAAAGCAAGCTGAGTTTCTTTGCTTGCCAGGAAGGAAACAAGCACAGCAAAGGGCTTTGTAGGTCAGGGAGGAGGAAGGGTCAAGGACTTGATGGGTTAGAACGGGGTGGCTATGCTAATGAAGGATTGATACCTAGCACCTGTGTGTCATTCATTAAAACATGCCCTATTTCTCTCTGGTCAGGGAAGTGTTTTCAATTAGATCCAGCGCGGGTCGGTGTACCACGGCCCTTCAAAATCGATGGTCCTTCAACCACTTCAACAGTTCAGCACCAGGGGAAGGGAAACGCCATTCCATTTAGTCTTCTAGGCAAGTGCTACCCAAGTGGAGAATATTCCTTTGACATGGGTCATTCATTTGTTTGGTTATCGCGAGGCCTTGGTTGAGGCTACTCTGTTCAGGCAATGCCCTAGGTTTTGTTCAAAGACAACACTGTGGCCTGTCCACAAGCAGCTTCTAAACTAACAGAGGGAGAGAATTGCACCAAATAAGTGCAAACATGTATAAAGGTTTCACCCTACATGTCTCTTCAGAGTGGACTGGGGCCATGAGAGAAGGTAAGGTTATTTCTACTTGGGCTTATTTGGGGAGGATTTTGAGTGGAGGTGACCCCAGGCCTTTAGGCCCTTCTTTTAAATAGACCTCTCCCCAGGTTATGATTTAACTCTTTGTTCTCATCCTCGTGCTCCTAAGACCCATGGACTACTCTGAAAGGAATGAGCTTCATACAGAAAAACTGGGTGGTGCCTTTACATTACGCAGGTTTTAAGCAGGGGTGTGATGTGACCCAATGTGCGTTTTTAAAGCTTTACAGCAGCTCATGGGTGGAGAGCAGACTGGTCAGGCCATGGGAGGTCCAGAAGAGAGAAAAAGGGGCTGGAGTTTGAGTGGAGGTGGTGGAGATGGTGAGAGGGCTAGGTGTTTAAGTGACATTTAGGAGGTAGAAACAAGACTTGTGAAGAATGTGATATGAGCATTTAACACTGGGATAAACACCACGGATGCAGATAGGTTAAGATTGGAGGCTGTCTGCCCTCAAGGAATTTACAATCCATTTTATAAGCTGGTTGGGAAGGAACAGCTAAAAATAAAAGTCACAGATGCCATGTGCCAAGGGGTGGTGCTGAGAATCATGCAGGTGGAGCCTTCCTCTGCCAGTTCTACCCGTTCTCAGCCCAGTGCTGTGTCCCTTAAATAAAGCTCATTCCACTCACTGGAAGAGTAGAAAAGCAGGCATTCACCTCTCAAACACATAAAATGTGTTTGTATTTTAAAAATACAAATGATGGTAAAGTTATTATTGAATCCTCTGAAACTGAAAAGTAAATGGAATTATTATCAACACTTAGTAAATAGGTCCAGGGACTTTGGAAGGCCTTGGGCTCCATGCCACACTGTGAACTGTGGCTGCTGCTAATTACTCTAACAGCATCTTGGGCGGCATGGACAGAAATCTAGCCTGTAGCTGGGCACTGTGGTATGCACTTGATACTCTTAGCTACTTGGGAGGCCAAGGTGGGAAGATTGCTTGAGCCTAGGAGTTTGACACCAGCCTGGGCAACATAGTGAGACCTTGTCTCAAAAAAAAAGGAAAGAAAGAAAGAAAAGATAAAAAGAAGGAAGAAAGAAAGACAAAGAAAAAGAAAGAAAGAAGAAAGAAAGAAAGAAAGAAAGAAAGAAAGAAAGAAAGAAAGAAAGAAAGAAAGAAAGAAAGAAAGAAAGAAAGAAAGAAAGAGCGAGCCTGTAGGACATTGGTCAGATCACATGTGGGCTGCTACATTTTAAGAGGGATGTCTCATGTACAATATCCTGGCCAATGGAAAACATATCTTAAGGAAACATTGAAGGAAACCTAGAAAAGGGAAGAGTCACATGAGGGGTAGAGAGTGGTCTTCAAATATCTGAGAAGCTGTCACATGGAAGAGAGTGCAGGCATGTTCAGTGGACAGAGGACGGGTGGAGAGATGCTTGGAGACTACTGAGGGGCCTTTCCCTGCCCTACCTGACATCTAAGAAGATACATGTCTCATAGGCTGGGGTGGCCACACAGAAGAACACAGTCTCTTTACCTTGCACTGCTTTTTGCTCTCAGGGCATGTTAAGCCTCTCTTGAGAAGACCTGGGTCTTTAAGCTGCAATAAAGTAGGCGCTGTGTATATGAAATGGCTCCAGGGACAAGCTAAAATCCTGCTCCATGTCCCTCACTCCCTTCAAATTCTCCTTTAAAGCTTCATTCTTTAGCTGAGTGATCTCAGCTATTAGGGAGTGTGCTCTCCTCAAGAAATGTAATGAAAAATTTCATTTCCATTTAATTATATCACTTGCCCCTCCCCTTGAAAAATGGGCAAGTGATTTGGTATATATTTTCAGAGGGTTCACAGATACTTTACAGGTGCAAAATCTACTCACGGCTGCCATATTAAGCTTTGGCTATGGACTTGATCAATCTTAAAATGCAGATCGCTAATGGAAAAGATGTAAGTTGATGTAAATGTGATCTAGTGAATAGAATGAAAAGGAGATACAAGAGCTATTTTTGGTTGGGAGCAAAGAGAAGAGAACCTACAAGCAGTAGATTCCTTTGTGGGTGGAAGATGAGTTTCTAAAAACAAGCCTGGAGGCTGAAGAGGAATCCATCAACCCAAGGATCTGGTATAGGGCTGTCCCATTAACCGCATCAGACACCAACTCAGGCTTTAGATCATTCAAGATGAATTACTCATGGAGCCCACTCCTGCAAGGCTTAGGTGAAGAACCAACCTGTAACTCAGGGACAGAAGAGCTGAACAAGAGGGATAAAAGATGTGTTTGAAGGCACTGAAGAGACTGTGATTAATTACACCTGTATGAGGGAACCCAATGGTGACACTTGAGTTTGGCTTTGGAAAAATGAGCTGGGATTTTTTTCCAGGCAGGGGATGAAAAGCAGGGCTCAGAAGCACCAAAAGAGCAAACGGTATGTGATTGTAGGAGCGGGGCAGGAAGTGACTATGAATGACACTGCAAATGCAGTTTCAGGCCAGATGGTGAATGGTCTTGAAAGAATTGCTGTGGAACTTGGGCTTTATCCTGTGAAAAATGGGGAGCCCTGGAAAGTCTTTAGGCAGTGATCCAGTGTGAGAAAGGCAGCCCTGCTGCAGTGTGGAGGAGGCCTGCTTGGGAGGCTCACCCTTTGGTGACACCTCTTTGAGTGGGATCATTGCTATTAGGTTGATGCAAAAGCAATTGCTGTTTTTGCCATTACTTCTAATTGCTTTTGTTTTTGCACCTACCCAACACTTTCCTGTCTCAGTATTCAAGGTCACAAGGCTAGACCAGTGCCAGAGAGAACACTTGAACTCCTTCTTGTAGAACTCCAGCGCGCTTGCCCTGACCACACACCTTTGTCCCCTTGCGTTTCCTTTCCCTGTATCGAAACTACAGCACTGAAGGGGCATCTGTAAAAATTACTCCATGAAAAATCTTTCCACGTAGACCTGGTGAGTCATTGTTTATCCAACCTGTGCACTGAATCAAAACATGCTTCCCCTCACAGCTCATCATCAACCTTTTCAGAGGAGAGGGGTCTGTGGCCTTTTCAAACTGTCTTCCTTAGTTTTTCTTCTCCGTGGCTGTCTCAGGAGGACGGGTAGCAGAGTATCATGCAGACTGATGTATCAGATGATGAGATGTAACAGGGCTCATTGGTTAATACTTCGGCAGGTGCTTCATGGGCAGCCCAAGGAAGCCACGACTAACTGGGTTGGGGGCTGTGGGTTGGGGAACCTTCATTAGAAATTCTCTTGGTTCATTTTAAAAGGTCAGACCCCTGAGTGTTATGTTATTACATACCCTAGCCTGAGACCATTAAAACTGGGAAGACCTTCAGAGAAGGACACATCCATCTTCTCACCTGGCATTGAGCAAACGTGACTAGATGCAGAATCAGTGGATGCACTGGATTTCCTAAGAAGTTGTTGTGTAAGAGGGGGGCCTAGCTTGGGGATGTGTCTTGAAGTTGTGTTTAGGTAGCAAGCAATTATTTTTATGAAGTTTACTTGGTATTGTGGGGTGCTGGGCATGACTGGAGTTCATGGGATGGGGCTGAGCTCCTTGCCCCACCCTGTCCCCCCTTGAGCCTTCTCACAGCTCTGTCTGTGGCGTCTGGAAGCACAGCTGAATGAATGCAAATGGCTGTCCCCCAGGTGGTCTGCACCCCATGCTAGGAGGGCAGTGAGGCTGTGGATCTCTTAGGGGTAAAAGTGGAGTTTCCCCTTCTTTTCCCCTTTCCCCTCACAGGAGGAGAAGGAGAGCTATACATCAAACCTTTGACCCCGGCATTTGGGAAATATTTTAAAGAACAAGTCCAATCCCAGGTGTGGGGGAAAGGCTCCTGGACTGGGCATCATTCCAGATGGCTTCGGGTCTCCGTTTAGTAGTTTGGGGATCATGGACAAGTTCCTTTAACTCTCCAAGCCTCATTTGTAAAGATAAATCACAATTCCTGCCCTCTCAGGGTTATGCTGAGGACAAAAGGAATTGGAAAATGCCTGTAAATTTAAAAGGAAGACACAAATGTAATGTATTGGGAGACTTCTTTATTGTTAGAGGCATCATTATTATGATCTCCTCATCTCCTGGTCAGCCTCAATCATCCCACAGGCATGGGGAACTGAAGCTCTTGCCTGGTCTAACTTCAAGGCTCCCTGAGGTCATTTAAAGACTCAAGAACAATACAGAGTCCACCTCCCCAGATGCCGTCATCACCAAGATTAAAAGGAGGTGAAATGGCTTCTCCTTCACCGGCCATTCTCCTCTTGCAAGGCTGAATTTTACCTTTTGTGAAAAAATTTTTTCCCTTTCAAGGTTACTTTGCATGTTCATTTAACCTTGTTATGGGGAGTAAGAAAATTTGGACACAGAAATAAATTTGTTCCCAAGTCTACAGCATCCTAAGTGCAGCCCCAGCTGTCCTTCCCCGAGGCCTTTGCATTTTAATATTAAATCTAGGACCCAATGAAGTGAATAAATAATGGTTGAATTTCTCATGATAGGAATCAGTTAAGAACTCAAATAGGAGAACAGAGGCAAGGTGTTTTCAAATCATACCACGCTGTGATCCACCTTTTGTATTCAGTAAAACTAACCCTATTTGGGAATGTAGTATCAAAAAATCAGTAAGAGAAAACATATGAAAAGCTAGTGTAGTTAGACTGGGCATGAGGCTAGAGAGGAACATAAGACTCTGAGTTAGTAAAAATGTGGAAAACTAGTGAAAGCTCTGTCAGTCCCGTAGCCCAGGTATTAATCTGAGTGGGTCACCTCTTGGAGGGGAAGGTAGTCAGAGTCTCTCCACTGGGTGTGGCAGGAGACTCACGCCCCACATAACAGACTTTAGCAAATGACTGTTATGAATGGCAAAGCTATACTTTTCATTTTCAGATTTTCAGGCAGTCTCTGTAAGTGTTTTGCCTTCAGGAAGGGAGATAATTCAACCAGGGTCTGTGATTGAAACTGAGCTTCGTTTGCTGTTGCTGATATTTCTTTCTGTTCTTAGTAAAATAATTCACTTTTACTTCCGCTCCACCCACTCTCTCAATTCAAGTTCAACAGTCTCCTTCTAGAGTTCACTCTACTCTTTATGTTAGTCAACATCCAGGCCAAATCATTGTCCTCTTCTCTCTCTTCCCCTTCGCCTCTCCTTTTCCATCTCTCTCCTAGGCAAAGTCACCATGGCATGTTGCAAAGAGCATCGGCCTCGCCACTTAACTATGGGATACTGAGTCAGGAGTAACCATTCCCAAAATGGGAATAAGGCCGTACATCTCAAAGGGGACGTTGGGTTAAGTGAGACGTGCGCACTTAATCGATGGTAGTATTCTACACGCTTCCCTGCTGGGTTCTGGGGCTACAAGCAGAGTAAAATCTGATTCCCGTGTTGAGGACTAGGGCAGCAGTGGTAGAGGTGGAGTGGGCCTTAAACAAACATAGCCCCCTGCAAATCTAAAAGCATCAACTACATCAATTTATTGTCACATTGAGTGAAACATGGAGCACTTTTAAGCCAAATAAGGTAGTGATATAAAAGTAAAGAAGAAAATAGCCAGTAAAAGTTTTATGAGACCAACCTGAAAGGACCAGCTTGGCCACCTGCTGTTTATAGTGCAGTTTCCTTATGGCTGTCTTTCTCTACAGGTGGCCTATCATCTCTGAACACTCCTGAGAAATGGAAGATGGTCTCTTAAGAGGGCAGCCCAGAGGTAGTTTGAGGAAACGTCTGACAGCAGGAAAACACTTCAACAGATGCCCCTTTGGCCAAAGCATGCTGTTAAAACTGACTTTAGTGACACCTGGTGGAGAGTAGGGTAACTTCTCCCTGCTAAAGAAAGGCTGTGTGTGTGTGTGTGTGTGTGTGTGTGTGTGTGCGCGCGCGCGTGTGTGTGTGATGAACGGACTGGAAACACATTCATCACATCAGGGAAATTAATTCTTAAGGAATGAGGGTACCATGCAAAACCACCAGATGCCAGAATATACAATTGTGGTTAGGTGACTCACTGAGACACATGCATGAAAAACAACAAACAAGAATGTGAAAATAAAACATTAAGACTGCAGCAAATGATTTATTATTGATTTTTTAAAAGAGTTTGATAATGAGTAAGATGGTAACAAGCAATCCACTCCCTCCCGCAACCCTGGATGGCGTCATAAGAAAAGACTCTAGTACCTGATCACTTGATAGTATCATCTGAAATTTAAAAGAAATTTCAATCTTGTCCCAGGGAGACAGTGTCTCTCAGTCTGAGTCAGTGCTCTGCTGCCTCTGGAATCTGCAGTGAGCTCCTTCAGATTTTTATCCCTGGGATAAAAATAATAATCTTCCTAAATGGGGTGTTACGAAGACTGCTGTGCTCCTAAAATTCCCTTGAAGATGAAAATAAAATTATCCTAATAAATATAGTTATAACTGTTCACTACTTCTTCAATGTCAAATGGGGGTCAGGAGACATGGGGCTACATTGCAAAGCTCTTGCAGAAATTGACTTCAGAAACTTTGTCTCCATTCTCACGCATTAGGTTTTTTGTTTTTTGTTTTTTTTTTGAGACAAGAGTCTCGCTGTGTCACCCAGGGTGGAGTGCAGTGGCATGATCTCACCTCACAGAAACCTCTTTCTGGGATGGGTAGATCTGGGTAGGAAGGTTATAAAGGAAAGAAGCTCCTCAAAGATGCTAGTAGTTCTAATTTTCTTTTAGCTTCTCCCCTGCTAACATTTAAATTCAGAATGTGTATTTCCTGCAATGTGATGGCTTGAATGCATGATCCTGCCATGCAGTTATGTGCAGTTGTGTGCACATGCAGAATGTGTGCAGTTAAACTATACTTGGGGGCAGTCATGCTGTAACAGAAATTCCCAACTTTCTCAGTGTATGCCACTCTTAGTGTTTCGGTAATACTTTTTACGGTGACCCTTGGTCAAAAGAAATACTTAAATGCCCTGTTTATGAAGTTATGAGGTCCAAACAGCTTGATACTTAGATTTGCATGGTGTCTGACAGTTGTTTCTGGGTTTCTCTCAAAAATTAAAAACATCCCATTGTATTTCTGTGGGGTTGCTGTGGTACGCAAGGTGCTCCGGTACAGATTTTGGGAACCATGGCTGTAACAGCTTTGAAAATCAGTGAAAAGTCTAAAAGTGTGATTTGCATCTCCTTTCACCCCTCACTCTTTGTGAGACCATGGACACAACACTTCACCTAAAGGTGCCATTTAAAAGTTTCATACAGCCAAGTGAGTCGGCCTGGCTTACCACTGTGGCATGGAGAATATGAGAAAGAGACAGAGTGAAGTCTTAGCAGGATTTAAGGCAGCCCTGGGAATAAATCAGGCTTAGTTATTATTCAGTAGTTTACTGAGCCCACATAGTATGGGGGCTATGACGAAGAACCTAAAAAGTAAAAGAACACAGCCCTTATATCATCTGAGAAGAGGATACAATAGGTCAGATTATCACTGGGAATTACACGGATGCCAACCATAGCTGAGAAGCTGGCTAGATACTGAACACTTCACATTCTTAGGTAAAAATCACACAAATAAGCACAAGATGTTCAACATGTTGGAAGAGTTGTATGAATACCTCAATAGATGAATACATGACCGGTTGCCTGCATTCCAGTTCTGTTCTGCTTCTGACTTACAGGTAGCAAGGAGCTACCTATAGCGTAAGCTAAATTAGTGTCTTTCAAACTTTGGTGAGCATGTGAAGGGCTTGTTAAAACCAACTGCTGGGCTCCATTCCCAGAGTTTCTGATTCAGTTAGTTTGGGGGTGCCTGAGAGTCTGCATTTCTAACAAGTTCCAAGGTGATCTGGACATACTTTCCAGGGCCTACATGTTGAGAACCACCAGCCTGATCCATTTAAGAACATGTTGGAGGAACTAAGGAGCCATCCTGGGAGGCTATACTCACTCAACACATGGCAGGCACCCCCACCTCTCCATCCTGACCAGCACATGGTTAGCCTTCTCTAGAACATTTCCAGCGAACAGCAGCTTACTCTGGCCAGCACATCCAGTTCTGTTGGTGGACTGTGCCCACTAAGGGCCACTTGCATTTTAAATGGGCACAGCTGAATTTGGGACACTCAAGTCCTGTGGCACCAAAATGGCAATGTGACACAATGGGAAGGGGACTGTACCAATTGGGCACTTTTATTTTGTATTTTCCAAAAGATTGGCTTTGCACTCTGCTTACTTGTAAGTATGGGCTCAACCACAAAGGATGCAGAAAGGTGTTCTCAGTTCTCAAGGAGGGGTTTTCACGGCAGAATCATCTGAGGAGCTTTGCTCACTATCTCCAGGCCTGGGCCCAATAATGTGTACTTAGAAAAGGTCACTCAGGTGATTCCGTTGAGATCTTCTGCTCACAGGAGAAGTGCCTGAGTTTGAGCATGGAGACAGGTCACCCAACTGTCACCTCTTAACCCTACAGCCATTTGCTCTGCCACTGCGAACCCCCATGTGTATGTCTCACGGTATTATGTCTGGCTCAACTTCCTCAGGCCTACAGAGAAGTCTATTCTTGTGCCTCTTGTCACCCTTCCTTGGATGGTGGCAGTCATGGCCAGTGTGGCTTATCCAAAGCACATGGCCAATTAAAACTCATTAGCTAGGTGCTAGAGAACAGATCCAAAGAGGGGTACCTGCTATTGCACCAACAAACCAAGTGCACCTTTCTAGTGGACTTCTATACTGAACCCTCCTCACCTGCCCCTTGTATTTATTTTCTTAGAGCAGGGTTCTCAAAGTGTGCAGACAGCAGAATCAGATCACTGGGGAACAAGAGAGCAATGCAGATGCTTGGCCTGTATCCCAGACCTAATGGGTTATAAACTCTGAAGGTGGGGTTTGGGGCCTGTGTTTCCAATGCATGCCTGAGTTTGAGAACTACCGCTTTATAGTTTTAGTGCACTCCCCTGCCCACTGCCACAAATTAGAAGGTCTTCAAAAGGTAGGGACCACCCTCCTTCCTCCCCCAACAAGTTAGCACAGTGATCGGTGCATAGTAGGAACTCAAAGAACATTAGTTATTTCTTGAAGCTACGGCAGCTGTACTGCCTGCTCACAGAGTGAATCAACACTCCCTTGGCGTGCCACCTCTGAGAGGTTGCCAACACTGGGTCTCAATTCTCTCCCATTTCTTATGGGTTGTATTTTCCATATTTACAAATCAGCTTTCCCTAAATCCTCTCCAAGATTTTTACATTCTTTTCAGCTCAGGAAGCCAAAAACAAGATGGCATGTTTTAGCCAATGTCTGTTTCCTGCTGGGGGGGAAGGGCATTTCTGCATGATTCTTAAATTCCATACTCCCAGCACGGTGATTATTTTCTGAACAATAGAACCAGATTGCTGATTCATGTTCGGCTCACGACGGCTCCAAGCATTTTTTTTTTTCCTGCTGTACTTGTGCCGATGCAACACAATAATGTTCTATTCATCCCTCTGAATTAGAAATGCCAGCAGCTCAGATATGCAACTGAAGAATCCCCCCTCCCCTTGGCTTATTTAAAGCCTTCCCACAAATAACACATTTTGAAATATTAGACGGTGCTCACTTTGAGCCATTTGGCTTGGGCAAGGACAGTTAAACCTTATTTTTTTTCTCAGCTGCTCCTTGCACAATGCCTGGCACACTGTCACTATTATTCTTAAACACTGTTTGTTGAGTGAATCACATACCCTCTTCTAGAGGTTCAAGCCTTATCCTCCTCTTCTGCCCTGATACATTACAATAAGCCCTTTCTTAGGTGCAGAGAGAAAGCCCCGCTCTCACATTCAGAGGCTCGTGTTTGGATCCAGCCAAAGAATGAGATTGACCTCAAGCTCTGATGATCCAGGTGGGCTCCAGCCAGCCCCATCCCAGTTTGCACACTGTCTGCAGCACCAGTCCTGCCACTGCTATAGCAGCGAGATCTTTGGCTGCCTCTCAGCACAGCTTTGCCAATGAGCAAGTGGGGTCATCTGTGGGGTTTTGTTTCCTAGCTGCAAAGTCAAACCAGGGGGACTACTTAGTGCTCTGAAAGCTCTATGGTCAACCTGGCTTGCACATCAAAATCACCTGCGCATCTTTGGGGGAAAAAAAAAAAAAAAAATCCCAGTGCCCAGGTGCACTCCAGGCCAATTAGTGTTTGCAGCTCAGGCCTCAGTGTGTAAAGCGGCCTGGGTGATTCTGACGCGCAGCCAAGGTTGAGAGCCACTTAGGTTTAGAGGCCCTAAAGTAGCCTCTAAAGTAGTATCCAGGGGTCTCCTGCAACTGCCCTTGCCCCTCCTCATCTCTGCTTAAAATGGCATTCCAATAGTTAGAATATGATTCCGCTGCTGCCACCCCTCTGCTCACAATCCCACTGGCTCCCCCAAGGATCTGCAACATCTGCCTCTCTGTCTCTCCTCTCCCAGTTTCAGCTTCACCAACTCCTTCCTATTCCTCAAACATGTCATATGTGGCCCCTGCAAGAGGGCCTTTTGTGTCAGGATTTTTCCTTGCCTGAAATGCTCATGCCTGCAACACCTGCTTGGGTCCCTCCCTCACCTCCATTAAGGGTTGAACACCCGAACTTCTCAGGGATGCCTATTTGAACATCCCAGTGCTGTCACCTGCCCCTTCCCTGGGCACTGCACTTCCCAATACCCCTTATCTTCCTCTCCTGTCTCTCTTTGCCGTAGTACTTAGCATCTTCTAACATGCTGTACATTTTACTTCCATGCTTTGCTGCTGCCATTGCTGACTGTTTTGTCTCCCTCTGCTAGGAAGTCAGCTCTACGGGGACAGGGATCTTTTTCGTTCTGTTCACTGATGACCCCAAGTGCTAACACAGTGTGTAGCTCATAACAGGCCCTTAGTGAATACTTGTTAAATGGAGATCACCCTTGTTGGGGGTGCTAGGGATAGGTGCTGAATGGAGGAAGGGAAGCTCAGTGACACGAAAGGAGATAAATTTTCTCAAAAATGACAGATTTTGAGGAAACACTTATTAAATTATAATTATGAGGAGTTGCCAGGCAATGTCTAGGTAAAAAAAAAAAGGCACACTCTAGAGACAGGAAGCAGATGAGCGCTCAGCTAGGGCAGGGTTGTGGGAGTGGGGGATTGGTTTAAGGATGGGGAGTGACTGCTCATGGATACAAGGGCTCCTTTTGGGGTAGACGAAGGTATCCTAAAAGGAGATTGTGGTGACGGCAGTACATAAATGGCTGTCAATACACCAAAATCCAGTGAACTATGTATTTTCAATGGATAAACTTTGTTATATAAATTATGTCTCAATAAAACTGTTAAAAATACACACCTAACTGAAGCATCATACAGGGTGTTAAAGACAGAGCTGAAAAAGAAGTAGGCTATTATTATTTCTGGTCAGGCATATGGATTTTCTCTGGCCTGAGTTTTGAATTAGGCGTGAGAGAGAAGCTTCCATATCTCTCATTTGCTACCAGAGAAATCTATTTATTGGTAGAGAAATGTAACTGAAACTTCTTGATCAAGGCCTACCTCAAGAGCAATTTATTTGGATTAAATGGTTTTCCTTAATAATTTCCACATCTATCAAAATTCTGCCGTCTTTTCTAGGCCTCCAGGGCAGTTTTGGAAAACAAACAGCTACTTTGTATGAAACTGAACTTTGACACTTTTGAACTTATAATGAACTTTAACACTTTTGAACATCAGTGCCTACTGATGGGCAATTGCCCCGCACAAACAGAGCTCAAAGTGTCTGTGGCAGTGAACTGAGATGTTGCTTAGCTAGCAGCCCTGTGAATCTTCCTCCTGAGAACTCACTGATGTTATGGTTATCTAATAATATATATGGAACAATAACAGCACATTGCAGTGAAAACGATGCATGGTTACAACTCAATGAAGACCATTCTCCCTCTTCTGGGAGCTTGTTAAGCTGTGAAGGGGGAAACTTTTTTTCTGCTCTTCTGCCTGTTTCTCTGCTCAAAATCTTGACACACACCCACCAGTGCACAAAGGGTCTGTTTGAACAAAGGTCAGGAGTCTATCCAGAGTCCTGGCTTCAACCTTCTCTTTCAGGAATCCCTAAGATGTGAGCAACGTGGTGATATGAGAAGACTCTTGGGGACTGCTGCTGTGCGTCTGGAGAACTCCTGAGGAGGACACAGTCACTATGCCATCAATAATCAGAATGTTTGAAGGAATGGATAAGTTTTCTGCTCATTGATGAAACAGAGGGCCAGAGGACTGAGAAACTTGTCCCTTGTCACCCAGCTGACAAGGGGAAGAGTTAGACTGCCAACCCACAACAAGTGCTTTTAACTGCTGAGCCATTCTGCTTCCCACCTGCAAGGTGCACATCACTCATCTGGGTGCCATGATGGGCGCAGAGATGACTAAGCCCCACCCCTTTCCTTCTGGCAGATATTGACTGGTAGAGGAGACAGGATGTGCACAAACAATTCTAATTAGGGGAGGCTGTATTTGTACTCTGTCAGAATTGCAGAGGGCCATGAGTGTGTGTAGAAGAGAAAGAATAACAAAAAACCCAACTTTACAAAACATGGACACTCCACAGGTTACCATGCCTCCCTGCACAGGGACCATGCCAATTTTTCTCTGTCAAGATCCAGCTATAAACTGAGGGCCTGGTCAGGTGTGGTGGCTCATACTTATAATCCCAGCACTTTGGGAGGCCGAGGCGGGCAGATCACTTGAGGTCAGGAGTTTGAGACCAGCCTGGCCAATATGGTGAAACCCCATCTCCACTAAAAATACAAAAATTAGCCAGGTGTGGTGGCACATGCCTGTAATCCCAGCGACTTGGGAGGCTGAGGCAGGAGAATCACTTGAACCTGGGAGGCAGAGGTTGCAGTGAGCTGAGATAGTGGCACTGCACTCCAGGCTGAGCAACAGAGCGAGACTGTCACAAAACAAAACAAAATAAAACAAAACAGAGGGTCTTTCATAATGTGGGTTATGTAAAGTATAGTTTATTGGGTTGGTATCATTCTGATCATGCAATCTGGATGCTTGGACAGAATAGCTACATCAGCTTGTTTTAATTTCATAGCATGTCCCTTACAGAGATGTTGTGGGAATTAAAAGAGTTCATGCAAGAAAAGGGCTTAGGATAGTACCTTGCACATAGTAGGTGCTCAGTAAATGTGAGTTGTTATTGTTATGCATAGTTAATCCAAGATTCTGGAGAATTGAGTATCAGGTACTGGAGACCTAATTCCATAGGGTCCTGGTCATTTTGTTACACACCAAGAGAAGAGCTGGCATGTGAAGTGTGTTCCTTTCATGGGGGTGTCAAGAAAGAAGGCAGTGGAACACTCACTGAGTGCCACTGCTGCCTACTGAGAACTTGATTTACTTCATGCACTGGTTGTAGGGTTGCAGTTTTGGAAAAGGGCACGGTATTGATATTTGTTGGTGTGAAATGATTTCTTACACAATAGCTGGTAACATTAGGAAAGGGTGGGATTTTTATTCTCTAGCATGATACTGTGTAGAAGAGATTTAATGAGAGGATAACTCAGTCCTCTGGCGGCAGCAGCATTTGTATAACTGACTCTTTTCAGCAATTCTGCAACAATTAATAGGAACCATTTGACGTCTCTGTTGGGACTTCAACTAATGCTTTCATGGTGAGAGAATATTTAAAAGAATATTTTCACAACTTTACTTTCCCTCAAAAATATAGTTTTGATCCCAAAATGATAGTTTTTATAGGTGTCATTTGGGATGCGTCAGTTGTACCATCTCTAGAGTCAAGAAAAATTTATCATAAACAAGGCCCACTTAATGACTAATTTTTGTATATGAAAAGGAAAGACAATGGATCTTGGTCATCAATTTGTATTGTTGATTTTACTTACTATAAACATACATGAACCATTTCATTTTTCAGAAAAAAATTCATGTAATCTGAAAACAAAGATTACCAGAGAAAGAGGAATTAACTTGTTTCTAAAATGCCAAAGAAATATTGTGGATCCCACACGAAATGCTTGAATGTGTTTCTGGAGTCACTTCTCAGCTCCATGGCAAAGGCCAGCTAGACAAAACGTGGATCTTGGCTTTAGAGTAGAATTCTACAACAAATGTAAAGAGTTTCTATTTGTTGTGTTCCATGAAATTGAGTACAGAAAAAAGAAAATAACAATACTTCTTTATGATGAGTAAATATCTTAATCACATACATCTTACAAACGTGTGCACAGTCTCCTAAAAAGTAAGGATAATAATGATGACAACAATAAAGGCAATAATAGCAATAGCAGCTAACATTTGTTGAGTGCTTGCTATGTTCTAAAGGGTTCTGGTAAGTTCTACGGAAACTGCCAGGGATTCTGCTGCCTCCTTTATTACTCTCATTACTCGTATTACCAACATATGATGTAGGTGGTACCATCCACATTTTACAGTTGGGGAACTAAAGTTAAGAGATGTGACGCCCTTGTCCAAAACTGCAAAAATTTTAAAGTGGGAGAGACAGGAAGCAAATCGTTTATGCTCTAAATCACTACACTTGACTGCATCTTGCAAGAATAATAATGATTACATGCATTTATATTGCCTTTTTACACAGTATTTTTTCATTTGATGCTTACAACCTCATTTTATTATCTCTTTTACAGATGAGGAGGCTGAGGCTCAGATGTTAAATGTCTAAAGATAAACACTGGTATATGGGGAAGTCAGGACGCAAAACGATGCCTCCTGACCCCAAATCCCAGCTTCTTTGTGAAGAATTAGAGCTTCAATCTTTTCTGAATGAAAGGCCCTAAGAATTTTCTACAATTTTTCTACGAGCAAAAATCACATCTACGGGATATATGTACTTCAAAAATAAAGTTTATAGCTTAGAATATCAGGCAACTAAAATTTTAATATATAAAGCACAGGATTTGGCCAGGCTGAAACCAATTATTTGAAAAGTTTACTCTTGATGAGTCTGGAACTTTCTCACATGGCCAACTATGTATCAGTTAGACACGTTATTTAAGTGGCAGGAAAACATTTCTTGTTGGATATGAGACATTTCTGAGTTCAGTAAAGGTTATGTGGTTTCTCAGAAAATTAGAACTTCTATTAATAATCAGTGCTCCATTTGATTGAGGAGATTATTCCTATTACTTTGAGGTCAAATTCATAAGAATGAACCCTAACAGTATACGAATTGGGTAGGAGTGTGTACAAATGAACTGCCCTTAAACCCCAACCCCATGCATTGAGCTATCAGGCTCAATCCTGTATTGATGCTGCTGGAGACATTTCTAAAGGGATTACAAATGGATACTCCTCTAATAAAGAAAATATCCTTTTCTCGAAAAGCCAAGAGATATCTGGAAATTTAGGACATCCGTAGTTGTTTAAAGGAAAGGTTTCGAATAGTACAATGAATAAAGCTGGCTAGCTGCCATTTATAAAACTACTGAGTTTTTGACCCAAAAGCTGGGTGCTAGTTTGTTACCTGTTGTCCCTCAGCTCCAGATCCACCCTTCTTTGCTCTGTTCTGTGATGCTGGGGCTGGGATGTGGCTATTTCCCAGAGTCCCTTGCCAGAGGGTTTTCTACTCACTGGTAGAGGACTGGAAGGTGAGGAGAAGGAACTTCCTTCCCTTCCTTTTTCATGCCCCAGGAGCATCCTCCAGTAGTCGCTGTTGACTGGAGTATGGGTCTCTTTCTACATTTCCCTCAGAGGTTCTAGCAGCAGCTGGTTGGCTTCCTTTCTTAGTGGTTCAAGCACCAGCTCCACAGGACTGCTCCCCTAAGTTCTTAGATCCTACTAATTTCATCTCCTCTTTTTGTTTCCCAACTCATGGTGACAGCTACCTCTTGCAGCTGGGTTACCTCAGTGTTCCTTTTTGCTCTTTTAGTGCTCCAATTCCTATATAACAACCAATTCCCTGAACTAAATCCTTCTGTTTGAATTACCTAGTGTGATTTTGTTTCCTCTCTGGATCCTGACTGTTACATGTCAGTGATACACTTGCAAAAGTGCAGTAGCAGAAACACCACCATTGACGTAATTCAAATCTGTTTCTGCTAAGCGTGAGACATTATTTCCAGCAAAGAGCTGCGTGAGAAATGATAAGGTCCAATCCAAAGGATAGTAGGGTAGAAGGCTTCAAAGGATCAAACTTTTAAAAATTATTATTTTTTTTTGCATAAGAATGATTCCTGATCACCTTGGAAATGTTTGAAAACAGAAAGTATAAAGGAGAAAAGAATTAAAACCCACCCTAGAGTTAACCACTGATACTTTGGCATAATCTTTCTGATCTTTTCACCCTTATACTTTCAATGATTTAAGATAATAATTATTTTAAACCCATCCTTGTTCTCTAGTATTTTCACATGGCATTATGAAGAATTAAACTCTTAGAGCGATATAACCTTGCTACATCGCAAGACACTTGTTCCTTCTACTTTGGGACTGGATCACTCTGGCAAGGGCTGCTTACCTCTGACCCAGAAATTAAACAATCAGTGGCTAAGGCCACAGGCTCCCATCTCTGGTATATCTGTTATGCCTTCTCAGTTGGGTTCATAAAGTAAACAGGAAATCTGTACACATTCGGGAGGAATACTTAGTACATTATGAGCTGGCTCCAGGAGTGAGTCTACGAAAAATTTTGAAAGAATATAGAACTCAACAGCCTGCCCTATAAGGAGTGGCATGTTTGGACAGAGAGGTGCGACAAATGTCTGTGCTAATTACCCTGGTCTGCAACACATATTTCATATTTTGCTACTTCACTCATTCATTTATTCACAACTGCTATTAGGCCAGGGAAAAAGTAATTGCTGTTTTTGCTGGTATTTTCACATGGCAGCATGAAGAATTAAACTCTTAGAGTGATATAATCTTCGCCATTACTTTTGATGGCAGAAACTGCAGTTACTTTTGCAACAGCCTAGTACCAGGGTATCTACCAAAGGTGATGGCAAAGCACTGTGTTAGTTGCTGGGCACACAAATAAGATGTGACTGTTGGTTTTTTAATACAAAATTCATAGCTAGAAGAAACAAAATCCAGAAAGAAGAGATTAAAAGATCAAGTACATATATCCTCATATCACTTTTCCTAATTAACAAAACATCCTAGTATTAGATGCATTTGTTCTTGGCTAACTCACAGGTATACCTGTCACCAACTCCCTGGACCGCTTGAGAAGTCTCCAACTTTGAGATCTTCTCATAGCTCGGAGGTAGTATTGACTGCCTGTTGGTGCAATGTTTCAGTCTCCGTCTGCCTTAAGATTATTTATCAGGTAGAAAATAGATATAACCATACATTATGCTCCAAGTAACATAGCACTGAAATGTACGAAGTGCCAGGCATGGTAACTCAGGCCTGTAATCCCAGCACTTTGGGAGGCAGAGGCAGGAGGACTGCTTGAGGCCAAAAGTTCAAGAGTAGCCTGGGCAACACAGTGAGACCTCATCTCTACAACATTTTTAAAATCAAATTAGCTGGGCACAGTGGTGTACGCCTATAGTCTCAGCTACAGGAGAGACTAAGGTGAGAGGATCCCTTGAGCCTAGGCATTTGAGGCTGCAGTGAGCTATGGGTGCATCACTGTACTCCAGCCTGGGCAACAGAGTGAGATCCTGTCTCTTAAAAAGAAAAAGAGAAATATACGCAGTCAAACACTGTAGAAAATTCAAGGAAAAATACATGGAAACACAATAATGGTGGTTTAACATACCTTATATTCCTTGAAAGATTAAATAGATATAAAATAAGAAAGAATATCAGAATAACATTACTAATGTTAATCTAATCAGACACCAAATTTCACATCTGAAAAACAGAATACTGCAAAAAAAAGAATAATTATAGCATGTGACCAAAGGTGATAAAGAAACTTTCCAAGAGTAGAAATAGGTAGAAATGTGACAAAACAATGTCCCCAAAATGTACTTAACTTAGAAACTAAATAGAAAAAAAAAAAAGAAAATCAGACACATACAAAAAGAAAAACTGCAATTACCTGGAAGCCAAGAAAATTATCTCCTAACCAACTTTTTGTCAAAGAGTAAACAGAAGCCTTATTGCTAGATATGTAAAGAGTAATTATGATCTAAATACCAAATGTGCAAACCTATGTGAGACCCTCCATGCCGTACTTAATAAAGGAAAGGTCTTAAATTAAATGTCATAGTTTTATACATTTTTATGACTTAAAAATAAATGAGTTAAGCATTTGCAGAAAAAGGACCACAGATAAAAGAAAGCTGAAAGAGAAATTAATAAAAGTCAGAAAGCTTATAGGACTAGAAAACATTTAAACAGGCCTCATGTGTAAAGATATCCCAAAGCTGATTCTTTCGAAAGACCAAGAACAAAACAACAAATAGATGAACTAGCAGTTAACCTAGAGGAGAAAAAAGGGGAGAAATAACAAATTCACAAAATTAGGAAAAAGAAAGGGAATTAGTTACGTATACTGAGGATTCGAATAACTTTAAGAGATGACTTTCAGTAACTGTGCAAATAAATTTAAAATCTTGATGAATTGTTTGATTTTCTTAAAAAACATAAAGTAGGAGAAAAGGCAAATTTGCATAGACTGAAAATCATGGCAAAAAAATTAAACACTGTCAATGAACCCCTCCTTTCCCTTCCCTGAAAATGCCAAATCCAGATGGTTTTGTGTGTAATTATTTCATAGATAAAAAATTATTTAAACTGTTTGAAAGCACAGGGAAAAAATAAACTTCCCCAATTACTTTTGTAAATCAGCATAATCCTGATACCAAAAATTTGGAAAAGACAGCATAAAAAAGAAATTTGCCCAGATGACTTATTTTAATTGAGACAAAAAATCTTAAATAAAATACCAGCAAATGATTCTTGGAAAAATTAGAAGAACAATACACCAGAAAAAATGGAATATTTCCAGGAAAGCAAGGATGAGTCAGTATTAGGAATGCTGAAGCTGCTAATCAGAGTAATAAGTCCACTGGATAAAAAAGTATTTGATCTCCTTGAAAGACGCTAAAATGGTATGTGATAATATTCTCTGCTTATTCTTGATGACTTAAAAAACCACAGGGAGGTAAGACTATATGAATGCTATCCTGAAAGAATATTAAATATATGAAACATTTTGAACAAAAAGTAACAGGGAGAATTGAGCCCATCAGATACGAAAGCATAGTATAATGCCTTAGTAATTAAAATAGTGCAGTATTGGTGCATGAAAAGTTAGCAGATCAATGGAGCAGGACAGAAGTTCAGAAAAAGACCTCAATATCTATGGAAATTTACAATATGATAAAAGCTGGCTTACTTAACTCCTAAAGATGAGATTAAACAGTAATCATCTAGAAAAAAATCAAAGTTGAATCTGTAACTCATAACTTATGCCTGGTTAAATACCAAGTATATGAAAAAATTTAAATGTAACAAATAAAAGCCCTAGAAGAAACCACAAGAAAATCTTTTCACAGCTTTAAAATGGAGAAGACTTTCTAACTATGGCACAAATCTAGAAACCACCCACAATCTCACTTCTTAAACACCTGTAACAACCATATCTTGAATGCCTATAAAAGGAGATATGTAAAACACAAATGTCCATCAACAGGAACTAGTTAAATAAACCATCTGGGAATAAATCACCAACTGGAATGCTGTATAAATGTAAAAAAAGAATAAGAGAACGTTTATGGAATAATATGAAATAATCTTTAAGAAATATGGTTAAGCGAGAAAAGCAAAGTGCATAGCAGTGTACATGGTATGTGACATCCATGTACACAAAGAGAAAGAAGAACATGAAAGGGTATCCAAAGAGTATCTGTGGATAGACACAAAGAAACTAACAACACTGCCTATGAGGAGGGGACCTGGATGGTTAAGGGATGAGGTTTATTGCAGACCTTTCAATACATTTTAGATTCTAAACCATGTATAGAATTTGGTATCTATTCAAAAAGAATAAATGAATACAATACAATACAATACAGTGAATACAAATAAAGGTTGAAAAAAAAAAACAAAGGTAGAAAAATTTGAGGGAACACTCAGAGATAATGCACACTTTACAAAATTGCTGTGGAGATGAAATGCAATAACATAATAGAGGCATAAAATATATACGGTATAGACTGTTGTATGTCTATAAAAAGGTAACCATTTAGTCTTCTTTTCTACAAAGTGCAACTCTAGAGCAAAGGTTGCAAACTCTACTGCTTCCAGGGGCTAGACATTCATTCGTTCAACAGATAGGGATCAAGTACCAGCCATGCCCCAGACAATGGAGATACAGCATTGAACAAACACAGGAAAAAAAATCTCTGCCCTCACTGAGCTTTTGATCTAGGGGGAGATGACACAGGCAATTAAACAAATAAATGTCACATAGAATGCTAAGCAGCAAAGTGCGTTGGGAGTACAGTATTTAAATAGTGAGGTCAGGACAGACAACGATAGCAGTGAGAGCTGCTGGCCTAGTTGTCTCTTTCATACAGGAGGCAGCAGATACTCTGCTCCAGGAGGGAATTGTCACATAGGGCTGTGGAAAGAGTTTTGCCGGATCTTCAGATTTTCCAAGGAGATAAAAAATTCAAATTTGTACTGGAAATCTCCTGATCTTTCAATCCTGACTCAATTTTTAAAGAAAACCACTACATTGGCCAAATAAAACACATCTTGCTAGCCAAGGCTGGCCAGGTAGATGGCCAGTTCATATCTCTAAAGAAACGAGATTGGGTTTTAAAACAAACACACCAGAACTTGTAAGTCCTGTCATCTTATGAAGCTATGCATGTTTTCCATTTCTTCAAACATTTCTGGAACTCCTCACCGAGAGAGAACCAATTGTCCCACAGAACCTTTTTTATTTGCTTACCACACAAGGAAAGCTGTTATCATTTTGAACTGAAATCTTGTTTGGACCCTGAGTTTATTCACTAGATTTGATTATTCATAACATTTGGGGTTTTCTAAAAATCAGATTTACTGGCCGGATGCAGTGGCTCATGCCTGTAATCCCAGCACTTTGGGAGGCCGAGAGAGGCGGATCACGAGGTCAGGAGATCGAGCCCATCCTGGCTAACACAGTGAAACCCCGTGTCTACTAAAAATAACAAAAATAAAAAAATAAAAATTAGCTGGGCATGGTGGTGGACGCCTGTAGTCACAGCTACTTGGGAGGCTGAGGCAGAAGAATGGTGTGAACCTGGGAGGTGAAGCTTGCAGTGAGCCCAGATTGCAGCACTGCACTCCAGCCTGGGTGACAGAGCGTGACTCCGTCTTAAAAAAAAAAAAAAAAAAAAAAAAATCACATTTACCTTCCAAAGGTGCAGGGTGTGTTCAATAATACATATACTATTGGCCTTAAAGGTAGTCCCAAAAGAGTGGCTGCAAATATTTAGAGTAAGAACAGTGTCACTAAAATAAATATGCATCTTCCAAGGTAATCATTGAAGAGGATTGCACTTAAATGTGTAGCAGTCAACACAAGTCTCCCAGCCTTACAGGCACTTAATAAACCACTTAATACTTTGGATTCTGTTGATTGCTATCAGGGTTTTTCTTCTTCTGCTTCTGCTTCTTAAGTGCTCAGTTCTTTGGACCCGATTGAATGCTATAAGGCAGTTCATTCTAGGGATCCTTGGAATGCATATCCACCCAAACAAAGGCCTTGTGCCAAACACAACCAGCACATACACCATTTTTATTTTCCTATGACCAATGACTTAGTTTCTGTGGTCAGTTAATGACATTAGTCACGTAGAATCACATTGAGGGAGAATGCAAAGCTTTCTATGAGCCCCTGACAGCTTCAGTTTTCCTCTCCAATAACATGTATGAATCAGAAGCCACTAGTTTGCATTTCAGAAATATTTGTGGTAGTTAGGAAACACACTGCACTTATTGTATTCCCACAGAAATACAGTGTCCTTGGGAAGAAAGGAAAAATGGCACCAAGATGTCCACCAAGATACAGGTTTTATCAATTCCACTGTTGTCCGATGCTTATGCCTCCTTTGCTCTTGATTACTGGAAAGTCTGTACAACATTCATCCCATCGGTCTAGTGTTTTTGCTAAAGCACAGATCTTAGATCATATATGCCATAACTGTTTGTCTATCCATGTATCTACTCTTCCCTCCCTCCATGCATCCTTTTGTGAAATATTCTTTGAGTGCCTCTTATTGATCGACACTTGTGCTAAGTGCTAGGCACACAGTGTAAAACAAAAATAACATTTATAGCACATATATAATACAATATATACATATACAATACAACACATATATAATAATAACATCTGCCTTTAGGGAGCTTGCTGTCCTTTGGAGAGAATAGATATTAATGAAGTTAATTATGCAAGCCAATGTAAAATTACAGCTACGTGTCATTTTCCTTTATGGCCAAAATGTGGGCTGTGACTTAGGTAAGGCTTTCTAGACAAGGTGATGAGTGGGATGAGACTCCCAGAAGTGCCAAGTAGAATGAAGTCAAAGGATGAGTAGGAGTTGCCCAGGTGGAAGGAGGGGGAAGGGCAATCCCATGTGTGGGCTCCATGGAGAAGGGAGGGAGCCGTACTCATTACAGGGTGATAGATGGCTGGTGTAGGTGGGGTGGTGAGGACAGGGAGCAGGAGAGAGATGAGGCCGGAGAGACAGACAGGAGCCTGACTGAGCAGGGCCTTTTAGGCCATAGACAAGATTTTATATTTAGGCTAAGTCAGAAAAGGTTGAAGGGTCTTAAGTGAAGGAAGTAGCAAAGATTAGATTTACATTTCAAAAACCACTGTATCCACTGTGTTGAAGGGGTGAGGGGA
Source organism: Chlorocebus sabaeus (assembly GCF_047675955.1). Lineage (NCBI taxonomy): Eukaryota > Metazoa > Chordata > Mammalia > Primates > Cercopithecidae > Chlorocebus > Chlorocebus sabaeus. The sequence goes on from NC_132918.1 coordinate 69,636,865, forward strand.
GGCCTTCACTGTTATATAGATAAATGGTAACTGAAGGTGTCAACATGGATGCTATTGCTTTAGAACTGCAGTTACAGCAAGAAGAGGAGCACCCACTATTTGAAGAACTCTAATATTGAAAAGTCAGGAAGAAACAGTGAGCTAGTGAGAGATTCTGAGGATCAAGTGAGCTGGCAAGAGTCTGTGAGGTACAAAGACATCCCAGAGAGTTTTGTGTCGTGGAACTAAAGGAAGAGTCAAGAAGGACAGAGTAATCAGTGGTACTGAACACTGCCGAGAGGTCAAGGGAGATGAGGTCTAGAAAATGGTCACTGGATTTAGCAATATGAGGGTCATCAACGGCCTTAATGAGTATTACTTGGTTGGTGGAAGAAGGCCTGAAGCCAGACAGATGGAGTTGAAGAGTAAATGGGAGATAAAGATGCAGAAATGGTGCACATTTATTCTCCTCTTCCCAGCCAAAGACTGGCAAGCCAAACCTTGAGAAGTTTGGCTGGGAAGAGGAGAACAAATAATTGTGAGTTTGTTGCAGGGAATAAGTGGTGATAGGCTTTAAAAAAATTTAATGGAAGATGTAGACATGTTTAAAAGGATGATATATATATAATAATAATAATGATAGTAATATTTTTTTTGAGAGAGGGAAGAAGATAACTCCTACTGAAAGATCCTGGGAGGGAGTCCCATCTGGAAGGAGATAGATATTTGCCTCAAGTATGTACAAGAAGGGTGGACACCTCTATTGTACTTGGGAGACAGTGAGGATGGACACAGATGTAGGTGGGCTCATGTGCCTGGTGTCAGGACAATTAGAGAGTTACAGAGAGATAGGTTTCATTTTCTCTGAAGGAGAAGGTGAGATTATTTGATGAGAGCAAGGGAGGACGAAGGGATGTTACAAGTTTCTGGAAGATGAAGTCTGAAACAGCATTACAGAAGGTGGAAGAGTATGTTGAACAGAGATATTTAGTAGGATTCAGGGAAATGTTGATGGCCCATTTGAAGGTGGTCATCTTAATTCACAGCAGCAGCAATTGGCTCTGTTCTGTGACCTTTTTTGTTGTTGCAAGACTGGCAAAAGCCCTTGGCCAAAAGATAGGAGCCCTGGTTTCTCGGTTGTGATAGCTGTAACTTGTCATGTGACCTTAAGCACATCCGTCTCTGGTTCTTGGTTTCTTCAATTTTCCAAATGGTGAGATCAGTTGAGATGATACCTGAAGTCTTGTTCCAGCTCTAAACAGTCACGATGTCCTCAATATTCATGGAGAGGCCCTTTAAGCTTACCAAGGTTTTTCTATTGATGCCTTTAGTTGCTATTTTAAAATGTAATAAATTTTTGATATATTTTTTGGTATATCAAAAGGTATTTTTTGATACCTTTTCATTAAATAATTCTACTCTGGGAACCAAAAAGTCCAGATGTTTATTATATTATCCAAGTAGCAAAACAAAACAAAAGCAAAACTGAGAAGAAACAAAATGTCTTAATTTTAGGTTACAGAATATGAAATAGATCTTTCTAAGATCTATAGGAAAATACATGCTTCATAGTATAAAAAGAAATTTAGATAATTTATATGGCTATTCTCTATAGGCCTATCATATCTGATGTCTTCATTTAAGTTAAGGGTCGGCAAATTTTATCTGAACAGAGCTGGATAATAAATATTTTAGGATTTTTGGGCCAAATAGTATTTTTTGCAATTACTCAACCATGCCATGTAGTGTGAAAGCAGCCACAGACAATGTTAAGTGAATGAGCATAGGCCAATAAAACTTTATTTACAAAAATAGGCAGTGGGCACTTTCTATAGTTTATTCCACAATGAATTATATGACGCATTCAACACACAAACAAAACAAGTGAATGCACACTGTTAGACACAAGTAGGACAGCCTCCTGCAGTCACTTTGAGGCCTTGAGCATTCTAGCAGAGGCTAATATTCCACAGCCTTTCATTCAGCTTCAGCTTGGAGAACTCTGCAATTAGAAGCTCAGTTATGTGGCTTGGCACCTCACACTTGGAACAACACTTCCAAAATAGTGAGTGCATGAACAAGAAATGGACTGCATGGAGAATCAGGGTCTGTAGTTTTTTGAAATCAAATTGGTGACATAAATCAAAACACTCTCTTTGTATGAATTTATTCACCGCAGGGCTGGAGATGTGTGGCTTTGTTGAACAGAGAAGAGAGGGAGGAGAATAAGGTGAAAGGAAGCATGCCAGCAGGCAGGATTAGGCAGAGCCTGGGGCCTCGGACACATTTTGGGGAAGACGGAAAAGTTAAAAAGGGCACCCAGCAATGCAAGCGACGCCTAAGAACCAACAGGGTGGGAGGCCCTGTCTGTCTGAGGCACAGAGACAGGAAGAGGCCGAAGGGTCTGCTGCTTGATTCACTCCCCTGCGCAGGCCTGATTTCAAAACCAAAATAAACTTAGGAGAGCCAGAGGGGAGGAAGGAAAGAAACAAACAAACAAGTGGAGCTTCAGCTTATGTTTTCTCCCAACCCACAGTCCAGTCCTGCGCCAAGCTGCCTGCAACTCCAATTCTCATGTGGCATCGAACCTTCCCCTGAAGGACGGCTGCTCTGTACTTAGTACCGTACGGGTAATCATCTCACCTACGATAGCTTTGCTCCCCTGCTAGACTAAGAGCGTGTGGGTGGGGCCATCTCTTCTGCTTTTGTGTTGAGTACAGATGTACACATTACTGAATACGCTGCAGTGCAGACTCAGTGTGGATCTGTGTGGGCACATCATTACTGTGAATACCAACAGCCTTGACTCTAGCACGAGTCCTGTGATCAGTAACTTACAGCTCTACCTAGGCAGCAGGTATGATTATTTCCTTTTTCAACAGGAAGTCATTGATACATACAGAGGCCAGAGAACTGGAATGAGGTTACTAGCAAGTAGCAAAACCAGAATTCAAACCAGGTCACTCTGACTGGAGGCCCCAGCTCTCAACCTCTCAGAAGTACACTGCCTTTTCTAGAGTGTAGACTTGGAAGGAACTCCAGAGATCGCTTGATTCAGTCTTTATTTTTAGATGTGGAAATGGAAAATTAAATGGCTTGCCCAAGGTCACAGAGCTACGGGCTGAGAAGCTAACTTGGCCTCCTGATGCTTCCTTCGTGCCCCCACTGCAGTCCCATGCCTGCTCCATAAGCATCCAGTAACTTTTCCATAAAGATTTATCAAAAATTCGAGGACGGAGGATCAGTCTCGACAGAATTTATTTTCAGGTGCTGCAAGGCAAGACTCTGCATGGGCTTGGGACTGTTTCTACACGAAGACGAGCTGGCCAAGTTGAATGATTCAGGAGTTGCTTTAAATCACCAGATACACGAAGCAAGTAGGTGGCGGCATTTTTCTAAACAGGGACAAGTTACACGTTTCAACTACGGCATGGAAAAGAGCGTCCTTCCCTAAGCTTACAGCAAAAAAGTTAATGCAAAAGTGAAACCATGGACACTATTAGTGCTCAGACACAAAGCTGACAGAAGCAGAAATGAACATGTTCTTAACAGTGTATGTGTATGCTGCTTTGACGAGAGAGGAACACACCATCTTAAGACTCCTGGGAGCATTTGTTTTGAAGGGTCAGAAAGAATCCAGCTTTGAAAAGGAGAATTAACAGCCACTTTGGTCCAAGTTTTTCACAACAAAGCACTACAGAGTGGGAATTAGCTCTGCTTCTTACCTTTATTTATTTATTTTTTTAAGGAAAAAAGCTTAACTCCTAAAAGTTATTTCCCATTTCAGAGACTAGAAGTTTGTTTGTTTTTAATATATTGGAAAGCCCTCAACATTTAAAGGAAGTTCTATTTATTTAAAAACGCTCAGCATTTAAAGGAAGTTCTATTTATTTAAAGATAGGTACAAAGAAATTCAGTTATCGATGTAAGTGATTCAGTTTATTTCCATTAACAAGTCGTTGTTTTCATCTATACAAATAGATTAATTAAATGTGTGTGTGTGTAAGTTTTAAAAACCAGCTTTATTGAGATATGATTCCCATATCATACAATTTACCCACAGAAAGTACGCAGTTTAATGGTTCATGGTACATTCACAGAGTTGTGTGGTCATCACCATGGTCAATTTCAGAACAAACTCATCATCTTAAAAAGAAACCCGTACCTTTCAGCTGTCACTCCCCTATTGCCCCAACCCTAAGCAACCACTAGTCTACTTTCTGTCTCTATAGATTTGCCTATTTCATGTAAATAGAATTATATAATATTGTGGTCTTTTGTGTCTGGCAAGCTCTTATCTATAGAATAATTTTGTCCAAATAGGAAAATATAGTTGTCAGGAGAGAAAATGAAGAAATGCTTTTTTTCTGGGCACTCGGTGAGTCACGCTTTAGCTCTAGCTGGACCAGTTTGTGTCTTATTAGCCAGGCAGCCCTTGCCACATCCAGCACTCTGGACTCATGAGCTGTGTGGCAGCGGCAAGACTGTAGACATGACTCTCACCAGGAGGCAAGCAGGCTGGGGTTGCAGGGTGGATTTTGGACTGCAAGAATAAGAGGTCAGGTGGTCTTCAGGAAATAGTACAATTTCCATGCTGGAAAGCAATGTTGGCCCGTAAAGCTCCTGTTTATGAGATATTAGTCATTTTATTCATTTATTCTTTCTTTGGCTTTCTCTTTATCATCACGTCAATTCCAGCTGCACATCGCTGGAGAAAAAGACACAATCACACTGATGGGCTCTGGGCAGACATGTGGCCATGAACTCAGGTGGACACGAAACGCTCTCAGGCACTCACACTTCTTCCCCAGGTCGCTCACTCTTCCATTCTGCTAGACAACTGTATCAAACTTCTCCTGTCTCCCCAGATCAACGTCCCTCCAATCTTCACTCTCAGCTATGTCCTGTCTTCCTATTTAACTGAGAACACAGAAGCAACTGGAAGATAATTCCCTACATTCTTAGGACCACATCTACTCTCAGACCAGGATCTATACCTACCTATTCTGTTACCATAGATTAGACTTTACTCTACATCAAAATCACCCGGAGGGTTTGTTAAAACAGGTTGCTGGCCCCAACCCCAGAGTTTCTGAATCAGTAGGCCTGGAAGGGCCTGAAAATTAGCATTTGTAATAATTCCCAAGTGTGCTGATGCTGCTGGTCTGGGCCCACACTTTGTCCTATCTAAGCTCAATCTCTCTTCTTGTGCATGCAACCCCAAGCCCTCCTACTTAGGGACATGCTCCAGAAATTCTCTCCTTTACCTCTTGCCCTATTACCTGGCCATTCTTTCATTACTTCCCTCATTACTTGGCCCTTCTCTCCCTTACCTCTTCCCACATTACTTGGCCCTTCTTTACTGGGCCATTCTATCACCTAACAAATATGTTATTTCCTGAATCTTCAAAAATACATCTCTCGGCCGGGCGCAGTGGCTCACGCCTGTAATCTCAACACTTTGGGGGGCCAAGGCAGGCAGATCACGAGGTCAAGACATCAAGACCATCCTGGCCAACATGGTGAACTCCGTCTACTAAAAATACAAAAACTAGCTGGGCGTGGTGGCATGCACCTGTAATCCCAAATACTCAGGAGGCTGAGGCAGGAGAATCACTTGAACCCGGGGGGTGGAGGTTGCGGTGAGTGGAGATCGTGCCACCGCACTCCAGCCTGACAACAGAGTGAGACTCCATCTAAAAAAAAAAATCTCTCTGGACCCCACTATACTCTTCAGCTTCCACTCCATTTCTCTGCTCCCCTGTAAAGCAAAGGAGTTGCCCTTACTCCCTGATTCCAATTTCTTTCCTGCCTTTTTCTCTTAAAGTCTTTCCAATCAGACTTAGATCTCCCTCCGCTCTTCAAAACTGTCCTAGTTAAGCCAATCCATAATGCTCATATTGCCAAATCCTATGGCAATTCTTGGAACTCATTTTATTAGACCTATCAGCGGCACTTGGTACAGCTAGCTGCTCACTACCTCTTCAAACTTCCTCCATTTACCCTCCAGGATGAGACATTTTGCTGATTATTCTCACTGAACAATCCTTTTCAGACTTTTCTGGTCCTTTTCCATCCACCCCTTGAGATGCTACAAGACTTATGCCTTGGATACCTTTTATTCTTCAATTCTCTATCTGTACTTACTCTCTTGGTGATCTCATTCTGTCTCATGGCTTTAAGTATTATTCATAAGGTCACATTTCCCAAAGTGTGCCTCTACCCCAGACCTCTCCTTGAACTCTAGACTTGTATATCTAATTGTCTACTTTAATAAACTCGATATGTCCAAACTAGATAACAGAGCTTCCCCAGGCCTCCCTTAAAAGTCAAACAAACAAACTTGTTCCATCCTGTGTCTTCCTTAATCACTATAAATGATGATTCTAAATAATTCAGAATCAAAACATTCTTTCTACCTCCATCATTACTATCATCTCTCACCTGGATTTTTATAATAACCTGGTCTTTCTGCTTTCATCTTTGTCTCCCAACATTTTATTCTCAACACAGCAGCCAGAGGTGGTCTTTTTAAAACATAAATTATGTCCCACGACTCCACTGGGCAAATTCTATGTCAGTTCATTTGATTCCTGGGTGCCAAACCCTGTAATGGTTTTCCTGTCACACTCGGGGTAAAAACCAAGTTCCGCATTCCCTGTGATTGCATCTTCGGCTGTTGTTCCTCACTCACTCCATTCCAGTCTCGCTAACCTCCTTCTGTTCCTCAAACATATCAAGTGTTGCTCTCACCTCAGGACCTTTGAATGTGAGCTCTCTGCAAAGCTTCTCTCCCAGATATTGTCAGAGATCTTACCAATGCCTTCTTTAAGTCTTTGCCCAAATGTTACCTTTCAATAAGATTTTGCCTAATCACCCATGTAAATTACACCTCTCTTTCTAATCACTTTTCTACTTTCTCTCCAGAGAGCTTTTCACCTTTTAATATACTTCTAATATACTGCCTATTTCCCCCTACCCCCTACTAGATGGTAAATACCGTGAGGATGGGATTCTTTTTTTTTTTTTCTATTTTGTTAATTACTCTATCTCTAGTAACTACAATGGTGCTGGGCACACAGCAGATACTCAATACATTTATGTGTAGAATTTGATGCTTGTAAATATTCTTTCATCCAGTTTAGGTGGCTGGCTAAAACTGAACATGTCTTCTAGAGTATCTGGGCCCAGCATTGAAAGACAATAAATATTAGTATGACATACAGGGGTAAACCATTCCATTTTTGGTTTTAAACATAATAGAAGAGGACATTACTCTTGAGCTTTTTTATGCCTTTCAGTCATTTATGTGCAACATTAAAACATTTTGCTACTTTTGGCATTCTTCCAATCCCAGCTTGCCTGCTGGACTGCTTCCAATTTTCTTTTCTCTCCTTTCCTGTTCTTTTTCACCCAACAGCTGCCATGTACTGAATGTGTATGCCAGACTCTTTATACACATTATCTTATTTAATCCTTACAAAACCACTGTGAATTAGGGAGCATTATCTCTGTTTACCAAGTGAGGAGACAGTTGCACAGAGAGGTAAAGTGGCTTGCTCAAGATCACACAGTTAACAAGAGGTTGAAACAGAATGTGTCAGATCCTAAAGTCCATGCTTTTAAAATTATATTATGATGCCACCAAGATGCATAATATATCTCATATGTCCAATTTCCCAGCATTTAAATTTTGGCTTTTCACCCTCCGTTATTTTTGGAGATTATCCTGGAAATGACTTAATGACACACTAGATAGTAAACTTCATGTGGATTGGGGTTACAGGCCTTTTTTTCTTTCTTTCTTTCTTTTTTTTTTTTTGCTGGCATTCCTTCCATACTAGCACTATGGCCTAGACAGAGTAGGCACTCAATAAACATTTATAGAATAGATACTTGCTGACTTAAATATAGATATAGATAATTATACTAGTACATAGCTTATATTTAGAACATATCTATATCTTTCATTCATAAATTAAAGATGACCTCTGGAAGCTTTAAAGAAGTAACCTGGTTGAAAAGCAAAGGTTTTAAAAGTATTAATGGACAGCTGATACTACACGTAGTAAGTACACAAGTCCTATGTCATCATGCAAAGTGATGTCTTAGTTCTTAAGAGTTTTGGAAGCACTGTACTGGGGAAAGATGAAAAAATGATGTTTTTGCTTCTGCTTGGCATTGACAGAACACATTTATGTCTCACTGACATTAATCTCCATTGGCCAGATTACATGTCAGTTCATTTAATCCCTGGGCACCAAACCCTGCAATGCTTTCCTATCACACTCAGGGTAAAAACCAAGTTCCCCATTCCCCCTGATTGCATCTCTGGCTGTTCTTCCTCACTCACTCCATTCTAGTCTCGCAGACCTCCTTCTTTTCCTCAAATATATCAGTGTTTCTTGTGCCTCAGGACCTTTGAACATGAGCTCTCTGCAAAGTTTCATTCTACATTTGAGGAAACTAGGGTCTTGAGAAGACAAATTTCTAAATGACACACAATAGTTAGGGTCATGGTTGAGTAGAGAACCCAGGCCCCTTTGGTGCTTAAAAAAAAACTGTGTTTATTATACTTTTTAATTTTTTTTTTTTTCTGAAAAGTTGCAGTCAAAGTTTGGACATAGGGAATCAGCTTTACCGTGACACTTGGAAAAGCTTTCTTTATGTCTCAAATTATCTCCTTGTTTTCCCAGCTGACAATGCGTAAGCTAAATGAGATAATATATGAAAAATCACTTAGGACAGTGGTTGATACTGAGAAAACATTCATTAAACAGATCTATCATTATTACCAAAGTCATTTCACATTTAAATTATTCTTGTTCCAGGTAGATTAAAAACTTCAATTAATCAAAAAAAGAACAAACCTGAAAATCAATAAGTTTCAAATATTTGACACTTAGAGAACCCCCTAAAACAGCAATCCTGTTGCAAAAAAATAAAACTAGACTTTGTGCTTTTAGTAGCAATATCCTAGAAGTCCACAAGAGGGCAGTCCTCCTTACAGCAGAGGGCACCAGAACTGTAGGTGGGTGGAAGGGAATTGTGGGTGATGAGGTAAGCTAATAATACCATCAGTGGGAGCCATTATTAAGATACTTTTGAGTGATAAGGCATACTATGAAGAAAATAAGGCTGAATAATTGGATAGAGAATGCCTAGAGGGAAAAGTTAATGGGAACATTAACTGAGCAGAGAACTGACCCTTGGATAAAAAAGAGTTAGCCATCAGTAGACTGGGGAGAAGAGTATTACATTGGAAAAAATAGGAGGGGCCAAATTGGATGTGGTCTTGGTCTACTTGGGGGACAGAAAGAAGGGCAGTGAAACACAGTGAAAGAAAGTGAAGAAAGAGGTGAGGAGGGAACATTAGATCATGCAAGTAATGATGAACTCCCAGGCCTTTCTGACCCTGGAGTTTGTTCACTGAATCACTATGCTACTTTGAACTCTGAAGAAAAAGCCAAAGGGCACTGATCAAGACAGTAAAAGTGGTACTTTTTGGAAATAATGGAAATAATTTAGGAAATGTCTCAGTGCTTCTCAGTAAAGAATTTATCAGAAATCACACGATTTTAGACCTTGAAATTATGAGGAAAAATTAGTAAGGGACATATATTTAAATTTATTCAAAATTTTTTGTTCTAAGTCTAATCAGGTGCAGGATTTCTCTTTACTTATATGGTACTGTATAATAATCAAGGTTTATAATGATGTCCATTAAATTATTTTGCTAAGGCAAAGAATACTTATCTTAGAAATGTCTTCACTAAAAAGTATTACTAACATATTTTAAAGGAAATACATCCTAAGATTTATATAGAAGGATGTTAATCCCGACATTAATGTTAATAAAAATTAAAATGGCATAAATGTCCAATCATAGGTTATTTGAATATATTAATTTGCTTCAAAATTATTAAAATCTCATTTCAAAGAATATGTAAGGCTATGGTACATACTCATAGTGCACTGTTAGAGGAAAGACAAGCAACAAAATAAAAATGATACATGAAGTTTGAACCCAATTTTTAAGAACTATGCACAGATAAGCAAATTAGTAAAAGAATATCAAAAATAATATGAGAATGAATGTCCATATTTTCTTTACAATTCTTTTTTGTATTAAATTTTCTGCAAAGAATATATCTATTTCACAGCCATAATGATGAAATTAAATATTTGGCATTGAAATTTTAATCTTCCCTAAACTTTCTTTTTTTTTTTTTTGAGATGGAGTCTTGCTCTGTCGCCCAGGCTGGAGTGCAGTGGTGCGATCTAGGCTCACTGCAAGCTCCGCCTCCCAAGTTCATGCCATTCTCCTGCCTCAGCCTCCCGAGTAGCTGGGACTACAGGTGCCCGCCACCACACCCGGCTAATTTTTTGTATTTTTAGTAGAGATGGGGTTTCACCATCTTAGCCAGGATAGTCTCGATCTCCTGACCTCGTGATACGCCCGCCTTGGCCTCCCAAAGTGCTGGGATTACAGGTGCAGGCCACAGCGTCCGGTACCCTTAACTTTCAAAATCTGTTTAGTGCTGTATTTTGTATAGAAATTGATATGGTTCTTGAGATGACAGGGAGAAAAGATAATTTTGTAGAATGAAGTCAGATCACAGAGTCTCTGCCCACTTTTAACACTTAATAATGAACAAACATATTTATTAAAATAAAACAAGTCAAAACAAAGTGTTGTCAGGAGCCACGAAACCAAGAAAGGAGTATAACGCCATATCCTCATCTTAAAATGCTTTGGCTAAAGAGTAGGAATAGCTGGGCTGTGGCAGTGTGGCTCCAATTCCTCCACCTCTGAGATAATACTGAGGAAAGAAAGGGAGTGGGCCGAATCCAGAGAATCTCTAATGATGACTTTAGACATGGGAAGAAATGATCTGGGGGTAGTGAAGAGGCAGACTTGGAAAAAGTCAAGAAAAACACCTTAGAAAACAGGAGCTCTTGTGTACAGTCATGAAACCTTGGCAGAGGCAGGTTTCTGACCCAAACTGGTGAAAGAGCAGAAGCCCACAGCCATGGGATCCACTGCCGCTGATGGAAGGGACCTGGGTTTGGCACATCTAATGGGATTTAAAGAGGGAGTCAGCCAAGCCCAGGTTGCCAGCAAAGGCAACACACTGATGTTGGAAGCTAATACCCAGTCCATGAAATGTAGAAGGATTTTGAGATGACATGGAGAAAACGCCAAGAAAAATTCACCTATACTCTAGTAGACTGAAAAAATCTGGACAGACATTCCGTATTGAACATAAATAAGGTGAAAAGATATAGCATGCACCTATGGAGGGAGGAAAGAGAGGAAGACAGAAAAGTAAGACAGGAGGAGGAAGGAAGAGAGGGAGGAAAGAGGTGGAGAGAGAGAGAGAAAGAGAAAGAGAGAGAGAAGAAATAGAATAGCTCCATCTATAAAGAAAACATAACCCAAGAAAAATAAGAAAGTTTCCCCTGAATACTTAATTAAATAAAATAAGATTTAACGAAGATTATAAAAGAATAGAATAAGATGAAAAGGGATGAAAAGGGGGGGCAGAATGAGAGAAACAAGCTGAGAATCAAAATGCCATAGTTACAGATAAAAAACTATTTACAGATATAAAACCATTTACAGATATAAAACAGTGAAGAATATAAAGCTAACATAATGACAAGAAGAAAATTTCATAGAATAGTCAGTGAAGAGGAAAATGACAGAATTCGTAGCAGTTAGATAAGTGGGTAGAGGTGGAGAACCAAGATAATAGAACATAAGGATTAGTGTTTCTAGAGATGAGAAATATAATAGAAAAAGTAAGTAAAGGTATAATGTTAGAAACTTTTCTTGAAAAAAAAAAAAAAAAAGACTTGAATCCGCAGATCAAAAAAACTCACAGTGTTCCAGGATAAAGAGTAATAAAGAATGACTGGTCACTGACAAAAATTCTCTGCTAGACCAGAATTTAGCCAGGCTCCTGAACCCTCTCTTGGGCTCATCTCTGCACTTCCTTGTAAAATCCAAGAGCCCTGCTAAGTCAGTTTAACCAGACCCCCTTATCCTTAATATCTGATCACCGTTGACATTTGATCAGGTTCCTCATCCTCCACCAACCCTCAGGTCACATCTAACACTCTAGCCTGTCTTCAAAACAATCCTGTCTTGGTAGGTTGGTTTAGCCAGAATCTCCTGTACACTTGATGTTTCCTCTTAGTAATTTTCATCCATTGACAACACTCTGCCCCTTGACTATAAATTCCCACTTGCCCATGCTGCATTTGGGGTTGAGCCCAATCTCTCTCCCTGACTGCAACACCCCATGCTGTGGTCCTTGTGCCTATCCCAGTGGTCCTGAAGAAAGTCTTCCTTATCATGCATTAACAGATATCATTGAGCAACATTTCTTCAACACCATTAGCCCTATCCCAGATAAGTTAGGAATTTCAGGGTCAAGAAAATAATTCTTTAGTCAATTAGGCACACAAAGAAAGTTCTCTATAAAGGCAATAATTTTGTTCAGCTTATGATTTTTTCATGACATTCAACCCGAAAGATGATGAGACAAATATCTACAAAACTCTGAAATAAAGTGAATGGACACAGTCAACATCATTGAGATTATAAAAGACATGCATTCTGAAAAATGGAGGAACTTAAGAAATTAAGGCACTCCTCAGTGATTCTTGAAAAAACAATGAAACAAACAAAAACACTTGACAATGAAATCCAGTAGTGAGCATCACCTGTTTACCTATAGAATATGACTAAACAGTTGGTGAAATTAGAATGCAAATGTTGTAAACCTTGACAAAATAAAAATAATGCAATATAACAAAAGCTGGAAGATAGTGCAGTGAGGTGGGAAGAAATGAGATCCTTTAAAAATTGCTCTAGTTAATTAATATTGTTTCAAGTTGAAACCGTAGACTAAAAAACAACCTCATTTAGAAAAATCTTTTAATTTCATGGGGATCTTTTGAAACTTAACGTCCCTTGGGTGAAGAAACATTTAACTGAAATTCAGCAATTTCTTCAATTTCCCTTTAGTTTTTCTCCTGATAAGTTCAAATAAAATTAAACACATTTTAAAATGGCATTTATAATGTGATCCTATATTTATAAAACTATTTCTATTTACCCATTCTTCCTTTCTCCTTGTTTTCTCCTATTTTGTACATATGCATGGATAAATAATCTAGAAAGAATGCTCTTCAAATGTTTGTGCCTGTTATTTCTGGGTGTTAAAGCTTTGAGTTATTTTCTGCTTTGTTTCTTATGTTTTATGCTATATCAAAATTTTAATAGCAAGTGCTACATTCTATTACATAAACAATTAAGCAATATACATTATTATAATTTATAAAAGTGACATCCTAAAAATAAAAATAAAATATAAATTTCTTACATACTTTTAGCACTGGCATTTTTATGTAAATTCCCCTTCTGGGTAGGTACCATCAGCCATCCAGGCAACACGGCCCATGTCCACAGGGTATTATACAGTTTTCACAGTAACCTAGTCCCATAGAAGGACATGGAATTATGGCAATACCAACGTATTGCTTCATGACCAACCTATTGCTTCAGTCATTTTTCCACAAGTATAAAATGCTGCCTTCTTTCTAAGAAATGTCAATTTGATTAAAGTCACAGAACCATAAAACAAATCAAAGAAGGATTAAGGTTTTAAATGATTTCCTAATGTTATCTCAGGAAATAAGGGCAGACATTCCCATAGGCTTATTAAAATGGATACACACACACACACACACACAGACACACACATGTTATCTTTGCTCTGTTGTCCAGGCTGGAGTGCAGCAACACCACCATAGCTCATCATAGCTCACACACACACACACATTTAAGTTATCTTCGCTGTGTTGTCCAGGCTGGAGTACAGTGACACCAATCATAACTTACTACGGCCTCAACCTCCTGGGCTCAAGTGATGCTCCTGCTTCAGCCTCCCAAGTAGCTGGGACTACAGGTGTGTGCCACTACACCTGGATAATTTGTAAATTTTTTTTATTTTTTATTTTTTTGTAGAGACAGAATCTCACCATGTTGCCCCAGCTGGTCTCAAACTCCTGGACTCAAGCAATCCTCCCACCTCAGCCTCCTAAAGTGCTGGGATTACAGGCATAAGCCACAGTACCCAGCCTTAAGTTATTTCTGATTAAGGGTAATGGCATCAGCTTCTGTGTTCTCTCACTATGGTATTCACTTTGACAAGTATTTTGAGCAATGAGATGCCCACTTTATCAAAAAGCAATTAAGTGTAATTTTTACATTTTTGACATGTACCTTTATAATTTATGCAAGAAGAATTTTGGTCCTTCCTTCTTTGGCTTTTTCTGAATTGTTTTCTCACAAAACTCTTAGCTTTTTTTGCACTATCTAATGTATTTGAGCATCAAAAATTAAACTATGCTATTTAACATTTTAGAAGTAGGTAATGTTTACTCAGATTAGGAAAAAATTTTTTTTTAAATGTGGTCATACTGATCAGGATTTTATATTTTGAAAACATAAAGGCTAAAAGATAGTTCTATGAAAAATAAATTTTAAACACTGCAACTCTAAGGCAGTATTGCATCTTTCTTTTTAATAACTGGTCTTGCTTCACATCTTTGAAAAGCAAACAAGCCATTAAAGGCATGCATGATGTGTTAGACACTTAACTAGGTTTACTACTGGACAGGGTGCAATTTTATTAATCTTTAAACATATTTTAATGAGCTATGGGTATAGTTTGTACTACTAAACTACCACGAATTGCTCACTCCCTGACTCACTTTGAAAATGAAAAACAGGTGTCAGGTCAGAGATGAGCTGGAAATCCCATTTAATTATCAAAATAACAAGAACGAAAAGAGATCCATGCTGCCATTTAATCAAGTGAGCCTGCAGGCTTAGGTGCTAACATTATGAGCACCTATCTATAATGCCATTACTCAGACTGGCTAGAAATCAGATACGTTGCAGCCCTTCCAGCTGGAGCTTAAGAGAAGCATTGTTGGCATCCATGCAATTCTTGCAAGGGTCTCAAAAAGACAGCTAACGAGGGTCAGTTCATCAGGTCATGGAGATTTAAATCAGACAGTGTCTCGGAAATGTACAGGCCTGGGAGTGGGCAGAGTGAATTCCAGCCTAACTTCTGTTCCCAATCAGGCAGGGGCTCTTGGGAAAATCCTTCTGCCCTTTGGATCTTTTTGTAAAGTGGAGTGGCTTGACTAGTTTATTTCTAAAGCTCTTTCCTTCTGTAACATTTCTTGTTAATTAAAAAGAATTGAGTTTTCATCTAATCTCACACAGAAATGTTTAGGATTCTATCTATTTAGTGACCCCTGACAAGGTTCATTACAATCATTCAAGGGTGTGAGAAAGGTTACCCCCATTTCCAAAATACCTTCTCCCTTGGATGCTCTGGTCTAACACATTTTTCCTTTAGAGATAACATCCCAACTATAGCCCTCCCTAGGCATGTGAGGATAACCTTTTCACTATTTTCTCAGACAAAAATTTTTATTGGATATTTTCGTTGAGGATAGAAAGGCAGTAAAAAAGTTCTATATACCAAGAGGATATTTAGTGCTGGAACCAAAGTGTCATTCCTTCTTTTTTTTATTCCTACAAAATCAAACAACTATTTTTTTTTAAACCAGATCATTTTATTCCTGAAACTGTATGCATGCAGCTTATGAAAATACTAAACAATCAGAACTTGCTTTCTCTCTCTCTCTCTCTCTCTATTCTATCTCTTAGGATCAGCAGCTCAAAAAAGCAGGAGAAAGAGAGTAATGAAGATAAGACTTAGACCTTTCTAGAATGTCCGTTCCTGAGTGTGGCTAAACTTGTAAAGCAAATGGCTGTGGGAACCAATGCTGTGGTGTGAGGTTACTACAGGGTTTTCGCAGGCCAAAGAGAGGGCTTCTCTGATATCCTTTAAAACGAAGCACTCTGAACTTGATCAGGGATTTTGAACAGAGTATTTCTATTATCTTTTTCTTTCCTGTTAGAGGTTCTCATTAGAAGAAAATACACCCACCTGGGCCCTCTTTGAATTCCTAGAAGCTCCTATTCTTACCAGAATTAGAATGTAAAAACATTTTAGCTTAAAGGCTTGTCCTGGCTATTCCTCACAGCCTAATTTCTTAATCAAGTATATACTGTATGTCTCAGTATATACTATATGTACTATTACAATAGTACTTTTTTTCCTTGAGAAAATGTACTTTAACTTAATAATTAATGTAATAGTCAGAGAACAAGTATGTAAGCTCTAGGGAACTTTGTTTCCCAATAGTAAAGGTAGAAGGGAAAATGTTTATCACATGGTAAATGACGTAGAAAAAAGGATACAGGTCCTAAGTTAATATTTGATTATTAGCTATTATGATTATGATGGTCTTATGTTATTATGTTTAGAAGATAATGGCTACTTATTAATAATTTAGCTCCGTAATCTTTGGATGGATAGGATTGCAGACAATTTAAAATTTTCCTATAGTCTGGGCACAGGGCTCATGCCTATAATTCCAACAGTTTGGGACGCCACAGCAGGAGGATGGCTTGAGCCCAGGAGTTCAAGACCAGCCTGGGCAACAGAGCGAGATCTCTTCTCTACAAATAATAATTTTAAAAATTAGCCAGATGTGGTGGCCCGCACCTGTGGTCCCAGCTGCTCTCAAGGCTGAGGTGGGAGTATCGCTTGATTCCGGGAGCTTGAGGCAACAGTGAGTAGTGATCACACCACTGCACTCTAGTCTGGGTGACAGAGTAAGACCCTCTCTCAAAACAACAACAACAACAACAAAGAAAAACAGACAAACAAAAAACCAACCAAAAACCCTCTCAATGTCCCCCAGAAAACCAAATAAAATTTCCCTATATACCATGTTTGTTAAGTGCCTGCAGGATTTTGTCTTAGTTCTGAAAAAGATTGCCAATAATTCGTAATGCACTCACATGTTCCCCTCACTTAAAGGATAATGATACTACCTTACCCTTATTTGGGGGTACATTTTTTCCCTGGCAAGGAGTTTTTGCTCATTTACTCACACTTTTGTCAAAACCATAGCATGTAAGTCAAGACAAGAGGACAAAACTAATTCATTTCTGGAAGGATTAGGTCACAATTACACTAGCTTCTTTTTTGACATCGTATTTCACCTAGCTGTAGTCAGATTTTGTTGTGACCATGTAAATCATTTCAGATCCTTAGCACTAAGCAATTTCCTTTTCAAATTTCAAATATTCATTCACAGGATTATTTCACTGTGCCTATGATCTTTCCCCCTATTAAAGTTCATTGACCCTTCACCTATTTTTAGACCCTCTGGATCCAAAATAGCAACGAAAATTAAATATTTTTTTTAAAACAAATATCAATAGTAAATACTTGTTTGTTTTGACTCAGAGCTTCAGATGCCTCAGTATATGACATCATCATCTGGAGCCCCCTTACCCAAATTCTGTTTACAAGGGAAGAACTCGAGTGAAGCATTCAAATGGACACTTGACTTTTTCTAATGGAAAGAATGTAACAGGTTGCTCTGAATTAAACACACATAGGCACCCACACACACCACACCTCAACTCTCTCTATCCATGACCTGCCAACAATAATTTTAGTATTTGCAGGAGGTTGTTAACTTGCAAAGCTTTCATTTATTTAACAAATTCTGAGTAGCTACAATGTGTCAGGCACTCTGGCACACCTTTAAGTGCTTGGAGTAATTCAGTGGACAACATAGATTTCCCTGATTCATGGAGCTTACATTCTAACAAGTGTCCATTTGGAAATCTCTCCAATAAGATTCAAGTGGAATATGACATTAATTAATATCTCTTATCCACTACAGGGTTATGGTTATAATTGAATAATTAGAATAAATTGTGCCTGTCAGAAAGAGTGGTCCCTGCTCCACAACAAAACGAGAAGAAAAAGGGCAATGACATATATGTACATAATTCCTTAGCTGTAATGTCAAAATCCTAAAGCTTCTGAAGACAGAAAGTTTTTTCATAACTTAGTTGGTGGCAGAAGCTGACCTGATTTCATATGAGTGTTTCATAGTCTTTATTGATCCAACTTAGTGTAAATATTTGTATGCTTCACTGCAGAAATATTAATGTGTTTGCAGTGGGACGTTCCCCCAGATGTCACTGGGGTAGAGTTCTCCCCACTGCGGTAGAGCACAATACTATCTTCCCAAACCCCCCTACCCCTCAAAAACCCAAGCAAACATAACTGAATTATAAAACTTGTCTGGCAAGGATTTTGGATAAGGAACTATGGGCCTATATGTACATATCTTTTTGAATCTACCAAACACATTTTCTCAGACAGGCCTATCCTTTATTTTTCTTGCTTTGGAGGTAGGAAAATATTATTTCTTTATGTCATGATAGCATAAAGTAAATATTGGTTTGTTCTGTTTTCAGATATCTTTATTTGGCAAAATAGAAAGGTTGGCAACCCTCTCTCTCTCTCTTTTTTTTTTTTTTTAACATTATGCTCACCTGTGAAATGTGAAACTCAGGCAACACTGACCTGATCTAACAAACTTGTTGACTAGACATTCATATTCTAGACATCTGCCCCATTATTTATTATACTTCTTTATTTTGTTCCACTTAAAAACTGAACTATTGTATCACTACCATAAATAGAAAGCCTGTATCATTTGCCATGAATAAATCACTGAAAAATGAATATGTAAAATGAATATGGTAGAAACAAACGATACCTCTTGATCCACCTAAAAAACCATCTGAAGTATCTAGCACATACCTTTACCCTTGAAATGGGTCAGATATAAAGCATTTTAGTTTTCTTCTCTTTAAAACATTGGACTGTTAACATTCATCTCTCCCAAGACAATTTAATTTCCTTTTGTTCTGACTTGTCGTCCTTCCAATCCTCCATTGATTTCATGATAATCAATGATCATCAAATCACGCTTTGGTTTTTTGAAGCAATCATCACTCACTACAACCTTGAACTCCTAGCTGAAGCAATCCTCCCGCCTTAGTTTCCCAAGTAGGTGGGACTGCAGGTGTATGCCACCATACCTGACTATGTTTTTAAAAATTATTTTTAGTAAAGACAAGGTCTTGCTATGTTGCCCAGGCTGGTCTCAAACTCCTGGGCACAAGTGATCCTCCAGTGGTGCAACTGGTTGGCACACAGTACTTACATGTCATTATACTTTGATGTCAACTTACATAGAGTAGCCTTGGATTTCTTTCCCCTTACAACAGTACAGTCCAATGGGTCTCAGACTTTAACATGTGCATGTATCCCCTGAGGATGTTGTTAAAATGCAGATTTTTATACAGTAGTTCTGTCGTAAAGTCTGAGATTCTACATTTCTTACAACTTCCCAGCTGGTCCAAGGACCACACTTTTAGTAGCAACCAGTCTTTGGGCAGTCAGTCTCAGGACTGCCCTCAGGGGGTGCGATGAACTAGATTATCTTTGGAGGTTTCCTCTAGCCTTTTTTTGCCCTGTGATTTCAGAGTGTGTTCCTAAGAATGACTGGGAGAGCACAGCCTAAAGTTAAGTTTATTTCCATTCTGTACAGCTGATGGCACTTACACAGGCCTAATAATGGTACATGCTATATTGAAATACTGTTTACATGGACTTAAATTATAGAACGTTCAGAACAAAAAACAAAGGTATAAGCAATTAGGGTTAACTAGGGATGCAAAATAGTGCTATTTTGAAGATCCTATAGATTCATTTATGTTCTCTTTCTTTGTGGGTTATATGCATGCGTGGTATTATCAAACATTAAAAAACTATCTCAAGAAGTCAGGAATGAGTATGTGTCTAAATACTTTTCATAGCCTTTGTAATGAACAATTTTGGTGACTCTCACTCTTTTCCATTTTCTTTTCCTTCTTTCCCTTCTCTCTTTCTTGTCTATTTTTTAAAAATTATCATAATCAAAAGCATTTATACCTTATACGTGACTTACACAGCAGCTCAATTTCACAGGTGTCTGCCTAGAAAAAGTGAAAGATTCATCTTATTTGGTTTACTACCTCAATATGGCATTGTGCTTTCCCAGTTGGTGGTTATTGGGTAATTAAATTTTAAGAAACACTGAGCCTAATAGAAAACTTTACTGCCAGCAGAGATTTCACTTACATATCATATATATTATTTGCCTTTCTATTTATTTTCTAGAGAGAGAGAGAGCTTTTTATGTTGTGTTTTATGAGCTTTGTGTACTTATAAAATGTACAATATCTGAACTCGAAATTATGTGTATGTATGAGAATTTGGGCATCTACCTATTTTTCCTTATCTATCCATCTACTCATCAATTGAAGAGAAAATAAGAAAGAGCAACCAAGCAAGTAAGCTTAGTTTTCGATTCACACGGCAGCTTGTTGAAACAGGAACTTTGCATCTTGAGCTTTAAGAAAAACATAAATATTTGTTTGGAAAAAGAATATAGAAAACAATATATAGCAGTCATTTTAAATTCACAAAAGGATAAATAAAATGTCTTATTTTCTTTGTGCAAAAGAGATTTATAGTCTTGGAAAACTAAAAATTAAATGAAAGTTCTTTTTAAATGCTTTGTGCATTTTCCCAAAGCATTAATAACCACTTCTAAGTTTATGAAATGTTAAAATTGGCCACACCAACTGGTCCCACCTTCTTCATCTAGTAAATGAAGTTGAAATGAATACTCTCTCAGGACCCTCTGAAGTTTCTTAAAAATTCTCTGCTTTGAGGTGCCAGCCTACAGTTAGGCGCCTTTGTGGCTAGTGTATCTGCTGTTTGAAAACTTTGACAGTTTTCTTCTAAGGGGAAGAGGTCAGGGAGAAAAAGCTGATGCTTGAGGCGATGGTTTGGAGAGTCATGTTTTGCCACCATCATCATGTCACTGCTTTGGGGGGCCATATTTCTGTTTCTTTTTAGGCTCCAACATGAGCAAGATGAAAATGTGTATTTTTGTTTGGGTTTTTGAGAGCCATTCAACTCCGGTTTTTGCTGGCTTCTTTTCTGTCCCCTTCTTTGGACTTTATGAACTGACTGACAGGAGACAGTGAAATGCAGTGGCTCTCAGCTCTTGGTGTACAGCTGAATCACTTGGGGATCTTAAAACACTACATAAAAGACTGGCCCATGCCCTTTGAGATTCTGATTCTACAGTTCAGCTTCACCTTCCCATAACCCTCTACATTTCAAATATGCCCTCTCCAGGTAATTCTGATATACTCCAGAGGCTGAATAACTACTGGATTTTGACACACCACAGGCTTTACTCATTTCCCAGATACTGAAATGTCCAGGGACTGCAAGGGAAGAAAGGAGTATAGGAAATCTCCCTGCAGTCTTCTACTAATTGTTTTACTAACCTCCTTTCCATGCTCTTGTAGACAGCCTTCTGAGTTAAGCCACTATCATACTGGAGACTCAAGGACAAGTTTATACGCCTATTGTATATGACTATGCTAAGTAGTATTGTTTTTAGCCATTGCTAAATAATTTCCCCAAAATATTGCCAGTTAGTGTATAATAATTGGTATTCACATTGTACAATTGGTTGATGAATGAACTTTTAGGTAACTCATCTGAAAGCATTCACCATTAGCTCTTAATAGTCATTATTCATTCATTCATTCATTTATTAACTTAATCTTTAGTAACATGTGAATGCATTCACCAAACATTTATTAAGCACTTTTCAATAGTGCAGTGATGAGCAGTCTGAGCTCAGGGATCAAAATTCCAGGGTTCAAATCCAGGCTCCATCCTTTCTCAACATTTTGACCTTGAACAGAGTACCTAAATTTACAACTCTCCATTTTGTTATCTGCAAAAAGAAATAATGATAGAGCCTGCTTCATTGGTGAAGGTATGAGAAAATGAACTTGAAAACTCTTAGCCCAGTGCCTAGGACGTGGTGACTATACAGTACATGTCAGCCACTATTATTACCACAATGTGCAAGGCAGGGGACTAGGTCCTGAGGATGCAGTGATGGATACAATTACATGACTTAAGACTGTAGAAGGGAGGAGGCAACACCAACGCTATAATAAAGATACGGAGTAAGTGTGCAGAAAACACCTGGTGGACCCACTGTCTGATATGAGTGGGTAGGGAAGGGAAAGTCATGTGTGCTCAGGGAAGCCTGAATGATATGATGTTGGAGCAAAGTTCTGAAGAAAGATTCATAATCAACTACACTTTATAAAACATGTTTACTCTTGTTTTTTATATGATTAAATGTATACCATTTATAAAAGTTATATGCAAACTTTAAAATAAAAAAATACTTAAATATTTAAGTTTCCAGTAATGATTTTGGAGGAGGGGTATAAGTTCTCAATTCCATGACTTTCTTTTTTTTTTTTTTTTTTTTTTTTTTGAGACAGAGTCTCGCTCTGTCGCCCAGGCTGGAGTGCAGTGGCCGGATCTCAGCTCACTGCAAGCTCCGCCTCCCGGGTTTACGCCATTCTCCTGCCTCAGCCTCCCGAGTAGCTGGGATTACAGGCGCCCGCCACCTCGCCCGGCTAGTTTTTTTTTTTTGTATTTTTTAGTAGAGACGGGGTTTCACCGTGTTAGCCAGGATGGTCTCGATCTCCTGACCTCGTGATCCGCCCGTCTCGGCCTCCCAAAGTGCTGGGATTACAGGGTTGAGCCACCGCGCCCGGCCAATTCCATGACTTTCAAAGGCAGAAGGGAAAGAAAATATCTTACACTGGTTACAATCGTAGCTGTCAACGTTGCCATAGAAGAGATTCCTCTGTCACGGTTGGAGGTTAGTCTGTAACAGTGGTTCTCAACAGGGAGCAATATTGCACCTTCCATCCCACCCCAGGGTTCATTTGACAATGTCTGGAGATATTTTTTATTGTCATGACTGAGGAGCGGATGCCACTGGCATCTAGTGGGTAGAGGTTAGGGATGCTGCTACATCCTACAATACACAAGACACTCTCCCACAATGGAGAATCATCTGGTTCAAAATGTCAATAGTGCCAATCTAAATCAGTAAGATTCAAAATATAGTGTACATCAGAATCACTTGGAGAACTTGTAGAAACCCACATTTCTGAGTCCCACCCCCAGAATTTTTGATTCAATCAGTCTGGAGCAAACCCAAGAATAGGCATCTCTAACAAGTTCCCCGGTGATGCTGATGTTGCTGCTTGGGATCCCATTTTGAGAATGACTGGTCTCTATAACCTATCCATTCCCTCTCAAATCTAAAATCTATGATTTATGTTTTGAGAATGACCGGTCTCTATAACCTATCCATTCCCTCTCAAATCTAAAATCTATGATTTATGTTTTGAGAATGACCGGTCTCTATAACCTATCCATTCCCTCTCAAATCTAAAATCTATGATTTATGTGAGTTTTTTCATCTATACAAAAATTTGGGTGAAAAGTTACCAAAGTTATATTTATGTCATTTACCCACAAAGGTTATTCAGTTAGGTCTAGAAATATGTAGAATTAAGCTAGTTATAAAGTTACCCCAAATTTCAGCTGCTGCCTTCTGGATGCCTTCCCTCAATAGTTTTCCTGGCCAAAAGTAATGTTACATATAAGTATGAGGTATAAAGAATTACTGGCAGTCTCTAAGATTCAAGCTTGTTACAATAAATCAGCCCTTTGACGTTTACCAAATAATTGATATTCTCAATTAAGGGGTGACATCATTAATAATGCATTCACCTGCCAATAATTATTGTGTGATATTTGCCCCATGCATGGACACAGTTTCATTATGCCTGGTTTTCCCTCCAAATAGGCAGAAGTCTAGTTCTATTCTTCTAATCTGATGAGGCGCTGGGAGATTTAAAGGTGGGTTAAATAAATCCATAATGATGTTGGAACACAGAAGATATGCAGAAAAATTAAAGGGAACTGAATTACAGATTACACAATAGAAAGATTTGTAATGCCTTGCAAGTACATTTGTTCACTCTCTCACTAATTCATTATTATTTATTTGATAAAATATATGAAGTATATAAAAGCCATAATGATGTCTGGCTAATTTCCATTTTCACGACTGACAGAAGCAGGCATAAAGTATGCTATAAAGAAACTGGAAAAGAAATGAGAAATAATTTGAACATTGTTAAAATTGGTAAGACTTGCTAAGAAGTTATGTAACATATTAAAAATCAGGCAGATTTTATTCTATTTGTATGGTCTGCAAATGCTTGGCCCAAAAGCAGGGGTATAGAATATTTGACCTCTAGAGCTCTGCTCAGCATCTCCAGGAAAAACCTATTTTTGCTTCTGAAGAGAAAGCATAATGTTATCATTTTTACGTAATGATGACAGATTTTTCACTTACAAGGAACCCAGGATTATAGAAAAGAAAGACATATCACAACCCTCTATTTAAATTACAACATTTGAGACAACAAGTTAAAAAAGTTACGCATCACACGGTATTGAAATTATCTTTCTACTTCTCTGTAACTGTTTCCAGACTTTTAACTTCTTGTGGGCAAGAGCCTTGTCTCAAAATGCCTATAATTCCAGTAACTAGCACAGCACCCAATGTGGCAGCTGTTCAGGACTGCTCACTGATGAATATGCACCATTCATTCCTTATATTTATATTACATTTATTTATTTATTATTTATTTTTAGATACAGGGTCTCACTTCGGGTCCAGGCTGAAGTGCAGTGGTGCTATGTTAGCTCACTGCAGCCTTGAAATCCCAGGCTCAAGCGATCCTTCCCCCTCAGCCTCCCAAGTAGTTAGGACTACCGGTGCATACCACCATGTCCAGCTAGTTTTTAAATTTTTCATAGAGATGGGGCCTCACTATATTGCCTAGGCTGGTCTTGAACTCCTGGCTTCAGGTAATCCTCTTGTTTTGGCATCCCAAAGTGCTAGAATTACAGGTATGAGCCTCTCTGCCTGGCTTACATTTTAATTTTCAACTTTCAAAGAAATAATTTGATTGGTACTTTGATTCCATAAATGGAGAACTGAAACTATTTACAACAGAAAAGTGAACACGTTCCCTTGCCCAAGAGAAAAATAAAAACATCTGATATTGAAAAACACTTGGAAAGTTCATGAGACAGAAGTGAATCAGTGAAAGAGGCTACAGTTTTTGCAGTCATTCTCAGGCGCTCTCTCCTCAAGCACTGCAATGAGTTCTTGTGCTACTTTTAGATCACTTCAAAACTTTGTATTTCATCCTCACATTGCCTTGTAAGACAGTAATTATAACACTGAAAAATTCATTTTTTAACCTTATTACTCTTCCTTACTTATCTTCTGGTAGGCTTCAAGTACGAGGAGTTCTTAATCTGTGGTCCATGGACCATGGTCCCCAAAAGTCTAGGGATAAAGCTCTGCCTCAGTAGAATTAGTTTCCTTTGTTCTATATTTAATCTCACACATTGAAAATAATTATTCTAAGTAGGGGTCCATAGACTTCACCAGATAGTTACTGGGGTCCAGGGCACAAAAATGGTTACAAACACCTGGCTGCCTTAGCTCAATGATAATTATTTATTACCCTTCCCTCATAAGCTATAGAACCAATTTCTGAAGTCACATTAATCTTATTTTCTTTCAGGAAGACTGACCATTTAACCCTAACTATCTGGTAACTTCCTATGTCCCAAATTTAACTAAAATGCCCAAGAAAACAGTGCTTCTGCTATCATATAAACAATTGCTAAATTATTACCTATTCCTAACCTAGAGTAAAAGTGATTTTGCATTACATTGATTATTAAGGTTAGAGTCTTTTTAGTGCTTTATAATGTTCATCTGGAGGGTTATGCCTTGTTATAGACTAAATGTTTGTGTCTCCCTCTGCCCAAATCCACATGTTGAAGCACTAACCCCCAGTGTGATGGTATTTGGAGGCAGGGCCTCTGGGCGGTAGTTGGGTTTAGATTAGGTCTGAGGGTGGGACCTTCATGATGGGATTAGTGCCCTTACATGAAGATGAAGATGGAGAGATTTCTCTCTTCATACATATGCACCAAGGAAAGACCACGTGATGGCATAAGGAGAAGATAACCATCTGCAAACCATGAAGGGGGCCCTTAACAGACAGTGAATCTGCTGATACCTTGATCTTGGACACCCAAGCCTCAAGAACTGTGAGAAACAAATGTTTGGTGTGTAAGCAACCTAATCTATTATATTTTGTTACAGCAGCCTGAACTATGACATACCTCTTTCCATTTATAACCCTTTATTGGCAAAACAGCATCCAACAATACCAACATGCTTTCATAAAACAATAACTTTCTAAGGAAAGCATTATATTTTTTGTACTCTTTTTAGCTTGGTTCAAAAAGATATCTATAGTTGTGAAGAAAGAAAGAAATCCCAGATATGCTCCATTTCTTCACCGCTCAACCCTGTCACCATCGTTGGCTAAGAGGCAAGGAAGGAATTTTGTACACAACAGACTTAATGCATATGGTTTAAGATTTCAGCCTCAACTGTTAGGTCCTTCTCCAAACATCTTAAAAATCTGCATTTGGACAAACAGCTAGATGGCTTGTAGATATAGCTGAAGAATGTTGATCCACTCTTAGGCTGAGGACACTCAGCTCATGCTCAACACATTTCACTAGCAGCTTTGTTTATTCATGTTGAAACTCAGTTTCAAAGCCCAATAACCACGGTATTACTAGATAAAATAGAAATTTTATATCAAAGTTTTCTCATTGCAATATCTCCTTCTATGAAAACACCATTTTTTATACCTTTCTTTACGTTTTGAGGAGCAAGCATGCAGCAATAAGAAGGACATGTTCTACATTTTCTCACCATTAGCCTGAGTGGGATGGGGTTCCAAGAGGAACACGAGAGTGGGCCTTAAAATGACCCTTCTCACTTTTAAGTTAGATGTGCTCATATAAAGTAAGAAGTTGAAGATCAAGTTAGAAGTTGAAGTTGGGTAAATTCCAAGGAATGAAATTTAACATTCACAAATAGGTACTGAAGCAACTTTCTAAAGGCTCCATAGCTTGTGGAAATTAAGGCTTTTGGAGAGTTTCAGAATATCCACCACAACTTGCAGACCCAATGCAGTGGGTTCTACACAGGTATCTTATACACACTTCCTTTTCATATTCTTTCCTTTGCCACTGAATAACTCTGTTCATCCCCTACCCAGTGCCTTCAGCTTTACCCACTCTCCTTTAAGCAGATCTAAGACCTGCACATTTACCTTAAAAATCAGATTCATAGGGCTACAAGGACTTAAAAGACTTCAGTTTAGGTCTGGATTGATCAAAAACAGAATAAGAACCCACAGTTGGACTGTATGTTTCTCACATTATTTTTATGTGTATTATCTTATTTAAGCTTTCAATCATTTTATGAGCATTGTAAGCCAAGAGTGACTTTCCCAGCCTAGAGGAGAAGAAAATCAGTTCTAGTGAAGCAAACTTGTATGAGGCCACTGTCCTTTAGTTTGTAAGTGAGATGAGAGCTGTTCTGGGATTCTGATACCTGAAAAATGCTCTTCCAGCTCTTCCTGGTCAACTTGAAAGAGAGAGAAGAAAACTAACTTTCAATGGGAGAGTTGTCCCAGCTTTCTGCAATTCTAGAGAATGTTCAAGAATCTTTATTATCAGAGCATTCTTTTGATGGCCTATAAATTTTTTTGGGATCATGCGGGGAGCAGGAAAGTTCGAAGGCAGAACCTGATGTTGCATTGTAGGAAAACAATTCAAATGTAGTCTCCTGGACTGATTAGATCCAGTTCACCTTCAGTTGTCAAATGATAAATTCCCACCCTACTTTGGCATGAACTTTAAAAGGAAACGCCAGTAGCCAAAGGTCAAGAGGAGAAAGGAACAACATTTAGTCATATAAATAGTGAAAACTGCCAAGCACAGAATTAACTGTGCACTTATCTTGGATTTTCTCTACATTATAGCTTCACAAAAGCTGTGGTTCCAAATTTGCACGAATAGGATTCTGATTTGGTACATTAACACATCATGGTACCAGTAGCACCTGACACGTGACTTCCTCTAGGTTTTAAGAGCATCTTTTATTCTGTCCCAAATCTCGAAGGCAAGTTTTCTACCAAGTGGCCACAGCAGGACAAATTGTGACCCAAGGTAGTAAAAGGAAGGCTGGGTGAAGGCCAAGATGTGGACGGACAGCCAGTGGCTGGAAGCCCAGAGAAGTCTCAGTTCCTGGCCTTAACAAGAAATGAAGTATGATGGGCAGCCGCAGAGTCAGACTTTCTAAACCAACACTGTGAGTTTTCCACCGTCTACGTCTGAACTATTTACATATTCCATACTACCTAGAAAATAGGCTAACCTGTTGTTCTCAGCTGAGAGTTGCGCTTGGATGCAAAGTTCTAGAACCAGGTTCTGCAGGATTCTGTCTACTTTCTGTGAGTATGTGACTGCTTTTTTTTTTTTTTTTTTTTAACCCCTTGTTATTTTTTGGCTGAGGCTGTCCTCCATGAATAGATTTAATACCTGTTTATTTCCACTGCTATTAAAAAAATTTCTGAAAGCTGCCAAAGGATGTTTTTACCATGTTCCCAGCAATGAATAGTCCTGCCTTTTTCTGCCGATATAAGCAAGCCTGTGACTGACTGCCAAGACTTAAAATTCCCGGGTTGAATCAAGTACACTAAAGCAGTGTTTTTCAAAACTATGGGTCCTAGCACATAGGTGGCTTGTGAAATCAATTTAGTGGGTAGCAAGCAGTACCTTTTAAAAAAATGAAATAAAGTAGACTGGAAAGCATCAGTTCACTGCATTTGTTAAGAGTTAGGATTGTTTTGTGAAACTTTTGTTTGATTTACAAACACACACCATTTGTATGCTTGGTCGTTAGGTAAAATGTATTTCTTACTGTGGGCTGTGGTCATCAATTGGAAAGCCACTGCACCAAAGCAATGCCAGAAACACTGAAAGAAGTGACTTGCTTAAGGAAATAAAGCCCTTCTGATTTCTGACTGTTGTCCAGAGTGCTGGCTAAGAAGAGGGAGGGGATGAGGAGCCTCATGAAAAATGGACAAGAGCCCAGTGTGGGGTTTCAAGCCAGAGCTTGCTGGCCAAATGGGAAGGCTGGCAAGTGGACAGATGAGGGCTTTATTACTGTTGCCTATTAGCTGCATGAATACTAAGGAATTTTTAAAGAAATGAAACACATAGGATTTAAAGCACCAACAAGATCTTCAGGTAGGCAACGTCACTATGAGGAAGATGTTTCATAAACTGCATCACAAATTTCCAAATGTTTAGTAAAGACAAACACAAGTTCAAGTGTGCTTGGATGCATATTCTTTTAGGTTAAAACATAAAAAATTGCCAACATTCAGTCATTTTAACCTACAAAAATGGCAATTTTATATAGTTTTACCTTCAAAGAGATTTCATTCCATTTTTTTTTTCCTTCAGGTAAACAGCAAGTGCATCAGTGTCTACTCATCCACCTACACATCTACCTATCCAACAACCCTCTATCAGTCTTTTCATTTTTTGGAGTTGAGGAGGGAGGGACCAAGAATTAAAATACAAGTTGCCTTTCAGAAATGACGTGAAAATTAAAATACCACTTGGCTTTTTATTATAGCAGCTACTCAAAGAAAACCTAATTATTTTGAGGAGTTCGTTTCTTGGTTAGTGGGTATTAATTGCAGCCTAGGCTAAAATATCTAAAAGACTGTCACATTTTTTCTTTCATGAAATCTCTCTAACATATTTTTAAATATCCTGAGACTGAAGTCAATCTCCCTACTTACTGACATGACTAAAAATTCATTATACCTATATCTAGGTCTATATCTCAGAGTATTGGGATGTTCCCTATCATGGCGACAAACCTAAAATCTCTTCAACTTTACTTATAGATTCCCCCATCCCCAGCAAAGGCCTCCAGTGTCTTTCATTAAAAACTTCCTTACTTTTAAAGTCAATGCTTAGCTTCCCTCTTCTGATTTTTAACTGTGGCAGGCAACATTGACTCTTCCGGACATTATTTCCTATAGAAAATAAATGAATTAGGTTGTGCTTTCCCTGTTTCCTCAGCCACCCAGAGACATGTCTGCAAGGCAATAAAGTTTTCCATAGTGCCTGAGCTGCAAAAAGAAATGAGCCAAGAAAAACCTCAAAACACTAGCAGAAAGAAAAATATTTGGTGCTTAGGTACGTTTCTTTTGAGATATGAAGGGGTGGGGTTGGAGGCATAAATATTTCAGGAAGTTTACTGAGTTGCTTTAATTAAATGCAAGGACTGTGTCTCTCTTGGGCCATACATTTGGAGTGTCTGCCTGCCATGTTCTGCAAACAACTGAGAGGCACCAGGCTGAGACCCTCTCTGGGCCCATCTGAAATGTCTGAAATGACACGGGAGACATCTTGTAAACAAAATGTTCTCTCAAGTCAGCATCATATCCTGGGCATGTTCACTGTAAACTTCAAAAATTATACTCAGCATTTTGAAACAAAATGATTATGAATCAAACTTCCTCCTTAGTTACATTCAAAGGACTTTAGTCATTAAAGTTTTGATTTTCTGACAACTCAATTCAGTTTCTCCTCCAAGAGACATGATGGACAGTCAAGTGGTTAAAATACCTTAATTAATTAGATATTAGGGGAAGAAACATATTTTTCTGACAAGAAGCCTGATTTTTCTAGCAATTGTTGATCCTGGGATGGCATTAAAATCAGTCACAGCAGCAGAATTGCATAGTAATGACTAACCTTGAAACCTTTTTCTTGGAGACCCCAAAGCAGTTGTCTAGTACTAGAAGCTAATATTTTTCTATGCTCTGCCAGGCATGAAATAAAATACCTTAAAATAATTCTTGGAATTTTCTTGACTAACTTGACTGAAGGGAGGTGGCATCTGTTACTCAAGTAAGATGTCCTGTTCTCATGAATTTCCATACCAAAGAGGAGTGGTTCAGGCAGATCAACAGAGCCCAGGCTTTGGGACTACACAGCACTGTGCTTAATTAAGCAAAAGACACTAATTGATCCCCTCCAACTCCCCTCCCATTTTCCTTAATGTACCTTTCCACACCTTACCACCCGAGAGCCTTACCCAAAAGAGAGATCCACAAAACAGGTTCCTGTTACAGCCTTCCTCTCACAATAGGACATTAGAAGCCGAGTTGTGCATGAACTCAAAGTTCAAGCAAGAGTTTACTTGAACTTTGTAATTTGGATTTAGTAAACTAAATTCTTATGATGCAGCAGTTTAAAGACTTTAGAAGAAAGATGCAGAAAATGGGAGGCCTTTTGAATACTGAGTTCTGCCACTTCCTTTTATTAGCAAATGACACAGGGCTCTGCCTAGACATATTTAAATATAAAGTGCAAACTCCTCTTTGCTTTCAAAGCTTCATCAGTGTTTCTGTGTGCATGTGAGTTATTGTCTATTGTCCCTTGGCATCTGTGGAGGATTGGTTCTAGGACCTCCCTTGGACACCAGAAATGCTCAAGTCCCTTATACAAAAGGGTGTAATATTTGCATAAAACCTACATTCTCTCATATGCTTTAAATAATCTCTAGATTACTTATGATACATAATGCAATGTAAATGCTATGTAAAGAGTTGTTATACTGTATTGTTTAGCAAATAACAATAAGAAAATAAGTTTATACATGTTTAGTATGGATGCATTTTTTCCCCAAATATTTTCAATCCATACTTGATTGAATCCACGGACGTAGAATCCATGGATATGGAGGGCTGACTATATTTCTTGCAAAAGAAAACTGGGGCTCTTTTGCACATTGTCAACAAGACTGCAAATTAGTCCAACGTTTTGGCAATATCTGACAAAATTCCAAATGTACATGCCTTTTGACACTGTGATTCTACATCTTGGAATTTATCCTGCAGACATCGTCATTTAGTGTGTGTGTGTGTGTGTGTGTGTGTATATATATATCTCTTCATTGTAGGTTTTTTGAAATTGCAACATTCTGGAAATAACTTAAATGTCCATTAACAGAAGACTCAGTAAATAAATTTTGGTACATCTAATCATTCAATGGACTAATATGTGGCTGTTGAGAGAAAAGAGAGAGTAACATACAGTGAAAGTTATATAGAGAGGCATGAAAAGGTGCCAAATTTTATTATTTAAGGAAAAAGATTTAATCTGTGTTAAACACAATGTGTGTGCACACACATATATATACACACACACTATGTCTACAATATTTCTGGTAAGGCATACAAGAAAATGAAAAAATGCAACTAGTGGTCACCTATAGGGAGTAGGGCTGGAAGTTTGGGAGGGGGCCTTCTACATTTCATTTTATATCCTTCTGAACTGCTCAATGTTATTACTATTTTTACCATAAACATGGATTGCTTTTACTAAAATGCTTTTTTAAGTGCTTCAGGGCCATAGTAGCTATAAAAATTAAGTCTTTCAGTCCCCAGAAGCATCAGGGACACATCCAATTCTAATATTTTTATTTTTAGATGGCCACGAGGCTCTGAACTGAGATGTAGATGCAGACCCCAAAGTGTGTTGTGCTGGTGCCCTCCTCTAAGCTCCCTGTGCTCTCCACTGTGTGCATCACCTTGTTTCAAGCCCTTCTCCCTGGCTGGATGTTAAGCTCCCTGCTGGGGGTCAGGAACCATCTTGTCCTCATTCATGACTCCCTGGTTCTCAGCACTATGCCTGGCAAATAGTGGACTCTCAATAAACCTTGTAGAGTAAAGAAGTCAGTGGTCTCATTTCAACTATAGTTCTAACAGGATAATTAAATGTTAGAGTTAAAAATTCAGTAACAATACCAGAATGCTATAACCAAGGGATTTTAGCTGCCTGTTTGGACCAGATCCCTCGGCTCCTGGGCCCTCTAACTGATCTATGGCAAGGGAATCTTGGACTATATAAAACACTGGGGTCTCACAAACTACGCTGAGCCTTTTCAATGAAAAAACAGAGTTTTGGCTAAAGTTAAAAAAGTTTAATTTATTTAAAATTTAGTCAATTTTATCAATTTTCTAAAAATAGCATTTGCTAGAATTTCTCAGCTGCAAAGTTTTTGTTTGTTTGTTGCTCATAATTTTTTGCACCTGCTACCACTCACTGGTCTGTCCCGGAATCAAGTATAAAATATGAGCTGGTTTTACCCAAAATTAGGCATGTTACTTTTAAAAGTTCCTGGCATCATCATTTTGGGGTGGTTTGAAAGGGTATCATGACTTCTACAAACTCTGATACCTGAATGGATTTGGGAATGTTGAGGCATGTTGATCATTAAGCTATTGAGTTTTCCCTAGAGTGTGGAGTCACCCATCCCAGTATCATTCAGTCATACCGCAGAGTTCTCCCTTCCTAGGCTGTGCCCCTAGAAAGAGAAAGACATGAAAATCATGGAGAAAGGAATGAAAATCAACTAGAAATGCCCTTCCCCTTCTTACTAAGAAAACTCTAGCTCATTATGGTAATCTATCATTTTATTTAAAATTATATACTATGTCAAACATGCAAAAAAGAATAGAGGACAATATTGCAAAATCCAAGGATATGCTACCTCAATTAATCAAATTGTACCATTTTGCCATAATGCTGAATTTAGTGTTTATCTGTCCCGTGAACATTTTTATTCTGTTACAAAGGTACAGTAATCTGTTATTTTACCAACTAAAACTTTCAATAAAATGAGGCCAGATGAATTCAGTTCACTCAAATGGAATTTGGGTATAGGGTATAATTTCCTGAGCATGGCCTGATTACATTCCCAAAGGCCATCTAGGGTAGGGAGGCTTGACTAAAATAGGCTGTGTCCAGGTTGTGATCAGTGCAGCAAAGCAGATGCCACTGTGGCGGCTGCAGCATCAAGTTTAGTTTAGACTCACTGTTAATTACCACCCCTACTCAAACTCTTTCTTACCATCCACCTTCTTTTCCTCCAGAGTCCGAAAATGCCTGGTACTTGGATTTCCAGTATGGTAGATTGTTTCCACAAATGGCTGCAATAATCCCTGCCGTCCTGCATGTCTCTGGCAGTGTGACTTTGCCATTCCTTTCATCAAGAGAAGTGGACTCCTTCTGAATTGAGCTGACCCTGTGGCTTGCTTTGATCAACAGAGTGCATAGGTGACACTGTGTGGCTTCTGAGACTATGTTTTAAGAGGTTTTTTAGTTTCTACTTTTATACTTTTCTGGAAACCAGCTACCATGTAAGCAGTCAGACTATCCTGAGGCAGCCATGCTGTGAGGAAGCCCAAGCTAACTACATGGAGAGACCATGTGAAGAAAGATAGACACCTGGCCAACCCCCAGGTCATCTTGGATGTTGTAGCTCCAGCAGATGCCATGTGAAGCAGAAATACCACATTGCTGAGCCCAGCCCAGAATGCAGAATCATGAGAGGTAAAAAATAGTTGTCTAAAGCCGCTAGGTTTTAGAGTGATTTGTTACACATCGTTGAGTAACTGACTCACCCAACCTCCCTTAATGCTAAGGTATGAGCACATGACCCAATTCTGGGCAATTAGATGTAAGAGGCAGTTTGCCAGAGGTAGTATGAGGAGGGTTTCTGGAAGATATTTTTTCCTTCCTGTAATGAAGACACATGTGACGAAAAACTGCTTCTCTTTTGATCTTTGGATGTGGCTGTGTGAACATATGCTGCCTAGAGATGTGACTCTGAGGGGACAGCCTGGGAACAAAAGGCAACACAGAGGCAATGGTAGGGCAACAAGATGGAGGGCACCTTGATGACCTGTCATGCCACCCAATTAACTAAATTAAACCAACTACCTCTGGAGTTCCTGCTATGTGAAAGAACTCCATTAAGTCATTTTGGGTCTGGAATTCTGTATTTCACAGTCAAATGACACAAATGCTATTTATTTGACTCTAGGGACTAGCAAGGAAACTTTCCCTTAATGCTAGCAGCATGCTGTTTTCTAATAATACACTGGCTCTCAGCACAATCATTCAAGGTGCTAAAACGAACAGGATAGAGATGTCTTCACTGAAATGTAAGAAATCACCTGTGAATTCAATAAAATCCATGTTAGCTCTCCGAAATACTATGTCCAAAAATGTCCCTGTAACTATGACACCAACTCAAATTCCTCACATACTTATATTTTAAATGCTGTCCTAGGTTGGAAAACTCACCACCTGGAAACCCGATCTAAATGTATAAGGGGAGCTGATATTCTTTATAGGAGGTCAGACATAGGCACAGCATTGTATTATTGAAACTAGCTCAAGATAGAAATATGAAAAAGAAATCTTGAATATATATATAAAAAATTTGGAAAAGCCAAGTAATTAATATCTAAAGATGGTAAGTGATAGCCCTAACTGCATGAATGTATACTCAGAAGATGCAAGAAGGTACATTTTTCTTTGGGGACTATTTTACTACACAATAATACAGTATACAATTACTAGGGCAGGCATTTAAATAGGCACAAGTGTGTTTATCTGAGGTTATTGATTAGTATGCAACTTCTTCACCTGACATTAAATTGAGTGATTGAATGGTACTTTTTACTGTGACATAGCTTAGTGTTTTGACATAAGTACAAAGACAAGTTTTTGTTCAGAAGTTAAGTTTTCCACTTAAGACAATTATTGTGCCAGGAGTTTCTTTTGCTTGCAAATTTTATTTCAGTTAAGTTTGTCTAGTATAACACTACTTAGTGGCTACTTTGCACTTTTGAATTGAATTGAAACTTGCTAGCCCTCTTCATTTTCTTTGGCTTAGGAAAACCCTATATCACAGAGTGCTATGAGGCCAGCTTGGGGTTCCTGAGGTTTGGGTCTCAGGTCTAGGCTAACTAAGAATCCTTGGGCCAGTCAGTGAACTTCTCCAGTTGTCAGGTTCCCTATCTGTAAGGGGATGGAATTTATCAAGCACTGTCCAGTGAAACTTTCTGTGATAATGTCAATGCTCTATATCTGCACTTTCCAGTATGGTAGCCATTAGCCCTGTGTGGCTACCAACCATTTAATTTTGTTTCATTTTATTAATTTACATTTGAATAAAATAGCCACCTTTGGCTAATGGCTGCAGCAATGGACAGCACAGATAGGTGATCTAGGTCCTTCTGATCTAAAGGTTATTTGCTCCTCCTACCCCAAATTTCCACTTAGTTTTCTCTTTCCTACATTTGCCTCTATAACAACTCTCCAGTCTTTTTATTTCACTTAGAATTAAAGGTCAGATATGCCTTTACTGCCATTCCAGCCTAGAGTCAAGAGCTTAAAATTAACTATAAGCATTAACTCACTTCTTGAAATGGAGAAAAGGACCAGCTCTTAGAGTTTCTTTGATCTTCCATTAGAGCTCAGTTGGAGAGTCAGGAGTTATTTGGATGGAATAAGATCTGACATTTATTGAGTCAAAAGGCAGCGTTGATGTGGCTTCCTATTTTAGGATAATGTCAGCTTCAGTTAGAAGCTTTACTTTCCAAAGCTCCTGGTAATAAATATGGCCAAATTGTTAGGATGGGCAATTCTTTTGCAAACACCGTCTACTGCAATTACGTGGTGTGACCCCTACTATGTGCCAAGGCACAGGACTGAGTTCAGAGACCGAGAATATGAGTAAGTTCCCCTCCACTAATAAAAGCCTAGGTCTAACAGAAGAGCCTGACCAGAAGATAAATATTTATAACACACTGTGACACATCCTATGACCAATACATGAACAAAAGTGCTGTAAGAGTACAGAGAACAGAGCAAGCCCTTGTCTTCCTTTCTGGTGAGCCGGGAGAGCATAAAGGAGGTATCCTGTGGAGGGTGATCAGGAGTTAACTCCAGTACCAAGGCGGGGGAGGATGTTCCTGGCAAAGGAGCATGGCTTCTTAAGGGATGTCAGTTAAACAGGGCTATCCACACACTTTAGGTTTGAGTTTCAGGGAACTCAGCAAGAACTGAGTGCAGATTTTGCCACTTCCTGCTGAAGAACCCTTTAGCAAGATGATTTCTCAAATAGGTAAAATGATTCAAACTTTGGGTTCTGAATCTTTGTGAATTTCAAGGAGCAACCTTCACTTCCTTGATAAATGACGAGCGGCCCTAGTACTTCTAACCCCATATAACTTTCCCCGTATAGTATGAGAAATCACAAGGCATATCTGAGGGAAGACATCTTTTGAAGGCACTGAAAGCAAGGTAGAATCCATGGGTTAGAAAGGAGATAATGAATTAATAAGAAGTATAAGTGGTGAGTGAGTAATAGGAAACATAAATATTTTCCATCAAAACAACCATTTCTTATCACCACAGTGACTGAATTTTGGAATACATACATTACTTCCAACAGTCTAATGCTAACCTCTGTGAATAAGAGGCATTCGGTCTTCAAGACGTTTGTTTTTCTGCATTTCCTCTTCCTACAGTGAAGTCACTGGGGGCAGATGAAATATAAAATGCTGGAGTTTGCCTCTCTGGCGAGCTGCAGAAAGGAATTTCTGCATTACTGTGATCATCTATTTAATTGTAGCACTTAGTTGCTTATACAAAGCAGTTCTCCTGTTCTTGCCCCTGCCATTTAGAAATTTACAGGCTAAAAAGAGGACGATGACCCAGACAAGTTATGAAGGCCCTATAAACAAATGCATACTCATTATAGAAACATTTAATAAACATTTGCCTTACGTGGAATGCACTGGCCAGGTAAATGGTGGGACGCTGGTGGATTTGTCTTGAAGCACTTAAATGATGTGAAGTTCCCTCACTGTTCTCACCTGCTGTTGATAAGTAGCTGTAACAGACTTGCAAGCTCCTTCCCTCCGTTTCGGAGAGCTGTTCCACAAAGGATGCTGTGCATTATCATCACCTGGGAGCTTTAAACAATCCAGATGCTCAGGTCACATCCCAGACCAATTAAATCAGAAGCTGTGGGTTTAGGACCCAGCCCATAATGTATTTTAAATTCCTCAGGTGATTCCAACTTGTAGCACGTGTAAGAGCCTGTGTTTTAGACTTTAGAGCAGTGGTTCCTAACTTTTGAATTTAAAAAATACACATTTCTGGGCCCCACCCCAGACCTACTCAATCACTATCTCTGGGGGCAGATTTTCGTGTTACTTTCTAATAAACTCTTAGGTCAGTTTGATTCCAGCCCTTAGTTGAAAACCTTGTTCTAAAGCATCGAGTTTCTATATCTTCTCTGATGTTGTGCGTATGAAATGTGAGAAAACAGGTCTTGCACAGGTCCGTTCAAGACTACATAGAGGATATTTACTTATTTTTGTTTCAACTTTTTATTAAAGTGTCACACACTTAAAAATAGACACATGCAGAGATTGAAAGTGTACCTTGATGAAGGATCACAAATTGTGTCACTGGTACCCAGATCAAAAACCTGAAGCTTACCAATCCCCTACAATCCTTCCCTTGTAGGTACTACCTATGCCCCATGGGAACCACAAACCTGATTCTAACATTTCTCCCACCTGAAGTTTTATTTGTTCCAATTCAGTACAATTGCAGTAAAGTTGACTTAATTTCATGCAAATAATTACTCAGGTCTCATTAACAGGCCATAGTATTTTGAGGACAAATGGCCTAACACATCTTGTACTGCATTTGTTTATGATTATTTTAAACAAGGAAGAAGAAAATGAGGCCAGGAAAAAATACTGTCTCTGATTTTCATAGATTGTTAGTTACTGGGTACAATTTTCAAATACTTTTTACCCTAAGCCTTGTAACACCTCTGTACAGATAAGAATTATCGTCATCTCTACCTAACAGATGGAAAAATAGAGCCTTAGGGAGGAAGTGAATTGCCAAGATTTGGCCTCATGATCCTCTTACACGGAAGGCCTTTCCCTCCATTGCTGCACGCACACTGTCTCTCACCTTTGCAACCGATTGAGACTTTAACCTCCTGTAAAAATCAGCATGGAAAAAGGTCTCTCGACATGATTGTGGATTGTGACTAATTTGATTGGTTTTTAAAAATTCATTCCAAAATACTTTATGAACTATAGTTCTCAAATCATATAGATAAGTTTTTTAAGTTAATTTTTTTTTCCTGCTTAGAAAAGTAATTTAGGTATACTGCAGAATAAAATAAAAAGGTAGAGGAAACGAAGAGTCATGCATTATAACTAAGGGTTCTTTAAAAATAAGAAAGACCTTCGAGACCCTGGACTGGGGAGTTCTCCAGCCTTGCCTGGGGGAAGGAGAATGAGTAACTTGATCTTTGGATGCTTTTCAAGAAATTTAATTTGAATAACTTATTTCTAAGTGTCCTGGAGTTGGTACAGACCCGATGCTGTATACTATACAATATGCAAAAAAATCTGAAAAGATCAAGAACTCTATCTGATCTCTGTTTTTCACAGATTACCAAGCGTAACTGCATTTCCCCCACAATTTTTTAAAACAGTTCCTGTGATCATAGAAAGGTTCTTTTTTTTCCTATTTGTTAATAGAATTGGCTGAAATTGTGGTATTTAGAAATTTATCATCAGTACATCTGAATTCTTAACAGAAATTCCAGGAAGCCTTGAGGTTTCTGGGCAAGTATGCTTTTTTTTTTTTTTTTTTCCTCAAACATACCAGAGTTTATACCTTTAAATGCATGTGGTTTTCTCTGGAGGAGGAAGCAGTGTACTTTTTCAGTGTGTTCCTATTGCTGAAAATACTCCAGGGGAATTACAGGAAACAGAAGCAGGACAGCTTTGAGCTGCACATCCCAACACTGACTCTCAATTCTTAGACTAAATGGCATAAAATTTTTCTCACTTACTCAGCAATGACTCTTCAAAAGCCACTGATTACATCTCTAGATCTGTCCAGTCAACACAAAACAATATTTTCCCTATGCCTGAGGGAGGGCAGAACACTTTGCTACTCCTGGAATGTAGCATATACTCACAGGCAGCGCCACCTCCTCACCTGAGGCTGAGAAACCAGAGACCCAGGGTGGCTGGTTACACGTGACTTTGCTCAGTTACACCAGGAATTAAGGACAAAGTTGATACACTATTCCAGGTGTTGTGACTCAAAAGAAAGGAATCTTTTTCACTGAAACCCTCAAACATGGATTCTCGCATGATCTACCAATCACTCTGGCCATGATAAAACCTAACACTTATCCATGCATATAGTTCTCAAATCTGTATGTATACAGGATGCAATATCCATGATACAGATGCACCACATTTATTTCCCAACTATTCCCCAATTTCTGGGCATTCGCTTGGTTTCCAGATTCTTCTCTCCCTCCCCACAACAATGATGCAATAAAATTCCTGTACACAGAATTTTGCATATCAATGCTTTTATTTTTATGGGCTAGCTTCCAAAAGCTGGGTCATATATGATATCTCCCTGTGTTTTTTATTAATAGAGTTTGCTAGATTGCTTTTCAAAAGTTCAAAGACCACAGGAATGTATTAGACTGCCCCCATCTCTTCATCTAACTGCACTGGTGGATATCACCACTCCTTTGAAATTTTTACTAATTATTTTTTAAATTTGCAATACATATACTGGGTAGATTTGTATTTGGAATATATTACAAGCTTGAATATGTCAATGAAAAAAGTTAAAATTTTACTAATTTGATGGGAGGGGTATCTCATTGTAGTGACCGAATGGTAGACCCCCAAAAGATATGTCCATGTGTTAATCCCCCAAAACTACGAATATGACCTAATTTGGAAAAGGAGTCTTTGTGGATATAACTAAGGATCTCTACATGAAATCATCCTGGCTTATCTGGCAGGCCCTAAATTGAATGACAAGTGTCCTTAGGAGAGATACACAGAGGGGAGACACAGGGAGAAGAGTTGAGGGCCATGTAAAGATGGAGGCAGAGATTGGAATTACACATTCATAAATCGAGGAACACCTGGAGCCACCAGACTCTGGAAGAAATAGGGAGGGATTCACTCCTAGAGCCTTCAGAGGGAGCGTGGCCCTCTCAACACCTTGATTTCAAACTTCTTCTCCCCAGAACTGTGAGCGTATATTCCTGTTGTTTTAAAACACCAAGCTCATGTAATTTGTTACTGCAGCCCTAGGAAACTAAATATACTCATTGTTACCATAAACTTTTGTGTTTTTCTGAAAACTTCTGAGGTTGAGCGTATTTTCATGTGGTTTCAATGATCATTTGAATGTGCTTTTCTGTGAGTTAACTACTCGTATCTTTTCCCCATTTTCCCTACTAATTCTTATGAATGCTGTGACAAGGCAGACATTAACACTTTGCCACGTGTTGTAAGACACCTATCTAGCCTGTATTTTTGAGTTTGTTCATGATATGTTTGGTCATGCAATTAAAAAAATTACATGGTACAGTATGCTTATCTTTTTATCCATTCCTTATTCATTAGCTCCATATTGATTATAAACATTCCCCTGACACTTGGGTTATAAAATTATTCTCCCAAATTTTCTCTAAAATGTTTGTGGTGGGCACAAAGATGGCTCCCTAAGAAATCCATGACTTTATTGCCACATCCTGTGAAAATGCAATCTTACATGGCAAAAGGGACTTTGCAGATGTAATTAAGGGTACAGATTTTGAGATGGGGATATTATTCTGCATTATCCAGGTAGACCCAGTCGAGTCACCCGAGTCCTTGAGTGGCAGATATCACTGTGGAAGATGGGTTGGAGAGATGCAACATTGTTGACTTTGAAGATGGAGGGAGGAAGCCAAGGAGTATGGCTGACCTCTGAGAATGGCAAGAAAGTTGATTCTCCCTCAGAGGCTGCAGGCTGAAACCTAAGCCCTGTGAACCTGTATCAGCCTTCTTGCCTACAGACTGTAAGGCCATAACTTGGTGTTGGCTAAGCC
The DNA here is from genome assembly GCF_047675955.1 of Chlorocebus sabaeus. Lineage (NCBI taxonomy): Eukaryota > Metazoa > Chordata > Mammalia > Primates > Cercopithecidae > Chlorocebus > Chlorocebus sabaeus. The sequence goes on from NC_132918.1 coordinate 69,678,616, forward strand.
GCTAGGTTGGTGATAATTTGTTATGGCAGCAATAGCAAATCAATACATCTTTCCTGCTTAATTTAAATTAATGTGTACCCTTATCCACCTATCATTTACTTTTGAACATATTAGCAAGTATTAGCATCTACAACGTTAGTTCTAGATGTACCCTCCAATCTGCTGTACTGATCAATTTGTTTACTCCTTTGCCAATATCCAGTTGTTTTGATTTAGTCACTTCTATATGTTCAAGTACCTGATAAAAGACAAGTTAGCCTCTTCTGTTCTTGTTTTGTTTTTTAAATAGTTTCCTTAGGTTTTTACAGATTTTGTTTTATGTCCTTTAAATCATTATTTTTTGTTGTATCTTAAGTCTTTTAAAATTTATGTTGTTATGGTGAAAATTCTATCTCCATTGGTAATTGATAATTCTTGTAAATAAAGCATACCACATACAACGGTGTCTCAAGGCCTTTGAACTTGCGGTTCACTCTGCCTGAACTGGAATGTGCTTGTCACAGTTGTCTGCGTAGCAGAATTCCTCACGAACCTCAAGTTTCTGCTCAAATGCTAACTTATTGTAAGTGAAGCCCTCCCTAACCACCGCATAGAAAACAACACACCACTGCCTGCCAGCCATTCCATCGGCTAAGCATTTACTATACTTCTTCTCTGGCTTTATATTTTTCCCCATAGTACTTGCCACCATCTGGCTTACCTACTCATTTATTTTCCATTACCCCCAACAATATATAAGCCCTATGCAGAAAAGGACTTTTTTTCTTTTGTTTACTACTGTAGCTCTAGGGACCAGATGAATGCTTAGTATTCAGTGAGTGTTTAATAAATATGTGTTGAATGAATGGCTATAAAGAAGACTTACTGATTTTTCTACATTTATTTTTTAGTCTAACTGCCTTGTCAAATATTCTTACTGATGGTTGCAGTCCAGTTTTCTACTGGAGTCCTCCCATTCTTACAGGTATACAATCACGTCATCAACAAAAAAGGTAATATTTCTCATTTGGTTGTATTCATTATGCCAATTACCTCTTGGCCCACTAAATTCACAGGGACCCCTGAAACAAAGATGAATAATGTTGGTGGAAGCACAGATCCTTATTTGTTCTTCACTTGATAAAACAAATACAAAGAAAAGTTATAGAGACTCCTCCCTGTATCCAGGCCCTGTGCCATGAATCTTTGCTGTGAATCTTTGCAGTGCCCTCATATTTTGAGTCTAGGCTTAGTGAGGTGAGTGCTTGGGCCAAAGGGTGGTCAGCAAACATGATGCCTGAACAGTACTTCTCACACTAGGCTTGCTCTTGCTTCTCGGCCGCTACCTGGGCTAGCCTGCTGCAGGAAGAGAATATGTTGTGGAGTTTTTCCGACGTTTTAGTAGAGGCCATCCTCAACCAGCCCACAGCTAGCCAGTCCCAGACACCAGACACGTGAGCATGCCTGATTATCATCTCAGAGCTGCTGAGATGATCTATAGCTGACCACAGATGTGCAAGCAGGCCCAGTCCAGATCCCCTGATCCCCTCTGTGAGTTACACATGTTAATTGTGACTTGTCATTGAGGTTTGATAGTTATGCCACATTACTGGGACAAGAGATAATTGATACATTCTCTTATGCCTAATTTTACTACAAGGAGCCTGAGAGTTTTGCCATTAGAATTCTGTTACTTGTTAGTTTTTGGTGGATCATCTTTATCATGTTTAAGTGAAACAGAAAAATACGCCAACTAAGTTTTTAAAAAATGGCTGCTGCATTTTACAGATGCATTTTCTACATGTACTTTTACCATCTTTCTCCTCCTTTAATTTATTCATCAGACAAATATTTCGATAGATTTCCTAATTTTTAACCATGTTTAATTCCAGGAATAAATTTTTCTTGATCATACAGCATAATTTTTTTGAGATGGCTTTGGAATTTACTTGGTAATATTTTATTCCAAAGTTTGCCCTTATGTGTATATGTGAAATTAGCTCATTTTTTTTTTTTAGTGTGTATTTGCTTGGTCAGAGTTTTGAATAAAGATTATATTAGCTTTGGGAAATGATTTTGAAACTTTCATAATTGATCAAGGAGTCCAAATACAAGAAAGGACATAAATATTTGAATAACATATTCTACACACTCTATCTAATAGATTTGTACACAGAACTCATGTCATATGAGTTAATAAAATAGATTTCTGATTGTCCATGGAATATTAATAAAATATAAATCACAAGGTTAAAATGAACACCTTCACTTATTTTTTTAAAAGTAGATATTTTGATAGGATATAATCTTAGATCATAAGCAAATAAAATTGATTTTAAATAAAGCAATAGCTAGTAAATTTTATCTACTTGAAAAATAAGAAATATCCTTCATAATAGCTGTAGGATTCATGAGAAAAGCAAAATTAAAATCATAAGCTATCTAGTATCAATAAAAAAGAGAATATGTCCCATCCAAAGTTATGAAACACAGCTAAAGCTATACTCAGAAGAAAAATGTGTGGCTTACAGCTATAATACCTTCATTATTTAAAAACTAAGACATTAACATAGTACTAACCTTAATAAGTTTCATGAAGAACGAAAATATAAACCTAAATAAAGTATGAAGAAGGAATTAATAAAGATAAATGCTGAAATACAGTGGAAAACAAAAATAATAGAAAGAACAAATACAATCAAAAGCTGGTTCTTTTATAAAATATATAACCATCTTATGAATATGATTAAAGGAAGAAGAGGGGGAAATACTAGGATTGAGCAAATAGATAGAAACATGTTCACAAAGATGAAAATGATTATTAAGAAAGTACTAGAACTAACCCCATTGTAATAGATGTGAAACCTAGAAAAACTGGATGATTTCTTAGCAAAACAGAAATTAACTGACCCAAGAGGAAGTACTAAAGTGTAATAAGAAGAGATGGAAATGGTGATTAAAAGTCTATCATTTAAATGGCGGGAGGAAGTATCAGGATTAAATAATTTCACAGCTGGGTTCCATTTAACTTTTGAAGAACAGATAATTCCAATGCTACTTAAACTAGTCTAGCCCATTGAAAAATATGAAAACCTCCTGAGTTTATTTTATGAATTATATAGATCAGTGGTTCTCATAGTGTGTTTCCTGGATCAGCAGTCTCAGCATCAGCATCATATGGGACCTTGTTAAAAAGTCAAATTATCTGTCATCCCCCCAGACCTACTGAATCAGAAACTCTGGGGTTGGGCATCCAGGAATCCAAGATGATTCAAGTGCATGCTAAAGTGTGAAAACCACTGCTGTAGAGGTAGCTGGTCTACATCTTATATACAAAAGGCTACAGGTTGGGTAAGGGCGGTGGATGTAGCATCAATACCCTAGGGTTGAGACTTCCGCTAGCAACAGAAGTTGCATGTGTAGGGTAAGGTCAAGGGAGATGACAATTACTGGTATTAATATTAGTAGCTGCTTATATAATGGTAGAAATCATAAGTGGTAATAGATCCAAAACTAGTTTAGACATGGCCATTTGCATACTGCATTCTCATTACCAAATGAGAAAAAGTATATTTTCATTGTAAAAGCAAACTGGTTACAGTGGGTTGGAAGCATTTTAATATATTTTAATAATGAGGTAAAGAGGCATGTGAATTTCACACCACAGACTTCAGGCATTTCACACTCATTCTTCTCTCATTTCGCTCTGCATCTACCATAAAAAGTATTATTATTAGTTCAATGTTTTAGATGAGGACAAAAAGGTTCAGAAAATTTCAGGAACTTTCCCGAGAATACCGAGTTCTATGCAGCATTCAAAATCAGGTTTACCTTCCTCTAATCGTGCCTTGGCATCTCCTACTAAATTCTTAGAACTTTTTTTCCAAGACTGGGCTGACTCCCAAGAAATCTGAGTCTATCTCCTCCCCAATGGGCTTCTAAAAGTGTTTCTTCCAACAGATAACAAACATACTTCCTCCTCTTGTTAATTTAGACATGTTTCAAAGTAAAAGTCCTTCAATTTTGCTGTTGTTGTTGCTTTACCTCAGAAACTAACAAATCTTTACCCAGGCTATATAATAGAAACAATTTTAATATTAATAGCCCAGTCAGTCATTTGAGGATTAAGGGCCTGGGGTTTGCTTTGGCACGCAGAAGGAATATTGGTTACCTGCAATTCTGGTTTTCGGAAGGTTCATAACTGTAATAGATAGCGGCTCCCCGAATCTAAATTTCCTGGCACATGCCAGGCCTGCACTGGAACGCTCAGATTTCCCTGCTTCAGACCACCCACGGGGAGGAGGCAGGAATCTGTCAACAGTGTGGTCTCCTCTATAAAGCTGCCTTCCACAGAGGGCTCTGGTTCCTCACACTGAGATGCAGTGCACAGGCCAAGATGATTGGGTTGTCATAAATACAGATTCCCTGAAAGCAGGATTTATAAATGGACTGGGGAACAAGGGAAAAATTCTCCCAAAGAAAAATAGCATACATTTTCTTTGTATTTGCCTGCATGTATCTGGCTCATTTGGACTCCAGGAATGGTGGTGGCTGCATCACAAAATTTGCAAGGTGATCAGAACAACTGGTCTCAGTTTTTTCTAAGGCATAGCATACTTTGGCTACTGGGTCAAGAAACAAACTGTTAGGTTTACACCCTCTGCCTCCTGCCCATTGCTCAAAGTCCTTGAATTGGCACATTACTGTGCAGAATGTGATATACAACCCTGTAACCATGTAGGGTTGGAGTCTGATGAAACTTCTCAAGAGAGCTAAAATCTATCTGGATGTAAAGAGTTTTCTCTTTACTTTCCCACAATTAACTGAGAGTTTAGTAATCACTTAGGGAGGCACATTATATATTAGGAGCCAATTAATTAGTCTAACATATGTCATTCTAAAAAAAGTCATACTTTAGCAAACCACAATTACAGATCATTCTTTTTCTCTCAAAATAAAAAAATAAATCCTCATATGAGAGTTCTTGGCTGTTTTTATAAATATAATAATAAATCATAATAAAAAATGTTACTTTCTTACTTGGCAATACTTTTTAATTAAACTAAACAAGTATATACTCACTGATGTTGGCAAGCAAATTTTGATATCCTACACAGTGCCATGTGTATGCTGAACACTATCTGAAGCCATGAATTATTTTTAAATTTACTGAAGAGAAATAACATGGTAAAGTCTGAGCTAAAGTTTGTTTGTTTAGAACATAAAAGGAACACATGCTCATTGGAGAAAAAATTTAAAACTACAGAAAAGCATTAAAAAATCACTAGTAATGCAACTATTCAGATCTCTCAATTCTTATTTCCTTTCGTTTTTTATGCATCTGTTGTTTTATATAGTTGAAATTCTAAATAAATTCCCTTTTTATTATTTTCCTCCTAACATTATAACTGAACCATTTTCCCATGCTATAACCTCTTCATAAACAGCACTTTCAATGACTTTATATGGTTCACCATGTAGATATAACATTATGTATTTAACATTCTTCTACTGAAAGATATTTGGCTGATTTCCAAATACAAAAAATGCCACAAATAACTTCCTATGCCAAAATTTATTTCTGAATTATGGATGAATTTTTTAAGGAAATATTTTCAGAGGCATTCCAGAAGATCCCAAAATTACTGCTGGAAAGAATATGAATATTTAGTAAACTATTGATATGACTGCAAATTGCTGTCCCAAACCATTTGCTTAAAGGGTCCTTCAAGAATTTCCCTGTGACTTCACTCTCTCCATACTCAAAGATTTCTGCCAGGTTCCAGTTGCCTTGAGCTGAAGTATAAAAGGTTGCCCCCAGGGGTTTCAGGCCATTAGCTAATGGCCTGTTTCCATAGTTCATTGTGGTCAAGTTAAGACTATGAGTATATACGGGCAACCACTGAAATAGCTTTTGTCCCATTGCTGCAGCCTGTGAATTTTGCCCACCTGGCAAAGAAAGTGAGAGGTTGAGTTTTGAAGAAGAGCAGGCTGTAAGTTGTCAGAAAGGTAGGGAAGGGATGTTAGGTAGGACTGTAAAATAAGAACCACCATGGCACATGTTTACCTGTGTAACAAACCTGCACTTCCTGCACATGTACCCTGGAACTTAAAAGTTGGAGGAAAATAAAAAAAATAAAAAAAATAAAAATTAAAAGAAGCTCTAGACAGTTGAACTTACTAAGGGAGATAGCAAGGAGTTAGAGTGTATTAAAATAATGATATTATGAATAACAATAATGGTTAGTTTGTTAGAAACATAGGCATAACTACTACCAAAATGCAGGCTTTAAAATTTGGAATTTTCTGAAAGAATTAGGGAGCCTTAACAGCACAAGGTTAGGGTGTTATGAAAGTTTTAAGTGTCTTTGCCAAGCCTTGTTTGAGGTCCTACTATGTAAAATCACTGGTGGATATACAACATCCCTCTTTTTTGAAATATAAAGTAGAGTAGGTACCTAAATAGGCAGAAATCATTCTGGAGTGAATGAAATCTTTGTTATAAAGACAAATAGACAAAAGTAAATTTGAGGCATGTGAAAAACTGCCTTGTTAAACAGGAGAATGGAAAATTGTTTTATTAATAGGTAGATTGTAATTTTTGGTCTTTTATGTAGATGTGTACTTAGAACTCTATACTTACATTTTAAAATTTGTGTTCATCTTTAAATATACCATAATTAACACTTTGCCCATGGTATAAACTCAATGAATATTTGCTCAATTTTAATTGAATATGTTTTCTTTCTATAATTATTTGAATTGGAAATTTTCTATGCCTTTGAAGTGAAACTCTTCTTCATTTATGGAATAGGTTTATGTTCCCCTTTTGTTTTTGTGCCTCTATCAACCAAAAGTTCTAGAATCTTCCTTCCTGGGAAGGAAAGAAATAAACTGTTTATTTTCTTTGCCATTTAAACTGCCATACCTAAGCAACTCAGGCCCCAAACAGAACCTTTGCCCTTGCTGCTCCCTTTGTCTGGAAAGCTCTTCCTTCTGGCTCCCGTTTTTTGGCCAGGTCTAGCAGGAATACTGCTTCATCAGAGAGGCCATCTCTGACCACACAGCAAAAGTGGGTTCTACCTCCTTGTACTTCACATTTTTGTTATTTTCTACCTTACCTTCTTGGCCTTTTTGTATATGTATTACAATTTAAAATGATTCATTTATTTAAGTATTTAAAAATTCCAGTATTTTTCAAATTTTATAAGCTCATAATGAGAAATGTTTTATATTGATTCATGCACGTGCGCGCACACACACACACACAACTGCAACAATAGTTTGAAAACGACACACTTAAGAAGTGCTAGCGGAATAAAGTTTTGTTTCTGTATTTGAGTTTGCTAATTAAAGGAACAATCACAAAAGTTGTTTGTATCCCACTAACTGGATCTCATAACCCACTAACAGGGTGCAATCCAAAATTTGAACTATTGAGTTGTTTTCTGTCTATTCTCTCCACCCCTTCCCTTTAGCCTACAGAAAAAATGTAAGCTCCACGAGGTAATAAAATATCTACTGTATTTGTCTTATTTCTGGTACACAGTTGATATTCAGTAAATATCTTTTGAATAAATCAATACATAAAAATGAATAAATTAAGAATGCCTTGCTAAGTTCATTTTCCTTATTTTGTTATGCTTTTAACTAAAAATAATTATTTAAGTTGGAGCATCATTTCCTTTTCTGATAGAAGTATTTTTGGAATCTAATTTAATATTCAGGGATCCATTAAGCATTTCAAGGAAGATACTGACATTACTAAATTGTTCAGCAATGCACAGATTTTGAAAATACACTTGAAAAAGAGAACTTTGATATGAACTTGTAAAATATGTAAGATGTATTATAAAACCATTGATTAAATAAATTTAAAAACTCCATTCCCCTATTCAGTGCTGTGTTGGGTAGAAAAGGGGTAAGTAAACAAACAAGTGGAAAAGTTAAGGAAGAACACAGAGAAAAGGATTGCTTTGCGCAGACAGCTGGCTTTGCTTCCCCAAAGCTATTGAGTACTGGGGCAGGTAAGTGGGCTTGCTACCCTAAATGGGAGCCATGTATCACCTTGGAAGCTCCGTGTCACAATTCTATTCTACTTACAAAATGCTCCTCTATGTGCTTATTTAAAAATCTCTCTTTGTCAATGTGATTATTCAATTATGTTACTACTTACTGTTTAATCTTTGTGAACGTGGGAAAAAGGAATTCTGTTCAGAGTAACAAACTTTTCATGTGACTTTAAAATTATTTTCTATCTATCAGAATTTTCCATGATAGGAAACGATTTACCAAAAAACTTTGCTTTTTAAAAAGAAAATGATGTACTTTGATTTCATTTCTTAAAAGAGAAAGGAAAACAGAAGAGAGAAGACTTTCCTTTATTCCAAACCTGTCTTTACATAAACAACTACTTCTTCCAGAACTTCAGCGGCCACTCATTTGCTCTAAAGCAGTGACTCTCAAACTTCAGTGTGCATCAGAATCATCTGGAGGGCTCCTTAAACATAGATTGCTGGGACCCACCCCTAGAGCTTCTTTCTCAGTAGGTCTGGTTTGGGGTCATAGAATTTGCAGTTCTAACAAGTTTTTAGGTGATGCTGATGCTCCTGGTCTGAGCACCACATTTTGGGAATCACTGCTTTAAACAATGATTCTCAACGACGGGCAATTTTATCTCTCAGTGGACATTTGGCAATGTCTGGAGACATAGTGATTGTCACCATTGGGTATGGGGGGTTCTCTATTGGCGTCTAGTGGGTAGAGGCCAGAGATGCTGTTAAACACCCTACAATGCACAGGACATTCCCCACCACAAATAATTATCTGGTCCAAAATGTCAATAGTGCTGCTGTTCAAACATCCTGCTCAAAAGGAACTCTCTTTCTCATGGAAGGACATTGTTTAACGAGAGTTTAAATAATAGGTAAAACAAGAGCTACTCATTTCAGAAGCCTTCAACTAAAGTGGGATGATGTCACAGACGTTAATTGGGTGGTGTCTCAAGCAGATATCTATGGTCATCTTTCTCTGTGTTTGTCTCTCCCACATTCACAAGTCTATTAAGCTTATAAAACACCACACAGCCTAGACATTTACTCATCCAAAATGTAAATGAGGATCTGTGTATGGCTGAAGAGGGAGGGGAAGCCAGCTGGAATGAGGAAACACTTATTCCTCAAGGGGCCACAATCACTTTGTCCAAAGTAGATAGAATTCTGATCAAGGAAAATGTAAATCCCAGGTAGGACAGAAAAATGGAGTTGGAAAGGCTTTGTGGTTAGCTAGAAGATGCAATATTTCTTTTAAATACTGTGTATTAATGAAAGAAGAACTTGCTTGACATCTTGGCCAGGGCTTAAGCAAAAGTAGGAGGATTTCGACGGTTCTCTATGATGCCTTCTCGTCTCTCCTCTCCATCTTTCATAGACTCTTCCATCCATCTATTTTCAGAATTCAGAACCCATTCTCTTTTAGAAATGAAATCTGATCTTAGGCTAGAAAAAAGAAAGGCATTTCACTAGCAGATGTGACATCTCCCTGTCTTCCCCTAAGCCTCTTTTTTACACCTGGGTCTGTATCTTAGCAAATGGTCCCCTGGGAGGTGGAAACTTAGGAATCATTCTTATTGTTCTTTTCATCTCCACCCCTATGTCATCCAGTTAATCTCCAAGTGTTGTGAATTCCCCTTTTTAAATCTCTCTTCTGGACTCTTCATCCTTGCTCCTTTAATGTTGGTTCATACCAACATTATTTCTCACCTGGATTATAGAACAGCCTCGCAAATGGCCTGCCAACCTCAGCCCCTCTTCATACTCTATCCAGACTGAGCTATCTACAACACTTACATAATCTCACTGCTTAAAACCTCTCATTTACTACTAATAGGTCGAAAGACCTTGCAATGGCTTATGAGGCTTTGTACACACAGGCCACCAATTACTTCTCATGCCTTGCTCCTCTTCTCTCCACTTCCTCCATCTTGCTATTGTGTTGCAACCATCCTGAACTTTTCTGGGTTCCATGAACGTGTCATGTTTTCCCTTAACACTGTCTTTTTGCATGTGCTGTTACCCCTGCCAAGAAAACTTGAATGCTTGCCCTTGCCTTCTGCCCTACTTCCCACTACTTCAATTCTCAGTTAAATGTCCTTCCCTTGGGAAGCTTTCCCTGACCTCTTAAGTCAGAGTTAGGTGCCCCACCCATGTGTTCTCATGGCACCTTGTAAAACTCCTCGTTGTAATTATCTTCTGTGGTAATTGTCTGGGTCCCCAGTAGTCTGAAAAGCAGCAAGAAAGTAGAGTCCTCATATCTATTTTCTTTTTATTTTTTTCATCATCATAGCTCTTGTACCTAGCACTGTACCTGGCACAGAGTAAATACTGACTATACTTCCTCATAGGTGGGAATTTAATGAAGTATATTATCCTGGAAAAGAATGTAATGAGGCTGGTGAAAGAGATAAGTTTTGAGATACAAAAGGATCCTTCCCAGAGGTCCTTGAAATCAAACCATGCTTCCTACTTATATGCCCACATTTGTGTGGCAGAATCATTACAGAAAACTGAGCTCTCCTGCTAATTTTGTGAACTGATCTCCTTCCATAGCCTTCAATAATTTTCACGTTCTTTTTTTCTTCATTGTACATCTACCTAGATCAAAGAATCATAGGAAGCCAGTGTGGCTCAGCCATGGTGAGTGCGGGGGAGAAGAAGAGGGGGTGAGGTCTGTGAGTCTGGGCCACATCACACAGGGCCTGGTAGGCCATGTGGAGGAGCGAAGATTTTATTTTTAGTCTGATGGAAAACGTTTAAAGAGTTTAGATCACAGTGGTGACTTCATCACTCTGGCTTCTTTGTGGAAAATGGGTTGGAGGATGATCCAAAAGTCCAAAGAGAAAGACCAGTTAATAGACCATTGAAACATTTCAAAGGGAGGATGGTGGCTTGACCCAGGCGGACAGAAATGGAGATGGTGGGAGTGTGCAGACTCAGGATCTATTTTGGAGGCAGAATAGGTAGGAGTTGCTGAGAGTTTGGATTTGGGGGTGAGAGAAACAGGAAGCAAGTATGATTTCTAGGTTTCTGGATTAAATACCTGGGTGAATGGTGCTGCCATTTACTGAGATGGGAAGACAGCAACTTCTAATTTTCAAGGCTCAGCTCAGTCCTCACTTCCTCCATGAAAGCTGTCATCAGCTCCAATCTCCAGCCTTCTCTCTTTCCTCTCAACCACGTGGGACATCATTGCCTGCACCACTCATCTTTTCAGGAGTATGTGCTGAACTCCTCAACCTGGCTCACATTCGTTGAAGGTGAGGGACCCCTTTCACATCCAGCAATGCCTTGAATGTAGTGCTCCATCAAATTTGCTGCTTGGGGAATTAAAGACAATTCCCATGCAGCAAACATCCTTGAAGCTGCTAAGAATATCTTGCCACCCACGGAACTAAATGTTCACATCCTCCAGTTCATATCTCAATTGAACATTTAAAAAAGCCCATTACCAAAAGCCATTGAAAAATATGTCTCCCTCTAGTTCTTAAAGAAAGGCATTTAATGTCTATTATACACTGTATTATTATTTAGTATTATCCCTTTTCACTTGATATATAGTTACTTTTCTTTCCCATTATTAAGTATTACCTTAAAACGCAACCTCATTTCCTCTTGTATTAAATAGAAATTGAGGATAAGTTTCTCCTCACTGAAAACACTTTGAAATATTTCAAGTACATTTCCTTTCCTACACTGTTCATTCACAGTTTGGTTCAAAAGCTTTTAAAAAAAAAACTTGAAGCTACCATAATATCACCTTTCAGTTCATTTTTAAAGTTTTTCAGAAATATAAATCTGATGCAAATTTGGAGTTAGACATTTATTGTAGCTTCCCACACAAAGCTAGAATGCTGTCTCTAATATTCTTCACAGTAAAAAGGGAACATAATCATGAAGAACTTACGCAGAGACAGGAATTAGGCTTTTTCTGGTTCTTCTTTTCAATTCACGACCTTTGAGAAGGACTTAGAACAGTGTATTTTCGTTCATAATCTACTCTAGTACTGAGATAGGCGTTTTATACACCTGCTGTCATTTAACTAGCCCCATCACCTCATGACAGATTTTTATCTCCATTTCACGGATATTTGGCAGGATTTAATGATTTGTTTGAGGACACACAGCTAGAAGAAGCACGTCTGCATCCAAATCCAGGTCTTGGTGCATCTAAAGCTCAAGGTATCCCTCTTTCCCAAAGGATAAAACTCTTTTCTTGAGGGAAATACAGGACAAGTGTCTTCCTTGCTCTGTGCTTCAGTCCTTCTCATGCTTAAAAATAGCTGCGCTCACTCCTGCAGTCTTTCCTTCTCTAGATCACACACTCCCAATTCTTTCAGCCTTTCTTTATAACATGGAACACCCCAAACCCTCAGCCTCTACAGAGCCATTCTTTCCAACACATTCCAGTTGTCCTCTCAAGTGTGGTACTCGAGGAAACTAAATGTCTCTCAAAGCATGGCACTAGGAATGGATTACATTGTTTTTTAATTCATATATTCCTGCAGGGTCTTATTTCAGAATAGGAAGGTAATTTATTTTCCTTTTACAAGTCTCCTTAACATTTTTAAAGTTTAAAAAACACAGCATTATAATCCATATCGCTGTATTACCCTCCTTCCTCTCCCTGCCCCCAATAGAAAAGCTTGAAATTTAGGAATTATATTTTCTTTGTCTTTTAACTCCAATTCAGGACACATGAGAATTACTGGACAAGTACGCTTATGTAATCCCACCCTTAGGAAGGATACATTAGAATTTTAAGAGAAGTTGACCATTGGAAGCCCATGCCCTGATGGACATGTCTTGACCCACACATTAGTTGCAACACAGTCTCCTTCCGTGTTCATACAGAGAGCATCACCGGGGTGGTTTCACACTTACCCTGCTGTCCTCTGGGCTTTCAGGACCTGTGGACATTGCTACATCCTCAGCATGAGCTTCTCATTCTCTACTTCCAAGTCAGATAGAATGAAGGCATTCTAAACAAATAAACTGCCTGGGACCCAAAGCCACGTCCCACACTTACGCGGCTAAGCTATCCCAATTATATGTTCTTGAAATGCACCTTAGAGGCCCGTGGTGACTGACGCTTGGCTGGCGTCATGGCTGTGTGGATTTTGCCACATAACGCACCCAGACAAACAGCTCACTACTCCAGGCTGCCCTCTCTGGCTCAGGATTCTACACCGTGCCTCGTGGCCCACTATAGGAGCCAGCATTGCAGCAGGAAGATGAGCAAAGCTTGTGGTAACCTAAACCCCTAGTGAAATGAGACTCCTACAGCACCGGGAGGCTGCCTGGACAGCTAACACCTGACACGCTACCTTATCCACATCTGCAGACCCTGTTACGATTAGAACTTTACTCCCCTCTCAACTCCAATATACTTACACCAGCCTGATAATAATAATTGCAGGGAGAAGTGGTTCACTCCACTAATTATGCTGCTTATAACTGGCACAGAGAGCAGTGATAATTTGGCTTAAAGTAAGGTTTTATGATCCTCATATGTTTAAAGTATCCTTGGGTTTGAAGCCATTATGATTCAGACTTGAAAATTGTGAGAATGCATTTCAAATATCTGTGATGCTTCTGGTTTTTTTTTTTTTTTTTTTTTTCTTTTTTTTAGGAAAGCATTATTCTGAAAGTGCTCCATGTGGCAGCTCTTGTTTGCTCCTGAGGTGCCCAGCTATGAATTTAAAATGCTTTATTGCCCTCTTCAGAGAACATGTTTCTGCTGGTGGGTAAGGCCTGGAAGCTGCCTGCATGCCAAGGCAATGCCCCCTAAATGAAGTCTTACATAAACCTGACAAAGTATCTTTAGACAGAAGTAATCTCAATGGGCTACTACAGAGTCATGAAAATAGCTGCCGGTCAACCACCAAAACAAAATTTGGCTGAGCACGTACTTCTAAAAACCCGAACCACAGGACAATTATACCAATAACATTTCATCATCATAATATATTTTTAAACATACTGGCATATTCTTTTCTCTCCCCTTTTCATCCTTTCCTTCCTTTTTTCTCCCTCTTTCCCCTTCTCCCTTGGTTCCTTCCTTCCTTTTTTCCTTTCAGAAGACATTGTGCTCACACTCCCCCCCTTTCTTCTTCCTTCTCTCTCTCTTGCTCACCATTGTTCTCCTCCCCCACCACATGCTACAGTTCAGACTCTACATTTAATTGTCAACTCACCTGATGCTCCTAGATTCTAAATAACCTACACTGCAAATTAACATCCTCTCTTGAATTATTGCAATGTTATCCAAACCGGATCTCCCCAGAAGGTGGTTTATCAACTCTCTCTTCTACTTAATAACCCTCAATGACTTCCCACCAGGTACAAGCTAACGTCCTACTCTTCAGCCGCACATACAAGACCCCCACACCCAGCCCCAAGTACCACCTTCCACCAGTCCTATTCCTAACTTCAGTCTCCACAGCACACCTTAAAGCATCTCCCACCCCTCGGCACACTTGACACCTCCCACACAAGCTCTGCCTTATCACGACTCAGAACTGCCCTGTCTGTTCACTCCTTTTCATGAAGGCTGAGCCTGTATTTCAGGCAGAAGCCCTTCCCTAACTTCCTCAGTCAAAGTTAGTGAATTTCCTCCTCAGGTTAACATTGCATTACAAACATTTATTACTATCTGTCTCCCCAAATAGGTTAAGAGTTTCTGGGGCAAAGGTGTCACTGACTCACCTACCAGGCAGTTGCTCAACAAAGGTTTGCTGAATGAACTTTGTTTCTTTGAGTTTATCCTGTATATTTTATAAGTAAAAGGAAGCAACATAGTATGGTATCTACAAATATGAGTGTGTGGGTTCAAATTCCACCTGTGGCTTGAGCAGGTTATTTAATATCTTGGTGCCTCAGTTTCCCCATATGTGGAAACTTTCCAACTCTAGGGTGCTTATGAGAAGTAAACAAGTTGCTACGTAGCTGGAATACTGCAAGGAAAATCAAAAGAGGTGCATGCTACCTGAGTGTTTGTTAAATATAATGGAGGTAATTATGATACCCCATGGCTGCCTCTGTTGTGCTCAGGGCAGAAGGTTCCCGACACCATCAGGACTGGTTTAATTTCAACGAACTGATCTTTTATTAGAAATGTAAGTGTCTGCCTTACTCCTCCAATCAAAAGAGAGATGCTAACACCAAGAACATTACTCAATTCCATAAGAAGACTAAAAGTGGGCTTATGCCACACTCAGAGCCATTGCACTGGCTAGGGTGTTGGGTCTGGAAGGCATATAAAACACAACACAACACAACAAAACAAAAACCTAGTTAAGAAACTATAATTCAATTCTTAGACTATCATATATGGGAAAATTCACATTGGTTCTAAACTGCTAAATAGAAAATATGTCTGTATTCACAAAAAGAGATAGAAGTCTAACTTCAGCCAGGTACAGTGGCTCATGCCTGTAATCCTAGCATTTTGAGAGGCCAAGGTGGGCAGACTGCTTAAACCCAGTAGTTCAAGAACAGCCTGGGAAACATGGCAAAATCTCATCTCTACTAAAAATGCAAAAAGTTAGCCAGGTATGGTAGTGTGTGCCTGGAGTCCCAGCTACCTGGGAGACTGAGGGGGGAGGATCACCTGACCCTCAGGAAGACAGGGATGCAGTGAGCTATGATGGTACTCTACCTTGTCTCAAAAAAAGAATGAACGAACGAATGAACGAGCAGGAAGGAAGGAAGGAAGGAAGGAAGGAAGGATGGAAGGAAGGAAGGAAGGAAGGAAGGAAGGAAGGAAGGAAGGAAGGAAGGAAGGAAGGAAGGAAGGAAGGAAGGAGCCTAACTTCAAACAATTTAGCTTCAAAAAGTGAGTAGAAGCCAAAATTCAGTGTTCAGAGACAGTCAAAAGGAAGTATTGATTCTTTTTGTTTGCAGGTAAACCAAAAGGGAGATTCTCTGGGTTGAAATTCTGCAAAATATATTTTCACTTAAGTACACCCTTCATGATGAGCCCTGTACGCATCCTGGTTATATCTTTGGCAAGTGCCTCCTGCGTGTGCCTTATGCTCCAGTTGTGCCAACAACCTTCGAGAAACCTGTGCAGAAGCTCACCTTCACACCTTTGCTTGGTAGCTGCCTTGCCTGGGATGCCCCCCCTTCTCGTTGTAACACTCACTCAGGTGACCACTTTTCCTGGGAAGACTTCTTCTTGCTCTCTTCAAGGACCTTTGCTCCAAGCCCCCTGAAAATACATGCACATTTTGCAAAGCATTTATCACACCACATGGCAACTGTATGTTCGCTTTTCCACCCCCTCATTAGACAGTGAGTCTTTCAAAAGAGAGATGGACTGTGTCTATCTCCCTGTTGCTTTCTCAATGCCCAGCACAGTTCCCGGAACAAAGTATGTGCTCAATAAATGCTCACTGGATATTATTGGACAGGATTCCCTGTGTATGCAGAAGCAAATTCATTGCCAAATACCTATGGTAGCAATGTTGGGTCCTCCTCTGTGCATTGTTTACCAAGGCCATGCCATGGGGATACCACACTAGGGATGTGGCTGAGGAATTTCCACATCTGACTAAGCTGAGATGATTGTACAATTATACATCACTTCTCTCTGGGAAGAGAAATAGTTAGGATTCCTTAAAAGGGTTAGGAATTCCTTAAAAACCATTGCACATGCAGTAGCCTGAACCAATAATTTAAAAGCTGCTACATGACATTCAATGTTTATGACTCACTTATATTAGGTGGAAATGCAAAGGAGTATGCATCTTAAAGCCACAATGAGAGACTATTACATACCCACTATAATGACTAAAATTTAAAAAGACTAACATTATCAAGTATTGTAGAAGATATGGAGCAACTGAACTCTCTTACACTGTTGGAGGCACTGTAAATTTCTATAACCACTTCGGAAAGCTGATTGAAAGTTTTTAATAAAATTAAACATATATCTACCCTATAGCCTAGCAAATCTTTCCCGAGATTTATATCCAAGAGAAATGCATATGTCCACCAAAAGACAGTCCCAAACTGGAAACAACCCAGTTTTCTGTAACAGAAGAAAATGAATAAACATACTGTGGTATATCCATGTACTCAATACTACTCTGCAATAAAAAAAAATACTGATATATGTAACAACAGGTATGAATCTTACAAATGTTATATTGAGCAAAAAATGTCAAATACAAAGAATGTGTATTATGTAATATATAAAAGAAGTTCAATAACAGATAAAAACATTTATCAATGGTGATGAAATTCAGAAAAGTAGTAACCCTGGTATGGGACAGGCAGTGACAGAGAGGGGCACGGGCAACCTTCAGGGTTGCTGGAAATGTTTTGTATGTTCTTCTAAGTGGTAGTTACTTGGGTATACAACTACATAAAAAAGTGGAGCCTTATATGCTTTAGCATATGCTTGTTATAGCATACTAAACAGTTTTCATAAAGTCGATGCACAGATCCCCCAGACGAGCAGAAGGGACAAAACACCCCATCACTCATATAAAATTCAGAGAATGGGTCATATACCCCCTTGTTTGTTCAGGGAAAAAGATCATCACTGAGAAAAAGCTGACATGTGTTCCAGTGGAGCTGGCATGGTTGTGGAGCACAGCATTATGGCAAACTCAGTGTATTCAAACAACTGAAGGCAAGGACATCCACTGCTCTGGATGTCACACCTGTAGCATAACTCCCTTTTGGGGATGAGTGGACATCTCAGCTGTACTCTCTATTATCGGAGTCTAGCAACAGAGGCCCTTCTCAGTCATATACTTTCAGTCAAGTCATTGCTTTGGGTGTCACTTTTTTGAGTCATTTTGTAAAAGAATAATGCTAAAACCCTCCGAAGAGTGTAAGTGTACTAAAACCAGAAGCGAGAAAATAAAAAAAAGAAAAAAAATTTGCAGAAATGTGAGGTGACTAAAAGATGATCAGAAATCTCAAATACTTGAAGTCTGCTGTGTCTGCCAGGCCTGTCCAATAGAAAGGAAAGAGATGCTCCAGAAAAATGTATTGTCTTCTCTTTACCAAACAGGGCTTTGGCTCCTAATGAGAGTTGAACCAGATTATCACATGAGGACCTGCAGACCTGCGTTTACTCTTTCAGTGTTTCTCAACAAGGACATTATGGCATTTGGCGCAGGTCAAATATTTGGGTGCAGGACTGCCCTTGTTCTGAATGTCCTAAAGGCCAGTAGCATCCCAGCCCTTCCATCACTGTGATACCAACGAAACGTATGAACATGTTTCTGAGTTCAGAACCAGCACTGATGTTTTTGGCAGAAGACTTAATTGGCATCCTGATGGCCTAATCCACCCTGAATTAGAATCTACAGTCTTCTGGTTGGTGTTTCTAGTATTAAATATCAAGAGTAAATTTCTAATGTTAAATATAATATTAATAACCAATTAGTCAACATTTGACAAAAAAAGAGGGAGGACTTTGCTCAAAGGTCCACATTTCCAGTTCCTTAAGAAGTGACTCATTGAACTTACCCACCCAACCTTTGCTGGCATTTGCGTTTGCAATCTTGGACTTGAAGCCTATGTGGCAGGAAGATCAAGCAGCCAGGCACTTATTTCCTTTCTCCTCTGTCCACTGGGTCTCACCAATTAGATTGCGAAAGGAGGAAGCTAGCAGAAAAGATGATAGAAGGAGCCATCTCTTTAAGGCCTGGAGCAGAGCTCATCTAAGCTACTACCCCGGTCTCTTTCTCTCACCAACCCTTTCCCCCAGGAGGACAGAGTTTCAGGTGTATCTTCTGGCAAACAGAGCCAGGGAAGAAAAATTAGCAGAAGAAAAGAAATAATTCTGAAGTCCATGAACCTTATCAAAGTGAATGACTTTGCCCAGTTTCACACCCCCAGTCTCCATCTCACTGTGCAGGCTTAAGTAACACAACCAGTTGTGTTACTATAATGACCTAATAGAACATCTCTGAAGATTCCACTTCATTCCTGCATCCATTCAGAGGAGGCCCAAGAGCAGGGCCTCTTCATCTGGTTTGCAGATCCCTAGGCAGTGTATCCCGAAGAGTGATATGAAAGATAAGTTTAGGGGGTAGGTTTACGAATTTTTGAAAGAATACTACTAATTTTTTACAGTTATCTTTTGCTTTTAATAAATGACACATTTTTCATTTATATAAATAATATAGTTTCCTTTTAAAATAATTTATGTAAATCTAAAAGGTCAACTATAAAAAAATGTGAGACTGGGGATGAAATTATGGCAGTTTGGGATGATTTGACCTCAGGAGGATCTAAGACGGGCTTCTAAGATTTCATAAATTCCTTGAAAATTTTGGAGGATTGTATGCTAATATAATTTTTTTTTTTTCCTGGGAGGAAGGTCCACAGTTTTCATAAGGTTCCCCTAAAGAACCTTGAGTCCAAAATGTTAGGAATGATTGTCCTAGAATCAATGCTGTGCTGTTCAACACTATAGCCACTAGTCATTAGCCACGCATAGCTACTAGACACTTCATACTTGCCTAGTTCAAATGAGATGTGCTGTAAGTGTAAGATACACTGTAGATTATGAAGACTTAGCATGAAAAAGAGAATGTAGAATATCTCATTAATAATTTTTCTACTGGCTACTTGTTGGAATACTATTTTATATATTGAGTTAGAACATGTAGTATTAAAATAAATTTCACCTGTTGTTTTTTAAATGTGGTTATTGAAATAAATTTCATGTGTTTTTTTAAAATGTGGTTACTAGGATATTTAAAATTACATATGTGAGTTGGATTTGTGGCTCACTTTATATATTTAGTGGACAGTTCTGGGTTATAGTATAAGGCCAAGAAAAATAAGATAATCTTAGAAGTCCAGAAGAAATTAGAATTATGAATATATTTTAAGGCATATTTATAATGAAAGAAACTAGAGATAAATTTTGAGAAAAAAATGAACTTTTATAAAATGGATTTGGAGAGAAACAATTATACAGGTATACATTTTACTTTGTCCCCTTTGTCACTTAGCCAGGAAAATAAACCAGTAGTAGAAGCTTAAACTGTTCTATTCTTTCAAATTAAAACTATAGTTTCCATAGATTCAAATGAAGGTAGAAAACAGTAATGGTTTTAAAGTTCCTTGGAAAAGTAAGTAAATGATTTAAGTATCTTTTTTTTGTTGTTGTTTAATATAATCTATATCCACCAAATAACAAAGAGTTTATTGTATTTGCTTTGGGCCAGGACCACCACCCATCTCTGTTTTATGGCCCCTCACTAGGGTAATTAAAGTGTCTAAGTCTTTTAGAGGAACTCCTGAAACTCCTTTCTTTGCCTGGACGGCAGCTTTCATCTCTGGGTCTGTACATCTTGGGGCATTACGATCTCTCTTCAGCATTTCCTTTCTGAACTGAAAGCTGATTCCTTCAATGTATAATTGCTCAGGTGCAAAGGAATACTATTGTGAATTGTTTTCTTTTCCATTGTTATTATCAAGGCAATGGCTCATCTAGATCCTTCTACTCAAAGTCATTTCTTGTTATAGAAGCTTGTATTTTCTATGGCTGAGCAATATGTGGGAATAGCCTCATGTTCACTTTATTGCATGGTCCTGCATCTAATCTTTCACAGAAAACTGCATACACATCAACTTTTTACCTTCAACTTCTACTCTCTTTGAATTTTAATGGAGAAAACAGCTACTTTTCATTAACAACATATTAAATAAAAACATAAGTCACTTAGTAACGTGGCCACGTTACTAATTGTAGTCCACACATCCAAGATGTAAATGAACCAAGGCCAAGCTTAAATGAGAACACTAAAGGTCCATGTAATCAGTTGGTTGCTAAATGGGATATGCTCAAATCTTTGTTTCTTATTCCTGCTTGCCAGAAAATTAAGTAGTAAATGCTCTTACAATGAGCAGATTCAGTGCTGTATCTTTGCTGAAAAATATGTATTATACTATTTAGGATTAAATGAGAATTGTAAAATATATATGATAGGATTTTGGATTAAATGGGAACATCAAAATGAAACCAATAAAATCGACAATTTCAGCAGGCTCCTAGGTAGTCAGGGTCTCTCTCTTCAGACTGTGTACTAAATTCCTGCTTTTTGCATTTGGCTGTCTGTCTTTTAGCATTTTACAGACAATAAGCAGCAGCAGCAGAAGAGAAAGAAGTCAAACACAGAGTCTATCAGATGAAATTATTACTTGTTAATCACTCTCATGAAAGATTTGCTGGGGGAAAGAGGTTAAGCTTATTACTACATGGTGGTCCCTAGATTAAATGAGATAGGTAGTTCATCACTGCTGCCTCAGACCCTGTTAACATTGATAACTAATGGCTGGCATGATGCCTGTCATATTCAATGCTTCCTCTCAAAGGAAGAAAAACAGCACTGAAAGAAAGTCATTGGTTCACTCTCTATTAATTGCAAATGGTTTTAAAAGAGCAAGGAGAGGCCGGTTGCAGTGGCTTATGCCTGTAGTCCCAGCACTTTGGGAGGCTGAGGCGGATGGATCACCTAAGGTCAGGAGTTCGAGATCAGCCTGGCCAACAGGGCAAAACCCCATCTCTATTAAAAATACAAAAACTAGCTGGGTGTGGTGGTGCCTGCCTATAATCTCAGCTACTCAGGAGACTGAGGCAGGAGAATCGCTTGAACCCAGGAGGCAGAGATTGCAGTGAATTGAGATAATGCCACTGCACTCCAACCTGGGTGACAGAGTGAGAGACTCTGTCTAAAAAAAGCAAGGAGAACACTTGCTGTTATCTTTGATGATCAGTCTAAATATAACAATCCCTGTCTGTTTTTCCTCATTGATTAACATCAATTTCAAAGGTATGTTAGTGTGCCAAATGTTTGAGGTAGAAATAAAAAATTTTCCAACATGTAATAAATCATAATACAGGAACAGTCCAGAAATGATACCACCCATTGCCTTCAATAATGAAAACAATAATATGAGAACAAAACCTGCTAAGTGTTGAAAATGGGTTTCAGGACTGATAGCCTTCCCTCTCTGCCTCTCCCTTTCTCCTCTTTAATAAAAGTCAAATTCCTCTTATTCTTCTAGGCTTGATACAAATTCTAATGCCCTCAGTAAAGGATTCACAGATCACTGCAATCCACCATCATCTTTTCCTCTTCTTAATATCTTGAATCTGTGATATCTGCCCCATTCATTTGCAGTTGCCAAAATACAAATACTAATGAATAACAAGAATGATTGTTCACCTTTTTGTGAATACGTATCCTGATCTCCCCCTACCTCCATCACCACAATTAGTTACACTTTTCTTTTTATTTTTTGAGATGAAGTCTCACTCTGTGGCCCAGGCTGGAGTGCAATGGCGCAATCTCGGCTCACTGCAACCTCTGCCTCCCAGGTTCAAGTGATTCTCCTGCCTCAGTCTCCCAAGTAGCTGGGATTATAGGTGCCCACCACCAGGCCTGGCTAATTTTCATATTTTTAGTAGAGAAGGAGTTTCACCATGTTGGCCAGGCTGGTCTCGAACTTCTGACCTCAGGTGATACACCTGCCTCAGCCTCCCAAAATGCTGGGATTACAGGTGTGAGTCAAACCTCCTGGCCAGTTACAACTTTCTTAAGGGAATTGGCTGTACTTTTCATACCTCCCACTGGCACAGCCTGGTGTTTTGCATAGAGAAAAGCTTAGTAAATATTTATTTGACAACGTGTTTTCCCAAAGGGAGCTAGTAAATACTTGTTCCCTCTGTTATTAAGTAAACTCCCAAACCAGAAATTGTTTGGCCTTGGTATGGTTTCTTCACTAGAAGCTGTCCAGTCTTTTTTTTCTTTTTGAGACAGAGTCTCACTCTGCTGCCCAGGCTGGAGTGCAGTGGCACAATCTTGGGCCACTTCAACCTCTACCTCCTGGGTTCAAGTGATTCTTCTGCCTCAGCCTCCTGCATAGCTGGGACTACAGATGCATGCCACCACGCCCAGCTAATTTTTTTATTTTTAGTAGAGGCAGGGTTTCACCATATTGGCCAGGCTGGTCTCGAACTCCTGACTTCATGATCTGCCTGCCTCAGCCTCCCAAAGTGATGGGATTACAGGCGTGAGCCACTGCTCCCTGCCAAAGCTGTCCGTTGTTTAGAGTGGACTTCTTATATGGTTGCCATTGAGAGTGTTCATAAAATAAGTCAACATAACATAGGAATGAACAACTACAAAAACTTGTGTTTAGAATAAAGTAGGTAATTAGACGATTTTGTGAAAGAGACGAACATTTTTTGATGAACTATTTTGTTCACCCAAGTAAATGCTCAGGGACCTCCTGGCCCTGCCACCCCCATTCTCCCACTTCTAATGGATATATTTAGGAATTAAGAAATTTGAATTTTGTTTCTAATTCAATCAAAGAGTTGCTGTAAGAGTATTGGAAAATCCTAATGGTAAGGGTTTAAATCATTCATCAGTAGACAATGGAATAAACCAGACATTTGAATCAGATCCTAAAGGATACATTTACATGGGTTAAAATTTGAAACCCTAGGACAAAAAATGACCACACAAAAGCAATTAATATTCACTTAACTGATAGATACTAAGCACCTACCATGTGCCAGGCACCATTCTAGGTACTTGGGATATAACTGTAAATAAAACAGACAAAGGCTCCTGTGTCCTTATTCTCAAGGAGCTTACATTTTAGTGGATGGAAAGTAACAACAAAATAAATAAACTATATTTTATGTGAAAAGGTGAAAGATGCTATGGGATCAGAACTGTCAAGAGCTGTCCTTGTTGGGGATCTGAAGTGACCAATAGAGTGGACTTCAATGAGAGGATAAAATTCAAATTAAGACTTGCAACAGGTGAGGGAGTGAGCCCAATAGGCATATTGGTGGGACATCTGACAGTGTTCCAGGCAGAGGGAACAGCTATCTACTGGTAGAGCAAAGATAAATGAGAAATTAGAACAACACATTTGCAATGCATGAGATGGACAAAGAGATAATATCCTTAAATAAAGAAAAAAAGAGTTCTTAAAAATCATTTAAAAAAATCAATATCCTATAGAAAATGGGTACATGACATCAACAAATAATCCTTTAATCAAGGACAACAAAAAGTGAAAAATGTCCAGCCTTACAAATAATCAGTAAAGCATACATTAAAGCAACCTCACTATTGGGGTTTCCAGTTTGTGAAGATTAAATAATGGTGGCGAGGTTGTAGGAAGGTAGACATTCTTCTACAATGCTAATGGAAGCATAAAATGACACAACGTCTTATAAAATAATTTTACTATGTTTATCAATAGCCTTTATTTTAGAAACACTTCCTATGGAAATAATCAGAAGTTAAGACAAAATGTATATATAAGTATATTTACTGCAGTAATATTTATACTAATATTTAAAGACAAGTGATTAATACCTAGATATCATCCAAACTGAAGTCTGCAGCCCAGGAAATATCCGTGAGCATCTAATGCCTCCACATGAATATTCCACAAACACCTTAAACTCCAAAGGTCCAAACCCAAACTCACCTTCTCCAGTCCCTATTCCAGCCCTTAGATCTCTTTCCCTTGTCTTCCTAGTTCAGTGAATGTCACCTACTTACACTCACTGCTTAAGACACAAACCCAGGTCTCGTCCTTGATAGCTTCTCTCTTGCTTCCCACATTCTGTCAATCCCCATGCTTTGTCAATTCTACTTGTGTAATATTTATTGAATACATCCATGTTCTCCATTCACACTGGAACTGCCCTGGTGCAGCCCTCACCATTTTAAACTTAGGTTAATGAATAGCTGCTTACCTGGTCTGGTCCACTGTGGCCAATCTCACCTCCAACCCAACTGTCTTCCTTGCCCTATAGGACTCTTTCTTCTTCTTTTTTTTTTTTTTCAATTAATTACTTAAGTTATTTTTTATACTTTAAGTTCTAGGGCACATGTGCACAACGTGCAGGTTTGTTACATATGTATACATGTGCCATGTTGGTGTGCTGCACCCATTAACTTGTCATTTACATTAGGTATATCTCCTAATGCTATCCCTCCCCCAGCCCCCCATCCCACGACAGGCCCTGGTGTGTGATGTGACTCTTTCTAAAATATAAAACTGGATCGGCCGGGCGCGGTGGCTCAAGCCTGTAATCCCAGCACTTTGGGAGGCCGAGATGGGCGGATCGCGAGGTCAGGAGATCGAGACCATCCTGGCTAACACGGTGAAACCCCATCTCTACTAAAAAAAATACAAAAAACTAGCCGGGCGAGGTGGCGGGCGCCTGTAGTCCCAGCTACTCGGGAGGCTGAGGCAGGAGAATGGCGTGAACCTGGGAGGCGGAGCTTGCAGTGAGCTGAGATCCGGCCACAGCACTCCAGCCTGGGTGACAGAGCAAGACTCCGGCTCAAAAAAATAAATAAATAAATAAAACTGGATCAAACCATTACTTTGTTTAAAATTTTAAAATGGTTCCCTACTGCTATCAGATTAATATCCAAACACCTTAGACTTTCGTGATCTGACTCCTGATGGTCAACTCTCTTGTCCTGCCAGCATGAATCTTTCTTCTTTTTCTTTTTGAAACAGGGTCTCCCTCTGTCACCCAGGCTGGAGTGCAGTGGCAGGATCATGGCTCACTGCAGCCTACAACTCCTGGGCTCAAGGCATCCTTCCACCTCAGCCTCCCATGTATCTGGGACTACAGGCATGCACCACCGTGCCCCACTAATTTTTTGATTTTGTAGAGATGGGGTCTTGCTATGTTGCCTAGGGTGGTCTCAAACTCCTGGCCTCAAGACAGCCTCCCACCTTGGCCTCCCAAAGTTCTGAGATTACAGGCATAAGCCACTGCACCTGGTCCAGTCTGAGTTCTTAAACTCCATCTACTACCATCTTCTTACAAATTACATTTGATGTCTTTGCATATTCTACTTCCCCTGCCTGTCCTCCTATACCTTTACTGTTGGCCAGATAACTTCTCTTCACCTGTGTAGACTCAACTGAGGTATCCTATCTTCCAGGGAGCCTTGCCTGACTGCATGCCCCCAATTCATTTTTGGGTTTCACTGTTCTATTGATCTCTCAAAGAACATCATGCATATTTATAACATAGCATGTATTATACTGTTGTGCACACGTTGCTTTGTTTCTTTGGTAATTCTTTTGACTGCCACATCTAGCTAAGCTGTAGTACTCCAGTAGGCACAATTTACACAGTGTCCAACCTGCACAACCGTATTGAACAGTCATGTATCCCTTCCACCATAGACAGATCACCTTTATACATCCATGCACAATAAGTGGCCCAGTTCAAGTGCTAGAATAGACACATTTATATAACAGACATTTGTTTAATGAATGAAAAAGTGGGCAATCAACAAGACTCCAGTTGTCTTGATGAAAAATTCTTTCAGACCAGTGATTCTCAAAGTGTTGTCTCTGGATAAGCAACATGCATCACTGGGGAACTTGTTAAAATGCAGATTCTCAGGCCCCAGTACAGACCTACTGAATCAGAGACTC
The DNA here is from genome assembly GCF_047675955.1 of Chlorocebus sabaeus. Taxonomy (NCBI): domain Eukaryota; kingdom Metazoa; phylum Chordata; class Mammalia; order Primates; family Cercopithecidae; genus Chlorocebus; species Chlorocebus sabaeus. The sequence continues at coordinate 69,705,123 of NC_132918.1, forward strand.
TGGCAATGGAACCCAAGACACTGTTTTAACAAACCCTCTAGATGATTCTAACACATGCTTTACTTTGAGAAACACTATCCTAGACTGCTCAAAACTGAAAGTAAAGATTTCTTTCAAGGGCTCAAATCACTTTGCCTATAAGAAGGTCATTTACTTAATTTTTTAAAAAGTTTAAAGTATAAGGCATTTCACACATTCAAGGTATATAAAACAATATTACAGACACCCATGTACCCACCATTCAGATCTGTGGGTATTTGATCCATCACCCTAAAAGAAATAAAACAGCAAAACACTACCAACCCATCTCTCTTTCTCCCCTCTCTCTCATCTCTCACCAAGCTAACTACTCTTTTACAGTTGGTGTGTGTTTTTCCCATGCATGCTTTTATACTTTTACTACGTAAGTGTGTAGGCATCTACTTATTAATGAGAGACTTTGTCCAGGATGTCAGAGCAGAAATCACAACACGTGCCCCAGCAAGCTGCATGGGAAGACACCTGGAGTAGCCAGCAGGCAGTGCCAACCAAACCTGCCCCTCTCCAGCATTTGGTGGGAAAAAACAGGGCTCACATGAGCTTTACAAAATGCAATCAGAGGGGGTTAAAATAAGAAAACCAAGTTATACTTATTTAACTGTTGCTGACTGTAAAAGCTAAAATAAAAAGTAGGTTTTGCCTTGAAGCTAAGGGTGTCAAACACACAGTACCAAGAAAGTTGTATGGAAAAACTTGGTCATTTTTGTGTGAATTACACACACAAGGGATGTGTGTGCCAGTGTATCATGCACCATGGATATAAAGAGTTCCAAAAGAGCTATGCTCTTTTTTTGGATATAAGGAGTTCTGAAAGAGCTGGCTTCAACTGTTAACACCATAGATGAGTCTTGATTTTGTCATCTGTAAAATGGCATTACCTGCTGTCCTATGGCTTAACAAAAGGGAGTGATGATGACTTGAGTGTTAATTTCTTTCTTATTTGGGAGCCTATAAGTTTATGAAAATATGATTACCAAACTCATAAGTCTACTCCTCCTAAAATTAAAAAATTAAAGACAAAAAGAAAGAAGAAAAGAAGGGGAGAGAGCAGGGAAGGAGGAAATAAGAGAGGGAAAAAGGGAGAACAAAACTTAACTACTATTTCCTCCCCATCCTGACTTTCCTACTTTCTCCATCTTGGCTTCTTATGATGACTTCCTACTCATCTTTACAATTGGCTTCTTATGATGACTTCGTAGTCATCTTTACAATTTGTTTTTCTCACATTCTCTTTCGAAATCTGTAATTTAGCCTCTTTATCCAGGTGATTCTTAGGGATACTAGAGTTTGAAACCATTGCCATTGGTGTTATGGAGCCCTAGAAAAAGTTTTACATTGTTGTTTTTGTTTTATGTATGCATGTGTGTACGAATATACAAATACAAATATAAAGTGTGTTTATATACACACACACACACCTCTGTGTGGGGTGTGTGTGTGTGTTTAAACACAGTTCACAGTTTTGGATGGCAGCTAATGAATAAACACATTCTCCTTGGTCAATTTACTGTACAAATTTGATCATATGCATCTATTTTCTACAAATTTGATCATATGCATCTATTGTCTCCTATCCCTGATACCATCTCACTAATATCGAGCTTATCACCACAAACCACAGTACTCAAAACCACCTTTCATCATTCCCCCTTTTATCCATCATACACTTGGCTACAAGATCAGTCCCTTGAAGTTCCACCTTGACCATTCCTCTCCATACTTCCTCCAGTAGCTGACTAATTGTGACCAAGTCTGCCAGGTGTCTCCACAATGTTCCCTCACAACCAAATCCCACTTTCATTCTGGGTGGCAAGGTACCAAGCCACATTTTCCCACTTCTTTTGCAACTACGAGTGGGTAGATGAGATTGTAGATAGAAGTTGTTTGATGGGCATTCTGGTAAGACCTTCTAAAGAAGAAAAACACAGCTAGTAATGGGTGCCTTTTTCTACCCCTCCCCTATGTTGCTGTTGTCTAGAATTTATAGGTGAAGGCTAGCACCCCAGCAGTTATCTTGAATCAAGAGGAAATCTTGAGGATAAAGCCATATGCTAAGAACAGCAATGCAGAATGATAGAAGGTACCTGAGTCCCTACTGACCATAGAATCAAGCCCCCTACTTTAGAGAAAAAAACCTTTTTCTGTTTAAGTCACTGCTTTTTATGATTTTCACTATGGGCAGGCCCCAAATAATACTTTGATCTCTTCACAAATTTAGCTATTTCTCCAATTTAGCCAATGTATTATGTTGGTATACTTTGATCTATTGCTTCTCTTCCAAAGAACAGGGGCTTGTGGATAGAACCATCTGAGTTAAAGCCCAGCCTGGCCACTGTGACAGTGAAGTCTTTAGGCATTGCTCCTAACCATTTTAACCCAAGCTTCTTTGTCTACAAACAGGAAATAAAAATAATATACACATTGGGGTGTTTGTTATTTTTCTTTCAACCTGCTTTTAAATTGTTAATAGCTCAATAGCACCACTAGGGAAAACATTTGGGGAAAGGAAATGGAGATAAAACTCAAACCCAGGCCAGGCGCGGTGGCTCACACCTGTAATCCCAGCACTTTGGGAGGCCAAGGCAGGTGGATCACGAGGTCAGGAGATCGAGACCATCCTGGCTAACACAGTGAAACCCCATCTCTACTAAAAATACAAAAAATTAGCTGGCCTTGGTGGCAGGTGCCTATAGTCCCAGCTACTCAGGAGGCTGAGGCAGGAGAATGGTGTGAACCCGGGAGGCAGAGTTTGCAGTGAGCGGAGATCATGCCACTACACTCCAGGCTGGGGGATGGAGCGGGACTCCATCTCAAAACAAAAACAAAAACAAACAAACAAACAAACCCTCAAACCTGGATATAGTTTCTAACTTGTGAACAGCTCTTACAAGCAGTTTGGTGGATGAAAATGCATATTGTTTAAAACAAAGTGGAAAAATGTCAATAAATTGGGCTTTAACGATCAACATGTTACCCTCCCATTCTCATGAATAACTGGTATCTGACTACACACATGTTACATTAGCCACTTGACCAAGGAAGGAAACAAGAGATAGAAAATAAGTAAATAAATTTCAAGAACTTTGGCTCTAGGAGGATCAGTTGCCCAAAGTCCCTGGAATGGAGAAGACATATGATTTATATCTTGATATTTTCCATTTGGTTAAATTGGCTCTTAATGACTTGAAATAGGTCCTTTCAAATGGAATTGCAAAAAAGGAAATTCTGCTCAAACTCTTATATTGTGTAATTTCATTTCTGCTCTCATGCACATTAAACTAAACTGGTTGGAGAAAAATCTCTTGCTAAATTAAATTTGGTTTGATCAGGAAATTTGTGTGCATGTGCAGGCAAAGCACAGTATGTGTGGGTTACAAAAATGTCCTGGTTATTTAAAGTGTTCTTTTTCATGGATGATTCAGTTTTACCATAGCTTCATTAGTGAACTAAATTTGTGTTAATGTGGATTTGTGTTGTGAGTGAAACAGGCTTTGGCCCTTTGTTGGGAAATCACTCAAGTAGTAGACATTTTGTCCTTTCTGAACAAAAATAATACAGCCTCAAAGGCTGGAACATTTGAGCATCTTCAAATCATTCCTTCTCCAGCTCCACATGACTCTTTCTTGCCATTTCCTAACGCCATCATCATTTCCTTTTCAAAAACCTTTTCCTTGCTCATCCCAGTCCCATTTCACTCATCAGGCTCTAAAATGCAGAATTGGCCCCTGGGTCCCATCTGCCCTGGCCTATGTCCTTAGCTGTATTTCTGCCACAATAATTACCTTCCACTTTACTGCCTGACTTCTTCTTCTTTTTTTTTTAGATGGAGTCTTGCTCTGTCGCCCAGGCTGGAGTGCAGTGGCACCATCTTGGCTCACTGCAAGCTCTGCCTCCCAGGTTCATGCCATTCTCCTGCCTCAGTCTCCCGAGTAGCTGGGACTACAGGTGCCCGCCACCACGCCTGGCTAATTTTTTGCATTTTTAGTATAGATGGGGTTTCACCGTGTTAGCCAGGATGGTCTCGATCTCCTGACCTTGTGATCTGCCTGCCTCGGCCTCCCAAAGTGCTGGGATTGCAGGCGTGAGCCACCACACCCAGCCCCTACCTGACTTCTAAAACTCACAATCGCAAAATTTAAATGAAGTTTTTCAAAGTATTTCAGGGCAAGGAAAGTGCTTTTTAGAGGGTCAAAATGCCCTACTGCAATAACACAGGTACAGGGCCCATTATTTGATAGTTCTTGATGCCCGCTGAAAGCAAAAAGACTGAATTTGCAAGTAGCCTGTTTGACAGGTACCACTGAAGGCGTGTCTTTCAACCTCAATCACCAGAAGTTCCACTCTGCTAAGATATATGAGAAGCCTGCATTTTATAGGGCATTTAAAAAGCAGTCAGACGAGTCAGAGCAGAGGATTACAAAAATTATGAAGAATTTGTATTTGATGAATACTGTTAATAGCGCATGTTAAAGTAATGCATGACAAAAATGAGGTTTATATCAGTGAAGTACAGATTACTGAACAACATACAATCCCAAATTAAAGAAAGGCATCTTTGGGACCCCCGCAGGATGGGGCCTCACTATGGCATCTCATTTCCCTAGGCAATGAGCAATATGGTCTTGGATGGAGAGCCAACGACAACCACTTACATGCTCAGCGCCTCCAGAGGGCCCCAAGCTTATTTTATTCTTTCCTCTCTTCCACAGTCTTCCTAATTGCATTGAAATTCTGGAAAGGGGCTCAGGAGGGACATTTCTTTTGGGGGAGTGGCTGAAGCTAAGACTATCCAAAACTCTTAGCGTAAGTTCAGATCAATGTGACCCGGCAGAACCATCCTGAATGTGCCAGACCTGGACCATGTCTTTCTCTACAATCTTAGGAGGCAAAATCCAGCATAGTTAAAAGGGTAGAATTCCATGTCATCTGGCTCATTAAGGAAATCATATACACCAGAACGGGTATACAGCGTGTGTAACGTTTGTTACATGTTTCTCACTTACGGAATTCTTTATACACATGGAAACGGATAGAGAAGCCCAACACCTAAACAGATGAAAGTCCAGCTGCACGTAGAAACCCAGATGGTCTCTACCCACCAGCACCCCTCCCAGCAGAGACTTTTAAGGGGCTTCTCAGAGCCTTAGAAGCTCAGAGGACCCCCATTTGGAATATGGTGCCACTCTACACCTCCTGGGAGCTACACACTGGGAGGGCAATGATTCTTGGCCTCTGTGGTCAGTGGAATCAAATATTGTCCTCTGAATCTCTAGTCCCAGAACTCCCAGGTCTCACATCTCAGCCACATTACAGGTTTCATTGTTAGGAATTCCTTGAGAGTTTTTGGGTTCTTTCTGGATTTGGTGATTATTGAACAAAAAATATTAGAACAGCATGACTTTCAATCTTCAGACACTCTGTGTAATGACTGTAGACCGGATCCAATAAACAGCCCACATAGTTTTAAGGAAATTGATCAAACTCAAATATTTGGCTACAGTATTTTCATTCACTAAATGCCTAATTTATTTTTTCTTTATTTTCCTTTTTGTTTCTATTTTTAATGGAAGTACAACTTATATAAAGTAAAATGCACAGGTGAGTTTTAACAGATGCCAGGTAGCCCATGGTTCTATAAACATTTCCATCACTCCAGAAAATTCCCTCATGCCCCTTGCCAGCCAATCCTCTCTTCTCCCCAAGGTAATCACTATTTTGATTCTTATCACCACAGATTAGTTATTCCTTTTCTAGAACTCCATAAAATGAATTAATACAGTGTTCATTCTTTTGTGTCTAGTGCCTCAGGTTTTCAGTATTTATAGAAATCTCTTCTTAGTTTCCTTATCTGTAAATCTGTAAATCTGAGGAGAATGCCTTGTAAAAAGAGTGTGCAAGTATTGGGAGGTGCCCCCGGTTTCCTGGTGGGAATGGAAGACCTTTGAGGTCACCTTGATTGAGGTGGGATGAAGAAGAGGCTGAGGACTGGGGTTGCAGGAGCCTTCTCATCTTTAAACAGAACAGCTGTCCTTTTCCATGCTTTACAAATTGAGGAAAGATTTCAACTGGGAAAAGGAGAGGGCTATTTGTAAAGATGAAAAAAAACTTAGAGAACCATAGGTCTTGAAGATTCTTAGTGATCTCTTTTTCTTGAACATTCTATAAATTACAAATAGTGTTTTCTGATATGAGAACTATGGCTGGTCCTCTCTAGGGAGGGCTGGGAGACAGAGGCAGCCAGACAGGGGGCCCAGGGGAGGGCCTGGGCACTGAGCGCTGTAATACTAGTACTGGTTACAATCAGATAGCACCACCCCAACCCAGGCGCCTAGACAATAGGCCAGAGGCCATGGGCAAGAGGAGGCACAAAGACAGCATTCAAAAGGCCGGGCTCCCACAGCCAGTGAGCATTTCTATAGACTCTGCCAGACCTTGGCCAAGCCTGAATGTCTCCTTATCACCAGAAAGCCATTTTTTCCATGGTTAGTTTTCAAACTGCTAAAAATAATAAACACAGAAAGGAAAGTTCGACACAACCTTATATGCAGAGATAAACTGAAACTGTGTTGTTATAATAATGTAAACAAACTGGATCCTAAATTATAACCCAGTGATCTGAATGGTTGCTTGATATGACCACATAACTCAGGACTGAAAGGCGAATTCAGAAGACTTGCTAGTCAAGTGGATCTTCACTGCACAGGTGATTGTACCTTATCTGACTTGCTGGAACCAATGGGTTATGTAATTCTTATGCCTTTTTTTTTTTTTTTTTTTTTTTTTTTTGCACTCAAGGAAAAGACACATGGGAAAGGATTGTTGGATCTTCGCTGAGCACAATAATTTTCTGGCATAACAAGTGAAAATGGGCTCTTTTCTCTCACTGCCCTATTACTCTTCTTGAGTGAATTAGTAGCATTGCTTTTCTGTTATGTTTTTAGTTCATTTAATGCTTTATATTTCTTCTGAATACCTATATATTTCAAAACTACATTAAATAACAACAGCAGTAACACTGCTCATTAGGAGATAATTCCAATAATGCTAAAAAGAGACAATTAATAGCAAAGATCACAAGTTTGCAAATAGTCAAGCTGACATCTGACCTTCTTATTCATTAAATCATGTGTGGAACCTGGCACCCACGCAGGACAGCCAACCAGAAGGAAATCGCAGATCTGGAAAAAAGGAAACACAGAAGACAAATATAATTTGTTGTTTTAAAGTTTCCCAACATTTGATTAATCTACAACTGTTCTTATTTCTATGTTTAAATAGGGTCTGGTTTCAGAGCTGTCTCTGATTTTGAATAAATGCAAATAGATTTAGATAAAATCTTATTCTAAAGGGGAGATGCTTTCAGGGAAAGGGACTCTAACACAAGGACTGTAAGAACACATTACAGGCATGGGATAACTTTTGTGAATCTCAGAGATCTACATTTCTGTGGAGTTTTAGGGACAAGACTGAAGAGCTTTGGACTGGCAGTCTGAGAAGATGAATAAAAGGCCAATGTGAACCTCAAACTGTTTAGTCACTCTGTGTTAAAGAGAATCCTACTTTATCTCAGTGGATAGTTCCTGGAATAGGTCTCAACATATAAAAGCTGCAACTGAGCCGCTGGGGTGGGACACTGCCATATGAAACCTGTTGGGAAGCGATGGGTTCTCCATCAGGGTATGCATCTGAGCATGAAGCCATGGAGCTGTCCAGATTGTGCTAAATGCAATCATATGGTGAACACTTCTCCCAGGTACAAACAAGATGAGAAAGGCAGCCAAACAGACCACGACACCTGCTATGCCACAGAGGATGTCGCTGAGTGGCTGTCTGCATGGCAAGCATGAAGCTACTTTTTAACTAACTGCAATCCTACAATTTTTGTTGTTGCTGTTGTGAATAACACAGACATTTTAGAAAAACAGAAGTTAGCAGGGAAAATATGTCTGGGTTCCCACTACCCAAAATATAAACCATTGCTAACATTTTTTCATGTATGCTGTATTTTTTTTAATTTAAAAAAGGGTATATTTTAAAATAACATGAAGAATGCCTTTTTGTAAATTAGAAAAATTAGAGCATAGGTATAATCTCTTTGATAACCCCACACTAAGCCCAGATTGTGAGTTGGTTTGTATCTTTCAAGACCACTATTTTTCTTTTTTAACATTCACATACATAAGTGCATATCCACGGCAATGAACAATGCTTGTGTATTTTTAATTTCCCTATATGATATGAATCCCTGTTTGTGTATCTTTTGTCCTACATTTTTGACTCAATATGATGGATGTGGTCTTGAAACATGCTAATCTATACCAGCTCATTTCCTTTAACTGCCACACAACTGAGTAAATATATATTCAGTTGTTGGCTTTTCACCCAATATCCAACGTTTATGGCTACATAAAAGCCCTTGTTATATCATTAAAGTGATTGTTGGTTATGTGTGGGTGTGCATACGTATGTGAGCATAAGCAAATTTCCTCTGCTCTTGACTCTGGGTTTCTGAAGAAGCTGCCCTGTCTTGTCTCTGCAGTGGTTCTTCCACCCTATGACTCCATGCAGTGGACACTCGGTATGTTAAAAGGAAAAATATATTTATTAAAATTAACTTGCTTATTACTAATTTTCTTCCCTTTTCAAACAACATTAGGGAAGACTTTGGAGTTACATGTATTTCTTTTCTTCAAAATTTCTCTGCACCGCCCATTTCATAAACCTTCAAGTCCAAAACCTTTAACTTCACCTCACCATTTGGCTGACAGTCAGGAACTCTGATAGTGCACGGCTGAAGATCAAGGCAATTAAGAAGCTTATTCAAAAAGGATTCTCAAAGACTACATTCACAAAGCCAGGAAGGCTTGTGTTTGTAGCAGTTGTTACGACTTTGTGGCAATTATGTGTACATATACACCATTGCCCCGACATTAATATATAAATGCAAAACTGTATTTATATATCTATTTTGGATGCAAACATTGGACTTCAATATATTTTTTTTGAGAGTGTAATTTTGATTTAGGCTTTGAACAATATGTCTGAACTTGACTCTGTGAAAAACCCCAAAATTCTCATATAGTTAATAAGCATTTGTATACACAACATTTATTCATCACACAATACGAACTGGGTTGTTCTAATTATTTTGTCTAATTTCACATAAGGTAATCCTCACAGTGACCGTATGAGGTAAGTATTATAAAGAGCCCCGTTTTCCAGATGAAGAAAGGAGAGGAGAACAGTTAAGTATTTTGCCCAAAGTCAAACAGTGCAGAAAAGGCCAGCCAAGAATTGCACCCAGGCAGTCTGATGTCATGGACCTTGTTCTACATGATTGAGAACAGATTCAGGTTTTAAAGATAAAACTGCGAAGAAGAAAAGGAAACACTGTCACCGAGGTGGCTTCCAAATTTTGCTATAATACGAACATGCGGCGTCGTTTTCATGGTATGCCTCAAACTGAGACCAAACCAAATTAGAGTTCTTCAAGTAGACAAATTGAAAGTGATTTCCCTGTGATGAACGCAATTTAAAGCAGCAAGTTCAAGCCCCAAACCCTTCCAGCGTAAACATACCCATTCTCAGTTCTTCTCTTTAGAAAACTCAGGGGCTGTGAATTTGTTCGTGGCTCAAAGGAGACTGCCCAGTTTTGTTTACACAAGATTCAAAGCAAAAATGAGAATCACTCCCTGGGACAGCTTTAGCTCAGAACGTGTGTTCCTTGCTCATTTTTAATAGGGGCACAAATATATTCACAGTGTGGTTATTTTGTAGTTTCAAAGGAATCTGTTTTGTAACTGATTCATATTTATATTTGGAATATAGTTATTTCTGGGTATGAAACAGTTCATTTTGTTAAGCCATCTGACCTGAGGTGAGGTTGGCACTATTTCCCATGACTGCTCCCAATTAGTGCAAATTGAAGGTTAAAGGATAAATAAAGTCCCTTTAACTTGGTTTACTAATACGTTATTTATAAATGGCTCTTTACTTGACATATTTTTTGACAGTAACTTTGTATGAATGAAATTGCACAGAACAAACTAGCAAATACATAATGCATATTTTATTGCAAAGCATTTAAAGGGTTAAATTTAAATGAATTCAATTTTAAAGCGGTTAACATTAGAGCAAAATTAATGCTTTCTCCTCCTCCTCCTCCTTCTTCCTCTCTCTCTCTCTCTCTCATCTCTGGTTTCTCACTAAATCATATGAGGCCTGAGCTAGACTGATTGCATTGTATTAGTGGCCTTTTAATTTTTTTGTAAAGTGTTTATTCATTCTTTTAAAGTTTTATTTTGACAGTTAAATAGTATCCCATAATATCACACTTATTGAAGGCCACTGAAATCTTTTCTTTTGCTATTCCAAATAGGACTACAAAGCATAGCATCATACAAGTGCCAGTTCTCACACATACAAGTTAAAATATAGAACAGATCTTAATAGAATTGGCCATTCAATGGGAATGCACAGTTTACACTGTGATTGTATCTCCAAATTAGATTCTATAGAGGTCGTTTCAATTTATGTCTATGTCTGAAAGTCCTGTTTCTCCATATCTTTGCTAATATGTTATTAAACATTATATTTATCTGCTTGATAGCAGATAAATGGAATCCTAGTTAGAGTTCACATATATCTTGGGTAAGTAAAGTTGTGAATCTTCTGATATCTTTAAACGTTATTTGTATTTCTTATTGTGTGAATTTTCCTCCCTCTGTTTCCTTCCTTCTTTTTTTCCTTCCTTCCTTCCTGTCTTCCTTTCAATGGTTTGCCCAAGGTTTTCTGCTACGTTGGAGGACATTTTCTTATTGATAAGCCATTACATTATATCTTCTAGAGAAACAAATTCTTGTTCTTTTGACTTTGCTTTTGGGAGTTTTGTCAATATCTTTTTTTCCCCTCCTTTCCTCCCTCCCTTCCTTATTTCCTTTCCTCTCCTCTCCTCTCCTTCTTTTCCTTTCCTCTCTTTCTGTGGTAAAACAATTAACATGAAATCTACCCTGTTAACAATTTTTTATTTTGAGACAGGGTCTCACTTTGTCACCCAGGCTGGAGTGCAGTGGTACAATCTTGGCTCACTGACACTTGCATCTCCTGGGCTCAAGCGCTCCTCCTGCCTCAGCATCCTGAGTAGGTGGGATGACAGGCGTGATGCGTGTACCTCAGCATCCTGAGTAGGTGGGATGATTAGCTGACCACACTCAGCTAATTTTTATATTTTTGTAGAGGTGGGGTTTTGACACGCATGTTGCCGCGGCTGGTCTCAAACTCCTGAGCTCAAGCGATCTGCCTGCCTCAGCCTCCCAAAGTGCTGGGATTATAGGCATGAGCCACCATGCCCAGCTCATAACAAATTTGCTCTCCTGTGATTGCCATGAGAATATGCCTTAGATAGTTTGTTATGGATGAGAAACACATAGAGGAGTTGACTCACGTCAGTTGTCTCCACGAAGGCCACCCCAGGTCAGCCTAGACCAGCCAAGTCCCATCCATCTAAGACAGCCCAGCGAAGATGAGCAGAGTCACCTAGCTGACATACAGCTGACCACAAATGCATGAGTGAGCTCACCCAAGACGGGCAGAATCAGCCAGCCACCTCTCGACTCATGAGCTACTGAATGCTAATCATTTCAAACTGTGTTTTGTGGTGTTTTGTTACTATCCCTGGTAATTCCAAATAATGTCATTATGCACTAGATAGCTGATAGAGCACTTATCCTTGTTGCGTTCAAAAAAAAAAAAAAAAAAAAAAAAAAAAGAGAGAGAGAAAGAGATAACCACATAAAAAATGATTTAAAATTAGGTAATAAAATCCAGCAAATATCCATCAAATGCCAGCTGTATGAATCAGGGTTATCCAGGAAAACATAAACTGGCTGAAGTATTTAAACAGAAAGATTATAATGCAGGGGATTGATTATGTAAGTGAAGGAAAAGTGAAGTCGAACAGGGGAGAATGAGGCATCCAGCAGGAAACCCCTAAGCTATCGAGACAAGAATGGAGGTGTTGATTTTGGAGGCCTGGGTTGGGGTCATTCAACAGAAACTGAAAGCTTTAATTGGTGATTCCAGTAGGAACTGAAGCCACAGAGGAGACACAACTGTTGTCAGAGATGTTGTCTGAGGCAGAGAGAGTGGAGAAGAAATACCCTGGCTTCTCCCTTCCTTCAGTCCTCCGATCTTCCTCCAAGGCCTTCCAATGGCTGACCCCACAGGAGGCACATACCTCAGGAGGCAGCCCCTCAGTAATACAGAGGCAGAGCATGGAGAGGACCTGTGGGCAAGCAGGTGAATACACAGTCATGCTGTGCAAGGTACTATACAAGGTGTTGCTCAGTGCTTTGTGTGACATCCTTAAAAATAACAGAATCAGAAAAGACACTGGGCTTGACGGTTAGAAAGGGCCCAGCTGGGTGGAAGTGAGGGAAAGGATGCTCAGGCTGCAGCAACCGTAGGAGCGAAATGCAGGAAATACCGAGGGAATAGCAAGTATTCTGGTTTGGCTAAGAGGGTTGTGTGTTTGGGAGAGGGAAACAGAGGTAGAGAATGGGTGATGAGGCTGCAAAGGCAGAAAGAGTGCTAGAGCTTGAAAGATTCGGTTCTAATCCAAGTAGATTGGACTTTTGTTCTAAAGGCAATGGGAAATTTAATGGTTCTGAGCAAAGGATAATATAATACCAGTTGTGCATTAGGAATATTAGCCTGACAGAAATTTGAAGGATCAATCAGAGGATGACAAACTAGACTAGGGGTTATTAATTTCAGTGTAGACCTCAGGGAATTTACAACCCTCCTTAAGTAATTTGTAGAAGTTTGTTTGAGCGTTCAGTTTCCTGAGAGATGGTGCATAGCTGTTGCATGGTTTTCAGCGGAGTCTATGACTCCTGACCCCATAAAAACTGTTTAAGCACCAGAAAGCAAGGAAATCATCTAGAAAGCTTCTATCATAATTTCTTTATTGAGGATCAAAAACCTAACAGTGGTAATGGACATAAAAAGGAGAAAATGGAAACATTTATGAGGCATGGACTAAACACATAATCTAGCTGAACCTGAACAGAAACAAAACAAGCCCAAGAGTACTGAAAGGCTTAACTATGGGCAACATCCATCTGTTATTCTTTTTCTTCCTTCTATAAAATGAAGAAATCAACTCCTGTTTCCAAGATACCATAACGATTTACTAAATTAGAAAGTTCTAAGATAAACATAAAGCATATATATCATCACTGCCCTTCTCCCATGTTCACCACACGACTAATCAATTGCAGTCTTTCTCTACTGCTGACTCCAACCACAATCTCTAAATCCTTCTCAAATAGCACCCAGACAGGCATTGCCAACCAGTTGAAGAAGAAACTTACATGTCATCGCTGCTGTAAGACGTTTTTTAGCGCTAGCATTTTTATTAATATTTATTGTTTTGACTGTTCTTTCGTTTCATAAAGATCTAGTACCAGTGAATGGGTATATTTGGCAGAATGTATTACATACTGATATATATATTTCCCACATGTGGGAAATTTAATCACATACAGTTGGATTACTAACTAGGTCTTATGCAAGTTCATGAATCTATTTAATGTTAATTCAAAGCAATTGACACAGATTTTAACTAAGCCGAATTAGGAGGGAAAACCGTGTTTACGTGAAAAATTACTCTATTATCCAATTATCATAGTAAAGTTTTAAAACCAGTACATGTCATTACAATCAACTATGAGTGACTTCATTGTTTGGTAAATTCTGAACTCCAGTCATTGGCAAGTAGGTATATCGTATTGCCAAAAGCCACCTGTGTTTTAAAAGATGGTGACTTTTGGGTTGGCATTCAAATGTCACTAGGGTGATTTTATTTCCTTGGGATGTTTTCTATCTGACATTTGAAAAGACATGTAATTTCAACACAGAACCACAATATAGACAGATTCAGATACGTCAAGTTTGTTTTCTACTTGTAGTAGATCAACAAGAAAATTATTACTCTCTACTTCAGCATGAAGACTTCGCCTGTTCCCCTCTACATCAAATTCTGAAGTATGACCCATTCAAACAGAAACAAACAACATTTGGAAAAAATATACTCACAAAATTGGAAAAAAATCCTCTAATGTACTAAATTCCCAGCAGTAATTATTTGACCATGATCCACAATAAAAAATAATGTTTTAATCTATAACACATACATACACAAATATGTAGGGATATATATATATATGTCTGAAACAAAAGTTCCACAAAATAAAATTCTTACTCCTGTGATACACTTGGATACCTTCTATTCCATTGAACTCTACCCTATTTTGTTCTATTTTATGTACTATTTCATTTTTTTAAAAGTAATAACGTGCTAAATTGATTTCATTACCCACTAATATAGCCCAACCACAGTTTGAAAAACACCACTGAAGCAAAATGACTAAAGTACTCTGACTTTATTCACCAATGTAAACATATCCACAAAAGACCAATCCTGAGCAACTTAGCAGGGGAAAAAAAAAATCTCTTGGCTTGCTCCCTAGTATCCTGGATGAAGCCAAGGTTCGCTGAGCCAATTTTTGTAGTTTGTGGTTGACAATGACTGAAAACTGAAAGGCAGAGATCAAATCCTCACTTTCCCTCTCAACACATCTCTTCCGCTGGGTAATTTATACAGTGCAAGTATCAAGCTATTCAATTTTGCTGTCATTTACTGTTCTTTTTCCAACAGCAATGGAAACACAGCATCAGTTTACTGTCTTCTCTCTTAGGTAGAATTAGATTATTGTCCCTCTTACCCCTTTAAACAAGGATGGCATTCACCACTTCAGAGTCACTCTTAGAGGATCGCCAAACAAAGCATGGCAGGGAAACTACTATCCATGAAGGAGCAATAGCAAAATCTGGGAACTGAGGTTGTCAGTCCAGGTTATATACAAGAACACGCTTTATAATGGTTCTTTTGATTGAGTGGACACAATTAGAACTGAATCAACATAATTAATAGTAAAAACAAATAGACACTTTAGGCATGCAGAGTGCAGCGAACTACTCTGTGCCTCAAGTTCTATAATAGGACAATAACAATGCTTAATTTATAGAGACCAGGGTTAAATTAGTAAATTCAATATTAAAAATGTATAAAGTGCTTGGAAGAGTGCCTGGCCCAAGAAAGCATGCTATAAGTGTTGTTTTTATTATTATGCTGGCCCTGGGAATTGGCAGATATTGGTCTAGTTCTATGCTGAATCCAGTGTAAAAATCCAGGAAAAGAAGGGATGGTTTTAAGTGCCTCTAGAGTTATGCTCCTCATTTGAAGTGTCAAACTGGGACACTTCTGA
The DNA here is from genome assembly GCF_047675955.1 of Chlorocebus sabaeus. Classification (NCBI taxonomy): domain Eukaryota; kingdom Metazoa; phylum Chordata; class Mammalia; order Primates; family Cercopithecidae; genus Chlorocebus; species Chlorocebus sabaeus. The sequence goes on from NC_132918.1 coordinate 69,720,491, forward strand.
GGGCTGTTGGATTGGTTCACTGTATTGATTGTGGGGATGCTTTAACAGCATATACATATGTCATAATTTATCAAATTGTATATTTTAAATACAATTTATTTTATGTCCATGAGACTTTAATAAAGCTAATAAAGTTAGCTTTATTTAATTAAAATTAAATAAAGTTAATAAAGCAGACCATAACTGAAAGAATATTGAAAGGAGTATACTTCCAGTAGAAGGAGAAAGATCCCAGATGGGGGCTTGGAAACACAGGAAGGAAGGATGAACGCCAGAAATGGTAAATATGCGGTAAATATAAATGAATATATAAATGAATATTAACTATTTAAAACAATATAAAAATTGTTATATCTTGTGGAATTTAAAACATGTAGAATCGAAATGTGAGACAATAATACAAAAGGGAGGAGTGGTAAATAAAATTAAATCCCTTGCATTTTCTGGAAAGTAGTCAAAGTCACAATTTATATTATACATTAATAAATCAGTGATTCACTTTGTAATTCCTAGGGTAACCACTAAAAGAAGAGTAAAAGAATAAATCACTAACAAGCCAGTAGAGGTGAAATAGTTCATTAATTCAAAATATGGTAACAAAGGAGAGGAAAAGGAACACTAAATAGCTGGGGCAAATAAAATGTCAAAGAGTAATATGATGGATTATAACCCGAATATATCAGTAATTGCATAAAATGCAGATAAACAGTTCACATAATATACATATACTAAATTATTTTTTAAATCCCAGTTAAACGTTGCTTAACTGAGACTTTTTATATTAGGACACACAATTTGAAAGAAATAAAGGATTGAAAAAATTACATGTAAATTATATTAATGTCAGATACTGTAAACTTAATGACAAGGGATATTACTAGAGATAAAAAAGACATTTTACAATAGTAAAAGAATCCAATAGAAAGATATGAGTGATAAATCTGAATGCACCTAGTTACTAAGCCTCAAAATATATAAAGCCAACATTGCTAGAACTAGAAAAAGAAATAAGAAAATCCACAATTAATGTGTGAGGGTTTAATACACCTCTCTGAGTAACTGGTAGAACAGGCTGTTAAAAATGAGTAAGAACATAGATAAGGATAAGGTGATGAATACATTTGACGTGATAGATCTATTTATAACATTACAGCCAACAATTACAGAATACACATTGAACATTTACCAACATCTATGATGTATTGATAATAAATGAGTCTGAATAAATTTCAAAGATCAAAAATCAAACAGAAGATATTTTCTGACCACATCATAATTAAGTAGAAATCAATAATAAAATAACTAAAAATTACACAAATATTTGGAAATTAAGCAATACCCTTCTAATTAACCCATGGGTCAAAGATTAAGCAGAGTGGAAATTCGACAATATTATTAACTGAAATAGAAGGAAACATGCCATCTCAAGTGTGTGAGATGCAGCTAAAGGTGTGACTGGAGGGAAATTTCTATACTTAAATGCATGTATCAAAAAAAAAAAAAAAAAAAAGACAGCCAATGATCTAAGAAGACAATCAATGATTTAAGTATCCATCTCAAGAAACCCTAAAAATAATACCGTATTAGGGTCAACCAAAGTGGAAAGAAGAAAATAACAATCAGTAATACATAGAACAGAGGGGTAACAGAGAAAATCAATCAAGTCAAAAACTGATTCTTTGAAAATACTAATAAAATCAAAACCTATAGCCAGATTTATTAAGATAAAAGAAGAGAAAGGAAAAATTACATGTATTGAATAAAAAAGAAATCACTATAAATCCTACAGACAATAAAAAGATAAGGGGATATATGAACACTTTATGGCAATATTTGAAAACGTCATGAAATGGACAAATTACTTAAAAAAACCTTACTCAAACAGGAAAAAATAATAAAAATGTGAATGGTACCATACTCATTAAAGAAACTGAATTCGTATATACAAATCTACTCACACAGTACTCTCTAGGCCTAAACTTCTGCAGAGTGAGTTCTACCAAATACTTAAAGGAAAAACCACACCAATTTTACATAGCTCATCCAGGTTATAGAATAAGTGGGATCATGTCTCAACTCATTTGATGAGACTCATTTTATGAGGCCAGCATAGTCTTGATCCCATAACAGTATAATGGTATTATAAGAAAAGAAAATTATAACTAGCATTTTTTATGAATTTAGAAGAATAATTAAACAAAGTATTAGCAGACCGAATCCTGAGATAATTTTAAAAGGATAACACATTAATGCAAGAGGGTTTACTTTTAAAAATACAAGGTTGGTTTAATATTAGCAATCAATGTAAAGCACTCTATTAATAGAAAAACGAAAAGCATCTGGTCCTTTAAATGGGTACATTGATCTATGCATGATAAAACACTCAGCAAACTAGGTGTTTGGTAAATTTCGAAAACTACATTTTCCTAATGCCTCAACAGCCCTACAATAGACTGAACACACCCTGCCCTGGTGTCCAGGTTGTACTAGTGTAATAGGGCTGGTCCCTGCCACAAGTCCCCCTTCTTTCCTTCCCCTGAATGCCACCTAGTGACATTCAAACACACCAATGAAATCCCTCATGCCTTTTTCTTGTATACACCTTCCTGACCCCCTAAAGAGGCACCAGTCTGTAGGTCCTCATTCTCTTGGCTCTCCACTTACTTAGTGAGCCCGCTCACCTGGCCCTTCTCCCATGGGGCCTTCTGCACGATGCACTGTGCTTTCCTTTCTAGGACCCGCAAGCATAATAGATCATTTAATTGCACATGCCTCTCATAGTATTTCCATGGCCTTACTGAAGTGATCCTTAAAGACCTCACGAGGATTTACTCTCCAATTTACAACACACTAGGATTGGAAGAAAACACTCTCAATTTGATAAAACCCTATAGCAAACATGCTAATGATGAATATTGAAAGTTTCCCCTGAGACTAAGAATAATTCAAGGATAATTTCTATAACCACCTCTGTAAAACATTATACGAGAAATTGCAGGTCTTGCAATTAGGAAAAAGAAGACTGAAAAAGGAAGAGATAAAACTGTGGTTATTCTTTGAAATCATAATTGTATATGAGGAAAGCCAAAACATCCTCCAGATAAATTATTAAAACTAATAAGTTAATAAAGCCATACCACTGGATATAAGATCAACATATAAAACTCAATTGGAATTCTATATACCAACAACAAACATTTAGAAAATAAAATTCAGTCAATTACACCATTTATATTGGCATAAACATATCAAATACTTTAAAATGCATTTTTAAAAGATATCCAAGACTTCTAAATGGGAAACTACAAAACTTTACTGAGAAAAAGCAAAAGAGATCAATATATGATCATAGATTGGGGGCCTCAATATTGTAAAGATGTCAATTCTCCCTAAATTAGTATATAGATTCAATATACAGTAATCCCTATCAAAATCTCACAAGTCTTAGGTTGTTTTTTTTTTTTTTCTGGTGGAAATTAGTAAACTAATTCTAAGATGTATGTGAAATAGCAATGAGCCAAGAATAATCAAGGCAAAATTAAAATAGAAGAATATTAGAGGACTTAATACTACTAGCTACAGTATTACAAATCTACAGTAATTGAAACAGTGTGCTATTGATGCAGGATAGACAAATAGATCAGAAGAGCTCCAAAGAGAGTACAGAAACAGAAACACATATACCATCATTAATCATTAAAAGTGACGTTGCATTGTAGTGAGAAAGGGCATTGTCCTGAATAAATGGTGGTAGGTTAACTGGATACCCATACTGTAAAAAATATTTTTGTACCTTACTTCACATGATACAGGAAAATCAATCCCAGGTGGGTTGCTGGTAAAAATGTAAAAGGTGAAACACGAAATCCTCAGAAAGATAACATATGGGAACATATTCATGATTTGGGGGCAAACAAAGTTTTCTTAAACAGGACACAAACAGCATTAACAATAGAGGAAAAAAGAAATAAATAAACAATAAATGTTAAAAGGAGACAATAAAGGAAAAGGTAAGAAATTAGATTATATTAAAATTAGGAACTTCTGTTCACCAAAAGACACCATTATGAGAGTGAAAAGTGGGAAACAATAATTGTATTACATGCGACTGACAAAGGAATTATATTCAGGACATATATTGAACTCCTATAAATCATTAAGAAAAAGGTAACCCAATATAAAATGGCCAAAAGACTTGGATATTCTCACACAAGAAGATACTCAAATGCAAATAAACATATAAAAAGTGCTCAACCTCATTATTTATCAGGAGAGTGTGAATTTAAAACACAATGACATATCTATACACACCCACCAGAATGGCTAAAATTAAAAATACTGCCAATACCTAGTATTAAAGAAGATGTGAAGAAACTGGAATTCTCATACACCGTTGGTGAAGTATAATCATTTTGACAGTTCTACAATATCTCCTAAAGCTGAATACGCATGTATTATTGATCAGCAACTTCACTCCCAAACCTAACAGAAATGTTCACACATGGTCACCAAAAGACCTGTACAAAAATGTCCATAGCTGTTCTTTGCATAATAATCAAAAGCTGAAAACAATTCAAATGTTCATCAATAGTAGAACAGATTAAAACTTGTAATACAGTCCAATTCAAGTTAGAAATGATAGATAGTCTTCCAAACACAATACTGAGCAAAATATGCCAGACACAAGAAAGTATGTTCTATATTAGGCCATTATATACAGTTCTAAACAAAGCAAAATTAACCTCTGGTTTTAGAACTCCAGGGAGTTCAGTCTCTCCTTTGGGGAGAGGCTGAAAGTGGGTATGAAGAGAATTTTTGCTTCTTGTCAATATTGTATTTCATGATCTAAATAGTGACTGTGTAGGTGGATTTGTTTTGTGAAAATGTATTAAGTTGTATGCTGATGATTTGTGTACATCTCTGTGTGTATGTTTCATTTTAATAAAAACGTTTATTTAAGGTAATTTCTTTAAGAAATATCAATACTTTTTTTTGTACTTAGCATTCATAAGAACACAAACACGTGGCAGGGAACAGTGACGGGACCTACAGCATACATCAGGGTAAATTTCAGACATCTTATCTATTGTAACATGGTGCTGTCACCCTGTGTGTAGTAGCTATACGAAATGGTATAAAAGACGAGGCTAAAAGAAACAGCATTAAGTTTTCAGGATTTTCTGTAAATATGCTGCTTAGTATGTTATTCATTTTTTTTTTCTTGGTGAAGAATAGCAGAATTTTTTTCCTGTGTATAGTTGTAGATCAGCACCCCAAATCATGCAACGAATCAGTTGCTTCTCTTCCCATTGGCTTCTAAAAAATTCAGCCCTAAATTTGTGTATACCCTTAGATCAGTAGTTTTCAAACTTTCTTTACCATGGCCACAGACAGAAATTTTATATCATGACCTAATGCACAAACACACACATCAATCTGAAACTTACATAAAGATATAATACCCTTACTTTGTGCAATGGCCTCTGATATTCTGTTCTCACCTTCATATCTTAATCCGTTAAAAATGATGGGTGCTCACTAAGATGGTTTCAAAGGCCATTAATGTGTTGCAACGAAGTTTGAAAAACATTGTCATATTAGGCATTCAATAAAACGTTATTGAATGAATAGTGGTACGCATTTTGTTAATTTGGCCTACACTCCAGTGTGTTGTTAGCCTTGTTTTCCTTTGCCTTCTCACCTTTTATTCTTATTTATGTCAACTTCTTACAGTGTATGTATCCTTAGAAATTGTCTTACTCTTTTCCAGAACAAGTCCTTAAAAAACACTCTCAAAGTCACACAGTAAATCAGTCAGAGCAGAGACAGGAGAGAAAAGGTCATCCCAAGGCACCCAAGGTGCTGGGAACAAGAAGCTTAACACCTGTAGGACAGACACTTCCCGTCCCACCTCTGTAACAATGTCTGCAGCACTAGGACACATGAGAGCAGATGGTGACTGGGACTAAGTGCCTGGAACTCACCTCTAACCTTGCAGGGAACCCTATATACTCTTGCTTTCCATGAAGTTCTCTTGCATTTCCGACAGATGGGAGAGAGTGAGCCAGCTCATTCTGAGAAACACAAAGACACTTTTTGAAAGAGGAACAAAGGGTTCTGCAACTGACAATGAAGAATGGTGTGAGCATCTATGTGCATCACTGTGATAAAGAAGCTCATGGTCTTGAGTTTCCTTTATCTCTCTTTTCAGGGTGTAAAATCGTTCTCAGGCCATTGACATTTTGTGTCAACAGAAGAGCTAGCAAACATGTTGGAAGGAACTAGTTCAGGCATGTGAGAATAAACCTTATCTTTCTAACACAGGAACAAATTTAACCTTAATAAAACTTTTATTTTAAAACATTTCTGTTGGTACTATTAAACAAAACTTTCATACAAAAAGTTCTTGGATCACTTTTGGGCAAGTTGCCATTCTGGCTTATCTTCAACAGCCAAAGAAAGGAAAACATGTTTTAGGCCAAGCCCCATGGTCCAGTTCAGTAACGCTGTCCCTGTGAAGATAGGGCTGTGGGCTAGAGAAGAGAGGTGAACGCGACTGGTCATTGCTTTAGCTAGAAAGGGTCAAAAATGACAAGGAATATAACAGGGCTTAATGGACCAGAAGTCAAAAATGCAGTCTAATATTTGCCTTCACACATGTCTACAGGAACATTTGTTTTAGCAGTATGAAATCAGAAGCAGCCTGCAAATTTCAAACCAGGGTGGTTGGTTTTAGAAGGTCTTTGTGCAGCCATTCAAACTCAAACTTACAAACTCACAATACAAGAATTCATCACAACAAAATATTAAATGTAAACACCAGGATGAAAAACTATATACACAAAATATGAATTCAACCATATTTTAAGCATACACATATACTACATATGCATAGAAAAAGACTTGGAAGAAACACTCCAAAATATTAAGAGGAGCTATAAACACTGGTTAGGGAAATTAAGAATGAATATTCAATTTCTTCTTTATTCTTTTCTTTATTTTTCAAATTCCCACTATAGGCAGAGATTGCTTTGATAGCTCGATAAACAAAGCTATTTTAAAAATGTAATAAAGTATTTCTTTATAAACTCTAGTTTTTTTCATTCATTGACAAATACCTGGATAACATTTTGTCCATTTTCTCTTTAACGATATCTTCAGGAGTTAAATTGCAACTCAACAAGGAGAGCAGGCTGACTGAAATGCAAGAGTGAATCACATGCAAAGTAAAAGTGAAACATGGATTCTTACTCCCGAGTATATTTGCATGAAGAAAAACCAACTTAAAAAAAAAAACAAAACTCTTGTCAGAAACACTCTTTCTCTTGTATATTTTTTTCATGTGGGATGTGTAGAATAATTTAAAACTGTAGTCCATAAGTAACACTAAAGGTTTAGATAGCCTAGCCTACACACAGTCAGTGTAAATGTCACACAGCCATGAATTCCTTGGTGCAGAGTTCCACAGTTCCACAGCAACTCATGTCACCCAGCTGGCTATCAGCAAAACTGAGCAACAGACAAATCTCTGCAGACATTTGACAAGGAAATGAAGGCTGCACAAAGAAATGAGGCTGTCTATTCAAGCTAGGACCATAGAGAATTCACTGTAAATTAGCAAGCACACCAGCATACATGTCAAATAAATTGTTTTCATTTTTCATGCGGTTTCTAGTTACTTTGTCAGTTTCCTGAACTGTACAGGTCAGTGTGGATATCACCAAAGGCTCAGTGTTGTACTGTCAGGTGCAGGAAGGAAAAAGGCAGGTTAATCTGTTTTATCACTTACTTCTCTGACTTTATATATTAGGCGATTCCATACGATAAAAAACAAAACAAAGCAAACAAATAAAACTCCTATAAAACTTTGTATTAATAAGCCCCTTAATTTTAAAAAGTAGGTTTGTTTTTTATCTCTTAATCTAAATAATGCAACATTTAATAAAGCAGGTATGCATAGCAAATTTTAAATACTAAGATGTGGGCAAGTCATCTCAATCCCTTGCTAAGCATTGCTAAAATTAAAAAAAAAATTCTTAGTAAGGAGGATGGACCTTACTAAGTACATCATTCACAATATGGTAGTCTTGTGCCCTGATTTCAATTAAATGTTTCTATAAAGAATTTTAAAGGTTGCATAGTATTCCATGGGATATATATACCACATTTTCATTATCCAGTCTATCACTGATGGGCATTTAGGTTGGTTCCATGTCTTTGCTATTGTGAACAGTGAGGCCATTATCCTTAGCAAACTAACACAGGAACAGAAAGCCAAACACTGCATGTTCTCACTAATAAGTAGGAGTTAAATGATGAAAATACATGGACACATACAGGGGAGCAACACACACTGGGGCCTTTTGGGTGGAGGATAGGAGGAGGGAGAGGCTCAGTAAAAATAACTAATGAGTACTAGGCTTAATACCTGGGTGATGAAATAATCTATACAACAAATCCTCATGATACAAGTTTACCTATGGAACAAACCTGAACTTGTACCCTTGAACTTAAGATAAAAGTTAAAAAAAAGTTAAAGGAACTTCAAATGCTATCACAAATAGGACAGAAATATGTTTACTTTGGAAATACACACAAGACATAATGAGTGACTAAGAGCTAACCATTGGGTTTTCCTGTCTATGTTGGGAAAGCAAACTTTTTCAACATCTTAGAATGTCTGCCAGTCTTAGGCTAAGACATTGGCTACTGAATTTGGAACTGACACTTAGGCTACTGAGAGTACACACTGAAGGAAAGAGAAGGAAATCCGAATGGAAGGGGAGAAGGGGATGAGTTTCGGCTCTGTCTTGATTTCCACTCTCAAAGAAAGGATTACCATGTCAACTCATGAGTAAAAGTGAAGAAGAGCAAACTTCAAAGTTAATTAAAAGAACTTGGTTTGGAAACAAGATTTTGAATCCCTCATGGCTGTGAAGACTTTCCTTTGCATCCACCCTCCAGTGAGGAGCTCACAGAAGGCTCAAGATAAAAAAAGTGGATTTCTTCATAAGCCCACATTGATATAGATAAATACATGAGTAAACACACAAATAAATAGAGGAGAAGGAAAAACTCTTCCTCAAGGTAGAATGGATGTTAAAACTAGAGGGTGAAAATTTAAGGAGGAAAAGACATTTGTATGGTCTCAAGGTATTTAATCTCACATAACACACATTAATTACAAAGAAGACAATAGGAATTTTCCAATGAGACAGCACCTTAACCAAGTGATTAAAACTAACGTCCTCAATAACGGAGTAAAGTGGCATCATGTGACTCCTGATATGATGCACTGAGAAGGACACAAGATCATTAATGTGGTATTCCTTCCAAAGGCACATCACCTGAACATAACATTGAGGAAATATCAGAAATACACACTGGAGATGTTCTACAAAATAATTGGCTTGTATCCTCCAAAAATACCAAGGTCAAGAAACACAAAGAAAGGCTGAGGAACTGTTTCTGAATAAAGGAGCCTAATGAGACATGACAACCAAATGCAGCATGATATCCTGGAATGGATCCTAATTGGGAAAAAGAATTGTTACCAAAGACATGATTGGTCAGTGGATAAAATTTGAACAGACGATGTCAATTAGATAATAGTATGTATCAATGTTGAATTTCCTGGGTTTGATAACTGGGCTGTGGTTATGTAAGAGGCTGTCCTTGTTCTTAGGAAATGCACAATGAAACACTTAGGAATGAGGACATAAAAGACAGTAAGGCGGGTGACAGAGACTTAGTAGCATAAAAAAAGCATTTTCGCTACACTGGAATTCCTTCCTGGCTCTACCAGAGAGAGGCCAGTAAGGTCAGGCCAAATGGGCAGTGAGGCTCAGTGCATTCACCTGAAGGGAGAAAGGGTGTACACAAGGTATACTTATATTAGTAAAAACACACGGTAGAGTCATCTGTGGGTCTGGAGGAGTTTCTATAATCTTAGTACTTGTATATCTGAGTCTGGCTTATCATGGAAACTCCTAAACATTAGCTATCTGAAAAATACATTCATTCTATTCCAATGGTTCCCCAAGTCTTAACTCATTTTCAACTCTAAAGTCCAGAGTCTCATCTAAATATCATCTAAATCAGATATGAGTGAGACTTGAGGTATGATTCATCCTGAGGCAGAATTCTTCTCCAGCTGTGAACCTGTGAAACCAGACAAATTATGTGCTTCTAAAATTCAATGGTGAGAAAGACACAGCATAGACATTCCCATTCCAAACAGGAGGAACAGGAAAAAAGGAGAGGGTGAAAGATCTCGAGCAAGTCGAAATCCAGCAAGACACATTTAATCATACTTTAGGATTGAGAATAATCCTCTTTGGTTTGATGCTCTGCCCTTCAGGTCCACTAGAGTGGTGGAGGTACAGATCCCAAAGCTCCAGGTGGTCCTGAACAGCCTCAAAAGCTTCCACAGGACAGTCCTAGACCCAAGACTTTGGTGAAAGGCTGTCTGGCCTGTTGAAACTGAGATGGTGGCCCTGATGATCTCTGAACTGTCTTTGCAGGCTCTTCTCCCCTTTTCTTAAGATTAGTACATGCTTACAGCCAAATAGTTCTATGGTCCAGGCCAGTCAAGTCTAAGAAATCCAACAGGCTTCTTTCATTCTGTCCTGCTTTGTCTGTCTCCCTTAGTTCCAACTGGCAATGTCTTTGCTGATATGATCCCATTCTATCCTGGCTTTGCTAAGACCCCACTAGAACTGCCCTTAAAGTTTCCAATTCTAGCACACACCTCAAAACTCTTCCAGCCTCCACCCCTTGCTCAGTTCCAAAGCCACTTCCATGTTTTCAGGTATTTGTTACAGCAGCACCTCAATTCTTGGTACTAAAAAAGCCACTAGTAGTGCCAAGTCAGACATGATGGTGAAAACCATTTTCTCTACACTGGGATTCCTCCCTGGTCATACAAGAGAGAGGCCAGTTGAACACGCAAAAAAGAAGGAACAAACACAAAGGAACCAAGGCTTTCCTTCTCCCACCCTCCTGTCAGACCCCCTTACACCAAAGATGGTCTCTGATTGCCAGTCATGAAAACTTTCTTCAGGGGGGATGGGTTATAGGAAGGTAAAGACATAGAATAAATTGTTCTTTGGCAATATATAGAGACGTATACTTAAAAATTTTTAGCACCTAGCCATGATTCTTGGTGACCTATTGCCAATAATTTAACTAAAGATGTAAAGGTTCTTATTTATAGTGAGGCACCTGACCTGAAGATTGAAATAAAATGAGGTAGTATCCTTGATTCAATTTTGTTGGTTTTATGGTTTTTTTTTTTTTTTTTTTGTCCCCCAAAATGAACACCAATATTTCAGGCTGAAAATCTCAGACCTTCAAGGGATATCTAGAGATAATCTCATTCAAATTCCTCTTTTCACAATTGGGAAAAGCAAGGAGTTGAGCAGAAATGTAAAGTGACTTTCTCAGTCTTAATCTTGTGCCAGGACTGGAATCTTTGTCTCTTCAAAAAAAAAACCAAACTATTATTATTTGACTAGAAATAAAACATTATGTGGTTAAAAAAAATTCAAAACGTTCAAAAGAGCGTATCATGAAAAATGAGTCTCTCTAGAGTTTGTGACCCTCATTAAAACCTTATATATATTCCCAGAAATGTTCCTGGCATACACATACATGTATACCTGTGTATCCTTTTTTTCATAGAAGATTGTTCATATTATAACTCTATCTTTCTCATTTTGTTTGGACCGTAATTTGAACTCTTTTCATATAAATATATTCAAATTTACTGTCCACTTCTAAGGGGGTTACACAGTATTCTATTGTTCTTATTCCATTTATAATTTATTAAAGCATTTCCCTAGTGTCAGACTTTTAGGTTGTACGATGTTCTTTGGGATTATAAACTACACGGTACTGGTGGAATGTATGTATTTTAACAATGTGCGTCTTTTCATACACTTCCGTCATTTTGTTTTTCTGAAAACTTTGTCTTTAGCAACCACTCCCCTGTCATTCTGTATTACCTTGCCTTGCATTAGTTTCCCTTGCATGTTTATCACTGCCTGAAATAGTATGTACTTGATTGTTTATTTTTTATTATTTATGTCTGTTGACTAGAATGGAAGCTCCACGGAATTAGGAACTTCATTTTATTCACTGCTATATCCTTAGCCCAGAGAACAGTGACTGGTTCCCGGTAGATGTTTAATAAATATTTGATGAATAAATTAATAAATGCTTTGCACACTTTACTATTAGATATTGTTTTTCTTACTAATTCATAAGAGTGCTGTATATAGTAATTAAATGAGCCTTTGTCATTTGTGTTACCAATATACTTTCCAGTGTATTTATTTGACTTGGTTGATGGCATCATTTTTTTGCCATAAAGAAATATTATATAGCCAAATATAACATATCTTTCCTTTATTTTATAGCTTTTGGGTTTTGTGTCTTGCTTAGAAAGGCCTTATGCACTCCAGAGTTATTTTTAAAAACTTGTCTGGTACTTTAATGGTTTGTTTTTATGTTGGAGTCTTTGATTCATTTGGAATTTATTTTGGCATAAGTAGTAGCTGTGTATTCAGCTTTGTTATTTTTCCCAAATAGCCCATTGACCCAACATTAGTTAAAGAATAATACATCCTTTTCTCATTATTCTGAATGTCATCTTTATCATATACCAAATTCTCATAAATATTTACATCTGAATTTTCCAGTCCCTATTATCTTTTGTTCATTTGTCTGCCTATTTGTGTGTTGGTATGAATTTGTGGTAGTTCCCCTTGATTTAATGTATTTTAACATTTGTGTAAGACTGGGCTCTCCTCTTTGTCTCCTTTCCACTGTAATTTTCCTGTCAATTCTCACATGGTTATTTTTCCATAAGAACATCAGAAACCACTGAACCAGTCAATCCACTGTCAAAACATTCCCTTAATACTTTACTGAGGTCAGATTATCATACAGATTAATTTAGGAATAAATGACATCAATAAAAGAACTTAGCTCTCTTGAGTCCTGAATGTTCTTTACGCTCTCCCAACTTCCTTGATACACACAAATAAAATTTAATTTTCCTCAATGGGAAGAATGAATGTGACTCTTATACCAAAACTAAAACGAAAGCTTCTGTTCCAGGTATCTTTTGCTGTGAAGCAGCACCATGTCACCCCAAAATTTAGTGGCTTAAAACAGCAACCACTTTTATTACATCTGATAATTTTGTGGGCCCAGAATTCAAGCAGGGCTTCGCTGGGTGGTTCTTCTGCCTTCACATGGTATTAATTGAGGATACTCAGTGAAGTTCAGCTGGTGGCTGGGCTGGTCTGGAAGTACAAAGTGGCTTCATCCACTTGCATGACACCTTGGCAAGGATGACAGGAGGGCTGAGCTGAGAGCTGAGCTGGGATTATCTCCCAGAGTTCCTAGATGTGGCCTCTCCAGCATGGCAGCTTCAGGGTAGTTGGAATTTTTAGATGATGACTCAGGCTCCAAAAGCAGGTGTTCCAGAGAACAGGGAGGAGGCTGCATGGTTTTTAATGGTCTAGCCACAGAAGTCGCTTAGTGTCTCTTCTGCTGTATTCTCTCGGTCAGTGAGGTCACAAGCCTGCCCAAATTTAAGGGAAGGGGATATAGACCTTTATCTCTGGATGGGAGAATGCCAAAGAATTTGTGACCATGTTTAAAAACCACCATTCCTTCGAATAGTAGAAAACTAGACAATTTTCTCATTAGTTTAATAACTCAAGACTTTTCTACAATCTTTTTTTCTACTTTCCTCACTTCTGTCACTGGAAATATTGCCATGATTCAAAACTATAAGTACTTTATTTTTAAAAACACATTTTCAGTTGAGTTGTATTCTTTGCCCATGTGAATGAGAACAGCCATGGTCCTCAGCATGACTTTGGCTCTATCTGTCCATTGTTTCTGCTACCCACTTCTGGCCACTTTATAGCTTGCTGGTGCCTCCACGAGAGAGTGGCAGGAGCAGAGAAAGTGAGCTCAAACTTTTCCATTAAAAAAATCTTGTTATTTGGCAGCAGTTTTGCATAAAGGCAGAAAGCAAATTAAAACTAAAAGTACATATTTTGAGGATTAACTGTGAAACTCAACCACTCATTACAAAGAACACCAGAGCTGGCCATTCTTTCTACTAATCCAAGGCCTTATTTCAAAGACCCCTAAAGACATGCTCCGGTAATCCCCTTTATGCCTTCATAGATTATGCCTTTCTTTTCTAAATTCCAGTGATAATAGTAACATTTATTGATCATCTGCTGTGCCAGGTGCTTTACACATGTTTATTATTGCATTTAACCCTAACAGCACTCCAAGGGTGGGAATTGTTACACTGATTTTTAAGCCAAGAACACTACGGCCCATTGAAATTAGCTACTAAGCTTCACAGAGCTAAAATGTAGCAAATTCTATTTGCTACACCCTTGTCTCCAGGTGTGTTCAGTAGACCAGCAGCATCAGCATCACCTGGGAGCTTGTTAGAAATGCAGAACCTCAGGTCCATTCCCAGACCTTCTGTAAAAAGCTGCATTTTAAGAAGATCTCCAGGAGATGCATATTCACATTAAAGTTTTTGAAGCCCTGCTCTCTATCCAGCTTCTCAAACATTCCTGCACACTGGAATCCCATGGATAACTGCTTTTTACCGATATATTACTGTTCATGAAGAACGTTTTAAAAATGCTAATGCCTGAGCACCTTTTCTTCCTCCCAATTCCAGTTTAACTGATCTGGGTGCAACCTGGGCATCAAAAGTTTTCAAAGCTCCCCAGGTAGTTCTATTATGCAGCAAAATTTAAGAACCACTGTTTTATATAGTTCACTTGGTACTAAGCATATTCTATATCTGGTATAGTTGCTTATCATTTTCATACATATCATATGTCCTCAACATGAATATGTTTTATATATCAGCTCTCTTTACAGAGTGGCAGTTTCTTGCACAAAATATGCACTCACTAAACATTTGCTGCTATTGCTGTTGTTGAAAATGGTGCTTAATTGTCTGTGGTGGGGCTCGAACATCAGTATTTTTGAAACACCACCTCACGTGATTCTATTGTGCAGCCAAGGCTGAAAACCACTGGGTTGGCTCCTATAGCTCCAGCTGATGGTTGCTATGGAGAAATTTGGGCAGACGAATGCCAAGTGTCCTGATTTTTGAAGAAGATCCTTAAAACCCAGATTTTTATAATAACTGTTGACAACAAATTCAGGTTTTTGAAAAAACTGTGTGAACAAAATAAACCACATCTGCTGGTCATGTGTGCCTGCACATGCATGAGCATATGCTTGTAAAGGGATATGGGATACTCAATATATTTATGGTTATGCACTTGGAAATTCATAACTCTAAGTCTGATTATTATAAATGCCACCACTACTGCTGCTTTGGAAAAACACACCATCATCATTGCATAACCATCTAGCTTAAAAAAGAGTCACCATATTGTTTCTGTCGATATACATAATACACAGCCCAAAATAGAGATTGTGAAGTCTTGGAGAATAAATAATCTGTGCCTCATTTTGTTCTATGCAATGCCTAAATATGCCAATAGAACAAGAGGATGTGTCCCAAAAAGAGGGGGCAGGAGGCATTTTGAAATTCTGGGAAGATAGATAGTCTATAAGAGCAGGGTACTATTGTCATGAATTCTACCCACTGCCTGAGCACCATGCTGTGATTAAGGAAAGCCAAAGAAAGGAGATCCAAGAAGAAAAACTAGAAAAAGAAATAAAGGTATGAAAGAAAAATATGGCCAGAAGAAAATTTCCCATCTGGTTTCTTCACCACCAGTGGCTCCTTATGTATGGATTTGTTTGCCAGAGCTAATAAACAGTGAGGGTCTCTAATGATGTTAAGGTGGGTGGTAAAGTCACTGGGGGCTTATATCATACAGCCAATGATGTGTTGAGTGAAATACACCACATGTTGAATTTGCTGGCAACAGTACCTTCTGCCAATTTAACTTATGGGCAGATGATAGCAGGCCCACAACCCAATACCACTTGCCCATATCCTTGCTTTCATTTCATAAAGCAAGAATAAAAGAGAGTCAGTATCAACATCAAAATAAATACTAATAGTAACATTGATGATGTTACTTTTACCACCAATAATAATAGCAGTTATCAATTACTGAATGCTTACGATGGGCCAAGCACTGTGATAAACACCTTACATATTATATCTCATTTATTCTCAATACAATAGCCACACTGAGTCTTTTAAAACAGACGTCAGATCTTGCTTTCACCTCCTCAAAACCCCTCAGTGGCTCCCATTTTACTCAGTGCAATAGGCGAAGTCCCTTTCACAGTCTGCAAAGCTGTATGTCTACCAACTATCCACCCCCTTCCCTACTCATTATCTCTCTGACTCCACCTCCTACTCCTCTTCCCCTCTCTTAATCCATTCCATCTAGCCTAATGAACCTTCTATTCCTCCAACATGAAGCCTCTGCACAAGCTGCCCCCCTTCATAAGAAATGTTCTTCCCCTAGATATGCATAAGCATCATTCCTGTCACCTTCTCAGTGAGGGTTTCTCATACCAAGCTGTTTAAACTTGCATTTTCCCATTCCTACATTCCCTTTCTTCTTTTTTCTCTCCATAGAACTTATCACCTTCTAATATCCAACACTGTACTTATTGATGTTTTAAATGGACTCTCATCCACTGGACTGTAAGCTTTATGAAGGCAGAGATTTTCTTCTGTTTTGTTCATTATAGTGTCTCCAGTGCCTAAAGCAAGGCCAGACACTTATCTGGCACTTGATGAACATTTTTAGAATGAACAAATTAATGAATTTAATCCTCACAACAACCATAAGAGATAGATGCTATCATTATCCTGCTTTAACAAATATTGGGTATGAAGTTTGGAGACATTATATTTGCCCAAGATCACAAACGAGAAATTGTTAGACGGATGTAAACCAAGGACATCAAGACATGTATAATAACATTTGTGACCCATCTTCTTGTTAACACTTTGGGCCTTACTTAGAAAATGATACATGTGACAGTTGGAATCCAGAAGTGGATCAATATTGGGTGCAGCTGGGACTAGGACAATTACCGGGAGCTGATGGGAAAACGAAGGGAAAACTCCAAAGTTGACTATTTTTGTTTCCTGTGGTTAGGGTAATTCTTAATTTTCAGAGCAGTTGATACCATTTTTTTGGATGATCATTTGTAGAGGAGATGGATCTTCTGAAGTATTATGGTCATGGGAAATAAATCAAGGCTTAGCAAATCATATTTCCTTGGGGGTAAATAAGTCAAGGGCCAATTTAGATCTTAAGTTGCCTAAGAAATTTCATCCAATGAGAGCCAACTGCAGGAATTTAAGAGTCCAAAGACACTGTAAGAAATTACCACTGCAGACATGTCCCCAGGACTCTTAAAGGCTTCTGCAGAAAGCTCATTAACTGTTTTTAATGTTTCAAATAATCCCTCATCCAAGAATAAATCAGATAGAATTCAACTCATGCCAAACACAGGGTGCCTGAGCTAGCTAATTGTGCCTAAAGCCTCAGGGGAACTTGGTAAATATTAAGCAATCTACTCGAGCCTGAGCTTTCAGTGGGTCAAAGTGCTTAGTCCATAACATTTATTTGTATGGTGTTTGGCTAAATCAAAAAGCGAAGTTCAAGGAATAGAAGATTAAAACATTTTCTCTAGATAAAAACAAAAATTTTCAAACACTTTTTGAAGATTGTCTGAAGAAAAGATATATAAGCAGGAAACATCTTTTGGCAACTCTGTGATGATTTTGACAGACAAGTTTCTTATGTCCTTCATACAATTTAAAGACAAGAAATATATTAGTGACTTAACATTTTAAGTTCACTAATTTCAAGTAATATACTTTATAATTTCCAAAACGAATCATGCCTGTGTATGTGGCTCGTGGCAAAGTCTAAAATTCTATGCTTGGAAGAAAGAAATTAGAAAAATGTGGCAATATTCTTCCTTCTAATATATATAAACACACTTAAACAATTTGTGATTATTTTCCATTTCTTACATGAGTCCCAAATTATGCGCTTAATTACTAAGGATGGATGTAGTCCGAGAAGTAATACAAGGTTCAATCCCTGTATCCAAAATGACTGTCTTGAACTGCAAACACTGGGATTCTACCCAAGTCTTAATGAAACAAAGTACATACTGGGTTCAGTTATAAAGGCCTTGCCACTCTTAATATAAATGTTTATTCATTTAAGGCTACCTGGCAAACCAATATTGAAAAGCATATTGTGGTTAAAAATTAACCAGGAGATGGGGGTAGCTTTGGAAATGGCATCAGAGGAGCATAAGCAAAATGTAAACATAGATCAGTTATAATGAAGAGTTCTTATCAGTATCCTCAAGCATTTGATATATAAATGGAATGATAACTCCATTATGCCAACCTGAGTGAAGTAATGCAGTGGTTCAAGTATGGAAGAAAATCACATTTTCTAAATATCTACTATATGTCAGGCACTTGATATTTTTAGTAATAATAGCTAATAGTAAGGATCTATGATATAAAATAACTTTCCACAAATTAATTCTAATTGTTACAGTAAACCTGTGAAATAGGTGTTGTCATCCCCATTTTACAGATGAGAAAACTGAGATCTGAAAAGATTAAATAACTTGTTCTTTGTCACGTAGGTAGTAAACAAATCAGAATTCAAACGTAGTTCTAATTCCAAAGCCCAAAATCTTTCTGCTTCACCATCCATGTATAAACAAGACATAATAATTTGGTGTGATTTACACTGTTCTCTAGGGAAAGGGCTCCTGGGAGTGCTCATGTGAAAAATTACTGAGGATAAAAATAAACAAATAAAAGAAAGCAGCCTCTACAGGTAACATTTTTTGGACAAACAACTGAGAACAATAGGTTTTGAAAACTTCTCCTAATGAGGATATTTTAAATATTAGAAAGCTTTAGTTTTGCTTTAGAGAAAGGCAAAAACACTATATAATTTTTCAATAAGATGTTAGCTGATAGACATGTATATATCCATGTGTAAATATCTAGATTTTTTCATATCAGAAAGCCCATTTTCAAAAATCTTATGCACTTACATGTTACTTCCAAATATACACGGAATATGCCAGAAGTGGATTATGTATACCTTGCATATTAGAGGTAAACTGCTTAATTCAAAACCATACTTCTAAACCCTGCATTTATAACAAAAATCATTTACCTGCCACATGTATTATCCTGGTCATTTCTTATCCAGGAACATAATTTCCCGCCTTGTTCACCAACAGTTACTTGCAAGAGTACACTAATCCAGCAGAGAGCCACTGCAGCAAGTGTACCCCCCTACCAACTTGCAAAAGCTCAGGAGTGTGCAGGAGCAGGCAGAGGGCAGAACAGGCACTCCCTCTGCCCATGTTTGCAAGCTGACAGACTGCAGGGAGGAAATGATTCATGCCACAGAGTCTCCAGCCAACTTTGTGTCACTGGACTTTATAAAAACAAATAAACTAAAGCTTTTCAACAGACTAGAACTGCTTAGACAACTTTAGTAACATGGCTGCTTTATAAGGTCCCCAGGCAGTTCAATCTTTAGAAACTTGGGCCATAGATAAGATGCTTTGTAAAGAGCAAATCCATTACCAGGTCATTATTGTAAACTGGATTGTCACTTTGGGAATCGCAAAGAAATATAACTATAAACAGCAGCAGTCAAATGCCGTATGGACAATCTTTATCAGCTAGAAAAAAATTAATTTGATTTTCTTAGAAACCTTAATTTTATTTTTAAGAATTTAAACTTTAAAAGTTTAAAAATTGCATGGTACAATTACTTTATGGAAGTCTCATCAAATAGTATACCTTATAATTCTTATGCCTTATATTTCCTTCCTTATTGACTACTTATTTTATAATGGCTTCTAGAAGCTCATGAGAAATACTAATTCATTTAGAGTTTATATTTCTCCCATCAATAATCTCAAACTATTGGCAAAGCAATGTAAAAGAAAATTCAAGTAACTTCTGTCACATTTGGAAAACTTAAGAGGAGGAAATAAAATATTCTAATCGGGTGTATTTTGACTTCAACTAAATTTATTGGCTAAAATTCTGTACATTTGAAGGTCAGAATTGTTTACTTGGCTATGTCCAATATTAATCAGTTAGGTTAGGTACATACTATTTGCATATTGAAATGCATTATTGCCTTTTCCAAATTAAAAAGCAAATTATGTCCGACAATACTACCCTACCCAGTTCCAGTTTCTGGCAGTAGAGTATACACATATGTCTATGGTACTTATACCTATCAACCATCGTTAAATCAGAGCTGACACTATTTCTATATAACGAGCATTCTCTACTTATCCTAATTGTAGCCATTATCTTGCCTTCTGGGGGCATGGAGAGAAGTGCCAATCCTAGACTAGAAAGGGGTGAATCCTAGCCAGAAGTCCTCTTCTACTTCATTGTTACCCCCATGCTTGGGGTCAGTCATGACCAGGTGGTAGTGATGGCGGGAGTGAGGGGCCAAGTCCTAACCACTGCTGATTGCTCTCTCCACTCATGTCTTTGCCCATCAACATATCAGTCTCTCTACTTCCTGGAAGCACGTGTACTCTGATCATTTTAAGGATCCAGAAGTCAAGTTATTTGAACTGCTATTCATCAGGTTTTCTGATTTCAAATCCATTTTTTTCTGTAACTATACCACAGCCCACAGCCTTTCACTTTTTTTTTTTTTTTTTTTTTTTTTTTTTTTTTTTTTTTTGAGACGGAGTCTCTCTCTGTTACCAGGCTGGAGTACAGTGGCACCATCTTGGCTCACTGCAGCCTCAGCCTCCCGGGTTCAAGCAATTCTCCTGCCTCAGCCTCCCGAGAAGCTGGGATTACAGGCACGTGCCGCCATACCAGGCTAACTTTCATATTTTTAGTAGAGATGAGGTTTCACCATGTTGGCCAGGAGGGTCTTGATCTCCCGACCTCGTGATCCACCCACCCACCTCGGCTTCCCAAAGTGCTGAGATTATAGGTGTGAGCCACCATGCCCTTCCTAGAAGTCAAGTTATTTGTACTGCTGTTTATTAGGTTTTCTGATTTCAGATCAACTTTTTTTTCTGTGACTATACCACAGCCTCTCACTTTTAAATAATGCTAATCAACATTTGAAAAACTAATGACACATTCATAATTCCTTCAACAAATGTATACTAAATACTAGTTGTATGGCAGGGACTGATCTGGTACACAAATGGTCAGAGTTACTACCTTCAAAGAACTTTCGGCATAGGCTGGAAGTAGGATATGGAGATGTTTCACAGCAATTAGAAGTAGGGACAGGGCTCAATGAATACACTGAAGACGGATTGTGCATTTGTATATGGCAAGAGATCAGGGAAGCCTTCAAAGTCAGAGTGGTGGATAAACATTCAGTCAATTTAGAGTAAGGGATGGTAAAAACGCTTTTATGTATCGAAGATTAACTTCTCTATGGTTTAGAAATTACAGCCAGGGTAGCAAACCCTAGGGTCTTTATCAACCACACTGGGATTAGCAGGGACATGAAATAACAATTCCTTAGGCTTATTTCCTCAAAGCATACATCCCAACATTCAGACTTGATATATTGGGTTACTGTGCAGTCTAGTAAGCTAGCTTTTGGGTTTTGGGCTATTTGACCAGGTTCAAGTCCTTCTATACCATCTAGAGCTGACAGACAGTAGAAAAGTTGCTTGAGTTCCTGTTTTCAAAAATGGAAATTTTCAAAGCATGTTACATGCACTGTTGTAACATGCTTTGTTGTTACATGCACTGTTGTAACATGCTTTGAAAATTTCCTTTTTTGTCAGTTAGCCTGGATGCTCTAAAGCACTTCTCACAGCAATACAAGTAAATTACAACAAGAAATGTTTACCGTACTGATGGGCTTGCAGGACATCTCTAAAGGGTACAAAGAACTAAAACACAAAGAGTGAGTGGTGAGAAACGGGTAAACTGTGATTGCCATGGGGCCAAATGTTGAACTAACATTGTGATGAGAAGCCTAAGCCTGGGGCTCAATTCAAGGAGGGAGAGATAAACACAAGATTTACTTTAAGCCCAAATCCTTAAAGGGACTAGAATAGCTCCCAGGTTAGCACAAAAACAGGGGGAGAGCCAGAGTTGGTGTATGGATCATAGTTTACTAATCCCAGATACAAGATAACAATACTACCTAACATATGTAACTATTTTATGATTTATAAAATCTTTCCTCTTATCTTATCCAATTTAATCCTTATACAACTCCTGTAAGGTAACTAAAAGAATTACATTCTGCCCTTGGTATGCCACTGCCCTGAAATCTTTATTTTGAAAAAAATATATGGATGACTTTTCTTTCTGGAATACTCTATTACTTCACAGCACCCTGGGGTCCTCTTTGTGCCCCCTGGCTTTACTGCAGTATTGTGTCAAGATGACCATGGCAGGACGTGTGTGCAGTATGCACAAGAGTGTGCACCAAGGAACAGGAGGAGAAGATTCTTCTTTATCTAATACAATGTACCATTAATAAGACATTAGTGTACCACTAATAAGACATGAGGTACTAGAAAATTAATGTTAGATACAAACCAAAGAAGACTAGACAAGATGCTAAAACTTCATAGAAAGAGGAGACGGAAAGGCTGAAGAAATGTTGAAAATGCTCTTTTGGGTGAGACAACTAGCATCAGTTGAACTAACCGCAGAATAAAATGGTCTGTTTTCGCCTAATTATGTTGCATTTTCTTTCCTCTAAGTATGTGTGTCCTTTACCACAGAAGCCAATGAAGGCCATGAATCAACACACTGCTGATGCTTACCTTGATGATTCTGTTGTCCTGGCAATGGCCAGGAAGAATAG
This sequence comes from Chlorocebus sabaeus, assembly GCF_047675955.1. Lineage (NCBI taxonomy): Eukaryota > Metazoa > Chordata > Mammalia > Primates > Cercopithecidae > Chlorocebus > Chlorocebus sabaeus. The sequence goes on from NC_132918.1 coordinate 69,743,374, forward strand.
GAAATTTATGTACACCAAAACTTACAATGTCCAAGAACTTCCTCTTCCCACTTTGAATATGTTATAATGATGTCATTCATCTAGGCAAGATTTACTTAGCATTGTAGACCAGGACCATAGCTCAGAAATTTTCTCATTAAACCCTTGCATTTAAGTGGAGTCTATAAAGATTCAGAGGGGAGAGATCAGGTTATAAACAGTGATCATATATTAGTTGTTGCACAGATGAGTTGTAAATATGTAGAAGTTACTTTCAATTCATTGTAATTCTTTTAAAATTATTTATTATTTAATTTTTTTGAGATGCGGTCTCACTATGTTGCCCAGGCTGGACTCAAACTCCTGGCCTCAAGAAATCCTCCCTCGTCAGCCCCCTGAGAACTCACCATAATTCTATAAAGACATCTTATTTGTTTGCATTGGAAGACATAAATAAACGCCAATGCAGGAAAGAGAAGTAAAAAGGTGGAGACAGAGGGGAAAATTAACATCATACCTACTATGTGAAACATATGGAACATACTTTTCATGCTACATTGAATTTAGTTATCACAAGTCTGCCAGGAGGTTTGACTCTCATTTTGCAAAACAGGAAATTAAGATTTAACAACACATTCCAGGCCCTCAGCTTGTGAGTTGCAGAGCTGATGTTTGAACTCATGTCTATATTGGCGAAAGCGCGTATCATTGTACACATTGCCTTCACAACAAGGAATTCTACATTTTGGGAATGACTATAGAAAGAAAACATGAGTAGAAAATAATATAAACAACTTCAATTGTAAGATGGCATATGATAGAAGTCTATTCATTGGTCTAAATATCACACTGCAGCACTACTTTTCCCCTATACTGGGCTATGTTTTTTAACACTCCTCTCCTCCCTTGAAGAAAACATTTTCAACAACAATCACAAAAAAAACATTTCACCACCAGTAAACACTGTTTCACTGTTGTAAATTTAAAACACAAATGAATATTCTGGGTTGTCACACAGTGTGACAAAACTGAATGAACTGAAGATGTATTTCTTTGCACAATCATTGGCTATAATCATTTATTTGGAATCTATTTAAATGCCCAACATGTAGTAGCCCAAGGGTTAAAGACACAACCTGTACCAAAAGTACTGAACATCACTGCAAAGTTTTAGGAACTCTGGAAACTAATGTGTGCAGCCAAATCCCATGTGTTAGGGCTGACTACGTAACTAGGAGTCCTCCAAACTGACTTTGATGTAAATTTATGTTTATTGAAAGATAAGTATTGAAAGGTGCTTGTTTGGAGATGAAATATATGTTACTAAAATTTGACAGTAACTGCAGCAGTTGTTTAGAACTTAAATCAACACAACACATTTTTTTTAGGGGGATATTTTACGACTGAGACTGCTTAGAATGAGGCATGATAATAATAAAAAGTCAGCTGACATTTTTGTACATTTTATCATTGTTGTAAAATCATTTTCAGATAACTTGTCCCCTTCATTGTCTGCAGTGGCTTGGACAGACCATTCTCATCATCCTGCCATGGTATGTCACTGCCCTGAAATCTTTATTTTGAAAAAAATAGATGGGTGGCTTTTCTTTCTGGCATACTCCCTTACTTCACAGCACCGTGAGGTCCTCTTAGTGCCCCTCTGTCACTGGCTTTACTGTGGTATTGCGTCAAGATGATCATGGCAGGGTGTGTATGAGGTGTGCACATGAGTGTGCACAAAGAAGCAGGAGGAGAATGTTCTTCAGTATCAAATATAGCACTCCACAGAGCTAATCATCTATGGAGTGACTTCCTGGGAGGATCAATGCTCCACTATTTCAGAACATTTTCTAGTAGTGACCCTCACTAGTCTGGGGAGAGTCTTCTAAACCAAAATGGATAATGATAGGGAATGCTGGGGGATCACACCAGGCACAATGCCACACTTCAGGCAGTATATCACTACTCACTTATCAATGCTGGCTTTACTTCTGACAAATTCAGATGGGCACAAGGGCTCCCCAAGCTAGGAGACTGTTTGATTTTAGCTTTGGCTACTCTGGCTCCAGCTTCACTACAGTGGCATTGCTGGTCAAGATCCCAACTGAAGTCGTCATTTGAATTTAGGCCAAATGACCCTTTGACTCATTCTTTAAAGAGGTTAATAGCCTAACATTAATTAAGCTCTGTTTGCATGTAATTTTCAAAAGAGCTGTAGAAAAGGGAAACTATCATTTGCCCCATTTTATGGATGAAGAAACAGAGGTTTGAGGAGAATAAGAAACTTACACCAAGTCAGGAAACCAGTAGGCAACAGAGCTGGATCTCCAAGACAGTTCTGATTCCTAAATACATTCTCTTAACCTGTATAGTGTATTTCTGAGCAACAGAGTGGTTAGAACACCTATCTACATTAGGCAGACATCCAAACTGACAAACTTAGCTTAAGATTAAAGCACTCCTCCCAGAAAGGTATAGGTTTGTCCTTTGCAACACTCATGGAGATATTTTTACCCAAGAACCCTAGAACCTAAGTAACCTCATCCAGAGCGTAGGTCCGCATAAAAGAGAAAGGTTATAATTGAAAATACAACTATTAAATATAACATTATGTTTCAGACATGAATCCTACCATGTCTTTAGGTAAAGAATATCACATTCCTCGAAGTATACTTGATGAAGATTTTATGTATTATCTTATTAATAATAATCATTTACCTGTAAACCACATTATTTAGGAAGTTTCCTTTAGATTTCATCTAAACGCCTCTGTAGAAATGCCGGCAGTGTTAGAATTAATCATGGTTACCATTCCACCCAGATTCTAGTGTGGGTGAGTGCTGGCCACAATGTCAAAGACTGTCTAGCTTCTAGCCCCCTCGTGAATGAGAAATGCAGTTCCAGCTCCTCATGCGTGTTGTCATAGAATATCAGCAGAAGCATCTCCAGGGCTGGAAGTAGGACACTTTGGAAGCTGGTGCTTGGTGGATTCCTATATTCAGTGGTCCCAACCCTTGGAGGCGTGGAAGGCATTTTCTTATATTAGTCTATGGTTCCATTTTAAAGAATGGCTCTAAATACATTTCAAGGTAGTTCAACCTACATTTGATATTTATGATTCTTTAAAAGTATATACAATTCTGTGTTTATAAGATCTGAGTGGTACTTATTCTGTTTCTTGAGGGAAAATAGGGTCAGTTCATACTTGATCCTCTTGTTCTTTCTCTATGCCCCCAATAACACTGGAAATTATAATGCTGCCACTTCCAGTGGCATCTGTTTAGCTTTGGTTCCTTCACACATATTTGAACTTCCATGACAAATCTGTGAGACAGACGGAGCAGGTATTGGCTTCCATATTTAATACATGAGAACACTGAGATTTAAAATATTTAGGAGTAGGAGTACTGGGTGTATAATTCAAATCCTTCTACAATGGTGTGGTTCTCCTCCCAAAGCCCCAATTTATGGTATTTGCTAATTTTCAGGTGATAGTAATTCTACCACAGCGAATTTCAAGCTACCAACATGATGTGACCACATGCAGCGTTAGGATGAGATGTACAAAACTGGCTCTCTTGAGCCAGTACAGCTAGCTCCAGTACAACACAGGATCCTTTGACCCCTACCCCAGTGTTCTTTATAGGCCATCAAATTAAGTATCTATGATGTTAATTGAAACATATATCTATCACCATGTCCTGGAGAGGATGCCTTACGTGTATAGGCGTGCACAATATGGAGTTCCCTTATGAGAAAATCAGTCAGAGACATTTCTTCTGCACACTTTGACATGCTCAAGTTTTAATCATTCTACTCTGGTTACCATCAAGTGGACTAGAGAAGGTGGCCCTGAAGTAATCCAGGGCTGTTCCTTTATATAGGGATGAGTCAGAGATCAACAGCTTGTTTCAGTCAATCCCATTCACATAGATCTTCTAGTCAAAGATCTCCAGATGCTTTCCATGCTTGTCTAACCATACCCATTTTATAGACAGGAAAATCCAATATCCAGGAAATTAAATGACATGCTCAATGTCACACAGTATATAGAGCTGGAGTCAAGACTGGAATGCTTCCCTACTGCACCAGGATGCTTAGTCTATCGCCATAAAAAACAAAGACTTCTGAAAAATGTGGCAGAGTTCAGAATACCTATCAGAGGCAATATAGAATATCAAAAGAGAGAATGTTGTGGGCCAAGAGACATTCCATAACGCCTGTTTTTGTCATGGTTTTTAGACTACGCTCCATGGAGCCTCAAGGGGCTGAGGGACCTAAGAACATAGAAAGAGATCGGCCTAAGGGGGCAAGACTGGAATCCCCCAGCGAATGTGAATTAAAACCCTCGGCATTCCTCTGTTTTACATATTGGGAGTCAGATTAAGATTTCATCTGGAAAGAGGGTTCTATGACATAAAAAAATAGTTCGAAAACCCCAACCAAGACCAAAGTCTAGATTGTTAATTTTCAAACAAAGCTCTTTGGTGAGAGTTACTGGCTCTCATAAACTGAAGGAGCTTCTGGCTGCTCTTTTCTCACGATCTGCAAAGATAATGTATGTGCAAACACACTGAAAATAAAGAAGGTGTATGCAACCTGAAGTCAACACAGGCCCTTTAACCCCGGTCTGATCCTTTCTGAAAGGCAGTGGATGTTTCAGTGCCATGTAGATTTTTCTATTATATGACTTCCCAAACACGCAGACACTCCAGGTCCTCCGCTGACATCTTGGAGGCCAGCCATGACTTCTGGCTGCCTGAACAAGCTCACAAAGGCAACTACTCTTCCCATACTTGCTGGGGTGACACTATCATAGGCCACACAGACCTCGACGAGTGTCCTCTGTGAAAACAGATGCAGCGGCTGGGAATAACAATAAACATCAGGTTTTCAGACCTACAAATATGCAGTCACTTCATACTGCATGTCAGATGAAAAACCGAAAAAACTGTTAAAGCAAACTAAATACGGCCTGAGAAGGATTCCATACTGCTATACTTGAGTCCTTGGGGATGAACTGTAACCTAGCTTAATAGTCAGATTGAAAACCTAACTTAGGAGCATGAGCCTGTGATAATCGCTAAGTCTTGGCCAATCCCAGTGGCCATACTGCAACCATTCATACACTGCTAAGTGCTCAAACTGTGTTCAAATAAGGCAAATGCCAAGCTATAACCAATCCAGCCATTCTGTACCTCAGTTCCAACTTCATCTTCTTTCACTACGTGGCTGCGCTGGAGTCTCTGTGAATCTGGTGTGATTCTGGGGGCTGCTCGATTCACGAATCATTCATTGCTGAATTATACTCCATTAAATTCAATTTGGCTGAAATTTTTCTTTTATCAAAACAAAGAAAAATGTCTTAAGTAGTCAAAATAATTCAATTGTTTTAAGTAGGAAAGAGACATACAGGGAATGTACTGAGTCAAATGGTGTAGATTTAGTTTGTATTATACTATATTAACGTAGGCTCCACTCAGAACCAATATTAAGTACTAAATATTGTCAGAGACAACATTATAAGCATATAAAGACAGACTTATACTCAAGAACATATTTTTAGACAAATATTCATCCTGAAGCTACAATGCAAAAATACATAGGAAGAGAATACATATATATTGCCCATTACTATTATGGTTTAAAGTATTTAAATGTTCGTATTTATGTATAAAACATTTAACTATATGTTTGTTCATGTAAGTGCATTTATAATGTTCTTTTAAAGACGACTAAAATGTTATATAATTTCTTGTTGGAATAAAAAGACTTTAGGGTTGATATTATTATTTAAAATGCAATTAAATAACTTAAAATATTCAAACCATCTAAAATGACTATGAATTAAAGCATTTGTGGAATCAAGGTTGGAATACTAATATCTATTAGGATAAGGATTATTAAATATTTTGTATTTTTCTAGATTTTGATGAGTATATAAAGTGAGGCTAAAATTTAGTTTTAGCTTATCAAGGCCTCCCCATTTCACTGTCCTTTAAGATGATGTGCACTAAGAGAAAATGCTTGAATCATGTTGGTTGCTAATAAATGTAACACATTGAAAATAGCTGTTAGTATCTTACTAAAAAATCCTTACTAAAAAATGCAGGCAGAGATGGAAAATATTCCTCTCTATTACTCTCAAAGCTTAAATTTCACCATACTTACCAGGCATGTAAAAAGTTAATCTTTAGCAAAGCAAATGTGCTTAAAATAGTTAGTCTATTGTTCTCAACAAGTTATAAACCTGGATTATAAAACTGTTAAACACTAGAGATACAAAACTCAAATACACGAATTCTTTGGCACACTTTTTTTTCCTTCTATGTTACTTTCCTTTTATAAAAGCTCAGGTTTTATGACTGAGGATTTAAAAAAAGAGAGAGAGAAAAGGAATGCAAACTTCTATACAGAAAGCCAAGTGCTAAGAGCCATATTTTAAAGTAGCATACACTATCGTTTAAATCATAGTTTCGGATTTGGCTGCTTTGTTGTAATAAAACATTTCATGTTCAAACATTTTATTAATATATTAAGAAATATAATATTAATATATGATATTTGGACATATAATATTAATAAATATTACTAATTATATTGATACACAGAATAAAAGAAAAACTAACTCAAAGAATATGCTAAAATGTCCTCTAAAGCTAAATTTTCTTAGACCCCCCCCGCAGGCTACTACTGATAGAAAATAACAAGAGTGGAAGATACTCTCAAGATCATCACAACCCTGAAAAGTTGCTATTTTTACCTCACTTTATAGACAGGCAACCTCAAGCCCAGGCACACTGAGGTCTGCTGGAATTTGATTTTCTTTTCTTTTCTTTTTTGAACCCAGATCTTCTGACACCAAGTCATTTTCTTTTCCTATTTCTACAAAATTGTTTCAACAGATGACCATATCCCAATTTAAAAGAAAATAAGGAGATAATTTACAGAAATATAGACAAATTAGGAAAGGATTGAATTATTCATTTCTCACAAAGGATTCACCCCCAGATTAAGTTATCAGCTCCTATAACTCCTCCAGAGGCCAAAACTTGTCCTCAGTATTGGAGCAAACTTTCTGTAAATACGAAGTAGCTTTGTAGATAGAGCCAAGCTTGGCGAGTGATCAGATTTATGTGTGCTTCAGTTGCAGTATCAAAAAAGAAAAAAAAAAGGTTTTAAGTGTGTCTATAACGCACAAAGGGACGTAAACAACTATAAACATGGACACAAACATTTGAAGCCACAATTTTAGGCACTGGACAACAGTGCATGGCTGTGATCTTTGAGAGGAGGAAGACACAGGAGATAAGTTTTATGTTTATCTTGGCTTTTTGCCTTGGGGCACTTTTCAAATTGCAACTAGGGCAAGTGGAACCCAGAGAGCAGCTGAGTGAAGAAAACTGAGACCTGATTTTTGGGTGGCAGATATGATAGGAATTTGTGGAGCAGGGTATTAGAGAGGAAGCTGCACAAGAAAAGAAACACTCTAGAAACATGTCTAGGGGGTTTCTTGAGCCTTTAGACAAATATTAAGAAAATCGTATGCGAGACCTACCCCCAAGCAGCTATTCTGTGAGCAGAAAAGGGTGTTTGAGGGCTACAGAATGTCAGATGTTGGAGTTCCAACCAGCCAAGGAAAAGAGACGTTGCTGAACGCCCTCAAGATTCAGCTGAGACTCCAAAAAAGGCAATGCCTTAGAAGGACTACTCTAATCCTAAAACAAGGATCACTCTAGGTTTGCCCTAACAGAATCTAAACCCAGGCCTCCATTAGTTCCAGCTGATCTGAAAAGAAAATTAAATGCCTGCCAGAACAAAACTCATTACTCTTTAAAGGAAGACAATCTAAAGTTTTTAAAGAAAAACATCTAAAGTTTTAACATTGTCACATCGACAGAGTCCACCAAAAAATAAAAAATTACTACATATGTGATCTGGCTGACATCTAAAGTGAATAGTTGTTTCTGCCTGCCCAAAATTTTTGTCTCAGACTTTTTTTTTTTTTCTTTGAGACAGGGCCTCACTCTGTCACTCAGGCTACAGTGCAGTGCAGTGGCATGATGACAGCTCGCTGCAGCCTTGGCCTCCTGGACTCAAGCAATCCTCTTCCCTCAGCCTCCCAGGTAGCTGGGACCATAGGTGTACACCACCATTTGCTAATTTATTTTTTTATTTTTATTTTTTTTGTAGAGATGGATCTCCCTTTGCTGCCTGGGCTAGTTTTGATCTTCTGGGCTCAAGTGATCCTCCGGCCTTGGCCTCCCAGTCTCCTACTTTTAAGAACACAAATTCATAGCAAGAGAATCTTTCTTTCCCCCAGGGAGCACATTCCACTTGGTTCAGCCAGGGCCCATTCTTACTAGTGGCCGAGTGACCAAAGGAAATAGGAAGTCCTATTTCTTGGACACAGGGAGGGGCACATGACCCAAGTTGGGCCAATAACTGTCCTCTTTGGCATATGTCCATAAAAGTGTTGTCATCTAAGCTAAGTGATGTAAGAGTGAGGGGGCTGATGGCATTATGTGTGCTACAGGAAGCAAGTCTGTTCTAGAGATGGGGAAATAGAGATGTGGCTGTGATGATTTCATTTGTGCCCTTGGATTTAGCCCTGTCAAAAGGATTTTGCAAACCTGGTATGGTAAAATTCAGAAGTGTTTTAGTTCTGGATTATTAACAATAACAGTTCTGATAGAGTCTTAGATGCTCAAGTTAGCACACATGCTACACTGTGACCCAGAATGTAACTTTCTAGTGAGAGAATCAACATTTGATAGCTGAAAATTGATAGTCCTGGCTCCTTGTTAAAAAGCTGTGTTATCTTGGGCCAATCTCTTACCTTCCCTCCTCCTCTCTGTACACTGAGAACAGAGACCTTCTAGGGCTCTTTCTAGCTGCAAAATTCCATGAGTCTATGAAATAAGGGACTTTCCACAGTCAGCTAGATAACAGGTTTAATGGTAATTTACAAAAGTGACTTCTTCAAGCCAACAAAGAAAGGGTGTAAAATGAGAGATACAGGAATCCAGTGGCAAAGCTTAAAGAAAAAGCTCATATAGCCTCTCAATGACCCAATTTGCTGATTCTTTGATCAATTCTTCTCCTTTTGTTTGCAAGGTTGAATTAGACCAATTCTATCATCCAGTAATTTGGGCTCCCGAGAAACTCATTGTGAGTGAGGCAGAAACTGAAACAGGCAGGCGCATTATTGTTTTCTCTCAGCAGCTGTCTCTTAAAGATTTTGAAAAAAAAAAATCACATTTTTCCAGTTCCCACTTTCTAATATGTAAAATTACTCATGATTATTTAAGACTGATATTACAAATAAAAATAAGAAAAGATTGTGCAAGTATTTGGATAAATGTAGTAAAATTATATTTGCTCATCATCTCCGCATTTGTTAGGATCACCAGAAAGACTAATAGTGAACAAGCATTTGCTTTAAATCTATGGTATTTACTGATTGGTTTTAATGAAAACAGGCTCAGTGGGAAATTCCTACTGTATTTGCAAAGAGACTGTGTTACCTATCTCTTAGCCTTGTGATCATGGTGATCATGGAAAGGCTAGTTCTTAGAAGTGAGATATGAATAAAGATAAATCCTAGTGACCTCTACAAACACTGGCTATCTGTTTCCTGCCACAACGGTGCTCAAGGTTGGCTGTATAGAGGCCATTGAGCCTTTCCTCTTTAGAAGGACAGCAGTTGAGAAAGGGCTTCAGGGAGACACATGGGAGGTGCCACAGACAGGAAATATATGAACTGAGAGTTTCCAACTAAAAAGCTCATTAATAAACATGTATGAATTCTCTTCTATTCATAAATATTATTCTAGGCAACTAACTGTATTAATAAAAATTTTACTATATCAATTTTATTCTCATGAGTCTTTTGATAAAGAATGTTAGGAAAAAAATCTAGAAATATAAGCAAAAAGAAAACAAAATTTTCCAAAATCCAGCAACTCAAACATTAACTGTGTCTTCACAATTAGGTATACACTTTTCCAGTTTTTAAAAAAATGCCAGCACCATTTGAAAGCATTTTATAATCATCATCTCATTTAACCCTTACAGCAACTCAATGAGGTAGTTATTCATATTATTCCCACTTTACAGATGAGAGTCACACAGCCCTGCCTAATTTCAAAGCCTGTGCATTTAAGCACTAAACTGCCTTCAATGCATATATGTAAATATATAAATTATATATACATATACATATTCATAGATGCATTTATGCACTCATTTCTACATTCATATAAGCATCAATTCGTATAACTGTACCCTAAATGTTATAACTATATATAGTAATTTGTAATTTATATTTCTCACAACATATCAAGCAAAGCTTTCCAATTAGGTCACAGGAAGCCACAGACTGAGAGATAGGAAAGGTCAACCGCTATTTGTTAGCTGTTGAGCTCCAGAAGGGAGAATCAAGGGTACAAAATCTTGAGAAGAATATTGTCTGACATGGAAAAGGACCTGTGTCTCAAGCCAAGAGAAACTCCTGAGTCTGCTCAAAGTAGAAAAGTTTTTGAGCTATAATAGAATGTGTCTGGGTGTTTCTTTATTATTCATGTTGTCTCAGCCACTTTCCCCCTTCTAGGAGTGGAAGGGACTATAAGGGAAGTCCCCATTCAGCATGAGGATTGTGTAACAAGTCTCTATAATTCAGAAAGGTGACTCAGTAAGTAGACTTGAGGTCCCTACTCAGCCTCATAGAGCTGAGCATAGTCAATGAATGTTTTATAAAAGTGATGTGTGACTCCTAAGCTTCATCTACAACTCTACAAGTGACAAATCAACTTAGATCCTCGCTGCTACAACTCAGCAGTTCACAGCAAACTAATTCGTGTTCTCTTTAAACCCTGTTGCTTCCAGGTCCCCCCTTATCCCCTTTCAAAAATGATTGTTACCACCACTATTGCAATTTATCTGGCAGAAAAATTTGGACCCACCTCTTACTCTCCCTTCTTCATTCCTCCCTCCTCTCCTCATGTAGTAACTTTATACATTCTTCTTTTTTGATATTCTAGCATTGGTTTCTTCCTTTATATGCCCATTGCCTTGGCCCTGGTCAGTGTTCTTATGATGTTCTTATAAATACTGCCATCATTTTACTATGAGCAGCATTAAGAAGGAAATAGGCCACTATTAATAATTGTTCTGGAACAACAGGTTTAAACTTGATTGTCCTGGCACACTAGATGTATGTTTACCCACTTATGCAACCCCATCATCCTCTTTCTCCCTGTCTTCATTTTTCCTGCATACCACTGCCACATCCTTAAACATAAAGTGTAAGCTTCCTGCTAAGGTTTTTGTTAAAATCAAATCCAGGCTTTATACTGCATTCAGAATAACTTCCAGATTTCTCAGTCAGGCCTTTATAATTTGGTGCCTCCTTAACCCTCTCAGTTTTTCTTCTGTGACTCTTTTCCATGACCCTGCCATTTCAATTAATTGTGATACTCAGTGCTCTTTAAACATACCAGGTATACTCCATCCACTACTTCGATTGTACCCCTCCCCCTCCTCTCCACCAGAGAATTCCTATCCCTTTCAAGTCCACTTTTCACAACAGCCCTAAATGCTTAACCATATTGTCCTATGAACATATATTCTACCATTTTAGTGCTCAGAATATATCATTCTATTCTTTACTTTTGTCTCTGTGTATCTCATCTACACAAACAATAGTAAGAATAACTTATACCTAGAAAGAACTGTACAGTACACAAAGCACTTTCTAATACATTATCTGACTTGATCCTGAAAAACAGAAGGTAGCAATTACTTCTTCCAGTTTTGCAGATAAGAAAACTGAATCCAAAAGGCTAAAAGATATTGCCAAGTTTACACGGCCAAAATTCCCTTTTCTGGCTGGGCGCGGTGGCTCACGCCTGTAATCCCAACACTTTGGAAAGCTGAGGCAGGTGGATCATGAGGTCGAGCGATCGAGACCATCCTGGACAATATGGTGAAACCCTGCTTCTACTAAAAATACAAAAATTAGCTGGGTGTGGTGATACACGCCTGTAGTCCCAGCTACTCTGGAGGCTGAGGCAGGAGAATCGCTTGAACCCAGGAGGCAGAGGTTGCAGTGGGCTGAGATCACGTCACTACATTCCAGCCTGGTGACAGTGTGAGACTCTGTCTCAAAAAAAAAAAAATTACCATTTCTAAATTTAGTAAAATGAATAAAAATATCAAACCTTAGAGAAAATATACCAACGACATTCAAACAAAGGAAGAGATACACTCTCTGGTAAAGCCATATTTGAAAAATTGTGGCCAAGGAAAGGGAGATATGACAATACAAAGACCCAAAGACCAACACTAACTTCTAGCTCCAAAGCAGTTCCAGGAGAGAAAAGCACTTCTAGAGAGTTGAACAAATTTGGGGACACATTTCCAAATGCCCTACAATCCAGAGGGCAGGACTCTGAGGGGTCAGTAGGCAGTTAGAGAATAAGCTTTTTAGAGTAGAAGTCCTGGCTCACTACTACCACGTTGACCCACCTAAGGTGAGAATGACTCCTTGGAAGGTGAAGCTATAGCAGGAGAAGTAAGTACGTAGGACTGTCTTTATCAAAAGCAAATGTTTCAAAACTCTCTCCAACTTATAGAATAATTTGAATCCAAAGGTTCCCACTTGTAAGACTGAAATATGACCTTGTCTTTAAAAAAAAAATAGATCCCAGTATAAAATGTTAAATAAAATTGCAGAACAAAGAATAGAGCCCAAAGTAACCAACTATAACTAGCCATAATCTCAGTTGAGTCCTCTTCCCTACTCTCAAGCAAAAGAAAAATCCTAGTGCTACCCAACCAATGGAGTTCATTTCTCAAAGAAAACAAAAAGGTCTCGGGGAAGAAGCAGTACAACTCAAATATGATTTACAGATACAATCTTTAGAAAAATAGATGATCTAGCTAGCACTTTCCACATTAAATATGAGAAAGAAAAAAAATAAATGACAGCAACTATGCAAATATTTTTCAAAGCATAGAGGAATGAGGAAAGGAGAAAAGTATCAAGCAAACACTGATGAAAAAAATACCTTCTAGAAAATAACACTGGAGAAACAGAAAAATATCCACTTTGAATCATAAAAGACATTACAAAGAATGAGTTTGATGAAAGAATAAAGCCAAAGATAAGACAAACAGATAATAGAATGAACAGAAAAGAGTGAGTTTGGAGCTTCGGATACAAAATTAAGACCAAAACACCACTTCTGGAGAACTGATAAATTCGAAATACAAAGTGTCATTAGGAAAAAAAAAAATAAGGTTGGTAAATTCTGTCAAATGCCTTTTTGGTATCTAATGCATCTATGCAGGTGACTGTATATTTTTGCTTCTTTTGCTAGTCAAAGGATTAATATCCTTAATAAATAAATATTTTATAAATAATGAAAAATATCATTAAATGAATAGGTAAAGATTATGAACAAGACTGGTAAACATTAACAAGTACGTTAAAGTTATTGATGGAACAGGAAACGAAGCAATCTCAAATTTGGTTAAAACGATTATAGCACATTTGTACCATGAAATGGAAGGAGCTCATTAAAAAGGCATTATTGAAATGGAGAGGGAATCTTCAAAATATACTATTAAGAGGAAAAATGCAAGGTCAGAAAAAGTGTAGAAAAATTCCACATATATTAAGAAACAGAAAAACAGAGAGAAGCCATCTATATCCTTACCATCTCTTTCCCATCATTACTAAATCATGTGCGCTTCATTTTCCAAAAGACTGAAGTGCACTCATTTTTCTCCAACCACATGCTAGTCCAAGCTACTTTCATGCTAGTCCAAACTGCCTTCATTTTTCCCCTTTCACTTCTGAAACAGCCTCCCAACTGAATTCCAACATAGTACTTATCCCCTTCTACCCAGTCTACACTCTAGCCATTTCAGGCACCCTCAGTTCCTTGAATGAGCTATGGCCCTGCTGGCACAGGGTCTTCTGCATACTTTCTTGCCTCTATCTAGAACATTCCCCTCTAGTCTAACTCAGTCTTCCAGTCTTCCTTCAGATTTCAGCACAAACATCCCTTCCTCAGAGAAACTCACGTACTCTTTAATGCTATATTTAATTTATAATTATACATTTACTTGTTTGCAATTAATATCTATTTCCTTTTGCCAGACTATAAGCTCTAGGAAAGTTGGTAATATGTGTGCTTGCTTAACATTGAATCTTCAACAAAGTACCCAGCTTAGCAGACAAACAGACAAACAAACCAACAAACAAATATTTCAATGTCTCTTTCCCCATTTATCTACCTATTTACCTGTTTGTCCATCCCTCATCCATTCATTCATCCATATATCCATCCTTTCTTTAGCTGTATTAAAAATATCTGGAAGAAAATATTAGCCATTATTAATATCTAGGGATTGGGATTGAGGGAAGAAATGGGGGTAGGTAGAGATTTGCTCTTTATTTTAAATATGTGTATTTGTTTGCACATTTATTAGTAGTAGGTACACTGAAAAATTATAAAATAATTCATATAACAAAACTACTACTTTCTTGTTGATGACACGAAATCAAGTGTATCTTAAAAATGTCTTCAGTCTACAAACGTAATTAGTAGTATCTTCGTATCCTGTCACTAGGACTATAATCATGTCTCTGAGGGACCTGCATACTAACACAATTCTCTTTTCTTGCCAACTCAATTCAGTTCTATTTCAAGTATAAATAGATCTTCTAATAAGCATTCTTCTGCATGTTTGTATACTCATGCGAAGACATCTTTTTTCTCATTAAAGGTGTTAGAAAATTCCCCGAGGAAATTCAGTCATGTTGTCATAGTCTTTTCACAGAAAGGAACAATGTGTAGGAAACAGATTCTCTTGATTTTGATTAATGAACAAAGGAAACTCCAACCTAATTTGCCTTAAAGCACCTTTTCTTGACGCAACTACTAGCTCCTACCAACAATACAAGATGGTAAATTCTCAACAATTAGGAAAGAATTCTTCAAATTAGTAACTTAAGGGATCTTTCTTGGTCTCGATTTCTACTTAACCTAGTATCTTTTGGTCACCTTTTCAGTTTGGAGAATTAACACAGCAGCAATAGGGGCCATGCCAGGTCTTTCCACCTTTATACATGACTACTGTATATCCTTTTACTCATCAGATTTGGTTGAAGAAATGGGCCTCAGACTTCTAATTTTGGTTTCTAAACAGGGCAAGTCTGGATTTGGAATACAACCATAGAATACCTCTGTAGAATGAGCCCTGTACATAAAAGGAAAACTAGGCCTTTCAGTGTGTTTTCAGGTTTTCTAAATTGTTATAGAAGGGAGATGATCTTGTCTAACCATTTATCAAGTTCTGCATTCTTAGGTGTAGGATACTGTTACAACTTTAAGAACGTCTGGAGATGAAGATGAGCCATGAAGTATTATAAGAAATCATTCACAGCAAAGAAATCTTATTCGGATAATATCTAGCAGAACACTTGTGGGTGGAGCAATGGTGAAAGGAGGAGAAAATTTAGTAGGGATTTGATTCTGTGAAAATCTATGACCACCTTTAGAGGACAGAAATCCAAAATCATTCACCCTCAGCATAATTTCCACCCTTAGTATAATTCACCATTAGTTTAATTAGAATGTGCCACTTCTGATTGCAAAAGTCCAAGGATTAGTCACTTGAATAGGAAGAGTTCTTCTTATACAAGTGACCTCTGCAAAAAGTCAGGATTACTTCCCAGTACTCTAGCACACTCCAATAAATACATTTCAGAATTTATTGATATGAAAACATTGTACTTAAAATCCATGCACCCTTGACCTATGTCATAGCAGTCAGAATACGGGTTATCTTTGGAAAGGTATATTGACTGTGAAGAGGCATAAAGGAGGTAGCCTCCTGGGTTTTGGAAATATTGTAAATTTTATCTGGCTTATGGCTCCACAGGTACACACTTATGGGAAAAGTCATTGAGCCACACATTGATGACTTGTGCACTGCATGAATATAATACTTCAATTAAAACAAAATTTAAGTAAAAGTATAATGGTTTTCTGAGAAAGAAGATTAGGGAACTCTGCATTGAAGAAAGTATTTTTAATAAGAAAAACAATGTAATCTGATTGTCATTTCTAAGATCTAATAAAATGTTATGATATAATAAGAATTCCATTACAAATAATGTTTTACAGATGTCCTAAAGATGGGGCCCCATTAATAGCAGCAGGAGAATGAGAAAGTCATTTGAAATGCTCAATTTTTATTAACGATCAGATACAGACAATTGGCCATCAGCCTGCTACTTGGGAGAATAAACTACTTTGAACATTTTTATAACAGAAATTTCTTTCCAACCTCCACTAATATTTAAAGGAGAACCAAAATTATGAAAGCATTGCCAGAGAAAATCAACTACACTACAATTCACACACACACACACACACACACACACACACACACACACACACGGGGCATTTGTGCATGCTGAAGAAGCAAGGAGCAGCTGGATATGTTGTCACACTCTCTAGCTGTTGGGGAATTACTCCCTCCTTTTCCACCCAGCATAATCTGCCTTTAAATCCTTGAGAGTGTGGACTACATATTGTAAACATGGATCCTACAATTACATTATCATTAGAATATAGGTAATAATGCACACTTACTCTAGCAACTAAGAACTAAATAATATGAGATGATGGTTTAACCAAAAAAAGCATAAATCCAGAAGCCAACAAATGACTGAGACAATTGGAACTACCTGAGTTCATTACCATCAATGGGAAGGCAAGTCTGTGTTCTCAAATGGAACTGGCCTATAGAGCTTCTAGAAAATTTCCAGATAAATCATCATGCATGAATCCTGCCCTTTTCCTGGAACATTTTGCCCAGTCCTAAATATCAACTCCTACTCTAAACTGAAAGTTCACATATTTCATTTCACAGACCATAGCCACAGTGGCAGGTTACTTCATGTGAAATGACAGGATGTACAATATGACTTTTAAAAAAATACTTTCTTTTATCCCCTATTTAAGTGTGTACTTTCATACTTGTCAGCCTACACAGGGTTTCTTCAGTAAGCTCAACTCAAATCCAGCCAAATCCAGCATCCCCCTAAACTCCCAAGGAGGAGGTTCCAGGGTCTCTTATAGACAGAGCCTCCTGAGGCCCACGTCTCCATTTCCACAGTCTGAATCTGAGCTCCTGCTCTCTCTACACGCCGTCTTTACCTTCATCCTGCATTCTCAATATCACAGACAAAAACCTGAGCTCAGGCAACAACTACATTGTCTTCTATTTCTTTCTACTTGCCCTGTTCTCACCGTGCTTGCAAAGTGCCTCCGCAATATTGAGGGGCCTGCTCCTCTCTGCCTAACCACCTCCAGTCTCTCTATTCACCTGTCTACTTTTCACAGCTGGAGTTACTGTTTCAAAATACAGATATTACCACTTGTTTGCTTACAACCTTCTATGGCTCCCCATTTCACAAGGAATAAAAACCCCAACCCCTTAGCTTGGTATTTAAGACCATCTACAAGGAAACTACAATCTAACTTTAAAAGTTAACCTTCACACCATG
This sequence comes from Chlorocebus sabaeus, assembly GCF_047675955.1. Classification (NCBI taxonomy): domain Eukaryota; kingdom Metazoa; phylum Chordata; class Mammalia; order Primates; family Cercopithecidae; genus Chlorocebus; species Chlorocebus sabaeus. The sequence continues at coordinate 69,760,940 of NC_132918.1, forward strand.
CTCTCACCTCTCTACCTTATGTTTTGGTCATATCTCCCATATTTCCTCTCAAACTCAAAACATCATCATATCTTTGCAAAACCAGTTCTCTTCAGTTTGAATGCTCTCCTCTCCCATGCATATTTCAGTATCAATTTCAAGTGAGAAACAGTATAATTTTGTGATAAGACACCAGACTTTGGCTTCAGGCAACCTGGTTCAAATCCAAGGGCTGCCACTTTTTTGTCATCAAATCTTAAGCAAGGTGCCTAACCCTGAAGAGAAAGCCTCAGCTTCTTCATATCTATACAAAGAGGATGATAACAGCCTCTATGTTGCAGGGTTGTGGAGAGAACTAAATGAGTTAAAGCAGAGAAAGCACTTAACACAGTCCTTTGTATTTATTAGGCATTCATATTAGCTATTATTGTTATGGAACTTAATGTCATCATCATTATTATCCACCTCAAGATTTTCCTGCCACATAAATTGGAATTCATACCTTTCTTCTCTTATCCCCTCTCCGGCATGCTCTCCATGGCTGTACATATAATAATTGTCAAAACGTGACACATATGATAGTTATTTATGACTGCCTTACTTCCCAGGAAGGAATATATTTCATAAGCAGTTCTTAGCACACAACCACATCTGAATTATCGGTAGTGATGGTTGTCTACCCAGTGCTTTGCATTTTTTTCCCTCAGTTATGCCATCATTCATTCATGCCTTCCAAATCTATAATCATTTAGGCCAGCAACCTGGACAGTAGGTTAAAGTCCTCACTTCCCCATTTATGTACACTAATATTCACTAAACCTTGCAGAGTCTACTCCCCTAACACAGTATAACCTGACCGTCTCCAGCCCGGTTGGCATTGCTTTGCTGAATTGTTGTTTACAAAGAGTATTATAATTGTTTCTAACTACAGATTTTTAATCAAAGTAACCTCCCAAAACAAAACTTCTGATCACCCCTATGAGAACACCTACCACCCTGAAATTGTCTGCTTATTCATCCGCATTACCAACTAAATACCAAACTTCTTGCATGCAGGAAACATCTTTTGTTCAAAACGAGTAGCTCGGTGCCTGGCATGCAGTAGGCTATCAAAAAGCACATGTTGCAAAAATGAGGGCATCACTACATTCCATTACAACTCTGTCTGCTTAGGTTGAAACTGTATCCTTAGAAATGCTCCAAATATGGATTGTAGGCCACACCAATATAGCTCTGAGGTCGGGTCAAGGGGTTAGGAATTCCTCAGCGGGTTTAGGAATCCTGTTCCACTAGCTTCTGTGGGAGACTTACAGGCCAGCGAAAGTAGGGAAAGAGATAGGCCCAGAAACAGGATGGGACCAGGAGAAACAATTAATGTGAGATCATCTCTCTTCTCTAGGGCATAATTGTCAAGTCAGTTCAATGTTTATTGCAACCTCATCCTTGTGTTCAGGGGCAACACAGTCCATGTAGAAAAACCTACCTACAACTATGATGGGTATTGTCATGCACCACCCAGATCCCCTTCAGTAAGATACGACTGATCTCCCAGCTACTGAGAGTGTGGCTGACTCTGATGCACATTCCTTTGGCTGAAGAGAGCCTCCTTACCCAAAGTCATGCCCCTTCCCAAGCAACCCACATCCAGTGATTGGTTCATGCCAAGGTATAAAGGCCCAGTCCTATCACCCAACTTGGAATAACTCTGAAGGGCTACCCGAGTTTCACTACTCCTTAAATGTTGGCAGAGACATCTACTGAGACTCCATCACAGTCCAACTTCTCCCTGTATCCACACTCCACACCTGCTTCCTTCCCTTTCCTTCACAGACTGTGATCTGAGTAAACCTCCTGCTGACTACACTGTCTCAGAATCTGCTTTCCAGAGCACCTAACCTGTAACAGCCGGAGATAAAGCATATAGAATGGAATTTAAAGACAGCACACATCATAACCCAAAGTTTGGTCCCTAGAACTGTTTTGTGTGGACTTCATAGGGGTAAAGCACTGTGAACTAGTTGCCAACATTAAAAAATAATTTTTTAAAAGCCAAAGCTCTGGCAAGAATGGGCCGGTATTTGCTCATGGCACTGACAGCTGGAGTTGAGGGACAGTGTTCCATCTCGATGGCTCTCACTGGCTCCACTGTGTGACAGTCCCTACTGGCACCTTTCATTTATTTCCTTATCTGCCCAACCCTGAGGGCATTTGAGCTGATGGGTCACGACTGATGCCAGGATTCCCATCCCTAACCTCAAGGCAGGCTACTTCCTTGATCAGCCTACTGCTTCCCTCAATAATTTACATCTCTCATCTGACTTTTCCCACAAAATGTACTCTCTGTGGGCTGGTTCTGTGTAGTAGTAATCTTGGTAGCGCTCCCCTAGTGGATGCTCTAGGTTGGTGGACGTAGCAGCTGTTCTAAGCATGCTTGCTAAGTGAATAAAATTTTAATAGAAAACTCCCATCTCTACTTTGTGATAACTGAGTAGTATCTATTTTTCTGCAATATTCTGAAGGAGACTGTGTGACTATTTGGGTGTTTGAAGATGTTTTCCTGACACACAGAAAGAAGCTGATGTCTCCTTCGCAGAAAGAGGAGCCAGCAGTGTGTTTTCAAGGCGTAGGGATGAACACAGAAATTTGGAGTGGCTGAAACCCCAGGGGTAGTAAGTAGCCCATATCATAGAATTCTGTTACTGACTGAAGTCCCCAAGAGCAAATCCCTGGAGAACTTAGCAATGCAGAGCAGGTCGAGGCTGTGCTGCCCGTGTGTAGGTAAATGGCTTAAGTAATTGCTGTCCTTGGGCATTCAGTCAAAACGCAAGAGTTGAGACTATAAAAGGGCAAGTGCTCCCACAGAGTAAAAATTATAAAGTATTGTTAGACAGAATAATATGTGACTGCTGACATTTCACCTTTTATTATTATAGCAACGCTTTAAGAAAGAAATGTAGTTAAGGTTGTCAGAATTTCATTTTAACCCCCTCCTTCGAGGCTGTTAAAAATTCACTCATGCTGAAACTTGCCTTTCAGGTTCTCAGCGAGATTTGTGCTTTGTTTTTAATCCGTTGTTCTCTAATGGAATGCAAAATGTAATTTGGGGGAAAGGGTTTTTCCAAGGATCTTTCTACAAACTGCTTCCTATCTCAATTCCCCCCTCCTCTTTTTTTGTCTGCCCCGTTCTCTGCCAAAAGGTTAGCTGTAACAACAAAAACAACCCCAAAGATACACTCAACTGACAGAGGATTAAAGGCTTTTGGCAGTGCTTATAAAAATAGCTTCAGCAATAAGCAATACTCAACAAGTAGGAATCTGTTCAGTGGCAGTCACTAAAGGCAATCACAGCCTTGAAGTGCCATAAATGTCCATAATAGATGCAGTTGAATCAACAGGTATTTGTGGAGCACTCACTGAATAAAAGGTAACCAATGACAGTATAAAAATTTCTTCGTAGGTGTGACAGAGGTGACAATCTGCTAGGAAGGAGGAACCAGAGATGTCTCAAGGCTATATTTGTATAACAAACCCACTGCTTTAGATCATGTGCTCTTGGTACTCAAAGCTCCCCATACCCTTACCCAGAAGCCATCTCCCACTGATGACAACATGCTAGAGGAAGGGGGGATGAGGCAATGATTCATTCATCAGCTACTAGGTGCGAGGCAGAATGCTAGGCACTTTATAATTATAAGGTACTGTGAAGATATAAAGAGGCATGAGCCCTCTCCAAACCCCCACTCTCCAGCTGAAACACACTTTAGGTATATCCACCTGAGCATAAATGGTTTTCAAACACTCTTATGCTTGCTTTGCTTATCTTAAACTAAAGCAGCTGTCCAGCAAGACTTATTATGTTGATCAGCATATGACACATCACCATATATAATATTTACTTTTGTAGACATCCTGCCAGCTCTTTGATAAATGTGTTAGGTCTTGCATGTGCCATCATTCCCATTATAGTAATCCCACAACTTGGGGAAATGCTATAATTAGCGTTTTATTATTATAAGCATTTCTGTAACACTTTCCATTTAAAGATGGCTTAACAGCCAACTCTCTGTATGTCTCACAAGAAACCAGATAAGTCAACACTTGGTAGCTTTGCTTTATGGCCTTGAATCCTTAGGTCCAGGGTTGAAAGAAATCAAGAGTTATTGCAGTCAGCTCAGACCTAAGACCAACACAGCTGTTCTCTTTTTAGCCAGCCTCTCAGCCTGATGCCCAGCTGCTTCCCAATCTTTACTTTGAAAAAAGTGTATATATATATATATATATATATATATAAAAATATTATTTTTAAATTCTTGGAATTAAAAACTCATAGTTAGAATATTGGCCCCAATTCTCCACTTTTAGTGTGAAGAACTCACATCTTGGGCTTTTGCCAGGTATTGCTGGGAGGATTTTGGCAGATCTGAGGCAGCCTTGCAGACAATTTCCCTCAGCTGGTGAAAAAGCAAAGCTGAATCTTTTCAGGGTCCATTTCTCCCAGCCTGCGTTACAGGCGGAGTGCAGGTGCACTGTCCAGTCTGGCAGAAGGAGCAGTGGTGCCCGTGGGACAGGTTAGTGGGGAAAGCAGGTTGGTCTTAGGAAACTTCTTTGGAGAGCAATATGGCTGCTCAGGGATGTGCATCATGGCCACAAGAAGGTGAGACCCAGGTGGTTCTGGTTTCTCGGTATGGAATATTTAGCCATTGTTTTAGAACATGGGTGGCAAAATATAGTCAAAAGCATAAAAGAATAATTAGAGTTCAGCTTCTGAAAGGGTCTTGTGGAGAGATGTCTCTTTCTCCTTAGAGTCAGCCTGTTTTATCTACCAGTCTTGAATCATGCTGTTATCCCACATTTGTGGCAATGAAAATGTTTACTCTCCCACATCATCTCATTATCTTTATGATACTTGCTATTAAATCTGGAGACAGTTATTCCTTGTTAAACTTAGTTTTTAACCTAGAATCTTCATGGCTCCATAGTATATGTGTAATGGTTGCTCAAAATGTTTTATTTTTAAACGTTGGTAAATGTTGCTAATAATATTTCTGCCAGTACCAAGAAAGACACTTATCTCAATTTAGAATATATGTATGAACAGGGCATTCATTTCCATTTTAATTCCAAACCTAATTAATTTCTGTTATTCTGTTTACTCCTCTTTAAGCTGATTGGGTCAGCTGGTCCATCCCTCATTTTCAAAATCAAATACTTCCTCTGTCCTCTCCTTTTCCCCCAAATACAACTGCACCATCATCGTCATAATCATCACCATGATTGCTTGAGCACTTTCCGCGTGCCAGAAACTGTCCTGAGAATTCTACATGTGGTAACTGACATACTCTTCCTAGCGGTAATGGGAATTATGATGGTCCCCGTCTTAGAGATGTGGATCCTGGCACACACAGAGGCTGCATAATTCGCACAGGGCAGCCATGCTGAAATTGACATGCTCACAGTCTGGCTCCAAAGCAACACTCCTTTCTGTTGCACTCTACTGCCCTCATGATGGCGACCCTGCTGAGAATTTTGCCATTTCCAAAGCACTTTTATGTGCATCTTTTCATTTGAATCTTACAACTACACATAAGGTTTTGTTTAAACTGGCAACCACCATTATATTACTTCTAAGTCTGGGGAAAATATTTAACATTTTATTATGGTTTAATTTACTGAGGGTTTGGCTAAATTCTAGGTTTTATCGAGAATTCTTTATTTTTCTATTGATATTGATACATATTTTTGGGGTATATGTGATATTTTGATACATGTAGACAATGTGTAATAATCAAGTTGGGGTAATTGAGATATCCATCACCTCAAAGGTTTATCTTTTCTTTATGTTGGGTACATTACAATTCTTCTCTTTTATATATTTAAAAATATACAGTAAGTTACTGTTAACTATAATTTCCCTACTATTCTATCAAACACTAGAACTTATTCCTTCTATATAACTGTATTTTTGCACCCCTAAACCAACTTAAGTAAAACTATAGACTTCACCTAAAAATTTTTAAGTTATAGTCAACTGTAAGTCATCCTCAAATTACTCTTCATGGATTCTTTTCTCCCATTATAAAGCCAAGTCCTTTATTTCTCGAGGGGATGTGCTGACCTCAGTAGAAATGGAGAGTGTATTTAAATGTCTTAAGTTATAACTGACTGCATTTCAAAAGCAAGTATTTTAGTCTTTACATAGTTATAGGTATATGAGTAACATTTGTACTTATATGTTCAGATTTATATATACCAGGCCAAATTCCAGGAAGAATTTTCATAGATTCAGAACATATACTGCTTGGAATTTATATGTACCTCTATTCTCCTCTTTTGATATGGGGAATAAGTACTTTATTCTACTTTTTATTATCTCTATACCCAGAGAGGTTTTTTTAAAAGGACATATATAATAATGTGGCCTAATAAAAATAAATGCTATTGAATTAATGTCCCTTTTTCATGCTTACTTGTTTGTAGTTTTCAAATTTGTTGTTCCCAGTTTTTGACACATCATCAAGCAGAATTCTGAGTTTTTTTGTAGAAAACAACTGGACTTAGTTCCATAGGAATACAAATAATACAGATGTCATTAATTAAATCTATATATTGTCCTTGGAAGGAAGTCCTTCCCTGCCCTGCTTGTTATTTTACATCATAATCTGTGGAACATTTCAGGCAGGCCCATGAAGGAGAAGATCAGTTATTTTTATATCATGGCAATGGAAGTCCTTAAGATGATTGAATACCCACTATCACTCAAAGAACCATGCCGGATCCCATCACTCCTTACAGTAACTTCTTCTGAACAGAGTTGTGCACACTTGTCTTGCTCAAGGGCTTTTTCCAGTCACATAAATACTCCTGCTGAACAATTCACCTTTCACAAAAAAGTAGCTGAGGGGAGTTTGGGCTTAGGTTCAGCTTCTTGGCCCATAAATATCTGCATAAACAAGCTCTAGGGGTACCTGGGAGAGGTCAGTGCACGGATCAAGGTCACAATACATTCCATTGCTTAACCTAACCAAATGACATAGACGAAGAAATCATTTCCAAAAACAGGCAGCTACATTTCATCCTTGCATATTCAGAGTAAGGAAAATAAATACCTCCTGTTTTAAACAGCTGGGTACTTCACTGAAACGCTGACATATCAGCAAAGTCATGGACAGTAGCAATGTTTTGCTTAGGGTGGTAGGAAGACCCCAAAAGGGGAGGTCCTATCCTCTGCCAAAGAATGAAGACTTTACAACCACGTAAGGAACACAATAATGTAGGAGATAGATCTGATGTGTCCAGTGGTAAATCCAATGTCCATTTTTGCTAATGGCCTTTTTAAAATCTTTGAATTCAACACTAAAAAAATGAGGTTTGAAACTGGGAGTCTACCATATCTTTGGTATTGAAAGGGAGAGAGGAATAAAATATATTGAGCTCCCAACTTGGCCCAGGAATTTTACAGTTGTTTTCTCAGTTAATCCCACAATGAACTTCAAAAGATATTTTTATATTTCTATAGCATAGAAAGGGAAAATAAGGCTCAAAGAAGTTAAATAATTAACTGAAAATAATCCAGGTTGTGCAGTGGGGCCAGGATTTGAACTCAGATCTATAAAATTCTGTGCCTATTTTCCTTGCTTGTTTCTTGAGATAAAACAGTATTTGCCCAGAGGCTTTATGGGATGTGAGAGAAGTTTCAATGTGGTCTCTTAGAGTGTATATTAATGTGCCCCTTTTAAGCCAGGAGTGCAGAAGGACATTAGAGAAGTACAGAGGCCATTTGTGAAAGACATCTACCTGAGTGAGAGCCAGTACTTTTAGAGCTAAAGAGAGGAAATAACTTGACTTATTCCTTGACTTGGGCTCTCCGTCTGGTGGCCTGGCTGATGAGAGTTTCCCTACTTCCTGGGGAACTGTTTCTAATCCTACCTGCCACTTCCCTACAGCAGCACAGAACATTGGGTATGGCTCATACATCTCTACTTTGGACCTTTTGGAGGGATGGTTCATCTGCTTTTAAGCAGTTTCAGAGAAGAAAATGTCATAACCTTCCCAGAAGTAACTTCTGACTCAAAATTTTCAGGAAGGGTCTTTCCTCACTCAAACAGGCAAGAGCACAAAGCAATGAAACATCATCAAATAGCACCACCGCATTCAGCAAGGCACTTCCTGACTCACAGGTCACACACTCTAGTTTAAATGTATTTGCGTGGATTCGTGCAATAAAGGAAGCTCAATTCCTTTGAAAACCTTTAATGCCTGATATCACACTTCACTTAATTCCTAAGTGTCCCCTGCAAGTAGAGAAACCTCAGCTCACTAAACAGAGACTATCTAAATGTGTTTGTTGGTAGCTCCAAGTGTGTGTTTAGACTTTATACCAGTGTATAGGCACTCTGGCAGAAAGCACAAGGTGGAACTCTCTGGAAATTTATTATTGGCATAGATGCCTCATGTGCCATGCCCCATGAAGTTTGTCACACAGCTGGCTTTCAGTAAGACATTCACTAACCATTGGTGAGGAGGCTACTTTAAAAACTCACTCTAGAATATCCACAGGCAGAAGAATGAAGCTGGAACCCTTGCTCATATCATATGGAAAAATTAACTCAAAATGGATTATAAACCTAAATGTAAGGGCTAAAACTATAAAACTCCTAAAATAAAATATAGGAGAAAAATTTCATGACCTTGGGTTCTGCAAAGCCTTTTTTAGATATGACAACGAAAGCACAAGCAACAAAGAAAATATAAAATTTGACTTCTTCAAAATTAAAACTTTTGTGCTTCAGCGGAGGCCTTCAAGAAAGTGAAAAGACAACCTACAGAAGAGAAGACTATATTTGCAAATCATATATCTTATATATGAATGGCAGCATTCAGCAAAGAGATTATCATTTAAATTGTACACAATAGTAAAGGACTATTATAACTCAATAATGATAAGATAAATAGTCCATAGGCAAAGGATCTAAATAGACGTTTCTCTAAAGATGATAAACAAGTGGGCCAAACGCACATAAAAAGATGTTCAATATCATTAGCCATGCAGGACATGCAAATCAAAACCACAGTGATATACCATTTCATACCCACTAGAATGGCTATCATCAAAACAAGATAAAAACAAGTGTTGGCAAGGATGTAGAGAAATTGGAACACTTATATGCTGGTGAAGGGAATGTAAATGGCGCAACCACTTTGGAAAACAGTCTGGCAGTTTCTCCAATAGTTAAACATAAAGCTACCATATGATCCAGCAATTATACTCCTAGATATATATCCAAGAGAAATGAAAACATATGCCCACAAAAAAACTTGCACACGAATGTTTATAGCAGCATTATTCATAATAGCCAAAAAGTAGACCAACTCAAATATCCACCAACTGGTGAATGGGTAAACAAAATGTAGAATTGTATGGTTCCGTTTATGTGAAATATCCAGAATGGGCAACTCTATACAGACAGAAAGTAGATAAGTAGTTGCCTAGGGGTAGAGTAGGAGAAATGGGGACTGACTGCTAGTGGATTTCTTTTTGAGGTGATGGAAACGTAAAATTGATTGTGGTGATGGTGGCACAACTCTGTGAATATACTAAAAACCATTGAATGTACACTTTTAATGAGTGAATAGTATGGTATGTGAATTGTGTCTCCACAAGGCATACATATATACCTCACTATATACCTCACTATAGACCTTAGTTCTCACCTAGGGCTGCCCCTTAAAATCATCTGGGGCACTTCTCAAATCCCAATGCCTGGGTCACACCCTAGACCAATGACATCAGAATCTCTGTGGGTAGGACCCAGACATTTTTTCTTTGCCCAGGTGATTACAACGTTTGACCAAGGGTGAAAACACTGAGTTTCCTTTCAAGGGGTAAAATGCCACAGTATTCACTTCACTCTATGGGTGTTTCTGCCTAGTGTTTTGACAGATGACATCTTTGAAGTGAGGTGTTGTCTCTGACTCTTGCTAGTTTTCACTGTGATGCTAACTGGCACCTGTGGGGTCACTCTATAGTAGAGACCAACACTTGTGAGAAGACACTGCACCTCCTTTCCTGGAAAGAAACTATGCACCACTGGGTGGGCACTCTAAACTTGGGCCTCTGATTCCCTCTATTTTCACAGGTAACCTGTGTGTTTAGGCTTCCATGGCTCTTTCTTTGGAATCTTTGTAAAGCAGTGTTCAAAAAGGTGTTTTGAAATAAAATGTACAGAACCAAAGCATTTATCTAATTACTTGAGGAGTTTCACTTTGGTTCTTTTCATTTAAAATCCCAAAGTTTCACAACTATAAATGTAATGCTGGGAAAATGCAATGCATTGGATACAAGGAAAGTGGAAGCCGTGTCTAGTGCTTTGCTGGCTATCAACACTGGATATAAAATGTTGTCGAATGACTAACTGCATTCTTTTTTAAAATTTACCAGTTCTTTTTTTGCTATTCTTAAGCACAACTGGAAATTCAAATACCAGTTTATGTGACTTAAGAAATGAAAACAACAGGTTCCCTGGTCTAAAAGTCAGGACCCAGGGCAGCATTCAGCAAAGAGATTATCATTTAAATTCAGTTTAGGGAAATAACAAGACAAAATATTTTAAAACATTCAGATGTTGTTAATATAATTAAAAGTCAGCTATGATCAATTTTGAAACAAGTGAAATAAAACATTATGAACTGAGGGCAAAAAGACAGCATCTTGGAAGATTACAAACACTGGGTTTGCAAAAGAAAAAGTTTGAGGATTAGTTTGAAATAGACACTCCAGAGGGGCCCACCAAAACAAATTATTGCCATTGATGTGATATGTAACTTGGCCATATAGTTGCGTAGAGATTTGCTCCAAGTTTCTGAAACCAGACTCAACATAAAACCCCATCAACCATCAGCAGATACCTAAAAGTGTTTTTTTCTGTCTTTTGCTCTTTCATCCTTTAGCATACAATATTGTGTCAGCCAAGAAGCCATATATTCCTTGCAGTCACAGAGTAATTTTTATCAGCATTAACACAATCAAGCCAGCCCCTGCATGAATGCACATCTTAGCACCTTTAGCAAGTCTTTTTTTTTTTTTTTTTGAGACAGAGTCTCTCACTGTCGCCCAGGCTGCAGTGCAATGGCGCTATCTGCAACTTCTGCCTCCCGGGTTCAAGCGATTCTCCTGCCTCAGCCTCCCGAGTAGTTGAGATTACAGGCACCTGCCACCACAGCTGGCTATTTTTTTTGTATTTTTAGTAAAGACGGGGTTTCACTATGTTGGTCAGGCTGGTCTCGAACTCCTGACTTCATGATCCGCCCACCTCAGCCTCCCAAAATGCTGGGATTATAGGCATGAGCCACTGAGCCCAGCCTTAGCAAGTCTCTCTTTATATGAATTTCCCTCTCACAGTACTGGGTGACCATTCTATTCTCAAAGAGGGAAGAGGAGCTTATCTGGTCAGAACAAACCAGCTGCTGAGGGAAACCACCCATAGAACACAGAAAGAGAAATCCCTCTACTGGTGGCATCACACCAAAGAATTCTCTCTAGTTGCCAAGCTATTGTAATTGTAGCCTCTGCAGGAAAACAAAAATATACAACAAAACAGTCATTGAAAGCCAAAAGCATCTTCTACTTTATACTATAACTGCTTATGTATCAATGGACAGAATGATGTTGGTACTGGTATTTACTGGGTAAATACCAGTAATGAACTCTCATTTTTTAAAAAATGGATTAAGGTGGGGCAAAGAAGCATAGAAGAGGGAAAATGTGGGCAATCAGAAACTTAGGTACCCCAAAAGTCCACATATATACTTGTGTCAATATTATGTCTTCCTCAGTCTACCTGAAGGACACAATGGTGACAAAAGTGACCAATTTGAGGTTATAATTCCTTTTTTCTTTTCAACTAGCAGATGAACTGAGAAAAAATTCATTACCAAAAGGCAGCACTAGCTATATGATTTATCTGGCCCAGAGCAAAACGAAAATGCAGGGCCCTGTTTAGGAATAATGAGAATTGTAAGATGGTGATAGCACAGCATTAAACCAAGTACAGAGCCCCTCTGAGCTTAAGGCCCTGTGTGACTGTGCAGGTTGCAGCCCATGAAGCTGGCCCTGTCAAAAGGTAACGAATAAGGAAGGCACGGGTCTGTGTAACCCTCATACAATCTTCTAGCTAGTTTAGCTTCTCTTGGAAAAATTTACATATTTATAGACTCTTCTAGCTGAAAAACAGCTTAAGAATGACCTACGTCACTTTCTCATTTATAGAAACCAACACCCAGAGAAATTAAATGACTTGTCTAAGGTCATGCATTGAATACAGAGCCAGAACCATATCCCAGGTGTGCTGACTGATTCCACACTGACATTCTTTTCCTTATACCACATTCTTGGTCTCCAGTTGAATGTAAATAATCAGAAAATATTAACTACCAAAAAAGGAGGGGAAGAAAGTAGGGGAGGACATTACCTCACCAGAACTTTTTTCTTTCAACTCTTCTGCTCAAAGAATAAAATGCAATTATAAAAACTGTTTTCAAATTCCTTTTCTGAGTCAACACTTCCAGGTCCTAGGGTGAAAACATCAAATGACGGCTTCAAACACTGAAGCAAATTCTCTTTGCCAAGAGTTTGCTCGAGCCCTAGGAGTTAATGATCATAGGCCAAGGTGGTTATTAGTGGATAGGCAACACGTTAGTAAACTAATCTGTGTTCCTGTACAAATATTTAAAATAATTCCAAGATAATTTGAACTTCAACACTGAGCTAGCTAAATACATTTGTAATCTGAACCCAAGGTTCTAATGAGTTACTGCCTTTTGGATGTCCTTCAATGTGAGGGACATTTTTAGAAAGATTACCACTTTAGTGGAAACAAAGCCTGATATTTTAAATGTAAACACGAGACCTGGATTTTTTTTAATGCAAAACAAAATGCATCTCCTTTCCCAACTCAGGTATGTGTACAAATTTAGTACATCAAAATATCTGTTGCAAGGACGCAGTCATTGAAAGATACCACACAAATTAAACATAAGTGAAATGGCAAAAGCTTATGAAAAACACTCAAAAAGAGTTCAAGGTAGATTGGCAATAGCATGATGCAATGAAAAAAACACCTTGCAGGAAGGCAAAAGACAGGTGTCCAACCCCTTCAAACAAGGCACAGTGCTACTAGCTGTAGGGCCAGACAGATCTCCAGGTTGAATCCTAGGTCTATATATATTTCATTGTTGCAAGCCATGGCTGATTCACCAGCAAAATGGGGTTGATACTAAAGCCAAATGGCTAGATCAGATGCTTTCTAAATGTCTCTGTAAACTCTGAAATCCATGATTCATATTCCTTTAATTTTACTTTATTGAGTTGCCCCTCAGAACTTTTACTGGGGGACTAAAATTAGCTTTGCAAGTCCAACACTTTCCACAACTTCATGCTCTGTAAGTAGTAATAAGAAAAAACAAAATATTCTCTGGCTTGGATAGATTTTTGGCATAATTACAGGTCTGGTGTTTGGAAAATGAGGGCCAGATGAAAATGGTGCAGAGACATGAATAACCTAAAGTGTCTGAGACTATAGTACTTACATCTCATTAACCACCAATTATCACATTCATAATTTAACACAAAGAGGAAAACACAAACGAGCTTTAAAAAAAAAGTCCATCCCTTTTATATAGACTTCGGTTTACACCTGGCCTCTAAAGGCACGATTAATGTACTAGGTTGAGAAAGGGAGTAGTTAGATTGAGCAATAAAAACACTTTTGATAACATGTGAGGCTATAAAAATGGCTGGGCTAAAGCTATTAGCCAAAGATAAATAATACCCTGCAGGAGGAAAAGAAACAGCTTTTTCTGGATCATAAGGTCTGGCATGTTTTTAAAGATCTTGCTTTCACTGAAAATGTAACATATCCATTTAAACAGACTTTTTTTGCATTCAAAAGATTATCTCATGTTCAAGAGCTTTGTCAAAACATGGGAGGAAAAATAATCCCTAGTTATTTATTTTATTTCATTATTAATTTTACTATTATCACTAGGTCTTTTATTATTATTGCTTTCTAAGGATTACCACTACTACTAGTAATGCTGTTACTGCTACTGCTTCCACAGCTAACAATAACTCTGCCCAGCCTCCTAATGAGGATATAGTTTTAAGTTTAGTATTCTTACTGCATTTCTAAATTCCAGTGAATAACATTTTATGACTCAGCCCCTTGTGTCCCAGGCTGGCTCTCCACGGTGAGTCTGATTTGCTTTACTTCAGTGTGGTCCCTGGACCAGCAGTTTCCCTATCACTTGGGAGCTTATTTTAGATGCAGATTTCTGGCCCCTTGTCAAGACATATAGGGTAGGGGGATAAATACATGTTTTAAAAAGCTCACCCAAAGATTCCGATGCACAAATTTGAGAAGCTCTGCTCAACAGAGGAAGTGCCCCAGGTGTTAGAGAAGAAAGAGAGCTGGGAGAGAACTGAGGATGAACACCTGAGCTACCACCTGCAGGCTTTACCTTGTCTGCTACAGGGCAGGCTGCCAAAGCCAAGGAAAAGAAAGCAAAGTCTGAGGCAGATTAAGCCAAGGAGAAGAAAGTAAAGTCTGGAACAGGTTTCTAGAAAACAGAGCTCTGCCTGCAACCCCACCATCAGGATGTTACGGAGGCTGCTGCCCTCAGCTTTGGCCGACACAGGAGAGGCACCACTAGAACTTTTCCCCAGACACTGACTCATTTGCCTGCAGAATATTGAAAACTACAAGACTCCTTATGTTTCATCAATGTGGGCGTATCAGATCAAATTAGTTTCGAAATTAGTATTTCTCTTTTTTTTTTTTTTGAGACGGAGTCTTGCTCTGTTGCCCAGGCTAGAGTGCAGTGGCCGGATCTCAGCTCACTGCAAGCTCCGCCTCCCGGGTTTACGTCATTCTCCTGCCTCAGCCTCCCGAGTAGCTGGGACTACAGGCGCCCGCCACCTCGCCCGGCTAGTTTTTTGTATTTTTTTAGTAGAGACGGGGTTTCACCGGGTTAGCCAGGATGGTCTCGATCTCCGGACCTCATGATCCGCCCGTCTCGGCCTCCCAAAGTGAGTATTTCTTAATATGTGAGGTTTATGCATTTCAGGGTGTCATTGATCTCCAATCTGACCAAATCAAAACCTTGAGGGGTTGTCACAAGCTCTCTAATGCCTCCGTGCACTTTCAAATTTGGGAACTGCTGTTCTACTTTTTTGGTCTGATCTGATGCTTAATTTGGGATGAGGTTTCAAAATATTCACCAACCCTTCTTTCTTCCTTTTTTAATGGTAACAACATATTTCCTCAATAACGAAAGGAGAAAATAAAAAACACAAGAAAATTAAAATTTCCTATCATTAATTTTGATAAAATATAAAATGTATCAGTTAAATAAAATTAAGATATAAATGACGACATTATCATCAACGAAAAGATACCACCATTTATTTAATTAATTACCTATCATGAAACATCTAGAAGCTGTTATCCAGGTTCTCAGTTTTATAAATAATGATGGCCAAATGACCATGATGGTCAACTCTTATACATTTTGATCCAGAAATGTCAACTCCGCCTTTTTTTTGAAGTATTTGATGCACATTGCCAAATTATCTCCAGAAGGAAAGTACCAGGTTAGAGCCACACCAGGCTGTGAATTGGTAAAGCCATGTTGGAGACAACTTGACAGTATAGATAGAACAATTGATAACCTAGAGTGACCTTATTTAAAGAAACATTTAAAATAGTAAAACTTTGGAAACAATCTGAATATCCATTAATCCAGGAATTCATATATTCATCACACAGCAATAAATTCATACATTTGTCATGCAGCAATACAAATATATGAACTAGATCTATACGTAACAACATAGATCTTTGAAAAACAGAATGTCATAACATTGAGTAAAAAATCTTGGTAAAAGCATACCTACAGAATGGAATCATTTATGTAAAAGTTTTCAAAACAAAATAAAAATACACTGTTGTGGATCTTTATATACATAGGGGAAGTATAAAATCATGTGCAGAAAGAATACTCTTACTTCAGCATGATGGTTAATCTCTGCAAAAGGAGACTGGGGAAGAGATGTAGGAGTTTTAGCTGGATCCATATTATTAATTTTATTAACAAATAATTTTGAAGAAAATAAGATAAAATGTTAACATTTCTCAAATCTAGGACACAGTTCTCAATGTGTCCAAGAAATTCTGGGGGACTCTAAGCCTCTTGTAGGATGTCTGTGAGATCAAAATACTTTTTATACTACTACTAAGGCATTACTTTTTAACTGTGTTGACATTTGCACTGTTGGTAAAAGCAGTAAGGAGTAAACCTGTGGCACAAATCAAGGTAGTGGCACCTGAACAAGTAGTCATTATATGTTTCACACCATACAATTGCAGAAAAACAAAATAAGCCAGTTTCACTTAAAAATGTCCTTGATCAAACAGTAAAAATTATTTTAATTAAATCTCAACCATTAAGCACTATTTACAAATTTTCCAAGTGACAAAAGGGCAAGTATTCATATGGCACTGCTGTTGCAGATAGAAGTTTGAGGGTTGCCTTGAGGAAAAACACTTGTGTGATTGATTAACTGTAAGCTGAATTACCTGCTTTCTTCATAGAACATAATTTAGTTTTTCTTGAAAGAGTCACTGAGAAACAGACTTTGATTTTCAGACTTGGGCGTTTCACTTTTTATCAAAAGTGAATAAAGAGTCTATTACTTCAATAAAAACAACTGACAGTATTTGTTGCCAACAATGAAATTCAAGCTTTCAAATGAAAATTAGAATTTTGGAAAATTTATATATACCATTGTGGGCTTGATAGATTCCCATAGTTAAAGACTTTTCTCAGATATGTGGAGATGTAATAAATAGAATCCTGAATATTATACTGTATAATGAAATGTATCTACATCTGGAAGATCTGCATAACTCAGTGAACCAATATTTTTCAATCAATGCATGATATTACAAAATCATGCATGAGTAAAAGAACCATTGAAAGTGCAAGATAAACAAATGGATTTTAGTGTAACAGAGCACAGAAAGTTCAGTGATAGGGTTTCAAACTCCATATTGCAACTGTCCTTGAAGAGTCTACAACTTGTTGAGTTTTGGTGTAGTATCAAAGCAGAATTTTCCACACTTATCATAAAAGGCTAATAAAATACTCTTCCTGTTTACAATGCCATACTGTTTGCAGATTAATTTTCTTCGCATACTTCAACAAAAAAGCATACAGTAGATTGAATGCAAAATGAGAAGAGATATGAGAATTCAGCTGACTTCTATTAGGCCAGACATGCAAAATTGTAAAACAATGCTGCTCTTTTCAATCATTTTTTGTTTTTGTTGTTTTTCCTTGCAAAAATTTAACTATTGTAATGAAAAATGTTATTTATGGTAACATATAAAGAATTTATTACTACTACTTTAAATGAATTAACAAATATTTTAAATGTTTCTATTGTAATTTCTAATGTGGTAAATATTAGAAATATTAGAAACATTAATAAACACAATTTCTTTGGAGTTCTCAACAATTTTTAAGAGTAAGATCAAATAATTTGAGAACTGCCAATCCAGGGCTAGACAGATCTCCTTATATTATTTTCTAATAAATTAATTTCTTATTTATGTATATAACTAAAAGAGTAAAAAAGCCTACCAGCAGCAGATGAGACTATGCATTAGTCTATATCCTTACCAAACCTAAGAATGATCATTAAAGAAAAAACAAGCAAACCTTGTGAATCCAAGAGTAACCAAATGTTATATCATGATTTTAATTTGCCTCTTTCACTGTGTGAGTTTGAACAATTTTATATGTTTACTGGTGACTTTAGTTTCCGTTTTTGTGGGTTGTTTTCTTTTTAGTCATTTATTCACTTGCTCATTCAACATATATTTGTCGAGCATCCTGTTTCTCAAAAAGCCTCATGTTGAGCATGCTCGCTTTTAAGTGCATCTGGAACATAGGCAGCGAACATGTCACAGGTCTATTGCAGGCGTTGGCATGCTATATGCTGTGGGCCAAATTTGGACCACTTCCTATTTTCGTAAATAAAGTTTTACTGTAACACAGTCATGACTGTTTGTTTACACACTGCCTACGGCTGCTTTTGAATTACAAGGACAGAGTTTAGTAGTAGCAAAATAGACTGTGGCACCTGCAAAATCAAGTATTAACTATTTGTCCTTTACAGAAAAAGTTTGTGGGCCTTTGGTCTATTGGATTCTATAGGAACCCAGTCTCTTTCCTACATATTTGTAATGCTACTTTATATATTTAAAAATATGTCTTGTAGATGTTTTCCCATTGCATTTGTAACCGTTTAATTTTGTTTGCAGGTTTTTTTTTCATTGTATAAGGCTCTATATTTTATGTAGCAACTTGATCAAATATTTTCTTTTCATATAATTATTTCTAACCTTTTGGGAATATTGATTAATAATTCATTTACTATTTTTTTCTTGCTCATGAATTTTTAAAGTATTTTGTCACATTACTGAAAGAATCCCTCAGTAATTTTGATTTCAGTTGCATTAAACTGTTGGATTACTTTGGGGAGAATTTATATTTCTAAAATATTGATTATTTCTGTCAATTAGCATAGAATATTTTCTTATTAAATGTCATCTTCCAAATTATTTTATATATATTTTTAAAGTGGTCTTATACATTTCTCTTTATATTTAGTCCTAGTTATTTTCTATTTTAGAGTTGCTATTGTGATATGTGTTTTCTTCTGTTTATTTTCTAATTGATTATGACTAACAAGTACACTTTGATTTTTAAGTAGATACTATATTAAACTCTTGAAAGTTTTAATAGCTTTTTTCAGTTGATTCTTTTAAATCTTCAGTACACACAAATAGAGATTTGTTTCACTTCCCTAATCACATAACCTAATTCTTTTTCCTTGTCATTATATTTGCTAGACTTTTGAGAAAAATTATCATTAATTTATATTCCTTATTTCTCACTTTGAAATATATATAGAATTTTATAATGAAGTGGATATCTAATCTTTTAAAAAAGAATCTTTTTAAACTAATTGACTTATGTTTGTTGCATTCAGAGTTTTTTTATCAGCAATGTATATTATTAAATCAAGTACTTTGGTCACCTATAAAAATGATAGAAATTTTCTCATTTAACCTATTGATAACATCTATTGTAACAGTAGATTTCTCTAGTAGTAAAAATTTCTTGCATTTTTAAAAATCCACTCTTGTGGTCATGGTTTGTTATTGTTTATAATGTCTGCAAGACCAAATTTGCCAGAATTTTACTTGGAATTTTTTTAACTTGTGAGTTTGACTTATAGGGGTTTGGTATCATCTTTGTTAGGTTTGTCTTGTACTCTAAAAAAAAAAAAGAAAGAAAGAAATTGAGATGGTCACATGTTTTTCTATCCCTAGAATAGTTTAGAGCTGTTAAGATTATATACTTAAGCAAATTATAAATAACAAAGTGGGATACATAAAATAAGGTTAAAAATGAGATTTGGTATAAGTGTACTCCACTAAATAATAGAGAGAGACATCACAATCATGCAGTTGAAAACAGCAACAAAACAATTGGAATCAGATTTAGATTTTAATTTCTTGGCAAGTGGGGCAACAGTGAAGTGCCCCTCAACCACCTAAATAACAAGTGAGTATGTAAAAGAATAAGATTCTCCTGCAATTGAGCTATTAAGTTAACACTTCTAGGTCTATGGGAATAGCCACTGGACTAAGACCAACTATGGAGCTTAATCCATGATATTAGCACATCCAAAGAAAGAAAAGGCCAACTTCTGATGGAATGGCCACTTTAGATAAACTGAGCTGAGAAAACAAACTTTGGCAGTGGGTGTTGGGCACCGTCCACAAGAAGAAAACACAGAGCTCATGAGCTAGAAGCATCCGGTTATGAAAAATGTATCCTTTAGCGATGGCATAGGCATTTCTCCAGGCCCCACCATGCCCTGGAGAAATGTCCCTCAGGAATACGACCCTTTGCTGATTCCATGTACATGTCAACTTTCTGTTTATGAATTCAGCAATATCTGCTGATCCTGGGAAAGGCCGTGGGAGGTGCCTAAATCCACAGATTGCAAACTATTTTTTTTTTCCGCTAAGAAATATTACCCATATATTTTCATGTGCGATTCATTCCCAAGCATATTTCCAGGGGATGTGTATATAATACACAGACCTACCAGCTGATGTTGCACTTCTTTATGATTTGAAATTCTGTTGAGCTACTGTGACATTTTTAAAAGGATAATTTCAAATCCATTTTAATTTATAAAAGAATGAAATAATTAGCTAATTTCAGTACTTTTAACACTAGAAACAAATTGCATACAAGAGACCTTGCTGCTCATGGCAACCTATTCATGTGAATCTAGACCCTTTTACTGGGTCACCGAGAACTATTGAGCTGGATTATCCCAAGGGCATTTTCATTCTGTGAATCGATGTGCCATTTTGTCTTGTTGTGACTTTCTAGCATGGTATAGGAGGATTTCTTAAAGGAGTTATCATTTGGCCACCATTTGCTTTTCTCGTTACTCTTGTCTATTAGCCAAGGTACCAAAGGATACAGAAATAATTGTAATTCTCATCTTTGGTGAAATTTCCTAGTGATGATCAACTGCTCTATCTTGAGCATTCATGAGGGAATTCATGGATAAAATATATTGAAAATATTTGACTCATGAACAAGTGATTTGTATGAGTGAGGTCCATCTTTAAAGTTATGCCTTTTCATATGATTAAAAAGTATGCCATCTAAAAAAAAAGTATGCCATCTTTTAAAAAGTACAGCTAGAAATAAATATTAAAAGGAGAAAATGAATACAATAAATATTCTGCCAGATTGAACAATTGAATTTGCTGATACTATTTTTGATGAATGATAGATATATTTTGATCTATAGGGCAGAAACTATTAAATATCAGTAGTTTTACCTAACATGTCTCAACCATTAGAGGTTTGTCAGCTTATTTTCTCTTAGAGGTGAATAGAAATATATCCATCAATTTACCAATGACAAGAAAGTCAGACTGAAACAAATTGGTCTTATTTTTCACTAATTATTCAGACATAACACTCTGAGAAAGGAGTAACATTTGTTTTATGATTTACTGTCATTTGGCTTCTCTTCCTGCATCAGACTGAATGAAACAATATTGTACCATTCTGCTGTTGTGATCACACCAAATTTCGACATATGTTTAGTCTTTGGCTCTAAGTGCCACTGTGTCACCAGGTTCACACTTGGATCCATACTTGAGTGCAAGTGTGAGCACGTGCATGAGCATGTGTGTGAGTTGGTATGTAATCACATTTGGACATTTGTTTCCTGCTAACAGAAACCCAAGCATATGTTTGAGACCAAGATTTCCTTTCTGACACATTTTCTGTGATTAGATGCATTAAGAAATATAATCAGCATTAAAAATTAAAGGAGGTGTATATTTGTAAACATCAACTGTGATTATGGCAAAGACCTTTATATCAACTAAAATGTGTCTGCTGGAGTCACAATCCAATCAACAAGATACATTTTCATTTACTTTATAACACAGTTCAAATCACTGCAGAAGGAAAAAAAACCTTTCCATAAAAAAATAAAAATGGTGAAATAACACAGGGCTTATTTGAACATTAAACTATCCTCTATAAAAATGTCAGCCTAACTGGATTACTTCCATCAATGCTGCAAAAATGGAATCAGCAAATGAGATTTTGATGGTGGCAGTTGAAAAAATGTTTTTTGGTATTTCATTCTTGTGGTTTGCGAGGTTACTAAAACCCTCAATGTAATTACAGTTTGACACTTTCTATCATTTTTTATTTATAGTCTTCTAAAGGAAGTGGTGGAAATTCCATTCTTCAAAACATCATTGAACATGTTTTAAGTACCCGAAATGTCATAGGGAGTGAAATACGATGACTCAAAACATGAACAAATCCCTGGCTACAGATTTAAACCCAGGAAAACTAAAGATAAAGGCCTCACTGTAAGTTAAATTTGCACAGACAGGCTCCACTCTATAGGAGTCCTGGTTTGGTTGATATGAAAGATACTTGGGTATCATTTTTATTTGTTTTTAATTAAGTGTGATGAAGAAATAAAATTATGTTATTCTTGGAAATAAAAAATAACACAAGCCCTTTGTGATAATGACTTCTGGGAGGCGATATAGCATAGCAGTTAAAAATACGGGCTCTGGATTCATACAGAACTAAATCACATTCTGGCTCTGTCATGTGTTAGTATCAGCAGTATTATCCTGGGCCTCTGACTAACTTCTATCCCTCAGTTTCCTTAGCTGTACAAGGAGAATTACAGTAGCTAGTGTATGCCATAGGGTCACTGTAAAATTAAATTAATTAAATGAACTAATCCATAAAAGTGCTTAGCACAGTACCTGACACACAGAAACACTTGAAAAATATTAGGATTTTTAAAACGAGGAGAACGTCATTCAGTTTGAAACACGAGATTCTGAACACAATACTAACAAACAAGCAGTTGGGAAAATGTGGTACCCATGCAGCTACAACTGTAGAAGATAATTAAAAAACAAACAAACAAACCTGAAAGCCAGGATTCCACATGTTCCTGAATTCATTGGGTAAGAAGCAGTCCATGGAAACATCTGCAGACATTCTTGCATTCAAGGCTCAATCTGTCTGGTTTACCTATTGATATTCGCTCAGATTATTTCAATGTGTTAAGCAGATCTTTGATGAGGTGAGGTAAACACCAATTTCTAAAAGCTATTTTCTCCATAGGCTACTAAAGTTGATTGCATTTTGATGAATACATTTTGAATAGAAGAGCCTGAAACTGAATACCTATTTATCACCAGAATAGACTACCAACACTGTTGGTAAAATTCCTATGCATTTCTTGATAAGGCAGAGGAAAAGTTTAGAAAGCAGTGAGAAAGGAAAATCATTAGATAAATAATATTAAGCTCCAGAAGCTCCCTACTGGGAAAATGTGGCTTGTGATTGGATGAGTATGATCAAAATTCAAAGACTAGAGGTAAATAGAAGCAAATGTGTCTGAATTCTGAAACTGAGACTATAAACCAAATTGGCCTAGTTCCATGGGTATCCATTGAATTCTATGCAGGTAAGTCAGCAGGAACAATGCAAATATTCCAAAAGCAGAACTGAGTACAATCTTTGGAATAAAAAATAGATGCAGAGAGCCATGTTTCCAAGGTCGCTACATTTTGTATAACACATAAATTAATATGAGGAAAATTTGTCCCAGGGATCCCTGTAAATACCCCTTTAACAATAAAAAACAAATATTAAATGCAAGTAAAATTCAATCTCCATTTCAACACTTACACAAGTCTTCCCATTTCAGTGAAGAAAATAACCTGATGAGCCATTATATTTACATAATGGCAGGCAAATTTATGCTCATTTGACCCATTCCTTTAAGTGAACTGTTAGGAAATAATTTCATGAGTGGACAAAATGTACTTACTTCAAAGGTATGGTTAATACTGCAAATTCAAAAACAAAGTAAAAGTTATTTAAATACCTTCTAAAACTGCAACTATCCTATTTGTTAATTCACAAAATATTTAGAAAAAAAGTCTTTGTCTCAATGATCTATGTTGGCTATAAAAGGAGCTCTGATTTAGAGAGTACTCTTCATTTTGTGTTTCTGCAGTGAATTGGTGTAGGAATATAATGCGGATGGTTCACCATCATCAAAGAGATATGACCTTTACTTGTCCAGGCTAAATGGTCCTGGGAGTGCTGAGTCGGCAACATTCTCTGTTCTCATCTTTCTTTTGGCCATTGGCTGAGCGTGGTGGCTGGGGTTAGCAGTTCAGTCTGCTGCTGTGAAGCTGGGTTTTTCTTCTGTGAAGCTAATTGAAACTGCAACATTGGCCTCATTATCATCTTGTAAAACCCCTCTGAGCTAACTGGCTCAGACAGCCATGGTTATACGCTAAAGTCAAAGGCAAGATGATTGAAAGAATGATGGTCTTAGAATTTGGGCCATTTTCTCAATATCAAAAAATATTAGATTAAAATTCAGGGCAAAATTCATTTGCATGTGCCAATATGGTTATCAAATTGACAGCTTTCCAAATTTATCATCGGTATAGGTTAAGTAGGGATAGGTGAGCCAAAAGAGATCTCTGAGATGTTTTACTTTGAGCAATCATAATGTCACTGTTCTTACTATGGTCATATTTAAATCACATGGCAAAGCAGAATGCCCTGGGGTTAATTTTTTTTGAGCCCAGTGATAGTGGATCATGGTGCAATTACTTGGAAGGCTCTAGATCTACCCTGATTGTATTACTAAGATTATAAATAATAATAATAAATGAATAAAAGTTAAATTTATTATGCTACATGCTGCCTGACTACTTTAATCGGAATCAGTAATTCTCAGCGGGGGCAGTTTTGTCCCACAAGAGACATTTGGCAATATCTGGGAACATTTTTTGGTTGTCACACTAGGGGTGGGGAGGGAGTGGGGAAAGAGGATGGTGCTACTGGAAACTAGTGGGGGATATTACTAAACATCCTACAACGTGTAGGATAAAACAGATAATTATTTAACCCCATATATCAACAGTGCCAAGGTTGAGAAACCCTGATCGAAATTACCAAATCAGAATGCAGGAATCTGATCAGTTGAGTAGCATCAGGTCATTACTGTGGCTGAGGGAGAAAATAAATCAGCACCCTGAAAGAGTTTTTGTCAAATCAAGTTTTCAGGATATTTCTAAATATAGTATATTATTTAGCAATGAATTTGGAGATAGGATAGGTGCAGGAGAGCAAAAGATATAAATATGACATGTATAGAGTACTCCTTTATGAGTTATTAAAAATATTAGTGCTAATTTATAGCAATAAAGACCGATATTAATTATTAGCAAGATAATCCATACACTAGCTAATTTGCTTTTATAACATGGATGACAGCATTTTATTTAAACAAAAGTCTTATCTGATTTAGAGACAAATGAAAACTTCATGACCTGATTTGCTTATATATTAAAACATATCTTAAAATTTCAATAATTTTAGTCTCTCATATTGACCAAAAATAGATAAATGCAATAAAATATATGTCCTCCAAATAAAACCCAGTTTATATGAGAAGCTTTAAAAAATTATAAAGAAGCCATCACAAATCAACAGTAAAGAGATGGATTATTCAATAATAATGATTTTGAGATAATTGCTTAGGAGGCTGGGAAAAGTTTGGAAAAAGTTATCTCACTTCTCTTCATATATCAAAATAAAAGTACAGATGGATTAAAGAGTTACCAAACAAAGTTAGGATAAAATTAAGTGGACTTGCTCTCCAAGTATAGGAAGATTTTCTCATATTCTTCTACTGTGGCAGTGGGAGAAATACAAAGGAAAACCTCAATAAAGCATCCCAACAGACACATGAAAAAATGCTCATCATCACTCGCCATCAGAGAAATACAAATCAAAACCACAATGAGATACCATATCACACCAGTTAGAATGGCAATCATTAAAAAATCAGGAAACAATAGGTACTGGAGAGGATGTGGAGAAATAGGAACACTTTTACACTGTTGGTGGGACTGTAAACTAGTTCAACCATTGTGGAAAACAGTGTGGCGATTCCTCAAGGATCTAGAATCAGAAATACCATTTGACCCAGTCATCCCATTACTGGGGATATACCCAAAGGATTATAAATCATGCTGCTATAAAGACACATGCACACATATGTTTATTGCGGCACTATTCACAATAGCAAAGACTTGGAATCAACCCAAATGTCCATCAGTGACAGACTGGATTAAGAAAATGTGGCACATATACACCATGGAATACTATGCAGCCATAAAAAAGGATGAGTTTGTGTCCTTTGTAGGGACATGGATGCAGCTGGAAACCATCATACTCAGCAAACTATTGCAAGAACAGAAAACCAAACACTGCATGTTCTCACTCATAGGTGGAAATTGAAAAATGAGACCACTTAGACACAGGGAGGGGAACATCACACACCAGGGCCTATTGTGGGGAGGGGGTAGGGGGTAGCGATAGCATTAGGAAATATACCTAATGTAAATGATGAGTTAATGGGTGCAGCACACCAACATGGCACATGTATACATATGTAACAAACCTGCACGTTGTGCACATGTACCCTAGAACTCAAAGTATAATAATAAAAAAAAAAACAAATAAAAATAAAGCATCCCAACATAAATGAATAGGGATATTTACATTTATCAAAACCCCAAATTATCAAATTATCACAAATTATCAAATTCGAGAGCAAACCACCGACTCAGAAAAACATTCACAGCATAAATTTTAAAATGTTACTATTTTTACAATCTAAAGTTCATACAAGATTATTAAGATATTTTTAAAAAGCATTAGCCAATACATAATTGGTCAGAGGATACAGAAAATTTTAAAAATGAATAATATTCCATTTAAAATATATGAGAAAAATTCTAATTTTATTAATGCTCTTAGAAATACAAATTAAAATAATATACCATTTTTCCACTTATCGATTTACCAAAAAAACTTTAAATACAAAGGATCTGTTAAGCAGGCTTTCTTACGTTACCGGTGGATTGTAAGTTGGTGCAACCCTCTGGCCCACTGAACTCACTTCTAAAAATTAAGGGGGAAACAATCTCAAAATATGGAAGAACAGCTTTATATACAAAAATGTTTATTGCAATGTTATTTTAAATAGACAATTTCTTATGTTCAACACTAGTTGAAGTGATCATTGTGATGCATCCATTAATGTGGCAAATATTAAGGACAATTTGAAAATATATTTGCAAATAATTTTAATAAAATGAAAACATTCTTGTGTTACAATATGAGGTTAAAAAGTTGCTCAGGATCGGTGTAGTGGGCTGCAGGGTGGCCTCCCAAAAATATGTCCACATTCTAATTCTCTTCAAAGAATTCTATATGGTAAACTCTTTGGGGATTCAAAAAAGGGAGAATATGTTTATATTTAAGTATTGGCAGCAGCATTTGCCACATATATTTAGTAACATAAAGAAATCCAAATGCCAATCAATAACAGCCTTAATACTCACAACTGAAATTAAAAATATTGACCTGTTAATTCTTTTTTTAATCTCTGATTTTTTAATATTACACTTTAAGTTTTAGGGTACTTGTGCACAATGTGCAGATTTGTTACATACGTATACATGTGCCATGTTGGTGTGCTGCACCCATTAACTCGTCATTTACATTAGGTATATCTCCTAATGCTATCCCTCCCCCCTCCCTCTCCCCCACCCCACAACAGGCCCCGGTGTGTGATGTTCCCCACCTTGTGTCCAAGCATTCTCATTGTTCAATTCCCACCTATGAGTGACAACATACACCATGGAATACTATACAGCCATAAAAAAGGATGAGTTCATATCCTTTGTAGGGACATAAATGAAACTGGGAACCATCATTCTGAGCAAACTATCACAAGGACAGAAAACCAATGACCTATTAATTCTACAAAACAAGAAAGATAAAAATCACATGAGTTTGTTACTGTTAATTGAGCCTGACTCCATAGTTAAAAAAATTGGACCCCCATAGTATATTGGCATTTTCAGTTATGTTTCAAATGGATATATAGAGAGTAGCAATTCACTTGTGTAAGCAGATGGAAACAGTGCATTCCATCAATTTCACCCTGATAGCAATGGCACTGGTGCAAAGAGGGAATTCAGGAAAGACACTGCATAACTGAAACATAATATACAGCCACAAAAACACATCTTTTAAAAGAGAAAATCTGTTTCCAAGAACAAAAATCTGACTGTGAATTCTTTATCTTGATTCAGAAGACCGTAAATAATCACTCCCAGTGTTAAGCATGTCAAATTTACTTGACAAAGTCAATTCAGCAGAAGTCCAAAGTTAATGGTAAGAACATATTTATTTGTTCTCCTTCTTGAGTCCTTCCAGGCATGTTAAACAAACAGAACATATCTATGTCTTAAAAGCTCTACAATACAATCAAGGGAAAATATGCTTAAACACTTGTGTGATAATTCAGACAAAAAAAAAGTTAAATAAAATCTTTTCCTTAGCCATCCAGACATAGCCAAATTACAAGATATTTTTAAAAATATACAAACAAAAATATTGCTGCTTCAGGATACGCTTCAATGTTCCCAGAGAATTCAGTTTTGAATTTTGTCTTTTAGAATACCTAAATCTGCAGCAGCCACGTAATTCCTATACTAAAAGATCACTTAAAGGGGTAAAATATCAAACATCTCTTCAGCTGTATTCTGGAGAGAGGTGCATTATATTAAGAGGAAAATAAAGAAAAATATTTTCATGAATACTGTATTATTAGTAATCTTAATAAATGGTGCCCATTCTGGTAGAAAAAGTGATTTCCTAGAAAACTGTTAGCCAATAAAAATGTCTAAAATGAAATGGCATTAGCTGAAACTCATCTCTAAAAGGCTCAAGTTAATGTGTTCAAAAACACAGTATTTTCCATGGCATTTTTGATGGGCAAGTTTCTACCGGTCTTTCAAGTTTCTGCACATCTTGTGAACAGAGGTTCTGACTGCCTTGTTCCAGAGCAGTTTTCCAAAAATGTGTAGTGAAGAAACTTGAAGGATAGAGACAGTCTCTTGCTGCATCAAAGGCAAGGCCTACTTAAACATCCCATTATAAAAGATTCAGGTTTGGTAAGCTCAGGGTCCCTTCCAGTAATGCAACTTGCTGCATATACAGGGGTTCCCTGGATCTCTGTGCATTACCTTGTGGGAATTGGGACTCAGGGAACAGGCATAGGGAAATGCTGATACTCCAGCTACTGCTATTGCTGTGACTAACAAACTCTCCTTTATATCTGATCCAAGAATATCATATATTCTTTCTGCCATCATTGATGAAACGAGACAAGCTAATTTGTTAGCTTGCAAACAGGGTAAAAATCTTATCAGGCAAGAGTCCCTAAGGAATCTATCCCCTTTTGATTTCATAGGATTGACTCTACAATAAATTTAGTGCTCCCTAATCAAGTTAACTGTTATTGCCTAGTTTTGGATAAATACTTGCTTTTATTTCAAAGGAGAAGGCCTGGTTCTCAACACCACAGAAGCTACTTTTGTTACTGGACTGTTACCGAACAATTTTTAATGAAATCAATGGCACATGTAGTTGAGAAAAAAAAATTATTTCAAGAAATCCAAACTATAAGGTATTAAAGGACTGCCATTCTCACAGAACCATAAAAATAAATATTTATTTCAAATTAAGGGATTCCAGCAGTCTGGAACAACGGTAGTAGAATTATACAGTTCAAACATTTTTCAAGTATCTTGTGCCTTTTTGCTGTGGAAATACGGAATGGATAGTATCCTAACTTAATAAGTGAACGTACTGAGTTGATGCAGATCCAGACAGACTCAGTTGATACTTGCTTAATAAGTGAACTCTACTGGATTTTGTATGACAGACCCAGTTAATACTTAATGACTTTAGTTTCTGAACCACTAATCTAGACTCATGATCCAACAAGTATGAATACGTATTCATGGTGCTCATGGAATGGAAATTTGAAATCCAAACTGTTTCAGAAGAGTTGTTACATAATATAATTATGTTGTATATTCAAGCGTGCAATTGTGAAATTTCACGTCAATGACCTTGAGGAAAATAAAAAAGTATGTTAATAATACTGCCTTATGTAAACATACTTTCAAATTTTTCCCCCTGAGTGCTTTCATATGGAGTCAAGGACCTGTAACGAGTAGATACAACAAAAGACACAGGGATCTAAGTTTAGAAGAAGAGATACTTGAATACAGAGTAGCCAGTATCCGCTATCAGGAAGTCACACAGAATAGAATACAGTAGCCAGTAGAAGCCTTCTCCAGGGCAATATGTGTAAATGGCTCCTTGATGGGATGAAGATATCTTAAAGGGCTCCAAGTGACCCTAAACGTCACTGGGAGCTGCTTTTCAGGAACTGTACTTGTAGGATGAAGTACTAATGAACAGTAAAAGGGATTAAAAAGGAGGAACAAGGGCAAGAATCCTTGGAGTCTGTCCAATGTATAAAGTGCTCTGTTTATAAAAGACTAATCCAGTTGTTTAACAGGTGCTGCTTTTGGTTTCATATAGGATTCCCTTCAGAAAAGTCTATTCCTCTGCTCTAATTCTATATTAATCAAGCAACCTATTAACCTTGTTCTATCCCTGAATGAACCATTCAGGCTAGAAGGGATAAAATGCAGCTTCTGAAATTCTGATACTTAGACCACTTGGATCAGAGTCACTTTGGGTTGTTAAAAATGCAGATTTCTAGGCCCTGCTCCAGACCCACAGAATCAATCTCCTAAGGTAAGCCTAGGAATCTGCATTCTAAAATGCTCCCCAGTCAGATAATGGGCTGAATTTTGAGACTCAATAGACTAGATAGAATTTATTTCTAACTGCTTTGCTTTAGAAGTTAGTTTGTGAACATGGACTCAATTTGCCCAATAATTTTTTAATGTAAGAAAGCAGATATTTCTTTTGTGTCAGAAAGAAAAGTAGTTTTTACAGGCTCAAAAGGCAGCTCTAATATATTTGCATTTATGCATATTTATCCTCCATTGACTCATGAAATTTTAAACCAACACACACACACAGACACACACACACAATATGTTATGACTGCTTTATCTGATTGGATGCCCCCCTATTAATAAAGCCCATTTTCTACAGCTGTTTAAGAGTAAATTCATTAAATACATATCATTGTGTATTTATGCAAGTATGCTTGAGAGAACAGAATAATGATGTAAAATAAATAAGGAAGTCCAGGCTGTCAGTGCCACAATGCATTGTTCCTGCCTGGGCTTCTGATTCCAGAACTCCCACAAACAGTACTTAAGTCTTTGACTTCTTGATTTTAAAATATCATTGAAGATAAGAAACTTATGAAACGATTTCCAACTACTGTGTTTGCAAGATATGTCACTAGGGATTTAGCTATTTCTGTATCAAAGACCTTTTAGGAAGATTGATGTATGATGACCTTGGAATGTGCCTTCTCTAATGATATCTCATCATTACTGATACAATGTTAGTGTATTAGTAAGTTTAGGGTTAAGTAGGCATTCCTCAGGTATAAGCAACTGAGCCTTGGTGAACTTTGCACATGCTCTCACAAGAAAATGATTCCACATTGCAATAACTATATTGATTAGCTATACTTCAAAAGGGAAAGTCATTCTAGCTTCGACTTCTCTCCCACAAATGTCATTGATTGAGAGCTTATCGCATGCCAGCACTTTATATTTGTTTTCCTTCTTAACTCTTATAGTCACTTGTGCCACTGGTTGAGTTAGTTCTATCCTTATTCAGATTCACAAATGAGGAAACGGGGATCTAGAGGAATTAAGTAATTCAATCATTACCTATAATCAATCAGAGGACTAGTCAAGTGGCAGAGTCACATTCAAACCCAGGTTGCCTGGCCCAAAGTCTATGTGCTTTCAACAATACTGTCCTGCTCTCATGTGACAATTTGTTTGAGTTGGAGTACCTCTTCTAAGGCCTTCTAAATATTTGTCTTAATCTTTTTCCTTCCTTCCTCCTCCCATATCAACTTAGTGTTGTTTAATTATCTCCCAGAAGATGACCCTTGCTTAAAGTAGATTCTACCTTTCAGCCATTTTCATAGTAGTCTGCAACCCTGTTCCCCTTTCATGGTTTGCACATTTATGTGCACACTCACATGTCAAGGGTATATGCATTAAAAAAAACCAAAAACAAAAACAAAAAAACCTGTTTTTCTGTAACCTCGCCTACTGTTACTTGGTTGAATAAGCTATGACCATAAGACTTTTAAAATACTTTTTTTGCCTTAAGCTTTGTTTATCTAGATCCCAAGTTTTGTTCATGTAGACCCCCACCTCTACTTAACACTGAAGAAATTTAATCGAACTATTGGAATTCAGTAGGGGTTCATAAAATACCACTTTTCAAACGGTGCTCATTCCTCGTTTAGATTATAATATGGTAAATGAAAATATGGCCAATTTAAAAAATATAATTTTTCTTACCCAGTCTTACAAAGCAATGGTTCTCCCACTTCACCTCACATGCACACCCCATCCCCAATTACTAAGGACATTTGTGAAAATGCAGATTCCTAGGCCTTACCCTCCAAAGATGTTGTAAATAAGTAGGGTGAGGCCCAAGAATCTGTACTTTCACCAAGCTTATTATGTAATTCTAATACAAATATTCTGTGATCCACATGCTGAGAAATCAACAGAAATATAAATGTTTTTCACTTATATAGGGCAATGCCCTAAATTAGCTGGAAACTTCTTAGCCAACTTTTGGGACTACATTTTTTTTCTCATAGGTACAACAAATTTAACACTGACAGTAACAGCTGTTCAGTCATCCAACAAATATTTCTGGAAAGTCTACCTTAATCTAGGAATGGTAAATATTTAATAGACGAGATATGAGGCACATCTATCACCCCCCCACCCGCATACCTGCAGTGCCCAGGACAGACATCACTTATAAATCATGGGCATTCTTGTCAGCTGAGCCTGGACCCATGACTGTGAAACCGCTCCTAATCAATGTCAGAGCAATAGCTAGGACATGGCCACCGGGTCTTTGCCCATAAGGCATCGAAATAAAAAGAAAATAAAAGAGTTAATTCATGTTTGAGAAATATTGAGAATATTGGCTAAATTTAGAACTTTCTCCCTTCTTCCCTTTTCACTGAGTACCCTGTACTATCTCTGCAGCTTGATGGCAGGCTCACTGCTATCCCAGGTCAGCAACCCTAGCTACTGGGGGGAGATAGCTAAAGGCCCATGGACAGGTGAGAAAACTGGCCCAGCAAAGACCTTTCAGGGCATTGAGATAAAAGATCCCTCCTCTATTCTTATTCCTATCCTTCCTCTTACTTAAGGACCTCTCTACAGATGGAAGCCAATCCAGGCTTCCTGTCCTGGGCATAAAAATATTCTATTTAGGGTTCAGTTATGATAAAAACCTTTTTACTATGGCGTTGGATCTTCCCCTTTCGATTCCTATTTGAGACTCAGAGAAGCCAAATGACTTAGCCAAGGTTACTTAAAGTTAAAAATAGAATTCAGTTCTCTGGACTCCTAGTTCATTGCTCTGCAGAGATTTAAGAACCTTGATGCAATTAGCTTATAAAAATAACATTGCATAGTCCTTTGTCCAGTAATTCTGAAATAACTTGGTCATGTTTATATATCACAGCTTCTATCTTTGAGAATCTTTCATTAGGTCAGTGTCAACCAGGAATAAGTTTTGCAGACAGCAACTCTACATTATTGTAAACTATATACCTGTAATAATATTTAATGTATTTCTGCAGAGGTGGAAAATTGCCTCATTATAATACCCCCAGGAAGAGTAGGTATTTATTATCTCAACCATGGCACAGCCTGGAGGGATTAAAAGAGTAAGAGCACTGACGGCCCTGAATCTCAGCTCCACCTCTTCCTAGCTGTGTAACCAATACAAGTTACTTGGCCTCTCTGAGAACCTGTTTATCTATAAATCAATGAACTTATTTATCTGCTAGAGTTTTTCTAGAAGTGAATTCAGTCAATGGGTATAAAAATGACATAAATTTATGCCTGGCATGTCACAGTGCTTAGCAAACGTTAGTTCCTCCTTTCTTTTTCTCTTACACATGTTACCTCAGTGTCTCCCAGGACCAGCAATATCTGTGAGGTCCAGTGAAAAATAAAAATATGGGGCCATTTGCTCAGAAGCAATTAAGGACTTCAAGATAGAAGCAGTAGAGCAGCCAACTGAGTGTGGGGCCCTTTTGAAGAACTACCCAGGACACACATCCACGTAGTCCAGCCCTGGCTGCGGGATTATCTCTGGAATGAATGCTCTCTAATCTTCTCTGTGGCTTTGTTGAGTCAGTGCTGAAGTTCATGGTGAGCACTTGAAGTACCAGCACAGGGTCAGAAGTGTGTTGGATCCAACCTCAGCTGTTCTACTTTCTATGAAACTTCCACAAGTCAGGAACTTCTTTAAAAAGTAAGCAAAGGACATGAACAGACACTTTTCAAAAGGAGACATACATATGGCCAACAAGCATATGATAAAAAAGCTCAACATCACTGATCATTAGAGAAATTCAAATCAAAACCACAATGAGACACCATCTCACACCTGTCAGAATGGCTGTTACTAAAAAGTCAAAAAATAACAGATGCTCGCAAGATTGCAGAGTAAAAGGAACACATGCACTGTCGGTGGGAATGTAAATTACTTCAACCATTGTGGAAGAAAGTGTGGTGATTTCTGAAAGAGCTAAAAATAGAAATACCACTCAACCCAGCAATTCTATCACTGGGTATATACCAGAAGGAATATAAATCGTTCTATCATAAAGACACATGCACCTGTATGTTCACTGCAGCACTATTCACAATAGCAAAGACATGAAATCAACCTAAATGCCCATCAACTGTAGACTGGAAAAAGAAAACGTGGTACATGTACACCATGGAATACCATGCAGCCATAAAAAAGAATGAAGTCATGTCCTTTGCAGGAGCATGGATGGAGCTGGAGTCTATTATCCTTAGCAAACTAAGGCAGGAATGGAAAGTCAAATACTTCATGTTCTCACTTATAAGTGGGAGCTAAATGATAAGAGCATGTGGACATATAGAGGGGAACAACAGACATTGGGCCTACTGGAGGGGGTAGGGTGGGAGGAGGGAGAGGATCAGGAAAAATAACTAATGTGTACTAGGCTTAGTACCTGGGTGATGAAATAATCTTTACAACAAACCCCCATGGAAGAAGTTTACCTACATAATAAACCTGTACGTGTACCCCTGAATCTGAAATAAAAGTCAAATAAAAAAATAAAACCTCTTTAAGGCTTGTTTCCTCTCCTGTAAAGGATTCTAATAATAATGCTTTGTTCACAGGGCTCTGGTGCAGGTGAAAAGAGATTAAAGCAGGAAAAAGTACTAACCCAGGGCCCTAGCACTGAGGACTCATGTGTTGGCTGTCATTATAATGTCTTTCCTTCCCTTATACATCTCCCAAGTCTTCAGGCTTTACTAATCCAGTAGGTTGTATTTATGAGTTTCCACAGGAAGTGCCATCCAGGACCCTGCCAAGGCACCCATGCCCAGAGAGAAAAGCTTGCAAAATGGACAGAATCTCCATCATTAATTATTTTAATGCATGGACACTTCAGAACTAAGCATAGTGAATTGCCTTGATTACAACATAAAATGATGATGTGCTATTAATGAAATTAATGGAGATAAAATATCTGTAGCTTGTAGTGGAAATTTGTTTTCTAATATATTTGCATCATCATCTCATTTAATGATCCCTACCCCTAAAGCACCCTGTCCACTGATTACATTATCATCTCCATTTTACAGGTGAAGAGATGAAGTTTCCAAGACATTTAGTGATTTGCTCCAAGGTGCATGCTAATCTGATTCCTAGTCTAGTGTTCCTTTTTCCCCATCAACAAGAATGTGGTTAAAGCAGCATTTATGTGTCTGTCTCATCTATTCCTGTGCATAATTGCTTTACTACTTCAACCAACAATGACTATACAAATAATTTCATGTAGTTTTCAAAAACAAAGGGAAATTGGACAAAGTAGTAAATAACTCATTTTACATTTAAATAGGCTTGAGGAGCTTCAGAAAAATGTAAAAGTTTGAAATTCTATCTAATTGTTCACAAAGCCTGTGCTCTGCTATCACAGTTTCCATTAAAAGTGGTCATTTAGGAAACTTAGTATCCTGGATGGATAATTTCCCAGAGTAAAAGACCCACTAACAGGGAATTGTGGTCATCTGGACTTGGGGCATGTGTTTTATTGGTGCAATAATTATGGGAGAGTTGTCATTTTCCAACCCTGTTTTGGAGGTGGAGGTGAGTGGAAAAAGCCATATCAGCCCTGCACTGCCTGCCTCTGAACTTTACATGAGAAAAATAAACTCCCTTTTACTTCCCTTTATTTTGGGTTTCTGATATTCCCAGCTAATCCCAATACAGCCACTCTCCTGAATTTCCTCCCCAGATGAAAGCTTAGATTTCCATTTCTGGCAAAACGGGAGCTAAAAGACAGACGTGCATGGTGAATGTGCATTCACCATTCTTTCAGCTGCTGCTGAAGATTTTTCACCTCCCCGGCCTCTGCTGAACTTACTTGTTGGGACACGACCATATTGGTGGTTCTACTCTGGAGAGTTCCGGCCTTACGTCAACCTCCTCCAGAATGCAACAATGAAGCGGTGACATAGAAAATACTCTCCAAAGATGGCCACCATCAATTTTTTCCTTCCCTATATGCACATGCCACCCCCTCTGGAAAAGGGGGGGGTCTATTTCTCCTCCCTTTTAAATCTAGGGTAGCCACGTAACTTTGACCAACAGAATGTGGAGGAAGTGATGTTCTGGATCTTGGGACTTCTTATCCCCAGGCTTGAGAGAGGACTGGACGTTTCCTTTTTGAAGCTTCTGTGTAAAAGGCTGACTACCCTAAAACCACCAAGCCGTGAGAAAGCCAAAACTAGCTACGCAGTGAGGCCACAGGAGAAGCACCAGCTCATCCTATAACTAAGTAAGTCCTTCTTGGGGCTTCTATCACAGCCCAGCCACTAGCTGAATAAGGCTGAGTCGGTGACCTCCAATCAATGACCAAGGAAGCAAAAACTGCCTGGCCAATCCTACCTGAAGTCCTGACTCATAGAATTTAAGAAATAATAAATCATCATTATCTGAAGCCACTAAGTTTTAGGATGGTTTGTTATAGAACAATAGATAACAGAAATAGCTGGGGAAGGATGAGAGAACTACTTCTGAGGTAAAGACAGGGAGAATTGGTGAGAAAACCCTACTCTGCTGTCAGTTTCTCCTGGCTCCCAGTCTCCCAGGACTGAGATGTTTTTTAAAAAGTGGGAAGTACAACTATTATTTCCATAGACAAGTAAACTCTGCATTCCCAAGAATTAACCTACAATGCAAATTTGGAGCACAACTTGTTCAGAAGTTGGCAACTTATTCAACGCCCTTCAGCACTCATTCTTGACATACATGTGATATTGAGCACCACTGTTCATTTCTGTGTCAGACTAATGCCTTGTATGTGAAGCAGACATGAATACCAGGTTAGTCCTGAGCAATTCCAAGGACAGTAATAGTACTATACAATTGTCTGTGTACTATATCTGGTGTAACATGATTATGGGTAATTATGTTAATCAGTACTTTTTATGGCCATCTATTTATTGAATTTGGTTTCTTTCTAAAAGAAAAAATGAATACCAAGGTATATATGATCTACTGAAAACCTTTACTTATTTCACCACAAAAGGTTCTCAGAGGAAAATTCTCTACGCCAACCCAGCAGAAGACAAGATATTTCAATAGAGAAATTTTTATAAATGTGCTTTCCAGGGACACACTAAGCATGTCAATGGAGAATCATTTTACTAAAACTATCTGCTTGGTTACTAAGAATCATCAAAGTATTTATAATTCAGTTAATTTAAGAAGAGGGCTTCAGCTTTTTAATTTCTGAAATTAGTACAGCTTTATAATTTCTGAAATGAATATTAAAATGGTGGCTTGAAAGTGTTTTGGTGGACAATATTTTTCAACCATGATTGGCTGCTAGAAGCATTTGGAATCCTTCCATTCCTGCCTGTCTACCCCTTCCCCCACCAGAGGTT
This sequence comes from Chlorocebus sabaeus, assembly GCF_047675955.1. NCBI lineage: Eukaryota > Metazoa > Chordata > Mammalia > Primates > Cercopithecidae > Chlorocebus > Chlorocebus sabaeus. Next base: position 69,798,721 of record NC_132918.1, read on the forward strand.
TCAGTTAATTGTTCTGGGGTGGACATCAGGCAACAGGATTTTAAAAAAATACTCCATAGGATTCTAATACCCAGCTAAGACTGAAAACACCCTTGAAAGAGTGTGGGCTTTGAAATAATCCCTAGGATTGAATTCCAAGCATCAGTAGTTTTATAACTGAGGCAAACGGCAAAACCATTGTAAGGTTCTATGGCAGTGGTTCTCAAAGTGGGATCCCTTAGTAAGCAGCATTGGCAATACCTGGAGAACTTATTGGAAATGAAAATTCTTTGGTTCCACCCAAACCTACTGAATCAGAAAGTCTAGGGAAGGGGGTGGGGCTCAGCCTCCAGGTGGTCCTGCCACAGGCTACAGTTTGAGAAGTACTGTGCTACATGATAAGAATTACAAGGGCTGACTCTATGTACCTTCGTCATTCCTCAATAGCGACATAAATTTTCACAGTCTAGAACTCTTCTCTCTCTCCTTGTCAAGGTATCTTGCTTTTTAAAAAATTGTAAAAGTCTAGTAGCAAAAACTTCAAGAAAGTAAATGCATTGTTTTATTTCTGATTCTTTACTTCACTTTTATCGTGTTATAATTAGAAAAGCAGAAAGAATAAAAAAACTCCTACTTTGTAATGTTATTAACATTTGATATAAATTTGGCTTTTACAAGAAATATCAAATTTTGCATATTGTTAAAAAACTTCTTAATCTGCTTTTTCACACACCACATCTTTTACATGCTACTATTTAATACAATATTTGTACATATTTTTGGTGTAGACTTATATTCCATAATATAAATATGCCATAATTTATTGAATCCATCCTTTATCAGTTGTTTATAATTTTTGCTTTTATAAATACTGTTCCCATTAATTATTTAAAAATTGTTTACATCCATGATGCCATTCTTGGGACCAGTTTTCAAGATGTGGTATTGCTGGATGAAAGCATGCAGTGGCTATTGATGCACGTTGACAAATTGTCCTTAAAAAAACTGCACCCTTAGCAAGGGATGAGAATGCCAACTCTTTTGTACCACAGTTCTTGCTATATATTACTAGTTTGTTTAATCTTTGTCAATGTAATACAAGGATGAGTTCATAGTGTTTTTCTTTAATGAAGTTAAATCTTTTTGTCACTGTGTTTTTTGTTTTTGTTTACTGCCTATTTGTATTTATTTATTCTCATTATTTGTCCATTTTTTTAAAAATGTGAGTATTCACCTTTTCTTTCCTATTGAATTGTAAATGCTCCGTATATATTAAGGATTACTTTTACCAACAATTGGAGGTAAGAAAAATATCATAAAAACTCAATTGAGTAATATCAGAATGAGTTGATTTCAATTTATTGTTAATAAGAACTATAAATAATTTGGTTGGATTAGACTATTGCAAATCTGGCAACAATCAGCATCTATTTCCCTTTCCTAGGCCTGAGCTATGCTGAACAACATTTAGTCCTTCTCTGATGATTGGAGATCTTGTGGCGCCTACAGGGGATTATTCTAAATTTTCCATTGTGCAAAGAGAACGAGACACAGAAAACCCAAGTCCTGGCTCCACAGGCAACCTAGACTGGGGCAAGTAATTTAACTTCTCAGTGCTTTGGTTTCCTCATCTTTCAAACAGAAATAACAAAAATAACCTCTACTCATATGATGACTATGAGAAACAATATGTGTAAGAGTTAAGCACATAGATTTCAGAGCCTTTCTGGATTTGAATTCCCACTCTACCATTTAATAGCTATTGAGTTGGGAAAGTTCTTAATCCTTCTGGTCCTTAGTTTCCTTACCTGTATAATGAGGAAAATAATATAATTTACCTATTAGGGTGGTTGTAAGGATTAAATAAGTAAAACCTATGTACCTACCTATCTATGTGTCTATCTATCCATGATACCTGTTTACCTATCATCCATATAGCTACCTATCGATAGTCTATCTGGCATTTAGAACAGTAGCTGGCAGGTAATAAGCACAATAATCATTATAATTAAATAAAATAACTTTATATTATGTCCTTTCTTAACCACAGTCCCTCACAAATGTCACTGGTAGGGACTATAACTGCTATAGAGTCCACCGCAATATTGGTAGTTGTATAAAATTGGGTCGAATCTCTACCAAACCCAGGACATACTCTGGAAATGAGTCTCTGAATAAGGCTCTAGCACGAACTTGCTTTTTTGGTGATTCACCTCATTCTATTCAATGTGAAGGGCAGGAAAACCAATCTGGCTTTTCTGCAAAGCTAACCATGTGAATCGATTTTTTTGCTTCCATCCTAGAAACCCACCTTCAGCAGACAAGCCATAAAAATAGTGTACCCAAGGTGCTCTAAGACAGGTTTACATCGTTTCCTCTCACAAAGCAGAACACTAAATTGATTTTTAGATTGTCTATAGTTGGGTTAACTAAATTCTGTGTTCTCTGATTCATGCTCTGTACTAGTTCACAAGAAAATTTTTGGTCTTAACACTTAATATGAATCATAATTAATGCAAAAGATAATTAAAAGAATCTCTCAGCATTTTGGTCATTTTATCAGATGAAACTCCCACTTTTATCCCCATGATTTACACTGTATAAAAGAAAATATACCCATATGGAATACGCTTGTGAATCAAAAACAAAGCCAGTGCCCAAAATACAAATCAAAAACACTGTCTAGAACAACAGGCTTCAACTAATGAATTAAAATGATTGCTGGTTTCTTTAAAATATTAAGCTCATCGATGCTTGCCAAAAACCCCTTGGCTAGCTGAGGGATTCAAACTGCATTGTTCAGCTAGAGTTTGAAATCCTTCCATTCATCATTGACATGTGAGAGACAAGACAAGGTTTTTGACAAAAAGGGGATGAGGCGCCAGATGGTTTCCATCTGTATCTCCATTGATTGTACAATGAAAACCCACCTTCCCTAATCAGAAGGCTGTGCCATACATGGAAAATGAATACCCAGTGTTTTTAAAGAAGCACAATCACCCCTTCCCAACCATAGATGTATAAATATTAATGAACACAATCTGGTTCTAAGCAAATTTAGCATGAACTTTTAGCAACCCTCCCTTGACAACTTCCTCTCTTTTTAACTGAATTAAGCTTCTAAGTTCTGTGATTAAAAATAGCAAACCCTGCACTGAAGTTGGATCTGTGACTGAGGTAAACCTCTCCCTTCCAGCTAGTAACCAGTTAACGTAGCTCATATGATTGTGTGCTTTTTATAACCAAAAAAGGGTCTTAATTTGAATGGATGTTTAGCACATATGAATAGTGAGATATAGAATCCATACAAATAAGCAGAAAATTGATAAATTAACCTATCATTTATGCCATGACTATTTCCAAAAGTACTTGAGCAAATTTAGAGATTATTACACACAATACTGAGATACTTGTTAAATAACTTTATTTCTGTAAAACCCATACTATATCATATATTGATGCATATTTAACTTTCCTGTAAGCTAATAGAGAGTGTTAAGACAGTTTTAATAACTAATGTTAAAAATAAAATAGTAGATTCCTTCCTTGGATTTTGAACGTGAATCATAGTATCACAGTATCTCTAACCAAGAAGATTTCGTTAGTCTTATTCCTTCTTGATTTACTTCCTGAGGCTTTCCTCTAAATATCAGAAGAGACTTAGATTTGAAAATTTCCATTAATTCCTTCCTTTGTTTCTTTTCTTTTTAGTTCAAACTGGGAAGTTTTGCATTCGTGCTCCAGCTTATGTGTCTTTAATCTGTTGAAGCAATGCATTTTCCAAGAAGCATATTCCATGTTTTCACCACTAATGGTTCCCTGTGGATCAAAGTGGTAAGTCTTTTAAAGCAAAATATATCAAATCAGTCCAAAGATAATATGAAAAATTAAATCCATATAGTAAGCTTTAGTCTTCATGTGACTGGAAGGAATTAATCTTTTTCCTCTCCTGCAACATGCATTGTCCTCCTGCTGTCAATAAACAAAATATTACTGAGTACCTACTATGTGCCTGGCATTAGGCTAAGCACTGAAGATCGACACATTGGACAGTGTTGCTATTCTCAGGCACAGATGCTATTTCAGAGCCATCCTTCAGAGATTGGCTAAAGAAGGTTCTTTGCTGTATGATAGCAACATTGTGCACAGAGCTCACAAGTATTTCCATTGCAAGTGATCAAGCCTGTCTCTTAGCCCCCAGTTGCCTTTTGGGAATAAGTTCTCAGTGGAACTTGCCAGTGTTACCAGCAGTGTTGCTGTTTGTTTAAGGTTCAGTTTCACCAGGTCATGGCAAGTTTTTAAAACTCTTCCTAGCCCAATTTGTTTGTCAGCAGCATGATCAGATATCAGAATAACATCAATAAAGCTGGAGCAAAATATGAGCTAAAGCTGCAGAGAAAATGCTGAGCTTATCAAAACGCGTTTTGGGTTATGTTCGGGGCAAGAAGAACAGGAAAGGCTAGACCCACAGCTTGAGCCAGATGGTGCAATGTTAGCATTAGACAAAGAGGAAGAGAAACAATTTCTCTCCTCGTTTCTTTTGTAATTTTCATCAAGAATAATACTATCCAAACTGCAAAAAAGATACCTTAAATGGTTCATTTTAGTAGTAAACTGAAAAAATAAGAAGATTGAAAGTAAGTAAAAAAAAAAAAAGAAAAAAAAAGTAAGCACATATGTGTTTAAGTCTCTAGGCTCAGATGTACTGGATCTTCAGAAATAATGGGAAAAAACAAACAAGCAATAAATAATTTTTTGACATATGAGAAAATTAAAATGTTTCTTGATTATCAAAAGAGGGAGCTGGGGCAGTGAGGAGAGAAATGTAGGTGTGGAAAACCATATTCCATAAAATAGTCATAAAACCCATAATTCTATAAGTTACATTTAAATATGTGATTTATGAGTACTATCAAAATAAAATTATGAGGTATTCAAGAAGAGGTAGCACAGACTTGGGGAGGAGACATAAATATGTCATATATGATACATGGTATTTGGCATATGTACTATATGTTATATTACATATACATATATATCAATATATGTAAATATAGTCACCTTGATATATATGTATATGTAATATAACATATATGTAAGTTATATGCATATAGGCAAGGTTGCATCATATCCTTATTTCAGCAAGGCATTTGACAAAGTCTTACAAGATATCCTCAGGGTAAGACTGTAGAATATGGCATGAATGACAAAGAATGAATGAATGAATTGGACAATTGTTAATTAATTAATCAATGTCACTTGAGGAAATGGTATGTAGAAATATCTCATTGAGCTCTTTCCTGTCAAAAAATTTATTGATTTGGGTGAAGACAAGAGAATTACCATCACAATTGAATGGTTGTAGATAGTTGACATAATCATGTTTCAAAATGAATCTGAACAAATGGGTAAAAGAAATCAGATGGAATTTATTTTTTTATGTAATTATTTTTGTAGAGACAGGGCCTTACTATGTTGCCCAGGCCGATCTTAAACTCCTGGCCTCAAAGTGATCCTCCTGCCTCGGCCTTCCAAATGCTGTGCTGGGATTACAGGCATGAGCCACTGTGCCCAGTCTCAGATGAAATTTACAGAAGAAACTATAAAGTACTGCACTGAATATCCAAAACTTGGTTAGAAATTACAGGATGCAGGGTTTGGGGAGACTGGATGACCGCAGTTTAAAATAAAAAAATTTAAGTTGACACAGTAGTATGGTGGCAAATTTGATAAAAAAACAGTATCAGTAGGATCTTAGAGAAAGAGTAACAGAACATATTTGTCCTCTTCACTCCCATTATTCGTTGTCATCCTGGTGGTGATGAGGACTTTATCACATACTAGCAAGTGCTATAAGGAGAAATTACCATGAGCAAGAAGTGGCCCTGTTTGTTTTGTTATTGATCCACTGTGGAGTTTATCAGATTGATCCTCAGGAACTGGCTGACCTGGGACATAAGTAAAGTATGAAATGAAAGATCCAGGATCCTTAGAGGAAGTCTAAAGAATAGAAAACAAAAGAGAGAAAGTGAAGCAAGCATGAGGTATGGATATAGAAATAGACACAGCGTTCCATGACATAGACCAAAAGCAGCTTCATATGTGAAAGTTTCATTTATGAGAGAGCCTTTGCATTGAAGATCAAAGGGGAACTCATAGACTGCTCAATAAGTTATGCTAGTACAATTGTTTTTCATATGAGAGAAATGGAATCAGATCCCTACCCCATGCCATATACCACAAGAATCCATTCCAGATTAAATATATGCTTAAATGTAAAGATAACATTTTTAAAGAATATAAATTTATTACCACTGAACTCTATACCTAAAATGGTAAAGACAGTAAGTTATATGTGTATATATTTACCTCATTAAAACCTTTAAAAAAGACATTTAAGTCCTAAAAGAAAGAAAATATAGAATAGAAAGAAGAGAATTTCTTAAGAAAAGTTTAAAAATTACTAACCATAAAAGAAGAAATTGACAAATTTGACTACATTAAAATTACGTCCTAGAAGAATGACTCCCACAAACAATGATGGTGAGAAGAAGAGCTACTCTGCCTTCAACAAGGTGGTGACCCAAGAATACATCATCAACATTCACAAGATCATCCAGGGAGTGGGCTTTAGGAAGTGGGCTTGAGCACTCAAAGAAGTTTGCCATAAAGGAGATGGTATTCCAGATGTGTGCATTGATGCCAGGCTCAACAAAACTGTCTGAGCCAAAGGAATAAAGAATGTTCCATACTGTATCCAAGTGCAGTTGTCCAGAAAATGTAGTCAGAATGAAGATTCACCAAACAAACTCATGCATTGGTTACCTGTGTACCTGTCATCACCTTAAAACATCTACAGACAGTCAATGTGGGTGATATCTAAATACTGGTTGTCAAATAAAGTTTATAAGACTGCTAATAAAAATAGCATATGTTCATTTAAAAAAATTCCATAAAGTGAAATAGTAAGCCAAAAATTGGGAGAATTTTGCAACACCTAAAAATGACAAAGGATTACTCTCTCTCTCTCTCTCTCCATACACACACACACACACGTTTATAATTACTATAAATCAAAAGAGAAATGAGTGAAGACATGAACAGTATTTAACCAAAAAAAAGGAAGCATTAATGGTAAAGACAGATAGGAAAAGATGTTGAACCTCATTAGAAATCAAAACATGCTTTTTCAGATCACAATAAGGTACATTTTAGATGGACAAAATTTAAAAGCCTGACATTACCAAATGTTAGCAAGGATGTGGAGCAAAAAAGAAGCCTAATGCACTGCTGCTTGGAGGGAGTGTTGACTAGTTCAATCATTCTGAAAAACACATTTGAGTTACCTAATAAAGAATATATTTACCCTCTGATCCAGCAATTCTACTCCTAGAAAAACTTACTCAACATGAACCAAAGACACATGCAAGAAAATTCACAGTAGCTTCATTTGTAATAGCATATCACTGGCAATAAACTCTCCAAAGAAGAAATAACCCAAAAGTCTACACAGACTACACAGAACAAAGTGATATATTTGCCTAGCAGAACATTATACAGCAGTGGAAAATGGACAAATTCCAGCTTTATATACTGGATGAATATATCTTAGAAATAAAAATATGAATGAGAAAAGCAAGTTGTAGGAACATATATATGACATGCTACCATTTTTATAAAACCCACAGACTAGCCAAATTTTAGAATATATTGTTTAGGAAGATGAACACACATATGTAGTACAGCTAAAACTCATCCAAATGATAAACACAAAATCGATAATAGGGAGGCAGGAGATAGGATCAGGGAGGAATACTACATATTTAATAACAACATTATTGGTAATATCCTACTTCCTCAAATGAGTGTTGGCTTCATGGGGGACTTAATCCATTACCAAGCTTCATAGTCTACATATATGTTATAACATGTAAATTTATTTGTACATAAAACAAATTAAGGAAAAAAAGAAAAAGAGAGAGACCAAGGAAGGCAGGCCCCTTTAACCTCCCCAAAGTTATGTAGGCACTGCCTGGCAACCCAAGGTGTAAAGAAACATTTTGCTTCTTTCTCTGTATTTCAAATGGGTTATGAATCAACATACAGCTTAACATTGGATTCTTTCTGGAAATGGGCTAGTCTGTCTAATTTTTCACTAATTCTATGTCAGTAGGGCAAGGCTACCAAGGTACGTACACCTTCTAGTTAAGAGAGGGGAACCTCTCACCATATTCAGCACTAAAGCTATATCTGCAGTATATACAACATGAACCAAATACTTCTCATAAAATATAGTTCCAAGAATTGAACTATATTTTATGAGAAGTATTTGAAAAAATAAAGAGCTTCCCAGGAAAGTTAATGTAGACACAAGGGTGTTGAAAATCCATTTCACACGAATGGCTAAGTGAACTTGAATTTGAGATATTCAACTGAGAGAAGAGATTAGGAGAACTGTGATAGCTAACTTCAGAAATTAAAAAGAAATGCTGTGAAATTTTTAAAAAATTTTTGCTTTATGCTGCATATAGAGTGGCTCCCCGCTGCCAATGGATAGAAATGTACTGAGGCTGATTTAAGGTTTGAAAATTAAAATATCAGCTCACAACAGCTAGTTGGATGACTGACTCTAGATGGTGGCCTATTAGAGTCCAACAATTTCCTAGAGCTATCAGAGAATGTTATCCTTTAAAAATGTTTGGAACTTCCATTTTTCCAATAATGGATTATATTTCATAATTCAGACCACAGCTTAGTATATTTTTGGTTTAAAAATAATAATATTATATAATTTTTATCTTGAATTCAGTTATATGATTTATTTTTCATTTCTACTAACTTAGTTCCAGAGATAAAGAATGAATGACTCTGCTTCCCACTAACTACCTAACTCTGTGTAATTCACTTAATCTCTCAAAGCCTCAGTTTCTTCAACTGTAAAATGGGAATAATAATAAGACCTATCTGTAGTGGGTTAAATAGTGACCCCCCAAATCTGTCCAAGTTCTAATCCCTGGAGCCTGTGAATATGTTATCTTGCAAAGGGACTTTGCAAATGTAGTTAAGGATTTTCTGATGAGGAGATTATGCTGGATTATCTGGTGGCCCAGTATGGTCATAAAATTCCTTATAAAAAGGATGCAGGAGAGGTCAGAGGCAAAGGAGATTATGTGATGATGGAAGCATAGATTAGAGTGATGCACTTTCTAAAATGGAGGGAGAAGCCAAAAAATCAGGGAGACATGTGGCCACTAGAAGCTGAAAAAGGCAAGGAAATGGATCCTTCGCTTAGAACCTCCACGAGGAATTAGTTCTGCAGACCCTTTGACTTCAGCTCTGTGAAACTCATTTCTGACATCTGACCTCCAGAACCGTAAAATAATACATTTGTGTTGTTTTAAGCAACTAAGCTAGTGGTAATTTGTTACAGCAGCAACAGGAAACGAATTCACCATCTCATAGGGCTTTTGTGGGGATCACATGAAATAAACCAGTAAAAAGTTCTTGGCTTCTATTACTATTACCATCGACTTTATTTTCTCAAAATGAAGATTCAGTCTCACAATTCAGTGACTGCCCTCAGTTATTTCCCTCATAAGGCATTTTCATACTCCTTGTACATTAATGACACGGGGAAAAGACCCTGGAGGGGAGTAAGGAATTCACAGCCATAACGCTGAGGGTCCTGACAGCTGCTCCACTTCTCTAGGCCTCTATCCCTTAGCTATAATTGGAGGCTTGATTGTTCCAGCTCTAAAATGCAAAGATTATGTGCTTACTTAGGTAGTCCAATAAATACTTTCTAAGTCCACCCTCTTGCTCCTCTCTGATGGTTTATCTTGCAGCTAGTGTCTGAATTCTCTAGTGCCAACTGCCCCTGGGTTATCTTTACTTTGGGCACTGATTAACCAGGCAGTCCTAATTCCATGCTTTAAAAAAAGGAAGATGAAAAGAGGACTAGTGGTTCTTAGCTTAAATTTATGTTTAAAAAATATACTCGGTGTTTTACAAATTATGTTCTTAGCAAAAAATCCTAGCTTTAAGGGTCCATGTAGATTTGCCCTGGAGCCTTCTGTTTTTAATTCAAGGCAGTTGCTTTCAGGAACAGGGCTGACTGGCCATCCTCACCAAGTGTTCTGCCAAGGCTCTTATCCTCCTAAGTGGCAGGACGTTTGACACACTTTCCTTGTTGCTAAAGGTTTAGATAATAGTACATAGGAATCAAACATGACCAAAATAGAACAGACACCAAAGTAATGTTGAGCACAAGCTCTCTTTCATATCTCTCCACTTTCTCCAACTCACCATGGAGAGAAGGACTGTGAAAAAGCTTTGCCATCCATAAATTATTCTTTAAATGCAAAACATTCCTCTTGATTTGAACTCAGCATAGGGTTGGATGTTGTGATAGAGATTCAGACGGCACTCAGTTGACACAGAGAAAGTGCTACTTCGATATGAGGCAACCCTCAAAACTTCCTTCACAAGGTGGTCTTGAGAGAAGAGTAGATCTTTACTAGCTGCAGAAAACAACAGGGACATTTTGTGGAAAAGGAATGATGTGTGCAAATGCAGAGAGCCTTCCTCTAAAAGAAGAAGTTACTGTGTTTGGCATGTCACGGGGAGGGAACAGACACTAACAGGAGATGATGCTAAGGTTAGTTGCTACCGGTCTGTGCTTGCCATACTGGTCATCTGAATTTTACTTTGTAGCATTCAGCAATTAAAGAGACAACTGTCATCAGGGATGGGGCATGTTCAGATTGGGTTTTTTAAGAAAATAGGTAAAAACTGGTAGAAGTATCCAGTATGTGACAATAATTGAGGTCTGGGAGAGGGGCTGTCAGAGTGAAAAGAGGGAGGTGTTGAACTGGAGCTGCCTTCATTGAAAACCAAGTGGATGTTGGAGAGACAAGGTCTACAAGGACCTGGAGGCTTCCAGCTTGGTTGATTAGATGTATGGCAGCATCACTGGCCACACTATAAAAAACAAGGATGGAGGAAGACAGAAAAAAGGTTGGGACCACAGACACTAAACTGAGTGGGTAGATAGAAGGCAAAGAGAAAATGAGAACCCTAGAGAAAAGAACCACTTGGGCAAAGTAAGGCACGGAAGCAGACAGGAAATGCGTAGGCAGAGGGACACAGGAGATTAAAAAAGGATGATGTCAGAGAAACCAGATGCAGAAAGATGGACATGGAGGTGCAGATCAGCTGCTGTGCCAAATGTGGCAATATGGTCTGGTAAGTAAAGGACAGAAATGGGCACCACAGAGCCACATCCAAATCCCCAGGACCCCGAGCATCCCTGTGTGGAGGTGAACTCTTCCCCTCTCCCTAACTTGGTGAGATACTTTTCACGACATTTGACATATGCCTTGTGCAAAGTATGGGTATATCTGCTACATGAAGCCAAGGGGAATGGAAGCTTTCCCATATTCCCATAATGCCAGAAGGCAGAGCCTGGGTCTAGCCACCCCCACTCAACAACTTAAAACCAAATCAGTCCCCAAAGTATTGAAAAAGCAAGATAGGAAACAATGAGTAATGTGGGTCCAGGAATGAAACCAAAGCACGCAGCAATATGCACACATGCAGATGCAACGCTGGCCTCCTCCTCCGCGGCCCTTCCAAACTGTTCAGAAAGAATAGACGATTAGGCCTCAGTATAATTCATTCTCTTTCACAGAAGTAGAAATTAATTGCCGCTGAAGTGACTAGAGAAAGCAAAAAACTACATAAATGCTTATACACACAATAATCTTTAAATGTGCCCTTCAGAGCAGTCGTGGGAGAAAGTGGGGATTGGGAGAGAATTAAAAATGACACTTACGTACTGAGACCTCAGGGTGAGTCAGAAAACAAAATTCCTGTTAAAGGAAAAAGAGAGGAAAGAAATAACACTGGTATAACAATGTATAGTATATATCTGGGGGCAAGTGCAGGGAGCTGTGCTTTTTTGCATGGTAGGGAATGCGAGATCCTAAGAGAGATCCTAAGGGAGATCCTAAGAGATACTGCCTTTCTAAGTGGGGGGGAAAAGAACAGAAGAAGGAATACTGGCAGGAGACTGAGTCACACAGAGGAAAGCCCAGCGCTGCGAGGGAACACAAGAACTGTACGCACCACTCCAAGTTCCTCATAGCCTCAGAAAAGGATGGCCCAGTGTGTAAAGGCACAGCAGTAAACAAGACATGCCTCAATGCACGACTTGATCATGAAAGACGGAGTCAGAACGCAAAGTTCAGGTTTCTTAAAATATATAGATAGTACACACACACACAATGCACACACACTTCTCTTTCTCGAGTTTGAAAAAGTATATCTGTGTATCTATCTGCTTGAGTAAATTGGAAGTTTAACAACAGCAATGGGTGCTTTTTAGCTTTCCTTTGAGCCTGACCATTGAAAATAACTCAAGTTACCAGAATGCATTCTACATTTCACATTCTTGCACTGCCCTTAAATACAGACTCTGAGGATGCATTTCTATGCTTAGAGCACACATTATTCCCTAGTGGGGTGGCCTGGAAGATCACATACATCTAACCACCTGGGCCAGGCTTCTTTGAATTGCTGTGAATTGCTCATTTACCAGGAAAGATTCTCTTCTTCTGCGTGATGGATAATTATGTGAATCTCTTCACATGATGATCAGAGAATCAGCTAATTAATGCTAAAATCAGGTACAGATAGAAACATTCCAGTTCTCAGGTCTGGCCAATGTGGTAAAATCCACTTTAGAAAATGGAAACCCTTAAGTCTCATTGCAGAGAGTTGATGCAAAAGAAATCATCCAGTCCCTATATCAATCAAATGTGTGTGGACCTAGTGCTTTTCTCCATGATCATAAAAATGTATATATATATATAATGAAATATTATTCAGCCAATAAGGCATGACATCCTGTCATTTGCACCAATATGAAATGGAATTGGAGGCCATTGCATTAAGTGAAATAAGCCATCCACAGAAAGACAAATATCGCATGTTCTTACTCATATGTGGGAGTTACAAAAGTGGATCTTATGGAGGAAGAGAGCAGATTGGTGCTTCCCAGAAGCTGAGAAGAGTAGGGGCAAGATGAAGAGAAGTTGGTTAATGGGTACAAAAATACAGTTAGATGGAAGGAATAAGGTCTAGCACTCAAAAGTACAGCAAGGAGACTATAGTTAACTATTGACTGTACATTTCAAAATAGCTAGAAGAGAAGAACTGGAATGTTTCCAACACAAAAAATGTCTGTAGCAATGGATATACTAATTACCCTGATTTAATAATTATACATTGTACACATGTATCAAAAGATCACATGTACACAAATATGCACAACTATTATATATTAACAAAAAGGTTTGCTGGAAAAAAGGCGGCTAACAGATCTTTGTTACTTTTCTGGATTTATTCAAGGATCCTCCTGTCTATGTATGCCAAGCCAGAAAGCAGACACAGGGAAGAAAATGAACATACTTTTGGGCTCAAAAACCAAATTTACCCAGCAGGAAATGGGTTTTCCCTTCTCTGAACTCCTATACAACTCTATACCTCCCTGATGACACAGATCATCTCCCGCCTTAAATAATTTTTATTTGTGCTTATGTCTCAGCTCTCCTGCGATTTTGCAAGCTCTTCCCAAGCAGGACTGCATCTTAATATCTTAGCTAATTACTTAGCTGAGTAATCTCCCATGTTTTTCAAGGGCTTTATACTTTCCTAATATGCCTTCAGATGCACTATCTCATTTGGTCTTCATGAGACTGTCAGTTAGGTAGGGCAGGCACAATTATTATTGTTTTCATTTTATTGTTATTTCACTTTATACATACAATTGAGATTAAGAAAGGTGAAATGAATGGAAGGTTACATGGCTACCCAGCTTAATTCCAGAGTCCAGAATGAAGCACACTGAACTAGGCTCCCAAATCAGGCCTCCATCCTCCACACCAAGCTTTTCCTCCTGCCTTCCCACATGCCACCTTATATGGCTGGTTGTCAACCAGGTGCCCATTACAAGAAAGACATCTAGAGAGAAGAACAAAGAAGCAGAAACATAGAGCAGCTAAAAAGAGAAAAAGAGATGGACACCAACTGATCTTCATGTTTTTCTAACCTGAAAAGCCCCTGGAACACTGTTGCTAGATATGAGATGACGCCTATCTTTTTATCTCCATAAGAGAGTCATGTAGTAATGCCATTGTCAGAGGGAACAAAAAGGTGTTTTGTGTGTGTGTGTGTGTGTGTGTGTGTGTGTGTCTGTGTGTGTGTGAACATGCATTCTTTCTTTAAAGAAAAAAGTGGCATTATGAGGTCCGTGGGATCATTGATGTTGGAGTGGGGAGGGCCCTCAGGGGGCATCTGTTACAGTGTTGCTGGAGACATCTCAGACAGAAAAGAAAACTGGAGCCTGCTGGGGGATGCTCCTGGCAAAATGACTTCTTTACTTAGTTATAAAGGAGTGGTATCTTGGCCCCTCTATTCTCTTATTCAGTTACTGGCCCTCGGTAAGAGAGTAGATGGGAAGGTAGAAGCCCCTGTCAGGTAGGACAGAAGTGCAGAGGTAGAAGGACAAAGATCAGAAGTCCCCCTAAACAAGGAAAAGGCAGTGTCTTAGGTAAGGATCTCCACAAGCAAAGCATGAGAGAACAATTCCTAGGCAAATCAGGCTCTTAATGAAAACACATGAGGGAGTAAGGGAAGCAAGGGAGGGCAGGGGAAAAGACAAAGAAAGATGTGGTGTTAGAAGTCTAGTCTGATCCCACAGGGAGCTCTGGGGTGCAAATTACTCAGAAGTCATTCTGCAGAGAGGCAAGGGGCCTGAGCTGTTGTACCTCAGCATCAGGCGGTAACTGGCCAAGGGCTTTCCCGTGGCATGGAGGGTGTAACCTCCCAGGCATGAGGTAGATGAGGTAGATGTCATTGTCTGGATGAGGTAGGTGTCATTGTCAAGGGCAGTCCTCCAGAGGATGGTGCAGATAGGAGGATCTGACAGCCAACAACCACAGCAGCTGGAGGACAGGGGGACTAGCCCTGTTAAGGGGGCCTGGGTGGGGCACTAACAGCATCTACTATAGGCTTCTTCTCACACCTACAGGAGCTGAACTCCAGGTAGGTAGTCTAATTCAGAGCCGGATGCCCTCTCACGGGAACTATGGCATGGGATCCTCTGCCTGGGATCTGTTGTATTACCCCCTACTTTACAAAACCATATCCATATGTTTTTATATTCTTGACACTTAATGAAACTTTAGAGTCTCTATATTTGTTGGTGCCTTTCAGTCAATCACTACCTGCTTGTGACAACACATGCAAAAAACTTCTTCACAATTCTGTTTTCCTCCACCCAAATTTTTTTTTTTTTTTTGAGACGGAGTCTTGCTATGTCACCCAGGCTGGAGTACAGTGGCACAATCTCGGCTCACTGCAAGCTCTGCCTCCCGGGTTCATGCCATTCTCCTGCCTCAGCCTCTGGAGTAGCTGGGACTACAGGCACCCGCCACCACACCCGGCTAATTTTTTTGTATTTTTAGTAGAGATGGACTTTCACCATTTTGGCCAGGATGGTCTCGATCTCTCGACCTCGTGATCCACCCACCTCGGCCTGAGATTACAGGCGTGAGCCACCATGCCCGATCCTCCTCCACCCAAATTTCTATTTGTACATCTCAAGGAGCATGGGGTCAATAACTCTCAAAGGCAACCCACTCTATTTTGCTATTAACTACACGTTGGTAACTTTAATAATGTAAAAATCTATTTCTTTATCATTTCCATTCACCAAAGTGATGAAAAATAGGTGTAATTTTTAGATATTAAATACCTTCTCTTCTACAGGTGAAAGAGCCACAGTTCAGATTGTTCCACCATGTAGGACATGATTGCATATCTGTTTGCTCATCTGGTCCCTACCCAATGAAGAAATTCCAGTTTGTCCCCATTTAAGGAGGTGCCCAGAACTACCCAGGAGTCATGTGACCCACATAGATCAAAGGAAGATTATCCTTTTTGTTTGGAACACAGCAGTTCAATTGATGCCGTCTAAAATTAACTTCATGATTTAAATAAACTCTACTATATGATCTATTATACCACTGATTTAAACTGAGTCGTAAATAACAAATCTACATATATTTGCATGTGCTGTCTGTCTCACCCCAACTTTAGTTTCTAGATTGATTTTTTTAAACTTAAGTATAGGCTTTTATACCTATTCAATTAAAACTTAATCTTGTTCCATCATTGCAATCTGAAGTGATCTCTCCAGGTACTAATTCTGTTACTCAAAGTATGTGCCATGCTTCCAGGTTTCAAGTCAATCATAACATTGACACATATATTATCTATACCCTCATCAAAATCATTGATAGAAAACAGTACTTTGATAGGGCTAAGAGCGGATCCTCATAGCCCACCATTAGAGACCAGCCCCACACAGGAGCCATTCTAGCACACACACAGTTTGATTCATGCCTTTTTCAAGACTCAGCCTCAATGTTATGATCAATACATTTCTTCAGATACATATTTTGATATACTGAGTTGTGAAGAATACAAAATAGTTTATGAAATATTTGTAGTTACATGCATTTATTAGAATATAAAAACAGAATATAAATCCAGTAGTAGTTTTACAAATAAAAATAATCCGAGGAGACAAAGGCCGGAATAACTCAGAGGTCATTCTACGTATATTCTAAGTATATAGAATATAATTTCAGAATAAAAAGATGATTTTTTTCCATGTAGAAGAAGTTGACAAGTATGAGGGGGTGAAAGGGATGATGACTAAGCTCCGGATAGGGACACATGGAATACAAATTGTACTAAGGGAAACAGGTGATCAGAGATAAGAGAATACAAGAGACTAAATGACTACATTAGTTATCTATTGCTGCAAGACAAATTCCTACCAAATTAACAGCTTAAAAGACCAAAAGTTATTTCACAGTTTCCATAAGTCAGGAGTCCGGGCTCAAGTGAGTTCAGCCCTTTGTTCAGGATCTCACCAGGCTGAAATCAAGATGTTAGCTGAAGCTGCAAACCCAGCTATGGCTTGGGGTCTCCTAATCTCACTGGTTGTTGGTGGAATTCAGTTCTTTGCAATTGCAGGACAAAGATCCCTACTTTTGCTGACTGCAAGCTGAGGGCTGTTCTCAGTTCCTAAAGGCCACCTACCATTCTATGCCATGTGTCTTTCTCCACTGTATGGCAATTTGCTCCTCAAGGCCAGTAGGGGAAACACTCTTCATTCTGCTAAAGTGGAGTCCTATACTAAGTAAAGTAGTCAAGGGAGTGATTATCATATTCACAGGTCCAGGCCAAGCAAAGAGAGGAGATTAGAGACTGTGTGTACACCATTGGATAGGAATCTTTGGAGCCATCCCAGAATTCCACCTGTCACAATGACTTAACATGGCTGAGGCATAGTGAGGAACTGTGGTAGAGGAGGGACCTGGAGAGGCCTTTTGTGCCCTGCTATGGAGTTTGAATATTATACTGAAAGCAATGGAGGCACATTAACAGATGCCTCTCCCTGTGGGGAGGTACAAGAAAATGTTATACGTAATAGTGGTTAAGAAAGTATTCTAGGAAGCATGGCGCTTGGAGAGAGTATTATTGAATGAACTGAGGCAATAAATGTAAAACTAGCATAATCCATATATACACTTGATTCTGTTTATAGTTTACCCATCCCGTTTGCCTACATGACCGCTGTGAGAAAGTAAAACTACATCTTGCCCTGTTGCCCTTGTGATTAAGTGTGTCCGTCACATACCAACAACAGATGAAACAAAAATATTTTTGCATCTTTAGAGACTCCTTCCAAAACAGAAACACCCTATCTCACTCTAGTCTCCCCATTCAAAAACATTTTTAAAAGACTTCAGCCCCTTTCCTGTAAGTTGCTGGCTCCCTCAAGAAAAAAATCTTTATCTCTGACTTTGGAATACAGATATCTGCAGATATGTGAGGATCCAGACAGGTAGGATAAGCATGTGAGAACTGCCACTTTTTCACCAATGAGCATTTTGAACAGATTAACTGTAACTTTGGGGGCTAATTTTTTTTTCTTTAAATACCTGTAGTATCCTTTTTTCAGGGACTCCTGTGCTTCTAAAGGCTGGACAGCCCTCCAAACGTTACAAGTAAAAAGCACTTCAATGTTCAATTCGTCTTTGAGTTTTCCATTCACAACTGTGTCTATACCCTGTATCCTTAAGAGCAACCACAGTGTTTATTTTTAAATATAATAATAATACTATCTATAAGGTACTTATTATATGCCACGCAAGGCACTGATCTCAGAGCTTCATATCCTCACAATCAGATGAGGAAACCATGGCATAGAAAATTCAAGTACCTTGTTGGAGTTTACACAGGTTGTTAGTGGTGGAGCTGGGCTATGAATCCAGGTAGAATATTCTGCAACAGTTCGCAGTCTTGGAAAAAAATAAGTACTTACTACTCTTGTAAGGGTGACCCTTGAGGCACTGAATACATGATTGCTGATTAACAATTACTACTTTTGAGGTGGCAGAGTCAAAAATATTTTAAAACTAAGGTCTAGCCAGGTGTAGTGGCTCATACCTTAGCACTTTGCAAGGCCAAGGCAGGCAGATTACCTGAGGTCGGGAGTTCAAGACCAGCCTGACCAACATGGAGAAACCCTTCTCTACTAAAAAATACAAAATTAGCTGGGCGTAGTGGCGCATGCCTGTAATCCCAGTTACTCGGGAGGCTGAAGCAGGAGAATTGCTTGAACCTGGGAGGCAGAGGTTGCGGTGAGCTGAGATCACACCATTGCACGCCGGCATGGGCAACGAGAGTGAAACTCCACCTCAAAAAAAAAACAAAAACAAAAAACTACGGTCTAATCACCACAAGATTATGTCACAGAAGTAAGGTGCTGGGCACAGTGGCTCACTTCTATAATCCCAGGACTTTGGGAGGCTGAGGCGGGTGGATCACTAGGTCAGGAGGTCGAGACCATCCTGGCCAACAATGGTGAAACTCTGTCTCTACTAAAAATACAAAAATTAGCTGGGTGTGGTGGCATGTGCCTATAATCCCAGTTACTTGGCGGGCTGACGCAGGAGAACTGCTTGAACCTGGGAGGCGGAGATTGCAGTGAGCCAAGATCACGCCAGCACTCCAGCCAGGCAACAGAGCGAGAGTCCGTCTCAAAGAAACAAACAAACAAAAAATATGACAGAAGGACAATTTTTGGGTATAATATGAATTACCAAAATTGCCACAAATAGAAGTAGAAACACTGAGTAGATGAATTGATTAGAGAAAACAATCTGACACCAACAAATAGAAACAATAACAGCAAAAATCTTTAAAAGGTATAAAAGTATTATCTGGTTCAAAAAGTAATCCTGATACAGAGAATTTCAGAGAAAAAAAATTGCCCATGAAAATATAATTTCCATAGGTGCAGAACAGAGAAAATGATAAAATCTTTCTAGTCATTACATAAAGTACATAATTTTGATATCAAAGCTAATAAGATAGCATAACAATTCAACTAAGGACCAAATCATTATGAAAATCGATGCAATAATCTCAAACAAATATGGAATACAGCAGTAAGTTAAGAAAACATTTCATCAGGGCCAAGTAGGCTTTAGTCCAAGAATAAAAATATGATTAAATATTAGGAAATCTGTAATTATAGTGCACCATTTTAATAGATCAAAGGCAAAACTTATGAAATAATTTAAAAGAAACTATGATACTCTGTATCAAGTCTGGTGTTAAACACATTATAAATAATTCTTACTGGATACTCATAATATCCTCACAAGATATTTACATGATTATCTTCATATTACAGAGGAAGAGACTGAAATTGGAAGGGAATAAATAAATTGCTAAATGTTACACACTTCTAAGAGGGGGAGGTATAATTTAACTCCAGCTCTGTCTGCTCATAAATCCCATACTCTGGCTTCCATGTTATGTTCTCCTCATGGATGATAATTTACCAAAATCATCCAAAAGGCATTTTACAGCATTCCAAAACCGATTTTTTATTTTAAAAATCTCAGCATATTAGGAATGCAACAAAATTTCTTTAACATGGTTAGAAAAAAATCTGTCATCAAATAAATAGCTATTAAAATCAGAAACAAGATAAGAGTAGAATGCCAGTGAGTATTCTGAACACTGCTGTGGAAATTCTGGCTAATGTTATAGGATATAATCAACAAAGAAGAGATACATTATTTGGAAAGATGATAGAATCATTATTTGATTATAATGTAATTGCTTATAAATAAAAGGAGAACTAAGTGAAAAGTAATTATCATTAACAAATAAATAGAATCAAAAGACAAAATATTAAAAGCAATAGCTTTCATATAACAGTAACCACCAATTAGAAAAGAATATTTTAAATAATCTCAAAAATAATTAAATAAAAATATCTAATACCTAGGAATAACCTAAAAAAAATGCAGGACCTCTACAAAGAAATGATTTTTTTGTCACATCACGTAAGACTTGAAAAAACAAAGAGATATTTTGAAATGATTGAAAATTGTGAAGATGCAAACCTTTTCAAAATAATTCATAATTTGCACATAATTCTATACAAAGTACAAGAAGTTTTGTTTTATTTTGTTTTTTGAGATGGAGTTTCACTCTTGTTGCCCAGGCTGGAGTGCAGTGGTGTGATCTCAGCTCACTTCAACCTCTTGCCTTCCGGGTTCAAGCCTCTCAAGTAGCTGGGACTACAGGTGTGTGCCACCATGCCTGCCTAATTTTGTATTTTTAGTAGAGATAGGGTTTTACCATGTTGGTCAGGCTGTCTTGAACTCCTGACCTCAAGTGATCTACCTGCCTCAGCCTCCCAAAGTGCTGGGATTATAGGTATGAGCCACTGTGCCTGGCCCAATATTTTTTAAATTTGAAAATTAATTCTAATACTCACCTTAAAGAATGCTGAGACAGTAACTGCTAAAATAAATTTAAAATAAAGAAAAACGAAAGAGTTAGGGGCCACCATGTCAGAAACAGACTACAATACAAATTATAATGGACATATAAACTATGATATGGTTCTGCTACAATAATTAATAGATGGTTACAGAAATAACCCAGATACAGAAATGTATATACCAATTAAAAGATGGATTTAATAAAAAATCAGTGAAGAAAAGAGCACTCATTTTATAAATGGCATTGAATTAACTATTCAAATAATTTAAAATGTATATTGCCAACTCATATTACATGTTAAAATAAATACACATAAACGGTATGTTAAATTTTAAAATAAAATCATAAAGGATTATGTAAAATACAGGTGGTTATTTATCAGCTATTGAGCCTAGCAAATAATTTCTAAATATAAAGGTAGTGAAATGTGTCAGAGAGTAATAGTAGATTTGACTGGAGTAGCAAAGGTGAAACATATTTATGTATCAGAGAGTATAATACTCAAAAGGCAAATACCAAACTGGAAAAAGAATTTCCAGAGACATAACACACAAAGATAGTTCATAAGCAAACTATTAACATCTCAATGGATAAATGGGCAAAGAACATAGATCAACAAGTTACCAAAAATCCTTATAATTATCCAATAAGCATTTGAAATTTTAGAATTTTTTTTTTTAAACTGATGCTTAATGCTGTTGAATGTGAGGAGAAATAGTCACGACACTGACAGTAGCTGTGTAAATTAATATCTTTGGCCACATCTATGAAGAATCATAAAATCGTCCATGCCCTTTGATTGCCTCTCCTAGGAACTGTCCAATAGAAACAATTAAGAAGGTGAAAAAAGATGTAATGCAAAGCTATTCAAGGCCATATCATTCATTCCAGGCAGAAGCACAAACATTCAACCACAGAGGTACATCCAAAAATACAATATTATACAGTCATTGAAAAATCGTGTTTCGAAAAATATTTAATGTCATGAGAAAATTTTCCCAGTCAAGTGAACGTAAGTGAGATATAAAACTTTGTCTAGACCATAATTGTGATTCTGTGATGTAACCATATATGCAGAGAAAAAAACTGGAAGGAAATATGCCAAAATGTTACAGCGGCTATCTCTGAATACTAAACTAGGCAATTTTTATTTTATACACTGAATATCCGAATAAAATTTATTAAAGAATAAAAACAATGTTGTCATGAGAAATCAGAAGCTGGACACACTGGTCATGACCTTCTAAGGACGTAATGAAGCCTTTGCCTTTTATGTTCCTCTAGTTTTACTGCATGATCTCAGAGGGAAATGAGTGGAGTGAGTGTCCCATCAGCCACCTTGGCCTCTGGAAAGAATTGTCCCAGAAGCCATCTCTCTATCAAATCTGGCTAATTCCTTCTCTGCTCCTTCAGCTCTGGCCTCTTCCTGCTCACCTCTGCCAATCTCCTTTCCTTCCACTCAAAGTCTGGCCACAACAAAAAAGAAAGCAGGTTTGGAGAGAGGTCAGTATGCTGGGTTATTGTCAAAGGAATTATAGTGTTTGTGTGTTTCTCCAAAAGTGCATTCTGCTGCTGCTAAATTATCATTCCATAACACTATCTACACTGGAAAGATCTTTCTCAAAAAAAAAAAAAAGAAGTATACTCTTGAAAATGCCTGCAATGCCTACTGTGATGGTGACATCAGAAGTCTATTTCTCCTTCACAAGTATAGTTCATGGAGAGTTACTGAAACCGTATCATTTAATCACTCAACAATATTAAGCAAATCTTTGTGGGGTGCTCTCTATGGTTCTGGGAAATATAATGTGAGCGTGGGTGGCTGAATCATGGTCCTCAGAGATGTCCATATCTTTATCCTGAAACTTGTGAATAAGTTACCTCCTATGGCAATACTTATACATGTGATTGAGGTAAGGATCTTGAGACAGGGAGCTTATCCTGTATTATTTGGGTGGGCCCAAATAATCACAGAGATCTTTACAAGGAAATAGGCAGAAGATCAAGATAGTTGTTGTCCTTGAAAAGTATTTTTTGCAACTTTCCAGTCTCCCATGATTACAGGGGACACAGTTATGCAAATATGGCCTCCATTTTTATAAGAAATGAAGGAATTAAAAAATAGAGGTAGATGAAAACTCTTTGGCAACATATGTTTTAATTATAAAATTAGCAGGCACAGACTCCCCTTCCCAATTAGTTTTTAAGTCAAATCAATCAAATTTCAAAGAGCAGCTATGCATTTATTTTTAAAATTTAATTAGGAAGAAATCTGAAGAAATTAATGAATGTTATCAATTATAATGCATTACCATGAGAAAACCCCAACAACCCTTAAGTATGATTGAATATTTTGTACTCTATAACAATGAACTAGGTTTAGCCATTTAAAAAAATTAACTCCTGAGCTTAAAATAATCTCAACAAGTCAAACAGGTCTAAGTGAACCTGCAGTGAACCTAGGAGAGAACTTTCTCATGCTACACCCTTCTTTGCAGTAAGGGGAGGGTTTGATCACAGAGAGAATACCTTTGTTTCATCTTGTCCTGTTAATATATTAATAAGTTCAATTGCCAGCTGTTCATTTTCATGATGACAGAGGGATATCTTTATTTCTATTTATCCTGTTTATAATCGGGACACCATGACCCTCTTCTTTGAAATGAATGATTTCAAGCTTAATGGAAATTTAAAGTACTATATAGCAAAACTCTGTGATCTGAGTCCCGGAGGGGAAGGGGAGAGTAGGCATTAGATAATAAATCACCAATGAAAGTCAAGAAAACTCAAGAGAGCCTGATCATTTTGGTCCATAGAACGTGTCAGGGGTTAGTGCTCTGTAAATCGGAGGAGATGAGGAATGAAGGTTTCATAATTTAGTGATCACCCAAATGGTATTGGAGGAGTTTGGACTATAAAGAGAAAAGTAGTTGCTTCTTGCTGACCATCAAGATTGCTACAGGTTTCAAGGAAAGAGAGCACTAGTCATCACGACGACTTCATTTGGTAATTATTTATGAAGTACCTTCCTGCCCTTGATGACGAATTCTTTCTTTCTTTGAAACCTGTAGCAATCTTGTTGGTCAGCAAGAAGCAAGTACTTCTTTATAGTTCAAACTCTTATGATAACAGTTGGGTGACCACTGAATTATGAATCCTTCTTTCCACATGTCCCATTTGCAGAGCACTGACCCCTGACACATTCCAAGTACAGAAATGGTCAGACTCTCCTGAGTTCTCTTGGTTTTCATTGGCGATTTATCATTAAAACTGTAAGTATAACTTAACTTTAAAAAAGACTCACATATATGAAATAATCAGCATAATCAGATAGAAACACAATCCAGGGATCAAAATGCTATTTTAAAAAATCTTTTAAAAGTCTCCATTGCAAAAACGATCACTGCTCAACTCTGAGAAAAGTAATGATACTAAAAGAGGTTAACCAGAATGAAATGTACAATGTTGGTCATTAATGATTAGATAACTATATAAACAAGTTTTCAGAGGCACTTGCTATCAATTAGGAAAGCTAAAATACACAGATAAGCAGGCCTTGTCCCGGTTTGTTCATCGGCGAGAGAAGCAGCCTTTAGTTAGGGGTCTTTGTTAAAATAGACTTGTATACCTCCCACCTTGACAACCTAAAAGTTCATTCCCTGAACATAAACACAACCCATTAAAGCACCTGTCATGAGGTTATTACAAAACATCTAAAAATATAAAACTTGGTCTTTGAATATTTATAACAGATTCAGGTTGTTTGGCTAAATGTATATTAAATGTTCAAGAGTCAGCAAGTTCTGGGTATGAAAACTAAAATTTAAACATAGAAATGCCCTTTCAGAGAAAGAAAACCCCTGCCACTTGCTTTGGCGAGGAAGAGCACAAGCCAACGGATGACAGGGAAGGACTCTATGCCACTAGTTAAAAATAAATGACAAAGAAGCCCATGCAGAAGCAGGCCAGAAAGGTGTGAATTTAGAGAATGGCAAACTAAACAGCTAAAATAAGGTCAAGGACAGATGTCAGACAGAAGGAAATCAAAGCAGGAATGGCTTGAGTTTGAAGGCAAAGGCAGAATTCTGAATTTGACAGAGGGAGTGATGGGCGGCCATGTGGCTAGAGGGTGATTGTAAATTTGGCCAATGAAAGACAAAGTATGAAAGGGAAAATCAGTTCTTTAGAAATGATTATTAAAAATTCTTGAAGGCAAGTTACTTAGAGGCATACTTCAGTATAAGCATGGTGAACACTGTGTAGCAATATAAGGAATGTTCCTTATTTTAAATCTATTCTCAACTATTTTCATGGATTTCACATATATATGACCCATTTCTGACATCAGGGAAGGTCATTTTCATATTAAAATTCAGTATGTCATGCCACTGTCATATTAACTATCCTCAGGAAGGTCTGATGGCTGGTTGACAGAAATGGGCATTTTGAGAGGAAATTCCCAGCACCAAGTAACCCAGCTGGAGAATACTGCTGGAGGAAAGACAGCCGTACTATATATTAACTCAGCAGGGAAAATAGCGAAATTGTTCTTCCTGCTTATTAATAGACCAACATTTAGTCCAACAGCTCTAATTTTCTGTGGAATTTTTGACTTTCTCTCTTGAAAACTGAAAGTCATGTTAATGATTTTCTGTATAATGCTTGTCTACAAATTCTGTGACTATTTGCGTATGGTTTAGGGATGTGATGGAAGATTTTTTCAAAATAGGGAAGCCGGTCCAAAGAATATGAGCCCTGTCTTTTCCCTAAATACTATATATGTGAGACTATCTTAATTCAAAGGAGGCAATATAGTGATACGCTTTTCTGTGCTCGTTTTAGTAATAACTTGTAATAATGGGAAAAAAAGATTAAGTTTGAATGAATAATAGGCTAAAAAAGAAGATACTAATTTGGTTCTTAAGTTTTTAGTGGGACTTAGTGCTTTGATTCATAAGTAATAATCAAAAGGGCAGAAATGAGACAATCTAACATCTAAGCATTCAAATGAACATTTTAAGAATGAATGAGGAAGGAAGGAAAGGAGTGAAGAAGGAGGAAGGGGAGAAGGAAGAAAGGAGGGGAGTTAGCTGGGAAGGAAACAGAGGGAGGAAGGGAGAGAGAAGGAAGGAAACTAGACACCCTTAAAGAAAGCATCATAACTTAATATTTAAGATTCTTATTTTATACAACTGAAAATCTTGTTTAAATATTTAAGAAAGAAAACTTCCATGGGTATAATGCACAACTGTAGCTTAGAGACCATGTGGTATGTATTCATAGTCTGAAAAGTCTTTGTATTTATTCTTGGGAAATAAGGACTAAATACTCAAAAAGAAATTCCTGCAGAGAGGCAGGTAAATGGGCAGCACGATGTACAGCAGATCCCACATTTACACATTGGCAACCCTTACAAAAGCTGATTTGCCCTAACATTTATTTCCTCTGAACATTTACTTATGAGTGTCAAAGTCTGAAAGAAACCTCATTACAAAAAGTGACATTTTATCTCCATTTGTGCATTTGTGAAAATATTCTACATTTTTCTGAAGTGTTATTTACTCTTTATTTTAAAAATGTACCACCCGATTTACCTATGAGGTCTTTCAGTCTCCATTCATGACAACCTTTGTACTTACTGTTCCTAAAAACTCAAAGATGAGTTTCTGAGCTTTGTAATGAACTTAATCCTTCTGTACAAATTAAACCAGGTGTTATAAAGTGTAGGTAAATGAAAAACTGAGGTTAAAGAGAGAGAGATCTATCTATAGTAGGCTCAGTTTTTTTTTTTTTTTGAGAGAGAGATTAAGGTGCATACAGTCAACTGGTGTGAAGGTCACCAAACAAAATGTTGCAATCTTAAAGTGCCATTGACATGCAGTCACTGTGCTGCAGCAGCTCAGTACTAATCCATGCAGCTCTTTCTCTTTCCTTGTTATTGTTTCAGAATCATTCATAAATGTGCATTATGAAGTCTGTTGTATTTGCAGGAAAATTTTCTAAAGATTAGACAAGTTTTTCTTTAAATTGAAATAAAAATACTTAAATAATATAACTTTTAAAAATTTGGTTTCCCACACCCAGCTTTTGTTATAGGAAAAGTGACCCACAAGCTCAAAACTCCATAAATATTTCCTTGTGATATATATGAGCTATGACAAGTCTGTCCTTAATTATTTATTATCCACTTACTAATGATGTCTAAATTACCAAATTATTTCAGTTGAAGATTTTCTGATTTTCCTGGGAAAGAGCTGAAAGCCACAAGCCACTACAAGTACTTTTTTTTTTTTTTTTTTGAGACAGAGTCTCGCTGTGTTGCCCAGGCTGGAGTACAGTGGTGGATCTCAGCTCACTGCAACCTCCGCCTCCCGGGTTCAAGTGATTCTCCTGCCTCAGCTTCCCAAGTAGCTGGGACTACAGGTGCCTGCCACCATACCTGGCTAATTTTTTTTTTTTTTTTTGTATTTTTAGTAGAGACAGGGTTTCACTATGTTTCACCAAGCTGGTCTTGAACTCCTGACCTCGTGATCCACCTGCCTCAGCCTCCCAAAGTGCTGGGATTACAGGCGTGAGCCACCACGCCCGGCTTACATGTACCTTTAGCTTTCAAAAGTCAGAGTCAAAATCAGAAGGAAGCATTTCTGGTTCGGGGACCTGTATTCTCTTTCACCTGCTCCTGACCTGCTGTTTTCCTGTTGGTGATGACAGCTCCTCGTAAAGCAAATAGCTCCCCACTCTGAATGGAAAGGCTCATCTCCTCAGTCCATGTTGCAAGCACAAATCTCCCTGATAGTCATTTAGGGAGTGAATCAGACTTGCAGCCAATAAGCACAAAGCTGACCTTTAAACCTCAGCCTTTAATAGAGCATTGGGTTATTTTACTTTGTGTTTGCTCAACATTTCCAGGGGTCAAAGGGCCTGGTTTACTGACGTGGGGTGAACCGGGGAACCTTGCTTCAATTTCCATGTTGCAACTGATAGAAAATCAGGGGTCGGGGGCTGGGCTGGTAGGGGCCTAGTCCCAACTCAAGTATGCCCAGTATCACAGGTATTAGAACACATTCTGAAGTCTTTAGCATTTAGAGATGACTAGATTGCACGAGGCTGAGGACTAGCCCTTAGCTAACAACTATGGGAGAAATCAGAAAGAGTCTTGGGGGCTGGGGAGTAAGCTTTCACCTTTTCCCAGTACTGCACCAAATGAGAGATCTTGAGGTGAAAGGAGAAATCAGTAATACTGATTATGTCTTTATTTAAACATTAATATTTAATTTATCATGGGTATTTGTGCATTAGTTTTGATTTTTAAAAGTAGTGCATTAAAATAATATTTGTTGTGACTGCTTGGATTTTTGGCACTCCCTTCCGTTTGGTGCCCAAGGTGCGTGCCTCACTTCCTTCACCCTAGTCCTAGCCCTGGCCTGTCACCTCATGGTTCCCATCCAACATTTTCATCTAAAATGGGAGTAGATCTAGGCAGGCTGGTGGAGATGCTTACAGCAGGGCTGAGAAGGGGAAAAGTGTCCAAGTCATCCAAGAAAATCATTACTGAGCTTGTAATATGTGCCAGATGTACATTCCTTTGGTCTTCACCTATGAGGAAGGCCTACTAATCTTCTGCTGAGAAAGATGAGGCTCTGAGAAATATGCTTCCTTCCACCTTCCTCCATCCCAGGAACTGGCTCTATAAACCACCTGGTGCTCAAGCAGACACCTGGGGGCTGTCCATGACCCCTCCTCTCTAACCCACTTGTAACTATTTATGATCACCCAAATAGTAAATGGAGGGGTAAAGTTCAAAAGATGGCCTGTTTGATGACAATGCCCATACTCTTTTTGCTATATCTGCAACGTCTCCCAAGAAAATTGGGCTTGTTAAATTGTTCTGGCATCCTATTGGCTGGTCCAGGACAAGGCTAAATTACTTTTAAGTGCTGTTTTGCAAATTTCTCCAGTATATTTCAGTTTGAATTTGAATACCAGCTCTATCTCTGGCCCAGGATGCTACTTTGAGTCCGACATCTCCACTCAGATATCTCACATCCATCCAAACAACTCCAAAATAAGATTCTTGATCTTCCTCTCAAATCCTGATTCTCCCCAATTTCCTCCATCTCAGGCACTGTCACCGCCAAGTGCCTTATACACAAGCTGGATACCTGTCAGTTGTCTTTGAAACCTCCTTCCTCTTCTCCATCCAAACCATCACCAACTCTTGTCTATTTCAGTAGTCAAAACAATTAATAGCAGCAACAGTTATTAAATCATTCACTATGTGCCAAGTACTCTTGTGATGCATATACAGCATTATTAACACATTCAATTTTCATAACAACTTCACATCATGGCTCCTATTATTATTTTCATTTAATGGTGGCATAGGAAAATTAATTTGCCCAAGGTCATACAGCTAGTAAGAGAGGAAATTAGTATTATAACCCAGTCATTCTGGCTTCAGAACACACACTTTTAACCATGACATTCTATGTCCAAGATAATCCCCAGTCCATTCACCTTATTCGTTTTCCACTGTCTCATTTTAGTTCAAGCTCACTCATTTTAGTCATTGCTCACTCTAGCAACAGCAAAGGTCTCCCAAGTGGTTATCTTGGTTCTATTTCTACCTCATTTCCACACATCAATCTTCATAAAGCAGCCAGCAGATCATCTTAAAGTTTACATTGGATCACGCCATTTTTGCTGCTAAAATCCACAAAACCACTCAACTACTTTCTGAATGAAATTCAAACTCCTTAATGTGGTCTCTAAGGTATATGTAAACCGGCCGCTTTCCTCTTCCCAGACTTTGTCTCCTACCCCTCTCTACCTTACCATCTTTCTATTCCACTGGCCTTCTTGTCCATCTTTAAACCCAGCAAATTCATTCCTGTCTCATGGCCTTTGCACATGCTGTTCCCTCTGCCTGCAGTGCTCTCCTCACCCGCAAGACAGCTCCATCAAATCCTCAATGTGTCTCAGGGTACTTTCCTGACTCCTTTCCCTAAAGTAAAATAACCTCTGTATTATTTTATCTTAGCACCCTCTCTCTACTTTCATGGCAATAAAAAAATGCATTCCAGAAGGAAATATAAAATGAAATAAAAAATTTTTAAATCATGTCTCTAATAAGAAACTTGTATCTTGACTATATAAACAACTCAATAGTAAAAAGACAAAATAATTTAAAAACAGGCAAAGGATCTGAAATATTATTAAGCAATATAAAGAAATGAATTTTATTGACACATGGTATGACATGGATAACCTTTGAAAACATTATGGTTAGTGAAAGAAATCAGTCACAAAAAGTCAAACATATTATATTATTCCATATATATGAGATGTCCAGAATAGAAAAATTCATAATTCATACACACAGAAAGTAGATTAGTTGTTGCCCAGAGATGGAGAGGGGAATGAGGAGCAAGTGTTAATGAGTGTGAGGTTTTTGAGGGGAATGATAAAAATGATCTAAAATTAATAGTGGTGATAGTTGCAAACTGAGAATACACTAAAAATCACTCAATTGTATACACTTTAAGTGGGTAAATTGCATAGTATGTGGATTCTCAATAAAGCTGTTTAAAAATAAAATGGAATATAGTTTTTACTACACTTTAAAATGGACCTGTTTGGCATTTACAAGGCAGGTGTGGCTTACCTGAAGAGTATCTACAACTTGCTTTTGATAGGAGAAGATAAGTTTTAGATGAAGCTTCCTCATATAGAATTTATAATCTCTCTCTCATAATTCCTAGTCTCTTTTGTCTTTTTCTAGAGATATTGTTGAAATCTTAGAATGAGATGTATAGAATTTTAGCATGGGACAAGATATAAGCGATAATGTAATTTCTGATTTTAGAGAAAAGAAAACATACTCAGAAAGAATAAACATCTTTTTCAAGATCACAAAGACAATGAGAATGAGAGTCAGAGCTTTCCAGATCAAAGCTTTATTTTTTATTTTTCAACAGCACCATAGAAAATGTAGAGTAGTGAATGGTACTTTCCAAAATATCTTTTCACCAACAATTGACAAGGATGAAGTCTACACAGTGATTGCTTTTTATTGATGTCATTCCCTCAGTAGCCCTTGACCGAATGCTTGGTTTGTATTAGTCACTTTGGGAATAAAGACTTACTATTTGATTGTTTTTTTTTTAAGGACGGTATTGAGTAGGAAGTTTAGATTGGAGTCTCTCCCTCAAGAGTTAGGTCTTCATAGGTACTGAACACTTAACACCAATCACCTCCATTACTCAGTTCCTAAGCAGAGATGGAAGCCTCCTAAGCGGAATGTTGAATTTGATTTTGAATTCTCTCTTCAACATTTTCAGCATAAAGAATTCTTTTCCACTCCTAGATAATACGCCTTTTCTATCTTCTCTTCTATGTCAAACACTTGATTTTGAGATCCTGAGAGGTCTTACTTAGTTGTGGGACTTTGATTATCTCAGGTTTTCTTTTGTCTGCATCAGTGGGAAATAAGAATTGAAAAAGTGATTTCATTTCTTAGTGTTTCTGTGAGTTAATAATGGAAGAATAACTTTGGTTAAATAATTACTTTTGATTCAAATTAAAACACTGGTATCAACATAATACTTTTAAAAATAATCAAACTACCCAATCTGTTCAGATAAGCATTTGACCTCAAAAGTATTTTTTACTTCTATATTCCTTGGCTATCTCCCCTTTCCAACTTCCCTCTATTTCAGAAAGTTTAAATTGCCTAAAAGAATTCCAGCTTCATTCAGCAGGGTCTTTTATTAATAGGCAGAGAAAAGAGAACTGTATTACAAGACTCAATGACATATA
Source organism: Chlorocebus sabaeus (assembly GCF_047675955.1). Lineage (NCBI taxonomy): Eukaryota > Metazoa > Chordata > Mammalia > Primates > Cercopithecidae > Chlorocebus > Chlorocebus sabaeus. Next base: position 69,830,461 of record NC_132918.1, read on the forward strand.
GGATGGATTTTTGCTACTTCATTTCATCTGGCTGATGACAAGAAGTGAATGTGTCCATGCTCAATGTTGGTTTAGGTGGGCTGGAGAAGGTGGGGCTACTATTTTGACATCATTATTATTGTTCAACTCCCTGAAATATATTTTTAAAGCATGTTATCAGCTGCTTCACTGAATTTCTCTCCAAACTATTATCTTCTCACATAATCCAGTAAAAAAGAAAGCACATAGTCCATTTAGATTCCCAGAGCAAAGAATTTAAAAATAAGTTTGACCAGGTATGATGGCTCATGCCTATTATCCCAGCACTTTGGGAGGCCAAGGCAGCAGTATTGCTTGAGGTCAAGAGTTTGAGGCCAGCTTGGGCAACATAGTGAGGCCTAATCTCTAAGAAAAGAAAATTTTTAAAAAATTCACAGGGTATGCTGTCACACACCTGTAATCCCAGCTACTAGGGAGGCTGAGGCAGGAGGATTGCTTGACCCCAGGAGGTAGAGGCTGCAGTGAGCCATGATAGCAACACTGTAATCCAGTCTGGATGACAGTGTGAGATCCTGTCCAAAAAAAAAAAAGTTGAAAATGTTTACAAAGCTCATAGAAATGCATTCATTCAATCTGTTCTGGTTGTCACCCGATAGAAATTCTTGAAAAGTCAACCAGGTTCCTCTCTATTACATGGGACTATGAAATAGAGTTTTGTACATGATAGTGAATGATAGTAATAAATATGTTTAACCATCTTCCTATCATTCAGTAACCAGTTTGTATACTATCTTATACAAGTATTATCTTGTATTAAATATTAAAATATTAATTAAAAATATTAAATTAAAATTTAAAATATTAGTTTAATTAAAAATATTAAATTAAAATATAAAGATAAGTATTAATTATCTTGTATAAGATAGTATACAAACAAGTTACTGAATGATAAGTATTATCTTATGCTTATCTGATAATATTGTACAAGATAGTATACAATATCTTATATGCTATCTTATTATATAAGATAAACTTACTAATAATTCTCTTTCAGAGTTTCATTTTATCATTAGTTAGCATCTAACTTAGGTAGAGAGTAAAGAGGCAAAGGCGGTGAACTGTGATTCTATCTAATTTCTGATTTTTGCATTCTAGAAAAAGTTTAAGGGAAAAGAGAATAAAACTAGTGTAAATTGTAAGGTTTGGGGCTTTTTGGTGTCATCAATTGGCAACCCTCTCCTAATTGTATTACTAGTTAAGCTTTATTGGACTACACAATATTTAGAAGGGAAGAAAAAAGAGAGGGAGAAAGAAATTATTAATACACAGAAACTTGATTTAATTACCAACAGTTAAAAACCTTAAGATTTCACACAAAATGAAGATTTCTATTTTTTCTTCTTAAAACACGAAGATACAATCACCCTAACTAAGCCTGTATTACCACAGGACAATACTGAGGGGTAGCTGTCCTGTTTAGGCAAGCTATACTCACCCTTCACCTTTTCCTGGCCAGCCTCGCTAAATTCTTTTACCCTCTTGATCCCTAAAGGCATTTTGTCCATGAGACCCTTCTGATCTAGGCCATCCTTCCTATCATTCTGACCATTAAAATGAACACTTGGCATTTGATAAGCAGGTATAGATGCATAAAAGACGAATGAGAGAATATATGTCTTCTAGTCCAACTCTGACCTCAGAATCTAATATGTCTTCCTAAAAAATAAAATACAGCACAGATACCCACTTTTTAAACTATTTTCATCAGCTGACCAAAAAGCTGGACTTTTCTGACATTGTCTTAAAAGGCAACAAACTAGTGGCATGTGAACAGAAACCATAGGTTTAAAGAACATTTCTGAAAATATTATATCTTTGGTATCTGTGCAAGAGTTTTCTCAGAGAGTTTTCACCTTTCCTATTTTTATTTTTCCTAAAAATAGAGCTGTTTTAATATCAATATGTCATCAAATAATCCATTTAAGCAGCAGATTGCCAGGGAAACCCAAGAAACATCAATAGATAGGTGTATAAAACACTGTGTAGCCCTGTACTTCTCTGAAACAGCAGATCAGATTTCCCAGTGAGGACACTTGCCTTTAGAGTAGGGTTAGGTGCATTTGAAGGCTGTAGGAACTCTTCAGAGTCATGATGGTAGCAATTACTCAGTAATTGCTTTAGTGTTTTAAAGCAGAGCTTCTCAAACATGAATGAATCACCTGGGCATCTTGTTAAATGAAGATTCTGGTCCAACAGGTCTGGGGTGGGGCCTAAAATTGTGCATTTCTGACAATTTCACGGGGGAAGTCTACGGGGCTAGCCCAGGGTCCACACTCGGAATAGGAAGGTTCTAAAGAAACACAGCATTGTAAAAGGAAAAATAAACATTTTGAGGCTAAATGACAGTAGTCACTGTGGGCTGATAATACCTGCCAGACAAATTATCTCAGCATCATTTCTTGCTCCTAAGAGTTGAAGCAGCCAAATTTCGTTGGCTATGTGCAAGCTCTCTTTAGAGATCCTGAGCAGGCTGAAGACCCTGTTGTGCTGGGTAGTTCTGAAGCACACAAGACTACAGAAGAGTTTTTTAACCAAAGAATATTTGAGGTAATCTCTGAAATGCTTACAGAAGACTGCAATTTGGTCGTAGTTTACATTCAGAATAATTGCCTTTGAAGATTCAAAAAAAGAAGGAGCTTTGAAGAATGTCCCATTTGCAACAATTGCCTCTCAACCAGTTAAACATTTTTGATTCTTTCAGTCCACTCAGTAGGGTCCTAGTTAATGCACTGGTTACTAACAATTTAGCTATTAGTTTCAATGTCCTCCACCAAACCTTTTGTAAATGGTAAAATTGACTAAGTCAGATACCCACTCCTTCCCCTACAGTGCAGCAAATGTATCAGCAACCTGAAGGAAAGAATGTTCCTCCATGAACACCCAACTTAACCGAGGAGTGATTTAAGTACTGAGAAAATTAATCTCACACAATTCGAAAAGAAGAACCAAACTGCAAACCAATAGTCACATTACAGAAAAGATAATACTTAGATAAAGCTTCAGATGTCCATGTAGGATGGCCTTCACCTTCAAATATGTTAAATATTATAAATATTCTAAAAGAAAAAAATTCAAGGTTCAGTTTTTTCCTTTTATTTTTGGATATTTATGTATTTATTAATTATTTTTTATTATACTCTAAGTTCTGGGGTATATGTGCAGAATGTGCAGTTTTGTTACATAGGTATACACGTGCCATGGTTGTTTGCTGCACCCATCAACCCATCACCTACATGAGGTATTTCTCCTAATGCTATCCCTTCCTTAGGCCCCCACCCCCGAACAGGCCCCAGTGTGTGATGTTCCCTTCTCTGTGTCCATGAGTTCTCCTTGTTCAACTCCCACTTATGAGTGAGAACATTTGGTGTTTGGTTTTCTGTTCCTGGATAGTTTGTGATAGTTTGCTGAGAATGATGGTTTCCAGCTTCATCCATGTCCCTGCAAAGGAGATGAACTCATCCTTTTTATGACTGCATAGTATTCCATGGTGTATATGTGCCACATTTTCTTTATCCACTCTATCAGTGATGGGCATTTGAGTTGGTTCCAAGTCTTTGCTATTGCGAGTAGTGCTGCAATAAACATGTGTGCATGTGTCTTTACAAGAGAATGATTTATAACCCTTTGGGTATACACCCAGTAATGGGATTGCTGGGCAAATGGTATTTCTAGTTCTAGATCCCTGAGGAATCACCACCACACCGTCTTCCACAATGGTTGAACTAATTTACACTCCCACCAACAGTGTAAAAGCATTCCTATTTCTCCACATCCTCTCTAGCATCTGTTGTTTCCTGACTTTTTAATGATCGTCATTCTAGCTGGCATGAGATGGTATCTCATTGTGGTTTGGATTTGCATTTCTCTAATGACCAGTGATGATGAGCTTTTTTTCATATGTTTGTTGGCTGCATAAATGTCTTCTTTTGAGAAGTGTCTGTTCAGATCCTTTGCCCAGTTTTTGATGGGGTTGTTGTTTTTTATTGTAAATTTGTTTAAGTTCTAATATCCAGAATCTACAAAGGTTTAGTTTTTATATAGGTACTTATAAATATTTTTATTTGAAAATGTATTTGTTTGTATTTTGGAGGCATAATATCATGTTCTTATTAATATTTTCACAAGACATTTTGGTAAATAGAGCAGTTAGATTTTAGCCATTCAGTTCTAAGGAATCATTTCAAACCATATAGGTTAGGGAGTGCCTAATGTTTTAACTGCTGTCCCCATTTCTTTGCTTCCACTTCCTCTAAAAGATTATTATTCTATGCTCGTTAAGGACATTTTATTTAGCACATTTTCTAAATGGCTTTTGAGAATGTACTATCTGGTGAACTCTGTCATTTAAACAGCAAAATGGAAAGGTTAAAGTGACAGGCTTATCTATCCGAGGTGTATCTTTCTAAAAATACAAGAAGATTATTATTTTTTTTCTTGTTTCATACCACACTGGGAAAATGAATCTATGGGTTTAAATTATAAAGCAAACATCTTCAGGAACATCATAGAGTTCAGAGATGATCAGACAAATTGCACTGAAAAACAGTTTACTCTCAATTATTTTTATCATCAATGGGAAAGGTGACAGAATATATTCAAAGCACTGTGTTGGGTTTGTTATATTCATGATTTATTATTATTTTTGAACCAGATTTCTTTGTATTTCCTTAACATGTTTTACAGACTAATATTTAAACAATTTTCTTTCATTCCTTTAATCTACTGTAATTGAAGGGAAGAGAACACAAAAGCTTAACTTTATAATTCACTACGTAATGATTGGCTATCTTGAGAATTATTTGTCTGTGAGATCGTAGCTCTAGAGTTATGCTGCAGTTATGACTGAGTGTCAGTTACTAACATTTTTAGAGGTTTCATCCAGAACTGCCTGGTTATAGAAAAGATGGGGAAAAGGTAAAATCTGTACGAAATGCTTCCAGGAATCTTAGTTTCTATTTACTAAGCTTCTGCTCCAGACAAATGTCACAATTTTAGTTGATAAGCAGGTCATGCGTTCTCTTATAGGGTTATGTAACTTCATGTAACTCTTATAGGGTTATTTGTATTTTAGCAGAAGATTCCAAAAGCTTGGAAAGTTGTAAAGCCCCCAAAAGTATAAGAGCCTCACTGGTCAATTGTAGGGGTTTGCAGGCCAAAGGCTATGTATCTCTAAAATTTAATTCAAAATTTTACATATGTTTTTATGCACACCAGTCTAGGCAACAGTACAGACTCTTAAATGGTTCTGCAATCCCTAAAAGGTCAAGAACCACTGCTAATAAAGGAATATGAGTTATTAAGAAAAAAGAATTCATCAGCATCACTTTGGAGAGGTTGGCTACAGACTTGGGTTTTGAAGTGAGGCAGGCCTGGGGTCAAGCCTGTAGTTTGCCATTTACTCACTGTGCCACCTCAAGCAAGTTACTTAAATTCTCTGAGCTAGGTTTTTTCCCTTTATAAAGTGGAGATAAAAGTAGCACTTACTTCAGTGGGGTGTTGTGAGAATTAAGTATAATGTTTATCAAGATATTGGTACATAGCTGGTATACTGTATACTCTCAATAAACAGTAGCTGCTACTCTTAGTATTACTTGTTTTATTAGCATTATAAAATACGTTGTGAGGCAGAGGACTTATATGCCAAGTTAAGTCAGATTATTCTAACTCTTCTTGCAGCTGGCTAATAAAATAGAGATGTGGCTAATTAACTTAATGATTAATCCATCATTGACCAAGTCAAAGCTTAACAGATTTGTTCCTTAAAAGTGATCTGATTTTGTTTGCATTAACTATAAGACAACTAATCTAGTGAAATGAAATAATTTAGGGTTTTAAATATTCTCTGGTCTTCCAAGAATTTCCTAAATTATAGAATGACTATGATGTCTATACTAAGGGGTCATGTCATACAGCATGCAAAAATAAGCATGAATTTATTGTCAGCTACGTTCAGACAACATCTTAGTGTTAAAAAACTGGTGTTTTCCCAAATGGTCAGCAATGAGACTTATTAGGTATCATGGCACATCTATAGCACAGATTGCCATGCAACTATTAAAAATCATTTTACAGAATAATATTCAATGACATGGAATAATGTTCATGATACATTTAGTGAAAAAAGATGTCCACAAAATTACGTAAAGCCTGATCCTGTTTTTGTACAATGATGAGCACAGAAAACTGCCTAGACGGAAATACACAAACATTTCAACGGTGGGTGACAAGACAATAGGTGAGTTTCTAAAATAAGCATTCATTACTTTTGTCACCAGAATAATAATAAAAAGCATTAGAACATAATAGTTAAAGAAAAAAAAAGAACTTTTCAGCAGCATGTTATACCAAAAAGGACCCCAGATGGCAAAGACTTGGGCTTGAGCCCAAGACACAGGCACCTTTAAGTGATAGCCTTAGACAAGTTACCACCTTTCTTTTGGGCCAGATATTGTTCCTTAGAATTAAGAAGGTTTGGCTAAATGATCTCTATGTATCTCTCCAGTCTTACATTCTAGAATTGCATTTCTCTTGCTATGAGAAAAAGATGAGTTTTTAAGAAAATTCAGACAAGTAGTCCTTCAAATTAAGTTGGTTCTATTACTCACCGCATTTCAGGAGTAACACATTGCTGAGGTCATAGCCCTGTTGTAAACTATTACATATTAGAAAAATATCTATGTGATTAAATTTGTTCTGTGGTAATACATAGTAAAGAAATCAGTTTACTTGGAGCTCCAAATCAAAACAGAGCAAAACATGTTTTATACTGCTACCTTTTGGTTCTCTGTTTAAAATGAATGCGTAAAACCCTACTTTCCATTGTCCTTGCAACATACAGAGGGGAGAAAATTCTTCCTTTGCTCCTGCCCAGATTCTTCCCCTTGGAGCCAGTGGGCTCGTCAGATGCTAGTGAGGAGTTTCCTTGAGGTGCTTTTCAAATGGCATTGAAAGATGGCAGCAGTGACCCAGAAGCCTGGGAAAAATACCTAGTCTCTCAGGCTACCAAACTCACCCTCTTCTGGGCAAGGCACCCAGCTGCGTGGAGCTAGTCCCCAAAGGTTGATCGGCTTCTACACATGAGCAAGAACAATTTTCCACCCACTCCATGTAACCCCACTCCTGTCACTGCTGTAGGGTCACACAACTTGGCTTCCCTCCTGGACAGAGGGGAAACTCATTCGACAGTATCTATTTGGGCTCTGCTATTGACAAAGAGATTGATTTGGCCTGATTAGTAAGACAGTATTGTTTCCTGTAGCCAGGGCTGGTTAAGGGAGAAGGAAGAAATATCTGAAACCTTAACAGAATGTTAAGGGATTAAGATTTCTATGTAACTTTGTTACTAGAAAAAGTGTTGAAAGGAGCGGGGAACGGCTTTTCTCTTCACGCCATTTCATTTCTAAATTTGATAATAATCTTTTTATTTTGAGACAGATTCTCATCCTGTAGCCCAGGCTGGAATGCAGTGGTGTGATCATAGCTCACTACAGCCTCAACCTCCTAGGCTCAAGCCATCCTTCCACCTCAGCCTGCCAAGTAGCTGGGACTACAGGCACATGCCACCACGTCTGGCTAATTTCTTTATTGTTATGATTGCTATTATTTTGTAGAGACAGGGTCTCCCTATGTTGCCCAGGCTGCTCTTGAACTCTTGGGCTCACCTCAGCCTCCACAAAGTGCTGGGATTATAGGCGTGAGCCACCCCATCCAGTCTAAATTTGATAATAATCTTTCAAAGACCCCCTGGATACTATATTTTTCAGAGGCACAGGTAATTATGTTACTGCTACATGAAGCAAGTTTAAAAATAAAATATGCTGCTTGGGGAATTTTCACTGTGATTAGAAATTGCTTCAAAGTATACTTGATTTGGACTTAGAGTCTCATGGTAGACAAACTATTTCCCAGGAATTAGAAAGACAGACTTGAAAGCGGTTTATCAGCAAGCATTGCCAACTATTCTGTAAGTATTAATGAACACCCATGAGTGCAGAACTATTCATTTATATCACAGTGCCACCACTGATGACACTGATGCAGTAATCTGTTAAATGCTATCCCTTTTGTAAGAGTTATCGACACTTTGAAAATGCAGCAAGAACACCCTTAAGAAATGGTGGCATTAGCTTGGTTAATATGGCACATTACAACACAAATGCACAGATGAAAATAAGTCTGTGTCATTAAACTTTAGCCCAAATAATCAATGGTGATGACAGTCTTTCTAAGATCTTGACTTAATATTTTATTTTGTCTAATAAGAATGTTGCCATTTTAGCTCTGTTTTAATTAGTATTTATCCAATGTAGCTATTTCTATCTAATTACTTTCAAACTTTTTGAGTTACTATTTTTAGGTCTGATGCTTGTAGACAGTATATACCTGGATTATGGGTTTTATGAAATCTGGATGTATTTCTTGTTAAGCTGAAGAATTTAGTTCATTTACTTTTAATGTGATTAAATATATATTTGGACTCACTTCAGTTGTCTTATTTGTTGTTATTGTTTTCTGTTGATCACACTTTTTTGTATTTGTTTCTTTCCTGATCTCTATTGAATTGATTATTGAATTTATTCTCCTCTACAGGTTTGGAGGTCAAACATTTTATTTCTGTAGGGATTATTTCTAAATTTGTAAACCAACCAAAATCTAAAGAAAATCATCATTTTTATCATTCTTTAAAATAATAGAGACTGTGGAAATTATTACTTACAGTTCTCTCTTACTCCATGCTGTTATAGTAGTTAACTTCTGTATTTTTTTAAATAAATAGCCACAAAAAATAGTTACTATTAATGTTACTGCTGTTATTTTAAAAACAGTACTTATTTAGATTTCCCATTATGTTTATAAAATTCTTCACTCAGTATTTTTGTTCCTGCAACCTACACCTTCTTTCTTGGTTCAATTCTCTTCTCATTCAAATAAATTCTTTAGTAGTTACTTCAGCAAGGGTCTGTGAGTGATTAGTTAGCTCAGTCTTATTTATCTGAATCAATTTTTAATTCATCCTTAGTTGTGAATTATATTTTAGCCAGTATGGGATTTTGGGTTGATGATTTTTCTCAGGATTCTGAAAAACACATTCTGCTGGTATCTAGCATCTATTATTGCTAATGAGAAGTTAGCTGGCTATTTAATTGTGATTTCTTTGCAAGTAATGTTATCTCTACTTCAACTCCATTACATTTGATTGGTTTTATTCTCATCGGGATGCATTGAAGTGGGAATGTGCTTGGGGTTTAGAACTATTTTTTGAGACTGAGTCTCCCTCCGTCGCCTAGGTTGGAGTGCAGTGGCACTATCTCGGCTCACTGCAACTTCCAACTCCTGGGTTCAAGTGATTCTCCCTCCTCAGTCTCCCAAGTATCTGGAATTACAGACATGCACCACCATGACCGGCTTAATTTTTGTATTTTTAGTAGAGATGGGATTTCACCATGTTGGCCAGGCTGGTCTCAAACCCCTGACCTCAAGTGATCCGCCCACCTTGGCTTCCCATAATGCTGGGATTACAGACATGAGCTAGTGCGCCCAGCCTATAATTTTCCTTTAATCTGAACCTCTATGTCCTGACTGTATGCTAAGTGATTTCATCAGCACTATCTTCAAGTTCAAGAGGTTTTTTTCCACATTTACATCTAGTCTGCTCTTTAAACAGACTAAAAATTGGTTTTGGTCCTTATTTTTATTAAATTTATACTTTCACATAATTTAAAATGTCAAATAATTTTATAAATTTGTTATGAAGAACTACTCTCCCATGTCCCCCTTCCATTTCTTCCTTCCTAGAGATAACCACTCTAAGCTCTTTATTTATGAGAAGGGAGTCTTTACCTGCATGTCCCTAATAGCATGACTATATTATGTGATATTTTAGCTTTAGGCATTATCTATTTACTTCCCACTATGGAGAATAAGCTTTCAGCTGGTTTTCCTCTGTGCCCAACATACACATGCAGCCTTCTGAATTAGTTTGTAAATGACTTCCTTCTTTCTATTTTTTTTTTTTTTTTTTCTGTTCTCCCTTCCTGATGTTTCTCTTATTAAGATGTAGGGCTGCCAAAACTAGTCATTTGATTATCTTGGGTTTTATTGTTTGTTTTCCTCTTATTTACCATCTCCACTTTTTTTCCTTCTTTCTGGGAAATTTTCTCAGTTTTATCTTTTACCTGTAGATTGATATGGTTGGGCAGAATTGAGGGTACCCTCAACTCAGCATCCTTAGTTTTTATCACTTGGGCTATTCAAATTTCCCTTGGAAGACTTATTTTTAAACTACCACCTGGAGAGTGAAGGCTTGGATAGTAGGGTTCTGGAAACCCAGTGGCGAAGAAGTTCTGATGGCTTCTGTGTTCAGTATGCACACATTTACCTAATTCTTGTTTACAGTACCCTCCAATCTCAACTACAGGCACACTTCGGAGATATTGCAGGTACGATTTTAGACCACTGCGGTAGCAGATATTGCAATAAAGTGAGTCACATGAATTTTGCTTCCCAGGGCATATAAAACTTGTGTTTATACCATAGTGTAGTCTATTAAGTGTGCAATAGCATTATGTCTAAAAAAAATGCATATATCTCAATTTAAAAATTTTCATTGTGAAAAAGTGCTCATGATTATCTGAGCCTTTAGTGAGTCATAATCTTTTTGCAGGTGAAGCATCTTGTCTTGATGTTGATGGCTGTTAACTGATCAGGGTGATGGCTGCTGAAAGTTGGGGTGGCTGTGGCAATTTCTTAAAATGAGAAAATAATGAAGTTTGCTGCATCAATTAACTCTTTCTTTCATGAAATATTTCTCTGTAGCATATGATGCTGTTTGATAGAATTTTGCCCACAGTGGAACTCCTTTCAGAATTGGAGTCAATTCTCTTAAACTTTGCCACTGCTTTATCAACTAAGTTTATGGAATAATCTAAATCCTTTGTTGTCACTTCAACAATATTCACAGCATCTTCACCACGAGTAGATTACATTTCAAGTGACACCTCTTTCTTTGCTTATCCATAAGAAGCAACTCCTTAACCATAAAAGTTTCATTATGAGATTGCAGCAATTCAGTCACATATTCAGACTCCACTTCTAATTCTTGTTCTCTTACTACTTTCATAGCATTTGCAGTTACTTCTTCCTCTAAAGTCAAACTTTAGAAGAAGTCATTTGTGAGGGTTAGAATCAACTTCTTCCAAACTCCTGTTAATGCTGATATTTTGACCTCCTCCCAGGAATCACAAATATCCTTATTGGCATGTAGAATGGTAAACCATTTCCAGAAGGTTTTCAATTTACTTTACACAGATCAATCAGAGGAATCACTATCTATGTAGCTATAGCCTTAAGAAATGTATTTCTTAGATAATAAGACAAAAAGAGTAAAAATTACTCTTTGATCCATAAGCTTCAGAATGAATGTTGTGTTAGCAGATATGAAACAAAATTAATCTCTTTGTGAATCTTCATCACAGTTCTTAGGTGACTAGATGCATTGTCAGTGAGCAGTAATATTTTGAAAGGAATGTGTTTTTTTCTGAGTAGTAGGTCTCAACAGTGAGTTTAAAATATTCAGCAAACTAGGCTGTAAGCAGATGTGCTATCATCCAGGCTTTGTTGCTCCATTCATACAGCCTAGGCAGAGTAGATTTAGCACAGTTCTTAAGGGCCCTCAGGTATTCATAATGGCAAATGAGCATTGACTTCAACATAGTCATCTGCCGCATTAACCTCTAACAAAAGAGCCAGTCCATCCTTTGAAGATTTGAAATCAGACATTGACTTCTCCTCTCCAGCTATGAAAGTCCTATATTGGCCTCTTCTTCCAACAGAAGGCTGTTTTGTCTACATGGCAAATCTGTTGTTTAGTGTAGCCATTTTCATCAATTATCTTAGCTACATCTTCTGGATAATTTGCTGCAGTTTCCACATTGGCACTGGTGCTTCATCTTGTACTTTTATGTTACGGAGACAGCATCTTTCCTAAAACCTCATGAACCAACCTCTGTAAACTTCACATTTTTCTTCTGCAGCTTTCTTACCTCTCTCAGCCTTCATGGAATTAAGAAAGTTAGGGCTTTGCTGTAGATTAGGCTTTGGCTTAAGGGAATGTTGTGGCTGGTTTGTTCTTCTACCCAGAACATTAAAACTTTTTCCACATTAGAAATGAGGCTGTTTCACTTTCTTATCATTCATGTTTCATTAGAGTCCCAGTTTTAATTTTCTTCAAGAACTTTTCCTTTGCCTGTACAATTTGGCTGTTTGGCACAAGAGGCCTAGCTTTTGACCTCTTTCGCCTTTTGACATGCCTTCCTAAGTGTAATCATTTCTAGCTTTTGATTTAAAGTTTAAAAAATGGGTAACTCTTCTTTTCACTTGAACACTTAGAGGCTATTGTAGGGTTACTGACTGGCCTAATTTCTGCATTGCTGTTTCTCAGAGAATAAGGAGGTTTGAGAAGAGGGAGAGAGATGGAGGAACAGTGAGTCAGTGCAGCAGCTAGACACACACATTTATTGATTAGGTGGGCCATCTTATATGGGTGTCGTTTGTACAGCCCCAAAACAATAACAATAGTAACATCAAAGATCACTGATCATAGATGACCATAACAGACACAATAAGAACTTAAAAATTTAAAATGTTGTGAGAATTACCAAAATATGACACAGGTAAGTGAGCATATGCTATTAGAAAAATGGTGCCAATCAATCCGCTTGACACATAGTTGCCACAAACTTTCAGTTTGTAAAAAAAAAATAAATTAGTATCTGTGAGGCACAGTAAAGCGGGGTTCAATAAAATGAGGTATGCCTATACATCTGAGGTCCACACTCCAGTGACACACCCACAGACACACAGACACATCCCCATGCCTTTGCCCAGCTGACTACTACTACTAATTCTTCAAAACAGATTGAGCATCACCTCCACTGCGATGTTTTCCCTGATCTCAGTAGACACCCCGATTTAGATGTGTCATAGAAGACAGGGTTTCCCTCTATCATAGCAGGTATTCCCTGCCTCTTTAATTGCCTATGAAAACATCTATTTCACTCCAGAACCAGCTGGATCCATCTTGGATTTCCGGGCTCACAGCACAATCTCTAGCATATAATATACTCCATAGGTTCATGAGTTATTAATTAATTCCTAAGGTAGCCCCATTAAAGGAGTTGCTCATATGCACAGGAGCCACCCAGCAGCTGGGAAAACACCTCAGTAAACTCCACTGATGCCTTTAGCATCAACATTAGCCCTATCCTTGACTGTAAGACTCCCCAACAAGCCAGGGAACCCTAGACAAGCTTTTCCCCTCAGATGTCTTCCTATGTCTCAGAAGTTTTCATTACTTGAAATTCATAAATCAGGGGAAGCATTCAACCTACTTCTGAAGAGTATAATGAAATATCTATGAAAATGATTACTATTGCTTTAAAATACAATGGTGTCAGATACATGCAAAAATCAAGCTACACTACAATGAGGTATAAGAAAACCAGGTAAGAAATAGCTACTGGATATGAGAATACATTTTATTAACTTATTTTGAGAAAAGTGTTCAAGAGCAACAAACTATGAGCAGGTGTCTGTGCTGGTGAAGAGTGAGGTATGAGTAAAGAATGGAAAACAGTTTGGGTAACTTATTTTTATACCTGCTTTAACTGTAACAGGCATAATCTTTTAGAACCTGCATAAAGCTTCAAGTGAGCAAAGGGAAACAATGGAACAATCTGATGAAGACTGACACTTCAAATGAATGAAGTCGATGTTTTCCATAGTGTAGAATTTTAAAGTCAGAAGGTTAGTTAGTCCAGTTTCCTTCTCTAGGTGCCATCCATGACTGTCCTTCTAGAGGGTCATTTACAATCTAAGAAATATTCCCAAAGCTGAACACCTGGCACCTAGCTGGATCCCGTCACTGATCAATTTTTTTACCCTTGAGTCATGTGACTCACATTAACTTTACCCACTGCTCCTAGCTTTGCTTGAATATCACAGAACTCTAAACACTAGACACTAGATAGGTACATGACAAATACTCTCTGACTATTCTGAACAATTTATGAGAAACAAATTGTCACTGGTTTGAAGATGAAGAGACTGAGTCACAGAAACATTAAGGATGTTATTAAGGACTCATAGTCAACAACTGAAGAGGAGCCAATAGTGGACAGGTAGTGTGATGGAGTATTTAAGAACTTATACTCCACGTGACTGCCTGGATTCCAATCCCAGTTCCACCATGTACTAGCTATGTGACCTTAGGAAAGTTGCTCAACCTCTCTAAATCTACTTTCTAAGGCTGTTATGAGGATTAAATAGGTTAACATATGTAAAGTACTTGGAACAGTGCCTGGTACTTAATAAGCCCCATAGAAATGTTTGTTGGAGATATAAAAGGATGGCAGAACTGTGAATCGAAGCCAGGTTTATCTGGCTCCAGTGTAGAGATTTTTTTTTTTTTTTTTTTTTGAGACAAAGTGTCACTTCTTCACCCAGGCTGGAGTGCAATGGTGCGATCTCAACTCACTGCAACCTATGCCTCTCAGGTTCAAGCAGTTATCCTGCCTCAGCCCCCCCAGTAGCTGGGATTACAGGCATGTGCCACCACGCCTGGCTAATTTTTGTATTTTTAGTAGAGATGGGGTTTCACCATGTTGGCCAGGCTGGTCTCGAACTCCTGATCTCAAGTGATCACCTTGCCTTGGCCTCCCTAAGTGCTGGGATTACAGGCGTGAGCCACCAAGCCCAGCCAAGACTTTTAACTAAGACACTTCAACATGTCAATCTATCAAGTGTTTGAAGGCTGCTACACATCTCTGAAGTTTTTCTCTTCTCCATGTATTCCTCTTTCCTCAATGGTCCTTAATATTAACTGGTTGCCTGAATTTTCTACATCTTCTGTATTTTGTTCTGACTGAAACAATGGGACCCAAAATTGCGACAATACTTCAGCAGGTTACAATAAACATATTACCTCCCAGATTGGAGTAGAATTGTTCTTCTAATGCAGTGGTTTTAGAAAGTAGAAGTTTCCAGGAGCATCAGCATCGCCTGGGAAATTGTGTGACATGTAAATTCACCAGTTCCACCCTAGACTGACTGAGTCAGAAACTCTGGGGATGTGATGCAGCAATCTGTATGTTAACGAGCTCTCCAGGTGATTATAATGCAGCTCAAGTTTGAGAACCATTATTTTAATGGAGCTTAAAGCTACAGTAGGGGTTAAGGCCTCTACATGCTTATCAGTGCATACTAAATTGATAATTGACAGTCTTTCAGAATTTAGGCCTCCAACATGTATCTAATGCAATGTTGTGGTTTTAAATCCTCTTTCAGGCCTTCTTGATTTGGACCCACCAGTCCCTCAAGATCTCTCTAAATCCACAGTCTGTAGTGGAGCATTGTGGCTCTCCTTCCCAGCTTTGTGACCCCTGAACATTTGGTAAGCATGTCATCCATATCTTCATGGTGTCCCTTACAACATCCACAGAGAGGACTGAGGCAGAGAGCCAGAGGGCCTTGGCAGATCAACCCTCTCCAGTCTGCTGTTAATCCACAAAAACATCTCATGCATATGGTTGTTCAACTTGTGAAATTTCCTAACTACTATCAGCCTGCATATCTCCACTTTATCCAAGATTTACAAAATGAAAGACTTATTTTGTTCTAAAAATAAAAGCCTAGACACAATCCTTATGATTAGAGAAGCCATGCATATTCTTCTGAGGCCTCCCTTTGTTCCTCCCTTCTTCTGCTCTTTCCTGTCCCCACAACCAGAAGAATATGGCCTGGAAGCCAGGCAGACCCTCAAAACCTTCAGACCAAAGACATGCCTCTGCTAAGAATAGTTTCTTTTCTCTTTCAGGTATTCTTAGTCTTCATAGTCCTACAGGGTAGGAAATTTTCCTTAAAAACATTTCTACAGAATTACAAATTGAATCTCAGAAAAATTAAGCAATTTTTTCCCAGATCTTATCACTTAACTAGTGGGGACACCCATATTTATACTCCAGTCTGTCCACCAAGGTTCATACTTTGCCTGCTATGTTATATCAATACTACTGTGTCTATACATGCCAGGACAAATAAAAATGTTGAGGATCTTTGAGACCCTCCTAGTCTACTCTTCATTCCAGAGAGTACTAAACTCAATTACTGACGGACAAAACAACATATATCCCAGCTACCTGAATGGCAACATCTTGAAACATCTATAGGAATCTAGCATTCAGTAACTTCTACAAGAATCCCCTAAGGTGTAAAGACTCATCTGGCCACAATTCCTTTTGTCTTGGAGACTACTGACCCCTAAAAAGGAATGTCAACTCTGCAAGGGGCTTTTACACAAAGCCAATTATCTCCTCCTACTCTCTCTGCCAATCTTGGAAAAGTCATCTGGCCACAATTCCTTTTGTCTTGGAGACTACTGACCCCTAAAAAGGAATGTCAACTCTGCAAGGGGCTTTTACACAAAGCCAATTATCTCCTCCTACTCTCTCTGCCAATCTTGGAAAAGTCAAGTCCTGGACTTGTTGAAGAAGGTGATTCATCTCTGTATGGAAAGAATGCCAACACCAACTGTACAAAAGATTTCTTACTTCATATCCCTAACTCCTGAGGACCTGATAGTCACTTACTGCAATGTAAGTAATTATGAGCTTCCATGTTTGGCAGACAGTTGAGTAATAATGGAAGGGAACACTATTCAGACCTTCTCTCACAGACAGGTTTCAAGGGAGTCCAATCAAATTGACTGACAGAAGATTCAATTCTTCTTGTTGAAATAAGTAGTACAGGTTCTGGAGAACTTCAAGCAGCAAATCTGCACTCTTGGCCCTTTTATTTATAAATTATAAATTTTTATAAATTCTTAATATTTATAAATTTATAAATTCTTCTATCTTCCTATCTTAGGAGACTCAAGATGAGCTTATCTGTGACTCACCATCTGCCCTATGCTCTTATATACAATCTACTTCCTTCCCGTTCTTCATGTAAACGGGCTGGCCAAAGCTTTCTGAGAAGATGGGTATTGTAATTAAGAAACAGAGTAGACAATAAGGCAAAGGATAAATTTCACAAATAAACATGTAATAGAAACTTTAGCATTTAACATGTAATAGAAAATATTGTTTATAATTTTATTCTGAGAACCTAGCATGTTTTTCTAAAAGTTTCAACCATTTTGACATATCAATTTTTAAATTACGATTAGTGATGTATATATTCATAGTCTCAGGACTCAGAAAACCAAAAGAGACAATTAAAAAGTTCATTGTATTTCTCTAATGATCAGTGATAATGAGCTTTTTTTCATATGTTTTTGGCCACATAAATGAGATACCATCTCACACCAGCTAGAATGGTGATCATTAAAAAGTCAGGAAACAACAGATGCTGGAGAGGATGTCGAGAAATAGGAATGCTTTACACTGTTGGCGGGAGTGTAAATTAGTTCAACCATTATGGAAGACATTGTGGTGATTCCTCAACGATCTAGGACCAGAAATACCATTTGACCCAGCAATCCCATTACTGGGTATATACCCAAAGGATTATAAATCATTCTACTGTAAAGACACATACATGCACACGTATGTTTACTGTAGCACTATTCACAAGAGCAAAGACTTGGAACCAACCCAAATGCCCATCAATGACAGATTGGATAAAGAAAATGGGGCACATATACACCACATATACTATGCAGCCATAAAAAAGGATGAGTTCACGTCCTTTGCAGGGACATGGATGAAGCTGGAAACCATTATTCTCATCTAACTAACATAGGAACAGAAAACCAAACACCACATGTTCTCACTCATAAGTTGGAGTGGGAACTCATAAGTGGGAACAACGAGAACACATGGGCACAGGGAGGGGAATATCATACACTGGGGCCTGTCGGGTGGTAAAGGTTTAGGGGAGGGATAGCATTAGGAGAAAAACCTAATGTAGATGACGGGTTGATGGGTGCAGCAAACCACCATGCCATGTGTATACCTATGTAACAAACCTGCACGTTCTGCACATGTATCCCATAACTTAAAGTATAATAAAAAAACAAAAGTTCATTGTATGCTTTGTTTTATGTGGTATTACACGAAACCTGCCAATCAAGAAACACTCTTTTGTAGTCTCTTTGATTTACAAATAAATTTCCTGGTTAACTGTTAAAAATAACATTAACATATCTTCAGAGCAAGTACAGTACTCCTTCAAAAACAGGAAGCATAAAGCCAAAGGCAATTCAATGGGATACTATCCTCAAAATTTAGTCTTCCTTTGGTATGGGCACAGAGTGAAAAAATGCATGACATTTGGCCCATGATACTCCTATACTTCCTCCATAGCAGACATTACTAATCAATCACAATTTTTTTACTGCTAACCTCAGAGATCTGGCCTTATAATACTTCCAAACACATCAGCCCTAACAGTCACCAAAATCTACTGGAGTTGGCATAAAACTATTTGCCATCCTAGGCTTTGTGATACGTCTACCAGAATTTGTAGAATCAATGGCTACTGTTCTGATTCAGGTTTCCTATGTAAGGAAAACAAAATTAAACAAAATACAGCTACAGCAATTCAAATACATAGTCCTTCCAGCAAGGATTCTTTGATAGTTCATTTAAAAGCAAATCCTTAATTTTTCAATGGTTCAGAAGACTGCTGCAGACCACGTGTGCTACACGTAGGTAATGATGGAACTGGAAGTACAGGGAAAAGTTCAAGCCTCAAACATCATTTACAGATGGGCAGAGCTGATTCAACAGTGAGGACCTGTATTAGATTGGTGACTGCTGAAATATTTGCTGCTCTTACTAATTGAAAAGTATATATGAAATTTGTCCAATACACTGTAGGTAGGAGAATGACTTAATACAATGAACTGCACTTTTTAATTGAAAGAACATTACATCTATGATAAATCACAAAGGAAAACTACCACACTAATATGTGGCATTCTATACCTAATGTTCTAAAAACAAAATGTTCTATTTGGCATGGGCCTCAAAATTCATCATGTTCTAATTAGTCTGGAAGCCAACAGTGCTACTTTCTACAACTGTAACCATCACGCAACAAAAAGTGAGAGTCTGAAATATGAAGTAAGGATTTTTTTCAAGTGAGCAAAAATTGCTAAAAATATATTATAACAAACACGAATAGCTATAATTTGATATTATTCAAGTTAATATTTTATTTTGTAGAATAAAAATAATTTATGAAAATCCCAATGATCAAACACAATATTGAAGAACTATAATTTACTTATTTAGAAATAAATGTAAGAAGTTGTTACAAGTGCTACCATCTGTAATACCTTCAATATACTTTCTTGTACTAATTTTCAAATTACACATACTTAATATATATACAATGTTAGAATTGTTTTTCTATATATTTATATAATTTGTGTATGTGTGTATATATGTGTGTAATTTGAAAATTATATATATGTTAACATACATACATATATATAATCTGAAAGGCCATGCACTAGCAAGAAGATGACACTAGTGACTAGTTTTGGAACAATTAAACATGATAGTTTTTAAAAAATGAGCAGAACCACACACTTTAACACTTATACCTGGGTGAGAACACCAGGTATCTCATCTTCACTATCAAGCAAATTATTTTAAAATTTCCCCCCAAACACATCATCCTTAAAGAATATGGACACCATCGATTTTTTTTTAAATGTCTAATAAAGTAAAGATTCTATATAACAGACATCCTGATTGCAAAAACTAATAAAGAAAACGTGTTCACAGTTCCTTAAAAGCATACGTAAAATGTTTAATAAAAGACTGCTTTAAAGAACTCACTCAGGTCTTTCTAAGGAATCTCTCAAGTAAACAATCATTTCAGGAAAATCTGAGGCCCTGAAGACAGGAAAGGGCCTGAGGGCACAGTTGGGAAGCTCAGAAGGAGCTGCTAGGTCCACCCAGCTGCTGCTCTTCAGGGGCAAAGGCACTTTCAGAGACAACTCATCGTCTGGCACAGGTTCTGCCTGCAAGAGCGAAAGCACTTCCCTGGAACTGTGTCTCAGCCTGGCATTAGCACCCCGCTGCACAAAGCACCTTGGTTTCACCCCATGGACTAACTCTTTCCCACAGTGGTGAAATCCGACTCTCCAAGGGTTCTCTGAGGCTTGGCTTCACCCAGATCATACTTCAAGAGCAACCTGGTTTCCTTCCCCTCTACAGGGTGTTCATAGCTTCAGAAGGATTACTGCTACAAATGTACAAATTAACACAAAAGTTTCACTCTCTAAGTTTAGGTACTCATTTAGGTTTGTTAATTTTGTATAATCTTTTTGAATTTTAAGGTATTGTTTCAATGGTCGCCATCTTCTAGAGGAACTGAAACGAAAAAATTAAAATGAAAAATTAACTTTTTAAATCCGCAAAGCTAAATGAGTGTTGAAGAAATGTAAATGATTAAAATTCCAAAAAATTAGTTGCAAATTTGTATCATTTATGCTTCTAAAGACGTTAAAACTTAAAACCACACTACCAATTTGGGAACATCCTGTATCTCCCATAACTGGGTGACTTTCTTTTGGATTCAGAGTTATTATTCCCTTCAAGTTAATGAATGTCCTATGGGCAGCCTACATTTGTTGTTGTTCTCTTGATATAAGATGAGTATTTCATTAAAGCTACGGTTTTTGGGATTTTGAGAAATTCTCTGACAGAGTATTGTTTTCTAAAATTAAGAAAAAAAATACAATTCTTATTGTTTATTGCCTTGCATTTGAGACATTTTTAACGTTCCTATTTGCTATTTGGACATCTCATTCAGGAATCTCGACTGAAGAAAATGATCTCATTATCTCAATCATGTGGACAAACATCATCAAATGCGTGCATTTGAACACTGAACAATATATATATAAAGAGACATCGGGTATTTATGGTAGTGGTTTTCAAGATTTTTTTTTTTTTTTTTTTTTTTTACCGTAACCTCAGTCAGAATTCCATTTTGCAATCATGATCCAGGACATACATATAAAGGGGCGTGTGTGTGTGTGTGCGCGCGCTTTCACATTTTTTGAATGAAACAAATGTTTCAAATACATTTGATATACTCTAAAACTTTTCTATTTTAGTCCGTTTTACTTAAAACTTTTGTTGATTGTGATTTATGATGTTAATTCAAGGCCCAGTAATGTGTTGGCAGGTAAGTTTGTAAAACAATAAACTAAGTGTAACAGGTTAGTCAATACACAACAGGGTTACCACATTAATCTTTATTTATAGTTTCTTTTCTGCATTTTTAAAACTTAATTAGAAGCAGAAAAGTAGGAGGAGAACAAAAGTGCTTCTCAAACTCCAAAGTGAATCCAAACTCCAGTGTGTATGAATCCCCTGGGGACCTTGTTTAAAGGCAGATCCAGGGTTCAGCAGGTCTGGGCTGGGGCTCCAGAGTCTATATTTCTAATCAGCTCTTGGCGATGTGTATCCTGCAGGTCTGGGGGCAGCACACTCTTGAGAAATGAGGATATGGAAGTCACTCTGAGGAGATCGAGAGGAACAGACCTAACAGAAATACAGAAATAACTGCATGGGACATTCTACTACTTTGTAGCGAATGCTGCCAAAACAAGGGTCCTAACACGGGATATGTACAGCACACAGAAGGCAGCAAAAGAAGGCAACATCCGGTCAGTAGATCTCTCAGTGATATCGGCACCATCATAATCTTCTTCTCTGTGATCTTTATCCAATTGCCTTTCTCCATAACCTACACCCATGCAAAAAACTACAAGCGATGCAATCCTGTTTCTGATTGCTTAGAAGCTACTTAGGAGTGATTATCTGAATACGTGGACAGCTACTAGATCAGGCAAAGCAGAAACGGGTTACAGAAAACCAGCAAAAGAGGATCCAAACCAAGAATGTGGAATATGTATTAACATTTTATTTAAGGAACTTAAACTGTGAAATTCACTTGTCAAAATGGTCTGTGTTCCTAAAAATATACCTTAATGTGAAGAAGTAAATCCTATCATTCAAAGCATCATTTCATAATTCTAAACGATATAGTTAGAATTACCAAACTAGGAAATGTTGAGCCAGTCATTGTAACTGTTTCTGGTATAATACTGGGCTTTTGTACTTTCAGTCTCCAGATTTTGGAGTATGCATATATTGATTAAATAAAAATATTTTTAGTTTTGAGGAAACTTTCTTTTATGTCATCATTTTTTGTATGTATCTGGAGGGGCAGAGAATATGTTGTCCACTACTGCACCCAAGCATGCATCTGGCACATATTTGGTGCTGAATAAATATTTTATAACAAATGAATGAACGGATGAACAAAATTTTAAAAATAACATGTTACATCTTACTATATACTTTATTAGCTAATTTGCCATAACAATATTCACTTTATTGTACTGAGCAGAAACCTTTAAAAAGGAGGCAGAGGTGAAAAGTGGAATTCTCCAAATTAGAGTTGTTTACAGTGCAGATGGGGAAAATAGTCAGGAAAAGAAAAAAGAGAGGAGAGAGAGGAAAAGAGGGGAGAAGGACAGGAAGAGGCAGTGAGAGAGAGAGTGCAAGTGTAGGTCAATGATTCCTGATTTCTGGGTGGAGAATATTGGCCCATGGAGCAGGAGGTGTGTCAGAATCAACTGGAGAAAATGTTCCAATTTTCCGGATTTGGAAATCTCTCCCCCAACACCATGAGGACGAAGATCATCAGGACGAAAGAGCAGCTATAACTGATGAAAAGCTTAGTGGGTGGGGAGAGATTAAGCCTTAGAACTAAAGTCTAAACAGTGGTTTCCAACAGGGATAATTTTGCCCCCAAGAGGACACTAGGCAATGTCTAGAGAAATTTTTGATTGTCCTAACTGTGGCAGGGGATGGGGGGAGCAGTGCTAATGAGAGCCAGTAAGAAGCCAGAATTGCTGCTAAATATCCTACAATCCGGCCAGGCGCGGTGGCTCACACCTGTAATCCCAGCACTTTGGGAGGCCGAGGTGGGCGGATCATGAGGTCAGGAGATCGAGACTATCCTGGCTAACACGGTGAAACCCCATCTCTACTAAAAATACAAAAAAAGTTAGCCAGGCCTGGTGGTGGGCATCTGTAGTCCCAGCTACTCAGGAGGCTGAGGCAGGAGAATGGCGTGAACCCGGGAGGCGGAGCTTGCAGTGAGCGGAGATCGCGCCACTGCACTCTAGCCTGGGTGACAGAGCAAGACTCCGTCTCAAACAAAGAAAAAGGAAAAAAATCCTAAATTATCCTATAATGCACATGGCAGCCCCCCCCCGCCCCCGTCCCCAACAAATTATGTGCTCTAAAATGTCAACAGTTCTGAGGCTGAGAAACTTTGCTCCAGGAGAACAAGGGGCATGGTAAAGACAAGAACAGAAGCTATTAGGAGAGACAGCATGCACTCACCATGACCAGTAAGCTGTCGCAGGTGGAAAGTAAGGTCTTAGAGAACGAAGACAGTATGGGAGGAAGATGATGGGGCTGAGGAAGGCAGTGGGAGATCTGGCTGTGACTCCTGTTTCAAGGGATCCCTCTTTAGTAGATCCCAAATCAACTGCTGGGGTGGTCGGCTTAGTGTTCCAGCTAAAAGCAGTCTGCCCCTCATGAGAACCATGCAAAAGTCTAAATGGGGCCAACAATCCTCAGGTGGAAGTGGGGGTTACAGGCTGCCCTGCTGGTAGATGCTGCTGGTGCCTTGACTATAATCCCATGGCACCACTTCAGTGTCCACGACCTTGTCTTCTGACTGCCAACACCTGCATTCCTTTGCCTGGAGGATTGCTCTTGGCTGCCCAAGTGATAGTCCTGAAATGACAGGGAATCATTTGCCTCTGGAGGCAGTCCCCAACAAATGCCTGACAGATTTCGGTGAATAAATACCTACTCCCTTGCCTCTAGGATGGGTCAACCATGAGACAAGAATCCCATGCGGTATTAAGAATCCCCCAGTGTGACTAAGCTCCAGGTGCCCACAGTGCTTAACTGATTTGATAACGCCCACTTTACTGGCTGCTGTCCCTTCCTGGCTCTTGCTCAATTTCCTACTGGTACCATGTTTACCTCTCCCCAAAAATCACTTGCACGTGAATTTTCATCTCAGAGTTTGCTTTTGGGGAGCCCAAACTGATGGCCAGTCTTTTGAAAGAATATTGGACTGGAAAGCATGTGATCCTCGGGTTCCTCTGATGTAAGAGCTCTCTGGGTCAACAGTATCCCTTCCCTTAGGAGGGGCCTCAGGATTTCTAGAGATTGGCCAAATTTTCCATCCCCAAAGTCCTGGGCACAGAATCCTCAGAGGACCCACTTCTTTCAGACCATTAGAAATACAACTTTGGGAACATTTCATTCTCTCCCATTGTCAGAAGAAGCAAAACCACATATTTCGCTCAAGGATGGCAGGGATCAAATGACTCCGGAGCACAAACATACTCCTTATTAGGGCCAATGCCACTAAAGTCAAACTTGTACAAGAACTCTAATGAGTAACAACACTTGACTCCAAGAAGAGACTCTTACTGTAATTCTCAGAAGAGGCAAAGACGAAGAGTGACAACTGCCATGGGTCAAATGAAACTTGAACCAATTGCTGGTGGGGATTTAAAATCACAAAAGAGCCAAAATGAAACAGTTATTTCAAAACACTGTTAGACAATGAAGAGAAATGAATTGTATAATAAAATCCCTTCTGGACAACATCCAATCACTCATCTTCCATGTAACGGAATTCTGAGATACTAAAAATCTTAAGAAATAAAAGGCCACAAGAAAGCTAGGCACTGTGAAAGCTGCCACA
The DNA here is from genome assembly GCF_047675955.1 of Chlorocebus sabaeus. Lineage (NCBI taxonomy): Eukaryota > Metazoa > Chordata > Mammalia > Primates > Cercopithecidae > Chlorocebus > Chlorocebus sabaeus. The sequence goes on from NC_132918.1 coordinate 69,855,322, forward strand.
GGAGCTCTGTGTCCAAGGGGTTCCTTCTATTAGTGAAAAGAAAATTTAAAAAGTGATGGAGATTGACACTTTCTGAACAGTCTCACAATATCATCCCTGCAGAAATTTGAACCTGTCACCTAAGGAAGTTATTGCTGTCATACAAGTTGAAGAATCAGGCCGCCAAGCTCTGGGTCTTTTTGCCATAAGCCATTCTTAAGCAAGTTTCCTTACAAATCATCAGATTGTGGATTTTTGCTAGGTCTCATTTTTGCAGAGAACATCCACTTTGGGACCATGAATTCTTCCCAACTTAGTTGAAGAATTGAGAAGATCTACTATCTCAGTTCTTATGTGTGTGGATGGGTTTCTTTTTTCTTTTTGTTTACAGAAAAAAAAAACAACAACAGTAGAGCTTTTCTGCAGGACAACCTATTCCCTTATTTATAATGCAGGACAGCAGGACCTTGTAAGTGTATATTCTGGTTCATCTGAGGACATGCGGTTGCTCATTTTAAAATTAGATTCATCCTAATTATATGAAAAGAGCTTACATGTGATTGGTCAAAACATCAGGAAAGTATTACTCAGCACCTACCTGCTGGGCTTGCCTTCTAACCTGCACTGAACTTGTTTAACACACAGTCCTTGCCCTCTTAGAACTTAAAATCTAGCAAAGAAATATCTCATTGAAAAATAAGGGGTGTGGACACTGAACAGTGAAGAAATATAGATACATAGCAAGTGACTAAACATGTAATATTATCTGTGGACAAAGGGTTGAGGGAAGCTGTCATTGGAATGGCATGTTTCAGTGGGGCAGAAACAGAGAGAATTTTAATCTCAATTCTAATTAATCAGGGTAGGATTTCAGGAGCTCCTTGAATAAAGGATATTGGGAAGTCAGACTGAAACATAAGTGGGGGAAAATATGCATTGGACTCCAAGGAACAAAAGTTTGAATATGGACCGTTAAAAAAAAAAAAATCAAGAACAAGGGAATCCTGAGCAGGCTGGAATCCTGAGCAGGTAACTGAATGCCTATTATTTTTACCTTTTGCAAACCCTGAGGGATCATTAACTTGGACAACTGACCACAGAACACACATCTTTGAAGCTGAAAAATACTAGGTCATCTATAAAACAGAGATTGTAATCAATAAACAGATAATTTAAAACTAAATAAAGAATAACTCATGCAAAATGATCGAGTAAATTTGGAGTCTGACTTCTGGCTCTTTCTCTTTGCCTTTTGGACAATCATGCTCCATACCTCCAACGTACAGATTTACTTGACAAAATCAATTTTACTACTTCCATAATAATGAAATAGTAATAAAATTGTTTTCCATGTACCGAGCACTCACCAGCTACTATGTCTGGCTAAGCAGTGTATAGCTATTATCTCATGTAATTTCTTCCACAGTGCTGTGAAGTAAATACCAACATTATTTCCGTTGCACAGATAGAGTGATTGAAGTTCAAAGAGATTAAACTTGCCAGAGACCACAGCTGGAAGGTGGCAAAGTCAGGTATCCAACTCAGTCTGCCTTTCGATGCAGGTGTAGATGCCCACCCTTCCCGTCAACATCACCTCCTGATCTCTCTCTCTCTCTCTCTCTCTTCCTCTCTCTCCAATGTCCTTGCTCCCAACCAATCTAGGACCCAGGACCCCCAGCTTCCACCCTCTCACAATACACTCAGCCAATAAGAGAAGGGGGTTTCTCTTCCCTGCTCTGTGACAGGGCACTAAAATAGGACATAATTGGAGCCCACTGCTGTGGGATATGCTGAGTCCTAGAGACCTTAATCACAGACCACAAATACACTTGGGATTGAGAGCATTATTTCTCACCTATTATGGGTGATCAATAGTTGGCTAGATTCTGTACCTCAGCGACATTATCAGAGTTAACTTCTTAATCCTGCAAGTTTTACTTACAAAAAATATTTAAAATCAGAAATAGGCGTGTGAAGTAGAAGACAGCCTTATCCAGTCAAATGGAAAGACACATACTACTTATTTTTCTTTTATATGTTCTTAGCATGATACTTCTTATCATTGGTTAGTCTTATTTCTTCATAATCTATAATGCATGTGTCCTTTGTGTCTTACTTCTTAAAATATTTTAATAATAAAATAATAATGTTTTCAAAAAGGTAAAATACGCATAGTTAGAAGAAAAGATTTTCTTTGTTCTTTTGACTTACCTCACTTTTATTATTCATGTCCCTCATATTTCTTTCATTTCTATAGACCTGGCTGAGAATTTAATAAAACACACTTATAATTTGGAAAGAAAACAAGCAAACATTCTTTTGGATTAGAAAAGTGTGTGTCCCCATTTAAAGCAGTGTGTAGAGGGAAATTTATAGCACTAAATGCCCACAAGAGAAAGCAGGAAAGATCTAAAATTGACACTCTAACATCGCAATTAAAAGAACTAGAGAAGCAAGAGCAAACACATTCGAAAGCTAGCAGAAGGCAAGAAATAACTAAGATCAGAGCAGAACTGAAGGAGATAGAGACACAAAAAACCCTCCAAAAAATCAATGAATCCAGGAGTTGGTTTTTTGAAAAGATCAACAAAATTGACAGACCACTAGCAAGACTAATAAAGAAGAAAAGAGAGAAGAATCAAATCGACGCAATTAAAAATGATAAAGGGGATATCACCACCGACCCCACAGAAATACAAACTACCATCAGAGAATATTATAAACACCTCTATGCAAATAAACTGGAAAATCTAGAAGAAATGGATAATTTCCTGGACACTTACACTCTTCCAAGACTAAACCAGGAAGAAGTTGAATCCCTGAATAGACCAATAGTAGGTTCTGAAATTGAGGCAATAATTAATAGCCTACCAACCAAAAAAAGTCCAGGACCAGATGGATTCACAGCTGAATTCTACCAGAGGTACAAGGAGGAGCTGGTACCATTCCTTCTGAAACTATTCCAATCAATAGAAAAAGAGGGAATCCTCCCTAACTCATTTTATGAGGCCAACATCATCCTGATACCAAAGCCTGGCAGAGACACAACAAAAAAAGAGAATTTTAGACCAATATCCCTGATGAACATCGATGCAAAAATCCTCAATAAAATACTGGCAAACCGGATTCAGCAGCACATCAAAAAGCTTATCCACCATGATCAAGTGGGCTTCATCCCTGGGATGCAAGGCTGGTTCAACATTCGCAAATCAATAAACATAATCCAGCATATAAACAGAACCAAAGACAAGAACCACATCATTATCTCAATAGATGCAGAAAAGGCTTTTGACAAAATTCAACAGCCCTTCATGCTAAAAACGCTCAATAAATTCGGTATTGATGGAACGTACCTCAAAATAATAAGAGCTATTTATGACAAACCCACAGCCAATATCATACTGAATGGGCAAAAACTGGAAAAATTCCCTTTGAAAACTGGCACAAGACAGGGATGCCCTCTCTCACCACTCCTATTCAACATAGTGTTGGAAGTTCTGGCTAGGGCAATCAGGCAAGAGAAAGAAATCAAGGGGATTCAGTTAGGAAAAGAAGAAGTCAAATTGTCCCTGTTTGCAGACGACATGATTGTATATTTAGAAAACCCCATTGTCTCAGCCCAAAATCTCCTTAAGCTGATAAGCAACTTCAGCAAAGTCTCAGGATACAAAATCAATGTGCAAAAATCACAAGCATTCTTATACACCAGTGACAGTCAAACAGAGAGCCAAATCAGGAATGAACTTCCATTCACAATTGCTTCAAAGAGAATAAAATACCTAGGAATCCAACTTACAAGGGATGTAAAGGACCTCTTCAAGGAGAACTACAAACCACTGCTCAGTGAAATCAAAGAGGACACAAACAAATGGAAGAACATACCATGCTCATGGATAGGAAGAATCAATATCGTGAAAATGGCCATACTGCCCAAGGTAATTTATAGATTCAATGCCATCCCCATCAAGCTACCAATGAGCTTCTTCACAGAATTGGAAAAAACTGCTTTAAAGTTCATATGGAACCAAAAAAGAGCCCGCATCTCCAAGACAATCCTAAGTCAAAAGAACAAAGCTGGAAGCATCACAAAACCTGACTTCAAACTATACTACAAGGCTACAGTAACCAAAACAGCATGGTACTGGTACCAAAACAGAGATATAGACCAATGGAACAGAACAGAGTCCTCAGAAATAATACCACACATCTACAGTCATCTGATCTTTGACAAACCTGAGAGAAACAAGAAATGGGGAAAGGATTCCCTATTTAATAAATGGTGCTGGGAAAACTGGCTAGCCATAAGTAGAAAGCTGAAACTGGATCCTTTCCTTACTCCTTATACGAAAATTAATTCAAGATGGATTAGAGACTTAAATGTTAGACCTAATACCATAAAAATCCTAGAGGAAAACCTAGGTAGTACCATTCAGGACATAGGCATGGGCAAAGACTTCATGTCTAAAACACCAAAAGCAACGGCAGCAAAAGCCAAAATTGACAAATGGGATCTCATCAAACGAAAGAGCTTCTGCACAGCAAAAGAAACTACCATCAGAGTGAGCAGGCAACCTACAGAATGGGAGAAAATTTTTGCAATCTACTCATCTGACAAAGGGCTAATATCCAGAACCTACAAAGAACTCAAACAAATTTACAAGAAAAAAACAAACAACCCCATCCAAAAGTGGGCAAAGGATATGAACAGACATTTCTCAAAAGAAGACATTCATACAGCCAACAGACACATGAAAAAATGCTCATCATCACTGGCCATCAGAGAAATGCAAATCAAAACCACAATGAGATACCATCTCACACCAGTTAGAATGGCGATCATTCAAAAGTCAGGAAACAACAGGTGCTGGAGAGGATGTGGAGAAATAGGAACACTTTTACACTGTTGGTGGGATTGTAAACTAGTTCAACCATTATGGAAAACAGTATGGCGATTCCTCAAGGATCTAGAACTAGATGTACCATATGACCCAGCCATCCCATTACTGGGTATATACCCAAAGGATTATAAATTATGCTGCTATAAGGACACATGCACACGTATGTTTATTGCAGCACTATTCACAATAGCAAAGACTTGGAATCAACCCAAATGTCCATCAGTGACAGATTGGATTAAGAAAATGTGGCACATATACACCATGGAATACTATGCAGCCATAAAAAAGGATGAGTTTGTGTCCTTTGTAGGGACATGGATGCAGCTGGAAACCATCATTCTTAGCAAACTATCACAAGAACAGAAAACCAAACACCGCATGTTCTCACTCGTAGGTGGGAACTGAACAATGAGATCACTTGGACTCGGGAAGGGGAACATCACACACCGGGGCCTATCATGGGGAGGGGGGAGGGGGGAGGGATTGCATTGGGAGTTATACCTGATGTAAATGACGAGTTGATGGGTGCAGCACACCAACATGGCACAAGTATACATATGTAGCAAACCTGCACGTTGTGCACATGTACCCTACAACTTGAAGTTTAATAATAATAAATAAATTTAAAAAATATATATATATATAAAAATAAAATAAAAAATATAAAAAAAAAAAAGAAAAGAAAAGTGTGTGTCTCATTATAGTAAGAAATTATAGAGTAACTACTAGGTTAAATATTAGGAAAATTGGTATTTTCAAGTCAAGGTATTATGTAGAGTCATTTATTTAAATAATCTAAAACTCTTATAAAATTTTCCATGAAAAATGGCTTTAGTACCTCTGTCAACACACCAAGAATCAGGTCTGGCCTTTGCTTTCTGACATCTCTATTTTAAATTTTAGCTCTCTTTAAAAAAAACAAAAGCATGTTAATAATGTGCTGATAATGATATGAGGATTCATAGGCAAGTTCCCAACACTGTTTGCATAGTATGAACCACATAGATTTATCAAGGAAATAAAAATGATGGTCAAAGACAAAAAGGTAAAACCAGGTCTAGCAAGGTTACAGATGACCCCATAAGGGTGAGAAGGAAGTAAGGAAACAGAATTAGGTCAGATAAGAGGGTGGTATGGCACAACAAGTAGAACTTAGTTACCTCATTGAATTAAAAAATAGTAGCATAGTGTGGCAATGACAACTCACTGCTCACCAAATTATTGCTCCCCTTTCCACAGTACAGAGACATCGCTGAAAAGCAGCTTCCCGGTAGGAACTCTATTTCCCGTCCCATCCCACTTCATTTAGGTAGGGGACATGTGATTTGTTCTCACCAAGGGAATGTGAGCAAAGTGATTATGTGTTTCCTCCAAGCCAAGGTGGTTAAGAAGCCAGCGTACTCTTCACTTTCTGGTTCCCCTTTCAGTGGTCTGATGCAATGAGCCCATGATCTTGGAGCCATGTCCTGAAGATGGAGGAGCCCAAGACCAGAGGAACCCCTGAGTCACTGTGGAGCAGAGCCATCAATCAATCAGGAACAGCAATTTTCAACTCACATGAGCGAAAAATAAACTTCCATTTGTTTAAGCTACTGTGCATTTTTTATTCTATTTTTGCGTGTAGATGGTGTTTTACTAACCAATATATCTGGCAAGAAAAAGAAAATGTCTCAATCACTTGAGTTAATGATACAGTTTACTTTTTCATGGAATTTGATAGAATCCCAGAGTTTTAACTCTAGAGTACTGTCATCAAATTACAGTAGCTACTAGCCATAAATGGCTATTAAGATGTGCTACAAGTGCAAAATACACACCAGATATCAAAAGCTTCTTAAAAGGTAAAATATATTCTTAATATTTTTAAATTGATTACATGTTAATAATAATCTAAATATATTAGGTAAAATAAAATATAGTATTGAACTTATACTATATTATATTATATAAATATAGTATTATTATTTACTATATTATATAAATATAGTGGTATACTATATAAATATAGTATAAAATATAGTATAAATAAATACATATATACTATATAAATATAGCATAAAATATAGTATAAATAAAATATAATAAATATAGTATAAAAATTATTTACTGTATTATATAAATATAGTATTAACCTTAGTCGTTGCTTTTTACTTATCTATAATGTGGCTACTAGAGGAATTTTAAACTACATATATGGCTCATGTTCTATTTCTATTAGACAGTGTTGGGCTACCAGGGGTTAATAAATTAGAGCTCATCGCCTGTTTTGTAAATAAAATTTTATTGGTAGACAGTCACACCATTTGTTCACATATTGTCTATGTCTGTTTTTACACTACAATGGCAGACTTGAGAGTTTCAACAGAGACTGTGTGTCCTGAAAAGCTTAAAATATTTATGATATAGCCTGTTATAGACAATGTTTGCCAACCCCTAGGCTAAAGATAACTTTGGGATTATCTAATATACCTACAAGTGTCATTTTATGACTAAAAATTAAAGCTCAGATAAGCCAAGAGACTTGTCCAAAATATTTTTATTCTTAATTAGGTGATATTTCCATAATGCCACCCATTCCTGCATTCATTCATTCATTCATTCATTGTCTTCACCCATTTCTAATATTGATCATTAAAGAAATAAAATCCTCATCAGTTAGAAAATCACTTAACATTAAATACTGAAACACTTCACACTAAATAATGAATCTCAACACGACAACATCAACGACATTTCAATGTAGTCATATAGAAATACGTTTCTGTCAGAGGAGCTATAGGCATGTACCTACAATGGCAGAGAAACCCTTGAAGTAATATTCAACTATGAATAGGCTGTGAGATGGTCTTTAAATTAAGCTTCACTTGAAAACATTTTAAAGAGAATCTATCATGTAATCTGCTTTCAAATGAAACTTGAAATTCCCCCAAATGTAGAGCTAGCTTGCTAAAAATATTCATTATTGGAATTAAATTAGAAAAATTTTGCCACATCTCGGAGAAAGTAAAATCTGTTCCCAAAGACATCACAGCAATATATAACTGCCTCGGCTCCAGCAGGCATCATCTCTCAGTGGACTATTCTAAGAGTCTCTAACTGGGCTCATCACCTCCAGTCTCTCTCCCACTCAAGACCTATCCCAAAAAACTCTTTTAAAATAAAAATCTGATCTGCTGAACACTCTTAAGTCTCTTCAAGCTACCAAGACAAAGTCAGTCTTCCTTATTGTGTCCAGGAAAGTCCTCGCCATCTGGCTCCTGCCTGCTCCCATGGCCTCATTTATAGTCCTTTGCACGTGAGTCAGGCTGGGCTCCTTACAATTTTCCAAATGCTTCATACTTTTACTTTCACTTCATATACATATCGTATTTATTTCTGCCTAGAGTCATCCCGCCTCGTGGGCTCCCACAATGTACATTATACTTAACTACGTCATTGGACTTATGAATATTTTAATTGCCTACTAAAGTATTAATGCTACCACTACTATAGATAGCTAATATTTAGAAATACTTGACTGTGAGTCAAGCACTACATTATTTCATTTAATCTCCACATATTATAGATGAGGAAACTGAACACATGCAATGAAGCCAGGTGAAACCAGCACACAAATCCACACGTTTCCCACTCCATGGCCCCAGTTCCGAACCTCTACACCAGCTGCTCTCAACAGGGGCAGTTTTGCCTCCCAGTAGACGTCTGACAATATCTGGAGACATTTTTGATGGTCACAACTGGAGGGTTGGGGGAGCTATTGGCATCTAGTGGGTAGAAGCCAGCAATGCCGCTCAACATCCTGTAATACATAGGACAGCCCTCCACAGCAAAGGATTATCTGGCCCCAAATACCAAGAGGGCAGAAGAATTACCAGGTTCAAAATGTAAATAGTACCTCTGCTGAGGAACACTCGTCTACACTAAATCTCCTTCTGTAGATTGCCCCAGAAGACTCTGAGCATCTCATCCATATAACAAGGAGTTTCAAATGGTCTCCCATTGTGTCTGGCACCTGGCTGATGTCCCATGCATTAGTGACCAGTGGACAGACTCCAGAAGAAAAAAAAATTACTTATTCTAAGGCTTGATTTTTGTGTCGACTTCAATAAAGACAAATCAAAACACATATTCTTAATCAACAACACATGAATGCATGTGCAGTACATTCTAGAGCATGCAATACCTTATGTTTATTAACCCATAGAATGTGAGCTAGATTAATATGCCAGAGGCCTAGGATTTTTTTTTTCACAAGGTCTCAAGGAGGACGAGATGCTTTTCAAATCCCTTATAACTGATACATTACAGGATAAATTTATAGGTTTCATCTACATAGTCATAACTTAACTTGTTTCCAAAAATATTTTCTGCGTAAGGTTTCCTTGTTTTTTTGTTTTTTTTTTTTTTAAAGAAAAAGAACACAAGACTAAACAACCTTATTCTATTCCCTGTTGTAGCTACAATTCAGATATAAATACTTTATTCTAGATCTCCAGATGTTGGAAGTATAGCAGAAGTGACAGTGAAGCCTAGGTAAAATTTTAAAAGTAAACATAAATACAGCAGAAATAAACCATTCTCCAGCTTATATAAATTAATACACTTAAACAGCAGAAAGAAAGTCAAGGAAAGATTATGATTACAATGTTTTCAAAGGTACAGAAATTTAGCAGGACTTTCACATTCTTGCCAAACACTTCAACAATAGGCAGTTTTAACCAGGGTTGTATACAAGTTGCTAGGGGTGTGTGTGTGTGTGTGTGTGTGTAAAAGAAAAATGTTCTGCTGTGGTGTTAGATACCGCTCATTTATCACTTTTTATGAAATGCATTAAAAGGTTAAAACATATGAGCCTGATTTTTAAAAAGTGTGACATAGTGAACTGTTCCTCACAACCTATTGTGCTGAACTTTTGCCATTAAAGGTTTTAGACACACACACACATGCGCGCGCGCGCACACACACACACAAAGGAAAGAGTGATCAAATGAATTTTGCTACCTGCTCTCCCCTTTCTTGGACATTTATCATGCATGCTAGTATAAAAACAGGCTCTGGAAACTTTTACAACTTTTCAAACTCAAGATTTCCCAAACATAATTGAGCCTAGGGTAAAATAAACAAATACAGTAGTAAAAGAAGTAAAAAGTAATGTAAGACCAGGATCTGCCAACATATTCAGAAGCAAGTAGAAGGGACTGAAAACAAGGACAGGGTTTGTGGCTTGGGACATCAGGGTGACGGTAGCATTTCTCACTGTGATTTAGAAGCTGAGCACAGGAATCACAGCAGAAGCCAGAGACAAGCAGTGCCTTTTCCACTGTATGTGAGAACATGACACACACTTGTCACAGAGACAGATTCTGCACGTAGGGACATGCCAGTCGTTAAGACAGTCATGCCTGTAAGACAGAAATGTGAAAAAAGATGACCAAGCCCAAGAAACGTTATGATTGTTATCATCAATCATTCTTTTCTGAGCACCTGCTTTGTGTAGACATTGATGAAATCAGAAAAAACAGAATCCCAAGAGAAACAAATGGTAAAGGGAAAAAGCATATCTGAACCATCTTGAGAACCAACAAACAATATATCACAAGAGTTAGAATACTCAACAGGTTCCTGAATGTCAGGATCAGACATTATGCTGCTAACACCATGACTATCTTCTCAACCTTCCTCATCACAAACATTCCTGAGCCTCCAGAGGAGTCAAGTAAGTATATTCCCAAATAAAGAAGACGTGCCTGTTTTCAATCTACATTCCTTTGTCCACACTTTTGTGTTGATAAACTTGTCACTCATGACTTTCTTATAAATGCCTAAATTCTTGATCACAGAAGAGAAGCCATGACTCCTTGAAGACCCTCTTTTGGAAGTAGGAAGTTGACTGAGCAACTCAGTCCAGACCAGTCCTTTCCTGATTATATGTGCCTCGTCTGCAGTCCACTCTTAGAACACAGACACATGTATGTATTTAGGTGTTTGTGCATGTGTGCATATGATAAGGAATAAACTATAGATAGTATTTGTTAAAATAGGATTAGGAAAAATAAAAATTGGATAAAACATGCAGACCAGCAAGACAGACGTGAGCTGAGATATATAAGCCACAAGCGTCTTCATTGTGACAAGCTGGACCACGAATTTGTCTGTTTTTTTTTTCCTTTTATCTCTAAATCACGATTGTCCCAGAAGATGTGAAACAGATGTCAATGATTTGCACATTGTCCATTGTTCAGTAATTTTCAAATAACTAGAATAAAATAAGCTATTCAATACAATTCAATATTTCTCAACTGCCGAAAAAATACTTCAAGATCTTTCACTGCCTTACATGAATGAGTAGTAACTGCAAAAATAGCTTTAATAGACAGCAGGCACTGTCTGACAAATAGCAAATAACTGTTTGCTTTTAGCACATAAACTGGTAAGATGATATCACAAAGGGTTTTCATTAAGTTCCTTTAAATTATTTTGCCATAAAAGATTTTTTAAATAAAAATATCGATCTTGGAATAATTCTAAACATATTGATGGATGTTGGTCAATCAATAAAATCAACTGAATGATTTTAGTGGTGGCTCATGCCTGTAATCCCAGCACTTTGGGAGGCTGAGGTGGGCAGATCACGAGGTCAGGAGATTGAGACTATCCTGGCCAACATGGTGAAACCCTGTCCCTACAGAAGTTACAAAAATTAGCTGGGTGTGGTGGCATGTGCCTGTAATCCCGGCTACTCAGGAGGCTAAGGCACGAGAATCCCTTGAACCTAGGAGGTAGAGGTTGCAGTGAGCCTAGGTTGTGCCACTGTACTCCAGCCTGGAGACAGAGCGAGACTCTGTTGCAAAAAAAAATAAGGAAAAAAAAAGATTTAAACGACTATACCAACATCATTTAATTGCTGGTAATCACTGACTAGCAGACAGTACAAGATTATCACAGATTATCTTCTTACAAAAGCCTCAAATGCAGGTATTCTGGGTTGCTGCAGGTATTCTGCGTTGCTACAGGTAGATCTGCCTTCTGTGCAAATTTAATGTGTCTGAGGCAAAGGAGATGAGCCCTGTTATCAAGCACATCTACATCTATCAGAAACACCCTCCAGGGAGTATATCACTTTGTTAGGACTGACTGTCATGATGGAAAAGCTACAATACGGTTCTCAGGACAGTCAAGGTTCCTAGGTCCTAATTCCAGACTCCCCTGATTTGCTATTTGGAAAAGATCCTCAAGTTCACAGCAGAACTCAGTTTCTCAACTCAATAAAAATAGCGCTGCACAAGAAGAGCTGCCAGTACATAAAGACTTCAAAGCCCTTTGAAATTAGGACAGTAGGGACCAAACAACATTAGCATTGGGCATAGATCACTATTCTAGCTGTCAGTTGGCCAGGTTCCTGAGAGGAAGATATGGAAATATATGACTTGTGACTCAGTGATTTGGATACTCCCCCCACTTGTTTAAATGCCAAAATTGACTAACAAGTTTGGGAACTTAAATTGGAGAGTGAACATTTTAAATCAGAAACTCACCGGTCTAAATATATTCAACTTTCCTACTACTTGGATACAAGAGATTCTTGAGAGAATCTCACTAAAATTTACATTAATATACATGGGCTATAGAAATCACAAACAATCTCCTCCTCAGATACAAAATAACCATTTTTAGGGGCCATATGAGAGACTCCAATAGGTATATCCATCTCATCACAATGGAGACAATTTCAGAATCCTTTTGTATTAATATGTTGTCTCATAGGTCATTGGGCTGCATGTTGAACTGAAAAATGGCTAGCAGGGCCAGGTACATAGTAGATACATAAATATTTGTAGACTGAATGAGGAATCAAGTCAAAGAATCAAAATGACTTTAAATAAAGCAAGGAGTTAACTTGCCATCCATTGCTCAACCCGCTTTGACACTAGAACAAGCCCTCCAAGCAAAACAGACAGCTGTGATCTGGACATATGATGCAATGCAGGCAGCAAACGTTCACTCTGGTCAAATCCATGTCCAAATATGACACTTAATACTAACCCAGAAGGGAAACAGAAGCACTGCCCTTTCTACCCTTCCATTCATTCTTCCAACAGTGTTTCACCTGTGCCCACGTACCAAGCTGTTTGCTAGGCTATGGGGAGTCAAAGATGAATAAACCCATGCATCGTGCCTCATCACAACTTAGAGGCGGGAACAGAAAAGAAAACAAACAGCCCTGCAGGTGATAAGAGCTATATAGACTAAAGCCCAAAGCATCAGGGGCGACAAGTTCAGGGGTGTTTATGGCCATAGGGTCATTTTCAAGTACCACGTTGTCCTGTCCTCTCAAATTGCTCTAATCAAAAGTTGGCTGAGACACTGGATATTTGGGAAAATTAGCTTACAGAGTGTGGTAACCACTCATTCCTCTAGGTTTCCTGAGCTTTATTTCTGCATTGGGATTCGTCACCAGAATCTCCACTGACAGGCCATAGTAGCTCAGGCCCCCAACAACAAACGTTCTGGGTTACTTTTCATCATTATGTCTTCTGCATTTTTTTTTCCATTCCAGAGTTGGTAAAAGACAGGACCATATAAAGAACCTGACTTTATTTTATGTAGAATTGAATTTCAAGTATTATCCATGATATAATTCAATATTTCATACGAGTATATACTAGTTGGCAAGCACCATGGCAAGCACTCTACATGTGTCATCCTTACAAGTTTAATGCATGCCACCTCCAGACCCCCTTTTCTCTGTTAACTTGGCTACTACTAAGAAGCTCAGAGCCAAATTAAATACTCTAAAGCAGTAAGCACTTAGGATTGTAGTTTAATTATCTTCCCTCCTCTACAAGATTATGATCTTTCTTCCCCTCCCATTCTTAACAGTCTTATTTTGTGAAATTGTTACTATGCATTTACTTAGACACACTTATGAACGTTGATACTTTAGACACAAAAACAAATCACCATAATCTTCAATTATAATTTCCTTTTGCTCTCAATTGGCAAGAGCTTCCGGGAATAACTAATTTGAAGATAACTCCTTTGATATTATGCTCTGGTCACTTGAAAACTCAGATAACACAGTATTTCCCACGATCATTTGGTTCAGAATACTTTTATGAAGCGACAAAAGGGGCCAAAAAAGAGGCTGGCTGACTTAACTAATAACACACGATAACTATCAGGTTATTTTCAAATCTATCACCAAGGCCTATTTATTTCTATCTTGTGTTGGATCCTGACCATTGCATTTTGCCCCCTCACCAACCACCATTTTTGCAGCCCAAATTGTACCAGCATGCACTGGTTGGTCCACTTAGGGCTGCCATTGTGAGAGGCACTGCCAGGACCTGCTGAATGAGAGGACACTGCTATCACCCAGTGAAGTCTAGTCCCTGGAATTTCACTCTTAGCACTGGCAATGCTTCTGGAACTCATAAAGATTCTGCCGAAATTCAGGGAGTTGAAGGTCAATGTCTTCCGGGGATCAAGGTAACATGTCAGAAAAATTCTGCTGCTGAGGATTTCCATGTATTCAAGGCAAATGTCCTTAGGAGGAACTCACAGAAATAACTCTTTGCATTGTCACTACACAGAATGGAAGGCCAGCTTTTATTTCAAAAAGAAAGAGAGAGAGAAAAAAATAAAGAGTGAACCATAAAAGCATGGCATGTGTGCAACACACACATACACACACACACACAAAATAGATCTTGGCATGCCCAACTGGCACCCACTTAGGATGCGTAGTCAGGCATTTTTGAGAGCATAATATTGGGGCACAATCATTAATTTATTCACCAAAGATTTATCCAGCACCTACTGTGTGCCAAGTATTGTTCTAGATGCTGGAAAATAAGAGTGAGTGAGGCAGTCAAGAGTTCTGTGCTCATGGATTCTATATTCTAGGCAAGGAGACAGGTGATCAGCAAGCATCAATTGAAATGAACAACTGAGATTGCAAATACAATCAAGGAAAGAAAAAGAAGAACAAAACAAACAAACAGAAAAACTAGTGTGATGGGTCTGAAAAGGAATGAGGGACCGCCTTTGCTCAAGTGGTCAGGGAAGGGCTTTCTAAGAAGGTGACACATAATCTTACACTAGAATGAGAAGACCAACTGAAGAAACCAATCACCTTTACTCTGATTTCCATCAAAAAGATGGGCTTACTAAAAAAAGAAACACGCAATACCATTTGCGGCTCCACACAACTCATACTTTAAACAACAGCAAAAAAAAAAAAAAAAAAAAAAAAAAAGGAAAGGAAGGGAATCCACAACTTTCTGTGCTCTTAAGGCAATTTTAAGAAATCACCTTTCCCAAAGATAATGGATTAAAAAGAAGTTGTCTTAATTCATCTCTAATTATGGCAGAATTTACTATGAAGAAACTGAAATGAGAGACATGGAATATTCACTCCTCTTCGTAATGTCAGTTGCTTTATGTAACAATATTCCAATGTCAATAAAAGTATACCTTTGCATTACAATGCCAACAGGAATTATTTCACTTTAAGAAAACAGTTCTGTAGCTATACTCAGTATTATTTACATTCACCGACTATAAAATAAACCCAAATTGTATTTACTAGCAGATGGTCTCATTTCCAATACATAATAAACCTCTGAGATTAGGTAAAAATAGATTCTGTATTTCTTTAACATGCACAAATAATAAATGAACGTTCACCAATGTCTTTGTATAAAATACTCCAAACAAACCACTTGGTACTGAATTTCTGCTTGTCTCAATCAAAACACTTAGCCACCTGGCATGAAAACATCCGAAAAACATCAACTGCTTAAAATACTTTGCACTGAAACACGTTTTTCATTGTTTCCTAGCCTCTGACTGATTTCAGAATTAGAAAGAATTAAGCAGAAGTGAATTGGGGAGCAGGTCAGTCACTGAATACTCAGAATGAATCATGAACGCGTATACCAAAATGCAATTCTTATTTCTTTGCAGTGCAGTGCATGCTATACATTCTTACAATTTAAATAAGCATGCTAAACTAAGGCCAAATAATGTGACGATTGCCCAACAGGTCTACATTACCTAATACATTTATCATTATGTAAACTGCTGTGCTTGATATTAATACACTGTGCAAGGAATGCTTAATTTCTTGAACTTCCAAACAGGTCTTTAAAACTGAATCTCACTAGTACCCAAGACCAATAACGTGCTGAGGAAGAACGTATTTCAAGTATATTTACTGATTACACAGTGTTTGAATCTTCAAAAATTCTAAATTTATGTGGAGAAAGGAGAACGGAGAATCTGAACTTGGCTGTTCAGGCAAACTCTTTCCTTTCTTTGCTTCACTTTATGAATTGTTATGCTTCTAGATCCTTCTTTTAAAATTTTCCATTTGGGGAAACTTGTACATTTAACCTTAAAACAAAACGAAGCAAAACAAAAACACCTCATCTCATTTCCTCCCTCGCCCTCCTTAAAATAAATAAGAAGACTTAAGAATTAGCACTAATAATAATCCCACAATGGTCATTGGGAAATCCTCCCCCAAAGTGACAACTGCCGCTAAGAAGGGCAAAATCCACTAAGAATGAAAATTCCCGCAAATGAGTCCTTCTCTGAGGGGGTGGAGGTCACACAGCTGGCACAGCTGGTATCACAACCAACTCGAGGCGACCCAGAGGAAGATGCTGCGCCAAGAGAAGCAAAGCGAAGGAGCGCGACCCAGGAGGCTAGCGAAATCCCCGCCGAGTCCCCAGGAGGCGGAGAGAAGCCCAGTCGCCAGGCACCGGCCACAGCGCACGCCAACATTCAGGATAATTCTCCTTTCCAAGCCCCGGAGTTCCGGGGCAGGCGAAAAAGGGGGGATGGGAGACCCACAGTCCCTTTAACCCTCCCCCCCGGTCTGCCAACCTTTTCCGAACCCCCATGTCACACAACTTCCTCATCATGGAAACTTCCACTGGGTTCGGCGCTGAGGATGCCAAACTCCATTTCACAAGGAACATGTCAACAGCTGGGCTTGGGGTTTGAGGAACAGAGCCGCTGCGATTGGAACAGAGCCCGGCCACCCTGTTCCACCACTGTCCACACCGTAGCTCCCAGCCTGCCGCCGCGCGGTGCCCGAACACGAGAGGGCACCTCCTCCCAGATCCGGGGCGCAGAAGCCCCGCGGAGGCAGGTAATCAGGCTGATGACACCCCCACCACCCACGCCCGCCCGCCCGCCCGCCCGCGCGCGCTCGGCTTAGCCGCCCGCACCCCTCCGGGTTCTTGCGACACTCCGTCACCATCCCGCCCACCCTGTGGACAGTTGGAACTGTCGCCCCCTCCTCCCCTCACCCCGCTGCCTCCGCGCGGTCCTCTAGCCAAATTACCAGTGCCCTGGAGCCGGTTGGGTTGAGCGCCCCTGCCCGGGGAAGGTAGCCTGCGGGCTCTTGCCCCGAGCCCGCGGAGCAGGAGGTCTCTTTTCCAAGCGCACTCACATTATTCATGCAAAGTTAATCCCCGCCGCGTCACGGCCGCCCGCCCGAGGATGTGCGCCTTCCTTGGCCAAGCCCCGCAGTCTCCACCCTCCTCCGCCCCCTCCTCCCGGCGGCGGGGTCCCGGGGAGCGCCGGCGACTGGGCGTCGCGCGAGTCCTGCAAAATGTCAACTCCTTGGGCGAAGAGAGGCGGCCGCAGCCAGGGCCGCGCCGCACCTCCCGGGTCCCTCCACTTTTATAGGCGTAGGAAGCGAGTGTGTCTGGGGCACCAGAGTCCCCGCCTCTCCAGGTCCCCCGCGTGCCCGGCCCGACCCGGCCCGGTCCCCGGACGCTGTCTTACTCCGGGCCCGGGGCGCCTGCTCCGCGCCGCGTCTGCGAACCGGTGACCTGGTTTCCCCTGAAGCCCTCACGGCTGTCCGACTCGCGCGGCTGTGGCGGCGGCGGCCAAGAGCAGGCAAACCCGGCTCCGCCAGGGGCGCAGCGAGGAAATGGCCTCCTGGCCGCACACCCCGCCGCCGCCGCCGCCGCCGCCGCCGCCACCGCCCCGGGCTGCCCAGCCGGTACTGACTGCCCCTGTCAGGCTCCGGGCCGGCGCTCCGACGCGCTCACAGCGCCCGGCTTGCCGACCCCGACCCCGGGCCCTACGCACTCGCTGTCCCCGGGCCGGCCGCCTCCGCACCTGCCTACCCAGGTGTGAGCGCTCCCCCTCCTCCTAATCCCGGCCGTGCCCTCCCAGGGGTGGTGACGGTGCTGTGGGTTTGGTGGCTGCGCGTCCACCCAGCCGATTGCCTGCGCGCATAGGTGCGGGTTTGGGCGTCATTACTCTAGTTGGAGAAGAGGAAAGAATGGGGAACGAGTGACACCGGGACCGGAGGGCGAGTCTTCCAGGAGCACGCCTTGGCCTTCTTTGCCCGGCCCGACCTGCGCGACCCGTGCCGCCGCGCTCCTCCCTCCGCTCCCAAACCACTTGTGGCGCGTGTCGGGAGGACAGGGCGATCTGGCTCCTCCTGGGGCCTCCGCTGGTCCGGCCATCTGGCGGCTCTCTTACCACCACCGCCACCCCAAGAATGGAAGTTCGGGACATGCGTGGCTTGCCCTTAAGGAGGACACCCCCGCCCCCACCGCCATTATGCATATCATGGGAGAGGTGCGTACAGGGCTCAGACACTCCGCAGGTCCCAGAAGGGCTGCCCTATTAATTTGTCTTTGCCCTGGAAATGTGCAGATAAAACCAAGAAGACAAAAATAATGTATACTCTTCAAGAGATCTTTCCCGGGCAAATATAGGTCTCTCAAATGCCCCAACCTTAAGTCCTGGCGACCAGGAAAAGACTTGCTTTCTGAGCTAGAAGGATACTTGGGAAATACCGAGTCCTCAGACAGCTAAAATGTAGTCAATAAGGAACTACAGTTGCAACAAAACTACTTTGACAACAGACTACCATTAATTTCTTATAGAAAATATTAAAATAATTCCGACATCATAATTTAATATTCACATCTATTCGTGTAACACGCAGTGTTATAGAGTTATGACGATCTGGATCCTCAGCGGCCTGACAATGTATAGGTTATTTATTGGAGGGTTCTCTAGATTTTCAGCCAGTGACATGTATGTTTCATTCTCGCTTCTTCTGAGCGTGCCAGGGAAAGGGGTGAGAGGCCCCGGACCCCTGCCAACAGCATTATCAACCACCCCCGTGGATGAGCAGAGTTTCGCTGATGCGAAAACTTTTAAGAAAGTTGAGGCCCCAGAGACGCCATTTCCCTTTGGTCCTCGGTGAGAAATCCGTGCTTTCTTCTCTACTCTTAATAAGGCTGCACCATAGGACTTGCAGGCTTCTATAGTTGGAGAGCTGTTCTCCTTTGCAGGGAAGTTCCTGGGCTTTGCTCCAAAGCTGCCCCGGAATGTTTTGGTTGGTTTGGAGAAAAGCTGTGGCGTCTACACCACTTGTTCCAAGCAGGCGGCCCCCTGGTGGCTAACTGTGGGGGGAAAAGCTGGCCACTGAGGAAGAAGTCTGGCGCAGGTAGGCCCCAACAGTTGACAGCCTAGTGTTCCGGTCTTCTTCACAGCGTGTGAACAACTTAGTATTACCGCGGGGTGAGGTGAAGCAAATCTTCTTTCAACACGGTGGATCATAGGCCTCGCGGGCTACTGGAACTTTTGATTTTTTTCTCTTCCCGAGTATAACTTGGAGCTAAATTCTTTAAGAAGGAGACATACAGAAGACAAAATGTAACAAAAACTGTTGCTTCTCTTTGTTCGAGGGCTTTGTCTTTCTGATCTCATTTTGCCTAGAAATTTCGGAAATAAAGAGCCAATTAAAGCATGAAATAAATAAAGGGTGTGGCATTATTCAAACAATTCATGAGACTATGGTGGTAACAATGTTATATAACAATGGGGGAGGGCAGTTTTACTGCAACCTAGTTGTATCATTAACATTCAACTACTAGTGTTCCATTTTGAACAGGACCTCCAGGGGCTGTCCTACAGGCTGCATGATGATGGTAAAGAAGGGTTACCAAGAGATCGTGGCATTTATTTTTCTGGTTTTACACAAGGTAGGACAATGGAGGAGAATGTCATGATGACTTCACTGAAGGAAGAACATTTATTCAAACTTTAGATTATGTGATCCTGTGTTCCAGCTGACCTGAGAGGGCACACCGAGGCTGTTTCCAGGAACCTTTCCCATGTTTCACCATAGACATCCTCATTACCAGGATCTATACCTTTAAGCTGATGACTCAGTTCAAGAAAACAATTCATTCATATATTTATTTATTTAGCAATAAATAAATAATTTTCTTACTGGGGTAAGAAAATGAATGAAACAGAACCTCACAGGGCTCGGATTGGGCAGAAGTGAGTGAGGCCAGTGGTACAAGTGCAGGATCTGAGCCTGTCTTTATTTAAAATTTTGATGTATTGTTCATCATGAATAATTGTTGCATTAATTTTGATTTTTAAAATAGTGCATTAAAATATTTCTCCTGATTTACTGAGACTTTTTTTTTTCTTTTTGGCATCTCCTTAAACGTCACACCAGGGATGAGTGCCTCACTTTGCCTAAATCGAGTCCCTGCCCCACAATGCCCTCAGTGTTACCAGAGTCTTTTCAGAGAAGCAAAGTTCAAGTCAGAATGTCCTAGATGTTAAAGATAATTAATATATAGTAAAAGACTTGGGATCAGAGAGTTAGAGCCGTGGGCATGAGGGGAGGGAAAAATCAGGGAAGATTTCATGGGACGTGGTGGTACTTGAACCAGTTCATCAAAGATGGACCACATTTTGCCAGGGAATATTGGGACTGGAACGCCTGCTATTGTTTTACTTATTCAGCTACTTCTCAAGCTGGCTGTGCAGCCACCTGACCTAGCCCTGGATATTCTGATTCTGTCTGTTCATTACTAGTTCCTGGAACTTATTTTTGCTATAAGGGCCCCAGTGATTCTGGTCCCTAGCAGCTGGATAAGAATTCCAACCCTTCGGGAAAGACAGTTTCTTGGGGAAGATGACAGGGTCAAAATTATTCAATTCAAGTACACTCTAATTCACAGCACAAAACTAACTTTTTATTTCGTATCTTGGTATATGCCCATTTTTATCTACACTCTGCCTTTGGCTTACTGATGAATAAGGGAGACCGGAAAGGAAAAGGAACTATAGGTTGCCCTATGTTTCTCTTTCCTTCTATGTCATCATTTTCAAACTAAGTGGTTACAGAGAAGTATTAAATAACATAAGAAAAGACAGAGAAAGTTTCCTTGGTTGTTGCCTTCTTTTTGCGTTCAAATCAGGCTCTGGTTGGAATGGAAAGCATGGCAAACCCCATTTTGGGGCTGTCAGTGTCCTCACTTAGTCATTGATGTGACATGCTTACCTCATACTCAATTTGAGTTTTGCAGAACTCCCACACATTATGTGCCCACAGGGATTCTGTGCTCCTGGGGCATCAAGAATGCTATGTGTGAGTTGAAAAGTAAAGAATGGCAGCAGCTATGCGTGTTATCTGTATTTCCTCTGTTCATGCACATGCTCCATTGTCCCATCGACCTTCACTTACAAAAGTTCAAAGATAAAATTATTAGGAATTTCAATATGGTGACAACAAAGCATGAAACGAAGTGCCAGGCCCCAAGCACCAAGCCCTTTCCAGCACGG
Organism: Chlorocebus sabaeus; assembly: GCF_047675955.1. Lineage (NCBI taxonomy): Eukaryota > Metazoa > Chordata > Mammalia > Primates > Cercopithecidae > Chlorocebus > Chlorocebus sabaeus. Next base: position 69,876,828 of record NC_132918.1, read on the forward strand.
GTTGTATGCAACTGCACAGACCACATGCCCATGAAGCTGGCCATGGGGAAAGAACTTGATCCTTTATTGTGGTAGAATCCTAGGGCATGTTGGAGGTGCAGTAGACATTCTGGCATGGTTGGTTATAGCAAGGAGTACATAACATAACTAACATGTATTAAACATGTATTATGTTTCAGGTACTGTCCTAAATATTTCATATATCTTTTAAAGTTGTCAGAGGACCCTGTGAAACAGTATTAGTATGTACTTCATTTTCCAGATGAGAAAACTTAGGAAGGATAAAACTTAGGAAGATTAAATAATCTGCTCAAGCTCAGGCCTGGGTACTGGGTGATAGAGGGTATACTCTTAATCAGCTCATCATGCTACCTGTATGCGACACAAGGAGTTATTGGACAGGCACATGAGGCTGGAAAAGGTGAGCATGTTCTGGCAGTCATGAGACATCTCTCTAGCCCTTCCCTTAAGGAACTACTGTGCACTGGGACAATCAGAAGAGCCCTAAAGAAAACATGTATGTCACTGGCTACAAAACTCCCTAATCACATTCTCTTACCTTGTTTTCTAACTAGAGGTAGAAGATTCTGAGGCCCTGGGTGGGAAATGGTAAGCCACAAGCTGGAAGAGTCTTTTATCACCATGTGGAGGGGAACTAGAGCACACATGTTGAACTATTACTGAGATTAAGTGATCAGCTTCTTTTGTGTTAAGTCACTGAAAGGCAAGTGTTAATTTGTTGCATAATTGGTGCTCCCTTAACACACCTGTCAGCCAGGCCAAACTCTATCACAGCATAATCTTTTCCTCAAATAAATACAGGTAAAAGAATAAAATACACCTAAGTGCATTAATATGAATATAGGTTCAAAGCAAAATGTTGGGCTAAAAAATGTTCAGAGTGATAATTTTTTAAGTTGATATGTAATTTATGTACAGTAAAATAGATAAAACCTAAATGTTCGGTTCAGTGAATTTTTACATGTTCATACCCCTGTATAATCAACTCCCAGAACAAGATAGAAAATACTTCATATAAATGGAATCATACAATGTGTTTTCTCTTATGTCTGATTTCTTTCACTCAATGTTTTTGAGGTAAATCCACATTATTGTGTGGATTAGAAAGTTGTTCTTTTAAAATTTCTGTTTGATATTACATTATATGAACACACCACAATTTGTTTATTCATTCTCCAATTGGTGGACTTTTGGGTTATTTCCAATTTGGGACTATTATGAACGAAGCAGCTATCAACATTCTTGAACAATTATTTTTGTGGTACATGCACTCATATCTCCTGGGCATATGCATAGGAGTGAAATTAATCGTCATATATTTATCTGAGTTTTTCTATTAAAGCTCTCTGAGGTACTAGCACAATTATGAACAACTAGAAAATGGTCAGTTACCACTTGCTGACTTCTGTTCATTCTTACAGTTTTCACAAATAAAATATTCAAACTTATGTGCAGTCTAACTTGATTGAGTAAATATTCTTCAGTATCACAAATAGAAAATCCTCAAAGTGATCAATATTCAAAACTACTGTTGCCTTGTGTAGCAATTACAAGCTCTGCTTGCAGCTGCAAATCATTTTTATGAACTAAGCTATGCATTAAAGCCTACGTAAAAATGAAGATGCTGATAAAGTATACCAAGAAAAAGGTGAATGGTGGAAAGGAAGGTAAGAATACCAAAACATTTCTAAATTAAATCTTACTTTTCAGCTGTTTGAAAGATAGGTTTAAGACATGCTGAGTGATTGCTAATTGGACTGTAATAGCCTATGTTCATTGTGAGCACACAAAAGTACAGTACATTGTTAAATTCTTTGTCAATCACAGAATAAATCTAGTGGTTCAAGACACAGCTTCCCAAAACATGCCAATTAAGTGTCCTTCCTTTTTGAGTTATGCTTATATGCATAAAAAATGGAAATGTAATTGTTAAAATTTTGGGGAAAATATCCTTTTTTAAAGGAAAGGAATGAGGTAAATCTTACTCATTTTCATGGAATAAACTTTAATATATCTAGATATAACAACACATATAATAAAATGCTATGATTATGGGTTATTTTCAGATCCTTAAAATCCCTGAATGAGTCATATCTGAAGTGGCAGTCATAACTTCAGATTTACTTGCCTTTGTCAGTTATTTTAAATGAAATTCTCAATTTGAGGGCAAGATGGGTCTTACTGACATCTCCTATTTTCATATATTATAGCTCTCTTTCACAAATAAACTTGCCTTATCCTGTTTACAAAGTATTGCATAAAATGCTAGTCATAGCTCCTACAAACACAACTGTAGAACATATTTTGAACTTCTATAAATGATACATTTGAGGCAAACAAATCTACAGCTAGTACAAGAAAGGACTGAGTTTTCATTATGCAGATTTAGAACAAAACCCTGCACTGTAGTTCATACCAGATAATGAATAACAATAATTTGAGTTCCAAGTTTGTGTCCTTTCTAATCATGTGATTTGAGCATGTTACTTAGCTTCTATAAGCCTCGGTTTCCACAACTGGAGAAATGAAGAAAACCATCATACCTACCTGATAGGGATAGCATGAGGAATCTGTGGGAATAGATGGATAATGCTATGCATGGTGCCTGGCACATAGTAGGTGGCTCATTAATCTGATCCATCATTATTATTTTGGAAAAATATAATTTATGGTATTTGAAAACACAAAAATGGCAAAGGCAAAATTTTTATCTTGAAAGATACTTTTTTCCGAAATCAATTATTCAATAAATATTTACAAATATTTGTAACAATACAACTGCCTCCTACCTGGGCAGGCAATTCTAGGCTGTAGAGAGAGAAGAGGGGGCGAGAAAATCAAAATCTTTCACATTGTGGTGCTTGTCATTGAACACGATGTAAATTCTTTGAAATTTGGCAAGGATTGGGAGCACTCCTATCTTTGGCAAGGGTTGGGCACAAACTCAAACACATGTCTGAATTCAGGCTTGCAGAAATAATGTCTCTGGAGACAGACTCTTTTGCCCGTCTATGAGTTCAAGCCCTTAACAGTGTTTCTTTGGAGGAAATGACTCAGTTCCTAGAGAGACCTTTTAGTGAATATTTTCCCCGTAGCATTTCCTAACTGCTACTAATCTCTTAAGTTGGAATGCCCTTCTCTCACATCCAGCTCTGAGAATGCCAGGAATATTTTTTTTCCAATGCAGGAGAAACTATTCTAGAGTCATCTAGAGATTTCCAAATGTTGGATTTGGAGCCAGTCTGATTTAAGCCATGCTCATAATTACTTTTATGCCCTTACCTTTGTCATTTCTTCCCTGGTTCTCCTGTACACATGCATAAATGGAAGGACTAAGTAAAGCCTAAGATCCATCTCAGCTCTTACATTCTAAAAGTCAGTGCAATTCTACTCCCATTCAATGATCAGATAAAGATCTTTATTTTCTGGAGTGCTCCTTATTCCTTCTTAACAGTATTTTTGTGTTCATTATTAGCTAAACGAAGAAACTTGGGAATGTATGGGTTTAAGTTCCATTCCTAAAGGCAGCTTCTTTGGGGAAGACAGAAAAGCAGTTTCTTTGTTTTTCTGATGATTTTAATGCATTTTTTATTGGCAGGTAAGTCAAATGACAGGATGATTTTATTCATTAGTTTGAATAAACCACAGATTACCATCACTTTTGCTTTAATTAATTTAAAGCAAAATTAATTAATTTAATTTAAAGCAAAAGATTTACCACCACTTATGCTTTAATTAATGGCCAGAGGATCTGTAAATTCAGGTCATAAAATGTTCTTTGCTGGTATTTCTTTCAGTGATTCCTACTCATTCTTATACCCATTCATGAGATTTAAAATATCATAATAAAGTATAATCCTTCATATGAGGACATTTGAGATTTCTGAAGGTGATGATGGACATTTTCTCTCACTTACTTTTCTTTAACCCCTTTATCTATGACCATTAAAAAATGATATTGATTCAGACTGTTGGATTGATTGACATGAATGTGTCCCTGCCAGGAAGTGTCTCACTCTTATCATTTATATGCCTCCTCCTGGATTCTTCCTTTGGGCCTCAATGTGGTATCTGAAAAAAGGCTCTGTGGCTGCTGAGGTTAGAGGAAACACAGGCAGTGAAAATTGATGTTGAGTCAGTCACGTTATTGCCCTAAGATCCATTAGCTAACTTCCTTGTGTCCCAGCTTTTTTTTTTTTTTTTTTAACCTATAAAATGAAGAGATTCCCCCTCGCTAAGGAGATTAACTAAAAATCATACTTTTAAAATGTTGAGCAAATTGCCTGGATCTTGCGTGATCAGTAAAAATTAGTTTTCCTTGTCTTCTCACAAAGCTCCTTTTCCTTCACTTCTTTCTGAGTTAAAGCCATGCAGTTTTATGATTGATGGCAGAAATAAAGTGCACCTAAGAGATAGGCAGAGACCTGAGACCAAAATTTCCTCAAGAGAGGCAGTGGTGAGATTATGAGCTTATCTCCAATCCCCTGCTCCATGATTTACTATGTACTTGTAAGGGCTTGGAAAATCAGGTTGCCTATCCAAAGAAAGACCACGTGAAGAGAAGCAAAAAGAAATGTCTGCTGAGTGTTCATTTCTCTGAGTCTGTTTTCTCATCTGTAGCATGGGTAGATAGTTTCTGTCTTTTCTGCATCAGGAAATTAAATTATGAGGATCTAATGAGGTAAGGAATGTGAAAAACATCTCCCAAATGTAGAACATTCTAAAAAACATAATCCATTTTTATCTGGGAAAACCCACAAATACAAAATGAACCACAATGAAATAATGTGTCTTGACCTGAACAATCACAGATCGATCCTCCTACAAACCAGAAGCAAGACTGTGAATTTAAGTTACGCCAGTTCTGGTGTCAGAACTGAAACCAGTAGACCTCAACAGGTGAAATGTGACAGATGAGCAGTTTCCTCTTACGACTTTTAGCCACTAACTTAACCCAAACTCCTTAATTCTCAAAGTTCCCTTTTAAGAAAAAAGAAAAAAAAAAAAAAAAACAGCTATTTCTAAATGTGAGTCAGGAAAATAATTCGCTGAAAGCTGGACCCTGGACCCTAGTAGGTGCTATAAGCCATAACTTATGAAAGATAGTCACTCATAATTCATGCTGTAATGGGTGACAAGGACTATGGCTTGCTAACATAGCAATGGGTATTAGGAAAACCAGTCCTTGCTATTCCTCCAGCACAAGTTCAATTCTGCCTCAGGGTCTTTGCACACACCGTGCTCTCTACTGAAGCTCTCTTCCCAGATTCTCACATGGCTTCTCCTTCACTTCAGTGAGGTCTCTGATGGTCAGAGAGGACTTACCTTACCATTTTATCCAATAGAACAACCTCTTATCATTCTTTAGCCCACTGGTTATCCAAACATCGTCCTCCCTCTAGCAGTATGAGTATCACCTGAGAATTTGTTTGAAATGAAAATTCTGATCCCCTACTTAAGAATGCTGAATCAGAAACGTTGGAGGATGGGGCCTAGAAATCTGGATTTTAACAAATCTTCCGTGTGATTCTGATGCAAGTTGAAGTTTAAGAACCACTACTTTAGCCCTTTACTCTGTTGTACTACACAGTCCTTATTACCAGCTGACATTATATTAACTGTTTGTTTCTTCTCAGATTTATTGTCCAGCTCCACTGCTGGAATACAAGCTCTGTATTGGAGCTTAATTATGAGAGGGTATGTAGAGTCGCTATATTAAAGACTATATTAGAGGAGAAAGACTTGTTCACTAAGGTATCCCCAACACTCTTCAAAATAGTACCTGGCCTAATGGTGGCCCTCAAAAAGGACTTTGAGATGAAATAATGATTCGCCACTACAGCATTGGCACAGCCCATCAGAAACAAAATATAATGCAGAACACGAATATGGATGCAGCATCTAAATTTCTATCCAGGTGACAGGAACAGATGACCTAGAAGACTTTTGGGGCCTTCTTCAGGAATTATGTCTTTCATTTTATCAAATTTTACCAAGTTAGATTTGTTAAAGGTCCTGTAGTTTGCAAATGCTACACTTGGGGCCAGGACCCAAATCTCAAAGTTCTTGTACAGACCATTTACCATTACATTCAGAGTAGGGTTTCAGCAATGACTATAATGTTAATAGCATGGTGCCAAGAGATCATAAAAGTTTGGGAAAGATGGGGCTTTAACATATTTTCAGCAGTTTGTGTGTGTGTGTGTTTATTTACTTTGTGGATTCTTATTATCTTTAATTTGCTAATTTGTTTTGCAATCTCTAAGTTGAAAATGCTTTAGAATGCAGTAATTCCCAAGTTTTGGATCAGAAAGTCCTTTTTTATACCTTGAACAACCTTGGGAAACTAGTGAGTTCCACGAACACTGCTGAACTCACCAAATTTATAGACATTTGACTTTCCTCCTTGAGAAAACAGACAGTAATATGCTATCTGTGACTGTTATCAGTTAGCTTTTACTGCATAACAAAACCACTCCAAAAATTAGTAGCTTAAAATGGAAATCACTTGTTTTTCATGAATCTGTAAGTTAGCTCGACAGTTCATTAATTTGAGGTTGGAAAATCTATGGTCATCTCACTGACATGTCTGGTGGTTGGCAGACCCATCAGCCTTGGGGGCCCTCAGCTGGAATAGATCAGCCTTTTTCCTCATCGTCTTTTATCTTCCAGCAGAGTAGTCAGGGATTCTTACACAGTGGTCTCAGGGCCCAAATATCAGCAAGAGAGTGAACTCTAAAGAAAATGCACTATTCAAGTCTCTGCTTATGTCACATTTACTAAAGTTCTATTGGCCGAAGCAAGTCACATGTAGAATGTCCAGCTTTAAGAGAAGGAAAAATAGGCTCCACCTCTTCAGGGAAAGATCTGCAACGTCATGTTGCTAGGATATGTTTAGAGGCAGAAGCCAAACATTTGGCTTGAGAAGTTTAAATGAGAGCAACCATAGGCCTCTTTTATTCCTCTCTTGGAATTGAGTAACATCTTCAAAGGGGTTCTCGACTGTTGCTGGTTCTTTGCTCAGCTTAAGGGATTCATCACTATACCAGGAATTTTTCTGTCTCAAGATTAGCCATAGTGCTTCAGAGATTGGTACAAAAAGCTAAGAGCAAAGGCCTCTGTGTATGTGCAGTTGTGAGCTGGTCTCGGAAAAATGATGTCACATACTGACAGGTCGGGGCTTACCTTCATTTTATGTCACAAACATAGGAAAAAATAGACTGCGGCCAAATTATACAATGTATGTGTGCATAGAACAATTGTGCAGAGTGTAGTCACCTTATCACAGAAAAGGGAAGGACACGTGCTTTGATAATCTCAGTACAGTTGACAGTCAGTACACCTTGAGTGGGTAGCTTTTATCTCACCCATGCAACGTTTATTGAGGGCAAAGTGTCAGAGGCCAGGGTCTGAAAATGTCATGGTAGAGAAAGCAAAATTATCTCTTCCTTTGTGGGCCTTTGAGTCAAATGAGATAGAAATACATCTAAACGTATATCAAGACAGCCTGGGCGACAGACTGAGAATCTGTCTCAAAAAAAAAGTATATCAAGAGAGATATAAAGAGACATGTGTACATATATTTTATATATATATATATATATAAATGGAGGAAAAAAATGTGATAGATAAGAGAAGGCAATGCATGAAGGTATTTAATTTACATGAAATAGTCATGGAAGGCCTCTCTGAGAAAGTAACATTTCAGTTAGGAGTCAAGTGGAGCAGAATATATTATTATATATGTGATATATATATTAACATATCATTTATATATTGTCTATATATGTGATATATAAATGATTACTATATCATTATTTTGTGTATATATACATTATATATGATGTGTATATATACAAACATGTATACATATACATTACACTTACACACATATATAAATACACAAACACACACACATACACACACGTATATAAATGAAATAGAAACTGGAAGTAAATCAGAAAGGACAGACTAAAGCAACAGGTAACACATAATTAAATGATGAGAGAATACACCAGAATGTGGCCTGAAAAAGAAGAGAACTAACATTCAAATCATTGTGAAAAATATAAAACCCTTTATCCTGAAGCCCCATCAATGTTTCCCCATTTTTCCTCTTTTATCATATTGCTGGATTTGAGTGAAACATAGTTTAGAAGAACATCTGCTTTCAACTATCATCCTGTTCTACAGGCTGTGATTTCTAAGCAGAATAAAAAGCAGAAGGATTGCATAGACTCTGTCAAGTTAAAGATCACATTTAACCATTAGTTGATGCACTATTGGAAAAGGGGAGAACACATTTCATGGTGTTTGGTGGTGCCACATTCAGATTTTACAGCATATTAAAGTTAGGAATAACAAATACCACAATGTTTAGAATGAACACGTGGTCATGATTCACTGTGATGTGATAGTCCATGCATGTGTACTTCCTAATGACATGTGGAACACAAAGGAACAAAATGTTTCCTCTCTTCTTGTATCCTAGGTTGAGTTCCTCCTTTAGGGTTTCTTTATTTCCACCTTTGAAAAGGATCTTGACCCAGTGTGTAAAGTTCAGACTGCCTCACTCCTTTTCATTTGTATTTGTATTGCAAACAGAGTTGTAGGTCCAGGTTTCTCAGTCTTAGCACTATTGACATTCTGGGCTGCATAATTCCTTATTGTGAGCGCTGTGTTTTGCACTGCAGGAAGTTGAGCAGCACCCCTGGTCTCGACCCACTAGATACCAGTAGAACACACTTCCCCTGACCCCCTCAGGTTGAGGCAACTAAAAATGTCTCCACAAATGTCCCCAGGGGCTAGAATCATCCCCAAATGAGAACTTCCTGTTCTACCTTCTGTTGTCAGAAAATTTGAATTTTGCTGCTGCTGCTTAAATAATTTTCTAGATTAAGAATCTGATGTCTGGAATGTTTTAGCACCTTATAGAGAATAGAGAAAAACATGGAGCTTATTAATAACATATATCACTTAATACATTTCTATCCTAAAACAATTCAAATCAGAACCTCAATGTTTTCCTCAAAATAGATGAAAAGAAAACAATTCTGAAGTATGACATTTCAAGTAATATATTTGTCGCAAAATGCCCAATAGACAGAAATAAATGTACCAAAAATAAGGTTATTTTTACAAATATTGCTGCAAAGAAAAACAAAGCGCATTTACTAATTATGAATCATCTACAATTCTTATGTTGGCAGTTAGTCCCCAGAAATGTAGCAAAGGAAACTGATAATCTAGGAAATGCACAGTACCCCTAGAATACATCTGAATATTTTATAGTATCACCTTGCTCCCTTATATGGAAGTCTCTGAATACAGAGCCAGTGTATTTAAATTTGTAACTCTACACTTCTTCCTCCCTCACCCACATGATACTCTATTACTCAGTGGAAACATTGCAACATAAAACAATTCATCTTTTCAGAATACATCAGCACTTAAAATAGTGTGATCAGATTGAAAGGACTGTGAAAAGGTTCATTTTCTCAGGTTAGGGATGAGACCAAGTAATGCATACTTACTACTACTGCCAACATCATAAAATCATGAGAGCAAAATGGACCTAGTTTACCTACTGGATGTTAGCTACACAATGAGGATAAATTAGCAGGGAGTTTTTAATGTGCCTACATGACCTGTGACTAGTTAGCAAAATGTTTACCTCCGAAATAAAAGCCCAAGTCAGTGGAACATTTACAGGTCATTAGAAAAGATAAATGAAAAACCTGTCTGACCCTAACCTAGACTTGACTACACACACTCATTGCCTATGGGAAATAAGCGCAAATCAGACAGCCTATCAAACAAAACTCATGTATTGTTAAGAGGGTCCTCACTAATATGTTGCCGTTCAGGGAAAGAAGATGTGGAATAATGAAGTAAAGTGAGATTTATTTTAGTTTCCTCCAAATTCCTTTCTATTTAAAACATTTTCCCATCTGTCATTAAGAGTTATCACCTTGGCAATAGCAAATGAGAAAGCAAGACTTACAGGGTATGTGTACATACATGAATACAAGGCAGTTGGCTTAACATTGTGCTTGCAACCATATTTAATTGAACAATGAATATATTTGAGTAGAATATACAGCATTATGTATTTCACCTTCTATTCATTTGTAGCAACCTTTTGGTAAGTCATCATTCAATAAAATAAATACAATTTTCTCTGAAATGTGAATGATAATTGAATAGATAGTTGAGTCTCTTATACCAATATATGAAAGCTCAGGAGGCCAAAGATTGAATCGTTTCATTCCTTTGGAACATAAATGTAAGAAAAAACACTCTCTGAGACTCTAGAGCCAAACTCCAAACAAATGGTCCCTTATGTTCTCCATTGGTCTGCTTACTCTTGTTTCATTTATATTTCTTGTCAAGTCTAGTTATCTGGTTTCATGGACGCTTGTAGAGCTGAAACAGCAATCTAAGAGCAGGTTGAAAGAAGACATACGAGAAAGGATAAAATTTGGTTGAGCAGCAAGAGATGTGTTCTTGAAAATTAAGGTTAATCTGCTGTAATCCTGGCAGCAAAGACCAGAAGCTCTAAGGCAGTCACATACCTATTTTGGCTATTACACTACAGTATCATAACAGGTAATCAAGTGATCATAACTGTCAGAGAATCAGAGTTCTGGATTGTTTGGGCCCTCAAAGTCTACTCTGGCTCTCCTTCACACCCTTTCTTTATTTCTTTATCTGTCAAGTGGTCTTCTTATCTATGTTTTCATACCCCTGAAGAATGGGAATGGGTTATGTTCTGGCTCATCCAAATAACTGAGAAAGAATTAGACAAAGCCAAGGACAGAACCCTCTGGCACTCTACAAGCAATATCTACCCAGAATGGCACCCATCCATTAATCAACTCAACACATTTTGGTATTGCCTGGTAAGCCTGGCTAGTCCAATATCTATGCCTGTACCATTTCTCCAATTTACCAATCTAGTAGTCATAACAATAAAGGAAATAGTTAGCTTTACCTACTCTCAGAGAACTCGTGCTGACTTGTAAGTTTCACTACTATCTCTTCTCGGGATCTATGACTGTCCCTTCAGGAACACAGCCCGGAAATATTGTTCAGGTTAATAAGTTCATAAGTCAAAAGGCCATGCTTATTTATCCCTTCTGAAATCAAGAGGAATTATATGATAACTTCAATCAAAAGAAAAGCTAAGTGGTATTTAAAAGCCCCTTGTTCACATATATAAGAATAAAAATGATATATTTTAGAAAAGTTTTCATCAAAAAGGGATTAAAATGAAAGTGTCGCATCTGAGGTAACCTTCACTTGGGTGGAAAATTTACTTACCAAAGATTCATCATCACTTAATAATCATGCCAGTTATAGGAAGTAATTCTGTAGATTGTTGGTTCCCAAAATGTGGTCCCCAGACCAGGAGCGTCATATCACCTGAGAGTCTGTTAAAAATGCAGACGCTTAGACCCCACCGAAGAACTGCTTACAGAATCAGTATCTCTGAGGATGAGGCCCAGCAATCTGTGTTAATAAGCCATCCAGTTGATTCTAGGGCACACTGGAGTTTGAGAACCACTGTCACCGAAACTAAAATAGAATTAAGATTATAATGGTTAGCCTTCAAGCATTCCTAATATAAAGCTAATGGTAATGATGATGATGATAATTTTAATAGACAACATTTTCTGGCACTTACCTGTGCATGTAAGCCTTGTGCTAAGTACATTAGGCCCTATATCAATTAATTGTCAGTAGAGTCCAACAAAGTACTGCTATTCCTATTTTACAGATGAGATAATGAAATTGACAAAAATTAAGAAATTTGCCCAAGGTCAGCCATTACATTGCAGAGTTGAGATAACCATCCAGGTGTAGCTGATTACATACACACACCCCTCCACCCCTCACACACACACCCTCATTCTTCACTATGATGCCATGCTGCCTTCCAGAATCAAGAAAAAAAAAAAAACCTTCCCAACTTAAAATGCCTCTTTCCTGAGGACCTCATTAGGAAATATCCCCCTTGGGATGTTGGCACTTTCTCAGCAGCCAATTATCTGAACCTTCAGATTAATCCTGACCTTCTCTTCCAATCTCTTGGAGCTCTAGAGACAAAATTCCCATGTTAATATGAGATTAATTTTTCTCAAAAGTGAACCTGAATTTTTCATTCTTTCTTTATATACAAAAATGGGCCAGTGTCTTAATTATAAACTGGATTGAAGCTGAAAAGGACACTCACTGGATACCATCTGGATCTTTACTACTCAACGTGTAGTACCCAGACCATCAGTACCAATCTCATTCTGGAACATGTTAGCAGTGCAGAATCTCAGGTCCCACCCCCGACCTGCTGAATTAGAATCTTCATTTTAACAAGATCCTCAGGTGATTGCACACACATTGACACTCGAGAAACATTGGCTTATCTAGACATATCCTGAGGAAGATGAGATCCCAGGAAATTGAATGATCCATTCAGGGTCACAAATCCAGTTAAGTTGGAACTTACCCTCCCACTGAATATGTTTTTTTCTATATCCCTGCAGCTTTCAACAATGTTCCATAAAAATAATGTTACTGCTGCTGCTGTTGGCTAATGTTATTGAGCACTTCCTATGTTCTGGACATTGTGCTAATGACTTTATATGGATTATCTCATTTACTCTGTTACCACATTCTATGAATTCAGTACAGTTCTATTATTATCTCTTTTTTTTCTGATAGGGAAACCAAGGCCAGACAGATTTAAATACTTGCTGTAAGTCATGCAACTTCCAAGTGGTAAATCAGGGTTTAGAACCCATGTAATTTGACTTTGAAATCAGCCTGTACATACTGGCCTGTATGTGTATCTTTAATTTTTCTCACCACTTTCAAAACTCCTATCATACATCTCAATCAATCAATCAATCAATTAATCAATCATATATCTATCTAATTGTTTCGAGAGCAAAAAGTTTGTAAGACGGAGCCAGGCCAGGTGCAGTGGTTCACGCCTGTAATCCCAGTACTTCGGGAGGCTGAGGTGGGCAGATCACCTGAGGTCAGGAGTTTGAGATCAGCCTGGCCAACATGGTGAAACCCCATCTCTACCAAAAAGTACAAAAATTAGCTGGGTGGCGCATGCCTGTAGTCCCAGCTACTCAGGAGGCTGAGGTGGGAGAATCACTTGAACCCAGGAGATGGAGGTTGCAGTGAGCCCAGATCATGTCTCTGCACTCCAGCCTGGGCAACACACCCTGTCTAGAGAAAAAAAAAAGATGGAGTCATACTGCTTGATGTTTATTTTCCTTTTATCAATCTCAGTAATGGCAGTTCTTTTCTATAACTCCTTAGAAAAGAAAGCAAAAGGTCCCTTACCTTCCATCCCATCATCTCATCCCTTATAGCTCAGTTGTCCTGCCCTTCAGTCATCCTTCCCAACCCCTCTCTCGTCACCTCAGGAGCCCTGGTTTAGCAATCATTGTGACTTTGAGGTTGTGAAGTCCTTGCCTACTGAGTTGAAAAGACAAGAGAGTTGTTGATTCCCTACTTCAGGAGTGCTCAAAAGTTAGAGGGAAAAAAACATAGTTAGGAACAGTTATGACAGAGCCATATCTTAGATTAATGAATTGCTTTTGTGTGCTTTCTTGAAAACTTAACATGTAAGAGGTTATTTCCAGTAGCAACTTTTGCATACCAATCAACTTAACATCTGAAATGCAACCCACGAGTAAATTAGAAGGAGTCTATGTTATGTTCCAAAATGATTATAAAAATTCCATTTCTCTACAGCACCTTTAAAAAGTGTTGAATGTTCTAGAGTAAAATGATTTTCCTTATAAGATGCTGGTACATCCCCCTCACACTGTAGACACACACATTCAATAAGTAAAAATAATATGAGAAAAGCCCAGATCTATAAAAAAACACCTGAATTAGAATATGACTTTAAAATTTGAATTTGAGTTAACTATTAAGCATCATGAAAACAGTCTTCCATTTGCACAAAAGCCAATTTCTACATAACTTTTCAGAGTCAGGCTAGTATACGTAACAAGATGAACTACAGATACTTTTGCTAGGGTCACTGTGGAGCTAGACAATAGACAAATACTTTAAAAATCTTTGCTATGTGAATCATAAATAATATGACTGCACAGATTTGTAACATTCCCAAAGAAAAGTATTGGAGAATTTTATTCATATCTGGAAACAAACTTAGTTCATTTATTGGTGTTCTCCATAAAGCGCGCACACGCACACACACACACACACGCTCTCATGCACACAAATAGACACATGGTGCTTGATTCGAAATATCTTCTTTTAGGCTTCAGTATCCTCAAAGTAAAGGCCTTTCCTTATTCATGTTTTAATTTATTTTACTATGGCTACTTGTTTTTTTGTCTTACTAAATGTTTGCTGAACTGAATAACACACCTTAACTACATATATCTGGAATTTCTGTTGTGAACTTTATTTAATGGCAAATGGAAACGATTTGTGGGTTTTGTGGGGCTATCATTTTCAATCTCCTGATTTTTGTGATTTTGAGGGGCTGGCCATAATGCTATAGAGTTCTCTGATTTTATTTCTTTGGTACAAAAAAAGCAAAATGAATGAATTGTGATTGAGCCATGGAACCCAGTTGCTTGCATATGTAATAGGGATTCTAAATTACCACATAAACACAGCTGCAGTTTTTCAGTCCGAAGGCCTCGAGAAGCATGCCGACTGGGGAGTGGGGGTATTTGGAGCTCTAAATTTAAGTGCATTATTATGAGCTGTGATAGACAATCATCCCTTCTTATTTAAATCTCTGGGCAACTATAAAACTAGACTGAGTCAAGTTTCTTATCTATGCCCAAATCTGAGCAAGCAAGCTTAGCTCATATCTTAAAAGTTGACAGTTGTACTTTGTGGTATGTCATCAGCTGCTACATTTATGAAGCTACCAGAAGGTTAATAGTTTAGGAACAGTTTATACTTTAATTATCTCATAAAATATACTTCAAGTCATCCAAATTGATATACATCATGCTTTCTTGTAGGGCAATAACTTCACACAGGAAAACAGATGTTTATTTACATATACAGACACATATATACACATTAAAACCTTTGTGCACAAATTTTAGCTTGAAAACAATAAGGAAAGGTAAATTTTAAAATACATTTTCTTGCTAGTTTTCGAATCACTCATATTGGAGGAGAAAATACCTCTACATAAACTTGTTCACTAAATTTGTTATTTAAATTAATTTAACAAGAAATATGTTTCATGATTTAAGCAGTGCTTTCATAAAGTTTATAATTCAGTGCCTTCTTTTAATATGCTTAATAATATTTCAGATATTTTGAACAAAATTAATTAATCATTTATGGAAAATAGAATCCTATGGCTATAATCCCTTAAAGTATTCAATTGAAGCACATCAAATCAGGAAAGTTTTGCATACAAAATGAAATGAGAACTATCACCGTGCCTTAATACTAATTAAATTAATTCAATAAAATATTGGAATCAGAGTCAAAATGGCCACATTATAACATTGACTCTGATTCCAATTTTTTATTGGATACACAAGATGGAAACCATTGACCTCAGACTGCTGTAAGCCCTCAAAAATGGAACACTTGAGTCTAATTCTGTATTTGTGAAAACTATGTTGTCCCTCATTATATTTTTCCTCTTATTCCTTGGTAGTAAAACTTCTAGCTGTACATATGGCTCCCGAGAATGAAGACTGTGCTCCCTAGCATCCCTTCAGCATCTTTGGGGCTACTGAATAAATTCTGAGCAATGGACAAAAACAAAGTGTTGTCTGGTTGCATCTGGGAAGTTCCTTTATGCTTTGCCCCTTATTTTTCACCCTCCTCTTCCTGATGGCTGGACATTTGTACAATGGCCAGACCTGGAGAAACCATCTTGGGGACCCTTGGGAATGGAGGTCCAGCCTTGGGGAGCAACAAAGTCAGAGGATCCTAAATTTCAAGAAGTAGGATCCTGGAACTTGGGCTTATAGACTTTTAAATGAGAGACGATAAAAACAGAAAGGCCTATTTCATTTAAGAAATGAATAGTTTTTATTTTTCTATTACTTCTAGTCAAACCTAATCCCAATTCCTATTTGGCTGTGACATCAGATCCTTGTGCAGTGACTGACACATAGGGGGTGTTCAATAGATGTTTGAAGCAATCTGGGAGGTATTCCTGATACCTTCTCCTTCCCCATATCCAACTCAGCATTGACTTCTATCAGTTTTACCTTCTGACATCTCTCAAATCTGTGCACTTGTCTTAATCCCCCTCTACTCATGTGAGCTGAAGTTTGCCTAGACCTTGTCTTGCCTAGGCTACTCAAAAGCCTTCTGAACAGTGTCATCGTATCACACCCTTTTCCGGTAAAAAACTTGTTTTTTGTTTTTTTTAGGAGCCAAATCCTTGACATAGGCTATAGGTCTTATTTCACATCACTTTTAGTCTTGCTATCTGAGTGCCCCATTTCCTTCCCACCTTTTCTGAATTCACTTCTAGGAATCCTCAGGACTCCCCTTAGCACTTATCAGAAAAGACTTCCTTCTGCAGAAAATCTCTCATTATCTTTTTATGGAACCACACATTTCTGTATGTGACATAGCCTGTCTCTCCCAGTAAAATGTAAGCCCCAAAGAGGTAGCCACTGTGGATGTTTTATATACTTTTATATCCTCATTGTCTAGTATGCTGCCTGGTACATATTAGATGCTTAATATAATTTGCTGAATGAATAAATGGTATTGCAAATGCCATTGTTGGGATTTGGCAAATCAGTGGGCTGGCAGTTACTGGGATTTAAAAGACAGAAAGAGAGGAGGAAAGAGAGAAGGAGAGAGAGGGAGAGGGAGAGGGAGAGACAGAGAGAGAGAGAGAGAGAGAGCAGTGGCAGGGGGAACTTTTATGTTTACCTTATAAAATAGCCATTTAGCTCCCTAGCTTAGTCAAATTCTAAATAATCTTAACTCCTAAGATTGGATGGACTAAAGTTTGAAGCCTACTGTCTTCCCATCACTGTCCTGAGCCTGACATCTAATAATTAGATCAGCAGTCATCAAAGTGATTCCAAGACCCCTGGTGGTCCTCAAGACCATTTCTGGGGGGTCCATGAGATCCTGCCTTTCCAAGCTGGATACGGTCATATTTTCTTCACATACTTCAACTCAAACAACATACTGCCCCAGATTGAATGCAGAAGCAGTTATGGGACTCCAGTTATACTATTAAACTAAATGCTATGGTTTGAATGCTCACTCGAAAAATCATGTTGAAATTTCATTGGATAAATTAATTGGGACATGGGATCTTTAGGTGGTAGATTAATATCCTTATTGTAGGAGTTGGGTATTTATCTCAGGAGTGGGCTCCTGATAAAAGGATGAAGTATGGTTTCTGTTTTTCTCTCTGCCTTACATGCTTCCTTGTCCTTCTGTCATGTTAGGATGTAGCAAGAAGGTCCTACAGATACAGCCCCTTGATCTTGGACTTCCCAGCCTCTAGAACTATGAGCCAAATAAATTTATTTTCTTTTAAAATTACCTGGTCTGTGATGTTCTGTTATATTAGCAAGAAACGACATTTAAACATTTTGCAAATGTGTAAAATAATGCCTTTTGTTCACTAAATAGTTTCTTGTTTTGGAAAATATAGTTGTTTTTAAGAAAACATGTTCTTTACATTAATACATAAGGATTTATCATCGTTAATTTTAAATGATTAGTAAAAATATTTTAAACATTACTCATTTTCTATTCTAATACTATTGATGCTATTTATAATACCCTATTTATTGATGCTATTTATATATCCTATTTATAATCCTCAGAACCAAAGCTCTTTCGGGTCCTCAACACTTTTTGAGAGTATGAAAGAGTCTTGAGACTGAAGCATTTGTGAACTGCTGCATTGAAAAAATGATTTCTTTGGTTTAAGACTTAGTCTCCTTAATCTCTCAAACTACAAGTAAGTAGGAATGCAGCAGTAGAAAGAACCTAGATTTTTGGCATTAGTCAATGTGGCTTGGAACGCTGGAGTAGCCTTTAACTGGTTGTGTGACCTTGAGGAAGTCATGTAACTTCTGAGAATCTAATTTTTCTCTTCTTAGGATAAAAACACCTCTGTAGGTTATTGTGAAAATAAAATAAAAACATGAGAAAGCACTCAGCATAGTGTTGGCACATAATAGGTATGTGTTTGGCACACAGAAGTATTAGATTTTATTGTCGACTATACATTGGTGTGAGTTTGTTAATCTTTTTTCAAATAGCTTTTAACGGTCTGGTGATGCAGTGGTATGTGGTAAAAGTTTAGTAACTAGCTCTCTGGAAATAAAGATTCCTGTTTTTTAGAATTTGCTGATTCCCATGCTGTAAATATTCCTACCTTGGCTGATTTTAATGTTTGTTTGGAGGAGATGGACTCAAATCACTTGCGAACAGGTATGAGGCAGTTTCAGCATAAAATGTTCTGGGCCCATGAGTGGAATCTAGAAAGAGGAGACACATAAGGTAGAATAAGAGTCTCAGGACCTGATGGCAAAATTTTGGCTAATTTAATATTTTGCCTCAAGCCTTTCCTTTAATGCTTAGAGTTCCCAGTTTTCTTTTTGGTTGGATTGAATCATTGGTATCACCAACAGGGTGCCGTGAAGACTTTTGTATTCAAGTTATCTGCCACCGAGTCTCATATTTCCAGCAGAAGAGTAACTATTTGGGGAGACATATTGTCCAGATAACCTAGTTAAAATAAGGGATCACTGGCAGATTAGTCTAGCTTAGATGTCACAGGTGTAATGCCCTAAAATGATGCTGCAGAACAGTGGATCTCAAAGAGCGCACCCCAGACAAGCAGCAAGGTATCACCTGGTTGTTGGAAACGAAAATTATCAGATCCCACTCTGCCCTATTACATTGTAAATTCTGGGGGTGGGGCCCAGCAATCTGAGTTTTAACAAGCCCTTCCTAAAGAACCCCTGGTGTAGGAGGGGTGGGAAGACTGCAGTGTTTGGAGCAGGGAGTGATCTGGGCATCCTCAGTACCCCAAGGGAGCCTGGGGCAAAGACAAGCTGAGACTGGGCACAGTGGGTGCTGTTGGTTCCCAGCTGAAGCCCCTTCATTGATCTGGTACTTCCCTCCCCTTCTGTGGTGTGTTGATTGCTAAGGGCCCAAAGATGTTCCCTTCTCTGGAGAACTGCCAGGGCTGCATGACAATAGCTACAAAAGCCTCCCCCTTTGCTTCAAAGTGAGACTAACCCTGTGATGTAGTTCATGTTCCTAGTGGGATAGACTAACGTCAGTTTCCAGTTGAGATGAGAGTCTTGCTCACCCTCTCCCCTGCCCAATTCTGCTCCCCCCACTCTTCTCCTAACAGCACTCCTGACGATAATTGCCTCAGCATGAATCTTGGTCACAGGTTCTGCTTCTAGGAAACCTGACCTGAGACGGGGTTTCAAAGGTAGACAATTCTGGGTTTGTGTCTGGACTTCCCGGCTTGTTAACTATGTGACTTCAGGTTTGTTGGGTAATCTCCCTTGTCTTAGTTTCCTTAGGTGTTAAATGGAGATAATGATGCCCACTTTGGGGGTTTGCTGTGGTAATGAAAGGGACACTGTATAGAAGTCCTCAGCACAGTGCCTAGAGGGTGGTATGGACCGTCCAGAGCCTCCTTTGATCTTTCGCTGACTCGCCTTTTGGCCTTGGGCAAGTTAATGTTTTCATGTTGTCTGTTTCCTTTCTGGGGACTCACGATGTGTCTAACACCAGGCTACCTCATTAATAACTAGAAGTGAGAAATATTGTTTCAAGTGGTAAAGTACTTGGCAAAATGTGGAGTGTGGGCACAAAGTATAACGAGCACTAACTATACAACAGAAGGTGGAGATACTGGGAAAGAAGTGTCTGGGAGTTCAGAGGCTGGGAGAGGTGGGTGCTCTGGCCAGAGGCTTCCTGGGATTTTCTTCCCCCACCCCCTCCCAAGTAGCAGCAGCACAGTGAACTTGAAGACCTTGGAAACTGCAACTTGGTTCTGCCCAAGTCTGAGGAGTCTTATAAACCCGGAGGCAAAAAAAGGCAGGAGAGATTGGGATGACTTCCTGCCTATGCCCTGTCTTTATCCAGAGTTCCTTCTTGTCTTTGAGGTCTAGACTCAGTTGTCTCTTCACAGAAGCCTTCTCCAACCAGCCCATTTTACATGCCCTTCTCCATCTCACGGCCCAGTTTTACTATTTTCCCAGCACTTACCTCCACTAGGCAGTAGTTTGTCCGGGTGTTTGCTGAGGTGTGTATAGTCTGTCTCTTGTTGGAACTCCTGAGGGTAGGGGCTCAGTGTGTCCTGCGCCCTGCTCTTTCCCAGCTACACAGTAGGTCCTCAATCAATACTTGGTCTTGGAGCCACTGGATTCTAAGATATTGTTGGTAAGTGGTAAGCGGGTGCAGCCCTTTGGAAACCTCTTGGCCATGTCTACCAAAGCTGAGCAAATGCCTTCGTAAGATCCAGCAATTCCATTCCTATTTATCCACAGAAAAGGAAAAGTGGTCATCAAAAGGCATCTACTAGAATGTTCACAATAGCATTTTTTATAACAACCACAAAACTGGAAGCTACCTATATTTCATTAAAATAGAATGAATAAACGAATTGTAATATATACAAAGGAATACTGTGTACAGCAGTGAGAAACAACCATCTTCAACCATAGGCAAACACATGGATGAATCTCACTAGCATGCTATTGAGTGAAAAGAAACCAGACACAAAAGAGCACATTCCCTATGATTCTATCTACATAAAGTACAAAAACAGGCAAAACTAGTCCTGGTGTTGGAAGCCAGGGTAGGGATTGCCCCAATTGGTGGAAGAGCTGAGGGGCATTGAGGGTGCAGGTCATGTTCTGTTGCTTGGTGTGACTGCTAGTTAAACAGGTGTGTGAAGTTCGTGAACAAGCATCTAGCTGTGCACCAGGCACCTTTGATACTGCAATGAAATATACATTACAACAATTGCATGGGGTTTTGCCCAGGATAGTGTA
This sequence comes from Chlorocebus sabaeus, assembly GCF_047675955.1. Lineage (NCBI taxonomy): Eukaryota > Metazoa > Chordata > Mammalia > Primates > Cercopithecidae > Chlorocebus > Chlorocebus sabaeus. Next base: position 69,897,890 of record NC_132918.1, read on the forward strand.
GCCGGCCTCAATAACATTTCCATTAAAAAAGACCTGCTGGGAGCTTGGAGTCCCAGAGTTAGGAGCTCACTCCTGCAAGATCCGCGCGGCCCCACCCTCCCTGTTCTTCCGACGCGCTGCCAGGCCAGCGAGGGCTCACCGAGCTGCCTAACGCGCAGCGGAGGAGACTCGAGTCCCGGGACCCGGGAGGGGTCGCCCAGCGCTCTCAGCCGGCTCGCAGAGCCAGGGCCGGGCTCAGGGTCATAGCAAGAAACACTCAAGGTGTAAAGCCCGAGCGAATAGCTGGATTCTCAGTCCTGCAGCCTAAGGCAGCCCCTCCAAGCCGTGGGCGCCTGCCGTCCGTCTCCTCACCGGGGCGCCCTTTACTCGGTCACCTGGGGCACGGCCAGGGGCTTCGCCGAGCTTCGGTCCACCGTGGTCGCGGCCGCCGGTCGCCGGGAGCCCGGAGTCGGGACACGGGGGTTGGGGGTGGGTTCCAGTGTCGCGCGGGAGTTCAAAGCCCGGCACTGGCACGGGGTTCCGCCGCCGCAGCCGCTGGAGCCTTGGGCTCCCGCCGCGGGGAGAGCGGGGGGAGGGCGCCTGTCCCGGAGTGACCCGGCGGCGGAGGAAGGGCGGGCCGCAGGCGGCGGGCCCGGGGGACCGTGAGCGGGCGGGCGAGGAGCGGGTGGAGGTCGACAGAGTGGGGGCCACGAGGCCGGCGCCTGGTCGGGAAGAGAGTGGGAGATTCCCCCGCGAGTTCAGACCCGGGACTGAGGGAAGAGACACTTGGAGTCCTGCGTCTCCAAGTTTTGCTCCAATGCCCTTGGCATTGAATGCATGTGTGGCGTCTATCCTGGCTCAGGCGATTTGATGTTTTCAATAGGCCTAACCTCACGAGTGGTGTGCCCGGCCCAGCTGGCTGGCGGCTCCTGTCCCCAAGCCCCCCGCCTTGCACCCACCATTTACGCAGTCACCAGGCCTTTGCACTGCCCAGCGCTGAAGGGGGCGAGCAGAGCCTTAAAGGCTCCATGGAGGGCGGGCTCTTACCTCCTGACTTATTCCTCCTTGCACTGCAGGGGGTACTGAGGTCAGGGGTCCGGTGGGAGGCTGGACTGTGTGTGTGTGATGGGCGGAGGAGTGGGGGGAAGGGAAGTGGGCGGTAGGTTGAGAATCTGTAACAGCAGCACATCCCAGGTTCCACCCCCACCCACAGGGCTGGTCAATCCTCCCCTCTCCTGGGGTCTGTGTGAGAGGAGAGTACAAAGGTCAGATTGTCCAAAGGACAGTGGGTTCTGCTCTGAGATTTAATAGTGAAGGCATCACGAAATGGCCATTGAATTTCTTGATCATCACAGAAGAAAACATACTACTTTGAGTTTCCTGAAGTGATTTTAATTTTCATCTGGGCAGGTGGTGATAAATTCTGGAAACACCAAGGACTAAAAAGAAAGGAAACTGCAGAAAGTGGAGGGCCACAGAAGCAGCAGCTCACAGGCTTTTTCTCAGGGGCTTGTCTCAGCTAGTGTTCCAAGACTAGCAATCCATAAACATAGCTTGCCCTGGGGAGGGCGGAGATTTCACCAATACTACATCTCTTCGATTTTTACCTATTTCCTTTACTTGGTCCTATTTTTACCTGGTCAAAGAAACACCTGTATCGTATACTCAGGTTTTCCCCTTAATTGTAAGTTTCAAAAAAAAAGTCAATAAAAGACAAAATGGGAAGTGTTGAAGCACTGTCCAGAAACTGTAGTAATAGCAAGAGCAATATAAAATAGCAATATAAAAAGAAGGGCAGTGAACTGACCTTAGCAAATTTGCACTGCCACTAATTTGCTAGTCAAGTGACCCTATTTTCCTGACTCTGTTTCTTTAGTAAAATGTGGGCGTTATCATAGGTGACCCCAAATCCTGAAGTTCCTTTGTGTGTGTGTGTGGAGGGGTGAGATTTAAAAATTTGATTCAAATAAATTTCCATTCGCTGTATAGTTCAATATTTAATTCCCTGCCTGTTTTAAGCTGAGGAATAGATGTCTGAACATACATTTCCTCATCCTAAATCCCTTTGATCCTCTCATAATGCTCAAAGTGCAGTGTTGATGTCTGGCAGGCTTTGTGTTCAGTTTGTACCATTTGCAAATGTAGTGAGGATTACAGTGGAATGGAGGAAAGAATGGCTGCAGGATTTCTTGGACCAGAGAAACTCACACTTCTCTTTCCATTTTCACTCTCATTAGCACACAACTTTTAAAAGTTGGCCTGGGCACAGCAACACTTTCACACATCCATACTAAAATCCATGCTAATCTTTCCCATGGGATGTAATTCAATTGAATTGACATTCTAATAAAATACTGGCGAAGACACAATCACAGTTTCCCTGCAATGCATAATTAAAATAGCACTATGCAGTTGCTTACACTTCAGATAATGGCTTCCTACATGTTGTTGGTTATGACATTTCAGGGTTTTCATTTCTGTATGTTAATAGAACATTTAAAAACTATCCTTTTTAGCAAAGTGGGTTATAATCTTAGTTTGTCATTGCTAGGAAGGTGCTAAAGCCTAAGTCTGCTTTCAGATTGGTCTTGGGCAGTAATTTAATGTATCAAAAACTGCCTTCAAATCTGTGCTTTCTGTTGGTAGCTTACTGAGCCCCCTCTCCTACCTTGAAATCATTGGCACAGATATACATGTGCTTAGGAGTGGTTTGAATCTACCATACATACATTTGGGAAGTCTTAACTATCTTCTAAAAGACTAAAGAGTAAGGGATGATTTACCTTGGATAATGACACTCAGATTTTGCTGTTGTTTCTGTTCCAAAGTGTTTTATACTGATAAAGCAACCCCAGTTTAGCATTGCCATTGAGAACACTGTGCAGAAATACTATGCACTTTGGGTTCCTTCACTTCACTTAAAATCTAAATCTTGCTAAATTGTTGATACTCTAGGTTATGAATTAACCGATAGTCAAACTGAACAATTCCCCATTGACAGTTTTTGTTTAATGGCCAAGAACACCTGAAATTTGGATAATGGAGCTGGAAAGGAAGAATGGGCCCCTTTGTGGATTCCTACATGTTTTAGGTAAAGCTTGATTAGTCGTTCCTCACCTATATTCTGGGGCTATTTTTAGCAGTGCCCTTAGCTGGATGTATTTACTCGTGGGGCATAACCTTACTGATACTGTACGTTTGTAATATTAACAATCTCTGACTTAGGAATGTGTTCTGAGTCATAGAACACCTCAGAAAGTGGGTAAAGCTTATTATCGAAGCTGGAAACGGCCACATCATTTATTGAGGCTCAAGGCATTTAAACACTAATGACTCGCACATGAACTCTAAACTAGGTATACCCTCCAAAGTGGAGATAGGTCGTGGCTGCCCAGACCAGTGAGGAGGGGGAGGATTGCACTGTGAAGTGTATTGAAGTATATTCCCTACAACTATTTCTCTTTGAGCAGAGCTGTATATTTAGGTAGACTGCTCTCAGGCAGAATGAAACAAGATGGCGCCCACCACTCACAACCAGGAACCAAACAGCAAAGAATCCAAATTCTGTGTTTACAGGGCTTTCATGCTCAGTAAATTGCATAAGTACTTTTATTACGGTTCTTAAAATTAGAAAACCATGCTCCTATTTTGCTTTCATTTTCCTTTGGGATTTAAATAAAGCACTCCTACCCCCCTGCCTCCCGACCCCAGATCACACCCTCTTTTGGCTGTGTTAACAAAAATTAGGTCCAGGAGACAGAAGGGGGTGCGCATATATGTGGGAACTGTGCAGAGTGAACAGTATTGGTAAAAGAAAATTAAGCTCAAGACAGAAACTAAATAGAGATGTGAAAGAGAAAGGCTAAGCTAGACTTTCAAGCAATTGAACATTTCTCATTTGTTTTACAGTGAGAACCGCTGCCCCACCAGACCAACAGTATTTTAAATGTGAATTCTGTCTCCTTACCAGCTGTTTCAATTAGGCAAGGTAGCTGTGTAACAAATAGACCCCAAGATAAATAATGGCACAAAGAATAGTCAATGATAGTTTTTCTTGGTTGGGGTGTAGTGGTGGCTATTCTCTTTCATGTTGTTACTCTAGGACCCTGGGTTTTCTTATCTGTGTCTCTACTATCCCTTTGATGTAATCTTTTGCATCTAGGTAGAAGGGGCAATGTAGGGTCAAGGGAGCATCTGCTTGAAAGCTTTGAGCTAAAAGTGGCACACATAATTTTTGTTCACCTTCTCTTGGCTGGAACTCAGCCCTGTGGCCCTACCTCCCATGAGAAAGCCTGGGATATACGGCCCAGCTGTATGACAAGGAAGAGAAGGGAACGGAGCCTCAGTGCACAGCCAGCAGCCTGGGCCACATCATCTTATCCCAAATGCGGTAGTCATAATAGCAAATATTTATTAGTGCTTATTATGTGCTAAAGGCTTCATATATATTGTTTTCCCACTTAATCCTCACAACAACCCTATGAGGTAAGAAATATCACTCCCATTTTACAGATGGTAAAACTGAAGTTTGGCAAGGTTAAAAAAAACTTGCACAAAGCCGAACGGCAAATGGAGAGTCAGAACTCATACTTAAGATGCTCTTTGTCTGAGGGGTCAGAATTCTTTTCTAAGCTAGAGAATTGGCCTGGACAGGGAAGCAGAGACAATAGCTCGCAAGTATCTTTCCCTCTTTTGCAAAGAACTAAAGAACTGTTATTTCTTCCTCCTTTGCCAAACCTCCCTTTGGAGATGCTGAGAGGAGAGAGGCTGGTGGAAGAATTGGAGGAGGGAGGTGATTAAATCACCTTAAATCTGTTTTAAAAATCTCCATTTTCAAAAGCTTTCTGTATTTAACAATGCTTGACTGTGAGAGACACTAGCCCCTTTTTGGGGCCAGCAAAGTAATAGAACGCAACTTCTAACAGACTGGCTGGCGTGCTAAGGTAGCAATTGTATTTAAATTTCAGTATCGGTAACTCTAGCTGGAAACACCTAAAGCAAAAGGAAGGAAGGGGTATCAGGGCACATTTTCACTCCTTCAATTGCTCCGGGGGCTACAGATGGAAAGTTTTATGTGACAGAGTTTATTTTTGCAACTTGCAATTTTCCTCTCCTTTGAAAATTAAGGTGGCCTAAAAAAGTTTTATATGTGGGCCAATACAGCAGCAAATTTATGAAGTGAAAAAGTAAAGGTTTTGTGGTGTCATAAGCTCACCCACACTATACATACGTTTATTACTTAAAATGCTCCAGATTTAAGTTTCATTATGGAGCGAGTGTGTTATAAGCAAACTAACTTAGGATTTTAGAGTTTTTGAAATTAAATAGCAGCTCATGGTGCTCATGTAATCTGTTTATTTTTATAGCAATGTTATGTCCTGAAAATAAACAAACAAACAAAAATCAGAGTCTGAAAAGCTTCAAGGTTTGTATGTACCTGAGCACAGAAAGTTAGAAAACATTCACTTTCAATCAAGCCAACATTTTAAAATTTAGAAATTCTTTTAAAGAAAGTCAAAATTTGGATGATTGTTTTTAATGCTTAATTATACATATACATATATATGTATATCCGTAAGCTATGAAAGTCAGTTAACAAAGGCGTAGAAATAGGATGAAAAGTGTTCTTTAAAGGCGATTTTCTAAACTTCCCCACTGAGTTCTGTTTATCCTGACCTGGCAAGGCTGCTGTATTTCAATTCAGGGCTTCTTTTGCATACAGAAGTACAGACTTGCTGAGCTGAGCCAAATCTGTCTATCCAATTACTGGGTAAGAGAGCTGACTGTAGCTTTAGGCAAAACCTGTAATCTGTAAAACTCTATAGTATCAGTGACAGCCTAATCACAGGGAAGAACCAATAGAGTGTATATGTTACTTGAGTGTTACACAGATGCATAGTTCTCTCTACAAATAACCCACTTCAAATCTAACACCAAAGAGCAATGAAATATACAGAGCCTTGAAAAGAAATATATTTTGCTATCTCTACAGTAATTTTTGGATAGAAGGGTTTTCAAAGGGAAATAAATTCTCAGCAGTGTATTGCAAATCACTTAGCTGAGTACTAGTTTGAATGCTTTTATTACGTTCAATAAAAATCTGGTTTAGCAACTGTTGCTCTCAACATCTAGCTATTTTAGTGACTTTATAACATTTGGTAAAATTATATTTTGCTAGAATTTACATTGTTTATAAGGAGAATGAATTCAAGGGTAATGTTTGATTACATTTTATCACATAAAATCCAATAATGATTTAAATTTAAGATGAAAAGTTAACCTCTATAAAAACATAATGTTGAGTGAAAGCAGCAAGATATAAAACATGTACATACTGTATATGACATATAAAATTAAAAGGCAGGCAAAAATTTATTTATCTAGCATGTTAGAGGTCGGGAGAAGGAATATCTCTAGGGAGGAAGGCAGGCAGAGTGGTTGGGGGAGGTAAAGAAGTGAACTTTTAGGGTGATGATAATGTTCGATTTCTCAACCTAGGTCCTAGTTATACTCCGTGTGTTCATTTGTGATAATTCATTGAGCTGTAAACTTAAGATTTGTATATTTTTCCATATGTGTGTAATAAGTTAATTTAAAAAGTTAAAAAAATTCATCTCTACAATGTAATGTTAATGTTTTAAGAAAGAAAGGATTACAATTATGAGCATAGATTGCGTATTTTTGAACCAACTATTAGCTTTGTAGTCACAAAAGCGCTAGTCAATGTTGTTTTTTTTTTTTTTTTTAATTCAGATTCCCACTTTAGTTTATAAAAATAATTCAATTTCTATGGAAAAAGTGAAATAGATTTAATCTGTATGGATTACAATGGGAAAGTGAATTCTTTTTTCTCATGCATGGAAATATGGGCAAGAGTAAAATCAGGGCAGGGTATACTTAAGAAGATACTTTAATTCATGTTATCAGTATATCTTATAAGAAACTGAAAACGCCTGTAAGTGAGATTTTGCTAGGCCCAGAGTTTTTAGTGGTAATGAAGTTTCATGGCCATTATCACAATCATCTGGTAATCAACACCTGGGATATCTACTCCAGTAGAAATAAAAACCTTGGCAAAATGTTTCCATTTATAGTTTTTTAAAATAGAGGAGGGAGCAGATAAAAGATAACTTAGTAAATGTATGTTAACATGGTTAAGCAGCCATACAATTTTTTAATAAATTATGGCTTAATTTTGATTTCATTTAAATTTGTTTTAATTTCTTTTAAAATAACAGCAAGAAATTTCATGTGAATTTAACTTCATTTATAATGGCAAGCCAAGTAACTTAATGCTTTTATCCATTCCCCCAACATTTATTGAGGGTCTTCTATTTGCCAAGCCACTGAGAAACAATGGTGCAGGAAACACATCCTTCACGAGCTGACAGTTTAAGAGGAAGAGTTAATCTGTCTCCCTCTCTCTCTTTGTCTGTCTGTCTCTCTCTGTACATATACACACACACACACACACACACACACATCTATATATACACACACATATATATATACACACATACATAAAAGCATTTACTATGTGCCAATCTCTGTTCTAGGTTCTGAGGAGCTTTAGAAAGAGAGGAGAACATTAAAAAATTCTCATCCTTTTAGGAGTTACATTCTACTAAGAGAGGATGAACAATGAACACGCTATTTGAAGAATTCTTCAAATATATATTTATAATTTTTACATAAATATAAATATATAAATATAGTTACATGTATTTAAAGTGTGCTTCTGGTAAATAGGATGTAGCTGGATCTTGCTTTTTTGCCTGGTCTGACAACTTCTGCCTTTTAATTGGAGTATTTAGTCCCATCGTGTTTTCTGGTGCACCTGTCTCACAAACCAGGACACTCCCCTACATACTCACAATACCACCATTGAAATCGGGATATTAACATTAATTTATTACTGCTACCCAATCTTCAAACCTCAGTCAAATTTTGTCAGTTGTCTCAATCTCCTTTATATAAAGAAAAGGGTCCATCTTAGTATCCCTTTCAGTCTTGATTTCCACAACCTTGACGCTTTTGAAGATTAAAAGTAGTAATTTCACAGAATTGTCCAATTTTTTCCTAACTTGTTTTCTGAACTCGTATGGTTCAGATTACACATCTTCGGCAAGGATATCCCAGAGGTGATGTTGTGTCCTTCTTGTTGTAGTCATCAGGCGGCACACAATTTCAATTTGACCTATTACTGATGATGTTCCCATTGGCCACTTGATTAAGGGGGTGTCTGTCAGGTTTCTCAACTGTAAAGTTACTTTTTTGTCCTTCACAATTAGTAAGTGTTTTATAGGGATATACTTTGGATGTAAGCAAATATTCAGTTCTTCATTAACCTTGAATTTATTCATTTATTTATATCAATTTGGACTCATGGTTTCCAGTTTTAGACAATAGGTTATCATCAATGACATTATTCTTCATTTTGTTGCTTGAATTTATGCTGCTGGCCCTCCAGCTGGCTTCTGAGTTTTTTCACATGTCCTCATCTTTCTTTGGGTACCCTTGTTCTCTGGTACAATAAAAGTTCCAGGTTTGTCTATTATTTTATCTGGCCCAGTCCTAGAATCTGTCATTTCTCTCTTTTCTTGAGTGAATGTCTTCCTCACTCGTCGTAGGCTCTGATTTCATATGGTAGGCCCTCGCCTTGTAGGGACCCCTCCTCACCCTGCTTTTACAGTTATTCACACATTTCCCACTTCCAGTGCTCTTCATTCCCTTATGTAGATTTAAGTTTCCACCCATATCATTTTCTTAAAGCCTGAAGATACTCTTTTAACATTTCTTGTAGAGAAAATCTGATGGTGGTGGTAAATTCTCTAGGCATCTGCTCATCTTGAAATATTTTTAGTTTGCCTTCATTTTTAAAGGATATTTTTACTAGATATATAATTCCCGGGTGACAGCTTTTTCCTTTCGGCACATTATAGATACCATAGCATTGCCTTCTGACTTGCACTGTTTCAGGTGAAAAGTCGGTGGTAATTCTCACCGCTGCTGCCCTGTATGTATTAATATGTAATGTGTCTATTTTTTTCTGGCTTCTGTAAAATTTTTCTCTTTGCCACGGTTTTAAAATTAGATTATGAAGTATCTATATGTAATCTTTCTTTTTTTTCTTATTTTAAAAATGCTGCTTATAGTTAATTGAGCTTTTTGGTTGGTAGTGTTGTTTTTTCCCTCGAAATTGGAAAAATTTCAGCTACTATTTCTTCAAAAAAATTTTTTTCTGTCCCCTCCATCTGAAACCCTATCTGCCTGTATAATAGTCTGCTTGCTATTTTCCCACAAGGCACCGGCTTGTCAGAACCCCAGTGACTCCTGGCCTTGAGCCTCTCTAGAATCTTTCTTCAGCTCGTCATTCTCTGGCACTTGTTTTCTTCCAGGCTTTGTGGAGTCTTGTCCTCACATGCATGCCTTAGTATTCAGCTAGTGACTAATGAGAATCCCTGGGAACTTTGGGGAGCTTCTTCTTTTGCAGCATTTTCTGCTCTGGGGCTCTGGGACTCTGTCAGTCACTTCAGCACCTCTGAAGTCTAATCTCTCTTTCCTCAGTTTGGCAAGACGACCGTGCTCTGCTTGGGCTCTGCCCACCTGTGGTTTAGAAAGAAACTCCAGGCAGAAAGCCAGGACTACTGTGGGGCTTATCTAGACATTTCCCTTCTTTCAGCGACCATAACTCTGTGACCTATTGTCCAATATCTGAAAATACTTGTTTCATATATGTTTTCAGTTTTATAGGTATATATGTGAGTAGCATTAACTCGATACCAGTAATGGTAATTTGATACCAGGGTTAATTTGATACCAGATATCACAACCAGGAATGAACACTGAGTAAATTCTATAGTATATTAGAAAGTGATAAATGCTCTGAGAAAACAGAGCATTTATAGAATTATAGAATACAGTGAGGAGGTTGGGTAATGCTGAGTGAGGGAGGTACAATTTTAAATTCCATATCAGGAAACATGTATTATAATTCAGCATAAGTATAAGGGGAGGGTACTTTAGGCACATCAGCGAAAGAAGGGACACCTAAATGATCTAGGGGTATCTGGGAAGATTGACAGAGGAAGTCATAGATAGTCTAAGACCTGAAGGATTATGAGTTAATTGGGCAACGGAATAGGGTGTGAGAGTGTTGGCATGTTTTCTAAGATACTGGAAATAACTTTAAAAACATTTTTTTGAGACAAGGTCTCACTCTGGTTGCCCAGGCTAGAGTGGAGTGGTGTGATCTCTGCTCACTGCAACCTTGACTTTCTGAGCTGCAATGATCCTCCCACCTCAGCTTCCTGGAGTATCTAGGACTACAGGCACACGCCACCACACCCAGCTTTTTCTTTTTTTTTCTTTACGTAGGCGTGAGCCACCATGCCTGGCCCCTGGAAACAATATTTTTAAAGACTCAATGAGAAACATTAAGAGCACAGGATGAGATTGTAAAATATAAGTAGTTGCCTATGGATGAAACAATTGTGCTGTAAACCAGAGGCCAAGTCATAAAGGGCCTTGCAAGCCCTATTGCCAGGTTTGCATTTGTCATGGGTCTTGGAAAATCATTAAAGGGTTTTACGCAAGTGTGAAACTTGATCATAACTTCTACATTTCCACATCTCTGTCTATAGAATGAGTATATTGAAAATAATGGCATCAGTTGTTTATTTTAGAAATGATTCTAATTTTTAAATTGAGAGTTCAAGTTTTGTATCCATATGAAAAGCCAGTGTCCACCGCCTACTATAAGACCTTGAAAAGATACTGTTTTTCTGTCAGGCACAGTGGCTTACACCTGTAATCCCAGCACTTTGAGAGGCTGAGGCAGGAGGATCAATTGAGCCCAGGCGTTGGAGATCAGCCTGGGCAACATGGCAAAACCCTGTCTCTACAAAAAAATACAAAAATTAGCTGGGCATGGTGGTGCATGCCAGTAGTCCCAGTTGCTCAGGAGGCTGGTGTGGGAGGATCACTTGAGCCCAGGGGGTCCAGGTTGCAGTGAGCCAAGATTGTGCCAGTGCACCCCAGCCTGGGTGGAGCAATATCTTATCTTAAAGAAAAAAAAAAGATAATGTTTTTCCAACAAACTTGTGGACTACATATTTTCTGAAAGATAAAGTGATCTCAACATAAAAAGGAAATTGATGGTGAAACTAAAAACTTAATATCACTATTAAAAGAGGTAAAAGACTGAATTATAATAGAGAGTAGTCAATTGAATTATGATATTTGTGAGTATATACAAAACTAGACACAGTGAATAAAATGTTTATACTGAAGGTTTGGTAGAATCACAAAAGAGAGAAGAGGAAGAGAATAAAAAGGAAGTGAGTGAACAAGATATCAGTCTTTTTATTTCCATGCCAGATGGGCCAGATAGAAAAAAAATATATTGCTTTTTCTATATTTTTTTGTATTTTTTTTCAACTCAATTAAAAAAACATTTATTGGCTTTCATGCTAGGTACTAAGGGAATGAGAAAAAAAAAAAGATGACTAAGACTGTTTTCACACCAAAGTCATTTATAAACTTGGGGAAGCAGATGCTTCTAATTATTTGTTACAAATGGCAGAATAAAATGAATGGGTTCCACCTTGAGCTAGGAGAAAAAAACATGTGAACATTTAACTCTACGAGAAAGAACACAAAAATTAATGCTACAAGAGAGGCACAAACAAACAAGCTCTCATGGGAAACCCAGGGTTAATAAATTCTGACTTGAGGAGAGTGAGAACTTTCACAGAAGACAAAGGTTTGGACTGTATCAAAGGTTAAGTGGTTCTTGCATAGTTGGACAGAGTAGAAAGGTTATTCCAGGAAAGGCATGAAATAATGGATGGACTGAGCATATCTGGAAAATATCATGTATTCTTGAATCATATGGTTTGTCTCTGTGTCTCCACCCAAATCCCATTTCAAATTGTAATCCCCATGTATCAAGGGAGGGACCTGGTGGGAGGCGATTGGATCATGGCGGCAGTTTTCCTCTTGGTGTTCTTGTGGTAGTGAGTTCTCTGGAGATCTGATAGCTTAAAAGTGGCACTTCCCCTTTCCTTCTCCTCTGCCACCTTGTGAAGAAAGTGCTTGCTTCTCCTTCACCTTCCACCACAATTGTAAGTTTCCCGAGGCCTCCCCAGCCATGCAAAACTGTGAGTCAACTAAACCTCTTTTGTTTATAAATTAGCTAGTCTCAGGAGGTTCTTTATAGCAGTGTGAAAATGGACTAATAAATTGAACGACTGGAGTTGGGGGAAACAAGGTGAGATATATTTGGAGATGGTAGGAAATATTGCTGCCCTGCTCAGATCCACTTTAGTAGGTCATGTGCATCTCCCCCAGCTGCAATGACTGTTGGCTGCTAATAAGATCACAGCTGTATCTTGTTTTTTTTTTTTTTTTTTTTTTTTTTTTTTTTTTTTTTTTCCAGAGAGCTCCCCTCAGCTGAATGAGAGCCATCTCAACAGAAAGCTTAACTTCCCCCCATCCTTAGCCCATGGTCCATGACAGACTGTTGTGGGGTTATAAATGAACAGTTCCCTTTGCCTAAAGGTGGAATTAACTCTGCTCTGCGATTCATGCTCCGGTGCCCTCTGTGGAATTAGGCTGAAGCTGGACTTCAACCAAGACCTCATCCTTGCTTAGTTCCTTCTCTTGCCTTATTCTGCTTTCCTGGATTGCCGTCTCCCGAGAGCACTTACTCCCCCAATAAATCACAAAGTAACTCTGTCTCTACTTACAGGCGATTGGAGCTAAGATGGATTGAACTGGAAAGGTAGGTAGAACACAGGCTGGGGAGAGTCTCAAATACCATGCTAAGTTTAGATTTTATCGTCAAGGCAGTAGGGAACTGACTATAAAGGTTTTTTGAATGGGAGGAGGACTTGCTCTTTGAAAGATTAACTCTGACAGATGAAACATTGCAGAAGTAGGATTTTTAGGACTTGATAGCTGGATATGAGATAGGAAGGAAAAAGAGAAGAAAAGATCATCTTGAAAGTTCTAGTGAGAGTTGTTGAATTTGAGATGCCAGAGGAAAACCAATGTGAAAATGTCCATCAAGCACTTGGAAATTCAACCTGTAGTTCATGGACAGGACTGGAATGTAGATTCAGGAATTATCACTCATAAATTTAATAAATGTTTATTTAGCATCGCTGTGTTTTACAAATACAAGGACAAATTAGACATTGTGGAAGACAGAGATGTTATAAATATTTCAACGAGAAGTGTTAATTGTGTAATACACTGAATATAAGATGGTAGTAGGATACTTTATTAGAACGAGTAAACAGTTCACTAAAGAGGCATAAACTAAATCTCCAAAATCAATGGCTTCCTTCTGTATCTGTATCAAATACTTAGAAAGTGAAGTGAAAATTATTCCATTCACATTGACCACAAAAGTATCAAATATCTAAGAACAAGTTTAACTAGAAAGGTGCAAGAGATTCCTTTAAAAAATATATATATAAAACATTATAGAGATATGTAAAAAAAATTAAATAACTGTACAAGCAAACCATACTCTTAGGAAAGCCATATTGGAACAATATCTGTTCCAAGCTAATATCTTAAATTCAATGAGATTCTAATGGGAACTCCATTGGAATTTGGGAAAATCTTGTCAAACTGATTCAAATATTTTTGTTTATTTTTAAAAAGCCTGTAAGAAAATAGACAATATTTTGAAAAAGAAGAATGAATATTGCACTTTCACTCCTGGATAGTATAGAAAATAAGAAGTTATGGCTGGGCATGGGGGCTTATGCCTGTAATCCCAGCACTTTGGGAGGCTGAGGTGGACAGATCACTTGAGGTCAGGAGTTCAAGACCAGCCTGGCCAACATAACAAAACCCTGTCTGTACTAAAAGATAAAAAATTAGGCAGGCATGGTGGCAAATGCCTGCAGTCCCAGCTACTCAGAAGGTTCAGGCAAGAGAATTGCATGAACCTGGGAGGCAGAGGTTGCAGTAAGCAGAGATCACATCACGGCACTCCAGCCTGGGTGACAGAGCAAGACTCCATCTCAAAAAAAAAAAGAAAAAAAAAGAAGTTATAGAGTTTATGGCTGGAATGAAAGCAGGTAATTTCAGGCAGCAGTATAACAAGTTCTACACAGATCAAAGAATGTGTAGCAATCTAATATATAAAAAATTTGCCTCAAATAGGTGAGGAGAGGACAGATTATTCAATAATTTGTGTAAGAATATTTGGCTCTTTAGAAAGAAAATAAATTTAGGTCCCCACCTATAAGACATATAAGTATATTGCACATGTATTATGTGTTGTTGTAATATTACTCTTGTATTATTAACTTGGATGGGAAAATGCCTTCTTGCAAGGTATGAAATTTTGAGTCCATGAAGAGATATAACTACATAAAATTTAAATTTCTCTTATATTATTAACTGGTACAGAAAGACAAGCAACAAATTGGAAAAATAGGTGTAACACATTTAGCAGACCAATGGTTCATGTAGTTAAGATTCAAAGAGCTTCTGCACAGAAAGAAAAACATACAATATAAAAATGGGCAGATTATAAAAACAGGCCAAAAATGTAGATGGCCAAAAACACATGGAAAGAAACTTAACTTCATTCATAATTGCAGAACTCAAAATTAAAATGATGATTCCATTTTTTTCTGTTAAATTGGCAGTTTGTCAAAATGTACATTTAAAATTAGTAATTTGCCAAATGTATTCTATTTATACACACAAACACATTTTTACCTTTTCATTGTTATTTGACTTTGTTTACTATATTTTTGCCTGTAAAAATGATAAAGTTTTATTATTTTATCAAATAGTTCAAACTTTGCTTGTTTGACTTCTGGGTTTTCATTTGTTTTCTTCTAGTTATTTTGAAGTTTCATTTTAACAAATTTACATCTTCTATTGGTCTGGGATTAATTTTGTTATAAGAAACTTAGTAGTAATCCTGCTAAATTTTCCAACTATTAGTCTATTTTTAAGTACCTTTAATTACATAATCCACCTTTTCGCCATTGGCTAAAAATGCCATCTTTATTATAGACTAAATCCCTTTATGTATTTGGACCTGTTTCTGGATTCAGTTCCATTGTTATGTCTGTTCACTCTCCTACCAGTATAATACCATTTTAAGTATTGTGACTTTAAACTTTTTAAAATGCTGATAGTGCTTGTCTTCTCTCTTTACTTCTCTCTTTTCAAGTTTCTCTTAGCTATTTTTCACATACTCATTTTTTCCAAAGGAATTTCAAAGTTATCCAGCTTTTTTTTCAAGCTTTCTCCTCTTATTTGCAAACTTTTCAGTGTTTTGATTGGGCTTTCATTAAATTTAGAAATTGGGTTTTTGAGATTGCATTTTTGGCATTTTCTATCCAATGTCAAGATATATCTTTCGTTATTCATCACTTTTATTGCCCTCATAAGAAGCTTAAAGTTCTATGTTCTCTACATAGAACTTTTGAAACATATTCACAGACTCTTGCTATTATAGATAATACCTTTAAATCATTATATTGTCTACCAGGTTATCATTTGTATTAAAAAAAGAAGCTACTGATGTTTGTATAAGTATTTTGTAACTATTGAGTTCCTGCCAGGATCTTTTCAGCTCAAGGTTTTTGCTTTTTTGATGTTGTTGGTTTTTTAACATGCAAATTTCTCAACCTTTAAAGATCAGATCATTTCAGTCCAAATAGACTGAATGGTTTTAAAAAAAAAGAAGAAGAAGAAACAATATCCAAACTCCATTTGCAAGGCTAGCAAACACTATTCCATAGATAGGCCCTCCAATGGAAAGCATAATTCAGTATTGTTTGTGAAAATTATGCCAGATGACTGGAAAAAATCTTATTGTTTCTAGGTTTCTCTCTTCCGTTGATGATCTTAAATTTTTCATGCATACTAGTATATCCTCTACAAATGACTACAAGTTGTACTTTGTCGAAATGCACTGTTTGGTATTTTGTGAGCAATAGGAAACTGGAATTTCTTTTCTTGTTCCCTACATCAAGGGAAAGTGTCCTCATTTTTCTCTATCAAACATGATGATGCTGGGATGACTATTAGTGTGTCAAAAAAGTATCATCCACTTCTATTTTGCTTAGATTCCAATTTTATTCTACGTGTTATTTGACATCACTTGAAGTACTCATTAGAATTTGTCTCGTTAATATGCTATTTTATTTCTTTATTTATTTTTTTAGAGACTGAATCTTACTCTCTTGCTCAGACTATAGTGCACTGTTGTGATCATAGCTCACTGTGGCCATGAATTAGCCTCAAGTGATCTTTCTACCTCAGCTTCCTGAGTAGCTGGAATTATAGGCATGAACCACTGTGCCTGGCTTACTGTGCTATTTTAAATAAACAAATAAAATTCTTAAATCGAATCATTCTTGTACTTTTTTCCCCACTTTTAAAAAATTATATTTGTTCATACTTTATTTAGTATTTTTGCATAATTTCTGCAAGGGACATTGACCTAATTTTTTTTTTTTAGTGAAATATCTGTGTCAGATTTCTTATCAATATTTCGTGAGCTTAAAAAAAGGTAACTGAAAGGTTTCTTTTATGTTTTGGAACAGTTTAAGTAGACTGGATTTATCTGACCTTTGAAGGCTAAAAAAGTTCACTTCTTAAAAAACCTATGCCTGAAAAAATTCTGGCAGAAAGCCCACTACAGGTAAAATGGCTGACTTTGCATACGAGCTTACCTGTGATTTTTCTCTTCTCCCTGGTTTTCTAAATTTGGGCGATTTTTGAAACAAACATTTTGTAGTACATATGAGAGACATAAAGCAAGGAAAGAAAGAGAATGAGTGAGATGGAGGATGGTTTTTATAGGATGAATGGTAGTTATTAATAGTAAAACTGGCAGCAGGAAGATGACTTAGGGAAATATTATAAAAGTCCAGGAAAAAAATGGTAAGAATATATATTAAGGAATGGCCAAAAAAAGGAGGGAGTGAGCAGAGTTGATAAATAAAGCCTCAAGGCTGGATAAATAACACAAGGAGAACTTGTAGAGATAAGAGAGAAAGTGGAGCTGAAGTTAGAACCCAAGGACAGAGCCAAGCACATAAATCCCACTCAATACATGTGGTATGTGTGAGTAAATACACCTAAGAAAGATGTGACTAGGAGCCCAAGTCCCAGCAAAGACACCGAAGGGAAATGATCAGAGATGCTGGGAGAAAAGTGAGATGACACACTGACTTGAGCCAAGAAAGAAGAGGACTTCCAGAAAGAGGAGATTGTTCTTAGGGTGAAATGCTGCATGGATATCTTCTAGGGTTACCAGATCATTGGCATCTTTTGAGAGAGCAGTTTTAAGAGAACAGTGTGGAACCAAACCATGAGTCAGTGAGTGAGTTGGTGGGAGAGGGGGAGAGGTTTTCAAAATAAGTGAAGGGAAAAAGAGATGTAAGTGTAACTTAAGCAGCATTAGGTGGAGGGAGGGTTTTTTATAAAGGGGAAAAATTGTAGAGCAAGGGGAAGACCCTACGTTCTTGCCTAAAGTAGACTGGCTTTCTTTTGCTTTGGGTTTTTTTGGTGACCCCAAATGCCAATTAGAAAGTAATTTATTTCATTTTTACACTGGATCCAGCTGAATCAGTAAGATGACAAGAATAACTCAGGCATACATTCTTTTTTTCAAGATCTAAAAAGGTCCCCATATTGGTCCAAAAATATCAGGGAAACAGTTATTTCTGGACTTTGTAGAATTCTGATTATAAGCAATCTATTTACTGGTGCAGCCTTTATTTCTGTTTTCCTGTATCTTCTAAGCAGTACAATGGAAAGGTTATATTAACTCTTCCAAAATAAATGGAACATTATCTCCATAACTTGAAGTTGAGTTTTTACTGTCCTTATTGAGAAAGGAAAACAAAACGAGGCACAACTGTTTTGTTCTTGGGAGCCAAGTTCTCCAGCAACTGTGCCAAGGTTCACCAGCCAGTTCCTTGTAAAGTGGTAGGTTTTATCTTGGCCTCTCATGCTGAAGGTGTCCTGCCTTTGGAAATTGTCATGAATGTTACTCGGGGAAGTGCCGCCTTGGTCACTGACCTTGCTTAGGGCCTGGGAAGTCCTTGGTTTGATTTGACAATTGGGAAAAGGCCAGTCCTGCCCTACAGTATTTTCAGAACTTCACAAACACCAACAGAAAATTTCTGAAGGATACTACTTATGTTTTGTAGGCTGACCTTGTAGGTGAAACTTGTAAGTTTTTGATGCTATTTTTCCAAAAAGATAAAGGTATTCTATGGCCCTGTGTAATTACTGTGAACACATTATGCTTGTACTACTACCTTATTTCTAGGAAACCAGGGACATGAAGCATATAGGATATTTGTAACACTTTTATATTTCAGTGTAATGGAATCACATTCACTGGAAAGCATTGAAAAAATTATACATGTATCAAAAAATTAAGTATTTTCAATGATGATGTTTAGCAATCTCATACTAATCTCTTTGCAAACATGAATAGTAAACTCTGTTTTAGGCTTATATGCTTCCCTGTGAAAGTTTTTTATTTTTTAAAATCATATACTTTTTTATCACTAAGACCTAAATGAAGACCTTGTAAAGATTTAGGTACTTTTTAAGACATTTGATTAATAGAATATAGATAAGCTTCATTTAAGGTACAAACATTGATAATAAGCAATTTGTCAAAATTTTGAGAAAAGCCAGGCTTCTCAACGAAACCTCAACAATGTACAGATCTCAACTAATATTTTTTCTACAAAGACAGTTTTGTAAATTGATGTGTTCTGGCATCACACTTTACTGTCGGAAACATGCTTTGAGTGGTAAAAGTAATAAAGAGGCCCGAGAGATGGATTCCAGGAGCTCTTGTGTCACTGAGCCCTCTTCCCTCCTTTTCTTCAGAGTCTTGTGATCTGTGGCCTTTTTTTTTTTTTTTTTTTTTTGTCAGAAGAGTACACTTGTTTCTGGATTGCTGGTGTTCAACAGGCATCTAATACATGACTATACATGGAGGCATTGCCCTGACTCCCAGGTAATGGGGCTACCCAAGTCTTGGAAGCATGACCTGCTTGTTTGGGAAGGGAGTAGGTGATACAACATATATGGTGGTCCCCAGCTATCCGAGAGTGGTCTGGATCTGAGATAAGTCCCCTGACTTTTCCTCCTACTCAGTCATTGTTTTTACCACCAATAAAAAGAAGACTGGAATTTCTCCTAACTCACTCTTCTCCAGGAGGGCCACGTTCAAAACTTTCTTTCAAAAATTTTGTTTTTGAAGATACTTCTGTACTTATCAGCCAAGCAGAACTGAACAATCAATCTTGTTAGTGTACATCAACAACTGAAGCCTGGTCCTGTAGAAGAAGGGGAACATTGGTTCTTTTATTCTGCATTTCTGAACAAGTGCCTACTATGAGCAAGGACAAGTTAAAGTTGCAGAGAGGCACAGTGATGAACTGTAAGAGGCATTCAGAGGAAGAGATGCAGTTACTGAACATACTAAGTGCCAGGAATTTTATGTTAATATAATTAACATATTTAATATCCTCATTATATTTAATCCTCTTTGCAACAATAAGCAAATATCATTATCCCTCTTTTCTACGGGAGAGAAATTGGGGGTCAGAGAAGTTAAGGTTTGAACAGAGTAACTATTTTTCATACCTGTGAGAGATACCATTCAATTGAGTACTCAATAGCCCTTTATGAGTCTCTTCTATAAGGGCTAGAAGTCTGGCACTTACTTTTCCAGACACCTTTGCATCTGGGGCTGGCGACATGACCTGAGCTCGTAATCAAAATGTAAGCAGAAACCTGGTGTTGGGGCCTTTGGAAAAGCTTTTGCAAATGCTTTCTGTAAAGATCCAGATAGTAAATATTTTTGGCTTTGTGGGCCATGTGATCTCTGTAACAACTACTCGGTCCTGCTTTTGCAGAATGAAAGTAGCTGTAGATATTTTAGTAAATAAGCATGGCTGTTTTCCAATAAAGCTTTATTTACAAAGAACAGGCAGTGGGCCAGGTTTGGTCGGCTGGTTATATATTTGTCCCTTAGTATTCTCAGGGGATTGGTTCTAGGACCCCTATCTATACCCAAATCTGAGCATACTCAAGTTCCGCAATCAGTGTTGCAGAACTTGTGGATACAAAATTCAGCCCTCCATATATATGGGTTTCAGATCCAAATACTGTATTTTTGATCTTCATGTGGTTGAAAAAAAATCTGCACATAAGTAGACTCAGGCAGTTCAAACCCATGTTGTTCAAGGGTCAACCATAATTTGCTGACCTCTGGTTTAATGGAATAGCACGATATTGTTGAATAAAATAATTTGATTTTTAAATATCTGTCCATTCCATATTACTGCAACACTGAGCAGTTTGAACAGTTAGTAAAACATGATCCACATAAAAACTAAAGTGATCTTTTGAAAGTACAAATTACATCATTTCATTCTCCTGACTAAAACATTTCCATGCTAAGGCTCATATTCATATTCAAGGGCTGAATTCCAGTATATTTATCTTCCTAAGAAGTCTTTTCTGTTATTCAAGATAAGTTTTGCCCCAACCTCACTATTCTCTCTCAAAGCACCATGATATTTTTGCTGCTTATCACTTACCATAATAAGTAGTTATATTTTCATTTATGTGTTTGTTTATTGAACATTTGTTTTACCCATTAGGTCTGGGACTATGGTTTTTGATGTCTATGTATTGCACAGCCCATAGAGGATATGCAATAAGTATTTGAAAATAAGTGAATAATGTCATAGAAGCATCCTTTCAGCTTCTAGATATGAAATTTTAAAACACTTAAGCAAATTACACAAGTAATGCATATTGATTGTTGATAAATTAGAAAACCAAGACTTTGTGAAGGAATAGAATTAAGATAAAAAGAGGAAAACTGCAAAACTACTATGAGGCGAGCAAGGAGCAGAGGACCTGGGACTGACTGACTTAGACTTGTGTCAATCTTGGCTGCCTCAGCACAAGCAGTAAGAAGGGCAAGGGAACTATGATCATGATACTACAATGAAATAACCACATGCAAATGAAGTGAGTAGGAGAAGAGGAGCCTTGTGTGGTCTTGTCAACTCCACCTTGGAGGATGGTCTGAAGGAGAACCCTGGAGGTGTTCAAGCCACACAGAGAAACAGAGGACAGAGGGAAAGAAGTTGAGCTATGTAAAAGGTGTAGAGTGAGTTCATGAACCTGGAGATGGAGCAGACTTGTCTCTTGGCTGACACAGCCATGTTGTCTTACCTGTGGTGGCAGATTACTGAGAAGCTAATGATTTGTGGAGGGGCTTTAGGGGGTGACAGAACTGGGTTTTCTTGTTTACTTCTGGCTGACATTCATATATCAGCTTGAAGCTAGAGCAATCAGGGCATCCTGATCCTTAGATTGTATCCCTTCTTTCAGAGGAAAGTAAAGGAAGTAGGAAGGGAGGGACACAGGGAGAAAGGGGAAGAAAATGATCCATTATTCCTACACCAGTGATAACCAGTGTGAACGTTTCTAAATATTTACTTCCACATTTCTTTCCCACTCACAGATATGTTAGATGTATTTGTTGGAGATGAAAATGAGATTTGAGGTTGGGTAATGTTTAATGAATAGTGTCAATCTTTTTTTAAATCAAAGAACCACTTAACCTTTCTATATTGTAGATGATCTACAAAATGTAGTTTGTGGACTAGAGAGTAAGAGAACGAATAATAGTTTTCTCCTTTTTTTTATAGACAAGGCTCAGAGATATTAAGGGACTTGCTTGATATCGTATAGGTAGCAAGTTGGAGAACAGAGGTGAACTCAGTATGTGGGTCTTCAAATTTCATGCCTTTATTGACCTGGAAAGTATCATGGAATTCAGTGGTTTTTAAGCTTGACTGCATATTGAAATCAATTGGAAAGTTTTAAAAAGTCCTGATGTTTGGGCTCTACCCCTAGAGATAATTATTTAGTTGATCTAGAGGATGGCCTTAGATTCAGGATTTTTAAAACTTGTAACCAAAGTTGAGACCCACCGTTCTAGCTCTAAAATGTTATTACATGACTAGAAAATGATATTCAGCTTTAGATTTGGAAAGAATTTCTGTTATTGATTGGTGAGTATATAGAATATGTACAGTCCATAAGCTCTACAATCTCACTTAAAGACACTTATCTTTTTTTAAAGACCTTTGAAGATACTAAGTGTGCCTCTCCAACAATCATTTCAGGATGCCTGACTATTAATAGCGATGCCTCCACGATTAGTTCATGTCAAATCAATCCATGCATTATGTTGTCCTCTCTGAACACTTACCTTTTAAGATTCCAGAAAGTTTGCCACAAAAACGAATTGTAATAATTTTACTAATGATCTCAATCTTCAGAATAAATATACTGTTGCTTGTCAACCTAAATAACAGAGAGAGGCTCTCTATAAGAAAAGATATTTATTTGGGAATATAGCATTGCAATAGGAATATGCAGGGTATAGTAAACTATGTGCATATTCTGGGAGATAAGAAAAAGACAAAAGGTTTTTAAAGGAAAAACATGAGGAGGATTACATATTTTAAAAAATAATAATTAGCCTTGGCTACAAAGATCAATATCAAGGGTGATGCCAGTCTGAACAGGCAGTTACTGGGCAGATGTTCTTGTAGAAGTCTTTTTTGTGTTAGGTTGCAATGGCCTTTGTGCAAGGTTGTAGTCTTTGCAGTCTTTATGGTAGTTTTTGTTATCAGGCATACAAGCATGAGGACCTTCTCTTTGTGGCCTTCACTGGCTCTATTTGGCAGAGTTTTCTTAACATTTGTGATTCTGTTTTGATTCAGACAACTTTCACACACTCTTCCTTTCCTCTCACACACTCTTCCTTACCCTTCACAGTGCCCTGTGTTGTTTTAGGACCCTTGAAAACATATTGTGAACAGTTGATGGAAGATGAATTGAGTAGAAGGGGTGACGGTATTCAGTGTCTACTGTTTTTTTTTAGAAAGAGGATTGAAGGGAATGTATGTGTAAGACCCCCCTGCTGATGCTCTTTGACACCGTGCTTCTCAGACTCTTTCTACATTGAAGAGACATATGACTTATTTTTACATTTAGAATATTTCACTGCCTGTCCAGAGTACATCGGGGTTTCTGAATCTCAATAACTAGTTGTTAAATGTTGATGATGGTGAAGGATGAGATACAAATTGTACTTTTTCCTGTACGTAGGTTCTCCTTGTTTTGGGGATGTGGAATCCCCTTTGCAGACTTTGAGGAATAGAAAGCTATCTATTCCATCATAAACTCCTGTCATAGATAGGAATCTGTGGGGAAATTTGTTGTCTCTGGGAAGAAGGAACATTGATTAGAGGACATAAAACTCAATTTGTGATTGCTATAAAACATTTTTATTCTTTTACATATAAAGGGGATAGTAGCTGCATTTTATGTCTGTGGGAGAATTGGGATTTTAAAAACAATATGAACAACAGAATTCATTTTCTTACAGAAATTACAGATTGGAGAGCTAAGACAAACAAAATACATATTTATTTTTGGAAATATGCATTTTGAAAATGTGGAGCATTTTATTTTCTTGTCCCATGAAAACTGAGAATTTTAGCATATCTATAAATAATGATTCAGGACATATGTATAGGTTTAGATAGTTTCCCCTAAATTTCATGTGCTTTCTGAAACCTCAGAATGCGAACTTATCTGGAAATTGGGTTGTTGCATATGTAATTAGTTAAATTGGAGTCATACTAGAGTCAGGTGGGACTTTAACACATCATGATTGGTGTTCTTATAAAAAGTAAAGAGACATGGGGGATGATGGCCATATGAGATGGAGACTGGAGTGATGCTGTCAAAAACCAAGGAATGTGTGAGGCTACAGATGCTGGAAGAGGCAAAGGAGGATTCTCCCCCATAGGATTCAGAGGGAGCATGGCCCTGCCAACACTTGGTTTTATACTTCTCCAAAAACTGAGAGAGAATACATTTTCGTTATTTTAACCCATCCTAGTTTGTGACACTTCTTTATGGCACCTTAGGAAGCTAATACAGTGTCTAATCATAATGTATGTATTTTAAAAGTCAGGACAAATGTCTAAATGTTGGGAAGTGACTTAGTTAATTGTGTTCTATCAATAAAATATTTTATGGCCTATAAATCTGACAAATATGTATACTATAGAGACACATGGAAAACTCTTTGCTGAGTAATAAATAGCAATCACCTGGCATATGCACAATGATTACAATCATATAAGAACCATATATTTATAACAATGAAAGTTTAGAATAAGACCTTGGCTTTACCAGTCAGTAAAATATGGTAAATATTTCTTGTTATTATTTTTTAAATAAAAATAATATGTATTTGGTATAAAAACTTCAGAAAAATTAGTGGCAAAAATAATTTAATGTAAAAGTCACTTTTTAAAACTGACTTGTTATTATTTGAACCAAATTTTGTTCATGCGTGTGACTTAATACATTTTTCTCTTTTGTTATTGATTTTAAACCTGAACTAGTAGCATATTTTATAAGATGAGACAACTAACCCTTTAAAAAATTAGGGCTTGTGGGAGATCTACAGGTTATTTCAACTCCCTAAAATGTTGAACTTCCTGCTAACTAAACAACAATGGAGTAAATAACAATAACAAAACAGAATTATGGCCAAGCAATTTAGGAACCAACAGACATAGAAGCTTACAGCTCATTCTACTCGTTTTTGTAGAATCTAAACAATAATTAATACTTCAGACCCACAAAAGGAGTGAGATTGGAGGGCTTGGCTTCTGGAGAAATACTTGCAGTGAAAGTTAAGAAGCTGGTGAAACAGCTTATTAAACTAGACCATCCCATATAAATACCATAGTCCGAGTAGTGATGAAATCCTGTTGGAAGCCTCCAAGTGAGATTTCAGAGCCTGGGTCAGTTTTCATTATACAACTGAAGTTGGCTCTTTTTCAGGCCAGCTGACCTCTTTTTGCAAGAGTGTGGCCCTTCTTGCTTCTCTAAAAATAAATATTTGCTCCTCTCTCTACAAGGACATTTTTGGAAATCGATTTGTCATTTTGGTGAGTCACAGTGGTATCAATGAATGGCAAATGTGGAGGAATTAGAAAGCAATTTAACGTAATAAGGAACCTGCATTATTGATCATACCCACATGAAATTCAGTTGCTATTTATTCGTAGAGCAAAACAGGAAATAATTATCTAAGCAAACCACTTATTAAGAATCAGTTTACATAACTATTACATCTACTTCACGAAACCACCAGTATTTAAAGCAACAAATGCTTTCTCAGTTTTCAAAGATTTTTCTTCCTGGCAACTGGAAGAACATGGGTATTCAGGAGCCACAATGTGAACAGTCAGGTCAGCTGCTTAACAGTTTTCCAGGAAAAATGCCATCAGTGAGAGAAGCAATCAAGGCAAAGGGTACTGTTCTCATTGTAAATTTGGTCTTCTTTCTCTACTTGGGAGGGAATCTGTATGGCAGGGTTTTGTGTCATCAGTGCAGTCATCTTATGGATTAATCTCAGTAAAATCTCTTTCAGAGATTGTCTTGGAAAATGAAAGTACAGAAAAAGTAAATAAAGTACCATAGGAGCAGAAGAGACAAAAATATTCATATACTTTCGTACACATTCAGCCTAATTTTCCAATATCTAGTAAAAAGAGTGGTCTCTGAACTTTTCCAGTATGAAAGTCTCAATAGGATACTAGTTCTTTGGGTGATTTCGACTCTGAACAATTCATGGTTGGCATATATATATATATATATATATATATATATATATTCTGGGAGCCCTGGCTGAAACTGTTTGGCCCACAGAAATCTGACAGAGGTGCATTAATAGGATTATTGAATCTAAAGGTTGACAATCTCCCTCTATCCAAAGAGGAATCTCAGCATCATTCAAGAGACATCTAGGTAGAAATGGAATCTTGAAACTAAGGTTCTTGGTGTGAGAATGTATTTTTCACTTGAATAGCCCTAAAAAGAAATAGTTTCAGGCCCTTTACCTAATGTTAAAATGATTGTTATATTTCTGGTGTTATTTTCTTCTTTTTCTAACTAGGCTAGATGCTCTCAAGAATACAAAGATAAAGAGGACTGCCTGCACTTGCCCAGACGCCTGGTGTGCAACCTTACCGATTACTTTTTCCCATTTATTGCTTAAGTGGTGCTACCTTCTGCAAATGACACTAACTGAATCTTTATGTCTTTTTATGAGGGGTGGTTTTATTTGATTGTCAGTATTGACTATTCGGAACAGACAAGTTCTAGGTGTTACATATTCTTCCAGGCTCATAGAACATGAAAAGGGCCATTTCCTGTATTTCGTAGACTCAGGAATTATAATATTTTATTTTATTGCCAATTTCCAGAAAAGATGATTCTGGAACACATCTCAGTGCTATTAATTTTTGGTCCAAAATTCCAGATGAAGCTTATTGAAAGCTAAGAAACATAATTTTTAGGCTCTTTCTGAGGGTTATGGAACTTTTTTGATGTTCACCTTGTCCAACAGCCTCCATGCAGTGACACAAGGCAATATATATTCTTTCCACAAAGAAGATCTTAAGTGAGATCATGTTACTGATGGGACTTGCTCCTAACTCAGAGGATGTCATTCTCATCTCCAATAATCAAAGAGATAAAAATACCCAGGGAAGGACATTTTGTCATTTAAGTCAAACCTAAGAATTTTCCAATTTTCTTACTGTAAATAATTCTTGAATAGTTATTTTCACATTTTTGACAGGCCTACAAAGCAAAACATTGTAAGTGATGAATGTAGATTGACCAAATGATATGTCCAAAAACTGCATTCTTTAGTACTAATGAACACTATAGGTATTCTATAAAAATAGACACATATATGAAAATAAATAACTGTAAAATCTCAAGTAGCTATTCTAAGTGAATGTTTTGAGGTTAGGGATATAGAACTACCCCAGGTTAACTAACATTCTTACATTGTATGTGGGAAATTTCAAGTTCATCATTAGCTAGTCCTAACCTGAAACATAATGATGATGGTAATGAAAATGCCAATTAACATCTGTTAAGGGTATGGACCAAACAATGTGTCTTTCAGGCGTTCTTTCAATCTTCCTTCTAGCCTTGAGAAAACAGAGCAATGTCTTCAGCAGAAGTAGAGAATTGTACATTTAATTGTTATTTGTTTTATTCTAAAGTATAAATGTCACTGAATTAGAGAATACTGAAAATGAAACTAGATTAAAGCTTAAGAAAATATATAATGAGTGATCTCATAGAGCCACTCTTCTAGTCTGTTCTATGATTTGCTGCACAGATGCTGCTAAGTGTCCAGGGTTGTGTGACACATTTGAACTTGTGCCAAATACCAAGGGAATATGAGCAAGAAGCTTCCAAGCTAATTTTGGTAAATGAGGGCACATTTTAGAAATGAATAATCACTTCATTAAAATAACTTTATTTTACACACTTTCCCCTCATTCTACTCTTCTCCATGGACTAATGTATTGTCTGCTTTTTAAATTTGGATGGTAATTCACTAGTTAAATTGCTTATTTAATTTAATGCTGCCAAAGGCATTAGTCCTACTTGACTCAAAATAACAAGTAACAATCAACAGGAGTTTAAACTAGAGTGACGACTACACATTATTAATTCATCGTGCCACCACTCTCCCAACTACTTTATGAGTATTATTCCCATTGATTACTCACAGCAACCCCATGAGGTGGATGCTATCACTATTGCTGTTTTGTAGCTAGGGAAACACAGTCTCAAAGAACTTTAGTAACTAGCTCAAGGTCACAAAATCAGTAAAATGTGGAGATCCAGTACTTGAAATCAATTCTGCTTAACATCTGAGTCTAAAACCTAACCTCTACATAGTATCACATCTTTGAAAGCAATACATGCAGTTCTTGATGTCTCTGGATGGTCTTTGCTATGGCATCTTGTTCTTTTTTTCATGAGGTCATTATCTTCTCTCATGTCTCTGATGATATCAGCAATAACTTCTTTAGAGTTGTCATTTCCTTGCACAGTCTCTGTGTTTTTTGTTTTTGCTTTTGTTTTTTTTTTTAGTTTACTCTTTTCTGACTGTTTTTGGTTTTTTCTCTAGCTTCCATGTTACAGGGAAGGTTTTTTTCTTTTTTCTTTTTTTTTTTTTTTTTGAGACGGAGTCTGACTCTGTTACCCAGGCTGGAGTGCAGTGACGTGATCTCATCTCACTGCAAGCTCCGCCTCCCAGGTTCACACCATGCTCCTGCCTCAGCCTCTGGAGTAGCTGGGACTACAGACACCCGCCACTATGCCCGGCTAATTTTTGTATTTTTAGTAGAGATGGGGTTTCACCATTTTAGCCAGGATGGTCTCGATCTCCTGACCTCGTGATCCGCCTGCCTTGGCCTCCCAGAGTGCTGGGATTACAGGCGTGAGCCTCCGCACCTGGCCCAGGGAAGGTTTTTAACACTGGGCATTAGAATCACCTAGGGAACTTTAAAAAAAGTACTGATGTGTAGGCCACAACAGGCAAGCAAACCCAAACCTCTGCTATTGGGACATGTTTCTTCATGGCTTACCAGTTGATTCTAATGTTAAGACTGGGTCAATCTTTGGATGTCTATATGTCTGTATTTAAAAGTGGAAGACTAAAAAGCTAATTGGGAAACAGGCCCACATGGCTTAATTGGTGAAATCTATTTAGCATTTAAAAAAGAAATAATACCAATTTTACACAAAATATTTCAGAAAGTAGAGGATGACAGCTCTGTTCAACTCATTTCATGAAATCAATAACACCCTAATACCAAGGCCAGACAGAAGCATTAAAAATATACACTTAAAAAAAAGATGCAAATGTATATATACATACATACACATCAATGCTCATGAACATAGACCCAAAGATTCTTAATCAAATGTTAGCAAATAAGTTCTAGAAATGCAAAGCTGATGTAACATTCAAGAATCAATCAACTAATTCACCATATTAACAAAGGAGAAACAATTATCATTTCAATAGATGTAAAAAGAGTTTGAAAAAATTCAATATCCATTTATGATAAAACATTTCATCAAATTAGAAACAAAAAGAATTTCCTTAATCTGGAAAAGGCCACATATGAAAAATGTATAGCTAACATCATATTTAATGTCGAAAGAAACAAAACGTATTCTCTAAGGTCAGGAACAAAACAAGGATACTGACTCTCACCACTTATGTTAAATGTAGCTTTGAAGAACCTAGCCTTTGCAATTAGGCAAGAAAGAAAATAAAGTCTAGTCGCAGATTACATGATTAATTATGTGGAATATTCTAACATCTAGTCACAGATGACATGATTGATTATGTAGAATATTCTAACAAATCTACAAACACTATTCACAATTGTTAAGCTAACTTAGGAAGGTCACAGACTATAAAGTAAATATACAAAAATCAATTGCTTGCTTATACACTAAAAGCTAACTATAAACTCTTGGTATGAGAGTGGGGCCAGTTGACATTTAGCTTCAGTTTAGGATAGTCAGCTAGGTTGTCTGTAGTTCAACCCAATGTCAGTATTTTATATGTTTACTCATAGGCTGGTGAGATTCCTCTGAGAAGTGTTTTCCAGTCGTCTGCCTGCAGGGTAAAGGTCTTGCTGCCAGTGTCCTGAAGATTGGGAATTTCAGCATCCAGTAAGCATATGTTCAGTCCATGCCCATTTTTGGTTCAAAAATTACATTCTCAATTGTGCCTGTACTTCCCTGTACAAAGTCCTTCCATTTGCCCTCTCTAGAAAATAAACTTACAGTCTTTTGCTAGGGTGAAGGAAGAGCTTTTACATAGTAGCATGGGATAGCGAAGAGGTTTTGAGAAAACAACTGCTTCTTACAGTGCTTTTAACCAGTCATTTTTCTTTTAAGTCCCTATTCCTTCACCCTCTTCCAAAAGCGCCTGTTGCTGCTCATCTCTGAGTCCTTTGAGAGTTCTGTGGCATGGAACAGGTTTGGTTTTCAGTGTTTGCTGTTGCTGACTCAGGATTCAGGCCTGTTGAATTGGTATTTGCTCATCTGCCCACTTTCTAGCTTACAGTATGTTTATTGCTATTTTCTCTTCCTCTGTTTTCCCATCCTTGTACGTCTTTTTTAAAAGCCTGCTTTCCATCTTTTTCATGAAATACCAAATGGATATTTCATGAGAAATTGAAATATCAAGATCACTGGCTGATTTAAAGGAATGACATGTTATAAAAAATTAAGTTATATGTTTTCTTATCGTAATACATTATACTTATATAAGGAAAAATAATTGAGCATCTTATTTGTAGAATTGAGAATAATAGTGTTTTAGATGGAAAAATTCCATTTCGGACTAGACAATTTTATTATCTCTATTTAAAACAATTGCAGTAAGAAAACCAAAATATTAACTCGTGTGCTCAGTATCAGTGCGGTACTTTTCACTTAATTCTGCCTGTTATATACCACGTATGTATACCTTACATTTTCTATTTTTTTATTTTTATTTTTTTTGTTTTGAGACGGAGTCTTGTTCTGTCGCCCAGACTGGAGTGCAGTGGCCGGATCTCAGCTCACGGCAAGCTCCGCCTCCCAGGTTCACGCCATTCTCCTGCCTCAGCCTCCCGAGTAGCTGGGACCACAGGCGCCTGCCACCTCGCCCGGCTAGTTTTTTTTTTGTATTTTTAGTAGAGACGGGGTTTCACCATGTTAGCCAGGATGGTCTCGATCTCCTGACCTCGTGATCCGCCCGTCTCGGCCTCCCAAAGTGCTGGGATTACAGGCTTGAGCCACCGCGCCCGGCCTACCTTACATTTTCATGGTTGTTTGAAAGAATTTTGGTCTAATTGTAGCCATGGCCCCGAGGAAGTAAAAAGCTACATTTTACATGCAGTTCTAATTAATTCAACAAATCTTAATTAAGTACTTACCATAAGGTAGGCACTATTCCTGCTGCTGGAACTGGAGAAGTAAACAAAATAGACCCAAATCCCTGTCCCTCTGAGGATTCTATTCTAGTCAGTAGACTTCTGGTATTAAAATGAGCATAAAGGGCACCACAAAAGCTTGTTCAGTGATTCCCATGCAACAGGGTCCCTGTGTTTATACATAGGGGTATTTCTTATTATGGTATTGCTGTCTGTGTTCTTGACTTCTGTAGTAGATACGAGTGGTAAATTGGATAATGATTTAACTATGTTGCTTTGTTATTGCTATTGTTTGTTCATTATACATCTCTTTCTAAAGATGATTTAAAACAGATTTTCAAGATATGTAATGTGTCACAACAAGTCGAAGTCAGTCTGAGAACTGAAGCAGAGTGAGAATATGAGTAGGAAAATAGAATAAAGCTGAGTGACCACAGTGTATAACATGCATGTCCTGAAGCCCTATTCCTTGCCAAGATGACACATTTTTCTCCATGTTTTTCACAGGCATCTTAAAGATGAAAACATAATCAGTTTCCGTAAATTAAAAAAATCGCCAGAGATTTAGTGATATAAAAATACAGAAAGTTCTCCTGTGGATCTTCATGAAGAGATCTTTGTTGGGAAATGTAGCAAACAATATTGTTACAAAAAATACAACCACCAGTTCCACTTGACTATTTCTTCTACATCCTTCCCCTAGTCCAAGTACATTAGCACAAAGCATAATTTAGTAAGAGTTATTGTGCTAGATATCTAAATAGGAAAATTTGAAGCCAGGCACAGTGGCTCATGCTTGTAATCCCAGCACTTTGGGAGGCCGAGGTAAGAGGATTGCTTGAGCCCAGGAGTTCAAGACCAGCCTGGGCAAAATAGGGAGTCCTCATCTCTACAAAATGAAAATTAAAAAATTTAGCCAGGCATGGTGGCACGTGCCTGTGGTCCTAGCTACTTGCCAGGCTGAGGTGAGAGGATCGCTTGAGCCCAGAGTTTCAAGGCTGCTGTGAACCATGATCGCACCACTGCACTCCAGCCTGGATGGCAGAGTGAGACCCTGTCTTAAAGAAAAAAAAAAAGAAAATCCCAAATATATTCACTTGAAAAATATGTGAATTTTGCATTCTCCATGTAGTTATAATAAATATACTAACATTTGCAACTTATCAGACACATTCATATGCATTTTATTCCGAGACAACTTTAAGGCAGCTATCATATCATCATGATGTTGTATGTTTCATTAGTTGGTTCTTTTTTTTTTTTAAAGCAGCTTTATTGACACCTATTTCAGATACCATAAAATTCACACATTTAAAGTACACAGTTCAGCAATTTCTAGTATATTCAGTTGTGCAATTATCACCAAAATATAATTTTTAAACCCCCACATAAATCTCAAATTGTCAAATTAGCAGTGGCTCCCCATTCCTGCCTATATGCTGCCTGACCTTCAAATCTGCTCTAGCTCCAGGTAACCACTAATCTACTTTCTGTCTCTATATGGACTTGCCTGTTCGGGATATTTCACATAAATTGAATCATAATATGTGGTCCTTTGCGACTGGCTTCTTTCACTTAGCATAAAGCTTTGAAGGTTTATCCTTTTTGTAACATGCATCGGTATTTCATTCTTTTCTATTGCTGAATAATATTCCATTTTATGAATATATCATGTTTTATGTATACATTCATCAGTTGGTGGACATTTGAGTCGTTTCTACTTTTTGGCTATTATAAATTATGTTGCCTGTATAGCTAGGAGTGCAACCGATGGGTCATTATCTATATTTAACATTTTTAGGAACTGTCAAACTGTTTTCTACAGTGATTTCACCATTGTACATTCACAGTAGCAATTTACAAGAGCTTCAACTTCTCCACATCCTCACCAATACTAGCTATTGTCCATCTTATTTGGCTATAGCCATGCTATTGGGTATGAAGTGATATGATAGCTCATTGGATTTTGATTTATTGTTCCCTAATGACTAATGATGTTGAGCATTCTTCCATGTGTTTATTATTGCCTATTGGTATAGCTTCTTTGAAGAAATGTTCATTTAAATCTTTACCAAGGTCACAAAGATTTACTCTGATATTTTCTTCTAGGAGTTTTATCGTTTTAGGTACTAGATTTATGTATATGATCTGTTTTGAGTTAGCTTTGGTGTAAGAGGTCCACATTTTCTTTTGCATGTAGATAACAAAATTTACAGACAACGATTACTGGAAAGATAATTTTTTCCCATTGAATTATCATGGCACCCTTATTGAAAATCAATTGACCGTAAAATGTGAAGGTTTATCTCTGACCTCTCAATTCTATTTCATTGATTTTTATATCATTTTTTTTTATGGCAGTACAACACTGTCTTGATTACTATAGCTTTGTAGTAGGTTTTGAAATCAGGAAATGCATGTTCTTCAACTTTGTTCTTTTTTGAGATAGTTTTAGCTAGTCTGGGTCTCTTGTTTCCATATGAATGATAACATCAAACTATCAATGTTTTCAAAAAAGGGCAGCTAGAACTTTAATAGGGTTTGCATTGAATCTGCAGATCAATTTTGGGAGTATTTACTTCTTAACAATGTTAAGTCTTCTAATCTGTGAATGTGGGCGGTCTTTCCACTTATTTGGGTCATATTTCAT
Source organism: Chlorocebus sabaeus (assembly GCF_047675955.1). Classification (NCBI taxonomy): domain Eukaryota; kingdom Metazoa; phylum Chordata; class Mammalia; order Primates; family Cercopithecidae; genus Chlorocebus; species Chlorocebus sabaeus. The sequence continues at coordinate 69,931,463 of NC_132918.1, forward strand.
TTCCTTTAACAATGTTTTATCGTTTTCACTATATATGCCTTGCATTTCCTTTGCTAAATTTATACCTTGGTATTTTGTTTTATTCCTTTTGCTGTTATTTCAAATGGGATTGTTTTCTTAATTTCATTTTTGGATTGTTCATTGCTATTATTTGAAAGTACTATTGATTTTTAAAAGCATTTACCTTGTATCCAGTAACATTATTAAATTTGTTTATAATTAGTTCTTTTTATTTCAGCACAATATTCCATTATCTTTTTTCCTATTAAGGAATATTTAGATTCTTCCCAGTTTTTGGACATGCTGAATAATGCTGATATGAACAGCTTTGAACATGGATGTTTGTGGACATAGATACTCATTTATCATGAATATATACCTTTAAGTGAAATTTCTGCAATATAAACATTTGTTTAGCTTTAGTAAACTTTGTAAGTCAGTTAAGATGATTTGCTTTTGTTTCTGTACTTTGGCTATATCAATAGTTTGAATGAACTCACAATGACTTCTAAGTCATTAGTGATTGATTGGTATTTATAAAAACTGAGAAAATAGAAAATACTCCAAAAGACTGGATTAGCATGGCGAGTCTTAAAGTGTGACATTGATAGAAGGGTAAAACGAAGAATCAGAATAAGGAGAGGAGAATGTGTAGCTTAAAAAAGCATATTCGATAGATTTTTGTTTTTCTAGCATAAACTATAGAAAGTAAAAATTGAAAATTATTGATCAGGGTGAGAAATCCCGATTTAGTGGTCACTTATGGAAATGCTTAAAACAAAAATAACATACCAGCTCCTTCCTACCTGCCTAGTTTTAGAGGTCTGCCCTTTCCTCTACTATATAGCTATGTCTTACCTGAATTTGTCTTAAAATACTGCATGAGAAGCAGTTAAAAGACAAAGTAATTTAACTTAAATGTAAATAAATCAGTTTATAAAAGTATTTTAAATGCTATTTTCCCCATACTGTACCTTCTTTATGATAAAAGGAATCAGAAATATGTAAAAAATTAATTCTTCCATTAACCAAAGAATGGCAGTGAGGTTAACTTTTTCTTATTTGAACAAAATTCTAACCTGTTTGGGAGAACCTTGAATAGGTTGCCCAAGATCTTTTTACATGGGAACATAAAGAAAAAAATCATGAAAATGTATTTAAACTTTAATTTAACTAAAAATAGGTAAAACTATACATTTCAACATTGGCAGGATTTCGGCTCCTAATGAGAAATGAAAAGGAAGCCAAATTTGAAGAAAAATTGTTAAGCATATTTAAAGTTTGAGTAGTTTATTTTGTGGGCACTTTATAGAACATTTTGATTTAGTATTTTTGGATACAGATGATGGATTATGAAGTTCTTTCTTTTAAAAGTCAACATAGTTAACACTGTAAAAGTTTAAAAGTTTTTTTTTTTAAGTTTAAGAGCCTTATTTTTATTAACATCATTTGTATTTTTCTATACATCTTTCCTTAACATTTTCTTTGGTTATTTTAGCATATGTGTTTATGACTTTTTCAATATGTTAAATCTACAATTTTGTCACCCTCCTCACTTTCCAACAACCTCTCTAGACTCTTTATTGCACCTGGTAAGTGAATTTGAAACTCTGCTCTTGAACCACTACTTCCATTCTCTCCTATTGTCACTCTTACAGAACCTGTTCTCTCTCATTAAAAAACTTCCCTGTTCCAGCCCTGGCTGTGGAAGGTGACCATAGTCATAGTGATGTTTTAGCAGATGAGAGTGAATGTGGGCAAGTTGCTTAACAATATCCACAGGTTTAATTCTGAGAACCTGGCCACCCTGGGGAGCTATGTGGAGATGCAGGTCAAGGAGAATGCCTATCTAGAAGTCAACTTCACTGTCCTCAAGTGGTACTAGTTCAACCCAGCCTTCTTTCAGACCACGGTCACCACCCAGATCCCACTGAAGGCTCTCACCAACCCATGCCTCACCAACTTCACCCTGTGCAAGCCCATGTTCATCCAAGCACATCAGGAAAAGTAGCCGATCCAACAGATTTTGTACCTGGAGGATCTGCTGGAGACTTGACACTCCCAGGCCTTCTGGCAAACCCTGGATGAAAACATGACTCTTTTGGAAGGTATAACTGGCTTTGAGGGCTGTTAGAAAATTTGTCTGCCTTGTCATGGATATCATTCAACTGGCACACTTACTGCTGGCTGCTGGCTGAGATGCTCAGGGATTTGACAGCCAGCCAGCTGAAGATATGGATGAGAAAATATGGCCGAAGCACCGATGAGTCAGGGCAGATCTTCATCTGTAGCCAAGAAGAAAGCATGAAGCCCAAGAACATTGTGGAGAAGATCGACTTTGAAAGTGCATCCTGACTGGGCATGGTGGTTCATGCCTGTGACCCCAGCACTTTGGGAGGCCAAGGCGGGTGGATCACGAGGTCAAAAGATCGAGACCATCCTGGCCAACACAGTGAAACCCTGTATCCACTAAAAAATACAAAAATTAGTTGGGTGTGGTGGCACACGCCTATAATTCCAGCTACTTGGGAGGCTGAGGCAGGAGAATCACTTGAACCCGGAAGGCGGAAGGTGGAGGTTGCAGTGAGCTGAGATCAGGCCACTGCACTCCAGCCTGGTGACAGATCAAGACTCCTTCTCAAAAAAAAAAAAAAAAAAAAAAAAAAAAAAAAAAAAAAAAAAGGACAACGCATCCAGCATCATGGCCTCCTCCTAGTAACTGCGGGTTTTAATAAAGATTTGTTGACTTAGGAAAACAAACAAACCAAAAATCCCTTCCCTGTCTTATTTCCCAATCCTCCAGTATCTACCAGAGCCTTGCTACTTCTATTGTAAATCATTATAATTAATGTTCTTGATAGCATCACAGAAATAATTTCTCCTTTGATTTTCTAGCTTGTGGGCTTTGCTGATTCCCAACTTTTGGTGAACACCAAAATCTGTTCCTTCAGCTGTCACTTCTGGAGATGAATTCTCCTGGAGGAAGTCACATAATAATTTCGATGGGCTGAGTATTCCAGAAGGAAGCCATATGACCTTTCTGATTGAATTCTTCTGTACATAGATCCTCAGTGTTCTCATAAAGCCACGATTCATTTGACACTTTGTTCACTTCCCTCTTATAGCATGGGCTATTGACATTTTCCAATTTCAACTCCTAATTTCCACCTGGGTCCCCTCTGTACTTTTCTAAAATAAGGCAATTTGTCAACCTGCCCCTTGTCTTTCTCAAAATCTCTTCACCTCTGCTCCCATTCTTTCCCTTCTATAATTGCCCCTTTTTCCTTCCAAAATAAGTTCCCACATAGGTGCCTTTGATCCCATCTGCATGTTTGCAATCCTGCCCCATCATTGACCTTTCTTCCAAGGTCAATTTCTTGAACTAACTTATTTCTTTAAGGAAATATTTCTTTCTGTAAGCCAGTAGTTCTCAAATAGAGGTGACTTTACCTCTTAGGCAATATTTGGCAATGTCTACAGACATTTTGGTTGTCACAGCTGGTGGGAGCCACAGATGCTCTTCAGCATCTGCATGGGGAAGATCCTCCTAACAAAGAATTATCCAGCTCACATGTCAGTAGTTCCATGGTAGAAGAACCTTGCTGTAAACCTTAATCAAGCCCAAATTTTGCTTCTCCAAGAAATTTAAATAATATGTTTTTATGACTATGTTTACTTCTCTGAGTTCTTCATTTATCTTCCACTTTTACACTGGCAAATTTCTAGAGTGGAAGTCACTATTTCTGGCTTAATTTCCTTGCTATACAGTCCTATCACTGAAAAACATATGATAATGATAAAAATTGCTACCCACCAGAAATCATTAAGGTCCTTAACAGACTCAACTTTTTCTCCTAGGCACCTCACAATGACCTAGGGAGTGAAGAAAACAGATGGGAACACATCCCAATTTGTGTTCTTAGCAACAGGAGCCTATGACCTTGAATTTATATACCTATTTATGTATTTATTTTTATTATTTTGAGATAGTCTCACCCTGTCGCCCAGGTTGGAGTATAGTGGCATGATCTTGGCTCACTGCAACCTCTGCCTCCCATGTACAAGTGATTCTCCTGCCTCAGCCTCCTGAGTAACTGGGATTGCCCAGCTTATTTATTTATTTATTTGTATTTTTAGTAGAGACAGGTTTTTGTCATGTGGGCCAGGCTGGTTTCGAACTCCTGACCTCAGGCCATCCACCGCCACCCCCCAGCCTCCTGAAGTGCTGGGATCGCAGGCATGAGCCACTGAACCCAGCCTGGATAATTATTTAAACATTTGTTAAGGTGGATAAAAAATTATTTTTACTCATTTTTTGTTCTGAGAAATCCTCAACAGTGGCTTCTTGAAACCCAATATTCTTGAAGACACATTTAAAATCCAATTGTGGAAAATAATTTTCTAAAATACATGAGTGTTTTTCAGGAATAATAAAGTTGATTAAAAAATAGTCAGGCTGCTTGTACAGATACGGCTACATTTGAAAGGCTGTGTTGTGGGCGTGGTTCCTCACACTGAGGGCATCGTGCTTCTTGAAAATGTCAACAAATGCTGCACTCTTCATGAAGACACCTTGTTCAAACATTTCCTTCCCAGTTTTCAGTGTTTAATAGGATACTTGAATACATGAAAAAACAAAAAACTCAAATTTTTAGTAACATGGCAAATAACCCTAAATTCTTTCTCTCCCCTGTTACACACATAGTCGGTGGGAGGAGTTGCTCAGAATACTCTGCACTCAGGAATGAATTCTTATTTCCCTGCTTAGAGGAAAAATGATGAAGCATCATAGGGCAAAGCCCCGAATAGAAGCCTTCATCCTAATGAGAAAGAGTAGCTTGCAAGCCTGGATTTTTCTTTCACAGATTTTATTTTATTTTTTGATTTTCAGCTCTATCTAGAAACTATTCTCAATTCAAATCAAACTCTACAGTGAAAATGAAATTTGTGATGAAAAGAGGGACTCTGAGGTTTGATGCATTAGTTCTTATAAAAATTAATCATCAATTTACTTGTTTTCACTAACAAAGGCCCTTGAGAGTATTCCCTTAAGGAAATAAGGAGACTTACTAGAGACTCAGAGACCTTTTCTGTCCATTTCATAACCCAAGTGGCATGGACTCTTACCAAGAAGAAGAGACAGTGAAACTTTTATGAAAAGTGACCTGAATGTAAACGATCAAACTCTATTACATTCCATTTTTTAAAAGCAGGCAGTCAGGCAGTCAGTATAATAGCATTTTATTTATTCACCAATGATATAGGTAGGGAAAACTTTGTGGATGAGGGACCCAACTAAGTTGGTGGAAGAGTCTTGAGAGTAGAGGTTATGAGCTTGGACTTACATCAAGATAGGAGTCGAACCTTAATTCTCAAAGTGACACATGCCATTAGTATTGGTAGGTTTGTATAATTTTCCCACATATAGAAATGATTTAATTCACAATCTCATCTTCTAGAAAATTGGCACATAACTCTTTGTACCGTTTTCAAGGAATTTGTTCAGAAAGTGAGAACATGTATTATGAATGCCTTCAAGTCATGTACCATAGCTATTCAAAGAAGGAATGATAAAATTTATAGATGACAATTTCAGTTCTCTCTAAATTATTCATTTTTAAAAATTCAAAATCAAGATAAAGAGGAAAATAGCTAAAGAAATCCAACAGAATTCTTGTTTGACAGTAATTGGAAACCAGTGATTGGAAGCAGTTGGTGCAATATGTTCTACAAAGGACTTTTTTAATTTTATTTTTTTTGGTTGCTTTCAGAGCTCTTCACCCTTTCCATGCTGCTTAAAGAAACGCAAGTGCCAAAAACGGTGCTGAAGAACTTTCCTAGCTGGACAGAAAAGTTTTGAAAAGAGAGTTGCATTCTTAATAGACTAAATTATATTTTATTCAAATTTTAGGAAAGAATCCTCTCATTGTGAGTTTCTTTTTTTTTCTGACAATAAGAAATGATTCTAGAAGAAAATACAATCTGTGAGCATGATTCAAGGATTTTCTTGCCACCCATGCCTGTTTCTCCGTAGGGCTAAAGTGATAGACACATGATAAAAGGTACCCTCCCCCACCCCCAAAATGAGCAGCCAAGCTCTTACTCTTATGGCTTTTTGTTTCTGGGGACTAGAGGCAAAGAGTACCACTTTCAGGCTAGCACAACTTTCTTCCATCCCGAACACCTCCCTACTCCACATCCTACTATGTTCTGGCAGATATAGTTTCAACACGATTGTAAAGTTGCTAGGCATCCCTTTGGAATCCCGGAAAAGCAGCATTCTGCAGGAGAATGTCACTCGTTTTGGTTATTGCCCCAGATCTGTGGGGGAAAATGGAAAAAGGATGAAGTCTCCTACTCTATTTTTTTCCATTCTTTTAAAGAAGGGATTCTGTCTTATTTAAGGGCAAAGCATCATTGGGCCATCTGGTTTTTCTTCGACTAGTTCCATTAGCCTTATAGTTAGAAACACATTCCTAATGCTGGCCTTAGATAAGTTGTATTAATTTTCAGCATTGTTATAAGATCTCTGGAACTTCAAAGATATTTGAGTTGGAAAGCAAAGAGGCTAACTCAACACGCTTTTAAATGAAAAAAACCTAACTTTACCAGTTTTTACATTAAAGAATTTATGTCTTTTGGCCACAAACACACAAGTCCACCAAATATTGAGTGTTGAAATTGGAATTTTCATGAGCATTTAAATCAGATCCATATTTTCAATCATGACTATTTTTCCCTTTTTCATGGGCATGTCATCAATACTGTGAAAATCCTAAAGGAGAAATAAATGGAGAAGCATGCCAGAATTACACGTGATGTTGAAATGGGTTCGAATGCTTTTCAAGATTTTACTGTTCCTTTTTCTCATATTTATCCTAAGGGAATAAAAGTTCAGTGAAATGCTTTCCTGGGGATAAACTGTTTTATGTTTTTGACCTATAGCAATTCTTTGTAATTTTGTATAATAAAGTATGTGGTAATCTAATACAAATTAATATTTCCATAGTTTTCCAGTGTTGATAATAAACAACACAAGTATGTTCTACCTTTTATATTCTGAAGTTTGAGACAGAGTTTTTTTTTTTTCTTTTATTTTGAGATGGAGTCTTGCTGTCGCCAGGCTGGAGCGCAGTGGCATGATCTCGGGCTCACTGCAACCTCCGCCTCCCAGGTTCAAGTGATTGAGACAGAGTTTTAAACCAAAAAAGTTACCTTCTTAGTGGCCAACGATTATCTTTATAAATTCTTACAGTCAGGTCTTGCCTTTTATAATCACCAATAATATAATGTTTTAAGAACACAGACTTAGGAGCTAGGTACTGTTACTTAACCATGAGTGAATATTTAAGATTTCTAAGCCTTAGCGTTCTAATATGATTAGATGTAAAATGTAAATTGTAATAATATCTACCTTACGGGTTTCGTGTGAAATTTATAAGACTTATCTAGCGTAGTGTTTACCATAAATGAATATTCCTTTAAAGTTGGTTATTGTTAAGTGCTATTGTCCTTAGGAATTACACCAAAGACTAAATGAAGTTTTCTTCTGATTGTATGTCTTCTAGAATATACATATTTTCAAATAAAATCATACTACATACTAATAAGTTACTTGTACACTGAATCCCATAAGTGAAAAAAGCTAAACCTGGCTCATTTTGTTGGGGATGGTCTTGGATGAGACTTAGAGAATCATAACATAATGCCTACACTTGGAATCTTAGATAATGATGACCAAATTACAATGTGAGTGTTATTTGTCCTATATTGAGAATGGATGTACATATAGCTTTTAGAAATATGGCAATCAATAGCTACGGAAAAATATTTTTCCTTCCTAAGACAATTAGGACCATACAGTATAGGTTATTAAAACACGAAGTTGGGATTATGTCTTTCCAGGAATTTTAAAAATCTAGTGTCCACTGGGGCTCATACCTATAGTCTCAGTGACTCTTGAGGCTGAGACTGAGGCAGGAGGATGGCTTGAGCCCAGGAGTTTTAGGCTGCAGTGAGCTATGATCACACCACTGCACACCAGCAGCCCTGGGTGACAGATTGAGACTCTATCTATCTCAAAAAAAAAAAAAAAGTTAAAAAACCCCAAATCTAGAGTCTGCCTCAAACATCTAGTTTCTACCTCAAACACAATTCCAACAAAGATATCTGTTCCCTGTAAGTTAATAATGTTAATACAGTACTCAAAGAGCAACATACTGACATACGATTTCTTTTTCCTCTGAATGAGTCTCCTGGAAAAGAGAAGCGGTGACCAGCATCCCAGGTTAGACCCACACCCTGTGCTATGGGAGAAAGACTGAGGAAGGTCACTGGTGGTGATGCTTCCTCTCCTCCGCTGCCCTAAGAAACTAAAAAGTCTGGTTCCACATGCATCCTCTACCGTTATATAACTGCAGCTAGCCTCTTTCATTAGAAGTTGGTGTGATGATACTCAGTGATTATGCCTATGATCGGGCCTTATAGGAGTCTTATCTCTAAGTGGTTTGTTAAATGATTCCTACCAAACATATACACTATTGTTCTTTTTACAATGGCTATTGTTGCATAATGAACTGCCTCAAAACTTAGTGGCTGAAAGTAAAAATCATTGTATTTTTTCATGATTCTGTTGTCCAGAATTTAGGGAGAATTTGGCAGGACGATTTTTGACTAGTCACTCAGGGGTATTCAGCTAGTAACTCATCTGGTCTAGGGCATTCAAGATATGCCTGTTGCCTTACAGAATGACTGCAAGGCTAGGCTCCTCTGGGCCTTCTCTTTCTCCATACAGCTTCAGAGCCCCTCCACGTGGTTTCTATAGCAGTGTAGTGGGCTTTTTACACAGCCAATGGCTTTCTCAGAGTGAATGTTCTTAGAAAAAAAGTGGAAGCTGTAAGGCTCCTTCTGACCTAACCTCTGAAGCCATGCAGGGTCACCTCCACCTCATCCTATCGGTGAGAAATGAGTCACATGTACAGTCCAGAGTCAAGGAGAGAGCAGACAAATACATGTGAGTATGAATACCGCGAGCATTGTTCGTCAGCTGCCAGCATTGTTCATTGGAGAGCTATCTTCAGGGACTAGTCTCTCTGGGAGGAGTCTAGTTAAAAACAGTTATTTCAATTTGATATAATTCCAGTGACATTTTCATAACCCTTATAAATTGGCACCTTGGAAACTGCCTAGTTAGCTCAGTCCTTAATCAGTCTCTGTCCATGCCAATGACCTGTACTAGTTGTTCTGTGAGATATGTCTACAGTCTTCCTTGTGGGACTTTGGTTGACTTGAGTTTATTTCAAGAGCCCGTCACGTGTGAATTGACAAAAGACCCTCTAAATTTGCAAAACTGAGGATCAAGTTATCAACTGCACCCCCACCACCTGAAGATCTAACTGGAATATTTAGCTTGTCTCATTTTATTACTACATAGCTTAGTCTGACCCATGCTTAATATATACCATCCCTTCAGCTTTATAAGTCACTGTATTTCAGATCTTACATAATTATTGTGCAGGACATGCTGATTCTACTGTTTGATGCAGTTTATCATTGAAACAACCTTCTTCCTATTCTCTCTACTTCAGTCCTTTCTCCCTAAAGTCTAATCTATTGTAAATATAGTGATCCATTAAAATCATGGCACTTCTCTGCTCAGATCACTTTAATGGCTATGTTTTTCTTAAATAATTTTTATTGTGTATAAGTAAGGCATACAACATGATGTTATGGGATGCATATACATGGCAGAAAGGTTACTATGATGAAGCAAATTAACATAATCATCATCTCACATAGTTACCCTTCTGTTTGTCTTCACGTCAAGAGCAGGTAAAATCTACTCATTTAGCCTGAGCCTCACCTACAGGACAATTTTATTACCTATAGTTCTCATGTCATACATTAGATCTGAACTGTTAATCATACATATTTGCCACTTTATATTCTCTGACGTCCATCTCCCCATTTCCTGCACTCCCCCAATCCCTGGTAACCATTGTTTTGTTCTCTATCTCTGTATATTTGATATCTTTTAAAAGATTCTACATATAGGTGAGTTATTCATGCAATATTTTCATTTCTGTGTCTGACTTATTTCACTTAGCATAATGTCCTCTAGGTTCATTTGCTTTGTGGCAATCACAAGATCTTGTTCTTTTTAGAGCTGATTAATATTCCACTGTAAATAGGTACTACAGTTTATTTATCCTTATGTCCATCTATGGATAGTTAGATTGTTCTCATATTTTAGCTTTGTGAATAATGTCGTAATGAACATGGGAGTGCAGGCATCTTTATCAAGTGGTGATTTCATTTCCTTTGCTTATAATCTCAGAAGAGAGATTGCTGAATCATATGGTATTTCTATTTTAAATTTCTTTCTGTAGCATTCTCATTCACAAATAATGACCTAATTGAAAAATAAATCAAGAAAATCTCACAATAGCAGCAAAAATTGCCTAGGAATAAATTTAAGCAAAGAAGTGAAAAATCTATATAGATGCTCCTTGACTTATGATAAAATTACCTTCTAATAAGCCCATCAATATTTGAAAATGTAAAGTATTTAATAAACCTAACCTAATGAGCATCATTACTTAGTCTAGACTACCATAAATGTACTCAGAACACTTATATTAGCTTACAGTTAGGCAAAATCATTTAAAACAAAGTTTATTTTATAATAAAGTGTTGAATAGCTCATGTAACTCATTGAATGCTATACATTATGTTGAAATTTTGATGGTTTTGCACCATTATAAAGTTGAAAAATTATAAGTCAGACCATTATAAGCTGCTGACCATGTATACACTGAAAACTATAAAACATTGATGAAAGAAATTAGAAAAAAAAAAAACACACAAATGAAAGATATCCCTGAGTTCATGGGTTGGAAGAATTAATATTTTTTAAATGTTCACATTACCCAAAGCAATATACAGACTCAATGCAATCCATCTCAAAATCCTAATGGCATTCTTCACAGAAATAAAAATAAACAACCCTAAAATTGTATGGGCCCATGAAAGACCCCTAATAGTCAAAACAATTCTGAGGGAAAAAAAAAAAAAAGTTGGAGGCATCATACGTTCTGATTTAAAATTATATTACAAAGCTATAGTAGTTAAAACAGCATGGTACTGGCATAAAAACAGACACATAGACCAGTAGAACAAAGAGTCCAGAAATAAATCCAAACATATAGAGTGCACTAATTTTTGAAAAGGGTACCAAGAGGACACAATGAGGAAAGAATAGTCTCTTCAATAAATGGTGCTGGAAAAACTGTATTTCAACCTGCAAAATAATGAAATTGGATCCTTAAATCATACCCAAACTTCAAATAAAATGAATAAAATACCTAAATATAAAACCAGAAACTATAAAACAAAGGGGAAAACGCTTGAACATTGGCTTTGGCAATTATTATTATTATTGTTTTATTTGCTATCACACCAAAAGCTCAGATCACAAAGGCAAAAACAAATGAATGGGACTGCATAAAACTAAAAAGTACAACAAAGGAAACAACAAAATAAAACAACAGCCTATGGATTAGGAAAAAACTATTTGCAAACCATATACTTTGTTAAGGATTAACATCCAAAATTTATAAAGAACTCATACAATTCAATAGGGGAAAAATAACCCAATTTAAAAACAGACAAAATACCTGAATAGACATTTTTCCAAAGAAGACACGAAAATAGACAATGGGTATATGAAATATGTGATATTGCTCAATATCACTAATCATCAGGGAAATGCAAATCAAAACTAGTATGAGGTATCACCTCACACCTGTTAGGACGGCTACTGTCAAAAAGTCAAAACATAATAAATGTTAGCAAGAGTGTGGAGAAAAAGGAACTCTATACTGTTGTTGGGAATGTAGATTGGTACAGCCATTAAAGGAAACAGTCTGGAGGTTTCTAAAGACATTAAAAACAGAACTACCACATGTCCCAGCAATCCTGGGCTACTCTTTTTACTCAGTAAAATCCAAAGTTCTTACAGTGATTTATGAGGCCCTATGTGATCTACATCCTCTTCTTTCTCCCTGTCCTCATACATTCATTTAGTCAGCAAATATTTGTTTAGTGTTTACTATATATTGGACACTGTCTCTTGTGCTGAGGATACAGCAGTAAATAAAGCAGAAAAAATTACCAGCTCTTATGGAATACCCACTAGCTTACTCTCCTCCATCTTCATTGGCCTCTTTGCTATTCCTGGAAAATTCCAAGCATGCTCCCTTTATCAGGCCTTTGCAATTACTGTTCTCTCTACTTGGGAAATATCTTCCCCTGATATCTACATGGCCTGCTCTCTCATTTCATTTAATTCTTTATGCTCAAATGTCACCTCCCCAAAGTCTATTTCTTGATTACCCTATATAAAATAGTAACCATCCCCATACCATAGTTCCTTCCTCCTGTTGTCTTACTAATATTTGCCACCATATGACAAACTATATATTGAATGGTATGCTTGTTTCTTATCTGGCTCTTTCCACTAGAACGGAGGCTCTATGAAGGCAGACTTGAGTATGGTATTCAGTATTGCAGCCTAGTGTGAATCATAGTAGGCTTTCAGTAGGTGCTTGCTGAATGAGTTTTTAGATCCAATAATATAAATTCTGTTAAAAAACCAGATAGCTCGGATAGACGCACAAGTTGGGTGATTTCTGCATTTCCAACTGATGTACCTGGTTCATCTCATTGGGACTGGTCAGACAGTGGGTGCAGCCCACAGAGGAGGGTGAGCTGAAGCAGGGTGGGGCATTGCCTCACCCGGGAAGTGCAAGTGGTTGGGGGATTTCCCTTTCCTAGTCAAGGGAAGCCGTGACAGACTGTACCAGGAAAATTGGGACACTGCCACCTAAACACTGTGCTTTTGCAATGGCCTTAGCAAACAGCACCCCAGGAGATTATATCCTGCACCTGGCTCACTGGGTCCCATGCCCACGGAGTCTTGCTCACCACTAGTCCGAGATCAAACTGCGAGGCAGCAAGCCTGGCTGGGGAAGGGGTCTCCACTATTGCTGAGGATTGAGTAGGTAAACAAAGTGGCTGGGAAGCTCGAACTGGGTGGAGCCCACCACAGCTCAAGGAGGCCCACCTGCCTCTGGAGACTCCACCTCTGGGGGCAGGGCATAGCTGAACAAAAGACAGCAGAAAATTCTGCAGACTTAAATGTCCCTGTCTGACAGCTCTGAAGAGAGCAGTGGTTCTCCCAGCATGGTGTTTGAGCTCTGAGAATGGACAGATCGCCTCAAGTGGGTCCCTGACCCTGTGTAGCCTAACTTGGAGAAAACTGCTAGCAGGGACTGACTGACACCTCACATAGCCGGGTGCCCCTCTTAGATGAGGCTTGCAGAGGAAGGATCAGGAGCAATATTTGCTGTTCTGCAATATTTGCTGTTCTGCAGCCTCCGCTGGTGAAACCCAGGTGAACAGGGTCTGGAGTGGACCTCCAGCAAACTCCAACAGACCTCCAGCTGAGGGACCTGATTGTTAGAAGGAAAACGAACAAACAGAAAGGAATAGCATCAACATCAACACAAAGGACATCCACAATAAAACCCCATCTGTAGGTCACCATCATCAAAGACCAAAGGTAGATAAAACCACAAAGATGGGGAGAAACCATAGCAGAAAAGCTGAACATTCTAAAAACCAGAGCGCCTCTTTGCCTCCAAAGGATGGCAGCTCCTTGCCAGCAATGGAACAAAGCAGGATGGAGAATGACTTTGACGAGTTGACAGAAGTAGGCTTCAGAAAGTCGGTAATAACAGAGTTCTCTGAGCTAAAGGAGGATATTGAAACCCATGACAAAGAAGCTAAAAACCTTGAAAAAAGATTAGAGAGATTAGATGAATGGCTAACTTGAATAAAAGATTAGACGAATGGCTAATTAGAATAAACAGTGTAGAGAAGACCTTAAATGACCTGATGGAGCTGAAAACCATGGCACGAGTGACACATGCACAAGCTTCAGTAGCTGATTTGATTAAGTGGAAGAAAGGGTATCAGTAATTGAAGATCAAATTAATGAAATGAAGCGAGAGGAAAAGTGTAGAGAAAAAAGAGTAAAAATAAACAAACAAAGCCTCCAAAAAATATGGGACTATGTGAAAAGACCAAATCTACATTTGATTGGTGTACCTGAAAGTAACATGGAGAATGGAACCAAGCTGGAAAACACTCTTCAGGATATTATCCAGGAGAACCTCCCCAACCTAGCAAGGCAGGCCGACAATGAAATTCAGGAAATACAGAGAACACCACAAAGATACTCCTCAAGAAAAGCAACCCCAAGACACATAATTGTCAGATTCGCCAAGTTTGAAATGACGGAAAAAATGTTAAGGACAGCCAGAGAGAAAGGTTGGGTTACCCACAAAGGGAAGCCCATCAGACTAACAGCAGATCTCCCAGCAGAAACCCTACAAGCCAGAAGAGAGGGGGACCAATATTCAACATTCTTAAAGAAAAGAATTTTCAACCCAGAATTTCATATCCAGCCAAACTGAGCTTCATAAGTGAAAGAGAAATTAAATCCTTTACAGATAAGCAAATGCTGAGAGATTTTGTCACCTCCAGGCCTGCCTTACAATAGCTCCTGAAAGAAGCACTAAACTTGGAAAGGAACAACCAGTACCAGCCACTGCAAAAACATGCCAAATTGTAAAGATCATTGATGCTAGGAAGAAACTACATCAACTAATGGGCAAAATAAGCAGCTAACATCATAATGACAGGATCAAATTCACATATAACAATATTAACCTTAGGTCTAGGTGCAGTTGCTCGTGCCTGTAATCCCAGCACTTTGGGAGGCCAAGGCGGGCGGATCACCTGAGGTTGGGAGTTCAAGACCAGCCTGACCAACATGGAGAAACCCCATTTCTACTAAAAATACAAAATTAGTTGGGCATAGTGGCGCATGCCTGTAATCCTAGCTACTTGGGAGGCTGAGGCAGGAGAATTGCTTGAACCCAGGAGGTGGAGGTTGCATTGAGCCAAGATTGTGCCATTGCACTCTAGCCTGGACAACAAGAGCAAAACTCCATCTCAAAGAAAAACAAAAACAAAAACAAACAAACAAAAAACAATATTAACCTTAAATGTAAATGGAGTAAATGCCCCAATTAAAAGACACAGACTAGCAAATTGGATAAGGAGTCAAGAGCCATCAGTGTGCTGTATTCAGGAGACCCATCTCATGTGCAGAGACACACATAGGCTCAAAATAAAGGGATGGAGGAAGATCTACCAAGCAAATGGAAAGGAAAAAGAAAAAAAAAAAAAGGCAGGGGTTGCAATCCCAGTCCCTCATAAAACAGACTTTAAACCAACAAAGATCAAAAGAGACAAAGGAGGCCATTACATAATGGTAAAGGGATCAATTCAACAAGAAGAGCTAACTGTCTTAAGTATATATGCACCCAATACAGAACCACCCAGATTCATACAGCAAGTCCTGAGAGGCCTAAAAAGAGACTTAGACTCCCACACAATAATCATGGGAGACTTTAACACCCCACTGTCAATATTAGGCAGATCAATGAGACAGAAGGTTAACGAGGATATCCAGGACTTCAACTCAACTCTGCACCAAGCAGACCTAATAGACATCTACAGAACTCTCCACCGCAAATAAACAGAATATACATTCTTCTCGGCACTACATCACACTTATTCCAAATTGACCACATAGTTGGAAGTAAAGCACTCCTCAGCAAATGTAAAAGAACAGAAATCACAACAATCTTTCTCTCAGACCACAGTGCAATCAAATTAGAACTCAGGAATTAAGAAACTCACTCAAAACTGCACAACTACATGAAAACTGAAGAACCTGCTCCTGAATTCCTACTGGGTAAATAACGAAATGAAGGCAGAAATAAAGATGTTCTTTAAAACCAATGAAACAAAGACACAACATACCAGAATATCTGGGACACATTTAAAGCAGTGTGTAGAGGGAAATGTATAGCAGTAAATGCCCACAAGAGAAAGCAGGAAAGATCTAAAATTGACACCCTAACATCACAATTAAAAGAACTAGAGAAGCAAGAGCAAACAAATTCAAATGCTAGCAGAAGGCAAGAAATAACTAAGATCAGAGCAGAACTGAAGGAGAGAGAAACACAAAAAACCCTTCAAAAAATAAATGAATTCAGGAGCTGGTTTTTCGAAAAGATCAACAAAATTGACAGACCATTAGCAAGACTAATAAAGAAGAAAAGAGAGAAGAATCAAACAAACACAATAAAAATTGATAAAGGGATATCACCACTGATCCCACAGAAATACAAACTACCATCAGAGAATACTATAAACACCTCTATGCAAATAAATTAGAAAATCTAGAAGAAATGGATAAATTCCTGGACACATACACCCTCCCAAGACTAAACCAGGAAGTAGTTGAAATGCTGAATAGACCAATAACGGGCTCTGAAATTGAGGCAATAATTAATAGCCTACCAACTAATAAAAGCCCAGAAACAGACCACTTCACAGCCGAGTTCTACCAGAGGTATAAGAGGAGCTGGTACCATTCCTTCTGAAACGATTCCAATCAATAGAAAAAGAGCGAATCCTCCCTAACCAATTTTATGAGGTCAGCATCGTCCTGATACCAAAGCCTGGCAGAGACACAACAGAAAAAGAGAATTTTAGACCAATATCCCTGGTGAATATCGATGCGAAAATCTTCAATAAAATACTGGCAAACCAAATCCAGCAGCACATCAAAAAGCTTATCCACCAAGATCAAGTCGGCTTCATCCCTGGGATGCAAGCCTGGTTCAACATACGCAAATCAATAAACGTAATCCATCACATAAACAGAACCAAAGACAAAAACCATATAATTATCTCAAGAGCTGCAGAAAAGGGTTTCTACAAAATTCAACAGCCCTTCATGCTAAAAACTCTCAATAAACTAGGTATTGATGGAACGTATCTCAAAATAATAAGAGCTATTTATGACAAACCCACAGCCAGTGTCATACTGAATGGGCAAAAACTGGAAGCATTCCCTTTGAAAACTGGCACAAGACAGGGATGCCCTCTCTCACCACCCCTATTCAACATAGTGTTATAAGTTCTGGCCAGGGAAATCAGGCAAGAGAAAGAAATAAAGGGTATTCAATTAGGAAAAGAGGAAGTCAAATTGTCCCTGTTTGCAGATGACATGATTGTATATTTAGAAAATCCCATCATCTCAGCCCAAAATCTCCTTAAGCTGATAAGCAACTTCAGCAAAGTCTCAGGATACAAAATCAGTGTGCAAAAATCACAAGCATTCCTATACACCAATAACAGACAAACAGAGAGCCAAATCATGCGTGAACTCCCATTCACAGTTGCTGCAAAGAAAAATATACCTAGGAATCCAACTTATAAGGGATGTGAATATTGGGAGAACCTGCTCCTGATGTTTAACGTGGGTTCTTTTCTATTCCCTAAGTGTCTCAGCTGGGTTGAGAAATAAAGGGAAAGAACACAAGAGAGAGAAATTTAAAGCTGGGTGTCCGGGGGAGACATCACATGTTGGCAGGATCCATGATGTTCCCCCAGCCGTAAAACCAACAAGTTTATTAGCGATTTTCAAAAGGGGAGGGAGTGCACGAATAGGGTGTGGGTCACAGAGATCACATACCTCACAAGGTAATAAAATATCACAAAGCAAATGGAGGCCGGGCGAGATAACAGGACCACTGGATGAGGTGAAATTAAAATTGCTAATGAAGTTTCAGGAACGCATTGTCTTTGATAACAGCTTATCAGGAAACAGGTTTTGAGAGCAGATAATTTGTCTGACCAAAATTTATTAGGTGGGAATTTTTGTCCACCTGACAAGCCTGGGAGCACTATAGGAGACGGGGGCTTATTTCATCCCATTGGCTTCGACCATAAAAGACAGGATGCCTTAAAAAGGGGCCATCTATAGGCCTACCTTCAGGACGCTTTCTCTTTCTCAGGGATGTTCCTTGCTGAGAAAAAGAATTCAGCAATATTTCTCCTATTTGTTTATGAAAGAGGAGGAATATAGCTCTACTTCCGTCTGGCTCACTGGGGGCCAGTTCAAAGTTACTTCTCTTGTTCCCTGAACATCGCTGTTATCCTGTTCTTTCTTTTAAAGATGCCCAGATTTCATATTCAAACACACATGCTCTACAAACAATTTGTGCAGTTGACACAATCACAGGGTCCTGAGGCGACATTCATCCTCCTCAGTTTACAAAGAAGATGACAGGATTAAGAGATTAAAGACAGGCATAGGAAATCACAAGGATATTCACTGGGGAAGTGATAAGTGTCCATGAAATCTTCACGATTTATGTTCAGAGATTACAGTAAAGACAGGTGTAAGAAATTATAAAAGTATTAATTTGGGGAACAAATAAATGTCCATGAAATCTTCACAATTTATGTTCTTCTGCCATGGCTTCAGCCGGTCCCTCCATTCAGGGTCCCTGACTTCCTGCAACATGTGAAGGACCTCTTCAAGGAGAACTACAAATCACTGCTCAACAAAATAAAAGAGGACACAAACAAATGGAAGAACATTCCATGCTCATGGATAGGAAGAATCAATGTCATGAAAATCGTCATACTGCCCAAGGTAATGTATAGATTCAATGCCATCCCCATCAAGCTATCAATGACTTTCTTCACAGAATTGGAAAAAATTACTTTAAAGTTCATATGGAACCAAAAAAGAGTCTACATTGCCAAGACAATCCTAAGCAAAAAGAACAAAGCTGGAGGCATCACACTACCTGACTTCAAACTATATTACAAGGCTATAGTAATCAAAACAGCATGGTACTGGTACCAAAACAGAGATATAGACCAATGGAACAGAACAGAGGACTCAGAAATAACACCACACATCCACAACCATTTGATCTTTGACAAACCTGACAAACACAAGAAATGGGGAAAGGATTCCCTATTTAATAAATGGTGCTGGGAAAACTGGCTAGCCATATGTAGAAAGCTGAAATTGGATCCCTTCCTTACACCTTATACAAAAATTAATTCAAGATGGATTAAAGACTTAAATGTTAGACCTAAAACCATAAAAACCCTAGAAGAAAACCTAGGTAATACCATTCAGGCCATAGGCATGGGTAAGGACTTCATGACTAAAACACCAAAAGCAGTGGCAATGAAAGCCAAAATAGACAAATTGGATCTAATTAAATAAAGAGCTTCTTCACAGCAAAAGAAACTACCATCAGAGTGAACAGGCAACCTATAGAATGGGAGAAAATTTTTGTACTATACCCATCTGACAAAGGGCTAATATCCAGAATCTACAAAGAACCTAAACAAATTTACAAGAAAAAAGCAAACAAAGCAAAAATGGGGCAAAGGATAGGAACAGACACTTCTCAAAAGAAAACATTTATGCAGCCAACTGACACATGAAAAAATGCTCATCATCACTGGTCATCAGAGAAATGGCAAATCAAAACCACAATGAGATACTATCTCACACCAGTTAGAATGACGATCATTAAAAAGTCAGGAAACAACAGGTGCTGGAGAGAATGTGGAGAAATACGAATGCTTTTACACTGTTGGTGGGAGTGTAAAGTAGTTCAACCATTGTGGAAGACAGTGTGGCAATTCCTCAAGGATCTAGAACTAGAAATACCATTTGACCCAGCAATCCCATTACTGGGTATATACCCAAAGGATTATAAATCATGCTACTATAAAGACACATGCACACGTATGTTTACTGCGGCACTATTCACAATAGCAAAGACTTGGAACCAACCCAAATGTCTGTCAATGATAGACTGGATTAAGAAAATGTGGCACATATACACCATGGAATACTATGCAACCATAAAAAAAGGATGAGTTCATGTCCTTTGTAGCGACATGGATGAAGCTGGAAACCATTATTCTCAGCAAACTATTGCAAGGGCAGAAAACCAAACACTGCACGTTCTCACTCATAGGTGGGAATTGAACAATGAGAACACATGGACACAGGGTGGGCAACATCACACATCGGGGTCTATCGTAGGTTGGAGGGGATGGTGGAGGATAGCATTAGAAGAAATACCTAATGTAAGTGATGAGTTAATGGGTGCACCATTCAACAGGTCGCATGTATACATGTATACATATGTGACAAATCTGCACATTGTGCACGTGTACCCTAGAACTTAAAGTGTAATAATAATAAAGAAAAACAGATAACTCCCCACTGATTATAAGTCCCCTACATATATGTATTTTTTATTTATCTAGACTGTTTAGCTGTGTACACTAGATAGCACCTGGGGACTTGGCTTTCTCTTTCAAGGTTGAATACTTTCTAATTTATTTTAAACTGTAGTAGCATAATGAGAGAGGCAGCAGAAACCCTCCTCTGTGGTTCTACAGAACAATTAAAAGCCTCCTTTCTACTTCACTAGGAGAAAAAATACATGGAAGAAGGACCCTGAGTCATCAACTTTAGATTATACAATTTTCATATTCATGCATTACTCTCACTCCTAATTTATTCTGTTAGGCAATGAAGCAGCAAATGTTGGTTTACTTTAATTAAAAAGCTACTCAAATTAAACCAACATCATTTAAAGTTACATTAAATGAACCATCATACATCATGTAGTAATTACAACTATACACATATAATAGAGAACCGGACAGAATTAAAAACAAATTGTCACTCATGATGCTCAAATTGATCAATTTAGGCACAAAACACCATTTATTTGTTATCCATAAATTTAGATAATGCCTTGATATGCTATGAGGCTTATGTAGACAGATTAATTTCATTTTTTCCACCTTTCACTTTTGAGTTACATCGGATTTTGAGCTCTTAAAACAATGTTAGTTCAAAAAAGAAAAAATATAATAATTGATGTTGAGCTCTTCCAGTAGATTTAAAACAATATAAAATACATTGCAGTTGGCTTTTGAATAACATGAGTTTGAACTGCGGGATCCATTTTTACGCAGCTTTTCTTCCACCTCTGCTTCCCCGAGACAGGAAGACCAATCCTACTTTTCCTCCTCCTCCTCCTCCTCACTCTACTCAACAATGACGACCTTAATGATGATTCACTTCCACTTAATGAAAAATATATTTTCTCTTCCGTATGATTTTCTTAACAATTTTTTTCCTAGCTTACCTTATTTTAAGAATACAGTATGTAACACATATAACATGCAAAATGCACGTTAATTCGTTGTTTATGTAATCACTAAGGCTTCTGGTCAATAGTAGGCTATTCGTAGATACGTTTTTGGGAAGTCAAAAGTTAAACACAAATGTTCAATTGCATGGAGGGGCATCGCTCCTAAACCCTCACGTTGTTCAGGGTCAATTTTATAATCATTAACCATGATGGAAATAATAGTAAGATTAATGATTTAATAAAGGGCTTACCAAATTAAGGCCGTCATATTAATCTCTGTTGCTGCCCGTTTGTGTTCAGCCAGAGAGCCAAGTATAGTATTATATTTCTGAATGGCTGAAAAAATCAAATAAAGAAATATTTCTTTCTTTTTTTTTTGAGATGGAGTCTCGCTCTGTTGCCCAGGCTGGAGTGCAGTGGCGTGATCTCGACTCACCGCAACCTCCACCTCCCAAGTCCAAGCGATTCTCCTGTCTCAGCCTTCCAAGTAGCTGGGATTACAGGCATGCGCCACCATGCCCCGCTAGTTTTTGTATTTTCAGTAGAGACGGGGTTTTACCATGTTAGCCAGATTGGTCTTGAATTTCTAACCTCAAGTGATCCGCCCACCTCAGCCTCCCAAAGTGCTAGGATTACAGGTGTGAGCCACTGAGCCCAGTCAAATAAAGAACTATTTCATGACATGTGAAAGTTACATGAAATTCAAATTCAGTGTCTGTAAGTCATTTGATTGGAACACAGCTACAACTGTTTGTTTACATATTGTCTATGGCTGCTTTCATACTAAAGCAGAGTTGAACAGTTGAAAGAGAGATCATATGGACCACAACGTGTAAACAAATAAGCAATCCAGACCTTTTCAGAAAAAGAGTTTTCTGACTCTGACTTAATATATTGATTCCCAGAATTTTGTGTAGGCTATGTGCATCAGAATTAACTGAAGGAAAAAAATTAAAAGTGCAAATTCTTCATCTTTCTTTCAGACATTCTTATTCAGTGGCTCCAAAGCAGTTTAGGGCTCAGCCTCTGGGCTTACCAGAATCTGTAGAGAAGTACAGGGCATCAGTAGGTTTGGGAATCACAGACTCCCTGTGTGTAGAGTGCTGTCCTTCTAGTAAGTCAGTACTTCCTGGTTTGTCCTGTATCATTCATTTTGCATATAAATATAAATGATACTTTAAGAAACCTGACTCTCATTAATAATGACAATACATTTTTCTCAGAATCTATTTTGTTTATATCCTTAGTATATTTTTAGTTATACCTTTAGGTTAATATGCTAATTTAAATAGGCTAATCAATTTAAAGAGACAAAATCCGTAAGGTGATATTATAGATTAAACTATTTACCATCTAGAACAGATTAAGTACTAATAGTCATAAGCAAAACTATCACTAGTATCCCATTAATTTAAATTTGACATGAAAATGGTGCTCAATCATGAATTATGCCAGAAAAAGAAAAAGACTAAGACTATGACATGAAAAGCGGTCCAGGTGCCATTACACAGACTGCAAGGGATATTAATCCATGTGTTCCGCAGCTCTTGCTCTATGTGCAGTCTAGGTAAGGATTTTGACCTAAATTCTCTAAAACGAGGTTAGAGATGCTCCTAGATACTTGTGAAACGCTTATTAAATCTCTCTTTCAATTTCTCTCTTTTTTTAACATTGCTGTCACTGATTTATCAAATACAAATTTTTAGTTTATAATGTAATTGTGATTTTCTTCAGGGGTTATTTAAAAACTTAATTGTAAAATAAAAATTTTTTATGGGCCATGTAGGCAGTAAATGTTAAATAACAAAATATAATTTGTATAACTTTTTTTGTTTGTTTGTTTTGTTTTTTGTTTTTGAGACAGAGTCTCGCTCTGTCGCCTAGGCTGGAGTGCAGTGGTGCAATCTCGGCTCACTGCAACCTCCGCCTCCCGGGTTCAGACCATTCTCCTTCCTCAGCCTCCTGAGTAGCTGGGGCTACAGGCACCCACCACAGCACTCGGCTAATTTTTTTGTATTTTTAGTAGAGACGGGGTTTCACCGTGTTAGCCAGGATAGTCTCAATCTCCTGACCTCATGATCCACCTGCCTGGGCCTCCCAAAGTGCTGGGATTACAGGCATGAGCCACTGTGCCCGGCCTAATTTGTATAACTTTTTAAATAAAAGGGAAAAAGTGAATATTATGAATATAATGTAAAATAGTTAAATCAAGCTAATTAACATATTCATCACCTCACATGTTTCCCAATTTTTCTGGTGAGAACATTTGAAATTTACTGTTAGTGATTTTTGAAATGTACATCATTATTTACTATATTCACCACACCATGCAATACATCTCAAAGTGAAAAAGAAAGTATTTTCCCTGTCTACTTGGGGCCTTTTACACTTTGACCATCATCTCCCCATGACCCCAAATCCCCAGCCTCTGATAGCCACCATTGTACTCTCTGCTTCTTTGAGTTAACTTGTTTTAAATTTCACATATGAGTGAGAACATGCATCATTTGTGTTTCTGTGCATGGCTTATTTTGCTTAGCATAATGTTCTCCTATTCCATGCATGTTATTTCTATTTTTCTTTCTTTCTTTCTTTCTTTTTTTAAGATGGAGTCTCACTCTGTCACCCAGGCAGGAGTGCAATGGCACGATCTTGGCCCACTGCAACCTCTGCCTCCTGGGTTCAAGCGATTCTTGTGCCTCAGCCTCCCAAGTAGCTGGGATTACAGGTGTATGCCACCATGCCTGTCTAATCTTTGTATTTTTAGTGGAGACAGGGTTTCGCCATGTTAGCCAGGCTGGTCTCGAACTCCTGACCTTAGGTGACCCACCCACGTTGGCCTCCCAAAGTGTTGGGGTTACAGGCATGAGCCACTGTGCCCAGCCTCCATCTCTGTTGTTTCAAATGACAACATTTCTTTCTTTTTAAAGGCTGGCTGGTATTCCATTGTGTGTAGACACATTTTCTTTACCCATTCATATGCTGAAGGACACTTAGGTTGATTCAATAACTTGGCTATTGTGAAGAATGCAGCAATGAACATGGGAGTGCAGATATCTCTTTGACATACTGATTTCAAAATTTTGGGGTAAATACCCAGAAGTGGAATTGCTGGGTTATATGGTAATTTTAGTTTAGTTCTTTTAGCAGCCTCTACAATGTTTTTCATAATGGCTGTGTTAATTTACATTCTCTCTAACTGCATGCAAGTGTTCCCTTTTCTCCACATTCTCTCCAATACTTGTCATCTTTTGCCTTTTTGATGGTAACCATTTTGACAAATGTGAGGTGATATCTCATTTTGGTTTTAATTTGCATTTTCCTAATGATGAGTAGTGTTGGGCATTTTTTCATATATGTGTTGGTCATTTGCATTTCTTTTTTGAAGAAATGTCTATTCGGGTCCCTTGTAATTGGTGTATTTAAATTCTTTACTTTTCAGGTAATTATTAATTTGTTACTGATTAAATCTGCCATAGTATGTATTTACTTTTTGGTTTCCTTTGGTTCCCATTCCCATGTTCTTTTCTTTTGACTTCCTGTGGTTTACTTGAATACTTCTAGAGGTCCATTTTGGTTTATTTACACTGTTTTTGAGTGTATCTGTTTGTATAGTTTTCAGAGTGGTTGCCTGAGTATTACACTAAGTATTACATGTGACTTATCAGAGTTTATTGGTTTAAACATTTTACCACCTTAGTGGATTATGAAAACCTAAATTCCTTTTAGCTTCCTTTACCTTCCTCACTTCTAAATATTGTATTGAATATAAGATGGTTTATAGATTTCTTTCAATAATCAAGTGTTGTTCATAAAAATCATGAGAAAAATGATAGTCTATTTTATGTACCTGTATTTCTCTTCTTTATGCTTTTTCCTTCCTTCCTGATACTCCACGTTTCTTTATTTTACCATTTTATTTTTCCTTGAAGCACTTCCCTTATTCAGTCTTTAAGGATAGGTCTGTCAGCAACAATAACTTTTAAGATTTTTTTCCCTTGTCTCATTTTAATTTTCAGAGGTTTAATTATGATATGTCTAGGCGTGGATTTCTTTGAGTTTATCCTGCCTGGGATTGACTCAGCTTCTAGTACCTGTAGGTTTATGTGTTTTGCCAAATTTGGAAAAATTTAAGCTGTTATTTCTGTGAATATTTCTTTTTGTCTTACTCTCCTTCTCCTCTCCTTCTATAACTCTGATGATCTAAATGTTGGATTTTTTTCTTACTGCCCCATAGATTCCTGAGGTTCTGTTCATTTTTTTTCTCTATTTTTTTCTCTGTTGTCAGATTATATACATTTTATTTTTCTGTCTTCAAATTCGCTGATTCTACTTTCTGTCATGTCCCACTCTATTAAGTCCATTAAGTGATTTCTTGATTTCTGTTATTGTTTTAGTTCTGTAATTTCCACTTGATACCTTTTCATAACTTCTCTTTCTTTCCTAGGGTTTTCTTTTCTTTCCATTCATTTTAAGGAAGTTTGTACTTGATTGTAAAAACGTTTTATAACAGCTGGTTTAAAATCCTTCTCAGATAATTCCAACATCCAATTTATCTCAGGATTAGCATCAGTTGATAGTCTTTTCTCATTCAAATTGTATTTTTTTTTATTTTTTTTGGTTCTTGGTATGACAGGTAATTTTTATGGTATCCTGGACATTTTGTGTATTTGTGAAGATTCTAGGTCCTATTTAAATCTTTTAGTTTAGCATGCAAGTCACTCTGTTTAGTTTTATCCTGCAGATCCTGGCATACTATTGTGGGCTGTGGTTCCAATGACAGTTTAATTTTTAAAGTCTTTGTGGGTGTTATTTTGGTCTGCTTGGGTTTATCTGGTGCCACTGGGACTTCTATTAATCCCTACTGGTGCTGCCTAAGGGGTGGGAGAGGTTTCTCCACCCTGGGGCACAGATGTCTCTTCATGGGGGAAGGGAGCCTCTGGCTCATGAGGACAAAGAGGCTTTCCTGCCCTTATAGTGCTGGGATCATGCCTGCCTGTGGGAGACGGAAAGCATTTCTCAGTCCAGGAGCTGGTTGTGGCAGGATCTCTCCTAATGGGCACTGCTGTTTTTCTGGCTGGTGGAGGGAAGTCTCAGGCCTGTGGAGGCAATGAAGCTTCGGCCAGGCTTGTTGTGGTGAGATCCCTCTTGCTGATGCTGCTGGGTGCCCCAGTATCTTTTCGTAAGGGAGGGGAGTGTAAGCAGAGCAGAAAAGGGGAACACTTCTCCAGTCGGTTTATTGTTAGTGGGACTCCAAACCAAACCCCTCTTACAATGGGACCAGAGGCTTACCTGGTGTTGTCAGAGGGTCTGTTCGAGCCATAGGAGGAACGACCTTACCTAGACTGCCTTCTGTTGCTTGTTTGGAGTCCTGGATGGACTCAGCTTCTAGGTCATGATGGGTCTGAGTCACCTTTTTCTGTTGGGTGGGGGATGTAAGACACCCTGCTGTGTTTTTCCTCCAATTCTGGATCTCACATGAGTTTACCTTCTTCTTCATGCTTTTTGCAGTTTTCCTTTGGTTGTCTCTTGTGCTATTACAGGGGTTCATAATTTTACTGGGCAGAGAGGAGCAGAGAGAAACGGACTTATGCCATCTCGTCTAAGACTTTTACCCAAAGTCTTCGGTAAACATCTTATCCAAATGTAATGCATCTATAGAGAAGGAATATTCTATGCTGTGGTTGAATTGTGGCTCCCAAAGAGATGTGTTCAAGTCCTGATTCCTTGTACAACAGAATGTGACTTTATTTGGAAACAGCGTTGCTGACATTATAATGAGTTAGATGAGGTCCTACTGCAGGACGGTGGGCCCTTAATCCAATATGACTGGTGTCCTCACAAGAAGAGGAGAGTAGAACACAGAGATGCAGACACAGAGAGGGGGACATCATGTGATCATGGAGGCAGAGACTGAAGTTTTGTAGCTGCAAGCTAAGGAATGCCAAGGATTGCCAGTAAACCATCAGAGGATGGGAAGAGGCAAGGAAGCATTCTCCCCAACACGTTTCAGGGAAAACGTAGCCCCGCTGACGCCTTGATTTCAGAATTCTAGCCTCCAGAATTGTGAGAACAATACACATCTATGGTTTTAAGCCATCTAGTTTGTGGTATTTTGTTACTTCAGTCCTAGGAAACTCATATACTCTATATTTTGAAAATCCCTCCCAGCCAGAGGAAATATGGCCTGATTATGTTGTCAAACAACTGGTATGTCACAGAAGTGTCAAATGTTTTCCTAGTCTATGACTAAAGTAAGTGCTACTAGCCATTACGTGCATCCTAAGTATTCAACTATTTCTAAAGGAGGGAGACAGGACAGAGTGGTTCCTGCATGTTTCTTTTTATAACATTCTATTTGAATACCTACTTACTGTGGTGCACAGAGACAAAGCCTTCACTGTTACTTGGAAAACCTTGTATTCATCTCTTGTTGACGCCCTGTCCATTTTTCGCAGTTATTTTTCTAAATTTCTAATTTTCTAAATTTCTCACACACTGTAACTCTCTCCAGACGACCTACCCTCTTACTCATTATATGAAATGGGGGATTCATAAATGAATCCTCTCACCTCTCCTCCCATCATCTCCCAAGTAGTGTTCAGATCAACATTGTATCTCCTC
Organism: Chlorocebus sabaeus; assembly: GCF_047675955.1. Taxonomy (NCBI): domain Eukaryota; kingdom Metazoa; phylum Chordata; class Mammalia; order Primates; family Cercopithecidae; genus Chlorocebus; species Chlorocebus sabaeus. The sequence goes on from NC_132918.1 coordinate 69,959,278, forward strand.
CTACATATTTCCACAACATTCATCTTTGAAGATAAAATTCAGCTTCAGGTCAGCTAGGTCTGGGGAGAAAGTGTCAAGAAAGTACAAGTGGAGGTATATCATTAGGTGTACTTCCTGGCATTTCTGGACCTTCAGTTTTTTCATCCATAAAAGGAGGATATGGGATTAGATTATCTTGAGATTTCCTTCCAACCCAAATTCAAGAGATCGCTTATTGTGATGGATAAATTTGAGAGACAGGCTGTTAGAAGAGAGCAGAAGATCTGTCCAAGAGAATGTGGCAAGTCATAGACCATCTCCTTCTATTAGTTACACTTTACTTTCTGGTGGGAAGCAATGAGCAAAGAAAGGAATTAGGATGGAATGGGAAACCTTTGGAGAGTCAGTCCACATAATGTAAGGGAAGACGTGTCCAAAGTGAGATGCAAGAATCCTGGAGACTCAATAACAGTCAGTTTTGTAGTCATGCTCTATTCCAGCACTGTCACACAGAAATGTCATATGAGGCACAGAGGTGAGTCACATACATGAAAATCAACAGGTGAAATCCACATTAATAATACATCTGAGTTAACTCAATATACTCAAAATACCATCATTTAATCATATAATCAATATAAAAATTAATGAAATACTTCACCTTATTTTTTTCTAAGTGTTTAGACTCCTGTGTGTATTTTTCACTTACGTCACATCTCATTGTGACTTGTGACATTTCAAGTGCTCAGTAGGCATATGTGGCTAGTTGCTACCATGTTTAATAATGTAGATTTATAGTACGTACTATCAGTGACTTCTGGTTGTGTATATATTACTTTTTTTCAATCACCACTAAACTATTTGCAAATTATTCCTCTTCTTTTAGGTGTCGTCCTTCCTACCCTTCTTGCTGGGTTTTTCACCTTGATGTCTGCTGTTAGAACTCCAAATTAGGGTTCACAAGGATAATAATGATGCTTCTTAATCCTTCCTTACCTAACCAAAATGAGAATATTAAAGAAAACATACTGCAGTGAAGCCTATAAGATGTTTTTATTTTATCTTAGTTTTATTTTTGAGAAGAGTCTCCCTGTGTCACCAAGACTGGAGTGCAGCAGCATGATCATAGCTCACTTGTAACCTCAACCTCCCAGGCTCAATCACTCCTCCCACCTCAGCCTCCAGAGTAGCACTACTGGTGTGTGCCACCACATCCAGTTATTTTTTTTATTTTTTTTATAGAGACAGAGTCTTGTGTTGCCAAAGCTGGTTTTAAACTCCTCACCTCAAGTGTTCCACCTGCCTCAGCCTCCCAACATGCTGGAATTACAGGCATGAGACATCACTTCCTATCAAAACCCTATAAGTTGTTTAAAATGCTATTTAATGTATTTGTAGTGTTTGGTGATTTGCCACGTGTTTTTGCTACAATGCCTTCTTTAGTTTTCACAGTCATGCTGTGAGGTTTTCCCAGCAGTGCTTCCACTTGCTTTCTAGGCACACCTAAGATGTCAATATGTCAAAAGCTAAAATAATAGTTCTTTATTTCTATGCCTGTTTTTCTTTCTGTATTCTTGATCTTAAAAAGAGTTGTATCATCATTTGCCACATTGGCCTATCTGGCAAACAATCTAGACACCTACTGTACTTCTCCCCTCTCTCCTCTTTAAACCTGATATCTAATTAATGTACCATCAAGTCCTGCTGATTCTATCTTTCAAATATATCTTAATTGTATATGCTACTTCTGCTTTTTAAAAAACATTCTCATTTTGATGTTGAGTCTGTAACATTTCATGCCTAAACAGCTGTCATATCCTTCTAACTGGTCTGTGGCTCAATGCCAGTCCCCTACTGAATCCTCTACAATCCCCTTTCCAAAACACAAATTTATCATGACACTTCCCACATGAAATTCTAATGACTCCCCATTGTCTAGACTCATGCCTCTCCAAGTTTAATATGAGCTCAAACAATCTGGGCATTTTGTTAAATTGCAGATTCTGACTCAATAGGTCTGGGCTCCAGATTCTGTATTTTGAACAAGCGATGACAACGCAGCTTGCCCACGGACCACACTTTGAGTAGTAGCGGCCTAGGGGATAAAGTTACAAACTCCTTGGAATTGCATTCGCTAAGCTCTAAGGACCTGGTCTCTCTCTAGTTCTCAGCCTTAAAACCCGTTTTCCTTCATCTTCAATCAGCCTAAAGTATTTATATACTCTCTAGGATCTCCAGTCTAGAGATAGTCCTTCATTTTTAGCATGTGAAAAAAAGTTCACTTGAGCTAAAACCCCCAAATTGAAAATTCCAGTAACTTTTTGTCTACCCTCACAACCCCGTCACTGAAGGCAGCTGAGACAGGACAGGCAACAAGCCCCAACCTCAACATTCATTCTGCCCTCTTGTGGCTTCTGCTTTCAAATATATCCAAAGTAAATTTTTTGCTGAGCCTTCCCAATTCCATTTATTGCCAGTCCAATTCAGCATGTGGTGGGTTGGAGTTGGGGACTGGGGAAGAACTACTCCAGATCCCCGAGGCCGACACTGGTGGATCTTGTTGAAGCTGCGTGATGGCCTGGATCCTTTCGGGGCTATTCCGGACAGCTCTGTGATAGATGGTATCTCTCCTCTCTCCTTTCGTGACCATGATCCTTTAATGTCAGGCCGACACTATTGTCCTGTTGTCTGGAGTTTTCCTTAGTTTTGTTCGATGCATAAACCTTCCTTCTTTCTTACCAGTCAAGGTACCGGGGTTAAGTTCAATGTCGAGCTCTTTCCTCATCCACATACCCAGAGTGCTATTACTTTTTTTTTTTTTTTTTTTTTTTTTTTTGAGACGGAGTCTTGCTCTGTCGCCCGGGCTGGAGTGCAGTGGCGCAATCTCGGCTCACTGCAAGCTCCGCCTCCCGGGTTCACGCCATTCTCCTGCCTCAGCCTCCCGAGTAGCGGGGACTACAGGCGCCCGCCACCTCGCCCGGCTAGTTTTTTGTGTTTTTAGTAGAGACGGGGTTTCACTGTGTTAGCCAGGATGGTCTCGATCTCCTGACCTCGTGATCCGCCCGTCTCGGCCTCCCAAAGTGCTGGGATTACAGGCTTGAGCCACTTTTATGTGTTCCTTAGTTCTTATTCTAGAAATCTTTGTGGAGCAACTGCTATGTATCTAACTCTGTGCTAGGTACTGAGGATATAGCGATGAAGGAGATAGTCATGACTCCTACACTTAACACAGCTTGAAGGTTATGAGTGAGACAAACCACTTAAACAGGGAAACAGATGAATATGTTGAAAAGAAAGGAAAAGAAAGGAAAAGAAAAGAAAACAAAAAAAAAAAAGAAAGGAAAAGAAATGAAAGGTAGGGTGCTTTGGGAACCTGTCGCTTGCCCTATTAGCCTGGAGTTCTGATAATTTAACTTACCCCAAAATATGGATATCTGATGATTACTTGCTGCTTCACAGTTACAGTAGCATTGCCATTTTAAAGTAATCTTTCTTTTTATTTTTATGATTGTTGTTGTTAGTTATTATAATTCTTTATGATCAGAGGTCAAATATTTTAACTACATTAGTATTAAATAAGTTAACACCATGTATTAATCAATTCCTCATTTGATTGCAAAAATAAGAACCCAGCCTGAACTACTGAAGCAAAGAGGAGGAAACCATGATAGTAGTTGAGGGCAAGGTTGAACAACCAACCCACGGGAAAGACAGAGGGGCAGGTGGATTCATAGACAATGGGTACTTGAACATCCTCCTTTCACTCTATGCTCCTCATCTATGTCTCTACGTACTGTTTACATTTCATAGCTTCTGCCTTTAGTTGGAAGCAGACTATTTTCCCTAGTTCCAATCTGATAAAATTCAGAGAACTCATTAGTGGTCATCTTTGGACCAATCATGTGTGACCAGGGGAAAGAGGATGACAGCTTTTGCTATGGCTATGTGGTGGGGAGGGGAGAAGGGCATGGGTCCAGAAGAAGGGAGTGGTGTTGGGCAGACAATACTATAAATGTCTGTTTGCTATGCCTGGAAAGAAAATTGCTAGTATTTCCAAGTTCTGACACATTTTAATAATTTGGAATTCAGAAAAAGGAATTGGAATTCTTGGGAATTTCTAAAATTGTGTTATTCTTAAAATATGTCCAACAGTCTTCATATTCTTAAAATGCATGATTGTGGCTACCTAGAAATATTTGATTAATAAATAAAAAATATTAAGTTTAGAAAAAACTTACTAAGAACTGTAGCTTACATTGAGTATTTAAATACTGGAAAATGGTAGTGAACATTGTTTGGTAGTAATCAAATGATGTTACATTTACATCTTCTAGCAACTTAACAACACAATACTAAAGTAAATTCCCCACTTAAGGACACATTTTGTTTCTCAAACTTGATCGATTGAATGTTTCTCACAGCACTTGTATGAAGGATACCATACATATAGGCTATGAATACACACGTTATGGCAGCTGCAAGCGGAAGTGACTGATTAGACTGGTCATTTCTCTCCTATGTAAACCTATTATGTTACCTGAAAACCTTGACTTTTACCGTCAATCTCTTGTGTCAGTTTTTACTTCTCTTGCTTCTGACTTGATATTTGTGAATTTCTTAGAACCAATGAGGCATCTAGGTTGATTGGTGAGGTTTAATTCTTACAGGAGAATTATAATTCTTTTCCCTATTTTCCTGGTTTTTCAATTTTTCTTGGAATCTAGGATTTGGAAAATCGTTTCTCATGAAATTCTGGGAAGAAATTCCTACCTGAAAACACTGCTATTTATACATAATTTCTAGAGGGAAATGTGTTTCAAGTTGCAAATGACTAATTTACCATCATGATAATTCTTGAAAAAGCCCTTTTTGGGCAAAGAGGCTTTACAACATGGCCCGTGTGGTTATTCTTCTTTTCCCTAGAACAGAGATGGAATTACTGTATTATGATCACTGTTCCTAAAGCGGACTTCTAAAATGCTCTGAATGTCCCTTCTCAAATTAATTATATCATAGTGCGGCAAAGTAAGGAAACCTGTCATGCTCTGTGAATTTCCTTGGTAAGCTTTGTCCGGACATTATACTTGCTCATAGGTTTAACATTGGTATTTTTAAAAATGGGGCAAAAAGAAGCCTTTTCCTCCGTGTCTTGAAAAAACTTAGAAAGTGTGATTCAATATCCCGCAGTAGAGCCCCAATTTTCGCACCAGCAGAAGCTATAAAAGGGATGAAAACATCGCCTTGCTTTGATGCATGTGTCACCAGGTTTGGCTGTGTCCAGTGGAAAGGTTCTTCTGGGGCTGACCGTTATCCCCGAGCATCCAAAATGCTGCCATATTTGAAAGAAGAAAATAATAATCCCACTAGCAAAGAACTGAAAGTGTGGGTGATATTTGTATTTGAGGAGATTTTCGTGAGAACTGCAAATAAAAGAGACAGAAAGTGACAAGTCACGAACATCACAATGAGGGTCCTAATAGCACCCTTGTGTACCCGCCAAACACATGGATTGAGTGATTCCTAAGGGATTCAACACTGTAATATGGGCAAATAGAAAAACAATTGAAGTCAGGTGCCTGGCACGCAGATATTCTGGAGACATTTGCTATATTGAATTCAAGCGAGTGCCTTCCCTTTGAGTTGCTTTGCAATATAGCTGCACTGGTGAACCAAGTCAAAATTTAAAAACTCTTAAAATCACATCTAAAGAAATTTATCAGCAAGGGCAAATAAACATAGGGTAAACTTACCGCTGCTAAGCATCAACTCATCATAACCATACAAAACACAGCCCCTAATTACCCTAGAGTTTTAAAGAAAGAACAGAAACATTAGAAAACAAGCTGACCTTAGTGTCCATTGAGAATCTAATATTCTATCTGCCTTCTCTAATTGCAACAAAAATAGTACACAGTGAAAAATAATATGTTTGGAATGATCAATTTTAAATGCGAAAATGGCTCAGAGAATGAATAAAATTTGTCTGCTCTTTAGACTTTTTAGTGAGGTAAGAAGATTTAAGAAAATTTAAATAAGACTTGAAATAAAAGAAAGGTTTTGTAACCAGAAAAATTAAATGAAGCAGAATGACTAAGTCTCTACCCATTGTGGTTAATTGAAGCTGCTTTATATGTGGGTACCAGTGGGAACTTGGAGTAATCGTATCATAGGAGCTTGTAAACCTTCTGGATTTGCAGGGAATTATGAGGATTCCCAAGATTTGACTTCAGTGATACGGTAGACCATCTCTCTAAAACCCAGCCTTCCAGCTGATACAGCCTTCTGCCAAGCTACTGTGGGTCTCTGGGAATTTTCATTTGAACCAAGCAGTTAGTGGTAAATGGAGTGCATTGGGAAATTTCCACTTGGGGGGATCTGATATCTGATTTCTTCCCTCCAGTGCACCCTCTGGGGTACTCTCAAGTGTGGCTTAGGGTCATATGAGCAGTCTCCTTGGACTTATCTCCCCATTCTATCTGTCTCAGCCCCCAAGCTGCCTTGGCAGGTAGTTTGGTAACACAGGATTAGCGTTGCAGCAGCAAGGGAATAGCCCTTCCAGAGTCTAAACAAAATTCTGGACAGTCACCAAGAGAGAAGTGCAGAGTAGCCAACCTTTCTTTTCTCATGGTGCACGCGCATCAGCTGCAAACATGGAATACCGCAGCAGTCCGGCAGCTCAGGTACGGTCAGCAAGGAGCCATGGGAAGGGCTGGGAACCTGGAATAATTCTCGTTTCAAACCCCTGTTGAAACCAGAAACCCAGAGAAACCCAAGAGTGATTTCCAACTCCCTGACTCCTTTAACTTAAAAACAAATTGTAAAAAACTTTAAAAGCAAATATAAACAAGCAAAATGAGGAAAAGAAAGGAGGAAAGGGAGGAAGAAAAATGGAAGGAAGAAAAGAAGGAAGAAAGAAAGGCAGAAATGAATGAAAGAAAGGCAGAAATGAACAAAAGAAAGGGAGAAATGAAGGAAAGAAAGAGCTGAAATTTTAAATTCCCAGACAACAATTACCAAGCTAATTATGGAAGAAATAAAATATGACAATGATAACTAGGCAATCCTTATGGGAGGAATCAATACCTCTCCACCAGGAAACTACCCAGAGGACATCCTTAGCTGTATTTTAAAACTTGTTATTGAATAATAAGTTTATTGTTATCATCATCATAATTTTGAAAATGATAGTGGTAGTGTAGTGGGCAGACAACAGAAAAACATTGTTCCCATTTCCTACAAAGAAAGCTATTAATGAATTATATGATATGATGTGAAATGATGCCATATTACATTTAAATTATATAGCTTGCTACAGGGTTTTTTTTCATTGAGGCAGATTGACCACAGAGGATATATTTCTGAAGTAGGAAAAAAATGAAGTTGAGCATTTATTTTTAACAAAAGAGATTATTTGATCTTTCACATGAAACTGAGCTACCCTGTCTGGTTACCGTAATTTTTGACTCACAGTTCATCCTGTGTCTTCCCCGGTGGCAGTTACTGTTGGTGTCCCACTCATATTCCCTCAGCTCCCCATTTCTGGGCACCCCGATTGGGAAGCTCTTGTGACTTTTCCCCCGAGGGTTTTCTCTGGCCCCTGGGAGTCACCTAGTTCATGTGTGGGCCAGACCAGAAATGCTTAGGAGGTAACACCTGAAAGCCAGCTTTAAGCAGGACTGAGAAAGGTGGAGAATAACCCAGATAATAATGCTCTTGGTGGAGAATAACCCAGCTGCCTCCTGCCTTAGTTGGGATAATACTGAAGTATGTTCTACACAGTTAATCAGGGTTCCCCAAAGGCAATGGTCCTAAGTTCTCCACCTGCTGGTATTACGGGCTGAATAGTCTCTTGTAACACATCCATATCTCAGGACATGTTTTGGGGAAACCCATGACAAGACATTCATCAAAGGCCCAATTTCACCCACTTTATCATCCCTCTTCCTGAACTCTTACCCCCAGTCACCTATGGAGCAACAAGTCTCAGAAGAACTTGGCCTAAGACAGAAATGAAGCGCTCAACTGTCTTCTTCTCTCTTCTGGCTTGTACCCATTACAGACCCTCCTGTACCCCCATTTTCACCTGTAGACCCTCCCTCACCCCAACCCAACTCTTACACTCCTACCTGTAAGCTGCCACTCATGGAAATGGTAACCACTGCAAATTCTTGATCTAAAAAATGAAGCTTCGTGGATAAAATAACAGATGGAAAAGATAGGTACATATCAACTTCCTGCATGCAACTCTTCTCAATTCATTAAAACTGGAGTTTCTGAGGAACATCCGGAAATCCAGACATTTCCTATGATTGTTGCAGCTAAGATAAAAGCAAGCAGAGCAAGCCTGATTCTATGCCCACCACCCTCTCTTTCCCTACTCCAAGGTAGTAAATTGTTTTAATAGCTTGAAAGTACCATTGCTTTAGCTCTTGTGATATATTACTTCTGTTATTGCTTTCTATTTATATCTCTAGTCCAACAGTTCCTGGAACTGTTGATGTGTAAAGTTTAAACCAACTGCAGCAATTCTGAACAAAAGTGACAGCTCTCTCTTATTAGGAAAGCCTTTAAGGCAAAGAACTGGGTAAGAAGAGTTTATTATACATTCCTGAGCAGGTATGTACTTTGTGATCTAAATTAGTAAGAGATATTTTTCCCCCTGATTTGCCCTATAAGTTACTTTTATTCCATGATGATCATTCTTTAACCTCTTTCTTCAGTGGGCCATAGCTTTGCTCCGACTTGCATTTACTCTCTTTCTCAGTCATTTTATTCCCCAACTCGCAGACTTTTGGACAGACCAATGAGTTTAAAGAGTTTCCGGAATTAAGGTTCCAGGCCACCTGAATCAGCACGACATGGGGCAGTGGTTAAAGAGGCAGATTCAACAGGTCACTCTTAATTGACTTGATGCAGCTTTAAAGGAAAGGCAAAGTGATCCTTATGTACAGATACATTTGAAAACCACAGATGTGGGTGTGCAAATATGACAAGAAGGTTTAGACTATCTAATGCTTGGAACTAAGTTTTCCTTCTCTCTCCCAGGACTGAATTCATGGCATTGACCTCACTGGCTGTAGTGAATTAAGCTAATAAACTTTTACACCGATGCTTATTCCTAGGAGTGACAAAGATTCATGCCAATCTCTTCTGCTGGAAAGTGGAAAAAAGAAAACAAATGAAAACATTGCTTACAAAGAGTAAAAGGCACCCACACTTTCTAATGGAAAAAATATGACCATGTGTAAGCATAACACTTTAGGGGGCAGGAGCAGGGCTCATGTTTTCACTGTTTTGATGAACTTTTCCTCTGGGAGCTAATCTTTGAGCAAAGAAGTTCTAGTTTCCTGACTGAGATGATGGAAAAAAAAAAAAAAAAAAAAAAAAAAAAAAAAAAAAAAAAACCCAAAGAGATTAATTTGCATTCTTATTGGGAGAAAAATGTTCTTGTTTTTATTTTTATTTTTTTTTCCCTAAAATCAGTGATCATGTGTTTTTGTTGATATTTTTAGTTCAAATCTCGTGTGGTCTATGTAGATTCTCTCTCTTTTTTTCATCTGTCGAGATGTTATTAAGTAAATTCAGTCTCTTTAGAAATAATCATTGTTTCCTGGCCCTGAGTTTGGAAGGATTTCCAAAGAAGATGACAGAAGCTTGGATCAGAATCACACTTGGCATTGTTGAGACAGGATTCGTTATAGGCATGTAGAGTATAGCTCAGCTTCAGGAGGAGGGGGGCTTTACTTTAAAATCCCATAGTGAAAGTGTTTGTGGATGTCAATAAACCATTGTGAGAAAACATACGTGACTCTGTTGAGTCAACAAATACATTCTTTCTGAGTAGAGAATGAGTGTGGGATCACTTCATCTACGTAAGAACAGAACAATACGGATGTCTTCTTAAGACTCTCAGTTTGCAGAGCAATGTGCAAAATACACCTCTTTGATAAAGAATGTCACATTTGCTACTGATGAGAGATGGCAGCATGTGACATTTGCCCATGAAATGTTTGTATTGTTCTTTGGATATTGCAGCATGTCCCTATATCCATTTTTAATAGAAATATGACTGACTAAAGGATTGTGGACTCTTGCCCTCTGAATGGCTTTATCAACTCTACTGTTTTTCTAGCCTCATAAGTTACACATTCCCTATCCTGTAGCTCTCTAACTCTTTATGTCTCACCAATAATTTCCTAAGTCACAAGATCTGGAAATGCTTCTTTATCATTTCAACACCAGCAACATGAATGAATAATGTTCTGCACAGATTTTCTGTTTGTGAGTCATTGACCCAGGGAACATAAAGCAATGTTTCGGTTTCTATATATTTGAATCTTTGTTTCTCGCCTCATAATTAGTGTCCATTGTGTTTCAAAAACCTATTTTAATGTATTTATTAATAGAAAAGTATTAAATGAAACCATAGAAACCTCTGGAGGAGAAGCAGTTCTGTTTCTTTTTAAAAACAAGTAATTAGCTTAACTTATTTTCCTGTCAAATAGAAAGCTTTAACAGTTAAAAATGATAATTTAGTAACTTACTTTATTCTGCATTTAATCTCTTTGAACTGCTACCTCTACATATAGTCAGCCAACTCTTTGAAAAGAATTATTCTTATTCATTAAAGTATTTTTTAAAAAGTTTACAAATTATATACATGTCTTAAGTTTTATGCTTTATTCAGTAGATGGATTTCTGAAATGTTATGTTAAAATCTCATTTTTAAAAAGTAATCTTTATTTCTCCATCACTGGTATAATTGAACTGGTTTATTAGTTTTGTGTTGGCTTAAGTTTTTTAAATGTTGACTTCTAGATTTTCTGCTTCAATTTCATTGTAAACCTAACACCCAAACTTCAGCTGAATTTGATAATCTATAAACCGCTGCCACTCAACATATGGTCTATGGACCAGTAGCATCTGGGAACTTGTTAGAAATGCAGAATCTTAAGCCTCAACCCAGATCTGCTGAATCAGAAGCTACATTTTAACAAGACTTTCTAGGTGACTCTTGACATTAAATTTGAGAAGCTCTAGTCAGCCTAATACTTCCTCTTTATAATGGCATTTCCAAATTAAAGGAACTCAGTATAAATTAAGGTATCTTAAAAATATACCATCAAAACCTGAAGATAGTGAATCTTCAAGGTAGAAGAACCTGGATGGTTTACTCTGCCACTGAGCATCCTCCTGGCAGCTCAGCCTGGGCTGGAGGTTATTAAGTGCTATGGCTTTTCCATGGTGAACTCCTGGCACTGTACTGGAGACACGGTTAGAATGTGTGTGGTGAGGAAGCTCACAGTCAACAAGGAGAGACTCATAGGCAAATGTGTAAATATAATACACTTCACAGTAGAGATACAGAAGTAGGACAGAAGGAGTGAATAATCCTGTGGGCGGAAGGTGGGGCAGAGGACAGAATAGGAAGGCTTCCCAGAGAATATGACTCAGTTTTAAGCATTTCACCCCATGGGCAAGTTGGAGTACGTTCCAAGCAGACAGGCCTAAAGACAACGAGGCAGATGAGTATCTCTGAGGAAATTCTCATGGTTTGGTTTTGCTGAACAAGAGGTATATATAGGTGAGGGGAGCAGAAGGTAGGAGTGGACCCACGGAAGTGGGGGCAAATAAGGCTGAATAACAGACACAAATGGCCTATTGTGTGAATGTGGCGTATGTCAAAGGGGGCCTGAAGAATCCTAAACAGAAGGGCATGGCCAGCGTTGTGTTTTGAAAGGTCATTTTGGATGTCATGTAGAAAATGGACTGGATTAGAGTCAGGAAGCTGAGTATGTAGGTGGCTACAGGGGTCCAGGTGACAGATAATGACTACCTGGCATCCTCCTGGCAGGAGGATGGACAGCTCAGAATAGAATCCAAAAATAAAGAGGAGGAATTCCTTTTCTGATCAGATATTGATCAAAGTTGACCCTTCTGCCATCAGCCTCTCCTTCAAACCTTTGAGGACAATTGTTATTTGCTGAATCTTTGCTTATTCAGAGCAAATGTGTCCAGGTCTTTGAATTGCTGCGCGTGTGACATGATTTTATTTCCTCCTCCAAGTATTTCAGTGTATTTATATTCCTTATACATTGTAGTTCCAAGAGTTGAAGAGAAGGTAAGATTGGGTGGGGAAAGGGAACAAAAACTGACCGGGTTATACACAAGCCAAGTACACCACAACCACTGGCTCATTTTGTTTCCAGAACCCTACAAAATGTATTATTACCTCATTTACAAATGAAAACAGTAAGGCTTTGGAGGTTAAGAGTCTCATTTTTGGATTACCAACTACTAGTAATAGAATCCGAATTTGTACCCCGAGATGTGTGTTTCGTTTGTTAAACTATCTGCCCTGCAAGGATGCTTACAGCGTCTTAAACTACCACTTCGATATGGTTTGCTGTGACAATAACAATGACTTCTTTGGCTACCAAACTTGCCCATTTGATACATTCCTGAGAACTAGATTGTAAGAGGAGAAGACCCCTAAGCAGCCAAGTAGATGGAACAAAGTCCAAATTCTCTATGTATAAGAAGGGATAGCACCTTCAGAGCTTGTTTACTTTGTTTGTACACAGTTCTCTGAAGCTTGGCCATATGTTTTTGCAACCCACAGATGATTAGAAACAGCAAATTAAGACTGAGTAGGAAGCAAGTGAGATCTAATAGCTGATAAGATGACATCAAGGGAAGAAACATAAAAATGTAAAGAGCCATAGATATAAAAAGTCAGGAAGCTTTGGTAATAGTTTTGGTCACCAATATAGAGAAAGACAAACCCATCATCTCAAATAGTCCTTGAGGGCACAACTTTGATTATAGCAAAAAATTATAGACGTTTAGGATCAATATAAACCATATCTCTCACCTGAAGGAGAAAGTCTCAATATAGCATCCTGGGCTAGAGGGGTATTTTTTTTTTTCTCTACTTAGGTCTTAGTGGAGTAAGGAATGCATCGCTCTATATGACAATGCACTTCTCTTTTTTGATTAGAAGTTATTAGCAATCACAGATTTTTACAGTCTGCCAACCCAAATCTCATAGTAATGTTTGGTAATGTCTGCCAATTGACCAGTGTTTGGTGCTTTTCTACATAATAGTCATCCAAATATGAGAAGACAAGAGTTACCCAGTGTGGAATGGTAATCAGAAGCTCCAGGATCACAGATAGTCTTCAAAAAGCATCTCCTCTTTCGTCTCCCACTTCCTTTTGAGTCTGCTCAGAGGTGTTCAGCCCCCTGTGGTGCCATGCCCAAGCCATTTCTGCTCAAACTCAGGGAATGAGATATTCTACCATCACTTTAAGTTGTAAATACTAAAATAAAACAGTTATTTAAAGTGTCCCAATCAAACATATTAATTGAGTTTTCGTTTTCACTGGAAGTAAGTCATCTTCCTATTCTCCATACTCCTGCCTCCAGCCTTTGAGGATGAGAGCATGGCAGCTTTCTCTACACTCTCCCTTGCTCATCTTCCAACTCTGTCACTGCTGCTCCTAAACACAGAGATCTCAGCATGGGAGAGAGAAAAGTTAAGGGGGCACAGGAAAGTTCTTACTTGACTAATACCACCCCAAACCAGCTCCTAAGTCTTAAAGTTTAATGTGCACATTCATCATGTGGAAATCTTATCACAATGAAGATTCTGAATCAGTACATATGGGATGATGTCTGAGATTTTGCATTTAGGATAAGCTCCCAGCTGCTGCAAATGGTGCTAGCCTATGGTCCATGCTTTGAGTAACAAGGATTTAGAGAGTTCCTTTTGGTCCACTCACTATAATTCTTTTAATACAGAAAACGTTGCTCCTTCAGTGAGTTGTCTTTCAACTCCAGCCCACAGTGTTATACATCATTGCCCCTTACTGCTGGGGACCCTAACCCTGGAAGGCCACCTGCTTGGTCAGAATACTTTTCAATATAACCTCAGAGTCAGTTTCCACAGATAACACCTCTGGCCCTTGGGTTTCACTAATTTTGATCTTCATTTTGACATGAGTACTGCTGCTTCCTAGACAGCCATGTTTTCTGAGCAGCCATAGAGCTCTGTAACTTTCCACGAGATGAATGAAACCCCAGTCCCTCTGGCCTTCAGGTGCAGGAAATGCACATCCATCTCTCCCACCACACTGAAGAACACACACTGGGCTTGGGCTTGGGAATGAGGGGATTGAAATGGAATGCACAACTGTCTCTGAAGAGGTTGCTTCACAATTTTTCTTTCCTTATACAAAAGCTAGCTCTTTTAAATTCTTAATCTAGATGAAGGGTCATGTATCCTGTAACCGGTTCTCAGTATTTCATTTGAAAATTTGTTTTTTGGTGATTGCTCTCACAGCTAACTTTAGTGTCTCACAAAGTACAATGTATGTTTGTTCTGTTCTATAACAACCATCCTGTTTCTGCTTAATACAAATTTTGAATATTCACTATTTTCTAGAAGCCTTTCCATTTGTCAATATACTCCATGAAATGAGGGTAGCTAGAATCAGATAGTACTCCACATAGAGACTGAGCAGCCCAGAGTTCACAGGGAGGTATATTGCTGTCCTTTATCTGTTTGACTTCTATTAGGGCTCCTGGAAGTTGAGGGTATAAGGAAGAGAAAAAGGAAAAAAGGGAGGAGTCAGTAAGTATAGACTCTTAAGCCTAAACTACCTGAAAAAAATGAGATACTATTAATAGAAAACAAAGAAATTAGACAAAGAGATTGAATACAGGGAGATGAATTCCATTTTAGATATATTAACTTTGACATGCCAGCAGGACCCTGTGTGGACATATTCAGTAGATAGTAAGCAAACTGGAGACCGGAATATACTGGAGGTTAAACTTAAAGAGAGAGAGAGAGATTTGGAGATTATCTTCATAACAATAATATCTGAAGTCTCAATAAGAGAGGATATGTTCAGGTTGAGCTTGCGGGGCCTGAAGTTCAGGCCTGAAGATGATGAAGGTTCATCCAGTTTTGAAGAGAAGGCAACATATTCTCCGGAACTCTATAGCTACTTATGGAACTAAAAGTATTTCTACCCCTGGCCTATCATATTGTCTGAAGTTTCCATCCACTTCATTTATTAGGGTTCTCCCAAAGGCGAGGAATGCATTTTGCCACCTAAGAGGGGGTCACATATTAGTTGCCTGATACATCATAAGGAACACATTTACCTGACTGATAACTCATTGCCACTCACTATAAAACCAAGCCAGAATCATAAGAGAATGGGACAAGGGTTTGGATTCCCAGGAGCAATTAGAATTGAGGTCTGGATCAGTGGGGAGAAAACAGGCTTGAGCAGCCAGGGATTGAGTGAGTCACGATAGAGGAGTGTTTGCAAAACATGACAAGGAGGGTTTATTGCTTCAGGGAAATAGTGTATATTCAAAATGAGTTTAGAATTTTGTCGAGTAACCCTCACCTAGCCAATGATTTTATGAAAAAATAATTATGTCTTCTAGTTAAAATCACTTTAGGTTTACTTTCTTCCTCCCTTTAGAAAATTGGATTTTATTATAGCATATGTTAGTCTATTACATATTTGTATATAATATAATGTGTGATAATGGCAGTTTTACAATAATGCATGAAGAAATGGTACACTGGAAGCTTGTTTTAAAGAATATCCACAAATCTTTTTGCATTTTTCTATTTTGAAAATGTACTTTTCTATTTGAAGCTGACATCAAACATCTAAACTTCAAAATATAAATATCCATTATAAGTTTTGATTATTGTTTTAATTTCCATACACAAAATACATGAGATAACCAGTTTAATAATTGCATAGCTAAAGGGATATTCTAGTATTCTATTAATCTTTTGGTTGAAATGCTCATCAGCTGTCATCTTGACTCTACAAGCAACCTTGTGATATACGAATATCTTTGCAGTAGATATAATAATCAGTTCTGAAAAATCTTTGTTCAGACCTGTTATATCTTTTAAGAGAACATATTCAGTAGCATAATTCCTACTGGAAACTTTTTTTTAGCCTTATACAGACCTTCATAAATTGATAATGTCTGGTAACCTTTGACATTGCCTGAAAATGCAAAGATAGAAATCAGAATTCTGAGGATTCTTCAGGAAGGTGTGGGGCATGTGCCAGGACTCATGATAATGTACCACACACATAGCTTTAAATAGCCAAGTTTTTAATTTTCTAAAGTTAGTCATTTCCAAATACCACAGTCAGGGTTAAAAACACGTGTAGAAAAGGCTGGGTTATTCAGCATAGTCAACTGAAACTGTTAGCCAGCTTGAAAAATTGTAACACAATAAGTAATATTCACAATGATGATTCTCAGGATAAAAGTCTTAGCTATCATTTCTTTTATACCCACTATATGGCAGAAACTTTAATATAGTTTCTAATGTAACATATTGTTTAAGTAACAGAATGTGTCTATGAAATAGGTCGTATTAGGTAGTGCTGTGTTCTCCTGAGTCC
This sequence comes from Chlorocebus sabaeus, assembly GCF_047675955.1. NCBI lineage: Eukaryota > Metazoa > Chordata > Mammalia > Primates > Cercopithecidae > Chlorocebus > Chlorocebus sabaeus. Next base: position 69,975,714 of record NC_132918.1, read on the forward strand.
AAGGAACACTTATGTTCTAAAATTTATCATTTACTCATGCTTGGAAAGCTGGTAACCCATATTTGATAAAATAGAGTACTTTCAATCGTGTTAGATAAGAATATTTATTTGTATTCATGTACATTGGGTGTTCCTTCTATGCAAATGTAATGACAGCATGGTCAATAGAATACATGTTGCAAGTTATTTTTTTCCATTGTTAATGATGGCTTTGGGTGCCATTGTCCATCCAGTGTCTAGATCTATCCATCAGTTCTCTAGTGACTAACAGACTTCCAAAGATGGAAGTCCTGAGCTGATTTTGGAGCTGGTGGCCATAGCTTGGAGCAAAGTGAAATAATTACTTGCTTGACTCCATGATCTAACACATATATGCACACAGATGAATGGAAAGATTTAGAGTTTATATATAATATAGATTTGGAATATATTTAGGAAGTAAAATCAGTAGAATCAAACATTTGCTTCTAGTGATTCTATTTTCTAAATATATCCCAAATCCTTCTACTTCTATCTGTTTCCACAGCTGCTACCCCAGTCCAATTCATCATCATCTCCCTCCTGAACCAACAACATCCTAATTGGTCTCCTTCCTTTTAGTCCTGTCCCCTCCTCTTACAATCCATTCACCCCAGTGCAACTAGCGTGCTCTTAAAATGCAAGTATTATCATGTAATTTCCCTGACTAAAATCCTTCACTGTCTGCCCACTCAGAGCCCACCAGCTTTGACCACTGCCTATCTCTCCAGTTCTCAAACTGAGCTTTCTTTACCTTGATTTCTTTATTTGAGCCACACTAACTTTCTTATGGTCTTTCTTATTTACTAAGCTCCATCCAGCTTCAGGACCTTGGAGCATGCTCTTGTCTTAGTGGGAACACTTCTCTTCCCTCTCTTTACCTAGCCAACAGGTATTGATACTTGAGGACTCAGCCTAAATGTCAGTTTTATTAGAGCAACTTTCCATGATTCTCAGAGTAGGCCATGCACAACAATCATACACCCTTTTACAGCACCCTGTCTCTTTCATAGCATTCCCAATAACTGTAAAATAACAATTTGTTCTTGTATATTAAAGCCCATCTCTTACCCTTAGTTGTTAGCTTCATGAATTGTTAATGTCTGAAGTTTTCTTATACACTATTGTTTCCCCATACCTTTGGCATGATGCCTGACATGTAGAGGCACACAATGAATTTTTAAAAATCACTTTGCTATGTTCAAAATATTAACCTTTTCACCCTGTAATTATATAAGATAAATGTTGGCCTATGTCTTAGAAATGTCTGCAAGCTCTTGTGGGATTAAATATTTTAATATCAAGAATTTGGCCACATGTACTCAGGAACCTATCACTAAGGCTGATAGGCCATTGTCAACTCAACTTCCTTTATGTTTGACAATCCATTAGTAATGTCACTTATTGATCGTTAAATAAATGAACTAAAAGGACTTAGAAATGGGAGATGTTGAATAAAATTAGGAAAACAGGAACCAAAGCCAAAGATGTAAGATGAAGGTGGTATCAAACACTAAGGGGCTAAAAAGGAAGAAGTTACATGGATAAAGATGTAAGGGAGAAAGACGTTTCAGAAAAGAAATCCATTGAATAGAAAATGTTAGAGATATGTCAATAAGTTTAGGCTGAAAGCAAGAAAATTCAGCTTTTTTTTTCTTTCTTTCTTTTGCCCTTCCTTCCTTCCTTTCTTTTGCCCTTCTTTCTTTCACAATTAATATACTACTCATGAGAATGGAATTGTTTTACAAACACTGGGACAAAGGTCAAGGCATGGGCAATGCTAAAAGAGAATAAAGAGTTTCGATTAGGTAATTTGCTGGTAACACCTTCAGTAAATAAATGTGAGAATAATACGGGGTGTTTGTCATTACAGTAGTTTTTAATCAAATCCATTCACTAGAAAAGCTGTAAAGTAATTTGCAAAGTGCTTTGTGATAATGAAAGACTATATATACACAGTCTTAACCTAGCAATTATAGAAACCTAGAAATTATAAAACTGTTTTAAGGAATTCAAACTCTGGCATGTTTTATCTCTTGAGTAGTGAGAATAAATTGGTTTATGACCCTGAGTGTTTCTTTATTTGAATTAAATGGTTCTATAAGTATTTACACTGATCCCGGACACTGGGTATAATGGGCTGAATAGTGGCCCCAGGAAGACATGCTCAAGTCCTGAACCCCAGTATCAGGTGAAAGGATCTTATTTGGAAATAGGGTCTTTGCAGATGTAATTCAGTTAAGGATCTCAAGATAAGATCATCCTGGATGAGGATGGGCCCTAGGAGATAGGAAAGGAGAAGACGCAAAAAAATCACAGGCAAGAAGACCACATGAAGATGGAAACAGATATTGGAGTTATGTTGCCACAAGCCAAGAAACAGCAGGAGACCCCAGAATCTGAAAGGAGCAAGGGATGATTCAGCCCTGGAACCTTTGGAGGGAGTGTGGCCCTTCTGACACTTGGATTGCAGACTTCTGTCCTCCAGCACTGTAAGAAATATATTTCTATTATTTTAAGCCAACAAGTTTGTGGCAATTACTCATGGTGGCCCTAGGAAACGAATATACTGAGCTTATGACAGGCAGAGCTTTTCTAGGAAACTGAGTCTGAGATGAAAGAGGTAAGAGTCGGGCCCCTCAGGGCATTCCTCAGCTTTCCTTAGTAGCAGCTCCCAGACCATAAACATACGGTGTGAGGCACTGAGTACTGGGTTTTGGGGGGGGGGGGGTCCCAGTCTCAGTGAGGATATAGACTCTAAACCAGACAAGACAGAAGGGTCTTTGCCTGCCCTGTCTTGAGATGGAAGTGCTGCATCCATGAAATTATGAAAAGATTACCTAGGCTCACAGCTCATTTTGTCACTGACTCCCTGTATATCTTTGTACAAATTCCTCACTCTCTGAGGACCTCAGTAACATTAACCATTTATTTTTAAAAATTACACAAGATGGCCTCTAAAGGTCTTTGTGCCTGGGACCTCCTTGTCCGTAAGCCTGTGTAGTTACAGTAAGGGGACAGTCAGGTCTGAGTCTGCAAGACTTTGCCTTGTGGACTGGCTCCCTCAATGGGATGTACCAACTTGATGGAGCTATTGCCTTTCCCCACCACCCTGCTGGAATGATCCTTAGATCTGATCCTCCTTGTGTCTCAACTGCTACCTGGGACCAATGGGTGCTTTGGGAGGATTTGGCCTTTGTGTTTCTACTTACAGCCAATGCCCCTGCAATGCCTCTTGAGGATACATTTGGCACTCAAGACATAGCACACAGTTCCCATAGACCTTGCTGGATGTTCCATAAGGCAGATCCTCTTTAGGACTCAGGCTGATACTGGAATGCTCCAGGTGACTTTGGTGGCTTATGAGAGTGAGCCATAAGTGTCCTACCTGAGATCCTTTTCTGAGGGCACAGTGTGGAACTGCACTCTTTAATATGGTAGCCACCAGCCAAATGTGGCTATTTAAACTTAAAATTCGATTAAAAAATAATTCAGTTCCTCAGTTGCACTAGCTTCATTTCAAATGCTCGATAGTCACGTGTGGTTAATGGCTACCACAGTGGAGCTTGTTAAGTAAAGAACGTTTCCATTATCACGGGAAGTTCTATTGAACAGAACTGCTCTAGAGAAGTGCTTCAAATTACCTGAGGATCTTGTTAAAATTCAGATTCTGATTCAGTTGGTCTGGGTTGAGGCCTGAGAGTCTGTAATTCTACCAAGCTCCTAGGTGATGATGTTGGGGATTCATGGACCATACTTTGAGAGGCAAGGATAAAGAAAACTACTGTATATGAATTAGGGCCATGGTGTGAGCTGTATGTCAAATGGGTAGGAGCATATTTCATCTGGAGGAAGTAGAAAAGGGACTAGGGTAGCTTGGCTGAAGTAGAGACTTCAGGGAATTAAAAAATGAAAAGTCACTTGGCTCAGAAAGTGAGGCCCTAGGCTGGGTGCGGTGGCTCACACCTGTAATCCCAGCACTTTGGGAGGCCGAGGTGGGTGGATCATCTGAGGTCAGGAGTTCAAGACCAGCCTGGCCAACATGATGAAATCCTGTCTCTGCTAAAAATACAAAAAATTAACTAGGCGTGGTGGTGGACACCTGTAATCTCAGCTACTCGGGAGGCTGAGGAAGAAGAATCACTTGAACCTGGGAGGTGGAGGTTACAGTGTACTGAGATCTCACCACTGCACTCCAGCCTAGGCAATAAGAGTGAAACTCCATCAAAAAAAAAAAAAAAAAAAAAAAGAAGAAGGAAGGAAGAGAGAGAGAGAGAAAGAAAAAAAAGAAAAGAAAGAGAAAAGAGAGAAAAGAAACAAAGAAGGAAAGAGAAAGACAAAGAAAGAAGGAAAGAAAGAAAGAAAAAGAAAGAAAGAAAAAGAGAAAGGAAGAAGGGAAAGGAAGAAAAGAAAGAAAGAAAGAAAGGAAGGAAAGAAGGTAGAGAGGCCCAAATGTCAGTTCAAGGAGTACAGACCTTCTCCAATGGATCAAAGCCTTCCAATTAAGGGGAGAGATACACTAGTGCAAGGGTTGGCAAATTTTTTTTTGGTAAAGGTCCAGATAGTAAATATTTTAGGCTTTGTGGGTCATACTGTCTCTGTTGCAATTACTCAAGTGTGCTGTTGTAGCATGAAAGTAGCTATAGGCAGCACATAAAGAAATGCATGTGGCTGTGTTCTAATACAACTTTATTTCCCGAAACAAGCAGCATGTTGGATTTGGCCCACGGGGGCATAGTTTGCTGATTCCTCTACTGGTGGGTCATACTGGGTGAGTGAATTTGTAGTGAAGTTACAGCATGTCAATGAGCAGTTCTACATGGCACAGAACCTGTCCTAATCTCATTATTAGTTATTGCTAATAAAATAGCAGTAAATGTCAATTATTAGTATAATTGGTTTCATTTCAAATTCAAAGCAAGAATTCTCTAATGCATACAAAACGTTACAGTCATTATTGAAGTTGAATCATGGTATGTAGAGGTTAAAAGTTGCCCAAGAAACACAAAGTGAAACAAACTGTAGACAATCAATTTAAAAGCAAAACCCACTAGCTGGACCCTTCTATTATCATGTTAAAGCAGAAAATCATCATCTAAATCCCAGATTGTAAAATTGCCTTATTTACCTTGAGGGGAAAACAAGGGCTTGGGGAGAGCCACTGGCCCAGTGTCCACAGTTCAATGGACGACCAATTTAGGATAAAACTAGGGCTCATATTTCCTAAACAACATCTAACCCTTCCGTGACATAGCCTGTACAGAGTAAATGAGGCACTGCTGAAATACTGTTCGAGTGCAATGTGCTCCTACTCAGAGAAATGGTTCTAAACTGTGGCTGTAAACACAAGTGTAGATATTATAGATATTCATTGAACATTTCATAAATCATTTCCTTGTTCTCTTAGAGTTTTGGGAGAAGGATCTAGATGATAAACATCTCTCTAAAGAGCTATCCAATAAATTTTAAATGAAGTCTTTAGTCATTCGACAAGAATTTCTGTATGACAAGCGAAAAACAGAAATCAAGATTATTTCATTTATAATTATTTTATAAAGAACAAACCACCATTCCATGCAACAGTTCTGTTGGAGGAAGCACTGAGCAAGATGTTAAGAGGTCTTAGATCAGTTGAGGCTTCTGGTGACTTAGTTTTCTGAGATCTGAATTTCAGATCACCGTTATCTTCCCTCTCCTCCATCTCTGCCTGCTTCTCCAACATCTCTTCATTGTGAACACATTATCTTCTCAAAGACCTGCCTTTCTTCACACAGTTCAGTTGGCAGTCATTCAACCAGGCACAAAATCACCATGAGCTTCAGAGAAAGTCACTTCAACAGTATCATGAAGGGATTCGGGTTAATGTTAAAGGGCTATGATCCATGACACCTCTCTGAGGCATGCAGAACAAATAATATCAATCCTATTTCATAGATGAGGAAACTGAGGCTCAGAGAGTAGCAGCAACATGCCTAGGACCATTTGGAAGGTGTAAGACCACTGCCACTCACATCTGCTGTCTCTAAGTCCGGGCCTCCTCTCCCACGCTTCTTGATGGTTGTGGCAGCTTTGTCATTTTTCATGGTATGGTGGGACCTTGGATGGGAGCAGAGTCCAATCATGATGGAGACCAAATGTCCCAACAGCCTCATGTGATGGATGAATTCAGAGTCAAAATTATTTTGATGAAAGAAAGAAGTAATCTTTTTTGAACCTTAGTTTGTGGACTGATATTTACCCTGTATATAAATGGACAAAAATTTATATGTAAGAACAGTTGTTTATTGCAATGGAAATGTCTTTATCTCAGCCAATAAGCCAAACCAGAGTCTGGGGCTTAACTTTGACTTTTATCTGTCCTAATTCATCACAATAATTAATCACCCATTTAATTTTAAAACAATACTTTATTGTTGGAGTTTTTTTAAATCCTCTTTAAAACAAGTAAAGCTCTATAAAGATAAATGAAGAGAAAATTAAATTTCAGTTCTTTCATCTCAGTTTCTCCCCCTGGCCTTGAGGTAATTAATTTAACATTTTGAGATGTCTCCTCCAAAACATACATATGCATAGCTAGGGCCTTTCTCTCTCTTCCTCCTTTTCCTCTTTTTCTTTCTTAAGAAAACAAGATTATACTATAAATGTAGTTTAAAAACCTATAATTTGCTTTTTTCTTTACAAAAATAATTGCCTTTTACTATTGTTTTAATTTCCCAAACAAGAGTGAGATTGAGCATATTTTCATATGTTCAGTCACTATTTGTGCTGCACATCTTTTGCTCACTTTTGAGTATTAATGATCAATATGTTGCCCCTTTTAATATATCATGGATATTGACCACAAGGTGGCAAATAATTTCTTCCCATCTAAAATTTGCTTTTAGTTTGTTTATGGCATCTTTGCTATATAGTTTTTCATTTGGATGTACATTAGTCAACTTTTTTTACTGTGCTGTCTGTTTTTGTGTGTGTGTGTTAAAGAGACACTTTTCACCTATCCTTAAATTATATGCATAGTCACTTATACTTTCTTCTGATATTTTTATGCTAGAAATATTAGCCCTTTTTAATCCACCCATTTCTGTTTATATAAGGTGTTAGAAAGGGATCTACTTTTATTTCTTCCAGATGGATAAGCAAGTGACCCAACTGAGTTAACTATAACATCCATCCTTTTTCAGTGAATTGGGATGGTGGCTTAATCATATATTACCTTCCCATATATATATTTTTGGAATCTCTTTATGTCCCACTCATCACTTTATTGGTTCATTTGACAGCTGCTTTCTCTTAAAAGTTTCCAGAGCAGAAGCTGCTGACCTGCTCCCAGCTCCCATTTTGCAGATGAACTCCTCGGCACACACATTTTTTCTGTTCTATCTGAAGCCTAAAGGATTCCACGTATTTTAAAATAACATAAGGAGGGGGCACCAATGTCTTAAACACGGTGATGTACTTCCCTGTGACTTCAGTAAACACTGAAATCTCATCCCAATATTCTGAAAAGAGAAGAGACACAGATTCTCTTAGGAAAATGAGCCGCAGGGCACTATATTCTCTCAAAATGCCAACCCCATTAGCCTTTCTCCCTGATTGAATCCAATTTTTCTCTAATCTCATTAGTCCCAGGTGCCATGCCTGGAGTCTGAAGCCTCATCCATCCCACAGCTACCTATGTAAGCCCTGATCCAACTATCCCCCTAAATCAGACACCATAGAATATAAGGGGAGCAGAAACTCAACGCTTTTGCCTTAAGTGCTTCGAAAATTCAAACAGAAGAAAGGGCACATTTTCCCCATGTATCTGAAGCTCTATTTTGAAAACCATTTTAAAAACTTGGACTGATGATAAATTCTGAGCTGTTTTCTAAGAAAAAATAGTAATAACAACAATAACAAAGATAATAAGATAAAAAAATTGCTTTAAATTATTTTAAGCAAGGAAAAAAAAAAATCCCAGCAGCTTTTTGTCTCTTCCCCTTCCACTTTTTCTCTCAGTCTCACCAGGTACCTTGAATTCCTATATAAACATCAATTTTAAGTGTGCAGAGATGCCATCCTTTGAGATGGAAGGTCTCAGTGTAGAAAGCAAATGTATTAAATTACCAAGCAGAATAGAAAACAAGGAGTCTGCCTTTCACACTCTTAAATCTCTCTCCAACGTGCCAGAAATTCTTTCAGGATAGCTTCAAAATACAACAGCTTGTGAGGGAGCCGCATGGCTGCTAGCCATCACAGTTTGGCATCCAGTCCAGCCTGTGACCATTCTCGATCCATCCTCACCTAGAGACTTCAGGGTTTTAGAATCACCTGTAAAGGTGGATTTTCGCCTCCTCAAGGCTCTTGTATGCCAGCTGCTTCCCCCAAATGGTTGAATCAGACATTTCTGGTTACCAGATCCCTTCCAAAGGATATGGAAAATGGATATAAAATATGCATGCAGATCCAGAAAAAGGCTCCACCTCTGTCTCCTCTGAATCATGGGGACTTTGTGAAATTTATTGCCCACAAGGGACAAAAGAGCAAAACAGATGGTGAGATTTCATGCTTTTTTTGGAGAGTTAAAAATATCATCAATCATGTAGTTAGAAATTGGCAGTAACTGGATTTTTGTTATTCCATAAGTTATACCACACAGAAAGTTTTATATGCAAAAGAGCACAGATGAACCACCTGAAGTAGACATTGTTGATTTCTAGCTGCCCAGTGTATTGGTAGAACCCCAAAACGTCATTCTCAGTTTCCCTTGTAGCTGTGACCACAGCATCCTGAGTTCCTCCAGTCAGACACATTCACTGTGACACCTCAGTTTGGGAGTGAGCAACTTGAGAAGGAAGTGCCATATAGACTCCATGGCAGGGTGGCATGCAGAGGCCTCCGGCTTCTAGGGTGGCCACAGGTGTGAGCCTGAGCTCCTGTTCCAGGAGTGACATTGATGGATGGCAAGAGCTGTGGTCCTTCTCTCCTCACCAGGTCAGTTCTGCTGTGGAGTTTTGGACATTGTTCCTGGAGGCTGAGCTTGGATGTGGATTTCCATTCTCCCAGTGATTCTGTGAAATGGACAATATTATTTTCAAAAACTTCTTTTCTGCTTTACAAACCAGAGGCAACTTCTGTTGCTTACAATTAAGAATCCCAACTAAGATAACACATGACTTTTATTCATGTATATTGGATGTGAAAAAATATTTTGATTTATCCTGTCTGGCTGAAGCCATGGATACTTTAACCAGACTAAAGAGGTCTAAGATGCCAACATTTCCTCTAGGGTAGGCAGATCTTTGAACTCCCAGAGATACTGCTCAGGCCTTTGAAGGAACCTACTATAAGGTGACTGACTGTGGGTCAAGAGCCCTTCAAACCTTCTCTCTGAGATGGAGCAATATACTCAAAATATCTTGTGTGCCCCAAATCTGGAGAATGGATGAGACAAGGAGATATTATTTTAGGCATTTGAGCTGTTTCTCATTATCTTTCTTTAAACCAAACTACTCAAATAATTACGCATTAATTATGTTTGATGTGGTTGCTTCTTCTATATAAGATTGAAAGGCCTATCTCTGTGTGTGAAGGAGGAGGAGGATGGAACAGATGCCTAGCATCTGATGAGATGCTTGGGGAAGACTGTGGTGAGCTGGATACTTTTATTTTCTCAGTAAAAATTGTGAAATGTAACACACATACAGAAAAGAATATAAAATGTATATAACTTTTAAAGAATTATAATGAAGCAAACACACATATTACCACTATTGAAATGAGACAAAGAATATTATCATCTACAAGCCGCATGTCTGACCCTAGTGGTGTTTCCCCTTCCTCCCTTTTTAGAAGTAACCATTTTCCTAACTTTTGTGATAACTATTCTTTTGCTTTCCTTTATAGTTTATCATCTACATATGCATCCCTAAAAATATTGTTCAGTTTTTTCTGCTTTTAAACTTTACATAAATATACTATATGTATCTCTTTGTGTTTTTTCTTTTGTAAAACACTATGGTAGTGAAATTTGTTCATACTGTTGCATGTGGTTGCACTTCATTCATTTTCATTGTGGTGAGGTATTTTGTTGTGTGAATACGCCGTTATTTATTTATCTATTCTACTGTTGATGAACGTATGGATGGTTTCTAATACTTACAGATTGCAAATAATGTTGCTGTGAACATTTTGAGTGTATCTCCTGTGGTACACATACTTGTATTTTTGTATATATAAACCTCACAGTGGGGATGTAGGATTATAGGATAGGGACATTTTAAATATTTCTGAGTAATGCTGTACTATTTTTCAAGTGGTTGGATCAATTTACAGTTTTGGCAGAGAGAGTTCCCACCTTCTCCCCCACACTTGTTGGTGTTTCTCATCTTGTAGCTTTATAACAGTACCTGAGGGCGGTTTTAGGTTGCATTTTCCTGATAATATATATTAGTGAGACTTAGTATATATTTTTATTTATTAAGTTATTGGTAGTCAATTGGTTTTGTACTAATGTGAGGTTTCTCTGAAGTACCTTTTCAAACCTTTTATCCATTTCCCTGTTGGGTTTTTATTGTCTTAGCCCAGGTTGCTCAGAGAACAAAACTTGCAACAAATAAATGTGCACTAGTTCTTTGTCTTGGAGCATCCGTGGAGATGCTGGAGTATGGAGAGAGGCGAGTGAGGCCTGGGGAGGGTGAAGGCACATCTGACATGTGTGAGGGTGTTTTGCTACCACAGTTTACTTTTTCTGCTTAAACAATAGATATATTGTTATAATAACTTAATAACTATCTATAATGTTTCATTAGAAGCATACCATGTTTTTATTAAGATATCTCAGTATAGTAAAGGTGTCAATTTCTACTAAATCTACTCAAATTTTACCTTATTTTCAAGATAAACCAATGAGGATTCTTTTTTTAAATATAAAGTAACTTGAGAAAAACAAAATGTATAAGATATGGAAAAAAATAGTCACGAAGAAAGACTTGTCTGCCATATAATATAACGTTAGCTGGCACAGTATTAGACACATTGTGGAAGGGCCATTTAAAATCAATGAGGCAAAACATCAATTATTCTAAACCAAACCAAGACAAATCAAAATAATAACTTAAAGCTATACCTCAGTCTTCATATCTCCCCATCCTGGCCACCACAACCCTCCAAATAACAAAGGGAGAAATGGGGTGGTGGGATATAAGAACACTCCTCACAAAGCTAGGAACTACAGGAAATTGGTGGATCTGGCTACAAAAAAAAAAACCCTTAACCTCTATGTAGAAAAACATACTATAAAATAAAGTTTAAAAATAACCTTGATAAGACGTTTGTAATATATACACCTAGAAAAGACAAACAGAAACTTTTTAAATTAAAAAAAAGAAACACCAACTCAGAAAAAATAACTTCACAAAAAAGTACAGTGATAATAAACATTGAAATTATTCACAGTCTACACTAGAAATAAAAGATGTTTTTTCACTTTATATGTTTGGAAAGATTTTAAAATCTGACAAAACTCAGAGTAGGAGAGAATGTGGGGAAGCAGGAACTTTCACACAAGTTTGGTGGGTTCAAATGTTATAAATGTACTTCAAAATGGTCATGCCTCTTGAATCAGTAATTCCACTTTAGAAATGTAGCTTAAGGAAACAATCAAACATGATATAAAAATATAAGGACAAGGATGCCTGTCAAAATGTTTTTTATAATAGTGAAAAATAGAATATATCGCAACCACTTCTGCACCAACCTAGTAAGAGATCGTTTATAGCTTACTCATGTAATAGAATTCTATTCTGCCTTTAAAATTGATGAATAGTAGAATGAAATAAAAACTCAAACTTATGGTCAGCCAGGAATAAATAGTTTCAAATGAGTAAACAGTCTTGCATTAAAAAAAAGAGCTAGGTTAATTTACCTCTAACTGGTATCCATAAGAAACAATGAAAAGTAAACTTGTCGTTCTTTGCAAAGTTTGGGTCTTAGAAGCAGAATATGGTTGGCACACATTTGAAAGAACATTATTTCTATGAGGACAGCACAGGGACCAGGCCAGGTGTTCTAGGACCTCAAGTGTTATTAGCATGCCCTGGGCATTCAAAGAGGTTGGTCTTTGAACCTGATCTGGGCTCTGAAATTGATGGAATGCATGCTGGTACAAACAGTAAAGAATGGGTGAGATCCTGAGCAGAGTCATGAAGGAAACAATAAAAGAGAGGCTTTAGCATCAGCTGTGCTTGTCAATGCAAAATTTACATTTGAGGACATCTCAGAAGTCACAAACCTTTTGGTCCTTCCACGAATCCAGGCACTAATCAGCTAAGTAAGCATGCGCTATGATATTTTGGGGTCTTTGCTGCTTTCGCCCATCAGTATCCCTGCAGATTCTGGTTCTTAGGTTGGGAGAAGGTGACATTCTTGGCAGTATTTGTGGGATAAGTTGGGATTTTAGGGATCCTGGAAAGATTTCTACCTGTTTTTATACCTGCAAAGATATGGAAACTTTATGGAACACAAGAGGATTTGTCAACCTTCACACTATTGACTTTTGAATGGATACTTATTTTGTGTTGTTGGAGACTTTCCTGTGCATTGTGGAATGTTTAGCAGCATCCCCATCTTCTGCACACTACATGCCAGTAGTACATTTGCCCCTAGTTGTGTAAAACAAAAATGTCTTCAAATATTCTCAAATGTTTCCTGAAGCAAAATGGCCTCTGGATGACAACCACTGAAAAAGAGAGATAACTCACATGTTATCAAAGGCTGATGGAATGAGACAGGGGCTCCCCAGGATGTGGAACTGTAAGTGCTAAAACTGGAAAAGTCCTAGGCAGACTGTGTTGAGAGGTCAGGCAGGCATCTGTTTTAACAAACAGAGTGTATTTAATATAAAATTGCTAAGATTTGTAAATTGCTACGATAAGTTAGAGAAGAGCTTTTTTCACATCTTTTCCCCCAGCATCTACAAGTCTTAGTTTTATGGAAAAGGAGTTTTATTTAGAAATTACCTTATTAAAAAATTTCTACTGCAGTAGAAATAGAACTATAGGATAGCTCTTTTAATGACACATTTCCAAATTGTATTTTTATTGCTTTTGAGTATAATACACCTTTAGGAAAAGCTTAGTAAGCCTACTTGTTAATCATTTACAACCGCAGTTATCGTTGTTAACCCATCATTAATTTTCACAATAGCTGTTGTTTTATGACTCAAGTAATTAACTAAATGATGTTTTGCAAGCATCTTAAACAACTATTACATGAAGAGCCTTAATGTGTATAACAAGAAAGTAAATTAACAGGTTTATCGGCACTAGGAAAATTTCTGCCTTGTCCTTGGGTGTCAGGAGCTTAAGAAATTTAGTGAAATCAGACATTTGGCTGCTTTGACACTTAACCTCTGAGTCTTCCGAATTGAGCTACCACGTTATTTGCTTTTCAGAAACTGACTTCCATTCTTAATGGAAAAATTTATTTCGAATCCTGTATTTTTCTAAAGCAGCGCATATAAGCTTTTCTTCTACATTCTGTCAATTTTGAGACTTATTTCAACACCATCTTCTCTCAAAACAAAATCTCACAAATTGCCTTTGAAGCTTCTTCACCCAATCACTCCTATTCATCCCATAGGACTTAGTTGACATGACACCTCCTCAGAGAAGCCTTCAGTGATTTCCCTGTTATACCTGCCTGTAACATCATGACAAGTTTTGTAGCAATAGAGACATAATTATTCAATGTCAGTTTTGCTTTTAGAATAGAAGATCCATGAAAGGATCATGTCTGTTTTACCCCTAGTCACTAGTGCATTGCTTAGCCAAGAGAAGGTGCTTGTGGTAGCCAGCCTCCAAGATGACCCCACTTATTTCCACCTCCTGGTGTCCACAGTCTAGTTAGTCCCCTCCTACATGTAGCAGAATTGATCTGTTTTGTAACCAGTGGAATGCTGCGGAGACGATAGTACATCACTTCTGAGATGAGACAATAGCGTACTGCAATTTCCATCTTGGGTGCTGTCTTTCTTTTCTGGGGGAAGCTAGCTGCCATGTGGTGAGAAACACTATAAAGAGGCTCATGAGGAAAGGAAAGGAAGCCTTTGGTCAACAGCAGAAAGGAACTAAGCCCTGTCTACAACTGTGTGAGTGAGCTGAGAGGTGGACTCTCCAGCCCAAGTTGAGCTTTCAGATGACTGCAGACCAACACAAGTCAACAGCTTTTGTGCAACTTCTGGGGAGGAGCATTTCACGTAGCTAAGATGCTCTTGCCTCCCGATCCTCAGAAACTGTGTAATAGATGTTTGTTGTTTTACGCAGCTACATTTTGGAGTAATTTATTATGCAGCAATGGATACCTAATAAAGGGCTGATTAAATATGTGATGATTAAATAACTAAAAGGTCTCAGAGGTAATATGATTCATTTAGAACAATTCATTACAAATGATGTATTTCAACTTCTGTGACCTTTATCTTGCTTGTGTCAGAACAAAGACTGACACGGATCTGGAGCAAGAAAAAGAACATGTCATTCTTTCAGTATCTTAAACTTTTCTTTAAGATGATATTGTTGCATCATATATAGGTTGATCATCAGATTTGCAGGAGAAATCAGTTTCCTTTCACCTTTTTTCACTAGTATTTTCTACATTGGAGACATTGTGGTCAATGTCGGGGGTGCCGTTTGTTTAGTGAGTGCTGTAGGTTGGGTTCCCTAAGAAGTAAAATTGAGATACATATTAGCATGCAAGAAATGTATTGGTGGACTCTCTATTGAGATCAACACCTTTGGGAGGAAGAGGGAAGTGAGGAAAGAGAAGGAATCAGGATTGGGTAGAGGGAAAGTTGGGCTGTAATGTAGTCTCAACAAGGACAAAGCCGACTACACAGCAGGACCTGGAGCTGAGATGGCTCTTTGTAGTTGTTCAGAGATGGGGTAAGGTAACTGTCCATTATACCCTCATGCTGATTAGAAGTTAAGTTGCTGGCTGCCCCAGGAAGGGGATATGTTCTTGGACAAGGTGGGTCTCTTTAGCAAAGGCAATTCAGGAAAGGGACTGACAGCTGAGAATGGTTATCTGTCTGTCCTCCCAGCAAAAGGGGAATCTCGGCAGTACATCTTAGAACCCACCACATGATCAATAATATATATATTATATATATAATTATATACATATAATATATAATAATATGTATTTATAAAGATAGCTTTATTTTTCTTGGAATAATTTCTTAACTCTTTGATATATTCAAGGTGATAGGTTCACTGAATTTTTAATCTTGCATCATTTTGCTTATAATATTTTATCTTTCTGCCAAGTTAGTCAGAAGCAAATGCGTTTTAAAAGAATTATTTTCTAAAGGACTACAGTTTCTAAATACAGTCCTTTATAAAATAATTATGTATAATATAATTATATGTGATACACCCTTTAGAAAATACATTATTTGTAATGAATTGTTCTAAATGAATCATATTACCTCCTAGACCTTTTATTCCACAGTCTATACTTTAAAAATAATATAGATAATTTGTAAAAGAGTATGGCTCACTACCTCTAACTGAAGTTTTAGTCATAGGATAGCATGACCACCACTTTCCCACTGTGTATTTGATAACAGTTTCAAATTTATATTTGATAAATGTGTTTCAAATCAATATTTTATTAAATATACTCCAATAATTCACTGAAGCCCAAAGATCACTGTATAGTTGTTGGAAGCTATAAAAAATCGAGTGGTGTTGAAGTTTTTGCTTTATTTTTCATTTATTAAGTTTAATAAATGTGCAGAAAAGTAATAAAGAATTATCTATAGGTTTTATTTTTTAAAGTATTTTTGTTATAAGCTGTTATATTTTCCATACACATTTGTGGTTTTATTGTGTCCCTGGACCCATATATTATTTTTGTCTATATTTTGCTTTGGAAAGTATCTTCATTTCATTTCTGTGTGTGTGTGTGTATGTGTGTGTGTGTGTGTGTGTAGTCATGTCACTGAAAAAAAATTTTCCAAAATGTTCTCAAAAAGAAATATTTATATTTTAGAGAAACCATAAATCTATTAAGAATTGCTATCTGATTCACACTGTTTATGTCGTAAGTTGAGAATGATTTAGAAATATTTATAAAAAAAAAAAAAAAAGAAATATTTATAATTCCTTAACCTTTTTCTAAAAGATTTCAGTCACTGAATGTGCTATAATTATAGGTATTTGGTTATATATTTTACATAATTACTGTAATATTTTGGTTTCATTGTTGGTATTCTGAATTGATATTCTGACTTAAAATCATCAAAACTTTTTTACAGTTTCTGCCAACATTGTCATGCTTCTATAATGTTACAGATGATCCTCTACTAGAAATTGAGTGTTTAAAAACAGGCAATTCATCTTAAAATTTATATGCCTTTTCTAGAGATGCTAGATAGCCATAACAATCTTGAAAAAGAACAAATTTGGATGTCTCATAATTCCTGATTTTGAAACATAACAAAACTACAGTAATAAAAACATACAGTACTGGTATAGAGACCAACATAGACGAATGCAATAGAGTAAAAAACCCAGAAATAAAACCCCATATATATGGTCAAATGGTTTTTGACAAGTGTGCCAAGACCATTCAGTGGGGAAGAGAACAGTCTTTCCAACAAATGGTGCTGAGACAACTAAATACCTTCATGCAAAAGAAAGAAGTGGGAATCTTACGTTTCACCGTATAAAAAATTAATTCCAAATGGATCAAAGAGCTAAATGTAAGAGCTAAAACTATTAAAATCTTAGAAGAAAACATAGAGGAAAGGCTTCATGCTATTAAATTTGGCAATGATTTCTTAAATATGACACAAAAGCACAGGCAACAAAGGGAAAATAGATAGCTTTCAAAAAAAATTCCCTCAAAGTTCACCGTATGGAATTCCTAGAAGTAGGTTTATTTTTACCATTTGAAAGAATTTGTGTTTAATATTTCAAAACCTTATTACCTATTTCATCTTTTGGAAAATTAAAGTTTCATGCTTGGAATGGATAACATTCAATGAGGCCAGCTGTTGTTTAATATTTGGATTATGCTGCCATGTAGCTCTGTCACCAGAAAAACATTGATTTTAATGGAGATTATTTTTCCTCATCCAGTTTTCTTTAAAATTAGTATATTATGATTGAGATGATGTTAGAAAATAAGTTCATACTTTGATCTATTAATAATATAACTGTGAGTTACTAGCTCTGAAAGCAGAAATTATTAGAATTTTTTTTTGTTGTTGTTGAGACAGAGTCTCTCTTTGTCACCCAGACTGGAGTGCAGTGGCCGTATCTCAGCTCACTGCAAGCTCCGCCTCCCGGGTTCACGCCATTCTCCTGCCTCAGCCTCCCGAGTAGCTGGGACTACAGACGCCCACCACCTCGCCCGGCTAGGTTTTTGTAGAGACGGGGTTTCACCGTGTTAGCCAGGATGGTCTCGATCTCCTGACCTTGTGATCCGCCCGTCTCAGCCTCCCAAAGTGCTGGAATTACAGGCTTGAGCCACCGCGCCCGGCCAATTATTAGAAATTTTATAACAGAAATTATTAGTTCTAAAATCTTTTTCTTGTATTCTAGCTATTTTCCCTCAAATTTAATAATATAAAGACTGTTTTAAATTTTCATCTTTATACCTTGTCATTTTCTGTTTTTTGATCCTGCCTTTTGCACAAAATTTTCAATTTTGGAACAGAAAAAATATTTTTTCTTGAATTTGTAACATTTAACTTGCTCAATTTTAAGTGATTAATTTTTATACTAATGAAATTTAAAACACAATGACTAGAATATTAGTATGATTATGTTTATATAATATGTATTTATATATCTTTAAAGGTAAATGAATTTGGTTATTACACAATACTTAAGGACATAATTAAAGTAGTAGTAGAGTTTAGAATATATAAGTATCAATCCCAAATATCAAACTTAGCCAACACACTGAGAGCAACATTGAAGAACAGCACCTACATTTTAGGGGCACCCGGTTACTTGAGATGTTGTTAGATCAACAAGGTGTTTTAATAGTTAAAATTGTTTCTACTTTGTAAGTTTTCATAAGCAATACATTTCAACCATGTTAGAGTAAAGCACTTTATTTCCATCAGCCAGAAAACTCACAATATATATTTATTTGGCTAGAAGAAAAGAGCTTACTCCCATCTGTCAGTCAACTTTAAAAATTATGATACAAAATTGATCAATTATAACTAAAACTTTTCAAAATAAGAAAAATTATAATGATATAAATGGCACCCTGTTAGAGGTGGCACTTGTGCAGTATACAGCTTGAAAAGTCAAAGGTAGCACCCTTGCAAAGAAGTCAAAGGAATAAATAATGCACATGCACTCTTGAAAAGATATCCAGGAAGAGATATTTTGTATATAAATCTTACATTTAGAGTACACAATTGGAAATTCTTTCCTCTTTCTCGAGATAGGTTAAAGATACTTTGGTTGAGGTTCGTGAAGTCTGGCTTGATATTAAACAGTTAAAAATATTAATAAATTATTTCCTGTTCTTTGGAGTAAAATAATTTATGTTTAAGGCTTTTC
This sequence comes from Chlorocebus sabaeus, assembly GCF_047675955.1. Taxonomy (NCBI): domain Eukaryota; kingdom Metazoa; phylum Chordata; class Mammalia; order Primates; family Cercopithecidae; genus Chlorocebus; species Chlorocebus sabaeus. The sequence continues at coordinate 69,994,298 of NC_132918.1, forward strand.
AAAAGCGGTCGGATATATAGTAGATGTTGAATAAAATAATATTTGCTGAATGAATAAATGAATCAGTGCTTTTTGAATATTCAAGAGTGTAGTTATAACTAGATAAAAATCTTGTCTTCATTTGAAATTAATTCACAAATCATACTACTATATATATGTATATATGTATACATATGTATATACCATATATGCCTATATATGATTAAATAGTTTTATATGCTAAGGAAATAAGGAGCTATTCATATATATTTTCAAAACCTGTTTTCATTCAAGCAATATGTAACTTTTACAACAAATAAATATAGTAAAATTTTAATACACTGCTTTAAATAAGGAGTATTTCTGCATTGAGTGTTTTGATAGATAAGTTTCACAATTATGTTATCAAATGTTTTATATGTTAAACATTTATCTTAAAAATGTAATATATTCTGTGTATAGTATATACTTACATGCATGTATATTTTAGATACTAATGTTAAAATTAATATTATTATTAATATTAAAAAACCATTCAGCTTAAGAAATAACTCAAAATTCTTATAAAGCTTTGATTTACTATACAAAAGTTATGCACAAATACCACTACATGTACCAGAAATCACTGTGTTAACCTTAAAGAAAAAGATCTTTGAAGGGAAATAGTAAAACGGTAAATTAAAAAAAATATTTTCAACTTTGTAAGGGAAAACTATCACTTTAATAGCAAATAATTCTATAAATCCCTTTTTTTTCTTATAATCCAAAAACTTTCACAAACAACAATGTGATAGTCAACAAATATTTATATCACAAGTACTGGGCACATAGGAGATGATCCACAAAAATTTCTTAAATATTATTATATGTTTATTAAATGTGATCTAAATGGAACATACCATAGTACATCATGTATTTCTTCTCCTCACAATACCCACTCTTAGAATTTTGAAAGAAAGCTGTAATTTACTACTCTCCACATGCCCCGGCCTTCTCTGCCAATGGCTGCCTCTGGAATTTCTAAAAGATTTTGGAATTTTAAAATTCCACGCAATACATTTACCCCATTTTTGCATCCATTCCTTGATGATTGCCTTCAACTTCTTACCACCAAAAATGACAGTGAGATAATCATGTTTTTAGGTTTCCTTGATTGTGAATATTCTGTTACTCATTTTGTAGCTGGAAGGGTCCCTGTCTTTTTCTTGTTAACTACAGGAATTATTTTTACTTTCTAGATATTGATCCCTGGGTTTTTTTTTCTTTTAGTCTGTCGACTGGCTGTTACCTTTGTTCCTAATGTACTTAATTGAATGGAAGTTGTAATTTTCGTATACAATCAATTCTTCTTTTTTGCTGCCATAATTCATATTTTTTAGAGTTTTAATTATGAAGTTCTTTCCCTTAATCCCACTTCAGACACAAGAATATTCCCCTACATTATCTTCTCTTACCTTTTCAGTTTTAGCTTTCACACTTCGGTTTTTAATACATCCTGAGTCTATCTTGATAAGATGTTAGCCAGCTATTCAGTTTTACTTTTCCTCATAGAGGAACCAGTTTTCTCTGCACTGATAATGGGTTCTTTTCACATTAGTTTGTTATTTTATCTTAATAATAATGTTTTCTTATACACATACTTTTTTTTTTTTCCTCCCTGAACACTCCATTTTTTCCAAAGCACAATTTCTCTGTTCTCGAATCAATACAGTCACGCGCCACATCATGACATTTTGGTCAACAGCAACCCACACATACAACTGTGGTTTCATAAGATTACAATGCTGTATTTTTACTGTAATTTTTCTATGTTTATACATGTTTAGATACACAAATACTTGGCATTGTATTACAATTGCCTGTATTATAATATTCAGTACAGTAACATGCTGTATATGTTTCTGGCCCACGAGCAGTAGGCTATACCATACAGCCTAAGTGTACAGTGGGTTATACCATCTGGGTTTGTGTAAGTATGTTTTATGATGTTCACATGATGACAAATTTCTCAGAAAGTGTCCTCATCCTTAAGTGACTTATGACTATAGAATACTGTTTTTGTAATTTTGGCTTTTTATGTGTAATATCTGGTAGGACAACCTTACTTTCTCTTTTTAAGTTAACTTAGCTATTTGTCACCTTTATTTTTCACTTACAATTTAATTTCTTGAATTCCTAAAAAAATTTTAAAAAGTTTTATTTGGAGTATATTGAATTCATATCATTTTTAATAGACATCATCATATTATGAACTCAGTTCAATAACATGGAATATATTCCCATTTATTTATATCATCTTCTATTTTTTTTTATGAATTTTTAAATTTCCCCCCTTAGGATTTTTGTGTATGCTTTGTGATTTCTAGGTACTTTGTAATTTTTGATCCTATCAGGACTGGTCTCTTATTTTAATTTATAATTTGCATTTGGTGTATTTATAATTTATATATGGTGTAGAAAGATTTTTCCAAGGTGATATATTTACCAGTTTTACTAAGCACTGTAATTCCTATTCTGTTGTTTTCTATCTTTGTTTTTCTATCTTGTTTTTTTGGGTTTTCTTTGATGCTATTTTTCTAACTTCTTAAGTTGAATTTTTAGTGTGTGGTTTTTAACCTCTCCTGTTTCCTGGTCAATGTACTAAAGCTATAAATCTCCGTGTGTTGTTTTAGCTGTGTCAAATAAACTTGAATATAGAATGTTTTATCGCCATTTAGTTTTAAGCATTTCATTATTCCTTTTTTAGTCCAAGAGCTTTTTGGCAATACATTATTTAGTTTCTACACATAGCATTTTAAATCTATGTGCATTGCATTACAATTGCCTGTATTATAAAATTTTTAAAATTTCTTTTAGGAATTCAATAAATTGTAAGTGAAAAAACAAAGGTGACAAATAGCTAAGCTAACTTAAAAAGAGGAATTTTTAAAATCTGTTTTTAAATTATGATTTCTAATTTTATTGCATTATAATAAGAGAATATAGTCAATATGACAGAGAATCTGTGGAATTTATTGAAGTTATTCTTGTGGCCTAATGTACAGTCAATTTTTGTGTATATCTCTAATGTGCTCAGAAAGAATGTGTTTTCTCTTTCTTGGTTTCATGGTTTCATATGTATCTAAATCCTTTAATTTATTAATTAAATTGCTCAATTTATTTCCAAACATCTGCAGACTTTTCGTCTGTTTGATCTGCAAGTTTTTTAGACAGGGTATGTAAAAATCCTCAACTATTATTATTGATAAATACAATTCTCACTAAAATTTTGTAAATATTGTGAAGTTGTGTTGTTAGGAGAGGATGCATTTTGGGTGGCTAAAATTATTGTTCTATTAGGTCTTTTACCAGTACATACTTTTTTTTTAAATGCCTTATACTATCTTTTGCCTTGAATTAAAATTAGCCATATATTAGGATTTCTATTTTAGCCTCCCTTTGGTTAATTTTTTAAACTGTTTTTATCCTTTTATTGTTTATTTTTGTTTTATTTTAAATATATCTTTTGTAAACATTAGGTTGTAAATCTTATGTTTTTAAAAACCCTGTGGCTGACTTGCTTTGCCTCCAGCGCCTTCAAATAGCTGCATTGTTTGTTCTTTGTTTTTTTGAATTTTACACAAGTTTTTACAGATGTTCGCAGCGGGAGGGTTGGTCTGATTCTACCTACTCTGTCATATCCGGAAACAAGACACATTTTTAAATTAAAAACAAAAACTCATTTGTTTCAAGTAAATGAGATGAAGACCATTTTTTAGGAAAACAGGATACTTTTTAAACAAGGATCTTGGTAGCACTTAGACACAGGGCAGATTATACATTAACTAATCCAGAATTCTTTAAATGTAAATGATTACCATTCGCTAATCATTCTTATCTTCCATGTGGTTTTCAACCCCAGGATCTTCATTTAATGCAAATATCAAATACTATTTCTGAGAATTTATATTTTAAAGGCAACATTAAAATTAATCACGTTCCCAAATTGACCCCCGGGGAACAAGGGCATTACGTATGTGGTATAAATCACCATCTTAGACACGAAGTCTCTAAGGTAGAGGCTTCTAAATACACAAATATCAAAAAGCCCCACCCTTTGATATTTTATTAATTTATAAATCTCTTAAATCTATATCTTTAATGGTAGTTGTATCCATAATGGTAGCTAAATTTTGTATCCTGTGATGAAAAGATCACCAAAATCAAGTGTTAAATCTGATTTGGCTACATCAATTAGTACTGATTGTAAATACAGCAAAATCTATTCCAATGGTCTATTTTTTAAAATCTACTTAGAAATAGCTATTTGGTAATCATGAAGACTGCATCTTGCTAGAGGGAGAGTGCTTTGGATGCCACTGTATTCCCACCATCTGGTGAAATCTCTGGCACATAGTAGTTTTACCAATGGAGGACTGTACCATTCATTCTTCATGTCAATCATCTACCCATAATCCAAGAACAAGTACACTAATTTCAGGACTTGTTTCAACAAATCTACCATGTGTATCCCATTAGGATTAAGGCTGATAGATAAATTTCCTTGCAAAGTACTTAGGCAGAACTCTGGTGAAAATGGCTTTGTAAATGTTATCTCCTGTAAATGAATGTTGATTGGCTTAAAGTAGTCAGTGTACATTAAATGTGTAAGGTGACTTTAAAAACTTCTCATAAAAGCTTTTTTTTTGCCTTAAAAGTCCACTTAATTCATTAAAAAAATACCTTTTAGAATACACAGATTTGCCAAAAGGGAGTACTGAGAAAACAAGGTGTTATGGTTTGACTGTGTCCCCACACAAACCTTATCATGAATTCCCATGTATTGTAGGAGGGACCCAGTGGGAGGTAATTGTTCAATTACTGTGGGGGCAGGTCTTTCCTCTGCTGTTCTTGTGATAGTGAATGAGTCTCATGAGATCTGATGGTTTTAAAATGGAGTTTCCCTGCACAAGCTCTCTTATCTTGTCTGCTGCCATGTCAGATGTGCCTTTCACCTTCTGCCATGATTGTGAGGCCTCACCAGAGGAACTAAGTCCAATAAACCTCTTTCTTTTGTAAATTGCCCAGTCTTGGGTGTGTCTTTATCAGCAGCGTAGAAACAAAGGCATTCAGTTTTATAAGGGAAGCAGAGTATAAAAGTGGAAAATTTGCAGGCTGACGACGTGATAAAAAAGAAAATCCCATTTTCTGAGGAGAAATTCAAGCCTGTTGCAGAAATTTGCATAAGAAATGAGGAGTCGAATGTTAATCCCCAAGTCAATGGGGAAAATGACTCCAGGCCATGTCAGAGGTCTTCATGGCAGCCCCTCCCATCACAGTCCTGGAGGTCTGGGAAGAAAAAATGGTTTTGTGGTCTTTTGAGTTAATGCTGAAATGAGTTAAGACTTTGGGGGACTGTTGAGATGGCATGATTAGTTTTGAAATGTGAGGACATGAGATTTGGGAGGGGCCGGGGTAGAATCATATCCTTTGGCTGTGTACCCACCCAAATCTCATTTTTAATTCCCACGTGCTGTGGGAGGGACCCAGTGGGAAGTAATTATTCAATTACCATGGGGCAAGCCGTTCCCATGCTGTTCTCATGATAGCGAATAAGTCTCATGAGATCTGATAGCTTTAGTCCGGGTGCAGTGGCTCATGCCTGTAATCCCAGCCCTTTGGGAGGCCGAGGCAGGCAGATTACCTGAGGTCAGGAGTTTGAGATCAGCTTGACCAACATGGAGAAACCCTGTCTCTATTAAAAATGCAAAATTAGCTGGGCTTGATGATGAATGCCTGTAATCTCAGCTATTTGGGAGGCTCAGGCAGAAGAATTGCTTGAACCTGGGAGGTGGATGTTGCAGTGAGCCGAGATCACACCATTGCACTCCAGCCTGGGCAACAAGAGCAAAACATTGTCACAAAAAAAAAAAAAAAAAAAAAAAAAAGAGAGAGAGAGAGAGAGAGAGAGATCTGATGGCTTTAAAAAGGGGAATTTTCCTGCACAAGCTCTCTCTTTTCTTGTCTGCCACCATGTGAGACGTGCCTTTCACCTTCTACCATAATTGTGAAGCCTCTCTGGTCAGGTGGATCTATAAGTCCAATAAACCTCTTTCTTTTGTAAATTGCCCAGTCTTGGGTATGTCTTTATTGGCAGCATGGAAACAGACTAATACACAAGGTAAATACATCCTCTGGCCTACACCTACACTCTCTCGGGCTCAACTCTCTGGGAAGATGATGAGGGGCCAGGGAGAGTCAGTAAGACACAGGCTAGTATAATCCTTAACCAATTTTTGAAAAAACCCAAGAATAAGACCTTGAACTTCTCATCCAACATGCCTTACTTGCAGTGATAACATGAGACAAACTAGGTGAGACAAACATATGTTTGAAACTGTGTCGTTTATTTGCACTGGCTACAACAAAAAATGTTGGAGAAAAAAAATATCTTCGCAATATCCAGAGCTCATACATCCAGGTCCAGTTTAACCACTTGTATGTAAAATCTCAACCCTACCCCTTATAATCACATTCTTTGTCTATTGCACAAATTTCTTTCAATCTTTTCTCCAGTTTTTGCCCCAAGATGGAGCTGACAAAACTACCCGTTGTCTGTGCTTGGTTAACTTTTCACATGATTTATATAAAGCTTTTTCATTTTAATGTCATCACATGTAGAAGGTGCCCTTTTACTGCAGTAATTAGGACTGAGGTAATTTATAGAGGTGATTGGTACATGCAAGTTCAGTCTTTGCCAGGACCTCTGTCTGCTCTAAGAGGTTGAATTTCAGCTGTAGTATTGACTCATCACATACTTAAAGTCACAGGTGTTGGAAAAATACAAAATTTGCCTCCTTGCTATGTAATTAATTGACTAGGGAAGCATTCTTCATTATTCCTCCAACACAGTATTTTAATATTGTTTCCAAAATTCCTTTCCTAGAATAAAAATATCTGATATAATAAAATTCCCTTCTTTCTATCTTCTGTCATAGATAGATAATTTCTTTACTCTTTTTGATTAACATCTATAAGGCCAGTTTCTAAGGTTAAAAAATGAGTTAATAAATATGTCGCTATTTCACTTAGGCTATTACAACAAATATGGTCGTATCATCTATGTGGTTTGGACATTGGAATAAGTTTATTTTTTGTTTTTATAGTTTGGATAGAAATCAGCCCTGGTCTTAAGCACTTTTTACAAAACTATGCAATGTTCCATCCACATTTAGTATAGTGTGAATTTGATCAAGTTACAAATCCTGTTTGAACAGAAATGAGTAACCACTGTGGGATTATCATGTCCAAATTTAAAGACAACACAAAATGTTTTATTTCTCAAATTTAGAAAATAGGCATTACTGAAATTATTAGTGCCTACAAATAATTATAATCATGATTTGCTAATTCACATATATTATACCATTTAGAAAAACAAAGATTCAAAGAAAGTTTATAGCAATTAAGGCTCAAAAGTAGGAGTTCAGTTGCAGCCCAATATAAGTTTTCAAATGAAGAAGGGAATTTCCAAAGAGGATCTTTACCGTAAAATAATAAGAGGAGAGCAGATACAAGACTTTATATAATTTAGGTTTACTTTAAGGAATTATTTTGCAAGAATATGGCTTACTAGAATGTGTGACTGAGATGAGCTAAAAATCCATTATTAAAAACTTAATTTCTCAGTGTCTTTTAGTGAAAGGTTAGATTAAAAATGCTTTTTAAAAAAAGAATGCTTAACTTGGGGTCTGTGTTCTGAGGGGCTTTACATATGGGTTTCAGGGTCCTCATCTCTCCTGAAATGGTATGCAAAGAATATACAAAAAGGAAAATTTTCCAGGAAGAGGGCCTATAACTTGTATCAGATACTCAAAAGGACCCATAATGATTCCTATGCTATCCTCAAAATTACAAACTAGTAGAAAAATGACTTCATGGAGCTTTGTTAATAGCATTAAGAATGAAGGGTACACATGTATTTCATCTTTTACTGCCAGGTACAATGAGTAAAAGTAATCCATATAAATGGATATGCAGAGCAAAAAGAAAAAAATTACCAAGGAAGTCCCCATGGACCTCTTCTTAAACATTAATAGCTAAATAAATTGCCACTTTTAGATATTCTTACCTGACAAGTTTCCAGATTAGATTGGGGTACATAGCCTAGAAAATTATTGAGCTTTAACTTAGACAAAGATGATACACTCTCTTTTTAAGGATTATTTCAATGTTAAATCACTATGCAAAAAAAAAAATCACATTTTTGATAACATGAATCAGAAGATTTGAACCTGCAAATCAAATTAACTTAATCAATGGTATTTCGAACTAATTTTTTTCTTGCCAAAACACTGTTGTGAGCACTTCTTGTATCATTGTACTTTTGCAAGGTTATTGAAAGACTAAGATTGATAGTTAGGTTTGATTTTTTTTTTTTTTTTTTTTTTTTTTTTTTTTTTTTTTTTGAGACGGAGTCTCGCTCTGTCGCCCAGGCTGGAGTGCAGTGGCCAGATCTCAGCTCACTACAAGCTCCGCCTCCCAGGTTTACGCCATTCTCCTGCCTCAGCCTCCCGAGTAGCTGGGACTACAGGCGCCCGCCACCACACCTGGCTAGTTTTTTGTATTTTTTAGTAGAGACGGGGTTTCACCGGGTTAGCCAGGATGGTCTCGATCTCCTGACCTTGTGATTCGCCCGTCTTGGCCTCCCAAAGTGCTGGGATTACAGGCTTGAGCCACCGCGCCCGGCCAGGTTTGATTATTAAAAAAGCTAAAGTTCTTGTTATTATGGCTTAGTTTTTATGTTATAAATTTTGCTCTTAGATAAGTAGGTCATAAACTATATAAAATATCACTTATCAAAGTCTGTTTATGACCTGTTTTAAATCCAGAAATCATACTGCTGTCAAATTCATTTTTTGCAGGAACCCTAAGTCAACATGAGTCTATGCATCTTGAGTAATTCTTGGCAGGGCGCAGGGTAGTAAATCATATTTTATTACTCAAGATGGCAGAAGCTAGAGCTATCTGAAACTTTTGATCACTTCTTGTAAGATCTCATTTGAAAATCTATGATCTAGAATTTCTGAAGACATGTTAGAGTTAATCCTTTGCCAGTATAATAGTAATAAAAAAAGATTTGGTCTAATCCCTTCTACCCTCATCTTCCTCTCCCCCAGCCTTCCCCATCCACTCTAATTTTCATATCCAAAACTCTTTGCTTCTAGTCTTTACTCTTGAAGGACAGTTTGGTGGGCTGCAAAATGTGTGGCTTGCATATACTTTTCCTGGGTATCTTGTAGTTGATCCACATGCTCTGGTATTAAATGTTGTAATGGAAAGGTCTGATGCCAGCTTAGCTCTTTTTCCTTTATAAATGAGTTGATCTCATCTTGATGCCCAAAGAATTCTTTCCTTGAATTAAATTTTAATAATTCGAATAGTGTATATCTTAGCATTTACTGTTCCGGGTTAATTTTATCTGCATTATAGTGTTCTTTTTCAATGTATACATTTATTGAATTGTATTTTGTAAATTTGTTGAATTGCATGATAAGCTTTATTGAATTTTTTTTTTTCTTTTTTGGCTGGGCGTGGTGGCTCATGCTTCTAATCCTAGTACTTTGGGAGGCCGAGGCCGGCAGATCACCTGAAGTTGGGAGTTCAAGACCAGCCTGGCCATCATGGTGAAACCCTGTCTCTACTAAAAATACAAAAAATTAGCTGGGTGCAGTGCCGCGCACCTGCAATCTCAGCTACTCGGGAGGCTGAGGCAGGAGAATCGCTTGAACCCAGTGGGGCAGAGTTTGGGTGAGCCAAGATCGTGCCACTGCACTCCAGCCTGGGCTACACAGAGAGACTTCATCTCAAAAACAAACAAAGAAAATGATGTCAACATGGCTTATCATTGCTGATGCTGACCTTGATATCCTGACTGAGGTAGTATTGTCATGTTCCTCTACTGCAGAGTTATACTTTTCCCACCTTTTCCCTACTGTATTCTTTGGAAGGAAGTTACTATATCTAGGTTATCCTTAAGGAGTAAGGAGTTATGACTACTTCTTTCAGGACAGAGTATATCTATATCTATCTATCTATCTATCTATCTATCTATCTATCTATCTATCTATACACACACATAAAATTTAGAATTTTTCTGCCTGTGAGCAGTATCTCTTATTTATTTATTTAGCCATTTATACCAATATTAACTCATGGTTATTTATTTAATTTATTGGGCTATAATCCAATAGTGCTTTATTTATTTTGTTGCTGAAATTGTTCAACCTTTGGCCATTGGTTACTCTTTCAGCTGGCTCTTGTGTCCCTTTGACATATCTCTTTCATTGAAGGTTATTTATTTATTTGCACTTTCTTACTTTCTGACATTAAGCTGCTCCAGGGTTATCTTGTATATTTCCTGCCTCAGTCCTGGAATCCTCCATTTCTTCAAGGAGCCCTGGTTCCTTTCATTGGAGAATCACATTAGAAATTAAGCTATAGGCACTATGTGTGCTTGTTACTACAGAGTTGTTGCTTCTAGGTCTTCTTAGATGACAGAACAAAAACAATATGCTTGCATACTAATTTGGATATATACACATATCTATAAATATTTCTACAGGTAACCATTGTATCTATATTGAACTGAATATCATTTCATATCAATGGTTCCAACACCAACCATTACCACATGGATTACCCTCCCCTTTCTTATACATAACACCCGGCTCCAATATTGAGAAACCTGGGCCAACTATCCACTATTCCATTTACTTAATTGTTCTGTATAATAGCATATACTAGTATCAAAATTGTTAATAAGTATCACCTGTATTGTTGATAAACAAATTAGAGTACAGTAGTTATATATATTTATATAACTATACTTTAATATATTTATATGTATAAATCATTTTTGTTTTAATATATTTAATATATTTTATAAATATATAAAGACAAATATATAAATATATATATTATAAAGATGGAAATAGATTTATATATACTAATTTATATAAACTACATATAGTTTATATATATATAATTTATATATATATAAACTATATATTTTGCTATAATTTGCCTTTTGCAAAATATCTTATGATTGGAAATATATAGTATGTAGCTTTTTCAAGCTGGCTTCTTTTTACTTACCAATTTGCATTTAAGATTTGCCATGTTTGTGGCTTGATCACACATTTTCTGTTTTTGCTGAATAATATTCCATTATGTGGATGTACCATTATTATTATTATTATTATTATTGAGACGGGGTCTTGCTCTTGTCACCCAGGCTGGACTGCAGTGGCACAATCATGGGTCACTGCAGCCTTGAATTCCTGGGCTCCAGTGACCCTCCCACCTAAGCTTCCCAAGTAGCTGGGAGCACAGGAAGGAGCCACTACTCCTGCCTGACATACCATTATTTTTTAATGCATTATAATTATGGCTGCTTCTAGTTTTTCATGATTATGAATAAAGCTGCTACAAACATTCATGTGCAGATTTTGTGTGGACATATGTTTTCAAGTCAACATGATTGCTGGATCATATGGTAACTATGTTTAGCTTGTAAGAAACTGCCAAACTTTTTTTCCAAAGTAGCTGTATGATTTTCTTTTCCCAACAGGAATAAATGAGAATTCCAACTGCTCCATGTCCTCACCACCAATTGGTATTGTCAGGTTTAAAAAAATTTTTTTAGTTATTTGCATAGTTATGTAGTGGTATCTTGTTGTTCGAATTTGCAATTCCCCGATGATAAATGATATTGAACATATTTTCATATGCTTTTTTGCCATCTGTATATCTTCTTTGGTGAGGTATCTGTTAAGATCTTTGGCCCATTTTAAAATTTGATTATTTTCATATTGTTGGATTTTTAGAGTTCTTTGTATATTTTGGATACAATTCTTTATCAGATATTTATTTTGCAAATATTTTCTCCAGGTGTGTGGCTTGTCTTTTCATTATTTTAACAGTGTCTGTCACAGAACAGAATAAAGTCCGACTTATCATCTCTTTTTTCTTGAATCGTGTTTTGGTGTTTTACCTAAAGCCTAACTGGGAAATCCAAAGTTGCCTGAATTTTCTACTATGTTTACTTCTAGTGTTTCACAGTTTTGCATTTTACATTTAGGCCTAATTCATTTTGGGTCAATTTTTGTGAAAGGTGTAAGATCTGTGTATAAGTTCATTATTTTGCATGTAGACATCCAATTGTTTCAGCAGCATTTGTTGAAAACTCTACGCTTTCTCCATTGAATTGTTTTTGCTCCTTTGTCAAATATCAGGTTACCATACTTGTATAAGCCTATTTCTAGACTCTCTATTCTGTTCCTTTGATGTATATGTCTACATTTTTCCTGATAGCTATGGCTTGGTTACTAGAGCTTTGTAGTAAGTCTTGAAGTCAGGTAGTGAGAATTCTCAAGTTTTGTTCTTCAGTATTATCTTGACTGTTCTAGGTCTTTTGCATTTCCACATAAACTTTATATTCAGTTTGTCATTACCTACATGATATCTTGCTGGGATATTTATTGAGATTGCATTGACTATAGACCAAGTTGAGAATAATTAATATTTTCACAATATTGAGTCTTCCATTTATGATCATAAATTATTTCTCCATTTATATATATATATGGGTCTCACTCTTTTGCCAAGACTAGAGTGCAGTGGTGTGATCTCGGCTCACTGCAACCTCTACCTCCCAGGCTCAAGCTATCCTCCCACCTCAGCTTCGTGAGTAGCTGGGACTACAGGCGCCACCACGCCTAGCTAATTTTTGTAGTGACAGGATTTGCATGTTGCCAAGGCTGGTCTAGAACTCCTGGGCTTGAGTGATCGGCCTATCTCAGCCTCTCAAAGTGCTGGGATTACCACCATGAGCCACTGCAATTATTTAGCATATAAATTCTGTGCATATTTTGTTAGATTTCCATCTAATTGTTTCATTTTGGAGCACTAGTTTAAATAGTATTTTTAAAAATATAGCAAATTCCAATTTTTCATTGCTGGTATGTAGAAAAGCAATTGATTTCAGTATTATCATTTTTGATACATGAATGCACTTTTTGATATTGTTAGTATTTTCTTTTAAAATTTTTACTTAAAGTTCTGGGATACATGCGCAGAACAGGCAGGTTTGTTACATAGGTATACATGTGCCATTGTGGTTTATTGCACCTATCAACCCATCATCAAGGTCTTAAGCCCCACATGCATTAGGTGTTTGTCCTAATGTTCTCCCTCCCCTTGCCCCCCAACACCCAACAGGACTTGGTGTGTGATGTTCCCCTCCCTGTGTCTATATGTTTTTATTGTTCAACTCTCACTTATGAGTGAGAACATGCGGTGTTTGGTTTTCTGTTCCTGTGTTAGTTTGCTGAGAATGATGGCTTCCAGCTTCATCCATGTCCCTGCAAAGGACATGAACTCATTCTTTTTATGGCTGCATAGTATTCCATGGTGTATATGTGTCACATTTTCTTTATCCAGTCTATCATTGATGGGCATTTGGGTTGGTTCCAAGTCTCTGCTATTGTAAATAGTGCTGCAGTAAACATACGTGTGCATGTGTCTTTATAGTAGAATGATGTATAATACTTTGGGTATATACCCAGTAATGGGATTGCTGGGTCAAATGTCATTTCTGGTTCTAGATCCTTGAGGAATTGCCACATTGTCTTCTTCCATAATGGTTGAACTGATTACACTCCCACCAACAGTGTAAAAGCATTCCTATTTCTCCACATCCTTACCAGCATCTGTTGTTTCCCGACTTCTTAATGATCACCGTTCTAACTGGCATGAGATGGTATCTCATTGTGGTTTTGATTTGCCTTTTTCTAATGACCAATAATGATGAGCTTGTTTCATGTTTGTTGGCCACATAAATGTCTTCTTTTGAGAGGTGTCTGTTCAGATCCTTTGCCCACTTTTTGATGGGGCTGTTTTTTTTCTTGTAAATTTGTTTAAGTTCCGTGTAGATTCTGGATATTAGACCTTTGTCAGATGTATAGATTGCAAAAATTTTCTCCCATTCTGTAGGTTGCCTGTTCACTCTGATGATAGTTTCTTTTGCTGTGAAGACGTTCTTTAGTTTAAATAGATCTTATTTGTCAATTTTGGCTTTCGTTGCCATTGCTTTTGGTGTTTTAGTCATGAAGTCTTTGCCCATGCCTATGTCCTGAATGGTATTGCGTAGGTTTTCTTCTAGGGTTTTTATGGTTTTGGGTTTTACATTTATGTCTTTAATCCATCTTGAGGTAATTTTTGAATAAGGTGTAAGGAGGGGGTCCAGTTTCAGTTTTCTGCATACAGCTAGCCAGTTTTCCCAGCACCATTTATTAAATAGGGAATCCTTTCCCCATTGCTTGTTTTTGTCAGGTTTGTCAAAGATTAGATGGCTGTAGATGTGTGATGTTATTTATGAGGTCTTTTCTGTTCCATTGTTCTATATATCTGTTTTGATACCAATACCATGCTGTTTTGGTTACTGTAGCCTTGTAGTATAGTTTGAAGTCAGGTAGCACGATGTCTCCAGCTTTGTTCTTTTTGCTTATGATTGTCTTGACTATATGGGCTCTTTTTTGGTTCCATATGAAATTTAAAGTAGTTTTTTCTAATTCTATGAAGAAAGTCAATGGTAGCTTGATGGGAATAGCATTGAACCTATAAATTACTTTGGGCAGTATGGTCATTTTCACAATATCAATTCTTCCTATCCATGAGCATGGAATGTTTTTCCATTTGTTTGTGTCCTCTCATTTCCTTGAGCAGTGTTTTGTAGTTCTCCTTGAAGAGGTCCTTCACGTCCCTTGTAAATTGTGTTCCTAGGTATTTTATTCTCTTTATAGCAATTGTGAATGGGAGTTCACTCATGATTTAGCTCTCTGCTTGTCTGTTGTTGGTATATAGGATTGCTTGTGATTTTTGCACATTGATTTTGTATTCTGAGACTTTGCTGAAGTTGCTTATCAGCTTAAGGAGTTTTGGGTCTGAGATGGTGGGGTTTTCTAAATATACAATCATGTCGTCTGCAAACAGAGAAACTTTGACTTCCTGTCTTCCTATTTGAATACCCGTTATTTCTTTCTCTTGGCTGATTGCCCTGATCAGAATTTCCAATGCTATGTTCAATAAGAGTGGTGAGAGAAGGCATTCTTGTCTTGTGCCGGTTTTCAAAGGGAATGCTTCCAGCTTTTGCCTGTTCGGTATGATATTGGTTGCGGGCTTGTCATACATAAGTCTTATTATTTTGAGATATGTTTTATCAATACATGGTTTATTGAGAGTTTTTAATATGAAGGGATGTTGAGTTTTATCAAAGGCCTTTTCTGCATCTATTGAGATAATCATGTGGGTTTTGTCATTGGTTCTGTTTATGTGATGGATTATGTTTATTGATTTGCACATGTTGAACCAGCCTTGCATCCCAGGGATGAAGCCAACTTGATCGTAGTGGATAAACTTTTTGATGTGTTGCTGCATTCAAATTGCCAGTATTTATTTTCGCATTGGTGTTCATTAGGGATATTGACCTGAAATTTTCTTTTTTTGTTAATCTCTATCAGGTTTTGGTATCAGGATGATGCTGGCCTCGTAAAATGTGTTAGGGAGGAGTCCCTCTTTTTCTGTTGTTTGGAATAGTTTCAGAAGGCATGGTACCAGCTCCTCTTTGTACCTCTGGTAGAGTTTGGCTGTAAATCTATCTGGTCCTGGGCTTTTTTTTGGTTGGCAGGCTATTAATTACTGTCTCAATTTCAGAACTTGTTGTTGGTTTATCACTTCTTTCTGGTTTAGTCTTGGGAGGGTATATGTGTACAGGAATTTATCCATTTCTTCTACATATTCTAGTTTATTTGCATAGAGGTGTTTATAGCATTCTCTGATGGTTGTTTGTATTTCAGACCACAGTGCAATCAAATTAGAACTCAGGATTAAGAAACTCACTGAAAACTGCACAACTACATGGAAAATGAACAACATGCTCCTGAATGACTCCTGGGTAAATAACAAAATTAAGGCAGAAATAAAGAATTCTTTGAATCCAATGAGAACAAAGAGACAATGTACCAGAATCTCTGGGACACAGCTAAAGCAGTGTTAAGAGGGAAATTTATAGCATCCCATGCCCACATCAGAAAGCTAGAAAGATCTGAAATTGATACCCCAACATCACAATTAAAATAACTAGAGAAGCAAGAGCAAACAAATTCAAAAGCCAGCGGAAGACAAGAAATAACAAGCTCAGAGAAGAACTGAAGGAAATAGACACAGAAAAACCTCCAAAAAATCAATGAATCCAGGAGCTAGTTTTTTTTGAAAAAGTTAACAAAATAGACTGCTGGCCAGACTAATAAAGAAGAAAAAAGAGAAGAATCAAACAGACATAATAAATGGGATACTACCACTATTAGTGATTTTAACCTTATATCTATCCTGTTAGCTTGTTATGATCACTTGTTAGTTACAGGAGTTTTTTGTTGATTTTTTTTTTTTTTTTGAGAGGTGAATTTTCTACATGCACATTCATGTTATGTGTAAATAAAGACAGATTTGTTTCTTCTTTCCCTATCCGTATCTCTTTATTTCCTTTTTTCTTATCGTACTAGCTAGAATTTCCGGTATAATGTTGGACAGAATTTGTGAAAGAGGACACCCTTGCTGTTTCCTATTATAGAGGGAAGCCATCCAGCTTCTCATGTTTAATTATGATATTAGCCATAAGTTTTTGGTAGATGTTCTTTATAAAGTTGAGTAAGCTTCCCTATTCTTAGCTTGATGAAAATTTTTAAAATGAATATGTGTTGGATTTTGTCAACACTTTTTCTGCATTAGTTAATATAATATTATTTTCTTCTTTAAACTGTTGATTGTCATGTCATTTTGGAGAATTGATGCTTTTATCATTGTGTAATATTTCTCTTTATTTCTGATAATTATTTCTTTTGTTCTGCAATCTGCTTTGCCTGAAATTAATATAGCTATTCCAGCTTTCTTTTGATTAGTGTAGCATGGCATAGCCTTTTCTATTCCTTTACTTTTAACCGTCTGAGTCGTTATATTTAAAATGAGTTGCCTGTAGACAAAATACAGCTGGATATTTTTTAATCCCCTCTTAGAACCTGTTTAATTAATATATTTAGACCATTCACATTTAAAATTATTATTGATATAATTTGATTAATAGCAACCATGTTTGTAACTATTTTTTCCACTTGTTCTTTGTTTCTTCCTCCTCATCTTCTTCTGCCTTATCTGGTTTGAATTGCACATTTTAAATGATTTAATGTTATATTCTCTCTTGGCATATTAACTATACTTGTTTAAAAATTTTTGTAATGACGGCCCTAGATACTGTAGTATATATTTACAACTAATGTAAATCTACATTCAATTAACTCTATACCACTCCATGGGTAGGACAAGTATCTTGTAACAAACTTTTCTCAATTTCTTCCTCCTATCTTTTATAAAATTGTTATAATTCATTTCACTTATCCTTATGATAAAATCACTCAATACGTTGTTACTATTACTACTTTGAGCAACCATTTATCCATTAGATCAACTAAGAATAAGGAAAACAGATTACAATTTACTTTTATATATTCCTTCTATGATAATTTTCCCTTTCATGTGGACATCTAAGTGTTAGAACTATCTAATTTTTCTTCTCTGTGAAGTACTTCTTTTAACATCTCTTTTAGAGCAGGTCTGCTGACAATAAATTCTCTCAGTTTTTATTTGTCGACAAAGTCTTTATTCTTCTCTTCATGAAGAATAATTTTCTGGATATAGAATTCTATGTTGGTGGGTTTCTTTCTTTCAGCACATTAAAATTTTCACTCTCTTCTTGATTCCATGACATCTGATGAGTAGCCTGCTATAATTCTTATCTTTTTCCTCCAGTAGGCAAGGTGTTTAATTTCCTTGGCTTCTTTCAAGATTTTTTCTTTGTCTTTAGTTTTCTGCAGTTTGAATAACATACATGTGGGTGAGACATTTTGATATTTATCCTGACTGGCATTCTTTGCATTTCCTGTATCTATGGTTTAGTGATTGTCATTAATTTTCAAAAATTTTCATCTATTATTCAGTTCAACACTTTTTGTTTGTTTTTTGCTTACTTCTCTCTTCTTCTGGTATTTCAACTACATTTATGATACATCCTGTAAAACTGTCCCACAGTTCTTAGATGTTCTGTTCTATTTTTTTCTCATTCTTTTTTCTCTTTGTATTTTAGTTTGGGAAGTTACTATTGACCTAGTTTCAAGCTCACTAATTGTTTCTTTTGCCATGTTTAATCTACTGATGAACCCATCAAAAATGTTCAGCATTCTTTATTTTGATTATGGTGCTTTTGATTTCTAGCATTTCTGTTTGACTCTTTCTTAGAGTCTCCATCTCTCTATCTGTTAATATTATTCGTCTGTTCTTGTATGTTGTCTACTTTTTCCATTAGAGCTCTTAACATATTAATCATATTTATTTTAAATTCTCCATCTGATAATTCTATAATCTGTGTCTAGTTCTGATGCTTACTTTGTCTCTTCAGACTGTTTTCCCTGCCTTTCAGCATGCCTTGTAATTTTTTGTTGAAAGCTAGACATAATAAATTGGTTAATAGTAAATCAACATTGAGTGTAAATTTTATGTTAAGTTGGCTAAGAACTGGGCTATATTTCATGCTTTTTGTAGCTGTAGTTACCAAAGGCTTCAAATTCCTCTGGTGTCATTGTTTTTGTCTTCTTATTGTCTTTGAACTTCCCTAAGAGCTCCTCCTCTGAGTGCATCTTGCAACTCTTATAATTTTAATTCACCATCCCACTAGAGTTCTGTTGTTGTAGTGGTAAGGTATGGAACAGGGAAAGAATTCTGTAAGCTTATGATTAATTTTTATTCTTTTTCTGAGCCTGTGTTCTGGGACCATGACCTTTTCAAATGTTTTTTAGTTTATCTTTCCTAACCCCTACTCTTTAGATGAGACAGATTAGAGGAGGATGAAGTCAGAGAAGCCCTTCCACTGGGTGGGATGAAGCTCTTACAGTATCTTTCCCCCTGGAGAATAGGCTTTTGTTATGGAGACTACTCTGGGCATATTTCACAGTAATTACTCTTTCTGCTTTCTCTTCCTAGAGTCATGAGGGACTTCTTGGATCTTCACTGTGAGACATTGATAGGACTACTGAAGGCAAAGCCTACCAAAGGTCAGTGACCCCAAGATATTCTCATGCTCACGTTAGTCCACACTCAATCTCCAAGCAACCTAGATTCACCTGTCTCTCCAGATTTCAGGATGGTGACTTGCCCTGCAACCTCAGTTCTCTAATATATCTAAGATATGTTACTGACTTTTAGTTTGTTCAGCCTTTGCTTGTTATAAGGATGGTGTGACGACTGCTGAGCTCTTCACTTGTCAAAACTAAAACTGAAAATCAGTTTATTTATATTCCTGTTAGCAAATTTGAATGACTTGCATTGTCCTGGACTAGCTATTTGCAGACGTTCCTGTATCTGTGGAGTACAAGGTGGGCGGTGGGAATAGATGAGTTTCCAGGGTTTTTCTTCTTCTTCTTCCTTTGTTGCTACCATGATGGATTGTTTCTTGCTGATAAAGCTGTGTAGCTGGCCTTCCTTTCACTCTAAGAAACTGACTGGACTTTGGAATGCTTCTATCACCATTCCTGAACTCCTTAGAGTCCTTCGCTGGCTGCTACTACCAGGAGACATAGCCCCCGTCTTTCAAAATGTTCTTTCTTCTTCTTCTTCTTCTTCTTTTTTTTTTTAGGTGTCACTTTTTGAGATTTGTCTTCTCTGGGTTCTACTCCAAATTTTCATGCCTTTCTCTACCTTCTCCAGCAATTATACCCTGTTATATTTAATTTGTTAAAATAGGTCTTCCTTAGAGTGGGATATTTGTTGATTTCTGGCATTTGATCCCAAAAGCCTTCCTCTCTATTCCCTGTTCTTCCCCAGTACACTGTGACAGCTTCCTGCACAGGACTTGCTGATCTCAGTTTCTTTTGGCCACACTTATACATAATTTGGAGTTTGTGGATTTTTCTCTGTCTCCTACTTTCACCAAAAATGTATTTCATCACTTTATTTTTGTTCTCCTTGTTGCTCTATTTGGTTTCCAGGAGGAGAAGTGGGATGATCCAAAACTAAGCAGTCACCATGTTTCTAACCTCTGTTCCAAATTTGGAAATAACAAGAAACATTAAGAAACAATGGGAAAATGAATGCCAGGGTCACTGTGTTGCTTGATGTGGAATGCAGTGTAAATGGTGCCCTCTGGAGTGGCATAATGCAATAGCCTTTATAAGTACACAGCCTTCTCTCTGTACCTTACTCCTGTGACCTAAAAATCGTGTGTTCTTTTGCTTCTCACTGTTATATGCTCCCCATTTGAATTTTGACAAAGAAACAGTTAGTGATATGAATGCAAAGTAATTTGCTCTTACTTGGAAGTGTCAGGCTTTGAGAGCTTGACTTTAATGAGATAATACCGGGGAGAAAGGCAATTAAACTTGTTTTTACTTTGCCAGAATTTGTTTTTCCTTCATCTACGAACCGTGACTATAAACAAATGATTGTAAATGATTCTAAAGTTCCCTCCATTTACCTTAACACCCATATATTCACATAGGGAGACTGCTTTTTCTATGTACACAGGCAGTCCAATAAAGTGTTTAGGAGAGAAATATTTCTTCAGTAGTCTATGCCAGTTTCCTTCTGCAAGGCAGACAATTTTAAAATAAAAATACTTTCAGTCAATATGGTTTTCACATTGCTTCTGACTAATTACTTACACAGCAATATCAAATATTTTAAATACATTTTCATTTACATATAATTAACTATACCCACGTAATTTGTGTTTAAAAGAAATCTGGTTATTTATTTAAGGAGCTAAAAGAAACATCAAAATCTGTTCTCAATAAAAATGATTTTATTGAGTTTTTTAAAAGAATGTGTGTTGAAGGAGAAGTTTGGTGTCAGTCATATTTTATTACAAAATTAGGAATAAATGGCATAGTTTTCAGTGCCTTTTTAACTCTTCCATGGAGCCAGTTTATTTTGACCTATACAGCTCTATTTAACCATAATGCATTAGTTCTTGCTCTATTTTGCATTATATTGCATTAGTTCTTGCTCTATATAGAGCAAGAACTATATTGCATTAGTTCTTGCTCTATTTAACCATAATGCATTAGCTCTTGCTAACTCTTCCATGGAGCTAGTTTATTTTGACCTATACAGCTCTATTTAACCATAATGCATTAGTTCTTTAGCTGCCTAAATACATTTCCAGAGCCTCTCCACACCTGGATGACTTAATCAAGCTTTTCTAGTTCTAAGAAATATGATCTGGGTAGTGATTTTGCAACTGGAAACAAAATGGTCAAAACCACAGACTCTAGAAAAAGAAGCCAGGATAGGCTAGGTGTTCTTTACCAATTACTCATCAAACAAGTAAAACCAGCAGGGGAAATAAGGTGCCAGAAAACACAAGAAAGATCCCAGAAAGCTCCTCCACAGTGGCCAACCTGGAAAAGAGTTAAGACATAGGGGCAGAGATAGGGACGCACAAAGCCCATGTGCTTTCTTGGTCTGAGCAAGTGGTTTAAGCCTTTAGGGAAATGGAGAGAATTCTGGGTATAGACACAAGGTTTAGGAAAAAATAAAGGGGAAAGATTTGCTTTCATTTTCAAAACTAGATAAACAAGTGGCCAGAAGACACTGTCTGGCTGGGTCGCACTGGCTGATGTGCTCTTGCACTCCTCGCTGGCCCTGCCCCCTGTGGACACACACGCCTCCCCGCCAGGTTCAGGGACCCGGCCAGTGACGCGCGGCCGCGCTTTGCGCCCTGAGCCCAGGCTGAGTGAGCAGCCTTGTTCCAGAAAACTGCTGAGAAAGCAGCCTCAGTTGTATGAACCCACCTGCTTCCACCCGGAAGGCTGCAAGGCAATCGTGGAGAGAAACCCAAGACTTTCAAGACCCTTATTTTTACGTCTTCTGGGCGAGGGGTGAGAGGCATGGACAATGGTGAAATTCAGGGTCGGTCCATGCCTCACCCCCAAATGCCGGGCAGGCATTAGTCACCTGAGGAGCTAGCTAAAATGCAAATTCTGACCCAGTAGGTCTGGGAAGGAGCCTGGTAATCTGCATTTCTAACAGGCTCCCCAGTAGAGCCAGTTCTGCACCTCTGTGAAGCACATTTTGAGGAGTAAGACTTCAGGGAATGCAAACCCAATTTCCAGTTCCAAGATGTGGATCCGGAGTAGCCAACACCAAATGTGGCAATCTCATTCCCCTTGTCAATGTTTACATTAGAAATGGGAATGTGGGCCAGGCACGGTGGCTCACACCTGTAATCCCAACCCTCTGGGAGGCCGAAGCAGGTGGATCACCAGTTCAGGAGTTCAAGACCAGCCTGGTCAACATGGTGAAACCCTGTATCTACTAAAAATACAAAAATTAGCTGGGCATGGTGGCGGATGCCTGCAGTCCCAGCTACTAGGGAGGCTGAAGCAAGAGAATCGTATGAACCAGGGAGGCAGAGGTTGCAGTGAGCTAAGATCGCACCATTGCACTCCAGCCTGGGCGACAGGGTGAGACTCCATCTCAAAAAAAAAAAAAAAAAAGAAAGAAAGAAAGAAATGGGAATGTGACCCAATTGCAGCCAATATGAGACAAAGGGAATTCTACTGAGTGGATTTTGAGAACAGCTTACTGCTCCTAAATAAGCAATGAAGAGATGTTCTCTCCCTTCTCTTCTCTGTGTTGGGCATCATTGTGAGTCCTGGAGATTCAGTGGCCATCTTGGGACCATAAGGTGAGCAGCTTGTGCACAAAGCTACTTCACCTAGGAAGGCACCATGGGAGCACAGAGAGAGCCCAGTCTAGATGCAACTGCTGACCGTGGAGCCATCTGATCACAGAGCTGGCCCCAAATCAGGACTTTATGTGGAGTGAGAGTATGTTTCTCAGGCCCACTTCCTTTGGGGTTCCTGTTACTTGCAGCCACTGCATCCCAATTCAGGAGGATAAACTCAAAAACAGCTCCCCTGTTAATGATGTATGGAAACATTTGTGTAAACAGTTAGAAGTTCTCAGTGGAGTAAATGTTGGCCATAGAAATGATGTATGATAAAAATCCAAACCTTCCTGTGAAGGAGATGTACATTCTGGTCTTAGATAAATTCATTGCCAACTTCTGAATCTTGCAGCAACTCGAAGATATTTATGTAATTTCTGCTTTAAGATTTCTTCCTTTCAATTCATGTTCAAAAATATACTGCATATGTAAAATATATAGTTTGGAAACACAGACTAGAGGAAAAAATTCCTAAAAGTGGCCCATACCATTAAAACTTTACAATATTTAATTTCTGTAAGACATGGTTAACTCTTATTCAAGGGAGTGAAATACCAACAAGTGAAAAATGAGTCGAGCTGATAATTTAATGAGTTGTGCTTGGTGGAGTGGGAGTGAGGGTAATAGATTTTCTAGCTCACCATAATAACAAGGCATCACTGCCAACATCATTGCTTATGCTTGTTTTAAAGATACATTATTTGTCAAGTAATTGTCATTTTTCACCTATATCTTTGGGGCAAACCCAGGAGATGCTAGTAGAAAATCAGCTTTGACAGCTGTCTTACAGCCACCTGCACTTGTACAATCTGAGCTTGAACAAGCTGGCTCTCACTTCCATCTCCCGGTCTTGCTCTTCAGTTTCCCTCACAGGGTCCTTCCATTGGCAGATCTGGTGTACTGTTTCTCAGTTTGGGTTGTTCATCAGAATCGACTGGAAACTATAAATACTGATGCCCAGGCCCTACTCCCAGAATCTGGTTAGATAGTTTTGGTGGAACCCAGGCATGAGTTATTTAAAAAAATTTTTTTTTTTTTTTTTACTTTGATACAATTTCAGACCTGCAGAAAAGTTGCATTAGAATAAAGAATTCACCCTTCAGCCAAATCTCTCTCTCTCTCTCTCTCCTGTTTCTCTCTATATATATACTTACTCTGAACCTCTTTGAGAGTACGTTATGGATATGATGGCCTTTTATCCCCAAATATTTCCCAAATATGAGGAATTCTCATATATAACCACAGAACAATCATTAAAAATCAGGAAGTTAACAATACTGTTACGTAATCTGTAAACCTTATTGAGATTTTGTAAATTTTTCCAATAATATCCTGTATAACAAAAGAAAGCCCATGATCAGGAGTGGCTATTTTTTAACATCTCTCCCCTGATGTTAGTGTACAGCTAAGAAGTGGAAAACAAGCATGCGTTCAGCTGAAGCTGGAGGCGGTAGGAAAAGTCTCTGATGGTAACCAATCCTCCTGGAAGATTCCTGGCGCCTCAGGAGAAGGTATTTTCAGGGCTACGCTCAAGAGGCGGCAAGAGGGTATAGACAAGGAAGCGCAGATCCTGCGTTGGGAGCCCAACCCTCACCAGGGTCACCCTGTGGTGACTCCTCCCGCCCGGCATTTGGGGGTGAGGCATGGACCGACCCTGAATTTCACCATTGTCCATGCCTCTCACCCCTTGCCCAGAAGACGTAAAAATAAGGGTCTTGAAAGTCTTGGGTTTCTCTCCACGATTGCCTTGCAGCCTTCCGGGTGGAAGCAGGTGGGTTCATACAACTGAGGCTGCTTTCTCAGCAGTTTTCTGGAACAAGGCTGCTCACTCAGCCTGGGCTCAGGGCGCAAAGCGCGGCCGCGCGTCACTGGCCGGGTCCCTGAACCTGGCGGGGAGACGTGTGTGTCCACAGGGGGCAGGGCCAGCGAGGAGTACAAGAGCACATCAGCCAGTGCGACCCAGCCAGACAGTGTCTTCTGGCCACTTCCCTAGCGGGAGCCTCCACCATGTATGCATAACAGGTGCGCAGGGGCTGAGCAGGAGAGTAAGAGCTACAGCCCATATCAGCTCCTGTTGGGGAGAGGGAAGAGACCGAGGTGGTGTTGATGGGGAGCCTGTTCTCTGCTATCAAACAGCTTGACCTCCTCCCCCATGTTTTGGTAGAGCCAGAGTGGGGAAATAAGCAGGGAATGCACATCACGCCGGTGTGGTATACTTTCCCGGACTCTAGTAGTATTGGGTAAGCAACAATACAATAGAGAAAGTTAAAGAGGGTAAGGAATGGATAAAGACAGTGTTAGTTAACCAGTAAGTATTTAACACAAGATGGCAGATATCTTTTCTCTATTTGTTTTGGTTTTCTATTGCTATAAAACAAACCACTCCAAAAGTTTGAGTTTAAAATGACTATTTTGTTATTTCTCAGGATTTTGTGGGTTAACTGGGGCTTAGGTGAACATTTAATTATTTGTTTATTTTTGATGGTCTTAGTTGGAGTCTCCCAGATAACTGCAGTCAGATGGTGGCCAGGATTGGGTGTCATTCCATATGTGGTTTCAGACCTCTTTTTCTCTCTCTCTCTCTCTCTCTTTTTTTTTAGAGGCACTCCCACTAAGTGATTCTCCTGCCTCAGACTTGCAAGTAGCTGGGATTACAGGCATGAGCCACCACACCCCGCTTTTATTTATTTATTTATTTATTTATTTATTTATTTATTTATTTTATTGGGGATGGGGTTTCACCGTGTTGTCCAGGCTGGTTTCAAACTCCTGATCTCAAGTGATTTGTCTGCCTCTGCCTCCCACAATGGGATTACAGGCGTGAGCCACCGCGCCTGGCCAGGCCTCCCTTTCTGTATTTTCCTCTCCCAAGTATCCATCTGTATGGTGTCTGGACTTTTTGCAGTGAGACTCAGGGCTCCCAGAACTGCAGTGTTGGAAGTTACCAGTTCTTTTGGCATAAGCCCAGATCTGATACAGCTCACTTCTCCCACATTTTGTTGATTCAAGTCACAGGATCAGTCGCATTCAATGTAGAACGGGACTGTTCAAGAGTCTGAATACCAGGAGTCGTGGTTCATGTGGGGCCCATCTGTAGAGATTAGTTACCTTTATTCACTTTTTTCAGGGGCTACTGGTGATGTCCCAGCCAGATATTATAAAAATGAATGTTACTTGCAACAAATTAGAGAAAATGCTATTGGCCATCACCCCACTGTGTAGCTAGACCTAAGCAGGTAATGGTCATGGGGTACATCCAGGAGTGCTAACAATACCCCTGAGTTCTCAGTGTCTGAAAATATTTCTGCGCCCCCAGAGTACTAACAGAATAGAGACTGTGTGAAGCAGGACAGTTGAGGTCTAGGAGGAAACCTGTGTAAAAGTTTGGTGGTGACTAAGGACCTTTTCAATGCTTCTGTGTACTCTAGCACACCTCCAAACCTTGGCCTAATCTCTGGGGTTTGGTGGAGGTTAACCCAATCTCTGGGGTTTGGTGGAGGTTAGCCCAATCTCTGGGGTTTGGTGGAGGTTAGCCTAATCTCTGGGGTTTGGTGGAAGTTAGCTGAGGAGGTGGGATGGACCCTAGAATAGCTAAGGTTGGATATCATTTCCAGAGGGTAAGGTTGAATATTCTACCAAGTTGATTTAAATAAATTAAGCTAAAATTAAGATACATTTTTGCATAACTAGTTTTGTGGCTTGAGACTGACTGCATTTTTTATTTGTGTTTATAAAAAAGAAACAAACAAAAGTCCTAGATTCCTTGATATTCTCATGACACATTACCATCTTCCATATCTAGCAAGCTTTCCTGAACACTTTGTTACTACCTACTTGTATTAGTTCATTTTCTGCTGCAATAACAGAATACTATAGACTGGGTAATAGAAATAACAGAAGTTTATTTGACTTGCAGTTCTGAAGGCTGGGAAGTCTAAGATTATGGACCTGGCATCTGGAGGGGATCATCCTGTGGTGAAAGGGCAGAAGATGGACGAGTTAAACCCATGAGAAAGAGAGACTCACCAAGGACTGGACTCATTTTATAACAACCCACTCTCCCAATAACCAATCTGCTCTCGTGATAATGACATTAGTTCACTCATAAGGGCTCTGCCTTCATGACCCAATCACTTCTAATTAGATCACACCTCAACACAGTTGTGTTGGGGATTAAATTTCCAACGTATGAACTTTTGGGAGACACATTCAAACCACAGCATTACTCTTTTTATACCTAGTAAGTTTAAAGAGGCCTGTGAAGAAAATAAAGGATGAAATATAATTAAATGTGATCTGAATAGTTCACCAATAATTTCCAGATATATGCCAAGGAACATAGCACTGGCACTCATCTTAGCCATTTCTAGAAAAATAAAAATTTTAAACTGACACAGTCAACTAAGTTTTCATAAGGCAATTATATCTGACATAATCTATTCTTTCTCTATCAAGACATTCATTTATATATGAAAGCATCAACACTTTAACTCAAATGTTAAAATTTAGTTATCTTTATAAACAATCCCTATATTATACTCTTATTTAAGTTTAGAATCTGAGCCACACTAACATCCAAGTTTTTTTTATCTTACCAGCATTAAATATTTATTTTATCATGTTCCTGAATAAGATTAAATAGCTATAGTTGTTTAAACTGGGATGCTTTGTGAAACTACATCGTAAAAACTGTAAAAGGCCAAAGTTTTCCATTTAAGAATTCTGACTAGTGGTCATCTGTCTCCGTGAAGGCATTTAGAATCAGGGAAGGGATCAAGCAGCAGAAGTGAGCCTGTCCCTCTGGTTCCTCTTGACACCCACTTACAGTTATTGACAGTCCACGTTGATGCCATCTCGAAGCAATCTGGTGCGATTGCTTTTGTTGGCAAATTACCCTCCAAAAATAACATCTTCTGGCTTCTCAATTAGAGCTTGCTAAAGAATGACTGACTTTACTGTATGGGACATCTCTATGAGTAATAAATAGGCCCTTTTTCTTTCCCCTGGGAAACTCAATTGTATTGTACTGTTCTCAGTAATAAACAGTATTATGAGTCTTGTAACATAGGAAGTACATCAAACCTGCTTTGGATGACAGATTTTATGTCTCCAAAGGGGGTTAAACTGTGTTTAAAGTTCTTCTCATGCTGCTTAAATTCTGTGTTGCATTTTAGAGTTTAAAAATTAACATAATACAAAAATAGAAAAGAAATAGAAGATGATTTTACAGTTTCTCAGGGTCAAGGCAGGAATATACAAATCAGAGAGGGAAAGAAAATTACGTATAAATATAGAATACACTAAGTGAGTATTTTTACCTTTATTTCAAGCTTTATGTAAGTGGTTAAATTATAATTCTGCTGGGCAGATATACAGGCTATAATTTGTTATGTAGAAGATATAACTAACTGGAGGGATTTGTGCAAAGCAAAATTTGTAAAATAAGGAATATGGTTTAGGACTTTTAAAATGATAATTAGCTTGCAATGTGAATAAAATATGTAGTTTCCTTTAGAAAGTAAGGACTTAATATAGTTTGCAAATTACTCCCATAATGAGTCCATTTACAATGAATATAAGTTGCTACTCTATTTTCATAATGAATGAATGAGGTTTTAATGAATCACATTTACTTTAACATCCAGCAGAAATATGGGACAGCATAAAATAGAATTGAAATATTTCTTATAATATCATTAAACTGAATTATTCCTTATGAACATTTTGGTTTTGGCATGTAGATTTTTAAAACTTTATTTTTTAAAAATTATTTTTTAAAACATACCTTCATTAAATTGGTGTGAAGGTTGGTTAACCATCATGTAAAGGTTAATGTCCAATGAAATAAAGCCAAATGCATTGCGTAGTGTTGCAAATGAAAAGAAGAAAATGTGTATATCTGCTCTTTAATCACAGAGCAGGGCTAGCATATTTCTATAGACAATAGCAATAGTTTGATAGATGTTGCTATCACGAAGCATGATTCATCTATCCATTCAACAAGTTTTTATTGAGTGCCTGCTATGTACCAATCCTTATACTAAGTACAGTGCTTACAGAATTACATTTAAAGAGTTAGATTTCAGTTTTTCAGGTGACCCTCAGGGAATTCTCCTGACTTAGGGAGTCTAGGTATGTAGCATAATGCCCTGGTAAAGATTAAATTTATGCTTGTTTTATTTAGCTTTATAGAGACGGTCAAGAAATTTTCTCCATCAGAGGAGAGCAGAACTCATCTCTGATGGATTGAGGATGATTTCTCATCTTGTTCTTCCAGCCTCAACATCATCTGCATTTCCTCCTTCAGAAGTATAGGTCATTTGAAAAAGGAAAAGATAGTGGCTTTATTGTTTGGAAATGTACTGTAATGATATATTTTTTCTGTTTATGTTTCTAAAAATATAAGTTTCTAAACACCTAAGAGATAGGGGCTAGGGAGGGTGGTGTAGGCTTCAGGTACTCACAGCTAGAGAAGCCTAAGGCCTCTTCCTATGAAGTTTAGAGACCACAACCTTATTGTGACCTAGCAGTTCTCAATTGGGGGTAATACTGTTCCCCCAGGGACACTTGGCCTTATCTAGAAACATTTTTGAATGTCACAACTGGGGGAGTGGTGCTACTGGTAGGTTGTGAATAGAGACCAGTGAATTGCAGTAAACATTCTGCAATTCACAGAACAGCCCCCACAACAAAGAATTGTCTGGTTCAAGATGTCAATAATACTGTAGTGGAAAACTGTTGTGACCTGAAGGCTTAAGTGTAGCGCTTTGTACATAGGATGTCAATAAATGCTTGTTGACTGCATGAATGCACAAGTGAGGGAATTACTAAATTATATTTTGCTAAGACTACTTAACTTTAGAAAATGTTTATTTTATCAATTAAATGAGGTACTAACTTTTTGTCCGTTTGGAGTAGGAGACCAGCTCCAAATTGGCATTTGGAGATCATAGAAAAACTGGTTTTCTATAGTATACTGTTGCTATCCTGCTATTTGTTGGAATTTATGATTCATTTAATGAGTCTGTGTTCAAGCTAATTTAATTATTCATTATTCATAATTATTCATTTAGCACATATTTCTTAAGCACCTACTATCCATCAGATACAACTCTAGATACTATGTATAGAACTGAAAAAGACATCAATGCTATCCATCTTAATAGAACTGTAGTCTACTTTGGGAAAGACTGATATATTTCTCCAGAAACATATATACAGATACATCTGGAGAAAACATATATTTCAAAACAAGGTTTAGTTCTAGCGAGTGGTCTAGGATTTAGGGTGTTGGTCAAGGAAGATTTTATCTTTAATGTTTGAATATTTTTTATGAATATACTTGGGCATATTTGTATAATTAAAACTTAATGAAATTAAACGTTATTGCCAGAAAAGTAGTAATATATGCTTTAAAAACATTTTGTTTCGTTTAACATTTTTGTACTTCCTGTTTTCTCAACATATTATTATAAAGATTTTCAAACATACACAGAAATGGAGTGAGTTGTGCAATGAACATCCAGACATCCCAGCTAGATTCTGCAATTAATATTTCAATGTTTCCTTATCACATACTCATGCCTCTAGCCATTCATCAGTATATCATATTTTTGAGGTGTTTCAAACCAAGTTGCAGTCATCAGTGTACTTCTCTCTAAGTACTTCAACATACATATTAATTGGAATTCAGAATTTGAGCACAGATCAAACTTGCTTTTTACTAACACTCTCCAGTTATTTAACACCAAATGCTTGAAATAGAAACATGAGTTCCGTTTTGTTTATGAGTCTACCACCGCTTCTCTTATGCAACCTGCCCAAGTAAGATGAAGATTAGAGGTGTGGCTTCTAAAATAGTCATTGTGATAAGACTTAAGTGTACTCTCTTTTAGTCACTTTACATTTAACTCATTAATCAAAGAATAAATAGAGCCATTATTCATTTTTCTGACTATAAATTTTTGCTACAATTGGAAAACATTATAGTCTCTGTAGCATCATTCACTGAGCAGTTAGGTTATTAGCTGAGAGAGGTGGTTTACACACCCAGAAAGCACTGTAGAGAGTGTTCTCCACGGCTTTGGAAATTCTCCCACATTTGGGTTTGGTAACTTTTTCTGCGTGGACACAAAGCCCTGCTGGAATGAGGACAGGGGACTTGTCTCTTTTGATCACATCTATATCCCCAGAACATAGTTTGGTGACTGTCACACAATATATTCTCATTGAATTAATACATAAATAAATGAATGAAGGTCTCACAGACAGGTGGTATGCAGTAGGTTATTTGTGAAATTAATTAATAAACTTAAAGGTCTGTAGAAAGGGCAGAGCAATGATGACCTGCTCTCATTCATAGTTACAGAGCCTTTTAACTATCCTCACCTCCTTCCACGAACCCAATATGCAGAATATTATGAATAAATTTTGGAAAATACTTAATTCAATAACTTCATAATAGAAACAAAACTACAAAGGTTCACCATAATAACTTGGGAAAATATTAGTTTAATGACTATAAGTATCAGAATTTTTATGTCCTGGCTATTACATTGAATATAGTATATAAACTTGTCAAATTCTTTAATTAAAGTGTGTTACTAATTTAGTTTAAAAAGTAGTATAGTGAAATGATATTGATTTGTTGCCAATATCACATTAAAGTTTATCAAAAGGACATTTTGGGTGAACATGAACATTTTCATAAATGGGATTTGTCTATTATTAAGTAGACCGTTTTTTTCAAAAAGTAAATATCATGAAAAGAGAGTGCACTTTGAAGTCAGAAAGACTTGAGTTCCAGGCATGGCTCCCACCCTGTCACACTTCCTAATCTACACATGAGGGTAAATGTTTCTACCACTTTGTTGTTTCAAGAGTAAATGAAACAAATTGTTTAGCAGAGTCCTTGAAGGTAAGCACTCCATATTGGATGGCTTTCATTTTTGTTTAAGAAAAGATACGTTTGAAAACTTTTATGACAACAGTGAGAACAACAAATTATTCACTATCTTTTTTGAGTGATAATTTGCTTGATTTGTTCTTTTTGATTTTTATCAAAGTTGTATGTGTAAATAGATTGAAAATTAAAATGTATTGCAAACCTTAATGCTAATATAAATATTGTTTAAAATGTTTCATTTTCTGTTTGTTGCTGAAATATAAATGCAGTTGATTTTTATGGAATTAATTTGGTATTCAGCTGCTTTGCTTAACTCTCTTAATAATGTTAATAACTTGTCCAGAGATCCTTTTGGATATTCTGTGTACACAATTATATTATCAACAAATGATGTCAGTTTTATTTCTTCTTTCCAAGTTCTTGATCTTTTGTTTGGCTTTATCGCCTCTTGACTGGTTGGGCTCTTCAGTGCAGCGTCACAGAGAAGGGGTCAGCTTTGCTGTGTTTCGCATTTCAAAGGGAAAGGTTTAAATGTTTTAATTTTAAGTATGATGTGGCTGTAGGATTTTTTGGGAAGGAGTAGTTACCTTTTATTATATTAAAGAATTTCTTGTTTCTTTGAGACAGAGTCTTGCTCTGTCACCCAGGCAGGAGTGCAGTGGCGCGCTCTCAGCTCATTGCAACCTCTGCCTTCAGGTTTAAGTGATTCTTGTGCCTCAGCCTCCAGAGTGGCTGGGATTACAGGTGACTGCCACCACGTCCAGCTAATTTTTGGATTTTTAGTAGAGACAGGCTTTCATCATGTTGGCCAGGCTGGTCTGGAACTCCTAACCTCAGGTGATCCACCCACCTTGGCTTCCCAAAGTGCTGGGATTACAGGCATGAGCCATCACTCCTGTTCCATATTAAAGATTTTCCATTACATTATTAGATTGTTAAACACATTTGACATAATGTTAACTTTCATCAAATGCTTTTTTTCTACATCAACTGAAATAGTCATAAATTTCTTTTTTCGTCTGTTAATTATGTGGTTGATTTTTTTATATTAAATTAATCTTCCTGTAATAAATTCAATTTGCTCATAATACTTTATCTTTTTCGTATATTGCTGGATTCTGTTAGATAATATTGAGTCTAGAGGTTTTGTGTTTATGGTTACACATGAGATTGGCTTGTGATTTTTTTATCTTATTCTGTGTTGGTTTTCAGTGTCAAGATTTTGCTATTTCATAAAATGAATTGGTGATCATTATTCCCTCTCTTTCTAGTAGAGAATAAATGCTATTTTTTCCTTTGACATTTGGTACCATTTTCCAGTGTAGCATCCAGAGCCTGGAGTGGTATTTTTTTGTTTTATACTTGTGTGTGTGGGTGGAGGAGGGGTATCTAATTATAGATTTATTTTAATGGTTTTAGGATTACTCACGGTTTCTATTTCATCTTTTGAATGTAGTTTTCTAGACATTTTTTCATTTATCTAATTTTTCAACATTTTATTCAGATAAAAGTTATTAATATCATTTAATCTTTTTAATGTTTAAAGGATATCCTGTAATTATTTTTCATTGCTGTTATTGGTTATTTGTGTTTTCTTTGCTATTCTTAATTAGTCTTGCCTCAAGTGTATAAATTTTATTAATCTTTCCAAAAAGAAAATTTTGGCTTTGTTGATTCCCTTTATTTCATTTTCTATTTTTAACTTTCTGCTTGTATTTATGACATTATTTTCCCTTCATTTGTAAGTTTTAATATGCTATTTTTTTAAACTTCTTTAAGTGGATAAATAGATGTATGCTTCACTCATGAGGTTCAGTCTTTTTTTTTCTTTTTCTTTCCCTTTTCTTTGGAACAGTGGTTCTCGACCTAGGATGATTTTGCCTGCCTGGGGACATTTGGCAGTATCTCTAGACAAATTTGGTGGTTGCACTAGGAGAAAATGCTTATTTGCCTTTCGCAGGTGAAACCAGGGATGCTAAACATCCTACAATGCACTGGACAGCCAGCCATCACAAAGAATTATTTATTCCTAAACATCAATTGTGCTGAAATTGAGAAAACCTGATTTAGGATATTCTGTAAATTTTGAAATGTAGCATTTTGTTAAAACTAAGTTAAGAATACTTTCTAATTTGCATTTTGATTACTTCTTTAATCATGCGTGATTTATAGCTTTAAGCTTTCACTTATAACCATATGGAAAATTTCTCCTCTTTTTTGATTGACTGAAGCTTTTCATTTCCTGCTTAAATGAATTACGATTAGGAAACTCTGTATGTTATTAGCCCTTTGAAATTTCTCAATAGATATTTTGTGTCCCAGTAAATAATCAATTTTGTAAATGTTGTTTGTGTTTGAAAAGAAAGTGTTTCTGCAGCTGTCGAGTGAAATATTGATTAGTTATTTGATTAGATTATCAATATTTTTGGTACACATTTGAAAAAGTGTCAAAAAAATTAAAAATCTTTCACTTTGTGGAGTTATTTAATTTCTTATTGTATTTCTCTCAGATTTTACTTATATAAACACTTTAAGTTGAGTTTAGGTACATACAAATGTAGAATCTTCATCCCTTTCTGGTAAATGATAATTAGGAATAGACCATCTTGATCCTAAATAATGTTATTTTTTTGCCTTAAAGTTTACTTTGCTATTGATAAAGCTACACAATCTTTGTTTAGTGTTTACATGATTCATCTTTATCACTATTTTACTTTAACCCTCATGAATCCTTATGTTTTTAGATCTATGTCTTATGAAATAATGTGTTTTTATGTGTATATATACAGGTATATGTGAATCTAGTCTGAGAAGCTTTGTCTATATTTCACTTACACTTAATGCAATTAGTGAAATATTTGGATTTATATCTACTGTTGCATTATCTCCTTTCCAGTGTATACCCTTTTTTTTTTTTTTTTTTTTTTTGCCTTTTTCTTTTCTTTGGGATTGGCAAGTTTTTATTTTTGCCTTTTTTCTTTGTTTGAAAGTTAAATACTTTCTTCTTTTTAGAGTAGTTACTCTAGAAAATAAAATCCTTCGCTAATCAATACTTTATGTTAATTTTTTCTTGTATAGAACTTGACTCCAGAGAGCAAAAGGAACTTAAAATACTTTAATTCAGTATTTTTCTCCTGACTTATGTGCTATAATTCTGGGGTATTTTAATTCTATGTTTTTTATTATATAGTCCCATTTGACTGTTAATACAGTCAAATTGTATTTAGTATTACTGATATAGTAACGATTTTGTCTGTTCTCCAGTCTTCTCTCTCTTTCCAGTTTTCAACCTGTGATCATTTTTTTCCTTCTGCCTTCCATGTACTTTTTATTTTTGTAATTTTTCCACCTTTTTCCACTTTTTCTTCCACCTCTATTTTTTAATGTCGGTCTGCTAGCAGTAAATTCTCTTAGTTTTTGTTTCCCTAAATTTTAATATTTTTACCTCTAATCTTGAAAGACATTTTTTCTGGGTTTAATATTCTTGGTTGTCAGGATTTTAGGAAACACATTGAAAATGTTACCCTACTATTTTCTAGTTTCTATTGGTGTTAATCTAACTGCTATCGTTTTGAAGATAAAGTCTGTCTTAGCCTTACTTTTATGGTTTTTCTCTTTGTCTCTGAACTTTCTGGCATTTTGATATGATGTGCCTAAGTATGATTTTTTTTTTTTCTTTCAAATTTTCCTTCTTGGGATTTCTTGGTATTCTTGAATCAGTGTAATGGTGTGTTTTATCAGTTTTGAGAAGCTCCCAGCCATTATCTTGTCAAGTGCTGCTTCTGCCTCATTCTTCCTTTCTTCTCTCTCTGGGACTCCAATTAAATGTTTACCTTTTTATTGTAACCTCAATGTTGCTCACTGTCTCCTCCATGTATCTGATCAGTTTTTGTCTCTATACTTCACTCAGAATAATTTTTTTTTTTGAGACAGGATCTCACTCTGTCTCCCATGCTGGAGTGCAGTGGCATGATCTCAGCCCACTGCAACCTCTGCCTCCTGGGTTCAAGTGATTCTTGTGCCTCAGCCTCCCAAGTAGCTGGGATTACAGGCACACATCCCCACGCCTATCTAATTTTATTTTATTTTTTGTGTTTTTGTAGAGACAGGGTTTCACCATGTTTCCCAGACTGGTCTTGAACTCCTGGGCTCCAGTGTTCCTCCCATCTTGGCCTCCCAAAGTGCTGGGATTACAGGCATGAGCCACCACACCTGGCCATTCAGGATAATTTCTTTGACCTACATTCCATTTTACTAATTTTATCTCGGTTGTCTCTCATTTTCTATAAAACACATTTATTGAGTTGGGTTTATTAAATATTGTTTAATACTAGGACTTCTATTTAGTTCTTTGTCAGAATTTCTCTGGCATTTGTATGTCCTCAGTTCTCTATCGAAATTTCCAAACTTGTCTTTTATCTTCTTAGCTTTATTAAGCATAACTGGTTTAAAATCTGGGTCTAATAGTTCCAATGTTTGAAATCCTTATCCATCTGCCTATATTGTCTTTTGTTTCTGATTTTCATTCATCTCTTAGTTTGCTTTTATATCAATAATTTTGAGCTGGATATTATAAATAATTATCTATGGAAATAATTTTAGGCTAAGAAACGTGTTGTCCTCCTCTAAGAGGATTTGTAACTTTTGCCAGGCACCTATAGGCACTAGCACTATGAGATAAACTTAATCCAATTCCAGGGCTTGATATTTTCCGGGCCCCTCAAGTGACTCAGGCTGCAGTCTTGGGAGGGATGTTTTACTTCCATATTACTGTTACTTCTTAGGTACAGTTTTGTTCTCTACGTAATCATGCAGTGATTTATGAGAATTCTCATTCTGTGCAAGTGCTAGTCTTCGACATTCATGCAACCAACTCTAAGAAGCTCTTCAAAATGAGCAATCCTAAGGGCAAAAGGGGTTCCAAATACCAGGTTTATGTCTATACACTTCCAGTTTCTCCTGAAGGTTGGCCTGGTAATTTCTTATTATTTTATTTAGGAATTTAATGCTGCTGAAATAATTTTGAAAATAGTTTTCCAGCATTTGCATTTGTAGCGATAGACAATTAGCAAACAGCAATTTGATTAAATAATCTAGTACATTATTAATGGGTTGTGAGATCGCTTTTTAAAATTATTTGTATTTTTTATGTTTCAATACATATAATGGATAGTAATCAAATCCAAGTAACTAGCATATCCATCACCTCAAACATTTATCATTTCTTTGGGAAATATTCAATATCCTTTGTCTAGCTATTTGAAACTATTTATTATTGTTATTTATAGTCATCCTACAGTGGCATAGAACACTAGAATTTATTCCTTTTATCTAGCTGTAATTTTTATCTTTTAACAAATCTCTCCTGATTATTTCCATCCCCTTACTCTTCCAAGCCTCTACTCTCCTCTGTTCTACGTTTTATGTTTATAAGATCAACTGTTTTTAGCTTCCACATATGAGTGAGAACATGCAGTGTTTATCTATTCTTGGTTTATTTTACTTAACAAAATGTCCTCAAGTTCCACCTATGTTGCTGTAAATGACAGGATTTCATTCTTTTTATGGCTGAAGAGTATTCCATTGTGTATATATACCATATTTTCTTTATCCATTCATCTGTTGTTGGACACTAGGTTGATTCCATATCTTGCCTATTGTAAATAGTGCTGCAGTAAATATGAGGATGCAGATGTCTCTTTGGTATAACGATTTCCTTTCCTTAGATAAATTCCCAGTAGTATGATTACTGGATCATGTGATAGTTCTATTTGTAGTTTTTTGTAGTTCATATTCTTATCTACAGTGGCTTTACTTGTTTACATTCCCACCAGCAGTGTTTAAGCATTCCCTTTCTTCCAGGAACAAAAATAACAAATCCTCCCCAGCATTTGTTATTTTTTGTCTTTTTCTTAATAACCATCGTAACGGGTAAGATGATACCTTATTGTGGTTCTGATTTGCATTTCCCTGATGATTAGTGATGTTGGGCATTTTTGCGTATATCTGTTGGCCAGTAGTATGTCTTCTTTCGATAAACGTTTGTTCATATCATTTGCCCACTTTATAAATCAGATTTTTTTTTGCTGTTGAATTATTTGAGTTCCTTGTGTATTCTGGATATGAATCTCCCGTAGATGAGTAGTTTGCAAATATTTTCTCCCATTCTGTAGATTGTTATTTCACTCCATTGATTGTTTCCTTGCTGTGCAGAAGCTTTTCAGTTTAATGAAGTCCTATTTTTCCATTTTTCCTTTTGTCGCCCGTGATTTTGTGGTCTTAATTATAAAATCTTTTCCTAGACTAATGTCCTGAAGAATTTCCTCCATAGTTTCTTCTCATAGTTTTATCATTTGAAGTCTTAAACATTTAAATCTTTATTCCATTGTGAGTCTATTTTTGTATAGGGTAGGAGATAGGAGTCTAGTTTCATTCTTCTGCATACAGACATCCAGTTTCCCCAGAACCATTTATTGAAGAGACTAGCCTTCCCCAAGATGATGCCATCTGCAAATGGAAAATTTGACTTCCTCCATTCCAATTTGAATGTGCCTTATTTCTTTCTCTTGACAAATTTCTCCGATAGAATGTCCAGTGCTATGTTGAATGAGAGTGGTAAGAGTGAACATCCTTGTCTTGTTCCAGTTCTTAGAGGAAAACATTTCAGCTTTTCCCTGTTCAATAAGATGTGAGCTGTGGGTTTGTTGTATATCATCATTACTATGCTGCACTTTCCTTCTATACCTAATTTATTAGGAGTGTTTTTATTTTATCATGAAGGGAAGCTGAATTTTATCAAAAGCTTTTTCTGCATCAATTGAGATGATCATATGGTTTTTGTCCTTCATTCCATTGATGTGATGTGAGATATTTATTGATTTGCATATGCTGGACCATGTTAGCATTCCTAAAATGCATCTCACTGGATCATGGGGTCTTATCTTTCTGATGTACTGTTGGATTCAGTTTGATAGTATTTTGTTGAGAATTTTTGCATGTATATCAGGGATATTGTTTTGTGGTTGTCTTTTTTGTTGTGTACTTATCTGGTTTGGGTATCAGGATTATGCTGGCCTTGTATAATGAATTATGAAGAATTCCCTATGCTTCTATTTTTTGAAATAGTTTGAGAAATATTTTTATTGATTAGTCTTTAAAGATGCGGTAGAATTCAGTGGTAAAGCCATCTGGTCCTGAATTTTTCTTTGTTGGAAGATTTTTATTATCGATTCAATCTTCTTACTTGTTATTGTTCTGTTCAAGTTTTCTGTTTCTTAGTGGTTCAATCTTGATAGATTGTATGTGTCCAGAAATGTATCCATTTCTCTTAGTTTTTCAAATTTATTGGCATATGATTCTTTATAGTGGTCTGTAGTAATCCTTTGTATTTCTGTGCCATCCATAATGACATCATTTTGTTGTCTTTTATTTGTAATTTTATTTATTTGGATTGTCTCTCTTTTTTTCTCAGCCTTGGTAATGGTTTGTTGATTTTGTTTATCTTCTTAAAAAAGAGCTTTTTTTGATCTTTTGTATTATTTTATTAGTCTCAGTATAGTTTATTTCTGCTCTGATCATTATTATTTCTTTTCTTCTGCTAATTTGGGGTTTGGTTTGTTCTTATTTTCTAGTCCCTTGAGATGCATTGTTAGGTTGTTTATTTGACATTTTTCTAGTTTTTTGATGTATACATCTATTGTTACATATTTGCTTCTTAATATCATTTTGCTGTGTCTCATAGGTTTTAATATTGTGTTTCTATTTTTATTTGTTTCAGTGAATTTTTAAATTTCATCCTTAATTTATTGCTTCACCAATTGGTTGTTCAGGAGTATGCTGTTTAATTTCCATGTATTTGTACAGTTTTTGAATGTACCTCTTTTTATTGATATTTAATTTTATTTCAATGTGGTCAGATATAATATTTGACATGATTTCAATTTTTAAATATTTGCTGAGACTTTTTAATGTCCTAGCATATGATCAATCCTAGAGAATATTTCATATGCTTATGAAAAGAATGCATTCTGAAGCTGTTGGGTGAAATGTTCTGTAAATGTCTGGTAGGTCCATTTGGTCCATGGTGCAGTTTGCAAATAAGCTAATGTTTGTTAGGTTTCTGTCTAGATGATCTGTCTAATGCTGAGAGTGGGGTGTTGAAGTCCTCAGCTATTATTTTATTAATGTCTATCTCTTCCTTTAAATCTAATAATATTTGCTTTATACATCTGGATGCTTTGGTGTTGGATGCATATATATTTATAATTGTTATATTATCTTGCTGAATTGATTCCTTAATTATTATATAATGTCCTTCCTTGTCTCTTTTTACAGTTTTTAACTTTAAGTCGGTTTTGTATGATATGAGTATAGCTACTCCTGCTCACTTTTGGTTTCTGTTTGTGTGGAATATTTTGCCCCATCCCTTCACTTTCAGATTCTATATGTCTTTACAGGTGAAGTGAGTTTCTTGTGGGCAGCAGTAGTAGAGTCTTGTATTTTCTTAATCCATTTAGCTAGGCTATATCCTTTTATTTGTAATTTTTGAGAGACAGAGTCTCCGTCACCCAGGCTGGAGTGCAGTGATGTGATCTTAGCTCACTGCAACCTCCACCTCCTGGGTTCAAGCAATTCTCATGCCTCAGCCTCCCAAGTAGTTAGGATTACAGGTGTGTGCCACCACACCCAGCTAATTTTTGTATTTTTAGTAGAGACAGGGTTTCACCATGCTGCCGAGACTGATCTCAAACTCCTGATCTCAGGTGATCCACCTGCCGCAGCCTCCCAAAATCCTGGGATTACAAGTGTGAGTCACAGTGCCTGGCCATTGTACATTCAGGGTTATTACTGATAGATAAAGACTTATTCCTGTAATTTTATTGGTTGTTTTCTGGTTATTTTTTATTTATCCTTTGTTCCTTACTTCCTCTTTTGTTGTGTATTTTTAGATTGGGTGGTTTGCTTTAGTGAGATGATTAGATTTTTTTGCCTTCTTCTTTGTGTATTGGCTCCATCAGTGAGTTTTATAGTTTATAGTTGTCATGAGGGTTATTGTCTTTTCACTTCCAGATGTAAGCCTTGAGCATTTCCTGTAACTCCAGCCTAGTGGTGACGAATTTTCTCAGATTTTGCTTGTCTGCGAAAGATTTATTTCTCCTTCATCTTGGAATGATAGCTTTTCTGGGTATATACTATTCTTGGCTAATGGTTTTTTTTTTTTCTTTCAGTTCTTCAAATATATGATCTCATTCTCTCCTGGCCTGAAAGGCTTCTACTGAGAAATAATTGTTAGTTGAATAGGAATTATCTTATATGTGACTTGACACTTTTGTTGCTTTTAGTACATTTTCTTTGTCTTTGACTTTGACAATTTAACTATAATTTGCCTCAGAGGGGCAAATCTAAAGCTTTGTCTTTTTAAAGCTTCCTGGACCTGGATCTCCATTTGTCTCCCAAGACAGGAAGTTTTCCGCTATAATTTCATTAAATATGTTTTTCTCACCTCTTCCTTTCTCTTCTCCTTCTGGAACACCCATAATATAAAATTTTGTTTGCTTACTGGTGTCCCATAAATTCTGTAGGCTTTCTTCATTCTTGTTTGTTCTCTTTTCATGTTTTCCCTGCTTGTGTTATTTCAAAAGATCTGTCTTCAAGTTTAGAAATTAATCCTTCTACTTGGTCTAATCTGTTGTTGAAGCTCCTGATTTTATTTTTTACTTTATTCATTGAATTCTTCAGCTCAAAGATTTCTATTTAGTTCTTTTTTAGATATCTATTTCTTTGTTGAATTTTTCAATTATTAGTTTTCATCAGAAATTGTTTTCTTGATTTCATTGAATTGTCTTCTGTATTATCTTATATCTTACTGAGTTGCCCTCAGATTATTATTTTGAATTCTTTGTCAGGCATTCCATATATTTTCTTGTGATTGAAATCTGTTACTGTGAAATTATCACTTTCCTTTGGAAGTGATATGTGCTTGCTTTTTCATGATTAATGTGTCATGATTAATGTGTCACTATGTTGATTTCTATGAATCTGGCGGAAAAGTCATCTCTTCCATTTTATGGAGTAGGTTTAGTAGAGAAAGACTTATTTGTATGAATGAGTCTTGGGGTGTTGGTTTGGTGGAGTGCATTGGCCTTGGTTCTAGTGGATGCAGTAGTGTGGTATCTGTGTAGCTTCTTTTGCTGTATTTCATACTAATGGTGTTTGTGAGTTTCTCACTGGCCTAGGTTGAGAGAGTTTGTGGTGACAGTAGTGTGGCTTTACCAGGGGTAGGCTTGCTGGGCTGTTTCTCAGGTCAGGGGTATGTGCATGCACACAGCAGTTCAGCCACCTTTGGGTCTGTCTCACTTGGGTTCAGGTCATGGAACTGTTACTCTGGCTGCAAGCACAGCCATATGATGACTCAGGCAGCCTAGGGGTGTGCCTGCCAGGAGCAGCTTGCAGGTGGTTTCTTAGGCCTAGGAGATGGGCATACAGGTGCTTAGCTGGCCTGGAGACATAGC
The DNA here is from genome assembly GCF_047675955.1 of Chlorocebus sabaeus. Classification (NCBI taxonomy): domain Eukaryota; kingdom Metazoa; phylum Chordata; class Mammalia; order Primates; family Cercopithecidae; genus Chlorocebus; species Chlorocebus sabaeus. The sequence goes on from NC_132918.1 coordinate 70,036,566, forward strand.
CATCAGGGGCAGCCTGAGGGATGTTTCTCAAGCCAAGACTCTTGGTTGGCCTAGGGGAGTGCCCACCAGGGGTGAACTGCAGGGTTGTTTCTAAGGCCTGGGGCACAGCTGCACAGCTACTTTGTTGGCCTGAGGGGTGTGTTTGCCAGGGGTAAACAAATTCTTCTTGGGCCTAAGCCATGTGATCATGTGTGTATGTCTGCTGAGGGTGACTCCCTCAAGTCTGACAGGGCTGTTTCTCTGGCTCAGGACATGGGTGCACAGCTGCTCACCTGACCTGTGGGTATGTCTGCCAGGTGCAGCCCACAGGACTGCTTCTCCAGGCCTGTGATATGGCTACACTGCTGCTTGGCAGGCCTGGTGGTATTTCTGTTGGGGGATGACCCATGGAGCTGTTTCGTAAGCCTACAGTGTAAGCATAGGCCTGTCTGTTGGCCTTGCGGCATGTCCACTAGAGGTGGCTCATGAGGCTGTTTCTTGGGTTTGGGACATGGGCACATAGCACGTTGGTCTGGCTGGGAGCATCATTTCCTGGGAGAGGCCCATGGGGCTCTTTCTCAGGTCTGGGACAGAGGTGCAAGGCTGCTTGGCAGCTCAGGAGCATGTCTTCTGCCAGCAGACTGTTTCTCAGGCCATTATTGCAGGTGCAGGGCCATTGGGCAGACCAGGAATGTGTCTGCAGGAGACTGTTTTTTAGATCCTGAATGCTGGTGTGTAGCCACTCTGCCAGCCTGGGGGCTCAGGGGCCTCTCCTGCTCAGGGAAGGATACACAGTGGTTCGGCTGGCTTGAAAGTAGGCTTGTCCTAGAAGATGCAATCTGGATAGCGGACACAGGCTGCGGAGGCTGAGTGCCTCCGTATGGTCCCCTTGTACTTCCAATCACTACAGGTGCATCTTCACTCCCCGGCTGCACTCTAGAGCTCTCCGCTCGACACTCCAGCCAAATCTTATGTTTGTTCGTTGCCTTGATCCTGTCTTGTAGGAGAGGAGTGCCAGACTTCTGTAGTCAGTCATTTTGCTAATGTCACTCTTGAAATTCTTTCTTCATTTTGTTATTTACCACTCGATTGGGGTTTATTTTGCGTTTTTATTCTAACTTCGTAGTCAATTTTTAACACAATCTTTACCTCTTTCCCTCCTTATCAGTAATCACATAAGGCTATAAATTTTCCTATACCACTTTGGCTATGTTGCACAAGTTTTGATCTGCTAATAGTTCATCATTATTAAGGTCTAAATATATTCTAATTTTTATTCACAACTGTTTTTTGTCTGTTTTGGTTTTTATTTTGCCCCAGGGCTCTCGTTTTGTTTAGAAATATATGTGTTTTGTTTTCAAACTAATGAGATTTCTCTTAGTTTTGTTTTGACTTTTAGTTCAATGACACATGTGTAGTATGTTTGATACCAACATTCTGAAATGTGTTGAAGTCTTCTATATGACTTAGCTCATGGTCAATTTTTATAAATGTTTCATGTGGTGCTTTATAAGAATATGTATTCCTTAGTTGTGTAATGCTGTGTTTATGTATATAAAAGTTTTTGCCTTTTTTTTGTGTTTGTTTTTTGTTTTGAGACTGAGTCTTGCTCTGTCACCAGACTGGAGTGCAGTGGCACGATGTCGGCTTACTGCAACCTCTGCCTCCCGAGTTCAAGCGATTCTCCTGCCTCAGCCTCCCAAGGAGCTGGGATTACAGGCGCCCGCCACCACCCCCAGCTAATTTTTGTATTTTTGTAATTTGTATTTTGTAATTTTGTATTTTTAGTAGAGATGAGGTTTTTCACCATGTTGGCCAGGATGGTCTCAATCTCCTGACCACATGATCCGCCTCGGTCTCCCAAAGTGTTGGGATTACAGGCGTGAGCTGCTGCGCCCAGCCAAGATTTTACCCTTACATTAGATAATGTATTTTTATTGGATATCTCAAATCTGTATCCTCAATGATTTTTTTAATCTGTCAATGACAGAGAGAATTATGCTAAACAATTCAAGCATCATGGTTGCATTTTCTGATTTCTCCTAATTTTTTCACTAAAGGAACTCTTTTGAGGAAAATATATTCAGTAAATATAACTTTAGAATATTTTTCTATCTTACAAAATAATTGCACTTACATCATTTGCCCTGAAACATTTTATTGTCATTTGTCTTTCTTTCTTTTTTTTTTTTTTGAGTTGAGTCTCGCTCTGTCGCTCAGGCTGGAGTGCAGTGGCGCAATCTTGGCTCACTGCAAGCTCCATCTCCTGGGTTCAAGCAATTCTTCTGTCTCAGTCTTCTGAGTAGCTGGGACTACAGGCGTGTGCCACCACGCCTGGCTAATTTTTCTATTTTTAATGGAGACGGGGTTTCACCATGTTAGCCAGGATGGTCTCGATCTCCTGACCTCATGATCCATCCACCTCGGCCTCCCAAAGTGCTGGGATTACAGGCATGAGCCACCGCGCCCAGCCTGTCATTGTTTTCCTTATGCCTTTTCCATCCTTCTATGTTGAATTTTTCTATAGCTTTGTAGCTTATATATTCTCACAACAAGAAAAAATAGTTGGATTTGGTGTTTTAGTCTAATCTGATGATTTTTTTTTATCATTTAGTTGAGTGTTTAATCAATTTGCAATGATTGTGAATACTCATGTGTTTGGTTCTATTTCTGTTATCTTATTTTGTGCTTTCTGTTTGTCTCACTTTTTCTGTTTTATTTTCTCCTTTTATTTTTGAATGTTTTACTTCTTATTCAAATTTTATCCTCCTATTATTTTGAAAAGTATACTCTCTATATTTCCATTTTCAGTGTTTATCCTACATCTGAATGGGTAACCTTAACCAAGTCTATTGTGAATCAATATTTTTGCCTCCTACTGAAGAACACGAGGGACTTTAGAACATTTCAGACCATCTCCTTTCAACTTAAGTGTTTTTGTGTTAAACCATTTCATTTCTGTTATGTTTTTACTCCACAAATTAGCCATAGTTATTGTTCTAATTATTTCATATAGCCTTATTTGTTTAGATTTATCCATATATTTATGGATACATATTTCTTCTTTCTTGCGTTTTAGCATAATTGCAATAACAATTTTATTTGTGCTTGAACAAAATCATTTAGATATTTTACTTTAGTGAGGGTCTACTGGTTGTAAGTAATAAATTTTCTCAGTTTTGTTTTGATTTGTCTAACGGTCTTTTTATTTCACTACCATTTTTGAAAAGTAATTTCTTGAGGCATTTAATTTTGGATTGATAGTTATTTCTCTCAGGATTCTGAAGATGTAATTCTATTGTTTTCAGCTTTCCATTGTTGTTGAGAACTTAGCCATCAGTGTATAGGCTGTTTTTTATTTGGTAATCTGTTTTCTTTTAAAATGTTTTCTTTTATCTTTCCTTTTTCTTTTTCTTTCTTTTTTTTTTTTTTTTTGCTTTTGTACAGTTTGACTATGCTGTGTCTGTGTAGATGTGTCTTTTTTTATTTATCCTGTTTGAGATTCGTTGGGCTTTCTGAATGTGAGAATTTTTGCCTATTAATAAGCCTGGAAAGTTCTCAGGCATAATCTCTTCAACAGTACCTCTTCAACATTCTGTTTATAATATTCATCTAGAATATTCATTTGACATTTGTTATGTCTTCATAATATAGCCCTTGTGCTTTGCAACCTCTAATATTTTTCTTCTCTTAGTCTTTTTTGGTTCACTTTTGAAATTTCTTTAGGTTTCTCTTCCAGTTCACTAATAACTTCTTCATGCGTGCCTTATTTGTTGTTTAACCCATGTATTGAGTTTTTAGTTAAAATTTTTACAGTTTTATTTGATTCATTTTTAGATATGCTTTTAAAAATAGACTCTTGTTTCTCATCCATATTTTTCTGCCTGCCTATCTTTAATGATATTGAATGTATTCAATATATACTTATTTTCTACTGCAGACACCAAAATTCCAATATCCATTGTTTTACACGTCTCATTCTGATGTCTGTGACTTCATCAGACCCTCAATCATGATGGAAGTATTTTGAGATAAGAATAAAAAGTTAATCCCTCCAGAGGAGACTTCAAAGTCCTTTTTTTTTTTTTCTTCAGTTGCCTGGGGCTGGTCCTACCAATTGGGAATTACCTTAAATTAAATTTTGCTCTTCGTGCTTTCTGTACTACACATGTAGCAGTAATTCCAGCTTTTTATGCTTATGAGGGTTAGCCTGAAAAGTAGATTTCCTGGGTAAATAAGGAAGCTTTAGCTACAGGCTTCTGTGGGATTCCTTCCTTACAAGGGCCTCTTCCAAGGCCTAGAGAAGTCTTAGCAATATACTTACAGGGTCATATGTTTTACCAATATTGTAAAAGTATGATATTTATTTATTTATTCATTTTTGTTATACATGTGTGACCATTTATTTTGTACATACAGATAAACATAAAACACTGGATCCTGCAGTATATACATATTTAACTTTAGTAGATAATGTCAAGCATTTTCCAAAGTGGCTCTACCAATGTCCATACCAAGTATCAGTGTACGAGAGTTCCAATTGCTCCATGCCCTTGACAGCGTTTGGTATTGACAGTCACCGCGGTTGCTCCAATGTCCCTCTGTCACACCTCCTTTCATGTTAGGTAGTACTGGAGCAACCTTAGGCTTCCTGGGGATCTGAGTCAGAACTGAGTTGAGAATGTAATATTTTTACTAAAATTTGAAGGATACTTTGGAATACTTTAATAAAACAGGTAATTACTTATAGGCTTCTACTAGACATTGCTATGGTCTGAATATGTTTCCAAAATTCACACGTGAAAACTTAATTACCAATGTGATAATATTGAGGTGTGGCCTTTAGGAGGTGATTTAGTCATGAGGGCAGAGCCTTCACGGATGGGATGAAGGCCTTTATACAGGGGCGTGAGGGAGTAGGTTTGCCTTCTTGCCTTTCCATCCCTTCTGCCATGTGAGAACACAGTATTCCTCTCCTCCAGAGGATACAGCAACATGACAACATCTTGAAGCAGAGACAGAGCCCTCACCAGACACCAAACCTGCTGGTACTTTGACCTTAGACTTCCCAGCCTATAGAGCTGTGAGAAATACATTTCTGTTGCTTACAAATTACCCAGTCTTCAGCATTTAGTTTCATTGGCACAAACTAAGACATATTTTGGCATCTTTAAATTTATTTCCTAAAATATTGAGAGATAACTCAGATTTAAAAAAGGAATTTGAAACAAAAGCAATAAAGATGACTAACGAAATTAAAAGGAATTATCCTGCCGTCGAGACAAATTGTTTAACAACAAATTTGTTTTGAATCTATCATACCAAAAGCAGTATTTCATTAAGAGGATGAGATAAATTTCAAATGGAAATAGTGAATAGAATCTTGGATTGTTTTATAATCCAACTGAGGAAAAGAGATGAGACATATAAACACATTAAAAAGATTTAAGCTCTGTACTGTTTTGACAGGTAATATTAACACTGAAGATGAAAACATAAAATGCATACTATGTTAGCATAATGAGGATGTAGATGACAAACTGCTTAATGAATATCATCAATTCAGAGTGCTTAAGATTGGTCACTGTGCAAGAAAACACAAAGTTCCCTGAAGCCCTCTAGATCAAAAATGAAGAAACCATATAGGTTTTGCTGTACTTGACAATAATCTTAAATATTTCTGTGTTAGCAATAGTAAGTTGTGAAGCAGAAGGAAGCTATTTTAAATATTGATTAAAATTTTGTTTTGGGGCCAGGTGTGGTGGCTCATGCTTAGATCCCAGCACTTTGAGAAGCTGAGGCAGAATGATCACTTGAGCTCAGGAGTTACGTGAGCAACCAACATGGCAAAACTCATCTGGGCAACATGGCAAAACCTCGTCTCTACAAAAAATACAAAAATTAGCCAGATAGGGTGGTGTGCACCTGTAGTCCCAGCTACTCAAGAGGCTGAGGTGGGAGGATCGCTGGAGCCTGGAAAGTCAAGGCTGCAGTGAGCCATGATCGTACCACAGCAGTCCAGCCTGGATGTAGTGCAGATCCTGTCTAAAACAAACACACACATAAACAAAAAATGTTTCTGACCAAACATGCTGGAATAAAGAGAGAAAATTATCTATCTTCTTAGTAGAGTTGATGTGACAAACATCTTGGCATATGAAGAGGTAGTCAAGGAATTTGCAGTGAAAAAGTATAGAAAAATACTAGTAAAGTGATGTTTTAGGCAATTATTTAATAAGACATGCTATATTATTCTGGATTTTCTGATGTTTGTGATATTTGTCAGCTTTTAGACATGTATATTTCAAAGTGATGTATTTCCTTAGTCTAAAACCTCATATTTGTAATCTTATATTCTTATTGTTAATGAGGACTCCTTTCCTAGCTTGCTGAAGCTTGGGCCCCAGGAGTTCTGGATCCACACCTGGCTGACTTACTATGAATTCTCAGGACAGCATTATTTGTTTGTCTAGCAGTGTTGAGACGAGACAGACTAGCATCCTCGTTCTCTCATCTGTGTTACAGCATTATTTCTTACTAAGATGAGCCCGTCTGGATCCCTGCTTTGTCCTGTCTCCTGAATCATCATCAAACTCCAGAGGTCCACGGTCACAGGGATTCTGCAGAATTCACAGGTGAACCTGCTTGTACCCCAGATTTCCCTATTTCTTTTCTTTTCTTTTTTTCTTGATTCTGTGGATTCCTTTTCTTTCTCTGCCCGCTTCACAATACATTTTAAAAGATTTTAAACATTTTTTTCCCCAGATTTCAGTCGCTTTTAGTAAAAGGAGCTTTGAGGTATTTAAACCAATGTCCTTTCAGAAATGAAAATGCCTGCAAATCTAATACAGGCATACCTCATTTTATTGTGCTTTTCTTTATTGCACTGTGCAGATACTGCATTTTTTACGGACGGAAGGTTTGTGGCAATGCTGTGTAGAGTGAGTCTATTGGTGTCATTCGTCCAATAACATGTGCTCATTCTGTGCCTCTGTGTCAGCCTTTTTAAGCAATAAAGTAATTTTTAATTAAGTTATGTACATGGTTATTTTTAGACACAATGCTATCGCACACTTAACAGACTAAAGAATAGTAAATACAACTCTTATATGCACTGGGAAACCAAAAAATTCAGGTGACTCCCTTTATTGTGACATTGCTTTATTGTGACAATCTGGAACTTAACCTGCAGTATCTCTAACATATGCCTATATTTGAAATTATATAGACTATTTATCCAAGTTGCCAGGATTTTTTCCCTTGATACATAAAATTCTCTTTCTCTGTAAGGTTGCTATAATTACAACATGATCTATAAATTTTCCTTCCAATATAATATTTAATGTATTTTATCATTTATTTCATGACTACTCTTACATAACAGTGATCATCAGCCATTGTAAGATGTCAAAGTTATGGCCTTCTATTAGTTCTCAGCCACCGGTAACCTATGAGAGTTAAATGGATCAGGTCATTGATCTAATTTCAGATATGAGTCACTAAAAATATTAAAGGCGATAAATAACAATGCCATTCATATTCACGTTGAGAAAGGAGTTAGCAAGCTTATTAGGTATCACTAGCTCTTCTGAAAGGAGACCAGGCAGGGTAGGGGAACCTCCTTCCCCTTCACACCCCAACCTTCACTTGAGGACTGCAAAGGAGGTTGCTGCAATGATGTGGCATTTAGGATCACACACACACACACACACACACACACACACACGCATGCACACAGTATGAAGGCAGATGACAAGAGTGATCCAGATCAAAGGAAAAAATGATTACTAAGATGCCTTTTCCTTCCCTCTCAAAAATAGGCTGCAGAAGGAATGGAATGTTCTTACTATTTTGTAGGTTGTGATCGATTATGCTTAGCATCCAAATCAAATAATACAACATCTTCTCTCAAGAGGTTGCTTCAATGGCCAGAAGAATCAGGGTTACTATGTCCTCATTTTATTGTAATAGCATCTGCATCAGCTCTACTTTTATTTCATGCCCAGCACAATGAGTCATAGACACCTGCCTGTCAGTTTGCATCTGCTCTTGTGCATTTTTGTTAATAAATGGTGAAGAAGAAGAATACTAGATCATTCCTATAATTTATATATACATATATTCAGAGGAGGCATTTCTGCTCATTTAGCTCCAGGCAGAAATTCATTGTAAGGATGGCCAATCAACTGAATTCTGGGAGCAGGCAGTATTGCAAATTGCTGCCACGGTGACATTGAACTTTGCCATGGCTGTTGTCATGCTGAATGAATGTTTTCACTAAGTCTCCTTCTGCATGGCATAGTCCAGAGGTGCACAAGAGCCACACATTCAAGGCCTGCTGAAAGGGAAGTCTTTCTTTTATCACTGTTGACCACCAAGCACAGCATTATTACCCTTTTAAAATGACTGGTTGATCATTGGTTCTATAAACTGTGACCATTTCTTTTGTACTGTAGAGTCTGTGGTTATAGTGGTGGGTAGGGCATAATTTCAGCCCTACAAATGTGTACAGTCTAGTTCTAATAGAATGAAAAAGGTATAACATTACTGAGAGCCTATTACAGTCTCTTTGTTTATGAGCTAATAAGGTTCTATTTAAAACTCATGGTAACTCAGTAAAGTAAATCTCATGACTTAAGATTCAAACCCAGTTTTGTCTGATTGCAAAGCTGATATTTTTTCCACTACATCCATCTGCATTGGTCAGTTTTATATTTTGGTTGCCAGGTTCTAAATGTGGATGAAAAGACATTTTGGTCTTTTATCTTCCTTTCTTCTGAGTCATTTCAAAAGCTTGAAAATGCATACGTGTAACGCACATTTGGATATGAAGATCGCATATTTGTGTGTGTGTATGTATACACATGCACACATATATGGTAATCATGGAGTCAAGTGAAATTACTTGCATTTAAGGTCATTATTTGAAATTGTTATAGCAAAAGACGTAAGCGGTAGACTGCTTTAATTTAATTCATAAATTAAGGATATTATATAAAACTTTTTCTGTCTGTGGTTATTATATTTTGGGTGACTATTTGGATCTGTGAGATGTGGACTCAGTGACATTGTCAGCTGTAGCAGGCTCTATTTTACTTATTTTACTTGACATATAGTAAGGGAAATAATAGTTTTATGCTTAAATCATCTGCTAACTGACTAAAATGAAGCCAAGTTATCCTATTTATTAAACTAATTGCTAAACCACTAAGCCAAGGCTGTACATAGGTTTCATGCTGTGTGCCAACTTTGATGGGATGGTAGTAGGCGTCTGAAATAGAGAGATTTTAATTTTTTTTCAGAAGAACAAATTTGAGGTCAAGCCTTGCTCAGAGGGAGAAAGTATGCTGGAGGATGTCAGGTATTTGCCTTTACTATTCTTGGTAAAATTATAAATAGAAAATACCTGTGAATATGTCTTTTCGAGATCATTAATTATTTAGAAAATCCAAGTTGACCAGATACATCTATACAAATACCATTACTGGCTGGGTGTGGAGACTCACGCCACTTTGGGATCCCAGCACTTTGGGAGGCTGGAGGATCAAGAGCTCAAAAGAGCGAGACCATCCTGGCCAATATGGTGAAACCCCATCTCTACTAAAAATACAAAAATTATCTGGGTGTGGTGGCACGTGCCTGTAATCCCAGCTACTCGGGAGGCTGAGGCAGGAGAATCGCTTGAACCAGGGAGTTGGAAGTTGCAGTGAGCCGAGATTGTGCCACTGCCCTCCAGTCTGGCGACAGAGCAAGACTCTGTCTCAAAAAACAAACAAACGAAAAAACACAAAAAACAAAAAACAAAAACTATTATTGCGGGAAAAATACCTAAAGCAACAGGGTTATTTCTGAATTGAAATAAAGGAAGATTGAGATAAGAATCTTGTTAATGAATATACCTTTATGGTTGAAAAATCAGATTTTATACTCACTAATGATAATCTTGCAACAAAGTAATAGTTAACGCAAATAAGCATCTCTGTGTCGGAATTCGATAAAAGAATCATCAATATTGGAAACTATTTTATCCTGATATAAGTGCTTTAAATGTTAAAATGTTAAGGTAATAAATTAATTAACAGATTATTTTCTTTACCAACACATCTCCTTCATGAGATCTCTTGGTGTATTAATTATGAGTGTGTTCATTTGCTAAGAACAGAAAATCTGATTTTTTTTTTTTTGGTGGCTTTAATAAAGAAAAGTTCCTTTTGTTCATACAGTGAGAAGTTGGTAGGGAAGGCTTGTGGGGATTCCAGAGGAATTATTAGGCTATTAGTGGTGTCCCTACAGAGGAAATTTTAGTAATCCAGAATTCAGGAAAGATAAGAGATAGGAACAGAGATAATATAATATTAGCAAGGGAGAAAGGGGTGGGGAGGGCAGACAGAATGATGCTGATGACAGTGGATATATAGTTTACATATTTTTAAGCTTTTTTTAGTAAGTATTACATGCTCTTTTCTAAATGGTAATAAGATTCTAACATAAACGATAAATATATAACAATTTAAATGATAAAGATTAATATTTATCAAGAGGGATTGTTGCAGAGTAGAGAGAATCTGAGGCTTCTTTCTCTATGAAGTTCAAAATAACACTGGTAGCACTCACCGGTTTTTAAAGACGGTGTACAGACGGGATAGAAACCCTTGCCAATTCAAAGAAAGAGAGCAGACCAAGTGTATAAACCTTCACTGAGAGCAAATCAGTGCTAAAGAGGTAAACATGTAAAATGACACTTGCCCCCAAATTTCATGTATATCTTAATTAGGCCATTGCTTTTTTGATGTGCCAGAAACAGTGGATTCAGTCTGGTGGCCCAGTAGGATTTGAAAGGTATAACTGAACTTTGTTTCTGCAATGCTTTTTACTAATCTCTCAGAGTTGATTTAATAATAGGAAGCCAACGTATTAATTTTTCTGAAAGCTTGTTTGTTTGGATGCCCTTGAAAAAAGCAAATGGATGAATCAAGAAATTAGTTTCATTAGCCAGTATTAAAATTCTGCTATCTCATTGAATTATTTCGTTGGCTGTTCAAGTTGATTTCACTAATGGAGAGACTGGCTAGAAAAACATGTAGAAAAACACAGTGTACTGATATAATTCAGTAATTTCCTCTAAAGCTCCTTGGAGAAATGAATATCTGAAAATGGAATTTTTATCTAACATTTTAAAAATAGCACTTGAATAACTTAGAATAGGGACTTATCAATGAATTATTCGCCTAATGTATATTTTACAGAAATAGGCAGGAGTGGCATTCTGAAAGAATCTTCCTGTCTTTAGGAACTGGTAACATTTCTTCAGAAAAATAAAATTAAGTTCCAGGAGGCTCTATAACAGTGTTCAGGTACGTAGGAGGAAGTTCATATCGCCTGGTAAAAAGAAATATAATGTGGAATGAGACCAGGTATTTTACTTACTTATCCATTGCTCTCAGACATATCATTGATTTCTCTTAGCTTTGACTTCATTTTGGGGCAAAACAAAAACAAAAACAAAAACAAAAACAAACCACACTAACAAAATCTTTCTAACCTCATCAACTTTGTGAAGGGGCAGACATATACATATGGCATAATTGGGCTGCTGCCTGCAGTTGTGCAAGCTCTCCTGCGAGACTGGCCTCAGGTCTCCATGATTAACCATACTCTAGCTCCACAGGTAAGAGGAATCCCTAAGATTTAGAGCCTTGTGGTCAGCCATTGTCCTAAGCTAGGAAGCATAGTGGTGGGTGGGGCTTGCGGGACTGAAAGTCTCTTTTAGTACCTTCTATGGTGGGGTAGGAAGTGAGACAGAGAGGGTAGAGGATGGTTAATGGTAATCTAGGCTTGGCTTATGGCACAGGTTGTTTTTGTTTTCTGTTTTTTGTTTAACCAAGCCTCTCTCTGTAATTTTTTTAGAGAAGATGTGTGAAATAGCAGATTAGTTGCTTTAGTTCAGTGGGGAAAACTGAGTTCTATCTGCACCATCAAAAACAACTGTCTCCAAAGTGAAATTTCAGCTAGTCAATAATTTTGTCTAATACTCAGTTTTTACAGAGAAATTAACTAGCTGATTGTTTGGGTAACAGCCACCATAAGTTAAGGTACTACTAATGCTATAAAGCAAGGATGTCTCACGTTTTGGCTTCCCTGGGCCACGTGGAAGAAGAACTATCTTGGGCCACACATAAAATACACTAACGCTAATGATAGCTGATGAGCCAAAAAAAAAAAAAAAAAAAAAAAAAAAAAATCACACACAAAAAATCTCATGATGTTTTAGAAAGTTAACAAATTTGTGTTGGGCCACATTAAAAAATGTCCTGGGCCGCATGTAGCCCATGGGCCGTGGGCTAGACAAGCTTGTTACAAAGACAGTTTTATTTGAAGTATATATAAAGCCACCTATGTAAAATTCATGGTTACTTACCTGAACAGGAATCTCAATGTTACATGTGTGTTCTGTTATGAGTTCTCTGCCAGCTATTTGTTCCATTTCCCTTATTTATTGAATTTTAAAATGTCCTCATTCTTCAACCAGCACCCATCTTATCCATCAGGACTCACTGCCAACTCTGAGTCATCGTGCGTGTCCTCCCTACTTGCCTGCCCTTACACTGTACACTTTGTATACACAACTAACCTTACCTTCTTTCCTCCAGGCTCAAAAGGTAAGTCCCCCTTTCCCCTCAAGCCTGTCTAGGAACCATCACTCTCCTGCCTATGCAGGATTGGAGAAACTGTGGTTAGAAATCTGTACACATATGTAAACTGAGAAGCTGCTCCACTTTAGGCTGAGTTTTTCTCCAGATGAATCAAACCATCTCATCTCCCCTTGAATAGTACTAGGAGACACCTGGAATGAATTTAATGCTCCTTTTCCTAGGCACCAATTTTTTTCGTTTATCTTTATATAACCTTATTTGTGTTGTTTTTCATAATACAGAACATTTTCATGTTTGTAACTGAGGTTTTGTTATATTTAATTTAGATGTGTCCTAGGGACATGGAAGATAGCAGAGGTTTGTTAATCTCATAAAATATTGAATTTCCTCAAAGTTTGGAAGTAGAATGTCTACCTTCTCACCTAGACCTGCTTTCTAGGCCATCTCATTCATGCTCACCAACTCAGGTACTAACTCTGTGTCAAGTGCCCACTCATTTTTATCTCTAGCTCAAAACTCTCTTTTGAACTCCTACTTACTTACATATACAATGGTTTATTTGACACGTTTTAGCATCCAAAAGTGTTTATTGAATGAATAAATGAAAAATTAGTTACATGTTTTTAAATCCCACTCTCAGGGTAAACAAGAAGAGAAACAACGATTATTTTAAGCACATCCTATGTACCTAAAACTCTAGGCCTTAGCGCCTTTTTGTCTAGAGTTGTGTATGCATTTTTTACTTTTATTTTGAGGTTTGCTATTTCGACAGATTCAAGAATAAGCTTTGCCTAAGAGTTGTCTTCAGCCTTTCATTGTAGATGGTACGTGCTGCGTTATCAGCTATTAAGCCCTTTCTGTCATGAAGCAAACAAACAAAACTCTTACTGTGAATTTGGATTTGCCCTTCCTCCTGCCATGCTTCTTCCAGCACTATCTACAGACTTCTTGAATGCCCGTACACCCTCATGATGTTCTGTGATATTCCAAATGAGGCGCTGACTTAAAGAGAAATGGGCTGATGCTGATGCTCCCAGGATTGGCTGGTCTGATCATATACTCTATTTCCTGTACAGAAAATGACCCCTGAATGGTGGCGTGGTTTGTTGAAACTCTGTTATGGAACCCACTAGGAGACTACACACTATACGATTTGGGTGCTGTCTTGTAAGATGTGTATATACTCTGAGTGAATGAGCTGTATAGGATGCAGTTTGGTTTTTCATAGCCTACATAAGGGCTCAAGAACCAAGTGATGAGAGGGAGGGGTGTGCCCATCACTATTTTTCCTAATGAATCAACTGAAAAAAATGTGGTTTCTTTTCCTGTGACTCTAAAAGCTGCTGGTTTAGATATTTTGGCATGCTAGACATGAATGTTTCTACACAAAAATGCTTTTCTTGAATTGTTAACTGAAACTACCACCTTTGGTTCCTTTATCCTAGAGATAAAAATTAGTGGGCAATTCACAAAGAATTAGTACTTGAGTTGGTGAGTGTGAATGAGGTGGCCTATGGAGCAGGTATAGGTGACAAGAGTAGACATTCTAGTTCTACACCTTGAAGAAATCCTGTATTTAATGAGATTAATAAACCTCTGCTATCTTCCACCTCCTTAGGAAACATCTAAATTAAATATAACAAATAAAACCTCGGTTACAAACATGAAAATGTTATACATTTTTGCCTAGGTCATTTTTGGCTCCTATTGCCTTTGGGTGAACAAGTCAAAGTGGGTTATGGTGTTGTCTTTGATAATTGATAGCCGAGAAGCAGGCTGTCAAGGAGAAATTGGGTTGCTATTATACAATGGGGGCAGGGAGGAATTAGTCCAGTACTTGGGGTATCTCCCATGATACTCAGAAGCCTCAGAAATGGAAGTTCAGGCCATCTTACCAGATAAAGAACTCTGAAGAGCTGAGGTTATAATAATTTTCAATGGAGACTGGCAGAAATCATAAATGTGGCTAAGGAACTAGTTGTAAAAATGAGTAACATAACCTTATAGTTTCTACCTATTCTTCTCTCCTTCTAGTAATGTGTATGTATGTATATATATACACACACATATATATGTACACATATATATGTGCTAACTTTTCCATTTATACTATTTATTAACTTAATTTTCTTTACTTTTCCTTTATGCTATTGTCTTATATATCATGGGTTGGTAATGATTAACTATCCAGTTGAGTCCAGAGGAGAAGACAGAGACAGAATAATGATAAAATCAGAATAATTTACCTCATCCAGAAATTCTAAACTAGATCTGGATGCAGTAAATAATGAGATGCAAACTTTTTCTCTTTGACAAGAGTAAATTTTTAGATATATCAAGGGGAAATCAATGTATTAACCCAGTAGGTGCAATATCATAAAGTTTGTAATAAGAAGTAGGGTGTTGAGCTGCTAATGGGGCAAACTGCAGAGGACATTGTATTTTCTGTTTGCTACTCATTTTATGAGTCCTGAGAGGGGACAGAGACTAATTTCTACTTATAATTTTAAAAGACTGGATGCTCAATTATCAGGTATATTTGGCAACTAAGAAGCAGGCACCTGGCATGGGTTTGGCCAGTCACACTTGCTTGGCCTGGATTTGAGTCTGGAAATAGAGATGCAAAGAAGCTACAACCAGAGAAGAATACATTTTTGAACCAAGCAGCATCCGATTTTTAGAAGCCACAGTAGCGCTCAGGCTTGAGTGGACCTGAAAGCACTGTCCCTTCTGGACGAGATCTGTGCCAAGGTGTGATGTGGCTACTGTCCACTTTCTCTTGTTTTCTGTTGTTTAAGCTCGGCTCCCTGGCTTCCATAGTCATTCTGGAAGCTACCTAATATTTTTTCAATAAATTATTTTTCTGCTTATGTTATCCAGATTCACTTTGTTTCTTCCAACTCAAAAGCTTGAATTATGCACTGAGAACTCCACAAACAGCACATTAAATCTCCTCTTCTGAGAGAGGAACATTCTAAACCCACAAGCATGTAGGATGCAGGCTGCGTTTCCAAAAGAACTCCAGGACCCAACTCACTCGAAAGCCTACAGAAAAGCCTGCTTGGTTGCGCAAAAGAAGTGTCTATATACAGATGTTTATCCTCAGCAGTTGAGGAGTGAGGTTAGTCCTGTGGTCGCCTGACTACATGATTCACAGAGACAGCCTCAATCTTCTGACTCATAGGAAAACCTCAGGTGGGCTGTGGAGACCCAGGAAACATTTGTGGTATTTTCATCCTGATGTTGCAATAGGAATATGATCTACAAATCTTGCCTGCTGGCCCCAAAAAGGCAATAACATAAGCTTTTTTTAAAAAAATGAATGAACCAAAGAGGGGGCAAGTAGAAGGAAGTGAGATTCAGAAATATGTTGTTGTTATTTACTCACAACAGTAAAGATGATCAAAGGGTGGGCAGTTTTTTGATATCTTACAGTGGAAATCAACAAGCATCTTATTATAGAAAAAGGAGGAAAAAGCACATGTCCAAATTAGCAAAAGATGGATGAATCCTTTTCTGAGCAGCTTCTGAGCTCATTAGCTAATCACGGGGTTTGGATAAAAGGGGCAGTTTGAATTATCTAGTTGGTGATTGGAAAAAAGTAGAGCATGGTTATCTGTTTTTTAGTATGAAAAATATGTAAGTGTTCAGAATTTTCATGAGTATGGAAGAACTACTGAAAGTGTAACCACAGAAGGCAAATCAGATAATAGAGATGAAAAATGGGGTATGTTTATGATTTTAAAAAGATGAATAAAAACAATTTTAGATTGAATTGGACCTAAAGGGTGCTGAAGTTCAAGCACTGAAAGTGAATTTTGTAGCAAAGCCAGAGAGAGGAAAAGCAAACATTTAAAAAAACATATGAAGATATATTGTCAGTTACTATATACAGTTAATTTCACCAAAGGAAGACTTTTTGGCTGCTGAAATGCAAAAAAATCACTGTTCGAGAAGTGAAAATAAGGGGTCATTACTATGCATGGGCATAATATTTTGTTTTATATAACATAATAGTTTATAAAATAGCTTATATTTGTCAAGATTAAGGTTGTGGTGTGGTTGAGTGAGCAAAGGTTTGAAATTAGTCATGCATGGGTTCAAATTCTGACTTTATCACTGTATTTGTTTGCTAGGGTTACCGTAACAAAGTACTGCAGAATGGGCAGCTTAAACAACAGAAACGTATTTAATAAAGTACCACAGACTCAGTGGCTTTAACCGTAGACATTAATTTTCTCACAGTTCTGGAGGTCAGAAGTCTAAGATCCAGATGTAGGTGGGGCTGGTTCCTTCTGAGGGCTGTGAGGGAAGGCTCTGCTCCAGGCCTCTCTCCTTGGCTTGTGGAGGGGCGTCATCTTCCCTCTGTATGTGTCTGTGTCCAGAGTTGTTCTTCTTTTAAGGATACCAGTCATATTGGATTAGGGTCCATCTTAATGACCTCAATTTAATTACCTCCTTAAAGACCCTATTTTAAAAAATGATTACATTGTGAGGCACTGGGGATTCATACTTCAACATATCATATCAATATTTCATATCATATCATATCAATAACATATCAATATCTGGGGAGACAGAATTCCAGCCTATAATACTTACTATGTTTTCTTGGGCAAGTCACTTAATTCTCTTGAGATCTCTCCCTCATCATTAATGTAGGGGTAAAATATTGTTGTAAGATGACACGTAAATCATCCACAACTGTGGCTGACACAGAGTAAAAACAAAAAAAAATCAACAAATATTATTTCTGTTTTCATTGTGATAAAGTACAGCGTGAGTTATAGATCAAAGCACAGAAAAGGAAATATTCACTTTAAAATTGTATTTCTCCAGCATTGTCAGCGAGTCAAGATACATCTCTACATTCCATAGAACTTGTCCTGATCCTCACGATCAGGGCTGTCTTGGAATAGATGTCACCTGCTCCGGTCTTTCCTGACCCCCCCAGCTCATTCATATCTCCTACTCAGTCAAGAAAATAGGCTATAGAAAATAGTCTGATTTCCTGCCTAGAAACTGTTTCAGGTGAAAAAAACAAATGAAAAGGAAGGAAAAGGAGAGAGTTAGAGTACATTACATGTCTTGAAAACCTGCAACCTACTTTTCCAATCACTTTTAAACCAGAGTTCTTTTTACAGCTTTCAGAGCTGAGCCCGTTATAATTGAAGCTCCGCTGAGAGAAGCCAGCAGAGGGCAGCAAAGTGCCAGGCAGTTGGGCCTGCGGCCTGAGGCAATGCTGATTCACAGGTGTAGGGGCCATGTTACTTAGCAGGGAAGCTTCCCTCTAGACCAGAGGTTCTCATTTTGCTGTGGTTCTCATTTTGCTGCATGTCAGAACCTCCAGGAGAACTTTAAAAAACTCCTGATGTCCATGTTTCAGTCCAAAGCAGTTGCATCAGAATAGAGAGAAGGAGGTAGAGGTTATATGGAGCGGCTATTGGGGCATGTCTCAGTCCATTAGAAGCCCAAAGAAACTTGGGATTTGGGGAAGGACTTGGATGAAGATAAGTAAAGGGCAGGCAGGCTCTTTATTCAGACTATATCCACCATCCTAGAGAAAAGGGATTTGACATTTTTAAATCGTGACCAAACTGGAAGAGATTTGTAGTACTTTGAAGGTTGCCCTTCAAACGCATTGGAATCGTTGGCATTGCTAAGTGAGGTGATATTCAACAGGGCTATTTGATGAGATGTGACAGATGCAAAATGAAAATTTTAGATTAATTTAGTAAGAGTATTAAAAAAGCCAAATGTCACCCATCAAATAGGTACAGACAAGAGGTGAGAAAAAGCAGGAGAAAGACATACCCAGGAGCCCTATGCGAGAGGCCACGCCCATCCTGCCCACTGATTGGACTGAGGCACACCTTTGGTGTAGAACTGGCTCTCAGGCAGGGGGAAGGTTGTCTGAAGAAGGTTCAAAAAAGTGCTTATGTGGCTGGAAGTCTAGAAAGAAATGAGCTGATAGAGGTTTGCAAAGGATGTTTGTGGAAGCAGAATTTACAGATTGTAGATGATGGAGAAAGAAGAAATTCTGATTCCACTCACTACATCTTCAGCTCTTGAGAAGAGTGAGTATGGACTGGGTGAGTTGAACGTATAGTATATGAAGAAAGATAATTTTGACAACTGAATCTCTTTGTTTGAAGTGTGGCTGTTACCTGAGCGGGTGGTTTGAGGTGGAGGCGTTAAGATTCTGCTGGTCAATTCTTTGAAGAAAATAAAATGTACTGTGACCCAAACTATATTGGACATTTTCAAGCCCTGTTGTCCTAGAATTATTTTTTTTAAATAGTCAATTATGAAATATTGAGAGTTGACAGAATACAGATGTGTTTCTTTAAAGTAGTGGTTTTCAAAAGGTACTGTATATCAGAAAGTCTGTTAGAAGACAAATAGCTGGGCCTCCACCATCTCTGATTCAGTGGGGCTTGAGAATGTGGGTTTTTCTAGGTTCCCAAATGATTCCAGTGTTGCTGGTCTGGGGACTAATCTTTGAGAACCATGGCTTTAAGAAAAACATTATTTTTGAAAGAGGCAAATTAATGACTGTGGAGGTGCATGGGGAATGTACATCTCGCTGCTTAGCTAAGTGATTTCAGCTTTGTTCATTGGAATCACCTGGGTAGCATTACAACGCCCAATGCCCAACTTCCACTCCCAGGGTCTGTTGTAACTGAGTCGGCAAGTGGCCTCGGTATCAGGATTTAAAAATCTGTGAGTGATTCAAATATGCAGCCAGGGTTGGTAACTATTAGCTAGCTCGCCAACGTTCTGGTTCTTGTTGGTCTTTTCTTATGTCTCGGGATAGCCTCAGGAGTTTGGAAGTCAAGATGATGAGTAATCTCAGCTGACATTCGTTGAAAGCTTTTTATGGGTCAGCAGAGTTTGAATCACTTCATGTGAATGATCTCATTTAAACTTCACAGTGAGAGATGTAATATGTATTACCTCTACAGGCATGGTGACTATGGCCTATGGCTCAACAACAAGGTATGAGAGACTTGGTGAAAGCATGAAAGGAGGCTGGGCGCAGTGGCTCATGCCTATAATCCCAGCACTTTGGGAGGCCGAGGTGGGTGGATCACCTGAGGTCTGGACTTCGAGACCAGCTGACCAACATGGTGAAACCCCATCTCTACTAAAAAAAAAAATACAAAAAGTTAGCTGGGCGTGGTGGTGCATGCCTGTAATCCCAGCTACTTGGGAGGCTGAGGTAGGGGAATGGTTTGAACCTGGGAGACGAAAGTTGAAGTGAGCCGAGATTACGCCATTGCACTGCAGCCCGGGCAAAAAGAGCAAAACTCCATCTCACAAAAAAAAAAAAAAAAAAAAAAAAGATGAAAAAGAAAATATGAAAGGAAAACCACAAAATTGAAATTAATATTAATCAATTTTACAACAAAATGATAAAATCCCTTAAATATTTTAGAAACAATTGCCTATATTTAATAAGGAATGTATGTCCTTTTGAAAATGTGCTTGCTATTTTGTAAGGTAAGACTATCAAAGTGCCTATGAAAGTTTTATCATTGCCCTGCTCACAATGATTTTACTTAATAGAAATTATGGTTAACCCTACTTTGTAGATGAGAAAATTGAGGCACAGAGGGTTTAAGTAATTTGCTTTAAGCCATACAGCTAAGTAAGGGATAAAAAAAGAATTCAGACTTTGAGATTCTAACTTTGTGAGTCAAAGTAAAGTCATGTAATGTAACATATAATGTAATGCATTCCTCATATACACATATGCAGACACACATAGGCCTTTTCAAAAAATTACCTAGGGAAATTATGAAGGAATTGCAATTTGGGGCTGTTGTAAATGCTTTCAGAGAATCTATAGATCACTAAGCTCTTTGACCTGCAGTTTAACAGGGCAGGGCCACTGAGTGCAGCTACTCAGGAGGTTCAAGGCATAACTGGCGGGTGCTCTGTTTGCAAAGATGGTATGACAATGGCACCCTGGAGTTGGGCAATGTGGTAGCTCTGTATCAAGGCCATTAACTTTGGAATCTTAAAGAGCAGTACAGATCTTGTTAAATATTGCCTAAAAGGAAGACAAAGTTAGAAAAGTATTCAGAGGACACTCCTTTTTTTTTTTTTTTTTTTTTAAATTATAAGCTCTTGAGTATTATGCAGTAGTTAATGTACTAAAAAAAAAAAAACTGCCGCGCAAAGAGCTTAGGTCATGTGACTTGCTCCCAGTCCTGCTGCCAGTGAATGGCAGGACCAAGACCACAAGGCCGACCCTGGAGGCCCTGGGACTCGTAGGTATGATGGCTTCTGGCATTTTCTATGGCTGAATTTCAGTTAAGAGATGTGTCAAGTTTCCACTACAGAGGTTTTTGCAAAATGTCCTGAACTCCTGACTTAATTTCAGAGGCTTTATATGTCCTCACAATAGCTGGAGTGGAGGAAATATTAAGCTGATAGCTTAGTAGACAAATATTTATTTTAAAAAATGTCACCCTCTGTCACGCCAGCAGAGCATCTTGTCACACTTGGAATTCTTTTTCCTCTCCTGCCATCTGGTGGTACTTCTGAGCCACATTTTCATTCAATTGTGTCGGATCCCGATAGTCATTTCTACGAAATTTGTTTAGCTTTCAAGGTCATTACTGTTCAGATCATTATCACATTCTTAGGAAACTTGTTGGTATTTTTTATTTAATATTCAGGACAAAACAATAGTTTGTGATTCTTTTTATATACCAGAGTATTTCATTTCTGCTAAATATTTGTTTCTAAAATGTGTAGTATGTGACATTGTTAAAAACATGACCGTGAATACATATTAATTTACATTTTATATATAATGGGAAATCAAGATGTAATTTTATTAAATTGGATATTTACTTAAACATATGAGTCATTGGTTGCATGGTATAACGAAAGAAAAAAATGCTATTTAAAAATTTCCTTTTGAAATGACCACTTGACTGTGGCTGTTATTGCTGATTTTCTTGTATCATCGAGTATTTGCGCACATTACACTTGTAACTGATAGAAATCAGTTTCATTATCACTGCTAACAATTATTTCTTAGATCCATTTCTAGAATGATCCTCAACTTCTCTGCCCATCCACTAGTCATGGTGATTTTCTATACAACTACAGCTTCTCTACAGATATAAGCCTGGCAAGCACTGGTCCACTCCTTCAGTTGCCACCTTCTCTGTGACTTGATCTATGGGACCTCTGCGTTAGGGATCTGACTTCGATGGGAGGTCGGGGGTTGGGTGGATGATCTCACTTTCTTTTTAATCTCCAGTCTCGCAAATGTTTTCCTCTAGAACCCAGGTCAATTCTACTGTTTTAGTGTGTTTTCTGCTGCTATAACAGTACCTGTGACTGGGTAATTTATGAAGAACAGAGGTTTATGACAATGCTGGAGGCTGGCAAGTTCAAGGTCAAGGAGCCCCCACCTGTGAGGGCCCTCATGCTGTGTCATCCTATGGCAGAAGTGAAAGAGCAACAGACAGTGCAAGAGGAGGGAAGAGGCCCCAATTCGTCCTTTTATCAGGAGACCACTCCTGCTGTAGCTAACCTACTCCCACCATAACAGCAGTACTTCATTAAGGAGGGCTTTGCCCTCTTAAGGATCTCACCTCTTAACCTTGCTGCATTGGGGATTAAGTTTCCAACAAATGAGTTTAGATGGGTACATTCAAACCGTAGCACCTACCAAGCTGTGAAGAAAAAGTCTGCTACATAAAAATCAAACACAAAATTATAAATAATGAATAAAAGGCTGAAAGAGACTCCAAATAATCATAGCCACATCTTCAAGTCAAACTAACAGTTTAAAAATTGGAGAACAGAAAAATAAAATGCAAACTTCAGAAGCGCTAACTGAATATTTTTATTTATCCGAAGTCAACCTGTAATTAGTGTTTATTCTCAACACACAATGGTAACCAGTACACAAAAGATGACTGAACAGGATTTGTTGATTAAAGGATACAATGAATACTAAATGCTTCAAAATTAGTTTGAAAAGTGTTAGTTGAAAAAAAAATATTCAAATTGTTAGTCAAAAATTCATTGAAATGCTTGAAAATTATTAGTCTGCTAAAAGGTAACAACATAATTTGTTGATTAAAGAGAAAATAAATACTAAATGCTTGCAAATTATTAGTTTTACCTTATAGGTACTACTTTTACCTATTGTGAATTTCCAGCTCACTTTCCCAGTCCTATTTGTATGATGCTTATGTATGGGATAAACAGAACAAAGCATCCTGAATTCTTTTATGAAATCGGATTAATTAATTACTATCAGTGTGCTCCTTCTGTTAATATACAATGTATTTCTGTAATGTCCTATTCCACAGTTTTTAGCATCTTAACCTAAAGATGTTTCTTTATCCTGAGAGCCAGGTTACTGTTTTCTTGTTGTAATTTTTTTGTATAACTAGAAAACACTAAAAAATTTTCTACCATATGAGAATCAATTAAAGGACAGAGAAAGATCTTGATTTACCCAAGATAAGAGCTAGGAAAAGAGATGAAGTCCCAGGTTCCTGGCTTCTATATACAGTGTACTGCCCTGCACAATTGTAAAGAAATTCCAGGCATAATCAGCAATGTAAATTTCATCATTTACATGAAAATAAAGTCAATACTCTAGAATAATACTTCAAAAGTTGGTCAGTTTTCCCATGCAGTCCCTTGAATGGGGACATTTTGCTGTGATTAATAAATTGGGTCAGTATTACAATGGCATTAGAAGGTTAGGAAGACAGCCAAACACTAGTCAACATGAATTTTCCCCTATGAGATTGTCTTAGTCTGCTCTGGCTGTTATAACAAAATGCCACAGACCCAGTGGCTTATAAACAACAGAAATTGATTTTCACAGTTCTGGAGGTTGGGAAGAAGTCCAAGATGAAGAAGTTGACAGACTTGGTGACTGGTGAGGGCCCACTTCTTGGGTCATAGATGACTGTCTTTTCACTGTGTCCTTACATGGCACACAAGGCAAGGGACCTCTCTCCAGCCTACTTTGTAAGGGCACTAGCCTCATTCTGAGGACTCTGCACTCATGACCTATTACTTCCCAAAGGCCCCATCTCCTAATATCATCATCTTGGAAGTTAGGATTTCAGCATATGAATTTAGGGGGCATAAACATTCAATCTATAGCAGAGGGTGATTTGATGTCTTTGTCTACATACTGATAGATTCAGAAATCTCTAGCTACCTACCTGATTAATTCCCAAGGCATTGCAGCTCCTGGATTGTGTGGAGGTCTCCAGGCTGGGGCATAGGTTGAGTGGAGCATCCTGGAGCCACAGGACAGGGAGTATACAGGACTCCAGGAGCCCAGAGTGGCCAGGGGTCCTGCAGATAATTGGTATTGTACATACAGTATTTTTAGCTTTGCTTTTTACAATTGCCTTTTCGTCTTGTGGCCAGAACAATTTTCAGTAAGAATTTTCCAAGTTCCTAGGCTGTGGACTGAGGTCAGGGACAGTAGGATGCTGTGACTCACTCTTTCCCCAACACTCACTGTGGTTTTGGTTTCCACAAGTAGTTTTGCTACCACATTCAGAAATTAGGTTTTTAAAAGTGAAACATTAAATCACTTGCCCACTTTCTCATAAGCTTGTTGTTTATCAGCAGATAACTTTGGCTTCGAGATGTGAAATCCATGTACTTGAATGTATAAAGTAATCCTTAACTATGCGTATAGCTCAGTCAAATACATTTGCTCATAAACCCTTCTGGCACTTCAATAAGCACTGAACTAGAGTTAGGTATATTCTCAGAGTATATAGCCAAAAACACTCCTATAAAACCCCCTCTAGCTATTCAAGTTTAGGTCTATGTACAATATGGCTTTTGTTCAGCAGTTTTATTTTTATCTGAATGTTCAAAGACTTTCAGCAACTGTTCTTTCTGTGCCTGCATGCCACGTAATGTTGAAAACCAGCATTTTATTGACACGTAAAAGCCTTTCTAGTCAAACGAGTAGGCATAGCTATCTATTTTTCCTCTTAATAAGAATATGAATCTTGTGTTTCCTAGTTCAGGTATTTGGAAACCTTAGAGGAGGTGGGTTACCATGTACTTTCTAGAAAATGCACCTAGCTTGATTTTGCAGCTTATGTCCTCTGCAGAACTCTGCATTTAAGGCAGGATTACATTCATTCCCACTCCACTCTTAAACCAAAGTCATCTTCTGCTTATGGACGTTTGGGTTTTATTGCCATAGATCTAGAAACTCAAAAAACTTTGGTAGCCAGGTGCCATGTAAGATGTGTAACCACACTGACACCACCATGCTGGAGAGGACACGTGTAGCCACTCGAGTTGACTGCCCAGCTTCGTACCCAGACAACAGCCAGCACAGACTCCCAGCCATGTGAGTGAAGCATTGCCCATGGCCAGCTCAGCTGAGCCTAAATGACTGCAGCTGCTGCAGATAACCAACTGCAATCGTGAAAGAAATCCCAAGCAAGAGCTGCCCTCCTCAGCATTTTGCCCAGAGAGAATCTGGGAGGGTTACTAGACAGGATTACTGCTTAAAAGGTTGGTGAAGGATCCAGGGAGGGCTAATGCTGGCAGTAAGAATATTTGTATCTTATAAGCCCATAATAATCTCAAACATAACTCCTAAGCTTCTACCTTTCAAAATGAAATCAGTGGGACCGTATTTTTGCATTTCCACATAAGCTCTATCAAACTGTCTGTTACCCTTTTGTGACTTTGGCTTTCCTTTTAGGTTTCACTCCAACTAAATGGTCTCATGAATGTTTGTGAGTGATGTTTACCCCCTCTGACCCTGTACAACATTAGGGCTGACTTAAAGTCACCCTGTCTAAAGTAAGTCTCTCACCATTATTATTTTTTTAGTCTTAGAAATCTTTTTCCCTCACAGCACTGATTTCAATTTTGTAAGAACTATAATTTTAAAATTTCTGTGATTTTATAATGAATGTTTTGTAATTACTATTGTTTAGATACGTAAGGGCTGTCTCCTCCACTGGAATGTGAGCTCTTTGAGGAGGGCAGGGAGGCTCTGCTATCCTTTTTTGCTGCTGATTCACCAGCACCAAGCATAGCTCTATGCATACATAGTATTCTCAATAAAAGCTTGTCAGCTAAATACTGGTAATGTAGTGTCAAGGCCATCACCACACTATTCTTGTGGCTGAAATAATTGTAAATGTTATTGCTGCAGAAATTATGGCTATAATATGGGAGCTGGATTACCAGAATTATTTAATTGGTAATATTTACATAAACAGAGACAAAGATGGCCATAGGCAAGTTTATTAAGAAGATAAAGCTTGGTTGTGGTGATTTGCATTGTCGTATTTCTTCTTTCTCATTTCTAGACACACTAGGAATATCTGAATGTTAATAAGATGTCTTAGTTCATTTAGGTTGCTATAACAAAATACCATAGACTAAGTGGCTTATAAACAACCGAAATGTATTTCTTACAGTTCTGGAGGCTAGGAAGTCCAAGATCAAAGTACTGGCAGATTCACTGTCTATGAGGGCCTGCTTCCTAGACTAGGCGTCCCCAGCTCCCAGACCACAGACTGATAGCAGTCTGTGGCCTGTTAGGAACCGAGCTTCAAAGCCGGAGGTGATTGGCAGATGAGCAAGTAAAGCAAGCAAAGCATCATCGGTATTTATAGCCACCCCCACATCGCTTGCATTACAGCCTAAGCTCTGCCTCCTGTCAGATCAGCAGTGGCATTAGATTCTCATAGGAGTACAAAGCCCTATTGTGAATTGCACATGCGAGGGATCTAGGTTGTGCACTCCTTAAGAGAATCTAATTCCTGATGATCTGTTACTGTCTCCCATCACCCCAAATGGGGTTCCCACTGATGTTACATTATGTTGCGTTATATAATTATTTCATTATATGTTACAATGTAATAATAATAGGAATAAAGAACACAATAAAGGTAATGCTCTTGAATAATCCTGAAACCATCCCCCCACCCAGGTCCGTGGAAAAATTGTCATCCACAAAACCAGCCTCTGGTACTAAAAAGGTTGGGGACTGCTGTCTTAGACCACTGTCTTTTTGCTATAACTTCACATGGTGGGAAGGGATAAGGAATCTCTCTGGGGCTTCTTATATAAGGGCAGTACATAATCCCATTCATGAGGGTTCTATCCTCATGATCTAAGGTATCTTCCAAAGGTCCCACCTCCTAATACCATCACCTGGGGGGTTAGGATTTTCACACATGACTTTTGGGCAGACACAAACATTCAGACTATAGCATAAGAACAACTCTTTTAAAAAAATCATTTAAAATCCCAAGGAATTAATTGATTTTGCATATTATATTTAGGATATCATAATGGGAAGGGAGTGAGCAAGAGCAAGGGGCTGGGATGAACAATTTTAGGTGGTGAAACTTTCTAGCACCCCTCAAATCACACCACATTAGATACTTATACTTGCTTCTCTTCTAGTCTATATGATTATCCTGAGCTAGTGGTTTTGGTTTCAAAAGGAGGGATGTTAAGAAGTGGTTTGGGCAAGTGTGTCTGACCCTGTTTTTTTGAACTTCGGAAACACCCCCCAATTTATAGGAAGTGGAAACAGTGTCATCTCAGCTGATTCCAGCCAAGTAGAATTATGAAGTGAAGAGAACATGAGAACAGATAGACCTGGAGATCAAATCTCTGCTGTGGCGCCCAGCAAATTGTTGACTTCATTTAGCCATTTTGTGGCTTATTTTTTTTCACCTGTAAATTGGAGATGATAATTGTGAAGTTTCAAATAAATCACGTATGTGAAATGCTACCCATTGTAGGAAATTAACATATACCAATTACCTGATGAATAATTCAGGAAGTCGTAACATTCTATGATTCTGTAATTGTTATGAATCAAATATAAGTATTTATGCAAATTTTTACATAGAGCTTCTTTCTCCTGAATTAGTAAACTGTGGATAGCATGATTCACAAGAACAGATGAAATCTCACTTTATTCTTTTCACTTTGTACTTCCTTTCAAAGTACAATTTATTACACTAAAAGTGCGTAGATCTTAAGTTTATAGCTTGGTGGAGTTTTTTCAAATGTATACGCTCATGCGACCACCACCTATATAAAAATACAGAACATTTCCCCTCCCATAGATGGCCTCATGGCCTCCCTCAGTCAATACTTTCCTCCAGAAGTAACCACTGATGTAAACTCTATCTCCATCAAATAATTATATCAGACTTTGTATTTCATATGAACAGAAAATACTGTGTATTCTATTTTGTATTTAGCTCAACATGTCTATGAGATTTATCCATATTTTTACGTGAGTAATAACATCATTTTAAAGATCAATCCTGGACTTGTCAAGAAAGAGTTATTTCCAGAAATAAAAATATCTCCTCACCCCCAAGAAACTATCCATTTTTTTCTCTAACATAGTCTAGATGGATTCACTTTTCTTTATACTCCATTCTGAGGAATCTCTTTCTGTTTGTTGTATCTGTGATCTACCCCCCTCCATTTGCACTGTTTGAAGGTCCTGCTCATCTAATTACATAAACCTCAGGCTGACTCCATTTTGTAGTTCTATCAGATAAATAGTGATGCTTTCTATTTTATCAGTCAAGCACAAAAGAGCACAGAGAACTGAAATTTTCACTAGTCCCCTGACAACAGCTTCCTGATATCCCAAAGAGGAAAGTGATTCATTTTTTTCTGCATTGCTGGATTCATCATTCAGTTTGATTTCTTTAGGGAGTAGAGTGTTGACTGCCCCTCAGGGTCAGGTTTTGGAGTATTTTTACTTTAATTGCTATAGACAAAGAGGAGGAAGTGAGAAAGCCTAAAATACAGGAGTAATAAATTTAACTGCTCCATAATATGGCTAACACAGCTCTTTTATTATATTACAGAACTGGCACAAATTGGACTCTACTTCATTCTGTGAATATTGGGTTATCAGGGCTTGATGTCATTAAACATTCAAATGATGACTAGTTGTTCTTGTTTTATTCCTAGGCTAAGCAAGAATTTATTGATTATAGATTGGAAACTCATGAGTTTTACCTTGTCAAATATATAGAGATCATTGCAAATTAATTAATTGATATGATGATTGCATATATCAGCCTTTGTGAACCTCATCAAGTTCAGTTAGTATCCTTGGTCAGAACAACTTTGCTAGGCTGAGGGTCTGTCACCAAGACGAGGGTGTACAGTTAACTTTCCCTAGGCAATAACCTTTTGAGGATGCTGTGTTGCACTGTCCAGATTGCTCCATCGGGACTGAAGGGTTCATTCACCCTGCTGTTAGGGAGGTTGTCAGCTGTTACTCATCTCCAGAATTGCCACTGCTAATGATAGTCATCTTGCCCCCCAAATCATCCCCTTTCCCAGGTCAGCCTACATCCAGTGACTGGTCAGTGTAAGGGAACAGAGGCCTTGTTCCCTTTTCTTAACTGGGGCAACTCTGAAGGATTGTCCAGTGCCAGAGCTTCCCCCTGGGTCAGCTGAGGCCTTTGCTAAGACTGCATCTCACTCCCTCTTCTTCTGTGCAGTCATGCTTCTTTCTCCTCCTTTCCTCAGGTGTTGATCTTAAGGACACTTTCTAGTAAATGTCTTGCATGCCATATCAGAATCTGTTAATGAACTTAGTTTTGTTCCCCCAGATTCATACGTTGATGCCCTAGTCCCCAAGGGGAGTGTATTTGGAGATAAAACTTTTAGAAGGTAATTAAGGTTAAGTGAGTTCATGAGAGTAGGCCCCTGATCCAATATGATTGGTGGCTTTAAAAGAAGAGAAAGGGAGAGATCTCTCTTTCCACATACATATACACCCAGGGAAAAGCCATGTGGGGACACAGTCAGAAGACAGCCATCTGCAAGTCAGGAAGACAGCCCCCACCAGAACCAACCAGGCTGTCACCCTGTCACACCGTGTCACACACCCTTCCAGCCTTCAGTATCATGAGACAATACATTTCTGTCATTTAAGCCCCCAGTCTGTGGTGCTTTGTCGTGGCAGCCTGAGCTAAAGAATATACCCTCTGTTTGAGTTTATACCTTCTTCAGACTTCGAGAGCAATCACAGATCCAAGCATAGTACTTTCTATTCTCAGAACTCTTGTTCTTCTTAGGTAAACTATTTGTAGAAGTTCAATATAAATGAAATTCACAAATGATAAGTGTGGATCTCAATACATATATTTTTTTTTTTTTTGCAGTTTAAGCAAGGGTACAGCTTGCTTTTTTTTATTATTGTGCTTTATTATACTTTAAGTTCCGGGATACATGTGTAGATTGTGCAGGTTTGTTGCATAGGTATACATGTGCCATGTTGGTTTGCTGCACGCATCAATTCATCATCTACATTAGGCATTTCTCCTAAGGCTATCCCTCTCCTTACCCCTACCTCCCCGACAGGCCCTGGTGTGTGATGTTCCCCTCCCTGTGCCCATATGTTCTCATTGTTCACCTCCCACTTATGATTGAGAACATGTGGTGTTTGGTTTTCTGTTCCTGTGTTAGTTTGCTGAGAATGATGGCTTCCAGCTTCATCCAGGTCCCTGGAAAGGACATGAATTCATTCTTTTTCATGGCTGCATAAAATTCCATGGTGTATATGTGTTACATTTTCTTTATCCAGTTTATCACTGATGGGCATTCAGGTTGGTTTCAAGTCTTAGCTGTTGTGAATAGTGCTGCAATAACATACATGTGCATGTGTCTTTATAGTAGAATGATTTACAATCCTTTGGGTATATGCCCAGTTATGGGATTGCTGGGTCAAATGGTATTTCTGGTTCTAGATCCTTAAGGAATTTCTACACTGTCTTCCACAATGGTTGAACTAATTTACACTCCCACCAGCAGTGTAAAAGCATTCCTGTTTCTCCACATCCTCTCCAGCATCTGTTGTTTCCTGACATTTTAATGATCGCCATTCTAATTGGCGTGACATGATATCTTATGGTTTTGATTTGCATTTCTCTAATCAACAGTGATGATGAGCTTTTTTTATATATGTTTGCTGGCCACATAAATGTCTTCTTTTGAGAAGTGTCTGTTATATCCTTTGCCCACTTTTCGATGGGATTGTTTTTTTTTTCCTTGTAAATTTGTTTAAGTTCCTTGTAGAATCTGGATATTAGTCAAATGGATAGATGGCAAAAATTTTCTCCCATTCTGTAGGTTGCCTGTTCACTCTGATGATAGTTTCTTTGGCTGTGCAGAAGCTATTTATTTTAATTAGATGCCGTTTGTCAATTTTGGCTTTTGTTGTCATTGCTTTTGGTGTTTTAGTCATGAAGTCTTTGTCCATGCCTATTTCCTGAATGGTATTGCCTAGGTTTTCTTCTAGGGTTTTTGTGATTTTAGGTCTAATATTTAAGTATTTAATTCATCTTGAGTTAAATTTTGTATAAGGCATAAGGAAGGGGTCCAGTTTCAGTTTTCTGCATATGGTTAGTCAGTTTTCCCAACACCATTTATTTAATAGGGAATACTTTCTCCATTGCATGTTTTTTCAGGTTTGTCAAAGATTACATGGTTGCAGATGTGTGGTGTTATTTCTGAGTCCTCTGTTCTGTTCCATTGGTCTATATATATGTTTTGGTACCAGGATCATGCTGTTTTGGTTACTGTAGCCTCGTAGTATAGTTTGAAGTCAGGTAGCGTGATGCCTCCAGCTTTGTTCTTTGTGTTTAGGATAGTCTTGGCTATACAGGCTCTTTTTTCATTCCGTATGAAATTTAAAGTAGTTTTTTCCAACTCTGTGAAGAAAGTCAATGGTAGCTGGATGGGATTAGCATTGAATCTACACGTTACTTTGAGCAGTATGGCCATTTTCACAAAATCGATTTTTCCTATCCATGAGCATGGAATGTTTTTCCATTTGTTTGTGTCCTCTCTTATTTCCTTAAGCAGTGGTTTGTAGATCTCCTTGAAGACGTCCTTCACATCCCTTGTAAGTTGTATTCCTAGCTATTTTATTCTCTTTGTAGCAATTGTGAATGGGAGTTCCCTCATGATTTGGCTGTTTGTCTATTATTGGTGTATAGGAATTCTTGTGATTTTTGCACATTGATTTTATATCCTGAGAGTTTGTTGAAGTTGCTTATCAGCTTAAGGGGTTTTTGGGCTGAGATGATGGGGTTTTCTAAATATACAATCATGTCATCTACAAATAGAGACAATTTGACTTCCTCTCTTCCCGATTGAATATGCTTTATTTCTCTCTCTTGCCTGATTGCTCTGGCCAGAACTTCCAATACTATGTTGAATAGGAATGATGAGAGAGGGCATCCTTGTCTTGTGCTGGTTTTGAAAGGGAATGCTTCCAGCTTTTGCCTATTCAGTATGATATTGGCTGTGGGTTTGTCATAAATAGCTCTTATAGTTTTGAGATACATTCCATCAATACGTAGTTTATTGAGTGTTTTTGGCATGAAGGGGTGTAGAATTTTATTGAAAACCTTTTCTGCATCTATTGAGATAGTCATGTGGTTTTTGTCATTGGTTCTGTTTATGTGATGGATTACATTTATTGATTTGTGTATGTTGGACCTGCCTTGCATTTCAAGGATGAAGCTGACTTGATCATGGTGGATAAGCTTTTTGATGTGCTGCTGGATTTGGTTTGCCATTGAGGATTTTTTCTTTTGTTTGTTTTTTTGAGACAGAGCTTTGCTCTTGTTGCCCAGGCTGGAGTGCAACGGCATGATCTCAGCTCACTGCAACCTCCGCCTCCTGGGTTCAAACAATTCTCCTGCCTCAGCCTCCCGAGTAGCTGGGATTACAGGCAGGCACCACCACACCCAGCTAATTTTGTATTTTTAGTAGAGACAGGGTTTCTCCATGTTGGTCAGGCTGGTCTCGAACTCTTGATGTCAGGTGATCCACCCACCTCGGCCTCCCAAAGTGCTGGGATCACAGGCATGAGCCACCATGCCCAGTCTTCATTGAGGATTTTTACATTGATGTTCATCGGGGATACTGGCCTGAAATTTTCTTTTTTTGTTATGTCTCTGCCAGGTTTTGGTATCAGGATGATGCTGGCCTCATAAAGTGAGTTAAGGAGGAGTCCTTCTTTTTCTGTTGTTTGGAGTGGTTTCAGAAGGAATGGTACCAGCTCCTCTTTGTACCTCTGGTAGAATTTGGCTGTGAATCTGTCTGGTCTTGGGCTTTATTTGGTTGGTAGGCTATTAAATGCTACCTCAATTTCAGAACTTGTTATTGGTCTATTCAGGGGTTTGACTTCTTGGTTTAGTATTCTGAGAGTGATGTGTCCAGGAATTTATCAGTTTCTTTTTGATTTTGTAGTTTATTTGTATAGAGGTATTTATAGTATTCTCTGATGGTAGTTTGTATTTCTGTGGGATCAGTGGTGATATCCCCTTTATCATTTTTTATTGTGTCTATTTGAGTCTTCTCTTTTTTCTTCTTTATTAATCTGGCAAGTAGTCTATCTATTTGTTAACCTTTTCCAAAAAACAGCTACTGGATTCATTGATTTTTTGAAGGGTTTTTCATGTGTCTATCTCCTTCAGTTCTGCTCTGATGTTAGTTATTTCTTGCCTTCTGCTAGCTTTTGAATTTGTTTGCTCTTGCTTCTGTAGTTCTTTTTATGGTGAAGTTAGGGTGTCAATTTTAGATCTTTCTCACTTTTTCCTGTGGGCATTTAGTGCTATAAATTTCCCTCTAAACACTGCTTTAGCTGTGTTGCAGAGATTATGGTGCATTGTCTTTGTTCTCATTAGTTTCAAAGAACTTATTTATTTTTGCCTAAATTTCGTTATTTACCCAGCAGTCATTCAGGAGCAGGTTGTTTAGTTTCAATGTTGTCATGTGCTTTTGAGTGAGTTTCTTAATTCTGAGTTCTAATTTGATTGCACTGTGGTCTGAGAGACTGTTTGTTACGATTTGCACACTTTTACATTTGCTGAGGAGTATTTTACTTCCAATTATGTGGTCAGTTTCAGAATAAGTGCTATGTGGTGCTGAGAAGAATGTATATTTTGTTGATTTGGGGTGGAGAGTTCTGTAGATGTCTATTAGGTCTGCTTGGTCCAGGACTGAGTTCAAGTCCTGAATATCCTCGTTAATTTTCTGTCTCGCTGATCTGTCTAATATTGACAGTGGGATGTTAAAGTCTCCCACTATTATTGTGTGGGAGTCTAAGTCTCTTTGTAGGTCTCTAATAACTTGATTTATGAATCTGGGTGCTCCTGTATTGGGTGAAGATATATTTAGTAGAGTTAGCTCTTCTTGTTGCATTGATCCCTTAACTATTATGTAATACCCTTCTTTGTCTTTTTTGATCTTTGTTGGTTTAAAGTCTGCTTTATCAGAGACTAGGATTCCAATCCCTGCTTTTTTTTTTTTTTGCTTTCCATT
This sequence comes from Chlorocebus sabaeus, assembly GCF_047675955.1. Lineage (NCBI taxonomy): Eukaryota > Metazoa > Chordata > Mammalia > Primates > Cercopithecidae > Chlorocebus > Chlorocebus sabaeus. The sequence goes on from NC_132918.1 coordinate 70,070,573, forward strand.
TGCTTGGTAAATATTCCTCCATCCCTTTATTTTGAGCCTCTGTGTGTCTTTGAACATGAGATGGGTCTCCTGAATACAGCACACCAATGGGTTTTGACTCTTTATCCGATATGCCAATCTATGTCTTTTAATTGGGGCATTTAGCCCATTTACATTTAAGATTAATATTGTTATGTGTGAATTTGTTTCTGTCATTATGATGCTAGCTGGTTATTTTGCCCATTAGTTGATGCAGTATCTTCACAGTGTCGATGGTCTTTACATTTTGGTATGTTTTTGCAGTGGCTGTTACTGGTTTTTCCTTTCCATATTTAGTGCTTCCTTCAGGAGCTCTTGTAAGGCTGGCCTGGTGGTGACAAAATCCCTCAGCGTTTGCTTGTCTGTAAAGGATTTTATTTCTCCTTTGCTTATGAAGCTTAGTTTGGCTGGATATGAAATTCTGGGTTTAAAATTCTTTTCTTTAAGAATGTTGAATATTGGCCCCCACTGTCTTCTGGCTTGTAGGATTTTTGCAGAGAGGTCCACTTTTTGTCTGATGGGCTTCCCTTTGTGGGTAACCCGACCTTTCTCTCTGGCTGCCCTTAACATTTTTTCCTTGATTTCAACATTGGTGAATCTGACGATTATGTGTCTTGAAGTTGCTCTTCTCAAGGAGTACATTTGTGGTGTTCTCTGTATTTCCTGAATTTGAATGTTGGCCTGTCTTGCTAGGTTAGGGAAGTGCTCCTGAATAATATTCTCAAGTGTGTTTTCCAACTTGGTTCCATTCTCCATGTCACTTCCAGGTATACCAATCAAACATAAATTTGGTCTTTTCACATAGTTCTATATTTCTTGGAGGCTTTGTTTGTTCCTTTACATTCTATTTTCTCTAATCTTGTCTTCATGCTTTATTTCATTAAGCTTATCCTCAATCTCTGATATCATTTTTTCCACTTGGCTATTGAAAGTTGTGTATACTTCACGAAGTTTTCATGCTGTGTTTTTCAGGTCTATGAGGTCATTTATGTTCTTCTCTGAACTGTTTATTCTAGTTAGCAGTTCCTCTAACCTTTTATAAAGGTTCTTAGCTTCCTTGCATTGGGTTAGAACATGCTCCTTTAGCTCGGAGGAGTTTGTTATTACTTACCTTCTGAAGCCCATTTCCGTCAAATTGTCATACTTATTCTCCATCCAGTTTTGTTCCCTTGCTGGTGAGGAGTTGTGATCCTTTGGAGGAGAAGAGGCATTCTGGTTTTTGGAATTTTCAGCCTTTTTTGTGCTGGTTTTTCCTCTTCTTTGTGGATTTATCTACCTTTGGTCTTGGATGTTGGAGACCTTCAGATGGGGTTTTTGCATGGGCTTTCTTTTTGTTGATGTTGATGCTATTGCTTTCTGTTTATTAGTTTTCCTTCTAACAGTCAGGCCCCTCTATGCCAGTCTGTTGGAGTTTACTGGAGGTCCATTGCAGACCCTGTTTGCCTGGGTATCACCAGTGGAGGCTGCAGAACAACAAAGATTGCTGCCTGCTCCTTTCTCTGGAAGTTTTGTCCCAGAGAGGCATCCATTAGATGCCAGCCAGAGCTCTCCTGGATGAGGTGTCTGTCAACCCTGCTGGGAGGTGTCTCCCAGAGAGGAGGCACAGGAGTCAGGGGCCCCTTGAGGAGGCAGTCTGTCCCTTAGCAGAGCTTGAGCACTGTGCTGGGAGATCCGCTGCTCTCTTCAGAGCTGGCAGGCAGGAATGTTTAAGTCTGTTGGAGCTGTGCCCACAGCTGCCTCTTTCCCCAGGTGCTCTATCCCAGGGAGATGGGAGTTTTATCTGTAACCCCCTGACTGGGGCTGCTGCCTTCCTTTCAGAGATGCCCTGTCCAGAGAGGAGGAATCTAGAGAGGCAGTCTGGCTACAGTGGCTTTGCTTCACTGTGGTGGGTTCTGCACCCTGTTCACACTTCTCCAAGGCTTTGTTTACACTGTGATGGGAAAACTGCCTACTCAACCCTCAGTAATGGCGGACGCCCCTCCCCACAACAAACTCAAGCGTCCTAGGTTAACTTCAGACTGCTGTGCTGGCCATGAGAATTTCAAGTCAGTGGACCTTAGCTTGTTGGGCTCTGTAAGTGTGGGATCTGCTGAGCAAGACCATTTAGCTCTCTGGCTTTAGCCCCCTTTCCAGGGGAGTGAACTGTTCTGTCTTGCTGGTGCCACTGGGGTACAAACAAACAAAAAACCACCTGCAGCTAGCTCAATGTCTGCCCAAAGGCAGTCTCGTTTTGTACTTGAAACCCAGGGCCCTGGTGGTATAGGCACCTGAAGGAATCTCCTGGTCTGGGGGAAAACCATGGGAAAAGCATAGTATCTGAGCTGGATAGCACCGTCCCTCCTGGCACAGTCCCTCACAGCTTCCCTTGGCTAGGGGAGGGAGTTCCCTGACCCCTTGCATTTCCTGGGTGAGGTAACACTCCATCCTGCTTCTGTTCTCCCTCTGTGCACTACATCCACTTTCTAACCAGTCCCAATGAGATGATCCAGGTACCTCAGTTGGAAATGCAGGAATCACCTGCCTTCTGCATTGGTCTTGCTGGAGACTGGAGCCTTTCCTATTCAGCCATCTTGCCAGAACCCCCTGAATACATTTTTATAAAAGGAGTACAACTATAAAACCAGCACATGGATCAATAAATACATTCTTCTTTTATGTGTGATCTCAGTAATTTTTGTTCTTTTTGTTTTTGTTTTTCTTTTATTTATTTATTATTATTTTTATTATACTTTAAGTTCTAGGGTACATGTGTATAACGTGCAGGTTTGTTACATATGTATACTTGTGCCATGTTGCTGTGCTGCACCCATCAACTCGTCAGCACCCATCAACTCGTCATTTACATCAGGTATAACTCCCAATGCAATCCCTCCCCCCTCCCCCCTCCCCGTGATAGGCCCTGGTGTGTGATGTTCCCCTTCCCAAGTCCAAGTGAGCTCATTGTTCAGTTCCCACCTATGAGTGAGAACATGCGGTGTTTGGTTTTCTGTTCTTGAGATAGTTTGCTGAGAATGATGGTTTCCAGCTGCATCCATGTCCCTACAAAGGACACAAACTTGTCCTTTTTTATGGCTGCATAGTATTCCATGGTGTATATGTGCCACATTTTCTTAATCCAGTCTGTCACTGATGCACATTTGGGTTGATTCCAAGTCTTTGCTATTGTGAATAGTGCCGCAATAAACATATGTGTGCATGTGTTTTTATAGCAGCATGATTTATAATCCTTTGGGTATATACCCAGTAATGGGATGGCTGGGTCATATGGTACTTCTAGTTCTAGATCCTTGAGAAATTGCCATACTGTTTTCCATAATGGTTGAACTAGTTTACAATCCCACCAACAGTGTAAAAGTGTTCCTATTTCTCCACATCCTCTCCAGCACCTGTTGTTTCCTGACTTTTTAATGATTGCCATTCTAACTGGTGTGAGATGGTATCTCATTGTGGTTTTGATTTGCATTTCTCTGATGGCCAGTGATGATGAGCATTTTTTCATGTGTCTGTTGGCTGTATGAATGTCCTCTTTTGAGAAATGTCTATTCATATCCTTTGCCCACTTTTTGATGGGGTTGTTTATTTTTTCTTGTAAATTTGTTTGAGTTCTTTGTAGGTTCTGGATATTAGCCCTTTGTCTGATGAGTAGATTGCAAAAATTTTCTCCCATTCTATAGGTTGTCTGTTCACTCTGATGGTAGTTTCTTTTGCTGTGCAGAAGCTCTTTAGTTTAATGAGATCCCATTTGTCAATTTTGGCTTTTGTTGCCGTTGCTTTTGGTGTTTTAGACATGAAGTCCTTGCCCATGCCTATGTCCTGAATGGTATTACCTAGGTTTTCCTCTAGGGTTTTTATGGTATTAGGTCTAACATTTAAGTCTCTAATCCATCTTGAATTAATTTTTGTATTAGGAGTAAGGAAAGGATCCAGTTTCAGCTTTCTACTTATGGCTAGCCAATTTTCCCAGCACCATTTATTAAATAGGGAATCCTTTCCCCATTTCTTGTTTCTCTCAGGTTTATCAAAGATCAGATGGCTGTAGATGTGTGATATTATTTCTGAGGACTCTGTTCTGTTCCATTGGTCTATATCTCTGTTTTGGTACCAGTACCACGCTGTTTTGGTTACTGTAGCCTTGTGGTATAGTTTGAAGTCAGGTAGCGTGATGCCTCCAGCTTTGTTCTTTTGACTTAGGATTGTCTTGGAGATTTGTTTTTATTTTTCTATATGAGGGCTATCTTTTTGAAGAATGAGCTTTTGACTTTGCCAATTTCCCCTATTATTTGTCTGTTTTCTATTTTATTCTGCTCTTAAGTGTTTTCTTACTTCTACTTCCTTTATGCTTACTGTGCTCTTCTTTTTTCTAGCTTCTTAAGGTAGGAAATTCACATCTTTTTTTTTCTTAGATTTTTTCTTCATTTCTAATATAAAACATTTACTCTTATAAATTTTTCTCTAAGTCAAGCTCCTCCAAACTGTGGCCCGCAGTCCACACGCAGCCCAGGATGGCTTTGAATGTGATCCCACACAAGTTCATACACTTTCTTAAAACATTATGAAATTTTTTTGTGATTTTTTTATTTTTTTTAGCTCATCTGCTATCATTAGTGTTAGTGTATTTTATGAGTGGCCCAAGACAATTCTTCTTCCAATGAGGCCCAGGGAAGCCAAAAGATTGGACACTCCTGTTCTAAGCACTACTTTAAATGAATTCCCAGTATTTGATATGTGGAATTTCAAAATACTCAATTTGAAATATTTTACATTTCTCTTGTGATTTTTTTTTTTAACTCAAGGATTCTTTAGAAACATATGGTTTAGTTTTCAAAAATTTGGGTTTTTCTAGACATTTTTTTGGTTATACTTATCTACTTTTTTCTTATTGTCAGAGAACACAATCATTATGGTTTTAGTTCTTTCAGTTTTATTGAGCTTTTTGTAGTGGTCTGAAAGATGGTTTTGGTGAATGTACCATATGTTTACAAAGAATGTATGCCTTCCACAATTTTGGGGTGTAGTCTTCTATCAATGCCAGTTAGAACCAAGTGGTTAGTAGTGTTCAAATCTTCTACGTTTTTCTTTATATTTTTTCCTAATTCTATTAATTTCTGAGAGAGGGTATTAAAAAATCTTCAATTATGATGATAGAATTGTCCACTTCTCACTTTAATTCTGTCAATTTTTACTTCATGGATTTTGAAACTATTCATCAGAGATATACATATTTATGTTTCCTATGTCTTTCTAATGAACTGACCCATTTTACTATGTTTCTTCTTTGTCATGAAGTTTTATTTATCGGATATTAATGTAGTCACTTAAACCTTCTTAAGCTTACTGTTGTCATGGTAAATATGTTTCTAACTATTTACTTTCTGTCTGTCTCGTGAAAGGTACATAGTTGGGTCATGCTTTTAAAACGTATTAAATTTTTTTTCCTTTAAATTGGCATGCTTATTTTATCAACATTTAAACCTGCACATGTACCTCTGAACGTAAAAGTTAAAGAAAATTTTTGACAAGAGAAAATTTAACTCTACCATTTTACTTTTAAATTTTTGTTTATCTCCTAACTAGTTTTTTGTTTCTATTTCTCCTTATGTAGTTTCATTTGGATTTTGAACATTTTTATAATTCTATTTTAATTTAATTAATAATTTTTAAGCTATAACTGTGAGGATTTTGTTGGTTGTTCTAGGAATTAAAATAAGTATCTTGTCGCTGTCAATTTAGGGTTGATATTGCACTAGCTAATGTAAAATATTAAAGAAGGGAATTATTTATTTCTACTGCTCTTCATTCTTTTCTGAAAATTTGTATTTTTATTTGGTATCATTTCATTTAGCCTAAACCAATGCTTCTTTTAGCATTTACTGTAGTGCAGGTCTGCTGGTAATATAATCTCTTAATTTTCTTTCATCTGGACCTATCTATATTTTACAGTCATTCTTGAAGGATGTTTTTGCTGAATATGGGAATCTGGATTGACAGTTCGTATTTTCTTTTAGCTCTTGAACGTGTTATTTCACCCTTTTTAAATTGTTTCTCATGGAAAGGCAGCAATATTTTGATTTGTTCCCTCTATGTAATGTCACTTTTCTGTAGCTGGTTTTGAGTTTACTTTTCGAAATTAACAGCTTGGCCAAGGTATATCTTGGTGTGGTTTTCTTTGTGTTTATCTTGTTAGAACCTTGCTAAACTTCTTGAATTCATAAATTTATGTGTTCCACCAACTTGGGAACATATTTAGCCATTCTTTCTCTCTGGTTTTTTGTTTTTTGTTTTTTTTTTTTTTGAGATGGAGTTTCACTCTTGTTGCCCAGGCTGGAGTGCAATGGTGCAATCTTGGCTCCCTGCAACCTTCGCCTCCCAGATTCAAGCGATTATCCTGCCTCAGCCTCTTGAGGAGCTGGGATTACAGGCGCCCACCACCACGCCCGGCTAATTTTTTGTATTTTTAGTAGAGACAGGGTTTCACCATGTTGGCCAGGCTGGTTGCAAACTCCTGACCTCAGGTGATCCACCAGCCTTGGACTCCCAAGGTTCTGGGATTACAGGCATGTGCTACTGCACCCAGTCTGGCCATTACTTCTTTAATTATATTTTGTATGCTTCATTCTTTCTCTCCTCCCCTCTGGAACTCCAACTATAACAAACTACATATTTGGTTCATAGTCCTGAAACATAATTTTAAAAACATGTTTCTTTACTATAACATTATTAAACATGTTGAAATGTCTGTGTGAAGCTCAATTGTTTATTTTCTTTCCCTAATGTTCTCAAGTATTGCAAACTGGGTGACTATAATGTCTGTTTTTATGCAGATTTTTAATTCCTGTCTTTCTCACAGACAACTATCTTTCCTTTGGACATTTTCCATGTGATTATAAAGTTTTGAGTTATCTTGGGAATCTTCATGTGTGGGCAGATGTATTACCAAAAGCTGTTAGTGGGAGATTAAACAGGTGTGATCTGAAACCTGGATTTAGACGACACTTTTGTTGTTTAAGTCATTCATTCAACCAGGTGAAAGCTTTTTAGACCAGAGGCAATTCTATTATCTCTTTTTTAGGGAGTTGGAGCATTGATATTTCATCTCCTCTTCATAAGATGATGTCTTATTTTAATGTAATATTTCTGTTTTGGGCCAAGGATAAATATATCAGCAGCATGTGTTGACTGCAATAGCACTAGATATATGATAGTATTATTGTATAAAGGAACCATAGAGAAAAAGACAGGATATTGGAACTATATGGCTTTGCTGTGTTATCCTACTGCTTCAGTATCCAACTATATAGACAAACAGGGACCTAACTCAGCGAACTGACTTTTTAAGAAAGGAATTCCACTCATTAGGCTTCTTTAGGATGTTTTTCTCAGGTTTACAGCTTATCAGCTGGTTATTTTATTATATAAAAACTAAATCTATTGTGCTCCAAAGAAGACAAATGTTACCTTCTGATGATATAAAAAAAAGATATGTAGATCTGCAATTTAATTGTAGGTTTCATTTTTAAATAGGCATTAATATAGGAAAAATTAATATTGCTACAAAACAGCAAGAAAAAAATGCATATTATAAAGTATTAATAGCTTGGGATTTCAGAGTAATCACAGTGCCATAGTTATGCACTATAATTTGGGAATAAAGCTTCAATTCCATAGTCGACCAGATTATCACTTCCTATTTTGATCACAACCCTTCCTGAGACAAAAGCAGAGACTGACCACAGAGGGAGGAGAGGAGGAATACAGTTAAGGATTATGTCCCCATGGCATCAGCACTGTGATAAAGGAGGAATTAAATGAGGAAGTGATGTAGAAAATAGTTGGAATTGTATTGCTGGCCTATTTCTGGTTCTTATTTAATATTTGGGGATGAGATAGGTTTAATCTGGCCAGCTAAGAAACAGGCAATAGCATACTATTTTCATATATCATATCTTTGGGGCCATTTGTTAAAACAAGTAATTTATATTTAGTGTTTCTTAATTATTACATGTTATTGATTACTTTTATTATATATGAATATTAGAATGGTAAGTATGCTTTACATTACTGGTTATAACTTTAGCCAAGTTTACATAAAATCCATTCTGAGCACATTGGATTCATTTTTTTCAATGATGATTTTGTATTTTCTATTATTTCAACACTTACGTTGATCATTTGAGAGTTAACTATGCTATTTTTTGCTCTGTCAATCCTTCCTAAAATGCAGAGAATAGCGAATTAACCATCACTTGGCAGCATCCTCAGCCTCTACTCAATAGATGCTAGTTAAATCCACCCGTGGTTGTGACAACTAAAAATGTTTCCAGACATTGCCAGATGTCCTCTGGGGAAAAAATTGTTCCCAGCTGAGAACCACTACTCTAGCTGCTCAGCTAATGTCACAGAGAAAACACTTTGAGTTATAATCATATGTTAAGCTAAAGCAAGTATTTTATCATTCAAAAGTAAGCAATGATATCATTATTTTGAATAAAATAACATACAATGTTTTTTAAAAAAAATTTATAAAGCTTTCTTAAATAGTCACTATTTCAATAAACCATTCTATTAGGCTCCTGGTGAAATAAATAATACACCATTTAAAGTACACAGAGTAAAAGAATCTTTCACCTGCCTGTATCCACAGGTATCTATTTCAGTTTGGCAAGCATTCTTGCTATTCCTCCAACATTTTTGGATCATTCACTTAGGAATTTAGTCATTTAATTCAATCCAATCCTGTCCTATTAAGGCCAAGAACTATTGCCATGAGAACACTGCCAATCTAGTAACATTCTAAAAGCTTTTCTATTTCTAATGAAATTGTACAAACTCTAAAGAGAATAACAAGTTGCATGTGGTTATCATATGAAAAGGGCTTTATAATACAGAATCAAAACCATAGAAGAGACATTTATAACTTACAATGTCATCAGCAAAAGGGAGTGTAAATAATGAGTAGGGGAGAAACAAACTATATACCACCAGTATTTGTTAATATTTAAAGAAGCCTAAATTCTGTCATTACCTAACCGCATCAGTACCATTTAAATAAAATTACTTGTACATAATCGGGGTAGAAGTTTGTCTCTGGAAGCTCTAACTTTCCTTTTTTGGCTGATTTTTCCAGTTCTATAGAATTTTCAGTGGCATTCCATGGTCTTAAGCAATCTACCATGACTAATGAGTCAAAAGATCTATTCAGATTCCTGTCTTACCCTGCTATTGGCATCAAAGAGGCAATGCCTCATAAGAGGTGTAAAGTATTACCTGCTACTGAGATATTTGTGTTAAGCCAAACCCAAAGGATGAAGAAGGAATTGGGGATTGGAAGGTCTTCCTGAAAATCAGACCATCTTAGGTTTAAGGGAGAATCTTTAAGACAGACAAGCATCAGCTTGAAAGAAGATGTCCAGAAGAACAAATGGAAGGTTTAAAATTTGTGTAGAATGGAGGAAGGCAGGCAGATACTGTCTCACTAGCAATCATGTGCATTTGAGGCCAGTTCCACACATAGAAGCGCTTGTATTAAGCCAGACCTTAAAGCAGCCACTACAATTAGGATATACCTGAACATTAAAGAAAGGGAAAAGTAAACATAAAATAAATTATTGGAGGATTTTGCAAACTGGATCTATGGAAGCAAAGTCTTTAGCAAACAAGCTCAAAATATGGCATGTTATTAAATTTTCCAGACATATCAGGGAATGCTGGTCTCTTGGGTGCTAACAACTCAGACACTTGCTTTGTTGCCTTTCAGTCAAAATACCTGTACCATAGGTATACATACTAATAATGCTAACATGTGTTGAGTCCTTAATATATACCAGAATCATTTAATCCTTGCAACAGTACTCTGTGGCAGATACTTGTATCATCTGCACTTTACAGACGATGAAGCTCACACTTAGAAAGGTTAAGTAACTTGCGCAAGGTCATACAAGGATTCACATCTAAGCCAGACAGATCCAATGCTTAAGCATTTGTCTACCCTTAAACGATAGTTCTCTGGCAGAGGCAAGTTCTTCTGCAAAGTGAGGGACCGAGTGAGGAACCAAATCAACTGGGTTTCCCTACATAGACCCACTTTCTTTCTTATCTCAACACACTCTAGTCCCCAGATGGACTTCTCATGAGATTCGCCTTAAAGGTTTGGAAACCAGGGAGGTTGATGACCCCTGAAATGATGCCAGCTGTCTTACCGAAGCCGGAGTATGGTAGGAGTTGCTTTGGGAGGATTGGGTGTAACTCAGACCTTGCAACTGCAGTGTGCCTGGTAAAATTCTGGAACCTCATGAATGGTAGGGATTCCTTAGCAAATCTCAGTGTAAGGTGGACAAAACCAGCCTATTCAACAGTGACCCTGAACCATAATAGAAACAGTTCTAGGCTGCTGGTTAGGGAGGGTGAAGAATTTAAAACTTGGCCCTTTATTCTCTCTTTATGGTTTATAACAACCAATTTGTTTTCTTTCTCTGGGACCCTTCATGGCATATGAGTGACTAGATACAAATATAATCTCTAAAAATCTCTAAGAAATCTTGGATTCTGTACCTCTCAAGTAGGATGGAAAGTTACCAAGAGAAAGCTATTATGATAAGTGGATATTTGTGGTTCACTGTCAGTGAAAGGTGTCTGTAAAATGTTGTTTTTGCAAGTAAAGAGAACATACTGGATTCCCTTCCCCACCTCCATGCCATTATATGCTGCATGAGGAGCTGTATGGATCTTAAGGTTAGGAGTTCTCTTAATAAGTTGTGCGTCCTGACAACATGGCATGGATTAACTTGCCTTTCTGTTCTGTGTTTCTGTTTCCCCCTGTGTAGGTGGTGGTGTCACACAGTGGTGAGAACCTGGCGTTTGTAGCTAGGGTGAACCAGGTTCTGGTTCTTGATTCTGTCACTTATTAATTGTGTGACATTGGAGAAGTTCACATAGTGGGAGACAACCTCTATATGCTAATAACTATACCTTTAAAACTAGGAAATTAATAACTTCTACCTAAGAATGTTAGTTAAGCAATTATATTGCACAATCCAAATTATATTGCACAAACCAGTTTGAATTTGTAATTGAAAACTGAAGAAGCTGAGCTCAAACTGGCTTAAGCAAAAGAGGGATTTTATTGAGTCTTGCAAAGAAGTTCAAGACCAATCTCACTTCAAGCATAGATAAATCCAGGTGCTCAAAGGATTTTTATCAGAATCTTTCTCCTCCTGGTTTCAGTTCTGCATTTTTACTCTTGATGTTGGCTTAATTCTCAGAGAAACTGTTCTTACGAGGATGTAAGGATGGTCACCAGCACCTCCAGGCTTAGTCAATCCAGCAGAGAGAGGGGGGCTTTTTGCCCAGCTAGCCAGACTCTCAGATTGGTGAAGTGTCATTTCCATTCCTGAACCAGTCACTGGCATTGAAAAGATAGGACTGGCCAGGCATGCCAGGATGCTCTTACAAAATGGCCAGGTGTGCCAGGGGCCTTTTAGGAAATGTGGCTTATATGCACTCCAAAGAGGACCTTTGGACTTTTGCTGTGTGGCAATTTTTCTTGGGCAAAAAAACTAAAGGACCTTTGTTGGAAAATGCTTTGAGCTATTTCAGAGTTCTTCTCTACTTTATCAAAGAATCATTTTATTAATTAAAGCCAGGGAAAAATATACATAGACTCTTGGTCAAAGATGCTTAAAATAATAAGCTTTGATCCTGTACCTCTCTCAGGATCCCAGAGTGGAGTCTGCCAGATTCAAAGCACATTAATTGAGGGTGTGGGAAAGATGAATAAACCAAAGGAATGCCCTAGTGCAGTTATGAGAAGGAGGAAATGAATGCTGGACAGGCAAAAACAATGTATATTCAATGTATACTCATCAAGTATAATACATTTTATATCTACACAATGTTCAGTGAATATTTTTTAGTACCTTCAGCAGATAAGGCACTCTCCTAGGTACTGGGGATATATTAAGAGAGAATTATCAAGAAGCTTACCATTGGATGGACAAAAGAGTATCTGACATGTATCAGAAGTATCAGAAAAGAAGGTGGTTTGACTTAATAGGGGAAGAAGAAGTTGCTATGGGAACTACAGGCTGGGCAACAACATCAGTCCTGAGGCAGGTGGCAGGAATGACTTCCCAGAGGAGGTGACATTGAAGCTGAGATTCCAGAGGAACAGAAGGAGTTAGTCAGATAAAAGGAACTTCTTCTCTCAATCTATGTGAACTTGAAGTTTATCATCTTGTAAAACACTAGCAAAGATTAGACATCTTCAGTTCAGCTTTGAGGGTTGTTAAATTCAGAAGCTACAAAGAGAGCAGCTGGCTTTGAAGCAAGTTGCTGAAATTTCTGGAAACTACTCCCAGCAGAGTAGGAGAGTATCCTGAATATGAGTATTTATTTTGGGGATGCTATGGGAAGAACATTTTTAAGACCACCACTGTAACTTAATACACAAAATAAAACTTAGTTTGGATGTCAAGCAAAATGAAGATTTAAAATACATAAGCAATGTAAGGTTTGTTTTCAAAGAAGAGGGAAGAAAAGGGAGACTTCCTAGAACAATGGGTTTAGTCAAGGCTCCTGCCCATCTGGATGCATGCAGTGTGGGTGATTATGAAACTAGGAACTAGCTCAAATCACAGGTATTTGGAACAGGAAATTCAGGCAGTGCTGGGGTTGGAGCATGACTATGGGAAAGTCTTGAGTAGACAGTAAGTCAGGGAGGGAGCAGTAAATGGCAGGATTCGTCTGCGTTTCTGTGGACTTTGTGAATGCAAGTATTTCATTGACTGAGAGTACTTAAGCTATTTACTACTGCATCCCATGCTTTAGAAAAATCTGTTTCCAACATTCTATTACAAGTTATAGTATCTGACCAACCCCAAGTAACTTACACAAGAAAATTGAATTTGTGAGAAGGATGCTGAATAGTTTATAGTTTGAGGGAGGCATTGGAAAACCAGTCCTCAATAAAAAGGATACAGGGTGGTTCTGGAAATAATTAGTTATCAAAGTGTTATCCCTAAACCAGAAGCATCAATATCACTTTGGAACATGTTAGAATTGGAAATTCTCAACCCCACATCAAACTTATTAAGCCACAAATCTTGGAGTGGGGTCCTTCGGTGGTGTTATAACAAGCCCTCAGGTGATTCTGATGTAAGCTTGAGTTGGAAAATCACGCCTGAAATTTTAGGACCAGAATACCTTCAGCTATTTCTCTACTGCAGACTGTCCTTGAATGACTCAGCTCTAAAAACACTTATGTCTCTTCATGTAGCCATCCAAGAATCAACTCCTAGAAAGTAGAATGTGAATGGACACTTCTGGTTTTGTGCCCATTTCTGTGTCTGGTGGTGGAACTTGGTGACATGCTTGACAGTCACCAGAACAACATGGAATGAGAAAAGGAAACTCCCTGTGAAAAAAGTCGGGAGAGGGGTTATAAACAAGGAACATAATTCTGACCAATCAGCAGACATATCAGATGGAGATTTTTGAAGGGTGAGGCGGAATTAGTCTCTTGTCAAACGGGTTCTTGACCCCATTACAGGATGAGTTACAGAATTAAAAAATCCACAGAGAAAATGAATTTAGTGTTTCTTTTTTCTCTCACTGTAAAAATTCCATATATTTAAAATGCTTAATTCCACATTACCTAATTTCAATATTTTAAATGATGTCAATTAGTAGTGTTTTCTAAGCATTTTTTTCATTGAAAAAAGAAAATGGCATAAAGAGCCACTGCCCATATACTGATGATCTTCCAAAACGCATTTCTCATCACCAGAGGTTTTCTTGTACTCAGAAGTGCATATAATAGAACACTAGAGTATTAGAGCTAGAAATCATCTAGTCCAGCTGTTCCATTTTAGAAATGAGAATGTTGATGCCTAGAAAGTTTGATAGACTTGTTCAAAATCACATCCCTGATTTCAGTCTTTGTGGGGTGGTATGATAATTCATTTGGAAATGCATCCAATGTCTTTTCTTATACATGGCCAACTAAGAGAAAACTAATCATCCATTGGCAATGGCTCAGGCATTTCTTTCTGGTTTTGGACAATCTCACTCTCAACTGTGCTCTTTTTACTCCCTTCATTCTCCTTCATTTACCAGTCACTAGACAGACTGCTGGCCAACCAACCAACCAGTTAGCCAGCATTTACCCTGCCTAAATGCTTCTTAAAATTCTTCTTAAAATTGCTAATTCCATAAAGATGAACAAGACATAGACCTTGTTTTCTGGCTCAGATCCAGGCTAGAGCCCAAGCCTTCTGACTCCTACTTTAGAGACTCCACTTGTTAGGCATTAAAATGACTAATATAATACTGGCTGTGGAGATATTATGGGAACGTGGGCCAGAATCTTGACTTTGCCTTGCACTGCCCTTCTCCTTCTTGCAGTTTCTGTATTCATTTCCCTGGTGCGATGAGTTAGACTTTTCTATACTTTGAGTTACTGGAAGGAATGTTTTTGTGAAGATAGTGCCAAAAAGCGATCAAATAAAACTACTTAGGAAAATTCTATAGTCCTAACTGAGAAAGAAAAACTTCATAGTATTTGGGGGCAGGGATGAAAGTTATCTACTCTAGAGATAGTGTTTAGTGTCTTCTGTAGTAACAAATTCTCTGTCTATTTTGATCTTTGCAAGTGTCCTACATCTGGAAATCCAACACTGAATGCCTCTATAAATTATGAGAGATAGGAAGCATTACAAAATGGGGAGTTCTGTGTGGAAGCAATGATACTGCTTTTCATTATGACAAAGGAGATAGACCTAGTTCTAGTCCCTAGAATCTTAGATCTTTAGTTCCTCTACCTCTACTCTTAAGCTTTTCATCTTGATCTCCTCTGCCAAATGTACAACCTACAAAAGTGGCTCCTACACGATAGAGGAGAAAAGAAGGATAACGAAAAAGGATTTGTGTTCATTCCTTGAAAATATCAAAGTCACAGAGACTCACCTCAGGGATTTCACATGTGCTGCCTACTCTTCAGGGCAGGTCCCTGAGTCTTCACATGGCCAACTCATCCTTAACTCAAAAGTCACCTACCTCAAGAAGCTTCTGTGACGACTGTTCTCCAAGTGGCCATAAAGTTACTGGGACAGATTGACTTAAAAAATGCCAGCAATTTTCCATCCCTTTATGTACCCATACCTTTTGCCTCTCATCAAGTGGTAGAATCTACTTTCCTACCACTTGAATCTGTGCTGGTCTTTTAGATTTGATATGGCCAATAGAATGAAACTGAAGCAACATGAGCGCAAGCATGGTCTGCTGGAGTTTGACAGCCCAAGTGTAGGACAGCTCAGTTGTCTCAGCCATTGTCAGTACTGATCCCCATACGTCAAACAGACTCATGCCAAGATCAGTAGAACCATTGACCCAATACGCTATTGTCCACTGACAAGATTAAGCCTGGCTGAGCCCAGGAGAACCATTCATTTAGCTGATCTGTAGCAATAGTACATTCTTACTGATTTAAGTCACTGAATTTTGGGGTAATTTGCTACACAATATTAGCTAACCTATATATAATCACTTCTTTATAGTTTTATTACTATCTAAAGTTATGTTTCTCATTAAATTCAAGCTATATAAATTTCAAGCAAAAAAGTAACATGCACAAGGCTTATATATAAAAAGTCAGAGTTTACTTTATGTGTATGTGACATCTGTGGACTGATCAAGCTGTTTGTTAGCTTAGAAAAAAAATACATTGTTTTAGGAATACTGCATCATTTTGATATTCTTACTTTTAGTAGTATATAAATATGACATTTTGTTCCTAGAGATACTTAAGAAATAAATGGTGCAAACTAAAAAGTCATAAATGCAAGCTATTTATATGAACCAACAACTTACATTTACAGAGTCAATTAACAAGTATATATTGTGGCAGTTTCCTGACTGCATCCATTGGCAGAGCGTGCAACTCATGGATGGGCCTCAGGGCTGCTTTGTTTTTCTGTAGGACGTCATGCTTTCGGAAGACACTGTCACAGGGTGAGGCTTCCAGGGCCCCTCCGTCCTGGTCAAAGCTGAAAACCCAGGCCCTCTCTGGTTCAGTTAAATGAAGCTTATCTCCTCTTTAGAGACGTGAACCAGAAGGATCAGGGTCTTCAACTGGGTCAAACCTTAGGAGTAGGAATGATGAGGAAAGGGAATAATCCTCAGTCATACTCAAGGAAAAATTTGTAGTAACCCAATGGGGGACTGAATTTATGTGGGAGTATTTTAGGGATAGAAACATAGCAGGTTATGAAGACTTAACTTTTTTTTTTTTAATACTAATAAGTTTCAATAGTTTCTTCTTTTAAAAATTTATTTTTTATTATTATACTTTAAGTTCTAGGGTACATGTGTATAACGTGCAGGTTTGTTACATATGTATACTTGTGCCATGTTGCTGTGCTGCACCCATCAACTCGTCAGCACCCATCAACTCGTCATTTACATCAGGTATAACTCCCAATGCCATCCCTCCCCCCTCCACCCTCCCCGTGATAGGCCCTGGTGTGTGATGTTCCCCTTCCCAAGTCCAAGTGAGCTCATTGTTCAGTTCCCACCTATGAGTGAGAACATGCGGTGTTTGGTTTTCTGTTCTTGTGATAGTTTGCTAAGAATGGTGGTTTCCAGCTGCATCCATGTCCCTACAAAGGACACAAACTCATCCTTTTTTATGGCTGCATAGTATTCCATGGTGTATATGTGCCACATTTTCTTAATCCAGTCTGTCACTGATGGACATTTGGGTTGATTCTAAGTCTTTGCTATTGTGAATAGTGCTGCAATAAACACACGTGTGCATGTGTCTTTATAGCAGCATGATTTATAATCCTTTGGGTATATACCCAGTAATGGGATGGCTGGGTCATATGGTACATCTAGTTCTAGATCCTTGAGGAATCGCCATACTGTTTTCCATAATGGTTGAACTAGTTTACAATCCCACCAACAGTGTAAAAGTGTTCCTATTTCTCCACATCCTCTCCAGCACCTGTTGTTTCCTGACTTTTTAATGATCGCCATTTTAACTGGTGTGAGATGGTATCTCATTGTGGTTTTGATTTGCATTTCTCTGATGGCCAGTGATGATGAGCATTTTTTCATGTGTCTGTTGGCTGTATGAATGTCCTCTTTTGAGAAATGTCTATTCATATCCTTTGCCCACTTTTTGATGGGGTTGTTTATTTTTTCTTGTAAATTTGTTTGAGTTCTTTGTAGGTTCTGGATATTAGCCCTTTGTCTGATGAGTAGATTGCAAAAATTTTCTCCCATTCTGTAGGTTGCCTGTTCACTCTGATGGTAGTTTCTTTTGCTGTGCAGAAGCTCTTTAGTTTAATGAGATCCCATTTGTCAATTTTGGCTTTTGCTGCTGTTGCTTTTGGTGTTTCAGACATGAAGTCTTTGCCCATGCCTATGTCCTGAATGGTACTACCTAGGTTTTCCTCTAGGGTTTTTATGGTATTAGGCCTAACATTTAAGTCTCTAATCCATCTTGAATTAATTTTTTTATAAAGAGTAAGGAAAGGATCCAGTTTCAGCTTTCTACTTATGGCTAGCCAATTTTCCCAGCACCATTTATTAAATAGGGAATCCTTTCCCCATTTCTTGTTTCTCTCAGGTTTGTCAAAGATCAGATGGCTGTAGATGTGTGGTATTATTTCTGAGGACTCTGTTCTGTTCCATTGGTCTATATCTCTGTTTTGGTACCAGTACCATGCTGTTTTGGTTACTGTAGCCTTGTAGTATAGTTTGAAGTCAGGTTTTGTGATGCTTCCAGCTTTGTTCTTTTGACTTAGGATTGTCTTGGAGATGCGGGCTCTTTTTTGGTTCCATATGAACTTTAAAGCAGTTTTTTCCAATTCTGTGAAGAAACTCATTGGTAGCTTGATGGGGATGGCATTGAATCTATAAATTACCTTGGGCAGTATGGCCATTTTCACGATATTGATTCTTCCTATCCATGAGCATGGTATGTTCTTCCATTTGTTTGTGTCCTCTTTGATTTCACTGAGCAGTGGTTTGTAGTTCTCCTTGAAGAGGTCCTTTACATCCCTTGTAGGTTGGATTCCTAGGTATTTTATTCTCTTTGAAGCAATTGTGAATGGAAGTTCATTCATGATTTGGCTCTCTGTTTGTCTGTTACTGGTGTATACGAATGCTTGTGATTTTTGCACATTAATTTTGTATCCTGAGACTTTGCTGAAATTTCTTATCAGCTTAAGGAGATTTTGGGCTGAGACAATGGGGTTTTCTAAATATACAATCATGTCATCTGCAAAGAGGGACAATTTGACTTCTTCTTTTCCTAACTGAATCCCCTTGATTTCTTTCTCTTGCCTGATTGCCCTAGCCAGAACTTCCAACACTGTGTTGAATAGGAGTGGTGAGAGAGGGCATCCCTGTCTTGTGCCAGTTTTCAAAGGGAATTTTTCCAGTTTTTGCCCATTCAGTACGATATTGGCTGTGGGTTTGTCATAAATAGCTCTTATTATTTTGAGGTACGTTCCATCAATACCGAATTTATTGAGCGTTTTTAGCATGAAGGGCTGTTGGATTTTGTCAAAAGCCTTTTCTGCATCTATTGAGATAATCATGTGGTTCTTGTCTTTGGTTCTGTTTATATGCTGGATTATATTTATTGATTTGGGAATGTTGAACCAGTCTTGCATCCCAGGGATGAAGCCCACTTGATCATGGTGGATAAGCTTTTTGATGTGCTGTTGCCAGTATTTTATTGAGGATTTTTGCATCGATGTTCATCAGGGATATTGGTCTAAAATTCTCTTTTTTTGTTGTGTCTCTGCCAGGCTTTGGTATCAGGATGATATTGGCCTCATAAAATGAGTTAGGGAGGATTCCCTCTTTTTCTATTGATTGGAATAGTTTCAGAAGGAATGGTACCAGCTCCTCCTTGTACCTCTGGTAGAATTCAGCTGTGAATCCATCTGGTCCTGGACTTTTTTTCGTTGGTAGGCTATTAATTATTGCCTCAATTTCAGAGCCTGCTATTGGTCTATTCAGGGATTCAACTTCTTCCTGGTTTAGTCTTGGAAGAGTGTAAGTGTCCAGGAAATTATCCATTTCTTCTAGATTTTCTAGTTTATTTGCGTAGAGGTGTTTATAGTATTCTCTGATGGTAGTTTCTATTTCTGTGGGGTCGGTGGTGATATCCCCTTTATCATTTTTTATTGCATCTATTTGATTCTTCTCTCTTTTCTTCTTTATTAGTCTTGCTAGCGGTCTGTCAATTTTGTTGATCTTTTCAAAAAACCAACTCCTGGATTCATTGATTTTTTGGAGGGTTTTTTGTGTCTCTATCTCCTTCAGTTCTGCTCTGATCTTAGTTATTTCTTGCCTTCTGCTAGCTTTTGAATGCGTTTGCTCTTGCTTCTCTAGTTCTTTTAATTGTGATGTTAGAGTGTCAATTTTAGATCTTTCCTGCTTTCTCTTGTGGGCATTAAGTGCTATAAATTTCCCTCTACACACTGCTTTAAATGTGTCCCAGAGATTCTGGTATGTTGTATCTTTGTTCTCCTTGGTTTCAAAGAACATCTTTATTTCAGCCTTCATTTCCTTATGTACCCAGTAGTCATTCAGGAGCAGGTTGTTCAGTTTCCATGTAGTTGAGTGGTTTTGATTGAGTTTTTTAGTCCTGAGTTCTAGTTTGATTGCACTGTGGTCTGAGAGACAGTTTGTTATAATTTCTGTTCTTGTACATTTGCTGAGGAGTGCTTTACTTCCAATTATGTGGTCAATTTTGGAGTAAGTGCGATGTGGTGCTGAGAAGAATGTATATTCTGTTGATTTAGGGTGGAGAGTTCTATAGATGTCTATTAGGTCTGCTTGCTGCAGAGATGAGTTCAATTCCTGGATATCCTTGTTAACTTTCTGTCTCGTTGATCTGTCTAATGTTGACAGTGGAGTGTTGAAGTCTCCCATTATTATTGTATGGGAGTCTAAGTCTCTTTGTAAGTCTCTAAGGACTTGCTTTATGAATCTGGGTGCTCCTGTATTGGATGCATATATATTTAGGATAGTTAGCTCTTCCTGTTGAATTGATCCTTTTACCATTATGTAATGGCCTTCTTTGTCTCGTTTGATCTTTGATGGTTTAAAGTCTGTTTTATCAGAGACTAGTATTGCAACCCCTGCTTTTTTTTGTTCTCCATTTGCTTGGTAAATCTTCCTCCATCCCTTTATTTTGAGCCTATGTATGTCTCTGCGTGTGAGATGGGTCTCCTGAATATAGCAGACTGATGGGTCTTGACTCTTTATCCAGTTTGCCAGTCTGTGTCTTTTAATTGGAGCATTTAGTTCATTTACATTTAAGGTTAAGATTGTTATGTGTGAACTTGATCCTGCCATTATGATATTAACTGGTTATTTTGCTCGTTAGTTGATGCAGTTTCTTCCTAGCCTAAATGGTCTTTACATTTTGGCATGTTTTTGCAATGACTGGTACCGGTTGTTCCTTTCCATGTTTAGTGCTTCCTTCAGGGTCTCTTGTAAGGCAGGCCTAGTGGTGACAAAATCTCTAAGCCTTTGCTTATCTGTAAAAGATTTTATTTCTCCTTCACTTATGAAACTTAGTTTGGCTGGATATGAAATTCTGGGTTTAAAATTCTTTTCTTTAAGAATGTTGAATATTGGCCCCCACTCTCTTCTGGCTTGAAGAGTTTCTGCCAAGAGATCTGCTGTTAGTCTGATGGGCTTCCCTTTGTGGGTAACCCGACCTTTCTCTCTGGCTGCCCTTAAGATTTTTTCCTTCATTTCAACTTTGGTGAATCTGGCAATTATGTGTCTTGGAGTTGCTCTTCTCGAGGAGTATCTTTGTGGCATTCTCTGTATTTCCTGGATTTGAATGTTGGCCTGCCCTACTAGGTTGGGGAAGTTCTCCTGGATGATATCCTGAAGAGTGTTTTCCAACTTGGTTCCATTTTCCCCCTCACTTTCAGGCACCCCAATCAGACATAGATTTGGTCTTTTTACATAATCCCATACTTCTTGCAGGCTTTGTTCATTTCTTTTTCTTCTTTTTTCTTTTGGTTTCTCTTCTCACTTCATTTCGTTCATTTGATCCTCAATCGCTGATACTCTTTCTTCCAGTTGATCGAGTCGGTTACTGAAGCTTGTGCATTTGTCACGTATTTCTCGTGTCATGGTTTTCATCTCTTTCATTTCGTTTATGACCTTCTCTGCATTAATTACTCTAGCCATCAATTCTTCCACTTTTTTTTTCTAGATTTTTAGTTTCTTTGCGCTGGGTACGTAATTCCTCCTTTAGATCTGAGAAGTTTGATGGACTGAAGCCTTCTTCTCTCATTTCTTCAAAGTCATTCTCCGTCAAGCTTTGATCCATTGTTGGTGATGAGCTGCGCTCCTTTGCCGGGGGAGATGCACTCTTATTTTTTGAATTTCCAGCTTTTCTGCCCTGCTTTTTCCCCACCTTTGTGGTTTTATCTGCCTCTGGTCTTTGATGATGATGGTGACGTACTGATGGGGTTTTGGTGTAGGTGTCCTTCCTGTTTGATAGTTTTCCTTCTAACAGTCAGGGCCCTCAGCTGTAGGTCTGTTGGAGATTGCTTGAGGTCCACTCCAGACCCTGTTTGCCTGGGTGTCAGCAGCAGAGGCTCAGTTGAAAATGCAGAAATCATCGGTCTTCTGTGTCGCTCGCGCTGGGAGTTGGAGACTGGAGCTGTTCCTATTCGGCCATCTTGCTCCGCCCCTCTCAACCTTTTTTTTTTTTTTTACAATGATGTATGATTAATACACTAAAGGGCAAGCCCTTGAAAATGTAGTTGTTAGTAAAAAGAACAACAAGCAAGGAACTGAGCTACTATGTGCCAGGCGGAATACTGTGGGGGGCTGACTTTTGAGATCTCGTTTAGTCTTTACAAACACCCTTTAAAGTATGCCAATATAACTCTACATCTTACATGGCAATAAACTGAGTCTCAGAAAGTACGTTCAACCAAGGTTATACAATCCTGACAAGGTCAAACTGCTAATTCCTTCTTCCTCATCTTAGATTGTTACTGCAGAGTTGCAACACACTTTTATACAGTTCTCTGTAAATTCCCAAACTCTATTGACATCATCCTTCATTTCATGGATGGTTTCTGAAAGAAACATGCATTGGCAATACCAAGGGTGTTTCCCTTTTATGATGGCTGCTTACCATGTGAATAATAGAATTTATACTAATTTTGAATTAAAATCAGATTCTAGCAGTAGATAATATGAAATATCAGGTGATAGGAGAAGAATTACTCTCAGAAAATAGCAACTTCAAAGTTCTTGGTCACTAAAAAAGCTTTCTTCTTAAGCAAAAGTAATGCCCTCATTGACTTTCATATGATTCTCACATCCAAATCAATCTGACTTTGCTATACAGTTTCCATTTAAAGCCAGTTTATCCATTTAAAAACACCACCATTTATTTGTTTGCCTAGGAGGAAATAGAAAGTAAAGGCAAATATCAATTTTTTTTTTTTTGCCATATGGTTATTTTAAATAAATATTTGGATGGAAGAAAGAGTAGCATTTGAATCCATTTCTAATTATCCTGTAACTGCTTTCCTTTCCAGGAGAGGAGAATTAAACTTCACTTGCTCATATTTACCTTCCAGCCCTGGTGATTTCCTGGATTATTTGCTGTTGGTGGCTTTGATGGCATAGTCTGTAGCCCCAGGAGACCTTCCAGAAAGCAGAATTAGTTTTAAAATCAGTTGTGCGTGAGTTTTGTATCTTTCTTTCACAATAAGTCATTAGTAAAGAGTTTTTCTTTAAGTAATTAGTTGTCATTTTTGTTTCTTCTCTATTGGTGATCATTGACTGTTTTCTAGTGGACAAACATAGCCAAGAGAAACATTTTCACTCAAAACAAATAGGAAAACAAAATAATGTGTCCACATATATCAACTTCAAGAATGCCCCTTTCATGTCAATGGAATGTAGGTTAGAACAGCTAAAAGTAGATTGACTCTAACTTTTGCTTTAATCCTGACAAAATAGGCCAAATTTAAAACACTTCGAACTAACTAATTAGGGAAATACAGGGAGAAATTACCCTACCTGTTTTTGTGATATCAGGTTAAATGCCACATTGTTGCAAACAAGGTTTCCAGGCCAAATAAATATGAACAAGTTTGCCTTGTATCCCTCAATGAGACTGAAAACATTGGTAACTGGGAGCCAGACAAACAGAGCAATTGGAACTGTGGACACATTACTGTTCCCAAACAAACTCCCTGCAATTACCAGCCCAGAGAACACCCACGGAGCTCTCAAACTGGGTACCAAAGAAGGCGAGGCTGTAACTTCCAAGCAAGCAACAATAAGAAATGGAAAACCCGGCTGGGCTAAGCTTACCCTTCTCAGCTGGCACCAGAATAACATTGCCTGAAGAAAACAACGTGAAACCTGGCACATGGAGAGCCCCAAATAAAAGGTGTATTTTAGAAAATCCTGAGGAAAAGACATAGTCTTTATTTCTTAGAGAAAATACCATGTTTGCAGTGTTACTAATGGTATGTATTATGTCAAAACAGTCTCCTGCTAACCAGTGCAGAATTCAGTGCTGTATCCATGAATCATTAAGATGTTCTTTAAAACGCCGAGATTTCCTGGTAGGTTACTACTACGACTGGCTGTGGATTTCCATGTAGGCTCAGCTAGTTGAGGCCATTTCAAGATGCTGTTGATTTCTGTAGTCCTAGGGCAGCACTTCCTGTGCTTTAATACAATCAGCTGGGGATTTGTTAAAATGCAGACTCGGATTCAGCAGGCCTGGGGTGGGGCCTGAGATCCTGCATTGCTAACCAGCTCTCAGGTGACATTGATGCAGCTGCCCTGTAAATCACATTTTGAATTGCAGTGTCCTAGAAAACATTATACCAACATAATGAGAAATGGAAAGGGCAGGTTTGGAACCAATTAGAGCACATACTCAGGATGTGGTAGGATAAGACGGTGAACTTTAATTAGCATTTGGACATGCCTTTTGCAGTATAAGAAAAGATTATACTAACTTTGGAAAGACTTTTTGTGTTTTGTTTTTTTTTTCTTGGAGCACAGAGGTTGCAACAGAGCAGAATTTAGAAATATACTAGTATGTTTGTGTCAGAAAAAGATCTCAGATATCAACCAGAGGGTAAGGGCTTCCTGTCTAGTGCTGCTTCCACAGTTCCCAAAGGGTCTCCTCTTTTTATGTTCTGGATCAGTGCCCTGAATTTCCTCCTATAGTGCTGTATCCATTTCCTGTGGCTGCTGTACCAAATTATGACAAACTTGATGCCTTAGAACAAGAGAAATGTATCCTCTTACAGTTCCAGAATTCTAGCACCATATTACTCTGCTGAAGTCAGTGTGTCTACAGGCCTGTACTCTCTCCAGAGACTCTGGAAGACGATCCATTCTTTGCCTCTTCCAGCCTGTGTGGCTGCGGGCATTCCCTGGCTTATGGCAGCATCTCTCTGTTCTTCAAGGAAGGAATCTTTAAATCTCTCTCTCTCTCTACCATCTTGAGATTGACTTCTTTGTGCATGTCTGTGTGGAATCTCACAGGATCTCAGATTTTCTCTTATAAGGAGACTTATGATTGCATTTAGGGCATTTAGATAATCTAGGATGATCTCCCCACCTCAAGACTCTTAATCACATCTACAAAGATCCTTTTTTCCAAACACGGTAATAATTTTAAGTTCTACAAATTGGGATCTAATACGTTGGGAGACTTTATTCAACCTACTACAAACAGCCAACTACTGTGGGATGTATAAGTTGTTCTCCGAAAGACTTACCAGCATGGCAGGTTAGAATTAGAACAAGCAGTCCCTGGACAATTGTCAGCTGTCTGCTGAAGTACTAAAATAGCCATTCATGTAGCTCTGGGTATCAGTGTAGATAAATGTTGCAGATGCACCTGAGCCATGCTCCATTGATAAGGCATTTATAGATGACATCATCTGCAATAGAATTTAGGTTGCTGGGCAAGATGTCTGCCCTGCATGGTTTGCCTCTGGGTCTCTGCTAACTAGCACTGCCCCATGTTTCAAGCCAAAAGCTATTCTGTAGGACAAGAAAAACCCTTTTAAAAATCTTTATGAATATTTATTTTGAAATAATTATAGATTCACAGGATGTTGCAAATAAATGTACACAGGACTCCTCTGAACCCTTCACCCAGCCTCCCCCAGCATTAACATCTTGCATCACGGTAGTACAATACCAAAACCAGGACACTGACTTTGATGTAATCCACAGAGCTTATTCAGAAGACTCATACTTTTAACTGACTAAATAATAACAAAAGATTTTTAATACTTATTTTAGAAACATAGGTGCCAGGGGCCATTGTTACAGCCTATTTCAGTACAAAGACAAAATGCATGCCATGGGTTAGAGGTATAGAAAAGCTATCACCAGGAGATGGCACCTTAAATGTATGTTATGAAACTCATGAACCAAGAAACCTATGCAGTCACTTCTTGTTTCAGCTTCCCAGCACTTCATTTGCCACAATATAGCTTGTAATAAAATAAATTTAAAGACATGAATCCAACATTATATTCCACTTAGAGTATGTAGTTGTTTACATGTGTAGTTAGAGCTTTTTATGTGACAGTGTTTTGATTTTCATAGTGGAACTTCATGAATTGTAATGAATTGTAAAATATTTTTAGAGAAGGTTATTATTTTCTGTGAAAGGGATATTATACTTTGAATGCTAAGGTTTATACACTCTTCTTTGCTTCACATTTTCCACTTCTGATGTTGTCATCCTGAGGATAGGAGAAAGCATTCAGGAAAAAGATCGGACTGAGGTAGCAGCGTGGGCAATGGCTCTGGATTCAGCTGGCTCTCCACAGGGATCACCAGTGCAGGGGGACATTGGGAGCCAAAGATAATGGCAACTGACTAAGTCCAGCTCTCCAAAAAGCCCCATAATTATACAGATGAATGGGAAGAACAAATAAGATTACATATACCCTATGCCTTTGGCACAAGTGACTCCATGTTACCTGTGGGTAGAAAAAGAAAATATTCCACAGAAACTTTCTCTTGTGCCTTGCATATTTGCCTCAAGCTGGGTTACGGTAGGGTAGGTGGTGGGGCCGGTTGGGGGCGGGGGTTGGGGTGCGGGAAGCAAAATGGCTGTGTGAAAGAGAAAGAGGAGATTGAGCTCAAGTCATATGAAAAAGAAGACCAGATGCAATATTGGAAAGGAGTCCTGGTGGGTCAGTACATTGAGCCCAGGGAAAGGACTCAGAGAGGAGAGTGTTGGCCGTGGCAAGCCAACACTTTTGCAGGATGCTCCCTTTGGAAACTGTGTGGAGTTTGGGGAAAAAAAGGTGGGAGCTGGGGGGAGGAAGGACTAAAGATCCTGTGAGGCAAAAGAAAACCAAAAAGTCAAAATGACACATGACCCATTTCATCACTTCCCTCCACCCGGACATGGGAAAAGAGAGCCCTGCAGCCTGAGTGAGTTACACCTTGGAGTAGTGCTGTGTGAAGCCACATTGGAACCTGAGGTAAAAGGAAATATTGATGATACTGATCCTGCCTTTATTTAAAATTTCTGTATGTTGAATGTCATCGATTTTTAACATTCATTCTGAATTTTTAAAAATATCACCTTAAAATATTATTTCTTTATCTTGACAGCCGTGTTTTTGGTGTCCCCTTAAACCATGTGCCTCCCTCACCTCATCCTTGTCCTAGCCCTGCCTCAGTGGTCTCCTAAATAGAAGCAGAGGAGCTGGAGCTGTCACTAGGGATAAATTTCAAGACTTCTAGGTCTCTGCAAATGCTGATAAAGCAGCTCTAGGAGCTTCCAAAAATCCTCTGAGAAAGGAACAATAGGCGCTGACTGTTGGATCTGAGAGCACACCAAATGTTTGTGGGGAGGTGCCCCTGGATAGTAAAAAGGAATCAGTGGGGATCTTGGGGCAGCACTCACATTATTTGCTACAGAATCTGTTTTCCAATATTGATTTTTCAAAAGTCCCTCCACTTAATAGCACCAATCTCACTGTCCTCTCCCTCAATAGTTCTATTGGCTCACTGATTTGTCCTTCTAATCATAGTGAGATATATATATACACACACACATATACACATATATACATATATATACACACACACATACACATATATACATATATACACACACATATACACATATATACATATATATACACACATACACATATATACATATATACACACATATACATATATATACACACATACACATATATACATATATACACACACATATACACATATATACATATATACACACATACATACACATATATACATATATACACACACATATACACATATATACATATATATACACACACACACACACATACATACGTACTGTCAACACGCTCAACCACAGTGTCCCTTGACATGGAAGAAGCAGCTGATTGGGATAGGGCTGACAGAGGTGACTCTTTGAGAGCTGAGCCCTTGTCTATTATTTCTCAAAGACTTCATTAGAACCACCAGCATAATGAGTTATAGATTCTTCTTTCTGTTCTATCCTCACAGAGTATACTCCTTAGTAAGCAGCAGATCTGGCAGGGTCATGAGGATGAATCAGCACAAATATAAGGCCATTATCGGAAAACACATTCAAAGTAAATAATAGATTGGAAATAGATAAAAGGCATAATCTTTTCATTTGAAAACTGTCATGCATTTCTTATACAAACTCTCTGTAGCTCTTTTCTGTAGGACAGGAGATTTTATATTAGTGAAAATAACCAGAAACAATTTCCCCACCCTATTAGCAGCCATAGAATTTGGGAAGAAATTCAGAATAATATTCACATTTTTTCAGGAAGTAAATAGTAGATTGATGAATGGCATACCTTCAGAAATGTGCAAAAACTATTAAGTGTAAACTCAATAAGTTTTCATAAAAATGAACATACCTGTGTGACCAGCACCTATATCAAGCACCACCAGAAGCCCCCTTGTCCTCCCAGTAAACAGCCACCATATGTAATCACTCTCATGCCATCTAATACTGTAGATTAGCCTGTTTTTTGTATCTTATGTAAACAAAATCACACAATATTTATTCCTTTATGCCTGACTTCTTTTTCACAAACATTTTGTCTGTGAGATTCATCTGCGTGACTGTTTGTGGTAATAATGTGTTTATTGTCATTGCTCTAAAATATTCCCTTGTGGGAATGTATCTCAATTTATTTATTTATTTATTTATTTATTTATTTATTTATTTATTTTTCCGAGACAGAGTCTCGCTCTGTCGCCCAGGCTGGAGTGCAGTGGCCGGATCTCAGCTCACTGCAAGCTCCGCCTCCCGGGTTCACGCCATTCTCCTGCCTCAGCCTCCCGAGTAGCTGGGACTACAGGCACCCGCCACCTCGCCCGGGTAATTTTTTGTATTTTTTAGTGGAGACGGGGTTTCACCGTGTTAGCCAGGATGGTCTCAATCTCCTGACCTCGTGATCCGCCTGTCTCGGCCTCCCAAAGTGCTGGGATTACAGGCTTGAGCCACCGCGCCCGGCTCAATTTATTTAAGTATGTTACAGTTGATGGATACTTGGATTGTTTCTATTTTGGTGATACTAGGAATATGGCCTCTATGACTATTCTTGTGGATAAACATTTTTGTATTCCTGGACATCATTGGGAACATATAAGGATATTTCTGCTGGGTTATACTTAGGAAATTTTTGAGGTTTATATGAGTAGAATGATACACGTACAACTTAACTGAGGATTGCTTAAAACAGGCAAGATGCCTTCTCCCATAGCATGAATGCATGGCCATCATTTAATTCAAATTTTATCATTGGGAGAGCATTTTCCAACTCGGTAACCCTTTCTGGTCTATTTGTACTATTACTATTATATGGAGCACCTATCTTGTTAGGGAACTTAATAAATTAGTATTTCTCCCATACGATGACACATTCCGAACCCGTTTTCAAAGCTGAAGGGTGAGAATGTAACAGAATAGCATCCAAAATCTTATCCATTATATTTGCATTAAAGAAGGTACTAGAAATTGTGCTCACCTGTTCAGAGCTCTCATGTCATACATTTTGTAAAAGTCGTTTTTAAAATTTTTCCAGATTGTAAGACTCACCTGGAATACCTGTTCAAATTAGATTCTTAGACCAACTAGATCACATTCTGTCAGGAGGATCCTGGGAATTACTGTTTTTCAAAACTAATTTTTATGATTAGGCAAGATTTGGAAATCATGCAAATGAGTATTACAAATAAATGATATTTAGCATTTCCTTGGCATATTTTATGTGCTCAAAAAATCACGCATGTGAAGTCTGGTTTCCAAAGCTTCCTTAAAAATCAAAAGACATGAGCACACATATGAGGAATAAATTTGTAATTATTTAATTTTTATTCAGATCTTTCATATTATTGGTCATTCATGTAGTGTTTTCACTAATTTGACAGATGTTCATTGAGTGCTATATTAGGCCATTTTTGTGTCACTATAAAGAAATACCAGAAGCTGGGTAATTTATAAAGAAAAGAGGTTTAATTGGCTCACTGTTCTGCAGGCTATACCAGCATGACTCCAGCATCTACTTGTGGTGAGGGCCTCAGGAAGCTTACAGTCATGGCAGAAGGCAGAGGGGGAGCAGGCACATCATATGGCAAGAATAGGAGCGAGAGAGGGGGCAGGTACCACACACTTTTAAATAGCCACATCTTCTCATAGTGAGAACTCACCCATCACCAAGGGGATGGTAAGGCATTCATGAGGGAGCCACCTCCATGACCCAAACACCTCCTACTAGGCCCCACCTCCAGCACTGGGGATTGCATTTCAATATAAGATTTGGTGGGGACAAACATCTGAACTATATCAAATGCTAACAAAGGAACATGTTTTGTAAAAGTTTCGTGTAATATGACTCCTGCCTGAAAAAATTTTGAATCTGACACTTATCCAGATAACTAAATCATAAAGCAGTATAATATTGTATGAAGAAAATACTATAGGATTGAACAGAAGGAGGAAATAATTCCTACCCCTTTTTACCTTTTCTGCTTCAGTTTCCACCCCTCCTCCATATTCACCATAGTAATTATTTCTAAAGCCCACTGGGATCCATATTAACCCATATTGTTCATTAAAAATGTATATTTCAGTGGTGAGATTATTTTATACAGGTCAAATTCAGAAAAAGGAAAGAGAGTAACAATTGGTTCATCCGCTTCCTGCTTAATGTTAAGCTTCTTCAAAACAGGAAAGAGGGCAATTTGCTCACTGCTGTTTCTCCAACTCCTTAAACAGTGCCTGATACATAGTAGTTGATCAATAAATATTTTCTGAATGAAGAATGAAAAGATGTAACAGAACTTAACTACATTACTGGTGACAGAGTAGATTATGAGACCCTAAAAATGGGTCTACCCTTTAACTATAATTCTACCTTGAGGAAAGAATCTAAAAGAAGAAAAGCAGGATTTATTTGGCCATACAGATTGATTTTCATTAAAAGTCAGTAAAATGACAACTAATTTTCACTAACAGTTGGGTGGATTTGGATTCTGCAGTTGGAATGAACTTAGATCAGTCTCATCCTGCAACTTGGAAACTGAGTGAACTGAAGTCTTAGTTTCTTCATCTGTAAAATGGAGCTAACGATAACAGTTTCTATACTTGCCCAGTTGTTGAGAGTATCAAATGACAGAATCTGGGAAAAGCTCACTGAATAGAGCCTGGCACATGGTAAACATTTAGTAAATAAGAGCAGCCCACCTTAGTTCAGCCACCTAGTTAGACCAAGCCAGTCCTTACCCAGATAATTTCCTGCCATCTTTTGGAATACTGGCATAAGAAAAGTGTAAATCTATGGTGACCACAAGTGTGATGGCCTTTAGAATTGTGCCACGTTCAAAGTACACAACCATATGTGGCAACTCTGTGAGCCACTGTTATCACTATCCTTGTTATTACCAATGTTGTTCTATTGATTATAATTAAATTTTTAGAATAAAAAAGTATCCAAGATATTCCAGAAAGCTGGCTAATCTACCTGTTGTTTAAGATATGACCATTGATCGCTTCTACTGGGAGAAATCTAACATGGAAATATTTATAAGATAGTGTTACATAAAACAATAGAACTCAAAATTGTATGTAAACTGCACTGCAAATATTTATATATAAGTATATGATTTAAAAAATAATTGTCAGATTCAACAAAATCAAATTATAGACAGTTTCTAATTTAAAAACTTACACTAATTCTTGTTATACTATTGATATGTATAAACACACATTTAAATATTTATATCCATTAGCTACAAATAAACTTTCAGAGAAAATTTATGAAAAATATATAATTTTTGGAGAAAAACTTTAAATATCAAGGAAGACATGGGGATATGATGAAAAGAAAATGGGAATTTAAGAGGAGTGAAGATGGATAATGGGATGTTAAAAAGATGATTCTTTCAAGCCACTGTTTTTTAAGTGTCCAAGTAATTATATGATACAGAATTTTTCTACTCAGTTTTCTTATGCTTTACATTCATTGTCAATAATCAATTTTTAATAAGAGTTCCAGGAAAGCTAGGGGTTCTGGGTTCTGTGTACTACATGTGAGCTTACAGGGACAGAAATAGTCCATTTTCAGAAGAGCATATACTTGTTCCCCCAGTGGGTTGGTTCCTTCTTTACACTTTGAGCTGCTTCTGTCTACCATCTTGGCATACTCCCTTATAGCAATAGAAGGAAGAAAGGTCTTCTCTTGCATTCACCCACTCAAACCACAGTTAGTACTTGATTAATATAATATTTCAATTCTGTCTCGTTTTTCCCAATTTCTACCACATTATCACATTTCCTGCCTTTCAAAACAATTTAACTTATTTTACTAACATTTTGAGATCAGCTTGTGGCATTTAATGTTCTCAATAATTAGAGAAGAATTAATTTGGTTAGCCTAGATTACACTCACTTGTGTTTCTAAATTAGTAAGCTCATTTTCATCCAGATAATGGAAGGCTAGAGGGGTCCTGCTTTAAGAGTAGAACTATTGGTTCTACCAATTTTGGCTTGGAGGCACTGTGTCGGGAAGAACCAAGTGGCCCTGATCCTCAGCTCTTGGTGTGAAGTGCTTTGTAAATTTGTCGTCTGAATTGAATCATTAGGGTAGAAGCAGTGTTAATAATATAGAAATGGTTGGCTCTGTTCATATTAATGATTAATAAATACGGTTGCATCATTTATAGCTTCTGGAGTCCAAAAAGGACTTCTACACATATTGTATCCATGAAGACACCACCCTCCACCCACACCCCAGCCTTGTGAGTTTAGCAGATGATCCTTATTTCAGTGGTGAGGTTAGTGAAACTCGGAGAGGTCAAACACCTTTTCCAAGGGCATGGTGCTAGTAAGGGGCAAAACTGAAGTACAGTCCAGGTTTCCCTATTCCAAGCTTGTCATGCTGTGGTCAGATGCTAGCAGTTGGGATTTAGTAGATATAAATAAACTGTCTTTTGGCCCATTTGATTGAGATCTCTAGCCATGACCTAAATTTGCCTTCTTTTCCATGAGGCATTTCCATTTTCCCTCACCCGTCGTTTTTGAGAATGTAAATTAATCTCTGCTAATTTTGCAGAATAAGCAGGCAGACTAATACAGTATCATTAGGAAAAATGAACTTTCTTCATTTATTTTAATGGGGAGCTGATTTTGAGACTTAATTACCAGAAATGCTGTCCCTTTGCATTCATGGTAACCTATGAGGAGCCGCAGAACACAATTAGTTGGTGTAATTTTATTCCATGCTTGTGTGAATATATAATTTGATGCCTGAGGGACAGAGCTCAGGACAGAAGTTTAGGCATTCACTGTTGGTCTTTGGATATGGAGAATGTTTCTTTTGAGGCTTTTCTATGTCAGGGGTTGATCCCCAACTCCTGGTCCTAGTGACTAAAATTTAAGAATATAATTCTTCTAAACATGCAGTTGTACCTAAGTTGTTCGTTTGCATGTCTCTTCAAAGCCTATGACAGAAAATAGAGTCACATTTCTGAAAGACTTTAAATTTAGAGAGTAACATTTTCTCTGGATGAGAATATACCAGCAGTTTTATGGTATATTAATTGAGAGCATGGGTTCTGGAGTAAGCTACCTGGTTTCCAATTCTGGCTCCACATCTTAGTACTGTGTGACTTCAGGCACCACGCATAATCTCCCTGACTGAGTCTCCTCAACTGTGTGATAGGGATAATAACAAGCACCTTATGGATTTGTAAGGGTGCAATGAGAATATGCCCTTTTAAGCAACAGAAACTATTAATAAACATTGACTATTATTATCTGTGTGATGTGATGAAAACGGTATTCACACAATGTAAGCATTTAAAACATACTGCATTTTTAAATTGTGCTAAATAACACAACATGCAATTTGTCCTTTTAAATGTCTGAGAGAATAGTACAGTATTGTTAAGTCTATGCACATTGTTGTACAGCAGATCTCCAGAACTATTTTTACTTATATGCTGAAACTCTATACTCATTGAACAGTAACTACTCATTTTCCCTTATCCACCAGCCTATGGTAATTACTATTCTACTTTCTGATTCTTTGAATTTGACAATTTTAGATACCTCATGTAAGTGAAGTCCTTCTGTGACTTATTTCATTTAGCATAATGTTCTTAAGGTTTATCCACACTTTAACATGTGTCAGAATGTCCTTCTTAAAGGCTAAATAATACTCTGTTGAACATATATACATCTTCTTTATCCATCCATTGATTGGTGGACATTTAGGTTGTTTCCGCCTCTTGGCTATTTTGCATGGGAGTGCAAATGTCTCCTCGAGATTTGAGAAGTAGTCATTTTTATGAATTTAATGGGGCACTTCTTCAAACTTTGAATGTACTAAAACTCGAGAAATGGAAATATTTCTGCTCTCTCTTTGGAGAATCACTTTTTGTAACTTACCCATGGATTCATGTCTTATTTAAAATATCTTATTTAAGAACTAAAAGTAGAGCTACCATTCAATCCAACAATCCTAGTACTGAGCATCTAACCAAAGAAAAAGAAGTTATTATATGAAAAAGACGCCTACACATGCATGTTCACAGCAGCACAATTTGCAATTGCAAAAATATGGAACCAACCCAGGTGCCCATGAACCAATGAGTGAATAACGAAAATGTGGTATATATTTTGTGTGTGTGTGTGTGTGTGTGTATATATATATATCTCCAAAGACCAACAGTGAAAAAAGTCTATATATATATATGGGAATACTACTCAGCTATAAAAAGGAATGAAATAATCTTTTGCCACAACTAGGATGGAGCTAGAGGCCATTATTCTAAGTGAAGTAACTCTGGAATAGAAAACCAAATATCATATGTTCTCACTTATAAGTGGGAGGTATGTATGAGGTTGCAAAGGAATAAGAATGATATAATGGACTTTGGGGACTTGAGAGGGAAGATTGGAAGGGACGTGAGGGATGAAAGACTACATATTGAAAACAGTGTATACTACTCAGGTGACAGGTGCATTAATATCTCAGAAATCACCACTAAAGAATTTATTCATGTAACCAAAAACCACCTGTACCTCAAAACTATTGAAATAAAAAAAATTTAAAAATCATATTTAAGATCAACTAACATTCACACAAATGACTTAACCATGAAATAATGGTAGTCATTTAATTCATTCTAACAATCATTTTTAATCCCCCTTTCCCCTGCTACTAATGCATATTTGTGAAGCCACTGATATCCAAAGTAAAAAATTAACCCTAAAAGCCAGTTCAAATATCTTGCCATGATGCTTTTCTTGAACTTTTCCACTCACAAGGATTCTCTCCTTCCTCTGAATAGCAACTAAACTGTAATTTCACAGTCACTGTTTTGGCACTTATGTATTTCATTATATCTTTAGGCTTATGAGTAGGTAACTTTTCTCCTTCAATAGATTTCAAGATCTTTTAAAGCAAGGATGCTTTAGCAGCCCATGGGTCACCTGATGCCTCCCTGTGCCTCTGATTCGTGTACCTATAAGCATTGTCTCTGCTTTACCCCATATGACTCCAGGTGTAAAACTCAGATGCCCTTATTATTTCCTTAAGACATCCATTTCCAACAGGCATTTCATGAGTTTCAGAAAAATTGATGGAGTTTTGGGGAGGGCTGAGTATGAGTAGTCACGTTGCAGAGAATGTATATACCCCTTCTCCCCACTTTCTTACTCTGTTGATCTTGGTGCCCTCTGCCCTTATTAGATTGCCCATCCAGAGTTCCAGATTTTTCTCTTTCATATTTTGGGTTTTCCACACCCTTCTAAGATGTCTGTAGGGGCAGCCAATCCGCCACAAAGAATTTAGGTAAAACACATTTTCTCCAACATTTTACAGCTGTGGTTTTCCCAGAGCAGCAACTAGTAGAGTAACGTGTGTACAAAATACATTTGATAAATATGTGTTGACTGACTGAAGATGCAAGCTGCTTGATTATTACAGAAGCAGTTAATAAGAAGGGGCAAATAGAATTTTCTGGGAAGGACTTTCTTGGGCATGGAATTATATCTTCTCTAGTAGGATTGCAGAATAAAATCATCTGTTCCTGGTAACAGTGGAGGCATTTAAAAAAGAAGTCCAATCTCAAAAGGGCGGCTACCATTTCTGTACCCAATAGCTTCATTTGGAACTGACAATCACGGGAAAGCTTATTACTCAGTCTCAAGTCATGATAAATACTTGGAAGATTTTGTTTCTCTTAATTCTCATGCCTTGACTGTATGGAAAGGTCACAGGTATTAAAGGAATCTTAAACCTTCGCTTGTATCCAAACAGTCTGACTGTGCAGCCTCAGGGATAAACAAAAAAGCAAGAGGTATGACTCCCTGTGCATGGCAATTCAGATCATGTTTCTTCATCTTTCCTTTGTGACAGGGCGAAAAGTTGAAGCTTCCCAGGACCTGGAGGGCAAAGAGAGTCCATGTTCTTCATAAGAACAGCTGAACAGAGATAAGCACTAGCTGATTTCTAGAAGAGAGGGAGTTGAAAAGGAGGCCAGAACTCTACAAAAAAGACCTGGAGAGGAGACGTTGTCTATTTATGACTAAAGTAGTTTGAGAGATAAAATGTTGTACAGACAAGTGTATTTGAGCTAAAGAAAGGACTAACAACAGGAAGAGGACTTCAGGCTGAGGCCTGGGCGTGATCTCAGCCTCAGGGCATTGTTGGAAGAATAAGTGCATATATAGGCCTTAAGGTTAGCATTTCCTCAACATTTTCATAAGTTCACATAAAAGTCACATCATAAATATTTGAGAATGGAATAGACCAGTGATACCCAAAGTGTGGACTGCAAGATGATTTTGGTGGTATACAGCTCATCTTTTCAATTTGTTATACATTTGTGTTTACTAAGATATATATATATATAAAAAACAAATAGCACATCAAACCCACGATTTCACACACAAATGGAAAATAGTAAGAACTATAGATAATGTGTTCAAGCATGTCCACAATTGTTTCAAGCCTTTAATAAGTAAAGCTTTTATCAAAACCATCTGTACTACTCATAGCAGATATAGACTGCTAGTGTGGTTTTGTGTGAATTGACATTCTGTATTCACCATCATATGCTTTTTAGGGATACAAGAAAAGAAGGGAATTGAGCTATTCAGATATCATCAAGGTGGTGTGTGAATAGCCAAATTTAGGACACGAGGTCAGACAACCACTTGGTGGAGATGTTGCAGAGGAGATTCAAGCACTAAGTGAGATAAAGTGGGTTTTGAGGTTCCTTACCTGCTGGAGATTGTATAACTCTTATGGGATGTGATGAAAAAGAATTGATAAAGAAGCGATAATGTAGAGGTGGTCAAAAAAAATACAGGACTTCTTTAACTTTTCCATAATGATGGGCCCTGGCATTTTGTAGATGCAGGCCAGTTTTAGACATCTTACACTGTACAGGAGGGTCCTACAATGAACAACTGTGTTGTATCCCACACAACCTTCCAATGTCCTCCTGGGCATTATGTCTAGGTGGAAAACTTGTTAATTATCTGAAGGTACTCATTTAACAATGCTTCGTATATAAACAGCAGTTTTTCACGGTTTTAATACACTTCCATTTTTCTAGGGATGTGACCACTGTGTAATTCACAGTTATTTTAAGAATGAAGACCCATATTAGTTTATTATCAATTACTTTTTATTATCTGCTAATATTAGGATATTATATGAATTTTAAAGAAATTGTATGTTTACTTGGGTTATACATCTGTGAATTTTATATTGTCTCTCTTTGAGACTTTTCTGAGGTTGTAGCTTCCTATATTCTTATTAACAGGGCTTTTGTTAATTTCTTCCAAAGATCTGGCCCTGTGATCTGGTGACCAAATTTTATTCAGTACTTGTATTATAGAAATTCTAAATATTGGGGTTTCCAAGAAGCTTTTAGTTAGATGTTCCATAACCAACCCTGAAGCTCTCTGGATTTCTATATTATATCAGTCCCAAGAGACATGTAACTTGTTAGTTTATAGATTAAAGAAATATCTGTATCCCACAAAAAACATTTAACCCAGCTCTTCTTTCTAGTTTAGTTATCTTCAGACTTCCGTGTGCATTGAATCAGCTGGGCTACTCGTAGGACAAGCAGATTCCTGAATTCTATAAACATGAACTTGAGTTTTAAGAAGCACCTTTAGGCCAGGTACGGTGGCTCATGCCTATAATCCCAGCACTTTGGGAGGTTGAGGTGGAGGGATCACTTGAGGTCAGGAGTTCGAGACCAGCCTGGCCAACATGGTGAAATCCATCTCTACTAAAAATACAAAATTTAGCTGGGCATAGTGGCACATGCCTGTAGTCCCAGCTACTTGCAAGACTGAGGCAGGAGAATTGCTTGAACAGGGAGGCAGAGGTTGCAGTGAGCTGAAATCACACCACTGCACTCCAGCCTGGGTGACAGAGTGAGACTCTGTCTCAAAAGAAAAAAATAATAATAAAAAGAAGCATCTTTATATTTCTGATGTGCATGTTTCATGAACCACAAGTTTGAAAACAATGCTTGAGATATTACAAGTCATCCTAGAATGAAAAAGAAGAGCAAACCAGATCTTGATGTCTAACCTATCAAAATACCCTCTTGTGGGCTACACAGGTATAATAGACTGCTGTATCTATGGATAGAAGCAACTAATTTTTAAAAGTTGATTATTCAAATGGTTACTCTGGTTAAAAGGGAATTATCCTGTTTTCAAATATATATAATTAACAAATACATACATATAAACCAATTTTAAAAATATATATATATATTTTGTTTATATATATATATATATATATATCAGTATGTGGATGTAAATGCATTAATAGGAAGAAAATAAAATGTTTCCATCCTAAGTGATGTACTCCATTAGGTCACTTAAATGTAGGGCTACTGGTTAAGAGCAAAACAAATAAAATAAACTTTGGCTGATATTCTTTCAAATATTCATCAGAAAAGCTCTTCTGAACCTTCTACTTCAAAAAAATTTTGGTCAATTTTAGGTTATCAAATCTCATATTAGATTTGGCAAATAATGCACCAATGTTCATGTGGTATTTTAGCTGCCTACTTTTGTTTAAAACTTTGTTTATCCAAAGGATTTATAAAATCTAATATTAGAAAGGTTGAAAATGACCTGAAATTAGTACAAATACTAGATAGTAAGTGCATTTGAAAGGTTTCTTCAGGTAAATGGAACCAGTAGGATATAGAGAGAGAGGAAGAGGAAGAGGAGAATTTAAGAAATTGCTTCTGGTGATTTGTAGGAGTTGGGAAGTCAGAAATCTATAGGGCAGGCCATCAGGATGGAAATTCTATCAGAAGTTGATGCTGTAGTCTTAAGTTGAAAGGGAGTCAAGAGGCAGAATTCCTTCCTCTTCAGGAGACCTCAGTATTTTTCTTAAGGCCTTCAACTGATTGGATGAGACCCACATGCATCATGAAGCAGAATCTACTTTACTCAAAGTCTACTGATTTAAATGTTCATCACATCTAAAAAAATATCTCCACAGGAACATGTAGACTGGTGTTTGACCAAAACCAGGCACCATAGCCTAGCCAAGCTGACACTTAAAATTCACCACCACAATCAGCTAAATAATGATTAACCAAAGTGAAACATAATGGAAACCTTAACTGAAAACATTGGTGTTTGAAAGCATCTTTGAAAGCTATGCCCCAAGTGTTTTTTCTCCCCTGTATACCACCCTAATCACAAAAAATATCTATTCTAGGGGAAATATTAGCCATTCTATATTCCATAAATTAATAAATAAGTTACATTTATATGGCGGTGGATTAAAGGGTTAGGACTCCAATAGTCTGAAAATGAGACAGAAGGATTTTTCTGTATTCTCCCCACTCCCACCCTTTCTGTTAGTAGAAGTGTATAGAGTTTCTTCTAGTGGTCAAACTCTATGGCCATGAGGCAGGAATCTCTTCTTTCCCTCTGGTGAAAAGACCTGCCGGCATTGTTTGTGTCACTGATGAGGGACCATGATGCTATCCAATTATCAACTTTCCTTTCTCATCTGGAGCAAGATTGGACTTCTTTTATTTTCTAGACCATTGGTTCTCACAGGGAATATTTTGTTCCCCAAAAGACATTGAGCAATGTCTGGAAGCATATTTTGATTGTCGCAAATGGCAGGGAAGGATACTGCTGGTATCCACCAGGTAGAGGCCGGGGATGTTGCTTAATATCCTACAGTACAGAAGACAGCCAAGCAACAAAGAATTATCCAGCCCAAAATATTAATAGTGCCTAGGTTGAGACACCCTACTATAGAATAAATAGTTCAAAATAGCAAGAGGGTAGAGGTTTTCATGTCTTTGAGAAATATAGAAAATTGAGTCTGTCACATGGTTTCATTCTCTCCCTTGTGCAAACAGAAGAAATAATCTTCTGGGAATGGAAGCCCAGGTCTTCCTGTATCATGCATTCCTTTCTTTTCCCAGTGTATTATAACATGGCAAATGGCCAGAATCTCAGCTGAGAATCCCCTGGCAATTTCTCAGACACAGACATTTTAAACAATAGGGTACAACATGACTAGGTCTATTGCATTTTTTAATATTTAGCACTTAATTGTGAGAGTTATGAACCTAACTTTCCACTTGCTATGGACCTTGTTGGCTGCTCTACTTATTCAAATAATTTAGTGATGTGATTGGGCATCTTTCCATAGTTCTTCTGGTTAATTCTGGAAAAGATTTCAGAAAGAATTGAGTTCCATTTCTAGTTATGTGAGTAGCTGAATTTGATATCTTGAGGCAAACCATTTCAGGCTTCTGTATCCTAACTTCTTCATTGATACAGTAAAGGGAATGGATTAAATAATTGTCGTAGTTCCTATAATCTCCATGAGGCTAGGAAACTCTGAACGCCGAGCTTAAAAGAGGGTTGAAGACATGCCCTTTAAGACACAATAATCCCTCTCTGGTAAAAGTACAAGCTAAGAGAGGCAGTGACAAGGCACTGTGTCATTACTGTTGAGTAATGAGACAGATTGAGAAACTAAAACTATTCAGCTCTTTCAAAATCAGGACTTTATGATGCTCACATTAATTATTTTTCTGAGGTGTTGTGGATCTTTTAACATTGAAATGAATGCATCCAAATAGGCTCAATTCTTTTGAATTCACATAGAAATGACTTAAAATGTCCTCATTTTTGAATGAGCTATGTGTGGAGGCACTCATCAAGAAAATATATGTTTTGAAGTCAAGACCAAGGCCTAGACCATTACAATGTTGAGTTTCTTGACTGCAGAAGGCATACCTTATTGATTCATATCTTGGCATAATACCTGGAACATGATAGGTCCTCAATAAATACCCACTGAATAATTGCAGAAATCAAATATTGACTATAATTGGTATATCACAAGACTAAAATACATATATTTTAACAGCTAACTGATTGGCTAGTAATCTTAATGCCACTTATTTAAAGTATCCTTTGAAGATTCATGGACTACTGATTAAGACCAAACTTGGTGTGGGATGCTTTATATTTATCTTTTTGTAACATCAGATTATGATTTAGTTCTGATCATCCTCATTGTACACGTGATAAAACCGAATTTACAGTTATTAATTCAGTTTCTGCTTTCTGTAGCCTGTGGCCTTATGACTACAGTTCTAAACCAAAACATCACATTACTGGGTATGTACCCAAAGGAAAATAAATCATTCTACCAAAGAGACCCATGCACGCATATGTTCATTGCCATGTTATTCAAAACAACAAAGACAGGAAATCAACATAGGTGCCCATTGATAGTGGACTGGATAATGAAAATGTTGTAAATATATACCATGGAATACTATATGGAGATAAAAAGAACAAAATCACGTCGTTTGAAACAACATGGGTACAGCTGGAGGCCATTATTCTAAGTGAATTAACAAGGGATGGAAAACCAAATACTGCATGTTCTCACTTATAAGTGGCAGCTAAACATTGAGTACACATAGATGGGACATAAAGATGGGAACAACAGACACTGTGGACTACTAGATGGGGGAGGAGAAAGGGCATTGTGGGTGGAAAAAAAAAACTGCCTATTGCATACTACGCTCCCTGTCTGGGTAATGGGTTCCAAATCCTAAACCTCAGCATCACACAATATGCTCATTTAACAGATCTGTATTTGTATCCCGTAAATCTAAAATAACAGTTGAAGAAGAAATAAAAATCGCTTTTCTAACTGAAGGGTTATATTTAGAATCAGAAATATGTAATTTATTCTAAATAGATAAGCATACAACTCTATAAATAATCTCTCTACCTAGATATTGTCTTTTTGAAATTCTCAGAGTGATCCCATATGTAAATTTCTCCTTTGAGGAAGACCTTATGAAACACTTCCAGCTTTTCACTGATCCATCCCTAGTATATGTGGGTGGCCTAGGATCCCCGTTTTTATTTTCAGCCCCCCACTGCCCATTTATCTGTCCTAGGAGTTACTATCCAGAAAGGCTGGAGAGCGTTTCCTTTTGGCCAAAGCTTGCACTTCTGTCATTTCTCCATTACTCTCTTTAAGAAATGTCAGCCACAGTTGAGTTAGGTTCCTTAAGGCTAATGGCCAACAGTTCACCCCTCATTCCAGAAGACCTCTGTCTCCTCAGACCCTGCCACACAAGCTCCTCCTCTGTGCCTCAGGAGCATCTGCTTGTTTGTGTTCTCACCTCCACCTGCCAGTCGGCTGTGTGAAGAAGAGATGTCTGATTAGGTCCCTGCTGAAACCGTTTTGCTGCCAACCACAAACACACACATTCCTTCTTAAGGACGAAACCTGCAGCTCTGCTTTCACACTCCTAGCTTGCAGAAAGAAATCCAAGGCTAATAACTTTAGATTTGTGTCAAAGGCATTATGTTCATTAGACATAGTGTAAAAACACAATGCCTTGTACACATGCTAGGGGATTTTTCTATTTCACTTACCAATCCATTGCTACTTTGTTAAGTGTTAATCCAATACTTACATAGTAATGGAATTTTTTTTTTTTTTTGAGACAGAGTCTCACTCTGTCACCCAGGCTGGAGTGCAGTGGTGTGATCATAGCTCACTGCAGTCTGGAACTCCTGGACTCAAGCAATCCTTCTGTCTCAGACTCCGAAGTAGCTAGGACCACAGGCACATTCCACCATGCCTGGCTGTTTTTTATTTTTATTTTTTGTAGAGATGGGGTCTTGTTTTGTTGCCCGGACAGTTATGTCTATTTTTTTTTAGTTCATGCAAAAACATACAGACTTTGGTTTTGCATATTTATAAGGATCTTTGAGTGTTCTTTTGAAAATGGGCTGGTGGATAATAAGCCTAATAAAAATGAATTTATTGAAACCAAATTAAAACTCTTTACACTTCACTGAGAAATGGCATCTATGTTATTGGTA
The DNA here is from genome assembly GCF_047675955.1 of Chlorocebus sabaeus. Lineage (NCBI taxonomy): Eukaryota > Metazoa > Chordata > Mammalia > Primates > Cercopithecidae > Chlorocebus > Chlorocebus sabaeus. The sequence continues at coordinate 70,113,576 of NC_132918.1, forward strand.
TCTGAGATCAATTTTCTAAGAAGGTCATAAGAAAAATTCACAAGTACACAAGAATGTAGAACCACATTGATTTTTTTTTTTTAAACTCAACAGCAATCACTAAATTATCTTGTTATTTAAAAATACATTTATTGAAAGCCAACTAACTGCCCAGCATTGTATACCAGGTATACTTTGTAAATAGTGTGATACAAGCATGCAAGTTTCCAATTACTACAGAATCTTAATGATTCTGTAATAATTAAAGAATAATCAATGTATGTATCGGGGTGTATGTGTCAGTAATATTGAACCAGCGAACCAAAAATAATAATAATAAATGTATATGCATGAATACTTTCAAACAATGATAAAGAAAGCATTAAATGAGAAGAATAGGATAGTTTAAGAGAAAATGAAGAGGGTCGTTTTCATTTCTTTGGTCCTACTGTGAGTGTGCCAGACACTGGAATAATAGAGATATCATCTAAGACTGAGGCACCAGATTTTCCCTCTAATTAGGGAAGCAACAGATGATCTAACAGGTGACAATCCAGTGTAGGAGTTCTGTGATTACCCCTATGAATGTGGTCTACTGGAGGCCTTAAGGAACCATACTCTATTTGGAAGAGCCAGAAGAGGCATCTGGGAGAAGATGACATATCATCTTGAAAGACCTTGGTTATTTCATTAATGACCACAATGCTCTCAGCACTTTCCCTGAGGTACAAGTCACTTCCCTACAATACTTGCAAAAGGGAATGAAGAGCACACGAATCTGGATGAGAGCAGATAACTTGGGGAAAGAATTAAAGGGTATCAACGTAGAAATGAAGCCTTCTTGTTTCATTGCTTGTTTTACAGCTTGCGGAGTCGAACATTTCTCATAGGGAAAAGGTTAATTATGTTAGAAAAGGGTTATTTACCTAAGGTGCAAATGAAAGGGAAAAAAATCATTTTCTCTATAGCCAAGGTTAGTGCACTCAGGGCCCTCTGATTTATACAGTGCAGCTCCATTGGTCTTTGCGTGTGCCGTTCGTTCCTCTTCATGCTGCAGCCCTTCCTACCTTTCCTCTACTTCACTTTGATAACTTCTACCTGACCTTTGAGAAACGTCCTTAAGTGTCCCTGCCTTAGAGCAGTCCTTCCTGATTCTTCAACATTGAATTAGCTTCTCCTTGATGTCTTAAATATGCTTGGTTTAACCAACTCTTATCTTCCAGAGCCTATTGCAGAATCTTAGAACCCAATAGCTAGATGATTAATAAATATTTGGTGAATTAAAGGATGGATGAATCATCAGTAGATTCATGGCCTTCTGAGAAGATTCACAATATCTAGACTAAACATTCTGTCAAAGTTTACGGTAGCTTGAAGGTAAATTATTCAGTAGAATGGCACCAGGATTACCCCAACCCTAGTTTACTGTAGGTAGATTAGTTACCTATTTGCACATAGGGTTGGTTATCTATTTGCAAATGGGACTGCTGTTATCTGAAGGCTTGACTGTGGCTGGAAAATACATTTGCAAGGTGGCTCACTCATGTACTCACAAGCTGGTTCTGATAAGTTGATTCTTTTCTACTTAGGCCTCTTCCTGGGCCTTTTTGAATATCCTTATGACATGACAGCTGGCTTCCCACTGAGAAAGCAATCTGAAGTGGATTCCAAGGTAAAAACTGAAATGCGTTTTATAAGTTAGTCTTGGAAGTCATACACTTTTGCCATAGTCTATTGGGTAGATAGGTGAGCTGTGATTCAATGTGAAAGGGACGGCACAAAAGAGAGAATACAAGGAAATGAGGATCAATGGAGCCATCTTGGAGCCCTACTATCACATCGGGTTGTGTAAATTCTCCCCTTATTCTTTAAGAAAGGATTCAGAGTCTTTTTCATTTGGCCATACACCAGAGGGGTATTGGGGAAGGTTTTGAAGAAGAGTTTAAACCCAGGGGAACTACACGTGAGCTACACAATAGTTGCTGACAGGCAAAGAGTCTTTGACTTATCTTCAACCTTTCACCTATGGTCCCCCATGCCCTTTGGCAACATAAATAAATTTCCACAATATCCCCCTTCAGTGGGTGTTATTTTCCTTATTATAGATGATAAGTTAGGGTCAAAACACAGTCAGGGGAATCGCCCAAGGGTATACCATATATCACTGTCAGAAGAGGGATTACAACTCAAGGTATCTGAATTCCAAGCTTATGTTTAGACTGGACCACCTCCGGTGCCTAATGAGTTGTGGCATGCACTCACTACTCTGAATTTCCCTTTAATTCTACCTAACCCCTGCTGAATTCATCTCCTTACCACCCCAGCACGCGCGCACACACACATATACACACACACCCTTCACCATTTTCCCATACCTTCAGAAAAACTGAGTAGCCCTTTCATGACAGTCTCTCTTTTGTGCCAATAGGGGACCCCCAGGGGGTATTTTTAGAGTAAGAACTGAGGCTCCCACCTTCAAAATGAGAAAGCTATAATTTTCATATTGTATCTCTTTGCCAATTGTAAATCAGTCATTTTAAGGATGTTTCCCATTCTTGTTTCCCTTCAGGCAGCTCTTATTCCTCTCTGGAAAAAGAAAAGATTTGCTTTATAGCTAACTGCAGGACTGAAATGACATATAAAATAGCAACAGCAGGGAACAAATGTGTCCCTAAAGTGGCAATATGGTGCCTTTTTGTGTGTTTTAAGGCTTTGCAGTGAGAGGCAATTTTTCTTTTCTGGCTTTCTATTTGAATAGTTGTTGAAAATTTAGAAAACAGTATTAGGTGTGTTCACTAATGGGGCCTGACCTGAGTTGTTCTGTACAATCAGTGGTAGATATATATAAAAATATATATTTAATACATTTCAGTATTACTCTGGCCGACTGCTCTGATGGTATTTGCGGGGAAAATCTGTCAAGCTAATAACGAAGAGTGTTCCATTATTAGAGGTGGGTATTTTTGTTTATTATATAATTCTTTTCCCACCAAAATCATTGGTGTTCTATATCATTAATTGGAAAACCATAGAATAAAAACCGATTTTATTCCCTCCTTTGTCTTTTCTTTTCCTTCCTTTCAATGTAAGAAATAGCCATTCTGAGTGTCAAGCCTAGTTTCTTTTACTTTTGTCAAATAGGACAATTCAAACATTTCTTTTGAAACAAAGAAGCCGAAAGCCAAAGTAATGTCTATGTTTCTCCAAACTCCCTACAGTATCAATAAATCCAAAGAGCTGACAGCATGGGCAAAGTTCTACACTGAGAGAAAAAGCAAATTGGATCAACAGTGTTGTTCATTATCCTCCATATTAGAAAACAATGCTGCTGGAGAGAAGGAGGTTATTTCCTGGAGGGAAGACCCCGGTGTGACCTGCCTTTCTCACCACACTGCCTGGATGCTGCCTCCCTCACAGCTGAGACTTGTAAGCCCAATTTTAAACAAGGGAAGGAATGCCTGCTTGTTATTTTTTTCCTTCTGCACCCCTTCTCCCCAACCTCACTTCACATTGCTAAACCAGGTCTTATCCTATCCCCTTTAACATTCAACACATGCAATATTATGGTATGACTTAATCTCCAAAGATCACTGTTCTGCAGTAGTAGTTGGAAGAAGAGGGATAGCCATACATTCAGATGTGTCCTCATCCACACACACGATGTAAAAGAATTTCTCACAAAGCCCAGCAGTGTGGTACAGTGGTGAGGGCAACTGCCTTGATTCTCATTCTTCATCTGCCTCTGACAACCTGGGCAAACTTGGACTTCTCTACTTAGTCTTCTCATCTGGCAGATGATCTGCTAACTCCTTTCTATTTCTAAATGCTTTTCTGACTTGAGGGTTCCAGACCCAAGGGTGACATTTCCAGACTGTGGGCCTGAGGAGTGGGGTTTTAAGGGATTGTCGAGAGCCCAGGTGCACAGTGAGAGTGGGATTAGAGAAGAAGCAAAAGCAAGCTTACCACTGGTCTTTGTTGTGGCCTAAGGGAAATATGAATCATGTGCTTTCCTCTCCAGATTCAAAACCATATGAGAGAGAGATGCAGGAGCCAGGGCTCAAAAGGTCAACCTAATTACTGGCAACCTTGAACTGGAAACCTGGCTTGGGACTAGACTCAAATGGGCTTCCAACTCTTTCCCTCCCTGATTGCACACCCTGTTCCAAGTTAATAATTTTTTTTTTTATGTTTAGCACTTAATATGTGTTCTAAGTCCTTGACATGGAATAAAAACTCGCTTAAATTTTACACTAATCCGTTCGGGTAGATACTATTATATCCTTATTTTATAGGTGAAAACACTGGGGCACAGACAGGTTGAGTAAGGTTGTAGAGCTTGTATGTGACAGAATAGCACTGATAACCTGGCATCGTGCACGGGCTATCACTACACTAGTCCCAAGCATGCAAAGCACCTGGCAGAGGGGAAACTCCTTCTCCTGCAGAGCTGGTCCGGGGGAGCTGGGGAGAGTGGCGAGTGTGTGAGGGTCTGCAGGGGCCTTAATGGGCCTTCTCCTTATCTCACCAGTGAGATGAAAGTCACTCCTTGGAGGAATGAGTGAGCAGTGTCAGTGTTCTTCCAAGAGGACAGATGTTTTTATTATGTGAGCCAAGGCAGGAACACAGGGAAAGAGGGAGAAAATACCCTTGAAAGGCAGCTCATTTCTTCAGAATGCTAAGAAATGCCACTGCCATGATCTCCATTACAGGCCAAGAGATAAGGGTTTGATTGCCTTTTGGAGAAGTCCAGCCCCAGAATGGTGTGAAGCAGGACAGGCTATATTATTTGTAGGGTCCAGTACAAAAGAAAATGCAGGGTTCCTTGTTCAAAATTATCAATAATTTCAAGATGGTGACAACAGCATGAACCCAAGCACAGGGCCCTGTCTAAGCATGCAGTCCTGAGTGACCACACCATCACATGCCCATGGAGCCAGCCGTGGGCATGGTGATAAGTCCAGATACTCAGATCTAGGACATGCTGAAGGTGATTTCTTGTTGAGTCGAAGACAGCAAGATCATTATACCACTTTGATTGATGTGAAGCTGCAGAATGGCTTACAGCTGCACATTAGAAGCACCTGGGGAGCTCTTAAAACCTTCTGATGGTGTGTTTACTTTACCTTACACCAACTGAATCAGCATCTCTGGGGGCAGAGTCCAGGTAATTGGTGCTTTTTAAAAGCTTCCCATGTGGTTCCAATTTATTTTCTAATTAGCTCAAGGGTCTTCAGGGAGACATCTTGGTTGTGGTTCTAGAATTCTCCTTTTGAAGATCTTCAAGTCTGAAACACTATATGGGCAGCACTACATCTGAGACCGACAGGTAATGTGAACTAGTGAAGGATGCTAAGAATTAGGAAGACACACTCTCAGCAGCAGATCCTCAAGAGACAGAAGAGAGCAAAAGAGAATATTGCAAACGCGAGAGCCCAGAGAACGTCTGAAGGGAGTGACATCTCCTCAGTCCTTGACCCACTGTTGCCCTGAGGAAGGTGTCCCTGGGTGGCCAGAGCATGTTATCTATCAAGAGAACTTGGACATCAAGATTGTTAAATGAAGTATCTCAATTTTTCCATGTGCTGACAAACAAAAAACAGAATAAGAACAAAAACTATGGAGTGGCTCTATTCTGGCCCTGCAAAATAGCAGAGGGGTGAACAGACTGCCAGTTAGCAGCTGAATTAAACAGTCATGGAATCAGAGACTCATACGCAGTAGAACTAGAAAACACCTTCGTTATATGGATGAGGAAACTGAAGTTCAGACAGCGGGAAGGGACCCAATCAGGTATACCGCGAGCGTTCGGCAAGGCTAGGTGTAGAACATGGGGCTTCTTTTCTGATTCCTATATCCTTTCCATTACAGTGTATCTTATTTGGAGAAGAAATGCAAACAGATGCAAAATTCAATGATTTCTCACAGAGTATTTGACAAAGTTAGCTAGAACGTCATCTCACATTAAATTGTCCTTCTAATGGTTTAAATGACTAGCCATGCTTCGAATTAATGCAGATCTCCTATTTTTGCTCTTTTTTGCATGGCTACATCCCTAGTACCTAGAATGTGTGCCTGACTCATGGCAGATGCTTGATAAATATTTGTGGAATGAATGATTGCATAAATGAGTGACTATCACAGAGATACAGCCCTCCTAGTTTTGTTTTGTTTTGTTTTGTTTTGAGAGAGAGTCTCGCTCTGTTGCCCAGGCTGGAGTGCAGTGGTGGTGCAATCTTGACTCACTGCAAGCTCCACCTCCCGGGTTCAGGCCATTCTCCTGCCTCAGCCTCTGGGGTAGCTGGGACTACAGGCGTACGCTACTATGCCTGGTTAATTTTTTGTATTTTTAGTAGAGACGGGGTTTCACCAGGATAGTCTCAATCTCCTGACCTCGTGATCCACCCGCCTCGGCCTCCCAAAGTGCTGGGATTACAGGCGTGAGCCACCACACCCGGCCGGTATTTGTGTGTGTTGTTTTTTTTAAACCAACGCATTTTTAAATTATCATATCTACATTATTAAATCACATTTTAAGCTGTTTGGTTGAATTCACTAATATAATAAATTAAAGCTATATTTCCTGAAAAGAAAGGAATCATTCATTGCAGAAAGGACAATATTGCTCTAATTTAAAATTAGTCGATAAGCTCTTGCTTCTTTGTTTCTTTTCCCCGAAAGTTTTTTTTTTTTTAAGATGGAGTTTTGCTCTTGTCACTCAGGCTGGAGTGCAGTGGCGTGATCTCAGCTCACTGCAACCTCCGCCTCCCAGGTTCAAGCTATTCTCCTGCCTCAGCCTCCTGAGTAGCTGGGATTACAAGCGCCCAACACCATGCCCAGCTAATATTTTGTAGTTTTAGTAGAGACAGAGTTTCACCATGTTGGGCAGGCTGGTCTCGAACTCCTGACTTCAGGTGATCCACCCATCTCGGCCTGCCAAAGTGCTGGGATTACAGGCTTGAACCACTGCAGCCAGCCTCCCTGAAAGTTTTTATAATGCCAAGCAACATGGTAACAGATAGGCTACCTGGCTGAGACTGGGCATCCTGAACTTTTAATCATGTCTCTGACCCCTATGACACAGGGTAGCAACTGGAAACCATAAAACATGTGGTACTGCGTCTTGTAGTCTTGCCTCAGTGCTCGCTTGCCTTACATGCTTGGAGCTTTTAAATGGATGTGCACAATATAGATTAGGTCTCATAGTTAATTTGGATCAAGTGACTGAGGACACAGGTTTTCCTAAGATCTTATTTATATGCCCAGGTAGGAGAAATACACTTTTGCAAGGCAGCTGACAGTTTTGTGAAACATTTTCCACAGAAGATGAGCTCTGCCAGGGAGGAGAGTGCGGCATGTATCACTCTTCCAGTTTTTTCAGATGGAAAATTCTCAATTGACTGAGGTTACAAGGCTGAAAAGTGGTGGAGTCGAGATTTCTGGAGTCCAGACTGTGGCTTTGAGAATTACTCTAAACATCAGATTGTTTATGAAGAAGGAATCTGTATGCATCCGGAATCCCTGTAGGCTTGTGGATCTGTGGAAAAAATTATCAAAGCATGGCAAGACCAGCTGGCATGGATTTTCAGAGACATGGAGTCGGCAGCACATGCCAGGGATGGTCTGTGCTTAGAGGAAGGGGCTTGCCTGCTGAGATCTTTCTCCCCCCTGTGGCTCTTTGATTCTCTAAAATGATTGTGATAACAACAGAAGGGAAATGTGATAGCCAAGGAAGATGGTTTGGATGAGATCTTGCAGAATGAAGTGGGTGTTAGGGAAATCCAGGCTCATTCACTTCATTCAGGCACAAAAAGAATTTGTGAAAGAGGAATATTAAAATAAACAATTTAAAAATAACACACTTTTACTGTCTCACCTTGACTTACTCTGGTCTGGTAGCTACCAGGCTTCTTTGGACTTTTTTTTTTTTTTTTTCCAGCTGAGACAACAGTCAAATATTGACTTATCAAAATAGCAATTTCAGTTTCCCTCTAATATTTTTAGCATATTATGAATTTCATTATAGAGATATTAAAGATTTTTTTGATTCACTCTCTGAGGATAAGGGATTTACATCTTCAAGAGCCAATAATTAATTAAGGGGAACAAGAAGCAATGGGTAAGTGGGGCTGAGGGTTCAACAACCTTTTCCCAGTTGGTAAGAGCCTGGGAAAGGAAGCCCTTTTCATGTTAATTTAAAACTTAACTCTGCTGCGTTCCTCTACCTGAGCAAATAAACACACTGGCTGGGGGTGGGGGAGCTCTGCTTTCTTCTGGGATAGACTGACAGCCTCAGCAGTATTTAGGGTAACAATAATGACATGTGTGTGGAGCACATACAGTGTGCCAGGCACTCTACTAAGAATGTTACAGACGTGATCACATTTGTTCTTTTAAAAAACTGCATAGAGTGGTTATTATCCCCATTTTACAGACAAAACAGGCTCAGAGAAGTTTAGTAACTTGCCCAGGTTCACACAGCTCGCAAGTAGAAGGATGGAGTCTATCTGTATCCAGTGGCTGGTTCTTCATCTTCACTATACAGACTTCCAAAGGCAGCATCCACTCAATAAACACCGAAGGAGCCCCTCTGTGCCTCTGTGGACCAGGCATGCAGGCAAACAAGTTTTTTGTTTGTTTATTTTTTTTACCCAAACCAGTAGGGTTGTAGACTAGGCTTGCAAAGAGCTGGAGAATATAAGAGAAATCAGAGGCTTGAAGTTTCCTGAAATAACCTTGAGACTGATGCTCCTCATGGGAAGAGAACTTTTATCCACCTCCTCCCCATCAGAGAATGTTGGAGGGGTCACATAGAAGGGACCCATGTGTGAATCATTAAGACCACAGGCCTAAGACCAGAGACGCCTTCCAGAGTTGGATGTGGATTGGGAAATTAGCAGGGCCTCTTACTAATTGAGCTATTTAATCCTCAGGGAAGTTCAATGTCATTGTCATTTTTGGACTTATGAGTGTCATAAGGCTGGTTGCCTTTTGATGATAATGATAATGAGTAAACATTAGATTCACATTCCGTTACTGAATCTCTGGTAATCATACTAACAACTAGCATTTATTGGGTATCCACTATTTTCTAGATTTTTTTTTTTACTTATATATCTCTATGCTCCTGCCTGGAGAGAGGTGTCATTATCCCTTTTTAAATTTGGAAACAAAAATCACAGGTTTAGAAAAATTAAGTCATGTCAACCTACGTCTGTCTGGCTCTCGGGCCTATGCTGTGTGCACTACTGAGACTCTGCTAGGGACCAGAGGGAGTAGAAACAAGAAAGTATAACACACAGCTTACTCTCAAGGTGTTAACAAAACTATCAGGGAAAAGAGGTGTAGCTGAGTACTGAAGAACTGGCTTTTGAGTATGACTTATTAAATGGTGAATTCAGGCAAGTTGTTTAGCTTCCCCAAGTCTCAGTTTCCTTAACTGTAAAATGGACATAATAAAATGACCTACCTGCTAGGGCAGTGGTGATTATTGGATAAGAAATCTCTTCAAGGACTTTATTGCATAAGAATAAAGGCCAGGCCAGGTGCGGTAGCTCATGTCTGGAATCTCAACACTTTGGGAGGCCGAGGCAGGCGGATCATAAGGTCAGGAGATTGAGACCAGCCTGGCCAACATGGTGAAACTTTGTCTCTACTAAAACTACAAAAATTAGCTGGGCTTGGTGGTGGGCGCCTGTAATCCCAGCTACTCAGGAGGCTGAGGCAGGAGAATTGCTTGAACCCAGGAGGCAGAGGTTGCAGTGAGCCAAGTGCATCACGGCACTCCAGCCAGGGTGACAGAGCGAGACTCCGTCTCAAACAAAAAAAGAAAAGAAAAGAATAAGGGCCAAAACTTCACTAGGGTGTGATTTAGCTCCTGTCCACATCTCTACTCACCTTAATACTCTGCAGACTCCAGTCACACTAGCCCTTCAGTTCTTTGAATAAACCCCTGCTCCTTCTTGCTCAGGGTCTTTGCATACCAGATTTTATCTGCCTGTAAACACTCTTCTTCTTTCTCATCAAATATTGCTTTTTCAGGAAAGTCCTCCTTTCCTGATATCCATGTTAGATAAATCCCCTTTCTAAGCTCTATTATCTCTCTATGCTTTTTATTCACGACCCTTATAATGGTCTTCATACATTTGTAAGATGATTTAATTAACATCATTTCCCAGCTAGATTGTAAATTTATAATAGCTGGGCTTCTGTTTGGTTTCTTATGACTGTATCCCAAACATGTTACACAGTGCTTGGTACATAGCAGTGTTAGATGTTTATTAGTTGAGTGAATGAATGAAAACACTCCTTGTGCCTGGCACCTAGAAAGCATTCAATAAATATGAGATAATGTTACTTCTATTCTATAAAACACCAAGAATCAATTCAAGAGTTATATAAAAATACCAGGTGGCAGTACACGCAATACAGGTTGAGTATCTCTTATCCAAAATGCTTGAGACCAAAAGTGTTTTGGATATTAGATTTTTGGGGGGATTTTGGAATATTTGCATTATATTTACCAGTTGAGTATCCCTAATCCAAAATTCTGAAACCCGAAATGCTCCAATGAGCATTTCTTTTGAGCTTCGTGTCAGCGCTTTAAAAGCTTTGAATTTTGGAATATTTCAAATTTTGGATTTTTGGATTAAGGATACTCAAATTGTAGCATAAAGGCAGTGTATCAGTTATTTATTGCAACCATAATGGTGGTTAACAGGCAACTACAAAACTTAGTGGCTCAAAACCAAACACACTGATTTTAAATCTGCAGGACAGCTAAGTGGTCTTCTGGTCTCACTGCGCACACTCATTGACTAGTGCTTTGTTGACCTTGGTTGAGCTCTTCCTGTGCAGGGGAGTCAATTGTCAGGGATTGCCTAGGGTGAGACAACAGGGACAATTCATCTCTGCTCCATGTGTTCACCCTCCAACTTTCTGGGCTGGATAAATTCATGGCAAAGTCAAACTGTCCTGTGCTCCATCTCTGGAACCATTGACTTTAGGGAAAGGGTGGTGTAAGGGAGGAAGAGCAAATTAAAAGAGAAACAGTGGTTTCTTCACTTATTTTTGTGTATAGGCCTGTTTTCCAGCTGCCACTAATTTCAAGGTACTAATAATCAATGAAAGAGTAAATCAAAAGTTGGCTTCTGATATCCTAAAAAAGGGAAGTTTTATTCTTTAATTTTCCTGGTAGCATTTTCCCTATGAGCAGCAACCTCTTTTGAATTAACTGGAGGCCACTGAGCTTAAGAGCAGAAACAGTTCCTTTCAAACTTCTGACCTAGTGTGAGACATGATGAATACTTGGGTTTTAATGAAAATGCTGAAGGTCAAATCCTCAGGTCTGTGTCAATGGGCAGTGGCCTCTTGAAGTCTACAGTCCAGTTCAGCTATTGCATTGCCCTTGACAGAGTGTAAGCTCTTTGATAGCTTGTGGTTGATTCACTTTGAGGCCTCCTCTTTCTGTCTTTCTCTCTATTTTCTTCCTTTTCCTTCCTTTCTTCCTCCCTGTTTCTCTTTCTTCCATGGAACAACCATTCTTCAGATAACAGTTAAGAAGTTTCTGTTCTATTTATTGATTAGAATGTGGGTATGATAAGCTCCTCTCCTTTCTGCACAAAGAGCAATGTTCCCAAAACATTATATAGTGAATTTCTGTTCTCAGGGAATATTATTCCATAGTTTTGAATTTATTCCCTAAGGCAAGGTGGAAAATTATCAATCTTTATTATAAATTAATTACCCAAAACTGGTTAGTATGAGAATAAGTGCTAAATAGAATAATCTGTTGTATTTGTTTTCAAAACTCTATTTCCATATGTAAATGTTTAAGAGACTCTTGCTTCCAAAGATTAGGACAAAATTTATAAAATATCAGATACCAAAAACTCTGATTTTACAACTGAGAAAATTGAAATTTCAAAAGAGAGCAGGTAAATAAAAATGAAAAAAGGCTGGGCACGGTGGCTTATGCCTGTAATCTCAACACTTTGGGAGGCTAAGGTGGGTGGATCACCTGAGGTCAAGAGTTCGAGACCAGCCTGGCCAACATGGTAAAACTTCATCTCTACTGAAGTACAAAAATTAGCCAAGTGTGGTTGCGGGCGCCTGTAATCCCAGCTACTAGGGAGGCTGAGGCAGGAGAATCGCTTGAACCAAGGAGGTGGAGGTTGTGGTGAGCTAAGATCGTGCCCCTGCCCTGCAGCATGGGCAATAGAATGAGACTCAAAACAAACAAACAAAAAGAAACAAAAGACATGTAATTTACAAGTATGTTTCAATTTTATAACAGGGAGCCAGGCTTAGCTCATGCTTTCATATTTTTGACATTGCTAACTGGAATCAGTCAGTTTCAAGGACAGTAATTATGAAGGTAATCAGAGTTTTTTTTTTTTTAAACTCAGCTTAGGTGTAATGGCTGGTGGTAGCTGGGGCAGGTAGCCTCTTAACCATCCAGGTAATTTCTTTTTCACCACATCAAGCTCTGACTACTTCACTGAATGCTGATTCTTTTAATTCTTGGAGAAGCAAGCAGGCAGAGAAGCCCATATTTTGTCAAAGAAATATTAATATCTGAATTGACAAACTTTAATGGAAGACTGTATTTTAGACCCAGGGGAAAAATATCTAGTTGCTACATGTGATGGTTAACTTTATGTATCAACATGATTGGTCCATGGGGTGCCCAGACATTTGGTGAAACATTATTCTGGGTGTGTCTGTGAGGGTGTTTCTGGATGATATTTACATGGAATCAGTAGACTGAGTAAAGCAGGCTTCTCTCCTTAATGTGGGACAGTTCCATCCAATCAGTGGAACCTGATTAGAACAAAATGTCTGACCCTCTTGTGAGTAGGAGGGAATTCCTCCTTTCTGAGTGCAGTTTAGCTGGAATATCTGTTCTTTCCTGCTTTTGAATTTCAACGGAAACATCAACAATCCTTGGGTCTCAGGTATACCTACGTTTGGCCCAGAACTACACCATCAGCTCTCCTGGGTCTCCAGCTTGCCAGCTGCAGATACTGGGCTTCTCAGCCTCCGTTATTATATGAACCAATTCCTTATAATAAATCTCTTCATACACACACACACACACACACACACACACATGCACACACACACACTCCCTATTTGTTCTGTTTCTCTAGAGAACACTGATACACTATAGAAAATGCTAATTTAAGCGTACCTATTTAAGCTTGCAACAGATCTCTTTTTAACTACTTAAACTGTGAACATCATTCCTAAATCAGGCTTTGCTAACTTTCTATAAATGTAGGGTGGTATTACCTAGAAAGTAGTTAAATTATACTTCTCGATTGAGGCTTTAGGGATGGTGAATCTACTAACTAGGAATTTATTTTTCTATTCAAAGTAATGTCTCCTACAAAGTAAAGTTTGCATTCATTTTTTAACTTACAAAAATATAGCTACAGCTGGGTGCAGTGACTCATGCCTGTAATCCTAACACTTTGGGAGGCTGAGGTGAAAGGCTCACTTGAGCCCAGGAGATTAAGACCAGCCTGGGCAATTAGCAAGACCCTGTCTTTATAAAAATTTTAAAAATTAGCCAGGAACAGTGGCACATACCTGTAGTCCCAGTTACTTGAGAGGCTGAGGCAAGAGGATTGCTTGAGCCCAGGAGGTTGAGGCTGCAGTGAGCTAAGATCATGCCACTGCCCTCTAGCCTGGGTGACAGAATGAGACCGTCTCACACACACACACAAATGTAGCTGCCACGATAGTATCAAATAACCAAGAAGTAATTCTTGAATTATTGAATTAAGTCAAGTCTTTCTGATTTATGAACAATGAGGAGACAGAACCTCCAAAAACTTCAGAATAAAGTTTTAGAAGGTCTCAGTTAATCTCCTCTCCAAGACCCTATAATGCCCAAATATAAGTAGGTTGCATTCTTATTGCACTATTATTATTTTTGGTGTTTATTTGACTCATTATGATTGACATAGTGGTTGGATGGGCAAAGTTTTGTTAAATCACCAAATGGCCAGGCAGATAGGCTATTAAGACTATTGAAATAAGTGTCTTGATTCTTCACCTGACTGATTCCATTAGGCCAAAGGGCCCAGCTCAGAAAAACCTATATTGGACCATGAGGAAAAGGCAACATCCCTCTGATAGAGACCCCCAATTCTGAACTGTGGGGTATGACCCATTCCTTGAGCTTTGTTCTATCTAGTTCTTACTCTCCTAAAGCCTGATCTTACTTTTTCTTCTGCAGTCATTCATGTTTTCCCTTGTGGAACAATGATTTCCTTGGCTCTTTTCCATAGCCTTCTGCTTCACCTGCCTCAGGTTCCTCAGGTTGGTCCCCTTGAGTAATGGAATCTATTGTCCAACCCAGTCCACAAGACAATTACACACACAGTTTATCCCTGCCTTGTGGTTTCTTCATCCTTTTACCAGGAACTGTAGCATTGATTGAGGACTTAATCCCTAGAACAGACTGTAGCGATGGCAACTAGCCAGGGCCATGGACTTGCCATTATATCTCTTAGATTTCTTAGCAGTGTTCAGATGTTGGGACAGCCTGTTAGTTCTCTCTGACCTCTTTGAAGATACTCTTTCCAGCTATTTTCTACTGGACAATGTTGAATTTCCTATTCCTTATGACTGATCTGCCTGAATATTTTCTCCTAGCACCTCTAGCTGGTCCTTAATTCAGCATCTCTTCTGCTCTAATTACAGATTGAGTTGCCTCTCCTTTTGCCCATTTGAATACACCTAATAGGTCCTTGCTACAGCATGTTGTGGATCATGCTAGAAAAGGCCATGGGTTGGAGAATTATTAATAACCTTTAAAGTGGCATGATTAAGTGGTAAACACACAATTGCTGTTAATTTCACCAGACTAACTCTTATTCTTTGAAAGCCAATACAAAGTCCCTATGACATAACTGTTACGTCAACGAATTTCCAATATCAGCATTTAACCTGTGATTGGATTCAATATGGATGGTTACTCAATTTATTAAATTGGTACATTGATTTGGTAAATTATTGAAATTATAACTTTATTATGTTTTAAGTTAGTTCATGAGTGGATGGAAGTGAAGGGAGAATTGATAAAAAATATGCTACTCTGAAAATCATCCTAGAAAATATATTTTCTCTTTTTGTGAGCTATACAGCATGACTATAAAATGATTGTAAGAACCAAACAAGATCACAGACTACTGCATATCAAATCTCAAAATGAGATTTTGATTAAATTTCTAGAGTCATATACTTTATATCAGTTGCAGAGCTGGGACCAGACCATAACAGCTGTTTGACAATGGAGTATAAATAAATTTCAAATTGGATTAACTTGCTAATAACCTTTGCTATTTTAGAGACATGGACCTGATTGTCTAGTGTAACAAAGATGCTTTACAGCATATATACTAGATAAGAGTAAAACTCAATAGGACCTGCGCTAAAGCTAGAAACACAGATGGATACCAAGGTATGAGGCAAACTCTTCATTTGCTAAAGTCATCACAGAAGGCATCTATGCAGGACAGAGGCAAAATTTTAGATCTCTTGTCCTCCAAGAGATTTGAGATACATCAATACATATATTAAGGAGGACACTTAGAGAATTGCTTTGATTTATTTTCCAAAAGGTAAATTAATAATCCTTATTCCCACCCCAAAACATACATTGATTTGATGTGCATATACCTCTATCTCATCTACTTACATAAAGAATCATCCACATCTTAAGGTACACCTGTCATCTGCCCATTAGTGAATCATCACTGCATTAAGAAGCATTCAATACCCAATCTTTCTAATGTTGTTAGACAACCTTGACCTTCAATTTCTTGCAATGTGAATAATATTGCATCATATCTACACAGAACAGTATAATCATCTTTTCTGTTCGCAGCACTAAGACAGTCAACAGTATTTGATACAATCAGCATGTGTCTTGATACGGAAGGCACATGGTGACAAGCCTAACTGAATGTAGTTATTTGGCTGTCATGAAATGCACCTTATGGTGATAAACTTCTGCCATAAAATTGGAAGACTATCACATAAACATGTTTCACAAAGAAATACACTAGCAGAATTCACTGCCGGGTTATTGTTGGAAAACAGTGTTCTATTTATTGTGTTGTGATTTTTACAGTATGTGTCAGCGTTTGGATGCTCATTACGTTTTACAATGAAGTAATTACCGGGTGGTGATTTCTTTATTCTGGACAACAATTCTATCTAATTAGTGAACAATAAATTGAAGCGGTTAGATTAGGGAAATTTGAATGGACATAGCAGGACAGGCAGATTTTCAGTTTGTGGAAGCATCGAGTTGTTTAAATTTAGGCTCCCAACTACATATACATTTTTCTAGGTCGTGGTAAATTATTTTTTCCTATACACCAATTCTTTTATCTCAGTCTTTGCTTCCTCTCTGTCTCTATCTCTCCTTTTTCAATAGTATTGTGAAATTAACTAAAAAAAAAACCATATTAATGGTGTTGATTAGGTATTTGAGATATACTGTTGAGGCTAGGTATAGGTGTATAATCATCAAATACTGTACTTACTAGACCCTAAACTGAGAATAAAAAACTTATTTAAAGACATCTATCTTTATTATGACCCAGGGAATGACACTCATATTCCAAAGCCTGCTCTCTAGCCATAAAGGATGGCAGAAAATGCTGCTCATGGAATCTTTGTACTAGGAAACCAGCTTCATTGGTTTTACTGAGGAAGGGTCTTAAGATGTCATTTTCTCTTCACAGACCTAGGAACTCTCTGTATTTATCTGTCACAATCATCATCACATATCCTGAATGACTCATCTTGATGTTTTTGTAGATTCATGCCTTGAAAAATAGCCCCCAACCAATCCAAATTCCATATATAGCAATGATAGATAATATTTTTAAAAAAGAAAATTTTAAAAAGAGAAAACCATAACCAGATCCAAATTAAGATGAGTAACTTTGGGGGCTCCAGGATGCCAACCCGGCGTTTCCATCAGTCCCTGACCTGTTGGCAGTGTGACTGATCTGCAGAATTCTCAGTGACCTCTCAGATGGTAGCCTAAAGGTGCGGATGTGAGAGCTCTTTCTTAGGGAATGAGGGGACAGGTGAAGACACTTTCAAAACTGCCAGACAGAAAGGAGTAAAGGCTAGAATGGAATTGAAAGGTGGGAAAAATAAGAGAATGGAAAAGGATATAGTGGGCAAATAATAATCAAAAGAGTACGTACCAGTGCAGCTATATGAACTCTGACAAAAATAGATTTTAAAGCAAAACAATTGCTAGGAACAAAAAGGGACATTAAATCATAATAAAAACAACAATCCACCAAGAATGTATTACCATCATAAATGTATATGAACCTAACAACACAGTCTTGAAACATATAAATCAATCACTGACAGTTATATGGAGAAAATGAAAAACATACAATCATTGTAGGAGATTTTAACACTTGGCTATTGGAAACAGTATAGAAAAAAATACAAGGATATAGACAAACTGTAGAGATTTTTAAAATCTTGAGCGTTAATTTAAAGGGGGCAAGCACTGTTCAGCTTCAGAGTTTTCTTGCCAGAAGAAAATGCAGGCTCAGTATGGACAGAACATCAGATTTCTCAAGAGAAGTTTAGAATCAGGATTTTTCAGTAAGATCTTATTGGAAGCGTGACAGTTTAAGACTTCAACATAATGACAGTGCAGACCACACACACCAGGTCCTCAGGCAGGGTCAGGATATGAGTAGCCTAATGTCTATCTTTCCCATAAAACTGTACATTTCTTTAGGTCAGAAATTATGTCCATTTCTCCACGGCTATGTCTTCAATGTTGTTTGAGGATTAAATGAGGAAAATCATTCAATGTAATACTGAATTTGATTCTTGCAAATTATCTCATTGAATACTTTTTACATATACATATGGTAGAAGTTTCTGGAAGTACACAAGAGAACAAATGAAAATGGACACACTCTCTCTCCCCTGCAAGCGCCAGGCCTTTCTAATAACTTGAAGAGAATCTCATGCTTTCCTGCTTCTCCAGTGCCTAGTCCATTAGTATTTGGATGATGAATAAGTAAATAAATGGATAACTATGTTTGTAATTCATCTTCATGATAGTTATAACTCTAGTGACAAATATTCCTTGCGCATTTACCATGTGTCAGACATTGTGGTTGTTTTTTACATTAATTTATTAATTCCTATGACAACTACAAGGGTGCCCATTTTACAGATGGAAATCTAGTATCAGAATATGAATAAGATTACATATAACTCATGGAAGCTCCCATGACTTGTAAGTAGTAAAGCCAAGATGGAACCCTTTCTTCTGAAAGCCTTTTAATGCATCACGTATTTCATAAAGAGTTTTTCAGTTAATGAGAAGGGAAATGCTGACTGAGGCAAATGTAAGACTTTTTGTAATCTCAACTGCTTACCTGGCATTTTCAGTAAAACTTTATTCATTTATTCAAAACTCAGCAAATATTGAGCATAAACTGTAAGTATGGCATTCTGCTAGGCACTGGGGGTATAGCAGTAAACAAGTCAGAGACAATCCCTGCCTTTGTTGTATGTCTATATTCTAGGAGTTTATGTTTGAAGAAAAGACACAATAAATAAATGTGAATAAGGAATATGAAACAAATATTATAACAAATATGAAAATAAACACATACATGCATAATATAATTTTAATATTTATAAGAACTATGAATAACAGTAAGCCAGAGTCAAAACATACAGACTGATGGCGATGCTTTTTCAGGAAGGGTAGTGAGGGAAGTCTTTTCTGGGAATAAGGGATTCTTGAGAATATCAGGAGAAAGACAGTTCCAGAGAGAGAGAGAAGAGCAGGTAGCAAAAAATAAAAATAAAAATAAAAAGTTTGTTGGTTCAAAAACTAGAAAGCTAGAGGTGGGTGAGTCATGGGGAAAATGGGAGAAAATGAAGTCAGGGACGTGGCCATGTGCTGGATCCTATAAGACCTTGTGGGCCATAGGGAAGATTTAGGATTTTATTCACTATGATGGGGAGCCACTCTGGGGTTGAGAGCAGGAAAGTAATGTGATCTGATACACATTTTGAAATTATCCTTCCAGTTGCTGCATGGAAATATGACACAGAAGTCTAACACAGGATTTCTATTCTCCACACAGTTTGGTCTCCTTTAGTGGATCTGTTTTGTCGTTACCTATTGGTAAAATTTCAGAAAGATTAGAAGCCAGAACACTAATACAAAATCTCAAATAAATCCCTTAAGCAATCTGTAAGTTTCCTCACCTCTGAAATGAATAGAATAATACTTGCTCAGTGTTCTTTGCAATATTTGGAGATTTTGAGACAGAGGCAGATTTTGAGGCAGAGCATGTTTATTAGGAAGTATTCTTGGGATCAAGCCCTATGCAAGGAAGAAGAAGAAAGCAGAAATGGGCAAAGGGAGAAGTTGAGATGCAATGTGTTCTTAAAAAAGGCCTCAGTTGACCCATGGGGACCTCTCAAGGTAAAATATCATTTCTGAGATTTTCCAAATTAGGGCAAGAGGGCCAGGCTTCTTCACGGACCAGTCACAAGGCAATCTCCAAAAGCGTTGACGGTTGAACGTATCCGCTGGGAATTTTCCCAGCAGTTGGGGGAATGAGTCCTTTAATCCTGAAGAAAGCATCTGAGTAGCATATCACAGCATTCACCACATGAAGTGACTTACCCAAGGTTACAAATTATTTGGCAGAGCAACTGGGACTTGGACCCAGTCTCAGACTCCTGTTCAATGTTCTTCCTCTCCCCACTTACCCTCTTGTTCATTGCTTCTAGTAGATTTCATCCCATAGTCAAAATTTCAAAGCCCTTTCACCATTCTCCTTTGGAGCAACCCTTACCCAGCATGCTAGGAAAAAGCACTTTCTTGAATATTGTCTAAGACTTTTTGTGTACATTGTTAAATATCCTGTTACTCTTGCACAAGACCAAATAACACCTGCAATTGGAAAAAAGAACCTAATATTAAATTCCATTACTCAGCTCAGGAGCACAACAGACATAGAAAAGGTTCAAAAAGGGTCAATGAAAAAGAATTGAGCCATAACAGAAGAATATGGAGTAATGAGTTTAATTTCCCAAATTCTCAATTCCCCCCTCAGTTCTAAGCATGTTTCTTTTTATGCAATTTAGCTATAATTTCAGGGTAGCCTTCGAGTGTATTGACCAAGAACTAATTAGTGTGTTCAGGCCTTTAATGTGCCTGATTTGTTAATTGCAACTTTTGGAGTTTTTCTTTTCTGTGCAATTTGACCAAAGCTAAACCATCTTTTGAAATACTACCCTTGAAGATAAAGTTCTTTGTTGCCAAGGGAGGTCCTGCCGATGTTTTATGACAGCCAG
Source organism: Chlorocebus sabaeus (assembly GCF_047675955.1). Classification (NCBI taxonomy): domain Eukaryota; kingdom Metazoa; phylum Chordata; class Mammalia; order Primates; family Cercopithecidae; genus Chlorocebus; species Chlorocebus sabaeus. The sequence goes on from NC_132918.1 coordinate 70,133,940, forward strand.
GAGCAAAATGAATGTTTTCCCCATTTTAGTCTACAAGAGTCATTTTTCAAGAAGAACCATGTTGTCTAGCTGGGGTGGAGATTGGACTAGACCATGTTCATGTTCCTTTTATCAGCATTCAGTCAATTTTTCTATTCTGGTTTTCTATGGCACCCTGAATCAGGGATCCTCCACATCAAAAACATAGATATCACAAATAATAATGTTGGCACTATGGGAGGCTATAGTCTCATAAATAGTCAAACAGTCAGTATGCATTTGCTACTAAGTACTATAATAGACATTACTAGAGTTCTCCAATATATGACTCTCCTTATCATCCTTGTAGTTGGATGCCATGCAATGATTTCTGGCCAATAAAATAATAGCAGAAGTGATGCATCTCATTTCCCAACAAGCGTTGCCGTTGTGTCCTCAGAGTACATGCTCAGATTAGTGGCTTTCTTGCACTCTTGGTTTATGAAGCAGAGGATCATGTTTTCTTACCTTTGTAGCCTCTGAACTTAGCGTAAGCCCAGGTTATAGTCAGCATTCAGTAGAAGTCCATTGGACAATGAATCAATTACCCAGTGTCTCCCCTGGGGACATCACACAGGTGCTTTGCATTCAGACTATTTTTAGTTCTTTTTTTTTTTTTTTTTGACAGGGTCTACTTTGTTATGCAGACTGGAGTGCAGTGGCGAGATTATACCTTGCTGCAGCCTCCATCTCCCAGGCTCAAATGATCCTCCTGCCTCAGCCTCCTGAGTAGCTGAGACCACAGGCTTGTGCCACCATGCCTGGCTATTTATTTTTATTTTTTTATTTTTGTAAAAATGGGATCTCAATATGTTACACGAGCTGGTCTCAAACTCCTGGGCTCAAGCCATCCTCCTTCCTTGGCTTCCCAAAGTGCTAGGATTACAGGAATGAGCCACTGTGTCTGCCTCCACCCCCTTTTATATTTCATTTACTACCAGTTCTAGTTCATCCTTCCCTGAGCCTCTTATGGAGAGGCAAAGAGGATGTGAACGTATCTCAGAGGAAATAACACACAGGTTTTGGAATTTGCTTTCTCTCTCATTATTTACTATCTCTGTGACTTGGGCAAGTTACTTAGCTTCCTTTAACCTCATTCACCTCACCTAGAAAAATGGGTGTTTCTAGTGCTTACTTCACAGAGTTTGCGTAAAGACCACATGAGACAATACATGTAAACAGCTTAGCATGATGCCTTGCACAAAATGCATGTTATATAATTTATTTCCTCTCTTGAATCATTTGACACCTTTCTTTTCCTTCAGGTTCCTTTCTTTAACTTTTCCTCTGGCCTTGACTTCTTCCTACCACTTAGTGTTTCCTCACTGTCCAGAGGTTGTCTCACCTGTTGGTGAGGCATCTAAGCCTGTCCTCTTCTGACAGTGGCCTGAGCGACAGTTCTACTGTCCTCCCTTTCAAAACTGTAAATAGTTGTTAGGTTAAATGGGATTAATCAGCAAGTTCTTACTACTACTGCTAATTGATTTAACATGTTAATAACTAATCTGATGTTGCTTTTGGAGTGTGTAAATTTTAAGAAAGTATACCAATAAATCTAGAGTATCTGAAACACAAAGATGTTAGAATAACAAAAAATTAACTGGGCTTGGTGGCATGCACCTGTAATCCCAGCTACTCAGGAGGCTGAGGCAGGAGAATCGCTTGAACCCGGGAGGCGGAGGTTGCAGTGAGCTGAGATTGCGCCACTGCACTCTAGCCTGGATGACAGATCGAGACTCCGCCTCTAAAAAAAAAAAAAAAGAAAAAAGAAAAAAGAAAAAGGATGTTAGAATAATGGTAGAATCCTAGACAAGAGTGACCGGTTTTGGGGTGAAGTGGGGACAATTGGCCCTCAAAATTCTCATTCCTGCCTTGATTCACACCATGCAGGTAGTCATTGATTTTGTTTGTTTGGTGGCCGGAGCAGGTCCTGATATCAGCAGTCCTCAACATAATCACATCTATTATAGATATATGAGTTAAAGGGCCATTGTTGTTTTGTCTACATTTTTTCATTTTACTTGCATAATTGGCATATAAATTGATAACTGTCTATTCTCAGATAATTGTCAAGTTAAACATTTATTATTGCTGCCTTTCAGTAGGCTGTTTTTTAAAAATTAATTCACAGCATCCACATCATGTCATTAATGCAGATTCTCAAAACCTTAATAGAACCTGTAGCAGAGAAGAGAGAAGTCATTGGGGTCCTTAGGGTTAGTAAATCTTTGCTCCATTACACTATATATGTACCAAATAATGCACACCTTCCTTCCTTCAATAGAAACAAAGGAAATTCTACTGTCCCATGCTCACCTCAGTCCTCCATCTAACCCCCCAGGAAGGATGTCTTTTGCATGTCCCTCTACACCAATCTCTGCCTTCTCCACCCTGGCAGCCCCACAGGCTGCCCCACATGACCATTGTCAAGGAATGTCTTTGCCTTCTGGCTTCAATTCAGTGAACAGGAAACACAGAAAGGCTTTTGAATGATGAGAAGAAAGTGAGGTTGGCGCATTTACTTCTCTAACTGCCTCCTTGTGAGTGGCTAAGGTTGACTTTATCCCTCTCTGGAAGGCCATCGCTTCCATTAGGTGGTCAGTTCCGTTATCCACTTCTATAGGTATTTTAGCTGCTCCTTCTCCTCCTCACTTCAGGGCTGGAGTGCTAAAGACTCCCCCACTGTAGATGGCCCTAGGGTACTGCATCATTCGAGGTTGGCTTCCCTAAATCCTGTTTATACCTTTGTAAATTGTTCTTTAAAATCCTCTCAAATATCTCATAGTTTTTGCCAGGACCCTGACATACACTCACCAGTCTGCTTTTTATTTGGAACCTGTACTGCCTTTGTCCAGGGAAACTTCTCAGCTGGACATAATCCTTGCCTTCTGACAGTGAGAAAAAACATCCATATTTAAAATTCCTGGACAAAATGGAGTGATTTTTCCTTATTTTATGACAGTGTGCTGTCTCTCTCTCTCTCTTTTTTCTCCTTAAGAAAGTGTTATCAGTAGAAGAGCTTTCAGTTTATCCCAAGTCCAGGGTTGGAGGCGGGCTTCCAGAAAGTATGACAAATGCACAAGCATGTCAAGCTGTGACAGTCTCAACGGGCTGAGATTTCAAAAATCTTATGAAAGGGAGACTTTGAAGTGCCTTATTCAAAGACAGCCAAAGCTTTTATCATAAGAGGAGGAGATTCTAATGTGGCCTGATAATTAGCGGAGAGTGGGGGCCTTCATCCCCTCCGAGGAATGAGATGCCATGGCTGGAATGTGCCCTGAACCCAAATGTGATTGCACAAAGAACCCAGGTCTCATTCCTGAAATTTATAACCATATCAACCATAGTTTTATGAGATATGGCATCATTTTTTAAAAAGGCTTGAACCCTTATAGAGCTATTCAAATAACCATTGAGTCATTTGAACTGAAATAGGAGTTAGTTCAAAGTGGCAGTTCATAAATTAGAGGTGCTGTTGTTTCAAGGAGAGGGCATAAATGTCGGGCAAACAGTCCAGTGCACTGGTTACTAACAGTTATTGTCATACTCATGACTGTGGAGGAGCAGGGGCCAAAACAGGCAGAATTGGACTTTTTATTTGACTTTAGAGCAGAATTAGAGGCTATGGGGCATATACAGAACACATAACGTACATATTTGTTTATTCATTTATTCACTCAACATTGTTTTAAGTTTAAACTATAAGCAAAGGAGAAAAATAAGTAAATAACAAGGCAGGCCTTTAAAGAGTTTCTAGTTTAATGGGGAAGGCCTCAAAACACAGGATCATGACACGGTGTGCTAAGTGCTTTTTGGCAGAATGAACAGAGAACCATGGAATGTAGAGGAAAAAGGTCTTGACTGTAAGGCTAGGGAGTGTGGTTTGGGCAAAATCAGGGAAGACTTTGTTGGAAGGCGCATGTGAGTGTTTCTTACAGCAAGTTGTAGTATCTCAGATAGGGGAGGCCAGGGAGGAACTTCCCAGCAGAGAGCACAGGAATGTTGCCACTTGAAGAAGCAATGATAATCCAGAAAGCTTCATGTGGTCCTGTAGGGCTAGAAGGGGAAATTTGGGCCAGGTGCAGTGGCTCACGCCTGTAATCCCAGCACTTTGGGAGGCCAAGGCTAGGGGACCACTTGAGATTCAAGACCAGCCTGGCTAACATGGTGAAGCCCCGTCTCTACTAAAAGTATAAAAATTAGCCAAGTGTGTTGGTGGGCTCCTGTAGTCCCAGCTACTTGGGAGACTGAGGCAGGAGAATCACTTAAACCCGGGAGGCAGAGGTTGCAGTGAGCCGAGATTGTGCCACTGCACTCCAGCCTGGGTGACAGAGCGAGACTGCCTCTCAAAAAAAAAAAAAAAAAAAAAAAAAAAGCGGAGATTTGTAGAGTGGCATGGAAGCAGAGGGTAGTGCCTGAATCTGGAAGGTATGAAACATTCAGAGATCTGGACTTTAATTCCAAGGCCAATGGCGTTAAGCTTTGGCAGCTATTCACTATTCATATCACCGGAGAACCCGTGAAAATACTGATGACTGGGCTCTACTTTTTGACATTCTGATTCAGTACATCTAGGGATTAAGAAATATGAATTTTAAAAAGAAAGCTAGGAACCGTATTTTGGGACATACTGTCAAAAGAAACAAAAAGCCCTAGAGAAGACTTAAATGGAAGGTGTCCCAAATAGAATATCTATATGGACAATTATTTGCCCTTTGTACTTTTCTCTACTATTGTTTGGATTTGACCCTCCTTTTGTGAGAATCAAGGAACGTTGAAAGGTACTGCTGAGATTCTTGAGGTGTTGCGGTGGAGATGTGACCCCCCTCTAGTTGATCCCCTGAGAGCTGAGAGATACTTCACCATTGCCGCTTATCAAATTGGTGTAGATCCCACGCAACTCCAAATTGTAATTGAATAAATTAGCAAAATCAAATACAGTATGCAATGAGATAATAAAATTGTTTGCATAAAGAATAAAAACTAGCCGAAAGGGAGTAGCTGTTACCAGGAGACCAGGATGCCGAGTGAGAAGAGATGAGCTTTGAGCAAGCTACAGATTTCCTGGTAACTTAGGGAAAAATAGAAAATACGTTGAATTATACATTTTGCATTGTTTAAGAAAAAGGGCATTCATTTGTTAGAGACAAATACTTTCTGGTATTAAGTTCAAGGAGGAATTTTTAATGTAATGGCCAAGGTCAATTATAATTTTGTAATAAATAGAAAATCTATCTCTGCTATGTGAAACTGGCTTAATTTTTAAACCTCAGGTACCTGAGTAGTGAAAGATCAGGAAGTCTGTAGTTGCATCTAAATAATTTTTGGAGCGTGGCACAAAAATGTTGAACCCGGAGAAAATACGGTGTTTTGGTTTCTAGTTAGAATCACATGGACACAGGAATTTCTATGTATTCTTACAAAAAATGTTATGTCTTTGTTATTAATATAAATGAAGTTACTCTATTTAAAGCCTTGCTTCCAAGAAACATCTGAGGCAGGTGATATTAATAAAGATCGATGTCTGGATGTCTTTGGCCTAAAAACTTTACTGTCGAATACACAAAACAAGTGACCCATGAGAACAGGAGATATGGATGTATAATAAAAAGTACAAATTTTTTAATGGAAAAAAGCAAAAAGAAAAATGCAAGGAAAATAGTATAGAGACAAAGAAAAAGAGAAAAAGATGTAGACACATTTTTTTAAGAGTAAGACTTTTATGTTATAATGAACAAACACTAAGCACCTGCAGAGAGATATCTAGAAGCCTCTATAATAGAGAATGAGGTGGATGGATAGAATATTGACCTGAGAATTTAGGGAACTGAGTTGGTATTTAAGTTGTCTTAGCTATGTGTGACCATAATTTGAAATCTGTATATATCAGTTTCATCACTTTTCACATAAAGGAATTAATAATAATAGGTCAGGGGTCTACAACTATAGCCTAGGAGCCAAATCTGGTCTGCCACCTGCTTTGATGAATAGAACTTAGTTGACATACAACCATACTGCTCATTTATTTACATATTGTATATGACTGCTTCATGCTACAAAGGCAGAGTAGTTGCAACAAAGTGCATGTGGCTCATAAACTCATAAACGAAACTCAAAAACCTAAAATAATCATTATCTGGCCCTTTACAAATAATGTTTGCCAATCCCTGCAGTAGATGATCATATAAATTAGTGAGAATATCAGTTTGGCTTCTGTAAAATTCCGGAACCAAAATTAACAGTGACTTTTAAAAAAGATAGTAGTTCATTCCTCTCACAAGTAAAAGCCTGAGTTGGTAGGGCAGGTTCCTTTTGCAAAGGAGCACAGACTCCTTTTATCTTATGGCTTTGTCATCTTCAATGATGACTTCTCACTCAGGAAGAAGAAAAGGGACAAGGAAGGCATGCTTTCCCCTTACGCAACATGGCAGTTGAACATCTACCCCCAGACATTGTAAAAGCTCAGCTTTGTAACTTGGCTGTATCTAAAAGAGAGGCTGGAAAATATATTTTTTAATCTGGATGGCCATGTGCCCAACTAAAAATTCTATTACCATATAAGAGAAGAACAAATATGGGGAGACTGACCTGTACATTTCTTTCCACTTAAAATTCTGTGAACATAGTGGATTAGTCTGCTCAGTCTGCCATAACAAAATATCACAGACTGGGTGGCTTAAACAACAGAAATTTATTTCTCATCGTTCTGGAGGCTGGGAAGTTTAAGATCAAGGTGCCAACAAATGCAGACTTTGATGAAGGCTTTCCTCTGGCTTACAGACAGATGCTTCCTTGCTGTGTCCTCACATGGTGGGGAGAGAAAGCTGTCTGAGGTCTCTTCTCATAAGGAGACTAACTAATGCTATCAGATCAAGATTCAACCCTTATAACTCCTTTTAGCCTTACCTACTTCCTTACTCTTAATATAGCCATGTCTGATGTAGGGCTTCAACATATGAATTTTAGGGGACACAACTGCGTTTATAGCGCAGAGTTTCCTACACGAAATTGACAGAAACAGACATGTCATGAATGCATCAATAACCAAGGCTGGGACTGAGGCTCTGGCCTACACATCTAAAGGGGGATAAATATGAACATCTTAGAAAGGATAGGGCAGTGCTTAGACTTACATTGACAACTCAGTAGAATACATTTAAACGTAATTGTTTGGTAAAGTGATTTTCTTTTTTATGTGTACTACAAATTATTCTGAAATTATTGATTTGTTTCAAAAGTTTCCCTTAAAAAACCCTTTCAAGGTAAAATCACAAGTTGTGTTGGTTTAACTTAGGCAAACCTAACCTACCTCTGCTCACAATAGTAATGCCAATGTAGGCACTTCTACAAAATGGGAACCTTGACAATAGAAAACACACGTTTAGAGTTCCTGAAAGGATTACTGCTGAAAGAGTCTACCTATAACCTTTCCCTCTGGGTGAAAAGACAAAAAGCAGTCAAACTCTCATCTCTGGAAATCTGAGGTCCATCATTTGAAATCAGGAGAATCTGTCCAGTTTTATTTGTGGGAATCATCACTCATTTTTAATCACTCTGTATTGGGGTACTGTTCTGATTATCTGTTGCCCAAAACTTAGTGGTTTAAAACAACATCAATCATTTCATTGCTCAGGATTTTGCTATTTGAGCAGGATTCATCAGGCATAGCTTAGGTCTTGAAGGTCCACTTTCAAAAAATGGCCTCACTCACAGGGCTGGTAAGCTGTTGTTGGCTCAACTGGAGCTGTTAGTTGGTGGCCTCAATTCTTTTCCATACAGGCTTCTTCTTGTGGTTCCTTGAGCTTCCTCACAGCATGGCAGCTGGATTCCAAGAAGAAGCTGCCAGACTTCTGAAAGTCTAGGGTCAAAACTGGCACAGCATCACTTTTACTGTATTCTATCAATCAAAACATGACAGGGCCTAACCCATAGTCCAGGGGGTGAATAATTGGACTCCACTTCTTGGTGGGTACAGAAACAAAAAACTTAATGACTGTCTTTAATTTACCAGAAGTACCAAGAAGCAGTATACATTATCCTATATCTGTAGTAAACAGGTGTTTTGATAATTCTTTTTGTTTTTGGAATCAGTTTTTGGAATCCAGATCACTTTTCCCAAAGAAACCATTTTGCAAATGGTACCTAGAAATATATTAATAGTTTAGCTTATAGTAGGTAATAATAGAAAAAGTTTAGGACGATAGTCTTTGACATCAGGTAGTCTGGGTTTCAATTTCAAGTTCCATCTAAGTAAATTATTTGACCAATCCAAGCCCTAGTTTTATCCTCTGTACAATGAGGATGTTAATGATACTCATAACAGAGTTTTGAGGATTAAATGAGAGAGTGTATCTAAAGCACTTACTGCAGATCCTAGCATATATAACATACCCAATAAATGTAGCTCTTATTATTTTTACCCATTGAAGATTTATATGATAGCACTGAGCTATCATCTAAAGAGCACTGAGCTCTCTTTAAACCCAGAGCCCATACACCTTGAAGCTATCTTACATTGTAGCCTTTATTTACTATGAGTTCTACAACCTGCATCTGTCAAAGCAGAGCCAAAGGATAATACATCTTGGCTGGCAAGAGTTTCTGATGATAGCACTTTCCCTGACTGGGGAGAAAGAGTGTGAGAACATTGTATAGAATGGGTATACACAAATGGAATATTAGTAAGCAGGGATTGCCTAGACCAGTGTTTCTCAGTCTTTTTTTCATCATAATTTCCCTCCCTAATAAACCTTTTTTGACATATTTTCCAATTGCTCCCCCATATTTTAATGTCTCACATATGACATATATCTGGTTATATGCTGCATGTATATCTTTCTCTGCTTTATACATTAAAAGAGGTATTTTTTTTCATCCCTGCCAAAACCAATTTTCACCCCTATGAGGGCAATATTGACCCTTTGGAAAATGCATTGCCTAAACCATGTAACCTAATAAAACTCCTAAAATTTATTTTGTCACATAATCAACAAGTTTATCTACTGTTTTTTTTTTTTTTTTTTCCAGAGGAATGTCTCAAACAATGTGGGTATGAAGAACATGTATAAGATAAATCTACTAGGTAATGTTGATTGCTGTCTTTATAACAAAATTAATTATATAATTCATTGTATAATTATTGTTTAATATCTTTCTTAATTGCAAGCTCTGTAGTGGCAGGAACATGTCTTGGTTATTGTTGAATGGTCTCTGATGCACAGTAGATGATCAATATTTCTTAAATACGGATAAGGACTTTAATATCTAATAGGGAAAAGAAGGCAAGACATGTAAAACCAAAAATATTCACGAGCTTATTTTGAGTTATGTATGAGGAGTAGCAAGATGCATAAGGAATTGAGACAGTCAAGGTCAGTTCCCTTTACTCAGTAAGGTTTTAATGGTTCCCTTCAGGATCAGCTTTCTAGACCCAGGCTTGGGGGTGGAATCTTGTCTTGTTCATTATTAAATGTTACAGAGGTCTTAACACAATGCTTTATAAATGGTGGTTTAATATTGCTTTTGAATTATGACTTAATAGTGAAGATGGGAAGCAAGTCTTGAGAAGAAACAAAGGGTATAATAAGTCTGCTTATTATTTTCTTCTTCCTTTAGTTAAAATACATTAAGGATTATCTATGTTTAGATATTTTGCAGAAACTTTTCCTAAGGAAACATTTTATATTTGAAGAAAAGGTATTTTTGACATTAACATTGTCTTCAATCTAATGTTAGCATCCTATATTTCTTTTCTCCTTTCAGTTCATCTAAAACATTACAATGCTTTTCTCCTTTTTCTTTTATAAAATAGACTCTACAAAACCAATTATAACTCCCTTAGAAGATAAAAGGACTGTAGGGAAATAAAAAACAAGAATGATTTGGATATATCAGTTTTTTTTTTTTTTTTGTTACATTTTGTGGCTGCCATGGGAAACCTATAAAAGCTTCAAGTCTGATTTTGGTGGATAAATTCCCGACAACTTCTCCCTTCAAGGGGTGATCAGTATTATGGACAAAAGGGGGGTATTTTTTTAGTATGTCCTTTTGATTTTATTTTGTGCAGCAACCACCTTTGTAAAACACACTAACATGTCAGAAATATGAAACTGTTTTCAGTTCACTGCCCTGTAAAAGATGTGTGGCAAAAAAATAAAAAATAAATAAATAAATAAACCCAGGAATGCCTGAGTAAGTAATTTTATTTTTTATGATTCAAGCCCCAAAAGGTCTTGAACTGTCAGATTTATTGTCTATCCGATTTTATGACTTTTAGTTGTATTTATTCTTTGATGTTTACCATCAACTGTGCCTACGTGTGCCGTGGTCTGTGGGCTTTCCTATTGCTAAATCATTTTTTAAGCTTTAGTTGTAGCTTCTATTTAGCATCAATCCCCTGAGACATGCCATTAACATGAATCATTTTTGAAAGTGTTTGGTGCAATATGAACTCCATGTTGAGTCGATCACTCATAAAGATGGAAAGAAATGATGACCTTCCCGGAAATACCCATCACGGTTAAATAACCGAGGACGGGACGGTCAGGGACTTCTGATTGGGGTGCCCCCAACGGCTTAATCTTTGCCCCCCAAGAGGGAGATGGGAGGTCAGTGCAGATTCAGGAGGAAAAGGGAAAAAGAGCTGGGAAAGGGGAAAGAAAACTGCTGACCCAAACCACATCTATTTTATTGGAGGGTCAGTTTTTTTCCTACCTCCATGAAGGTTACATTCACAGCAAGAACTTCTGAAGCAACATCAGTATCTGAGTGCATTCTTTTCTAACACTAATTTTAAAACTTCCAAACATGTTTTCTTTTTTCAATAAAAGTTACATTTTTGCTTTTTGCCCTCTCTAATCTCTTTTCTGCTAGGGCCTTCTGAAAGAATTGAGTATAATTACCACTAGTGATAATTTTTTTCTTTGTTCATATCTAGTATCTAGACATTTTCAAGTTATTGCCCAGTGTAGCCACCTCTGCGTAGACCCGGTTAACAACATAAGGATAATTCTGGAAGCTTGCCATCCTTTCTCTGCCTATGTTTGGCTAAGTTTGGCCTCAAAATCTTCCCCTCTTCTCCTACGCCCCCTCCAGGTTTCTCAGCATCTTCCTTGGATAAATAAATACAAATATACTAGACACTATGATTAAGAGACAATATACAGGTATATTTTAGAGCTAGGCTCAGAAAACTGTATCCCACATGTCAAATATGACCTGTTGATGGTTACTGTAAATAAATTTTATTGGAATACAGCCATACCCATCCATTTGTGTAATCTCTATGGCTGTTTTCACAGCACAGCAACAGTTAAATAGTTGTAACAGAGACTTTATGGCTCTCAAAAACTAAAACATTTGCTATCTGGCCCTTTACAGAAAAAGTTTGTTGATCCCTCTTCTAAGTAGCAGCTATTCAGACATAATCACATTTACTAAATAAACAATATTAATCATTGTATTTACTGGGATCTTCTTAAACTTGAAGGCCAGATTGCTGAGTAAAATACCAGGAAATCTGGGGAGAAAACTGAAGGAGATAACTTCCAAACACACTGTGATAATGTGGTTTTATGCTTTCAGGCATCCTTCCAGTTGTTCTTGTTTTCTGTTTAAATAGATTTATCCAGATTGCAAATGAACAAATTTCATCATAAACAAATGTTTTAAACTTTTGGGGACAACCCCAATTTTTAAGTTTTTGTCTAATTGTTCCTATAAAAACCAATAACATTCAATATAATTTAATTAAAATTTGCCAGTTTGTTAGGAAAAATAGTCTTTTGTTTTAGTCTACTTTTTGATAAATTGTAAAGTTAAACATTTTTTTCTATATCCATTGACTGTCTGTATTCATTCTTTGTGAATTCTTTGCTCACATCCTTTACCATTTACATTTCAAAATAAGGTTTTGCTGAAATTCTTGACTAAATTTGTCAGACCCTTTCTTCGTGTTATTATAATATGAATATTCCAATTAGAATTTATACTCCACCAGTTCAGCCTCATGTAAGAGGACACACAACACACCCTGAGGATATGGTATAGTATCTTCTATGTGTTTTATGATTTTAAAATAGAATAAAGCACTTGTGAGAGCAGAAATCACAAAGCAAAGATTAAGTCAACACGGTTAAGAAAGAAAATACTATGTTAAAGATTAGAGTTTTACGTCCTGAAATAAAGGCAAATGTTTCTAATTCACTAAAATTTATAGCAAATTATATCTCCTCTTAACCAAAGGATTTAAAGCTGCTTACAATATTTCCGATGGTTATGGCTTGTTTTTCTCCTTTTTTCTGAAGTTCAAACATGCTTTAGGGTTCATGTGATTTGTACTTGGCATGATGCAGCATAAGTGAATGAGAAACTTACTTCCAGATGATCGATGCCAGTGATTGAGAAGAAACTGCTTTCTTTAAATTGCATCTGACTTATAAAGATGAATGGCTTGTTAGTGTAAGCAGCTTTACATCTAGTTAATTTTAAAAAGAGAGTGAGACCAAAAGATCTAGCAATTCTAGAATATTTGCATGGTGAGTATGTGTGGGGAAAGCCACACACACACACATACACAGACAATACATGGAATGCACTGTTTCAAGAGAAAATGCCTATAGATTCTTTTCTTTTCTTTTTTTTGTTTGAGATGGAGTCTCGCTCTGTTGCCAGGCTGGAGTGCAGTGGTGCAATCTTGGCTCACTGCAACCTCCGCCTCCCAGGTTCAAGTGATTCCCCTGCCTCAGCCTCCTGAGTAGCTGGGACTACAGGCACTGATAAAACAATATTTAGTTTTTAGTAACCCAAAACAAAGCTGATGGGCAAAGGCAAAGCTTATTTCCTTTGCTAGGGAAAAAAAAAACAGTCAGTAGTTTTCACTTATGGAGGTCAGAGAGAGAGAGTTACTCTAGGCTGACATATGTCAGAGAAGAGAAATACAATCCACAAAGTAAAGTATACATGGAAGGCAGTTTCCAATTATGGCCACCATCAATTCTTTCTTCCCCTCTGTGAGTGCTCTGCTCTTCCCCTTGACTCTGCGTTGCCCTTGATGATTTGTATGACTAGCTGAATCCAGTGGGAGTGAGACTCTAGGACTCACCAGTCTATATCAGAGTAAGCATGTGGCCTTCCTCCTGGATCCCTTAGAAAGTTGACCCTTGGAATGCTTCCTCTAAGGACAAAGCCACAATTCTGTGAGAAATCTAAAGCTCTCTGCTTGATTCCCCGTAAACAGGCAACATTAGCTGCCAGCCACAATGAGAGAGCCATCATGTATGTCCAGTCTAGTTGAGTCCTGCATTCCTGCTTAACCTCCATCTGATTGGAGTTTCATGACAGACTCGAAACAAGAGCCTCCTAGCTGAGACAAGTCAACCCACACACAGAATTGTAATACCTAATAATAAATTGTTTATTTGTCCATCTACCTACTTATTTTAAAGACAGCATCTCCCTGTGTTGCCCAGGCTGGTCTTAAACTCCAAGGGTCAAGTGATCCTCCTGCTTGCTGGGATTAAAGGCATAAGCCATTAAGCCCGGCCTAAGTTGTTATGTTAAACCACTATGTGTTGGGATGGTTTGTAAAGTAGCAAAATGTAACTTATATTGTATAAAGCATTTTTAAAAGCATCAACTTAATGCTTCTATGCAAAATATATCAATAGGATAAGTACATTTAACATACCTAATACAGAACTTTTTTTGCTCTTCTAATTTCCTCACTAAAAGAAAATGCCTCTTAAACCCAAGGAATATCTTAACTCTCTCAACCAGGGAGGTGGGGAATAAACTGGAATATAGAGCCTGGACTTCATTTTCTCCCCAGATATGCATTACTAGTCAAGTTAATAGATACTAAATGGCGTATCAGCTCACAAGGGCAATCAGTGACATATTTGAGGAACACAAACACTCTAAAAGATTAATAAGTCGAACAACCCAGAAAATAAAAGACATTAACAGAGCAAGAATTTAAAACAACAAAATATTTAACCTGAAAAAATAGATGGTATCTGAAACATGAAACAAAAATTATCCAGTAGAGAAGAACCAATTGAAGACATTGAAATAATGACCTCAGTGTATGGGATAACTTACAAAAGAAATAGTCAAAGTTTTACTGAACTAAATGATCAAATCAAAAACATACGCAAAGGAAAGCAAAAAAAGAGAACAATAAAATGTCAAAATGACTATAATAGAGATCCCAGAAATAGAGAAAAGAAATAAAGGGGGGGGGGGGGAGGGAAATATATGTAAAAAAATTATTGAAAGTTTTTAAAAAGAAAAGAAAGATGTCATGCAGAAATTAACAGAACTCACAGGAACAATTTTAAAATGACAAGGTATTATAGTGTTGCTGAAGAATAATAGAGAGAGGGAGAGAAAGAGAGAGAGCAAGATCGAACGAGGCTGGCAATCCTTGATATGCAAACGCAATCCGTTAGAAACTGGGTCCACCCAACATGGCGATTCCCACAGCCTTCTTGCCCTTGCCCCACATGTTCCTGGCAACATGGCTTCCCCACATATCCCCACGTGTGTAGAACACCGTGGCACCCTGCATTTACATATTAAAGAGCTAGGGTGGGAGGGCCTGCTTTTCCGCGGGCTACGTGAATGACATGCCTAGTCAAACCAATCCTCCAAGCCCTATGGAAATCAGACACTGCCTCCTCCAGCCTCTATATACACACACCTGGCTGGTTTCTGTCCCACTTGGGGTTCCCTCTCTCCGCTTTGGAGCCCCCCTCCCTCTGTCTCTGTGTGCGGGAACTTCTATCTTCTACCTTCTCCCATCTTTCTTGCCTATTAAACTCTCTGCTCCTTAAAACAAAACAAAACAAAAAAATGGAGAGAGTAGGTGCATAATATCTACAAAGAACAAGTGTCAGACTATTATCAGAGTTCTCTATGGCATTACTCAATGAAAAAACACAATAAAATTAAATGACCAGAACAACAAAGAAGGAATATTTTATGTTAGAGTTTATGTTCATATGATTTATCATTTAAATGCAAGGTGAAAATAAGGATATGTTCATTTGTAAAATGCCTCATAGGGTTTTCCGCACCAAGGCCTCCATTGAAATACTCTGGGAGTAAGTTTTCCAAAGTAAAGAAAACAATTCTGGCAGATGCTATAAAATATATGGGAAGTAAGAACAGAAAATTATTTAGTAAAGTTTACCATTTTCTCAAAAAAGCAATCAACAACCAAAAACATATTCAAAACAATGTGGAATAAAATTATAAATCAGCACTATCCAATAGAAATTTCAGAGATAACAGGAAAGTTCTATATCTGGGCTATATGCAACTACTGAATACTTGAAAAGTAAAGTGAATATTTTACTTTATTTAATTTTAATTCATCTAAGTTTAAAATTAAATAGCCACATGTGGTTAGTGGCTACCATGTTAGTACAGTTCTAGATTAGCTCAACATGGTGAGGTTGTGATGAACAGAGAATGTCATGGATATGAGAGGGAGCTGAGCACACACAAGTGTACTTGTCTGATTTAGGAAAAAAAAAGATTTGATAATATTAAGAAATTAATAAGAAAAAATAAAATGTAAGTTTGAATCTTAATAGGGATAACCAGACGAAGACTAAAAACAGAATGTATGACTTTCAGAACAGCAGATGTAAATTCAAAAACTTATACAGAAGATGAAAAGGAAGATGAAGAAACAAGAAAGTAAGGTAAATGGAACAATTAACAGACTGTCAGAAATTAGTCTCAAAATACCAAATCATCAGGAATATAATGAATTATTATGAAGTTTCAATCCCCCATTTAAAGAGAGAAACTTTCAGACTGTATTTTAAAAATTCATCAATATGTTGTCTACAAGAGGCATATTTAAAACAACAGTATTCAGAAGTTTGAAAATAATCTGAGAATGCTGTATAGGTAAATCTAAATCTGAAGAAATCTGGCATAGCCATTTTCATATCAGGCAATAAAGAATTTAAAGTTAAAATTATGAATGTAAAAGAGGGTTAGTATATTAGAAGAAAAAACAGACTGAGAAGTTACAATAATCAATAATCATCATGAATATGTGTTTGTGTGTGTATGTGTGTCTACGCACAATGGTTTTTTTTTGTTTTTTTTTTTTTTCTGTCGCCCAGGCTGGAGTGCAGTGGCCTGATCTCAGGCTCCGCCTCCCAGGTTCACGCCATTCTCCTGCCTCAGCCTCCCGAGTAGCTGGGACTACAGGCGCCCGACACCACGCCTGGCTAAATTTTTGTGTTTTCAGTAGAGACGGGGTTTCACCGTGTTAGCCAGGATAGTCTTGATCTCCTGACCTTGTCATCCGCCCACCTCGGCCTCCCAAAATGCTGGGATTACAGTGAGGCCACCGCACCCAGCCGCACAGGGTCTTAAAATGCAAAAAGCAACAAATGGATGCACCTCAGTAATAATGACTGTACCTAGCACTCAAATCTTGATTCCTAGTGCCATTCTCCAGTCAAAGGAAGCAGAGCCCTTGTAGAATGACTTATTCTAGAACCCAGGTAGGAAATACGTAAGATGAGTCTGAAGCATCTTGTAGTGCCAGACAGAAAGCAAAGAAGTGCAAAAATAAATAAATAAAATAAAATAAAATAATTTTTTAAAAATCCCCAAACAAAGAAACAAAAAACTCTACCCCCATTGATGTGTGTGTCTCAAGGGGCACAGGTGCCAACAATATCCTAGTGATTCAAACAATAAAATAAATAAAGCAATACTGGATAATTACCTAAAGTATAAAATAAATATCTATGAGTCCATATTGATAATGATTGAAACCATTAATAAATGGCAGAGAAGAAACAAATATTTTATACAGAACAATTCCAAATAATGTATGTAATTATTCTGCCTTAAAAGAGGGAGAACATAACTTCCCACTCCTTATGTGTGGACGGCATCTGGTGATTTTCTTCCAAAGAATATATCCTGGAAAGCGGGAGAAATGAGCAGCTCTCTAGTGGAGAAACCTGGCAAACTCTGCATCAGCCGGGTTATCAAGGTCAGTATCAAGTCATGAATTATGTTGATATGATGTGATGAAAATGCCACTTTATGCTGTGATATTTTCTCTAAAACACTGATAACCCCTGACTATTGAGGCAAATTCCAAAAGAGGGACATCCTACAATATACCTGGTCAGTTATTCCTCAAAACTGTCAAGGTCATCAAAGACAAGGCAAGCCCAAGAAACCGCCACAATCTAGAGGGACCTAAGGAAGCATGATCAATAAACATAATATAGTATCTTGGGTAGAATCTGGAACAGAGGAAAGACAACAGGCCAAAACTAAGGAACTCTGAATATAAACTATGTAGTTAATAATAATGTCTCAATATTGATCCATTCATTGTAACAAATCTACCATCTAATGTAAGATGTTACATTAATTGATGGGGGAACCCCACCTGCAGGAGTACATGGGCACTCTCTGTACTGTCTTAATTTTTCTGTAAACCAACAGATGTTCTGAAATGTACAAAGTCTATTAGAGAAAGCAACAAATGACAGGATTACAGGGAGGAACAAATTAAGTAAAAAATGTACTCCACACATTTTAACACGTTCAAGGAATTGATCACACAGACAAAAATTCCTCAACATAAGCCTGTGCCATAAAAAGAGAATGTGCATTCTTTGTGAGCACATACTGAATATTCATAGCAATGTGGGCCACAAAGGATCAATCTCTAAATGCTGATATAACTCAGGACTCCCATTCAGACCACCTTCCCCTTCTGTATATACTCTTCTCCTACATGACTTCGTCCGGTTCTTGTCTTTAATACTAGCTTCATGCTGTTACTGTGCAGCCTGGGTCTCACCCCTGAACTCTGAATTTGGGTATCTATGGTCGATTTAACATCTGCACTTATTTTTCTAATAGCTTGGAGTTGGCACATCCCAAACCAAAGATCTACTTTTCCCCCACAAGCCTGTAAATGGCAACACCATCCTTTCAGTAGCCCAGGTAACAAAAACAAAATAAAACATGCAAACAAACAAAAACCTTTTTACTTTATGCATGCCATGTCTTACCCACCAGCAGTGTTATTGGTTCTGACTTCAAATTATCAGTGATGTAATGGGCTTTGACAACCATAGCAGATTTTTTTTTAACATGTCTCATCTACAGGACAAAATTATTTTCAGTAATAATCATGAAGTAAAGAAGATAATAGTAATGGCTAGAAAAGAAATATAATGACTTTTTTTTTTTTTTTTTTTGAGACTGAGTCTCTCTCTGTCGCCCAGGCTGGAGTGCAGTGGCACAATCTGGGCTCACTGCAAGCTCCGCCTCCTGGGTTCACGTCATTCTCCTGCCTCAGCCTCCCTAGTAGCTGGGACTACAGGCACCCGCCACCATGCCCGGTTCATTTTTTGTATTTTTAGTAGAGACAGGGTTTCGCCGTGTTAGCTAGGATGGTCTGGATCTCCTGACCTCATGATCCGCCCACCTCAGCCTCCCAAAGTGCTGGGATTACAGGCGTGAGCCACCGAGCCGGCCTGACTTTTTCTTTCACCAAACTTCATATATAAAGTTATGTCAGAAAAAAATAAATATTACAAGTAAAAAATAAAATAAAGAATAAAATAAAAATTACAGTACAAACAAGGAAAAAAGTATGAATAAATACTACTTGGTTATATTACTTGTTATAAAAGAGACAAATAACTGTATCTATATATTTGTTTTTGGATTAATGAAGTGTTTGAGCCTTCAGACTCAGAACTTTTGAGTTCTGCAAACTTGTCAATGACTTCAACAAAATTAACTTTCTTTACATATTCATGTTTAATAGAGTAGAGCCAGATTTGTCAATCTTCCTTCATGGCTGACCAAAGAATACTTTTTATAAATTTTATTTACATGAATCAATAAATGCACAGTCATAAAAGTCTTAAAGATAAAAGTCCCATTTTACAATAAAACCCAGAAATTTTTAAAACAAGTGAAAACGCCAAATGGTCACATCAAATTACAGAATTGAGATAATTCAAATTCTATCTCTTCATATTTATAATCACTGTGCTATTGTGCATTCCTAATCTCCTAACTGCAGAGATAGGTGGTACCACTCAGTCGTGCCCCTGAAGTGTGCACCAGGAATTCCCCAACAGCACATAAACATTTTTTCAAAACTTGTGCAGGCAACTGAGTCCATGTGTGTTGGACGACAACCGTGCAACTGGAGCTTCTTGGAAATAACTTCCATCTGTCATACAGTGTTTATTAAAGGATAAGAAATTTAAAATATGCTAAATTGTAGCTCACATGTATATTATTAAAACTCAACAGAAACTACAGCACTTGTGTAGAACTAGAACTAAAAGAGCTTTTCTTCTCAGAGGAGTATTTTATCACTGACATTGTTTACAATTGCAAGTTCATGGTAACAATAAAAAGCAAACTGACTTTTAGTTCGTTTTAATGTCACTTTTGAATTCTCTGCAGATAATTCTCTACCTATTGTCTGTCCCTGGAGCAGATGGCATACACTGCACCCTTTTTGGGATGCTAGTACAAATTATATCTAAATCCAACTTTCTTCATCCCTATTGCTTCCAACTTCAGGAATCCATAATTTCTTTCTTTAATTATTGCAGTAGGCTCCTAACTTTATAACTGAACTTGCTTCTCAAGTGTTTTCTGTTTTCCTCATCTATTTGTAACATAGCAGCTAGAGTGATCTTTTAAATGGCAGATGAATCAGTTACTCCTCTATTCAAAACCTTCAAATGACATCTCATTTGTCTCATGGTATATGTTTGCCATGAACATAGGCCTGAGTCCATGCTTATGTGAGCTGCTTCTAAACCACAACTGAATGGCTCTACTTCTGTTGGGTGTGCTTCTCTTGGGTGTATTTCCTCTCTTCATATACCTGCTCCATTGTCTCCTCTGATTTCTCTTGTAAACCACAAGGTCCAAGAAAAATTATTAACAATTTCAAGATGATGATAGGAGAGCATTCAACCAAGCATGTGGCTCATCTTTACAACAGAGGTGGCACATTCCAGGTCTTATGGTTTGGGGAAATTGACTCATCATGCACTCTTGTGAAAGATTCAACTAATGCACACACCCTGGAGAGAACCTGGCATTATTTAGGCAAGTGCATAAATTCAACAAGTTGATAGTTCCCCTCTGTGTTTATAACCCAGAACACATCTTTTCCAGACCCATAAAGGAACATGTATGAGGATGTTTACTAAGACGTTGCATGTAGTTAATAGAGAACAGGAAGAAAGTGAGGCACCCACCACCAAGGAGTGGATGAATGAATGAACGGATGGATGGATGGATGGATGGATGGATGGATGGATGAATAATGGTGGAGGCATACTATGGAGCAATTAGATGCCATGAGCTAATTTGGTGGTTCTTACTCTGGCTGCTCACCTGAGGAAATTTAAAAACTCCCGGAAAGGCACAGTGGCTCATGCCTGCAATCCCAGCGCTTTGGGAGGCCGAAGTGGGAGGATTGCTTGAATCAGGAGTTTGAGACCAGCCCGTGCAACATAGTGAGACCCTATCTTTACAAAAAAAAAATTAAAAATTATCAAGGCGTGGTGGCGTGTGCCTGTAGTCCTAGCTACTCAGAAGGCTGAAACAGGAGCATCACTTTAGCCCAGGAGTTTGAGGCTTCAGTGAGCTATGATGGTGCCACAGCCCTCCAGCTTGGGTGACAGAGTGAGACCCTGTCTCAAATAAATAAATAAATAAATAAAATAAAAATGATTAATGCCTAAGCCCCTGTGCCTGGATTAATTGATCTAGAATGGGGATTGGTGCTATTTAAAAGTTCTCAAAGTGGTTTCACAGTTGAAAACCATTCAACAAGACAGACATACAGAAATTTGCATATATATTTAAAAAATTAAAATGTATATTATATATATTATATTTTTTTCAAAATGCAATGAATAGGGCATATATAAATTAAGGACATAGCTATATATAAAATATATTTTCCTAGGAAACTTATATCTCCAAAAACATATATTAAATAGGGTAGAGTGGTTGTCATGGAAGAGTGGAGAATTATAGGAGATGCTCGTTATCAAAAAAGAGAGAAAATGAGAAAGTGAATTTATCCAAATTGTTGATGATGGAGTTTAATTCTCTGAACCTAGGTGTAAAATAAGTAGTGGTTACTAAGAACTGCCTGTATGCTAACCATTCTTTTTTCTAAGTGCTTTAATTGTGTTATTTCATTTAATCATCACAGTGATTCTGTGAGGTAGGTACTATCATTATCTCCACTTTGCAGATAGAGGAAATCATCTGCCAAAGGGGTTAAATGATTCATGCAATATCACAGGGCCAAATAGCAGAGCTCTGCTTGACCCCAGACAGAGGGCGCTCAAGCTCTGCACTTAACTGCTGTGATCTACTGCTTCTGTTAACAAAGATAGTGGAGAAAAAAAGAGGAAAGAGATACGGAAAGTAGAGACCGACATTGACATAGAGAGGGCAGGGAAGAAAGAGAGAA
The DNA here is from genome assembly GCF_047675955.1 of Chlorocebus sabaeus. Lineage (NCBI taxonomy): Eukaryota > Metazoa > Chordata > Mammalia > Primates > Cercopithecidae > Chlorocebus > Chlorocebus sabaeus. The sequence continues at coordinate 70,155,484 of NC_132918.1, forward strand.
ACTGAGAGCCTGAGGATCTATGCAATCGCGATTTTAAGCAGTTACTGATCCTAACTTATAACTGAATTGGCACTAGTCATAGATGATCGTTAAAAACAGAGCACTTCTCAATACTTCTCTTTTATTTGCTATCAAGATGAGATAATCTGGAAAAACCTAGATTAAAAAGTTAACAGCCCAAAGGCGAACATTTAAAGATGTATATTCAAGACACAATAAAAACTATGAGAAAATGACAATATGGTGTAAAATTATGGCTTAGAGAGACTAAAAAATCTCCTAAGAATCTACAAAGGATGAAAGAAGCAGAAAGTAGGCTCCTCTGAGAAGAATCCCACAGAGATGATGAGTGTTTCTCAGTACATCATAAAAGGAAATACATGATGTCCATTTGTTTTATGATCGGTAATGGGAACTAGATCACTAGGATTAAAGTAGTGTTGGCTAGATTTCTCCACTGTGAAGTTTCTATTTTTTCCCTTCGTCATTGGTAACAATTCTAGGGGAGATACTTCGAAGTTATAAAAATATCATGTTTCTGCTCCAATGTTCACCCACTTATTTTAGTATTCATTGGTTGATCTTGTCTGTAACAATTCTTACTACTATCGTGTTTAATATTTTCTAATTTCCTTATTCCTTCTAAATGGATGAATTGGAATTCTTTTGTAGGGAAGAGCTGTTCCATTTACTTATTTATATCAGCATGTTTCTATGGATATTTATTTTATTCTATGAGTTCTATTCTAATACTATCATTATTTATTTTGTTGTTCACATTGTTCCAGCTTTAGCCTTTGGGAGATTTTCCTAGCTGTCCTCAGTGTCCTTTCTACCTGGCTTATCCTTTTCTGAGGACTGTCTTACTTCCTGGCTCACATGATGTAACAGGCCAGCCAGTGTTTACTTAGCCCCAGACCACTTATCTCATGTGCCCTGGGTCCTTTTATTGAGAAACCAATATCTCAGAGCCAAGTATGCTGATACTACTGAGTTGTAGCTGTTTCTAGGTCCTCTCAGTGGGCAACATTGGAAACTATATGTATGTATGTATTTATACTAATCTATGCAGACAAACACTTCTGTATTTCAGCATTCATATGCACATCAAATAATAAGAAATAAGAGTTTATATTGATACCACATGCTCAAATCTAACATCAGGGGGTTCATTTAGATTTTTCTTCATCTTAATTTTAACTTCTGTCTCAAATAGTGAGAAACCTACAGTGTATTCAGTTGTTTGTTCAACTCTGATCTATTCATAATTTCAGAATTCTTAACCCATATCACATCAGAAAAAAAATTTCTACCTAGAGTGCTGTAATTGTGTACAGTATACTTCTTTTTGTATTTAACCTTATAACATCTAGTCAGGCTTCTTTCTCTTAGCAAAATGTATTGAAGATTTATCCAGGTTGCTATATGCATCGATAATTCATTACTTTTTATTGCTGGGAAGTGTTTCATTGTATGAATGTACCATTCTGCTTATCTATTCACCAGTTGAAGGACATCTGGATTGTTTCACCTTTCTGCTAACTATGAATAAAACTTCTGTAAACATTCACATATAGGTTTTTATGTGAATGCACATTTTCATTTCTTTTGAAGAAATAGGAGTGGGTTTGCTAGTCCATGTGGTAAGTATATGTTTAATTTTTTAAGAAACTGCCAAATTGTTTCCCAAAGAGGCTGTACCATCTTGCGTTCTCACTAGCCACATATCAGAGTTCCAATTGCTTTGAATACTCACTGGCATTTGGCATTATTTTTTTTTAAGTCTAGCTATTTTAGCAGATATATATTTGTGATTTTAATTTGTATTTCCCTAAAAATGATATTAATCATCTTTTCATGTGCTTATATGCCACTTGTATATCCTCTTTGTTAAAGTCTGTTCGAATTCGTTCTGTTTCTTAAATGGATTGTTTGATTTCTTATTATTGAATTGTGAGAGTTTTAAAAACTGTATTCTAGTTGCAAGTTCTTTGTCAGATATGTGGTTTGGCTTGCAAATATTTTCTCCTGATCCATGCTTGTCTTTTCATTCTCTTAACATTGGCTTTGCTAACCAAAAGTTTAAAATTTTAAAAAGTATAATGTTAACTGGTCTTTAAAATTTTTTGACTCACTGTTTTGCTGTTGTTTCTAAGAATCTTTTTGCCTACCTCAATGTCACAACCATTATCTTCTATGTTTTATTTGAAAAGGTTTTATAATTTCACATTTTACATTTAAGTCTATGATCCACTTTGATTTAATATTTGGTCAGGCAGAAGCTATGGATAGAGATGAACTTATCTGCATGTGGATATCCAATTGTTCTAGTTAATTTGTTGAAAAGATTATTTTCTCTCCATTGAATTTTCTTTGCACCTTTATGAAAAAATAAATATATTTGTGTGAATCTACTTCTGGGCTCTCTGTTCTGTTATATTGATCTTGTAGCTGTCTCTGTCAATGCAAAACTATGCTGATGACTATAGATTTATAGTAAATGTTGAAATCAGATAGTATGAATCCTCCAAATTTGTTCTTGTTTTTCGGAATTGCTTTTGCTATTCTGCTTTCTTTACCATGTTTCCACACAAATTTTAGAATTGGTGTTTCAATGTATACAAAAAAAAAAAAAAAAAAAAAAAAAAAAAAAAGGAAACCCTATGGGTTTAAATGGGGATTGTGCTAAATCTGTAAAGCAGTTTGGATAGAATTGACATTTTAACAATGGGTTAAAATCGATTTGACATGTTAACAATATTATAAATGTAATCTAAAAAATATGTGGGATAAGTAGGCTAAAAACAACAAAACACTGATAAAATAAATTAAAGAAGACTAAAATACATGGAGAGATATACCATAATGTGGATTAAATATATTATTTCTCTTTCTTGCCTTATTGCACTGGCTGGGTCATTCAGTAAATGTTTAATGGAAGTGGTGAAAGAGGGTATTCTTGTCTTTTTACTGATTTTAGGGAGAAAGCATTTGGTTTTTAACGGAATGATATTAGCTGCAGGTTTTGTATAGATGTCCTTCAGTAGGTTAACGAATTTTCCTTCTGTCTTAAGTTTGCTGAAAGCTTTTTATCCTGAATTAATGTTGAATTTTATCAAATGTTGTTTATTGAGATAATTCATTTGCATTTGCTTCTTTAGTCTGTTAATATGATAAATTGCATTAATTGAGTTTTACATGTAGAGGCAGCTTTGCATTTCTGGGATAAACACACCTACTTATCATATATTATCCTTTATATATACATATTGTTGGTTTTGATTAGCTAACATTCTGTTGAGAATATTTATATCTTTGTTCATGAGAAATAGTGTTTTCTCTTTCTGTAATTACTTTGTCTAGTTTTAGTATTAGGATAATTCCGATCTCCTAAGATAAGTTTGAAAGTGGTCCCTCTTCTGCTATTTTTGGTATCATTTTTTTCTTAAAGTTTTGGTAGAACTTGTCTGTGAAATCATCTGGGCCAAGTTTTCTTTGTTGGAAGGTTTCAAACTATGAGTTAATTTTTTCAATACATATGGGCTATTCCAGTGATCTACTTATTTCTTGAGCATGTATTGGCATTTTGTGTCTTTTAAGGAATTGGTTAATTTCATCTAAGTTTTTGAATTTATGAGTATTTAAGAGTTATGGTATCACTCTTTTTTTAACTATGTGGGATCTGTATATCCCTCCCATCTTTCACTTCTAGTATTAGTAATTTCTTTCTTTTTTCTCTGTTTCTTAGGTAGTCAGGAAACAGGTTTTTGAACTTTAAAACCTTTTTTGATTTTTTTTTTAAAAAGATGATTTTCAATCATCTTTTAGTTTCACTGATTTTCTCTATTGTTTTTCTATCCTCAATTTCACGATTTCTGCTCTTCTCTTTTCAAATTTCTTTCCTTTTGCTTGCTTTGAGTTTAATTCGATCTTCCTTTTCTAGTCCTAAGTTAGAGAGGGATTAAATTTGTTATTTGTGACTTACTTCCTTTTTGAACTTTTACTTTTTCATTTATGGCAGATGATTCTAGCTTTCCATTTTGGGGAGTGTAATAAAGCTGCATTTATTTATTTATTTATTTATTTATTTATTTATGAGACAGGATGTCACTCTGTCACCCAGGTTGGAGTGCAGTGGGGCAGCCCTAGCTCATTGCAATCTCAAATCCCTGGGCTCAAGCAGTCCTCCAGCCTCAGCCTACCAGAAACTGGGGTTACAGGTGTGCGCCATCCTGTCCAGCTAATTTAAAAATTATTTTTGTAGAGATGTGGGTCTCCACATGTTTCCTGACTGGTCTTGAACTCCTGGGTTCAAGTGATCCTTCTGCCTCAGCCTCCCAAAGTGCTGGGATCATAGGCACGAGCCACCACACCTGGCCATAAACATCTTTATTCATTCTTTGGGTATGTGTGTGTGCGCGCGCATGTGTGTGTGACAAAGTCTCACTCTGTCACACAGACTGGAGTGCAGTGGTGCAATCCTGGCTCACTGCAGCCTTGAACTCCTGGGTTCAAGAGATCTTCCTGCCTCAGCCTCCTGAGTAGCTGGGGCCACAGGCCCTTGCCACTAATCCCGGTTAATTTTTCTTTTAATTTTTAAAAATTTCGATAGATTTTCGGGAACACGTGGTGTTTGGTTCTTTAGCGGTGATTGCTGAGATTTTGGTGCACCCATCCCCCAAGCAGTGTACATTGTGCTCAGTGTGTAGTCTTTTATCCCTCGCCACCCTCAGACCTTTCCCCTGCATCCCCAAAGTCCAATGTATCATTCTTATGCCTTTGCATCCTCATAGCTTAGCTCCCACGGAAGTGAGAACTTACAATTTCTGGTTTTCAATTCTTGAGTTACTTCACTTAGAATCATACTCTCCAATTCCATCCAGGTTGCTGTGAATGCCATTATTTCGTTCCTTTTTATGGCTGAGTAGTATTGCATGTTATATATATACCACATTTTCTCATTTTCTTTATCCATGCGTTGATTGATGGGCATTTGGGCTGGTTCCATATTTTTTCAATTGCAAATTGTGCTGCTATAAACATGTGTGTTGAGGTATCTTTTTCATATAATGACTTGTTTTCCTCTGGGTAGATACCTAGTAGTGGGATTGTTGGATCAAATGGTAGATCTACTTTTAGTTTTTTAAGGAATCTCCACACTGTTTTCCACAGTGGTTGTAAACGTTTGTAAACTAATGTAACATTTCACTACAGCCATGCCAACATCTATTATTTTTTGATTTTCTGTTTAAGGCCATTCCTGTAGGAGTGAGGTGGTATCGCATTGTGGTTTTGATTTGCATTTCCCTGATAATTCATGATGTTGGGCATTTTTCCATATGCTTGTTGGCCATTTGTATATCTTCTTTTGAGAACTGTCTATTCATGTCCTTAGCCCACTTTTTGATGTGATTGTTTTTTTCTTGCTGATTTGTTTGAGTTATTTGTAGATTCTGAATATTAGTCCTTTGTCAAATACATAGATTGTGAAGATTTTGTCCCACTCTGTGGGTTGTCTGTTAACTCTGCTGATTATTATTATTGTTATTATTATTATTTGCTGTACAGAAGCTTTTAGTTTAATTAAGTCCCATCTATTTGTAAATTTTGTTATTGCATTTGCTTTTAGGTTTTTTGTCATGAAATCTTTGCCTAGAAGGGTTTTTCCAATGTTATCTTCTAGGATCTTCATGGCTTCAGGTCTTAGATTCAAGTCTTTGATCCATCTTGAGTTGATTTTTGTATAACGTGAGAGATGAGGATCCAGTTTCATTCTTCTACATGTGGCTTGCCAATCATCACAGCACCATTTGTTGAATAGGGTGTCCTCTCTCCCTGCTTTATGTTTTTGTTTGCTTTGTCAAAGATCAGTTGTCTTTGTCAAAGGTCAGCTGACTTTGTCAAAGATCAGTTGGGTTTATTTCTGGGTTCTCTATTCCGTTCCATTTGTTCATGTGCCTATTTTTATACCAATACCATTGTTATTTTGTAACTCTGAACTTATAGTACAGTTTGAGGTCAGATAATGTGATGCCTCCAGATTTGTTCTTTTTGCTTAGTCTTACTTTTGCTATGCGGCCTCTTTTTCGGTTCCATATGAGTTTCAGGATTTTTTTTTCTATAGTTCTGTGAAGAATTCTGGTGGTATTTTGATGGGAATTGTGTTGAATTTGTAGATTGCTTCTGGTAGTATGGTCATTTTCACAATATTGATTCACCCATCCATGAGCATGGGATGTGTTTTCATTTGTTTGTGACATCTATGATTTCCTTGTAGAGGTCTTTCACGTCCTTATTTAGGTATATTCCTAAGTATTTTATTTTATTTTTTGCAGCTATTGTGAAAGGCTGTTCTTAATTCAATTCTCAGCTTGGCCACTGTTGGTGTATAGCAGAGCCACTGATTTGTGTACATTTTGTATCCTGAAACTTTGCTGAATTCATTTACCCAGTTCTAGGAGCTTTTTGGATGGGTCTTTAGGGTTTTCTAGGTATACAATCATAGCATCAACAAACAGCGACAGTTTGACTCACTCTTTACTGATTTGGATGCCCTTTCTTTCTTTCTCTTGTCTGACTGCTCTGGCTAGGACTTCCAGTACTATGTCGAATAGAAGTGGTGAAAGTTGGAATCCTTGTCTTGTTCCAGTTCTCAGGAAGAAAGCTTTCAACTTTTCCCCATTCAGTATAATGTTTGCTGTGGGTTTGTCATAGATGGATTTTATTACCTTAAGTTATGTCCCTTCTGTGCCAATTTTGCTAAGGGTTTTAATCTTAAAGAGGTGCTAGATTTTGTCAAATGCTTTTTCTGCTTTACTTGAGATGATCATGTGATTTTTGTTTCTAATTCTGTTGATGTGGTGTATCACATTTATTGACTTACATATGGTAAATCATCTCTGCATCCCTGGTATGAAGCCCACTTAATCATGGCGGATTATCTTTTTGATATGCTGTTGGATTTGGTTCGCTAGTATTTTGTTGAGGATGTTTGCATCTATGTTCATCTGGGATATTGGTCTGTAGTTTTTTTTGTTGTTGTTATGTCCTTCCCTGGGTTTGGTATTAGGGTGATACTTAACAGATATTTACAGAACATTCTACCCAACAACTGCAGAGTATGCATCCTATTATTCATCAGCACATGGAACATTCTCTAAGGTATAGCATATGATAGGCCACAAAACAAGTCTCAGTAAATTTAAGAAAATCAAAATTATATGAAATACTCTCTCAGACCACAGTGGAATAAAATTGGAAATCAACTCCAAAAAGAACCCTCAAAACCAGGCAAATACATGGAAATTAAATAACCTGCTCCTGAATGATCGTTGGGTCAACAATGAAATCAAGATGGAAATTAAATATTTTTGAACTGAATGATAATAGTGACACAACCTTTCAAAACCTCTGGGATGCTGCAAAAGTGGTGCTAAGAGGAACATTCATAGTATTAAATACTACATCAAAAAGTCTGAAAGAACATGAATAGACAATCTAAGGCCACACCTCATGAAACTGGAGAAAAAAGAATAATTCAAACCCAAATGCAGCAGAAGAAAAGTAATAATGAAGTCAGAGCAGAACTAAGTGAAATTGAAACAAACAAAAAATGCAAAAGGTAAATGAAACAAAAAGATAGCTCTTTGAAAAGATAAATAAAATTGACAGACCATTAGTGAGATTAACCAAGAAAAGAAGAGAGCAGATCCAAATAAACTTAATTAGAAATGAAATGGGAGATATTACAACTGATACCACAGAAATACAAAACATTATTCATGGCTACTATGAACACCTTTGTGTGCATAAACTAGAAAATCCAGAGGAGATGGATAAATTCCCAGAAATATACAACCCTCCTAAATTAAACCAGGAAGATATAGAATCTCTGAACAGAGCAACGACAAGCAGCAAGATTGGAATGGTAATTTAAAAATTGCCAGCAAAAAAGTCTAGGACCAGACAGATTCAAGGCTGAATTCTGTTAGACATTCAAAGAAGAATTGATACCAATCCTATTGACACTACTCCAGAAGATACAGATAGAGGGATTCCTCCCTAAATCATTCTATGTTTCAAGATTTAGAACTCCTTTTAGCAGTTCTTGCAGTGCTGGCTTGGTAGTGGTCAATTCTCTTAGCATTTCTGTATCTTTCCTTCATTTATAAAGTGACATTTTTCTGCATATAAAATTCTTGTCTGATAATTGTTTTGTTTAAGGAGGCTAAAAATAGGATCCCAATCCCTTCTAGCTTGTAGGGTTTCTGATGAGAAATCTGCTGTTAATCTGATAGGTTTTCCAGGTCACCTGATGCTTCTGTCTCACATCTCTTAAGATTCTTTACTTCATCTTGACTTTAGATAACCTGATGACTATGTGCTTAGGCGATAATTTTTTAGGAATTAATTCCCAGATGTTCTTTGAGTTTCTTGTATTTGGATGTCTACATCTCTAGCAGGGCCAGAGAAGTTTTCCTCAATTATTCCCTCAAATATGTTTTCTAAACTTTTAGATTTCCCTTCTTCCTTGGCACCACCAATTATTCTTAGGTCTGGACATTTAACATAGTCCCAAACTTCTTGGAGGCTTTGCTCATTAAAGAAAAATTTTTGTCTTTGACTGATTAGGTTAATTAAAAAACCTTGTCTTCATGCTCGGAAGTTCTTTCTTCTGCTTGTTCGACTCTATTGCTGAGACTTTCTAGTGCATTTTGCATTTCTCTAAATGTGTCATGGATTTCCAGAAGTTGTGATTGTTTTTTATTTATGCTGTCTATTTCACTGAAGAATTTTTCTTTCATATCCTGTATCATGTTTTTTATTTCTTAAAGTTGGACTATACCTTTCTCTGGTGCCTTCTTGATTAACTTAATAATCAACCTTCTGAATTATTTTCCTGGCAATTCAGAGGTTTTTGTCTTGGTTTGGATCCATTGCTGTGAGCTGGTATGATCTTTTGGAAGTGTTAAAGAACCTTGTTTTGTCATATTACCTGAATTTTTTTTTTTTTTTTTTTTTTTTTTTTTTTTTTTTGGCTCCTTCTCATTTGAGTAGACTACATCAGAGGGAAGATCTGGGATTCATGGCCTGCTATTCAGATTATTTTGTCCCACAGGGTGACCCTTTGATATGGTGCACTCCCCCTTCCCCTAGGAATGGGGCTTCCTGAGAGCCAAACTATAGTGATCATTTTTTATCTTCTTGGTCTAGCCAGCCAGTGGAGCTACTGGGCTCCAGGCTGGTACTGGGAAGCGTCTGCACAGAATCCTGTGATGTGTTACATCTTCAGGTTGCAGCCGTGAATACCAGCACCTGCTCCCGTGGAGTTAGCAGGGGAATGAAGTGGACTCTGTGAGGGTTCTTGGTTGTGTTTTTGTTTAGTGCCCTGGTATTGTGTTGGTTGACTTCCAGCCAGGAGGTGGTGCTTTCAAGAGCGCATCAGTTCCCTCCTTCTTAAAAATGTTTCTAGAGCTACTAAAAAACTTGCATTTACAAAATAGTTGATAAAAATATTCCTCTGGATTGTACAAGAAGGGAGACAGGGACCACTGGTAAGACATGGTATATGGTGTTAATCAGACTTTGCGTCTTTCTCTCCTGCTTCATCAGAGGCTGGACTCTCCTCAGTTTTCGTTTCCCCATTTTCTGCAGGTAAATCTTCTTTAGTTTCTTGGTTAGCCACTTTGGCCTGTTTTCCCTTTGCTCCCCTTTTCCCTTTTGTCCTGTTTTCCTAATAACTTTGTTACTGTGCTGTGAAAGATTACAGATTTGAATATGTAGTATATATGCTATTCAGTTGTGAACTGGTGGGCCATATGTAACAGCTGACCAACATGTGAAGATACTGGTACTTGATAGCCTCTTAAGGAAAATTTGCTTCCAAATTTTAAGCTGGAAAGTCACTGGAATAACTTTAAAAAGAATTACAATACATGGCTTTTTAGAATTTCGTTACATATGTTAAGAATTGTGTACAAATTGAAATGTCTGTACTGATCCTCAACCAATAAAATCTCAATTATAAAAAAAAAAAAAAAAAAAAAAAAAAAAGGGCACATCAGTTGCATTCCTATAGGGAGGATTCAGACTTGGCCTAGGGACACCTGGTTACGTACTCAGGTTTCTTAGGCAGTGGGCAGGGCCATAGAACTAGCAAGGCATTATGACCTTTGTCTTCAGCTACCAGGGTGGGTAGAGAAAGACCACCAGGTATGGGCAGAGATAGGCGTGTCTGAACTCAGCCTCTCCTTGGGGGAGGGTTTGCTGCCACTGCTATGGGGGCCGAGAGTGTGGTTCCCAGTCCAGTGGAGTTATATTCCTGGGGGTACTATGGCTGCCTCTGCTGAGTCACACAGGTAACCAGGGAAGTGGGGGAGAGCCAGCAGTCACAGGCCTCACCCCACTCCCATGTAGCCCACAGTCCTAAAGGCCAGTCTCACACCCACCATGCACCCCCCCCCCAACACTACTGAGTCTATTTCCAGGCAACCAGTAACCAGGGCTGAGAACTTACCCTAGACCATGAGCCTCCCAGTTGGGAAAGCAAGCAGACTCACTTTTTTTAGTGTCCCAGGGAGCCTGCAATGGTGATCCAGTTCCTTCAAAGAGTCTGTGGATTCTCTTGGTGTTCCTGGTATGTTCCTGCAGTAGTCCTTGGAGCAAAAGTTCATGATGTGACTCTCCACATGCTGCTGTGTCTGTCCGAGCAGGAGCTGCATGCAAGCTAGACCTGCCTCCTTGCCACCATCTTAATCAACAACCTGTTATTCCTTTTCAATATAAGGATTTTATGCTATAAAGATCTCTCTATGCACTACTTAGCTTAATGTAAAAAAATTAATATGTTTAGTTTTTATTCTATTAAGTCAAAAATATTTTCAAATTTTCTCAAAATGTCCTCTTTGACCTATGGTCTATTAAAAATTGTGTTTGTTGAATTTACAAATGTTGAAAGATTTTCCAGATATATTTCTGTTACCTATTCCTAGTTTAATTACATTATTGTCCAAAAACTAAGCTTTCTATAATTTCTAATTTTTTCAATTTTTAAGGCTTATTTATGACACAAGATGGTCTATCTTGAATGTCCCAAACACTTGAAAAGAACGTACAGTCTGCTATTGTTGGCTGGAGTATTCTATAAATATCAGTTAGATCAAGTTGGTTGATAGTGTTATTTAGTTCTTCTATATCTTTATTGATTTTCTGTCTACTTTTTCATCAATTACTAAGAGGGGATTATTACAACATCTAATTCTTATTGTGGGTTTATGTATTTCTATTTTCAGATTCAGCAATTTTTGCTTCATGCATTTTTAAACTCTGGTTAGGTGCATGCTGATATAAAATTGTTACAATTCATGGAAAATTGACCTTTTTATCATTCTGTAATGTTTATTTCTGATAATATTCTTTATTCTGAAGTCCACCTTGATATTTATATAGTGACTATATCTTTCTTTTAATTAGTGTTTGCATGGTATATTTTTCCTGTTCTTTTACATTTTACCTATCTTTACCTTTATATTTAAAGTGGATATCTTGTAAAGAGTTGTATTAGTCCATTTTCACACTGCTATTAATATAAAGATACTCCCTGAGACTGGGTAATTTATAAACAAAAGAGATTTAATTGAGTCACCGTTCCCCATGGTTGGGGAGGGCTCAGGAAACTTACAATCGTGGCAGAAGGGAAAGCAGGCACCTTCTTCACAAGGTGGCAGGAGAGGGTGTGAGCATGTGAAGGAGCAACTCTCAAACACTTGTAAAACCATCTGATCTCATGAGAATTCACTCACTGTCATGAGAACAGTGTGGGGTAAACTACTCTGATGATTCTGTCACCTCCCTCCCTTGACATGTGGGGATTATAATTTGAGATGAGATTTGACTGGGGACAGAGAGCCAAACCATATCAACATTATATCATTGGAGTTTCCTTTTATACCCAATATGACAATACCTTATTTTCATTTGTATGTTTAGACCATTCACGTTAAATATAATCATTAATATAATTAGTTTAAGATCTATCCTCTTGATATCTATAATTGATTTGTTCCATCAATTCCTTGTTTTTTTCCTCTCCTGTTTTTCTGGCTTCTCTTGGCAGAATAATCAGGCAGTTATTATTCTATTTTATCTCAACTCTTGACTTATTACATATACCTCTTGTTAAATTGTTCAGGGGTTGGTTGAGAATTTACAGGATACAACTTTAATTGGAGTCTATCTTCAAATACTTTTATACTACTTAATGTTTAATTTAAGGACTTTAAGAATCTTAAATAGTAAACTCCCAATTCCTCCTTCCCAAACTTTGTGCTATTGCTGTCATATATTTTACATTTTTTTCCATAAATACACACTACATTGCTACCGTTGGTCAAAACAATTAGTTATCTTAGAGTCATTAAAAATAAGAAAAAAATAAATTTTATTTACTTTCATTTATTTCATCTCTAATGTGATGTGATTTATTTTTTTATTTAGATCTAAATTTCTGTTTTGTATCATCTTCTTTTTGAAGAAAATTTTTTTTTACCATTTCTTTTAGTATAGGTTTTCTACACTAAAATGAATTCCCTTCATATTTGTCTGAGAAAGTATTTCTGCTTCAGTTTTTTTTCCTACTTTATTTTTGAAAATTATATTCACTGCCTATAAATTCTGGGTAAACTTTTGACAAGTAAATCATTCTTGCTGCACTATAAAAGGTCTCATCATAATCTGGCTTGGGTAGTTTCTGGAAGGAAGATGGCTCCACATCTGATCTGTGTTCCTGTGTATGTAAAGGATTCCCCCATCCCCAGCTGCTTTAAGAACTTCTCTTTGCCTTTTGTTTTCAGCAGTTTGACTAATATGCATAGGTGTGTTTTTGTGATATTTATCTTAGTCAGCATTCTCTATTTTGATCTGTGGTTTAATGTCAGTAATAAATTCTAGAAAATTCTATGCCATCATTTTTTCAAATATTTCTTTTGATCCACGTTCTTTGTCTTATCCTTATTAGATTATTGGACTGACTGGAATTATTCCATAACTCGTGAATGTTTTATTTTTATTTTCACACTTTTTTTTCAGCTTCAGTTTGGATAATTTCTAGTGACTTTCTTCCACTTTACTGATTCTTTCCTAGTCTATATCAAGTTTACTTATGAGCCTGTGGAGGTCATTCTTCATCTGTTACTGTGTTTTCATTTCTAGCATTTTCATTTAATTATTTCTTATAGTTTTTGAATCTCTGTTGAAATTTCCCATCAAATCATGCATGTCTTCTCCTGTTACATTAGAGTCTTTAACATATTAATCATAGATACTTTAATTTACCTTTCAGTTCCACATCAGTGTCATATCTGAGTCTAGTTTTGTTGACTGCTTTGTCTCTTGACACTGTTTTGTTTTGTCTTGCCTTTTTGTATGTCTTGATTTTTGTTGAAAATGGGACATATTATATTGGGCAATAGAGTCTAAGGCAAATAGCTTTTATGTTTACAAATGGGCATGCTTTTGCTTTTGCTAGGTCTCTATTTTTTTCTTCCTGCTGGTTCTTTAATGTGCATATTTAAGTTAATTCAACTAGTAGTAGGAATTTACTTTGGGTTTCTTGTTACTATAGTTACTCTCAGTGTTAAACAGGTTGCAAATTCTTCTGATGATATCTTGTGTTTTGAGTGGCAGCTGGTTTGTCAGTGGGTTTTACTTAATTTCTGTTTCATCCTCAGCTTTAGGTCTTCCCTTTGCACTGTATCTCAGACATTGTTCATCTCCAGCATTCCAGCAGTTTTCTATTATTACTTTTTAAAATTAATGCTTGTTTGCCCAGTGTTCTGGTTCACTCTAAGCAAGTGCTATGTCTCAGGTCTCAGGTGTAACATTCTTTTTTTATTTTTATTTTTTGTTTTTGAGACAGGGTCTCACTCTGTTGCCCAGACTGGAGCACAGTGGCATGAACTCAGTTCACTGCAACCTCTCCACCTCCTGGGTTCAAGCAATTATCCTGCCTCAGCCTCTCAAGTAGCTGGGGTTATAGGCACCTACCACCATGTCCTGCTAAATTTTGTATTTTTAGTAGAGATAGGGTTTCACCTTGTTGGCCAGGCTGCTCACAAACTCCTGACTTCAAGTGATCTCCCTACCTTGGCCTCCCAAAGTGCTGGGATTACAGGGGTATGCCACTGTGCCTTGGCCTCAGGTATAACGTTCTTAATGTTCCTCTCCATTTCTTAATTGTAGTTCCAGATCTAGCACATATTCCTGGTCTTTCTCCAAGGGTAGAGGGTTTTATTTTTTGTTTCCTTCTTAAGCTAAAATGGATTTTTATCATTGCCTCAGGGTAAAAGGATTGGTTGTCTTTCACTCCATAGATTATGGCTTTTTTCCCATAAAGGAGATAGGAGATATATGGTTGGATATATGCTTTTCCCACAGTGGCTGCTGTTTTCCTCTCTCAGAACTTCACCGTTACACCATTAGGCATGCTCTCTTGAGACTCGTACCAATCTTTTTTGAGAAGCTATGAGATCCACGGAGAAAAGTTTGCAAGAAAGAGAGTCTGAATTCCCCTATACAGTAGTCCTTATCTGTGGTTTCACTTTTTTCGGTTTCAGTTACTCATAATCAACCATGGTCTGAATATATCTATATCTACATATAGAGAGACCATATTTGTGTAACTATTATTATAGTATATTGTTATAATTATTCTATTATTAGTTGTTAAACACAACTGTACCTAATCTATAAATTAAACTTGTATGTATAGGTATGTCTGTATAGGAAAAACATAGTATATATAGGGTTTAGCACTATCTGTGGTTTCAGGTATCTACTGGGGGTCTTGGAACATATCCCTTGTAGATAATGGAGGACTGCTGTATTTTCATGTCTTATGGTTCCACAATCTCTCAACAATCCCTACTCAGCTTCCACCAGTTTGTTAACTATTCTAGCCCAATTATTCTTACTAATATCCAACTGTGTCTGCCCTAGATAAGCAAGTACTCACATTTCATCTCTCCCAACAGGCATCTGCCTCTCCTTATATTTTGGATGGTTGGTTTCCAGCAATATCAGCTTTTTGATGCATTCAAGTAATGTCATTAACTTGCAGGTTGTTTTACTTTTTTCATTGTTGTTGTAAGTTTGGAGGCATAGTTCTTTCCAGATTTCTACATCCCAAGTAGAAACTAGAAGTTCCTTGTACCATCATGAAAATAGAAGAAAGTAAACACTTCTTACTTAGCACAGAAAAGCAGAGAAAATGTTCCTGAAGAAGTGAGCCCCTTTCTTTATAAAAAAATTTTTCAAATATTGAAATATCTCTGCTTTTGCCTTGCATCCACTATTCCTTACATTCCTCTTGGATAACTCAATCACACCAATATTGTTATTAAGTAACTGCAAAATATTATGTTGATTTCATAGGAGAGGAGAGGGTTTACAATGCACATTACAATGATATTTACATTACATTGTTCATGGTCTTCACAAATCCCATTAAACATCTGTCTTTCATAGTCCCTTCTTATTTCCTGCATTTCATTTAAACAATGTCTTAGCTATTTTGTGCTGCTATAACAAAATACCTAGACTGGGTAATTTACAAACTATAAGAGTTTATTTTCTTACAGTTCTAGAAGCTGGGAATTCCAAGATCAAGGTGCCAGCAGGATTAGTGAAGGCTGCTCTCTTTTCCTAAGATTGTGCCTTGATGTTGCATCCTCTGGAGGGAACGAAGTGTCTTCACATGGAAACCAGTGAGCAAGAAGGCTGAGTATTGCATGAAGCCTCTTGCACATGGACCTAAATCACATTTATGAGGGCTCCTCCCTCATGGCCTAATCACCTCTTAAAGGCCCTACCTCTTAAGGCTATAGCATTGGCAACATCTAAATATTGGAGGGGACCCGTTCAAACCATAGAAAATGCTTATAGTCTTCCCTATTGAGTTGGTAAATTCTGATCTATTCCAGTATACATAAGTCCCACCGAACACAGTGCTCAGCAATTATAATGCCACTTAGTTATAAGATCCCTCCTCCACTTCTTAGAAGACATTTGTTGACCATGTAGTGTTTCTAGTTTGCCTTTTGGGTTTTCTCTCAACTTTAATTTAACAAAGGATCTTTTTCAAATACACACAGTATCTTCCCTGAGAAGAATTCTGGGAAATAATGGAAATAGGGATTTTGGAAGAAAGAAAAGCAACCTTTTTGATTATCCCATGACTTACACAAATGATGTGGGAAAAATACCCCTCTCAAGTGATATGTTTGTACTGACAGTTGACTCAATATCAAAGTCACCTGTTGGGAGTATCAGAATCTGATATGAGTGTGGTTTGATGAATGTCATAGATTCATCTGTGAAATGTTGCATGTGCCAGATGGGACAGTCTAGCTTAAAATTTTTCCTCATTGAGATCATCATAGGAGATGATTTGTTTTCAACTGCTTTCGTATTTCTGCACAACTCCCCTGACCCAAAAGAAAAAAAAAAATCCACCTTCTCTCAATAATTTGGAATATTGAGGGTCCTTTGCACGCTTTTGCATACAGTCTTTGTGCTCTTTAGAAGAAAAATGTTATGAATAAGTAAGGTAAAAATAGCTTAGTAAAGGTAACAATTGACATTCAAGGTTTAACAGCCTTTCCTTCCTCTAACATCTTGCAAAAGATATAACACTGCATCATTGGCCCAATGACATACCCCAAAGCATTTGAATTTTTTAAAGAAGGTCTGGCATAAAAGAACGTCATTCTGCATCATCACTTGGGATTGTGGTATTTAAAGGTCATCAGAAAAGCATCTTCCTGACACATAACATCAATGGCAACCTCTTGGTATATGAACTGATGATAATACATTGTTAAAAGCATTGTGTGACAAATGGAAATAAGAATGTTTGTCATTAAATATTCTCTGCTGCTTGTACAAATAGAAAAGATAAGGCATGTGGTACTTATTCTTCTGTCTCCTAATATAAGTAAATATTCCTATCAGAGCTTTATCTTTATAGAGGTATCTCCTGTGGAAATATAACAACCTTGAGTAGCTGCATAGGATCACATGTAACTATGTCTTTCCATGGGCCTCTGGGTAATATGGCATTACTGTTATAAAATAATCTGTAATCAGTGTTATTTTTGTAAAATGGTAAAGAAATTTTTAGATGATCTTTAAATATGAATCGAGGAATTCCAGAAATATCTCAAAGGAAAGAAGCAATTGATGTAGAAATTAGGGTAAGTTAAAAGATCAGCAGTTTCAGTGTATCTTTTTTATTCAGTGAGTAAAATTTTAGATTTTGTAAGTTCTACTTCAAAAATAATACAGTTTATTTTGCCAGATAAAATTAGGTTGGGAATGAGAAGGTTGTGAGGTTTCACATTTCACAAAGGTTTTCTGAGCAAATTAAAACAGTATTGTCTACATGATGCAAAATTTTCCATTTAACCTGTCTATATTGGAAAAAAATAGTCAAAATATGAAGCATTTAGATTGGGTTTTAATTGTCAAAGATAAATCTAATTCTAAAAACTCCACAGTTCAATTATAATCCAAAATATTATTTACTCTCTCATTAGTTTATATTAGGTATCAAAATATTTGACACTTTCCTTAAGATTTTTTCTCCTATTGTTGATTCTTTTGTAAATTAAATCGTGTAAACTTTTTCACAGTCAATTTGTGAAATTGACTGAAATAGCCTGGGTCCTGAAGAAAATATGTACCACGCTCAAAAAGTTTAACTGAAGAAAGTTAAATTAAGAAAATATTTGGAGGGATATAATGTAGATTAAGAGAACAAATGGGGAATGAAGGCTGCATGAAGTCATTGTCGCCTCTTGGCTGAAAGGCACAATGATGAGGGCGATGTGTTATAGGAGCCTGCAGATGGCTTAGAGCTCTGAGAGAAGAACGCTCACCTCCATCAGGAACTGTAACCCTGGTACTCAGCCACTGCTACAACCACAGTCAAGAAGGGATAGGGGAGGGGAAGAAATGCTCCAACTTTCTTTTCCCCTCAACTTTCCTTGGTCAAACCCAACCACAGCCACAGGAACAGGGTACCTGAGTGATGCAGCTTATAGATATCAGCTTCACAGGTCACAGAACAGGCAGAGAATGGGGGAAATGGATGCAAGGGAGGATGGCATAAGAATGTTTAAATGTATTATCCACTTATGAATAAGATCGTGTGTGTGTGTGTGTGTGTGTGTGTGTTTTCATTCTCTTTTACGTTAACTTGATCTCTCTGGGCTTTGACCTCCCTATCTCCAAAGTGGTTTTCTGACTTCTCATCATCTGTAATGCCTCCATTTGTTATTCCAGTTTCAAGCATTCTAGTGTCTAACCACCCTCTCCTATATTTCCAATCCATTCACTCCAATATGCCCTCTGCAAGAATTCTCTGACCTCATTAAGACCTAATTTGACCTCTCAATATTGACTTTCCTCTTTATCTTGCTTACATTCCCTGATTCCCATTAGAATCACCTTTTCTGCAAACACTCTCAACTCCCTGTTTCCTTCTCCCTTTACTGTACTTACCCAATAGAACCCCAGTCCTTGTTGAACCCAAACTTTCCCTTTCCTCACATCTTTACTGACTCATCTGAACACTGCTAGAAAAATTATCACACAACCCAGATGGCTGGTTTCAATTTATGGAATTACCAGAAACTTCAAATAGATACTTAAATAATGTTTTACAAAACAGCAATAGTGTATAAAAAGAATCATCTACTTGTTTTGTGTACTAAGAAACCCAGAGGCAGGCAGCTGCTGGATGACTTTGGGACTGAACAATGTCAAGATGCTGGGTTGATGTCTCTTGGTCTTTCTGTTTCAAGATAGCAACCATAGTTGAAAGCACCACAGTTCCATTTGACACAGATTCAAAGGCAGGACATAGAAGGTTATGTTGCAAAGAGAAATTTTCCTCATGTAACCCCTCTCTTATTAAAGAGGAAACTTCTTTCTCAGAAGATACTCGCTTATATTACATTGTCCAGAATTTTTACGTGCCTGCCCGGTGCCTGAAAATAGAGAAGTACACTATTAGCGAGGATGAAGGAGGTGAAGGAGATGGGAGAAGGATGACTTATGTGGACAAACATGTAATTAGGAGAGACAACTTCTGGAATTATATACTATGCTCCTTTTATGCTCCTTTCCTTGTGGGGCATGTGTACATACATATGTGCCCTCATATTCATACCTACAGTGCCTGGGTTTTGGTAAAGTAATCTAGCTGTAGCAGGGAGTAAAAATTGAAGTTCTGGGAAATCATGCCAGTTAGTACTTACTAGTATTCACATTTTGTCCTAGGTGCTGTAGGGGATATGAAATTTTTCCAGTTAGCGTTTGCCTCTAAAGAATAATCTTTATGATCTTATAGTTTACAATTCTAAAATTTTTTCCTTTCCTCAAAATGTGTGAAATTCATTTACTGATAAACACTATTTTTAGTGAAGTTTGGATAGCTTATTTAAAGTACAATTAGTATATATATGTGTATATATACACCCAAAAGTTCCAAATTGAATGTCTGTAAATGAATTTATTGTTAGTATCTGTTGTAGAGAGTAGCTAGCATGTAACAATTTGCTGTAATGTCCATATTATTTGTCTATCTAGTGTAATGTTAAGACTGTAAATACTGGCCGGGCGCGGTTGCTCAAGCCTGTCATCCTAGCACTTTGGGAGGCCGAGACGGACGGATCACGAGGTCAGGAAATCGAGACCATCCTGGCTAACACGGTGAAACCCCGTCTCTACTAAAAAATACAAAAAACTAGCCGGGCGAGGTGGCGGGCGCCTGTAGTCCCAGCTACTCGGGAGGCTGAGGCAGGAGAATGGCGTGAACCTGGGAGGCGGAGCTTGCCGTGAGCTGAGATCCGGCCACTGCACTCCAGCCTGGGTGACAGAGCAAGACTGGTCTCCATAAATTTCAGTAGTGAGAATTATTCATTTCTAGTGGTATGTGGATTGTCACTGATGCCAGTCTTACCTAAACATTTCCAGTACCACTACCTGTTATCAAATTAAAGATAAGTCTAAAGCAAATGCTAATTTCCTAAAAGGCATCTCAAGTAAGGGAAATGGATCAGGTACAAGTGCAGTATCAAAGTGCCTTACTTGTTTTGAATTCTCACAATAAGTGAATATCAAATAAATGTTACTTCCTCTCTTGGCAAAGATTTGTAACCCATAATTACATTGATACATGTGTTATGTCAGTGGCAGCAGTGGAATTCATAGTATTTTTATGTGAAATGCACTGTTTTATTGCATTAATTCACATTTAATGTGTACACAGTAATAACCATAAAGTATGATAACCAAAGTTATATATTTTCTTCAGAACATTCATTTAGAGAGCTTTCAAAAGAGTCTGAGGAAATTAAAATATCAGTCAGTTTACCTGCAGGATATAGAGCAAAAGCAGAAAGCAGTATAATATCTTTTACAAGCCAACATTCCTCCCCACATAATTTCCTTACTTCTAGCTGATAAAATACAATAGTCATAACCCTGTACATATTTTTTTAACTATGGTACACAAAACAAAGGTTTCTGAAGTGAAGGAAAATATACCTCTTTCAGTAAAATTGCATTGCTCACATGATTACAAGCAGGAGGTTTGAAGGCAAGAGAAAGCAGTGAAGGTGGAAGTCCCAAAGCTCCTTTCCTGGTAATGGACCACAGAAAGATGATGCCCATAAAGGCAGCAAGTCTTATATAAGAGGTAGTGGAGGCCCAGGGGATGGCGAGAAATAACAAATGAGAAGGTACCTAGAAAACAGGACAAGAATGAAAAATCTTGGTCATATTGAGGGCCAAAAATAAAATAAAATAAAACAACAGAGTAGGATGTAACGTTCTAAAGGCTGTGAAACAGGGAAACCAAGTACTGGACAATTTAAACTTGGTGAACACAAAATGGTTCTAGAAATACAGAATGCAGCCTGTGTCTTTTTAAAGAAATTTTTTCTAAGGCTTGGATATTCCTGCTTCCCAACACTGTGTTCCAGTATTCATATAAAAGTTAACTGTTCCAAATCAAGGCATACTTCAAGACCTAATTTGCATCCAGTATTCTTCAAGAAGACTTCCATGACAATCACAACACCTACTGATTCTTCACTTAGCTGAATTTATTTACCTTTATATCATTTATACAATTCCTTCATTAATTTATTCTTTGTTCGATATTTATGAAGTACTTTCCCCATAGATAGATGGATATGGCTTCCATTTATCAATGAATTATGTTGTAATTAAGATGGGTATAGTAGTCATGTGTCTATAGTGGGATATTTTCATCATTGCTTAAAAGCATTTTTTAAAATACAAGTCGTATACACATAATTTTAAAAAATGTAACCAAAAGGAAAAGTGTAAGAAAGAGTAAAGTCTCTTTCCTCATCACAACCTTAGTCTCACTCATCAAAATAACCACTTGTTATTTTCTTGAGTATACATATATAAAAATGGAATATACATATTTGTATATGCCCTTCTAAAAACATGGTGGCATACTGGCATATGCCTTTTTAAAAATCTAAAGACATGGAATTTATACACATACGCACATATGTGCATATGCTGTTCTGTACATTGCATTTTTTTCTTAACTCTGTATCTTCAAAGTTGACAGACATTAAAATATCATGGCAGACCTTGTCAGTTGGTCTTTATCATCAAAGCCTTCCTAGGTTCACAATGGACCATACTTCTAATACTCCCTATCAGTTAGGTGTGGCCAACTGAGTGAATTCTAGGCAGTAGAATGGGAGTGGAAGTGATGTGTGCCTCTTCCAGATCAGGTCCATAAAAATATCCATGAATAATCATCTCCCCATTTTCTATCCGTTAGCAGGATGTTGATGATAAGGGTGACCGTGGAATCCAGATGTTGAAGATGGTATAGCCTCCATCAACCTGGATGTCTGCAGGACTGAGGTGAGCACATACCCTTGAACTCCCTAACCTGTGACCAGAGCACTTGCATTGGGCTATAACATGAGTAAAAACTTCAAATTTCGTTATGTTAAGACACTGAAATTTTGGGATCAGTGTCAGTAGTTACTGTTACCACAACCTATACGCATACATAGAGATAGCTAATTGTTTTTAATGTCTGAGGAGTGCTTGATTTATTGTTTGCAAGAACTGTTATTTATTTAAGCTACTCCTAACTGATAGGCATTCAAATTGCTAGCAGTTTTTGTTATTAATGATGCCATGAATAATCTTTTACATACATTATTATTTCTGAGTATCTCCAAAGGATAAATTCCCAGCAGTAGAACTGTGGATCAAGGGTATCGACTCTTAAAACACATTGGTGTTTTGACAGCTATGCTAACTTCTCCTTTAAATTATTTGTACTGATTTTGTTTCCTTCAACAGTGTTTGAATGCGTCTCCTTTTACACATCATCATGGACACTTAAGTATCATAAAATTGTTGACTTTTTCTAATCTAGGCAGTGAGAAAAAGATTTCATTGTTTCGATTTGCATTTTTAAAATTTAGAGTGAGACTGTGTGTCTTTTCCTGTGGTTTTGGCCACTTAGATTTCTTTTTCTGCAACCTGAATGCTTGTACCCTTTGTAGAGTTCTCTAAAGAGCTATTTGTCTTTCTCATGTTGATTTGTAACACAGCTATAAGCTGCTTAAGAGAGATTATGTCAGATATTTCTTCGTTTAACTCCCAGCACAGGAGCTAAACACATTTGAGCAGTTTTGCATAGTTAAAAAAGATTTACAGTTTTAAAATTCTTACTATGACTGTATAACTATTATCCTCTGCATTTTATGGAAGAGGAAATGGGGGCTGAAGGGAGTTAAATAACTTGCTAAGGTCAAATAACTACTGAGTGGTAGAGCTGGGTAAGGACCCAGAATTGCCAGTATGAGATCGCTAACTTTTAGGGAGTATTTTTCCGTATATAACTACTGGGTTTCTAACCTAAAGTGCCCAATATATTAATCATCATAATCCAGCATCCATTATTCATTATCAATTGGCATTAGATATTCACAGATGAATGGTACTAGCAACTAAGTAAAATGCCTTACAGAGAGCATTCTTCATAGACACCTACAGAAAACATTTTAAAATGCAACCTTTTCTAATAAAATGTCCAGCATCAAGATCTAGGTGAATTTCTAACAGTAGTTACTGATTAATTCCAAATATCAACTTAAAAAAAAATGGTGAATCCTACTTCATTCATTTATAATTCATATAAGGATATACATTATATATACTTTATGCTAGGTGCTTGGAAAACAACGAAGCACAGGTAAGTTCCTGGCCTAGAGGAGCTTAAAGGTTTTTTTTTTTTTTTTTTTTTTTTTTTTTTTTTTTTTTTTTTTTTGTGGAGAAAATTTTGAAGCAACAATATAACTAAAATACAATCCAGAACGCAGAGTACTATGGAGCACCTAGAAGGAGGTCAGTAATTGCATTTGGAATTCCTGGGAGCAGGTTTATCAAAGATGACGTTTGATCTGGGTACTGGCAGATGAGTAGTTTTCCTGCAAAGGAGATTTTAGATGTTGTGCTGAAAATCGTGGTGTTATTTTGGTAATTAGGGATCACCTATATCCCCCCCAAAAAAATGTCCTGAGACACATGAAACTAAATAGAGTATGGCACCAGTGTTAGACATCACTTGGAATGATTAGTTCCCTGCACTTCGAATTTAGAAGGTGACAAAGTGTCCTATTTATCCTTGTATTTCCAAGGCCTGCAACACAGAAGGGACTCTAAATATTTGTTGAATTAAACTAAATTGAATTAAATGGGTTCCTGGGATTTACAGACACTATTCTTGAAGCTAACTAGAGCTCAGAGTGAGAAAAAGTGCTATGTCATTAGCTGTATCTTCTGATGAAACAAAATCAACTTAGAAGGACAAATCTGAGAGTCAGGATGATATTGGATACCTCCCAGTGGCACTAGTTCCATTTTAGTGGCTGTCAGTGGATAAAAGAATAAACTGGCTGTGGCAGAAGATAGCTGCTCATCAGTGACTGACACCCTGCCCCCACTGCACCCCCACACCCCATTTCCCACACTCAAAAGTTGTTGGGGAAAAAGGCTGTCTTGCCAGGACTACATGTCCCAACCTCTTTTGCACCTAGGTGGGCCCTTATGGCTAGTTCTCACTTATGGAATGTGAGTGGACTGATGTGTCACTGATGGTGCCTGGTGCACATATCTGTCCAGCTTCCAACTGCTGGCACCTGGATTTTTTATCTTGAGGACTTTCTTTGCCCCCCTAGGGCCTGCCTTGCCCACTCACATAAGGGGGTTGAAAGCGCCTGAGAATTAACCCCCTCTGGGAATAGCTCTGAACAAATGATGGACAAGATGGATATAAACCTATCTTTCTTGTCCTTTGAAAGGGATAATTCTGAGCCATGTGTTCTGCCCTGTTTCCCGGAAGTTCCCCAGCAGAATCAAACTGATTGCCCACAGTGGTGCCTTGCTTGATAACGCGCTCCTTGTTGGTTGCCGTTTCTTCCCCGTTGCACTTCTTCCGTCACCCTGCTGACACTCAAATCCCTGTCTCTGAGCCCA
The DNA here is from genome assembly GCF_047675955.1 of Chlorocebus sabaeus. Classification (NCBI taxonomy): domain Eukaryota; kingdom Metazoa; phylum Chordata; class Mammalia; order Primates; family Cercopithecidae; genus Chlorocebus; species Chlorocebus sabaeus. Next base: position 70,180,090 of record NC_132918.1, read on the forward strand.
CTCCTGTACCATCCAAAGAAAGGCAATACATTTTCCCCTAGATACCAGGTGTTTTTTTCCTCTTGTTTTACTCTGATTTATTTGAGTAAAACCTCTAGTGGTTTCTAGAAAGGGCCAGTTGAAGGAACACTTTTCTGAGATCTTCTGCATCAAAAGACAGCCATTGCACTGGATTTATGGTCTCTACTCTCATACTGGATTTACAATTTAGTTTATGTGTAAAATAATTAAAATAGTAACTATATATAAGAATATTATATAAAATTAAAATAATTTTCAAAATTATTTCCTGTTTAGCTTCCAAGTGAGTTAGTTATCCCAGTGCTTGCCGGCTTCCAGTGCCGCTCCAAGAAGTTCAATGTCATTATAATCTCTGATCTTTTGTATATGATGTATTTTTTCTCTGAAAGATTTCAGAACTTCTCTTTAACAGGATTTCCTGCAATTTAATAATTGTGTGCCTTGGTGTTGTTTATATGATTGTGTCTTCATTTATTGATCTAGGTATACAGGGAAATCTTACAATCTGAAAACTCATGCCCTTCAGGTCTGCAAATTTTTTTCATATTATTTTTTATAATTTCTACTCCTTTCTTTTCTTTTTTTGTTCTCTCACTCTGAGACTCATGATTTGGATGCTTGGACTCCTGACTGGTTCTCAAATTTCCTTTATTTTCAAAAATTTTTCATTTCTTATTTTATTAAGTTTTGTGGGACAATTTTGTAATTATATTTACTAGTTTTTTTATTATTTTAATTCCGATATCACATGTTTGATTTCAAAAATCTGCCATTATAACCAGAAATCTTGGAATTATAACATCTGGATGTGTGTATGTTTTGGGGGCAGGGTTTGAGAGGAGAGGGGGAAGGATAAAATGTGATTTCAGGCTACAAACCTCCTATGGACCAAGATTCAATAGCCACGGGCACTTCTCTTGCCCACTTCACTCCAGCCCAATAACATCATCATTGTCAATAATAAGTCCTTGTCAGTGTCTCGCCAGGAAAATAGAAATAACTCTGGTTATTTTAAACAAAGAGAATTTAACAAAGTGAATTATTTACAAAAGTATTGGAAGGACTAGGGAATCAAAAAGGGAAGAGATGAGATGTTATTTGGAGATTAGTACCTGAGCAGCCTCTACCCACCTAGAGCCAAGGGACAAAAGAGACAGTGATGTTTCATGCAACCCACAAGGGCTGTGCTGCTGAGAGTGCTGCAGTGTTTAGTGTCACAGCTGTTATCCAAACTACTACCACTGTGGCTCTGCAGCAAGCCGGAAGCCTGCACTGCTGCTAACCCTCAGGAACCCTGGATCCCAGTGTTGCTGATGCTGCGGAGACTTCTGGAGTCCATAGTTACTTGTTTCTGCTGCTGCAGCTGCCATAACCATGCACGAATGCAGCACCTGGAAGTCACCTACATTTGCTTGCCATTTTCACTGCAGCAGCAGCTGCTGCAATCAGAGTCAATGATCTCACGTTTCTAAGGCTTTTGGGATTTGACTGCTGTCACTTCCAGAGCCGGAAAAAAAAAGGAAGAAAAAAAATGACTTATTGTTTCTCCTAACTTTCACTCTTCCTCCAATATCTCCCAATATTGGAGGAAGAGGTTAAACAGAAACTAGCTGGCCAGGGGGTCGGGTAGCATTGCTTTCAGGCAGGAAGGTTGAAAATGAAGTTGAGAGTCAAAAGACAAATAACCAACAACTGCATTCTTGTGCGCTCAGTAGGTACCAGAATTGTCCCTGTATTACCTCATTTAATCCTCACAACAATCAACAACAATCACTGACAGTAAGTACAATTATTATCACATTTTATATTGAGATGAAGAAACAGACTCAAAGGGATGGAACAGCTTGCCTAAGATAACTAGGAAGATGAAGTCTAACTCAAGTCATTTTGACACTGAGTCTTGAGCCCTCACCCATTTTCCTTTCTACAGATCTTCTGTGAACTACCCACCATTCATGTCTCCCAGCTGCCGTCAGCAGTGTAGTCCTTCTCTGCATTCATGACCACTGTAGGTCTTCTACTTTCTAGCCCAAGGAAAATCCTTCCTGCTTTTATGACAGCATTTCACAGAGGGTTCCAACAGTTAATGGATTATCCTGAGTGACCCAGCAATCTTCTTGACCCTTGTCACTCAGAGTGTAGTCTATGTACCAGCAACATTAGCATCGCTTGGGAAGTATGAAAATTACTCACCCTCAGCCCTCCTCTCCCGTTGCTCCCTGACCTATTTAATCAGAATCTGTATTTTTAACGAAAGCCCCAGTTAATTCTTATGCTCCTTAAGATTTAAGAATGATTGGTCTCTGCCATTTTTCTCGCCTGCTTAGAGTTTACCCACATTTTCTGGGAGGGGAAGAAAGAGATGATGAGATGGAAGTCATGGTGATTTGGAATCATCGGTCTCTTGCAAATTCTGCTTTGACTCTTAGATCAGTCCACTCTGCCAGATTTGTTTCTTCATTTTGCTGATTTTCTTTCAGGGACCACATTACCCTGTTGTCAGTCTGGCATGTTTAAGGAATCCCATTCCATTAGATGGGTCTCCCCATAAAGTGTTAACTAGTCCAGGGCTCTTTTACAAGTCCCTGAACCTCATATAGACCTATCCAGGTGTCTGGAATATAACTCAATGCTTCTGGCATGCGGTGATCATGACAGAAGAGAATCCTATCCTCCAGCATTCTAAGATACAAGAAGTTTATTTTATCTGGATCTGCTACTCTGCCCAGTTCCATGACACACACCTGTAGTTTCAGCTAATCAGGAGGCTGAGGCAGGAGGATTGCTTGAGTCCAGGAGTTCAAGACTAGCCTGAGCAACATAGCAAGACCCCCGTCTCTTAAAAACAAAACAAAACAAGATGTGAAAAATACACAGCTATTTCCTTTACCCACCTGAATTTCTACTCTAATTGCATTATTTATTTCCTATGGTTGGGAAACAGATGGTCACGTACCAGCAAGCAAAGAGAAGCGAGAGAATATGTCCTCAGCTACCCTTATTTTCTTCCATTTCTTGCTCTTTTACCTGATACACATGTAATGTCAGTCTCCCAAGCCCTACCTGCCCTTCCACCATGGGAGATGCAATTAATACATTCTACTTGTGTGATCACCTTTGCTTGATTTCTGAGAACTGTTGGCCAAAATTCAGACATCTAAAGAGCATGATATGAACAGACTTTTTAGGGAATGATCGTCGTATTTTCAAGCAATACATCAACATGTATTCTGCTTCTTGAACAGATTCTTAATTCTCATTGGAGTTTATTAGTCACCCTTGTTCTCAGTTGATTAAATTTGTAGTTGCCTCCAAGATTATATTGACAGATTTTCCTCCTTACAATTAATGGCAACATTTTTGCAGGATATGAGCTGACATGATAAGACAAATGGAAAAAGGGAATGCATCACCCTGTATAGATCTGATTCATCTTTCCCTCCATCTCCTTATTTATTTCTGCCATGATTGGGAGCCAAATAAACAGAGTGACATTTCATTTTCATAAGATAAGTCTATTATTTATGATTTATGGTTTCATATTTTTGAAAGTAAACACAATAAGAGTAGAGATAAAAGCTAATATAACTTTAGAGCCACTGTATTTTATGAGTTAACTGTTTTTGGGTGCAGTATGAATGACACAAATTAAAATGGTATAGAGAAAAAAATATGATTCTTTTAAAAGTCTATTTCTGGTTAATTTTGATGAGTTCTCTTTAAATTTGTACATTTGTGAGAAATAGGAAGTGTGTAAGCTGTGCAGCATGAGAAGGGTTAGGTTATTGGGCAATTTTGATTTAATTTGTAAAATATAGTAGCTATGACTGTGACTGGATCACTGATAATCCGTGTAAATTTACAAGGATGAGATAAAGCCAAATAAACTTTAGCAGGATAAATAAAAATTTGGGCTATTTTCTGCAGCCCTTACAGTCACTTTGAATCACAGTACTCCAAGATTAGATTGCATATGGGGCCATGTGGAGAACCAGGTCATTAACTTAGCAGTATTAAGTCAGTCATTGCTCTCTGTTGTTCTAGCTTGTAGACATCTACAAAACCTATGTTAATGAGTTGATTTGGTACTAAACATCATGGACACCATGGACAGCCCTGAAGGATGGAGATTGTAGGCACAGTTATCCTCCTCAAGAATTTTACCTTTCTCTTGGGACACTGATCTGGTGACCATCACTAAGCATGACAACTTTGCTTGCAAAGCCTCACAATTTGTGATCACGGGTAAGAGGCACAGCTTTGTGGATTCTTTTTTGTCTAAGGATCAGTTAATCCCTTTCCCTTCAAAATAAAAGAATTGAAATAATTTGAAAATGTGTAAAAAGCTGCCATTTTGGTGTTGCACGGATCACCTCTATCTAAACACAATGTAAGCTCCACAGTGGCAGGGATTTTGTTTGTTTGTCTGTTTGTGTGTTTACACTGCTGTATTCTCAGTGCCACAGCAGTGATGAATCATGATGGGTACTCCATAAACATCTGTGGAATAAATGAGTAAAAATAGAACAATGGTTATATTTAATGTTGTTTGCTAAAAAACACATTCGGATGTATGAGATAACCTCAAATTGAAGAATATGTGTTCTGCCTTTTCTCAGTATCTAGGATGAGAAGCATTTATAATTGCCTGCCTTGTAGGTGTGCTGAGAGGATTACGTTATTGGTGCTTTTAAGTACTACAGAGGCAGACAATGCTCTATTCAATTGAATTCGGCTTAATTAGTGCTTATTGTGCTTGATCAGTTCTTAAGGGTGTAAAGAAAAACGAGACCTTCTTGCTGCCCTTAAGGAGATTATAATCACGTTATTACTCTGATGTATTTACACCTATACTTACTCTTTTTTCACTGCTTCACTCTTTCCTCAGTTGTCTCTCATGGGGCCAGAACCAGATGGGTAAGAGTGCCAGCCTGATCAGCTTGTGTGTCGTGCGCGGTCGCAGGGGAGGCAGAGGTAGATGAATATCAGGCTTACCCTATGGTAGTAGTGAACAAAATAGAACCTGGATCTGGGATGCATTTGCCTATATACTGAGCAAAAATAAAAATGGAAAAACAAGCTTCAAATCAGTATCTGGGAGGTCTCAAGAACGGAACAGGCAACTTAGAAAGGGTTCAAAAAAAGGGGTCAGAAGCAAGATTTGCAATCAGTGTGTCAGCTGGTATTTAGGGACAAGCTTGATCACTTAAAGTTGCCACTCATGGGTGGACATTACTAACTTCTCATACTCTTAAAATTTGGATTCCACTCCCATCAATACAAATAAGCTGTTCTTCTGTGGGTTTCCGGTGACATCCTCAATGCAGTGACATTTTGTCTTTTTTGCCCCAGTCTTTTATTTTAATAGAAGCTTTTTGGTAATATCTCCTGGATGCCTCTCACCACCACATAATGATGCTGTCTCAAATGATAGCCAACACTGCTTGACTTAACACTTAGTTCTTGGGCTTCCAGGTGATTAGTTGAGAAAATGCATTTACTTCCTACCCCTTCAAATTAAGGTTACAGTTAAGGTATACACCTGAGATAAAACCATAAAAATGATATAGATAGGAGACAGGGAAATACTCGGTAGAAGAGGGCAGTCCACCAGCAAAAGCCCCACCCTAAAGCTGGATATTCATGGCCCTAAATGAAAACAGGCATTCCTGTTTTCTCACCAAAAAGTTGCCTTTGGCCCATCATGCCCCCTATCCTGTATCCATATAGACCCCAGACCCCAGGGTCCAGAGCATACCAGCAGATGAGGAGACGAGAGAAGCAGACAAACGGTGGAATGACACAGCAGAGAAAGAGAGAAGAGGAGAAATATCTGAATGCTGAAAGGAGTTTGGCTGGGGCTGGTCAGAGAGGAGTTTGGTTGCTGGTTGGCCCAACTCCTGGGGAAGATCACTTTCCCACTCCATCCCCACCTTCTGCCTCCCCATTCATCCCATTGAGAGCCACCTCCACCTCTCAATGAATCTCCTGCATTCATTCTTCGAGTCTGTGTATGACCCAGTTTTTCCGGGACACTGGACAAGAGCTCGGGATACCGAAGGCTTTCAAAACACTGGCCCCTGCCCTTGCAGAAAGGCAGAGGGTCCACTGAGCTGGTTAACACTCAAGCCATGGGCAAATGGCAAGGCTAAACAGGCACGCTGTAACACATGCCCACTTGGCCTCCTTCACCTGTCTGTCTGAATACTCCCTTTCCCATAAGGGTTCTGAGCAGTGGCAATGACCGAACAGGTGAGCCACACCCCTGTCGCACATCCTGCCAGGGGCATCAGGGAACTCTTCCATATCAAAAGCAAAGAGAATAGGAGGAGTGATATAGCAGATAAAGACATCTATACATTTCTGAATTTAAAAATGGGTCTAAGAGCAAAAACAAATGAAACCAAGTGGAGGAAGCCACAGCCTAGAATACACACTGAGGGCTCTGAAGGGGTAGAAAAGACAATCTTTCCTGGAGAAGGCCAGACAGGTTCACTCTAGAGAGCAGAAGTGAGATATGTAGCTAAAGACAGAGGAAACAATTAAAAGTCTGAACTACCTCCCTCTACAACCACCAGAGGTGGAGCATAGGCATCCTAGCAATTACCCTCAGGCCAAAAGATCAGAGAAATACTCTCTTCTCTCTTGAAAAAAAAAAAAATCAGTATGAACCCCTGAACACAGGGAATGTGAATGAGTGGAAGCACCTTAGATTAAAGTTCTTCCCGCTCTGGCATTTATGGAGTGGGCAGCAGAGCGATCATCGATGCCTCCCTACCTGCTTTCTCTGAGAAGCCTGCCAGGGACAAGTTCCACCCAGATCCACACAGCTACCACCCAGGCTTCTGTCCTTCAGGTGTGTGATAGAATCCCCAAGGTCCACTGAATGTGTAAGGAAAGCCTGTATCATAAAAGAGAAATGCAAGGAACAAACCTGAATCATGGAAGAGACCAGAATAAACTGATAACCTAATCCCCCAAGATATTTTTATAATTCTAATTAGTATTCTCAAAGATGATCTAATAGTGCATCTGTAAAACAAGACTAGAATTATTTTTAAAAGTCAAAAACATAGCCTGGGCAACATGGCAAAAACCTGTCTCTACAAAAAATTCAAAACAGCTGGGCGTGGTGGTGCACACCTGCACACCTGTAGTCTCAGCTACTTGGGAGGCTGAGATGGGAGGATTGCTTGAGCCTAGTAGGTCAAGGCTGCAGTGAGTCATGATCTTGCCACTGCACTCAAGCCTGGGCAACAGAGTGAGACTTTGTCTCAAAAAGAAAAAAAAAAGTAAAAAACATAAACTGAAGAAGTTTTTAAAAATTAAAATTCAGTAGAAGTTTTGAATGACAATAGGATGGAATACCTGTGAATATAATTATTTATATAAAACTGAATTTCTACTTGCTACCATGTACATTATATACAATCCTAAATTACATATGAATTAAATAATTAAAAGTGAAATGATTTTCACATAATTAGAAGAAAATTTAGAAGAAAAGCTTTGTAACTCAGAGTACAGGTGGATTTGTTGAACTAGAACTCCCTCCCTCTCATCATTTCTGTCTGCCAAAGTAACTACAATTAATAGTGAGTGTGTGTATGTGTATGTGTTTCTTGAAGATGTTTCTATCAATGTAATATATTTGTATATGTATAAATATGCTCACACCCCATATAAGGGGTATATATACAAATATATGTATCCACTCACACCTACGTATATACATACAAATATATGTAGTAAAATATATAGTATATACATACATATATAGTAAAAACACATATAGTAAAATATATATTTGTATGTATATACATACACATATGCTCACACATATATATACATACAAATATATATAATAAAATATAAATATATGTATATCTCTTTTGCTTTACCCAAATTACACTATATGCATTTTGTGGGGCTTGTTTTTTTGTTTTGTTTTGTTTTGTTTTGCTTTGTTTTTGTTTTACTTAATAACATCATTTACTGATTTTTTTCATGTTAATACATATTAATGAGCCACGTTCTTTTCAATGATAAAATAGTATTCTATCACTTAATGTGTTATACGTTGCATAACTAGTCTTTTATTAACTCATGTTGTTTCCAATTTTTGGTGTTACAAGCAATGTCTCCATGAATATCTCTGTATATGTACAATGGTAAATTTGAATAATATTTTCCCCAGCTGTAGAATTTCTGGGTCAAAGCCTCTGGACATTCAATTTGTATGGCTATTGCCAAATTGCCATTCAGAAAAGCGGCACCAGTTTATAATGTGCAGTGTATGAGACTGGCTCTCCCACTCTCCGGAGCATCATCAACCTTTAATTTTGCCAATTCAGTGAACAATTTAATATGGTATCTCATAGTTTTTATTTGTATTTTTTAAACTAATGAACAAAAAGGAGTACTTCTTAAAATGCCATTCATACTGTATTTTCTATAAATGATTTTTAAATATATTTTACTCGTTTGCTTATTGAATCACTTATTTTTCATACTCATTTGTTGGAACTCTTAAAAAATGTAAGAAATAGTCAAATGTGTTATATTGTTGTGATAAGCATTTCTTATAGTTTGCTCTTTGTGTTTATTACCAACCTTATTAAGGAATAATTTACATGCAATAAACTTTCCATTTAAAGTGCACAATCTGACGAGTTTTAAAGGCATATACACTCATAAAACCACTGACAAAATCAAGACACATATATTTTCATTGTCTTCAAAGGTGTCCTTGTACCTCTTTGCTGACCACCCTTCCTCCACCCTCAATTCCAGGCAACCACGCGTCTATTTGCAAAATGGATTCGTTTTTGTCTTCTAGAATTTTATATAATGGGATCACAGAGCATGTACTCTTGTGTGTGGCTTCTTTTCTCCGCAGATTTTCATATTCATGCTTTTTCTTGGGCAAAAAGTAGTCCATTCCTTTTAATGCTGAGTGCTATTTCTTCATATGTGTTTACTGCATTTGTTTCTCTATTTACCTATTAACAGACATCCAGGTTCTTTCCAGGCTTTGGTTACTGTGAGTAGAGGCACTGTGAACATTGTGTATGAGTTCTATGTGGCCATATGCTTTTATTTCTCTTGGGAAACAACAGTGAATAAAATAGCTGTAGAATGTATAATGTCAATGTACGGTGTAGATTGTACAATGGAATATTGCAGGTTCGTGTGCAACTTTAGAAGGAACTGTCAAACAACTTTCCAAAGAGCTTGCACCATTTTGCACTCCCACCAGGAATATATGAGAGTGCTGGCTGCTTTGCCATTTGCCAACACTTGGCATTATGAGCCCTTTTAATTTTAGCCATCCTAAGCTAAGGGCTCTGTATCTCATTGTGGCTTTAATGAGCATTTCCATGATGATTAATTATGTTGAACCTTTATTTTATGTGCTTAGTGACCATTTGTATGTCTTCTCTTGTGAAGTTTTCATTCAAAGCTTTTACCCATTTTTAGTTACCAGTTTGTCTTTTTATTTTAAGAGTTCTTTATATATTCAGAATATAAGACTTTTGTCAGTATTACATACATATATGTAATATTTATATTATAGAATATGTGTTATGTATATTATTTATATATGAAATAATTTTTCTATCCTATGGCTTGTCTTTTTAGTATATTTTGAAGAGTAAAATCCAAGTTCATCAACTTTTTTCTTAATCATCTCAATTCTCCTAATGAATTGTTCTAGAATTTCTATTTGATTTTTCATTAAATTTTATTTTTCTATGTTAAATCTTCTATCTTTTCACATATTATAATATTTTTCCTTCACTTTTAATTATTTAAAAGCTTTCAAAATGCATTGCCTAATAATTCCAACATTTTGGTTATGGTTTGACTTTTCTTCTTTTGATTGCATTTTCTCTTAAGAATGACCTACAATTTCTTGGTTCTGTATATTTGTAATGATTTTAGATTATATGCTGAACACTGTGAACATCAAGTTGTAAAGACAAGAAATTTTATTGTGTTCTTCCAAAGAGTAATGCTGTTTTTGTTTTAGAAATCAATTAACTTGATTAGTCTCAAACTGAAAATGTTTTGTGGCCTATGGTGAGTAGCAGATCAAATCTCAGTTCTTGTAAACTAGCTACAGTCTGCATTGGCCTTTGCCACACATACGTGGTTTATGGGGTCAATCAGAGACTTGGACAAACTTTATGTTTAGTTTGAGGATTTTCTTCTCTGGCGTTCTCCTCTCTAGAAGTCCTTCCTCACTCTCAATGGCTGTTTTGTCCTTGACTCTATTGGATTGTTTGGCATATTAAAAATGTCAGGTTTGGGCCAGGCGTGCTGGTTCTTACCTGTAATCCCTGCACTTTGGGAGGCTGAGGCAGGTGGATCACTTGATTCTGGGAGTTCTGGACCGGTCTGGGCAACATGGTGAAACCCTATCTCTACAAAAATATGGAAAATTAGCTGGCCCTGGTGGCACATGCCTATAGTCCCAGCTACTTGGTTGGCTGAGGCAGGAGGATCGCTTGAGCTCAGGATGTCACGCTGCAGTGAGCCATGATCACACCATGCCACTGCACTCCAGACTGGGTGACAAAACAAGACCCTGTCTCAGAAAAAAAAAAAAAAAAAGGCAGGTTTTCTACTAGAATTTTAAATGTCCCCTGCCATATCTTAACTCTTGTCTGCTCTCAGGCAAAATTTATAAAAATGGAAAATGTATCCTATGCCAGGTGCTTCTTCAAAGTTTCATTTCTCTTCCTAAATCTGCTTTCTTTTTTGACTCTCCAGAGGCTGAAGGTTGTTGATTTGGATTTATTCAGTTTATAGTTGTTATCTGCCTGTTTTATTTGCTTATTTATCTTTTTATTTGAATTTGAGAGTTCTTTATATATTCAGAATACAAATCTTTTATCAGATTACACATAAGTAATGTTTATGATGTTACATATTATGTGTGTATGGAACATATGTATATATATACTCTATTGCAATAGAATCAGTCTCTTTAGAAGCTTGTATAAGAGATTGACTCTCTTAATTAACTTGCTTGACTGAAGTCACACGAAGAATAAAATATAGAGGTTCATTATACCCCGTGTTTGTGACTCTAACATCCACACTCTCTATCTGCTATGTAAAGCAGCCCTACCACGAAACCCATCTAACCAAACTCTAGTAAAGCTTTGCTGGGCAGAGAATCTCATCTCTCTCAAGTGCTAAAGCAAGCAGGACTGTCTGTGTTACAGCATCCCCTTCTGGTATCTTTCTTATTGCTGATGGCAAACAATGGCAGGTGAACCTCTTCTCCAAGGCTTCATCTGACCTAAGAGGACCGCATCTGTGTGACTCAGAGATTTTTAACAAATATTAAGGAAGAGTTAGTAATGACATATACATTGCTTCAAAATTAAATGCAAGCAAATGTGGAGAGATCTCTCAAAAATGATTTTTTTTCCCCCTTAGTATCTCATTTAGCACAACAGACTGAGTGGATATAATCCAGGATGAAGTCACAGATGAAACTGTTTTATTTAAATTGGTCATTTCTAGTCTCTGTGATTACATCTTCCCAGGTCCCTGTACTCTCAGGAGTGTCAGGAAAGTAGGCAATAATTGCATCATTCTTTATGTGTGTCTATGGCTCAGGAAGCACTGGAGACTAATGAACCAAGTGCTCATATTTCCTTTATTGCAATCTTCTTGCCTTAGGGATTTCAAACTGAGGAAAAGTTTGGAGGGTTTCCTTTGTTGGGCATGGGGTAGGGTGGGAAGGGGTGGAAATTCCATTTATTTCAGCACAGGAAGCCATTATAGCAGTTACTTAACAGGTGTGTCTGTAGAAATAGGTTGCACGGATTCCATTCAAACCATAACTCATTGTAAGTACTCACCATCTCCTAGGTGCCTATTGGAACATTACTGTCTCTGTGCAAAGAGGGAATGCGGCTGCTCTTTTAATCTAGTCACTTGACAGAGATAGACTTCCAAATACTATTTGTACCCATATTATGGAGACATCACACAAGGGCACTTGTGGATTAACTTATACATTTCAAACAAAATAGAGATCATGGATGTGACAGGTCCACTGAGGCCAGCACAACATACCGCCATGTGACTTGGCATCATGGAATTTGTTCATTTTGGAGGTTAGTCTGAATGAGAAAAACAATGTTATATCAGGTGATAGACCCCTTTGTATCTTTCATTCATAGGTTTAGTAACTAAGTAGCCACATGTAGAATTTTGTTTGGACCTTTGATGACCTCTTAAAAAGCATGTGTGGGTCAGGCCTGGTGGCTCACGCCTGTAATCACAGCACTTTGGGAGCCCGAGGCAGGCAGATCACCTGAGGTCAGGAGTTCAAGACCGGCCTGGTCAACATGGTGAAACCCCATCTCTACTAAAAATACAAAAATTAGCCAAGTGCAGTGGCGCATGCCTGTAATCTCAGCTACTCAGGAGGCTGAGGCAGGAGAATCACTTGAATCCAAGAGGTGGAGATTATGGTAATCAGAATCCCGCCATTGCACTCCAGGCTGGGCGACAGAGCAAGATTCTGTCCAAAAAAAAAAAAAAAAAATTGTGTAATTTTATGTGAGATGCCCCACAGACACAGATATACCTATTTGTTTTTTGTTCTTAGAGGCAAATGCAAATTATTAGCGAGAGAGAGTCTTATGAATAACAGAAAATAGTTTCCCACTTTTAGAACTGGCTACTATGCATAGCGTGTTTTGAGAGTGAAAGAATTGGTGGTTTTAGCTTCAACTTCATGGCAGCTGCTAAAACTTTCACATGTGTGATGGAGACAAGGATCCATCCATGCCCCCAACACCTCTTGCCAGCCTGAGTTCTCCGCCCTGTTCTCACTGGCCATCCTCCCTGGTTCATGGCTGCCCCATCTTGCCAATAAAAATATCTCAGTGGCGGTGAGATGGAAGTTTTGATTCTTGGATCTCTGCATTGTTCCCTGTACCAAGTGTATTTATCATACATGGTAAGAGAACTGGGAGGTCTGAAAAGCTGGTGCTGCCTTGGTAGTTTCAGAAACCAGCTACTGATTTTAATCTGCCTTAACTCTCTCCAAATGTGATACACAAGTGTCTCATGCTGCTACTGAGGGCTTTTACCTGTGGTATATTGACAAAAAAATTATATGTAATAGGTTTAATATATAGGCTCAGGGATTCAGAGAAAAACAGAAATAAAAAAATAAAGATTAATTGAACTTTTTCTTAACCTACTAACTTCTACTAACCTTAACTTCTTAACCTTCTGTATGTAAAAAGATCACATGAACATGACATATATCTCTATCTAACTAATATCCATCACTATGATAACTAAAGGCATGTTTCAAAATCAGTTTTAAGGATCCTGACTTAAGCTAAAGGTTCGTAAGTGCAGTTCCAGATCTGGTAGTATAAAAAGAAAGAGACAGTGCTGTTGTTTTCAAAAGCCTGAATGTGACTGCGAGATAAAATTTATATTGTTTCTCCCTGGGGAAGAGAACCATAATATGAACATGGTGTCTAAAATGGCAGAATATTTATGTTCATATATAATAAAAATGATGTGTATTGGACCAACTTAATATTTTTATGAGTCATTAAGCATAGGTATTTTTTACATGCATATTTACTTTCTATATCTTTCTAAAATACCTATTCATTATGTAATATCCCTGCTCAAGAATTTCACAGGCCCTATAAGGTCTAGAGAAAAATATTTGAACTCTAAAACCTGGTCTACCACCAATTGCATCAGTTTACTTTTCTGTATGTACTCCCCTTTACTATCCCTACAGTAATATTTTGCTTTGGTCAATGGCCCAAGTATGCTCACCTGGTCATATCATGCTCATTTCTGTCCCTGAGTTCCCATCTAGAACTTCTCTGTCATTTTTTAGGCAATCCAAATCTTATGAGCAACAGACTGTTGAAGGCTTGGAGTCAAACAGACCATGTCTGATCCTGACTACCATGCCCAGCTGTAGGATCTCAGACAAGTTGTTCACTTGGCCAGAGCTCAATTTTCTCATCTTTAGATGGAAATAATAATGATTAATTATGCTGAATGAGGTCATGCATATAAGACATCCTAGTAAAGGATCTGGCATACAGTGCTTAATACATCCTAATTTGCTTTATCTGTATATTCCTTCAGATTTAAAATAAATTCCACCTTAGCTGTGAAGAACACTCCTCTTACCTCTCACCCTCACTTCAGCTAGTGATAATTTTTCCACTTACGTTGTTTTAGAGCACTTCTTGTCAGACACATTCATTTCCCTGAAAATTGTTTTTTTAATCTTGGGATCTTAAATGACAGAAAGCATGTAAAGTGCTTCACACAAGACTTGACATCTAGTAAGTGCTCCATAAATATTTCTGCGGCTGCTGCTGCTATTGCAAAGGCAACAGTCACTCATATCCCTATGTTGGCAGCTCGTCTGCTGAGGGGTTATGTTTGTTCCTGAAAAAAAGAGACAGTGAAGAGTCAGGATTAAGGGTTTACCTTCTAGATTCAAGTTGCCTGGATTAAAATCCCAGGTCTGTAATTTTTTAAAGCCCTGTAACTTTTGACAAGTTACATTACCTCTTGACTTAGAATGCCCGTAATGGATATTGTTCTATTCTCATAATAGATATTATGAGAATTATAAGAATTAACAGAATTTAAAAGTAGAACAGAGGATATTAGAGGCTGGGAAGAGGGGTGAATAGGGGGATAGGAAGGGATTTCTTAAAGGATACAAAATTACAATTGGGTAGGAGGAATAAGCTCTAGTGTTCTATACCCCGGAGGATGATGACAGTTAATAATATATCAGATAGCCTCAAATACTAAAGGAAAGATATTGAATGTTCCCAACATAAAGAAACGATTGATGTTTGAGGTATGGCTATACTAATTACCCTAATCTGATCACTACACATTATATGCATTGAAATATTACTATGTATACCATAAACATGTACAGTTTTGTGTCAGTTATAATAAAGAAATTGATTTTTCTTTAAAAAGAATTAAAGTGTAGGAAGAAAATACTTGACAAATAAATACTTTATATGCATTGGCTATTGTTGATATTTTTTAGCCTTTTCAGTCCTGATACCTCAAATATTTTGAAAGCTCCTAAGGACAAAGTTGTACACTTGCACTGATCCTATAATTTCATGAGGACAAAATGAAATATCAGATGGCAAAGGGTAGGTCTAGTACAATGCCTGGAGCACTGTGAAAGTTCTAATAATAACTGGTTTCCTTACCCTTACCTTATCCACCACACTTAGGAAAGAGTTCTAGAAAATGCTCTTCGAGCATTTTTTGAAGGAAATAAATGAATATTGATTTTTTTCCTGTATGTCAGGGAGCATCATTAAATATAAAACAGTATAAAGCAGTATAATTCAAAAGACTGCCTATTATTCCACAGAAATCTGGTTTGGTGAAATTATGTCATCTTCGTTCTATTACTAGTATCATTTACTATATCTTGACTGGCCCAAAGCTTCTTGGCTTATTTTGTTCTGGAGCCCTAAGTTGCAATATATTATTTAAATCAGACATTGTCTTAATTTTCTTTTAGTTTCACCTTCATTATCCTCCTTGTTTTCTCTTTTTCTCTTCTCTCCACTGCTGACTTGCATTCACATTTGAATGTCATTGAACTGTCACTAAATGGCAAAATAGCTTTCCTTTACAAAAGGCTAGCTAGAATTCTTCTCAGGTGGTTCCATCTGCAAAATTTCCAACATTTCAGCATTTCACAGGTGAGGCTGTGAGATCAATACAGGGGGAAGAAACTGTCACTCTTTATGCCTTTGATCTTGAAGTCATCTCCAGTTTGATATGTGTAATATAAAGACCTGAATACATCTAGAAAGTGATAATGTATAGGATGACTAAAACATGAATTGCTGGGTTGACTCCATAATCTTTTGTGTCAGCAAGATTAAAGAAAACAGTATAGTATGATCCAATTGGCAAGGGTTAGGTTCAAACCCTGGACTTTCTACTTACAAACTATATAAAAAGGGTGAAGTAACTTCTTAGCTTCTATTGATACATGTGTGAAATGAGGATAGTGATAGTTCCCATGACATAAAGTCATCCTTGGGGTTAAGTAAGATCATCTACATTTCTAATGTCTATAAAACACTTAATATATTAGTTGTGATAAATTATAAGTACTATAAAAATGAAAATTCTTATGATTAAATAATGCCAGAAAAGAACTCATTCTAGAGCAGTGGATTTTCATTTAGGTTCTGCCTTAGGTTAGATTTCCTGAAACAGACTGAGATTAAAGTTTGCATCAAGAAAGTTTGTTAGTGAGCCACTTGGGGTCAACACCTATGGGAAAGTAATGGAAGAATGACTGGATATAGTTGGGCTCTGATGTAGTGTCAGTAAAGACTTCAGCTGATATCATGGGGAGCTCTAGAACTGGGATGACCCTTCAGTGAGATCCCCAACTGAGACAAGAGGCTGGGTCTTTCTACCCCTGCATAGGCTTGATTTGAATGTGGTCTGCCCCTTGGGAAGGACCTGATCTTTGTTCTCTGCTGCTGAGGCTAGGAGGAAACACGTTCAGCTTAAAGCTTTTCTTCTCCAAAACTCCCCACAGTCTTTACTAAAGAGAGATTGGGTTGCGTACCACAGTGTCCACTATGGGTTCCTAACTATAAATGTGTAATAACTGTATGTGACACATTGTTGTATTTTATTACTTCTTCTGGATGATATGTTCCCTGTGGGTAAGAGGTATGTCTATCCTGACTACCTAGCACATAGGGGAAAGTCAGTAAATATGTCCTAAATATAATGAAATTGTTTATAAAAGCTATCCTTTCAAAAAGAAAATCGTCTTACCTCCAATTAATTAGAAAATATATCCTGAGACATGCAGAAATTACTGACATATTCACACTGTGGTATCAAGTTTTCCTTGTCACTTACTAGAACACAAAATGCCGAGAGCAAAACTCTAATATTTCTAATTTGGATATATGATAGCAAAATGTAAACTATAAACATTCACAAACAATTTATTATCAAATTTGGTAACTTTTAACATTGTTTACTAAATCCTTCTGAATTAATGGTAACACGGAGAGATGGATGAATAGTAATGTGATATAGTAAAACGTTCATTATAGAATCCAAGAGGCGCCCTTATAGTGACTATTATTCTTTCATATTCTGCACATTTGAAAATTTTCATAATGGAATTTTGGGGAAAGAAGTTCCCCATTATCATTAAGTTGGCTATGTGTTTATGAAAATACTGAACTGGGATTGTCCTTAAATGAAATAAGTGACAGGGAGCTAACGTGAGCCAAGTGTTTTCCATGCAGAGAGCTGTAAGGCACTAAGGACATCTCTGGTTGAACAAACTAATAATCTGAGTTTCTATTTGTTCTGAGTTTCTATGTGTTCCTTTTGGGGTAGTAGGTGAAGAAGCATCTTGTAACAGTGACAGGTATATTATGAAAGGAAATAGCAAGAGAAGATATCTCCTGTTAAGAACAGGAGTCCTAAGACTGAATAAAGATTTGTAAAGAGGCTTAAAGATAATTGGCTCTAGATCACTCATTTTAAAGGTGTAGAAATTGAAATCAGGAAGTTGAAACAACTTGTTCAAAATCATCCAGCTAGTCTGTGTCACAGATAGACTTTATTCCTCCCAGGAAAAAACTTCTTCCTTCTACTTCTCCCTCTACGAGCACACAAACAAGTATCACAACACCATGAACTATAATAAATTCTTTTGGGGGGGCAGTAGCAGCCATTTATGGGGTGCCAGGTGGAGTTTCCCTGCCCGAATATGTCATTCCACTGACCTATCATAATTACTTAAATTACTGGATTTTTTTCTAGGAATACAAAGCCTGACAATATTAGTTGAGTGAGTTAATGAGTATGCAAATGATTGAATAAATAGTTGGTTATTTATTAAGCCATTATCACTCTGGACAAAATTGGTTATTAGCTTAACTAATGAGTCACATAGAAATGAAGACATGGGCCCAGGACAGGCAACTTTTGATAAAGAAGAGGAAAAGAAAGTAAAATTTGGTGAAAGCTGGGAGTGATGGCTGGGTGGAGGTAGGAAATGGAAGTCTTTGAGAAGCGTGGGAGGCAGTGGCAAGGACTATGGCCAAGATGGGAGAAAGGCCAATGGGGCCAGAGGCTAGTAAATGGAGAAGGAGGTTATCTTTTTATTTTCCAGACGTCTCACTGTTTCTTAGAACCCGCTGTTATGTTGAGAGTGCACAAGGAAATGGTGGGCCTCTTTGGGGGAACTTGTAGTGGGAGGATGCCTAACCTTTTCAGAAGCAGAATTTGATATGGAGTCCAGCTCTAGAATAGGTTGCTTTCCTTCATTTACTCCACTCTTAATGGCCAGCTGGTTTGTGTTGTTTGCTTGCTTCTTTGTTTTCATGTTTGCCATTGCTTTAGAGGAACAGTCTTCAAATTTCTCTTCAGTTATGAAGCCCTTTCTTCACATGGCATCTTGCTGGTAAGTTCTACATATAAAAGATACAATTGGGTGGCTCGACTTGGGATGGAAGAAGCTGGTGTGGGAGGACCTAGGCCCAAGTCCCCCACCCCAAGCACACCCAGTCTTGAAGAACCCTGAGGAACCCAGGGACTCTACGGTTAGGAAAGCACTATCTTAGAAAAATAGAAAACACATTGTAGTCATCTGAGGCCAGAAGAGAAGTAATTAGAATGTTATTTCTTTAAGAACCTTGAGCTTTCTAAGTGTGAAAACATTATCTGCTGGGACTCTTTCTTATTCTTTCAGAACAGGTGAGATGTGACTGATAAGCTTGAGTAGTTTTTATTTCCCACAAAAAAAATGAGGCCAATGAGGCCAAACTGGTATTGAAAATATACATTCAAATAGGTTCCAATGTCTGCTCTGATACGGCATAAGTATTTCCTAAATCGCGGAGGTGAAAAATGCATTTATACCCCTTTCAGATTACTGACCTCAGAGCCTTATTTCTGTCTTTTCAGAGGTAGCTATTATTGTTATTATTTTCTATTTATGAGTTAGAAGTTAGAAGTTTCAAACCATGTGATATCACATTAGTGCACTCCTCAATCCTGTCTTTGCAGTTCACATCTTACCCCCTTTCTGAACATGTATTAGTAAATACCTACTTCATTTGGCATGAATGGGTGTGGGACACTTCTTCCCTCTTTTGTTACACTTCAATTCCTTCTTACAACTTGAAGAAAACATTTATGGACTACAAGATTAAACACTGACTGTATTTCCTTTATAGCCATCCTTCAAAAATCATTTACTCAAATAAATGAAAGTTCTTTCTTTTACTTTCTTTGTTTTTATGACTGTTAGATTCTTGGTGGAGTAAATCAATTTCTAGTCTTATTTTAATTTTTAAATTATTGCTGAGATGTCTGCTGCATGCTTGCTGTTGCTGAATTGTTCACCTCACTTTTGAAACTACACCAGACTCTTCATGTGAGACACTTGCAGCATTCTCATGTCATGGTGACTGATTCCCCCAGTAAAGGGGTGGGAGGGAGAGAGGGAGGGAAAGAGAGACAGAGAGAGAGAGAAAGAGAGAGAGAGAGAGAGACAGAAAGACAGAGAGAGAGGGAACCAGGTGGAAGCTGGTTCTGGGTTGTGTGTACACCAGGAAAAGCGATGTTATAGAAGTTTCTTATATCCTGAGAGGTTAACAGTGTCAGTTCAGAAAGTATTTTTAGAAGATTTTATTCATCTCTGAAGTAAGAACAGTTTTATTGGTAATAGAATTCATTTCAAGAGTTTGTAACAGAAAAATGTTACCACTAATTGAAATATAGTTGGAAGAGGAAGCAATTTAATAAGCAGTTACACCGTTTGCTCAGAGAAAGTATTGAAGAATAGAAATCCATAGTTGTGTAAGATGGAAAATCTAACTGTGCTTGAGATATTAGATTGAAAAGCAATACAGGAGGTCTTAAATCTTGTGAACACTGTTGTTAGTACTGTGCTAGCCAAAGAATATGCAACGTGACAGGGAATTGTATTTGATAGGTATTTAGTATGTTTAATTTTGTGTTTTTTTTTTCAAATTTGCTGTTTCCATATGTTGTGGACTGTTATTGTTTTGAGAATCTTACTATTCAAATCATTTGTATTACACAAATATAAATAATAAAACCTATAAATCCTTTTAGGAATTATTAATAATTTCCATTATATATAGTTTTAGTAGAAATTTAAGCCAAGATTTCTAGCCTCTCCCTCACCAAAGGGTAGATCCATGAACAAAATATGACAGTTTGGCTTTCCTTTGACTTTGAACTTTCACCAGGATGATACAAAACCAGAATAAAACATCTGGAGTTGATCCATTCCAGTAGAAGCCCTAGGAAGGATGTAGTGGTTTCCATGACACCCCTCCCTTCAAAAGATGGAAACTCATTCCTTTCTTTTTGATTTTGGGACAGACTTAGTGACTTGCTTCTAAGGAATAGAGTGTATAATTTCTGTGTAACTCTCAAATCTAGGTCATAAAAAGGATACAACTTTACTTGATCTATCTTTCTTTCTTTCTTTCTTTCTTTCTTTCTTTCTTTCTTTCTTTCTTTCTTTCTTTCTTTCTTTCTTTCTTTCTTTTTCTTTCTTTCTTTCTTCTCTCTCTCTCTCATCTCTTTTTCTTTCTCATCTCTCTTTCTAAAAGGAATCAGCACTGTGCTGTTAGGACACTTAAGTTGACCTAGAGGACTTGAATGTGAAGAAAAACTGATGCTCCTGCTAAAAAGTCCAGTACTAGCTTGACAGCCATGTGAGGGAGCCTCATTGGAACTGGGATCTCTGGCTCTGGTTAATCCTTCACCTGACTTCAGTTGTGGCCAACATCTTTTTTTTTTTTTTTTTTTTGAGATGGAGTTTCGCTCTTGTTGCCCAGGTTGGAGTGCAATGGTATGATCTCAGCTTACCACTACCTCTGCCTCCCAGGTTCAAGCCATTCTCCTGCCTCGGTCTCCCAAGTAGCTGGGATTACAGGCATGTGCCACCACACCCGGCTAATGTTTGTATTTTTAGTAGAGATGGGGTTTCTCCATGTTGGTCAGACTGGCCTCAAACTCCTGACCTCAGGTGATCCGCCCACCTTGGCCTCCCAAAGTGCTGGGATTACAGGTGTGAGCCACCGTGCCCAGCCTGTGGCCAACATCTTGATGGTAATTTCATGAGACACCCTGAGACAAAAACAGCCAAGATGCTCCCAAGTTATTAAACATTGAAACTGTGAGAGATAATGGTGCTTGTTGTCATTTTAAGCTACTGAGTTTGGGGAGTAATCTGTTAAACTGCAATAGATAACTAATAAAGTTGTGGACTCACCCCTGCTACCAGGACTTTTGGGAGCTTTTTGGTTTCTTTTTGTTTCTTCAGTATCTGTCACTCTTCTGTGTGGCTCTGGAAGCTTCTCCCTCCAGCTCCATTCTGTCAAAGTCAGTTTCAAGTGTTTCCTAGTAAAGAAGATAATTTTAAAACAGTGGAAATTATTAACTTAAACCAAACTAAGGGAAATAATGTATATTTTGTTTCTTTGCCTGGTTGGTCTGGTCTTGAGAAATTTTAACTCATTGTCTTGGTCTACTGTGAATTTTATTTTAGCTGTTTAAATTGTAGTTTTATGTACCCACACGGTTCACATGTAGGGAGCTAGAAGATTGTACTTCATCTATTGGCACTGTACAAGTCAAGTGTACAACTGTGTGTATCAGTGGTAAATCACTGATACATATGTCTCTTGATGAATATTCTGAGGTTATGCAGCCACTTTATCACATATCATTTATAAAGAATGATGTGATAATCAGCTATAAAGAATGTAACGGTAAGCTTGTAAAAGGAAACTAAATGCCTGGTAATTAAGAAATATATTCATTATAGATTTAATTGTTGAATAGTTATGTTGATTTATCCCACACAAGTGGATCTTTCAGATTTATAGCTTGGTATGCTCTGAACTTTAGCATGTTACTCTCATGAGTCTGCAATGCTATTTTATTCTTCTTTACCTATTTGTATAAACTGGTAAAAATAAAATTCAAGGACAAAAGAACTCTACATACAATGAAAATTCATGCCCGTTATTTTAAACAGAATGATTTTGTTTAGTATGTTAAAAACAACAATGTAAAAGAGAAGCTTTAACTAAGCATGTCTATTATAATCAAATTTGTTTCGTGTGTTAATAATTGTTTAGTGTGTTAATGAAACAATCAGATAGATGTCTACTTTTAAGAAAAATTTACAAACAATTTTTTTTTAAATATGCTTCCATATGGGTTAGGAGACAGTTCAAAATGAACTTGACTATTCCCTTCTTTTTTAAATTAAGAAATAATTGGGATTTATATCAATGGTGATGCCTTCCAATGTCCAAGCTGGTAGAATGAAGGCACAATAGAAGTTAGAAGACAAAATAAATGGGCAGTATGCTATTTTAGCCATTTTAAGTATATCTGGCAATACAATAATGTATTGGTCATTTTGATAGACAAGTGAGAGAATTGGTAAATTGATAGAAGATTGATTTATTTTATCAATTTCTAAATCCCAATTTTAAATTACAGCATATATAAAAAACTATTTTAAGATATGTTCTAAAATATATACCCTGTTTTTAATACTTTTGAAATCTCAAAATAGAATAACATAAAGGTCATTGTTCTGATTCTAACACAGATTCCAGGAGAATTATTTAACAGAATCTGAGTATTAGTTGAAATTTTATGTGTGTAAGGGAAATGTTTCACATCAGTGATTTTTCTAGTGCTTATCTGGACATTGAAGGGAAGTTCACCAGAGATGATTGACATAGGAAATCCTCTGCAGAACCCCACCTTAATGTTGACAAAGCTACATTACTTATTATGTCTGTTTTTCTATCTTGGTCTTCTAGAAAGGACTTCAATTTTTAAAAAAGTGCTTTGGGAAAAAGAAAACACTGAAAATCCACTGATACTGATGGTCTTAAGACTATGTGTGCACATTGTAAAAGCAAATCAAAATCCCAACTTCCACTTATTTTATAAGTCAGATGTAGCTGGATAACAGACCTACTAATAATCTTCTTTAAAAATGTCTATACTTTATATGATTTTGAATACCTCAAACTGAATTTGGCCGGTAGGACAACTTACCGTTTTCAGGCAAGCTAAAGCTAACCTATCTTGAAATACATACTTTTCAACATATTAAACATATACATATATATTTTTTCAGCAGTATTCAAAGATTTAGGATCACCTATTTAATCTCACCCCTTGAATTTTGGTACCTTGGTGTTTGTATTGTTTTCTTCTGTTGGGAGTCAGAACACAATACCCCAAACTATGGTATCTTAAGATGCTGAGTACTTTGACCTGAAGGAGATTGGAACGGTTGCAGAAGCAAGGACTCTCTGACCTTCTTCCATCCTCTTCTCTCCATCTGTTCCATTATCCCCTAAGTGAGATACAGAAACTAGAATTTCTCTCCCTTAGAGCAAGACATACAACCTAGGAAGGTCTCTGATTTTCTCCCTTCCTCCTGAAGGTCCTCAATGGAACAAGTAACCTGCTCAATACTGGGGAGTTGGGGGCGTGGGTATCTTAACAGAGATAGAGAAAAAAATCTGAACAGGCCTTGCTGGGTTCCCCACTCAGTTTTTTACCATTCAATTATACTCTTTTTGTTTAATCATGTTTCTCCACAACTATCTACCACTCTTATCAAACTTAGCATTAAACACAATTTTCTCTGGGTCTATGGGCCTTCACTTCTGAAGGCTCTCATGTCTCATAAAACTTTGTTAAATGAATTTGTTATGCTTTCCTCTTGCTAACCTGTTTTTGTTATAGTATTGACCATGACCCTTGTGGTAGGTGGGGAAGATATATTACTTTTTTCTTTTCTCTACTTTCATGTAGTTACAAGTAAAATGAGAAATAGGTACTTTAGCTATACTTCCTTGCGATATGCTTCAGTGATTGTTCTAGAGATTATAATATATGTCCTTTTTAACAGTCTACATAATATTGTACCACTTCATGTAAAACATGAAAACCTTGAAACATTATAGTTTCATTCATCCCTGTTCTTTGTGATATTGTGTGTTGTGCATGTGTGTATGCATGTACATGCATTAAAAGGTCTAAAATTCTGTTCTAATTTTTACTGTAAAGAATAATATTTTTAATGTTCATCATCACTGACCATCAGAGAAATGCAAATCAAAATCACAATGGGATACCATCTTACACCAGTTAGAATGGCAATCATTAAAAAGTCAGGAAACAACAGGTGCTGGAGAGGATGTGGAGAAATAGGAACACTTTTACACTGTTGGTGGGATTGCAAACTGGTTCAACCATTATGGAAAACAGTATAGTGATTCCTCAAGGATCTAGAACTAGAAGTACCATATGACCCAGCCATCCCATTCCTGGGTATATACCCAAAGGATTATAAATCATGCCGCTATAAAGACACATGCACATGTATGTTTATTGTGGCACTATTCACAACAGCAAAGACTTGGAATCAACCCAAACGTCCATCAGGGACAGACTGGATTAAGAAAATGTGGCACATATACACCATGGAATACTATGCAGCCATAAAAAAGGATGAGTTCATGTCCTTTGTAGGGACATGGATGCAGCTGGAAACCATCATTCTCAGCAAACTATCACAAGAACAGAAAACCACGGGCCGGGCGCGGTGGCTCAAGCCTGTAATCCCAGCACTTTGGGAGGCCGAGACGGGCGGATCACGAGGTCAGGAGATCGAGACCATCCTGGCTAACACGTTGAAACCCCATCTCTACTAAAAAATACAAAAAACTAGCCGGGCGCGGTGGCGGGCGCCTGTAGTCCCAGCTACTCTGGAGGCTGAGGCAGGAGAATGACGTGAACCCGGGAGGCGGAGCTTGCAGTGAGCTGAGATCCGGCCACTGCACTCCAGCCTGGGCACAGAGCAAGACTCCGTCTCAAAAAAAAAAAAAAAAAAAAAAAAGAAAACCAAACACTGCATGTTCTCACTCATAGGTGGGAACTGAACAATGAGATCACTTGGACTCGGGAAGGGAAACATCACACACCGGGGCCTATCATGGGGGGGGGAGGGGGGAGGGATTGCATTGGGAGTTATACCTGATGTAAATGACGAGTCAATGGGTGCTGACGAGTGGATGGGTGCAGCACACCAACATGGCACAAGTATACATATGTAACAAACCTGAACATTATGCACATGTACCCTAGAACTTAAAGTATAATTTTAAAAAAAGAATAATATTTTTAAAGGAATAAAAGAAGAAAAATGTATAGTCTTTTATATTTTGCCCACATATTTAACATTTCTGTGCTCTCTTTTCTTCCTGTCAATCTGAATTTCCGTCTGCTATAATTTTCTTTTCACATGAAAAACTTATTTTGCCATTTTTCACAGTGCAGGTCTGTTTCTGATGAATTCCTTCTGTTTTCATTTATCTGAAAATATCTTTGGTTCACCTTCATTTTTGAAGACTATTTCAGCTGGATATAGAATTTTTAATTGACAGATTTTTTTTTTTCTTTCAATACTTAAATATGTCATTGCATTTGCTTTTTTTACTCTATTGTTTCTCACAAGAAATAAGCTGTCATAATGTGACATGATTATGTACATAATGTTCATGAACATGTCATAATTTTTTATTTACTCTAAAGACTTCCTCTTTATCTTTGTTTTTTGTCAGTTTGTTTATAATGTGTCTGGGCATGATTTTATTTGCATTTATCCTATTTGGTGTTCTCTTAGCTTTTTTGGCTCTTTAAGTTGATGTTTCTAACCAAATTCAGAAAATATTGGCTATCATTCTTTAAATATTGTTTACTGCTTTATTCATATTCTCTCTCTTCTCTCTCCCCACCCCTTTTCTCCTCTTCTTGTAAGACTTCAATTATGTTTGTGTCGTAATTTTTCGTATTGTCCCACAGGTTCAACACTGTTCAATTTTTTACCTTATTTTTTCTCTATTCTTCAAATTACATAATTACATATTGATTTGTTATTGAACTCAATGACCTTTTTAATGTTGTCAGTCTATGATTAACACTATCAAGAGAATTTTTATCAAATATAATACTTTTCAATTCTGTAATTTCCATTTCTTTCATATGATAGTTTTCATACCTATTCTGAGAAACCCCATCTGTTAATTCATCATGATCATATTATCCTTTAAAATATTTATAAAACTTGCTTAAAATCTGTGTCTGCTAATTCCAACATCTGTGTATTTGGTACT
The DNA here is from genome assembly GCF_047675955.1 of Chlorocebus sabaeus. NCBI lineage: Eukaryota > Metazoa > Chordata > Mammalia > Primates > Cercopithecidae > Chlorocebus > Chlorocebus sabaeus. The sequence continues at coordinate 70,206,423 of NC_132918.1, forward strand.
GATTTATATAGATTGTGTTTTCTTTCAACTATGAGTCACCTTTTTCATTTCTTTTTGATATATCTAGTAATTTTTGGTTATATGCTGGGCATTATAAGTCATAAATTATAGGGCATCTAGAATTGTGTTGTCTTTCTTAAACAATTGCCTTTTTAAGTCTGACAGCTAAATCACTGGTGGATGCTTTGAATCTTGTCTTATGTTGATTTATTCTTTTTAATGGCTTATTTATATTTAGTTTTTAGTTATTAAGTTCAGCCTAGGGCAGTCCCTTGCTCTAGGGCATGGTCCTTACTCTTAAGATAATTTATCGGAATCTCAACTGAATGACAAGTGAGATCTCATCACATTGGCTGGCTGGAATTCCAATGAATTCCAGCAGTATATGTACTGTAGTATTACTATTCAGTTCTCAGCCCTGAAAAAAATAATCTTAGCTAGGTTTTGTGAAGCCTCACTCTGCACATACATAGCCCAGTCCTTGGCCAAGGACTCCAATTTATCCCCCCACACACTGCTGGGGCCCCTTTTAGCATAGCTTGATCTTCTTAGTTAACATGCCTTGCAAATTTCAGATGTTTTCACAACCCTGATCACCAATCTCTCCCTTTTCAAATCACTGAGACCATTAATCCTGTAAGTTCCATTTTCCTGCCATTGAGAAAGCTGAAGTGTCATTGGAGTGATCACAGGGCTCACTTCTTGTGTTTCTCTTCTTTCAATGTCCATAATCTTGTCCAGCCTATTGATTAATTCCTGCAAATGATCTCTTCATATATTTATTACCATTTTATAATTCCTTTTGGTCAGAGGTCCTCATCTGGTTACTCAGTCATAGTTAAAATATGAAGTCATTTTCAAATGGATATTTTAAACCAGCTTTCTGTAACATTTCTGTACTTCTCTAAGAGCAAAGTCAGATAGCATGTTAACATTTTTTAATAACCCTATTGGAAACAAGTAAAAACCTAATAACAAGCAAAACCTAATAACCCCCAATACACACACACATCATATGTATTTCAAAAAAGAGAACTTTCTTATTTTTTCTTTCTAACACATATTAACTCTATTTTGATAAAAACAGATGAATATATACTTGTGCTTCACAATTTGATTAATGCTAATATTTTGTATTTATACACATACAAAAATAGAAACATGTCATGGGAACTTTATATGCTTATATTTATGTGCTATGTTTTAAAATATGTATTTCTTTAGAGAAGAAGAGGAACTCAATTATTCTGATATTTTATCAAATCACTTCTATATATACTTTGAAAATTATGTGTAATTCAGATAGATACCATTGTTTCTTAAAGACAGGCTTCAACTTACCAATCAGTTTCCACCAGGACCTTTGCTTTCAGTAGACAAAAATTCAATAAATGACTTTGCCATTAATATTTCTGTTTATATAATAGAATAGCAATCTACTGAAAATTTAAAACTATACTAAAATACAGAATGTGGCATCTCAGGTATTATAACTAAAATGTAAATAAGAATATCACTTGAAGGGGTTTTAAAAGTATTTACAATATATTTTACAGATTGTTGCTAAGAGGTTTACACAATTCATCTTACAGATGTAGACAGATTAATGAATTTAAGTGTATTAATTTTCCTTTAGCATTTAAAATTTATTGTTAGCTGGGTTTGGCAGTGAGAAGTTAAAAGGGGTTCAAGGTCCAAGTGAAATGGTTTTTAAGTGCATCAGGAATGATGAGTTATATTAATTTTAGATTCACCAAGTTCTTTTAGAGGCTCTGTGTTGTCAATGTTAAAGTTTTTAAATCAGAATTTCCTTTGATAAATGCCTCACTGAAACAGAATAAAGACTAAGACAGGCATTTAACAAACAAGAAAATGTATTAGGCCAGTAAACTTCTGAAAAGTGCCACATTTTAAACATTCCTGTCAATAATTAGGTATGTGCAAAATAAAACCATAATGAGGTATTACCTGCCCAACAGATTGGCAAAAAAAATTTTACAGTTTAACAATACCAAATGTTGGCAGGGATGTGAAGCAACAAAAAACTTCCATAAACTACTTCAGTGAGTGTAAATTGGTGCAATTGCTTTGGAAAACAATCAGGCATCTTTTAGCAAAATTGGCTGTATACTTCCCTTATAACCTTGCAAATCTACTCAAAATATACACTCTTAGATGGTGGTGGGTACTAACATCATAATAATAAGTAAACAAGCACAGTGATAGCAGCATTGTTTGCAATAGGCAAAAACTGGGAACAATTCAATATCCATTCACAGCGTAATGAATATGGAAATTGTGTTATATTAATATATTAAAATAACGTATTACAACAAAATTAAGTGCAACTACTCAAAAGAACATGGATGAAATTCTCAAACATAACATGGAGTGAGAGAAGGGAAGCAGTCTTAAAGTAATACACACTGTGATATTCATATAAAACTTCAAAGAGTCAAACCAAACTACATTGTTTAGGAAAGCATCAGTGGAAAACTATAGAGAAAAGAAAAAAAAAAGTACCACTATAAAGTATTTTAGAAGTCAGAAGAGTGGTTACTACCAAGGAAGAGGACAGAGAATTGAAGAATGGTATACTGAGGCTTCTGGGTGACTGGATGATATTTCCAGTAGTGTTTCTTAATAACAAGTCATTATACTCTACATTCATGTGTTGTATCATTTTCTGTAAATATGTTATCTTTCATAATGAAATTTTTAAAATATATCTATAAGAGGCAATATAAATTATGAGAAATAAAGAAAAAAGGAGAAAATAGATAAAAGAATATTAAAATATTTTATGATGCTTTTGTCTATAAGTAGAATACACTCAACTCAGAATAATTGAAACAATGATATATTATTTTATAAAGCAAGAAATCTGGAAATATGATAGCTCCAAGTTAGATTAATATAGGAGCCCAATGATGTCATCAAGGACATAGTTTTTCTTTCTCTTTCTACTCTATATTTTTCATAATATTACATTATCTTATTGTTACAGGATGGTTGTCACAAATGCGGAGCAGTGGATCCCTCTTTTTTTTTAAGGAAAAGGACCATTTCCCTGTGTGCATGCACACTCACTCACACACAGACACACACGTTTCCCCTTGATTCATTGACTGAACTTGCATCCCATGTTCCTGCCCCCAGTGCAGAAAAGGGGCCACCATGATTGACTTAGAACAATTACGTTTTCCCCAGTGTAGGGCTTGGCCTCCTGCCACCTCTGAAGCACAGTTTTGAGGAGTGCAGATAATGAAACAAAATCAAGGATCAGTTAGATAGCATGAAGGCATATGAATGTTGTCTGTTACAAATTTTAAAATACGGACAATTTATCAGAAATACTAGAGCCTTCAGATCATTTCATGATTCGAGTATTAATTAGTATTACCCAAAATGGCCCATACCCAAGCATTTCCTAATGTACTTTATTAATTTAAAAAAGTAAATTAGCATCATATAAATGCTGTATTACCCAAAGAAGTAACACAACCAGCTTATATCAAAATCTAAATGCTCCCAAAGAAGGAAGAATCTCTATAGAATTTCAAGAGAAAATACTCTTTATGTCTAATTATACGTATTCCTGGTTAGACCATTTTTTTAATGGTCACTGCTAACAAAAAGATACTGTCAGATATGTGTAGACTAACAAATATTACCACCCCAAGAATTTTAATGAAAAATAAATTGCTTGAAAGGGTTTTCCTGGCTTTTAGTCATGAAGGAAAAAAAAAAAAAAAATCAAATAAAAACCTAACTGTCATAGCTTTCAAAATGGTATTGAGTTGTGAGACCCTAAAATTTAGATTCAGTTCTTACCTAATAGGGTTATTGAGTATCTTTTTTTTTTGCGGGAGGAGATGGGAGTCTCACTCAGTCACCCAGGCTAGAGAGCAGTGGCCTGATCATAGCTCACTGCAACCTTGAAACCTTGAATTCCTGCACTCAGGTAATCCTCCCATTTCAACCTCCTGAGTAGCTGGTACTGCAGATGTGTGCCCCACACCTGGCTAATTTTTAAATTTTTTTATGTGGAGACAGGGTATCACTATATTGTCCAGGCTGGTCTTGAACTCCTGGTCTCAAGTGATCCTCCCATCTCAGCCTTCCAAAGTGTTGGGATTACAGGCTCTGGCCGCTTTTGTGAGTATTAAAGGAGAAAAATACATATAAAATACATAGCTCATTTATAGGAGCAGATTTATTTTGATAATTGTTAATATTTCCTGCCCCAACCCTAGAGTCAGTCATTTCTCCAAGAAGCCTTGGTTCTGTTTATTGGAGAATGGTATTAGAAACCAAGATCTGGGTGCTAAGTATGTTCATTGCTACTGGGCTGTCTTTGCTTCTAGGACCACTCAGGTGACAGAGCAAGAAGATATACACGTATGTACTAACCAGTATATATCAACATTTCTATAAGTATTTCTATACATAACTATCTCTCTGTATATTAAGCTAAACATGAGTTATATGGATGTTTCAAACTGTACTTTGCTTATCTGTTAGCTCCCACTGCAAACAGTGATAAACCTCTCTCTTACAATCTGCCAATCTAACATTTACTTAATTGTTCAATTCCAGTATGCATGCATAGCAGCACCAGAACTAAATAGTACTGTATTTGTCTGGTTTGTTTATTTTTATTTATTTATTTATTTATTTATTTATTTATTTATTTATTTTTGAGATGGAGTCTCGCTCTGTCGCCCAGGCTGGAGTGCAGTGGCCGGATCTCAGCTCACTGCAAGCTCCGCCTCCCGGGTTCACGCCATTCTCCTGCCTCAGCCTCCCGAGTAGCTGGGACTACAGGGGCCCGCCACCTCGCCCGGCTATTTTTTTGTATTTTTTAGTAGAGACGGGGTTTCACCGTGTTAGCCAGGATGGTCTCGATCTCCTGACCTTGTGATCCGCCCGTCTCAGCCTCCCAAAGTGCTGGGATTACAGGCTTGAGCCACCGCGACCGGCCCTATTTTTATTTATTTATTTATTTATTTGAGACAGAGTTTTGCTCTTGTTGCACAGGCTGGAGTGCAATGGCGCAATCTCGGCTCACCACAACCTCTGCCTCCCGGATTCAAGGGATTCTCCTGCTTCAGCCTCCCGAGTAGCTGGGATTACAGCATGTGCCACCACGCCCAGCTAATTTTGTACTTTTAGTAGAGACAGGGTTTCTCCATGTTGGTCAGGCTGGTCTCAAACTCCTGACCTCAGGTGATCCAGCCATCTCGGCCTCCCAAAGTGCTGGGATTATAGGCGTGAATCACCACACCTGGCCTATTTGTGTGATTTTAAAACCTGATAGAGATGTTAAATATACTTCTTGGAAGAGCATGCACAGAATTCAAAAATTAATAGTACTATATATCTGGATGTCATATTTCTCTATTTTTAAATTTTTATTGCGGATATTTTGAGGGGGAAGAAGATAAAGACATACAAAATTATTGTCTCTCACAAGTTGTTTCAAAAAGATGTTTAATTACTGATAAAGATAATGATATATAGTTCAAAATGTTATTTAACCACATAGAGTAAAAATTGAACATTATAATCTCCAAATCACTAGAGAAAAAGAAGAGGGCTACTTAATCTTCCTAGTGAGAAATATGAACTTAAAATATTAAAACAATATTTACTTTCTGAAACTGTCCTATGTACCACATTGATACATACAATTTTAATTAAAATTCCCAAAGGATTATTTTTTCGGCAAACTACAGCTACAGTTTTAAAGTTCGTCTAAGAGAAAATCTCATTATAATTGTGAAGGCAAGTAAAAAATATGAGCGTTTTGGAATATGCCAATTGTGAAGAATTACCACCTTCATTTATGTAGGAGTTTATGCAATCTGCAAATATGGCCCTACATCTACAGTGGGCTGGGAGGGCTATGTCTTGTTCATCTTTATGATAACAGCCCCTAGTACGCAGTGAGCAGTCAGTGAACATTAAATTGAAGATGACCTTCCTTCACTTCTAATTTAAGAGGTGAATTATTTATTCATAACTTTATGTAAAATCTAGAATATTGTCCTGTGAGTACATATATTGACATATAAACCTAGTTTTGAGTCACTGTAGATTTGTGATGAAATCTACTCCTAAGGTTATGTAAATTGGTGAATGCCAAAAGTGTGTTTGTGTGTCAGTTTTACAGAGCATTAAGTACTTCACAGAGAGACTTGATTTGGTTGTAGACAGATGTCTGAGAGGCTGTGACAAAGGAAGAAAAGATACTTGAAGTGGAAGCATGAGGTTTTGAATACAGTCTTCTAAACTGAGGTTAAGTCCTCTCAATAACTGTAATAGAAATCAGTTATGCAACTAGTATACAATTTATAGAAGTGTGATGAAATATTCATATATATCTTTTTGTTTTAATTGAAGTTGACTTAATTTCTCAATTTTCTTAAAAGCTAAAAAATAAAGGATACAAGATCTTTGTGCTAACTAAATCTTTCGATGTTTTACACAAACACATATTTTATTATGCTACTACTGCAACTTGGAATATTACCTACATATTTTAATGATCTTAATAATTTATGTATACATGAAATGAGTTTACATTTGAAAATTTCTCTTCCAAAACAGCTGTTCAGTTCAGAAAAATTGAACAAGAATATTTATGAATATAAAATTTCATGAGTCAATTGTATTAAGCACATTGTACACCCTCCATAAATCCTGATTTTCTTGGTAGATTCACATTTTCCCCTATCAATGACATTAATTTCCTGAAAACTGAGCCTTTAAGAAATAATTTGAAATGGGAGGGAATTTTTTTTTTTTTAAGTGAGCAGTTAGAGCCAGATCTTATAATTTTTTTCAGAGAAATTCTAGTCTTTGGGGAATCAGTAGTTCAACCGCCTTCCAAGATGTTGAATTCTAAGGCCATGGTCAGTCAATAAGTTTTGGCAACCTATATTAAATTATTTTTGGAAAGCTTCTCTTGGATAATCATATGACACTAACTGATGCCCTAAAAAGTGATATCAATAGGGGGAAAGGGTAATTGTGAGTTACTCACGGGTGGTGGATTGATTTTATGATCATCAAGGAAATCAGGTGAGAGTTTGTTGGGGAGTGAGAATAGAAGTGGAAAACATCTTTATGGCATTCCAGTAAACCACAAACCATTCCACTTTTACTTCCATGATTGATGATGCCACTGAAAACCCTCCATGGGACGACTGCACTTCCTTGAATCTCAAACTGTAGACCATTCATTATGCTGTATATTTTCTACCGTGACCTGATATTGATGTACACTGTGTTTAATGAATCATATTTATCACCCTGTTTCAGCACAGGATGTACTGTGTATCTTATCTTAGACTCATGGTCCAAGTGGGAAACGGAGCAAGTGAAGTCTGGGAATAGAATCTAACAAGAGGGCAGGTTAGGAAGTGCCAGACAGGATGGAGGAAGAGATAGAAAGCTTGAGCTGGAATCTCTAACTGGGACAGAACAGAACATTCCAAACACTGGTGAAAATGAACAGTGGACTCCTGACATCTGTATGATGGCAAAATGACAATATCTTCAAAACCAGATTCTCCCAGCTTCAGATTATCATCCAAATCTGTTCTTAGTTAATGATAGAAACAGTTTCCCAAAGTATTGAACCAACGTGCATATACCCAGGGCCAAACATTCCAACCAAAATAAAAGCAACGTATTTATAGAGATATTTTGAAGGAAATTACAAATGAAAAGTGTGAAGAAGCTATTCTATGAATATTTCTAAGCTGGTCATTTTCCTCAAAATAAAGCAAAATACTTAGACTTACACTATATGTGGTGTTTAACCATGTATAGTTACATGATAGCTTTTCCTTTGTGCCTTGCTAATACTTTTAATATTTCAGGGCACATGACGATTGGGCAGGACTAGCCATGCCAGGCCACAGCCATCCCAGTAAACACTGGTGTGGAGGCTCACCTAAGGTAGGGAAAGTTACTTGAGGACACCGCATGGGAGGCAGCCAGGAGTAAACAATTTCAAATATAACCAATTTGTTGTACAAACTGAAGTATAAACATGAAACTATTACATTTTTCTCAAACCACTGTCTCAAATGCATTATGTCAATTTTCCCTTTTCCATAAGGTAGAAGACCCCTTAACAAGACCTTGGGCAGATTTCATCATTTCTGGTTAACTTTCAGTTACTCAGTTTCAACTGTTAAAAATCCATCAAGTTTAAATTTAAATTTCCAGTTTTGTCTCCAATTCAGAGCTCTCTTTTCCTGATCACAGACCAGTCTTGACCTTAAGGAGCCTTCGCTGAGAAGGCAACAAGCTTGTTCTTATTCCTCTTTTCAAATCAGCACAAAGGATTCCAGGAGAACCCAGGCTTGGTTTGGAGATACCTTTTCCTTCCACTTTCAAGGCACAACTCCCCTTTCCTCTGGTCTTAGGAGCAGGAATGGGAAAAGAGAAAGACAGGCAAATTCCCACTATTTATCTGCACTTGGGTGAGTTGTCATGAATTCTTTGGCTAAGAGGGACTTGTTGTCTATACATTCTTATGCCAGGTATCCAAATGCTGGCTCATGTGGGTGACAAGGTTATGAGGACACTGGAGAGCTGGCCTACATCTCAGTGCTTTGACATAACTTCACATTTTCCAAGCCTCTTTAATTCCGCCGCTATCCCATCACGTAGGACATCCCATAGCCACTTATTGCTGAGGTTCTCTTTCCCAATGTCAAGCCCTCTTGGGTGAGGTTTTAGTCATTCAGCTCATGCCTGGTACCCAAAATGGAAAACTCACATTTGACTTTGTCTGAAGTAGACAAAGTCAAGAATCAACTCACATAGTATACAATTTGTTTTACTATTTTTTGTGTGACATCCCACCTTCCCCAAATTTCTGAGTTCCATCGCTTTCAACCACTAGCAACTTTGCTTTTTCTCTGAAGGACTGCCCTCAAGCAACTGGAGCCTACAGATGTGCCAAGAAGTTTATTTCCCCTGGGAGGCTGTTTACCAATAAACTGCCTAGCTCTCTTCATTCAGTGTAGGGCAATTTAGAGGCTTAACTTAAACTCTGGAAGTTCCCTGTAGAATCAAGCCAAGCCCTATCCACTGCTGAACTCTTGTTCAGCTTATTCTCCTTTCCTGTTCTGCTGCCCCTGCCACTCTCCCCAATATCCTTACTGATTTCTCCTATGAGCACTTTCTTAATAAATCACTTGAATCCTTACTCAGGGTCTGTTCCTTTGGAAACTGACCTAAGAAACCTACTCTTTTTTTAAAAAAATTATTATTATTATACTTTAAGTTCTAGGGTACATGTGCATAACGTGCAGGTTTGTTACATATGTATACTTGTGCCATGTTGGTGTGCTGCACCCATCCACTCGTCAGCACCCATCAACTCGTCATTTACATCAGGTATAACTCCCAATGCAATCCCTCCCCCCTCCCCCCTTCCCCTGATGGGCCCCGGTGTGTGATGTTCCCCTTCCCGAGTCCAAGTGATCTCATTGTTCAGTTCCCACCTATGAGTGAGAACATGCAGTGTTTGGTTTTCTGTTCTTGTGATAGTTTGCTAAGAATGATGGTTTCCAGCTGCCTCCATGTCCCTACAAAGGACACAAACTCATCCTTTTTTATGGCTGCATAGTATTCCATGGTGTATATGTGCCACATTTTCTTAATCCAGTCTGTCACTGATGGACATTTGGGTTGATTCCAAGTCTTTGCTATTGTGAATAGTGCCGCAATAAACATACGTGTGCATGTGTCTTTATAGCAGCATGATTTATAATCCTTTGGGTATATACCCAGTAATGGGATGGCTGGGTCATAGAAACCTACTCTTGACATACAGTTGGATAAGCATGGAGCTCTCTGCCACATTGCCCCCCATCCATCCTGCCATCTCGTTCCAATTTTCTTTCTAATTTCAAATGTCTTAATAGTGGTTAATGTTCTATTCCTTCCTTTCTCCTCCCATTCGTCTTCTCCTTCCTTATCTTTCTTCTTACCTTCTTTCTTCCTCCCTCCTTCTTTCCCTTCTTTTCTTCCTTCATCCTTTCCTTGTCTTTCTTTTCATTCCTATTCTATATCCTTTCCAGAATAAGCACTGTGGTTCCAGATTTCTAGTCTTTTCTGCCATGTTACTCTTGGAATTTGAGAAGAGAAGCCAAACTGTTTTGGATTCTTTGATGGACTGATTGTCTTGATAATAATGTTCCTCTTTCATTAATTAAAATGGTAATGCTTTTGGTGCTGAGAGCAGGTTGACATTTTTTTAGGAAGGAGGAACATGAAGGTGGTACAGAAGAGGTTTTCTTGAAGGCTCACTTGCTCTGGACACCAGAGTAAGGCTTTCACAAGGCTTTCTTGAGGACCGGAACTTCTAACTTCTACATCTACCCCAAATAAATGTTCAAAACCAGAACCAATTCAAACTTCTACGTCTACACCAAATAGATATTCAAAACCAGAATCAATTCCTAGAGCTAGCAGTGGAGGTCAAGGTAGTGTCATCATTTTCTTCCCTGGCAATGGATCGTCAATTCCTCCAGTACAGACAGTCCCTAACTTAAGATGGTTCAACTTATGGTTTTTAAATTTTTTGACTTTCTGATAATGCTAAAGCAGTAGGATACTCTTGAGAGAGAGAGGCCGAGTGGCAGCAGCAGCGGCAGCCAGCCATGCAATCACCAGGGTAAACCACAGATACTCTACAGTGTACTGTGTTACCAGATGATCCTGCTCCACTGTAGGCTACCGACTATAAGTGTTCTGAGCATGTTTAAGGTAGGCTGGGCTAAGCTCTGATATTCAGTAGGTAATATGTATTAAATGCATTTTTGATATTCTCAATTTACAATGGATTTATAAGAAGGTAACCCTGTCATATGTCTAGGAACATCTGTATTTAATAATGTCCAAAGTTCTGGAAAGTACAGTGGGAAAAAGTGAGGACACTCACTGCAAATAAAACGGTGAGTGAATGAATGGCTAACTTTTATTTGTTTTCTACAGTTGATACCTTAGGAAGTTGAAACAAGAAACCTGTACACCAGTTAGATAATTAAAATGGCACATTGACAGAAGATGGTTTCCTTTGTGTCTGATACATAGCATTTATGAATGAAAGTGCTCAGCATCCCAGTGGTTCTCCTTCTCAACTGGCTCATCCATTACTGGGTAATGATTTTCCGTCCGGGAAACAGCAAAGCCAAAGGCCTATTACACAGGCAACATAAAGTTAAAAAGACATTATGAATAAAACGTTGGCTCATGCCGGCTTTTGCCAAGCCTTCTCCAGAGAAGATTGCCTGATGCCGACACGTGTTTATTACACTTAATAATGTTTACATAATTCTTCTTTGAGCTCATTAGAGCTGTCAGATCAGAAGTAAATGTATTCCCCCCTCTGTTTATCTCTAAAGACTTCTCAGTCAATAAAGCAAGATGAATGACATCCAGGGCACAGACAAGTACTCTTGAGCTTTGCAAACACTGCCAAGTTAAACCCTCAGCCAGGGTGGGCCCGTGGGCCTCAGGACTGCGGGAGCATGCATCTCATCAGCCAATTAGTTCTTTTAGCGGTGCTTCCAGCTTTCATGTGCTTGGAATCTCCCTGAGAGCTTCTTAAAATACACAATACTAGGCCCCCTCCCCAGAGATTTTGGTCCACTAGATCTGGGGTAGGACCCAGAAATTTGCATTTCTAGCAAGCCCCTAGGTGATGCTGACGCTGCCGGTGCATGGAACACACTCAGAGTAGCCCTATTCTGGAGTTTATTTCCAATAGTCTCTTTTGTTGGTGAGGAGGGTGACGGTACCCCTTGGCAATTTGGGACATCCTGGCTGGGCTGTGGCATGCATCAGCCACAGCGGTGAAGGCGGCAGGGGCAGCAACCAGAGCAGCAGCAGTGGCAGCAGTAACAGCCGGCCACCGCCTCCTGCTCAGCTCACGCGGAAACCCCACTGGGCCGTCGTGGCTCCGCGCGGTTGCGGGCCAGCGTGGAGAGGCGGGACGTGGCGCCCGGGGGCGGGGCCTGGCGCCCGGGGGCGGGGCGCAGCGAGCCGGGCTCCCGCTGTCTCCTCTCAGCGGCGGCGGCAGGGGCTGAGGGCACAGCCAGCGGGCGGCGCGCCGCGGACTCCCAGGCAGCCCGCCGAAAGGTAAAGCCAGGAGAGCGCGCTGGCGGGTCTTGCTGTTGGGTGGCTGCTGTCCAAGCCCCGAGCGTCCCCGGAGCCCCAAGCTGGGTCTGGAAGACCAGGGCATTTGCATGGCATCCAGGGACCGGCTGCCTAGCAGGGATTTTGCGTGTACCGCGGCGGGGCTAGGGCCTGGGGGTTGGGGTGTCTGCAGCGGGAGCCCGCGACCGATCCCAGGACATCTGGACTCGAGGACAACTTTGCGCAGCAGTCCTCTTCCAAGTTCCCTTTATTGCTATTGTCTTAGCGCCTGTCTGACAGTCTCCCCGGACTCCAGCTTTGTTCTCATTAGGCCAAACCAGCCGTCCCCAGGGGCGTGAACCCAGGAGTCGCTGGCAAGTTGCACCTGCCAGTCGGATCCTCCCGGGCTCCCTTCCCATCCCTGCCGGGTCCAGCGCTGTCCTGCGCACATTAGGGCTGGGCACGGCGAGACCTGGCGCCCTCGGGAGCAGGGGTTCTCGTTCCGTTCCACTGTGGGGGTCTAAGGTCGGGGCCGGGGTATCGGACCTCTGGGTTGCGGCATGCTTTGGGGCCGGAGAAAGGGCGAGAAAAAGTTTGAGCATTGGCTGGGCCTTGGGAGCGGGTAGCGCCAGGCTGCACATGGCAGGAGTTGGATGGAGTAGTAGGGGCTTGGCGCTAGGCAGAGGGACCCGGCCAGGGACCGAGCCTTGGAGGCTGAGGCTCCAAGCCTGGATTGTCAGCCGGGAAGGGGTGCTTGCTGTGTGCGCGCTTTGGCAGGAAGAGGCTGTGTGTGATTGTAGAGACGATAGGCGGAAAAACAGAGAAGAGAGAGGTACTAGGGTTCTGTGTAATTGTAGTGTGCCCCAGTGTGCACTTTTCTCCCTCCGGATATTTTGAAGAAGGTGTGCACGCGATGTCTTGTACGTGGACTCCCGGAGGTGGGGGTGGGGGTGGGGACGAGGGATAAGTTTTACCTAGAGCTAGAGCTGGCGTTGAAAGTGAACAGGTGACAGAAGACGTGTGTGTGTGTGTGTGTGCGCGCGCGCGCGCGCGCCGTGGCCAAGGATGCTCGGGTGCTGGACCGCCCGCTGTGCCTCCACACACCCCCGCCCCGCCCCCTTCCAGCTCTTGGCGCGGGTTGAGTTTCCCTGACACTCCCCGCCCGAGGCAGGCAGGCAGAGGCGAAGTGATGGTCGCAGAGTGAAGCAGACAAAAGGGTGCATTTGAACGACCCTTCCAGGACCAGACGGCTAGAGGGGGGGGGGGGGGGGGGAGTGGGGGGTGTGTGCGCGCGCGCGTGTGTGTGTGTGTGTGTCTGTCTGTCGGTCTGTCTGTCTGGAGGGGGTCCCTGCTCTGCCAGCTATGGAGAGACCACTGAGAGAAGAGGAAAGAGGCAGGACCGGGAGAAAGACAGGTGAGGCGGAGCAGAGAAGAAACAGAATGGGAGAGAGTCGAGAGCCGAGATGTAAAAGCATCTTACCTGATTGGACGCAGATATATAAATTAATTTTAAAAAGAGGTGCTAGAAGTAGGAGAAGAAGAAGAAAAGAGCCCTGAAGCTAAAATTTTAGAGATGGGGGCGCAATAAGTTTGATTATTTAATAAAGGTATCTTATCGAGCCGTGGTAAAGTAAGTCTAAAACCCTCTCCGAAGTTTATTGCTGGTTTTAGATAGTCTCCTTTGACACATCTTTACAGCACCTACTCCGGAAGTACCTTTTGACTGTCAGAAAGAAGTAAAAGGCATGTATACACAAATAAAATGCAGCTAAATGAAGTTTAAATGAAGCTTTGAGCCGGATTAAATGGCTTGTGTAACTGCTGAATGTTGCTAAAGTACTGTCAGAGCTATAAAATAGCCAGACAAAAATAAAGGAAAAAATAATTGTAACAAGAAAATGAAGGCTTTACAAGAACTTCAGTAATGAACACATAACAATTGATGGTATGATGCAGTAATTATTTTCGTATTTACGCCATTAACGATTGTAATTTAACGTTAATGTCCTGGTATTTTATTCCTTCTCATTTGCAGACAAAAGCACATCTGAGACGCCATCAGGGAGTAATTTGGTAATATAAAGTCATGAATAGAAAACACTAAACCATGCTCAGAACTCTGACAACATAAAGCGTGAAACAAAATAACCTCATTTGCTGTTTATTATCTGTCTTTATAATTCTGTTTACCATCATTTGCATAAATGAATAGCTAAATTGTATAGTATATTCCTTCTTGGACAAAAAAATACGTGATGCTTATAGATATGGCGGGCGGGCGGGTGGGGGGGGAACTAGTAGGTAATTCTTACCTTAAGCATGAAGAAAAAAAAACTCTGTGGGATTAGAAACTGTTGCAAATAATCAGAATGCAAATTTAACCTACTTTAGGCATCCTTATTTTATTTAACTTGGCTAAGGTAGCTTTAATAATATATATGTAATTTGGAGATGCACAGACCCTAACTTCTTTGCTAGCAAATCATAACAAAACTGAACTGAAGAGCCACACATTATGTCATGAAGCAGTTTTGTTAATCTGAAAAACTATTTTTTTCTATTCAGACTTTCAAAGGGTAAATTTCCTGAAAGAAGGAAGGAGTTTATTGGAAGAAGTTCAAAACAAAATTATTTCAGCAGAAACTTAAGTTATAAACATCTTAAGACAATTAATCATCAGAGTTCACACATTTTAAAAGTATTGTGCATTGTTTTAGCCTTAGGGACATTTGTTAAAACTTCTTTACTCATATGATAAAGGGAAAAAATAATAACTGCATTAAAAAGGCTATAAAGTAAAATGCCAGCAAAACAGCTGAGCAAAACATGTGGTTAAGAAGGATCAAGCAAGCACATCAATGTTTAAAAATATCTATTTATTATTACCAGACTCATAAAATAGCACAGTAATTGAATATCCCTTTTCCTTCCCAGACAAATATGCTGATCTCATGTGGAACAGCACAATGAAATCAGTACTACCTGAGAATAGATTCCATGAGAGAATAAAGACTTTGTATATATTTCAAGTACAGAGGAAAAAAATTAAAGTGGGAAGTAAGCCCTTCATTACAGTGGAGCCTGGTGATTGTGTAAGATTGGGGTAAGTTCTTAGCAGTTAGTTGGCTACGAACTCATTTGTTTATTCATTTCTGCACCATGCATTTATTAAGTACCCATTATTAATGATCAAATATTGTACTAGGTACTGGGGTTTCAAGGATGAGTTAGACTCATCCCCTGTATTTAGAAAAAATTGAGTCCCATAATATATATAAGTAATGTCAGTTAAAAATAAAATTCTTAAAATGAGTACACAGTTATGTGGGAAAATAAATGTAATAAAATATGAGAAGTGTCCACCTATCCTAGAACTTGGGAATAAAATAGGCTAGACTCAACTTTCAGCTCTGTTTCTTACTAGTTATGAGGACCTGATCCAGTTATTTAACCTCTCTGAACCTCAGGTTTCTCATCTGATAAATGAGAGAAAGAACACTTCCCTAAATCATGGAGTTTTTACAACAATTACATGTCAACATATTTTTAATGTCTTCTATGTTTACAACCAACTCTGGATCCCATACTTCTCAGCATCCCTTACCTCATTTATTTTCTCCATGTCATTGTCAAACTTCTGGTGAGGCTTGTCTGCACATTTTAATCTCCACATGCTAATCTCCACCTCCTCTCTACCTTACTGTCGGTCCTCCTCCAGTGTGGCTTCTGCCTCCACCGCTTACGAAAACAACTTCTCTTGACATCAGCAGTGACTACTGAGCAGTGATCTGCACTCTTACTCAACTTCTTGGAGCATTGGACAGAGTTAACTCATCCCTTTTCTGTCATAAGGTATATTCTGTTGGCATCTTTCAGTGACTTTGGTGGCTTCCGTGTGACTGTATGTCTTTAGTTCTCCTCTTTAGGGTTGATTATTTCCCAGCTGGCTCCCCTTCCATGATCTCATCTCTAAATAAAGACTGGATCTTTCCAACACTAGGGCTATATTCTAGCCCATCTTTTTATATCGCCTTCCTCTTCCCTCCCTGCCTTCCGCTTTAGGTAATATCTTTCATTCTCATGGTTTTAAGTCTTATCCATACAACAACTCAATTTATGTCTCTAATCCACTCCTGACCTCTGAGCTCCAGCAACATCTATTCAATTGCTCACTTAACATCTCCATTTGGATGTCTCACAAGCATATCCAACATTTTACATCCAAAATTAAAGGTTATATTATCACTACCAACAACCTTCTAAAATTATTCTCTCTTTAGTCTTCCTCATTTGTGGAAATGACAGTACCATACTAATTGTTCAGTCCAGAAACATAGATTTATTCCTTTGCCTCAACTATTTCTTTATTTGTCATGTACATTGTGTCCAAGGTAGGCATGTGCCTGATACCCACAGGTAGGCCTGCCAGCATTGGCGGATTATAGTCTGCAGTTGTTCTGATTGGCCAGTGCTCTGGCCATACCAGTTGATAAGTATTTTGGACTATTACCCCTGCTCATAT
Source organism: Chlorocebus sabaeus (assembly GCF_047675955.1). Taxonomy (NCBI): domain Eukaryota; kingdom Metazoa; phylum Chordata; class Mammalia; order Primates; family Cercopithecidae; genus Chlorocebus; species Chlorocebus sabaeus. Next base: position 70,223,110 of record NC_132918.1, read on the forward strand.
CTCACCTTTGTTCACCTCCATTATAACCCCTAGTGTCCAGGCCAATATCACCTTTCACCTATTATTTTTGTCCTGACATGATAGATGTGTATGACTAGTATCACTATTTAAAGATAAACTGATTTGCTATATTTTGCAGATTATATAAGTTTCACACAGTCTAATATTAGGAACTTGAACAGCAATTAAGAAAGAGCTTATACCTTTCATGGTAACTCACCAATTTAATACTAAGAGGTTGGATATGTTCCAAGGTAGAAGTCCTTTGTGAGCTGAGAAATATGCTTAGTGGATCCCACGCTAAAGCGACAGATTATGGAATTTCACTTTTGCCAAATTTGGAACACAGTACTATGCTTGATTGTTAATTTTAGGAAAATGAAGTCAGATTAAATTCTACCACTAAAAAAAAGTAAATTTAAGTAATCATAATCTTGAATAGCCTGCTTTTTCTCTTGGCCAGCAGAGTACATATCATAAAAAACCTAGAAATATATTTAAGAGACTGAGAATCAAGCATGTTCAATGTTGTGTACAGATTTTTTTGACAAAAATTAAAAAATGAAAGCAAAATATTTGAGTGAGAAGTATCATCAATGTCAACCCCAGGACTGTTGTAGCAGGCTTCCCCTCTTCCACTAGGAAGCCACTGTTCTGAGCATAACTGGCATCCTTGAGTTCACTTCACTTTGTATGTGGTACATCTGAGAGGTAAAGGTAAAAGGTTTTACCTCCCTCAAAAGAGCAGTGATGACCTCAATGTAATTATGTAAACAAAAGTCCAGTGATCATTCAGTGGTATCATTGGACTCGAAGGTCAAGAAAAATCTAAGTTTCAATTTTCTAGGGATAGAAGCAGTTTTACTCACAAAAGAGTCACAGGACTGCAAGAAGAATTTGTTCAATTGTAAGCCCACTTTATATTCTCTGTTAGTTTTTTTGTGCTGATCCTGGCTTTTGCCTTTGCGTTGCTCTGGGCTGTAGAACCAGTCTCATAGTAACTTTCCCTTTTCTTTTTATTTCTTCCTTTCCTTTTTCCCTTTTTCCCACTTTTTAGTTTTGTCATCTTCTTCAATTCTTCCTTCTTTCTTCACTTTCTGCTGTGCCTTTCCACTCTCTCTTCCCTTCTTCTGTCCCTTATCCTTTTAAATTGTCTTTCTTCATCCTCTTACATAAGCAAAAACAAACAAAATAAAAATATCTGTGTGAGTTTTGCCTTGGCCATTTCCACCATTATAGGATTTCATCTACTGCATTGCTCTTGCCTTTTGTACTTGATGGTCTTTGCATTTATCATGTCAAACTTATATCAAGAAGCTTAAAACTCTTGCCTCAGTTTCACCTATGCCAATAAGTAAACATTGAAAAGATGGAAGAAAGGGAATTGATAAAATGTGTCTGTGGATCCATGCTACCATGCTCTAGAATGTCCCTTTTCCAATACTGTTGTTTTTACAAGCAGGTGGCAGAAAGGTAGCAAGCCAAGTAAATAACTTCCTGAATTGAGGTACCATTTTGGAAGATTCATACCCATCTTCACAAGGATGGTGAAAATTAGAATAAAGGTTTTTAAATGATAATTACTAATATTGATTGAGTGCTCTCTATGTGCCAGACTCTGTACTAAAAGCTTGGCACATATTATTGCATTTATTCCTCACCCCAGTAGGCTCATATCATAGGTAAAGAAGCAGCCTTAACAAGGTTAAACGACTAGAACAAAGGTTGCAGAACCAAAAGCATGGGAGTGGCAATTCAGATCCTCTTAACTGCTGTTCTTTATTCTGTAGTAGAGCACCTCCCCAGGAAAAACCAGGTTCTATATCTATGAATATATTCGTAATGATAGAGCACTGATGCCCAGAAGCCACATTATCTACATTAATACTGACACACCTCAAAGAAACAATGGGTGGTGAAAATTGTATTCATTGGCGCTGGGGGCCCAAGACATATAGGTCAGTTGAGTCCATCTTAAGGTTAGATCCTTCACAAGAAAGCATGATAGAGGCAATTCACCATAGATTGTCTCTTCAATGTGGTTACCGGGGAAGCCTGAAAACAAGTGGGATTTTCAGTCTAGGATGACCTAAACATCATGGGCTTTGGAAGAGACTTGAGTGACTCTGTGCAAGTGCTCTGTGTTCTCTTTCAGGACAATGCACGTTAACATTTTTAGGTAAACATGGTATAGTTTGTCTTTTGAGACAGTGAATGTAGATAATGCTAGATCTGAGGAGAAGAGAGATAAGATAGCATTGTGTAAAGGAAGTGAACCTTGACCTCCAAGGAATGAGCAAAGCAAAATCTCCTCTTTTGTGAATGGAGGCAATTGGAATTAGGTCTCTAATTCTTTGCAGCAGCAATGCCCCAGGATCTTATATGTGGCAAGAGACTGGATATAAGAGAGGACAGCTGGCAATCAGTAATGTGTCTTTTAAGGTTTCAAATATGACTGCTGTTTTCTAGCAAAGTTTATTCAAGAACCTAGTTTGAATTACATGAAAACACTGGCAGTCAAAAAAAATGAGAGTATTCCAACAACTTCATGACTGGAGATCCTGTTTCTACTGTTGCCTCACATAATAGCTATGTTGGCCTTAATAAAATGTTAATCAGAATATGACATTTATTGTGTCAGCATCCTCCAAATGGCTTCCCATCTCACTCTTACTAGAAGCCCAAGACCTTACAGTGTCCTACCAAGCTCTTTATGATCTGTCCTCTGTTATCTCTCTGACCACATCCTTGGCCTCCTTTGTTGAATGAATGAATAAATGAATGAGTAAATGATTCTTGAGTGAGACAGGGAATATCCAGGGTGCTCATAGTGTTTATCGAATAAATGCAGGGGAGGATTTACCGTTTTATTGAAGATACTTTGGAGAAATTGGTGTTAGGAAAAAGAGGCACAGAAACGATTTAGAGAATGTGAATAACAGTAGTATATCAGAACTTCTGGATGCTGACCTAGTATTTTTTTTTAATCATTTATGTATGTATTTATTTCATAAGTATTTATTGAGATCTGCCAATCTAAATGTTGGATGACCATCAATAAACGGGAAGACAAATTCACCAGCCCCTTGGGGCTGACGTTCTATTGGGAGACATATATCACAATAAATTAGACAAATAAAATGATAATTTCAGATAGCAATATATCCTACGAAGAAAACCTTATCATATATTTACCACTTTGACCTTATTCATTGGCCTCCTTCGTTGAATGAATGAATGAATGAATGAATGAATGAATGACTTGAGTTAGCCAGGTAATATCCAAGGTGGAGAATACTTTACTTGCAGATCCCACATATTCCTGGTACTAAACCATGAATAATGTGGTCATCTGCAAATGGTAGAGATCACAGAGATGAGTAAAGTTTAAACAGTCTTGTGTTGAGTGAATATATAGTCTTGTCTTCCTTAAGATTTTTCCACTAGTGAAATAAGGCTTATTACTACAATATTGTTTGAAAAACAGAGTTTGACAAAAGAAGATCCCAAATTGATGGCTTCTGTAAATGTGTTCTACGTTTAATTTTAGAACTGTATTAAATGTTCCAGTGTTACAATGACAATTGTAGTTTTCTTTTGATAATTTAATAAAGAAGTAAAACTTAGAGTAGATAGCTTTTTTCTTGCCTCACATGTGAATATATTCAATATTACAGTAAAAAGAGATAGTGCTGAAATATTTAAATTGAAGAGGTTCAGATTCTATGTGATTTTCATTGTACTCAGTTTATTTTCTCAGTACTGATTTTGGCCCTCTTATTTTCCGGTTGTGTTAATTTTGTTATGGCACAGATCGAAAACTAGTGCAGGCTCTAAATCACCAGAATTGGCTTGGAACATAAATGATTAATGACAAAGTCACACCAAAAAGGAAACAATGATTGCTGTGAATGAAGCATTCTGAGTTTTTTCTGATATTACTCATTAGGGTCACCAGTGATCATGAAGCCTGTATTAGTTTTCTATCACTGCCTTAACACATTAACACAAAATTAGTGGCTGAAAACATCATACATTTACTATATTACCATTTCCGTAAGTCAGAAGTCCAGGCAAGCTTACCAGGCCAAAAATCAAGGCATCAGCTACCTTGAACTTTTATCTAGAGTTTTAAGAGAAGATTTTTCCTTCAGATTTGTTCAAGTTGTTGGCAGAATTCAGTTCCGTGTGGTTCTAAGACTGAACTCCCTATTTCCTTGCTGGCTGTCGGCTGGGGATCATTCTCAAAGAGTCATTCTTTGGCTCTATCCTTCAAAGTCAGCAACAGTGAGTCCTTGTACTTCCAATTTCTCTGACTTCCACTTTTCCTACATCTCTTCTACTTGCAGCCAGAGAAAGTTCTCAGCTTTTTAAAGCCTTGTGTGATTAGATAATCCAGGATAATCTCTCCTTTTTTTAAGGTCAATTGATGAGTCACTTTAATTACATCTGCAAAATTTCTTTTGCCATGAAAGGTAACATCCTCACAGGAGCAATAGCAGAGTGACAGACAGCATGGCCAGAATTTTGCTCACCAGGGCCCATGAAGTCTACCTCTGATGATACGGTTGTCAACTGAGACAGACCAGATAACCTAAAAACTATCAGACACTATAGCTTGACAAGTATATTGGAAAGCTATAAGTTTTTGGCAAAGGAAAAAGCAGGGATCTTCTAGTACATCCTGTAATAAAGCCACTGCAGGGTAAAGATAGCCATGGTATTAAACAAAACAGAAATAGTTTATTTAATTTTATGAGATGTGGCCTCCAAAAAGTAAGCTTAAATAAACAAAGAATAGTTCATGTACTGGGATGGAACATTCAAATGCCTTCAGGAGTCAGGAGTCACGAAGGGAGGCAGCAATAATATATGACAATAACAATATGGATTAAGAACATGAAAGAGGGCAGTCCTAACTCAGCTCCAGGAACTTGCTTTACTTTGGAGCGATTTCAGCCTAGTAATGATACATGTCTGACTTTATATGAGGATTTAGAAATCTGAATTTTTATGGGACTTTGGAAATCTGTGTAAAATCTCCAGGTTTTTTTTTTTTTTTTTTTTTTTTTTTTTTTAATGCCAACTAAATCAAAATTAAAAACAAAAGAAGCACCAAAACCTAATATATTATGGGATGAAATTTGACTTGTGGGCTGCTGGTTAGCAATTTATGGTTTTAGTCAGATGGACCAAAGTACATATTTGAGTAAAAAAGTATTTAATATGATAGAAAATACTCAATTTAGGAATTGGCATTGACAAAGATACTAATTTACTCCAGTATAGCAAGGCTAGGAGGTTTGTGGCTTCAGCTTTCAGAAAGTAAAAGTACATGCAACTTTAGTGGTCTACTTTTGTTAATCCATAGTAAAAAATATAAGCAAAAAATAAAGAAGATACTGCTGTAATGCTGTTCTTGAGTGTTTAACCTTATTTGAGTGTCTAGAATACCACTTTTTCTTGATTTATACTTTTTAGGTTTAGGTTTCCACAAGTAAAAGGGATAAGGATAAATCATGATGAATTATCCACTGAATTTGAAAACAATGGGAAGGAGGCCAGGCATGGTGGCTCATGCCTATGATCCCGGCACTTTGGGAGACCGAGGTGAGGGGACTGCTTGAACCCAAGAGTTCGAGACCAGCCTGGGCAACATGGAGAAACCCTGTCTCTGAAAATAAAAAACAAAAAACACAGAAGTTAGCTGGGTATGGCGGTGCACATCTGTGGTCCCAGCTACTCGGGAGGCTGAGGTGGGAGAATCTCTTGAGCCCAGGGGCAGAGGTTGCAGTGAGCCGAGATTGTGCCACTGCACTCCAGCCTGGGCTACAGAGCAAGACGCTGTCTCAAAAAAAAAAAAAAAAAAAAAAAACAAAAACAAACAAACAAACAAAAAAACTGGGGGTGTGGGGCCGGGGAGAAACAGTTTGGATAATTGAAGCACAAATCCAGATTGTCACAAAATTACACTTGTGTTTAGAACTAGAGAGAGAATATCCTTTTAAAATGCATACTGATTTAAAAATCATTTTTAAAGAATGAATCGAAGTGCATGAAGAGGCTCAAATATTTATCCTACAGATCGAGTTTGAGGTTCATAATGTTTTAGAAAATATCTCCAACTGAGTGGGAGCAGGGGATTGGATGGTATCATGGCTGAGAGCACAGCTCTATGACTCAAACTAATGTGAGTTTGAGTTAGGACTCTACCACTCACCAGATAAATGACCTCTAGCAAGATTATTTCACTTTTCTGAGTCTAGGTTTTCTCACCTGCAGAATAAGATAATTAGCGCCTAATTCAGAGGCTGTTGTGAAGATTAAATGGATACTTTTAAAGCACTTAAGTATTACTGCTATGGTTCTTGTAACATGATTCTAGATCTGGACACCTGGCATCTTAACAACTACCATCAATTCTTATGCTGTGGATTTAAAAATAACAGACTTGTAACTCCCTAGATGGGACCAATATTTATTTGTCATTTATTAAATGGAGCTGTGAAGGTGTAAAGGTACAGGATAGCTAGAATTTGAATCAGTTGATCCTTCATTGCTTCTCTGGCTGTTGCCACCTTAGTTGAGGTAGATGGAGGGTTTTCTCAGAAATGCCCAGCAAGGAATGAAGGTTGCTGTGGGTTCATAGCAACAGTTTTGGACTTGATGCCTAAGGACCTGATGCACATATTGCTTTCACAACATTCCAGCTAAACCATGAATACGGAAAATATACATAAGTTATCTGAGCTTTAGATTTCTTTTGCATGACATATAAAACCAAGTTTCCTAACTCACGGGCTTGAAAGGGCTGCCTGAAACAATGTATGTAAATGTCTTTTGTAGCGTTGGAATGTAAATGGTTAGTATTTGCTGTTGCCCCTACAGGACCATTTTCTTTAGTCAGGCATGAGTAAGATTAAAAAAAAAAAAATGCAAAGATGACTTGGAGCACAAACGTAAAGATAGCATTGAGCACAACCACTTCCAAATCACTTAATAAATGTTTACCGGACATCTATCCTTTTCCAGATATACTCGGTGTAGGGGCTAAAATCAAAAGATACACACACACTTAGCACCTAGCTTCTTGAAAGTTATGTTCTAGCTAGGAAGACAAATGTCAGAATGCACTGTGATTCACGCAATGTGGGGTTTTGCACAGTATTTTGGAGATCAATGGGGCAGTAGTGTGGAGAGAGTACAGAAAGACATCCTAATTGAAATATCATTAAAATATTTTTTAGCTGGAAATAAGTGTCCAGGAGATGCTGTAAAACACAAAAACCATCAATCAAAACCAAATGTGTCCCCATTTGCTGTCTTGAACTTTATTGCATTCTCAATTCAACAATTCCATGGATGTTTTCCCATTTTTCCCACCTAAGGTGTTATCTCTAAAAATATTACATAAGATTTCAATACCTGACTAGGAGAAAGGAGTTTACCTGCTGTAGCTCCAGAAATAGTATCAACATAGATCGTACATACACAAACCCTGCTCTTCACTCACAGCCCACGACCATGTGTTTGTAATTGGTCAGAACTGCTGCTTAGATGTAACCATTACTCAAACCACTGTAGTGGATCAGGAAGTACTTGTTTAATTTAGGATATTACAGACAGTGTGTTGCAGTTTTGAAATCCCATATATAGAAAGGTCATGCTGAGAATTCTGTTTCAAGGGAAGAAAATGAAACCAAGTTTATAGTAACTCCTGTATCAAAATTGAACACTATTCTGTCCATTTGATATTTTAGATTAGTAAAAACAACTAGACCAACAGAGGGCACGTTCATTACATAATTCTAATCCTAATAGTCTTTTAAAAATGTCTCTAATGTAATAACAAATAACAACTAATAAAACTGGTTTACTACTAATGAAATAATTAGCAAACATACTTCATAATTATAAGCAGCAGTTGTATATCTATGAAGAATAATGGATGTGCAAGGTTTAAAAATAGTGTATACACACTACACACGTTTTAGAAATTATTATTTTACATTTATTAATGCTTCTATTTAGTGCATTTTATATCCTTCATATTAAATATAATTACATAGAATAAAATTAAATATGAAAGAACCTATTGAGAAATACTCTCTTTTTAGTTTTCATAATTAGAAGACAGAAAATATATTCCTGGACCCCTTTTTTTAATTGATGCAGTCTATTCACATGCTCCAAAGACCTAATGATGCATTAAGAATTCTCCATTTTTGTTGGTTCGATTTTCTATTGAGCAACATTCCTGAGAGTAATAGAACGAAGTAAGGAGAGAAAAGACAGAACTGCCCAAGACTGGCTACAGTTATGGAAATAAGCAAATGATAGAAAATAATTCAGGTTATTTTCATTGTTTGGTTTTTATCAGAGATTCATTGTCTTTAGATATAAAACATATAAACTATTCCATTATAAATTCAAAGCTATAGTTAGGTCAGCACATTAAAAACTACTTCAAAATGGAATTATTTTATCGCTTTGATTTCTTTATTTCCTTTATAGAAAAATAAATGCCAATTGGGCTGAAAATTATAGAGGATTATCTTCTCTCCTCATAAAGGTTAGTAATATGAATGTGATTTTGTGAGGAATTTGATTTGGGGGTTGAGGGAGTGATCTTATTAGCACGAGACTCCCTTGGCCAATAATCTCATAACTATGGGCTATATATTAAATCCTTTTCTATTTATATTCTTTGGCAGGCCGTTATTCATTGTTATTGTGGAGATTTTGTTAAGTAATAGTTCTCTTGAGAAATCATGGGTACTTTTTCGAGGTCGCAATTTCCTATGAGCTTAAAGAGTGGGCCATATATCCTCTCTTCAGTTCGGAGCCCACTCTATACCCATTTTCTTTAACACATACTTTATTTGTAAGGTTTCTGACACTCCTTTCTTCCGAGAACTTAAGAGTGATATATCACTCTTTATTTTGTGAAGTAAAATTGATTAGAGGAAACAATAAACATAATTCTTTAACCATGAAACCCAATATATTTTGAATACTTGGCTGGGCCACATAACAATAGTCACATGTTCATTCTCTGGAGACTGCCGGGTTGAGCCCGTGGCTCCTAGTGAACAGTCCTCACAGTACTTCTTCTCAGAGTGGAAGGGATCTCACCTTTGGCCTTTATTATTATTATTTCCTCTACTCTGATATGACAAAAATCCATCACTTTCTTGATACTGATGCCTGTTCACTGCTGTCAGATCATTACCAGGAAGGGAAAACCAGCTAACACAGTATTTTTTTTTTAACATTCACCTGGAGGTTTTAATGATAACCATGCTTTAAAAATTGGATTAATTGAGCAATGCTGCTGAGCAGATAATTCCATATTAGGTTTCACTGACTGTCAAGGGACCATGTGACAGCAGCTTCCAATTCAAAATCTGTGGTGATTCAGACCATCTCTTCCAAACAGGAGCCAACTTAAATGGATGAAGAGACCCCTTAGGGAAGTAGATAAAGCATTAATTTTAAAAGACAGGGAGACTTAATTTCAGATCTTATCTTTAATACTTACTAGCTGTGGGACCTCAGAAAAGTTACTTCATTGCCCTGAATTTACATTTTCTCAACTGTAAAAGAGATATAACAATACCCACCTGTGAGAATTAGTTGACTTTACATAGACAAAGTACCTGGCACATTGCGGGTCCATTTTAAAGTGAGTTCCATACACTCATCGCCCTCATATAGATTTGAATCAAATATATATCTTCTGCCAGCCCACACACCGTCAAACTACTATATCAGATCAGCAAGAAAATTAGATGAGCCTTTTGCTACTCTAACTATGGTCCCCGATGAGCAGCATCAGCATCATTTGGGAGCCCATCAGGAATGCAGAATCTAGGGCTCAACCACAGACCTGCTGAACTGAAATCTGCAATTTAACAAGATACCCAGATGATCTGTGTGCACAGCCAAGTTTGAGAAGCACTGAGATCGACCATGACATTTCTCCTATGACAATGTCGATCAGCTGTGTTGTTGGTTGTCCATTCCTTTTCACCATTCTCCTGTTGTTTTGGTGATTTGAGGGTACGCTTGCGCATGCACGCGCGCGCACACACACACCCACACACACAGATACCCATATTCTCTCAGCACTTGTACCTTGGTCAATGCATGCTCACTTGCACACACATCAATGGAACATCCCTCAGCCTAGGGCTTGGCACAAGTAGATCCTCAATAAATGTTTATTGAGTGAAATAAAACAGCCAACAGTCAGACAAGCAGACTCTCCCATCTGTTCTGCAGATGCACAGCAGCCCTAGAAGGGCCTGGAGAGAGATGGATGTGCTTGAGGTCTCTGCCAGGAGGCATTACCCTTGCCCAATGGGGAGGAGGGGTTTGCTCTCTGCTATTCTTGCCAGGAGATCTGCTGAGGTTCTGAAAGCTGTCACATGTGTGCAGCCAGAACAAAGGCCTGGGAGCACTTTTTTTTCTTTCTCTTCCCTGTCTGGCAAGACTGGTGCCACAGTGCTTTGGAAACCGTTTTTTTGTGCTCATAAGGGGCAAAGAGTAGGTACAATGGCGCTGCACCAGGATTATAATTTTCCCACATCTGCAACTAACCTGTGAATGTCTCAAAATCTCTATCGATTTCGAATTTCCAAGTTGTTGGTTCCCAGGCTGGCACAGGATGTGATTGCAGTGGGAAAAAACTGGGGAGCAGATATTACCCAGAGCAAGATGAAACTGCTGGAGAGAACTTGCTGCCTTGAAGACTGTGAGAAACAAAACTGCAGGCCCTTGATGATTTGGGAAATGAATTGTACTGCATGACCTTGGGCAAATCAAATATGGCACTTCTTCAATCTATAACATTGTGATAAATATATCTAAATGGAATTTTATCAACTTATACCCAGAGTATATTTCAGTGAAGTTCATACCAATATTCTCTGGACCCCTGTGATCTGGAACCTGCTTCCCCAGGGAGTTAGCACTCTTACCCTCCTCTTTGTCCCTGCTCCACGGGTCTGACTTGGCAAAATCGTCAAGTCAGGTGACTTCTTTTTGGAGCCATCCCACCTTACTTTCCAACTCTGCTTTGGTCTTGGAAATATGGTGAAATCACAATGACCAACGTCTTCCTCTTCAGCAGACTCCTCTGTCCTTGCTGCAAAACATTTCTTCTTATTCAACAATCAAAACTGTCATTTACCCACCATGGCCAATCCCACACAGGAGTTAGGAAAACAATCAGATTAGCATCCATATGATAATAAAATCTCCCCTAATCTACTAAGGATATTTTTCTCTTCTAACCTAGGTGGAATCATTATTCATGAGAATTTACAATAGGAGCGACATATTTAAAATGGCATAAAGCAGATTTTTAAAGGGGACATTGATCAATGGTTTGGCTAATACTAGCTATGATATCAGATAAATACCCAATTTCAGTGGCTTAATAAAATTAAATTTGATGTAATATGTAGAAAACAGTGCAATAATGGTATACCTGGACTAGGAAGGAGCAGTAGGTAAGAAGGATTATTCCACTCAGTCATTCAGGGACCCAGGATAACAAAGGCTCGGCTGTCTTCCATGTGTGGTTTCTTAGGTTGCTCTGGGTATTGACATTCAATTGGCATTTGGGGCAAGAAAGAGAGAATCATGCATGGGAGATTTTGATGGGGCATGATTTCTCACATCCCATTGTGTAAATCTGAATCCTATGGCCGTGTTTAACTGTAAAAGAGGCTGAGAAATGTAGCCTATCTATGTGCCAGAGTTGATGATCATTTATCAGTCATTGCTGCACTCATGTACAGGTGGGAACAGCCCTGTTTCTTTTTTCTGTTTCTCCTGCAGCTCCTTGGAAAGGTTTGACATTCCCTCCCTGACTTGAGAGTCAGTTCTCTGCAGCAGATAGCCCCCTTCCACCCACCTGAAGAACAAGAATAGAATCTTGGCATGCCACATTTTAACAGTTGCCAGCAACTAATCCAGAGTCGATTTCCTGTGTCTCACAAGGTTGTTGTGAGAATTAATGAATTATTTGGGGTGATTATTATCGCTTTGATCATTGTCTTTGTCCTGTGCTTTTACAGTTTACACTGTGCAGGCACAGACTTACACAATACCTCTGTGAGAGGCAGAGTGCTTATTATTATTCCACTTACCACAGGAGGAGCTGAGATGCATGCAGGTTAAAAGACATTCTCTAGTGCAACAGGGTCACTCCTATATGCAACACTATTATTACAATATTTTTTAAGGTAGAACTTTCTGGAAAGAAAAGTGAAGACAAAATTGGTGGTTTGACATCTTTTTCATTACTGTGTTGGCTCTGCAATCTACCTGCTGGGTGATCTTGGGCAAGTTAATTAGCTACTCTGTGTCTCAAATTCCCAAATGTGTAAAATGGGACTAATCATAGTAGCTACCTCCTGGGTTATTGTGTGGATTAAATAAGATAAGGAATGTTAAGTATTTAAGACAATATCTGGCACTTAACATGTGCTTCATAAATATTAGTTATTAGCATTCTTTAAAAAAATTCCAAGAGAACTGGTATCCAGTTCAAGAACTTCTAAAACGAAAATAACAGAATATGTGGCCTTATGTTATAGGCAACAGTGAAGTAGAGGCAGAAAATGTGACATCAGCATTATCTATTTGCAGAAGGGAATATGCTGTTCCTTAGTAAGCTAACCTGGCAGGAATGAAACCTTCCTATGAGGTATGGCCAACAAATTGCAGGAACTGTTGTGAAGGGCAGGGATTCCGAAGTACGTCTGCCTAGTACACAGGCTGCTGGCACTGGCTGTGTCCAGATGTCCTTAGTCTGAGAGTGGTAGCTTCCCCTGAGTGGCTGCTTCCCTGAGGAGAACAGAAGACCTTATGTTCCTGTGAGCCAGGGCAAATGCTCCTTCATGGTCAGTGAGAGCACTTTCTGTTCTTGGTGTTGAAGGTAACTTGCTTTATTAACAATGAATCTGTATACCTGTGTGGCAATGAAATTCCACCTATTCTATGGCCAAAATTGGAAAAAAATAAAAAAGAAAGAGAAGAGCATGAAATTCAGATTTGCTCAATGAGAAGATTAAGCAGTTGTATTTATATACAGGATGCGGATTCAGCAAATTCGTCAGAGTGTCCTTCTGTATCAATACTTCTCAAAGGTTACTGTGCAAGCAAATCACCAAGAGATCTTGGTAAAAGAGAGATCCTGACTCAGCAGGTCTGGGGTGGTGCCTGAGCTTCTGCTTCTACACACACTTTCCTGTGTTTTGGATGCTGCTGATCTGGGGCCACACTGAATCAGGTAATCTGAGGGTGTGACCCAGCCATCTGTGCTTTATAAGCCCTGCAAGTGTCTTTTGACATAGCTAAAGTCTGAGACCCATTGTTCAAGAGCAGCTGTCCCTGGCTTTGAAAGGTGTGGTGATAATGTAACCAACCACACAGAATGACTCTAGGCCCCTAAACAATGTCTCCTGGTCTTTCTTCTGCTCAGTTTCAAAATGCATTCCTTGGACTGGTATATCCTGGAGTGGAAGACTGGATGTGGAGGGAGATTGTTCTTCAAAGTCTTAGTTTTCCATATGAATTCTTCCACCCTTGTTCTATTTTCCTTATGTGAAAACCACATAGAACCAGATGACTCCAAAGTAAATTGTAAACAGTGGAAATTGTTTCAGGGTACAGTAATCCCTAAGTGGCTCTTCAGTCTCAAGTCTTCCATTTGAGAACTTCCTTTGGATGTAGAATTGGGATAAAATAGGGTGACCAACTATCTGGATGTGTCTGAGACCAAGAGGTTTCTCACACTGCATGGGACTTGTGTTGCTTACAACAGGCCCTAGGTGGTTGGTCACCCTAATTGTAGGCCATTGCTGCTCCAGCTTTAAAACGTGAATAATTTGGAAATCTTGTTAAAATACAAGCTGATTCAGTACTTCCAGGTTGGAGCTGGAGAGTCTGCATTTTCAGACATTTTCAACAAATACCCAAGTGATGTTGCGCTTCTTGGCTGTGGACCATACTTTGAGTAGCAAGGCAGTAGAGCTGGCCTATGTGCAGAAAGACCAAGGATGCCCCTTAGCCACTTAAACTGCAAGTAGACTACTCAGCCCTGACAAATTTAGAGAGCATTTGAGGGTCACATTTAATGCTTCAGGATTATGGGTTTTGCCTTCATACATAAAGTATCAATACATCTCCACTCCTCTGAGCTGAAAGACTTTTTGAATTTCATTAATTTTTTTTGAGATGGTCTTGCTCCATGGCCCAGGCTGGAGTGCAGTGGCACAATCTTGGCTCATTGCAACCTCTGCCTCGTGGACTCAAAGGATCCTCCCATCTCAACCTCCAGAGTAGCTGGGACCACAGGCATGCGCCACCACGCCCAGCTAATGTTTGTCTTTTTGATAGAGGCAGGGTTTTTGCCATGTTGCCCAGACTGGTCTTGAACTCCTGGGCTCAAGTGATCAGCATGCCTCAGCCTCCCAAAGTGCTGGAATTATGGGTGTGAACCATGGCACCGGCCCTGTAAGGTTTTAAACACCTCAAATCCAAGTACTGTCTCTCTTTCTTTTTAACTGTTTTTTTTTTAAATACAAAGATAGGTGACTGCTGTTGAGTCATGTCTAGAGCGTTCTTAAGCCTATTGACTTCTCAGTTCCTGCCTAAGTACTATTTAATGCTTTTCCTTGTTTGGGATGAGCATCTGCGAACAACCTGGGAAGGATTTATCATTTTTGGCCTTTTCTCTGCCTCACGAAGGGTACATCTGTCCTTCAGTTTACAGCTGTGGCTGACCACAAGGTCTTTTAATGTTTGCAATGCTTCTGCTTTTCAGCATAATGAGTTTTGCTTTATCCATAGCCCCTTTTACTAATTGCAACATAGCAGCATATTCTGTATCCCATCTGTTTCCATGATTGATTGTTTTTTACTTCACGATGTCCTAGAGGGTTATTTACAGGAAAATTCAGGCCTTAGTGTGACCTTTCAGACTATCATAAACTGTGTTTATATCCAGGTATGACTGTCTATGCCTTATGGCCACTCAAAGAAGAAATAATTTATTTGATGTTGATTATGGATTTCTCCTTACTACTCACTTTGGACAGGCTTGCACTAAATTTCATTGTCTTGCAACATCTAGCTGTCTGCTTACGCTTCCTTAACCAGCCGTACTGGCTATAGTAGTCCACTGTTATCTGCAGGGGATACTTTCCAAGGCCCCCAGGGGATGCCTGGAATGGAGAATAGTCCCAAACTCTGTATAATGTTTTTTCCTATACATACATGATAAAGTTTATGATGTTTAATTTATAAGTTAAACAGTAAGAGATTAATAAAAAATTTGGCCGGGCGCGGTGGCTCAAGCCTGTAATCCCAGCACTTTGGGAGGCCGAGGCGGGCGGATCACGAGGTCAGAAGATCGAGACCATCCTGGCTAACACGGTGAAACCCCGTCTCTACTAAAACTACAAAAAAACTAGCCGGGCGAGGTGGCGGGCGCCTGTAGTCCCAGCTACTCAGGAGGCTGAGGCAGGAGAATGGCGTGAACCCGGGAGGCGGAGCTTGCAGTGAGCTGAGATCCGGCCACTGCACTCCAGCCTGGGCGACAGAGCGAGACTCCGTCTCAAAAAAAAAAAAAAAAAAAAAAAAAAAAAAAAAAAAAAAGCAATTATAACAATATACTGTAAAAAAAAAAAAAAAGGTAAATGTAGTTTCTCTCAAAATATGGTATTGTACTATACTTATCTGTTTTCAGACCATGGTTGCCCCGCAGTGAGGGAAACTGCGGATAAGCGGGGAGCTACTGTATATGCTGCATGTGTTCATGGAGAAAGTGAGAATGGTTGTGCCTGTGGCAGAGCTTAGTAATGGTTCTCAAGAAGCTGCTGGTTCCAGTTATTCTTGCCACTTATGTTCTATAAAGTCACCAAGATTGCTGCCTTAGCAAATACAGGGTTAGGTTCCTGTGAGCCTCTGGTTACAACATTTCCATCAGTTGAGCAATATGTAACATTGTTTTATGTGTGTTTCTGTTTAAAGCCACCTTATTTAGTACACATTGATTAACATGGAGCTCACAGCCAATAGGACTGTAAGTCACACCTGAAAGAAGCTTCTCAAATACATGTATTTTCTCCATAAAGCACATTGCAGCATTCTTGAGCTTAGAAACACTAAACAACACTTCAGCATATGCTTGCAGGCCATTTTGAGCAGTGAAGTCATCAACACATACCACAAAATATAGGAAAATTGTGGCACTAAGAAAACCAGCGAAAAACCCTGCACTTGTTTACAGCATGTGAGCTGAAACAGAAAGGCAGAGTGTTACCTTGTCTGGCCTCAGCTGACCTGCACATTGGGCCACTCAAACATTTCATGGCTTTGCTCCTGCCCTCGAATGACTATAAAGTGCCTTAAGTTTTTATTTTATTATTTTATTTTATTTTATTTTATTTTATTTTATTTTATTTTATTTTATTTTTATTTTTTATTTTTTTTGAGACGGAGTCTCGCTCTGTGGCCCAGGCTGGAGTGCAGTGGCGCGATCTCAGCTCACTGCAAGCTCCGCCTCCCGGGTTCACGCCATTCTCCTGCCTCAGCCTCCCGAGTAGCTGGGACTACAGGGGCCCGCCACATCGCCCGGCTAGTTTTTTGTATTTTTTAGTAGAGACGGGGTTTCACCGTGTTAGCCAGGATGGATCGATCTCCTGACCTCGTGATCCACCCGTCTCGGCCTCCCAAAGTGCTGGGATTACAGGCTTGAGCCTCCTCGCCCGGTCTCAAGTATTATTTTGTGGGGGTTACAAATGAACTTTAGTGAGTAGGCAAATTCACAAGTATGGACTCCACTAATGAGTAGGATTGAGTATATATTGTTATTTAACCATCCTCTTGACAGCTGGCTCTGCTTTCTTTATGAAAGAATAATAATTCATTGACTCCACTCACTTAAAGAGGCAAAGATATTTGCCTTCAGCCATTTAAAAATTGCTGGATCATGTTGACAGAAGTCTGCCTCCTACATAAATGCAGGCATAGCATCACCTTAGCCACACCTTCACATATTGTTCATCAAAGCCGTTCCTTTATGAACGAGCATGGCAGCAGCCTTTGTGGATATGACATGCAAGGCACTAAGGTCAGGGGACAGATCTTTGAGTTTTAGGAGCTTGCAATCTCTCAGAGAAAGGCTCAAGTACAACATAATAAACATTAAGTCCCTAATGGATGGAACAATAGGTGTTAGAGAATTTCAAACCCACCAAGGTTTGGTCAATAGAGTTGTCTAATTGGGAGTGGTCAGCATTTGTCTACCGTTAAACTCTACATCTATCTTCTTTACCAAGGTGTCAATGCCTAACATATAGTAGGGGCTCAAAAAGTATTTATTAATGACCATGGAGGTACTTGAGCTGGTATCTCAGACCTTATTTTTCACATCCTGCCTGCTAAATTTCCATGAGATTTTTAGCAAGTGAAATTATACTTCATAAGTCAATTGATTATGTCCCAGGACTTACACACTTTAGCTTTGATATTTTTCCCCTCAACATTGTAAAAATGTTCAAATAGGTTAAAATAATTTTACAGGGGATATCTATATACCCATTGTCTATATCTACAATTAACGTTTTACTATCCTTGATTTATCACATAGCTGTTTACCCATTCAGCATCCATTATGGGAATGAGCTAAAAGATGTCAAATACCCCTGCAGGTGGAATTTCTGTGGTTTTGCATTTGATACTTGGCTTAGTGTAGATGGAGTTAGGGTGGTAGATGAGCCATGAATAACTTCTCAGTTTTGAAACTTGGACTCAGAAAGTTTTACTGGAGCACAGTTGTCTTTGTTTTGTGCTGGTATAACAATTAATAGTGGAGACTGAGTCATTTGTAAAGCGCAGACATTTCTCGCAGTTCTGAAGGCTGGGAAGTTCAAGATCAAGATGATGGCATCTGCTGAAGGCCTCCTTTTTGTGTCCTTACCTGGAAGAAGGCTGAAGGGCAAGAGAGAGTGGATCCACTCTTGCAAGCCCTTTTTGTAGCAGCATTAATCCACTCATGACCTAAACACATCCCCAAAGTCTCCACTTCCCAACACAGTTGCATTGGGGGTTAAGTTTTCACCACATGAATTTCCAGACCATAGCAACAGTCATCCACTTACTCATGTAGTCCCTAAGGCTGCTTTCACACTACCACGGTAGAGCTGAGTAGTTGTGAGAGAGTTCCTACAGTCTGCAAAGCCTGAAATGTTTCCTGCTTGGAAATGACACGTATCACTTTTGCTTACATTTCATTGGCCAAAGCAAGTCATATGGGCAATTCTGGACTCAACAGGATGGGGATGTTAGATACTCCCACAAGGAGAGGAAGTAGATAAATGTGAACAATATTGCACTGTTCCTCAAAGGGATAACAGAGACCAGAGATTTTGTTGTTTAATAGGGAGTGACTTTAGCATGTTCGGGGGCAGAGGGAAGAAACCTATGCAGACAGAAGAGAAGGAAGTGCTTTCTGAATGATAAATGTTCTTATTATCACTCCTGATAGGGGCAGATTTTCAACTGGGTAATGTGAGATTCTGGGTCTGTGGGTTAGACCCAAGAGCCTGTGCTGAAGTTAATAACCTAGCACATAGGAATCACCTGAGGAGACTGTTCAAATGCAGATTCTGATCAGTAGGTCAAGGATGAGGCCTGAAATTCTGCATTTTTAACAAGCTTGCAGAGGATGCTGATGCTGCCAGTCTGTGGACCATACTTTGAGGAGCAAGGAACTACATCAGCAGATATTCTAAAACAAAACAGGGAAGCAAGTACTCATTAGCAAACCTTCTGTGTCAAACAGGTCAAATAATGAATCCCAAGGGAATGAAGTTATCCTTTCTGAAATGTTGATCATTTCAAGCCAGTGTTTAGATTATCTCCAAGGCAGGGAAGGATTAGCTTTGAGAAAGCAGGTTGGCCGTTTAAATGACAAAGGGTAGATCAGATGAAGTCATATTGGAGGCAGGAGAGGGCATGGGTAGGTTAAGAGGTTGTGGCCAGGCCTGCTGTGGTGGCTCATGCCTGTAATCCCAGCACTTTGGGAAAGGGAGAATTGCTTGAGTTCAGGAGTTTGAAACCAGCCTGGGCAACATGATGAGACTCTGCCTCTACAAAATACAAAAGGTGGCTGGGCGCGGTGGCTCACGCCTGTAATCCCAACACTTTGGGAGGCCGAGACGGGCGGATCATGAGGTCGGGGGATCGAGACCATCCTGGTTAACACGGTGAAACCCCGTCTCTACTAAAAATACAAAAAATTAGCTGGGCGAGGTGGTGGGCGCCTGTAGTCCCAGTTACTCGGGAGACTGAGGCAGGAGAATGGCATGAACCCAGGGGGTGGAGCTTGCAGTGAGCCAAGATCGTGCCACTGCACTCCAGCCTGGGCGACAGAGCGAGACTCTCTCAAAAAAAAAAAAAGAAAAAAAAAAGTTGTGGCCTGATTAGGTGATAAGTTAAAGATTTTCAGCTGAAGCAGTTCCATCTAGTGACTTTGGCCGCCACTCTGCCAACAGCCTATCTATAATGGAATACATGCTAGATGAAACATCAATACTCTTCAATCACAGGCGGGGCTCCAGAAACTGGCAATAAATGTTTTTGAAGCACTCAAACATGAACAGCAGTTGCCAGAATTTACATCTTTTGATGGTAGCAAATGATTTAGTAGAGTTAATTAAAACCATTCAGCATTTTCATTGCTATGAAGTATGTTTCATTTGAGTTTTGATTGTCATAAATATCTTGCTGGTTAAATCCTGAGTCAAAACTACAGCTTTGGGATTTGACATGTAAAGGGAAAATTCTGAGGTGAAATTGTTCATTAGAATTTCAGTATAGTTTCTTCAAAGGAAAATGTGTAATCATTAGAAAGAACTAAATTTAGTGTTTATTCCTCTTTTTAATGACATTAGTAGAAATATCTTGGCCATGAGTAGTAAACGGAAGCCCATGCTTGTATTTCAAATATTTCTTGACGTTTGCATAAATAACTCTTGCATTCATGTTTTGTGGCATTGAATTCAGATTTTGCAACCTGGTTGCTGGAATTCCATGAGGAAATTAGGTTTTCTGAACCTAATTGTTTTGTTTATAAACTAAAGATGATATCTCATTTTGTTAGTGATGGGTTAACGGTACTATATTTAAAAGGCATTACATAGAGCAGGCCCCCAATACACGTTGGATGTATTTTTATATTTGTGGGACAAATCTGAAAGCACTGTTTCACACATTTCAACATTAAGAGTGAACCATATGTGGCTAAAAACGATAGACAATAACAAATATTTGAGACACTATGGCTCCGCACTGAACCCACCTAACAAATCGGAAACTCTGGAGGTTCAGTGACCGTGGAATCACTGGAACCCTCGTGCATTGCTGGTGGGATTACAAAATGATACGGCCACTTTGGAAAACAGTTTGGCATTTAAAAAAAGTTAAACATAGACTTACTTTATGACCCAGGATATCTACTTCTAGGAATCTACCCAAGGAAAATGAAAATATGTCCACATAAAGGCTTGTACATAAATATTTATGGCAGCATTATTCATAATAGCCCAACTAAATGAAACAAATGTCCACCAACTGGAGGATAAACAAATTGTGATATATCTATACAATTAATTGTTTTGCAACAAAAAGGAATGAAGTACTGATATGTGCTACAACATAGATGATCCTTAAAAACCATCTTGCTAAGTGAAAGTATCCAGACACAAATGACAATATATAGTATGATTCCATTTATATGGAATTCTCAAAAAAGGCAAATCTACAGATACAGAAAGTAAATTAGTGTTTGGGGCTGGTGGTGGGTAACTACAAATTGGCCCCGGGTTACTTTTTGGGGGGTTATGGGGATGATGGAAATGTTCTAAAGTTAGTGGTGATAGCTGCACAACTCTAAATTTACTAAAAACCTTTGAACTGTACATTTATACAGTGAATTGTATGATATATAAACTATATCGCAATAATGCTGCTTTTAAAATAATGAACTGGCTGGGCACGGTGGCTCACACCTGTAATCCCAGCACTTTGGGAGGCCGAGACAGGTGGATCACAAGGTTGGGGGATCAAGACCATCCTGGCTAACACAGTGAAATCCCGTCTTTACTAAATAAATAAATAAATAAATAAATAAAATAAAATTAGCCGGGCATGGTGGCAGGCACCTGTAGTCCCAGCTACTCAGGAAGCTGAGGCCAGAGAATGGTGTGAACCTGGGAGGCAGAGCTTGCAGTGAGCCGAGATCATGCCACTGCACTCCAGCCTGGGTGAAAAAGCGAGACTCTGTCTCAAAATAATAATAATAATAATAATAGAACTGTCTCTTTATAGATTTTGATTATTTCTGTGTCAATTCTCACTGTTGTAAAATAAAGACAACTAGTGAAGTACTTTTTACGGCTTTCTAAAATGTGTTGAGTTCTCTGAGCCATTGTGAATGCTTCAGCTTTTTCAGTTCAGTAGAGAAGAAGCTGGTTTTCAGAACAGCAAGCTTTACCCTGAAACTAATAGCCTGCAGGCACCAGCAGAGGATACTAACATCTGAACACAGTAGAAAGTCCAATCAGTAAATGCAAATCAATAACACTGGGTGATGATTCCACTTGAGTAAAAAGAGATTTATAAGATGGAGTGTCTTCACTCTAGCCATTAAACTTCTCATTCACCAGTTCTTCATTAAATGCCTGTCTTAAACAGGGCCATTGAATCTAAGATATCAGACATGTTTGAATTATGGAGATCAACTACTTCATTGTTGGCTTTGGGCACAGGATAAAAGGAACTGAATTTAATATTCCCCCAGAAAATGATGTAAGGAGAGTTAATTGGCAGCACCTGGAAGATACCATCTTAAAGTGGACAGCTGCCAGAGATGTGGTTATGGAAGCGCAAGTACATTCAAGACACACCGATTCCCAATTATGTTACAATGCTAGAGACCTCACTCAAGGATCAGATTGAAGAACTAAGTGTGTATGTGTGTGTATATGTGAATAAATTCTCTGGCCTTTTTGAAAATGATAATTGTGTGACAGGTGGTTGTAGGGTCATGTAGTTTCATCATAAACAGAGACTTGCATTTGACAGTTTGTTTCTTTTGTACAGAGCTTACTGTGGGGATGTAATTTGAGCATTGCCCTCAGGCAGATTGTTAGGCCTGCCGGGGCAAACACGCAAACTCTCCTTAGACTTCTTTGGTTGGTAGTAAATGAGCTGAGGTATCAATAGGAATAGAAGACATCTGAAATTTGCTGCCCAAACAACAACTCTTGTTTCTCAGTGTGTGATCCAAGAATCCTTGGTGTCAGAATCATCACGTAGTGGCGTAGTGGTGCTGTTATTAAACAATTAGAAAGTTGAGTGACTATACTGTACCACATTCTATTGCTGGGGAAAGGAGTAAAGAGACCATGATTCCTGCTTTGTGGAGCTTTCCTTCTGCAATTGTTTTCCAAGTGTTGGCCCTGGACCAATAGCATTTCCTTCACCTGGGTACTTAGTAGTAGTGTAAAAATTTTCAGGCTCCACACTGAACTCACCTAACAAATCGGAAACTCTGGAGGTGAAATCTAGTAATATGACTTTTAATAAGCCCTCCTCTTCTTGATGCGTAGTAGCATTTAAGAAGCATTCATCTAGGACAGGTTTACTCAACTTCCTCACTACTGTCCCTTGTATTGTAGGATATTTAGTAGCATTCCTGGCCTCCTATTCTCAAGACGCCAGGTGGCTCCCCCCACTCCAGCTGTACCAATAAAAAATGTCTCTGAATAGTATGAAATGTTCCCTGGGGGCAAAATCATCCCTAGATGAGAACTAGTGCCTTATGGCAAGACTGCTCAAAATGATCTGCTGACTGGCACCACTAGCACGACCTCAATCTAATCTCTGGGACTGGGAAGGAGGAATCTGTGTTTTCAAAAGCACTTCTGATAATTCTGATGCTGCTAAGGTTTGAGAATTTCTATCCTAGCAGAGACAGGCAAGAAACTGTTAGATGTATACATATAAGTAAATCACTCCAAGTGATGAGTATGCTACACGTCAGATTTGTAAGATGGAGTGTCTTCACTTTATCCATTCAATTTCACATGTCATGAAGGACTGGGAAGATAGGAAAGAAGGTCAGGGTGCTCTGTGGGAAGGCTATAATTTTAAATAATGTGGTCATAGAAGGTCCCACTGAGAAGGTGACACTTGATTTGAGACAGAAGGAAGTGAAGTAAGTCAGATAACGGGAAGAATACTTTGGGCAGAGAGAAGGAAAAACAGCAAAGGTCCTGGGGCAAGTGTATGTCTGGTGGCTTCGGAGGGCAGTGAGTAGGCCACAGCAACACAATAGACAGGCGTGGCAGGAAAATAGTTGGAAAGCAGATGAAAAATAATGAATTAATTAACTTACCTCGTTGCAGACTTGACTTCTGTATGTACCGGCTGTGTGTCTTTTAGTATATGCTGTATCTTTTTGGACCGCAGCATTCTTTTGTATACCTGTTCCCTATAGGCCTTCTCTGAGAAATAAACATGATCAAATAATACACTTTTGAGAGGGAATATGTACATATTTAAATTCTAAACTTCCAGCACTTAGCACATTACATTGATCATAAGACATAATCAAAACATGTTATATGGATTGTTTAAAAAAATTTGAACGGAAAAGTCAAGACCTACCACAGCAGATTCTGTCTCAGTCTTCCAGGTGGAGACTGGAAATCTGCATTTACAACAAGTTTTCCTAGGTGACTCTTGAATATATACAATATTTTGAGGATCTTCATTCTTCTCATATCAGTGTACCATGATCCCATTTAAATTATTTGCAATGCCCTAGCAGTGGAATTTTCCAGGGATAAAAATTCATCCATGAGACTCTAAGACCTTCCCCAAAATGAGCCAGGTTTTAGACCTACCATGGCATGCTTGGGGATTATAGTGAGGGTTTTGTCACTTTGTGGCGAGGCTTCCTGGATTGAATATTCAGGGGACTCCTTAGAGGAAGCCAATCAATAGTATTAAGAACTAGAAGCATGTCCTGACCCACTGCATAAAAGTAACTCTGAGGTAGATATGGTATTATGTCCACCATAATTACCTTGAAATTAAAGTTATCCAAGGCAAAAGATTCCTTATACTGTACCTAACTATTTAAGTTTTCTTTTGCTTTGCACTCAGCACCTCTCTCCTGATTCGTTGACTTATGTCGTTATGCTTTGGTAACTAAATAACCTTGAACTTCTGTAGCTTCTATCCTCCTAAATGCTTGGTGTTTGGGGCCATTTTCAGTCCTTAAAAATAAACCATTCTTCAACATGTTACTCTCTGGTTATTTTGCTCAACCTTATTTGCCTTAGGGAACCAAAAAGATTAAATCTTACCAGGTCTTGAAGCTACAACAATTTGAACTGCTAGATTTTTCTGCCTTAATTTCCCCTCTGTGAGTTCAAGAGGTCAGACATAGTCTGAGGCAATACTTAAGGAGTCTGTATCTCGAAAAAGCAATTGGATTAAGTTGCTTGAATCTGTCTCCTCTTTTCACATTGAAATGATGGGGGCGGGGGGATGGAGGCGTGTCAAGATGAGCTTTAAATTGATTTATTTGGTAGAGAAAATGCACCAAAGCTGAAAAGAAAATGCCTTCTCATTATTGAGTTGCTAAGCTACACCTGATCATTCATGGTGTGGTCCATGACTGGAGCTGAAAGCATCCAAACAGTTTGTATTCATTTAGTTCACTAATAAATTAATTACGCTCATGAGTAAGATTCATATACAAGCAATCTAAAGAAGTTAAAAAAAAAGCAAGCACTTTGCCATTTATACCAAACTGAACTATCATTCTTTTTAAAATTTCTCCTTACAGGCCCATGCAACATTTATACTTCACACCCCTCATTCCTCAGGTGGGAGAACTGAGAGACCTAACAGTACTGGAGTCTGTTCCAAAGTTTTTAAGAATTTCTATCTTCCAAGATTAGGCACAACACACTCACTAAACTTTTCCCCAGCTGCTCGTTCACCCAGAAACGTTTTGAATTAAAGATGTTTCTAGGGTTGTCAGATAAAATTCAGAATGCCTAGCTAAATTTGAATTTTTGATACACAATATATTTTTTAGCATAATTAGGTCCCCAATACAAATATGTCTCAACTATTACATGGTATATACACATAAACTAAAGATGTATTTGCTGTTTACCTGAAATTCAAATTTAACTCAGCATCCTGTATTTTTACTTGTAAATTCTACCAACACTGGTTACTCCTCTTTAACTAATAATGTTTAGATTTCAGTGCAGTAACTCACACCTGTAATCCCAGCACTTTAGGAGACGGAGGCGGGTGGATCATTGAGCATAGGAGTTCAAGATCAGGCTGGGAAACATAGCGAGACCCCTGTCTCTACAAAAAACAAAACAAAATGAAAAATAGCTTGGAGTGGTGGCGTGTGCTTGTGGTTCCAGCTACTTGGGAGGCTGAGATGGAAGGACAGCCTGAACCCAGGAGTTTGAAGTCACAGTGAGCTGCTATGCTACTGTACTCCAGCTTGAGCAACAGAGCAGCAAATTGCTATCTCCCCACTCCCCACTGCCAAACAGGAATATTTTGTTGTGATGGTTAAACTTGAATCGAAGAGGATCTCTAAGGCAAGTTATTTGGTTTCCCTAGCCGGAGGAAATAAAGAAAACTAAATTATATTCTTTGAATAAAAGACAATTTAGAACCTAAGACTTTGCTTTCTTAAAAAATGTTAGGATTAGAAACTATTGTCATATTTCCCTAAAATTGCTGAGGCAGTAATTAGAGGTATCTCTCAGTAGACCCTAGAACTTATTTTATTATGTAAAAAGTGATGAAACGAAGAAGTTTACATTTTTTTCTTCTTCTTCTTATAAATCTTCATGGGCCTGGATTATAGCAGAACTTCTATCCAATCTATTTTTAATTGCTATTGGGTCAAAAGTCCATGCTCGTGGGATGTGCACTATAATTAACGATTGCCACCTGTGTGAATTCTTTTGCATTTAAAGCACATGAGCCCATCCCTGAGCCCAGTTAATACAAAGCACTGAACCAAGATGGCTGTACCCTATGATGTGATTCCCTCCTTGTGAACGGGTACAGCTTCAGTGAAGAAATTTCAGTTTGGCTTAAGATTTAGCAAAAGAACTTGGTGGTCTCCTCATTTCAAGACGGTTAACTATGTCACATCATGGAAAGGAGGTATTGTGAAGAAGCAGGCAAAGATTTTGAATAATCTAATCTAGTTTAATTTCTTTTTCTGCATTGTGATGTTTAAGACTGCTGAATGAAGACCATTGTTTTTACAGAATCCTGAACAGCATCATAAAAAGACAGTCACCAGTCCTGCTCATCTGGAGAATTGTTCTCACAATCTGCAGCGAGGAGGTATGTTCAGGTTTAGTCCTTTTAAGTTCCCCTAATGCCCTTTGGGAGGCCAAGGTGGGTGGATCATTTCAGGTCAGGAGTTCAAGACCAGCCTGGCCAACATGGTGTAGCTCTGTCCCTATTAAAAATACAAAAATTAGATGGGCATGGTGGCACTCACCTGTAGTCCCAGCTACTCGGGAGGTTGAGGCAGGAGAATCGCTTGAACTGGGGAAGTAGAGGTTGTAGTGAGCTGAGATCGTGCCACTGCACTTCAGCCTGGGTGGCAGAGCAAGACTCCCTCAAAAAACAAACAAAAAACAACTTCCCTAATATTCTTATTAGAAGCTATGGTCAGTAATTCCCTTTGTAATCAGCCCTATCTGGTTTTTAGAATGCTTATTCCAGTTAATCAGTTCAACTCAAGGCAACAGTTTCTTGCCAGGAAGAGATGAGAAAAAAAGAATTGAGCTGATGTCTTCCTCTGTGGCAATGTCTCTTGAAACAAGGTGGTTCTGGGAGCTTGAGAGTTTTGCTTTTGTTTGAGGTGGAGGAGAAAGTTGTGACCGAGAAATTGGGAATGGATTTAGGGGGTGGAACTTCGTTTTAGAGCCATGTGACGAAATGTGAACTGAGTTTTTAGTACGACTCTCATGTAGGTGTAATAAATAATTAAGCATTAGAATGCTTTCAGGTGCCACGTGATTGTACTCACCTGGAAGTTAAACAGACTCTTCTAAAGCAGCTCTTGCTTTAGAAGATTTTGGTCTCAAACCTCTGTATTCTGGTGATTCTAAGTGTGGTAATCTTTCTGGTTTAGTATGTTCCAGAAGATCCCAGACTCAACCAAAATAATCGGTATGCTTTGCTTAGTCATTAAGGTTTTCCAGGGTAAAATATGCAAAGATATTAAAATCTGAAACGTAAGGTTTATATACTTTGGGGACTTGGAAGTTTACATCATGTGTCTGCAAACGTTTTCTGTAAAGGACCAGACAGTAAATATTGTAGGCTTTTTGTGGCCATATGGTCTCTGTCACATGACTCAATTCTGCCATTGTAACAATACAGCAGCCCTAGATAAGATGCAAAGGAGTATGTTATGTTCCAATAAAACTTTATTTGCAGACACTGAAATTTAAATTCTATATTATTCTCCTATGTTGTGAAATATATTTTCCTTGCTATTTCTTTTCCAGCTCAAAGGTTGGGAATAAAAAAAAAATGGGTGGAAGGATGGATTCAATCTACAGTTTGTAGTTTGCTGACCTACCTCTAGATCAATAAAACAAGTCAAGTTCTGTGAACCTCCACTTAGTTTGTACTCCCTGGTGCTGCAAGGATCTTGTATTATGTTCATGTTAAGCTAATCATTTCCCAAAATGAACGGGGCCTATGTCAGAGGGGTTAGTGCCTAATAGGGGTAGGCATCATATCTTTAGCTGCCCATTGTGGAAAAAGGGAGCAGTGCCAAATATTGAAGTCACCTGGCGCATCTTGGGTGTTGACTCTGATTGTTCTAGGAATAAACCTTTTGCATTTGGGACATTCTACCTTCCCAGCCAGTAACCTCCCAACCTCTCACTCTCTCTCAGCCTTCTTTTAGTTCTTTAGCCGGTTAGCAGGACATGAGAGAGTTGTCAACTTGGTTGCTGCTTTTCAACAGGTCATTTGGCAGAAGATTTCTTTACATTCTGATTTTATTGCTTCTCTGTGATTAAAGGAGTTCCTTTCAAACACATGGCAAGGGT
The DNA here is from genome assembly GCF_047675955.1 of Chlorocebus sabaeus. Taxonomy (NCBI): domain Eukaryota; kingdom Metazoa; phylum Chordata; class Mammalia; order Primates; family Cercopithecidae; genus Chlorocebus; species Chlorocebus sabaeus. The sequence goes on from NC_132918.1 coordinate 70,251,327, forward strand.
CGTTTGACCATAGCTATTCCTCAGTGTAGGCAAATTCTAGTATAGAAAACAAACCCATCCACTGCGCCACCCTCTTATTCTTTACATACAAATACTTAAGTTGAGGCATGATGATTGAAGAAAAAAAATCCTTTACGGAAGAGAGCATTGCATGCAGTCTTTAAATTTCTTCTAAATCATTGCAAGCTTTTTCTAAATAGGATACCCCCTAAGTATGTTGAAATGAAGACTATTTAAAAAGGTCAGCTGATAATGTGCTGTGTGACATTAGATAAAGAGAGGTGAAGTAGCTTATCTGAGTCACTTTCTAAAAAGAGGAACTTGAACTATATGAACTCAAGGGGCTTCTTGTATACTAATGACTTAGAAAGGTAGGTAGTGTAGTTGACGTAGTGAGCTATATAAACCTTTAGAAATAACCAAATGGAGGCCGGACACGGTGGCTCATGCCTGTAATCCCAGCACTTTGGGAGGCCGAGGTGGGAGGATCCTGAGGTCAGGAGATCGAGACCATCCTGGCTAAACGGTGAAACCCCGTCTCTACTAAAAATACCAAAAAAAAAAAAAAAAAAAAAAAATTAGCCAGGCGTGGTGGTGGGTGCCTGTAGTCCCAGCTACTCAGGAGGCTGAGGCAGGAGAATGGCATGAACCCAGGAGGTGGAGGTTGCAGGGAGCTGAAATCACACCACTGCACTCCGGCCTGGGCGACAGAGCGAGACTCCGTCTCTAAAAGAAATAAACATGGAAGAATGTGAATTTCTTAACGTGGGCTGTTTTGTTACCTCCAAATTCATATATTGAATTCCCAACCTCCAGTGGCCCAGAATGTAACTGTATTTGAAAGAAGGATTTTTAAATAGATCACTAAGCTGGGGCGTGGTGGTTCATGCCAGTAATCCCAGCACTTTAGGAGGCCAAGGTGGGTGAATTGCCTGAGGTCAGGAGTTTTAGACCAGCCTGACCAAAATTGTGAAATCTCCCCTCTACTAAAAATACAAGAATTAGCCAGGCATGGTGGCAGGTGCCTGTAGTCCCAGATACTCGGGAGGCTGATGCAGGAGAATTGCTTGAACCCAGGAGGTGGAGGTTGCAGTGAGCTGAGATCATGCCACTGCCCTCCAGCCTGGGTGATAGTGAGACTCCATCTCAAAAACAACAAAACAAAACTAAGGTTAAATGAAGTCATATGGGTGGGCCCTAATCCAGTATGACTATACCCCTATAAGAAGACACCAGTGATGTGTGAGCACACAAAAAAAGGCCATGTGAGAAGAAAACCATCTATTAACCAAAGAGAAGGGTCTCAGGAGAAATCAAACCTGTTGACATCTTGATCCTGGACTTCCAGCCTCCAGAATTGAGAGAAATTTCTGTCAAGCCACCCAATTGATTCCATTTTGTTATAGCAAACTAATATCCATGGTATCACAAGGGGTATATGTAGGAGGGACTATCCTGAACTCCCCTCTTGGAGGAGAGGTAATAACATGAACATGGCTCTCTCCTCACTCCTGTTCCAGCCAGCCAGTAGTCAGGAGGGTTTTGTGGGGCTGGATTTGAAAGCAGAGGAGATTGGAGTGTGTGGACCTTACTGCCATCCTTTGGAGAAAATCCTGTGTTCTGGATATCAACAAACGACAGCCATCCATTAATGTATTTTTTGTCTGTGTCTTAGCAATAATTCAGAGTTCAGCTTATATAGTCATGCTCTGCCTATTGATGTTTTGGCCAATGATGAACCAAATATATGCTAGTGGTCCCACAAGACAACATGGTGTTTTTACTGTCCCATTTTTATGTTTAAATACACAAGTGCTTACTCTGAGTAAGTACTAGTAATTGCCTGTTCAGTACAGTGGCATGCTACTCAGGTTTGTTTGCTAGGAGCAATAGACTACCATGTAGACTAGGTTTGTATATTTTGTGAAACTCACAAAATGACAAAATCACCTATTGATGCACTTCTCAGAATGTATCCCCATCATTAAGGGATGCACGCCTTACATTCGGCAAATATAGTTGACCACTGAGAGTGTTCACCTGTGAATTCAACCACCACAAATGGAAAACATTTGGTGGGGGCGGGCAATGTCTGTACTGAATGTGTATAGGCTTTTCCAGTCATTATTCCCTAAATAATATAGTATAACTACTATTTACATGGCATTTACGTTGTATTAGGTGTAAGTAATCTAGAGTTGATTTAAAGTATATGGGGAAATGTACATAGAATATATGCAAATACTATGTCCATTTTATAAAGAGACTTAGCATCATGAATTTTGGTATCTTCAGGGAGCCCTGAACCAGTCCTTTATGGTACCAAAGGACAACTGTGTTTATTTTATACCTTCATTAATACAGAGAGGCAGTTCACAAATGTCTTAGAACATTTTCATATTTCTAGAAAAAAATCAAGGACCTCAAAGATCTATGTATATAGTTATGACTATTGATATTTACCATATTAGAAACCAAGAGAAAATTATTCACTAAAATAATAAACTTATTCTTGTTAACATAAATAACCTGTTATATATATAAAAAATTTCCTGAAGCAAAAAAGTGAGTGAGAAGCATGGCAATTTTCCCCCACAGTTTTGTAGGTCTTTCTAGTGTCCGGCTTTATAGATAGTTGTGTTCATGTATCTGCTTCTTCATTCAAGTTGTAGTGATATCACACATCATGTAACCTCTGGAAAACTGCACTGTAACTGATGAAAGGATGAGCATGAAAAAGACAAGTGACATTTTAGTGTTACTAGCAAAGTAGTTTTGACTTCTTGGATGCCCTGCAGGGGCCACCAGGGCTCCCTTGACCACAGTTTAAGAACCACTGACAGAGCAGTAAACCGTGGACAAGGTATGTATAATTCCTTCCATGTAAATGGATCAGTTGTCCTGCTGACCAGGCACAAGCTTCTCACTGTGACTGCACTGTCGAAGTTGCGGCCTAAAGATGGTTATCAAATGACCACCTTTTAAAATCTGTAAGCTAACATTCCAACAGTAGCACTACCACCTGTGTATAAGACATGCTGCTCTTCACAACTTTACATGGTATGGCTGGAAACATGAAAAATGAAGGAAAGAACTGTTGCTGCTGACCCACATTGCCATCAGGTGTAGGTTTGGTTTTTCACTCTTGTTATAGATTCATACTCATAGAATTTTGATTCATCAATCATCAAGTTTGAGTGCTATTAAAGGCTGTAGTGATTTAAAAAGTATAAGGTAGTGAGTTATATGACTTTTCATCTTCAAACGAGGAAACGAATGTCCAAAGACGTAGGTGAATTTTCCAAGATTACCTAGTGAGGAAGTACGGTAGTGCCTCCTTATTCATGTTTTAGCTTTCCACGGTTCTGGTTACCCATGGTTAACTGGTCTGAAAATATAAAATAGGAAATCCTAGAAATAATTCGTAGGTTTCCAATTGCCTGCCATTCTTAGTATAACAATAAAATCTCTGGCTATCCTGCTTCGTCCCACCTGGGATGTGAATCTTCCTTTGTCTAGTGTATCCATGCTGTATATTCTACATGTCTGGTAGTCACTTAGCAGTTATTTCAATTATAGGTTAAAGAAAAACATAACATATATAGGGTTTATATATCTACAGTTTCAAGTATCCACTGGGGGTCTTAGAATGTATGCCCAGTGTATAGGGGTGGGGGCTACTCTACTAAACCTAAAGTAGAAATAAGGTACTCTCTTTATATTATGCTATATTATATCTGTGGTACCTGCCCTTGGGCAGCCTAGAGTTAAACTAAATAATCAACTGAATTGATAGAGTATGGATTCCAAAGCTGGCCATTCAGTTATATAGACTCACAGAGGCTGGAGTCAGCTGAGAGAAATACTGGAGCTTTAGTGCGAATTGAGGCAAACTTTGAAGTACAGGGAGGAATTGGATGGGAACAATAATGCAGAATAAATAATGTGGGGAAAGGCACAGAGGCAGAGATGGCCGGAAAGGAGAATAGCTCCATTAACACAGAGCATGTGCTGAAGCTTAAGGAAAGAGGAGGCTGATTGATGGGGTGATAGCCATACCCTGTCCAAATCAGGAGCATCCATTTTGAGATGCCTCATCTAACTGGGGCTGCAGACAAATGGCTTGTGAAAAGAGCCGTACTAACAGAGCTTTACAAGGATTCCACCCAAGATTTTGGCCATTTAACTTCATGGATGAACCAACCGAGCTAACCAGCCACAGATGTTTTGTTTATAACCACAGGAATTCATGTGAGCTTGGTGATGACAATTCCCTGTCTATAAAATGCTGATAGTTAAACAGTGATACTGTGTGAAGCACTTGGAGTCTCTATCTTGAGAGGCAGTTCTTAAGTGTAATGGTTTAATGGTCATTTAGCATGATGGGCCTTTGGAGTGTAATATCATTTGCCTGCCAGTTAAAATGAACACTTCTCTGTGGGAAGTCAAAGATCAAGTCAGCGTAACCTGGATTAGGGGAAGGAAAGCATCAAGAAGTGAATACCAAAACAGAAAACAGGGAATAAGATTTGTTTGCCTGGCCTGTTCATAAATCCAATTTAATTAGAGAACACCACTAATTTTCACTGACTGGGGGAGGGGGAAATTTTCTATGAAGCAACAAGTTTGAGTTTTTTTTTTTTTTTTTTAAAGAAATGCTGCTTTATCTTCACTTTCCTCCTGTCATTAGCCTAACACTTTTCTAATCTCATTTGATAACCTCCCACTTCGCTGATAAAATTGAGATGATGAAAATAAAGAAGCTGAACTTCTTGCCCACCCAGCAACTTCTGTATCTGTGTTTCCATTCCTCCTGCCCACGTGTGAGGATGGAGGCAGGCCTTCTCCTGTTCAAGCCCCGTCCCTCCCTGAGGCTCTTGGAGCCACCCTATCGCAATTCCCTAGCAACTCAATTCTTCATTAACCCTAACTTGTGTATTTTCAATCTGTCTCTGCCCGTGAATGTGATTTTCTGCCCTAAGCTGAGAAATGTAGCCAAGTTTCACTAACTTTTGCTCCTCTATCCTCCTTTTGCTGCACTTGCGCTGAGCTTACTTGTTTCACCCACACACTGAACTGTGAGCATGCACACAGTCACTGATGTTCTGATTGCAGGCATGATGGCATTCACGTTGTATAACACGGCAGGGACTGGAACTGTTTGTGTCCAGGTTCTGTCCTCCTCTGATGTCAGACACACCATCTATCCTTCACTGTGTTTGCCTCATCGACTTGGTTCCTCGTTATTTTCCTTTGCCGTTCAGTGTTGTTCCTTTGTGTTTTTTCTTCCTTTGCTGTCCAGTGTTGGTAGGCCTCTGGATACCTCCCTGGCTCTCTTCCTTGCTTAGGCTCTGTGTATTGCTGGGGCAATGTTGTTTGCACATGCCATTTTAATAAGCACCTTACTGTGTCTTCCGAATCTATACTTCCATTCCTGCTGTTTCCTTCGAACTCCAGAACCAGTGTTCAACTCAGACTCACTATCTCACACCCAAACTTAGTTGACTCTTCAACCCTGTTCCTTCTTTATTGCTAGTCTCGGGCCCAGGCATCGAACTCCGCAAACTATGGCTGGTAGGCCCAAATCCAGTCTGCCAATGTTTTATAAATGATTTTTTGGAATATGATCACAGCTATTATTTTTCAAGTTGTTTTTGTGTGTGTGTGTGCTCTAAAAAAGATCATGTTGCCTGCAAAGACTAAAGTATTTACTATCAATCTTTTACAAAAAATTTTTGCCAACCCCTGTCCCAGAGCATCAGAAGCATTTGGAAGGTGTGTGAAAACACAAATTCCTAGGTATTCTTTCTAAAGTTTTTGATTCAAGGACCTGTGAATTTGCATTTGTAATAACTTTCCAGGTAATGCTAGTCAAGGAACCACGCTTTGAAAAGACTCTGGGTTCACAATTACATTGTCATTACCTTTTCTCTCCTAAATAGATATTAAATCTCTCGTCTCCATTGAATCTATTCTCTTCAGTGCTGCCAAAAGACATTTTCAGAAATACATGTCTGCCTATTACATGACAAGTTCTCAGGGTCCCTTCATTACCTATAGATAATATTCATCAAGTTGAATAAATTATAGGCCCTAATAAAAGGTTGGGGACCACAGTAGTATATGCATGAACTACAGGACTCCCTTAATATACAAGAGGAATTTGTTCCAGGACTTCCTGTGTATACCAAAATTTATGTGCACTCAAATCTCACAATTGGCCCTGCAGACCTGCATATACAATGTTTTCCATCCAAGCTGAAAAAAATTCACATATAAGTGGATGTTTGCAGTTTGACCCATGTTGCTTGAGGTTCCACTGTATGTTTTATGCCAAGCGTCTTCAGCATTGACTCATTGAATCCTCACAATACCCAGTGTAGTAGGAACTTCTGTTATCTCCATTTTCCCGATGAGCAAACCTAATTTCAATAACAATGTCACATAGCGGGAAGGCTGTGAAATCAGAATCTGAACCCAAGCCATCTGGTTCCAGGGACCATGCTTTACTGAGTCTCTCATAGCACCCTTCCACCTCTCTGTCCCGTGGTGATTTTCTTATATTTATTATAAATATATACAAATGAAAACCTAGATATATTTTTCTATGCTACTAGTTCTTGTACAACTATAAAACCAAAGTGAATACAAACAATTTGAGTAAAATCTAAATTAACATTAAGTTGATGTGACACATCACTGCAGTCTTACTGAATATTGTCTATTACAGCATGAATGGGTGTTGATTTGCTACAGTGAGGTTCTTGTGGCTTTGACCTAATTGTGCAGCCTGAGGCATATTAGCTCAGTTATTACATTTTTTTCAAACACTTGTGAAGCTTTTATTTTTATACCATAATATGATGACATTTGGCCTGAATGTGCCACATGAATATTAAGTTAACCTCTTTCCTCCTAATTAAGCTATTTCTAGGTACTACAACTTATCCACACAATCAAAAGTAAAACATTGGTTCTGAATGCCACAGGGATTCTGGATTTTAAGGTGGTTAGCTGCGGACCCCAATCTGAGGAATGCTGGCCCCAGGATGAAGTCTAAGTCCTAGGCTGATGTTCAAGCCCCTTCATACCTGATCCTGCCAACCTCTCATTTCATCTCTTACCATTCTCTTATGCTTTCCATTTTACCAGTCCGAATGGCTTGTAATTCCAGGAACTGTCTCATCCCTCCACGCTTTTGCACATACCATTTCTCTGAGTGACTACCTTTTCCAGTCCTCAAGCCCACACCTCGAATCCACTCTACTCTCAACTCTTCTTCATCCTTTAAAATTCTACTTTAGCATAGTCGCCTCATGAACTATTTAAACTGACATGTATACAGGGAAAGGAGCTAATGACCTATTGTAACACAAGGCAAGGCCCTCTGGATTGCCTTTTCTCAGGTACCCATGATTCCAGATGAATTCCAGCGTGTCACACAGCATGGTTTTAAAAAGGATTCATGGAGAATGGGAAAACTGACAAAGCCAGAATCAGCAAGAGAAGAGAAGATGTGAGCTCCCAACCTCCCCTCACCTGCCAAGGGGATTCCAGGTCACAGTTACCTGCAGGCCTCGCAGTATGTGGGTTTGTCTTCTAAATGCAGAGTATTTTTTCCTTCTTGCTTTTTGGTTTGTAACTGCCCGATAGGTTCTTCTTGCCCACTGCCCAGATAGGGCTGATTTATCATGTCAGGAGAATTGAAACAAAGAGTTTTACACATGTATAGCTGGTTAAAGGGGAGACCAGGGTTTTATTATTCAAATCAGCCTCCCCAGGAATTTGGAAGCTAGGGTTTTTCAAGGATAGTTTGGGGGAAGAAAGAGGGAGTGACTAGGCAGTGGATGCTTGCTGATGATTGGCTGAGGTGCGGGTGTGGGAAATTGTCCTCATTTGGTGGGGCCACAGGAGGATCTGCAGGTCCAAGTGGAGCCATTGCTCATCAGATATGCAAAAAACCTGAAAAGGCATCTCAAAAGGCCAATCTTAGGTTCTACAGTAGTGATGTTATCTGTGGGAGTAATTGGGGAAGTTTATATTTTGTGATCTCTGGAATTATGGATGGCAACTGTTTATGTCTACACCTTAGCAGAATTCATCTTAGCCTGGTGGTCTCTCATTAGCCTTACAAAGGTGGTTGAGTTTTGGGAAGGGGCTGTTATCATTAAAAACTATAAACTAAATATCTCCCAAAGTTCGTTTGGCAAAGCCCAGGAATACAAAAGGGCAGTTTGAAGGCTAAAGTCAAGATGGGAGTTGGTTAAAAGATCTTTCACTGCCATAATTTTTTCACTGTTAATAATTTTAGCAAAGGCAGCCTCACTTTTCTAGGAAAAGCTTGAGGGAGGAAACTTCTTAGAGGGAAACAAGTCAGGTCAGCTTGGCACCAAATGGACTAGATTTTGAAGTAGTGACTGTTCATATAGTTGTCTCAGAAGTCCTGCTGCTTAGCGCCTGGAAACCTTAAGGCCCAGTGGAGATTACTTACCCTTCTGTAGGGGAGGGAGCCTTTGGTCTCACGGGAAGCAAACTTTGGGTGCAGGCCCCTTTCCTGGCAGAAGTGGGGCTTGTGTTCAGTGTTGAAGCAACTCAGAAGGAGACCTCAGGGTCATTTTTGCATATACTTGCTCTTGCCTCTATCCTCTTCTTCTTCAGGTCCTGCTAGATTTTTAGTGGTCCATTAAGTTGAAAAATCAAATTTAGAAATTCTCTTAAGCCCACAAAAACAACAAAAGGAAATGTAGATACTTGGGAATTTTTCATTGACTGCCACTGAGTTCAAGTCAACCGCAGGCAGATTTCCAAGTCGAGTGTCAAATGATTCCCCATTGAGATAAAAGTGCTCACTGAGATAACAGATGCCCATATTGAAGTGATCAGGGTTGCAGATGATTCATCCTTACTAAGGAAAATGCAATTCCATATCTCTGGATGGGTTGCAGAGAAAATGGGGCTTGATATCTGAGTTGTAAGAACTATCTGTGAAATTACAATAATTTTCCTGGGGCTGTGTTAGCACTTACACTTCAATCTTTTTAATGTAGGTTCAATAAAACAGTATCAAATGCATGTGTTACATGTGGGTGTTAGCCAGTTGTAAAATCTGTCCAGATGGTATTGTCTGGATATAGAAAATCTAGGTTTCAGAGATCAAAATAATTAATTTAATACACAACAAAAATAGAAGACACCTCAAACACATCTGTACAAATGATGCCACACTTATTTAGTATTTAATCCATTTATAAGGCTTTTAAAAAGTGAATTCTTTTCAAAATACTTTATATATTAACTCTGTTGTGGCTACTTTCCACTTCTATTTTTGTGAAGCAAGAACTCAATACTCTTGTAAAACAAACAAAAAAAAAGTTAAGGCCCCTCAACCATCTGAATGGACTCCTCCTCTTGACCAAGGGCATCCCAAAGTTAACCTGAAAAATATAGTTCAGGCCATGATGGGAAGGTGGGTGGGGTTGGACATGCCTCATTATACCCTCTTCCCTTTTGGAATTACTTGGTAGAACAGACTCTTTAAGTATAATAAACATTTACAATCTATTCTCTCTGAAGCCTGACACCTGGAGGCTTTACTTGCATGATAAAACCTTGGTTTCCACAACCCGTTGTCTTAACCCAGACACTCCTAAGTCATAGACAATAACTTTGTAAATCAATTGCTAATAGAAAATCTTTGTCTACCTATGACCTGGAAGCCCCACCCTGCCACTTTCAGATGTCCTGCCTTTCTGGGCCAAACCAATGTACACTCTCTATGTATTTGATTTTTGTCTCCTGTTTCCCTAAAATGTATAAAACTAAGCTGTACCCTGACCACCATGGGCACATGTTCTCAGGATCTTCGGAGGGCCGCGTCAAAGGCCTTTGATGCCTCATGTTTGGCTCAGAAAAAATCTCTTCAAATATTTTAGAGTTTGACTCTTTTCATCACCACTCTTCAAGTTATATCTCTCTCATCCAGGAAACTCAGAATAATTCTTAATAAAGTATAGTCTTATTCATTTATGTATGATATTTTAAATGTCTTATACAGAATGTACAGTTTAAATCACTAATTGCAGCTAAAGTCTTCATGTGTGAGATTTTTCATAATGTGTCTTAAGTTGGTTTACAAATTTGGTCAACTTAGGTATTTGTGTATAATATTTCCATGTATTGGAAAAAGATTTTAAAGGAAGTACAATCAGCATATTTCTAGAGTGTAGAATTTATGGTTTTCACATGAATATAAAATTAAGACAAATCAAATTATGCTTCCTGATTTTTAGAAAATGCTTATTTTCTTTTGATTAATTATAACAAGCTTGATGTGGGAAATATAAAAAAGAGAGTAAAACTCTAAAGGAGAAAATGAATCCCTTCACAAAACTAATTTTACAAAATGCACATACGTATGAATTATTCCCTCCCCCAATTAGAATCATATTGTAAATGGACAGTTCTATAGTTTTCTTGTCACTGTTTGGAATTGTGATGTTTAAATATCTACATAATACTTCATCATACAGATGTAGTGTAGCATATTCTCTTTTGTTAGACCTTAAAATATTTTTAAATTTTTTGCATTTTATAAGCAGTGAACATACTTGTATTTCTGTTTATCCTGTCTCTCTTCCTAACAGAATTTTATCAACACTCTTGAATTTTGTGTTAATCATTCCCTTGTTTAGCATTCTGTTATTTGTGTGCAAGCTGAAACAATAGAATATGAGTATTCCAGTTGTTTTATATGTTCATCAGCCTTTTATATTGTGAAACTTCATTTTTCTGTACTTAGTATGGAAAATCTCATTTCAGTTTTAGTTGGCATTTACTAATTAAGTTGTGTATCACTTCATGTTCAGTGAACATTTATGCTGTATTTTTCCATGAAACACCTGTGATATTTTTCTCTTGATTTCTAAAAGTTCTTTGTATATCCTAGAGACTAATCTTTGTTAATTACTTGTGTTGCAAATATCTTCTCCCAGTTTGAAGCATGTCTTCTAACTATCTTTATGGTGTCTTTTGATGAATGCAGTTTATTTTAATGCATTCTAATTTATTTTCCTTTATGACCGATCTCTTGAAAATAAAAGTATTTTCCTATGAACATCTTTAAATCTTGTCTTTCACATAATTCATTTGGAATTGATGTCTGTAACTGATGTGAAGGTAGGGATTCTATTTTTCCATAATAGGGAAATTAATTGTACCAACACTATAGTCCAAACTTATCTCACTAATAGTGTTTCTGTCATAAGTCAAATTTCTATATGTATTTTTCTGGGCTCTTAGTTATGTTTTATTGTTTATAAATTTATATTAACACTGCTTTGTTTAATTAATATTTCTTTATACTAAGTCTTGATTTCTGACATGTTAAGCCTTCTATCTATAGAATTAAGTTTTATATCCAGAAACTTTAGAAACTATGTTAATCATTTGATTGTAGCATTTTGGGAATCATATTATCTGTGATTCTTGTTCTCTTTCAGTCATTTTGCCCTGCATGTATGTGTTTGATGGAGGTATGGATGAGTACTTCTTACTGCACTGATTAAGAACTCTAGTACACTTAAAATATGTGTACGTAGTAGGTACATATATTTATAGGATGCATGCGATGTTTTTATATAGGGATACAATGTGTAATAATCACATTGGAGTAGTTGGGAGATCCATCACCTCAAGCGTTTGTCAACTCTTTCATAAAGAACATTCTAATTTCCTTCTTTTAGTTATCTTAAAATATACAGTACGTTATTGTTGTCTATAGTAACCCTGTCGTGTTTTTAAATACTAGATCTTATTCTACCTAACTATATTTTTGAACCTCCTCACTCCCTTTCCCACCCTCTGGGTAACCATCATTGTACTCTATCTTCATGAGTTCAGTTGTTTTAATTCCGTGAGTTCAGTTTTAATTGTTAGTCACTTTTTAATAGAACTTTACATTGATAACCAACCTTGTCTTCTTTCTAATTTTTAAGAGAATTTTTAACCAGCGAGTTTGAAGTTTTTTTATACAGTAACCCCTTATTAGGTTAAGGAAATTCACTTCTATTCCTAATTTTCAGAGAATTTTTATTTTAGTTGTTAACGTTAATGTCTTTTTAAAGAATATATATTGAGACAACGTAGTTTTAAAATCTCCTGATGGTCAATCAAATGGTCAATTCTCACTGTTCATCCTATTTTAGCTATCAACCTCTGACAAAGTTCCTTAGTCCTTCTTGACACACTTTTCATTTGGCTTTTAGGGCCTTCCCTCACTACCACGTCCCGCATTTCTCTTCTCAGTGATTGCTCCTTTTCACACACCCCTCTAGTTCTTCCCCCAAACCCTAGATGATTGAATGTCCCAGGGCTCAGTTCTTGGACTTTGCTCATTTATCAACATTTACGTCCTTGGCTTTTATGCTAACATCTAAGTTTGTCTTGTGTTCTGTGCCTTCTCCCAAACACTAGATTGGATATCCAGCTACTACTTAGTATCTCTAGTTGAATGCCTAGTACATATCTCAAATTTAACAAGTCTAAAACTAAACTCCTTATCTCTCTTCCCAGCACCCCCCAGACCTGCACCATGTATGTCTTCTCCATTTCTGTTATTGAGACTTTATTCCTTAAACCAATCAGAACAAAACCTTGGGATTATTCTGTACGCATTTTTCTTTATTGCCTCACTAGTAATCATTTAGGAAATCCTATTAGCTCTTCTTTCAAAATAGATGTGGAATCTTATCCCTTCTCACCACTTCCCCTACCATCACCCTGGTCTGATCCACTGTCATTTCTTGCCTTTGAAAAGTGCCCTGCTTTGTTCCCTTACCCCTCTGCAAACTATTTTCAACATAACCCTTTAGTGTTTCTTTTAGAGAGTAAGTTAGGTCAGGACACTTCTTAAAGTCCTGGAATGATTCCCCATTTCACTTAGACTTAAAGCCAGAATCCTTAGAGTGGCCTACAAGGAACTACAAGGAACTTCAACTTCCACTCCTTCCATCCAGTATACCCCTTTCCTGATTTCCTCCATCATTACCATTATCCCCCTTGCACACTATGGCAGCCTCACTGCCTCATTGCTATGTCTTGAGCATAGAAGGCAGACTTCTGCCTTGCTGCCTTTGTTTCAGCTCTTCCATCTGGAATGCTCTTACCTAATCCACTTTCCTAATCCCCCCATCTCCATCAAGTCTTGACACAAATCTCACCTTCTATATTATTCCATTTTACCTTGCTATAAAGGAATAACTAAGACTGGGAAATTTATAAAGAAAAGATGTTTATTTTTGCTTACAGTTCTTCAGACTGTACAAGAAGCACAATGCCAGCATCTGCTTTAGGTGAGAACCTCAGGAAGCTTCCAACCATGGTGGAAGGTGAAGGGGGAGCAGTTCTAACACATGACTGAAAGAACCAGAAAGAGAGAGAGAGGAGGAGGTGCTAGTCTCCATTAAACAACCAGCTCTCACATGAACAGATAAAGTGAGAACTCCCTCATTACCACAGCGAGGGCACCAAGCCATTCATGAGGGACGCATGACCCAAACTTCTACCACCAGGCCCCAACTCTAACATTGGGGATCACATTTCAACATGACATTTGCAGAGACAAACATCTGAACTATAACACCTTCTCTGTATAGACTTCTCTGCCCTATGTAACATTATAAATTTCTCATGCATGCGCATCCCTTACTCATCCATGCACTTTGACTCTCACTTACTGTTGTTTTCACACCAGTTATTTTCTAATGTCCTGTACCAGGAATCAGCAGACTTTTTCTAAAGACCAAATAGAATTTTCAACTTTGTGGACCATACATCCTCTTTTACAGCTATTCAACTCAGCTATTCTAGCATAAAAGCAGGTATAGCACAGACAATACATTTTTTAAAAAGTGGGGCTATATTCCAATAAAAGTTTATGAAAACAGATGACAAACTAGATTTGACCCATGGCCTATGCTAATTGAAACTTGTTCTACATTTGATTTATTATGCTTTTTGTAAGATTAGAATTATCTCTTATGTCAATGAATAGCTTATAAAACCATCTTGGCCTAGAATTTTCTTTGTGAACATACTTTTTCTTCAATTTCATTAACGGTTTTAAGACTTCATTTAACTTCATTAATGGTTGTAGGATCATTTAGGAATTTGTTCTTCTTGAGTCAGTTTTATTTATATTTAAATTACTATAATTATCTTTTTAAATCTCTACATTTCTTATCAGTTGTCTTTTATCCTAAACATTAATATATTATTCCATTCTTTTTTCTTATTCTTGACAGAGATTTTACTGTGTTTTTCTTTTTTAGTCTTCTCAGGGGACCAAATGAATTGTTGGTTCTCTCTACAGTAAGTTTTTTTTTTAATTCATCAATTCCTGTCCATATTTTTATTTAGTACTTTTTTATTATTTGGGTTTATGTTTTCTGGATAAATTGTTATTTATCAGCCTTCCTTTTTTTTCTAGATATATATATAATTTACAGCTATAAATTTTCCCCAAACAAGTAACTTGACTTCATCCCACATATTTGGACACGTGTCCAAATATTATCATTTGTTTATCTTTGAATATTTTTATATCTTCAATACCTACTTTTGACAATTTGGTAAGGGGTCTTTTTTACATTTCTTAGTTTAAAAAATTTTATTGACGCTTAACTAAATTGTACAGTCAGCCCTCCATACCCATAGGTTTTGTATCCATGGATTCAGCCAACCACTGATCAAAAATGTTCAGGGGAAAAATTAAAAATAGCAATGCAACAAAATACCAATAAAAATATAACAAGTATTTACATAGCATTTACATTGTTAGGTATTATAAGTAATCTAGAAATGATTTGAAATATACGAGAGGATGTGTGTAGGTTATATGCAAATACTACTCCATAGGAACTTGAGCATTCATAAATTTTGGTATTGGAGGGTCCTGGAACCAATACCCCATGAATATAAAGGGATGACTATTTTCATCATAGAATAGAACAATATGGTACTACTGATCCTTTGAAATTGGTTGAGACTTGCTTTATGGCCCAGCATGCAGTTCAATTTTATTATTTTCTGTATTCGTATGAAAGGTATACTGTTTCGTGCTAAGAATGTTCATTAAATCAACCCTATTGTGTTCTCCATTAGTTATTCTTTATATCTGCTGATTTATTGATTACTAAGATTTGTTAGCATCTTCCAGAATGATGACTTTTTTCCCCCATATAGTTGCATTATAATGCCCTTCAGATATTTCAAATCCAGGTTAACAGGTACAGATAAGTTTACCTACAATTTGTTTTATCTTCCTGGTGAAGTAACTCTCAACATGTTGCTGTGATTCTCTTTATTGGTAGCCATGCTTATTATCATGAAGTCTATTAATACAGCTTTATAGATCATTTTGATTAGATTTTGACTCATTTCTTTTTCTACTTCCAATTTTATTTTGCCCCTTTACATGGGTTTGTTTTTTTTTTGTTGTGTTTTTTTGAGTAAATGTCATGTAACTGGTTTTTATTATGGTAGTCTTTACTTTTGCTTAATGTGGTTCATTTATGTTGATGGCAGTTACCACAATTTTAAATTGCATTTATATTTTATATTTGTCTTGATCTTTTTGTATATTTTCAGTTTTTGCCTTCTATTTGGTTATTAGTTTTTACTCATTGCATTTTTTTACTCTGCTACACTAAAAGTTATATACTCATTTCCCTCCTTTTAGTTGTTAACTTAGAAATAGACAATTATGCCTAACACATCAAAATCTAATGCTTATTAACATCATTACCTCCTCCCAAACAATATGTAAACCTTAGAATGCATTAATGGGGGTAAATCTCTTGCAAATTTATACGCTTCTGTTATACAAGATTTTGGTGCTTTTTCTGATCTCATATTTTAACATTATTAATGATTTTTAAAAAAAAAAAAAGATTTACATACGAGTCCTTTTTTCATTTTAAACTTCCTTTTGGAATCATTTTTCTTCTTCTTGAAGTATATTCTTTTGCATATTTTTAGTGAACCAACTATTGGTTGCCCTAGTTGGTACTATATCTAGGAAACCTCTGCTGTGTTTAGGCTCAAATACTCCAGCAATTTGTAAGCCTGGCTTAGACCAGCTATAAATTATCTAATGTGATCTGTACAGTAATTTAACATTCTTGCTCTGGACTCAAAGTTTTTTTCTTTTTCTTTTTTTTTTTTTTTAGGATTGCTTGGCAACTATGTGATCTTGGGCAAGTTCCTTATGCACTTTAGCCTCAATTATTTTGTCTGTACAATGGGAGAAATTATAGCACCTTCTCATAGGTTTATTATGAGAACTGAATAAATTAATGCACTAAAAATGCTGATGGTACTGCCTTGTCTAATGTAAGCAACTCCAATGTAAGCTATTAAATTATTTGTGTATATATTACAACTTCAAAATGTTGTTTTAGTGTGAAATGTCTATTTTCAGGAAAGTTACAAAAGATATTTCAGGGAGTTCCCATGTATTTTTACCCAGTTTACCCTCATGTTAATACCTTATATATCCATAATATAATGATCAAAATCAAGAAAATAACATTAATATAATACTATTAACTAAATTACAGACCTTATTCAAATATTACCAGTTTTTTTCCCCTAATTTCCTTTCCCTGTTTCAGGATAGAATCCATTATCCCACATTACATTTAGTTGTCATGTTTTTATAGTCTCCTATATCATCTTGACAATTCTTTATTCCTCCCTTGTCCCTCAAGGTCTTCACACTTTTGAAAAGTACTAGTTGTCTTTTTGGTTTGTTTGGTTTGTTTGACTCCTCTGCTAATTGTTTTTTAGACTATCCCTCTATTCGGATCTAATAATTTCTTATGATTGGGTTGAAGTTATACATTTTTGCCTAGAGTTCCATGGAAGTGATGTGCCCCTTTCAGTGCATCAAGGATACATGATGTCAATGCATCTTATTACTGATAACTTTCATCACTTGTTTAAGGTGGTGTCTAGTGGTTTTTCCACTCTAAAGTTACTTTTTTCTCATTGTGATTAATATCTTGGGAAAGAAACTTTGAGGCTATGCAAATATCCTGAGTCTCTTCAAACTTTCAACTGCTAATTTTAGTATTCATTGGTGGATCTTGCCTATGACAATTATCACTGAAGTGTTTGCTTAATGGTAATTTTCTGCTTCCCTCATTTCTTTGATATTAATTCACATTTTTTCCTATAATTAAGAGATGCTCTCTGCCTCATTTAATGCAAATATTATTATGGGTTAGAATCCAATGAAAATAAGTTATAATAATGGGTTGAAAAAGAATCGGTCAGGTAGCTCAGTCCTATGAAGCATAATCAACTTTAATAAAGTCTGAAATGTTTGAGCAAGTGAATATATTACTTAGCAAGCATTTAATTTTAGCTTTTCAACTCATACTACTCTAGAAATACGTCTTGATCTTATGAACTACACATCTTATTTCTCAGTCTCAAGTAGCATAAACCAAAGTCTATCTTCTAATGCAATTT
Organism: Chlorocebus sabaeus; assembly: GCF_047675955.1. Taxonomy (NCBI): domain Eukaryota; kingdom Metazoa; phylum Chordata; class Mammalia; order Primates; family Cercopithecidae; genus Chlorocebus; species Chlorocebus sabaeus. Next base: position 70,268,859 of record NC_132918.1, read on the forward strand.
TATAAATGTGTCTTCAAGGACCCACAATATATTAATTGCTGGAAATCTTTCTCTTTGGGAAACAAACAACTTGCCATGTGATATACCAAAATACAAAATTTTCTTACATATGGAAACATGATGCCATTTAGAGAAATGGAGTTTAGACAATGGCATTTCATTTATCAAGTATGTATTATTGATGGATGTAATGTCCTTCCCGGGCATAAACATACTCAGAAGCAAAATAGATTTATCATAAAATACTAAGCAAGAAAAATCATTTTATTAATGCCAGTGCTATTAGGATTTTGGAATATTAATAAGAACACTTAAAACTCAGAGTTAATAGTGCAAATTGAAATGACAATATATGCAAATGTATTTGTTTTATCATGTATATTTTCTCTAATTTTTGTCAGCAGTGCCCCAAGTTGGAAGATTGTTTAATGATTAGATGCACAATGTAAAAGTAATATATCTATCTATCTTTTGAAAACTGTTATTTCAACTCAGCTGGGAACATTTCTTAGCTGCACAATGATTCATAGATAGTATCTCACTTTTAACTATTTAAACCTAGTTTTGAAAAAGGATAAATACATTAAACTGTAAAGTTTTTATATATTTGCATACCTAAGATTGGTCATAATTTATATGATAGTAATTTTTTAAAGCAACCTTACTTTTTTTTTGGTAAATTCACATCAATCTTCTTGAAATTCTAGAAAGACTTAAGAATGGAAAGCTCCAGAACCTTTAAAAGTGGAGTACAGGCATGGCTGCAAATGGGAGAATTTGTTGAAAGGCTATAAATGAAACAGTTATGGTGACTTCATCCTCCTACACAAAATCCTGAAGGTTCACTTCTAAAGATGATGGTCCAACAAGACCACAGCCAAGATACCAGGTACAGCTGAGGTTTGAAATACCAGCCTCTAAGGCAGGAGGTTTTAGTATAAACCTATGTGCTAAAGAGGGAGACCTCCAAGTCTGATCTTCCACTGATCTTGGATGACAATGAGTGGCAGGCTGGCATACCTCTCAGAAGCGAGATCAGAGGCCCCTCTCCTGCAGAGGGAAAAAGATCGACAGGTAGTGGCAAGTGAGGGCTTGTTAATGAAATGATCTTCAGGTCACCATGCAGGAAAATCTACCTGTCCACAGACCTCCAACACATGCCTACATGCATGTGGGCACTCTAATCGGTTTTTAAGGAAGATTTTCCTGTTTTTCAAAATATATCACTAGGTGTTTTTCACAACACAGACATGCATTTAGCTGGAAAGACAAAACAGACAATCACCAACTCGGTTTCCTATTGACATAAAGGGATAATAAAAGTGCTCTATGTGCAAAGTTGCAAAATGAGAACAGTAAAGAAAGGCACAGAGTGAGTGTTTTGAGGCTATGTCCTTAGCCATATACTTGTTTAGAATTTTTGTTTTGTCTTAATGAATAGTCTTTTATCATAACTCTTCTAGTCCAGCTTTTGTCCTCAAGTCTCTCTTGCCTATGTTAATATAGCCAAACCATTTTTTTTTGTTTGTAGTTTCCTGGTATGTCTCTTCCATCATTTTTTAAACTTTCTTTTACTTTAGGTGTGTCTCACATATAGCACGCAATTGGATTTTGTTTTTGAAGTTTTCATCTTTCTGCTTGGCTTATTTCCAAGCTGGTTTTTTTTTTTTTTTTTTTTTTTTTCCCTGCTTGTTTTCGTTTCTTTTGTTTTACATGCTTTCCTCAGAGACTGGCAAAAACGTTGGTTAACTCCTTATGATTTGGAGTGGGAAGCAAAAGAGCTGACTTGGAGGCTCTGAAAAGGCAGATGGGGCATATCAATGGTGAGAATTACTCTAAAGCAGGACTCTCAACATTAGCATTGACATTTGGGGGCAGGTAATTCTGTGTTATCAGGGGCTGTTGTGTGCATTGTAGGATTTTTAGCAGCATCCTTGGCCTCTACCCACTAGATGCCATTAGCATCCCCCAATTCTGATAAACAAAAGTATGTCCACATATACCAAATGTGCCTTGGAGTCGGAGGGGAAGTCTAAAAATCAATCAATTGAGAACCACTCCTGCAGGGTGATTTGCAGGTACCGTTTGGAGAAGAGCCCCTGGTGTCAGAATCTTTGTGGCTGTTCTTGGACTAGTAAGATTACCCAGAGAAAAACCTTACTATCTCCTGCCTATAGATGAAGACTTGGTTGAAGACACTGTTTCATTCTTATTATTTTTCACATTTATTCATTTGTAAAATTTCTTTTCTTTCATTAAAAAATAAAAACACACATTGTATATCTAATAATATCAATATCTGAAGTCATAGCCAGTCTGATATATTAACTGGCTTTCACACCTACTTTTCTTTTATGTTTTATGTATTTTCTTCTCACTGTAGACTTAGTTTTCTTGGAATTTCATTTGGGGTAGTCTTTAAGTCCTAAGTTAAAAATTGAATTCCGGCCGGGTGTGGTGGCTCACGCCTGTAATCCCAGCACTCTGGGAGGCCGAGGCGGGAGGATCGCGAGGTCAGGAGATCAAGACCATCCTGGCTAACACGGTGAAACCCTGTCTCTACTAAAAATACAAAAAAGGTGGCGGGTGCCTGTAGTCCCAGCTACTCGGGAGGCTGAGGCAGGAGAATGGCGTGAACCCGGGAGGCGGAGCTTGCAGTGAGCCAAGATCTCACCACTGCATTCCAGTCTGGGTGACAGAGTGAGACTCCATCTCAAAATAAAATAGAGTTCCACCGGAAAGGATCTGCTTTTTCTTTTTTCCTTAACCTGGGAGGATTAACAATCAAGAATCACTTTAAAGCTGGGTGTGGGGGCTCACGTCTGTAATCCCAGCACTCTGGGAGGCCAAGTGGGAGTTTCACTTGAGGCCAGGAGTTTGAAACCAGCCTGGAAAATATAGTCAGAACCCGATCTCTTAAACAAAAAACCGAATCACTTTACATTCTTGACTTGAGGGATTTAGGATCACCTTGGCAGAAGTTAACTTATGCTGTAAACCTGTATGAGGTCCTGCTAGGATTTCCCAATTCTCAGTGGAGAGATTTTTATCTTTCACTTTTCACCAAGATTCAAGATGTGTAGATTTTCTTGCAGATCTCAGATGAGTTTTTAGTTTACAGTTACACTAAGGGTGTAGATTTTGAGAATATTTATTCAGGGAGTTTTGTCCTGCGTGAATCCCATCTTGCAAAGTTCTTGAGTTTTGTGTTGTGCCTCTGTCCTACAAAGCCTTGAAAACTGAAACTCAAGAGCACCTAATTCAGTAAATGCTTAAAGACATAAACAGGATAAGGAGCTCCCCTTACCTCTACATTCCTGGTTTTTGATACATTTTTTCCCTCTATTTTTTGCTTTCTTGCCAGTTCATCAAGGCTTAATTTTTAAAAGCATTTTAGAATTTTTAGTTGTTCTGAGTGGGAGTTTGTAATGAATTCTGGTCTGTTATACCACCCCAAATGGTTAACTGCATTTTTTTTTTTTTTCTGTAGCAAATGAACAGATATCTATGGCTATCAGACATTTGGGGAATACCCATCACGTAAGAGAGATGGGAATAAAAAGGGGGGAGGAAGCAGAGAGAAAACTCTGGGGGAGGGGGACAGCCCAAATCTGTAATTAATATCCTTGAAGAGAGAAAAGAAGATAAACCTTCCTTAAAATAATAAAGCTTACAACCATGTAATTTTCAAGGGATAGAAATATTCAAGTAGTTATGGTGGGGTAGTTGAAGATACCTATTTGTTCTTAATGCTATGTAAAGAGAGAGAAAACAAGAGAAAAATATTAGAAAAGTCGACCCATGGTTCTCACATGGGTTGTGAATACCCATGAGAGTTCACTAAAATCCTAGAAGGGACTTCGTGAGGTGTCACCTATATGTGGGTACAAGTAAGAACTTTCTTCATAGACTCCAATGATAATATATCTCAACAATTTGAATGTACAAGCAGATATGAGAATCCAAGTATGTGCCATTATACCAGACACTAAAGAGATTTGCAAAAATGTAAAATGCTATTCTTCTCACTAACTTTATTTTGGGACATATAGTTACTTTTTATAACAGCGTTATGTTACTGTGAACTTGTTAAATATGTTTAATTCTTTTTCCATATTATTATCTATTATAATAAAGATCTATAGACTTAATCCTTGTAAGTAGAAGTTCTTTGGGATCTAACATGGTTTGGCTCTGTGTCCCCACCCAAATCTCATCTTGAATGATAATCCCTGTGTGTCAAGGGAGGATCTTGTGGGAGGTGATTGGATCATAGGGTTGCTGTTCTCATGACAGTGAATGAATTCTCACGAGAGGTGATGGTTTGAAAGACGTTTAGCAGTTCCTCCTTTGTTCTCTTTCTCTCCTGCTGCCATATAAGATGTGCCTTGCTTCCCCTTTGCCTTCTGCCATGATTATAAGTTTCCTGAGGCCTCCCCAGCCATGCAGAACTGTGAACCAGTTAAACCTCTTGTTTATAAATTACCCAGTTTCAGGTAGTATCTAGCAGTGTGAGAACAAACTAATACAGGATCTTTGTTCTTAAGAAAGTAAAGTCTGAGATCAAAATGTTTGATAACTGCTGAACTAAGCAGTTAGCCCAGGGAGTCCAAGATCTGGTACATAGGATTTGAGAAAGAATAGAGAAATTTCTCAATTCAGAAGAGCTTTTTAAAAATGAAGGACAAGGGTTTCCAGATTGAGTGAACTTATTGAGTACTTAGTAAATTGATTTGTATGCATATTATGACATTTCAAAACTCTGGGGACCAAGAGAAAATCTTGAATATTTTCATAATGAAAAATAAAAACAGATTACCTCTAAATGTTTGAGGATTATAGTGGCATTGATCTTTTTAAAAGCTATCGGAATCCAGAAGACAATGGAGCACAATACCTTTCAAAATTCTGAAGGAAAATATGGGAACCAACCCAAGAATGTCAGAATAAGAGCACAATGATGGCTGTGGCAGGTGGCCCAAGGCTCCGTGTGCAGAGTGGAGGAAAATAGTGTCCTAGGAGTGATGACTGCTGAAAATAATCAAATTGATCATTTTTTGAACTGTTTGAATTGAGGAGAGTTGCACTTCAGCAGAGTTTTTGAATGAATTAGTGAAATTAAACTAACAGAACTAGACCAAAAATATTGACTCAATTTTTAGCTCTTGGGAAAACAGTTTTATGAAAAAAAGATATATAATCATGTGCCACATGACTCAGCTGCAGATTATATAAATATTGCCATAACAATGAAAAATTGAATATTGAACAAATGAAATAGTGTCTTATATTTGGAGAATAAGAGAATAGTGTCTATAGGGGGCGGATAGGTAGAATGACAGGCAAGAGTTAGGGGATTTAGTAACATTCTGCATTAAACTCAATTAGCAATAAAATTTTTAAAGAAGATAGAGCAGAACAAATAGCTGAGAGAGTTGAGTTTCATTAAACAGACATAACTGATTACAGTCGGCCCTTTGTACCCATGAATTCTGGATGTGTTGATTCAGCCAATTGTCATTTAAAAATTTTTTTTAAATTGTGTCTGTACTCTAGATATTCCTTGTTGTTATTCAGTAAACAATAAAAACAACTCTAGCATTTACATTGTACTAGGTATTATAAGTAATCTAGAGATGATCTGAAGTATATGGAAGGGTAGGCATAGGTGACACATAAATGCTATGCCATTTTATATCAGAAATGGAACTTGATCATCTTCAGAAGCTCCTGGGACCAATCCCCCATGGATACAAAGGAAGACTGCAGTTAATTTTATTGTCACCTATGGGAACATAATACATCCATTTAAACTTCAATATTTTCTCAGCACAAACTTACTATTTTGTGGTGTATTTACTAGAGAAGAACAGAGTTGCTTACATTTTTCGTAGTTTCACTGCCCCAACATCTTCAAATCTGTATAGAAGGCTTAACTTGTTACTCAACAGACATTCACCATGTCTCTGCTGTCAGAATGCTGATGTTGTCCAGGAACGCCACCCTTCTCTCTATAGACGTGTGCTTAACCAGCATGGGAAATCCCATTCTTCTGACCCATGATTGGTTGATGAAGGCATATATGACAGAACGCTGACCAATTACACCTAACTGGGAGAGTCTTCATTGGTGGTGGTGGTGATAGGGTATATGGAAAGGGTTTCCTTATTTATTCTCTTCTGATGGGTGGTGGTGAGGTGAGAGGTGATGCCTCAAACTGCGTGCAGCACTAAGGGGAGCTGAAGCTGAACATGTCAAGCGGAGAGTCGGTAAGAACCTCTCTCCTCATGACATTCATTGTAGAGCCACTAAGTTAACCCACCCTAGGACCCAATTCCAGACTTGAAACAGCAAAAAAACTTTTTAAAAAATCCCCTTTCTTTAAGCCAGTCAATTAAAGCTGAATTTTAAAGTTCCAACTGAAGTCAATTTAACTGATATTTTCCCAAAAGCAAGTTGCATTTTAGAGTCATTGATCTCTAATTAAATCCTCTTAGGTGCATGTAGTCCTTCGATATTCAGGGGTGAAAGATTCACATTTACTTGGGCATGTTTGAAGCCAGACTTTCAACAATCATTTTTTTTTTGTGTGTGTGTGTGTGTGTTTAAACCACTAAAGGAATATTTTTAAACTCAAAAGTGGTGGTCTATGAAGCAAACAAATTTTTAAATACTATAAAGGAATCAAGAAAGAGGGCAAAGCAGGAACACTACTGTTTTGACATTCTAATTATAAATACATTAGACTTGGTGCAAAAAATCATCAAACCATCAGTCTTGGCGATGGTTAAGTTAATTCACTTTTTGAAGTTCAATAATTCATCTGTGAAGTGTCAGCAGCTGGGTCTTGTTAATGGTAAGCCTTTCATTCCTGTTAAATCAATTGTAAATAATAGAATCCCTCAGAGAAAAATGATGAAATAAGCATTGATTTCCAAATTGGGTGTCAGATACAGAGCATTAATAAAACACATTGCAAGCAAACAAGTACCTAATATACTCTGATTACTGAAATAGTAATCAGAGGGTAAAAGTCAATGATTTTTGGTATAAGTTGCTAGTATTTTAATACTTCATTTATATCTATGTATCATATCAAATTTCTCATTTTAGACTCTATATGGTTATTTAATTTTCATTATTCTGACCAGCAAAACAAGGTTGTTTTTGGGTATTGTTACATTTGTTTCTCCCATCTAAATAGGTAACAAGCATCTGGTCATACACTTTCTTGGTTTCCTGACACCAGCGATTTTGTTGTGTTTAATGCAATACAATAATCATTTACAGCAAGCCACATAAAACACTGCAAAAAATGTAACAGCTCCAATAAAACTTTTAAGGAAAATAAAGCTCTGTAGCAGGTGTCCATAAAAGTGCTTTATGCCCACAGACTCTATTAAATGTTAATGCCAGTGTCCTGTGAATACCACATATGGGGTCTACTGAAATGAAAATGTCTGTGAAACTGTTGATTCTCCAGTAAAGGAGGTTGGAAGGGCAATGCCATATTATCTATTACACTGAAATATGAAAGCCATTAGAGAATCTACTCATTGTGCATTTTATGAAGGACTGGTTTAAGGGAAAGTACATGAGTTCTTTTTTCAAGCCATGCATGCAACAGAGGTGGAAATACTGAGGGCACAGTTTTCCAGAGAACATCTCCAAACTTCTCAAAGTTGCATAGCACAATTTTCTTTTTCCAAGGATGATCTCTAGAGATAAAATATCAGTGGCCTAGTGATGGTGGATTTTGGCTGGATTTTTTTTTTTTTAACTATTTTAATGCTTTTGCCTCAAACTTCATTACCAATTGTATTGTTTCTTAGTCCATAGTATTTTTCTTATTTCTAGATTTCTTTATGAAAGCTCTTTGATGTTATTAAGATAATGTTTTAACAGCTATCAAATGGTTAAATACCATTGACTGGAATCTCATTGTTTTTGTCCTCAATAACATCTAATTAACTCTTTGTGTAGAAGCTCTATTTGAAAAGTAGATGAGATACAGAGGATCACTGTAAACATGTAAACTATTACGAGAAAGGAAATATAACCTGAATACAAGATGTGATGTGACTGTCAAATGTAAAGCAACATATTTACAGAGAATAGGGGATGTGGGGCCATACATCTTTTCCCCACATTCTCATAGATAATAACTACTATGTATTCAAAAAAGAAAAGGCAGGATGGTGGCAGAACGTAATGATTCCAGGTGAAGAATATTGGAAGGACCTTGACGATTTTAGTTAGGGATTCAGCTTGTCTACCAGCTGGCCAGAATCCGTTATGTTAGAATTACTACATAATTTATTTTCCAAGTAGGGGAACCTTTGGGAATAAAAGGGAGTGACATTAATGATTGGCTAGGGACAAGCAAAGAGCAGTTCTACTCCTGGCCTTAAAGGTTCAAGTAGGATCAAGTATCAGAGAGAGATTGAATTGCAATATAACGGAGGGATTTATAAGGAACTGTTGAGTGGCTGAAATGGGATGCCTTTGGGAATTTGGTAATTTCCAGTTAGTCAATGGAATTGCTAAAATGGAGATTGTGAGGCCTTTTGACAAGAATGTTTTGGTGGGGATTTGAGCATCAGAATTATGATTGAACCAAATAAGTTTTAATGTTGCTGTAAACCTTGAGAATCTGTGGTTCTAAATATTAAATGGAGAATTCCCATGGAGAGCTGTAAATACTAAATTGAGTTGTTTTAAGATGTTTTCATAGAATTCTAGAATGAGTGCCGTCTAGCATGGCTGTAGTGTAGCTCTAAATCACTAACATCAAAATGAGCCTAAATTTTTATGAAGAATAGCTGGGAAGAAACTTCAGAATTCTAATTTTGAGTAGCAGGGTCCAGTGTTAAGATTCCTAAGCTAGGGTTAGAACTGGGTAAGACATAAAACTAGAGTATAGTTTGGAGACCTTGGGACATGAAGAAAATTCTCTTTAAAGCAGGGTCTGCAGTCCCATTTAATGCTCTTCTACTGGACATTTGGGAAACCAGATGATGTTTCAAATAGGCCAGCTGAAATCTTTTACAGTGAAGTTGTATCACATGTGCCTTTAAGCAACTTAAACTATATGCACATAGTGTTATAAAACATTGCTCTATATCTGTGTTACATGCCACCTATTCAGATGCTAAACTGTACTTTATAGAGTGATTTAGGGGATTTTCAAGGGTAATCTTGGCTTCATAATTTTACCCTCATTTGCTAACGGAGAGCTGAGCCCATATACTAGGGTTCTTCTGACTCTATTTACAATTTCCTTTTTCCATGTCAGCTCAAGCCCCTAGGTCTCTGTAGAATCTTCCCTGCTAGTCATAGCTAAAGCTGGAAAACACTTTTTGCCTCTTAGTCATTTCTTTTCTGTGAGGTAAATTTTGACATTGAAATATACCTGACTTTATTATTCATTTGTAGCTTGGATATGTCTGGCCTCTCTAAATAGACTGCACACCCCTTGATGGGAGGGGCTGATTCACTCATCTCTTTGGAGTCCCCGACAGTATCAGGCACCCATGGATGGTTGTTCAGTTGAGCTGGCTCACCTAATCCTTAACTGAAAAGAGGACCCTTATGGGAAAGCAAGCTTCATGATGCCCTGACCTCCTAGCAGAAAGTATCTGTAAACAAACTTTTTTGTTTTTTTGATACAGGATCTTGCTCTATCACCTGGGATGATATGCAGTGGCACAATCATGGCTTACTGCAGACTTGACCTCCCAGGCTCAAGCCATTCTTTCACCTCAGCCCCCTGAATAGCTGAGACCACAAGCACGTACCACCACGCCTGGCTAATTTTAATTTTTGTAGAGACGAGGTCTTGCTATGTTGCTCAGGCTGGTCTTGAACTCCTGAAAGCAAGTGATTTGCCTGTCTTGGCCACCCAAAGTGCTGGGATTACAAGCATGACCCACCGTGCCTGACCTGTAGATGAAACTTGATACTCCTAGGGCAACTTGAGCTTACATAGACAGGCTAATGATATCTGTAAAGGCAGTCATGAAAAAGAGAAATTCTGTTTGTTGGATTCATTTTAGGTTGCTTTCCTATATTAAGCTTTTAGTGTCCACAATGTACAGACCATGTGTCTACAAAACATTTTGAATTGTTTCTAAATATCCTCTTTCCTGTTGGGAGTTTTGCATACAAACTTTTAATAAAACATTGTATTAACAGTTTGAAAAGTATTTCTCAGATAAGAACCATAGACTTACGTTTGTCTACTCATTTCTGCTTTTTTGAATTAATGCCATGGAGGCATGAAAATCAGTATACTCTGAATGCCTGAAGATTCAGGCTTCATAAGTAAGGACCATCAATTACAAAATAGTCTATTCATAATAGGATTGCAAAGGATTTAAAGTCACATTTCTTCTGTTAGCTAGTATGCTGATATAGAGTAGAGATGATGTATGAAGAAAACATTCGAGGTGGGGGGGAGGAAGAGACAAAAGGATTCTTTGAATACAATAGAAAATAATTTTCTATAAGCTATCATCTCAATGAAAGATTTATATCTGCAACATATTGGAAGGTAAATTTTGGCTGAGGCCAATTTATTACAGCATGTCTCATAGTATATTAACTCTGAAGAATGCTTCATAAATGTGCCTGCTGAGGCTGACTTCTCTGTCTCCATGTTCCTTGAGAGTTACAGTATTGAGTGTACCTTCTTTGAAGCTTAGCACTATTTTATGATAGACTATCATGGTTATGATTATAATATGTATTAAATGGCTAGTAAATACTTAACTAAGAGACATAGCAGCAATTGAAGAATAGTTTTTACACTTACTGTAATGAAAGAATATCTGCAGGCCGGCTTCTAGAATAATCTAACAACTCTCACATCTCCTCCTGCTAGAAGTGATGCACAATGTTATGGTTGACTCTACACTGTGACTTCTGAAGTCTTAAATTATCTTTTTCCTTTCAGTATTTACCTCTGCTGCTGGTCATTTGGAGGGAAGGCACTACTGACTTGCAGCAGCTCTGTCAGGTTTTGGGTTTTGCCAGCAGTGGTTTACTGTGATGTTAGCACTCTTGGCATGTATTGGGAAGAAGCTGATGGCCTTGAGGGAGAGGTGGTATGGTAAGGTTTGAGGCAGCATAACTCCAGTGGGATTTTTCTGGATCTTGGCCCTATGTGCTGTGTGACTAGCTGGTCTATCAGTATCATGTGAGTGCCCATGGCCTACATGCGTATGTTGGATACTCTTATTACATGACTCTTGGTGATTCATGAGTAATGCTTAAACTACTATGAGTCCTCACTTTTGAGGGATTAAAAAAACCCACCTTGCTGCACAGAAGTACTGAAATAGCCAGATACAGCCCTTTTCACACATCCTGAAACCCAAAGATGGGCTGTTCTACATGGAATATCAAATTATTTTATAAAGCATAGTAACTATAACACAGATAATGATAATAGCAAACACTTTCATAGTTATTGGTGTGTGCTAAGCAAATGTTTTATATATATTGATTTGTTAAAAACTCATAACCCTATGAGAATTGAGGCCAGAAAGGTTGTTACGTGGGTATTAATGGTAGGAGCCGGGATTTGAACCCAGCCAGTTATAGCTTTTATTCTTAACGATCATGCATAGAAACTAAAAGCTAAGATTCTATAATCAGCCAAAGTTGGGTTTAAATGCTAGTAATGTGATATTTAACACTGAAGCTTTTTTTAAAAAAAGTCTGTAAAATGACAGTAAAAACATTTAACTGTATAATGTTGTTTTGGGAATTGTGATGTCCCTAACATAATGTTAGCTTAGTACTTATAATGATGGAAAATAAAGGCTATGCGTTGATGGATACAAATATGTCTGCTATATATTTTGTACATTATGGGCACACAGGAGAGAAGGATTGTGGAAAGAAGTGAGAGGTGCCCATATTCTTGTTTTAGAATGTGCAGATCAATCTTCTCCATAGGGTTACTAGAGCAGGGCTGTGTAGAGAGACTTTGCCTCAGGCCTCTGCTTCAACTGACTGCATTTTTAGCAAGTTCACTTTACTTTATAGCTGACAGTCCTGGACCTTATTTAACTGGAAAACAGTAACTGTCAGACTAATTTCCTTTTGATGATAATGTGAATTTCCTTCTCTAATTGGATAATAGAATTACTGGGAATTTTGCAAATAGAAGATGGGATGTTCTGCTGAGGGCAGGAAGTGAGAGCAATGCACTGTCCCCTATGAGGGCTCACTGCACATGGATCCAGCCCACCAAATGGGTGGATTCATCAAAATCTGCAGAAGCGCCATCTCTCTTCCTTTGTTTTGACTTCCTTTGCTTTTGCTGCTGATGGGAGTGTTATCCCCACAAACCGTACTTATCACCTTTTGCAGTAGTTTTGCTTTCCTTGACTAAGTCATCCTGGGGCAGGTTATTATCACTAGTAAGAGAGTCAACCTCATGGCCTTAAATTTGAGTTTCCCATTAGTGAGCCAAAGCAGGAGAGAAAATCTTGACTTTTCAAAAAACGATGTGTTTGCAACCTCCAGTTACTGCAGTGTTTACATTTTTTATTACCTTTATATTTGTAAAAAGGAAGAACATCAGCTCAGAAAATAGCAAGGCAAATCATAATTTATTTCCAAAGAAATTTTTACGTTGATGAAATTATATGGTACACATCTTTGCCAATTTTTGTGCTCCTGGAATCTTCATAACAAACATTTGCTTAGAAAGATTTTTGTTTTCAATTTCTACTATTTGAGTGGTGTGTCTTTCTTCCCATCCATCTCCAATAAATGTATTGAATCACCTCTTAAAGTGTATGTGTGTATACATTTAAAGCTATCTGCAGTAAGGGCACAAATTCTAATTTTTAAAGTATGTGAGTCTGTGTTCTTGTTTGTTTATACTTTTAAATGTGGTCCAAGATATAAAAGGACTCTGGAAACAAAAGTTTCATATTTATTAAGAGCTGTTGAGAATTTTGGCAGACCATTCTAAGAAGTTACCTTCAGAATAAGAGTAGGCATGCAAAAAAAAAAAAAAAAAGAAAAGAAAAAGAAAGAAAAATTGACTCAAAAGTTTCTTGGATAGCCCTGAAAGAAAAACCTTAATAATGAATGCTGTATGGCACATTCATTATTCTAATGCGATCAGCATTATATGCAGTAATTACACTTATAGCAGCTCTTCATTACCAGATGAAAATAGTGAAGAATTAGGGTAGCCTACATGTGACTTAGGCGTACTACTGTTTGTCTTAACACAGAAGTGCTCTTTTCAGTTCTCCTAGCCTCTAAAAGCACGAATCTTTAAAAGTTGCCATACTGGTGCTGTCTGTAGTGGTTCAATAAGAATTGAAGTGACTCTCCTCTCTTCCCAGTTGGTGCTAAGCCTCAACCTGTATGTATTTCTAACTTGTAGAGTCCCTGGCCATGGAAGGTGTGGAAGTTCTTTAGATTTGTCTCTCTGTTACTTATAGGAGGGATTCCAGAAATTCAAGAACCACATTCACACTGACCATATCTCAGGCTTTCTGAGAGTTTGGACTTATTTCATGAGCAACACCATGAAGAAATATGACTTTGTAGGTCAGGCATGGTGGTTCATACCTGTAATCCTAACAAGTTGAGAGGCCAAGGCAAGAGGAATGCTTGAGTTTGGGAGTTGGAAACCAGCCTGGGGAGGATAGAAAGACCCCATCTCTTGTGGCGGGGGGAGGCGTAGGAGGGAAATACCCCTTAAAAGAAATGACTTTGTCACATTTTCAATTGACTATAATCTTGACATATGGGTCACCATAGGATGTGAAGAAACCTGGCTGAACAGAAAGATGGAATGGTACAAGGAATATCTGACCTTTTGCAAATCCTTGAATATAGAGGTCTCTATTCTGTTTTTTCCTGGACAAAGAGTTGTTTGGGTGGGTTCTTCCTACATGCCTCGGCAGTATCGCGTGATATGTGAAAGAGGGCTCTGGAGTAATACAAAAAATTGCGATTTGAGTTTGGGTTCATTTATCAGCTGTGTAATCTTGGACAAATTAGTTTAAGGCTTTGTTTCTTCTGCAAAATGGGAATAATTAGGGGTATTATTGGATAGACACCCATTAGCAGCCTAGTAAGCCATGGTGCAGCACTTGTGAAGAAAGTAGCACCAAGGATAACATCATGTGGAAAAGCTCAGTGCGTTTCAGTCTGTCTGGAAAGTTGTGAACAATGCAGCCCACAGCATTTGATTTTAAACAAATGAAATCCCAAATGTAAAAAGTAATCCTACCAAGAACTATAAATTTTAGTTTTTGATAATATCTCGTGACCTTTTGTCTTTGAAGTTCCTATCTACATATGTTCCTATCTTTCATTTAGATTATCCTCCAAACTAGGTTATGAGTCATTCATGCTAGAGGTGATATATGCTCTACCCAACTAATAGCAGGGGTCCTAGCACCTAGGATGTCTACATTGGAAGCTTGTCTGTTCTGCTTACAAAGCAGCCTTGGGCAAGTTACTTACCTTCCTTGTGCTTCAGTTTTCCCATCTCCCAAATGGGAAGAATCATAGCCCCCATTAGGTTAGTTGTGAGTATTATGAGAAACTCACATCTGAAGTGCTGTTAAGTGCTTTCTATGCATTTCTCAGCATATAGTAAACATTTAGCAAATGTTACCTGTTGCTTACCCACCCCCATCTCTATAAATATATAATGTTTAATATTCATTTGCCTTTTCATCAGAATTTTTTGTGGCTAAATAAAATATTAGCACTGATAGTGTGGAGTGTGTGAGGGGAATCAGGCAAACGTGAACCGATGTAGGGGGCACTAAAGAACAAGATCAACCATTGTATGGCCTGTCAGAAATCGGGAGGTCAAGGAGAACAAAGTGGTTAAACATCCTAGAGTGTATGCTGAGAAAGAGTTGCAGGATGGAGCTTCTACCTTGCTCACCATCTTCAGGCTGCCCAGAGCCCAGGGAATACCCATAGGGCTCACCTTTCCTGAGTCCCCCTTGATTCTGGAGCTCCACCCACAGAAGTAGATGGGGGAAAGTGGTTGAGAATTTGCCAAAGGATATTGTTGGCATGTGAGACTAGAGGGCTGCAAAGAATACAGCTCCCAGGCCCGCCTACAGCCCAGTTAGACTTGTGAGGGAATAACCTGTGGGGAGACAGGGAGACCTGTGGGGAGACAAATGATGGGTTAAGCCATCCCTACATATCAGCAGGGAATGTTACAGGACCAAAGGTAGCCAGATGAAGGAGGACACGTTTCTCAAGGAGCCCAACTCATCCACCCAGGGAAGTAAAAAGCCCCTTTCCTAATTCACTTGAATGCCCTCTGAGAAAAATAAGAGGGATATAGGTGGCATTCCCTCTCTGCTCAACCTGGTACACTTTTAGGGAGAGAATGGGCTGGAGGTAGGAGGCTTAGGGCTATCTTGAGAGATGGTGCATTGTAATCCAGAAAGCTGAATCTATGACTAAAGACTGTGTAAAGCTTAGTCCAGTTGATGGTATAAACTGCTCAGTTGTTTGTTTGCACCAACCAGATAGAACTTATGAAAGTGGCCAGATTAAGACAAAATAAATATGTCCTCTGCATTTTCAACTTAGCACTGCATTAAATTTTGCAACCTCAATCAATAGTTAAGATATGAGTTTTTTGAGAATTTGTCTGTGAGCATTTTATAAAGAGAATGGCCAAAACATTCATTTCTTTCTCAAAGGAATCAGTGACCCTGACTCCTGGAATTATGATTCTAGCAGATTTATGAAGGAATCCTTAGAGTATTTTATCTGAGAATGTAATTCTTAGTGTAAGAGCCAGTCATTACCACTGCATTTGTTCCAGCATGTATGCATGTGTAACATATACTATTACAAGAAATGTAAGAGACATACCCCCAAAATACCTTAAATTCAGTTGACGACCTAACATAATATAGGTATAGATGTTAGAGATCTAAAGCAATGAGTAGTTAACCTGCCTGCCATTGGGCTATCACTGTGCTATAATGTTGTAAGTGGTCTTTTGGCAATAGCTTTTCATTCAGGGTAGTATTCTCTGAATCTTAACAGTGACCACGTTTGAAGTAGCTGACTCAAGAGAATTCTGTGTGTTTCCTGTACCAGACATATCCAGAGTGATGTTTAGTTATCAGGGGCTAAAGTCCCTTTGATATTTGCCCAAAGGATCCTTTAAATGAACTCCAGTAATGGTGGGACACCTGCTAATTGACAACTTTACAATGGTTTTCCATCAATAGAATGGAACTAATTTGCATCTAAACCATGTTGGGAGATTGTGTTACCAATTCAATGTCTTGATCTTGACAAGCATTCTGGTAGTAGTCCCTGGGAGACTTTTTAAGAAGGACCGTATTTTTATTTGGTTACATGGGTTTATTAAGTAAACACCTCAAAATTGAGGAATAAACTAAACATTTAAAATGAACTGTTTAATATTTATTTAAATGTTTGAAGACATTGACAGCTTTTATTTTATTTTTTTGCCACCTACTCTGTGCAACATGTTTAATATTCATTTAAATGTTTGAAGACTTTGACAGCTTTTTATTTTTTTGCCACCTACTCTGTGCAACATGCTTTGGGACAGAGATAAGATGTGGCTCTTCACTGCAAACAGCTTACCCTGATGACATAAAAAATGCCTGTACGTGTAATACTGATTTAACTTTTTTTCATTAAAGATGGGGTCTTGCTTTGTTGTCTAGGCTGGATGGAGTGCAATAGATCATAGCTCACTGCTGCAACCTCATACTCCAGGGCACAAGTGATCCTCCTGCCTCTACCTCCTGAGTAGCTAGAAGTACAGATGTGCAACAGCATGCCTCACTGATTTTTTTTTTTTTTTTTAATTTTGTAGAGATGGGGTCTCACTATGTTGCCTAGGTTGGTCTCAAACTTCTGGCCTCAAGCAATCCTCCTACCTTAGTCTCCCAAAGTACTGGGATTACAGGTGTGAGCCACCGTGCCCAGCCGTAAAACTATTTTTATGGATGTAGTCATGTGCATTTTCCAGGAGGAATGTTTATAACACTTTCACTTGCTTTTCAGATAAAGCCAGTGACTACAAAAGCTCAAAACAATTGTAGTTTTAGTGTACCTAACACAAGCCTGTGCTTTTATTCTATCTGAAATATTTGTTGAACAAACAAATGAACAAATAACTGAACAGAAAGAGATGGCAGAATCCTATTCAAATGATTAGAAATTATTTCCTCTACATTTTGTCTTTGAGAGTCTTTGTGTGAATTGTTTTATTTTTTATAATTTCAACTTTTATTATAGATTAAAGGACACATGTGCATGTTTACCTGGGTTTATTGCATGATGCTGAGGTTTGGGGTGCAAATGATCCTATCAACCAGGTAATGAGCATAGTACCCAATAGGCGATCTTTCAGCACACTACCCACCCCCTGTCCCCAGCCCTACCTCTCTACCATCTAGTGGCCCCATCTTTGTGTCTGTGTATTCAATGGTTAGCTCCCACTTATAAGTGAGAACATGCAATATTTGGTTTTCTGTTCCTGTGTTAATTCACTTAGGATAATGACCTCCAACTTCGTCTATATTGCTACAAAGGATACGATTTTCTTCTTCTTTATGGCTGCATAGTATTCTATGGTATATATGTACCATATTTTCTTTAGTCCACTGTCGTTGGGTACTGAGGTTGAGTCCATGTCTTTGCTATTGTGAATAGTGTTGCAACAAACGTGTGAGTACATGTCTTTTTGGTATAATGATTTATTTTCTTTTGGATATATACTCAGGAATGGGAATGCTTTTTGAATAATAATTATTCAGAAAGTTCTGTGACTTAGCCAGTTTACTCTTGGCTAGCGATGATAAAATAATACCAATATAAATCAGTTATTTAGCATATTTATAGAGTAACCATAATATATCAATTATGTGTTTAGGGGTCAGAGAAACAGAAATGAGGAAGATGTAGTACTTGCACTCATGGAGACCAGTATCCAATGTGAGCAAAATACTATGGTAGAAGCTATAGGGGAGGTCTGAGCTAAATATATGGGTTAAAAGGAGAGTCAGATGAGGTTTGTCAAAAGAAGTAGCATTTGAATTGAGTTGAAGAACATATGTGGAAAGACCTTTGCTTTAGCCAGGGAGATGTACTTAATTTATCCAATAGATTTACTAAGTTATATAGGATAAAAATGATTGATATAAGACTTAATCTGTTTTATGACATTTAGGAAAGTAAATCTGCACATTGATTACCAGGTGATATGCTAAGTTTCACAAGAATCATTTAACCATTTAAATGGTATAATCTCTACTTTTTTCAAATGAAGACACTGAAGCTCAGAATCCCATGAATTGTCTCATATTACACAGCTAATTCATTAAAGAGGTGGACTAAAAATAGATTTGCTCAATATATTTAGCTTACAGCAAGCTTCCAGTTATATTTGATATTACTTTTATTAATCCTTAGCTCTGAATTAGTGGCTCTCTATTTTGTTGTACATCAGAATCACCTGGAAAGTAGGTTAAAACACAGACTACTTGGTCCTACCTCCAGAGTTTCTGTTTCAGAAGGACTAGGGTGAAGCTCTAGACTTTGGGTTCACAAGCCACACATTGAACGACTGTTCTAGATTAAAGCTTATTTATCCAGGTGTAGATGTTTAAAATGCACGCAGGGATTAATGTAAAATTTGCACATTTTTTCTCTTTCTATATGCCTATTATCTTTATCTCACTTGCTTCTTACAATTGGGTCTTTTAAAAGAGACTGAACCCTTTGGGATGGCTACTATCAAACAGAAAAATAACGAGTATTGATACGAATGTGGAGAAGTAATCTTTGCGCATTGCTGGTAGGAATATACGGTGCGTATGTGCTGGAAAACGGGGCAGTTCATCAAAAAGTGAAGCACAGAATAACATCCAGCACTTCCACAACCAGGCATACACTTCCAAAAACTGAAAGCAGGGACTCAAACAGATATTTGTATGGCATGTTTATTGCAGCATTATTCACAATAGCCAAAAGGTGGAAATAAATCATATCTATAAAAAGATAAATGAATGAACAAACTGTGGTCTATACATACAATGGAATATTATTTGGTCTTAAATGGGAATGAAATTATGTTACATGATACAACATGTATGAGCCTTGATGACATTATACTAAGTAAAATAAGTCAGACAAAAAAGAAAAATATCGCACTATTCCACTCATATGAGCAACCTAGAATTGTGAAAATCCTTAGAGATGAAGTTGAATCATGGTTACCACTGGCTGGAGGAAGGGGAGAAAGAGGAGTTATTATTTAACAGGTACAGAGATTTTTGGTGGTGGTGGTTTTTTGTTTTGAGATGGAGTCTTGCTATGTTGCCCAGGCTGGAGTGCTGTGGCATGATCTCGGCTCACTGCAACCTCTGCCTTCCAGGTTCAAGCGATTCTCCTGCCTCAGACTCCTGAGTAGCTGGAATTACAGGTGCATGACACCACGCCCGGCTAATTTTTTGTATTTTTAATAGAGAAGGGGTTTCACAGTGTTAGCCAGGATGGTCTCGATCTCCTGACCTCGTGATTCACCCCACCTTGGCCTCCCAAAGTGCTGGGATTACAGGCACCCGTCACTGCGGCTGGCCCCAGTACAGATTTTTAGTTGGGATGATAAGTTCAGGAGATGGACAGTGGCGATAGTTCCACAACATTGTGGATATGTTAATGCCACTGAACTGTGTGCTTAAAAATATTAAATTTTGTGTTGTATATTTTGATACAATAAAAAAACTAGGAAGAATATTGCACATGCCCTTTCTCTTTCTCTTCCTATTTCTCCCAAGCTTGTTAGAATAGGCCTAGATAGTCGTGTTTGAAATGAACTTGGAATGGGGCAGTATAGTCTCCTACAATGGAAAAATAGACCTCTGTTTTAGAAATGTCTCATACGAAGACTTGAGCTGTTATGAAAACTGAACTAGAAAAATAATGGACACATTGAACTTGCCCAGAAGTTAACCCTTCACATTCAACCCCTGGCCAGGCTTTCAGGAAAATAACACATCTTGATTTGTCTGAATGGAAAGCCACTGTCGGTAACTTTAGCTCACGGAAAACGACTGGAAGTCAGAGGCTGTCTGATTTGGCATCCCTGAAGTCTGTCTCTGACACTTATGTCTAAATTAGACTGCTGCTAATTAGATAACCGTGTAAAGCCAGCATCATGCCCTGTCTCTCCTCCTCCATAAAACAGGACATTGCCATTTTGGCTAGTTGTCTGTATCTATCATTTCATAATTTCTAACCTTAGGCATAGCTGTTTAACTCAATTAAATGTGACCAAAATGAACTTTGCCAAAAAACCTAATAGTAAAATAAATATAAGGAGTAAAACGCTCAGGGGCGATTTTTGCAGCTCAAGTTAGGGCTATTAATTTTGGACAGCATGTGTAGTTTTTGACGTCATTCTTCAAAAGAAGTTTCTTTTGTCTGAATTACACTTTTGCAAAAGGGGAGATGGCTCCTGGATTGAGATATCTCACCTCTATTTTAATAATAAATTCATCACTTTGAAGTGACCAAGTTACTTCTTCCTTGCAAATTCTATAACTGTAAACTATAAAAGTATAGAAAAGATAGAATACTATACATCACTAGAAGCTATATTTGTTAAAATACGATTTACAAGATTAATACTTGATACAATAATAACTTTATGTGGTAGTTATTCTTTTTCTAGGCCTTCCATTCCTTTTTATACTCAGTGAAATCTTAAAACCAGAGTGCCTTCTGTCCAGAGACCATCACAGTATCTTCCATGGAACACAATGCTCTGGGGAATTTTTTTCTTAAAAGAAATGTTTTGTTACAATTTTGGCAAATAGGTTTAAATAAAACTTTAAAAGAAACTGCAGGACACCTAAGAACCTTTCTTTGCTAATTTGCCTTGTGAATTGCCAAGAAGAAATTTATCAATGCAGTCATCTGAAACTTATTCACTATGGAACCTTTTTATTTTCCCAGAGGCATCTCATGGAAGTGGGAGAAAATAAAATGGATGTCGAGAAAGTTAGTCCAACTTCTTTCATCAGACAAATGGAGGAAAGAAACACTTTAGACCTCATGGTTTATTTGGCATTATGTGATTTTAAAAAAAGATTATTTTTCACTTTCGGATAGAAAGGCCATGAAGTTAGGAGTCAAGCCCAGAGTTAGAGTCCCCACGTTGGTGGCCTGTCACCTACAGACCCTGCTGTGACTGATGCTTCATCATGTGATTAGGGCATTGCTTTCTCTCATACCCAATGCACTGGATGGTTTTGAGCAAGAGAGAACATGCTTGTGAAATAGCTTTGCAGAGTAAATAGGAAATAAATGAAAAATATTAATAAATTATAAATATATATATTATATGATATATAATAGGAATAAAATGATTTTTATATAATAGGAATAAATAAATAAGAATAAATTATAGGAATAATTTCAGAGTGTTAGCACTGAAATTATCAGTACAATTAGACTATAGCTTTAATATTTGTTACCATGATTATATCAAGATAGAAATTTTACATGTAGTGTAATTACATAGTATAATCATAGCAATGTTTGAAAAATAACCTTATGCATAGAACAAATATTGGAAGGCATAATGCCCACATGTTGGCAATATTTTATTTTGGTAAGGATTTGGGGTGGATACTTGTTCTTCTACTTTTCTATTTTGTAGTACATAGATTTCTTATTCTAATCAGCTCTATTTTCTAGAAATTCCCCCTTCCCCTATAGTTGATATATTGGCCCCAGAAACCCTACTATGGTAGCTGCATTTAGCTTTTTGCTCTAATGTTTTTAGCATTTGGCTTTTGTCCTTCTTATTGCAAATATGGCTGCTTCTCCACCAGGCTGCACACCACATTCTAGGTAGGAAGGGTGGAGAATCTACTTTTTGGAAGGATTGTGTTTCTACTCAGGAACAGAGGGCTCTTCTCCATAAACTTCCATGTACAACTCATTGGCCAAAATTGTTTCATGACCACCTCTGGCTTGAAGGTGGCTTGAAAAATCAAGTACTCAAGGTTTTCAAAGTGTGGTCTGCAGACCAGCAGCAGTAGCATGATCTAAGATCATTTTAGAAATGTGAATTCTCAGGCCCTGCCCCTGACCTTCCATTGGGACCAGTGACTTAATTTTCAGGGCCTGGTGCACAATGGAAATGTGTAGCTCTTTCTTCAATCGCTATTACAAATTTCAAGATGACAGCAGAACATTAAGCATGGAGCCCTTTGAAGCAGGCGGCCCTGTGTGACCACACAGATCACACGCACATGAAGCTAGCCCTACCTTCTGTCATGAAAAGAATAAGTCCTCCAGGTCATTCTGTGGCATATTCACAGGCTTGAGAACCACTGAAGGAGTGCGTTTGGCAGCCTAGAACAGGTACTCGGTTATCTCCCAGCACTTCCAGCTTCTTGAGAAATGTACCAGGCTGTTTGTGGAAAGGTTCCGTCACCAGCCAGTCATGTGAGAGGACGAATATTATATGGTTTTCTTTGCCATTGGTGAAAAGTATCTCTTGACATCTGTCTCTCTCCCTCACTGGGGACAAAAGCCTAGTGGGAACTGAGTAGGACCCAGAGGAGTTTCTGTCGGCCAACAGCTGTGGCCAAGGATAAATTCCAGACTAATAAGCTGGGTAGTGTTCTCCCCTGATGAATGGTTGTTTCGAGGAGAAAAAAAAAATTGCAGATGAGCCTTCAATGAAAGTGAAATTAAAGTCATTTATCCCAGATCATTTGGAAATCTCAACTCCCTTCTTAAAGAAGGAAAATATAATAAAGCTCCCTCATAAAGATATAAAATATTTAACATGTGACTTCTGCTTTGTACCAACATCACCTCTTAATGGTTCCATTATTTTGTTATGTTTAAGTTCAGTGAAAAATTTAGGAGGAAGGATGGGCAAATGTTTTAACCCAAATTGGGACTTTTTTTTTTTTTTTTGCCTGAATTCTGTGATTACATCATTGGCACATTTATATTGCAAGACATTTTTATGATATAAGCATTTTTTCATTTGGACAGCAACCATAATAAATTGAAATAAAATTCAGTCTTGATTGATGTTGTAAGTGTCATGTACAGGGCAAGTCCCATCTATTAAGTGTGGTTTGCCAGGGCAGCAATAATAGTAGCATTTGAATGTTTTTCTTATTAAGGAGAAAAATGGTCGGTAACATCAGTTTGGTAGACTCCAAGGATTGTGGTAAATGGAAAATGCCTGCAGCGTGTGTAACTCCTTCCCTGGCTTTAGGATGAAGGTGGTCAGAAGTCTGAAGGAATTGTTTTCCTTTTTAAAAAAATTAGGATAAACTATTACAGTTTGTGGAATGAAAGAGAGAGGCTGATTACAACATAATGGAGTGTACCATATTCATCTCTTTGAAATATGACCTCACCCGGCCTTTTCCATTTTACAATCGATTCTCTCATTCCCTTAATGAACCTTTGCATTCATGAGTCTTCCTTGCAAGTATGCACATGAAGTATGGCTGGAGCAAAGAATAATTGTCTGCCAAGTAAGTAAGAACAAAGTGCCTCTCTTGTCGTTTGGTTCAATAACATTAGAAACTGTTAATGCATCATGTTGGGCACCGTATTGTTTTGCTTAATAATTATCTAATTTGCCAAAGCTTGCTTAAAAAAAAAAAAAAGTTGTTTGAAAACTAGCACAATAGAGTTGTTTGCCTATTTCTCTAAAGATGGGATGAGAGAGCTGATGCAAACACGTTTAAGCACAACTTCTTAAATGTTGCTAAGCATGTCTCATTTGAGCACAGCAGCACACTCGGTTTGAGCAGTGATACCATGAAAGTGATGTTATAATAAAATTGCAGGGAAAAGTTGGATGATCGTAATAGGAAGGAATATGAGAGAATAAATAATATAACTCTTAGTTTTAAAAATAACAATTCATTTACATAATATGGGATGCATACATACAAGTTTCATTGATCCAATATTGGAAGACAATATGGTAAGTTTCCCATAACCCAACCAGGACTTCAAATATGTTAGAGTCTCATCTTTTGTTTTTTTCCCTCCACTAAAAGGAATTTATGCTCTGTTAAATACTCATTAGGTTTATGGCTCTTGGAATAAATTGGATAAAAAGCTTGGTGTAAATTGATGGCCAATGGCATTAAAAAGAAAGAACAGTGTCTAAACATTTTTGCACATAACAGCTATATAATGACTTCAGAGACAGTGTCCCTTCCTGGGAAACTGGGAGCTGCAATTGTCAATGAATGATTGGGTATTTAAAGGAACCCAGGAGTATTGTGGGTGGACATAAACCAATTAAGAATTTCTTCAAAGGTGCCATATGACCCAGCCATCCCATTACTGGGTATATACCCAAAGGATTATAAATCATGCTGCTATAAAGACACATGCACACGCATGTTTATTGTGGCACTATTCACAATAGCAAAGACTTGGAATCAACCCAAATGTCCATCAGTGACAGACTGGATTAAGAAAATGTGGCACATATACACCATGGAATACTATGCAGTCATAAAAAAGGATGAGTTCATGTCCTTTGTAGGGACATGGATGCAGCTGGAAACCATCATTCTCAGCAAACTATCTCAAGAACAGAAAACCAAACACTGCATATTCTCACTCATAGGTGGGAATTGAACAATGAGATCACTTGGACACGGGAAGGGGAACATCACACACCGGGGCCTATTGTGGGGAGGGGGGAGGGTGGGAGGGATGCCATTGGGAGTTATACCTGATGTAAATGACAAGTTGATGAGTTGATGGGTACAGCACACCAACATGGCACATGTATACATATGTAACAAACCTGCACGTTGTGCACATGTACCCTAGAACTTAAAGCATAATTAAAAAAAAAGAATTTCTTCAAAGAAAATAGGGGGAAAGAAGGCATTATGAGGACCCTATCTGAAAGGAGAACAATAGAACAAACCCCAAATCTATGTGGATTTCATATATATTTTTATTTATATTTTTTACTTTTTTGAGACAGGATCTCACTATGTTGCCCAGGGCTGGCCTGCAATTTCTAGCCTCAAGTGATCCTCCTGCCTCAACCTCCCAACTAGCTGGGACTACAGGGAAGTGCCACTGGGCCCAGTTCAGGGATTTTAAAAAATACAAATGTAAACACATTATTATCAAAGCCTTTGGTAATCAATTCTTAAAAACATATAAAAATATACAGTATGCTCAGATTTTGAGAGTGAATAAAGTTTCAAATACCAGTCTAGCATGTCCATTAGCTCTCCTTTCTCCATGTAAGTTATCCTTCCTGTGATGCCTAGCTCACCTTAATTCAGGGAGCCTTTGCTGACTGGGGGGGTTCCTCTGAGCTGTCACTTGTTAGAATGGCAGTTTTAAGATGTACAGTCATTAGGCCATTAGGTACGGCCAATATCTTGTTGAGCATTTACTATACCAGTATACCAGGTGCTAAGCATTTATATATATAATGTATTAATAATAATGGTGCAAAATCAACTTCAGTTTTTGCCATTAAAAGTAATGACCAAGACCACAATTACTTTTGCACCAACCTAATATATTTATATATATAAAATAGAAATATATAATATATACAACATATAAATATATAACATATATAGCATATATGTAATATATATAACATATAAATGTAATATATACAACATATAAATGTAATATATATAACATATATAAAAACATAGGAAAGAACAGCAAAGAAATATATATTTTATCTAACTTCTTAACCATTATATGAGATCGATGCTCTTATTATCTCTGTTTTAAAGATTCAGGAAGGTTAAGTGGCTTGTCCACATTCCTACGTCTGGGAAGTAGCAGGTCTAGAATTTGACCACAGATTTATGTGTCCCTAGAGACCTACTGCTTCCAAAATACATTTTCGTATTTCCGTTAGGTTAAGTACGTATGTGGCATGCCTCCCTACTAACTTGTGAATGCTTCAGGAGAACAGGTCAACCAATGAGGTAGAATTTAAATTTCCAGGGAATCACTTTCAGAGTGATTTCACATCCATCCTCAGTTGACACCAGGTTGTTTTTTTTGTTTTTTGTTTTTTTTTCCCCCACTTTTTGTCTACCCTGCAGAAGATAGGAGCAGTTTTCACCCTCCAAATCTTGGCTTATTTGGCAGTGCTTTAAGATTTAAACATGTTCTGTTGGGGACAACATGAGGATGATAAAAATGGATAATTTGGTTTGGGTTGGGAATTTTATGAATTTGTATGTATTGTACAGTGAACCGAGGATGATGAGACTGCTCACTGACCTCCCCCTTTTATCTCCTGATATGTCAAAGAATGCTCTGGGCTCTGTCTCTTTCTCTCTCCCAAATAAAGATTAATATGGTCATTATAAAAAATGCTCACTGACATGTTTTGAAATGGAAAAAGTTTCAGTTTACCTTTCTTGATAAAAATGAGTCTAATTTGGTTGGTTTGACAGTGAGGGCTGGCTTTGCCAATCTGGTTATATGGTGGATGTTTTACGTTAATTATGTATATTAAATCTGCAGTTTAAGGGTTTTAGCAAAAATATAAAGTTCATAATAAGATCAAAGTATTTGATTATCTTTATATTGATAAGGGTATTTCTAAACTAATTTTTTCAAACCTTTCAAAATATATTGAGAGAAACACGGTGCCTCTAAGCTGAAGACTAACAGGAATAACTGTTATTTGAAAAATCTTGGGAAAACTGTTTTGACATGCTTTCAAATTTTACACAAGAATTTATGAAAAATCTCCAAGTAGTAAATAAATTTTTATTACTGTTTTAATAACATAATTTTAATACTTAATTTCTGACATAGATAACTGTAATGATAACTTTAAATGATTTTTTTGTCTTACAGTAGGACAGCATTTTGGCCAAAGAAAATAAAATGATGCATTGGGACAGAAGTAGGAAGAAATAATAAGCATAAAAATATGACATTAAGACAAACTTCTATGTGAAGTAGAGGAAGGGAAACACTAGTATAAGAAAAAGTAACAATGTAAAATTTCTGTTAGATGAGTTGTCCATGTATTTGAAATTGATAAGTATTAAGTTTCCCTAGTGTTCAGAATCTATTAAATACAGTTTAAAAGTTCTTTCTTTATATATTTGGAATCACAATATATTTATACTTGTCAATATAATCATAAATATATTTAATATTTTCAACCATTTCAATGTATGCTAAAAATCTTCAGATGTCAGCTTAATATGAAAGGGGGTGCATGGTCCATCAAATGTGTTTTAGGAATTATGCAAACAACACATTCAGAAGACTTTTATCTGATGCTACTCTGATCTTGTCCAACATCCAGCATGATGTCTTTAGGGCTTTAATATATTGATGTTCAAGTGGAAAGTATCATGTCTCTGATAAATATTGACGTCAGGGCCAATAAAGGAAGCAGATTTTAGGAACGTTAAAACTTTGTTTCCAGTAACTTGAGAAGACTGAAATATATTCTCTATACATTTTTAAAAGAATCTTTAGGATTAATAGCAAAAACTTCATTGCTATAACATCGAATTTTAATGTGATAAGTTATATGGTGTAGTGATCTAGATACCTAAGTCACAAGTACTAGAAGTAAAAACCGTATTTCTGAAGGAATGTTACCACCAGGTCATATATGAAATCTGATTATAAAATTGGCCTTGATTTCTACCTGTGTCTTGTGGAATGAATCTTTTCCCAAAAGGTGAAAGAAATGGTGATTTTGGAAACAACAAAGGCTGATTTTAGAAACAACAACAACGAAATTGTCATATTCTTCATTCTGGCTCTTACTAACCAACCAGGGACTACAGTTGAGCAAGTTCTTTAACTTCCGACTGTCTTATCTCTAAAATGATAATATTGGCCTAATATGGCCATTTTGAGTTTTACATGATGTAATGTGTATGTTAGTCTAAGTCCTCTGAAAAACAGACACCAAGATGGGATTAAATGTACAAGGATGTTACTAGAAAATGCCATGAAAACAACCCCATCAAAAAGCAGGCAAAGGATATGAACAGACACTTTTCAAAAGAAGACATTTATGCAGCCAACAAACATATGAAAACTCATCACTGGTCATTAGAGAAATTCACATCAAAACCACAATGAGATACCATCTCATGCCAATTAGAATGGCAATCATTAAAAAGTTAGGAAACAACAGATGCTGGAGAGGATGTGGAGAAATAGGAATGCTTTTACACTGTTGGTGGAAGTGTAAATTAGTTCAACCATTGTGGAAGACAGTGTGGCAATTCCTCAAGGATCTAGAACTAGAAATACCATTTGACCCAGCAATCCCATTACTAGGTATATGCCCAAAGGATTATAAATCATTCTACTGTGAAGACACACACACACACTTGTATGTTTATTGCAGCACTATTCACAATAGCAAAAATTTGGAACCAACCCAAATGCCCATCAATGATAGACTGGATAAAGAAAATGTGGCACATATACACCATGGAATACTATGCAGCCATAAAAAATGATGAGTTCATGTCCTTTGCAGGGACATAGTTTGCTGAGAATGATGGTTTCCAGCTTCATCTAACACAGGAACTAAAAACCAAACACTGCATATTCTCATTTGTAAGTGGGAATTGAACAATGAGAACATATGGGCACAGGGAGGGTAACATCATACAAAGGGAGGGATAGCATGAGGATAAACACTTCATGTAGATGATGGGTTGATGGGTGCAGCAAACCACCATGGCACATGTATATCTCTGTAACAAACCTGCATATTCTGCACATGTATCCCAGAACTTAAAGTATAATAAAAATAATGAAAGCCTTTACCACAGGGCTATAGAAGGTGAATCTGTGACTTGTTTATTTCACAGATGGTAGAGTGAATGGCCATCTCTTCCTTACCCTGGGCCGTGGGGGGTTTGTGATTTGGTAGTTTCAAATGTGATGACAATAATAAAAGTGAGTTCTCTGAAAAAAACAACACAAAAACAAATCCAATTCTATGTCTTGTTTAACTCATTGTCTTAAGGCCAAATGCATCCTTTTAGCACAACACAAAAATACCTCTGCTTTCTTTACACATCTGGCCACATCTCTTCTCACACTGCTCATCTTTCTGCTGCAGTAACACTGGTGATGATACTCATTATTGATGGACTGACTCATTCCTTTCTACGGATGTCCACAGGCCACAGTTCTGGCCAGTGAGACACTGGGGGAGATTACTAGATAGAGTTTTTGGACAAGCTTTCCTTTCCTGATTTAAAAAAGGAAAAGGAGAGTTTGACTTTGTAAGCATTTTGTTTATTGCCCTTCTTTCCTTCTTGCCACCTGCTTAAAGAAGCCTGGAGGTGCAGTAGTCATCTTGAGTGAGACACAATAATGAGGAAGGGTAATCATAGATATAACTGGGGCCTGGGTCTTTGAAAGCATCCCTGAGCAGTTGCACTGGCTACGGATGTTTGTCAGACTTCCTATATGAATTTGATTAATACCTACTTATATACTATTTAGTCATATTTTCTGTTACTTGCCACAGTATGCAATCTTGACTATTTTACCGTGGTTTTATTTCATCCATCAAAGCAATTAAGACTTGATGTTTCATTGATTTCCTTGTTAAAACTAGACAAGATACTGAACTCTTTGATATTGACTTTTTCTAGTCTATTATGCACAAGGCATAGGTAAGATAAGACTTGGGATACCAAAGTGGGGTCTTAGTTCCTCTCAGAAAATACAGTACTAACAAAATTAGAACAAAGGAATGAATGTTGACACAGCCAATAAGCATGAGGACCTAGGCTAAGCAGGGTGGGTTTCACAGATCAGGAGGGGGATGTCCCGTGGCCACATTTTGGTTTTAGAAAACTTGCTATAGCTAGTAGCTGGGTGGAAGTAGTCTATTGGGGAGGGTATAGGAGATTTCAGGGAGAGTTTCTGGAGCTTAGGGCTGGAATGATGGCTGGGTTTAGAGAAGAATGGATGGATCCTAGTGTTTGAATTGACTTGGATATAGCGGATGCAGGCAGAATGAAAATTCAGAATGCTTCGGATTTTTGGCTTAGGCAAAAATAATATGACAAATGACAGAGTCAAGGAGCACCATTTAAAGACAATATAGTTGAGATTGTTGTAACAAAAGTACTTGAGTGTGAATTGGAATACTGCCCTTTATTAGATTTATAGTTTTGGGAAGGCTAACTTCTCTAATCTTCAAGATTCTTATCTTTAAAGCTACACTGACTGGGAGTGGTGGCTCACGCCTGTAATCCCAGCACTTTGGGAGATTGAGGCAGGCAGATCACCTGAGGTCAGGAGCTCGAGACCAGCCTGTCCAACGTGGTGAAACCCTGTCTTTACTGGGGGGGAAAAAAAAAAAAATAGCTGGGCATAGTGGTGGGTGCCTGCAATCCCAGCTATTTGGGAGGCTGAGGCAGGAAAATCGCTTGAACCCGGAAGGCTGAGATTGTGCCACTGTGCTCCAGCCTGGACAACTGAATGAGACTCTGTCTCCTTAAAACTACACTAATTGTATGTGATAATTCACAAGAAACCTGGAACATATAAATAATATTCAGTATTGTTGTTGGATCAAGTTAAGAGAAGGAAGAGAATGATGGTGAATTTCACAAGTCAAGAGACAGCCAAGTGTAGATATCCGGTAGGAATATTTGGGGCTGAGTTGGGGATATAGACTTGGACTTACTTATCCATTCAATCAGCCAATATTTGTGGAGCACCCACCATATGATAGGTATTATGCTAGGCACTAGAATACTTACGGTAGTTGAAGCCAGGAGAAAAGGGCCATGAGCAAACCCCTGAGGAACCAGATTATTTCAGGGCTGGAGTGGTAGTTCTCTCAAACTTTAGCATCAGAAGCACTTAGAGAATTTGTTTATAAACAAAGATCCTGGGCCTTACTCCAGTGATCTGATGCAGTAGGTCTAAAGTGAGAGCTTAAATCCTGCATTTTTGACAATTCCCTAAGTAATGCTGATGCCACAGGCCTAGGGCTACACTTAGTATTGCTGGATTAGAAAAGAGAGTTAGTTATAAGATGACTGAGAGGGAAGAGCTTAAGGGATATAGAGAGAAGCCAAGAAAATGAAAATTTTAAAAATGAATTAATAGGTATATTATCATTAAATGTTGTTAAATGCTGAGAGGTCAGACTAACTCCAAAGCATCCCATGGATTTAGTTAAAAGGGCAAGAGAAGCTGAGTGGAAGCATGGTTAGTATGACTGTTGGAATGTGATGAATAAGGATATGGGATGGCCTGTGTAGTCAGCTTAAGAAATTTGCTTCTCTTCTGAATAAACAGAATCTTTGAACCCTTTTCCCCAAAGTGCTTTGGTAGGTACATAAATCGTACTTGAAAAGAAAGATTTAATAAGTAAATATCTAGTAAACCCTGCCCAAGGTAAAGCTAAACAGATTTGTTTTTAGCAGCACTTCTCCATACCTTTAAATATACAAATGAACTTTGTATATTACCAAGATAGGGATCTAGTAAGCAATATTAACCACAACTATTTGACAAGGAAATACTTTTCTGCATGGCTCTCTTAGGGACAGTTGGTCCAAGAAGCACCCTTTGGAAATGTTCCCTCTGCAATTCTAAATCTTACTGGTTAATGAAGGTTACTGGAGTTGAGGGGGTTTCGTTATCTTTATCGACATCCCAGAGAAGCTCAGTGTTTGAGAGGTATTCCTTTCCTGTTCCTAGGACTATGCATAAATGCTGTACTAAGCATTCTATCTGTGTAGTAGCACAGCATGTTCCAAGCCTTTGAATGATGGCCAGTGGAGTAAAAGCACTGATTCTTTTTCAGATATTTGGTCTCCTGGAGGTATACTTGGATTTTTATTGTTAGAGTGATTGATTTAAGGCATTTGCTTTCTTAATTTTCTTTAAAAAGTTGCCGGGCGCGGTGGCTCAAGCCTGTAATCCCAGCACTTTGGGAGGCCGAGACGGGCGGATCACGAGGTCAGGAGATCGAGACCATCCTGGTTAACATGGTGAAACCCCGTCTCTACTAAAAAATACAAAAAACTAGCCGGGCGAGGTGGCGGGCGCCTGTAGTCCCAGCTACTCGGGAGGCGGAGGCAGGAGAATGGCGTGAACCCGGGAGGCGGAGCTTGCAGTGAGCTGAGATCCGGCCACTGCACTCCAGCCTGGGCGGCAGAGCGAGACTCCGTCTCAAAAAAAAAAAAAAAAAAAGTTGCCTAAAGATAACCTCTGTGTAAAATGCGGTAGCTATATATTTTTTGCAAGTGCCTATTTTCTTAAAAATATGTACCAGTGGAATCTATACTAGAAGAAGAGATTGCAGTCACCATATGCTCTGTGCATTGAAAGTCAATACACCTACAGCTTCCATCAAGGAAAATCAATGAAGCAAGAACCTTAACAATTTGGATCTTCTCCTTGATAAGACTAATACTTGCATGCAGCTTAGTTCAACATAATGAACAAAATTTAGCTGCTTTGGTTTGGAAACACTTTCTTGAAGAGCAGAAACGAGGTCACCTTGAGGATAGAAAGTAAATGACTAGATACACATAAAGGCTTTCTAGCTCTAAAATTCATAATTTTGAGGTAACTAGAACGGTGTGTTTTTTATTTTTTGACTAACATACACTTAATTCACATCATACAGAAGGTCTAGGGAGATATTAATAAGGAAAAGCAAATGCCGTGCACTGTACTGGCCCTTAAGAGACCTGTTACCTTTCTAGTTCTATAAACCATTGAGATTAACATACCTAGTGGACTCACTGCTATTCGAGTAAAATTTAAATTTCTTTTTTTCCCAGTTTCCATGCCTTGACCCACATTCTCTGCTTTTCCAGATCCTTCAGCTTTCCATATTCAACTCCCCATAATGGCTAACGGAATCCTATTTTTTCCATGATATGTCAATTTGCTGAAGACTTCAGTAGAAAATAATGCTATTAATGACATTGATCTCTCCCGTTATGTAACACATTAGAAATGTTAGAGCTTTTTCCAAAAGGCATCATTTTTATTTTTCATGACCCTAGGAGACAGGTAATTATAATGGCCTTTTGGTGGAGGAGGAAACCAAATCTCTCAGGTTAAAAGCCAGTAAGTTGTAGATGAGGGCCGGAGTCAGGATTTATGCTGCAAATGTTATACTCTGTCCTCTATTACTTGCCTGTCTTTGTTCTCGCTGAACCACTAGGGCACTTATCCATTCATTCATTCAACAAATATTCATTGAGCACCTACTATATTCTTCTATAACACATATTTCTTCTGTAAGATGAATTAGCACACACATGATTGGTAAATAGAGCGATATTGCTAAAATATAGGGATCATCTTGGTGCTTTCCAGCACATTAGTTTTTGACGTATTAAAGTTCTGATTCAGGTGAATGCATTGAGCTTTGAAAGAACAGAGTGTGCACACGAGGCCTGTCTCCTACGTTCCTCCTCGTGACTCAGTGTCGCTAGGTGTTCCATCTTGGAAGTACTTATTATTCTAGTTTTTTCATTTTTTTTTTTTTTTTTTTTTTGTATTTTTACCTCATCTCCAAGACTCAGCTTTGACTTAAACCTTCCATCAAGCTATCTCTGCCCTTTTTTACATTTGTTAGTCCTATATGTCAGTTTTATGTACTTGGGATTCATCCTGTCTTTTAACTGGGATGGATTTTTAAATTAAGATGATGATGCTTTTTTTGCTCTGGTTGACTGGTACGTACATTGAGTGGTCTACCCTGACCTGTTTTTGTTCTGTCACCTCTTATTTTTGAT
Organism: Chlorocebus sabaeus; assembly: GCF_047675955.1. Lineage (NCBI taxonomy): Eukaryota > Metazoa > Chordata > Mammalia > Primates > Cercopithecidae > Chlorocebus > Chlorocebus sabaeus. Next base: position 70,302,701 of record NC_132918.1, read on the forward strand.
GTCTGATTGTGTAGGGCATAGAATTTTAATGTTTGTATGCATGTTACCAGAAATGTCTATATTTGCGAAGTAACATGTCTCTGCGTGTGTGTTTGTGTGTATTTTCCACAGTAAAGTGTCAAATTTATATTTTTTCCCGAAACATTTGTGTCACAAAATTGAAAAAGTCTGCTTTTAATTGTTCTAGCCAGAGATTATGGAAAAGCTCCTACATACTAGGTATGTTATCATTTTATTTAATTCTCATAGCAACCACATAAATCTGGATCTTTCTATCCCCATTTTTGGCAAAGGATTTGAACCTCAGGCAGCCTGACTCTTTTTTTACTCTACCACGTTTCCATTTTTTACAAGCTAAATATAATTTCACATTGAAAAATTGTTCTTCCTAAGCCTAGGAACTTAGAGGGGTTGGGGGTGCTGGCAAAAAAAATGTTGAATTGCATTTGACTTTCCGCCATCTCTTCAAAGACTTTCAAGTAAATTTTCTAGTTTCCTCACTTAGGTTCAGTCCCATTAACACTAATGTCTAGCTCTTTTTACCCCAAACCCACTAATAATGAAATTTATTATCTCATTTAAGGTAAATAAATACAAAATAATTGGATGACATGTTGTGATAAATATAGAGTAAATATATGAGCTTTGTAATTTGTTAGGACCCGGGAATATCTGTGTTTACAAAGGAGATCTGTTTTAGTTAAAATAATCCTAGTTGCTGTAACAGATACTCTCCCATCCAATATCTCAGAGGCTCAATATAATAAAAATTTGTCACTCTTTAACAGTCGAACTTGGGTGCTCCTGGTCTGGTAGTTCTTTCTCAATATTGAATTCAGAGACTCCATCTCCTTCCATTTTCAACCCTATGTTTTTCAATGCTTGTGTCTGACGTTACCCTGAGGGGTCTTCATTATAGTCAACCAGATGCAGAAAAGACCATGGAGAATTACAAGGGAGGATTTTCTGTGGAAACCCCAAAATGGCATACATTGCTGCTGCTGCATTACACTGGCTACAACTCAGTTTTGTGGCTACTCCTAACCACAAGGGAGGCTGGTAAGTCTACTGTGTGCCCAAAAGGAAAAGGAACTAGATTTTGTGCACAGCTATAGCCAATTTCTACCACGGGGCCAACATAAGTTCTTTAACAGCTCAGGTTTTATGCCTATAACTATTGCTTCCAGCAGAATAAATTTCTCTTCGGCAAGTTGTGATAAATGTTATGACTTCATATTTTATTTTATAGCACCTCTGCTTCATTCCCTCTAAATTGCCTTATTGTGTTTCATTATGGGCACTAATGATGAATTAAGTTGGACTGCTTAATAATTAAAAGTATTTCTAGGATGAAACCATCTTCTCTCTTGGAAGAAAGTACTTGGCTTTGTTCACAGCCGTAGTACTCGGTAAAAGAGAATTAGAATTTTTTTTAGAAATGAACACACAGACCTCCCAACAAGTGACATTGACAGGATTGTTCTGTTTGATTGTAACAGAAAGGAATTTATATAAAATCAAGAAAAATGTTTACCAAACTGTAAAAATGAATGGTACAAACTTTTAATAACTTTAAGGATGCTAAACCTAGAATGAGCTGACATCTGAAAGAAAGCTCTAGAAACAATTTCTGATGCATATACACAGAAACATGGAGGAGGAATGGTCCCATGGTTTGGGACCAAGCACAAATGTTACCGAATGTCAAACAGTTACCCAGTTTTTATTTTTATTTTTTGTCTGCTTTTGCTATTAAATGCTAGCATCTTAACATGGAAAAATTTGAATAAATTTGGATTGTGTGGTTTCTCCACGGATGGTATCAGAGGAATGTATGAATGTGCCAAATCCTGGCTGAACACACTGGCTCACACCTGTAATCCTAGCACTTTGGGAGGCCAAGATGGGAGGATCACTTGAGGCCAGGAGATCAAGACCAGCCTGGGCAACATAGCAAGACCCTGTCTCTTTTTTTTTTTTTTTTTTTTTTTTTTAAAGTACCATACTGTGGATTAAAATGTGTCTTTGTGGTAGTGTGTTTTTTTCTGGGAAGAATTTTCTATAGACTTCACTAGATTTTCAAAGCACCCTGTGCTCTTCTCTTAGAAAGGCTTAGGACTGTGCTCATGTAAAAACAATGAATCTTAATGTTGGTGACAATACAGTACATAGGAATGCTTTAAAGAAGTTCAAGTCTCCAGACCTACAATGATTAAAAAAAAAAAAAAATGAGCATAGGACCTCAGAACCATTTTTAGCAACATTTACTTATGCACATGGTTGCTAAACAAATATTATTTGAGTGCCTTTTCCATGTCTCCTGATGTGCTTACATATCCTACAGATAGAGGGAGAGTTGCTAGAAATTTGAGAATGAGGGAGATGATGAGGCAGGGGGGAAATGTGGATCCATAATAGTGTCCACAAGCTTTTGTTGGCATCAGGCATACAAGGTACAAATTCTACCTCTTCCATGTTTTATCTATCTGAACTTGGGTAAGTTAGGGAACATTTATGCACCTCCATTTTGTTCTATAAAAGGATTCATGTACCTGTTTCTTCGTATTGTTATGAAGAATATGTTAATACATGTAATATACTTAATACAATGTCTGGTACACAGTAAAATCTCAATAAGTGGTCATTATGATTTGGTGTCCTCAAATATGTGAGTATCTTCCAGGTGTAAGATGAATTGGGTTTAGTGCAGGTGGCCTTGTAGGGAGAATAGAAACCAATGGGTCTGAGTTTTAGGAAGGCGCAGTTCAGCTTAACATAGCCAATCTTTTAATAATCCTTGAAACAGATAAAAATAGAACCAGGGCACAGGGCAATGAACTCCCATCACTGGGAGGATTTAAATAGAAGAAGCCACTATTTCTCAGAGAAGAGGAAAATCTTTCTACATGATTAAACTAAGTTGCATTTGACATTTCATCTAAAGTTAGCATTCTGTGAATGTTTTTAACAATTATCATATAGAAAAAGAGGTTAGAAAGAACCTGAATCTGATATTTTTTTCTATCCCTGTGTCTAAGAAAAATGTTTTTCAAAGTGTAACTTGTTAAGTTTCTCAAATCCAGGAAGAGATTGAAAGACAGGAAAATTATCCCATACAGGCATGTTGTCTCTTAAGGAAACTTGACCCATGGTCATCTAAAGTGGCAATACACACATAAGGTACTGATTCTTTTCTTTTCTTTTCTTTTCTTTTCTTTTTTTTTGATGCAGTCTCTCTCTGTCGTCCAGGCTGGAGTGCAGTGGCGCCTTCTCAGTTCACTGCAAGCTCCACCTCCTGGGTTCATGCCATTCTCCTGCCTCAGCCTCCCGAGTAGCTGGGACTACAGGCCCCCACCACCATGCCTGGCTAAGTTTATTACTGTATTTTTAGTAGAGACGGGGTTTCCCTGTGTTAGCCAGGATGGTCTCGATCTCCTGACCTCCTGATCTGCCCGCCCTGGCCTCCCAAAGTGCTGGGATTACAGGCGTGAGCCTCTATGCCCAGCTGGTACTGATTCTTTTCTTAACAAGGTTTTCCCACTGAGATTTCCTTCAATTTAGAGACAATTGTAGGGACAATTTACAAATGTATGAAGTGATATATTCTTCTTTCTCTCTTTTTTTTTTTTTGGTCAGAGGTCATCTGTAGTACTAATTCAGAAATATGGCTCATACATTTCTCTCAATTTAAGGGCAGAGTGAAAAAATACAATTTCAGAGAGTAAATTTGTGTGTTAACTTATTTCTACAGCAGTAGAGTTGAAATAACTATCAGGAAATATTGTTACAAAAATGGGTTCCAACTTGTATCTATCTCAATTAGTGGCAATCAAATGCCAGAAATTTCTTTCATCAAAATAAAGTTACATCTTAACGTGAAATGATAGCACTCATCTGAGTCTGTTCAACAGCCAGCATAAAATGAAGCTGGTAAGGAAAATTCATCTTTACAGTCCCATATTTTGAACGTTTTTGGGGAAAAAGGTATCAAGATTAAGGATCAGATCAATAATGATGAATTTATAAATCTAAAAGCAACATAAAAGTGGATGTCCAGTCTAAAATAGTACTCCAGCACTTATTCTGGGTTGACTCACTATGTATTAGAAACAGAATAATTTGTCTTAAAATTTAAACTCTAGACTATCTAAAATCAGCTTGTCTGGCTTTGTCTCTATGCGATGGAAATACACACAAGTCAGCCAGATGCGAAAGGTAGCCACAGTGAAATGGGTGTGGCCAAGATGGTGCCAATCACATATTAAATCATGTTGTCCCTGATGCTACTTAAGCAGCATTAGAAAGACAAAGGATTGCAGATGGAAAATCTCAAATCATGTACCTTTCCACCTTCTGTATACTCCAACATGTTATAGTTCAGGGATCTGAGACACAAAATGCTTAATTTTTTCCAACATCCCTAGTGGTACGGCAACACGTGCTCCAATCTCTTGACGAGTAACATTTTCCATGTTGTACCTGTGGCATCTCAGTGACAAATGGGTTCTAGGGCCCTGGAATATTGCCACTCCCTGAAGCTTCAAAGCTTTTAAAGGTGGGGATTGCTGCAGGAATATTGGGAGCAGGGCAGGACAGGTATGCCCTCTCAGACAGGCCTCATCCTGCTTGCTCATGGGAAGAGGCAATTCAACCTTCCGGATTTGATAGATGGAAAATCTTCTGCCAATTATGTGTAAAGTACAGCAGATCTTCAGTATCCATAAAGGACTGGTTCTGATTCCCCACTCAGGTACCAAAATCCATGATACTCATGTCCCTGATAGAAAATGCTGCAGTAATTGCATATAACCTGCACACATCCTCCTGAATACTTTAAATCATCTCCAGATTACCTAGTCCTATGTAAATGCTATATAATAGTTCTAATACTGTATTGTTTATGGAATGACAAAGTCTGTGTGTGTTCAGTACAAGTACAACTATTCATGTTTTCCCAATATTTTCAATCTGAAGCTGGTTAAATCCAAGGATGTGGAACTCGAGATACAGAGGGCCCCACCGTACAGTGTCCGAAATGATGTGGTAATCTCAGTACTAAGAGATGCTATTATCCTGTCTTAACTACATGTGTGCTACAGATGTGCCTCGCTGTGATCTGTTTGTGATTTGTTGTCCAGCTTCCTAAAGTGAATATAATAACTTGACTTTGCAGGATGGACCCAGCTTCCATACATAGCATTATAGAGATTGATATTGTTTGTCTTTAGAAAGCTGATTTGAAACATAGAAGTAGTCATTCCAACTGTGCACTTAGTGGTTAGGGAGGAGAGGACCAGTCTTTACAAGAGGTGTTTCTGAAGAACTAGTCCTGTTGGTTTTAGACAAGAGATACAAAAGTTGAAGAAAACAAGGACAAGCTTTTTTTTTTTTTTGAAAGGGACATTTTCTTTTAAAATGCTGTAGATCTGTGCTGTCCAACAGAAATGTGATATAAGTCAAATATGTAACAATTTTCTAGTAGTCACAGTGGTAAAAGTACAGACCTAGGGAAAAACTAATTTTAATTTAACTTTACATATTTGAAATATTTTCACACACAATATTAAAATTGAACTGGCATATATCATTTTTTGTATTACATCTTTAAAATTAGTGTGCATTTTACACTTATAGTATATCTCAATTCTGAGGAGCTATATTCCCACTGCTCAATAGCCACATGTGGCTAAGGGCTATCAAACCAGACAGGACAGTGCCAGACCAAAGACTGCTCCTAAATTGCTAGGAAATCATGCCTGATCCATTGGAGAAATTTTGAACTGGAGATACGTGCCCAAATGTTGTTTCGTGTCAAAGGTTTTTAAACCCCTGAGAAAGGGAAATAACATTTTCAGACTTTATATGTGTTTGCCATACAGCATTGTGGGTGTTGTATGTGACTTGGATCTGGTTCAGCTGATATATGACATGAGGTGACTTTTAGCCATGGTGAGCTCACCAAAGAGCTTTCTTCTGGGAATGCTACTATGTTGATCCTGGGTCTATACAAATATCGGTGACTATTAAGCTGTGAATGATCCATCTGGAGTGATCTCATCCCAGTAGAAGGAATGGGATTTCTGAAGCCAAGAAACAAAGCTGGAAGGGGAAACCTTGGTGCATCAAAGGAGAGGCTGCAGAAAAGCAGGTTCACAGGAGTCAGGGAGAGAGGCACCTACATTCAAGGCCTGAGTGGAGGGAGACAGCACTTCAGAAGTAGAAAGCAATCAGAAGCCTTACAGAAGTTGATTGACTCAAGCGGTAGACAAGGAGAATTAATAAAAACTAGGCCTGTCAATAGTAGTTTACTTCTGTGTAATGAGAGCACAAGCAGAGATGTCTGTGTTTATGTCTGAGTTGGCAAAAAGACTCTCAGAAGGACACAGTAGGACACAGTGAAAGCTAGAGCCCTCTTTATGGTTTTGAGGGAAATATATATCATTTCCCTCCATTCTAGTCATAGGTGCAAAAAGAGAAAGTTGAAAAGAATCTTAAGGATAACCAACCTTCCCTACTACACCTGATTTTCTTCAGCCCCCACAGAAGGGCATCAGGAGAGCAAGATTAACATAATCCCATGTCTCCTGACCAATGAGGCTTCATTCCAGCGCTGTTCCTGGAGCATTTTAGTGTTCCTAAATGCTGCTGAGGAGAAGATCCTGGTCTCCTCTGTTTGCAGAATGAAAGCCCAGATCGGTTATTAGCTACTCCCTCTAGGTATATTGGAGAACTATTCTTGTACCCTCTGTGATACCCATGATGTCTGATGTGCTAATGAGTAAAATACACTTGCAGAGAGTGATGCTTCCCAGAAAGTATATTGATGATACAGAGAAACTGGAAATCTTCTATGTTGCTCATGTGAGTATAAAATGATATAGCCATTTTGGAAAAAAAGTATTGCAGTTTCTTATAAAATTAAATGTACATTTAGTCTATGGCATTGCAGTCTCATTCCTATGTGTTTGCTGTTCAAAAAAAAAAAAAAAACCCTTGTACAAGAAGGTACATGTTTTAACACCCCAAAATGGGAAATAGCCCATGTGTCCATCAAAAGGATAATGCACAAACAAACTGCAGCCTACCTGTATAATGAAACTTAGCAAAAGCACGGATGAATCTTTATAATATTTTGCTGAGTAGAAGAAACATAACACAAACAGTACATATTCAATTATTCCATTTGTATGAATTTTCACAGGTATAACTAATTCATGAAGAAGAGTGAATACTGCAAATGTTAACAATTGTCATAGGTGTTCACTGTAAAACTTTTTTCAACTTTTGTGTATTTAAAAGAGTTTTATAATAAAGTCTTGGGGGTATGAATTATTTGCAAAAATGGTACCTTAGTGGGAACAAATTACTTTAGGATGTTATCCTTGCCATATGCAAGCAAACCTAAATGGAAGAGCTAAAATTATAAAAGTTTTAGAAAAAAAATTCATGACCTTAGGGTTAAGAAGCTTTAGATATGACATGAAAAGCATGATTCATAGAAGAAAAAAATGATAAACTGACTAAACTTAAAAAATGTATGTTTCAAAATACATTAAGTAAAAAAGACAGATCACATACTATAAGAAAATATTTTCAAATAGCATATTTGATGAACTCGTATCCAGAATAAACGAAGCACAGCTCAGTGATAGACAACCTAATTAAGTATGGACAAAAGATTTGAATAGTCACTTCATCAAAGAATATAAGGACATAAAAATATGCCCAATGTGATCAGTCTTGAGACAGAGTCTTGCCTTTGTCACCCAGACTAGAGTACAATGGTGCAATCTCGGCTCTCTGCAACCTCCACCTCCTGGGTTCCAGAATTATCCTGCCTCAGTCTCCCAAGTAGCTGGGACTACAGGGGTGTGCCATGCCTGGCTAATTTTTGAATTTTTACTAGAGACGGGGTTTCGCCATGTTGGCCAGGCTGGTCTTGAAATCCTGACCTCGGTTGATCTGCCTCTCTTGGCCTCCTAGAGTGCTGGGCTTACAGGCGTGAGCCACCGTGCCCAGCCCGTGTCATTAGTCTTTAGGGAAAACCACAGTCTACTTCACACCGACTAGAATGACTATAACAAAAAGATGAAGTAAGTATTGGTGAAGATGTGGGGAATCTGGAGCCCTCATACATTGCTGACGGAAATGCAAAGTGGTACAGCTTCTTTAGGAAACAGTTTGTCCGTTTTCTGAAATGTTAAATATAACATTACCATGCAACCCAGCAAGTCCACACCTAGCATGCTATGCAAAAGAAAGGAAAACATATATCCACACAAAGGCCTCAAGGTGAATGTTCAGAATAGCATTGTTCTTAGTAGTTAAAAAAAAAAAAAAACATTTGGATTGTTTTCATCAACTGGTGAATGACTAAACAAAAGAAGGTACATCCATACAATGGAATATTATTCAGCAATGCAAATGAACACATTACTAATACATGCTGGTTGAACCTAGAACCTGATTTGGTTGAACTTCAAAAACATTTTCTAACTGAAAGAGACCAGATATCAAAAGACCTTATATCGTAATCTTTATTTCTATGAAATACCTAGAAAATGCAGATCTGTAGAGACAAAGTAGGTATGAGTTGCCTGGGAGAGAACAGGAATGAACTGCAAAAGAGAAAGTGGTATCTTTTTGGGGTGATGGAGATATTTTAAAACCCCATTCTGGTGATGGTTGCATAATTTTGTAAATTTACTGAAAATCATTAAATTATACACTTCTAACAGGTGAATGTTATGGTATGTTAATAACATCTCAAAGCTTTTAAAAATATTGTGTAAAACTTAGACTAGGGCTGGGCATGGTGGCTTACGTCTATAATCCCAGCACTATGAGAGGCCGAGGTGGGTGGATTGCCTGAACCTCAAGAGTTCAAGACCAACCTGGCCAACAGGCCAACATGGTGAAACCCTGTCTCTACTAAAACTATAAAAATTAGCCAGGAGTGGTGGTGGGCACCTGTAATCCCAGCTACTCGGGAGGCTGAGGCAGGAGAATCGCTTAAGCCCAGGATGCAGAGCTTGCAGTGAGCCAGATCGTGCCATTGCATTCCAGCCTGGATGACAGAGCGAGAGTCTCAAAAAATAAAAAATAAAAAATAAATTAAAAAAATAAAACTTAGACTGATGGAACTCAAAATTGTAGAGTTTTGTGGGTAAGAGAACTGAATTTGGTACAGTATGATTTCCTTCATCCTTGCTGTGTGGCTTCTGGAAATTACTTAGCCTCTCAGTGATTTATTTTACTCCTCTATAAAATGGCAATAAGAATATGTCCCTCACAGTAATTTTAAGAAAATTGCAGGATAAAAACAGTACTTATCACACAATTAACACATTGAGAGCTTAATAAATGTCAACTCCTACTACTATGATGATGATGTAGAGGCATTGACCATAATATTTCACTACTTTTTGGATCAAAAGTTCTTAACCTTCGATGACTGTCCTTGTTCCCAAGATTTGGTATTGAGTTGTGTTAAGTTTAGCCTAAAGTTGCCTCCTTATGTATGTGAAGTTCAGCCTAAAAGTTTCTCCATACAAACTGAACTATAATGGAAATGCAGGTGTGAACAGACTGTAATCTACTCTTCTGGCAATCATCGAGTTTTGACTAATCGAAGATGGCCAACTGTTCAAACTCTGTTCAAATAAAGCGAACACCAAGCTATAACCAATCCGGCTGTTTCTGTACCTGACTTCCATTTACTGTACGTCTAAAAGGACCTAGAACAGTGTGCTCTTCTAATTCCTTATCTGACTTCTAATTTTACTGTTCTTCATGGTGCCTTTAATTTCTTCTCATCAGACTTTTCGAAGTGCTCTCTCTAGCAGTTTCCTCTTTCTGCTCATTTACAACTTCCAGGGTGCTGCTGAACTCGGAACAGTCTTGATACAATTGTGTACAAAAGTCCAAAATGGCAAAATGAAGGTCTGTGGTCTCTGCCTACAAATTAACATATGCGGGTTTTAACATGTTCATTTTGTAATAACTTTGTTGGGCACTGCTTATTGAGTTAAATTTCTCTTTGAGAGGTTGGGAGGATGCTAGTCATACAAACCAAAGAGAATGAATTTAAGATTATTTAAAAATAAAAAACAATTGCATTAGTTTTCAATAACACTAACAATGTGAACTAGCTGTCAGCCAAGTGTTTTCTTGAAGAGGTCCTGCTGGGACTACTTTTAATTTGGCAATTAGCAGCACTATTTGCATACAAATAATGTGTTGAAGTCCTTAAAAACAGTCCACCTCTATCCCCAATTAGGGCCAATTTCCAATGCAAATCTTGTTAATCCTTCTAAATTGTAGAACAAATATTTCCTTAATATATAATGGAAAGTTGGTATTGCAACCAGCTCAGAGAGGATAATCACAGATTTAAAATGAGAAAACTTCAAGAAATCTAAATATTGTATTAAAAATGGTAGTCTTTCCCATACCCATTTCATCTCCAATTTTCCAGATCTCCCTTAAACATTGTAGCTTCAGCTGTTAATTTTGTAAGGTTGTGGAAGTTAGAGTAAAACTGGGAATTTAAATAATCTACTCCAATTATCTCATTTTCCAGACAAAGAACAAAGAGAGGGTGGTATGGCCTTGTCCACGATCAGAACACTTGGCAGCTGCCCTAGACTAGAACTCTTCTCTCCTGACTCTCAATTTTGTTTTCCATCTACTATACTGTGTTGAGTTCCATTTCTGGTTATGCCACCGTGGCTTCCATTCTGTCCTCAGTTCCACAAGTCTTTAAACTCCTCGAAAGAGCCAACTTTCTGTCTGTGGTTCAGCTTTTATCAGTCATTAGTCTCTCTCACCTTTGTCAATCAACTTCGAATTGGATGCTGCATTTATAGAGCATTCTCAAGAACCAGAGTGAGACAGTCCTACATAATTGATATGATTGGAGTGTCAAATTGAAGTCCTTTTGCTCCTAATTGGCTCTCTTAAGCTTTCTATGGCATCACTTCCCCTCATACTGGCCAATAGTTCCACTATGATAGTCATGTCTTTAGGTCAAGGCTTACTGGTGCAGAGGCCTACAAAACCCAAGCAGGTCAAGGTGGCACCTGTCTGTTCTATAGACAATGATTACTAATCTCTTAACTAGTATATGCTGGAAGAGAATTCTGATTTTTTTTTTTTTTTAACACTGATACAAGCAGTTTGAATATAGCCCATGAGACTATCAGTTCCTGACTCCTTCTTTAAATTCATTCATTACTGCACTCCAGATGTACACATTGAGATCCTACTGTATGTTCAGCACCGTGCTACATACTTCTATTCTATAGCTGAAAAAATGGATTTTATCCCAGTGTAATGAACTTCTCTGTATCACTCTGTTCCTTAAAGCTAGAGTGACTAGAAGAAAGCACTACATGCTACTGTTTTCTTCCACTATCACAGAAAATCAGCCCTGCCCCAAACTCTGGAGCATGTTTTTGTCTTTAATTATATAAAAATGAAGCAATCCTGCGATAAGCCTTTAGGTGACCTTGCACCAACACAGCCCACCACAGGTCCTTCTGACCACGTGCCCAGTGTTTACCAATGAGCTTCCTGCCTCGCTCTTCACATCAACCTTTGTTCTTTTCCGTGTCTTATCTCAGCACCCAATCAGCAAGGAGGTCCCCACTCATCTCCTCTTAACTCTCTTCCCGCATAGTCTAGCCCAGACCTCAGTATCTCCCCAGAGAGCTACACTAGTCCTCATCTTCAGCAGTGCCCTCTAGTCAGACTAAATTTATCTGGACCTAGACTAAAATGTCAAATAGGAAAAATATAATAATTTGGTAGGATAATCTCTGCAGTTAGCAATCCAATGCAGCAATAATTAGACCATGCAGAATCCTAAGAAATTATACATTTCATATACCCTGATTCTAGGATTAAGCAATTCATGATTTGCTGACTTGAAGTTTACAGACTGATGCAGGCTTACCTGCCCAACATTGTTTCATCCCTTATAGATCTCAGCAGAAAATACTGTCCTAGGGTCAAGGATGCAGTAGAGTCTCTAGGTCTGCATGCTAGACCCTTGGGGCTAAGACAAGTTTATTTTGCTAAGCTGTCATTTCTCCATGTGTAAAATATACCACTGCCTTATATAGGAAAGTATTTTATAAATGCACTTCTAGTATCAAGTGTTAACATAGGGTTTAGCGTGCAACCCCGGTTCAAATCCTGGTTCTGTCACTGCCATCTGTATACACCTGTGAAATGGAGGTAAAAATGGTCGAATGAGGTAATATTTACAAAATGTGAAGTACAATTCCTGGCACGTAGAACTGCATGTTGGAGAAAAAGATGCTGATGATGGAGATTTTAGGTTTTTGCCTCTGCATTCTTTATCTTCAGGGAAGAGAAAATAAAGCTAATGTGTATCAAGCAATTAGACTTTTCCAGGTATTGTGCTGAGTTCATATCAAGTCATTTAATCCTCACAGCAGTCCTGGGTCATAGGTATTTATAGGAGGTGTTTATTGTCCCCATTTAAGAGATGAGGAAACTGAGTTTGACAGAAGTATCCTGTCAAAAGTCACACACAGCTTGAAAGAGCTGGATATACAAACAAGGAATCTGCCTCGAAATCAATACACTTAACCTCTATGCTGCCACATGGTGGTAGAAAGAAGAGAAGTGTAGAAGACGGGTCAACCCAAAGGTTGATCAAGGGAAAGGAAGGCTAGGGTAGGCAATTTACAAATTTGAGTTTAAAATACACAGCCTTGCAATTCATAATAGAAAGACTAAGTGTTCATTGCTACTGCTGGCTGCTTCCAACTCTGCCAAACACATCTCACTGAAAAAAGGGGTTGGGGGAGGGCGTCTCAGGGTTGTAGACCCTTAGAGTCTTCATGGTCAAGTTGGCTGGGGATAATAAAATCTTAGGACAGCTAGAGAAGACTACATTTATCAGAAAAGTATTTTAGTAATTATGAATCAAAAAGCTTAACTGACAAAGAGACTGTATTTTTTTCTTTGTTCTTGGATTCCTTATTTGTATCCTGCCAACTCCCTAATGATGACTTGCAGCAGGTTACAACAAAGGACACACAAACAATAGACATGTTCAGACAAGGGTAAAAGGTCAAGAGACTGGGTATTTGAGCTATCCATTTAGCACATTATTTTTCCAGCTGGGAAATCTACTGCAAAACTGAACCAAGATCAGAAAGGTGCTTCATAAATATATAGGTTAATTCTAGCAATATATTTGAAGTGCTTAGATAGCAAACCTCTCTGTATTTCACTATAATGGCCCAGCTTAATTTGTCATCTTTCTTCCCTCTTAAAGCATTGCTGAGACTTTAAGATACTCATTGTGAATTAATTTGGGATTTGGCATAATAACATTAATCATGCTAAAAGAATTCATTTGACAGTAATGCAGTATAATTAGTGATGTGCTAAATCCATTGAGATCTACCAATAATTATAGAATCGTTATTTTAAAACCTTATATAGGCACTCTTTTTTCTTTTACTTTTTTTTTTTTTCTATTTTGAGTCTTCAACATGTAGAGGCAAAGATCTAGCTCTGACAATTTGCTTTTTGAGATACTGGGCAAAGGTAACAAGAATAAACCTCAGTGGACTTAGCACTAACCATAGAAACCCTTTGCTTGGGGCAAGGTATAAGAATTACCTTAAAGAGGACTGTTTAATCCTGAAGACAGCTGGCTGAATCACGTGGAATTATTAGGAAGGCTTGTGAACATAAACCGGCCTGAGCAAACCCAGAGTTTAGTAGCTTATGAAGCTTAAAGACTGGTAGAGAATGAAGAAATAACTAGAAATTCCTGTTCCTAGATTGTAGTGAATGTTTAATCTTCTTTAAAAGTACTAACAGTGAATTTGGAGTGGGAGGAAGTGAAGAGGATGGTTTCTGTGGTTGTAGATTTTCAGATATTTCAACAGAATGAAATCATAGAAATTAACAGGTGAAATAATATCATTTTACACAATTAAATCTGTGATCTATTAAGGTTGTATGGCTCGTTGAAGTATGCAATCTGGTGACCCAGCCAGGTCTAGACTCCAAAAGTCTGTACTCCAAAAACCGTAGTCTTCTAGTCATAAACTATTTTTTTTTTTTTCCTACCAGAGGCATCCCAGAAATAAACTCTCTATTTTTGCAGGAGTTTGGAATCGGCTCTTCTTAACAGGAATTCCTAGAGAGAAGTAAGCTTTCAATTTCGTAAGGTATCTTTTGCATCTAAAATGGTAATAACTATGTACCATCTTTGATAAAATAGTCATTCAAATGAATTTCTATATTCTTTAGTTCAGCTGAAGAATTGATTGAAAAAATCTTTGGACTCTAGAACAGGACAGTCAAATAGGATTTTCTGTGACACCGGAAATGTTTCATACCTGTGCTGTCCAAGATAACTTTCTGTGACAATGAAAATGTTTATATCTGTTCTCCTCAGTATGGTAGCCAGTAGCTAGATGTGGCTGCTGAGTACTGGAAATATGGATAATGTGAGATGAAGTAAAATTTTCATTTAATTTTTTCTTTTAATTAACTTTAAAGAGACAAATATGGCTAATAGATATCATATTGGACAGCATAGCTCTGAATATTTTTACTCAGTATATAAAGCTACATCACAGTTGTGTCATATGTTATACTGTTGATGTCAATGAGGTTATGCTATTGCCTTTGAATATGACTGAATGTTTTAGTCTCAATCTTGTATTGTGGGAGGAGTATAGCATTGTACTTTCCAGGGCATGATCTGTAGGGTCCGAGCTCATAAACCTAGCTCTATCGTGTGTGGACTCAGGCAAGTATCTTAACCTCTTGTGGGGTAATACCCCTTACCCTTATAGGAGTGCTATAAAGAGTATAGATGAGTAAAGGAATTAATAGATGTGAATTGCTGAAGATGATGCCTGGCACATAGAAGATGGTGAATACGTGGTAGTCGACCACTATAGACAATGCAAGCTTGTATCGCCTGTTCCTGGGCTGACCACCACCACTGTTCCCTGCCCCTTCACCCATATTTTTTGGCACAAATGAGCACCTGGTAACAAAAGGAAAATCTTGGCATTCTCATTTTTCTTTTCCCAGCCCTCTCATATGCATTAACCAGTGAAATGAAACAAAAACTATATCCCTACAACTTCACGCCCTACTTGGCACACTCAAGGTACTCAAATATTTACTAAAGGAAAGAAGATGTCATTTTCCGTTTTTAAATATACTATTAATTGCAAAATACTAGTTATCACATAAAAATCCAGAAAATATGACAAACTCCATTATTCACAGTTAGGTTTACAGATTGTTAATATTTTGCCATTTTGTTGTAGATATGTCCTTGAAAAGAAATCTCAGGCCTGGCACGATGGCTCAAGCCTATAATCCCAGCATTTTGGGAGGCTGAATGCAGAGGGCTGCTTGAGCTCAGGAATTTGAGACCAGCCTGGGAAACATGGCAAAACCCTGTCTCTACAATAAATACAAAATGTAGCTGGACATGGTGGTGCATGTCTGTGGTCTCAGCCACTCTAGACGCTGAGGTGGGAGGAATTCTTGATCCCAGGAGATCGAGGGAGGCTGCAGTGAGCTGAGAGCTCAGCATTGCACTCTGGCCTAGGTGACAGAGCCAGATCCTGTCTTTAAAAAAAAAAAAAAAAAAAAAGCTTCTCATGGCATATGGTTTTGCAACCACCTCTACTCCTTTTGAAATGCAGCAAGCTATTAATAGAGATCTCTGTCTTAGTATTTTCAGGTTCAAAACTTTCAATAGCTTACTCTTGCCTACAAAATACCTTTCATGTGATATCAGAGCATTCGTTATTCTACAATCTCATTCCAATTTTCTCAACCTTTCCATTTGTGGGCTTGTCTCCTAACTAGCTTGTATTTACCAACATGTAAGTTATTTTGGTTTTAATAGTGACTTATCCTTTGAAGTTGATGTCTACTATCTCTAGGAACACACACGGTCCTGTCTGTAACAGAAGCACACAGTAGGTGATCTGAGAATACTTCTTGCAAAGTTACTTTATTGTTGATAACTCACAAGCCTTTGGCATTTATAGAAAATACGGTCTTTGTCACATTTTTAAAATTTCAGTTTCTTAATGTGCTTTGATTTACAGGATCCTAATACTGAGTTTTGTTTGACCAAAGAGAATGAGGCAAAGCAGTAGGATGCTTAGTAGCAAGACACTTCATTTACATTAAACATTAGGGAAGAAGAAGTTAATAGTAAGGTTGAGCTAGATTGCAGTGGAGAGTGTGTAAAATTGAAGCCTACTTTTAAAAGTATAGGGTACCATGTGAATATCAAAGTATTGGTTCAGAGGAACTAATTTATTCTCCACAACTTGCTAAATTATGTGGTGTTTTAAATACAAATGGCAACAGATCTGCCATCAAATATAGGTTCAATTGAAGAGAGATTATTGGCCCGCAAATATATCTGAGTTGAGAAGTGGAACTATTGTCTATAGATAGTGCTAAAATATCACCTGAAATGTAGTGAAATCAGGACTTGATGACTTATGATATAGCTGTTAAGCAAAAATGATGAATTAGTGATGCTTCGAGGTGTTTGAGGATAATCAAGAAGCTGGAGATGGCAAGGAGAAAGATGGAAGTTGAGAGCTACTTGCAGTAAGAATGAGGAATTTCATTTGAGGTATATCATAATGGAGATGACACCTGGACAGGCATAAATAAAAGTATAGCATGCCCTTACAAATCAGAGCTTCTGGGTACTATATTCTAGGCTGCTAGAAGAACAAACTATATTGTTCAAATAGTTGTATAGTTATAATAAATTCCCCAAGTGAGGTTTAATATATATACTCCCATTAAGTTATTCACAAAACAAATGTGCTCATCTTAAGAAATTAAGTGAAAAGACTAGTTTGAGTGTTTTCTTGTCATAACTCAGCTGAACTTCCAAATGAGAGTCATTAGGGCTGATTTCATTAATTTAAAGTACACATAAGACTCTCAAAGATGGAGAAGAATGGATTCCTGTCATCTCTGCCTAGTTAGTACCCCAGCATGGCAGCTTGATCCAGTAATGTTGTTACTTTAACCTCACACATTCTCAAATTATACTTCTTTTTTTGTGCAGAACCATTTTTGTCCTTATAGTGCCAAATATTTCATCCAGTATCTTTGTTATCCAGTAAAACTCTTAGATTTGCATTACAAAATTAGAAAAAAAGTAAAACCTGAAGATTTCCATGCCACAGTTTAACTATCATTAAATGTATTTATCTTTATATAGGAATGTCTTAATTTGTTCTGAGTTCCTTAGTTCTAAATCTCAGAGTAAGTTTGTCTTCCATTGTTTCTAAAAGGATGATTTTTTAAAAAGCTACAAATAAAGAATTTGTATTTTATAGGGCAATCCTGTAACTCATGTGGTTTCTGCACAGCAATGGAATGCAGTTACCAAGATTTTTGTCTTTGGTTAGGGATGTATTGAGATTGAAAGCTCTATGTGACATCTGCTTAATTATCAGCCCTTAAAAATTTGGGTATCTTCAAAAGTTCAGGTAAGAGTTGAAGTTTATAGCTACAGCCCTAGAAAATGCAAAGAAGCCTGTGGCTTTTAAAGTTTGTGTAGCCAAGAACTATTCATACCCTCAACACATACTAAGAAACACTGTTACCCATAATTGATCAGTGTGTTATTATATAGACTCACCAGTCTATTTTTTCCCTCAATATGCTAATCTTGTTAAAGTGTATCTTTTAAAGTAGAATCACTGATGCTGATTTTGGCATGCTTTCAAATGAGTTGGTGTGAGTATGTGCTAGAAATTTTTCATGTTTTCAGTATACACTAATGCCAACTGGCAAAGGGTAAGAAAATTTACTGTGGTCTGCGGCAAAAGTGACAAACACGTGTCAAAGGATTACTTTGTTTCCTGTAATGCAGATGTATTCCCAAACCAAATCGTTACCATCTTTGCACAATGAGATTGCTTTATTGTTGGATCTAATAGGAAAGGAGACACCCAAGGGGTTATAAATATTTTTGAACAGAGCATTTCAAGTCGAAGTTAACGTTTTCTAATTCACGAAAGCAAAATTCACATGGTAGAATTTTGAGATCTAAGTGGGTTTATGCCATTGTAAGTCAGTAGGCATAAAGTCAATGTCAATTGTAGGTGTTTCCATTGCTTATGCAGTACCATAAATGAAGGGGTTAATTCACCCCTTATAGAAGTATCTCTGGTCTTGGTGGACTGGATTTCAAAGATCACATGCCTTTTGTACCAAAAGTGTGATCCATCTATTATGTACCAAAATTGTAATTCATACTTACAATGAAATATAACCCATTCTGTAAGGAAGACACCATGCTTTAACTTCCAGTGTGCCATCAAACCAAGATGGAGAGACCTAGGTGCAGCAAATGAACTCTACCACCTGAAATGTGTTGCACTTAAAGGAATCTTTTGTTTTAATAGATTATTTTTCTTAGCTAAATGATGGATTATTCCTCCTTGTTCTGTAATCTTAATTATTTTTAAATTTAGACTCGACTTCTGAAAGTTCTTTTTTGTGGTTGTGTTTTTTCAGCTTTAAGCTTCTCAATAAGAAGTGCTATTTCATTGTCTGCTTATGCTTTTCAGGGTCTTTTACAGTAGCCAAGCAAGGCCTGTATGTCCCTCCACAGACAGATACTTGGGGATAATTCACTTTCTCAGCTACCAAATCCTCACTTAGATTCTCTCCAATGATAAGACAATTTTTCTTCCACTTAGAGGTTCTCTTGTTTCTTAGATTATATGTAGTGATTCTAAATAATATGGCTTAAAAAGCATCCTTATTTCATATTAGTAATTCCTAGAAATTGGGTTGGTTTGAAGAAAGCAATTATGTACTTAGATACACCAAACCTTGAAACAGAAAAGAAAGAGAATATTTTCACTCAGAGATGATCACCATTAGTATTTTGATCGTGTTTTCTCCTGGTGTTTATTGCATACATTGAAATGTCTATTGTGTTTTAAAAAGGAGCTTTAGAAAAGAAACCATGTAAAAGTAATGAGATAATGATATGAATAGTTTTCCTACTATTATCTTGCCAAATTTTTAATATCATTTGAAAATACGTTTAATTAGTAAACAAATGTATAAAGGGAACGTATTTTCAAATATTTCAAGAGGAAACAGAACAACAGGTTACTAATGGAACCTCCTAGGAGATGAACCTGGGTACTAGCCTTACTTAATATTTTAATAAATGATTTAGAAGTTAGAGTGCATAGTGAAATCTCTGCGTTTGCACATTACACTAGCTATTCTTATGGATAAATTATAGGAAGATCTAACCATGCTCTGAGAGTAAGCAGAAAAGTGACCGATGATATTCAATAAAAATGCGTTTTAAGGGGAAAAATGTTCTGAGCTGTAGTTTATAATATGGTTTTAGAAATATCACTTATGAAAGAGCAAAAAGTGGTTTTATTCTACCTAAAAATGTTTTTTAGCAAAAAAGCCACCATAGACTGGTCATTATTCATTCATTCTGCAAATAATTGGCGAGTCCCCTTACATGATTATAAACGCCGTACTAGATTCTGAAGATATAGGGTACAAAAGAAACAACAGTAATTTGTGACTCATTTCTAGCAGCTAAGCTGTTAAATTCTTATTCCTCTCTACTTTTTATTTGGTCTCTGAGATCTGCCCCCCTAGCACTTCTAGAGGGAGCAGAGCTTCCCAGCTGTTGTCAATGTGGCCTGGCTGTAATGCCTGGGCAATACTGCTACATAAGCTGCTGTTTTGAGTTGACTCCTTTAAAAAAATTCTTAACCATGATAAAGAACTTAGTAATTATGAAAAGTAATTCTTAACAATTCCAAAGAATAATGTGTATCTTGTTTTACCTATTTTAACGCTGTTCTTAAGAGTTTTTTCTCTTGTTTCTGATTGTTAAATGATTTGGTACAGAGTATGATAACTCAGTAAGTGATAAATCTGGATATTTTATATTTTAAAGGGCTATTGACAATATCCTGCAACTTCTTTTGATGTGAAATATATTAATTTGAATGGAAAAATAATAGAGGGATTTTTTTATTGGTCATACTGCCTAAGAACATTCTAACACACAAAGTAGAAACAGGTCTATTAAAACAGAATTAATGACAACAAGAAATATAAAGGAAAATTAACGCAACAGCTGTCTGAATTTAGGCAGAATGTAGAGAGCTCTCCTTTGAGGGCTGCTTTTGAGGAGTCTTATTCTTTTATGATGCTGAATGAAAGGGAAGTGGATTAGAGGTGGGATGCATCCAGGGGCGTAAGCTTTACCACCATTAACTGCGTTTGTGAGTGCTGCTAGAACTGCAAAATATGGTTATACCTAGCATCATAAAATTCTTAACAATATTCCCCAAACCAAAGTAACTTCAATTCACAATCATGAGATAAAACCAATGAAAGCCATTCAATAGGGCCTTGAATCTTGCTTTGTTGTAAATTCCATTATAGCAGGTGCTTCCTTATCTCTCCTTCAATGTTTTATCCCCAATGCCTGACACATAAGAGGAGTTCTACTAATATTAAATACATGCTTATCTATCAAACATTTATATCATGTCTACTATGTGCCCAACACGGTTCTAAATGCTTTTCAAACATTACTTAATCCTTATAGCAATAATGTAAGATAGGCACCCTAATAAAAATGAGGAGACCTGGCCAGGCATGGTGGCTTGTGCCTGTAATCCCAGCATTTTGGGAGGCCAAGACAGAAGGATTGCCTGAGGCCAGGAGTTAGAGACCAGACTGGGCAACATAGTGAGACAGTGTCTCCACAAAATTTTATTTTAAAAATTAGCCAGGGGTGGTGGTGCCCATTTGCCGTTAGCTATTATTGTGCCATTGCACTCCACACTAAGTGACAGAGTGAGATTCTGTCTCTGAAACAAGAAAAGAGGAAATTTAAACACTAAGAAGTTAAGTGATTTGTTCAAGGTCACACAACTGTTAAGTAGAGAAGCTGCAATTCAAACCCAGACAGTCTGGCTTTACAGTCTATACTTTTAAGTACTCTGCTATGCCTCGTTGAACTGCATATATGCTAGGGAGAGCCATTGGTTCATATTATTAGTGTCTCCAGTCTCCATGCGTATATTTTTAAAATGTTTTAAGTGTAAGTGTAGTTTTTAAGCAATTCTCTCTGCTGCCTGAAAATTTCCTGTTCCTCCAACTACACGAGGCAGAGCTTATACTTCTTGGCATGTCACTTAAGGTTTTTCCTATTTGGCCCTATTTCCTACCTTATTTCTCCGTACTTCCCCTATAGCTAGGGTACAAGATGCATAAAATACCTCAATGCTCTCAATAGGCTGTTCTGTACCTCAGTGCTCTTTACTTCCCTTTGCCCAACCCCATTTTTATCTTGGCCAAGTTCTGTAGATTCATCAAGACCAGATTAAATGTCACCTGGTAAAGTCTACAGAGAATTATCTAATTTGTAGATATAATGCAGAGTACAGCCAAGTATCTGGCACAACAGACTGATAGGTACAGTCACAAGACTTTGCACTGAACAAGTCCTGTAGACCTCACAATGTGTCTTTGCAAGCACCTGTGCACATGTGTTCACACCTGTTTATGGCATCCCATAGTCTGTGATATAAATGGTGTCACTTAGACTTGATTAGTGCCACTGCCATAGCAATACAGGGCAAACTTGCTAGCAAATAGTAGGGGCTCAGCAAGGTTTTGCAGAATGAGAGTAAGGTAGTTATTGTGTTCACAAGGCCAGAGAGTGTCAAGTGTGGCTCTGCTTCTGTTAGTTGTTTGGTGAGTAGTGACTATGCAGCCAGTTTCCAGACTTGTTCCTAAACTTACATCTCCTTCCACAAAACTTGATTTGATAGAAAAATAGAGGTGATTCCAACTCAATGCCAAATGCCATCTTTGGACACCTTTGATTTCCATGACAAATAGAAACTCCCAACTTGGGGAGCCTGCTTGGAAGAAAAAGTGTTTTGATTTGTTTACCTGGTCAAAGTACCATATGCTCTAATGAGAAAGCAGTGATGGGCTTCAAAGTTTGGCCCTTTCACTCAGGATGCTTGGAGGCATGTCCTTGAATCTATAGGGCAAGCAGAGAAAAAGGGGCAGGAAGCAGTAACTCCTAGAAGTGTCTTGAAGTCACCATCCTAAAACTGAACTGGGCCCCTCTCCTGCTTTTAGCTCCCCTGCACCAGAATGGGGGATCTGGAAAAATCTGGCACTATGATATGAATAGTGTCCCTTAGACTTAGATTTTTGCAACAGCTCTCGTTTATGTAGGGATGTCTACTACCAGAGTTGTTTACATTGCTAATACTTTTTAAATCATTTTTGTTGGCATTGAAATAATATTCAATAGCAACTCTAAAGTGCTCATTAGTGTACTCTACATATGCATATGCATTTTTACACACATACCTATGACTATATATTGAATATTTCTGTTGTAATTTTACAGTAAGCTCAAAGTCTTCTATACGTTTATCACGGTTAAGTGGTTCTGACTTATCTAATTTGATGTTTTTAGAATTAGAAAAAAATGAGGGCCAATAGCATTACTTTCAACAAGTTATTCAGAGAGGACCGTTATAGAGGTTTTGATATGTGGCCAGGAAAATAATATTTATTAATTAAGCAAGAAACATTCCGTAGGATTATATCCTAATTGTTACTTTTGTTGAGAAAACTACCACACTTACTTACAGAATTCATGGAGGTGCTAATCTCTGTTCTATTTTCTTTCTTTTCCTGCTCAGAAAGTAATTAATGATTATGGAAGAGAGAAAACCCATACAATTTATTTATGAATAAAATAGCCTTAAATGAGAAAACTGGTGGATTCATTTAAGTGAGCAGAAGAAATTTATCTTCTTTAAGAAAATGTAAATAAAATGTAACCCAGATTTGTGACATTTCAATGTATAGCTGTATTTTCATAAATAAGGGAAAAATGATTTTCTCAGGAGAAAACATAATTCAGCAGAAAAAATAAGTTGTTTATTTCCCTGTAATATGAATCCTTTTTTTAAAAAAAGCAATACAAATATGCAAATCCTATAAAAACATTCCTTCAAATAACTCTGCATCTTTTTAGTGTCTGAAATGAGAATCGTTGGTTTTCAATTTGAGAAAAAAAACCCAGTAACTATATTTCACTATACATTTTTTTACAGAGCTTCATGAAAATACTTGAAAAATGAATTTATTAGGAAACATATCTGATGTCTTCTACACTGTTTCTAAGCCAATTAAAACATTTCCATAAGTGCAGTTTTTGCACCCTGACATGAAATTTTTCAAGAAGTCAGTTCAAATAAAATTGTGTTTTCAAACTCGTTAGCTTTGTTAGGTTCTTTAGTGAGTCTTGGCCTTCAGAGTTTTGCTTTTGCAGATCTGACCTCTTCCAGCCAGGAGAGGCAGTAAGGGCTGATGGGTAGAGCAAACGAGGACTCTATGCCTAAGACATACACTCACAGCTGCATTCTTCAAGAGCAGAAATTATTACAGCACTTGGAGAAAGAAACAAATGTTCTACGAGGCCAGCGACCTTTATAAAATGGCCACTTTAACAATTTTTAAAGCAATTTACTTGAAAAATAAAATATCAATAAATAGACTTTTTGTGATCACTTTTCCCATAATCTTTTTATCTTTTTTTTGTAGTGTGTAAGATGTAATGTAAAATAAGGAGGGATTGAACAAAGTATTAAACAAAAAAATTGTTAGAAGTTCAAGTACACATACAAATAGAAATGCATTTGTATTTCTCTGTATATTCCAAAAAGGTAATCAACTGTATACATTCTAATAAGAGAATAAAAAAACTGTTTTTAATATCCTTGGAATCCTTATCGAACAATGTTTTGTTTTGTTCTGTTAAGCAGACTTCCCACAGCTTCTCAATGAAGTTCCCTTTGAAGAGCGTGATGATAAATAACAGCTTTTCCAATTGTTATTTTGCCAAAAGGTATTGTCTGCGGTTTTGTGTTCATCATGACTTGTGAAGTTCAGCTGTGTCCTTGGTACTAGCTAGCCAGAGGAGGGAACCGGCCAAGACAGTGCATTGTGGCTCTTCCTAGAGTGAAAATTCAAATGCCGTGCTTTTCCAGTTGTTAGTCTGAAAACTTCTTACCTACCATTCTGCTGAGGGGTTGGAAGAGTTACCGGCACATCTCAGGCTGAATCAGTGTAGCCCAGAATATTCTGGCAGGTTTTTCTGGTAAGAATAGCTCTTTTTCATGTAGTGTTTGGATGACTTTGAAGATTTAAATTACTTTTGTCTTTCTTAGTTACACATTTGCTGAGGGATCATACCATACACTATGAATTTCTTTTATGAAACTGAATTTGGTCTTGGTCTAGAAATTATATAAGAATAAGCCCCAAATCTCACTTCTGTTGATAGAAACGTCTGTCCTTTTGTAGTTTTATGCAAGAAACTGATAATTTCACACTGGTTATACTGTAGCTATATTTAGTTTTAGTAAAAGTTTTGGTTGTTTTCATATTCAAAGTATGAATATTTTTCTTCCTATAAATCAATTTTAATGTCTAAGAAGAAAACGCTTGGCCATATTCCTATATTGTTATGACCAAATGCCATTTTATTTCCAAGGTTTTTATTGAGAAATTCCCTGCACTGGAAAAAGTTTTTGAGTGAGCTATTATAAAGCATAAAATGAATTTAAAGCCTATGAATGACGACTATGATTTATCAAGCAGCAAAAAGCAAATTGGTACATTTAAAAGTTAATGGTATTTTGGAGTACCAAATTACCATGGGGATGTGACAGAAATAGTTTGCAATTCCAAAAAGCACCCTAAAGACTTGAAGTGTTTAACGAACCCTATCATGTGGTACTATAATGTTGGTTTACATCCCTTTTGGACTATGATTGCATTAACGTATGTTTTCCAGGGGTGGATAGTTTTGAAAGGTGGCTGTTTATTAATGTTTTGTCATTTTCTTCATAAAGCTCAGTAATGCGCCGTAGCTGGCTGATTTAATCCATAAGGCGCTTTCATACTCTGTTGCAGGTTTTAAACAGAAGTCAAATTGCTTTGTTACATTTAGGTATAGAACAAAGGCATTATGTCATCCTACATGTGTATATTAATATATCCCACTGAGCTCAAGTCGTTAAAAAAAGAAAACAGTACTTAATTTATTTCCTTCCCTGGTATATGACCTCCAAAGGCAAACAGAAATCTTTAAAACACACACACACACCCACACTCTCAGACACACTACAGCATTTTATGAAAACCTGAAAAATCTATCCTATTTCAGCTCTGTTACTTTGTGTCTGAGCCGCCTTTTGTATTGCTTCAACCCTTGCTCATACAGTAGTCTGTTATGATCTCACAGCAGAAGTGGGCTTAATTTTAAAAATCTGTTGTGTTAATGTTCTGAAATATTCACACCCCTAATTCTATAGGCAAATATTGGAAAACTAGTTTTATGCTGATTTTTCACAATCCCTAGGACGTAGAATGCACTGCCATATGTTAGAGGAAGACGACTTATGATGGGAAATCGGTGGAGTGTTTTCAAGTAGGCCTGGCAGGATGAGAAAATCTTGTTAAAATTCAAAAATTGGATTGTTTGTTTTCACTTGCCTGTGTGATTACTCTAATATGGCATAATCGTAACTGAATTGCAACAACATGGCAGTCTGTTGGCTTATTTTTATTGCAGGCCTGTTGGCAGAGAGCTCTGTCCAATTGCTTATTGTTTCTACTCATGTTTAATCTCCTCTCATTTTAACCACCAATAAATTGGCACAGAGTAGGTGAATTTTGTTTCATGATATGTTAGGAAAATGTATAAATTGAAAACTTAATTTGAGGAGATCTGGACGTCTTCTGGAACTTCACCGTTTGAAAATAGTGTAGTTGCTGAGGATCCACGACATACCTTTTTAGGAAAACCTCTTAGGTTTCCAGAATTATATTCTAGAGACACTCTTTGAAATGTGTTTTGTGATTAGAAATTGTATCATCCCGTCCAAGGTCCATGTTTGTACAGAGTATGGAATGGGTGCAAATACTTCATAGATAGCATCACAATTTGGAGATGTGTGATGGTGATGGAACACAGAAATATTCCTGAGATTCTAATTTATAAATTAACATATTGAGTAGAAGAGTTTTCTAAATTTTACATGTTAGGGTCTCAGATCACACAATAAAGTGAAAATATTCCAAGACTATAATCTGTATATCTTCCCATGATACTCAACCTCAGATAATCTGTTTAAAAGTCACAGAATAGTATAGAGGATTGAAATCCAGAAAGGCATTTTTTCATATTAGCTTAACCAAGAGTCTTAACCGAGGCAGCTAACAATCAGCTCAAATGACTAATTTGATTTTCTACTTCTCTTCCTTAATCAGAATTCTGATAGAGGGATTAATTAGCAATAAAGCAACATGAGAAAGAGGGAAAGAAAATGAGGGCATAGATAATCCACAAACTATATATAATCATCTCTGCATAATCAAAAGTTAACTGTCATTAACATGACATTTGCTTTTAAAGCCAGGCAGAAAATTATGATTTTTGGCACTAACCTAATCTTTAATTATAGCACAGTACCATTCTTCCTTGTGTTAGTTCAGATAGCTATAAATTATATTAGTCTAGGGCTTTTGTGTCATTTCCTTTCCTTTTCCATGATTTATATAGTCAGAATACTGACCTATAATTAAGTGTACTTGAGAATGGTCTCCGGTTAATTAAATGCTGTGGTGGGTGTATGGTGTGCTTTGCCAAAATTCCGAAGGAAAAGGCCATTCCTGGGTTAAATATCTATGAGGAGCCTGGATAAGTGTTCAGTGCCAGTCATATATGACTGTTGAAGCTGTCATGAGAAATAAAAATGAAACTTTCTTGACTATTGTCTGTAGAAGAATATAACATTCATCTTTTTGTGTAATTTAAGAATATCACTTCAAAAAGTGATTGTCTCATATAAGGCATGTCCTAGTTTCTAATAACTGGTAAAGCAGATTTATTATATGGAAACGAAAATTAAAGTCGTGTCTTCCTTCTCTTTATTTTTGCTGTTTTATTTTTTCCTGTAACACATCTCCATTCTCTGCCAGAAACTAGTTGCCACTCAATTTGGTTCAATGTATGTTAGAGAATTCGCTTCTATGTGCAGTGCAGTATGCTGGAGAGGGGCTATCAACACACCCAATTCTCTTGCATGAAGAGTCTTACCCTGGTGCCAAAACCTGCCCTGATTCCAGAGATAAGTTGAGACTGTCCTACTTTATCTTACTTTTCATCCTTACTACCCTTTCCCAGCAACGCTTCCCCACCCACATGTACATATGTGCCAGATGACATAAAACTCCTTTCCATTCCAGATCCCAAGGCAAATCCTAGGGCCTGAACCAACTGAAGGGGAAGGCAGGAAGCAAACAAGCAAGCAGTAGGGTGCGGTATGGGAAAGGCCCTCATTTTTCTGTGGTTTGGCTTAACAAAGGAAACTTTAGAACCGTTCAGGGAGACAGCATCAAAACATTTATTCAGGCAATTGCTCCTCACTGTTGGGGTATCCTTAGACAGCAGAGGACACACGCTGGCAAGTGGGTGGAGCGAGCTGGGCCCACAGATGTTGTTTGGCATGCAGAATTTTTTTTAATAAAAAATGGGACAACACTTTAAAAATTAAGAGATTTTAATCCCAAATCTAGGTTTTTTGTTTCCTTTGAAAAATCCGGAAGAGGGCCGACAGGGTGTCTGTGTTCTCTGAGTTAAATCTGAGGAGGCTACACCTGACAAGGGCAACTATATTTACTGATGACTCACTTGATTCAGTTCATTTCTTCCTGGTCTCTGTATGGATTGGGATGTGTACCCCCGTGCATACATACGCGCACACACTCAATGATTTGCATGGTGGTGGTGGTGGTGATTGTTTGAGGGAGGGATGGAGAGCTTGAGAGGTGATTAAGATTAACCTTGGCTGGGCCAATGTTAAGATGAAAGAAGGGAGTGTATAGTAAGGTAGCCTTCCAGGTGGTAAGTCGAACCATATGAAATTGACACTTTTAGGTCAAAATCAATTGAACACTGGCAATTTTATATCTACAATCTATTTTCCCTCACTTAAAAACATCTCCATGACAGACCTAGAGTTTTTCGTTGTGCTGTAGTTAGAGAACTGTATGTTTCCTTTTAGACTCCTAGGATTTCTGTGTGCCATGCTCCCATTTTACAGAATGCCTGTCCCTTTCATTCTGCCATAGATGTATTTTTTGTTGTTGTTGTTTTCAGTCCAGTAGATGTTCTGTTTCTCATTTATTAAAGAATTTAATTTACAGACAGGTTCATTTCTTTGTGATGCTTAGCTCCAATAACTCCAAACCCAGAGAGATTATTATACATATTGTGGTGAAATATACACAACATAAAAATAGTTAAAGTGGTAAATTTTAAATGAACAATTAAGTGGCATAAAGCACATTCACAACATTGAACAACTATCACCACTATCCATTTCTAAAACTTTTCTGTCATCCCAAACAGAAACTGTGTACCCATTAAGTGGATCTACCTTCTCCCCGCCCTCAGTCCCCGGTGATTTTCATTCTATTCTTTGTCTCCATGAATTAGCCTATTCTAGGTATCTCACATAAGTAGAATCATACAATATTTGTCCTTTTGTATCTGGCTTATTTCACTTAGCATAATGTTTTCGAGGTTTATCAATGTTGTAGCATGTATCAAAGTTTTATTCCTTTTTAAGGCTGAATAATATGCCGTTTTTCACATTTATCACATTTTGTTCATTTATCTGTTAATGAGTATTTTTGTTGTTGTTGTTTGTTTGTTTTTTTAGACAGAGTCTCACTCTGTTGCCCAAGCTAGAGTGCATTGACGTGGTCTTAGCTCACTGCAACCTCCACCTCCCAGGTTCAAGTGATTCCCCTATCTCAGCCTCCTGAGTAGCTGGGATTGCAGGCGTGCACCATCACATCTGGCTAATTTTTTGTATTTTTGGTAGAGATGGGATTTCATTGTGTTGCCAGGCTGGCCTCGAATTCCTGACCTCAAGTGATCTGAATGGGCATTTAATTTGTTTCCACATTTTGTGAACAATGCTTAAGTGAACTTTCATGTACAGTGTCTGTTTGAGTCCCTCCTTTCAATTCTTTTGAGCATATCCCTAGAAATGGAATGCTGGATCATTTGTTAATTCTATGTTTAACTTTTTGAGGAACTGTCAAATTGTTACATATTTTATAGAGGTGACAAACACCAGCTGCATTATATAGTCTTTTAAAATCCAGGTACAGTACTTACAGTATTTATTCTCTTTTATGTTACAATAAAGCCAGGCTCTTCTTTTATTTTGCCATAGAAAATATTTTTTAGGTCAGAAAAAGGCAAACTCTTTTTAAATATTCTAGTCAAAGTGAGTTTCACTGAGGTCAAACTTAGATCAACACCATCGTTTTCTTTTTTCAAGCTCATATACAGCACATTTTGGTTTCAGATGAACTGTTCTGGTGATGAATTTTTACATTTTAATTCCTCTATGAAAACCATCATGCTGATGAGCATGTTCTTTGTAAAGCTAACAATTACACTCCTCTGGGCTTCCATTGTTCTAATACTGGAAGTTAATTTATTAGTACCCTACAATGCATTCTATATTAAAACTGCCTTTATGTAATCATACATAAACATGTGTGGTATGACCATGAATAATATACATAACACTGAGGAGGAAGTTCTCGATACAGTCTACATACACAAATAACATGTTGTACCATACATCTCCTTATAAGCAAATGTCACTCATTTTAGATAAATTTTGTGATTCCAATCAAAACAATGCTCTCACTCATTTAAGCACTCTTTAATGTTATTATGTAAATGAGCTCTGGGGATGACTGTGTAGAGTTAACGTAAGCTCTGAAACCCTTCACTATTTATTTCAGTAGAAAAGAAATGTCATTTTTGGCAGTAATCTAGACACGTCTCCTTTAAATGGTGGCGGTGGTCTGTGTCTGCAATCAAAGGTGTGGCACGTCGTTTCATCTTTTCATAGTACAAAAGGAGTTTCATTTAACAATTTCATACTGAATAGTTCTTTCTATTCACCCATGGAAATAATGGGAACAGCTCAGTGGGTGGGAATTTCTTCATGGGCTCAAAAAGACTCAGGACTAAGATACAGGTCTGTGATGCTGGCGACGTAGAGAGGAGATTCAATGTGGAAAAGGAGGAACGATGTCTTTTGTTTAAAGACGTAAATTAATTTCATTTCCTCTTTATACAACAAGAGAAGGGGATAGGAAAGATTTCATACCATTTTAGTTTTAAAAATAGTAATTCAAGTGAACTGCTTGGCTAAGCAACAACTCAAATTTCCTCTCCATCCAATTCCTTTCCTATGTTTTTTCCTTGTCTTGCATCTCTATGGCAATACTCCCCAGGGCACCCTCCTTTAGCTGGACCAAATTGAGTTCCTGTCCATGTGTGTTCTTAGAATAACCAGCCAATCTAACTTACCACATGCTGAGGGAAAGGCATGGACCATAGACTCCCATTCTGCTGCTTGGCAGTGACAAGAAGTGGGGAAAGCATAGGCTCTGGAGTCACAAGGCTCAGGGATTGAGGTCGGCTTCAGTCCCTTACTGACGTTGTCAACTTAGGCAAGTCAGTTACCTTTTTGAAGTAGTAAGCTTTTCCATCTTATAGGTTCTTTGCGAAAAATATAGCAATTTAGGGAGAAAATGAGAGCTGGGACAAGGGAGAGATGGTCAGTGAGGTAAATTCATCCCAGATAATTCCTAAGGAACTTTTAAGAACAGGGCCAACCAACATTAAATTTTGAATCATTTACCATCCTATGTTGAAATAGAACTCTTTCCGTTACTATTAACTTGTATGAGGAAATTATTATTGTTATTGCTGATACTTTAATTTAGAATGGGGATGAGGTAAAGGAAAGGAGTTCGACTTTTGAACTAATAGAGACTGCAGAAAGGAATAGAAGGATAGAGGGTGGATAGGGAAATTCATCAGAATCAGAAAACTAAATAAAGTGATTATTAGGGAAATGGGGCTTTCCTTAGCACTCTTGGAGATATTGGACTAACTTTGGGTTGACAATTTTTATTATGTCTAAAGGATATTTTCAAAAAATATAATTCTTTCTTAAATATTTTAATGTAAAAATATGAGACAATCCGAATAAAAGGCAGTCCTTCTTTTTTTTTTTTTTTTTTGAGACAGTCTCACTTCTTCGCCCAGGCTGGAGTGCAATGGCACAATCTCGGCTCACTGCAACCTCCGCCTCCCTGGTTCAGGTGATTCTCCTACCTCAGCCTCCTGAGTAGCTGGGATTACAGGCACTTGCCGGCATGCCTGGCTAATTTTTGTATTTTTAGTAGACAGGGTTTCTAAATGTTCAACCATGTTGGCCAGGTTGGTCTCGAACTCCTGACCTGTGATCCGCCCACCTTGGCCTCCCAAAGTGCTGGGATTACAGGCATGAGCCACTGTGCCTGGCCAAAAGACAGTCTTTTAAACAATAAAATAGCTGTATGAAAAATTCACTACGTTATCTGTATCTTTGCCTCATTTTTCTGTGGACTATAGAACACTTCATTCACTAACATTTTAGAATATTGAATCCAGATTCCATCTCCTCATAAAGCTAAGGATCCAGTCTCTATAGGAAGTAGCTTGCCCAATTTACACAGTTGGGAGGCCAAAAACTTAAGTGTAAACTTAATCTTTTGAATTTGCAGTTCTCTTCTCACCTCATCAGATTTTCTCATGAGAAAGTGTTGCTAATCAGGATCCCAGGCTGAATTATGTATTTTTCCCCCCAGAGTGGGGAAGAAATTTCCACAGCACAGAAATGATTTGGCCATATTGATGTGAAAGCTTTCTTAGATAAATTTTGGTCCGATGGCCTCATTTCACAGATGTTTTCATTTAAGTGTAGAAGAGTTAAATGACTTGTTCAAGGTCATACAGCTATTATGTGGTAAAACTGGGATTGAAAACAGGTTTCATGGTTCCCGGTTCAGCTAAACATTCACTCATTTTAACACCTCCTGTAGGCTGTCACTGCATTAGGTGCTGGGATATAAAAATAAACCAAAATAGTTCTGTAACTATGCTCATAATTGTTAGAATTGGGAGGATGGCATCATCTAGAAAGAAATAATGATAAAAGTATCAAATCTTAAATTTGAAATGGGCCTTAGGGTTTATTTACTCTAATTCATATGTAAGGAAACGAGGCCCTCATCTGAAGAGGTGGCTTGGGATGAACACAGATTTGAGGAATGTTGGTTAAGAGTTAACAAGACTTGATGGCCGACTAACCATGAAGGTTTAAAGATAGAGAAATCAAAGATATATAGAGAATTAAGAACTTAAGCACAGAATGATAAGCATGGACCTAGGAGTTCTGTGCCATTACTACCTAAGTGACCTTAGTCAAATCATGTAACCTCAGTTCATTCATCTTTGTAGTCAAGATCATTTCAATTCTGAGGGGTTTTTGAGTATCAAATGGTATTATGCTTGTTAAATACACACTATGTTGCCTGGCACATAGTAAGTACTCAGCAAAGATTACTGTCAAGAGCATTAGTGGCATTGATAGGGGAAAAAAAGTGAGGTATGTTGGTTTAGGGGAGTTCTTTCTCTATCAACTTATGGATTCAATATCTGAATCCATAAGATTTCACAAAATCATCTAGAACCTGGCTCCATCATTTAGCTATTTTTCTTTTATCTTCCTGTTACCTAATTTTTAAAATTATTAATAAAAATGTAAGAGAAACAAGGTAGATTTGGGCTACCAAAAGTTTTGGAAAGGTCAATATTTGGAATAAGAATTGAATGAAAAATCCGTAGGAAGACCAGCTAGTACAATCCAAAGAAAGAGTGACCACTGTGGATTCTATGGCATATAGTCCATGAACTCCTAGTGGATGACACCAAGACAGTTTCTTGACTTAGATTCCTAAATCGGACTACGTATGGGAGAATTTTGTTGGGGTAATCTCAATTGTTAGTACTATTTTGTAAAATACTTCTGAGTTTAGGGGGAGAAATAGTAACCAAAAGCATCACATAAAACAAACTTCTATTTCCTTTTATTGCACTTGGTGAAGGTTATTAAGAATGTAATTCTTTCTGCTTGCAATGTGATTAGCAGCCAAACCTTTTGGGGGTAAATTTCCATTGCTACGCTCTTGTTATCGTAAATGGAATTTGCATGCCTAATTCTCTTCCCTCCATATTGAATCCATACCCCTTTAGGTCTAACGGCATGCTAAAAATGATTCCAAATCTCCAGTGTTGATTGTGGGCCATATGTTAGCACTAATTATATAAATGAGACTTGGTGGAAATGTGACATGCTAAGCATTCTGAGCTTAAGGAATTATCTAAATGAATTCTAGCTTGAGTTAGTGCTAGCAGAGGCAAGGAAACGCGGGTGCAGGTTTTGAGCAGATGTTAACAGGTCTGCAAGTCTCTTCATTGTCTTTATTTGTCTAACTATAAGGACTACTGATGGAATATTGTGTCAGAATATTTTAAGGTGCCATTTTCCTGCAAATTGCATTTTGCACCTACAGATGGATCTATTTTCTGAATAAGCAGAGTGAAATGACAGAATATCAAAGATTAGAATCTGCAGTCTTCTATGCATTTGAAAACTTAGCATTCAATGGGGTCAGTTGTCATGGTCATTATGTCACAGAGGCTGAAGACTTCTAGAAGGATATTTCAGTGTCAAACATTCTTGCATTTTAATTTTCAAAGTGCAAGTGAGAAGGGGAAAAATGGTTCCGATTCAGAGCAAGAGTGAATAATAATATTGTGAATAACACTTTCTCTGTATATACTCATTCAGGAAAATATTGCCTTGTAATATATTAAATGAAGTGACCAAGGGAGATTTGGGACCCTGAGCCCTGTCCTGGTTGAAGTCTGACTCATCCTCTTTACTGGATATTATGAAGTCCTAGTTGGGACAGCGATTGCCTGGTTCAAAGCCCATGGCAGACTTCACTAACATTCTTGTTTCTCTCACTCACGGACTTCTTGAGGTTTATCTCTTTGGCCTTCTCATTTGTTCTCCATAGACATTGATCCCCTTGGAGATGTAAATTCCGCCTTTTCTTTCTAGGTCTCAAGCACAGAGTCCAGTGCTTGACACATAATAAACGTTTGCTGTATGATTGTTGTTGAAAACATGGAAATAGCTAACATTTATAGAGGATTCAACTATGTGTTCAATACTTGATTCCCATCATCTCATTTAATCCATACTGATGTGTTCTTAGGCATTGCCTTTGTTGCTTTGCACATGTGGAAACTAAGTCTAAGGGAGATTAACCAAATAGTTTGTCTAAAATTACACAAGTAGAAGTAATTGAGCTGGAATTTAAACCTACAAATGCCTGACCCTGTGCCTGTCATTCAGTCATATAGAGTGTGGATTCTGTCCTTTAGACACTTATGTGCAAAGCTGATTATCCTCAAATTTGGGTCTCTATATATTCTTGAAGACTGGTGAGTTTCCTTGGGTGACTTGTTTTGCATTTGTTTTTATTGGAATGGTATTCTAAGTAGAACAGGTATGAGCATATTCTTGATCATCTGGGTGACCATATTGTGATGGTGTTTACTATGATGTTAGTGCCAACTAGTGTTGCTTCAATGATAGAACATCATTCAGGGAGGAACAGAGGCAAAGTAGATATGAAGATAATAGGTTTATGCCATTGAAGGTTAGTAACATTTAGGGTTTGGAGGAGCTTCAACAGAGAAATTGGGAAAAAATGCCCATAAAGCACAAAGCAATGATAAAGTGAATATACGCGTGTGTGAACATGTGTGGCTTTCCAGTTGGGAACATTCACATGGGGAACAGTAACATAGTTTTTGGGAAACAGTCATATAGTTTTAATAAAACTAATATTATCTATTATGTTGAAGTTATGTGGTAAATTTAGTTTTTTATAGTCTCATGGGTTTGCTTTTCTTTGTAAACTTCTTTTGGTTTTATGGCCGTAGTGCACTTTAGACATAAAGAGTTTGCAATTTCATATTTGTGTACATTTATGTAAGAATACACCTGTTAAGATTTGGGAGAGAGCCATAATCTCTTTTTCTCTCTCCCTTTTAAAGGGATCTGTACACCCTTTGAGGTGAGAGTTGCCTACATCTGTCTTTGGGCATCACATGATCCCCAGAGACTGAACTGAAGCTAAATCAGGATAGCAGCAGTGTGTGTGCACGCACACATGCACCTGCAAATGCCTATGAGACACAAGTGTTAGCAGTGGGAGTTTGAGGGGATGGTTGACTAGCATATCTTGGGGCCAACCTATTTAGCTTTTGATTCAAACAATTCATGAAACAGCTTGCCTCTCCCATATGATTCTTTCTCTGGGTATCTTGTTTATCCAATCCCTGTAGTACTGAAGAAAGATGGCTTCTTTGAATGAACGTATTTCCAGAATGTTATCCTTGGTGATTCTCTTTGGCAAGAATTAAAAGGGAATTCCCTTGGCACATTTGATTGCTGAAGCATCTTTATATGCTGGCCTGCAGCCAACAGAGAGCAAACCTGAAATAGATGTATTTCTTGTTCTCCTTGACACCTTATACAACTCCCTGCGGCATTACTTCTCTCTAAAGTCAGTGAGGCATCCACAGGGCTTGAGAATGGTGAACAACAAGGCTAATTCATCATAGTTAATATTTTGCTTTCAAACTGGTAAGTCATCCTCCAAAGTTTATCTACCACATGTTCTCTCTGGAATTCACTGACTCTAATGTCTCAAGCTATCTTGAGAACTTCATAATGTATTACTTAAGAATTGCTGAAGGCCAGGCGCGGTGGCTCACACCTGTAATCCCAGCACTTTGGGAGGTTGAGGCAGGCAGATCACGAGGTCAGGAGATCGAGACCATCCTCGCTAACATGCTGAAACCCCATCTCTACTAAAAATACAAAAAATTAGTTGGGCGTGGTGGCAGGCACCTGTAGTCCTAGCTACTCAGGAGGCTGAGGCAGGAGAATGGCGTGAACCCGGGAGGCAGAGCTTGCAGTGAGCCGAGATCATGCCACTGCACTCCAGCCTGGAGGACAGAGTGAGACTCTGTCTTAAAAACAAAAAAAAAATCGCTGAAATTCAAGTATAGTTGATGGACAATATAGTATTTTTTCCAGAGTTGGGTTAATTTTTTTGAAAACGGAGCCAGTTCAGAGTGATAATTTTTTAACTTAATTCATTGCCTTTAGAAATTAGAAGGTGGTGGGAAGTTGGAGACAGCATATAATGAAGAGTGCTGTTCTTTCTTTGCAAAATGTCTTGCAAATATGGTTGCCAAGCTATTTATAATGCAGATGTTTCTACTATAACACAATGTGTGTGTTCTTAAAAAAACCTAGAGTTCTAAAAAATGATACATTAACATTGGCAAGGCTTGGTCGGGTGTGATGGCTCACACAGGTAATCTTGGCATTTTGGGAGACTGAGGCGGGAGGATTACTTGAGCCCAGGAGTTCGAGACCAGCTTAGGCAACATAGTAAGATCCTGTCTCTACAAAAAAATAGATAAAACTTAGCCAGATGTGATACACCTGTAGTCCCAGCTCCTGGGAGACTGAGGTGGGAAGATCATTTGAGCCAGGAGGGTTGAGTCTGCAGTGAGCAATGATAGTGCCCCTGCACTCCAGCCTGGGTGACAGAGTGAGACCCTGTCTCTAATAATAAAAATAGTAATAATAATAATAATAGCAAGGCTCATGGAAAAAACAGACCACTCAAAAGATAGGCATGAATCTCAGCATGCATAAACCTAATTAAAAATTAGTGCCATTGAAAAGACTTGCTAAATTTCTCATCAAAGTGCTTTATATATAGGAAACTTGACCTTTAATAAAAATGAAGGTAATTTGATGGAAGGATTGAGGCTGCTGAGTTAGAGATAAGACTAAATGGGGAGAAGCATATGATAAGCCTTTCCAAGACAAGACATATGTCTACATTGAGCCAAGAGGAGAAACATGGGCAAATTATATAGAGTACGTTCTTCCACAGCTTTCTGTACTAGAATATCTTGTGTTTATCTTCTGTGTCTTACTGAAAAATATGAATGTACTGGGAAAAGTCATACATGAACCTATATAATATCTTCCTTTAAGATGACATCATTTCTCTGTTTACCAATTCTATCGTGTTAATTTGTGTTACAGATGCGCATTTTATAGCAAAATGACTGAGTTTATCAGGACATTGGAAAGGTAATTCGCAAGATTAAATTTTGGATATTTTATGTGTTCAGAGGAGTGTTGCTTCATTTTGAGAAGTAGAACATGTGTAAATCATGAAGTTGGACTAAGGAAGGCTCAGGCTGTGAGCCAACATCTCTTCCACTTTGTGGAAGCATGGACATCTTTATTTATGGTGCTCCATGGGGATACATTTTTATAGCTGCAAGAAAGGCTTA
Organism: Chlorocebus sabaeus; assembly: GCF_047675955.1. NCBI lineage: Eukaryota > Metazoa > Chordata > Mammalia > Primates > Cercopithecidae > Chlorocebus > Chlorocebus sabaeus. Next base: position 70,340,253 of record NC_132918.1, read on the forward strand.
CAAGTACAGATGACCTTCAGTGACAATGGTATATGTCAAAGATTCTCCATCCAGTCTGGTATGGTAACAGTAGCACGGTTGGTTTCCTTACCCTAGTAAAGCATGGTCTTTGGCCATAGTATGCAAAGAAGGGAGGAACGTGGGTAAGGATACCGAGAAGACCAGATTCTCAAGTCAAATAGAACTGCAATCAGGTCTCAATACTGCCATTTAGTAGCTTTGTGTGACTCTGACCGAATTATTTGGAATCATTTCTTTCTCTTCATATCTGTAAAATATGTGCCTCAGTAAGGTGTTTAAGAATAAGGCAAGGCTTGTAGTGCATGCCTAATGATAATGATGTTACCTATTTTTTTTTTTTTTTCCAGAAAGTGGCTATGTAAAGAACATATATAGGTCTGTCAACTCTTTTTGCTCCATCTAGACAAGTACCTACTTGATAATGTCTTTGTCATAGTTCACATAATCACATGAGCCTTTTCTGGCCAAGATTCAAGGCTCATCTCTCAGGCCAGGGGTTCTGGGGAGTTGTGCTCAGATTACTTCAGACTGTTGAAAGGGTCTTTGAGTAGGAAGCACTGGCAGCCTTGAAGACCTGAAGTCTCAGTGTACCCACTAGAGGAAGGCCAGGTACAGGAAGCACATCCCCCTGCCCACGGTGATGGAAAAAGTCCAGGCAGAGGGGGGTCAGATGGAGATACAGGAAAAGAAATACGCATATGACTGAAATTCTGGATTCAAGTTCTAGATCCTCCATTTCTTAGCTAGGTGACATTGTTTTCTTTTCACCTGCAAGAGGTGGAAAGTGGACCACACAGAGTATGGATAAATAGAAGCTAAAAATATGTTTGTTTCTGCCCATCATTTCCATCAAGTTCCTTTCTTTTAGGCTAGCAAACCTCTAGACCTTCTATTCATCCAGACTGAAAGACAATTGAAGAGGTAAAGATAGTCTTATGCTGTGATTGAGTGTTATTTAATGGCCCATCCCCTCCCTACCTATTCCCCATGGAGAAACTCTGTCTTAGTGGTTTGGATGTCTGTCCCCTCTGAATCTCATGTCGAAATGTTGGAGGTGGGCCTGGTGGGAGGGGATTGGATCATGCGGGCAGATCCCTCATGAATGGTTTAGCACAGTCTTCTTGGTGATGAATGAGTTCTCACTCAGTTCATGTGAGATCTGGAGGGACCTCCCCCTTCTCCCTCTCTTGCTTCCCTTCTTGCCATGTGTGACGTGCCTGTACCCTTTTGCTTTCTGCCATGATTGGAAGCATCCTGTGGCCCTCACAAGAAGCAGATGCCAGCACTGTGCTTCCTGTAGAGCCCGCAGAACCATGATAATTATAATTTCTTTATAAATTATCCAGTCTTAGATGTTCCTTTACAGTGACACATAAATGAACCATTACAGCAGTTATCTCTTCTGCAGAGCAAGGTCACAGGACATATTCTGTTCCTGCTGAAAGACTGGGGTCTTCTCAGCCCTGGTTACCATTTGGCCCATGTCAGCATCTGCCTACCAACTTGGGAAACCTCACTGCACTTCCTTCTCACCATCTTTTAAAACCAGAGCTTTCCAATGTCAAAGCAACAATTATAACTCCCACTGTAAAGAGGGGTGTAGCTATTCCCTGCCGGTGACCTCAGGTGTTGGAGTGTTTGCTGACCAGGATTGAACAGTCATGATTCTCTTGCAGCTGTGTTGCAGATGGGAAAAAGTGTAACAGAAACACACATCTTTCCTGGTCAGAACTGACGTAGGCAGCCCAAGGACCTCCTCTGAGATAGGAAAAGATATCCTATCTTCCTCCTTGCCCCCTGAACATACTGTGCAAGTAGGTAGACCTTCAATTCACCTACTAGGAAGAGGGTGCATGGTAAAATTGAAGATCAAATAGGAGGAAAGGGAAATTGTTAAAATAACTCACTTCATAGCAATTTAAAGTTTGTAATGTGATTTCACATTTACATTTTTATGCTCACTATAAGGATATATCTTGCATTAGAAAACTGAAAACAAAAAGTGACTATTAAATTTTGAAGCCAGAATACATATTTCTTGAATCTTTTGATTCTATTGAAAACAAAATGTGACTATGAAATTTTGAAGTGAGAATATGTACTTCTTGAATCCTTTGATTCCATCTAAAATGTATTCAGATCTTAGCATTCCTGGGATTCACCTCAGTGCTGGATATTACACTAGAGTCTCTGAGATAGAATAAATTACTCTTTAATTCCAAAAGCTAGTTTATCAATTGGTTGCTTTCTGAACGGTCGCAAGATGAATTTGATTTGTTCCTTTACTTTTTCCTCCAATATCCGGCAACTGGGTAAAAATAAATACTAGCCTACATTGGCACTGGTAAGGCAACTGACACCAGGTTCACCAGCCAGTCATATTTTGTACCTTTGGATCACACCCAAGATCAGAAGGAAGAGTGAAAAGGCAGAGATTATAGCAGTTGCAACAATGTGTAACAAAAATATTGTGCCATTGAAATGTTAATGTAGGTGAGTATCACCTTGTAAAATTCACATTGTGAGAAAGCAAGCCTAATCACTTGAATCACAAAGACTGATTTTTATGGGAGACCTCTCATTTTATTCTTTAGGTATTTCATTTTCATTCTGTGTTTTCTTCGGAATTAATAGAGCCTCTTAAAAACTGCCGTCTATAAATTTTCTCTCCTACATATGTCTCGAAACAGTTTCATTTCTTCATTTAAAACATTACAGCCATTTCAAAATGCCCTATTTTGTATTTAATTTCACCATCTCATATAAAATACATGTTCTTCACATAATTATGTAAAAATGGGTTTGCAAATGCCCTAGAGATCCATATGATGGGCACATTATAGGATTCTAAGTAATAATAATCTCCTGTTTACATGAGACCTGATTTTCATGCCAGTTTTTTACACTTTAATATATCCAGAACACAGCTTTGCTCAAATATGCTAGTTTTTTCTGGTCCAGGAAATGCATTTGAAATATCACAGATTAGCTTGCCTGGCAGAATGCACAGCTACATCTGATATTTTAGAGGTGAACATAACGGAGCCAGAGATGGGAACAATTGTTGTCATGTTTGCTATGAGCACAGCTAAACAACACCCAGCAGGGTTACTGGAAGACCTAGGGCATAGGCAGGAGAAGAGGAAGCAGGAAAAGGAAGAAAAAAAAAAAAAAAAAAAAGTAGGTGATTTGGCAAGAGAAAGAGAGGATATTATATAAATATTATATAAATAAGAGCTTGAACACACCAACTAATAAAAATAAAGCATAATGTAGAGCAGTGATTTTTCAAAGTGTGGTCCCTGGGCCAGCACCATCAACATGCCTGGCATAGAAATGCAAATACCTCCACCTTGCTGAATCAAACAATGGTGGTGGGACACCCTGAAATCCGGTCAACACTTCTAGATGGTCTCAGGAGGGTTTCTCTGTGAGTCACCAAGCCCAATTGCAGGATTGGGAGAACTGGAGACCTGAAGGACAAGAAGAACAGGGCAAGCTAGTAGTGATCAATGGGAATACTTCTTCCCTCTGGATAAAATGCTTTGAAAGTACCTTTTCAATGACTTTTATGATAACGAGGCAGGGAGAGAAGCTTATCCAACAGAGGGCTTTATGTGCACGCACTTACCACTCAAGGAAGGATGGTCGCATTTCCAACCAGGCTTCAAGTCATGGTGTTACAAGTAGGCAAGACCTCTAGGAGGGGAGGCAGAAAGGAGGCTCCTTGTAGAAGACACATTCGGTGCAGAGGAGGAAAATCACGGTACTCTGAAGAACTGGATGTGAGTCAGCGCATCCAGAACACAGAGGAGGGAGCCATGGCCAGAGAACAGGCCACGTGTGCAGTGCTGACAAGTTAGGCTGTGTCCTGGGGCATCGGATACTCCAGAGGAAGAGTGTTGTAATCCTGAGAGTGATGTGCTTAGGATCTGTGAGAATTACATGACTAGTTAAATGCTTGCTGAGAAGTGTCATAAGATCGGTGTTCCTAGTGACAAAGTTTTGGGTCCGGTGATACATAAGATCAATAATGTCTTACATCCCTCTACTAGGCATCTGTTGTGGGACTCTGGGGCCCGTCTCTGGTACACTCACTCTAGACCACTTGTCCAAAAGATGTGTCTATAGATACTTGAGAGAATAAAAATCATTTAGTCAATAGGAAACCAATGCTAGTGACCCCCCAGAGGGGCACAAGATGCGAGAGGAGAGATGCTGCTCCTTTGGTCATTTAATCCCCACTTTTTTGGACACAAATATATTCAGGATAAACAATTTATTGATTAACCTTACAGGTAACACCAAGAGGGATTTGACTCACCTTTGTTTTCTTATGGAGAATAGTTTCTGCAAGTTTGGATTATAGGAAACATAATGCACCCTTGCCCTATGCAGTGCATTGCAAATTGCCCTGTGTTCGAGTGATTATCACATTCTTTTACTATCTGTTCAGCTAGACACAAATAGCTAAAATAGCTTTCTCCATAACTTTTCTTTTTTTGAAAGTAACATTTGCAGCTAGATGTGGTGGCGCATGCTATAATCCTACCACTTTGGGAGGCTAAGATGGAATGATCCTTTGAGCCAAGAGTTCGAAGCCAGTCTGGGTAACATAGTGAGACCCTGTCTATCTTTTTTTTTTTTTTTAAGTAACATTTGTTTCTTTCAGTGGTTTAAATTTAGACAATTAATGATTAGTGAGATGTAGTCTAACAAATACTTTCTTTTTATTTAATTGAAGGAGCTTACCCCCAACTTTTATACCCCCCCACCCAATGAAATACACATTATCTGAGATTTTAAACTTGTTTTTGACCCTCTCAAGAATTCTTTTCTAGGGTTTCCTTTACTAACATGTATTGTACTCTCTGCTAATGGCACTCCCCCATCCCCCACTACCTGCACTCCAGTGCTGTTTACCATGACTTAACCCTTTGTCTACTTCGAATGGCCTCTCCTTCAAGTCCTAGAAGGGAAAGACCACATGGGCTTTTACTCACCCTCAGTCTCTATCTAGCTCCGTGCCTGGCACAGCAGGTGCTCAGTAAACATTCATTAAACCAATTAATTGCTACTGAAGACTGCTGCTGCTTTGTGTACCTGCTTTTCAAAGCTCTCGCTCTCCCATTATCTCCTCTCACCCTCTTTTTTTCTCCCTTTCCCTGATAGATTCATTACAAAAACATTAAACCTAATTCTCAGTTTCTCTAAATTGTCTGTGTAACTCATTGAATTTAAGATTGTTACCTTAAAAGGTAACCCCCAACAGTAAAACTGGTGGGTTTTTTTTGTTTGTTTGTTTTCGGTGGGGGGTGTGGGGAGGGTTGCTGTTGTTTTTTCTTTTGCATCAGAAGCTGCATAATGTCAGGGCATAACATAGCTCACAAAGCATGCTAAGTATGAAAGAATATTTATATAGGATAGCCTATTGAAACTACTCATGGCCAAAAACCCTTTGCTTGTTTAGTATTAAATGAACTCCATTTAGCTGTTATATCTTCTAGGGAAAGCTAATAGCAAGCTAGAGCTGGGGTTTGGGGGCATATAGATGCATGTAGATAAAAGAGTTCATGGGCAGGGTTTCATGAAATTTGAATGTGAAGTGGTATTATGCATCTCTTTCATTTAAATAACCAAAAATGAGTAATTCACTCCCTAGAACATTTGATAAAAATCCTTGGAAGTTTGCCAGCAGGCACGGTGGGAGGAAGAAATGCATATTCAAAAGGAGATCAGGAAAAAATGAAAATTAGGAAGCAAAAACCTGAAAAAAGCAATCTATACCTGATTTATTTTCTAAAATAAATGGAAACATCTTGGTTAGAATTGCTTTAAAGAACCAGGGCCTCGCTTAGTACCCCTGAGCAATGCAGTCTTCTGGAAACACGAGTGCATTTAAGAAAGGACTGAGAGCACTTTCTTGCATTGTGTTCACCTCAGGCGACAGATCCCATGAACTCAAAGCTTGGCTCAGGAGTGTCAAAACACGTACCTGCAATGGTTATCGTTGCCATAGAGATAACTGGATGATAGATAGCTAGATGATAGATAGACACTGAATAGATAGTAGATAAATGATCTCATATGTCAGAAGAGGCCTTTGTGCCTAGGAAATTACAGATTTTTTTTCAAAAACAATTCTTCTGTCAAATCAAAAATAGAACTCTCTTTATTCTTACCTCATATACATTCCCCTCCTCTTCTAAAGCATTTTCTTATCACATTTATGATGTGCCGTGCCCATTCAACTCCTACTTGACTTCTTGTCCAGGAGGTTAACTTTCTTCAAAGGCTTGGATGTGACCAGTGCTAGAGGGAAAAGGGTAGACACAGGACCACTAGGGTTTCTTTATTTTACAATAAATTGAGCTTTGTTTGTTCTTATTTTCTTTTCTGAGTACTCAGATGAGTTTTGTCTCTTTGTCCTTTTCCTTACTTTTTACTTGCTTGTTTCTCTCTTTCTCCTTATTTTCCTGTTTCTCCCTATTCTTTTTCCCATATGTGTCTGACTTTCCTGCCTCATTGTTTTCTGTTCCTGCTCTTTTTATAGGTACCTCTGGGAATTATAGAAATTCTAACACTCCTGCCAGATTGTGAGGCCACTCAATTCTTGAAACAACAATAGACAATTTCAGTCAATACATATACATGTTTTATAAAATGATGGTGAGGTAGGATCTTGAAAAGTCCACCTCAAAATTCATGTGTCCACTGGTATGGATCATAGGAAAGGACTTTGTAGAATTAATGGGTAAGAATTGGGGCTGAATTCGATTATTTCCTCTGCAGTGCAACTTGACAGCATGAAAAAAATCAGACTTAAGCAGCAGCTGAGTCCTACATGTGAAATTATGACAAAATCAGAAGTCAAGATGTGGTCCCTGAGTCATCTTTAGAGAAAGCATAGAATAAATTTAATCCCCTTATTTTACAGATTTAAAAATTGGGGTGCAAAGAATTGTGATTTACTCAAAGTTTTATAAATGGCAATTCCACCAATCTAGAACCCAGGGATATTGACTTGTAATCAAGTGACTAAGTCCACCACATTACGGAAAGGTGTGAGAGGCAATAGATAGGGAGAGAAGGGGATAGAGTCATTATTGCTAATGGATTTAATAGTAGAATTTGGGGGTCTTTCCCCAAGCTGAAGGAAAGTGGAGAAAGGAAGCAGTTCTAAGATAAGAATGAGATGGAAGAATTCCCTTGACTCCCTCATAGGAACTGCAACAAGGGTGTGGCTCCTTTATCTGGCTGTCAGGAGCTCCTGTCCATATCTACAGCATAGGGGCCAAGAGAAAGCTTCCCCTTTGTCCTTGGAGGCTTTGCTGAAAATCACCTGACAAAAGGCAGATTAATAGGAGAAAAGGCATATAAAATTTTATTTCTATGCGGAATCCTAGGGAAAATGATTACCTTAATGTGCACAAGCTTATATGCCCTTTTTCATAGGGGGTGGAAGGGAGCTGGGGATGTTAATTTTTTGGGGGAGCAACTCATCAGGGAGAATAAATGTACCTGGAGGTGGGAGGCAGACCTTAGGAAAGGCAAGGAGTGGAGCTGCACAGGAATAAAGGTGGTCTTATTATGTAGATCAAGTCCCCTGACTGATCTCTTAGTGCTGCCCTCGGAAAAATAGATAAAATGTCTCTCCGGGCATAGGGATGACACCCGTTCTCCTCTTCTCTTAAGGTTGATCTGGAATCTTTCTTGGTTGTTTGATGAAATTCCTAGGGAGGGGAGTCTTAAAACAATTGCACTCAGGCTGTCTTAGTCAGATTAGGAAATTCAGAGAGTCCCTGATCTCTGAATGGAGGGTTTGGAGTGGAGAGCGGGGTTAGAAAGAGAGAAACCTTGGTTCTGAGGCTCGTTTCTGAGCCTTTCCAGCCTTTCCATTTTCCAAGTACTAAGACTACTGAAGTGCTACTTTTTGGTTAATCATTTTCTGTGCTTCAACAAGAGAGACACTGAAGTTCACTCTGAAGAGGATGAGAGAAGGGGACAATGAAGATAATAATTAGAAACATTTCCACGTCTCAGTTTTCTCATTTGTCAAATGTGGATAATAATATCTTCATCACAATTTAGTGTCACAAATGAGGATGTTACTTAGAGAGCTTAATATACACCATGTACTAAACAAATAGTAGCTAATGCTGTTTTGGATTTGTGACTGAACTCTTTGTAACCACCCTCACATGAACAATACTCACGTATCAATGGTCTGGAGTTGCTGGGACTGGTTTTTTACACTTTGAAGGTTAGTGAAGTACAAACAAATTCTGCCTGGCTCTGAAACCAGGATCTGAAACCTGGCCTGAAGCTGTGTGTCTCTTGTCGTTATAATCCCAGACACAATTTGTGGCTTGAAACTACTCTGGGAAGGTAATATATAGACGTGTTGACTATTTGCCAAAAATGACTAAACAGGGCCACAGGTATGAAATTACCTTTAACTTTGTCTCAAGTCTAATGAAGATGGTACATTGGATCTTCTTCACATTGTAGTACCTGATCATGTTCACAGGTCATACAAAGGCTTAGGAAGTGAACTTAAGTCAACTTCCCCAGGAAACAGACTGTCCGCTAGATATTTGTACACAGGAAGGTTATTGGAAAGTTCCCTTGGGTTCTATGCCTGTAAGGGAATGAGGTAAGCTGGACCAGAGAGGAGGAGGAATTCAATACAGTTGCAACAGCCAGTACAGTTATTGGCCAATCCCTCTGAGTTATGGAGTCGAGATGCTATTTTGAATGGTTGAGAACTGAGGCAAAGGGGTGGATCTCTGTATTTCATACCAATTAGCTATTACATGCTGGCTGCCCCTGGAGAGAAGGAGTAATGTTGAACAAGGTGACTGTCTTCTGCTGAGGGGAATTGCCAGAGAGGGCCTTCACCAAGAGCTGTGAGCAGACAGCATTCCAGCAGGGCTAATGAGTGCCTCACTTCTGAAGTGGAATCTGGACAAAGCACCAAGAATCCAATGCAGAAGCCCTAGTTGTTTCCAAATATATTACAGCGGCCTAGAGAGTACTGCTTTGCCATTCTCAGGATACCGCGAGACCTACAATGACTGCCAAAGTATTGTTTTGTCCTTCCCTAAAAAATGTAAAACCAGACCTTCAAGTTTTAACAAAAATCACTATTTTATAAATATTATTGAGGGGTCTTACTTGGAACCCTAGCTGACCACAGCCCATAGGAGTTGTCAGTCTGTGGAAGTGGAAAGACGTCAAATGTTCTCCCAGTTTGCTTTACTGTTCTTTAGGGAGAGTGACCAAGGATAAAGATCCAGTGTACACAACCAGAATTGTGAAGAAGAAGAAAAGATGGTTCTTAGGAAAACTGTGAACAGAATTTGAAAAGTCAACATTGTTATCCAGATGCTTTGAGCCTTCAAACTTTAATAGTCTATCATTTTGAGTATTTGGAGGTTTCAAGCAAAGTTCTTTGCCAATTACTAGCATTTTCAGGTAACTTACTCAAATTTGGCCTCATCTGCATCCAACCAGCTCTCAGAAAGGGACAGTCAGAGTATAAAACGCGGCTGCCTATGATGCAGGCAGAGTTAGATCCCCTTAGAAAAGAGTGGGTAGGCAGGGCAAAAAGTGATCGTATCTCCAGTATAATCACAGCAATGCTCATTCCCATAATATAGTATTTGTACCACACAGATAAAACATGTGTATAGAACACCAAGATAATAGTAAAATACGACCAACGGTTAGCAAATAGGAGATTTGAGAATGTATTGACTTTGTCTTAGCATAATTTGATGGTAAGTTAATATAATAATTTTTGTTGGTGCCTGTGTTTAACAACCTGCTCACTGAAATCCTAAAAATTGAACATCTGGCTCTTGTGAACACAGACAAGCCAGGTTCAACACACTCCAACAGGGCTCTTGGAGCCCTAGCTCAGCAGCTTTTGATAGTTACATTTTTGAACTCTCATAGTAAAGGATAACAGGGAGGCATTCAAGTGTTGGACGTGTTAAAAAACCACAGAATCTGGGAGGCCGAGACGGGCGGATCACGAGGTCAGGAGATGGAGACCATCCTGGCTAACACGGTGAAACCCCATCTCTACTAAAAAAATACAAAAAAATCTAGCTGGGCATGGTGGCGGGCGCCTGTAGTCCCAGCTACTCGGGAGGCTGAGGCAGGAGAATGGCGTAAACAGGGAGTCGGAGCTTGCAGTGAGCTGAGATCCGGCCACTGCCTCCAGCCTGGGTGACAGAGCGAGACTCCATCTCAAAAAAACAAAACAAAACAAAACAAACAAAAAAAAAAACACAGAATCTCAGGAAGGACCTGAAGCTTCCTGAGCTGCTCAGGTTTTTTTTTTTTCTTTTTATTCTTTTTTTTTTTTTTTTTTTTTTTTTTGAGCTGTCATGGAGCACTCAGTGAACTTTAGAATTAATAGTTTACTCAAAACTCATTCTCCTTATATGCTCTCTAATAAAGGCAAGGAGAAAACTGTTCTTTCTGTTCTTAATTAGTCATTTGGTTCCCAGATGTCTGCCAAAGCAAGTATAAAGGCAATTTAGTTAAAACAAACAGAGTCATTAAAATTCTCTCACACCCTGATTTTTAGAAATGTATGCTGCTCTCTTTAGGTCTCATTTTTTCCTTTTCATTCACTGGTTAGGAGTTGATCTGTGCTTTCTTTCAGGCTGACTGTAGGTAGCGCTAGTTTGCACATAATGAAGGGTAAACGTCACGGAGGTGACCACTCAGAAGCGGAGAACGAAAGCATGTGTTTAATTAAATAGAAGTTATAGAGTCCTGGAGTTTGTAAAATTTTAGATTTGTTAATCAGATGTTTCTTGATTCTGATGAGATAAGTCTTTGGCCATGAAAACAATATGAAAACATAGCCCCTGTCTTAGATTTGCACTTGAGATTTTTCATGTCTTTTCTAGCAGTATTTTAAGTCAAACATGTGAAACAGGAAATTTTCCCTGACTGTTTCATGGGCCTCAGGACAGGGGTGCTTTGCTTACTCAGCCCACAGCCCTCAATCCCTTGTGGGAGGTGGATCACATAGGTGAGCTGGTGCAGGAGCCAGGGCAAGTGCTTCTGAGCATCAGCAGGAGCAAAACTGGGTGCAGGCCCCACAGTAGCTTCTGGAGGGAGAGTACCAGCAACTCCTGAAGCCCCAGAGGGCATGCATTACAGTACGCTCTCTTAGCTTCGGCCTCCATGGACAGCTTAAGTGGTAAACAGCTGAGTGGGCCCTCTGCCTTTTTATGTGAGGCAGTTGCTCTCCGCCAGCAAGGGCAGAGGGTCAGTGTGACAGCCTTCAGCATCTGCACATATAGCCCCTGAGCTCTTGTTCTGTGTCCAGGAAAAATCAGGTCACATGAATGAATTGAAGGATGGTCAATGCAGAGGATTTGATTGCCGATGGAAGTGGCTCTCAGTGGGAAGGGGAGCTGGAAAGGGGATGGAGCAGGAAGGTATTCTTCCCCTGAAGTCCTACCATCAAGCCATCCCTCTGGAGTCAAACATCTCTCCAACGTTCAGCTGCTGCTTCTCTTCTCCCCTTCTTTGCTCTCTACCAGTGGAACGTGGGGTTTTTATGGGTATAGGACAGAGTGGGGCAGGGTAGGCCAGGAGTAGTTTTGGAAAAGGCAGCATTCTAGTGGGAAGATGGGGATGTAAAGTTCTCACATTGGGCTGAGGTTCCAGGCTTGAGAGTGGGGCCCTTGCCAGGGACACTGCCCTTTTCTGTCTAGAATTTCTCTGCCTCCTGGCCCTATCACATGTGGCTGAGATTAAAACAAAATGAAAAGCCAGAGGATAATTGACAATGAGATCTTTCCTTTATGTTCAACAAAAAAGAAAGGGGAAGGGAGACTACAAGCAAAGAACAAGGGGAATGAGACGGGAAAGAGAAGCACCTAATCTAAGCCCTTTGTTTATAGTGATCTTATTTAATGTCCACAAGAACCCTAGGAAATTGGCATTATTATCTTTACATTTTAAGATGTGGTTGTTCAGAGAAGCTTGGAGACTTATTCAAGATCTCTCAGTTAATTGCTGGATTTAGGATTTGGGTTCCAGTCCATCCAATCCCAAGACAGTGGCTAATCCTGGAAAAAAGCAGTACAAAGAATTGAACTATCAATAAATCACATCAGGGGAAAAGATGGAACTGAACATGTGGAGACCTCCTGCTCTTCTAGTTTCTCCTACAATGTTCCTTCCCTTTCAGGTTCTACCTCCTGATAGTTATAATGGGATTATGGCCTTATATTTTGAGGAAAATCTCTAATACTTAAATTGGAGTTTTTAGGGCACACATCTTTGAATATCAGATGGTTGCTTTAAAATGCTATTTGATAATATATCTTATGAAATTCGTGTATTCTATGAATATATCTATGTACTACCTGCTAAAGTAAGTTATGCAGCACGATGACTTTTATAAATGTTGAGATGTGTTCCTGGGAGAAACATTTTGTTTCCTAGGAAAAGAAAATCTCCCTGAAAATATTTTCTCCCAACCTATGATGGGCTCCATTCTTTTCAACTGAGCAGACATCCGGCCAGTTTGTGTGTGTGCCTGTGGGTACTCACATCTTCGTATGCATACTTGGGCTCAGAGTCAGAGTAAGGCAGAGGAGGTGGTGACAAGAGACAGTGTGGAAAATGGAAAATTGTGGACATCCTCCAGGTATGCTAAATTGAAATATGTGATCGATTCCTTCTGATTAAAACAAAACCAAAATAAAATGCAGTGAATGGAATGATTTAACACCTGGCAAGGTAGCTACAATCATACGTTGTATAAAGGAATAGAAAATTGTAATTGCCAGTTGAGAATTGGACCTTTGGATTTTTTTTTTTTTAAACTTTGGTGTGTCACATTGACACTTTCCTTTTTTAAAAAAAATAAATCTTAGAATGTATGATTTTTAGGCAGAGTGTATCTTGACATCAACATAAAAATGTTTGGTAGGATTGGGAACAATGACTAGGAATGACAGAATGGAAAAGAACATTTTGTGAAATCTTGATGGTAACTAGTGGCGGGCCTGTGAGAGGGACTGGCAGGGGGTAGGAATTAACCTCTCAAGTCTATTTTCTTATTTGTCAAATTTATTTAATGCAATCTGTTTTGATAAAACTATTAAATAAGAGACTTGAGAAAGCATTTTTGAAAACTAAAAAACCTGTTCTGTCATTATAAGTTACTTTGCTATTATAATTAATGATAAACAGGAATCTGGAATTCAATTGCAAATTTTAGTTGAGACACCAAAGAGTTTCTGTTGTTCAATTAAAAAAATAAATATTTATTCAACATCTACTGTGCCAGGTACCCTGCTAGAATAGTTACACAGTAGCTCTAATTTTTCCACCTTTTTCCAGACCAAGAATAAATATGCAAGTATTGTGCAATGAATAACTGGAAATAACATTCACGTTCTCACTGAAATCTCCCTAACAGACTAACGGCTTCATCACTCAGTTTCATGGATATTAACTGATGCTGAAATTGATAAATCACATTACAATTGGCTGTTCTCTGTGTCTGAGAGAGTTTGTAAAAGCGGAATTAATTTTTTTAGATCAAGCAATCCTCTACTAATAATGGTAATAACTCTTTATCTATGGAACGAATCATTTGAGACTTTCCAGGTTGTTCAGACAGATGAATTCAGTGAACCTTGCCACACTGAGGGGAGGGAGGGCGGGGCATGGAGTTCTGAGGATCGAGGTATCTCAGAATATTGGAAGTGATGGATCAACTCAGAACAGGGAATTAATGTTATAGGAAACTGAGACTCCAAAACACCATTGGACAATCAGCAAAGCTGATGACTAAAATGGATTAATTTGGTTTATCTCCATTTAATCTAGGCTTGAGAACACCCTGTACTTAATGTCTACAGAAACAAAGCATTTTGGTTTTCTTATAAGTGTGTATGTGAGAAAAATAGCCATAAAAACCTTAGTGTTCACTTTGGGTGTCTTTTAAAGAATATCCTTCGAAAGATCAGGGTGTCTCAACCTTGGCACTGTTGACATTTTGGGCCAGATAATTCTTGATTGCTGCGGGCTGCCCATGCCTTGTAGGATATTTAGTAACATTCCTGTCCTCTACTCATTAGATGCTAGCATCAACCCTCAGTCCTGACAATCAGATATGTCTCTAGACACTGCTGAATATTTTCTGAGTGCAAAACCACTCTGGCTTAAAAACTACTACACTAAATCAGAGGTCCCCAATCCCTGGGCCACAGACTGATACAGTCCATGGCCTGTTAGGAACGAGGCTGCGCAGCAGGAGTTAAGCAGCAAGCAAGCCAGCGTTACTGCCTGAGCTCCACCTCCTGTCAGATAGATCAATGGTGGCATTCGATTCTCAAAGGAGCACGAACCCTGTCATGAACTGCACGTGGAAGGGATCTAGGTTGCATGTCCTTACGAGAATCTAACTAATGCCTGTTGATCTGAGGTGGAACAGTTTCATCCTAAATCCACGAAAGCAATCTCTGCTCCCAAAAAGGTTGGGGGCTGCTGCACTAAATGGTATCAATGAGTGCTATCATGTGTCACACACCCTTTTATGCCCATTTTTATGTGTTAACTCATGTAATCATCTTAGCTGCTTTTTAAGGTAGATTCCATTATTATCATCCCCATTTTACAGATGAGGAACTGATACAGAGCAGTTAAGTACTTTGCAGAAGTTGCCCATCCATAATTTAATCCCTTCAGCCTGCCTATGGATTCCTATAATGTTAACTGTTTATTCCTTTTTGTTCTACGGAAGTTATTTGTGCCTCCTGATGAACCATAAACTTTGAGGACTTCTCTTCAAATGTCTGAGGATTTGTTCTTGATGTTGTTTCCAGTTTTTAAACTGATGTGGTGTTGATGATGATCTTTCTTTTATAAAAGCAAGTTACATATTGATCCACAGGGCATAGTGAATCTGTCCTTGGCCCCTTGGCTGTTTGAAATGGGGTAAGCTCTGGGCAAGTTCCTTTGCAACATCAAGCAAAGGAGTGCATTGATATAAATGCCAGTGAGTTAATTGGAAACGCTCTCACAGAGGCAAGACACTGGAAACACATCTATTTTTGTCCTTGGTCAGCTGTGCTATAGCTAAAGCATTAGGGCCTAATGGCTTCCCCTCCTTGTTGTCACGCTCATGGCCTCTTGATCTAGTTTGCCTTCTCATGCTTGCTTTGGTCTTACACTCGCCTCCCCTGAAAATGAGATTATTTTCCATTACATTATGGCTATTATTTGCTTAATAACCCAAATTCAGGAAGCAGAATAACTTTTAGAAATAAATTCTCCAAATCCTGAAAAACCTACTGGACTTGGAGAATTCAAGAAACCTGGCTAAAGCTCACCAGTCACACAGACGAGGCACGTTTCCTAAGCACTAAGTGGAGAGGAACAGGGCAGTGTGGGCCGAGGGTCTCTGGCAGAGTGTAGAGTTCATGCTTTCAGTCACAGGAATGCACCTGTGAGAAAATATGTAATACAACTAGGAACCTAGAATAAGTGTCTTCTTTTCTGAAAACAACTTACTTAGGTGCAATCAATATTTGATTAATCTTTAAAAGAAATTTCAGAGAAAGTTCAACTGTATTTTGGGAGAAAAAAATTCTTTACCTTCCCTTTTTTAAAAGCCTTTTCCAGAGTTTTAGTGAATCGCCTTGTATATAATCTTGACCAGCAGAGGGCTTCCATACCTGACAAATGATGCCAGAACAGAACAAAAGGGACACAGAATTTCTCAGTATTTGATCATTGTTTTTCATTCTCCTTGTTTTCCTTCTGTTTTGATTGCCAAAGTCCTTTCAAGTTGAGATTTTACTGAACTACAAAATGTTGATTTCCACCCCCCACCCCATATACTGTGTAAGGTATAACCAGCCCTATTTTGTGTATAAAAAGTAAGGTTAGCATTGTGGAAATGTTTTCTGCTAATTTGGTTATATAAAGACTACGCCTATAGGAATTGATATTTTGTAGGAATGTACAAATCAAATTTACAAATTTGATTTACAAATTAAATAGGAATCTGTTCATTGCTAACCCTCATTAAGAGAGAAATAGCCTCTTTTTTTTTTTTTTTTTTTCTGTATATATCACATGAAGCATTAGCTTTGTAATACTATTGATATTGGCCTCTAGCATAAACCATTGAGTCGTCTTTTCAAGACCTAGTTGCCTAAGAGAACATTTTAATCAACCCACCACTCTCCATTTTATATTCTAACCCTTTTAACATTCAGAAAACTTTAGATCCTGAAAGCACACCCATGATTGAGAATAGCTGGTGTACGATTATTGTGTACACATACAGGCAGAGATTTAGATGGTTTGGGGTATGTGTTGATGCTTATGCATGCCCTGTCCACAAGTTGGTACCTATAAGCCAATGAAGTTGGGAGTAACCATTGACTAATCTGATGGTTTTTCAGTGCAGAGGTATGTTTCACAGATAGGTAGAAATGTACCTGAGCAATTGTCTCCTTGCCAGGCATTCTGCACATGCTTATTGATGTCCCCTAAAGGCGATGCCCCTCCTTTATGTTCTCCCTCAAGGGAGTTATCTAGTAGCAGGGCTATTGGGTACCCTCAGGCTGGTGGGAAAGGTATTTGTGGATAGGTTTCTTAATTCACATCACATAGGAAGAAACTCATTTGTACTGGTCTCATCTATGAACTATATATAGTGATTAAAAGTATTGGCAACCAAAGATACTATGAAGATGAATTGCTTTGATTCTAAAGACAGAACTGGAACTAAGTTCTAGATTTACAGAAATACTAGCCCATGTAATCGATTATCCTTTCTACATTGGGTGCTAGAAATTTTAGAGCCATGTTTACCAGGTTCACTTCCGGTTAAGGGCACAAGATCTCACAACATCAACATGTGTGGAGTTCTCATTTTTTCCCCACTTAATTTCTTGTGTTGAATGTATTTTTGTCAAGTATTTTGTATCCATCTGGGTGCCTAGGAGAGTATAAAAATAAATGTATGGAATTTCCAAATCCTGGAATAGAGTGGTCATGCCAAAGCAGAACAAAAAATGTCAAAATATTTGAAACCAGAAATACATTAATTGAGGTCATTTTGAGGAAGGCTGATGACTGACTCTCAGTCTATGGAAAAAGTAGGTAGGCTTTGTCTTCCAGGTTTATGAGTAAAACAATCAGGGTAAAGCTAAAAGAAGAATAGATTTGGAATCAGAGAACCAGGGTTTTCATAATGGAGAGGTGATGTTTTATGACCATGAGGCTCATGGACTCCAGGCCAGATTGTTCATTTACATTCCAATACTACCCTAAAGGTTGCTGGATGACCTTCATCAAGTTACTCCTCTGTCCTGTTTTGCCAGCTATAAAATACAGAAAAATTTAGTATCTGTCTCACACAATTATAAGGATTAAATGAAATAATACACATGAAATGTTTAGAGGATGCCTGCTGCATAGTCAAACCTCAAATCCATTCATTACTATGATAGTCTTATGATTCTGTCACTTTTATTGGAAATGTTGCTTTAGCTGAACCCCAGTTTCCTCATCCCCCCGACCCTCCAGAAAAAAACAGTACGTCATACTCTTCTTGTAAGGAATACAGGATAATTGTGAAAGAATTTGTCATTGCAAAACACTGAAGAAAAGTAATGTGGTATTAGTGTTACATTTTTTGTGCACATCTAATTTTTGTATTAGAAAAAACATGCAGGTTTACATGGAAAGTCTCATTGACCTCGTTAGCCTTATTTAAAGCAAATAAGTTGGGAAACATATTCAGAAAGTTTAGAAATGCAACTAAAGAGGCACCTTTATCTTTGAATCTTTTTTTATTGTTGTTGTTGTTATTTTAGCTTGTTAAATTATTTTTCTTTGGCACTGACCTTTGGCATTTTTAATACTTAATTGTAGAGACATTCCAAAGGAGAGAGTAGACATGTAACTATTATTGGAATTTGGGAAACCAGAAGGAGGGGGAGGTAAAAGAGACTGTTAGATCAGCCCAAGGGTGAGATTGATGATGCCTGGGATGTGGGAGTTGTAGGAGATTAATACCTAATTACTTAAAAAGAAACAATTTTAACAAATGAAAGGAGGTGAGTATTGGTTTAACACTTGGGGATTTCTATTCCTATCTGTGTCTTACTATCACTTGTACAATATCAGCAGGTGGCTTGCATTTCAAACCAACCCTTCTCTCTTATTTCCCTGGTGATATTTTATGGTTTCCACACCTCAGTGTGTGTTTTTCTTAGCACACTCCTTGGTCTGATTAAGTACAGGAATGTCAAAGGTCATTTCTACCGTCATCTGTGTCTGACCTTGGTTTACATTCATCTCCCCCCCGGCCCCGAAGTCTCTAACAAGAAGCAGAATAGTAAAGACATTAGACAGATGTTTAACAGACCAGGGTTGTCCAAAGTATGGGCTCACCCACTTTAAAGAACAACAACAACAAGATTCACATTAAATTTTTATCTTTCTGGTGATCAGCATGAATTCTTAAAATATTCTATAGATAATTGTACTATGTTAAAATCATTCAGGTGATCATTATAGGTGATCATTATATCCATTAATTAATCAAGTCCTACACGTTTTGACTGTATTGAAGCACACACCCCGCCCTGAATTCACCATACGTTTTAATTTCACATACTTGGCTCATCCTGGAATGCTTTCTATCATGGAAGTCACAAGCCAGATACCCATATGCAAAATTAAATGTGTCCATGTCTTTCATTTACTTTGTGTAGTTTTATTTACTGTTTTGAATTAGATACATAGACTTCAAAAGTCAACAATTTCACATAGAAATTTCCATATTATCTTGAAAAATCAGAAGATCATGGGCTTCCATAGTAATGGCCAGAGCTGCCTTGTGGCCGTTACTTTGACAGGAGATAAGCTTCTGGTTGGTCACAGTTGGTATCACTCCCATTTGCTTTTCTTCCTTCAGCTAGATTCATTCCCTGAAAGCATCTGTCTCTTGTAAGATTTGAGCTTATGAACTTGCAGTAGAAGCCAGTAGTTGTTTTGTAAATTTGTCTCCTCAACTCAGATGATCAACTTCTAGGAGTAGAATCTAGTTCGTTCCTTCCCACTTTGTCTCTGATAGTATCAAGTAGAGTGTTTCTCCCACATGCATGCATCTTTCAGCAGATTTGCCAGGATAGAGAATGAACTGGTTGAGCGATACTAAGAGCCTAGGAATGAGTTATTACCCTACCACTGCCCTTTATGAGCTGCTCTGCAGTCATGTAATTAAGAAGGCATTCACAGTTTGCTTTATAGCACTATCAAAGTTTCCAAAATGAATAAAATAGCTTCATCATTAATAATTTGGATTCGTCATCTTTGACCCAAAGGCATCCCACACTAGAGACTGCAAACATTATTTTAAGCAGTTTATTGGATTATTGGATGAGTAACTAATGGATTAACAGGTCAAATAAATTAATGGATAAATTGATGTGAACATGTGGTTGAATGACTTTCCAATTGTAATTGTAACTGTAAAAGGCAGACACCCTAAGGGGGAATTAAGCAGTAGCAACAAACACTATTATCATTAGAGTTTCCGGAAGCAAGCATAACAGACAGGATGTTTTCTAATGAAACTGTAAAACAATTATAATAGCTCTTTGGAGCTTTGGTGTCTTTTTTGTTTGGTTTGGTTTTTTTCCTAGTGCATCGAAAGGAAGAAGCTGTGTTTGGAGCATCAGCCAGTTAAAGTATTATAATTCTTGAAAATAACCATCAACTTGAGGGCCAAAGATGGACAGTAAAGTAGACAATTAAGGATGTGCTACCTAAATATGTGGAAATCTAATGCCATCTGCCACATTGTCCAAAGTGACTAGTTGTCTTTATATCTCTACTACATAAATCAGTTTTAAAGGGCTCCCTAAAGCAATGGTCCCTGTAATGACTGGGTAAAAGATCTTCATTCTTTTGCTAAGACTATAGTTCTCTTGTTTCCCATGACTAAAATAACATACTTTTCTTTTGGGGTTAGAGAATCAGTTAACTTTGCCATGTAATAAACCACCTTAGAAATTAGTGGTGGTTAATAATTAAAATAACCATTTATTTAGCTCATGATTCTGCTGGACAGTTCTTGGCTGGGATCAGTTGGGCTGGTTTTAGCTGGAGTACCTCTTGTTTCTGTGGACAATTGACAGGTGACCTAGGGTTGGTCAGTCCCTTGTGGCCTCACATATCTGGTAGGTGGCTATGGCATTATGGGTAAATGGGTAACATCTCTCTCATTCTCCCATAGGCTAACCCAGGCTTGCTCATAGGGTTCAAGGGGTTCTAAAGACAGGAAGACAGGGCAAGTCCCAATGTGCAAATATTTAAGTTTCTGCCTTACAATTGCTATTGAACCATTGGCTGAAGCAAGTCATGTGACTAAGCCCAGAGTCAGTATGAGTGGGTAGACTACAAACAGACTTGGATGCAAGGAAACACATACAAATGAGAGGTCATTCCTCTGTCTACCACAAGGGTTCTTTCAGATACATATCAATCAATTCACATTTATTGAATACCTTCTATGTGCTAAGTACTTTTCTGGGTAATTTTAGGTATATTTGGTCATGTTTTTTTTTTTCCTTAGAGGGAGACTTTCTACAATCAAGTTACCTGCCAGGCACAGGATAGAAAAATTGTGATTTGTAATTCTGATACAATATTCATTTAGAATTATTCGCAAAATTTTGAATAAATGGTAAAGTTTCTGAAGTTGTATAAATCTATGTATATAAATATTACATAAATGTAGAAGTATTTGTATTTGTCAGATGTTTATGCATGTTTATTTCCCGCTCAATCTCTTTTCTTAACTATAAAAAGAATATAGCAAAAGTACCTTCCCTATACAGTTGTGATCGAAATCAGCGAAAAGCTTAGCCTAGTGCCTAGCATAAAGAAAGCACCATCTAAATGCTCTGTGAGGGGCATTATTATGAGCCACAGTGCCTCATGCTACTGCTGTTGTTATTGTTGTTAAATAATAGTAATGATGTCAGTAACAACTTATTTCCCAGAAGTGACATTTCGATTATACAAGAGCCACAAATCTCTCTAGGCCAGCCATTGTTTTTCTATAACTTGTCCACCTTTCAGGTGTTGAGCTCAATCTCTGTATAATTTTATGTAAGGTTACTCTGTCTCTTTTATTTATGTGCCATCTCATTTCACCATACCAGAGCTTAGATACTTATGTCTTTCTCAATACATCAAATTGCCAACTAATTTTGTTTTAAGAAGGAGAAGAGAGCTAGACAGTGTGTGGAATTTCAATTACTATTTCCTCACTAAGCCTTCTGTGTAATTCCCAATGACTGCAATGAGGCAGGAAGTTCTGCTTCAGAGCTTTGGATAATAGGAGATGTGGAGAAGATGTTTCCTCAGAGAGTGGCGTGTCCATTTAGACCATTACAGTTTCATTGTTAAATATACTTTTAGCTATGTATTTCCTTCTCCATCAAACTTTGTGTGTAAAGAGCTCTACTACTACAAAAATGCTCAGAGCTGTCAGTTTAATCTTAGATTGGATAGGACACTATGTACCACGACCTAATTTTAAAGGAAAAAAAAAGAAATGATCACCTAAAACAGGAGTCAGCAAACTTTCTATAAAGGACCAGTAGCTGTGTGGGCTATAAGATCTCTGATTAAATGACTCAACTTTGTTTTTGTAGGCAAAGTAGCCACAGACAACAGATAACTGAACGGCTGAAGCTGTGTTTCAATTAGACTTTATCAAAGCAACAGTGAGTCAGATTCGGCCTGTGGCTGTAGCTTACCCACTGCTGATTTAGAAGGAATTCTAAATCTTTTAAGCAATCAGCAAAGCAAAGAACGTTTATTTTCTAAGAAAGTTTAAGATGTAGGTATAGCTGTTTGTAGTGGTGAGAACGAAACCACCATGAGTATTTCAGCTTCCTCTGGATTGTGATGCCATCCACAGACATTTTAAGATAACTAGACAAGAAGACAATTCTGTCTTCTTTATAATTAGTCCGTACTGGGGAGTCTACTCTGTGTGTCCTTTATATTTGAAGATTGGATATTGATAATGGTGTAGTTAACTGGACTTTTAATGTCAAAGACCAGAAAATGTATCAGATCAACAGTTGCTAATTAAAATAAATTCCACCAAGTCATGTAAACACACACACACACCCTTGGCTATCACCTGTAGCACAAGAAAGGCACTTCATTTTAGTACTCAGAGAAGACCTAAAGGATAGTCCTTTTAATTGGAAAAAAAAAAAAAAAAAATACAGCATTGTGTAAAATGTATTTTCCTCATTCTTCATGAGTACTTTGTCATGGAGTAATTCTAGTTCATAAACTTACATTTCCGACTGCTTGATTTAAAGACTGCTGTTTTACCTACTCTAAATTTCAAGTCACGAGAATAGAAAGGCTTCTAAGGAGCTTGTTGACTTTCATGTCAATTGAATAACTTTCTACTTGATGCTTAGACTATTTTCTCTAATGAGTCAGCTCATCAGTTACAATTGTTCTCCTTTCAACTAACTGCTCATCCCGGTACTAGTTCTTCATCTTGGTGCTCCCGGTATCATTGTTCTAGTGTTCCAATGTACTTTCTTATCAGGTTATATGCAGTACAGGAGACATGGATATCATTTTAAATGTGGCAAAGATAATCAGAACTTAACAGGTGAGATCATATAAATGACATTTCTAATGACATCTATTGAAGGCTTATAATGTGTTAAGTACCATGTCAATTGTCTCCATGCATTATATCATTTAGTTTTCAAAACAAATCTATGAAATGGATACCATTGTTATTCTTATTCAACAGATAAGGAAGCTGAGGCTAGGAGGTTAGTCATTTAATTCTTAGCTATTTACTTTCTCCCTGATGTTTGGACTCTAGATTGATGTTATTTAAAAGGAAAACATGACAAGCAAAATCCTGTATGTAGTGTTTTGAATAATAATTATCCTTAGAAGTTTTTGAAGATAGACATAATTTTAGTAAAAGATTTAGGATAACAGTGTTTTAACTCTAGTAGACCGATACCAGTCATTCCTTATTTATCTGATATTGTGAAGTATTACTTGTAATGATATTTCTACATTTTTAAGGCTTACTCTTTAAGTGCCAAAGCTAAGTTTTTTTTTTTTTTTTTTAAGTGCTGTTTTAGAAGATACATTGGTAAGACACATGCACACGTATGTTTATTGCGGCACTATTCACAATAGCAAAGACTTGGAATCAACCCAAATGTCCATCAGTGACAGACTGGATTAAGAAAATGTGGCACATATACACCATGGAATACTATGCAGCCATAAAAAAGGATGAGTTTGTGTCCTTTGTAGGGACATGGATGCAGCTGGAAACCATCATTCTTAGCAAACTATCACAAGAACAGAAAACCAAACACCGCATGTTCTCACTCATAGGTGGGAACTGAACAATGAGATCACCTGGACTCGGGAAGGGGAACATCACACACCGGGGCCTGTCATGGGGTGGGGGGAGGGATTGCATTGGGAGTTATACCTGATGTAAATGACGAGTTGATGGGTGCTGACAAGTGGATGGGTGCAGCACACCAACATGGCACAAGTATACATATGTAACAAACCTACACGTTATGCACATGTACCCTAGAACTTAAAGTATAATAATAAAAAAAAAAACTTTCTAAAAAAATGGCAACACATAGCTGCTTTAAAAGTACTGACAAAGGAGGTGATTACATGATCAGAGCAGTGGCTTCAGCTTTCTGGAACACTAAGGATAATCAACATTTTTATTAGCATAACTTGGGCTTGGTATGGGCTGGCTATGTGGTGTATAAAATACAAAATTTTATCCTATAATCCTTCTATGTTGAGGTTAAGCAAAATTTTGTGATTCCATGACAAGCATCGGTATATTCTCAGTATTATGAATAAATATTTATATTTTTGTTTATATTGATGCATAATAGATATACATATTTTTGGGCTACATGTGATAATTTGATACATGTGTATAATCAAATCAGGGTAATTGGGTTACCTGTCACCTTAAATATTTATTTTTCTTTAAGAACATTTGAGTTATTCTCTTCTAGCTATTTTGAAATGTATAATGGATTAATGTTAACTGTAGTCAGCCTATGGATCTATTGAACACCAGATGTCCTTTCTTCTGTCTAACTGAGTATTTGCACTCACTAATCAACCTGTCTTCAGCCTACCTTCCCCATTACCCTTCCTGGCCTCTTGTCACCACCAATCTACTCTGTCTTCATGAAATCCACTCTTTGAGCTCTCACATATGAGTGAGAACATGTGATATTTGTCTTTCTGTGCCTGATTTATTTCACTTCATATAATAACTCCCAGTTCCATTTGTGTTGCTGCAAGTGACAAGATTTCCTTCCTTTTGTGACTGAATAATATTCCATTGTGTGTATATACTGCACTTTCTTTTTATCCATTCATCTGCTGATAGTCACTTAAGTTGATTTCACATTTTGACTCTTGTGAATCATGCTGCAATAAACATTGCAGTAGAGATATTTCTTTGCTATATTGATTTTTTTCTTTTGGATGTGTACCATCAGTGGAATTGCTAGTTCATATGGTAGTTCTATTTTTAGCTTTCTGAGGAACCTCCGTACAGTTTTCTGTAGTGGCTGTACTAATTTACATTCCCACCAACAGTGTACAAGGGTTCCCCTTTCTCCACATCCTTGCCAGCACCTGTTATTTCCAGACTTTTTGATAAAAACCATGTTAACTGGGGTGAGATGGGTATCTCACTGTGGTTTTGACTTACATTTTTCAGAGGATTAGTGATATTAAGCATTTTTTCATATACCCCATGGCCATTTGTAAGTATTCTGAGTTGTTTGGGCTCTTTATTCTGGTTATTAATCTCTTGTCGTATAGATAGTTTGCAAATATTTTCTCTCATTCAATGTGTTGTCTCTTCAGTTTGATTGTTTCCTTTGTTATGCAGAACTTTTTTAGTTTGATCTAAATCCCATTTGTCTATTTTTTGCTTTGGTTGCTTGTGCTTTTAAGGTTTTTCACAAAAAAGCTTTGCCCAGACCAATGTCCTGAAGCATTTCCCCAAAAATTTCTTCTAGGAGTTTCATAGTTTAGGTCTTAGATTTAAGTCTTTAATCCATTTTTATTTGAGTTTTTGTGTATGGTAAGAGATAGGGGTCTAGTTTCATTCTGCTACATTTGGTTATTCAATTTTCCCAGCACCATTTATTGAAGAGATTGATCTTTCCCATTGTATGTACTTGGCACTTTTGTTAAAACTAACTTGGCTGTAAAAGTGTAGCTTTATATCTGGATTCTCTATTCTGTTCTATTGATCTGCTTTTATGTCAATACCATGCTATTTTGGTTACTATAGCTTTGTAGTATATTTTGAAGTATGATAGTATAATGCCTCCAACTTCTTTTTGATCCGCATTGCTTTGACTATTTGAGGCCTTTTATGTTTCTATACAAATTTTAGAATTTTTTATTTCTATGGAGAATGTAACTCATATTTTGTTAGGGATTCCATTGAATTGTACACTGCTTTGTTCAGTCTCATTTTAACAATATTCCAATCTATGAGCATGGAATATCTTTCCACTTTTTTGCATGTCTTCAATTTCTTTGAAGTATTTTAATAGTTTTCTTTATACAGATATTTCACATCTTTGGTTAAATTTATTTCTAGGTATTTTATATTCTTTGCAGCTACTGTAAATGGGATTGCTTTTGTAATTTCTTTCAGAGTGTTTGCTGTTGGCATGTCTAAATACTATTGATTTTTGTACGTTGATTTTGTATCCTGCAACTTTACTGAATTCATTTATCAGGTCTAACAGTTTTTTGGTGGAGCCTTTAGATTTTTTAAAATATAAGATTATGTCATCTGCATACAAGTCTAATTTGACTTCTTCCTTTCCAATTTGGGTGCCCTTTACTTCTTTCTCTTGCCTAATTGTTCTGGCCAGAACTTTCAGTACTGTGTTGAATAAAAGTGGTAAAAGTGGATATTCTTGTCTTGTTCCAGATCTTGGAGGAAAGGCTTTTAATTTTTCCCTGTCCAGTGTAATGGTGGCTGTGGGTTTGTCATATATGGCCCTTATTATTTTGAGGTGTGTTCTTTCTATGCCCAGTTCTTTATGGTTTTAACATAAAGAGATGTTGAATTTTATTAAATGCTTTTCTAGCATCAATTGAAATGATCATATGGCTTATGTTCTTGGTTCTGTTATTTATCGATTTGCATATGTTGAATTATCCTTGCATCCCTGGGATGAATTCCACTTGATCATGGTGAATAATTTTTTAAACACATTGTTGAATTTAGTTTGCCTAGTATTTTATTGAGGATTCTTGTATCATGAATAAATATTAACTTTTAGAAGTTTTGTTTTTGAAAAGGAGCCCACCTGGAAGATGAGAGTTTTGCACAGCAGCTGTTCTATTAATTTGTTTTTCACATTGTCTTTCTTGGTTCCAGTGTCATGGATGTTAAAATACATGATGAAATGAATCAACTGACTCAGCATAGGCCTCTGAAAAATAGATGAAGCAAATCTCCTTATTTTATTCACCATTACATCAAGAATCTCTGTTAAATTATGGTATTCCCTCCCAATAAGGCTGTCCATGGATTCGTTAGGCGCCTAATATGGTAAATCAAATCAATATGTGCATTAACAAATATATAGTATCCCTAAGCCTTAATACAGAAATACATAAGAAATTATGAATGAGTATCAGCAAATATAAACTTACACCTTTCTTAGCCACTGAAACAAGTACAAGGAACACTCTCAACCATTAACATTTTAAAGAAGGTGAAAGCTTTGGAAAGGTCTTTAGACATAGATGGAAGCTTCATTTGCACTCTAGTCAGTGCTGTCCAATAAAAGTTTGGTGGAAATGTTATAAAAGGTTGGATTGTTTAGCTTTTAGAGTCACACTGGCCAATCAGTATGGTAGCCACAGACACCTATGGCTATTGACTGGTGACTTGAAATGTGGCTAGTATGACTTGGGCAGTGAATTTTAAATTGCCTTTAATTTTAATTAAGTTGAAATGAGTTCCTGAAATAGACTGAAACAATAATATACTTGGACTTCATTTAAAGTGAATAGCATGGCATAGGGATTTGGGGTTAGAATCTGTATCATGAATATCAGTTTATCTATTGAAATTAAATCCTGGCTGTCATGGTGAGAAGGAGCATGCACTGATAATTCTAATTCTATCTCCCTAATGTTAGTTGCTCAATAAATGATAGTTGCTATTATTACTGTTATTTATAAAATTAACATTACTGGTTTTTTTTCGGTTTTTGTTGACTCGGGAAAAATTCCTGTGCACCTACTTACAACACTCTAGGCGCTGTTTTCGGTATTGGGGAGGCATGTAAAAACAGCTCAGATAAAATCCCTGCCTTCAAAGAGCTTACATTCTAATGAATTATTGTTATTTTAATTAAATGATTTAATGAGATGCAAATTTGTTCATGCCACACTGAGATGCAGAAAGAGAATACATACATTTACGTTTTCTGTAATTTTATCTAACCTCCCTCCCCTATTATACAGGATGAGGGAAAGGAAAGACTTACGTAGTTAACTTAGTTCTATCCAGCAGTTTTGTCTGAGTCCAGTGCAATAATTTTTAAACAGTTTTATTTGGAGGGTAGCTTAAACTCAGCTTCTTTAGGTAAAAATATTCAATCTCCTGTATTTTTGTCATGCTGCTGCTAAATTTTCTGTTTTTGCGAGTTGGCTATGATTTTTTTGTTGTTATTATACATTAAGTTCTAGGGTACACATGCACAATGTGCAGGTTTGTTACATAGGTATACATGTGCCATGTTGGTTTGCTGCAGCCATCAACTCATCATTTACATTAGGTATTTCTCCCAACGCTATCCCTCCCCTAGCCCTCCACCCTACAACAGGCCCCAGTATGGGGTGTTCCCCTCCCTGTGTCCATGTTTTCCTAATGTTCAACTCCCACTTATGAGTGAGAACATGTGGTGTTTGGTTTTCTGTCCTTGTGATACTCTGCTGAGAATGAAGGTTTCCAGCTTCATCCATGTCTCTGCAAAGGACATGAAATCATCCTTTTTTATGGCTGCATAGTATTCCATGGTGTATATGTGCCACATTTTCTTAATCCAGTCTATTACTGATGGACATTTGGGTTGGTTCCAAGCCTTTGCTATTGTAAATAGTGCTGCCATGAACATACATGTGCATGTGTCTCTATATTAGCATGATTTATTATTCTTCGGGTATACACCCAGTAACAGGATTGCTGGGTCAAATGGTATTTCTAGTTCTACATCCTTGAGGAATCACCACACTGTCTTCCGTAATGGTTGAACTAATTTACACTCCCACCAACAGTGTAAAAGCATTCCTATTTCTCCACATCCTCTCCAACATCTGTTGTTTCTTGACTTTTTAATGATCGCCATTCTAACTGGCGTGAGATGGTATCTTGTGGTTTTGATTTGCATTTCTCTGATGACCAGTGATAATGAGCATTTTTTCATATGTCTGTTGGCTGCATATATGTCTTCTTTTGAGAAGTGTCTGCTCATATCCTTTGCCCACGTTTTGAAGGGTTTTTTTTTTCTTGTAAATTTAAGTTCTTTGTAGATTTTGGATATTAGCCCTTTGTCAGATGGATAGATTGCAAAAATTTTCTCCCATTGTGCAGGTTGCCTGTTCTCTGTGATAGTTTCTTTTGCTGTGCAGAAGCTCTTTAGTTTAATTAGGTCCCATTTGTCTATTTTGGCTTTTGTTGCCATTGCTTTTTGTCTTTTAGTCATGAAGTCTTTGCCCCTGCCTATGTCCTGAATGGTATTGCCTTGGTTTTTTTTCTAGAGATTTTATGGTTTTAGGTGTAACACTTAAGTCTTTAATCCATCTTGAGTTAATTTTTGTGTAAGGTGTAAGGAAGGGATCCAGTTTCAGTTTTCTGCATATGGTTAGCCAGTTTCCCCAGCAGCATTTATTAAATAGGAAATTATTTCCCCATTGCTTGTTTTTGTCAGGTTTGTCAAAGATCAGATGGTTGTAGATGTGTCATGTAATTTCTGAGACCTCTGATCTGTTCCATTGGTCTACATATCTGTTTTGGTACCAGTACAATGCTGTTTTGGCTTCTTTGGCCTTGTAGTATAGTTTGAAGTCAGGGAGTGTGATGCCTCCAGCTTGGTTCTTTTTGCTCAGGATTGTCTTGGCTATTTGGGCTCTTTTTTGGTTTCACATGAAATTTAAAGTAGTTTTTTCCAAATGTGTGAAGAAAGTCAGTGGTAGCTTGATGGGTATAGGATTGAATCTATAAATTACTTTGGGCAGTATGGAGACTTTCACAATATTGATTCTTCCTATCCATGAGCATGGAATGTTCTTCCATTTGTTTGTGTCTTCTTTTATTTCATTGAGCAGTGGTTTGTAGTTCTCCTTGAAGAGGTCCTTCACATCCCTTGTAAGTTGGATTCCTAGGTATTTTATTCTCTTTGAAGCAATTGAGAATGGGAGTTCACTCATGATTTGGCTCTCTGTCTGTTCTTGGTGTATAAGAATGCTTGTGATTTTTCCAATTGATTTTGTATCCTGAGACTTTGCTGAAGTTGCTTATCAGCTTAAGATTTTGGGCTGAGACTATGGGGTTTTCTAAATATAAAATCATGTCATTTTCAAACAGAGACAATTTGACTTCCTCTTTTCCTAATTGAATACTCTTTATTTCTTTCTCTTGCCTGATTGCCCTGGCCAGAACTTTCAATACTGTGTTGAATAGGAGTGGTGAGAGAGGGCATCCTTGTCTTGTGCCAGTTTTCAAAGGGAATACTTCCAATTATTGCTTATTCAGTTGGCTGTGGATTTGCCATAAATAGCTCTTACTATTTTGAGATACGTTCCATCTATACCTACTTTACTGAGAGTTTTTAGCATGAAGAGCTGTTGAATTTTGTTGAAGGCCTTTTCTCCTTTGATTGAGATAATCATGTGATTTTTGTTGTTGGTTCTGTTTATGTGATGGATTACATTTATTGATTTGCATATGTTGAACCTGCCTTGCATCCCAGGGATGGAGCCCACTTGTTCATGGTGGGTAAGCTTTTTGATGTGCTGCTGGATTCAGTTTGCCAGTATTTTATTGAGGATTTTTGCATCAATGTTCATCAGGGATATTGGCTTAAAATTCTCCTTTTGTTGTTGTGTCTCTGCCAGGCTTTGGAAAGAGGACAACGCTTGTCTTACAAAATTAGTTAGGGAGAATTCCCTCTTTTTCTGTTGTTTGGAATAGTTTCAGAAGGAATGGTACCAGCTCCTTTTTGTACCTCTGGTAGAATTCGGCTGTGAATCTGTCTGGTTCTGTACTTTTTTTTGGTTGGTAGGCTATTATCACTTCAATTTCAGAACCTGTTATTGCCCTATTCACAGATTCGACTTCTTTCTGGTTTAGTCTTGGGAGGGTGTATGTGTCCAGGAATTTATCCATTTCTTCTAGATTTTCTAATTTATTTGCATAGAAGTGTTTATAGTATTCTATGGTGGTAGTTTGTATTTCTGTGGGGTTGTTGGTGATATCCCTTTTATGATTTTTTATTGCATCTGTTTGATTCATCTCTCTTTTCTTCTTTATTAGTCTTGCTAGCAGTCTGTTTTGTTGATCTTTTTAAAAAAAAAAAAACAGCTCCTGAATTCATTGATTTTTTTGAAGGGTTTTTGTGTCTCTATCTCTTGTAGTTCTGCTCTGATCTTAGTTATTTCTTGTCTTCTGCTAGCTTTTGAATTTGTTTGCTCTTGTTTCTCTAGTTCTTTTAATTGTGATGTTAGGGTGTTGATTTTAGATCTTTCCTGCTTTCTCTTGTGGGCATTTAGTGCTATATATTTCCCTCTACACACTGCTTTAAATGTGTCCCAGAGATTCTGGTATGTTTTGTCTTTGTTCTCATTGGTTTCAAAGAACATCTTTATTTCTGCCTTCATTTCATTATTTACCCAGTAATCATTCAGGAGCAGGTTATTCAGTTTCTATGTAGTTGTGCAGTTTTGAGTGAATTTCTTAATCCTGAGTTCTAATTTGATTGCACTGTGGTCTGAGAGAAAGATTGTTGTGATTTCTGTTCTTTTACATTTGCCGAGGAGTGTTTTACTTCCAATTATGTAGTCAATTCTAGAATAAGTATGATGTGGTGCTGAGAAGAATGTATATTCTTTTGATTTGGAGTGGAAAGTTCTGTAGATATCTATTAGGTCCGCTTGGTCCAGAGCTGAGTTCAAGTCCTGGATATCCTTATTAATTTTCTCTCTCATTGATCTGTCTAATATTGACAGTGGTGTGGGTGTTAAAGTCTCCCTTTATTATTGTGTGGGAATCTTAAGTCTCTTTATAGGTCTCTAAGAACTTGCTTTATGAATCTGGGTGCTCTTGTATTGGGTGCATATATATTTAGGATAGTTAGCTCTTCTTGTTGGATTGATCCCTTTACCATTATGTAATGTCCTTCTTGGTCTCTTTTGATCATTGTCGGTTTAAAATCTGTTTTATCAGAGACCAGGATTGCAACCCCTGCTTTATTTTTTGCTTTCCATTTGCTTGGTAGATCTTCCTCCATCCCTTTATTGTGAGCCTATGTGTGCCTTTGCATGTGAGATGCATCTCCTGAATACAGCACACCAAAGGGTCTTGACTCTTTATCCAATTTGCCAGTCTGTGACTTTTAATTGGGGCATTTAGTCCATTTACATTTAAGATTAGTATTGTTACGTGTAAATTTGATCCTGTCGTTATGACGCTAGTTGGTTATTTTGCCCATTAATTGATGCAGTTTCTTCATAGCATCAATGGTCTTTACAATTTGGCATGTTTTTGCAGTAGCTGGTACTGGTTCTTCCTTTCCATGTGCTTCCTTCAGGAGCTCTTGTAAGGCAGGCCTGATGGTGACAAAATCTCTCAGTATTTGCTTGTCTGTAAATGATTTTATTTCTCCTTCACTTATGAAGCTTAGTTTGTTTGGATATGAAATTCTAGGTTGAAATTTTTTTTCCTTAAGAATGTTGAATATTGGCCCCCCTCTCTTCTGGCTTGTAGGGTTTCTGCTGGGAGATCCGCTGTTAGTCTGATGGGCTTCCCTTTGTGGGTAACTCAACCTTTCTCTCTGGCTGTCCTTAGCATTTTTTCCTTCATTTCAACCTTGGTGAATCTGATAATTTTGTTTCTTGGGGTTGCTCTTCTCAAGGAGTATCTTTGTGGTGTTCTCTGTATTTCCTGAATTTGAATGTTGGCCTGCCTTGCTAGGCTGGAGAAATTCTCCTTATTAATATCCTGAAGAGTGTTTTCTAACTTGGTTCCGTTCTCCCCGTCACTTTCAGGTATGCCAATCAAATGATTTGGTCTTTTCACATAGTCTTATATTTCTTGGAGGTTTTATTTGTTTCTTTCCTCTTTTTTCTCTAATCTTGTCTTTCCACTTTATTTCATTAATTTAATCTTCAATTGCTGATACCCTTTCTTCCACTTGATGGAATCAACTTGTGAGGTTTGTGTATGCTTCATGCAGTTCTCATACTGTGGTTTTCAGCTCCATCAGGTCACTTAAGCTCTTCTCTACACTGGTTATTCTAGTTAGCCGTTCATCTAACCTTTTTTCATGGTTTTTAGCTTCCTTGTGATAGGTTAGAACATGCTCCTTTAGCTCGGAGAAGTTTGTTATTCTGACTTTCTGAAGCCTACTCCTGTCAACTCGTCAAACTCATTCTCCATCCAGTTTTGTTCCCTTGCTGGAGAGGAGTTGTGTTCCTTTGGAGGAGAAGAGGCATTCAGGTTTTTGGAATTTTCAGCCTTTCTGCTCTGGTTTCTCCCCATCTTATTGGATTTACCTGCCTTTGGTCTTTGATGTTGGTGACCTACAGATGGGATTTTGGTGTGGATTTCATTTTTATTGATGTTGATGCTATTCCTTTCTGTTTGTTAGTTTTCCTTCTAACAGGCAGGCCCTTCAGCTGCAGGTCTGTTGGAGTTTGCTGGAGTTCCACTCCAGACCTTGTTTGCTTGGGTATCACCAGCAGAGGCTGCAGAACAACAAATATTGCTGTCCGATCCTTCCTCTGGAAGCTTCGTCCCAGAGGGGGAGCCATCTGTATGAGGTGTCCATCAGCCCCTACTGGGAGATGTCTCCCAGTCAGGCTACACAAGGGTCAGGGACCCACTTGAGGAGGCAGTCTGTCCATTAACGGATCTCAAATGCCGTGTTGGGAGAACCACTGCTCTCTTCAGAGCTGCCAGGCAGGGACATTTAAGCCTGTAGAAGCTGTCTGCTGCCCTTTGTTCAGACATGCCCTGCCCCCAAAGGTGCAATCTAGAAAGGCAGTAGGGCTTGTTGAGCTGCAGTGGGCTCCACGAAGTTTGAACTTCCCTGCCTCTTTGTTTATACTGTGAGTGTAGAACTGCCTACTCAAGCCTCAGCAATATGGTATGCCCCTTCCCCCACCATGCTTCTGTGTCCCAGGTTGATCCCAGACTGTGCAGCGAGCAAGGCTCCACGGACGTGAACGTGGGACCCACCAAGCCAGGCACAGGAGGGAATCTCCTGGTCTGCTGGTTGTGAAGGCCATGGGAAAAGCATAGTATTTGGGCAGGAGTGCATGAATCCTTCAGGCACGGTCCCTCACAACTTCCCTTGGTTAGGAAAGGGAAATCCCCTGACCCCTTGCCCTTCCTAGGTAAGGCAATGCCCCACCCTGCTGCAGCTCACCCTCCATGTGCTGCACCCAGTGTCCAATCAGTCCCAGTGAGACGAACCAGGTACCTCAGTTGGAAATGCAGAAATCACTTGTCCTTTGTCTCTATCTTGCTGGGAGCTGTAGATCAGAGCTGTTCCTATTCGGCCATCTTGGAAGCACCCCTAAATTTTCTTAGATGGTGTCTGCGTGTCTGGAAAAGGAGTGTAGTTACTGTGACCTTAAGGCGAAAGGGAAACCTGGGGAATCTTGGCTCTGACTTGGGCATTCTGTGCTGCTCTCTGGGTCCTGGCCAGCCACTGCTTCAATGATATTATGTATCTGCCTCATCCCTGCATGCCCTGCTGGCAGGTGTGGTCAGATGACATCTGCAGCTGGTGGGAGTTGTGGCCTGGGCAGTCTCTCAGCTTGGTCAGGGCCCAGCTGCTCTTTTTGACTGACTTGGCTTCAAATCTGTTTTCTCTGGTTCTACAATCTCCCTGAGACCAGGCTGTAACTCTGAACCAGGTGGGCTACCTTGTCTTTCTCATGGTTGCTCCTTCCAGCCTAAGCTTTATCCAAATCCTAGTTGATTTCTACATCCTCTCTCTCAGTGTAAAAGAGCTTCAGGCTTCCTTCCAAACGAGAGTGGAACCACGGCTGGTTTAGGCAAGTTAAACTTTCAGACTGTCCTTTTGCCTGACCACACTGTGCTGCTCAGTAGCTTTGATGTGGTCCTTCTCCAAGTGGAATAGAATGGGGTGGTCTAGGGGGCTGTGTGTGCTTTCTGAGTCCTAAGTGGGAAGCTGGGTCCCTCCATCTTTGGTTTTCCTTTATACCTGAGTAATACTTTCTCCTCTAGACAGAGAAGAAGTGAAATCAGAGTACAAATGTCAGATCCCCTCCTCCCTTTTCTCCTCTTTCCATAATTCCCTGACAGTTTTTGTTTAACTGTCCCTCTGCCTAGCTCCAACTTCTCCTCTGTCAGTGGCTGTTAATAATAGTTACACCATCCCTGGGGAAATTTTAGAAATGTGTTGGAGTGGTTGGGAGCTGGGGCATCATAATTATTGGAGAACTCTAGGAGCATTTCGTCAAGGGAAGTTGAATATCCTACAAAGCATGAGCGTCCCATCCCCCAACACATATATCCTGTGTCTGCATGACCTTTAAATGTCCTTCTGGAAATTAGCACAAGTAAGAATTCTTTTTGAAACTATCTGAACCTATACTGTAACTCCTTTCCATATATAAATACATATATATGTTAAATATATATTGACTTTTCCAAGAATGTAACGATCAAACAAATCGAGAGTATTACTTCATTTTGTTTTTAAATTTGCATGTCACTGATAGTAGAGCCACTCCTGGTATTTGAGTTGCCAATAAAACACACACGTACTAGTGAGCATTTGTAGTTGTCACACTCCTGGTGATATTGCAATATAGGTACATACATCTGCCAATTTCATTATATCTTTTAGTAGAATTGTACCTGAGCACTTACATACTAAAATACATTTTACATGTATTTCCTTGGTTTTTTTTTCATTGTTAAGTCACTGATATTTATTAGCATCTTTTTCCTTCCCGTGGTTTTATGATAAGACTTGCTTTTTATATTTATTTATTTATTTATTTTCTACCTTAAGTTCTGGGATACATGTGCAGAGCATGCAGGTTTGTTACATAGGTACACATGTGCCGTAGTGGTTTGCTGCACCTATCAACCTGTCATCTAGGTTTTAAGCCTGGCATACATTAGGTGTTTGTCCTAATGCTCTCCCTTCCCTTGCCCCCCACCCCCTGACAGGCCCAGGTGTATGATGTTCCCCTCCCTGTGTCCATGTGTTCTCATTGTTCAACTCCCACGTATGAGTGAGAACCTTTATCTTGCTACTAGAGAACTGTTGCTTTTTTGAATTATGTTTGTAGATAGGTTATATTTTCTATGAATTTCATTTATATTTGCTAGAAAAAAATGGACCTTTGGTCTGTCTGCTTCTCCTCCATGAGCTCAGCATCATGGCTAAATCATAACGTGTGAAAGGGGGTGATAAGCTTATCAAATGCTGGGGAAGAGGGAGTTCTTTACCTAAGTAATAATATAAGATACTAAAGAACATGAAAGATAATTCAAAACAGGATAAATACAATTACAAAAAAAGACATGTAGAAATAGTGCAATAAAATAAACCAAATGAAAAGAGCAAGCAATTTCCAATTAATTTTCTATTTAGTTTATATTTTTTATGATTCTCACTAATTCTAATTTAGGTTGTGATGAAACTGTTCTGCCACTACTCCACTGGTATCATTATAGATTAATAAAATTATTAGGGAAAGCAATTTAGCTATATAATCCACAGTCATTACAATGATCGAGTAATTCTTTCCTGAAAATGTAAGCTAAGCCAAGCAAAAGGGAAGAAATAAACCAAACCAGTGAAAGTGTTCATCACAGTGTAAAAGTAACCTAAATGGCAAAGAACAGGTGGAGATGCTAATAAATATAAAGCAATAGCAACATGGAAATGAGCATAAAACTATGTTAGATACTACTAAAGTAGGTTTGTGACTGTTTGTTCACTCATTTGTTCAACTAGAATTTATTTAGTACATACCAGTGAGAAGCCCTGCTGAGAATATTTGTGGGAAAGGATAGGAAAAGAGAAAATAATGTGTCGGTGGGTAGGGTTTCTTAAATTCAGAAAATATCTTTTTTTAAAGTTAAACTTTGAATGTTTATTCTTTCTTTCTTTTGCATAATCTCACTTATATGTGGGATCTAAAAAACCAAATACATAGAGAGTTAGAATAGAAGTTACCAGAGTCTAATAGTAACAGAGAGGTGGCAAACACAGAGAAATATTGGTCAAGGAGTACGAAGTTGCATTTACGTATTTTGAATAAATCTAGAGCTCTAATGTACAGTGTGGTGACTATAGTTAATAATACTGTATATTACACTAGAAATTTACTAAAAAGATTTTAGATGTTATATCCACAGAAAAGTTGCTGTGCGGGGAAATAGGTTAATCTGCTTACTGTAGTAATCATTTCACTGTGTATATATATGGCAAAACATCATGTGTACGCGTAACATCTTTAGCTCAGTGAAAATGTAAGTTCCAAAAGCAATAGCTTGCAATTTCCTGTTCTGAGTTTTGTTGCCAACCACCTGAGTTTCTCTGGGAAAGTCGCTTCT
Organism: Chlorocebus sabaeus; assembly: GCF_047675955.1. Classification (NCBI taxonomy): domain Eukaryota; kingdom Metazoa; phylum Chordata; class Mammalia; order Primates; family Cercopithecidae; genus Chlorocebus; species Chlorocebus sabaeus. The sequence continues at coordinate 70,377,274 of NC_132918.1, forward strand.
CCCTCCTGAAGCTCAGTTTTCTTGTCTGGAAAGTGGGAATTTTGACTTTCAGAATTCAAAGAGATCATCTGGTTCATTTTATTCTGGAAATTCATTAAATATTTATTTGACCCTCTCAGTCATATTATAAACTTATATCCACTGAATGACTAGCATGGAAATGGTGAGGGGTTCTTTTCAAAACATTAGCAGTAATTTTAGTTCATGCCCTTTTACTTGTTCACATACTAACTTACTAGTTATCTTAAATCACATAAGAATTTATCTTCCTCACCATGAAATTTAATGGGGCATTGAGATTGCATGCGAACGTCTTGAGACCTTAAGAGCAGCAATTGGACTTACACTGCTTCCATCACTGCCATGGCATTTGCCTCATGGTTATTTTTGACAAGAACGTTTCCCAGCTGAACAATAACATATTTGGGTTAAACTAAACAGAATTCTGTGACTTTCCTGATAAACTTCAAGGGAAAAAACAGACAAACCTTTGCTACAATATTTAGTTAATTGGTAACTTTGCACAAAGCAATTTTACCTTGCAGGTTTTCCTTTGGGGAAAAATTGAAACAAGGATCATGATTCAAGAAATATAAAATACGTGTCAAGAGCCCTTTGGTTTGAATCTCCAGATTGGCAAAGTATAAAGAATAGATGTTTGCCTTTTAGAAAAAAAAGGGGGTTTTGAAAATAGTGTGGGTCTTTTGTTTCCAGAAATTTTGTTCCTTTTTTTTCGATTTTATGAGCCGTGCCTTCTCCAGAACAGTCCCACTTTTGTACTTTGCACAGTAGCTACAGCAGCTGTGTTAATTAGATAGATATGTCACTGCGCTGAGGCCTGTGCCTGCTGCCGCGTTGGCAGCCATGAGCCTCCACGCATGTCAGTATCCCGCTGTAGTCCCAGTCCCAGACGAACAAAAAGGACAGGACAGAACTGCAAAGAGAAAAATAATAAACTAAGAACAGAGACTTAGCGCTCATCTGTGTCCATATTAAATATGCCATAAAATATTTATGGGATTAAATATGAGCATACTTTTCTCCCCAGCATTGGAATATTTGAATACAACTCTAAGAACCATGGGTAAAATCACCTAGAGTGGTGACAAGCTGGTTTTAAGTGCTAAACTATAAATTGTTTGATTCTGAACACTGTGTAGTACTGTTCATTGACTCAGGAAATATGTATTGAATGTCTGTGTGTTCCTGCTCTGTACTAAGGCTGGAGATATGGAGGTGAATAAAATAGAACTTTAAAATTATACAGAACATCTTCAAGTAATAAATATGTCCAATGTAGTAAAAATGCAAAATATGTGTTATTATATGTGTATAATTATTGAATATTAGTCAAATTTCCAACTTTCATCTCTTCTTCAAGAGAAAAATCAATATCAGGCAGACATAGATTAAAGATCTGGAAGATAAAAATTATTTTAGAAAACTAAAAAGTTCCACTTGTATAGTAAATTCTTGCTAGAGTTTTATTTTACCAAAATCAGTCTTGGCTGTTTGTTGATTACTTTGGGATTAATGTCCAAATGGGTTTTGTGGTTTTAGTTAAAGAAATATTAATAGTAGTTAATGTTGTGTTGCTGAAATTTAATTTGTCTTCTCTGGATTCTGCTTGCATAATGCTATTTTTTGTTCTAATTGATTCATAAAGATCATTAAACAAGAGAATAAAAACAATTTGTAGTTAATTTCTGGGAGATTGCAGCGTGTGTGTTTTATGGTTCAAATAACAGATGTTATTTTGGAGAAGCTAAGCAGTACTGTAACTTCACTGGAAATCAGCATGGTGATTCACATCGCAGCCTTCCCCCTGTTAACTCCTGATTGCTGTGCGGTGAACTCCTGCCCCTTTGCCGAAACAGCAGAAAAGCGAACCTCAACAGTTTTACCTCTCAGTGGGGTGCTATGCTTCAGCTGGGCCAAAGAAGCTAAGAATAGCCTATCAAAATCTCATAACCCAAGAACATGTAGATTTCAACAGTCATCATCTTTCCATTTTCAAAATTTGGATGCTCATTCAAAAAATACGGGTTTGAAAACTCTTTCTCTCAAAAAAATTCTAATTGAATCGCTTCGCTTTTAGTGCTATAACTCTTCTTAGCTTTCAGGAAGTTACTTGTCTAAATCTTTGGCCAGTGAGAGGAGTATATATTCATAACATAAAAATCAGAAAACCTTGTTTGTTAAGGAAAATAAACTTAATCACCTGCTATTTCTTTGGGCTTCAATCTGTATTTCAAAATCAACATCTTTTTTTTTTTTTTTTTTTTAAATTCTCCTCCACTTTTCATTAAAACATTTCAACGTAAAGACACCAACTAAAGCATACAGAAAAGTCAACAGGGTGAAATTCTAATGGAAAAGTAGTTTAGTGACTATTAAAAAGAGAGCAGCAAAGAAGAAAGCTCTTAAGAAGGAGAAATGGTGCAGTGTGGAAAATGATGACCGCAGAGGGGTTGGATGAAATCTTTATCTTAAATAAACACTGCAAAGGGGGGTTAGAGAAAGAAAGAGATGGATCCTCTGATGCAAAACTGTTATATTATTCACTTGCCTTGGGGCAACATAAGAAATATATTCCATTTTTTAAGACAAGAGACTTATATCCCTCCTGAGGGACTGTTCTACACAGCTAACGGCCAGGTTTTAAAAGAAAAATATATGGGAAGATTATTTAGGTCTAAATCCTGGTGGAAAAAGATTTTTCCAAATTTGACTCCACACACTTTTAAATGGGCAAGTTGAAAATAAGGTAATGGATTTGAGTTTTGGCAACACAGACCTCTTTCAGCCCCCATTTGAACGAACCCTCCTGTCCCCAAAACAGACACAAAGGTCTCAAACGTACATGTGTGCATGTATGCACACACAATTACATACACACATACAAAAACTGAGACAAAATAACACCAACAGGAAAACATAAATCTTGACTTCTCTTCTTTCAACATCAATTTTAAGACCTTTCGTTCCATTTTTTTTTTCCAGTTCTCATCCTTAGTTGTAATTAGAACATTCTACAGTAATAGAGTACTTGAGAAATTGTCTTTAGAATGAACACATGGCTGAAACACTTGCTAGATGTTATTGTCTCATATAAAACCCTTAACTAAGACATTTGAAATGTGATCCCATCTTGGGAGCACTCATGTCATGATGTCTCCCACGGTTACCATGCATTTATCTGTATGTTGTTGTATATGAAAGTATGATGGATACAAATCTACTTGTTTACCATTTGGGATAATTGAACTTAAAATAAAAGCCATGCTTTGTGCTTAGGGGGTGTGAGTAGGTATGGATGTCTATTTTTCAATCAGGGTCAAGAATGCAAAGTTACTGGTTCATATTTGTTATCATGTTTTTAAAACTATAAAATATTTCAAATATATTACGAAGTATTCAGAAAAATTTAACATGTTCTTTTTTACCAGACTTAATATTAATTTAAGAATATTAAAACTAATCCATGTAGAGTTGAAGATTTGTCCAATTTCATTTCTTTCCCTTGTTCCCCAGATAAGTGTAAACAAAACCCTAAAGTTGGGAAGCATACTTCTGGTTCGTGTGTTTTATAAGATAAAGTATAGATTATAAAAAAATAGTTTTGGTTCTTCTGTTTAAAAAGTTTACCTTAATACTATCCCACTCTACCTTCCTTTACAACTTTATTTTTTAAAATTTAATATGTGCAGTGATATCAAATTATTGTTAGACATAGGTCTAATTCATCAGATTACCATATAATAGTGATCCGTTATGTGTCATTACAACAATTTATCCATTCTCCTATTGATGGCCACTTATTGTTTATTATTTATTTATTTATGTATGTATTTATTTATTTTTTTATTTTTTTGAGACAAGAGTCTTGCTCTGTCGGCCAGGCTGGAGTGCAGTGTCACAATCTCGGCTTACTGCAACCTCCACTTCCCGGGCTCAAGCAGTTCTCCTGCCTCAGCCTCCTGAGTGGATGAGATTACAGGCGTGTGCCACCACGCCCAGCTAATTTTTGCATTTTTAGTAGAGATGGGGCTTCACCATGTTGGCCAGACTGGTCTCGAACTCCCGACCTCAGGTGATCCACCCTCCTTGGTCTCCCAAAATGCTGGTGTTACAGGCGTGAGCCACCGCACCGGCCCACTTATTGTTTATTTTTATATAATTCTGCAGTGCTTTTCCTTGTACTTATTTCTTATATACATGATACTACCGTGATAGTCAGAATATTTAGCAATCTGTGTGGCAGGAATGCCGAGCCCATAAGAATGGGATATTGAATAACAAGAGTGGATATCAGCCATAAACAATTGTCATAGCTATATCAGGTGTATCAGCTAAGTAATAGCCCTGGGTGCTGGAGTCTTTCTCGGGTAAATACTTAGAAGGAGGAATTGTTGTTTCACAGGAAAACATTACTGAATTAGAATTTTCTCTCCAACACTGTAGTATCGATTTTCACTCCCGCCAGCAATCTACTCGAGTTTCCACTTCCCTATATCCTCACAAATGCTTGATATTGCAAGATATTTTAATGTTTGCCTGGGTGCTAGGTTTGAAATACCATCTGCCCTTGATGTTTAATATATATTTTTCTGATTATTGGTGAAGTTGAACATAATTTATTAACCATTCAGATTGTCTCATCTTTTATTTCTCTCATTTACTCTTTTCTGTTTAGACATTTTATTGTGTTAAATACTAAGCCTTTATGAATCATGAACAAAGCACAGATAGACGCCCAGTCTACAGCTTAATTTCCAACTTTCACGTTAACTGTTGTCATGTTTTTCTTTTTAATATAATCAGACTTTTCTACATTTAAAAAAAAATCCTGCTTAATCTAACATAAATGTACTTAGATATACTCTAGTAAAGTTTAAAGTTTTATTTTTCTATTTTTTATTTTGCCTGAGATTATTAAATACGATGTGAGATATCTGATTTGTTCTTTTTTGCATTTCTCTCATAAGCCAAGCTTAAATGAATACATAGTTCTATTCTGCAACCTCCATTCCACTCTATTTTGTTTATTTGTCTAGATCTCAAACAGTACCCCTGTGTTTCTGTTAGTGTTTTTTATTACGTCCTGCTCTTTGGCTTGTTTAGTCCTGCCTCCGTGTTATTACCTTCTTCAAATTTTCTTTGGACTCTTTTCTTTTATCTTTACCTTTTAATAGAAACTTTAAATTAATTTGACAAGCATCCAACAAATCCCATATGGGATTTTGGTTTGGAACTGCATTGAATTATGGATTAATTTAAGATAAAATTGACATCATTAAATAGTAAAGCAAAGTTTAAAATTTTGGTCTATAAAAGTCTTGGACATTTTTGTTAGATTGATTTCTAAGTATTTCATGGCTCTTGTTGCTATTGTGAATAGAGTTGTTTTAAAATTACATTTTCTAATTAGCAGTTTATACTACATAGGTATGTTATTGTTTTTATGTTGGTCTTGTAAACAGCAGCCTTGTTGAATTATCTTATTCCAATAGTCTGCAATATTTTGTTTTGAATTTTCTAAATAGATAATTATCTGTTAAAAAATTAGGGTTAGGCATGGTGGCTCACGCCTGTAATCTCAGCACTTTGGAAGGCTGAGGTGGGCAGATCACCTGAGGTCAGGAGTTCGAGACAAGCCTGGCCAACATGGCGAAAGCCCATCTCTACTAAAAATACAAAACAATTAGCCATGCTTAGTGGGGCATGCCTGTAGCCCCAGCTACTGGGGAGGCTGAGGCAGGAGAATCACTTGAACCGGGGAGGTGGAGGTTGCAGTGAGCCGAGATCACTCCATTGCATTCCAGCCTGGACGACAAGAGCAAAACTCTGTCTCAAAAACAAAACAAAACAAAACAAAAAAACACAAAATAAATAAATAAAATAATCATTTTGGTCCTTCCTTTCCAATCTTATTCTGTTTAATTTTTCTTGTATTATTGCACTGTAGTAAATATAGTGTTCAATAGAATATTAATCTTTCAGCATTCTTGTAGTTTTCCTGATTTTCAGGGAGATTTTATATTTTATATTAAGTGCAGTTGTATTACAGGTTTAGGAAATTGCCTACCACTAGTTTGATAAAGTTTTAAAAATGCATATAAGTAGCACATTTCATCATCAAATGCTTTTGCTGCATCTGCTGAGCCATATGGAGGGTGTTTATTTTTTTCCCTCCCCGCTCCCCTTAACCTCCTTTAATGTAATCTCTGATACCACGTGCTCAGCTATCTCTCCTCACCTGGCTTCAGCTAACGCTTGGTGCCAGTCTGTTCCCTACCTCCCCCTGCCCCCAGCAGGAGGACCTCTTCACCTAGGGTGAGCTCCAGTACCCTGTGCCAGACTCTCCAGAGGTGTACCTTCCTCCCCTGCTCAGGCTTTCTATGTCATGCCACCCCTTGCCTGGGTAGTCTGGCTCTCCTTACACCAGGGCATGCCCCACGTGGGCCCTTGCAATTCCGGCAGGGCTCTGACACCCTGGTCTGGGTTACCTTGACTTGCTCCTCCATACCTCAAACCTAAAGTGCATGCCTACTTTACTGTGTCCTATCATATCATTATATTGTTTGGAAGAAGTAGAATTAAATTATTTTATAATAAGTAATCCTGCATTTTGAGATAAATATCCTGGATTAAAAAAAATATTTAGGGTATTTTCATCCACATTTATAAGTAAGTTTGACATGTTTCTTTTTTGCCTATCTCTTACCTGGTTTTGATGTCATGATTATTATAAAAGTATAAAGTTAGTTGAGGTGCTTTCATCTTTCTGTCCTCTTAAACAGCTTATGTAAGATAGGGATCATCTATTAAGTAACAGAGGCTGGTACTCTTGGCCCTAACACCAGAGAAAATCTGCTGGATGTTTCTCTTGTGACAGATTAAGAAAAAGCACTACTGATCTGTTTCATGGCTATAAATTGTGTTAGTTTGCTAGGGCTGCCATACAAAATACGACAGTCTACGTGGCTTAAATGGCAGAAATGTGTTTTCTCACAATTCTGAATCTTGAAGTCCAAGGTCAAAATCCAGCAGCAGTGGTTTCTTCTGAAGTCTTTCTCCTTGGCTTGTAGATGGCCATCTCCCCACTGTGTCTTCCTGTTTCCCTCTGTGTATCCTAATTTCCTCTTCTTATATGAGCACCAGTCAGATCCATTAGGGACCATTTTACCTTTACCATATGACCTCATTTTACCTTCATTGGCCTTTTAAAGGCCCTGTCTCCAAATATAGTCACATTTTGAAGTAGCATTAGGGATTAGGACTTCAACATACAAATTTTTGGGGAACACAGTTCAACCAATAGCACAGATTTATTTGAGTTTTCTACTTTTTAAAATATACTTTTTGTTACAGTGTTATTCATTTTTTAAATGAAAAATGTTGAGACATATTTAGCAAATTTACTTAAAGGAACATTAAATGTTACAGAAATAAATATTAGAAATCTATATACAATAAAAAGTGAATATACATTAGCCAACTCCATGGATACTTCCAGTTAAATATTCATACAAACACACATTAACCTTTTTCTTTATATAGGGAAAACACATACAAACATGACATGATTCTGGTGAAAAAAATCAGAGATGCAAAAAATATTCTCAACTTTTTTAAATGGTGTAGAATATGTTTTGACAACATTTTACATAAATTATGCCTGATTTAATTCCATGTTTTTATCATGCCAGAAGCACAGATTTCTAAACAGATTGACTTATTAATAAGGCATTTCGCAAAGTGTGGACAAAAAATTTTAATATTGATAATTGGCTATGCCTTACATTTTCAGTCTTTTTAAATTTACAAGTAACAATTGCACATATATAGGGTATATAGTGCTGTTTCAATACATTCATACATATTAATCACATTAGCATATTATCTGAAATATTGATTATTTATGTTGGAAACATTTGATATTCTTCTAGCTATTTGAAATTGTGTAATATTAACTATAGTCATCTTACAGTGGTATAGAACACTGGAATTTGTTCTTTCTATTTAGCTGTAATTTTATATCTTTGAACAAATCTGTCCCTATCCTTCCCTTCCCCCACCCTTCTCAGTCTCTCAAATCCTGTTCTACTTTTTACATCTATGAGATCAACATTTTTTAGTTTTCACATGAGTGAAAACATGTGATATTTAACTCTGTTCCTGTTTTATTTCACTTAACATATGATCCTGCAGTTCCATTCATTTTGCCATGAAAGACAGGATTTCATTCTTTTTATGGCTGAATAGTATTCCATTGTTTATATATACCATGCTTTCTTAATCCATTAACCTGTTATTGGACACTTAGGTTGATTCCATATCTTGGCTATTGTGAATAGTGCTGCAGTAAACATGGGATTGCAGATGTCTCTTTGAAACAACGATTTTCTTTCCTTTGGATAAATTCCCAGTAGTGGAATTGCTGGAGCATATGGTGGTTCTATTTGTAGTTTATTGAGGAACCTCCTTATGGATCTCCATGGTGGCTGTACTAGTTTACATTCCCACCAATGGTGTGTAAGCTTTCTCTTTTATCTACATCCTCACCAGCATTTGTTATTTTTTGTCTTTTTATAATAACCATTCTAACTAGGGTAAGATGATACCTCATTTTGGTTTTTATTTTCATTTCTTTGATAATTCATAATGTTGGTCATTTTTCTATATATTTGTTGATCACTTGTTTGAATTATTTGAGAAATATCTGTTCAGATTACTCGCCTATTTTAAAGATTGGCTGTGTTTTTCCTGTTGAGATATCTGAATTCCTTGTATGTTCTGGATATCAATCCTCTATCAGATGACTAGTTTGCAAATATTTTCTCCCATTATGTAGGTTGTCTTTTCATTCTGCTGATTGTTTCTTTTGCTGTATAGAAGCTTTTCAGATCGATGTAATTCTATTTATTTTTGCTTTTTATTGTCTGTGCTTTTGAGGTCTTACTCATAAAATCATTTCCCAGACCAATGTCCTAAAGTGTTTCCCCTATTTTTTCCTCTAGTAGTTTTATTGTTTTGAGTACCACATGTAGGTCTTTGGCCCACTGTGACTTGATTTTTGGGTAGAGTGAGAGGGGGAAATCTGGTTTCATTCTACATATGGATATCCAGTTTTCCCAGCATAATTTATTGAAGAAACTGCTCTTTCCCCATTGTATGTTCTTGGTGTGCTTGTCAAAAATTAGTTGGCTGTAAATGGATGGATTTATATGTGGATTTTCTATTTTGTTTCATTGTTGTATGTGTCAGTTTTCATGCCAGTACAATGCTATTTCAGTACTATACAGTGTTGTATAGTTTGAGGTCTGGTAGTGTGATACTTTCAGCTTTGTTATTTTTGCTCAGGACTGTTTTGAATATTTGGGCTCCTTTGTGGTTCCATACAAATGTTAGGATATTTTTTCTATTTCTGTGGAGAATGCCATTGATGTTTTAAGAGGGGTTGCATTGAATTTGTAGATTGCTTTGAGTAGTATTATCATTTCAAAAATACTGATCCTTCCAATTCATGAACATAAGATGTTTTTCCACTTGTTTATATCCTCTTCAGTTTCCTTCATCAGTGTTTTGTAGCTTTTTTAGTAAAGGTCCTTCACTTCCTTGGTTAAATTTATTTCCAGGTATTTTTTTTTAATAGCTGTTGTAAATGGGATTGCCTTTTTTACGTATTTTTTTAGCTAGTTTATTCATGTGTAAAAACATTTCTGATTTTTGTGTGTTCATTTTGCATTCTGCAACTGTACTTCATCAGTTCTAAGAGTTTTTGGTGGAGTCTTCAGGTTTTTCTATATATAACATGTCATCTGCGAAGAATACTAATTTAGCTTCTTCCTTTCCAGTTTGGATGCCCTTTATTTCTTTGTCTTGCCAAATTTCTCTAGCTAGGACTTCCAGTACTATGTTGAATAAAAGTGGTGAGAGTGGGCATTATTACCTTGTTTCAGTTTTTAGAGGAAAAGCCTTCAGCTCTTCCCGATTCAGTAAGATGGTCACTGTGGGTTTGTCATATATGGGTTTTATCATATTCAAGTGCTTTCTTTCCATCCCTAATTCGTTAAGAGTTTCTATCATGAAGCGATGTTGAATTCTATCAAAAACTTTTTCTACATCTATTGAAATGATCATATGATTTTTGTACTTTATTGATGTGATTTATGACACTAATTGACTTGTGTATGTTGAACCATCCTTGTATGCCTGGGATAAATCCTACTTGATCATATTGCACTATATTTTTGATGTGTTGTTGGATTTGGTTTGCCTAGTATTTTGTTGAGGATTTTTGCATTTATGTTTATCACGATCTGGTTTGTAGTTTTCTTTTATTGTTGTGCCTTCATCTGGTTTTGGTGTCAAGGTTATGCTGGCCTCATAGAATGAGTTAAGAAGAATTTCCTCCTCTCCAATATTTTGTAATAGTTTGAAAAGAAATTGGTATTAATTGTTCTTTAAAAGTTCAGTGGAATTCAGAGGTGAGGCCATTGGTTCTGGATTTTTCTTTGTTGGAAGACTTTTTATTACTAATTCAATTGTTATTGGTCTGTTCAAGTTTCCATTTCTTTGTGGTTCAATCTTGGTATGTTGTATGTGTCTAGAAACTTATTTATTTCCTCTAGTTTTTCAAATTTAATTGCATATAGTTCATAGTAATCTTGAATGATCCATTGTATTTCTATAGTATTCATTGTGATGTGTCCATTTTTTAATTTCTGATTTTGTTTGGTTCTTCTCTCTTCTGAGTCTACGTAATTTGTTAATTTAATTTATCTTTTCACAAAAGTTTTTTGTTTTATTGATCCTTTGGATTGCTTTTCTAATCTCAATTCTGTTTAGTTCTGTTCTGATTTCATTATTTTCTTCTAATTTTGGGTTTTGTTTATCCTTGTTTTTCTACTTCCTCGAGGTGAATCATTAGATTGTTTATTTGAAATCTTTCTAATTCTTTGATGTAGGCATTTATTGCTATAAACTTTCCTCTTAATATAGCTTTTGCTATATCCCATATGCCTCAGTATGTTGTACTTCTATTTTCATTTGTTTCAAGTAATATTTAAATTTCATGCATAATTTCTTCCTTTATCCGTTGGTTGCTCAGAAGCATGTTGTTTAAATTCCAGGTATTTGTATAATTTTGAATGTTCCTCGTTATTGATATCTAGTTTTATTCCATTGTCAGATAAGATACTTGATATTATTTTGGTTTGTTAAAAAAAAAAAAAAATTAGAGACTTGTTTTGTGTCCTAACATATAGTCAGTCCTGGAGAATATTCCATGTATTTATGAAAAGAATATGTATTCTGTAGCTGTTGGGTGAAATGTTCTGCAAATGTCTTTTAGGTCCATTTGGTCTATAATGTAGTTTAAATCCAATGTTTCTTTGTTTTTTTTCTATCTCTCACTTTAGATCTAATAATATTTGCTTTATATATCTGAGGGCTCCAACATTGGGTGCATATATGTATTTATAATTGTTACATTCTCATGCTGAATTGATATTTTTGTTATTGTATAATGTCCTTTTTTTTGCTCCTTTTTATAGCTTTTAACTTGAAATCTCTTTTGCATGATAAGTGTAACTACTTCTACCCCCTTTTGGTTTCTGTTTGCATGGAATATTTTTCTCTATTCCTTCACTTTCAGCACATGTGTGTCTTTACAGGTGATGTTGGCAGCATCAAGTTGGGTCTTTTTTTTTTTTTTAATCTAGTCTTTATCTTTTAAATAGAGAATTTAATCAATTTACATTCATGGCTATTGATAGGTGAGGACTTACTCTTGTCATTTTATTGATTATTTTCTGGTTGTTTTGTATGTTCTTCATTCCTTAATTTCATATTGTTTATTTTTGCAGTTGAGTGGTTTTCTTTTTTTTTTCTTTTTTTTTTTTTTTTTTTGAGACGGAGTCTGGCTCTGTCGCCCAGGCTGGGGTGCAGAGTTGAGTGGTTTTCTATAGTTATAAGGGAATAAGTTTCACAATGTTAGCCATGCTGGTCTCAAACTCCTGAGCTCAGGTGATCCACTTGCCTTGGCCTCCCAAAGTGCTAGGATTACAGGCGTGAGCCACTGCGCCCGGCCTGATTTACATTTTAATAGAATTTATCAAACTCTATACTGTTGATTTATAGCCATTTGTGGGAACTTACTTTGCAGCCTATTCAGCATAAGTTTTTAAAATTCACTGTCTATATATGTAAAAATGTAGATTTTCTAAATAGTGGGTATAACAGTCTACATATATGCATTATATCCAACTTCTTAATTGAGTTGTTAAAATCTTTATTTTTACTTAGAATCTGTTAATAAATACATAGAAATTCTAAATTATTTAAATCTTTACAATAAAGTATTTATTTTATCATTATATAGTGATATTCTTTCTGTATCATCATTTTTAACCTCTCAGTATACTTTGTCTAACTCAGTGTATTACCTAAACATTCTTTTGGGTTTTATAGACTTTTTAATTCTAGATGTTTTACTTTCTTTTCAAACCTGCTTTTTAAATGTACTTATTCTTTCAGAATCCATTTCAATCTTCATTTTAGCCTTTGAAGAGTTATGAACATGGACTCTATTAGACTATTGTAGTTCTTGGGTGACTTTAGCTAATTCTCCCTTTGACTGCTCTTACCTCTCATGGTGGTTCACTGCCTTTTGACTTGTAATTTTTTTTTTCTTTGGAGTCCTCTGCACCCTGGGGCCCCAGGAATTTGAATTAAGAAAAGTTATAAATTCATTTTGTTAACATAGGAAACTGGAACTTAGTTGCATATGATCCTATGCATGTGGCACAGATGTGGTGTTTGGATTTTTTGTGGAAGACTTTCATTGTCACCACAAAGACCCCTGACTGACAGAAATGTTCCTTGCTGCCTTAAAAAAAAAAAAAGGGTGGGGGGGAGTTTTTGCAGTATTCCTTTTTGCGTTCAGAACAGCTGTTTGAAGGCCTAGGCTTTAATGGGCCTCAGGCCACATGTTCTGTTCTGTTTGCCTTTTATCCTAAGGAGTTATGTCTAGTTCAATATCCCTTATGTTTCTACAGGCTTCTGGAGATTACTACTCTAGCTTAACATTCCTTTTTTATATGTCTTCCAGGGATTTTCCTTTTTTCTTTCTCAAAAACTCAGCTAGTTCTTACATGTCTTCTTAAACTTCTTTGAAGTCCTAACATCTTTTCAAAAATCCAAATTCCTGTAGATATTGTAAGAATGTTTCAAAAAACTTGGTGCCAATTTTATAACATATTCTTGTAAAGTGATATTTATACATACCTACTACATAATGAATATTGTGCTAAGATCTTTCACATGTCTGATTCTATCATCTTGCAAAAGTCACCTGCAAAGTATTATCCTTACCCTAAAAATGAAAAAAATTGGATTCCAAGAATTCAAACAGGAATATATGAGCCCAGTCCCTAATGGACCCGGCTGGCATGGGGTTTTGGTCAATCTCACTCAAGTGTGTGATGTACTTTTCTGCATGACATTAAGCTTCTTTAGGCTTTTCTGTTATATAGATAAACAGGTACCAATTTTATTTAGAATATATAATATGTTAGGTATAGAAGTACTTATGTACTTGCTGAATGTTCATCCCATGATATGAAATTAGAGAGGTCTTGCATTACCATGTAAAAACACATCGTACACAGCTAGCCGTGTTATAAAAACTCACCTTTGTCACACCCATAATGTCTCCAGAAACCCTTTCTACCCCTTACTTTGGTGTAAAAGTGACCTATTTCCATGCATATCAGATTTTGCTGGTGTGCACGCTCAGTTTGGGGAAGATGCCTCAGAGATATTTGGGACAGCAATGAAGACAACTCATTGCTTATTGCCCATATCTCATGGATATTGTGCTATAAGGCAGATCCCATTAAGAAATCAAAGCCTACCAATACATACTTTTGTACATGTCTTCATAAACTTGTTTAAAGTCAGTAGTTGATGACATCATAGGCAGAAAAGATAGAAGCACAGATGTTTCTTAGACTGCGGTGCCCAAATTCAAGACCAACAAGAAAATGGCACAGTGAGGATGCTATTATTCAGCCCTTTTGGTTGTGTGCATTAGCAATACAACTTACACTTTCTTCAGCACAAAAGACTTGATTCTCCCCTGTAGCCAAGACCTCTAAGGGGTAGACTGCACTTTACTCCTGGCAGTATCCCACCCCCTCACTCTATATCTTGCCTCTGTTGTATAAGTTTTAACTTCAAGGACGTTTTCTCCATAACTAGCAAAAATGGCCCCAGACAGCTCCAGGATTATCACTTTTTTTTTTTAGCCTTTGATGCAAGGTAAAAAGAGACCCCTTTACTCCCCAACAGCCCCAATAATGCAAAAAATTTTTTGACTGGTTCTTCTTGAATCATAAATACACTCCTGAGATCTGTTATCAGGAGAAGTGGGGACATTGGCTGATCAGGGTCACATACCGGTTCAGTGGCAACAGAGCTTCAGCTTCAATCATTAGAATGAGAGACAATTTCTAAAGGAAAAGGGTATTATGTTTACAGAAGGATGATGACCAGTCAAAACAACAGGTGTCCACTACAAAATTTCTACTTCGATATGGGTGCAATGATTGAGAGATTCTGGTAGTTCCATAAGTTTGAGGTAGTAGTGCTTTACTTCTAGAATGCAAATTTTAGGCTGACTTCATCTATCTTAATTCAAAGTAACACAAGTGTTTCATAGACCTCGCAAATTCAAGGCAGTGGGAAGAGGCAGGTCCAGTAACACCATGACCACTACCCAGATACTTGCATGTACTAAATCACTTATGGGGCCACAGTTAGTTTGGTTTATTTCTCCTACTTACTTACAGAGAGAAATCCTCTTTTTGTGTTTTCTTTTATCTTATTTCAGAGTCTTTTCCCTCCATGGAAGTCTTAACTATTCCTTTGACCTGCGAGGCTGATTTTTAAAATCATATTACCCCCAGATTTTAAAAATCTTTTAAAATTGGTGACTATAATTTATTCCATATCCCTGGTCTCTAAGAAAAATCTGTTCCGTATATGCATGTGTATATTGCAAATGAGCACACAGAATGTCATGTGAGTATCTCAGTGCTTTCTTTCATTCATCATCTAAGGCCTGATTCTAAGAATGTTCCCTCTAAGAGAAGTGGAGAACATAATTTTACTTCAAAAATCTGTCAGTAATAATTGTATTCTTACAAATACTACAGTTCACACCAGCTCACTTACAAAAGTGTAAGTGCTATAGATTTTTATATGTATGTATTTATTCATTAAGAGCACTTATGAAGATTAAATTGTGACTTTTTCAACAGAAAAATGGTCTCAGTTATGTGTAGTTTTCACATAGCAGTTGATACTTGGACAAAATTATGGTTGATTTTTGAATTGAGCAGAATTTGAAAGAGAGGCCCCACCAAAACATGGACTTGAGCCATTAAAAAGTAAATATTTGTAAGTAGTTCCTACAGTCTCAGTGGCCATACTGTAATGCTGAGTCAAATGTTGAAAAATGTGTGAGGATGGGGAGGGAAGGAGGTGAATAAGGGACAAATTAATCATCTTAAGTAGATGAGACAGTTTTTCTACTAACACTGCTTAAAATAAATAAATAAAGGCAAAAATTACAATGTCTTTAACCAAAATACATAATATAAAACCAGCTGTGGTTTTTATTTCTAAAGAAAAAAGTTGCCAAGCATGAGAACGTTTCAACAGTGGCTCTGCTTCAAGAATGTGAAGGCATTCAACCTAGAGTTCTAATTTGCCCAAAGGAAAAATCGACTTTTGTGAGAGGTTGTGATAAGTCCCAAGCCACTCAGCAGAGTAGCAATGTGGATACTTTTGCCTTTATCCTCCTCAACTGTCTTCTCTCCCTCAGAGAGAAAAAACGTGGGAGTGGGGAGATCCATTTTACAGGCTGATGTTGGCAAGCCACCGCAGTGATTGGCTGTGGCCCCACCTCCTGAGAATTAAGCTGGGAGATCAGCTATTAGCTACGTGGCACCAGTTACATTCTAACACGCTTGTTGTTCCACTGCTGTGCTGCTGATAAGAAATCAACTTAAAATAGTGTGTCTAACATGAGAAATGTTGATAAGTATTGTTCCATCCCATCTTTGCTAAATGCAACTCATTTGCATATGATTTTTTACTTATCTCAAGTTTCATTTTTACTTATAGCTACTTTGATCATGGAAATGTGTTCACTGAATCCTATCACTACCATCCATCCATATGTTTCATACATCATCGAAACCTCTGCCCTGCAAGCTCAAGCAATTCTCCCATTTCGACCTCCCAAGTAGCTGGGACCATAGGCACCCACCACCCCACATGGTAATTTTTGGTAGATACAGGGTTTCACCATGTTGCCCAGGCTGGTCTCAAACTCCTGGGTCCAAGTGATCCCTGCACCTCAGCCTCCCAAAATGCTGGGATTACAGGCATGAGCCACCACACCTGGCTCATATGTGAGATTCTTGGGACAGTGGATTTAGGGAGGGAATTTTGGTTTAATATGGGCTCCTGAAGTTAAAATGTAAAATCTGCCTCAAACATGACAACATTCACTCAACATTTAGCAGGCACACTTTCTGTAACAGCATGTGGTAAGGTGTGAAGACACAGGGGAGAGCACACTTCCCACCTTTATCAGGCTTCCTGTCAGCTTCAGGAGATAGACAAGATCATTTACATCTCACTGTGAAACACAGAACCCTGTAGACATTTATTCTTTGGAGATGTTCACACACTGTATCCCCAGTGCTTAGAGCAGTACCTGGCACATGGGAAACTCTCATGAAAGAAGGAATGAATCAACTAATGACAGTCATACAGTAGCCAACACACTGGGCATCATCCAGGCCAAAATGCCCTGCAGAGTTTAGTTCACTAGGTTTAGAATGCATCCAGCTTATCTTATTTTTAGGCTAAAAATTAATTTTGTTTAGATTATAAAGGTTATAGAAAACAGAGTTGAGTAATATTTTACATATTAAAAACCAGAAAGTCACTTAATACTTTGGTGTATTTTCTATCAGCTTTTTCTATGCTACATATTTATTTGTGTGTGTATATATATAAAGTAAATATGTACATGTATGCATATAAATCTATATATGTGTCATTTATTTACATATGTATATAAAAGACATTTGTGTGTGTGTGTGTGTGTGTATATATATATATAAACTTGGACAAGTGTCTTAATCTTTAATTGCTTTGTTTCATCATCTATAATATAGGGATAATAAGAATATCTCAGAGTTGTTAGGGAGATCAATTGAGTTTATATATAAAATGCTTAGAAAAGTATCTGGTTCCTGGTCAATTTCATATGAGCATTTGGTATGATTGCATTTATGATTACTTGACAATAGTAAAACATCTTCATACCTAAACTAATTGGCCATGTAAAATTATTTGAAGAGGTGCAATATAATTTAATTATTTCTTAATTGTCGAACATTTGGTCACTTCTGAATTTTTGGTATTATATGTAATGAATGGTGGCCATCCTTGATCTTGATCCTCATAGCCTTTGCTTAGCTTTGCCCCTCTTTGTTTTATAACTCTGCTTGAATTGTTGTTCTAAGGCAAAAGATCGTAATGCAAAAAAAAAAAAAAAAATTGCTATTGAAATAAAGGTCATTAGGAATAATTACAGGGTGTTTCATTTAGGAAGGAAAAGCAAAACAGCCGTGATAGCATCAGACCAGCTTGGCAGGGAGAGCTCAGCATGTCAGAGTGGACCTGGACTGAGTGCAAGTTACTAATTTGCACTGAAATAGCAATATAGTTTATTCTATTATTAAATAAAATATAATGCTGGTAACGACAAGATGGTCCACTCTTATTTCTACTTTTGTCAGATATATCTTAGTACTGATTTACAATTTTGCCAGCACTGTGATATTTCATCTTGTGACAGAAATAGTACATGTAAATGTTTTAATGGGTACAACTACCGGCCTTACTAATATGTCCAAAATTTATTTGGTACCTTCTATGTGTTAGACAGTCATGAAAGAAGAAAATAAAAAGACCTTGCCTGCCAGGATCTCATAATTACTTACAATAGAATATGATCTGTGCAAGATTGAGTATTTACTGAAGATGAATGAAAGTTGTATGGAATAAGGTAGTAAGAAAACCACTCCTCGCCTGGAGGTGATATGAACAGATACACAGACAAAAGATCACAGAAAAGGCTCATGGAAGTTCACTTCCATTTTCACTGATGGGATCTATATTACTGGGGCCCTATAGTTTGTAGAATAGTATGGTTTGACAGCACACTGAGCTTTTTCCTGGCCATGTGATTAACCTGAAAAAACAGATTGGCTTCATCAGAGCTTGCAGGTCATGCATAATAGCATAGACTAGGCTTTGCTGTGATAACAAATAAACTCCAGATTTTAATAGCTGAGCCAAGAAAATAGTTTTTCTTATTTGAAGTCTAGTACAAGTTCCTTCATGTGGAGCTCCATGGACTCAAGTTTTCTCTACCCTATTGTGCTGCCATTTCAAGAGCATGAAGGTTTTGTGGGATGTTTTTAAGGGCTAAGGCAATGATGACCACATCACTGATGGCTATATGTTATTGTCCAGGTTGTAGTCACTTGACTCCAACCTAATAGCATGAAACCTTAGAAAGATTTTTTTTCTCTGTGCTCAAAAAGAGAAAAATAAAATAGGATTTAGTGAAAATACAGTGTTTTAGTTTGTTTTGTACTGCTATAACAAGATAGCTGAGGCTGGATAATTTATATTAAACAGATTCATTGGCTCACTATTCTGGAGGCTGGAAATTCCAAGATCGAGAGACCAGCATCCAATGGTGAAAGTCATTACATGGTAGAAGGGCAGAGAGGGTTAGAGCAAGGGCTGAACTTACCCTTTTATGATGAAGCCATGATAACAGCATTCATTCATTTATTGTCATTCATGGGAGCAGAGCTCTCATGGCCTAATCACCTCTTAATAGTCTCACCTCTTAATAGTGTCACAATGACAATTACATTTTGACATGAGTTTTGGAGGGGACATTCAAACTACAGCTTATGATGTTGTCACTTCTGCAGCGTAACATTCCCTGTGAAACTGTTCAGCCTCTACTCATTCCCAATAGTTAGCCTTTTCCAAATTTTGAGGTGGTAAATGAGACAACTGAAAAGGTTAAATAGCCGTTTCATGGTATTTATTAGCTGTGAAAGTCAACTACTGGGTAGCATTTTTTAAAGTTTTTTAAAAAAGAATTCTGTCACGTATCTTCAAATAGTGACAGGACAGTTCTACTTACTTGGTTATTTGGTTATTTTGAATTCTAATTCTCCATTCCTTTTCCTTTCAGCAGCTTTCCCTATGTAGCCAATGGAAGTTTCATTTTGCTAGTCTTGCAGTCATTCTTGATTCTTTTTTCCCATACCCTACATCAAATTTGTAAAATGTATTCAGAATTTTAATAAAGCTAGTGTTTCTAGTGGTTTTAGTGGTTAGATACCAAACATACCTATAGAAGTATGTTTAGTATCCAATCACTTCTCACTACCTCTGTTGCTACCAGTTAGTCCAGATTGCCACGTCTCTTGAATGAAATAGCCTCCTAGCTAATCTGATCCTATTCTTGCCTCACTAGTTCCACCTTTGCCTGTATCCATTATCTATTAATGTGTAAGAAATTACACCAACACTTAGTGCTTTAAAACATTGATTATTTTATTTTTTCTGTGGGTCAAGAATTTTGGAGCAGCTGAGCTAGTGGCTCTGCCTAAGAATTTCTCATGAAGTCCCAGACAAGCTGTCAGCTGGGGCTGAAGGCTTACCTCGCCACTGGAGGGTTGGCTTCCAAGGTGACTCCCTTAAAGTGCCAGCAAGTTATGGCTGATTGTAGGCAGAAAGCTCCTCACTAACAAGGGCATCTTTAGAGGGCTACATAACTGCCCTCACAATGTGGTAACTGGCTTCCGAAGAGCAAATGACTTAAGAGATAGCAAGATGGAAACCACAATATTGTTGATGGCCTCACCTTAGAAGCCACAAACCATCATCTCCACAATATCCTGTGGGTTGGATGGATCAGCCCAATTTAGTGTGGGAGGGCACTACCCAAGAGTGTGACTACTCGAAGCGAGAATCAATGGAGGCTATCTTGGAGCCTGGCTACTACACTCCCCATCGTCTTGTCCCCACCCAGCCATCAGAGAAACCTTGGATATGCAAATCAGATTGTATCATTTTTCTGCTGAAAACTTTTCAATGGTTTTCCATTTCACTTAATATAAAATTCAAAGTCCTAGGAGAATACTATATTATGTTGCCCCATTGTGACCTCTCTGACTTTGTCTCCTCTCTTCCCCGCTTTCTTACATACTCCAGTTATACTAGCTTATTGTTCCTACAAGAGGCCAATGACAATACCACCTCAGGGCTTTTGCACTCACGGTTCCCTTTGGCTGAAATGTCCTTCACCAGGCAGCCAAAGAGTTCATGCCTTCATTTTCTTTTGGTCTTTACTCAAATGTTGTATTATCAGAAAGACCTTTCCTGACCACCTTATGAAATAGTCTCCCTCCAGCTTACTCTCTCTCTCTCTATGTTGCTTCATTTGTATTCATAGCATATATAAGCACTGATGTTTGAGTTTGTCTATCTCTAAACTCAACCAAGCTTTATAAAAACATTTTCTGTTTTGTTGGTACTCTCTCACTACTTGTTAGTGTGCCTTGTTTATTATAGTTTGAGCTATAAAAAAAATGCAATATGGTTCATCTTATAGTAGGAGATAAATACCTGTTTAACAGATAGGTAGTGGATACAATTGTGACGCTGGGCTTTCAAATAAATACAACTACACGTCTGTAATTGAATGGCTGTGGTATTGATTAAAAAATATTTAAAGTACTTTTTTGGCATCCTATCTGGTTTCCAGTTTGGGAACACTGAGATAGATATTGCACAAGACTTCGGAAACTTCATTTTTTTTTTTTTTTGAGATAAATTTGATACCTTATTTCTGTTTTTAAAATGGTGAGACAGAAACAAGTAATCATAAAGACTTCAGTGTTTGGTTACTTCTGATTTAATGAAGGTCTATTGCCAAAATTGTTATAAATCTCAGGCAATTAGGTAAAAAATAGATTTTGAACATGGAATTTTTAATCCACTCTATGTTCCTCTGGTTGAGACCACTGTTACTCCAGGAGTAGACATTATACCTTGGAGTCCTGTTTGGGGTGTTACTGTTTAAAGTGCTTATTTGATTTATAAATTCACTAAATAGAATTTTTTTTAACAACACCAAATTTTTTATGTCCTGGAGCTCCTTACAATGAAAGCAGAAGGTCAGTGACTAAATATCCTCCAATGTAATATTTTTAATAATCCACAGTATTATGTAGTCCTTTTGGTTTTCAGTCTTTTTGATATTCACATGCTCTTCTGAGTAAGAATGAGTCTGCAAACAATGATTGCAAAGAATCTTGAAAGAACTGTGATATTCAATCCTGAGTTTGATTTATGCTTCAGACTTTTGGCATCTGCCAAACCCAAAAGATATAACATGAACACAATAATATTTAAGAAAACTTACAACGAAGAAAAAGGCCATGGAGCCTGTATCTTCTGATTACTATAAACAGGAAAGCAAAGGAAATTGCAACATATGCCCTTTGATCTTGCCCAAGTCAGTGGACATCATTGAGGAGTGCCTAATTAATAAAGGATGTTTTCCTAAATGTAGAACTCAATGCTAGCTACCAAAACCACACTCATGGCTGGGCACAGTGGCTCATGCCTGTAATCCCAGCACTTTAGGAGGCTGAGGCGGGTGAATCACTTGAGGTCAGGAGTTTGAGACTAGCCTAGCCAACATGGCTAAACCCCATCTGTACTAAAAATACAAAAATTAGCTGGGCATGGTGGTGGGCAGCTGAAATCCCAGCTACTCGGGAGGCTGAGGCAGGAGAATCACTTGAACCTGGGAGACGGAGGTTGCAGTGAGCTGAGATTGCACCACTGCATTCCAGCCTGGGAAATTGAGTGAGACTCTGTCTCAAAAAAAAAAAAAAAAAAAGAAAAGACAAAAAAAAAAAAAAAAAAAAAAAAAAAAACCTCGTATTTTCTGAAAGCAGTGCATACAGTTTTGGAAAACAAAGAAAACTTTCAAAAGTTCTAATGAGTACTGCCTTATAAGACTCAAGTACCCACTACACAGTAAATATTCTCACAAATCATTTTCTTGATTTAGGGCTCAATGATGTTTTATCTTCATTTTCAATTGCAACACTGAAAGCTCTGGTGCTTTGTGATATGTGTTATGTCTTTGTGGTGGAGAGAGGTCTGGACTTGGGATCAGATGATTATAGTTTAATTCCATGCTCTGCTGTATACCTACAGCATGACCTTGGACAAATTATGGAACCTGAGCATTGATACTGTGATGATCATTGTATGCCTAACTCACAGGGTTGTTGTGGGCGTGTTAAAATAAGAAAAGGTATATGTAAGGTCTTAGCACAGCTGTTTTTGGCACATAAAAAGCTCTATATTATAACGTTGAATCTTGAAGCCTCTTACAGAGATATTTGTATTTGTAGCTCTTGTAATAGGTAGATTTCTTGGCCTGCAAGCTGATGTATGACTCATAAGAGTGTTTCATTTGGGCAATTCAGAGTTTTCAGGAAGTGTGAATTTGAGTGCCTTTTGGCAGGGCTTGTACATTTTAGCAGTTTGCAACAAGCCCTGCTACTCCCTGTAATTTTTTAACTTGAGAGTAGAAGCCTGTCTGTTTCTCCTCTATTTACTCATTTCCTTTTATATACAGATGACCACTGCTTTGACTCGAATCACCATAAATTTGGTTTGCCTGCTCACCTTCAGGAACTTGGCCTCTGAAATCCTAGCTGTCATATAGCTCTTAACTCCAGTTCAGTCTTGTGAGGATGATGAAAGTTCTGCCTCTGAGTAACTACCTTGTCCTTTCAGCCTCCCCAAGAGTACTGCTTAGGAGTCTTTGAATGCCTTGACAGGGAAATTGGTGTGAAATATTGGGCTCACCTCAGTAAGATTTTCTCCTTGACTGCTTAAGTCTTGGCTGCCTTGGTACTTCTCTAGTACCTTGAAACAGAGAAGGATCATCATAATCACCATTATTTTCTCCAGTTTTTCAAGACTTTGTCAGCAAAAAATTTAGTTAGTTCCAAGTCAGCCCATTTCCAGAAACCTTCTCTGTCTCCTCAACCCTGCCTGATTCACACATGTATTACCAGCCTGCCCCTTGAGACATTTAATATGGACATTCCCAATATAATGTAGCCATTGGCAAATATTTTGGTCGTGTGGGCAATGGTGACCTCCTTTGTATGCTTCACACACTGATATGTTTCATCTCCAGGTTTTCATTATGTGGAACTTTTACTAGTAACAACAACTGTCCTCTTTATTGGTTTTAATTTTTCAAGATCTAATATTGTAGTACTCCTGAGTTTGCTTCAAAGTTAAAAGCAATGAAATGAAGTCTATTTGCCGAAGAAGCGGTGTGACCTGTTAAGAAGTCGCTGGTCCCTTCTAAATCAGTCCCTTCTCGTTTGACTTTTCCCTTCTAAATCAGTGAAGACTAGATTTAGGCTTTGTCACAATTGGTTGGAGTCCTTGAGCAAGTCACCCTATTCTGGACATTTCTGGCTAACCAGAATATAGTATCTCCCAAATTCTATGACTTTTACGAGAGAGGCCATGGGTGTGAGCATGAAGGGTAGAATGGCTGACAGAAGATACGTAGGTACTTTGGTCTATAATTTTGTGACTTAGTTAATGGAGCAGTTTTCTCTTTAAAGGTAATCATAATGTCGTTTTTTTTACATTGAAAATATTCCAATTAACCACATCTACAATCCCACTTAAAGCAATCATGGCCTTATGTCTCCGCTTTTATCCTCCACTGGTCTTCACAAATAAAATGGGTAATTGTGATCGGCATAAAAATTCAGATCCTGTGAGTCCAGTAAGCAGCTCCAACTTGAGAGAGTTGTTCTAAAATCTCTGGTTTCAGGTCATTCCCTTAGGAGTAGGTATCTAATTGTCACAGGGAGTCCTCCTTCATGCTCACCCTTGTGTTGCTGGCAACACACTGGAATGCTTAGGCATTTCACCGCCTGAGTCTCAAAGGAGTTCCTGCTCCAACCTTACCACAGCTGACCTTTGCTCAAATGTCTCCCTTTCCAGCTTTCTGGAGTGTGATTTGGGAAAAGCCTTCCAGAAGGCTTAGAGGGGGATGGGAAATATGCTCATTTGCCTTATTCTGTCTGGAAAAGGTCAGGGTGGAATGACTGCAGTGTCAGGGTTAGGGGAAGCAGTGGAAGGGGAGACAAGCAGGAAGGAAGGGATAATTTAACTGAACCCGATTTGAGCCTTTAAGCAGTTCAGTTCAGGGACAGCACTGACGTCAAAGCTGTTTCTTATTTTATAAAAGCCAGCCTGTCTCGTTCAAGTAGCCCCTCTTACCTTCTGCCAGTCCCAAATGCTGGGTCATGACCCTTTGACTGATTGTTTATTATAACTTTAGTTCAGGTAAAGTTTTTCTTAGTGTAACTTACCCTTTTCTTTCCCTTTTAATATTGGGTCCCAACTTTTTTTTTATACTGAGGCCAGAAGGACAGAGGAGCTAAAGAAAACCTTAAGAAACATAGCGGATTAATTGTACACCCTTTCTCCATCAGATTTTGTATCTTAAATGTCTTTCCTACAGTAAGTCCGTGCCTTTTCCAAACTTAAATTTAAAATTCCTTCTCTGTACTGTTTAAACTAGCACAAATTATAAGAATTTTTAAATAAACTAAGCCAGGATGTAAAGAATTGCTATGACAGTCAATTTTATAACTCCATGCACAAAATTGAAAAAAATCATTTGTGTAATTATTACAATGATCCTAACATGTAACAAAGAGTGTGATATTTTACTTCGCATACAGACTTCAGTTATATAACATAATATTTACACCAGCCTAAATCTGTATTCACTACTATACTTGATGCTTTTGTTTTGGGAGCAACAGATTATTGTAAGGACTCACACTCAACTAACACTAGAGAATCTTCTATCTGGTTGCAACAAAGTGGTCACTTTCACATTCATTACCTCATTTGACCCCCACAGTACCCCTGTGAGAGGGATTTAATGCTCTTCTATTCTTCTCAAAGAGCAAGGTGATGCTTAGGAAGGTTTTTGTGATTTGCTCAGAGCCAAATCCTTCCAGCACTAACTCCTATGACACCCTTCATGAACCCTCCCCAATCCTTCTTTGGTCAGAATTAACCACTCCTTCTTTTAAACTCTCATAAAATATTGCCGTGACTCTTTTTGATATTTATGTAATTCTGCCTTTTAGTATTATCTTTCGACCAGTATCTACCTCTCCAGATTTTTCCTTGTCTCAATGTGACCATCGAGGCCAAGGCTTTGTTTTCTTTTCATGTCCCCGCAATGCTCAGCATGCATCTTTCCTGTTTATATCAGTGGCCATGCTCACGTTTTTCCGTGCTCACGTTTTTAAATGGAATCAATGTAACCTATGTCTGTTCCATTGCTATTTTGTTGATTCCTTCATTCAACAATTATCTACTGAATGCCAGTAAGGCGGCAGACAAGATGCTAAGGTTGTAGAAGTGAATAAAGCAGACCGAAATCCCTACTTTCATGGAACTTACATTCTAGCGAAAGGGAAGGAGCAATAAATGGAATAAATGAGTGAATGATGTAGTACCATATGGGATAGTGCTGTGGAGTTATAAAGCAGATCGGGGGAAGTTGAGGAGAGGTTTTAAGTTCTAAAAAGGGCGTTCGAGGAAGAGCTCCACTGAGAAAGTGACTTGTGAACAAAACCCGAAGGAGGTGAGGGAGCAACCATGTACTTATGACAGTAATTTCTTAAAAGTCAATGTGAGTCTAAAATTTTGTTAATGGTAAAGCCAAGTGTTGTCAGATTTTTCCATCGAATTGTAGCTATATTTAGTTAGGAATGATCTTGTCGGCCTCTTCTGTCTCCATTTTATCAATGAGGAAACTAAAGCTCAATGAGGTAAAGTGCACTTACTTTCTTAGCCTTAGATTGACCAGGAAATCTCAGCAGCCTACTGAACATCCAATTAAACATTAAGATCCAGGTCATTCATCTGTCCATCCATTCACTTACTCGTCAGCTCTTATCTCATACCTACTCTGGCAGTTACTGCTTTAAGGATGGAAACAATGTCAAAGAAGTTGGTGTGTCCCTGGTGGACTTTATAATCCACATAGCCGACTAGACCCACACCTAGGAATCTGGTGTATCTAAAGCAAAGTAGGAATTTAAATTAATAGCATAATCACTAAGCCATGGAGTTTGTCAGAGTTCAGAATCTTGATCCAGTCCCTGAAAAAGAGAGGCACAATTTTGTTTAGGGAGAGAAAAGGTCATTTGTTTCATGCAAAGGTCATAAATGGATTCTGATATTAACAGGGCAGACAGGACTGACATCATCTGCACTGGATTAGAAATCCCACAATGAGAAATAGACACGTACTTTTAATTCAACATATAAATTTAGTCTCAGTGGGGAAAACAGTAATTAAGCTTCGTTTCATTTCAGACAGGGACAGATTAAATACCTGTCTTCATATCTCTGGATTACATTGACCCTACTAAACATTGAACATGAAATCAAAAGCATATTGATGCATACATTAAATGTTCCAAGCTGATATTAATGTTCTAAAATATTACTAATATATAGGAAATCTTTGACTTTTAAAGCAGTTTGTTTCTTATTAAAAAGAAAGTGGTTCACAAATCTAGCTGACAAGCAAAATCACCTGAGAAGTGTTTAGAACGCTATCCCCAGATGTTTTGATTCAGAAGGTCTTGATTGGGGCAACAGAATGAGTATTTCTAACCAGCTCCATGTGCATTCAGATCATCAGCCAAGTTCAGAAACTGTACTAGAGGCTCTGTGTTCCTCAGGACTGTCAGCTCCTCCTTCTGGATGTTAGAAACCTGAATGATACACTGATTTCAATTTTACTGTCTTATTACACATGCAAAAGCCCTGGAAAGGAAAATGTCCTCTATCATTACTTCTGTAGTTTGGCATATTTTGACTTTCTAATGAGTGAGCACCTAAATGTTGTTTGAGGTGATTTACATTTTATTTCCTTTAGGTAGCTGGAAAAATGAGATACCTTATCTTACTTCAGTGGGAAAAGTAATCTTGCAAATAAAGGGAGAGATATACAAAATTTGTGCTCATAAAATGAAATAAATTGATTATTGTTTGGCTTTATTATATATAAACAATACAGTAGGCACAACTGAAAGATGGAAATAATAATAAGACCAACTCCACAGGTCAAATAAGAGATCATGAGGTACTTAGTACGGTTTCTGGCACCAAACTTAGGACTCTGATTAATAATAGCTGCTGGTATTTAAGAATCTTTTTGATATCTTTCTCAGGTTGAAACCTACTTGGTGTCTATGGAGAAAGGGTAGATGCGCATGGAAGGAATCTCAGTGAGTTGTTTCATCTGGCATGGACCTACTGTAGTATTGCTAACCTGATTGGTTCTGCTCAAGTACTAGTCCATTTGAATCAACAGACCTAGGCAGTGGTTGCAGACAGCATTGCCTTCAAGAAATGACCGACTAGTTCCATTAGGTCTTGAGTCAACTCAAAGTTTAAGATGAACTTTGGCATGAAGACCAGTGTTTAGCTTTGCTTAACAATCTCAGAGCTATCTCAGACCCTTAGGTCAACCTGGGAACCTCTTTTGGCTTCCTGAAATGGCCCACATGAAAGATACATTTGGCCCTATATTCCATGTTCACTGCCATCACATAGATATCTAGAAATGTACTTGGTTTCACTGAATTCAAACTCTGCTGTCATCCTGATCTGTTCTACTTTCCCAACTATTCTTAACCATCTCATCTTCTAACTTGGTGATTAGATTTCCTGTTTCAGTCATCCTGCCATGAAGACTGACCCTCATGCTTGGTACTGCTTCCTGGACTCTGACCTTTGACTTGGACCCTTAACCACTATTTGCCCTCATCTCATTAACAATATCAGAGTCAGCCGTTATAGGAAAACAAACAGTTCTAGGATAGGATAATCAAGGACAATACAACCTATGCCCTGAAGATAGCTTTGTTAAGTAGTGCTGACAGAGAAGTAAGAACTGGAGTTGAGAGGGACCATGTGCTGGTCAGAAAGGTCTCCCACACAGGGCTTCAAGGCTTAAGGGGGGACTGGACTAGTTTCTTCTCGCTATACTAACAGATCCTGTCTGTGTCACTCAGGTTTGTTTTTATTACAAACAACAAGAACACAACTAAAGCTAGCTTAAACATAAAAGGGAATGTTTTGGTTCACAAAACTGAAAAGTGTAGGATAGTATTAGCTTCAGGCATATTTGAATTGAGGTGTTTAAATGTCATCAGGACTTGGTCTGCCTTTTTCCCTCTCTCAACTCTGAATTTCCTCCATCTTTAGTTCTCTACTCATGTGACAAGATGAGAGCCAGAAACTTGAAACTTATCTCCTTATCAGCTCAAGCAGAAACAACACTTTTTCCCTTGTTGCTATATAGCTTAGGCCATTTTGTGGCATAAGTTTTTTTTCCCCAAATATGTTCTTCACTTTCGCTTGCCTTTTTGCAATATAACTATGTCTCTTTCCCACCAAGAAGTGGATCTGTTTTCCCTCCCTTTGAAACATGACTGGTCTTTTGCATTGTTTGGACCAATAGAATGTGCTGGGTTCATGCTGTGCCAGTTCTGGGACCAGGCCTCAAGAGTCTTGGAAGCTCCTGAATTCTTTTTCTACCTTGAACCACATGTAAGGAATTCAAACTATTTATGTGAAGAGAGGCTACCTGTAGAGAGAGGCTCAGGAGGATGATAGTCACTGTGAAAATAAAGATTTCATGGAGGAAATATGAGTTTTCTCAAATGACTGCCAGCGCCCAGACCCCAGTCATGTAAGGGAATCTATTTTTGACCTTCCAGTTGAACCCAGGTGTCAGCATGCAGCTGAATAAGTGTAGCCAATGTCATATAGAGTAGAGATGGTTCAGCCCCACTGAACCCTGCCCATGTTCCTGATGGACAGACTTGTGAACAAGAAAATGGTTATTGTTGTAAGCTACTAAGTCATTGGATAGTTTGCTATCCAGCAGTAGAGGACTGAAATTGTCTTGTACCTACCCATTCCTAGAGCTAGAGAGTGAGATGGACCTTACTAGAAACACTAGGATTGATAGTAGGGACTGTGTGGCCCCAAGGGAAATAAGGATAGTATCACAGGAATAATTATGCAGAAAACGCTCACAAGTTCACCTCCCACTTATTTTGGTTTTATTTCCCTAACTTTGTCTATACTTCTGTTTCTATTTGTCTTTATGGAGCCCACAAATATTAAAGCCAATTGTATACTTTTTTGTATTTGTTTAACTATGACACAGGAAATGAGCATTGTTTACAAACAGATTTGAAGTGCTTGTGATCAGGACTTTTCCACATTTTGCATTCTGTTCTGAAAAATCTGGCTTTGAGTGTCTGTGTATAAGGTGAAGACAGCTTATATATACAGTATGCTGAAGAATTGAGGTTCTGTAGCAAAACCTATATATATGATGGTGTGACTTCACCTCAAAAATACTCATTAATGCTAACCATATTATATAAGATCAAAAAGCACAGAAGGAAATTAAAAATGCTTATAGGTTAAGATCTACTAAACACATGAATTTAGCATTCATTGTGTTTTAGTTCATTCTAAATTTCTTATTACAATGTTTCTTAGAGAGGTGTGAGGAATACTTTGAACTTTCAAGAAACGAATCTTTCATTGGGAGAAAATAATATCTTTATAACTTGTTAAAATAACTGTGAAATAAATGGAGTCCTGTTGTCTTCAGAGTGGAAGAGCTGATTTACACCCTCCCTCATTTATGTGTAAGAGTTTTGTTTCCTGACCTGACCCAGGCATAATGGGAAACTACTTGATAGGACCTGTCAATAATTCCAAACTGATACAGAGGAATTCATCTTCTGTAATGTGTAGACATTGCCAATGAAATGAGCCTGGTTCCCACAGCCTCCCTCTTGATGCACTCTGGAGTTTCCTCAAGCCATTTGTTCCTCTCTACACTGTTAGACATTCCAAGGAGGGAGGCTATTCTTTTCTGTTTCTGGTCAGACAGGAAGCAGATTTAGTGTTTTTAGACTATATGCATGTGAATATGAACTGCCAAGCATTTCAAGAAGTCAATGGACAAGCACATAGAGTGAGAACAAATGGCTGATTATAAATATTCACCAACCCAAAGTGCTCTGATTCAACATAAGTAAATCAAGTCATATCATGTTGACCCCTCCTACCACAGCCCAACTGATCCCAGTGGATTTGTTTTTAATTTTGCTTTCACTCTGTTTTAGATATAAAGCATTGTACAAAAACTTGGAATGTATTAATTTCTTCCATGATTTCATAAAGTCTCCAGATCTTTTATAGAAAAATAGGTACATGCTATTTGCAGGATGACTAATGGACAAGTGTTTGGAATTTGGCAAGGGCAAACTCAGTCTGAGACAGGAGTTACCTGCTTGTAGCTTGTAACAATTTTTGGAAGTGCTAGTATTATTGTGTAGCATGTAGAGCACACTGTACTTATAAATTTCAATACGAAATAAATGAAGCATGATTGTGGGATTAAGATACTATACTAACTCATGTCCAAGGACAGCTACTGGGTGATTAAGGTTAAAGTGGTGTTTCTCAATTTTGCCACTCATAACGTTCTGGGCTGAATAATTCTTTGTTGTGAGAGGCTGCCCTGCAGATTGTAGGATGTTCAGCAGCATCGTTGGCCTCTACCCTCTGGAGGCCAGCAACACCCTCCCCCCAAACTGAGACAACCAAAAACATCTTCGGACACTGACTAATTCCTGCTGGGGCAGGGTGGGAGAGGGGAATCATCCAATGTTAAGAATTACTAGTTTGGAACATTCACAGATATCACACTTGTGATTTGCATTCAGAAGAAGGTACAGTGGATACAATCATCTTAGTATAAAACTTAAGTATGCCAGAAATATAACTTTATTTGGGGGAGCTTAATTTCTATTGTGTCACCCCTCTCATAGGGTGGCAGAAATCATGGTCAATATAGCATTTCTATTCCCCCCCAGAGTATGCCAAGCCACAGAGACATAGTGCTCAAGAATGAGGAGTAGGAGTCCTCTGTTAGAACTCCTATCCTGTGCTCTCTCTATGCTTCTTGATAACACTTACAAGAACAAATATCAGTAAAAGCTAGCCAGACACTAGCATCTGATTTATACTGTCCCCTTAGATCCTCTAATATCTGGGTTCTGAGGAATGTCCACTTCAAAAGATTATAGCAGAAGTTAACACAGATTCTTCCAACCTGGCCTTAGAAGACACATAGCATCGTTTCCACTGTGTTTTGTTACAAATTAGTCACCAAAGTCAGCCCATGTTTAAGGAGAAAGGAAGTAGACTCTACTTCTTGGTGTAGAGTGGCAGGGCCATGTTGCAGAAGAGCACATGGGATGGGAGATACTGTTCCTGTCATTGTTGGAAAATGCAGCTTTCCATATCCATGCTTGGATCCTGAACTTGTCGTTTACAAATTAACTGGCCTTTTATTCCCCCTTTCAGAACCTAAACCCCCGAATCTCTAAAATAAGAATTGAACTCAGTTATGACTAATTTCTCTTCTGGCTATAAATAAAATCATCTTTGTGTTTCCATGTAGACTCCACATAACCCAGGCTATGTCTTCTCAAAGTTTAAACAAGTCAATTCATCATGTTAAAAAAAAAAAAAAAAAAAAAAGATTAAAGAAGAATTCTCCCATTTTGATGAATCTGCAATCAACATTAATTCAAATATAAAATTTAGAAGGAATCTGAAGGTCATGTTTTCTCTGGAGCATTGACTTATCTGGTGCATTTTTAACATATGTTCTAAGAAAGCAGTACACCTAATAACTATCTTAACTTCAGCTATTTGATTGATCAAATACCTTTGTGTTTAAAGATGAATATCTATATAATAGAAGATAAGGTGGAAACAGGAAGACAGCTTGTTAAGACTGTGTCAACCGTGATCTTTTTCTCTTAAGGTAGACTAAATTGCACTTTTAATGAGTACTTCTAAACTTAGTGCCTCTGAATCAAGGCCAATCACTTAGTTTTTAAATGGCAGATCACAAAGAATAGGTTAATCCTTAATGCTATGGTCTGAATGTTTGCTTTCCCCCCACAAATTCATATATTGAAAGCTAATTCCCAGTGTGATGGTATTTGGAGGTGGGGCCTTTGGGAGGTGATTAGCTTGTAAGGGCAGAACCCTTGTGAATGGGATTAGTGCCTGGTTTGTCCCTTCCACCATATATGCAATGGAAAGGGCTCTTTATGAGAAAGCAGGCCCTCTCTAGACACCGATTTGCTCATACCTTGGTCTTGGACTTCCCAACCTCCAGAACTGTGAAAAACAAATTTGTTGTTTATAATTCACCCAGTTTATGGTATTTTGTTATTGCAACCCAAACAGACTAAGACACTTGCACAGAGGTACACTGAAAGTTTTATAAGGCCTGTTTTTCAATGTTTAACTGAATGAATGGCATAATTACTACAAACACAATGTGTTACAATAAAACAAACATATTGTACACATAGCATAGCAAATACTGTTAGATCAGATTTTCTGAAACTATAGGCCATCATAGACAGGTAGATGCGTTGTTTTGTATGTTTTTTTAAATTTTCTAAAGCAGTATAATCATTCTTCCCCCCAATCTCTCACAAACTGTAATTCCAATTGTTGATCTGGTTATCATAGGCTGCGATCAAAGATGGCAATGGATGAGAAGAAAGATAAGTCAAGTTGGGATTATTTTTTAAAAAGTTGGCAAGAATGTTAGTATCTTCACAGTAGGCCTCAAAGTCGTGATGATTAGAAGGTATCTTCTTTATTAAAGCTGTTTCTCTCTAAGGCTGTCACTAATAATAGGCAACTGTTAAATTGTCTCCTAGATCTTGAAACCGAGGCCATATGAGCAGGTCACATTAATTTGAAATGTTAAGGTGATAATATTCATGTAGTTAGAAAAGTCATGGTATATAAAGTCAGAAAATTTGGAAAACTCAACTGTATCTGTGACTCAGACACCTGGGCAACTATCCTGCTCAGACTTAAGTTTGCTACTATTTAAAATTGTATCATTGCATCCAGCTCTTGAGTTCTACCTCCATTATATTGCCTTACAGTAGCAAGCTTTCTGGGTGATGGATAAGAAACTTTTGTAAGCACCAGCACTGAAAACACATATTTGAAAACTCATTTCAGTCATTTTTCCCCTTACCATCCTAACTCAAGTTTATGCTACAAACCCAAAACCTAAGGACTCCAAATTAAGGATGTTCACATTTGTGATTGGCTTGAAATTATAGCCTCTTTAAACCATGAATAAAAAGAAAAGCAGAACTTGTTCAAATATTGAGCTAGTTTTAAATGGCTTCAACTGAGAGTTGACTCTTAGGAAATCACCTTTTCATTATAGCCATAGAGTTCTCATGTCATACCTCATTTGAACACTTCACCGTAGCATCTGAGCTATGCTAGGGAGAAAGAATTTTATGTCTAGGATTGTGGAATATTATTGTTATTTTTAAAAATGCCCTAAAAATGTTGAATCAAATTTAGAACTATTTTTGAGTGTAATAGAAATTCAGAAATAAAAATAAGACACAAAAAAAGCCAGCGTGGTTGTTAGAGAAGCTGAAAAGAAAGATAGAGGTGTGATATGATAGACGAAGGGTAGCATGGAGGGAGATAAGCCATGCGGTTGCTAATGGGATTAGGTTGGGATTGGCATAAGAAATCCAGTTTTTATCTATGAGAGTGCCAGGGATGCCAAATTCCCTTTTTTTCTTTTTTCTTCACGGGTTTATAACCTTCTAAAAATAATTCTTTGTAGCTCAAGGTTCAGAAAGCTTAATTTGCATTAGTACATGATGTGCTGTGAATGTGAATATCAGGGCTTTTTATCTGTGCCTCAGAGAGAAGCATAGACAATAACCAAACCTTGTAACTCTTTCAAAAGACAGACAGGTAGGGCGTTCATTTCCATTCCCTCTTGCTGCAGGGGGAGGGTGGAGAAGGCTGAGACATAACATGGTTATTACGTTGCTGCCTAGGAAGATAACCAACAGGGTACCCAAGGAGGGCAGCATATTTTGGAAAGCAGTGTTAGCCAGCGTATGCTGACCAACGCTGGATGATCTGAGCTTCAGCTGGCTCTGAGTTCTGTGAGGTCTTCCATGGGGGCACTCATTTCATAGGCAGCAGGGAGCTTGGGAGATTAAAGAGACTCCCAGCTCTCAGTCCAACTTGCATACTCTTAACCCTGGGGAAACAGATCATTTGATTCTTGTGCATTTATGGTGACCTCTTCCAACTTACACAGAGAATGTGACCTTTCTTATATGAGTAAATATAAGTTGGGGATTTTACCCAAAACAAGCTCTCAGAATAAAAGGTACAGATGTATACTCAAGTTCTTTATTTAATATTTTTTTTTTTCTTTGAGAGACGTGGGTTCTCACTAGGTTGCTCAGGCTGGAGGGCTGTGGCTATTTGTAGGCATGATCCCACTGCTGATCAGCACATGAGTTTTGACAGGCTGTTTCTGACCTGGGCCAGTTCACCCCTCCTTAGGCAACCTGGCCGTCCTCTGCTCCTGAGAGGTCACCATGCTGATACCAAACTTAGTGTAGACACCAGATGAGCAAAGTGCACTATAGCCCAGAGTTCCTGGGCTCAAGCAATCCTCCTGTCTCAGCCTGCAAAGTAGCAGCTGTGACTACAGGTGCACCTCTATAAAGCATCTGCATATACAGCACAGTCTCATAATCACTTTATTTTGAATAACCAAAAATCCTGTTTGGAGAAAGCAAATTCATCTAATATATCCTTCTCCGATGCTGGTTTTAGATACCTATGGGGGTCACAGGAAAAGTGTTTTCTTTAATTAAAAAAAAAAAAAAAAAAAAAAAAAAAAAGCAAAGAAATGTAATATGGTGTTTGATTTCATTGCATATAGGCTTTTGAAGATCACCTTCAAAAGCAATAGAGCAGTGCTTATGCTGTGGAGATCACCCATAAATACGTATGGGATGAATAAACAAGTCACATATCCTGATATTTTGTAAATGAATGCTTGAGGCTCTCATTTAAAATATTTTATATTTTTCTACAAAAATTAGCTGGGCGTGGTGGTATGTGCCTGTAATCCCCGGTACTCGGGAGGCTGAGTCAGGAGAATTGCTTGAACCAGGGAGTCGGAGGTTGCAGCGAGCTGAGATTGCACCACTGCACTCCAGCCTGGCAATGGAGTGAGACACCATCTCAAAAAAAAAAAAAAAAAAATCAATATTTTAGATTTTTCTAGTGGTATCATTTTACTTGGATTCAAAAAGTGCAGCATCTTTAATGAAGGTAAAATGATGCATCCTGAAAAATTCTTAGATTATGAAAATATGGTTCTCTTGATGGTGAACACTGTTGTAAAAGATATATGTGAAAGGTTTCAACACTATTGTTTGAAATGAGAAGGAATAGTACTTCTGAAGGTAATATATTACTAATGTAATTTAATTTTACATCCTAAAGTAGGAAATTACCCTAATATGTATATAAGCATTCAATCTCCATCCCTAGAAGTTTCTATATTTATGTCAGTCAAGAATTTTTTCTGGTATTAACTGAGAAAGTAGAAGATCGACTTATTTGTAGTCTTGTCACTTGAAAGTCAGTTTATTGCCTTTTTTCAGTCAGATCAAAAATACCCTAAGATCTCGGCTTGTAAATGAGCTAAGAATCACCTCAAAAGCTGTAAGCTCACCAGAACAACATCCCATGCTAATGGGATCTGGGACCAGGAAGTGATAAGTAAAGAGGAGCAGAGGTAGAGTCTGTCAGGGCAACGGTTTGAAGACTTAGAAATAGACTTATATACCCAGTTTATTGCAGCCAGGATAGGAAAAATAAACAATTCATCTTGGTGTTTTCATTCACTTGAGAGTATTGTTCACTGGGAAAAAAAAGATACCCAATCCATTTAGGTGTACATTCAGTTTTCCATTTGTTCAAATATTTTTTAAAGAATTTGAGGACCTATAATGTACTGAGTGCCAAAGAAACAGTGGTTGGCCAGAAAGACACAAGTCACTATCTCCCTCAGCCAAATATGGCTGGTCTTACAAAATGGGTTTTAACACATAGGGCCTTTGCTTCCCAGGTTCATGCTCTGAATTACTGAGTCAGGCTGTATTGATTCATTTTAATTTATCAAATATTTGAGAAATACTGAGTTAGACACCAAGTAGTAATGATTGTTAAAAACTGAATTTCCCAGTTACATGGAGCTTGCAGTCTAGACTCTAGAGGGCAACAGAGGCACTCATCAAGCAATGACACAAGTCAGTGGTAAATTCCTAAGAGAGATAAGTGCAACAGAGAATAAGTTTTTATTACTGCCAGAAACTACAGAGCTTTGAACTTTTTAAACGCAAGTATAACGTACATGTATAAAAGTAACCAAATCATAAATGCACAACTCAACAGATTTTCACAAACAGAGCATGACCAGCAACTCAGAAGCCTCCTTTGGCCACCCTTGTCATTACTCACCCCAAGGGTAACCAATATCTGAACTTCTAAAGCCATTAATTAGTTTTTCCATTTGTAAACCTTATATAAAATGAATGACATAGCTTGTGTGTTTTTGTGTGTGTTGACTTAATTTGCTCAACATTCCCTTTGTGAGACACATTCATATTTTTATGTATAAGTTGTATAGTATTCCATTTATATGTATACTTTATCACCGATGCTGTTACTGGGCAATGGGAGTCGTTTCTAATTTTTTAAATTTTTCTAATTTTAAATATTCTTTTCAAACTATTCCAAAGCGGCTGTACCATTTTGCATTTCTACTGGCAATGCAAGAGCATTCCAGTTCCTCTCTGTGCTTACTAGACCTTGGCACTTTCAGTCTTTCTCACTTTAACTGTTCTGTTGAGTATATAGTGTCACATTGTAGATTTAATTGAATTTCTAAAGAGGGAGGACAGGGAAGGCTCCCCTGAAGAGCTGACATTGGAAATGATGATACGTAGTTAACAAGATGACAATGAGTACTCCAGGAAGAGGGAATGGCTTTGTGTAAAGATTAGTGGCAAGAGGCAGCATGGTGGGAAAGAGCTGGTGAAGGGAGCTAGGGTGGCTGAAACAAGTGGACAGTCAGAGGAGATGAGGACATATATGTCAGGAGTGGCCTGATGGTGTAGAACCTTGGAGAGCTAAGGAGCTTTATATTCATACTCGGAGCAAGAGAAGGTCATCACTAGACCCTAAGCAGAGAAGATTGATCAGATTTGCCCAAATCACTTTAGCTGCTACATGGATTACAAATTGGAGGGTCAAATGGGTAGAGGGACGGAGATGGGTATTGATAGGTAGCTACTCTAATAGCCCAGAACAGCTTCAATTCTTTCAGTAAGGAGTCCTCTTCCTGTGGCTACTTGGCCTGCCTGGGTCTCAGGTCCATAGTAGGCCTAATTTAAGAACCTGATGTTACCATAACCTTGGGACCCTTTGTGACGTGCAACCCTTGGGGACAGGATTATACTCCACAGTAACGTGAGAAAAGTATAGCCACAATCTTAGCTTCAGTCTGCTTAATCAAGAAGCCTATTTAATAATTTCTGAGCACTTGGGTAGGAGATTGATTAATGCAGTTAAAATGATGGCTTCTTTGTCTTTTTTATTTACTGAGGTTAAGAGGAATGTTGCCCTTGTCTCTTATTGATTAAATAAGGGCCTAGGACTAATAGCTCAGTATGTGTTTATGAGCACTCACAGGATACACTGACATAGCCGAGGTTTGCTTCAACATAAGCGAAACACGGCAGTTAGGACTTCATCACAAAGGGAGCCTATCCTTCTGGGGTACCAATCAAAACTAGAATTTGGATTTTCAGTCTCTGGGTCACTGTTATTAGGGACTTGGGGTGTGTCCTGCCACTGTGATTAGCCGGGTGTGTGAAATCTAGAGATGTGGACGTTTGTATATGAGACAGCAATGAAAGAACAGAGTGGAAGTTTCTTCCGTGAGGTTATCTAGTGAAACCTCAATAGATCAGAGCAGCTATCTAAACAGTCATCCAAATGACAACACAACGATCTGGAGAAATTAATTTAGGGTACGTTAAAAAGTAATACACGCAGAAATATCTCTAGATGTGGGTGTTTGGGGAGATGGGTAGAGGATTACGTGAGTGTGACTGTGTGTGTATGTGTGTTGATATCATAGTCTGAGTCTTACCATTAACTCTGTTATTGGACAATTCACTGACTCTCCATATGTTGTTTTCTACATCTGTGAAATGAAAGAGCTTGGCTTAGATAATCCTTAAGGACTATCAAGCTCTACTGTCAGTCTTCCAGTATTAATCGGCCATAATAACATGCTCTCCAATGAGCCCTCCATCGCATCCTAATCCCTGAGTCTCAAATTAGAAAATTAGGATGATTAAAACATGTAGAAATGCACAAGACTTTTGTAGATTTTTCTTTTCAGCCTTGAGAAACCGTAGACCTGTCTTTTCTAATTTTTGAAATGATTGTTTGATTTAGTTGGTACGGCCAAAATAGAATTATTTGGTTAGCATTATTTATTGTCTGTTAGTCAATAAAACTATCAGAATACTTAGAAACTATTTCTGAGTGTGAATTGCCCTAACTTTGAGACCATGGAGATATAATTGTGTTGTACTTTCTAATTCATATAAACTGACATGATTAAAAGTAATAAGATTTGAGAGGAATTACAGAGACTATCATGAACATTAAGCAACAAAAAATGTGCCTTTGAGATCAATTTCTATTTATCTTCTCTGCAGATAAGAGACTTAGAATAAGTTTCTTATCAATAAAGCAACCTAAAATAGTCTCTAAATATAAGAGGTAGTCCAGTGGACTAGAAAGTCATTAGACAATTTTTTCAGCTATAGCAAGATAAGAAATCTTGAAATTAAAAAAAAAGCCGGGCATGGTGGCTCATGCCTATAATCCCAGCTTTTTGGGAGGCCAAGACGGGCAGATCACTTGAACTCAGGAGCTCAAGACCAGCCTGGCCAATATGGTGAAACCCTGACTCTACTAAAAATACAAAAATTATCCGGGCGTGGTGGCGCATGCCAATAGTCCCAGCTACTGTGGAGGCTGAGGCAGGAGAATCGCTTGTGTGGAGGCTGAGGCAGGAGAATCGCTTGTGTGGAGGCTGAGGCAGGAGAATCGCTTGAACCCGGGAGGCAGACGTTGCAGTGAGCTGAGATCATGCCACTGCACTCCAGCCTGGACAACAGAGTGACACTCCGTCTCAAAAAAAAAAAAAAAAAGAAATTTAAAAAGAAAAATTGGTTAGTGAATATGGCCATACTGCCCTGAACACTCTTAATCTCATCTGATCTCAGAAGCTAAGCAGGATTGGGCCTGGTTAGTACTCGAATGGGAGTAAAATTAGTTAGAGAAAACCATGTCTGCCAAGAAAAGTTGTAAGCATTCATATGAATAAAGACCAGATATTCCTCCTTTGATGTCCTTCTGAAATACAGGGATTAGAACATTTTCATCTGCATAGCACTTCCAAGATGAACTTTAATTGTAATTGAATTTCATTCAGGTGATAGCAAATGCTTGTGGGAGTTGTCAGCAAATTATTCTGTTAATAACTTTGATACCAATTGACTTTGTATCTTGGAGCCCTTTTCCTTTTGACTTGCCTGCAGATATTAAGTAATATCTATATTGTGTCAAACTAAACTGTATAGACTTGTGCTAAGCCCTGGAGGATCTACATTTCTGGGCTTGCAATCTTGACCCAGATGATTCATTATCTCTCTTTGTATGTGCCCAACTGTTTGAAAAGATATGGAACTAGCCAGGATAGTAGAAAGTTAAAGTAGAAACTATAAGTTACAGTAGTTACGTACACAGATAAACATAAGGCCAGGAAGGTATTACAAATGAACAAAGTGGCCTATGTAGGGAATGGGGACAATCTGGAGAGTATGTTCCATTTAGAGGGACCAGCTGCCAGGAGGGACATGGGCCCACTGTAGCCTGGTATCCTGGGTTTCCCAGAGTTCTTAAAGTACTTGCTCAATTTTTAAATGTGGGTAACCAATTTCAATCTGCAAGTAATCACTTTGTGAAACAAAGAATATTTATCTGTGGCCCATATAAATCCCATTAAGTATCAGTTTGCAAAACACA
Organism: Chlorocebus sabaeus; assembly: GCF_047675955.1. NCBI lineage: Eukaryota > Metazoa > Chordata > Mammalia > Primates > Cercopithecidae > Chlorocebus > Chlorocebus sabaeus. The sequence goes on from NC_132918.1 coordinate 70,417,699, forward strand.
TTGTAACGATAAGAAATCTGAAGGAGCTACATGTCAAATTATATTAAATTGAATCATATAACATTGCTATTTTATGGCTTAAAAAATGCTCAGATATCAGTAATTTCTCTGATTCAACCTGATAGTCTGCAATTCCAAAGTAAAGAGACTGGTAGTCCACATTGCCAGAATCAATGTACAAATTAGATGAAATAGAATAGTACAAAGTGAATTTTAAGTTTTCAAGAGTATTCTTGCTCCCCCCACCCTGAGAAATTTGATAAAAGCTGTGGGCCTTCTTAGATGCTTGCACTTTTGCATAAAGTTGTGGCATATGAAGAAAGGGGCTGAGAAAAACCTAGAAGTCAAGGACTTCGAGTTGACACACGTGTAAGGAGATCCAACTATAGTGGTGTATTAGTCTGCTAGGTTTACCCTAGTAAAATACTACACGCTTAGGGGGCTTAAACAATAGAAATTTATTTTCTCACAATTTTTCTTAAAGTCTTCTATAAGTGGGCTCATTTTCTCACAATTTTGGGGGCTACAAGCCCAAGATCAAGGTGTTGGTGGGTGTCGTGTCCTCTGAAGCCCCTCTCTTTGGCTTGTAGGTGGCTCCCTTTCGTGCCATGTGCTCACGTGGTCTTTTTTCCTGTGCACTCACATCTCTGGTGCCCCTTTGTGTGTCCAAATTTCCTATTCTTACAAGGACACCAGTCAGATTGGATTAGGGTCTACTCATATGATCTCATTTAATGTTAATTACCTCTTTGAAGGCTCAATCTCCAAATCATATTCTGAAGTACTTAGGGGTTGGGGCTTTAATATATGAATTTTGGATGGAACATAATTTAGCCCATGACAATTCATGTGTAAATTTTTATGTGTATCTCTATGGAGAGAAAAAATATTATTTGTAGCATTTGCCCAATTTTTGTGGTGTCAATATTCCCACCTTGTCTAATTTCAGGTTACCCCAACATGACATCATTAACCATGGATTTGGGAAGATGGCTGAAATATGTAGCAATTCTGTAACACAACAAACAAAAATAATCTCAAGGGCATAGATCATAGTAAGATGATTAGGAAGAGATGAGTTTTAGTTTTCATTTTTATTAATATCATTTATTTTATTGTAAGTTTATATAATTTAATTTTTAATAATAGCTGTCTTTAAAAGCTAGCTAGCAAAACTCTTGAAAATTTAACAATGGGCTCTCAAGAGCTGTACAAGCTAGTCCTAGCCTATCACTGAGTTACGTAGCCCTTAAGTAGAATTCTGCCATTAGGAATGGAAAAGAATAATTTACTCAGAAACTATAAAGAGACAATATATTGGCTATAATGAGTGACAGGATATGGGAGAAAATAAACAGGAAGAATCCAAAATTAATGAGAGAGGGATGGAGAGTTTGGAAGGGGGAGCAAGTTTTGATGGGGCAGCAAATTAGAAATAGTAGAAAGAGTGAGTCCCGGGGTCAGATGACCTCAATTCCTATCCTGGTTGTGCCCAAGCAGACTCGGCAATATGGGGCAAGATGTGGCCTCTCTGAGCCCCAGTGTCGTCTTCTCTAAAATTCATCTTCCTCCCATATGATTTATTGGTAGACAATCATCTCTGAAATTCTGGGATCCTATCACTTAATAATTGCCAAGCCCTCTTCATTTTTCTGTCTGTATAAGCCAGTTTATGGGGGAAACAGCCATAATTGAGGTGAGTATCTGTCCCTCATATATGACAGTCACTGCAGAAGGTACACTTTGTAGAAAGGAAAGAAAAAACCCCACAATTCTGTTGTCACTAATATATAGTTAGCAAGATCATAAAAGAGATTTCTATCAAAATGCTTTTTTTCCCCCTTATGATTCTCAGAGGCAATTACAAGTAACCTATTTCAATGTGCGTCTGGCTTAGAAGAAAGGTGTGTGAACTATATCAGAGACTCAGGCAGCCCCAGAGGAATTCTGCTTTCACTTCAGCAGTAAGGCTCAGTGAATGCTTTATGATTTGACTACATCATGGCAGGGCGCCTGGTTGCTGTGCTCTTGAACAGGTCATTTAAAAAGAAAAACGAGGGTTGTGCACACTCAAGACCGTCTCTGAAATAAACAGGTCTTCATTGGCTCATGGATTTTTTTTTTTCAAACCTTTCTGTAAATATGCCTTCCTAACCATTTCAGAACTATCTTGAAATGGTTCTAGTCAATGCATTGTTTATCTGGAGACATAAGTAATCAGCTCATAACATGTTGGTCACCCCCACCTACTTCACTTTGTGTTAGGATTCTTGCCCCAGTGCTTTTCAAGGAGTGTTTCCTGGACCAGCAGTATCTCCTGGAAACTCATTAGAATGCAATTATCAGGCCCTACCTCAGAACTACTGAAGGATAATCTTTATACGTGAGGCCCTGTCATTTGTCTTAAGCCCTCCAGGTGATTCTGATGCAAGTTATCTGACCGGAAGCTCTGCCATAGAAAACAGGCAGGAGTCAGGCTTTCTCTCATTCTCCCATCTCTTTATGCCAGTGATTCCCAAGGTGAAGTCTCTGGACCAGCAATATCAGTGTCACTTGGGAACGTGCTAGCAATGCAAATTCCTGGGCCTCCCCTGGAGGTGGGGTTCAGCAAGAGGCAGAGTTGCTGCCAATATGTAGTTTCAAATAATGGACTTGGGTACTTCCATTTGGCACTAGGGAGAGAAGCATGTTAGTCTGATAAAAACAGTTATAGGTACAGAGTGGATTTTAGAAGAGGAAGAAGGAATCATGGGAAAGGGTGTTTCTGTGGTTTCAAGTGTATGAAGATAAAGGGTGGTTGGGGGAGCGGAACCTGGTTTACCGGGAGAGCCATGTACAGAGAAGTAAAAGGTATTGACTGTCCCACTTCTTCCTGTGCCTAACGGAACTTTCCAGGTCCTATAACTTTGCGGAAGTCTTGCAACTTTCTGGAAAAGCTATGGAGAATATCCTGTGGTTGTCTGGAGAAGCCCTGCTGGAGAGTTGGTTTTTACTTGTCCCATTCTGGGTCTCTTGTGAATTTACCAAATGTGCCTGACCATGTTAACCCCCAAGTCCACCCCGCCTCTACTCTTTTTCTCTTCCAGTTCTTGCCCACCTGTTTGTCGCTGGCAAAGAGAGCCCAGGCATGTTCTCACCACTGTGCTGGGGATGGGAGTATTCCTCTCCAAAGTAAAGCACGAGAGGACCTCATCCTTAGACAGGCTTCCTGGCAAAATCCCGGCTGCCATATTCAGTTGTCTGTCTTCAACTTCACTTCAGGACCATTTTTAATCAGATGGCATTGGTTTGGGTACTGACAAGTTCTGCACTTTTAGAGAGGGCATTTTCCAAAGGGGGAAACTGTCTTGGAAAGGACGTCACATTCAAACTGAGACTAAACCATGATCCTTTTGTCACCCAGGACTTTTCCTGCTAACAGCCTTCTAACTCATAAAATCATAGGTCAGTGGTGAGAAACCTAAGAGTCAAATGACTGATAAATTTCCTTTTCTTAGAAAGCAGGAGGCTCTACCCTAAAAGACAAACTCCAAGGATAAATACATTAAATGAACTGGTCTTGAACTTGGCTCTACTCTGCTTTGCATAACTGCTTCAAAACTGGTGACCTGGGAATAAATTCCAAGTGGAAAGTATTTCCCAGTTTCATTTATGAATAAATGGTCCACAGGAGCCTTTTCCTAGGTCTTCACTGATGAGCCTTCTTAGCTTTTTCAAATATGTGGTCAGTGGGGAGTTGCCTTTTCTCCATGTGATTCTGACCTATTTCTCACCCACTTCATTGACACCCTGAAGCACCATTTAGCACTCCAGGTTACCTTGTGTATTAAAGGTAATCCTTTGAGAGGTGTGGGTCCATAAAGTAGTGAATAAGTCACATGTGGCACAGCAGAGCTGCTTTTCATCTTAGGAATGGGCAATGAGGGTCACACTACTATTTCATATAAATGGGAAAAGGAAATTAACATGGGACAGAGTAGAAGTCAGAAATCCTTTAGTTGCATTTAGCTTTCATAGAACACTGGGCCCAAGAAATCATATCAGAGTGAAAATATCTGCTTGATGATGTATGAGACAGGACCACTGAATTTGGGGACGCATGGAATATGGTGTCAGGCAAGACAAATCACATCCTTCAGTTATAGTGCAGTTGGAAAGCCCTTTATTCCTCTGAGAGACAGATATCTCATGCCATCAAATTGAGCTTTCAATGCTAGAATGGAGTCATGCAGGGTGATCAAGTAGATTGTATTGCTAGTCAATACCTTTTCTATTATTATGTTACTGGAAAATAATTATTATCTTCTGCCTGAGCCTGTGCAAGATTGAGAAAGATGCGGGAGAGGAAGAATATTGTATTGTTCAACTTGTGTTTTATATTCTGCCCTTACACATGTTAAAGCCAGCAACGCTAGCTGAAAATTAGATGTATTTTTTAAATCGTCACCCTGCAGTAATTTCTTCTGCCTTTTGAAAATGACTATTAAGCTAGGTTGGAAATGTAAATCTGGGAATTATAAACAAAGTAAGAGTATTGTACATATCAGTATTTAATTCCATATTCTTTCATAGATTTGGTTTTGGTTTAAAACTGTATTATCTTTTAATAATGATGATGTCAAACATGTTTAAAAATGTTTTCAATGAGGAAGACATTTTTGAGGTTTAATTTAGTTAAAAGTTTATAATTTCTATTATGTTATCTCATGCTTCTTCCTGGCAGTCCTTTAAATTAATAAGTTGGGGTCTAGAAAAGTTCAGCTTTTTGCAGAGTAGGAGCGCCTAAAAGAATATTCAATGTTTAGTCATATAATTTTGAGGAAATCTTGAATCTTTCTGGAAAAGCTGTGAAAAATATTGGGTCCTGCTGAAGATCTGGCTTTTACTTGTGTCATGTTCGGGCGCTCTCTTGCATTTACCAAATGTGCTTGTCTGGCTTCTATAACACTAAATGTAAGTTCAAGAGCAAAGACCTCTTTTCTAGTTTGTCCTCAGCTCATTTTAGATACGAAACAAAATCAAAAATTTATTTTCCCTTTCAACAGGGGCAGGCAGCAGAGTCAGTCTCTGAATATTCTCATCCCAAGATATTTACTCGGGAGGCTGCTTCTCCTTCACCTTCTACTAGAGGAATGTAACCCTTTGCTTTGATGGGCCACAGTAGGGTTTCCTAATTTAGCACTACTGACATTTGGAGCATGATATGTTTTGTTGCAAAGGGTTGTCCCATGCATTGCAGGATGTTTAGCAGTATTCCTGGCCTCAACTCACTAGGTGCCACTAGCACCACCCTCGCCAAGTTGTGACAACCAAAATGTGCCCATAGATTTTAGAAGTGTATCCTTGGGACAAAATTTCTTCCCCTTCCAAACCCCTCTCCCCATACACCCATACGGAGAACCACTGGACTAGCTCAGTGTTATTTAACACACATAGCCACACATTCTGTTCTCATACCATAAAACTGTTAATAAACAGAAACGTGGAGCAGGTCCTGAACTAGTTTAGTTGTCCTCTTCCTGGCCGGTAAGCTTTTCCTACAAATTCCCAAGGAAGGAGAACTGATCGTTTTAGTGAAAATATATATTATGAGGCCTCCCCCTTAGAATGTGGACACATTTTGCTGATGTCTGGAGTAGAGAATTGCAGAGGTGGGTGGGTGACGGGTAGGAAGAACATAATGTGGCAAAGAGAATGCCTTGAAAACTAAGTAGATTTATTTATGCCCACTAACTGTTGACCAGCTTCCTCTTACCTGATGAACTCTCTCTCTCATCCCCCCTCACTATCTAGCAAGCACTTGGGGTAGGGACCTAGGGAAGGGAACTCTCTATGGACTTGCATGTTTCTATTAGCCAGACTTGAGAATGTCAGATATTTTGTGTTACTACCATTTGTGAAATGAAAACTAAAAAGGGCAGTTGTAAATAATTCCATATCTTCATATACTTATCCCAACCAGTTACTCCAGTTTTAGGGGTTCATATTAGTACTTAAACTAAAAACAAACAACCCTAAACCTGACCAAGAAAAAAAAATTTTCCTGATCAGGAAAAATATATTAAGAAAGTTCATGAATTTGACTTTTCTTAACCCTATTGTTAAAGTTGATAATTTATTATTCCTCAGAGAGTTTGTCTATATTAAAGCCAGGAGAAGGAATTTTTTTTCTAGATCCACACCCATCTACTAAGCCTGTAATCAAGATATAAAATATCCATTGAGCTAAAATTGTTTTTCTCCCTAAAAAACTATTAATAGGGCCATCATTCATAAATTTACTAATTGTTTCCCTCTGCTACTATAGTAGCCAGTGTTGGTGACAATAGCCATCATTAAAATTGGATTATAAAAGACATCCGCAATCAGTGAGCTGTCTTATTTATCTTAATTAAGCCATGGACTGCATAATGGAGCCTGCCTTTCCCCACCTTCCCCTTACCTAAGACAAGAATGGTAAAACAAAGACAGTAAAAGCTAATGTCCCTATGGGCTATGAAAATTAGCAGCAGTACTTTTTTCCCCAAAGCCAGTTTCAGTCATTAGCTGAAGTGCTACATAAATGCTAAGTATCCCTTGTTGGTTTATAAAGTTAACTCCACCCCAGAATGAGACTGCCTTATTCACTGATTACGTGGATCTGAAGTGAAGCAGAGATGAGAACTTCAGGCACTATTGCATATTCAAAAGCAGTGTTCACTTTAAACAACACTGATAATTCCATTATTCTCCTATCAGATTGGCTGAGGTTGAAAAGCTTCAAAATACATAGCATTGGTCAGGCTGTGTGGGAAACAGTCACTTTTATACACTGTTGGTGAAAGTATAAAATCGGTGGAACACAGATGGAAGGGAGGGTATTTCAGCAAGGGGCAGGGAGGGTAATATGCTGGAATTGCAACTGAACCCACCCTTTGTTCTAGTAACTTGCCTTCTAAGAATTTATTCTACAAATGGATTTATAAAAGTTCACTAAGACATAAGGACTAGATTACGTTGTGGTAGCAATGTTTATGAAAAAGAAAACAGTTCAATTGTCATTTAATGGGACAACACATTACCTCATGCAATGAATACAGTATTTGGCAACCCATAAGCAGTACTCAATAAAAACCATTACAGTCAAATTGAAAAGTCCCTCATCACGTGTCAACTTAAGTCATTCCTTGTACTCAATTACTAAAATAATTATCAAATGTCTTGTAGTTGCCAGTTATTCATCTAGGCTTTTGATCTGTTTAAATTTGTACTTTTTGTTTTTAAAATGGATAGAGACTATTAATGATTCTATTTCATTTGTTCAGCTAATATTTATTGAGTGGGTATTATTATGAAGGTCTAGAACTTTCAAAAGAAACAAGGGAGTCCTAGCCCACCAGAAACTTGCAGGCAAGTGGAGCAAAGACAACTAAAGTAGGGGTCACTCATCTGTTGTTAAAGGTAGCTGTATTAGTCAAGGTCTCGGAATAAATTATTTATCCTAGAAATTAGACCTTCCCAGTCATGGGAAAAGCAGGGAAGTTAAATGTCTGAAATGGGAGAGATGGTGAATTAGAAGTTATTCACCAGAAAATCTGAGAAATAAGCACCTCCAGTCCCTCAAATGGGACTGCACAGGGAAGTGTGTGGGAGAGCTGAGAGAAACTGTGTCTCTATGTGGCTGCAGCTTTTTCAGGTCCACTGCCAAGCATCTGCCAAGAGACATGAAGATTATGTTGGACAATCAGGTCAACAGTGAAGAAGAGCTCCCCCTGGAGGACAGCAAGGTCAAGCCAGAACCACATCCAAACGTGAAGATTTCAGAGAGTAGTGGCTGTTGCTTTATCTCTGTCTTCCAGATCCCAGGCAAATTGCTCTGTTGACTAACTATAGCTTGAAACCACACAGGGAAGGGGATTCTGGGAAACAAACTTTGGCCTAGCCAAGTTGGCACAGTAGAAAATACCACAATAAATATTTGTTAGTTTAAATCTCCTAGCTTACATTACTGACAAACGTATATTCAAGAACGTACATGGGTGTTCTTCTCCCAGACCTTTTCTCCTCATGAATGATTGAAAGTAGATGCTTTAAATGTTGGTAAAATGTATGTCTCCAGGTGACTGATTTTAGAAATCCTTGTTTTTCTTAAGCCGTAGGATCTAGTCACTCTTGGCTGAGCTTGTGTTGCTCTGAGGGTGTTTTTGAGCCTCCTCTCGGGTGCTCACAATGGGAGTCAAGAATAGCTGTTTGGACCAGCCTGGCCAACATGGTGAAACCCCATCTCTACTGAAAATACAAAAATTAGTTGGATGTGGTGGCATGTGCCTGTAATCCTGGCTACTCAGGAGGCTAAGGGGGGATAATCGCTTGAACCCAGGAGGTGGAGGTTTCAGTGAGTCAAGATCACGCCACTGCACTCCAGTCTGGGCTGCATAGTGAGACCTTGTCTCAAAATAATAATAATAAAGCAAAAAGAATAGTTGCTTGGATATATTTCAGATCTCTCAGTCGTGTGTCGAGAGGACCGGAGCCTTGTGACTTAAAGGCTGTTTCTCCATTTAGCTTAAAAATGCAATGTATTGCACGTAGTAGGTGGAAATAAGGGCTTGAATGAGGGGGTAGATGGAAAAGTGTATAGGCAGTGGTTTCTCTACGCAGAAGATGGCTGCATATTTAATAGTTCAGTGTTACAAAAGTAGATGTGCAAACAGTAAACCTTCAACAAAACTGTTTTTTTATGGCTCAACAAAGCTATTTTACATCAGTTCCAACACAAACATCTGCCATCTTCTAAGCCGGATACAAAAAGCTCTTCCCTCCTTTCCTCCTTGTGACACTCTTTCACTTACACAGCCAAACATCAGTAAAAAACACAAGTCTACATACATTGTTTTTGGCTCACAGAATGAATGATTTGAAACATTTTTAATCAATTATCAACACTTAAAAATGGGAGATTTTGTGTAAGTATCCACACTTCCAGTGTCTCTTGGAAATTCAGAAGACCTGAAAACACTGGAGTGCCATTTCCATGTGGCAACTGCCGCTGGAGCTCAGTGGCAGCTGCTCACCTTACACAAAGTGCTCTTCTGATTGCCACGGTCTCCACCACTGTGAATTGTCCATTGACACAAAGACTGCATATGCCGTGCCATTTATCATTCCACATGTGATATGATATTTCTAATAAGTAAAGAAGTATTAATGGGTTAGGATCATAATGAAAAAGATGTTTCAATGTATTTAACCCTTATCACATGTCAGGCACTGTTAACTGCATTTTTTTCTTTGTTATTTGAGACAGGGTCTTACTCTGTCACCCAGGCTGCAGTGCAGTGACACCATCATGGCTCACTATAGCCTCAAACTCCTGCATTCAAGCAGTCCTCCCACCTCAGCCTCCCAAGTAGCTGGGACTACAAGCACATGCCACCAACCCTGGATAATTTTTGTATTTTCTACAGAGACAGGGTTTTGCCATGTTGCCCAGGCTGGTCTCCAACTCCCGAGCTCAAGCGATCTGACCGACTCAGTCTCCCAAAGTGCTGGAATTACAGGTGGGAGCCACCACATCCAGCCTTTTCTTCTCTTTCTTTCTTTTTTTTTAAAATTCTCTCAAGCTTACAAGGTAGCTATTCCATCATGTGGATAAAAAATTCAGATTAAAGAAGTTAAGGAATATATCTGGGATACATTGAAGGAAGTGATGCAGCCAACATTCAGATACAGAAAACTAGAATCTCTTATAACTTGAGAGCCCAAACTCGTATTGATGTTGCTTCACCTAAACTATGTGTCTGTACAGGAGCCAGCAGACTTTTTCTACAAAGGACTCGATAGTAAATAATTTAGTTTCACCTTCATGTACCCTACCATCTCTATTGCAATGCCTCACCTCTGCCCTTGTATGCAAGTAGCCAAAGAATATATGGAAAGGAATGGGTGTGGCTGCGTTCCAATAAAACTTTATAAAAACAGTCAATGGCTGGATTTGGCTTATTGGCTGTAGTTTGTGAACTACTGGTCTACACCCATTTGCTGTGAGCCTCAGTGACTGCAACAACGGAGGGTGGTTATACACTCGGTAACTAAATGGTGACCTGCCATGGTGGGCCACAGATGTTGTGACATGGTCCTTCAAGTGACCCTTCATAGCAGGTAGAACTGTAGGAAATTGCTTTTTTTAAATCGTGGAAATTTCATATAGTTTAACCCAAGTACTATGCCATTCTGTGAAAACTGACAAGTATTTACTTTTGATTTATTTGTCTCCAAATTTGAGTTATTTCTGGCTTTTTATGTTTTTTAAACACTTGCAATCCCAGCCAGGGGGACAAAGATAAGGGAATGAATACCAAAGGCCTACTATGAAACAAGAACCTCTTTGCAACAGTTGTATGAGAAAGGCATCTTTAGCTCCCTTTGCTGTGGACAGAACTGAGGGTCAGAGCTGTTATGAAACATTCACAAAGCCATACCACTAATCAGTACCTGAGGTTAGAATTTGAAGCCGTATGTCTGTAGCTCCAAATCCCAAACCCTCTCCATTCTATCGTAAAAATGTATAGTATTTTTACTCTGAATTTACCTCTACTAATTACATGCCAGAAAAGAAACCACTGGACTAATAGATTATCTTTTCCTTTAAGTCTTCATTTTTTTCAGCATTATGTATTGATGGCTTACTGTGTGCCAACACTAGAAATGTGATGCAGAATTAGATAAAAACACAAGCCTGAAAATTACTCCAGTGGAAAGGGACAACAAACGTCTCTAAGTGATGAAACCCCAGAACCGGCCACCTGGACCTCAGGCTCTGTGCCCACACCAGTACCTGAGTGTGGTGCCAACAACCTGAGTTATCTTTGTTTGCAGGGCTGCTTGGGAGAGCAATGGTCTGGCTAGGATGTCGAAAAGGCATCACTACAAGCCATGCAGCCAACTAACTCCCACGTGTGCTTGTTTGCATTCAGGGTGGGGCGGGGAGATCTGGCCAGATTATCTGAGTTTCTTTGGCACCTTGTCCCAGAGCTACATTCTTCTGTTTTACAAAACTGAGTTTTGTCTTCTAACCTATGATACTTTCAAGGTCATGCATGAGAGGTGTCAGGTGTGCTCAGTGAGGATGGGGATTTACAAAAGTTTGTATGTGTGATGGTTTTATTTCCCTCCTGTCAAAATTACTGCTGGTTCCAAAAGAGTCAAGAACTCAAACTTGCATGAACTCTTCAACACCTTTCCAAATTCAACAAAACTGACATTTATAGCTTCGTTGAAGCGGAGACATGGCATTTGGCTTCAGATTGTTTGGACTGTAGAGTGTCAGTATAAATAGCTCTGATTGACTTTTGTATCGTGCACATCTGGAAGCAATTTATGGCATTCCAGCTAGATTAAAGCACGTTTTAAAGGAATTTCACCAGCTTTTTTTTTTTTTTTTTTTCCTGTTGGCCATGGTGAATAAAGTTTCAAAGAAGGTTTAGCTGCTGTTCTTCTTAATGTAGACTGTGGTGAAGTCAAATTCAGGGCAAAGATGGGGTGGAGGGAGGAGGGAGGTTTGTTTTGCCAAAAGAGCTAAGCACAGAAGTGACTTTTCCTTGACTGTTTTGTTCACACTGCAATGAGAGATAAAACCTCAGACACCAGGAAGCTGCTATCCCTACACAGAAACTATGGACTAAGTAATTTTTAAGGAGGTGAACGGATTGACCTACCTAGGAGAGTGAAAAGAACTAAGTATGTGTCACTTGGCTCAACAACAACAAGGGCTGGGACTTTCATCTATTGAATAGGTACTGTGGTGCTCATTTAGCAAGTATTTTTGGAGCACCTCCCAAGGGCTAGGGGAGAAGGAGAGAAAGTGAGCTCAAGAGCAAGTGTACAGAGATAAAGACAGAATTGCTGCCCTCATGGAGCTTATATATAGTGAAGTTGAAAGCAAATTCCCTACACATTGTTTAATCACCACTGTGATGAACTTACAACAGGGAAGTACAAGGTGTCCTGGGTGTCGGGGACCTTAGCTTGAAAGATCTGCAAAGGCTTCTGGAAAACATGGACATTTGGCATCAGATGTGAAAGGGAGAAAGAGAAAATCAGAAAAAAGAAAAAAGAGTAATATTCCAGAGGGAAATTTTCATTTTCAAACCCCCCAGCCATGATAAGTAACAACTTGGCAAGCTAATTATTATCCCATTTAGACATGGAGAAAATGAGGCTCAAATTGCTTCTAAACCTCTCCAATATCACTTAGCTATTAACTGTCATGCCCACTTTAAAGCATAGCCTACCTTAACAGCCATTTAATCCTTTAGCACGGTCTGTAAGTGAAGGCAAGTCACATTACATCTCTGGGCCTCAGTTTCCCCATTTTTGTGATGAAGGAATTTGATAGATACTTGGTAAGTTGAACCTCTTAGGAAGTCAAATTCATGTAAAAATGAAGTTGTGTATATCATATAAATCGTAATATGTAATGAATGCAACGGAAACACTGCTGTTCATGACATTGAAAGGTGAAAAAATTGTCTAATGGACAAACTGGGAGGAGCAGTAAAGTCTTCGGGGAGTGAGAATGTACCCTTGGGTTTCTCTAACTTAAGAAAATGGAATATCCATTATTAAATCTGACTCATAAACTTGGAGAGACTGGACCCCCACACATTGTTAGAGCTGGAATATATAGGTCATTGTGGCCTCCTTTTTTTCTTTGTTGCTGAAGGAAAGTGATGAAGTGGTGCCAAGAAAGTGGCAAATTGCCCTAAAAATCACATAAAAGTGCAATTTAGCACACACAGTTCTGCTGAAGAAAACCACCTTTGTTTCATTATTAGCTTCCCAGGGATTTCTTTCCTTGGTTGGCATTTAAGTGTGGAAACTTGTCCTTTTTTTCTTAACATAATGAGACAGTTCTTATGTTTTAAGAACAATAGAAAAAGCATGAAGAGTGATCGATACATTACTTGAGATTTATTAACTACCAACTAGAGCCTTATTGCCAACCTCTGGGTATGATTTGAAAAGACAAGGAGGCATAAACCTCTGTTGTTTTAAGTAAAAATAGAAAGAAATCTAATCTCTGAGACCATGGTATGAAATGTGTTCTATTAGGGATTTGCTTTGCCTTTTTACCCTTCATTCAGGTTCAGGCTTTGACCTACAGACAGAGGAGCAGCTACTTTGCTTAAACGGTTTAGAACTAATGGGAAAGTAAACTCGAAGTTATTTGTTGACATAATTTCTGGCAGTATTTTCCCAGCTTCTGTTACACTTCTCTTTCCACTTGTCTGTACAGGCTTGACAATAATACATCAAAATAAAGCTGTGCTAATGTGATCACGTATCCTATTTCATACATTCTGCATTTGATTAGAGGGATACGTATGAAACAAAGAAGGGTGAGGCAGAGGCGAAGTGAGAAGCTAAGAACATTGAGTCCTGCTGTAGTAGCAGAAAACGATTGGTGTTGAGATCAAACCTCAGTGGAAAATAGGCTGTGCATTAAATAAGACAGTGGTGGGGCAGATCAGTAAAGCCTTTTAATTCTGACAGTGAAAAATGTTGTTCTGGGAAAGCTTGGTAAGAAGGAGTTTATGGTTCAAATGATGTGTTCAGTAATTTATTTGTTCTTTTAATTCAACAAATAGTTAAGAGTCTCTCATGTCCCAAGAATTATATTAGGAAATAGGGCCACCGTGGTGAGGAGATAGGTATGATCCTAGAGCTCACATTCGAGTGGGTCATGGGCCTAACCAACCACACTGTGGATTGTGTTGTTAAAATTGCACATTATTAAAAATAATGAAAAAGCTAAGAAACCATTTGGGGATGAACGTTGAGATCTAAAGGACACGAAGCTTTTTTCTTTGCCTCTTTTATTATAATAATTTGGAGGTAGAACTTTGGGCACCAAAGATTATTTTGGATTCCCATTCCTGTTAGAAGTCCCCAGTATGAAGAGCTGTCAACTATGGACATAGAGATCTCTTTAAGAGAGGTGAGGAAAGTGGAGAATTGTTGCATAGTTTTTTGCAGAAAATTAGATGTGGCCCATGGGCAACTTAATGATACGTCATTCTTGGCTGGGTAGAAGACAAAATTGTCTTGTGGGTTGGGATAGAAAGTGAAGGAGAGGTAACTGTCCTCAGAAGAGAGTTTTACTTAGCTAAACAAAAGAGAAAGAGATGTTAGCTGGGGAAAGTCAACTCAATGGTGACATTCTCCTGATATCCCGAAGGTGAGCCCTGCTGGCCAGGCCAGGGGCATTCATGGTAATGTGAGTTGCATGTACATTTTATTTTCTGGTCTGAAATGTTATTGTGGGAGCAGTGAAAAAAATTCTGTCAACAGAGACGGAGTGGAAAGTGAAGCTCTTTGTGGAACAAATGATTTAGTTTGTATGTTTCTATACTGATGGAATGGAGACCTGCTATTCAATTCTACACTTGGCCTTTTTTATGTAGTCAATGTAGTTGCCATTCTTTTAACAAACTTGCATCTGATTTGGGTTAAGGGTAAGCCAATGGAAATATTTCGTGGTTCATAGGAGGATGGAATCCATTACTATGGTTTCTTTTACATTATGATTGTTCAAATGAGCTGGATTGGTCCTTGACATATTAGAATTCACAACCATGCCAGGCATAGTGGCTCACGCCTGTGATCCCGGCACTTTGGGAGGCCTGGTGGGGCAGAACACTTGAGGACAGGAGTTTGAGACCAGCCTGGCCAATATGGTGAAACCCCATCTCTACTAAAAATACAAATTATCCAGGTGTGGTGGCACATGCCTGTGGTCCCAGCTACTTTGGGGGACTGAGGCAGGAGAATTGCTAGAACCTGGGAGGTGGAGGTTGCAGTGAACCAGTATCATGCCACTGTGCCTCAGCCTGGGCAACAGAGTGAGACTCTGTCTCAAAAAAAATATTAATTCACAACCAAACATTGTGGTTTGCATTTTCCTTAGCCATTGCCTCGCTAGATAGTCACAATAGTCCTAGGAGGTGGAGAGACTTCCTGGTCTAAGGTCTGTCTGGAGTCCTATAAGCCTGGAAGATTCAAAGTCAGCTCATAGCTGGAATGTGAACTCTTTGAGGGCAAACGTTTTTGGTTGTATCATTCATGCTGTGTCAACAGAAATCCAGCACAGTGTCTGCCATAAAGAAAGCACTCCATAAGTATCTACTGAATGTATGGAATGATTAAAATTTTTATTTTAAATTTTGCTTTCTCCTTACAACTTAAAATGGTGGGCAGTAGGATTATCATATGGTCTTTATTGCCATTCAGTATTTAATAACAAAAGTATCTGGAGATGCTTAAACCTGAGATTATGTTCTGGCTATTACTTACTGTTTCCAAGGCCTGGGAGATGTCACTTACCACCCTAAATTTCCTACTTGTAAAAAGAAGTGTCTTTTCCAGCACTAATGTTCTATGTTGGATTAATTTTTCTACTGATACATATGCTTCACAAGTTTTTTTAAGGTTGCCATTTAATATTTAAATATTCAAATCCATCTTTAGGAATTTTCACTTGGAAAATTCATAGAACAAAGTCCCTAGATCTGACTTTCAAATAAATATTCTGTCTTTTCCCCTAACTGCAATAACTGGTCCGACATCTTTAGTGGAAGGAGGTAGAGGAAGACATTAGATAACATAGTTGAGAGAGAGGACATTTGAAAAAAAAAAAAAGGTCTTGCCATGTCCTTCTACAATACATAGATCAATAGATCAAAATTGATGAGATAACACATAGTTCTCCAGCTAAGTTTTTTTTTTTTTTTAAATCACTGCTCTTCCCAACTCTAAATTCCTCTCTTAGATTCTGGAGTTCTTAAGAACACAGATTGTGCCTTATATATTTATTTTTCCTCCCCAACGCCGACTAGTATACAATAAAAAAATTATTGAATGCATAAATATATAAACAATTGAGAATGGAATTGGAGATTCAGAATTAAATTTAAGTTAAGTGGATGTGGTAATGTAGCATCCATGGAACATGAGAATGTAAAATACTGAATAGGAAGGATTGTCTGAATTGATGTTGCAGTTAAAGCTTGATACCACAAATCAGCTGTCCCCAGGGCAGGGTGTGAACAGTCAATGAGAGAAGCTCCCCTGGCCCCAGGTGTAACAACATCAGGAATGGAAGGGACTGTGGTAACACAGGCAGCACATCCTCATCTTGAAAGCCAGATGCCACTGTGCTCCTGCTGACTGATGCTGATATGGAAATATTATCAGACCTTCCCATTTTTCTAAGAAAGCTGGGTATCTAGTTGTTTATTTCCAAACTGATTTTAAATAGTAGCAATTTTTACTATTTTTAAAATTTTGCATGGCTGAACAAACTCTCCCAAACTCTACTTGTTCATCAACAGGTCTACTAATCAAACAGATATGAAAGCACAGTGTTTATTTTAGTGCTGTTATTCAAGGCATTAGGAATGTAGATTAAGTTCTGAAGCTGTGTCCAGAGCCAAGACTATTGTCTCATTAAAATGTTCCAGAATGCTCCAAGTGTTTTAACACCCAGTAATGTTTTGGTTCCGCAGTCCTTTGCTCTGCAGAATACCTTAGTGTCTGCTCATGACTTCCTCTTCAGTCAGCTGATCTGAGTCTTTTCTTGTTACCTGAAGCTGTCGGTTCATCTTCAGATTAGAGATATGACATTAAATTAACATCCAGGCTTCTGATGGGATGGGAGAGCTTAATATGGAAATGTCACCTTGGTGAGCTCTGGTTTGTGCCACTTGATGAACACCGAGTAATACTTAACACACTTATAATGATGTAATCCACTGTATAGTTATTGAATGTCTGTGTCAGTGTGAATGTGAGCTCCAAGATCCTGTCTGTTCACTTCCAAGTTCTTATTATCTGTGATAAGTTTTTCAATTCTTTTAAATTGAACTTATCTTTCATAACTGAAACTTTGTACCCCTTGACCAATATATCCCCATTTCTTCTACCCCCCCCCATCCCCTGACAACCACTTTCCTACTCTCTGCTTTTATAATTTTCTCAGCTCTGATGTCGGGGTTTTGTGGCTCTGTACAAAGCTTCAGATATCCCTCATCCAGTAATTGTCTTCACAGATGAAAATGCTGAAAGCATAGGAGCAGTTTTGTGAATTGGATGTGGCCTCATGATATAATGGCGTGAAGCAGGGAAGCGACCAAGGACATTGTATAAGAGGCTCTTGTAGTAAGCTTAAGCTTCTGTGTTGCTCTCCCTAGAACCTGATCACTTTCTCTTTCATCTTTTTTTTTTTTTTGATAGTCACAACTCATCAAAACCATGTTTTGACAAATACTCATTCTAACATTATTGGAATCCATTTCTTTTTTAATGTTGAATTCACAAGCTGTATTTCTATGACATAATTATTTAGCAGTCACATAAAATGTGTATCTGGCCATTCTTAACAGGCTCATTTATACATGGGCCACATAAAATTTGCATTCTTACACCAGTGACTCATTTATTAATAGTAATAAATACACCGGCAACAGGCCAAGCACACTTCAGAGGCTTGTAACCTGAGAATGGTCAGAGGGGATGTGAAATGTAATGTGTGGTTTTTTTTTTTTTTAATTTTTTTTTAAAAACCTCTTTCAACAGGACTTGGAATTTTAAAAAGAAAAAATTTGGACTGATGTATTAATAGATTTAAAAAGAAAGAATGTTTTTCTCTAGAAAGAAAGCTTATTCCTCCCATGGAGTTCAGGGACAGAAAAGGTAAAGTAGGCGTTACAGGATTTTTTTAAAGGATACTATTTTTAATTATATCAAGATAATTTTTATCTGAGTAGCATGTTAGACTTTATAACCCTTAAGCATTTACATGATCACTCAGTATGCTGCCTGAGATGCAGAAGTCACCCATAGGTCAGAAGAGGATAGAAAATTTCAGGACCATGGTAGGAGGTTAGACATATGCAATAAAAAGCAATCATTTCATGAATATTGGTGAGAATTAATAGCACTTTATTTTGTGGCTCATTGAGGAAATGTGTGGTTGATGCTATTCAGAAGTACCTCTCAGTGGTTTTAATAGAAAGCATGTGTATGTGGATATGGAGTGCAAGGCCTCCTGACTGGCGGACTGATGCTCTGCAGACCTCTCAGGTTTTCTCTTTTTTTTTTTTTTTTTTTTAATTAGAGTTTCAGTCCAATGAAATCCTTCAAAGCAAATGAAAATGAGTCAACAGAAGGTAAACAAGTTCAGGGAAGAATTTTAAACAGCAAAGCCCTTTTAATAAATTCTTTAATAGACCCTTCCCTCTTTTTTGAACAAAATTCTGTTAAATGCCTCACATTTTCCTTTCTCACCTTCAAGGACTAATGACAGATGCAACATTTGATGTATGTGTGATTCTGACATTAATATCTTATTCCCCAGCTGGGCAAAACATGAGAAATTGGCCTTGTGTCAACTTTTTTAAATGACAGGCAGGAACTGTATCTGAGTTTGCCTATTGCTGTGTCTTCAGCGCCTAGCACTCTACCAAATGTATCCAGACCCTTCATTAATACGTGTTAAATTGATGAGAGGAAGAAAGGAAGGAAAGGAGGATGTCTATTTTTGTATATTATAGGGCTGAAAAACAAATCCTTGAGTTCTCACCTATCAGACCTTGTTACAGTAATCAGAGCCTGGGATTGGTGTTCAAGGTTCCATGTGTTAGGAGTCGTGGTACATGGCCAGCACGTGCCTGGCTTATAATAAATACTTGAAATATTTCTAGGGAAGTAATTGAATGTGTCTCTCTTGTTCCCTGCAAATACTGTCTGGAAAATGGAAGATATTCAACTTTTTGTAGATGGAATGAATAGCTAATTCAAATAAGTATCTTTCTAATATTACTGAAAGATGCCACAATCAAATAGAACTTCTTCCTAGCAACATTAGGACCTACAGGATACAACAGCCAACTGACTATAGAAGACCAGTCCTGGAATCTTTGAACCATTCTTTCCCCCAGACAGCAGTCCTGTCTCTCTCTATTAATCTCCATTGTTCTCAGTGAATGCCCTGTTTATATCTGACAGTTGATAGTTTGAAGGGGGAGTCATGAACCTCATAATCAAAGTCCTCCCGGCATTTTTTTGTTCTACTTGGAGAAATGGACTATGACCAATGACTTCTGAAAGAAAAATTTCGAAAACCTAAAAAGTTTAGTTTGGTGAGTTTAGTGGCACCAGGAGGTTTGAGAGGAGACGAAGATGTCAGGTCTGTTTCTAGGAAATGACTGGTCTAAAAGCTGGAATAGCAAAAGTACAGTCCCTTCTGGCAAAAGCAACTTTTCTGGGTGTTTGATGGAGAAAGGCGAGTCTTAAACCTCTGAGCCTGGAGGAGAGAGTGAAATGTGCATTTATAGATAGGTCAGTGAGCTTTCTGGTTTCCCTCTCCCTTTTTTCTCTCCCCTAATTAACAGAGTTGAGGAAGATTGGGGGTCTGCAGTGGGACAGGAGGGAGGTTTATCAGGAGGCCCTTCCAAGAGAGAAAGCGAGGTAACTGTTTGTATCTGAGAAGTTTAAGTAAACGGACAGCCTGTTGGCTCCCTTCCTGACATTCAAAGCCAGAGCTCCCTCCCTCCAGAGGAGTGTCCTGTTTCTGTGTGTTCATTGTTTGGGGCCTCTGTTTGTGTTCAACTGTCAAAACGACTTCAGTGTTGCTACTTCTACTATAGTATGTGAGTTGGTTTATGTACCAGAACAATCAGACATGACTGAACAGTTTTTTTTTTTTTTCAGATTTATATTTTCTAATGCCTCATGAACCTTTTAAAAAATGTGAGCTATGAGTCTGTGGAATACAAAATTCATTGCTATGGAATTGAATCTCTTTGGGAAATTACAAGCATATTAAGTTCAGCTGCCTTAGCAAAGCTTCAGAACTTCTTAAGGTTTAATATTTTTATTAGTTCCAAAGTAAAATTTAATGTAGCCTTTTTCTTAAAATGTTTTAATGAATGTAAACTAAGGAGGACAGTTCTAAATACAGTTAAATTACAACATGACTTGGTATTTTATTATACATAGGAAAATGGCTTGATCAGATTTAATATTCATTAGACCTGGCTGTTCAATGGCTTGGATAAATATGTTTCTTTTTATAAGAAATCTGTCATACCCAGGGCATAGGCCAATATGTTGGCTTTGGAAATCATGTAGTCTGCCCAGCTCTTTTGGTCCTAGATCAGAAGGAGGCTTTTGCAAAGCCACCATTTCTGGGGTCGAATGGGAAATTAGGGAAAGAAAATGAGGTCAAGAAAGGCATGGAGAAAAAACTGCTGGGCTTGTTGGCCTGAGCACCCCCTAGAAAATATGCTGGGGTAGACTGATATGCTCAAAGACTTGTGTAATTTTCTTGCATATGCCTTTGAAAAACTGCAGAAAAGGATCAAAATAGTCAGTCTCCTAAGTTATTCCCTAAGTGAATAGAGACTGAGAAACTACAGGTCATTCATAGAGCAATTTTAAGATCTATTGAAGACTTTGATATTCTGGAAGGCAGCACTCTTTAAGACGAGATATCCTAGGCTTCTATTGGGGTATGAAAAATATTATAATTTATTTATTTTTGAGACAGGCTGTCACTCTGTCACCCAAGCTGGAATGAGTGGTGTGATCTTGGCTCATTGTAGCCTCTGCTCCTGGGTTCAAGTGATTCTCCTACCTCAGCTTCCCTGAGTAGCTGGGATTGCAAGCACACACCACCATGCTCAGCTAATTTCTGTAGTTTTTGACAGAGACGGGGTTTCACCATGTTGGTCAGGCTGGTCTCAAACTCCTGTCCTCAAGTGATCCTCCCACCTCGGCCCCACAAAGTGTTGGCATTACAGGCATGAGCCACCATGCCTGTCCTATAATTGATAATTTATATTAGTATGTGGATTTTATTAAAATAATAAGCTTGGCTAATAGTTAATATATGAAACTATATGAGGTGCATATAACTTATAAGTTAATACACATATATCGGGAGTGCTTGCTAGTTTTTTAAGGGATGAGATGGGCATTCAGCCACTGCTGTTTTGGCTCAGGAACACTTATTTCCTAGAACACAGCAGGGAGAATGTGCCTCAATATTTTATCCTGTGCCCAGAGTCTTACATTTTTCTCCAAATTTATTTGTGGTGTATCATTGGACCACCCTTGTCACTAAGAGCTCCAGTGTCTCATGTGGCAAATGGTAGTATTATTCTAAATTCTCCTCCATTTGCAAAGACTTCTGGAGGAATTTGTCTTGAGCTTTACAGATTACTTACAGAAAAGAGCCCAGGAGTTATTGCTATCCATTGGGTAATTAGGTGGTTCCAAGGAAAATAATAAAACTATTTTGTGCCTGGGAGATTAGAATGGCACATGGTGACTCATATTAGTCAGCTGAGTAATTATGTAATTACAAAAGAAGGAGAAGAAAACCCTTCAGATTGTTTTTCCTAAGAGGCCCTTTTGGAAGCGTTCCAGCCCATCAGGTACTTATGTAATTAGGTCAGGGGCACAATCCATAAGGAAAAGCTGGGGGATTCATTTAAAAAAATGTTTATGTAAAAGAAACCTGTGAAAAAGAAAAGGAGTTTTTAAAGGATTCACTCAGACTCTACATCTATTATATTGGATGTCACAGCAAATGTCAAGGAACACAGTGTTTCATAGTAACTAGAGGCCGTTGTGTACATGGGGAAATGAAGGGCAGTAGCATATTTTGGAGTAATCACCACTATTTAGCTGATGCTAAGTGCTCTCTCTCACTCAATATAGTAGGTCTTTTGTTTTCCCTGTTTTTGCAAATAAGTAAACAGAGAGGCTCAATGAATTTGAACCTAAGTCCTTTGAATTCCAACACCTACTCTTCCCACTGTACCATACTGTCTATCCGCATTTCTCACCTGAATTATGCAGGTGGTTTTGCTTGTATAGAGCAGCGGGATGATATGGTTTGGCTGTGTCCCCACCCAAATCTCACCTTGAATTGTAATAATCCCCACCTGTAAAGGGCAGGACAAGGTGGAGATAATTGACTCATGGGGGTTGTTTCTTCTACACTGTTCTTATGGTAGTGAATAAGTCTCATAAGATCTGATGGTTTCATAAATAGGAGTTCCCCTTTACAAGCTCTCTCACCTGCCATCATGTAAGACGTGCCTTTGCTTCTCTTTTGCCTTCCGCCATAATGGTGAGGCCTCTCCAGCCATGTTGAACTGTGAGTTCATTAAACCTCTTTTTTTATATAAATTACCCATTCTCAGGTATGTCTTTATTAGCAGTTTGAGAACAGACTAACACACAGGATAATCACTCATTTCATCTCTTCATTTAGTATAAATATTATCTACTCAGTGAAAAGCACTGGATTGAAAAATGGTTAACTTGGTGATTTGGGTCATCTAAGTTACCAATCTGGATTTC
The DNA here is from genome assembly GCF_047675955.1 of Chlorocebus sabaeus. Taxonomy (NCBI): domain Eukaryota; kingdom Metazoa; phylum Chordata; class Mammalia; order Primates; family Cercopithecidae; genus Chlorocebus; species Chlorocebus sabaeus. The sequence continues at coordinate 70,440,109 of NC_132918.1, forward strand.
CTACTTGGTTGATCTAAATAGCTATGCCTTGATTGATGTTTTGTATAAAGCACTCTCCTGACCCCCATCCAATATATGATTTCTCCATTAAGTACACACAACTTTCCTCTATGAATACATGTCAATAAATGCAAAATGTCCTGTTTTGAAGGAGTGTTTTATTTCTGTCAAGGGCTTATTTCATTATACAGGTTTGCTTATACATCTTCACTCAAGTTGTTTTCTAAAAATATTTATAATTGTGTCTACATTTCTGGGACATTCTGTGTATGCTGATTAATTTTTGTGATGGCAGAAAATTAGTGGTTTCTCTGGCCAAAAGCACTTACTTTCAGATTTCTTTGGTGTTTATCTGATTATTGTGGTTCATCTGGCCATACCTCTGTAATTTTAGGGGTTTAAAAATGGCATTTCTGCAGAGAAAGAAATTAAGACCACTTTTAATTTTATTTCAGTAAATTATATAATTGCCCCTGATACAGAAAGATGAGCCATAGTTTTCAGCTGGTTTGGAGAAGTTTTGTGGATTAGGCTAGGTCGAAGTATCTCAACAGAAGCAGTGAGACATTTTAGGGATGGTTGTGGAAGAACTAAGGAACTGGGAGAAAGGAAATAATCTCATCAAGAAACAGGCTTCAAAGGGGCGAGCTGAAGCTCATCAAGAAACAGGTCCCTCTGCCAAATCTGGAGAAATTTGTCTTCTACTACTACAGACTCTAGCATTCACGTGACTTGACTCAGAATTGTCAAAAGTTTGCCAAGTATCGATTTAGGGTTCTAGGGATCAGCATTGAATATGGTAGAATATGTATACTTTGACCTGGCAAATTATCCTTGCTTATTTACATCATTTTGACTATTGTTTTTCCAGTTGAGGTTCTTGTCATAAAAAAGGTGGGAGACTTTCTGGAACAGGTTGTGAGATTCATAAAGGCAGGAATGCACACTTTGAGTATTTTACCTCTGTAGATGTGTATGTCTATACCACATGCTTTTTATGTAGTGTTAAAAATTAAAGCATCCTATTGGTGTCAGACTTCTGAATAACTATATAAAGAGAATACAACATGCAAAAATAAAATTAAAAAATTAAGGACATTATTTCAGCTCAGCATCTTCACATTTGTGTGAAGATACAACTAATCTAAACTGATGTGTTAACTATGGATGATTCCCTGCAAATTTCATCAACATTTCAGTTAATTACTTGAAACTGCCCAGTTTACTGAAACTGTTTATTTGTTTGATATGTATTTTTGGCATTGCGAATAAAAAGCAAAATATAGTTCTCTCATGGACCTCAAAGTCTAGTAAAGGGAAAGACATGTAGAGAGATAATTTGTTGTTAGTGATGTGGTGAGCAATATTACACATAGGAAGTGGACACTATTAACTATTTGGGGAAGAAAAGTTTCACAGAAGGAAAGGGTATTTAATCTGGATTCTAAAGGCTGAGTTTTCTAGGTGGGTGAGGAAGGGTATTTTGGAGACGTGGAAAAGCGTATCCCAAGTTTGTATGAGTGTGACAAGTTTCTAGGCTTGGAGTTTTGTGTGGCAACACAGAAGACTGTATATTGAAATGACTCTGCAACAGTAAAACCTAGAAATCTCTGCTTCTCCTTGACTCCCAGGCTGTGGCTGTGGAAAAGAGTCTAGAAGGTACATTTACTGTGTCAAGGTGAGCTTTCAGGCAGATAAGACACACTGCATCACCTTATGACCAAAGTCATCACGAAATGGTCAGTATTTTACACAAGGATCAATCCCTAAGATAAGAACCATAATACTTCTAATTAAATCTTTACTTCTCAAAAGGTCATGGTTAGAAAAAATAATAATAACTCTCATCCTTTTACACACAAGTGAAGTGATTTGGTTTTAGAGAAAAAGTATTATGTGTATTCAGTTTAAGAAGTCAAATAGTTCTATAAGCCTTTTAGCACTACTCCACCCTTTTCCACCACTGATTCCTACTCCCTTGAGGCAACCATTTTCAGCTTTTCAGCAAGTGTCTTGTATTTCATTCCAATATTTCTAAATTCCTTGTTACACTTTAAAAAATTCATTTTAGTCATTTGCTGGCATCCAATTATAGAAAAAGATTTAACTCTTTCATGTCGCATTTGTGTGCTCATTCTTCCTCCCCCGTTCTCCAGTATAGTTATATCATAATTATTTAATCAATATTCAACACTTATGAGTATGCCAATATTTCTTATATATGAAAATACCATATACTAGGAAGACATTTATTTCTGTCATGTAAATGAACTTGTTGACCATCCACTCCTCTTCAACTCAACAGAGTTTAATGTTTTAATTCTTTCTGGTGTGCCAAGTCTCCCATATGCTTTCCAGCTTCTAAAAATTTGATGTCATTCATTTACTGTTCTCTCATCTCTCCTTCTCTTTAACTTTGTGGATTTATGGCTTTTGGGAGGAGGTAGAGATAAATGTGTGTCTTTGATATGCCATGTTTAACGCAAGTAGAATAGGGCTTCCTGTGTGAAGCCACAGAAAAGGAAGGAGTAGAATTGTAAGTGAAAAACGTCTGATGATCACAGAGGAAAAGCAGGTGTTGAGATAAAGCAGAGTTTAAATCACCTGTCAAGGATATGAAGACACAGATAAAATACATACATGTATGGGGGAGGAATAGACACGTGTAATTGTTGTGAAATTATATTTGTTATTATAGGAGAAAGGGAGTGTTTCCAGCATTAAGATAGGCCCTGACCTGAGGGTTATAAGGAAAGAAAGAAGAAGCTTGTAAGTACCTTCAAATAACTGTCTAAAGATGCTTTATACCTAAAAACCAAAGTAGAATCCAGCCTCTTTGAATCCTATGTGCATAAAAATAGAGGAGAATAAGACTATTTGCAAAGATCAAGCAGTATATATTTGAATTAGTAAAGGAAAAAGTTTTATTGTTAATAGAGTTTTGTTACCTACCTGTATAAAAATAAGACTACACATTCAGTTTAATCAACATTTTTAAAGACACTATTATTCATTAGGAACAGTGAGCTGTTAGATGATAGATACGTCAAGAAAGTTACAGTTCAGAAAAGAACATGAGACAAGCTTATAAACAAAATAATGCAAGATAAGCTATCATAAGTACAGAGAAAAAGGGGTATGACAGAGGAGAGAACATAGCCTAGCTAAGAATTTATGCAGATGAGAAACTACTTCTATGCTTGAAGGGAAGTAGCATCTTAAATGGACTGTGAAAGAAATGGGTACAAAAATGGTGAGAAATGGATTCTGTGTGAAAAGACTTTCCCATAAAAGCTATGTTATCCTACCAATTTCTCTAATTTAACCCTCTCTCTACCTCCCAAATATATTTGACACTCATGTTACAGGCACAGTATGTTTTGTTTATTGTGGATACTCAGGGACCCAGGCTAATGGAGGCTCCATCTCAGTATATGATTTTGTGAGCACTAAGGGAAGAAAATGGAAAGAGGTCCCCATACCCATTTCACTGGCCAAAGCTAATTGGCCTACACCTAACTTAAACTTGACAGAGGAGGTGTTATGTATCTTATATCCATCCTGAGGAGAAGAGCATAAGAATATTGGTTTAAAGCCCTTATTATCACAATATGTGACAGCGAGGATGCATCCCATTGTGTATAATTCCCAAGCCTCTACTCTTGACCATCACACCTAACGGCCTCCCAAATTCTATTACAGATTCATTGAAACTCAATGTTGAGATACAGAGAAGTACAATTGCTAGCGTTAACAAATAAAAATACAGGACACCAGAGTAAATTTGAATTGTATATTAAAAAAATACATTTTAGTGTAAGTATATCCCATGCAATATTTGGGGCATGCTATACTAAAAATTATTTTTCTTCATTTAAAATTTAAATGTAAGTAGATATATTTTGCTGTTATATGACAAATGTATCCAAAAAAACTAAAATAGGGTAGGAAATGTCTTCACTCTTTTAGGTGGACCAGATGTAGAACCACATAGCAGCACAGAAAAGTTGGTTAGATTATAATTGAAAGTATTTTCCTGAAGGTTAGCTCCTGCAGGTAGTTCTTCAGGTGAAAATAGTAAAGTAGATTGCAGTTTAACAATTATAGTCCCTTATCTTTATCCTAAAGCATTTTTCCCTTACACCAGAGGTAGTTTTGTGTTCTCCATTTAGAAATATGTATGTGACTTCTTGGGTGTGACAAGAGAAGAGAAGCCAGGAGTAGTAAAAGTGGGGTCCCACATGAGAGGTAAAACAGTCATAGAAGAAAAAAAAAAGATTCTAGATTGTGAGATACCGAGAAAGAAGACAATTTGGCAGAAGCAATGAGATCATCCTTCCTGTAGGTTGCCTGGACACAACTTTTAAAGCATGTTTATCGTTTGGAGCATTCCAGTTTAGTTGGGATGTGAGTTCAGAGTGAAACATGGAAAATTAATGGAAACATTGAAAACTGGAAAGTCTCCTTAAGAAAAGGGGAAAAGAAGTGGAGTAGGCTAAGGGAGAGATTATAGATTTTAAGCAATTGAAGCCACATAATTAACCTAGTAAATAGCAGCACCCCTGGACTACATGGGAGTGTGACTTATGACAAGGTTTGATGGTGATAATTAACTTTGTCCCTTCATGCAATCACATTAAACAACTTATTCTTAAGAAAATCTGCTACAACTTCCAGCCTTTGCCTTGTATCACACATAGTCACTTACCTGTCTTTTTCTCACAAGACTGCAAGCTTTCCTAGGGGTAAGAATTGGGTTCCATTTATATCTGACACCTCCTTATTCCAAAAGCAGTTTCCTTTGCTTAGCAGGTCCATAGTAGATGTTTATTGAGTTGAACTGAATTGAATCCTTGGCAGCAGTTCCTAAGACACAAATGCAAAGTTTGCATTGCCATTCCAGCCGGAACCGTGGTTTGAAAAAGTCAGATGTCCTTTCCTCTAGGCATCTGTAGGCTGGGGAGGAAAAGAGTTACAACACTTTTGAAAGTGACTTGCAAACAAATACAAAGAATACTCAGGCCAATAAATAATAGCCCATGTGTTCCATAACTGTTGATGGAGTTCTGATAGGTTAGTGCTTTTGGAAATCACTTTGCTTTGAATGTTAGGTGAAAAAAATTTAAGTTTCTGTAGAGTACCCAAATCAGTTATGGAACTGGAACAAGGTTAGGGTTTATGAGGAAGGCTACCATGTCTCTTTCTTACTGACCTAAGAATGTGACCTCAAATGCAGTGGTCCATGAAGTGTCCTGCCCGTACTCATCTTTTGAAATGTGTCTTTGGAAAGGAACATATGAAATCACAAGGCATTGTAATCCCATTCAGTCTACAGAAATGGCTTGTGCTCCTACCCTGGGCCTGGTGCAGGTCATTGTCCTTGCACTTGAGGAGTTCTTGGTTTCATGGGGGTTGGCGGGGGAGTCCATGTGGACACAGTTCCAGTACAGCCTGATCAAAGCTAAAACCTATGAGTAAACAAAGACTCTGAGGTGAGTTAGTGAGACTTGTTTTGAAAAAAGTAGTTTTATGTGACTAAAATGTAGACTCATAGACAAGCCTCTTTTAAACTAAATGTGCATACATTAATTCATCCACTGGTTTTTCGTTCCGATGTTTTTTGACAGGAAACTTGGCTAAGCACTACGTGAAATAAATAGATGAATGGCTTGTGATTCACAACCTTAAGAAATTGATTGTGTACTAGTTGGGGGAGGCGTGTGAATGCCTCTAATTCAGTGTAAGGAGATGAAGAGGCATAGGAGAGATACAGAGAAGTCCTGAGGGAACTGAATGCCCTCTTCTACGTAGGGAGGTCTGCAGGAGCGCTGTGGAGATGGTAGTGTTTGGCGTGAACCATGATCTCACTTCATATATTTGGATTTGAAGGCAGAAAGCTGCTTCAGACAGAAGACACAGGATGAGTGAAGTCAGAGAAGCTGACTCTCATCAGTGTGTATATAAATGTTTCCTAGCACTTGCCCCTGAGAGGAAAGGGGAAGCAAGAGAAACCTGAGATGCAGGGAAACTGTGGATGCTGAGTAGGGCATAGCAAAAGAGGTGGAAACATGGAGCACAAACTGTGTCTACCTAGCTGTTTTGCCAAAGGCCAGACAGCCCTGCTTTGGAATCTGAAAAGAAAACCCAGATTATTTATGTGCTACCACTAGCAACATATTGAAGGCCAAGAGGAGCTGAGAATTATTGAGCTAGTTCAAAGCAATCTCGATTATTGAAAATGAATGAAATTGAATTCCACTTCCTACAGAGTCATTTATTGAGAGACAAAAGCAATTAATACTGAAAATAAAATAATTGTGAATTCTGAACTAAATTACTATGCAGGTATAACGTACTGTCTCATCAGTCTTTAAATACTTCATGTATTAGAAAATTGTGACACCGGTCTCTGAACCAGGGACTTATACATCATTAGCGTTTATTCATTCTGCTTTTGCTCAAAAGCAATTCTCAAGAGTAACAAATTAAAAGTCAAAGTTTCAGAAATATTATTCAAAATTTAAAATGTGCAACCATATCACGATTTGGTATTTGGATTTGTAAATTAATCCTGTCATTTGGTAAATTAAAAAAGAAGATGAATCTGACCTTGTGAGGTATCCCATAATTTGTTGATAGCAGCAGATATTTTTGAATATTATTGCAAATTTGGCTTCTCACGGAGTACCTGCCAAGTACCATGAATGTATTTGATGAATAATTCTGCTGTCAACAACAAGCATCATTGTGTAACTGATTTATGCACTGAGGGCCCTTAAGAATTGAAAGTATGATATATGTAGAGAGATGGTACATATAATTTGCACGAGTTCCAACTTGAGTTATAATACTTTGTTTTATGGAAACTACAGGGTCTCTGGAAGAGTTGGCTACCCATTATCCTTATTCTTCACAAATTTGGAAAACTAGCTGTCTTAGGTAGATTTCTACAGAAAATAGATCTTGCGATGAAGATTGGGGGAAACGCTATTAGGAAGACTTGGGGAGGAGTGGGACTAGAAAGACAAGGCCAATAAAGGGACAGCAGCAAGCAAAGTTACATAGAGAGTAACTTTGGTTTGATCCTGCTCAGAGTCTCTGGAATTAGGGTAGGGCATACCCCAGAATCATCACAACCAGGAACCAGAAGCTGGTGTATTTAAACCACCTCTATGCAGCAAACCTCCAAAAAGAGTTACAGGTGCTGGCTGTTGGGAGTGAAAGTGCATGGGGAGTTGGCATGTTCTAAGATGGTAAAGGGATCTGGGGACATGTGGGCAGTGCTCTGACAGCATCTGCCACACCAGTCATATTAGATACTCCATAATTATCGTTAAATGCTGTGGCAACAACGTTTAATCTAACCAATCTGTCCCAACAGTAAAGAACTCACTATTACCCTGCTGGGAAACATGCCCAACTCTTAGTGTCGTCTTGTTTCAGAGCCCAATGTGCAGGGAGAGGTTTCAGGGGGTCAAGAGATCTATTTCCTGCTGGTAACAGGCTGGTCAAAGAGAATCAACACATACTAGGCAGCCTAAATTAGGATAACAAATCAGGATCAGGGTAGCCATCTCAGCTGCCTTCAGAGGCCAAGCAGATAACCTCAGTGAGAGAAAGCTTCCAAATGGCTGGGTGTAGCGCAGCAGGGGAGAGAAAAGCTTCTGGAAAGCCAGAGAGATTCCCATCTAAAAGCAATAAAATTCAATCTTAAGGAATACTGGCTCAAAAGTATATTTTGTGAACATAATTTGTCCAGTAGCCTATCAGTTTGCATCATTGACTGTCTAAAACAAATGGCCTTAATATGTGCATAAATATTGTTTTGGACAATTACAGAAAACTTTCTAGAATACGGAAAGCAAATATAAAAGGAGAAGAGTGCTTAAATCGACTGGATTCTTGCCACATGTTTAAAAGTTGGGACTCTGTCCCAGAGCAATAGATCCTCTTAGTAGCAGTTTCATTATAATGAAATCTTTAGTATATATCCAATACATATCCAATTTATATACTTGTATGTATCTCAATGTATTATATGGTATACATACTTGTATATATGATAAGAGAATTCAACCCTTAGTTTGTTTGAGAGTTTTGCCATCAGCATTTTGAGAGGATAGAATTCTTTTAATTATTCAGCAAAATATAATGTTGTCTCTTAAAGACAGACTACTATCTTGCTACAATTCTTCCTTTGCCCCTCCTTAGAATCATTAGAGAAAAAATTCTTTAACGATGAGTGTTCCCCTAAAGTCTGTGTAAATTGATTGACTGTAGCACTAATGACTAAGCCTTGAAGTAAACCATATGGTTAGTGTATGAGCCTTCACACACACTAGATGTTCAGAAGTTGTATTTCATGATGGCACTCCCCAGTATGTTTCCCATGTACCTTGGAATTTCTGCCATGATTCATCATCCATAATCGGGTAGATTACTCAAAGTCTTAGCTTTCAGTCTTCAAGCTTATGGGCTGAGCCTAAATGGTCCCACTGTTTTATTTAAAGAGTACAAGTACTTCTGCTGAATCTTCCATGCTTATTGCATTGAACCCACAAACCAGCCCTTGCTGGCAGTCATAAGCCAGTCAGGAATAGAATCTTAGGATTCTTTTGCAATAAGCATTCTTGTGTTCCCATTATGACTTTAACGTAAGATGCTCCATCATTAAGGGACCTGTGATTATCTCCATAATTTTTCAAATTATGTTTGAGAATGAGAGTTGGGTTTCAGTATTCTGGCCATTTCTCCACACTTAAAATTCAAAACAAAATACTTGTCCTTGAGACTGAATTTTAAATTCTAATCTCTTAGGAAAATCATAAGCAAAAATAGATACAAAAATAAAGCCTCAATTAATCTAGGTTGGCTCGCCTTACTGACTGAATTTGCCAGCTAATTGAGTAACTTTCCACTTCCAATTTTTGCTTTGAAAGACTTGGCATAAGAAAGGCTTACTCATTTGTGGACCCTATGGGATGAGAACAGCTTCAAAGGAAAAATGAAGAGGACTTCTTTTGTTTCAGTTTCTTGGCTTTTGATTTATACTCATGCTTGCTTTTTTATTTTAAGAATATGATGAGTCCTTATTCATTCAGACTTACTAGCAAAAGACTATTCCAAATGATTGAGAAAGCTAAAGTATCATTTTAAAATAAATTGAATTTTTTAACCATCGAAAGTGTATTTAGAACTTGACCTATGAAGTCCTCTAAAAGAGCTCTTAAAGAGATTGAATTATTACTTAAATAAAAATGATGTATATAGAATTGTGATACAAAGATATACTTCTGAACAATTATCATTACATTTGATTCTTTATCCTGAATTAAACTATTCCCCTCCTGATACTGCCCAAATGAATATTGAATTATGTACTGCACTTCCACTTTGCTTAGGTTATAAAAATTGACTTTAGAGCATAAACTTCCTGTCCATTAACTTTCACCTAAATGGCACTGGGTTGCCATTTGGTTAATTATATTTGGAGTTCAAAGTTGTGATTATGGCTGATTTATCAGATGTAATCTTTTAAAGGCATAAAATTAAATAATGGCAGTATAGGTAAAGAAGGTTAACTTTCCCTCAGTCATAAAGATTAATGGTCTTGATTTTCATAAATATCCGGGATGTTGATATAGTATGCTTTGCTTTTGTGTGGTTGGGTTGTATAAACTCCAAGTGGTGAAATTCAGGTAACATTTTGCCAACCATGGGTCTTTATAGGTTAAAGGAACTGACCAATCTAATGACTTTCGGTTTTCAGATTGTATAAAGCTTACACAGTTCTGTTCTTTTATCTCTGCCCATTAAACAAATGTGAAATCTGTACTAAATCAACCAGTAAGATATAATCCATGCCTTCATGAAACTTTGATGGGCATATCCAATACCAAGTAAAAAGCAAATAAGTACAGTTACTACAACTTATTAAAGTAAAATCTTTGAAATTAAAAAAACCCAGTGTCCTAAGATAAGAATAAGAGGGGCATGAGTGGGGTAGATGATCTTATTGTATTATTTTCTTTATTGTTCATTATTACTAATTTAATTTTCTCCTATATAAACAAAAACCAACCAATTGGTTATGCAATTGATCAAAAATTTGTTGGATTCCATTAAAATGACATGATTTTTGAATTAGTAAAATGATTGGTTCTATCTAGGTTTGATAGGTCCCTATGAGTGAATATAATCTAGACATTTGAAAATTTTTATATTTGTAATTTATAGCTTCTAAATAATTCTTATGGTAATAAAATATGCAATCAATGTAGAAAACTTGAAAGTTACAAAAAACTCCAAAAAAATTTTTACCCATAATTCTACCACCAAGAGATAACTAGTATTAATGTCTTGGCCAGTATCCCAGTCACTTGCATTAGAACAAGAAATCTAACTATACACATTATTTTACAACCATTTTCCACATTTTGGAATGAGACTTTTCCCATAATATTTTACATTTTTTATAATATAATTTTAGTGGCCGCATAGTATTTAATTACATTGTTGCATCTCAGTTGAGTTAACCTAAGGCACTATTTATGTACATTTGTTTTCAGTTTTTCATTTTTATAAATACTTGGATGCCTATCTCTTTCCTTACTTTTAATTATTTCCTCAGGGCACATTCCTAAAAGTAAAATTGCTTGGTTAAACTCCTGAGGCTTTGGATATATGATGAAAAATATCCCCTGAAAAAAAAAAAAACCATACTGATATAGACTTCCACTAGCTGGAGACATGTCCACTCTCACCATACCTCACTTTTACTAGGTACTTGTTTTGATTTTTAACTTTTGTCATTTTAGTAGTCATAAAATGACTAAAAAACCATGTTCCGTACTTTATATTTCATGTGAAATTAGAATACATATTTAATGATGCTTTAAGATTCGTAATGCTGCTTTAAAAATAAAACTAGAAACAAAATCAAATTTAGAGGAAATGGGAGCTTCTAGGATATGAGCATTGTGGAGACAAAGTTCAAGGTGATGCTGTTTACAAAAGCAAATCAACAAATTACAAGAGAATACAAGTAATAGAATGGGAACAACAAAAGCTCCTATTTAAAAAAAGCAAGCAAAATCAGGGCAGAGAATTCTTTGTCCCCCACAAATCAGAGTTTGCTGTAATCTCTGATGAGAAATATATTCTTAGGTTGGTAAATATGGTAGCACCTTAGAATTCCTGTGACTTTTCTCTTGAAAGAGTTTACCTTGACAGAATCTGAAAGAAGTGAGTTGTCGGTGAAAATGACATTCTACTAGAAATGGTAAATGGAAAATCTTAAGTTTGGGATCCCTGGCAAGTATCTTTCCCTATTAAAATAGTTATCAAAATTAAATTATGTAAGAAAATTGGGTAGCAGTGTTAAACACAGTGATAGAATGTTAGAATTGAACAGAATTTGGAAGACTGTCTTATCCAGCCACTTATTTTACAGATAAAACAGAGTACTGCGGAGATGAAGTAACTTTCCCTAAGACCCATAGCTGGTAAGTAATGAAAGAAAAAGTAAATACATTCGAACAAATATTTTGAAAAACATGGAAGTTCTCCATAATCTAGCACTTCAAATATAACTGCAGTTTGGCATATGAATTTTGAAAGTACTTATTATATACACATAAAAACCAATATTTTTATTTTTTCCAAAAGTGGAATCATACTATATATAAAAATGGTTCTACAAATTGTTCTTTTATGTATATTTTGTAGAGACAGAATGTCTTATTTTCTCTCTAACACGTGGATGGTATACAGCAGAGGGTTGCAAACTATAAGGGGCTAGATAGTGAATACTTAGGCTTTGTGGACCCTACAGCTTCTGTCACATACTCAACCCTGCTGTTGGGTTGCAAAAACAGCTCTGGTCAATATGTAAACAAGTGGTGTGACTACATTCCAATAACAGCAGGCAATATTTGTCCTGCAGATTGTAGTTTGCTAATTCTTGAAATACAGAAGGAAAAAAATTAAGTTGATTTAGAAAACAATGAAGCTGAAGGAGAAATACAGTGTTTATCATAGATGTAGATGGCAGGAACTGGATTTGAGTTTCCAGTGTTAGCCATGACCTTGGTGAAGGTAGGTAGACTCGCAGGCTTCATGAGCAGAGTGTGAGTACTGATACCGAGATTGCAGGGTTGTCTTGAAGATTAAATGAAATAATTTATGTAATTTATCTGTTAGTAGGTAAGAAATTCTCTTTCTTTTGGGATGGGGTAAAAGCAGAATTTATGTACTCACATAGATGAAGCATTTGAATAAGGAAGAAGTGGCCAAATTTACTGTGTCTCAACAAGTCAAAGACGTACATCATATGGATCCCCTTAAAAGTCGTGTTCCAAACTGTTGCCAAAGGTTGTGTAGACATAACTATTACCAGAATGGTCCTGAGATTTCCTGAGAAAGGATTAACATACTTGGCCTGGAACTTTTGCAATAAGGGAAACATTATAGTTTATTTCATAGTGATTTCCAAAAAGATAGAAGACTTTTTAGAGGGAAAATCTAATTACAGTGAAAATAAAATTTCATTTATTCATCATTTCCTTCATTATATTTTGGGGGAAAGATAAATATGTACATACAAATAATAGCAAAGGTAAACATATCCAAGTGTACTAGGAGAAAATAAGGAATTGATGTGATGCGGCTTAACTATAAATTTCTCTTATTATAATCATATTTTTATTTAATCTTCCAGTGTATCTACTGGGTAAGTTCAATTGGTATTTTAAAACAGAATTTCTATAGCAGTTCCAAATAACTTGATTGCTTTTCTCTAATTGATTTTGAACTTAATGTATTTTTTATGATTTTGTAACTTTGTTTTCTTCTCTGCTTGGTGTAGTTATACATTCCGTTGAGTACTTTAAGATTTGAACACAGCTTTCTTGGTATTTTGTTTTGCTGTTGCTTTTTATTCAGAGCTAGCCGCTTTTATCTAAACTTAAATGTAAGCTGGAATAATTCTAATTTATTGTTGCAGTTTAATACCAATATATTGATCCATTAAATTTTATATTTTGGAGAGAAAGGTGTTTTATACTAGTTAAGTATTAATAATGACGATGGTTTACAATTTAGAGGGGAAAAGTGATTCAAATTAATGTTCATTTCTTAGAATAAGTATATGAATTTTTGAAAAAAGAACTTACCCAACTTAATAACACAGCATATACTCTACTAAAGTTTAAGTAATTAAAACAGTTTGGCACTGGCATAAGAGTAAAGAGTGAAATCAATAGAACAGCACATCTGGAAAAACTCTAAATATGGAAATTTAATATAGAATAAAAGTGGTTTTCAACTTGAGAAAATAATAGTAGAATCAAGAATCAATGATGGGAAACAAGAATATAGAAGTATAAAATATCTTTATGGCAAAAGGTAAATGAAGCTAAAGCATTTTTGTAAATGAAAACGGAACGTGTTTATATCAATAAATCCATTAACATCATATAAATAATTCGGTGGGAAAATAGATTCCATGAACTGGATATTCTCAGAAGAGATAGCAATGGCCAATGAAGAAAATAAAAAAAGTGTTCAAGCACACTAATATTTAAATACATAGAAAAGCTGTATTTTGTGTTTTGCCTTTTATTGACAAAATGTAGCCTTGATAACAACCAGCAATGGCAAAGCTATAGGAAATCTCTACTCTTATTCCTTGTAGGTGGGACTATAGCATGAAAAAACTTTTTCTAGCATAAAATTGGCCACTATCTATTAAAATTTTAATTACAGACATTCTGTAACCCAATTGCCTCACTTCTCCGAAAATATTCTACAAGATGACTTAAGTTCACATGATACATGTTGAAAATGCTCACTGTGCATTATAACAGAAAATAAAAGCCTGCTGAAATCATGATATGTCAACATAATGAAATATAAGTATTGATACGTGCTATAACCTGGATAAACCTTGAGAACACTATGCTAAGTGAAAGAAGCCAGTGCAAAAGAACACATATTGTCTGATTCCACATCTACAAGAAATGTCTGGAATATGCAAATGTTTAGAGACAGAAAGTAGCTTATTGGTTGCCTATGTTTGGGGCCAGTAGAGGTGAGATGGGGAGTTATTGCTAATAAGTGTAGGATTGCTTTTTGGGGAAAATAAAAATGTTATCAAATTAGACCATTGTGATAGTTGCAAAATTCTGTGAATATACGGGAATCATTCAATTGTACATTTTAAATAGGTGAGTTTTAGAGTATGTGAATCATGTGTCAAAGGTTTTTTTTTTTAAATGCATATGTTCAAAACTAGGAATGACGAAACTTGAGTCATACAACTCAGAGTTGGTGAAACTCTCTTTTGACTTTTCAGATGAGAACTGTGTAACTTAGGACAACTTCTGAGATGCTTCTTAGAGACAAGGAATAATAAAGGGTATCAGTGCTTCAGTTGTCTGGAGTTGTGACTAAAGATGTAACACTACCTTTTGAATAGCCACAGTTTTCCCGGCAAATATAATAGAATCTATACCAATGGTGGTTCCTGCAATGATTTAAATCATACAAATTGCATTTTGAGGAAATTATTTTATTCCCCTCTCAATTCTGCTTTAAAACTTCTGATTCTCTTGATAAGAAAAGTGGTTTGAAGGTGTTATGTCTTCTGTATCTCTTTGTAACTGAGAGAGATCAGATTTGAGACCCAGAGCTTTCCTGAAGCCGTGCCATCTAACTTGAACTCAATTACATTGTTTGCTTTCCATCCTATTTCTTTTTATGGGCTACCTTCTATTTAAAGTAAGTGAAGCTAATTTAGTATTTATGGCAGTGTCATAATTTGTCAATTTTTAAATGCACATATAGTAAAAAACAAAAAAACATGAAATAAATGTCCGTGAAAAATGCTTCCAACAGGGCAAAATGTATGCCGGTGGAATCTGACTAACTAAAGTTTAAGGAACAACTTAAAGACTACCACAGTCATAAAATCTTGAGGTTCAAAGGGGGTCTGTAGGCCTTGTAGTTTGAGATAATTTGTATTTTTATTTTTTGTTAAAAATGAGGAAACAGACCTTGGGATGTTAGGGTCTTGCACAGGGTTACCACGGGTTATATTTTCAGACTCAGTTTCAAGATAAGAAAAGCACTGTTAGCTCCTCTTACTCCATATCACTAAGAGTCTCAGAAGTTGTGGTTTAGGAGAGCCAAATAGAATTTAGCAGTACTTTGTGACTTACCAAGACTCAGGGAGGGCTTTACCAAATGCCAGATTCAAATGATCTCTTCATTTCTGATTGCAGTTGAATATTTTTGAACTTTTATTCTCGGGGCAGCCATAGAGACAGAGAAGGGATTACAAAAGTTAAGGAAGATGGGGGGCGGTGGGTGGATAGAACCTAGCTTGCCTTATTGTAAAAACGCCAAAGCTAATTTTGATGATTGCTTTAGTGATATACTGATAACCAAGATTAAAGCAAGCAGGCATCCACTTTAGGATATGAGAACTGGAATTTTAGATTTCATTATAAGATTGCCATCTCAACAAAATAGTAATATAATGGCAATAGATTTCCATTTTTTCTCCATTTCAGTTGAAATATTATCTCATAAATATACTTTGATACAAAAGAGATCTCTCAATTTTATGAGCGCTCTATTTTATTCTTATGCTGATTTATCCCCAAAATATCTTTTTGATATACAGCTTCAATATTCTTGCCAATGTCCATGACATCAGCAATCAAAAATAGCATTTTTAAATGTCTTTTTCACATACAGTTGTAAGTTATCCAAAAAAGAACTCCTGCTTAGTGCTCACTGAAACTTTCTTACAGTATTACCAAGAGACATTTATGGTTCATGTAGCTAATTATCCCAAGAGGGTGGAAAAAACATCCATGAAAGGGGTCAACTTCACCCAGTGCTCTTGTGAAATGTAGGTAGGGAAAACAGGGAGTTAATAATACTAGAAGGAAGTGCAGTTTTTTCCAAATATATTTTTAGGAAACTAACGTTCTGAGACCATGTAGCTAGAAAATAACAGAGCTCTGTATCTCTCTATTCCACTAGACTCAGAGCCCCACAATCTGAATTCCAGACTAATCCCATATGGGTCAGCTTTCCCAGGCCTCAGAAGTGTTCTACTCGTCGATGCTGTTAGATACAAAGTGTAGTGATCAAATGTCATAATCCATGAGGTTCATTTAGTTGAACAGGAAGAAAGGAAAGAATCTGGGATGCAAATGCCCTACACTAACCCAGCTTATGTGGGCCACACGCGCGGAGAATGATGTCAGAGAGCTCATGCATAGGAGTAAGGCAATGATGGCTATTGGCTCTGATCCTGATGGAGAAGGAAGTCACTATTACCTGGCACACCTCGGGACTTTTAGATTGGTTAAGTGTGCTTCCTTTGAAATACTACTCTAGAACTCCATTTGTTTTTTTCAGTTTTTGGAGTCACTTCTACATTATTGTGAGAATTTTTAAAAAATCATTATTACCTTAGTTATTAAAACCCCTTGCAAACAACCTGAGATTCTCCTGTTTTGTATATCATTTCTTCCTATATCAAGTAGGAAGAAATATTACTATATCACTTTAGTAAAACTCAAGCTCTCTGAAATATTAGTGTTAAAAAACTATCAGGTTACTAACTCTGCTTTTCCCCTAGACAGTGCATTTAAAAATCCGAATATGTTTTGGTAGAGGATAATTTTAAACTTTCTTAATAGAATAAATGAATCTTTGAAGTATACAAGCAGCAGTGACTGTAGTTCTGATAGTGTGATACTGATTCAAGCACTGTAAACGTATTTTCGCTAGATGTGCCACATATTCTAGTAAAGTCTTCTGTTGCTATATATGTGATCATTAAAAAACGCTGACCAAGATAAAGATACGATTGTTCTACCCAAAGTATGAACAAATTCGTGACTCTTTTTCTTATCACAGAGAGCAGAGACTGAAAGTCCTTCAAATAAACGTGTAGTTGGATGACACTTTGTACCGTATCTGAGAATCTGGAATGCAAATGCTCTACACTAACCCAGGTTACGGGTCACACACATGAAGAATGATGTCAGAGGGTTCACGCATAGAAGGAAGGCAATGGTGGCCATTGGCTCTGATTCTGATGGAGAAGGAAGCCACTGTTACCTGGTGTATCTTGTGATTTTAACACTTTGATGACCTTTGTGGTTGTTCTGTGGATGACTCTCTTTTACCAAAAATGAATATATTTTTAAAGAAAGTGGTATTGCTTTCTGTGGATGACTCTCTTTTACCAAAAATGAATATATTTTTAAAGAAAGTGGTATTGCTTTCTTTAACTAGTGCAGAAATGTGCAATTTTATTTCAGCAAATGCAAAGAAGATGAATTTAGATAGACTATTCACCATGTAGAATAAACAAATTGTTTTTTTCTAAATACCCCAAGATTCCCTTATTACTGTGGTGTCTAAAGAAGCTGCTGCCCTTTCATTTTAATGTGAGAGACAAATAATTTCCTTGTATTTTTCAAGGCTGTCAGATCATAAACAAATTGCCTTTGATAAAACGTGCTTTCCATTTCTCCAATGTAATATTCAGTTTTCATTTTCATAAAAGGTTGTTTATTTTGATGACTTGAATTGGGTGACTAGAATGTCAGTGTCTATACTCATCAGTAAACATTATGGACTGAGTTAAAATTCAGGAGAGCATATGTTACTATCAAATTTATTATCCATAAATACTTTTCTGCTTTTAATACTTGAAAATCAGAGTAACAGGTCATTTGAGTTAATAATCTGTTCCCTATTCTTACCTAAAGGTTACTTAGGAATAAAGGCAATTTGGGCAAATCCAGAAGTTTCAACTTCTAGAACTCCTACTCCTATGTCAGTCACCTTTGACATTTTGCTCTCCTGACTCTGAGTGTATATGTGCATATGCATATGTACACACACATGCACACACACATGCACACACCTTTCTCTCTCTTACCCTATCATCAGGCAGATTTCCAAAGAAGTTTACATTTTTGAAAAAATCTCCAATTACAAAAATAGTATATAAACATTGTAGAAAATTCCAAAAATACAAAAAAAAAAAAAAAAACCAGAAAAATAAAATAAAAATTATCTTTGTTAATTGCCATATTATACTCCTTTGTCCTCATCTTAGGTAAACCTCATGTAATAAGTTATCATCTGAAAAGCTGTTCTCCTATATCTTGGCTCACCGGTCTGGTCATGTATTCACAGTCCTGAAGCAGAATGACCCAGCCTCCCCTTCTGAGGAGTGGTACTGTGCATTCCTCTCCAAAGCCCTGCTTCAGTTCCAGTCATCAGTGAAGTAAGCAGTGAACTACTACTGCATGCTGGTACCATGTTAACCACTGAAAGCACATAGCTGAGAAATGCATAGATCCTAACTGGCAGATATAGACTGACATACACTCATTGAGAAGGGGCCCAAGCGCAAGGATATGGCTGCTCATGGGTGGACACATGGTTGTAGAGAGGGAAGCCTGCCTGGCCTCACTCATTTGAGTGCCCTTGTCCTACTAAAGGCAATTGAAGCCAGAGGTTGAATGATACTGCCCAAGAGAGTATGAAAAACGAAAGTGAGCATGGGGCCCGACCTTAATGAAATCACATTTAAATAAATGAGCTTGCAAAAGAGATTGAAAAGATGCAGAGAAGTAGTTGGAAAACTAGAGAATATGATACACAGAGAGCATGAGGAAAGAATGCTTCAAGACGGAGGAAGTGGTCCATTGGTTCAGACATTGACAAGAGCTGTTTTATGATGTAATGCAGGAAAGAAACCAGACTGGAGTGGATGTAGAGGTGTTAGCAACATTTCTACATGCCTTTAATCACATTTTAATGTTTCATTAATTATTTGATGTACAGTTCTGATGTTTCCATTGTTTAAAACGTGGATTCCTTATGTGCATTGACTATGTGTTATCTGTTATCCCCAGTCCTAGTACCATACTTACCCTATAAAAAGTATTCAGTAAATATTTGAATGAATAAATCTTCCTTTGCAAACCCACTTCTCCTCCTATGCTTTCACCACTGTTGCCTTCTAGTCTTTCTCTCTTTTTGCTTCCTGCACTTTATAGGCTGTCAGGTTATATCAGTTCTTTTGCAACATCTGTGTCACAGTTTTTGGCTAGAAACAAATTAACTCCCATTCTCCCAGGAAATTAAATCTTGGCCGGGTGTGGTGGCTCACGCCTATAATCCCAGCACTTTGGGAAGCTGAGGCAGGTGGATCACTCGAGCTCAGGAGTTCGACACCAGGCTGGCTGGCATGGTAAAACTCTGTCTCTACTAAAAATACAAAAATTAGCTGCACACAGTGGCGTACACCTGTAATCCCAGCTACTTGGGCCAAGGCACGAGAACCACTTGAACCCAGGAGAGGTGGAGGTTGCAGTGAGACGAGATTGCACCACTGCACTTCAGCCTAGGTGACAGAGCAAGACTCTGTCTCAAAAAAAAGAAAGAAAGAAAGAAAGAAAAAACTTAAGGATTAAAGTTCAACATTCAAAAAATCTGTCCCCTCTCCCACTCTGAGTGTACCTCCCCCACCCACCACCCCCTCCCCTCTCATCTGCTTCTCTTTTCCTCCTTCCCTTGCTCTTTTCTAAGAGTTCAAGTTCCATTTTGACCTATCTTAGTTTGTAGAACACACAAGTTGGAGAAGAATCACTAATCACCATACTTCTCCCATGATATTTGAAAGATAGTTTGAGGAGGCAAGAAATAGATTTAGAAGGAAACTAAGAAAATGAAAAGGGGGTAATATTGAGGAATAGCTAAATTAAATAAAAAGGCTTAAATTACACATTCTGTGAGTCTCGTAACTTCTTTTCTGGTTAATTACACCAAGAGAAAATCAACAAAAGTTATGAAATGGGGTGTTAGCTAGTGCTTTCTTCTTCTTGTCCATGATGATGTTTTAATCCTTAGGTACCCATTAACTAAAAGGACTCGACTGAGCTTCTGTGGCCTATGGTGCAGTCCCTCAGCACAGAGCACTGCCTGGGCTGCTGAACGATGAATCTGATTGAGGCAAGAAGCACCATCTATAATGGAGACGTCATCTATAATGGCGGCCCGCCTTTCCCTCCTGTAATGCTCAGGGGAAGAGCGGCTTATCTTCAGGATGGCCAATTCTTTATGGTTAGTATCAGAAATGAGCCTATCAATCAGCCACATGAGACCTTTAAAGGGGCAATAGGGCCATAAACTTTATGAAAAAGGCTAGAGATTGCATTCAGCCCCCAAGCAGATACACAATTACCCTAAACCCAGTTCAGGGCAGGGAGACTAAATCTTCCTCTAAAAAAAGAAAAAAAAACAACTCATGAAGTCAAGACCTCCCATACTCATCATGGTTTTTAAAAGCTAAAAGTAAGAGCAGTTGTCAGACAAATCTTTTCTCCGATAGCTATGCAAAGAGAAGGGCAAGGAAGAAGGAAAGGGAAGAGAGAAAGGAAAGCAAGCAATTTGGCTAGAGCAGGACTGGGAGAAAGGAGAAAGATTTTTATTTTTTTTTCTTGGAGTCTATAAATACTTGCCTGCTTTATGAAATAAACACATTGATACTGAGGGAACTTGAAAAATCCCACTGATTTATTCACTTTAGGCAGAAGTTAAAGAAAATCTCATTTTCATGAGCTTTCCCTCCTATCACTCAGTTCCCTGGTGACACAGAAAGTAAACCTTTTCTAAGGGCTTTCCCAGATAGTTTGACATTTTGTTGAATTAACTGGCATATATCGTACCAAATTTATATGCTGGATCGTTCCACCCAAGCAAGGAATGATTTCCTATAGAATAGAGTTCTTAGGTCACCAAGAAAACTCTGGAAACTTCCCAGAGTGATCTTACTTCCCATGTCTGTCTCAAAAATTCCTCATCTCACTGTCTACCACCTGGATGTAAAGGCAAGAGCACTGTAAATCTCAGAGGGAACTGCACTGTGGCTCCTTGTGTATACACTGTCACAGCGTTTTATCTGGCGTATGTCAAGCACATCTGAAAGAGGAGGGGGAGGCAGGGAAAGTTAGATGAATGAGCAGTCTTTTTGCTGGGACAGTCAACTCTGTCTTGACCCTTCAGTAGCAAATATTCACACATACAAATGTTGAGACACTAAATGTACATTCTGTGGTGTGGCCTCCATTAGGGAAGCCCATCTGACCCAATTACTCATATGAACTACACAGTGAGGCTGAATTGCGAGTGCAGTTTCCTAGGGCTGTGATGACAAAGTGCCACAAGCTGGGTGGCTTAAAACAACAGAAATTTGTTGCTTGGCAGTTCTGGAGGCTTAGAAGTCTGGAATCAAGGTATCAGGCAAGGCCATGCTCTCTCTGAAACCAGTGGTGGAGAATCCTTCCTTGGCTCTTCCTAACTTCTGTTTTTTTTTGGCAGGAACATATTGGGTTCCTTGGCTTGCAACTCAATTACTCCAATCTCTGCCTTTACCAGCACATGGTCTTCTCCCTGTGTGTCTCTGTCTTTGCATGGCTCTTATTATAAGACATCAGTTATATTAGACTAGAGGCCCACCCTACTCCAGTGTTCTCATCTGAATTAATTACATCTGCATCAAACCCTGTTTCCAAATAAGGTCATATTTAGAGGGGTAGGTCTTAAACCTATCCTTTGGGAGGGCAAGGGGGAAGAGAGAGTGCACATATGTAGTCTAACCCATAACTGACTGTAAGAGATGTTTGAAGTCTTAATTGAACAGACTTAAACATGCTTTTCTAATTCAGTTCCATAAACACTTAACTAGAAATCACTGGTATCAAGGACTCTTAGGTGCTGTTGGAGTTATATGAAATAATCAAAATAAGACCCCCCCACCCATTATTTACAGAAACAGATAAAATTATAGTACTTACAATATACAAAATGCAGAGGATACAGTAGTGATTAGTAATAATAGTAGCAAACCATTTATATAGCACAGGAATATTTGCCAGACACAATCCCCAAGTGCTTTACATTCTTTTAACCCTCATGACAACCCTATGTGGAAAGTTCAAGGTAGAGCCTGTTTTTTATGGAGCTTATATTCTCAAGGTATGTTTGGGTTTTTTAGTCCCTGCAGGCATCAGTCATTTCATCTGTAGAATATGATTAAATGAACTCCATGGCCATCTATTACTTTAACATACCCAGTGTACTAGTACTGTTGTCTCTATTGCCTTGTTGTTACATTTTAGGGGAGGATCCAGGTATCGGGGTATTAGCCTTTAAAGCGTAGCCAGAATGAATTCCATGCAAGCTCTTCCCTTGCCCTGGGATGCAGCATTGACATTTACCAGACTGGATCTACCATGCATCTTCTGAGTCTTGAGTGCCACAAACAAAAACCAGTGCAAAATGGAGACACTAAAATGTAAGGATTTAATGGGCTTCTTAAAAATAAAACCATTTAAAAGTAAGCTTCATGCAAGTTAGGAATTTTATCTCATCACTGCTACTTTTGCAGTGTTCAGAAGAGAAATTGGCCCATTAGTAGGTGTTCAATAAATATTTATGGAATGAATGAAAGGAATTAGCAGGAAATTTAGATCCAAAACCCAAATCATACCAGGGAAGACAGGGTGCTAGGAGATTTTGATAATCACAAGCAATCACTTTGGCTGTAAAATTAAAAATATAAACATGCCATGATACTTTGGATTTAATCTGAGACTTTGCAGAAACACAGCCACACTAGAAAGATAAGTAATATATCTTTCCCTCCACACCCAAACCAACACTCGATAATCCAAATGCCCCATCTGATTTGAGTTGGTTGGTTGTGTGTATGGCATTCCTACTTGAAACTCCTTCTTGCCAAATGAGAAAAACATGAACAAAAAACTACTACTTTGGAACATTAGTTCTTTTGCTTCCTGTCTAGACCACAAGATTATATACTCTCTTGTCACAATATAATCAGTTGGCTGAGAGGAAGGAGAATAATAATGAATTATGGAATGCTGATCAATGGCATGATTAAAAAGGTAAAAGATTCAAATTGGAAAATACTTGGAGGAGAAACTCTGGTCTTATAAGGAGAGGCATTGCTTAAATTCACCTTTTAGCCCGAAGTAATAAAGAATAAAGTAAGTAGTAGGATACTTTAACATGTCCAGTGCGCTAATATTATTGTCATGCTGTTGTCATGCTTAATGTGCTAATACTTGGGGTTAAAAAAAAAGCTTCCCAAAGATGCTTGAAAGCCATCAGTGTGATATCTAAATGCTTTTTGGACCTATTATTTTCAAGGCAAACCATGCTACCTACAAGTGGCATACACTATTTGGAGAATCCACATGAGGCATAGACAGAAAATGCTGTCTGTTGCCTTTGCCCTGTGGTGGTTCTTATCTTGACCAATCATCATTTCTGTGTTGGTCTTTGTTGCTAGAAGGCCGCATGATGATAGTGTGCCAAATGTCCCTTCTAGTGTTCTGTTCTGCCTCAGTCCTTCCATTGCCTCAAAATTTGCAAACTAAAATGTGTTTAATTTTAAAATTTAGGAAAACAACAATTTGAATCTTAAAACTGGGCAGTTTACAATTTCAGCTCAGAAGAGTAAGCATGAAAATGGGAATAAGGACATGTTCTGGAGAGCCAGTCACTGCCTTATGAGGGTGATCTGCTATCAAGACCCAGTGCTGTTTGTTAGTAGATGCGAGAGTTCACTCTGTAACCCCGTGGTCGAGCTGAGCAACCAGTCACTGGCACGTGAGCCTCAAGAGACAAAACAAGAAATGAGAAGTGATACCATTTGGGAGGAAAGATCCATTTTGGGGGGAGCACAAATGAACTACTTGATAGAGATAACTGTTGGAAACACTACAAGATTCCCATAATATTTTAAGAACTTTTGGGTTTTCAGATGCAAAGAATGGGGCAAATACCATTTGGAGGCCACGATCTGATATAAGAACCTCACTGGGTTCTGTTGTTTGTGTGAAATTCAGCAGGCTTAGAAATGGCTTCTACCTACCTACAAGGAGGGTTTCATTTTACAATGACCTCTTTTTCCTGCCTTTTGAATACTCTTTTTTTTCTCCTAAATGAGTATTAGGGACAATTGAATGATTAAGACACCCCAGAACAAGAATTCCAAAGTCAAATATCTGCAGGAGCCAGGCAAGTGATGTGTGCATCTAAAATAATTTGGGAGTCATACAAAGGGAATATCTCAGCCATTATGAAGCAGAGAAAGCATGACCATTATGAAGGAGGTAGCAAGACCAATGCTATGTGAAATTGCAGTCCCTGTGTTCCCAGACTGACCTTGCTGACATTTCTCCCACCTTTCTTTGCCTTAATGTGTTTGATCCCTCAATTTTAAAACAAATTCAATGCAGGGCATCAGTTGATAATCTCTATGTTAGGATGTTCTCCTAAGGATGCACCTCAGAACATTAGTTCTGCAAGACAATGAAAGCCTTTCAAAATGGGTTCCATGATTGTAACAGTTGGAGAAACAGTGGGTTTAACAGTTAATTAGGTTTCTTGGTTGCAGGGTTTCTCAGAACCTTAAATGTGTGACTTATAATGTAAGCCTCTAAGTGTAAGTCCTGACTATGAAGCATTTCTCAAACTCATCTGACCCTTGGACCCCCTTTCTGTGGATACTTCATCAAAGTACTTTAGAAGACCATGCGGTAATTTACTTTGCAGAAATTAATGTGCATGTAATTCCTGTAAGTGAAAATCCTAGGGGAACAGTAGATGTTGAGAAAGAAACAAATATCATGGCTACATTAAGGATGCCTATAAGTGGCTTTGATAAGTCAGAAACCACAATTTCATTGTATAAAGTAGAAGTGGGAAACAATAGTGATTTTTTTTTCATCAGCTACCTTGTGAATTAGACTTTCTTATTCAGAGTGTTTGGATTTTACAGTTTTAAATTGAAAGTATGTCAAAGTGTGAGACTAGAGTTGGTAAATCATGCTTTTATCCATCTATAAAATAGTCTATGCCTCAGTACATGACAAAATCTTGACTTCTGTTATTCATTCATTGGACAAATATTTCTCAAGCACCCACTACGTGTCAGGTAATGTGCCAGACACTGAGCAGAGTCTGGATTAAATTATGGATCTAGGTAGTGCCAGTTCTAACCTAAACCAGGGATCAAATTAAAGTATATATTTTCAATTCATAATTTATCACAATGGAAAACTACTAACACACAAAGGAATAGCGTTTCCTCCCCGTGAGGGTTTTTCTGACATTTTGAAAAAGAATAGCTTTGTCCGCAACTATTTACCAAGTCATAGTATGACCTGAGTTGGAGGTTTTCAGTTACACAGGTGGCTAAAAATAGCGTCTGCTTCCTGATCAGCTACTGAATATCAGAATGATACGAGTGTGTTTATTTTATCCTGGACAGTTGCTACTGACCATTAAGAATCCTGGTGCTATTTGCTGTTACTCCCTAGGAATTCTCCACTTCTGTGTTCACACTATTATTTGCTCTCCCTCAGTGTGTCTGTCAATCTCCATAAGGCCTAAATCACATTCCATATCTGCATAGTTATCTTTGACCCTTCTGACTGGGAGTAAGTGTTTCATCCTTCAAAATCTACCAAGTTACATATCTGTAGCTTTTTTTAATGACTGTTGTGACTTTCTCCTTTCTATAAAAAAATTAGTTTATTTCTTGAAAAAATGTATATCAAAGACTTACTACTTACTATGTATACCACACTATCATACTGTACCACTGACAAATGGAGATGACATAGATACTAAGGAAAATGTGATTCCTACCAGCCTCACTTTTGCAACCTGGTATATGGTTGAATATGTCTTTCTTCTGCTTAATCTGAGCTATAGTCACTGGGGCCAGGACTCTTTTCGTACATATGTAGCGCGCTGACTTGTACATATTTGGCAAATAATTTAGGAAATGTGAACTTGATTTTCCTCACATTTCTCAATCTTGGTTCCCAGTCCTATAGTTTCAGGACATCTTAGCAAAGAAAGTTAATTTTCCTGAAAATAATGTGTCAATTCAGTTTTGAAAAACTGTTAACTCCCTCTCTTTATTGCTCAAATTTAAATTATATTTACAGGTAAAACCATCCTCTATGCTTAGCCATCAGGCACAGAGAATACGTAACACAGTCTAAGATGCAGATGTGGGGATCTTCCAGTAATTTAGCAAGTGCTCCTGACACTTAACAAAAAAAAAAAAAAAAATTACAACACAATTAGAGTGTGTCTGCTTGCATTTTGTCCTCAAGTTTGCTGAGCTTATTTTTCCATGTAGATCCAGCTCTGCTTTCCTATACCCCATCTTTCTCGGTTAATAAAAATTGTCCTTCAATCTCTGTTTATCCTTTAGCCAACAAACTAGTTTCAGTGGCAGCATTATGGTTACAGCCCACAGAAACCTTTTCTGTGCAGTAATTTAGCTGTCAGTCTGGAAGTGGCAAAAGAGCAGAAAGATGGATGCTGAGCCTGGGGCATTCCTGAGCCAATACCCTACATGTCCCTACTTGGATGTGCACTTATTAAAGTAGATAGGGAAAATATTTCCCCTACTTTCTCTAGCCATTGCTACATTATAGCTGGGGGAAATATTTTTACTGGGACTCTGCTAATTGCTGAGAACCCTCTTATTATCCATATACAGAGAGGGGATGGGAGGGTAGAGATCATTTAGTGAGAGAATTGTCCTCAGGAAAAAAAAAAAAAAAAAAGGATTGTAGAAGCAAATGACTATGACATTTGTTGGAGAATCCCCTGGTAAAATATTATTTCAGCACACTGTTTTGGAGTTACTTGGCAGAGAAGAGAAAGTATGGATTTGGGAGCTTTCTGTAGAAGAGCTTGTATGAAAAGTATGATTTTAGGCTTATCAATTGACCAATGAATTAACAAATTGAAGAGTTACCTCTCTTGACACTTCAGTTTGTAGACTAACCAGTTGTTTATTTGATTGTGCCATTAGATTAGATATCTGAAAGAGAATGCTAGAAAACCCATAGTCAGCCTCTGGTCATCCAAATGAATTGTTAAAAATTAATTAGGATATAGTTTATTGCTTTGCAATCTCAAAAATCTTTATTAGGATGAATCAATAATTTGTTTAAAGATTTCAGCTCTCAGTTAAATTAAGTCCTTAAATTAAATAGTAAGTAGTAGCCACAGAAGCAGTTTTTTTTTTTTTTTTTTTTTTTTTTTTTTTTTTGAGACAAAATCTCGCTCTGTCGCGCAGGCTGGAGTGCAGTGGCATGATCTGGTTCACCGCAAGCTCCACCTCCCGGATTCATGCCGTTCTGTTGCCTCAGCCTCCCGACTAGCTGGAACTACAGGCACCTGCCACCATACCAGCTAATTTTTTGTATTTTTAGTAGAGACGGGGTTTCACCGTGTTAGCCAGGATGGTCTCGATCTCCTGACCTCATGATCTGTCTGCCTCGGCCTGCCAGAAACAATTTTTTAATTCAGGAGCATTATATATGCTTTGAACATGTAATGGCAATTACTAGAAATCCATGGCTATTTTAGATTTAAATTTGCCCACCAAACTTATTTTCCATGAAACTATTTTCTGCTGATATTTTTAGTGAATAAATGATTCCATGCAAAAGTAGGTTTAAAAAGTGTTCCCAATGTATTTCCACTTTTGAAGAGTTACCTTGAACATTTGCATATTAAAGATTCTGAGTAGGTCTTATGTTTAAGCTTTGTTTAAAAGCTTAATTTTGTTTTGTAAGAAACAAATTTTTTGTTTTGTTAAAAAGCTTTGGTTTTTCGTTTTTCTTTTTCTTTTTTTGCCTTTTAATAAAACCAAGTGTTTTCAAATCCTACATGACCACTGAAGTCTTCATTCAAATCAGACCAATTACCACATGGAAGAACAAGAGATCCTCAGTCTACTTCAAGAAATGTGAGGTTACTTTATGAACCACAGTGCTTCCCATGAGGCATTTCCCGTAACAGTGGGATTTCCAGGAAAAATCTCATCCAATATGATGGGAGCTATAAATAAGCATCATTGTAAGTAAGGACATCAGGTCTCTTTTTTGCTTTCCCAGATTTGTGTGGAAAAGGAGCAACTTCTTTTGAAGTTATTTTCTATATGCCATCTAAAGTAAGGCAACTATACTTTTGGTCCCAGAAAGAAATATGTTGGTCTTCCCCATATGGTCAAACCCAATATTGATAATTAATGTGCTCCTCAAATAGCATGTGTTTTCCTAAACTACTCCTCCTAAACCAAGCACATGGGGCATTATTTTTTGAATCAAGGCATAATAAGCACATAGCAAATGTGCAGATCTTACATAGAGTTTAATAAATTTTGACATATGCACACATATATGCAATGTCCCTATCAATATATATATATGTGTGTGTGGGTGTATATATATACACACATATATATGTGTATACATATACATATATATTTTTCCCATGGCTTTTATTAATATTCTCTTCTGAAATTACTCTATGAATCTGCTGCCTATTTTTGACTTCTGTTATTGAATTCCAGAGTTTATACATTCTAGATATAAATATTTTGAGATATAGACATAGTTTGCCTCTCTCTTATCAATTTTCTTGATGATTTTTGAGGAATAGAAGTTTTTAATTTAATGAATTTATTAATCTTAACTGGTTAGTGCTTTTCGTATTCTAAGAAATCTTTGCTTACTCAAAGGATACAAAAATATTTTTGTGTTGCTTTCAAGCAGCTGTAAGATTTTATCTTTTTATCTCAGGATCTTTAATTCACTCTGAATTAACTTTTGTGTGGTATAAAGCTGGAATGTAAGTTCATTATTAACACTCAGTTTTTGCAATACTATCTGATGAATAGATTTTCATTTTCTTATTGAATTGTTTTGGCTCTTCCTTGAATAATCAATTGACCATTTAAGTGTGGTTCTATTTTTTAATTTTCTATTTATTTTATTGATGGATTTATCTATCTTTGTGACAATGCCACAGTGTCTTAATAGCTGTAACTTAAAGATGAAGTAAAGTAGTGTGAGTCCTCCAACTTTGTTTTTTGTTGTTGTTGTTTTGTTTTTTTTTTGAGACGGAATTTCGCTCTTGTTGCCGAGGCTGGAGTGCAGTGGCACGATCTCAGTTCACCGCAACCTCCACCTCCCAGGTTCAAGCAATTCTGCCTGAGCTGGTAGCGGGGATTACAGGCATGTGCCACCACGCCTGACTAATTTTGTATTTTTAGTGGAGAAAGGGTTTCTCCATGTTGGTCAGGCTGGTCTCGAACTCCTGACCGCAGGTGATCCATCCATCTCAGCCTCCCAAAGTGCTGGGATTACAGACCTGCTGGGATTACAGACCTGGCTGAACTTTGCATTTCTACTGGATTATTGTTTTGGTTACTCTGGGTTCTTTGCATTTTTATATAAATTTTAGAATCAGCTTGTCGAACTCTACATAGGAGCCTGTTGAGATTTTTGTTAGAATTGTGCTGAATTTATAAATCCATTTGAGGAAAACTGACATCTTAATAATACCGAATATTCTAAGTCATGAACATGGTATATCTCTGCATTTATGTAGATTTTTTTACTTCTCTCACAATATGATGCTGACACATACTCTATTAAGTTTATCTCTAAATGTTTCATTTTTTGTTCTTGTCAACAGTATTGTATTTTATCTGAATTTCTAATATTTGGAAATACAATTTATTTTTGCATATTGATTGTATCCTTCTACCTTGCTAAATTTACTTACACATTTTAAATAAATATCTTAGAACTTGTAATGGACAAATCATAGTTGTGTTGTCTTCGAATAAAGACAGTTTACCTCTTTCTTTTTTTTTTTTTTTTTTTTTTTTTTTTTTTTTTGAGAGGGAGTCTCGCTCTGTCACCCAGGCTGGAATGCAGTGGTGCAATCTCAGCTCACTGCAGCCACCACTTTCCAGGTTCAAGTGATTCACTCGCCTCAGCCTCCCAAGTAGCTGGGATTATAGGCGCTTGCCACCACGCCCGGCTGATTTTTGTATTTTTAGTAGAGACGGAGTTTCGCCATGTTGGCCAGGCTAGTCTCAAACTCCTGACCTCAGGTGATCTGCCTGCCTTGGCCTCCCAAAGTGCTGGGATTACAGGCATGAGCCACCGCACCCGGCCACCTCTTCCTTTTCAAACTGAATGCTAATTATTTTTCTTACCTCATTGTGCCACACAGAACCTCTAATACATTGTTGAATAGAAGTGGCAAAAAGTGGATATTCATGCCTTTTCCCCCAATCTTAAGGGGAAAGCATTTAGTCATTTACCCTGAAGTATTATACTAACAGCTGCTTATCATTTACCGTTAAATATTTTGCTAACTTTTATTAAGTTAAGAGCATTCCCTCTCAATTTCTAGTTTGCTGAGGGTTTCTATCATAATACGTGCATTGAATTTTTGAAGATACTTTTTCCATATCCACTTAGATGATAGTTTTTCTTCCTTATTCTGTTAATGTGATGAATAACATTGATTAATTTTTAAAAAATATATTACATTTGTTTTAGAATAAAACTAGGTTAGAATAAAACTAACCTAGGTTTAGAATAAAACTAGGTTTCATATATTGCTGGGCTCAATTTGCTAAAGTTTTAAGATTTTTATGACTGTGGTCATGATGGATATTAGTCTAAATTTTTCTTGTAAGCTTCTTATTTAGTTTTCTTAACAGGATTATCCAGGCTGCATACAATGAGTTGTAAAGAGTTCTGTTTTCTGAAAGAGTGTGTATAAATTTGGTATTATTTCTTCCTTGTAAAATTTGCCATTTGTCTGTTTTTAAGTGTACAATTCAGTGGCATTAAACAGTGTTGTATAACCGTCATCGTGATTTCCAAAATTTTTTCATCACCCCAAACAGAAACTCTGTAGTCACTAAGCAATAATTCTCCCATCCTCTCTCCCTCAGACTTTGCCAACCTCTAATGTACTTTGTCTCCATGAATTTGCCTATTTTAGGTATTTCATAAAAGTAGAATCATACATTTGAGTTTGTGTCTGATTTGTTTCAGTTAGCAGAATGTTTTCAAGGTTCACCCATGTTGTAGCACGTA
The DNA here is from genome assembly GCF_047675955.1 of Chlorocebus sabaeus. Lineage (NCBI taxonomy): Eukaryota > Metazoa > Chordata > Mammalia > Primates > Cercopithecidae > Chlorocebus > Chlorocebus sabaeus. Next base: position 70,471,176 of record NC_132918.1, read on the forward strand.
TCAGAGCTTTATTTCTTCTCATTGATGAGTAATATTAAATTATCTTTGTATAGCACGTTTTGTTTATCCATTTATATGTTAACAAACACTTGAGATCTTTCCACATTTTAACTATTGTGAATAGTGCTGCTATGAACATTGTTGAACAAATACCTGCTTATGTCCCTGCTCTCAACTCTTAGAGTAGAATTGCTGGAATCTATGGTAATTTTATGTCTACCTTTTGAGGAACTACCAAACTGTATTCTGCAGTAGCTATACCATTTTTCATTCCCATAAGAAAAAATATGATGGTTCTGGTTTCTTCATATCCTTGCCAGCACTTATTTTGTATTGTTTTGAATTTAGCCATCCTGCTTGGTGTGATGCTATAGATCATTGAGGTTTTTATTTCCATTTCCCCAGTGACTAACGATGTTGAGCATTTTATGTGCTTATTAGCCATTTTTCTACATTCTTTGGAGAAATTTATATCTAAGCCACTTGCCTATTTTTTAATTGAGTTGACTTTTTATTGTTGAGTTGTAGGAATTCTTTATTCTAGGTATTAAAGCCTTATCAGATATGTTTTGCAAATTTTTTCTACTTTTAAGGTTTTTTTAAAAACTACACAAAGTTCTTAATGTTGATGAAATCCAGTGTACCTATTTTTACTTTCATTGCTTGTGCTTGTAGTTTATCTTATTAAAGATAACTATTTATCTTATTAAAGATAACTATCTTATTAATTTTTAAAAAAATTTTGATTTTGTTGATGTTTCTGTATTTTGCTTGCCTTTTTATTTTCTGATTTGATCTCTTATTTTCTTCTATGCATACTGTGGGATTAATTTGCTCTTCTTCACTCTCATGGTGAAAATTTAGATCATTAGACCAATTTTCCTCTGAGCAGTGTCTGTCTTAGCTGCATCTCATAAGTTTGGGTACATTGAGTTATATTATAATTTAACTTAAAATATTTTAAAATTATCCTTCTATGAGTTATTTAGAAATACGGTGCTAATTTTCAACTATCTTTTCACTGTTGGTTTCTAATTCAGTTATGTTCAGAAAACATACTCTGTATAATATTTGACACTTAGAATTTATTAAGGTTTTTGTTTTATGACCCAGCATACAGTATATCTCATGGTGAATGCTCCATGTGCTTCTGAGAAAAATATATATTTTGTGGTTGTGGAATATAGTGCTTTTTTAAGTATCATTTAGGTAAAATTGATTGATCATGCTGTTCAAATATTCCACATCCTTACTGATTTTTGTTTACTTGATCTCTCGGCTCCTGAGAGAAGGAACATTAAAATCTCCAACCGTGATTGTAATTGTACATGTGTCTGTTTCTCCCTTTACTTTTGCTAGTGTTTGCTTCATATACATACACACACACACACACACGCACACACACATATTTATTTATTTATTTATTTATTTATTTATTATTATTTTTTTGAGATGGAGTCTTGCTCTTGTTGCCCAGGTTGGAGTGTAGTGGCTCAATCTCAGCTCACTGCAACCTCCACCTTCCAAGTTCAAGTGATTCTCCTGCCTCAGCCTCCTGAGCAGCTGGGATTACAGGCACCCGCCACCACACCCAGGTAATTTTTGTACTTTCAGTAGAGACGGGGTTTCGCCATGTTGGCCAGAGTGGTCTCGAACTCCTGACCTCAGGTGATCCGCCTGCCTCAGCCTCCCAAAGTGCTGGGATTACAGGTATGAGCCACTGTGCCCGGCCTGCTTCATATATTTTTAAGTTCTGTTATTAGGTGTATATACATTTAGGATTTTTATATCTTCTTTTTGAATTTACTTTTTATGATCTCTATCTCTGCTAATAATCTATCAAAGTCTACCTTGCTGACATTTATATAGCCACTCCAGCTTCCTTGATACTAGTTTCCATTATATATTTTAATCAGTTTTTCTTTCAACCTGTATACTTGTATTTTAAATTTAAAGTGTAAAATATGCTTTTAAAGACTGTAGAAATGGAACTTACTTTTTGCATATCCAGTCAGTTTATTCCTTTTAATTATTTAGTCAGTTTATATGTTATATAGGTTGGGTTTATATATACTATCTTGCTATTTGTTTGCATTTCTCCCATCTGTTTATAACTATTCCTCCTTCTCTTTTGCCTTGTTAAGATTAATTTTTTTTTTTTTTTGGTTTTTGCTTGTTTGTTAGTATTTTGATTTTTTCTCTAAGTTCAGTAATTACGCTCTTTCATATTTTTGCACTTGTTTTAGGTATTATAATATACAGCTTCAACTCAGGTTAGCCTATTTGATTTAAAGTTATATTTCTCCAAGAATAATGTTAAAACATTACAATGTTGTCTTTCTATTTACCCTCTCCTGTCTTTGGTGTTATTTCTCTAATGTCTTTTACCTTTAGGTATTTTATTAAATCCAGAACACTTTGTTATTCTTGCTTTAAGCAGTCACTTCTCTTTTAATAAATTAAGACACAAAAAATATTGCTTATGATTACCCACGTTTGTCTTTTCTTGAACTCTTTATATTAAATTTCCTTCTGACAGTATTTTACTTCAACCTGAAGAACTTTCTCTGATGTTTCCAACAAATATTAGTAGAATGCAAGTCTATATATTGCAAGTCTCCTGGTGCTAAAGTCTTTAAAGTTTTGTTACTCTGAAAACATCTTAATATCACCTTTATTTTTTTGAGAATATTTTTGTTGGATATACAATTCTAGCTGGAAGCTGGTTTTTAAAATTTCGGTAGTTTAGAGATGTTTTTATATTGCCTTCTTGCCTGTATTATTGCTAATAAACACCTGTTATTCTTACTGTTCCTCTGTATGTCATGTGTTTTTTTCCTTCTGGCTGCTTTTAGACTTTTTTATTTTAGCATTTTTAATATTATATCATTAGGTATGATTTTTTTTTCTGTTTGGGATTCATTAAGATCCTTGAATTTAAATATTAAAATGTATTTTGATACAATTTTATGAAAGATTACTGATTATTTTTTGCTCAGATATTTCTTCTTACCAAATCTGTCTTTTCTCTTAGGGGATCCTAACTGCATGTGTGATAACCTATTTTATGTTGTCCCACAGATCACTAAAGCTCTATTCTTTTGTTTATTTCCATTTTTAACATCGTGCTTCATTTTAGATAGTTTCCTGTCATTCTTCAAGCTCTCTCATCTCTTGGCATTTGAAATCTGCTATTGTTCATCCAGTGATTTTTTTTTTTCTAGACAGTATATTTCAATTCTAGAATTTTCATTTGGTTCTCTTATAGTTTGTATTTGTCTGTTGGGGTTTGCCATTTGTTCACTCATTATGTCCATCTTTTATTTAAACTATGGAATATATTTACAATAACTTTTGAAATCATTGTTCAGTAATTCTAACATGTCTGTCATGTCTGTGTTTCTATATTCTGTTTGTTTCTCATGGTTATTTTTTCAAGATTTTGTTTTCCAGTAATTACTGAGTATGTGCTGGGCATAGTAAATGCTATGTTGTTGGGACTTTGGTTTGTATTATCATCCTTTAAAGAGGACTGAGTTTTGTTCTGGAGTTCTATTTGTTTTGCAACTGGACTTTCACCTTGGTTTTAGGTTTTCTTGGGATAAATCTAAAGTAGCTTTATTTTAGGGTTAGAGTTGCCATACTTTTAAGATATGGCCTTTATAAAGTTTCAACTAGATGCTCTGGGCATTCAGCAATTTTTATCCACTCTGGCAAACTGAAATGTTGTCCAGTACTGTGTGGCTTTTGAAATCTTTGTTCATCTTCCACCCCCTCAGTAGCTTTTCTCTGGCAGAGTTCTCTCAGTCTCATCCTCTGGATATGTATCTCAGTATTTGACTAATGACCTTATAAGACCCCTATAGTGTGTCCAATAGCATTTCTTCCCTATTTGGTATCCTATTCTTCACATTCTATCTAACTCAGCAGTTCCGTGTTCCAGTTTCCTCCACCTCTTCTCGGGGAATCTGCTGCTTCCTGTTAGAGCTCCTCTTCTCTGTGCCGCAGTTTGGAATGCCTTCCCCAGCAGAAACAACTCTCTCATGTGTTTCGCTTTCCTCAACGGTCACGGTCTATTGTGTAACCCCTGCAAACAGTTGCTGTATGTGTTTTGTCCAGATTTATAGTTCTGTAGAAGAACTATGAAGGTTAAATTCTGTACGTGTCACTCGGTCATGGTGGATACCTATAATTGTACAAACCCCCCCCCTTTTTTTTTTTGTAATTTGCAGTACAGTTTTAAAGTTTTATTTTTGTTGACTTTTAATCATCTCTTTAGATTACAATGGAAATATGTTGATGTCATCAATACTTATTTGATTCTTTACACATAATCTTTCTATATGCAACATTTCTGATATTTTATGACTAGAAAATTACTGACATTTGGAAGTGGGGGTCTATGAAACACTATTTTAAAGGAGATGTATGAGTTTTTCTTTTGGGATTTAGCAGAAAATGGAGGATAATATTTCGCTATTATCTCTTACTGCTATTGCGTTTTTCCTTTTTTATATTCCATCTGTTTGGGTTTCTTTTTTAATGTTTGTTTCCAGATCTTTGGATTTTATTTTTATTTTTAATATGTATATTTATTTTAATATAATGTTTAAATTAGATTTTAAAGTCAATTTATTTTGAGTACATTTTAAAAGAGAATTTACCAGCTTGTATAAACTCTACCATAAACTGATTTATTCTCTTAATTATCAGCAGTTTTGCCATGACTTCACAATACATTTTTATGCAATGAGCATGACAAACAAATCATTTATGTGCCATTCTTTAAATATGAAATTACGAAGCAGGGCTTGCAGCTCTTTAAGTTGGATAAGCTATAGATTAATAGGATCCATTATTTTGAAGACAGTATAAGGCATGCATCATTCCAAAAGCAGAATACCAGGAGGAAACAACTATAGATGTGGCACCTGAAGTTCAAAATATGAAATTATTTTATCAGTTGGGATTTATTCTTTGGCAAGCAACAGTGTCATCTATTCAAAATATGAAAATAGAATTTCTATGACATAACAATGTAAATGTAAGCCATAAAATGTTAACACATCCTAAATTGAGGCATGAACTAATCATTCTTAGGTTAGTCAACTTGTTTTAGGGGTTCTTTTTAAATAGTGGATATACTTTTATTTGCCATTTCATGGAATGGGAAAAATCTGAATAAGTCATTCTTCAAAGATTTTCCAGATTCCAGTAAGAAGCATGTTTGGGGGATTTCTCAGTTTAATTGTGTTTTACCATTCTTTCACATTTCTACCTACCCTCCTTTCTCTTCCTTCTTATGTTTTTCTTACTCTAGGCTCTCATCTGGCCCCTATCAATTTTTCTTTATACCATTACCACTTCAATTCATTTATCTTCCTTTATTCTTTCCTGAACACAAAACTGAATACAAATATTGCAATATTTGTAAATTAGATTTTTTAGTCTTGTTCAGTGCCTGCTTGTCCCCAAATGATGAAAAAAACACTTGGCTTCATCATCTTCCTTTTATCTTGTGACCCAGTCCCTCCATAATTGCTCAGATTTGTGTCAAATCCAGTTCCATGATCTTTATTTTGACTAATCTATTAAAATAATCTGAACTTAAAGTGTAGCTGAAATTCTTTTGCACTATTATTGGAAGAATGAGGGTAGGCTAAGCTGCTGTAACAAATATAACAAAATATATAATGTTTAAATGTGAAGGAAGCTTGCTTCTTGTTTATGTAACAACCTACAACGGGTGATCTAGGTTGGAAGCAGTTCTCCTCCACATAACAATGCAGGGACTCAAGCTTGTTACATCTTGTGGCTTTGCCATTCTCTATATCCTTGATTAGTCAATGTGGTCACTATGGGTTCACTATATCCAGATCTCTTAGTGACAGATAACATAATGGAGGTTCACTCAACTATTAATGTCCTGGGCCCAGAAATGGTCCATATCATATCCACTCATATTCTGGTTATAGGAATGGTGAATTCTAATTAGCCCTGAATCATATGCCCATCCCTCACCCAGTTCCCACCAGAAGAACATGCAATGGGCCATCCATAGGAAAGAACAGTTTTGTTAAAGAAAGCAATAGTGGGCAAAGTAACTTCAGATGTTCAATACATCTTACAAGATTTCCCATCCTTGTTTGTATACTGTGTCATTTGATTTGATTCTTACAATTTGCTAATGTAAGAAGGTGATTGAGGGAAGTCAGGACATTTTTTCTCAGAAAAATTTTTTACCTTATGAAGATTTTGAATTGTTGAAGAAAAGAATCAAACTCTGTAAAATATTTAAAGAGATTTATTTTGAACCAAATATGAGTGACCATGGCCCATGACACAGCCCCAGGAAATTCTGAGAACATGTGTCCAAGGTGGTTGGGCTACAATTTGGTTTTATGTGTTTTAGGGAGTCATAAGACATCAACCAATACATGTAAGATGTACATTGGTTCGGTCTGAAAAGGTGGGACAACTCACGGTGGGGGGTTGGGGAAGCGGGGGCACTTCCAGGTCATAGGTGTATTCAAAGGTTTTCTGATTGGCAGTTGGTTGAAAGAGTTTATCTAAAGACCTGGAGTTGACAGAAGGGAGTATCTGGGTTAAGATAAGGGGTTGTGGAGACCAAGATTCTTATTATGCAGATAAAGCCTCCACATAGCCTGTTTCAGAGAGAATAGATCGCGAATGTTTCTAATCAGACTTAGAAAGGTGCCAGACTCCTTACTTAATTCTCTCCTGGACGAGGAAAAAGATCTGGAAAGGGAAGGGGATTCTCTACAGAATGTTGATTTTTCCCAACAAGAGATAGCTTTGCAGGACCCTTTCAAAATATGTCAAAGAAATGTATTTTGGGGTAATATAATTCAAATTTTTTAGGGCCTGCCATCTTATTGGTATCTTATTGCTACAAAGAGCCTGTTTTATCTTAAGGACTCTGTTTTAATGTTAATACCAGTCAGTTGTGCCTGAATTCCAAAGAGAGGAAGGTGTGTTTAGGCCTGTCTGACCACCTCTTCCCTTCATGTCCTGAACTAGTGTTTCAGATTTACTTTAGAATGCCATTGGCCAAGAGGAGGGGTCCATTCAGTTGCTGCGGAGGTTAGAATTTTATTTTTGATTTACAGAATCTCAGGTTTTGAAGGATATATATTTGATTTTTTTATCCCCAAAGTGAGATTAGGTGTAATGGTTCAGATTGTAGGTGGAAGAAGCCATAATTCCTGGGTTCAAAACCAGAATCCATCATGTGTTACTTGTATAGCCTTTTAGCCATGTAACTTTGGGCAAGTTAGCCCTTTTAAGCATCTGTTTCTTCTGCCATAAAATGGGCCAAGATAATAGTAAATACCTCATAGGTTCATTCGGAAGAGTAAATCAGATAATACACATAAATTACTTTGAAGAATAACTGGCACATAGTAAAAGCTCAGTAGTGTTAGAATAGTAATGGAGATTGATGTTATTACAATTGTTATTCAGCCTGTCACCCAAGTACATACATGTTTTACAGGTACGAACAATTTTTGGCACTAAAAGAAAGCGCTTGACAAATATTAGATCTTAAGGATAAAACGAAACACTAGAAAACTATAGCATTATTTATTTAACTTCATGCCTTCTGCTTGCTTTGTCCTGTGATGGTATTTCCATTTGTTTCCCGAAAAGTCAATACTTTTTCTGTTTCTTGTTTTAAAATAGATTTTTATGTAGGGCATGTAAACAGTACCTGAAACAAGGGAAATTAAATTCTCTCAAGTATAGAAACAAAATAGTAAGAAAGCTATGAGCCTGAAATCATGGTTCACAAGAAGGTTGTAAAGGACAGTAGTTTTGCTAGCAAAGAAACCAAAAATAAGTAGGAATGGAGGTGGAGGGAGATAAGCAATTTCACAGTAGGGATCTAAGGCAAGGGGTCAAATTCATATGAATCAAAACATTATTTGGTGAAACGTTTTCGTGATGAAGGAAGAGCTTCATTTGGTTTCATATTAGCTTATTCACACTTCTCTTTGCTGTTGTCTCAATCAATCCTCCAGCGACTTGATACACCATGTCTAATTCTTCATAAATCAGCTAAACTTTAGAGTGATATTGACAGTGGCTTTCCCAACTCCATTGTTTTCTGTCAAGAGTTTTATTCGGTCTCAAAACAATTTGCCGTGAACGCCCTTGTTTGCTTGCCACGCTGGTCTTTGTTCAGGCTGAAAACTTTGATTTATAACTGTATATAATTGATGGCTGTGGGGTAGGGGGACTATAGCCCATGCTCCTCCTCTTTTAATCTAGCTTTGCTTAGAAATCCATGTAGTGGAGCATTCTCAAGGGAACCAGGCTGGGAAATTTTCCATATACCCAATGGGAGGCCATTAATCATGGTGAGGAGTGTGTTTGTGAAAGTAAAGAAAACAAAAGTCAGACCACCTCAAGATGGCTTATCCAAAGAATAGATGTTAAAGCTAATGTATTCATTGTGAGGCATTTCTGAAGAAAAGTGAAGCTATTTGGTGAACCAGATATATTTGCTATTCCAAAAGCAAAATTTGACATTAGTACTTCAAGTTATTAGTATTGAAAAGCCGCTCCCAGAGTCTCTGACAAGTTGCTAAGTTGCTGACTGGGGAGCAGATGAAAGCTCTTTTTTAAATGGCACAGGTCTCTTTTTTTCTAATAATGAAAAAAGAAGGAAAATACAGATTTTTTTGGCAGCTTTATCACAATGTAGCTCGCAGAACCTGTCATTCTAATATTTGCTGAATTTAATGCCTTGTTCCCTCCCCACCCTGCCCCCTTTAAGTTTTACTAATTCAGTAAGAGTCTGTGAAACTTTCTAAGTTGACATTTCTTTAGGGTGCAGAGATTGATACTAAGTTTCTGAAAGTAATTAGAGATTCTTCTCAAGGGTTAGAAATAATAGAGTGAACCAATTTGTTTAAAAAAATTCATTGTAAAGAACAGACTTTATAATTTATTTTTGGTTTATTTTGGTTTTCCTCCATAAAAATTACCCTGCAAGCTGAAGATACTTTATTGTTTTTCAATAGCATGCTCAGAAAAAAAAGGATGTGTTTTGCAAATAATGCTAAGACCAGAGTAATATATCACAGTAATACAAAATTAGAGTCAATTGGAGTATACAGAACATTTTATTTTTATTATTTACACAAAGTATTTTAGTAATTGAGAGTGTTTTTCCAGCAGGGATAAACAAAGGAAGCACAAATAAAACCAAAGAGAGTTGAAAGTATTGATCAGGATTCAATCATATCCCATAAAAATATCCCTAATTATGAAAAGAGTATGTTGAAATACTGCTTGATATCAGTTCACTGTATTTAGTAAATTAACTGTTCTTACCATTGAAAAAGCACTTAAAGTGGTCTGAAGCAAGATGTTGTAATTCATTTTTTCGTGCACCTATTGATAGAGACATTTAAAGTTAGTTGTTTTATTTTGGGTTGTTTTATCTCAGTGAGGTTCAGCAATAGCAAGCCTCTCCTTGAAAGAGAAGCCAAGAATATTTACAATTCATTTCCTCTTATTTAAAGGAGTTTGAACTGATAAATAGTTTCCATATGAATGATACTGGAGTCAAGATGGAAATAGTGCTTTTCATAGATTCTATTCCTAGTTAAATCCAAATCCTTTGAAATCAAGAGAAAGACAGTTCCCAGATGTTGGTATATTAGCAGTCAAAGTCCCCAGTGAATGACCCAAAAATCAATGGGCCTTGGAGAGCAATTCCTTCACATTGACCTGATGTAGGATGTGACTTCTATCCAGGTCTACTGGTGTAACTTACCAGAAAAATGTACATTAACCAAATGACAGAAATCGGTAATTAAAATCTATAGTTAATCTGAATGAAAGCACAGAATAATACAGACATAGGTCAACTTTGAAGAATTAAAAAGCCATTTCCTTGAAGGAGGTGAGAAACAAGCTCTGAGAGAGCTAGCTTACCTCTTGCCACCTTTGCATGTCATCAAAAAGAACTTCATTCAAAATAAACCCTCTGAGAACCATGCATACCTTTTTTTTTTTAAGTTCTTGGGAAAAATACGTACTTGAGGAAACATTTTAATTTTGTCTATTCTTAAGCCTGTGTATGCTTCTGGTGTTCATTCTTTTTTCTAACAGCTTTGCATTTCAAAAACAGTGTTAACTTGGTTTGCACAAATATTTTAATCTTAAGAACTATTTCACTGCCTGTGTTCAATATACAACTTCCAAACTTCAAAAAACAACACTGTCACTTTTGTCACCATCTCCTGTGCTCTGAAGATGTTTAAACCTGAGAACAAATATCATTCTGAACATTTTCCATTGAACACATTCCTATTGTCTGATGCTGTCACATAATGTAGATGTCGTTCCCTTGGGGGACAAAATTTTTCATTAGACTTTTGGGATACAGCCCTTAATATAGACAATGAATCTCTTCTCACTTCCTATATAAACAGTTCAGATCAGACAAAGTATTCATGGTACTAAGGAGACAAAAATGCTCTCCCTCAAATGAAGTCTAACTTTTAAACCATAAGCAGAGAAGAATTTCAGAAACAGCCAATATACACTTAGAATGAATAATTGCTGTATGGTGTATCACAACAACCATCTCTTGTTCAAACTCACACTCCATTTTTCATGTGGTGGAAAGAGATGGTTTCCTTCAAGAAGTGTTTAAGATGATCCATGATTTCAAAACTGCTGCATGTATATTATTAAAATAAAATATGAAGCCTATTGGCTGTGTTCCAGAAAAGCTGAACCAGGTTAAAGAACATAATGAACAGTTATAGCTTTGCATGCAATTATTTAATTGGGGAATAGATTTTTCTATCACTGTCCCTGGCAGTAGCAGCCATTTGATCCTGGGGCTTGGATTAAATGTTTCATCAGTAGTGCCTATTTAAGGATCTTTATAGAACAACAAGTCAGTCCCCTGGGCAAGCCCACGTCAACTGCAATAAAGAGATCCGTACAAGTGAGTGAGAGGTATTTTTTTTTGCAAGATGTACAGAGAATTGAATGTGCACTGGGCTGTCTGGATGCTTTCTGAGGTTCGAAGATACACATCTCCTCATGGCAAAGGTTGGAAGCTGAACCCAGCCTGTCGGTGGAATTTTATGATTTCCTTAGGAAAATGAATTCTCAAGCTACTGCCCTCTTTCTGAGCTCAGGTGAGTCCTTGGCAAACAGGAAAAGTGCAGAGAAGCTGTGATTTACCTTTCCTAGGAAATAGCAGCTTCTGAACTAAACTTTACACTGGACAGCTCGTTGCTTTATGCCTTCTACAGAATCCACCATCTGTTTCACATGGGGTAGATATAAATTTTATAGACTTCTCAATTAGGTTTTAGTTTGTTTAGGGTTTTTTCCCCACTTACTCTCCAAGTGCCCATATACATAAATGCAGGCAGCTAAGTATGACTGGAATATTTGTGGAGTGGGCACTAAAAGGCATTTGTCACATTAAAACAGTTGGATACATTTAAAAGCATTCTGGAAATTGAAATCTGAACATCTGTATTAAAAAAGGCAAACAATATAATCTGTTGTTGCTACCATCCATATTCATGTAAAAAGGTTTAATTTGGGGTTTATGTTTCCCTCTGTGGTGCTGTGATCATGTTGGTTTGGTCTGCATATTCTGCAAGTTATCTCAAAATTGATAAAAATGCATCCTGCAACTTGGTTGAATAGGAAGATGGGTGTGGAGATTTATTTTCAGAATCTGAGGGATGATGTCGGGGTGTGCTGTTTCACTCAAATTAAGAAACCAATTGCAGCACAATGTTCTTTTATGTACTTGTAGTATTTGGATAATTGAATGGCTATGCTCTGCCTCACTATAGCTTAAGAGGCATCTTTCCTAGATTGGGGAAAAACAGAAACAAGTACTTTTACAGCCAGGCTCCAGGAATCTGCTGATGAGGCACTTAGGAGAGAGGAGGCGGTCTCGTCTATTGCTCAGAAAAGTTCACAAAATCTTTCCCATCTGTTAAGTGATGGAAAAAAGTATCCAACCGAAAAGGTTGCAAACTATTGTGATGTTTGAGCTCTTTTGAGAACAGAATGGCAAAGCAAATACTCAAAATGCCTTTTTCTCTTAGTTTCATTTAGAACTTTTTGTTTGTTCATTTGTTTGCCCAAGATATTAAAAAAAAAAAAAAAAAAAAAACTGTTTCCATGTAAAGTGTCTCTAGTCTTTTATTCTGCTAATTTGTAAGTAGGGATTCCTCAAGATTTTAGAGGAAATTGAAGTGTAATCTAGTTGTCTCTCTTATTTTTGCTATTGTTCCTAATACTACCTTTTATGGCATGCCTGTAAGGTATACAATATCTGTTAACTCCAGCCCTCCCCCTACACCACTAAAAACAGGCTGCCACCTGGAATTTGTAATCTTTGATTCAAATTATATGTTTGCTCTTTTTTTCCCAGAAAACAATGTGGGAGATTTTTTAATTGTACAGAAATTTTGCAAATGCCTTCTTTTTGATAAGATATGCCTCTGAGAGAAGTATGTTGTCTTGCCATATAATTGTTACTGGTTATGGAGACATTTTTCCACTGAATGGATTCCCAGATCATGTCACTTGAACATGAGTTTCAGGTGTAAGGGAGAATGATGCTCCTTGTGCCCTTATTCAGTCTCTAATGTTCATTTAGGAGGTAGAGAGAGACAACTTACTCTACAGCTAAGAAAAACTGAAACGTTTCTTATAGCATTACAGAGGTATAGTGAGAAAGGGGAATTTAAGTTTTACAATTGCCTTTCCACTAAATGCCATTCCACCCCCATTTAGAGCACAAGTGTTGCTTGCAATGATATTGACTATAGCTTAGTCTCCTCTCATGGTCATGCCACGCTCTGATACAGGTGGGTTATTAAAAATCTCTTGCTCGGCCGGGCGCGGTGGCTCAAGCCTGTAATCCCAGCACTTTGGGACGGCGAGATGGGTGGATCACGAGGTCAGGAGATCGAGACCATCCTGGCGAACACGGTGAAACCCCGTCTCTACTAAAAAAAATACAAAAAAACTAGCCGGGGCGAGGTGGTGGGCGCCTGTAGTCCCAGCTACTCAGGAGGCTGAGGCAGGAGAATGACGTGAACCCAGGAGGCGGAGCTTGCAGTGAGCTGAGATCGCGCCACTGCACTCCAGCCTGGGCGACAGAGCAAGACTCCGTCTCAAAAAAAAAAAAAAAAATCTCTTGCTCGCAGTGGACATGCTGGTCATGAGTTTTGATACCTTCTCAACTGGAGAATTAGGGTTTGGCTGTTTTATTTTTTGTTCAATGATCCAGCATTATATAAAGCTCTCTGATACTTCTTTTATATGAGGAGCTGGATTGGGACAGATTATTCTTTTAATTTTTGTTGGTGAAAATTAGGGAGTAATATTTCTCAGAATGAAACTACCTTTGCAAAAATTGTAACAGTGAGAAAATAATGACAGTGAAAGAGATCTGATCTGACCAATCCCCATCTTGCCTTTAGCCTCCAAACTGCCCTTAATTATTCCTGGGCTTGGGCCAAACTCACTTTGGAAGACATTTAATGTATAGTTTACATGATAACAGCCCCTCCCCCAAACTAGAGCACCTTTTTAAAGCTAATGAGACACCACCAGGCTAGGAAGATGAGATAAGCCTGAATTCTGCTTACATGTAGACATAAATGATTACCTGCCATTATTCTGGAAGTCACAAGGTTTGCAACTTCCTCAATTATTCCTGCAGATAATATCACTGTTGCAGAATCTAAGATTGGTCTTTCGAGATAGCTTTTCAGGTTTTTTTTGCATGTCTGATGATGACCATGGCTCCACCTGGACTGCGGACCACTCCTGTGGCCTAGCCAGAAGTGACTAAGCTCACATGAGGACCATTTTCCACACCTCTATGATTGCACCCCCAACCAATTGGCAACAAGCACCCATTGCCTAGCCACCCTTTTCTCTTTGCTCAAACCATCCTTGAAAAACACTGGCCTCCGAATTTTCGGGGAGACTGATTTGAGTCATAATAGAACACCAGTCTCCATTCAGCCAGCTCTGTATGAATTATGCTCTTTCTCTATTGCAATTCCCTTGTCTTGATAAATTGACTGTATCTGGGCAGCAGGCAAAATGAACCCATTTGGTGGTTACAAGGACCTCCTGTGAGGATGAAGCTTAGAAATTATCACTACAGTGTTATATAGACTAAAATACAGGACTCTTTCTATCACCAGTATTATTCTGGGATTGAAATACACTTTGAGTATCTTTCTCTTTCTTGCTGGTGTGTGGTGGATTGCCAGTACTCTCATTCACTTATCAAATGCCTATTGTGTGCCTTTGGAGGAGGTGCAGAGAGGTTCAGGACAGAACTTCTCAAACTCTAACATGCATCAAATCACCTGTGAGACTTCCGAAAATGCAGATTCTGACACAGGCAGTCCAGGGAAGTGCCTGAGACTCTACAGTCCCAGGAGATGCAGATGCTCCTGGTGTGTGAGTAGCCAGGTCGTGGAGTACCCTGTATGAACTTACAGCGCAGCAGGTTACATATGCACTTACAAACAGAGAAGAAACTGTGAGGAGGGGGGCTTTCAGTTACTATGTGTGAGTCCCACGTTGTGCTTAAGTGAATATGGAGTTGTCTCTGATCTTCACAAAGCCAAAGCCATCTATCTGATTTGAGAGAAAGGTATATCAACTTTAATTGCATTGGAACTGGACAGATAGAGCTCTGTATCAGGACAACATGACACTAGGGGAGGGAGCAACTTTGTTCATGTGGGTTAGGGAGACATCACAGGAGAAGAAAATTCACCTGGGTCTTGAAGAGTGAGAAGTGTCCAAACTGATGACGTAGGGGTGTGCCGTTCAAAGGTATAGGCATCATGCAGCATAGAGGGTTTGGGGAAGCTGACAATTTCTTAGATGGGGTGCACATGTGATAATATCAGGAAATGCAGTTTATATTTATGTTTAAAAATATACCTATCATGTCCCAGGCATTTTATAGATATTTTAGCCTTACAACAAACATGAAAAGGAAGTAAAGTGACTTCCTTTTTGCAAACGAAGAAACTGAGGTTCAGGGAGATGATGGAAATTGTTGACAGGTACACAGCTTGTCAGAGACGGGACTGAACTTCAGGCCCAAATCTCTGTGACACCAGATTCCTGGCCATTGGCCCTCTGCTGCGTCTGGGGAAGTCAGCAGAGGCCAGATCACAAAGAGCTTTGTCAATCACACTAAGGAGTTTAAACTGGATCCTCTGAGCAGTGGGAAACCCTGGAAGGCTTTTAAGCAGGAGACGGCATTCGGAGTTTTGAAAGATTGTTCTAGGGGGGTTTGTGTTCTTTTGTGTTCTAGGGTAAATGGAAAAGAGGGCCTTCTGGAGGTAGGTGAGAAATTGATGACTACTAAGTACTCAGAATAGTCAACCTGTGTGTGATCTAGGAAAACATGAACCTTGTGAAATTCAGGGAGTTTATAGTCTGGTCCAGGAGAAACACATATACACACAAAACAAAATACCAAATACAAGATCTGTGTGTACTCTCAAGTTCAGACTAACAACCCAGAACGAAGTGCCTGAGGAGCGAACTAGCTTGTAAGTGGGTATTGTCCAGACCCAGAGAAAATGATGACAGAACCTAGCAATTCTAAGGATTCTACTGCCTTAAGAACCAGTCACTGAGTTACTTAAACTGAGCTGAATTTTCACATGTTCGCAGTTATTTGTTACTTGCATACAGAAAGTCTATTCAATGCTGTTTTCCAGCCTATCCACTGTTAATATCACTAAAGTCTGTTTGAAATTCTTCCTAAGGGCATGCCTTCTCCATATCATTGGGTGATGGCATATGTAGCTATATCCCATCAAATATGCCTAATAGTCATTTATTGAGCACCTACTATATCCTGGGCAAATAGCAAAAATTCTCTGGAGGAACCCCATGAAGAAGGTAATGTCATTCTCATTTTACAAAAAGAGGACATTGACCAGGCACAGTGGCTCACACCTGTAACCTCAGCACTTTGGGAGGCCAAGGTGGGTGGATTACTTGAGCTTAGGAGTTTGATACCAGCTTGGGCAACTTGGCAAAACCTTGTCTCTACCAAAAATACAAAAAATTAGCGGGGTGTGATGGCGTGCACCTGTCATCCCAGCTATTCAGGAGGCTTAGGGGGAGGATGGCTTGAGCCTGGGAGGCAGAGGGTGCAGTGAATCAAGATCATGCCATTGCACTCCAGCCTGGGAGACAGAGTGTTATCCCATCTCAAAAAAAAAAAAAAAAAAAAAAAAAAAGGAAACTGCAACACAGTAGTTAAATAACTTGCTCAGGTCACAGGACTACTCAGAATCAGAGTTCTGATGTAGGTCATCTTGTGCCAAAGCTCTGGCCTTTCACCTTGAGCAGGACTCTCGTGATGTCTTACATCTTTAGTCTGCTTCCTAATTTTCAAAACCATTTCACTTTTGTTTGATGTATTTTTCTTCCTACAGATGCTTGAGAAAAAGGTAAACAAATAGTTACCTCATTTGACAAATGAGAAAAAAGACTGAAGAAATAGAGGAATTCTCTCAAGGTCACAGTTAACTAGGGCTGCTCTTCCTCCTTCTGGCCTCTGGTCCAGCAATTTTTTTCCCTTTGGCTGAAGACTTCATCTCAAGATTGAGTGGCTCCCAAACTTAGCTGTATATTGCCATCACCAGGAGAGCTTTAAAAATTACGAATGCCTGGCGTCTACTTCTAGACATTCTGATTTACTTGGTGTAGAATGAATCGGAATGTTAAAAGCTCTTCAAGTGATACTGATATGCAACAGAATTTGGGAATCACTGCCATCACTTTCAAGAGAGTAGGTTTGGCACTGGTTTACCGCAGTGGTTTTCAAAGTATGGTCCCTGGACCAGCAACATCAGCACTATCTGGGAACTTCTTATAAATGCAAATTCTTGGGTTCCACACTAGACCTATGAAACAGATACTCTGGAGGTGGAGCCCAGCAATCTGTGTTTTTAACAAGCTTTCCAAGTGATTCCAATGCAAGCCAACCCCCTTGGCCATACATCCTCCCAACAGGTTTATGATGTGGAACATGGTGACCAGCTGTCTGCTATTCATATTGAGGCCAGAGCTGTGGAGAAATATATTTAAACCCAAATGACAGTACAAGGCATTCAGATTTGTATTGAAAGATGGATTTCCTGGTGGTGTAGGTTGTGAACAGCAAGAATAAAAAGCTGAGGGAGGATTTTGGAATCTTTCTGGGGGTGGCCAGAGTATTGCACCATCAAAAGAAAAAAAAGGAAAAGGAAAAATGGGCCTCTGGAGAAGAATGAAAGCAATAAGTATTGTCATCTGATTTCACTTTAGTCATTTACAGTTCTTCCTTCCTGCTCTTTGAAGTGAATGGTGATGTCTTCTTAACTGGCACCTTTTGTTTTCTCCTGAAAATCTCAATGCATTTGAAATCTACATCTTCCAAACAGTTCAGCGCTGGGGCAGAAAGCAGGCTGCACTGCCTGGGAAGGGAAGGGGCTGAATTATGAATGGCAAAGTGACTTCTCTCCTGCCTCTTTCCCATTACTGGACTACTTAATTGGCATCATTTCCCTGCTGCCACAATTATTTTTTTCAACATTACAATTTTAAGTAACTCAGTATATTAACCAATTTCCCTAATGCCCTTTGTTGCATGTTCGCTCGACGTGGCTGGTTTTTGTCATATTTTTCAAGTGTCTCCCCCTGGACTTCACTCAGTAGCTACTTGGGTTAGGTTTTGTTGGTCCTTGTGACAATAGTTTGTGAAAGAATGAAGATTCCAGGATATTGAATTAGGGGCGGAGTTAATGGAATATAATTAAACCGAGAACTTGTATGGAGCCTTAAGAGGGGAGAGAAGGAAGATAAGCATTTATGTAAGACAGATACCATTGGAGAAATTGTGGAGAGAGTTAGGTGAAGTTGTATCTAAATTTAATGCGCAGATTCCAAAAATCCAGTTGTTTGACGGTAGTCATTAGTCACCAATTCTAAGGTGCCTTATACACAAAATACCCTCCTGTAATTTAGTAAGTTATCTATTTTTAGTTGTATCATTTTGTATCCAATAACTGACTTTTTTGACTCTGACATCATTTGACTTTTTCTGTTTCCCTCATGTAGTCGGGAACAGATAGTTAAAAATGCAATCAAAACACTGAGAAAGAAGGGCAAGAGAGGGTGGAGAAGAGGGCAGCTTAGCCACTTTTACCTGGGTTGAGTGGGTGTGTTTCACCTCCTAGTATCTCAATATGATTAATCTGGGGGTGGACCCTGCATATTCATCATCTGTCAGTTGAGGCTCCTGGGAAGACTAATCTATTCATAGACACGACATTGTCAAAGGAATAGGTGCCACAGTAAGAAAGTGGCTAGCAACTCCCGCATTGACTAAGAAGTGATATGGGATATAAAGTGCTGTTTCTTTTCCAGTTACCTGAAACCTCTCTGACCAAATCTTCTCCAGCCTGTGAGGTTTTGCATAAGAAGGCACAACCTTTTTTTGCTGATAGCCAAGAATAAAAGAGGTATCTTCACCACCTCAGAAATCTTGCTTTATAGGTTATTCCTTTTAGTTCTTTTGCAGCAATTTAGCTAAATGGGTGCAAGTGACTTGAAAGATAGAAGAATAGCAAACAATCAGATACAGTAACGATTCTACCCTTCATGTTCCCATCCTTTGTGCCATGAATGAAAGAACGACTGAAACTAAACAATACATGCATGACTTGATTTGCGGCGCACTGGACCACTTCATGGAGATGAACCAAACGCTATTTGATGACTGTACACAACAATTTACTGCGGGGAAACTAAAAGAGAAGCTAAGAGAAGCAGCATGGGTTAAAATAGAAATCTATTCAAAGCAAATTTGCAGGTGCTAAAAAAGAAAGTAACATGAAAACATTGAGGGGGTTACTTGAATGTTTTTATAAAATAGTAGAACAATTTCATCATGGAAGGGGAAGGAAATTGATTTCACTAATATGAAAATATCTGCAATCAGAAGTACTTTCCAAATGTATGCATGCCTATAGGCCCAGCTACTCAGGCTTGAGGAGGGAGATTCACTTGAGCCCAGGAGTTCTGGACTGTAGCGTGCTCTTGCCAATCTGGTGCCTGTGCTGAGTTCATCAGTATGGTGACCTCCTTGGAGCACGGGACTACCAGGTTGCCTAAGGAAAGGGCTGAGCCTACCCAGGCTAGAAAAGGGGCAGGTCAACAGTCCCATGCTGATCAGTAGTGGGACTGTGCCTGGGAAGAGCCACCATACTCCAGCCTAGGCAACATAGTGAGACATCATCTCTAAAAACAAAAGCTTTCCAATTCTTACCTACAGGAGAGCAGTGCCACCAATAATGTGACAGTAGATTCCTAGGCATGTCCCAGATCAGGTCCAAACTCAAGTTCACCTCCTCACAGCTCTCACCTCCTCATTAGCCTTAGTTTCATATCCGTGTCTCAGGTCACAGGTGGTTCTCCTCTGGGAGTGTATTTTTGGGAGATACGCTTTGTGCTCATCCCAATCTTACCCTTACTTTAACTTGAATTCCCAGCATGTACTGCATGTCACTATTGTATTGGTTTAGACTCAAAATTCAAAGAGAAAACCATGGTCCCTACCCTTAAGTTGTTTAAAGTCCTTTGGAGATTCAGACATGAAAATGGCTAGTCCACAGTACCATGTGAATAAATACTGTCAATGTTTGTTTTATTTTTTACTGAAATATAACGTACATGCAGAAAAGTATACACACACAACTATGAGTTTTCACCAGGAGCAAGGGGAGCACTGTACAAGGGGCCAGGGAAATCTGGGGAGGCTTCCCGCAGGAGGTGAAGCTGGAGGGGCGGCCTGAAGGGTGAGAAGTTGTTATTTACAGGCAGTGGAAAGGAGAGTTGATATTCCAGGACAGGAATTCTTTCAGTCTACCTTCCAGAAAGATTTTCATAACCCCTTGGCTCTCACTGGTCAGCATCTCTTAATCATAGTTAGTTACCCAAATTGTAGCACATAACTTAGAAGTTAGAGATCTCTATCATGCTGTATTATTCATGCTTATTTTTCTAATGGTTGACTTCATTTTCTAAGACGATGAAGTCGGTGGTGCAGAGTGAGAGCAATTCCTACCTGTGTAACATTGGGTAAAGAAGTCCACCTATATAAGGCTTAGCTTCTTCATTGTAAAGGATTGCTGGGAAATGATGAACCTAGATCAGAATTGACAAACTATGGCTGGTGGGTCAAATCCAGCCTGCCACTTGTTTTTGCAAATAAGGTTTTATTGGACACAGCTGTGATCATTTACACATTGTCTATGGCTGATTTTGCACTACAGTGGAAAAGTTGAGTAGTTGAACTGGCCCACACAGCCTAAAATATTTGTGATCTGGTCCTCTACAGAAATAGTTTACTGACCCCAATCCTATACATTTACCATGTGTTTGTTATTAATAATTGTTCTGAATAAATCCAATGTTAATGCCTAACATATTATCTTCCTCCTCAACATCAACCCCTTGCCCCTGCAAAATGTTCTTCATTTTATTAGGCTTGTTGTTAAAAAAATTTTTAAGAATGTTTTCCTCTAAGATATTTAAGATGCTGCAACCTCATGACATCCCTACTTTCAGTGGCTGTAGTATCAACCCCATGAAAGCCGAGGCTTGGGTCCATTCCCTGCTGCAACCTCAGTGCTTGGCTGTGCACCTAGCACAGAGAATACATGCAAGAGTGAGCCTGTGAGAGAGAAGTGATTAAGTAGTCATGATTGGAGGTGGTGAGCATAAAAGGGAAGATGGTAACAGAACAGGTAGGCACTCCCAAAACCCTTGGCTTTAAATGCAGCAGTTCATTTGTCTGACATCCCTGAGGAAAATTGGCCCCCTTCTTACCTTTTCTGCCTTCTTGACCAAAATCCAGTGTTACCTGTCCATCCTTGTTTCAGAGGAGACACAGACCTATTGGGGACATTTATAGGTATTTTTGCAACCTTGGGAAAAGGGAGGGCTAGATTGTCAAGACAAGCTTTCAAAGGAAAAACATTAATGTAACAGAATGTGAATGTTCTGAGTGAAGCATTTCATTTATAATGTCTTAGAAAAGAACAACTTACCGGGGGAAAAAGTTCATCTGAAAAATACCAAGATTAAGATGCATATGTATCATTGAATCAAATTATATCTTCTTAGATATTATTATACTATTAACATTGTTCCATTACTGTCAATTTTCCTCTACCTTTCTCATGAGTATTTTCAGGACTAAAAAGAAAAAAAAAAAAACTTTCATTATGTAGTAGAAGATGCCTAAACATTTGTGTAAAGGTTTTCTTGATGTCAGTCTGTCCATTGAAGGTCGCTGGAGTCCTTCCCTTTGGCCTTTGCTGTCCTTTTTCGGTTCTCCTGGCCTCGGCAATCATAGACCTAAACGTGGTGCATTGCAGAAGTACCTTTACAGAGCTTGACTTACCTCCATCCTGCTTTCCTTCATTTGTGTGTGCAGTCCCCTGACTTGGACATGCAGGAAAGGCATGGGAAGACATTACTAGCTGTTTGTAAATGCTTTTCCTTATGGACTACCTTGGCTTTTTGGCCTACTATCTTAGTCTACTTTAAAATATCATTTCCTGGTTTCACCTGGCCAGTTTTCTACTAAACAAAAGCGATATCTGCTTTGCCTTTTTACCACAAAAACACCTAGCTACGCTTTTAGGGGATGAGAGGTGACAAAGTGCTCATTCATTCACTCATCCCTGGATTGACTGTCATATCCCTCCAAAGTGGCAAAGTGATTATCACTTTAGTTATGGTGACAATCAAAACAGACAACATCTGTTGTTACATTTACATCCTGGGGAATGAGAAATAAATCAGCAATCATTGAATAAATAGCAAGTTAAGGAAATAAATGATAAGTAATATACAGAGATTTTTAAATGTTACAGTGCTTGGACAGAGGAACAAATCCAGGTGCCATTTAAACTGTGATCTAAATAACAAGAAGGAGCCAGCATGCAGAGACCTGGAAGAAGTGTGTTCTAGATATAGAATTTAGTTGAAGGCTGGGGTGTGCTTACATTTACACATGTATATTTGAAGGTGAATGGCTTAGGAAAAGCAGAGAAGACTTTAAGTTCAGAATAATAAAGCCTGAAGTATAGCCAGAGATCTGGTTTTCAAGAATACATGTACCTTTCAGTAGTATAACCAACCAAATTGTTTTATTTATTTTATGTTTCTATTGATCTGAAGGGGTGGTATTAAACATAGTATTTGTGATCTGATAATGAAAGATAACTCTGCTATTTTTATCACCTTATCCAATTCTAACACTAGGCAAGTGGGAAGGCTCCATAGAAGTTTTCATCCTGTGTTACTGTTCCATTTAAACTAGGAGATTCCCATAGCCACTCGGTCAAGTGTCAAAACGGACAACACACAGGGTTATATACCAAGATTGAAGCCGTCTCTCACGTGTCTGGTGAGACATGGAAACGGGAAATAGAGAAACTTGGATCATTACACTAAGGTTGAGATTCAAGTCCATTAATTAATCCTAGACTCCTGTTAGCTCTTAGCACCACACTCGGAGCTGAAGCACAGATCATGCAATTGAAATCATGGATTAGAAAGGCTTAAAATAGAGTCAATATGCCTTGCACAGTTAACATTTAAGGGGTGGTGGGAGGTGATTATTAGATTTATTTGGTGGAACATCATTTCTGGAATTCCATAATATCATTTAAAGAGATTTTTGTTACTGACAGGTCTTGGGTCTATCTTAAGAGTTAGTAGAAGCCAAGACTAATGAGGATTTTTGGTGACTAGAGGCTTCACCTTATGGCACTTCTAGTCTCAGAAAAGATACTTGATGACCTATACTATACCTGAGCCTGTGAGAATTCCACAAACTTACTGGAAACCAATAAGAAGAGCAAAATAGGCACATGGAAAAGAAAAAAAGTAATAAACATGTACATCAGACAGTGAAAGCCTCCTTCTCTTGTTCCTATGCTTAACATAAGCACCTATGAGTTTTTGTAAAAATATGTGTAATGAGAAAATTGTATTATCTAGAATGTAAGTATATCCTTAGAAATTAGTTATATATATTATATACATATTTTATGTTATATATTACTGTCTTGAAAATTGTTTGTATCACTTTGTTTTATCTTAGAAACTTTTCCATGTCATTATGTATAGATCTATATCATTTTTGTTATTTTAAAGGCAACACTGTATTATTTTGCATAGTTTATTTATATATATAACATTTATTTAACTATCCTTTTATTGCTAAATATTTGTGTGTGTGTCTGTTTTTTATTACATTCAATACGCCCTATCCTTGGCATACTTTCTTTTTTTTTTCTTTTTTTTTTTTTTTGAGATGGAGTCTTACTCTGTCACCCAGGCTGGAGTGCAGTGGCGCAATCTCAGCTCACTGCAACCTCTACCTCCTGGGTTCAAGCGATTCTCTGCCTCAGCCTCCCAAGTAGCTGGGATTTCAGGTGCCCACCACCACGCCCAGCTAAATTTTTTGGTATTTTTAGTAGAGACGGGGTTTCACCATCTTGGCCAGGCTGGTCTTGAACTCCTGACCTTGTGATCCACCCACCTCAGCCTCCCAGAGTGCTGGGATTACAGGTGTGAGCCACCACGCCCGGCCGGCATACTTTCTTAACTCTTTCCATAGATGCTTTGCAGTGGGATTGCTGGATCAAAATGCATTTACTTTTTGAAAGGCTATTTGTAATTTTCTTTGAGTACCAACACACATTCCCACCAAGAGTGTATGAGGACCCCTGTTTCCCCATATCCTCTTCCACCCTGGGTACTTTAACATTTTTATATTTTTGCTGCTCTATTTAAGCAAAAACTTGTGTCTCTTTGTTTTGATTTGTGACTCTTTAAAATAATTCAGAATAAAGGGTAAACACTCAGAGGACATGAAGTTTGAGAATGATGTCTGTTGTAAGCATGGTACAGGTCTACAATCCTTAAATCAACATTTTTGGATCCAGATTTATGAAAACATTTAAAATTTTTCAGATTTTGAAAGATAAGTACAGATACCATAAATTAGGTACCACTCCCAGGCTAGTCTGGGCCAGAACTCCCTAAGCAAGCACGTTAGCATTTCTGCAGCAAAATGCATGAATCTCCCCACAAAATGGTCTAAGATGGCAGATATCCCCACATCAGTTCAGGAAGGGTTCTTGCCATGAAATATATTTAGATTGACCAGGCACGGTGGCTCACACCTGTAACCCTAGCACTTTGGGAGGCCAAGACGGGTGGATCACCTGAGGTCAGGAGTTCAAGACCAGCTAGGCCAACATGGTGCAACCCTGTCTCTACTAAAAAATACAAAAAACTAGCCAGGTGAGGTGGCGGGCGCTGTAGTCCCAGCTACTCGGGAGGCTAAGGCAGGAGAATGGCGTGAACCTGGGAGGCAGAGCTTGCAGTGAGCTGAGATCGCGCCTCTGCACTCCAGCCTGGGCGACAGAGTGAGACTCTGTCTTAAAAAAAAAAAAAACAAAAAAAAAAAAAACAAAAACAAAAATTAGGCGTGGTGGCACATGCCTGTAATCCCAACCACCCCGGGAGGCTGAGGCAGAAGAATCTCTTGAACCCAGGAGGCAGAGGCTGCAGTGAGCCGAGATCGCGCCATTGCACTCCAGCCTGGATGACAGAGTAAGACTCTGTCTCAAAAAAAAAAAAAGAAAAAATATATATAATATACATGTTCAAAATTATATATTTTTTGAATATATATTTTGGTATTCAGAGCTTTCTCAATTTTAGAATTTCAGTTATGATGCTGTGAGCTTCATGCTGGGCACTGTGGCTTAAAGAACTGCTTCATGCTGGGCACTGTGGCTTACGCCTGTAATCCCAACACTTTGGGAGGCTGAGACAGGTGTATCACCTGAGGTCAGGAGTTTGAGGCCAGCCTGGCTAACATGGTAAAACCCCATCTCTACTAAAAATACAAAATTCGCTGGTGGTGGTGGCACATGCCTGCAATCCCAGCTACTTGGGTAGCTGAGGCAGGAGAATCACTTGAACCCAGGAGGCTGAGGTTGCAGTGAGCCGGGATTGCGACACTGCACTAGAACTGCTAGACTAGAGAAGAGGACTCCTCTAGGATTGGTAGATAGCACAGAGGTAGAACCTGTCGAGGGAGTGTAAG
Organism: Chlorocebus sabaeus; assembly: GCF_047675955.1. NCBI lineage: Eukaryota > Metazoa > Chordata > Mammalia > Primates > Cercopithecidae > Chlorocebus > Chlorocebus sabaeus. The sequence continues at coordinate 70,496,431 of NC_132918.1, forward strand.
ATGAGGAAGATTGAAACCATGCAGAAGGGGCTAAAAGGAGCTGCCAAGATCATGAGCTTAGTTCCCCTCTGTTCTGCATTGCTTTCTTTGGGTGGGAGAAATGTTTTACCATTGGCCAATGATTGACTTCATTGTTGGTCATGAAACCATTTTGGGAATTCTGTTAAGGACTCAGTGAGTAAATGAATACTTCTTAAAACATTTCACAGGTGATATGCACCATTGTAAGTGACAGGAGAAATGAACTGGCTTCTTCTCACAATTCCATTATTGGACCCCATTCCCCTTCCTCCTCTTTCATGGTTAAAGATGACTTACTTGATCCAAATGTAACTGCCTTGCTTTAGACAAAAATGGAGGAAAAATCTTATTCTTTTGATGACTCATTAACTGCCTAAACTCCTGCCATCTTCAGGAGGATTTTAAAAAGCCTACTAATTCAAGAACAGATGGACTAGAAATCATGAAAGATTTGTCCCCAGGTGACAACAGAAGGCCCTCTTTGAGCAAGGAGAAGGAGAATAGAATTGGAAACAATATAGATCTTTCCTCAGCTAATTCTCACAGCTAATTTTCTACAGATGAAATAACTTGCCTGTTGTCACTCAGTTCCATGAATTGAATGTTGCTACTATAAAGTACATCATATCCACTTTAAAAAGTATTATGAATGGGGATCTTATTTTCCTCCGTTTTGATGGCAGGTCTTAGGGTTGTCGGTCTTAGGGTTGTCTATCTCAGCCTTTTTCACTCTTTCTGTGTCTCTGCTTTTGATAATCTCCTTCTGGTCAATAAGATTCTTCCTGTGAGTTTATTCTGATTGCTTGGAAGAGATTGTGTGAGGATTGTGTTGGGAAGGATTCTGAAGCTGAATCTAGCTTGGGTACCCAATTAGCAGCATGTTGTGAAGGTGTGGACACTCCCATCGGGTAGATATGCCATACAGTTTCTGCCTTTGGACTGGGTCATCTGAAATCCTTTACTGTCTCAGGAGTCTGTAAAATATATATTTATTTGAAAATATATCAAAAAGTGTCACTCTGTTCAGTATCATCAGTCAGCAGGGAAATGCAAATTAAAACCACAATGTGATTATACCACACACTTGCCTGAATGGCTACATTGAAAAAGACAGACAATACCAAGTTTTCACAAGGCTGTGGTGCAACCAGAACACCCATACATTGTTGGTGGGAATATAACTTGGTAAAACCACTTTGGAAATCTATCACTATCTACTGAACATGCACGCATCTTATCACCCATTCATTCCATTCCTAGGTATAAATAGGCACTTTGGAAGGCCGGGGTGGGGTGCAGATTGTTTGAACCCAGGAGTTTGAGACTAGCCTGGGCAACATGGGGGAAACCCCATCACTACTGAAAATATAAAAAATTAGCTGGGCATAGCAGTGCACACCTATAGTCCCAGCTATTCGGGGAGGCTACGGTAGGAGGACTGCTTGAGCCTAGGAGGTGGAGATTGGAGTGAGCTGAGATTGTGCCACTGCACTCCAGCTTGGGTGACACAACGAGACTCCATCACAAAGAAAAAAGAAAAGAAAAAAATCTCATAGTGATACTATTAATATCCCAAACTGGAAAATATCCAAAGGCCCATCAATGTTAGACATAAATTAGGATATACCCACAACAATGGAAAATCAAACATCAGTGAGAATGAACAAAGTGTGACTACATGCCACAATATGAATGAATCCCACATGTGTAATAGTACATACTGTTTGATACCAGTGTAGATATACACATATGCAAAACTAATCTCCAGTGCTAGAAGTTAGGGGGGAGTAGAGGTAATGCCTGCAAGGGGAGCTTCTGTTTCTTGGTCATGTTCTATTTCTTAAGCTGAATGAGGGTCACAAGTGCTTGTGAAAATTCATTGAGCTGTACAGGTACAGTTTGTGTACTTTTCTATAAGAATGAATAGTTTAATAAAAAGCATAAAATATTTTTAAAATTCCTGATTGAGAAAAATGACTGATTCAAACATTTTTACACTAAAGGTAAAATATTTTCATAATTACATTATTTTTAGTGTTAGAGAATTTTTATTTTTGCTCCCCATGGTTTATACCACATACAAATATCCTGAATCCCTACAGAGCATCTACACACCACTGGACTTTATTCTTCCCCTACCTAATGAGCTTTAGGATGTGCGTTCAGGTTTCTCTGAGACCAACTGTAAAAGGGGCGGGGGAGAAAGATAGTAAAAAGATAGTAAAACAAGTGCTTTGATAGCACTTTTAAAAAATTCATAACAGGTATAAAAAGAAGTGACAGCTGTTTAGTGTATACACGTGCAAAAAAAAAAAAAAAAAAAAAGATTTGTGATGCCATAAAATGGCATCAGTCATATGTTTTCCCAGGTACGACTGCACTGCTTCTGATATAATAGCCTTAGTTCTTTCCTTGGCCTTTATCTTGTGAATAATGGATTCAGCTGTTTATAGGTCTCGGTGCATTTGGAGGGAGGAATTGGAAGAATATGATTACCAAATTTGCACTCTCTTGACATTTCCTTGCTATGTCAGGGGAAGCAGCTTCTTTTATCTGCCTTGTAGTTGGGATTGTTTCCCATTCCCAATGTTTTTACTTGTCAGTCTCTTTTTTCCATAGCCTGGCCAGTCTAAATCACAAATGCACATTTGATGGTATAAGCATTGCTATTATAAAGAAAATCATAACCACTTTATAAAGTCACTATCATGAACATATATCTTCTTTTCCATGCCTTATCAATTTTAACATAAGAGGAAAATTAAGGCATGCATTTCCTGAGTATAGAAATGAAATGTAATCTAAATGCAACCTCCAGGCCCATTGCACAGTCCAATTTGATAGTGTGGTGGTTACTAATCCCAGCAGGAAGGCAATTCAGATCATTTAGACCGCAGTAGCTACCCCAGAATGACAACAGTGGAAAGTCAGCAAGGACTGTGAGCCTAGGCAACAACTTGTGAGAATGGGCACTCGTAATTCACATCAGCTGAAGAGGTGGTTTGTATCCCATAAAATGGGAGTGCATTAAAAAATGAGGGCTGTTCCTGATACTCTGTATTGTATCAAGCCTAAATGTCATCTGAGTTTGCGACAGAACTTACAGTTGTGATGTTTCAAAGGGTGGTTTCTTGGAGAAATGCATGGGAATATACCACAATTTTAGGAATTTGTTGTTTCATACAAATACAATTCTTTTATTTTTTTGAGACAGAGTCTCGCTGTCACCCAGGCTGGAGTGCAATGGTGCAATCGCAGCTCACTGCAGCCTTGACCTCTCAGATTCAGGTGATCCTCCTGCCTCAGCCTCCCGAGTAGCTGGGATTACAGGCATGCACCACCATGCCCAGCTGTTTTCTTTTGTTTTTTGTTTGTTTGTTTGTTTTTTGTAGAGACAGGGTTTTGCCATGTTGCCAAGGCTGGTCTTGAATTCCTGGGCTCAAGCAGTTCCCCCTCTCAGCCTCCCAAAGTGTTGGGTTTACAGGCATGAGCCCATGGCACCTGGCTCATTTAAGTAAATTTAACAGCTAACTGAAGCACATCCCTTAGGCAGTAGTATTTTTTTTTTTTTAATGTTGACCATGTGAATTTGAAATATTCCCATGCATATTGTAACACTTTCCTGCTTTCTTAAGCAGAGCTTAGGGAACGTGATTTAACTCTTTGATAACGTAATCATTATTATGAACATCAACTATTGAAAGGAGCAATTATACTGTGATTCTTCAGTGGGTTGCTGGAGCTATGGCCCTATACCAGTTGGCTCCAGATTGCACTTTTTTCTTAAATAGTTTGTGTTCCTTCTGCATTTTTTTTTTTTTTTTTTCTGAGAAGGAGTCTAGCTCTGTCACCCAGGCTTGAGTCCAGTGGCGCCATCTCAGCTCACTGCAACCTCCACCTCCCGGGTTCAAGCAATCCTCCTGCCTCAGTCTCCCAAATACCTAGTATTACAGGTAAGCACCACTACACCCAGCTAATTTTTGTATTTGCAGTAGAGAGGCAGTTTCACCACGTTGAGCAGGCTGGTCACGAACTCCTGACCTCAGGTGATCTACCTGCCTCAGCTTCCCAAAGTGCTGGGATTACAGGCATTAGCCACCGCACCTGGCTCCTTCTGCCTTTTCCTTTGCCATCAAGCTATCAGACGTCAGTACTTTTATCGGTTATCTTAGAAGCAGATACATCTTGCTCTGTTTTCTTGTTTTCTTCCCCTAGTCAAATCTGTACTGTAGAACATCTAGGCTCATTTGTGCCTTGTGTAAAGTGTAGAGAGGTTCTGAGAGGGGCCTTGCAAGGTCTTTCATTAATAAATCTATGTAATATGCTTCGAACAGTTTCTAACATTTTAGTAGAGCTTAATATTAACTGCTATCATTATTTCTAGTATTGTTATGAATATAATTACTAAAATTCATGCGTATGTTAAAGATGAATTAAGCAGTGGAAAAAAATCCAGTGGTCTCCCCCTCATCCATAAGTGATATATTTCAAGATCCCCAGTGGATGCCTGAAACCACAAGGAGGCACTTTATGGCATCTCTGTGGCATATCTGAATTGTCAACATCCCTACTTCCGCACATTGGGGACAATATTAAGTAAAATAAGGTTTACTTGAACACAAACACTGTGATACCATAACAGTAGATCTGGTCACCGAGTTCTATTAAGTGACAAATGGGTGGGTAGCATCTACAGCATGGATACACTGGGCAAGGGAATGATTAATGTCATGGGAAAGATGGCACAAGATTTCCACATACTACTCAGCATACAACAGAAAACTTAGAGATTGCTTATTTCTGGAATTTTTCATTGAACATTTTGGACCACGGTTGATCGTGGATAACTGAAACCATGGGAAAAAATATCATGGATAAGAGGGGACTACTGTACACTGAAATATGAAATGGCTCAGTCATGATAGAAGTTTATGTCTCATACAGAAGAGCCCAGGTTATGGTTGAGGTCGCCAGGTCAGTATCTTTCACGGGATAATTCACCTATCCGGGTTGTTTCCAAGTTGGGTTTCCTCTATCACCTGGTATCTTGATGTCATCTGTCTCCACCCAGAGGAAGAAGAAAGAGATAGATAAATAACAGTTGGAGGTTTTATGGACCAGATCAGGAAGTGTCGTACATCACTCATAATCCTATTGGTTAGGACTCCGCCATGTGGTCACATCTAACTGCCGGGAAGCCTGGTAAATGTCTAATTCAGTGCCCAGGGAAAAAAGAATGGATTTTGATGGACAGATTATCAGTCTCTGCTATGATGTTTTTGTATGGAGAGTTTGTGACACTTTTGGCAATTCCAAAGCTATTTTTTCTTGATGCTTTTTACCGTCTTCAAATTGTACCAAGTTTTAAAATTAAAACTACATATGAATTAACTGTAATTAAGCTAATTTTTTCAACTTTCCTAAAACTATCACTTGAAAATTAGTCTCATTGTGTCATAGCAGTATTTCCATATCTCCTTATGCAAACATTCTGTGCCAGTTTGTAAGTGGTTATTCCATATAAAATTAACATGTAAACAGTGGGCTGTAGAGCAAAGATCTCAGGCTTGGGAGTCATTCAGACCAGATTGTATCCCTGCATTGCCACACACCAGTGATAATATCTTGAACATGACACCTAACCTTTTAAAGTTGGCATTTCTTAGGTAAAACGCAGATAACAATAGCTCTGAAGGTGTTAATGATGTAACATGCAAATCACCTAGTTCAGTGTTTGCCAAATGATAAGCATTCAAATGGGTAGGTATAGTTACCTCATATAATATTAAAATAGTAATTAAATGTATATAAATATATTAGCTGGTATTTCATTGAGTGTAGATATGATTGAAGATGTTAATTGACTTAACCTTTGCATTTTTTGGTTTGCAACACCTGATGGATGACGGGTTCTTTGATTTATTTCCTGAGTAGAATAAACACTGGAAGCATGGCCCACAGCATCTTTGGCTGTGGCATTTTGGTACTATGACCTGGAGGGATCAAATCAAATATGATAATAAGAAGTAGTAGGAACTGTGATTAAACAATGTGTACAAGTACAAAAACACTGAAATTTACATGTTTTTTTTTTTAATTTATTATTATTAAACTTCAAGTTGTAGGGTACATGTGCACAACGTGCAGGTTTGCTACATATGTATACTTGTGCCATGTTGGTGTGCTGCACCCATCAACTCGTCATTTACATCAGGTATAACTCCCAATGCAATCCCTCCCCCCTCCCCCCTCCCCATGATAGGCCCCGGTGTGTGATGTTCCCCTTCCCGAGTCCAAGTGATCTCATTGTTCAGTTCCCACCTACGAGTGAGAACATGCGGTGTTTGGTTTTCTGTTCTTGTGATAGTTTGCTAAGAATGATGGTTTCCAGCTGCATCCATGTCCCTACAAAGGACACAAACTCATCCTTTTTTATGGCTGCATAGTATTCCATGGTGTATATGTGCCACATTTTCTTAATCCAATCTGTCACTGATGGACATTTGGGTTGATTCCAAGTCTTTGCTATTGTGAATAGTGCTGCAATAAACATACGTGTGCATGTGTCCTTATAGCAGCATAATTTATAATCCTTTGGGTATATACCCAGTAATGGGATGGCTGGGTCATATGGTACATCTAGTTCTAGATCCTTGAGGAATCGCCATACTGTTTTCCATAATGGTTGAACTAGTTTACAATCCCACCAACAGTGTAAAAGTGAAAACTGGCTAGCCATAAGTAGAAAGCTGAAACTGGATCCTTTCCTTACTCCTTATACGAAAATTAATTCAAGATGGATTAGAGACTTAAATGTTAGACCTAATACCATAAAAATCCTAGAGGAAAACCTAGGTAGTACCATTCAGGACATAGGCATGGGCAAAGACTTCATGTCTAAAACACCAAAAGCAACGGCAGCAAAAGCCAAAATTGACAAATGGGATCTCATCAAACTAAAGAGCTTCTGCACAGCAAAAGAAACTACCATCAGAGTGAGCAGGCAACCTACAGAATGGGAGAAAATTTTTGCAATCTACTCATCTGACAAAGGGCTAATATCCAGAACCTACAAAGAACTCAAACAAATTTACAAGAAAAAAACAAACAACCCCATCCAAAAGTGGGCAAAGGATATGAACAGACATTTCTCAAAAGAAGACATTCATATAGCCAACAGACACATGAAAAAATGCTCATCATCACTGGCCATCAGAGAAATGCAAATCAAAACCACAATGAGATACCATCTCACACCAGTTAGAATGGCGATCATTAAAAAGTCAGGAAACAACAGGTGCTGGAGAGGATGTGGAGAAATAGGAAATTTACATGTTTTTTAAACAGTCTCCTGAAAAGCAAAATATATTTGAAAGTTGGATGTGCTGGTTATTAAAATATTGTTACTCAAATTCAAGTGTACCTTTCTACTCTCTGCTTTGTGTTGCTGACCCCAAAACTCTGCAACCACATTCATCGTTTCCAGCTGGACACCTATTGGCTCTGCCTATGGGGACACTGGAGACTGACTGGGAGGCAGGATAAGCAAAAAGCAGGTTTGCTTCCCTTTCCGTGAGCATTATGTCAGCCATGCTTCTTCATTCAGGCAGCAGCAGTTTGTTTCAAAAGCAGCAGTTGATTTCAAGTTAAAGTTTTTCCAACACTCTCAGAAACAGCCTCAGAGCCACCAGCACCTACCAGGTGGACTCCTTCAGAGGCCTGAATCCCAGCCCCACAAGATACCCTTGCAGGCTCCTGTTATAAGAATTCCAGCTTCATCCCTTTTCTTCCCTAGCTTATGAGCGAGAGTTGCTGCTCGAATTTATTACCTTATAATACTTGTGTTCTTCTTTTGCCTTTTCAGTTCCCCAAGATCTGGTTTACAATTCTTGACATTAAATCCTGTCTGTTAAACTCTCCAGTGTGATTTCTGTCTCCTGACTGATTGAAACATTCATACCAGGATTGGTATCCTCCAAAAAAATCCCTACAAATGGGATGTGGGAATTCCAATACTCATAAATTGATAGTTGATCATGCTTAGGCTAAATATATGTCAATGTGTCTTACTTTATGGTTGTTTATAGGTGCTGCTCTTGCTGTTTCCAAAAATAATGTAAAACAAACATATTTACAGCATCCTGTACTTTTCTAAGGGCATTCATATGTGTTATCTCATTTAAGCCTTGATTCGTGTCTCCGAGGAACTTTACAAATCAGGAAACTCAATCTCAGAGATAGCCAAAATCACTGAGTGAGTTAAGTGGAGGAGCTCGGGACTCAGCTTCAAATATTTTAATTAAATACTTTTTTAAAAAAAAATACCAGTTGTTTCATTTTAGAGCAAAATTTCTTTTAAATATTAAGACTTCATCCAACAAGAAAATGAAGTGCCAGTTCACCTAGGAAAGGAGCGTCGTAATTCAATAACTTTTTTAGTTTAGTCCTGTAGCTACAGCTAGCCTCCGAAGGCTATAATTATGTCTTATTTCAGGAGAGAAATGATTTTTGCCTTTTCCATGTTAAAAGATATTAAATTTCAAAATCTCAGGAAGGAGGAGTATTTAGTGTATTGTAGCTCAGTTTAAACCAATCAAGTGTTAGTGGTAAGAATCTGTTCTTAATTACCCCACTCAAATTGAATAATGTTAGCCTTGCCCCAGGTATCAAAATATCTCATCCTCATTTCTCAGGGAAACAATGAGCTGCATTACGTGAAAGACACATAAAGCCCCCAATTTAAGTTTACTTTGACATAAATAGAGTGTATTTTTACAAATGTGTACAGATCGTGTACATTTTTATGAGTTTGACAGAAAGAAGAACAGTGGGAATGAGAAGATATTTCTAACATCTTGGCTCTCTTTCCAGCCTCCTGAGTCTTTCTAAGGCTTGGCAGGATTATTTTCTTACCACTTAAATACTTGTACGGCTATGACAGCAAGGAAGTCAAGAATCCATATCAAATCCATCTTGTTTTTTCAGATGCAAGTAATCAATCCTAATACTATTTTGATTTCATTTATTAAGAGATATATTTGTATAAAGCTTTTGGAAGAAAATTCAGTGGCATAATTTTAGGAAGTGCTTCAATTATATCTGAGAGTCAAAATAATATTTAATTTCAAAAATTAATTACCAGCAGCTATTCTTAAGTTCTCTGCCATCTTGACCACTGTCGGTGTTAAGTCCGTGTCTACTTTAACCACTAGGAACACCGTTAACACCTGTAGCCTTATTTGTTGTTGTTCTTTGGAATTTCTCTCTCACTAGCAGCCTAGCAAAACTGATTTAAAATCATTTCTGAAATGCCATGCCCTTTCACAAGAGATGGTCCAAAAGAAAACTGACAGCTCTATAATATATATCACAATTTAAGTTTCCTAGCTAAATTACCTCCATTTCTAACAATGTTACCTCCATTTCTAACAATGGTTTTTTTTTGTTTTTGTTTTTTTTTGAGAGGGAGTCTGTCACCCAGGCTGGAATGCAGTGGTACAATCTCGGCTCACTGCAAACGCCGACTCTTGAGTTCAAGCAATTCTCCTGCCTCAGCCTCCCAAGTAGCTGAGATTACAGGCGCCTGCCACCATGCCCAGCTAATTTTTGTATTTTTAGTAGAGATGGGATGTCACTGTGTTGGCCAGGCTGGTCTCGAACTCCTGACCTCGTGATCCACCTGACTCGGCCTCCCAAAGTGCTGGGGTTACAAGCGTGAGCCACTGGGCCCGGCTCCAAAAAATTTTATATTCTTTTTCCCCCCTTAATTCTTAAAATAAACCTTTGATTTGGATATGTTTTGAAGACATGCTTTGGAATGTCACATACACACCAACATCAATGTTTTTGTGTTAGATTATAAACTCCTAGGTGGCAAGAGGCAGTATTTTCTTTTGCAATCTAACTTGCCACCCCACAGATAGTAGGCAGCTGTTCAGTGTTTTGATTTTGATAATAATGTTAAATAAAAGAACAGACTCTTGTAGAGGTTAAGAATTACTGGGACATTGAGTAACTTAAGTCAAGATCTGTAAATGAGACCAGATTCAAATTACTGACATGGACTTGAACTAGAAGTTGGTCATCCTTTCAGTCCTCATATCACTGGTGAAAGACTCCACCAAAAATAGAGGCCACATGATGAACCTTGCTACTCAAATCACAGAACAGCAGCTGCAGCATTACCTGAAAGCTTGTTACAAGTGCAGATTCTCAGGCAAGTTTCTCAATCTTATTTATATCTTCATTTAAAATTTGATATAAAATTAAAAAGATTTTCTCACATTATATATGAGTTTTGTTTTTTCTAATTGTTATGGGGTATTAAATAACAATACTTCGTTATAAAAGCTAATGGTGGCCAGGAGTGGTGGCTCATATCTATAATCTCAGCACTTTGGGAAACTGAGGTGGGAAGATCGCTTGAGCCCAGGAGTTTGAGACCCGCCTGGGCAACATAGGGAGACCTTGTCTTTACAAAGAATAAAAAAATTAGTCGTGCATGGTCATACACACCTGTGGTCCTAGCTACTCAGGAGGCTGAGGTAGGAGAATCACTTCAGTCCAAGAGTTCGAGGCTGCAGTGAGCCACGATAGCACCACTACACTCCAGCCTGGGTAACAGAGTGAGACCCTGTCTCAAAAAGGGAAAAAAAGCTAATGGTTTTTCTAACCATCTTATATAGAAAATTGATATTCAATATTCTATTTTGAGGGCAGAGTCATGTCAACATAATGGTGTAAAAATTATACAGACTGTGTAAGATCTTCTGTGTTCTTTCCCAGCTACAACCTTACATTTTTTCTGAATTTTAGGGTATTTTTATTTCATATATATCTGATTTTGTAGAGATCTTGATATGAGATATTCAGCATCATTGAGAGCCAGTTTATTTTCCTGTGGTTTTGTTCTGACTTGCTGTTTATTTGGAAATGAATCACATTATAAAGTTATCTGTCATTTGCTTTATTTTTGTTCTAATTTTTTCTTCGTGTTCTCGTTTCTCACTGATCATTTCCTTGCCTTTGCCCCTTTGTATCTGTATTATGTGAACTCATGTGGTCTGGTACCAATTGTTTCAATTAGCAATTAGCTCCTTTTCTGTATTTTCTTCAGGAATTCTTGGACTTGGACACATTCTGTTCCCAGTTTCTCTTGGGAGACACTGATAAGGAAATTAAATTACCACTGGGTACAATACATTTTATCATCACTGTAAATTTCCTAAAAGTCGAATTTTGTTCAATCTGGTTTATTTTGACAGTCCTAAAACCTACCATTTCCTAATAATAAACATACAGTGGAAATATTTTTTGTTTGTTTTCTTAGGAAATGAAGTTGTCTTCCAAGTACAAGGCCTAAGAGAAAGATCATTGCCTTATTTCATAGAAAGAGAACAATTTGTAATTCCTTTTCTGTACAACTTCCTGCTAATAATTGAGCTGTCAATTATCCAATGCATTGGCTTCATCAAATCCTGATAATCACCACTGAGTGCGAGTCCCAGGTCCCCAGAACCTTCTTAGCTAGCCATGGCCCCAGGGTTTTGCAGACAAAACAGTCCACAGTCCTGACCTCCTGCTGGGATATAGATAACTGGGTTAGGGAAGGATCTTGAATTAAAAGATAGTAGGTAGAAAGCAGTTCCAGAAAGTTCCCCAGCAACAGCCAGTGACCACCAAGGCAGGAGGAAAGGACCCTGAGCAGAGAACAGGAAAGGCTGGTTGTATTGCCAACATTCTTTGTCAGAAGGCAGAGTCTAAGATAACATGTGTAAGGGATCTGCCAGGCTGGAAATGTCTGCCCTGTTTCCATTGAAATGATTACTATCATTCCTAGATTTTATGTTTGAAGGAGCTCGTGAATTAACCCAAAAAGTTTGAGAGATTTAAAGATGGTGTATAAGAAGTGTTTTGTCAACCCACACACCTACTTAAATGGTTTGTTTCTTGGGCATTTCAAAAGAATGCAGCTTGCGTCATCGTCATCCTCATTATTTGTAAGGAGAGGTAGAGGTGAGGTAAGGCAATTATTTGTTTATAGTATTTGTGTTTAAAGCCTTTTCTGTTCCACCCACCCATCTCTGGGTAACTGGGAACAATGGAAAGTGTTACCCTTCAGGAAACTCTTACCTTCTTTGGTGCAGCACTCTCTGCTCTGAAGTTCCTTTTACTCAAGAGCCACGTGCCCAAACCAGACAGTTGGAGTAGCTGAGGCTTTGCGTTCATTATCCTACCACTGAGCTACTCCACTTGCAAATAATTGAGAGTTTTAACTAGTTTGACGATGCTCTGAAAATATCCTTGAGTTAAAGCATTTCTTTTATTTATTTATTTATTTATTTATTTATTTATTTATTTTTTTGAGGCGGAGTCTTGCCCTGTCGCCCAGGCTGGAGTGCAGTGGCACTATCTCGGCTCACTGCAAGCTCCGCCTCCTGGGTTCATGCCATTCTCCTGCCTCAGCCTCCCGAGTAGCTGGGACTACAGGCGCCTGCCACCACGCCCGGCTAATTTTTTTGTATTTTTAGTAGAGATGGGGTTTCACCGTGTTAGCCAGGATGGTCTCGATCTCCTGACCTCGTGATCCACCCACCTCGGCCTCCCAAAGTGCTGGGATTACAGGCTTGAGCCACCGCGCCCGGCCAGCATTTCTTTTAGCAGAAGTAAAAATGATGATCCCATCTTGTAGGGATTTTACTTTGTGCTCCACGATGTGTAACTTTGTATTTTACTGATTCTAAGAAAAACTTCCCACTTGCCACCACCTCCCATTTTAGTATTTGTATAATCGGGATCCAGCATACAGTTTACAGTTGCAAGTGTTGTTAGCAGCAGTCATGACACAGTTGCCATTCTTTGCGTGAATTAATATGGTTGTTATTTCTAGTTGTGTGCCTAGACAACCATGTAGGGATCTTTGGAGGAAGGAAGATTAGGTTGCTGTCTGAACACCTTCTGTTGACACCTCTGGCAAGATGAGGAAAACTCTAACATGCCAAATGATGGTTTCCAGCTTAAAGATAACAGTGGAACACTCTTTAAAAATTACTGCATTATCATTGCTCTTGATGCCATAGAGGATGATATTGTATAAAATAAAAAGTTATAAAAGACTGAGTTGAAAAGTAATTTTGAAAGTGTTGGACTCTGAGTATAAAGAAGTTTTAGGAGTACATTAACCAATGTATTTAGCTCAGATTTCCCTGTTAGTGCACAAGGATGATAACTACTTAAAAACATTGCTTTATTTCATAGAGAAAAATTTATAATTCCTTTTCTGTACAACTTCCTGCTAATAATTGAGTTGTCAATTATCCAATGCATTGGCTTCATCAAATCCTGATAATCACCACTGAGTGCGAGTTCCAGGTCCCCAGAACCTTCTTAGCTAGCCATGTTTTACTTAATACAATAGTTTTACTTAAAAAAACTATCTACCTAAGTCCCAGGGAGAAATTTCAAGAAGTATAACATTTAACATAAGTATTAAGAAAGCATCATGTTACCATTTAATTGGCAGTATTTTCTGTGTCTTAGTAGTATATAAAAAACATTATGCTTTACTGTTACTGACATTGTAACTTCTATAAAATTCAGTTAGAAAGGAACAGATAATAATTGGGTGAGTGTGTGGTGCGCCTATGTGTATTAATATAATGCAAAAGATGGCTACTTAATTTGGCTGAACCTATGTGCAGAAGGAGTCAGCATTTCTAATTATGCTTAGTATTCTTCAGTTTTTTCTTTCTCTTCTTTCCTTCTTTCTTTCCTTCTTCTTCCTCTCCTCTCCTTTCTTTTCTTTTTTTCTTTCTCTTTCTTTTTTTCTCCTTTCTTTCTCTTTCTTTTTTTTCCTTTCTTTCTCTTTCTTTCCTTTTTCCTTTCCTTTCCCCTTTCCTTTCAAGTCTCACTCTGTCACCCAGGCTGGAGTGCAGTGGCACCATCATGGCTCACTGCAGCCTCAAGTTCCTGGGCTCAAACTACAGGCATATTGCCACCACACTCAGCTAATTTTTTGATTTTTACTTTTGTAGAGGTGTAGTCTTGCTATGTTGCCCAGGCTGATCTCAAACTTCTAGCCGCAAAGAATCCTCCTGCCTCAGTCTCCCAAAGTGCTGGGGTTACAGGCATGAGCCTCCATGCCTGGCCCACTTTTCATTTTTTGAAGATAATCTTCATTTGTCATTAAGGAGATTCCCGAGGATTCTCTCCCACAGATAATTTCAGGATGTGATTTTCTACTTTCTTTATGGCAGTCTATATTTCAGAACATCCAAGTGTTTGATATCTCATTGACTAAACTTTTGCTCTACTAGTTCATATTCTTTTGATTGGAAGTAACCAAAATAACTGCAGTAGAGCACAGAGCATCTCAAAGAACCCAGGAATGGAAGGTAGCCTAGTCTGTGAATCTGTATACTGCAGCAACCCAGGAGTTCCCTGTCCCCTTTGCAAGTAATTGAGAGTTGTCACTAGTCTGGAAATGCTCTAGAAGCAACCTTGAGTTTAAAACATGTGTTTTAGCAGAAGTGAAGGTATTCAGCCACCCTCCCCTTTGTTTTTCCACTTTATGCAAGTCATGACCTAAGTAATCCCCATCTTTATCAAACAGAAACATCTTATTAAAGTTTACAAACAAACAAGAGTTGGGAATATAGGACAATAAAGGAAATGAAGCCAGGATACCTGTTCGTCCATCCTAGGTCTACTTATGTACTTTCAGTCCAAGAGTAGAGGTCTGTGATGCTGTATTTTTTTATGATGTGTGCAGAAAATGTAACAACCACCTCTTTAAAGAAAAGGCAGAAATGCTTGATGTCATAACTAGCTTGCATTACACTGGCTATGCAAGAGGATGTGAAACTACCATTGACTTTGGTAAGTAAATGGTATTTTTGAATTACTTGGCTGTTATCTCTCCCCTCTGTTTTCTCTCACACAAACCGAAGCCTTCCTTTAAGTCTAAATGACTCAGTAACCCTTGATAAGAGGACAGAACTCTGAAGACTAGCTTTGTCTTCTATTGCTGCACTACCCTAGGTGATTCATGGCAACTGAATAAACGATCAGACTAGGAATGATACGTTGTGTCATTTTTCCTCTTCCTGATTTTAAAGTAAAAATTGGATAGACAAGAAGTAAACAAATATAATTTTTAATATAAGAATAAAAGCAACTTTACAGGTTGTTTCATGAAATTTGTGGATCCACTAAAGATATACCAGCCAGAAATCATCCTTTCTGATGCTTTAATCACGATTTTTCTCATTCAATCAACGAACCAGTGTTTTCTGAATGCTTAAATGTGCTAGGCACTGTGCTTAGCATAGGGAATAGAGCAATAAACAGGGCAGACAGAGTGCATGTCCTTTAGCATGGCAGAGAGAATCAACTGTTCAATAAGTAATTGAAATCAAATATGATAATATACTTCTCAAGTAATAACTGCTCCTGATGGTGTGTAACAGGAATATGTAACCAAATCTAAGACGCCACCAAAGCCTTCCAAGAAAGGAACATTTAAATTGAGAACTGAATAAAAGTTCGCCAGGAGCATGGCACAAAAGATTTCTAGGCAAAGGGAACAGCATGTGTAAATGTCCAGAACAGGAAGAAAGTAAAGCAGTGTTCCATGGGCCCAATCAAAGAGCACTCATTCCGATTTACCAGGGACATGTAAGGCCTGCGAGGAAGGTTAAACAATATCCTAAGGCCAAAGGAAGCCAATGTAGGATTTCAAGCACGACTGACACTCAGAGAAGAGGATGGATAGGGAATGGATTAGACATGCGGGAGGAAACAGGTGAATTGTTATAGTGGCCAAGGAGAGAGCTGCTGGTGGCCTGAGCTTAGAGTAATGGCAGTGAAGATATAAGTTGCTGAATTTGAAGCAGAACTAACTGTTGGGTACAAGGAAGAAGGAAAAGCAGAGGATGGCTTTCAGAATTTACCTGGATCATTGGTGGGACAAGTCTCCAGGGGAAAAAAAACACCAAAGAAATTATTTATATCCCTCCTTGTCCAAAAAAATCATACTAAAATGTGTTACTGAAATCTGTTCAGTATAACAAGAGATAATCAATAAACAGATGAAGGAAAGAGAAAGTTATAATTGAAGGGTGAAATAAGGTCAGGAGTAGAACCAGCACATCACTGAAGTCTTACCTCCTTTGTAAAGAAGTGTCACATATTTGACACTAAGCTTTCTAGCCATCCAAGATAGGAGGCAAACATGATTTATAGTGTTCATAAGTGAAATGAAACCAATTGCTTGGAGAGGCTCCATCCTGCCTGATATTGAGACCAAAGACAAATTTCTCCAATAAGTTTTTCTAGAGAGGACGCTGTATAATGTCATGAATGGTGTCCATCCTAAACGCAGTGATAACCTTCATCAACTCTTTCCTATACAGTTCTCCAATATGGACCAGTGTATCTGCCAAGATAAAATTAATTGAAAATCAATTCTGTGAACAACAAAAAAAAGGAGTTTATTCATCAGATTCAACCTGATGTGGCCCAGATTTGTTACTTTCTCATGGTCTGCCATCTATCCCAGGATGGAATGTGGAGTATCCCACACCTCGTGTCTGTGCAATCCCTTACGTTTGATAAAAAGTACATATATACACATTCTGTGTAATTTATGCCAAAAGGAAAGACCACTGTGTCTGAGCAAACATATAGCTTTGAAGGAATCCTCTGTAGGTATATCTTCTATTAGACAAGTTTTTGAAAGATAGTGTTGGATCAGTAATGAGTTTAAGGTTATATTCCTTGAGAAGTACATGGAGGATAGCTGCTCTGTTTTGTTGGGAAGTGCTAAGCCATGTGCTTTTTCAGCCAAGCTGAGAGTGAAATTAATATCTTGCTGAAGTTAAAGTGTTTAACAATGAGATATGTCTTGGTAGAAGGATACCTGGTTTTGCTTAGCAATGAGCCACAGGAGTAGTCCCAGGCAACACAAGATCCTCCCCAGAAAGTCATTTTAGGTCCATTATAATACAGACAGATGGGAATGGAGGTCCCAGAGTTCGCTGTTTTAAGGCATAACTTTAATCTTTATCTCAGAAAAACTTTAAAGCAGCTATAACCAAATGCCCACTTTGATCATAAAAAAATAAAACTCTCAGTAAATAGAGTATCCAGAGAATATAGAGCTTTGAGCAGTGTCATTCCCAGTGTAAGCTGAAAAAGTATAATGCAGTTTTTTAAAGTTTCCATCAAAATTTTTACCAATATCCCAGGATGTTTAAGCCTAGGAACAGTAAATCTTTATTATCTTTTCATTACGAAGCAAGATAGGAATATGGGTAGTTCTGGAATGCAATATTATTACAGTGAGATTTCAGTTTGATAGCTTACTTAGTAGATTCCTCACAATACCTTGGGTTTGAACTTGTTTGAATAGGAGGGTTGGTTCTGTTCTATGGTCATCTACTGGCAGTGAGCTGGTGGGGACTGAGGGGTCAGTGGTAAGGAGAATATGCTCTGAAATCAGATTTTTCGGGAGGTTGAACCTTGTTCCTCCATTTGACCTTGGCCGGCCAACTGTCTAACTTTATGTGCTACAGTTTTCTCAACTGTAAGGCGAATGTAGTAATAGTATATGCTCCATGGGCATATTGTGAGGATTAAGCAAAATAATCGATGTTAAGAGAATGTAGGATAGTCCTTGGTACACACAATGCTCAACAAACATTGGCTGCTATTATGGGTCTCATGCACCCTGACCCCCACGCATCTTACAAATGCAGGGTGCAATACAGGACAGGTGGTGGGTCAGATGAATGGGTGTAACTCAGCGCCGCCTAACACCATGAGAGAAAAAGTGATCAAAAAAAAAAAAAAAAGAAAAGAAAAGAAAAAAAAGAGAAAAGAAACACTGCTCTTGTGTCAACAGTAAGGAAATTAACTTTATATTTGGAAATGTGCTCGTTTGTTCTGGTATAGCAAATGGCTACAATAAACATTCAATGGACCTTCTAATAGACTAGAAGATGCCTAGAGCTGGTGTCTGTATTTTATCATTGAAAACTGAATGGACATTTGCACTTTAAAAAAATCTGATGAGTAGATAAGTGAGATAACATGTGAGACTGTGGACAATCAGGAAGTAGAACAAAGGCTGGATGAAAGGAGAAGTGATGGTTGGATGGATATAGAGCACAAGGAGAGTTTGGAGCCCCTCCCAGCTTCAAGGCATACAGTTTTAAAATCATCCATCACGGGAATTGGTATACCTAATCCTGAGTGTCAGGACAGGAATAAAGTGTGCGTGGGTGAAGAGAAAGTGAAAGACTTGTGGTCTGAGTCTCCCAGAAATTCTTTTTTTCTTTTTCTTTTCTTTTTTTTTTTTTTTTTTTTTTTTTTTTTTTTTTTGAGATGGAGTCTCGCTCTGTCACCCAGGCTGGAGTGCAGTGGCGCGATCTCGGCTCACTGCAAGCTCCGCCTCCCGGGTTCACGCCATTCTCCTGCCTCAGCCTCCTGAGTAGCTGCAACTACAGGCGTCTACCACCACGCCTGGCTAATTTTTTTTTTTTGTATTTTTAATAGAGTCGGGGTTTCACCGTGTTAGCCAGGATGGTCTCAATCTCCTGACCTTGTGATCTACCCGCCTCGGCCTCCCAAAGTGCTGGGATTACAGGTGTGAGCCACCGCGCCCAGCAGGAATTCTTAACACTATATCAGGGTTACAAACCCAAATTACCACAGGAACCAGATGGGTAACATCAAGAGGCTGGCAGATGAAAGATGGTAAATGGCAACCGACATTTGGACTAAACATTGGAGAGACAGTAGAGAGTAGTAATGACTATAAAAAACTAGCGATTACATGCTCCTTTTAAAAGGAGCAGCCGTTACTCAGATGCAATGACTTGTTACCATAAGGGAAGGTAGGTAAAGCCATGTCCTCCAACTTATCAAGAAAAACAGTAAACACCATCTTTTAAAAAATGTTTAATATCTCTATTTATACACATTAACCAGTTAAATGTAAAACACTGTATGGGTCAACACTATCAGCCAAAAAGAAAAACAACAACAACAAAAATATATATACATACACACACACACATATATATTTATCGGTATGCCTATTACAGTATAATTTTCTGAATGTGCAGTTCAACCACCTCATATTGGATGTAAGTGATATATTATAAACTAAAGTCTAAAATTTTGTCAGTCAAAAGTGGATCTTAATGGTACCCAGAATTTGGGGAAATGGCTGAAGAGGACCTGGCAAATTCCATGAAGGTAAATGACCTATGGAGACTTCATAAGCAATATGAGGCTTTTTGTCTTAAAGATTTAGATCAGGAATCCTCACACCATTGCCCTTTAGCCAAATCTAGCTGGCTGCCAAAGTTTCACTGAAAATAAGCCACACCCATCATTTACACATTGTCTATGGCCACTTTCCCATGGCAAAGTCAGAACTGAGTAGTTGCTACAGAGACCCTATGGCCCACAGAGCCGGAAACATTTATTATCCGATCCTTTTCAGAAAAAGTTGGCCAGCTCCTGATTTAAATAAATATAACCCCCAACTGGTTATAGAATTTGAAAAGTACTGTAACAGAAGTATGGATGCTTGAATTCACATACATGTGTATAAAGTGGTGGGAAAGCCTGAAGAAGGGGAAGGATCACTATTTCTGGGTGCCAGTGAGGAAGGCTACACTGGAAAGGTCATTTTTGACTTAAGTCTCATAGGGGAGGGCAGAGTTCCCCAAGTGGAAAAGGGAGAACTTTCAGGCGTGACATGTTTGGATCACAGCTAATGATTTAAGCTTATAGAGGAGAGGAGATACAAGAGGGCTTAAAATTCCCAAGAATAAATCAAGGAAGCCATAAAGAACATCACTCACCTCCTTTTCAGTTTTCAGAATCTCTAGCTTCCTATTTAGATTTTTAAAGAGAAAAACAGCTTCTTGATTCAACTTTAATCGCTGAAAAATATAACACAATTGATGAATAAACAACCCAGTAAAGATGGATGATGAATATGGTGCAAAAGAAAAATATCCCACACCAATCTATGTTTTCCCCTCTGTTGAAAACAGTGGACAGTGAGTTTGGGCTTAACAAGGTATTAGAATCCAATGCATGAGTGGAATGGGGATTTGCTCTACCTAAGGGTAGCTTGCAAAGAATATTTTTTTATGTGTAATGGTACTTTGGATTTTGTATGTATTTTGATATCCAGTAACTTGCACATAGTAGGTGTTTAGTAAATACTTGCTGAATTAATAAAAAACATAAAATAATTTATGTTTTTTAAATTTCTACACATTCATTAAGATTTATCTATTGAACATTCAACTCCTAAGAAGACTAGGAATAATAGTCTTGTGTGTATTTGAAGACCATTTGGAGGTTCATTGAGCTCTTTGGAGGATTATATCCCAGAGCGGGCCTGCCACGTTCTTCTACTTTCTTCCTCATTCTTCCTTATTCTTCCTTGTACATCTTAGTTCAGCCCTAAGAAAGGCAATGCTGTATTAGGGAAACCCATGCCTCATTCTGATTCAATGTGACATTCTCTTATATTTCTTTGAAAGTCATTCAAAAGTTTAATCTATGTATCAGTTAGGATAATGTTAATTGTTCCAACACAGAAACCCACAATGCAAATAAGATCAGTTTCAATGTCAGACCTCACACTACACCCTTTTCAATGATGGCATATCTTTGTGAAGCTGTTTTTCAGGAATTGTTGATTTGAAAAAGCTAGTATTTTGCAAAAATCAGTGTTGAGGTTGGTGGTATTTGAAAAGTTGTGTGATGCTTAACAAATGGACAAATTTTATTAGTAATGATTAAGAATAAAATGCAAATATTTGTCTCTCTCAATTTCTAACTGTTGTTTCAAGTGCTTACTAGATTAGGACATACTAAGTTTTTTGAAACTAACTGCTTTTAAATTGAATCATTAGATATTTCTTTTGGCCTAGGGGTACTGTGGAAAGATTATTTAAACTTTCCAGTGCCATGAACTGAAGTTTGGGAAGCTCTGGTCTGGGACATTCTTATATGCAGAATGCATGGTTAAAGCTGGCTTGTGGATGTATCCATACTCAGACTTACGGCAAGGGACAGGAAAGTATGAGGGGGACAAGTCAGCTCTCTTGAAGGTCCCCATCTGGTACTCTGATATCACTTTCCTCATGCTCTATTAATGAGATCTTAAATGGTCTTAAGTCATGTCAAGTAAGGCTGGAAAATGTAATGTGGCTAGACAACCACGGGCCAGGCATGTATAGAAGATGGAGGATGGATTTTGGTGGACATCTGAATCTCAGCTGCAGTCCACCCCTCTAACCACGCACACAATAGTCTCACATTTCCCAAGGGAAGAAACCCAAAATATCTCAAACTGTTACAACATTCAAGACCTCTGGTGATGCTAAATCCTTTCCATCAGGTCTGGAGTTGGCACCTTGTCATCTTGACATATCATAAAAGGCAAGTCATCTACCCCACTTCACCAGAACACGTGTACATAGTGGTGACTCAGGAACGGTATAACTTCATTAAAAACTGCCATTCTGATGAATGGCAACAATTCAATTCTCCTGCGTGAGCACTGAGATACACTTTGACTTGGCGCTGGGGGTGTCGGCAGGGAGGAGTTTTTTAACTGTTTTCTGCTGTCTGGATAAAACTTCCTTTCCAGTTATTTGCTGTGTCCTCTGGCTCCATTCATTGACAGGTTTGTGTGTGC
Source organism: Chlorocebus sabaeus (assembly GCF_047675955.1). Classification (NCBI taxonomy): domain Eukaryota; kingdom Metazoa; phylum Chordata; class Mammalia; order Primates; family Cercopithecidae; genus Chlorocebus; species Chlorocebus sabaeus. The sequence goes on from NC_132918.1 coordinate 70,518,182, forward strand.
TTCTCACCTTCCATTGCTGTATGTGTAGTCTACTTCGGGAAGTGTGTTTCACAATTTCATTTCTGTTGATGTCAATTTTCAGGACTGAGCATCTGTTTAGGGGTGGAATAGTCATAGAATTTTGTAGCCTGCTCCTGTGGTTTCTTTGGCACTATGATTTCCTCAAAATCATAGTGGGCTTCTCCTCTATTTGTGCCCATTAACTTCCTTGTGCCAGTAACTACACTCAGTGTGCTTCACTAGACATATTTCACCATTGTTTCTTTTCTACCCATATATCTCTTTCACACTGATGGTGGATATATCAAAGCCCACTTGAAATATTCCCCTGTGGGAGAAAAGCAACAGTTGTATCACCTTTTCTCATCATATAACCTAACGCCTAGTTACTGGACTCTATCCTCATTTCCTTATGTTTCTCCTTGCACACTAAAAACTTCTTGTTTAAGCTCATCTCTTTCTTGTAATGTCTCATGAGAAGCAGCAAGGAGCAGCTCACACCCACTATTATTTTGCTGCCTATTTTTACCCTCTTCTAGTCACAGGCTTAGTGTTTGAAAATCTATCTTTTCAACGATATTATCTAGAATTGCTTTTTCCTCTCCCTCATCTACTATCTCTAATGTTCTTCACGTGGCTATGGGAGAAGCTCACTTCCTGTTGCCTTCTCTAGAACTTTCTAAAAGTAAATAGCAAGCATCTGGTCATGTCTTGTTGGCCAAAGTGTCTCAGTCCTGAACTAGTCTGTGTCAAAGATAACTTTGGAATACTCAGATACACCCCTTTAGTAAAGGGAAATTCTCCAAACTGTGTTACCAGTATCATATTGCCTGTACTCAACCAGGAGGGAACGAAAAGGATGTTAATAAGAATGTGAGTCCATTACAGAGCCCACCACCGGTGAGACTTGAGAGAGCTGAGAAAACAGTCAGTGTAATGGCCTGAATGGCCTTTCAAAGTCTCCTCCAGCTTCAGACCTCTGATTATTTAGCAATGAACTTGTAGAAAGTGAGGGAATATAAATAACTCTAATTAAACATTCCTTTTAAACTTGAATGCATTCAATGCCCTCTTTTCAAATCAATACACTAAGCTCCTCCCAGTAATCTCGACAAGCAAGTATATTAAACTGATGTATAGATGACAAACATTATTTTGCTGCCCATTTTTACTATTAGTTAATCTGTGAACCCTGGTGATGTCAGAAATTGTGGATGGAGGGCTGAGCGCGGTGGCTCATGCTTGGAATCCCAACACTTTGAGAGGCCAAGGCAGGCAGATCACTTGAGGTCAGGAGTTCAAGACCATCCTGGCCAACATAGTGAAACTTTATCTCTACTACAAATAACAAAAATTAGCTGGGTGTGGTGGCAGGCATTTGTAATTTCAGCTATTTGGGAGGCTGAGACAAGAGAATCACTTGAACCCAGGAGGTGAAAGTTGCAGTGAGCCAAGATCACGCCACCATACTTCAGTCTGAGTGACAAACCAAGACTCTGTCTCCAAAAAAAAAAAAAAGAAAAGAAATTGTGGATACAGCCCTTTACTTCTTTATTTCCTGAACTTTCTTAAATGGTCTTCATTTCTTGTATAATGAAAAAGTACACTTACCACATTAATAGGTATTTGATCCTGTACTGGGAATTTTATGGAATGTACATGCAGGCCCCTCTTCACACCCTTTCTGGGCCTAATAGATTGGTAGAGTCAAAATGACTGTTACAGAATTATTTTCCCCTTGGAAACAACAGTGTTTCAGATTTTTTTTTTCTAAATATTTCTCCAAACCTCTGTCTTGCTCCTTGTGAACCTGTTAAACACATCCACTGAAATGCAGCTTTGAGGTTTTGACCTGGAGACAAGTTGAGATTGAGGTATTTGCTTTCTTTTCCCATTTGATTTATGGTCCTTATTTGTGGCACATTGGTTTTATTTGCCTCGTGTTTGTTGTCAGCCTAGCTGCAGCTGTGTTGTAGATACCATACCATTGGTCACCTATTTCTGTGTTCCTTATGTGTTTTTACAATAGATTGGTCTTTTCAGGCTGCTTCTTCAAAATATGTAATTCATTTGGTTAATATAGAAGGCGGCAAGTGATTTTAATGGAAATTTTGTTACTAATGACTTACATATCAAACTTAACTGTTTAGCAACTGATAAAAATTCTTGATTGAGATCATCTAGTTTACTAGTAAGAAAAATCAGAAATTAAATACAGCAAGAAATGATTAGAACAGCTTAGATTTAAAGTGGGAGGCCTCAAAAAATATTGACTTTTTTCTACCAAACACATTCTACCCAGACACATACTGTTGCTAAGTGAATGAACACATGAATAAGAAATTCAGAGAAAGACAAAGTTTAATCAGGGCATCTGAAATGAGGAGGTAATCAGTGGAGCAGAGAAAAGATTTTGACAGTTTAACACTTTTGTGTATTCATTCAACAAATAGTTATTATTTGCCTGGGCGGGTACTCCACTAAGCAGCTGGGATTCAGTGGAGAGCAAATCAGAGCAGCCCCGGTTCTCATGAGGACTGTTCTAATGAGAAGACAGAGCACAAGCAAATAAAGACACACAACCCTGCAGCATATATTAAGTGCTATGAAAGGAAAGTACTAGGGCGTGTGAAGGAATAACCAGGGCAAAAATTGATGTTCGATTGGGTGGGCATGAAAGGTTTCTCTGAGGAGGAGGCATTTAAACAGTACTGCTAGATTCAGATATTTAAAAACAAGGGGAAAGAAGACATAATAAATTTAATAATCCGACAGTGGGATTAAATCTCCATAATCAGAAGCATTTTAAGGAAAGTTCACCTCTTTTGTCTTTAAAATTGTCAATGTGGAAACTTCTCAATCAGCAACTTTCAGTAGTGCTATAGTCACATAAATCAAAAAAACCTAAGTATTGTAGGTGTTCAATAAATACTTGTTGACTTGAATTGAACTTTGATTAATAACCCCTCTGTGCAAACCAATATAGTGATATCAGCACCACTGCTCTGGAAAACATCTTGATTTGGTTTTTAAACAGATGGCTTTTGCATTCCATTTTTAGGTGACTTCTCCAGGCAGGAAAACCAGACTGAGAGGGGGAGAGAGGGCAGTGGCCTTCCCAGTGAGTTTCCCCTGAACTCAAGTAAGAAATTAGCTCTGTATAAATGGTTCCATTCTCAATAGATTCACTGCCAGTTGAAAATGTAGTTGAGTACATAGATTTTTATTATAATTTTTTGCTGCTCTGGTCTGTGTGATATATTGACGTGCTGGCTCCTTTGCCTTTTTTTCATTAAAAACATCATAAAACATTTAGGGGTCTGTGCAGAAATTGCTATGACCTCCATTTATAATTAAAGAAAGTAATGTTTCCTTTAAAATATTACTGGAGAGCAGTATTTCTGACCACAAAACCCTGAAGCCTGGTAACCAGATTTGTGCAGATTTCCATTCTCTTGTGTGCAATTACTAAAATGGGAAAGAAAGACCACTGGAAAAGGAAAGAAATCTAGTCAGTAAGGTGATTTGAAGCAAGCTTACAGAAACTGTTTAGTATTTTGTTATTGTTATTTTTCCAGTGAAAGCAATCTCTCTTTTTTTTTTTTTAAAGGTCACTCATGCTAAACAAGCATGGTGCTTTTGTACATTTCTTAAAACGAAAGATATGGTTCCAGTACGCTAGATTGTCTCTTTGCACCTGCATTTCAAACCTTCATGTGCACATGAACAAAGCAGATTCTGATTCAATGGGTCTGGAGTGGAGACAAAGACTATCTTTCCGGCCAGGTGATCCAGTGCTGCTGGCCCCAACAATGCTTTAAGTAGCAAAGCTCTTGGCAATAACTTTCATCTCCTGAAAAGCAAACTACATCACTGGTCAATGGAACACCAGCTTTGTGTTTATAGTCTGGCTAGTTTTCACCATGTCATGGACAATTTCTTTTGAATAACTTGCTAGAGTCTCTCACTTGAATTACTCAGCATGTGTTTTCTTTTATCCGAGAATTAGTCCTAAGGGCAACTAAAACGCAAGGTAAAACCTTTAGTCGTCCTTGATATTCCCTCTCCTTCACACACTATATTCAATGCAAGTTCCATCAAATGCAAGTTCTGTCAAAATCCACCCCACATTCATCTTATTCTCTCCACCTCTGCCATACCACTCCAGTCAGGTCCGTCATCATCTTTTACCTGCATTCAGTAGACTCCCCTAACTTATCTCCTACCTCTAGTATTGTCCTACAGCAACCAGGTGATCTTGGAAGAGTGTAAATCAAACTATGTCACTCTCTGCTTAAAATCCTCCAATAGCTTCTCGTTTTCATAGAATAAAACCCGGACCCATGACTGTGGCATACAAGAGATACTTGATCTGGCCCTGCAAACCTCCCTCACCTCTTTCTAGGACCTCTCACTACTGGGCCTTGCCACAGCCCAGCAGCCTTCTATCAACTCCTTGAACTCAGCAGGCCACGCTCCTTCCTTCCATGGAGCTTTGCATTCGTGCTTCTCTCTGTCTGGAAAGCCTTTCCCATTATGCTGGTGTCTTCTCATTCTGGCAGCCCTTCAAGGCCCTTTGTAATTTAGCTGTGCCCCAATTTTTCTGTATTTCATCTATCGGCTTTATTTCCTATTTAGCCCTTATTGCTGCCTGAAAGTACCATTTTTTGCATCTCTGTTTACGTGTTCATTTTCTGACTTCCCACTACCACACTAGGATATAAGCTCCACAGGGGCTCCATATTTAGTAAAGGAGAGGAGAGTGATGGGGAAAGGGGAAGAGAGTGGGAGGGAGAGAAAAGAAAAAAAGGAGGGAGGGAGGAAGGCAACCCAGCTACCTTTGATCAAAATGTGCCCCATGTTTCAATTTGATAAATGAGTGGTACTATAAATTATTATTTTCTCATGGTCTAGGGAAGACAGTAATAGAAATTATGTATAGTTTAAAGGCCTAAAATATATGTATACATATATTTTTATGAAGAGTAGTTCACTTCTGTGTTGAGTTTTAGTAACATCATTAACTTTAATTTTGAAAAAAAAGGCACCATTTGGGTAAATATACATAAGGATGACACTCCTAATGAAGTTCCTCCACTATGGATAATGCATCTGATAGGTTTCTAAGCTGGCTGTAGGGGACAAAGAGCAAACATTTGCTAACTGGTCGCCTAAGGCTGGAGTGGTTTGTGGTCATAGGGAAGAACAAAGTACTCTGGTTCACTTCGGTATTTAATTCCCACTCTTCTTTGGTGTTCTAACCTGCTGACCATGCATGACAAAGACAGCAGAATCACTGCAAGTAACTGGGTACATGTAGTGTGTGCAATGAATGTGCATTTTGGAATCTCCTAAGTCAAATATTGGCTTAGTTATCTGACTCTGCAAAAGCATCTGAAACTTAGTGAGCCTCCTTATTTCAGCTGTAACATGAAAATAATAATCTGTGTAAGGTTTTAAAATCATATATGTAAAGTATCTAGACTTACATGAAATTATATATTTCTATATATTATACTATATAGTATATAATATAGTATTATAGAAATGTCTATATATTATAGTATATAGTATATAATATAGTATTATAGAAATATAAAGTATATCTTTAGAGAATATATAAATAGTATATATTTCCATATACTATAATTTCAAATAATTATATGAAATTATATTTTATAAGTTATAATTCATATAATAGTATATAGTATACTAGAAATATATCTAGTATATAATATATACTAGAATATATCACTTTTTTTGTTCTTTTGGGGACATGGAATCCTACACAATTCTAGGAGGCAGCCTTTATTTTGCAATCCATGTAATTTGTGTAACATTTATATTTTACCTTTGTGAGTAGGGGAGCAGCAAGTTAGGGCACATAATTTTATAAGAAAAATGATATAAATGGTCCCCCATTAATTATACAAGGAAGCATGTCCTGTGTAAGTAGATACCTAGGATAGTACTCTCACTGAAAACAACTAAATACTCTGGGAGAGTTTTAGGTTAATCACTGAAAAAAAGAATGATGAACTTGAGGAAATTTTAAGGAAGAGATATAGAAAAAAAAAATCAAACATTGTAATAGTAAAAAATCAATGAGTGAATCAATAGAAAATTAGAATCTGTTGAAGAGAGGATTAGTTAACTGGAAGCAAGGTAGGAAAAAATAATGTAATTAGCTGAGGAAGGCAAAATGATGACATGCAAAACTGAAATTAAAAAATATGGATAAGGTAAGAAGGTCCAGTGTAAGTTTTAATGAGAAAGAGGCAATATCTAGAAAAAATAGTGTTAACCCATTCTAGAAATTCAGTAAATAAGAATTTTATGTTTGGAAGGTAATATCTTTCTTTTTTAAATCATTACACTGGATGTGTTTCTTACTGTTTTATTGGTTGTAAGGAATAAATTATTGAAGCGGAAGACAAGTCTGGTGGAAAAGAATTATTTCAATTTATTCCACACTCTATCAATGTTTTGTTTGTAAATATTAGAACAATGATTTATATTTCTGAATTTTCATAGAAAGGTAGATTTTTCTTTATCCGCAATATATATTTTAAAGCATCAATTACAATTACAGTGTGTCTTTTTTTATGGAGAAATGGTTTCAGGTTTCCTGAGCTTCCTTTATTTAAAACAAAGTTTGGGGCACAAATGGATAACAGGCATATTTAGAATGAGATGATGTAGGTTCAATTTGTATTGATATAACTTATCTCAAGACTAAGTTGAAATAGATTCAATAGCCTCAGTCTTTGCATTTATACTCTCACTTTAACCCTTCAATGTGTCCAAATTATAGGCATAGACTACGAAATATTTTATTTTCAATAAGCATAACATCAGAGTATGACTCATCTCTATCTGGTATTTAATACTTGTTGAATAAGTGAATTAATGACTACTATAAATTTCTAAAATACTATGAATTTTAGAAAAATTCACTAAAAGTTTAAAAATGAAAGCATGTTTTTGCATATGGTTGGAATTTTCTATTTACCTAAATGTTGTAGCCATCATTTGTCATCATTTTGGTATTAACCACACACCTTTTGGTGCAGAGTAATGGAGGAAGAAAGTGATTAGAAATTGTTTAGGAATGTTTTTGGCTGATTAAAAATTGATTTTTACATGGTTTCATTTCAGACGCTCTCTTTTATAAAGGCTTTCCTTCACTAAAACCTGTTCAGTCCTCATAGTCAAATCTTTGGATTTGAAAACTTAGCGTGGAGTATCATTAGGAGGACCCTATTAAACATCTTGTTGAAGCTTGATTGCCTTGGTATGGGAAACTGTGGGCAAAAATGTTCTTTTCATTTAAAATAAGACTGCCATAGGACAAACAGGAACATGACAGGCCTCTTTCATGTCTGCTATATTTTGTTCATTGCCAGGTAGGGGAATAAAACAACTATTCCTTCAGTAGCACCAGTCTTTACTGAGGACTTTTACACATGGTTTTCACTGTCTTGGAAGGCTTTCCCCTCTAGTGGAAGCTGCCAAAACCCTACTTGACTTTTAGGGCTCAGCTAAAATGTCACCTAAACATACAGTGTTCCCTGAATTCTCTCAGCTGGACTTCATTAGAAAGTATGCCGTGTTTTCCCTTCTGTGACTAACTCTGACAAATAGAGGCCGAAGAATTGTTCTAAGGAGCTGTGTTCCTTAGCAAGACTGAGCATGCTGTGCAAGACTGAGCATGCTGTGATTTTTTTTTATAAAATAGTGGCCAGATTAGTAATTTACCACCTTGTATTTACTCTCCTTTCTTCCTGGCTCACTGCATTTTTTTTTCTCTCACTCTTGCAGACCTGGATTGCATCTCCTATTAAGCCTCAGTATATTTGAAACAGGAGAGGGACCTGAGTGTAGGGGAATTTGCCTTCTCTGCTCCAATTCAACCCTGAGCGTCGTGTCACTTTTTTTTTTTTTTCCGGAGACAGAGTTTCGCTCTTGTCGCCCAAGCTAGAGTGCAATGGCATGATCTTGGCTCACTGCAACCTCTGCCTCCTGGGTTCAGGCAATTCTCCTGCCTCAGCCTCTCGAGTAGCTAGGATTATAGGCACCTGCCACCACGCCTGGCTAATTTTTGTATTTTTAGTAGAGACGGGATTTCACCACATTGGCCCAGCTGGTCTCACTCCTGACCTCACCTGCCTCAGCCTCCCAAAGTGCTGGGATTACAGGCATGAGCCACCATGCCCCACCTGAGTCACCTTTTATAGTTACTGGTATGAATGTCTTGCAGCAAATTCTAAGAGGCCAAAACACTGTGTCACTCATCCTGTTGTCTCCTGCAGCCTCATCCTTGCATACAGAAACTGCTTGATCTGGATATTCTGAATTAATGAATTGTTCATCTCTGCTTCTACCTCATATAATATGTCAATGTGTCCCAACAGACTTATCAATATTTAGTATTATTTCTTCCCAAACTCTCTATTTATGTGGAATCAACCTCTTTGTCTTCTGAAAATCAAGCTTCAAGGGAAAGTCAGTTGAGATCTTAGGACATGCCCAGAAATCAAACCCAAAAGTTATGTAGAGTGAGGTGCCTACAGAATAAGCCAAGTTTTAGGCAAAATTCACAAGCTTAGAGCCAAGGACAACATGACTCAGTTAAGGCCTACTGGCTTCCTCTGAGTTCCTAATCATTTTGTGTTTAGCTGGAGTCATTTGCTCTTTTACATGAAGCTGTTCAGTGACTTGGCTCCCTTTGCAGATATCGCACTAGAAATAATGGACTTTGGAAAATAATCTTGGCAAAGCCTTGTTTCTTTTTAAACATTTTTGATCAGATGTAGGGTTTTGGAGTTGTATTGTTTGTGAAATGCCTTTTCTGTACATTTTAATCATGACAGTGTTTATGTTGCATGTCTAATTAGCTTCAACATACCAGATGAATTGTTTAAACCCGTCTGGCATGCTATAATTTCTCAAAATTTCTCATTTGCTGAGAAACATATATATACACACACACACACACACACACACACACACACACACATACATACATACATATATTTGTAAAAGGTTTAGATTTCAGAAATCAAAAAGTCTTCGATGGATCCTATTCACAATTGAAATATATCAAGGAGGAGAGAGAGTGAAGCCATTTGCCCAACTGTCCAGTGGGAGAAGAGACAAGGCCCCAAAGACTTTAAATTCTAATCTGAGAATTTGTGCCAAAACTGATAGTTCTTCTTTCCACTCCCAACCCCTCCCCAAAATTAAGGGCAACAGAATACCAAGCTGAGAAGTTTTTCACCATTATGAGCACTAGATCTATCTGGGATAGATAAAGGCAGAGGAAATTGTGGGTTCTTGGAAGAAAGGATAAAAGGGATCGGGGTGCAAAAGAAGGTGAGATTGGTGAAGAGTGTGGGTTGAGGCCAAGAAAATAAAAAGCAGGGGTCTAAAGAGTGTGGCTCCATTGAGAGTCAAGTACTTGTCTGCTACAAATTTCTTTCTCAACACATCTTGACACATTACACCATAATGTAAAAAAGTTGACAAGTGAAAAGAAGATAAGAGATGATCTCATCTCAGCTTTTCCTCTCTTCTCCTCAAGGAAGGCTTCAGTCTCTTCCTTCTTTCAACTTCTGCTTGAATCCAAGTAGTAAGTCTTTCCTGTACCAAGGTGCTCATAATCATGGGAAAAGCATCTATGTTTAATAGCACCAATTGCTACCATAATTATAAATAATAATAGCACATTTGTGCAGTAGTTTGCCATCTTGTGTTTTCATGATATTATTTCATTTGAACATCACAACAAACTTATGAAACGCGGCAGGACATTTTAGACACACGTTCACAATTAACTCAGCATCCAAGAATTTTGTGACTTGCCCATAGTAACACATGTAATAATAGCGGGAGCTAGAATCCTTATTATATGCTAGGCATTGTGCTAAGATGCATTCCCTGTTTTATTGCAATTGATTCTCTCAAAAAATGTTATGCTAGGCACTTTTATCAAAGTAAAAGATGATGAAAAATCAACATATAAAATAATTTAAGAATTCACAGGTATTAAGCAGTAGAGGAGTAATACAGCATGGTGACTATAGTTAATAATAATGTATATTTCAAAATAGCTAAAATAATGGCTTTTAAGTGTTCCCACTACAATGAAATAAGTATTTGAGGTGATAAATGCATTAATTAGCCTGATTCCATGATTCCACAATGTATATGTGTATGAAAACATCATATTGTACCCCATAAATTTATACAATTGTCAATTAAAAATAAAACTTTAAAACATTTTTAAAAATAAAATATTTGGGGGAAAAAAAAAGATCAAGGACTTACTCCAGGTATAACTAATGCTAGTATCTGTGTTATGGTATTTTATCAAATTTAAGACAGTTTGACTATAAAGCGCACCATTATTTTATAAAAAGTTTTACAACTGCTTGTTAAACAATGGCACAATGCTTTCTTATCACTCTGAATTTTCATTCTTAATATTGAATGAGTTCTTTTAGATTTAATTTAGACAGTTTTATCACGTCATCCTTAACCATATGTAAAAGGGGAAGTATATGTGAAATAAATTTGTTAAGATGTTCATAAATATCTTAATCATTTAACTTGAATGTCTCCACATTTAAAGATGGACTCTTCTCAATTACTTTTCAATTCAGAATCACTGATTATTTTCCCTAAGAGTTGCATTCTTTGTGACATTAAAAACATAGTTACAGAGTGTTTCTTAAAAGAGTGCTCCACTGCTTTTGCCAGGATTTTTTTTCCAAGCCTATGATATCCACTCTGCAAGTTTTGCGTTGTGCACTTAGGCAGTGACAATCATGTCAGCACCCTGGAGGATAGTAACTGTAAGTGCAAATACTAAAAGGGAAACAAATATGCAATTTAAGATCAGTGACATGGTTTACTGCTTCCTTGGTTTGAGGCAAAGCTAGGAATAAATCCCAGGTGCTTATGCCTTAAGTTATCTCAAAAATGCATTCTAATAAATCAGTCATTTTTTCTTAACTTTATACCTATTCTTTAAAACTTGTTTTCTGTGACTACACATAATCCACTTTGTTTTTCAATACAGCGGGTTTGTAAAGATTCAGAAAGGAGGTTCACTAAAATATGAGAGTTTTTGGCAAAGCTGTACGCACATATGCAGACACACTTCCAAGTAAAAAGACTAATCAACACTGATGAAAACAAAAAGTATGTGTGTGACACAAGGAGAGGGGGAAGGATTTAAGAAAAATGAGTATAAAATGTCATAAATATGTTGATCCAGCTGTGAAGTTAATTAAATATTATAGTCCTGTTTGAACAAAAACAAAAACTGAGATTTCCTGGAGAGTACTGTTTTCATTAAAAAAAAAAAAAAAAAAAAAAGACATTTGCCATGATTTAAAAGAACATTGCTTTCTTGCAGCAATTCCTGACAATGTGCTTTTCTATTTTTTATTGTATTTTGTGTTTACTTCCAAAGGTAGAGAAGTAAACTAGTTGTATGGCATTTTGTTAACCAAATCTCTTTGGTTACTGGCAATTTACAAATCATTAGCTTAGTAAAACCTGTTGCTCATAATGAAAATCATAAGATCTGTTAACATTAAACTGTTTTCTGAGGCAATCATGAGCTATTAAGTAATATTTAGTAGAGTTTTGTAAGAGTTAACAGGAAATCTTTTATCTAGTCAAAAATTCAAAAGCTCTTAAATGGCACATAGGATGTAGGAGGCTGAAATAGTGAAGGCACGGGTTCTAGAGCCAGCTGCTTAGGTTTCCATCTAGGTTTTGCTGTTTATTAGCTGAATCACCTGAGTTAGTTTTATTTATTTTCTTTTAAGTAAACTTTTTCTGGGGCTCTGCTTCTGATCTGCAAAATATGGATAAAATACCTTCCTAAGAGGTTTATTGTGAGAATTAAATGAGCTAAAACGTGTACAGTTCTGGTACATAGTAATCATTCAAACTATTCAAACTATTAGCTAGGATGATGATGTGATACTATCATATGTGGTTATTCTCTGTCAACTAAAATATTTTTTAGTTCCCTGAAAACTTGATTCTCCATTCTTTTCATCAATCAATATTCTACATTAAGAATATTCTACATTAAGAACAAAAAAAAATGGCTCTAAGATCCAGAATGGATTAGAATTGAGTGATTTATTTTTTCAAACAGGGTTTATGCTCTTTTCTCAGTTACCATGTTCATTATGGAAGAATCAGAATGTAGCTAGGAATGGATCTGACCTTAACCATCACTGCTTCTCCCTGGTCTAAATCATGAAGCAAGCATCACATCTGAAGCTTTCTTGCTGCTGCACAGACTTTTTCCCTATGAGTAGATTTTTGTTCCATGAATTTCAAAGTAACTACTATATGAAGATTAAACTCTACTTATGATGCCATTGTTTAAAAAATACATAGTAAATATTTGAAAAAGGCATAATAAAGGTCCTTTAGGTCCCATCATTTCTTTTCTTTTCTCTTTTTTTTTTTCTTTTGGTCTGGGTTTAATAGGCCCAGAACCATGCTTCCCTGAATTCTTTGAAGCATACTATCCAGAAAAACTTTCTGGGACGGTAGAAATTGTTTTGATCTATCAGTAGAGTAGCCAATAGCCAGGTGTGGCTATTGAGCACTCAAAAATAGCTAGTGCAGCTAGGGAACTGATTTTTAAATTTTATTTAATGTTAATTAAAGTTCAACTTTAGTTTAAATTTAATTTTGTTTTAATTTAAAATATATGTGGCTAGTGACTACCATATTGGATGACACAGTTCTAAAGCGTTCTTCATATTACTTCTATTTCCCTGGGAATTATAGAAATAACCCTATTTACCTGGATGTCTGATATTTAGGAAAAGTAAGCTTTAATCTGCTAGCTGAAAACCAGCGGTAAGTAGGAAAAGCCTTAGAATGGCAAATAGACCACTATTATGCTGCAAATGATTCGTGGTAATGTCAAAATGTTGTTCTCAACAGGATAGGTTGAGCCACTCTGGGACTCTTGTCTGAACAGTTGTGTGTAAAATAAAACAGCCAGAAAAACCAGAAACACATTGATGTCAGTGAGAAGATATAGCTAAATGGTAGAAAGAAAAGAGCAAAGACTTTTTTAAAAGCAAGTAGTGCATTAAGTCATTTTTTTTTTTGGACAGGCAGTGTATGAAACACAAATAAAAATGAAGTAAAACAGAAAAAGTAGTCAGTAGAACTATAAGGACATATCAATCTGGGGCCACGCACCAAGGCTAAAAGCTCAACTTTAGGGCAAACTCCAGAGAATGCCACAACATCATGAATAGTATTCACAATTTTGAAAGTAATTTGTCAAGAAAAAGCTTATATTATCTTTGTAAAATTCCTTTCATTAACAAAATGAAATACAAAATTGTGAAAGTTGTACAAGAAAATGTTTAAGAAGCCTTGGCATTTAGAGGGATAAGCAACATTCACATGTGGAATGACTCCTTATCTGACCCAACCTTCTTGCGTCTAGCAGCATTCATTTCTGACTCCTCTTAGAATATAAGAATAACGTGCTGTCCAAAAACCTCAGAATACAAAGGATTTATTGGTCCATTGGTCCCTCAATATGCCAGGGGAATAGACTGAACCCTTGACAGGCGTATGTCATGACGAGCAGCTTTACTCAAAGGGCTTATTAAAGACTCTATTGAAGATAGTATGTGCAGGTTGAATTCCATGATTAATACTGAGAAAAAGCTAGGATTAGAACCCATATGGATAAGCCATTTTCTTGTCTTTATACTTGTATATTAAAACAATTCCAACCATTCCCAGCAATAGTTGTATAAAAATTCATGTGATGATACCTCTTTTAATGGGTTTATGGGTTACTGTGAAAACTTTGCTTGGTTTTTAACCTAATTAAGACATCTATTTTTATGTTTTGTAAAAATAACACATACAGCATCCTAGAGCGTTTTGTTTTATAAATGGTAGGAGTTCTAAATGACTAGATTAATAACTTCATGAAACAATGCATCACTAATTATGTGACAATTATTGTAATGGCCATAGAAAATCACAATAAAAGAACCAGCACAAAGCTGAATATAACATATGCCACATACCTTCAATTAATAATACACGTTAGAAGCAGTGTGCTAACTGGGAGGGAAGATGATTTAATAGGTGTAGTAGGCCTGGATTTCAATACCAAAGTATGGGGAGAGTTTGGGGATGAAGAGGGAAGGCCTTAGAAGAACCATCATGGGCTTAGAAGTTGGGTTCAGGAAACATAGCATAGGGGAAGGTGGTGTCCATAGCAGATCATTCACTAGGGAAGTAGAGGAACACATATTTGGCAAGTTGGGCCAAGATTGTTAATGGCATCAACAACCACACAGATTTGTTGGGAGCCCAGAATTGCCCATGATTTCAGTGCCCCTAAATTGTTCAAAAAGAAAACAATATTAAGCAAGGAGTAGCAGCAGACAGATTTTCAAAGTGTTTGTGTAATCACTGATGTGCTCAAACACTGCTTTGAGATGAAAGTACGTTAATCTCAGTCTATTTAATGCAGACCACAAGCCCTATTATTATCTTCAAACACTTAATATTTCTACCATTTCAAAAGACTGCTCACTGTGGCTGAGTTGTATTTAAAAGGACACCCTTATACATCCAAAGAAAACAAACTTTAAGAACTTAAAGTTGAAGGAATTTTTAATGTAGCTGGAATTCTTATAATTTATCATTTCTCACATAGGACAGAGCTTGACATTTTAAGATATATTTTTATTTCAATGGTGAAATGCACATCAATAAAGGATGTGATTTTTCTCCCTTCTCTTAGCTTTAAAAAAGCTTGGTAATGCTGAAATTCAGGACGACTGGGTCATATAGGTTTGGGGTTGGTTTATCAATGTTTTACAATAACTTACAGAAAAAACCCAGTGAAATTAGTTTGGTCAGATACAGGAAAAGCAAAGGAGTTTTGATTTTAGTAGAAAATTTTCTTATTTTCCACATAGATGTTAAAGTTTGAAGAGCTTTATAAATTATAATCACTCTTATTGAATTTGACTGTAATTCTCAATTTCTAGTGGAAATTAATATCTTAGTGGAAGATTTACCACACCCATGAGGGCCTCTTTGTTGCAGCTTAGTTTATTGTCATTTAAATAACTGTGTGATTAAAAAGCCATATACTTAGCTGAGGTCCCATTGGCATTCTATAAGGAATGTTAGCCAAAGAGTCCACCCTTCTAATCACCAATCACCCTGTCCTTTCGGCCCACAGCCATGACTGAGAGGCAGAACCACTTTGTAAGACCTGAAGGCAAGAGTTAGTTGAGTTTAAAAGAAGATTCTGGTTTTGAAATACCAGAGCTCTCTGAAATAGCCATTGTCTACCCAAGAGTAAAGATACTCAAAACATCCTTTTAACCTAAGATCAAATTTGAGATCTCATTCAGGGAAGCCATGGTCAGGCAACTGAAGAGATAAAAGATTAGCAGAACAAGTCAAGAAGACTTTGTTTTGACTTCAGATAATATACCTTGGGGGTATTGGGAATTTCGGTCTTCAGGGAGCTACAAGCCTGCATTTCAAGCAATTCCCCAACAACATCTGGCAGGGCCCAAGAGTCACAAAGTGATTGGAGACTTTTGGGGAATAGTCAAATTACCATTGTACATAGATGAAAGCAGATATATCCATGAAGAAATTGCGAAGAGTTAGCTGTTTATATTTTGCCTCCAGTCTGTGATACATCGTTTTAAAAGCAGCACCATAAATGAGACTTTTTTTTTTTTTTTTTTGTAGCCAAAGGAAAATCCTGCCAGGTTCTAGGTTGAACATTGCTTTAAAAAGGACCATTCATTCAGTCCCTGCCCCTGGTTTGTTGTACCAAGGTATATAGAGTAATGCAAAATAGACCACTATTCAACTTGCATTTGCTTTTTACTGTTTGTATTTAAGCTTTAAATCAGAATTCTAATTAGTAACATGAGTCTCTTTCTTGATAGATTCAAGCATGAATGGACATTTAAAAACAACATTAGTTTCTAAGAAAAGAAAATCAAGGTGGATGTTCAAGATTATGTTTATTACAGTTATCAGTTATCTATAGAAATTGTCATCCTAATGTATCTGCATGGACAATTATTTTTTTTATTTTTATTTTTTTTGAGACAGAGTCTCGCTCTGTCACCCAGGCTGGAGTGCAGTGGCCCGGTCTCAGCTCACTGCAAGCTCCGCCTCCCGGGTTCACACCGTTCTCCTGCCTCAGCCTCCTGAGCAGCTGGGACTACAGGCACCTGCCACCTCGCCCGGCTAGTTTTTTGTATTTTTTAGTAGAGACGGGGTTTCACTATGTTCGCCAGGATGGCCTCGATCTCCTGACCTCGTGATCCACCCGCCTTGGCCTCCTAAAGTGCTGGGATTACAGGCTTGAGCCACCACGCCCGACCGACAATTATTTTTTATTGAGACCACATATAAGCAAAAGAGTGAAACTGTTAGTTTCAATTTTAACTTGACTAAATTAATTAACATTTAATAAGAATTCTGTGCACACATACCTCATTATATTGTGCTTTGCTTTATTGCACTTTGCAGATACTGTATATTTTACAAATTGAAGCTTGTGGCAACCCTGTGTTGATCAAGTCTGCTAGCACTGTTTCCAACAGAATGTGCTCACTTCCTGTCTCTGTCACAAGTGTTCTCTGACTATTTCAAACTTTTTCATTATTATTATATCTGTTAAGATTCAGCATTCTTTGGTGTTACTATTGTAATTGTTTGAGGACACAAAGAACCATGACCATATAAGATGGGGAAATTAATTGATAAATACTGTGTGTGTTCTGACTGTTCAACCCACCAACCATTCCCTGTCTCCCTCTTTTCCAACTTCCATATTCCCTGAGACACAACAATACTGAAATTAGGCTGATTAATAACCTTACAATAGCCTCTAAATGAAAGGAAGAGTAACAAGTCTCACCTTTTAAATCAAAAGCTAAAAATGATTAAACTTAGTGAAGAAAGCCAAAAGAGGCTGAAAGCTAAGTCTCTTGCACCAAACAGCAAAGTTGTGAATGTGGAAGAAAAGTTTTTGAAGGAAATTAAAAGTGGTACTCCAGTGAGCACACTCACAATAATAAAATGAAACAGCTTTATTGCTGATACGGAGAAAGTTTTAGTGGTCTGGATAGAAGATCAAACCAGTCACAACATTCCCTTAACGCCTAATCCAGAGCAAAGTCATAACTCACTTCAATGCCATGAAGGCTAAGAGAGGTGAGGAAGCTGCTGAAAAAAAAGTTTGAAACTGGCAGAAGTTGGTTTCTGAAGTTTAAGCAAAGCCATCTCCATAACATAGAAGTTCCAGGTGAAGCAGCAAGTGCTGATGGAAAAAGGTACATCAAGCTATACAGAAGACTAGCTAGGATAATTGATGAAGGTGGCTACACTAAGGGGATTTTCTCTGTAGAGGAAACAACCTTATATTGGGAAAAGATGCCATCTGGGATTATCACAGCTAAAGAGGAGAAGTCAGTGCATGGATTCAAAGGACGCTCTCTTTTTAGGGACTAATGCAGCTGGTGACTTTAAGCCAATGCTCATTGATCATTCTAAAAGTCTTAGGGCCCTTAATAATTATGTAAACTTTACTGTACCTGTGCTTTATAAGTGGAACAACAAAGTGTGGATGACAGCACATCTGTTTGCAGCAGGGTTTACTGAATATTTTAAGCCTAATCAGAAAAAGATTTTCCTTCAAAATATTATTGCTTATTGCAATGCACCTGGTCACTCAAGAGATGGAGATATACAAGGACATGTTTTTTTTTGTTTGTTTTTTGAATGCCTGCTAACACAACACCTATTCTGTAGCTCATGGATCAAGAGTAACTTCAACTTTTAGGCCTTATTATTTAATAAATACATTTTGCAAAGTGCAGCTGCCATAGATAGTGATTTCTCTGATGACTTTTTGCAGAGTAACTTGAAAATCTTCTAGAAATAATTCATTCTAGATGTCATTAACAACATTTGCGATGCATGGGAGGAAGTCAAAATACCTGTATTTTGGCAGGAATTTGGAAGAAGTTGATTCCAGCCCTCATGGATGAGTTTGAGAGATTCAGAACTCTACTCGATGAGGTAACTGAAGATATGGTGAAAATAGCAAGAAAGCAAGAATCAGAAGTGGAGCCTAAATACGTGACTGGGTTGCTATAGTCTCAAGATCGAACTTGAAGAGATGAGGAGTTGCTTCTTGTGGATGATCAAAGAAAATGGTTTATTGAGATGGAATCTACTCCTGGTGAAGATGCTGTGAAAATTGTTGAAATGACAATGAAACATTTAGACTATTCCATAAACTTAGTTGATAAAGTGATAGCAGAGGTTGAAAGAATTGACTCCAATTTTGAAAGAAGTTCTCCTGTGGGAAAAATGCTATCAAACAGCATTGCATGCTACAGAGAAATCTTTTGTGAAAGGGGGAATGATATAGCAAACTTCATTATTGTCTTTTTTTAAGAAATTGTCACAGCCACCCAACTAATACCCTGATCCATCAGTCATCACTCATCCACATTGAGGCAAGACCTCCACCAGCAAAAAGATTATGACTCACTGAAGGCTTGGGTGATCATTAGCAATTTTTAACAGTAAATTATTTTAAAATTAAGTTATGTAGATGACTTTTTTAGATGCAATGCTAATGCACACTTAATATACTCAAGTATATTAACATAACTCTTATATGCCCTGGGAAACCAAAACATTTGTGTGACTCACTTTATTGCAATATTCACTTTATTGCAGTGGTCTGGAACTAAACATGTAATATCTTTGAAGTATATCTATATTTAAAAATGTGTCTCTTTTATCATATCCCATATAAAATATAGTTCTCTAAAAGATGATTCAATCACACTATGAGATGAAATTCATAGACCCAGGAAACTGGTAACTGTTCTCCAAAGACATTTGCCTGTCCTTGCATGACTTTTGACACTGACAAACACACATTCTGCCACTATTTGAATTCAATATACTAGATGAGTAATGATGGTACAAATAGAATTAACTTTGGGTTCCTTTGATTTGTTTTTAGCTTAACTTTATATCTTCAGTGGTTTTTAAAGAAGCACCTGACCTATTTGGGCTGACCCAGTTTACCACTTCCCAGGTGGCCACTGATAGGTAGAATGATCTGCCAATTACAGAGGGTCTTAGGAGAGGGAGCATCCATTGAAATCTTGCCTCCCATTGTCTGGGAGTACCTAAAAGCCTTAGGACCATGGCAGAAGTAGTCATTCAAATCTACAGAAAATAAAAGGGCTATAATTTCAATCCTGTGGTATTAACTCCTTGCTACCATTTCCCAATCTAGATATTTCACAGTTTAGTTATAAATGGCTTTCTGCACTTCTATATTTAAATTAGGGCTTTAAACCTCATATTTTCTTAAAAGGAGTGCTTTCTACTTTTAGGAATCCTAAGGTGAATTCTAAGAAATATAAATCAGTTGGTAAATCTAGATTTTTATAAAATGAAACTGCTTTTATAATATATCAAGTGTCTCCCTCACCTTCTATAGACAGTGTAATGGCATGAAAATCAGGTCAGTAGGATACATGCATGTGGCCAATTTCTTGGTTATAAGATTGAGCATTGGAAATACTAATACTCATGGCATCCATGCGTAGAATATTTTAAAGTCTTGTTATTCCAAGTGTAGTCCTAGGACCAGCAGCATCAGTCTCACCTGAGAGCTTGTTAGAAATAAAAAATCTTGGCTGGGTGCGGTGGCTCACGCCTGTAATCCCAACACTTTAGGAGGACGAGGCAGACAGATCATCTGAGGTCAGGAGTTCAAGACCAGCCTGGCCAACATGGTGAAACCACATCTCTACTAAAGAAGGACAAAAATTAACCAGGCACGGTGGTGGGCACCTGTAGTCCCAGCTACTCAGGAGGCTGAGACAGGAGAATCGCTGGAACCTGGGAGGTGGAAGTTGCAGTGAACTGAGATCATGCTACTGCACTTCAGCCTGAGCAACAAGAGTGAGACTCCATCTCGAAAGAAAGAAAGAAGAAAACATCTTGAGATGCAACTCACTCAGAACCACTGAATCAGGATCCGCATTTTAACAACACCCCCAACTGGCTGGCATGCCTATGAAAGTTTAAGTCCTGCCCTATACCTTTATAAGCTATACCTTATACCGGTTCATTGATCTTTCATAATAATACTTTGAGGCAAAGATATAATCTCTATGTCCTTCCCCTGCCCACTAGCATTCTTTCCCAATGCAGGAAATCACTGCCTGTATTTTTGTGGTAAATATCCCATCTGTGTCATATCTGAGAACATGGCCGTTTACCATCATCATTAGCTTTGGGGGAAAGGTAACTTTGGGTTAACAGACAGATGATATTTCTACCTTTTGAAGGGGAAATGCTGCCTCCCAGAAAGCCTCCAGAAACCAAGAGCAGAGCAGTCAGCAAATGGGCGGCAATCTACAGCTGGCAGGTCTGAGTTTTACCTCGGGATCTGTGGTCAAGATGTGGGAGAAAATGTAGCCACTGAGGAATTGTCTTCAGTAAACAAAAGCAGAGTGGTCTCTGTGTCTGGTCATCTGCTGAATGACTGATCCAGTCTCAGAGATAACATCTACATAAAATACATATTATATTTTTTTTAAAAAAAGAATGTCACAGTAGTGATAGGAATTTTCTGGACTAGTTCTGAAAGAATGCTGGAGCAGGCAGAAAAGTTGAGCTTTTAGCTGAGGGGCATTTATTCTGAGTAGAAGTTAGCCTGGAGTATCCAGTGATAGCAGGTAAATCATCACCTGACAATGATTTACTCTCTTTGTCATTCAGGAGCCTGTACTTAGACACACACTCCCAACTCACCTAGCAGTCTCTCAGAGGCCTTAATTTAGCTAGCAGCTGCTAACACGTTGAGGCAAATTGCAAGAGGCAGCTACTAAGCTTTTCTGACAGTGTAGGATGAAGAGGGAAGGTGAGTTGCTGGGGCACTGTAAGAACTGGTTTTCTTGTGTAAATCCCAACTAGAACCCATTTATCGGTTTTTTTTCCCCCAAAACCCCTCTAGTATGCACCTTAGCCAAGCTGTGTAATTTAGTTTGGCCTAGCGTTTAGATGTGGATTGAGGCCCACCTGATCCAATCGATGATGAGGCAGCCTCCATGAGGGAGGCATTCCAAAGGTGTGTGTCACACAAGCTCAGGTTAGAGTTGGGCTACCTGGTACTTCGTCCTTCTAGCTTAGGCACTCCTCCTCAATTCAGAGATGCCCACATGATGCCCTGGTATCCTCTGTAGGTCTTTACATCTCCTCTGTAATAACATTGAACCTGAGCAACCCCAAATCACCCAACTTTTAGGCTTAGAAGCAATATAACTCAGTGGATGAGTATGTATACTTTGGAATTAGACTGCCTGAGTTGAAATGCTGCCCTGGTCCTTGGAATTATGTGACTTGAAGTATGTAGCTTAACTTCTTTGGGTCTCCAATTTCCTAATTTGTACAATGGACTGCTGAGGGGGTTACATAAAGTAATGTGTGTAAAGTGCCTGGCATCAAGGAACAAAAGATAGCACAGTGCCTGAAGCTCAGCAGTCACCTAGAAATACTCTTTTCCTTTCCTCGCAGCTCTAAATGGGAGAAATCAACCGAGTTCACTTTCTATGAAAGATATTCATAACCTTGTGAGAGTGAAAGGCCCCAGAACAACATTTTTTCTTACAGGAATAAATTTGCATTCCTCTTTAACCAGGTAGGCTCACCTGTTGCTGACAACCTTAGTTCATACATTCAACAGAACTCATTGAGAAACTACTTATGTAAGGTTTCCATTCTCAAGGATTGTACATTCTTGTGGGATGAATTAGGTAAGTATCTGAAAAGTTAATACAATGCAGAAGTTGGCAGGGGACTTAAAAACCTTATAGACCAGTACACTGAGGATTCAGAATCAAAGAGGCCCTTCAAATTCTGCTTGAAGAAAATGGAATCGTTACCTTGTGGGGAAGAGAGGCTGACACTCCTCTGCTAAAATTCTGAACAACAAAAACAGTTTGGAGGAGATTCTAGGGGAGGGGTTGGGGAAGAACTACAAGGCAAGCTGTTCCCACAGCATAGAGTGGTAGGCGAGAAGGTCAGCAAAGAACTAGAGACCCATGTTCTCTAGTTAAAGAATTCAGACCAAATACCCATAATACAACTTTTAAAAAGTGGCAATGTGATGTAGCAAGACCAAAAAAGGAAAAGTTTCCCTAAACTATACATTCTTCAAATAATGCCTGGGTAGCTGGCATAGTGCCAGATGCTTAACAGGCTTATTTGGATGGATGTTAACATTAGGTAGACTGAGCTAACTTCTCCTATTGGTGAATAACACTACTGCCAGTCTACTTAACAATGGTCTCACATTTTCAGTGTCTGGTATGCACTGAAAACAAAGCTAGAATGCCTGGCCAATAGCAGCATGTGATCAGCCCATATAACTCGAGGCTATATAGGCTAATGAACAATAAATTCTTCAATAAATGAACAATAAATGAATTTTGGTGGTGTGATGGCAGACTCTTGCCACCTTTCATTTACATTGTCTAATTAGCACTTCAGCATACAGCATGCCTAACTTTCATAATACAACATTGTGGAATGCAAATTGACTAGAGAAAGACACAGACCTGCTCTGGCTTTGTCTTTGCACCTAAGAGGCTGTGGGCTCTGTCGTCAGTGGCAGATGATCCAGAAGCTACTCCCAAGGCCCTTCTGTAGACTGAGTTCTCTCAGTATCTAATTTATGTTTCAATTGCTTTATTGGCTCCCTGTAAAGCAAAATATTGACAATAAAATTGCTATTTTTGTCTTACCAGCCACCACATGGTCTTTGTTCCTCTGTGTTTAATGGCTGCATGTTCTTCTCTTCCAACTGCCTCCCTGTTCCCTTGACAGAAAGCCACGGCAATGGTGATTCCAGAATAATGTCTGTAATCTTTACCAGCAAACTGTCTATCCTGCTGACCCTGTGGAAAACTAGGAACATATTGAATATATCACAGAACAAATTAAGGGTGTGAGGCTTAATGCAGCCAAGGAAGTGATCATAATGCCATATGTCTGGGAACTTTGAGTGATTCTTAGAACTCCAGCTTATAGAGTTAGTCATATTGAACATTGTAAATTTCAAAAAAAGAAAAAGAAATTGTACAGTTCAGCACTCACCATTTTTCAAGCTTGCTAAAAGAATGAATCCTGTTCAGTCCTATTGTTCCAGTGGACATTAGGCACAAGGGAAAAGGCAAGTGCTTGCTTAGATTAGTTCAGACATATGTCTGTCCTCCTGACTTACCACTAGCTAGAAAATTGGAAGGATATTGCTCTTCTTATACCTTGTCAAAAAATTCACGCCTGGCCAGGCATGGTGGCCCACACCTTTAATCCTAGCACTTTGGGTGGCTCACCTGAGGTCAGGAGTTCAAGACCAGCCTGGCCAACATAGTAAAACCCTATCTCTACTAAAAATACAGAAAAAAATTAGCAAGGCATGGTGGCAGGTGCCTGTAATCCCAGCTGCTCAGGAGGCTGAGGCAGGAGAATCACTTGAACCCAGGAGACGGAGGTTGCAGAAAGCCGAGATCGCGCCACTGCACTCCAGCCTGGGCTGGGCAACAAAGAGTGAAACTTCGTCTAAAAATAAAATAAATAAATAAATAAATAAATCATGCCTAAGAGACATACTGATTCAAACATGTATGTGGTTCCTAGAGTCAGGCAGCCTACATGCAAATCCTGGTGTTGCCCCTCACTAGCTCTGTGACCTCAGTTCAGTTTCTTGACCTCTCAGATATTTGATTTTCTTATTGGTAAAATGAAAATTAAGGAGCTAATAGAGACAAGGCACCTATGTCTTATGTATATTCAGTCTTTGTTATTATTTATCAACTACTCCTGATCTAAATGTTCAATTAGTTCAGAAGTTGGTAACGTTTCCTATAATGGGCCAGAGAGTAAATATTTGGGGCTATGTGGCGGAGGGTGCATATATCGTCTCGGTCACAACTATTCACTTTGTCATCATAGGGTAGGAAGCAGTCACAGATAATATATGTTAAAGGGAGCAGGGTTATATCCCAATAAAAATTACTTTGCAAAAATACACGGGCTGGAGGATTCAGCCTGCAGGCTATAATTTGCCAAGTTCTGAATTTGTTTTTTTAGCCATCTCAGCTTTTTCCCTAAGCTGTGGTACTTAGGATCTGGCCTTCCATACCAGAGCCCCTTCCTTTGACCAAGTGCAGCTACTGTCAGACCTGCAGGGTAGACGTGCAAGAGATGTTTTTAAAAATATGAATGCCCGGGCTATGTGCTCTGTTAATTGGTCGAGAGTGGGGCTCTGGTCATGAGTGTTATTTATCCAAGCTCTCCAGATGATTCTAGTGAGCAGTCAGGGTGGGGAATAGCTGTTAGTGTTTCTAAACTCACCTGAAGATAAAATTCACTGGGGGACACTTGCTAAAAAAATAAATAAAACCAATTTCCAGACCTATTTTCTGAAAATTTTGATTCAATTTTGGATTGGGACCCAGGTATCTGTATTTTAACAAGCACTCTAGGTGATTATCTTTAGGCAGGTTTGGAAAACTTGTCCTCTCTTCCCCATCCTCTCCATGAAATATTACTTGTTCTACCGGTTCTTCCCAACACCAAGGCTAGGAGACCCCTGCTAAAACTGTGAGTTCATCCATGCCAGGGCAGTCCCTTGTTCCAGTGTGCCATGGCCACATCTCTGGGGTGCCCTAGACTGCCTAACAGAGTTACTTCTTCTAGAGTAGAGATTTTGAATACTGTCCTAGTCTAGAAAGCATGTAACTATATGACATAGATTTTCCTGGGTTGCGTTGAAGTGTTACATCTCATTTTCAAAATAAGAGTTCCAGTTTTGAATGAAAGGAAAGTGGTTACTCTACTCATCAGGTTGATGGTCTAGGATCAGGAAGATTTTCCATTTCTTGAATATGGAGGATAAACAGAAATTATATAAAACCTGACATTTGTTTATAAGCGATAGTAACTGTAAGCTGGTGTAAGGAATACCTAGGCATCCTCCCATATTACCTTCTACTAAAGAAGCTAGAAAAGCTACTCACTGTTCCAGTTTCCATTGCAGAGAGGGCTGGCCATGTGACATGGTTCTAGCCAATGGGACTTAAGCTGAAATCTGCAAGATCCCTTTGATAAAGCTTGGTTTTCCTGTAAAACTGATTCATACCCTTTCATACTCTCTCCCTCTTCTTCCTGCCTTGAATACGTCTATAATTGTGAGGCAAAAAGCCAACACATTAATGAAGGTAGGAAAATATTGGAGGGTCCAGGGTCTTTGATGATTTATTTGAACCATATTCCTCCTCTTGTCTGCCTTGTCTACAGACTACTGTTTATGTGATCTAGTCAAACCCTTTTGCCACTTAAACCACTCAGGAATTCTGTTACTTGCAGACAAAAAGAAAATTCCTAACTAGGTATGTAAGCTACACTTTCGTTTATTACAGAAGTTGCAATAGTTAAGAGACATTAACACCCTAACATATTGATGTAAGCCTTCTGAATGAGCCAATCAAGGGGGCATTTTGCTGGCAGGTCTAAGAAACACACTATTCAATTCACTGGCTAGAGGCAGAATTATTTCAATTAATAGAAGGCAGACATTTTTTAAGAATATATGTGCTGGTGAACATGGCAGATACTTTACAAAAATAATTTTTAAATGGCCTCATAAATTATAACCTTGATATGTTACAAAATCATTGGATCAGGGAATTCTATTGAATCAGTGAACTTGTATCAGTAAGAAATGTCTCTTTTAAGGATTTTTATGGCTTTCTCTACTGGATCTTCTTTGATTTACAGGGGCCATTTCTACAATATTTACTGAGATAATCACTAATTACTGAGTAATCACTGTTGCTGTACTTTTATGGAAGCATGTGGTGCAGTGGAAAATACAGGTATAGACTGTGTTATTAAAGGTTCCCTACCTTTGTGATCTAAAGCATATCTCATATCTCTGTTCCTCAGTTTCCTCATGTGTAAAGAGTGAATATTTATTGCCCCTCAGCATTACTGAAAGGATTGAACATAATTATATGTGAAAAGATATCTGTCACAGAGCCTTGTACCTTGTAAGTAGTTGCTAAATATTCCCTTTCTCCATTTAAAGCCACAGCTTAGATGTCTACCCTTGCACAGGCAGTCCCTGAAAAAAAGTTGTGCATGGCTCTTTCCCCCTTTTTCATTTTATCTCCTTCCTCTTAGCTCACTTCAAACATTCCTCTCTCTGTCTGGCCTATCTTTGTGACCTCTGAGAAATAGAAAAATATGAAATAAGTAAAGAACTAGTTTTACTTTGATATGCTAAGGAGTCAGACTGGAAACTTCCTAGCAACATGCCCATCCCATCACCTTTTTCTGAACTTCTCCAAGAAGTAACAGTCTTGAGCGGGGGAAAAAAAATAATTATCACCCAAAATAATTACTACCATGTTGGTGAGAGAAGGGTGATGAGATTGGGAGGAGAGGGAATGATTTAGTCTATAGAAAACATATATAGTGGCATGACAATTAATCTTCCATAGGAATAGTTTCTAAAATTTGTGAAGAATGCTTCTATTTGACAATTGAATTTTGTCAAATGTACCCAGAAAATTAAATGTTTCTTTCATGCCTGGTTTGTCATCTGCAATTCTTTGCAGTAATATATTTATGTAAATGTACAACCTGTGGAATAATATATAGTATATAATAAAGAGCACATTTGCTAACCATCGTTCTACCAGAAAATGTGATTGTGGGCGAGTGACTTCTCCAAGCCATTTCCATGATGGAGTGACGCTCATACACGCATTGCCAAAGCCGCATGGGAAAAGAGGTTAACTGAGGATATGGCACAATCAAGTCCCACATTTTACTCCAGTGCTGGAGTGCAAGCTCATTCAGAGGGAAGACAGAATCACCATCTAGTAATTAAATTAAATTGTTTCTTTTTTTTTTTTTGAGATGGGGAGTCTTGCTGTGTTGCCCAGGCTGGAGTGCAGTGGTGCGATCTTGGTTCACTGCAAGCTCTGCCTCCTAGGTTCATCTCATCCTCCTGCCTCAGCCTCCTGAGTAGCTGGGTCTACAGGCACCCACCACCACGGCCGGCGAATTTTTTGTATTTTTAGTAGAGACGTGGTTTCACCATGTTAGCCAGGATGGTCTTGATCTCCTGACCTTGTGATTTGCCCGCCTCAGCCTCCCAAAGTGCTGGGATTACAGGCGTGAGCCACTGCAGCCAGCCTAAATTGTTTCTTTCTGTCTCCCACTCACCTTCCATACCCACAGCTCGTACAGTTTACCTGTGTATGAATTAGATGCATGTATAACGTAACATATCTCTTTCTCTCTCTCTCTCTCTCTCTCCCCCCCCCCCCTCCACATCTTTGTTCAATGAAGAAGGTCTCCATTGGCATGTCATTCTTTGGCTACAACTCTGTCATACTCCTCACAAAAGCAAGTCAGCAGAAGAATGCCATCTATACCCTTAATGAAATTTTAACAACTTTATCCATACGCATAAGCAGTAGAACTTTTTTTTAATCTTAAATATCTGGCCAGACGCAGTTGATCACTCCCGTAATCCCAGCACTTTGAGAGGCCGAGGCAGGTGAATCACCTGAGGTCAGGAGTTTGAGACCAACCTGACCAATATGGTGAAACCCTGTCTCTGCTAAAAATACAAAAATTAACTGGGCATGGTGGTGGGCACCTGTAATCCCAGCTACTCGGAGGTTGAGGCAGGAGTATCGCTTTGACCCGGGAGGCAGAGGTTGTAGTGAGCCGAGATCGCACCATTGCACTCCAGCCTGGACGACAGAGCCTTGCTCTGTCTCAAAAAAAAAAAAAAAAAAAATTGTTAAATATCTAACCTGATGGAAGCTTAAATGCATAGCATGATGAAACAGAGCAAATGCTCAATGGAGACTAGTTCATCCGACAAACAGAGGAGTACCTCTGGAGCTGGTTTCAGGAAGGGACAGGATTCCCACGGGAGAATAAGCCCAGCGCTGATTCCTAGAGCCCCAAGCCTGACTGGCAGCATTCCACCTTTCCTCTGAACAGTGAAGCCGGTGAAAAAGGCCAGTTGTTTGGTTTCTCATGGTGTGAATGCCTTCGGGAGGGAGTGGTTCATGTATAGACTTCTCAACATTCAGAATGACAGATGCAGAAAAAGATCATTCTACCTTGATCTGTGGTAACCTATGGACAAGAAAGAAATTTTCTCCTCCAGCCTTCTAAGAAATCCAGCCCAGTTTTCTTATGTATACACACAGTGTAATCATTTGAGAGAACAGCCCCAGGTTAGACATTGGTACACTGGTTGTGTATTCACAATGATCTTTTTAAACAGAATTCTAGGAGGCCAGGAAAGAACTTCCTTGAACTTCCAAGAGAGTACAATAATGTATTGCAAAAATAATCAGAAACAAAAATCCAGCCTTCTAGTAGTTTTAGAAACCCAAGAGACAGGACCGCAGTGTTGGCTCTCTTTAGGAAAAATACCTAGACAACTGTTTGCATGGGAATAGTAATGTACAAACTGAATATCCACTATCCAAAAGGAATTTCTTGTTTTTGCTCATAAGGCAGTTATGTGATATACATTGGGGGTGAGGGGATGCTATACAATATTTTTCCATTTACAGAAGTGGGCAGTTGGCTCAGTGGCTCCATGTATGTACTCAGATCCCCTTTGACTAGATTGGCCTGGAAAACTCATTTTGTGTTCTCTCTTTTGTGGAGATAAAGCTGGTCACACCGCCCATTTTGCCCCTTGGCTTTCCATTTGGCAGACACTAAATGCAGGTGCCGCATCTCTGAATTAGAGCACTGCATTTGGAGGTGGGGGATGGAGCCTCCTGGAAATAGTTAGAGTTACAGTATGAGGGTGGTGTCTTCATCCTGCGCAATTATTTGGTTTTGGTGACTTTTTTTTTTGCATTTCCGTGAAGCAAATGGCAAGAATACTTTTTCACTTAGCCTGCCTTAGAAATTTTGTTCTCTCTTTTCTTTAATCGTTCACAAAAGAGAAAGCCCCTCCTTACACCAGGGCAGGGAAAGACATTAAGTTTCACTGTACCAGGAAGAAATCAGCCAACATCTTGTAATACTTTTCCTTTAAGAGCGTCATTTCTTTCTCCAGCTGCCTTCGTCTCTTTGATGCATAAGGGTACACTAAGTTGAATCTATAAACAGAACCCACTAATTAAGAGTAATTGCTTAGGAGATTGGTACAGACGATTCAGCATTATATGCGTGTTCTTCTCAGATATCCATTAGTTGCTAATAAGATACTACAGATGTGCCAGTCTGTTTCCTGTTTCCGTCTATTGTACCTTTATTGCCATATATGGACCAATCGGATGGGCGGAACAATAAGTGGATGTCCTTTTGCTCCCTGAACACGTCTCAAAGGAATGTTTGTTATTAGATTGCTTTTTCTGTTTAGTTTCACATCAGTATGTTAATACAGAAAACATAACACTGAGAAAGTTTTTGTGGCTTTTCTTCACTTCAGCTACTGTTAACTGGTTTATTGTTTAATTAAATCCCTTTTTATAGATTTTTTTTTTAAAGTACAAAATGAAAGTATGCCTGGGCAACGTGAGCAGAGGGAAAATGACATTCTTCTTCCCTCTCTCTTGAAAAGAAAAAGTTTCCATCTAAATGTTTTAAGTACTTAAAAATTCAGCATGAATATCATGTTGCTATATTTGACTGATTTACACTTGAGGCTTGGTAAAAAGCCTATGAATTATTCATTCCCAAGTGATTCTATAAGCCAGAACACCAGAAATCATATCTCCCGTTGAAGTTTATAAAGTGAAATAGTTTAAATACTCTCTAGACATGTGGATGTCGGTAGAGTTGTTTTTTTCTCTGATTTTGAATTGCTATGCTTTCAACTCACTTGTCTTTTTATTTTAGGAAAACTTGGCTAAAAATTTTACCCTTTTCCACAGCAAACCTAGTTAACATATTTTTAAGTTGGTACAAAATATTATGTTATAAAGCAGGTTAGCAGTTGGTACTTTCTGTTCTTCTCGGGTCCAAAGAGGTTTTATTTTGTGGCAAGGAAAAACTGTGAGGGGAAAATGATTATTGACTGTCTTTTTCTTTTATTTACAAGGAACTAAAATGTAGTAAATTATTCTTCATTTAATATAATTAAACACTGCACTCAGGGAAGGAAAAAATATGTTACTCCATGAAACATATATATATTGTGTGTTTATATATTTAATTATAAAATTATGTACACATAATACATACACAATAATACAACCAGTCTGGTACATTAAACTGTTTAATATTTTTAAAGGCTCCACATATTAGACTCTACATAGTTCCTATATTTTGGAGTCTATAATTGTGAGTCTTGGCAGCTGACCTTTTATTTAAGATGCTACTTAGAGCAGTAATGCTTCGACCTATGTGCTCATCAAAATTCATAAACAAAATAGGGTCAGGTGGAGCCGCTAGCCAGATGATGCTTCCAAGAAAATCTAAAACTTCTAAAAATATGTGGACTGCAGTGGTTGATACAAACAACTTCTGTACATTATTTCAAGTAGAATCGTGAAAAACAGTTTGAAGGAAAAAAAGGAACAAACTTCCTCAGGGGAAAAGGACAGAATAATTTTGAATCTATTGATAAGCGCTATTCATTACTACTTTCACGGAATTCTTCATGGCTTACCCAACATTCATAATCCAAACCAACCCAGGAATAGAAGCAGAGCGTGTGTGTGTGTGTGTGTGTGTTTTCAGTAGAGTTGTCCTGAATGCTGATCCTTCACCAGGAAACATGTGTATAGCAATTACACACACACACAGGCACAAAGACACACAGAAGTGTTGTTTTGTGCATGTCATTGCCAGACTTTTAATAAGTAATTTCCAAATCAGCTTAGTCCTCAGAAATGTCACTAATGAGCTGTCTGCCAAAATGTGGCTCAAAATCTCATTCCTTACGAAGAACATGCAGAGATAATTTCTTTATCGAGCCATAAAGTACACTGACTTCAGTCCATTTGTACAACTTCTGCTGTTACCAAAGGACTGATCAGATGCTGACAATTCAGTGAGGTTAGGGTTGGAAAGTCTCGCCTTGAGTATCTGTGTGCACTGGGCCAATATAAAACAGTAATAAGAATATATAACTATAATTAAACAATGTGAAAGCCTTCTGAGTTGTTTGATAAATAGTTCGCTATTGTAGTTAAGAATGTTGTTTTTCAACAGTCAGGCCTAATATACATTAACAGTGCATATTATGTACCCACTGTGGTCAGAGCACAGGCCTCCCAAAGTGCTGGGATTATAGGCGTGAGCGACCGCACCCGGCCCTGTTTTGATTTTTAGATACTACAAATAAGTGAGAACACGTGATGTTTGTCTTTCTGCCACACTTGCCTCGATATTGTGCATTGTACTTAGCACAATATTCCGTTCACAGTATTCTCAATGAGGGCCTATTAAATAAAAGAGCCAGGCAAATTGGAGCTCAGATCCTGTTGACATTTACTGAGGCTTCTACAGAATATATTGTCTCTAAAGAGGTACCTGAAGAATGCGGAGACTTCACACTACATTAAAGCACTTTGCATTGGACTTTATCTTTTTATGCTTCTCCCTTTTATTATGCTCATTTCAAATCACTCTCTTCCATGATTATGTGGATTTTTAAGAAGCCAGCTATGTTGTGTTACACAATTAAAAATACCTTATTGATTTTTCCTTTTATTCTGTATGATTTGACTTGCTTTCACATCAACTGTTGCTAATGGATGTATCTGCTAGTATGCTCCACAGGCATTTCAATTAACTCATCCAGAACTGCATTCATCCTTTCTGAAGCCTTTTGCTCCATCTGAGTTCCTTAGCTTGCTGAAGGGCACCATTATTTGCTTGGTTTCTAAAACCAGAATTCTGGAGTCAGCCTTCATTGTTGACTCTCCTTTAATCCCATGTCCAATCTATGTCTTATTCTATCTGTGCTACCCTCATTAATATTGTTTGGATTCATCATGGTGGAGACCAAAGTCTTGGGCCCTCTCAGTGGGACCCTTGCAATAGTCTCCTGGCTGGTCCAGCCTCAAAGCTTTGCTACCAATCTGTTTTCCACACAGCTGCCAAAGTGGCCTTTGCAGATCTGACAATGTCATGTCCCTACTTCAAACCTTCCAATGACTCACCAGTGGGTACATGCAGGAGAAAAGTCCAGTCGCCCAAACTACGTGTGTAGGGTCTTACATCCAGATCCTTCCTTTCTATTCCAATCTCTTAATACTCCTCAGCTCAGAGTTTGCATTTTCTATATTTTGTGCAGAAGGCTCTTTCCCAGTTCAGTTGTCACCTTTCCCCAACCAGTCCTTTATTGGCTAGTTGTGCATCCTGTGTGCTTTCATAATACTGGCACCTACCTACATCTGAGCATGGAGACAACCCTAAAGGCTGTCTTTTCCCCAGTAGGCTGTGAGCTACTTGGGAGGAAGCAGGGGGTGACATGAGCATGCCTTTTACTTTTGTATCCCAACATCCAATGTAGAACTTAACACATAGCAATTATTCATGAAACTTCCCCAATTCATTCAATCACTTGTTAACATTATATCATTCTCACAACTAATTCTGTTATTTATTCTCATTGCAATTCTTTAATTTAGATTTCATCACTATTCTTTTCCTATATGCATTATATTCCATCTAAAATGAAATACTGCTTCCCCAATGTATCTGTCTTGTCTGCTCAATTCTTTTTTTTTTTTTTTTTGTATTTTTTTTTTGTATTTCTTAACGTTTTTCTTCCATGCTCTCTGTTCTATCATGTCTTTTTCTGCTTTCCTGCCATGAAAGTGATCACCCTCCCTTTTAGGACTAATTCTCTTTCCCCCTCCAACCCCAGCACACGTACACTTTATTTGCATTATATTGCTATTATTTTGTAGCAGTCACTCTTCCCCTGTTAGATTGTGGGCAGGGATTGTTCTTCCCTTACTCTATTCCCTCACTGGTCTATCTCAGTGCTTTGGTCATAGAAGGGGCTCAGAATTGAATTGGAACTGAACAGAATTGAATAAACTATCCATTTATGAAATAATTTGCTTTAGAGTTGCTAGAATTAAATGGCTGCTCCAGTGGCAATATTACTCTAACTCACTAATATCATTTGATCCACTGAGGAGCTAGTTAATTAAGTAGGTGGATTAAAAATATAATCTGGAGGAAGAATGTTTTGGCTGGGACCCACACACTTTTTTTCAAAAAGCTTTATGATCTCTTAGCTACAATTCCTCTTGATTTCCACCCAAAACAGCAATAGAACTCTTTCCACATGACTGTTGATGGCTGGCTTAGGAATACAAGGCCATACACCTGTGTGCCAGATGTGCTCTGCAGCCTGTCTGCTACCCCAGCCCATCTGCAAAGCATACCCCATGCTGGCTCCTTTCTATAGGAAAGGGGGCATTGGTTCCCAGCCTTTTTACATGATAGGTTCCCTGGTGCTCGCCTGTTTTCCTTAACTTAAAACCCCCTTCATTGAATTTCAATGTATTGGGTGACCTTTGCCAACACAGGAGGCCTTAGTTCATTTGCTTATTGGTGAGTCTGCTTTTTCTCTGTGTGTTTGATTTTTTGCCTGGCAATTTTTTTACTTGCATCACCATTTGTGAGAGTGCTGTTTGGTCTTCTGCAGCCAAACCAGCCACATCAGCATCAATAGTAGTTAATAGATGATCAAATCCTCAGAATTTCCTTGTGGTGCCTGAAGAATGTCATCTGATATTGAATGTAGCTTTAGCGGGAACGAATGGGATTTGATAACGAATGGGTCTGTGTTGATGGACACTGGGGACAAGGTAGCTTTGTGATCTTCTTTGTTTCTGTAAGAATGCATCTGCAACTGAATTCAGCCCATTTCTATGCCAGTGTGCTAATAGTTGTGGAATCTCATTCATCTCAACAGAGGCCAGTAAGCCCTGGAATCCCATCTGTTTGAGTGGATGCAGTAAAATGTCATGGAAATGTGGCCATTCATTCACATCACTAGTGAATGCTTTCTTGCTATTAATTTCCCTTCATTTTAACTGACTCTAATCACACAAATTCTACCCCCAACTGCAAAAAAAAAAAAAAAGGCATTTAGACTTTTCACTTAACTTTTAATCCTAATGTTTAAAGTGCTTGTCCACAGAGACAGAACAAAACAGTTATTTAAAAAATGTGCACAGAGTCTAAATGGAGATGCTCTCGTTCCTACAACACGTTCAAAAAATGCCTCAGCCAGTATTTTTGAGTCCTTCTTGGCATAAGATGCCCAAGGCTGTATTTTGGCCCAGAGGAATTTTTAGGCAGATTTTTTTTCCCTCCTGAAAGAGTTTAAGCAATAGAGAAGCAGGCTGAGTCTTAACTAGAACAAGGCTGAAAGAGGTGCTGTCTCTAGCAGATTGCTCCAGTGACACAATAGTTAGGAATGTGGCAGGCCTTTCAGTTAAACTTCTGGCTAACTGGACAGCTGAAATATTGGAGCTAGGTCAGGCTAGCGATCGTAGCAGGCACTTGTAAAACCTCAGTCAGCGGAAATAATGACCACGATCATACATTTGTCATTTTCTTAATAAATTTCCTAAATTAATTTTTAAGTCAAGAAGTCTGACTTCTAAAAAAGGATGTATGTATGTGTATGCATATAAACATACATCTGAGATAAATAAATGAATAGATAAATAATATAGGAAACAATAAGGTATCTCTTCAAAACAAATATGGGAAAAAAGTGTTTTGTTCTGTTTCCAGCTGTGTGTGAATGTGAACTGGCTTAAACATGCTGAAACTTACCAGGTATTTTCATGGAGTCAACAATATTAACAAAATTAACAATGTTAACAGTATTAACAATAATTAGTGCTTCCTTAGTGCCAGGCACAGTTCTAAGTGTGTGTGTGTATGTGTGAGTGTGTGTGTGTGTATATATATTTCTTTTTTTTTTTTTTTTTTTTTTTTTTTTTTTGAGACAGTGTCTCATTCCGTCACCCAGGCTGGAGTGCAGTAGCACAATCTCAGCTCACTGCAGCCTCAGCCTCCCAGGTGATTCTCCAGCCTCAGCCTCCAGACACCAGACTGCAGGCGTGAACCACCAACACCCAGCTAATTTTTGTATTTTTAGTAGAGATGAGGTTTCACCATGTTGACCAGGCTGGTCTCAAACTCCTGGCCTCAAGCGATCTGCCTACCTTGGCCTCCCAAAGTGCTGGGATTGCAGGTGGAAGCCATCACGCCCAGCCCTAAGTATCTATATTAACTCTTTTGATGTTCATCACAAATTTGTGTGCTAAGTCCTGTTATTTTCTCATTTTAAAATCAGAAGGCTGAGACTCAAGTTGAGATTTTACTCTTTGCCTCTAACAGAAACTTGATTGCTATGGTTTGTTTCCTTGAATAAGACTCTCCTCTTTATTTGCAAGGTGTGAATTCACAAAGCAATGTGCTGACCAACTGTAATCAAACACACCAGAACTGATGCAGCAGACTATTGTTTATCCAGAATATCTGTAATTTGACACATTTTGAATTAATAACTTCTCCGAAGTGTGGTTATCTTGACTTCGAAAGAACGCACATGTATAAATAGCAATTTTCTCCATAATGTAATATTTGCACCAATGAAGTTAAACTACTTTAAACATAATTTCCTACCCAAACACATAAGCAGCTAAGAAACATTACTGCTCATGTATTACCAGCCAGCCTATCAAGATAATACTGCTCTGTTTCCTTACAAACTTTCCTTCCCCTGTCTTTATCCTGGGGACTGGCTACCATAATTTCACTT
The DNA here is from genome assembly GCF_047675955.1 of Chlorocebus sabaeus. Classification (NCBI taxonomy): domain Eukaryota; kingdom Metazoa; phylum Chordata; class Mammalia; order Primates; family Cercopithecidae; genus Chlorocebus; species Chlorocebus sabaeus. The sequence goes on from NC_132918.1 coordinate 70,554,144, forward strand.
GAGAGATCACACCATCACCTTCTACCATATAGAAAACCAAATCATGCTCCAATTATTAGAATACTGTAATTATTTAAATATTAATCATTGAGAAGTATTATTTTTCAATAGTTTCATGGCTTACATTCTTTGCTACAATTGCTTATAAACTCTCCCATAAATTCAAACGAGTGCTGTTGGCTTTCAGGTTGATCCTTGAAGAAGCTGTAGGCCTATATCAGTGGTGCTACTAATTATCAGATTGTCCTTTGAATTCTTCTTGTTTTTTAATTGCCTTTGTAGCAATTAAAAGTATTAGTTTTGGGGGGGAGGTGGTAAGTCTTCATCCTTAAGATATATTTGCTTTAAAAAATAATTTCAGAAGAAAGTGTAGTCAATAGGGACAGAGAAGATTTGGAATCAAAAATTGAAGTACAAATATAAAGTCATGAAATTATTATCTTTATATAATTAATGACTTTATTTGTCCCGTTATAACATAGATCTGCAAATTTCAGCAACTAAATATAATAAAGATTTATTTCTCACTAATGTCATCATCCAGTGCAGGCTGGTAGGAAGGCTCTACTCCATACAAATCTTCAGGGACCCAAGCTTCTTCCCAGTAGAGGCTCTGATATCTTCTAGGTCCTCGGAGTTCTGTGTTGAACCCTCTGCATTCAGTCAGCAATAGAGAGAAGAGAGAGCCTGAAAAATTCTGTAGGAGATTTGGGGGACTAGGCCTGGAAGTGGAAGACATCACATCACCCATGTTCTACAGGCCAGAACTCGGTCTTATGCCCCCAGCTAGTTGCAGAAGAAGTTGGGAAATACTCTTTGGCTGTGTAAGTGAAAAGAAAAGAAAATGGTATTTGTTGAGAATATAGCAATGTCTCTGCCACATTTCCTCTAGTGATGATTTCTCCCAAGAAAAGTGTTCAAAGTGTCTTTTTTGTTTTTGTTTTTGTTTTGTTTGTTTGTTTTGAGATGGAGTTCTGCTTCTGTTGCCCATGCTAGAGTGCAATGGTGCAATCTCAGCTCACCGCAGCCTCCACCTCCCAGGTTCAAGCAATTCTCCTGCCTCAGCCTCATGAGTAGCTGGGATTACAAGCATGCACCACCACACCTAGCTAATTGTGTATTTTTAGTAGGGACGGGGTTTCTCCATGTTGGTCAGGCTGGTCTCGAACTCCTGACCTCAGGTGATCCACCTGCCTCAGCCTCCCAAAGTGCTGGGATTACAGACGTGAGCCACCCCGCCTAGCCCAAAAGTGTCTTGAGTAATAGCGTCATCTGAATAAGTTGTAAGTCACATACTATGACTGTCTGGAAGGAAAAGTACAACTTGGAAATATATTCTGGTTGACTTCTTACACAATCGTATACCTTTTACCCATATTGTACACATGGCTTCATTCAGATGAATGAAGCAAAACAGTTGTATCTTCTTTGATCTCTGTCATCTTTTAGAGAGTTTTCTGACAACAAAAATGGGGGCAGGTCTCAGAATGGGAGTTGAGGCCACATAGCCAAGCTGCCAGAATTAGGGAGAAGAAAGCATTGGAATTAATTAAAATGCCATTTCCTAATGTGAGGAGGCCAAATTCCAGTATTCAAATGAGGTTAAGCTTTAATTTTTCTTCTAGGTACTGACACCCCCAACACCCACAAAGAGAATAAGGGAGATAATTCAGACTCATCTTTATTTTGGGGGAAGAGGATACTACCCATTCTTTCTCCTCCCAAGTATCTTGAAAACCACAGGCTAATTAAGACAGTAAAGGAAATTCTTAAGTACAAAAAGTTTGAAAAACAGAACACCGAGATTTGATATTTTTGTTTCAGCTTCTCTCTCTAAACTCACACATTGGTGCAAGATGTGTGATTCTTTCCTGTACCTATTTAACTGTCTCCATCACATCTATTTCAGATGAAATAGCTCTATCATATATTATCTCTAGGCTCTGGCAATTTTCAGGACAGCTCCAAGGCTACAGATAAATAAATGACCTTACATAATTTCCACATGGCAAAGCAGAGAAAACAAAGTAGCCAAATGCACATTTTAAATACTTTTTCAGGAATGGCTGCACTTTCCCAATAAAATTATCACACTCTTACCTTTCCTTTTGACATGACTTTGACCCCTGGCTGCTTCTAGAACCCACGCCTTTTATAGAACTGACATCATGTGGTTTTGTCTCTGCTGCAGCATTGCAGGGAGTTTTCGTAGCCAGCAGTGAGCATCTTCAAGTTTCTCTCACTACCCAACACCACACTTCGGATTTTCCCCTATGTGTGAAAAACAACAACAACAAAAAACCTGGCTACTAAATCCAGAAGAAATAATGTGTCAGTATTTGCAGCTCATGCTCTTGATTTATGTCCTTTGAGGTTCAGCATGGGTTGATGTATTAGTTTTTTATTGTTGTGATAACAAATTACTACAAGCTTAAAATAGAAATGTATTATCTCATAGCTCTGGAGGTCAGAGGTCCAAAATCAGCTTCCCTGAGCTAAAGTCAAGGTGCTGCCAGGGTTTGTTCTTTCAGAAGGATCTGCAGGGAGAACTTGTTTCCTTGCCCTTTTCAGCTTCTAGTGGTTGTCCCATAGTCCTTGGTCTTTGGCCCCTTCCTCACCTTCAAAGCATATCACCCCAAATTCTGCTTCCATCACATCACCGTCTCCTCTTCTATAATCAAATCTCCCTTTGCCTCCCTCTTGTAAGAATCCCTGTAGTTACACTGGGGTACCAGATAATCCAGTATCATCTCCCTTTTTTTTTTTTTTTTTTCCTTTTTGTTGGAGACAGAGTCTTGCTCCGTCACCCAGGCTGGAGTGCAGTGGCCCAATCTCAGCTCACCACAACTTCTGCTTCCTGGGTTCAAGCTATTCTCCCACCTCAGCCTCCCGAGTAGCTGGGATTACAGGCACCTGCCACAACGCCCATTTTATTATTATTATTATTATTATTATTATTATTATTATTATTGTATTTTGAATAGAGATGGGGTTTCACTGTATTGGCCAGGTTGGTCTCAAACTCCTGACCTCAAGTGATTTCCTGCCTCAGTCTCCCAAAGTGCTGGGATTACAGGTGTGAGCTACCACACCTGGCTGATGGCAAGATTCTTAACTTTAATTACATTACGAAGTCCTTTTGCCATATGAGGTAATGTTCCCCGGTTCTGGGAATTAGAACATGGACACTGTAGGGGCCATTCTGCTGTCTACCGTTGCTAGCTCTGTTTCACAGAGGCCTAACTCCATGTGCTTTTAATGTTAATGTAGGATTATAAATTAATGATACTTCTGCTTCTCCATACTTTCATCATGGTCTCCACTGGCTCATAAATGTAAAACACTCATCATTCTCTTCCACCATTTTTCCTTCCCACTTTTCTTAGTACATATTCTTGTGCCTATCTCTTTGCAGAGCTAGTTTTGTGTGTGTATCTTATTCACTTGTTTTTTTCCAAAATGTTGAATATATTTTAAATAACAGATGCAAGTTCATAACAAAGCATCTTCTAGATATTCCCTGAAGATGAATAGGGGAAGGGGCCCATGGAATGTATGCATGGTGAGGACCAAGACCTAACCCTGGCAGAGCCCCGTGGATATGAGAACCTTCCAGGGAAAGAGGCTGTGTGGTACCCATAGGAAGGCTAGACTCTGTGCCCAGGGTACGGAGACCAAGACAGACAGACACACAGGACAATCTGGCCTCACACCTTTGGCATATATCAGCAGAACCTGTGTGGACTGAGGCCTGAGAACCCAACCCCAGGGATGGGTGTGTGGGTTTGTGTGTGTGTGTGTGTGTGTGTGTGTGTATGTATGTACCTATTTTTTTATTTTTATTTTTTAGAGACAAGAGTCTCCCTCCGTCACTTAGGCTGAAGTGCAATGATCATAGCTCAGTCAGCCTCAACCTCCTGAGGTCAATCCGTCCTCCCCCATCAACCTCCCAAGTAGCTAAGACTATAGGCAAGCACCCCCATGCCTGGCTAAATTTTTTATTTTTATTTTTGTAGAAACAGGGTCTTGCTATGTTGCCCAAGCTGGCTTCAAACTCCTGGTATCAAGTAATCCTCCTGGCTTGGCCTCTCAAAATGCTAGGATTACAGGCACAAACCACACACCCAGCCATTCTTTTTAAATTATCAAGATATAATTCAAATAATAACAACACTCACCATTTTAAGATGCACAATTCAGTAGTTCTTCATATAGTCACAAATTAGTTCACCATCATCACGGTCTAATTCCAGAATATTTTGACCACTCTAAAAAGGAACTTCACACACACCAGCAGTCACCCTCTATTCTTTCCTCCCCCTAGGACCTGACAACTACTCATCTACTTTCTGTCTCAAGATTTGCCTACTTTACACGTTTCATATAAACGGAATCATATAATATGTGGCCTTTTATGTCTGGGTTCTTTCCTGTAGCATCATGTTTTCAAGGTTCATCCACAATCACTACTTCATTCCCTTTTTATGGTCAATCAATATAATTGTGTATCCATGGACCATATTTTGTTTATTCATCAATTCATGGACACTTGGATTGTTTTCACTGTATGGATATGGTGAATAATGCTGCTATAAACATTTGTGTACAAGGTTTTATGTGGACATGTTTTCAATTCCCTTGACTATATACATCCAGAAGTGAAATTACTGGGTTATGTGGTAGTTCCGTGTTTAACTTTTTGAGGACCTGCCGAACTGTTCTCTAAAGTGGCTGAAACATTTGACATTCTCACCAGCAGCGTTAAAGCATTTCAACGTCTGCATATCTCTCTGTTGCAAAACCTTGAGAGAGGGAGAAAACCGTAACAGTAGGCTGAATTTCCTATTATGTGTCAGGATAAGGATTTAGAGCCCAGTCAAATCTGGTTTAAATAAAATACAGAAACTAGACATTTCTTCCACACCTGAAGAAAAGTCATCTGTGGTGTGGTGGCTCACGCCTGTAATCCCAGCACTTTGGGAGGCTGAGGTGAGCAGATTGCTTGAATCCAGGAGTTTGAGACCAGCCTGGGCAACATAGGGAAACCCTGTCTCTATAAAAAAATAAAAAATTAGCTGGGCATGGTGGCGATTTCCCTGTAGTTCCAGCTGCTCAGGAGGCTGAGGCAGGAAGATTGCTTGAGCGGGAGGGGGAGGCTACAGTGAGCCAAGATCATGCCACTGCACACCAGCCTGAGCAGAATAAGACCCTATCTCAAAAAAAAAAAAAAAAACAAAAAAAAAGTATTTGGTCTTGCCTTCCTTATGAAAATATCATAATTCTAATGTGCTTTCTGACATTTTTCCACATCAAGGAACACAGAAATTAATATTCGCATGGCCCTTGGTGGTCAGTAAAGAGTCTGCTAAGGGATGGACTCATTGAGTCAAGGGCCCCGTTCTCTCACTCTCAGGCCCCATCAAGCCACTATAGACTGGGGAGACGAAAGTCACAGGCATACCTCTAATCCATTTTCTGGAACACCAATTAGAAAACTCAATTTTACTAAATTCAGTTGTGATGTTTCTTTTGACTTCAGGAGGTAAAGGTGGTGGGGAATGAAAAGAGCATGGGATAGGAGAAGACCTGAGTATGAGAACTTCCCTGGCCATAGGCCTCGTTCTCAAAGGAACTAACTGTGTGTCACACAGTATCCAAAATGGGGACTGATTCCTCTCCAAGGGGCTGAGTATGGTGGATGAAGAACAGACCAAGCTACAATGAGTGCAGACAGAGGTGGTAGGTCAGGGTTGTGTGGTGACAGTCCCAGACTGGCTGCCTGGCTTGACATAAAAATGCAAATCCTAGAAGCATGAATATACAGTCTGGCCACTGGGGAGAAGGTAGCTGGAAAGAACTAGGTATTATATCTTTGACCTCAGCCGGAAAGTAGTAGGGGTGAGTGTTGGAGGATGGTCAAGGATCTCACCTAAGAAACTGACGAGAGTGGGTCCAGATATCACCCATGGCCCAATGGATATTGAGCAGCAAGACTATTAGAGATCCTGATTGCCATTATAGGAAGCTCCTAAGGTGCGCTGAACCTGCTCCATACAGGTGGGAAGGCCAGCGTTAGTGCTGAGGAAGCATGGGCAACCCATGTGTTCAGTGACCTGACATTCTGTGGCAACTCTAACAGTCCTGACCTGTGGAACTATGTGGCCATCTCATTTATTGGACCACAAATAACTCAAATGGACCTTGAAAATTCTTGCTTTTTCGTTGTCTTGACTTTTAAATTCAAATGAATGAAATTGTTAAAAATGTATTTATGGCTAGACCTCCTTTTCTAGAATAGATATACCCCTCAAAATTATAGATATGTTGTAATATTTAAATATTAAATACTTATTTAAATCTGCTACTTTGGGGACCCTGTTATGGTTTTAATTACGTGAATTTTTCTTTTACAAAATGAATAAATGTTCCATAAACTTATTTTCAAATAAAAGTGGATGTGCATACATACTGAGTTTGACTATAGCAAGTATACTGTGACTGTTTTTAACTCTCTATCATAAATTATAAACTACAACAGTCCAGGAATCTCAGCTGTGTCTCTGTCTTGTTCTTTCCAGCACTGTGTCATTCATGAATGAACACTTCCTAATCCCACTCAGTAACCTATCAGGCTTAATCTCAATGTGAAGGTCAACCTTCAGTCATGGTCTGTAATCACAGTCAACTGAAGATTGTGCACCTTACTCTCTTAAAAGGGGCAGTTAAGTACTGGGTTAGTATGGTCCTTCTGGGATCTAAGGCCTAGAAATATAATTTTGGAGTTTGTTTTAAGGAAGAAGAAAGAAAAAATACAAACCAGTTTCAATGGTTAAAGACACCGGCCTCACAATGCCTAGAATGCTGTTCTTGACACTAAAGCCTGACTCAGAAGCACAGTTGTAGCTATTGTGACTCGTTTTGTCTGTTTTTATCAGTATCTTGCTTCTCTGTTCTCTCTCATGTCTGTTTACACGTGGTTTCTCTAGTCTCATGGCTTCTGCCACCTTGCTTCTCTGTCTACATTTCCATCTCTATGCCCGTCTTCTCTGTGTGTCTCTCTTGGTGTCTTAGGCATTCAAAACCAATCAGCAGCAAGGCTCTGATAGGATAGATGGGTCAACATCCAATGTGAAGAGTCCCACTGGGCACACTACTACTTCTACGCTGTCTCACAGGCTTCTGCCAGCCTGTAGATCTTGTAGATAACTGAATTTCCCTTGAGAACCAAATCCTAGGCCAGTCATTCTGCTTGGCTTGGGAGGATTCCATAATATGTAGCATGGAAACTATTGTACAAGGAGTTGCCTACCACCGCTTTTCTCAAAAACAAGCAATGGTACCAGCAGACCTTTAGTCCAATACATCTACACCTTATGTTTGGGAATCGACATGAAAAGACCTTAGGTGAAGCCTGACTTCAGCATGTGTGTGCAATGCTAGCAGATGTAACAACTTTGGGTTGAATGACTCCCTAAAAACCCCTATTTACATTACTGCTCTCATAGTTTACAGAAGTAAAATCTTAGTGTTTTATACATTGTAACATATGTGCATTTCTGCCTATTGTTTTTTCTGAAAGTCATATTTGAACTTTGTTTCTTTAGCAGATGGAATCTTACATATTTTTTTAAATGGCCTAAAAAGAAATACAAGGACATTCTTTATAAGCTTCTTAAAAAAGATTTTACTGTATCAAATGACCCCTCCTGATGCAGAGGAAGCTATTTAGATTTCATCCTTCCTCACTTGGTGGTCTAAGACTCCTTTGACTGCGTTATTTCCTCTGAATTACTCTCTTCTTTCTCCTTTATTCCCAAATTAAAAGGAAGTAAGAAATGCCTCTTTTTTGGCCAAATTCAAGTTTTTCCATTGTGGCTTCTCTTTAAGTTGAGAGTAATTTTATCAGCAATATTTATGATGAGGATGCTGAATATACGAGAGGTTGCAAAACCACCAGGCATGCAAAACTGACTTCTTTACATCCATGTTTCTTTTCTATCAAGAACAGCAGCAAAAGCAACTGACAGGATTTGTGCTGAGCCTGGCATTTTTGCTGAAAACAGGTATTTGGCTGAATGCATTTGAGACATTTTAAGTGGCATTACCTGGAACCAATCTCTTAAATAGGGAGGTTTGAACTAAAATACATTGGGAAAAAAATGGCAATATATGTGTAGTGCCTGTCAAAGCAAAGATTTCCCCACACCAAGTTCTAAATCAGCCAGAGAAGTACAAAAGACTTTGTTGTACTCTGTCACAAGACATTTTAAAAATCTCTTTTTCACTTATTTCTGTTTTTTATGTTAGCCACATCAGCCATGGTGTGAGTAAATTGCAGCCAGAGGAAATGGATACATTTTCTCCAAAAATCTTGTCTGTTTTGTTGCTTGGATCACTCTTCAAGGCAGCACGATGTAAAAGTAACGCTTCTCACCACGTCAAAGTGTTTAGCTCCTGTGTCTCAAGGCCAACTCCAATAATGGTCCTGTCTCCAAGGTAGAGTCTTCAAGAAAGCACATATCAAGTCATCAATGTGTTAAGTGGCATTTCACATTATCCACTATATTTGCAGATGTGTGTCTAAGGCAAGCCAAATCCCATCTTTATTTTATTTATATTTGTAGAAGCATTTGACACAGCCCCATGGCATGTCCATAATGGCAGGTCAAATCTCACTTTTTTATTGTTCAATTTCAGATTGGTGCTGTTACTGCCTTTCTCTTGCCACAAGGGAATACCAATTTAGCTATTGATTTAATCTTGTCTCAGCTGTGGTCTTGAGTGAAACGTTTCCTCATGGTTAAATTATTATTTAACTCCCTCTTCAGAGAAGACATTTAGAGCTGAAAAGGTTAAGGAATCATCCAGTGTAGGTTTCCCAAACTTATTTGACCACAGAGCTCTTGTTTTTAAACTTAATGAACATCCAGTGAAATATAATTAATTAAAAGACATGCACTTTTTCCTGTTCTCAAATCTTCACTAAAATGACAAGAGATGTAAAAAGTATAAATCATCAAAGGTAACAAGAACATGAGTGATGCTAATCACTGACAAGAGATGGCACCAACTTTTTTGGAAGATGGAGAGCAAATGTGCAGTGTCAAATAAATGAACAAAGTACTGAAAGCAAATTACTGTGTCTAAAGAAGAAGATGAAAAGGGGATGAAAGGAGATACTAGCTGTGGAAACTTGGCCAGTCCCAGAGAGCAGAGGCACCAGCTATCCTGAAACAAGGAAGTGATGATTGAGAGGAAAATTGGTTGTTGTTCCAAGTAAGCAGAAGATAAATTCACTCCTCTACCAATTTTATCTTGATTATAGTAACCCATCCTTGGTAAGAAAGGTAAATCTACTCTTCGAAGAAACTAAAGCGGAGGGGTTACTGAGTTCCAGATACCAAGCATGAATATACCATAGGGTGGTAATGGTAGACTGAAAACTGAAGGAAGACGTGAAAGGCCACATATTTCATAGTAAGTCTACCAGCAGCCCCAGCCTCATTCCTCCATTCAAATACTAGAGTCTTTCATAAGGTTTTTTCTTTCCACCCTACCCTGGGCAGATGCTTACAGGATTGCTCAATGGAGTTATCCAAGAGTCCCAAATAAAAAGCCCATAAATCTGACATTTGAGGAGTCCCACAATGAAATAAATGTAACAGTTATATAACTTTTTATGAAATTCACTCATTTGACAACGTTCAGCCATGAGAACAATCTGCAATAAACTTCCTCTTTTGAATATGAATGGACAGACTAGAGAATTTGGCAGACAATACAAATGAGAAATACATCTAATGTTAATGGAAATAAAACAGAAAAAAAGTGAAGAGAAAGAGTCAATAATATAGTGAGCAGAATAAAACACTGAAAAGAACATTTCTCTTTTCTTTTTCTTTTTCTTTTTTGAGATGGAATGTTGCTCTGTTGCCCAGGCTGGAGTGCAGTGGCACAATTTTGACTCACTGCAACCTCCACCCCCCAGGTTCAAGCAATTGATTCTCCTGCCTCAGCCTCCCAACTAGCTGGGATTATAGGCAGGTGCCACCATGCCTGGCTAATTTTTTGTATTTTTAGTAGAGACAGGGTTTCACCAGATTGGCCAGGCTAGTCTCAAACTCATGATCTCAAGTGATCCACCTGCCTCAGCCTCTCAAAGTGCTGGGTTTACAGGCTTGAGAAACCACGCCCCACCTAGAACTGTTCTTAATATCCTAAAAAAATCAGAAAATACATGGCAGTCATGACAAAGAACAATGTATAAATAAGAAAAAACAAGAAAAACTCTTAGATGTTAAAAATGTGTTACCACAAATGTAAAAATCAATAGAGTAATTGGAAGTTAAAGGTGAGGGTATCTTCCAGAAAGGAGAACAAATGGATGAAGTGGAAATAGAAAATGTGGAGAATCAATTCTGAATGTCTACCATCTAAATAAGATTTCCAAATGGAGACAGCAAAACAGAAGTTAAGGAAGATATTAGCAAAGGAAGCGTAAAATAAAATGTTTCCTAACAGGACTTGAGTCAGCAGATTGAATACATTTACCAAGTGCATAACACAATAAAGCAAAGAAAGGGATCCTTGGGATTAAAGAGAAGAGTACAAGAAATGGAAGAATTTCACACACAGGATCAGAAATCTGAATAATACTGGACTTTTCCAAAGCAATGTAAAAAGCTTGGGGAAATGGCACAACATACTTAAAATTCTGTTTAAAAAAAAAATGACTTCTAATCCACAATTTTATACCTAGCCAAACTGTTAAACATATGTGAAGTGCAACATAAAAATACTGTAATTCATGCAGAGTCTCAAAAAATTTACCTCCCACATAACATCCTTCAGAAAACTCTTAGGAAAAAAGCTACCCAACTGAAGAAAGCCAGAAAAGACAGACGTGAGTTTCAGGAAATGGGGATTCCGAAAAAAGAGAGAAGCAATAATAGAAAGTCCTAGTCTGACATCAGTGCATGGGGGCTGGGAAAGAAGCCAATCAGCCCTGGAGCAGGAGGAACGTCTCCAATTGTGGAATTCATCTATCACATGATATGTCAGACAAAATTGTTAGAGATTTAGAAAAGAATTATTCACAGATACAAAGAAGACTAATCAAATTATGTAAATAAAGCTGTTAGCTCCAGGAAAAAAAAACCAATTTTATAAGAAAACTGTAAATGCAGTATATCACGTAACTCAACTGTAACAATATTTATCTGGTCATAATGTAAATATAATGTAAATGATTTTTATTTTTAAAATTGTGATAAAATTATGTTGGGAGTAAAAGGAGAAAGAGGTTTCTGTGTGTGAGCAATAGTTTAAGAGAGTTATATTTATAGTAGGAACCAAGAGATAAAAAAACATTTTGACTTGGCACGGTGACTCATACCTGTAATCCCAGCACTTTGGGACGCTGAGGCAGGAAGATCACTTGAGTCCAGGAGTTCGAGACCAGCCTGGGCAACATAACAAAACCACGTCTCTACAGAAAATACAAAAATTAGCTGGGCATGGTGACACACACCTATAGTTCTAGCTACTCTGGAGACTGAGGTGAAAAGACTGCTTGTGCTCAGGTGGCTGAGGCTGCAGTGAACTGTGATTGTGCTGCTGCACTCAGGCCTGGGTGACAGAGTGACATCTTGTTTAAAAAAAAAAAAAAAGAAAGAAATTGAAGTACTTGCTTCTGAGGGGAACTCAAGAATGGGAAGGATAGAGAGCTGTTATTCTTTATCAGTCTCAAGCAGGGGTCAGCAAAGCACGGCCCATGTGTCAAATTCATCAGGCTGCCTGTTTTTATAAATAATGCTTTATTGGAATACAGCCGCACCAAATCATGTATGGATTCTCTGTGGCTGCTTTTGTGCCAAATCAGTTGCTACAACAGGAGAGTCGAGGAGTAGTGACAGACACTGTATGAACCGCAGTCTCAAATACTCACTTTCTGGCTCTTTACAGAAGAAGTTTGCCAACCTCATGTCTAGAGCTGTGGCTCTCAAATGTTAGCTGCGTCGGAGTCCTCTGGAGGGCTTGTTAGAACGCAGGTGAGGGATGGCTTTTTCCAGAGTTTCTGATTCTGTAAGTCTCTCAGGTGGGGCCTGGAGAATTTGCATTTTTAACCAGTTTGCTGGTGATGCTCATGTTGCCAGCTGAGGGACCCGCTTTGCGAATCACTGATCTAAAGAAACTATTTGACTTTTAAAAATCATGTTGGAAGTATTATGTTTATCAAAGAAATTTGAAATGTTGAGAAGTATAAGGTTGGAAACTTACACGCAAATGTGAGCTAAACTTAATGCAAAAATGACCTCTGGTGAATGAAATGTAACAGAAAGTCACTCAAATGTTACTTTAAAAATGTTTTCATAGAACCAAAATCATAAACTAGAGAAAAATTATATAGATATGTGTGGAGAAAAATAGAAAAATAAATTATTTGGTTAATAAGATATCATAGACACAGGCAGAAATATTAAGATTTGCAGAGATTACCAAGGCCCCACCACTACATGTGCATGTATGATTCAGGTGGTCAGTGAGTAAACCAATCACGCTTCCTCCTGTCTGGCATCTTGTTTATCAAAGGTTGATTATTGCGTAACAGTATCAACTATGCAAACAATTATTTTCATCTTTTTGTTTTCACTTATTTTCTAGAAAATGCAGTTTGAGAAACGTGACATAAAGCCTACTTCTCTTCACTTGACCACTTTTACAGAATCTTAAACTGATACCCATAGAATCTCTTCTCTGGTAGATCCAAGACCTTCTTCTAACCCAGTCCCTACTTCCTTCCTCTCTTCCTACCAGCTCCTGTTTGCTTTGCCTGAGGTGGTGAAGGAAAGAACCCCAGATGAGCCCAAACTCAAATCAAGCTTAAAGAAAAAAGAGCACTGCTAATCTTTTTTTCTAAAAGCCTGAAACAAAGGAAATTCTCTGCTTCCAGGAATAGCCTTAATCAGTCACATATGTGAACATAGACCCAGTGACTGCTCAGACAATTTTCCACCAACCTAATGTCGGGATTTTCTCGACACATTGATTTTTTTTTTTTTTTTTTTTTTTGCCTATTATCAGTATAAGTAGTTAAAAAAAAAAAAAAAAAAATCCCACACATGATACCAGACCTCTCCACCAGACAGGCAAGATGCTGACAATCTGCAGTGTTTGAAAGCAAAGAGAAATGAAGGATTATTGAGGGTGGAATAATGGTTTTTTCCCAACCAGTCCCCGGTTGGTTAAAAAAAAAACAACAAACAAACAGCTTTAAAAATCAGAATTGTGCCCTGAGGGGTGGGTTTGCTGAACTGTCAGCTCCACCAGTTAATGAGGTAGTTTGTCAAATGGAGATAGAAAGACCATTTATAACAATGCTGTGCTTTGTGTGTGATTTAAAAATCAAATTGAGTGGAAACTCAGCAAATACTAAATGGTATTGTTTATTTTCTAATTAATTTGCTACAAACTACAAAATAAAACTATTGAATATGTTGGATAATGTATGCTTTTAAGAAGAAAAAGCATCAAAAGCACCTCTGAGATAAAAAGGATTCAGAGGCTGTTTACTTTCTTTTCATCAGAGAAACAAGTTGTAGTTTGAAAGTTTTTTTAAAGGCATTGATATTTTGGGGGAGATTTTTAGAGTTAGTGTGTTGTATAAGCCAACCGGCAATGTCATCTCCTTTGTAAGTTCAGCGGAGTACTAGGGGGCCTGGGACCATATGGTCTCACTGTTGACACTGTTCGTTTTTAATATTAATAGGCCAGGGATTCAAGGCCCTGGGGCAGATGTCATCTAAGTGAGGACAGAAGCAAACATCACAACTGCTCACTGAGTTTTTCCACTGTAGAGTACAACCAGCATAACACTGGCGTTCAAAATACATAAGCTTAGGTTGGCAGAGGGGCAAGAGCAGAGAAGGTGATTCAAATTCTGGCTTACCGAGGGCTTACTCTGTGACATTGGGGGAAATTCATTGAAACTCCCCGAGACTTACTCTTCTCATCTGGAAAATAAAAAATATCTGCCTTAAAAGGGTTAGAGCTTATAGTGAGGTGCCTCACATGTGGTAAATAGTCAGTGAAAATTATATTTGATTAGAACATTGTGGGGTTTATAAGAAACAAACTGACTCACTTCACAAACTGAAGTCAAGAAGCCTTAATGAGTGATTGTTCTCAACCTTACCCAGATCCCTTGTTTTCTTCCTTACTTCAAGGATATAAGCTTTAGTCCTAATATTCTTTTGCTGGGATTACTATAATATAGTCTCCCAGCCCTAACCCCAAAACCTCTTGTCTATTCCAGCAAGCTTGTTGTGAGAAGCATATTATTTTGACATAACAAATATGTTAACGTTAATAGAAACTTTTACCAAGTGTTTACTATTTACCTCGTGTTTACTATATACCAGGCACTGTTTTTCTTTGTATTACCTCATTTAATCCTCACAATACCATTCTGAAGTAAATTCTATTATTCTTATTTTATAGGAAAAAAATAACGTATTGAAAGGACAAATAATTGCCTGAGAGGCAGAATTATTTGAGCTGGACAGACTGGCTCTAGAATCATGCTCTTAACAACTACTCTGTTCTGGCCTTGAAGTACTCTTGTTTTGTGCCACATGAATCTTTTTTTTTTTTTTTTTTTTTTGTGCCACATGAATACATTCAGAGGTTGCCATTCAGTGGGCAGAGTTTGGGAGCTTCTAATTAATATTGGTTATCAGGGCTAAGGTGAGGCTGTGAAGTTTACATCCAGCTTACTCTAGAATTTAAGCTTCTTCTATTTCAGTCTCAAGGAATCCTAGGTGTTGAGCATCTCTGGATTGTCCTTCATGAATCATGGGACAGTTTATACTTCTTTCACAATATGACCTTAATCAAGAGTTGTTAAAACTAGCAACTCAGTGAGGGCAGAAATCACATTAGTGTTCTTTGGCACTATATGTATCTCTAGTTCGTACATTAGTGCCTGGCACATAATAGTGAGATTTGATTGGTGAGTAGGTGATTGGATAGACAGACAAATGGGTCAACAAATGGATGGATGGATGGATGGATGGATGCACAACTATGAAAGATGTTGATAATAAAGAAGTGATACATAATATTTTACTCTCTCTCTCTCATTAGGTTATAGTTTCTCCCATAATTTTATTTATCATGGCTATATGACTTCAAATAGCCACAGTAAAATCCAAAGTTATTCATATAAAAGAAGTAAAATTTGGAAGCATAACAGTTAGAATAGCATTAATTAATTTCCCTAAGAAAGCAAGAAAAAAAATTTCATTCATTCAACTAATACATACTCAGGGTCTCTCCTTCGTCAGGTACTCTTCTAGGAGCTTAAAGCGTAACTGTTAACAAAAACAGTCTGCCCTCCTGGTGAGTGCATGCTAATGGGGGAGACAGACAAAAACAAACACTCCCACATGTAATATATCAAGTTGTTTAACTGCCATGGAGAAAAATTTAGCAGAGTGATACAGCGAAATAACATAGGAGTGGAGGGTTTTGCTATTTAATATCAGATGGTCAGTTATTTTTAAATTGTGTAAAAGTTGTAGTCTATGTTAGAATGTGAGAAAAGAAAATTAACACTCTTTGGGAAGTAGTAACTGTAGGAAGACAAGGAATTAGTACACCTGGATTAGTATTGGAAATATTTTGTATAATAACTTGATAAAGAGGGAGAGATTTTTTCTTTGTGATATATACCTATGTTTTCCATTTTTTTCTTACAGAATTAACAGCTCTGAAATTTGAAGGTGCTAGTGTCTCCCTGGTCTTGAACTGAGAAGCTGAACGAAGAAAGCATCCTTCCTGTAATCAGTGTAACAAAATGAGAGGCGGAAAAACCGTGCTGGGAAGAAACAAGGTCATCAATTGAACCATCTTGACTTTGGCCCAGAACACAGCTCAGCCTCAACTCCTGCAGCGCATTTACCTCCCTCACTTTCGTTCAAGACTTGGAGTGATGTATTCCTGCTCCAGAGCACCTTTCTTTCTGTGAGGCCCGAAACATGACCACTAGCGGCCACGCATGTCCGGTCCCAGCAGTGAATGGACACATGACTCACTATCCAACCACACCCTACCCATTACTTTTTCCACCTGTCATCGGAGGACTTTCCCTGCCTCCCCTCCATGGCCTTCATGGACATCCGCCTCCGAGTGGGTGCAGCACCCCATCACCAGCAAGTAAGTCCTGCTGGATTTGCTCTCTTTTCTCTTGGTTGATTGGATGAAGGGACCTGAGAAAACAGGATGGTTGGTATCCCAGGCAATTTCTCATTTCGTTGGCTGCCGGTTTCTTTTGGTCTTGAATTCTACTTTTAGTTCTGTGGAAAGAGATATGATTTGAAATTAGATAAGTGGCAAATTTTAGATTTCAGCCCGTTCAAGGCCGCTTTGGTATTTTGCTCTATTTCATAAAATGCAAACACAAAACATAATGAGCATATGGGGTAAACATCTGTGGTCAATACCTAAAGAAATTGGCCATGTGATAAATAATGGAAGCAGTGAATTAGGAGATGATACCATAAAAATCACTAATGATAATACTAGAGTTAAAATCTATTTTGGTTGTGAGATCTCCTTTGAATCTTGTACTTATTTCCTGTGTACAAATGATATCTGTAATTGTTCTTAACTTCCCATAGACCTTTGCTACCAATTCCTATCACATTAAGCTTTTTTAGTGTCCTTTTGTTTCTGTACTAGCTATTTCTTATCCCAGATCTTCCCTTAAATTTTCTGTATAAGGTACTATAAAATAAAAATAGTCAAAGTTAGAGTTCTCCAAGACTGATATGACTTCCACATTGAAATGTCTATATTGTGCAATTTTTAGAAAGTTCTGTGTTTAAAGACAAACTGTGGTAGCCAGCGAGCTTTTCCACCTGTTAATAACAACTTACTTGGTTTAGCGTCTGGAGGTGAAAAGGCATATTGATTTAACAACAGGCATCCACAGCGTGTTCTCCAAGTTCTTTCTGGCTCACAGAGCAACAGGAGCTCTTTGTAACTCTTCCTGGTGATTGCTTTGCATTTTGCTTCTCTTGAAGGACTTCCCCAAATATGAGCGTGGTATCATTGGGATATCACCTTCATCTTTCTGTAGTGTGCTCTTCGTGCCTTCCCTCATTCCTTCTACTACACTCTTAGCTCACTGAAAGCAGGAAGCTTGTTCCACCTACGTGGAATCCCTGGTGCAGTGCCTTCAAAAATAGTAGGGGATGGATGTTTGGATGGACAGACAGACTGACAGAGAGGCAAACAGAGGGCGGATTTTCACTTTTGGGATGTTGATTGCAATCATAGTGCTCTATCATTCCTGATAAACAGTGACGTGATTTGCTGATGACTCTTTCCTTCTGTGTTTTGAATTTCTGGCTTGATCCTATGACCCTAATGTCTCTGGAATTGCCTAAAACCCTTCTCCCATGCTTCTGAAGTTCAAACTGAAAGTTGAAGCAGCCAAAGCGGCTTACTGACTATCCAGAGAAATGGACCTGGTACCAGCACTCAAAATATCTTGCTGACACAAGTGCTGTTTCAAATCATGTTCACCCAATAGGCAAATGATATAATGAAGTTACTTTTAGCTAGCAAATGAGGAGGTCTAAATGATTGATAAAGCCATTAAAATTTCACCTATGAGCCTCCAATTCCGTTGCTCAACTGACCTGATAGCACATTTTAACAGGTTTCTTTCCTGAGATCAGAAGCATATTTTGTAGATGTAGCCAAGAAATTGAGATATAAGTAGGATACCCATGCTGAATGATCAAATTCAGCAGATTGAGACTCTAAGGCAGTCTGAAACCTCTAGGTTCCCAAAAGCAACTCTGGGCTTTAGGCTTCTTTGGCTACTGATTTGTTTTTATTTTTATTTTCATTTATCTTTCATTGATTTATTTTTTCAAGATGATATCTCTCTCTGTCGCCAGACCAGAGTACAGTGGTATGATCTTGGCTCACTGCAACCTCCACCTTCTGGGTTCAAGTGATTCTCCTGCCTCAGCCTCCTGAGTAGCTGGGACTACAGGCACACACCACCACACCCAGCTAATTTTTGTATTTTTAGTAGATACGTAGATTCATCATGTTGGCCAGAATAGTCTCAATCTCTTGACCTCGTGATCTACCCACCTCAGCCTCCCAAAGTGCTGTGAGCCACCGCACCTGGTCTTGGCTACTACTGATTTAAAGGAAAATGTGGAGCATATTAAATGGAAGAGTGGTTGAGATATATCATATCTAAGCCTCTTTTCCACTCAAAATACGAGGTAATTATTTTTATTTCACAGTTACTAATAAAGTACAAGATGCCATTACTATTAGATTGAACTATAATGCAGTTGTCATTTTCTAGATCAAAACTGGTGATATATAGATTCAACCTTTGGAAAGAGAGGGTTTGAAGTTCAAAAAAAAAAAGGATAAATAATTGATGACTTTTTTCTTGACGGCCTTGTAAGCAGAGTGCTAAGTAACTGCACCCTGAAATGTGTTTGGAGAAGGGGCAGAAAAAGGACTAGGTACAGAAAGTTCAGGCTGGAAACATCAAAGATGACTTACTTCATACCCTAATACCTTGTTTTATTATTTCTTGCCACAGTCGAAACACATGAAAGCTGCTCAGATGGAAATGATTAGAAGAAGCCACTGTGAATATGACTCTGTTAGTTGGCCCTCAAAGGAGGAATTGTCTTTGTTAAAGCCCATGTTTTCAAAAGTTCCTAGAAAAGGATAAAGTCTTGAAAATTACCCACAGACTTGGCTAAAAATAAATTTAAGGTTTTGTCCATGTACTGAGATTAGTAGGAAGGTAGCCAAATTCCGTAAAGACTCAATAACTAGCAACACACATACTTGGGTGAAAAAACTGACCAATGTGGAATCAAAAGGGAACAAACATAATGGAGAATGACTGTAAAGAGATTCATGTCATTGAACTGTAGGACCTACTGATATCTCTTTTGTTATCTGTATGTGTCTTGATTCTGCAGCTCACTAGGAAGAATAAATTCTCCTGCCCCTGTAGTGAGGGTCTGTCAGCACTAAGTAATTGTAAAGGCTCAAGAATTCTCTACCTCAAAAGCAAGTAAGAACAATTTCCATAGCAGCTACTGAAGTTATACCTGCTCTTCACCCTTCCTTCATTCACTTCTGACTCTGGTCAGCCTTATCTCCTAGACCTGAACCTGAGCTCTGCATATTGAACTTCTCTAAGCCTACAGCACAATGACTCCATTCCCACACGTAAACATGTCCTTGATGTTGTATCTACTTTGCAGTCATTTAACCTCTCTGAATTTTTGTTCTATCAACTATGTTATTTATAGGACAGCCTTTTACTATATATCTAAATCTTTTAAGAATGAAGGTGGAGTCTACATTAGGAAGGAAACTTGTACTATAAAGGGGTGAAATCAGGTCATCCCCAAAATCTTTTCAACTCTAATAGGCGATGATTTCACATAACTCAGGTTTCTCCTGGTCCACATGCCATTTGCAGGGATGGGCCCTGTTCTTTTGCAGTGTGGAATACTTGGCTATTGGTATGATCATTTGTGACCTCTGGCAATTCAGAGGGGAAGATGTGGCCACTTTTCAGAAGGTCTGTTCTCAAGAGCTTTCTACCTTAAAGAAGAAAAGATATTTGCAGAAGAGAACTTGAAAGCATCTTCTGTGTGTACACATTCTGACTTAATTTTTACAGCATCGAGTCTCTCTAAGCTTAGAACACAGGGAACATATGAAAAAAGGGGGAGTTAAAATATGTAATAAGAAAAACTACCATGCATTGAGCACATCCTGGATTACCCACAGAGCATTTCATGTATGCCATTCTTAGTCTTTTTAATAGCCTCGACGTCACTGCCAGGACATTACAGAAGTTCCATTTTACAGATAAAGACCAGGAGGCTTAGAGAGAGTAAAGAGCTTACATAACCAGTTAATGTTGGAGTCAAATTCCACATCCAGACCTCAAGACCCCAGAGTGCATGCCTTTCCCAGTGTTTTGGGCAATGAGGCCAGTATAATCCCTTGGAAAATTCACGGCCCCACTGTGGACATCTTTTTTCCACGATGTTTCAGAGAGTCCTTGGAGATGATGGATATTTAAAGGACCTTGCATCCTCTTTAATTTAATCAACTACTGTGGAAGCCACTATCGGTTTTCATCACAATGGAGATTTGAAAGGGTGCCACCGCAGTGCCTTTGATAAGCATGACTTCCAATGGGAGAAGAGCCTGATATGCTATGCCAGGGAACACTCAAAATATTATGTGGTAGGGCTCTCTGTGAGAGTTGGACAACTGTCTGTCTGTCTCTCTTTATGTTCCTTTCATGGCTGCTTGTTCTGTTTTATTGCTGCACATGTGCTTTTTATAGGTTGTTGCAAGCTGGAAAATATTGTTAAGTGTTTTGGCTTCAGAACCTCTCTCAGAATGATCTTAGTTTAACTCCAGCATCTTAAAATGCGAATTCTTTTCCCTCGCTTCTTTAATGATCAGAAAGTGCTCTCCTGTCAAAATCACAAAATAGGATATTTGCTTAAAAAATCCCCACCTTCTGGAGAGACAGGCTGTGCAATCTCAGAATTACCAATGACAGAACATAAAATGAGTCTTGTTTCTATTTTTTGTCTTAAACTAAGAAGAGCCTTGTTACCTAGCTTGTCTAAAGCAGGGTGTGCTCACAGATTGAATTTCCTTCTTCCATGTTAGGGACAATTGGCTCAGAGGTGTGGATCCTGTTTTAGATATATGCAGATTGATGGCAAGTAAATCCAACTCATTAATTTCTACTGTCACCTTTTACTCTGTAGTCTTGTCTTCTTCCTGTTGAGTTATATTTGTCCTTAAACTTACACAATGACTCTACTGGACAGGAATCACATTTGATTTTAAGATATCAGGGACTTAATATATTGCTGGTATTTTGTGAAAGTCAAACATAATAGTATCATTTATATCTGTATATCCTTACATTGTTAAACCAAATAAAAATAAGTGGAAGAAAGACACTTCTTGGGAATTTGAGTAAACTCAGTTATAACAGTTTTGCCCATTTCACCTGCCTTTGATCATTGGCTTAGGGGGATCAAAGGCTTTGAATGTTCAAGAAATAGAGTTTATACTGTTGACATAAAGGAACTATTTTAGTGGACTTTCTTAGGCCCAGAGTCATATGTGTATTATTTTAAGAGACCATTCCTTAAAGGTGACCAGGTATTCATTACTTCAGTGCCTCTCTTCCCCCAAAATACAAGAATCTTTGTGTCTTTTTGGTGTTTCTACAATTTCCCCAGACTCTGGTTGAGTATAACATGTATTAAGTAATCACGTTGCCATTAAAAGTAATGGCAAGAACCATGATTACTTTTGCATCAATCGAATAATCCTCAGAAGAGTTCTAATGAGGGGCTGAACTCATTCTATTTTTTGATCTTTACCCCCAAAGGGATCAAGAATATATGAACATGAATTAAAAACAAAAAGAATATCATTCACTTTCATCAAATTAACTACAATGCCCAAAGAAGTGTCCCAATTGTGGAAGTGTGTCCCTAAGTAGAGGTAGGCTTTCAGTCCATAGAGGCCATCATAAAGACAGGAATGAATTTACCTTCAAGTTACTCCTGCCAATCATTTTTTACTTCTGGAGGACATGATGAAAGAATATATACAAGGAAGGACTAAGAATGGTGAAAAGATGGAGTAATGGTTTAAGAATTTGTATTAGAATTCCTTGAGATAAAGACATCCCGGTTGTATTTATTAGATAGTTAAAATGTAGACATTTAAAAAGAGCATTTTGACCTTATAAAAATTGAACTTTGGAAAAGTTAGAATCATGACAATGGCTTTGAGTTGGCTGAGTTCATTATAGAAAATGAGACTTTCCATATCTCATGTTCTAAAGTTCTGCCTCAATGAACTCATCCATCTGCAACTCCTATCGATTTCAGATAGGCTATATTCAGATGACCTTGAGTGATGGGAGATTAGCCTCCATGCAGGTAGGTGGACATGAGGTCAGGTGGAGTGGCCTGGGCCATCTTCAGGATGTATCTCAGGCAGTCCCACAAAAGCTCTGGTGATTTATGCCTTGTCACTGACATGATGCAGCACCTTATTCTGTCTTTGTTTCTGTGTTTTCTCCTTTAGTTCCTTCTGACATTTGAATGAATCTTTGTAATTTTATGTAGAAGAAGAGGGAGGGGGAGAAGGAAAGAGGAAGGTAGAAAAAGAGAGGGAGAGAGAGAAAGAACGAATCTAATTAGTCCTGTTATTTGAGCACCTCCAAAAACTTAGGGCTCCCAGACCAACTAATGGGCGGGTGGTACCATCAATTCCCTTAATTTTTTTTAACCTTGCTATGAAAATTAACTATCAAAAATAAAATTTATTTTGCTACATATATTACCTCTGTCTGCCAACTGGACAAGAGAAATAGAGAAGGTAAGATCCAGGTAATCAACTTTTCTAAGTTTGCTCAGTGGTGGGGTTGGGCTTGAACTCTTCTTGTTCTGACCAAAGTCAGTCCTCTTTTCATAAGTCTATGTTTGCTGTGGATATTGAGGGGACACACAGATTTTTTAAAGCACTGTGTCTGTCTTTAAGGATATTGCATTCCTACTGAGAAGTCATAATCACTGAAAACCATTTAGATCTAAAACCCTGATGTCTCTTTGCCCTTCAGGACCTAGACTTTATAAAGCTTGTAACATTCCCTCCCATCCGGGTACCCACTGTGCATCGTAAGTACTTTGATTTACTATGCATGTCTTATTCTGCTGTCTTTAGTTGTTTTCATAACTTTTCCTCCTCTGCTTGTCTGTTAATCTAATACATCGGACATAGTGGAAACCCATTTCATCTTTGTGGGATGATTGAATCAATGGTTCTTGCTGGTGAGGGAATTTTAGAAATTTGTAGATACGCTTTTGGGTGCCATGCTCATTGGGAGCACCGTAGAGATTTAGTGGGCAGAGGCTAGCAGGCTGAGTGTCCTTCAGTGTAAGCAATAGTTGCAAATAATAAAGAAGTGCCTCGTGTTCTCATGACTTTTCGATGTCCCACCAGGCATTCCTGTTAAGAACTGCCCCCCGACCAAATAAATTATGATGAACTGATCCTAAATCATAACTTCATTTTACATATAAATGCAAAACATTGTTTTATGCTTTTGTTATACCCTAAATTATTTAGGACTTTAACTGCTATGCAAGTCAATAGTAGGTTGATCTTTGTTCTGTTGGGAACTTTTCTGAGAGTCATTCATCATTTTATAAAATCATGTCACTGATGGCAGTGCTGTTCTTGGTATTCAAGTCGCCAATACCACAAACTTGTATCAATCTGCATTCGTAGCTAAAACATTCACTGTAATTATGCATAGAGGGGCAAGCATGTTATCACTTCTTTATGCCTGAACAATTACACATTGAAATAACCATTACTTTATTACAAATTACATTTTTCCATCTATCCTTGGTATTGCAGTCAGAGAAATGTATTAACTTCTTTGGAATTACATGTGTAGGTGGCCTATATTACCCATGACTTTCATTTTGGAATCATACAGCACATGATATATGTTGCTAAAGGAAGCATTAGGTCAAAAGGGTTGAGAATCTTTGGAATGAATGAGTGAATGAATGAATACATGAATGAATTAGTGAAAAAATAACTAACACTGTGAAATAAACTGACTAGAAAATAAATGCTCTAGCTGTTAAGAGGAGAGGAAGGGAGTTTATAAATGAGATGGACAGTAGAGGGCTTGCAACACCAGAACCAGCGATTATGCCATGGGGTAGTGGTAGTGGGCATGGTGCTGGGAAGAGCCATATGCAGAAGGCCCAGGGAACGCAGGAAAGTTTCCTGTCTTGGATGGCATGTGGGGTTAGGAAGGAACCATCTAGCTCTTGCCTTCATTTCTTGATGTGTAGCCAATGTAGCCAATGTCCCCAAAGGGTACAAAAGGGACTCAAAAGTATTGTTACAATGAATTCACTCTTCTGATATATATTTAACACATATGTGTTGTGTCAGGTATTGTGTTAGACACCTCAGAAGCTCTGTGAGAATTTTCTGGGTAAATCCATGAGAATGATGGGTTTTCACTTGTGTGTGGTGTCTGCTTCTATTTCCAATGAAACATTATATTAGTATTTAGCAGGAAAAATTCTAAAATTATTATGGGTTAAATTGTGTCCTCCAAAGAGATGTTGAGGGCTTAACCCCCAGTACCTGTGAATATAGCCTTATTTGGAAATAGGATTGAGTTAAGATGAGGTTATTAGGGTGGGCCCTAATCTGGTATGACTATGTCCTTATAAAAAGGGGAAATTTAGACGAAGAGATAGAGACACATGTGAAGACTGGAGCTAGCTGCCAAAAGCCAAAGACTGCTGGCAAGCCACCAGGAGCTAGGAGAGAGCATGGAGCACATTTCCCACACAGCTCTTAGAAGGAGTCAACCCTGCCAGCATCTTGGTTTTGGACTTCTGGCCTACAGAACTGTTTGTGGCATTTTGTGACAGCAACTCTAGAAAACTGATACAGGGACCTTAACTTCTTACTACTAAAAAGAAAAAAACTACGTTTTTGATACTTTCTCCCTCTAAAAATATCCATTAATTTGTTTATTTTCTCATAATTTTATCCTTATAATGACTTTCTTTTCCTACTTTATGTAGCTTCTTTGGCTTGGACTAATGAATAATATTTGAAGAAAATATGGTTTTTTTATTACTACATAGCCAATCTGTCTTGGTCCTGGCAGCTACAAGTCCATGATTATAATTCACAATGTTCACAATTTTTCAGAATGAATTTCTTTCTCTTCCTCTGGTTTTCATTTTGTCTTACTGGATGGCAAACTCCCATCTCCTTTCTTGACCTCAACATGTTCTCTTTAATATTCATTTTATTCTTCATTTTAAAACCTTTGCCTCAAAACCCTGCAGGATTACTCATCACTGTCAAATTGGAGTCTGTGGGATTCTTCAGAAAAACCATTCATATTACAAGTTCATATTTAAGTTTCAGTCACCGAGGGATTATTGGTGGCAGTGATCTTATTATAATTATCAGTTCTGTATTATCTTGAACATCACTTTATTGGCTTCTCTGGTAGTCTCTCTTTAGGATTTATATACTATAAATTTATCATACAAACTTCCGTATTGACTTTGCCTCAACTTCTAGTGTCCAAAATTCTTGGACAGTCTTTCAACAGTCAAATTTTAATGACTCCTCTGTCCAGCCCTAGCATCTCTCCTGCAATAGCACTTATTATCTTCTCCCTTATACTTAGAGCTAATTTTGTTATGTAATTAGTTCTACACACTGTTGGTGTCCTGGTCTTTATATCTGTTCCCATTAGTTCTCCTTATCCAGGATTCTTTTAGTTTCTTATGGCCAAAAGCCTATGTAAGCTTCTTTGCAGTAACCTAGGGTTTCACCACTTTTAAACTTTACTAAAGGATTCTGGCCCTAACTACCTAACTAAATCCCTCCCTGGTTAATTTGGCCCCTACCCTTGTCTTTTTATGTTAATCAGATGAATCAAACTTAATAGTATGAAAATCTACAAATACAGAGTTTGGTTTTTTTTTTTTTCGAGTTAGTGCCCAAATCTGAAAAAAGCCATTGTACCTTTTGGTGGAAATGACTGCTTTTCAATGAGAATGTGCATTGATAATTTAGTGTTGAGATCCTTTGCCAAATGCCCATAAGCTTTGCAAATGTTTAGACAAAATAAAAAAAAATGGGGCATTTGGAGAGTAAGGCTAGTGTTTATCTGTGGGTTCGTGGGCACAGGTGACAGCAGAGAGTTATCTGGCTGTTATTTCATGGTAAATTACATGTGGTCCTGTGAGAAGTACTACTCGGAGACTGCCCCTAACCTCTAGGAGCTTATAGTTAACTCAGAATTAATAATTAAGAAATGTTTGTCTTGTTGAACCACAATTGATGTTAGGGTTGAAAATCTAGGGGAGTGGGTGGGGGATGCAGAAAGATAGGAGGTTGAAAATGGGGGTGAGAAAGAGGTTGCTGCTCACAGACCCAGTGTGTGTCCTTCGACAGATTTTTAACCTCTCTGTGTGGTTTTCTCTGTAAAATAAGGATAATTTATCTTCCAAAGATTATGATGTTGATTATGATCAATTTCCATCGATTGATACATGTAAACTACTTATAACAGTGTTATAAGAGTAAAAAGTAGGCTAAGTATGATGACTCACACCTATAATCTCAGCACTTTGCGGGACTGTCAGGAGGATCACTTAAGCTCAGGAGTTGGAGACCACGCTGAGTTATGATGACATCTTTGCACTCCAGCCTGGACAGCAAAACAAAACCCTGTGTCTAAAAAAAAAAAAAGAAAGAAAAAACTTAGTAAATAATAGCATTCATTGTTATTATCCATGCTTTGCAGCCACAATTCATCCACTTACTAGTAAAAATCTTGTTGTCACAGGACAATGATTCCCTTAATTATACATTCTAACTTCCAAAATGCAAAGGTCTTTCTACATGTGCATGTGCTTTTCCACATACTTCTAAAGTTTATACCCTGCCAAGATTTTTTTTTTTAAAATTTAAGAATTCTCAAGGGGGAATCCTAAGTTTGGGTATTGGAAAAGACATTTTTTCATAAGTAAGCTTGCCCTGATGAATAATTTTGTATTTATCATGAAGAGTTCACATCCAAGAAATACACAACATTTAAGGCTATTTTTCATAGATGAGGGTCCTTTAGAGTCGGAGAACTTAGTTAAAGACTGAACTTCCTTTTCTCTTAGGACCTGCAGGGTCTGCATGTCACTTTGTCCTTTATAAACAATCTGTAATAATGCTTGATTTAATTTCAGTGATGTTTATAATAATGAACACTTTCCAACTCTAATATTAATTGCTTAATGGTTATGGAATTGGCCAACCAAAAAGAAGTACCTAAGGAGAAAAATTAACCTTGACATTTCATACAAGTGAATAGTGTTTTAATGATAACCACATGGTTAAAAAGAACTCTACCCTTAAGAATATTTAGTAAATCTTTTTTTTTTTTTAATCAGAATGGCTTTTATTAGAATGCCAAAACAGGAATTTCTGTGAGTCCTGATGGAAATCTCTGAGAC
The DNA here is from genome assembly GCF_047675955.1 of Chlorocebus sabaeus. Lineage (NCBI taxonomy): Eukaryota > Metazoa > Chordata > Mammalia > Primates > Cercopithecidae > Chlorocebus > Chlorocebus sabaeus. The sequence continues at coordinate 70,581,329 of NC_132918.1, forward strand.
ATTTAAATAAAGTGACTTTCATAGCCACATTGACTTCTGTCCTGACCTTGTGTAGGCAATTTTAGAATTTGTCTTTCATTTTTTTCTTCTGTAAGAAATCTCATTCCAGAACTAAAGGCAAATAACAAATCAAAGAATTCATATGTCACTATTGATGATAATATTTGGTGACTACATTTAACATGTAATATAATTATATATAAATTGCTGTAAAGGCTAACATCATCTTTAATACTTACCACAGTTTCTCTGTCTTCACTTTAAGAACAGAAAACAGAGTTGTATGTCCAGTATGGGGCAAACAAAGGAGTATTATGGAATGGAAGAAGAACAAAATTTGACCCTGGGAATTCCAGCATTCCAATTAAAAATACAACTAACACACACAAAATATATAAGAACATAAAGAAGGTATATAGACTTTGTGCAAGTCAGATCAAAAAGACAACCCCAACCAAAAATAAACAAAATATTTTATTTCACTACAAAGAAATTCAGATATCCCATATCACCTCATATTGGTGATATAAATCAAGACAACCATGGTATGCCATTTTATATCCAGTACAGATGCAAAAATTAAGAATTATGGCTACAATACCAAGTGTTGGAAAGAGCGTGGATCAACAGATACTTTGAAATACACGGCTGGTGAAACCTCTGGTAGTAGAATTGTTTTGAAAATGACTTAGCACATTCTATAAAATTGAATACTCAGATTCAATTTCAACCAAACAATTTTACCTCTAGGGTATTATTCTAGAGAATCTCTTTAATATGAATTTAGGTTTAAGAATGTTTATGGTAGCACTGTTCATAGATTATAAAAAAAAGGATGCTACTTGAATATGAGCAGATGAAGGTAAAATAAGTGGTATATTCACTAAACTGAATATTATTCATCAGTGAAAGTTTATATACAACAAACATGATTAGATCATAGAAAGATAATGTTGAATGAAAAACTCTTTAAGAGCACATTTAGGATGCCAACATTTTAATAAATCGTAGAAGAGAAATGATTTTTTTCCTCACCCAGCTCTAGATTCATGACTGACACCCCTATAACAAAAGACAGATTAACATCAGAAAAACATACAAATTTGTTTAATGTAAGTTATATGTACATGGGAACCTTCAGAAATGAAGACCCAAAGAAACAGGTAAGCCTGTGTGTGTGTGCATGTGTGTGTGTGTGTGTATGTGTGTGTATGTGTGTGTACGTGTGTTTTCCTGTTAAGCTTGATGAAGAGTAGCCGGTCATATCAGTCATACAATTGAACAAAGGAAGTAGGATTTAATGGTAATACCCTGAGGGGTGCTTCTCAAAACCAGTTTGCTTAGATTCTTGTCTGTGTCCCTGCTTCTTCAGAGATAGGGATGTTCCTTTCCTCCTCTTATTGGGTGGGCACTCCTCAAATGAGGGTCTTATGACCTGCAGGAGAGAAGAGTGAGAAGAAGACGACAATGGCCTTCTTACCTCTGCTTTTTTCTCAAAAACCATGCTGCCGTATTTTAGGTATAGCATGTTCTGAACCCTGTTAAAATCTAAAATAAACATTGTTTAGAAAAATAGGTATTTGTAAGAATGCTATATATTATTTATTTGTTATTACACTAAATTTGAGATAACAGGTACTTCTTGGTGGTGCAGTGGGACAGGCAAGTGGGTAGGACAAAGAGCACATGGGTAGACACAGCAGAAAGGATAAAGTTCTAAGTGATTAAGTATTCATTTTCCATTATGCTTTGCCATATGCATATATGTTACATTTTTATAGTTATTAAATGTACATTACAAAGATAAAATATGAATATATCCTTCATGTGTTAAGAGACAGGAGAAAGGGAAAGTTTTTTTTTAAGGCAAATGGCTAATAAAAATACTTTTAATCTTTGTCTTAAAAATAATTGAACAAAAGCAATTTTAAAAAGAAATGCAAATGGAGATTTTATTTGTTGTGAGGAGGCAAAGATTTAAAAGAAAGATTTCTGATGGTGTTCAGGCTACAGAGAAATGAACACTCAGATACAACCTTGATGGGGAGAATGAACATTAATATCTCCTTTCTGTGAAATAATTTTGAACTTAGTAAAAAGGCCTTAAAATATTTTTACCTATGACTTTACATTTTGTTACTATGAATTTATTCATAATAAATACACGTTTTAGTGTATTTGGGACAACACAGATATTAGCACAGACATATTTGTAATTAAAAAACTGGAGACAACCTTCCTGGCTAATAAGGGGTGACTGATTAGAGAATGAAAATAACAAGCAGTCCTTAAAATTTTGATGGAGAACTGAGTATATTGACATGGAAATATTCAGCGGGATAAACAAGGTACAGTATTAATAGAATGAAATATTAAGTATCAAGACAATATTCTTACATTTTTAATCTATATATTGTGTATATGTTTTGGAGTATCAATGTGGGTTTAGGATAAATTCTGGCAAGCATATTAATAGTCTTTATTTTTGGGTCAGGGAATTATCCTTGATGTTTTATTTATCTTTATTCAGGGACCATGTTATCATTGAATACTCATTGCTTGGAACTTGGTGCTTGGCACATAGTAGGTGCTCACTAAATGTTTGTTGTATAAATAAGTGTGTTTAACAATAATTTATGGAACTAATTTTAAAAAAAGAGACCTTTTATTGGGTTAATTCAGTTGTATTTGGCTAAACCAAATATCCTAGCTAAATCAAGATCAAAAGTATTCAGGCCTGATTCTGTTTCCAAGACATTAACCCTTCAGAGGGATATTTGCATTTTGAAGTGTGAACTTTTAATTTAAGGTCCTGACCCTGCAGTGGTAGAATTTCCAAGGAGGTATTTTGGAGTAGAAAAAAGTTACTCTGTCAGCTTCTTTGAAAGCTATATCATCTGATATCCATGTACTCTACCCACGACTAAGTCATTTTCTATTTTATTAGGCTTCAGATAAATTATAAATGTTATCATTACTACCTATAATAATTGTAACTACCATTTGTATGAGAAACTGTATACATCATCTTGTTTTTTTACCCACAATAGACATATGAGCTATTTCTTGAATTCACTTACTTATACATACCATGTTTTATTTGAAAAAAGAAAGATTTTATGACCACTTGTGAAAAAATTATATGTGTAACTTTTTACAATTGTAAATGAGGACATTTGGGGAAAGAGAATATAAGTACAGGGAAACAGGTTGAAGCCAATTTGAGGCCATGCATTAAATGCATCTTATGATATAGATAATAAATGTTGCTCAAAGAAACTAAAAGTCTAACTCAAGAATAGGAGTCACAGTCGTATAATTGAGAGGGTTCATAAAATGAAGTCATCCAGGCATGCGGAGAAGCACAGATGACTGTACCATGAACCACATCCCAACTCTACCTTTAGAGTAAATATGATTCTTTATGTGTGTTTGTGTTTTTAACATCTTCCCTCAATGTAGGCTAAATTAATCATTCCAAAGGTCAGTCAGCGAAAGCAGGTCCCTGCAGGGGTCTAAACCCTGTCTCCAGGTACATAGCTCTCTGACAGTCTGAGTTTAATCCAAAAATAAATATTAGAGTGTCAAGATAAATAAATGATCTTCATAGCCTTCAGGCAATTATCCATAAAAACTATTTTCCTTAGCCAAAGATTTTTGTAAGCATTGAGAAACTATGAATTTGAAGTAATACTCCCTTGACAAGGACCCGAGGAGCCAAAGGCCCGGCCCACCCCTAGGAGCAGGGGCCCCAGCAGTGCCCAGGAAAAGGCCAAAATGTTCCCTCACACAATCATTTTGAATCGGCTCCAACAGACAACAGGTGGTGGAAAATGTAGAGGAGCATGTTTAAAAGCTTAGATCCTGGAGTCAGAAAATCCTCCATTGTTGGGCTGGCATGGTGGCTCACGCCTGTAATCCCAGCACCTTGAGAAGCTGAGGCAGGCAGGTTACTTGAAGTCAGGAGTTCAAGACCAGCCTGGCCGACATGGCAAAACCCTGTCTCTACTAAAAATACAAAAATTAGCTGGCATGGTGCTGGGCACCTGTAATCGCAGCTACTCAGGAGGCTGAGGCAGGAGAGTTGGTTGAATCCAGGAAGTAGAGGTCGCCGTGAGCTGAGATCATGCCACTGGACTCCGGCCTGGATGACAGAGTGACACTCTGTCTCAAAAAGGAACAGGTAAGAAAGAAAATTCTTCACTGCGGCCCAGCTGTGTGACCCTTGGATAAACACCTCACCTCTCCTTTTTATGTGCCTTGCAATGGGGCCAGAGTTAGAACTGAACGAAGTAATGTTTGGGAGATACTTTGAATAGAGCCTCAGTTAAGCCCAATTTATTCCTCAGTATGGGTCCATTTATTGATTGTGATGCAAGGGGTTGGGGGAAGAGGAGGAATATGAAGAAATAAAGGTAAAGTGTAAATGGAAAATCATAATATCTAGAACTTTCTCATAGAAGGAGACCAGTAGAAACAAATGGATTCAAGAGTTAATTTTCCTCAATCTAATTCTCTCTGGACATAGGAACAGTCAACGAATGTACTCACATGTTCCCTTATGCGCCCCACCAGGCCCATATCCCAGGCAGACACACACAACAAAAACACACAAGGGGGAAGATGGTTCATGTTTCCAAATGATAATGCCGCCTTTTGTGTACTGATATGTGCAACTATATATGCATATGTATGTGTGTATCTATATTTTGGGTAGAAGTATAAAGTATTTCTAATCTTACTGTGGGTCTTGCATTACAGAGCACTCCAGGAGATGTTTAACTGGCATGTTCTGTTTGAGGTCAAAATGTGCCACATTTTTTCACGGAAAGCTTCAACTGATCAGCTAAAAAATGCATTTCTTTAACAGGCAAATGAAAAAGAGACTGCCAGGTGATTCCTTGAGGTATGGTTAATTAATTCCAATCTGTTAATGACAATAGTTTTCTAGTTTCAAGTGATAAATGCCCTTCCTCCAAAAAGGCACCTCAAAGAGAAAGGGTCTTCTCTCCACTTCTAGATTTTTTTTTCTTTGTCCTTGGCTACTTCTGTCGCGTGCTGCTCAGAATGAGTTCACATCAGTAATAGTCATAAATGATTTACAAAAGTAATTCGTGTCTAATCACTTGGGACTTGGAGTTTTTATGATGTTGCCAGATGTGCCATCAAAAAAAATCATCCGGTTCAGAAACTTGTGCTAAATCGAGTCAGAGTCAATTAATTCCCTAAAGGCAACTGATTGGTTTTTATGGATCTGTGTTGGGGGCCTCGCCCATCATCTTCCTCTTTTCCTCCTTAGGTTCACATTTGCTTTGTATAAAGCAAAAACAACTCTGTAAACACAAAGTTATTGGGAGGCTGTCAGCATGGGCATGTATTATAGATTTTGATATAACTTCTATGTTTTTCATTCATGTATTAAAAGGGCATTTTCGTCCATGAAAAAAATAGGAGGAGAAAGTTTTCAAAACCCCAAGCAATCATATTTCTTACATAGACTCTGTTACTCACAATACTGGCAGCAATATTGCATAAATACTGGGACATTGCTTGTGGGACAATATCATTCCCTTTTGAATGAAAGCTCCCCTTAGAATCCATCTTTACTTCCTCTGGGCCCTTGACACGTGAATTTTAAATCTCTAATAAAGAATTTTGTTTATTCCATCTTATAATGTGGTCATTGGTTTAAACATTTCTCCCTCCCATGAAATTTTCCAGTGCTAAGTGCAAATGCCATAATTATCTCCTACCTCACTTAGGGTGATGTCTTTCACCAGGGAGATTCTGAGCAACTTTGTTGAATGAAGGAAAGAATCCAAAAATGGACAGCTATGAATTTTCATTCCAAAGCACATGGGGGAATAAGTGAAAAGATCCATATTGAGCTTTGAAACCACTTTCCTGGATTGTGTTACGGTAACTAAGCTGGGCAATAACTAAGTAACTTGCATTGGGGGAAGACTTTAACCCGGTCTCTTCCATCTATGCAAGGATTTGAAATGGCATCTCCTAAACCAGGAATTCTGTGTTCCCAAATTATACTCCCTCAGTGAAGATTAAAATATCTATAATCCAGTGTTACAAGGCACAGTAGTTTGCTTCAATGACAAATTAAATCTTTGAGAAAAGGTTCCCCACGTTGTCTCTGATTACATAGTCAAGGAATCCTGTGATTTTGCTGATGTATAAGTTTTCCTTTAATGTAAAGCAGGCAAAGGAGGCGGGGATGTGGAGAAGAGAGTCTCTTAGGGGAAGAGACTGAGTGTTGACATAATATCGAATCACAGCAGTTATTCTGGAAGTACTTATTTAAACAGCTTTGGAAAAGTGTAACAATGATTGAGAGCTTTGAATGTTCAAAATCTAATATTTACATGATTCTTCATCTTTGGATCTTGTGGGACGTGATGGTAGTGTCTTTGCTTAACGATGTTGTGAATATCAGAATAAGAATGAGAAACCTTGTTGGTATGATTCTTTAAGTACAACTAAATAACCTCTCATAGTTAAATAATTTATACATTAGACTGAAGCATAGTAGCCTCTTGAGGCATCTCATAAGCTGTTCTTCAGATATCCTGCTACAGTTAAAAGATTTTGGTTGGTAAAAATCGTGTAATTGTTTTAAAACTATTGGTTGACAATTTTGTGGCATTAGCTATGTAAATATCCTCCCTGATGAATGGAAGAGAAATGATTGAACATAAGGTACACCTATTCAATAAAATACTACATAGGCACTATAAGTGAACTTTTAATATGCCTGTACTAGGAATTAAAAGATTTTGTAAATAACCTATCATGCTATTTATTAATTTAACATTTAGTTACGCTCTTTATTCATCATGTTTTCCATCAGTGGTTCTCTACTTGGGGCAGAACTGTCCCCTAGCAGGCATCTGGAATTATGTAAAAGTTTTTGGTTTGCCACAACTAGGGGATACCACTGGCAATTAATGAATGGCACAAGGAGGTTTGGCATCTGTACTGCCTCAGACAATGCTGCACCACAAACACACACACACACACAAACAAAACAAAACTTGTTCTGCTCAAAACACCAGTGATGCCAGTTGAAAAACACAAGCCTCTTTAGACATCTTCTTACTCATAATTGGGAGCAGGTCACTGGCATAGTATCTAGTCCATTGTAGGCAAACACTCCCTGAGTAACTACTGTATGTCAGACAACTCTTCCAGGCTCTTAGAATGTACATATGTAAATAGAACCAAGAGCCAGGCCCTCATGAAGCTTACATTCTAGAAAGAAGTTCTAAATAAATGTTGCTTTAGACATTGCAGGTGGAAAAAGCAAGAGGCAAACTGTCATTCACTATTTAACCAAGCAGGCAAATGAAAACTTTGAGTTATAGGCATAAGGGCCTCAAGCGGTTGCTAACATTACAAGCAATGGAAAAGCATGTCATCACTTGTCCCATCAACCTCCTTTTAATCTTGACTTTTTGGCTTAGTTGTAAGTCTCCCTTTTCCACTGATCACAACTTCTCCGAACCCTTTAATTCTATTTACATTCTTCCCCATTCAAAGGAAGAATGAAGAAAGAGAACATTATATTCTCATAGAACAGAAGCTACCTTCCACTAGATATTTAGAAATCTTAAGGATTGTTCCAATGTAAAAGAAGTCTCTAAAAAAATAAAAATTAAAAAAAAACCTGTTTGTAGTGGAATAAAAAGATAGCAACATTAAAACCTTAAGTCCCTAAAAAGTTCAGAAATCAATTATCTGAGTAAGATACTTCATCGTACCCATGATCTGACTGTGCTTTTTATTGCTTTATATGTTTCAATTAACTCAACTGTAATTGCTTGTCAGCATCTCATTCTAGGCAATAAATTTGTCAGAAAAAAATAGTAGAAATTATCAAATTTTATTGTTCATTTTAGTATTTGTTCATCTTATTTGTTGCTGCTACATTGGAATATATTCTTTGCTAGCAGCTGTTGTGATATTTTATAGGGACATATTTCAACAATTCTCATTCTAATTTTTTTCTGTTGTGTATGTAGATTGTTGTTTTTCGAGAAAGAAAATGTTCAAATGGAAAAGGAAAAAAGGGAAATGAAGGCAACTATATAAACGTGCAATATGTACATTTTCTGTATTCATATGACATACATACTATACTCACACTCAGTTTCAAAATATATACCAATAAGTATTCAAAATTGTATATGTAATTAACAAGTTAGATGATTAATTAGCTACACAATTTAGATGAAAATATTTGTATTTTAATATTACACTATTCACAATAGCCAAGATATGGAAACAGCCTAGGCATTCATTAACTGATGAATGGATAAAGAAATTGTGGTATGTATATGTGTGTGTGTGTGTGTATGTAAATAATGGAATATTCAGGCTTTAAAAAAGGAAAATATCTTTCCATTTTGGACAATATAGATAAATCTGGAGAACATTATGCTAGGTGAAATAAGCCAGACATAGAAAAATACTTCACAGTCTCGCTTATGTGGAATCTTAACACCATTCAGTACATAGAAACGAAAAGTAGAATGGTGGTTATCGGGGCAGGAAGGAGAGAGAAAGTCGGCCAAAGAATGCAGACTTGCAGTTGTGTAGCATGAATAAGCCTAGAGAACTAACGTACTGCAGGAGTATAGTTAATAATATTGTATACTGAAAATTTGCTAAAAGAATAGGTTTTAAGTGCTTTTACCATATGCACATACACAAAAAGATATCCATGGAAGGTGATGGATAGCATAATTTGCTTGATTGTAGTAATCATTTCACCATATATATATGTATAGATCTATATGTAGATCTATATAGAGAGAGAGATATATGGTGTTATATATGTTGACATATATATGTATATATCATGTTATACACCTTAAATACATACCATTTAATGAAAAGATTACCTGGAAATGAAAAGCTGTCATAAAAGCATAGAGTTCTTTGAGAACAGGGTCGCTTTTTTTTTTTTTTTTATTTCAATCTCCGCTTCCCAATGCATTGAAGTTTTAAATAAATGTTTATTGACCAAAACAATGTGCATATTTTTGTAAGCATTCTGGAATCAAATAAATTAACACAATGCTGCTTTTATTAACTTTTAAAAAAGACTATAGAATTTTGTTAATTTCCGTGAACCCCAGTATCAAGTTGCTATGATGACTGCTGTGGTCTGTGCCTCTGTGAACATTCAGTGACATTCTTTTCTTTTCCTGGCTCTGCTTTTCAAAGCATGTTTGAAAGAGTATGGTGGAAAAGGATACTAATTCATACTAAAGAGTAAAGGACTTATATGACTTGCTTTCTTATACCTCCAGTGGATATTTTCTTTTAACAGAAACAAAAGCTTTAACAAAAAAGTTTAAAATGTGTCTCTAAAAGTGTGTGCTTGTGTGCTGGATATCAGTCAGTAATTAGAAGGCAACGGATATTTCATGGTACAAAAGGTCTTTATCATACTGCTGAAATCCCATCATATAAACTATTACCCATCCTCTCTTTAGGTCTTGTTATGAAAAGTTCTTTTCCAAACAGTTTCACCTGAAGATATCCATTTCTTGGGAGTCTACCAATTCCTCATCAACCCAGGCCTAGATCTAAAATTGTATCACTTAAGAATATGTAGTGTCATATATGCTCAATTTCTGGCAATAGTTTACAGAAAGTTTCTTATAGTTATTCATGGGCTAAAGGAATAGATATTTGATGACATTGGACTTGGTTGGTTAATTTCAGCAGTAACATGCTAAAGTAATATTTATTAAGATGATTCAGACATTAAAAAATAGCACATGTGACATTAGCTTGGATATCCCTAATATCATATTCAATTTCTGAATTTATTCCAGATAAATTCATCATATTTTATTCCTAGTACAACTTTCCACCTTTACTGAATTCCCAAGCGTTTTCTTAGCACCTTATGAAGATCAATGAGTTTAAAATTCTTTTTATGGAACAAAGGTGTATTGAAAATTTAACTTGATAGTGAATTATAGCTCAGTGGACTGTATTTTATTGTTAAGTTATTGTGAAATTACAGTTTCATTCCCAGAATGAAAAGGGAAGTTAAGTCTAAATTAAAATTCTATGTAGAAATTTTGTGAAGCTAATCAGTTTTAAAAAAAGCCATCTCTTGAGTGATAAAATATGAAAATGTAAATATCTTCTATAAAACACATATATATATATCTGAAGTATTTGCAATCTGTTAATTTCCTGGACTCAATGTTTATGGCTCTATTTTAAATCAATTATTTGGTAAGTGAACTAATGCAAACAAGACTGGGAGTTTTGTGGTTATATTTGTTCCTCTGCTTCAAGTCATTTAAAAATTCTTCATGGTCAGCGTGTATCTATAGATTATCAAGTATATCATTAATAGAATCATCTCTAAATTTTTATTATTATACTTTAAGTTCTGGGTATCTGTGCACAACGTGCAGGTTTGTTACATATGTATACATGGGCCATGTGGGTGTGCTGCACCATTAACTCGTCATTTACATTAGATATTACTCCTAATACTATCCTTCCGCAAGACAGGCCCCAGCATGTGAAGTGCCCTGCCCTGTGTCCAGCTGTTCTCATGGTTCAGTTCCCACCTATGAGTGAGAACATGCGGTGTTTGGTTTTCTGTCCTTGTGATAGTTTGCTCAGAATGATGGTTTACAGCTTCATCCATGTCTCTACAAAACACATGAACTCATCATTTTTTATGGCTGCATAGTATTCCGTGGTGTATATGTGCCACATTTTCTTAATCCAATCTATCATTGATGGGCATTTGGCTTGGTTCCAAGTCTTTGCTATTGTGAATAGTGCCACAATAAGCATACATATGCATGTGTCTTTATAGTAGCATGAGTTATAATCCTTTGGGTATATACTCAGTAATGGGATTGCTGGGTCAAATGGTATTTCTAGTTCTAGATCCTTGAGGAATTGCCACACTGTCTTCCACAATGGTTGAACTACTTTACACTCCCACCAACAGTATGAAAGTGTTCCTATTTCTCCACATCCTCTCCAGCACCTGTTGTTTCCTGACTTTTTAATGATTGCCATTCTAACTGGTGTGAGATGGTATCTCATTGTGGTTTTGATTTGCATTTCTCTGATGACCAGTGATGATGAGCATTTTTTCATATGTCTGTTGGCTGCATAAATGTCTTTTGAGAAGTGTCTGTTCATGTCCTTTGCCCACTTTTTGATGGGGTTGTTTGATTTTTCTCTTGTAAATTTGTTAAGTTCTTTGTAGATTCTGGATATTAGCCCTTTGTCAGATGAGTAGATTGCAAAACTTTTCTCCCATTCTGTAGGTTGCCTGTTCACTCTGATGGTAGTTTCTTTTGCTGTGCAGAAGCTCTTTCATTTAATTAGATCCCATTTGTCAATTTTGGCTTTTGTTGCCATTACTTTTGGTGTTTTAGACATGAAGTCCTTGCCCATGCCTATGTCCTGAATGGTTTTGCCTAGGTTTTCTTCTAGGGTTTTTATGGTTTTAGGTCTAACATGTAAGTCTTTAATCAATCTTGAATTAATTTTTTATAAGGTATAAGGAAGGGATCCAGTATCGGCTTTCTACATATGGCTAGCCAGTTTTCCCAGCACCATTTATTAAATAGGGAATCCTTTCCCCATTGCTTGTTTTTGTCAGGTTAGTCAAAGATCAGATGGTTGTAGATGTGTGGTGTTATTTCTGAGGCCTCTGTTCTGATCCTTTGGTCTACATCTCTGTTTTGGTACCAGTGCCATGCAATAAGACAGTGGAAAGAAAGGCATCCAAATTGAAAAGGAAGAGGTCAAAGTATCCTTGTTTGCAGATGACATCATCTTATATTTGGAAAAACCTAAAGACTCCACCAAGAAACTATTAGAATTGTTAAAGTCAGTAAAGTTGTAGGATACAAAATCAACATACAAAAACTCTGTAGCATTTCTATATACCAATAGCAAAAAAAAAAAATTGGAAAAAGAAATCAAGAAAGTAATGCCATTTACAATAGTTACAAATAAAATACCTAGGAGTAAACCAAAGAAATGAAATACCTCTACAATTTTAAAAAAAATGGATGTAATGAATTGAAGACAACACAAAAAAATGGAAAGATATTCCATGTTCATGGAATGTTTAAAAAAACTAACATCGTTATAATCTTCATACAACCCAAAACAATCTGCAGATTCAATGCAACCCCTAGAAAAATATCAATGACATTCTTCACAGAAACAGAAAGAATAATCCTAAAATGTGTATGGATGTATACAGGACCACAAAAGACCCAGAATAGCTAAAACTATCCTGAGCATAAAGAACAAAACTGGAAAAATCACATTACCTGACTTCAAATAATACTACAGTACTATAGTAACCAAAACAGCATGGTACTGGCACAAAAACAGATGTATATAGACCCATGGAACAGAATAGAGAATCCAGGAATAAATCTCATCGTCTACAGTGGAAATCATTTTCAGCAAAGCTGCCAAAAACATACATTTTGGAAAGTGCAATCTCTTCAATAAGTGGTCCTGGGAAACTGGATATCCACATGCAGAACAATGAGACTAGACCCCCTCTCTCACCATATACAAAAATCATATCAAACTGGATTAAAGGCTTAAATCTAAAACCTCACACTATAAAACTGCTAAAAGAAAATTTTGGGGAAACCCTGCAGGAAATTGATCTGGGCAAAGATATCTTGAGTAATACCCTACAAGCACTGGCAACTAAAGCAAAAATATACAAATAGGATCACATCAAGTTAAGCTTCTGCACAGCAGAGGAAACAATCAACAAAGTGAAGAGACAACCCACAGAATGGGAGAAAATATTTGGACAAGAATTAACCAGAATATAAAAACAACTCAATAGGAAAAACTATTATAAATAGTATTCCTATAAATAGGATAAACTAATCTGATTTAAAAATGGACAAAAGATTTGAATAGACATTTCTCAAAAGAAGACATACAGATGACAAACAGGTATATGGAAAGGTGGCCAACGTTACTGATCATCAGAGAAATGCAAATCAAAACTACAGTGAGATATCATCTTACCCACGTTAAAATGGCTTTTATCCAAAAGTCAGGCAATAACAAATGCTGGTGAGGATGTGGAGAAAAGGAACGCTCGTACAGGATTGGAGGGAATGTAAATTAGTACAACCACTATGGAGAAAAGAGTGGACATTCCTCAAAAAACTAAAACTAGAAATACCATATGATCCAGCAATCCCACTGCTTTTTGGTATATATCCCCCAAAAAGGAAATCAATATATTGAAGAGATATCTGCCCTCCCATGTTTATTGTAGCACTATTCACAATAGCCAAGATTTGGTGGCAACCTAAGTGTCCATCAGCAGATGAATGGATAAAGGAAATGTAGTATATATACACAATGGAGTACTACTATTCAACCATGAAAAAGAATGAGATCCTGTCCTTTGCAACAACATGGATGGAACTGGAGGACATTTTATGTTAAGTGAAATAAGACAGGCACAGAAAGATAAACATCACGTGGTCTCACTTATTTGAGGGAGCTAAAAATTAAAACAATTGAACTCATGGAAAAAGTGAGTAGAATGATAGTTACCTGAGGCTGGGAAAGGTCGTCGAAGGTTGGGGGTGGCAGTAATGGGGATGGTTAATGGGTATAAAAATGCAATGAATAAGATCTAGTATTTGACAGCAAAACAGAGTGATTATAGTCAACAATAATTGTACATTTAAAAATGACGAAGAATATAACTGGAATGTTTTTATCACAAAAAAAGAATAAATGCTTGAGCTGATGGATTCCCCATTTACCCTAATGTGTTTATCATGCAATGTATGCCCATATCAAAATTTCTCATGTGCCTCATAAATATGTACACTTATGATGTACCCATAAAAATAATAAATAAAACCAAATTTTAAAAACCTTTTTTGTTTTTCTTGAGACAGGGTCTCACTCTGTTGCCCATGCTGGAGTGCAGTGGTGCAATCATGGCTCACTTTAGCCTCGACCTCCTGGGTTCAAGTGATCCTCCCCCCTCAGCCTCCTGAGTAGTTAGGACTACAGGCATGAGCCATCATGCCCAGCTAATTTTTTTTTTCTTTTACAAAAACAACTTTATTATAAAATAGGCTTTATGTCAGATGATTTGGCCCAACTGCAGTCTAAGTGTTCCAAGCACATTTAAAGGTAGACTAGGCTAAGCTATGATGTTTGGTAGATTAGCTGTATGACAGATGTTTTTGACTTACGATATTTTCAACTTACAATGGGTTTTTTGGAACATAACCTCATCATAAGTCAAGGATCATCTGTATAGATGAATATGGCTCATTGTTTTCTCAAGTTCCATTTTCCAGCTCTAATAATATTTCATCTCAAGTGAATCCCCTCCTTGGTTCTGTTTGCCCATGCAATTTAAAACAGCTTTTAAAATTGAACTTGCTAGTATTCTTACATAAAGTTGATATTTTTAAGGCATTGTCAAGTGAAATTTGTAATTCTAAAGAGGAAATCTCGAATGTTTACTTGTTTTTACACCTAAATCACTCAGGTCACATTTTAAAATTCAGGGAAAAAATGTGTAAATCACTACTGCTTTACATTGAAGATTTTGCTGGCTACTCAGGGCAGAATAATGAGGTCATTTGACCGAAGATATAATTCCAACTCAGATCTACTAAGTATGTTTTCATTTTGAACCTTTACTGAGAAAATGTTTTGAGGTCATTCCTTGTGCCCATTTACCCATTTCAGATCTTTTATCTTTCTAAGCTACCCGTGTGCTTGAGAAACCCCTTAAAGATACGTAAATTACAGAGTTAACAGTATTTGCATGAAATACAATAGCTCAATGAAACACACAAAAATTATGTTGGGATTATTCTTTCTGGAAAAAATATGGTAGGGTGAGTACTGCTTCAGTGCTAGAGTGCTATGGATGCTTTGTTATGCCCGATAGCTTCCAAGAGATTTCTCCAAATCCTGACTACTTTTTCTCATCCATGTTTACCACTTACACTTAGACTGATGACTACCTGAGTGCTAGAATCAATTGTTAGTGCCTCTCCAGTTATCAGTCCCAGGTGCACCCACAGCTACTTGACCATGTGAAAGTGGATTATAATGAACTTTATGAAAGGGAGGACTTTGCAGAATTTACTCTGACATCTTTTTTTTCATGGTTATTTACTTCTCTCCTAATAAGGTAATGATTTATTCTTAGAATCACAGAATCATGAAGTTAAGATGAGAACTTTTTAGAAATAAATTATCAGTCTGGTCACATTTTGAAACTCAGGGGAAAATGTATAAATCACTACTGCTTTTCATTGAAGATTTGCTGCTTATTCAGGGCAGAATAATGAGGTCATTTGCCTGGAGATATAATTCCAACTCAGATCTACTAAGTATGTTTTCATTTTGAGTCTTTACTAAGAAAATCTCTGTGGTCCTCCCCTATGCCTGTCTACCCATTTCAGATCACGTAGCTTCTTATTCACTTAACGTTCAATGACATTATCTTAACAATGAGGAATTTAAGATTGAGAGTGCTGCTTTTCCCAAGGAAACACAGCTTGTCTGGGACATGTAGTCATATCTTCTCTTTCTTGTTTTAATGTGCTTCTTATATATTCTGAATAATAGTAGGAAGTTTATATATATCAAACACATAAAAAGTGACCATTCTTGACAAGGGATAATAACTAGTAAAATTACAAAACATGAATAAAAATGTCAGTATTTCCCTTCCCTCTTCGTTTTTTCTATACTACACATTTTATTATACCAAACCATTTACTTATTTATTTAGTTTCTCTCTCCCTACTAGAATAAAACCCCCGAAAGGGTTTTGTTTGTGCTGTTGCCTAACATACCCTGAGTACTTAGAACAGCATTAAGGTGCTCAGCAAATATTGCTTGAATGAATGAATGAACAAATGCAATTAAGACTCTCCAGAGAGATAGAATGTAAGGCTGTTCTTGAGTTGCTACGAAGGAATAACTGAAACTAGGTAATTTATAGAGAAAAGAGATTTAATTGGCTCACAGTTCCAGTTCTGTAGGTTGTACAAGCATGGTGCTGGCATCTGCTTGGGTTGTGAAGTGGCCTCAGGGAGCTTTTACTCATGGTGGAAAGCAAAGCAGGAGCTAGCATGTCACATGGCAAAAGCGGGAGCAAGAAAGGGCAACGGGGGCAAAGCAGGGGAGTGCTACGCACTGTTAAACAACCAGATCTCATGAGAACTCACTCATTATTGCAAGGACAGTGCCAAGGGGGTGGTGCCAAATCATTCATGAGAAATCTGTCCCTATGATCCAATCACCTTTCACTAGGCTTTACCGCCAATACTGGGGATTACATCTCAACATAAGATTTGGAGGGGACATCCAAACTTTATTAGTGTATTTTATTGTTCTGAATGAGACACTAGGGATCCAAGGATTTCAGTTTCAATCTGAGGGAAAAAATTTTCTCTTTTTCTAATATTCTGAAATTTTGAATATAGGTTAATCAGAAGTCTCATCCACTTATAGATAGTAAAATACTGATTTCTCAACTTTATTCCAGTGATTCTGTTGAATTTCTCCTGTTGACTTTTCAAGCAAGTCATTTGCTCTAATTTTGCATTTCTTGGCTATATTTAAACATTCTATCAATAAAGCTCACCTTAGGAGATAGCCCCAAAATCTAAGATGTAGTCTCATCCTAAATATCAGTGCCATACTGTGTTGAAATAGGATACTATTCCCTTTCACTCTCTTTGTCTTTTTTTTTTTCTAGAAGAGAAAACGTCTCACTGCACCATACATTTGGTCCGGCCCTCTGACATGACAATGTTATCTCCTTTTGTTATTTGTTTTACAGAAAAAAAATGTATTTCCTTTCTTAAAGCAATGAGATTTCATTGAGCCCCTCAGATGCTGGCTGCCAAGTCCCCAGCTGCTGAACTTGCACCTTTTGCAACTCACTAGGGGAAGGTGACCTGGACACAGGGTCTGTCATACTCCTGGGAAGCCCCTGCCTTCTTCTTTATCTTTAGAGTTCATGAAAAGGTCTTTCCTCTTATCGAGGAACTCTTTACTTAATAAAGTGCTCCACACGGAATACATAAGCAGCAGCCTACCCTGGGTCTAGATGAATGTCTGCAAACAAACATGAAACATGGCTCCCTGTGTTGCGACGAGGGATTTAGGTTAAAAATGAAACAGAAGGCTGAAG
Source organism: Chlorocebus sabaeus (assembly GCF_047675955.1). Classification (NCBI taxonomy): domain Eukaryota; kingdom Metazoa; phylum Chordata; class Mammalia; order Primates; family Cercopithecidae; genus Chlorocebus; species Chlorocebus sabaeus. The sequence goes on from NC_132918.1 coordinate 70,598,574, forward strand.
ACATGTCACCTGTTCCCACTGTCAGCATAACAAGTGGACACTAATATATGTGAGTCCACAGACAACAGTTTAGTCAAACCTTGACTTTGCCTTTCCATGGGTCCCAACCACTTGACCCCTTCATCAGTCAGCTGGAACTCCATTTTGCTGGTGACTGAGTCAGGCTGGTTATGCAGAAGATCCCTGGGACCAGAGGAAGTTACTGACTCCTCTCTGTTGTTTCTGGGCTGTTGTGATTTTATTCAACTTTGTTTGGAAGCACGAGCACTTTCTTGGGTGCATGGTCATCCCACGGGTGCGTGTTGAAGACACTTTGGAGTTTATTCTTCTCTTACAGAAGCATATATAGATGTGATGAAGTCCTGTAGTCATGTAGGCTAGGATGAGTTCATACTTCATGTCCATGAAGTCGCAGCCCAAAGATTTGCCAAAGTCAATGTTTTACAACACCATAGGAGGCTTTTGTGAGAAGTGATAAAGGAATCACCCTGAATGAAGGCAGACCCATCGATACATGGCTTGAAGAATACATTTCGGCTCTTTCACCCTCCTTAGCTGGACCTCTGCTTCTGCTGGGTGTAACATTCACAGTTGTGCAGAGCGGACCCCAGCTTTGTGTCTCTCCTCCATCCCTAGCTCTCCTGCTCCCTGCCACCATGTCATTTTGAAAATACAAAGAAGACCAAGTTCTCAGACTTGCATTGCAGTCCTATTCAACTGAAAACATCTTCTTCCCTTAGGTTGGAAGGTTAGTTGGCCTTAAGAATGCATTTTGGAAATTTTGCACCTGTCTGCCCTGTGATGTGACCAAAACTACCACCGGGAAGCTCTCCTCTGTCATCTTCCTACATTTAACTTTGATTTCAAAGTTATCAAACTAAACTCTCTTAATAAGACAAATTTGTTAATCCCTCTCCCTATATGACATATTACTACAGCCAACATCTTACTGAAATTATCCCCACAAGACATTCTCGGGTGTCTTTTACCAACACTTTTGTCGTGAGCTGGTTCTATTTTCTGGAGATGAGGTTTCAGAATAGGCTCTATAGCTTCTCAGATTATCAATTTAAGACAGAAAATAATAGAAGTAGATACTAGCTAGCAGAAAAGATTTGTGAAGTAAGACGGCTAGGCATGGCCTGTCCATTACAGTCTACACTGGGTTAATGGATTCTAGAGAAAATTCTCTTCATATCATTTCTCATTCCTGTCCCAGTACACCCTGTGCAGCACAGTGCTAGGCATATAAAATACTAAAATTTATAGGTTAGGAGGATCATCTTGACCACAGGCCAGCAAATTGTGACCACAGGCCAAATCTGGTGTGTATGCAGCCTACTTGAGTAAACAAGATTTTCTTGAAACCTAGCTATGCCCATTCACTTATGTGTTATCTATGACTGTTTTCTCATCACAAGGTTAGAAGTTGCAGAGAGTTCATCTGACCCCTGAGAGCCTAAAATCTTTATCTGATTCTTTTTTTTTTTTTTTTTTTGAGACAGAGTCTCACTCTGTTGCCCAGGTAAGAGTCGGCTCACTGCAACCTCTGCCTCCTGGGTTCAAGAAATTCTCGTGCCTCAGTCTCCTGAGTAACTAGGATTGCAGGGCACACTACCACGCCTGGCTAAGTTTTATATTTTTAGTAGAGACGGGGTTTCATCATGTTGGCCACGCTGGTCTCAAACTCCTGACCTCAAGTGATTCACCCACCACAGCCTCCCAAAGTGCTGGGATTATAGGCATGAGCCACCATGCCCAGACTTTATCTGATTTTTTACAGAAAAATGTTTGCTGACTCTTGCTCTAGACCTACCACATAAAAGTCCATTCAACATTATTTTTTAACGTTGATATGGATTCTTCTGGTCCAGACACTTATTTGCTGTGTGACTTTGGGTCAATTACCTTGCTGTGCCTCAGTTTCCTCATTTTGATAACAGTACCTATCTGATAAAGTTGTAAAGATTAATTAATGAAGTTACAGCTCTCAGAGTCATGCCTGGGACATAGCTCTTAACAAATACTAATTTTTATTCATCAGATCAATTGATATTATTGATGCTGAAAATATGGTCTTGTTGGCCGGGCCCGGTGGCTCACGCCTGTAATCCCAGCACTTTGGGAGGCTGAGGCGGGCGGATCACAAGGTCAGGAGATCGAGACCACGGTGAAACCCCGTCTCTACTAAAAATACAAAAAACTAGCCGGGCGAGGTGGCAGGCGCCTGTAGTCCCAGCTACTCCGGAGGCTGAGGCGGGAGAATGGCGCAAACCTGGGAGGCGGAGCTTGCAGTGAGCTAAGATCGCGCCACTGCACTCCAGCCTGGGTGACAGAGCGAGACTCCGTCTCAAAAAAAAAAAAAAAAAAAAAAAAATGGTCTTGTTACCAAGGACCAAGATAGACATGTTCAAGGTACTTGACTGTATTATTTTATTTGAGAGTGGCAAAAACATAAAGTAGATAGAATCCTAAAAGTGAACTGACAGCAGGGTAAGTGCTGAGCAGAGGAAAGAAATTTGTTCTATAAAGCTTCTTGATTAGCATAGATTTAAGCCATTTCTACAAAGACACAAGAAAGAATATTTTTAGAATATATATCAAATTACTGCAGTCATTAATTTTAAAAGCACCATTAGAAGAAATAGTTCCCAGGATATAGTATGTTTTGCGATATATTGCAAAAGCATTATAGTCCTATGGAAATTTATTAATAAAGATCAATAGCACCAAAAAATACATAGGATACTTTCTTGTAGAATGAGAACTCCAGCATCAAGGGATGGAACAGCTGCCTGGTTCAGCTCCCCATGATTCAAATCTGAAATTCAAAATGTAAACTGTATTATTTATATCATAGATTGACACATTTTTTAATTAAGGGCCCAACAGTAAAATGTTTTGGCTTTGGGGGAGTCATGTGTTCTTTTGTAACTCTGCTGTTATAGCACAAAAGCAGCCATAAACAATATATAAATGAATGTGTATATCTGTGTTCTAGCAAAAGTTTATAAAATAGGTGATGGGCCAAATTTGGCCCCGACCCGTAATTTGCGGACTCATGATTTAAATAATTACAAATCATGTTTCCTTTTTCTTCTCTTTCCATCACTTTCCCATTCTTGCATATACAACTTTATTTCCCTCACTTAAAATATATCCATTTGCCAAGAACATAAGGTCTATCTGAAAGAAGAGAGATGTATTTTACTACCTAAATTTCACTTTGTTTTGCTGGGGATTTCCGTTTAGTGGGTTAGAGTGGGTGTCGAGCATTGTCGTTTTCTTCTAATAAGTTGAAGTGACATTGTCAAAGACATTAATGAACAAGAAACCAGCAATGGGCTGTGATTAAAAAGTTTACCTAAACCCTATTTTTATTTTTGTGATTCTAAAATGAAAAAGTAAATAAGCTCAATGCAGAAATAAATAATATAGACTATGCTAAATTGAGCATCAATAATTTTAACAACTTTCTATTTACATGACCTATCTTACGTTAGAAAAAGTGTATATTGGCCGGGTGCGGTGGCTCACGCCTATAATCCCAGCACTCTGGGAGGCCAAGGTGGGCAGATCACAAGGTCAGGAGTTCGAGACCAGCCCGGTCAACACTGCGAAACTCCTTCTCTACTAAAAATACAAAAATTAGCCAGGCGTGGTGGCACACGCCTGTAATCCCGGCTACTCGGGAGGCTGAGGCAGAAGAATGGCTTGAACTCGGGAGGCAGAGGTTGCAGTGAGCTGAGATTGTGCCACTGCACTCCAGCCTGGCGACAGAGCTAGACTCTGTCTCAAAAGAAAAAAAGAAAACGTAAATCATGTTAGATCTGAGGCAGTGTGCTATCTAGACCATTGTGTCCATAAATCTTCATATCATCTATTATCTCTCCATCTGATGCTATTTCCATAAATGTGCCAGTTATTTTCCACTTTTTTGTGAGTATGAAAAAAATATATTACAAACCTATGATTATTAGCTTGAACTCAATTTCCCCGTGAACTAAAAGACCAAAGCAATTTGGGGAAACTCCAAGTAAAGCTATGTAGAGTAAAAATCTTAATTACCAAAGGTCACTCACTTGGGAGCCTGAACTAGGCCACGGATGGGAAGTAAGGGAGGTCCCTGAGCATTGTGGCACATAGTGTTCTTCTATTTTACTCTCAGGAGAAGCTCTCAGGTTTTCTTCCGAATTCACATTTTAAAGACCATGCTTTGGTTTTTTTTCTTGCCCACTACAGTATTTTTTTTTAACTTTTAAATGAAGCCTGCCATCCATATAAGATACTATATATATAGTAAGAATATAGTTGAAATAATTCACTGGTGTACATAGTGCTCAGATCAAAAAAGAGAAAATTACCAGCACCTGACGAGCACCTTATTTTCCCTCTTTCTTTCCTGTTCCCCAAGGCCTCACTGTCCTGCCTTCTGACAGCATAGATCTGTACACCTTGTTTTTGTACCCTATAATCACACAGTTTGGGCCCTTTTGTGTCTGACGTCTTTAGCTCGATTTTATGTTTTTGGGATTTATTTGTATTGTTGCATGTAGCTATGGTTGGTTCTTTTTTACTTCCCGGTGGTATTCCATTGTATGAATATACCACATTGTATTTATCCATTCTATTGCATTGACATTTGGGAAGTTTCCAGTTTTGAAGCATTACCAATAAGGCACTCTGAGCATCCTCGTACATGTCTTTTGGTGACAATGTGCGCATTACCAGAGTATCTACCTAGAAGTGAAATTGCTGAGTTGTAGGATATGCATATGTTCAGCTTTAATAGTTTCTGTGGAACAATTTCCTTAAGCCCAAAACAGCTTGTAAACAAACTGGAAGTCAGTCCTGCTAAAGGCAGGCATGCTGATGGCAACAGCGATGAGAGTTAGAATAATGTTTAGGAGTGCTTAGCTTTGACTCACCAAAGATGTCAAACTGTGGTCAATAATGCCTATTTAAAATGGCAAGGTAGGGCACCTTCCATAATATAAGTCTGGACTCTTATGATAAGTTTCTCTTACTTGGCAATGTCATTTTTGCAGAACCATTCATTTCCCATATGATCTGCTCTTTCCTTATGAATGAATATAGATTTTGTCATATATTTCTAGACACGCTGTTGGCCAACCAAAGCATAGAAATACTAGTAAAAAAAAAAAAAAAAATCCAGAGATGCCAACTCACCAAAGCCATGCATACAGAGCATTTTCATATATTTCTGTGAAGATGCAATACAGTTGATTCATAGTCAGCATAGACAGATGGGAGTTTTGAGGTCAAATATAAAGCATGTGTGCTCCCAGAAAAGCAGCATTTTGAGTTTGAAACTCAGGTCGAAGCACTTAGTGGGGCCCTATCCTTGGCTTCTTTGCTTTCTCACTCTGTGCTGGCAGGGCTCTTGTTGACTTCAAAGGCAGAGGCTCTGGCCAGGTAAGAGAAGTTCTCTTTGAGCGATTAACTTGAGCAAATGAGTTGCATTGGAGCACTTCCTACCAATAAGATCTTGCCTGTGCTAACTAGGAGCATTTTTCTAATTTTGAAGCATGTGAGTGCTTATAATAAGTATTTCCGCCACACACCGGGAGACAATATCTGGGGTAGGTGGGTTCAGTGGCTTTTAAAAATAAATTTAAAATAGCGTATCAGTAAGTATGTATGTAAATATAAATACATAAAATATGAACATCCATTTGTATAAGTCTGTATTTTTCACATTGAATTAATGGGTCTGCAGAAGAAATTTTCCTACTGTAAGAATCCTCAACATTTTAACAGGGTGCCCTGAAATGCCCCTGAAGGGACTTCAGCACTTGGGTGGAGCTGGCTCAATTTACACAGATGAAAATTTCCTGTTCTGAGCTCTCACTTTGGGCTAGGTTCTTTCTGAACTTTGCTTCCCATCTCTGAGATAACCCTGAAAGGATAACATTGCTGTTCCCATTTTATATATGCAAAAATGAGGCTGAGCCTCTTCCCCAGTGGCACGTTGTTAGCAAGTAGTAGACCTATGACCTTCACCCATCCACTTTCTCCACTCTTACCTCAGGGAAGAGTCAGAAGTTATTTTTGAGGGTGCATATAAACCACACACAACAACAACATGATTGACTAGGGAAGGAAAGAATGGGAATCAGAATATATGTCCAGTGAGTATCAGGTGGAAAATCCATGAAGATATAAAACACTTATATAGTGGGGCTGATTGATTTCACTCAAGTTAGTAAAAATCCCAGCCAGTGGTTCTTAATCCCAGCTGTACATGGACTCACCTGGGGCCCAAGTGTCAGTACCTTAACTTCTATTTCATTTGGTTTTGGATGAAGCCTGGGCAGCAGTTTATCTGAAATGATTCCTAGGTGGTTCTTTGTAGCCAGGGTTGAGAACTACAGACTAAGATGAAATGTCTTTGTAGGCTGAAAAATTAAAGCTAAATCATAAATGTGATTTTTTTAAAAAGAAAACATGGAAATAGAAGTGTTTTGGGGAAAGGGTTTGACAAACTGTGGACTGTTCTACCTATGACACATTAGTGAAATGATAAAAGGAAAAGAACGTAATTTACGGAGGTCATCTGATGTGTCCATCCACAGTACTGACCATTCACATAGTTAAGAATATGGACAAGAGAGTGAGTGAGCACTGAAGCGGGGTCATCTGTATTGCCTCTCCACACATGGCAAGAAGGCCTGGGGTGTTGAAGTGCAGCAGGAGGAAGTTCTGCCTTGGGAACCCGTGCCTGAGGGACTTCATGGGACCAACAGAAACAGCGTGTTGGAGGGTATTAAGGGGATCCTTTCTCTCTATGATTTGAAACCAGCCTTTCCTGGTAGCTTGCCCGTCACAGTTCCTCTGGCCTTCTGTCTATGGAAAGGAAGCTCAGAATGAAGGGAGTCATTCAAACGTGAAAAAATAAGAGGCCACCTGGGTCTTAAGAGGACCAAGACTCTTCCCTGGAATGTTCTACACATGGAGCCACACTCTATGATTTAAGAAAGTAATGTCTGTCATATTTTGATCTCAGACTCTAGTATTTTTTATACCAAACTGAAACTGGCACTTTGTAGGGAAAGAACTTTAGAATTTTCATTTCAACTAAGCCAGGTTTTAAAAGAAATTCTTCCCAGAAGTGCCTTTCACACTCAAAGACATGGACTAACGCTTTCAGAGCCCTAAACTTAAAAATATGTGCTTGAAGCAGTCAGAGGTGCAGGTATACATATGTACTTATTGTTAAAGTAACATAAATGTGTAGTTTCATTATTAAAGGTGGACACCTCAAAACACCACCCATGGAAGAGGCTAGATGTTACCAGACAGCCCACGGGCCCCCCAGCTTGCTGCCTCCTAAACACAGTCCTCTCCCCCACAAGAAGAATCACTGATTTCTATGGTAATTCATTTCTTATTTTTTTCATTTCTTTATACCTTTATCAGCCAAATGTATATCCATAAACACTAAATGTTGCCTGCTTTAAAAAAATATTTTCTGATAGACTGGATAAAGAAAATGTGGTACATATACACCATGGAATACTATGCAGCCATGAAAAGGAATGAGTTCAAATCCTTTGCAGGGACATGGATGAAGCTGGAAGCCATCATCCTCAGCAAACTAACACAGGAACAGAAAATCTAGCACTGCATGTTCTCACTCATAAGTGGGAGCTGAACATTGAGAACACATAGACACAGAGAGGGGAACAACACACACTAGGGCCTATTGTGGGGTAGTCAGGGAGGTAAGGGAAAGGAACTTAGAGGATGGGTCAATAGGTGCCGCAAACCACCATAGTACGTGTATACTTATGTAACAAGCCTGCACATTCTGCATGTGTATCCCCCTTTTTTTTTAAAGAAGAAACATAATATATATGTATTTTATATATATATACACACACACACACATATATATATTATTTTGAGCTCTTTTAGTCTATAGTTTTGCTCCTCCATTGGTCTGTTTACTTCATTGCAATTTACTTGTTGAAGAAATCAGATCATCTCTTATTTCCCTCACCTGAGATTTTGCTGATTTCATTCCCACAGTGTAGAGTCCCATCTTTCTCTGGACTACGTATTTTTTACAAATTGGTAATTGGATCTAGAGGCTTAATGCCATCCAGATTTGATTGTTCAAGGATGGCTTCTTAGGTGGCGATGTGTTCTCATCAAGAGGTGCATGCTATCTAATTGTCTCTCTTGGAAGCAGCCACTGCTTCTCAATCCTTCATTCATTAGGAGGAAGTGGTGATATTGCAATTTTATTCTTCATTAATTTATTAGAATTGATTTCTATACAGAGAAACTTCCTCTCATCTATAGTTTGGTTACCTGTTGGTACAGTTTGTAGAAGAACAGGATAAATGTTTAAGTATTTCATTTTACCAATGTTCAAAATAAACCCTCAATTCCCTAGCATCCTTTCAAAAAGGTGGCCATTTTATTATTTTTGTATCATTAGGAGCTGGGGATAATAAGCATATATGACTTGTTTCAATCTATCATAGTGGTTACAATATCTCTTAGGAGAATGTTTTTATGGTTATATGATAGTCAATATTATGCCTGTATAGCCATTACCACAGGGATGATTGAGAGAGGACAAAGGGAGCCTGAAAAGGCCTACTCCCACCCCGCCATTCTGATCCTTGAAAGTTGTATGGCCAAGGGAAGCAAGATGGCATAGTAGAGAGAGTTCAAGATTTGGAGTCACTGCCAGGAGACCTGGGATTGAATCTTTGGTTTGTCAGTTACTAGCTGTGTGACCTTGTGTCTCCCCCTGAACATTTCTGAGACACCCTTTCCTCATCTGTGAAATTGAGAGTAATAACTTTTGTCTTAGCTCAGTGTAATGTATTAATTGAGAATGTGCACTGAGCACCTCGCACAATGTCTACCGCACAGTAGACATTCAGTACAAGTTCCTTTCCTGTCCTGAGCTCCCTTTGCAAAGGGATACGCACCAAATCCTAAAGGCAATGAGTTCTAGACCTAGCCATAGGCAAACTTATGAGAAATGGAAGCGCTTTTAAAAATGGGGTCATTCATTGGGCAACATGTTCAAAGATTTAAGCCCCATGAATCCATATGGTTCTCTCTTTTTTTAAAAAAAAAAAATTCCCTCTACTCTTTTTTGTTTTCATCTACAGGAAGTTTTCATTATTGCCATTCAATAAAGTTTATTTTCATTCCCTTTGTTTTCTGAATAAAGTTAACTGGTATTTCCTATAAGCCTTTTATTATAATACAAACCAGCTTCTCTAGCTTTTGAAAGGATGCCCTTAGCTACAGCACTGTGGGCTTCCCAGGCAGAGGACAGTCACCCCCACTTTTATCTAGCTTGAAGGACTCCAGCTTCTAGGGAGGATGGTTTTTCCTGGCACTGTTTCAGGAATGTGAGAGTCACCAGCCTTGCACCCCCACCCAGTGCATGTGCACACACACACACACACACACACACACACACCCCTGAGGTTGCTCCTTTTGTTACTACATAGCCCCCAACAAGGCCCCTTTGAATATCCAGGGTGCTGCTCTATAGTTCCCAAGTTGTTCCTTTTCACTTGTGAAAAGTATCATTGTAAAATAGGAACATGCTTAGCAATTGCCATTTATTTTCAAAGTGGAAGAAATTCTCCTCTCTGAATGCTGTGGCTGAAACCAGAAGAAGCAAGGCCAACCTCAACCTGTGGTTTCTCGGACTGGATGACCTCTATCTACCTAGACAGAGAGGAGGACCCTCAGGAAACAGAAAACTTCTTCAACTGCAAGAGAAGCAGGAAGTCATTTGCTAAGACCTTACCTTGTTATAGGGTTTGACCATATCTAGCAAAAGGCTTTCATGTGCCCTGCTGCCTATGATTCTTATGATAATTCTGGGGAAAGCTATAGAGACAGTTCTATTCCCATTTCAAAAAATAGGAAATTGAGGCTCAGAGAGGTTACTTAAGACCTCAGAACTGTAAAGCCAGGACTAACACTCAACTTTGCTTACTCCCCTTCCAGTGGTCTTTCTGCTACCCCACCCTGGGCTTTCATTTATCTCAGAGCAGTGTGAGTTTCTATCTTCACCCTTGCCTTGCTCTTCTGGTGAGATGGATCTTGGCCTTTGCACCTGGATTTCCAGCTGATACAGTCACTTGAAGCTTATTGCATTCCCTTTGTCAACCCAACATGTAGGCATCCATTCATTCAACTATAAGTATTTATTTAGCATCTACTATGTGTTAAGCTCTGTGCCCTCATTCATAGGGAACCAAAGACCCTCAAGTTGCTTATAGTCAAGTGGAAGAAAATTTTTTATATATAAAATTTAATAGATAATATCTGAAGTTTCCTATTAAAGTCAATTTTTAGTGATCTTCTCTCTTGAAAGGAAATTGATAAAGGAATTACCTCTAGGTTAAAAAAAAAAGTGTATCCATACATCATCTTATAGCGAAGACTAAGGAAGTCTCAAGCTACCTTATTCTCATTTTCTGACTGTTCCTGTAAAAGAGAGAGAGAGAGCATGGAAGGAGGAGGCAGAAGAATAACCATGTAATGGCTCTGAGTTCCTGGGCCTGAACCACTGAGTCTTTCCTAATTTGAAGTTAATACTAACTTATTCTTGTGGTCAAAAATTGACAATTTGCTTTATAAAACCTGATGCATCTCTTGGTAACAAAAGCAAGGATGTGGGGAGAAGGAAGCAGGGAGGGAAGTGCCTGTTCTTTTGTTGTTGTTTGATCACATTTGCTGAAGAGTCGTATGCTGCCCTCGCCACCACTCCCCAAGCCCAAACCCCGTCTTATCAGCATCTTCAAATTAAACATGTGCTCACTGTTGTGCTATTTTCTGGACAATTGAGTTGGATCATGAACCACAACTTCAAGGCTTCAAGAAGTCCCATTAGTTTTGTCAAAGAACCGTACTCCCAAATGGTTTCAGAATACAGGTCCCTACACACTCACCTTGCCAGCTCCACAGAGGTTTTTAGACTTATCCAAAGAGAGTAAAGCGTGAACCTTGGTACAGGAAAAGATAATCTAAAAGCAAAAATAGAAGTAAATCTGCATAATGTGGCACACATACCTCATTTTAAAACTATTGTTTGGAGTAAAACACTTGAGAAAAATGAGTTTCATTCCTTTTGTTCTAAAGACAATTATTGAATAGGGATATAGGATTATCTTAAAGAATGCATCTATATCACCTTACATAAAATAACAAGAAATCCACTATTTAACATGTTTCATAAAATCCTCACCTGTAGCCATTAATTAAGTATTGTAATTGAACTGCCTTTGGACTATTTCATTGCTAACTCAAACTCAGCCAATCAGTTTGACAGTTGCATTTCCCTAACTGTATGGTTCAGCAGATGCCAAGAAATAGGAAATTTCCTTCTGTTAGGAAAACAGAACAATTTTTCCATGTGTAGGAATTCATCTTGCAGTAACTTAGATGTTGTGTTTTTAACCAATATTTAAGTTATCAAACCTCATTTGATTAGTACTGTGATTATTTTTGGAGAAAGCATGATATCAAAGAGAACTAACACATTAGGGGTTACAAGACCCAGTTTCAAAAGCTAACTTATATGGTTAGGCTTTGTGTCCCCACCCAAATCGCAAAATTATAATCCCCATAATTCCCACGTGTCAAGGGAGAGACCACGTGGGGATAATTGAATCATGGGGGCAGTTTCCACCATGCTGTTCTCATGGTAGTAAATTCTTATGAGATCTGATGATTTTATAAATGTTTGGTAGTTCCTTCTGTGTTTATTCTCTCGCCTCCTGCCCTGTGAAGAAGATGCCTGCCTCCCCTTCACCTTCCACCATGATTGTAAGTTTCCTGAGGCCTCCCCAGCCATACAGAACTGTGAGTCAATTAAACCTCTTTCCTTTATAAATTACCCAGTCCGGGGCAGTTCTTTATAGCAGTGTGAAAATGGATGAATACACTAAGTCAACCACTTATTTCTTATGTGGCAAGTCATCTTTTAAGTGGAGATGGTCTTTCATGGTCTTGGCTATCTAATGGGGTCACTGGTGCAGGTCAAGTGAGATGAACAAATAGCACTTGCAAAAGTGTAAAGCAATGGATTATTCTTTTGGTGGTGTTTTTAAGGCTCCCTCCCCTGCTACACACACACACACTCAACAGCTTTGCAAATCTACTCTTTTTTCGCTTGTAATTTATGTTCTACTTTCCAAAAAACAAAAAAGAAGTGGCTTTTCATACGAGATACAGATATAATGGAACTAATCAAATGAAGATGTATAAAAAGCAGCCAGATACTGAAGGCAAGAGGAATTAGAAGAAACTACCAAGACTGAACATAAAATTCCCTAAGCATCATAGCAGTCAAGGGAAAAAGAAAAACACATTTTTGCAAGGTTCTCCCAGTCTAATTGCGACAACTCTTTGTCCTTATGCTATGTGCTAAGTTAGTTCATAACTGAGTGCTACTAAGGTAGCTTTATATCTTACATAACACAGGTTTCATAAATCATTACCACTTTTTAAAGAAACCACGGTGTCAGGGCCAGTACCTTGCCTGAAGCCTGCAGCTAATAATAATCGTGGTGGTGATTATTCTTAGAAGTTTAATAAATAATCCTCCTCTTCTTCATCATCATGTTTTTCTTGCTTTCCTAGGCTGATACAAATACTGTCAAAATTCTGCACTAGCCTAAGACATTGGTGGGTGTAAGTCTAATCCCCCTGAAAGTAATCTGTCATTTTGAAGATACCACTTGTATAATATACCATTTCTGCCAGTCTTAAAGAGAAATCATTTCTCCTCCTCTCTCCCCCATTTCTTTTTAACCGAATGCTGCTTCTAGGAGAACTTGATTGACGCAAGCTCTCAAACCTGAATCTTTCAGCTGTCAATTTAGAGATCTACAATGGAAATGTGTGTGTTTTTAGCTTAGAAACTAAGTGGATTCCAGAGTGTCTTCTCATCTTGAGACTGTGCATCCTGTTTGAACATTTCCAAGTGTATAGAGCAATAAATCATATTTTGATCAGTGCCAAAAATATGGTGCCAAAGAACATCTTAACATTACTATTAGCACATGTTGTATCCTGTAATTAAGCAGAATCAGCTTAGAGATGAGTTCTTCTGAAGACGGAGCCCTCCTTTCATGGGAGGGTATGAGCTTTCATGGAATGAGCTATCACTCTCATTAAGTTACTTGGCAATACATCACTGGCGTGACCTGTCATTCTAATGATGCATTAGTGTAATTCATCAACAGGGTAAATCCCACTAATAAGGTGTTACTCCAGAGGCAGGACTATCCGGTACAGAAAGCATCAAGGGGCAGATGTATGATGACTGCAACCTAAGGCCCAGGAGGCCTATATAATTGAGCCCTATCTCCTTCTTACTATTTAAAGTTGAGCTATTTTTAAGCTATCAAAACCAGTGACCACCTGCCCCTAAACTCTTCTAAGTTTTTCATTCTTACTGCTGATTTTCTTACTCGTCCAAGGATATTTGACTTTCATTTCTTTGGGTCTGTAACTGAGTCACTTGGTTCTTTCCTGAAGATTCATATTTTAAGAGTCAGTTTATATTTGTCAAAGTGCCTGTGGATTTCTATATGATTCATAGCTGATATAATTCTCGAATACATTAAGGAAACTTACACAATGATGCCACTCCAATAAACAGAAGATAGAAAAAAAGATACTAAAAAACAAGGCTAATAGAGTTGGTGTAGTTGAGTATTATATTCGTCTCTGAGAAAGCAAAATGAAAAAGTTGATAGATGTAAGGAATGAGCACTATTCTGTTTAGAAACTTCATTTTTAATATTCTAATTTTTATGTAGATTTTTGTATAAGAGATGCTAAGAACTTGATGGACTTTGCCTACAATGGTAATAATACTGGAAACACAGTAACATTCTTCATAGCAATTTTTTATTCTCACCTTCTGATAAAACCAAGATCTTAAAATATTGTCTGTTTAAGGCATTTTTGTGAAGAGCAAAGCTAATGAAATTCAAGTATATAAATTACTTTGCAAAAAGAGTTAGAAAACTTACCAAAACGAATAGGATCATTTTTTCTAATGTTTAATATCACTTCTGTCTTCTGAACTTTTTTTAGAAGGTAGATAATAATAATGTATTATTTTTTAGCTTTATTGAGGTATAATTTATAAGCAATAAACTTTACCCTGTGTGAATAAATTTTGATGGATCTTGGTAACTATATATAATCATGTAACCACGACAATCAAAGTATTGAGCAGTTCCCTCATGCCCCTTCTCAGTGGATCCCACCAACTGACCCCCAGCCCTAGGCAACCACTGAGCTCCTTTCTGTCACTATAATGTTATCTTTTGTAGAATGTCATATATATGGAATTATACTTGTAGTCTTTACACTTCTTTCATATGGCATCTATGTTGTTGTATGTATTCATATTATGTTCACTTTTATTGCTGAACAGTATTTCATTAGGATTTATTTTTATGAGGAAAAAGCTTAAGGAATATTAAGTGTAGTGGTTAGAAGAAATATCCATATGAATTTGATAACAAGCATAAAGGTGGCAATTTGTATTCTTGCTTGAATAGAGAACAAATGCCTTCTATTCCAATATTTTTTTTTAATACTCTACAATGACAAGCTTGAAAGCTAAGTGATGGCTGGAACCATGCTCTCTAGCTTCCCATTATGTCTGCAATATCTAGCCCAGTGCCTGCACTTACTAGGTGCTGAATAAATCATTGTTAAATGAGTGAATGAAGACGTTAATAGATGTTCATCATCCATGTACAGTAGTCATATGAAGAGAGCAGTCCCTCAAAATAAGAGTAAAATATAAAGAGAAAGTTACATTAGTTACCAGTTATTGAGCACTTACCATAGAAGTGCTTGTAAAGTGACTCAGTTCTCTGCACATATTTCAGTTTCCTTTCAGATCTATTTTTAGTACAATCACCCGAGTATTTTAAATGCTTTTCCAAGCCAGTGTATTTTATTCTAAATTCCCAGCTTTGGGATAACTAACTTAGTACATTTACTATGCACTGTCTTTTTATTTGCCCTGAGTATTTCTAAATATTTAAAAATTTTTTGAGTTATACATGCTCTTCAGTTCCAAGGGTTTTTCTAAACATATAAAGCATAATCAAGAAATGGTACACTTGGAAACAGAACACCATAGAATGTTAACACTTGAAGATGGTTTAGTCTAATGTCCTTATTTTGACAGAAGAGGAAACAACTCTTGAAAATGGCCTCAATTCACACATTTGGTAGAAAATTTTGTGCCATTGAAGATAACTTTTAATAGCCTATTAATGCCCAACAAACAAGCAGTTAATTTATTGAACTGAATTGAAAACAAAAGATCTCTTAGTTTGCTTATTTGTTCATATCCAAACTTAAGAGGACTGGTAGTATGCAGTTTATTATGTTGAGTGATACTTCAGAGCATATCAAGGAAAAAATAACTTATAAGGTGCCAGCTATAGAGTTTAAAATAGAATTGATGCCAAAGCAAGAAAAACAGACGAAGGAAGGCCAAATTCTGTACTGGAAGCAGACCAAGCCTCAAGTCTACTGGAAATCACAGTGAATGGCAAAATCTATTAATTTATATGCCTTAAATGAAACCTTTGTTTGGCCTTTAAGATGTTTTCTGTCTGCATAGTCACTAAGCATTCCAGAAATTGGGTGTTCAGATGAGCTCACCTGAAATCTTAATAGATTAATTTTGCCTATTATTATCTGAGACAGGGTCTCACTCTGTTGCTCAGGCTGGAGTGCAGTGGCGTGATAATGGCTCACTATAACCTCAACCTCCTGGGTTCAAGCAATCTTCTCACCTCAGCCTCCCAAGTAGATGAGGCTACAGGTGCGCGCCACCACACCTGTCTAGTTTTTGTATTTTTAGTAGAGACGGGTTTTGCCATGTTGCCCAGGCTGGTCTCAAACTCCTGGGCTCAAGCAATCCACCCGCCTCAGCTTCCCAAAGTGCCTGGATTACAAGTATCAGCCACAGTGCCAGTCACCTTTTATTATATACTGCATCTAAGCAGCTTAACATTCACAGGATTTGTATTCAGAAGATAAGACAGCTTTAGATGTAGTCCTCTGTAGTACTCTGAATTTTATAAATCTAGTGAACCATTAAGATAAAACTGAATTGTGTTTTACAACTTAAGGTGATACCTAAACTAGTGCTTTTGGGGTGCCCTTACCACTAGATCAAACTCTGACTTGCTTCGTCTATCCATTAATTCAAAAATTATTGATGAGATGCTTACTACAGTTCAGGTGCTCTATAATACAGGAATAAAATACTCTGATAGTAAAAAGGGATAAAGAAAAGAATTTCAATGTGGAAAGATAATTAAAGAAGACTTCAAGAGGTGACTTGTGAGCTAGGCCTTCTAAGAGGAGAGGCATTTTAGTAAGTTAATATGATAAAGGTGATTCCTGGGCCGGGCACGGTGGCTCACGCCAGTCATCCCAGCACTTTGGGAGGCCGAGGTGGGAGGATCACGAGGTCAGGAGATGGAGACCATCCTGGCTAACACGGTGAAACACCGTCTCTACTAAAAAATACAAAAAACTAGCCGGGCGAGGTGGCGGGCCCCTGTAGTCCCAGCTACTCGGGAGGCTGAGGCAGGAGAATGGCGGGAACCCGGGGGGCGGAGCTTGCAGTGAGCTGAGATCGCGCCACTCTGCACTCCAGCCTGGGCGACAGAGCGAGACTCCGTTTCAAAAAAAAAAAAAGATAAAGGTGATTCCTGGGGCTGCAAATCATCTCTATGAAAAGGGTAATAACTGAGTATCTTCTCTCTGGATTCCATTTTGGAGGGATATAAATGCTTTCAAGGTGTGATACACATCAGTAGGTCAAAATGACTTTGGCCATATTTCAACACCAAATAAATGGAACTCAGCATCATTGTAAGACCCTATACTTTCTAGAATCTTTAAATTCCCAATAATTAATATACCATAATAAAAATGTTAAAGTCTCGCAAAACAGGATGTTGATAGAACAGAATGTCATGACCTGGAATTTCATGAAAAATAATGTTAAAAGTGAGAGAGAATTTTACAGGCAATATGACAACTGGATAATATAGACATACAGATACTCTCACATATACGCACACATATTTGTGATGGAGATAACCAACACCAATATTGACAGTAGTCTTTTTCAGTCAATAGGTTATTTTAATTTGCTTAAGTAGCACGATGATATCTTTGATTGAACCTTAAAAAAGGGAAGTTAGAGTTGAACAACCTGATAACTCACGCAACAACCTTGCACCCATTACAGATTTTTGTGTTGCAAAGTTTGTTTAGTCATCTTTCAAGTAAGGATGCATTTATTACCCCTAAAATCAGAAAATAGATATATAAGAAAAGCAATTGCTAAATCTCTTGCAGTTTAAATATTCATAGATAACTACAATTGATAAAGACAACAGTAGCTTTTTTTAAGCAAACTGCCCATATAAAAATTCAATTTTACAGAATGCATAAGGAAAGATGTGTCCACTTTTCTCAAAGATTTGCCATCAGGTTTTTTAAAATGTTGCCTTTCCCTTATTCACTTAAATAATCGGTTGAGTTAGCAATATCTTCAATTAGACTTCATGTTTACTCTATAAAATGAGGCACCTCAATATTACAGTATTGAAGTTTATTTTAGTAGGTATTACAAGAGCCTTTATTAAACAATGGAGCTAGATTACAATTACTTTAAAATAGCAGTGAACTTGCTCTGACTTCAAGATAATTTAGTTTTACCCCTAAATAGCCTCATTGCAATATTTCTCTCAGGAAAAAAAGCACTATGGCCAATCTCTTTTGAAAAGGGACTTAAAATCAGGTTTATGATGATTTTTCAAGCATTTTGTAGAACTTTCTACACAAGTTTTCTTGTTTTCTCAGAATAAAACCTACAAACCTGCCAATCCTAGTGTCTTAATATAATCTATACCACATATATGACAGGTGAACAAGTACAACATCTGCTGAGGGATGTGAATTTGATTTTACACTCAACTTGTCTTCAAGCAGGTCGGCTGCTGTCTGAATTGCTGGTGGGTACTCAATCAAAAATAGTGTCTCCCTTCACTTTTCTGGCAGATTCTCCCCAACTCCATGTCCTTTCCTATCAGGCTGCTCTGTGAATCAAACACAAGGAGACACATTAGAAACAGATCAAGCTATGACAGGCTCAAGAAGGGCTGAATGTAGGGAGCTTGGAACTACCCACAGTTATCCATAATTGCACCTCAGGAAGACTTAACTCTGTGGTTTCTCTCACAATTCAAAATGTGTCACACTGTAAGAGACCAATTTTATGATCACCCACAATGTTTAAGCATAAGATGATTTTTGTTTATTTAATTAGATGATTTGCTTTCCTTAGTAAGCCCATTTACTCTTACTGTTTTGAGTTTTAATCCACTATTCCAGAACTGGTGGGATGGACACTGAAAAGATGTTGCTTAGGAGACACGCAGGGCTGGGACAGCATGTGTGCCATTTAAGAGATGGTCTTTGATGGGCTCGTGGGCTCACTGAGGAGGTAAATAAGTTTGCTGAAATGATACTGAAAAATGAAAAACTTCAAAGAAATCAATAAAAGTCTGAATATTTGAGTTAGGAAATGTTTTCACAAGAATATGTTATACAATAAAATAAATCAGCTTGACATATTAACTAAGCATAGTAGATGTGTTTATCCATTCAAAAGGGGAATTTATTTGATACTCATTATAAAAGCACTACAGAAATTTCATACTGTTCGTAAGTGTTAACAGGTCTCTTTTCTTGCTAATCTTATCTTCCCCCACCCTACCAAAATTCACAATTAGGACTATATTACATATATATTTCCACAACTATTCTTTTTATTTCTTGTAATACAGATATTCTCTATATTGGGACATAAAATTCCTCTAGAAAGTAATTGTTGATAGCTTGCTGTGGAAGATGAAGAAAGTAGCTACAAGTTGGTTGCTTAATACTTCTCCCCATTCCCATAACAACTACATCATCTGCTGTATTATTATATTGGCATTATGAATGTTTACGGCATTTATACTCTCTTTTATTATCATAATTCCAGTAGTAGTTTATCATTAAGTCTCTACTATATTTACATGGGAACCAGTCTCAGTGACCATCCCTTCATTTCATAGATTGTCTTCCCTGAATTGTACAACCCCTTCATTGATTTCTTGATGGACTGAGTTCCATTATCCCAATCAGGTTTTACAAAGAATTCACTTGCTTTAGAATGACTTTTTTGTCTTTAAAAAAGACTGAACCCTTGTCTGGGTATATTAGTTTTGTTTGTCTTTTAAAAACCGGTAGACACTGCCTGTATGTCTTTTGGGAGTCAATGTTGCTATGTGGAAGTTTGAGGCCAGCCTGAGTTTTGTATCTTGTAGGTGATTTAACAATTTTTTGTCTCAATACTCTCACATTTCTATCCCTGAAGTTCAAAAACTTCACCAGAATATATGATTCTACTGATTATAACTATTTTTATGAATAATTGCTGAGCCATTTGGATGTGCAGATACAGAACTTCCTTTTTCATCGGAAAGTTTTCATCTATGGTGACTTTGAGGGTCTTTGAGTTTTCTTGTCAGTTGTTCATTTGTCCAGTTCTTTTTTTAAGGATATTCTACTCTTTATTTGCCATATCTTGTATTACTTTCATTGATTTTTAGTTTTCCTTTGCATTTATGTTATTTTCTCATGCCTGTCCTTGTCATTGCCTCTATTTTTAGCAATATCTATTCTATTTCTGCTTCTAATGTGTTTTCCTTTTCTTCAATAATTTTATGACTTTATCTTCTAAGCATGATCAGAGTGCCTTTTATCTCTTTAATTATCTCTTCTCGTCTATTATCTCCTATATTGATTCTTTGATATTCTTCCCACCTACTAAAGATTCCATATTTTCTTCCATTTTTTATCAGAGAAGAATATTTGTCTGTAGTCCTTTTCATTTCCCATTCCCTGAAATTTACTGATTGCCTTAACTTTTTTTGGTGGGAGACCAGGAAATGCAATGGTAATGATGTGCAGGTGGCATATTTGATCCTTGCTAAGTATAAGTTATCGATGTGTGACTTTTTGGTGTGCTAACTCTAGTTTAAGTATTAATAAAAGCACACATGCAGTAGAGAGTAGCATGGATAGTCTCTCACCAATGTAGCTTCTTCTCTAGGTGAATGTTTCTCTCCTAGAAGAGCAAATCATTGAAGTAGTCCTTGGAGTGACTCCTAGTGAAGATTCTTCACCAAGTTGCAATTTGTTTCTCTTTTTTCCTTGTTTCTTTGTTTTGCCTCCTTTTTCTCCTGGTTGCAGGAGCCAGAACTCTACAAGGAAGTTTTTGTCCCTGCTGTCCTGTCCACTAACTCAGTCTTCACTCTTCTAAGGGATCGGCTATTGTCTGAATCTTTCAAGACCTGCTGACTTACCTTCAGAAAGATCTACATCCTGCCACATAAATTTGTGAAGATTTATTGACAGTTGTTTTTACACCTCAACTTGGAGCAAATGCTGCTGCTGTCTCAGGCAAACCATCTTTTTAGTCCATTATTTGTAGTTGTAGTTGTTTCTTAGTTTGATTATAGATTGTATTTTCTATTCTATTTTTTATTCCTTTTATTCACTTCTATGCATTTTAACAAAGAGAATGTACATAACTTTATTCTCTTTTACTGGATGAATTTCTTTCTGAAGGGATACAAAAATACAAATATTTCTCAATTGAATTTGATAAGTACAAAAAAGTTTTAAAATCCTTTCTCAAATTGACCATAGACAGTACAACTCTACATAAACTACCACCATTTGCAATTCTTGTTTACAAATTGGTATCTATTACTGATATTTATCTACATTAATACATAAGTAAGCATTCTATCCCAACTGAGTATCTTGTATACTAGTTAAAAAATGTGTGTGAACCTTTTGCTATTTCCCCATCAAAGATAAAATGACAGAGTGTACATCAGTGAAACTAAGTTCTATGCTTTGAATGGGCACGCTATTTTTTTTTTTAAATGCAACAGACATCTCCCCACCCCCCACCCCAGCAGTCATTGTTAGAAAGCATTAAATTGAGCATTCAAGATTAATTCCTTGGCAGGTCAAGAGGAGAACAGCATGTAGCCAATCCTACCTTCGTGTTCCTTCTTAATGGCTTCAGCACAGTGTGAAAAAGTAAACAGTTGTGACAAGAGATATAATGGATGAGCTGGGTGTGACAGGTCACCCCAACTGAAGCTCATCCTCTCTTTAAGTATACTCTGTAATGAAGTGCACTATAGCTTCTGAGATTATCAAAGACTTGTATGATAAAACATGTTTCTAGAGTGCGGAAGGATCTTGAGTAAATATATTATGAATGATGATGCCTAGTGACACCAAAGAAATAAAAATAAATAATGAATGAAGTATGCTTATACTGAAGTTTTAGCCTAGGAAGTTCTCGTAGATTCCCCCTTCTGTCTTCTCTGTTTCTCCCACCATTCTATTTTATATAGAAACACATTCTAAATAACTATTTGGAGAGGAATAATTTTATAATGATTAAGAACAGCAAGATTATTGCATCTTTCCCCCAAAACCTAACATATTTATTCTCTGAACATGTCACATGCCTTTTTACACACTGGGAACCTATGGATTTCTAAGAAATGAAGTGGATTTAGTGGTCAAGCTGTCCTTCCCCCATTTCATGAAATTATAAATAAAAACAGGACACACTTTTCTTTCTCCCATTCATCCCCCAAATCTCAGGGAGCTAGAATGACATGAAGAAATAAACATAATGTCCTATTCACCAACATAAATTGTTACTCAACCTTGGAATACAGTATTTCAAAGAAAAGTTAAATTATCCCAGGTAGGTTATATTTTCCCACTGATCAGTTTCTAACAATAATTATAGTTAATATTGATCTAGTAGTCACGACGTGTCGGGCATTCTGATAGGCATTATATACACATCACCTGGTTTAATCTTCCCGGTTAGGAAATATTCTTTGATTTATAGAAAGCTGAGGTTTAGCTAAGTTCTAAATGGAAACTACATTCTTCCAAACTTCAGGACCCACAAATTTTGTCTTTAGTCTTCACTGTTATAGTGCTGTTCAACAGGGCAGCCACTAGCCACTTGTAGCTACTGAGCACATGTGCTCAATAATAAAATGTAGCTAATATGATTGAGAAACTATTTTGTTCCATTTTAAACTTAGCCACACAGGACCACCATATTAGACAACACAAATCTAGTTGGTCTTCTATAAGATTCATTTTTTGTTTTCTGTTATGCAGCAACAGATAACTAATACACTGAACAAAAACTATGATATCTCTAAAATATTAGGAAAATAAGAAAATCTTAATAATATACAGAATGTGTGCTTTGTAAGTTTGTTTTATTGGCTCTGAGCTCCTGAGAATCCCTCCTTAAGCAAATACTTTTATACCAAGTAGCCAAGAACAGATTTACACATTGCTGTTAACATTTTAATTATGCAAAACAATGATGTTTGAAGGTAAAAACTCAACACTTCTGGAAAGTTTAATTAAAGGGATTGTTCATCAAGACAGGGGCCAGCAAAGCAATGCTCACTTCTCTCAGGAAACAGAAGCATTTACACCTTCTTTAAAGTTAGCTTCTTTGAAGTTAGCTTATATCACACTGATCTTTCCTGTTTAGAAGCACCAAGACAAGGTACCTGTGATTACTGGGTGTCTTCTAGTTGTCCAAAGTCAAACCCAGAAATCCTTGTAGACTTTTAGTTTTATGTTCTTACAGCCAAGCAATACTCTTTGTTAGGAAGCAATTAGCTCCCAGATATGTTTTAGGTCATTCCTTTGAGAAGGTAAGCTACATCAATGACTACCAACTTGTGAGAGTTCCAGTTCATCTACATCTTACCAACATTTAGTAATGACTTTTATTTTTTACATTAGCCATTCTAGTGTGTAAAAGTATCTCCTTTTGGTTTAGATTTGCATTTCGTGAATTACTGATAAAATTGAGCATGGTTTCATGTGTTTACTTGCCTTTTTTGAAGAATCCATTCAAATATTTTGCGTGCTTTTAAATTGGGTTGCATCCTTTCTTGTTGAATTTTGAGTTTCTTATATAATCTGCTTATGTGGATTTTTCAGAGATAAAACTTGCAAATATTTATTTTCAATTCGTAGCAGATCTTTTCATTCTCTTAATGTCTTTTACAGAGCAAAAGTCCCTAATTTTGATGAAACTCAATATATCTTTTTTTTCTTTCGGCATCATGTCTAAGATCTCATTGCCCAACAAAGGTCACAAAGTTTATATTTCCTTTTAAAAGTGATAAAGTTTTATGCTTAATATTTAGATCTATGAGATATTGTTTGAGATTCCTTATTTGCATATAGATATCACATTTTCTGAGGGATATTTGTTGAAAAAACTTATTATTTTACAAAGCTGCCTTTGCATTTTTGTAAAAGGTTAATTAACCATGATGTACAGATCTGTTTCTGGAATCTCTACTCTGTTTTATTGATCTATGTGTTTATCCTTTTACCAACTTTATACTGTGTTTATTGTTATAGCTTATGAGTCTTGAAATCAGATAGTATGGTTGTTCCAATTTTGTTCCTCAAAATTGTTTAACAACTTCAGTTCCTTTGACTTTCCATGTAAGTGTTAGATTCAGCTTGTTGGTATTTACAACCTAATACTGCATGTCATTGCATTGAATCTATAGAGTCATTTAAAAAGAATTGGCATCTTGACAATATTAACACTTCTAATCCATGAATCTAGTATATCTCTATGTATTATATATTAATAAGAGAAAACCCAAATAAACCTAATAAAAGAAAACTTAAGGTTTATTTAGGTTTTTGGTTTTTTTTTATTTCTTTGGCCAGCGTTTTGTCATTTTCAGCATACACGTCCAGTCCATATATTTTTCATGTTTATGTCTAAGTGTCAATGCTATTGTAAATGGTAATTTAAAAAATCTTGATTTCCAAGTGTGCATTGCTGATACAGAGATGGTCCCCAACTTGTGATGGTGTAACTTACAATTGTTCCACTTTACAATTGTCCAAAAATGACTCACATTCAATAGAAACCATACTTTGAGTATATATACAACCATTCTACTTTTCACTTTTAGTATGGTATTCAATAAATTACATGAGATACTCAACACTTCATTATAAAAATAGTTTTACATTAGATGATTATGTCCAATTGTAATCTAATGTAAGTGTTCTGAGCACATTTAAGGCAGGCTAGACTAAGCTATGATGTTGGGTAGGCTAGGTGTATTAAATGCCTTTTTTTTCTTTTCTTTTTTTTTTTTGAGGCAGTCTCTCTGTGTCACCCAGGCTGGAGTGCAGTGGCGCGATCTCGGCTTACTGCAACCTCCGTCTTCTGGGTTCAAGAGATTTTCCTGCTTCAGCCTCCCAAGTAGCTGGGACTACAGGCATGCACCACCATACCTGGCTAATGTAGGCAGGGTTTCACCATGCTGGCCAGGCCGGTCTCGAGCTCCTGGCCTCATGATCCACCTGCCTCAGCCTCCCAAAGTGCTAGGATTATAGGCGTGAGCCACCGCACCCAGACATTAAATGAGTTTTTAACTTAATGATGTTTCGAACATATGATAGGTTTATCAGAACATAACCCCATTCGTAAGTTAAGGAGTATCTGTATAGTAAAATAAGTGATTTTTTTATATATATTTATATAGATGTTGACCTTATATCCTGCAACCTTACTAACATCACTTATTAGTTCTTGGAGGTTTGTGTGGGGGGGTTTATAAATTCTTTGAGAATTTCCATGTAGACAGTCGTCTCTAATGTGAATAGAGAGTTATATTTCTTCCCTTCTAATCCATATGTCTTTTATTTCTTTTAATTACTTTATTGCATGGCTAAAAATTTTAGAATATTTAAAAATAAGAATAGTGAGAACAGACACACTTGTCCCGTTCCTGATATCAGAAAGAAATCATTCAGTCTTTCACCCTGTAGCATGAAACCCGTTTAAGCTATGGGGGTTTTGTTGGTGTTGTTGCTGTTGTTGCTGTCTGGTTTGCCAGGCATTTTTGTTTGACTTTCTTTTTTTTTTAATCATGAATGGATGTTGAATTTTGTCTAATAGTTTTTCTATATCTATTGAGAAGATCATGTGATTCATCTTCCTTAATCTGTTAATGCCATCATATAACTTAATTGATTTTTGAATGTTGAACCATCCTTGTGTCCCCAGAATAAACTCCCAATTTTCTGATGTATTATTCTTTTTACATTCAATTTGCAAATATTTTGTTGAAGATTTCAAAGGCTGTTCATGACAGATAGTGGTCTGTAGCTCTCCTGTAATGTCTTTGTCTTGTTTTGCTATTAGGGTAATGTTGGCGTCATTAACAGAATTGAGAAATATTACTTTCTCCTTAATTTTCTGAATGAGATTATGTGGAATTGCTATTAATTATTTCTTAAATATTTTCTAGAATTTACCAGGAAAACCATCTAGGTTTGGAATTTTCTTTGTTTAAGGTTTTCAACTAAGAATTCAATTTATTTAATATATGTAGACTATCCAAGTTATATATTTCTTCTTGAGTGACTTTTGTTAGTCTGTATCTTTAAAGGAATTGGTCCATTTCATCTAAGTTGTTAGACTTTGTGCCTGTAGAGTCTGTAGTGATATCCTCTCTTTTATTCTTAATATTAGTAAGCTGTGTCTCCTCTCTCTGTTCATCAGTCTGGCTAGATGCTTAAGAGTTTTGTTGATCCTTTTAAAAACACAGCTTTTGCTTTTTATTTTTCTCCATAGATTTTCTGTTTCCAATTTTATTCTATTCTTCTATCTATATTATTTCTTTCTTTGGGTCTATTCCATGCCTGGCTCGAGGGTGAACCTGGAACCTGTGTCAGTTTATAATACAGAGCTAGGGGATCTTCTGCCTCACTTCTCTTTTCCCTGGAACTTTTTTTTCCCATAGTCTCTGATCCCAGATAGTTCCCTTTTCTTCGTTCTTCTAACCAGAAACATAGATTTCTCCCCTTAAACTCTTGCATATTTCTGAGTGATTATCTGCCTTTGGAGTTGAAGCAACAAGAGCAAAGAGGGAAGAAGAAATTATGAAGGTTTCACCCCAAGCACACTCTTAAGCCCACAGGGACCCATTTTTCTGGTTCCTCTGTCTGCAGAGGCAGGTTTTTTTCTCGGGGTTTTACCTACCCATGCTACTTGCTGCTGTCTCCACCACATCAACACAATTTTATCACATTCTTAGAGTAGGACTTGGGAGAAAAAAGAAGGGAGAAATATATCAGTTACTTCCCCTGCAACGTCTAGTTCACAGGGGGCCCCCTTTTTGGATCTCTGGCCAGAAATAGGAGTTTCTGTCAGAGTTCTTACTGCCCATGATCACTACATTGTTCTCCAGCTCAGGCCACTAAGCTTATCCTCAGTAAACCAGAAAACTTAGTGGTTCTGGCCATTCTTCAAGTTTTTGCTTCCTTATTATCTGCCTGCAGTTGTTTACTTTTCAGAATCCTCAGATAGTTGCTTTTTATTCTGTCTGAAACTCTGGTTGTGGCAAGTAGAGAGAGTGGTCTCTAGTGTTCTTCCTCCATCTTGATCAGTACTGCAAGTTCTCATCATCAAATATCATAAGCAAAGTTTTACTCAGAAGAACAGATGCTTCTGAAAGTTGGGATTAGAATGATAGTAGATTCAGAATTTGGGGGATATCTGAAGTGAGTTAGAATACCAAACTATGTTTTAAAAAGTATCTGTCTCCTCACCAAAAGGAGATCAGAGGTATTTTCAGAGTCTCAGCAAAGTTGAAAGGTGTTTAGTCTTCATTATGGTTGAATTTCAACTGCCTTTTTCCTCTGTGTCTGTGATAGTCATCATGCCTTTTACTCACTCAAATCACAGACAAAACATTCCATAGCTGAAATAAGCAAGTCTGCTGTTTCATGTGGTTAACCACTTTTCTATTATCTATTACAGCTCTTGAGTGAGGTTACAAGGTAATAGGGCAGAATGAAGACATGCGTCCAAGCACACACACACAAACACAGGAGGTGGAAAGTTTTGCTCTAAAACCCCTTCTTTGACTATTACTCACTTTTGTTTGTGTATTAAAATAGAAATAGAAATGTCATAATTTTCCCCATAGTCTTTGTATCTGTGAATAAACAGTGCCACATATTGCTCCACTACTTATTTGAATACTAGAGATGTTAATCAACTCTGTTTTCTTATATTTTAAATCAACTCTAGGATTGTAAAAAATCAAACATCTCTAGATACTTTATAAGATTATAAGCCTCAAGTCTATATATCCTGATAAAATAGTACATGTGAATTATTTCAGAGCATCTTTTAACTCTATCTTCTTTGGTATTTCTAGATATATTTTTGTGTATTCCTCAGAAATATCATTCATATTTCTGATTCATCCATGATGTAGTTATAGCTCACTGTATAAATGAATAACTTTATAAATATAGCCACTTGCCCTGCTATATTCATTCAACAAATATTAATTGTGCCAAGAACAATGCTAATTGCAAGAATTAGAGCAGTAAACAAAAACAATGCATGTGGTGGATAATTAGGCACTCTGCCTAATTTTACTCATCAACAGGTTTTAAGCTCCAGATAATTTCAAAGGTAATAATATCCTGTTAATTCTTATCTCAAAATAACAGATGATTAATTTGTTGCTTTACATATCCGTAGCCACATATTCACTTTGCTGACCTTCTAAAGACTAAGAAGTCCTCTTCAAAAATGTCCTGAGTTTTTGAAACAAAAACCATGAACAATACATAAATAGTAGTTATGTTACTAGTACAAAGAAAGGAAGGAATTGAACATGGGATCTAGTGAAGGATGGAAGGAAGGAGGAAGGAAAGAGAAGAGGAGAGAAAAGAAGCATCTTTTCTTCCCCTCACTATGCACTTTAATACATATAAAAGTGCTGAGTGCTCCAAACTATTAATATATACATGTGTAATAATGAAAATAAATGCTAGATTTTACATTAATGTATGTCTGCTGCTATTTTAATTATTTAGCATTTCATATTGAATTTGGTGTTTGGTAGGGGTCACAAGAAAAATAGAGTGGAATGTCTCCTCCTGCAATACATTTTATTAAGAGTGCTAGGAACTGTTTTGAATGTGTTATTTATCTGGAAGATGTTGCATCATTTTTTAAGGTTAATAGAGTTTTCTAATATAATGTTTATTTAAAACGCCAGAAATTCAGAGGATATCATTATTCTGATAATTCTGTTATCTTATCCTGTTTCTTTACCTAACTCTAAACACAAGTTGTTGGTCTTCCAGAACTGAGTCAATCAACTGTGCACTTGTACTTTTGGTGTTGCTTGAAGGAAAACATCTTATGCTATTATCATAATTGCTATCTTTCCATTTAATAAAGGTCTCCTTTTGTCTGAAAAGATTTTCTTTAATATTTAAAAGCTTTCTTGGATTAATACCTCAAAACAGGAATTCTATATAGAACAATACTCATTATACTTTAGCTAATCCTTTTAGAGAACTTGGTTACTGAAAAACTGAGATGATCTCATTAGAAGTTAGTGGCATTTATTAGACAACCCCAAAGGGTGGCTTCCCAAAGCAGCATTATAAAATGATCTTAAGGTAACCAGAATATTCTTTTAATAAAAATTTTTCTTTTTCCTATCTGATCACTGTTGCCGTTTATTTTTCTTTCTGCATTTCAATATTCCAAATGCCATATGGTATTTTCTAAATCTTACTGGAGAGAAAAATATATATTCTAAACAGTTTTATTTTACATGAGCAGATAATATATGTCTTTTTAAAAAGCCACCCTCCAAAAATATAATGTAAAACCTTTTTTTGTTAGAAACTCTTTCTGAAAATAACAGCTTTATTGAGATTTAGTTATATATTATAAATTTCACAGTTTTAAAGTGTACAATCCAGTGAGTTTAATTTATTCAGTTACACAACCATCATCGCTGTCTAATTCCAGAACATGTCATGCCACCCCAAAAAGAAACATCATAAACCATTAGCAGTCACTCTCCATTCTACTTCCCCTCAGCCCCTGGCAAATGCTACTCTAGTCTACTCTACTTTTAATGCAAAAACCGTAATTACTTTTGCACCAACCCTATTTTGGATACGTCATATATATGAAAGCATAGAATA
Source organism: Chlorocebus sabaeus (assembly GCF_047675955.1). Taxonomy (NCBI): domain Eukaryota; kingdom Metazoa; phylum Chordata; class Mammalia; order Primates; family Cercopithecidae; genus Chlorocebus; species Chlorocebus sabaeus. The sequence continues at coordinate 70,627,836 of NC_132918.1, forward strand.
TATGGTCTGTTGTGACTGGCTTCTTTATTTTTATTTTATTGATACATAATATTTGTACATATATAGAGATAGTATGTGTGATACTTTGTTGCATGCATAGAAGGTGTACTTAGGATATCCATCACCTTGAGTATTTATCATTTCTACATGTCGGGAACCTTTCAAGTCTTCTGTTCTACTTATTTTGAAATAGGTAACACATTGCTCTTACCTATAGTTATCCTACTCTGCTATCAAACATTAGAAGTTATTCCTTCTATTTAATTGTATGTTTGTACCTATTAACCAACCTGTCTTCATCCTCCAGCCCCCCACACACCCTTCCCAGCCTCTGGTATCTAGGATTCCACTCTCTACCTCTATGAGATCCACTTTCATTTTTTGGCTCCTACATATGAATGAAAACATGGAATATTTGTCTTTCCATGCCTGGCTTATTTCACTTAACATAATGACCTCCAATTCCATCCACGTTGTTAAAAATGACATGATTTTATTATTTTGTATGGCCAAATAGTATTCCATTTTATAATACAGACCAAATTTTCTTTATTCATTTATCCGTTGGTGGAAACTTAAAATGATTCCATATCTTTGATGTTGTGAATAGTGCTGCAGTAAACATGGCGTACAGGTATCCCTTTGATATACTGATTGTTTTCCCTTGCATAAATACCCAGGAATGGGATTGCTGGATTGTATAGTAGTTCCATATTTAGTTTTTTGAAAAATTACCATACACATTTACATAGTAGCTATACTACTTTACATTCTCACCAATAGTGTATAAGAATTCTCTTTACCCTGCATCCTTGTCAGCATCTGTTATTTTTTGTCTTTTTAATAATACCTATGGGCTGGGTGCAGTGGCTCACAACTGTCATCCCAGCACTTTGGGAGGCCGAGGTGGGTGGATCACAAGGTCACAAGTTCGAGACCAGCCTGGCCAACACAGTGAAACTCCTTCTCTGCTAAAAATACACAAATTAGCCAGGCATGATGGCACGTGCCTGCAGTCCCAGCTACTCAGGAGGCTGAGGCAGAAGAATCACTTGAACCCGGGAGGCGGAGGTTGCAGTTAGCTGAGATCACATCACTGCACTCCAGCCTGGGCAACAGAGCAAGATTATGTCTCAAAGAGTAGTAATAGCCACGATAACTGGGGTAAGATGATATCTCATTGTGGTGTTTATTTGTATTTCTCTGATGATTAGTGATGTTGAACTTTTTTTCATACATCAGTTGACCATTTGAATGTTTTCTTTTGAGAAATGCCTATTCATGTCGTTTGCCCACATTTTGATGGGATCGTTTATTACTATTAAATTGTTTGAGTTCCTTATATATTCTGGATATTAGTCCCTTGTCATACGAATAGTTTGCAAATATTTTTCCTATTCAACAGGTTGTCCTATAGCTCTGTTAATTGTTTCCTTTGCTGATCAGAAGTTTAATATAGTCCTATTTGTTGATTTTTGATTTTGTTGGCTGTGCTTTTGAGACCTTAGCCATAAAATGTTTCTCTAGACCAATGTCTTGAAGTGTTTCCCCTATGTATTCTTCTAGTAATTTTATAGTTTCGAGTGTTATGTTTAAGTCTTTAATCTATCTAAAGTTTATTTTTCAATTTGATGAGAGCTAAGAGTCCAGTTTTATTCTTCTGCATATGGATATCCAATTTTCCCAGCACCATTTGTTGAAGAGGATGTCCTTTTCTCAGTATAGGTTCTTGACCTCTTTGTCAAAAATCAGTTGGCTATACATATATAGCTTCATTTCTGGGTTCTCCATGCTGTTCCATTGGTCTGTGCATCTGTTTTTGTACCAATATCATCCTGTTTTAGTTAGCAGAGCCTTGAAATATATTTTGAAATCAAATAATGTAATGCCTCCAGCTTTGATTTTTGTGCTTGGGATTGTTTTGGTTATTCAGGCTTTTTTTTGGTTCTATACAAATTTTTTCTATTTCTGTGAAAAATTACATTTGTATTTTTACAGAGATTGCACTGAATCTGTAAGCTGCTTTGGGTAGTATCTTCATTTTAATGATATTAATTCTTCTGATCCATGAGCATAGATGCCTTTCAATTTGTTTGTGTTTTCTTCAGTTTCTTTCATCAATGTTTGGTAGCTTTCCTTGTAGAGGTCTTTCACTTCCTTGGTTAAATTTATTCCTAGGTTTTTTGTTTTGTTTTGTTTTGTTTTTTGTAATTCTTGTAAATGGGATTGCATTCTTGATTTCATTCTCGATTAGTTCATCATTGGTGTATGGAAAGGCTACTGCATTTTGCATGTTTTATGTATCCTGCAACTTTGCTGAATTTATTAGGTCTAAGAATTTTGGTGGAGTCTTTAGGTTTTTCTAGGTATAAGATGATGTTGTCTGAAGAAAAAGACAACTTGACTTCCTCATTTTCAATTTGAATGTATTTGAGTTCTTTCTCATGCCTGATTGTTCTGACTAGGACTTCCAGTACTATGTTGAATAGAAGTGTTGAAAGTATGCATCCTTGTCTTGTTCTAGTTCTTCTAGAAAAGGCTTTCAACTCTTCCATTTAGTATAATGTTAACTATGTGTTTGTTATATATGGCCTTTATCATATTTTGTGGTATGATTCCTTCTATGCCTAGTTTGTTGACAGTTTTTTATCATGAAGCGATGTGGAATCTTACGCTGTTTCTGCATTTATTGAGTGATCATACAGTTTTTGTCCTTCATTCTATTGATGTAATGTGTCAAGTTTATTGATTTACATATGTTGAAACATTCTTACATCCCTGAGATAAACCCCACTTGATCATGGTGTATTATCTTTTTGATGTGCTGTTGAATTCAGTTTGTTAGTGTTTTGTTGAGGATTTTTGCATACATGTCCATCAGGGATATTAGCCTATAGTTTTCTTTGTTGTTGTGTCTTTGTCTGGTTTTGGTATCAGGGTAATTCTGGCTTTGTAGAATGAATTAGAGAAAACTTCTTCCTCCTCAACTTTTTAGAATTGTTTGAGAAGAATTCGTCTTCTTTGGAAGTTTGGTAGAATTTGACAATGAAGCCATTTGGTCCTAGACTTTTCTTTATTGAGAAGTTATTTATTACCGAGTCAATCTCATTACTCGTTGTTGGTCTGTTCAGCCTTTCTATTTCTTCTTGATTCAGTCTAGGTAGATTGCATGTGTCCAGGAATCTATACACTTCCACTGGGTTTTCTAGTTTGTTCGTGTATAGTTGTTCATAATAGTCTCTGATGACCTTTTCTATTTCTGTGGTATCAGTTGTAATATAGTGATCATTCTGGAACATGCTGTTTCATTTTCATATATTTGTACAATTTCCAAAGTTTCTCTAGTTACTGATTTTTAGTGGTCTGAGAAGATACTTATGATTTTGATTTTTAAAAATCTGTTGAGACTTGTTTTATGTCTTTTTAAAATTATACTTTAAGTTCTGGGATACGTGTGCAGAACATGCAGTTTTGTTACATAGGCATACATATGCCATGATGGTTTGCTGTACTCATTACCCTGTCATCCACATTAGGTATTTCTCCTAATGCCATGCCTCCCCTTCCCCACCACAACCGCCGGACAGGCCCCGGTGTGTGATGTTCCCCTCCCTGTGCCCATATTTTCTCATTGTTCAACTACCACCTATGAATGAAAACATGCAGTGTTTGGTTTTCTGTTCCAGTGTCAGTTTACTGAGAATGATGGCTTCCAGATTCATGCATATCCCTGCAAAGGACATGAACTCATTCTTTTTAATGGCTCTATAGTATTCCATAGTGTATATGTGCCACATTTTCTTTATCCAGTCTAACATTGATGGGCATTTGGGTTGGTTCCAAGTCTTTGCTATTGTGAATAGTGCATGTGCATATGTGTGCACGTGTCTTTATAGTAAAATGATTTATAATCCTTTGGGTATGTACCCACTAATGGGATTGCTGGGTCAAATGGTATGTTTCTAGATCCTTGAGGAATCACCCCACTGTCTTCCACAACGGTTGAACTAATTTATTCTCCCGCCAACAGTGTAAAAACATTCCTATTTCTCCACATCCTCTCCAGCATCTGTTGGACTTTTTAATGATCGCCACTTCAACTGGCGTGAGATGGTATCTCATTGTGGTTTGCATTTCTCTAATGATCAGTGGATGAGCTTCTTTTCATATGTTTGTTGGCCACATAAATATTTTCTTTTCAAAACTATCTGTTCATATCCTTCCCCTGCTTTTCAGTGGGGTTGTTTTTTCTTGTAAATTTGTTTAAGTTCCTTGTAGCTTCTCAATATTAGCCCTTTGTCAGATACATTGCAAAAATTTTCTCCCATTCTGTAGGTTGTCTATTCACTCTGATGGTAGTTTATTTTCCTGTGCAGAAATTTTAGTTTAATTAGATCCCATTTGGCAATTTTGGCTTTTGTTGACATTGCTTTTAGTGTTTTAGTCATGAAGTCTTTGCCCATGCGTATGTCCTGAATAGTATTGCCTAGCTTTCTTCTAGGGTTTTTAGGGTTTTAGGTCTTATGTTTAAATCTTTAATCCATCTTGAGTTCATCTTTGTATAAGGTGTAAGGAAAGGGTCCAGTTTCAGTTTTCGGCATATGGCTAGCCAGTTTTCCCAGCACCATTAAATGGGGAATCCTTTCCCCAATGCTTGTTTTTGTCAGGTTTGTCAAAGATCAGATGGTTGTAGATGTGTGGTGTTATTTCTGAGGCCTCTGTTCTGTTCCATTTGTCCATATATCTGTTTTGGTACCAGTACCATGCTGTTTTGGTTATTGTAGCTTTGTAACATAGTTTAAAGCCAGGTAGTGTGATGCCTCCAGCTTTGTTCTTTTTGCTTAAGATTGTGTTGGCTATATAGGCTCTTTTTTGGTTCCATATAAAATTTAAACATGGTTTTTCTAATTCTGTGAAGAAAGTCAATGGTACTTTGATGGGAATAGCGTTGAATCTATCAATTACTTTGGGGAGTATGGCCATTTTCACAATTTTGATTTTTCCTATCGATGAGCATGGAATGTTTTTCCATTTGTTTGTGTCCTCTCATTTTCTTGAGCAGTGGTTTGTAGTTCTCCTTGAAGAGGTCCTTCACATCTCTTGTAAGTTGTAGTTCTAGGTATTTTATTCTCTTTGTAGTAATTGTGAATGGGAGTTCACTCGTGATTTGGCTCTCTGTTTGTTTGTTGTCAGGGTATAGGAGTGCTTGTGATTTTTGCAGATCGATTTTGTGTCCTGAGACTTTGCTGAAGTTGCTTATCAGCTTAAGGAGTTTTTGGGCTGAGATGATGGGGTTTTCTAAATATACAATCATGTCATCTGAAAACAGAGATAATTTGATTTCTTCTCTTCCTGTTTGAATATCCTTTATTTCTTTCTCTTGCCTGATTGCCTGGCCAGAACTTCCAATACTATGTTGAATAGGAGTGGTGAGAGAGGACATCATTGTCTTGTGCTGACTTTCAAAGGGAATGGTTCCAGCTTTTGCCCATTCAGTGTGATATTGGCTGTGGGTTTGTCATCAATAGCTCTTTTTTATTTTGAGATATGTTTCACCAATACCTAGTTTATTGAGTGTTTTTAGCCTGAAAGGGTGTTGAATTTTATCAAAGGCCTTTTCTGCTTCTATAGAGATAATCATGTGGGTTTTGTCATTGGTTCTGTTTATATGATGGATTACATTGATTGATTTGCATATGTTGAAACAGCCTTGCATCTCAGGGATGAAGCTGACTTGTTAGTGGTGGATATGCTTTGGGATGAAGCTGACTTGTTAGTGGTGGATATGCTTTTTAATGTGCTGCTGGAATCAGTCTGCCAGTATTTTATGGAGGATTTTCCCATTGGTGTTCATCAGGGATATTGGCCTGAAATTTTGTTCTTTTGTTGTGTCTCTTCCAGGTTTTGGTTTCAGGATGATGCTTGCCTTATAAAATGAGTTAGGGAGGAGTCCCTCTTTTTCTGTTGTTTGAAATAGTTCCAAAAGGAATGGTACCAGCTCTTCTTTGTACCTCTGGTAGAATTCAGCTGTGAATCTGTCTGTTCCTGGGGTCTTTTTAATTGGTAGGCTATTAATTACTGCCTCAATTTCAGAACTTGTTATTGGTCTATTCAGGAATTCAATGTCTTCCTGGTTTAGTCTTGGGAAGGTGTTTGTGTCCAGGAATTTATCCATTTCTTCTAGATTTTCTAGTTTATTTATGTAAAGGTGTTTCTAGTATTCTCTGATAGTAGTTTGTGTTGCTGTGAGATCAGTGGTGATACCCCTTTATCATTTTTTATTGTGTTTGTTTGATTCTTCTCTCTTCTTTATTAGTCTGGCTAGCAGTCTATTTTGTTAATCTTTTCAATAAACTAGCTCCTGAATTCACTGATTTTTTTTTTTGAAGAGTTTTTTTGTGTCTCTATCTCCTTCCATTCTGCTCTGATCTTAGTTGTTTCTTGACTTCTGCTAACTTTTGAATTTGTTAGCTCTTGCTTCTCTAGTTCTTTTAATTGTGATGTTAGAGTGTCATTTTTAGATCTATCCCACTTTCTCCTGTGGGCATTTAGTGTTATAAATTTCCCTCTAAACACTGCTTTAGCTGTGTCCCAGAGATTCTGGTATGTTGTATGTTTGTTCTGATTGGTTTCAAATAACTTATTTATTTCTGTCTTAATTTCATTGTTTACCCAGTAGCCACTGAGGAGCAGGTTGTTCAGTTTTCATGTTGTTGTGACGTTTTGAGTGAATTTCTTAATCCAGAGTTCTAATTTGATTACACTGTGGTCTGAGAGATTGTTTGTTATGATTTCTGTTATTTTGCATTTGCCAAGGAATGTTTTACTTCCAATTATGTGGTTAATTTTAGTATAAGTGCTATGTAGTGCTGAGTAGAATGTATATTCTGTTGATTTGGGGTGGAGAGTTCTGTGGATGTCTATTAGGTCTGCTTGATCCAGAGCTGAGTTCAAGTCCTAAATATCCTTGTTAATTTTCTGTCTTGATCTGTCTAATACTGACAGTGGGGTGTTAAAGTCTCCCACTATTATTGTGTGGGAGTCTAGGGCTCTTTGTAGATCTCTAAGAACTTGCTTTATGAATCTGGGTGCTCCTGTATTGGGTGCATATATATTTAGAATAGTTAGCTCTTCTTGTTGCATTGATTCCTTTACCATTATGTAATGCCCTTCCTTGTCTTTTTTGGTCTTTGTTGCTTTAAAGTCTGTTTTATGAGAGATGAGGATTGCAACCACTGATTTTTTGCTTTCCATTTGCTTGGTAAATCTTCCTCCATCCCTTTATTTTGAGCCTATGGGTATCTTTGCATATGAGATGGGTCTCCTGAATACAGCACACTGATGGATTTTGACTCTTTATCTAATTTGCCAATCCGTGCTTTTTAATTAAGGCATTTAGCCTGTTTACATTTAAGATTTATATTGTTTTGTGTGAAACTGATCCTGTCATTATGATGCTATCTGATTATTTTGCCCATTAGTTGATGAAGTATCTTCATAGTGTCGATGGTCTTTACATTTTGGTTTATTTTTGCAGTGGCTGGTCCTAGTTTTTCCTTTTCATATTTAATGCTTCCTTCAGGAGCTCTTGTAAGGCAGGCCTGGTGGTGACAGAATCCTTCAGCATTTGCTTGTCTGTAAAGGATTTTATTTCTTTTTCACATATGAAGCTTAGTTTGCTTGGATATGAAATTCTGGGTTGAAAATTCATTTGTTTAAGAATGTTGAATATTGGCCCCCACTCTCTTGTGGCTTGTAGGGTTTCTGCAGAAAGATCTACTGTTAGTCTGATAGACTTCCCTTTGTGGGTAACCCAACCTTTCTCTCTGGCTGCCCTTAATATTTTTTCCTTAATTTCAACCTTGGTGAATCTGATGATGATGTGTCTTGGGGTTGCTCTTCTCAAGGAGATATTCTTGAGGAGTATCTTTGCAGTGTTCTCTGTATTTCCTGAATTTGAATGTTTGCCTGTCTTGCTGGGTTGGGGAAGTTCTCCTGGATAATATCCTGAAGTGTGTTTTCCAACTTGATTCCATTCTCCTTGTCACTCTCAGGTACACCAATCAAACATAGGTTTGGTCTTTTCACATAGTCCTTTATTTCTTGGAGACTTTGTTCTTTCCTTTCCATTCTTTTTTCTCTAATCTTGTCTTCATGTTTTATTTCATTAATTTGATCTTCAGTCTCTGATATCCTTTCTTCTGCTTGATTGATTTGACTATTAATAGTTGTGTATGCTTCATGAAGTTCTTGTGCTGTGTTTTTCAGCTCCATCAGGTCATTTATGTTCTTCTCTAAAGTAGTTATTCTAGTTGCAGTTCCTCTAACCTTTGTTCAAGGTTCTTAGCTTCCTTGCATTGGGTTAGAACATGCTCGTTTACCATGGAGGAGCTTGTTATTACCCACCTTCTGAAGCCTACTTCTGTCAGTTTGTCAAACTCATTCTCCATCCAGTTTTGTTCCCTTGCTGGCAAGGAGTTGTCATCCTTTGGAGGAGAAGAAACATTCGGTTTTTGGAATGTTCAGCCTTTTTGTGCTGGTTTTTCCTCATCTTCTTGGATTTATCTACCTTTGGTCTTTGCTGTTGGTGACTTTCGGATGGAGTTTTTGCGTGGTCTTCCTTTTTGTTGATGTTGATGCTATTGCTTTCTGTTTGTTAGTTTTCCTTCTATCAGTCAGGCCCCTCTTATGCAAGTCTGCTGGAGTTTGCTCGGGTCCACTCCGGATCCTGTTTGCCTGGGTATCTCCAGTGGAGGCTGCAGAAGAGCAAATATTGCTGCCTGCTCCTTCCTCTGGAAGCTTCATCCCAGAGGGGCACGTGCCAGATGCCAGCTGGAACTCTCTTCTACGAGGTGTCTGTTGAATCCTGCTGGGAGGTATCTCCCCATTAGGAGGCAAGGGGTTCAGGGACCCACTTGAGGAGGCAATCTGTCCCTTAGCAGAGCTCAAGCCCTGTACTGGGAGATCTGCTGCTCTCTTTAGATCCAGCAGGCAGAAACGTTTAAGTCTGCTGAAGCTGCACCCACATCCGCCCCTTCCCTCAGGTGCTCTGTCCCAGGGAGATGGGAGTTTCATCCACAAGCACCTGACTAGGGCTGCTGCCTTTCTTTCAGAGATGGCCTGCCCAGAGAGGAGTAATCTAGACAGGCAGTCTGGCCACAGCCGCTTTGTGGAGTTGCAGTGGGCTATGCACAGCCGGAACTTCCTGGGAGCTCATTTACACTGTGAGGGAAAAATCGTCTACTCAAGCCTCAGTAATGGTGGATGCCGTTCCTCCACCAAGCTCAAGCATCCCAGGTAGATTTTAGAGTTCTCTGCTGGTAGTGAGGTATTCAAGCCAGTGAGCCTTAGCTTGCTGGGCTCTGTGGGGGTGGGATCCAATGAGCATGACCACTAGTATCCCTGTCTTCAACCCCTTTTCCAGGGGAGTGAATGGTTCTGTCTTGCTGGTGTTCCAGATGCCACTGGGGTACAAACAAAAACTCCAGCATCTAGCTCAGTGTCTGCCCAAACGGCCACCCAGTTTAGTGCTTGAAACCCAGGGCCCACGTAGTGTAGGCACACGAGGGAATCTCCTGGTCTGTGGGTTGTGAAGACCCTGGGAAAAGCCAAGTATCTGGGCCAGATAATTCCATCCCTCATGGCATGGTCCCTCACAGATTCCTTTGGCTAGGGGAGGGAGTTACCTCACCCCTTGCACTTCTCAAGTGAGGCAACGCCCCACCTTGCTTCTGGTCACCCTCTGTGGGCTGCACCCACTGTCTAACCAGTCCCCATGACGTGAACCAGGTACCTCAGTTGGAAATGCAGAAATCACCCACCTTCTGCATTGGCCTCGTTGGGAGCTGCAGACCAGAGCTGTTCTTATTTGGCCATCTTGCCTGGGAATAATTTTATGTGTCAATATATCTATTCTGAAGATGTTCCAAGTACTGATTAGAGGGAATGTATACTGTAGCTGTTGGATGAAATGTTCTGTAAATGAATGTTAGATCCATTAGTCTAAAGAGCAGTTTAAATCCAGTATTTCTTTGTTAGTTTTCTATCTAGATGATATGCTTAATGCTGAGAGTGGAGTGTTGACGTCCCCAAGTATTATTGTATTGGAATTCCTCTCTTCCTTTAAATCTATTATTTGTTTTATATATCTGGATGCTCTGGTGTTGGGTGAATATATGTTTCAGGATTTTTATTTCCTCTTGCTGGACTGATCCTTTTATCATGATATAATGACTTTTTGTGTCTCTTTGAAGTATAGCTACTCCTGCTCATTTGTTGTTTTCATATGCATCCAATATCTTTTTTCATCCTTTTACTTTCAATCTATATGTCTTTAAGGTGAGGTGAGTTTCTTGTAAGCAGCATATAGTTGGATCATGTTTTAAAATTCATTTAGCCACTCTGTCCTTTAAGTGAAAAGTTTAATCTGTTTACATTCAAGATTATTATTGATATGGGAGGGCTTACTCCTATTATTTTATTGAGTTATTGTTGTTTTGAATATTCTTTGTTTCTTTCCTGTTTATCATTGTGTTTGGTTTTTTTGAATGTATTTTTATGTCATTTGGTGAATCTTTGGTTTCAGAATTTGTTGGGTTCTTTATTATGATATCTATCTCTTAATAAATTTCTTATGCCCTTAATTATTTTTCTGATTTCTTTGTATTGTTCATTTGTGTTCTCTTATATCCCTCTTTAATATCATTAATTTGAATTCTTTTTCCAGAATTTCATAAATTTATTTTTCATTGAAATCTGTTGCTGGAGAATTGTTGTGATCCTTTGGAGATTTCATATATCCCTGCTTTTTTGTTTCTTGTGTCCTTACATTGATATCTGCACCTCTGATATAATAGTTGCTTCTTTCATTTTTTTGAATTTGCTTTGTAGAGAAGGTTTTCCTGAAGATGTATCCATGATGTTGGTTGGGTACAGCAGTTCGGCTTTGATTCTGGGTATGCAGTAGTGTAGTCTCTGTATGGTTTTTTTTTTTTTTTTTTTTTTTTTGGCTGTAAACAGCATCAGCAGTGTCTGTGATTTCCTTAGTTACATAGGGTATGGTTGTTAGTAGAGACTGTGATGAAGTTTTTCAGGGATGGGGATGTCAGTTAAGTCAGGTCAGTCAGTCCTTGGGCCCCAGTGGTAGCAGCAGCAGACTGTATGTTCCTGTTTTGGGGTCCCAGGGCGGCATATGCTTCCAGCAGTATTGCCAGGTCTAGTTGGGCTAATTATTGGGTCACCAGGTGGCTTTCTCTGGTGCTGATAGTAATGGTGGTGAGCTGAGTGGGTAGGAAGGTCCTCAGGCCCCTGGGCATCAGAAATTGCTTGATTAATGGCAGTAGCAGTGGTAGGACAACCCTCTGACTCCCATGTGGTCCATACTGGTGCTGGTGGTGGCTGTGACAGGCTGAGCAGATCAGTACTCAGGCCTGCAGGTGGCATGTACAGGTGGTGCCAGCTGTAGTAGTAATAGCAGGTTGGGTGAGCTTATTCTCAGGTCCCTGTGAGGGATGCCAACAATGGTGGATGGGGAAGGGTGATCCCCAGGCATGCTTGTGCGTGAATGAGGCAGGGCCAGCCTGGGTGGATCTATCCTCAGGCTCCATGTGATGTTTGCAGGCACTGGCTATGGTAGACAAGGATAGGGTAATTCCCAGGACCCCAGATGAATGCTTGAGTGGGGGCAGCAGTGGTTGTGCTGCAGTCCTACTACTGAGGAGGGCATAGTTGCTTTCAGTGGTAGCAACCATAAACAGGCAGCTGGGGCATGAACACTTTTGTCCCAGTTGGTGGCTTTGGGCAGGATAGCATCTCATGGCACTTGTAGATGTGTGGTGTCCCCACTACCAGGGGTTGTGGGGTCACTGACAGTGGCTCATGATTCATGCCTGGTAGCAGCAGCCAGAAGTGGCAGCCGGCTGTGGGCAAGGGATGTCAACTGGGCTTCAGAAATATGGAGATGAAGAGGCTATTGGGCCCCAGGGTAGGAGGCCGTCTGGTAGGGACTAGGCTCTCAAAGTGGCACCTTGCTATAGCTGCTGAGGACTTGGTGGCTGTGTGGAATCCAGTGTGAATTCCCTTCCTCAAGCAATGCTGTCATGTGATCTCTAGGCAACTCCGTGTTAGTCTCAGGACTCACAAAGGTTGAGACTCTACAATGGCTAAGATTGCAGAAGTCTGTGGTGGGAATCTGTACCAATGGGGGGTTGTTCACTTACCCTTTTCCCACAGTTGGGAACCTCTACAGGCTTCCAGTTGATCCCAGCAGAGCATGTTGCCTTGCTTTTCTCCACTTCATTGCCTTAGGTGTTTCCTGTTACTTCTCTACTGAAAGTGTTCTCTGTTAAATGTTCTATTATCTACTTGCTGTTTAGCTTCTTGTTTGTGGAGGAGTGAGTACCACATTCCTCTATTCAGCCACCTTGAATATGCATTCTTGACTGACTTCTTTAACATACCTCAATATATCCAAGGTCATCCATATTGTAGCATGTATTACTACTTCATTTTATTGTAATATTTTATAGATATAGAATGTTATATTTATCCATTCTTTACAAGATGGGCATTTGGGTTGTTTCTACTTTTTGACTTTTATGAATAATGCTGCTATAAATATTTGTGTACAAGTTTTTGCATGGACATATGTTTTCAGTTTTCTTGGGTATACACCCAAGAGTGGAATTGTTGGGCCATATGGTAGCTGTATGTTTAACTGTCTGAGGTCCTTTCAAACTGTTTTCCAAAGTAATTGCAAAATTTTACATTCCTGTGAGCATTCTAATTTCTCCATATCCTCTCCAAAACTTGTCCATTTTGTAATGATATCATCCCAGTGCATGTGAAATGACCTTATTGTGGTCATTTGGTTGGCATTTTCCTAATGACTAATGATATTGAATAGGTTTTGATGTGTGTAATGGCTATTTGCATATCTTCTTTTGGGAAAAGTCTATTCAAATACTTAGCCCATTTTTTAACTGGGGTATTTGTCTTTCTGTTGCTGAGTTGTAAGAAATTTTTATACATCTTGAATGAAGGCCTTTTTTCAGACATATGACTCGCAAATACTTCTTTTTTTCACTTCTTTTCATCTTTTGGGTTGTCTTTTTGTTTTCTTGGTGGTGTCATTTGAAGTACAAATATTTTCAATTCTGATAAAGTGCAATTTATCAAATTTGTCTTTGCTTGTGTTTTCGGTACCGTATTTAGGAAATCATTGCCTAACCAAAAGTCACAGAAACTTATGCCTGTGTTTTCTTCTAACAGTTTTCTAGTTTTAGCTCTTATGTTTAAGTCTCAATAGATTTTGAGTTAATTTTTGTATATGATGTGAGATAGGGGTCTAATCTTATTCTTTTACATGTGAATACACAGTTGTCCCAGCACCATTTATTAAAAAGATTATTCTTTACTACCATTAAATTTTCTTGCCAACCTTATCAAAATCAATTGAACACAGGTATAAGTGCTTGCTTCTGGACTACACATCTATTTCTTTGATCTATTTGTCTATTCTTAGCCCGCTGTCTTGATTATTATAGCTTTATAGTAAATTTGAAATTGAGAAGTGTGTGTCCCCCAGCTATGTTCCTCTTTTTGAGGATTGTTTTGGCTATTTGGGGGCCTTTGCAATTATATATAAATTTTAGGATAAGCTTGTCAATTTCTGTAAAAAAGCCAGCTAGAATTTTGATAGGGGTTGTATTGAATCTATAGATCAATTAGGTAAATATTGTCATATAATAATATTGTCTTCCAGTCTGTGAACATGGTATATCTTTCCATTTATTTAGATCTTCTTTAACTTCTTTCAATAATGTTCTGTAGCTTTCAGTGAACAAGTCTTGCACTTCTTTTGCTAAACTTATTCTGAACTATTTTATTGTTTGGGATGCTATTATAGTCAGGATTGTTTCGTTTTCTTACATTTACAGATTGTTCTTTGCCAGTTTATAGAACTACAATTGACTTTTGTATATTGATCTTGTATTCTGCCACCTTGCTGAATATATTTATTACTTCTAATAATTTTTTTGTGGAAAGACTGCTTCAAATTTGTATCCCTTTTAACTCTTCTCCAGGAGAACAGTGGCATCTAATCTAATTGATGAAAGCCCAACACACAAAGCATGAGTCATTATTTATGGATCTTTTTTTGTCTGGCACAGTGGCTTTTACTTTCCCTTCTCCTCAGCTTCTAGGTCCCATTTGTTGAGCTCAACTGAGCAAAGTCTCTATGAAGGGGAGGGTAATATGCACTCTCTCCCTCTCTGTACCAATTTATGTGTCTGTGACTAAGTATGTAAGTTAAACTGAACTCTCTTCATAGACATTAGGATTCACAAACCTTGATTACATATGGAAGGTAGATGGTAGGAGGTTTCATTATCCCATTTGCCTCATTTCTAATCTGCTTTCCAGTCCTGTCAACTACTAGTACTGCCAAAGAGTTCTGGATTTGGGGGGATAATAGATACTTGTAATTGCTAATAAAGCTGACACTTTGATACACATGTGTTTTTTTATTCTATTCTCTATCAAAACCTGAAGGAAAGGAGGACTGAGTCGTACATCTGTATTTTGCCTATCTTAAAAGAATAGTTTTACATAACCAGCATCAACAAGAAAAGTTTACTGTTCTGGAAAATTCCATCCACTTTGCTTAACTTTATTTTGAAATACATAGAGACTCTATGGTGTGTCTGCCCACCCATTTACCCTGAAGGATCTATAAAATATTCGAAGAAATAGTACATGTCCATATACCAGATTTTCTAGAGCAGCAAACCACTTTATGCACTAGGAGGGTCCCCAACCATAATTTATATATTGCCTGGGTAGAGATATACTGAATTTTCAAAGGTAATAGAAAGGAAGAGTAGAGGGAAGAAAATGGATAGATGAATAAACAACTCAAGAAAGAGGAAAATAGAATTAATTTCTAGAATAAATAGAGCAGGTCAGGATAATAGTCAAAAGCTATAGCTCACCACAAGAGATGATTTATCTATTCATTTGTATATGATTTATCAGTTGGCAGGAAGGCTATAAAGGTTATATTATTTGAAGGGTACTAAAAGACCCCTTTCTTTTCCATTGAGCCCTAGTGGTCCCTCAAATTGCTTGTATTTCGGGAACCACACCTTTAGCTTAAAACAATATCTTGTGAGAACCTCTAATAGATACTAATGTTAGTTAGAAGGGCTAGAATATCAGTAGGGAACTATGTCCTAAGAGAATAAAAGGATTTCATTGTAGTCAATGCATAAGGGGTTCATATAAAGTGCTTTCTAGTAATTGGCTACAAAATCGGGGGAAAGTAATATTTTGAGATTGAAAAATCAACCCATAATAAATGGACTCAACCAATACAGACCAAACTGTCTAAGCGAAGAGTTGAAATAAAACGTCAACCCTTTCAATTGCTTGGCATAACTTCATGAGACATGTAATACATCATAGAAAAGGAGTTTAATATTAAAAATTTATCAGTGTTTCCTATTATCCAAAGAGAGAGATCTGTGTGTTCCTTATGGACTTCAAGAGTATTTCCTCTCTTTTTTTTACTTTTCATGTCCCCATTATTGAGAAACAGTTGAACAAGATTTACATCTCTACATGGGTAGCTTTTCCTCTTAACTTAGTCTAGGAGTTTCTGTGTTAGTAATTGATTTCTTGCAAGTTGAGTGAACTTTAGTCACCTAGAGCCTGATTATCTCTAAAGGAACTAATAGCATCCCACTCTTGCTTTTGCAAAGCTGAAAAATACATCAAGGATAATGGAAATCACACTGAAACCATATCATTATTGGAGCACTACCTTAGCAGTCAACTGGTTTTTCTTTCTCTGACAGTTTTCCTTAAAGATATCACTTAAAGGAGGTGTGGCGGAGGGGGGGGGGGGGTGGCTATTGAAATCATGCCTAAAATATTTAAAATCAACTCAAGGCCTTGTGGGTGCAGTGAGAAGGAAGGAGAGGGAGGGTTCTGGATGACTTGATTGGTCAGGGACTATATCACAAAAATCTGGTTCCAAAGGGGAGATAAAAGAAAATGAAGTAGGATAAAGAAGGAGACAGTGTGATGATATTTGGAGGGTTATAAAACTGTCTTTGGCTCTGCCACTAACCTGGGACAACTTACATGTTGCTCTCAAGCTTGGTGTTCTTGTGTTTGGATTGAGAATATTATTGAGGCACTACCTTAGCAACCAGCTGGTTTTTCCTTCTCTGACTTTGGACTTTTTAGGAATCCAGCATAGTACCTGACACCTACTACATTCTCAAAATATATTAGCATCCTTCTATTTCTCTCTGTGTCTAAATTAGGGGCTGCTCTCAAAATTGGCCAAACATCAGGCTTACTGACCAGTTTAAATTTGGATCTGGCTGTAGGGTAACATGCACACATTTCTTGACTAGGCACGAGCATCACATGAATGTCTAGTTAGTTCTCTCATGCAGTCTCCCCCCCGCCCGCCTTCACAGACACAGTGGTAGATCAACACAAATATGAATTTTTTTCTGGAGATCAGAACCTGGATGTTTAATCTGTTTTTGGAACATAAAGTGGGTCCTTAGATCACAGCCACCTCAGCAGTGACTAGCAGTAAGTGATCACAGATTGTTCTTTGTGATGAAAACAATTTCCCTCATACCTTGAACATCATTATGAATTCATGAGGCTCCGTTATTATCTGCTTTGTGTCACTTTTGTGAATTTCCTCCTCTGCCTTCTCCATCCCTCAGAAAGGGTACAATTACGAATTCGCAAAACAATTGAGCTTCGAGTTTGAAGCATTTCACCCTTGGCAACTAGAATCTTTAATCATTATGCACATTGCAAGTAAAAAAAGCTAATACCTTATCTTGGTGAACAAGAGTCAGTACTTGCCATGTAGCTGTCTCAAAGTACTGATAATATAGGTGAAAAACAAACTGTAATTTTAGTCTTTGATTGTAGAGAGACTTTGCATTATAGTAGAGTGGTTTATGCAGTACAGTTTTGTTGACTTTTTAGTTGAGCTGCTCAAGTCCAAAAACAACTGGAACCTCTTCCTTAATGTATAATTTCTGAAAACAATAGTTTTAAAAAATGATCATTTTTATATCCTTGAGATAGATGAGTAAACTGTGTATGCTTGTAAATGTGCTTGTTAATTACTTTACATCTATTTATTTATATCTATTAATATGAAATGCTTTAATAATGTTTCTATCCCACAGATTTTTTGATTTTTCAGTGAGATTTCTTAAAAGTGACCTTTTCCCTCTTAACTTTGATTATTTGTGACCATCTCTTAATGTATCATATCATGTAAATGTCTGTTTGACAATATTTCTATGTAGGAATGAAGTCTCACACATTGAAGTAAATCTCCAATACCTTAATTACTTCAACCAGTGAATGAAAGTATGTGCCCATTTAAACAAGCTGTGTTGTTGATGTTGTTGTTGTTCAAAAATATTCATTAAGCACCTATTTTATACTCGTCATGTTATAGAACCACGTGAACCAATATTCCACTGAAAAGATATGGCCCCTTCCTGCCATTAAGTAAATTTTAATCTACATGAGAGAAATGAACTAAATATATATAAGTGAAGAATCTGAAGAACACGTTGTTACCTTTACTTATCTGCCTTTTCTCATATTGCTCCCTCAATCTAGAAAATCTATTTACCTTTATTCTTTCACTCTTGTTGACATGATGTCCTAGAATGCAAGAGAAGCAATAAGGGAAATGTATATAATCATTAAGAAGAAATTGATTAAAGAGAGAGATCCTTTAAAGGATGTCCATGCTGTTTAAAAAATTCGTATGAAAACAAAATACTGTGCTGCAAATTAGCCCATGATCAAATGTATGACCATGAGTTCAGAATGTTTCAGTATTTGAGCAAATATAAGTTGAAATGTATGACAAAAACTCAAAGGAGAGTCTTGTCATAAAGGATGGAAGGGTGTCATAAATGAAATTCTGTGTAATCAGTGGAGCAGAAAAAGTAAAGATAAAGGAAACTCAAACCAATTTGGCTACATATAGAGTTCTTTGACAAACATGTGTACAATGATTGAAATATGTTAAAGTATGGAAAAAAAATAAAAATATCCAAGAATGTGAAAATAAGAGGTGGCACAAACAGCCTATTTTTGAGAGGTCTTGAGTGGCAGTTTATGGAGTTCTGTCTCAGGCTCTTCTCATTGAACATCATCAAGAACTTGGAAGAGAATATTGGCTTTGTGCATGACATGCTTGCCCAAAATATCATACAATAAGGACTATCCTAAAAGCTCCTGACAGCTTCAAAAAAGGGTTAGATTTTACCAAGGGAAATGTAAGTTCATCAATGCAGAGTTATGCACACATTTAAAAAACATCTGCCCCTGAATGAAATAGGGTATGAACTTACCAGCAACGCACGTGGTGGTTGACAGTAAGTTCACCATGACTCAGTAATGTGGTATGTCTGCATGGTGACTTAATTTGATGCTTGAATGCAGATCAAAGATTGTGATGGTGAACCACACTTGGAGTAGTGTGTTCCATTCCGGGTACCACATTTTAAGGGGAATGTTGACCAACTGGACTATGTCCCACATAGAGGAGTGAGAGTAGAATGAAAAGGGAATTGCAAACAGCTTTGCAGAAAAACACATATGAACAGGGTATTTAGCTTAGAGAAGAGGAGACACTCATAGAGATGTAATAATTGTCCTCAGATTCTGGAAGGGCTGATCTCTGGAAAAGTGATTATGATTGATCTCTGTGTCTAGGAGAAGAAAACCAGGACAGAAGAGTTGGAACTATTGTGGGGCAGGTTTTGGATGAATAATGAGATATAACATCTAAAATAGTCCAGATATGGAGTCAGTTTCATCAGGAGGTCTGTCTTGTTAATGATGTTTAAACGGAAAGCCCTGTCTCCAAGTTCTTCCAAGTCCTGCAGCCTACCTGGTGCCTCTGCTCCTTCCCAGGCTCTATCTGCTCTCTATTTACAGAGTCTTCCAAGACCTCCCCTTTCCACCCAACTTCCCTTCAACTATTTTATTCCCCTTCTATCTTTTCCAGGAGCCTTATTTCTTCCCAAACCTTCTAAGCCCCCTCTGTTACCTAGTCTTTTAAAATATCCCAGCTACCATCCTGCGTTCTCAGCCTGAAAAACTCAACCTTTCTCATGAAAGCACAAATCATGTGTCTACTCATGAAGTTAATTTAGCCCCATCATCGTTTGTATTTTCACAGCACTCTCTTCCTGCCATAGCAATGGCATTTACCGACTTATGTTGTAATGATCCATTTATATACATCTCCCTTATTAAAATATGAAGTTAGGAATCCTGACTTCATCATTGTGCTGTCCTCAGCTTTAAGGCAGTGCCTCAGAAAACATGCAGAATGCATGAAGAAAGGTTGATGAATAGCTGGCAGAGGCATGGTAGAAAGGATTGGGGCATCAGGTTGAACTTAGGACTGAGGAAACTCTGAGTTTCCCTTGAGCTTAATAATTCCATGTTTCTATGTAGCACTGCCTCTAAAGGTGATTTGCAAATGAGGAGCTCCAAAAACACCTAAAGGAATGGTAAACTTATTACACTAAGTAGCTAGTCACCCCAAAGTGATGATTTTGAACGGTCAGCACTCTTCTGTGATATTTGTATGTTGTTTTATGGTCGCAGTTGATATTGTAAAGTAGGCAGAATGCAGGATTCCTTAGGGAAATGTTAATCAGAATGGTAGCTGCTGGGAGGTTTGCCTGATGAAATGATTCTGATAACATGATCTAGCAAGGGTAAAGAATTAGCCAGTACCTTGAAATTCTGACTGCTTGTGGTCCTTAGCCCAGAGAAGTGCCAACCCCGAAGTGGGCATTTGGAATGTATAGTGGTTTGGGTTGTCATGGTGTCTTGGTCTGTTTTCTGTTACTGTAACAAAATACTTAAGATGGAATAATTTATAAAGGAAAGAGGTTGATTTAGTTCATGGTTCTGGAGGCTGGGAAGTCTAAGATGAGCAGCTGCATCTCACTGGCTTCTGGTGAGGGCTTTATGCTACCTCATAACACAGAAGAAGCAGAAGGGTACGTAGCAGGCGCCTGCAAAAGACACCAAATAGGAGCGGCAGCCTCACTTTAACACAGCTCTCTCTTGCAATAATTAATTCAGTCTTAATAGAGGTCCCTGAATTTACTCTCAAGAGAAAGGCACAAACCTCTCTTAAGGACCCAATCTCCTCTCAAAGGCACTACCTTCCAACACCACCACACTGGAGTCCAAACCTCAACATGAGTTTTGGTGGGGACAAACCATAGCATATGGTGTCTGAGACTGCTTCTGATATTAGTAGGCGGGGACCAGGAGTGTGAACATACTTCAGTATGAGAAACAGTACAGCAACCAGGTAACTCTCATCCAAAACGACAATAACTCACCTCTCAAGAAACACTGAACTATTTAATAATACAGTAAATAAAGAGACATGGTAAAGCAGAGCAAATCCACTGTGGAAGAAACATCTTGTTTCCACCAATGATTAGCGTTCCCTTTCCATAATAGGGAGTTTTTGCTGTGAAGTGGCTGCTCAGACAGAGATGGAATCTCCCAGCATTCTTCATATTTAGATGTAGCCATGTGTCTGAGTTCTATCTGGCCAATGATATGCAGGCAAAAGTATTTATGTACTTCTGTAAATGTAAAAAATGTAAGAAACATGTTTATTAGGTCTCATATATCACTTGTTGACCTGGTGAATAAAAATCTTCTGTATAATTCTCCATTCTCTCTTCCCTTTATACTAGCTGGATGTCAATGTCCAAGGTAACCTAGGAAGTCACATGTTACAGTTGACAAAACTACCTTTAGCCTAGGTCCCTGAATGACTGCCTAAGCAGAGCATTGCACTTCTTCCTCCCATCTACTGACTGGACTTCACAGGAGCAAAAAGTAAACTTCCATTGTGCGAAGTTAATGAAGTTTCGGGTTTATCCATTACAGCAGCTAGCATGAATATAACTAGTTCATACAGTTTTAAATAAATGCATCGGTTAGGCAAATTTCTACATATAAATAATATTGGAAACGTTAAAGCATTTCTGAGTTTTTCTTCTTCAGCCAAACCCATTTTATTTTATGCATGAACCAAAGTCATCTTCTTCCTCAGTAAAGTCAGAGCTCTTGGTATCTGTCATTGCTTTCCACATAAGTAAAGAGATTTGAGCTTCTTTCCTGGACAAGATTGGGGAAGCTTTTCTTTCTCAGGCTTTGTCTCTCTGGCATTCACGGAGGGGAGGGGGGCAGTCAGTGTGGAGCCAACTTCTCAGCCAGCCTTTTACTCTCCTCGGTTTGTTTTTGAAACGTTTTTCCCCTTTCTCCTTCCCCCATGGTGTGAGTTCGTGTGTGGCTGGTTTTCTTGGGCACAAGGCCCAGATGAGTTTCAGCTTTGTTTGTTGTTTGTACTGACTGTTCTGAGACCAGCCTCTGATACCCGGTGGGCAGTGTTCCCTGGAATAGGGAACCCTGGTTGCATTCCTTTAAGCCTGGTTTGGGAGATCGTGAGTGCAGGAACACCAGGGTTTTGCAAGGCTTTGTTCATAGACAAGAAAGCTGCAGTGTTTTGTATAGAATAAGAAATACATATATATGTGGTTTTGGAAACTCCATGTTCTGTTTTAAGCCAATAAAGAATTCCTAAAAGAGAACTGTCCCAGATTATGTTAGCCTACCATGCATACAAAAACCACACAACTGAAGAGTTTAATTAGTTGGGATTTGTTCATGTTCCTTATTAGTGAGAGAAGACATTTACAAACCTCCAAAGGGCAGAAGAAAATCTCACAAAAGGCAGGGACCCACTGGGTTCTTAAAAATCTGAGAAGCCATATCCAAGGAGTAGAAACAAATCAGAATTGAGCCAAGTCTTAAAAACTGCAACCCAACCCCAACCCAGCTCTTCATCTTATCTTCCCACTAGAAGAAGAGGGGTCCCATCTCTTTTCCTCTAGTGCTCCGATGAGAGATGTCATCTGCAGCCACCTGTGTTCAGTTGAAGCTTTAACTTCGCTAATCTCAATATTTATACGAGTTAATTCAGCCAGATGTCACCCATTCCGCCTGTCACTGGGGCTGGGTGACCTTGGGCAAGTTGATTAACTTTGCTGATTCTTGTTTTATCTGTTTAATTAGTATGATGGCAGAATGTACTCATTGGCTCATGTATGGAGAAAATTAAATGAAATAGGACATGAGACAGCAAAGCTTATTAGTTAGGAAAATAGCCTCTGGAGAATGTTGGCCCTATTACTCACTGAGTAATTTTGGACAAGTCACTTAACCTGTTTCTATTTCTTTATCTGTAAAATGGAGCTAAGAATAGTATCTACCTCATAGGGTGGTTGTGGGAATTAAATGAGTTAAACCTTTAAAAACACTGGGCTTCTGGTAGGGAGTACATGTTCTATATGTGTTAGTTAAATAAATTGTAGTATTTAGCACATAATGAATGCTCAAGAAGTGCTAGTTGCTATTGTCATCATTATTATAGTTAGATGATGGTCATCATGATCACCACCATCATTGTCATCTCATCATCTAATTATTCTCTTTCTGGACCCTGTTACATTTGACCCTATTTATCCTTCCCTTCTTCTCGAAACTCTATTCCCTTGGCTCCTGGATCACCATACTTACTAGTTCTCCAGGCTATTTTCTGCTCATTTCTCTCCAACCTTTTTCATGAGCATCTCTTTTCTACAGTACCTGTAACATGCTACTGTCTCCTGAGGTTCTATTTTCAACCTATCACTCTTCTCATGCTGGAGTGATATCATTCAGTCTGTTAAATAGTCTATAGTATTAAAGTTATCTCCCATCTGCTGGTAGAAGTTGCTCCTTTCAGATGTCAAATCCACCTCATCAGTTCAGGCTTCCACTAATTCAGGTTACAGATGCTGCTATTTGGCTGGTCATCCCAGATCATCCAAAAGGAAAGTTATCTTTTGCCTAAATAAATTCTTGTTCCTCCATTCTGTATCTCACTCGAGGGCACCTTCATATCCCTGGTCACCCACTCTAGAAATGCAGAGGTCATTGGATTCTTTCTTTACCTTCATGCCTCACATCCAAGCCATCACTAATGCCTGCTGGTCTTATGGGGCAGTCTCATTTGTAAGCATTTCACTTCTCAAACTTTTTTCACCGGACCAGATCAATGGAACTTCACCAAGAGGTCTTTTTCCAAACCAGAACCTCTGCCCAGAGTGAGTGCCCTCACTACACGTAATGACTATTCTCCCTCTAACGTTCAGTCGTGATCCGTCCCAGAGGATGCCTTCCTCCCCATCACTCCTCTCCCTTTTCACCTGCAAGTTGGGCTCTATCCTGTGTTGGTTTTCCATGTCTGCTGTAACAAATTCCCACAAATTTAATGTCTGAAAAGAATACAAATTTATTACAGTTCTGCATGTCTGAAATCTAATATGGATCTGGGGCTAATGTCAGAGCATCAGCAGGGTTCGTTCCTCTCTGTAGACTTTGGACATGATCCTTGTCCTTAACCTTTTCCAGGCCCTAGAGGCCATCTGCATCCCATGTTCATGGTCCCCTTCCTGCATCTTCAAGTCCAGCAATGGCTGGTTGATTCCTTCTCACACTCTATCAATCTGACCTATACTTCTGCTCTCCTCTTTCACTTTTAAAGGCCCTTGTGTTTACCATGTGCCCGGCTGGAAAATCCAGGAGAATCTTTCAATCTTAAGGTCAGCTGGTTAGCAAACTAAATTCCTATATCCTATAATGAAGCATGTTCATAGTTTCCAGGAAGTAGGACTTGGATATCTTTGGAGAGGATGTCATTCTGCCTTGTCACAATGTCTCTCTGTGTTCCTATAACATTCTGTGCTTACCTCTATCATTCCACATTAGTAAATATTGTCATAAGCATTTATATGTTGTCTCTCTGACTTAACTTTGACTGTTTTAAGGTCTTACTCATTTTTGAATCCCTGCCTTAAGAGTAAATAGAAGACTTTCTATACATGTTTTGAAATAATATAGGTAATTCAAATATCTAGTGATAACCTGGGACCCTTCTAGGGATCAGCATAGAAGGAGGATTAACCTGTGCCCAGTAATTTGAGTTATGCATGTTAATGATTCCATTTCCATGAGCATTTGTCATCCAATGTGATGGTAGTAATGTAAGTTGCACTGGTCTTCCTGCTCTAGTCAATAATAAAATTATATATTGTAATAAAGTTACATATTGTATATCACATATCAGACATTTTTCTTGGTACCTTCATGCGTTAATTCATGTAGTCTTTACAATAGTCTTCTGCTGTAAGAATAATTAGTATTGCCCATTTTATGAATATGGAAACTGTGGCATCGGGGATTAAATAACTTGCCTAGTGTCAGCCGGCTTAGTATACAGTAATTCTGAGTTAACTAGTCTACTTTGCCAACCCAAACAATCCCTTCTGTGACCAGTCTACTTAAATGAGAGGCCACTATAGTTAATTTGAAATTTTGTTTATTTCTCATGAAACCTAATAGCCTTTAGCCTCATGGGTTTAAGAAGAGAACTGAGTGAAATAGCTGACTCCATCTGAGATTTTTCAGCCAGCCAACCTCTAACACACACAGGCTATGGGCCTCAAGTGTAAAAATGAGCCATGTATTATCTTTCAAAGCCACCTTGGTCTTTGGGAAAATCCTTGGTCCTAACCATGAGTCCACGGATGATCATTTTGTCAGTTTGATGAGAGTCAGTCCTAGGGGAAGTCCAGTGTGCCAGGGAGGAAAGTTGGAGGGATGAAGCACATTAAATCTGCGGTTGCTTACAGCATCTGCCTTTGATGCTGTCTCTGGGGGACACACTGATCGCCTCCTCCCGGTCCACAAATTCTGTGTCTTCTCAGCAGTTCTGAAGGGGGAAGAGCCCTTTAAGGCATTTTGTACTGACAAGCTTATTTCTCTTAGAGCTCTAGAATGTAATAGAAGCCATCAAAGGCAAGGGATATCAGGAGGTTGTTTTGCACGATGGTAACAGAATTCATAAGTTTTCAGAAGACTCCCGTGCTCATATCAGCAGTACAATTAGTGGCAGGGTAAACTAATAATATGTATTTCCCATTTGGGGCATTGTTTTTTTTAAAAAAAAAGGTTGATTCTGTTTTATTGCAAACAACTTTGTTTAGAAAGCCAGTGATATTTTTCACTGAATTCAAAGCTCTTGCTAAACTGTAACCTGAATGGTTTGTAATCTAAGGAAGAAAGAAAGTGTGAACAACATTAAAGGATACCGTCATCCCAGTATGCCTTCAAGAACCCTGGGGTGAAAAGGGAAACTGGTTTTTCTTCACTCAGTAGACATGATGGGCAAGATCTACTATTTTATTTTTTTTATATAAGGCAAAGGCTAAGACTCAATCTTCAGCAAAACCTTGGAAAATGCCACATGGATTCAGTGAATTTGGTCTTTCTCTGTTTTCTGTTGTTGGATCTTCAAGTAGACTGAGAAAGGTATTGAATAGCTTTTTTATGATTAACTTATTCTTTTTTTTTTTTAATTTATTTGTTATTATTATACTTTAAGTTGTAGGGTACATGTGCATAACGTGCAGGTTTGTTACATATGTATACTTGTGCCATGTTGGTGTGCTGCACCCATCAACTCGTCATTTACATCAGGTATAACTCCCAATGCAATCCCTCCCCCCTCCCCCCTCCCCATGATAGGCCCCGGTGTGTGATGTTCCCCTTCCTGAGTCCAAGTGATCTCATTGTTCAGTTCCCACCTATGAGTGAGAACATGCGGTGTTTGGTTTTCTGTTCTTGTGATAGTTTGCTAAGAATGATGGTTTCCAGCTGCATCCATGTCCCTACAAAGGACACAAACTCATCCTTTTTTATGGCTGCATAGTATTCCATGGTGTATATGTGCCACATTTTCTTAATCCAATCTGTCACTGATGGACATTTGGGTTGATTCCAAGTCTTTGCTATTGTGAATAGTGCTGCAATAAACATACATGTGCATGTGTCTTTATAGCAGCATAATTTATAATCCTTTGGGTATATACCCAGTAATGGGATGGCTGGGTCATATGGTACATCTAGTTCTAGATCCTTGAGGAATCGCCATACTGTTTTCCATAATGGTTGAACTAGTTTACAATCCCACCAACAGTATAAAAGTGTTCCTATTTCTCCACATCCTCTCCAGCACCTGTTGTTTCCTGACTTTTGAATGATTGCCATTCTAACTGGTGTGAGATGGTATCTCATTGTGGTTTTGATTTGCATTTCTCTGATGGCCAGTGATGATGAGCATTTTTTCATGTGTCTGTTGGCTGTATGAATGTCTTCTTTTGAGAAATGTCTGTTCATATCCTTTGCCCACTTTTTGATGGGGTTGTTTGTTTTTTTCTTGTAAATTTGTTTGAGTTCTTTGTAGGTTCTAGATATTAGCCCTTTGTCAGATGAGTAGATTGCAAAAATTTTTTCCCATTCTGTAGATTGCCTGTTCACTCTGATGGTAGTTTCTTTTGCTGTGCAGAAGCTCTTTAGTTTAATGAGATCCCATTTGTCAATTTTGGCTTTTGCTGCTGTTGCTTGCCCATGCCTATGTCCTGAATGGTACTACCTAGGTTTTCCTCTAGGATTTTTATGGTATTAGGTCTAACATTTAAGTCTCTAATCCATCTTGAATTAATTTTCGTATAAGGAGTAAGGAAAGGATCCAGTTTCAGCTTTCTACTTATGGCTAGCCAATTTTCCCAGCACCATTTATTAAATAGGGAATCCTTTCCCCATTTCTTGTTTCTCTCAGGTTTGTCTTCTTAATTACTTCGAAGCCAAAATTGCGTGTTGCTTTATTTTCAGTACAATTTTATGCAAATATCTTTACTTTTAAAATATCAGATGCTAACATTTATTAATTTTTAGAAAGTTTAAACAATATAAAAACATATGATTATGGTAGTAACTGGCATTTTTCCTAAACTCTTACCCATAAGAATCCTGCTAATAATATGGGAATATATTTTTTCAGATGGTTTTTCCTTCTGCATGGGTGTGTACACACTTTTTTCCTTTTTCAAAACTGAAATCACTGGGAACATACTTGTCTGTAATTATATTTAGTGAAGAATGTTTACTCTTTGAAGACATACTGCCCTTTTTTTATCCTTAGTGCTATAGACTGAATGTGTGCCCAAAAATTCATATGTAAAAACATTCCCAAAATGATAGTATTTGGAGGTGAGGCCTTTGGGGGATACTTATGTCACACAGATAAAGCTCTCAGAAATAGTATTAGCACCCTTACAAAACAGGCTCTATGAACCAGGAAATGGGCCCTTCTCAGACACGAAATCTGCCAATGCCTTGATCTTGGACTGCCCAGAATACTGTGAGAAATAAATTTCTGTTGTTGGTAAGTTACCCAGTTTATGGCATTTTTTTTATAACAGCCCAAATGGACTAAGAGTAATAGCTCTGTATTCTGTGGTTACAGTAGAGGCCACTCAGTTTATATTCCGTTTTCTACTACTTGAAGGAAAAACAAAAGACCAATTGCTTAATTATTTTCATGGAATGAGTTCATAAAAGTTACCATTTTTAGGTACAAGAGTATTTGTATTTTAGATGTTGATAAATACATACATAATTGCCCTCTAAAAATATTTGTATAAATTGATATCTCAGCAAGTTTCCCACTTCCTCACTGTTTCCCTTTGCTACTATAAAAAAACAACCACAAATTTGGCAAGTTAAACCACACACATTTTTGTTGTCATTGTTTTGAGACAGGGTCTTGCTCTGTCGCCCAGGCTGCAGTGCAGTGGTACAATCTCAGCTCACTGCAATCCCCATCTCCCAGGCTCAAGCAACCCTCCCACTTCAGCCTCCCAAGTAGCTGGGACTACAGGCATGCACCCCCATGCCTGGCTAATTTTTGTATTTTTGTAGACACAGGGTTTCTCCTTGTTGCCCAGACTGGTCTTGAACTCCTGGGCTCAAGTGATCCACAGGCCTCCACCTCCCAAAGTGCTAGGGTTACAGCCATGAACCACATGTCTGGCCAACAAAATTTTTGTTTTTTGTTTTTTGAGATGGAGTCTCCCTGTGTCACCCAGGCCGGAGTGCAGTGGCATGATCTCCGCTCACTGCAAGCTCCGCCTCCCAGGTTCACGCCATTCTCCTGCCTCAGCCTCCCGGGTAGCTGGGACTACAGGTACCCGCCACCACGCCCAGCTCATTTTTTTTTTTTTTTTTTGTATATTTTTAGTAGAGACGGTGTTTCACCGTGTCAGCCAAGACGGTCTCGATCTCCTGACCTGTTTATCCTCCTGCCTTGACCTCCCAAAGTGCTGGGATGACTGGCGTGAGCCACCGCACCCGGCCCAAATATGTCTTACAATTAAATCTTACAATTCTGAAGGTCGGAAATCCAAAATGGGCTTCGTTGGCTAAAATGAAGGTGTCAGCAGGGCTGGGTTCCCTTTGAAAGTTCTAGGGGAGAATTCATTTCCTTGCTTTGCTTGGTACAAGCTCTAGAAGCCACCCACATTCATTGGCTCACGGCCCCATTCCTTCACCTCAAAGCCGGCAACTTTCAACCTGGTGATTGATCCTTACGCTGCCATTTCTATAGTACTCCTTCTCATTCCTCTTCCAGCTTTAAGGACCCTTGTGATCACATTGGATCCATTTGCATAATCCAGGATTAATTCACTCTTAAGGTCAACTGATTATAACTGTATCTACAACCTAATATGTTAAATATCATGTAACCTAACATATTCACAGATCCTGGGTGTTAGGACATAGATATCTTTGGGGGCTAATATTCTGCCTAACACAACATTAGGCTTTTAGGGGCTAATATTTTGCCCAATACAACAATAGGGGTTCTAGCCCCTTGGAATCTAAAATGAAATTTTTTTCTATCACTTAAATTTAAAATTATGATTATACTGTGCAAGCATCCTTTCTAATGTTTTTCTGTCCTTTTTCAGTGATTGAATTTTTCACACCTTTTCCCCTTATCTTTGTTGACCTCTTAATTATTGGAGTTTTTAATATATTAAGAATATTATATGTATGTTGCAAATATTTTTTCTTAATTTTACATTTTTTAAAACTTATGATCTCTGTACAGAAGATTGAAATTTTTATGTCCACATTCCTTGGTCCTTTTTATCAGGCTTTGTTGTCATATCTTTGAATTTAAACCATCATGGCTATGGATTCAACTATATCCCTGCGAAATTCCTATGTTGAAACTCTGACACCCACGTGACTGAATTGGAAATATGGACTTGAAGAAGGTGATTAAGGTTGAGTGAGGTCATAAGGCTGGAGCCTTATCTGATAGAACTGGTGTCCTTTTAAAAGAGACAGAGACACCAGAACTTGCTTTCTCTCCTCACCATCTGAGGAAACAGTGAGCAGGCAGCCCTCTGCAAGGCAGGAAAAGAGCCTCACCAGAATCTGACCATGCCGGTCCCCCGTTGCAGAATTCTAGCCTCCTGAAGTATGAGAAATATATTTCTATTGTCTAACCCCCTAGGCTATGCTATTTTGATGTGGCAGCCCAAGCCGACTAACACAATCACCAGCTTAGAAATACTGAGCAACCACAAAGCTGCCTATAGTTCAATTTTTCCCCCTTCCTAAATGCTCTGTGATTCTGACCCCTTCCCTGAAGCTCTTTAGGTATAAATATGTAAGAAAACTTCCCACAAGTGATCTGATACCATAGAGGCCTTAGCTAGCAACAGCAGATTGTGCTGAGTGTTCTACAGTGAGATATTCTGAAGGTAGAAGACTAAGCGGACTTTGCTTCAGTGTTTACTAAGCACCTTCATTTTAACCAGACTTTATTTAGAGAGTACATCATTTTGAGCAGCTAGTATACAAGGCATTGTAAGGAAATGGTGGGAACACAGCAGACAATGGAAAGCCTTTAAATGTTAAAGCAGTGAAGGCCTCTCTTAGAGGCCAAATAGTGCCCCCAGCTCCACTCTGGCCTTTCACATCCCCTGTCTTCCACCTCACATTACCGCTGTCTATTCCTTATCCAGATGTCCTAAAGTCTCTACATTTTAGTCTTTCCTGAGTTTAAACTGTTTTCCTAACTCTACCACTTACTTCTTTGATCTGCCTTTATCACCTTTTGTTCAGTGTCCTCTTGTTTTTAGAATAACTTTCTGGCTTGAGAGTGGTGTTTGGAGGCTGGAATCCTACAGAACCTTCTCTTCCCCATGCTTGAGTGAGGTTATTTTTTTTCTGCAGCAAATGTGACAAATATTTTTAATGTTTGGATATTATTCTGAAATATAGTCATTTAAGTTACTCAAATTTGGGAGCTATCTGGAAGTTCATTTTATGTGACTGGAGGGCTATAATTTATGGTTACTCCAGTATTTGGTTAAATAGATAGTAAAAATCACAATGTTATATATGATAATGTCACAGAATTAAGTACTTTTATTTTCCACTGTTTCTGGGTTGCGCTACTCAAGAATGAGCATAGAAATCTAATATGGAAAACTGGCAAATGTGTACGCATAATGTTGAAACTATATTCTTAATTTGGATAATCTCTCTCAAGGTTTTTTTACATGCTAGGAGGAGAGTTATATATTTCTTAAGTCATCAGTGGTTATAATGTCAAATTTCTTGGAACATAGTAGAGATTTGTATATAAAATTTGATAATCTTCCCAAACAAAAAATGTGCTTGAGGTCACAGTCTAACATGAATGACATCAACCTTCCTCTTTTGAACTTTTAACAGCTCTCAGCAGTGGATTTCTCCATCTCTGTTAGAGAGCATTTGGTGACTGCCATTGATATGTTTTTTCTTTTTTTAGAACCAGGTAGATCCACTATTGAAGGGCTGGCTCATTATTTGATGTAGAAGAAATGAATGTTAATGTTGGACCTATTCAAGTGTGGCTAAATGCACATCATATCTGTAATCTATTTTGTGTTCATAGAACTTCTGATTCACAGTCCCCCAGAAAATAGAAAAAAAAAAAAAGTCAAGATGCCATGTGGTCTACAAAAGTGGATCTATATATTTCATATTATTTTCTCCAACTCAGATTTTAGATATGGTATATTTTGACCCTGGTCCCCACCAGAGTTTAGCGTTTGATACATTCCATTGTTATCATGGAGAATTCAAGGAATGGAAGAGTTAATTAATTTTAGCCCCTCTTTTACTCTGTTCTACTCACTCTGCCTTCTTTGTTATACAAACATTCCTGGGAGGCTCCTGCCTCAGCACCTTTGCACTGCTTGTTCCCTTAGTCTGAGATCCTCTTTTACCCATTGTTCATTTTCTCATTTCATTTTGGTCTCTCTCAAACATTATCTCATTATAGAAACCTTGCCTGAAAACCCTAACATATCAGCCCCTCTGCGCTGCTTAAGATCTTTCTCTCCTCTTACCTACTTTTTCTTCTTCCCCAGTATGATTTGGTATCAAAATATTTGTGCAATTTGCAATTCTGTGTTTACAGCCTGTCAAACCACCCAACACCATCACCTGTTAGAGCAGAGATTTATCCATTTGTATTTCCAGAAACTCAAATAGTATCTAGCACAGGATATGCACTCAATAAAGATTTGAGCAATAAATGGATAAAGTATAAATATTATCTTCCAATAGTATATAAAGAATGTTGAGTACCCAAAGTAATTATGATCTTATCTTCTACCCTTCAATAAACTGTCAAACCAATACGGCATAGTGCTGTGGAATATAATTTTTCAAGTATGTGCCAAAATATGTCTCAACTTTGGGCTGTTAAATAATAGCAAACAAATAGTCATATTGCTGGCTTATTTTAGAAGTCCATTGAATAGTCATAGAAATGAGTCGATGAATCTCCTTAAGTATTCTGAAATGAAAGATCATGAACAATAACCTACTTATTATTCTTTAATGTATAATTATATAGTTATATAAATATATACATTATATAAATTATATATGTTATATAAATATATAATTATATAATTAAATAATAATTATTTATTATTCATAAAGCTCATCAATGGATCATTCAGCACCATCCATCATTGAGAGGTGGGACCGTGTGACAGCTGAGAACAAAAACTCTGGAGTCCAACTGCCTGGGTTCAAATCCCACTTTTTCCACTTACTAGCTGCATGACTTTGGGCAAGTTACTTTAGCTTGTTTATACCTCAGTTTCCTTGGCTGTTCAATGTGGATACTAACAAGATGAGCTGCTTCTTCATAGAATAGGTGTGAAGATCCAGTAAGTTAATACATGTATACTGCTTTGCACAGTACCTAGAAAATAGCTAGTCTTCAATCATGTTAGATAAAATGGCAGTAGTAATTATAAATGATACAAATAGCAACAATAATAGTAAACTCACTTAACAGCTACTTTTAAGGGTTTTATGATTTTGCTGTTATATCCTAAAATATCTTTTTTTAACAAAATGTGTATATACTCATTTTATGTTAAAAATGTCATGTTTAAGTGACCAAAGAACTTAAATAGAAATGTATCTAAAGAAGACATACAAAGGGTCATTAAGCACATGAAAAGATGTTCAGCATCACTAATATTTAGGGAAAGGCAAAATAGAACCACAGTGAGATACCACCACATACCATTTAGTATGGCTATTATTTGGGGGGAAAAAAAGAAAATCGTGTTGGCAAGGTTGTGGATACATTGGAACCTTGGGTCTAGCTGGTGGAAAGAGAAAATGTGGCATCTTCTATGAGAACAGTATGGCAGTTCCTTAAAATACTAAAAATAGAATCACATATCATCCATTAATTTCACTTATGAGTGTTAACTAGGAACTCAAACAGATATTTTTACACCAATGTTCATGGCAACTGAATAGCCAAAAGTTGGAATAACCCAAATCTCCATTGGTGCATGAACAGATAAACCAAATGTGGTCTGTACGTACAACAGAGTATTATTTCGCTTTAAAAAGGAATGAAATTCAGCGACATACTACAGTATGGTTGAACCTTAAGGACATTAAGTGAAATTAAGCCAGACACAAAAAGACAAGTATTATGTAATTCCACTTACATGAGGTATCTAAAGTAGTCAAATTCATAGAGACCTGTACACCTAAAAATTTTTTAAATGGTAAAAATGTTATGCATATTTTACCACAATAAAAAAGATATATACTTTTTTAAAACCTGTCACATTTGAAGCAAATGGAATGTGTACATATTTGTTTAAATTCACGATAGACCTAAAAAAGAAGGTTTATATGCAAAACTTAATGGGGAAAGAATGGGCCGTGTTATCCCAGCCTATCACTGATCATTAATACCTGGGTAATATTAATTGTTTACAAAACACACATATTACCTTATGATGTTCTCACAGCATCCCTTGAAGTAGTGCTATTTTTATCCCTCTAGTGCTGATGAGGAGAATGGATCTCAGAAAAATTAAGTGGTGTGGTGTTCAGGGTTGTAATAGATTGGTGCAAAGGTAATTGCGGTTTCTGCCATTAAAAGCAACAGGCATTAAAAGTAATGGCAAAAACCGCAATTACTTTTGCCCCAATCTAATATTACCGGTAAGTTTGGTGTCAGGGCTTAAGCCCACAGTCTTCAGGCATTTATTCCTCTGTTCTGCCCTTGAAATCATACCATCCCTTGACCAGATCTTCTTTTACTCCATAAATACATCACTCATTCCAGCTTCCAGTGAAATACAAATGATATTCATTGGCATCAGCATGGCAAAGAGAACATAAGTCTCTTGTCACCTCTAATTTTAGCAGCAGAGATATTACACCCACCAATTATGATCGAATATGGCTTTGATTTTTCTCCCCTCAATTTTTATTAGTATAAATCAGGAAATACTATCAAGTATTTAAAAATGAGATAAAATTGTAAGATAGGGGTGGCTGCAGGCTTGCATGTGCATGGGCATGCTATGGTTTTTCATACAAATAATGTGCTAACCAAAAATAACTAACTTTTGAAACGCCATGTAGGATAAGCATATCAACGTCTCAAGAATCTCATCTCGATACAAGGCCTACACAAGAGTATTTGTTTCTTGAGCTGAAAGAAGTGACCAGAAAGTTTAGTCACCTTCTTTGCCCAAAGGCATCTACGTTAGGAAAATGAGGTGCTTTCTGTGTTTCTGGGAGAACGAGTTGATATTGGCATACAACTAACTTTCTTTTGGAAGAGGTTCCATGGAAAGGTGGTCATTAGATGAAATGATAGCTCCGTCTTTCCTGCAATATGACTCTTGTAAGCATCTGAGAGGATGGTTATGAGATACTTGCTATTCCCAAAACTCATTCTCATCAGAAACTTTAATATTCCAAGGTAAGAATGTTCTTATTCAGTAATCTTGTTTATAAAAGAAAACCAAATACACTAAAGCACTTTAAAAAAATCAATGCTATCTGCACCTTTATTGTCAAAAACCATTTTCTAGTAAGGTTTTTTTTAAATGTCCAATCTTGCTGAATAAGCTAAAGACATGTATAGAGTAAGTAGGCAACAGCACAGTTTAAAATTAAAATACTTATCTTTGTCCTCTACAAATTCTTTGTCTCCTGCCTGGTTGGGAGAGTTCTGAGAACTTCCTTGCATTGTCTGATACAGTGGTCAGTAACCACATGTGGTTATTTAAGTTCAAAGATAAAATAATTAAAATGAAATAAAATTTAAAATTTATTTTTTTAGCCATGCTTGGAATATTGAGTACTCAGCAGCCATGTGCTACTGGTAACCATATTAGAAAGTATAGCTATAAAACATTTCCATTTATAGCAGAAAATTCTATGGACAGTGTTACATCTTTAAAAGCTGAATATGTTTCCTTTAAAAACTTGTTCATCTCCGATTGTGTCCTGTGCTGGCCATATGGCACCAATGTGAAAGAACCTACTTTTACATCAACAAAGCCATCGGCTGGTTAGGGCTGATAGATATGCCATGCTCTCCTTTGGACAACATTAAGTTGACTTTACAACTCACCAGTGTCTGCCTGCCAAACAAAGTCTTGTGATCAAGATAATATTGCTGATTTGATCTCCACCTCCTCTATAACAGAGGCCTCTGGATGGCCCCGGACATGGTAGTCATCTGAGGCAGGTGATGTCCTGCCTTTGAAAGCTGGGTCTGTTCCTACATCACTCCGGTATCCCCTTAGGCAGTAATTCTCAACTACGTGTTAGAATAACCTGGAGAGCTTTTAAAAATACGGTGTTCTGGGTCCTATCTCCATAAATTCTTTATTAATTGCTCTGGTGTGTGGCCAGAGCAATGTCTTCAGATATTCTGAAGTTCAGCCAGGGTTGAGAACCACTGCCCTAAGGCCTGTTCTCAGCACCTTAAGTAGTTGTATTGCAAGGCTTCTGTGTCCCTGGGTCAGCCACAGGTATCAAGTCACATAAGAGGACTGAACAGTGATACAGGAGACTCCGGTTTGATTTCCAGCCCTCTTGCTGACTAGTTGTGTAACTTTGGATACGTTAGTCCCACCTGAGCCTCAGTATCTTCCCCTATTAAACTACAGGGTCGCTCATTACACACCTCCAAATTCTATCAGTTTATGAAATACCCATTCCTATTTAAGCCAACAGAACTGTTCATATCAAACTGTGGAGAGAACTTTTTTTTTCTGTTCACATCCCAACTCATTCATTTGCATTTTATATTTCCCATAAGCTGATGCTCTGCAAGCACATAGATAGCCCTGAGTCTACCCAAATAGCCCCAAGCTTCCTCAATGTACTGGGGGAACAGGATGACAAATTCTAAACACTGAGTTTAGAATCCAGCAGAATATTTAGCCACTTCCATGTGGATCCACATGTCATATTAAGTGCAGAATCATTGCTGATATTTCTGTGTCTAACAAAGGACTCGAACTGGCCTCAGCTATTGTGCATGAGAAGCTCATGCTTTCTTTTACATCCCAAGTCTTTTGAGCTGCTCACTTAATCATTATATTGCCTACTTCAGAATGTTTCCAAGTAACCTTTAAAATCATCACCTAATGGAAACTAAGGTGAAAGTTATATTTATCATGACATTCTAATCCGGTTATGACTTGAGTTTCTTCCCTTTTGCGTTTTCCCAAAGCAGGCTGGCTTTCTCAGAGGCTGCCTAATATGTCTCCGAATGGGCCCATACTTCAAGTTGCTGTTAGAAGTGACATCTCCCTGCTCAGCTCGTCAGATACAGTGATAGGATAGCACCTTTCAAGGTGACAGTGTTTGTGACAGTGGGCAGAGGGGAAAGTCTGCTCACTGGCAAAGATAAGGAATGTGATATCATTTGGTCTGCATGTTTCATCACTGAAACTGCTTATGGTTTCAAATTGCCCATGAATCAACCTGTAAGTGCCTTAGAATAGGAAAGCAGTTGCTAGCTGGCAGTTGACTTCACTGTGACAGAGAGTTCACTTCCTCAGGGTCTGCCAGTCTTCTCTTATAACCCACCACCTAGCATCGAGGCATCCTGCTTTTAGCAACATCCTTTTCAGGCACCTCCGGGTGATGGGTGCAGGCCCCAAGCTTGGTTGGTGTTCAGACCTCATAGCCCATTCGCTGTGACTCCTACTGGCCTGCGACCCCTGCACTATGCACCGTATGTGCCCTAACTATTGCTGCATGCGGCAGTCTGTCCCCACTCTGGGATGGTTCTCACTCTCAACTTGGGTTATGGCCTGGAAGTCCTCCTAGCCCACAGCTGCCTAGTAGACGTGTCCCCTGAGACACATATATAATTTAAAGCCTTTTGATCACCACGTTAAGAAAAAGTAAAAAGAAACCAGTGAAATTATTTCAGCAATATATTTCATGTAACCCAACATATTTAAAATATGATTTAAACACAAAGCCTGCATGAAAATTAACTAGTATACATTTTGTTTTTCATACTAAGTCTTCAAAGTCCAGTGTGTATTTATACTTATAACACCTCTCCATCTGAATGGGACCGAGCCACACGTGACTAATGGCCATAGGCTGCCATACAGCATGGTGCTCTTCCAGTCCCTTCACAAGCACCTCACATGCTTATCCCGATTCAGCCTGAAGACTCAGCTCAGGTGTCGCCTTTATGAAGCTGCCAGTGTATACAGGGTGATCAGAAAGGCCTCCCCTACTTGGGACGGCTGAGTAAAAAGGTGGGAAAACTAGTAGAAATTTCTGGAGCCTGGCTCCCTGGAAAGGGGACCTAAGACACATCTCATGCGTATTTGCTGTAATATTGTTGTGAAACAACCTCCAAATCTCAGTGGTTTATAATAACAAACATTTTGTGTAGGTCAGCCTGGCTCTGCAGGGCTTTGGAGGGCTTAGTGGGAATCAGCTGGAGTTGGCTTTCTTCCGTGTGTCCCCTTATTCTGGGACCAGCAGCTGCCTCTTTATATAGTCTTTTCATTACAGCGGCAAAAATACAGGAAGGGGAGAGGAAATACATAAGGCATCTTAGGGCTCAGGGTCAGGACTGGCGGACTGACATTTCTACCCATGTTCCTTTGATCAAAGGAAGTCACATCACCAAGCTCAACAGCAATGGGGTAGGGAAATATCCTTGCCCACAGTGGAGGGAAGGAACTAGTGTGAGCCTGTAATCAACTCTTTATACCATGTAAGGATACTTAGCTGATCAGCATTTGCTTGGAAGCTCGAAAATACTGATTTTTAAAAAATAAGATCTATGGCTTCTCTTGGCCCCATGCTCTGATATGCTGCTCCATTGGGCTATCAGAGTTCACTGTACACAGTCTCAGTCATAGTGGTGACCACGTCGTACCCACAGAGTCTCCGTGAGCACCTCTTAACCCAAGTCTGGCTAGGCACAGTGGCTCATGTCTTTAATCCCAATACTTTGGGAGGCCATGGCAGAAGGATTGCTTGAGTGAGCCCAGGAGTTCAAGACCAGCCTGGGCACATGGCAAAAGATACAAAAATTAGCCAGGTGTAGTGGTGTGTGCCTGTAGTCCCAGCTACTCGGGAGGCTGAGGTGGGAGGATCAACTGAACCTGGGAGGTGGAAGCTGCAATGAGCCGTGATTGGGCCACTGCACTCCAGCCTGGGTGACAGAGCAAGACCTGGTCTCAAAAAACAAAACAAACTCAGTCTGTATTTTTAGCACCTGGCTTTACTGCCTGCACCAGCCAGAAGCTACCCCTTTGTACTGTTAGCCATAGGGCAACCCTTTGATAATGTGTATCACCTTAGAATCGTGCATATTCAAGAACTATCTGTCCTATAACTGAGAAGCCCTGTAAGGGCAGTAACTAAGCCCATCTTGGTCATAGTTGAATCTCCAATGCCAGTTTCAATGATGGGCATCCTTGCCCTTAATAAAGATTTGTTCAATTGAAGGAAATTATCTTAGAATGAGCAGCAAGGTAAGAGCCAAATACAGGGTTTCACATGAAGCTAGGACATCCCTAGGTCACTTAACCTCTCTGAGGCTCAGCTTCCCCTTCTATAAAATGAGTTTATAATGTGATGTTTACATCATGGGGATAGTGTAAGAATTAAATGAGGCAATTCATGTAAAAGCTTTAGAATACGTGTGAATCATAAAAAATACTTTTTGCCTTTTTGATAATAGCTATTCTAACTGGGGTAGTGTGGTATCTCTGTGGTTTTGATGTGCAGTTCCCTGATAATTAGTGGTGATCTTGAGCATTTCATCATATTTTTGACCATCTGTGTGTTTTCTTTTGAGAAATGTCTGTACAGGTCTTTAGCCCATTATATATGCTAACTATCCTGATTTGATCATTATACGATGTATACCTGTGTTGAAGCATCACACGATACTCAATAAATATGTACAATTATGTATTCATTACAGACAAAATACTCAATAAATATAATTTGTAGAATAGGAACATAGGAAACCAAAATGAAGTAAAATATAATGGAAGGAATTTAATTCCATATTTCATTTTCTCTCTCTTAGTAACTAGGAAACTGATCAAAGAAATTCTCAGACCATCAACTGTGACTTGTAAGAGTTTTGGAAGAAAGGATGTTAAAAGACATCATGCCTCTAATTTTAAAGAGTGATTATAGACATAATAGACTGAACACTTAGCATAAGAAAGGCCTAAAGAAAAGAAAAGCCAGCTTGTATTCCATTTGCAAACACCTGGAAAAGAGGACAGTCCTTGGTAGTAAACCCAATGGCTATGTAAAGACCAAGTTTTGTCAAACCAGTCACTTCATAAGACTGGTAGACAGTCTGGGAATCCAAAGCACTTGACTAATACAGTATATATTGGCAGTAATCTGTATAACAGTTCATAAAATTTAAACTTAAATTCTAGATCTAGGACTGGTCATCTTATCTCACTGGTAAGAGTTTAGACAGGAAAGGAAAAAAGAGTGAAAATCAGTGAATGCATGGATAGATGAATGAATAATTGGATAGTTAAATAGGAATGAAGAGTATCTCTCTTCAAGGTTAATAATGACAACAGCAAAGCCTATATCCACATATTACTGGAAAAGTTAGCTAACTGTTTATCCAAGGAGTAGAAAAGAAGCTCAAACCTTCAAGGCATGATTTAAAATGTTGCTGGTAAGGAAGAACTCTAGGTAGGTGTCAAATAATTGGTAGATTGCATTGTGGAGGCCAATGTAGGTGGAGGGCAGGTAGGCCAACAAGAGCCAGTTAAGCAGAGCAGCCTGGGACATGGAGTCCAGGACCTTCTCAGTCACCCAAAACTCATCTTAATCCACTCCAAGAGTTCCAAAGAGCTCCAGTGAGTCACTATTAAAATAAGCTGCTGGCTTGCAGAAGTATAAAGACACAAGTGAAATTGCCTGTGAATCAATAAACAAAAAGGAGAGTTTTTATCTATATCCCAAAGTAGTGGTTCTCAGAAAACAGTTTGCAAATTGAGTTGTCCTCAGAAGACTCTCATGGGCCTAGAGTAAAATGAGCGAAATAAGGCTAATACACAAATTGTTTTTTATAAAGTTATACAACGCTATAGTTGTATGTCGTTCCTACATTTAGTACAATTCTATTGTCTTAAAATGTTTAGATTGTGATAATAGATGGTAAATAGAGTTTGGTTTACTTTTTGCTTACTTAGCAAAATAGAAGTTGGCCATTCTGTGTGGGTCCCTCTGCTTTTTTAATGTCAATTTTTATTGAAGTGTAGCACATAAGTGCACTGCTTCATTAATTTTTACAAAGTGAACACACAAGTAACCCGAACCTAGGTCAAGAAACACATGTCTTATACCTCAGAAGACCACATACCTCTTTCTAGTCACTACTCTCCTGTAAACATGACAACTCCTGACTTCTGACAGATTGCTTTTCTGCTTACACAAATGATGTCACACAATATTTTCTCTCTTATGTCTTCTGAATTCACTGTAATGTTTGAGAGACTCATCCTTTTGTGCAGATAGTTGTGGTTGGCTTTGCTCATTGCTAGACGATACAGTGCTCAGTTCATATGTATTTTTTCATCCTACTGAGGATGAACATTTGAGACTTTTCCACTTCAGGGCCATTATGAGCATTGCAGCTACAGGTTTTCTTGTACATTTTGGCGTGGTGTCGGGGGTGGAGGTACATGCATACATCTTCGGTGGCTTACCTTTAAGTATCTGCTGCTAGAGCTGGGAAATGAATGAATCTCACTGTTTGTTGTAAAGATTAAATGAAATAATGTATGTGAAACTTTTGTGAGCTTTAAATATGATGCAGATATGAGAGTTGCCTCTTGGAAGACCCTCTTCTGTTTTACTCTCTACCCATCGGACCGGCAGCATTGTTGAACTAAATATTGTCTAACCACTCTCAGGCCTTCCAAATCCTTATAGAACATGGGGTCCATAACAGTGGTTCTTCACTCTAGGTCAAGGTACATAGGTACAACAGTGTCTCTACACAGGGGCACTGCTGAATATCTATGGATGTGTAGATTTTATTTCTGCCACAGCTAAGAATCCAGTAGCTGTATTCAAGGATTGATGGATTCTTAGCTTTGATCGATACTTTGAACAGGTCATCTAAATGTGTAGAAACCCAGATACAGCTGCTTGAAAGTAAGCAGAAAGAGATAGCAAAAGATCAGCCCAGTTACGAAGCAAATTTGCATATTTACCATATTATGTGAGAATTTGCGCTTGTGAGCATATGAAAGAACATAGCTGGGGCAGCACATTCTACTCAGTAACACTACTAAAGGATAACACATATGGGAGCTAAGAATGCTTTTGTAGATTTGGGAAGCTATTGAGGTAAGTGGCTGTGGTTTCATTGTAATAATTCTCAACTTATTTGATGTTTAGTTTCTTTAGTCCCTGTAAGCACAGCATCAACATATTTAGCATTTAAACCCTAAAAAGATTGTGCAGCCATGGGGATTTGCACTCATAGCCAGCTACTGTGTGTTACTTTTCACGTGGTGATCATAGCAACACCATACACTCATGCAGGGCTTTATGATTTTTATAACCCATCCACACACATCATTCCCTTCTACCCTCTCGGAAGCCCCAGAAACGGTGCAGGTTGTGGAATGTTCACAACATCAAAATGCAGAAGGTTACTTGTCTTGTCCAGGGACACATTATAGTAAAATCAACACTGAAACTTGGAACTTCTGCCTTCCAACTTCCTTCTACTCACCATACAGCTTCTCAGGTGCATGGCCACCTCCCCCACTGCATCATAAATGCCCTGAGAACAGAGGGTACCTCTTGTCCTGTGTTCTGTTTCTCTCTTGCACCCACTGCTGCATCTTAAGCATAACGGGTGCTTAATGTAGCTGAGATAATTGTGTTTCTTTATCATTTGGTTACAATTTTAATAGGTTGTTCTAGGAGTTCAGATGCTTCTAGGGAACGAAAGGGACTCTTGACTGAGAAAAATTCTTAAGGGATCTTCTGATTGTACAAAAATAGTTTGCAAAGCAAATCTAGGGAAGAGACAGTTATTATTGATCTATTTTTAAAAATGCTAAATGCTTTTCTCTGACAGCTTGGGAGAAAGGTTGGGATCAAAAGGGAGAAAATGGTAAAGAAAGTTAGAGTGATTTTGAGAAATATGGTGGATGGCCAGAACCAGTGAAGAATGAGAAGGTCTAGGCAGTGAGGATGGTTGAGGACTAGTGATATCTTATATTAGCTTTTAGCCATTTCCTCCTCTGCTCTGTGTTGTAATATCACTGTGGGTAATTTTGTCCCAAACTTTGGTAATATTACATTATACATCCTGTGTCAATGGTACTTTAGGAAAGAGGGGTTAAGTCAGTCTTTGGTCTAAAGGGAGAGGTCAAGTGCCTCAGGAGGCAAGACAGGAAGAGAGTATTGAGAGGCAGAATTGTAGGGGAGGGAAGATTTCTTCTCCTCACACATTGCTAGATTTGTGGCTGAGGCTTCCATAACAAGAGACACATTAACTAGAGACAAGCATACAAATTCATTTAATATAAATGTTTCATGTGACACAGGAGGCTTCATAAGGAAATGGAGGCCCAAAGAAAGAGGTACAGTTGTGTAATGTTGTGCTTAGGTTTGACATAGTAGGCAGTCATGGAGAAATACGATTGGAGGACAAGGGGGTATAATCTAATGCTAATAAACTGGGGGGAACTTAGCAAGGCCTGTTTGTTCAGATTCTTTTCTCTGACCCTGTGTCTCCAGAAATAAGAATATTCCTTTCCTGTGAGTATAGGGAGGCCACCTCTCAAATGAGTGTTTTTTGACCTGCTTCAGGGGAGAAGGATGAGGAGAAGATGAGAGTGACTTTCCTGCTTCTGCTGTTTTCTCAAATATCAACGTGCCATATTTTGGGGTAGCATGTCCTGAACCCCATCAGAGTGAAGAGTTGGAATGCTGAGTGAAATAACCTGGACACAAATCTCCTTAGGAATGCTCAGAAATGTTGGAAAGGTCACTAGACTTTTTGCAGAACATAGGGTATTGGGTATCAAATAATTTTAGTTGGATATTGAAAAAACAGTGCCTCCCACCCACCCCCACAAAGATGGAGGGTACAGAGACACAGATGTTATGTCAATATTTATTGAGTTCTTCAAATTAGGAACCAGGTCCCTCAATCTTTGAAAGTTCATGAAGTTTTATTTCAGCATTTTTTCACCTTCCATTGTATTCTTGCAATTATCCCATATTCTACTGAAATATGCCTTGATTTGCCATTTTTTGCTTCCTTGCTTAATCAACCAAGGACATGTGCAAAGCCAGAATTCCAGTAGCATGGGGTCTTTTTGTCCTCTACCCCATCTTGGTCTCGGAGTGGGTTTATGGGGAGGGGTGTGTCTGTGCGTATAAGGGCAGGAACAAGCAGGGTCACAAAAAGAAAGAAGATCACTTACCAGCTTAAGAACAAACTTGTTTACTCTTAAACACAGACTTTTGTCAAAGTCAGCAAAAGCCAGAGCCTATGAAACTGCATTTGCATTTATAGTACAAATAAGAAAAATGAATCCTCACTAGAGAATGCTCTTAAAGAGATTATAAATCCACTCTCTTGACTGGAGTGCTGGGCAGTATTTTGATTGGTATGTGAGGATGTGTGTTTCACTTGAAAGTTAAGGCAAGCAAGAAATTTGGGAATGGAGCCAGTGGAGACATTTTACCCTGGGAACAGTTTAGTCACAGAGGGCCATCTCGTCTATTGAAACTGCCTATACCTTGCTATCTTTGTAGACGATTATTCCACAATGAAGCTTGGCTTACGATGGGTTAATAATTAGATACTCCTTGTGTATAGTTCAAGTGAAGGCCACTAGCTATGACTTCACTTTGGCTGGGGTTTCCCTGTAATCCATTTAGCAAATTAAAGAGATTACTTTGATTGGTGCCATTATCTCCTATTCTCTTGCGGGTGAACCACTTAACCTGTGCTTAATTGAAAGAGATAGAGAGGGTACAGTAACAAATACAATCAAAAGGAAGGGGCAATAGGATCTGTAGGCCAAACAAATGATCAGCACTGGGCTAACAATAGCAGATTAGAGGTGAGATCAATTAATTAGAAGCTATTGTAGGCGTTGGGTGGTTGCCAGGGTTTCTAGTAGCCTAAGCCGTCATGCCAGCTCTGTTTAGGAGGATTTTAATGACTGGGAGTTGATGTGGTTATTTCAATAATTACTTACTTTTATAATTACTTCATTAGAATACTAAATGTATTACTTCAACCAGGAAGGTCTTTATCCCCCCACATATCCAGCCATATTGGAAGCTGCATCCTCCTACAGAGATATCTCCTGTTTTGAAGAGGCAGTAGTTTGGAAATAGCTGTGCTCATGTTGTGTTACTAATCATATATTTAAGTGCCTGCTCTGCAAGGCCCTGGGCTAGGTGTTCAGATTACAGAGATTAATGAGGCACTGTCTTTGGAGTGGGTGCAAACACAAAAGCATAATTTCAGTGCAATTAGATAAGGGCGAGTATAAAAGTATGCAAAGGCAATACATCAGTCCTAGTTTAGTAGAGGAAAGAGAGAACATTGTAGTTGTTTCATGCAGGAAGAGATTTAATATAAGGAATTAGGTGCCAGATATGGCCCTCTATTACCCGACAGACTTTATCTTGTACCCCACTCTTCCCTGTCTTGCCTTGCTTCAACCTCACTGGACTGCTTCCTCTTCTTCAAATTCCCCAGTCACACTCCCAGTGAGGGGCTTTGCACCGACCATTCCCTCTGTCTGCAATACTCTTCCCTCAGATACCACATGGCTGACTCTTGAATGTTTAAATCATTCTTCAAATGTCACCTTTTCAGTAAGCCCTGCCTCTACTACCCTATTTAAAATTGTTACCCACTCTCACTTCCAGCACTTTTGATGCCCCTTATACTT
Source organism: Chlorocebus sabaeus (assembly GCF_047675955.1). NCBI lineage: Eukaryota > Metazoa > Chordata > Mammalia > Primates > Cercopithecidae > Chlorocebus > Chlorocebus sabaeus. The sequence continues at coordinate 70,672,715 of NC_132918.1, forward strand.
TTTCTACTTTTCGTAGCACCTCATTTTTAAGAGAAAAAATACTTAATATGTATATCACTTATTCCCACACATAGTAGAATGTAAGCTCCATAGGCAGGATTTTGTGTCTCTGGTTCACTGATAAGTCCTAAATTAGTCCCTGCAATATAGATGGTGCTTGATAAATATTTACTGAGTGGATCAAGCACTTACAGCATCACCAGAAGAGCTGGCGCAGAGGAAGCCAGGGCATTGCTGCTAGGCTTGTGAGTTCAAGATCACACCACCATAACTGTGATCCATCATTTAGAAACTGTTGCTGATGTGCTTATGAGTGCACCCACTAGGACTGCTCACCACCGCCACCACCTACATCTTTGGAAGTTCCTTGTAAGCCTTGGACACCATAGGAAGATGCCTTCTACTTCACTTCCAGCTTCCAAATCTCCAGGAAGACAGCCTGGTAAATGTAGTGTTTATATTTTCAACTCCTCCAAATAGAAAGGGAGGGTAAAATGAAAGCTGCGGAAACCAATCCAACTCTTTGTCCCTGGACATTATAAGAACATGGAGGAGCGACACCGTCTCTTCCCTTTTCAGATGAGCAACCGGCCGCTCAGAGTGGTTATGTAACTGGCTGTAGGTCTCACAAGTAAATCACTAAGTCACGTTTACCCATCTGAGTCTCCTGATTCCAAAGCCCTTGTTTTACTCCAGATCATTCCTTTTGACTGCGCACAGGATAGTATTAATGAGGCCAAAATCAAAAGTTTAAGTCCTTGGGAAGCTTTGTCCTCTCTTAGAATGATGGCAATGACCTCTCACTTTTGCCAGCCTGAACCAGACAAAAGAGCAGCGCTGGGCTTGTGGAAACCAGTCAGAGGTCTGAGAATAGCAACTCAACGTGTGGGCCTCTTCTATGGCCAGTCGTTTTTGCTATCATACCCAGTCCACTTAGGTTGCAGAACATTAAATGACTTCCCTCTTTATCTCGGGCCTGACCCCAAGTGGAAATTCTTGAGTTCCTCTGTATCTCAACACCAGTGCCACATCAATCTGACAGGAGGCCACGTAATTGCTGAAATTAAAACATAATACCTGACACCTTAGAGGTGGCTCATTGGAGTCTATGAATATTTATTTAATGGAAATGGAGTAACTATGACCTTGCTGGGTCAGACTGACTGTTTCTCTCCCTGACACACCTTGTGAAGAAACAGACAAATTTTAAGCTGCAGATCAATAAGGTCATCTGCTGTGGGACTGCTGTACTGAGCTGGATTATTCCATCATCGGGAACAGCCACAAGCCCTTCTAAGGGGGGCAGTTTGTGAATGGCATTCATTAGGACCCGGACAAGATTAGAGACATGTCACTAAGCAACTCTACTTTTGGGCATTTGGATGAGTGGGGCAGGCAGCCTTCTCTAGTAGCTCTCAATGATCCCCACCTCCCAGCATTTACTCCCTTGAATAATCTCTTCCCTTTGTACACATGGAGTGGACCTAGTGACTTTCTCCTAACATGTAGCATATGGCAAAAGTGATAGTAGGTCATTTCCAAGTATAGGTTATAAAAGACTGTGACTTCTCTCCTGCTGGCAGTCTCTCTCCTTCCTTCCATCGCTCCCTCCTTCTCATTTTGCTGCTTTGATGAAGTAAACTGCCATGCTGGAGAAACCCACATGGAAATGAGGTTGGCCTTTGGCCAACACCCGTGGAGGAACTAAGACCCTCCATCTAACAGCTCATGAGGAACTGAATCGTGCAAAGAAACAACATGGACTTGAAAGTGGATCTTCCCCAGTCAGGCCTGTAGATGACTAAACCTAATCAACACCTGACTACAACCTATAAGAGACCCTGAAAGTAAGAGCCCAGTTAAGCTAAGCCCGGATTCCTGACCTGAAGAAACTGAAATAATAAATGCTGTTGTTTGAAGCCACTCAGCTTTGAGTAATAAAAATATTTGAGCAATATTTTTATTTGAGTAGTATTACTCAAGTGTGTTTTTATTTGAGTAGTATTACTCAAGGAAAAATATTACTCAATATTTTTATTACTCAAAGCTGAGTGGCTTCAAACAACAGCATTTAGCAATAGCTAACTAATAAAGTGAGGGAAGCAGCATTCTAAAATGTAGGTTGTCAGCACCTCATAAATCCCTGTAAGGTGAAAGGTAGGGAAAGTTCTCAAGATAAAACTATTTGGATGTGCACTCAGGATTATAAGTCAGAACCCCGACTCATATTTGAATAACAATTGCAGTTGACCTTTTAGCAACATGCGTTTGAACTGCACAGGTTCACTTAGATGTGGATTTTATCAACCAAACACAAATCAACAACACAGTATTCATGGGATGCCAAAGCTAGGTACACGGAAGGCTAACATTTTGTATATGTGGGTTCCACAGGGCTGGCTGCAGACTTGAGTATGCATAGATTTTGGTATATGTGAGAGTTCTGGAAGCAACACCAAGGGATGACTGTGCCTTTACCAAATGTCCTTAGAGCAGCTCTGTGAGATAGGTGCCCTGATATTCACTCATTCATGTGTTTATTCATCTATTCACTCATTTATTCCCTCTCTTATTCACCTTTGCATCTTCAGGTACTGTGTTAGATACATGGAGCCCTCATGGGGCTTCCAGTTTAATAGCTGAGAGCATCATTACCTCAATGATCACAACACTGAATATATAATTAAAACCTGAAACGAGTTTTCTGAAGTAAAGAAATAGTCCTAACAAAGGAGTTTGACCCATATTGAGGCAGGGTTAGAGAAAGCTCCACTGAGAAAGTGATATGATGAATTCTGAAGAATGAATTAAGTGAATTGGAAAAGGAAAAGGCTTTCTAGTCAAAAGTAGTGTATTCAAAGGCCCTTTGTTGGGAAGACCCATTGTTTGATGCTCTAGGAAGAGAGGAGAGAGAGAGATGGGACGTGTGGATTTTGGGCAGGCTGCGCAACAGTTTGTAGGGCACATGACAATAGGAAGCCATTTAAGGGGGCAGTTGGTAGCGACATGATCACTTCAGAAAGGTAACTTTGGCTGCAGTGTGGAGAAACAGTTGGAGTTGAACTTGAATTGATCCTGAGATAACAATTAAGACGCTCTTGGAATAACTTAGATGAGAGGGGAGGGTGCCTTATACTACTAAGGTGATGGCCAAGGGCTGGAGAGAGGGGAGCATTTGAGAAACTTATCAGGTGAAATAGACAGACTGGGTGATGAATTGGAGGGAATGCAGAGGAGGCGGTGTGACTGTGCCCATTTTACCAAAGAGGGGGCTCTTAGAGAAGGTGACAACTTGTCCAAAGTTGATAGCAGAGTCAAAGGAAGAAGGAAGATTATGGATAATATGTTCCATGTTAGACAATTGAGCATGCTACCTGGCTTTCTCTTTCTCTGTCTCTGTGGTGGTGTAGCCACCAATATACACATACAAATACATCTGTACATGCTCAGTAACAAGGGTGTGCACACACACACAAACTCAAAAAATTGTTAAACCCCATCACTTTTTCTGCCTCCCTATTCTTATTTTCCTTAAACCATCTGTGTCAGGCCATTATCTAGCCACCCACCCCCATTCAATTAATTGCTAGTCTTGATCCTTCTCTTACAACCTCTCTCGAATACATTCTTTTCCTTCCCTCTCTACTATAATCCCTCTAGCCTACTGAGAAACCTTCTGATGTTTCTCCTCCTCTCCAGCCTTTCTTCTTCAGTGTGTCCTATACAACATTGTTGAATTGACTTTATTCATCATAATACACCCTGTTCAAAAATCTCAGTTCCTTCTTACTACCTATAGTCTCACCTCCTTACTCCTCCATTAAGGCCCTTTGGAGGAAACTCCAAAATTATTTTTCTTTATAATCCTTCCCCCCAATTAAGTTAATCTTTATTCATTCTTACCTGCCCATTTGAACATTTTAATTGTACTTTGAGAGTTGACAAAGTCATGTGTAATATTTACAACAACCTTGCGAGATTGGTATTTTTATTTTTACATTTCACAGAGGAATAGATCGATGATCAAGGAGAATAAGTCCACAGCAGAGTACTATCACTCTCAACTGTTTAAAGAAACCTACGCTTTTACTTTTTTCCAAGAAAATTTATGTATCATGGCCACAAATGGAAAAACTCTCGATCACTCATGATGCGCTCTCTTTTTGTTAAGGGGAGATCAGAGTGGTAAAAACACAAAAGTGAAGGCTTTCTCCTGCCTGTAATTACAAACAATGGAAGAGGCAGTTTGTCTCTATGTGACTCAATTTGGTCATTTATACACCACATAAACTAATTCACATTCCAGTGGTACAGGTTTATATCTTGGGGATGAATGCACTGTTGAAGTGTATAACATCTTGAACAAAGTTAACAACCTATGATGCTTGTCTGTAAACTCTGGTGTCACTCCCTTTCCAGCAGACACTACTGCACTTATTCTTCTTTTTTCATCCAAAATTCATTTCTGACGTGGTTTTGTTTTTCCCTTACACTCTGTATTCCAGACCACATTTCTTCCTGTGTTTCCACATATAAGGGAGAGAAACAAGCTAAATTTTTGGAATAAGCAATTTCTCTACAGGGAGTCTCAAGGCTGCACTCATATCAAAACTAAATAACCTCTCATTCTAAGGGATGTTGGTCCCTCAGGCCAGAGCTTAGGTCATTAGGAGGGCAGGAGGGGGAAGCATAGATGATAACTGCTTCCACCCATCCTATCCTGGTCCACACACAGATAGACGCTCTCGGCCTCCTTTAGTATTGGGCCAAGCAGCCTTCTCCAGCTTCAAGAGTCACCTCACAAATTCTGACTTCTTTTGTGTGGGTTTCAAAGAATTTAAGGATCTTCCCCTTTGTCAACTGATGTGATAAAAACCCTTTGTCAATTGGAAAGTGGCCTAATCAAATATAATGTCTTATGTATTGCATGTTTTCCACTGTTCAGTTTTTATAAAACCATATCCAGGAAGGATCCAAATAGACATCTTGAAAAATGATTGCAGCTTTTGATAAATACATTTCTCTACTCTTTGTTGTCAGCCATATTCACTTAGAGTTTGATAAAAGTACATCGACTGTGATCTTAAACATTCGGACACTCTATGTAAGATCACAAACTTAATTCAATATGCATGATAAAGGGGAGAAGGGGAAGAGACTTCACTTATTAAATTTTCCACAAAGCCAGTAGATTTTTAAAAATAAAGTTCATATTTAATAGAAATTAAATATCTAACATGTTCATACAATTTAAAATATCAAGTTTAGTATTAAAAGTAAGCACCAAATATAGCAAGATATTGTCAAAGAAATTCAAGCTGCAAATACTATAAAGAAGCTACAGGGAATTGTCCAGCGTAGGTTATAGGCAATATCACATTTAGCAGTAAATTTTGTTTGCACCGTAGCCCTAGTTTGGAGAGAAAGGAGGAAAATGGCTAAGACATTCTGGATATTAAAAATAAAATCAGCAGCAAAAGAAATGATCTAGTGAAACTTTGGAACTGAGTTCAAAAGCAGACCATAAAGCAGTTAATCGCTTCTTCTCTCCCTAGTCATGCTAAACTGTAGTGAGAATTACTGTAAGGTTTTTGCAGCTAATTGAAGCAAAGGGGACACAGTCAATGTGCTGTTTTCTTTGGTGCAGAACGTTCTTGGTATTTTTGTTGCCACTTGAAATCAAATCCCAGCTGCATTCATTTAAATAACCCATGAGCCCAGGACACTATTTGAGCCAATTTGCATGTGTGAGTGATTCTACCCCAGGTGGTATCCATTTGGTGAATGATTACCTGGCCACAGACTGGCTTTCACCACTGGAGATGCTTCCATTCTTGATCATCCATTGTACTCTCTGTACCAGAAACAATAACAGAAGAGAGCCAAGCAGAACTGTCTCAGAGCTGTCCCCTTCTAAGAGAAATTATCTTTTGGAACTTTCCTCTTCTGTTCTTTTTTTTTTTCTTCTCCCCTACAGATTGAAATGTCTGCTTTGAATTGTCCCTGTAGAAATTTGAGACATTGATCTCCATTCCACTTGTTCTCTTCTTGTTAGCCTTCCCTTTTATGCAAGTTTCAACCAACAACTATTTTCCAAAAGGCAAAGGACCCCTACTGTTTCCCAGCCCTCATACTTCACCTATACTTGGAAACCTTAATTTCTGGAACAGTACTCCCATGAACCAATGATGATAACTCATTCATACTGTTCTGCCACTGAGGCAATGCTGCATAATGTCAAAGAGCATGCAGTTGCCTGGACCAGCAGAGAAGTCTTTTCAGCTGTTTCATGTAGTGGATTACAGCTCGGATTTAGAACCACTGTCAATTTCAAATGTCAGCTCTACCCACTGTAGGCTGTGGTACCCCAATCAGCTTCCTTAGAGTGTCTCACCCTGTTTTTTTCATTCACCAAAATGGTAAGTAAGACCTCCCTCACAGGGATGCTGTGAGGTTGAAATGAGATCTGTGTGTAAAGCACTGAGCACAATGGTGGACACTTGGCAAATGCTCAGTGAAGCTGGCTTTATTAACAAGGGGCTATCCAAGAGACGGAGTATCCATTTTCCCTGTTACCATCAGTCACCTCTCAACCACAAAGAGTTCCCTTTTCCAAAAGGCCAGGTCTGTCCACAGATGTCTTTATTGTGTTCTTGTATATGTTGTCTGACAAAACCAAGCTGCAAGGAGGTTTGGCTCAACAAAATGGCTTGCCATCATTTATTAAACTTTGGCAAAAGAGGATTCTGTTCTCCATAATTCACATCCACTTGAAATAATTTCACTTGACTTCATTAAGCTTGAAGAATTGCACTTTTCCTTCACCCCTTTCTTCCTTGTAGTTACTTAGCCTTTACAACTCAAAAGATAATTGCTCTATTAACAAATGTTTATAGCATAATAAGGGAGTGGGAGGAAGGCAACGGATTTTTTTCTATCTGGGCTATTCCCTTTGGTTTCTTGGAAGTATTGGATAGCAATGGAATAAGTCATAAATAATTTTTGGAAATCAACGAAAGGATTCATTTTCCAGCCACGAGTAAACAGTTCTTAACCAGAGACCCTAAGACCTTGTGAGGAATGAGGCTACCAGGAATTCCTAGTGGCTAAAAGGATGTCCCCACAACTCTGAGCTAGGAAGAAATCCCGACTTTACTGGAAATCAGGAAAAGACTCTGGCAGGTACTGGGAGGGCCTGTGGAAATCCCCCTCTTGGTCCTGGGGTTGGGGGATTTAAGAGAACCTTCTGAAGAATGTTCCCCTTTTCTTTAGGCTAATGAAGCATTGAGCTATTCAGATAGTAATCTCATTTAACTGTGTTACAGGCTGCAATGTCCCCCTTGCCCCAAATTTATATGCTGAAGACATCCCCCAGGACTTATGAACATAACTACATTTGGAAATACGGTCTTTAAAGAAGTAATCTAGCTAAAAGGAAGTCATTAATCCAATAGGACTAACATCCTTATGAGAAGACGAGATTACGACACAGGCATGAACTGGGGGAAGACCATGTAAAGACACTTAAGGAACTGACCCTACCAGCCCCAGAGACAGACCTTAGAAGAAACAACCCTACTGACACTTTGTTTTCACACTTCTAGCCTCCAGAACCATGATAAAATGGATTTCTGTTGTTTAAGCCACCCAGTCTGTGGTATTTTGTTATGGCAGCCCTAGAAAACTAATCCACTGTGTGGAGGGACACAGGAAACACACCTTCATGACTGCAGAAGAGGATTCCTTCATGATCCCTTTAAAACGTTCAGAAGGCTTTACAAGGAGTATCTCTGATACTAGGAAACTCAAAGTGGGTACATGGTAAAAAGGTTCAGGAGTCAGAAGTGATCCTGCTCAGGCAATTCACCTCCTTGCAGTGACTTTGCTCTATTGGTTGATAACTGGAATCTTGGGCTGTCTTTCCTCTCTCTGTATATATAAGGGCCATTGACAGTGAGGGATGCATTTAGCATTCTGTTCAGTCCTTGACTTTTCCCTCTCTCTCCCCTCTTCTCTTGCTTTCCCCAGAACATAAACTTTGATTAGTCTTTGACCCAGCAATAATGTTTTCCTTGTGAATTATACGTGAAATTATATCATCGCCAGTGCTCAAGCCCTCTCCTCACCTCTCTGACCCTGGAGTTTTCTATGAGCTTGCTCATATGATAGGAGAATGATGGCAAGAGCTTTGGTAAAGAGACAAATTTTGCCTTACAACAGATCACTTACGTCATACTTGGGCAAATCTTTCTGAAATCCCTCAGTTTCCCCTTCTGAAAAATATAGGGTTGAGGCCAAATGATCTTTAAGATCCTTCCAGCATTACCATGCAATGAGTATAATCCATCTGCTTCACAAAAATGTACACAAATACACTCATAGATACACACATATATATCTTCCCTCAGGTCATGAAGGGACAGCTCCTTCTTGAAGATCAGTTTGAGTTCAAACATGGAATGCTGTGCATTCCGTAAAATAATGTAAGCAATAAACCACACTTGCAGAAACCAGTCATTAATGCTCCCAACTAGAAAAATAAACTTTTCTCTGTACTCATGTTTTCAAGTGCTGTAAAAATGCTTGCCCTAAGTCTCAGAAATAATAAGTCATCATTTAAGAGATAGGGGTAAAAATGCTTGAGCCAGATGTTTGGTGTTTTTTTTTTTTTTTTTTTTTTGAACACGCACAGCTTGTTTGCACACTGCCTTTTACCCGCTGCAGCAGTTCAGCCTCAGAGGATAACTAAGGAAAACCTCTGAGATTGTTAGAGGGGAGCTTCACCTGCCAGTCTGAGCTGCAGGATCTCTATAGCAACCAAACATAAATCAAGGAAATGGCCCCTTTTGTAAGTTGGTTAATAGGCACAACATGCTTCTTTAGAAAATCCAACCATTCTTTCAATAGACTTTGATTGAAAGTCAGCCTTTTCTTCAGACACATTCACATTCACATCTAGTAGCAGCTTGTATGGCTGTCCACGGGCTAATTTATTACCCTTTAAAGATCTGGCAAAGAAAAAATGGCTCTCAGAACAATGTTTACATTCAGAGGCATAAGCACAGAGCCACAAAAGAACATCCTTTTGTTCTGAACTTGGAATATTAATCTTTAACCCAGGATTTTAACTTTCCTTCTCTTATGGGGAGCGACAGAACCACTCCTCTCATTAAAATTTTACCAATTTAATACGACGGTGTTTCTAATATGTGAGAAGAGGGTAGTGAGTCTTCCTCCCACTTTTTTTGCCAAACTTTGATAGAGATTAATTGTTTCTCAAACTCCCCATCCTTTGCTTGAAGAATACCCTGCTTCAGGGGTTGCTGATGAGCAGAGTTGGCTCTCTTGTCCCCAGCAGGAGAATTTGACAAATTAACAAAAATACAAGGGCTGTTCTTCACCGCTGGTGATGCAGCGAGTTTAGGGCCATTGGATGGCGAGATGGCCCCTTCCCACCCTCACCCCACCAAAGTGTAATTTGGAAATGTGTCCAAGAAATGTCCCACATTGAGCAAGTCCTCCCCAATGTCACAGAGTCTAAAGGCGAAGTGGGGCATGCACACCATTTTCTTTCATGTGAGCAGGGTCATGTCACTAAATGAATGGTGAGCTTTCTCTCAAAGAGGGGAGCCAAATGCTATGCCCCGTCTTCCTTTGAGGTGGGAAGAGTAGATGGAGAAAAGCCTATAGAAACAAACCTTTGTAGTTTTTGTTAAAGTAGATTATGAGATGAAAAAATTATTCTAAAACAAGAGGGAGCTTGCATTGCTATTAGCTTCCTATCCCAGACAGAGTTAGGCAACGAAAGATTTATATTAATGCCTCCCTCTTTAGCTTTCTTAAATCCTCAGAAACCTAAGTCTCCAGAAAGTAGACTCCTCAGGAGCTCCCTTCCCTTTGATATGGTCAGCTGTCCCCACTGGCAAATGGGGAAGAAAGAGCCCTGGGTTGGATTCAAAATGGGCGTGTTTAAACGTGCCCTTGATTTTAGCTGCAGGCCTGTGTTATGAGAAAACATGGTCCTGCCCTGTTTGAGGCTGGTCACTTAGAAACAGCTTTGCCTTCATGTTAGCCTGAAAATACCTTTAGGGTCTATGAAACTGAAGACGCCCCCAAAATTGAATGCCAACTAAGCATGATGTGTTCTCCGCAAGAGCCAAAAGGATCCTAGACACTCAGTAAAGGCAGTGGGTTTTGGTTTTTTGTGTTCTTTTTTCTTTTTTTTCTGTAGTTGAGAATCCAATGGAGACAAAAGATTAGCTCTTCTAGTTATTCACAGCCTGGCTGTGCAGTCACACAACCAGATCAGACACGTTATGTAGAATGTCTCACCATATAGCTGTATTTGTATTCTGATACATTATGGAGAAGCAGTACAGTACTGTAGTTAAAAATGTGGGCAAAGGCCCTGAATTTTCTGTGTTCAAATGCCAGTTCTATCACTTACTGGCCGTCTCAGTCTGGGCAGTGAGCACCTGTCTGTACTCAGTTTTGTCATTTGTAAGATGAGGCTATAATAATACCTACTTCATAAAGTCCTTAAGAGTTGATGTTTTATAATGAACCACTTAGACCAGTGCCTGACACATCACAAGCCCTCAAATGTTCATTGTCATTAACATTTTTAATGCTTCTTTTGTAGTTGATGCTATTGTATTGTTGATGATGGGAAGAATGCCTATTACCCAACATACGACACAGCATTTTCCAATTTCAGATGATATTTTGCAGAACCCTGGACAAAAGAAAAAGAATTTCCCAAGGCTAGAATTACTCCACTAAAAAAAAAAAAAAAAAAAAAAAAAAAAAAATCCAGAGATAGGAAGCAGCTGTGTCTATGACAATAACTAATCCTATCTGCCTAAAACCATCATCACCTAGTATCTCTATCTTTGCTTCTGATTAAATGGAAATGTCTCAGGTTTAGGAGTTCTGGCTAAAAAAGTTGTATGTGTTTGTCTTCTGTCTGTTCTCTCCCACCAAAATGAAGAACTGGTTCTGCTCACCTATCCTAGCCAGGCTCACGGGGTCACAACCTAGTCACATTTTTGAAATTCAAGCCAAGAATGCTGGGGCTCAATTTCACATGTGTCGCAACTGGGAGTGGCTACTTATGGCTCATCGGTTGTCCGTGCCCTTCTCGTTTGTTCGAAGGGCTTTGTTCCTTTGAATAAGCCTTCTCAGCTTCAGCCCAAGTATCACAGAGACAATAACTTCAGAGGAGGTAAGGAGGGGATGTTCACCAAAGGATTCACCAAGGAAAATGCAGCAAGGAAAATGCAGCCATGTTTCCCAGGAAAGAGCTTCACATCTGTAAGAATTCCATGAACAAGTCAGAACTTGCCAAAAGGATCAATGTAATTAAAAAACCAAAGGGGACTGAGATAAACCAAAAAACACTATATTTTGATTATGTTGTCATTCGTTAACAATTAAGTTTATAAACATTGGGTACTCACTGACAAGCAGCATATTCTAGTAGGAAAAGTGCAGGTTTTGAAGAGAGACGTTTGAACCCTGGGAACTTAACTTTAGTACCGAACTTAGGCAAGTTGTGGTCTTAAATTAATTATCTCTACCAGTCAGCATGCAATAAGGAAAACTAAATGCCATTCCAGCTATTTGTAGCAGAAAGAATTTAATACGGGGAGTTGATCATACAGTTGATGTAAGAGCTAAAAGAGGAAACTGCAGAATGGGGCCACCCAGACATTAGCTACAACAGGAAGTCACTACCCCTCTCCCAACCCCGGCTGAAGGGACTATAGGAAGAGATGGTGCTTTTGGAGGTTAAGATCTTGGGCAGACTGTGGAAGCTAAAACCACAGAGGAAATTCAGTCACTGTGGGAGAAGCCACCTAAGGCAGAGAGAGAATGGAGAGAGACCATAGCTTCTCTCCTTCCAACTGCCTGTTGGCGGAAGCTTCCTAGAAGTCAGTTGGCAACATATTCACCGCCTCCCAGTCTTTTCTCCTGCTGTTTCTGTAAAAGAAGAGAGAGGAGGAAAGGGGGGAAGGAGGAGGAAAAATCACCAGCTTTGCAGATTTGCTCTCAGATTCATTCCCTGCTCTTACCCTGCTCTGCTCTTTATCACAGGGTGTCGAGGTATATACACAGATAACAGTGCCCCAGTGAGGTATATACACAGGTAACAGTGCCCCAGTGAGGTATATACACAGGTAACAGTGCCCCAGTTAGCCCTGGACTATGTGATCAGTCCTGCTCTATCTCATGGATACCAGAAAGTATTTCTATTTTTTCCTTGAAAGACAATCTGTCCATTTTCCCAAAAGAGTAATATATCACCCAAATTATATAGACTATGTGTTACCACTTACCATGTAACTCTCATGCTAGAGAGGCAACATGGTACAGTAGTTAAGAACAAGAGCTCTTAAGTACTTGTGTGCAAATCCTGGTTGTGCCTGCTTTGTGACTTTTGGGCATTTTAACTGCTATGGTCTGAACATTTGTGTCCCTCAAAAATCCTCATGTTGAAATCCAATCTCCAACATGTTGGTATTAAGAGGTGGAGTTTTGGGGAGGTGATGAGGTTCTGCCCTCATCGATGGCATTATTGCCCTTATAAAAGAGGCTTGAGGGAGGCCCCTTTGCCCTTCCACTATGGGAGGATGCAGTGAGAAGATACCATCTATGAAGAACTGAACTTTACCAGACATCAAATCTGCTGGTACCTTGATCTTGGACTTCCCAGGCTCCAGGACTGTGAGCAATAAATTTCCATGGTTTATATATTACCCAGTCTAAGGTATTTTGTTACAGCAACCTGGACAAACTAAGACATTAACTTCTCTGTTCTCTTGTTTGTATGATGGAATTGAAAAGGGTCCCAACCTCAAGACATTTTTATTTTATCTACCTAATATGTAGGGCTGTGTTCTTTTAAGCATTAAATGAAAATTCTCCCAGGCCTAAGATTCTGATATATCAGTGGCCCACTTTTATTGCTGTGATATGTGGACAAGATGGGACTATTTCTCCTTTGGTTTTGACTAAGGCACCCACATGCTAGATATTGAATACCAATCTAAATGTAAGGCAGATCATCAACAGCAGGAAATAATACGTTGAGAACAAGTTTCATGACCCTTTAACCCCTTTACCACAGCAGCTACAAGGAGAATTCAGAAGTATCAGTGGGGAGAAAAGGACATATGGAGATGGAAGATTTATTTGGAGAAAAGGGAGCTTTGCCTCACACACCAAAGGTGTTTCTCAAAAGTGTATCTTGTTGACTCAGTAAACTTTCGTGGTTTTCTATATTAGAGACTTAGGATCTAGTTGAATCAACTGTCTAAGGAAAGTATGTTCAAGGATGCCTAATCTTACATAATAGAATGAACCCTAGGGACATCCACCAAAAGAGGCAAAACTTGAGATGAGCCTTGAAAGAAGAAACTTAGAAGAGGGTAAGAAGACACACACATCATGAAGTGTTCCAGAAACAAGGAAAAATCCTCTCGAACCCACAGTAGAAAATTCGAAAGGCAAGGCAGCCTGGAATCTGCCAAAAAGACTTTTTTCCTCAAAGAAGTTGGTAATTACGTTTTTGCTGGAAGCTCCTACTTACAGGAAAATTAAGCTATCTATGTCCATGGGAAATGAAAGGTAGGAAGTAACTTCACTATTTCCTAGCTTTCTGGGAACTCGGGCAAATTATCTCTGTGCTTCTGTTTCATCATCTATAAAATGTTGATTTTAATTGTACCTACCTCTTGAAGTCAACGGGAGGTTGAAGTGAATTCATACATGAATATATTTACCATGGTAGCCGGCAGGTAGTAAACATTCAAAAATTCTTAGTTTAATTATTTTAATTATTCAGTGGTAAAGGTCTGGCAGAGAAAGAATGAAATGATCTGGATTACTAGAGGGGGGGGGGGAAAAAAAGCACCTCACTCTAACTGGGAGGGTCAACTTATTCCCTGTCCAAATTGTTTACTGTTTAACTCAGTGGTTCTCAGAATGAATCTCTAACTCTGACCCATGAACTGGTCCATGTATTACTAGTTAGAATTTGGAAGTCCGATTGCTGTTGTTCACTTGCCTGAATCCATAATATATTTAAGTGAGCCAGGCATCTCACTGGCATGCCATCCTAGCAGTGTTTTACTTCTAAGCTGCTCTGGACAAGATATTTTATAGGAGTGAGAAGATATGCCTTTGGTATCATGGGCGGTCTGTGAGGCTCGCGGACTGAGAAGATTCCTAGAGATTTTGAGTTTTGTGTAGGGCTCTCATTCCCTACCTAGATAGTATCCGTGAAAGAGCTAAATGGATTCTCAAATGGCTAAAGACGGAAGTCTTTTATCTGGCCTGTGTAGACTTCTAAGAGTTCCATGTATATAAACTTCAGGAAATCCATGAACTCTGTGATGGTATACAAAATGAGATGTTCCCACACAAGTGTACATCTTAGGAGAGGATTAATTGCTTTCATCATATTCTCAAATGGTTAACAAATAACTTAGGATAAAGGAAGGGAATTAGGTCTAGATTTTTTACCAGCGAAATAATTAGGCCTATAACTGAAACATAGAATCAGAGAACGAAAGGAGTTCACTTAGCCCTACAACCTCTCCCTCCCTACTCCTGACATGACTTGAAAACCTGAGGACTCAGAAGCTTTTTTTTTTTTGACTTACAGCTTACTTTTAATTTTATCTTGGATTTAGACTGGTCAAAGGCGCTCCTGCTTCCTCCACAGAGATGTAATATTATATGAATTCATAAGAAGCATGATTTGTTTGTTTTCTTGTAATCTGAAACAGCTTTTATCAAAAACCTAATTCATAAAGCAAAGCTAATCATGTACAGGGAAAAGCAGATTTTCATGGGATTTTTTTCCTTTATCAGCGCAATTACAGTCTTAGTTTTTTCTTTTTGTTTTGTCCCCTGTTAAAACCTAGAGATGATCCCATTTTTTCCCCTCATTCCCCATTCTAGTCTCATGCCTGGGACTAATTAGACAAGACAAATCATTGGAAGAACATTTATCTTTATCCAAGAGGTTGTTTTCAGAATTTTTTTGAGGTTGTCCTAGATTTCTACTTTTTTAGAGGCTTTTTGAAATGACAGATGGGCTCGACTGCTTTTAATGCCTAGTGGGGCAAGGAAGAATTGCATTCACTTATGTGTGTGTGTATATACATATGAGAAACATTAATTTTTAATTTACTCTGTTTACCTTGAGAAACTGCCAGTGAATGATTCAGATATTCCACAGAAAGGGACTTTCTTTTGTAATATAGGACAAAAGACAGCTAAGCACGTGTTCTTTCTTCAAAGCAGAGGTTCAGGGTAGGAGTAATAGTATTTATTTGTGCAGCTTACAAAAGGACTACTTTGACTATGTAAACACTCATATAATTTTATTAAGAGTTGCTACCAAATCTTTTCTTGAGACAGAGCCTTGCTCTGTCACCCAGGCTGAAGTGCAGCGATGCAATCTTGGCTCACTGCAACCTCCGCCTCCCGGGTTCAAGCAATTCTCCTGCTTCAGTCTCCTGAGTAGCTGGGATTACAGGCATGCGCCACCATGCCCGGCTAATTTTTGTATTTTTAGTAGAGATGGGGTTTCACTATGTTGGTCAGGCTGGTCTCGAACTCCCGACCTCTTGACCCACCCGCCTTGGCCTCTAGTATATGCTTAAAAACTCAGCTGAGACACAGAGATAGAGAGCCAGAGCAGGCTATGCCGACATTCCTTTCATTCAACAATTCTTTGTGTGTCTGTGTTTTAGAATCAAATCCCAGGATGGTGATTTGCATAGTATTGAGTTAAGCTTGCCTCTAATTTTTAGTCCCAGGTATGACACTAGCTTTGGGGATTCCAGCAATCTTCCTCCTCTGTCTTGTAATTGGGTGTCTCAGGAGATCGGATGCATAGGGGCTACTGATTCCAAGGAAGAGAAAAACTTCTCAGCTTCCCTGAGGGGGTTGAGGATGAGAATTGGAACATTCTAAAGGAATTTCTAATAACTTACATGTACAACCTGATCCATGGGCGTGGAGGCTTCTTTAACTCTGCCCAATTGTCCAAGAACCCCTCAAGGATTCCCTCAGACTGAAGGTGGGGTTGGGAGACAGACCTGATTCCAAGTTCCTGGAGAGACCTGGAATATCTGAAATACTGATATTAAGATTCCCTTGTATGATTATGCTAATGTGCATTCCACATCTAAGGGGTCACTGTTCACATCATAGATATCATAGACTTGCGTAGTTATTAAAACAGCTTTCTGGCAATGGCATTAAGGTGACTTGTTCATATAAGGTCAGTGTGTTAGCCCAGGTTTACAGAATGTAAAAACTGTTTATTATTAGTTTGGGGTTTTTATAATAAGTAACATTTAGTGAGTATTTATTGGAGAATGGTGGTTGACCTCTCCCCTCAGGACAGACTTCTTAACCTCAATTCAGAGGATCCTTTAACTTTAATAGCAAAAAAAGGAAAGATGCATCTTCATTCTCACTGCAGCCTCCACATTTTCAGGTCCAGGTGATCCTCCCACCTCAGCCTCCCAAGTAGGTGGTACTACAGGCATGCACCACCATGCATGGCTAACTTTTGTATTTATTTTGTAAAGAAAGAGTCTCACCATGTTGCCCAGGCTGGTCTCCAACTCTTGCACTCAAGCAATCCTCCCACCTTGGCCTCCCAAATTGCTGGGATTACAGGCATGAGCCATCACACCTGGCCTACCTCACTCCTAAATGAAATTTGAAATTATGAATGAAAGTAACCACAGTATTACAAGCAGTGCCTGTGATTTTTTAATATCACATTTAATTGTTGCAATATTTCAATTTTTAAAAAAGACAGTTATTTTTTAAAGTTTTTAAAAGACCATAAAATTAATTTTCTTTATAATCCTGTATGTTTTATTTTAAGAACATTATTCTGATAAGAAGTTTACAACCCTCATCAGCCTACTCAAAGGTCTGTGGCACCAAAAAAAAAAAAAATTTCAGAGATTCTCCTGCAGGAAGTTAAAGACTAGAAAATAGTAATTTCTTCATCTTTCCTGTTCGAGAATAATTTGCCTTTGCCCTCTTGCAACTGACTGTGGAAAAGTCAAATAATTGCATAAGAATCTACCTGAACAGTTTGCTTCCTATATCTAATTGCCATGCCATATAATTACAACTATGCATAGCATTAAATATGTGTCAAATTGATTTTTAAAATTCATTTGATTCGATTTCAACACTAAGCTCTGTTCATTTAAGCATAGTCTTCAGAGTTTATACCTTCATCAGATATGGTTGAGGAGTAGATGATATCACATGAAATAATTTGAGAACCACTGCTCTAAATTTAACCTGTGTTTCTGTTATCACTGCTGCTGTGTGTCTGATAAACACTCTCTTATATGACAAAACACGACACAGTTTTCTACAAAATGTCCTTGCATTATAATTTGTTTAGCACAAATGCATAACTCCTCAATGTGGAAAAATGATTAAGATGCTGTAAAATGTGGCACAATGTCTAGATCTTGTCTTTGTGGAGGAAGAAGAGTGAGTATGTGCTGAACAATAATTTTTCACAATGTGTAAGACTCTTGGTCTAACCATTAATAGAGACAATCTAGTCTCTGAATCATTAACTCCAAATTCTAGAAGAAAGAATATGACTGTCTACTTTGGATATCCTTCTTGATCCATTGAAGAGGCACAGGGACAGGGTCTCACGGTACAAATAGTTCTGCAGAGACCTTTGCAGGCAGAGGGCAGTTTTCTGAGAAGAACAGAAGGAACCAAAGCTTTCTGTAACAGGATCATAAAGGCTTAAAAAGGAGAGACCATAATAGTTACTCAGGGAAGCTAGGACTGTATATATCTCCACTGTTTGAATCACTTTTAGCTGCTGCTATAATAAAATACAAACCATCAGCCAGGCACGGTGGCTCACGCCTGTAATCCCACCACTTTGGGAGGCCGAGGCGGGCAGATTGCCTGAGCTCAGGAGTCTGTGACCAGCCTGGGCAACATGGTGAAACCCCATCTCTACTAAAATACGAAAGAAAAAAAAAAAAATTAGCTGGCCATGGTGGCGGGTACCTGTAATCCCAGCTACCCAGGAGGCTGAGGCAGGAGAATTGCTTGAACCCAGGAGGCAGAGGTTTCGGTGAGCCAAGATTGCACCACTGCACTCCAGCCTGAGCTACAGAGCAAGACTCCACCTCAAAAAATAAATAAATAAATAAATCTGATTTACAATGGTTTGACTTAGATTTTTCAACTTTACAATGAGTTTATTGGGAGGTAACCTCATTGTGAGTTGAGAAACATTTGGATTTATGGCAGTTTGACTTAATTTTTTTTTTTTTTTACTTTATGATGTGTTTATCAGGGTATTAAAGGAGTTTTTCACTTCTGTTTTATTTATGATAGTTTTAACTTACTATGGTTTTATCAGGACGTAACTTCATTGTAAGTTGAGGAGCATCTGTACTACAGTCTGAATACCAATGGGGTTAGTCTTCCTCAGCTACCTGGGGCCTCTCCATTTTGTGCATATCTTCTGTGGGAGGATCCTCCCTTGCATGTCTTGGGCTGTTATAGACTGATGTTGAGGCAGCCCTAGGGCACTGTTGGCTCGAGCTTTTACAGGAGGTACAGAGTTACTCACAGCTCTGTGCTGGTGATATAATCATGGCTACCTTCTCCTTATAACTATAAGGTCCTGTATGTTCCTCCATTTCTATTTAGTGCATTCATATTGTGTTGTAGAACGTGGATATGTACTTGTTAATTATATCTCTTATTTCTGCATTTTGTATGGAGATGGGCCTGGGCATTAATTTTGGCAGGTGTTCCATCTACCATCTTAAACTGGAAATCTAGCAGAGCTTTAGAACACTGAGGATTCTAGAAGCAGGACTTAAAGTGCTAATCTTGACAAGAACAAAGACCCTGTGCTCCTGTCCCTAACATCTGAGGTTCTTGTGGTGGCAGTTTCGATTACTTACGGCTTCAGCCCCAGTGGAAGGTGGCACCAATATCACATCTGAGAAAGTATCTTTGGCATAGGTGCCAGACCATTGGTGTCAGCACTGGGGTCATGGTGCTAGAGACACACCTTCAGTAGCCCCACAAATAGCAGAGGCCCAAGTAATTGTCACTACTAAAAGGGACCTAGCAGGAGAAGAGGACAATGGCCCACAGGAGTGAAATCAGTTGACACAGATGAGAAACTAACAGCAAAACCATAGCAAGTCCTCACACTAAGTTCACATTAATGCCAAGAAGAATAAATAAAAGTGAGTCATAATCACAATGAGCTACCACTTTATACTCACTACCATGACTAAAACCAAAAAGTCAGACAATAACAGGTGTTAGCAGGGATAAGGAGAATTTAGAAGCCTCCTATATTGCTAGTGAAATTATAAAATGCAGCAATAGCTTTGAGAAACAGTCTGGCATTTCTCAAAAGGTTAAGCAAAGATTAAGCTTATAAACCAGCAATTCCACTCCTAGGATATACTCAAAGGAATTGAAAACACGTCACACAAAACCTAGAATGTGAAAGTTCTTGCAGCATTATTCATTATTGTAAATAACCCAAATATTCAACTGATGAGTGGATACACAAATGTGCTATATCCACAAAATGGAATATTATTCAATCATAAAAATGAAGTGCCAATACATGTTACAACATGGATAAACCCTGAATACATGATGATGAGTAAAAGAAGCCAGTCACAAAGGCCGTATAATGTATGATCCCATTTAGATGCAATATTCAGAATAGGTAAATATGACAGAAAGTAGATTAGTAGCTTCCAGGGGCTAGGGACAAGGGACCATGGGGAGTGAGTGTTAATGGGCATGGGATTTCCTTGGGAGATGATGAAAATGTTTCAAGATTAGATGGTGGTGATATTTGCACACCTTTGTGAACAGACTTAAAACCACCGAGTAGTATACTATAAAAGGGTGAATTTCATGTTATTGTGAATTGTATCTCAAGCCATTTTTTTAAAAACCTCCACCAAAGCTGGGCTGTGCCCCCATGGAAATCATACAAGGTCCTATGAGTATGATTCCACTTATCTACCCTTTTGTGGTTTGGATGTTAAAGTGCTGTTCCCCATTTGTCACAGAATTTGTGTGTATGTAAGAGAAAGGGAGATAAATTGCTTTTTTAGTATTTTTCTTTACGTATGAGCTTCTCTATTTCTAAGGGAGCTAGACTAGACAATAATCTGAATGATAAGCTCATTGCTCTCTTTAGAATGTTCTGACCCTTGATGGCCATCAGAGCCTGAATGTATTCCCTTATTTCCTTGAGTTCTTTCTCAGTAGGCTTCTTGGTCCTTTATATAGACAACCTCTTGACATGCTCAGCAGTTCCAGCCCCAAAGCCTATATTATATTCTGAAGAACTTTTGGGAGGTATTATTGTCTCTACTCGCAGGTGAGAAAACCCAAGTCAGAGAGACTGTGACCCAAGAAGCAAAGAAAACTGACGCTGATTTTATCCTCCCAAGTTTGCCAAGCCCCTTTAATCTGATTCTTCAAGTGCTTTTAACAGTGAACTCCTGTTGACTGTATTTGTCACAGGACTTTCTGCTTAGTAATGACTGCAATTAAGCTAGAACATAATATTTGACAACAATAGCAGAGCTGAGCTCCCATTAATTTTTTTGAGCTAGTTCAAGGACTAAGTGAAGCAAAAGGCCGTGACTGACTGAGTGCCAAAATGAAGACCCATGTGCCCTCTGACGTTAGCTGAATGTCTCTCTAATCTCCTGGGATCTTTTGCTGGGCAGATACTAGCAGACATTTGCCGCATGGTTGAAACCTCATTGAGTAAAAACGATTTCTTTTCTGCATGGTACCGTTCATCAGCTCTCTTCCCTCAATAAATGTGTGTGTTATTTAGTTGCTCAGGTTTCCTTCTTTGTGAAACTGGGGGACAATAACAACTTACCACAATCACTGGCGGCATTTCAGTAAAGCCACTTTGAGTTCCATAGAGCCACAACCAGCCTGGCAGCATGTTTTTTATTTTATTTTGCTTGGTCTGGGTTTGTTTCTTAATTGCAAATTGCAGAGTCCAGGGTTCAAAGATGAAATGTGACTGTGGGTGGCCCACAGGTTTAATGAGGCTTGTGAATATGGCCAGATCATATCCAATATACTCCTGAGGCTTGGTGATGCCTGCTACGAAAAAGGACACTGAACAGCCCCAAAGTTCCAGAAAAAATGGAAAACATAGTGGATCCTCCTAGACCCATCTTGACTTTAGTAGTATGAGTACATGCACACCTTTTCTTTGCTAACCTTAAAAATAAATATATATGCACAGATTATAGCTGAACCCAAAACCCAAGCATCCAGACTTCCATTCCATCACTAAACAGAACTGTCTGGCAGATAGTCAAGGCCTTCTGCATCCCAGCTGTACTGGGCTCCTCTAACCTTATTTTCAGTGCTTTCTAAGAAGACTTCTTTATTCAGTTCTGCTCATCTCCTCTTTCTTTGGCATTAAACATTTGCTCCATTTCCACATCTTTTTCCCCTTCTGCTTAGAATGCCCTGTAAGATCCCCTCCACTTGCTGATGATCCCAAATCTTACCACCTCTATGACATGTCTGCCATAACTGCTATGACTAGTATTGCCCTCTTAGATGGTCTGTTTCCTCACTATTCAACTTGTCTCTATCTTCACTCCTTCAGACTTTTTCATCGACCTTGATCAATTCTAGCTGGTGAGCCCACATTTGGAATAATCTTTGACTCTTTTCTCATCTGATGCCCAAAATCTAATCCTTCCACAACTCTTTGGGCTTTATCTTTAAAGTCATCCAGAATCTAACCACTGATTCCTACTTCCACCACTACCGCCCTAGTCCACGTACCATTTGATTTCACCTGGGTTATTATAATAGTTAATTAGTTTCCTTGCTTCTGCTCTTGTCCTTATAGACTGACCTCTGCCCGGTAACTGAGTGATCCTTTTACAATGCAAGTCCAGTCATGTCCCTCCCTATTCAAAGCTCTCTAATGGCCTTTAGAAGAACACCTGATCTCACCAGTTTCTGCCATGACACAATAAAACTGGATTAATTTAGACGTAATCCAGTGGTATTTTTATTTATTATAATGATAGCATTTGACAAGTGTTTACCCTACAAGAGACATTGTTCTAAGCCTTTGACATATTCAGGGTTGCTGTACCCTACAGGTGACGTTACAGTTCAGAAACTGAGATACAAAGAGGCCGGGAGACTTTCACAGTGTGCACAACCAGAGCTAGGATTCGAACCATGAGAGAGCCCATACTCTACACCACTGCCCCCTCCTGCCTCTGGACGGTAGGATACACTAAGATGTGCTGCAATCTGCATAATTATACCTTCATTTTAATTTGAAACACTTCAATAAGGAGCCCAGTACTCTATTTATTTTATTCTGTTTGCAAATGTATCAGTGTGTGAGTTTAACTGTAGGAGGAGAGGTTTTAAGGAAGGAAAAAGAGAAAAAGACTGGAGCCTGCATTAATTAGGTAAACCCACGTCCTCAGACAGCAATGCCCCAGAGCCAAGCTGGAAGCCAAGAAATTTGCTTTAAAAATATGATATCTCCCAAGCTGAAGATTACGTCAAATATATGGTGATATACCACCCAAAAGGCAAAAGCCACAGTTTGCTTGTTTAAAAGCTTATTTTTAAATGGCTTGGCTGCTTCTCAGAGCCGTACCACAAGCAACAGGCTGCAGTTTCTATGCAAGGGTTGAAAAGTTGTCTTGAGAACATGAATTGTGGTCTTGCCCAGAGGCTCTGAACCTTTAGTAGAATCACCCCAACCCCACAGATATCAGGCAGGCCAGCCAGGCAGCTGGCTGTCACATCTGTCACACCTGAGCCGTGGTGTCCACGGCACTCCTTCCTAGTGGGGGAGAAATTGCATTTGTTGAATAGCAGAGAGAGCTTGGGCTTCAACAAATATTTCCTCAAAAAGAGTCAAATGTCACACAGTGGTATAAAAATTAAGGAAGAGGGTCCTTGGGTGTTATATTAGTGGTGTAACTCGAGATTGAAGAGTCAAGTGTAACGGAGTGGTTATTTGAAACATATAAACATTCAGATGATGAATGTTTGCAGCCTGTCTGGTACCCACCTTGTCCCAAGTGCCAATCTCTTCAGTTGTTTCTGCTACTTAAGAAGGACACCATCTAATTTGCCATATAGAGAGCTTCAATGGAGCTGTAAGTATTTGGGGGAAAGAGTTTGGTAGTGTTAACCTGGCCTGTCCTCTGCTGTATTATAAACAGTTGTTATCTGAAACAATTGAGAACACAGGGAATAAAAAGACCCAATTATGCACCAGGAAGTCCAGTGCCCCATTTTTGGAGAAGGAAAGTGACAGGGCATTGAGTTTCATTGATTGGGTCTCCGTGGCAGGCCAGCTGCCCCCCAGGAAGGCCTGGTATTCCTGTCCTCTCCGTGAACCTGCCTGAAAGGGATATAGGAGTTATTGGGTAATCAGGACTTGTCAGCACCTCAGTTATGCAGGATGGTTCAATCCGATAATGTGAATGGAACCTGTAATAGGGCTGATGAAAAGCACTCCAGTTTCAAAAGGGCCTTGAATGATTTTTTGTTCATTTTCTGTTTACATGTAATGTGTTATTGATGTCATTACCTTATAATACGGCAGCTTGTTTCATAGAAAAACCAGGAATTATTCATTCTTTAAAAAAAAAAAAAAAAAGACTTAGAAGAAAAAGAAGAAAGAAGGAAAGAAAGAAACCCTGTTACGTGAGGAAAATTGCATCCGAATGCTGCAACTGAAACATATTGATTTTCTGGCACTAGACTTTTTAGATTAAAAATGCCAATGCTAAATCCTTTCATGACCTATAGTTCATATGAAGTTCGCATGTCATTTACTATTATTCTGGGGTAAAAAAAAGCTGAATCTTTAATGAAAACATGGTTGGAAAGAATGTCTGCCGTTTCCACAATTTGCATACCATTATAATAATGCCTGATTATGAGCTAAACATGCTGAGAGTGGGATGGGTTGAACATTTCTCTTACTTCAAATCAGAAGTCATTTGTCTATTTGAATTGTCTGCTTGGCTTGGCTCCATCCTTGGTGGGAGTCATGGCTGTGCACTCTTTTCATTGTCCAGGCTTGTTAGGGTTGGTGCATTAAGCTCCCCATGCTAAGATAGATACATTCCTTCACATTCTACTAGTGCCAGAGATTTATGTATGTCTGGTCTTACTGTAGTCTAGAAAACACTCATGATACCAGTTAGCTATTTATCCAAATTAGTTAAAAATTGTAATATAGATCAGGCGCAATGACTCATGCCTGTAATCCCTCAGGATGAGGCAGGCGGATCAATAGAGAACTGGAGTTCAAGACCAGCCTGGACAACATAGTGAACATATGGGAAACCCCGTGTCTACTAAAAATACAAAAAAGTAGCTGGGTGTGGTGGTACACACCTGTAATCTCAGCTGCCCGGGAAGCTGAGGCACAAGAATCGCTGGAACCTAGGAGGCGGAGATTGCAGTGAACTGAGATCGTACTACCACACTCCAGCTTTTGAGACAGAATGAAACTCTGTCTCGAAAAAAAAAAAAAAAAATCTGTAATATGGCCATGTAAGTTCTCGGCATAGTGTTGATATGATTGCATGATTACTGCCAATCTCAAAAGTCCCTTAGCCAACACACAAATTCCTCAATGGCATCTCTGGTCACAGTTCTTGGTTTCCAACAGTGAGCCAGGTTTGAAAGTTATGCAAAAATACCTTCATTTCCTCTTTTGTATTTTCAAGCTGTTATCACAAATACTTGTGCTTTGATCAGAGCTTTCTGTACCCCCTGCTAAGCCAGGAATTATTTAGTTTCTTTGTCGTTGGACAGAGATGAGTAGGTCCTATAACATTTTGGCCTCTGTCACTAGAATGAGGACGAGGCACTCAGAGGGTGTAGATTTCTTAGATAAGCAGCTTCTCTAGCTAGAATCTTTCTCAGTGTCTGCAGTAGGGGGTTGCAAACTAAGGTCCACAAACTAAATGCTACCCCAAACCTGCTTTTATAAATAAAGTTTTATTGGAACACAATCATGTTCATTTGTTTACATATTATCTATGGCTGGTTTTATACTACAGCAGCAGGGTTGAGTAGTTGCAATAGAGATCATATGGCCAGCAAAGCCTAAAATATTTACTATCTGGCCCTTTACAGAAAAAGTTGGCTAATCCCTGCCCTGTAGGAATGTGTTCCTCTAAAACGTTCTCCTAAATTATGGTGCCCATGAGTAGGTACAGCTGTAGGTCCAGCAGTGAGTGCAAGAGTAGATACCATGGAACTTAAAATCATGTGTTTGAGTGAGATGGAATCTTAGAAATCACCTCGTCTTAATTTCCACATGGCCGATGTTTGATTACCACAATAATCTTTTTGCTATTGGGGAACCCTTTAAGTCTCCAAACATGCCATTCTGTATTTTGATAGTTCTGTAAGGAACTCTTCCTGGTATCAAGTACAAATCCATCTCCTTGTAAGTTATTTCCCTTGGTCATATTCCTATGCTTTGCCGGCATATGGACAAGGATGAATGCTCTTCAACACAATAATCATTCAACTATTAAAAACTATTATCATTTTCTCCCTGAGTGTTTTTTGTTTTGTTTTGTTTTTGTTTTTGAGACAGTCTTGCTCTCTTGCCCAGGCTGGAGTGCAGTGGTGTGATCTCGGCTTACTGCAACCACCGCCTCCCAGGTTCAAGCGATTGTCGTGCCTCAGCCTCCTGAGTAGGTGGGAATGCATCACCACGCCCAGCTAATTTTTGTATTTTTAGCAGAGACAGGGTTTCACCATGTTGGCCAGGCCGGTCTTGAACTCCTGACCTCAAATGATCCACCTGCCTTGGCCTCCCAAAGTGCTGGGATTACAGGCATAAGCCACTGCACCCAGCCTCTGTGAGTATTTTCTAATTCAAGTTAAATATTCCAATTTACTTTCTTTGTTCCTCTTGTGGCAGAATATTGAGCTCTTTAGCAATCCAGTCATGTTCCTCTGTTTGCACTAATCCCTCACTAGGCACTAACATGATATCCCAGATGTGGTTCTACCAATGTGGAGTTAGGCAGAATTATCACCTCCATCATTCTAGAAGTTATATTTCTGTTATTGTAACCTAAAATTTAATTCACCTTTGGGGAAACCGCATCACTGTTGATTCAGACTCTCCATGAAATCAACCAAAACCCCTTTGTTGATCTGTAGAAAAGTACCTTGCTGATTTTCCTAACTTTCTCTTTTTTCCTGTCCCCAGTCATTTCTGCCTGCATTGTGCCACTATTCTTTTTTTTTTTTTTTAGATGGAGTCTTGCTCTGTTGCTCAGGCTGGAGTGCAGTGGCGTGATCTTGGCTCACTGCAAGCTCCGCCTCTCGGGTTCACGCCATTCTCCTGCCTCAGCCTCCCAAGTAGCTGGGACTACCAGCGCCCGCCACCATGCCTGGCTAATTTTTTGTATTTTTAGAAGAGATGGGGTTTCACCGTGTTAGCCAGGATGGTGTCGATCTCCTGACCTGGTGATCCACCCACCTAGGCCTCCCAAGGTGCTAGGATTAGAGGCATGAGCCACTGCGCCCAGCCTCATAATTGCTTCTTACCTGAGAAGTAATGAAACAGATGTCTCGAATTCCCTTGTACATTACCTACACACATGAAGGATGGCTTCTTCCAGACTGTTTATTCTTCTTCAACCTACTTGGTGGCTTTAAAGAAACTAAAGGCACTGAAGGCAAAGATTCTTCATGAAAGTTGCAAGGGCTGCTGTACAGGTATTTATTGCCCCTTCCCCTGTTAGCAGCATGGTAGGATTGCCCTTGCTGGCCCCTTATGGTTGAACAGGCCATGCGATGAAGTCTGACCTGTGAATTTGGAGTGAAAATGATGTGTGTAGCTTCCAGGCTGACCATTTGTCTGCACATTTAAAACCCTCCAGTGCTCTTTCTTTTTGGCATTGTGACCAGCAGCACTCAAGATGGTGGCTGTTTTGCTAGTCTGGGTCTCATCGTAAGGTGAGATGGAGCAGAGTTCCCTGCTAACTCATGGTGGATATGGAGCATGAGTGAGAAATAGTCCTTCATTTTTACAAGTGGCTGAAGTTTGAGCATTGTTTTTGCAACACAGCCTAGTCTGTATGACTGATACTCAGATTTTCTAGGCACTCATTCATTCAACATTAGGTCAATATATTTTGGTACCTAGTATGTGAAAAGCATTCAGAGTTATCACAATGAACAAAAGTCTCTACCCTTGTGGAAATAGGGGGTTTGGACATTTCATGTAGTAACCACATGAGACCTGGACCTCTCCAGATACTGTGTAGCAGACAAAATGCAGTATGTTCAGAGTGTTTCTTCAGATACGTGATTGTCCATGAACACTTTAGAAAGAGTCTAGGCTGGGAGCTGGAATGCCAGGGTTTAAGCACTACTTTTACCACTCATCTACTGCGTGACTATGGGCTGACAACCATCCCTCTCTGGGCTACCATTTTCTTTCCCCCTCTCTATTCACACATGATTCCACTCTGTACCATCTGTGCCAGTGGTTGTTCAACAGCTCCTTGAATGTTTTTCGAAACAGCATGTACAGCACTTCCTCAGGCAGTGCCTATGTCAGTGTTTTTACTCTGAAGCACTTAGGTTCTGGAAGCCATGAGATATAGCCAGAATTTGCATGTAAATAAATTTGTTACTCAGTTTATATTCTATGCCAACCACTGCCTTGAACTGTACACTCCGGAAATTAAAGGCGATGTATACATAATGGCCCTGAACCTTCAAGTCCAATGGAACAGATGAGACTGCCACTTAGGTACAAGGATACAACAATTGATGCTAAACTCTGGGTCAAGGTCAGAAGAAAAGAAGTTTACGGGGGGATTAGCGCAATCAGGGAAGGCTTCATAGAGGGTGTTGGGCTTGTTCCAAGTCTTGAAGATCTTTAGATTCTAAGTAGGGGGCAGGCATAAAGGAGAGGCATATCACACAGGACGGCCACCTCAAGAAGGGAAAAGAGAAGATGCACATGGTATTTGTGAAAACAGAATTGAGTCCCAGCTGCAAGTACAAAGAATGGGAGTGAAGACCAGATTCTGAACCGCCCTGTGTGGACAATTATTAGAAGAGTCCACTGGTACAAATTTTAAAAGATACGGCACTAGCCATCCATACTGTTTGGGTCGGTACTAAAGGATATCTTCATTTCCTCCTCATAGAGGCCTCCTGTAGCTAAAAAAGAACTTTGCAAATCTAGACTTTTTCCTTTTGTCACATATTCTCTGTTTATGATTTTTATTTAATTAACAAAAGCTATACTATCAAATATGTAGATGTTCCCCCCAAACATTTCCCATTGGTGGCAGATAGTGCCAGATCAGTATTCACGGCGGGGTAGCCGAGGGCTTCCACAAGGGAAGCAGGGTGAGGTTTATGCCTGTCTTTGCTCTGTAACAAAATGTTAGGAGAAGGGAAACATGGAAAGGAATATCATTGCCAAATGGGTTCCATTCTTCATATAAGTGATGGCTTTATTTTGCCTTTCAATAAGAATGGCTTTCCCCAGGGCACATATGGTACATAGACAGTTCAGGCTCATGACACAAACTCTCAAAAAACGCAAGGAATGACAGTGGGGGATGTGGATACTCACACTCAAGCTCTGCCTGCTGGTTGACCTCCTAAGAAATCCTGCCTCCTTGTTCAAGTCAGTTACCCTGAAATCTCCATACAAAAGTTCAAGTAAACCACAACTCATTAATGTTGTACTTGGTTAGAAAAAAGAAAAGGAAAAAAAAGTATGTAAAAAAATAAATGCTTGTGTTCAAAATATGGGTTCTTTGGGGGAGATGAGTTGTTTCCTGTGGTGTTTAGGGAAGTGGTTAATGAACTTATTGACTACAAGGCAATCATTTTTGAAATGCCAAGGATGATGGGGGTAGAATCAGACACGGAAGAAAAATTAATGTGTTATTTTCTATAAACGGAAAGGAGGAATTTGGGGTAATTACTTTTCTGAAAATTAAGGTTATCATTAAAAGTAATATACTGACTTTTCTGTAGATTTTGATAGCTTTCAAAACACATTCATATTCATTGTTTCATTTGATTCTCAAAACAACCCCAGGAGGTAGGCAGAGTGGATTTTTTTTTTTTTTTTTTTCATTTTCCAGATAAAGACCTAAGATTTTGAGAAGTTAAATAAAGGACTCAGGATTATATCGCTAATAAGCGGTATGTCAGGATTGAAAATTCAGACCTTCCGACTCAACTCTGGTCAAGTACAGAGGAAAAGTAAAGGCTGGGAGTTAAAAGTGGGTTTGTAAAATGCGATTAATTGAAGTATAATTTAGTGAGTGAGAGCTCTCTCTGGAGCAGAAATTGCAAATAGAAGCCTGAGGTAATCATCTAGCAGCAGATGAGCTTGTACAATTGTGGCCCAAACAATAGTCACAAAGTTTTTTCAATTGTTAAAAACATTTAAAAATCGGGACATTTCATAATAAAAATCTAGATTTCTAACCTCTCTTTTACAATCTGCATAGATGGCCCCACTGGGGAACATTCCCATGCAGCCACAGCCAGGAGGAACTTGGGAGCAGCTGTCCGTCTTAGATGGACATGAGCTCTCTGGTTCGCCTCAGTCTCGCCACTCCCTGTTGCCACCAGTCCTGGTGACCAATGGTCTGTTGATATTTTTCATCACACTGTACTGCTGCTTTTCTCCACCCATCTGTATCACACCCTGGATTCTAGAGGCATTTGAATTTGTGTCTTCAAGTCTGGAGGCAGCATCCAGGCTCTATCCATTTCTAGCTAATTTGAATGTGGGCAGATTGCTTTCCAGGTCAAGGCTTCCATTTCTGTTTCCATTCTATAAAATAGGGATGATGGTGGTGGAACGTAGTGGATCTCTGTTTGTTGTTTTTGGTTTTGTTTTCCCAGCATTAATCCTTTCTTTGGACGTTCCCGTCTTATGGGATATAAGAAGACCCACTTGTTTTTTCTCTCGGATGAGTGACCCTGGCTACTCCAATCAAATGTAGATAAACCAGACTTAGAATTAAGAGTTAGTGACCCAAACAGACATGCATGTGTGGTTCGGTTTGCAAGATCTACATCAGGTTTCTAGAGACAGCCCTGGCAGATGCGTCAGTGGTTGATACCATTCAAAATTCATTATCAGTACATTGGTGGCTTGAACTGGAATGCCTATGCCTAATGTAGGAAGTAAGTAGGTTTCCCCAACTCCCTGGTATGATGTCAGCGATTATCTCTGGTTGTGAAACTTCTTTGTCTGGTTCCCTGGACCTTCCAGAGATTTTGCAAGCTCTTTAATATACTGTAGTGCTTGTCTTTTGCTAACTGGCTCCCAGATCTCTTCTCCACCTTTCTCCTATTCTACTCTGTGTTGCTTTAGGTAACTGTAAAATTCATTTTCTAAGCTCCTGTGTCAGCAGGTTTATAGGATCTAAAGTTTATGCAATTTGGGGGCTGTCTTTAGTCATAATACAAAATTATACATACAAAATTATGTACAAAAGGGAATATTTATTTCCTAGGAGAAAAAAATAACAGTCCAGGCGTGGTGGTTCACACCTGTAATTCTAGCACTTTGGGAGGTCCAGGCAGAAAGATCGCTTGAGCCCAGGAGTTCAAGACTAGCCTGGGCAACATAGTGAGACCTCATCTCTACAAAAAAGAAAAAAAAAAATAGCTAGGTGTGATGGTACACATCTGTAGTCTCAGATACTTGGGAGGCTGAGACAGGAGGATCCCTGGAGCCCAGGAGTTGGAAGTTGCAATGAGCTATGATCATGCCACTGTACTCTAGCCTGGGTGACAGAGCCAGACTCTTTCTCAAAAAAAAAAAAAGTGTGTGTGTGTGTCTATATATATATATATATATATATATATATATAAAAATCGCAAAACATTACAAATCTTAAAAATTTACTCAGAATTTTAAAAAATCAAGAACAAATAAAAAAGCTGGAAAAATAAGGTCTTATTTTATTAACTGTTGAGATATATCTCATAATTTTTTCCTAGAATTTTTAGCTTCATCTTTGTTTCTTTTTATAACAATAATTTTCTATAGGAAAAGCAGAAATATAATTGTCTTTCCTCAGTATGCTAATTGGAATCTACTTTTTTATTACTGACAATTTAGAAAAGTTCCCATTCATAACATTATTAATGTTACATAAATTGTAGGGATCATTGTCAATTGTGGGAAAACCTCTATCATGTTGTTTTCACAGGAGAGCTGTAAGATTTTAAGATAATTTAAGTTTCTTGTGTTGCAACCAATGAGTCTGTCATCAGTTTCTTGGGGTTGAGACATCGGAGGTGAATGCCAGGTAAAATGGCAAACGGGTGTGTGTATATTAATACAGTCCATTCTAACACCAAGACGTCAACAAAAACCTTTTTTTCCACCTATCTGAATATCTGGTGGAGTATTTCTTTTTCATATTTTCATTTTTTAAAATACTTTCCACTTTTATTTTAGACTCAGGTGGGTACATGTGCAGGTTTGTTACATGGGTATATTGTGTAATGCTGAGGTTTGGAGTATAATTGATCTTATCACTCAGGTAGTGAGCATAGTACCCAACAATTTTTCACTCCTTCTCCGCCTCCCTCCTCCCATCTCTTGTAGTCCCCAGTGACTATTGCTTCCATCTTTATGTCCATGAGTACTCAGTGTTCAGCTCCCACTTATGAGAACACGGATGCAACTGGAGGCCATCGTCCTAAGCAAATTAACACAGGAACAGAAAACCAAATAATGGCTTCCAGCTGCATCCATGTTGCTGCAAAGGGCATTATTTTGTTCTTTTTAATGTCTGTGTAGTATTCCATGGTGTGTAGGTACCACATTTTCTTTATCCACCTGGTGGGCATTTAAAATTCATGCTGGATGTGGAAAAATTCTTAAGCGTATGGGGCAGTTTTACGTCTACAGGCTCTCTGGTATTCCCAGCCTTCACACAATAAGTGGTGTTAGTAGCCCTCAATTCTTACATCAGCTACAACCGATGGTTTAAATCTACACAGAAAAAAAACTGTGAACCATATACACATATCCCACTAGACAGAAACTAAATGAATCCCCAGCTCAACTCCCCCTAATCAGTCCCTAGATAGGGGCGTACTTGAGAAGTAAAATGCAGGGGATATCAAAGTACAAAAAGAAAGTACTTGTAACTATTTAAATTAAAATACTATACTTTTTCAAACTGTATACATATGACCATGTACACAGTTTGCTAGCACCCCTCCCAGGCCTTAGAAGGAGTCTGCACAGTGAGTGGCTCAGAAGCTTGAGACTCTCTAACTTCCCTCTCAATCCACTTATCCTTTTACCTGATTTGGCCAAAAGGAAGCACTGGCAAGAGATGGAAGGCTCCTGGCTTTTTGGATGAGACCATTTACCTCTCCAGCCTAGGATGCATAGTGCCTCCTGCCTCTGGTAATCTTTTTTTGAGACAGAGTCTTGCTCTGTCGCCCAGGCTGGAGTGCAGTGCCCCAATCTCAGCTCACTGCACCTCTGCTTCCCGGGTTCAAGCGATTCTCATGCCTCAGCCTCCAGAATATCTGGGATTATAGGCATGCACCACCATGCCCAGCTAATTTATTTTTTATTTTTAATAGAGAGGGGGTTTCACTATGTTACCCAGGCTGGTCTCAAACTCCTGACCTCAAGCGTTCTGCCTGTCTCAGCCTCCCAAAGTGCTGAGATTACAGGCATGAGCCACCGCACCTGACCTACATTCATCTATCATCATACCATTTAGTTTTCAGATTGTCCAAAATATTAGTAACTACTTTCCACATTAAATTTATTCTATCAGTCACCTAGATCACTAGACTGGACTCTGGTTTATATTTGTTTTTTGATCAAATAATATGCTCAGAAATATTTTTATATTTCTAAATTTGGCCTAAAGATTTTGTACAGATAGATGTCTATTGTCTACATAAACTTTTTTTATGAGGCACCCTATTGAGCCCATAGGTTGATCTGAGGACCATTGTATCTATGTATCTTTATTATTTATTTACGTAATTTTTATTCCATCTATCTAGAGGTAGGGCATATAATTTTTCTCCATAATTGACAGAGCATGCCAAAGGTGACATATGGTATTAGAGGAAAGCCTTAATTATGGGTGAGCACAAACCACAACCCTCTAAAACACAAGATAAAATAAACACATACAATAGGGCCAAGTTATTAAAAATGGTACAAAGTGGAATCTGTAAATATTTTAAGCCAAGTCATCTGGTAGCATTAAGGCAAGAAACAGAAAATGAAATTTTATTTCATTTGGAAAGGCATGCCTGGGGGAAATAATGTATAATTCAGATATATCTGAAAAAGAGCAAAGCCAGGATGATACTGATGCTGAAAGAGGATTTAGAAGAGTAGAGACAACAGATTTGGTGTTCTCATCGTCATCAGATGGTAACAATATTTTACGGGCATAAATTAGACAGCAAACTGATTAGAGAACAGCACATTTGGTATTAGCAGTTGACAGTAAAAGGAAAAGACGAAGCAGTATAGACTGGATTGCAAGGGACTGACAAATATGACAATGACGAGATTTTCTAGTTCTTTAACTTTTTTGTCCCTTTTTGCATTGGAGACATTTTAATAAATGGAACTGATGACTATAAAGGACAGAGAAAATGATTCAAGTCCTAAAATTTGAGAAGGAACTCTAAGAAACTATCCAGTTAACCCTCTCATTATACCGATGAAGAAGTGAGGGTTAGACAGAATAAATTATTCACCCCAGGTCATTTAGCCAACCAACGTCCTCTGTTTCCCCTCAGAATTTGGTTTGTGTATAAATTTATAATTCTATAAATGTTGCCTGAGGGAAATCTTATAACTAACTGTTAAGTATTTGATTATCATAAATGGTATAAAAGAATACAACATTTTTGCATCGATAAAAGGAATAATGTTATCATAGAAAATATCTTATTACAAGTGTTAGGTGCCTTGTCTTGTTCTTTGTGTTCTTGGTGCCTGCCTTGTGTCTGGCACAGAGAAGGCATTAAATAAGTAGGATAGTCACTAAATGGATCATTGGCTGATGACTAGGTGGTTGGATGAAAGGGAGGGAGGAAGGAGGGGAGGAAGGAAGGGAAGGTAGGTGAATGAGGACTTACAAATGGGAAATGTAAATCTGTTCCCTAATTTCCTGAGGAAGAATTAACTATGCCAGTTCTGGGTCATGCTATCTCAAACTGAACACAGAAACAAACACGTATTTTAATCTTGAACAGCAAGGACTTCATATCCGGCAATATAATAAAGCTAGTCTCATTTCATGATCATATCTCAAAGACCTGAGATTGCCGAGTGAGCTATTTAGCAGTGTAAATAACATGAGTAGTAACTATTTACCTAAAATTACAAAGACCTCACTATCCATGATTAAGTGGAGGGATGCCAAATTAGTGAAGAATCTGAATTATAGTACACAGTTTTATTGCTTTTAGATACATATAGGAAATGGGAGTAGGGTAATATTATCTAAGAGATCATTTGAGAAAATAATTTTCATTAATTGATAAGAATTTATAATTATCATCTCAACTATTAGTAAAAGAATGCCTCCTACAAACTTAAGGCTATTTTGAAATGCTTCTCTGGTATAAAAACGTTATCGGGGTACCTCTTTTACGCTACAAATCACATATGCAAAGCTTTGTCTTCACAACACCCAGCCTGTCTGAATTTTCACAAATGCAGAATTAGTAGAATTAGTCTGAATTGATGAAGCCTTCCCAGACACTGCTGTTGTTGGAAACAACAGGCATCCTGTTGAATAGTTAACTAGAGATTTTGAACGTGTTACTTAGAAAAAGTTTCAATTGAGCATGAGTTCCTCCAGCAAAATGTGTCTGTCTCACTGATAGTGTAATCATCTAGTACATTTTTTAAATTAATGAACAGAAAATTAGAGGAAGGTCTGCCATTTCTTTTTCTCTTTCCTCCCTCTTTATGTATAGTTGAGTTCAGTCACCATCAGCACTAAATTCCATTCAGAGTTCACCGCCATCACGATAGCTAGTGCAGTTTTAGGTTAAGCATATTTTATCCATAAATTGCTATATTTGGTTCTCGAGTTATTATTGCAGTTCCTTGGGGTACATTTAAATCCACCTTATTGTAATAGATTATGGAATATAGTGGCTAATGTGTCTAATGTAAAATAAATGACTATAATGATTTATGATGCGACACTTCAATTTTATTGAACATAAGGATCATTGTACTAAAATGGATGGTGTATTGCTGGTTTAGCATAAAATACTGAATAACATATTCAAGAAAATGAATGGCTTGGCCAGTTCATAATATTCTACCCCTTCAGCTGAGAGGTCTTTAATAAGCAAGAGTGTCATTACACTTGGAAATGTATGTGTAGGTAATCCATTATCTAGAACAATGACAGGGATCTGCTCAAGTCCTTATTAAAGAAGGAAATCTTTAGGAGAAAATGTAGACTTCCTTGGTCTTCCTGAAAGAATGATTTTCACCCAGCCACATAGCCACTATAATAGTGCTTAGCAGAATTGTAAGTGGCCTCCACATTTAAAAATTATCACCCTGAAACTCTGTCATGACTGCGAGACAGAAGGGAATTTCAGAAAGGTTTTGATTTTTTCAGCATTGTCATCGGACAATATCCTTAATGTCCTTTTCTCTGTGTCAATTAACAAACCTTTTATTTTAACTCTTGTAGTGCCCAGCATAGATAGTAACTCATGCTCTGTCTTGCCCCGGGACTCCATGTTTATGTTTGATCACTGAGTAATTAGATTTAAGAAGACCTAATTTAGCCATTAATTCTTATTAACTATAATATTAAAGATGATTTTCAATAATACATTGGACCAATTTATTTGTGTTCTCAGACCTGGGGAGATGAAAGAAAATTCTTATATGGCAAATGATGTGTTTAGATTAATGGTGAAGTTTTATCCTCTGAAAAGTGGGGGAACATGAGGAATAAGGGAAGTGACATGCATGTTTTCTCACCCTCTTATCCTGGTGATCCTGAGATTCTGCCATCAAACCCTCAGGTCCTCCTGGGATACAGTTTAATGGCATAGACAATGCCCACATAATAACTAAATCCTTGTGGGAGTATCTTAATAGCATCCATTTCATTCGCTGGAAAGATAACTAGTTTCCCTTCTGTGGAATGGCCATGTTGAGACAGGGTGAGGGAGTTTGAGTATTTTGAATCTGACAGCTGCATTATAGGTAAGACTGTCATCAATTCCATTACCCATTTCCCTTCTCAACACATTCTTAGTTTATGCCTGTTCTCCATCCCTTGTCCCAGACAATCTCATCTGACCAACCAAAATTAAAGAGCTGTCAGGTACCATAAAAACCCACGAATGAGGGTCTTTTCCTCACAGGCCTAAGAATTCCATTCAACATGATTGCATGCATGCATGGCAGTTTTGATTTTTTTCTCCTGAATAACAGAGCTCACCACTGCCTGAGAAGACACAGGTCGTGATGAGAAAGTGATCTGATGATGAAGTAAACCCTGTATTTGTAGAATTAAGGAGTTTTACCATCCAGAAAAGAGAGACGTTCACAGTGGATTCTGTACTGTGTTAGTTGTAGATGGACATTTATTGATTCAGGATATACTCTCAGATCACTTCTTTTCATTCTTTTGAAACTGTTCATTAGAAAAGTAACTAGCACTATCTCAGTGTCACAGTTTAATTTGGGTGGTCAAAAGTTTGCCATAAATCAGTCTGTTTCTGGAGCAGTGGGGATGTTTTCTCTGTAATAAAGATCATCCTTTTTTTTTTTTTTTCTTTTTTTTTTTTGCTAATGGATGTTTTGCCTTTGGATCTCTTGATGCATCAATCTAGACAAAGGCAAGCACTGCTAAGGAACTTCTGACCCTGGAAGTCACCCCAACCTCTACAACATCCCCACACCCACTTCCTAATCTTTACGCTTTCTCTCCACAGCAAATTCTGTGCAGTCATTGAACATTGCCAGGATGTTTTCAGAAAGAATATTAGGGCATTTTCTTTTTTTCCTATTACCTTCCTTATCTTTCCTCAAAATATTATAGTAAATTAAAATTACTTGTAAGGTCTTATCACCATTCCATAAGATATTACTTTCTCTGTAGTAGTACTCTCACACCAGCTTCAGTTTGAAACTATGGCTGATCATCCTTGGAACTGATCCATGGTATTTGCAGAAAAGGAGCTTTCCAGGGCCAGGACATACAACTGAAAATTTGGCCAATAAAAAGCCTGTCTGCTCTGACGCCATTACTAGTTCATCAGTCCCTGACCCAGGATTTCCAACATTTTTCCCTTCTGCCATTTCCTTGCGTTTTACTTTGTTCCTCATGTCAAATATTTAATTTATTGCTTCTAAATGCTAAGTCTCACTTCTAGCACCAAAGTGATATTTAGAATCTAGACTTCTATTTATGTGAATTCGTAGGTAGAATTATTGATGTTAACATACCTCTCAAAAAAGTGCTAAAGGAGCTTTTTGTGAAACCTGAGATTTACTTTTCTTTTTTGTTTTTGACCAGAGATATGATCTGGCTTCTTTTCCAGTGAACTCAACTCCTGCTTCCTTCAGTCTTGTAGCATATAGTCAAACCCCAGGTAATGCCTCAATGTTAATCAGTTAATCCCTTAAAAATACTTTGATTTATGGAGCAGAGGATAGAACCTGGGAAATTTTGAGGTATCCATCCAACATTGATATTTAAACATGCTCATTCTTTATGTCCTTCAAATTATAGGGCCTGCAAGTCCATCAAAGGAACTTTGGGTTTCCCTTTGGGAGCACTGTTTTTCCAAGTGGTATAACCCCAGTGTGGAAATCTGTGTTTAATAAGCAGACCTTTTTCAGTATGAGGCACAGTAAGTTTAGGATAAGCTTAGAAACCATCAGGGTTGTCGAGTACAATTATTCCTGAGTTAAACAGGACAAATGACCCATTACAAGTTACATGTGATGCATTCAGACTTTAGGAACTTGACCAGAATGTCTGAAGTGTACAGGAAAAAACCATGATCATTTACTTGGATGGAGTGGTTAGGTACTGCTTCCACCAAGCCAGAGGTAACTGAATATTGGTGTAGTACACTGTCTTTTTTGTTGACCAAAAAAGTTAAAATATCTACAGGAAAATTTAACAGAGACCAAAATAAAATTTTTAAATTGTGCTGTCAGGTTGGGTACAGTGGTTCACACTTGTAATCCCAGCACTTTCGGAGGCCGAGGTGGGCCAATAAACTGAGGTTAGGTGTTCGAGACCAACCCAGCCAACATGGCAAAACCCGTCTCTACTAAAAATATAAAAATTAGCCAGGAGTGGTGGTGGGCGCCTGTAATCCCAGCTACTCGGGAGGCTGAGGCAGGAGAATCACTCGAATCCAGGAGGCAAAGGTTGCAGTGAGCCGAGATCATGCCACTGCACCCTAGCCTGGGTGACAGAATGAGACTCCATCTCAAAAAATAAATTTAAAAAAAATTGTGCTGTCAGCCATTTAAGTCTTGAATCAACGCAAAGACATCTTGCTCTTTGGTAGAAAGCTCAGTGTTGTGAAGTTGTAACTTCTCCCCAGAAGAAGCTGTGAATTCAATGTGATGTTCTCTAAAATTTACAAAAAAAAAAAAAAAAAAAAAAAAGATTATTTGGGGAATTTATGGAGGCAGGCAGTAGAAGGATGGATGCTAATTGGTGTGACGATTCTTTTTTTTTTTTTTTTTTTTTTGAGACGGAGTCTCGCTCTGTTGCCCGTGCTGGACTGCAGTGGCCGGATCTCAGCTCACTGCAAGCTCCGCCTCCCGGGTTTACGCCATTCTCCTGCCTCAGCCTCCCGAGTAGCTGGGACTACAGGCGCCCGCCACCTCGCCCAGCTAGTTTTTTGTATTTTTTAGTAGAGACGGGGTTTTACCGTGTTAGCCAGGATGGTCTCGATCTCCTGACCTCATGATCCACCCGTCTCGGCCTCCCAAAGTGCTGGGATTACAGGCTTGAGCCACCGCGCCCGGCCCGATGTGATGATTCTTAAGTTCATCTGAAAAAATTAAAAGATAATAGTTGAAGGAAAAAGTTTGTAGGAAAAAAAAAGACAGAAAGAAAGACCACTTTTCCATGAAATAAAATGCATTATAAGCAATAGCAATCAAAACAATGAGTTACTGGAGTAGCAAGATGAATAGTGCAGCACTGGGTCTGGAGGTATTCCCAAATACATATGCAAATTCAGCATAAGAGGTGGGTATTGAAATGAGTGATGAAAACATATACTATTTAATAAATTGTGGGGGAAAGCAAGCTTCCTACTTCATTGCTTCCAACAAAATAAACCTCAGATATGCCATAGAGGGATAAATGATTGGGACGAAGAAAAAGTTGACACTGCAAAGTTCTAAAAGAAATATGGGTCTATTTTGTACTTAGGGAGAGAGGACCTTTTTAGGAGTGACATGAAATGCAAGAGCTAGAAAGTGAAATATTGATTTGACCACAAAGCAAAAGTAAGTTCTCATCAAAAGTCAAAAGACAAACAACAAGCTAACATAAGATATTTGCAATACATACTACTATTTTAAAGATCTGATTTCCTTACTGGGCAAGTACATTCATTTATATATCAGTATACACATTGGCACATATATATAAATACATATATGCCATTTTAATTTCTTCAACTAGATCCCTAATTTTTTTGTGCTCTGGAAGGATACAAACAAAATTTTTTACTATGACTTTGGGACAATCTTTGAATTAATATAATTTTAAAATCATATTTTTATAATGGCATAGCATGTATTGTATAAACATAAAGTAAAATCTGTTGATACTGTGTTTAACTTGTAATGGCCCATAATTCAATGGTTCTTAGTCTTTTCAAAGACAAAGACTCCTTTAAACATCAGAAACTGTGGCCCCGATCCTCTGAGAAGTACACATAAGTGCAGATACCCAAAATGCAATGTGAATTGGAAATCCCTGCTCTAAATAGTTCTAAAGAGAGTTGGTCAGTGTTCTATTGCTGTGTAACAAACCAACCCCAAACTTAGTTGCTTAAAACAAAAACCATTCTATTGGTTATGATTCTGTGGGTCAAATACTTAGGCAAGACTCAGCAGGTCCAGTTTGTCTGGGCTTCATGTGGGGTTGTCTGCACGTTACCGGGGTCAGAGGATCCAAAAGGGCCTCACCTACGTGTTTGGGGCCCTGGTCCTGTCTGTTGGCAGGGGTGCCTCAGTGCTCCTCCATTGACCTCTCTCCAACAGAATAGCCTGGGCTCAAGGCAAAAACATGGAGGCTCAAGGCAAAAACAGAAGCCATGTGATCTCTGAAGCTCTGGGCCCAGCCAACACACAGCATCGCTTTCACCACATTCTGTTGGTCAAAGCAAACCACAGCGTCAGCTAAGATTGAGGGGAAATAGACCCAAGGTAGGAGGAATGGCACGGCCACATTACGAAAGGACATGTGGGATAAGAGCGATTGCTGTGGTCATTATTAAAGAACAACCTACCACAATAGAGTTATCTGAAAATGTGCCACTTTTAGCAACAGATGAATTTGTCCATTTGCGCCCTAACATTCATACGCAACAAAACATAGTAATCTAAGAGTGGCTGTACACTATAATAGTAGTCTACTCAATTTAAATTCCCAAGGATTTTCTTTTAACTTATTCAAAATCTTCCAAAATGAAAACTATGAATGTATACCTGGAATGGGAAAGTAGATGCCATAACTTTGGCTTGTATATTTCATCCATTTTGATATGAAACATTTTCCATAACTTAGCTCTAGTTTAGGAACTCTTCAGAAAACCCACACTGTCCTAGATAATGAAGGGTCATACATGTTTATGGTGGACCTCTATGCCCACACCAAGATGAAGGGCTGGAGAAAAAACATAAACCACAAACCTAAAATGGATGAATATAGGGATAAGATTTAGAAATTAAACTAAATTTATGATTTCAAAACCCAAGAGACTTCCAGTTAAGTGTGTTCAGCTTAACTACAAGTTTATCTCCCTTCTTAAACACCATTCACATTCTAGTACCTTAATATTAAATGACAGTAGGCAATCAAGGATCACCAAGCACATGAAGAAAGCCTCCGCTAAACTACAAAGCAAAAGTAAACAAACAAAAGATGACACTCAAGGAAGCAGAGCTAAGAAAGGAAATGGAAGAAAATCATGAAAATCATTGATTTCTAGTCTTGGATAAATTAGAAGATACTGTGTACTATTAAAGAGCAGGTTCAGGGCCGGACACAGTGGCTCACGCCTGTAATCCCAGCACTTTGGGAGGCCGAGGCAGGCGGATCACGAGGTCAGGAGATAGAGACCATCCTAGCGAACACAGTGAAACACCGTCTATACTAAAAATACAAAAAAATTAGCCGGGCGTGGTGGCAGGTGCCTGTAGTCCCAGCTACTCGGGAGGCTGAGAGAGGAGAAGGGCGTGAACCCGGGAGGCGGAGCTTGCAATGGGCTGATATTGCACCACTGCACTCTAGCCTGGGCAACGGAGTAAGACTCCATCTCAAAAAAAAAATAAAGTATTAAAAAAAGAGCAGGTCCAATCAGAGCTCCTCCTCTCTGGCTCTCTTTGCCATCTCTTTTTGACTTCTGGAAATGCAGCTTCCTGTGTGTCTGTCTGATGGTATCATCAAGGTATCCAATGACATGAAGGTGCACAAGTTGTTGACACCAGAGGAGGTGAAGAAGCTCAGGAAGGTGGTACTCTTCTGCCTGAGTGAGGACAAGAACTCATCCTCAAGGAGGGCAAGCGGATGTTGATGGGTGATGTCAGCCAGACTGTCAATGGCCTCTCCACCACCTCTGTCAAGATGCTGCCAGACAAAGACTGCCACAATGCCCTCTATGATGCAAACTGTGAGACCAAGGAGAGCAAGAAGGAGGACCTGGTATTCAGCTTCTGGGCCTGAGTCTGCACCTCTTAAGAGCAAAATGATCTGTGCCAA
Source organism: Chlorocebus sabaeus (assembly GCF_047675955.1). NCBI lineage: Eukaryota > Metazoa > Chordata > Mammalia > Primates > Cercopithecidae > Chlorocebus > Chlorocebus sabaeus. Next base: position 70,714,855 of record NC_132918.1, read on the forward strand.
CTCCAAGGACACTATCAAGAAAAAGCTGACAGGGATCAAGCATGAATTACAAGCAAATTGCTATGCGAAAGTCAAGAATGACTGCACCTTGGCAGAAAAGCTGGGAGGCAGTGCCATCATCTCCCTGGAGGGAAAGCTTTTGTGAGCCCCCTTCCTGGAACATCTGGAAGCCCCAGACCTGCCCACAGGGGTTGCAGGTTGCTGTGTTCCTAACAGACAGGAAGGGACTGGAGAATCTCAGCAAGGGGAGAGTAATCCTTTCACCCCAGTTGCCAAACAACTCCCCACCAAGCCCTGCTTTTTCCTCTCCCTTCCATCCCTGACAGTTCTAGCCTTCCCAAATTACTTTTGATCTTCTGATTCCTCTTGGGTTGAAGTGTTAACAGAAAGGAGTCCTGATCCACACCTCAAGAGAGGGTTCTTAGATCTCAGGCAAGAAAGAATTTAGGGCAAGTCCACAGAGTAAAGTGAAAGTAAGTTTATCAGAGAAATAAAGAAACAAAAGAATGGCTACTCCATAGGCAGAGAAGTACCATGGGCTGCTCCACAAAGGATACTTAGTTATTTCTTGATTATATGCTAAGTAAGGGGTGGCTTGTTCTGAGTTTTCTGGGAAAGAGGCAGGCAATTCCCAGAACTGAGGATCCCTTCCCCTTTTAAACCATATAGGGTAACTTCCTGATGTTGCCATGGCATTTGTAAACTGTCAGGGTGCTGGTGGGAGTGTCTCTTAGCATGCTAATATATTATAATTAGCGTATAATGAACAGTGAAGACAACCAGAGGTCATTTTCATGGCCATCTTGGTTTTGGTGGGTTTTGGCTGGCTTCTTTGCCACAACCTGTTTTATCAGCAAGGTGTTCGTGGCCTGTACCTTGTGCTGAGCTCCTATCTCATCCTGTGACTTAAAATGCCTAACCTCCTGGGAATGCAGCCTAGTAGCTCTCAGCCTTATTTTACCCAGTCCTTGTTTTGGATGGAGTCAATCTGGTTCAAACGCTCTGACAGAAACAGACCACGTACCCTGCAGGCACTTCAGTTTGGGGGGAGGGTATGTTTTTAATAACACCCCAACTCCTCACCTATTCCTTATCCTTCCTCTGCTGCCAACTTCCAACTGCAGTGCTTACTCATGCTTGTCTGTGAGTTGTGTGTATAAATGGAAAATTGTGGGATGAGCCCTCCCCATGCTACTGGTTCTTCTCCCTTTTTTCCTGGTCACAGCCACTCATGGAAGCAGGACCAGTAGGGGACCTTCAGTTTAGGGGTGGTTGGGGGAAGCAGAAAACAAAGTGGTGGGGCAAGGGGAAGAAAGAACTTTTGGAAATAAAGATAAAATTACCCAAGTGAAACAAGTTGTTAAATGCAAATTTTCTTACGTACCCAGTTTTAGCTAAGTCCAAGACCAACAGATTCCAAATCACCTGTTGAGACCATGCGAGAGAAAGTGAGGCTGACTTTACATCCCCTTTCATCACCTACCTGAAGCACATATGAAAGAAGATAAGGAGATTTATTGAGGAAGGCTGGTCATGAGAATTTCTTAAAGAGAGTTACCAGTGTGTTCTTTGCTGCTTATCTCCCCCTGGGAAAGTAAGGGGATTGCCCCCTCTACCCCAGAAGTGAAGTGAGTTGACTTTTAGAGAAATACTCAAGGATATTACCGTATATCTCCCTAAAATTCTGAGGGGCAGTGTGATTGATATCCAACTGGACCTGCTAAAGTCAAAAGTGGGAGTGAGGCTGTCTGGAGTTGCCCCTAACTGTAGAACAAAGAGAAAGGGCTGCAGTGAAGGCTTGCTGCATCTCACTGATAGTTGGACAAAAGTTTATACTTCCTGAAGTTTGCATGTGGAAAGGAACAGAATTTGAGTCATCCTGAAATGGACCCCTGGAAAGACAAGATGTCCCCAGTTGTCTATTAAGACAATTGTCTGATTTAGACGATTTGTAATACCTGAAAATCGCCCAAGTTCCTTTCATGGGTAGAGAAAAAAAATTCAAAATAATATGGTTGACAGGCTATGGTATTTAAAAATACATTAAATAAATTCTTTTCATGATTTACACCTTAAAAGTCCAACTGTTTTTTAGCAAATTAGTTACCTTTGTAGTTTCATCATTCTTTAGCATCTCCCTAGTGGATCTGTTGGCACCTTTTGTTGTCAGTCCCTGGAATCTCCCCTGAAACATTGAGACAATGAGAAAAGTCACAATGAACATCCTTTGACAGAAAGGAAAATATTTAATAGGTAGGCTGGATGACAACATCAAGACACTCTCACAAAATGTAGGATAAAAAGACACAGAGATTATAAAATTAGGAGGGAGCAGGCAAGAGAGATTTAGATCAGCCCTGAAGGTTTAACATTTGGCTATTAAGAATTAAGGGAGAAATAAGAGAAAATGAATGGGAGGAAATTTTTTTTTTTAAAAAAAGGGCATTTCCTGAGAACTGAAGAGTATAAAGTTTCAGACTAGAAGGGCAAAATGTCTAGGTGCAGTTATTGGAAAAAATGTTTAAAAGATTCATTTCAAGCAGCACTACTACAATATTTCAAAATAACAGATCCAAAAAAGGAGAGGGAAAGTTATAATCATAGCAATTGGAATCAGAAAAACATCAGACTTTTTAATAGCTACATCAGAAGAGAGAAAAACAAAAAAGCAATATTTTTCTAATTCTGACAGAAAATTACTAGCGACCTAGAATTCTATACCTGCCAAAACTTTTAAGTTTGAGCATGGAATAGAGACATCTTTAGATATGTAAGGTCTCAGAATGTTTCTCTCCACTGTACTCCTTACTAATCTGATCCTTGAGGTTTGGCTTTAACCAGATTAGGCAGTTAACTCTGAAACAGAAAGGATTCATGAAACTAAGTGTCCAACACAAATCAGAAATCTAAAGCAATATTGAGATGATGAGAAAAGGTAAAGTCTCACATGGCAGCTGTACGATGGCTCTAGAAAGAAACAAGTTCAGATTGGATACAAACAATGTAATTGGTACATTATCTGGTCTATTTGACTATTGGAAAGTAATACTAATAATGAGGCATATGAAAGAAAATTAAGAGTAGGTATATAACTAAGCAAGTTTAAAAAGAGAAGCAACAATCAACTTGCTGAAAAATAAGAATTTGTATGAGAAATAGAACAGAGTACACTAGTTGGCTTTGTGGTAAATAATTCATAGTACTTATAAACACTATTTAACAAGAACCTTATCATGAATTATAAATAGTTCTAAAGTATTATTAGCAATATATATCTTTAAATGAAGTAAGCAGGAGGATGGTATAAGAGAGCTAATTCCTCTTGTCCCATAAAGAATATCAATATGCAGTATAAAATTGGTATATTAAGAAATAGCAATACAAGGTATTTGGCAATCTAGAGATCAGAATAAATGGATGAGAGATTTAAGTAGTTACCTCTGGGCTGGGTGCAGTGGCTCAAGCCTGTAATCCCAACACTTTGGAAGACTGAGGCAGGCAGATCACCTCAGGTCAGGAGTTCAAGACTAGGCTGGTCAACATGGCAAAACCCCATCTTTACTAAAAATACAAAAATTAGCTGAGCACAGTGGTGCATACCTACAATCCCAGCTACTAGAGAGGCTGAGGCAGGAGAATCACTTGAACCCGGGAGGCTGAGTTTGCAGTGAGCCAAGATCATGCCACTGCACTCTAGCCTGGGCAACAGAGCAAGACTCTGTCTCAAAAAAAAAGTAAAAACTATTAAGTGAAATAGGAGGAGGTTCCAAGATAGTTGAATAGGAACAGCTCCAGTCTACAGCTCCTAGCGTGAGTGACACAGAAGATGGGCTATTTCTGCATTTCCAACTGTGGTACTGGGTTCATCTCACTGGAGCTTGTCAGACAATGAGTGCAGCCCACAGAGTGTGAGCTGAAGCGGGGCAGGGCATCGCCTCACCCAGGCAGTGCAAGGGGTCGGGGACTTCCCTTTCCTAGCCAAGGGAAGTCGTGACCGATGGTACCTGGAAAATCAGGACACTCTCACTCTAATACTGAGCTTTTCCAATGGTCTTAGCAAATGGCACACCAGGAGATTATATCCCGCACCTGGCTCAGAGGGTCCCACGCCCACGCAGCCTCGCTCACTGCTAGCACAGCAGTCTGAGATCCAACAGCAAGGTGGCAGCGAGACGAAGCGGGGGGATGTCCACCATTGCTGAGGCTCGAGTAGGTAAACAGAGTGGCCAGAAGCTCGAACTGGATGGAGCCCAATGCTGCTCAAGGAGGCCTGCCTGCCTCAGTAGACTCCACCTCTGGGGGCAGGGCATAGCTAAACAAAAAGCAGCAGAAACTTCTGCAGACTTAAACATCCCTGTCTGACAGCTTTGAAGAGAGTAGTAGTTCTCCCAGTATGGAATTTCACATCTGAGAATGGACAGACTGCCTCCTCAAGTTGGTCCCTGACCCCCGAGAAGCCTAACTGGGAGGCACCCTCCCGGTAGGGGCTGACTGATACCTCATACAGTTGGGTGCTCCTGTGAGACGAAACTTCCAGAGGAAGGATCAGGCAGCAACATTTACTGTTCTGCAGCCTCTGCTGGTGATACCTAGGCAAATAGGATCTGGAGTGGACCTCCAGCAAACTTCAGCAGACCTGCAGCTGAGGGTCCTGACTGTTAGAAGGAAAACTAACAGAAAGGACATCCACACCAAAACCCCATCTGTACATCACCATCATCAAAGACCAAGGGTAGATAAACGACAAAGATGGGGAGAAACCAGAGCAGAAAAGCTGAAAATTGTGAAAATAAGAGTGCCTCTCCCCCTCCAAAGGAACACAGCTTCTCACCAGCAACAGAACAAAGATGGACAGAGAATGACTTTAATGAGTTGAGAGAAGAAGGCTTCAGATGATCAGCAATAACAAACTTCTCCAAACTAAAGGAGGATGTTTGAACCCATCACAAAGAAGCTAAAAACCTTGAAAAAAGATTAGACAAATGGCTAACTAGAATAAACAGCATAGAGAAGACCTTAAATGACCTGATAGAGCTGAAAACCATGGCACAAGAATTACATTACGCATGCACAAGCTTCAGTAGCTGATTCGATCAAGTGGAAGAAAGGGTATCAGTGATTGAAGATCAAATGAATGAAATGAAGCAAGAAGAGAAGTTTAGAGAAAAAAGAGTAGAAAGAAACAAACAAGGCCGGGCGCAGTGGCTCATGCCTGTAGTCCCAGCACTTTGGGAGGCCGAGGCGGGTGGATCACAAGGTCAGGAGATCGAGACCATGGTGAAACCCCATCTCTACTAAAAATACAAAAAAAAAAAATCAGCGTGGTGGCGGGTGCCTGTAGTCCCAGCTACTCGGGAGGCTGAGGCAGGAGAATAGCGTGAACCTGGGAGGCGGAGCTTGCAGTGAGCCAAGATCATGCCACTGCACTCCAGCCAGGGGGACAGAGTGAGACTCTTTCTCAAAAAAAGAAACAAACAAAGCCTCCAAGAAATATAGGACTACGTGAAAAGACCAAATCTACATCTGATTGGTACACCTGAAAGTGACGGGGAGAATGGAACCAGGTTGGAAAACACTCTTCAGGATATTATCCAGGAGAACTTCCCCAACCTAGCAAGGCAAGCTAAGATTCAAATTCAGGAAATACAGAGAATGCCACAAAGATACTCCTAGATAAGAGACACATAATTGTCAGATTCACCAAAGTTGAAATGAAGGAAAAAAATGTTAAGGGCAGCCAGAGAGAAAGGTCAGTTACTCAGAAAGGGAAGCCCATCAGACTAACAGTGGATCTCTCAGCAGAAACTCTACAGGCGAAAAGAGAGTGGGGGCCAATATTTAACATTCTTAAAGAAAAGAATTTTCAACCCAGAATTTCATATCCAGCCAAACTAAGCTTCATAAGTGAAGGAGAAATAAAATCCTTTACAGACAAGCATATGCTGAGAGATTTTGTCACCACCAGGCCTGCCTTACAAGAGCTCCTGAAGGAAGCACTAAATATGAAAAGGAACAACTGGTACCAGCCACTGCAAAAACATGCCACAGTGTAAAGACCATCGATACTAGGAAGAAACTGCATCAACTAACGAGCAAAATAACCAGCTAACATCATGATGACAGGATCAAGTACACACATAACAATATTAACCTTAAATGTAAATGGGCTAAATACTCCAATTAAAAGACACAGACTGGCAAATTGGATAAAGAGTCAAGACTCATCAGTGTGCTGTATTCAGGAGACCCATCTCACATGCAGAGACACACATAGCCTCAAAATAAAAGGATGGAGGAAGATCTACCAAGCAAATGGAAAACAATAAAAAGCAGGGGTTGCAATCCTAGTCTCTGATAAAACAGACTTTAAACCAATAATGATCAAAAGAGACAAAGAAGGCCATTACATAATGGTAAAGGGATCAATTCAACAAGAAGAGCTAACTATCCTAAATATATATGCACCCAATACAGGAGCACCCAGATTCATAAAGCAAGTCCTGAGAGACCTACAAAGAGACTTAGACTCCCACATGATAATAATGGAAGACTTTAACACCTCACTGTCAACATTAGACAGATCAATAAGACAGAAGGTAAACAAGGATATCCAGGACTTGAACTCAGCTCTACACCAAGTGGACCTAATAGACCTCTAGAGAACTCTCCACCCCAAATCAACAGAAAATACATTCTTCTCAGCACCACATCGCACTTATTCCAAAATTGACCACATAATTGGAAGTAAAGCACTCCTCAGCAAATGTACAAGAACAGAAATTATAACAAACTGTCTCTCAGACCATAGTGCAATCAAACTAGAACTCAAGATTAAGAAACTCACTCAAAACTGCTCAACTACATGGAAACTGAACAACTTGCTCCTGAATGACAACTGGGTACATAATGAAATGAAGGCAGAAATAAAGATGTTCTTTGAAACCAATGAGAACAAAGATACAACATACCAGAATCTCTGGGACACATATAAAGCAGTATGTAGAGGGAAGTATATAGCACTAAATGCCCACAAGAGAAAGCAGGAAAGATCTAAAATTGACACCCTAACATCACAATTAAAAGAACTAGAAAAGCAAGAGTAAACACATTCAAAGGCTAGCAGAACGCAAGAAATAACTAAGATCAGAGCAGAACTGAAGGAGAGACACACAAAAAAACCTTCAAAAACTCAGTGAATCCAGGAGCTGGGTTTTTGAAAAGATCAACCAAATTGATAGACCTCTAGCAAGACTAATAAAGAAGAAAAGAGAGAAGAATCAAACAGATGCAATAAAAAATGATAAAGGGGATATCACCACTTATCCTGCAGAAATATAAACTACCATTAGAGAATACTGTAACCATCTCTATGCAAATAAACTAGAAAATCTAGAAGAAATTGATAAATTCCTGGACACATATACCCTCCCAAGACTAAACCAGGAAGAAGTTGAATCCCTGAATAGACCAATAACAGGCTATGAAATTGAGGCAATAATTAATAGCTTACCACCCAAAAAAAGTCCAGGACCAGATGGATTCACAGCTGAATTCTACCAGAAGTACGAAAAGGAGCTGGTACCATTCCTTCTGAAACTATTCCAATCAATAGAAAAAGAGGGAATCCTCCCTCACTCATTTTATGAGGCCATCATTATCCTGATACCAAAGCCTGGCAGAGACACAACAAAAAAAGAGAATTTTAGACCAATATCCCTGATGAACATCGATGCAAAAATCCTCAATAAAATACTGGCAAACTGAATCCAGCAGCACATCAAAAAGCTTATCCACGATCAAGTTGGCTTCATCCCTGGGATGCAAGACTGGTTCAACATATGCAAATCAATAAACGTAATCCAGCATATAAACAGAACCAAAGACAAAAACCACATGATTATCTCAATAGATGCAGAAAAGACTTTCGACAAAATTCAACAGCTCTTCATGCTAAAAACTCTCAATAAACTAGGTATTGATGGTACGTATCTCAAAATAATGAGAGCTATTTATGACAAACCCACAGCCAATATCATACTGAATGGGCAAAAACTGGAAGCATTCCCTTTGAAAACTGGCACAAGACAGAGATGCCCTCTCTCACTGCTCCTATTCAACATAGTGTTGGAAGTTCTGGCCAGGGCAGTCAGGAGAAAGAAATAAAGGGTATTCAGTTAGGCAAAGAGGAAGTCAAATTGTCCCTATTTGCAGATGACATGATGGTATATTTAGAAAACCCCATCATCTCAGCCCAAAATCTCCTTAAGCTGATAAGCAACTTCAGCAGATTCTCAGGATACAAAACTGATGTGCAAAAATCACAAGCATTCTTATACACCAATAACAGACAAACAGAGAGCCAAATAATGAGTGAACTCCCATTCACAATTGCTGCAAAGAGAATAAAATACCTACGAATCCAACTTACAAGGGATGTGAAGGACCTCTTCAAGGAGAACTACAAACCATTGCTCAGTGAAATAAAAGAGGACACAAACAAATGGAAGAACATTCCATGCTCATGGATAGGAAGAATCAATATCATGAAAATGGCCATACTGCCAAAGGTAATTTATAGATTCAATGCCATCGCCATCAAGTTACCAATGACTTTCTTCACAGAATTGGAAGAAACTACTTTAAAGTTCATATGGAACCAAAAAAGAGCCCACATTGCCAAGACAATCCTAAGTCAAAAGAACAAAGCTGGAGGCATCATACTACCTGACTTCAAACTATACTACAAGGCTACAGTAACCAAAACAGCATGGTACTGGTACCAAAACAGATATATAGACCAATGGAACAGAACAGAGCCCTCAGAAATAATACCACACATCTACAGCCACCTGATCTTTGACAAACCTGACAAAAACAAGAAATGGGGAAAGGATTCCCTATTTAATAAATGGTGCTGGGAAAATTGGCTAGCCATAAGTAGAAAGCTGAAACTGGATCCTTTCCTTACTCCTTATACAAAAATTAATTCAAGATGGATTAGAGGCTTAAATGTTAGACCTAAAACCACAGAAACCCTAGAAGAAAACCTAGGCAATACCATTCAGGACATAGGCATGGGCAAGCCCTTCATGTCTAAAACACCAAAAGCAATCACAACAAAAGCCAAAATTGGCAAGTGGCATCTCATTAAACTAAAGAGCTTCTGCGCAGCAAAAGAAACTACCATCAGAGTGAACAGGCAACCTACAGAATGGGAGAAAATTTTTGCAATCTACTCATCTGACAAAGGGCTAATATCAGAACCTATAAAGAACTCAATCAAATTTACGAGAAAAAAACAACCCCATCAAAAAGTGGGCAAAGGATATGAACAGACACTTCTCAAAAGAAGACATTCATACAGCCAAGAGACACATGAAAACATGCTCGTCATCACTGGCCATTAAAGAAATGCAAATCAAAACCACAGTGAGATTCCATCTCACACCAGTTAGAATGGTGATAATTAAAAAGTCAGGAAACAACAGGTGCTGGAGAGGATGTGGAGAAATAGGAACACTTTTACACTGTTGGTGGGACTGTAAACTAGTTCAACCATTGTGGAAGACAGTGTGGCAATTCCTCAAGGATCTAGAACTAGAAATACCATTTGACCCAGCCATCCCATTACTGGGTATATACCCAAAGGATTATAAATCATGCTGCTATAAAGACACATGCACACGTACATTTGTTGCAGCACTGTTCGCAATAGCAAAGACTTGGAACCAACCCAAATGCCCATCAATGGTAGACTAGACTAAGAAAATGTGGCACATATACACCATGGAATACTATGCAGTCATAAAAAAGGATGAGTTCATGTCCTTTGTACGGACATGGAATAAGCTGGAAACTATCATTCTGAGCAAACTATCACAAGGATAGAAAACCAAACACCGCATGTTCTCACTCATAGGTGGGAACTGAACAATGAGAACACTTGGACACAGGATGGGGAACATCACGCACCGGGGCCTATTGTGATTGTGGGGAGTGGGGAGAGGGGAGGGATAGCATTAGGAGATACACCTAATGTAAATGATGAGTTAATGGGTGCAGCACACCAACATGGCACATGTAAACATTTGTAACAGACCTGCACATTGTGCACATGTACCCTAGAACTTAAAGTATAATTTAAAAATAATAATAATAAATAAATCATTAATGTAAAAAATAAATAAGTAAATTAGTGGTTGCCTCCAAAAAGTGGAACGGGAAGGGAAAAAATGAGAGTTCAGTGTGTAGGGAATTTTCTTAAATTGTTAAATTTCTTTTGGCACCATTTTAATTATGTGTGTATATTACTTTGACAAAGAAATTGAAAAGAAATATTCATCGTGGCTGATTCAATTCAAGCTAACATGTATTGGTCACCTTCTTTTTTCAGATCAGTGTGAGTTGTGGAGAATGAGGAGATAAGAAACAATTTGGCTTTTGTTGGGGTTACTTAGGGAAGGGGAGAGACAGGGGTTAGAGGAGTCGAGAGCATAGGCTCTGGTGTTAGGCGGGGGTGTGAATTCCAGCCCCCACCCATGCTGGCTGGCTGACCCTGGGCAACTTCTCTCTGCCTCTGTTTCCTCAGCTATAATATGGGGATGGTAATAGCACAAGCATACTGTAGATGTTTGGTGGGAGGCTTAATTGAGTGAATGGATGTTCAGTGAGTGCTTTGGTGTGTAACACATACCAAATGTTCAATAAGCAGCAGTTATCACTCAATTTTAGATAAGGACACACACATCATGAACTTGTAAGTACAATGCTAGAAGGCCACCCTAAGTGCCTAGAAGGCAGAGCCCACGGATTTTTGAAAATTAATTCTTGGATAAAAATAATTGTCAGTTACAGGGCACTGATTATGAACTGAAAAGCTTTGCAGAAGCAATCCACTGTGTGACAGACCTCTGAAGCCTGGCATGTTGGCATGTATTTTCTTGGCTTCTGTCTCCTGCCTTGTGCATATCAGGCCAGGTTTGGCACCTCATTACCTTCTCTTGGCTTCCCCAGTTCCATTGTGCAGTCACCTCTTAAGTTTTCTGCCCTAGGGTAACTGCTAACAGCATTTACCCCATCTTCTGGCTGTCAACTGAAAGGCCACTGTGAGTTCACTTCCTGAGAGGGGCCCTGCTAGAGACCAAATAACCCAACCAAATTGCCAGAATTTCACATTTACTTTCTGCAAGAGCGGACAGGGAAACTCTGTTTCTGCCTCTGACAACCTCATCTATTATGATCTCTGCTATATTCTCTTCTTGTACTGCTATTGTTTTTCACCTACGTGACCAGGGAACAGTCCACAGGAAAACACAGGAGAACATGTAAAGCATTTAAATGCGGAAATATTTTAGTAATGTAGCCATACATAAACTTTCAAAGTCTCATTAATAAACGTTCATTTATTTGAGTATATTCAGCCTCTAAAACAGGTCTTTAAAACATACATAACAAGTGTTAAAGTTCTTTTAGAATTTTCCTAGTAGGTTTTTTCAGTTTTCACCAGAAGACACCCCCACTAGGGAGGGAAAAAAAATATTCAAAACATGCTATGATCTTAAGAGGAAAAAAGGAAATAAAATTATGTATTCCATATGATCTTATCTATGTAAGAAGAGAAAGATAAAGACAACTAGAAGAATATAAACCAAAATGCTAAGAGAGGTCATTCTGGGTTCAGAGATTTAGCAGTTTTTCTTTCTTACACCTTTTCTTTTATATGTATAGTCTATTATGAGAACGACATATATGTTTTAAAAATAATAGCCTCAAGATAAATAATACAATTAAATTTAATTCCACAAATAACTTCAGTACTTACTATTTTCTAATATAATTTTAGGTGCTTTTAGAGTTCAAGGTACTTGGTAATAAAATGTATTTTATTCATTTAGTATTTGTTTAATGGCTTCTTATTATTGTCATTATTCCTTAGTAGATTTTAAACCTCTTGTGGGCAAAAATCAAATGTTAGACTTCTCTGTAATACAACTGCCTGACCCAATTCTTCTTTGATATTAAATGCTTATAAGTATTTCAGCTTTGGAGCAGGACAAAGAGGGATGGTCCTTCCTGTCTGCCCAAAAACATATGATACTTGAAACAAATTTTCAACAATGACATTTGGACATTTATGGCCACCTCTCTCATTAGCTGGAATTCCACTGAACTAATCCTAAGTTCTAAGTTTAGTGCCAATTACCTAAAGGTTAATGTGGTCAAGCAATACCGGGAGAATTGGGGTTTTTCCAAGAAATGGTCTGTATCACATTATGTTCAGGATGAGAGAGTGATTGACACTGTAGAACTGCTCACTTGGGAGACCCAGAGTGTCCTGCTGGGCTCCTCTCAGAGCAGGGTCCTTCTCGGTGAGGTTTAAGGGAGGGAAAGATAAAGGACAAGGAAGTAAATGAAGCTGGGCAGAGTGTGTGGACAAGTTCAATAATTATTTATAAATCACCATGGATGCAGTGATGAACAAGTCCCTGCCCTCACAGATATTACTTTCTAGTAGAGCTAAACGCCATTAGATCTCAATGTATCAGAATGAGATGCCCCTGAAAAGTGAGAGATTTGAGACCATGTACTAAATCAGAAGAGGCAGGAACAAAAAATGTACATTTTGCTCATCTGTGGATATGTCAACCACTATCACCATCCTTTTCCTTACCCACCCCCATCCCCACCCCCACCCCCACAAAAAGTTGGAATACATTCACTACAGAATAGCAAGGCGAAATATTCCATGTATCAACAATAATAAAAAAAAGTATTCTGTGTATGAACATGATTCTCCAATTCAGAATCCTAATCACAACCATTATAGTTAATTTAGGAAGCTCTTAGGAATTCAGAGAGAATCTACAGCATTTATTTGAAAAGTTCCCTCAGTCTGTCAGAAGACCTCATCTTATGGGGCTTTAGCAACAGTTACATTTAGCCTCACTTTCTACATTTGCCCTCTTGTTCATTCTACTCAGGAAAGTCGACTTTTTGATGTGTCTGAAATGCATCGACATCATTCCCACCTCAAGGCTTTTGCTTTTATTGTTCTCTCTGCCCGAAATGTTCTTCCACCAAATCTTTACATGCCTCTTCTCGTATTTTTCAATTAGTTGTTCAGACATCACCTCCTCACAAAGGCCTTTCATGACCACCCTCACTAAGATATCCTCAGCCACCTCTAACCCTTTACCCTGCTTTATTTTTTTGTACGGTACTATTACCTGAAATTATAAATACCTTTTTTTGCCCTAGAATGTACATTCCAGGAGGATAGGTTTCTTGTTTGCCCTCTTCCCTGTCTACATCCCCAGAGCCTTAGAAGAGTAGGTGATTTAGAGTAGATACTCAGTAAGTATTTGTTGAATGAATAAATGCATGAATTTAGTTGAACTAAGATTACCTAGACAGAATAATCCAAAGCACAGGTCAGTTAGATGTAAAAATTGTAATTTATCTCTACAAACATTCAACACTAAATCTTTCATTGAACCATAGGTTTCACAATATAATCACCATTATTGAGCATTGAAACATGTGTATGCCTGCGTGTGTGTGTGTGTGTGCGTGCCCACACACACACACACACAGAGAGAGAGAGAGAGAGAGAGAATTAAGCAAAGTACCAAAACATAAACGTTTTCTGAAACTCATGAGCTACATCATTTTGGTCACTTTAGACCATAAAAGCACTAATTTCCTAACCCATTGCATTTCAGCCTCCTTTGCAGCAGGCATCCCGTGGGAGAGCAAGAGATAGTATCTAGAGGCTGTGTTTACCAAAGGGATGCTCTGCTCTGAAAGTCCCCTGGCTATTGTCACACCATTTGTTTTTCATGATTGGAATGTGTGGCATTATTGAAGGGTGGGCTGGTGTCTAAATTGAATGGGTGAAGAGAAACAGACATTCTCTTTGCCACCTTTGTAGATAGGTGGCTGTGGAGTCTATGTACTGAATTACCCACTGTCAATTATTGATGGTTTGGCTGGAATCATTTACACTCTCTAGTTACTTTGACATCTAGCCAAAAGGTAGCTGCCAGCCTGCTAGGAACCTCCCTTTTATCCATAGGGAAGTTCAAAAGAAAAGATTTAGCAAACCAAACTCATCTGCACAAGCTTTTGTGGATTTCTGGAAGACTCAGGTCATGTTGCTTATTCATAAGAGTTTAAGTTCATTCTTTTATTCATTTAATTTTATCCAAGAAAGGCTGACATTCATCAGTTTGCACTAATACAACTCTAGTGGTTATTAAATTACTGAAATATATGTGTAGCCCTTGGTAAGTGGCCACTACTCTGAGCCTTTCATCACCAGGGTCACCTCCCCAGACCTTCCCAAAGTCACCACTCAAAGGTTAGTTCTTGGCACAGCAGGGGACCTTCAAAACCGGGTCTCTGAGAGAACAGTTGCGGTCCATTCTGAGTAGTAGTGCCCACTACTTTCCATATAATAAATATTTGATTATCACCTCACCTGAGACTGTAATAGCAGTAAAACCTGCACTTGAAAGGTCTATGTTCATTACTTCATAAGAAATTCAAGACTAGCTTAACAGAAATAGAGGTCACATAATCTGAAAATATTAAATTGTTTTGAAACACCCTTAAAGAAGTCTCCCGGGATCTAATTGTATTGCTTTGCCCTACCAAAACAAACCTCACTTGCTAAATGAAGTTTAGCCTAAAGCTGCCTCCTTCCATATTTTAAGCTTGGCCTGAAGGTTTCTGTGTTCATTGTGAACTATAACAACTGGAAGTATAAATGCTCCGTAGCCTACACTTGTGCCGGTCACTGAGTTTGGCCAATCAAATGTAGCCAGCTGTTGGAACCATGTTCAAATAGGGCAAACACTGAACTGTAATCAGTTCAATGCTTTCTGTACCTCACTTCTGTTTTCTGAACGTCACTCTCCTTTTTCTGTCCATAAATAATTTTCCACCACGTAGCTGCGCAAGAGTCTCTGAGTCCACTCTGGCTCAGGAGGCTGCTGGAATCGCACATCGTTCGTTGCTCAATTAAATTCCTTTAAATTTAATTCAGCTGCAGTTTTTTTTTTTTTTTTTTAATCACACTCTGCCTAATTTGAGAGCATTTCCCCCCACAAAAAAAGACATTCTGGTTTTAACACATACACCCACAAAGGCACAGGGATCTTGCTGTCTTGGATCCTGTATTATAGACATAGTTTGGATGTTAAGAGTCAACTGTATTACATTCCCAGGAGCCATAGCATTGCACCTCCAGAGAAGGTCTGAAGACGGGGCTCAATTAATCACATGTACTGCAATGCTTGGAAACCTATTCATTTTCTGGGAAAAGATTATCCTCAATAGGTTCCACAAAACTACATAAAACTTGCATAACTCTGACTGCAGTTTTTATGTTGCAATTTAGACAATTTCTAAAAAATAAACAAGAGGCCTACTATGGAGCTGACCCACGCTTGAGCCATGCAGAAGGTCTCGAATTGGTTTAAAGGCCCTGGCATGGACATATGAAAAAGAAGACCTGCAGCCTACTAGCTGTTGGTACACAGCATGTAACGCGAAAGAGAACAGGTGGGATGAATATCAGTGATAGTAAAGTGCAGAGACCTGCTGACATATTTCTCCCTCCCAAGAAGAATGAGGAGTTTTGGTGCTGATCAGTCACTACACTGGGCTGACTATAAAGGACTCTAAAGACTAATGGAAGAAAAATAGGTGACTTTATTGTACTACTGTACTTACCTCATCATGTTGTTTTAGTAATTTTTGTTTCTGTAGGAAGCTTCCCTAGTGAGTTGCTTCTGCCTCCACGGAATGTAAGTTCAATTTCCCATTTAGTTGAGTACTGGATAGAACCATCCCTCCATGCTAAGCCCTGCTGTCTTTAAAATTTTAAGCCCAGTGTTCACAAGTGATGAGCCACCACCATCAGGCTTTCTTTTTTAGAGAAAGGAAATAGGAATGCATGTTCTTATCAGTTCTTATGCCTCTGGTTTTATTTTACAAGCAGCCTGGACATGTGAATTAATGTGTGGCTCTGACCAAAACAAAACATTACTTAGAAGCAAGTGAGGACTTTTTTTCTCCCCTTAAAGTATCTGGCTCTACAAAGCAGGAAATAAATACTTTGCCTCACTTCAGCATTCCTGTCCTTGGCAGTTGATTTGGCTAGACAGGTGATAAACAAGAGAGATTTTAGGGGGAAGCTCTGTCTAGGGGAGAAGGAATAAGAAGGAAGTAGGTCAAAGCCTGGCAAGGAATTTTAGGAAGGATCTCGCTTTGGAGAAGCTATTGACAGAGCTTGAAGCAAATGAAAATCAAGTCTCAATGTATTCGGCAAATAATTATGAGGAATCAAGCCGAGTAGAATTGCCACTCCAGGTGAGGTTATCTGAGTGAGTACAGAATCATTCTCAGTAATCATTTTATATCAGAATTATCAAGCAAATCGTCTGCAGATATTCTCTGCATAACCTCATAGGTGCGGAATTGTGAGCTAAATAGGCTTTGTCTTTGCCTCTCAATCTGTGTTCATTGGAAAGGACATGCAGCCAGCAGAACATAATTAATTGAACACTCAACTTTGCCTCTACAGCTTCCTCCATGTTGTACCTGAGTGAAGCAAGACAACGAGTTCTGGGAGACCAAAAGTCTTCTCTTACTCATATTTAAACTGTAGCATCTAGGACCATGCCTGGCATGAAGCAGACCTTTAATACTTGTCTCTGGAGTGCTCAAAAGAAAGAAAGAAGTACAGAGGCTGTTCATGAAGTCTGGAAACATAGGTGAATATACATAAGATCATCAAGGACATCTTCCATCTGTGAAAAAGTGAAATAGCGTTATCTGTGTTTCCAGGCATTGTGAAATACTGAGTAGAAAAAAAGCTGTGGAACTCATGGTTTTTTCAGGGTGAGAACCAGAGGGAATTTGCCACCTATTTTGTCTTCAGCAAAGACTTCCTAGAAGAAGTTTCAAAGCTCTTTGAATAAAGCAAGAGGGCTTAAAAGTTTGCCAAAGGAAGGATTGGGGTGAAACATGGACAGGAATTGATGACTTCTCTCTGTGGTGTGACTGACTCTCCTGTTCATCTTCCAAGTCTTTATTTAAATCAGTGGTTCTCATCTGGGGGTAATTTTGCCCCCAGGGATATTTGACAATGTTTAGAACTCCTTTTGGTTGTCACAACTGGAAGGGAAAGCCACTGGTGTCTAGTGGGTGAAGGTCAAGGGATGCCACTAAACCTCCTACCATGAGCAAGGCAGCCCCCCATAACAAAGAATTATCTGACCCAAAATGTCAAAAGTGCTGAAGCATACAGGCCCTGGTTTCATTGAGCCTTGGGAAAGCTTTTCCTGACACCCCTCAAACTACGCTGATTTCCTGTAATATCCTCATTTTACTTTGTACTTACCCTACACAGCATGTATCACAATTATAATTAAATACATTGTACCTGTCTCTTCCACTAAAACAACACTTCATAGAAGAAGAAACGTATGTATCTTGTTCCCCATTGTATTGTAGCATCTGTTACGATGCCTGGCACATAGTAGATCCTCAATAAATATATATTGAATGAATGAATGAATCAAGAAATAACTAATATGGAAAAATAAGAAAAAGAGATACTCAAGTTGTTAAGCAGAGTTGCAGTTTCAGGAATCACCTGAAGTTTGACCAGTGATCTTGGATTTCTCCATTTCAGTTCAAGAAACTGATGAGTTCAGTCACAATATGAAGGGAACATAGAACTAATAAACTCTATAACATTTTTAATGTATAGATTTATTGCAGTATTTCAGCACTTTAGTTCTTTATCACTAAAGGAACTTGGATGCCAACCCTTTCAAAAAATCTTTGGGAGTTGAACCAGGATTGATCTTGTGGCAGAGAATCTTCATCGGCTGCTAGGACAGCCATTCAGGCTCACTTTCCCATTCTCTCTTACAGCCGTGTGACACCATTCTGGTCAACAGGATGAAAAGCAGATCTGCTGAGACAGGATTTCTGGGAAAGCTTTTGCTTTTCTGTTAAAAGGGAGAGGCAAAACAAGTACCAACCTTCTTTTTGTTTCTCCTGGTTGGACCCAGTATCAGCAAACCGCCTATGCCTGCACTAATTATTAAATGAGGAAAGTATAACCCACCTCTATTTAAGCCTCTCTAATTAGGTTTTCTCTTACCTGCAGCTGAATGCAGCCCTACCTGATGATACATTTCTCTGCCTTGGTAGCTTATCTTTTTTCATGGTCTTCTTAATGATGCAAAAGCAGAAACAGAGATGGTAGGTAGCACAGCTTGGCCTGGGCTTAATCTCATCTGAAGTAGAAAGAAAACGAAGGATCTAAAGTAGTAGAGGTTGTAACCTTGAAAGATTTGTGATGGAGCCCGGTGCTGCTTTGTGGTGAGTCTCAGAAAAAGAGATGCCAGAGCTCATGGTTTAAGACGGGGCGGGGGAAAAGTATTCATAATACAGTGTAGCTGATTTCCTGTTTACATGTTGCAACTACCTTGTGTGTGTGTGTGTGTGTATGTGTAGTGCTGAGGCGGTGGTTAGAATGTGAGGGTTTTAGATGCAGTTTTTAAGGTTCTGCATGGAGGGAAAGACCTGAACACAAAGTAGCCACTCTACAAACTCTTGTGGATACAGGCTTCAAAGCACTTCTACCATCTTCTGCTCTTCTCTCTGCTCTTCTACTCTAGGCTATGAGAACCTTGGAGGTAAGAACCATGTCTTGTTGCTCTCAGTTTCTCTGGTCCAGGAAGAGTGCCATGCCTAGACCATAATATCAGTCAATGTTTTCAGATTAAACACTTACAGTTTTCTCCCCCTTTGTCTTAGAATGCATAGTTGTAGAAAAGAAGAGATGTAATTAAAGTCTGGAGGAGATTCATTTCATTTCTTTCCCTCACTTCGGTGGTTTTTTTTGTTTGTTTGTTTTTTGTTTTGTTTTTTTGTTTTTTTTTACAAGCAGGACTTCCTATATTTTGAATAGAACATGAAGCCCTGAGTTAGCCAAAATCCTTAAGAAAAAGAACATTTTTCCAGAAAATACAAATTGGAAAAGGAAATTTTCCCAAATGTATATTCCACAGAACCCAGTTCCTTAAAATAAATAAATTCTCTAATTTGAGCAATACTGGATTAAATAGTTACAGTCTTTGATACACTAATGTATGTTGTATCTTTCTAAGAGGTATCTATGTTGTATCTTTCTAAGAGGTATCTGGTTTGTTACTCTTCAAGTCTCTGTTTAACTAACCCCAAAAGGATTCCAGGACAACAAATCAGGGAATAATGATTGTCTAATTATTAATATGTATTCAGGTGTGGCAAAGTTTGGAAACTGCTGTTTTCGATCATAAGGGTTATGAGGAAAACACAAGGGCGTTGGTGAAGAAGGAACTAAAAGGATAAAGGATGGCAGCTCAAAAAAAGGGAAATTCAAGCAGACAAAAAGACCCCGAAGTTATGATGGGAAAGTGTAGTTTGATGCCTACCATCATAGTCTCTAAATGAGTAGCATAGCATGGAGACCAAAGAATTTACGTTGGCAGAAGTGTTAGGCTAAGGATCAGGAGCCTGGCAATGTACTCCAGAAACTTTCTTTAAATGACTTGCATCACTTCTCTAAACTAATTGCCTCAGGGGTGATGGGGCATATTAACGACTTCATTTCTTCTTTCGTACAATCTTATTTGAAATGAGTTACAAGCTAAGTTGTTGGAGAACTTTTGAGTTATTTCAAGAAGATAGTCAAATCATATGTGTGAAAAAATTTGGTGCTTTGTTTTTTAAAAAACTTTTATTAATTTTTGTCTGAGGTCCCTGAGAATCTCAGGCAAGTTTTCATACTAACAAATTAAGAGCAGTTAATTTCTCAGTAGTGTTTATGCCTGAGAGATTGGTAAGTGGTTGAGCTAATTGACAAAATAACTTATCAAAATGCGTCTGCCACACTCTAGTGCGATATGCCTAATGATCATTGTGTCAAAGTAGGAAATTGAGTCAGCTCAGGAATGGGCCTCCAATTCATGTATCAGAAGTGCTGAGTTTGGTATTCGTTGACTAATTTTGAAGTTCAGATAGACAAACACATGTTTTTTCCTTTTGACTGAATTTGAAAGTTCCAAGATAGGATCCCCGGAGCTATGAACATTGGCACATCTTGGCAAGCTCCTCATTTTGGAAATACTCTGTGAAAACAACTTTGGTCCATCAAGTATTAATACTATTTGATAAAAATCAGTTTTTGTTTGGTGTGTCTTTTGAAGCTAGTGTAACTCCTGGTCATTCTATAGGACTATAAAAGCTTTTTGGAATCAAATCCTAATCCCAACATGTTTTTCTTGTTCATTTAAACCTTTTATACACATGTGGGAGCTAGAGAGAGTGGAAAGCTTTTAGGACTTAAGCTTAAATTGTCATTCTCATGCATGGTTTCTGAAAAGCATTTGGCATGTTTGTATTTGTAAGTTAAAGTATACATTTATGGTCTTAAGCATTTTCTTTTTTCTCTTTATGCTTATTTGTTTGGTTTACAAAGACTATCTTAAAAAGAGAGCAGACGTGCTGAAGTTTGGATTGCTTGACTTACCGCCTTGTAGAAAATATCTGTGGGTGTTGATTTTCTAGGTCAACCCCTGACTCAGGATCCTAAAGAGAAAAAGTGTTCTCAACCCAAACTCAATAGTATTAATACTACCACCAGCCCACCCCCAAGCCTAATAAAAAGCCTAAATAAACGGAACTCACAAAAGCTGACTTCAGTGCTGTAAGAGTCAAATGTAACCTCTAGAGGTTTTTTTGGTTGGGGGTTTTTGTTTGTTTTGTTTTGTTTGTTTCCATGAAAAAGAAGCAGCTGAGGCTGCTGAGCAGAAATTCATAGCACTTTATTTTTCCTCTAGGGCTGTTGTGCCCAGTAATCATAATATTGGCAAATAGAGTTAAACTATAAGAAATTCATCTGGCCGGGCAAAGCGGCTCATGCCCGTAATCTCAGCCCTTTGGGAGGCCGAGGTGGGTGGCTCACGAGATCAAGAGTTATATACCAGCCTGACCAATATGGTGAAACTCCATCTCTACTAAAAATACAAAAATTAACCGGGCGTGATGATGCATGCCTGTAGTCCCAGCTACTCAGGAGGCTGAGGCAGGAGAATTGCTTGAACCTGGGAGGTGGAGGTTACAGTGAGCCGAGATCGTGCCACTGTACTCCAGCCTGGGCGGTAGAGTGAGACTCCATCTCACAAAAAAAAGAAAAAAAAAAAAAAAAGAAATACATCAAAGGGCTAAATTTAAATGGATTTAGGAAAAGCTAAAAAGATATTGTTAATCCTGTAAAGCTGAAGATTGAAGTAAATAAGTTTCTCAGAGAGTGATTGTGCGTGAAATGAACTGTATCAGTTAATTTTTGCTATCTAAGAAACACCTCCAAAATTCATTTCTTAAAACAGCCACGACTAAATATGTATAATTATCACATATTAATTTTAAAAAAGAAAGGAAAACAATGTTGAAACCACCATTTACTTTAGTTCATGATTCTACAAAGTCTGCTGTTTGGGGCTGGCTCCAATGAGTAGTCTAACCTGGGCTGCGGCTGATCCACCTCTGCTGGGTTCACTCATGCGTCTTTGGTGGGTGAGTTGTGAACACTCTGGTCTAGGATGGCCAAAGCAAGGACAACTGAGGCCTCTCTCCATGTAGTTTCTCAGTCTTGTCCTTATTCAGATACAACTTCCATACCTTTTCTGTTTATTTTTGATATCTCCCTGTCTCTAAATTCTTTTTGTCGTTTCCTTCATCTGGATCTTATTAGAGCATCCCCAGGGTCAACATCCTTTAGCTGGGTTGCCTGAATTTTCTTGAGACAGGGAGTAAAGTGAAAGCCAACATTTCTCCTGACTTATTTTTAATAACCTTTAGGGTTATTGTGTTTGTGTCTTTTATAGTCATCAGCCTCAAATGCTTTCAGGAAGGAACTACAGTCCAAACAAAACTAATTAATTAATTAGGTGGTCAAATGATTAAAAATTGATGGCTAAACAAATTAGCATTTTTATCGAATTTATTGCTTTTTATCTCTACTCCCTGTTTCCTGTATGTCTCAGATGAGCTCACCAGTCCCTGGCAATTTTGCCCTTAGAAACTTCATCCCGTGGCTGATGTGGGACATCACTTGAACTCTGCAGCCACTGCAGAATGTGCCCGGATCGTCTCTCACCAATTGATCAGGAAGCTCTAAGTGACTGATTGCTGCCTCCGTCAACACAGGATGTTTGGACATAGCTGTTTGGACAAGGCTGTTTGAGGCCCCCTACAAGACTTGCTGGCAGTTGGGAGGGGGACGTGGCCCAAGGCTCAAGGTTTGAAAGCAGCTACTCATCTCGCATCAAACAGCAAACCCTCAATGCTTATTGGGGAATCTACCCTGTGCCAGGCCCCCAAAAGGAGGCTCTGGTGAGCAAAATTGATACTAGCTCTGCCCTGATGGGCTGTAGTCAAGTTAGTAAGAGGATCGTTCATGAGTGGTCTTCCATGTAGGTATACAAACTCTAATGAGTGTTGTGAAGAGAAAGCATTGGGAATATAGGTTTCAGAAGAGGGAAGCTTTAAAATTGTGGTGGTTGAGAATGAAGGAGCAGACTGACCAGGAAAACATACCAGATTACCAGCTGGTAAAACTTACACCATGGATTTTCCCCCAGCAAGGTTTAGCTGTCCACATGCAGACTCTAAGAAATTGAACAATTCGATATATCCAGGGCTGGCTGGCTGGCTGGTTTCATGCTGGCTGGATCTGATGAAATTACTAAAGCGTAAGGGAGTTCTGAAATGACACAATGTGGAATGCAAATTCAATCACATAAGTGAAAAGTGGATGAGGCTTTCCACCCTTCATAGTGGGCTTGACCAGCTGGAGCCTATGACAAGGTAGAGCTGGCAATCCTGAGCTATGGTATATCCCATCTGAAGGTAGTCATTGCCACTCACCTAAAAGCTATATTTGATGATAGTCTGCTACAAAAATTATCAACCACATATAACAAAATTGTCTTTAGGTACCCTTAGATTTTTAAATGAAGTTTTCTCTATTTTATTTATTATTACTTTCTTATAAAGTTCACTTTGTGCAGACTTCTTTTTCCAAATACAGTGTCAAAGGAGCCCAAGTTAGCAGCTGAAATGCACAGAAAAGTATCATGGTAACAGAAACTTCAGGTTTAGACATTTTGTAAAATCAGCAAAGGGCCTGAAAGCTCATGCTATTTAAATCCATGCCAGTTTTCAGGATTTGTATTTTATGAAAAAGGGAATCAATGTGACAGGTGGAAGAGTGAATGCAATGACAGCTCCAGTCATTCACACATGTTCATCATTGCCTGCAGGACACATGGCAAATCCCAGCACCGGTGATAACGGCAGAGCACTTCTAGCACTGGTGATACTGCAGGAGTACGTACAGCACTGGTAATATCACAGAAGACTCTACTCAGGAAAGTTTATCTGATCTGGTCTTACTGCTTCCAATTAGTCTGGATTCCTTGAGGGCAATACTGGCCCTGTCTTCCCAGAATCATTGCAAACTTACTGATTAATGCACATTTTCCACCTGTTCCAGTCTTGTATGGCCAACCTATATCTTCCATAATGATCTTCGTAGGCTTCATGGGCTAATACACCACACAGCTGATAGCAACAGGCTGTGAGATCCAACAGATAGATGTTCCAGAGTTTAAATCTTGACCTTAAACTTTTGATAAATTTAGGTAACCCCTCTGAACCTCAATTTCCTCATAAGCCTCAGGTTTCTTTTAAACTATATAAAAACAGATATATAAAACTAAAAGATAAAATGAAATAATCTCTTAGATATTTTAAATTTTATTATCTTAAATAAAAATTTATTTTGGTACTCACTAAAATATTTTCAGTAATAATTATAGTGGGAGCATTGTAGTGGTGTGATTCGGAAGAGATTATAAAAGTGTCAGCTCTGCCCATTTCTTATTTGCTTCGGCTTGATGGCTTCTTTGCAGGAATCAAGCCACTTGGCCACTTGAGACAAGTTAGTGAAATTAAAAGTAGGTAATATAATTTGTAAATCCACCAGTGGGAATACATAAAAAATACGGCAAGCTGAAAGTGAATGAACAAGTAGGGATAATAATTGCAAGTCCTTTGGGTTGTGGAAATTGCACATGACACAGGACCCACAACTTACAGAGCAGATAAGAACAGGAGAGTCAATGTTAAATGTTAGTAAATTTAAGTGTTGGTAAATCTTAATGCTTTTTCTAAAAATTCAAAATAGAAGCTCTAACTTTTCTCCCTGAATTTCAACACATTTAGTGGTTCCCAAACTTGGGTATGCATCCAAGCCAACTGGAGGGTTTGTGACTCCCAAAGTTTCTGATTAAGTCCATCTGGGGTAGGACTCAAGAATTTGCATTTCTAACGAGTTTGCAGATGAAGCCCATGCTGCTGGGCTTAGGGGCCACACTTTCAGAAACACTGCAGTAGAGCATCTTGAAGACTCCCGCGGTTGCATCCTCCCCTAGATCTTTGGTGTATGTATAATACAAATCTCGTCAGGATCAGTGCCATCACGAAGTAATGTTCCCTTTATATTCCAGTTTAGATTACCCATTCATGTCCTACATTTCCCTTCCACCCACTCCACACTATCCATTACCCTTCCCCCAATGAAGGCGGAAAGGGTCCAGAGGACAGGGGAAGGATGGCACATCCTCTTTGTGAATGCAACTGACAGTGACTTGCACTACCTGGTAAATTCATGCCCTCAGCATGTTTCCCCAGGGTGAATTAATTGCTTTGCTTTTCCTTTTCCTTTGCATAAAACTAGGCAGATTTGTCCGTCTGTTTGAACAAGACTTTGTTGCCAGCACTTTTCGAGGATGGCCAGCATGTGGCTGCTGTGTCAGGTTGATAGTGTTGTCAGGAATTCCAGGGTGGGTATTGTCGCTTGCATGGGGAAATGCTAACTGAGGTCAATTCTAGTTCAGCTTCCTACTTACAGAATTATGGCAGGACATAAGTTTGGCCCGTGTAAGATGAATAGGTCAGCACAATCATATTGTCCTCCTAATCCAGGCATCTCTACTTTTAAGCCTTAAATCAGAACGTAATTTTCCTGTATTTGAGATCCAGCAATTCCTGTCCTCAAATGAGACATTTTACAATCAAAAGCACAGACAGCCAACCAAAAAATTCTAAACAAACAAAAATTTTAAACCAAAGGTGTACATTTAAAAGTTCTATGTGTTTTGTGTCTTTTAATTTTGAAATTGAAAGTCTTTTTTTTTCAATAATTATTGCTGGGTAACAAAACTATCCCAACATTCAGTGGCTTAAAACAACCCTTCTGTTTCTTTGCTCGTGAGTCTACAATTTGCACCATTCTTGGTGGGGCTCTGCTCTGTGTAGGGTCAGCTAGGGTGGCTCAGCTAAGCCAGAACAATCTATTTCCAAATGGGCTCCACTCACTTTGATTGACAAGTTGGTACTGGAGCTGTTGGCTGGGACCTTGGTTTTCCTCTTCTGTGGTCTCACCACATGACTAGCTTGGGCTTCTCACAGCAGTTTGGTCTCGGGGTAGTAGGGCTCCTACAAGGTGCCTGTACCCAGCATGCAAAAGCAGAAACTACCAGACCTTCTGTAGGCTTAAGCTTGGAACTGGCCCATCATTCTTTGCATTACATTCTGTTGCTTAAAATGAGTCACAAAGCCAGCCCAAACTCAAGGAGAGAGTAGACACAGGGGCATGGACACCAGCAAGTGTGGGTCTTTGGAGCCCACAAAAGCAATAGCCTACCACAGTCATGATGATGCTGGATTTTCCACTCCCTGCTGTTTCAGAGCTCTTTGCATTCCATACCACAATCAGGCCAGCTCAGCATAAACAGAGGCAGGTTGTTAATCTCAGGATGAACAATTGTGCTTCCCAAAGAGGGAATAGTGGCTTTGACTTTAGTTGAGAGAGAATTGTCAGAGTGCAAGGACATGTGTCTGCTGAACAGGCATCTCTGTTAACTTTCTGCCCAAACACTCTGCTAGTTACTTTATCTCCCCTTATCCTGCCTCCTTTTTTCTTCATAGCACTCACCACTGCCTCATGCTTTATTAAGTAGTTGTTTACTTGGTTATTGTCTGTTTCCCTGCAGTCAAAAGTAAAACTCCCAGGGGAAGACACTCGGTCTCTTTTGCTCTCTGCTGGATGCCCAGCACCCGAGAGTACCTGGCACACAGAAAGCCCTGCATAAATATTTATTGAATGAATGAGTATATACATTTCATAACTGAAAATCTGCCTATGAGAATATGCAGACATGACAACTTCAAAATAAGTTGCTATGATGCAGGGTTTATGGCTGAGGTTTGTCTCTCTCTATACAGCCTGGGCTGCATGTCCCCTTGTTGTATATGGGGTGTACCCTCTGCCAGTTTCCATGGTGTCATTGTTCGGAGGTGTCAATGGACATCAATCATGGGGTTAGAGGGTTTTTCTGTAGAACCTCCAGTTCCTTTATTTGGCCAATTAGGCTTTGTGCTCCCGATTCCAAACATAGAGGTGGGAAAAACATGAACCTGGCTTTATCTAATGCCTTAGTTTTAAGGAACAAGCATCTGGTGCAATGCTATATTATTTCCAATTAAAACTTGGATATCCTCATCCTTGCTAAGACTGGTTTGTGAACATTAGCTATTCATTCCTAAAAAGAGGCTTAACCAGATAGTTTTTCATTATATTCTTTCACTTGATGGAGAGGGGCGGGCAGGCTGGCTGGCTTGCTTTCTTTTTCTTTCTTTTCTTTTTCTCTCTAGTTTGCTTTCTACTAGTCTATATATGTTTTCTTTTTTTCTATAGCATCCCTTTGAAAACCCGGTATAATTTGTTAGAATCCTCATTTGTGCTCATCCTCCTGTCCATGCACTCTTTTGATTGTTTATCAATCACAGAAAAATCAGATTTTCTTAATGAATATTATACGCTTGTATCTCATTTGGTTACAGGTCACCTGGAACTGTCACTTGTGGGACCTCGCCTTTGAATGCCTAGTCTATTCCTTATTGTTTATGGAGTCTTTATCTGAAATCCATTTATTCTGGCTCTGTGCAAAGTGGTCCTCGGTGCTATGGTTTCCAACCATTTTACCAGCCCTGAAGACACTTGTGTGTTTTCAAAAGAAGTTAAAAAAATTGCTTTGAAAAAACATTTTAAATATTTCTGTTGGATTGTGTTCTGGTTATTTTCCTCCATGTCTTTTTGTTTTCCCTTGTTCCATCCCCCTCCTTGTCCCTATTCATGCTTGTGTCACTGAAGTATGGCTCCTCTACTCACAGCAGCCTCAGCCCGGTCTGGCTGCACAAGGAGGTCATCTGGCTAAGAGTGTTCTCTAAGAGCACTAATGTGAGTGTTTCTGATTATAATAACCTTAACCAAGTTCTTCAAAGATGCTATAGCTGTCAGAGTTTTCTGAGCCATTTTAGATCCTAGGCCTAGAGATGCTAGAATATGAAGTGTGTTTGAAGTCCAAATAAGAAACCAACAATGTCCTGTAAGTTTGCACCCTCAATGCAAACGCTGCTCCAAGGCACTTTCCCAAAACCAGCTGTGAGTTAATGAGTCTGGAGTTCTGCATTGAAGTGGCCCTGTTGAACTTCTGAAAGTGAACCAAGGCGAGGCCATGGGCATGTTGGGACCTAAATGAAAGACTGTAAACCCAGTTCCCTTTTTCATTACCCCAGCTTCCTTTCTCTCTCTCTCTCTTCAGCTGAATCCCCATCTTTTTTGATATCAACTTGTTCCCTGGCTCTCCAAAACTAGGAGAGGAAAAAATCTCAGATTCTCTCCTGTCCAAGTACTAACCAGACCCGACCCTGCTTAGCTTCCAAGATCAGATGAGATAGGGCATGTTCAGGTGGTATGGCCATACACCAATCTCAGATTCTCTTGGGTTTGGCAACAGCCTTGAGGCCTCTGATAATGGAAGTCTACCAGAAACAAGTTTAAAACCGTTTGTTATTTATCTTCTTGCCTCCTCTTTGTCAAGCAAGTCTGTTTTTAGCATTGCTTCTGTGATTTTTATAGTATTAACCTGCCCCAATTGGTAAGAAACTTGATATTTTCTTTGTCTTTTTCTTTCTCACGTTCTGTGTGCGATTTGGTTAACTAATTAGCTTATTTTTCTCATTTTTCTCAAAATGGACCTATATCACGTCAGCAGGACAAAATTATTAGGTCTGAACAGACCTCAATTCAAATTTGTAAACCTTCTCTTCCATTATTTACTGCGTCCATTTCAGGAATATGTAACATCACTCATTACTTTCCACCTCCCTCTTGAGTTCAAGAACATCGAACTGAGAGCTGAAAAGACTTGAATTCCAGATGCGACTCTGCAGCATATGAACTGGACTATCCTTGGACATTCACTTAACTTCTCAAAGATTTGGCTTTTCTCATCTGTGTAACATAAATGATCATGACTATCCTGCCTATTATGAAGTCATTGAACAGCCAAGTGAGAAGTCATCTTCTGAGCAAACACTAATTGTGCACCTCTTATATGCCAAGTAATATGTGAAGCACTTGGAATACAGAAATCAAGTGAAGTTTCTACCTGCGTTTTGGAGATGTTTTCATCATCAACACACAGCTGCCTTTACTTTAAAGTTTAGACCCATGATAAAAGAGTTCCCATAATTTGGCCTTTGGTTGTCTCACCACCTCTTTCAATGGCAAGCGGTGATTAAGTTGATGGCAGGAGGCAAGAAACCCAGCTCTGAATTCTCACAGTACTGTAGTGGCACACCTGGACAGAACCTGCTGAATTAATTTTATATCACCATACTATAGAGTCTGCTACGTAGTAAGGTCTCAGCAGAAAATTGCTTAAATTAATTCATAAATCAATCATGAATGAGTGAATCAATGACAAACATTACACTGAACCATTTAGGTTTGTTTTCGGTGCTTGGCAGTATCCATATAGATTCCTGTGATGTTCTTATTTTTTTCCTGTCTTATCTGATTCCAGTGAGTTTTCACAGGTAATTTTTTCCCTTGTTAAAATTAACCGTAAGATTGATATCTTTTGTGGGAAAACTGCTGCTGAGATTTTTTTTGTCTAATCCCAAAGTGGATTCAGTAATGTTGTGAAGAAATAAAGTAATTAAAACTAAAATTCTGATAACTCTTAATGTGGAAGGTGGCCATGATTGACAGATACTTCCATATTTCTTAACCCTAAATTTTCTTCTTTGGCCAGATAATTATAGTGAGGCCAGACAGTTCCTAAAAATAGGCCCAGTGGTCTTTGATCCAGTTCTAACAATAAACCCAGCCTTCAAGTGGCTCTATACTATCATCTTAAGCTGTCTATGGAATTCTTTTAGGGCCTGAATATATAAAACGCTTTCTAAGGAGAGAGAGGAAGAGGTTTGCAAATCCCATGAAATAAAATGCAGTATATTATGACTATATGTTCATGCATGTTTCTGGGGCAGTACATTCATAGTTTTTGTGGGATTCAAGACCCTCTCCCAATTCCTTTCCACCCCACATCCTCCACCCCCACCAAAAATAGTTAAGGGTACTGGAATGAAAGATTCTGGTCCACTTAGAGAATGCGATTTCTTAAGATTAACATAGATTCCTTTCCCAGAACTGTCATGTAGCAGTTACAAAAATGTAACCCTCCAAAGTGCCTGGCGGTAAACTTCAAGTTCGACAAGTCTATAATGTGACTCATGGAACTTTCTCATGCTTTTGCATTCAATAATCAGAAAAATCCCCTGTAACTTTGTCATGCTTCTGAAGACAGTAATCAGGAAAATCCTTGAGGAGACTGTGGTTTTATAGGATGCTAAATCAGGTTATGATTGTGTGTACCCTGATGCTATGTTTTTCCTGTCTGGAATTTCCTCTTGGGGGTGGTCTGTTCTTCTCATTTCTAAAACTTATATCAACATCCTCTTGGACCCAGAAGTGTAAGCGACTCATTTATTTTATGTTATTTTGGATAAAGGAGAAAAAGAACTATCATAAGCCATGGAAAACCTTCCCATGGTACAGGCAAACTGAGTTGTTATTCTTCCTCATACATTGTAGAACTGGAAGCTGAACTTACTTGGCTCCCCTCGATGCCCATTTTTAAGGCACTCGACAGAAACCAAACTGCGCACCCCACTTACCTGTTCCGAGTTAAATGCCTTGATTATTTCATCTTGCCTTTGTGGGGTTTGATGTATTGGAGACAGGGTTGGACACACTAGGCAATCATAATTAAAAAACATCCTGCGCTTTGCTGCTATTCAATTGTTGAAGAGTCCTCTCTAGGGTTATTGAGTTTCATGAACTGGGAAAAGTAGGAATTTTGAACCACATAACATTTGTTTGCAACATCTATTTTGTTTTCTTTTCTTTTCTTTTATTTTCCTTTTCCATCCAGCATAGCGTAACACAGAAACCATGAAACCGTGAGCACACGCTCTGCATTCAGACTGACTGGGTTTGAATCCCAGCTCTTCCACTTCATAAGCTGTGCAACTTTGGGCAGGTTATAGTACCTTGCTGGGTCTACAGTCATCATCCAGAGGATAAAGATACTATTACTGCTTACCTCATAGGATGTACAGGAAAATTAAATAATATTTGTAAAGAGCCTAGACTAGTACCTGGTGTGTTCAAAGCACTACATGTGTGTTTTTAAATAAATCTGATTACTGAGGGTAACAGTGGAGATTCATGTGGGGATATCCTGTCAGACTCAAGCATGAGAAGCCTGATTGCCACCATTGGGCTGGTTGTTGTGGTTAGGTTTGGGTGTGTTTTTTGTTTGAGGGAATTTTAAAAATCTTTTCCATCCATCTCTTCTGAGGGCAAGGTTTTCCTTGGCTGACCTCCCACTCTCCAAGGACTTTAACATCTGAGATAATCTGATGGAATCCTTGTATTTTAACCCCTTTGTCACACAGCGAGGCACTTCAGTCAAAGCCACTTAGCCTCTTCTTGACAGGAGTTTCTCTGGCTGGAGCTTGTTTGTTTTTTTGTCCCTTCCCTAGCTTTGTTTGACCTTCACTACTTACCACTGAGCCTGATCTAGCCATTAAAAAAAAAAAAAAAAAAAAAAAAAAAGTTGTCATTATTCTACAGATGGCATTTGCAAATCAGTTTTGAGAGGAGCTGCTTGTAAGTCATCAGGATGTTCATGATTAAACATAATAGTCTGTTATCAGACTCAAAGCAAAACGAAAGCTAAGACATTGTGACCACAGCATTTTCCAAACCTCATAATTAGCTAAAATATTTCTAATGTAAGAATCACAAGATCCAGTTTAGTCATGCAAATTGTATCCTAAGTCTCATAATACATACTTGGGCCAGATCATAGAGAATAATTTTATTTGCTTAATGAGTAGGTCTCTTATTTTTTTATTGGATGTGTCTATAATGAACTTAGCTGTCACTAATTAGAAAAGAAATATTAAGCAGGAATTTGGAAAATAACTTTTATTACATAGAAAATGCTCAGCATCATTTTTAGAAATATTCTTTTATTTTAAAAAATTCTCTGTTTGCAAGTTAATAGAAAGGAGATGTAGTAAAGATTGCTGACTACAAGATTTATTTCTTGCTGATATTCTGATTACACTTAGCTTTAAGGACAGTAAGTGCTGTATCTAGTGATTTTAGTGATTTGACAGAGCCATTCTGAATTTTTCAAAGAGAAAATTATGGAATTTTAGAATCTTCTAGCCTAGTTTCTTCCTCTTCTGGATAAGAAACTTAAGATCCACCAAACTCAAGTGTTCAGCTAAATGAAAGCAGAGTACAAAAGCTAATTTTAACTATAGGAGGGAAAAAAAGGCTTAAACATTGCCTTTTGACATTTTTTTCTAAGTTTTATTTACATTAAATATTCTTAGTGTTTTGATAAACGTATTTTTTATAATAGTCTATTTCTACATGGAAATTCTGCTGTATAATTTCATGGTCTTTGATAATCTTTAATAATTTACATGAAAGAAAAAACAACAGAGCTTAGATTTTTTTTCTTTCTTTTTTGTTATACTTTAATTTCTGGGGTACATGCGCAGAATGTGCAGGTTTGTTATATAGGTATACATGTGGATAGTGGTTTGCTGCACCCATCAACCCATCATTTACATTAGGTATTTCTCCTAATGCTATCTCTCCCCTTGCCCGACAGGCTCTGAAGTATGGTGTTTCCCTCCCTGTGCCCACATGTTCTCATTGCTCAACTCCCACTTATGAGTAAGAACATGTGGTGTTTGGTTTTCTGTTCCGTGTTAGTTTGCTGAGAATGATGGTTTCCAGCTTCATCCATGTCCCTGCAAAGGACATGAACTCGTTCTTTTTTATGGCTGCGTAGTATTCCATGGTGTATATGTGCCACATTTTCTTTATCCAGTCTATCATTGGTGGGCATTTGGGTTGGTTCCAAGTCTTTGCTATTGTGAATAGTGCTGCAATAAACATATGTGTGCATGTGTCTTTGTATTACAATGATTTATAATCCTTTGGGTATATACCTACTAATGAGATTGCTGGGTCAAATGGTATTTCTGGTTCTAGATCCTTGAGGAATCGCCCCACTGTCTTCCATAATGGTTGAACTAATTTACATTCCCACCAACAGTGTAAAAGTGTTCCTATTTCTTCACATCCTCTCCAGCATCTGTTGTTTCCTGACTTTTTAATGATTGCCATTCTAACTAGCATGGGAT
This sequence comes from Chlorocebus sabaeus, assembly GCF_047675955.1. Classification (NCBI taxonomy): domain Eukaryota; kingdom Metazoa; phylum Chordata; class Mammalia; order Primates; family Cercopithecidae; genus Chlorocebus; species Chlorocebus sabaeus. The sequence continues at coordinate 70,747,627 of NC_132918.1, forward strand.
GATATCTCATTGTGGTTTTGATTTGCATTTCTCTAATGACCAGTGATGATGAGCTTTCTTTCATATGTTTGTTGGCGACATAAATGTCTTCTTTTCAAAAGTATCTGCTCATATCCTTCCCCCACTTTTTGTTGGGGTTGTTTTTTTCTTGTAAATTTGTTTAAGTTCCTTGTAGATTCTGTATATTAGCCCTTTGTCAGATGGAAAGATGGCAAAAATTTTCTCCCATTCTGTAGATTGCCTGTTCACTCTGATGATTGTTTCTTTTCCTGTACAGAAGCTCTTTAGTTTAGTTATATCTTTGTCAATTTTGGCTTTTGTTGCCATTGCCTTTGGTGTTTTAGTCATAAAGTCTTTGCCCATGCCTATGTCCTGAATGGTATTGCCTAGGTTTTCTTCTAGAGTTTTTATGGTTTTAGGTCTTGCATTTAAGTCTTTAATCTATCTTGAGTTAATCTTTGTATAAGGTGTAAGGAAGGGGTCCATTTTCACTTTTCTGCATATGGCTAGCCAGTTTTCCCTACACCATTTATTAAATAAGGAATCCTTTCCCCATTTCTTGTTTTTGTCGGGTTTGTCAAAGATCAGATGGTTGTAGATGTGTGGTGTTATTTCTGAGGACTCTGTTCTGTTCCATTGGTCTATATCTCTGTTTTGGTACTAGTACCATGCTGTTTCAGTTACTGTAGCTTTGTAGTATAGATTGAAATCAGGTAGCATGATTCATCCAGCTTTGTTATTTTTGCTTAGGATCATCTTGGCTATACAGGCTGCTTTTTTGTGCCATATGAAATTTAAAGTAGTTTTTTCTAATTCTGAGAAGAAAGTCAACAGTAGCTTGATGGACGTAACATTGAATCTATCAATTACTTTGGGCAGTATGGCCATTTTCAGGATATTGATTCTTCCTATCCATGAGCATGGAATGTTTTTCCATTTGTTTGTGTCCTCTTTTATTTCATCTAGCAGTGGTTTGTAGTTCTCCTTGAAGAGGTCCTTCACATCCCATGTAGGTTGTATTTCTAGATATTTTATTCTCTTTGTAGAAATTGTGAATGGGAGTTTGCTCATGATTTGACTCTCTGTTTGTCTATTATTGGTGTATAGGAATACTTGTGATTTTCGCACGTTGTATTTGTATCCTGAGACTTTGCTGAAGTTGCTTATCAACTTAAGGAGATTTTGGGCTGAGAAAAATGGGGGTTTTCTAAATATATAATCATGTCATCTGCAAACAGAGACATTTTGACTTCCTCTCTTCCTATTTGAATACCCTTTATTTCTTTCTGTTGCCTGATTGCCCTGGCCAGAACGTCCAATACTATGTTGAATAGGAGTGGTGAGAGAGAACATCCTTGTCTTGTGCTGGTTTACAAAGGGAATCCTTCCAGCTTTTGCCGATTCAGTATAATATTGGCTGTGGGTTCCCACTAATAGCTCTTATTATTTTTAGATATGTTCCATCAGTACCTAGTTTATCAAGTGTTATTATCATGAAGGGGTGTTGAATTTTATTGAAGGCCTTTCCTTCATCTAATGAGACAATCATGTGGTTTTTGTCATTGGTTCTGTTTATGTGATGGATTACATTCGTTGATTTGCGTATGTTGAACCAGTCTTGCATCCCAGGGATGAAGCTGACATGATCATGGTGAATATGCTTTTTAATGTGCTGCTGGATTCAGTTTGCTAGTATTTTATTGAGGATTTTCGCATTGATGTTCATCAGGGATATTGGCCTGAAATTTTCTTTTTCTTTTTTTTTTTTAAAATCTCTGCCAGGTTTTGGTATCAGGATGATACTGCTCTCATAAAATGAGTTAGGGAGGAGTCACTCTTTTTCTATTGTTTGGAATAATTTCAGAAGGAATGGTACTAGCTCCTCTTTTTACCTCTGGTAGAGTTCAACTATGAATCTGTCTGGTCCTGGGAATTTTTTGGTTGGTAGGATATCAATTGCTGCCTCAATTTCAGAACTTGTTATTGGTCTATTCAGGGATTCAATGTCTTCCTGGTTTAGTCTTAGGAGGGTGCATGTGTCCAATAATTTTTCTATTTCTTCTAGATTTTCTAGCTTATTTGCATAGAGGTGTTTATAGTATTCACTGATGGTAGTTTGTATTTCTGTGGGTTCAGTGGTGATCTCCCCTTTATCATTTTTTATTGTGTCTATTTGATTCTTCTCTTTTCATTAGTCTGGCTAGTGGTCTACCTATTTTGCTAATTTTTTTCAAGAAACAAGCTCCTGGATTCATTGATTTTTTGGAGGGTTTTTCATGTCTCTGTCTCTTTCAGTTCTGCTCTGACTTTAGTTATTTCTTGTCTTCTGCTAGCTTTTGAATTTGTTTGCTCTTGCTTCTCTAGTTCTTTTAATTGTGATCTTTCCCAGTTTCTCCTGTGGACATTTAGTGCTATAAATTTCCCTCTAAACACTACTTTAGCTGTGTCCCAGAGATTCTGGTATGTTGTGTTATTGTTCTCACTGGTTTCATAGAACTTATTTATTTCTGCCTTAATTTTGTTATTTACCCAGTAGTTATTCAGGAGCAGGTTGTTCAGTTTCCATGTTGCTGTGCAGTTTTGAGTGAGTTTCTTAATCCTGAGTTCTAATTTGATTGCACTGTGGTCCGGGAGACTGTTTGTTATGATCTCTGTTCTTTTGCATTTGCTGAGGAATGTTTTACTTCCAATTATGTGGTTGATTGTAGAATAAGTGCTATGTGGTGCTGAGAAGAATGTATATTCTGTTAATTTGAAGTGGAGAATTCCATAGACGTCTACTAGCTTTGCTAGGTCAAGAGCTGAGTTCAAGTCCTGAATATCCTTGCAAATTTTCTGTCTCATTGATCTGTCTAATATAGACAGTGGGGTGTTAAAGTTTCCCAATATTATTGTGTGGGTGTCTAAGTCTCTTTGTAGGTCTCTAAGAACTTGCTTTATGAATTTGGGTGCTCCTGTATAAGGTACATATTTAGGAGAGTTAGCTCTTCTTGTTGTGTTCATCCCTTTACCATTATGTAATGCCCTTCTTTGTCTCTTTTGATCTTTCTTGGTTTAAAGTCTGTTTTATCAGAGACTAGGATTGCAACCCCTGCTTTTTTTGCTTTCCATTTGCTTGGTAAATCTTCCTCCCTCCCTTTATTTTGAGCCTATGTGTGTCTTTGCACATGAGGTGGGTCTCCTGAATACAGCACACCAAAGGTTCTTGACTCTTTATCCAATGTGTCAGTCTGTGTCTTTTAATTGGGGCATTTAGCCCATTTACATTTAAGGTTAATATTGTTATGTATGAATTTGATCCTGTAATTATGATGCTATCTGGTTATTTTGCCCATTACTTGATGTGGTTTCTTCATAGTGCTGATGGTCTCTACATTTTCGTTTATTTTTGCAGTGGCTGGTACCTGTTTTTCCTTTTCATATTTAGTGCTTCCTTCAGGAGCTCTTGTAAGGCAGGCCTGGTGGTGACAAGACCCCTCAGCATTTGCTTGACTGTAAAGGATTTTATTTCTCCTTCACTTATGAAGCTTAGTTTGGCTGGATATGAAATTCTGGGTCTTTCTTTAAGAAGGTTAAATATTGGCCCCCACTCTCTTCTGGCTTGTAGGATTTCTGCAGAGAGATCCACTGTTAGTCTGATGGGCTTCCCTTTCTGAGTAACCCGACCTTTCTCTCTGATGGCTCTTAACATTTTTTCCTTCATTTCAACCTTAGTGAATCTGATGATGATGTGTGTTGGGGTTGCTCTTCTTAAGGAGTATCTTTGTGATGTTCTATTTCCTGAATTTGAATGTTGGCCTGTCTTGCTCGGCTGAGGAAGTTCTCCTGGATAATATCCTGAAGTGTGTTTTCCAATTTGATTCCATTCTTCCCATCACTTTCAGGTGCACCCATCAAATGTAGGTTTGGTCTTTTCACATAGTCCTGTATTTCTTGGAGTCTTTGCTCATTCCTTTTCATTCTTTTTTCTCTAATCCTGTCTTTATGCTTTATCTCATTAAGTTGATCTGCAATCTCTGATATCCTTTTTTCTGCTTGATCAATTCAGCTATTGATACTTGTGTATGCTTCACAAAGTTCTTGTGCTGTGTTTTTCAGACCCATCAGGTCATTTATGTTTTTCTCTAAACTGGTTTATTCTAGTTAGCAATTCCTCTAACCTTTTATCAAAGTTCTTAGCTTCGTTGCATTGGGTTAGAACATGCTCCTTTAGCTCACAGGAGTTTGTTATTACCCACCTTCTGAAGCCTACTTCTGTCAATTCATCAAATGCATTCTCCACCCAGTTTTTTTCCCTTGCTACCAAGGAGTTGTGAGCCTTTGGAAGAGAAGAGGCATTCTGGTTTTTGAAATTTTCAGCCTTTTTTTGCTCATTTTCTTCATCTTCGTGGATTTATCTAGCTTTGCTCTTTGCTGTTGGTGACCTTCAGATGGAGTTTTTGTGTGGTCATCCTTTTTGTTGATGTTGATGCTATTGCTTTCTGTTTGTTAGTTCTCTTTCTAACAGTCAGGCCCCTCTTCTGCAGGTCTGCTGGAGTTTGCTAGGGGTTCATTCCAGACCCTGTTTGCCTGGGTATCACCAGTGGAGGCTGCAGAACAGCAAAGATTGCTGCCTGCTCCTTCCTCTGGAAGCTTCATCCCAGAGGGGCACCCGCCATATGCCAGCTGGAGTTCTCCTGTTTGAGGTGTCTGTTGACCCCTGCTGGGAGGTGTCCCCTTCAGGAGGCAGCAGTGTGTCCCTTAGCAGAGCTTAAGTGCTGTGCTGGGAGATCCGCTGCTCTCTTTTGAGCTGGCAGGCAGGAACATTTAAGTCTGCTGAAGCTGTATCCACAGCCACTCCTTCCTCCATGTGCTCTGTCCCAGGGAGATAGAGAGATGGGAGTTTTCTCTATATGCCCCTGACTGGTGCTGCTGCCTTTCTTTCAGTAATACCCTGCCCAGAGTGGAGGAATCTAGAGAGGCAGTCTGGCTACAGCAGCTTTACCAAGCTGCGTTGGGCTCCACCCAGTTCAAACTTCCTGGTGGCTGTGTTTACACTGTGAAGGGAAAACTGCCTACTAAAGCCTCAGTAATGGTGGGCGCCCCTCCCCCAACCAAGCTCAAGAGTCCTAAGTCAACTTCAGACTGCTGTGCTGGCTGCAGTAATCTCAATCCAGTGGATCTTAGCTTGCTGGGCTCCATGGGGGTGGAAGCCGATGAGCAAGACCACTTGGCTCCCTGGCTTCAGCCCCCTTTCCAGGGGAGTGAACAGTTCTGTCTCGCTGGCATTCCAGGTGCCATGGGGGTATGGAAAATACTCCTGCAGCTAGCTCAGTGTCTGCCCAGACAGCTGCCCAGTTTTGTGCTTGAAACCCAGGGCCCTTGTGGTGTAGGCACCTGAGGGAATCTCCTGGTCTGTGGGTTGCAAAGACCATGAGAAAAGCATAGTATCTGAGCAGGAATGCACCATTCCTCAAGGTACAGTCCCTCATGGCTTCCCTTGGTTAGGGGAGGGAGTTCCCTGATTCCTCGTGCTTCCTGAGTGAGGCAGTGCCCCACGCTGCTTTGGCTCATCCTTCATGGGCTACACCCACTGTCTACCCAGTCTCAGTGAGGTGAACCAGGTACCTCAGTTGGAAATGCAGAGATCACCAGCTTTCTGTGTTGGCCTCTCTGGGAGCTGCAGACCAGAGCTGTCCCTGTATGGCCATCTTGCCCAGGAACAGAGCATAGATTTTGTGGCAAATGTTGATAAGTAAGAAAAAAAATTACTTTCAATTGATCTACAGGTCCTGGCAATTGAAATATGAAATTTGAGTGGATAGGAGCTTAAAAAAAATGTTTTGTTTCAACCTAACCCATATTTTTTGTAGGCAAAACGAAGAGCGCAAAATTGGATAGGACATAATTTAAGGACATTATTGTCCAGGAAGGATGATGAGAGAAGTATACAGAAAACTATAATACAAAGAAAAATGTAAAAATGTTCACGAGGGAGGTACAAGTGAGGTGTTATAAGAGGTTAGAGAAGGGATGTAGGCTGTGGGGTTGTCTGATGGCTCTCCATAGTATCTATAATTGATGGCTCCCAAATGTTTACCCCCAGGTAAACATTATCTGGAGCTCAACTCATACATCCAGCTGCCAGCTGGGTATCTCCACTTAGATACCTAATGTAGCATGTCCAGAACTCAATTCCAGTCTTGCTCCTGAAAACCTTCTTTCCTACAACCTTCCCCATCTGTGTTGATGGCAACTTCATCTTTCCAGTTGCTCAGGCCACTTGACATCATTCTTGTCTCCTTTCTTTCTTTCTTATACCACATCTGATCTAAGAGGAAATTCTACTGACTCCATCTTCAGTATGTGTCTACAATCTAATGACTTCTCCACTACCATCATCCTGGTCCAAGCCACCATTACTTCTCAACTAGATTATTGAAGTAGCCTACTAGACCGTTTCCTTGCCTCCACCCTTTCAATGCCTTATAACTTTTTCGCAGCACAACACAGATCAGTTGACATCACTTGTATTTCCCAGTCTCCCTGTGGCTCCCCATTCCTCTCAAAGTCCTACATGATCTACGGCACCTCTCAGCCTCATCCCTGCTACCATCTCTTTCCCTGACTTGGCTCCAGCCACATTGGCAGCCTTGCTGTTCCTCTTATGTGACAGTAGACTCCCATCTTGGGTCCCTGGCACTGGCTCAAATGATCTTCTCTCAGATATCCATATAGATCTTTCCTTAACTTCCTTCCACTCATTTCTCAAACATCTTCTTAGTAGGTTCTATCCTGACCCTTCTGTTTAAAATTTCAATACCCTCTTCTAGCATTTCTGATTCTCCTTATAGTTTCTTTTTTCTTATATAGCACTTCTTATCTTTTAGCATACTATATAATTTATCTATTCTTTTTTTGTTTTATTTTGTGATTTATTATCCAAATTCTTCTGCTAGGATCTGAGTTCCAAAAGGATAGGATCCTTGCTTGTTTTGTCCACTGCTAAATCCCAAGTACCTGGAACAGTGTCTGGCACAGAGCAAGTACTCAATGAATATTTATGAATAAGTAAGCAAGTGGAGTCATGAGGGAATTAGGGTTACTCCAAAAAATGGAGGTGGTGAGCAATTTTTAAACAACACTGGCTCACAGCCCCCTATGTAAGTCTGTTGAATCCTGTGTTGAATCCTCCTTCCCAGAATAATGCACATCTGCAAATTTACACAAAATGTGGCCTTCACACCCGCAAGGCTCATTCACACCCTAAGACATCATCCATGGACCTAAGATTAAGAACCTATGTCCTAGGCAGAAAGAACAATATGGACAAAGATTCAGAGGCTGGAATGTGCAGCATGGGTTAGAGATTCAGCAGGAACCATTTGGCTTGAGTGTGTGATGATGTAAGAGAGCAATGGAAGACATGTTTGGGTTGTATCAGAGAGGGCCTTGAATGCCACAGTGAAGGTTGTTTCTATGTAACATGCAAGGCAATAGAAAACATGAGGTCCCGTGCCCAGTAATTTTGTCTTTTATTCACTACCAATTCAATGTATACATTTGCACAATTTATGTCTGTCTTCCTTTGCTTTTTAAACATGTGAAATGGATAAAATTTCTAAAAGATTTGTACAAGCTCCCTCTTATTATAAAAGATATAGTTAAGTACTTCATTTTGACAATTAAAATGCATCTTAGTTTATTAACTTCCTTTACACTTCTGACGTATCTCAGTTGCCTCATTATCTTAGAATCTGATTACTATTAATATCATTTGATTCACTGAGATCTAAGTTTTCAATTTAGTGCTTTGTTTGGATATTTAGGGGATACCTAGGAATTTCCCATCGTTCACAGACCCTAAAAATTCTCCTAAATGTGGCAGTACAGAAAATGAGACCATTCTGGGCTTCTAGCTCCCTATCCGGAATGTACTGTGTACCGTACAAAAGGTATATAAACCATCTATGTTTTCTTTTTCTTTTTTCTTTTTTTTTTTTTTTGGTTTTTTTTTTTTTTTTTTGGCTGGAGGCTCAAGGGATCCTAGCCAGGACTACAGGTGCATGCCACCATGCCCAGCTAATTTTTTGTGAAGCTGGGGTTTCACTGTCTTGCCCAGATTGGACTCAAATTCCTGGACTAAAATGATCCTCCCACCTCGGCCTCTCAAAGTGCTAGGATTATAGGCATAAGCCACCATGCCTGGCTCATCCATGCTTTCTACTCTCCCTCCCAAATTAAAAATATGGTTCTGTGTTCCAGTTACAATTGTTGTGTAACCACCCAGAACTGAGGGGCATAAAACAACCGTTTTATTCTGCTCACAGAGTCTCTGAGTTAGGAATTTGAGCAGGTCACAACAGAAACGGTTATCTCTGCTCCACAATATCTAGGGTCTCCGCAAAAAAAAAGTCCAAAATCCAAGAGTGGCTTGAAGGTCAGATATTCAAATCACATGAAGGATTATTCACTTTCATGTCTGTTTTCTGGGCTAGGATAATACAAAGATTGGGATTGTGGACTAAGAACCTTACTCTCAATGTGGTTTTGGTTTCCTCACAACCATGGAGGCCTCAGGGTAATCTAACTTGTTATGGGGGCACCTCCAGTACAACTATTTCAGTGAACAAGGTAGAAACAGCCTAGCTTTTTATAACCTAATGTCAGCAATCACATGGCAACATTTCTGCCATACCACAGTAGTCACAACCGTGCCCTCATTCATGGAGAGGAAACAGGGACCTCCCAGCTCTCTACAGGCAGTCTGTCAATGGTGTAACCATTTTTTTAAAACACCACGCATTTACAAATATAAGCATCACTGTGGAGAGGGCTGAACAGATTTCTTCTTACTGACTTTTTCCCTACAGGGGTGAGACACAACTAGACTTGCCATTCATTCAAGGACTTTATGTATTATGGACTATGCTAAGGCTTCACATCCATTTTCTTCCGTACTTGTTACAGCCTTGTAATATGGGTGTTGTTATTTCTATATTACAAATGGGAAAGTGTTGCTCAAAGAGATTAAGAAACTTACTGTGTTCGCAAGGCTAACAAGTCGTAGAGAAAGATTTGAACCTACAACTGATTATCTCCCAGTCCCATGTTCCCCCTACTAGAATATGATGCTTTGCCTTCTACCCCTTAGGATTACTATTTTGTTAGTAAAATAATAGGTAGAAAAACATAGGAAACAACATCTGCACAACAATTGCAATTAAGTGCCAATTATGTGAAATCAATGATCAGGTAAATAGAAGTAACCTCTGTTTTAAAGGGCTTTAGAATATGTGTGTAGATAGCACAAAGATTCCTAGAAAACTGATGAAACCAGAACTTTGAGAGTCGGCGGGGAGTTGGTCAACTCAACATACAGGAAATAATGTACAGGGCACAATCAAAATATTTTTAGCTTATGGTTCCTAAACACCGGTCAACCACTGTTTTCAAAAAGCCTACATTTGTGAGGGGGACTTGTTCTTATCAATCTCTATTGAGTTACGTTATTGCCTACATGTTTTGGGTCTCTGTGAGTACACATGAACTCTCAGTAGCACAGAGTGAATGCATTCTTTGGAGAGTCTCCAGTGAGAGCATTTCCTAAATAATAACCTTGCATCTGGAATTGTTCACGGGCCTCATTCTACCTCATGAGGTAAAGAGATTACTCGCAGAGTGGCAAACATATCGTCAGGCCCAAATGTAACCATTTTTTTTTTCTTGTGGCAGAATCCTCAGGATTGTAGCAACAGGCAGAATGTCATAAAGAAATTTGGATTGAAGAAGGGAGAGGAAAGGATGACCCTTAAACAGGCAGCCTGTCTCATACCCTCCTTATTGCCAGCCAAGAGTTTATATTCCATCATTTCTTTCTTGTCAATCTAAACATGTGAATCTACAGCTCTAAAAAGATTCTTTCCAGTATTTCCTCAGGTTGGAATAATACCAGGAAAAGCAAAAGACAGACATGCTTATCAATGTTTACTTGAAAGATTGGGTTTTCAATGTTGGCACAGAGCATCATTTTGGCAGACAATTCCAGGCTACGGGAGCATTTTAGCAGTCTCCTCTGGCACCCAGCATAATGGCGTCAGTCACACTTTGACAGGAGAATTTTCTTCCCATGTTCTTGTTCTTGCCAGGAACTCCTTCCGTGAAATGGCAAAAGGGAAACACAGGAGTAGACATACCTTAACTTAAAAGATGGCATGTCTACTTTTATATGCTTTGGCAAAGCGTCTACTTCGGGGTCCAAGCGCATAGCAGGGCCCCAATAAACGCTAGTGGAATTGTATCAGTCCCCTAGCTCAACTGAAATGTGGCTATTCAGCCAGCCATGGTGGCTCATACCTTTAACCCCATTACTTTGGGAGGCTGAGATTGGCAGATCGCTTAAGCTGAGGAGTTTGAGACCAGCCTGAGCAACATGCTAAAAACCCGTCTCTATATAAAAAAATACCAAAATGAGCTGAGTATAGTGGTGTTCACCTGTAGTCTCAGCTACTTAGGGGGCTGGGGCAGGAGGATTGCTTGAACCCAGAGGATCGCACCACTGCACTCCAGCCTGGGTGACAAAGTGAGACCCTGTCACAAAAAACAACAACAAAAAAGAAATGTGGCTATTCAATTTCATAGGAGAATTTCAGAAGAATCAAGGGAGTATTGAGGCAAACAGGCTGGAAAGACAATTCCACAATACTGTTTCATGCACAGGGGCGGGCAGGCAATGAAGTTTTCGGTGCTCCTCTGTGAAATAAGAATATATAAGAAAATGTTTTTTAAGCCTAAGTTTTTTACAAACAAAAATTTCAAGCTAAAAGGCTTTCCTTTCTTCTAAGAATGTTCTTCCTGAACTTTTTTAGGGGGTAGGGGCTTGAAAATCTTCCTTTTATGAAAGGATAATGGCAGTAAATAATAGTTGTTTTTCTTTTTAATGTCCTTTCTTGGCGAAATGAAAAGTTGGCAAGTCATAATAGACTCCAAATTTGTTTATTGGTTAGCTGTTTTAATTACTTCATGAAATATGAAGGTCTGGGAATTTCTAGACTAGGCAATTGATATTTTTTCTCTTGCATTTTAGAAAAAAAAATGGAAGAATTCTTTAAATAGTGCAATAGGCAATGGAGTTGGTAATGAATAGCTATATCACCTACTTTGAGAAAAACTTAGTATTTCTCATTCATATGTGTCATTAAGATGTATATTCCATATACAGCATTTATACACAAGCAGGTGAGTTCAAAGATGTTTACTGTAATGTATTATTTAAGTGTGCACACTCACATACTTTCATAAAAGACCACTAATATCTCCATGCACCAATGAAAGAGGCGGCAATGTGCTTGTGAGGAATTGTACATGTTTTCACTGAAAACCTAGGTCATGATAAGGCACTCCTGGCTCTGCTTTGCATCCTGAACTGCTGACACACAGTTCTAGCCTTGATAGATGAGTTCATTATCCTTTTCTAAAAGCAAGTAGATTTCCAGGTGTGTCCATTACATCTGAATGAAATTTGCCTAATGCTATCCAGTGCTGGCCTGGAGTCAGCCTACAGGACCCATTGCTGCTCTTACTTTAGCCTGTATTTCATAACTACAGATTCTAACAGATGATTTGGACCCCTTTGGGTAACCATTCCCTACTGTTGAATTGACTGCCTGTTTGCAGTGTTATGGGACTACAAGCAAGGAAGCTGAGCCACATCGTTGTGATATGCTCCTTATGAACTCTACTTACATGTTAAAAAATTACATATTTCAAATACTAGTGGCATTTTATGTATAGGATATGTGAAACACCCAATTAGAATAGTTGTCAGGGGTGGGAGAGAGGAGTGGGTCAAGATCACGGTTTCCACTTTTAAAATACATAGCAATTTCTTTCGCCTATTCTGATTTTAATAAACACCTATGTGGTAATCACAGAGAATCAAAAATATAGTATACAGTTATAGTGCTGAAAATGTTTTCATGAACTCAACAATAAGTACTTTTGAGCGCCTGTTTTATGTCGGACACTGTAAGGCACTGGATATACAGAAAGTGTGAGCCATTAATTCTGCCCAGGGGAAGCTCACATTCTACCAAAAGAGAGCAACGGTCATCCGTTCTCAGACATTTACTGAATGCCCACTGTGCGCCAGGCACTATTCAAGGGACCTGAGAATACAACAATGAAAAGAAGAAACAAGATGCTGATCCTCAGAGCAGCGAGATTCTGTGGATAAGTCAATTAAAAAACTACAAAGTGGGTACGCTCATTCTAGTCCCATGGCAAAGGAATATTTGGCAGTATTTGCTAAAATTTAAAATGGATGCCTATTCCAGAGATTTTACTTCTTTGTATCTATTGTAAGTAATGCCGTCACACTGGCATAAGCAAGCCGATTCAAACATGTTCACTTTCATGGTCAGGTGCGGTAGCTCACGCCTGTAATCCCAGCACTTAGGGAGGTCAAGGCAGGCGGATCACCTGAGGTCGGGAGTTCGAGACCAGTCTGACCAATGTGGAGAAACCCAGTCTCTACTAAAAATACAAAATTAACCGAGCGTCGTGGTACATGCCTATAATCCCAGCTACTAGGGAGGCTGAGGCAGGAGAATCACTTGAACCCGGGAGGCGGGGGTTGCGGTGAGCCGAGATCACGCCATTGCACTCTAGCCTAGGCAACAAGAGTGAAACTCTGTCTCAAAAAAAAAAAAAAAAAAAGATGTTGACTTTCACATTGTTTGGAATAATGATAAATTGGAAATAGCCTAAATGTTAATCTTCTAGTAGGAGAACTGAGTGAAAAGGTACAGAGCAGAACAAAACACACACCCTATGTATACATTTACAGAGAGTGTGTCATGTATGTGTGTATGCATATATACACACACATAGATATGTATGTATGACTTATATTTAAAAACATATAAAATAATAGGATTTATTTTATATAAGATTTACAAGGAAAGCAGGATGCGGATGTGGTTAAAGGAGCACTTTACCTTTATAATTTTCTTTTTAAATAAGAAAGTATTCATGAAATATGCTATAATTAAAATTAGTAAAAATTGATCATCAAAATACACTAGCATAAAAATTAGTGTTAGAGTACATGTATGTACTCCAAGCTATACAAATTCCATAAGGAAGTAATTGATACCATAAGGGTAGCAAGGTGCTTACACGAGCGCCTTAAGGAAGAGTTGAGGAACCAGGGAAATCTAAGTTGGGTCTTAAAAATGTAGGGGGAGTTTTCTGGCTTAACTAGAGAGGGAAGAGGTTGGAGGAACAGGGTAGGTGAAAATACCTGCTTAAATTTGAGAGAGGATTGGGTTTTTGGAGAGCGTAACTAGTCCCTTCTGACTCGAGCATGGCTTGGGTGGTGGAGGCAGGCCTGGAGAATGGTGTGGCATGTGGGAAGCAGCTGCAGAACCTGGGGATGGATAGGAGAGCAGGCAGAGGGCAAAGCCAGGAGAGCTTTGAGTGACGGCTGAAGAACCAGGCATGACATTTATTATGGCTGCTGTAAAGAATTACCCCAGGTGTGGTGGCTTCAAACAACAGAAATTTATTTTCTAACAGGTCTGGGAGCCAAAAATCCCAAATCCAGCAGAGTGGCACACACTCCAGAGTCTCTAGGAGAGAAGCTTTCCTTTCCTCTTTGAGCTTTTGGTGACTGCTGGGGCTCCTTAGCCCCTGGTTGGATAACTCCACTCTCTACCTCTATCTTCACGTGGCCCTCTTATCTTCATTCACGTATCTCCTCTGTGGGTCTTTCGTAAAAACACTTGTCATTGGATTCAGGGCCCACTTGGATTATCCAGGATGATTTCTTCTACAGATCTTTAACTTAATTACATCTGCAAGGACCCTTGAATGTGTCCCCCAACATTCATGTGTTGGAAACTTAACCCCTAATGCAACAGTGTTGAGAAGTGGGACTTTGAAGAGGTAATTTTCTCATGAGAGCTGTGCCCTCATGAATGGATTAATACCATTATTTTGGAATAATAATACCATTACTTAGGCCCTTTTTCCAAATAAGGTCACATTCACAGGTTCTGAAGGCTGGGATGTGGACAAGCCTTGGGGGAGGGGAGCACCTTTCAACCTACTACAGTGCTGATGGGGCAAGTCAGAAGCAATAAATAATATAATCGGATTTGATTTCTTGGGAGATGGTGCTTGCAGGTCAAGCCTGAGGGTTCCTTAAGGACTGGAGATGTTTCTTGGTCATGATTAAGAGCAAAATATCTTTCATGGTTTCTGATTTGCTGGTTATTGAATTAATGAAGAAATAAATGAATCTGCAAGCCAATAGAAAAAAGATTGCCTATATTTAGAGATGAGGAGGGTACTTTTCCAGTGGAAGTGACCCAATAAGTGTTTTGAGTAAACGTTGGCCCAGGGGCAAAAATTATTCTCGATGTAGGTGTTCCTTATTAGGCCACTTAAAAACACACAAAGCCAATCAACCTTTACTGTACAAACATGAAGTTCATTCATTCAACAAATATTTATAAAGCATTTACTGTGGCTTTGTGGATAAAGTTTGAAAATGTTCCCAGCTCGCATGAGCTAACAATATATAAATAATAGGTAAACCAGAAAATAGAGTCATAAATGCAAAAATAAATTATGATGTGGTGTGAAAGAAAGTGTATGAGGAGTATTGAGGTTGAGTGGTCAGGGAAGACCTCACTGAGGAGATGCATTTGACACTGAACACTGGGAATACCTGGGTGATGGGCATTTCAGGCTCACAGCTGCCACCAATGTCTTAAGGACTAAACTTGGCCTGTTGGAGGGAAAGTGAGAATGAAAAAGAGAGGTATAGAGGAGACCCAAGAAGCATGTGGGGCCACATCCTTTGAAACCTTGTAGGCCAGGATAAAAAGTTTGGATTTTAAAAGCAAACAGAAACCATTGGAGGATTTTAAACAAGAGCATGACATGGTCAGATTTCCATTTAAATGGTGGCCTTTCCCAACAGACACATGAAAAAATGCTCATCATCACTCACCATCAGAGAAATGCAAATCAAAATCACAATGAGATACCATCTCACACCAGTTAGAATGGCAATCATTTAAAAAATTAGGAAACAGCAGGTGCTGGAGAGGATGTGGAGAAATAGGAACACTTTTACACTGTTGGTGGGACTGTAAACTAGTTCAACCATTGTGGAAAACAGTGTGGCGATTCCTCAAGGATCTAGAACTAGAAATACCATTTGACCCAGTCATCCCATTACTGGGGATATACCCAAAGGATTATAAGTCATGCTGCTATAAAGACACATGCACACGTATGTTTATTGCAGCACTATTCACAATAACAAAGACTTGGAATCAACCCAAATGTCCATCAGTGACAGACTGGATTAAGAAAATGTGGCACATATACACCATGGAATACTATGCAGCCACAAAAAAGGATGAGTTCATGTACTTTGTAGGGATATGGATGCAGCTGGAAACCATCATTCTCAGCAAACTATCGCAAGAACAGAAAACCAAACACTGCATGTTCTCACTCATAGGTGGGAATTGAACAATGAGAACACTTGGACGCAGGAAGGGGAACATCACACACCAGGTCCTATTGTGCAGAGGGGGTAGGGAGGGATAGCATTAGGAGATATACCTAATGTAAATGATGAGTTAATGGGTGCAGCACACCAGCATGGCACATGTATACATATGTAACAAACCTGAACGTTGTGCACATGTACTCTAGAACTTAAAGTATAATAAAAAATTTTAAAAATAAATAAATAAATAAATGGTGGTCTTTCAGCCTTGGCACTATTGACATTTCAATCTGGATAATTCTTTGTTATGAGTGCTGTCTTATGTATTGTACAATATTTAGCAGCATCCCTGGATTCTACCCACTAGATGCCACGTCCATGTCAACCAAAAATATTTCCAGATATTGGCAAATGGCCCCTGTGGGACAAAATCACTCCCACATGAAAACTACTGATTTTAATAAATCACTCTCCAACTACTTCAAGGAGAAATTTTTGCAGGAGACGTAATAGTGAAAGCCAAAAGACCAGTTAGAGAGCTGTAGTATGTTCCAGGCAAGAGAAGATGGTAGTTTTTAACTGCAGAAAGAGAAATGGGCTGGGTGCGGTGGCTCACAACTGTAATCCCCGCACTTTGGGAGGCTGAAGCAGGAGGATAGCTTGAGCCCAGGAGTTTGAGACCAGCCTAGGCAAACATGATGAGACCCTGTCTTTACAAAAACAAACAAATTAGCCAAGCGTGGTGGCACATGCCTGTAGTTCTAGATACTTGGGAGGCCGAGGTGGGAGCATCACTTCAACCTGAGAGGTTGAAGTTGCAGTGAGCTGTGATCATGCCACTGCACTCCAGCCTGAATGACAGAGGAAGACCCTATCTCAAAAAAGGAATAAAAGAAAAATGTAAACTTAAAAAAAATTTTTTTTAAGACTGAAATGGATAGATTTGGAATATGCATTGTAGGTAAAGTCACAGGATTTACTGATGAATTGGGAATGTGGGTGAAGGGAAAGATAAGAGTCAAAGAAGGTTTGTGATGTGAGCAATTTGGTGACCAGGAGTATCTTTTACTGACAAGGAGAATGACAGAGGAGCAAGGCTGGGTGGGGACGCAGAGTGGACAGGAAAGGCAGATGCTCTGATTTGGAAGCGTTTGTCTGAAATATGTATTAGACATCCAAGGGAGAGCACAGTCAAGCAGGCTGTTAGATACAGAAGTCTAGAGTTCAGGAGGAAGCCTGGGGCTAGAGATAAAATTGTTGAAGTCTTTGGCGTGTGGATGGCATTGAAAGCCATGGTCAAGATGAGTCAAGATGCGATTTCTGAGAGAGAAAGAAAGACAGTACTAACAGAGAAGAGAAGAAGGAATCCCAGGAGACTTAGCTTGGCATCTACCATGCTCCATGTTCTGCTGGATGAGAAACCAACTCAGGAAATGAAGAAAGAGAGTGCAGTGAGTGAGGAGGGTCCAGAAAAGCAGTGAGAAACTTGAGAATGCATGTGCAGACCCTTACACTTCTGAGACATTGCTTTTGTTGAGCTAGAAAAACAAGGAATAAGAAGTTCCCAGAAGTCAGAATAAATAATCTTATTAGTGTTGAGAGATTCTAAATGTTTCTTCTCCTCTAACCATTTTTAACTATAAAAGCCAGTCCGTGGGTCAGTCACCCAATGTTCTACAGCACTTAAAGAATTAATTGCTTCATAGTCTTAAGATCTGCCCTGTTGGGTATTCTTCTCCTCTGGTAATTAAAAGGGGGCTGTAAACTCCCCTCTACTACCATGGCAGGGAATGGGCTACAGAACCTCTCACACTCCCTTCTAACTTTAAAAGCCCATGTTCTTATGTGATACCCATCAGTGACTTGAACTATAGAGAGGCCATTTGTCTTTGTCTTGGCTGATTTCCAGATCCAGGTAATGGGGGACTAACTGGCAGGAAAGGAAAGAACCAAAAATCAGGGTTGCTCACACATGAGAAGCCAGAGCAGTGTCTGGCTAGATAGAGTACACGATTGGGGAACCATCATATATTAAATCACAAAAAGCAAGATAAAATGAGGGCAGCTCATGATTACATAAAATCCCTAGGTATATTTCAATATTTCAACCCACTGTCAGACAAAGTCGTGTTCAAATTGGAATCCTACTTAACCTCCAGAGGCCCAAGAGTCATGAGCAGGGTGAATGGTGAGGGTAGGAGGGCTGAGTTGGACGTAACTGGATGTGGAAGCCAGGGACTGGCATCAGTCAACACCTAGAGAGCACACTAACACACGCAGATACGTTCACACACTATGCTCACACCACGCACCAGGAAACAGCAAGAAACGGAAAACAGGGTCTGAGGACTGGGAACAGGTAGACAAGTCTCAGGACCAGTTATCACAAACTAGACTTTACATGGGGTAAGTTCCCAGCAGGAAACAGGTAGTTTAATTGAGGAAAATCTAAAGATGGAGGAAGGGTTAAGAGAGACCAACAAGACATGATGAAGTGCCCTGATACTAGCAACAGCAAGGCTTTATTATCATGCCCAGCTTGAAGGGTGAAGGGAACAGTTACCAGATCATGGAGAGTATAAGGATGAGCTGCCCAGCTGCCCTATAGAAGCTAGTGGCCTTCGGTAACAGAACACAGCTCCCTGCTGCTCCTAATTGGGTAGGAGCTGGGGAGATAAGCTTCTCAATCTCAGTCTCCTTTTTCCTGTCAATCAGTCTCCAGCCGGAATCCAGAATAGATGTTAGCCTCCTGGGACAAGAAGAAGAATGGAGAGTAGATCATAGATCTAGAGGGGCCAGTGGAAGCCATCCTCCCTTGGCTCCCTCTGACATGAGTGGATTCAACCTAAACTTGTGTTCTTTTCAGAATGTACACGCTTTCTTTCTTCAGGGCTAATGATTTTACCACAAATTTAGCTACACGGAGCAGTTTTAACCTTGATTTTGCCTACAAATGAACTGCAGGGGCACATCTAGAAAACACCACAGGGAAGACTCTAAGATTATTTTTTTTTTCCTTTTTTTCTTGGGTTCTTTTTCTGAAATCCATTACCTTTTATTTAGTGCAAGATGCACTGATCATCTTCCAGGCTGAGAATAGCCTTTACTGAAAACTTAGGGCAGAGAGAAATAAACAAGGTTGTCAACAAACAATGAAAAATCATTACTCCATGGTGCTAGCCACCAAAACTGTGTTACTGGAGATCTGCCAGGGAAAAAATAAAGCCTGGAAAATTATCATCCATCAGCATATTCCACCTCTGAAAAATCATTAGCCTCAAACAAGGCAATAAATGTAGAACCCTATGCATAGTAGGTGAGCCAGTACCTTCTCACTGATAACAAAGTATTTCTACCACTTTGTCATTGGGGCTGAATTACCTCATAGTGATGATCTGTTTTGTATCTTGAGAACAGTGGGTGTTGTAGGAAACACCACAGCCATCAATCCCTAACTCTGAAGGTTTCCTGTGTTGGTGCTACTGTTATGTTAGTATCAGGGGCTACCACCTTACTAAGGAACTTTGTGATAATACGGTGATTGTGGAGTCAGGCAAGGTGATTTGGGTCCCCTGGCTCCCATCACTATTTGTTGGGATTGAAGAAGTACCCTTTTACCATTGTAATGGATGGATAATGGGACTATATGGGGCTAATATATATAGGTTAAATAGTGAATACCTTTGTTTGAAGCAAATTTGGATTCTTGAGGGGTCTACATTTCCATATCTATCAGTTGAAAAATGATCACCACAAATTAGTCGAGAGAATCTCTACAGTCTCTTTCCCCTCTAAATTCTCTGATTATGTATAAACAAGTAGATGTATACTGGGATGCATGTACCATGATCAAAATTGAGACGCTACTTGTGGACAGCCACAATCAGCCATAGCATTTTTTGTTTTGAAAGAGAATGATTAGAAGCTTGGACCCTGAAGCCAGATTTCCAGGATTCAAGTTTCCACCTACCATTTACTAGCTATGTGGCCTTGAGAGTTACTGAACCTCCCCATGGTTCAATTCCCTCATCTAAGAAATGGGGATAATGTTACATCTAGTTCTTCAGGATTAATGAGAGTAAATGAGCTAATACATGTAGAGCTCTTAAAACCATGCCTGGCCCATAGGAAGTACTCTGTAAATGTTAACTCTTACAATATTATTTTATTGCAGGTCTGATGATGTATTGCACTGTTTATTAATAAAACCTCAAAGTCGGGCTATCACTAACTGGTGTAAAGTCAGTCACATAAAATGGCATTTCGCTCACTCCACTTTGGATATCTTGCCATTCCCACCATGCTCTTACCTCCCTGGAAGCCCTTATTAACTCCCCAGAAAAGTGCCTAGTGCATAACCCATAGGAGGGGCTCCATTATTGTCTGTGAGATGCATGTAGTCCACCAGGACACAAGTCCAATTTGTCTCAAAATACTATCTTTGGTTAATGTAGTATACACCCAAAGAAGAAATTTTTTTCTCCCTGAGTAATTACCAGTCTTTATGGCCCCAGATACAACCTTGTCTTGATGTCACCTCATAATCCACTCCTTGCTCTGTGAAACCACCTGGGAGAGTCAACAATACACGTGCCGTTCCTGAGTAGTAGATTTTTAAATTTGGAAACCGGTTTTTGCTGACAGATGTGTAAAAGTGCACCTACCTACACAACTCCCTATCACCTTGACAGCCGTGAGTAGCCAGTAAACCGCACTGTTTCTTTTCCGTCAGCATTAATGGACGGTTGAACTTTTCTTCCCATGTCTACCTGTTTCTAATAGTATCAGGCTGTCCCAAGAATTGTTTGGCTCATTGCATCCATGTGGATTCCCACACCCCTGGTGGAAGCAGTTCCAACACAAATAGAAAAGACGTGCAAATCTGAATTTCCATTTCCTTCGCAAGGAAATGAGAACTACCAGGGTGTCCTCTGCTAGGCACTGGTCCCATTTCTAGCCCCCTACATCTCCTGGAGCCTACCCAGTGTGCCATGGGTAAAAGGTGGTCTTAATGGGACCTCGGTGGCTCATTTCATAATAAATGACAAATGCTTTGTTTTTCTTCTTCCAATCTATTAAGTTCTTTCTTTTTTTTCTTTTTTTTTTTTTTTTAAGTGTTTCTTGAGAAATACTAGGTGATTAATAACCCATCTTGGTTTTGCTTTTTCTACCACTGGCTTGTGGAGAAATAATGTGACCTACAGATGTTTGGACAAGTAGTACATTGTGTTAACGACAGATTCCTCTCAGACATGCCCCATGGGGTTGAGCTTATCAGCAGTCAAAGGACAGGTATTCCTAGACTTTGTCTAATTGTTTTTTCTTTGCTTTTCTTGTTAGGCTAAATACCAACCCATATTGAAAAGGGGACTTAAGAAAACAGTGTTCAGAACTGTGCATTGCTTTTGTCCTTTACAAGGCAGACAGAGGAAGAAACGTGCAGATAGACACATGTGCAGACCTAATAAACAGTCCTAATGCCATGGAAGCATTCTTGCATGCTGGGCATGGCACTGTGTAGGTCAGATATTTCTTTACAACTGTTGCTTTTTTATTTTTACTTAAAGTACAGTAATAGAAAATAGCTTTTCTTAAGCAGATAAAAATTGCCAGAGTTAATTAAGTCATCTTTTATACTAAGTAGTTTAATTTAAAATAGGTGATTAATGATAACTGAAAAATCTCTGAGCTGGTTTATATAAACATTTAGTTGGGATTGTAGAACAAAGAAAAAGTAGGGAGACACAATTTCCAAAATGGGTCATGTTCCATTGTTCCCTAGATTAGAAAATTCAAGCAAAGTTTGAATTACCCATGAGAGAATTTGGGTTAAAATTTAGAACCCAAATGTTAGAGCAGGCAGGGACCTTTGAGTCGCTTAACCCAACACACTCATTTTCCAAATGGGGAAAAAGAGGCCCTCGCATGGCTCCTTAGTAACTAAGCAATAGCCAAAGCCCACTTTTTAAATCTGAGTCTTACATTATTCCCATATTACTGCCCACTACCTTTTTCTAGTCATAATTTTTTAAATTCAAAAATATTTGTTAGGCACTTAGTAGACAACATAGGCACTGAAGTGTAGCAATTTAGATGAAAAATGGAACATAAGAGTTCATCGTATTAGCCATCAAAGTTATGTTTTTCATCTGTAGAAGAGAGACAGCTGCAAAGCATTTGATCTTAACAATGACAATTAAAATGAACCTTATTTGAAGTTGCAAAACCACCACATTGCATTAGCACAAGACTCAGGCATGCATGCACGAGGGCATTTTGCAGATGGCTTACAAAGACTTAGTTTATGTAGGCACTTTAGGAAACAGATGGAAGCCACAGTATTCCATGGTAAATGAGGATTTATGGCTCTACAGTCACCAGCAGAGTGGCTCCATTTTACCTGATGGGACAGCTGAAGTGGCGTGATGCCTCTAGTTTGTAAATCCCTGGTCTAGGAGTCCCTAAAGGAAATTTTGTCCCCAGTGGGACCATTGGCTTCATCCTGTACCCCTGCAATGTATCATTAATGGATATTTGCTGTCAAAAACAACAACAAAAATCTATTCTATTTAAACTTTGTAAAGGATAAATCAGCATCATCCAGAAGGCTAGAAGATTGAGAGAAACCTATATTCGTCTATATATTCCCTGCTATCATCATAAAACCCAACACAGTTTTAATTTTTTCTCAAACTTCTATGTTTATTATCTATGGTACCTACCCCCTACCCCAATTTATCTGTCTCCAAATGTTTTAAGGGCTTGAGATTAGAGAATTAAAGAAAAACACATATAAAGCTGAGCTTCAGGAAGACTCAGCTAATAGGTAACTTCAAGGTCTTTGGTCTGTAAAATACTGATAAGAATGTGTGTCTTGGTTTCTTATAAGGTAGTATTTCAGCATCTCATAAAGAAGCTATCAGGGAAGATAGCAGCTTGAGAGGAAAAAAAAACCCACACATAATATCAGACAAAAGGGATCAATGAGATGAATGCCAGAGCGATTACAGTGAACGCAGAATATCCTCTGTGTGATGGCATCTTCCCTAATTATTTAAGATTGCTTGTAAAATTGATTTTATGTAAACACAACAACACTCGGCAACAGCCAGCTTCTTGCAGGCAACATAAGTTGTTGGGGATTTATTGACCTGTCATTCACATGTGTTACTTTACTACCACTTAATGGTCTGTTTAGATAGCCTTGGTGTGTACAAACTCCCCACCCTCAGCTCCAAGCATCACACGTTGACAGGTAGCTGCCACAGAGATAAAATAAGGAACCCCATGCCAGAGCATACTAGGGCATGGAAACATTTGTTATTTTCTCATCAAATGCAGGATTTTTCTCAGGAGCTAGAGTAGGAGGTGAGGAGTCCACATCTTTCTACTTTTTACTATTTGTTGAACCTGGAAACAAACAAACAAAAAATACTAGACTCAGACTTAGTTGCAGGTCCTAATTCCAACTCTTACTGGTGACCTAGTGCCATGGGTATGTCAGATTATGTCTCTAAGCTTCAGGCTGGTCATCTGTAAACAAGAAAAACAATTTAATCCCTGTCCCATTCTTGAATTTCCTAGGACATTAAGGACAAAATGGTTATAACGTGCTATGCAAATATGTGATCAAACACCACACACATATACACACATACTTAATGCAGTCAGAGTTGTCAGCAAGCATGCTTGGAAAATACAAAGAGCTATTTGCCTTGGAGAGGTTAGGGGGTAAAGAACTAGGGCACAGTTACTACTCTCAAGGAGATTACAGTCAAATAGAGAAGATGTCACATTTTGTAGACCTGAGACATTGTTTATTTTACATTATAACATTTCTCAAATTGAGGTATATCTCATAGCTAATGGTATATCTTAGAATGAAGACTTTTTCTTTCTTAGTGGTGCATGAGTTAATGGTGACTCTTTTTCATACCCAATTGTGTCTTAGATTCCATGAAATTTAATAATACAGCCCCTCAGATAACTTTCCTTGGGGATCAAGGGAACTGTGGGAAGAGGGAGGTGTATCCCCAGAGGACAGATTCTGAAAGACTGCAGAAAGAATGACTGTGTAAGCTGCATGGCTGGAAAATTCATGTTGGACTGGATAAGAAGTCGTCTGGGGGAAAGATAATACATTTTGCAAGCATACCATTTTAAAATCCAAGAATTTCCTATTATATCATAATAGAAATGTAAAGAGAAGAATCTGACAACTAATGGGAAAGGGAAAGAATAAACAGTGAAGGCTGGCCTCCTGTGCCCCATTTAATGGAACAACCAACTCCTAGGGAGGTCCCGGAGTGATGGGATCCTCACATGCAGGACGCCAGCCCTCAGACTGGAGCTGACATCGTCCATCCTCTTTCCCACTCTGTACCCGTTGGGTGAACCCAGCTCTTAATCTAAAACAGAATGTTCAGAGTCTCAGGCTCTGTGACTGGCCTCCAGAGTGACCTCAACTCGATCCCAGGGCAGAGCAAACAGCCTTAAGACTCAGGTTTAGTTTTTTAGCAGGCCTTTGCTTTCAGGAATGCAGTTATGTGACCATTTCCCTGACCCAGCCCTTGTCATAATGAATCCTTCCTTCCTATTGAATTATTTCCCCCTCTTTCCTCTAAAAGATTTATCCTGCATGCCAACCCTTAGTGAAACTTTTCTTGCTCAAGAAAAAATAAACAAGCAACCAGGATTTGAGTGGCCAGAGTTGGGACAAAATCAAATGGCGTTTCCTGTATTTTAAAAGATTGCAAAATATTCTAAAGATGAAGAAGAATGTTGATATAGCTTAAATGCCCAATTATAGCAACTGGAGTTCAAAATCCAATTAGTGGCATCTTTCGTCTCCCTCCCCCTGCTAATTTCCTCCCCTCCTCATATCCTCTATTTACTCATCGTGACTGGTTTTATGCTTAGGTTTTATATTTCTATTTTCTCAGTGTGACATCTACTTGGACTTTAACTATTTTGTCATGCATGTTTAGTTTTCATATTTTTCTCTCCCATCCTTATCTCCTGCATTGTATCTACTTCGACCTTTCCATCTGGTTATTTTTACCCTTCTTCCTATTGCTTTATTATTTTCTCTTTCCTGTTGATTGTTTCTCTTCCTTCACTCAGGCTTCCGTCTTTCTATTTGTCAAGTCTTTCTGCATTCCTTGTAAAATAATAATTATTGAATCAAGGATACTCCCAAAATGACAGGGTATAGGCAAATGAGAAACTGTGCTCTGTTATAGTTACTAGGTATTAAAAATAAACTTGACCAAGGCTAACGTCAAACAGCCTTGAGGTTGTTAACATCCCATTTAAGGGAGGCTCCCAAGGAGGACTCTCTGAAAGGAATGTTGTCATTTGCCCGGGGATGAGGATAATGTTGGAAAATAAAGGGGGTTGCAGGGAGAGGCAATGTAGTGCAGTGGCTGTAGCCTCTGGTGCCAGACTTCCTGTGTTCCTGCACCAACCCTAATGCATACTGTAGCTGTGTAACCTTAGGAAAGTTACTTCTCCGGATCACATTTGTCAAATAAAGATAATATAATACAACTTGTATACAATTTTTGTGAGAATTAAATCTATTAGTATATTTAAGCACTTAGAACAGTGCCTAGAACACAGTAAGAGCTATGCACATATTAGCCATTATCATTTGCTTTGGTCACTCAAGTTGGCATCACATTTAAGGAAACATGTTTTGAGAAATGCATTTCCCCTAGCATGTGTGCATATGAAATGAAGCTTGAGAAGGTCCTAAAGCCGCGATTCTCAAAGTTGAGTCCTTGGACCAGCAGCATCAACATTACCTAGGAATCTAGTAGAAATGCAAATTCTCAGGCCCTATCCCTGCCCTACCCCTGGTCAATTGAATGAGAAACCTGGAGGGTGGGCCAGGCAATTTGAGTTTTAACAAACCCTTCAAGTGGTTCTGATGATGCTGACATTCAAGAACTACCACTGTAGGGTGGATATCCCCTCTCTACTCTCAGGCTGCCTTCAGAATATAGAACGTAGCTGTCTTCATCTCAATCCCCCACCACTACCACCAGCAACAGCCTGAGCCATTGTGTGGTCCATGTTGTCATCTTCAAAGTAACTTGAGTAGGGTGCAAGATAGCAACATTCTAACTGAGGAACATTACAATCATCTCTTTCTTTGGCCCCAGTAGTGAATTGCGGGTTTCTCTGGGCTCAAAGAGTAGGAGTCCAAAAGCATATAGTAGGTGAGGACAGATTAAAACAAAGAGATGTTCTTTATTCTCATGCAATAGGCAGGCAAGACTAGACGGTTCAAACGTAGATTTAAACATGAGTGCTTTCCACCTCTCAGAATAATCAAGACAACTGGCAATAAATGTTCAATGACCTGTGTTTGGAATTTTCAAATTGTCTCCTTTGGGGCATGTTTAGAAACTTTCAAAGTTGATACTCTTTACGGCAAATCAATGTGTGCTCCTTTGAAGGCTCTGGAGTGGTGGGAGAACTTCCCCATGCAGGGACATGGACTGGGTAGCCTCATCCGTGAGTGTGATATTTGGGGCATTGCCTATGTCCTGAAGAGCACCAGGTAATTCACAGAACCTATGAAACTCTCTGTTAAAGATGGCAGAGGATTACATATACCTCTCTTATTAAATGTATCAGGAGGCCGGGCACAGTGGCTCATGCCTGTAATCCCAGCACTTTGGGAGGCCGAGGTGGGTGGATCACCTGAGGTCAGGAGTTCAAGACCAGCCTAGCCAACATAGTGAAACCCCATCTTTACTCAAAATACAAAAAAATTAGCTGGCCGTGGTGGTGCGCACCTGTAATCCCAGCTACTCAGGAGGCTGAGGCAGGAGAATCACTTGAACCCTGGAGGTGGAGGTTACAGTGAGCTGAGGTCACGCCACTGCACTCCAGCCTGGGTGACAGACCAAGACTCTGTCTATCTCAAACAAACAAAAAAATGTATCAGGAAAACACAGCTGGCACCAGCTGCTGAAGACTTCCCAAAGCAACAGTAGGTCATGGGTCACAACCTTCCCTCATAGGCAGACTTCCCAGAAATCCTCATGGAAGAACTAGAGTGAGAGCACCTAGATTAGGAGGCCCATTGTCCGCAATACCACCTAAGAGCGATGGTTTCCCAAAGGTATGCCACTGCAGCATTTGCTATACAAGCACAAATTCCTGTGTCTGATTGGGATGTTATACCTTTATATGCAGCCAGATTGGTTTGGTTAGTCTCATTTTATTGATTCAGAGACTGAGGTTCAGAGAGATTGTAGGGATGAAAGGCACAAAACGAGTCATAGAGCCAAGGTGAGAGCCCATGTCCTCTGAATTGCGATCCTGGGCATTTTCCAGTTCACTGTCTGGCTCCTCTCTGCCAGCCCGCTGCACAAGACAGTCTCTAGTTCTTCATCGTGGAGAGAGCATGGCTCCTCAGCAGGCAAGCCCCTCTCTGAACCTAAGAAATGAAAAGATGATTTGCTTGTTAGATTTGGAGCCCCTGTACTGATAGCCTCTGCTATCCTCCAGTATTTTCCCAGACTTCCAGTTGGTAGAACAAGGAGGCTGAGCAATGTAAGAGAATGGTGACCATCAGCATCTGCAGTGCTGTCCAGTATAACTTGTATGATGATGCAAATGTTCTGTATTTATGTTATCTAACATGGTAACTGCTAAAGAGCTACATTTTTAAAATTTAATTTTTTAAATTAAGTTTTTAATTGGCCAGGTGCGGTGGCTCACGCCTGTAATCCTAGCACTTTGGGAGGCCGAGGCAAGCAGATCACCTGAGGTCAGGAGTTCGAGACCAGCCTGGCCAACATGGTGAAACCCCATCTCTACCTAAAAAATACAAAAATTAGCCAGGCGTGGTGGCAGGCACCTGTAATCCCAGCTTCTCGGGAGGCTGAGGCAGGATAATCGCTTGAACCTGGGACGCAGAGGTCGTAGTGAGCCAAGGTTGCACCATTGCACTCCAGCCTGGGGGACAAGAACAAGACTTCATCTCAAAAAAAAAAAAACAAAAAAATTTAATTTTAAATTTGAATAGCAACATGTCCATAGGCATTAGACTACACAGATCTGTAAGATCATTTTTTAGTTGGGTGTTTAGAATGAGTTTCATTTGGAGGAAGAAAAAAAACAGAAACATAATTTAACTTCTGTCCCCTTAACTTCTTGAAACAAATCATCAAACAGAATCCACTTTTCTGTCAAACATCTAGCATGTCTCATTAGAATTATCTGGGGGTCCATGAGCCCCTGCACCCCAGCAGAGCCCTGCCCCATTACTGCATGGCAGTTGTTAACCAGTTGTCTAGCTTTTACCTGAAAAGTCAGTACAATGACTCCTTCCTTCTCTTTCTCCCTCTATCCTCTCTTCCTCCCTCCCTCCCTCCCTCTCTCCTCAGAGCAAGCTTTATTTATTGTTATTATTTCCTATTAACCAATAGGGTGGAATATGAGCAGCATATAGAATAACAATGAGAGTTGTCGTCTATATTGGGCAAAAGACTTGTGTTTAGAATTATCAACTGGACTCTCAACTCCTGTCTTTAAAATGAAAAGGTATGGATGGTGATGGCCCTGCATCATTGTTTGGGGACAGGGGGACAGGGACCTGTTCCTCAGCCCTTTTTTTTTCTTTGTAGCCTCAGAACTCTAGCTTTGAAATGACAGCCACATGCAGGACTGGCTCCTCTTTCTCTAGAATGAGGCTGACATCCTCCTCACCTGAGAACATTCTTTTCTCTGCTACAAGCTCACCGTGGCAGGAGGTGGGCTGATGTGTGATATATTTGGCACCAGTGAGTTGCAGTTTATTTCAGTTGTCTACGTACATGCTCCCAGAAAAGAATATTTTCAGACAGTCCAGCCTTCTTTATGCTTTCAAGGGTAGAAAACCAGCTAGCCAAATTCTATTCTTTCAGACAGCTTAAAAGAAGATAAGAAATAAACTGTTTACCCAATTAAGTGCATTTCTTTCCTTCATTAGCCAGCTAATAATAAAAATTTGTATAGGTGCACTGGTTCCAAATTATTCCATTTTAGATATCACCTATAATCTGTTTTGCCATAAATGCATCATAAACTCTTACCTATGAGGTCATACATTGAGTTGTACCCCCATGGCCCTAATAGATACTTATGGGCAGAATACAGTGTACACTCCTCCCTCCCACTTGTCCTCTATTTACCATCGTAGCCCTGTAGTTTGCAATGCACTCCATGTACTAGTCACATAGCCATTCCAAGATGTGCCCTCTCTCTTCTTATACCAGATTCAGACTATTCCCTTTGTCTCAAGCACCTTTTCCTGACTTGTCTATTTGCCAAGATCCATAGAAAGGACCACACAGCCCCTTTGTGTCCCTGGTATGTCTTTATCAGACTATGTTGCCTGTTCATGTTTGGTCTCTGGATCCTTCAATGGTTCAAGGGACAGAAACTCAATCAACTTAAGCTAAAGAGGAAGTTTCTTGGACACTGGGCGTGATTACTCATTTATTAAATTCAAATTTATGAGGCACCTATCCTACGTGTCAGCCACTGAGCAAGACACAGACAATGAAAAGGTGTCATTTCTCCTTCAGCCTGGGGCCCCAAATGAGCATCCCTGGAGTAAGCCTCAGTTTCCCCTACCTTGAGGATCCTGGTTCAGCCAGACCTTCAGATTAAAGCGAAGCCATCAAGACAGTATCAGTTGACCTCCTGCAATTGCATTTAAAAATATATATATATTGCTGTTTGCCACTGAGGTTTTCTGGTTGTTAGTTTTGCAGCAATAGGTGATCTACGTAACAGCCTGCCCTGCCCTCCTCCCGTTCTCCTTCATTCCCTTTCTGTTACCCAAGGGTTTGAAAAGTGTTCCGAGTGGAATTCTAGATCTTCTTATATATTTCCTAAACCAGGACCACAGTTCTTAGTCTAGGCAAACACATGACCTAAGAAGGAGCAATCAGAACTCTCACAGATACGCCGTGATCAGTGTTTAAAGCCCTAATGCAGAATCCAGAGATCTGGGAGGGGCCCCAGTTTCTGCTTTCCTCAAGCTTGTTTGTTTGGCATTTCCGTCGGTCTGTGAGCTAACCCAGGGCCCAGCACGTTTCCTCTTTAGCTTAGCCTGATTCGAGCTGAGTTTCTGTCCCTTGTAACCTTGAAGGATCCAGAGACAGAATACAAACAAGCAATGAAGTCTGATAAAGATACACCAGGGACACAAACGGAGCTGTGGAACCACAGAAAGAGGGTATCTAACCCACTTGACAAGTCAGAGAAGGCTTTTTGGGGAAAGCAGCGGTTAAAGCTGAAACCTAAAGGTTGGCCAGAAAAGTGGAAAGGGAAGGGTGGGGAAAGGGAACAACCTCTCAAAGGCATAGAGGCTGGGGTGGAGAGGGGTGGGTCACACTGAGAAACCAAGTTGGAAAAATTAACAGGAGCTAGCATGGGAGGGCCTTGTAGGTCTATGTCAAGAAGTGGGATTGTTCCTGATGGTAGATGGAGTTATTGAACGATTTTATAAGAGGGGGAAAAAGTAACTTTTTAGAAAGGTTTGTTTTTGTTTTTCTGGCTGCAGGGCAAAGATTGAAGTCATGAAACTACTCGAGGTTGTTAAAAGCATTCAGGCATGAGATGAAGGTATCCCGGATTCAGGTGGAGGCCTTGGGCCTTCATACAGGGCTTCTTCAGAGTTGGTGCAATATTTGTTGAATTAAAATCAGAGAATTAAAGTCATTTTCTGAGGTTCCCTTTGAGAGGAGCTGTACCTTCTACTTAAGATTATGAGGAACCATAAGGGGGCGATTGTTTGGCCACTAGTTCCTTATATTTCCTCCCAGGAGACTCTTCTGAACATGTACAACCTGGGGTGTCACCACCCTCGGGCCACCAACTCTTCTTATTGTTCAAGATGTGCTAGTTGTTACGTTCACCCAGAATAAAATGATTCTCATTTACTTACCTAGCAACTGTCAAAGCCTGAAATTTCATTCTGTGGGCGTAGGCAATTTTCCCCCTGTAAATGTGGCTTCATCTCAAGTTTGTTATCTGCCAGCAACAGTGAACAGAGGTGCTACAGTTGCTCTTCCTTTCTCCTATGAGCAACAATTTAAGACCAATTCTGCCAGAATACAAATGTACAAATGCATCTGTTAGCAATTGTCACTCTTGAGTCATGTGCTCAAGAGGTTTAGTGGGTTTGCCCGAAGACCTTCAGATGAAGAAATGGCTTGAAGATGCACAACAGAAAGCCAGCAGGAGAAAACAGTGGCTTCATTCCTTTTGGAGCCATCAGGGAAGAAAAATTCTGTTTCCTGGATGGACAGGAGGACACTGGCTTTGGGTGACTGAGGATCTAGGTTTTTATTAAAGAAAATAAATTTAAAAATAAAACATAATGGGAAGCGTTTAGAGGAACAAAGGTGAATTTTACCCAGACCGCCCTCTTTCCTACAGCACTTTATGGGTAGGAAACACATTGGCTGGGATGTCTTCAGAGAACTGAAGTGGGGAAGAGTTAAAGCAATAAGGAGAAAAAACTGGCTTCTGTGTTGCGTAGGCAATCATTCCTTGTTTTTTGTAATATTCCCCTCTTATTTATAGTATCTCCCACACCTTTCTCTAGTATAGGCAGAATAAGATATGTCCGAGGCTCCCTCCCCACAAGTCCTCTGGACACAGGAGGGCCTTGACTTTGAAATCCACCCTCAGCAGGCCCCTGTGAGTGTGAAGTGGTTCACCATCAGGTCCTCTCCCCATCTCTTGGGGTCTTTTGACCACATGCACATAATGAGGTCTCACTTCAGCAATGTCTTTGACCCCAAATGGCGTTCCCACCCTCCTGACAAAGCAGCTTTTGTGTCTTATGTCAAAATAATCACTTACCAAAAATGATGGCAAGGCTCAGAAATATTCCAGCTTTATCCTTAGGGAATAGAAAAAAAAAAAAAAGAGCATTAAATGTTTAACCTGGATTGATGAGGTTTGCTGAAACTATTGGATAAAATGAAAACTTTCTTAGAGGTATAAATCACTAAGGAGACTTCCCCCGTCTCATTGATTTTTGGATTCGGTTAATGATTCAAGTACTAAGAACATAAGGCTAGGTGGAAGTTAAAGAAATGGAAATGCCACATTAACCTCTAAATTTTACCTATATGTTGATTTTTGACAGTGAAATACTGTAATTAACTCAGACTATTTTCCACAGCTTTAATTTTTGCTGATGTTCAAAAGTATTGCAGAAAAGCTGATTCCTAATTATTACATACAGCATTGCATAAATTTCTTCCTAATTAAAAAGCCTCTAAATTCTAAATAATCAATTTACAAAGACATATGGTTTTGAAAAATTAGGCATTTAATATCTAAAGATTTATTAGTAATTTGTACCATAGCTAATTAATTATGGTTATAATACTATTGTAGTCATAGTAGAGATTGATGTGATGATGTGATTGTAAATTTATTTTGATATGTCTTCTTTAATATCAGAGCATTACAATATACTTAGTTTTCCCTTTCATTCTTAATTATGCTTGAAAGCATTAGTTTAATGAAAGATAAGAGGGCTTGATAAGTGTACCATCAGAATTTATTTGAAAAACTGTTTTTAACATGAAACAAACAAATTGTTTTTTTGCCCTGGCAAAATGAAATTTGTACTAAGTAATAAATTGGAAGACAGAAATGCTTAAAATTAAGTAGTATTTGATACAGAATTTTTTGTCAACAATTGTGACAATTCACAGAGAGCTTAGCATAAGAAAGTAGTTTAACTGTACAAGGGAAGCCTGCTGACAAAAATGAATCAAACACAACAAACAATGATGGCGTTGTAACTGTTCACAAGCGTGTGGGGTAGGTGGGAAGGCTTTTTTTCAATCTTGTTTGTCAGTGAATTTCTAGGTATTAAAAAAAATCTAGAAACTGTTTTGATTACTAGGTTTTTCTTCAAAGTTGTAAGAGGAGATTTATGATTTAGTGGTAGAAAAGGCCACTGATCTGTTTCATTGAATAGAAACACATCCTTTTGAATAAAATAGAGGACAGAAACATAATGCCAGTTGCAAGAAACAAGGAAAAGGAAGATGATGAAAATAGCTTCATAATAAATATGGAGCTCAGAGAGCAGCATGCCACATTTACGTTGGCTAAAGGTTATATTTCCACATGCAGAGCCTCTGGAAGAGGTTTCTGGGGAGGTGGCAGAAACAATCTGTCCATTGTTTTGATGGAATTCCAAGTACCAGAGTTGATTGGGTGAGACCCGTCAGGTTACCCACAGCCTTGCCTTCCTTGTTTTAGATAGTAATCATTTTGGATTATTCTGCTGCTGCTTTAGTGATAGCACTAGTGTACACTGCTGTGGTCATTGTTGTGGCTTTTACCCAACAATGTCCATTTTGTCATGTGCTTCTTCCCTCGTTTTTCCACAGCACCATCATTTGAGGGACATCTGTCACTGATTAGCTGTGTGACTTTAAGGAAGTAACTAAATGTCTCTCAAAAGTCTCAATTTCCTCATCAGTAAAAGGGTACCAGCAATAGGACCAACTCAGTGTTGTTGCTGTGACAATAAAATACAGCAATATATGCTAGTCAGCTCTGCTTGGCCCATAGGAAGTTATCATAGTACTTAGAGTAGAGGACCAGTGCAGAGAACTGGGTTTTGGGAGAATGAGAGACCTTGGTTTTCCATTCATTCATTTTACAAGTATTTACTGAGCATCCCCTCTGTGTTCAGTACAGGGCTTATTTGCTATGGACCTAAAAATCAATAGAATGTATGAATGTCTGCCCTCTCAAAATTCACACTAATAGAAAGTACACCTGTATGCACAGAAATAATTAAAATAACTAGTTATCTTCGAAGCGCATTGGGGCACAAGGGAAAAGAGCACTAGCCTGAAAATGTATAAAAGAGAAGACAATAATATTTGAGTCTTGAACAATGGCAAACCAAATGGGAAAGAGTACTGATGTAGATAGCAAAAGGTTCCCAGACAGGTGGTAAGGAGACATAAGTTTGGATTGGTCGTGGCTCAAGGTAAAACAAGGCTGGCGGAAAGATAAATTTGAAGGCTTAGACAGAGGCTGCGGTTATTTATCTTACCGAGTGCTGTCATCTGAATGTGTCACCCCAAAATTCATATATTGAAACTTAATCACCGATATGATGATATTAAGAGGTAGGACTTTTAGGAGGTATTTCGATTGTGAGGATAGGGCTCTCATGAATGGAATTAGCACCCTTATAAAAGAGGCCTGAAAGCCAGGTGCTGTGGTGCATGCCTGTAGCCCCCAGCTACTCGGTAAGCTGAGGAGGGAGGATTGCTTGACCTTGGGAGTTTGAGAGTTTGACAAGGAAGCTTGTGTGTCTATTCTACCATGTGAGGACACATAGACAACACTATGAAGAAAAGCCCTCACCAGACACTGTATCTGCCAACACCTTGATCTTGGACTTCCCAGTCTCCAGAATTATAAGCAATAAATTTCTGTTGTTCATGAATTACCCAGTCTAAGGTATTTTGTTATAGCTGCCCAAACGGACTAAGACTGGGTGAAAGACAACCTGTGGGATATAAAAACGCCAAAGGTAGCTGTGTGAATATTAGAAGACCCATTCATTTTTTTCTCTTCAAAATATAATAGTACAGGCTTTTAAATATGTAGTGGAAATCTACTCAAATAGAATAATGAAATGCATATCCTATCCTATTTATCAAGTTTGGGCTTCACAGTAGTAAAAGCTGTCATCAAAGGAAAAAGTTAAAAATTACTGTCTTGGCATATTTCATCAAATGCCCAATAAACTTTCAACATGCTTCCTTCCATTAACAAATATTTATTCAGCTCTTAGTAGATTCTCAGAACCCTGCTAAGCCCTGTATGTCTAAAGCAGTTTGACTTTTCCTAGTACTTTTCAGCAAAACAATAATAACTTTGATAATATTTTTAAAATTTCAATAGGTTTTGGGGGAACAGGCGGTGTTTGGTTACGTGGATAAGTTCTTGGTGATTTCCGAGATTTTGGTGCACCCATCACCCAAGCAGTGTACGCTGTTTGCAATGTGCAATCTTTTATCCCTCATACCCCCGCCACCTTTCCCCCAGGTCCCCAAAGTTTATTGTGTCATTCTTATGCCTTTGTGTCCTCATAGCTTAGCTCCTACTTATAAGTGAGAATATACAATGTTTGATTTTCCATTCCTGAGTTACTTCACTTAGAGTAATGGTCTCAAACTCCATTCAGGTTTCTGCAAATGCCATTATTTCATTCCTTTCTATGACTGAGTAGTATTCCATGGTATATATACCATATTTTCTTTATCCACTCATTGTCTTATGGGCATGTGGGCTGGTTCCATATTTTTGCAGTTGTGAATTGTGCTGCTGTAAATGTGCATGTGCAAATGGCTTTTTCATATAATGACTTCTTTTCTTCTGGGTAGATGTCCATCAGTGGGATTGCTTAATCAAATAGTAGATCTACTTTTAGTTCTTTAAGGAATCTCCACACTATCTTTCACAGTGGTTGTACTAGTTTACATTCCCACTAGCACTGCAAAAGTGTTCCCTTTTTGCCACATCCATACCAACACCTACTATTTTTATGTTTTAATTATGATGATTCTTGCAGAAGTAAGATGGTATCACATTGTGGTTTTGATTTGTATTTCCCTGAAAATCAGTGATGTTGAGCATTTTTTCATGTTTGTTGGCCATTTGTATATCTTCTTTTGATAATTGTCTATTCATGTCCTTAGCCCGCTTTTTGATGGGATTGTCTGTTTTTTCTCACTGATTTGTTTGAGTTCTTTGTAGATTCTGGACATTAGTCCTTTGTTGGATGGATAGATTGTGAAGATTTTCTCTTACTCTATGAATGGTCTGTTAATTCTTTTGGTTATTTCTTTTGCTGTGCAGAAGCTTTTTAGTTTAAGTCCCATCTATTTATCTTTGTTTTTATTGCATTTGGTTTTCAG
Organism: Chlorocebus sabaeus; assembly: GCF_047675955.1. Lineage (NCBI taxonomy): Eukaryota > Metazoa > Chordata > Mammalia > Primates > Cercopithecidae > Chlorocebus > Chlorocebus sabaeus. Next base: position 70,783,117 of record NC_132918.1, read on the forward strand.
TTCTTGGTCATGAAGTCTTCGCCTAAGCCAATGTCTAGAATGGTTTTTCTGATGTTATCATCTAGAATTTTTATTGTTTCAGGTCTTAGATTTAAGTCCTTAATCCATCTTGAGTTGATATTTATATAAAGTGAGAGATCAGGATCCAGTTTCATTCTTCTACATGTGGCTTGCCAATTTTCTCAGCGCCATTTGCTGAATAGGGTGTCCTTCCTCCACTTTGTTTTTGTTTGCATTGTCAAAGATCAATTGGCTATAAGTATTTGTGTTTATTTCTGCATTCTCCATTTTGTTCCATTGGTCTATGTGCCTATTTTTATACCAGTACCATGCTGTTTTGGTGGCCATAGACTTATAGTATTGTTTGAAGTCAGGTAATGTGATGCTTCCAGATTTGTTGTTTTTGCTTAGTCTTCCTTTGGCTATGTCGGCTCTTTTTTGGTTCCATGTGAATTTTAGGATTGTGCATTGTAGTTCTATGAAGAATGATGATGGTATTTTGATGGGATTTGCACTGAATTTTTAGATTGCTTTTGGCAGTATGGTCATTTTTACAATATTGATTCTATCCATCCATGAGCATGGGATGTGTTTCCATTTGTTTGTGTTGTCTGTGATTTCTTTCAGCAGTGTTTTATAGTTTTCCTTGTATAGGTCTTTCACATCCTTAGTTAGGTATATTCCTATGTGTATTTTTTTGACAGCTGCTGTAAAAGGGGTTGAGTTCTTTATTTAATTCTCATCTTGGTCACTGTAGATGCATAGCAGTGCTACTGATTTGTGTACATTGATTTTGTATCCCAAAACTTTACAGAATTCATTTATCAGATTTAGGAGTTTTTTGGATGAGTCTTTAGGGTTTTCTAGGTGTACGGTCATATATCAGCAAACAGCAACAGTTTGACTCCCTCTTTATCGATTTAGATGCCCTTTATTTCTTTCTCTTGTCTGATTGCTCTGGCTAGGACTTCCAGTACTATGTTGAATAGAAGTGGTGAATGTGAGCATCCTTGTCTTGTTCCAGTTCTCAGGTGGAATGACTCCAAATTTTCCCCATACAGTATAATGTTGGCTGTGGGTTTGTCATAGATGACTTTTATTACCTTAAGGTATGTCCCTTCTATGCTGATTTTACTGAGGGTTTTCATCATAAAGCGATGCTGGGTTTTGTCAAATGCTTTTTTCTGTGTCTACTGAGATGATCATGTGATTTTTGTTTTTAATTCTGTTTATGTGGTGTATCACATTTATTGACTTCCATACGTTAAGCCATCCCTACATCCTTCGTATGAAACCCACTTGATCATAGTGGATAATCTTTTTGATAGGGTTTTGGATTCAGTTAGCTAGTATTTTTTTTGAAGATTTTTGTGTCTATGTTCATCAGGAATATTGGTCTGTAGTTTTTTGTCATATCCTTTCCTGGTTTGGGTATTCGGGTGATATTGGCTTCATAGAATGACCTAGGGAGGATTTCTTCTTTCTCTATTTTTTGAAATAGTTTCAATAAGATTGGTACCCATTCTGTGAATTTCTGATAGAATTCAGCTGTGGATCCATCTGTTCCTGAACTTTTTTTTGTTGGCAATTTTTTTTAAATTACCATTTCAATCTCACTGATTGTTATTGGTCTGTTAAGATATTCCATTTCTTTCTGGCTTAATCAAGCAGGGTTGTATATTTCCAGGAATTTATTAATCTCCTCTAGGTTTTCTAGTTTGTTCACATAAAGGTGTTCATAGTAGCCTTGAATGATCTTTTGTATTTCTGTGGTATACATTGTAATATCTTCTGTTTCATTTCTAATTGAGCTTATTTGGATCTTCTCTCTTCTTTTCTTGGTTAATGTCCCTAATGGTCTATGAATTTTGTTTATCTTTTCAAAGAACCAGCTTTTTGTTTTTTCTGTCTTTTGTATTTTTTTGTTGTTTCAATTTCATTTAGTTCTGCTCTGATCTTTATTATTTCTTTTCTTCTGCTGAGTTTGGTTTTGGTTTGTTCTTGATTCTCTAGTTCCTTCAGGTGTGACCTTAGTTTGTCTATTTGTGTTCTTTTTGATGTGGGCATTTAATGCTGTGAACTTTTCTCTTAAGAATACTTTTGCTGTATCACAGAGGTTTTGGTTGTGTCACTATTATTCAGGTCAAAGAAATTTTAAATTTCCATCTTGATTTCATTGTTGACCCAACGACCATTCAGAGGCAGATTATTTAATTTCCACTTATTTGCATGGTTTTGAGGATTCCTTTAAGAGTTGATTTCCAATTTTATTCTGTGGTCTGAGAGCGTACATGTTATAATTTCAGTTTCCTTACATTTGCTGAGACTTGTTTTGTGACCTATTATATGGCCTACCTTGGAGAATGTTCGATGTGCTGATGAGTAGAATGTATATTCTGCAGTTGTTGGTTAGGATATTCAGTAAATATCTGTTAAGTTCATTTGATCTAAGGTATAGTTTAAGTCCATTGTTTCTTTGCTGACTTTCTGTGTTGATGACCTGTCTAGTGCTGTCAGTGGAGTATTGAAGTCCCCCAACTCTTACTGTGTTGCCATCTATCTCATTTCTTAGGTCTAGTCATAATTGTTTTATAAATTTGGGAACTCCAGTGTTAGGGGCATGTATATTTAGGATTATGATATTTTCCTATGGAACTAATCCTTTTTTAATTATGTAATGTCTCTCTTTGTGTTTTTTAACTCTTCTTGCTTTGAAGTCTGTTTTGTCTGATATAAGAAAAGCTAGTCCTTCTTGCTTTTGGTGTCCATTTGCCTGGAATATCTTTTTCCACCCCTTTACCTTAAGTGTTTGTGAGTCTTTATGTGTTAGGTGAGTCTCTAGAAGACAGCAGATACTTGGTTGGTGAATTCTTATCCATTCTGCCATTCTGTATCTTTTAAGTGGAACATTTAGACCACTTACATTCAATGTTAGCATTGAGACATGAGGTACTATTCTGTTCATTGTGCTAGTTGTTGCCTGAATATCTTAGTTACTTTTTTCATTGTGTTATTGTTTCATAGTCCCTGTGGGATTTATGCTTCAAGGAGGTTCTATTTTGGCGTATTTTGAGGTTTTGTTTCAAGATTTAAAGCTCCTTTTAGCAGCTCTTGTAGTGTTGTCTTGGCAGTGGTGAATTCTCTCAGCATTTGTTTGAAAACAACTTTGTCTTTCCCTCATTTATGAAGCTTAGTTTCACTGGATACAAAATTCTTAGCTGATAATTGCTTTGTTTAAGGAGGCTAAAAATAGGACCCCAATCCCTTGTGGCTTGAAGGGTTTCTGCTGATAAATCTGTTAATCTGATAGGTTTTCTTTCATAGGTTACCCTTTGTTTTTGCCTCTCAGCTCTTGAGATTCTTTCCTGCATCTTGAAGTTAGATAACCAGATGACTATGTGCGTAGGTGATGATTTTTTTTGCAATAAATTTCCCAGACGTTCTTTGAGCTTCTTGTATTTGGATGTCTAGATCTCTAGCAAAGCAAGGGAAATTTTCCTCGATTATTCCCTCAAAGAACTTTTCAAGCTATTAAATTTCTTCCTTGGGAACACCAGTTATTCATAGGTTTGGTTGTTTAACATAATCCTACATTTCTTGGAGGTTTTATTCATTTTTTAAATTTTTTTGTCTTTATTGGAATGGGTTAATTTGAAAGCCCTGTCATCGAGTTCTGAAGTTCTTTCTTCTACTTGTTCAACTGTACTGTTGAAACTTTGCAGTGTATTTTGGATTTCTCTGTGCTATCTATTTCTCTGGAGTTTTTTTCATCCATATATTGTATTATTTTTAAGTTTCTTTAAGTTAGTTTTCACCTTTCTCTGGTGTCTCCTTGAGTAGCTTAATAATCGACCTTCTGAATTCTTTTTCTGGAAATTCAGAGATATCTTCTTGGGTCAGATCCATTGCTGGTGAGTTAATGTGATCTTTGCGGGGAGTTAAAGAACCTTGTTTTGTCATATCACCAGAATCTTTTTTCTAGTTCCTTCTCATTTGGGTAGATTACATCAGAGGGAAGACATGGGACTCAAGCGCTTCTATTCAGGTTCTTTTGTCCCACAGGGTGATCCCTTGATGGGGTGTTCTCCCTCTTCCCCTAGGGATGTGGCTGCCTAAGAACCAGACTGTAGTGACTGTTATTTCTCTTCTGGGTCTAGCCACCCAGCAGAGCTACTGGGCTCCAGACTTATGCTGGGGAGGGTCTGTAAAGAGTCCTGCAATGTGATCCATCTTCAGGCCTCTCAGTCATGGATACCAGCACCTGCTCTTGTGGAGGGTAGCAGGGCAGTGAATTGAACTCTCTGAGGGTCTGTTTAGTGTGCTGGTTTTCTTGAGTGCTGGTTGTACTAGCCGTGAAGTTGTCATGTGGACAGACTCAGGTTAGCCAGGCTGTTACAGGAGGTGGAATTAACTGTTGTTTTCTCCTTTCTTCAGGTGGGGTTGTTCTTTTGTGAGTTGTTGAATGGCTTGAGTAGGTTGGCCTCCAGCGAGGTGGTGGCACTTTTGCAAAGAGCATCAGCTATGGTAGTATAGTGTGGATACAAGCTTGCCCTTAGGTTTCCTGGATAAGTATTCAGGTTAGTAGGCAGAGTCATAGAGCTCCCAAGAGATTATATCCTTCGTCTTCAGCTACCAGGGCAGGTAGAGAAAAACCATCAGGTTAGGGCAGGGTTAGGCATGTCTGAGATCAGACTCTCTTTGGGTGGGTTTGCTGCAGCTGCTGTGGGGGATGGGGGTGTGGTTCTCAGGCCCATGGAGTTATGTTCCCAGGGGGATTATGGCTGCCTCTGCTGCATCATACAGGTCACCAGGGAAGTAGAGGAAAACCAGCAGCGACTGGCCTTACCCAGTTCCCATACAGCCAGCAAGGCCAGTTTCACTCCCATTGTGCCCCACCAACAGCACTGAGTGTATATCTAGGCAACCAGTGAGTATGGCTGAGATCTTGCCCCAGGCTACAAGCCCCCCTGCTAAGAAAGAAACCAGGGCATTCAGGGCCCACCACTCTTACCTGCCCTGGTTTCTTGTGCGCATATCTACACTTTCCATTTGCTGCCCCTGCAACCTCAGATTCTGCACAGGAAGTTGAAATGATTATGGATTTCAGCTGGAAGTTTCCTTCTCCATGTGGTCCTTCCCCAATTCTACTGGCAGCCCTCCCCAAGGGTCCCTGTGAGAGAAAGTCAGAAATGGCTTCCCTGGGTTCCCTGGGGACTGTGTGCCTACAGGGCTATTCTGCTGCTGCTCCTACCTTTATGTTTCGCTTGGCTCTCTAAATTTGTTTGACCTCTAGGTGAGGTTAAATCCTCCCCTGATCTGGATTTTCAGGTTCCTCCATGAGGATGTGTGTTCAGAGGTGGACTTTCCCCATCGCACTTTGGGCACTCACAGTTTTTCGGCTGTCTCACAGAGTTTACAGTGGCAAGCCACTTCCTTCAAAGGGTCTGTGAATTCCTTCATTTTTTCTGGTATGTTTCTGCAGTAGTTCTCAAAGCAAAAGTTCACAGTGTGAGTCTCCACACGCTGTTCTGTCATCCAAGTGGGAACTGCAAGTTAGTCCTGCCTCCTAGCCAACATTTTTGAAACCCCTCGATAATTTTATATTAGTTTATCTCTGTACTTTGCATTTTAAAACCCCAATATTGAATTTATTTAAAAAGTATTGAGTATCCATTCTGTTCCAAGCATACATATATTTGTTCACTTACCAAGTTCCTCATTATCATAATGTTTTCCATGTCCGTGGTCAGGAATGAAAATTCTTTGTACAAATTCAGGTAATGCATTTAGCCTCAGTGGGCCTTCATCTCTTCATTTATAAAATAAGGCCACTTCACAGTCCTTTTCCTGCTCAAAAATTACGTGATTTGTGAAAATGTGTGGGTTGTTTAGATTAGGAAAAAAAAATTCTTACATACATTTCAAGGGCTGGTCTATATATTCTTAACTGGTTATAATTCTTATATGACCTTTAAAATGATATAATTTTTCATATAATCTTTAACTAAAATTTAGGCTGAAGCTAAAGTCAATCTTTTTGGGTGAAATTTCCCCTAATTTTGGGATTCGGATATCGTATAATATTACATGAAATTTGTTTTTATTCCATCTCAATGTATGTATCCCAGCACCAGTTTCCACCAAAATAGAAAGGCAGAGAAGCTCCAAGTTTGGGGGCTAGCTAAAAGAGATGTAACCAGGCACTTTTCCATCCCTCTGAGAACACAAAAAAATGAGACAGGCCCCTGAACTCTAGGCCACGATTTCAAGGCTGGTCCATCACCATTAACTACAGGACCCACATAAACACCCTGGATGCTCCAACATAACTCCCATTATTATCGATAAAAGTTACACTACTATACCAAGGGGAAAGAAAAGCCACAATAAGGCTTTTAAAAAGCTATTTAATATATTAGCTTTCACAAAGATAGACGGTATCACTAAGACAAAACAAGAAAAGATGTGCCCAACTTTACAAGGTATTGGCACTGTTAATCATATTTTGAAATATTGCTGGCATATATCTTAGAAAACACAACACAGTTGCCATATTTCCAATGGGAGACATGACAGTTTTAATGTTGAGATACACTGATAATTCCAAGCCCTCTTTTTTTCCCTTATTTGGGATAAACCAAGCCCTGTTTTTTCCCCCTATATGGGAAGTAGATTGGCAAACCAGGTGGATTCCAGAAGCTTAAGTCCTTAATTTTAGAAGCGATATCCTAAAGCACATTGTATATTCTACCATATTCCATTATAAAGATGTTATAAAATTGTATGAAATAACTGTATAAATACATTCATGTGTATATAAATGTTCTAATGTTATAAAATTATCTACATCACTATATGTTTTATGTGTCTATACAAAATGTTAAAATGTTATCAATTCATATACCTGTGTAATTTTAGATGGACTTACATAAAGGAAAGGTCCCTTGCATTTCTGCCCATTTTACTGATAAGGAATGTGAAGTTAATATCTGTCCAGAGTCCCCATTTTTACATGTGGCAAAAGCAATATGTGGCCCTCTTCATCTGCTTTCAGGGCTCTTTTCACTGTACCCTCCTGGCTTTGCAGCATGAGATTGCTTACAGATAAAAAGATACATAGACCTGATCCAGGAGGATGCAGGTTTCTTATTCTAGCTCCATGGGTCACTACGATGCTTCACCGAGAAATAAACCCCCTGGGCTTGCTGGCTTTGAAGTTCTTTCCTCTGACTTCAGTTAAAAGTTTAATAACTATGGCAGATATTTTGGCTCACTAGTCTCTCCTTAGTCCTTGCTAAAAGTATCTTTATTTTCTTCAGTGTAGCAATTTGCATATTTAAAGTACTCCATCTTCCAAATCCCCTTGCATCAAGGGGTAGCCATGTGACACAGTCTGGGCCACCTAGATGTAAAGACAGTCACTGGATGGGGCTTCTGGGAAAACTGTTTGAACAGGAGCTCAATTGTTGGCTTTACTCTTTATCTTATCCGCTTCATCCGTTTTCTTCTTCCTGCCTGAAATACACACACAATACTGAAGAGGTAGCAGCCAGTTTGCAAACGTGAAGGCAACCTGTACATATTTAATTAAGAGAGTAGGAAGGAAGCAAAAAGCCTCTGTGTGAGTCCTGAACTACCTAACCTCAGACCTCTTGTTCTGGAAAAAACATAGGCCCTTAGCTTGTGAAGGTACCGTAGCTGCTGTGATGGAACCCAATCCTAGCTGATATATTAAAACCAACTAAAATTGGGAAAAAGAAAAATGTTAGCTGGACCCAGAAGAAAATGCAAGGTTTGTCTCTCAGGCAGAGACTGTTGCATACAGCTAGCAAGTCTGCCATTAACTATCCACCTCTTGGTCTCCCACCACGAATGCCTTGAGTTAGGGTCTCTGCTGATGTTTCTAGAGAAGTGAGCCTTATGGTTAGGTTTTTATAACTTTGTCACTCTATGTCTCTATTTCCATACTTGCAAAATGAGGATAAGAAATAATAAGACTTACCTCTGAGGATTCTCCTAAAGAGTTAATGAAGTAATATATATAATATGCTTAGGATAATGCCAGGCATACTGGAAGCATTTAATAATGCTACCCATTACTACTATAATCTGGAAGAAGAGGCAGATCATTCTTGATTGTGCATAGCCAAGGAGAACTAACTCCCAGAAACACAGTCTCAGCAATTCTATTCTCCTCTTTCCATAGACAAGATCCTGAAGAGAAGGACACTTCCTTCTCCCCATTCTTCCCCACACAAAAGTTACCAGGAGTTTGGGAATTTGCCCAGTGATCATGATGAAATAATAATAATTATTATATGTATGGATTTGGAGGTTATAGCATAAGTATCAAACCTGGTTCTTCTATTCAAGGAACTCATGATCTGGTAAGGGGAAGGAGTAGGGAGTAAGGAACAGTTTATTCAATAATTCAAGCATTGTGACATGTTGTTCTGTGAAATGCTGATAATAATAATATGAGGTTTCAGGGAAAGAAGGTCTCAATATTTACCTAACTCTTCCATCAAAGATTTATTGGGAGTCTTGAACTAAATATTTAAAATAAACAAAGAAGAGAATAAGGATGGAACAGAGTCAAGTGTACCTTAGAAGAGTTCTGATAGGATATGAATGCCCTCAGGATAGGAATATTATTTTATTCATTTGAAAACCCCAATAGAAATCAGTTCCTGGCATATAGAATAAATTTTCCTAGTTGGGTTTTTGGATAGTTTTCAGCCTCTAGGATTTTGCCTTTGTGAAAACCACAGTTATTCAACACTTCTACTTCTGGCTGGGATGGAACAGCTTATAACAGACCAATGCTCCCAGGAAAAACTAGAGAAACCAGACAATATAAAATAAAATATAAATATAAAATTAAATTAAAATATAAATATAAAATATGAATCTGTTTTTAAGGTGTCAGAGATCTGCCAAGGTCGCCAAGATTTGAGGGGTCAACCCCTCTGAAAAAGGCAATGCAAAACTCATGCCCCCTCAGTAACTTTCTCATTCTTAGTTGCATAAGGCAAGAGGGTAGGAAGCCAAGCCAAAGAAAAGCTGCCAAAAAGCAGAGTGGAGTTTTCAGAATCTCATGGTGCCAGAAAGACAAAACTTGAAATTCAGGAGGAGAGGCTGCGGAAAACATTCAGGCTCCTTTTGGCATCCCTAGAGGACACCACCATAAGAGTAGGTGGACCCAAGGTAGACCCGGACTGAGAAAGATAAAACTTTTTCTCCAGTCAGTTGAGCCCTTGATTCAGTCGAGATTATACACCCTCTACTCTAGATACCTAGATTTACCTTGAGAAAGGGTAAAGCCTCTCTAAAGAAAGATAGCTTTTATATATATTTTTTTCATCTAGAGCCTTTATAATTTTTCATACACAACATTCCTTGCTCTACCAAAACTTACCAGACATACTAAGAAACAAGACCAGGAAAAAAACAGATAATAAAACAGACCATAGGTGATCCAGATATTATAATCATCTTTAAAATCAATGTGATGAATATATTTAAGAAATAAATGATTAGATGGGGAATTTTACCAGAAAACTGGACTTTATTAAAGTATCAAATAGAAATTTTAGAACCGAAATGTATGCTAACTAAAATGAAGATCTTAGGCTTAGTAGCAGATTGGACACCGCAGAAGAATGGAGTAGTGAACTGTAAGATAAGTCAGGAGAAAGCATTCAGACTGAAGCACAAACAGATAAAAGGATGGAAAATGCAGAAAACAGCAAAAATACATATTGAACATTTTTTTTTTTCTTTTGAGATGGAGTCTCCCTCTGTCACCCAGGCTGGAGGGCAGTGGTGTGATCTAAGTTCACTACAATCTCTGCCTCCCGGGTTCAAGCGATTCGACTACCTCAGCCTCCCGAGTAGTGGGGATTATAGGTGCACGCCACCAAGCTCAGCTAAGTTTTGTCATTTTTAGTAGAGACAGGGTTTCACCATGTTGGCCAGGCTGTCTCGAACTCCTGACCTCAAGTGATGCACCTGCCTCGGCTTCCCAAAGTGCTGGGATTACAGGAGTGAGCCACTGCACCCAGCCTGAAAATTTTCAACATATATAGTTGGATTTCTAGAAACAGTAAAGAGAAAAAAAAAAAAATTTAAAAAAGAAAGCCACAAATTTTCCAAAATTAGTGGAAGATATCATTACAGGTTAAAGAACACAATTTGAATTCCAAGCTAGATAAAACCCAATGACTCAAAGCCAGTTTCATCCAACACTATAAATTTGTTCATGGTTTAGAGGTGAAGCCATGTGCAATAATGAATGCTGGCAAGGATGTGGAGAAAAGGGAACCCTTGTACACTGTTGATGGGAATGTAAATTAGTGCAACTACTAGGGAGAACAGTTTGGAGGTTCCTCAAAAAAACTAAAAGTTGAGCTGCCGTGTGATCTAGCAATCCCACTGCTAGGTGTATACCCAAAAGAAAGGCAATCAGCATATCAAAGAGATACCTGCACTCCTACGTTTGTCCAGCACTGTTTACAACAGCTAAGATTTGGAAGTAACCTAAGTTTCCACCAATAGATAATGGATAAAGAAAATGTGATACATATATGCAATGGAGTACTATTCAGTTATGAAAAAGAATGACATCCTGACATTTGCAACAACATGGATGGAACTGAAGGACATTATGTTAAGTGAAATAAGCCAGGCACAGAAAGACAAACGTCACATGTTCTCACTTATTCGTGGGACCTAAAAATCAAAACAATTGAACTCATGGCCATAGAAAGTAGAAAGATGTTTACCAGGGGCTGGGAACAGTAGTAGGGGTTGGGATGGGGCGTGAAGATGGTTAATGGGTACAAAAAAAATAGCCAGAAAGAATGAATAAAGCCAAGCATGGTGGCTCACCCCTGTAATCCCAGCACTTTGGGAGACTGAGACAGGCAGATCACGAGGTCAGGAGTTCGAGACCAGCCTGGCCAGCATAGTGAGACTCCGTCTCTACTAAAAATACAAAAATTACCTGGGCATGATGGCGGGCGCCTGTAGTCCCAGCTACTCGGGAGGCCTAGGCAGAAGAATTGCTTGAACCAGGGAAGCAGAGGTTGCAGTGAGCTGAGATTATGCCACTGAACTCCAGCCTAGGTGACAGAGCAAGACTCCGTCTCAAAAAAGAGTAAGACCTAGTATTTGATAGCACAACAGGGTGACTGTAGTCAGTAATAACTCATTGTACATTTTAAAATAAAGAGTGTAATTGGATTGTTTGTAACTTGAAGCATAAGTGCTTGAGAGGATGGATACCCCATTCTCCATGATGTGCTTATTTCACACTGCACGCCTGTATCAAAACATCTCACGTACCCCATAAATATCTACACCTACTGTGTACCCACAAAAATTACAAATAAAAAAATTTTTTAAATAAACAATAAAACCCAAAACAAACAAAAAAGTAAGGCCATGTGAAGTCACTTGAATTCATGTTACTTAGGCTAGAGAATGAAACATTAGTATTAAACTTGACCTCAACTTTGCCTTTAAACCAGAGTAATCCTAGGCAGTTCAGGCTAGGCTAAAGTTACCCTGGCTTAACGTTAGAACCAGAATAAAAATAAAAATTTCAGCTCTGTGATATAATTTTTTAATACACTCTGAAGTGACAGGAGACTGTGTCTCAAACGATATTACCGTCTTAATAACTTTTTCAGCTTTTTTGATGAGTTCTGATATTTTCCTGGAAAAAAAATGTGGCTTCTTTGGCATTTGAGTACTGTTATTTAGCACTGTTACTTTCATTTCTTTTTCTTTTATGAAATTGGCCATCATCTTCATTTAAAAAAAAAAAAAGATGCCAAGTGTCACAAACTGTGAATTTCTTTTTCCTAAAAAAAAAGTGGGGGGGGATATTTTTTTTCCAGAAGCTTATAGTTATAGGCCAAAGCCTCCCTAATAACTTTTTACTCAATATTTCAGGATTTTTTTTTTCCTGGACAGGATCCACCTGGAGCCTTTCAGAGGCTGCTGATAGGGGAAGGAAGAGCCTAATCTTGGACAGTGAAAATCTTATTTAGAAACTGCTCGTGCTTCAACTGCTTGGTTTTGATTTGAGGAAAGCAGCGAGGAGTGATATTTGTCAACGTGTCACTGGATTCTCAGGTTGCTTTACACTTTTTTCAGTGCTCTTTGTTACTTCATTCTTTCCAGGGGACCTTCTCCCTGATGAGCAGTCCTGGCAAAGCCCTGACGGTTTCCTTCCACATTTACAAGGTGTTGGCTGCACTCTGTTTAACATTCCAACAGGGTTAGCTTAACTGGCCTGGAGTGTTGTGTAGCCAACAGTAACTCACTCCTTGGTAGAAAGTTGACTTGCTAATGCTTATTTGCCTTTAATTCCCTGGAGCCACTATTTTTTCTAAGACTTACTTCTGACTAGGCTAAAGGGAGACCTGAGGGCTAATTTAATATTCTCCATTTTTATGAAGGATATGATTCTAGGGAATAAATAATTGACTCAAGGCAGAGAAGGTAAACATAATATTTTTCACTATTCAGGAACTATGAAGAGGAGAGTTTGAGTAGATGCTCAAACATTTTTTGAGCACCTGCTGTTTGTAAGGTTCTCGGCTTAGGGACTGGCAGTGGAAGCAGAGGCAAGGGGCAGAAGAAAATGCCAATAAATTAGGCATGGTCTCTGTATTTCAAGGGTTGCCCACAAAGAGAAAACCTTTTTGTGATATAGTTAGACTCACGTTGCAGTTACATGACACAAGTGAAGATTTTTGTTGTTTCTCTTCTGAAACATCATACCAAATTCCTCTTTATACCTACTGAACCCCCAACCCAGTTGTTGATTGCTTCTGAAATAATTAAATGTACTCACTGCATTTTTTTTTTCAGTAACCCAGTAGGTCTTATGCCCAGTCAGCATTTATTCTATCCTTTTTTTTTCTATCTGCAGAAAAGAAAATTTATTATATAGGGACCTGAAAGAGAAATGCCAGGAATATAATTTCTAAATCCCATTAGGCCAACTATGGGTCTGGTTCAATGGCATTTGCAGGTTTCATGTCTCTGCTTGCTCCATGAGATGTAAGCCCTGAGAGGCCAAAGCTATTTTTTAACCATCCCTTAATCCCCAGAGACTGGAGCAGAGACCTAGCATTTAGTGGAATGCATGAAAGTCATTGAAAGCTTTTTCTTTTGAGCCACAAGATTGACAAATAATCTGCTATACTGGCTGGGCACAATGGTTCATGACTGTAACCCCAGCACTTTGGGTTTGTGGCAGGAGGATTGCTTGAGGCCAGGAGTTTGGCTGTGGCAGGAGGATTACTTGAGGCCAGGAGTTTGAGACTAACCTGGGCAACATAGTGAGACCCTGTCTCTATTTAACAAACTAACAAACAACTGCTATATTAATAAGACAAAATGATAGCCATGAATATGCCTGCAAACATATCGTAAGCATTGCTATACATCAGGTCTTGAGTTTGGTGTTGTGGAAATACAAACTTACTTAAGAGAACTGCTCTGCTCTCACCTGGCTTGCTATGTGGCTAGAGAATGTCATGTACAAAGATAAAACCATCATTCAAGGCAATGTGGGGTGAGTCCCAGAATGCCACAGTAAACACTCTAGATCTGTGTTGTGAAATATGTTCACCACTAACCACACGTGGCTATTTAAATTTAAATGAAATGAAATAAAAAATTCTGTTGTTCAGTGACAGTATCTTCATGCCTTGCGTTCAGTAGCTGCATGTGGCTAATGATGCATTATTACAGGGTGCAGATATTTCCGTCATCACAGAAAGTTTTACTGGACAGTGCTGCTCTGAAAGTTCAAAGGAATAAGAAAGTACTTCTGTTATCTTGGTCAAGGGGTTTCATGGAAGATGTGGCATAGGAGCCAGCTCTTGGTGGAGGGGCAGGACACTAATGAGAAAGGGTGAAGACTGTCCAGAGGGACGGCATGAGCCAAGGGCACTGTTGACACATGTTTGGTGTTGACATTAGTAGCAATAATACTGTGGTCACTATTCCAAGAGTATTCCTTCTCTTCCTGCTTTAGAGGGCTCCCATCCTCTAACCATAAGAACTGGCCATCTTTTTTCTCATTACTTTCTTTTTCCTATGATTGCTATCTCTCTATTCCTGTGACTCTGACCTTCACCAACATGACCAGGCATCTGTCCATATCCACGGCTGGCCACATTCAGGTCACGGATGTACATACCCATCTTTTGGATGTGCTCCAGACATTATTTGGAGGTCCCAGGAAGGGATCGCTGTGAGTCAGAAGAGTTGTCCTCCTGTATACACAAAGGGCATTCACTCCGAAGAAGCACGCAACTCCATCAGGGATTGTATTTGTCTGCTCAGGCTGCCATAACAAAATTCCACAGACTGGGTGGCTCAAACAACAGAATTGTATCACAGTATTAGAGGCTAAAAGTCCAAGATCAAGGTGCCAGCGGGGTTGGTCTCTCCTGCAACCCTTCTCCTTGGCTTGCAGCTGGCTGCCTTCTCACTGCTTTGTCCTCACATGATGTCCTCTGTGTGTGCACACTCCTAGTGTCTCCTCCTCTTCTTATAAGGATATTGGATAATCTTGTCATACTGGATTAGGACTTCACCCTAACACCCCGTTTTCATTCAATCACTTCTTTAAAGACCTTGTTGCTAAATACAAGTATATTCTGAGACACTGGAGGTTGGGACTTCAGCATATAAATTTTAGGAAACACAATTAAGTGCATAATGGGGATGAAGGGAGAAAGGGCATCTGCCTTAAAGCCAGATCAGGCACAGTAGGGAGCAGGATGGCAGAGGCCACAGCTACCGCGTCTCACCACGAGCTTGTGCTCACATACTTGACATTGCCTCAACCCAGAGTGAAAACAACTGAGCCCGTCCTTCGTACCAAGGCATCGCGATGGCTGCTTATCATTCCCACCTGCCCTTTGTTTTGATGCCTCTAACTTATCTTCGCTTCCTTCTATCTGCTTTTAATGTGGAATGAGTTCCAAATTCCGTAACATTTTCTGGAGTAAATACTGTCTTTCACAACTGTCATTTTTCCTATTCTTACCACCCGCAAATTTTTACGGTTACCTAACTGGCTGCATTCAGCCCAATCTTTTCCCGAGATTTCGCCAGCCACATCATGTGCTTCTCTCTTCAAAATGCCTTCAGCAGTTCCCCACTGTCTATAGTCCAGTATTTTATATGTTCCTCCACAGAACCTAACTTCCTGATAGCTTCTGGAGATGTCACTACAAACAGACAAACGGGGGTACTAGGCAGCATGGTAGTCAAAAAAACTGCAGTCTTTAGAAAAAGACTGCAAATTCTGGTTTGGCCATTAGGCATTGAGATTTGGGATAATGTAACTAAAATTCAGTTTCATCATCATATTTGAGAAGAATAATTCTTACCTTGAATGATGCTAGGGAGGACACTTCACATTTACAAAGGCCTGCTTAAATATGGTAGGTTCTCAAAGGCGCAATAATTATCATCATCCCTGATTCTACTTTGGATATTGTATTTCTGCCCCTTTGAGCACACTATCCCACCTACTGGCTGTGACCTTGCCCCTTTTTACGCCTATCTTAGTTCCATTCTTGAAAATCTACCTCGTTTTATATCTCTGCACATGTGCACATGCGTCCACACACGCGCAGTCACACACAGGCACACACACAGAGTTGTAGATAACTATCAGAGTCCCTTTTACCCTCCCTTCTACATGTCAAAGGCTGCTTACTGTGAATACCTTCAGTTCTCTGCATGAAGGCTTTTTTTCCTGGCCATGAGAATATCCTTGATCCTCATGCAGCATAAGCTGGAAGTATAAGAAAATTAAATAGCCCTAAACAAGAAGATGGGAAATTGGTGGATAAATCCTCAAGCTCTCTGGCCCTTTTAGGAGAATAACTCCCAAGTATACACTTCATGTCTCCCAAGATCCCCAGCAGGATCGAACTCCAGTTGCCCACAGTGGTAACTTCTCAATAACACACCTTTTATTGTCCTCATCTCTTTGCTGTCTCACTTCCCCATTTACCTTTCACTGCTTTCTTGGATTTTCTGTATAAACCACTTAAATTCAAAACCTTGTCTCGATGTCTGTTTCTGGGGGAACCCAACCCAAGATAAAAATATAACATATATCATCTTTCATCAACTACACTGAACAGGCTCTGTCTCTCATTTCTGGATTCCTCAGTAACATCTAACAATGGGCTATGTATTAGTGCATTCTCACATTGCTGTAAAGAACTACCTGAGACTGGGTAATTTATAAAGAAGAGAGGTTTAATTGACTCATTTCTGCATGGCTAGAGCGGCCTCAGGAAACTTACAATCATGGCGGAAGACGGAAGGGAAGCAGGGCACATCTTCCCATGGCCAAGCAGGAGAGAGAAAGAACAAAGGGAGAAGTGCCACACACTTTTAAACTATCAGATCTCATGAGAACTCACTATCATGAGAACAGTAAGGGGGAAATCCACCCCCATAATCCAGTTACCTCCCACCAGGCCCCTTCTCTAATTTGGGTGGGGACACAAATCCAAACCATATCAGGCTGCAAATAGCTGACACCACTCCACACAGTGGCCATAAGAAAATTGGAGTTGTGATTTGTACAAGGTTTCTAGTGTTACCAGTTCTTTTTCCATTAAAGAATTGCTAAGGGAAGACTTGCCTGGCTCCAGGAGGCAAGCACGTCAAGCAACAACAAGGTATATGCCACCATGGCACTTAAAAAATAATAACAGGGCCAGGTGCCCTGGCTTGCGCCTGTAATCTCAGCACTTTGGGAGGCCGAGGTGAGTGGATCATGCAGTCAGGAGTTCAAGATCAGCCTGGCCAACATGGCGAAACCCTGTCTCTACTAAAAATACAAAAATTAGCCGGGCACGGTGGTGGGTACTTGTAGTCCCAGCTACTCGGGAGGCTGAGGCAGGAGAATCGCTTGAACCCAGGAGGCACAGGTTCCAGTGAGCTGAGATCGTGCCACTGTACTCCAGCCTAGGCAACACAATAGTACTCTGTCTAAAAATAATAATAATAACAATAAAAGCTGTGATGTTGTTAAATGCTCAAGTATGAGAGTGCCAATGTAGCAGGTTCCAGTAACCTGGTACTCACTGACCTCAGTGACCTAAGCCCATTGCCATGAGTTCACCATTCCTTGTTCCTTAATAGCAGAGAAAAAATGTGTAGTTCATTAATATCTTTCACTGACATAAGAAAAAAATTTTCACCTATGTTTTCTTGTTATTTTCCCAAGAGACCATACCACTGACTTTTCTTTTGTCATTGAGCATCTGTTAGCAAAGGCTCTGCAAACCTTCTCCTCCTCATCAGCTCGCACACCATATGCCATCATCTGCTGGGGTTGCACATTTTCCTGGTTGATAGTCATTGTAAACTTTTTCATGTTCAGAATACATTCATCATAGACTCAATTTATTCAAAATTTGTGTTAACTCTGTAGTGCCATAGGGTGTAAGAACCTTCTGCGGTCACCTTGAATATTTAGGGCTCATAGAGAATGTGAAACCCCAGAGTCTTACACCTTTTAATATTGGCCAGTAATACCTTTAATGTGGGACTATGTTTGAATTTTCCGAAAACATAAAAGCAGTAAAGAGGTACACAGAGTGCAAACTGTGCAAAATTATTACAAAGGACTTTGTGTTGGTGATCTCTGTAATAATATGCAGAATTCAAAGTAGCCAGTAAAACTTCAATCCATGTGCAAGCCAACTGAGCAACTCCCCACATTTCCTTTCCAAACTTTTACTGCACGTGTCACCATAGATTCCAAAAGTACTTTAATGCCTTTTATACAATGGTGTCTTACTTTTACATCCCAGGAATCCTTCAGTGTTCTTTATCAGGGAGTTGCAGAAACAATCAAAATATTGCTAATTTTGCCCCTAGACAAATCCTTAATCAGACAAGAGTGTATGTATCAGTTTCCCATTGCTTTAGATCTTGACAATTTTTTTGTGCCTTAGCACTGCTTATACCAACTCAGTTCTTGTTTTCATTCATTCTCTTAGCCCATAATCCATTCATCATTCTCTCGATGAGATTTTGTAATTAGGCCAAAGTTTTCCCTAAGTTCTGAAAATGACCGATAACAGGACAACAGAGTGTGGGTTAGTCTATCACAATGGCTGGCCCTTTCTTTGATTAGCAAATACATATAAGCTGAGATACAAATGAGTAGGCGTAGTCTGCCTCCCATAAATTTCCAGTGCCTGGTGAATTAAATGGGGCTTCTCAGGTGCTGCCTTTAAACCATATCACAAATCTGTCTCTCGTATTTTCCCTCAAGCTGGCAGCAGAATAAATGTTAGGAACATATTGCCGTGTCCTTTAGTTCTCATCTGAACAAGGCAGTTCTTTTTATCCTAGAATCACAACTGATATCGCCTAACTTTATGAAGAATTATTTCATTCTTGTATTTATTCACTTTGAATCTTGAGTAGTGAACTAGCTGAGCCTAGTGACATCTGTGTTTCTTTCCCATGTGCATTTCAGACTTGCTTATTTTCTTTTTTGCTTAATTTGCCTTATAGTCCCCTAAGCCCTGTTAGAGTGACCTAGAAAATATCGGGGTGTCTAAGCAGAAATGTAACATATACTGAGTCCTCAGGTCCTCTCACCTGTTAAGTTTATAAGAACTAATTTTTGGTATCTCTATGCCACTCTTTGTCCAGTGATGCCATATTGTTTGATTCCTGAAATGGGCCACAGTCAGAGTACTTACACCACAGAAATCAGCAAACACTGCATATCAGGGCTTCTCTCCTCCTTCCCTCTCAATTCCTGCTCCCTGCCCCAACCCCTGCTCTGCAGACAGCACTTGCTCAATGTTTAGGAGCATACCACTGGGCAAAGGTCACCTGTATTTGGCATAAGAAGTTTAGGAAGTTAAGGCCTTACAGAAGTATTTGAAACATTTTCAGAGGAATTAGAGCTATTTCTTTAAATCAGTGGATTCCTACCCTTTGAACCCAAAGTGTCCCTTATACAGTAAATATTTTGTAACATATCCTATACTTTTCTGAAATTGAATTCATAGATAATGTAATCTACCTTATTTCATCAGCATCACATCTTGATAATATATAGAAAAAATGAAAGAAAATTTTTGTAATAGTTTATGGTTTAACATGTAAATTCTTAGGCATAACTACTCTGGAAGATAAGATGAAGAAGTCACACATTCATGCCTTTTTGTAGAGCTGATATGAAAGCAGCAGCTACAATGCAGTCTTACAGAGACCAGATTTTGGTGAATCAGTGATTTTATGAAATGATAAACAACTCTTGGTAAAATTCTACACAATACAAAACACACTTTTCCCTCAACTCCCAAGGTAATCCCATCTTGGGAGATCCAGTGCATGTTAAAACCATACAAAAAATAGTGTGTGGGGGTATGTAAGAAGAAATTAGGTTCTAGGCTCAGGTTATTTATCTACACGAGTCACCTACATTCTAAAGTCATGTGGGATGTGGAGAGTTCCTCACTGCATAGAACAGCTGACGTATCTGGCCTCACCCACTAAATGCCAGTAGTGACCTCAAGAAGCAACCAAGAATATCTCCCAGACACTCAAATCACCTGAGGAATATTACTGCTCTGGTTGAAAACTAGTAATGGAAGTCAAGGCCAAAGAACCTGCCCTTGATGGTTATGGCCTGAGCGCCCCTTTGTCTTGGTAAGCTGGTGTAAACAAGGACAATTTACTGGCTGGAAGGACAGTGACCCCTGGACATCCAGAGAGAAGGTCCCAAACTACCCAACTTCCAGCAAGTCAAAAGATGCAGGGACAACTTTGGAAGAGACAACAGGGGACCCTGGAGAAAGAAGGGCAGTGCAACAGGCCATGTAGGGACTGCAAGGCTAGATAGGAAGAGGGCAGAAGCAGCTGATGTCGGGGAAATGGAAAACTGCAAGTGGAATCACCCATTCTGATGTTAAACATTCTCTTTCTTCCAGGAATTGTAGGTAGCTTGAGGGACAGTCATTATGAGGTATTACAGAACTGGAGACTCCCTGGAAATGGCTGCAAATTATCTAATGGCTCTTGGCTTCTAATAAAACTTGTGGTCAAAGTGCTTCATTTTGGGGATTTGACAGCAGGCAGTGAACTAGAGGACAATAGATACTTTATTTTTCTTTTGTCCTCCTTTTTAAATTCTCATCCTTATCCTACACTTAATCGCCTAGATCTTTATTTAAAAGATAAAAATTACATCTTAATATATTGAGGCTTTGGGGTTTTTTTTTAATTGAATTACTGTTAACCAAGGGGCCTAGTTAAATAGATAGTGGCATGCAGTTTCATCCAAATTTACGTTTAACATCTTTAGAGTTAAACGTAAAGCTACTTCTATGGTGACTCACAGCTTTTCTTTTCCCAGCCCCCAGTATCTGACTTGCTCATGTTGAGAGCTCCTTCCATTCTCAAGACTGTTGACCAGAGTACTTGTTTTCAAACGTTCTCAGTTACAGGACCAATTGAGAGTTTGTTTGTTTGTTTGTTTGTTTTAAATCTGAGTCATCTGTCCAGTCTATTTTTAACTAAAGACTTTTATTGAAATAAAACGTTCATGGAAAGGAGTACATAAATCTTAAGTATACAGCTTATTTTTTACAACTGAACACAAACATTTAACCAGCACTCAGATCAAGAAAAAACATGACCAAGGGCCAGGTGCAGCGGTTCATACCTGTAATCCGAGCACTTTGGGAGGCCGAGGCGGGCAGATCATCTGAGGTCGGGAGTTCAAGACCAGCCTGACCAACATGGAGCAAACCCATCTCTACTAAAAATACAAAATTAGCTGGGCATGGTAGCGCATGCCTGTAATCCCAGCTACTCAGGAGGCTGAGGCAGGAGAATCGCTTGAACCTGGGAGGCAGAGGTTGTGGTGAACCGAGATCCTGCCATTGTACTCCAGCCTGGGTAGTAAGAGTGAAAGAGTGAAATTCTGTCTTGGCGGGGTGTGGGGGAAGGGGGGAGAAGAAGAAAGAAAAAATGTGACCAGAACACCAAAAGCTCCTTTGTGCCTTTCTTAAATCCTGACTAAAACATAACCAGTATCCTCACTTTTAACAACATAGATTAAAACGTAACCAATATCCTCAATTCTAATGAGATTAACTAAAACATTAATGTTTTTTGAACTTCATATGAATAGAATCAGAGTTGTACTTTTTGTGTATTTTTGTCTTTTTTCATGCAACGTTATGTTTGTGGCATTCATTCACTCTATTGCACATCGTTGAAGTTCGTTTGTTCTCATTGCTGGATAGTCTTCTATTGTGTGAATATATCACATTTTTTATCCATTCTCTTGATAAATATTTGGGTAGTTTTGTCTTTGGGGCTATTATGATTAGTACAGTTATGATTATGTTTTGTGTATATGCCTTTTACATGAACATATGTATGCATTTTTATTGGGTATATACATAGAAATGGAATTATCAGCTATGAGAGTTTGAAGCTATATTAGGTTTCAGTAGATACTGAAAAATGGCTTTCCAAGATAGTTGGGCAAATTTCCATTCCCACTGGCAGTGTATGAAAATTTAGATTTCTCCACATCTTCACCAACCCTTGATATCTTGTTTTTGTTTGTTTGTTTGTTTAATTTTAGCCATTTTGGTAGATGTGTAGTGCTACTGCATGTGGTCTTACATTTTATTCCCGGATAACCAATAAGTTGATCACCTTTGCAACCAAGGCTAGTTGGCATTGAGCTGCAACACACTGGCATGGTCTGCATTTATTCTCAAGGATTATTGTCTGTAGCATACTGGTTGTTAAATATTTTGCTCAATACTATTTTCCATGACAATCTTATTGAGTTGTAATTGACATTTAATAAACTGCACATTCTTAAAATGTAAAATGGGTAAGTTTTGATGTGCACATACACCTGTGAAACCATTACCATAATCAAGATATAAACATATCCACCACCACCACCCAGAAGTTTGTCCATGTGCTTTTGTAATCTTGCCCTCCTGTCCCTCCCTTTTCCCCTAAGCCCTGTCTCTAGGCAACCACTGATTTCCTTTCTGCCACATATATTAGATTGCATTTCCTAGAATTTCTTTACATAAATCAAATTATACATTAGCTACTATTGTATCTGTCTTCTTTCACTCAGCATGATTGTTATGAGATTCATTTATGCTGTAACATGTATCAATAGTTCATTCCTTTTTATTGCCAAGAAGCTTTCCATTGTATGGATATACCACAATTTGTTTTACCAATTCATCTATTGATGGACAGTTGGGTTGCTTCCAGTTTGGGGCTATTACTACAAATAAAGCTACTATGAACATTCATGTTATTGAATAGAAATATGCCTTAATGTCTCCTGAGTAAATACCTAGGCATGGAATGACAGGATCACTTGGTAAGTATATGTTCAACTTTTTAAGAAATTTTCAAACTGGTTTATGATTTTATATTTCTTGCAACAATATATGAGAGTTCTAGTTTCTCCACATTCACAGCAATACTTGATATGGCAGGCTTTTTAATTTTAGCAATTCCAATAGGTATGTAGTGGTGTCTCATTGTGGTTTTAATTGGCATTTACCTAATTAGCATTTACCTAATCACTAAGGATGTTCAGCATTGTTTCATAGGTTTATTTGCCATATATATAATGTTTTCAGTGACCTTTCTGTTCAAATTGTTTACCCAATAAGAGTTGGAAGAAGGGTGCTTGCTTTGTTATTTTGAATTTTGAAATTTTTAAAATTCTAGTTACAAATCCATTATCTGATATATGCTTTGCACAATTTTTTGAGATGGAGTTTTGCTCTTGTTGCCCAGGCTGGAGTGCAATGGTGCGATCTCGCTCACTGCAACCTCAACCTCCCGGGTTCAAGCAATTCTCCTGCCTCAGCTTCCTGAGTAGCTGGGATTACAGGTACCTGCCACCATGTCCAGCTAATTTTTGTATTTTTAGTTGAGACAGGGCTTCACCATGTTGGCCAAACTG
Organism: Chlorocebus sabaeus; assembly: GCF_047675955.1. Classification (NCBI taxonomy): domain Eukaryota; kingdom Metazoa; phylum Chordata; class Mammalia; order Primates; family Cercopithecidae; genus Chlorocebus; species Chlorocebus sabaeus. The sequence continues at coordinate 70,806,164 of NC_132918.1, forward strand.
GTCTCGAACTCCCGATCTCAGGTGATCCACCTGCCTCAGCCTCCCAAAGTGCTGGGATTACACTTTGCACAATTTTTATCCTGCTGTATGATTTGTCTTCTTATTCTTTTAGCAGAGTCTTCCAAAGAATAGAAGTTGTAAATTATAATGAAGTTCAAATTATTTTGGTTTTTTTTTAATGTGTCATACTTTGGTGCCATATCTAAGAAACCATTGCCCAATGCAAGGTCATAAAATTTTCTCCTATTTTCTGCTTTGCATTTAGGTCCAGGATCCATTTTGAGTGAATTTTTGCATATGCTGTGGGTTATGGATCTTTTATTTTTGTTGTTTTATTTGTATGCAATATATACCTCATTATTCCAGCACCATTTTTTGGAAAATACTATCTTTTTCCTGGTATAAATCCTTTATTTTTGTTGTTTGATTTGTATGCAATATATACCCCATTGTTCCAGCACTATTTTTAGGAGAATACTACCTTTTTCCTGGTCTTTATGTAGGTTGGACTTCCCCATTTATGAGTTAAAAACACAAGGTCTGTGCCATCAGATTGCATTGTTTTAATGATGTCTTCTAATAATTAGTCCTAATTTTGTTCTACTTACAGTGAGGCCATTCTAATTGCCTTACAACAGTAGATCATAGTCTCTTCCAACTTTTCAATTTCTACCAACTTGTACATGGCTCTGCTAGTCAGTGTCTTCCAGGAAGTGCTATTCATTCATTCAACAAATACTTATTGAGGGATGATATGTGTTGTATACTGTTCTGATTACTGGGATCATAGCAGTGAACTGGACTGAGTTGCTACCATTGAAGAGACTACTTTTTTTGTGATAGACATACAGTAAAGAATAAATACGTGCCAGGTAGGGTTATAAATAAAAAATGCTGGGGCAAGGAACACACAGTGATGGACATGACCTAGAGTCCTATTTTAATTAGGGTCATCACTGTCTTAATTATGGCAACATATTGAAAAAGAACTGAAGAAAAAGATGCAACAAGGCATGTCAATATCTAAGCAAAGGCTGGATGTAGTGAGTCACATCCGTAATCCCAGCACTCCGGGAGGCAGATCATTTGAGCCCAGTAATTCAAGACCAGCCTGGGCAATGTAGTGATACTTCATCTCTACTAAAAATAAAAATAAAAGCAATTAGCCAGGCGCGGTGGCACATGCCTGTAGTCCCAACTACTGACGGGGTTGAGGCCGGAGGATTGTTTGAGCCTGCGAGGTTGAGGCTGTAGAGAGCCAAGATTGCGCCACTGCACTCCAGCCTGGATAACAAAGTGAAACTTTTGTCTCATAAGTAAGTAAATAAATAACTGCAGAGGATTCTTGAAGTGTTTGAATTGAGACTTTTAGACCTTGAAGAAACCTTTGATATTATCCAGTTCCAGGACTGCTGCTAGAGTTCATCTTCAAAGCCAATTCAATGGATTGGTACCGAATGCTTACAGTCAGCAAATTTTTTTCTCTAAAGGTACAGATTGTAAATATTTTCAGTTTTGTGGGCCGTACAGTTTCCATTGCAGTCACTTAACTCTGTTGTTGTGCAAAAGCAGCATAGACAATATATAAACAAATTAATGTGCAATTGTTCTGCTCCAATAAAACTTTATTTTACAACAAGTGGTAGGCTGGATTTGGCCTTTGGAGTCTGCCAACCCCTGGACTTGAGTATGGTGTTGGGCAGCCTTACTCAGATCTTTCAGAGGGACACATCAGTCGTTCCGAGTGTACTTGGGCTTGGCTGGCCTGCACTCGGCGCTGCCGGCTGGCAACGCAGGCCCCGTGCAGTCAGGGGCTTAGCACCCGGGCCAGCAGCTGCGGAGGGTGGACCAGGTTCCCCAGCAGTCCCGGCTTGATGGTGCTGCGCTCTCCCGGCCTTAGCTGCCTTCCGACGAGGCAGGGCTCAGGACCTGCAGCCCGCCATGACCAAGCCTCCCCTACTTCATGGGCTCCTGTGCAGCTCTAGCCTCTTCGACGGACGCCACCCCCTGCTCCGCAGTGCCCGGTCCCATTGACCGCCCAAGGCTGAGGAGTGCAGGCAAGCGGAGCAGGACTGATGGGCAGCCCCCTCCCCCACCAGCCCCACAGCCTTGGCCTGTCTCACCATCCACTAGGCGAAACCAGCTGGGCTCCTGAGTCAAGTGGGGACTTGGAGAAATTTTATGTCTAGCTGGAGGATTGTAAACGCACCAATCAGCATCCTGTGTCTAGCTCAAGGTCTGTAAAGGCATCAATCAGTGCTGGGTCTAACTAATCTAGTGGGAACTTGGACAACTTTTATGTCTAGCTAAAGGATTGTGAAAGCACCAATCAGCACTCTGTGTCTAGCTCAAGGTTTATAAATGCACCAAGCAGCACCCTGTCAAAACAGACCAATCAGTTCTCTGTAAAATGGACCAATCAGCAGGATGTGGGTGGGGTCCGATAAGGGAATAAAAGCATGCTGCCAGCGCCAACAGTGGCAACCCTGTTCAGGTCCACTCCCACGACGTGGAAGCTCTTTGCAATAAATCTTGCTGCTGCTTACTCTTTGGGTCCCCACTGCCTTTATGAGCTATAACACCGCGAAAGTCTGCAGCTTCTCTCTTGAGGCCAGTGAGACCACAAACCCACCAGGAGGAATGGGCGACTCCAGATGGGAAGAAGGAACAACTCCAGAGGCAGCGCCTTAAAAGCTGTAACACCACGAAAGTCTGCAGCTTCATTCCTGAAGCTAGTGAGACCACGAACCCACCAGAAGGAAGAAACTCCGAACACGTCTGAACATCAGAAGAAACAAACTCTGGACATACTATCTTTAAGAACTGTAACACTCATTGCGAGTGTCCACGGCTTCATTCTTGAGGTCAGTGAGACCAAGAACCTACCAATTCCGGACACAATACCAAGTTCTCTAAAGGTTCTCTGGTGCCTTGGTGTTCACCAAGTGGAATGTCCCATCAGCTCAGTCTGACAATGTAGTGTGTGGAATAAAAACCCGAGGACCTTGATACAAATGTAACTGAATACACCCGCTACCCCAGAAATTTGTGTGAGGTAGCTCTGGGTGTGAAGCCCTGAATTCACCAAGCCTTGGGAATCATTGCAGCAGATCTTACATTTTATCATTGCATTTTGCTTAAGCAGAGAGGGAAAGTGTTTGATATTTCTGTCTATTCTTTCCGTTTCTTTACCTCCCATGCTTATGTATTACCTTAAATTTTGAAACTATTGTCTTCTGAATTATGTTTGCTTATCTTTTTTTAAGCAACTGTAACTTAATCAAGTATACAATAACAAAATGCAAAAATCTAATATTGGAAGCCACCACAATGTCCTCTCCAAGAGAAGCTTTCGAAGCTCTTGGTTGAGTAGATGTTGAGAAGGTGGGTTTATACCCTGATGTTTGAAAGAAGAGAGAAAAACTATTTTTTTCCACCAAAAAATACTTACATTGTATTCACATTACGTGTGTGTGTGTGTGTGTGTGTGTGTGTGTGTGTGTGTGTGTGTAATGTGCTTATATGCGTTTTTTTGTTTCTCCAACAGAAATTTCACTGGGGTTTCTATCTGGCTTTATGTTACCCTGATCATTCCCACTCAATCACATTGAGCTTTTTATTTGCCTTTTTCTCTGTCAGACAGTAGGATGAATTTAAACTCCATTCCCTCTCCAACTGCCTCTCTGATGTGTTTGTACTTTTTACATTCCCTTTCCCTGTAGAATCTGAAGGAAATTCCTTTGGGCTTTTAGCTTTCCCTCAGAGTCAGAAACTTTTGTGTTGCTAATAGAACTTGGCTGCATTAGCATTTCAAATCCTGGGATGCTCTTAGAGATCAGAGTTAGATCTAAGGGGCTCTCCAGCCACAACCTGATTTATCAAACCTGTTCAACTGAAATCTCTAGTGACCAGTGCCTTTGACCTTATTTCTGCCGGCACATCTCATCAGAAAATTCTTTTCAAGGATTCTAGAGAAAGATACATGCATGATCTGAGAAGTTTCACTTTTGTCCCTCTCACTACTTTATATATTGTCTGCAAAAAGCCATACTCTGCTTCATCACCTTTGGGGGTTAGGTCACAGGTAGATGGATCAGAGAGTGAATCGGTGGGTGGATAGGTAGATGGGTGTATGAACAAGTGGATGTATGGATAACTAGAAGGGTGGATGGATTGGTGGATGGATCAGTAAATGGAAGGATGGGTGGATATCAGGTAGATGGATGGATGGGTGGGTGGATGGATGGATGGATGGAAAGATAACATCATAAGGCAAGATAGATTAATAATGCAAGTCTTCCATCTTACGCAATGCCTTTGCCATTTAATTAACTATAATCAGCCCTAAGGTGCTGGGGCTCAACACGACTTATGCAAAAAAACAAACCAAAACAAACAGCGTCATAGGATGTATTTCCTGTCTTCCACAGGGACAGCAGGGTGGGGCTTGCCAATTATTTCATGGCCATTCTGACTCAATGTGTGCTTTGTAAAATGAAAGAAACCGTCTCCCTTTAGAATATATAAATATAAAAATGCTTCAGTGTGGTAGTACTTAATCAGGTATATGCAGCAAATTCTCTTAGAGAACTTGCCCTAATTACATATTTGCAGCCAGTACCCACTCCACCTGCAGCCTGAAATGTGCATTCTGGTTGACAGAAAATTCTCTCTATCTGGTAGAGATAGTATTTGAGTAGTATTGAGCAATGTGTGCCTGACTTCATTTTCTCCTTGCAGACACTGAATTAAGATTTTCTTTTCTTTTTTTTTTTTGAGACAGAGTCCTTGCTCTGTTGCCCAGGCTGGAGTGCAGTGGCACAATCTCAGCTCACTGCAACTTCCACCTCCTGGGTTCAAGCGATTCTCCTGCTTCAGCCTCCCGCGTAGCTGGGATTACAGGCACTGGGATTACAGGCGCGTGCCACCATGCCCGGCTAATTTTTTTTTTTTTTTTTTTTTGTATTTTTAGCAGAGACTGGGTTTCACTGTGCTAGCCAGAATGGTCTCAATCTCCTGACCTCGTGATCCACCCTCGGCCTCACAGAGTGCTGGGATTACAAGGCATGAGCCACTGTGCCCAGCCTTGCACTGACATTTTCTAAATACTTGCTATAGTTCAGGCACTGTTCTAAGTGCTTTTTACTTGTATTACCTCATTTAATCTTTACCACCACCCTTTGACGTAGGTACCATTAATATCTACATTTTGCAGGCGAGAGAATATAGATTTTAAGTAACTTGGCCTAATCAGACAGCTAGTAAGAAGCAGAGTTGGGGTTTAAACACAGGCAGTGTCTAAACTGTGTGGCCCCACCTACCAGGTTACACTGCCTCTCTAATCATTAAGCTGACCTTTCAGAGCACTGTGCTGCAATAGAATGTTCTGCAATGATGGAATCATTCTGTGTCTGCACTGTCCTATTAACGTGAGAGCCACCAGTCATATGAGGCTTTTGCGCACTTGAAATATGGTTAATGTGACTGAGAACCCGTTTTTAATTGTTTAATTTTAATTAGTTTAAACAGCAGAGCTTAAGAGCCAACTAACAGTTTCTGTTCATACATATGATCTTAAAAAAATGAAGTGCTGAACTAGGAATTAAGGCAGGCATCTCAGTTAATAGACATTATCCTTTATTAATAATATTAACACGAAATAATTGCAAAGCACTCTTAGAATCCTTTGTGCTTCTTTCCATCCTTGAAAAGAGTCTAGGTGTTCTTCTAAGCCCTTTGTCAAGTAAGTGGCACATCTAATCTTAGCTTATTGGAAGATGTACTGAGATGAGACAAAATTGATGTGGAATAGTACAGGGAAGTCACAAGCAAGCTGTAGCATGGTAGTGCCATTGGCATTTATTCTCAGGGGTCACCATTACATTTTCCATCTCTCAAATATTGCCATCATATATGGGACTGAGGTGGGGTGTTTATGGAAATAATGGGCTTTAAAGAAGGGTTTAATGGTGGAAGAACAGGGGTACCTGCACACGTTTTGAAGGCAGAGATACTATCCAAAACTCCTTCTTATAGAAGGAAATGAAGACAATAAGGTAGAAAAGTGAGAAATTACCAGCCAAGAGAGAAGGAAAGATGATTCTGGATGAAGTAATATAATGCATTCTAGATGAATAATATAATAAAAGAGCCATATTATTCTTCATGAGATACACAAGTTAAACTGAATTAAGCTTTTAAAAGGGAAAGAAAATTAAAATGTTAACAAAACCCAAATGTATATAGCTAGGTTTTATAAGGGTAGCGACAAGGCAATGTAGAATTTCATGAAATTGTTCAATGCTGGTTTAGAACAGAGGTGGACAAACTGCAGCCCATGAGCAAAACCTAGTCCACTATCAGTTTTTGTAAATTAAGTTTTATTAAGTACATCCATGCCCATTAATTTATTATATAGTCTATGGCTCCTTTATACTACAATGGCATAGTTGAGCGACTGCAACCGAGACTGTATAGTCTCAAGGCCTAAAATATTTCCAAAGACCCCATACAGAAAATGTTTACTGACCCCTCTTTTAGAACAAAAAGGAAACATATATTCACATAACTCTTTTGGAGTACAATTTTGTGTGTCCGTCAAATTTTAAGATGCTCATAATCCTTGTTTTGGGAATACTGCTACTAGAATTTTATCCAGCAGGTGTATTGGTGCACAGGCCCACAGGGCGTCTTTGCACCAACCTAATAGTACTAAAAAGTTAGAAACAACCTAAATGTCTAACAGCTGGCCATTGGTTAAATGAAATACAATGCATTGATGTAAAGAGATTCTAATTTATTTTTTTAAAGGAGCTAGTTCTCTATGTACTATTTATTTTGAAGGGATGTTCAAGAAATATTGCTAAATTTTAAAATGTTGCAGAGCAATATGTATCATAAGACCATACTGGTGTAATAGCAACAAACAGCACCCAGCCCCATAAAAATATACAGATACATGCCCAGCACCAATTAAGATGCCTGGAACATTGTAGGTATTCAACATTTAATGAATAAATATAGAGAACTTTTACTTTTCACTTTATATCTTTTGGACTAGACTTTGAATTTTTATGCGCGTGTATTACTTAAATCTAGATTTATAGGGAGTGATGGAAAATGTGAAAATAAAATTTTAAAAAAGGAAAAAAGTAAAGCTCTAGATTTAAAAAGGGAAATGTAAACAAGATGAAACAGCCAAAGATAGGTCTCCCCAAAAGTAATGTTGAGACCACCAGCAGTGACAGTCAGTTAGGAGATGGTTCGCAGCTCACTGCTCAGTACTGAGGCGTTCAGCAGGGTTTGTATTTAACTTTCAAGCTGGAACCAATGGAAACTGTTAGGCTTGACGAGGTGTCTTTATGAGTCATCAACAGCAGAAAGCACAGAAGCGCTAAAGAAAATAATTCAGAAATGTGGAAAGAGAAAAGTATGCCCTTGTCTTGGGAGAACAATATTTGTATGTAACCAAGTGGGAAGACTTTGTGGAGAAAAGTCTGAAAAAGCAGAGAGCTGAGGAGAAAGGAGCCAAATGAAGGACACGGTGGCCAACGCTCAAAGTAGAAAGACGTTTTTGAAGAAGACGTGATTCTAGGATTTCTGAAAAGTGTCTATACTCATGCCCAGAGCCACCATGCAAGTTCATCTGGAAGGCGCATTGGTGTCTTTCGGTATAAGATCCACAAATATCAGCAGTCCTGTTATGTGAGCAGGTGTTCATACTGAAGGGCCAGAAGCAAAGTTTCCATGTGTTATTACTGTTAGAACTTCCCCCACTCCCCTCCAACACAAAAGCAGCTCTGCCTGCTAGTATGGAAGCCCTGGGAACAGCCTCATACTGGCCTCGTGCTGGCGACATCTCTGCCTTGGCTTTCCTGCTGGAACACACATGTCACTCAGTACTAGCCATTTATTCTTCTGGCAGAGCTGTGGCAAGAGGGGATTAACAGGGAGAAAATTTAAAAAACAAACAAAAAGCCAAAACAACACGAAAGAGGTGGGCATGTCTTTAAAACAATCAGTGTCCACCTCCCCCAGCCCTGTGCTTGTGTCTGCCTGCCCTTTGCATGCCTGCGCCTGTGGTGGGGGGGATATGTCTGCACCTCTGAAAATCTTCTTATTTAGACATCACAAGGTATTAGCCCAATTTTGAACACGGCCGGCTGCAATACTGGTGCACAGACACGACTGCTCTTTCTTCAGAAAACTCTCCAGTTCAAACATGTTTGCAGAGCGTGATTCATGGTGTTTCTTTCTGGATTGTCCAGTGGGTAATTGCTGTACGAAAACCAGAGAAACAGATGTAGACCCTGAACCCTGGCTATAAATTTTTGTTTTATGATTATGGGTTTCAAATGTGCTGTGTCACACTGACAAATATACAGTTACTCTGAAACTAAATGGATTTTGCTCTCAAACTTTTGCTTTTGGTTTTTACTTTTTGTTTGCTTGTTGGTTGGAAATACATTTATTAGATCATTGATCAAACACAAAGAAAATAGAGATGACACATCAGAATGTTATTTTATGCCATAACAAGAAGATATTTGGGAAAGTTTCTTCCAACCTTGTGGCTGATGTTTAAAATGGGTGTCAGTAGTTTACATTTCATTATGGACAAATCGGTCTATTTTTCACTTTCTACCCTACTCATTAATCTTTATAGTACATGGATATGTATTTAAAGAATTGTGGCTTATTTATGTATCTTTCGTTCATTTTACTTAAAATAAAGAATTAGGAGGCAGAATCAAGTTTTCAAGAAGTATAAGCATTTACTGATGAAGAAATAATTAGCATGTGGCTAAATCATGGGTCTGTTTTATAAATTAATACTTGGATTAAGTAATAGCTCCAATTATTGCTATCAGCATAATTAATTCAAGATGAGGAATGATTAACTGACTAGCGAATACTGTCACATTATAAGAAACCCATACTATTCCATTCACTGGGATTTAAATACTGATTATTCATTTCAAGGCCCAAGTTCATTTCTCAGTTGAGAACTTCAAGGTAATTACACATTTTACATTTTCTTACACAAAGAAAGAAAACATCGAGTTGCCCAACCTTTACCACACACATGGAGGGACACACTAATGTTGTTATTTTTGTGCAATGATACAGTATAGAGGTAAGAAATTTGGAAGCAGTGCTCTCCCTCGATGAGGCTGATTCCGTAGCTTAAGAAATCAGAATGAACAGAATTTTGAGGACATCCCTCCCCATCTTCACTTCCCTGGGACCAGTGCATCTCTACTCTTTGAAAAGGTGTTAAGCAAGAATGTGCAGCAGCCTCCTCTGGATAACAGATCCTTGTATACACATACCTGTCAGTGATGCCATGTTTCCCATCTCTCACTTAAGTTTTTCCTACTGTACTTTCAATATAGCTGCTTCCTCTACTCTTGTCTAACAACTTTCATCCCTCTCCATTATCCGGTCTAAATGAGCTCAGTTTCCAAGGAACTCTAAGGACCTTAAATAAGCATTTGGAGTCATAAGCCTCATGGACCAAGTAGAAATTGGCACATAATGTAGTGCTTTGTGTATCTTTACAACTACCTTAATGACAGTGTGTTAAAATGTTTTGTAAATTCCTCTGTGTTCCCTTGCTTAAAATGTGTGTTTTCTTTGTAGTTAAAGGGTTTCTTATAATAAGTCTCTGTTAAGAAATGATGGCCATATAAAAGAGAGAAGAGAGGGGAAAAAAATAACAAACACAGATTCAGCAAAAATCTCACCCCTTTATTGCCCTGAACTTTTCAATAGCAAGAACTGAGCTTGCTGGGCTGAAAATTGTTTTAATGTACCTTCATAAAAGAATCTTTGACTTGGTAAGTGTGTGCGATGCATACTTTTCATGTTACACCACAAGTGCCACTTAGCAACTCCGCTAGACAGGGCAGTGTTTCAGCATGGGGTGGGGTGCCCCCTGACAGGCTTTTAAAAGGCCTGGATGCCAATGCACATTCCAACACTATCCACAAAAAGGAGACTGGAGCAGTGCTCTTGCCTGCGTTGGGCAAGGAGACTGTCCCTCCCTGCCTACCCTCTTGCCTGCCCTGTTTTGTGGGAGAACTATAAGTAAATACTAGAGAGGCAGTGGAGAAGACAGGGTGTTTAAATTCCTCCCCAGAGTTTCCTTTCTTTGATGTATGTTGCATCCTTTAAGCAAGTTGTGCAAAATGGCTGCAGGGTCGATTGGCTCTCCCTTTTAAAGCTCTCCATCCGGCTGGGTTTATTTGTAAATATTGCATCTATCCTTCTCAGTGTTTTAAGACTGGCTGGAAAGACTCTTCTTCCTGTAGGTTGGGTCAGTGTGAGAGATCTAAAAAATCATTTTCCCTTAAAATTACTGTATTTTAATAAAAGGATTGGGCAGGGGCTAGTACGAGAGAAAACTGGTCCTTCAAAATATAAAACTGTCATACTTAAACGAGCTTACAAAATATGTGTTTAATTATGTGGTGGGATGTGTGTAGGTGTATGATGAGAGAGGCAACCAACCAACATGGTGTTTTGGGGTGCAAGGATATGGGAACAGGCAAGTAATTTTCACATTGGACTTTGATCTTAGGGAGCTGGGTTCTAGTCACAGCTCTGAGCTGTGTGACCTTGGGTGGGTCCCATCTCCCCGGGCTGTTGTTTCCCCAGTTGAACAATATGAGGATGAGTCACAGCTAACATTTGTTCCATGATATTTACCCAGCACCATACAAGTGTTTTTCTGTCCTCCCAGTTACCACCAAGGTGGGTAGTATTATATGCCCATTTTAGAGAGGAGGAAACTGAAGCCCGAAGAAGTTAAATACTTGTCCCAGAACACACAGCTGGTAAGTGGCAGACCTGGAATTGGAATCTAGTTCAGTTTGATTCCCCAGTCCATGCTCTTGACCACTGTATTGTTTTTTCAAGTCCAGATCTAAAATCTCATTTTTTTGTGTGATTTGTGTGTTTGGGGCAGGGGTAACTAATTCTTGACTACTCCATATGCTGCATAGAACCTGGAGAGGATTTTTCAAAGTAAATGAATCCCGAAAGCTGGATTGCAGAGCAAACGAATGCAGTCACTTCAGCCAGGGGCTTGCAAGAGGGAGAAAGAGAAAAAGACTGTGGAATGGAAAGTTTCCCAACTCAAGCCTTTCCCAAGGGGTAGCCATTCTCTGTTCTACAGTTTAGGGCTTGCATGTGCTTTTTTCTGGAGTGGAAAAATACATAAGTTATAAGGAATTTAACAGACAGAAAGGCGCACAGAGGAATTTAAAGGGTAGGCTGGGGGGCGAGGCAGTGGGCGGGAGACGAACGGGCGCGGGTGGGGAGGGGGGGAACACTGTTTTCCAAGCTAAGCCGCGGCAAATAAAAAGGCGTAAAGGGAGAGAAGTTGGTGCTCAACGTGAGCCAGGAGCAGCGTCCCGGCTCCTCCCCTGCTCGTTTTAAAAGCACTTCTTGTATTGTTTTTAAGGTGAGAAATAGGAAAGAAAGCGCCGGCTTGTGCGCTCGCTGCCTGCCTCGCTGGCTGTCTGCTTTTGCAGGGCTGCTGGGAGTTTTTAAGCTCTGTGAGAATCCTGGGAGTTGGTGATGTCAGACTAGTTGGGTCATTTGAAGGTTAGCAGCCCGGGTAGGGTTCACCGAAAGTTCACTCGCATATATTAGGCAATTCAATCTTTCATTCTGTGTGACAGAAGTAGTAGGAAGTGAGCTGTTCAGAGGCAGGAGGGTCTATTCTTTGCCAAAGGGGGGACCAGAATTCCCCCATGCGAGCTGTTTGAGGACTGGGATGCCGAGAACGCGAGCGATCCGAGCAGGGTTTGTCTGGGCACCGTCGGGGTAGGATCCGGAACGCATTCGGAAGGCTTTTTGCAAGCATTTACTTGGAAGGAGAACTTGGGATCTTTCTGGGAACCCCCCGCCCCGGCTGGATTGGCCGAGCAAGCCTGGAAAATGGTAAATGATCATTTGGATCAATTACAGGCTTTTAGCTGGCTTGTCTGTCATAATTCATGATTCGGGGCTGGGAAAAAGACCAACAGCCTACGTGCCAAAAAAGGGGCAGAGTTTGATGGAGTTGGGTGGACTTTTCTATGCCATTTGCCTCCACACCTAGAGGATAAGCACTTTTGCAGACATTCAGTGCAGGGGAGATCATGTTTGACTGTATGGATGTTCTGTCAGTGAGTCCTGGGCAAATCCTGGATTTCTACACTGCGAGTCCGTCTTCCTGCATGCTCCAGGAGAAAGCTCTCAAAGCATGCTTCAGTGGATTGACCCAAACCGAATGGCAGCATCGGCACACTGCTCAATGTAGGTTTATTTTTTTCCCTTCTTCTACCAAGAAAAAAAAAAAATTGTCTCTCTTGCATGCAATAAAGACATTGGAAATAAACTGCATTGGTAGCAAGACAAAGGATTTAATGATTTAATGCTGAAGGGGTGTGATATGCTGGCATGCATATTGATTCCCTTTGCTGAAAATTTCCTGTTAGATGTTTTCTTCCCAAATAACCCCTCCCGCCCCCATGCTCCTCTCCTTACCAACCTTATAGTCTGTTGAAAACAGTTTTGAAAATATGCATAAAAGTGTGGGGGGTGGGGAGTAGAGGGTGACCACAAGACTTTAAAACATTCTTCAAGTAGGGCAATTTGACCCATTTTGCAGTTTTTACTAAAATGTGTACAGAGTGGAATTTAACTTTACTGTTCTTTGGATTAGCTACTAGTTGTATAGGTTCTTCCACCCCTTGTGTATTCCAACAGTCCAAAGTAATTAAAATATGACATTTTCCTTGAAAGGAATTTAGTTTAATTAAGGTGGCTGCTGCTCCCGAAGTTCATAAACCACCAGTTCAGGCTGCCGCTTCCAATGTTTTCCTTGCTAAGGAAAGGCAATATTTCTTAGCATTGACCCTGCTGCCACCTTTCCGAGTCACTTTGTTGGTCTAAGAAGTTGCTGTTTTGCTAGAAAACTACTGGCAATGAACACCCCTTGGGCTGAGCCATCCATTATTTTCATATCTTGCAATTCAGCCTGGAACATGGACATCCGTTAAAGGAAAGGAAATATAAGTGGGATAGCCCAATTTAAAAAAAAATATATTGACTATTTTGTTATCTGATGCTGACACAGTGCCGAGGTACGCATCTGGTCAACAGTAGCCTGGCTGCAGGCTTGAGAAATGACCAGGAGTCCCAGAAAATCCCACCTTCGGGTGGCTGTAGTGGGAGCCTGCAGGATGCTGTACCGCCCTGACAGTGATTTAGATAAATGGCTCAGCTATCTATCAAAATGTTTTTAGTACTTTATTTGACAATTCATTGGAGCATTAGCCTGAAAATGACATTTTAAATCTTTGTTTTCAAAGAGGTCAAAGTTTAACTGGAAGAAATTGAGTTTTCCTAATAACATGGTGGCTTATCTAACGAGAGAAGAAAAAGGAGAGAGGGGACAATGACAGGATTTAAATTGCCCTCTCTGAAACTTTTTCTTAAGAATAAAGACTTGCTTCTTGGGCCAGGAAATCAACAGGTTTGTAGCTGAAAAATCAATAACCATTTGATGCCAACAGCCTGGCTGGCTGACTTAACATTTTGTAGAGCCATAAGCAGAGCAAAAAGAATATCGTTTTCAGTAGGCGCCTTAATCTTCAGCTGCTCCCCAAATGCCTTTTCTTTTTTGGTGCCTATTTTATTTCTGGAGAACTCAAAGAAACTTGAGTTACAAAATAATTTTCTAATCCAAGAAGAGACCTTTCAGACCTGTCCTCTTTGTGGCAGTTAAAACAGTATGAACAATTTCTGTTGGAATCCCATGGAACTGGGGCTCTCTGAAACTTTTTCTTGTTAGAGAAAGTTGTAACGAAACATATTTTTTAACAGAAGGAAAAAAAAATGCTCAGGATCCTCGTCAAAAGTTATTAGACCTAATAGAGTTTTTACATGTAGACATTCTTCCTTTTGTAATTAACCCTCCAAACATGCCTATTAAGTTGTAAGAGTAGGGGGAAAAGCTTTGTTTGTTCTTGGACAAGTTAAACAAGGGATTTGCTTTATCTAGGGAGAGCGAGCGGTGAATGTGTCATTCGCCTAAAACTAGCCGATAAGCAAGAAGTGTTGATAACAGCAAAGTTTAGCTAATCAAAGAAACTTGCATTAGACAAAGTAAATAAAGGCATTTGACAAAGGGATTTCAGAAATTCCAGTGTCTTATTTTTGTAAGCAGGGCAATTAGTTCTTATTGTGGTCAGTTTCACAAGAGTCTGAATCCCACACCCCAACTTTAGGTTAAATGAATAAAATGTAAATATTGCTTGTGCCATTGCAGAGTTGCTTTACCCTCCATAAACCACTTTATGATAGTCAGTTGTTAGCGATTAAGGTTTTGTTTTTTTGTTTTTTTGTTTTTAGCATAAATAAAACTAAAACTTTTTTATTTTTTTTTTTTTCCAAGATTCTAACAAATGTCTGTGCCACGCAGTGTTTGGTTCAGGGTGGTATAGCTAGTTAGAACTTTTGAAATAAAAGCATATTAGGGCTACATTTGTGTAAGTAAGAACATAACCACAACCTTTTCCATTTTACTTAATGGCTATTTTGACGAGAAGCAGATCTGTTTTTGCTTTTAACACAGAGGAAACAGTGGGCAAAGAAGAAAAAGTACTAAATTCCAACCAAAACTATTTTCTGCTTTGAGATTTTTTTTTATGGTGTGTGTGTGTATGCATAGTAAATAAAGTAAGACCTTTGAACATGGAGCACACTGCCAGAAGCTCACTTTGAAAGGTGTTAAAATATTCCCTTTATTTTCTTTTTAATTTTAAAGGCAGAAAAATGATATGCCAGCCAGCTGCCATTTGTAGTAGTGTCTGTGAATTGCTTGTTATAAGCATTCAAAGTCAGGATTAGGGGACTACTAAGGGAATGTGGTCTAAATATTACGATTGACGACTGCCCCTGGAAGGTATAGGAGTCACTGAATTTCTGTTCAGATGCCTCCAGGATTATCTTGGTTTTAGGCGGCTCCAGATGTTTTCAACATTAATTGCTCAGTGGGCATAGGATAAATCTTAATATTTTGTGGTCTAAATATAGTTACTTTAGTGAAATAACGAGTGTGACAACTTCTTGGCCTTTTTCCCTGTCTTTTCTCCCTACTCAACATGTCAAAAGCAAAAATTTAAAAAAAAAATTTCTTTTTGAAATAGGATTTTGCCCATTAATGAGAAGAAATTATTTTTAAAACAAACAGTAGTGATGTTTGATTAGGGAATGAGAAAATGCCTCTTTTCAAAGCCCTGGGACCCAAATTTTAAGTATTAAACAGTATCTAAATCCTCTCCTAGTGAGATATAAATTGGGGTCAAAGTGGCAAAATCAAAGATACCCTCTGAAAGAAAGACTAAATAAAGACTGACAGCCACCGTATGAATTGAATGGGGTTTTGAATAAATATTTCAGTGAAAAGGCCCAATTGTTTTTCTAAAGTAGGACATAATTTTCTGCTTCTCGGACACATGACAGTGGTAACTAATACCATCAGAAAGAAGAGGAAAAGAGGGACTTTTCCCTAAATCACAAAGAGAGTGCAGGCAGAGTTGTTTGAAAACAAGTGAAAGATTCAAAGTTTTCCTTCCTTGTAGAAAAAAAGAAATCACATTGTGAATATTCAGATAAATTGGTACATTTGACAAGGGAGTGAGTATTGATGTGCAACTTAGAAAAGAAAAAGCATACATTTAAATTTTATTGCCAGAAAAGGATAGATCAAAAAACCAAACAGTAGGAAAGGTAGACATCTGCTTGCCTAAACTTAAGCTATGGAATTGATTTGGAAGCTCTAGTTAGAATTTGATTTGCCAGCCAATAATGTAAAGCCCTTACATTGAATCAGGTCTTCTTTCCTTAATAGATAAATGACCAGAATGGCTATTTCTGATAGGCTAGCTGGCCTGAATCAGAAGTTTCCTTCTCATTTCTAGAAGCCTGGCGCTGATATGTACAACCCGAGGGTATTGTGCACTTTTGTCTAAAGCGTAAGAATAAAAGAAAGTTCTTCTGGATATCAGATGCTTATAATTTACCTTCAACATATGTTAAGCCTTGAGGTGGCTGAAAAGGAAAGAGAACCTGTTTTCTCCTTTATACATTCCACAAATATCATTAAACTCTATCTGAGAAGGGAAATACATGATAAATAACAATGATTATAAATTCTGCTCTCAAGGAATTTATAATTTCTTAAATCAATAATTTAGAAAAAGCTGCGAATTTTAAGTTACTCTTTGGGCAGAAGATTGTGATGTAAAAACCAAGATGCGAAATACAAAACTCTTTTCAAGTCGCACAGGACTTTAACAATAAATGCAGTGTTCATTTTAAAACATCTTAGAATCTTCTATACAGTTTGAGTTATGTGTAAGTGCCATAAATTTATCCTTAAATGACATTTTTATACTTTAAATGTTCTAATATAAATTCAGTTAACTATCAATTAAATAGATTATTTCAGAAATGGGAGTTTTTGATGAAGGTTAATCAGAAAAATCTTGGCTAAAAACCTTTCCAAAGATATTAATGTAGATAGAATCTTGCCTTTCAAATTACAGGGTAGTTATGACAATCATATATCTCTGATTTTCTAGAATAACCCACTTTCAAATGTCCTGCACAGTTCCCACATAAATCATTGAAATATGCCAGATATTTAATATTACAACATCTCCTAGGCTGCCCGTTGAACCCAGGAGTGGCACAGAAAGTCTTTGTTTGGATTCTATAGTCAATGTAAGTAGAGCTCTCACAGCTTAATTTTTATATTATGTCTGAAGATCGCCTTGTGTTTCTGGGTCATTCTTATGAACATGAATTGCTTTCGTAGCAAACTATAGATCTGTGAATAGAAGGCATTCCTTGCAAAATGGACTGGGCTGTGGTTCTCACTCTAGCACCTGTGTGTGTGTGGACAGGGTGGGGAGGAGGGAATATAATTAAATTGTTATGAACAAATCTGTATCAGCCCTTGCCAGCTTCCTCTTAAAAAGTTGGAGCTGGGGTGATGGAGGGAGAAAAGTAGAGTTAACTCGGGTTTCAGATTTATCAGTATCCTGCTTGTAAGTGGCTTGGCCTAAGTACCTCTTGTTAAATAGGAGATGAGATAACCTGCCCCATCTGTAAGATCTAATAACACAACCTCATCAGTCATTATGTTGCCCTGAATTCTCCTCTTTTCATTCCCAGCTTCCTTACCCCATCATTAAAAAGCATGATCTCTGTCCCATCCCACTCCCCAAACCCCTTTAAATGAATGAAAAATAAAGTTGCAAAAGTTCTCTCTACCTAGGAAGCAGAAGAGCCTAAGTCTACTGGCATTTTGTCTTGAGCTTTCAGAGCTCCTTAGATGGGAATTCAAACAGGCAATGGAACTGCTGACTTGCTTTTTCTCTGGCCTTGCAAGGTGGGGGAGCTACAAGGGGGCCATTTAGTACCATAAGACTCTCTGCCCACTGTGCGATAAGGCGAGGATAACAGGAACTGACGTCAGCAAGGCGACTCAACCTGGCCAAGCGTTTCCTCTAGTCAGGGCTCAGGGATTCCAGGAGTCTCTGGGCCTCCCCCAGCAGCTGAAGAACTGAACCAGCTCAGGGGAGGGAGAAAGAAGATTTTTACAGGGGTGATAGTGGGTGATGATGTCCCCGATTTCCAAAAGCAGATTTCTTTGGAGAGAACAAAGAAAAACTAGGGGGAATAAAGTAGTTTAATAAAAGTGGATTCTGAGATTATAATTGTAATTTCACATTGTCATAGAATAGGTATTTGTTTGCCAGCTGTCAACAATTTACTGCTGATGTCTCATTAGACAGGCTATCCAGCAATCACCACATATGATCCACTCACAAACCTCGCCGACTCTCCATATAGAACAAAATGTGAGGGGATTCACGTTGTCAGAGTTAATCCTTGGTACTCTTAATGTTTTTTCTTTTTTCTTTTTTTTTTTTTTTTGAGATGGAGTCTTGCCCTGTCTCCCAGGCTGGAGTGCAGTGGTGCGATCTTGGCTCACTGCAACGTCCGCCTCCCGGATTCAAGTGATTCTTTTGCCTCAGCCTCCTGAGTAGCTGGGACTACAGGCGTGTGCCACCACACCTGGCTAATTTTTGTATTTTTAGTAGAGATGGGGTTTCACCATGTTGGCCAGGATGGTCTCGATCTCCTGACCTCGTGAGCTGCCCACCTCGGCCTCCCAAAATGCTGGGATTACAGGCATGAGCCACCGCGCCCGCCCTTCTGTTTACTTTTGAAAGTACAAAGTTCCCACCCCCATCTGCATCAGATGACAACATTGCTAAAGCCATTTCATTTGCTACCAGCCCTGAAACCACTTAGCAGTTTTCCTCACCTTTTTCCTTCTTCCCTTTCTCTTAAACCCAGATTTATTTTTATTTTACTTTATTCTATTCTTTGCCTTCCAAAGTATCTGATTTGAGGTTTGGAGGAGGAGAAATTCAAACAGAAGGATTTTATTTCTTAAAATTCGCAGATTCTCCTCAGTCCACTGACGTCTTAAAGATTGCTTCTTATTTTTTAAGTTTTAGTGTTTGACAAAGAATCACTGTCTAATTTGACCCATATTTAGTGGAATGTTTGTTTTGTTATTGATAAATTACTGTTCATCACAGAATAAAATTTTGTCAAGTCAAAAAAATAGCTAAATTCAAAATACTGTGAAGGTAAAAGAACAAATAAGATGAGTGCATCAGTTAACTAGGGAGAGAAGATTTGGATCACATCCCAATTTTTTTCCCATTTCCAGAGCAAATGAAGACCTCATGTAATAAATTTGTCTTCTCAAAAATATTAAAGCTTTCAACGGCTACAGTACTTTTGTCATGTCATCAAAGTCCATAATTATAAAAAGGCTGATGATCTGAAGGCCATTGCAGCTTCAAAAGATTTTTTAGGGTCTGGTCTATTGGAAAGCTTGGTGGTTTAATTAACTAAAATGGAAATGGAGGCAGCGAAATTCAGTTCCTGATGTTTTAATTTAGCTCAGTACTGCCATGTGTTATTGAAGAGAATTCTTAAAGGCAAACATAATTATTTCATTATGGTCCTCAGAATGCTTTCATTGGCTTTAATGACAAGAAGCTGTATAAAAAGGCATACATTTTAATTAGTCCTTTTTATATTTACATCAGATAAATAACAAATAATTGATGAAAAACAAGTCTTTGGAATGGATGATTTCACATAGTGCGCTGGTTACAGTGTAATGATGAAACATTTCTCTGTTGCTTTGCATTTTAATTATATATACATTATATTACAGTAGTGGTGCCGTGGAGCTACTAAAATACCGTTGTTGCCATTGTATTACAAAAAAAATCACGATTAATGCCTACAAATTGAAAGCTGAAAAAGGTAGCTAGACACACATCTCCAAGGAAGTAAATTACCGGTTCCATTAATTTTACTACATTTGTTAGAACTCATTTTGATCACTTTTATCTTTTACGCTTCATCTTTTTGGATTAAGATCGTCAGGGGTTTCATATGCCTTTTTATGGCCACATCTTCTCCTGAACACCTTTCTTTCGCTCTTGCTTCCTGTTTTGAGGATTTGCATGAAAGTGCCTTGCCAAATGTGCATTGGAAATTCAGAGAGCTTTCTCCCCATTCTATCGGCCTGCTTTACCTTTGATTTTATATGAAAACCCATTTCACATGATTCATCCGTTTTGGTGTACAGAACACTAATTGTTATTATTGATTTTAAATTCCGTGACCATTACAAGTAACCCAGATGACTGGCAGATAAAGGGTAATAATCCATGGAGTTCTGGAACTGTTTCATGTTTGTCTGGAGTACTTTATGTGATCAATATTAACTGCCCCATTGAAACTAACTGCTGTATCAAATAACAGTCAATCAAATGAATGTGCTTGGAGATTATTTATTGAAAGCTTTAATTGTTCACTGGGGCCCTGCTTATCAGAGGAAACAATAAGAACTAGAGGTAGGATGAACAGGTTTGGATTTGCAGGGAAAGTTGGGGGATGCAGATGATCAAGGCATCTCTCTACTTCTTGGGCAAGAGTTTCCAGAAACCCATGCTGGGCTTATGGTTCGGGCAGAAGCTGAAGTTGCAGATACTCTTCCAGAGCTTATGCTATCACTTGTACCTCAAGGCCTTTCTAGAGAAGGGGGTATAATAATATTTTTGCACTCAACAGAGGCTGTGAAAAGTTCTCCCTTTCCAAGAGTTTTACTGCTGCTTCTCCCTAATCCTCTCAGAATTACCCTTCCACGCATCTCTCCACCTCTGCTTCCCATCATGGCCTGATTGATGGTCAAAGATGATGCAAGTAGCCTGCCTTGACACGGGATTGGTTTCTACAGCTATGAAATGGGAATAATCGTGTCTGCATTGCAGGATTTGTAGAAGGATTAGAGATCATGTAAATTACGATTCTATTCTTGTCTTGAAAACATATGGAAGTCACCAGGTAGGCCTTCTGCCCTGATTTTGGCATGACACCTGTGGCTTACGTGCCTTTGCTAATAGCAAACTGTTTTTTTTTTTTTTTTTTTTTTTTTTTGGTCATATCTAAAGTAGGTATCTCTTTTCTTTGGTGAAATGATCCCTCGCTATAGCTCATAACCTAGGTGGCAGTCCTTTCTGTTTGTCAGGTAGCACTGTGGCCTGATTCAGGGGCATCCATTTACCAGATCCCCAGATTTCTTGCAAATAATTGATTTTTACAAGTGAGCATTGTTACCTTCAAAGTTGTCACAATACACTTAGCCCAAAGATGCTGTCGTGGCACTGTACATTTTTATTGCTCATTGATGGATTAGCTCTTGCAATGTGCCATTCAACATATGGCTCTTGGGTGTCTGCCATGTGCCAGGCTCCTTGATGTGATCTGTGGGGGACACCAAGATGAATCAGACACTGTCCTTTCTCCCTCTGAACTCATGATATAATGGGAAGAACTTGTGTACACAAGTCATTGTCACATAACCCCCTTATAACAAACCCAGAAATCTCCTCATGTCTTTGAACCTGAGATTGATAATGGAAAGAACTAAGAACTGCCAGGAACCACAGCTGGTTTATATGGTGGGTGATCAAGTGGATTATACATTTTTGTCACAGTGGAGCGGGCGTGAAGTTTTTCTGTGTGTAGGCCTCATAGATCATCTCTAAAAGTAGTTCACAAAGAGGAGTTCTAAACCTATCTTAAACAGTGGAATAAATGCACACCTTCCAAACTAGCTCCTTGAAGACCTGCATATGGATGTTTCTAGAGCTTGTTAAGTAATCATGTTCTTTGGGGATGGGTTTGATTCTATTGGATTTTTAAAAATCACTTATTTCTCTATGATTTCTGTGACTTATCGCTGTGTAACAAACCATCCCAAAACTTCCTGGTCTAACAATTTATTATGACATTATTCTGTGGATGGGCTGAGTTCTGCTGGGCAGAACCCTCTGCTCTGCGTGCTGTCAGCTGGGGCTGAATCATCCAGGGCTAAATTGGGCTGGAAATCCAAAAAGGCTTGCTCTCATGGCTGGCGGTGGGTGTTGGTTGTCGGTGAGAGCTCTACGGGATCTGAGTGTGACTTGTGCATGTCACAGCATGGCAGCAGTATTCTGAGAGACAGCATTTCCAGAGTGAGCCTTCCAGGAAGGAGGCGGCAGAGGCTCCCAGTCCTCTTAAAGGCTAGACCCAGAGAGTGGTATTCAGTCACTTTCAGTCTGTTCTACTGGTGAAACAGACGCAGGGCCAGCCCAGTTTCAATAACTACCTTTCAGTTTGGGAGAGAGAGGCAAAGAATGCCCACCATGACCATCGTAGCATATATGCGCTGTAACAAGAAAGAAAGTATTGTCTTCTGAAAATGATTAAATTGAAGAACAGTTGTGGGGCTTTTAGTTTTTTGGCAGGTTCAATATTTAATGAAATGCTACTCTAATGACAACATACTCATTTTCAGTTAATCCTCACAACCCTATAAGTGAGATATCTTCATTTTACAGATGAGGAAATGGAGGCTCAGGGAAGGTGAATAACACAGATTGCAAGGAGCAGAGTGTGGTTTCAAGTCCCACGAAGGGCTTTTCTCTTGCCTCCATGTGCTGTTACTCACTTGGGGGTCCTTGGCTTCAGGAGTTTGTCATCCTATCAGCTGGGTGAAGAATTCCTGAAAAATGTTTTATGCCCTAATAATCCCAAGAATAAAACACCACCGAGTGTTTTGGTTTAGGGGAGAGGTAGGAAAAAGAGAGGTAAAGTACTGTAACTCACATAGCTTCCTCTGATTACATTATTTTCTCTACTATAAACTAGTCTTTTACATTGTGGAGGAAACTCTGCCCAAACTATGAGGCTATTTTACTTTTGCCCTTTTGTTTTTACATCCTGTTTGCTGTTGAAGTCTATGGTGGCCTAGTCACTGCTGTAGCTCAGGGGGTTCAGAGCAGGATTAGTCTGGTATTTACTGAAGAGTCACAACAAGATGAGAGATGGGAAACAGGGCTTTTCATGTTGCTCTAGTTTACTGGTAACCCTCATCTAAAGATGGGTGCTAAGTGTTTGTGCTAGAGAGTGTCTCTTCATTAAATGGAGCTATTTTGTCTTCCATTACCAAAGTAAAAAAATAAAAGACAAAGAGGAAGAAAGAAAACTTTCTGATAGTAAAGTCGAATTAATGTTTTTTTATTTGCTACATAATTTAAGTATCACATGTAGAGGATCCCAAACTTAAGTTAACCATTACCATTTAGTGAAACTTACATGAATCATAGTGGATCTCATTGGCCTCTCAGATAATGCTCTTATTTCAATGACTTCAAATATGTCTTATTTTTTATTTTTTGAGACAGAGTCTTGCTCTGTTGCTCAGGCTGGAGTGCAGTGATATGATCTCAGCTCACTGCAGCCTCAACCTGCTGGGCTGAAGCGATCCTCCCACCTCAGCCTCCCGTGTAGCTGAGACTACAGGTGTGTGTCATCACACCTGGTTATTTTTTTGGAGAGACAGGATTTACCATGTTGCACAGGCTGGTCTTAAACTCCTGGGCTCAAGCAATCTGCTTGCCTTGGCATCTCAAAGTGCTGGAATCACAGGTGTGAGCCACTGTGCCCTGCTCAGATATGTCTTAAATGAAATGTATTCTGTATTTTGAATTTTTGTATACCATGTTCTACCTGTTTTGTTTGAAATCTAATTGTTGCTGAATTATATATTTTGAGGAAATAGAGACGGGGGGACAAATTGCAGTGACTTGCTAGAAGTCATGTAGTGCATTCTAAGTGGAAGCAGATCTACATCTGTAAGATGCTAACAGGTGATGCAGTGAAATACAGCATGGTACTCTCCAGTGTGATACAGTGAAGTTGGGTGGACTTTCTTTGTGCACTGCCCTTGCTGTGGAAGCTTGCGCTCAGGTTGCCTCCGTTTTGTTTTGTTTTTTTCTTTTTTAATCTTTAAAATGAATCCATAATATCTACCTTGAAAGCTTAAGATCAGTCTTAAAGCCTTAAATAAGAGAGTGTATTTGACACATGATGCTCAGTAAATAGATTGTTTTCATATATAAACAGAGTTGTCAATAAGAAACTTGCTTTAGGCTCGCATGGCGGCTGATACCTGAAATTCCAGCACTTTAGGGGGCCGAGGCAGGCAGATCACTTGAGCCTAGGCACTTGAGACCAGCCTAGGCAACATGGCAAAACCCTGTCTCTACAAAAAGAATTATCTGGCCGTGGTGGCACACACCTGTAGTCCTAGCTACTTGGGAGTCTGGGGTGGGAGGATAATCTGAGCCTCGGAATGTTGAGGCTGCAGTGAGCCGGGATTGCACCACTGCACTCCAGCTTAGGCAACAGAGTGAGATCCTGTCTTAAAAAAAAAAAAAAAAAAAAACAGAAATTTATTAAAAAAAAATTCAGGCCAGGCATGGTGGCTCACACCTGTAATCCCAGCATTTTGGGAGGCCAAGGCAGGTGGATCACAACAAACATCAGGAGTTCGAGACCAGACTGGCCAATACGGTGAAACCCTGTCTCTACTAAAAATAACAAAAATTAGCTGGGCATGGTGGTGCCTGCGCCTGCGTCCCAGCTGCTCAGGAGGCTGAGGCAGGAGAATTGCTTGAACCTGGGACACGGAGGTTGCAGTGAGCCGAGATTCGCGCCACTGCACACTCCAGCATGGGCGACAGAGTGAGATACCGTCTCAAAAAAAAAAAAAAAAAAAAAAAAAAATCCAAATGCTAGCATTGTCCAGAAAAATTCAACAGATTTATTTGTAATTATTATAAAATTGAACTCCTGAACCTTGTTCACTGAAACATTTTGATTTGCATTAATGCTTTACATCCCCACATTTATATTAAAAATTCACATACAAATGAAAATGGAAAAACTGCCAATAGCTAATTTCTGTCCCCTTTTTTCTACTTGCAATCATATACTTAGGTACCTTTTGACTGCATTGGAAAAAAACAAAAACAAAAACAAAAAACTAATATTCAGAACTACCAATAACAGAAAGAAGAGAATTTTTGTTTTTTGTTTTTTGTTTTTGTTTTTTGAGAATGAAATATTTCCCATCATAGGGGACCTAAGCGCATTCTCCACGTATACAGCATGCTGATGTCTTTTGACGTAATTGTTACACGTTTGATGTGGATAACACACAGATTGGTGCCTAGGCCAACCAGACAGGCCTCACTTGGCTCCTGCAAAGCACCAGTAGCTGCGCTCTGGAAGCTCAGATCAGTTTTAAAGTCCTGAGCAATTTCTCGCACCAAGATACTGAAAGGGAAGTTTGCGAATCAGTTCAGTGGACTTCGGTAAGACCTAATTTCACTGAGTCCCCCAGTCCTAGGCCTGTAACAGTGAGGTTTCTCCACCCCTCCAGTAGATGGCGCACTCTCGAGAATGGCTTTTGTGGCCAGTTTCTTCCCGGGTGCTTTTTCCACGGGTGGATTTTTGAGTAGTGTGCTTTGTAGGAACCATGGTATGGACACCTCCTTACTTTCCCCCTTCTCCTTCGCCCAGAGCTCGGCAAGCTAGAGGTGGCGCTGGCGTCAGAGAGCCTCAATTGGAAACCCAATTCCCCAATATTTTACTATGAATTTTTTTTTAATGCAGGAAAGTTACAACAGCTTTACTGCAAACACTTGGGTACCTACTACCATAGCTACCATTAAAATTACCAGGTTTCTTTTCGGTGTTCCCACCCTTTTCCCCTTTTGCATGTGTTTGTTTTGTTTTGTTTTTGTATTGTTGACTGGGTCTCCTTACTAAACTGAGAAGCCTTTGAGGTCAGGTATTGTGCTTTTTACCTCTGCTTTCCCAGTGCTAATATAGTACTTGGTCTATGATCCTCAGTAAACTATGGTTGAACCCACATGTATGTTCTAATAAGCAACCCTTTAATATACTCAATATCAGTGCCCTTCAACAGAACTTCCTACTTTGAAGTTTCCGATGATGGAAAGGATCTATAATTCTACATTGTCTGATATCGTAATCGCTAGCCATTTATGACTGTTGGCATTTGAAATGCAGTTAATACACCTGAGGGAGTGACTTTTTAATTTTATTTTTATTTATTTATTTTTGAGACAGAGTCTCGCGCTGTTGCCTAGGCTGGAGTGCGGTGGCGCGATCTTGGCTCACTGCAAGCTCCGCCTCCCAGGTTCAAGCGATTCTCCTGCTTCAGCCTCCTGAGTAGCTGGGATTACAGGTGCGTGCAACCACGCCCAGCTAATTTTTATATTTTTAGTAGAGACGGGGTTTCACGATGTTGGTCAGGCTGGTCTCAAACTCCTGACCTCGTGATCCACCCACCTTGATC
Organism: Chlorocebus sabaeus; assembly: GCF_047675955.1. Classification (NCBI taxonomy): domain Eukaryota; kingdom Metazoa; phylum Chordata; class Mammalia; order Primates; family Cercopithecidae; genus Chlorocebus; species Chlorocebus sabaeus. The sequence goes on from NC_132918.1 coordinate 70,832,034, forward strand.
TCCCCTAGTGCTGGGATTACAGGCGGGAACCGCCAATTTTATTTTATTTTAATTAATTTAACTTTCAATAGCCACACATGGCTAGTGGCTACTGTATTACACAATTCACTTCTGCATACTTCAGCTATTATTATTCTTTCAATATTTGTTCATTCTCTTTGTTTATTTCCTTTTTCCCTTCAGCCTTTACTCTTCTCTCCTATGGCTATTAGCAAGCTCTAATTATCCCTTTATGTAGCGGGTAAATAGACTGCAGGAAAATGTAAACAGAATGCTGTAGGGTGGTGATTTCAGTCATTGTTTAACTCCTTTTCCTTCTGGGTGGAACTATTTTTCCTGGGGCCTGGCAAATATTTAGCACTTGTTTTGCTAACATTTAGTTTACACAGCTAAACCAAGATTTTTGCAGAATCTCAGTGGGCGGGAATTACATTCCCTGTAGCAATCAAATCATGGTGACATACGATGTCTATTCCTGTGCTCCACACCTGCTTAGTTTTGAGATGGGCAGAGTATCTTCCAACATTTTCAAGCTATCAACTCAGCTTGAGCATTTCAACAAACTTCAGGGAGGCAGAGAGGAACTGGCCATATTCTATGGAAGCCTCAGTTTGCCTTCTAGGAAATACCATGAGCTCTCCCCCGGTGCCTTCTCCTGCTCACACTCGTCCTCTGCTCATAACCCAGAGCACGGCACGCAGTAGGTACTCAGGAGTATGCTGAGTGTAGTTCAGTGAAAATGAAATTGAGAACATCTCAAGTGAGCTAATATTTTTTGGTTATTCAAAACACCTAAAGTAAACTTGATGGGGGCTGTCAAAAACGTGGGAGGTTCAGTTTGGCTGGGATGGCAAGGTAAGTAAGCCCTTGTAAGTGCATTTACTGGCAAACTGGCCTGGAAACATGAGAATGGAATATTTCCCTAGGTTTCTGGCACGCACTTTGGTGTCACAGAAATAGATTTTCTGATGGTACTTCCTGTTAACCAGGACATTATTGCTCCCTCTTGTCCCCACCCCCCTTTTTTTTGGTCTATCCCTAGAAATGGTGTGAAGAAAGTAAATAAAAATAAAGCTAAAGCATGCCTGTAATCTCAGCTGCTCGGGAGGCTGAGGCAGGAGATTCGCTTAAAATCTGGGAAGTGGAGGTTGCAGTGAGCTGAGATCGCGCCATCGCACTCTAGCCTGGGTGACAGAAAGTCCGTCTAAAAATACATATATATATATGTGTGTGTGTGTGTGTGTGTGTGTATATATATGCTAAGGGACCAGGCGCAGTGGCTCATGCCTGTAATCCCAGCACTTTGGGAGGCTGAGGTGGGCAGATCAGGTGAGCTCAGGAGTTCGAGACCAGCCTGCCCAACATGGTGAAACCCTGTCTCTACTAAAATACAAAAATTAGCTGGGCGTGTGGCGGGTGCCTGTAATCCCAGCTACTCGGGAGGCTGAGGTGGGAGAATCACTTGAACCCAGGAGGTAGAGGTTGCAGTGAGCTGAGATAGCACCACTGCACTCCAGCCTAGACAACAGAGCAAGACTCTGTCTCAAAAAGTAATAATAATAACAAAATAAATAAATAGCTAAAACAACTATCAAGAGAAACTTTTGAACCACGGTTTGCTTCCGCACTCCCTTGATTTAAAATTGTGATTGATTTTTATTAAAGTAAAACAATCACTGTCATAATTAATATTTAGTAAGTGCTTATTATGTGTCAGGTGCTTAAAATGAACCATGTCATCTAGTCCTCAGAGCAGCCTGAAGAGAAAGGCACTGTTATCCCCACTTTACAAATGCAGATTCCCAGGCACTGAGAGGTTCAAATACCTACCTTGAATCTCCTGAGTAGGAGAAAGCAAGTCCGAAGTTCCCAACTTGAGTTTGTATAATGTAGGGTTCCTTTTCTTTGCCAACTATATAAATTTCTATTTTCTTTGCAGGGAAGAGGGATGGGGAAGATTAGAAGCCTCAGAATCCACAGAATAATAAAATGGTTTCCAAGTGAAAGCTGGAAATAATACATTTTTAACAAAATGGGCAGTTTTTCTAATTGCTGAGCCCCTACTGTTCAATTCCTTTTTATGTCCTAATTCATTAAATTATGTACACATACAGGCTTATTATTTACAGATGTATACACTTTTAAGTGGCTCATATGAAACAGATGTTTCGTGAAAGGTAACAGAGAACAAGTGATCTAAACCTTCCTTTAGTGGGTATCAAGCGAGTATTATGGCCTATTACCTGCAGGTCTTTTGCTATTATTTTGAATTGCAGTGTCCAGTATGGGGAGGAAGATTCAATTTATCTCCTGGAGGAACAAGTAAAAATACAACAGCCCTATAAGCAAACATCTGCATCACAAAATAAAAGAGGGTGTGTGCAGGTGATAGGCAGGTGGTGTTCACATTTGGGGTCCTGTGGATTTGTGAGTTTTACAAGCAATTTGAGAAAAAAAAAGACCCATTGCATTACAGGAGGTGAGGTGTATTGAGCAGACCATCTTTAGAGACCAGTGTTAACCATATCAACTAGCTGGAGAAATGAATGAACACCTCTTTTCTTTTTTCTTTTTTTTTTTTTTTGGAGACAGAATCTTGCTCTGTCGCCCAGGCTGGAGTGCAGTGGCGCAATCTTGGCTCAGTGCAAACTCCACCTCCCGGGTTCAAGTGATTCTCCTATCTCAGCCTCCTGAGTAGCTGGGATTACAGGCACATGCCATCACACCTGGCTAATTTTTTGTATTTTAGTAGAGACAGGATTTCACCGTGTTGCCCAGGCTGGTCTTGAACTCCTGAGCTCAGGCAATCTGCCCGCCTCGGCCTCCCAAAGTGCTAGGATTACAGGCATGAGCCACCATACCCGGCCGAGTACCTCTTTTTCAAAACAAGATTAACATGGCCTAATTAAAATAAGCATGACCAGTTCACGACGTGGCCATAAACTGGGTGGCATATGTCAGTAGACAGTTATTTCAGTACTTCTTCAGAATATCAAAGAGCAGTCCGGACGCATGATTCACACCTGTAATCCCAACACTTAGGGAGGCTGAGACAGGTGGATCACTTGAGGTCAGGAGTTCGAGACCAGCCTGGCCAACATGGTGAAACCCTGTCTCTACTAAAAATACAAAAAATTAACCTGGCGTGGTGGGGGCATGCCTGTAGTCCCAGCTACTCAAGAGGCTGAGGCAGGAGAATTGCTTGAGCCCCGGAGGCAGGGGTTGCAGTGAGCCGAGGTCGCGCTAGTGCACTCCAGCCTGGGTGACAGAGTGAGACTCCTTCTCAAAAAAATAATAAGGAATATCAGAGAGCAATAATAATTGCCCCTCAAAGTCCACAGTGAGATTTATTATTTATAAATTGTCAGGAGTTCTCTAAACAACAACAACAAAAATTGGAGCAAAAAGATGGCTGGAATCGTGTCATTTTGGATGTTGAAAGCTGGGAACAGTTACAACTGAAATATAAAATGGGACATGAAATATTAAGTGACATACCGGGTTTATTGCATATATGACCATGAGAGTGCATTTCATTTTGTCTTATGGAGCTCTAAAAAAATCCATGTAATGGATTAAAGGTATTAAAACTCCCATATTCTCCCTGGCTGTACGCCAGGGAACAAAGCATGATAAATAATCCCAATAGACAGAATATGTGGGAAGGAATTTTAAAATGTATTTATGGTGGACATATTGACCTCCCTAACTAATAAAAGTGTATACATGAGGTTTCGAAGAAAATGCGTAGCCCTTACAACACACAGTAGTGTTCGTATCTTTAAAATATTGCCCACGTCTGTGTGACATATGGCTGTCATCCTCTGTCTTTACCCTGGAAGTGAGGAAACACATGAATTTTATAGTAACATGTGCAGTCACTGTTAGGAGGAATAGTTTTGATTTCCTTTATCTTAAAGCCGGGGTGAAAACTACACCAAATCTGGATTTTGTAAATAAAGCTTTCTTGGAATGTGCCACACCTATACATTTACATTTTGTCTGTGACTGCCTTCCCCCATGGTGGCAGAATTGAGTGACTGTGACAGAGACCAGACAGCCCACAAAGCCTAAAGTATTTCCTATCTGACCATTTATAAAATTTGCAGACCCTGCCTTAAAACATAAAAAATGAATAGGACTGTGAGGAAGAGAAATGTGTACTTGGTTTCTCATTTATACTAATCTTCTATGTGAATTCAGGGGGCGAACTCACTTTGAATTCATTTCCTAACTGTGTGACCTTGGCCAAGTCATTTAACCTCTCTAAGCTTCAGTTTCCTCATGTGAATAATGGAGATCAAAAAAAGAAGAAGAAACCTGATCATGTGAACGATCCTTGCTCTTCACACTTTTGTCAAGAGGGAGCAAATGGGGTAATGTGTGTGAAAACACCCCTCAAGTTGTCCCCCGCCATATAAAGTGTGCTGCTGGCAGATTCTACTGAACTGGCTGAAAGTATTTATTTCACATCACATGTAAGGATTTGTATGCATATTTCATTTTTTTTCATTCTTTTTTTTTTAACCAACACTGATTGAACTTTTGCTATGTACTGGACACTCCTTCAGCCCTGAGCATTTAAAGGCAAGGCCACCAAAATCTTTGTGTGTGCTAGTAACACATCCACTCATGACAGCCTCTGACCCCCATCAGATCCTTTTTCTAGCTGGGGCCGTGTTTGGTCTGTGGCATTTCTCAGTTATCTGTTTGTGTGGGCAGGGAACAGTGTAGTCTAACTTCTTTATAACCCAGCATGTATCAAGGGGTCTGGTCCCTGGCAGGTGCTCAATAAATATTTGTCAGCAGGTGGATGTTGCTGACTGATAATCACTGCCTTCTACTCCCCCACCCACCTTAGTCCATGCAATGGTTTGGGACTTTGGGTTTTGAACAGCAATTGAAGGCTCTCGAATGAGAGATCGCTGTGGTAAAGAAGGGTTTAAAGAAGTCATTTCTGAGGGGGCTAGGCAGCCTGGATTGCGGATCGGCCAGGAAAACCTACTAGGAGTGAGAACACTTCAGATTAATGCCTGTGGGTCTGGGAAGGAAAGGACAGTTGAGAGAGGGAAAACTGACATGACTTGCTTTCCTCACATTAGCTTGTAGAGAATTTCTTAGGTACATCAGAAGGGAAAATTATTTTGAGAGGGAAAATGGAAGTGAAGGTCACCAAGTCAAGTCAGGGGAAAGAAGGGAAGGTGAATAGCATTGAGATTCATCAACATAAGCATGATACAATAATGGTAATAACTGCTTGTGTAGCACTTATGTGGCAGGCATTGTGCAAAGTACTTTATAATGATGTTATTTAATGCTCGCAATGATTCAATGAAGAATAGACATTTTATACAAGCAGAAATTCAGACTCAGAGAGGTTAAGTAATTTTCCAAAAGTCACACAGCCAGTAAGTAGGAGAGTTAGGATTTGAATCCAGGAAGGCTGACTCCCGAGTTCATACTTCCAACCATATGCCTCAGACAACTTATCTTATAGACAAGGTGGACAAGTTTTGGGAATATACAAAAAAGACCTGAACCTTGGGGGACTGCTCTCAGTTGGAAGGTTGGTGAAAATGTCTTTGAATTATTTTTTCAAAATTTTCTTAACATTTTTAAAAAAGAAATAATGCTAAAGTACTTTGAAACTCTTAGCTTTCTCATATCTAGGAATCACTGCTCTGAAAGAAAAAAATAACCAACAAGGCAGCATTCCTGTAATTTGAACACTTCTATATAGAAACTTGATAACCTTTTCTGCTTGTGTTTTGAGACAGAGTTTCGCTCTTGTTACCCAGGCTGGAGTGCAATGGCATGATCTCAGCTCACCGCAATTTCCGCCTCCCGGGTTCAAGCAATCGTCCTGCCTCAGCCTCCCGAGTGGCTGGGATTACAGGCATGCACCACCACACTCAACTAATTTTGTATTTTTAGTAGAGGTGGGGTTTCTCCATGTTGGTCAGGCTGGTCTCAAACTCCCAACCTCAGGTGATCCGCCCGTCTTGGCGTCCCAAAGTGCTGAGATTAGGGGCTTGAGCCACCGCGCCTGGCCCAGAATCTTTTCAAATGAAATATCAATTGCATGCTTTGAACTGATGCATTATGCTCAGCTCCAGCAGTAATATAATTTTCATATTAGCCAACTAGAGGGTACACTAAGGATGTTCACTGTCTACTTCTCTCACCTCCCCCGCCAACCCCCAGACATCTTGGGAAGACAGTCATTCAGCCCCTCTTTTTTTTTTTTTGAGACGGAGTCTCGCTCTGTCACCCAGGCTGGAGTGCAGTGGCCGGATCTCAGCTCACTGCAAGCTCCGCCTCCCGGGTTCACGCCATTCTCCTGCCTCGAGACTCCCGAGTAGCTGGGACTACAGGGACCCGCCACCGCGCCCGGTTAATTTTTTGTATTTTTTAGTAGAGATGAGGTTTTACCGTGTTAGCCAGGATGGTCTCTATCTCCTGACTCGTGATCTGCCCACCTCGGCCTCCCAAAGTGCTGGCTTACCGCGCCCAGCCTATGGGGCATGCTAATTCTGTAGACAGTGACAGAAAAGCTATTGCACAGCCAATTCTGGATATTGAGTTCATTCATATGCCAAATAAATTTTGGTTAAGGAAATATATGTGGCCTTCAGGTGAGGGAAGGAGAACCTGCATAGGGGCTGGGGGCTCAGAGTCCCTTCCTCCTCTGCCTCCCCGAAGAGCCCTGAAGCTGGTGGTGTGCAGACTCCCTTTGGCCTGAGTGACTGCTCCTGACGGTGTTCAGCCACACGCCGTTGGACTGCCGCCAGAGGCCTTTGGAATCTTGGTCTTAGCTGCTGCCATTCTCCCTGCTGAGGGCCGGGTTCTCAGCAGGGAAGGTGCAGAAGGGGTTAGTGGGTGTGTTTGTGGTGCCTTCTAATTCCTGCGTTTGCTTCTGGGGGACTTTCCTACTTTATTGCTCTGACTGGAAAGAAAAAACGGCATTATTTCTGTCTCCTTAACTTCTTTCTTTTGAGTTTTCCAGTTTTACTTTTGTTCTTTATGCTGGGATAACAGTGTGTCTGTCTGTCTGACTTAGACATACCCTGCATACTGTAAAACTCCCTGCCAGGGACAGCTGCTTGTGACAGGAGTCCTGCACGGTCCTAAGAGGGGATGTCATACTCTTCTCTCAGCATGGGGGTCAGACCCAGTCCCTTGAACTTAAGACCATTTAAGTTCAAGTCCACACTCTTTATTTACCAGCTGTATGGCCTTGAACAAGTTACCTAACCACACTAAAACCTCTGGTTTCCTCTTGCCTGTCAAAAAGAAATACTAAGACTAAAAACCTCTCTCTCTCTTTTTTTTTTTAGACGGAGTCCTGCTCTGTTGCCCAGGCTGGAGTGCAATGGTGCGATCTCATCTCACTGCAACCTCCACCTCCTGGTCTCAAGCAATTCTCCTGCCCCAGCCTCCCAAGCAACTGGGATTATAGGCACATACCACCACAAATTTGTTTTGTGTGTGTATTTGTAGTAGAGATGGGGTTTCACCATGTTGGCCAGGCTGGTCTCAAACTTCTGTCCTCAAGTGATCCACCTGCCACAACCTCCCAAGTGCTGGGATTACAGGCGTGAGTCACTGTGCCTGGCCAAGACTTACTCTCTTATTGGGTCACTCTGGGGATTAGATGAATTAGTAGATTAAAAATGCTTAGAATAGAGTGAAGGGGCATGACTAGCCTACAGTGCATGCTCCATGAGTGTTAGCGATTACTGTTGTTTGACTAGACTCTAGAGATGGTTCTGTTGTTTTCTGTGGTGACCATATTAGTCGCATTATTGATACGGACTTAGTCCCCTTTTCCCCAGATAGTCTAATAATAAAGCATTAGCTATTCTTTGTATATGTTTTTACACTTTTTGTAGTTTACGAAGTGTAAACCCTGCAATGTAGTAAGCGTGATTGTCATCTCGATTTTTCAGATGAGAAAACTGAGGATCAGGAAGGACAAGTGACCGCTAGTAAGAGGCAGAATTAGGAACTGAGCTCATACCGTCTGCACTGTAGCACTCTGCAGTTGCCATTTCTCCAGAGCTGTAGTATTTTCTTTGCTGTTCCCACTCTTTGGTCCCAGAGTCTCCCCACCAGTAGTATCCTTAGCCTAGATCAGGGTTTTTGAAACTCAGCACTATCTATAATTGGGGCCAGATAAATCTTCATTGTGGAGAAGGGGCCTGCCCTGGGCATTGTGAGATGTTTTGTAGCGTCCCTGGCCTCTACCTATAGATGCCAGGAGCAGCCCCAAGTTGTGACAGCCAGAAATGTCTCCCGATGTTGCAGAATGTCCCATGAAAGACAAAACGGTGCTGGCTAAAAACCCCTGCCCGGCTGGGCATGGTGGCTCAATCCCAGCACTTTGGGAGGCCAAGACAGGCAGATCACCTGAGGTCAGGAGTTTGAGACCAGCCTGGCTAACATTGTGAAACCTAGTTTCCACTAAAAATACAAAAAATTAACTGGGTGTGGTGGCGCGCATCTGTGTATTCCAACTACTCAGGAGGCTGAGGCAGGAGAATCTCTTGAACCCAGGAGGCGGAGGTTACAGTGAGCTGAGTTCACACCATTGCACTCCAGCTTGGACAACAAGAGCAAAACTCCATCTCAGAAAAAAAAAACAAAAAACAACAACAACAAAAAACTGTGCTTTAGATTAAGGAAGGTGGAAGGGAAATGTGTTTGTGGGAGGAGGGGAAAGGTGGAGGTGAGTGTTGGTTATCATTTATTGAGCACTTACTGTGTGTCAGGCAAAGTGCAAACGTTGTCTCTGGTTTACCAACAGGAATCAGGATTATCTTCATTTTCAGCAAAGAAACACTAGGGCTCAGAGAAATGAAACTCTATGGCCATTAGTAAGTGGCAGAAGAGAGATTCAAATTCAGGTCCACCTGGCAGCAAAGCTTACCACTTTCCCATCACCTCCTCCACACAATTTTATGCAGGCTCATGGCATTTTCTTTCTTTTTAGGAACAAGAAAACCCACACAGTGAGGATTAAATCGGTTTCAAAGTTATTTTGAGGCTGTTCATATGGTGCATACCTGTAAGAAACAAAACAGAAAAATTTCTTTGCAGCAAAATTCTGAGTAAGCCAAGCATTATTTTATTAAGAAAAAGAGGGTTTTGTCTAAATTGTAGTGTAATTAATCACACTTGAACTTCCTTACATCTTAGAGGAGTGGCAAAGTATGTGACAGAACATAATTTCATTGTTGTCTTCCAAGCATTTCCCTTTTAGTTTTCTGTCAGGCTGGTACCAATGTGGTTTTCAAATAGGTATATAGTACATAAGCAAAGAATGTGTGTGTGTGTGTATCTGAAATGAATGTGACTGTGTATGTCTGAAGTGATATACATGTTAATGCTCCTGTTTTAACCTACCCTAGGTGCAGGAAATTTGATCAGATAAAATAATGTCATTTATTAGTGTGATAGTTCCTTTTGTAAATATTATGGGAATCCCGATAGAAGTGAAATATGGAACTGAGTCACTTGATGTTGAGAGAAACTCTTCAGGGGACCTCAATATTGCAAAGCAATTAGCTTCATCTACACGTGACTACTGAGACCTGTTCTAGCATTTGTTCACTTAATGCAGTTTCATTTCTGATGCCTCCACGTTCAGATTATTAATAAGCAGTTAGATGTTTTGGCCTCTTAAGTGACTGTAAGAGAGGATTTATTTGAACCCTGGCATAAGCTATCTTAGTATGTCCTAGAAAATAGTGATAGAAAACGTCTGTTTAAAACGTCATGCAAAACAACCTATGAGATATTTTTGAATATACTCCTTGTGGTGAGAACACATATTATAAAAATGAAATGTTGGTGTTGAATGTGTCATGGTACCTTATGATAATATGACAGCACTTCCCATGGTAAAAGCCGGTCCCAGGAATAACTTCTGTTGCTGGCCATGAGCCCAGACAGGTATAGCTACAATACAGAGTGATTAGTGGGTCCTGAGCCTTACTCTCTTTCTAAGGCCCAAACTATCTTATCAAATTTAACCATATCTTGAATTGAATCAGTGTTTGGAAAGTTATAACCATGAGTTAAAAGCAAGAGAATTACAAAGTTCTGCAGTTCTCAAATTTGAGTAAGTGGGCCTGACCAGACCAAACCCTGTGAACTTCCTAGCCTAGGAAATAAATCAAGGAGATGGAAAATGAGAATTTAAAAAGCTGGGAGGTTTGGTGAGATAATAGTAAACATATTAAGTCATGTAAATCTCATTTATAAAGGCTGAAAGCATTGTTGTGTTTTAAATTTCCTAATTCTAAGGTGCGCAGTTCTCCCTCTCCTCCACATGGTATGGGGAAGGAGTAAATGAACTAATGTCTATTAAGCACTTTGCACGGCCCCTAACACAGTAGGCGCTCAGTAAATAGTAATTACTATTTAGTTCAGGCTCTTCTGGTACAACTTTGAACACACTGCCAACTAAAAGCCACTGCCAAAATTCTGTGAGAGTGAACGGAGACTTCTGGTTTATGATGAGCATAAACACACAGAGCCTGAAGATCTTAATGCATTAAGTACTTAACAAGGTGGAGTATTTAGTAAGGACCTGTGCAAAGGGCAAGTTGACAGAGTTCTGATGCTAAATTAACTCAGCAAAATGGAATTACAGGAAGGTTAGGACAATAACAAGACATTTTTTATGTTAGGGTGTCCCAGACGTCGATGTGCATAAAAATGATCAAGGGGTTTTGTTAGGATTCCTATTCTGATTCTGCATTTCTGGGGTGGGACCAAGATTCTCCTTTTTTTTTTTTTTTTTTTTTTTTTTTTGAGATGGAGTTTCACTCTTGTTTCGCAGGCTGGGGTGCAATGGCATGATCTCAGGGCACTGCAACCTCCGCCCCCCGGGTTCAAGCAATTCTCCTGCCTCAGCCTCCCGAGTAGCAGGGATTACAGGCATGCGCCATCATGCCCAGCTAATTTTGTATTTTTAGTAGAGACGGGGGTTTCTCCATGTTGCTCAGGCTGGTCTTGAACTCCCAACCTCAGGTGATCTGCCTGCCTCAGATTAAGTGCTGGGATTACAGGCGTGAGCCACTGTGCCGGGCCAAGATTCTACATTTAACAAGTTTCCAGGTGATGCTGATGCTGCTGGTCCAGGACCACACTTTGCAGAGCAAGGCTTTACTAAAGACTCAAAACCAAAATCTTTCCCCTAGCCTTTCGTTTTGTCTCCTGCCTATGTTCAGCACCTGTTGCATGTGTGGTCAGAAAAGCAGGGTTTCTCACAACCCAGCTCCAGCCCTCGGCCAGGATCCCTGGTGACCCGGGCAAACACACACTTCTTCAGGGTCACGGGCAGGTTACTGAGTCAAGACTGCCAAAGCCCCACAATGATATTTTCCTTCACTCCCCATCCTCCTCCCTCCCTGGCCACCCCAAACCCGGGACTAATCTTGGAGCTGCTTAATAATAACAAAGCCAGCAGCAGAGTAAGGCAAGATTTCAAAGCAGAGGTTTTCTTGTTTGGCAATTACCTAATTTCAGGATGCGATTCACAGATTTGCAAAACCCATGTGTGTGGAAACCGTTTCTCCTGAAACATGATTAAAAGCAGATCCTCTCCTGAAAAGGCGACATAAAAATTAAGTGAGTGACAGTATGGAGTCTTTCCGTGCCCCAAATGTTTGGATGCATGTAAATTACATTTTAATAAAATGTCTACACACACATTCTTACACGCATGCGCACACGCAAACAGCGGAGAATCTGGTTCTAATTACTTGTACTTTAGTTGAACTTTGGCGTTTCCTTTGACTCCCTTCCTAATGTATGTGAGCTGTAGGCTTTGCAGCCCTGCAGTGAATCCACAGAAAAAGGGAGAAAAAAATTCAGATCGGCCTTCTTTAGTGCCAACAAAAATGAAGTCCAAACGAACATTTTGACCAAATCCAACTTTGCTCTTCTCCCTTAATTAGCTGAAATTACTCCCTTCTACGGGGATTCGGAGTTCTGGGCTCAAAATTCCCCTAGGGCCATGCAGGAAATGTCTTTTGCTTTACAACTCCTTTTTCTTTTAAAGCTCAGCTGCCCAGTGAGTGCATTAAAATACTGTCTTAATCATAGAAGGTTCTAGTAAAAAGGCTGGGCTTTCCTAATGCATGATGCCTGCCTGCCTGCCTGTAATCAGACTCAACCTAAAATCCTGAAATCTGTCAACATGGTTTAGCCAGCCGTAAATTAGCTCTCACAAAGAAAAAAAAAAAAAGTATACTGAGCTCTCTTAAAAATGTTATCTGCTACTTAATCTAACCTTTAGAAAAATGCCAAGCATGTAAGGAATTGTGAAGGGAGCTATTGTCGAAGACTTTCTGTGTGTTTAAATGACACTCAGGTGTGTTGTAACAACAAGGACATTTATACTGTGTTTTCTCAGGTGAGTTACATTCGTAAGTGCCAAGTCCTCTTAACAGGCAGCAATGTTAATTTCTTTTCTTTTGGGAGTGAATCAACCTGAGAGTCGTGGCAGTGTTTAGGAAAGCTTCATCAGTGAGAACTCGGGAAATCTGCTTTTGTACCATCCCAGTCGGAGGAGATTTTGTTTAGCTTTGTTTTTGTTTTGTCTGCAAACAACTTCTGAGTTTGAAGTCTTTTTAGAAGACTGTTTCTCAAAATGCAATCCGGATACCTGTGCCCATCCGCAGTGAGAGAAGTTCAGACACTGAGAGCAAGTGTTTTGAAACTTTTGCAGCTATTTTACAGGGTTATTTTATATCTGTTAAATCAAAATTTTTTTTAAAAAGCTGGAGCTCGTGCTTTGGACGTCTTTGTTTTTCCTTGACTCCTATTTCCTGGAGATTCATTTGTATTGAATTTTATCAATCCATGAGGGATTGGGGAAAAGACTAAGAAATGGTGCTTCACCATTGATAGTCTGAAAAACACGAATTTAAAGCAAATGTCCTCTCTGATCTCAAGAATTCTCCTGCTGCAGACCACACTTCGAGGAACATTGATTTAAAGGCAAATGAGTCCCATGACTAATTTATTATACAAGGAAGGGGATTCTAGCTTTGCTTCCCTTACTGATAGTTATCTGTATGTTGTGGGGGTGGAGAGGTCTAAAATAGGGGCTAGAAGCTTCCGACGACGCTGCAGGTTTGGTTCATTCTCATCTTCCCTGAGGCTCACTGTCTCCACTCCTGTGTGCAGTTCAGAGCAGCCCTCTCAGCATCACTGGTGCTGACTGTGCTCTGGGCGGGGACCCACAGAGCCAAGCATCCATCTCACCGGAGTAGCAGAAGTTCTTCTGACTTGCCCGTTCCCTGACGAAGCAGGGCAGCCCATCTGGTTAGCAGTTTGGATGCCACATTGGAGGCTGCTGCTTGTTGGGCATTCAATCAGCAAACAGAACTGAATAAGTCCTTAAGTGGGCAAGGAAATAAATAAAAGCAGGAGACAAAAAGCAGATCCGAATTATTCCTCAAAGACTGCTTCTCCAAACTGAAATCACATCAGGATGGCTGCAGTGTAGTTGTTTTATTGAATGACACAAGCCTCTTTTCCCCCCTGGGAAGTCTAAAAACTGCTTTTTTGGCCTGCCTGAGATCGCTGAATGAGCTAATACAGAACACATTGTCTGCTGAGCCGGCAGAGTTTTCAAGCAAAAATTTTATCATTCCATAGACTGATTGTGCTTGCCTGGAATAAGGAACAAAATGTTTGAGGCCTCTCAAAGGTATTTTGATGAATCTAACTATAATTTAAAGGGACTAATAGATTATTGATTTAAGCAGGATGACAGTGAACAGATCAATGGCTGAGCACTCTGTATCTACCTTAAATACCAAAAATGACTGGTAAAAGGAAAGCCATGTGCTGTCCCCCTGCTTGTTTCCCACTGACTTTCTTGCCGGGGGTGGGGGGGGTGCGGTGGTAGTGGAGGAAGGCAGAAAAAGAAAAGGAGCTCTAAGAAATTTTGCCAAAGTATGTTTTTGCTACCTTACCAAAAAGGCAAGAGATTGCATTAAAGTACAAATCTTTTATATTGATGCCATATCCTGGTTGTAATTCTAGAACTTGTCTTGGCGTGTTCGCCTGAGGCAAGCTTTGGTGATCTGATGGACTATACCACTGAAAATGTTTTTTTTCCTTGCGTTGTTCTCAGTGTTATAGGCCACATAGAGGAAATAAAAGACCACTGACCATCAATTTTGAGGGTGATATTTGAAAATATATATATATAGTCAAATACTTAATTTTTTGCTAACGGTAGGAAAATTTTTCCAAAGATGATTTTGTCTGGGATCGTACATAACACTTTTCCCTTTCCGTTTTTGTGGCATTTGTAGCATTCAAATTATGTTCATTTATGACATTTGTGGGATTCAAATTATAAAAATAGTAGAAAGAACCAATTTATCCTTTAAAAACATAGCCTGATCACTTCCTCTTGGAAGTCTCCCTTGATTTCTCCTGAGATAAATAAGGCCTGTAGTTCTCTCTGGCATTATGTTAGTGGTTCCCAAACTACTTCAGTTTGGATTCGCCTGGGAATACCTTTAATTATTTTTATTTTTTGTTTTGTTTTGCTGTTTTAAATCTTACAGTCAGCTAAAAGAGAATATTTTTTAAAAAGGACAATTCCTAGCTCCATTCTCAGACATTCTGGCATGATAGATCTGGGATACAACTTGGTCATTAGGACGTTTAAAAGCTCCCCAGCTAGTTCTAGTGTGCAGCCAAGTTTGGAACCCACTGTATTGTAATTGTTGGTTTATTCTCTATTAGGCCAAATTTGTCGAGGATAAGGGATTATATACTATCACTGTCCATAGCATATAGCGCAATGCCTGGCATGTTATGTCACTCAGCCAAACAAATGATTGAACACATGAACAGTCTGAGAATCTGTTGTACTCATATGAGAAAGTTCCTAGAATACTGGTGAAATCACCACAACCTAAATAAAAGTCCAGGGCTCTCACTATTGATTACTTACAACAGAACATTTTCATTCATGGCAACCGTTCAGGAAAAGCCTTCTGGATTCATTCATTTGTTATAAATGACTCTTATCCATAGGAAAAGATCCAATCTTCACAAAATGTTTTGGGATCTTTAACGTCCAGTAGACTTCACGTTTTTTTGTGTGCTTTGCCCCAAGTGTTTTGGGTGTTAAATTATGCACAATTTTGTTTCCTTTGGGAAGATGAAATGCTGGACTCCCTTCAGTGCATGTGTTTGAAGTGGCATATTTATGAAAATTACTACCCACTTTTGAAATTCAGGGCATAGCTCTGACAGCTGATTCCAGCCCCACCAGAATTCTATTTACAACTTTCCTAGACAAGCCAGATTAGCTGTTCTATACGAGCGAGTAGGACCTTAAAACACACCCCTCCCCACCTTCCTTCTGTGAAGAACTCAATGGGAGACTGATCGTAATGGTGATGACATGACTCTGTCAGTTGTGGAAGCACATGGATGGAAGTAGAAGCACACAAATCAAACCACTCCAAAAGGTCTGAGAGGCATCTGGGGAGGGGATCACTTACGTTGATATCAGGGGTGTAAATCCACACAGCCTTTCTAGAAGTCAGTTTATCAACATGCATTAAAAACAAAATATTTATAAAATAACTTTTGATCTGATAAATACACTTCAGTAGTGTATTTGAAGGAAATAAAGATGTGCTGAGATTAGCCACAAAGATGTTCATCACAATGGATGTTTTCTGTGAAAAATATTTATCGACAAGGATATAAATTGATGACATCATAGGTTAAACAAAGTCCCCAGCAATCTCAGTATAATTCCACATTAGTAGACAAACTCGAAATGTTTATGTGCATAGAAAAAAATTCTGGAAGGTCGTACACAGTGAAAAAGATTGTGGGTGATTCTGTGTGTATTTTTTCTTAGATTTTGAACAAAGAGTGATACATTGTTTTGTAATTTTAGCAAATAGTGTTTTCTTGTTAATTTGCTTTCAGTGAAGCTGATTAGTTCCGTGTGAAGAAGGCTTTTGCATCTACTGCTTAATAGCTGATAAGCTTTAGTGACATCTCGGATGCCAACCCTTCTATAAAACAGTTGCTACCACTGTGCCAACTTATTCAAAGTAAGGGCTTCCTATCTGCCAGAAATAATGTACTCAAGATTGCTATCTTCATCCTAGATACCTCGGTTCTAACCAGTAAAGACTATAATAGATTTTCTACTAGGACCTGCACTACTCAAATGAATTCATTCCAAGATTCTTCTGAATTATGAAAATACTATAATTATAGTTGATTCTGTTCCAAAGGGCTAATTAATTACTTTTTTAAGGAAGCAAAGGACTGTAAGAGCCATTTGGTTCAATTTTCTCATTTAACAACTTAGAGGGGGCACTTAGTGCTCAAAATGAGAAAGGAAAAGGAAAAAGTTCATGCGCTAATTCGATAAATACTGACTGATTATCTGCCATGTGCCAGGACCTCTTCTAGTCCTGGAACACAGGTGTATATAATGCAGGTGAGTTTCTTTGCCTTCTGAAACTCAACATTCAGAGTATGGGGGGTGGCAGATGTAGAATACAAAATTATATACAGACATCTAAAATTTGAACACTGGTTAGGGTTTTATGGAAATAAAATAGTGAGACAGAGTGACCAGGAATGGAGAGGGGCATTTTAATGACAGAATTCATCTCTGGGAAGGAAACATTTGCTTTGAGATCTAAGAAATGAAAAACAACCAGATATTTGAAGGTCTAAGAATTTCCAGAAAGGACAAATAGTTATTGCAATAACCTCCGTTGGTATGAGAGCTTGGCCTATTCAGAAGACAGAATAGATGCCAATTATGTAGAACTCAATAAATTAGGGGACTCACTGAAGGCAATGATGCTGCTAAAAGGCCATGTGATTAAAAGCCTTGTAGAACGTACTAAGGAGTCTGACTTTGATCTAATTGGTGACTATTGGAGGGCTTTAGATAGGCAAGTGAAAGAGATGGATTTTAACATTTGAACAACTATCTTGACTGCTTGTTTGAAGACTAGACCCTAGGTAGGAAGAAGGGGCATGAAGCGATCAATGAAGAAGCTATTGCAGCAGTTGTGAGAGGTGATGGTGGACTACTAGCATGGTGTGGTAGCAGCATGGTGATATGGGGATGGATTAACAGTAAGTGTAGTGGGTAGAGTCAACTTGACTTGCTAAATGCTTGCCTACAGGATAATCCAGTCAGGAGAATATCTACTCTGGGAGATTATAAGCAGTAGGGCAACTGGAAACTTTATATTCTGGGAACTATAGTGTGTATTGAAAAGCAATTTAGAGACTAGAGGATTCTGGAACACTGTTTAACCACTTTTAATTCCCCTTCCTGATTTCCGTCTTATTTTATGAGCATGTTTACCTGTGATAGAAGTAGAGTCAGTTCTTGCTTTGATTCTGAGTACAACCCTGGAGAATTAGGGGTAGGAGAACACCCCGTTCTTATATTTTGTGAACTCCCATTTCCCATGGAATTTGGGTGATTAGATAACAGTATAGAGGATTGTGTTTTTTAAATCTAGATTAAAGAGTAACATGACTTAAAAGTGAATCGCACCACTCTGTGTCATCATTAGGTTTAACCTACTGCTTCTCAAATGTTAATTGTACATTTAGTCATCTGGGGATTTCATCAAAATGCAGATTTCAGATTCCACAGGCCTGAGCTGGGACCTGATACTATTTTTCTAATAAGATCTTAAGTGATGCTGATGCATGTTGGCCCAAGGAGCCTTCTTTGAGTAGCAAGGGTCTTACCCATATTGTTATTAATGAAGACTATCCCAATACACTTGTTGAATGAATAATTTGGGCATTTTCTTCATTTGTCCAAAGGAAAATTTAAAAATTTAATTAATTAATTTATTTTTTGAGACAGAGTCTTGCTCTGTTGCCCAGGCTGGAGTTCAATGGCACGATTTCAGCTCACTGCAACTTCTGCCTCCTGGGTTCAAGTGATTCTCCTGCCTCAGCCTCCTGAGTAGCTGGAATTACAGGTGCACACCAGCACACCTGGCTAATTTTTGTATTTTTAGTAGAGATGGGTTTCACCATGCTGGCCAGGCTGGTCTCGAACTCCTGACCTCAGGTGATCCACCTGCCTCAGCCTCCCAAAGTGCTAGGATTACAGGTGTGAGCCACCACGCCTGGCCCAAAGGAAATTTACTTTTGGTTAAGTGAGCAACAAAGTCAAGTCATTTGAGACTCTACATGAATCAAAAGCTACTGGGGTTTGTAGTATGATGATCTGAATTTGTGTCTTGGCTCTACCACTGCTCTGTCGATCTTAGACAAGTCGCTTCCTTCCTGTGAGTTTCTGTTTCTATTGTGGGTAAAATTGTGATAAAAACCATGGCCCTCACAGTGCTGTGTGAGCTGTGGACTACAACTGAGAGATGTATGAGACTGCTTTGTAAACCGTAGAGCACCACATCAATGTCAGTGTCACCGCTGCTGGGCCTACAATGACAGCTGTTTTTATGAGCTCATCCCTGCTAGTGTTATTGCTGAATTTGGGGCAGAAGCATATGAATTCACTGTTGAAAAAAGTAATGAACTAAAATACATCTTCTCTTTTTTCTCCCTCTACCCCATCTCTATTATAGCAATTGAAACACAGAGCACCAGCTCTGAGGAACTCGTCCCAAGCCCCCCATCTCCACTTCCTCCCCCTCGAGTGTACAAACCCTGCTTCGTCTGCCAGGACAAATCATCAGGGTACCACTATGGGGTCAGCGCCTGTGAGGGATGTAAGGTGAGTTTTCATACCTCTGTGCCTGATGAACTCTCATTCTCCTTGTACTTTCTGGAGGTGACCTACCCAGTTCCAAAAATGGGCTGGATGTGTAACATCACCTCCCATCAGTGTGGTGAATTCAGTTATATTCGGTGATTTTTATTACTTCCTTATAGATCTTTGGTTTAAAATTCAGAAACTTCTGCAAATGACTGATTAGGGTCAAAGGTTTTAAGGCCCTTAAAATACCCCCACATAACAATTCTTTTTAGATGATAAGAACTGGCTAGGCCAGGTGTGATGGCTCATGCCTATAATCCCAGCACTTTGGGAGGCCAAGGTGAGCGATCACTTGAGGTTAGGAGTTTGAGGCCAGCCTGGCCAACATGACAAAGCCTCATCTCTACTAAAAATACAAAAATTAGCCAGGCGTGGGTGACTGGTGCTTCTAGTCCCAGCTACTTAGGAGGCTGAGACATGAGAATCACTTGAAACTGGGAAGCAGAGGTTGCAGCCCACCAAGATCACACCACTGCATTGCAACCTGGACAACAGAGTGAGACTTTGTCTCAAAAAACAAACAAATAAAAACAAAGAACTGGTTGGAAGAATCTTGAGAAGTATCATTCTGTTTCTCTTTAGAACGTGCCGTCTGGTGTCTGTAGTTTTATTTTATTTTTGAATATGACTGACAGTCCACTGAATCAACTTGCAGGGAATCCAAGGTTGAAACTGGGATTTATCTCCTGGCTGTTTTCCTCAGCTCTGTGGCCTTTGAATTACAGTTTGATTTTCAGCCTGTAGGGACTTGCTACTGTATGTGTGTCATAAATTAAGGGGAGCTGGATTTAAAATTCCTGCCTACAGAATACTGGAGGCTGAACATGTATCAAGGAGTAGTATATGGCTGCTTTGAATCAGGCAAGACAATTGTTATCAAGTCCAACAGTCTTAATTGAGTGAAAGAGCTTCTTTTTTTCAAGAAAGAAAAGAAACAATGACTTCAAAGGCAAATATAACTAACTCATCCATAAAAAATTTCTCAAAGGAACTATGGCTGTCTTGAACTAGCCCTTCCCTAGATACATAACTTCTTTAAGTCGTCTCTGGATGGTTGTTTAGATCTGTTGTTTATACATCTAAATTGCATGATTCATTTGTAATTGTTAACATGTTGGAATAATGTTACAGGTACTCCATGGCATTTTGTATTTGGCTTATCAGAGTTAGCACTGAACTGTATAAATTGGTTAGGCACTGTTGTTTAACAAACCATCCTAAAACTAAATGGCTTAAGACAACAATTCTTTATTTAGCCTGCAATTCTGTGGGTCAGCAGTTTCAGCCAGACTCATCTGCATGGTTCATCTGGACTTGGCTAGGCTCCACCATGTATCTCTGGGCAGTTGTAGGTTAGCTAGTTGGCTTTGCTTCTGGGGGTGCTGACTGTGGGCTGGGGAGACTCAGCTCTCCTCCATGTGATCCCTCATTTCCATCAGGCTGGCCCTGGCTTGTTCACAGAGGCAGGGTTCCAGAAGACAGAACAAAAGCACATAAGGTCTCCAGAGGCTTAGGCTAAGAAGCATCTCATTACCACTTCTGCCACACTATTGGGCAAAGCAAGTCGTAAGGTCAGCCTAGACTCAGTAGGTAGGAAAATAAACTCAACTTTTGTTCTTCTTTTAAATAAAATAAAACTAATCTGTCAACTTGAAAAAAACTTTTTTGTAGAGATGGGGGTCTCACGTATGTTGCCCAGGCTGGTCTTGAGTTCCTGGGCTCAAGTGATCCTCCCACCTTGGCCTCCCAAAGTGCTGGGAATGCAGGTGTGAGCCCCTGCATCCAGCCCTACTCAATTTCTTAATGGGCAGAGCTTCAAAGTAATAAGTGATATAAATATGGAGGGTCCGGGGGAATGGGTGTCATTTTTGTAATTAGACTACTGTAGTGCATGTCTGATTGCCTATGAACACAAAGCGGATGGGGACCCTAGCTCCACTGCCCAGCATGTCACACACAGTCTGGCATATAGTGGGTGCTTAAAGACAGAACAAATCTATAAATGTCACTCAACCCCTCAAAGTAATTTTGTGAGTTTTTCCTGTCTTTTCAAATCATTGAAATAAACATATTTATTATGGTTTATTACTATAATAAGGTAAGGCCAGTTTTGGGAAATTCATTAAAGGCTTAGGAAGATCTCTCTGCCTCTGGGATTGTGCTATTTTATGGCAATTCTCTTTTCTCCAGTAGCTTCTGACATGGTAGTCAGGAAAGTTATATGGGCAACCAGTTGGCAACTGACTAAAAAGCAAGACAATTGTTCATTCAATTATTGCTTTATTATTGGTAACCCCTAGCAGAACCTACTTAAATTTATCCTGAGATTTGAAAAGGTTTCAGTGGAATAGCTAGTTCATTTTGTCCACTTGTTGTGCAATATATAAATAAATCATTTTCTATTGTTTATTTGAAAAGTAAATGAAAAGATACTTCTTTATTTCTGAAAAATGTTAAGTCATCTCATGTCCAGAAATCTGAATGAGGTCTGCTGCAATTCAGCTTACCCGCTCTCATCATTATCCAACGTGTCTCTGTGGCACATACTAGGAGCTGCCTATGAAGCCGTTTCACGATCTGTATAGAACAAACTGCTTTAATCAGCTTATAGTCAGTGAGTTATCTGACCTTAGTTTGAGATTCTGACTCTTTCTAGGAAAAAAAAAAACAATAAAAACAAAACCCATACCAGCACAAACAACTTTGATAAACTCAGTTAAGTGATACAGAGTCATATTATGGTGTAGCTTTTTAACAGAGCTATAAACCCAATAAGGTCAGGTGAGTTCAGCAACCAGTTGAATTTGGTAATTTTTACATTGTGGGTGGATTGCCCTTCTCCCTGGTCATTGAGAAAGACTTGGTCTACATTTAAGCTTGCTGGGAAAATAGAGTGACAAAATTCACAGAACTGAGAAGCAGGAGGAGGTAACAGTAAAATGTAACAGCCGAAGAAAAAGAAATATAACTTTTAAACAATTAAATATAATTTTATTGTCACTTTAAAAAATTATCAATACAGTATAGAATTTATTGTATGAAAATAGAAAATTAAAACAACCATGATCCTACCCTGGGAGAGAACCCCTGTAAAACTCAGCTTTTCTGTAAGTATATGCATATTGTTATTGTTTCAGAAAAATGAAATTTTGTGTTGTAACTGGTTTTAACTTAATCTTTAATAATATTTTATGACCCAAATTTAAGCAACTGCATAGCTTTTATGGTTATACAATTAATATAGTAGTTTATGGTTATGTCATAATTTATTTAACTAATTAATTAAGGTGCTTACAGTGTTTTTCAATTATAAATAACACTTTAATGTATGGCCTTTAGGTATATCTCTGAAAATTTCCTTAGGATAAAAATTTCCTTAGGATAAATTAGTATAAGTGGAATTTTTAGATCAGTGGCTTTATATATTTTTAAGGCTTTTGAATCAGATTGCCAAAATACCCTCTAGAAAAGGTTATTATCTAGTAATCTGTAAAAGGTTAATCCTTTTGGAAACTATCTCTTAGGAATCTCTCCCTTGTGATATAATAAGGTAATGAATCCAGAAGCAACTTTTCTTCTTGAATTCTGCCTGTATTTAATTTGATATTTACTATGGGCCCAGTGTGTGATATCATTTTAGGATACCAGCAGATGCACCACAGGCCCCTGGTTGACCTGTAGAAACTGGCCCAACCTTTGGCTGGAAATCAAAGTTTACTACTGTAAGCTGAGAACCTCTGCTCTAAAGTAGGACTCCCAGAGCCTGGTATATCTTCAAGAAGTAATGCCTACAGTGGCTCCTGCGTGTCATAGCCAGGATGACCTAATTGACTATTATTTGGGGAAGAGAACTTTCCGTCCTCCTCGGGACTGGGTGACAGTCTCAGCCTCTGCTGCAGCCATATGATGGTGGTCAGAATTTAACAAATGGGTGTGGTCCATGTCTGGGAATGAACGGTCAGTGGCTGCTATATTGACACAGCATTACCATGGCAGCATAACCACTAGACACACGGTAGGGATGCCCCGTTTAGGGGGTTTCCAGCTGAGCAATGGCAGTTTTTGTGTAGGGGACAAAGAGCACACAAAATGAATGTGCCGTGTGGTTAGCCAAGAATGTTTAACAGTATAAAAAAATAAAGCAATATTAAAAAGAAAATAATAGGACAAAATAAAATAATGTCTTTGGAAAACAGTCTTATTGCTCATAGCTAAAATTTAATGCAGAATTTTGGCCTTAATCATATTTTCCATTTCCATTTTTATAGCTTTTGAAGAATGTGAAGTCTAGAGTGAGAATGCTGGGATTTGAATTCTAGCCAGACTACTTACTAGCTTGGTGCAACTCTCTCTTTTTCTCATCTGGAAAAATGGTGGCGATATTACCTACCTCATGGTATTGTTGTGAGGATAAAATGTTTTTACTATGTATAAAGCATATAGAATAGTACCTAGCACATACTAAGTGATAGGTACTAAGTGGCACATACATGCTTAGTTATTGTTTTGATTTTTTTTTTTTTTTTGAGATGGAATTTCACTCTTGTTACCCAGACTAGAGTGCAGTGGCATGATCTAGGCTCACTGCAACCTCCGCCTCCCGGGTTCAAGCAATTCTCCTGCCTCAGCCTCCTGAAGAGCTGGTATTACAGGCTTTACAAGCATGTGCCACCCCACCCGGCTAATTTTGTATTTTTAGTAGAGACAGGGTTTCTCCATGTTGGTCAGGCTAGTCTTGAACTCCCAGCCTCAGGTGATCCGCCCACCTAGGCCTCCCAAAATGCTGGGATAACAGGTGTGAGCCACTGCTCCCAGCCTATTGTTTGTTTTATCATTAAGTTATAATGACTTTTGCACACAGTGATGTAACATCAGTTATAATCTTAGTACTCTTCTTGCAGTGTTCTTTCTGCAGTTCTCCATTCTTTTCTACCAAAATAACACTGCCTCTTTCCTTCAAGGCTCAGGTTAAGACCCAACTATTTCATGGAGCCTCTCTGGATTACCCTAGTACAGGGGTTGCCAAATTGTTTCTGCAAAGAGTCAGGTAGTAAATATTTTAGGCTTTGAGGGCCATGTGGTCTTTGATGCCGTTATCCAACTCTGTTATTGTAGCATGAAAGGTGCTGTAGATAATATGTAAAAAAAAAAAATGGGCATGGCTATGTTTCAGTGAAACTTTGTTTACAAAAGCAGTGGACCAGATTTGGCCCTTGATGATGTTATTCTTCTTACAACTTCTAAAACTCAGAAGCTGGTGTCCCAAAGCTCTCATGCCAAAAGTGGCAACCAGCTGGTTTTGCTGGGCTGTGGGCCTGGGTCTGCTGCTCCACTTCCACACTGCTAAAAGAAGTTCACATCCACCTGCCCAGGGCTCCATGCCTTAGAAGCTTTCAGCCATGTCTGGTCATTCCTCCACCCTTCCTTTCACACTCAACTCCCACTTTCCTGTCATCCGAAATCAGAGAAATTAGAAATATCCATGTAATTGAGCTACCTCCAGAAATACCTGGCATCGCACCTTGGAGAGGTTTCTGGAACATATTCTATGCTGTTATATCAGTTCGCTTCTTCTGCTTAACAAATAACTCAAATGCTTAATGTCTTAAAACAATAGACATGTATGATTCATTATCATTCTGGACAGGTCTTCTTGTCTTGGATGACTTGGCTTGGACCAGGTGGTCTAGGATGGTCTCACTCGCATGTCTGGGACCTTGGCAGGATGACCAGATCCTCTCCCCGTGTCGTTGCTCACCATGAGCCTAGCCAAGGCTTCTTCACATGGTGGATGGGTTCCCATCAGTAAGAGAAGACAATAACCGTGCTCAAACGCTCTTCAACCTCTGCTTGCGTCACATTTGCTAATATCCTCTTGACCAAACGAGTTACATGACTAAGCTTGGATTCTGTGGATGAAGAAATAGACTTTACCTCCTGAGGGGAGAAGTGACAAAGTCACCTTGCAAAAGGGAGAGCCTACCAGAGCTTGCATTTGATTACATACTGTCTTCTATTATTCCCTAGTTTGATGGGCAAGTCTCTTCTGACAACCCTATTCACCAGTCATTCATCCTTAAGCATATATTTGTTGAATACCTACTAAGTTTCAGACCCCGTGCCGGGTGCTGGAGATACAACAGTGAACATGACAAAGTTCTTTATGGAATTTAGTGTCTCATACAAGGGACAGATGATAAACAATTCAAATTTGGAAGACAATAAACAGAATGGTCTGATAAAAAATAATTTAGGGGTATTCTATTTCATAGGGGTCAAAGAGGCCTGATGTGATGGGGGTCAGGTGGGATCTCATGGCTGAGAAGGAACCAGCAGTGTGAGTCATAGAGAGAAAGCATTTTAGGTCAGAAACCAAACACTTGGATTCTCAGACCATTTCTACTTCTCCTGGCTATGTCCATTGACTTCTCTGGGCCTTAGCCTATCTGTAAAATGAAAGCAAATCCACAAGTTTGAACTGAGTCCCATGCCAAATACAGACATAAAAGCTGTGAACCCAGTAATGGCACTGATTTCTTGTTAGGGCTTGGTTATGTGGAGTGAGAGGTCTCCAGTGTTTGCACATCCAAGTGTGGAGTAGAGGGAAGGAGAAAACGACGCTTGTTGGGTGCCTTCTGTATACCAGGCATTTGGGCATTTCTTTTTTTTTAAACCATAGTGCATTTACTTCTCACAACAGCTCTGCAAGGTAGGCTCCGTGACCCGCATTTTATAGATGAGGTCACAGAGGGTCAGAGTAGTTAAGGAACTTGGCCAAGGACACACAGCTAGCCTTTGCTAGAGCTGGGATTCAAATGCTTTTCCTGTTAGAAAACACCCCACTGCTTCAGCCACCCTAAGACAGAAGGTCTGAAGCAGTGGTGTGTTATGGTCTAGTGTGGGGGTTTCATAGGCCACCAAATTTAAAACTAACAGATAGGGGCATATTTTTTAAAAAACATATTGTCTTGATCATTTCGTAAAAGAAATGACATCTCTGCAACAAAAAATTTAAAAAGGAAGCGCTTACAAGGCAGTCAGTCTGTCCCAACAAGAGACAGTTAGCAGGCAGAACCCACACGTGGGCATGTTCCCAGATGCAGCTTTGTCCTTGTTCTCTACATTTTGCCTTTGATGGGTGGAAACTTCCTATCCCTAAGCCAACCTTTGGGGGCCACAATCCAGCCTGTCCTGCAGAAGTCCCCAGGGCGAGGCCTGGCACAGCCGTGATGGCGTGTCTTCTCCACAAGGCCGCAGAGGAAATGCTTGCTGAAGGTCACATTGGTAGCCTTCTATTTAAAGCAGTCTTTTAAGAGTTTAAACTCCACTAGCCCCCTCAGTCCCTCAGGGCTAATTTTGTCCATTTTTCTCATCTGCCTTTGTTTTGCTAGCCTCTGAAGAGAGGGAGGCCCTCATCTCCATGACAGTGTTCGGCTGCTGGGCTGGGTTTTCCTGGCAGACAGCAAGCAGAATGTTCGGTCACAGAAAGTTTTGCAATCAGGAAGATGGATGTCTGCACTTAATTTTAGAACTTCTATTAAATACTTTAAATGAGCTTAATGATTTTATTTGACCAAGGCCATTTAAAACCACATTCTTGTTTTTAATTGGAGTGGATAAACATGAACATGATGCTCGCTTTGGAGAATATTTTTAGCTTTCCTCACCCTGATAGTTGCTTCTGTTTTAGGGATTTGCTGCAGTATTGATCCCGAAGAACAAAATAACATACCCAAGACAATAGCAAAAACAGGACACTCCGTGTGCCACATATGATAGCTAAAATGAATTATGAAACCTGCCATAAAGTTCATTACGATATTGGATGACACAGAGTAGATTCCCTCATAGACCCGAAAAGCGGCTCTCTGTTCCCTGTTGTTATAATCTGCCAACCATGGAGGATTTATGTGTTCCCTGATTCATTCATCAGACATTTATTAAGTACCTTCCATGAGACAGGCTCCAGGATATAGAAATGAAAGTTTTGTGTGTATTTTCTTTCCAATGCTGTATCCCAGTGCCTAAAAAATACACAGAACCAGGCCTGTCCAATAATAGGGATGTAACTGGCTCAAGTCCAACTGCTAGCTGCTTGGAGGCAGAAAACATGAGAAGCGAGGTGTGGTAAAAGGATTTAAATTCTGGCCTTTGGGGAATGACCAGGCTCAAGTCTGTAAAAGACCATTCCAAACTTTAGGCTATGGAGAGGGTCTTAAAAAGGGGAACGTGGAGCAGGGGTGGGGGCATGTGGGAGTGGTGCTGGGTGCAAGGTCTGCGTGTTCTGTCCCGGAGGCCGTCTTGAGTCGCACGGTCCACCTGGAGCGTAGCCTGTCGTCATTTCAGCAATGCCCGGGTTGTAGACTAACCCTTGTGAGGTAATCTCTGCAGTGTCACAGCTGGGTCTCCATACCTGGTTTGTTTTAAAATTAGCTCCTGGAACTTCTAAGTAAGTGCCTAATTAGATAAGCTAGTAGTACAAGAGCGTGTCTGGTGGGAAGGGAGGGAAACAAAAAGTTTTAAGTACGTTTTAAGGCTGAGAACAAGAAGGAAAAAAAAAGTTTTAAAATGCATTTTAAAGCGAAGCTCCTTGATTACAGGTAAATGGTAAATATTCGTTGGATGGATGAACGAATGAGCAAGGAAACAGTGTGGCATGTGCTGTGACAATTATAGCTAAGGGGTTGATGGGCACAGAGAAGGAGCCTTGGATCCCTCTGACACATTCATGAAAGGCTTTTATAGAAGATGTGATTTTATAGATGTATAAGCATTTTCCAGATGAGGAAGGGGAGAGGAATGTTCCAGGCAAAAGTTGAAGTTGGGGCTGGAAGGCCAGAGGGCTCAGAATTAAACTGCCTATGTAGAGTTACGTGGAAAAATGGATATCTATCCATTCCGTTAACATTTATTTTGCATAAACCTGTGTAAACAACTAGGGATCCGTAGGATATTAAAGACATGCAAAAGGACTCATTAAATATCATTTCCTCAGAGAAGCCTTCCTTTGGAACCCCCAGGTTAGGTCCCCCTCTTTTACATTTGCTATTGTTCTGCTTTGTAGCATTTAACACAATTGAAATTAAGTCATTATTACCAAGTCATTAGTTTAATGTCAGCTATAAACTCCAGGAGGGCTGGGCAGGTCTCTCTTGTCACAGCCTTATTACTAGGGCTTTGCACAGTGCTAGGGAGGCACATAGTAGGACGTTAATGCTTATGTGCTTTTATCGTAAGTTATATCTAATTATACAGCAATTAGTGTAGTTATAAATAACGTGTAATAAGACATAATTGCATAATAATGCAAACAGTATATTAATTTCATACATTTTATCTAATTATATAATGAATTGCATCTAATTACATAGGGCTTGAGATGATACCTTCATGTAAACATTCATGGAATTATTTATAAGCAGGACAAGGTCTTTGGTGACCAAAGTCTAGCTCATTTCTTAGTAATTTCTGCCTTCTACCTCAGTTAACCTTCATTGCAAAAGATATGTTCTCTTTGATACTATCTTTAGGCAAACTCTTAAGAACTAGTGGCTGGAATGATATACTGAAATGGAAGAGTACTGAGGGTTGTTAGTGCTTTAAAGAGAAGAAAAATCTCAACTTAGAGAATCTACCTCTATATCGAGGAACCTCAAGACAGCTGAAATGACAATCTAGCTTTTCCTAGTAATCCTACTGAAGGAGAAAACACTTTTCTTCTTCTAACAAATTGAGAACTGATTTTGGATTGAAAAAGCCGAAAAATCTGTCTTTTTTTTTCTTCTGGTGTATGAATAAACAGGAAGTTGGACGGAGGAGTGAGTTCTGAATTAGCCTGCAACTCTATGTTTTTTTTTTTTCTTGTGTTGGCGTGGTAAAAATAGTTTATTTAATTTGGTGGTTTTAAGGAGCTTATAAATTTTTTAATAGTTAAACGTTCAGGAATGCTTGTTTAAATGCTTGCTTTGTTTGTTTGTTGTTTGAAAATATCTAGAACACTTTCATTTACTGTTTTTGTTATAACAAACTAAAAGTCTGTTATTATTGCAATTATCCTCTTTCTTTCTCCACCTTTTACTAGAAAAGTTAGAGAGCTTTCCATATTTCCTTCTCCTGGAGGTGATATGAAATGAAATTGTCTGGGAAGGCTTTCCTTCTTCATCAGCCCCCTCTAGCTTCTCTTTATCAGGGCAGGGCTCAGAGCCCTTGGTCTTCCCACTCTCTACAGTTGCCTCCCTCCTGACCCACGTACCTGTGTAAAACCACGGAAATAATAAAACTGTCTTATATCTTACATTCCTATAGCCTTAGTGTTTCTAATGCATTTTCATGTATGGAATTAAATTAAGCCAGGCTTAGCTGAAGTAAAAATAAACCCCACAAGGTACAACGTTTGCTACAGAATTTCTTTCTCACATCAGCTCCTGATTGGCAGCCTTCTCTCTTCCACACAGTAATTAGGACTCCTGCCAGTGCTGCAGCTTGTCATCCTCTTAGGTTCTTAGCATCATCTTATTCTAGCTACCAGAATGGAAAGAGAGCATGGGGGAGGCAGTACACCTGCTTCTTAAAAGCCCCGGCCAGGCATGGCATACCTCATTGGCTTGAATGGGACACGTGACCAAAACCAACTGCAAGGTCAACTTGGAGATGTAGTCTCGCCATGGGCTCAGGTACAGACCTACTTTTATGGAAAGAAATCATGGATTTGGTGATGAGCTAACAGTTTCTGCCATAGGTTTTTTTTATTTGATCCTCATCATAGTTAGAGAAGTAGGTGGAATCGATTGTTTCCCCCTCCATTTCACAGATGAGGAAACTACAAATTTATGAGACCAGATTCTACCATCTGTGGTTTTGATTTATAATCCGATTCTGTTACTGAAATGGTTACTGTGGGAACCTCCTTAAATACATTTCTATACGCTTCCCTGAAACTTATCAAACTATCTTTTCAAGGCCTATGATTCTAAACATCCCCGTATTCCTAGTTCATTCAGCTTTAACATCTTGAGAAACTGGGAAATCCTTACCCAATAGAGGTAGACCTTTATCAGGGGTTAGATTCCAGTGTCATCACACGAGGCAAAAATCACACGCAGACAAAATGACCCCAGAAAATCCCTTTGAAG
Source organism: Chlorocebus sabaeus (assembly GCF_047675955.1). NCBI lineage: Eukaryota > Metazoa > Chordata > Mammalia > Primates > Cercopithecidae > Chlorocebus > Chlorocebus sabaeus. The sequence continues at coordinate 70,861,995 of NC_132918.1, forward strand.
AGCACGCTGCTGGAGACTGACATATGCCTCTCATTAGGACCTACAAAGCCAGTTCTTGCTCTTTAGCCCTGGAAACAGATCACTCCATGGAACACCAGATGAAACAGTTGTTTTCTGTTCTCTTGTTGTATCAAACATGTGTCCTTAAGTGCAACAGTCATATCAGCACAACACAATGCTCATGTCATGAAAACCACACATCCCTCTCAATGTTTTCTTGTCACTGTCTTCTACCATAATAGTTTCTTTGGGATTAGAATTTCTCTTGTGCCTTTTAGGAACGATGTCTTTTTGTTGTTGTTGTTATTGAGTATTTTTCCACCTCAGAAAAGAAGATTAAATGTGTCATATGGATAAGCAACACCAGAAGGGAAAATTTTGTTCTATGGACCCTAGAACTCATCCCTGAAAAAAAAAAATAGAGAGGAATAAAACTCTGTGTGCATCTCTGCCTGTACAAAGCTAGCATTGTCTAGGGTGAAGGGGAAAAGCTGGGGTTCTGGCCCCATTAGAGCCTTGTTTCTTGTTCCATATTGAAAAGATGACATTCCTTTGCTAGCAGCGTCCTGCCTGGATTTCTGGCACCAGTTCTATGGCCAGCACTATTGCCTGGGGCATTTTTGTTGGGGTTGGTTTTGTTTTATTTCAAAAGCAGCAAAGTGCAGGCTTTATAAATGTACGAGGTAGAACTGTTTTTATAAAGCTTGTCACCAAACTTGTCAGTACAGTCAAGGTGGCCCATCTGCCAGGGTGTCTGCTTCCTTTTCACTGGTATCAAGATGTATGAGAAGGCATATATACAGTGAATGTCACTTCTTAACTTGTTCTCAAGTGTTTCTGAGGCAGGCCTTGTGTTTTAACATGGGCTCCTCCTCCCTCTCAGGACTTCATGTAGTGTTTCATTTATAACAGAGATTGGTGGATTTGCAAAGTAAATATTTCAATAAGAAAAAAAACAGAATCTTTGGTGACCCTCTCAATTCTGCTTCTATGGAGGTATTTTCTATGTCTGGGAGGGAAAAAAAAAAAAAAGAAAAAGAAAAACCTTTATGTTGGCTGCAACTCTGAACTGGAGCGTGTAAAATGTACTTCTCAGGTTCTGTGAGCCTTAAAATAATGAGCGGTAGAAAACTCTGAGGTAGGTCAGCAATGGGGAGAATACCATGGTTTTATAAAGGATTTTCATGGTTAAACAAATTTGGAAAAACTAGAATGACCACGCAATGTTAATTCTCTACTGTGCTTTTGAATCTGAAAATAGCAGCAATTCTAAGTACACAACATCACCATTCATACAGCCCTGGAAAGTCCCCCACGTCAGGAAAATTATCCTTATTAGTCAAACCCAGTAGGGATCATCTGACTGTTCCTCAGGGAAATGAGAATTTTTGTTTGGATCTTACTTCTCTGTGTTGTGCTCAAATCGTCCATGAGTATGCTGTATCTAGGGACTTTGGGATTATGGTCATATTTTCAATAATAAATACTTTTGAAAGCTCCTGCTCTAATTTATATGTATCATTCCTCATTAACATAAATAAATTCAGAATAATAGCATGAGAGAGTGGTATATTTTTTATTTTTCAGTTTCGGGAGTCATCCTGCTCGTTAGGTGTTCATTCAGCTGGCTGACACCCTAAGCCAGTTTATAGTCCCCATACTCCATAAGATACTGTTTGATGACATTTATTCTGTCTGGCTCTACAGTTTGTCATGCTCATGATTTCATCAAAAACATTATGCTGAAATGCTTGAATATCTTTTAGTGTATTTGTTGTGTTGAGCTGTGATACAAAGTATGAAAGTTTTCATTCCAATACCAAAACGTAGAAAGAGGGTATCAGAAATTAAGTGATTCTGCTCATTCTGGTTATTTCCCTAGAAGGAAATTAAATGTATAATTTCTAATTCAATTGTATTTTGCTCTTCAATTATCATTTTCTGCTTTAAGAATTAGGTGGAAAGTATGCCCTACTTAAATGCATGTTTGGTGCTAATTCTTGCCTGTTGGCCAAAAATTTGAGTCTCATGTTGTGCACAATATACATACAGATATCATTTTTTTTCTGTAAGTATTTGTGGCAGGTAGGATCTGTGCAAAATTATGAATTACATTACAAATCATAAATGGGTCTTACTGTCCTCACTGAATATATTTGGTTTTAAACCCAAACTCATAATGAAGGCTTTTTTTTTTTTTTTTTGAGATGGAGTCTGCTCTGTCGCCCAGGCTGGAGTGCAGTGGTGCGATCTCAGCTCACTGCAAGCTCTGCCTCCCGAGTTCATGCCATTCTCCTGCCTCAGCCTCCCGAGTAGCTGGGACTACAGGTGCCCCTCAGCATGCCCGGCTAATTTCTTGTATTTTTAATAGAGACGGGGTTTCACCGTGTTAGCCAGGATGGTCTTGATTTCCTGACCTCGTGATCCGCCCACCTCGGCCTCCCTAAGTGCTGGGATTACAGGCCTGAGCCACCGCGCCCTGCCCGAAGGCATTTCTTTTGCTATACTCACGTGTATGATGTTTGCTGTTAGAGAGTTCACAGGATTGATGTCCCAGACTTAGTGGTTTAAGATACCTAAAAGAGTATTTTTGAATTACTGAGTCTAGATCAGATATTCCTTTATTATTTGATTATTTTTATCCGTCTTATTTCTTATGAGCTCTAAGCCTCAGAAAGAATATTCCTCTTTTCCACTACATACACTATTAGAAATATGAGCATTGGATGAGGGATGGTAATAGTGACCTCCAAGGAAGTAAATATTTACCCGTATTATGTCAGGGTGGATAAGCTATTAGCCACATAACAAAGCGGGGGATCCCCTGCAAAAAATCACTGTAGATAAGTTATGTTACAGTATATTACTATTAAGTATTTAGTGTTTTAGTAACTTATTTTAAATAATAAAGCTGACATTCCTGTAAGGATATATAAAACAGAATTTATATAGGAAAGAAAAAATAACTTAGATAAATTTTGGGGCTTGATATTTTGTGACACTTGCTTCTTTTTCTTCAAGCCATCTGGGGAGCACAGTCAATGGATGTGGGTAAATCTTTGTTTCTGAATCCTTGCTGGAACCCAAGTCACCTCTCCTCTCATGGAAGTCCTCTGCCATATCCACATTGACCAATAACGTTCTAAAGTAGCCTTCAAGATTGGTCTCCTCGGCTCTGCAGTGCTATTACTCCTGCTGGATATGAATCTGGCCTTTGTTACTCTCACAGTAACATCCTTTCTTCCATTCACAATTGAGGCCCTAACTCTTCCAATTTTAGTCATGGTAAGTCCAGGTTATGCTGCAGGAACAAATTCAAAATTACAATGGCTTAAAACAGTAGTTGTTTATTTGTCACTCGCACCGTGTGTCCATTTTGGATAGATAGTTCTACTCCATGTTACCTTCACTCAGGGACCAAGACTGATGGAGTCACCTCTGTTTAGAAAAATCACTGGCCCTCGCATTAAGGGGAAGGAGAACAATGGAGAATCGCCCACGGGCACTGGCATCTTTCTACTGAATCTCACACACATCATTCCCACTCACAATTCATTGACTAAAGCAGTTCTCTTGGCCTCACCTAATCCAAATGGAATAGATGAAAATGCAAGCATACCGTGTGTCTAGGAGAATGGGCAGTTGCCAATGTTTACTCCTTCCTTCTGCTCCAAGAATTACAACTATTGTTTGTTTTGCCATAACCATGTGGTTCTCAGTATACTTGTCTTGCACAGCTGCATTTATATGCACTGGATAAAGCATCCCCTCCCCAGCAATGTCAAACTCTTTTGGGCCCTTAATAAGAGGTTTATGTAAAACCTTTTGAGTAGAGATACTCTTATTTGGCTGTGCCTTCTATTTTTACACTCCATTCTCTGCAGAAACTTTTTACGAGTTTCTTAAGCATAGTTTATAGGGTAGATTTAGGCAAAAAAATTTGTGTTACACCCCAAATTGCCTCTCTCCAAACTGAATATGATCATAACATATCTTTCATTTTATATTTCCATAGTCTCCTCTGCCTTTCTGGGACCTCCCCAAGCAGTTAAAGGGCACCTGCTATCCTTGTCTTTATGTGAGAGACCCAGTCATGGGCCTACAACTGTCCCATTCTGTATAATCACCATTTTTCCCACTGTGGCCTGTTGAGTCTTCCCTGGAGTAGAAGTGCTGGCAGCCATCCTGAGGTTGCAAGTTTCCTGTAGTGGAACTTTCGTTGTGGTACTGATTACTATTTGAAACTCTTTCATGAATAGTTTACTTAGTCACTGTTTTTCTCTCCCACTAGTGTGTAAGTGCTATGAGAATAGGAACTTTGTAAGTCTTGTTCACTTCCGTATTCTCAGCACCCACAACAAATCTTGGCATGATGTAAGCACTCAATAAATGTTTGCTGAATGAATCAATAATAAATAGTATGCAGAAGAGGTGGGAGAAAACACAGGATTAGAGCACGTTTGTACTCGATCCAAGTTATCACAGGACAATAGCTATGGGGCAAATGGAGATGTTTAGGATAATGTTGGCCAAGTATGTCCTAACAGATCAGAAAGGAAGAATGAAAATGTCAACAGGCATCCTTTATTCATTTCATTTTTATTTCTAGGAAAGTAAATGCTCATCTGAGCACTCAGAGGTATGCAGAGGTGCCCGCCCCATCTGTCTTGCTGTCTCTTTCTACTTGCCTGTTGTCATGCTGCTTTTGGGCATGGGGTAGGTGACTCAAGAACATTTGGGCTCAGTTTGCTAGCTGATGAGATGACTTTTTGGTGTCTGCCAAGGGTGACTATTTCCTTTACACAATGGTTGAACTTATCAATTATTAAGGTTACTTCTTAGCCCCAAGTTGAACTGGTTTTGGGTTTCAAATATTGGTCTTTCCCTATTTGTCATATACAACAGTGAAATAACAGATGCCTTCTGTTCATTTTGAAGTGATAAATCCTATAATTACTACAAGTACTTGTATACTGCAGTTTACTGAGGACGTACATATGCAATATCTCCTTTTAATAACAGCTCTATTATGTAAGTAAGAGAGTGGAATCTCTTCTCCCTCAGGATTTAACTTCTAGAATAAGCATATGAGGTAAATATTGTATATGGTTAAAATGACCCTTAAATCACCCAAAGCGTGTCCCAGTTACCATTGCTGTATAACAAACCATCACAAATCTTAATGGCATAAAACTTTTTTATTTGACTCACAGACTGTGGGTCATGAATTTATGGAAGCATAGTGGGGATGATTTGTCTTTGCTTCCTGCTATCTGGGGCCCAGCTGATGATAGTCAACATCTGGGAGTAACTCAGGGTCTGGTAGGTATTGGAGCTGTCTTCAGTTATAGGTCTGGTAGTTGGTGTTGCCTGCTAAGTCCTCAGCTAGAGCTGCTAACTGGAGCATTAATGCAAGTAGCTTCTTGATGTGGCTTGGGCCTCCTTACAAAATGGCAGTCTCAGAGTTGTTCGACCTACTACATGGTGGCTCAGAGGTCCAAAAACTAGGGTTGCAGAGGACAAGGTAGGAGCCACATGGCCTTTTATTTCCTAGCCTTGGAAGTCCCATAGTGTTCCTTCTGTCAAATTCTATTGGTTAAAGCAGCCACAGATCCATCCAGATACAAGAGGAGGGGACATAGCCCTCCTTTCACTGGGATAGTGCCATAGTCACTTTAAAAGAGCATCTGGGAAGGAGTTATTATTGTGGCCATCTTTGGAAAATCCAAGCTGCTGCAGACTGAGTTTAGTTTTGAATCACAGGCTCTTTCTTCAGTTAGATGCCAGATGAAGCAGGTGGCTTGTTCTTAAGAGCCTGTTGTAGGAAAAATATGCATCTCTATGCCCTCGGAAGACTAGTGGCTCATTCTGAAAAGCAGATGGGAACTGAGACAGGCTGAGGGAGCTGTGGGTTCCTACCACCCATCTTGCCCTACTTCAGGGCACACACTCACTGAGTTAAATGGCAGATGGACATGTGGCTACCACCCACCTTTAAGCTGCTGTGAATGCGTTCTGGCTTTCCTGGTAACTGAGAAAAATGCAGTGCCCTTAGTATCGACATGACGTCTATGGGCGCAGGGAGAAAAAGAAGAAATCAGAAGGCCCATGTGAAACCTGGCTCTGCCAGCGTTATGGAAACAGACCGCAAGCTGATCTCTCAGGGAGTGGTCTCAAGTTCAGGCCCCCTGCTTTCTCCTGGCTTGCATCAGATCATATCATTATTCTCATATTGATTCTAGGCCACTGAGTGAATTTTTTATTTTACCAAATGTGGGCTCTAATGTGAGCTGTTCCAGTCCTCGTGTTTTCGGGTGCTCCCTGCCAAAATACTTATTTATTCCTTTTGGGGAGAGCTATTCCTGTGCATGGTCAGGGTGGTGAACTCCTATTGACTCTGACCAAAATTCTCTTTGGCCGGCCTCTGTTTGGAAGTTGTCTATGGGCCTTTAATTGTACCCTCTGGTAAGGGGAAAGAGCACTTGAAACAGGCATAAATTCTGTGCATATTTCTAAGGCTGGACTGTTTAAAAACTGCCGTCTGTCTGTCTTCTTTTCTTGCCTTTGAACTTGGACATGAATTTTTGTGAAGTACAGTGTGTCAAGGGAAGGGCAATGAGAAAATATGCAGGGGTATTTACTTAAAAACTACTCAGTGAATCTATCATGGTGTGTTCATTGGTTTCAATATGGTAATACCGTATTATGAAATGAGAGGTGTCTTACTCTATGTTAAATGGCTGCTTTGTAAAATCTCAACTTTGTCGTGCTTGGTATTTTGTAGTCCGTGCCTGTCTCTGACTATGAATTTCATTTTTCTTTTTTTACATTTCAGATCAGATTAAAACCCCAAAAGCTATTTATTAATTTGTTCCTATTTAAAATTGAAACACAAAATGAAATGGAATTTGCTGAATTTTGTTCGAATCCTTATAAGTACATGCGATGACTTTTGAAAGTGTTGAATTTCATAGATGTTAAGGAGATCTAGAGAATGATGGAAGTGTTTTTGACAGCTCTGAATTGTTACTTGGTTAGTCAGAGTTGAAGATTTGGAAGTCTTCAAATCTCATTCTTGGTTCAAACATTTCATTACTACCTACCAAGGCTGTATTATCTCTCATAAAGGAGCTGGATTATCACTGACCACAGAAACAACAGGTCGTGTTAATTCCACTGCATCTTTCAACCCCTCTTCTACTGAATGTTTTTGAATAACAACCACATGGAAGTGAAACAGACTGATATGACTTCCTCCCTCCTCTTGCTCCCATTACCAGCAGTGCAATAACGAGGAAACTGGAAAAGAACTTGAATGACCCACAAAATGACCATTACCCCTGAATTAAAAAAAAACAAAACAAAACAAAACAAAAACTTGGTTGTATTTGTTGGAAGTGAGAGATTTGTATATTTCACAACAGATTCAATTTTGGTGAGGTGGAATATTATAGAGGGGTGTGGATTCTGCTTTCCCTATTACTGGTATGCAGCCCCTTAGCCTAAGTCAGTAATTTCCATTGGATTGGGAATCAGCCTGGGTTCAAATCTTGGCTCCATCACTTTATTGGACAAACCACTGAAATCCAGTTTCATCTTTCGCGTAATAACATATGAGCACTGGAATTATTTTGAGAAATAGACAATGTAGTGTATACACAGTGCTTCTTTAGTACCAAGAGCACATATCTAGAATTTGCTGTATTCCAGACCCATATTTTTAACTCATTTAATCCTCGTAACAGCTCTATAAAGCAGATGCTGTTGCTGCAACATTTTCCAGGTAGGGTGTAGCACCGGGGCCAAGTCTGTGAACCTCCCAGTTACTTCTCTTTCCCTTTTCTTTTAGGAACATGATTTCCTACCTATGACATGAGCCAGGTTAGGTTCAAATGGTAGCTAAGGTAACTAACTACCGTCTTTAACATTATCCGATTCGTTAGTCCTTGACAGTATGGCAAGGATGCATTTTGGTGACGTTTCGTATAGTTCTAAAGGTGAGAGTCACTGTATATTCCAATCCAGTTAGTTGAGTTTAGATAAAAGGATACCTGATCGTTTTCTTCAAAAATCAGCCCATTGAGAAGTTGTATTTACTTTTTCTTATTAGAGTTAATTTTTATGATTGGATTTGAGAAATCAGGTGCTTTATTGGGAGGGCAGGGCAGGTAAGTAAATAATGCAGGCTGATTTGGTACAGTAGAGGGTGGTGGGGAGTATAGCAAAGATAGTGGCTGTCTCTGATTCTTTGGTACAAGCTTTAGAATGATGAGAATCATCTGGATGGCTTGTCAAAGGATAGATTAGTTGGTCCTATTCCCAGAGTTTCAGGTTCAGGGGGTCTAGAAATGTGCATATGTAACAAGCTCCCGGGGAATGTTGAGTGCTAGCCCAGGAACCACATTTTGAGAGTCACTGCCCTACAGGAATGTGGAACTCGCGTTGCCAGGTTTTCCAATATTTCAAGAGAATTCCTCTATTACTTGAGGATTTTGGCTTTTTCAAGGTATTTTTTGGTTCTCCACACATTTCACTACCAAGAAACACTCAGACCATAAAATGATTAGGCAAGAAATAGGAAAGAACATTAAGTCAATCTCTTGCATAATTTAAATCTACTCTTTAAGTACTGGCAATGTATTTAAAAGTTTTTAAAAGACTGTGTTGGCCACCACTGAGCCAAAATAAACATGTCTGTTAGCTCAATTCAGTTTGGAGATTAGCAGTTTGCAACCTCTGCCTTCAATGCTAGGAAGAAATAATGGATGAAAATAAAAGAATATGTTTTTTGAATTTTTCTGCATTTAAAAAATTATGAAAAACACTGGCCGAATATTTTTAAAGCTAGCCCAGAAGCTAGTCCAGAAATGTGCTTTCCTTTTATAACCTAAAAGGGAAATCCATAAACTGTTAGAATTAACAGATTGTTCCCTCGGTTAAGCATGTAGAGCCTGTCTGTTATGGTCACTGAATCAGCCTATCAGCTGGTGGCAGGCATGGTTTGTGTGAATGGTCCTAGCAGGACAGTGCTTCTGTGCATCTTTATCGTATTATCCCTGTGGTACATTGTAGACATTTTTCCTCTTCTTTCCACCTACTTCCAACTTCCCTTCTTTCCTGGTCTTACCCTACTCTTTGTTTTTAGCTTTCTTTGTGCCTTTTACCACTTCCATTTGCTTTGTGAACACTTCTGTCTGTCTTTAAAGGCAGTAAAGACTAGTAATCATAATAGCAAATATTTTTTGACTGCTTATGCTCTACCAGGTACTGTTTTAGGCTCTTAACAAATTTAATATTCATAACAATCCCACAAGATAGAAAATAGTACTATCCCCATTTAAAAGACAAGGTATGGCACAGAGAGGTTATGTAACTTGTCTGAGATCACACAGTTAATCACAGGCAGAGGCCGAACTTGAAGCTAGGGTATCTGGCAGCAGGACCCAAGCCCACAACCACTAGACTACCTCTACAATAAGAAGCCTCTGCTTTCAGTCCCTTTTTTTTCCCTGCAGAACCTGGCTGGACATGTGGGGAGGCTTAGCACATAGCAGCTTATAATGGAAACAGTCATTTCCATTTTCCTTCCATATTCAAGTGGTATGTCTGGCTTATCAAACCTTTGTCTCAATAAAAATATGATTTCATGCAGGCTGAGACAAAGATTACTGCTCTTTGAAATTTCTGGAGTTGCCTGTTGACACTCATGTAGAATTTATTTGATCAAAAGCTTTACTTGATTTGGCCTTTCAATAATAATCATGTTGGTCAATAGCAGAGCATGTACTCAACAAAATGTTTCAGGCATCACTGCATTTAGAACCCAGCAAACCAACACTGTTAACAGAAATATGCTAACCACAAATGTGAGTTACATATCTAACTTTAAATTTTCTAGCAGCCCCTTTTTTTTTTTTTGAAATGGAGTCTCACTCTGTCTCCCAGGCTGCAGTGCAATGGCGTGATCTCGGCTCACTGCAACCTCCGCCTCCCTGGTTCAGGCGATTGTCCTGCCTTAGCCTCCCAGCTAACTACAGGCGCGTGCCACCACACCCGGCTATTTTTTTGTATTTTTAGTAGAGATGGGGTTTCACCGTGTTAGCCAGGATGCTCTCAATCTCTTGACCTCATGATCTGCCCGCCTCGGCCTCCCAGAGTGTTGGGATTCCAGGCGTGAGCCACCGCGCCTGGCCCTCTAGCAGCCACATTTTTAAAAAGAAACAAATGAAGTTGATTTTACTAATAAACATTATCTACTGCAATATCAAAAAATTATTTCAACAATTAATATAAAACTATTGAGATATTTTTACATAGTAATTTCATAGTCTTCAAAATTTGATGTTGTTAACTTTCACACTTTTAACACATCTCAGTTTGAATGAGCCACATTTCAAGTGCTCTAGTGGCTACTGTAGCGGACAGAACAGCACTGGATCAAAGAGATGTGAGAATTTACAGCCGAGCAACACCGGCAGAGAACCCCAAAATGTCAAGTGCAAACACACATGGAACGAGAAGCAGAAATGATTCAGAATGCATCAGGACACAATTGTTTCAAGGGAATTGATTTTCAAGGAAGATAATGGGAAAACTTGGGGAAATTTTGCTAATTGGTAGAAATTTTAGTTTAAAAAATACGTGTGCATATATAGTCTTTACTAGTTTATTTAGTTGAATTAACATTTATTTGAACCTAGAAAAAGAATCACACATACTGTGGTAGAGGATGTCAGCGATAATAAGAGAGAACTTTGGAATTATTTGAGGACAAGAGTTATTCCATTTGAGTGACTTAAGCTTCTTGGCCTCTAGACCCTGGTTTTCTAGATCAGAAAGTCATAAATTTAAAAATCATATTTCTTTTCTTTTCTTTTTTTTTTTTTTAACTCAAAAAAGAGAGTGTGTGGCTTTAGTTCCCATAGAGCTTCAGGTTCAGATGGTGCAAATGAAGCACTGGCTTTCTCAGCTTTGTTTTGGTAGCACAGGAAAACAAAACAAAACAAAACGCAGAGATAAGAGCAAGGGAGACTGGAGGATGTGATTACGAGTAAAACTTCTGGATGCATAATGTCAGCAGCACAAACTGTGTTCATTCTCTATGTTAGTTAATGGTTAATCTAGAGATTGTACTGCCATTTGCTGATAGAGCACAGTTTAAAATATTTTATCATTAATGTGACAGGGAGTTGGATAAAGAAAATGAAGCGTGATTATAAAATGCTAATTATCGTTCTCAAGTGCATATTGGGCACTCACGAATATTTGCAGCGTAATTTGCTTTATTTATTATTTCAGTTTGGTTATAAATGTTAATTCAATTGCAGATGGTATGTTGGCAATTTACAGAGCTATAAAGTTATTTGGAAATCCTAATATTTTCTACCAAAATGTTCCATTAGTGATGGATGAGCTAAATTTAAAAACTCCTGCTCTTTAGAGTTAAATACATTAATTGGCAAGTAGGCTGTAGGGATTTCCAGATCCGTGCTGGCTATGTTAACTCCTTAAAGGAGGGAAAGACATGATTTCTAATTTAGAGTAGGAATTTTCTTTATGAGAAAGGGAGAGGAGGAAAGAGATCTCTTTTTCCTACCACCCTCGTAACGTTTCTTCAAGGCTGAGGTTTTCTTCATGTCTTGGGTCATAGCAAAAGAGACATGCTTGAAGCCACATTTTTTTTGGTAATACGTCAACAGTTTCTGAGACCATGATGTTGATAATTAGGGTGTATGTGTACATGTGTGCATCTGTGAGAGAGTGAGAAAGAGACCGTGTTTTCTCCAACCTCACTGATTACTACAAAATATACATATGTTTTAGCCAAGGGTTGTCAAATTATGGCCCATAGGCTAAACCTGGTCTGCCGCCTGTTTTTGTACAGCCAAGAGCTAAGAATATTGTTTTACATTTTAAATGCTTGAAACCAATTTTAATTTTAAAACATATGAAAATTATATGAAATTCAATTTCAGTGTTTATAAATAAAGTTTTCTTAGTACACAGCCAATCCATTCATTTCTGTATTGTCTATGATTGCTTTCATTCTGTGATGGTAGAGTTGAGTATTTGCAGCTAAGTCTGGCCCACAGCTTAAAGAGTTTCTATTTGGCCCTTTGTAGAAATCTGTCACCCCCTGGATGAGGCTATCTAAGGTGTAGTTTCAAAAATGGAAGCTTTAACCTATGTTTTTTAACCTCAATTGCAATATTTGTGGAAACATAAGAATTTTGGAGAACAACTGGGTTTAAAACATGACTTTTCATTTTTGAAAGCTGGGAAGGTTATAAATATGAGTCTTAGCTTCCTTCATTTATAGTCATATTAATAATTGAAAGAAGTGATATTATATTACTATTGTAAAGAATTTTGTGTTTCACACACAGGCGATACACTCAAAACATTCTCTTTGCCTCCAAAATAAGGATAAAAGTAAAAATTATTTTCTTTTACTGTCAAATTAAAAACATAAACTAAGCTGTGTTCCTGGAATATTCTATTTGTGTTAACAATTAGGAATTTACATAGAAGCACAGTATTCTCAGAAAATGTGGCTACCTTATATAACTCGTTTGGAAAAATGTCATTCTTTACTAAGAAATACTGTGCTTAATTAATTCTTGCTCCTAGGAGGTCAACTTGGGGCACTCATTATGGCCTTAATTGGTGATATAAATCCTCAGACCCCAGAGGAAAAACACATTGAGTGGTTAGTGGTCTCTGGCCTTTTGGGTGAGTGTGCACTGGTGCCAGCCTCATCTCAGAGAGTGACAGCTTCTGGTTTCATGGCTTCAGGTCTAGCCCCATTCATATTAGGTTTAAAGGCCAATGTGCAACAGCAAATAAATGCAATGACTTGTCCTGGTGTTTTGCATTAAACAGTGTGAGACAACCCACTACCTTCAGACTTGGAAAAATGTGTTTCTGTGAACTCCGGTTCTTTGTATTAAATTATATTCATTACACGGCCCATCTGGAGTCTCCTGCCAGGCCAAAAATCATCTTACAGACATTAGCGAAAGGAAGTTAAATGTAATTTTTTTTAATTGTATACTTTTCATTTCCATTTATTTTTTCCCTTTTATTGGAGAAAGCAGATGGAAAGGAAAGCAGGATCCTCTCTCTCACTCTGGTTCCCTTCGGGAACAGAGGCAGTGCATTCCTGGCTGCTGCTCCTCTCACACGTTGGCTTGAGGTGATGATGGGGCTGTCTAGATTCTGGGGATAATTGCTGGAAAGGTCAGGAGTTCAATATGAAGCTCACACTGCTTGGGGTTGTGGAGTTTGGAGGGTAAGAACAGTGCAGTGGCTTACATTGGGCTTTCACTGAAGTGGGTTGCCACGAATTATATTTGACAGTGTGGAAATGAAACTCACAAATATCAGATATGATGCAGTTCAATTTTGTGTCTGGTTATTGACTTGAGTATTTTGCTGGGAGTTATCTTTTTACTGAATTTTGAGTCAAGGCAAAAAGGGTCCATATTTGGGAGACTGGGCTTTCTTCAGCTCTTTGCATCTTACCAAACCAGCCACGTCTCTCAAAAGGTATAGAACGAAGGCTTATATTGGAGACATGATGAATGTGTGTTCCTTTAAAAAGACACATGGAAATCTCAAGTATCAGTGCTGGAAGGCATGTAGAGATCATTTCAGACTTGTGAAATGGAACTACAGAAATGACTCAACAGTTCGCCCAGAGTCTAAAGCCAATTAAAGGAAGACAGTAGACTGACTAGCCCAGAGCCCTTTGGACTTCTACTTGGGTAGAAGTAGAAGTCACTTCAGCCATCCTACAGCCCTGGCAGAGGATATTTGGCAAATGAAGTCACTCTCCCATGCAAACTTCCACCCATCCATGTGAGCAAATACTTACTGAATGCCAGGCAAGGTGCTGGATTTGGTGCCGAGGATACAAAAAGCTAGAGTTATGACAGGTCTTCAACTTAATAAACTACATCAGAACAATTCTGTAGTCATTATCTGTATATACCCTGCCGTCATCTGCCACTTCACCCAAATGAATTCCTAAGTTGCTGAGTTTGGAAGGGTCTTTTAAATTTGGATAATGGTGAGGTACTTTTTGGCTGCATTCTGATATACCCAGCATGTATGTGCATTTCCTGATGATGGTCTTCAGGGACAATGGGAGAAGGGCTAATTTTGAATTTCTAATGATGAATCCTTGTATCCTTATGTATCATTTTATTTCGATCAGTTTCCAATCACAGATTATTAATTTTATTATCTAAGTATTTTTTTCTTACTCTAAATATTTTTCTTAGATTAGGACAAGGTTTGGATTAGGTCAGGTATACCTATGATGACCTCTGATTTACATTGCTTTACAACACACCTGAGACTTGGAGAGGAGAGAGAGGAGGGATGCTGAACGAGTTCCCCTGCTCAGTCACACACATTCTCTCCCTTTGTGCTGGGATGGTGATGTGAAGTGTCTGGTGTCCCTAATGCAGTCAGCTAACAGCTTTCTTAAGGAACGCGGCCCTGTGCTACCCTCAGTCATGTTTGACGCAGTGACAGACACACATTACAGATGTAAATAGCAACTCCAGGTTTTCCCTTCCGTGGAAGTGTGTTAAAGTTGTGTCCACTAAATGGGTTACTTTGGCTTTAAATAATAGACCCCATCGCTTCTCTGTTCCTCAGCGTGTGATGTGGTTTCACCTACCACTCTCCGCTTTCAACAAAGCAGATAAGGTATCAACACAATTAAAAGTGAAAAATAATCTGTCTGCTTTGCCGGTAGTGAATGCTTACAGAACACACACTGATACAATAGATTTTCAATAATTTATGTCCGGCACTTTTTTTTTTTTTTTCAATCTGTAAATGAGGACACCTAATGCGGAATGGCCAGCGTGACACTCTATCCTTCCCCCATTAAGATAACAAGACGAGAGGCAATGATTCAGATCGGTGTATTTTTGGAGCTTTGCACGGATAAAAATTAAAAATTAAAAGAGATGATGTTCTGAAATACTTTGGGTAAGCAAGCTCATAAAAGGCATTTGGAAACCTGAAATTACAGATTAATTCAGAATCTCCTTCTGAGGGGCTCCTAAAAGCCCTTTCTGTTTTCTTGGCAGGATGAAAGCATTACTTTTGTGTCACTGCCTGGTGCTTTCACGGGGTATATTCTAATGCTCACTAAGGCGTCATGCTCTGTTCTAATGTGTCTCTTGTAGCCATCTTTGGTCTGAACCAAGTAAACTTCAGGTGATGTTGAAAACAAATAGGAATTAATATATGAAGCTCTATATCTTCCCTCTATAGATATGTTAAATCTCAAGTTACCAGGATAATGTGATTCAGGCTTATTTTCCAGCCTGGAGGGAGTGGTTGGTCCAATCTGGAGGGATTTATTCAGCTGCTATAACTATTATTGACAGTATGGGGAATTGGCCCCACAAATCCCCGAAGTCTAGGGACTGTTATCCTACAGAAACAAAACTGCTAAGCTGTTAGCAAAAGGTGGTTCAGATCTTTGGTGGTTAAATGTAGTTGAATCATGATTTATGCCCCCACCCCCGCCCTGCTCTTTTTCCTACACCTGCCTGTGAACATCTCGTAATTATTCATTTGAGAAAACTCTGAATAAAAATATCAATCTTGAATATGTGTGTGTTCCAAGGAAGAAGGCCAGCCATGTCTAAGGAAATGTTCAGTCCTGTTTCATCTAAGGAAAATGATTCCCAAATTTCATCCACAGGCAGACGCTCGGGAGAGACTGAAGTGCTTTTGGATGAGTTCAAAATAAACACTCCCTCCTAAGCTATCTCTTTTGTCCTTCTGGAGAAAACGAGAAGGGTAAATGACATTCCATGGAATGATCACCCGAGGAAAGCAAAATTAGGTCGAAACAGCCCCAAAGCTCCTAGATGAGGCTTCCTGGCCCAGGGGCAGGATCTGACACCCCCTCTTTTGGAGTGGGTTATAACATCAGGGACCACCATCCGTTAACAAGCCCATCCTGGGCAGCAGAAAGCTTTGTGGAGCCAGATGGGAAGTAGCCACTGAGGAGAAAAATGTAATTTTGATACAGGAAATAGAAGAAGAACAGTACAGCTTTTCACTCAAGATATATGTTTCTTCTGTCTAAAGCCAGCAATTTTGGAAAATGAAGCTAAGAGTTTAAAAATAAGGGGTCTGTCAGGGAAAATAAAACAGGTCTCCCTACATCCATTTGGCCGCCTTTAATTGAAAACTGGAGAACAATCTAACTAATTGGCAGGTACCTCTTTTATTATGGAGACTGTTTTTCCCCTTCTCTCCAGTGTAGTCAAAAGGCTGTTCCTCTTTTTATCAACCAAAGTCAGGTATGAAATGGAAAAGCAGAGAGGTAACACTTAAAAAATTCATTGTGTGTGTTCTGCTAAATGTTCTCCTACAAAACAACTGCAGAAAGGGTGGAACTTGAGGTCTCTGAAACAGCAGCAGCTCCAGGCGTGTATTTTCATATAGCATGGTGCTTAGGTGGAAGCTATAATGTGCTAATTGCAGACAAGTTCATGTTGTTTAAAAGAACTTTTTCTTTTGCATTGGGGACCTATTTAATTTCAAATCTTGGCACTGTGCTGACATAATATAGCTACTTTAATTTTAAGGATCAAGAAAGAGGAGCCTGTGGGTGAAATTTGAGCCTATTTTTTTGCTAATTTGGAATAAGAAAGAGGGGAATTTGGGATAAATCATTAAGTTAACGTTGCTGCCTGAATTTATTATATTAGAGTTTTACCAATGAAAATATCACTTCCTTTTTCCTTTCCTTGCATATAAAGTATTTTGGTTTAAATTTAGGTTTCTTTGCTGATCTTTCTTTTCTTCCCTTTCCTTCTACATGGAATATCCGTATGATATTATTTTTTAATTATAAAAGTTGCACTACTCCATCACAAAAAAGATTGTTACATCCCTGCCTGCAAAGGACTCCTGTTTTGAAGAAGAAAGAGACGCAAAGATCGATTGTTGCACTGTTGTAGAGTGAGTGGTCCCACAGCATATGCTGGTCGTGGGGGCTTGGTGGGAGCCTGACCCCTCTTGGGGGCTGTATCTTGGAGCATGAGCAGTCCTGAGCCGAAGGACAAGGCGAGGAAAGGACTTTCAAGTCATAGGGCCTGTGGAAAGGCACCGAGCAGGGAGAGAACACTCTAGGTTTCGGGGGCCTGGGTAAGCATGACTGGACAAAGGCATGAGCAACTTTGAGGGGCAGGTGGGCTTTGAACCATTTCATCGCTGATCTCAGTGTATAGAGGTCGATACTCTTAGCATTATCAGGCATCAGCCTGGACTCACCACAGCTTTCCGTACAAGGACAGAATCCATTTTGAGAGCTGGAGCTTAAGTAATATTTTCTCAGTAAACTTCGTGAGATTTTTGCACTGTCAGAGCAGGGTCTGTGGTGAAGAGAAGCAGAAGGCTACATCCAATAAATCCCTGTTATTTTTCAGTTGTCAGACTTGACTTCAATGTAAATACCTGACTAGCTTTCCTTCTCCCATTCTCATATGCTCTATGATCTTTTCCTTTTTATTCCAGGGTCAGGATGGAACCATGTATAAGTGAGAAAAATTCCAGTGAGAAGATCCCAACATGGCCCTGAAAATTAAATAGACTTGGGAAAAATGCACCAAGTTATAGACAAGCATTTATTTTTCTGTACTAATTTAGGTCCTTAACATCATAAAGCAATACAAGTACATCATAATTATTTGGGTCTGTGAGTGACCTTTGAATTATGCAATATGCAGCATTGCCATGGTGATGTGCCTTGCCATCAACCAGCATGTTATGATAGAGCCATGTCCTGGTTTTGTTAATGGCCAAATGTTGCATACCGAACTTCCAAAAGAGATTTTAAAATTCATGCTCTTTGGTAAAGAGTTTCAATATATTTGAGCATGTTTTGGTTCTCTCTCCTTCTGCTTACCGTTTTTTCCCCCCTTTTCAGTACGGATGAGAAAATTTAATCTGGGTCCAGATGAGATTTAGTAATTAATGTGCAAAGCAGCTGGGATCCACCAACTCCTGGGCTGTAGCTGAGCAACTATTTTGTTGCATTTTTTTTTTCAGTAAAATAATTGAAAATGTAAAAACTTAAAATTCATTGGCTTCTTGCCCTGTTATACTTAGAGTAATCCTGATAATAGATTGGTAACTATGGATTTCACCAAGGAAGGGCACAAAATAACTGACCGAAGTAATTTAGAAAACAGATGTCTTTAGTTGGTTCAAATTCTCAAGACCAGATTTAAAGAAAGCATGTGGAGAAGAGCGAAATCTTCCATTTTAGAAGCTTTGTTTCTCTCGTCATACAGTTTTTCTTCCTGCCACATCTTAATTCAAACTCTTGAGAAGAGATAAAGTAGTTCCCAAGGTATCATATTTATGATATTTAGTCTACTGCACAGAAATTCCTTTGGATAACTACTCAACCTCATACTCTTTCCCTTCTTTCTAAGTCACCTTTATTTTGTTGGCTCCCAAGTAGTGGTCAGAGACACCTAGGGGATTTATGATGAGCTTTTAGATATCCTCTTGAAACCGTGCCTAGATATGTGTGCTATTTCGAAGGAAATTTATCCAGTTTCAAAGAAGATCTTTGTGATCTCTTGGCTTCTCCCACTCCCCCTGCACCCCCACCCCCAAGTCCCTTTTACACTAGAGAAATGAAGCCCAGTAGTAAAACATAAAAGCCCTCCTGAAAGGTTTTTCTTTCTAGCTCTTACTCAGGTCGTGGATTTTCTCAGAGGCATCCCAAGGGAATCCTGTGGGAGAATGAGTGTGCTTGCAGTGAACTACTTAATTCTGTCTGATCTACAGTCTTTAAAGTAGACGTTAGGTCAAACAGAAGAGAAGAGAGACTATCCAAGACTGCCATGTCCTCATAAAGGAAAAAGAGGTGGAACACTTTTGCTGTAGATGATATTCTATAGCCTGGACTGACTACATAATTTGCAGGACTTTATGCAAAATGAAAATGCTTATCTCTTATTCAAAAATTATTTAGGGCTGAGC
Source organism: Chlorocebus sabaeus (assembly GCF_047675955.1). Taxonomy (NCBI): domain Eukaryota; kingdom Metazoa; phylum Chordata; class Mammalia; order Primates; family Cercopithecidae; genus Chlorocebus; species Chlorocebus sabaeus. The sequence continues at coordinate 70,881,030 of NC_132918.1, forward strand.
GCAGTGCCTCATACCTGTAATCCCAACACTGTGGGAGACCAAGGCAGGCAAATCACTCAGGGCCAGGAGTTCTAGTCCAGCCTGGCCAACATGGTGAAACCCTGTCTCTTCTAAAATTACAAAATTAGCCAGGCATGGTGGCAGGTGCCTGTGATCCTAGCTACTTGGAAGGCTGAGGCACAAGCATCGCTTGAACCCAAGAAGTGGAGGTTGCAGTGAGCCAAGATTGTACCACTGTACTCCAGCCTAGGCAATAAAGTGAGATTCTGTCTCAAAAATAAAATAAAAAAATAAAATTATTTTGAATTTTAGGACAGTGACAGCAGAGCAGTAAACCAAGCTCCGGGCCCTTAGGTGCAAGGCCCTGAGGGACTGCATAGTCACATGCCCTGCCCAGAACACAGTTCTTCACTTTTCGAAGACAGTTTAGCAGTGTTTACTTGCCTTATGAAACTTGCTCCCTGAAACTTTTGTTTTGAGATAGTTGGTCACAAAACCTGGTGGACTTGCTGCCTACCAATTAAAGTGGGGTTATGATCATCAGACCTATATGATACCTGGTCATTTAAAACAATATGTTATCCAAGGTCATGTTTTGGAAATAGAAAAAGATATATTTTCACCTAAATTAAAGGACATTTTATCCAACTGAGTAATCTCTCCTTACTACTGGTTTCCAGTTTACGTTACCTAGTAACATTTCTTCCCTGGCTCATGTTCCTCTAAAATAAAGAACATTGTGAACTGAATACATTGGCTTCATGCCCTTCCTGGGACATCATAGACTTTGGAAGTTTAGACCTTGATGTCTGATGATGTGAGTTCAGGTTCTCAGTTAAGAACATGGGCCACCTTTTCATTGGTATTCTCAGGGAGTTTTAATTAATTGGGGATTAAAAGGATTGAGAGCTGTTGTCTCTGGGTCTAACAGAGGTTCAGCTCTCAGGGGTTCACTTGGCAAAATCCAGGAAAATACTATAATCATATTCTTCTCAAAAATTTGCTTTCACAGTGATGATGTTTTGATAAATCTGTAATCTCTGCCTTTTGTAGGACATTTTTCTATGCATATTTTCAAAATTCAGGCTTTCTTTTCTAAGGGTAAGAGTAAGTGTGCTGAGGAAGCTTCTAGACCAAGGGAATTGAAAGGAGACCTTTAGGCCTAAAATACATGGTCAAGTTCTCAGTGAAAGGCCAGAAGATACCTTCCAAGTTAGCAGGCAAGAGGTGCTTATAGACTAACAGACCTTGTAGAAGCCACGGCGACACCTTTACTAAATCCCCAGCACTGGAACCATGTCCTGGTGGGGATTTATTACCTTTTTTTTTTTTTTAAACAAAAATAAACAACTCTGAGCTTTTGCCCTTGAGACAACTCAGCTTTCTCGTTTGGAGTATGGATTTGGTCTTTTTCTTTTTTGTGTCCGGAGTTTGGCCCCCTCTAACTTGACTTGTTCAGTGTTCTTTTCATTACATTGATGTCCACCCTCCCTGCATAGAAGGAAGCTTGCTGTCATCCAAATAATAGGCTGTTTTCTACTTTCTCCCTCCCTCTCACCCATTGTCTTTCAGTGGGGTGAAAAGGTCTTCACTTTTCTCTTTCTCGCCCCAAATTTTGCTATTAATAACTTCTCAGACGTTGTCACGCACGGACTTCCACTCACTCCGGAGGGTGTTTTTTGTTTGTTTAAGGCAACGTGTTTCCTGGTTTAAAAACCATGTTTCCCAGAGTAGCTGTGATGGGATTATTCCACACTCACCTCCTACTGGCAGCATTTACTACTGGCTGGAAATGAGCATTACTGGAAGCTTTCTGCTGGCCTGGGGTCACACTGCACAGAGTTCCAGCCTGCTGCATGGCCGAATGATTACCTGGGCTGGTCATTTGGTTACTTTTTTATTCAGATGAGGTTAGAATCTTTTAATGACTGAGGAAAATATGACTAAGTAATGCTTTTCCTTCTTTTGCTCTAGAAGGAGAAATGATCCTTTTGAACTTTGCATGGGATAGAAATGAACTCTGCAATAGCCCAGCTCACATAGATGTACTTTCCACACCACTTTTTGGATGGATTCCCCTGATCCAATGCTTTTTACAACTAAATAGAGTGCCAAATTGCCTTAAGAAAATTTTTTTTATCTTTTACTTAGTTCCTTTCTTCAAACGATCCTGACACATTCCACACATGTTAAACCTGATGTCAATGGCTCTAAGGCTAAAAAGTAACTTCCATTCAAAACACCACAGTATGAATTCTCACAAGCAAATGTATGATTAAATATGAGTCAGCAGATTGCACTGTTAGTTCAGAAAGCAAGGATTCTTGGACTACATTCCTGCCTAGACCCAAGGGCAGACTCAGGGTATTAGGTATTTTAATTGATTCCCAGAGCTCAATATCTACTTCAGATAGATACATGACGAAGTCAATGAATCACAGCTTCCCGGACAATCCTGGCAGAATATAATTCAGCCCTCTACTGCACAGACAAGTACAGTGTCTCTCCAGTAAACACTTGGCACGGCCTTTAAGATCTTCCCCTGTTTAAACATTAGCCCCCTCTTCTAGCTGTATCTTACACCGCCCCCATCATTTACATCTCTGCCAACGTGGACCGCTGACTGTTCCCTGCGCGTTCTTACTCCTGACCTCTGTTGCTTACCCATAATATTCTTGGGGGAAAGCCTGCCTTTCCAATTCTGTTTTTTCACTAGAGCTGAGATCAAGTGCCAGTTTTCCTCCCTTCTAACTCCTTTGAATTCCTAAGGCCTTTATTTGCTCAATAAATATTTTATGTGTCTACAATATGTGGATCAGGCACTACAGTGGACACTTTTTCACTTTCTGCTTCCATAGAAGTTCTTATCACACTGCTTGGTGGCATCTTACATAGTGTTCACTTGACTTATTGTTTCTTCTATACTGAGAAAGGACAGGAACCACCTATGTATGCTCCAAGAAAGCTTACCACATCTGCTCTAATTGGCGTTGAGTGAATGAATCAAAAAGTGAACAATTAAATATAGAGATGGCCTTTGGTATCATGAAGTTGTCCATCCCCAAGAGCCTATATTGTTTAGAGGTTGGACACTGTCCTATACTATTTGGGGATCTTTATTTTAAACATAGAATGTATATGGGAAATTGTTCAGAAAAAAGCTTTGAGGAAAGAAGTTTTGTCAGTAACAGTAGCTGCTATTCATTGGACGCCTGCTATGTGGCCAGATAGTGCTAACACTTCTCATGCACTTCCTCTTTAGATACATACAGTTCTCTCATGAGGTACTTTGTCATTCTTTTTTTTTTTTTTTACAGATGAGGAAATTGAGGTCTTAATATAACTCATTCAAGGTCATACAGATAGTAAGTGGCCGAGTCACAGTTCAAATCCACATGTGCCTGAACTAGACAATTCACTAGACCAGTATCTAAACCAACAGAAATCATCCCCTGTGGAAGATAGTGAAGATTATTTTGTGTGATAACATCTGAAAATTAGAAGGTGAAACAGGGTTCATGTGTGGAGAAAAAAAAATCTAGAGCAACAATTGGAGGGTATCAGAGGAGGGAAGATGGCCTAACCCAATTCCATATCAAAATATGCAGGAGTGCAAGGAGAAGAGCCACTTTTCTCCATGTCCTTTCTCTATTTGTGATTTAAGATGAGTCCATCAAGAAAATTATAAATTTTATGTATTTGGGTATAGGATATTTAGGTATAAAAAAGACAGTTATCCCTCCTTTTGATTTTTGCTTCTTTCTTCACTGTAGATAATAGGGATGACTGGGAACAGTGGTACTTTCATACCCTCAGGGAGACAGAAGTAATCTGAGTCAGATATGGGCGTTCCGTAATTACTGCTAATACATGAACCAAATGACTCTAATGCATGTATAGCCTTCTCCACCATGTGAGTTTTTCTTTATCCTTTTTGGTTGTACCTCAGTTCTTTGATAACAGCAGTCGAAGAGCATGACGTAGGAAGGTTGAAAAATCCACGGTTAGAAAATGCTTGACTCAATTTGTAACACAGATCTGTCTTTCCGATCTCGGTAATTGGTGTTCATTGTGTTAACGGCTTTAACTATCATAAACAACAGAAGTCATGACTAATCAAGCCATGGTTAATAAAGAAAAGTCATAATTAACCAACAAAAGTTAGGATTAAGCAACAGAATTCATTATTAAGCAACAAAACTCATGTTTGACCGACAGAATTCATGATTAGCCAGCAGAAGCTATGATGTATAACGAAAGTCATAGTCAACGTGCACAAGTCACAGTTAGCCAACAGAGGCCCTGACTGACCTGATTCCAACTCAAATCAGTGGGTCTGCTACTAACAGCTGAGAAATCTTATTGTTTAATTTCTTAAATACAGATGATATCATCCTCAAGGAATATATTTAAGAAACTAAGGTATAATCCAAGATGGTTATTCTGGCTCTGGTTATAGCTAGGACTTCATCAACAATTACAATTATGATTAGTTACAATTACAATTGACTAACAATTGTTAGTCAACAATTATTAATTGAATATCTTCTGTGTGTCAGGTTCTGTCCCAGCCCAGAGCTATTCAGCTGGTGTGTCCCAACAAAATTTATTAGGTATTGAAAAATTCAAACACTTTCCTGCCAGTTTCTGCCTGGCCATTGCCTTGGGTCTTCCCTCCCTCCATCCAGCTGTACTTAGTTCCAGGGAGGTCATATTTGGCACTGCCTGGAGGCCACCTTGGGTCCACCAAGTTGTCGGCTCAGGTTCCTAGGAACCAGCCTTTATACCTATCCTACTCCCCTGTCAGGGAGGCATGGGTATCAGCAAAGAAGATGGCACACTTGGTGGCACTGTGACACCTTAATGGAGAAATGCACAATGCCTCTTGGGCTCCCTGAGGCTGTGGCCACCAGCCACAGGTTGGCATTCCCCCATGTTACCTATGTAACCTCTAAAGCAGACAGTACTATTGTTTAAGACTTTAAGTATCACCCTTGAATAGGTATAACATGGAAGGAAAAGCAAAATACCATGGTTGCCTAGGAGAGGAAGCATCCATGTAGGCTTAGATCAGTCAGAGAAGGCTTCCTGGCCAAAGTGACCTCATAGAATTTTCCTGGGTTTACTGAGAAAAGGAAGTTCCCAGAAAATGAAAGAGTAAAATTATGGTGTCAGCAGTTCCAGAGTTGGTAGCAGAAAACCAGGTGGTGTTTTTTTGTTTGTTTGCTTGCTTTTTGAGATGGAGTTTCACTCTTGTTGCCCAAGCTGGAGTACAATGGCACAATCTCAGATCACTGCAACCTCTGCCTCCTGGGTTCAGGCGATTCTCCTGCCTCAGCCTCCCGAGTAGCTGGAATTACAGGAATGCGCCACCACGCCTGGCTAATTTCGTATTTTTAGTAGAGACGGAGTTTCTCCATGTTGGTCAGGCTGGTCTCGAACTCCCAACCCTCAGGTAATCCACTCGCCTTGGCCTCCCGAAGTGCTGGGATTACAGGCGTGGCCAAAAACCAGATCTTAAGACTTCTAGCCACAATCACTTGGGATAGTATTGAAACATTCCAACTTCAGTCCAGCACAGATACCTGCCTGAGGCCCTCACTGAGGTCCTGCAATGACTCAGTTCTAAGATAAATATAAAGGCCTTCGTGACGGTGTCCTTTAAGCTCCAGGCTGGTTTCCAGAAGTTGCTATTCTTGCCCATGCAGGTGGATGGTCTCTCTTTCCTTAGTCTGCAAATACCACCTCTTCTTTCGCCAATTTCTTTGCCCACAGAAACTCCCCGTGTCTCACTCCCTAGCTACCCAACTCATCACTACCTGGTGTTATGACACACTTGGAATCCCAGAAAATTGTGACTAGAGAGGACCTTACAAGTAAACTGCCAACCCCTCATTCAGGGAGAGAGAGAGCTTAGTCCCACATGGTTGTGACTCGCTCAGTGACCATGAGGAGGTTGCAGCTCAGGCGTTCAACTCCTAATCCAGGGCTGGACCTGTCCTACCTCTGCTCTCTCCTCTCAGGTTGCTCCTCCAAATGGGACTGAATTCATCCTCTGTACATGCTCAACTTTTGAATCTCCTCTCCTCCAGGTGTATCTACCTATCCCTTGGCTTCAATAACTATCCCAAACTTTGTCACGAAGTTTGAGGGTTCTAATTTTAGGTGGTGCAGATCCATGGCTTTAAATCAGTCACATAATAAGAAGCTTATTTTTTTCTCTGGATTCCTCAAACAGAAAATCTTGAGTCAATGCTGATGTGTGTCTCATGCTTGCCAAGTTCCCTTTTCAGCACGAAGTGAGGAGGGCTGGGGCTCCTGGCCTGCAGCAGACACAGTGCCTAGTAGGAGTGAAATGACATCTGATTATTGTATTGTTTGTATTTCTCTTATTTCATGAGTACCTTCTAATATTGACAGTTGATCTGGTTTTCCAAGTAAGCCAAAGAGAAATGGTTTCCACTATAAATAGTGTTAAAAGGAGGAGTCAACCTCAATTGAAATCTTAGCTAAGTAAACTTTAGATGTATGAGGATATCTGCCCTCACTCGCCACATACACTGGGTCCTCAAAGCAGTGATCCAGAAGGGAGTGAGGTTAATATAAAAATTCGTAATACCAATGAAGGAGGAGGAGAATTTGTACGATGCAAACTTCTCTTTGGCTCGGAGGGCATGTCTGTTTACTCAACCCATGTATAAAGATACCTTCTAGCATATATTTTAGTCAGCAAGTGTTCTAGCGTGGTGGAAATGATTTACTGAAACTTAGACCTTCTCCTGAAATCCAGCCAAAAATCTGATTTGGAAAACCAAGAAGTCCTATTTAGTTTCTGCTGTCATTGTTACTGAACCACACTGACTGGGTAATTAGTGACATATAAAGTTCTTTAATTCTCCAGTCTTCCTTCATTTGAGCATCATGAGATTGTTTTTCTCTCCTTCCCGGTCACTCACTAAGTGTTTGCTGAACTGAGTATTTGGTTTTTAATAAATGGAGGGGGTCACCTTTGTCTGTACCTCATTTTCTTCCCACGTGTGTAAAAGACCGTGTCTTCCATTGTGTCAGTGTTTCTCGGCAGAAGAGCGATGGAGGTTTCTGTAAACTGAGTTTCTACAGCTGGCAATAGAAGGTGGTCCGCAGTTATATTTTTTGTAGGGAAAGATATGGTTTTAGGTGACCACTCTGCACAGATTCTGGGAGGATTTCACAGTATTGGTAACCTGTTATTTTAGATTCTAAGTGTATTTGTAGCTCCAGAAGCACAAAAATAAACTGTGTTTTCTTGGAAAATGTGTGTGTCTGGGATATGTGACAGGAGTTGCAACCTTAAACAAGATTTCCAAGTGCTTACAGTTGAACCATGCCAGTAAAACTATGCTTATTTAGACATTAAAATCCTAGGGTGCCCATATAAGTATCCTAAACAATGTGTGTTACACGAGATTCTTTGCTAATGTGCTTTAGCTTTGAGTGTTCTTAGCTCTGGCTCCCACAGTGTTAATGTACTGCAGGGAAAGTTGAACTCAGATGGTGGGTCTTAGTTTCTGTTCAACGCATTTGATGGTGTGTTTCTTACATTCAAGAGAGTAGTTTCTAGTGTTGATGTAAGCCGCATCACAACTGGCAAGGTAGATTTCCTCACTCCTAATACTCATAGCGACGTGGAAGTTTTTCTTAGGCATTTAGAAGAGAGAAAAGGCAGCAGGTATACCCTTCCTCTGAGTATTCAGCAAGCATCACTTGATCATCCATTGTCTGCAAAGCGGTATGTAGAAACAGGGAAGACAAAGAGGAAGTTGGGGATCCTTCCTTCTGGAGCCTGAAGTCTGCTTTATTTCGTCAGTGTTTCACAGAAAATCAGGGTAAATTGCTTCTTTTGTCAAAATGTGATTTTCAAAAAGTTAAAAAGCAAAAAACTCATTCAAGTATTTAGTAAGCACATGCCAAAAATTTATTTAACTCATTGACGAAGGGAATAGTGGGATGACAAAGCTGGTTTAAAGGAAGCTATGAGAAGGATATTCAGGTAGATAGAAAACAAGAGAGAAAGGAGTGAAGGAAAAGAGAATACCAGAATAAGATTGCAAAGTTAGATAGAAAATGGTTCATTTCCTACAGGGCAATAAAACAATAATATTTGGGGTTATTGTTCATCTGGTCAGAAATGTTTTGCACCTATACTAGACAAAAATTAAGTGTAATTTACCAGTTTTCTACAGTCTGTATAGAATCTGGGTCCAATCAATAGTAAATAGTAAGTCAAACAAAGTTATATTTCCTGGGAGTGTTAGATGACACTTAGGTGGACTTGTCAGTCAATGCTGTAGTACATTACTACCCAATAGAGCTTTCTGCAATGATGAAAATATGCTATATATGTGGTGTTTAATATGGTAGCTATGGGCCAGATGTGGCTATTGAGCATTTGAAATGTAGCTAATGTAACTAAGGACCTGAATTCTTAATTTTATTTACTTTTCATTAATTTTGATTTAAGTAACCTCATGTGACTAATGGGTACCATGTTGGACAATATAGCTCTAATATGCCATTAAATGGGCAGACACTCATTTTTATTTCTTGTTTCCAATTTTGGATAGTTTTTTAAAATTGTATTTTAGATGTTGTGAGAGGAGCTATGTAAAAGAACTCAGAGTAGACTCCTTTGAGAAAACTAACTCTCTCATTAAGCAAATAATTTTTCTTTTTTCTCTTTCTTTTCTTTTCTTCTCTTTTCTACTCTTTTCTTTTCTTTTCTTTCTTGTTGAGACAGAGTCTCACTCTGTCACCCAGGCTGGAGTGCGGTGGCACAATCTCGGCTCACTGCAACCTCTGCCTCCCAGGTTCATGCAATTCTCCTGCCTCAGCCTCCCAAAGCTGGGATTACAGACGTGCGCCACTGTGCCTGGCTAATTTTTGTATTTTTTTAGTAGAGACAGGGTTTCACCATGTTGGTCAGGCTGGTCTCAAACTCCTTACCTCAAATGATCTTCCTGCCTCAACCTCCCAAAGTGCTGGGATTACAGGAGTGAGCCACCGCACCCAGCCAATAATTTCTTTTATTGGGTAAAAATCCTCATATATTGGGTTTCTTGGTAGTGGGGCTCATCTGAAATTGTTCTGGTCAGCAAGGGAGCCAGTTAGGAAAGCTAAGCCTGTTTGGAGGGAACCCAACTCTGGTGTTTTCCAAGTAAATCAACTTGGAATTAATTTTCCTTTAGCAAGATAATAATGGTCATGTCTAGTTTTGATTAAAAGGGGCTTTTGGGTTTGCAACAAAGGGAGAAGCTGTTGATATCTCACGAGGATTTTAAGGTTTATGTAAGTTAACTTTTCTGCTGCCATCACTTCATTATGCAAAAAGAGCAATTAATGCCTTGATAAGGTTGGCTTTGATTTCTGATTAAGCTCATTTGCTTTACTGAGTTTTCTCATCTTCTTGCTTGCTTGCAGGGCTTCTTCCGCAGAAGTATTCAGAAGAATATGATTTACACTTGTCACCGAGATAAGAACTGTGTTATTAATAAAGTCACCAGGAATCGATGCCAATACTGTCGACTCCAGAAGTGCTTTGAAGTGGGAATGTCCAAAGAATGTAAGTGGAGTCTCAAAAACCTTTTTCCCTTTTTCCTTATTTCTGTGATTTGCTCACCTTCCACAGTCATGTGGAATTCACACATGACACTAATGATATCTTGCCAAGGGTAGGTGTGAATCGAGATGACATGAAAATGGGGATTGATATGGAGATTTTGAGATGAAACTTGAGTGACAGTTGGTGGAGAGGCAGGAGTTAGGTGTCGTGGATAGCAGATTTGTATTCCAAAGCATTGGCTAACTCGCTGTGGATCCCAGAGCCATTAGCAGTAACTCAAGCATATCGCACAGTCACATGGTGACTCCATTTCCCCATCTTGACAATGGATATAAGGATCTTCGCCTGTATCAGTAAGGATAAGATAAAACGATAGGCATGAATGTTAACAGTAGTCATAATTTACCCTTTTTTAGGAGGGAAGGATTTGAAATATACAGGCTTTAGTGTAAACAGAGTATATATACACTGCAACAAATTTTGCTCTTTCTCTCTTTGACATGTAGAAATGTAGGGAATAAGAAAGTATTAGGTGGATGGCTTGGCTCAAGCAGGCCTGGGAATGTCATGGGGATATGTGCCCAGTGACGCTCTTGTGGGACTCCTGCTCTTCCTGTCACTCTATCACAGGGGGATTTTGGTGATGGCGTGCTGTGCACATGTGAGCAGTGGGCTGGGTGCTGCGTGGGGACCCTGGAGATACCCGAGACATGGCTACTGCCCTCCAAGAGCATGGGACAAAGAGCCAGGCACCCCAACCATGATCCTCTAATGGAGTTGGAGGAATTGTGCTCTGAATCAGGAGCTCTTAGATTTTGGAACTGGGAAACGTGACCCTTGGGTGAAATGACTAAAGAGGGAAAGCCCCTAGAGCCAGCCAGAGGTACTGCTCTGAGGGTGCCCAGCTGGGAACCTTGCCCTCTGCTTGGAGCTGTTGCTCAGGGATTGTAGCAGATGTTTCTTGGTAGCCCACCCAGATACCTTTCCTAACTGTACTCCTGCCCCTTCACCTTTCCTAACTGTACTCAGATTTTAGTTTTCTTTTATACCCTTTAGGTTTCTATGCTTCAGAGAAAACTTCAGGGCTCGGATCCACTCAGTCAATTAAAGCCAATCAGCGTATTTTATGTTCCAACCACATGTGTGAACATGTAACCTAGGCTGGTTCAGTGAGAGGGAATTCAAGACTCGTGCGTAGAATATCAGGACAGAAGTACCCTTCCCTCTGTGCATGTGAGCAAGGAAACAGGTAGCCACGAGTACCCTGGTGGCCATCCTCCAATCCCCAGGGGAGTCAGCTGTAGGACAAAGCATGCACTGTAGATGGAAAAGTGGAAAGACAGAAATCAAGCCCTCAATAGCACCATTGAATTACTGAACCAGCCAGCCCTGTGAAACCACTGCCTCCAGGTCGTTTTGTTATATTTGCCAAGAAGAACCCATTGAGGCTTTTGGAATGGACGTCTTGTTAATATTTAGAGTCCTCACGAATGAGAATGGACTGGGCCATCAGACAGGAAAGCATCCTGCATGTGCCATTCCTTCTGGGAAGCTCTTTTTCCCCTAGGCAGTTCCATCTGCAGGTGATCGGTCACTTGGCCACATTTCATCCACTTCCTTTCCCTCCCTCTAAATTTTAGAGCCATTGAGTTACTCAAAATCCATACATTTGAAGATAGGAAGCTAACATTCAATTGGCTCAGGCTCTAAATCCTACCACTGAAGAGAAAAGTATGATAACCTGAAATAGCCAGATTATTCCTGTGTGTGAGATTCACAGGATGATCACCTACTGCTCCAGTTTTGGTGTGATGTTCTGTAGACATGGATGTCACGCAGCATTTCTGTGGGAGAATTTCAGTTCAGGCTGAAATTATAAATGAGTAAGCCAGATGTGGTCTCAGGGAAAATCAGTACTTTTGCATTATTTTGTGTGGGCTAGAGACCCATTTCCTGCTTACATTACTTAAAACCCATATCCTGCTGCTCTGTAAAAACTGGCAGCTTGGTTGGCAATTAAAAAAAACAATGTTTACACCCACAGGAAAACTCTAGCATCAGCCCTCAAGGAGCTTATCACCTTAATTAGATTTAAAAATATAGAAATGGGAAGAAAATGGGATCATTATGTCCAAGTACACAAAAATAAATACATTTTTGTTAAAAGGAAATTGAAGGGAAAGAAATAAACACTTGGAATATAGAGATTGAGAGTCTAATAGGATATTTTTAAAGTTGAAACAGAAGGAAGCAGGCAAATATGAGAATCAGTAACCAATTATACCACAGTATACGCAACTGAAATGAACCCAAGAATAATAGATACTCGTAGAATGTTAGAAGTGAAAAGGGATCTTAGAGATTGATTTTCACTCACCTCTCTCATTTGACATACAAGTACACTAGGACTCAGAAAGATGAAACGGTTTTCCCAGCTGTCCCAACTGGCTGAAGACATAACCAAGACTACAGTGAAGTCGGCCACCTCTCCTCCCCATGCCTTTTCTGCAATAGCAAGATTAGCAAGATTCACATTCCGTTCTAGCCATAGGACATGTCAGTTCATCTGTATGTGTCAGAATCCTTTAGATGAGAGTGACAGAAAACCCAGCCCAAGCTGGCTTAAGCTACAACACTCTGCACATGTCACTGAAAAGTCCAGAGTAATATGCTGGATCCAAGGGCACATGTTTGTTTTCGGGGCATTGTTTCTCTTTGTCTCTCACAGCTGATTTTTGCTGTGTTGGCTTCATTATCAGGAAGATTTTCCCCATGTCTGACAAAGAAGGGCACCAACAGCTCCAGGCTGATAATCTATTGACCCATTAAAAAGAGAGACTCTTAGATCCCGATTGTTCCATCAAAGCCAAGGGACAGATTCTCAGTGGCCTAACTTGGGTCATGTGCCCCTCTATGAATGCATTGCTTTGGGCGGGGGATAGAATGTTGTAATTAGCCAGGTCTGGATTTTGTGTCAATATCTACAGCCCAGGACTGAGGTTGACTTCACCCAAACCATGTGGGTGGGGAGTGTGGAAGAAAATGTTCCTCAGAGAGGAATCAGAAAGACAGGAGGCAAAAAAATGTCCACCATGATTTGTCAAGTCCCACAGTGCTATTCCCAAGGCACTCTTCTTTATGCTGTGGGAGAAAAAAAGAAGGGTAAAAACTGAGAAAATTTAAGAATCATTATAGTAATAGCTAACTAGACAGGGTATTTTCTATGTGCCAAGTACTACTTTAACCACTTTTTTTTTTTTTTTTTTTTTCCGGTCACCCAGGCTGGAGTGCAGTGGCATGATCTCAGCTCCCTGCAACCTCTACCTCCTGGGTTCAAGCGATTCTCCTGCCTCAGCCTCCCAAGTAGCTGGGATTATAGGCGCCTGCCACCACGCCCAGCTAATTTTTGTATTTTTAGTAAAGATGGAGTTTCATCACGTTGGCCAGGCTGGTCTTGAACTCCTGACCTCACGTGATCCATCCACCTCGACGTCCCAAAATGCTGAGATTACAGGCGTGAGCCACTGCGCCCAGCCTACATTAACCACTTTTAATGCTTTATCCCATTGATCCTCATAATAACCCTATGAGATAGATTAGTTATAATTCCTCCTTCCCAAGTCCCATCTTTTTTTTTGGCAGATGTGGAAACTGAGACACAGAGACATTAATTTACTCGAGGTAACACAGTTAGTAAGGGGCAGTGCTGAGATTTGGAACCAGGCAGTTTGATGAGAAAGTCTATATTCAAATTGAAATATATACTGCGTGCCATAGGAAGCAGCATTTAAAACTCCGAGTTCCTTTTTCCACTCTATTTTATTGCCAGTGGTTAATAAAACAATAACCATACTCCTTGCTCTATATTAGAGATGTATTCCCTAGAAAATCATGTGCAAATTTAATTTTTATAGATCAAATTTGATTTTACGTATGTAAGGGGATTTACAAGTAAAAGAAATCTTTTAACGTGGCCTACCAGCACAGTATGCTTATTTCTTCTTTTTTTTTTTTTTTTTCTGTTTTGTAAATACTGCTGGGTATACCTTGTATTTTCCAAGGGCTTATAGAACTAGGGCAGCCTTTTTGCAGAGAAGTAGCTGTCTGTCAAAGCATAGAATGTGAACATGGTAATGGCAAGTGGAAAAAAATAGATTTTTAGCAGCATTCTAAAGGTGGTACAAAAATGTACTAAGAATTGGAGAAGGAGGCAAAGGAAGCAAACAGACTCGAAGTTGAATGATGAACTTCTGCTGGTGGCGTGGGAGGTTTGTAATGATGTCAGAAGAGGAAAACGTGGCAAAGCCGTGAAATAAAAACAATTAATGAAAAAGAGAAACAATAAATGAAGGCATAACATTTGGATGATAAAAGAAATGTCCAGACAAGCTTATAATATAGATAATAGCCGATGGTCCATGATGAGAAAGAAGATTTAAGATGATACTATTTAGAAACCATGGGAGTAAAGCCCTAGCAAGCCTGATCATATGCATTTAAGTCAGTTAAATGAATTCAAATGAATAGTTCAGATCGTTAAGCCAAAGGTCAGCAAACCATTTTTTAAAAGAACCGGCTCTTCGGGCATGGTGGCGCGTGCCTATAATCCCAGCTACTCAGGAGGCCAAGGCAGGAGAATCACTTGAACTTGGGAGGCGGAGGTTGCAATGAGCCGAGATCACGCCATTGCACTCCAGCCTGGGCGACAGGGTGAGACTCCGTCTCAAAAAAAAAAAAAAAAAAAGAACCAGCTCTTTTTTTAAAAAACGTTTGAAATTTTAGAAAATATTTTTGAGGCCCTGTGCAGTAGTTCACACTTGCAATCCCAGCAATTTGGGAGAAGGAGATGGGAGGATCTCTTGAGCCCAGTAGTTTAATGAGACCAGCCTGGGCAACATGGCAAGACCCCAACTCTACAAAAATTTTTTAAAAATTAGCTGAGAGTGATGGTGTGGACCTGTGGTCCCAGCTACTCAGCTAATCAGGAGGCCGAGGCAAGAGGATCACTTGAACCCAGGAGGTTGAGGCTGCAGTGAGCCATTTTCATGCCACTTCACTCCAGCCTGGGCAACAGAGCAAAACCCTGTCTCAAAAAAAAGGAAAATATTTGTCCTGGTCTTCATGACTTAACTTTGCCATGGTAGCACAAAAGTAGCCATGGAAAATATAAGCAAACAAGTGTGGTTATGTTCCAGTAAATCTTTATTTACAGAAGCAGGTGAGGGACTAGGTTTGGCCCACAGGCCATGGTTTGCCAACATCTGCTTTAAGTGGCTCATCCAGTGGCCACAGATGCCACTTAGGGCTGGTCTGTGATCCCATCCCACGCTTATCTCCTACCAGCAGACACACCCAGCTTCCAGCCACACTACACCATGCTGACTTAGGAGCCCTATGTCTCCATTTTTCTGAGGATTCACCTCCTTCTCCTTCAGTTGAACCCCAGGAGCCTGATGAAATGTTATTTCCTCTTTAAAGCCACCTGTAAGCCTCATTCCACACTCTAGGCAGAGTTATTCATTCTTCCCTCCCCAACCTCATGTTCTCACAGTGCTTTGCACAAAGCTCCATGAACCGCAAACTTATTATATTATCCAGATAGTATGATTCTTCACACACCAGTGAGTCTCCGTGGCTTGATTATAAACTCCTAAAAGGCATGCATCATGTCTTTCTCACCTTGTAGCCCCTGAACTTAGCATGAAGCTTTGCTCAGTGAAGTTAGAATGATCAAGTGGTTAAATGTGACCAGTTTTAAAGGCAAACCCAACTTCTCCCTGGCTTTACTTTCTGAAAAGTTGTCAGAGGCCAAACAATTCTAGGTGTGTATTCAAATTGTAGTCATTCGTTTATCTTCTAGGGGCCCAGAACAAGTTATTCAACTTCTTTGAGGCTGTGTTTTCTACCTGGATGAGAGGAACATCGGTATTGCCTAACAGCCCAGGCGTGACATGAGAATTGATGCTTTTAATCCTGTTTAGACAGCAGTGTTTCCATAAGCTGCTTCCTCTTCCCAGTTCCCTCCCCCAGAAGACATTAGAGCTTCTAGGGCTTTTGCCAGTGAAAAAGGCTGAGCTGAGCAGGTGTCTTGGGTAGTTGTGCATGGCAGAAGCCCAGTTAAGAGAGAGAAGCAAAGATGGACATGTGTTGGGGTTTGGACCTTACCTTTGCCAAACCTTAGCTATCACAGAAGGGGGTCCAGGGATAGGGGAGACACTGCGGTCAGGAGGTCAAAAGGAAAGTGGAAGACAAGAATTAGGCCAGAATTATGACTTGGGTGCTGTGAGGAAGGGACAGTAGTATACCCTGGATGCCCCTGAGGTTAGGCTAGGTTCCCATGGGTCACTGGTCTCCTCCAAGACTGGGTGCCCCCACCCTGTGTCTGTAACAAAAACACCATGGAAGGTACTGTTGCTGCCACCCCCTCATCCTAGTTCCTTTCTTTCTGAAAACCACTGGCCATGAATTCATGCAGGGGAGCCTCTTTGTATTGCTCTTTGAGGTTATGTTTATGTGCCCATGCCCTTGAGTGATGAGCAAAACATGTCTGATTTTGTTTGAGAATGCTTTTTAACGTTTATTTCACAGCATTTTTTTTCCTATGACAGTTTCGTAAGTGTATTTGTAGAATAGAGCAATTGAATAATCTCTGAATTTAAGAGTCCCTAAGTACTCATTGATACCTTTTCATTTGGGGCATATTGAGCTTAAAAACAGCTTTTCATAAAGTCTCTAAATTCCAGTTTATACTTTAGACGTGAACGTCCCCATGGGTCGATTGGATGGAATGAATGTGCTTTGTACGGGCACTTAGATACTTCTGTGGGAGAATTTTGTTGTTCTGTGTTTCTCTCATTCCCCCTTTACTGTTCAACTTAGATTAAAACAAACCTGTTGGACTAAAGGCACTTAACCTTAGTTAGAATCACCTTTGCTGGTGCACAAATTATATTGATGTGCTCATTGGTTCTACTGCTGGATTTTACTGGCTTAATAACAGGGAAATTCATATTGTAGGTTGCCCTGTGTAGTTGGGAAATTACATAAAAATCATCATCAGGGCACTTAATGTCTTTCTAATTTTAGTTTATTTCTTCATTTGTTCCCGTGTTAGATCCCAGCCTGTTACTTTGCTTCCAAGGTTCACTGTGATCATTTTGTTCTGCTCACCAGAGACTACCATTAACCCCCACCTTCTCTTCTTGCTCTGTGGCACACAAATCCCCAAAGAGCCTCCCAAAAGTAAGCGAAAGGCTGGAAACTTCCTACTTTTATATCTAAAAATGTCCTAGAAGCTGGAAAATAAAAATCTGCTGCCCCTTTCTACTTGCCAAATATGAGTATTTGCCTGCATCTGTTTAGGAGATTTTTTTAAAAAAATAAAAATTCTGTTTGGGTACCAGCAGCCCGGTGATGTCAGTGCCACTGTGGGACTCAAAGCCCATTAACACTCAGACTGCAAAGGAAGTATTAACATTCCTTCAGCTTTACTGACACATTTCTCCCCACTGCCTGTCTCCTGGAGTGGGGACACTCAGTACATTCTCACCTTAGAAAAATGAGAAATTTCCATTACACAATAGAACAGCACAGGGGAAAGAACAAAGGGCTTTGAAGTTAGCCTGAGCTGAGTTCAAATGCAGCCTTCGCCTCTAGCTGTCTCAACTTGGGCACATGGCAAAATTTTGCTTCACGTGAAATGAACTAACCCATTGCGTGGAGATTATCACAGCAATGCTGCAGGATTGTTTTGTGGATTGGACCTCATGGGGCAATGCATTTAGCACCATGCTTGGCACATAGTAGGTGTTGAATGAGAGTGGTTCTCTGCCACTGCTTCTTGTGGTGACACAGTTTGGCTGCCACTGTGGCTGCTGCCACAGCTGTGTGTTATTATAGTTACAGCCTTGATTATACTTCAGGAGAAAAGTTAAAAGTAGAGACTCTATTCATTTTGAATTGTTTAGAATGTAGAAGTGCAGCCCCAAATATTATGTCACAGCCTTAAAAATAAAGCTTGCAAGCATGGTTTCTAAAATAAATATCCACCTTTCTTGGCTACTTAAACCAGAAGCCAGATGGCTCATTTGCCCAGAGATGCCGAGACATGTGTAATCAGAGAACGGGAGAGTATCCTGGTATTCTGGAACTCAACTCCATGGAGAAAACTGAACTGGGGTGTTAGAAAGGATGCTTGGCCCCCTTCCTGCCTCAGTCAGCTCAAGGTGAGGCCATCGGGGTCTTCCAGTGGTACTGAGCCCAAGCTAAATCACCACAGAGGCAGTTTCCCTTCCCTTCCCCTTCCCCGCCCTCCCAGCAGCTGCCTTTCTTTGCTCATCTGGCACCTTCCATCTCTCCTCTGCCTTATTTGGGACTCTGTAGCCTGCCTTCCTCCAGATCCATCATGTCCCTTCTCCCAACCAACTCCTGTTCACTCTGTGTTCTACTCAGCAAGACCGCTTTTGCTGTTAGCTACCCGAGAGGAAAGCTGGGGAGGACATCGGTGGTGCTGTGGTAGTTCATGGTCACAAGAGGCTTTACCAATGGCAAGAGCCCCAAGACTTCAGGTTATCCCCTGCAGCAGGTAGGACAGGAATCATATTCTGATTCAGTTTCCTGAAATTGAGAGAGGGTAAGAGACCTGCCTAAGGTCACACAGCTGGTTTACACCCATGGGTCTTCATTCTAATTCTCAGCATCCTTTCAACTACCCTTTGCTTCTCTAAGCAGTGAACTTTTTGCACACATTTAAGGCTACACACTTTTCAGTATCTTCACCTGTATTCGCTCCCAAATCAAATATTCTATAATTATAGGCTGGGCATGGAGGCTCACACCTGTAATCCCAGCACTTTGGGAGGCTGAGGTGGGTGGATCACTTGAGATCAGGAGTTTGAGACCAGCCTGGGCAGCACAGTGAAACCCTGTCTCTACTAAAAATACAAAAAAATTAGCTGGGCATGGTGGTGTGCCTCTGTAATCCCAGCTATTCTGGAGGCCGAGGCACAAGAATCGCATGAACCCGGGAGGCGGAGGCTGCAGTGAGCCAAGATGGAGCCACTGCACTCCAGCCTGGGCAACACAGCAAGACTGTCTCAAAAAAAAAAAAAATTATATATGTGGTTTGATTTGATATGTATACTAGTTTAATTCTGTATTCCACTAAGTGTAAACTGCATGCTGTGATATGAAATGTAATTTTAGGGAATAAAGAACTTGGCATGAGTTAGTATCTACTCATTTAATGATAAAGTATTTCCTTTTCAATATCTATTGTCTTTTTATTACCAATGAGAAAAATCTCAGTTTGATGCCAATACAGCCTTAATATTTCTTGAATCTCTGCTCATGTCTCTTTTTAACAGAGGATGGCAACAATACCTAGGTAGGACTGGATTGTATTTATTTCAGAGGTCTGCAAATTTTCTTAAATGGCCAGGCAGTAAATATTTTAGCATCTGCAGGCCATTTGGTATTTTTTGCAACTACTCAACTCTACTATTGCAGCTTCAGAGCTTCACAATTGAGCATGGCTTTGTTCCAATAAAACTTTAGAAACACGGGCAGTTGACCTGAAAACCCTGTTTATTTTTTACCCTACCTTTCTATTTATGGCAAATGGCACTCCTTTCCCCTTTATAGTAGTAATATAAAAATTTCCTCTAAATTTTATTTAAGAAAAAAACCAATTGAGACAGAAATCGTAAGTGTGTAGCAGCCTGTGAATATGTGCAAAATTGTGAAGGCAGTACTTCAAAGGACTGAAGTTTGAGAAACACTGGTTTTATATGTTCTTATATCTTAGGAATAGAAGCAGAGTCTTAAGCTGTGGCCTCGGCCCTCTCAGAGTCTCTGTAGTGCCTCAGTTGCTGGTCAGATCCCACTGACATGCCCCTGCCTTGCTGCCTGCCCCTAACCCTTCCTCACATCCTGAACTCTGTGCACAACTTGAAGATGGGAAGGAGGGGGGGTCTCAGTGTTTTTGGATCCTCAAGGTTTAGACCTTTCCTAATAAAACAAAGGGTCAATGAATGGGTGGATCTGTCACAGTGGATTTTAAGCCTCCAGGGGAACTGATGGAGGAATAATGAGAGACATGGGAGCCTCTCAAGTTGCACCATTTACTCCCCCTCCCAAAGAGTGGCAAGGCAGTATGCAGCTTAAAGCCAGAACTTAAGGGGCAGCCAGTTTCATACCCCAACCCACCACTTACTTAGCTCTGTGTGATCTTGGGCAGGTCAGTTAACATCTGTGTGCACGAGGTTGCTTGTCTGTAACATGAAGAGAGTAATAGTACCTACTTCGTGTGGTTATTGTGAGAAGGAAATGAATTAATATATGGCAGGGGCTAAAAATAGTACTTAGCTAAGCATTAGCTCCTGTTACTGTTCCGGTATCTGTTATGAGACTGAGCCATCCTGGTCTCTAAAGATTGGTGTATTCGTTCATCAGTGGTCCTTAGTGATTGTACAGGACAGCTAATGCTCCTTCCGGACCAGTGGTCCCTTTACTCAAAACAAGAAGTATGTGTCCTTGGGACTCACATCTACCCCCACAAAGCATGGTGATGGGTAGATGGGGCCAGAAGCCGTTTCAGCTCTAAGCCAGATGATCTGATGTTGGAATTCATGGCCCTTCAACGCTTACAGAATCAACTCCAAATGTCCAAACGTGTTAGCATGAGCAGAGAACCCTGCACAGCTGCCCCAGCCTGCCTGGCACTGATCTCTTGTCATGTACCCCGAAATGTGCCAGGCACTAGCCACTAGCCACTCAGTGTCCTCACATGTGACACAGCATCCTTAGGCTGTGCCTGCTGTTCTCTCTGCCTGCAATGCCTTTCCCTCCCTACTCCTCCTTGAAGCCACCTTCTTCCTAAAGGAGCAGGCATGCACATGTACACACGACACACTTTTCTAACAGCAAGGCGTGTGTGGGGGTCACTCTCACCTCTCTATGCTATGATGTGTTAGTGGCACCTCTACTGAGATGACTTTCAGAGTCAAACTGTTTTTTTGGGGGGTCCAGGAGATTTTGGTGTCTGTGTGTATATATATGTATTGCGAGAGAGAAAACCCATCACACAGGCGGTCCCTCACTGGCTGGGGGTGCTTCAAGGATGAGTATGGAGTTTGGTTTTTATTTGAGTCTTTAATTGTGAGCCCAGTGCCTTGTACTTAATAGATATTTCTGGAATGAATTGAAAGCAAAGGGTATGGCTGGGTGCAGTGGCTCACGCCTGTAATCCCAACACTTTGGGAGACTGAGGCAGGCGGATCGCGAGGTCAGGAGATTGAGACCATCCCAGATAACATGGTGAAACCCCATCTCTACTAAAAATACAAAAAAAATAAAAAATAAAAAACAAAAACCCGGATGTGGTGGCATGTGCCTGTAATCCCAGCTACTCAGGAGGCTAAGACAGGAGAATTGCTTGACCTGGGAGGCGGAGGTTGCAGTGAGCTGAGATCGTGCCACTGTACTCCAGATTGGGTGACAGACTAAGACTCCATCTCAAAAAGAAAGAGAGAGAGAGGAAGAAAAGAAAGGGAAGGGAAGGGGAGGGGAGGGGAGGGGAGAGAAGGGGAGGGGAGGAAGGAAGGAAAAGAGAGAAAGAACGAAAAGGGTACTTAAGGACTGGGGATTCTGAATCAGGAACTTCTATGTGATCTTTCCAAGAGTTAAGAGATTTGAACACGTGGACTTAAAGTGAAATACAAGCCCAAGAAAACATTAGGTCTTATTGATATCATGAGCCCATTTTTACCTTTCCCATTCTGCCTGCTTTCCCACTTTGCACCATATGAATGATAGCATGTTACCCCTTTCATGACATGACATCACAATGCTGTTTGTTCTATGGTGCATGTAAACAGATGAAGCTTGTAAATAGGTCCTAACAGAGATTTACTTTCTCTCAAAGCTATACACACACACACACACACACACACACACACACACACACACAAATATTTCATCGGATCGATCATTTGTTAAGGTGCACTATTATTTTAAATACCACTAAAAGGGAAAACGGCGCCTATTAAACCAAGACACACTACAGATTGTAAGACAGGTGGCAATTTCAGAAACGGGGAGAGGAAGGGAGAGAGGGAGAAACCAGATATCAACCCTGTAAGAAAAAAGGAAGTGCCTTACATTCTAAACTGGAAATATTGGATGTTTTCATCTTGAGCTGTTTTTTATTCTGCTTTAAATAGACGTTGATAAAACCTTAGTGCCCAAAGACAATCCCCAGCACAGGGAGTTGGCTGAATAAATATGCAAGGGCTTCTAAAATAGCTGGCAGAGAGCCCTTTGTTTGGAAACAAATGTCTCCCTAAAAATAGCAACCCCAAATTCTCCTGCAGTCCCTGTGTTCTGGAGCAATGAGCATGGCCCTTTACGTACCTTCTCCCAGTGACAGCAGTTCTCAGGAGAGTGGCTACCTAAATCACTCAGTAAATCCTTCCATAGAGTACAGTCTGGAATTTACTCTTCCTGGAGTGGTATCAAGCACTTAAACCCTATCTCTTCTCCCTCTGCTATCACAAAATATTAACTATCATGGTTAGGTTATTTCTTTCATCCTTCTCCCTTTACAGCTGGAAAACAAAGAGTTGAGCAATTATGTGATGAATTAGATTAATGAAGACAGACATCTTTTAGTACTGGGACCAAGCAAAGCAAACACCCTGTTTTCTCAAGAGAAGGAATGTTTTTGTCCCAAATACACACTTGATTGTTCCGGCACTTCATTTTACCAAGCGTAAAATACCTCCGTGATTTAAAAAACAAAAACAAAAAAAAACCTGCTTGTTTCATTTTTCAAAATGATTTTAGGACAAACATATTTTATTGATGTTGAAAAATGCAAATCCTCCATTTTTCTTTGCTTGTTTTTTAGGGCGAGGGAGTTATAAGGTCAGTTGGTCTGACTTCTAAACAATATTTTGGTTTAGCAACATTGTTTAAATCTTAAAATAAAACTAAGAAACTTCACTAGTGTTTCAAAATGGACCCATTTGGGAGCCAGTCATGATATGGCCCTTCCAAAGGGAAAGATGAAAGTTGTGTCTAGTAAACTCTGGACTCAAGGGATTTAATGAGGACAGGAGGAGAACCAAGTGAAAGGTAATAAGTGAAGGAGTCCCACTTTATGTCCTGAAAGTGTCCAGACAGAATGTTTCAGTAGTTTTAAACTGAATGGAAACTTGGCTGTGATGCCCTTGGACTTTGAGCTCTCAGAAATCTGAAAATACGCAGTCTCAGAATATACTCATACCCTACTCTAATAGATGCAGTGAGTGAGTTATTTCAGGAAGAAAGACGTCAGGGCTTCGTCCTGCCTCTTGGGGCTGAGCAAACTCTTGGAGGTGGCCTTCCCCGCATTCTCAGGATAACAATGGTGTCCAGGTCTATGGAGTGCAAAGCTCCATTTTGTCTTTACAAATAGTGCCTTCTGTGTGGCATTGTATTCCTTAAACATAGAATTGCATCCATCAGATTGAAGTGTGGTGCTTTACTCCACCAGAATGGCTGACACTAAAAGGACTGACAATAGCAAATGTTGGTGAGATGTGAAGCAACTGGAACTCTCACGCGTGGCTTGTGGAAGTATAAATCAAGCCAAAGTTTGGAACACTCTTTGGCAGTATCTCCTAAAGCTAAACATATCAATATGACTGAGTAGTTCTATTCCTGGGAACATACTCAATAGAAATGAGAGTATGGGCCCACCCAAAGACACATACAAGAATGTTCACTGCAGATTTATTCCCAGTCCTAGGGTAGCGGGGGAGCCCATAGGTCTGTCAACAGTAGACTGTGTAAATAAATTGTGACATATTCAAGTCATGGAATATGCTTAGTAATAAAGAACTAACAGCATGGATGAACTCACATGATATTGAGTGAAAGAACTTAGAATAAGAGACAAGAAACAGTCTATATTACTCCATTTGTTTAAAGATTTAAAATGAGTAAAACTTGTCTATGTGATAACGATGAGAATGGTGGTTACCCTCAGAAAGGAAATATTGACTCGAAAGAGGCACATGGGATCCCTGTGGGGTGGTCGACATTCTAAACTTTAATCTGATGTGTACATACAAAACTATGTGTATATTTTACTTCGGTGAAAAAGAAACAGATTAAAATGTGGAGTAGTGGAATGGCCATTTCTTCCTGTGCATAGAGAAATTGTGTTAGCACCAAGAAGAGTAATACCTCTCATTAGAAGAATCTTCCTTCCTGTTAATACTTTAACATTTCTTCAGGCAGTGTTTTAACATCTTGGCATTTTGCCTTTTCCTCTGGTTTGAGACCCTTTTCACTTCAGTTTGAATGTGTAAGGAACACCAGAAATGCACTATGGGCCATGATCTACTCCTAGTTCTCTGAGTATGGTTATCTAATACCCCAAATTGCATCAACCCACATAACTAGCTTTTTCTTTCAGGGCTATGCACTCCAAATTAATAGCCCAGGGATTTGTTTATAGCCTGTTATATTTGAAAAATTATTTGACCCATCAGATAATAAACAGCTAAAAAAAGAGAATGTAAGAATTATTATTTCTAAGTGTTAAATTATCAGTAGTGGCTGTAAGTTCCTTTTAGAAATATAGTATTCATGGGTATATACCCAAAGGATTATAAATCATGCTGCTATAAAGACACATGCACATGTATGTTCATTGCGGCACTATTCACAATAGCAAAGACTTGGAATCAACCCAAATGTCCATCAGTGACGGACTGGATTAAGAAAATGTGGCACATATACACCATGGAATACTATGCAGCCATAAAAAAGGATGAGTTTGTGTCCTTTGTAGGGACATGGATGCAGCTGAAAACCATCATTCTCACCAAACTATCGCAAGAACAGAAAACCAAACATCGCGTGTTCTCACTCATAGGTGGGAACTGAACAATGAGATCACTTTGACTCGGGAAGGGGAACATCACACATCGGGGCCTATTATGGGGAGAAGGAAGGGGGGAGGGATTGCATTGGGAGTTATATCTGATGTAAATGACGAGTTGATGGGTGCTGATGAGTCGATGGGTGCAGCACACCAACATGGCACAAGTATACATATGTAACAAACCTGCACGTTATGCACATGTACCCTAGAACTTAAAATATAATAATAATAAAAAAAAAGAAATATAGTGTTCAAAATGTGATTTATGAACTTATGTGGATTCCAGTTTAATAATTAGCTAATTATTTTTTCCATAATTAAAAAAACAAGGTGCTTTATATTTTGATTCATTCATTAAAGGGAACTGGGACTTCAAATGAATAATCAAATTGAGACTGGCTTAGGGAAGTTAACAAAAAGTTTTGGCTGCTACAATAGGCAACCTAGTTTAAAAAAAAAAAAGCCATCAGAGTAATTTATTTGTAAGTTCTAAATTTATCAAAGATTCATCTTTATTTCCTTGTCTTTTTTTTTTTTTTTTTTTTTTTTTTGAGACAGAGTCACACTCTGTCACCCAGGCTGGAAAGCAGTGATGCAATCTTGGCTCACTGCAATCTCTGCCTCCTGGGTTCAAGTGATTCTCGTGCCTCACGCACCCAAGTAGCTGGGATTATAGGTATGTGCCTCCACATCCAACTAATTTGTGTATTTTTAGCAGAGGTAGGGTTTTGCCATGTTGGCCAGGCTGGTCTCAAACGCCTGGCCACAGTGATCCACCCACCTCGCCCTCATGGGGATACAGGTGTGAGCCACTGTGCCCAGCCTCCTTGTCCTTTTTATTTTTATTATTTGAAAGTGTTTAATATATACTTATGGCAGAAAAGAAAGCAGTAAAAATGACAAATTCTTTCCTAATGTCAGTTTGCAGAGTATGAGCAATTAATCCAGCATTTGAAATTTAGACATGAAAACATACAACTTGTGGTTTCATGAGATGGTATTTTAACAAGTTGATTTAAAATATGTAATATCACTTCTAAAATATCAAAACTAATAGGGTTCGTTATCTCTGCAAAAGCGAATATTAGCAAATCCTCACCCTTTTTATAGAAATATATTTATCTCTTGTTGCCATCTTCAATGAATACAATGAGGCTTACAAAAGTATTGTGAAAAAAATGACAACTCAACAGTAAAAAGACAAATAGCTCAATTTTAAAATGGGCAATGGATTTGAGTAGACATTCCACCAAAGGAAATACACAAATATCTAATAAACACATGAAAAGATGCTCAACATCTTTAGTCATGGAAATGCAAGTCAAAACCATGATGGGATGCTGGTTCACACCAATTAAGATGGCTATGATAAAAAAGACGAGCAATAACAAATGTTAGGAAGATGTACAGAAATTTGGACACTCACACTGCTAGTGGGATCATAAATGGTACATTGCCACTATGAAAAATACTTTGGCAGTTCCTCAAGAACTTAAACAGAGAGTTATCATGGTACCCATTCATTTTACTCCTAAGTATATACTCAAGAGAAATAAAAACATGTATCCACACAGAAACTTGACAGAAATGCTTACAGAAGCATTATTCATAATAGCAAAATGCTGAAACACCCAACTATCCATTAATTGATGAATAGACAAAATGTGATATATCCTTACAGCAGAATATTTTTCATCCATACAAAGGAATGAAATATTAATATATGGTACGACACGGATGACCTTTGAAAATATTACGCTAAGTGAAAGAAGCCAGACACAAAAGGCCCCATATTCTATGGGTTCATCCATACAAAATGTCCAGAAAGGGCAAATCCATAGAAACCCAAAGTAAATTCGGAGTTGCTAGTAGTTGTCTATCAGTGGTGAATGGGGAGGGCTGCTAATGAGTTCCTTTTTGGGGGCGATGAGATATTCTGGACTTAGATGATGGTGACTGTTTCACAGTTTGTGAAATTTGTGAATATATTAAAAACCCTGAATAACACATTTTAAAAGGGCAGATTTATAGCATTTGAACTGTATCTCAGTTCTAAAAGAAAACAGATGATTTTAAAGTGTTAGATTAATTGATGTAAGGGAAAATACAAAAATACCCCTTGGCGTGAGATTCGTATACTAAGTTGTGTATGTACTAGATGAGGGCTCTTATTTGGTAAAAATTGTTTGGTACTCAGAGCTAAAAGGGGACAAGGTCAGTGGCAAGATTCTAGGTGTCCACAAGAGGAAAACAGCCTTGTTGTTCAGAAGAATCACAGATGTTCTAGATACTGATGTTTGAGATGAATGTTTCCCACAGGTCTTTATAAAGTGAGTACTGGGAGACGTCATTTAGGATGTCCTTGACATTTTTCATTGCTCTTCCTCAGGACATCCCTCCAGGTAGTTATTCAATCTCATCTGTTTTCCAAATTGAAATAAAAAGGCATGGAAAAGCAAGGCAATCCTTATGACCTTAGACCCAAAAGAAATAACGATGGGCATGAAATGGAGACAGTACAATAAAGATGGCTTCCTCAAAACAAGAGTTGACTCTCCTCTTCATTCCGTTTCAAATTCTATAATTTAAAAGCACTCTCCTTCAAATAATGCCTTTATGGGTATTGTCTGTTTCTGTTTGATTTTCCCTTTTAAGGTAGAAATCAACTTTTTATTTTAGAATATGTTTCTCTTTATTAAGGTATAACTTACATATCTTAATGGCATAGACTTTTAAGTGTACTGTTTAGTAAGTTTTGATAAATATATGCATCCTTCAAACCACCTCCTAAGTCAGGATATTAGAAAGAAGCATGTGGGAGCTTTCTGGGGTTGGAACACTTCATATCTTGATTTAGGTGGTGGTTATAATTAAGGTAAACTCTTCCAATGTCTGTCACCATAGGTTAGTTTTGCTCGTTGAACTTCATCTACACAGAATCACAGTGTATGCTCTTTTGTGTCTAGCTTCTTTCATTCATCATTACATCTGTAGGATTTTCCCATGTTGGCGCATGTATTGGTTGTTTGCTCCTTCTGTTGCTGAGTAGCATTCTATTTTATAGATAGGCTCTTCTCATGTTGATGGACATTTGGGTTGTTTCCGGTTTGAAGCTATTTTGAATAACATTGCCATGAATATCCTGTACATGCTTTGTGGGAAGCATGGCCACTTATTTCTCCTGGGTACAGACCTAAGAGTGAAATTACCCTGTCAAAGGGACACACGTGTTTAATTTTATTAAAAGCAGTTCGTTTTCCAAGTGGTTCTTCTACCTGCCATTTTACCCTCCACCAGCAGTGTATGGGAATTCCAGTTGTTCTACATCCTTCCATACCTTGATATTTCAGTCTTTTAATTTCAGAGATCCTCCTGGGTCTGAAGTGGTAGCTCATTGTGGTTTTAATGTGCATTTTCCTGATGACTAGTGATGTTGCATTTCTTTCTAATTTAACAAAAACTCATTTATTAAGTTAGAAAGTATAAAACAAAATTATGCACAGTTTGATCTCATATTTGTAACAACACGTAAGATTTGAAAGATAAAACCCAAAATGTCCAAAGTTATTGTCACGTTTTTTGAGCTTATCTGTATTTTTATCATTTAGCATTTTAGTGGACATTTGTTTGTGTGATTAAAAAAAAGAAAAGCTTTTTTAAAAAGTGAATTAACTCAGATTATTCTGAGGTAAAACTTCAGTTTTCCTGATTTTCTAACACTAAATAATGTTGGCTATTGACAATGCTTTAGATAGAAATGGTTGAGAAAAATTGAGGCCAATACTGTTTTTGCACTTACTTCTTGCACTTACTTCTTTGTTTCCCCAAAGAAGATCAAATCCATTCCTAAATATTTAGAAATGTTGATATCTGAGGATAACATCCATATTCACTTCAGTGTAAAAGACCATAATCAGGGGTCAGCCTATGAGCCAAATCTAGCCTGCTGCCTGTTTTCGTCAATACAATTTTATTGAAACAGCCACATGCATTCACTTATGTGTTGTCTGCTGCTGCCTCCTTGCTAAACAACAGAGCTGAGTAGTTGTCACAGAGGCCATACTGCCCACAAAGCGTAAAATATTTACCATCTGGCCCTTTAAAGAAAAAGTTTTGCCAACCCTTGCCATATTCACTCTTAAAAGTTTCTATTCTAATTCAAACACTGGTTTTAAGAGTTTAGTTCCATACCAAATATATGTGCAATTTGTGACTGCAGCCTTGATTTCTATCCAGTTCATAGAAGCTACTCAGTGGTTACATGCCTTACCATCCTATCTCAACAATTCAGTAGGGACTTTCTGATTTCAACTCTGAACTGAAAATTCTTAAACTATTCCTTTCCCAACCTCCAAAATCTGGTCATTTTAGGTACAGGGAACATAAAAAGTGTTGGTTTCTAATACAAATGCAACTAACTATGAAGTTATATCCTTTTAACAACACATATAGATGAGAATTTAAACATCCAACTGATAACTCTTTTTTTTTTTTTTTTTTTTTTTTTTAGATAAAGTAAGTAGTGACTGTGAATAGATGAGCTTGCTTTTCTTGTCTAGAAATTGCCTCAGAAGGCAGTTCCAGAAGAGGAGAGAGAAAAATGTTGTAAACAGTGACACTAGAGT
The DNA here is from genome assembly GCF_047675955.1 of Chlorocebus sabaeus. Lineage (NCBI taxonomy): Eukaryota > Metazoa > Chordata > Mammalia > Primates > Cercopithecidae > Chlorocebus > Chlorocebus sabaeus. The sequence goes on from NC_132918.1 coordinate 70,910,185, forward strand.
TGGAACAAGTAAACTCAGGATGACTTTTCTTTGAACAGTCATATATCATATAAAACCTCACTCATTTATAGCCACACATGATATATAGTGAAATGCTCTAACATTTAAGTCCAGCTCATGACAAACTTATTACCCTTCACTGATGCCTTTAATAAACTACCAAAAAGGCAGGTAAAGCAAATTCCCTTAAGCGAGCATGATGTACTGGCCCATTTTTAAGATGGACTTCAAGCAAGAACAGTAACTGCCTCTGTTTTCTCACCTGTAACATAAAAGTCTTCATTCCTACCCTTTTTACACCTAAGGGAGTTTGTGAGAATAAAGTATCAAGAGTATCAAAAAGCTGTGAAAGTGCTTTGAGAAATCAAAATGCTTTCAAAACAGAAGATATAGATATAATTGTGGTTAATTTTATTGACTCAAAGCCTTCAGAGCAACCTGTGTCTGGGTCTCCCCCATCAGGCAAGGAAAGGGCATTACCTTTCTCCTGAACCCTACATCACCCAAGACTTCCTGTCTACAGAGAACAGAGCATGTCTCCAGTGAAGAAATCTTTGCTATGCATGCTCTTGTCACGATAGAACTTCCCCGGCCTACTTAGCTTTCAAACTTTGCGCATCTAAAAGATACAACCATCTTTCTTAGAGTTCCTTCCTAGATCTAATTATACAAAACCGGGGGTTCCGCAAGCATCGCCTCCCATCCAAACTCATCACACACGTTCCTGTTTCAAGGGTGAATCAACATGTGAACTTTGCTGCTGCAGAGAGCTGACAGCTGCTTCTGAGTTATTCCTGGTGCCTCTGACAGTTTCTAGGATATTCTGGGGGAAAAAATAAGATATGAGAATCCACTGGAACTTTGGTTCTGTTGGCCTGTAATTCATTAATAAATGCGGAAGAGATCTGTGCAGTAGGAAGGAATATACAGTATCCACTTGGGTCTAATGTAATAGCTGTCTATTAAAAAGCACTACACTGAGAACCCAGAATGTGAAACCTAGGGGCCAGCCATGCCTAACTAGCTGGGTGGCCATGGGCAAGTCACTTAACCTCTCTGGGTACTGCACGACTATAAAACAAGGACATTGAGGCAATGATCGGTAAGATCCCTTCCAGCCATCACACAATCCGAGACAATAGATTGTAACATCCCTTTAATTAGAGTCAGTAAAACCTCTTCATTGAAAATCATATTTGCTTCCAGGACATAATTACAGTGAAACCTAATTCATACTGTGCTCTGCTCCAAATACAGTAGAGAGAGAGCTGTTAAGTGGTTTTTGAACATAATGTGCCAAGATTGACTTCTCTTGCTGCTTTTTTCTCATATGTCACCTTTTTATGTGGGGATCTCTGAACATTTTTGTCATGGTGTGCTATAAAAGAGTGTCATCGTTTTAGAGATGAAATGGCTGAGACACAAAGAGGTTAATTACCTCACTCAAGAAAATACATGAAAACAAAATACTTCAAGCAGAAGTGGTCGAGAAAAAGACCTGTATTTGTGATATGGAAGATAATTAAAGTTGTAATTATGCACTTTACATTTTCTAGGGGATCTACCATGAACATGTAGACTTAAAAGCTCATCAAAATTGTACTTTCGATGTTCCTTGCCAGTAAACTGCGGTTGGGAAGAAAGAAACTAAGAGAATGGTCTAAAAACCTTTTGGTAGGCACAGGGAGTGGGGCACGTTTGACGAGTAGGTGACGATATACACCCATCACCCTACTCTGTGTCCAAGCACAGACCGCCTGTCTCTGGCTTTTCATCCTCAACATTGAAGTTTTCTTTATTTAGCAGTAAGGTTTCTTTATTATTCCCTGAAAATGGAAGTTTCCCCCAAGGAAAGGTGGCAGGTTAAATCACTTCATGGTACCCGACAGGAAGTAAAGTGTTGCCTGCTTGTTTGAGAGCACATTTGGAGGCAGGAGGTAAGGAAAAGGTAGATGTGAGGGCAGTTTGTGGGAGGAGCAAAGACAGAGAACAGTGGAGAGGCTTGGCCCAGACTCGATCAAGACACAGAATTTCATTCCAGAAGCACAGCCCTGAGTAAGGGGGAGGTCTGCAGGTCCTCCTAGAGCCGTTGGGCATCTCCATTCCTGAGATGCCCCTGTCCTGCCCTTTTCGACCACATCTGAGGTATATTTTGAAACTGTATGTTATGGCCCTAGATTCTTGGCTTAAGGTTCCGTCCACAGAGAAGGAGACCCAGGCTCGTTGGTCTCCAGTAGACACTGGGTGAGGGACAAATGGATGCCTGATTAGAATCTAATTTAAATGTTTTCTAGTTTGATGCTGCTGTCTAGAAAGTTCTGTTGGTCACAAGGGCTCATATTTGACACACGGAAATGTTTGATTTGGTGACAACTATGTGTTTATTGTGATCCCACTATGCGTTGAAAACAGCAAATACATGCCCGAATGTATTGAGAATATCACTGGTTTCCAGTAAGTTTCCCCAGTGTTGTCAGAAGCATTATTTCTTTACATACATGGAGTTGAGGGATGTCCTCCCAAGGGAATGGTTCTCTGCCCTTGTTTGTACTTGATTTCTGATCTAATGGGGGTAAGAATCCCATTCTTATAAATAGAAAGACTTTTTCAAATACAGGGTGTGATCGTTGTCTCAAGGAAGTGTGGGTACGTTTTCTGGCAAAGTGAATGATATGAATTATCCCCTCCAGGTAGTTTGATTTTGGCAGCTGTCATATGAGGAAAACAAGGGAGATAATGAAATTCCTGTTTAAAGACTCAGGAATTCAAGATTTGTAGAAGTAAAATGACTTGGCAACGTCAATGGCTAATAAGGGGTTGTGCTAGAAATAGAACCTGGCTGTACAGTTTCTAAGGAGAGTGCCTTTATTATCATAGCATGATATTCTTTGGAGTGGGGTTTTTTTCTTTTACCAGCTGAACTGAATAAACTACAAATTAGGATTGTCTGAAAGTCAAGGACCATGTCTACCCCATATACTTTATGTGGTTCCCTCAAAAAAGGCTTAACAAATGTTTTTTGAAAATGGTAAGCAAATAGCTTTCCTCTTATTTTCCTATTTGAATAAAGAATCAGCCCTCACTCACACTTTCAGAGCTAAAGGGGGAAAAATAACCATAAAACTTCTGCAGCAATTTTTACAAATTTTTTCTCTCGTGCACAGGACCTATTAGTAACATTACATTATTTTTTTAAATGGACCATTTTTAGCAGTAGTAGAAGGGGGAAATCTCTCATGCCATTCCTATATAAAGTACAATTTAAAAACTGCCTCTTTAAAAAGTTGTAGCGTTACGTCCTATGGGCAATGCCTAAGGCTGATGCACATTGAATTTTCTGTGGGTTTCACTGCTGTGACCTCTATATACTATAGGTTGTTCACTGCAGCTAGGAAGGAATTTGTTTAAAAAGTGAAGGAAATTCTTGAAGTATGTAAGAAGCATTTGAAATCAGAACTGCTACCTTTCTTCCACACAATGTGTGGCTGAAAACAAACATGCACTTTCTGAGGAATTTGAGCTTAGGAAGTTAACCGACAGTTCTAATGGACTCAGAAAGACGTACAACCAAATAATAGTGACCTACTTTTGTTACCATGGCACCCAGCATAAACAATCATTTAAAACTGCTTGGAGAATCAAACCGTTCAGAAAGTACTTTTACAGTCAAGGTCAAGGTGTTGGCCAGAAGAAATAAGATGTAAAGGATAATTTAATCAGAACCTTTGTCCAACAGAAATTAGGGTTAGATTTGCAAAGTATCAGCAGTCCCACTGGAACCACCATCTTCTCCATCTTGGTAGAATAAAGATGAAGCTCCCAAGTAATTTAGTACAAATCTTTTTTATCTCATAGAAGTTAAGGACTAAAACCACAGACTGACAAGCTCCTTCAAAAGTTATCCCTTCCCCCTGTCTTCCCCCTCCCTCCCTCCCTCCATCCTCCCTTGTTTCTTCCTCTTCCTATCCTCTTCTTTCTGTCCCTTTTTCTTCCTATGTTTTTATTTTTACTACTTGTTTTTATCATGAGATAGAGTCTCACTCTGTCGCCCAGGCTGGAGTGCAGCGGCACCATCTTGTTTCACTGCAACCTCTGCCTCCTGGGTTCAAGAGATTCTCCTGCCTCAGCCTCCTAAGTAGCTGAGATGACAGGTGCGCACCACCACATCCAGCTAATTTTTGTGTATTTATAGAGACAGGGTTTCATCATGTTGGCCAGACTAATCTCAAACTCCTGACCACAGGTGATCCACCCCCCTCAGCCTCCCAAAGTGCTGGGATTACAGGCTTGAGTCACCACACGCAGCCCTTTGTATGTTTTTAAAAGGTCTTCTTTTCTAGCTCTTGGAAATAAAATCAGAAATTATGCTTTATGTGGAAAATTTCAGTTTACCTCATAACATTATAAAGTGTTCTGACAAAGCTCTTCAAAAGTCCATATGTTCATGGTGTTAAATAGATGAGGGGAAAATAGAACACTCAAAGATCTAGCTCAGAAAGAAAAGGCTCAGAATGCTAGGTTATTCTGTTCATTTTGGAGGCAACACAGGACAAGCAGAATGAAAGTATGGTGTCATTTTGAGGGCAGAGGCAGCGGACGGAAGGGGCAGAGAGAGCTGGTGTGGAAAGAGTGGAGAGAGGATGAAGGTAGGAGGTATTTATGTGACACCAAATCACTCCTGCCTCCCATACTCAAAAACAAGCTCCTTGAGGTCAGGAATTTCCCCTTCATGGTCTTCATAGAGCCCCTCAGCAAACATGGCTTCGGGCTCATGCCTTCATGAATTGACTCATTTATTCACATATTTCCTGAGCACTTACTATGTAGTCTTTCAACAACCAGTATTTATTGTGTGCTGTTTTAGATGAAAGTCAGCATTGACGAAAGGGTTCCTGATGTCCTGAAGTTTATATTCAGGGTTGGGAGAGGGTAGACAGAGACAGATAATAAGCAATTTTACATAATGTAGAAGGTGGTCATCACTGCTTAGAACTGTGCTGTATAATGTGGTAGTCATGTAAATATATATAAAAATATGAAGCGGAGCATCATGGAGCCAAAGGGGTCTATTTTATGAAAGGTGGTCATGGATGGTCTGTCTGGCAAGATAACATTTGGGCAGGGACCTGAAGGAAGTGAGCGAATGAGCAGGCAGATATCAAAGGAAGAGTGTTCCAGGCAGAGGAACAGCAGTTGCAAAGCTCTGAGCTGTATGGTAGGGGGTGAGTGGTAAACAAAACAGGCACAGTCATAGTTCATCCTCTTGGTGTTTTCATTTATGTGGAAGGTAGACATTAATCTAGGCAACAAAGAAATTCATGATTAACAATCAAACTATGATAGAGAATAAGTAGGGGAAGAGACTTAGGACTGGCTGATGAGGGAAGACCTCATGGAGGAGGTGTGAAGCCTGAGCACATGTATGGAGAGAAGAGGGCATTCCAGGTAGGAGAGCAGCATGGGAGAAGGTCCCTGGGTTGGGGTAAGTCTTCTAGGAACCCAAATGAAAGAAAACTGCTGGGGCTGGAATATAGTAAGCAAGGAAGGAAGTGGTCCAATATGTCATTGAGGAGGAAGCCAAAGGCCGGTGTTCTTGTAACCCACTTGAAGGAGTTTGATTTTTATTCTCAGTGCAGTGTAGCCCATTGATAAGAGATAAACATTGAGTGACATGATCACATTTGCAATTTGAATATACTTATTTTGTATTCTGCTGTGTGGAGAATAGATTGGGCAAGGGGCTGGGAATGGAAGTGGGGTGGTCAATTAAGTTGTCCAGGCAAAACATAATGATGGCTTGGACTAATGGAGTTAAGGAGAAATGAAAAATTAAGTTAAATTTTAAAATAAAGAGAAGTGAATGGATTTTGATAAATAAATTAGAGATAGAACCAACATTAAATAGTACATAAAAGGTACATGGAGAATGTCAGATGGACTGGATGGGTGGGTGAGTGGATGGATGGATGAATGGCTGGTTACTAGTTCTCTGGCTTCCAATGCAATTCTGGCAGGCCACTCTCAAACTTTAAAGAGAACAGAGTGATATCTAAGCTGGTACTTAGAGATGTTCCCCTTCTTCAGGTATATCTTTAGTTTCCCATGATTCCTTACTCATTATTATTATTATTATTATTATTATTATTATTATTATTATTTTGAGACGGAGTCTTGCTCTGTTGCCCAGGCTGGAGTGCAGTGGCGCAATCTCGGCTCACTGCAAGCTCTGCTTCCCGGGTTTACGCCATTCTCCTGCCTCAGCCTCCCGAGTAGCTGGGACTACAGGGGCCCGCCACCTCGCCCGGCTAGTTTTTCGTATTTTTTAGTAGAGACGGGGTTTCACCTTGTTAGCCAGGATAGTCTCGATCTCCTGACCTCGTGATCCGCCCATCTCGGCCTCCCAAAGTGCTGGGATTACAGGCTTGAGCCACCGCGCCCGGCCCCTTACTCATTATTTTAATGATGGAGTTCTGCTGGCGAAGGTATTATATTATTTGCCAATGAATGTTCTTGCCAGAAAACCTTACTGATAGTTAAGCATGCAACGGGAAGCAGTGTGTGTGGGGAGTGGGGGGGAGGGGCAGTGAGGGGCAAGTGTATGTTTATGTGTTTGTGTGTAATTACTACTTTATTCAGTGCCAGCAGTGGGAAAGATTGAGTTACTTAGAGCAGTGCTTCTCAAATGGATTATGTACATCAGTCATCTGGGGATCTTGATAAAATGCACATTCTGAATTGGCAAGTCTGGAATGGGACCTGACATTCTGGATTCCAGCAGTCTCCCACATCATGCTAATCCTTCTGGTCCTCAGGTCCTACTTTGACCAGCAAGGGCTTAGAGCGGTGATCAGCAAGTGGCTAGATGGCAAATATTTTCAGCTCTGCAGGCAACAGCTCCAGAAATGCCCTATGAACTGCCTGCTCATGGAAACCCAGGAGTGGGCCTCTGTCTGTGACTCGATTTCCTCCTTAGCTAAGGAGACCTAGCTGGCAAGGCCTGCAACTGAGAAACACCAAAAATGGTAGGGAAAGAGCATTGGATTTTTCAAGTGAACCAATTTCCTTTAGGATAGAGGTCAAAAAAGCTGTACTTTGAAATTAGTCAGCTGTGGGTTCAATTCCATCTCCAAATGGTCTGTGAACTGGAGTTTCCTTAAGTACAAAATGGGACTGAGCTGACCTTGATAGTGTGTTATGTTTGTACATGCTCGTACATGAAGCATTTAGTCCCAAACCTTCCAAGCCCAGGGTAAATGAAACAAAAGACGAGTAGTGTACCCTTATGTTTTAAGGTAAAAAGGGTTTTTTGAGGTTTTGGAGGGTAGGTAGATGCTCTTGGCATTCCTCTAACAAACCTAAATGTGATTATTTCTCCTGAGTGACTAAAACAGTAAAACTAACTGTGATTATCTTTGCCTCTATGGATTTAAGAGAAAACAAAACAAACAACTCACTCTGTAAACCTCTAAAGAAAAGCCCTACCCCTTCCCCGCCACAGATTTTCTTGCTGTTTGTTTCTTTACCTCAGTGTCTTCTACTAAAAGCATAATAAGTGCTGTTTTTGCTCCAGCAACAAGGCCCTGCACAAAGCCAGGCGGGAGGCCTGTGGATGAGGTGCTCTGCAAGCTGAGCCAGAAGGCTTAGGAAAATGCTTGCCAAACACTGATGTTTAACTAATTGGTAATGTCTGCGGAGTTGGCACCAGGAGAAAAGAAAGTAAAGAGGCTGGTGGATGTTGAGGAAGGAAGACAGACAGACTTGAAGCCAAGCCTCGAGTGTTTGGAGAAAGGGCCTGCCCACCATGGAGTTCAAGGAAGCTTGTCAAACTGTTTTGAAATGGTCGGTTAAACCCCTGAAGGACAGTGTGCCCAGATGGCCAGCATTTGTTTTAGCTGTGCAGGACAGCAAGAGACTGAGACAAGAAGATGAGCGAAGTCTCAGATGTACCCTCCTGAGTCCAGACAGCTTGGTGCAAAATTGTCCCGTGAAACCCTGTTATAACATTTTAGTGGCCCCAAACAGGGTGCTGGGACAGGGGAAATTCCAGCATGGGCCCCGTGCTGTGTTTGGAACCAGCCATCCTCTGATGGTTGAACTGAGGTAACTCACTCACCCAGATGTTTCCTTCTTTCATGCTTAGTATCCTCTGGAGGAGGAGTAGAAGGAAGGGAGGGCTCCCCTCCTGCCATGTGATTCAGCACTGGCCAGTCCAGTGGATAGGATCCAATCAGCTGGGACCTCAAAGCAGTCTCCTTCCCCTTACTTCCTCCTGAGGGATGGAAGGGCCCACTCCTCTCAAGGGGCTTCCATATTCCCCATGGTAGGGAGGGTAAAGATGGCCGCCTTAGGAGAAAAAAGATTCTTATTTCTCCTCTATTTGCATCTGTCCAGAGGACCACTCCACACAGAGTAGTCTGATGTGTCCACTTTCAGAAGCAGTAACTTTTAAAATGCAGCCGTTCTTCGTAAAACAAAACATAAAGACTCACCTCCCTAAGAACCCTTCTCTGGATCCGTTCTCATCATTGCAAGTTAGCGCTGATTGGGCTTCACCTCCTTCAGCCATACTACTCTCTTAGCTTTTCTCTTAGCGTGGTCTTTCTGAAGCTATATAAATAAATAAATAATCAATGTGTGGCTCTCTCCTGCTCAAAATTGTTCATTTGTTCAATTTTGAGCAGGAGAGAGCTCAAATGTGACAATGAGATCAGGAGTAATTGGAATATTACAGCTGGTTGGAGGACAAGTGGGTACAACAGTTTTGAAAAACGATTTAGCATTAGTCAGTAAAGTGAAGGAGGCATATACCTAGTGACCCAGAAAAAAAATAGCTATTTCCTAAGTATGTGTATGTGTATATGTGATGTATGTGTATATACACATCTAGTGTATACATACACATCCTAGAAAAATGTGTACAAGAATGTTCCTAGCAACACTATTCAAATCAGCAATAGAATACATAGGTAAACTCAAACAATGAAATACTATACAACAATGAAATTGTATAGTAGAAAAACATGGATGAGGCTTAGGATTCATCCTAACATAGGGTCAGCAACAGAAGCATCTGTTTCTAACAACTGAAACACATATGTTTTTATTTATATAAATTTCAAACCATGCAAAACAACCTTTTCCTTAATGGATAGAAGTGTGATAAAATTCAGAAGGAAACTGAGGAAATGATGAAATGGACAATGGAGTTACTTCTGAAGGAGGAGGAAATGGGAAAGGAGACTTCAAAGGATAACATGATATGATTTGTCTTAAAAGTATGTGAGGGAATTTCGGGGGTGATGGAACTATTCCATATATTGATCATAGTGGTTTTTCTATGACTGTATACATTTGTTAAAACTCATAGAACTGTATGCCAAAAAGGGTGAATTTTGTAGTATGTAAAGTATAGCTCAGTTGAAAATACCCATGTTAAAGAAAAGTATGTGGCGGGCACACAGATAATGTTTATTTTTTTTATATACCTTATGTGTACTTTATATCCTTTTACGACTACACAAGGTACTCAAAAAAGTGATTTTTAAAACCACTCAGTGGCTCGCCATTTTCTCAGGTTAGGGTCAGATTGTTTATGTGGCCTATGTTGCACTTCACGTCCTGGCCCCTGCTCGCCTCCCCTCCCTGAGCAACCCACAGACCTGTGGCTGCCTCTCCCCTTCCTGTCTCAGCACTGACCTTGCTGGATTGCAGCTGTCCGTGGACTTCTCTATGTGCCACTAGACTGAAGGCTGCCTGAGTGTTATCTCTACCCCTTATGTCCCCTGGGTCTGGCACATCATAGGAGTTCAGAAGGATTTGTGCAGTTTTGTTGAGATATGCAGGCATCCCCTTTGATTCTGTAGGGGAAAAACAATGGGAAGAAATGGGTAAGACGTGGAGAGCCTACATGGTGATAATTACTTCAGACTTGGCCGGTTCCACAGGCCAGGGGTTTACTAGACTCCTATTACTGTGGTAACAAATTACCACACATTTAGCGGCTTGAACTAACACAAGTTTATTACCTTGTAGTTCTGGAGATCTGACATCCAAAATGGTGTCTCATAGAACTAAGATCAAGACTTTGGCAGTGCTGCATTCCTTTCTGGAAGCTCTAGGGGAGAATCCACTTTCTTATTTCCAGCTCCTAGAAGCTGCCTGCATTCTTTGACTTGTGGCCACTTCCATCTTCAAAGCCAGCCGCGGCCAAAGTCTTTCTCACATTGCACTGCTCTGATTGTAACTCTTCAGGCTCCCTCTTCCACTTTAAAGGAGTCTTGTAATTACAGAAGGCCCACCTGGATTATCCAGGATAATCTTATTTTAGGGTCAGCTGATTAGTAATCTCAATTCCATCTACAACTTAAATTCCCCCTTGCCACATAACATATTCACAGCTTCTGGACATTATGATGTGGACATCTTTGAGTGGGGTGGGGGAAGCATTACTCTGCCTACTGCCTACGGTGAAGAACTAATAAAATTATCCACTGAAATTTAAGAGGGTGACAGCATGTAGCAAATGCCACTTCCTGGTTTCAGGATCATATGGACTTTCGTTTTAACTTTTATACCCTACGAGTAAACCCTAAGACAAGGATTTGAATGCATATAGCTTTTGTTTTGTGTGTTTGTTTTACATAATTGCTGTAAACACAGGTGGAGAAATAGAGATAAGGAAGTAAAGATACCCAAAGAAGAGTGTGTTTTAAGGTAGTTATTCTGTGTGCAAGTAGAACTTAACCTGGGGAGCTATGAGAAGCAATGAAAAATACAAGCCTCAGAGTTATCCTCCAATAAGCATCAGTTAAGGGTTGAGTGCTGCTCTTGGGAGAACTTCATTCCCAGGACCTGTGGACCACATGGGCTCCAGGGACAAAGAAAGCCCTCAAGCAAAGAGATACAAGTGTGGGTAGTTGGAAGTCAGGGCAGGACATACTGAGAAAGTCAAGGCCAAGGGGAATATCGATACACAGATAGATAGGTATAGATAGATTTATATATGTGTGTGTGCGCGTGCATGCACACATCTGTGTATCTCAAATTATTAAAGTCTTCTGGTAGTTTCGCTGGTGATAATTTGTTTAATCTTTGTAGCACTTTGCCCTGCAAGAGCAATGTATGTTTGAAATCTGCCATATATAATGTGAAAATGCTTAACCAACTGATTTGGTTAGCAAGTGCTCTCTGGCTAACATCCAGAAGTACTACAGTTTTCTGTATATTTTATTTTGATAAATTTTGTTCTAGAACAAGGAAAAGATATAGACACTTTAAAAAAAAAAAAAAGCGGATACCACTTTCATGGCCTGCAAATTATAAAAATTTTGTGTCAGGATTCTTTTCTGCCAGGTAGGAATTTGAGAGGGGCAAAGAAGAGCTCAATTTAATTTCCCTCAGGGTCTTTGCTGAAGGGACAAGAACAGAAATCTGGATTCAGTTTTGTTAGTAAAAATAATCTTTCCACCAGAAAATGTAAAAAACTACATTGTTCAGGATATTTGGACCTATTCTTTTCAATACAGACCGATAGGTGGGGGAGGGGAGGGGAGATTTTGAGCTGTACAGTTGTAATGAAATGTTTAAGGTTGAAATAATGGTTCTATACAGCTCTTGACATGATTTATTTTATTTTCTGTCAATTTGCCTAAAATGTGTAATGTTGTGGCATTCCACTGAGGGAGGACTGCAAAGGGCTCTCACTGAGTCATGGATTATAATTTATATCTAGAAAGTCTACACATTCCATAATTATGGTGTGCTATGAATTAGTAGAGTAATATTGAATATCCCTAAACCCCTTATTATGGCTTCTCACTTGAAATATGTTTTCAATATACATTTATTCAGCAGTGCTTAAACATGGCAAGTCATAAACACATGCTTTTTAAATCATGTGGCTACATTTTCTTCCTGCTTAAATGTAAGATCAGATGTTATTAACAGCAGAGGGGCGCGGGATGAAAGGAGAGTGAAGCTGTTAAAAAACAAATAGCATTTTTCATTTTAAAAGATATGTCTCCTATTTATGATACTGTTTCCGCAAAGCAAAAAAGGGAAGAGTATTTTAGAGTGTTGTGGTAGTTTCTTTAGTGATAATTTATTTTATCTTTGTAGCACTTTGCCTCCCAAGAGTGTTTGAAATCTGCCATATATAATGTGGAAATGCTTGACCAACTGATTTGGTTAGTAAATGGTCTCTGGCTAACATCCAGGAAGAGGAGCTAAATATTTAACTCTCAGATTATTATGAACTTGGTCCAAATGTCTGGAGTCCTAAAGAGGCTTCCTATAACTGCTTCTAATGCGAGAATTTAACTTCATTCTTTGTTGAGAGTGGCTCAGACACCGAGCCACAAGATGAGGGAATTCCTCCCAGGGGATACAATTGGGCATTTTAGAAAGAAAGGCATTGCTTTCCAGGACATTTGAAGTTCACTTCAGAGGCTGGCCTCAGTACATCTAGCACTCTTGAACCAGCTTGAGACCTATGCTTGCAATTCAGGATTGCTGACACTAGGTGGCAGGCAATACTGAGGTCATGCCAAACTGGTGTAGCTAATGAGCCAGAGGTATTATATTAAAAACTCAAAGAGAATTCTTTATGAAAGAATAATACTTGCCAAAAATACTCTAGAGGCTACCTCCATTTTTAAATCTAATGCATTCATTGTAAAGGCCATGTTAATGCGCACTAACAAAAAGTTCTATTTTTATAAATAAAGTGAAAATAATTATGCAGTTTTATAGGAAGGGGACACATTACTTTGTTTATATAACTATAATATTATACTTTATGCCAGTATTCAATAAGATGTTAGTTTTGTAAATGTTATGTTTTGCTAACCCTGAAAAAAATATGAAATGAAATAGATAAATATATTAGTATCAGGAAATACTGGAATATGGGAGGATTGTAATAGCACCAAAGTCAATCTAAAACATTAATGAGCCAAACTTAATGCGTGATTAGTTGCCTGGCTAGTGGTGTATTATTTCACAAGAGGATAGCATTGTTTATTATTTTGCATCTTGGGCTTTTAATTCCCCATGGGTAGTATAGCACATGGAATGCAAGATAAAGTTTGGATATGTTTGATTAGTGAGAAGTGAGAGAGGAGATTGTATCTTATGTGCCAGCCAGTAGAGTAAGTACTTACTTTGCAAATGATATATCTAGGTTTCTACTTTGTTGCTTTCATTCTGCCCAATCATTGGCAGAAATCATAAAGCGATCCCATAGAGGGAGCAAAAAGAACCCACATGATTCTATTAGACAATACAAAATGAAAAAGAAAACCAATTACAAAGTTTAAGTTTAAAGTGGGGACTATCTCCATAAGTAAGTTTTAAATTATGTAATTGAAAGCATGTTTTAAAGTAATGTAAACTCTTGGACAAGAATAAATACCTTACTTCCTAACACTTCAGTGCTTTGAATAAATCTTTAATTAAATCCTGGTTTTCTCACTTGTGATGGCGAGACTGATTCCCGTTGAAACTTTCAGCGCTCTTAGGGGGCTTCTCAGAGTTCCTCCTTGGAAGCAGCAATAAGCCCTTGCTCAAGTCTAGCAGTTTAAGAAATGTTTTTACTATGTGCCAGTTGAAGAAATGCCTGACTTTATTTGGCTCAATGCAGCTCCAACTTCCTAGAGAATTAAAGATTCAGTTTATTATTTTATAATGAATCATCAGAAAACGAGAATATTAACAGTATAGACTTTGAAATCAGCCCATGTGAGTTGAAAACCCAGCTTCACCATTTGTTGACCTAAGACTTTGAGCAAACAACCAAGAGCATTTGTTAAAGGTGAGTAATCAGAGTACCTACCTTAATGGTAGAGCAGGTTGGATGGGAACCTATATACCATGCTTGGGTACTTTGTACTTGGTACATAATAAGTACTACATTCAATAAATATTCATTATTATTACTATTATTAATGGGTCCTCAGTTACCTTGCTGAGTCTGAGAAGTACTCAGGGTCTTCACGCTTTTTTTCCTTAATAGCATAAGTAGAGAAAGGCCACTGCTCACAAACCCTGTGGGAATGTCACGTGTGCTTTTCCCGCTCTTCCTGCTTTTCCTTCTTCCTTCAAGTATCTGAGTGTAACAGGTTCCCTTATCAGTGGCTTTCCTGGGCCCCCCGGCACAGTGTTTGCTGAACATACCTGTTTGGATACATTTTTGTGACACAGGCCATAGTTTTTGTTTGTTTCTTTTTTTTTCAGAAGAAACTTTGTGAAATACACTGAACCACATTTTGGGTTTGTATTTTGTTTTATCCAAAGAGCCCTTACCTGTTGGCTTTAGGACTAGCACCTAATAGTTGATCATCTTTAACTAAAAGATGGGACAGGCTAATGCTGGACTGCCAGTGGACTGAACACTGGAAGAAGTTCCAGCTTCTGCTGAGGAGGTGGAGGCCATCACTCCTCCAGTAACCCTTCCTTCAGGGGCACCCAGATGTGTCATTCTGAAGCCCAGGCCATATTCTGTATGCTTGCCAGTAAAGTGAATGAAAATGATCAAAATAGCCATGTGGCTGTAGGAGAAACAAAATGGAGCAAACTGGATGTATCGTATTAATGATATGCAATGGAAGGAGGAGAAAGTAGTTAGGTTTGGGTTTCCCAGTGAAGGAAAAGCAGTAAGGACAGGGACTTGGTTTTCACTCCACTATTAGCCAGGCCAGCCGAGTGTTCTGTTGGTTACTTAATTTATCAGGGCTTTGGATCAGTCATTCTAAAACTTGTTCCTCTTTTCTTTTTCTTAATTAATGAATTTTGATGAGTTCTGAAATGGAAATCTTTTGGTTGGGGTCAGTGGTCACTTGTTTGGAGTGATGTCAGGGCAGTATTGTCTGGTGTTTAGGGACACAACCTAACTTTATATCTTGACTCTACCACCTGCTGGCCATGTGACATCGGTCAAATAACCTCTTCATGTCTCTGTGTCTTTATGCCTTTTTTAAAATTATTACTGTGCTTTAGGTTCTGGAATACATGTGCAGAATGTGCAGGTTTGTTACATAGGTATACAAGTGCCATGGTGGTTTGCTGCACCTATCGGCTCGTCATCTTCATTAGGTATTTCTCCTAATGCTATCCATCCTCTAGCCCCCACAGCCCCCGACAGACCCTGGTGTGTGATGTTCCCCTCCCTGTGTCCATATGTTCTCATTGTTCAACTCCCACTTATGAGTGAGAACATGTGGTGTTTGGCTTCCTGTTCCTGTGTTACTTTGCTGAGAAGGATGGTTTATGAGTTCATGTCCTTAGCAGGGACATGGATGAAGCTGGAAACCATCCTTACCTCTTAAATGAGAAAGAATATGAATCCCTGCTTCATTAGGTTGCTGGGCAAATGGAGTGAATACAGATGGTTCCTGACTTTTGAGGTTAGACTTAGAATTTTTCTTATGTTACAATGTTATCAGGGTATTACATGCATTTCAACTTAGAATATTCTCAACTTGCAATGGGTTTATCAAGATGTAGCCCCACCCTCCATTGTAGGTCAAGGAACATCTGTACGAAGAAGTGGCTTATAAGAGTTCCAGATACAGAGAAAGCCATTAGTGAAGGTGAGGAGGACATAAAGATGACAACAGTGATGCCAGGGTTCCCCATCCACTCTCACCTACCCACTATAGTAAACAATCTTTTTCCTCCTACCTGCTGTTAATATCTCACCATTCAAAACATATTCAGTGGAACCCAAGTATTAGGGTTTATAGGGAAACAAAAAAATTAACTTCATATCATTTTAAGAACAGGAGATAAAACCAAGAGTAGGTTAAGTGACTTTTCTAAAGTCACATAGCTAGTTAGAGACAAAGTCAGGCCTAGAAACCATAGCGTGCAGAATTCCAGTCTAATGTTAATAATATTTGTCATGCTAAAGACATGACACGGAATAATGAATATTAAAGTGTGAATGCCTCAGAAGACTTAGCAGGGTCAGTTCCTTGAAGGTTGAAATGGAAGTTAGGTTATGCCAGTTCATTACAACCCCACAAGCTAGCTTACAGAAAAAACCCACCATGGGGGAAAAAAGACAAAATGGAATTGAGGCACTTGGAGGAGGGTGAAATGTTTTAAATCAAACCATTCCTTAGAAAGTAGAGTATAAACCTAGATAAGATTTGTGGTTTCAAAAAACAAACAAACAATCAAATATTTTTATCTCTGGGCTCTGGTGGATCTAGGGGAATTCGTTTGTTACAGCTAAAGTTAAACTGCAGGGAAAATAAAATGCAGATGTGTTGCTGTGTTAAGCAAATGCAGCTGAGTCTTTCTGGAAGAAATGTTCTCTCAGAAACTTATCATCGGGAGCATAAATGGTGGGAAGTGTGTGGGGTAAGTGGCAAAGGGTTCTTCATGGGAGTTTTATGAAAGTCACTGTGAAATAGGATTTTTAGAAGTCCTAGGAAAAGAAAGTTGGGGAGTTTTCCAGTGAAATTTTCGATTGAGAAAGAAAAGAAACCCACATTGTGCTAAGCAAGATGGTGGATCCAGTTCAGAGAAATTGAGTAAGAGACGAAATTCCCAGAATCATGAGAAAAACTAGTCAAAGACTTCCCCTGGGGAGCACCCGGATCAAAAAGCTGATTCTGGGTCCTGTCTCTACAGGTTGCTGAGGAGGGGCCTGCTGCAGTTGGAGGCTGGCAGGGGTGGTTTGGAACTGAGTCAAGAAAAGACCCCAAACCCACAGGGACAGAGGAAGTTGAAAGAGGGGTTTGGCTTAGTGGAAGGGAAGGGAGGTTGGTCAAGAAAGGCCTGCTGACAGGAAAGCGGCTGACAACAAGAAGCATCTGGAAAGGGCCATTTGATGCTTTAAACTCATGCCAAGCTAATTGAGTAATGTGAGCTTATGTTCTTGTAAATTACTTCAACTGTATATAGCTCTTCCCCTGAGATTGTCTTACCCGGCTGTTCAAAATTGGTTGTGTGTTTGAATAGTCCCTGAGTGTGCTGCACTCTGTGAGAGTGCGTGCCCACACAAACGTCGCTTATTGAAATATAGTCTACATTCGCAATACTATGCACCGACTCATTCAGTTTTCACAAAATTCCCATATTGCAGATGTAGTTACTGAGGGTCTTGTGGGGCTGCTTGACTGTGGTGCCCTTGATCCTAACCCCACATTGCCGTATCATGAAAACGCCTGTGGAATGGGTTTGAGTGTGTATTTCTGCAGCTCCCTTTTATAAGGAGGCTCTCTTCTATGGGCCCAACTCTGAATCATGATGCACTTTGATTTATGACTCTCTTTTTGAATGCCTGGAGCAGAACCCCTCAGTTCATAAAGCTGAGGACAAAAGTTTTAACTACAATCAAAATGAAGAATCTTGCTCTTCTTTACCCAGGGCCTTCTCCCAACCTGTATCTCCTACCCCTTTTCTCTCCTCACAGACAGCCCCCAAAATCTCAGCCTGCCTATTTTGTTTTTGCATGGAAGTCAGGATATCTAGGTCAGTTTATCCAAGTAGAAAGTGCTACTTTATTGAGTTAACTCTGTGTAAACTGCTGCCTCTTTATAGAAACAAAATCCCTTGTGTGCAGGATATTGTCTCTGGAAGTTTTCAGGGGCTTCCAAGTAATCAGTTAGATTTAAAATCAACAATGAAAACTTTATTTTTTTAAAGCAATGGTGTTTTCCAGTAACAAGTGTCTTTTTCACTGTTTTATCAGACACTAAGTCAATTCAACCTTTTTAATTGTGAAAGGACTTTAAAATGCCCAATGCTACTACATCAGTGTCCAGAAAGATTGGAATCCACCTGCCAGGATGGGAGGCTTACATCCATTTCATAATTATATAGAACTTTCTTGTTATTCCTGTAATTTGACTCAGTTATGTCATTAAATCCATCTGGTTATCAAAAGGAAAGGGAAGCATTTGCTAAGCATCATTTTGAATTCTGTCTTTACATCAGGGTTTTAGATGTCTTATAATTGTGATTTTTAAAATGTATTAACATAGAGAATTACTATTAGTAATAATATTCTTCAACAGTTTAGAGCAGTGCTACTCAAAGTACGGTACATAGACCAGAGATGTTTGGTGTGCTATTTGTTACTAGGCCCCACGAGTTAGGGCCTGATGTGGAGACTAGGCATTTAGAAACTTTAGCAATTTGATACTGCTACAACATTTAAGCAGCATTTCCTTTTCCTAGTAGTTCATCTTTATGTATTTTATAAAAGTATTTTTCCATGATAGATTAGAAATGGAGGGAAAACACTAGCATCATGGTCCTTCATCGCAGTAGTTTGAGGAAATCTATTGTATAACCTACGTCATTTCATTTGGTGCAACACCAAATGAGATGTTATGCAACAGGTTTTGTGAGGGAGATAGGGATTGCATTTTAAGCCTCATTTTTCAGGTAAATATACTTGGGTTCAAAGAGGTAAAAGCAGTTGATATCACATTTTAGTTCCTCTTACCCACAGCCAGCATTTTCCAAGATACTACTCTGCTAATCGCAGGCAAGTTGAAGCAAGCTTAATTACAAATAGTCTTGCCAAAGCTTTTTAAAAGGTTTCTTTGTGTATAATTAACCTTGAATGATCTATGAACAGATAACCATTGATGACATTTGAGTTCTCGCAATTCATACAACCATTTAGATACCAACAAACTGGCCAGTTCCCTGTGCTTTCCAAGACAGTTGAAAGATGCTAACTGTGTAGAAGTTTAAGGTTTGAAAGAGACCTAAGGGAAACCACATAGCTCCCTGGCAATGATCCCTCCAGTGGACACATCAGTTACCGTGGGAAGAATGTCTCATGGTTGACAGCATTCTATTTGGGGCCAGCAGGGACAATTAGAGAGTCCCCACCTCTACCTATTTAATTCCTACCTATTGGCCCTATATCTACCTTCTCAAGGTACTGAGAATAATTCTCAGTATTTGGCCATAGTCATTGTGTCCCTTCTGAAACGTCTTCCTCTACTTCAAACCAAACATCTCTAGTTGTTTCAGTGGTTGTTTGTGTGGTATGGCTTCAGGAATGCCCCTCACCCACAGACTCACCGCCTGGTCACACTCTTCTCTCTCTCTCTCTCTTTTTTTTTTTTTTTAATTTTTTTTTTTTTGGCCTGTTTTTTTCCCTTTATTTCTTTTTTTCTTTTTCTTGTTTTGTATTTCTTTTTTTTTTTTTCCTACATTCTCTACCTTCTCTTTCGTCAAAGTCCATCCTAAAATAAGAGAGTCCCATTAATGGATCCTGGTATTCCAGAGGTGGTCTGTCCAGACTACAGGAAAATGATCATCTTCCTTGATCCATACACTGTATTTCCTATAGTGTAATCTACGACTGCATTACTTATTTTGTATCCCCATCACATTGATGTCTTATACAATTGACTCTTAAACAATATTAGTTTGAACTGTGGGTCCATTTATATATGAATTAGAGTGAACTGTGTGGGTCTATTTATATATGATTCTTTTTTCAACCAAATGTGGATCAAAAATACGGTATTTATGGGATGCAAAACCCACATATACAAAGGGCTGATTTTTCATACACACAGGTTCTGCAGGGCCAACTGCTGGACTTGAGTATGCACAGATTTGGGTATACACAGGGGTCCTGAAATCCCCTGCATATACTGAGGGACAACTGTAAAAGGATAAGAATGCTAAGCCCTTTTCATATGAATTTCTTGAGTTGATTGGTTATTTTATTTATTGACCCAGTGATTTATTAATTGATCAATTCCTTCCTTCACTCACCATCCAATGAAGCATCCAGCTAGCCAGGCCATGGAATTCTGTAATATCTGCTTCGTGATTTTAATCCTGTAAGATATTTCGAGAAGAAATCATGCTTTAGTGGAAGGAAAGCGGTTTAGGCTTTTTAATCTTCCTAGTTAATTTGATCTGGAGCCTCAGTGTCTGGGCAGGCCCCAACTCTTTGGTCCACACCTCGGGGTATGGTTACCCAATTAACTAATTCCCAACTAGCTAAACTCTCTAGAATCTGGTTTATCAGTGAGCTCCCTGGATAGACACTTTGTTATTTTTAACTTCCACCCTCATCTTCCTCCCCTTTTAGAATCACTAATTAAGGAGGTCTCTCTACTGTGAATTTTGTGACCTCTGTTTCCTTAGTAACCAGATTGCATATCTGATGGTACCCAGCATCCCAGCTTCCAATGGCATGGTCACAGCATCCTATAACCACTAAGGTGAGACATAGGCACCAAGAAATAGTTACCAGACATTTTATATGGGTTGCCCCAGGGTGCCATGGATGGAGGAGGAGAGAGAGAGAGATCATAACATTATTTCACATGTTATAATAAGCATGTATGAATTTTGTAATTAAGAAATGTAATAATAGAAAAGATTAAAGAGAAGGAAGAAATCACTCCTACTAGCTTGTTGGCTAGGACTCATTCAGGTCATGCTGGGGCCTTCCTCCTTAATGGCTGTCTGACTTAACTCATGACCCACTCATTTCCTAGCGCCTTGCATTCTGGCTTCTACCCTAACCACTCTGCAGAGGAAAAATAAATGCTTTTCTAAAGTTCTCTAATGACCTAAATCAGGGGTCAGTACACTGTGGCCTGTGGACCAAATCTAGCTGGTCACCTGCTATTGTAAATAAAGTTTTTTTGGAACACAACCATGCCTATTCATTTATACTCGTTGTCTAAAGCTGCTTTCCCAGGGCAACCACAAAATTGAGTCGTTGTGGCAGAGACCGTATGGCCCACAGAGATCATTTGGCTGACCCTTGCTCTCTATCAATAAATCCGTTTATTTCAGCCACTCTAGTGGCCCTGAATCCCTCCTCATCCTCCTCAGCCTCTCAGCTGCCTTTGGCTCTCTCCACCAATTCTTGAAAATACTTTCCCTCACCCACTGTGACCGAATTTTATTTTTCTCTCCTTCTCTCTCTGACCAGTCTTTTTTCTGTGTTTCGTTCTGACCTTTACTCTCCTGTAATCATGCATGAGGACACAGATTTCTGTCTTTTGTGTTCCTCTCTACCTCTCCAGTGCTTGCAACAGTCCCTGGCATGTACGTTTGTTGAATGGATGAATGAGTCTAGCTCTGTCTGGAGGAAAGTTGAATCAGAATTCTTTCACGTCGTCTTGCAAAAAAAGGCCAGTTCAAGCTTTACAAGTGAGTAAGTGGATGCCCCTGACAGTCAAAAAGGGAGAGTTTAGCTTAGAATCACGAACATTTCCCCTTACGCAGCCGAAAGCCTGGATATTTTAGGGAATTGCTTTCTAGTCCATTGGCTCCAAGACCTGACTCCTTTTTGTGACATACTGTAAATATGTGCATGATGTAAGCAGACAGTGTAAATATCCTCCTTTTTACCTTCGAATTTGGTCTAGTCTCCAACGGCTTTACAGAACCACCCTCTGGCCCCTTCCTCCCCAGACTCCTGAGCCCCTCTGTGGCCACCACCATGGTACTAGCTGAGAACTCTGCTATTCATTTCATGGGAAGTGGCTATATTTCCACCATCTTTGCATAGCTGACCTCAATCATGTTTGTTAAATAAATTGTCATCTGAAGAAGGAAGAAAGGATGTAAGAGAGAAAAGGAAAGAAGGAGAAAGGAAAGTTAGGCGAAGCTCTAGCCTTTTATTAAGATTAGGGCTGGCAAAGACGAGGTTTCACTTTGTGTGCTAATGCTGATCAATTAGTAGTGGTTGTATCATTGGATTCTGAGGCTGTATTCGTGAGAAGAGCTATGATCAATTAATATGTCTGCTTTGGTTGTTGAAAGAAAGAGAACTGTGGCTTACAGGCCGTGTTTTTCCATTCCACTTGCAGGCTAATAAAGTATATTAAAAAACATTTAAAAATGATTATGCGAGTAGAATATTAGGTGCCTGCCTTCATCCCTTAGTAAATGACTGGATTTTTCATCCTATCAAAATTAAACCCAATGGGATAGAGGTAATTTTTCCGAAGGAAAGTAGGGTGGTGGTAAGGTGGAGAAATAGATGCTAAGTACTGCTCCTCCCAATCAACCAAACTGTCTAGGGTCCACCACAGGGAGCAATCAAGAGTCTGGGATTCCTACTGTAGTATTAATAGAAGTTGTTCAGTTGTCTTAACTCGTCTAAGAATGGCCTAAGACAGTTGGAATTTAGCCAAAATACAAAATTTGATGTAATGAAGCTTTGCAGCTGTGTGTGCTGATATTTCTGAAAAAGTCATCATCCCTTTGCCCTCCTCTGTTCCCTTGTGCAATGATCATTTCCATGGGTGTGGCTGTGAATGCGCCTAACAGCATTAGTAACTGCCATGGAACAGGTAATTAGTAAATTTATGGAGCACTTACTAAGGGCCCTCCCAAGTCCTTACATCCATTGTCTTACATAATCCTTATAGCAACTCTATGAAGTGTTTAGTATTGTTTCTGTTTGCAGACGGGGAATCAGAATGAAGTGGTTTGTTGCATAGTTGGTGGTGATGGTGGTAATCTGATTCCCAAGCCTGTGCTCTTAATCACTCACAAATTCAAGATTCTAACATTTGTGTATACCCATGGACACTCAACTGCAGGTAATTTTACCGCTTAAGAAACATTGGTAATGTCTGTTGACATTTTTAGTTATTACACCTGGAAGAGATACTAGTAGAGCCAGGAATGCCACTAAACATCCTGCCATACATGGGATGGGTCTTGTGACAAAGAATATTTGGCTGAAAACATCAGTCATGCCAAGGTAGAGACACTCATATGTATATACACATGTACAGGTGGTTTGGGACCACCTAAAGTATCCATAGAGCTTTGGGATCTGAACAGACAAATGACTTGGCTCTTGAAAGACAAAGCTCACTGTGAGTAGGAATCAGCTGTTAATGTTTTCTTAATTAACTAGGAGTTGCCAGAAAGTATTTTTTCCTAAAGTCACCTCCCCGCCCCGCCACCAGCTTCTACCCTCCTTGACGTACATCCTCCAAATAAGACAGAAAATTCAGTCTGTTCAGGCGGTGAAAAGCATTAAACCCTGTACTTTAAGATGGCCCTTCCATGAGTGCCTCAATAACTCTGCAGCTTGGAGGGGCAGTATGGCAAATCCACTCATTCTGGGTGGTTGGCCAAGGGG
Source organism: Chlorocebus sabaeus (assembly GCF_047675955.1). Taxonomy (NCBI): domain Eukaryota; kingdom Metazoa; phylum Chordata; class Mammalia; order Primates; family Cercopithecidae; genus Chlorocebus; species Chlorocebus sabaeus. The sequence continues at coordinate 70,933,286 of NC_132918.1, forward strand.
GTCACAGTTGTTCTATAATCAGATTATGTTGCTATATCTGCCCATTGGCCATCTGTGGCCATTTGGGGAACTATTAAGCAAGCAGTGCTGACCTAAGTGAGATGGACGATAGCAATGTTCCTTGGAATGACAGATAGACCAGAGGGAGGGTGTAATAGCCTGCCAGTGGGGGCTAGCAGATGGGCAACTTTGACAAGAGAAGAGCAGTCAGCTCCCCACAGGGATGAGCAAGATTGGAAATGCAACAGTAACCTTCCATAGAATGCACCCCCATGATCTTCAGTGAAGAGCAAGAACCAAGCCTGTGACAGACAGACGGAAGCTTCACGTTAGAAACTGCATATGGCTTGGCCACGTATTGAAAAAGCCTTTATGATCCCTTCCTTGAAGCTATTTTAAAGAGCAATGAAAAATGTGTGCAATCATGATGTATAAAGATGTTCATTGCAGCATTATTTATGCTAGCATAGAGTGGGTAACAAAGGACTGACGGGAAAAGAATGGCTATACAAATTAATTCACACTCATAGAAGGGAACACTCTACTGGCATTGAAAGTAATTTTCTTCCAAAGACTATTTAATAACATGAAGAAATATCTACAATGTTAAGTTTAAATGAAAAGCAAGATCAGAAAAATTGGGTATATGATTTTTGTTGAAAAAAATATGTAAATGCATAGAAAAACAGAATAAAATGAATCAAAATGTGCATAGGGCTTTATTTTGAGGGCATAGATAATTAAGATTTATATTTTCTTCTTAGCAAGTTTCAGCACTTTCTAAATTGTCTACAGTGAGCCCATGTTGTTTTTTAAATGATACTTTTGTAAAATTTCAAAACAAAGAAGCTCTTCCCTGGCACTAATAAGAGGTTCTCATACTATATGGAGACTCTGGGAAATTAGTTACCCAAGATGTAGTTTAGCAGCTATCTTCACCAAAAACCAGTTACTACCTGGAAGATGACTTCAGTTAGTTCATCTCATGCCCTGTGTTGCTTGTCACACACTGATGTGTAGCTGAACACCAAAAAATCCTCCTCCTCTTCCTTCTCCTGGTAGACTGTAGAACTGCCCATCTGGAATTTGGGAAACAGGCAGAGTTGTCTGGCTCATTTGGCATGGTCATTCCCCTGCCCACTCCACAAAATGCCCGTTCAGTAATCTACACGTTACAGGCAATATCTCCAAGCGGCTGCTACCTTCCCTGAGCACTTTCAGCTGCCTTTCTTTTTACCTTCCCTCTTTCTGGAATGTGTAGATTTTTGTCCTAAACTGAGGTCAGTTTTTCAAGCAATTGCTAAGACAGAATCTACAGTTGTAGTTGCATTAAGTTCACTTGAGCTGTTGGTTTCAAGAAATAGGATATAAGAAATCAGGGATTTTATTCTGTTGTCTGTACATTTTCTTTTTGTGGTTGTTGTTGTTTTTCTTGAGACGGAGTCTCGTTCTGTCGCCCAGGCTGGAGGGCAGTGGCATGATCTCAGCTCACAGCAACCTCTGCTGCCCGGGTTCAGGCAATTCCCCTGCCTCAGCCTCCAAAGTAGCCCCCACGCCAAGCTAATGTTTGTATTTTTTAGTAGAGATAGGGTTTCAACATGTTAGTCAGGCTGGTCTTGAACTCCTGACCTCCAGTGATCCGCCCTCCTTAGCCCCACAAAGTTCTAGGATTACAGGTATGAGCCACCATTCCTGGCCTGGTGGCTAGGCATTTTCTATCTGGCATACCTTTGTACTTTTAAGAGAGGTGGCAGTGATGGGCTCTACGGAACCACAAGGAAGCTCTCTGCTTTGTCCCCTTGCCTCTCAAAGGTGCTCTGTGTGGGTCAGTCCTCCTAGCCTACTGTCATTCACTTGTGTCCTGCCCTCCCGAGCCAGAAGCCGCAGGAGAACCTAGACTTTGAGGCCAGGTGTGTTACTTGCGGTGACAGTTCTCCTCAGACCCAGCTGGCCATCCGATGTTCATCTGCTCTCCACACTCATTCCCTCCGTGCTCCTGTGTGTGCAGTTGGCGTTGCTCTGAATAGCGGGTAAAGCCTTGGGCCAGGGCTGTAAAGGTCAGACGGAACACCTCTCTACATTGTGCCTGTCCTGCAGCTCCTCCCTGGGTAGCTACAAGCCCACAGACCAAGGGCTGCACCCCCTCTCCTCCCTGCCCAGCACACAGCCTCCCTTCCAGATCCTTCATCGACAACAATTTATGGAAGGCTCAGGATGTATCAGGCACTCTTCTGGGTGCTGGTGATAGCATGTGAAGAATTCTTGAAATTGCTGCCCTCCTGGAGCTTATATCTTTTGGGTAGGTTTGGGGAGAAAGATAATAAAGAAGACAAAACAAGAAGTGAAATAAAACCAGGAAGGGGAATCGGGTTGTAATTTTTGATGAAGTAGTTAAGGAAGGCCTCATGAGAAGGTGACATGTCACGTCAGTAAAGACTCGAAGGAGGTAAGGGAGACAGCGGATATCTGGGAGGGGAGAGGAGGAGAGAGGACACCCGGGCGAAGGGAACAGCCAGTGCAGAAGCACTTAGAGTATGTCCTGGCATGGGTAGGAACCATCGAGAAGGCCAGTGTGTCTACAGGAGAATGCATGATCGGGCCCACAGCAGGAGAAGGAATCAGAGACCACAGGAAGAGATCCTGTTCACATGGGCTTTGGAAGGCTGTGTGCGAACTCCAGCTTTTCTCTCCGGCTTCGACGGCATCAGCTGTTTTGTGCAGAAGAGTGCTACACTGGGGTGAACAACACCCAGGTGTCTGCTCTGTTGACCACAGACTGGAGGGGAGGGCAGGGCAGAGGCAGAGAGAGTGTGAGGAGGCTGCAGAAGCTAACCTGACGAGAGGCGCTGGGGCCCTGGAGAGCAGGGAGCAGTGAGTGGTCGGGAGGGGCCCGTATTCACAGGCCTCTCCACCCCTCACACATTCAGGCCCAGCTGCAAAGTAGCTGTGGAAATCAAATGGGGATCAGAATGTCAGCAACTCATTTCTAATAGTCACTGTCTAGTCTGAGAAACGGATTAGTGCCAGAGAAAAGCTGTTTTCTTTTGAATGGAAAAAAAAGAGTACCCTTTTAACAATAATCGAAGCAACATAGGGTCACTGCAGACAATTTGGAAAGTACTGAAATTTGTAAAGAAAAAAATACAAATCATAATTCTAGGTTGTAGAAATATCTTATTCATATTTTTATTTTTTTATTCTGATTTTTTTCTCTGCAAACACACACGTATTTAAATTTTCCTTACCTCATGTTTTAGTTTAACATTGTGAATATTTTCTCTGTGTCATCAAATAGTCTTTGAAAAGATTGTTTTAATGGCAGCATAATGTTCCTTCCTACTAGTGTGAGTTAATTTATATAGCCATTTGCTTAGTGGAGGGTGGGGCTTACAGGTACAACCTTGATGGGCTTCCTAAAACCTCACCCCCAAATCAGATAAGCTTAGCTGCCTGGTAACAGTGGGGCTGATACCTGAAGGCCTCCTCCAAGGGCAGAGCCTGCTCCTGGGAGCTTCTGTGTCATGGAGAACAGGCCTTTGTTCCCTTTCCTGCAGGCAGACACACATGGAGAAGGCCTGGGAGAGTTTGAACCCAGAATTCTAAGAGCCCTTACTAACACTCACCGATATAAGCCTCTCTTCTTCCCTGGCAAAATGAGTAAGAGAGGTAGAGAAAGAGGCCAGGAGTGTCACCCTGGTGAAAGGCCTGTCTATACATGAATACCCAAGGCCAGAAAAGCAGAGGTCTCCTCCCGCCATTGGAATTTCAGCAGACTAATGAATGTCAAGTACTTAGTCCTCGTAAATGTTCAATAATTGCCATCTTCCCCCTTCCACTACTGTTTCCAGGAAAAGACCAAAATTTCATAAAGTAAATAGTCCCATGTGCCAATTTAATGGGCCAAGCCGAATTATTGGGTAGTCATTGCTTTTCTGCCAACCTAGTGAACTCCCTGCAGAATGCAGGATGAGTTCAGTGGGTTCCCCTTGGATGTCGTAAGTCATCCTTCTCACCCTGTGTAAGCTGAATATACTCAAAAGAAGAAAGATCAATGATCCCCCAAGTTGGCAGTGTCTTGGTAACCTTTGTTGGAGTTTAATAATTGTTTATGGATGGATGTATGGATGAGTAGGTGGATGGACGAATGCGCAGAGAAGGCAGAGAAGGAAGAAAGGAGGATAGAGAGTGGGTGGATGGAAAAAAGGGTAAATTAAGACAAAGTCATTGTATCCTTTTTCTTCCTAGGAAGAGATATGTGGGAAATAATGATTTTACATAAGTCAGTGTAGTCTTTTTTCTCAGGTGAAATACAAACCCAATATAAAAACCCCTCATTTCTGTTGGAAGTAAGTAAAGAGACACATTATGATCTTAACAGCATATTTTATCTGTTTGATCCCGAAAAAGGAAGATGGGTGATTTTCTAGCTTGAGTGACATAAATCTGTGACCCCCCATAAAATATATTGTCATTTCTGTGATTCATTTGGCTTTTTTTTTTTTTTTTTTTTTTTGAAGTGGACTGTGGTTTGTGTGCAGTGGATGAAGTAATTGGAGTGAGTGCTTCTCCCTAGAGACAGAATCAATCACTGTGGTAGAAGATGGTGACATTTTAGAAAGAAACTCTGAGGAAAATGTCATGCTTAAAAAATTAGATTTAAACACACTGGCTCCAGATTGATTTTTATTACACTCAAATGGATACCCTGATTGATTATCAGTCTTACAAATGTTTAGCACATTTCTCACTTCTCTAATAATCAGAATAATCTAATTTTCAATGTCATTTAATGTACTCTATTCAAGGTTATAATAGATCATATTTCTAATAAAACACAGCAATTATGTAATGAATAATACAGGAGGACCAGCATTCAGATTCCCTTGATTTTAAGGCAGTGCCAAGGGAAAGTCTTAGACAAACCCGTTTCTTTAAATGCGATGCACATTCCAAGTCTTTGCCTGCATTATAGAGGATGTTTTTTTTCCTGCTGATGGTCTGAATGGAACTTGCTAGAAAACTTGACCTCCCCACCCCTCCCTGCCAAAAAAAAAAAAAAAAAATTTTTGAGAAGCAGCGAGTTTTGAATCTTTTTTTAATATGTGTTATCAGTGCACCTGAAGAAAAGTGACAGGTTGCTAAGTTATTTATTGAGTTTCTCTAGTGATTGCTGCTTTCTTCCCATTTTTATATACATTCCCTGGAGAAATACTATATTTTAGTTCTAAAATTTTTTTCCAATATCTATTATAGCAGCAGCTGACATTATAGATGTTTTAGGGTGAGCCACAAGGTATCTAGTTTGTAGGAGGCTTGACTCTATATTTAGAGCCCAATACCTGATTATGTTTGTTTTCTTCAAGAGGCCTGACTCACTTTAGGAAGTAAGTTGTACTTTTTCTATTTGTGGCTTCTAACCAATTCCAGTCATGTCGAAATCTAGGTTAGTAATTATGAATTCCTCTGTTATGGCTTGCAGCTCCATTTGATCTGGCATGTGTATGAAATGCTATCAAAACCTGGTGGCCTAACAAGCAATAGCACTTAAAAGGTTTCTTGTTTTGTGCCATGTTCTTGGTGAGGGGCATTTAGGAGCAGCAAACAGAATAATGAAGGCTGAAGAGGTAGCAGGTCTGATAAGCATTTAGAGACTAAAAAGAAGGCAGACGAAGCAGAAGGCCCACTTCTAAGATCAATCCTAGATGAACCTGGCAGAGTGAGAAATTCAGATCTGAAGACTCCAAAAGATCTAAACAGAAGTAATTGATGGGCCAGTACAAACAAGATACCATTTAACAGAGGTGAACTTTATGTTCTGATTCAGACTTGGCCAAACTGGTAGAGGAAATACAGGTTGGGAAGGATCAAGCTGAGGATCCGATGACCAGAAGCTTGCCATGAACCAACTCAGGGTAGTCACATGTCCTCCCTTTTAAGGTGTTTGGTTCATCAGATCATGAAAGACCATAACCCTCTGTACTGACTGATCAGAGCACACCTTGAAACATTAGTGGTTTTTGTTCTGAGCACCTCATTTTAAGAGGGAAGTTACCTAGAATTGGACATTATCCAAAGAATGTTGACCAAGATAGCATGAGATCATAAAGTTGTGTGCTATGAGATGAGAAAAAGGAAAGTCATAGTTTTCTGTCATTTATTGAGTGCTGGGCCTTTTCAACACCTTTATGAGACATTACCATTCTTTCATGGTCATGGCAACTGACACTGAAATTGGCCAGATAATTTGTCAAAATTTACACAACTACTAAAGCTACACAGTCAAGATGTAAGCCCAACTCTCTCTCTGTCAGCTTTTGTGATCTCACCATATCTGAGATTTTCTATAGACTGATGATTCTAGATGATCTCCAAGGTCCCTTCCAGCTGTAGAATTCTGATGGTCTCTATTCAGGGTATGAGTTCAAACATTATTGCCTGATACTTGGAAACATTCCAAGCAGAAAGAGCGAATACTCTCTTATAGTACTCAAAATAAGATGAGATTAACTGGGGAACACTTGCTGCATTGAGGTTGAGAAAACGAGGATCCCTTTGCAGTTAAGATATTTGGCAGTAAAAGCTGTCTACACTTTTGAAAATATTAGTTCTTGAGACATTATGCGGTTTCCTAAAGCCTTGAGGAAAAGGAGTATGTGTGTCTGCATCTGCCCGCCTTAGTCTGTTTGGGCTGCTATAACAAAAATATCATAGACCAGGTGGCTTATAAACAACAGAAATTTATTTCTCCCAGTTCTGAAGGCTGGGAAGTCCAAGATCAAGGCACCAGGAGATGCCTAGTGAGGTCCTACTTTCTGGTTCGTAGATAGGTGTCTTCTTGCTGTAACCTCACATGGCAGAAGGGGGAAGCAAGCTCCCTCAGGACTAATTTAAGATACTAATCCCATCCGTGAGGGCTCCACCCTCGTGACCCCATCACCTCCCAAAAGCCTCGCCTTCAAATACCCTCACATTGGGGATTAGGTTTCATTTTATTTTTATTTTTATTTCATTTTAAGTTCTGGGATACGTCTGTAGGATGTGCAGGTTTGTTACATAGGTAAGCGTGTGCCATGGTGGTTTGCTGCACCTAGCTGCCCATCGCCTAGGTATTAAGCCTCATATGCATTAGCTATTTATCCTGATGTTCTCCCTCCCTCGGCCACCTGACAGGCCCCAGTGTGTGATGTTCCCTCCTCTATGTCCATGTGTTCTCATTGTTCAGCTCCCACTTATAAGTGAGGACATGTGGTGTTTGGTTTTCTGAACCTGCATTAGTTTGCTGAAGATAATGGCTTTCAGCTCTATCCATGTCCCTGCAAAGGACATGATCTTGTTCCTTTTTATGGATGCACAGTATTCCATGATGTATATATATGCACCACATTTTCTTCAGGGGATTAAGTTTTAACATACGAGTTTGGAGAGGACACAAACATTGAGTCTACAGAATTGACTGTTTTAAGGGGTTAAGAAGATGACATACAAAATTAATGACAAAAATAATCTTTGAAGGCTTTAAGGGCAGGGTCTTAGCAGAGTAGTTAGGACAGGAAGGAGAGGTTTTAAATGCTGTCCTCATAGTAAGGACCTATGGTTACCTGAGGAATTCACAAGGTATTATATGGGGCCCAGCAAGAGAGAATGAGTAAGGAGTCATCTGTGGAACCAGGCAGCCCATCTGACCTCTAATGGTACTATTTTTACTTTTTGCTGTTCATTGTCATATATGGTATTTTTCCACCTTTAGCAGATGACCTATTGTCTGCAAAGCACCATTCAAAGAGGGAGTGAGTTTGAGAAACAGCGGATAGACTCAGCAGACCCTGGTGGATATACTGGATAAGGAAGAGAGGAGGATAGGTCTGCCTCTCCCGTTTGACTTATGGGCCCTCAGATTGACTATGGTGCCAGTCACAGAGGTGGCAACATGGAAGGAGAAAGAGTTATGTGGAGCAGCTAAAGAGTCCATTTTAGGGAGAAGATCAATGTGAGGTGCCAGTGATGTCTAGCGGGCAACGGGATGGTCACATCTGATGCTTAGGAGAAAGGTCTGGGCTAGAGATTGAGACTTGAGTCTCCTGGATATATGTGGTTGATAGTGGAGGGCTTGGGCATGGATCTCATTATACATAGAATAAGAAGAGGGCTAGGGACACTCCCAGATATACAGAATTCTTTAGATGGGCTGCCAGATAGGTCTTGTGGGGATCCCAGGATGCAGATGTCTCAAGTTGAGTGTTTCTTAGCTTTCTCAATCAAGCCTTCAATCTGTTTTCCATAAATCTGGAAGTTAGCAATAGTTCTGAGAGAGGGGAATCCCAGTCCACGCCTACCTGCATTCCTCTTTTTGAAGTTAGTTAGCTCAAGGCATTTTTTAATAACCATGCTTCATAGTTCTTGCTACTTTTTAAAGTCAAGAGACATCCTAAAAAGTTCCCATAGCCCACTGAGCTGGCCCTGTTTTTAAATAAACCTGGATATGAGCGAGAGCCCTGGGATGAGACAGCAAAGCCAATAATCATAGTTGACCACGGGCCCCTCTGTAGTCAAGGTACATGGTAGCAAAAACAGTCTGTGTGATTGAAAATGGCAGTTCCTGGAGCTGACCAACCATCGTGCAATTTCCTGAATTTGGTCAAAAGATTATAGGGTAAGTGGGCAAACAGTCTGGGCAAAGGGAAAGTCAGCCTCATGAAATTAATGAGAAAAATATTATTTTAGGGTCCAGCATTCCTTTCCAGCTTAAGATCTAGACAACCTTAAATGCACGCACAGTTGGACCATACGTCCTCAAGATAATGGAAATGGCTGGGATTGTGGGAGGGCTGCCAATTCTTGCTGAATGTGCTTTGGTTGTTAAGTGGAAGGGACTTGGTAAAGGGGAGGGGGAACATTCTCGTGTCAGTGGCTTGTTAGGGCAACTTGACCTCTCTGCCTGCATTCCAGATATTTCCAAGATAGCTGGCCCTGCTTTGCACGTATCTAGATCACATCTCTTAGTCTGGTTTCCTCTCTCAAGTTTTTAGAAGGTCCGTTCTCTTCATCTTTCTGCCTACTAAAATCTACCTGAAGGAGATACTACTGCGCCCCTCTAAAATGAACCAAGGGTATGATAAAGATAATGAAAGAAAGAATTTTGAAATACTTATGGATGTAAATATTCAATGTCTAGGGTTTACTACAAAATAATCTTGGGAGATGTGGGAATAGGAAGAAAATAAGTTTGGCCTGTGAGTTGTGACCACTGAAGCAGAGTGTTGAGTGAATGGAGGCTGTTACATCATGGTCTCTACTTTAAGTATGTCTCAGATTTTATGTAGCAGATGTGTTTAAATATAAATACATATTCCAGCTGTCAGGACTGGAGGAATTAATGACATACCTTTCTAACGGTATGATTTTGTGTTTTAAAGCTTGAAAATGAAAAACAGATATCCTGCAAAGGAAGATGGGCAAACTATAATTCACTTGGTGAATACTATGAAATGCATGAGGAGTTAAAGTACTTACATATTCAAAATTTTAGTTCTATAGAGATGATTTTTTTCCTGCCATCTTTTGCTTTTTTTTTTTTTTTTTTTTTTTTTTAAGATTTGAGTAAATAAAACAGAACTATATTGATCGCTACCTACAGTCTTTTCCGGCTACCTAGCCTCTCGTGGGAGCCTCCTTGAGGGAGGGTGGTCTCTGCCTCTGGTGCCCAGGCATACTCTTCACCACCCCTCAAGGAATGATTGGCAGGGGAGCAGAGAACTTTTCTTTAGATAACTCTAGGGATCTTTAAGCCCTTCCTCTTCATCTCTGTGTAATTTAGACCCAGCTATTTGTGAGGATCCCTTTCTGACCACATTATCTTCCAAAGGAGCAACAGGTAATGCAATGGCCTTGGAAAGTCTTTGGATACTTACAAAGGAAGAATTTTGGAAGAACTCTCTTTAACATCACCAAAAAACCAGTCATCTGAAGTGTTGCTTCCTAAGAATGCGGAGCAATCAATAAACTCCCTTTGTAATATCTTACGTGTCGACACTCCCTTGGCCTTGATAACATCTGCCCTCCAAAGGCGTTTGGCATGCATCTGCTGAACCCATTTGCATGGATTGTCACTGGGTCTTCACTGCAGCCTGGCAGGATTGGAGGCCAACCTTCGTTCCCAGGCCTCACAAGAATCAAAACATCCCTGACATCTCTCAGGCAGCTCTCAAATACCAGAGGTCTCCTACTCTAGCTTCCCAAGATGTTTACTCATGCTTTCCCCTGAGCCTAGAATGTTCTTCACCTAGTTAAACAGTGCTCGGCCCAGACATTCTGATGCAGTATGTTCTGTGCAGATTTTCTGTGGCCAGCCTCCCACTCCCCTTCCCCAACTAGAAAGAAGCCCGTGTCAGCTATGTTTGCCACACTGTTTCCCCATGAGTTTTCAGCGTTTAATGTCACGTTGATCTGTGCGTGGTTAAGTGAGGAATGTTTGTGTCTACCTCTAGGGCAGGGGTCTACAAATACTGCAGGCCATTGTTATGGTGGGGGAGGGGATTTCCTGAGAGAAAGTATCTGTGTATGGAGGTATAGGGCAAGGGGAGCTCACTGATGTGCAGAAAATAACAACTGACATCTAGTATGTTGCCTGATAACTGAAATAAAACAAAAAAACATGAGGGGGTGAGTATTAACTGTTTTACTTTTTGTTAAATTTATTTTCTTCCCTAACTTTGATTTGTTGCACAAGCAACTTCTTAACCATCAATGACATTTTTTAGTGTACAGGTCAGCAAACTCTGGAGTCCATGGGTTAAACCCGGCCCACTGCTTATTTTGGTAAAGAAAGTTTTACTGGGACACAGCCTTGTGTGTTTGTTGGCATGTAGTCCTGGCTCCTTTTGCACTACCAGGGCAGAGTTGAGTAGTGTGACAAAAACTGGGAAGGCCCAAAAGCCTACAACATTTCTATCTGGCCTATTAGGAGAAAAATACGACACTCTTGGGCTAGACTGTGACTCAATGAGGAACCGCGTCTGCCTCTTCACCACCAACACCTCCAGTAGCCCTTACAGTGCCGGGCACAGCATAGCATAGGTTCTGCCTTAGTCCGTTTTCTGTTGGTTATACCAGAACACTGGATAATTCATGAAGAAAAGGAATTTATTTCTTACTTTGAAGGCTGAGAAGTCTAAAGTCAAGGCACTGCATCTGGTCTTTTTGCTGATAGGGAATCTCTGTGGTGTCCCAAGATGGCACAGGGCCTCATACATTGGGTGTGTTAACATGTCAGCCTACATCTCTCTTCCTCTTCTTAAAAAGCCACCACTTCCTCTCATGACCTATTAATCCATTAACCCATTAATTCATAAATGAGTCAGCCTCCTCCTGATGGCAGAGCACTCTCGGTCCAATCACTTCTTAAAGGCTTCTCATCTCAATAGTGCCACATCGCGGATTAAGTTTCAACATGAGTTTTAGAAGGGAAAAATCTTCAAACTACAGCAGGTTCCCTGTAAATATTTGAATAAAATTAGTGAATGAATGAATGAGTAAATTGACAAATAGCTACTCTAGCTTGTTTATTTAATTTATGGGAAACCCTTTTCCCTCAATACATGCAAAACGTTCTCCTCCCTGATATCTACAACACTTGCTCCTTCACCTCTTTCAGTTCTCTTCTCAGATGGTGCCTCATCAGAGAGGCTTTCCCTGCCATACCTCACAGCACAGCGTCCCCTGTCGATCTTCTCTCTTCCCTGCACTGGTTTTCTTCAGAACACTTATTACCTGTCATTACACTGGATATGCATTTGTTTCTCATCTGCCTCCCCCAAGAAGAAAATAAACACCAAGAAGCTGGGAACATCCTTTGATCACCGCCACATCCTCAGTGCCTAGAACAGTACCTGGAGCATAGTGGATCCCCAGTTAATTTTTTTTGCTAGCTCTGTCAGGATTTTTAGTCATGTGTGTATCATTTAGTCAGCAAATATTTGAAAATGAATGATCATATTAAGAATGGACTGCACGCAGCCTAGGATTTCTTTGTATGTACTCTAGTTATTTCTCGGATGTTAACTGCCTTCCCCCTGGATCCCAAACACTGTCTTATCGGTACTGATCTTACACCCCTAAGGTCTGGATTGGTGAGAAATAGATGGCCCCGGGGATGTTGGAGTTCTGTACTACTTGCTGATCTACCATTGCCTTTCCTCTCTCCCACAAGGCCTGGAGGCCGCCTCTACCTTAGAAGGCATTAGCAGATGTCTTTTTTATTAAAAGGGAAAGAAAGTCCATTCTGGGCATGGGTGTGGGTGTTAAAGGAAGGGAAAAGGAAGGGCAAAGGGAAGTGGATTGTGAAGCGCTGGCAGGAACGTTTTGTATGTTATTTCTTGGACTTCTTGTATTTTTTTTTTTTTTTTGACCCCTTAGCAGAAGCATTCCCAGGAATAGAAACTGGATTTTCTGTTAATATTAGACATCCAAGACTGTGGCTGTAAGCTATGCAGAGAATGGTGGAGATGGCTTTATTTCTTTTCCAAATGACTCTCCAGAGAAATAAATACCTGAGAATTAAAGTTCTGTAGGCCAGAAAGAAGATTTTTGTGAACTAAATGGGATTCAGCAATCCTTTACAGACAGTGCAATTTGGGGTGATCTATTTATATTGAGAAACTGATAAGTTCACTCAGGGGAAGGCTAAGTTGGCTACAGTTCTAGCCAACACTTCATGTGCTGAGATTGACCCGGGAGCTGTGGCTTATTTCTGCTGTTTCATTTTTTTAACATTTTCTTTTAGTAACACATGTGGACTGAGAGTGACCTTTCAATGGCATTCAGGACAACCAAGGCCAAGTAGAAAAATTTCCCAGTTACAGTCCTCATTACATTCTTGTTACCAACACTAATCTTTTGAAAAAGCAAAAAGTTTTAAGAATTATTGTATGAGCAATATTTAGTTTTGGAATTAGAAATGGGTTCAAATTCTGGCCCTGTAAATTACTGGCTTAAATGTGACTTTTAAATTCTCTTGGCCAAAGTTTCCTCATGTGCAACTTGGGAAGTAAATCATGCCATCGACCACATAGGGCTGCTGTGAGAATTAAATGAGAACGTATGTCATACACTTAGCACAGCCAGCACCCTGAAGGGCTGGGGTTGATGACGGCAGTGATGTCGCCTGTTCATGGCAAACTGTCCTTACAGCTGAGGGAGATGCAAGAGAAGTCTGGGTCACACATCACAGCCTTAATTTGAGAAACTGCACTGTGACAGTTGGCAATTATGAGTTTGAATTTCCATACTGGGTTGGAATTTCTCTCATCTTTACATTTCAAAGCCAAGGGCAAGGAATAGTTATTATTTTCTCATAGTAATACTTGTAAACAATTTCTGATGTGCAAGGTAGGTCAACAAATTATATGGATCCATCCTTGCACAGGCATTTTCTCACAATGACGTGCTGTTGGGTGTCTTTAGAGTAGACTTATAAGAAGTTCTTCTTCTTTGTGTTTTGTTTAGCATTTGGCATGCATACACACACACACACACACACACACACACACACACACGAAATTGCCATGAAAGTAGAGACTTCTGCTTTGATTTCCTCTGTAGCCTGTGTCTACATCAGCATCTGTTGCACAGTAGTAGCTCAGTAACTATTAGTGGAATGAATAACTGAGTCTATATCACATTCAGCCAATTTCTAGGAGTCAAGAGCTAGAAGAAACAAAACCCAGAGGGACTAAGGAATTCCTCATCACTTTCCATAGACACCATCCCAATCATAAGTGGGCTTTTCCCAAGGCTCTCTCTGCAGCCTATCACTTCTCCTGAGCCTAAAACCCAGATAGCCAATTATATATAGCACACACTGGATAACTCCACTTGCGCGGCACATGGGCACTTGGAATTCTAAGTGGAGAAGGAGGAGTCCCTTGTTTCTCCTTTGTTCCCTCGCCACTGTGCAAGCTGGAAACCCTTGACGCTTCCTGCTGCCTGGCGCCTTGCATCTGCTCCCCCTGGCACTTCCCTACAGTCCCTCCCTAGTTCAGACGTCCCTCTTCTCTCACTCAGAACTTCTAGCAACTACTTCAGTGGTCCATATACCCCCCATCATTTCTTCACCATGAACAGTGACTCATCTAAACAGCAACCCCAGATAAACTTAAAAGCCAAGTCTCCTTGGCCAAGTTCACACGATCACATGAGCTGTGGTCCAGCCACAACCCAGAACTGCAAGCCTCACCCTGTTCCTTGCAGAGCTCCAAAGCTGCCCTGTTGCTTCTCTCTAGGTCTGCAAACTGGCTCTATTTTCTGCCTGGAAAACACTCCCTTCTCCCAGCCTTTGGTTAGCTCAAGTCTTCTGCTTTGGATATTTATATAGAAATTAAGTGAATGCATCTTTCAAGATCTCACTCCATAGTGACCCTCCAGTGAGCCTCTCTCTGCAAATGAGCAATTTCAGATTCTCTGAAAAATTCATACAGTCTTTTTGTGTTTGTAAACATGGGTGGTTTCATTGACCTCTCCTACAGGTTGGATTACACAAAAACATGTTTTCAAGTGCTTGGCCTCAAGTTTATTTTCTAGGTTGATTTTTGAAGGACTTTCTCTGGCCTCCTCTTAACCTTCCCCACCCCCAAGTCTGGCTTCCATCCTCATTGCTCTGCTACAAATGTTCTCTCGAAAGTCACCACTTTCTCCATTGCCAAAACAAATGAACTTTGCTCCCTCTTCATTCTTTCTGACTGGCGGCTACTTGAACACTTACTTGGCCAGGCTGCTGCTTCTTCAAATTCTTTTCTCCATTGATTTCTGTGGTTTTTTATTCCAGGTCCTCCCACAGTTCATCTGCTTTCATCCTTGTATCCTTTTCCCTTTCCCATCAACCACCAGCAATTCCCAAGGATTAGTTCCTGACCCTGGCCCTGGATGGATGGATAGTTAATTGGTTAGATTGATGGATGGATAGGAAGAGGGATGGAATTTTATTTCATCTTTCCTCTCTCTCACCTTAGATTGTTCATCCTCGCTCATGACTTCAACAGTCATCTCCAAGGTTTGACTCCTAAATAATCTAACTTTGGAGCTGCTCTCTTGCCAAATCCACAATGCCATTGCTCTGACAGCCTCTGGATTCCTAATTCACGTCCCCTCAAACCAAATTCATTGTATGTCTGCCAAAAACTGGCTTCCCTACTCCCCACCAGCTACCCTACATTTCTTCTCTGTTTTTATACCATCAGTAGCCCAAGACAGGGTTAAAACCTTATTGTTACCTCTAAGTCTTCTTTTTCATCCTCATTTTCATTCTGTTGCCAAGTCCAGCGTATTTTTCCTTGCACTGATTCACTATATCTCCCCACTTTGGTCTGTCCTCATTATTTCTCCCCACCAATCCCTGTCTCCACATTTTTCTTTAGTGACACCAGTCACTCCACTCCCCTTCAAACATGATGCAGTCATTCTTGGAAGTATTTTCTCATATCTGTCCCATCCAGAATGTTCTTCCCTCCCTTTTCAGCCTCCTGAATGAGACCCCACCCTTTAAAGGCCACCCCAAAGCTAAATTCCATCATGTAGCCTTGTTTTTCCAACCCTTAGGCCTTTGCACACATTGGTCTCTTCATCCAGAATGTCTCCTAGCCTCTCTAAGACCAATTCATTTAAGAAATATATGTTGAACATTCCTTATGGAGAAGATACTGGACTGTGCACTGAGGATATCTGAGTGAATAAGACCTATCCTATTCTTATAAGGAAATTCAGCTCAAGATTCCTGTCTCCTGAGATTTTTTCCCTACGGCCCCACAGGCTAAACTATCAGCTTCCTCATCTGTGAGTCTCAGCACCATCTTACAACCAGCCCCTTAGATTTTGAATTCATATTGCTTGAGTCTAAGAATGAATATTTCCCTTCTGACATCTAGCTCAGTGCGTGATAGTTATTTCTTTAGATGACTGTGTCTTTTACTAGAATATGAATGTCTTGAAATGATACCTTCTCACTCTTGTTTCTTTAACATGCATAATGCCAAACAAAGTGTAAATGCTCAATAACTATTTGAGCAGAAGAAGAAATAAATAGATAGATATATGGTTGGATGGATGGATGGTTAATTGGTTGGATCGATGGATGGATAGATGGATGGATTGATGATGGATGGATGGATGGATGGATAGATGATTGATAGATAGATAGATAGATAGATAGATAGATAGATAGGATAGATAAGTAGATGGACAGATGAATGGATAAAAGGATGAACAGATGGACAAATGGACAAAATAGATGGATCAATGGATGGAAAATGGGACAGATAGATGGGCAGCTGCATTGGATAAATGGAAGGATGGACAGACAGATGTGTTTATGAATGAGTAGACAGAAGGACTGGATAAACAGGCAATTCTTTCTCGGATGTCTATTTGGATGGATAGATGGATGGACAGATGGATGGATGGATGGAAGAAACTCCCAGTTATATGACACTGTTCAGATCTATAATGATTAGGAAAGAAGATTATAGTTAATTGACTAATCATATCCAACAGTAGGCTAGTATATATCTCATACATGGACTGACAATTTTCTAAAAATTAAAATTAATAGAATGCATTTAGAACAAAAGCTTACTGAACAAGATTTATATGTGGTTATTCTGAAGATCCTTAGACATTTTAGCACTTCAAGGACCTCACTGAGAATCACTTAGGGGTATATAGACTGGTGTAAACCATTTGAAATGCTATAAAGTGAGGTTTTTCATTTAAACTAACTATGTGATATAAGCACCTACTATATCTACATGTAGATCATTTCTCTAATGATTTGGGTTTCTAAAATTTATTTGACAACATGTAAGAGCTTCTCTACATTCATATCTTAACAGGATATTTGGCAAACATCTGGCAAAATTATAAGCCATTTGTCTATCTCTCTCAGATGCCCTATTGACACATGGATGGCTCAGCAGAAATCCATCATGTATGTTAAGCAATCTCAGAAAATGTTGAATCCCAAGGACGTGAGTGTGGCTATAAATGTTCACTAAGCCAAGTTCAGACACAAAGTCCTAACATTAGAGATGAACTCACTGGAAGCTTAATAACTGACAGTTTCCATACTCTGTCTTCCCTTTCATCTCCAGTTATAGAGTACCAGGCTGGAACGCTGGTCTTGTCTTGGATAAAAATTCTTTCCTCCCTCCCTCATTTTTTCCTTCCTTCATTTCTTTCTACCTTCCTTCCTCAACTGTTGCCTTAGCATTTCACATTTCAAAGCTTTTGTGTATATTAAATCCTTATATTCTATATTATGTATCATGTGCATTTCATGTATTGAAAGGAGAACCCCTCATGCTTTATTTGACTCAGTTTCTTTAGTGGCTACAGGACTTAATAAAATGTTTGGTGAATAAACAAATTGCTATAGGACTCCCACTATTTTTGTTCATGTTACACTGTGTTGCAATCATGTATATATCTAAATATATATGAGATCCTGTATGCAATGAACAAAAATTAATGTCCTCATTTTTCAGGTGAGGAAACTGAAGCTCAGAGACATTAAGAGACTATCCTGAGCTTACATAGTACAATAAATGATGAGCTAAAATGCAGGCCTTTGAAATTTTACCCCAGGGTCCTTCCATTTGTCCAATGTTCCTTTCATATTATTTAAGACCTATGGGGAACAGTGCCATCATTTCTGTGTGTTGTAACAGATGTGGGTGGGATCTGGAACTCTGAGTTGTAGGAATGACCAATTATTTTCTTTCTTGCCTCAAATGCTGAATAGAGGGAACCATGTGTTCAAATATCCTGTAGGGTAAAAGGCATTTGGGCACGTGTTCCTGTTGCGTAAAAATACTCTTTACACAGACTGTATTACACAGATTATTGCTGTGTAACAGACAACCCCCAAGCTCAGTGGCTTAAAACTATAAGCATTTGTTATTGTTCACAGCACCATGGATCAGTCGGGTTGTACTTCTGGGTTCACTGGGCTCTCTCATTGGGTAGGCAACTCTGCTGATCTTACCAGCACTCTTTCCCAGGTTCAAGCTGGCTCCAGACTGATCTAGTGTGGTCTTGGTTGGAACAACTGGGCTGTCCTCTTTATGGTCTCTTGGAAGCTCTGCTTCTCAGAACTTTTCCTAAGCTGAGAAAAACTTCATTTCTATTTTACATAACATTTTAAGAGGAAATGTATGATGAAAATATCAAACAGAACTTCAGTTCATTTGCTAAATATGTTTTGGGTTTTAAAGGACAGTAGGAATGAAAGATCAGGCCATTATATTTTGTCATGATAGAGACTGTTATTTAATATTTGAAAGCCCATAACTTGTTATAAAGAATATACAGGACACAGAGCAAGATACAAGCTTATCTGGAACAGTCTGCTGTTGGGAAATTTCTTTATTGCCCTCCTGCCCTTCATCAGATTCTGTGTTTGAAAGGCAGTCTATGCCTATTCCATGAAAGAATATAAAGGGGTGTGCTTTCATCCCTGCTCAACTTTTTTACCCTAGATATATGGGACTTCTATTTGAAGGCTATTGATTCCTGAACCTTAGACTGTCTGCCTTTTTTCAAAAAAGTTAAAAGACCCACTCACAGTGTTTCAGATACACGAGGGCAGCTTAGGCCTCAGCAGAAGTGAACTTGAGTTTGGCATAGCAAAGAATTTCCTGCCTATGAAAATTGATTATGGAAGTGATACTAAGCCTTCTTTTTTTCTAGATCAGAAGTTTTTAAAAACAAGGTGACTTGATCATGCAGGAAGTGTGTGACTTTATCCTGGCTAAAAAGCAGAGGGGCCAGCCTCAATGTCTTTAATTTACATTTTTTAACATTCAGTTTTATGCCATCAGTAAAGGGCTTCATCTCAGCTCTTATTTATGTTGGCTAGCTCTGTCACAAACATGGAGTCACAGACACGTATGCCTCTTTGGATAGGATTTAGGCAAAGTCATCATTGAGAATAGCCCATTTCTGCCAGAGGAAATGTGCAAAGAAGCACCACCGTTGATGAAGGAAAGCATCTCAGAGGTTCATGTCCCTCAGCTACTCATTGTTGAGTTCCTACTTTTGTACATTATGCCAGAACATATTTTTTCTCATTTCTGGAATTGAACTTAAGGTATTTCTTATAGCTCATATGAACAAAGAAAAGGATTTTTCATCTAAAACTAAATCTCTTGCCTTGCAAGGATGCCCACCACACTGTGCTTGTCTGAAAATGAATGCGACCACAGTAGGGCTGCCCTCACCAGCCCAGACAGAGGAGGGAAAAAGTATTTGAAAGACTCTTCACGCAAGAAGAGGTAAAATCTGCATATCAAAAAGTAACCAGTGAGGGAAATGTGATTAAATTTGTTTTGAAAGTTTCATTAGCATAACATACCACTTTAACTACAAAGAAGTAGTTGACATCTGTACATTCTGATATTTCAGGGATTTTCTATAACTTCTTTGAATAACTTTAAGAAGCTGAGCTAGGCTGGAAGATCCGTGTTAAACTCCCAGAATGCTGTGTCCAGACTGTTTCCCCTAGGACTTTAATGTTCTGTAAAAATTCTAAGCATGCTC
This sequence comes from Chlorocebus sabaeus, assembly GCF_047675955.1. Classification (NCBI taxonomy): domain Eukaryota; kingdom Metazoa; phylum Chordata; class Mammalia; order Primates; family Cercopithecidae; genus Chlorocebus; species Chlorocebus sabaeus. The sequence continues at coordinate 70,952,867 of NC_132918.1, forward strand.
CTTGCTTGATTGCTGGCACAATGGACACCAGGTCATCTCTTAGACTTCGAGGTTGTATGGGGCCTCCTGTCCCCTTTTGAAGTCTTTGCACATATGCTACATGTTGCAGACTCAGAGTGGTCCTCTTAGGATTCCATTTTGACCTCCATTTTACAAACCCTGAAATCAAGGTCTCTGGAAATGGAATAACTTGATTCATTCAAAGCACACTCTTCGGCGCCCTACCCTCAGCCTGGCCCAAAAGGTACATGTCTCATGAGTGGCAAGAAAACTTAGCTGCTAACCTTTTTTCTCTGTATATTTGTTCCAGTTTCAACTAGAATTCACATGGCAGGAACTTTATTAGGAAAAAGACACGGTCCGCACCTTCAGGCAGATTCTGATGTAGAAGAAGTATTTACTCACCCCAACTCTACCCAGTTTACCGTGGGACCTGCTGTGTTAAATGCTTGAGTTAAATCCTTAGGTTATGGGAAAAGCAAATCTCTAACCATTAGTAATAGATCCACCTGCCTTCAGATCCATGGTAGCTCGTTTACATAATGAGATTAGAAAATGATTTTTTAACTAAAATTAAAGCATATTTTAATATTTTTCTTTTAAATATATCAGTGCGTTAGTTACAGGTCATCCCCGACTCATGACAGCCTCATAGCTCTGATCGCCAACTGTGACTCATTATTCTTGCAGTTAGCAAGCGGCTGAAGAGTCAAGATGAACAAATTCCAGACTTTAATTTTCAAGCAGGAATAAATAGACCATCATGCTTCCTTTGCTAAGCTGAATATAAAGAACTTTATGGACAAAAATACCATCAATTGTATTTTCCTTTTTTTTTTTTTTTTGATGTGAAAGGACTTTTAGTGAAGCATTGTTTTCATCTCTTCCTGACTCCAAGTGAATCTACATCTTTTGCATGTTTCCTGCATTAAATTTTTATTGTGTGCATGAAAATCAATATTCCAGATACATGCACAAGTGCACACATTAAAATGAACATGACTTCATTTATTTCCATGATTAGACATTCAAATAAAAGTGCTTGGGTGTCTGTTTTCATATTCATAGGTCGAGATCCGTACATCAGAGGTATTTGTATAAGTGACACTTTTATTACATTCATTTCATTTGCAATATGATAGTGGATCATAAATATGTTACTTTTATGCCACCAAATCTGATTTGTAGCACTTAGCCCCTCACAAGGAGAATACTTGATAGTTTATGGAGCACCTTTCATCCAAGAAGCGCTTTGCAAACATCGGGCCGGGTTCTATCCGGTGTATAAATCACATCTGTGACCCGCTGAATGCCCCACCTGCTTCATCAACCTTCTGGCTACTACTGTAGGGGTAGAGAGTAGTCAGTGATTCCCCCACAGGCCCCAATGTGATAATGAGAACTTTAAGTTCTGGAAGAAAGAGGCTCAGGTGAACTCTGTATTGCCACATATAGGCCCTGACAGTGGACAGAACACCGCATTTAGTTACATGTCTACCTTATCATTTGCAAAACAGGTATGAGGCCCCCATCTGTGGGTTGGATCTTGTATTAAGCGCTGGGGACATGGAGACAAGTAACATGTGACCCTTGCCTTTCAGATATTCACAGACTTGGGGGGGGGCTTTGATGCAGGCTTGACAGTGTTTGCTCCTCTCTTTGCCTCCCCATTCCCTCCCAGGGGTGCACCATACCCGAAAGCAGCTTGTCAAACCCCCAGGTCTGGCATAGGTATATGAGTGCATATAGCAGTCAGTTGCAATCAGAGTGAAAGAAGAGGCCCACCATCAAATATCCCAGGCAGCCTCTGGAGCTGAGCGTCAGATGCACACCCTATACTCCCAGAGGAGAGAGTCATCTCCCCACCCACCATCCCACAACACCTCTCAGCTTACCCTCCCAATTCCCCAGTGTTAGCTTCCTAATCTAGGACCAGCAGGAGCCCCCTGCCACACCCAGTAATACACAGGCACAGGTCCCTGTAGCATGTTTCATTACACTCACTACGCTGTAGAAGGTGTGTACATGGGGTAGACTCAGACTCAGCAAGCACACTGGGTTTCCTAAGTTCTGATCCTGACTGTATCACTCACAGGATGCATACTGTGCATCAGGCAGGGTACTCACCTTCCTGTGCCTCCATTTTCTCATCTGCAAAATGGGCATAATAGTGGTATCTACCCTATTAAGTTGTTGTAAGGATTGAATGGTCTACCATGAATAGAAGGCTTTATGATAGTTGTAATGAACACTTTCAGTATTGTGGTAAATAATACTCTCATATATTAATTGCAGTACATGTCATAATAGTGATGCCAATATTCTATTATTATTACTGTCACTGTTTTATTATATGATTCATGTCTGTCTCCTACCATAAGCTTTTGCTTCATGGCAGCAAGAACCATCCTGTGTCACGATGGCATGTAGTAGATGGTCAGTAAATATTCATTGATTGAATGAATGAATTAAACAATGAAGGAACAAATGAATCCACCCACTCATTTGGTACCACTGCAATGGCTTCTCCAAGCACCACTTTTTATAGCAAGTCTCCTCTGCCACTGACAGCCACAGGCCCCACAGTAATCCCCACAAGTCCTTGGTATTTAGGGCATCCATTTCCCCACAGAAGGGCCTTACATTCTTCCTGCATAACTAACCTACATGGGCCTTTACAGCCATCTACCTCCTTCCTACCTAACCCACCATCTGTGTGTCTCCATGCAGGTGCTACTGCCATCTCGGGGGAGGCTCTGAAAGGAGCTGCCTCCTCTGGAGTTGACCCCAGGTGGTAAGTGGTGGAGCTGGCACTTGTTCTAATCTCCTGACTTCCCCAGCAGTCCCTGTGTCACCCCTTGCCTCCCACTGCTGACCTCCAGGGGAATGAGCCCTGCCCTGCGCCAGGAGCTGCTGACCATGAGGCCTCAGAGGGACCAATGGTCCCAAGAACCTGGACAAAGCTACCATCCCCAGGCCCCTGTGGCTTCTTGTGCACTGTGTCACCTCCGTGATTCTGGTGGTTCTTGGGAGCCCTTCTCAGACCCTGTGTCTGCGTTCTTCTAGAGTTTAAAACCATTGAGGGAAGCAGCTGCTGAAGCCACATGTTTAGAAAATTTGTCCATCGACTTATGAAGCTGTATGTAACTGGGGCATTATCACCACAGGGGTTGTTCCTGCATTTTGCACGTGTGGAAGAGTTTGTGATAATTCCAGGAGTCCTGGTATTTAGTTACATCGACAGTGGTGGTGGGACTTTGTTTAGGGGACAGAAGGACTGTGGAAAGCAGCCTGAGGTTACACCATGGTCCCCTTTGAGTCAGCTGCAAAGGGTGCTCCAAACTGGGCCCAAAGCTCAGAACATGGTGCTCTGGCTTCACAGTTGTGATTTTGCAAATGGCAGGTGCTATCACTGTACAACCCCAACAGAGACTCCCAACTTGGTGCCCAGCTGCAGCTCACCCCGGGCCCCTTCCCACAGGACCTCATTCCTCCCTTTCTTGCTTGGTTCAGATACTCCATGGTGAGAGCTCCCGGTGTCTCCTCTCTCCTGGTAACCCTCCAGAGCCGTGTTTGTTCATCTGAGTTTTCCAGGCCCCTGGTGGTGGATGGGGACAGTGAAGCAGAATGCTTAGGGGCAGACACGGGTCCTGAAGAGCTCCCTGTGGATAGAATTCTGGGGAATCCTTGGGTGGGTTGTTAGTTTGTTTGGTGGCCTCTCTTTCTGCACATTCCACTGAAATGCACATTGGGTTGACTACTTTCAAACATGGTGGTGTTGGGTCTCAAGTTCCTTGAGTGTAGAAATGGGGTCATCATGCCCACCTCACCTGGCTTACTGTGGGGATTTCGTGAGCTAGGATTCTTCACCTGCTGGTGCCCCAGCGGCCCTTGCTATACAATCACTAAAGGATATTGCAGCTGCTGCTGCGTTTTAATGGAGCGTAGGTGTCATCTCAGCTTCACGATCGACTCAAAGCAGTTCCTGGTATTTAGCAATGTGTGGCCTCCCAAAGGGCTCTGGGTTTCTTGTTGGTGTTGTTTTGTGATATAATTCACATAGCATAGCATTCATCATTTTAAACTGTACAATTCAGTGGTGCGTAGTGGATCCACTAAGTTGTGCAGCCTTCACCAGTAAGTCCAGAACATTCTCATCTCCTAAAAAAAGAAACCCTGAACCCGTTAGCACTCCCAATCCTCCCTCCCCACCAACTGGCCCCTGGACCTGACAACCACAAGCCTACTTTCTGTCTTTGGATTGGCCTGTTCTGGACATCCATATCATTAGAATCACACAATGTGTGGCTTTTTGTGACTGGCTTCTTTACGGTACATGTGTTAAAACTTCATCTGTGTTGCAGCATGTGTCCATAATTCATTCCTTTTTACGACAAATAATATTCCACCATAAGGACATCCTAGATTCCGCTTCTCCATCATCAGGTGATGAACATTTGGGTTCTTTCCACTTTTCAACTGCTGTGAGTCACGCTGTCATGAACATTCATGGACAAGTTTTCATAGACACATATTTTCAGTTCTCTTGGGTGTACACCGAGGAGAGGAATTGCTGGGTCACTTGGTACTTCTGTGTATAACTTTGTGAAAAACTGCCAAGTACTTTTCCTCGGGGCTGCGTTTCGGAAGGACCCTCCCTGCTTAGATTTGACTTTTTCATTAGCTAAGGAAGGCCATTGGCAGAGGCAGGGGAAAAGAGGGGAGTCTGATCACCTGAGATCCTGCGCACTCACACACAAGCCTTCAGGCATTCCCTCCCTTCAGCAGTCCAGGCTCCACCTCACAGAGAGCCACCATGCCGTCTCTGCCACCCTGCATGACACCTTCCCCCCTCATTATGTCTCCTTTGCCCACAGGCTTCTGCATTCTCTCTGCTTTGAACCACGATACCCGCTCTCACCCAGTGTCCTGCACTGGCTGGGAGGGATCTGGTCACAGAGGTCTCGAGGGGCCAGTCTGCACTGGGAAAGAATACAGCTGAGGCTGCGCTACCCACTCATTTCACCAGTGATCTAGAAATTTTCTGAGCAATGAGCAGTGTCATTTCAGAGTCCTGGGGGAAGAAAACCGTCTAGAAGGGTATTCTCTTCAGACCTGTTGGTTTCCTTAGGAATAAGTAAGTGAGTTCAAGTGAGGAAAGAACTTCTCAACCATGTGAACTTGAGCATATTTCTTAGCTTCTCCAAGACTCAGTTTCTTCATCTGTAAAATATGTTGAACATGATACCATGTTCAACATACTCAAAAAAACGTTCCTTTTCTCCCCAGGTGCCCTCCCTCCTGGTTAGGTAGGAGTGGCTCGTACAGACACTGATTTTGTAGTACGACTCACCTCCCTTTTTTTCTTTACTCTCCCTTCTCACCCCTTGCTCTTTCCTTTCACCACTTCCTCTCTCCCCCTGCTATTGTCTTACTCTGCCCTCAGCTCCCACCCCAAACATGGGTGTTCTCATGGTGTGGACCCAGGGAACTGCCAGTTCTCAAATCACCCGTGTGCTCTTAGGGAGGCAACTCAGGCCAGATCCTCTTAGGCAGATCAGATTATGCCCTGGGTCATTTTGCAGTACAGATTCCCAGGTCACGGTGGCGGCAGGCATAGCCAGGCAGCGTCCAGCCTGGCACCCACTGGGCCCCCAGGGAACATGGACTTCCTGGAGGGGGTGACATGGTCTGGTTTCACCGTCTGCCTCCTAGGGTTTCAGTTTCTTTCCCCACGAGATCCTAGTCAGGGGCTAGAGCTTTGAGTTACACGCGGTTTTGCAGTCATAGCAGAGGCCTGTGCTGCAGGAGGAAGCACGGGCTTCCGTAGCACTGTGTCCTGGGCCCTGACTTTGTGCCCGGTACCGTGCTTGGCCCGGAGCGTGCAGAGGGAGAGGACACATGCCTGCTGTGGGTCCAGTGTTCCGGACACAATGTGGAGTCGAGTGGCCACCAGCGAATAAGGGAATGAACGGTTTTCCAGGCTGAAGGTTTCATACTGTATCAATTATTATTTTTATGTAACTTTATAGACCAAAACAGATAACAGGGTTCATACAGAAAGTTTAGAAAGAAGAAAAACACGAAGGGACAAAAACCATCATCCTTATCTCCTCTCAGATGAGTTTCTTCAAAAGTAAAAAGCAAAGACACCAAAATGTGTAACTAGGAAATACTAATTATGAAGCAACAGGAGCTTTGTTCAGAGACCTGACCCTTCCCTTACAATGTCACTCAGGGCATCTCCTTTGAGGGTAAAGCTGTTGGAAAAATCCTTCTCTCTTCAAGAGATCCAGTCCACAGAAGAAGTTCTCTCACAACAAGCCAAGACTCTGAGCCTCCTAGGTTGAGCCCAAGCTTTCCAAACAACTGACAGGCACATGCATATACAGAAAGACAAACCTAGCTCTCTGCCGGGACTCCCCGGCTGCCAAATCCCTTTTCCAGGGAGGTGTATTATTACCACCTCTTCCCACTGTTTCTGTCCCAAATATCAAATGAGCTTAAGGCAGCACTGGGGGGTGGAACCTCCCAGCCCAGGAGCACAGGCCCAGCCTTCAGTGACCCCTGATGTGCCTTCTCTCTCATTTCCAGCTGTCAGGAATGACAGGAACAAGAAAAAGAAGGAGACTTCGAAGCAAGAATGCACAGAGAGCTATGAAATGACAGCTGAGCTGGACGATCTCACAGAGAAGATCCGAAAAGCTCACCAGGAAACTTTCCCGTCGCTCTGCCAGCTGGGTAAATACACCACGGTAAGAGATCCTCCTGCGCCAGGCTGCTGGGTGTGTGGAAACCTCACACATGCATGTGTGCAGAGATACACACACACACACACACACACGCTTTGCACTGGGCCTGGCGGAGACTTGCATGCTAGCCGACTGGGGCTATGTAGTAGCCACTTCCCTCTGTGCGGTAGCCTTTGGGCGTGGGCAGTCAGTGAGTAGACTGAGTGCCACCTCCCTGCAGTCATGCACACATGCATTCACGCTGGATGCATTAACTGAGCATTTGCTATACGACAGGCTGTGTTCCAAGCCCTGGTAACATGAACTACTGAGTGCTGCTCTCAGAGACTTTGATCTGGTGAAGGAAACAAGTAAAGCCAGTGAAGCGTTACATGGGTCATGACAGACATCTGTACAGAAGGACCCAGGGGGACAAGGGCCCGATCTTTTAAAAACCCCAATCCAGCTGTGAAATCCAACCAAGATAAAGAGGCCCCCTCCTGGGCCAAGGTCTGCCTTCTGTGAGAGGACACGTACAAAACCCCTAAGACAGGGCCTAGAAAAGTTTGGGGTAGGCATGCCCCATGGCCTGTTGAGTGAATGTTCCCCCTCTGCTTCCCAGCCTTCTGCCAGGAATGACCTTTCACTGAGATTAGAAATACAGAGAGAGAAGGAGGAAAAAGAGAAGTGAGTGAATAAGGCAGGAGGTATATGTTGGCTGGTCTAGGTTGTGCCAGTGGAGAGGTCATGAGGTGCTTTAATTTTTCCAAGTGGTTTTTGCATATATTATGTTCACTGATGTATATTTCTAACTTGTGGCATGTCATAGACACTCAATAGAGATTTGATGAATCAATATAACTAGAATGTTGTTCTGGCCTCTTTAAAAACCTTAGATTGCTCACCTACAATGCTATGGTAAACATACTTTAAAAAAAATATCCAAATATTGTAGCCCTTAGGTTTTGTGACTAGTATGCTAGAAAAAGGATAGCATGGGAGGTCCTGAAGATAAAAAGACAAAATAGTGATACCAGGAAGGAAAACCCACAGTGAGCGGAGGGGCTTTGCAGCAGTTCTTGGTGAGCATGGGGTGTAGTGCACTAGGATGTTGGTGCCACCATGGTATCTGTAACACGAGAATGGTGACCAGGAGCAGGCCCAGAGGGGCGCCTGTGGAAACTGATGCCAGCATGCGCCTAGGTGGCTTCTCAGATGAGGATGAGGCTACACAGTTGGGTGGCACCAGCTTCTGAAGGGCTGGTACCCACCTTAAACAGGTAAGTCCCCTGGCTAAGCCCAGAGGCTTTGGCTCACTGGAAGCAGAGGTAGAACCTTGAGCAGTACTTCTCAAAACTCAGTGTGCATCTGACGCGTCTGGTGATCTTTTTACAATGCAGGTTCCGGTGCAGCAGGCACGGCCTAGGGGCACTTCTAACAAGCTGCCAGGCTACTGATGCTGCTGGTCTGCAGACCAGACTCTGAAGAGCAAATAAGCTGGGCTTTGAGAAGCAAGACCCAGGGTGGCACCCTGGGGCCCCAGCTCGCCCATTGGCGTCAGCCAGGAGAAACACTGGCATGTCTGCCAGGCCGAGGGAGAGGCTCGGCTTCACCTCAACCAGTCCTCACTGAGCTTGGGGAGCACTGTCCCATCCCAGAGCAGGGACACAGGCCAGGACAAGACTGGACACTGTAAGGGAGCTTTCATTTTCACCTGGGAGAGAAGGTGGAATGTGACCCCACGTATCCAGAACAGAGGCCTGGAACCACACGAATGTACTTCAAGTCCTGCTCAGCCACCATCAGCCCCGTGACAGTGAACAAATTACCTAACGTCTCTCAGCCTCAGGTTTCCCATCTCTAACTGGGAATAATGTGAAGTAGTTGGGAGGATGAAATGAGACAATTTATGAAAAGCTGCTGTGATGGGACCCAAATATATCTACCTAGCAGTGGAGTGGCAGAAGCATCATCCAGCCGCGCGTCTTCTACTGGCTATGAACTCACCCTCCAGGGACCTGGCCCCCATGCTGAGTGCATCTGACAATACAGAAAAGTAACGTGATGAGTTACCAATACCAGAAAGTATGCCATTTCTTTCTTTCAGAAATACGTACTAATTGCCAGCCATTCAGTGGCATTTCGGGCCCTGTATTGGGCTGTGTATCAAGGTGGGGGCGTCTTGACCTAAGAAATGAGGGAACTCAGGCTGGCACCGTGGGAAGGGATGAAAAGAGAAGATGAGAGAAAACGGGCGTTGTGCAATGGTGGACTGTGTTGAGTTGACAGCAAGAGGGAAGTGAGAATGGGAAAAGCCTGGCAGAGTCTTGAGTGCCACTTGAGGAGTCTGTATTTTAGTTCGTAGATAATGAACAGTAATTGATGGGTTGTGGTCAAAAATCTTTATTATCATTGTAATCATTATTACATCTAATATTTATTGAGCATTTACTATGTACTAGGGACCATGCTAAGTACTGTAAGTATACTAATTCTTTTACTCCTTGTGAGGACTCTATGAATTGGGTTTCGTTGCCCTCATATTACAGATGCGAAAGCCAAGTACAGAAAGCCTAGATAACTTTCCCCTTTCTCTCAGTCAACAAGTGGTCAGAGGTGAGACTTGAACTTGAACAGCCTGACTCCAGGACCACTCTTTTAACCACTACACTCTACACAGAATCCCTCGAGAGGGTTGCCAGAACGGGAGAATGGCAGCTGGGGCCATTGGAGGCATCTAGCTAGGAGGAGAGAGCTGTGACCCAGGAATAAATCAATCTTGTAGCTCCAAGAAAGTCAGAGGAAAAGAGATCAGGGTAGGCAGGTCTTCCTGAAAGAGGAGACTTTTGATCCAGTTCATAAGGTGAGAGACTTTATATGACAGTACCTAGGGCCACTAACTGCTACATCAGGGGCCCCCTCCGTCTCCTCCAGGTGGTATCTTAGCACAGCCAAGTCAGTCCCCAGACCCTGACTCACCTAGTAACCAGGTGAAACGGCTCCCACTGTAGCCTGGAGGAGGGCAGGACAAACACAACGTACAGCATTTGCCCCTCCTGGAACGCGTGCCTGGTGTGGCCGGGGGTTCCTACAGGATGGCTCACATGTGAGGCACTGGCACTCCTGTGAGCGGTCCCTCACCACTGATGAGTAGAAGCTGGAGAGGTAAACCCCTCGGCTTCCTGATTCCTTGGGCAGGATAACTCTTAGGTATCCTCTAAACCATCTCCCAGAGTTTCCCAGCTAGATGGAGCCCTGACTGCCCACAGTGATGAACTCCGCTGGCCACCTTCCTTCCCTGCCCACTCTGCTCCTCCAGTGCTTCCTGGGATCCCCTCCCACATAAACCACTGTGCATTCCAATTCTAGTCTCAGCCTCGGCTGCTGGCCTGAGAGAGAGAGGCTTCCCTGTGGGCCTCCAGAGCCCTTTCCTATCCACCCCAGTATGGGGGTGAGTCACCCCCAGTCCTCAACTGGGGCCCACCTTCCTAAACACTTTGTGGAGACTTTTTGTACTTCTTTCAATCAAGCAGGAAAAACAGAAGCACAATTTTATCTCTAAAGCGTGGCCCTTGGCTCCTGGGCATCCTTCCAGAGGCCTGCTGCCCACCGCGGGGTGGAGGGCGCTCTGAGTCAGTCTCGCAGCTCACCGTGCTCTTCATTTCTACTCTCCCTCCCCAGATCTAGCTGTGTTTTTATTGTGAGCCACTTAAAATCCTTTCTGGAAGTCGGTGGTATAAATAAATAACAGCAGCCATCACACATTCTCTGCAAGCTCTTAGTTCCGAGTTGAGCATTTTTAAAAAGAGCTTTTTTTAGACCGGCAGTTGCTTCCACGGCAAGAAACTTCCTGTCATCTTCACCGGAGCGGCATCCCTGTCAGATGCCTTTGGAATTAGTGGGCAGAGAGGAATAAAAAAGGCAGCCAGCTGCGCATCTACAGATCTTTGAAAGAGTAGTTCCTTTTTCTTCCCTAATTAGGGTAGATTTGGGACAAATGGTTGGGTCCCAGGAGGCCGCAGGAATGGATGGAAGACGCAGAAGCTTATCCCCACCACCCCCAGCTCAGGCCAGGGCAGGGCACTCACCCACAATCTTCAGAGCTTCTACCCAATGACCCTCCGCCGCCATAAAAGGAGAGAGGGTGGATTCCCCGTGGAAAGGTGGAAAGCAGGAGAGAAGCTATTTATAGATGAGCTTTCCGAAATAGAATCAGGACTGAACCAGAGGCACCATCCTAGCTCTGAAGACGTGTTCTCCATTTCCTTAGGGTGGACCCTAGTGACTGTCGTCTGGGCTTTAGGGCCTCGTAAATGCAAGTTCAACTCTAACCCCTGCTACTTAGGAGTTATGTGACTTTGGAAAGTGACATCATCATGTGTGCCTCAGCTCCTTCATCTGTAGAACGGGAGTTTTGAAAACATCTACCTCCTGCCTGGAGGGTTCCATGAGAAAACTCCAAGGAGCGCCTTGCACAGTTTCCGGCGCAGAGGAGGTTCCATGAGAAAACTCTATGGAGCGCCTTGCACAGTTTCCGGCGCAGAGGAGGTTCCATGAGAAAACTCTATGGAGCGCCTTGCACAGTTTCCGGCGCAGAGGAGGCGTGCTGAATGTGCAGCTCTCCTCCTCTCCGTCCCATCATAAGTGTCTTGTCATTTTTTCGAGCCACATGCCCAGGTTCTGTAAGGTAGCGTGGGTGTGACCGTGGGACAGATTTCCAGGTGCTGTAGCCCCCACCTCCAGCTCGTGCTGTCTACTTAGGGCCGCCTCTGCTCCCGGCCTCCCGCAGCTCTGCCGTGTGCGCGCTGCTCATCACGACATGGGGCCTGGCGGGAGGTAAGCTGTCCTCCGAGGGGCTCGTGAATGTGAACTATGAAGATTTAAGAAGCCCTTAACCCGCTCAGAAAAATGACCACAAACAGAATTGTGAAACCATGAAAAGACTTTCCAGGAGACACACCATAGAAAAGGAAGGCTGTTTTGAACCCTTGTAGTCATGGGTGGACTCGGTGTGCTTTTTGGAAGTTAACGTTTGTGATCAGCCAGAGGAGCAGAACCTGGAACTCGGGGAGCTCGGCCTGCCAGGAGAGATGCACCAACAGGGATGGAAGGTCAGTGGGGGCCAAGAAACCCGAGTTCCAGTCTCCAGTCTCACCTCACGGCTATCTGACTTTGAGCCAGCTGTTAGTGAGCCTCAGTTTCTTGCTAGCAAACACATGCGTGCTGCCGGTTTCACCCAGCCAGTGGTCGCCAACCTTTTTGGCACTAGGGACCAGTTTCGTGGAAGACAATTTTTCTATGGATGTGGGGCTTGGGTATGGTTTCAGGATGAAACTACCCCACCTCAGATCATCAGGCATTAGTTCGGTTCTCATAAGGAGTGGGCAACTTAGATCCTTCGCACGTGCACTTTGCAACAGGGTTCATGCTCCTGTGGGAACGTAATGCCGCCGCTGATCTGAAGGAGGTGGAGCTCAGGCTATAATGCTCGCTCCTGGCCGCTCACCTCCTGCCGCGTGGCCCAGTTCCTAGCAGGACATCGACCAGTACCCATCCACGACCCAGGGCTTGGGGACCGCTGGCCTAGAACCTTCTTTCATGTTGCAACAAACAATGACTGCATACCTACTGTGTTAGTTTCCTAGGGCTGCTGGAACAAAATACTACAAACTGGGTGGCTTGAGACAACGTTATTTGATTGTGTTTCTGGAGGCTGGAAGTCCAAAATCAAGGCGTGTGCATGGCCACGCTGTCCCTGACAGCTCTGGGAGAGAGCCCTTTCTTGCCTCTTGTAGCTTCCAGCATGGAAGGCGGTGCTTGTAGTTGCATAACACCAATCCTCCGTTGTCTTATGGCCATCTTCTCCCTGTGTGTCTTCACCATGTCTTCTCTCTGTGCATGTCAACCTCTGTCCAGATTTCCATATTTATTTTTTTTATAAGGGCACCAGTCATACTGGATTAGGGCCTACCCTAATAACCTCACTTTAACTTGATTACACCTATAAAGTCCCTATTTCCAAATAGCATCACATTCTGACATACTCGGGCTAGGATTTCAACACATCTTTTTTTGTGCGGGACACAATTTAACCCATAGCAAACAATAGCACCTAGTGAGTGCAGAATTGGAGTGCACAGACATTACCTTTCCATGCTGGCCACTCTCTGCAAAGCCTAGCTGGAAATCAAATTTTGTCACAAGTGTGGTGAGTATTTAGAAACCTCTGGCAGCACACGTAAGTCCTGATCTTTTGAAGAAAAGTGTTCTGTAGGCACTGCACTAAGTACCCACATTCTTCCTGAGTAGCGGAACAAGGGAAAGATGTTTCTAGCAAAAGCAATGGCGTGAACCTGGCACAGGGTTTCACAGGGATGGGGCGGGGTGCGAGGGAGGCAGAACTAAGTTTGAGGAGGTAGGTCGGGGCTGGCTTCCTAGGGGCTTTGGGTGCAGGATAAAGTGTGTGAATATTAGCCCTAGGGAGCCAAGGGAAGTTTCTAGTCAGGAGAAAAAGCAGTTCCGAGAAGGTGGCCCCTAACTGCTGCGTCTGACTGGAAGGCTTCGGCAGGGACACGGCAGGGCTTGATCTTTCTCAGATGTATCCTGCAGCTCCAGAAGGCATTCATGGCCCCTTTCAGCAGCTGGGACCACTCCAGAATTCTAGCATTTCCGGGACATCCTCTAGGGCCTTGGACTACACCCACCACACCACCCCTGCACTCTACCCAAGGTCCTGGATCTCTGAACCCCAGGAGTGAAGGGGCTGCAGATGGACAGATGGCCCCTTCCAGGGTCATGTCCCAGCTCAGGAATCTTAGACAACGGTGGTCCAGGAGCACACCTGAAGCATGACCTCCAGGGGAATCCCGCAGCATCACTCTTGCTGTGAGCCAGGTTGCTAGGAAACACTCGAAAGATTCTACAGACCCTCCCTACTTGCCCTCTCCCATTGCCCTTTGCTCGAAGCCCTCTCTACCCACACACTGCACCATGCCATTAAGATGACGCCCTCGTGTCTACCCAGAGCTACAGGGTGGCTGCCAAGCTGCCTTCTCCCCACCTGTTGGAGGCATGTGGTCCTAAGGAAAATGCTGCAGGCATATTGGGGGCCTTCTCTTCTGTTCTCCTCTGTTGGGGGCAGACGTTCCCGAAGCCATCTTGTCATAGTGCCTAGATAATGTGTGTGTTGACCACAGAGAGATGTTGGCTGGCACATAACATTCTCTTTATAGCCGTGCTGGAGCTCTTGTAGCTACCTGATGGAAGCATCCAGAGATTCCAACAAGGAGGGAGATCACAGATGCAACCACAGGCTTTAGGAGTCAGGAAGTTCTAACCAGAAAGTAGAAATATGTGAGGAATCAGTAGGGAGGGGGGTGACATGGTGCAGCCTAAACACCCCAACCCAACTGTGTGGGTGAATCCCATACCCTCCAGTTCGCCTGCGGTATCTTGCACAAATGACTGCGCTTCTGTGGGCCTTCGCTTCCTTATCAGCCAAATGGGGACCATAATAGTGCCTACCGCATGGGGGCGCTGTGAAAAGTAAAGCGAGTCAATGATTGTTAAGCACATAGAGCAGTGCCTGGCACCAGGCAAGCTCTAGAAAAGGGTTGGTTACCTACAAAAGCATACAAAATGCAGGAATGGAATGTGAGTGACAGGGACAGTCTGTAAATTGAACTTGAAAGGACATCAGTCTCCAGGGTGGTGGGAGGAGGCACCTCCATGGATATACCCAACATTGCCACAGATCTTTAATTCTTTATTCCTTTAATGAAAATTTACATTTCCTTCTTAGCTTTGAAAAAAAAAAAAAAAAATCCAGAACCCTTGAACAAACCACTGTAATAATACCCAGGCGCTGCCTCCAGCGCGATCTAAAGATGCTGGTGATTCCACTTTCCTTTAGGAGTCTTGTTCTGAAAGTCCTGCCAGTCCAGGAAGGCTGCCTGTTGCAGCAGAGAACCAAACCAGCAGAAGAAAGGGATCCATCTGCGTGGCAAAACTTGCCATTTAATTGGATTTCATAGTAGGATTGGGCTTTTCTGCTTCTTAAGATGGCCCTGGGAGGCCATGGCGCGATCCTCCATATGGACCACCGCGCAGCATCCCGGGGAGGCGCTGCAGCTCCTGTATCTCCTGCCGAAGAGGGGACCTCTCTGGAAGCCCTGAGCAGACTCACAGCTGGCAGCGGATGGAGGAGAGCCCCTTGCTCTTCTGCCTTGGCTGTTTTCCTCATCAGCCTGCCTCATACTCACAGCAAGGGCCCCTCCTCACCACCCAATTTTCTGCCTCGCCTCTGCTGGTTTTCCTTCCTGCGCACTCAGAAATGCTGCTGAAAATCCACGCTTCCCTGGTGCTCCCCACAGCCGCCTTCATTACCAACCCAAGCAGGCCAGGGCTCTCCATTTGCCGCAGCTGGAAGATAATATATAAGCCATTTGAAGCCTCATGCCTATGAATCCAGCAGCCAGTATAATAAAACACCAGGTTATTTTGTGTTTTATTAACTGCCTCTTCCCTTCAGTTTGCATAATAGTGAGTTAGATTTACATGCCGTTAAGACGGCTGTGCATTATTTTTAATAGAAGGTGTGACAGGCTCCTCTCTCAACCCTGGCGCGTGATAAAGTAACCTCATCCAATGTTGATGAAGATTTCGTTCACACTTGCTGGGTCTGGGCAATGTCCTTTTTTCCAGATGGATACTCTATTGTAAAATGATTTCCCTCCATAAGCTTGACTCTCCGTCCCTCTCTTCCGTGTCATCTTCCTATGAACCGGATAAACTGCCTATTAAATTTAATTACGGTCCGAATGGCCACACATCTTGATCTCATGTTCCCCCAAGTGTACTGTATTCCACCAAGGTCCTTGAGGAAGGAATAAAATAAATCTGAAGGATGCGTGTCTACTCTCCACAAGGAATGTCACGGAAGGCACACTTGGCCGCCATCATTTTTACGGTGTCTAGGGCACCTCGTGCAAACTCTCCTTCCTGGCTTTCCATGCAGACGTTCAAAGCAAGAGCTAATTTTATTGACTTCCTGTAGACTGATTTTAACTGAGGTGGGGAACTAAAGATACCAGTTTGAGAAACACGGTACCTCTCCTGAGCTGTTTACATTTGTCAGAGGACAACGTCAGCCTTTTGTTGAATGGTAAATTACAAATATCTCATTTTATCTGTAAATATCTTCATATGCATTCTAAGTGAAAGAAGCTTCTGCAAATGAAAGTAAAGCATCAGTGCCATTATCACCATCCTAAAATAAAATTATCTCCAATACCTAATAGTTCATATTTCTAGTTTTCTCATATATATATCACCATCTCTTTACAGTTTATTTTTTGAATTAAAATTTAGATAAGGTTTACATCATGCAATTGGTTGTCAGTCTTCTCTATCTTAGGTCAGGTTTATTGCAGTATAATTTACATAATGTAATGTTTCTCTTTTTTAAAGGTATAATTTGATGAGTGTGACAAAAGTATACAGTCACATAACCTGACCCCAGTCAAGATGTAGAACATTTCCACTGCTCCAAAGAGTTTCCTTGTGCACCTGTGGTCAGTCCCCACCTGCATTCCCGCTCCTGGAAAACCACTGAGCTGTTCTCAATCACTATAGTTTTGCCTTTTCCAGAATGTCATATAAATGGAATCATTTTGTATGTGGGTGTTTATGTGTGCCTTCTTTGGTTTAGCATGCTTCCAAGGTTTATCCGTGTTGTAACATGTATTACAGTTTCCTTCCTTATTAACGCTACCTAGCATTTTCAAAGCAAAGTTGTAATCACAATTTATTTATCCACCCACCAGTTAATGAGCATTTGGGTTGAGTTGCTTTCAATCTATAGATTTCTCTCTCCACTTGTTTTGCTCTCTTGCAATGTACTCATTGAAAAAACCGGTTCATTGGTTTTGTGGATTTTCTGGCATTCTGGATGTTGACAGCTGTACCCCTTTTGTGTAGTTTACCATATCCCTGGATTTCCGGAGGTTGTATCTAGAGTCTCAGTTTGATTCAAGTTTGATTTTTGGCCAGAATGTTTCAGAGGTGGTGGCGTGTTTTCCCATCAGGGCATCAGCATGACAGGCTGCCTGTTTTTAAGAGATTAACAAATACTGATGGTCGACGTTTAGAGCCATTCATTCATCAGTTAGAAAATGGTGAATCCGCATTCCTTCCTTGTCTGTTAGCTGGATAACTGCATACAGCGACACTCCCTCTCATCTGTTACTTGATTATCCAGTGGTACAGGAATAAGATTTTAAGCATTTTAAAAAGATGAATCCAGCTGAATGCAGTGGCTCATGCCTGTAATCCCAGCACTTCGGGAGGCCAAGACAGGTGAATCATGAGGTCAGGAGATCGAGACCATCCTGGCTAACACAGTGAAACTCTGTCTCTACTAAAAATACAAAAAGTTAGCCGGGCGTCGTGGCACATGCCTGTAATCCCAGCTACTTGGGAGGCTGAGGCAGGAGAATTCTTTGAACCAGGGAGGTAGAGGTTGCAGTGAGCTGAGATTGTGCCACTGCACTCCTGCCTGGATGACAGAGTGAGACTCCGTCTCACCAAAAAAAAAAAAAAAAGATGAATCCAGGCTGGAAAAAAATACAGCTGCTCCACCAACAAGCTGCCTGCTCAAGGCTGACGTGTCACCCCCTTTAATAGGAAGCACACTGAGTTTCTCCCCTCCTGTAGTGCTTCCCGGAAACTGTATCTGATGACATTTTCTCTCTCTCCTAGAATTCCAGTGCTGACCATCGAGTCCGACTGGACCTGGGCCTCTGGGACAAATTCAGTGAACTGGCCACCAAGTGCATTATTAAGATCGTGGAGTTTGCTAAACGTCTGCCTGGTTTCACTAGCTTGACCATCGCAGACCAAATCACCCTGCTGAAGGCCGCCTGCCTGGACATCCTGGTATGTGCTTTTTTATGCTCTCAATGATGGGGCTGGGGAGGGAGAGCGGGCACCGTGGAGGGGAGGGGAGGGGACCAAGAGGCACTGAAGATCTCCAGAGCAGGTTTTGAGTTTCGACTCTAGCACTCACCTGACTTAGTAGGTGGACTCACCTAGCCTCTGGCTCCTTATCTGTGAAATGGGCTGAATTCCCATCCCTCAGGCTCACTGAGGTCTGCGAAGCTCAAATGAGCTGAGGTTGGCAAACTCTCCAGGTGAATGCTGGTCTGTTTCAGTCTTCCTGAATGTTTCTAAGTTCACCCCGGATACCCTGATTTTTACAAGAAATAAAATAATCACATATGCTCTCAGGACGCCTGGCACCTGTAAGTTACTGAGTAACCATTGCCACTCTTCCTCAGGTCTGTTTAGCAAACAGGACACATAGACATTCAAGCTTCCTGTACGACCACCACACGCAGGGACCTCTCTCCTCTTAAGTGGGAGTGTGTTCGTGTGCTTAATTATAGTAACTGTATTTGCTTTGCAGAATGGTTTATACCCAAAGCTGTGAAAAACCTAATAAAAAGGCAATGCTTTTACAGCACTTCAAAAGCTGATTTTACTTTCCCTATGTTCTGATGCATCCCTGGGAGAGGCTCCACGGGCCTCTCTGCATACATACGTCTAATGGGAGCTGCTTCCATCCAAGGAAACAGTCCCAGCCTGAAGTCCCCACCAGGGAAAGACAGGGTGGACATCCGTCCTGTGGAAGACAAAGTGTGCTGGCCCCCTTACCCTCTTTAAGGCTCTAGAAGCATAGCACGAGCAGGGCAGGGAGCCAAGGGGCATCAAGTATCCCCTTTGTACAGGTGAGGAAACTGAGGCCCACAGACATGCTATGACTAAATATTTGCATCCTCTAAAAATGTGTATGTTGAAGCCTTAATTCCCAATGTGGTGCTATTAGGAGGTGGGGCCTTTGGGGGGTGATTAAGTTTAGGTGAGGTCACAAGGGTGGAGCCCCAAGATGGAATTAGTGCCCTTATAAGGAGATGAAGCCACCAGAGCTCCCTTTCTCTGCCTTGTGAGGATATAGCAGGAAGGCAGCTGTGACCTAAGAGGAGAGCCCTCACCAAGAACCCAGACATGCCGGCTCCCTGACCTCAGACTTTCAGCCTCTAGACCTAGGAGAAGCAAATGTTGTTGTTTAACGGGCCAGGTCTCTGTTATAGTAGCCTGAACTGACTAAGAACAGGAGGGCAGGGGTCTTCCCAAGGTCACAGATGGGGGTGGTGCAAGATCAGGGGTGGAGTGGGGTATAGAGCCAGGGTGGTACTGGGCTACCTCCAGGCCTAAGAGGATGTAAAAGAGGATGATGAAGCATAAACAGGAGCCCTTAGGGACAGCAGAGATGAGAGAGTTGTGGGCCACAGTGAGAGAACCAGCTAGACCACCAGAGAGTAACAGAGACAATTTGACAAATCAATAATGATACTAACAATGAGCTATTAGAACAATGTACAAAAATTACTGGGTCTTTTAATGCTTTCCTGACAAAAACTTAAAATGTAACACTCAGTAGAATTTCCCCTAAACCTCAGAACACTTCCAAGATATTAGCAGAGACTGGAGTTACCACTACAGTGTCTGAGTGGTCTGTGAGGTGACACACAGCAAATCAAGTCCACAGCAAGCAATGCTATGTCATTCTGACAGCCTGTATCACGCAGCCACCCAGCAGGGCCTGGAGCCTTCCCAGTCCTCAGGTTCTGACCTTGACCTTCTCCTTGTTCCTTAATCCTTCTTTTGTCTGGTTGCCAGATGATGACAGTTTGTGATTCTCAGCCCCAGCATATGAAGTGAGAGGTATACTTTGAGATCCTCCGGGAAAGTGGCTTATTTCTACACAGCCACACACTTAGTGATCAGGGTACAGTCTCCACAAGATTTAAATCCCCTTCCTCAATTTAGAAATCCCCTTCCTGCCTCCAGCAGCCCTCTTTCCACATCTCAGCTTATACTGAATCCTGCAGCAGTCTTCCAGCCCCGTGGATCCAAGAATTCGCCATTAGCCCCTCAGTAGTCAGGTAGAACAGAAACCAATTTTTGTGACCTTGGCCAAGTTATATAACTTCTCTAAGCCTCTGTTTACCTATGTATATAAAATAGAAATGCAAATCATTAAGGCATTAAATAAGGTAATTACTTAAATGGGATTCACTATATTAACAGCTGTAATACCTAGCATGCAGCAGGTACTTAACCAATGACGTTGACAAGGCCAAAGCTGGGTTAATGTGGGCAATTTCAGCCCTGTGGTGGGAATCAGGAAACTTTCAACCACTCCTTCCTGGGCCATGGGGGTGAGGAGTCTGGGTTGGGGTGCAATAGGCCAGCGAGGAAAATGTCCTGATAGTTAAAGGGCAAAGACCTCTAGTCACACAAGACAAAGCTCGAAGGAATACGCATTTGGCCCTAGGCAAGGGCTTGTTTCCAAGAATTTGTAGCAAAGGCAGTTAATCACAAGATCCTGCAAGTACACAAGTTCAAAGAGCATATTTTGAATGAGGATGTTAACTGGCACAGCTGTTTAGAAGAATCTTCTTATCTAAGTCATTGATATGTGGATAGAGTGGGACAGAGAAACCGGGCGGATGGACAGACAGACAGACGCAGGCTGAGGTTATTCTCAGACCCTAGAAAGGAAAACCCAGGCTCTCTCAAGGGTCACCAGCCCTGATTGAGTACGGCCTGTTCAGAGCCACGTGTCTCATTGTGTTGTGTGTGGTCTCTCAACAAGACAAGGTAATATTTCTGACTGTGCGCCTGCCGGGGCCAGCACTTTCACAGGAAGATGCGGTCAGCTGTGGGACACGCAGTCGAGGCTCTCCGGGAAGGGTCGGTTCAGAATCACGAGGTGAGGGCCCTTATGATACAGGCAGAGGATGGAAGGCCTCACCTGTCCTGCCCTTGCTCACCTTCCACGGGAATTTCCCATCCTCACCTCTGCTCAGTGGGGACCCTTTGGTGGGCAGCCCATAGCCGGGCTTCCTGCACGAGGTTGGAGCCAGAAGATTCTGAGGCCACGCTTTGAGTTTCATGTTTTCCCACGGAGCCAAGTAGCCAAAAACGTCTCTATTAAGATAGGCAGACTCTTCATACCCACTGCAGATGGTTTTTTTTTATGTTTCTTTCTTCACTCAAGAGTTGGTAGCATCCTAGGGCTGTGTTCAGGCAAGTGAGGGAGCCCTGGAGCAGGAGTGGCCCCTTCACCTGGCTCTGCCCTCATGTTTCCTTCTTGTTCAGTCTCCTTTGTCTCCTTTATGCCTTTTCTTCCACCCCCTCTCACCTGCCTCTTCTCCTCTGCAATAATTAGGATCAAGTCTCTCTCAACTTAATAAAAATCATAAAAATAAACCTTGAGGTGGTCAGACTTTGGTTTCTCTGCCTCTTCTCTCCCTCCACCCCTCTTCCCTCCCTCCCTTCCTTCTCTTCCTCCTTCCACAAATATTTGTTGATGACCTACTGTGTGCCGGGCACTATTCTAGGCTCTGAGGAGGCAGCAGAGGGAACCAAGCTGAAACCCCAGCCCTCACGGAGCCGACCTTCTCCTGGGGGGACACAGACAGTAAGGAAGCAGATACATGGATTAGACCGCGTCTGACATGCAACAAAGGAGAACAGAAGCAGAATCTGGGATGGAGCACAACGAAGCGGGGCTGGGGCTTGTTTCCATAGCTCAGACACAGATGGTGTTAGAAGAAACCTGGATGAAGAAACAGAATTTCCCAGTGTTTCCCAGAAAGAGCCAGGCCCAGGAGAAGACCCTGATGGGAGGGGTGTGCGAGTCCTGGGGAGCCTAGAGAGAGTGGAGTTCAAAGGCCCCAGCGCAGGGGACGCCCCAGCAGGTTGGAGGAAGTGAGTGTGCCTGGAAGGGAGTGAACCAGTGGGGACAAGACGTTAGATCCCAGAGTGGGGCCTGTGATCCTGCACAGATTCTCCTTCTTGGTCTCCTAAAAAGTCACTGGGTTTTGAGCAGAGGTGTACCGCGGTCTGACTTTTGGTTTAAACGTTCGCTCTGTCTCGTCATGCAGCACTGCGTCAATATTGCTTGAAGTCATGATTCTCACGCGCATTTACTGAGCACTTACTTCATGGATGTGTGATGGCAGAGTGGAGAGTCCCTGTCCTGTTGCACTCTACAGTCAAGCTCTCCAGCCCCGCCTGGCCTGCCCCTACTTTTGCCACAGTATTTATCTCCTCCACTCACCCCCACCCCACCCCACTGCACCCCATCCTGGCTCCACACGGATCCTGCTCCCCTTCAGCTTGCCCAGCTGTTGAATGTGGGCTCTGAAACTAGCTTGCCTGGGTTCAAAATCTGGCTCTGCTGCTTACTAGCTGTGTGACCTTAGGAAAGTTACTTCCCTCTCTGAGCCTCAGTTTCCTCGTATTTACGATGAAGATGGCAATAGCAGCTTCCTTTCAGGCTCTAGAAAGCATGCAATGAGGTGGCACGTAGAGCTTGGAACAGTGTGTGGCACCCCACAGGCCTCAGTTACGCTGAGTGTTATTGTGAAGTTGCACTAAGCCCTCAGGGGTCCTGTTATTGTCCACATTTTGCAGGCGAGGCAGCTGAGGCCCAAGGGGAAGCCAAAACCCCATAGAGCTTCCCCGAGAGAGTTTCCAGCCTCCAGATAAAGGAGGGCAAAATCGCTTTTGCAAAGTAGAAAACCTTGAGCAATTTTCGGATGAGAAAATGACTTGCTTTGCCAGGGTTTGTTTAAAGACTGTGGTGGAGAATTCATTAAGTAGCTGTATTTCTTACAATGAAATTAAACCCTGTGGGAACACAGTGAGGGATAATGATCCACTTGTGATTCTGAAGACAGGGTTTTCATAGCAGCCCCCGTGGGCAAATGATGGGGAAAGCTGGTATGCCACAGTCATGCGTGGGTGGTGCAGCCAGGCCACTCCACAGAAGCCAGAGGGGCCTTCCTTCCTGGACCGGGGCTCGGGCCGTCTTGCTTCTGCCAGGGGTGCCCTCGTAGAAGAGCCATTGCCTGTGTTTCTCAAAGCTGGAACTTCAGAAACGCGACTGATTGTATTTGTCAACGTGGGAGAAAGCTCAGAGAGGCGAAGCGACTCTCCCCAGGTCGCACAGCTGGTAAACAGTGGAGCCAGATGTTGAACACAGGCGAGCTGCCCTCAGAGCCCACATTCAACAGCGTGGGCAAGCTGAGGGGGAGCAAGGTCAGTGTAGAGCCAGGACAGGGTGGGCGGGGTGGGTGAAGGAGGTAAACATTGCTGTAAAACTGGGCGCAGGGCAGGCGGGGTTGAAGAGCTTGACTGGAAATTCTAGGTGTCCATCTGGCCCAACGCACAAGGGCGCCTCTCTTGGCTATATCACCTCCTGGCACTGCCTCGAGCCTCAGTCAAACCCTTTCCTGCCCCAGGGCCTTTTTACATCCCATTCCCTCTGTCTAGATTACCCACCCTCTTCTCCTCACATCCTTCCTGGCCTAGTCCTCATCTCAGCCGAAATGCCATGTCTTCAGAAAAGCCTTCCCCGACCAGCCACCCGATTCCTTCCTCACACCGCGGGTCTGTCCCAAGCTCTTAAGGTACAGCGTAATTACAGGTGCATTTCCCAGCAGCTTCTCCCCGGTCTCTTGTCTCAGTGAGAGCAGGAACCATCTTAGGGTTGGTCGCTGTGGCGGAGTTCCAGGCTCGAAAGGGGGATTTAGTGAATAGTTGTGAATGAATGAATGAGCAAATGAATTAAAAGTCAAAATTCAATTTCCAGCATATATGCTGCTTTTGGAATGTCACACCTGTTAAGGCTTCAAGATTTAAAGTCTTTCCCTCCAAGACACATGACTTCCTGAGTCCTGCCACCCACCCACTGCCCTTACTGCCCCCAAGGAAAATATTCCCATGCCAGTCACAGCAGCACCTTTTGCTTCTGGTGACGCAAAGTGATGGCCTGTGTGACTTCACAATGTGATTTGTGGCTCCTTGAGGCCCTGGAGACCATGCAGCTGTATAGCCATGGAGGGCTGTTCCCATGTGAACCTGTCGCTCCCTCTGCCCTTCCTGGGGACTCAGTAGAGACGAGAGCCCAGGCTGGTGGGGAGCGAGCTCTGGCCTTGGAGTCCCACAGCCCGAGCTCAGGCTTCAGCACTGCGCCTGGGCATCTGTGCCATCATGAGGAGGCGCTGGGTCTCTCCTGGCCTCAGCTTACCCACCCGTAGATGTGGCACGATTACCGCATGAGGCACCAGGAATTGCTGTGGGGTAGCCAGTGTAGTGGTTAAGAGGGTGGGCTTTGCAGTCCAACTCCCTGGGTTCAAATCCCAGCTCTGCCATGTAGGAGCTGAGTGAACTTAGGCAAGCTAACTTACCTCTCTGAGCCTCAGTTTCCTCACCAATTGAATAAGTAGAATAGTAGCTCCTCCCCATTTAGGTTGCTGGAATAAAGAATTGAGTTAATTAGTTCCTGGCGCCTGGTGAGTGTTCCTCTAAATCAGGCGTCATCGTCAGTCTTGAGTAAGCCTAGGCTGCCTTTGTGAAGTGGTGTGTCTGAGCGGCTAGGCAATAGCACCTGGGGCTGTGCCGTCACGTTCAGCAGCTGCGAGGCAGTTGTGGCTCATGAGCACCTGGAAATGTGCCTGGTGTGAAGTGTGTATTGCAAAATAAACACTGTCTTTTAAAGACATAGTATTTAAACATGTATAATATCTCCTCAATGATTTTTTGTATTGATTACATGTTGAAACAAAAATAATTTGGATATCTTAAGTTAAAATAGATTATTAAAATAATTCCATCTATTTCTCTTAACATTGCCAAACAATGGCTACTAGAGTGCTGGTCTACAAAACAGAGACAGTGACAGTAACAAGGCTCTCCTGCTGCTTCTAACATCTGTATTTTCTCCTCAGTGAAGGCAGGCTGGCTACAGGTCCCATTGGGGAAAACGTTCTGTTCCCATGAACTCATCACAACAGGCACTATGTGTGCTGCATGTGTCATTGTTATTAGTATCTCTACTTACACGTTGTTACTAGTATCACTACTTACACATTCCCACAGGCATGTGGGGATAGATTGTCAAATCAGATCAGGATCTGCCCGCATGTTGCCAAACACAATCAGTGTAGAGTGACCAAGATGGGTGAACAACCTGAGCTTTCTCCTTTGCCTGAAAACCGGGCAATCCCTTGATGCCTCCCTCTGAGGTTTACAAGATAGAAGAGAGTCTGATGAAGGAATTCAGTTTGTTCATTCAAGAAATATTCATTAACCACCTGCTGGGTGGAGGACACTGTTCTAGACATTAAAGACGGAGCAGAGAGCAAGACAGGTGTAAACAGCAGTCTCATTCTCAGAGCTCATATTCTAGAAGGGAGATAGGCCAGGAAACTCAGATCGTGACAACTGCTATGAAGAAAAGAAAACAGGGTGGTGGTTTGCATTGTGGAATACTACACAGCAGTGAAAAAGAATGAACTATTGCTGTGTACACTCATGTGGGTGAATCACACAGAGATAATATTGAGTGAATAAAATCAGACACAAAAGAGAATATTCTGTGTAAGTCCATTGATCTGAAGTTCAAGAACTTGCAAAACTAACTTGTAGGAATAGAGGTCAAAATAATGGTTACTTTTGAGGGAGAGGTTTGATTAGGAGTAGTCAAAGGAGCCGGTAGGTGCTGGAAATACCCGTATCTTGATCTAGGTGGTAGTTGCACAGGTATATGGTTAGGGAAAATGCCTTAAGCTGTACTCTTGAGATTTGTGTACAGCTCCAGGCTTGCATGCTATATTCATCATCTATTGCAGTGTAACAAAATACCACAAAACTTAGCAGCTTAAAACATAAGCATTATTATCTCCCATAGTCACAGTGGTTCAGGAATCTGGTACTGACTTCATGGAGTGGTTCTGGCTCAGTATCTGTCATGAAATAGCAATCAAGACACCAGTCAGAGCTGCAGTCACCTAAAGAATTCCAGAGGCCGGAAGCTCTCTGCCTCCACACAATCACTCGTCACATTTGTCTCACAATTTAGTGCTGGTCATTGATGGGAGGACTCAGTTTCTTCCTCTGTGGACCTGTCCATGGGGCTGGATAACTGTCCTCTTGAAATGTCAGCTAGCTTCCCCCAGAGCAAGAGATTCAAGAAAGAGCAAGCAAGAAGGAAGTGACAATGCTTTTTGTGACCTAGTTTCCCAAGTCACACACCATCACTTTCACCATATTCTATTTGTTAGAAGCAAATCGCTAAGTCCAGGCCACACCCAAGGGGAGGGGAATTAAGCTCCACCCCGTAAAGGGAGTAGGATCAAAGAATTTGCACACATATTTTTAAACCACCACATGTTATACCTCAATTTTAAAACAATGTTATTTCTTATTCCAAAACCCAAAAGGATGATGGGATAGAAAATAATGGGTTTTAGAAAGCATTTTCACTGAGGCTTTAGAGGAAGTGACATTCAAGCTGAACTCTGAGAAGTGAGCCATGTGAAGATCAGGGAAAAGCACTGAAGCCAGAGGGAAAAGCAAGTGCAAACACTGCCTCAGCAGTGCGTCACTGAAGCTTCACAAAGCAGACCAAGATGGCCAGAAGTTCATGAGCAAAGGAAAGGAGAAGTAGTTGAAGTTGGCAAGGTAGGGAGAGGCCACTGAGGCCACAGAAAAAAGTCTGGATTCTATTCTGAAGGGGACCAGAAGTCATTTGAGGAGCTTTCTCCTCTGATGAACATTTTGGACAACAGGCTCTGGCTGCTGTGGATTGACCATGTAGTACTCAAGCAGGAATAGAAATAAGGGGTCACTTCAGAGGCGCCTCACCATAAGAGAGGTAATGGCAGCTTGGTGGACAAGCCCCTGGTTCTGCCTCTGGGGTCCCACATCATCAGATTCTTCCAGGGTTCCATTATCAAGCAGGCCTACCCCAAGACACACACAGAACTTACACTCCCATCAGAAGTGGTAGAGAGATGCACAGTTGTCTTTGCTGATAGCAAGAAAAGAAGGTTCTTTTTGCCCTGAGGAGGATCAAGTTTGACCATCAACTGGAGCTTTGTGTTGTCCAACAGGGCCCGGCTTTGGTGAGACAGCCTGGCCTGAGCTATTTTTACCCATCTCGTGGGGCCTGGATGCCGGTCTTTCCAGAGAAGATGCCTTCCTTTCAAACAAAGAGTGTTTTAATCCTGGAGAAGTACTTGGTGGTTGCCACTGGCATTTGATTTTAGTGTGACAAAATGAAACGACTTGGGTTCTCTCCAGAGACAGAAGCAGCCGGAAGCAGTGAGGAGGATGCCCGTTTCACCTGGGGGCCATCCTGTTTCAGGCTGGGGCCGGGGCAGGGAATGGAGGCTCCTTGGATAAAAGGAGACATTGAGCAGTCTTCCTCCTCAGGCCACGTGCGTTCCTCTCTGGAGGTACCGATTGTACTTGGTTTCGGCGTTGAACTTTCTAGGAAGAGAGGCAACAGAACATGGTTTAAATGCCTCATCAGAATCCAAATACATTCTAACTTTTGAGGAGGAAAACCTTTTCGAATAGAATAGTTAGAAACATTTGAGGGCTGCAGTTTGGATGTGGATTTCTAAGTGAGTTATTGGCAATTTGCGAAGTCCTAAATCCTGGTCTTCTGTTCCTTTCCAACAAATGTCTGGATTCTTTCATTTTTGCAGGGGACAGATCTCATGCTTTCATTTTTGCAGGGGACAGATCTCATGCTTTCATTTTTGCAGAGGACAGATCTCATGCTTTCATTTTTGCAGGGGACAGATCTCATGCTTTCATTTTTGCAGGGGACAGATCTCATGCATTCATTTTTGCAGGGGACAGATCTCATGCATTCATTTTTGCAGGGGACAGATCTCATGCTTTCATTTTTGCAGGGGACAGATCTCATGCTTTCATTTTTGCAGGGGACAGATCTCATGCTTTCATTTTTGCAGGGGACAGATCTCATGCTTTCATTTCTTGGCAGCACGTTAAAGATGCAAAGCCTTATTTAGTACCTATTTGATTCCAGACTAGAAATGTATCCGGGGATTCGGGACCCATAAATATTGAGCATACTACCTTTGTTGTTGTTGTTGTTGTTGTTGTTAAGACAGGGTCTCACTCTGTCGCCAAGGCCAAAGCGCAGTGGCATGATCCCAGCTCACTGCAACCTCCCCCTCCCAGTGCAAGCGATTCTCCAACCTCAGCCGCCCCAGTAGCTGGGACTACAGGTGTGCTTCACCAGGCCTGGCTAATTTTTGTGCTCTTTGGTAGAGACAGGTTTCACCATGTGGGTCAGGCTGGTCTCGAGCTCCTGACTGCAGATGATCCATCCGCCTTGGCCTCCCAAAGTGCTAACTTTGACTGTCACTTGATAACTCCCTGCAGAGGCAGTATTTCCTCATGTTTCTCCAGGTAGCTGAAGGAACATCAGGCTGGGGATTGGAAGACCTGCATTCTAGGCTCTAGCACTGTTGCTTGTGTGATCTTGGGCACACTTGATCCCCCAGGGCTTTCAGGGGAAATGTGAGGCTTTATGCCCAATGACTTCTGAGTTTTCTTACTGCTCTGACATTGGAAATGCCTTCATACCCCATCAGTTACCAAGGTGAAGTGAAACAGGTCAACCAGTTGGGAACCCAGAGGAAATGGCTGGGCTAGCTCGGAAGGGCCTCTGGGCAAGTATCTGGGAGGTGAAAATAACCACCCATCCAATGAAGAGAGATCATGGTAGTGTTTGGATAACCACTCGCATTAACGGTCAATTGCTCATTCACTATGCCACTTGATTATATAGTAGGAGCATTAAGAAGTTTGATGACAGGTCCTGATTTAGATATCTCTACCACCCCTCCCAATATAAAATGAGGTTTCTGTTTCCAGGCCACAGGCTCTTCACCCCTCTACACCAGGTAGGCCACCGTGAATAGTTATGCAGTTATGTGCTGCACAGAAGTGCCCAGTAAGGCTGATATCGAAGTCAATACTGGGCTAAAGGTGATCTAACCTTAGAGAGGTGTCTAGGTTTGAGTATTGGCATGAAGAGAAAATGAGGCAGCTATGGAGCAGTGGTTAAAAGCACAGGTTCTAGAAAAAGCCTAAATCCAGTCATTCTACTAGCTTACGTGACCTAGCATAAGCTATTCAGATGTGTTTCCCCAGCTAATAGTAACAACTCATGGGTTGATAGGAGAAATAATACACTAGTGTTTAGTTACGGTACCTGGTTAGGTGATCGATAAAACATTAGCTCTTACTGTATGTTAGGGATGAAAAGTGCTACTCATTCACAGTTTTCCTCTTGGAGTTTTAACCAATAACACACTGAAGTCAGACTTTTAAAAAAATATACCAACAGAGGTGCTGCACCCTCACTCTATGGGATGTCCTGGTGACTTCCTCCGTATACCCGCTGGAGTCCTTTGTGTAGGAAGAAGGCTGGCTCCTAGGTCACTGCCTTCTTGGAGATCTAGAGAACCCAAAAGCATGTGACCATTGCAGTGCAACTGTCCCATCGTGGTTCATGTGGTCCACTGGGTGTGAGGCTCTTGTGGATCCACCACCAGTCAGATAGGACTGACTTCCCCATGGGCAGTGTCCTGGTCCCAAACCCCCGGCGTTGCCCTGACAAGAGGAGAGATTTGACAGAAGGTTTTGTTGTAGGAGACCTGATGGGAATAGGGGCAGGATGCAGAGGCTTTACTACAAGGAGTTCCCTCCTAGGTAGGGGGTCCTGTGTCTTCCTCAGAGGCCACTCGTCTCTGCACATGGCCATGTAACAGGAATAAAGCAGGCCTTTCCGATCACATCTGTCCTCCTGTAGGTTGATACTGAGGTGGACATTCACAGGGCCATACCCAGCCAAATTAAGTGCCAGTATCTGGGAAAAACTCTCAACTTCTTCAGCCTACTGAGTTATTCACTTTTGATTTACTTCTCTCTGTGCTTCAAGCAGCTCTGAAACTTTTTCAGAGGGAAAAGTCAAGTATGGCAACCTGGTCAGCAGACACCTTTTACTGCTGGTGCAGAAATGTGGTTCTGGGTGGGGAAGTGCTCTGGAATGCACAGAGCTCCTCACCAGCGTTCAGGCTTCATAGGGCAGTGGAAACCTGAGCCAGGATTGAGTATCGACAGAAGCAAGGCATTTTCAGTTTGTTTTGCTCTGAGTGAGGCTTAGAGGCACAGGCAGTGAGCAGGAGTCTCCTTAGTAGCTGGCGTCCCAGAGGGCCAACAGGGTGATGTGTCAAGCATACACTGGGTGGGACTGGGAGACTCTGGCAGAGTGACTCAGGCTTTTTGCCTGTAGAAATCCTGTCAACACTTTAGGGTTTGGTTGAAATGCCACCTCTTTATGGATCTGCCCTTGATTTCCTCTTGCCTATTTCTGAGCTTTCCTTCTTCTGAACTCCCTAATACCTTGCTGGTTTCACTGACGTGCCTTGTATTGTAGCTGTCTGTGTAACTATGCGATCAGAGGCATCATGGGAGAGTCAGCCTAACTTGGGTTTGAGTCAGATTCAGTTACATGTTAACTATGTGACATTGGGCACATCTTAAGTCCTTCATTTGTAAAATAAGAATAATATTCATTTTACCAAGCTGTTTGAAAGATTGAATATAGGGTATGTACAAAACTTGATATATACTATGCATTTAATAAATGATATTGTCATTTATTGTACACCGTAAGCTCTTAAAAAATAATCTTATTCATCTTTTTTTTACACCTCCAGCACCTGGCACAGTGCCTGGGACATACTTAGGTACTCAGTAAATGTTTATTTGAATCAAATAATGAATTACTTTTAAAAAGATATTTCTCAGAATTTCTTGTGTCCTGTTTAGTATTTCCTAAAAAACTTCAGCCCCTGGGTTTTGACTTCTGTAGTCTCTTAATGAAAGAGCTAAAGAAGTCATTCAACATGTGAAAGGGGGACAGACTGCCCCAGGTGATGTAAGAGCTTCTTGGAAATCTTCATGTTATTTCCTGCTTAAATCTGATTGATGATTTTAGGACAGGCTGGCTTAGAACATCCATCACTTTTTTTTTTCCCCTTCCAGATTCTTAGAATTTGTACCAGGTATACCCCAGAACAAGACACCATGACTTTTTCAGACGGCCTTACCCTAAATCGAACTCAGATGCACAATGCTGGATTTGGTCCTCTGACTGACCTTGTGTTCACCTTTGCCAACCAGCTCCTGCCTTTGGAAATGGATGACACAGAAACAGGCCTTCTC
The DNA here is from genome assembly GCF_047675955.1 of Chlorocebus sabaeus. NCBI lineage: Eukaryota > Metazoa > Chordata > Mammalia > Primates > Cercopithecidae > Chlorocebus > Chlorocebus sabaeus. Next base: position 70,983,784 of record NC_132918.1, read on the forward strand.
AGTGCCATCTGCTTAATCTGTGGAGGTATCAACTATGTAGAAAAGCCTCATGAAATTCCATGAAGAACAGTTTATACTTGCAATTTGTGAAAAAATTCCTCATTTCCCTTTTGGAGTTGTTTACATGGGAAAAGATGTGAATAAAGCCAGGCATACATGCCCGGGTTCATTGTATTTTTTCATGTTGTTACAAATTAACTAATGGTATTTGGGATCCTTCAGCTCAGAAAGAAACCCCGAAAAGCTATTACTCCAATTGCCACAGGGTTTTTTGTTTTTTTTTTTTCCTTAAATGTAGGATCAGACTATTGTAAAATGAATTGCCTGGGGACATTTGAATGATGACCAGGGACTTGTATGTGCTGTTTGTTATTTAGTGGGTAGGTATACAAGTATTTGGCAGGGCCCTCCCACTAACCCTTGGAGGACTGGGATAAAATTTAGCTTTCTTCTCTGTAGTGACCCCTACTGGCCTACAGGAGGCTGACTCGTAAGTGGTTAAAAAGTAATGGCTTTAATTAAGGAGCCGATTTACTTTGTGCTAAAATAATCATCCTGCTCAAGGTTTTAATTCAGTTCGGTAGTGACACCTTCTGGTCACAGGAGGTAATTCTTTCCCTGGGACAAAAGCAAACAACCATCAAAATGTTTATACTACCAAGGGGTTTTTTTTTCTTTCAAGTATCACTGCTTAAAGCAATTGCGTAAGTCTACAAATTTGTGTATGTAATTGAATTACCAAATTAATGAACTCAGTAGGAATAAGGAAACAAGGAAGAGGGGAAAAGGGCATAAATCCTGATTTTATTTAATACTTTATTCCTGGTATGTAGACCGCCAGGACCTTGAGGAACCGACAAAAGTAGATAAACTACAAGAACCATTGCTGGAAGCACTAAAAATTTATATCAGAAAAAGACGACCCAGCAAGCCTCACATGTTTCCAAAGATCTTAATGAAAATCACAGATCTCCGTAGCATCAGTGCTAAAGGTATGTCTTTGTGCTCTCAGTACTGTAGTCACACAGTGGACTCGAGGGCCTTACCAGGTTGTGTCGCTTTATTCAATTCAGGATGTTTAATGGCTGCTTTTTAAGTTTTGGAACTCATTTCTCATTGAAATCAAAAGAAATAGTATCCCCCCACCCCACCCCACCCCCAAAAAAAAACCCTCAAATCTTACCCTATTCAACTATCTTAATGATTGAGAGCTTTAAAATTTGACTGATCAGAAAAACATTGTTTTCAAGAGAATGTACTATAACAGGCTAATTGTCTAGGTTCATACATTTAATTCCAGCTTTCTACACACCTCTGGTTTATGTAACCTTGACTCCAGTTTTTCCTGAATATCTAAACCTTTGTTAAGTTTCTCTCAATCACTTTAGCCATTGCTCTTTTGTATATAGGCAGATTTCTTTCTGCACACTTCTAAGCAAAGGAATTCTTGCCTTCTTAAGAGGTATAAATATTCTTTGCCTAGTGATTTTCTGTTTATGTAGCAACTCAAGCAATTATAGAGGTGCCTAGAGCTATATCACAGTTGAATGTTAACAGTAAGGTTTTTCTATGTAGAGACACAACTCAGCAGCTATCCCTGGTACCAAATGGGTTATTGTCATTCTCCTTTCCCCATCAGACTACTTACTTTGTCTCTGAAGATGTTTGCTAGCCAAGGAATATACTATTTCAGAAAGTGCTTAAAAGCACAGGGAACTTGTTTGACAAGCAGTCTTAACTCTTGAGCTCCTTCTAAGAGGTCTCCTCGATGAGCATTCTGAATTCATCCTTGCATGGAATTAAGAGAAGCAAGCAGCAGATACCAGTGTGGTTGTGAATATGGTATCTTCAATTTTTAAAAACGAGGCTGTTTAACTTAATACTGTCATTCTGTATAGATGACTAGTGATATCTAATAGAATTTACTGCAATTACAGAAATAATCTGTACTGTCCATTTCAGTAGCCACTAGACACAAGAGGTTCTCGAGCACTTAAAGTGTGGCTTATGCAACTGAGGCACTGTTTTTCTAATTTTATTTAACAAACTTAAATTTAGCTACCTAATGGGTACTGTACTGGACAGAGTGCTGCTAAATCAAGTGGTTAATAATAACCGCACATTGTCAATTCCTCTGTTTGTGGGTAACTGGCATCAACCTGTCTTTTTCAAGATACACTTCTTTCATCAGGAACTTCTCTTTGTAAATTGTTATTTCCTGAAACGAAGACATCAAGTTTAAATGTCACCGTACCTCTGCTGCTTTTCCATAAAGTAAAAATGTTTTAATGGTATAAAATAAGGATGGCCTCTGGGAGGCATTGTTTGCATAATTTTCTGTTATCAAAAGGAGCAACTGTATCAGTTACTGCTTGCATAAAAGACAAAGTTCTAGCAGATCATAAAAAGACCCTCTCTTATCAACATACTGTGAGTCTGAGCTGGCTGACAACCCAATCTGATTCTTAACTTCAGAATAAATAAACATGATTTTTGGTGGATGCAATTCCCATTCCAAATCCATCTTTGTATTTATGAATGTGATAGTAATCAATGGATCCTTAAGTGACAGTCTTAGGAAACACCTTTGTTAAAATATATGAAAATTGGTCCCTGGTTATCTGTCATAGCTTAACTCCTTATCTTAACCAGATTTTCATTATCTCTTTTGAAAAGGTGCAGAACGTGTAATTACCTTGAAAATGGAAATTCCTGGATCAATGCCACCTCTCATTCAAGAAATGCTGGAGAATTCTGAAGGACATGAACCCTTGACCCCAAGTTCAAGTGGGAACACAGCAGAGCACAGTCCTAGCATCTCACCCAGCTCAGTGGAAAACAGTGGGGTCAGTCAGTCACCACTTGTGCAATAAGACATTTTCTAGCTACTTCAAACATTCCCCAGTACCTTCAGTTCCAGGATTTAAAATGCAAGAAAAAAACATTTTTACTGCTGCTTAGTTTTTGGACTGAAAATATATTAAAACTCAAGAAGGACCAAGAAGTTTTCGTATGTATCAATATATATACTCCTCACTGTGTAACTTACCTAGAAATACAAACTTTTCAAATTCTAAAAAAATCAGCCATTTCATGCAACCAGAAACTAGTTAAAAGCTTCTATTTTCCTCTTTGAACACTCAAGATTGCATGGCAAAGACCCAGTCAAAATGATTTACCCCTGGTTAAGTTTCTGAAGACTTTGTACATACAGAAGTATGGCTCTGTTCTTTCTATACTGTATGTTTGGTGCTTTCCTTTTGTCTTGCATACTCAAAATAACCATGACACCAAGGTTATGAAATAGACTACTGTACATGTCCACCTATGTTCAAAAAGATAACTGTCTTGCTTTCATGGAATAGTCAAGACATCAAGGTAAGGAAACAGGACTATTGTACAGTATGACAAGACTGAAGATATTCTAATTTAGTTAGTATGGAAGCTTGTCTTTGCTCTTTCTGATGCTCTCAAACGGCATCATCTTTTATTTCATGTTGCCCAGTAAAAGTATACAAATTCCCTGCACTAGCAGAAGAGAATTCTGTATCAGTGTAACTGCCAGTTCAGTTAATCAAATGTCATTTGTTCAATTGTTAATGTCACTTTAAATTAAAAGTGGTTTATTACTTGTTTAATGACATTACACAGTTTAAAAAAAAAAAATTTTTTACAGTAATGATAGCCTCCAAGGCAGAAACACTTTTCAGTGTTAAGTTTTTGTTTACCTGTTCACAAGCCATTAGGGAAATTTCATGGGATAATTAGCAGGCTGGTCTACCACCTGGACCATGTAACTCTAGTGTCCTTCCTGATTCATGCCTGATATTGGGATTTTTTTTTTCCAGCCTTCTTGATGCCAAGGGGCTAATATTAACTCCCAAAGACACAGGCATAGAATCTGACTCCTTTGACCTTGTTCAATCACTATGAAGCAGAGTGAAAGCTGTGGTAGAGTGGTTAACAGATACAAGTGTCAGTTTCTTAGTTCTCATTTAAGCACTAGTGGAATTTTTTTTTTTTTTTTTTTGATATACTAGCAAGTCTGTGATGTACTTTCACTGGCTCTGTTTGTACATTGAGATTGTTTGTTTAACAATGCTTTCTATGTTCATATACTGTTTACCTTTTTCCATGGAGTCTCCTGGCAAAGAATAAAATATATTTATTTTAAAGGTGTGTGGGAGCCTTTACTACACCTTTATCTTCAGTAAAGAGACAGAGAACACAGTTCCATTTTTAATGTTTAAATTTCATTTCAAAAAGCAGGTCTGTAGTTTGTAACCATGACAGTTAAAATCTGTGCTAATGCACGGCAGTCTATAACAATTCTACAAGCCAATCAGACAGACAGTACGTGACATTTCAATGAGTAAAAAAGAGCATAAAACTGTATGTGTAAGAACAAAATGTTAAAAGGCCTACCACAATAATAAAAATCCATCATCAATTACATCATCACATTAAAATAAGCCAGATGTACAAAAGTCTGAGACAGAAAAGACAAAAGGACAACACAAGGTATTTGTTGAAAAATGTTTGTTTGTGCTCTTTGGGCACTTAATTAAACATTGCAAAATCAACATCATCTTCTTCTTCATCAGACTCTGCAAAATATTTTACTTCTTTCCTAGCCCGACCGGTTCGTGGCAGAGAAGGTGGCTCAGAAGGGAAGTCTGAGGGGAAGATGTCCACATCTGAATCCTGATCAAAGGATGTTTTCTTCGGTTTCTAGATTTTTTTTTTTCAATAGATTAGATTTAAAAGTTATTAAAAGAAATAAAGACTAGTATGAAGAACTATCACTCCTTAAACTTCACTTATGTTTAGGAAGTATTACAAATAATGGAACTTTTAAAATTAGACTTGTAATGCTAACCTAAGTTTAAGACCAGTTACCTTATTTTTTGGAGGAAAAAGATTACATACAGTAATTCGCTACCTTGGTGGTTTCATATTTACCAAGTTCTAGCCTGAAAAATGTAACACTTTTATTTCTAAAATTATATTTTACCCAAAAAGTATGCACAATGCCCAGATTAGTAAAAATTCAAGCTGTCCTATTGCTAAGTACGTATCAGGAATTCATGGGAGGAAACAAGACTCCCGCACCATGTGGAATATGCACTGTTAAGTGTTTTAAAACATGCAAAGCATCACCGAGGTGGACCTGAGACACAGAAGATGACTGGATGGAAAAGGTCAGTGTGGAAATCAACATAAAGCTATGATCATCTACACTGGTATTTTTAAGTTTTACTAGGAAGAGAAAAAAAGGGATGGAGGTAGCTGATGTCATTCATTTACCTTAAAAAAAATAGTGTACTTCTGGAAAAGGGTCAGACTAATTGGGAAAATTAGCCACAGTCAAATGAATTCAATTAAAAAAAATCAAATTAGCCCTGGTCAAATAAATCCAAGTTAAAAGGAAACAGTCTTTAGTCTGAAAAATAATATTTTAGTCTGAAAGAGTCTAATATTTAGGTAACATAACAGTACTATAGCTCAATGGATGAAATGGAAGATTCTAAGTAGGTTAATTTATAGCACACTGTTATTTAGAAAACAGTCCTGATTATATACATTCATACTTGAATAATTCCTTAACCATATACAAGCCCCATATTGATATGAGATGCTAGGTGGAAAGCTGTTCCAGGACTGTAGTAATAAGCAAACTAAGTCAGTTACAGATCTTTTTTTAAAAAGCCATGCGCTAATGTGCAATGATGTTCCCAGTTACCTTGCTTGCTGTTTTGGATGTTTTCCTGCCAGGGTTATAGTCGCCTTCATTTTCAGAGCCAGATGCTTTCCTTTTCTTTGCCCCTCGGCCTTTACCTTAAAATGATACAAAAGGTTTTTTCTTCCATGGGTAAGTGCAATATAAAAAGATAAATGCCACAACATTGTAGTTTATTTCTTTGGCATGCCCAATCAGTGGAACACTGCAGTCCTGATCTCTTACTATGAGTGATTATAAATAACTTGGCAGTAGCATTTCAATTCTGGGGCTGACATGACCAAAGACTTTTTCACAAATATATTTAAATTAGTGGGAAAGTCCCAAAGACAAATTTTAATGATGAATCCCTTCATACATAAAACATCTGTATTTGCTATGTGGTCCTTGAGCCTGAAAAGGAAATACCTTGGAAAAATATTTCTTAAATTACATGTGATTTAAAATTTTTTTTTAATTTCTAATTTGTCATGGGCCAATACTTTTAAAAATACAATAGAACACAAATTACTAAAAAATGTAATCACATGCTGTTTTATTAACACGAAATTATCATAAAGGTCTAAATGTTTACTCAGTTTTACTTATCAAAGACTAGTAACAACCAATTGCATATCCCACGTTGAGTGGCACCATCTGAGAACCACCAGTATTGACTATAAAATGTCAAATACATATTCCTTCTCAGACCTAGACTTGGCACATGCAGCATTTTTTTCACCTACCTAACCTCTTATTCTCATCACTGGAGGTGAAAGGAGAAAAGGTAATATTTAAGTAGGGGCCAGATGTTCTCCATCCCACAATGATGCCAATGAAATAAAACAGAACTAAATAGCAATTAATTTTAAATCTTTAAAAATTCCTTGACAGCTAGATTGGACAAGTACAAAGACAGCCTTACATAATCTTGGGATGTCATATTTGATCAAATGAATCAGGGAAATAGCATTTTTGAATTGATAAAGGCTTTCAATCCTGCATATCATGAGTACTACCTTCCCAGTCACTATGATTCTTTTCCACCCTATTATCCCCATTTCCCTTTGATCCACAGCTCCTTATCCCAACCACTCCTTTAAGAAATAGAAGAAACACACTGAGGAAGATATCCTTCAGTTGAATAAAAGATAGAGCAGCTACCCTCAGAGCATATCATGTCTTAAAAACATATTTTATAAAGCATCTTTAAGGGCTTTCCAGATTCTGGAGACAAAGAAGGGATGCCATGGAGAACTGGAGCTGGTTCCTTGTGTGGTCCTGAGTACAGTTATTTCTTAGGTGAGAAAAAAAGTTCTAGCCTAAGAGTCCTGGATCTAGCCCATTACAATAAGTGTCACAGTTTAGTTAGTGTGGAGTGCTAATCTGACTTTTTAATAACAACTTTCAGTGAGTTGGCTGCAGGGGAGAATTTGGACCATTCTTAGGGATTCTTATTTAACCTCTTTGAGCCTCAGTTTTTTTAATTTGTAAAACAAAGTGACTGAACTAAATTGCTATACCTCCTTTGTACTATATTCAGCACTGATTCCTAGACACACTGCTTACTGAGGACTAAAGCAATTTAAAACAAAATAGATACCTAGCCTCTCTAAATTCAATGAGGTAGAAAAAATTCCATCTTTTCCACACAGTGTATGTTTAAAGGATTATAAGAAGATAATCCTCACCTTTTGGTGTTGTAGTCTTCTTTGGAATGCCAAATTCTGAATCTGAGTCCGAGTTTACAGCCTCTACTACTTTCTTCTGTTTGGGGGCTCTCTTGGGCTTAGGGGCTGTATCTGAAGACGGTTTTCCTAGTAAGCAAATTTCCATTTCACAGGTCAATATACTTACCAACAAACCAAACTGAAGAGAGTCCTATATAAATGGAATTTCTCATAGCTGATTAGAAACTGAGTTGCCTGGCTAGGCGCGGTGGCTCACATCTGTAATCCCAGCACTTTGGGAGGCCAAGTTGGGTGGATCACCTGAGATCAGCAGTTCAAGACCAGCCTGGCCAACATGGTGAAACCCCATCTCTACTAAAAATACAAAAATTAGCTGGGCATGGTGGCGGGTGCCTGTAATCCCAGCTACTTGGGAGGCTGAGGCAGGAGAATCGCTTGAACCCAGAAGGTCACAATGAGCTGAGACCATGCCACTGTACTCCAGCTGGGAAACAAGAGCAAAACTCCATCTCAAAAAAAAAAAAAAAAATTGAGTCGCCTTAATGAAATGGTTTCTCTCTGCTTGGCCGCAATGTAAAAGCAAACAATTTCTCATAGATGACAAAATGCTTTTTATTTAATTATGTTTAATTTGCCCTTAGGTAATACAATTAAGACATTTTAAGGAAGAGCCATTAAAAATAAATTAAGCAGTAACTTTTAAATGTAGTCATGACAAAAGAGTAGCATATTTGATAAATTAATTATAACCCAAGTATAACCACAGATTAAGTCCTAACTTTTAGAATGTTTTAGAGAAAAAAAAAATGTATGGGATCCTCAAATACAATGAATAGAAACCAACTCACTTCCATTCAAAAGCTGAAATCCAGAGTTGGCATTTTTATGTGGAAAGAAATATAAAGTCCTAGATAAGTAGACAATAGATACAAGGCCTTTGCTTTGTTGAATTTTGAAAAATAGACCTTGTTTTACAGCTTTATCTGCAGTTCTATGTGAAAACTGATAAATCAGGCCAGTTGCAATGGCTCACACCTGTAATCCCAGCACTTTGGGAGGCCAAGGCAGGCGGATCACCTGGAGTCAGGAGTTTGAGACCAGCCTACCCAACATGGTGAAACCCCATCTCTACTAAAAATACAAAAAATTAGCCCAATGAGGTAGCGTGCACCTATAGTCCCAGCTACTTGGGAGGATGAGGCAGGGGAATCGCTTTAACCCAGGCAAGGGAGGTTGCCGTGAGCCAAGATCATGCCACTCCACTCCAGCCTTGGCGACAGAGCGAGACTCTGTCTCAAAAAAAAAGAAAAAAAAAAAGAAAAAAAACTGATATATCACTTTTTGTGTAATTAAGAAAACCTAATTTGGAAGAAAATATATTAACTGTAGACTTTGTTTAAAAAAAAACAAACAAAAAACCTATGCTGATTCAATGGAAAATGTATCCTTGTCACAATTTGAGACACTACAAATAAGGCCCCTCATGAGCCAAGAGCAGGAGGAGCCCTAGGAAAGTGGCACCCACATTGTGTGGTTTTCCCCACCTGAGTCTTCATGACTATATCTACCACAAGAACCACAGGGCAGCTCCTGGCAGGGAGTATAAACTCAGCCAGGTGTTCTAGGAACCACTTTTTTTTCCTTTGCTTGGAGTTACATGGCACTTTCAATTCTACCAGGCAAACAGGTCAGATATCTGAGTACTACAGCTGCCTTTCTGCTGTAAACTATTGGAACTACAGAATTTAACTTGTATAATATATGCAATTTGGAGTTAACACAGACAATCCCACAGAGGGATGTCATGCATCCTCTTCTTGAAATGATATTTTAATTGGAATTGTATTTTGTAAGGGAGGCTAGAAGAAGGTCGAGGACTTGCTGGGGTCCCTGAAATCACACCACACAGGCAGTCACCTATTCAACTTAGACAAGGCCAGTTCAGCTACTGAAGAAGGAAGCAAGTAGAATAGGTGCCATGATATTCTAGCCTTTTAGTCATGCTAAACTCATTAGGTTAAATATGGGTGAACAGTTCTATGAAGGAAACAGGGTATGTTTCAATAAGTAATACGGCTCCTAAGTTTTCAGGGTATTTATAAGATGCTCATATGAAGATTATTTTAAAAAGATGTTTTTGATTGTTCTGTTGTTATTTGAGATGGAGTCTCACTCTACCGTCCAGGCTTGAGTGCAGTGTTGCCATCTCAGCTCATTGCAACCTCTGCCTCCCAAGTTCAAGCGATTCTTGTGCCTCAGCTTCCTGAGTAGCTGGGACTACAGGCATGCATGTACCACCACACCAGGCTAATTTTTGTATTTTTAGTAGAGATGGGGTTTCACCATGTTGGCCAGGCTGGTCTCAAACTCCTGAACTCAAGTGATCTGCCTGCCTCGACCTCCGAAAGTTCTGGGGTTACAGGTATGAGCCACTGCACCCAGCTTGTTTTTTTTTAAATAAAAGAGAAATTAGAGGGTCTATCTCAATTTGGGTTCCCCAGATTTGGGCCAATCTGCCTAATCCTAGAGTAAGGATTTAAGTATAAGTATTTATTTGAGAGGTAAAGGAAAGGGAGACAAAAATGAGACAACGAGGAGAAGGCAGCCAGTAATGGGTAAGTTATCAAGCCAATCATCACTCTAGGAGCTTAATTCCATGAGAAATTTTTGAGAGCCAGTGTGAAACACACATCCCACAGTTGGCTCACGTGAGAGGCAAGGACACTGAGATATTTACAGAACAACTTTCCTCAATCCACTAGTTAAAGGCAGCTGGGGGCAGGGGAGCGTTAATATTCCAGCACAGTGGCAAAGAGGAAGTCCTCAGGCAAAGAATGCAGACGTTGCCCAATGTGCACTAAGTGGTCTGGGACATGAGTAGGTCACCCAGTGTGTTGGCTACAGAGACTCTTGTAGATAACCAATTTCTCAATATGGTTCTAGTGCAGTCAGAGTAAGCAGGACTTTTCAAAATTGTTGTTCTACTACATTCAATACATGTGTGTCTGTAATGAGGTTGTCTGTTGTGAATTTTTAAAATCCTTGAGGGAACAATCCATATTATTTACTTGCTATCTTAAGTAGCACACATCTCAATTAGATTTGTGGGTTTTTTTTTTTTAAGTGTCATCCTTCAAACACAAAGCACAAATACTGACCCCTTTCAGAAAGACCAAGGTACATATATCTTGGTACTAGTAAGAGATTCATTAATCAACTCAAAGTGTTTTGTGGCCAATCTAAGGCTATGAAAAAGAGAGAAGCTGCATGACTCACATAGAAAAAGAGGACCTCCACTAAACTGACCAATCCCTCCACATAAGGAGTTGAGTAATGATCAACAAAGATAACAGAAGCAGGCTACTAGCAAGACAAAATTTTAATCTCCATTACAACCTAACCACAAGGGAGCTTTTCTAGAAAGCTATCTTTAGATATCAATGCATGGGATTATTTTATAATTACAACAGCTTTAAAATGAAGTCTTAAAGAAATTTTATTAATTCCCTCACATGGTTAGAATTTTATTAATTCCCTCACATGGTTAGAAAACAAGAGAGGTTCTCCTTGTAAGCACTTATACTTCTTAATTGTTTTATCATAAAAAATGCAAATAGTTTCAAATTAAGTTACATTTCCTTTTACATTAACTATCTCTATGCAATGCTTAACTCAATCAAATATAAGTACTTACCCTTTTTAGCAGCTACTGTTTTACTTGGAACTTTATCTATCTGTTTCAGACCAAATGATGGTGAAAAAACAGAAGCAGAATCTTCTTCATTACTGTCAAATTTAGCTGAATCTAAAAATTGCAAAGCCTTCTTTTAGTAAAGAGATATTATAAAGATCTCTCAGTAAACTTTGACTCTTAACTGATGACTTCTCTTTAGCTAGACAATTGATCTTATGTTACTATTTTGTGACCAGATAATCCACAATATACAAACAGCAGAAAATAAAACATATCAGTTATACACCAAAAATGTTAACTCTGTGGTGAAATAACACAGAAGTGCATAAAGTAGTAAAAATTAAAAGTACTAAATGTTAAATATTTAAAACATAACTGACCAATTCAAAAATACATGCTGACAATTTATTTTAAAATGAGATATGAAAATGTTCCACTGGATTATTTTAGTACCTACATAAATAATACTATTAACCATTTCAGGAATATCAGTAATAATGTTTAAATCTAAAAGAATAGTAAGTATTCCTATTTTAAAATAAATTATTGAAGACTAATTCAAAAGGCAGACAGGCTTACCTTCAGTTTACTTTTGCATGCAAATTAGTTTAATCAATCCGTTCTTCCCTAACACCATAGCACAAACTTTTAAAATAGCTACTTGGATGTAAATAAATATGTTAATACAACTCTTTTGACACACTGTCAAAAATGAGTATCTGTACATATAGAACATGTACCAAATATGTCTAAATGTATAGATGTGTGTATTAAAAAATGACAGTGAATAAATTAAATGACCTTAAAAATTCCATACAAAAAAAAAATAGGAAACAAAAAGTATATACACCAATTAAATTTGTTCTTATGAAGGTTTTAATCTCTCAGGTAACTAGGGTTTAGTAAAACCAATCTGCAATCATACTGGTGCCCTTACAGATTTAGAAAACTGTCATATATACATTCACATTGCCATGAAAATCAAATTTCAAGCTTTCAAAATTTCATTATTTCTTGTCTCTCATTAAAACACTACACATACACTCACACCCATAAACAAAGATAAGCATTTGCGTGTCCACCTAAATGCTTACATAATGCCTATTTTGACCAATGAGTTAGGAATCACCTCAGAAAAAGTAAAGAAATCTTATTATCTTGAGCAAAATATAAAAAGGAAGTTTCCTACTTGTAAAAAATTCTGAAGCTAAATCATGACCTAATGATTTATTTACTGTTTTCTCTCCACCACTAAAAGCAAAAGTACAGTAACTAATGAAAAGACTAAATGAACATACCATCTTCTGACTTCTGAGAATATGAAGGAAATGAAAAGAGATTTCCAAAATCCTGACTTTTTTTGTCATGCAAAGATTTTCTATTAGAAAGAAAAGAAACACCACAGAGGATACAATTTAAATACCTGATTTCAATCCTGATAAATTATATATAATACGTACTGCAGGATTATAATCACAGAACAAAACTTTAGTTTTCATTTCTTTCTCTGTTAAAGACAGGGTAATAAAACTCTCTCTCTCTTACGTGTAAAAGTGTGCACACATATTCATGATCCATGTGCACACACCATATATGCACAGACACCATACAAATCAATAATTTAATATAAAAAAGAATGGAAACTAAGCAATGGTTTAAAGTTATTCAAAGTACTATTAAACCAAATTCTATAGTTGATAGAAATAACCATTCCAGAATTTAAGATCAGCAAACTATGGACAAAAACCCAAGGAGAAAGACAGAATCCCCATCACACCAGGCAACAATCCTATTTCTAATTCAAGACTACAGGTGGGCAATTATTTCAGGATCTGGTGAAGGCCAACTGTAATACGTGAGAAAATACTTTTTAAAAAATCAAAAATAGTTCACAAACCTCAAATCCCAGATGTGTTCACGCTCACCAAAAGCAAGAAAAATCTATCGAGGCCAAATTTAGGGAAGAAACAAACCACCCAATTCTAAGGACTTAGTAAGTTTTCTCAAAACCAGGGGTTGTCCAACTATATCCCATGGGCCTGCTGCCTATTTTTGTAAATAATATTTTACTGGAACATGGTTACACCCATTTATTTACGTATCATTTATGGCTGCTTTTTTACTAGAATGGCAGCATTAAGAAGATGTGACATAAACAATATGGCCCACAAAGCCTAAAACATTTACTATTGAGCCCTTTATGGAAAAAGTTTGCCAATCCTTCCTTTAAACTACAGCAACTGTGATGGGAACAGCTGCAATATTAACAAGATTGATTCCTTCATGAAGAAGACCTTGCCTAGAATAACAATTTCTTAGAAGAGCTCACTATAATATCTGTGGCAAATGTTTACAACTAACTATACCACATCACTAAATAGCATTACTTACTCTGGAGTGGCTTTTGATTTGCCTGGTGAAAATGTATATTCATCTTTATCTAACCCATCTGAAGGAACAAATTCATCTTCCCCATCATTTGTTATGGGAGATGTTTTAACTTTCAATTCCTCTAAATCATTATTGTCATCATCATCATCATCAGCATCATCATCCTCTTCTTCTGAGAAATCAAATGTGTATTTAGGTCTTTCAGCTAGGAGGAAAAATAAAAATGAATGTTAAACTCAAATCCTAGCTTTATATACGTGAAATATTATTACCGATAAAGCGTTTAAAGTATATTCCGACCATCTCTAAAAATACCATAAGAAAAAAAGGCAAGCGCTTACAGAATAAAAGCCAACAACTTTGGCCTTAGTTATTTGGTAGTGTTAATGTCTGTCTTACACTTTCCAGGAGGCTACCAGATAATACTGTGCATGTTAGGAGAGCATAAACTAATGTACTTATTGATATACTTAATTAAAGACGCTAAGGAAAGTAGTCAATATGGCCTTGTCTCATACAGCCATTATACAAATGACAACAAATATAATGTTTCCCATATTTGCAATCACAACAAATTTCACAGTTATTTTAAAAGTGCTAAACTTTCTTGTTTTTTGTCACAGAGTCTTGTTCTGCTGCCTGGGCAGGAAATGCAGTGTGGTATGATTACAGCTCACTGCAGCCTCAAACTCCTGGGCTCAAGCAATCCTCACCCCTCAGCCTACTGAGTAACTGGGACTACAGGTGTGCCACCATGCCTGGCTGATTTTTAAGAAAAAATTTTTTAGACACAGGGTCTTGTCATGTTACCCAGGCTGGTCTTGAACTCCTGATCTCAAGTGATCCTCCCTCCTCAGCCTCCTAAAGTGCTGAAATTACAGGTGTGAGTCACAGTACCAACACCTAAACTTTCTCTTAACTTTTTGGATAAAAACTTCTATCTTCTCTTCAGAGTTAGTTTTACTATGAAATAACAGAGTAATCTTTTAGATGAATGAGAAAAGACAGGAGACATAAAGATCTCAATATATTCACAAAACAATAATACAATGCATAAAAAGATACCAATTATAGTGAAAGGCATATTGCTATAAAGCAAGTATGTTTGATTATAATTTCTAGCATGTATTATGGAATAAAATTTTTAAATTACCTGGATGTTACATACTTTTACACTTCACTTTTGATGTATGTAAATACAGTTTTAAAGCATTTAATAAACAATTTTCATTTAACTTAAACTACTCATATTAAAGATTCACCTATATTATGCTACCTATGTACACTAGGGAAAGAAATTCAATCACCTGGTGATTACAGAACCAAAGAATTTAAGGTCTGATATATAATTAAAAATGTATCTCTCAGAAGTAAACACCCACAATGTTGTATCATTCATTTTAATAAATTAGGACAAATTTTCAAATAACAAAATTTCAGAAGAATGTACAAAATAGAAAACTCAGTAGATGTTAATAATGTCAACACTTCTTGTTAATGAAAATTCAGAAAGGATCAAATTATACTCTTATAACTACTATATTACTATAATAGCAAAATGGGGTTTCGCAGTTCACCCATACCACTATCATTATCTAGAAGAGAGCTATGTACTCAGACTTCTAAAGCAGGAGGAAATTTTTTATGATACAAGGGGTAGGAAACCAAACAAAAATAAAACCACAAAGCACTTCTAATATTAATAGATCGATCATTGCTGGTATTGTGGCAAGGTACATTTTTTCCCAAACATCTTCAAACTGTGGAAGGCATATAAACCAAACTTTATAATAAAAATCAGTAAGGAAACATGATTCACTTTAGAGAAATTTATGTCCAACTTTGCTAGAAAGACTATTCTATAAAGCATTTTTTTCTTCTTCCTAACTGCAACGTCTGAAATAGTAATGGCTTAGTAATTAAACAACACTGATAATACTAACAATACCAACGTATAGGCTAAACTATAATACACAGTAATATTAAATTACTGTTACTGTTAATATCAAATTGTGTTACAATACCGGCTGCTCTCCTAAGCAAAGAATCTCTTGGAATAACCACAGGTTCTGTTTCTTCCAAGTCACTTTCTGACTTGGATTCATCATCTGACCAAGGATTCCGTTTCTTCACTTTCTTTGCACTAGGTTTACCAGATGATGTGGGTGTTTTTCTCACTCTGGTACCTAAAAGCAAAAGAAGAGCAATAAAGTATGTATCCATATTTATACAAATGTCATTAGTAAAAATAAAATTGTTATAATGAAAAGTTCATTAAAAATAAATGTTTATTAAAACTGAAGGCATTATTTCAACTACAGAAAAAGAGCACAATCAAAAGAATCTAATAATACTCTATACATATGGTTTTTCTCTCTCACACACAAAACTATAATAATTTCTCACCAGGCTCCTTCTTCTCCCTTTTGGGTTTGGGGCCTTTATTTATAGGAGCTGACGGAATCAATGCCTCTTCTCCTACACCTTCTACTGGCACTCCACTGAATTCTTCATCAAATTCCACTTTTACTGCTGCAGTATCAAGATCACCCTACATAATAAAAAGAAAAACCACGAGTAAAAATAAAAACATCGCATATTTTAGAGATAGTTTCAATCAACAGATAGCTCCTCCAAATCAGGTAAGTTTAAAAACTGTGATTCTGACGAGGTCCTAACAGCTGACTTTGATCAGACCATGTTTTAGTTCACTTATCTATAGTAAATAATATTGCATATAACTCTAATTTTCCAGTACATTCAGTGAAATGACAGCTACTTAGAAGCAACCATAAAAAATAAGGCAGCTTTTGATTATCAGAGGGATTTCCAGACCACTAGCTAAAAGGTACCTGCAAAATAAGTTCCTATAGCTCAGGCAGGCCTTTATATACTATTAAAAAATCCTGTAATCCCAGCTAGTGGGGAGGCTGAGGCAGGAGGATTGCTTGAACCTGAGAGGTGGAGGTTGCGGTGAGTCGAGATCACACCATTGCACTCCAGCCTGGGCAACGAGAGGGAAACTCCGTCTCAAAAAAATAAAGATAGAAGTAAATTTTTAAAAAATCTTCAAATTATTGAAGGAAAATAAGTAACATGTGTCTTGCACTGCTAGACACCGTAAGGCAGACCCCAACCCTAAAACTATGGGGTAAAAAAACAAAAACAAAAAACACAGAGGCACACAACAAGGATGAGTCATTACAATACAAATAACAAACATAGAGGCTGGTAGAGCCGTGGCCCAAGGGGAGAAGTGAGAAACTCTGCTCAAGGCAGGGTCAAAAAAGTCTCCATGGAGAAGAAGTACCTTTTCTGACTGAGTTCTAAAGGAATCACGTAAGTTTGTCAAGTGAGAAGCAAGAAGGGAAGGGCATCCCAGGCAGAAGGCACAAAGTCATCTAACAGGAATTAAATGTTTAAAGAATTAGATTTTTAAACACAGGAAATAGTCTGCTAGAACTCAAGGAAAGGTGAGAAGAAAGTAGCCAGGAGGAGAAACACACAGAGGCATACAGGTGCTAACACTGTATACCAAGAATTTGTGCATAGTCAGTGGGGAGTCACTGAAGATTTTTAAGCATAACAATCAGAATGACTTTTTAGAATTTTCATTCTAGTAGTAAAATATAGAACCTAAAGGAATGAAGTAGAAAGTGGTAGAAATCATGATTAAATGACTAGAAACTGAGAGAGTTAAGAGGACCACTTTAAAGTATCTCACAGAAAACACAGAATTCTAAAGCAATGTCAAATGGGGACCAAGATAAGGGGGTGGATTTTGGAATTACTTAGTAGGCAGTCAATAGGATTTAGTTACTTGATTAAATGAGAAAACTCCCAGGTTTTTGGCTTCTATCAGTGATGCCTGATAGTGTCATTAACTGGGAGAAGGCAAAGAACAGATTTTTAAATCAGGATAATGAGCCCAGTTTCAGACATGCTGAGTTTGATGGGCTTCATGCATTCAAGTGGCTATGAGCTTGGCAATCCTGAAAACATTATAGCTTAGGAACAAAGATTTAGGGGCCATCAGTACGAATGGAATAAGCTCTAGGCATAGATGAGGTTACTTGAGGGGACCATTTAAGATAAAGAGAAGAGTGCTGAGAAATGAATCTGACAAACGCCAACTGAAAAGAAGCCATTTTCCAAAGGAGACAGGCAAGAGTGTCTAGGTAAATGAACCTGTGTGCGGTGGGGAGCCAAGTAAGAGGAAAGCAGTATAGACCTGAGTTTATCACAACAGTAGAAGAGAGAGCCCACTCTGGTGTCAAAATGCACCTACGCTTCAAACATTAGCTCTGCACAGAGAACTCTCCAATCTCTAACTCTAGCTCTTTATGCTAATTTTCCAAGCTCTAGTAAGAATGAGGCTATATTCCCACCTACTTGTTGGACACATCTAAACGTATACTTCCTGAATTCTAAAAATCAACCTGTCCAAAAACATTAGCCTCTCTAAGCCCAACATGCACCCCATTTCCTCAGCTCTGAACATTTTTCTGATATTTTCTTCTTCTGGCTAACTCTGGTCCATCCTGCTTGAGGTGAGGTCAATGTCATTTCTTTCTTTAATCCTCAATAGCACTTATCAGTGACAATGACACAGGATGTGCTTAGTAGTTTAACTAAGGACAAAAACAAGTAAATAGTAAAAGATGACAGAGTACTTTGTAAGCCAAACAGACCCTTTCCCACTCTAAGTCTTCTTTAACGGATTATGATATAGAACTAAAGCTTATACTTTAAAGTTGATATACTCATGGTTAGGTTTTTGGGTTTTGTTTTTTTTTTTCTTTTTGACTTCCAAGTTTTTTATTTTTATTTTAATTAATTAATTAATTTATTTATTTTTAGAAGGAGTCTGTTGCCCAGGCTGGAGTGCAGTGGTGTAATCTCAGCTGACTGAAAGCTCTGCCTCCCAAGTTCACACCACTCTCCTGTCTCAGCCTCCCAAGTAGCTGGGATACAGGCGCCCGCCACCACGCCTGGCTAATTTTTTTCTAGTTTTTAGTAGAGACGGGGTTTCACTGTGTTTGCCAGGATGGTCTTGATCTCCTGACCTTGTGATCCACCTGCCTTGGCCTCCCAAAGTGCTGGGATTACAGGCGTGAGCCACTGCGTCCGGCCGGCTTCCAAGATTTTAACTTAGAAAGCAGCTGAGTGGAGTGTTTCTATTTCTCATTTTAAAAGCTGAATTACGTAGCTCTTTACAATATGTGATCCTTTACCAATCTGTTTTCCTTCTACAGATCAACTGCTGTCATAGAATGATTTCCTATTACCACTGAAATATATTTTGAATAAAACAAAGCATGATTTAAACACGCATTAAAATTTTTTTCATTATATATATATTTCGTTATAGAGATGAGTCTATCAATGACAAGAGGTATGTCATACCTTCTTCTTCTTCAGCAACTTTTTGCTGGCATCTGCCTTCATAGCTGTAATTTCAGGAATTACTCTTCTGCCATAAGGTGAGGGCATTGTCTCTTCCAATTGGAGTTTCTTCACCTTAGGTTTGCCAACTTTACCTTTAATTGCTTTTCCAGACATTCCAGCCAGAATATCTTCTCGTTCTTGAGCTTCCACTTTCTAAAATATAATTATAAGGCAGCAAAAGAAACATAAACAACTTCTTAGAAAAGATACACTACTTCATAAAATATTGAAACAAATGTTATTCACTCAGTAAAGATGAAGCTTTCCTTTTAATTTATCTAATTCAAGATTAAATAATGAAAAAAAATAAAGAATTCTAAATCAGAAGACCTGGATTGTAATCCCAATTCATCTAACTAGTTTCCCATTTGTAATACAAGCGGGCAATAGTGACTAAATAACCTAAGAAGTCTCTGCCAATTCTTGGATCCCGTGATATATTACGGAATCAAGACCTCTGATAACCTGGTATCATCAAAATCCTAGCAAATCATCTACAAAGGCAGTTCTGCTAAGAAGCATGAAGCTATTTTTTTCTGCTGCTTTAGCCATAATAGAAAATATGAAAAAAACTTCCTAAATGTAAACTCAGAAAGTATGAGAAATTAAAAATGCCCATATAGTTAGACTGAACTTAGGCAGGTCTATGTAATGATAAATGACGGTATAATCATGATTAATATCCTAGATTCTGCATTTACCAGAATTATTCCTTAAAATAGGCTTTGAAAGGCACAAGGAAAAAATGACATTTCTTTAGAGATTTTTTAAAAGATCTTTGTAGCACAATAGTTTAATAGAAATTACCCAAGCTTTGAAATCAGACAGTTCTGGATTTCAACTGCACTTCCACTTACTAGTTATGTATGCTCAGGAAATAACAGAGGTCAGGTGCAGTGGCTCACACCTGTAACCCCAGCACTTTGGGAGGCTGAGGAGGGTGGATCACCTGAGCCCAGGAGTTTAGGACCAGCCTAGGCAACATAACAAAACCTCATCTCTACAAAGAATACAAAAATTAGACAGATGTGGTGGCACACATGTTCCACGTATTCAGTAGGCTAAGGTAGGAGGACTGCGCCCGAATGGTTGAGGCTGCAATAACCCATGATTGTGCCACTGCACTCCAGCCTGGGCGACAGAGCAAGACCCTGCCTCAAAACAAAACAAAACAAAAAAGCCAGATAACTTATAGAGCATCCACCATGTGCTAGGTATTTTAAAAACCCTGTGATCCCCATTTTATAGATGAGGAAAGTGGGTGTCTGAGAGGATGAGTAATTCTATAATGATGTAATTCCTAAGAAAGTGACTCAACCTCTCTAAGCTTCAGGATACTTATCTGTGTAATAGGTTAATAATAATCTCATTCATTTGAGGTTGTGGTGAGGGTCACTCTAAGCATTATATAGAAGGCTGTGCCAGTGTACAATAGATAGATATGCAATTAGTGTTATCATTGGACTTTAAATGATACAGAGAGACATGAAATTTAAGTCTAAATCTTTTAAGATGTTAAAAATAAATACATCCAGAATTTAAATAAGTTTGGACCTATTTCATTAATTGTCAAATAATAAAATAAGATGATAAATTAAACGTGAAACAGTATTTTTTGCTAGGGTTGTTTTGAATGACGACTTTTCAATAGTGAGGAAATTTACAGGCATAACCACAAAAGTTTCCTGTGTTTCACTATATTAGTGATCAAATGTAAAGTAATATCAGGATATCAATAATATTAGGAATAATTTTTCTTTTAATATATGATGGCTTCATTTTTAAAAAATAATTTTTAAATAAATTATAACTCAGCAGGAAAAAATGTGCAAAAAAATTTAATTAATGAACAATATATGGAAAGCACAAATCAAGGAAGACTCACATTGTAGCACTTGAAAGATCGTTGAGGGAGCCTAGAAAAATAGCACTAAAAAATTCTAAATTCTTTTAGGTAACTAATTTACCACACTTGTTCTTACGAGCTCTAATTCTGACTTAGACCATCAAAGTAAAAGTAGGACATGTATACGATAAATCAACAAAGCAACTTTAAAAAAAAAAAGTAATATGAGTAATAAACAGTATTTTACATTTTGCTACTCAAAAATCACATATTCATAATGCTACCATTAATTCTAATATTTTAAGTGGGCAATTTTAGAAAAGGTGTACTTTTTATATCTTATCTCTACATTTTTATTTTTTAAATTAGAATTCTACTTGGAAAAAACTATGTTATGACAATCAAATATTGAAGTATCTGTTATAAATGTGAAGAGACTATCATTCTCTACTCCTAAAACCAAAGTACTTACATTCAATTATACACACATATTAGCCTTACTTCTTTCCAGGAAAACATTAAACTGAATCAACTTTTAATCTAAAAATGAGTTAACAATTTTTAACTAATTGATAGTATATTTAATTTATTCTAAATTTCAACTTCATAGCATTTAAATTCCTCCATACAAGTTGTTTATAACTTCACATAACCAGAAGCTTAATCCTAACTCAACTTATAAACACATTAACCTTCACAGAGTTAAAGAAAACTTTAAGATCACTTAAAAGAATTTCATTCTTGTTCGTAAACATTACTTTTCCAAATAAATTTTGAGAGAGACTTAACCTACATCCAGTTCTTCAACAAACGCTGCTAAATCTTCTTTCCAAAGATCTGAAGGAGATTTTCTTTTAAGATCATTAACCTCTCGCCCCTATAATAAAAAAGTACAGTTTAAACATTCAATAGTTTTAAAACGTATGAAGGATAAATCAAAATACTTATTTTTGGAAAAAGAAAAAGATACAGGTAACACTGAAATAGTTTCAAACTATTTAACCCACAAAAGTTCATACTTTTGCATCTCTCTGTTTAATCAGTTCTTCAACTTTTTCTTTAGTAAGAGACCACAGAGACATATTTAAAATATAATTAAAATCTGGGCCTGAAGGAGTTCCTGAATCGGAGGAACTATCATCATGCTGGTTTTGTGTTTCATCCTCTTCTGCTGCCTGTAAAAAATAACAAACTGTATATTAAAGTCTTGTATAGTATCAAATTAATGTTGAATTTTATTGAATAATTAGTTTAAAATTCTACAAAAGTGCTACACTATAAATGCTACATCTTCAGGATGGTGGGGTTATTTTAGATTACCTATAAAAATATATTTCCTTATAAAAAGTTTAAAATTTTCTAAAGACGCACAATAAGATCTTCAGAAGGAATGGTAAACGCTATCCCTATTTATTCAGGAATCTGATGAAAAATTAACTGATTTCCTCAGGTACTAAGTAACAAAATGAGAGAATACTACATTTTAAAGTTAATAGAGTAGAATTAATGTTTTATCATTGCATCTTGTCAGATTTTTATACTGGTGAGTGAATGAACAATCTGAAATACAAAATAAATACCAGTTGTGAAAATTATTTTACAGTTATTAATAAATATGTTAAGGTACATTCACTCACTGAGGGTGAATTCTTAATAAAAATTCTCTAAAGCCAGAATATTCATGTCTGGACTCAGAGAAAGTCCACTTAAGAATTTAAGAGTTGGTGAGTTAGAGTAATAATTTCGTCAGGGTTTTGCTGAAATTTTATTCATCAGGCCCTTGTCTACAGAAACAGCTGCAACAAAAAAAATTATCTTGTGCTAATATTAAATTTCAAAATACAATGAATTCAATAAAAGTTATTTTAGGTGATATCACCTTTAAATTTTTTAAAATAACAACTGCCATTAAACAAAATTTTATCTAAGTTGTTTAAGATGACTGAGTTAACCATGACACTCCATAAAGCAAAAAGTTCACTTTTGGTAACCAAAAAAGGAAAAAAAAAAAAACCTTTATAATTAAAATTTGTAAGCAAAACAATGTGTATACACAAAGTACAGTTTAAATGTACTTCAGAAATAAGATGAAAATTAAAATTGCAAAGCAAGATGCTTCATTATATAAACAAAAACTATAAATTTGATTAAGCCACATTAGCCAAATAAGGAATGCTGTTGTTGAGTTGATAGATGATTAGTAAGTACCTAGATAACTGACAACAAATAATTCTACACTTTTGAAAAATTCTTCATGAAACAGCTCGTTTCTATGGAGTATTCAGGTTGTTAGACAACTATAAAAATATTACTAGGATGCAACAGAATCCTGTTTAGACCCACATTTTGGAAGTCTATTTGATCTAGGTTTTGACTGCACCCAAAGTATTATTAATAAGTGTTCTATGAATATGTGTATCTATCACTGTTAACAGAAATATGACTAAGGACACTTCCAGAAATTAAAAAAAAAATAAACTGCAAGTTCTAATGACAAAATTCCATTATGCTTTATAAAAAACTTTAATCTTCTAATTAACTACTTTATAATTCTCTCTTCTCCAACTCTGTATAACAGGACACTCTTGTAAGAGCAGTTCCTTTTGTTACCTGAACTCCCCAAAATGTACACATGGTCAAGATACTGAAAAAATTCTGATGGTGGTAACGCAATAACTGAAATCAAGCTAGGCTTTATCCATAAATTCTACTTCCACCAGAAGGACATTCTGAAACTGTAGAAATCTTTAGCTTTTAAGACTAAGCATTAAAAATTCATCAGCTTACTAGTTACTTTTTTTAAAAAAAAAAGTATAGCTTAAACCAACAGTGATACAGAAGGGCAAGTGTTGTAGAAACCGTAATTTGGGGTTTAACAATACAATAAAACACATTAAGTGGAAAACAAAGGGCTTCAATCATCTTAATTCTGAATGCGCCCATCTTGTCCTACCGAATTTTCTTCAAATAATGAATAAGCCTATTATCTTACTATGTAATTGCTATTCTATATAACTTACTCTAATTTTACTCACTTTAATACATAGTTTTTATTGACTTCAAACTGAAAAATGTAAACAAAAGCAATATTTCAATGTAGTTTGATGAAACATATAAAAACATTATGATTGAGAACTCAAGTACAGGGAAGTTTAAAGGTTCAAGTTATGTCACATAATTATAACTTTTTTAAAGATGTTAACGTTATCAGAATCATATTAGCACAAATAATCTAATATCCAAAAAATTAATCATTCAACTTTTCTTCCTCATCTGTAATAAATTTCTGTTCTCAATCACAACGTTGTACTGTTGTTTACATTTTTCTTTTAGTTATACAAAACATCAAAAAGCTAATTGAGGGGAATCCCAAAGTTTCAACATTCCATTCATTTAACTATTATTACTATTTTGTGATCTGCAATGGCCAACTTGCTTAATAAAACATCAGACATTTAATCTGAAGTTCCAGGGTTTAAATATCTGGCCAAAAATCTAAGAATGAAGCAGAGCTTGGTGTTTGATAAATACTGTCTATAATAATTAACATTTTGTCTCTTGTCTTCCCAGTATTAACCAAAACCAGATCAAGTGAGTGGTGACTGGATGCCATACTGTGAACATAGGCTGATTCTGGGTGTGACCAGTCTGATTCCCAGATAATATACATGTACCTCATAAAAACCACCACCACACCACCTTTTAGCGGCAGACTCAGGAAAAAAGGTCAAGGAGACTGAGCTACCTTCTCACACCTGGAGTCATTTCTCCAGGCTCTGGTTGAGTCACACTGGCCAACTGCTTTGTGGTGGGTGTGTACTATAAATTCCTGTACTGTATCTGTTCTGTGGATAAACAGAAGACTTCAGTCTCTAAACAGACAACTCAGCACCTTTAGTAGTACTAAATTTAAAATTTAGGGGTTGAATTTTTGTTTGTTTTGGAAGTTGCTTTTAAAAGCTTCTCTGAATGTCTTTTTCTGCAAATGATTACCTTTTCTTGTGCTTCTTTCCAGGCTTTCACTGGGTCAGATTCATAACCTCTCTGGACTAACATTTGAATCAAATCTTTCTTTGACCTATTCTCTATGTGAGGGAAAAATAAAGTTAGGATCAAGATAAGAGATTCAATTTGTATTTGCTTATATTCTACTGATAAAAATGTCTTCTATTAATAAAGTTTTTTCCATTTTAACTAATGTTCAAATTTTTAAAGGTTGTATCTTACCTATAGTAATTTTCCCTTGTATCTTCTCTAAAATGAAACGGGCTTGATTGTTAAGCTTTGTAGATTCTGCTCCCAGCATTCCCACAAGCCACTCCTTACGTAAACCATAATAACTTAATCGTAAATCAAAGAATTCTTTCAGAATGTCTTGCACAGTTTCATATTTCTTCAGACATCCCATATGATCAAAGAGTACCTAAGCAAAACACATACATTTTGCAGATCATATAGATCTGTACTGGTATTTTAACTTACATAACATCTACAATATTTAAAATAACCATAATATATAACCATAATGCATATATATGAACACAGACTACCCCTAAAAACCATTAAACAGAACTAAAACTATTAAGCACATTGCTGTAAATATTCCTTTGGTGACTGCAAGCTGATCAATTCTCACGACGACGAAAGTATTTAAAATAGAAATAATTTTGAAAGACAAAAATAGGCCTTAAAAAAAGGGCTCTTAAAGTAGCCATAAAACCACCTAAAAATGATTTTGCCCCAAACTGAAAACATACTTATTCTACTGCTAAGCTTAAAAATGTTAAAGTTTTTCCTCCCCCATATATTCTGTGTATATGCATTTGTCCCCTTTCTCTCTCTCTTTTATATCTGCTGTAATCCAGTCACCCAAACTCCCTATCCTTTTTCTTTCTTCCATCAGCCTTTCTCAGCAGACTATGGCACTTTTTCTCAGCCACTGTACCACTGCTGAACTTTTTTTACTTTTTTAAATCTAAAAGCTAATTTGGAATGGAACTTGAAGAATCACACACTTAAAGTTTCTACCTTCCTCCCCAGTTGTACAAAGATAAATGTGCAAGTTTAATAAAGCAGATTAGAGTTATGAGTACTCTACAGTTAAAATGCTAATAGAGATGGGCATAAAGTACATAAAGGTCCTCCAATAACCACTCTCGTAACTTTTAGTCAATGTGTGTGAAGGTGTGTGTATCCTGTGTATTCAAGCCCAGATGCATAAACACAGAGTTGAGAGTAAGGGTAGTGGACAATACTAGAAGAAAGGAAAGTGGCCCTAGAATCTTTGGCAAAAAATGCCTTCAGGCTTACTATAGCCACTCTCATTATGAAACCAATCATAATAATCTGACTTACACCACGCAAGAAAGATTAAATTAATAGTAAATCTAATAAATTACCATGGAATTACAAGTAAGAGTAGTTTGAAGTTTAAAAACTTTATGCAGTCCAGCAGCTTCTGCTTGTGCTAGTTTCTCTTCAGTCATTTTCACCACAAATTTCACAGTTGTGTCAGTATGATATTCTTTATAATCAGAAATTAATGCTGGTGTTTTATCTGTTCCATTTAGCATAGGTTCTAAAACCTGTTCTTTGTATACCTACAAAAGATTTAAAAATAAGTGATTCTTTTCATGACACACTCACATGTTCTCATACTACAAGTCATACAGTCTTTTGAAAATTCTCAACTCTCATGTGGAATTAAAAAGGAAACCCTGATCTCTATCATCTCCTATCCAATCAGTATAGAAGGCAATATACGGGGATCCTGGTGGTAGGAAAAGACGTAAGAAGTAATGGTGCTGACCCACTCATACTCTAAAGGGCAAGATAAAGGCTGAGTATGAAAAGGATGACATCAACTAGCTTTTAGATTTGTAAAGCTGATACATGAATTTACTGATCACATTTATAAGAATTAAAAACACTATGTCATATTCTACTCCTTTCATTCTAAGATAAATACAAATATAACAGTCTATAAAAGCCTTACCTAACATAAGTCATACTACACTACTTAGATATAAATACTATTTAAATATTCAAAGCACAAATTCAACTGAAGGGTAAAAGAAGCTACAGGAATTTTTTTAACACTACGCATGCTTAGGACAAACAATGGTGGAATCAACCTTACCAGAAAAAATTGCTTAATACACTGCCCTTCCCACAGGCAGATCACATATTTACACTGACCTGTGTCCAAGTTCTAACTGGAAGCTCTGTAATTTCTACTGTGTTTCTGTCCACTACAAATATTTCACCACTGACTGCATACTGGTTTTGACCAAGTTCTTGAATCGTCCCTTTAAAGTTTTTGTAGTTTGGAAGCTGTAGAGAAAAATGTAAATAGCATTGACTTCTCTCTCGAGTACCAGTACCATGAGTCTATGGTCTAACACTGACAGATTAATGTACCTCAAACAGAATTTCTCATCCTCAATTGTCCCTTTCCAACTTATCAATTGATCTTAAACTCATAGCTTCTGTTAATAAAACCTGAACATCCTCCAATCTCAAAATGTTAGTATCATCTTTCCTAGTCTTCCTGGAACAGTACTTTCTTTCAGCCTACTTCCCCTACACCTACTTCTCCCCTAGATCAATATCCTTTAAATTCAAACTCCTTGGGCCTCACATTGAAAGCATTCCATAGTCTGAACCCAATCTGGCTTTCAATTTTTTCTCTAATGACTTGTCTTACAAAACCACTACTCTTTTCCCACATTTTGTTTGACTATTTTGAATATTCTCACTTTTACTCTATCCACAAGTCCTGACACATATTCAGGTCCAACCCCATTCATTGTTCATCTACATAAATCTTATTCATCCTTCCCAACTGAATTACAAGTCATCTCTCCCTCTTCTAAGTTTTTGTTTGTTTTGAGATAGGATCCCTACTTTGCCACCCAGGCTGGAGTGCAGTGGCGCGATATTGGCTCATTGCAGCCTCAACAACCTGGGCTCAAGCGATCCTCCCACCTCAGCCTCCCGAGTAGCTGGGGTTACAGGTGCGTGCCACCATGTCCAGCTAATTTTTGTATTTTTGTAGAGACAGGGTTTTGACATTTTGCCCAGGCTGGTCTTGAACTCCTGAGCTAGTGATCTGCCCAGCTCAGCCTCCCAAAGCGTTGGGATTATAGACATGAGTCACTGCGCCTGGCCTATTCTAAAATTCTTACTCATTATTATCATTAAGAAACTGAATATATAGGAAGGGCATAGTGGCTCACGCCTGTAATCTCAGCACTCTGGGAAGCCAAAGCAGGCGGATCACCTGAGGCCAGGAGTTCGAGACCAGCCTGGCCAATACAGTGAAACCCCGTCTCTACTAAAAATACAAAAATTAGCCAGACATGGTGGCACACACCTGTGGCCCCACCTACTCAGGAGGCTGAGGCAGCAGAATCGCTTGAACCTGGGAGGCAGAGGTTGCAGTGACCCAAGATCACACTACTGTACTCCAGCCTGGGTGACAGAGTGATACTCTGTCTCAAAAAAAAAAAAGGAAACTGAGCACACAGCATAGGACATTTCTTCTGGCATACTGAGCAACTATCAGTATCGTTGGTCACTGTTAAATTTCAGGCCTTGATGCTTCAATGTCTTGTCTTGACAACTGTCTAACTTTCCGAAGACAAAAACTATAGCTCTTTATCTCACCACTTTACACAGTTTCATACACATAGTAGGCACATAAGAAGCATGTATTGATCAAATACACTATCTTAACAATCTAAAATCCATTAAAAAATTCAAAACCATTTCAGTAACACTATCATTAAAAATTTGATGCTTATGTTAGAAGTATTTTAAAGTACTTTAAAGTATTTAAGAGAAAAAGCAGAATATATGTCTTATTGCTAAAGAATAACTTTCATTTTAAAATACAAAAATGAAATAAAACTTGGAAAAATACATCAAAATATTGTCTCTATATTGTGGCATTATGGATTTTTTCCTCTTTCCTTATCTATATTTTCTACAATAAGCATTATCATTTTGGTAATATAAACACACTTTTCTTCAGGTAATTTTAAATCATGGGGAGAAAGGAAGGACATTTTTTGAGGACATTTTTCTTGGAGGTCTGAGCAGAGTGAATGATACAAGAAAAGAACAAACATTAAAAAAAAATGGGGAATTTTTTTTTTTTTTTTGAGACGGAGTTTCATTCTGTTGCACAGGCTGGAGTACAGTGGCACAATCTTGGCTCACTGCAACCTCCACCTCTCAGGTTCAAGTGATTCTCCTGCCTCAGCCTCCCAAGTAGCTGGGATGACAGGCGCCTACCAGCACGCCCGGCTAATTTTTGTATTTTTAGTAAAGACAGGGTTCTGCCTGGTTTGGCTAGGCTGGCCTAGAACTCCTGACCTCAGATGATACACCCACCTCGGCTGCCCAAAGTGCTGGGATCACAGACGTGAGCCACCGCGTCCAAGCAACACCTAATTTTTTTTTGTACTTTTAGTAGAGATGGGGTTTTCCCAATGCTGGTCAGTCTGGTCTGGAACTCTTGACCTCAGGTGATCCCCACACCTCGGCCTAGGCCTCGGCCTCCCAAAGTGCCAGGATTACAGGTGTGAGTAACCACGCCCAGCCTTGCGGTTATATTTAAAATATATACAATGTAGTTTTTGTCCTTTTACAAATGGTACACTAATGAATACAATGTGTTTTTAAGCATCCTTACAAACTAATAAGAGGTGGTAGTTTGAGAACAGAAACAAAGTTACATATAATTTTATCAGAAAAGGATTGTTTTCTATTAATATATGGTTTAGAGATTTGAAAACCTGGAATATGAGGTGTTTCTAAATTTAAATAAACAGTTTCTCCCCATGAAACTTACCTCCAGAACTCATTCCAAAGTTTATACCTTTTACTGTAGGCACATATCAAATTATACCCTAATTAGGTCTTTATGGTCTACAATATGTTCTAAAATAAAAATGCTCCATTACTTTTCTAAAATGACTGGACTTTGTAGCTTACCCATTTGTTAAATAAACAGTAAGTTCAAAATAATTACCATGGGATGAGGATCCAAGCCATCTAGCATTCGTCTGACATTGTTCACAATTTCCCTAGCATCATAGTTGGGTAGTTTACAAGCCCATCCAGTACCAATGCCCTCAGCACCATTTATTAAAACCATGGGAATTATGGGAATATACCACTCAGGCTCTACACGTTGATTATCATCATAAAGGAACTTAAGCAGGTTGTCATCCACGGCAGGAAAAAGTAGCCTTGCTAAAGAGCTAATGAAAAAAAAAGAAGCAAATGAAAAAATGTCATGGCTTTGTGAAAGAAACTTTATACATAATTAAAAACTTCACACTGCAAAAATAAATCTTTTAAAGAGAATGCATTTTCAGTAATGTTGATTACGTTTGCCTAACAATAAAATCTGCCTAACTGTATTATCAAATGCATCTTTCTCTCAGTTACAAGCCCAGAATAAAATAGTCCTATTTTACTTAGGTACTTACTTACCTGACTTCTTTAATATTGATAACTTTTTAAGAATTTCCTATTACTCTGAATAAAGCATATAACCCATCTTCAGCCTAAAGAGTAAAATTGGTGAGAAAAACATCCTGAATTCATTAGGACTGATTTCACCAATTAATTCATAAAAATTAAGGTCAATTGACTTCATTCTATTTGTGGTCAAATAATTTGGAACATTCACCTTCTAAGCAGAATAACCAGACAATCGCATCTCTCCACAGCTATAATTCCATCAAACATTTAGTCAGTTGGTTCCAAATAAAATCAAACTTTATACCACTGTATCAGTAAATATTTACCTTAACATTGTGAAAATATAACGAGGGCTTGCAGCATCTTTGCCACCATGAAGCCGAGTTCCAAACTGACCAATAGGCTGAAGCAAGTTAATGTTGTTACTTCCCACAAAGTTCTGAGCCAAATTCACAATAGTCATCATCAATGCTTGCTATACAACAGAAGGCGGCAGAACATAACATTAATGTTCTAAATTTTCTATAATTATTCCCCAACTTGTATTAAAATCCAAGTGAAGAATAAAAGCTTTAGAATCTCACTAATCTGTATATTCTGCTCTTAACTGTTTTACATTTCTGAAGACTTTACTAAAGGAAAAATACTACGTGTAATTATCATTCTTCAAGACAATAATTACAGTTCTCAACGGATTCCAATCTTAATGCTTACTTCTCCATGATGATAAGCCGACATCTCAGCAACAGATCCAGCCAACTGGGCAACTTTTACTTCACGTTTATCATTCCTCTTGAAACAGGTAAATAAAACTTTCCGCTGGCCAGGTTTAAAGCCTATTTTTAAAAGAGTTCTTTTAAAATGTTACTTCAAGATACAGTTGTAACAATTCAGGGAAATAAAGCAAAGATACAATTTGCTTTTCAAGAATACCAGTAAAATTGTTACTTGAGATTCTGTACCAAAGTGAGTATATATTAACACATTTGTTTTGTTTTGTTTTTTTCCCCAGAAAGCTATCTGCAGGTATACACTAAGATGTTTTTATGCCATCTCCATATATTCCAAAAGTGAACTGCTAACTGAAAGACAACATTCTGGCCTTCAAGAATCACCCAGTGGCACCAAACTCTTTTAACAGTAGTTTCCAAACACTCATACAACCAAAATGCCATTTGTAGCTAACTAAACTGCCAGCATGCCATCAAGGATCCTGAAATCTATTCTAAAAATCCCACTCAGGAAAACCCTTATAAAAAGAGGTTTATTGTGGTAGTGAAGAATAAAGGCTTTAGAATCTCACTAATCTGTATATTCTTCTCAACTTGGTCATCTACTATGTGACTAAGCAAATAACTAGTAAGTCTGTGTCCTTATCCAAGTAATAGAAATAATTACTTTCCTAATATAGTTATCATAAGGATTGCATGAAACAATGTGGGCAAATCACTCTGCTTTCTTATCATTCTTCTTGCTCTAGGCCAAGCTTGTCCAACCCATGGCCTATGGGCTGCATGTGGCCCAACACAAATTTATCAATTTTCTTAAAACATCATGAGTTGTTTTTTTTTTTGGCGATTATTTTTGTTTTTTGTTTTTGTTTTAAGTTCATCAGCTATCGTTAGGGTTAGTGTATTTTACATGTGGCCCAAGACAATTCTTCCTCTTCCAGTGTGGTCCAGGGAAGCCGAAAGATTAGACACCCCTGCTCTAGGCCAATGAGCACAGTAACAATCTTTTCAGTATATGCCATCGTTGTAATCATACTGGACCCAGAGTATGATAAAACATGACGATGATAAAATATGGTAACTTCCTTAAGAATTTTGTAATCTAATTCCAGAGGCAAAATGAACAAATGTAGAATAAGAGGCACATAATAATTGGCATAGAAATTAAGGTATCTAAGACCAATTTAGAGTAGAATTGCTAGGGAAGGCTTCGTAGAAGAAAGGCAATTTGTGGCTACAACTTGAGGGATAGGTAGAATTATCTATTACCAGAAAAGCCAAGCAATACAAAGATCAACAAACAGTAAAGGTTATGAGAAAAAAAAAAGTTCTAGATAGAAGATCAAAATCTGCTTCAACTAACAAGAAATAGTTTCTAAATTTTTTTCAAGTTAGAAATAGTTCCTAAATTTTTTCAAGTTAAGTTAAAGCATTAGGCTTTGGATAATGCGGAATAAAAGTTTTTTAAAATTTAATCTCTTATAAATATTCTAGAAACGATCAAAATTCCATTTTACTTTGTATTTTAGAAAATTTGCAAGCAACTTGGGCACAAGCTTTAAGACTTTTAAAATTAATTTTCCTGAAAAACTCAGAAAGGGTTTAAAAGTTTCAAATTAAGGAATATTAAAGATTTCAGCACTATGAAAACATGTAACAAAAGCAAAATCAAAAAGGCCTTAAATTCGTCTGAACAAGTTCTTCATATATAAGATTTCAAGTAAGAATTTTAATATGTATCATAAGGATGGCTTAAAGTACATAAAATTAAACTATAGTAAATAAAATACAAAAATGAGGTTTTTAAATAAACATTACTCACCATCAACAAGAGATGGTATAGATCTTTCATTGTCTGAGTTTGAGAAGAGAATCAATTCCTTGTTGATGAAATCATTATAAGTCAAATGCTTTGTTGCAGTACCATATAAAAATTGCTAAGAGAAAAGTTATATAGCAATATTATCATTATTACTGCATGAATTCTAGTCTCTCTCTCCTTCTTCCCCCAAGTCACCGCTCTTTAAGACTAACCTCTGGTAAGCCATGTAGCCTACGCTGTCTCCGGTCTTCCATAAAATTTGTTAACCATTCTTTTCTGTCATCAATCTTCTTCTTACTGAATGCCTGAAAGATTCCAGGTAATGATTTTGCACATTAAAAATAAAATAAATTTCATTACAAAATTAAAACGTATAAGTGGCCAATAACTAATTCTTAATTTCTGGAAAATTAGGTTATTTTACAATATTTTTATCAAAAACACATTTGAACTAAGGTCTTTCAATTAAAGAAGTTTATACTAGCACAGCATCATCTGGGGAAAAAACTAAAATTAACTAGCTTGAGCATTCAAAAGAGACTTTTCATAGGGAACCAGGACTGGGAGGAAAGGAACAGAAGGTAGGGGGATGGCTAACAAAAGCTTTTAAAGAATTAACTTAATTACCAAGGTAATGGCAGCATCATCTTCAGGACCAGCGTATCTAAACAAGATGCGATGCCTTTCCATATCAGCAAAATATTCCTTTGCTTCTTTAGCTGTACTAGTACCCAATCCTGCACAATTTTAAAAATAAAAGTGAGTCATGGATATCAATGTCTGTTCAAAACCATCAAGTGAAAAGTTGGTGGAAAAGTTGTAACAGATGGACCACGCTGGCAACACCTATACCAAATGCAATCTTAATAAGCAACTAAAGACAAAGTAGACATTAGATGCTTCCTGATGAAAGTACACAGTGCTACCTATGAAATGTTTTTGCCAAACAACTATAACCCAAATCTGATCACGCCTCTGATTTAACCATCAGTTAACCGAAAATAAGGGCACAGGAAAATACTATATATTAAATGTAACTAGAGGAATATAATTAACAAAATCCAGAATGTGAAAAATTACACAGAACAAACAACCCAACTTCTTTAACAAACAAATTACAAGGAAAAAATATAAACAGAAAAATGCTGTATTAATAAACTTATCAATCAAATGCAATGTGTGGACCTTATATGGATCCTAACTTTGGAAAAAAAACAAACTCAGGCTAAGCACGGTGCCTCATGCCTGTAATCCCAGCACTCTGGGAGGCTGAACTGGGTGATCACTTGAGGCCAGGACTATACCACCCTGGCCGACACGGCAAAACCCCGCCCCTACTAAAAATAGCCAGGCATGGTGGCACAAGCCTGTAATCCCAGCTACTCCGGTGGCTGAAGCATGAGAATCACTTGAACCCATGAGGGAGAGGTTGCAGTAAGCCAAGATTCCACCACTGCACTCCAACCTGGGCAACAGAGCAAGACTCCATCTTAAAAAAATAAAATTAAAATAAAAAACTCTAAAAATAAACATTTTTAATACAGTCCAGGGGAATTTTAACACTGGCTGGGTATTTAACATTATCCAAAAAAAAAGGGAGCCAGGCATGGTGGTTCACACCTGTAATCCCAGCACTTTGGGAGGCCAAGGTGGGTAGATGGCTTGAAATCAGGAGTTCAAGATCAGCCTGGGAAACAAACCAAACCCCTTCTCTACAAAAATACAAAAATTAGCTGGGTGTGGTGGCACACGCCTGTAGTCCCAGCTACTTGGGGGGCTGAGGGAAGAGGATCACTTGAGCCCGGAAGGTCAAGGTGGCAGTGAGCTGTGCTCATGCTACTTCTCTCCAGCTTGGGTGACAAAGCGAGACCCTGTCTCAACAATAGGATATTAAAGAAGGTTATGATAATGGTATTATGGGTTACTTAAAAAAATTCTTTTAGAAATACATACTAGTTACAGGTCAAATACTAGACTATAATATCTGGAAGTTTTTTCAAACTGAGTGGCAATAAAGGAAGTTTACAGGAAACAAGACCGGCCATTGGAATGGTGATCCCATTCAATGGAATCTATTACACTATTCTATTTGCATAAATTTTTCTGTAACAATATTTTAAAATCAGTGATAGCTATTTTCGAAGTCTAAAATAGAGTCAAACTTTCAAGATGTCTTTTAGATTGCTTTCATAAGAATATATTTATATCAATATTTAAAATCTAAGTATTTTAAAATACAAACCTTTATAGTACTTGATTTTCCAGGCTTTCTGGTTTTCTATATGTTTTTTCCACTCATCAAATTCAGGAATACTGTAGAAGGAAAGTTCCTGCTTATTTTTGCTTGCCTTGAATTAATTAAAAAAAAAATTAGTTTTTCTGCTACCCTTTAAGACAACAATATAAAAATATATTAATGCAAAGAGTACCTTTACAATAGGAGTAATGAACTCTTCAAGAAAACCATGCTTCAAAAGCGATGGCCAATTGTGATGGATGAAATTAATAAGCAGGCCTTTTATGTGAGAACCATCTTGATCCTAAATAAATGTTAGTAAAGTAAAAAATCCTGTAATACTTTTATAAAATGATAACTTAAACAAATTTTAAAACCTCTGAATGCAAAAAAACAAAATTCTGAATTTTAGAAATGCATTTTACAAAAGCTATTAAGATGATCACACTAAATTTTTTCTTAATAAGCAAATAAAGAATATAGTAGTAATAGACTGAATCTGTCATTATAAAAATGTATTATCATTATATCTGTTCTATAGTTTCCCCAGATTTCACTAAAAGAGTGATTTAAGGATGGAAAATACATAAAATAAAACATGGCTACGATGCCACCTCAATGGGCAATGGTAGGGAAATCCAGGTAATACAGATATTCACAAGTCTTCCTTAGATAAAAAATTGGAAAATTTCTGCTTAAAACTACATATTAATAGTTTTTTCAGTTGCAGATTTTCTCTACAAATACTTTAGAGTGTGTAAGAGAAAATAGTTGAATGCATCTGAAATCCTTACTTTTCAATTTTCTAGATCTTGATTACTGTCATTTTACTATTTAAGTCTTCCTGGTATTTGTGCATTCCAAATCATGCCATCATGTATAAATATTAACCATTATCATTAATCTTTCTTACTTGTTAATTCCATAATTTTGTTCCTACTTGTAGGTAGGCTGCCATACTACCACACTGTATTATATTCTCCTCACACATATTGCATTTTAAAATATTTTTAACTAACCCATAAGACTGTTACCCCAAAAATTAGATAATGTAAAATGTGCTTCATACAAATGTTTCCACCAAATGATGAAGTTTTTTTATTTTTTCCCCGATGTATACTCACTTTCAGTTATACTACCTTGGGGCAAGTCTCATAAAACAAATATTAAAAGTAGAATCTGAAGAAGACATGAATTTGAAATATATGGTAACTTTAAAACCAACCTGATCGGTCATAATCATAATCTTTCCATAGCGTAAGGTTTTCAGAGATTCTGCATCATCGTAACTTTTCTTATATTGTAGACCAACTATTTTAATAATATTATTTATTTCAGCATTTTCCATGATCTGTTCAAAACAGAAAAGCATTGAAAGTAGTTCAAAGTGTTGAAATATACGACGAGTCAGAAATTACATTTAAAAATTCCACAAGTTTAGTCAAGTATTAGAAATGTCATATACATGTGTGCGTGTGTGTATACATATATATATATATATATACCTGTTTATGAGAAGCTTCCCGTACGTTAAGAATTTTGCCCCTGAGTGGAAAAACTCCGTATCTGTCTCGTCCAATCACACCTAATCCAGACACAGCCAGTGATTTGGCAGAGTCTCCCTCTGTTAATATCAGTGTACACTCCAGGGAATGTTTGCCACCTGAAAGAAATTTAAAATTATACATAGTAAAAATTTCTCATACTTTTACTGATGAGAAAAATGAAGTCAGAAAATTAACATCAGAATGCTGACAGTGAAAGATTATAAAAGTTATCTTACATTATTGCTCAGTATAAATATTAAGTATATTTTATTGAATTCCTATCCTCTGAAAATTAGTAATATATTGTGTATGTGATAATTTCAATGAAGTAAAATTACACTCTCAATGGAAAATCATAGTCTAACTATATGTGGAAAAAAAAAAATTTCTGTAACTAGATAAATTAAAAGTGAAACTTAAATCAAAATCTTATTTAAAAATATCAATCTTACCAGCATCATTAGCGTCATCCAGTTTGGGAATACCTTTGATTTTACTGTATTTTACTGATGAACACTTCTTATTCAGCTGAGTCTGAGCCTTAAATTTCACCCAGTTTAGGATACTTTCTACAATGCCACAATTAGAGGCCTAAAAATAAAAGAATAATGGTATACAAACAAGCTGAAAATTCATACATTTAGCTAAAATGTATAGGGCCTAATGCAAGACCTGGAATCTGTGCAATTTTAAGGTATTTTAGGGCAAAACAATAATGGTGATAAGCATCATGATACATGCTAACCAATTTTTACTCAGCTACAGGAAAACTAAAGCTAAAATATAAATACATTAAAAAGGATAACTTTTACATATGAGAAACATTCTATTATAATAAACTCCATGAGGAATATACATTGCTCTTGTTACAAATTAATTTTATTAAAATTAACACAGTGAAAACAGATCCACACATGAACCTACTAGCTGGCAAATTCTAGACGTTGACATTTCTGATATCCTTCAATACAAAATGTGAGCCTTTAATTCACTATGACAAAAAGTATTAACCTAAAAGGAACATTAGGATAACCTTGGTAACTTATTAATAGACTTTATTCTTTAAATAGCTTGGTAACAAAGATTTCAACATTATATATTGTTTGTACTCTGCAGTGAATCCATCTGTGGCAAGATGTTAACCCAGACACAAAAAGGAAAAGAAAGTTAAGTATCTCCAACTCTAAGTACTAAAGGTTTTTTTATCATCCTGGGTGATTTGATGTTAGGTGTATAAAACAGTTTTTTGGAATGTTTAAGACATAAACAAAAGCAGTGAACTGTGTTGCCAAATTTAAACTTAGTGCACCTAAAATGAAAAAGTATAAAATTTAAAATCAAATCACTTCATCAAGGAAACAACTGTTAGGAGGACAGAAATTTGGGAAAGCATTAATATAGGGTAATTTGTACTCAGAATTCATTAAGACTAGATCCAAAAGTACTATTTCTACAGGCCTTAAGTTAGAACCTAAAAACAACTTTTGTTTTTGTTTCTGATAATCTACTTTTTGGAATATGAGAAATACGTTAGTTCTAGGGCAGTTATACAGCATTTCCCCACCAAAATTCCAAAGAGGAGAGGCTGTGATTGATTCATCTTCATTTATTTATTTGTGCTCTCACATTATTTTAGAGAAGTTAACGTAGCCTAAAAAAATTACGTGCAAAGCAAAGCAACTTTAAAACATGTAGAAAATAGTACATTTTGTTATGCATATGTTACCACAATTTTTAAACATGTGTAAAGATAAAATCAGTAGATCAAGTTGAAATGAGAGTAGAAAAGATGAAAGAGTTGCATGAGGATCGGTACATCTGTTAGGGGAAATATGACCTTTACAATGGTCAATGCAAAGCTAAAAATCCAATTAGTTACACAATTTCCTACTTTAGTTCTTGGCAAAACAATTGTTTTAGGAAACATTAAAGTCTACCCTTTAAAGTTATCAAATTAAGCATATTAGTTTGCAGTGCAAGCATGCTTATACCCACAATTAATATGACGAAAGAAACTAATCACAAATAAAGTAAACCAAGAAAACTACCTAAGATTAACTCTTAATAACAACAATAAAAAATAATACAAGTTTTACACAAGTTTTACTCACTGCTTTAAAAAATTTTTCTGACAGCTGGCATTTAGACCCAAAACTTTTGGGCTGCAGAGTCATGTTTTCCTTAGTCTGAGAATCAAAAGTTGGATTTTCAATAAGGCAATTAATAAAAACCCATATATGGTTTTTTACCTGTCGAAAACATAACAAAAAAAGGCAACATCAGAGCTGATATTTAGTAATTCAGCATATATATAATGCATATATATGCATCATATACAATATATAATGCATCCCTTACTTGAAATGGTTTCACTGATACACCAGCTTTGTTCTTTTTCTTAACCACTTCAATCAGTTTACCAACAACTTGATCTACCACATAATCCACGTGCCGTCCACCCTAAAGAAAGAAAACATGTAAAATCCGAATTCCTGTATTGTTAAAGTAGCAAAATATTTTATCTGTATTATAAACCCTATTTTCTAAAAGAGTAACAGGAGTCTCAGAATGAGAGTTGGGATTTTTTTAAAAATAAGGTATTTTAGCTAACGAGCCAATAAATCAACTGTTATGGTGTTTTGGTTTTTTTTCTCACTTCAATTCTATCACCAATTCTGGGGTGCTTTCAAGACCAACAACCAATTTGCTGATCCTCCAGACACCAAATGGATGTTCAACGATGTAATTCAATTTTGATACCAACTACCTGGAGTTAGCACAAGTATTTAGGGTTGGTTAAGGGCTCAGTCCCACAGGACTCCCCACACTTCAAATGCCAGTCACAAGTCCTAGGCCTCCTGTACTTCTAACGAACCTATGACCCACTCCTCAGGAATGATAATTTGCTGGAACAGGTCACAGAACTCAAGAACACACTTTACTTCATTTACCAGTTTTTTATATAGGATCCAGCAATAACAGCCAAATGGAAGAGATGCATAGGGCGTGGTACAGGGGAAAGGGTACACAAAGCTCCATGCCTTACCCAGACATGCCACCCTCTTTGCACCTCAATGTATTCACCAACCTAGGAGTTCTGTGAACTCCACTCCTCAGGAGTTTTTATAGAGCTTTATCACATAGCCATAATTGATTCTTAACTCAGTCACCAGCCCCCTCTCCTCTCCCCAGAGGTTGGGGAAGGTGGGGCTAAAAGCTACAGAAAAAGGAATTTGTCATTCCAAATTTCATAAAATATAAATATGTTCAACTACAAACACTAATCATATAAACTTACTTCTCAATGAATATTTAAATAAATTTTAATACAGCAATTTCATAGAAAACAGGTTTTCTTTTTCATAAGTCAATTCTTATTTAACAAAAACAGATTTGGGTTTTTTGGGGGTTGCTGATATTGTTATTTATTTTGTAGTTTTTAATGAAGCACTGTTCCACCACTGACTTGGAAACAAATAATTTGCTTACTTACTT
Organism: Chlorocebus sabaeus; assembly: GCF_047675955.1. Lineage (NCBI taxonomy): Eukaryota > Metazoa > Chordata > Mammalia > Primates > Cercopithecidae > Chlorocebus > Chlorocebus sabaeus. The sequence goes on from NC_132918.1 coordinate 71,023,899, forward strand.
TTGTAGTCGCAATACTATTTACAAAGCTGATCTGCTGGAATCCTTTTTCACTCAATGTGAGACAAACATCCCATCTTTCATTTGCAAGCTCATGAATAACTTTCAGGGCCACCCCAGTTTCATCCAATTTGTCTTTCACATAAAGATCTACATAACTGCGAAATCCATTTACCTATTAATTTAAAAAACAAAAACAATTAAAAATCTTATACTGGCAGCTCAAATAGGTGAATGACCTTAAGTACGTATACTTTCATTTCATCTCATTTACAACAGTTCTAAATGTACAGACCCAAACCTTAGTGGCATTTCCCAGATCTATTCCTTAACCCTTGACCTTTAAAAAAGAAATTCATTTCTATGTGTACTTGACAAAAAAAAAGGTGTGAAGGGACAGGTAAATTGTTATAAAATATTTCAGAAATTTATATTTTTAAAATGATACAGTAGACTTCTAGTTTCAGTTCAGACAGATAATGAACTAGCAGGAAAAAAAGCTTCCGTCCTTACAAGAAAACGGGTAATCAGACAACAAATTAAAGGGTTTTTCGTGAACCCACTGAAGAATTGAGATCACAGGAGAGCTGGCCATCCTGAAGCCTAGAGACACAAGTGTCTGTAGAAGACCGCAAAACCTAAGCTTTTGCTTACCTGGGGCAGATATAGTAGGAACATTAAACTAGAAATTTTGACTAATTACTACTGAAAGAGTGTATGCTAGTTTGAATGCATAAAGCTTCTAGGGGCTATAGTCATAAGTTCATTTATTCACACTCTTGGAAGTTTTTCCTCCAGAAAACCCACCAAATTCTCACAGAGAAGACTAGTGAGAATCTAGAGAAGGTTTCCCCTCTGCATTCCTATGGTGCCAGCTGGGAGAGAGAAACAGTAGTCACTGGGAAATCCACCCAGATCTATCTCCCTTACCCAAAAAAAAAATGTTTATTCTGCAGGGCAGGGAACCTCAAGGACATAGGCTGAGAACACTGGTCACTGGTGGAAACCTGCTGCAGCTGGGGAAAGAGAATAGAAGGCAGAAAAAAAGTCTTCACCTATGGAGGAGAGGCATAAACTTATAAAGGTCAAACCCCTGAGATACAGGTTCACCATGCACTCCAAAGGTTGGGATGTAATTAGACATTAGAGAACATCTCCCCCAAAATCTACCATCATGCTACCAAGCCTCCAGTAACAACAGTGGGTTTCAGCTGGAAGAGCTGCAAGAGTCAGATCACCTCTGAGGGGCAGCTCAAAAAGAAGGCCCTAAGCCAAAGGGAAAGACAAAAACAAGACAGAATTTGGAAGTCTCTCGTACTCACAGCAGCAACAAACCTCAACACTAATAACTACAGCAAAAATAAACTTCAAACACAGCCCATCTCCTGGGTAAATATAACCTAAGTCCTACACTAATGCTTATTTACCTCAATATCTACTGCCCTACAAAACATATCTGATTTTCCACAACTTACAGGGCGTGCCAAAAGGCAAGAAAAAAAACAATCTGAAAAGATAAAGCAATCATCAGAAACAGAATAAGCACCTCACAGATGTCGTAACATGTATCAGATAAAATATTTTAAATAACAATTAATTAGTATGTTAAAGTATCTAATGGAAAATGTAGACAACATGCAACTTCAGCAAAGACATGGAAACTATAAGAAATAATCAAATGGAAATGCTAAAAATAAAAAACATAGAAAGCACGAGGAATGCCTTTGACAGGCTCTTCAGGAAACTTGATGCAGAGATTGCAAAAAAGTAAACCTGAAGAGAGGGGAATAAAAATTAAACTAATACAAAAAGAGGAAGTAGAGTGAATAAAATAGAGCATTCAAGAACTGGAGACAATATCAAATAATGTAACATATATATAACCAAGAAGGAAAGGAAAGAACAAGACAGAAGCATTATTTGAAGAAAGAATGGGCTAATGTATCAATAATCACTTTAAATGTGAATCATCTAAACACACCAGTAAAAGAGATTACCAGATGAACTTTTAAAAAGGAAGACCCAACAATATTCTCTGTATAAAATAACACAGTATTAAAACTATTTTACAGGAGACTTACAGGCAATTTCTTTCCATTAAACATGACCTTGACCCCTTTACATGAACCAGCCAAATCATATGCCCTTCTGGTCATGAGGGCCACAATATCCTTGTCAAGTTTTTCCATTTTAAATTTGGACAGATCTGGTTGGAATGTTATGCATGTGTAATCTTCACCATCAAAATGTTTAATTTTGGCTTCAGAAGTCTTCATCATATTATTCATCCATGTCTTTAAAAGAAACAAAATCAAATATTTCTATAATGCTTCCATATTTCACAATAAAGATTTCGCTCATTAAATTCATTCATCAAACTATATCAATTTTCCAACCTCACAACAAACCAAACAAATCCTTGATAATATTACAGACAAAAAAAAAATAGTAAATACAGTCAGCCTTTGGGTAGGTTCTACATTTGTAGATTTGACCAACTGCAGCTTAAAAATATTTGGGAAAAAATAATAAAAAATACAAATTTTCAAAATACAGCATAACTGTTCACATGGCGTTTATATTGTATTACGTATTATAAGTAATCTAGAGTTGATTTAAAGTACATGGGAGGATGTGTATAGGTTATATGCAAATACTACCCCATTTTATATAAGGGACTTGATCCTCCTCTGATTTCGGTATAGAAAGGGCATCCCAGAACTAATCCTTCTGAGGGACAACTGTATTACTGTGATAATTATCTCATGTTAAAAATAAACTAAACTGTACAAATTTATAAACTGTCCACAAAATCTCTTTCGAATTCTTCAACATGAACATATAGACTTTTAGAAAAACAAACATGCATGATGCTTTTCCTGACAAAATTACTTTTGCTTACTTCAACAGTGGGGTTGTTGGAAAGCAATAAAGAAAACTTAAAATAAAAATTATTTTAGCTTATATAAAATTTCGAATCATTTTCATAGACCCGCAAGAATAAAATAAAATTTTGAAATACAAATTTGATGATTCATTGAGGAATTTTTCAAACACACTAAGCGGCTGCATGTACATGAGTCTGTGAGGTTTAGGACATTTTCACTAATACTTAACTAAGTTAAATAAAGCCTGTTAAATAAAGCACTTTGTTTTAAAGGAATGATAGAGGAATAGGCTTATATTAAATCTCCCAGGCATTCTGACGTCTCTTTACTCTGATGAATTGACTTGGATAATGCTTTGAAAACAAAAAATGAAGTTATATAGGCATTACTGCAATTTATCTAAGGTTCTACTATCTCAACAAAATAATAAAACATTATTTTAAAAAAAGAAATAGATGTGTTTCTAGCATACCTGCTTAAAACTGTGTTTGTATTCTTTGCAAGCTGTTTCTACTGTAAACTTTGTACTGAAAATATTACAAAGTTTTGCACCATAACCATTACGACCACCTGTAAGAAAAATTAAATGTAAAAGGTTTAGTAAAAATGATTTTAAAGGAATTTTGTTAATTTACTACCATAGGGCAAGGCTGTTGCAAAACTGTTCCACTAACTGCATTATCAATCACCAATTGAATATTCCAGAGCATAATTAGATTTTTTTCATTTAAAGAAAGATACAATTAAGATTTAGCATATATAGTAGTGTAATTAAAATGGGTATTTTGTACATTTACCACAGTCTTTACAATTTCAAAAACATTAAGCTTTGTATCTTTCATGATCCGGTAAATCTCTGTGAGTATGAAATCTGAACTTTCTATCAAACTTGCTTCTCTATTACAAAATTTTAATCTATATCATTTCCCAGAGCCTTGGTTTAAAAAGCAAAACAAAACAAAACAAAAAAACCTATCAACCTATTTGGGCAACATAAGTAAGTATGAAAACATATGATTTTGGTCAAAGCACTTTCAACTCTATTTACAGAGTCTAGATTTTCGAACCTGACCTTCTTAAGGAAAAGAGTTTAAAAGTAACTTAATACCAAAAGACACAGTACTTATGTAATAAAAAATTTATATACATAGACATCATACTAGTCCTATCTAAAAATCAAAACTCAAGCTATCAGCCAAGTTAAACTTCCAGCAGTTCTAACAACACAGTCAATGTACTATCAGACTTAAGGTTTTAAAATGTCACTGCTAAACTATTATCAAGACAATATTTATACATGATAGTTTATAAATATTAATTCTGAAAATGATTTTCTCACACCAAAACTGTACAATTTCCTTAGTAAGTTATACATTCTATATTAAGAAAACAGTATTTTTCAATCAAAATTCCATTCAGACTTTACCTGTAACTTTTTTCTCATCATCATCATAGTTACTGGATGTTAAAAGCTGTCCAAAAATTAAAGCAGGAACATAAACTTTCTCTACCTTGTGTTCTACTACTGGAATGCCTTTTCCATTATTCCAAATGCTTATAATATTAGATTCACTGTATAAAAAAAAAGAAAAGCAGAATTTAGAGCTTAAAATAGTAAAGATAAATTAATTCATTAAAAAGTAATCTAGAATAAACCTTAAAGATTGTAAGACAGTAGTCATTATCAATTGGAAGGCACTGATTCATCTCTCAAGAAAATACTCGCTGAGGACAAACATTTCTTTCCCTGAGTCATAACTAATAGAGAAGAATTATGAAGGAAATAAAGGCAAGAATGGAAAATTACAGACCTTAAATATCTCAGGATGACAAAAAAGGCAACATACTCATGAGAAAACCTTAAAAAAAGGTTTCATCATGTTTAGCACACGGTACTGTAATTAAAATAGGCATTTTTAGGTTAATTATCTTCATCACAATTTCAAAAAAAAAAAAATCAACGTTTGGCATCCTCAACATAGCTAAGTCTATATGAGTGTGAAACTGGAACTTGCTACCAAACTCTCTTATAAAATTTCAACCTATATCATTTCTCAGATCTGGTATTTATCTCTGTAATCTCTAAACAATTATTCAGAATTTTATAATTTGCTCCATTGATAATATTCAATAAAAATTAAGAATAAGAATATTGCATTTAATAGTTTACAAATAAATTTTCAAAAATAATTAGGCTAAAAAAAAACACTGAAAATCTAAATATCCAATACTTATCAGTTGGCAAGAGGTTAAATAAATGACACATCAACATAATAAAATACTTGCAAGTAGTTTAAAAAAATTAAGTGGATCTATGTAAGTTAATAACGAAAGCTGTCTATAATATGTTGAATAAAGAGAAAGATATAAAACAGTATATATACTATAATTCCATTTGTTAAAAGAAGAAATGTCTACATATATAATTTAGCATGAGTATACAATTTTTTTTTAAGCTATAGTTTTAAAGTTTCAATTCTAAGTAAAGAATACTTAAGCTAGAGGAATATTTTGAACTCTGGTTAATATGCTTTCCACATTTGTTTTTTTGTTTGAGACAGAGTCTCGCTCTGTCACCCAGGCTGGAGTGCAGTGGCACGATCTCAGCTCACTGCAACCTCTGCCTCCTGAGATCCAGCAATTCTCCTGTCTCAGTCTCCCAAGTAGCTGGGATTACAGGCGCGCACCACCACGAACAGCTAATTTTTGTATTTTTATTAGAAACGGTGTTTCACCATGTTGGCCAAGCTGGTCTCAAACTCCTCACCTCATGATCCACCCACCTTGGCCTCCCAAAGTGCTGGGATTACAGGCGTGAGCCATTGTGCTCAGCTTCCACATTTGTTTTTAGTCAGATAGACAACCACAAATAAATTGTTTCAATACTATTATATTATATTATTTAATAAGTGTTAAGTTCCCTTGTAAGAAGTTGCTCTAACTTCTCTAACTTCTAGAAGAACTGTCCAAATTCTGTATGGCATACCTTGTATTTAATCTATTCTCATGGCTTTACAACCATGTTTTCCTTAAATTTTATCCCCACATCACAGAATACTATGGAGGAAAAGAAAGAATAAGAGCTAGACTGTATTATATATCCTATATACTTTGCCCATTAGCTATTAAAATTTAACCTCTCCTCCACACAAGAAGTTTATGTGAACAAATGTACAAAGAAAAATAAAAATCTGCTATACAAAAATGTTAAAAAGAATGAAACTCAAAGGATACAAAAATGGACAGCAGATAAAACTGGATCGATTGGATAAACAGTGCAACAGCTCTTTTTCTCATTTAAATTTAGCTTTAAAATGACAATTAGAAATCTTACTGAAGCAAAAACTGCACTGCTGAAATAGCATTTATTTTAATCAAAATAATACTGATTTCCATAGTATATGTGGTAAAAAAAAAAAAAAAAAAAAAAGATGACTATGGGACAAAATTCACAAGAGACAAAATGCTATAGTTAAAACTCAGAAATACAATATACAAATCAGCAACTTCTCACAAAATGCTTGCCTAACGCCAATTTTAGAAGTATATGAAATTCAATTAAAGGCAAGATTAAGACTCAATTTTTCATCAATGTTTCATAAACAACAAAAGAAATAAGAAAGGAGGGGTGAAAAAATATACTACCATCACCTTTTCTTCTTGGAATAGCTAAGGATTTTTGTTTATATTGAAATAAAATAATTTTCTACCAGAAGCAGTTAAAATGAGGTGGGAAATATGAAAAAAAAATTGATATCTCATTGCCATTGAGAAAACAAACTTATTTATAATTTTCCCTCTTATGCCTACACAAAAATGTTTGTTGATTAAAAACAGAGTATAAAATGGAGTGATAAAGGCACTAGAATTACTAGAATTATGTAGAATTACACTTTGTACAAAATCTGTAATGAACTGATAAGTAAAATAAACCAAGAGCCCTTATCCAGTCTACAGAGTTGTCTTACAGCTCACTTCTTCATTGTTTTTTTTTTGTTTTTTTTTTTTTTTTTTTAAGACAGGGTCTTGCTCTGTCACCCAGGCTGGAGTACAGTGACACAATCATGGCTCTCTGCAGCCTGACCTCCCAGGCTCAAGCAATCCTCCCACCTTAGCCTGCTGAGTAGCTGGGACTACAAGCACGTGCCACTATGCCCAGATAATTTTGGTTTTTTTTTTTTTTTTTTTGGTAGAGACAGGGTTTCACCATGTTGCCCAGACTGGTCTCTAACTCCTGGGCTCAAGGGATCCGCCTGACAGCCTCCCAAAGTGCCAGGATTACAGGCGTGAGCTGCTGCACCTGGTTTAGCTCACTTCATCACTTTGTTATGATGGTATGCTACACTCTAGTTCTTAAATTTAATCTTATTGTATTAATGTGGCTAAAATATTTGGACTAATATGGCTAGTACCACATAAAAGAACTAAACAATTGCAAATACGTTCATCAAGAGTGTATTTAAAGAAGGTTCTTTCTTTCTTAGTTTTCAATTAGAATTGTTCAATTTTGAGAACAATTCAAAAATATCAAACATTCAGTGTCTATTACTCCTTACTCTCCTAAAACATAATAAATGAAGAGAGGTATGATTTTTAATTGACAATTGCCTAAACAAGGAAAAGGAATCTTAACAGCCAAAATTTCCTTGAAACCATCTTAAACTTCTGTATAAGTTGTAATTTATGTCTTGTATGCCTTATATAACTTCTCAAGAACGTATTCATTATAGAAATAATCCAAATTTTTTTTAAAAAAAGAATGGAGAAGAAAAATAAAGAATCCAACAGCATAGTTATATGGTAACATTTTCATATAAAATACAGTTAACTTCAAGGTATAACCAAATTATAGTTTTATTATACTACTAATCTTAACTGAAATTAGATTACTAATAGTAAAACTACAACTGAATTATTAGATTTTTGTTTACTAGAGAAAAATCTTAAAATCATGCTAAATTACTAATGAAATTACAAATGATGAATGTAATATTTTACAAAAGGCATGCTGGTAAAAACAGGAGAAATATAACAGTTATGTTTCTGATTTAACATTACTATTTTTTATACACCTTCATCCTACGCAAAAAAATAATAAAAATCACCACAGTAATATAATTAGCTAAACAACTAGTTACACCAACAGTAGCTAATCTATTAAATCATGTCATAAATAATGGAAAACTCCAAACACCAATCATGAAAAGTAAATTTAAAGTATAACTGGAATCACACTAACGGCCCTTAGCCTTGAGTCCCAAAGAAAAGATAGGTGACTACTCTAGCAGCTGAAATAGCATATATAGCATCAAAGAAAAATGGTCTCCAAAAGTCCCGACAGGGAAGTTCTTTGAAAGAAAAGACAATAAATGACACAGAAAAGAGGCAAAAATTACAAAGTCTCAAACAACAGGAAAACAAAAAAGTACTACCCACATACATTATTTGAGGAGTACTCATAAATTGGGGACTATCTGAATAAAACAGCATAAAAAATTAAACTTTAAATATACTTACGGATCAATAGAAACTTTAATACAAGTCATGTTCTTATCCCTCTGTTTATTGTCAGCAGCATTAACTACAAAATTAAACATCTCAGTGAGTAATATACAAAATTATATAAATAAACACATGGACACAACTTTATGTGCATCACTGCTTAATATAAACATCTACATATGGTAATAGTTAATGAAAATAAGTACCATTAACTTCTCATATAAAATCTTATTTTCTAAATAATATTCCTAAATTGTATTATCACATCAAATTACTGTTATGTTTTCCATCACAAAAAAGAGAAGGAAATGTTTTAGTATACATATTAATCAAAACAAATTAAGTCAGAGCCAACACCTGCATTTTACAACACCCAAATCCAGGTCTAAAAGTAAAAACTTTTGTTTAATTATATTTTTTTCTTGGTAACAAGTAATTGCATTCTACTGACCTCTTTCAATGAACTAGTGACTTTATAGGCATATTGAATAGAAACCAGTTCATCTTTAGTTACCAAAAAAAGTGTTTAACACCCTTAGAAATCAAAATTCTGTATCCTAGGCACTATAACTGACAACATAAATATTTTTGCATTCACTAACCACTGCTTCAAGGAAATTTGAACATAATCATAGAAGAAATATGTTCCTGACAAACCCTTGTAATAAACTTAAAACAGTAAAATTATAATATGGAGGCAAGAGTAAAGGTATAAAATGTAACCCAGTTTTAATCTCTTACTTCTTCACCAAATACCAACAGAAGCAGCTCTGAGAGACCCATACAACTACACTAGGAAACCTCAAGTTGCACTGAGATGGCAGAGCAAGAGAATTTCTAGAGTGTCCTTGGTTAGAATATTTCCAAAGTACAAGCATTCCCTGGCAGTCAACTAGGCATTCACATAATTTAATTAACCATGTGATTTCGAGAGGATAGAGAACATTTAGAGCAATGGTTATTAAACTTGGCTGCCCAACAGAAGTGTCTGATTTGTTGGTGAAAAACATATTTACATATCCCAACTCAATGAATCTGCAAAATCAGTCCCTGTCATCTCCATATTCAAGATGCCCCCAGGTAACTGTGATGCTAGCAAATCCCAGAAGACTACACATAGAGGAGTACAGACCAAATATGGGATTACAAACACAACACACCGATTTCATAGATGAAGAAAATGAAACAGATGAAACAGAGATAAACACTACAGATCATGGTATAAATTTTCTGAAGATCATTTATATTCCGAAGGATAAAAGCCAGAGATATACCCTTCAAGTTTATACTGGTTAAGTCTGGCTTTATATATAAAAGGACATTATGATGATATTAATAGAAATATGCATTAAATCCTAAGCAAGTACTCACCCAAAATTTCATCAAAGATCTTGTATAAACCTGGCACAAAGGTAACCTCTCTGCAATTCATTCCTACATCTTCATCATACACCCACATGAACTGCATTGAAAAATTCAAAAATAGTTTTTTACTCGATAAATCCTTAACATCAATTTTTCATGGTATAATCCACATCCAGTCATTTACACTATACAAATACTTAGATCTGCGAAGCAGAAAAACATATACAACTTCAGTAATAGTCAACTTCACTATTCATAATAAATTAATCTCAAAATTGAGAAATTGTTCATTTTGTATCAAGTTTGTATTATTATACATGAAGTCAGTTTTTCTTTTTTTTTTCCTTTTTTTTTTGAGACAGAGTCTTGCACTGTCACCCAGGCTGGAGTGCAGTGGCACGATCTCGGCTCACTGCAAGTTCTGCCTCCCGGGTTCATGCCATTCTCCTGCCTCAGTCTCCCAAGTAGCTAGGACTACAGGCGCCTGCCACCATGATTGGCTAATTTTTTGTATTTTTAGTAGAGACGGGGTTTCACCGTGTTAGCCAGGATATTCTCGATCTCCTGATCTTGTGATCCACCCACCTCGGCCTCCCAAAGTGCTGGGATTACAGGTATGAGCCACTGCGCCTGGCCTTAAAGTCAGTTTTAACGTAAGACATCAATAATTATTAGAAACAGAATTAAATAGTTGAAAAAATAAAAACATTACTTTTCATAAATAATGGAAAATGCATGCTTTTTTTTTTTTTCATAATACAGGGAGCAAGTAAAATAATACGAACAAAGCAAGACTTTGGAGTCAGAGAGATCTACTTTGAATCCCAGTTCTTACTAGTCTCAACTAGTCATGTTGGCCAGGCTGGTTTTCAACTCCTGACCTTAGGTGATCCATCTGCCTCGGCCTCCCAACATGCTGGGATTACAGGCGTGAGCCACCGTGCCCGGGCTCTTGTGATGGTTTTTATCCCCAGAAAGAAGTAAATACCTTTCTACTTCTAGATCTTTCACCCTACTTTGACCATGACTATAGATAGGTGAAATTACAGATTTCTAAAGCATGTAATTACAATTTTATCAACATTAAAAAGTAGATATAGATGCACATCTCCTAATTTCAATCAATTTTAGCAATAATTACCTGCGTCAATGGCTCCACTGACCCAATATATGTATCAGGACGAAGAAGAATGTGTTCAAGTTGTGTCTTCTTCTGATACACTCTCTCAACAGACAACTTCTTTGAAGAATCATTTTTGTTGGCAGTTTCTGACTCTTCTTTTTTTGCAGCATTGTTCTGATCAAAAAGAGTCTAAAATTAACCAAAAAATCAAATTGAAATAACCTACTAAGGGGTAAACAATGAGTATGGACACACGACATGGGTTTTCTTTTTTAATGGCAAAATTATCTTTCAGACCCACTGATTTTTTAAATCCTAAAGAAAACACAAGTCTATTACTGACAGTCTGGCTCTTATTATATAACGTGAACCTGTAGTTTTGACTGAGCCCAAAACATGGGTATAGTCACCAGAATCACTAGAGCAGTCTCTAGCAATCCAAAAATACAAACATTTCCCAATTCTATAAGATATCAAGTTTGTTTGTTTTGTTTTTGAGACAGTCTTGCTCTGTCGTCCAGGTTGGAGTGCAATGGTGTGATCTTGGCTCACTGCAGCCTCTGCCTCCCAGTTTCAAGTGATTCTCCCGCCTCAGCCTCCTGAGTAGCTGGGACTACAGATGCGCACCACTATGCTCAGCTAGTTGGTTTTTTTGTTTGTTTGTTTTTGTTTTGTATTTTTAGTAGAGACAAGGTTTCACCATGTTGGCCAGGCTGGTCTTGAACTTCGGACCTCAGGTGATCAGCCTGCCTTGGCCTCCCAAAGTGCTAGGATTACAGGCGTGAGCCACCATGCCTGGCCTCAAGTTAATTTTTGTGGTCTTCAAAACCTTGAGTTCTGGTGAGGTTACAAAATCACAATGACTGAACCTTGCTAGGTACAGGAGCCCCAGAAGCTTCCAGATGTAAGCTCTCCACCATTAAGTTACTGAAGACTACGGTACAAACAAATATGACCTACGCAAAATATTAACCTATGTAGTTAATAAACACTGATATGACTAAAAATATAATAGCTTATAAAATCTTCAAATTTCACACATTTGTAGATCATGCCAATAATTCCTCACGTATCAGCTCCGGGTGCCCCAATACTGATACCAGTTTCTCTACCAGTTTCAAGGAGGCACAGGTTGGTGCCTAATTCTAAATTCTAATTCTAAACATTCCTACAGCAGATGAGGATGTCAAATGAAATTTCCAAGGTCTACAAATTTCCTTGTCTTCTTAAGAGCAGCAGAGAATATACTTCTCTCCTTCTGGGATTCTTCAATGCTGACAAATATGACATCCCACTAAAAAGATATGATGGCCTATTTTTTCAGAGTCAAAAAATAACGCAATGAGAATTAAAATATCTTCATAGGCCTTCAAATTTTAGTAGAAATTGAAGAAACAGAATACAGACAATAGAAGATACAGAGATTTTGTGCATTTAAACAAGCAGTACGCAATTTTAATTCCTCTTTTAAGTTTTTATTTTTAAAAACTTTATCATTAAGCATGTTTAAAAATCAAAAACATGACCTGTGAAAAGTCTAAACCAAGAATTTAATATATCCTGAGGAAACTCAAACATTAATTATAATTTCACAGTGCAGTAAGTTTTATATAAAATTAAAGATTTAATAATAGTTCAAAATAAAAGTATTAAAAAATAACTCATTCTACTAGATTTTAAACTACATTCTTATACATTCCTACATTTATAAGTTTTTCCATTAACACTGCTCAAAGACAATTAAAAATAGCTTTGCATAAAAGCAAATAATTCTGTTTCACAAAGTTTTCACATTCTACTTCTGCAAAAGTTAGATGATGAACTAGCTGGCCAGAAAGATGAACTTTATTTTTTAAATACCAGAGAGTCTTCAAATTTCTAATCATATTCCTTGCGTTTTATAAAGAAATAGTTGATTGGTAAAAACGACTTATGTTTAGGGGCCAGGCACAGTGACATTAATTTATAGAAATGATTCTAACAATTAAAATCACAATTTATTTTTTAATGGAGCCTCAAAATAGTTAGAACAAAGATCATAATCATTAAAATCACACTGTAAGAAAGTACTCAAAGAAGACGGATGCTATGGAATCAAAGATAGGTAACATTTTACCATTAACTTAGAACTGCTATTTTAAGTCTGCAATTATTGACATAAAGGTTGAGGACACATGACAACCATACAAGTAAAAGCTTTCCTATTCCAGGCTACTCTTCCAAAACCAACCCCATCACAAAGAAAATATTTTCAAGATGAGACTCAACCAGAGGCTCATGTCTATCTAATTTGTATGAACTAAGCTGAACTAAAGGGCGCACAGGGATTAAAAAACAAAACAAAAAAACGAACAACAACAACAACAAAAAAACAGGAGTAAAGCCTTACCTCATGCTTTCTTCAAGAATTTACAACTTTTTCCATACTTCCTTACTTATAATCACCACCTCTTCCTCCCTGCATCTCTTCCCAAATGGATACATTACCAAAAAAAGTTTGAAAGCTTGAACTCACCAAATCTCTATCAAGTTCAAAGACTTGCCATTCTTGCTAAGATAAAGTCTAAAAAAGCAGATAACATTTGAGTGTGGTCAGCCAGATGGCAAAATAAGAAACCCCAGGCCTTTCTTTCCCCATGAAGACATGGATTCAACAATAACATATAACCCAACTGCCTTTGTGATACATTCCAGCACCCCAGGTGAGCATAAAATAGCATCAAAGCTCATGTCCTCCCTCCTATCTGCCCCAGCAAGGCAAGATTGAGAAAAACATGACAACAGCAACTTTCACCTTCTCCCTGGGGAGGAGCAGAAGAGGAATATACCTCCAATGGAACAGTTGGGGGCAGTGCTACCCTAGAAACCTCTTGACTGAATCTAAGTACTGACATTGAACAGGGTGCCAGGTTGAGGGTCACTGAGAACAAAGGCAATCAAAGTTTAGCATCAGACTCTGTAGTATCAGAAACAGACACAAGGTGGAGCTCCAGTACTGTAGTTTACTACAGCACCAGCGGCCACAAGTAAAGCAGATACATACACTCCAGAGAGAGCAAACACAGACAGACCCAAACCTCTTCAATTAAGAAATTCCATGCACAAACCTAAAGAGGATGCATCCCCATAAAAGATTTGTGAGGTCTCAGGATTCCCTAGCTAGACAAACTGGATGAAGAAAGTCTTCCCAGTATGAAACCAGACTGCAAAGACTGGAGAGTTAGCTAAGCCTTCAAATGCCAAAGCCCTAACAGAAAATAACAATACAAAGAAACAAGGAAATACGGCTGATTCAATGTAAAAAATTAAATTGCAGCCAGGCGCAGTGGCTCACACCTGTAATCCTAGCACTTTGGGAGGCTGAGGCAGGCAGATCCCTTGGGCCCAGAGCTCAGAACCAGTCTGAGTAACATGGCCAAATCTCTCTACCAAAACAAAACAAAACAAAACAAATTAGCCAGGTGTGGTAGTGCACACTTGTAGTCCCAGCTACTTGGGAGGCTGCAACAGGAGGATTGCCTCAGCCCAGAAGGTTGAGGCTGCAGTAAGCCATCAGCACACGACTGTACTCCAGCCTGGCTGACAGAGCAAGAGCCTGTCTCAAAAAAATAATAAATAAATCACCACAAATTGAGCCTAAAGAAATGGAAATATAGTCATACAAAGAATTCAAATTAACTGCCAAGGGATGCTTAATGAAATAAATGAGTACAGATGGACAAACAAAAACTCAGTGTAACAATGCATAAACAAAAAGAAAAAAAACAAAGATAAAAACTATGATGAAGTAGCCAACATTATTTCTGGAACTGAAGCATACAGTAAATGAATTGAAAATACACTAGAGGGATATCACAGTAGACTTGAGTAGGCAGAATTTTTTTAAATCAGCAAATCTGAAGACAGGACTTTCAAAACTGCCAAGGGAAAGGAGAAAAAAGGCAAAGGAATGAATAAACACAAAAAGAGCTTAAAGAACTTATGGGCCACTATCATCAGAACAACATATACATTATGTAAGTCTCAAAGGAGAAGAAAGGGAGGAATGGGGAAAGAGCCTATTTGAAGAAATAAGAGCTGAAAACTTTCCAAATCTGAGGACATAAATGGACATACAAATTAAAGAAGCTCAAGGAACTCCAACAAGGATAAATGTAAAGAAAACTACACCAAGACACATCATAATTACACTGTCAAAAGTCATAGACAGAGAGAGAATCTTGAAAGCAGCAACAAAAAAGTGAATCATCAAGTACAAAGGAGCTTCTGTTCGATTACTAGCCAATTTCTCAGCAGAAACCTTGCAAGGTAGTAGGGATTGGAAGAATATATCTGAAGTACTGAAGAGAAAAAAAAAAAACACACGGCCAACCAAGAACATTATATCTAGCTAAAGTGCCCTTCAAAAATGAAGTAGAAATTAAGACTTTCTCAGATAAACAAATGCTGGGACAGTTCATCACCACCAGGTTTGCCCAACAAGAAATGATAAAGGGAGTCCCTTACAGCAAAATGATAAAAAATAGCAACACAGTAACACAAAAATACTTAACTCCCTGGTAAAGTCCAAGGAGACTTCAAAAAGTTCCTGGAAAAATGGAATCAAAAGATAAAAAGAAAAAATATAAATTTTATTTCTCAACAGAAGCTCCCTAAAGGTCAAGACACTTTTATAAGTGATGATATCAGCCATTTAGCACATCTCTAAAGACCAAGGGTCTTGGGAATTTATGCCAATGCAGTCTTTTTACATTACCAACTGAAAAAAAAATAGGTGCCTTTTAAAGATTTAAGATTAGTAAACAAAACAAACAAACAAAAAAAAACTCACAAGGGGCGAAATCAAGACTATAAGATAGATGCCTAATTATTTATCAACAAAAATCTCATGAAATTGCTCGTTTGATGAAAGGAATGAGCAGGCGTACTATCATGATGGAGAAAGACTTTGGTGAAGCTTTCCTGGGGATTTTTCTGCTAAAATTTTACCTTTCTCAAAACACTCTCATAATAAGCAGATGTTATCATTCTTTGGCCCTTCATAAAGTCAACAAGCAAAATGCCTTGAGCATCCTAAAAAACTGTTGTCAAGACCTTTGCTCTTGACCTGTCTTCTTTTGCTTTGATTGGACCACTTCCACCTCTTAACAGCCATTGCTTTGATCGTGTTTTGTCTTCAGGATTATGCTGGTAAAGCCCTGTTTCATCTCCTGTTACAATTCTTTGAAGAAATTCGTCAGGATTTGATCCCATTTGTTTAAAATTTCCATTAAAAACTTTGCTCTTGTCTGCAGCTGATCTAGGCACAATGGTTTTGGCACCCATTGAGTGGAAAGTCTGTGAATCTTTAATTTTTCATAAAGAATTGTGGAAGCTGAACCAACTAAGACATCTATGGTGTTGGCTATTGTTTCTGCTGTTAATCATTGGTCCTCTTCAATAAGGGCATGAACATGATTAATCTTTTCCTCACAAATTGATGCAGATGGTCTGCTGCTGCAGGCTTCATTTTTAATATCATCTCATCTCTTCTTAAAAGAAGTTATCCATTTGTAAACTGCTCATTTATTTGAGACATTGGCTCTGTAAACATACTGTAAATCAATGATTTCACCATTTTTCCACCTCAGCTTCTTCATAAACTTGATGTTTGTTCTTGCTTCAATTTTAGCATAATTCATATTGCTCTGATAAGGGCTCTTTTCCAAATGATGTCTTATCCTTCCTAGTACCTCAAACTAGATTTTGTTCAGAAATGTTATAACAAGTTAGTAGAAGTTTATTTTGATACAAAAAATTTTTGAAATCCATGCATAATTTTCTCATAATACACATTTTCCATGAACTTTTTGAAGACTATTTGTATATAAACAAATATGACATCTTCTCGTATTGTAATGCAGTAATACAGATCACTTAAATATGGTATAGAATTTTTAAAGCATAAAAAATAATTATACATCGGTGTTAAAATATACACAATATAAAAAGAGGTAAAGTGTCATCAAAAACAAAGCAGGGGAGGGCAGAGGTGAAAAAAGGAAGAGTTTTCATACATAATTGAAGTTACTAATTTAAAATTTAGTTTTATCACTTGAAGATATGTTATGTAAATTGCAAGGTAAAGTCAAGGAAAATATCTGTAGAACACACACAAAGAGAAATTAGAAGAAAATCAAAACATGTCACTAAAAAAAAAAATCAATGAAACACAAAAGAAGGCAGCAAGGGAGGAAAGATGGACAAAAAAGCTATAAGACATACAAAAACAATAATCAAAATGGCAATAGTGAGTCCATGTCAATAATTATTTCAAATGTGAATTGGGCCAGGTATGGTGGCTCACATCTGTAATTCCAGCACTTTGGGAGACCGAGGTGGGCAGATCACTTGAGGTCAGGAGTTAGAGACCAGCATGGCCAATATGGTAAAACACTATCTCTACTAAAAATACAAAAATTAGCCAGTTGTGGTGGCAGGCACCTGTAATCCCAGCTACTCGGGAGGCTGAGGCAGAAGAATCACTTGAACCTGAAGCAGAGGTTGCAGTGAGCCAAGATTGTCCCACTGTACTCCAGCCTGGACAACAGAGGGAGATTCCATCTAGAAAAAAAAAAGGTTAAGTGCCCCAAATAAAACACATAGATTAGCCAATGGAATAAAAAAAAAGATCCAACTATAGGTTGTTTACAAGACACCTGCTTCAGATCCAAAGATGCACAAAGCCTACAAATAAAAGGATGGAAAAAGACATTCCATAAAACTGGAATCTGAAGAGAGTGGCTGTACTTATATCAGACAACATAGACTTTAAGACAAAAACTGTCACAAGAGACAGAATAGGACATTATATAATGATAAAAGGGTCAATTCACCAGTAAGATATGCATCTAACATTACAGTTCACAAATTTATGAGCAAACACTGACAGAAGTGAAGGGAGAGAGAGAACACAATAATAGTAGGAGACTTCACTAGCCCACTTTCAGTTATGGATAGAACAACCACACAGAAGATCAATAAAGACGCAAAGAACTTGAACAACACTATAGACCAATTGGACCTAACAGACATACCAATGAACAACAGCAGAATACACATTCTTTTCAATTGCACATGGAACATTCTCCAACATAGACCACGTTACGTGACAAAACAAGTCTTAACAAACTTAAGAAGACTGTAGTCATATAAGGTGTATTTTCTATCAACAATGGCACTAAACTAGAAATCAACAGAAGGAAAACAGTAAAATCCACAAAAAAGTGGAAGTTAAACAACTCACTCTTACACAACCAATGGGTCCAAAGATGAAATCACAAGGGAATTTAGAAAATATCAGGAGACAAATGAAAACAAAAACACAATACACCAATATTTATGTAATGCGGCTAAAACAGTATTACACTTAACATTAACAATCAATAAAGATCTCGAATTAACAACCTAACTTTAGACCCTTTCAAAGAACTAGGAAAAGAGAAACTAAACCAAATTAATGAAGGCAAATAAAGTATAAAACAAAGATAAATAAAATAGAGAACAGAAAAACAATGAGAAAAAAAAAATCAATGAAACCAAGAGTTTGTTTTTTGAAAAAATTAACAAAACTGACAAACTCTTAGCTAGATTACGTAAGAAAAAAAGAGATAATCAAATAACTAAATCAGAAATGAAAGGGGACATCATAATTGATGTCACAGAAATAAAGAAGATTATAAAAGACTTACATGAACACATATATGGCAACAGATTACATAATCTAGAAGAAATGAATACATTCCAAACATATAATCTACCAAGATTGAATCATGAGTAAATAATCTGAACAGCCCTATAGCAAATAAGGATATGAAGCAGTAATCAAAAACTTCCCAACAAAGAAAATCCCAGGACCAGATGGCTTCACTTGAAAATTCTACCAAATAATCAAAGAATTAACTCTTGAAACTCTTAACAAAAAAATGAAGGGCAGAGAACACTTCCAGAATCATTCTATGAAGCCAGCATTTCTCTGATATAAAAACTAGAAGACAGAACAAGAGGACTACGGAACAATACCCCTGACGAAGACTGATGCAAAAATCTCCCCCAAAATACTAGCAAACTCAATACAATAGCACTTTTTTTTTTTTAAGAGAGGGTCTCATTTTGTTGCACAGGCTGGAGTGCAGTGGCATGATGATGGCTCACTGCAGCCTCAACCTCCCAGGCTCAAGTGATTCTCCCACCTCAGCACACCCACCCTCCTCCTCAATACCTCACAACCCCTGCCCCAAGCAGCTAGTACTACAACTGTGTGCCACCACACCTGGCTAATTTTAAAATTTTTTCTGGAGACAAGGTTTTACCATATTGCCCAGGATGGTCTTAAACTCCTGGCCTCAAGCGATTCTCCTGCACTGGCCTCCCAAAGTGCTGGGATTACAGGCATGAGGCACCATGCCTGACCCAACAGCACATTAAAAGGATTACACACAATAAGCAAATAGGATTTATACTTGAAATGCAACAGTGTTTCCAAATATTAAAAAAAATCATTGTACTATACCATATTAACAAAATGAAGGGCAAAAACCATATTATCATCTCAATTGATGCACAAAAAGCATCTGACGAAATTCAATACACTTTCCTGATAAAAACACATAACAAACTAGAAATAGAAAATACCTCAATATAATAAAAGCGATACACAAAAAGCCAACAGCTAACGCACACATACTGGTGAAAGACTAAAAACTTTTCCTCTAAGATCAGGAGGAACAAGGCAAGGATGCTCAATCTTGCCAATATTCAAGATAGTATTAGAGGTCCTATTCAGAGCAATTAAGACAAAAAAAGGAAATAAAAGGCATACAAATTAGAAAAGAAGTAGAATTATGCCCAAAAATCGTATAATCTTATAGTAGATAACACAAAAGATTCCAGAGAAAAACTATTACAACTAATAAATGATTTCAGCAAGTTGCAGGATACAAAAATTAGTTATGTTTTCATGCAGTAACCATGACCAATCAAAAAAGGAAATTATGAAAACAATCCCATTTACTATAGCCTCAAAAAGGATAAACTACCACAGAGTAAACTTAACCAAGGAGGTGAGAATAACATCAAAATACAAAACACTGTTAAAAGAAATGAAAAAAAGATACCAATAAATGGAAGGGCATTCCATTCTCATGATTTGAAAAACTTAAAATATTGTTAAAATGTCCAAACTATCCAAAGTGATCTACAGATTCAATGCCATTCCTACCAAAATCCCAATGGTATTTTTTGCAGAAATACGAAAAAAGAAAAATTCTAAAATTCATATGGAATCTCAAGAGGATCCATACAGCTAAATCAGTCTTTAATCAGAAGAATAAAGCTAAAGGCCTCACACCTCCTGATTTGAAAACCTGATTTTACTACAGAACAACGAAATCTAAAACAGTGTGGCACTGGCATATAGACAGAATAGAGAGCACAGAAATAAACCCTTACATAAAAGGCCAAATGATTTTTCACAGGAATGCCAAGACTACACATTGGGGAAAGGACAGTCTCTTCAACAAATGGTGCTGGGAAAACTAGATAACAAGCAAAAAGAATGAAGTTGAACTCTCATGCCACATACAAAAATTAACATAGATTAAAGACCTAAAAGTAATACCTAAAACTATAAAACTTCTAGAAGGAAACATAAAGGAAAAGCTTTGAGACATTGGATTTGGCAATGCTTTCATGGATATGGCACCAAAAGCACAGACAACAAAAGCAAAAATAGATGAACAGGACATCAAACTTAAAAATTTCTGTGCACCAAAGAAAACAATTGACAGAGTGAAAAGGCAACATACGGAATCGAGAAAATATCTGTAAACCATCAAAGGGTTAATATCCAAACTAGATAAGGAACTTCTATAACTCAACAACAATAACAAAATAACCTCATTCAAATGGATAAAGGATTTCAATAGACAATCCCCCAAATAAGATTTGCAAATGGTCAACAGCATATGAAAAGATAATCAACATTCCTAATAAGAGAAATGCAAATCAAAACCACAATAAGATATCACCTCACACCTATTAAGACAGCCATCAGAAAATAAGTGTTGGTAAGGATGTGGGGAAACTGGTACATTTCTACACGGCTGGTGAGAATATAAAATCCTAGAAAAATGCTATAACCATTATGGAAATAGTATGGAGGTTCCTCAAGAAATCAAAAATAGAATTACTATATGATCCAGCAATCCCACTTTTGGGTATATATCCAAAAGAATTCAAAGCAAAATCTCAAAGAGATATTTGCACACCCATGTTCATCATGGGTATTATTCATAATAGCCAAGAGGCAAGGCAACCCAAATGTCCACTGATGTATGAATGGATTTTTAAAATGTGGTATATAGATACAATGGAGTATTACGCAACCTCAAAAAACACGGAAATCCTGTCATGTGCTATAAAATGGATGAACCTCAAGGATATTATGCTAAACAACAAAATAAGCCAGTCACAAAGAACAAATATTGTATGATTACAATCATATAAAGTATCTACAGTAATCAAAATCATAGAAACGGTGGTTAACCAAGGGCTGGGGGGAGTGGGAATTAGTGTTTAGTAGATATAGTTTGTTTTGGAAAATGAAATACTTCTAGAGATCTGTTGCTTAACAATGTGAATATATTTAACACTACTGAACTCTACACTTAATAGCTAAGATAGTAAATTTAATGTTATATGTTTTTTACAACAAAAAAATTGAATATGTGAAATGTAGCTGACTTTATCTAATACTATTCATAATTTTCTCTAGGAAGAACATAGAAATACTGTAAAATGAGTGTGATGAATGTGTGACAATGTATTTTTTTCTAAATATCATATGACAAGTATTGAGGAAAGAAAAAGAGATACTATTCTATTTAACGTCAGGAAAAGCATTAAGGGATACATAGTATTTATAGAATACAATGGAAATCATTTGCAGATATTTCAAATCTACTCCCAATTACAGTATCAAACAACTTATGAAATCTGACATAGGGCATGGTGCCAAATACCTGTAGTCCCAGATACTCTGCAGTCTGAAACCGAGGATCAATCCCCTGAGCCCAAGAATTTGAGACCAGCCTGGGTGACAGCAAGCCTCCATCAGAAAAATAAATAAATAAATAAAAAACAAAAACCCTTAATACAAACCCTTAAACTTGGACGTTTCAATGAGTAAATAAGTTTATAATTACTATACTAAAAATAATTTGTGTTAATCTTTTATTGCTCTTTTATAGAAAATTTATATTAGTAAAGATAATTAAGTATTTTTAAATTCGTTTATCAAAATGGCATTGTTTAGTGAACATTACAAGAGTATATACAAAACATGAGCCCATTTTTGTCAGAAAAAAATTATGCATAATATATGCATGCATAGGAAAAAATGTGAAAAATGCCCAACAGAGTATCAATAAAAATTATCTATAGAGTAGAAATACATGCCATTTTTATCTTTTTTACACGTTTTCTAATTTCCTACAATGAATGCATAAACAAATATGTTAAAGGCTTATTAACCCATACATGTGAAAACATAATTAAGCTAGAATACAACTGAAGGTTTCTTTTCCTAGAGGCAATGTTTATACCTACTTATTACTTCTGCAACCCCAACTTTCTCACTAGAGGCTATGCAAAAACAAAATCAAAATACACAAATAAGATTGGCAGCCTTGGCAGAGTAGAAAGTAGAAACTAACACTAGAATTCAATTTGTCTTTTACGCTCCCATTCTCAACAAATGGTAATTTACATTGCTCACTGGCTGACTAGTGGCAAATACAGGTGGTTCTCCCCTGAGACTTTCATAAGTTTTTACAACAGAAACCAGAAATAATAGTCTCTTTCAACTCCTGTTTATCAGCAGAAAGTTGTCCCCTGAGCAATGTCCAGGATACTAAAAATCAAAATCTAGGGTAAGGGGAACGAGGGCAACTTACCCAGTTAATAAGATGATCCCATCCCTAGAACAGGTATGCATATTTAATACAAACCACCTTTGGCCTTAGAAGAGAGAAGCTAAATGAGAAACCTATTCTGCACTTTCTCCCTTGCTGTTATCATCACTATCTCTATCTCTTAAAAAAGAAGTCACCCCTGGGTAGCTCTTCAGTTTTAACACTTTTGCTGACAATATTCAGAAAAGAGAACAGGAAATTGCCTTGATCCACCACAAACTAGCAAACTCATATCTGCATGTTTGTAAAAGCACCTCAACTCCACAGATGATAAAAGAGAGTGATGTATATTTGACACAAGTAGGTTAACAGAATTATGCTCACTTTAGACCCAGCAGTGTCTTTTGATTTTACCTTTTCTTATTCTTTTATGTTCATAGTAACAAGATATCATGTTCTATAGCAATTGCTCCCAGTACTCCACATTGAATAAAAATTGACAATATGCCTTTAAAAATAATAAATTACTGGCCGGGCGCAGTGGATCACCCCTGTAATTCCAGCATTTTGGGAGGCCGAGGCAGGCAGATTACGAGGTCAGGAGATGGAGACCATCCTGGCTATCACGGAGAAACCTTGTCTCTACTAAAAAATACAAAAAATTAGCCAGGCGTGGTGGCAGGCACCTGTAGTCCCAGCTACTCGGGAGGCTGAGGCAGGAGAATGGCGTGAACCCGGGAGGTGGAGCTTGCAGTGAGCAAAGACAGCGCCACTGCACTCCAGCCTGGGCGACAGAGCTAGACTCCATCTCAAAAAAAAAAAAAAAAAAACCATAATAAGAATAATAATTTACCAAGAGCATTTTGAATAAATTTGCATTGAGACTAAATAAAACAATTGAAAACTTGTTATTTAAGTTTATTTGTAATTTATTTCCCTGCCTTAATTTATGTGAACAAATTACCAAACTACTTATAGTAATAAATAATGCCAGCATCCAATTACATTGGAATCTAAAAAATCAAGGCTACATTTTCATTCTCATAAAGAGAATAAAAATGTAAAATAATCACCATATTAAGATAAATTTCCTACACATATCTAAAAGTTGTTTTAATTCTATTCTTTTTCATTTATAACTATGATAACATTATTGACATTTTCTGAATTTCAAAAGTCAGCTGACAAATTAAACAAAGCATTTGGGGAAAATTTAAAATTGTAACAAAAATATCAAAACAAATATACAGACTATATATTTTAAATTTTAATCTACCTTACAGCACTTTTGCAATATTATTAATGCCTAATAAAAATACAGATTTAATACTAATCAAAGATTTGATCTTTTTCAAGAACATTTCTCAATCATCAGAAGAAAATGGAAAACATTCCAGTAAAACTTCCTAGTTTTCAAAACGACTATACACCAAGATCATTCTGCAAAACAAAAGATTCTTCAATGGACAGAGTTGTCACCTGAAATACAGCAATTTGGCAGAGCACCTACAGTTTCTGTTTTTCTGAGGGAGAATGAATTGCTGACAAAGAGGGTAAAGGAGATGGTTTGCCAGTTGGTACTAAAAAAGAACTGAGCCACTCATTCACATAATCGACACGGAAAGCTCTCCATCACCAGGCCAACAAGAGTGGAAGTGGGGGCTGGCAGCCTAGCAACAAGCCCCTTCTTTTACCTTCTTCTGTACAATCCCCTCAGACTTAACATTAACCTTTTATAACATCTCTCTCTTTTCTCCCTCAAGGCTGCCATCCCATGATGTTCATTCTAACCATATTTCACCTACATGTAAATGGAGAGACCATGCTATCTACCCACCATTAATGAAGCAAAAAGCAACAAATTGTCCCCCATCTTATGCTCCTTCAGAAATACCCTTCTAAACAAAGGGGCAAGGAAGAGATAAGAGATACTGAAGAGAGTAACAAATGCTTAGACTTCTGCTATGAAAATAAATAGGCTTTCTTTATAATAAAGGGAATGAAAATACTTATCACTGGATTAAAAAAGAAGGGAGAATGTATGTGTGAACCCATCTGGGAGCTACTATGTGCCAAGCACTACGATAATCTTAATTAATCTTTATACTGTATCTCCATGAAATAGACACTGTTATAATTCCCTTTGTACAGATATGAGATAACTAAGGTCGGGATAAGTGTTTTCCCAAAGCTAACAAAACTAGTACTTGAAAAAGGTGAATTATGAAACTAGATGATCTGATTTCACAGCCCATACTCTTAGCATTATGCTATACTAGATACACGTATTCTGAAAAAGGAAATATACTCCTTAACTTTTTGTATGTAAGTAAAAGTAAAAAGGTATATCCTAGATGTTTCCTTATTCTGTCATATCAGAGTATAAGATATGTTGTTTTGTCTTTCAATGCTTTTAAAGTTGAAGGCTATGTAAATGTTAAGAACACTGAGTCTGGTTTAAATTCCACCTGAGCCTTAACCATGTGCCTAAGAATTTGTTACCTAATCTCTAAACCTGTTTTCTTCTCTGCAAATAGGAACAACTATAGCTACTTCAACTTTTCATTAAAATGGGGTTCCATATGTGTTAATATTTTTAAAAATTCAAGAAGTTTATTTTTTAAAGTATACTCAGTAAAATGCAACTGTTGCCACCACCTAAACAACAAATCTGGGATTACAGATGAACATACTTCTATTCAGAAAAATTAAGTTTATTTAAAAAGTGCCTAAATACTGCTATATCATGTACTTGAGAATGTATCTAAAAAACACTGCTACTTAAACACTTGTTCTATTAATGACAGAAGACTTTTTAGAAAGTCAATATGTCAGTTATCCAATTTGTTAATAACTGAGACTAGATTATGTATCCAGATCTTTGTTCAACACTATAAAGGATATAAACAAGGAAAATACATGCTCTCTTAACTTCAGAAGTTTGTAATATTGTTAAGGCAAAGTTATCATGCATGAAAGTTACATAAAAAATAAAGACTTCTGTTTTATGATTCATGAGAGTAACAAACATTCAATGAAAGAAAAAGATGAGTATAAACTGGAAAATAATAATGTGATGAGGCTCTGAGCTAGCCCTGAAGAGCAGTTAAGATTGAGACTAGTAAAGAGAAGTGAAAGAGTAATTCTGGATGGAAGGTAAATATGTAAAGACAAAGTGACAAAAACAAGCATAACTTGTACAGGGAACAGTGAAGAGATAAATCTAACTATGGAGACTATAATAAATAAATTTCATTGGAAAGGGCACATAGTTTATGAAAAGCTCAGCAATTTAGACAACCACTAAATCAAGGTTCTTAAAACAAATCTTTAAACAATATTTAAATACATAGTCATGTTTAATTAGAGATATTCACAGTCCAAAAAATATGAGTTACATATTTCAAAACATTTTACTTTTGAGAAAATTACAGTATTTGTGGCTCTACAGTTTTTCAAAAAGAGACTTAACTGTTAGAGATAAATACTGAAATATTTACAGAGAAAGTGATAACATTCTAGGATTTGCTCTGCTTCAAAAGAATGAGAAGGGATAAAGTGGGTGGTCTTAGGTTGATAATTTTTTTTTTCTTTTTTTTTTTTATGAGACAAGAGTTTCGCTCTTGATGCCCAGGCTCGAGTGCAATGACATGAGCTCAGCTCACCGCAACCTCCGCCTCCCAGGTTCAAGCGATTCTCCTGCCTCAGCCTCCCGAGTGGCTGGGATTACAGGCATGCACAACCAGCCCGGCTAATTTTGTATTTTTAGTAGAGACAGGGTTTTTCCATGTGGGTCAGGCTGGTCTTGAACTTCTGACCTCAGGTGATCCACCTGCCTCGGCCTCCCAAAGTTCTGGGATTACAGGCGTGAGCCACCGCACCCAGCAGGTTGATAATTACTGAAGCTTAAGGCTAAATAGAGGGAAGCCTGTTATACTATTCTGGTTACCACTTTTTGAGATGCTTAACATTTTCCATTACAATTTTTTTTTAATCTACCAAGTTAGAATATTGTTGAGAAAAGGATCAAGTCATATAACTATATTCTAATATTTCCACAAATGTATTTGCTACAGTCACTTATGATACAAGACTGACAGAATCAACCAGACTACTACTGTCTACTAATCAAAGCTTTACAAAGAATTAATTCAAGAAACCCTGTTGGCTTAAGAGAAGCCTTTGTAACTGCTATACATTTTAAACCAAAA
This sequence comes from Chlorocebus sabaeus, assembly GCF_047675955.1. Classification (NCBI taxonomy): domain Eukaryota; kingdom Metazoa; phylum Chordata; class Mammalia; order Primates; family Cercopithecidae; genus Chlorocebus; species Chlorocebus sabaeus. Next base: position 71,050,936 of record NC_132918.1, read on the forward strand.
TAGCTTTGCCATGTTTATATTTTTTACTTTTTTTAATTATAAAAAATTCTGGTTGAGATACTACTACAAATTAAACACAAACCAAATGAATTATTAAAAGAAATTAATGCCAGTCCTAAAACCACTTGGCTTTGTGGTTTCAGATATTGAAAGGTAAATTTTCAAGCAATGACAACATTAACAACACATGCTGGCATGCATCCCAACAGTAGTTAATATCAGCAACACATGGCATACAACTCCCCACCCAGAAGAAAGAAATCAGGGGCTAATTCTATTTTTATTTCTTCCTGTTATCCACAAGCAGGTGGCAACATAACACTAGCTTCAATAAAGCAGACGAAGTTACCTTTCTCAAAATAGATGACCACTGCAATAAAGCCCCAACTCGTGCACAGGAAAAATAAATTTGCTTTTACCCCAGCTAAAAGATATTTTATGTAAAATCAACTGCAATTATTATTTGAGTGTGCATTTCTTGAAGTTCACCAATAACAACATTCATTAAGTCCAGCACTGTGCTACATACGTTATCTCATTTCATTCTCAATGCAACCTTATTTGACAGATTAAAAAAACAGGCTTAGAAAGGTAAAGTTCCTTGGGAAAAGTCCAACTAAATGTGTTGGAGAGACAGTATCTGAACCTACATCAGCCTGATGTCAAAGCCCATAACTACCTCACTATATTGCCTCCCATAAAATCAAACCAGTCTATGATCAATGACGTCTATTATGGACATAAAGATGCTCATATAACCTAACTGAAATTTAGAGTAAGCATCAACTCTTAAAGAAGATTTATAGGAGTGATTATCTTTTTAATAAACTTCTAATTCCATAAGATATACTCTATAAATAAAAGACTAAGTGATCTTCACTTGTCTTTATTTTACTGCATTTCCCATATTTTCCATAATTCACTTTATAATGAAAATTCCTTTAATCAATAAGTCAATTTCAGTTTCAAATGGATTTTTCTATGTTGAATGAGATCCTCCAAGTTTTGCTAAATTTATTAGCAATGAGTTTCCTATGGAGCTTGAAAGAAATAAATTGTTACTTAATTATTTACAAAATTATACAACAGGAAATTAAAGTACTGCTATCAAATGTTAAAGCCAACAATCTACTATGGAGCAAAACATTTACCGTTATAGAACCAGAGGTCTTCAGAACAAACACCGATCAGGCCTCAACACTTCCAAGTAGTGAATGAGAACTTACAATACCATTTGGCTGTCTCAGTCAATTTTCCGACGTCTGATTTTACTGACGGGTAAAAGCCATTAATTCTGAAAGTCATTCTTTTGCATGTATCTGTCCATCTCCTCCTTCCTCTCACATACCCTCTACTGCAAGTCCACATGGACCACTTAGCATCTGACATTTTCTCTCCTGGCTCTAGTCCCTTCATACTTTCATTCTACATAACTGGAGTAATATACAACATTCAGAGAATTGCAACAATAAAAGCCTGGCAAGTTATTTTGCAATGTACCCTGGCACGCAAACATAAGTGATTAAAATATTTTGCTGCTGTCACTAACACCCTTTTTATAAGAAGCAGTTATCAATATAGCACAAATTGCTACTCAACTCACCTAAACCTCACCCAAAGAGAAAATGAATTAAGTAACAAAAATGCCTATATGAAAGCTTCCTTGAGGTATTTAAAACAGGAAAGGGGGAACAGACCGTCAAAAGTCCAGAAAAATGTAACATTTTTTACTTTTCTCCGAAATACCTAGATTTTCTGTATAGGAAATGACCCTGGTCTGAACTCCACGCTGAGCAAGTGAAATGCCGGTGAATTATCGATCTGTCGTGGGAATCCGGTCTCCCTTCCTCCTTCCGCTGCAGCTACTTCTACTTCCCAGCAGGAACTGAGCGTCGAAATCCTTTAACTCCAAGACTAAGCACTTCAGTTACCTCTCCGGGACACCCATTCAGCCCCCACCCCGTTACACCTGCGATGCTGACGTAGGCAAGCACTTCTTTTAATAATCTCACCCTGGCAGAGTGAAGACCTACAGTATTAACTGCTGTGAAAGTCATCCCAACTGCGCTCTCAACTGAATGAGACTTTCCAAATCGAAGTGCAAGTTGCTGTAGAAGTCCCAGTGCATTCTTCTTTGAGAGATTAAAGCCCCAGAAAGGGCTGCATTTAAAATACACACACACCCCTTTTCCCAGGGTTTTCTTAAACTACATTTGGAGAAAATGCTGCCCCACACAGACACACTTGCATTATCACCTTCCCCACCATTTCAGGCCCGGCTGCCCCGGAAGAGTCTGGTTAAAAGGAAAAGAGAGGAAGCGGGGGCTGTATGTTACGTTCGCGATTTTGTCCCCCCAGAGTTTCAAGTACACATTACGCTCTGGCAGTCAGGGCTTCCAGAGAGGCACAGAGAAAAAGAAAAAGAAAAGGCGCGGGGAGCCGGCTGGAGGATTCTGCAAGCACAGGCCCCGATGGAGCGCCCGTTCCGGAGATGGGATTTCCCTCCCTTTCCCCTCCCCCGCCCGTTCGGACCCGCGGAATTCCGCCCCCGCCGCGAGCCCGGAACAATGCAGCCGCCCATCCCGGAGACCCGTCACTTACCACCCAGGTCAGTGCACCGTTGCCGCCGCCCACGCCGGCTCCCGCGCCGCAGCCACCCGACTTGGCCATGGCGAGTGCCTCCAGCTCACAGGCCCCGAGGCCGCAGCCGCCGCTCCCGCCTCCCTGCGGGCCGCTAGGCCCCGCCGCTCCGCACCCACCGCTCCACTCGCCGCACTCCTAGCCGCGCCGACCCCCGCGCCCCATCGCGAACACTCGGAGCGGACGTCTAGCCGAGCCCGCTGAGGAGGCCGCGCCGCCGGCTGCCCTCAAACTCGAGGCGCGGCGTCCGCGTCGCCCGGGCCTAGCGTGGCGGCTGGGGAAGAGAAAGCAGGGAGCGACCGGCGACCGCCGAGCGGCGGCGCTGCCTTCTCGCCCGCCCGCGGGCGCCGCTGCAGGCCGGGCTGAAGCCCGGGCGTGCGAGCCGCGAGGGCGGCCGGGGAGCCGGAGGCGCTCGAACGTGGCGAGGACGCAGAGGTGCCTTGTCCTTCTCACACTCCGCGAAGGCCAGCCGCTCGAGTCGCCAGAGTAGTCGTCCCGGTCGCCGCCGCTGCTTCAAAGGCCACCTTAGCCTCGCTGCAGCCCCGGTTTCCTCACACACACACACCGAGAGGGACAATAAACAGAGCCGCCGCCGCCGCCACGGTCACCTCCCTCTTGTCCGGCATAACACCGCACACACACATTTGCACACCGGGGAGAGAGGGAGGGCGCGGCGGCCGCCCCCGCTGTCAGTCAGCGCCATGCCGTCCAATCGGGGCCTTGTCGCCACAGCCTCTCGGCCAATCCCAAAATTCCAAGCCCCCTGGAGGGGCGGGACCCGAGGGGAAAACGTCATTGCGGGTAGCAACCGAAAGGAAGACTTGGGGTTTTTGTTTGTGTGTGTGTCTGTGGGTTTTCCATTTGAAGGGAGAGCAGGGGCTGCTGTCAAGGGTCAATTGAGGGCGGCAAAGGGAAGGGTCGAATTGGCCTCGGGTCGATTGTAATCCTCCAAGCGTGCTGTTTACTCTGAGACCTAACCGGGAAGCCGAAGCGTTTCTTTGCCTGGGGCCTCTAAGGATGAGGATGGGGGCGGGGGTGGGAGTGGGCGTGGGGGTGGCAGGAAGCAGCCGGGGGCCGTCCCAAAGGGAAATTATTTTTAAAGAGCGGTTGTAAACCGCAGGCAAGACGTTGTAGACCACTGGTGCAAGGAGGCCCCGTGACCCGATCTCCCCAAGGGCCTAAGTGGACGCTGCTGTCAAAAAAAAAATCATCTCAGACCTTCTCCATCTCCTTCCTCCCTCTCCTCCCCTTACCCCAAAAGAGGATATAGTCCGTTTCAAGAAAACTACACATGAAAAGCTTAAATGATAAGGGACACACAGAGAACGTTCTAGGGAATGAATGCAGGGTGGGTTGAATGTTATATTTCTACTCTTTGTTGACCTTTCTTTGAACAATGCGGAGATGTCACTGTCACTTTTCTCATGTGTCCAGAACTGTGCCCCCTGCCTCTAAGAGGGCATGCTTAATTTTTAAAACTGCTTTCAGTGGAATTTTCAAATGCACAGTAAGGAATAATTTCATTCATATTAAAGCTTTCTAAGAATGAAAATTACCGATACAGCAACACCACAGCCTTTGGCAGATGGAAGATGGCTTTACTTCTTCCTGTTTTTCAGTGTAATTCCACTCAAGTATTTATTGGGCGCACACTCTGCCACGCTGTGCCAGGCTCTGCGATGGGTTCAAAATAAAAACAGGGCCCCTGATTTCAAACCATTTATAACCTGGCTTGTGAGACAGACTAAAAAGGAGCCAACCATCACCAAAATGAGTACTTGAAGGCATGAAGTGCCACCAAAGAGTTGTGATGAGAGCTTTTTATAAAGATGGAAACAGTATTACTGTTTTTTGAAGAGGTGTTTTTGTGAACTTCCAACTGTGCATTTCCTCTCAAGGGAAAACAAAAATGTCCCGGGTCACATCTTTAAACTGCATTCTGAGTCTAGAGGTGGAGAACTCTGAAACATGGAAATAATTTAAACATAGTTTTTTTTTAATTAGCTCTCTGATGGCCATGTAACTTTGCCATACGAGGGACTTCAGAACAGTGAAGTCTTTCTTTACCTTGAACTTGGGGTGCAAACTTTTCTGAACCTGACCAAGTACCCATAGCCTTGTTATTTAACTTCCCTGAGCCTCAGTTTAGTGCTTGTTAAAATGATCTTGTGTTCTTACTGTGAGTTTGCATCTCCAAGTACACATGTATTTTGTTTGAAAAGGGGTCATTTTAAAGGCAATGAGTTTTTTTTATGAAGAGTATTAGGTAGAAGCTAAGCTATAAAATATATAGCTGTCTCCTTTTTTAAACTTAAGTTGTCAAAGCTCTTTATCTTCAGTTTTTTGTTGTTACTGTTTTTAGAGATAGAGTCTTGCTCTGTCACCCAGGTGGGAGTGCAGTGGCACAATCTCGGCTCACTGCACCCTCCGCCTCCCAAGTTCAAGCGATTCTCCTGCCTCAGCCTACCAGGTAGCTGGGATTACAGGCGCCCGCCACCATGTCCAGCTAATTTTTGTGCTTTTACTAGAGACAGGATTTTCACCATGTTGACCACCCTGGTCTCAAACTCCTGACCTCAAGTGATCTGCCTGTCTTGGCCTCCTAAAATGCTGGGATTACAGGCATGAGCCACCGCACCTGGCCTAGGTTCAGATTTTGAAATGAATAAAACAATATATTCAGAACTCAAATAGATTAATAAAAACAATGTTCTTTTCATTTGCCTCTTATGTGAGGCATTGAGTCCTTTTGTCTTCTCAGTATGAAAAAACCCTTTAATAAGTGTTACTAGTTTTAAGAAAATATTGACTTACTACTTTTAAGAAAATATTGACTTACCCAGAAGAATTGCAAATAAGAATTGCTGAATATACATGAAAATCAACATTTTTAAAGCAGAGATTTGTGATGAGTGGAAGACGGAATCTAGATTAAAAGTATCTCGGCTTCTAAAGAATTGTTCTTTTTAACTGTGCAGCAGACTTAGCATATCTTTATCGATTGTACCAACTTGAGCATAGCTTTCTTTTCTGGGGTAATGTAAAGTAATTTTCAAGTAGGGGTGGATTACCTGAGGTCAGGAGTTCCAGACCAGCCTGACCAGCATCGTGAAACCCCGTCTCTACTAAAAATACAAAAATTAGCTGGGTGTGGTGGCACGTGCCTATAATTCCAGCTACTGGGGAGGCAGAGACAGGAGAATCGCTTGAACTCGGGAGGCGGAGGTTGCAGTGAGCTGAGATCGTGCCACTGCACTCCAGCCTTAGCAACAGAGTGAGACTCCATCTCAAAAAAAAAAAAGAAAAAAAAAACCTATATCAGATTTGCCTAGTTTTAGATACTACTTTATATGTATATATTACATATAATGACTTAATTTCTACCCCATAGCAAGCACTGACCAAAAGGAAAAACTAGAAATTAGTTATTTCTATAGACTGTATAAAGATCTTTATTTAGTCAAGATTTCTGAGTAGCTTCCATAGGAACTTATCCTAACTACTTCAGAATTTCTATTTTTAGATTTTATAGTTCCCTATTGTAGCAATGAAAAAAAAATTAAATGCCTGCTGTGTTAGGTGCTCAGGACCTGGGAATTTAAAAAGGTGATGAAGATGCATTTTTTGCCTTAAGTCCACACTCAAATTATATAGTTTTGAGCTAATCATTTAATTGAAAAGCAATTTTATATTTATTCATTTGCTGTTTAATAAACAATTTACCTCACTTTAGGAGGCCGAGACAGGCAGATCACCTGAGGTCAGAAGTTCAAGACCAGACTGGCCAAGATGGTGAAACCCCATCTCTACTAAAAATATAAAAATTAGCTGGGCATGTGCCTGTAATCCCAGCTGCTCGGGAGGCTGAGGCAGGAGAATTGCTTGAACCCGGAAGGTGGAGCTTGCAGTGCACCAAGACCATGCCACTGCACTCCAACCTGGGCGACACAGCAAGACTCCATCTCAAAAGCATATATATACATAAAAAATAAAAATAAACAATTTACCTGATAAGCCACACCTATCATCATACTTTATACACAGTAGGTAATTTACTAAGTAAATTATCTAAGAAAATAGCAACTCAAAACCATACTTCTAGGTATCTGCCAAAGTTTCAATAGTTTCCACTTAAATGTTGTGTATCGTTCCAACATTGGATTCAGTTGGGAGGAGGAGGACAAATCTTTAACCTCAGGAGCATTTAAAGAAGCTAACATTTGAATTCAAAATTCAATGTCTATAATTTCACCTCTCCCTTCTCATTGCATTAATTGTGTGGATCCTTACAATATACAAAGTTGCTGGGCTAAGAATAAGAAAAATTGTTAATGTCTGGCCTATTGTAGACTCAGTGATTGCCTACTTAATGACTATTGTATGTTTAAATGTAATTTAGTTTCTTATAGTTCTTTAGAAGTGAGCTCAAGGAAGAAAAGTTACTATCAATGTGGCATTTTGGTTTTCAGTATTTCTCTAGTAAATATTATAGATTATTAATTCTGCTTCTTTGAACTATTTAATTGCTCCAAATATTTTATAAGTATATTTTTACTTTTAAAATGGTATTTAAGCACCAAAAGTAAGTGTTTGTGGATGACTGAAGATATCAATGATCATATTCCTAAGTATTATTACCACTAGGAAGACAGATAGCAGGTAAAGTTCTTCAATTTCTACCTACAGTAACTACAGGATACAGTATTTGTTTTGATTTTTTGTTTTGCAGGAGTTTGTTTTGACTGGTTTTGGTCAAGTAAGCTACACTGATCTTCTGGTGACATTCTAATTACACAGATAGAGGGGACACTTTCACTTATATGATATAGCTCAATAATATTTCAGGGTTCTCAGTAATTCAGGGTTCTAATAATTCAGGGTTTTCATACAACATGGAGAATAAAATTAGCATGTGTCTTAAGCAAGTTGCTCTTGGCCTTTGTAACAAAGTCTAATAATTGGATGGACTTTCAAAGATGCATCTTGTTTTGAGAAAATTCTACTTTGGGGGACATTAGATGTTATCATGCACCTGCCCTTCACCAACAAGATACACAGTCTATCATGTGTATTAGTAAGTTGTATTTGAAGTTTCTGGTTGCCCACAGTCATCTGATATTGTTACTTCATAGGTTTATAAGACTCACACCTTAAAAAATGAGATAGCAGGCCGGGCGCGGTGGCTCAAGCCTGTAATCCCAGCACTTTGGGAGGCCGAGACAGGTGGATCACGAGGTCAGGAGATCGAGACCATCCTGGCTAACACGGTGAAACCCCGACTCTACTAAAAAAAAAAATACAAAAAACTAGCCGGGCGAGGTGGTGGGCGCCTGCAGTCCCAGCTACTCAGGAGGCTGAGGAAGGCGAATGGCGTGAACCTGGGAGGCAGAGCTTGCAGTGAGCTGAGATCCGGCCACTGCACTCCAGCCTGGGCGACAGACCGAGACTCCGTCTCCAAAAAAAAAAAAAAAAAAAAAAAAAAAAAAGAGATAGCAGTAGTTTTCCCACCACAACCGTTTTCATTTCAGAAGAGTAGGGAACGACCGGGCACAGTGGCACTTGTCTGTAATTCCAGCATTTTGGAAGGAACAAAACAAAAAAGGTACCTGCAAGTTATGTAAAGTAGGAATTAAAAATAAAAAAATTGAAGATACCATCTTTTAGTATGCTGATTAATAAAAAAATAGCAAATTATTTGTTTCTAAAGAATTAAGAGGTCAGCCCTGATGTCATATATAACTAGTATCTTTATCTATCAGCTTTCCTCTTTGAGATGACTGTCAAAATGTGGAAAGATCCAGAAGAAGGCTGAAGAATGCAGACTCTTTAAGGAATATATTTCTGTTTTAAATGTTGTTTGGGAAAAGTAAACGAGTAAGACTAGCCTGTTCAATGAAGGGTATACCACATAGTGCCAGCTAGTCAAAGAAAGTGCCAGGCATATAGTTGGTGTTCAATAAATAATTGCTTTTAAAAAGGATTTGAGGTGTTATCAAGAAGCCTCGCTCAGAAAAATTTCATGCACCGTACATGGTAGTGCTGAAACTTGGCCATTTGAGATTCATTATTCAGCATCCTTGAGTCTTTTGTGTTTTCAAGTATTATTGGTTGACTACCAGCAAGAGTAAAATACCTTAAACTTTAATCTGTTAACTTTATCGGTTAACAGATTAAGAATTGGGTAAAGCATTATGTCTCTGTAGTAGTGAGAAACAGGATGGTGTGAGGAGGGAAGGAAGAAATTATTGGTACCAAAAGAATTGAGGGAGAGGGGAGGGGAGATGGAGAACAAAAGCATCAAATTGTGTGAAACTGAGTGGAGAAAAGAAACATCTTCGGGTCTGAAAGTAGATCAGCTGTAGCCTTGCCAGTGCATATACTTTATTTCACTAAGAAGCCTCACTTACTGAGAACCCTGGTATCAATTTGTTACAGTACTAGTCAGGTCCTTTCACACACAGAAGCTTCATTAACTTTCAATAACCCTAAGAGAGGTAGTATTATCATCCTTATTTCAGTCAAGAAAATTAAAGCTCATAGAAAGTCACAGAGTGGCCAGATGCGGTGGCTCATGCCTGTAATCCCAGCACTTTGGGAGGCTGAGGTGTCCGGATCACTTGAGGTCAGGAGTTCGAGACCAGGCTGGCCAACATGGTGAAACCCCATCTCTACTAACAAATATAAAAGTTAACTAGGTGTACAGCACATGCCTGTAAGTCTCAGCTACGTGGGAGGCTGAGGCAAGAGAATTGCTTGAACCCAGGAGGCAGAGGTTGCAGTGAGCCGAGATTGTGCCACTGCACTCTAGCCTGGGCAACAGAGCTAGACTCCATCTCAAAAAAAAAAGAAAAGTCACAGAGCTGAGTAAGTAGTGAAACTGAAAATCAAGCCCAAGTCTCTTACTCCAAACCACACCCTTTTGTCACACTGCCAAGTTGGCTAACATACTTGGCAATATAGCATATTTGGCAATGTGTTAAAAAGCTGGCAACACTGGTGAATAATTCTAGCCATTGGCCCTCAGTAGAATTGTATTGCTGAACTATGGTGATAAAGATAAATGTCTATCATTTGTATGACTGACTAGATGTTTTCTTTGAAACCAGCCTGAATCTACTTTGTCTTACCTTGTTCAAAAAACAAAGCAAATTGCTTTTTGAAATCCAAAGGATCAGAGAGAACCCAAAGCTCAAGGTCCTGTAAATCTTGTGATACCTCAGCATCTATGCAATTTTTTTATTTTTTTTTTTGGAGACAGAGTCTTGCTCTGTCACCCAAGCTAGAGTGCAATGGTGCCATCTAGGCTCATTGCAACCTCCACCTCCCAGGTTCAAGCAATACTCCTGCCTCAGCCTCCCGAGTAGCTGGGACTACAGGTGCATGCCGCCATACCTGGTTAATTTTTTTTTTTTTTTTTTTTTTTTTTTTTGTATTTTAGTAGAGACAGGTTTCACCGTGTTGCCCAGGCTGGTCTCGAACTCCTGAGCTCAGGCAATCCGCCCACCTCGGCCTCCCAAAGCGCTAGGATTACAGGCATGAGCCACCACACCCGGCCTGCAATTTTAAACTTTATAATCCACATCCAGTGTCCTCATCATAGAAGATATTCAAATAGCTAACATTCAAATGCAGAGGGAAAAATACGGATGTACTATGGGATTCTACTCTTGGATTCACATTTTGGATAATTTCAAATTCACAATAGAAGATATTAAAGATATCTTCAATTCAGAAGACATTGAAAGCAGCATACAAATTTCTCAAAGTGTCTAGTTTTACAGGGAAGACTTATTTGTGAACACTCCATCTATTATGTGAATTATTTGCCTTTTTGTAATCTATTTTTATGTGTTATATGTTTGCTTCTTCCATTCTAGCATTTAGTAAATCTTGTTTCTCAGTATACTAGAACTTTGAGGTATAAATAAGTATTTTGGAAATTATAAGTTTCAGAAACCATACACACTACTGTACAGTACCCATGCACAAGGAATTCACAAAACTCACTAGCATTTAGAAAGCCTTTGAGCAGTCCTGCGGTAAGCAAGTCAAACTTATTTAGTCTTGATACTCTTTTCAGGAATATCTATTAACATCCTTGGAACTCACGTTTTAATGTAAGGACTTTGGGAACTACTGCCACTTTTTATTTTTGTTATTAGAACATGCTGGCTGGGCACAGTGGCTCACACCTGTAATCCCAGCACTTCAGGAGGCTGAGGTGGGTGAATCACTTGAGGTCAGGAGTTTAAGACCTGCCTGGCCAACAGGGAGAAACCCTGTCTCTACTAAAAATACAAAAATTAGCTGGGCGTGGTGGCAGGCACCTGTAATCCTAGCTACTTGGGAGGCTAAGGCACGAAAATTGCTGGAACCTGGGAGGTGGAGGTTGCAGTGAGCTGAGATTGCACCACTGCACTCCCGCCTGGGTGACAGAGCAAGACTCGGTCTCAAATACATACATACATACATACATACATAAAATAACATGTTAATTTATATGTTTAGAAACTATATCTGTGGTTGAAAGAAAAAGCAAAGAACAAATTGACCCACAATTCTGCCATTCAGGTAATTACTGTTAACAGTTTGGTGAATATCTTTCTACTCCTTTCGCAAATGCTCAAAAGCTTTTACTTAAAAAAAAAAAAAAAAAGTAGGCTCTAATAAGTCATTTAAAATAAAAAAAGAACGCTATCCCATTAGAATAGCAAACATTTAAAAGACTGACTATACCAAATGTTAGTGAGAATGTGGAGCAACACAGACTCTCATATACTGTTAGTATTATGGAGCTTACCACTGGATACCACTTTGGAAAACTGTTTCTCAGAATCTACTAAACCACTTTGGATAACTGTCTCTCCGTATATGCTAAAGCTAAACATTTACGTATCTTATGAATCAGAAATTTAACTCATAGTGTTATGGGATCCTTGGGGTGTCGCTTCACCAGCTGGAAACCTCTGTGGTCAGTGGTGCCTTTGCCCGAGTTTTGCTCTGGCCCACTGGGCTCATTCTGCTCACTTGACCTGGCAGGTTGCGCCCAGCTCACACTACTGGCCTGGATCTTATGTCTGCCAAGGGCGAGCCAGGCATGGAGTGGCAGGGGGTGTATAAGCAAGCATGGGGTCTGGCCACTGCACACAGCCAGGCACGCTGGCTGTGGTGGAGCAGTCCGCTCCCAGGCACCAGCACAGGTGCTGGCTCCCTGCAAGGCTGCAGCTGGACCAGGCCTACCACAAGCAGCTTCCATGACTGGCACCAGGGAACACAGTGGTGCCCAGACACTTGGAAACACCAGGCAGAGCCCTAAAGAGAGTATCACAGCCCTGGCTTGGGGAGCTCCTGGCTTGACGAGGTCTGGGGTCCCTGAAGGGCCACAGCTCTTGTCCTCCTCTCTTCTCTCCTTGTTGCTCACAATGTGGCAAGCAAAGGGCATGTTTCAGCCCTCTTTGTGTTATAGCTCTTTTAGCCCCCCATTTGACAGGTCCCAAGTTCTTTTCCAATATCCAGGAGGAATGAGGTATGCAGACAAGTGGAAGGTGAGCAAGGTGAAGAGGAGCCCTAATGAGTGACAGAACAACTCAGAAGAGACTTGCAGTGGGTAGCTCCTCCCTGTAGCCAGCATGTCCCGGTGAGTGGTCAGCTCTTAGAGATGATAGCTCCTCTCTGCAGGCAGGTTGTCCCAACTGAGTGTTCAGCTCTCAGCAGAGAGGGTAGCTCTTCTCTGCAGCTGGTGGTCCCATTGTCTCTTCAGCTCTTAGCAGAGAGGGTGACTCCTTTCTGCAGCTGGTCATCCCATTATCTCTTTGGGTCCAGCCTGAGTATGGGGCTTTTATGGGCATTAGGTCCTCTGGTCCGCAGGATCAGCAGCTCAGCCCCCAGGCTCCAGGCCTACCCTGGCTTGAAGGTGAGGCTTCACCAGGGACCCACTCATTTCCACTAAGTAGCCTGTCTGCCTCCTGCTGCTGTTCATGGCGCCAAGGCTGGTCGTGCTGAGGTGGCGCCTTCAGGCCAGCACCAAGCCACCCTCAGCACCCCCTTGCCTCCCTCCCATGCTTACTGGCACCCAAAGTCCAGAGGGGGCCGAGGCTTCAGGGCGCTGGCATGTCAGCGCTGCCTTGAGCATGCACACACCCAGTCAGGCTGCAACAGTACCCAGGCGTAGCCCCAACTTTTCTCTGTGATCAGAGTAGGTGCCAAAAGTGGGGAGAAGCCAGAGAGTAGAAGCAGGCACTTCCGAGCCTGGGGGGTGTCAACGGAGGGCCTTCCTGGGTCCCTGAGACTGCAGGGATCCTTGAGTCTACAGCCACGGCTTGGGTGGCTGCAGCTGTGCCTGGGAGGGCAGGGCTTCTGCCTGCTTCTGGTTTCCAGGAGCACAGGGGTTCCCAGGTCGCAGTCACAACTCGGGCAGCTGCGGCTGTGCCCGATGAGCTCCCTCACCACCAACCTAGAAGGGGCAGGGCTCCCACTTGTCCATGGTTCCCGCGGGCTCCATGGAGTGCACAGCCCTGGCCACGTTTTCCCCATAGCAACAGCAGATGAGGTGCAGGTGATGCCACGCCCTGGCCAGCTGCACACAAACAAATCTGATGCTCTCAGGGCTGACTCCAAAAGTCCTGGCTGTGCCTTCAGCCGGGTGCTTGAGGGCTCCCAAGACACGGCAAGGAGTGAGGTTGAGGCTGCAACAGAGACTCCAGGCCTGGAGTGGGTCCTGCCCAGCCATGCGAGGGTGGGGGTGGTATAGTCAGCTGCCTTGGGGATGTGGGGGGCACAGGGGTCCCACCATTGCCACTGCTGCTCCTGCAGCCGCTCCTGCTGCCACCGCCTGCACCTCCCCACTGGTGCCAGAATGATGGCAATGGCCACTCTAGATGGCCCACTGCTGCCATCAATAGATATATACAAATAGAAATGCATACTTATGTACCAAGACACACACAAGAACATATATAGCAACACTTCATGGCAGCCCCAAACTAGAAACAATCCAAATATCCATCAGTGATAGAACGGCTATATTGTATGTATGTACAATGGAATATTGGTCAGCAATAAAAATGAGTGATCTACCACTACACTTAACATGTATGAGTCTCACAAATATAGTATCAACCTAAAATCAAACATAAAAGAATACACACTATATGATTCCCTTCATATAAAATTTTATTTATTTATTTTTTTTTTTGAGAGAGTTTTTGCTCTGTTGCCCAGGCTGGAGTGCAATGGCATGATCTTGGCTCACTGCAACCCCTGCCTCCTGGGTTCAAGCAATTCTCCTGCCTCAGTCTCCCAAATAGCTGCAATTACAGGCACCCACCACCATGCCCAGCTAATTTTTGTATTTTTAGTAGAGACAAGGTTTCACCATGTTGACCAGGCTCGTCTCAAACTCTTGACCTCAGGTGATCCACCTGCCTTGGCGTCCCACAGCGCTAGGATTACAGGCATGAGCTACCATGGCCGGTATTTTTATATAAAATTTTAAAACAGATAAAACTAATCTATAATAATATAAGTCAAGATGTAGTTACCTGTGGGAGACAGACTCTGGGTGCTAATAATTTTTATTTGCTGAATTAGGTGGTGAATATATATTTTGAGAATTCCCTCAGCTATACACTTTCGAATTTTACACTTTTCATTATTTTAATAAAAAGTTTACCCCAAAAATGCTGTATTTCCAACACTTGACAAAAATAAGAGTGTATAGAAAAACAAGATCATTAATGCCTCTGTGTGGATCAGTGATTCAGAAGATTCACCCTCTGGATATGAAGTGGTAGGAATACTCTTAACCAGTGTTTTTCACTTTTGTCTTCCTTTTGATGTGTGCACAAAATGATATAAAATGAAATAGTTCTTTCAGTAAGCACAAAAGAAAACTCATATGTGATGGAAAAATGGATATTATCCCATCTGAAGCTATGCAAATTCATTAATGAAATCTTATAATTACCATGTTTACCTGTAAACCTTTACCTCCAAAACTCAATTTTTAGAAGAAAAAATTATATAGAATTTTTATGACAAACAATAACATTTATTGGCTCCTATTATATGGGCACTGTGTTAACATATTGCTTGCATTATCTACTTTAATATTCATAAGAGCTGTATGAAATATGAATTTATTTCTAAAATTTTTCAAAATTATAAATATAATACCTTCTGGTTGAAAAAACACAATAAAAAATGTATGTCCAGCAAAATTTGCAAACACTCCTTTAAAATCTGCTTTCCTTATAGATGTCTCTGGTTAACAAGTAGGTATGTTTCCTTCCAAATCCTTTATATGTATGTGGAAACACATACACGCACACAGAAAAGAGGTGAGTAATTAATGGGACCATATCATAAACACTGCTCTGTGAGTTGCTTTAGTTATTTTAACTGGCTATCCTTGAAATCTTTCTATGGCTGCATGTAGATTGCTCTCATTCTTATAATAACTGCAGTGATTAGTTTACCATTTTACTTTAAAAGGGATTTCTCGAGCTCACTATGAACAGGCTCTCAACTAAGAACACCATCGACTTTTTGGACTGGGTAATTTTTTAAAGACCTGTCCTATGTATTGTGGGATGTTCACCAGCATTCCTGACCTCTGCCCACTAGAAACCAGGAACATATCACCACTACCAGCGCCATCCCCACCGTGACAAACAAAAATGTCTCCAGACATTTTGTCCTTTGAGAAACAAAAGCCTTCTCTCGCACCACCATCAAGAACCACTGTTGTAGAAGGATATGTATGTTGTTATTTTCAACAATATAAAAGGGATTTGATGAACATCTTGGTATTATTTATTATAAACCGCATATTACAGATGAGAAAACTGAGGCTAGAAAGGTTGATCAGCCCAAAGTCCCACTGCTATACGTGGTAGAAATGAGATTTGAACCCAGTTCTGTCTCCTCCAGAGTGGTGAGTTTAATCTCCTTTCCAATTCTCTAATTTTACTACCCAGCAGGTGTAGAGACCACTCTAAAGGTGATAGTAAGAACAGTAAATATCAGTACTTGAGGGTAAGAACAAATGTTAAAATATCTTAGCTCTGACAAACATCCTTTAGCTTCTGACCCAGCTAAGAGTTAAAACTTTTCTGCTTTCTAAAAGTACCCATAGCAGAACAAGTCCTTTGTAATAAACATTTAAGTAAATAGAAAACTCCAAAATTTCCAAACAGAAAGCTAATGTAGTATCACCACAGTTAATTTGCTTAACCATGACGAAGTGCCCTGAGTGCTAACCCAGTTTATAGTGATAACAGGTCCAAGGTCAGCGTTGGAGAGGTTCATGGGCCAGGCACCTTTGCTATCATCTTCATCATTAATAAATATAGATGTGTATCAAGCTCCTATTCCACACAGTAGCACACCATTAGTTCCTCATACTCCAATTGCTGGGCAAACAAGGCAAACAACAGAAGGAGAGTGAAACAAAAGTCAAAATAACAATGCTGTTAATATCGATTACTTGCTATGCACCAGGTAAAGTCTTTTGCGTCTGTTAATTCATTCCACAAATACTTATTAAACACCTACCATGTGTCATATGGGGCACCGGTTGCTACAGATGTAGAAGTAAACTAGAGAGGCTTAAAGCACACCTCTATAAAGCATGTGGAAAAAAGGCATTAAATAACTACTTGCGTAAATAAATCATTGTGATCGGTGGGGAAAAACAATGAAGCAGGAGGTTGGAGGCTTTCCTGAGAAAATTATGTTAAGCTCTGAGGATGACATATGAGTTAACATTTCAAGACTAGCAAGTAGCATGTATGACACTCAGGTTTGTTGGAGCATGGTATAGTTGAAGTTAGAGAAGACAACTACTGCTGGAAGAGAAGACGACCAAGGTCAAATGAAACAGGGCCTATTGGGTCAAGTTAGGGGTTTTAATCTTTGGACCAAACAAACATACATATATACGAAAATTCACAATGGCAAACTATTGAAGAAGTTTTTAAGCAGGAGCAGGTCACAAGTACATTTGGAGTTTTGGTTTGTTTTTGTTTTTATTTCTTTTCTTTTGAGACAGAGTCTCACTCTGTCATCGAGGCTGGAGTCCAATGGTGCAATCTCAGCTCACTGCAGCCTCCACCTCTGGGTTCAAGAGATTCTTCTGCCTCAGCCTCCCAAGTAGCTGAGATTACAGGCATGAGCCAACACATCTGGCTAATTTTTTCTATTTTGAGTAGAGTGGGGTTTCACCATGTTGGTCAGGCTGGTCTGGAACTCCTGACTTCAAATGATCTGCTTGCCTTGGCCTCCCAAAGTGCTGGGATGACAGATGTGAGCCACTGCGCCCGGCCTGGAATTTTCATATTTTGTTTACTCTAATATTCTTAGTATTATCTCATTCTTACAAAAGGGAAAAATCAGGGACCACGTCTTAGAAATTAAACTAACTTGCCTACTACAATATATTCTTTTCTTTCACCACCAGAAAAATAAAATAATGTGGATCACAGTTATTGTCTTCCTCTTACAAGTAATGGCTCCTTCACAATTTAATTGCCCTTAAAAATTTCCCAAGAAATTATAGGACCTCCAGTTAAACTTTGAAGGAAGTCCTTAAAAGCCTCACAGAAGATCTATTACAATTGATTCCTTGTTTCCATTTTGTTCTTTAATTTTCACACCTGGTAAATGAGAATATTTCTCCTGATGAATAAGAGTGGTTGCTAGTAGAGTTTTAAGTACAAAAATTCTCAGTGATTCTAATATTAAGTCCAGGCAACCACAATTTCTTGGCTGTCTTTTTAAAATCTGTTTCCCTGAATGTATCATCTATAAATTCACTGCCTTGTTATTTTTCCAGTGGTGATCTTTGTACTAGCTGAGCTGACCCCTCCCAGGAGGTCTCTGACAACTACATAATGATTGCTTCACTTGATTATGGACATCTGATAATAGAGAATATAGTAAAAGCCTGAAGTGTTTTGGTATTACCTTGGTCATGGATTTCTCCTAGGAATTTGTCTTGCTGTACAATTCTTGCTTTTAATTAAACTATCTCCCACTTTGTCTTTTTCACATTACATTTCTTGTTTGTTCATTTGTCTCCAATAACTAACCTCAAATGAAATTTTTCACAGCAGTTTTTAATTCCTTGGCTTCAATTTTTACAGACTTTATTTGTTAAAAAATTCTTTCAAAGTATAATTTATCTGGGTCTCTAGTTTCTTTGTCTATAAAATGAAAGGGATTTAGATTTGGTATTCCCTTCCAGCTAAATATTTCTATTTTTTTTTTTTACTCTTCCTATTATTTGAATATAAGAGTAATAATTTGAAAAATATGACCAGTGAATTGCATTGGCCCTTCCCAGTTTGAGAACCTTTTTTTCTGTAACTTGATACCAAACATTTCATATTTTACCCACACTGTTAGCTTCTGAAAGAATGAATACAACCAGGCTTCTTTCAACAGCCCTGAATCCCTGAATGAGAGCCTCCATTGTTTACCAGTATGGCTCAAAAATCAAATATTCTAATTTAACAATTACAAGGTGCGGGGGGGGGGGGGGTGGGCCGAGGGGAAAGCGGGGAGGGGAAAGCGGGGAGGGGAAAGCGGGGAGAGAGGAGGACAGGGGGAGAGAAGAGGACAGGGGGAGAGAAGAGGACGGGGGGAGAGAAGAGGACGTGGGGAGAGAAGAGGACGGGGGGAGAGAAGAGGACGGGGGGAGAGAGGAGGACGGGGGGAGAGAGGAGGACGGGGGGAGAGAGGAGGACGGGGGGAGAGAGGAGGACGGGGAGAGAGAGGAGGACGGGGAGAGAGAGGAGGACGGGGAGAGAGAGGAGGACGGGGGAGAGAGGAGGACGGGGGGAGAGAGGAGGACGGAGAGAGAGAGGAGGACAGGGAGAGGAGGACGGGAGCAGAGAGGAGGATGGAGGACGGGGGAGAGAGGAGGATGGAGGACGGGGGAGAGAGGAGGACGGGGGGAGAGAGGAGGACAGAGGATGGGGAGAGAGGAGGATGGAGGACGGGGGAGAGAGGAGGACGGAGGAGAGAGGAGGACGGGGGGAGAGAGGAGGACGGGGGGAGAGAGGAGGACAGGGGGAGAGAGGAGGACGGGGGGGAGAGAGGAGGATGAGGGGAGAGAGGAGGACGGAGGACGGGGGAGAGAGGAGGATGGAGAGGAGGACGGGGGGAGAGAGGAGGACGGGGGGGAGAGGAGGACGGGGGGGAGAGGAGGACGGGGGGGAGAGGAGGACGGGGGGAGAGAGGACGGGGGGAGAGAGGAGGACGGGGGGAGAGAGTGGGGGGTGGGGAGAGAGCAGCAGGACTGGGGAAGAGAGGAGAGGGGTGGGTGGGAGAGGAGAGAGGAGATAGGAGTTGGGGGGTGACAGGAGAGAGGAGCCAGAGGAGGAGAGGTGGCTAGATCCATTTTGTGCTTGGTTTGGGTAATGTCAAAAATGCCTTTTGCTGTTTAAAAAATTATTTTACCCTTTTATTAGAGCAGCCTCTTCAAAGGTCATGGGAGAAGTCATGCTTCTAGGAGACTATTGTTTCGCCTAATCTCAGTCATCCAACACCTCTTGCCACTGGAGAGAGCTGACTGAGCCTTCAGTCCCAACAAAAGTAGTATCTGAAAGTTAGGACTGTCCAGACTGTCAATGAGCTTACTGTTCATTTCAGTCCTCCTGAAGAAGAGATATACAGATTTTCTCTATCCCTTAAAAGTCTCCTGCACATAGACTGGGTGAATTCTTCGCGAACTGATTTGTTTTCATTTCTGAAGCTCCCTTGTTCTACCCCTTGATTAGTTTATGTTAAATTTTATTCATCAGTTTAGAACAAGTCACAAAATCATTTGCTAATAATCTCAAATTATAGGAAGGTCAAGAACTAAACAAAAACAAAAGCAAACAAACAAAAACACTGCCATAGACCCCAGTAACTTGCTCTCTCTCTCTCCCCTCTTGCTCCCGCCACCCTCTTTCTCTCTCTCTCTATATATATATTTTATATATATATTCTATATATTATATATATTCTATATATATTCTATATATAATCTATATATTCTATATATAATATATATTCTATATATAATATATTCTATATATATTTTATATATATATATATATATATATATATATATTTTTTTTTTTTTAAACGGAGTCTCGCTCTGTCACCCAGCCCGGAGTTCAGTGGCGCAGTCTCAGCTCACTGCAAGCTCTGCCTCCCGGGTTCACGCCATTCTCCTGCCTCAGCCTGCCAAGTAGCTAGGACTACAGGCGCCCACCAGCACACCCAGCTAATTTTTTGTATTTTTAGTAGAGACGGGGTTTCACCGTGTTAGACAGGATGGTCTCGATATCCTGACCTCGTGATCTGCCCACCTCGGCCTCCCAAAGTGCTGGGATTACAGGCGTGAACCACCGCCCCTGGCCAGCTATAATTCTATTTCATGTCAACAGATGTGTTTGGGAAGTTATCTCCAGTGGGGGGGGGAAAAAAAACCTTCTGGAAATTGCAATAACAAAGGCAAGCAGCCACATTTTTATGCCTTATTATTGGACCTGAATTCTATTATTTTCCATCTGTCTGCTCAGTCTCCTTGTAACTAGCTATTCTTCTTCCTTTTCCCACCCTAGCTTCCTAATACCACAGGTAAAACCAACAAAGCATAAAAAAACCCAAGGTGATCTAAAATCGCATGCGAAAGGTGTAATAGAATCAATCATCAAGCAAACCAAATGAAATCAGAATCCTTCGGAAAGAATCACCTATTCAAAACAGAATTCCATACCTTCTCACTTCCATCCATGACAAAGTTTCAAAATTTATCTAACTAGAAATAATGCCTTTCATGTCACATTTAGAGAGGACAGAAAACTGAAAATATCACTGCTACAGGTAACTTGTTCATTCAATTGTATTTGATTTGATATTGATTTTATTTGATATTACATTTCCAGAAAGCTGGTTTTGTCACAACAGATTGTTTCAGAAAGGAAGAACTGGATTACAGGGAAAGAAGACAGAAATAAGAGTTGAGGGAACAGTGCAGGTAAACTTCATGTGATTCCAAATTTTGCTTTGACCCAGCTTTAGGCGTAGTTCAGATGGGTGGAACGCTTGAATCTACTCCATTTATGCAAGCCTCTAAGCTGCCCCCCGAACTGAATCTCCAGTATTTCTTTAAATCAGACACAAGTCTCCTGGGCTGGACCGAGAAACACAGGAAAAGCCTATGCAAAAATGGAATTATAAATAGTATATCCCTCCTTTAGAGAACGAAGTTGTATATTTTATAAAGTGATGTAGCTGTTAAAACTATTTTAAAGTGATGAAGCTGAGATTCAGAAAAACCATGAGATATGTGCACTATCACTCAAGTCATACACACAGAGCTACAATTCAAATATAGGTGTGTTCAACTCCTCAGGCCATGCTCCTTTTTTATACCTCACCTAACCTTAAAAGTATTGTATGTTTATCTAATAGCTCCTTCAAGCCCCATTTCTTCACTCCTAAACATCCTACTCTTATCATTATATTGTTATAAACAGGAAACTTTCATTTAAGACACTTGATTCAAAGAAAAAAAATTTAAAAAGACAGTAGTTTACAGGGGTTTTTTTTTTTTTTAATTTTTAGAAATGGGGTCTTACTATATTGCCCAGGCTGAAGTGCAGTGACTATTTACAGGCATGATCATAGTACATGGTAACCTTGAACTCCCCTCAGCCTCCTGAGTAGCTGGCACTACAGGTATGTGCCACTGTGCCAGGCTGCTGGTTGATTTTAAATGGTACTTTCAAAAAAAAAACTATTTTCACTGGCATTTAGGGTACATTTTACAATAAACATCATGGTCAACCATTAATATCTACTCTAGGCAAAATTATGAAGTATCTTAACTTTGCCTTTCAAGACCTCAGTCACATAAATTCTATATTTCATCACATATTAAGAAGAATCTGAAATTCATTGCATTCAAGATTAAGTAATTCAAAATAGATGAAGGGCTTTGCTTTCACAGGATTTAAAGATTTAAGGTGCTGACTTCTCAGGCCTTTCTATATGTTTACGGGGGATCATAAACATGTTATCCAGCATTCCCCAAAATTATTTGACCACAGAGCACTTTCTTCTCTACATAGAATCTCAAAGAATGCATTTTGAGAAATAATGGCTGCCAGGCCATCAGCCAAGTTTTCCCTGCAACAGATTTATTTTTCTCTAAATGTCCCTAAGGAGTAAAAATTATAAATGAATGATCCAAAAATGAAATTTAAAAAACAAACCCATTTTTACAATAGCATCAAAAAGAATAAAATACTTAGAGTAAGTTGAACAAACGAAGTGCAAAACTTGTACTCACACCACAAAGCACTGTTGAGATAAATTAAAGATCTAAATAATGGAAAGATGTCCAATGTTCATGAATTGAAAGGCAATGTTGTTAAGATGACAGTACTCCCCAAACTGATCTACAAATTCAAAACAATCCCTAGCAGAATTCCAGCTGACTCTGTAGAACAGGACAAGTCAATTCTGAGATTCATGAAACTCAAGAGACCCAGAATAACCAACATAATCTTCTAATAGAAGAATAAAATTGAAAGATCAATACTTCCCAATTTGGAAACTTACTAGAAAGCCACAGTAATGAAGACAGTATGGAACTGGCATAAGAATAGACATATAGGTCAATGGAGTAGAGTTGAGAGTCCAGAAATAAACCCATATATCTACAGTCAAATGATTTTCAACAAGGGTGCCAAGATCATTCAACAGGGAAAGAATAGTCTTTTCAACAAATGATGCTCAAACAACTGGATAGCCACACACCAAAGACTAAAGTTGGACCCTTACTTCACATCACATGCAAAATTTAATCCCAAATGGATCAAAGGCCTTAATGAAAAAGTCAAAACTATAAAACTCTCTGATAAAAATACAGGGATAAGTCTTTATGAACTTGGATTTGGCAATAAATTCTTAAACACCAAATCCATAAGCCTCCGTAAAAATAAATAAATTGGACTTTTTGAAAATTAAACTTTTGTGCTGCAAAGGATACTATTAAGATAGTGAAAAGACAACCCATGGAATGGGAGAAAATATTTGCAAATCATATATAATAGACTTGTTTTCAGTGAAAAACTCTTACAATCCCCAAATAATAAAACAAGTAATTCAATTAAAAAATGGGCAAAGGATCTGAATTGACATTTCTCCGAAGAAGATATACAAATAGGCAATAAATGCTTGAAAAGATGCTCTATATCATTAGTCATCAGGGAAACAAATGAAAATCACAATGAGCTCCCACTTCACACCTGTAAAATGGCTATAAGCAAAGACATAGATGCTAATAAATGTTGGCCAGAATGTGGAGTGGAGAACACTCATACACTGCTGGTAGGCATGTAAAATGGTGGAAAAGTTTGACAGTTCCTCAGAAATTTAAATGCAGAAACACCCTTTGACTCAGCAATTTCACTTCTAGCTATACACCCGAGAATTGAAAACATATGCCCACAAAAAAGCTTGCACATGGATGTTCATAGCAGCATTATTCACAGTGTCCAAAAGGTGGAAACAATCCAAATGCCCATCAACGGATGAATAAATAAACAAAATGTGGTATATCTACATAATGGGATATTATTTGGCCATCAAATGAATGAAATACTATTACAAGCTACAATATGGATGAATTTTGAAAACATGCTAAATGAAACAGGCAGCCACAAAAGATCACATATTATATGACTTCATTATATGAAATATCCCAAACAGGCAAATACAGAGAGACCAGTATATTAGTGATTTATTAAACCTTGGGGGAGGATAGGATTGGGGGATTGGGGGATTGGGAGCAACAGCTTAAGGGCGCAGGGTTTCTTTTCAAGGTGATGAAAATGTTCTAAAATTGACTGTGGTGAGGGTCGCACAACTCTTTGAATATACTTTTTGTAACCTTTAAATGGGTGAATTTTATGGTATATGAATTATATCTCAGTGGAGTCATTTCCCTCAAAAATCTGTAGCACAGGCCTCAAAGTGTGCTCAGTGGAATGGTTCCTTCCATGGACCATGGGTTATTGGTCCACAAAGCGCTAAGGAGCTTGTACCACTATAAAACTAACAAGACTTTCTTGAAAAGAAAGTGTACTGCTTATCCAAGCACAAGCTTATCTCGTTCATAGTCTCCTGTGGGTAGCACTGATCTATCGCACTACACACACCAGATAGAATGGTTTTTAGTGTCTCTGGTGACTATGGCTACAGAGACTAAAGTGAGGAGGGCAAGCAATCTTGTAACAATGGCTACTCCCAAATTTCCATGTCAGCGGGTAGAGCATGAGGCCATGACTGAGAGAAGAGAGTTGTTAGTGAACTGCCGAAGTTGGAAGCAGGGGTAGGGTATGGAAGATGAAGAATAGGAACCGAAATATAAAACTAATCCAGAGCTGGAAGTGGAACAAGAGAACCACAGCTAAGAAAACAGCAGTAACAATGTATTCAAATTTAGCTTCTTTAAGAAGCATCTGGAGAGCTGAAAAATGTGGGTGACAAGCTACCACCCTCACTGGCCTGGTTGGGATATAGAAGGACCTGAGAGGAGGGTCAAGAATCTATACAACAAGCAGTACAGACAATTTCAATGCAAGTCGTCCTTGAACCCCACATTAAAACAGTGAACTAGAGGAAGAAGCAGAAAATAAATGCACACAGCAGGGATGGAATAATTTTATAGAGATTTTATGGGATTTTATGGAGATGAATCCCTGGTAGTCCCTGGAGGACTCTTAAAATTGAAGCTGAGTTCATTGTTGAAAAAAGAAAAAAAAAAATCTATGCTTAACTATTTTGCAATATAAGATTTTGACTTATTCTTACTCTAATTACAAATCAGGACTTCAAGCAATGTCCTATTTTTTTTTTTTTTTTTTAAGCAACAACATGGAGTTACACAATGTCCTATTTTTAGTAAAAAAAAAAAAAAAAAAAAACAGACGTTAGGATGTAAAAAACAAAATAAAAGCTATAGTTTAAATTTCTAGCTCTTCTTAGAGTTGTAGAGGTATATTTAATCAACAACGTATAACAAACTAATTTCAATTAGGCTAAATATCAGGTTAAAAAGAGCTATGAGTTAGGGTTCAAGTTTAAAGAGAGCCACAGACAGGGAGTGTAGGCCTTGAATAAACCAGCCTACAAGTATTTATTGAACTGCAACCACAAAACCATCATTTTACAGGCACCATGGAAGACAAATGTCCTTGGCTCCAAGGATGATATAAATATGGAGACAAGGCATTTAATAATAAATGAGAATCATTTATTCATTCAGCAAACATTTACTGAGTATCTGCTAGGCTGACGACTGGCAAATATGAAAGAAAAATTATTTTGTATTTATTATCTATCCTTTATGCCTTTTTGCTTGTCTAGAATATTTTATAATTATTTTAAGTGCTAGTTACATTGTTCCAGTTTAGTGTTGGCTAATAACAACTGCTAATAATATTGATTTCAGGTTTCAGAGAATATAGCACTCAAGACAGATTTAACACTAATTGAAAATTATGCCTTTAATTGATCCTAAAGTAAAAAAAAAAAAAAAAAAATCTGGTAACGGCTTTTGCTTTGAATTATATGTACTTACTTTTCCTTTCAAACTGCCTTTAAACTCTTTATATCATTTATTCTGGGATTTAACTAAAATACTGCCTGATATTATTTCCTAAGACTTTACACATGTGTATCTCAGTCTTTGAACACAGCCAAGAGAAGGCATCCTATCTTATGCCCCTTTATATTCCCATCATACAGCACCGTTTCCTAAATAATGATCCATTCAAATATGAAAGAATCTCGTTATAAGTGCAACATAATTGGACAGGTGCTAGACTATAGGATTGCCACATTATTTCAGTCTTTTACACGACAGAGTTATGTTTCTAAGAATGCCAGTGATGCCTTATTCAAAAGAAAAACTGCGAAATAATGGCATTACACTGTTTTAATGAGAAAGATGATGACAATAGGTTTTCCTGACAAAAATTGATTGGATTTATGGATAAGTTCATGTACTCGTCCAGAAGAAAAGCACTTAAATATGTTGATCAGCCAAGCTCCCCGTGCAGTGTAAGGCTGTATAAATGTTAATCCCGAAGTAAAATCTTCACCTCGTAGAAATTTAAAATCTCGTCTCGCACCTGCAGCCCGTCCCGCCCCAGGCGCTGCCGCCTGCACCGGACCCGGAGCCCCCATGCCTAAGTGCCTCAGATACGACAAGGAGGTGTACTTCGCCGAGAGGGTGACCTCTCTGGACAAGGACTGGCATCGGCCCTGCCTGAAGTGCGAGAAGGTGGGAAGACGCTGACCTCGGGGGGCCGCGCTGAGCAGGAAGGCAGGCCCTGCTGCAACCACCCTTGCTATGCCGCCATGTTTAGCAGAAAGGCTTCGGTCTGGCTGGAGCCGACAGCCACACTTTCAGGTAAACCGGGTGGTGGAGACCCCATCCTTGGCCGCTCGCTGGGCCACTGTCTAGGCAAATGCCAGGCCTCGCCCACAGATGTCCAGGGCTTCTTTGTAGCCCCTAATGCCCTCAATAAACATGAACACTTGGGAAAAAAAAATGTAAAACCTAGAGCAAAGATAACAGGAACAAAAGACATTTAATTAAAAAGGAAGAAGATAAGAATTTTAGTGCACCCAGTTTAACTTTTTTGTGTTTAGGAAGACTATAAAGAGAATGTAGGTTGTATTTTTCCTATCATGTTATTTATATGCCATTATTAGGTAGCTGAATTTCTATTTCAGCCATTACAAACTGCATCAGTTGCTTTTAACCTGTCTTGCCAAGCATATCTGATAACTCCTACCTACCTTCAGTTCTGAAAGTTCTTTTGCCCCATCCGACGCCTACTCCAATCTTCAAGCCCTTCTCCATCCTCTTCACATCAACAGCTTCTAGCTTTATCTACTCTTTTTAACTTCCTGTTTCCACTCTTCCTTCTATTGAATTGACCTCTCTCTATCAGCTCCATTCTGCGCCAGGCCTCCTGAGTGGTGCTGGAGAAAATGGCAAAAACCACCTGCTACTCAAAGAGCAACAGCATCAGCAACACCTGGGAGCTTGTAGGAAATGTAGAATTTCAGCCCTGCCCCAGGTCCACTGAATCAGAATCTGCATTTTAACAAGATCGCCAGATGATTCAGATGTGCATTAAAACTGACAAACATTAACAGAAAACACTGCTATAAAAATCATGGTCTCCAGTGGCAGCTGAGTGGCAATTGATCTTAGTGCCTCTGAACACCCTAGGCAGGTCTCCCTGAGCAGCATGCTATTCCATTGCCCCAGGCTGCCATTTCCAACTTGACTCTCTCTTTGGAAGTTAATCCATTGCTTTACCCCTATCATTAGCAAATAATATTACCTTTTCCTTTGCTGTAAAAAAGAAAGAAAAGGAAAGGGAGGGGAGGGGAGGGGAGGGCTCAGGCAGAAAGTTCTCCCTTTGCTATCCTCACTTGCTTACCTCTGTGTCCACTCCTTTTCCCTTCTCTTCAACAATGGGAGAAGTACCTTTGCCACAGATTGTGGTCAGTTTTTCATCTATATCCTCAAGTCCATCTCCCTCCACCTCCCAGTTTTCACTCCATCCACAGAAAAATTTAATCTGCCATTTTCATTTAAAGCTGTTTCTGCTACTGCTTCAACTAACTTCATCCTCTCATGTCCAGCTTCTACCCTCACCATCTCGTCTCTGATTCATGTGTCACTTCTGCAGCCTGGCATCTCCCTTCACCATTCCAGGGACACTGCTCTAAGGAACCAATCTCACTCTGCACCAATTGACACTGTCATTCTCTCATTTGGATCCTCTCTGTAGTTCGCTTTAAGAATAACTCTCCCCTCTGGTTTTGTTTTTCAATTTCTTGCTACTCTTCTGTCTCCTTCATGAATCTGTTTCCTCTACATGTACCTCAAGGTTGGTGTTCCCAGGAATGCATCTTCAGCTCTTCCCATTGCTCATTCCTTACTGCAGGATCTCATCCATTCTCATGCCATATGCTGATGACTCCCAATATATAGCCCAGACATCTCTGACAAACCTGTTCATAAACTTCTTGTGTGTTGCTCCACTTAGATGTAACTGAAACAACTCCCATTCAGCATGTCCCAAACTGATTCCATTGCTCACTTAGTACCTGTTTATTGAGCACGTACCACGAGCCAATGCTAGGTACAAACTGATTTCATTGTTCACTTAATACCTGTTTATTGAGCATGTACCCTGAGCCAATGCTAGGTAATGGGATGCAGTAATAATTAAGCATACCCCTCTCCTAGCTTCTGTAGCTTACATGGAGGAGGGGCATAGAGACAATAAACAAATAGATATCAGGTGGTGATGAGGGTATGTGAAAAATAAAGGTAAGTAAGGGAGAGAGAAGGTGCTGGGGTCAGTGTTATTTTATTGGTGGTAGTCAAGAAAGGTCCCTTTAGGTTTGGGGCGGGGGGCGCAGTGGCTCACACCTGTAATCCCAGCACCTGGGGAGGCTGAGGCGGGCAGATGGCTTGAGCTCACGAGTTTGAGACCAGCCTGGGCAACATAGGGAGACCCCAGTCTCTACAAAAAAAATACAAAAATTAACCAGGTGTGATGAAGCATGCCTGTGGTCCCAGTTACTCAGGAGGCTGAGGTGGGAGGATGGCTTGAGCTAGGGAGAAGGAGGTTGCAGGGAGCCAAGACTGCATGACTGCATACAAGCCTAGAAGACAAAGCCAGATTCTTTCTCAAAAAAAAAAAAAGAAAAGAAAAGAAAAAAGAAAGGTCTCTCTTTGATAAGCTGGCCTATGAGTAGAGAGCTGAAGAAGGGAGGAACTAGCCATGGTGGGGAGAAAATTCCAGTATGAGGGAATAGCAAGTGCAAAAGCCCTGAGGCAGGATGAGGCAGGAGTGCGCTGGGGCGTCCCAGAAACAATAAGGCTGGAGCAATGGGAGTGAAAGACACAGTGATAGGAGGTGAGTCTTGGGAGGCATCAGGGGTCAGGTAGGTGGGAGAGGGTTTAGTGGGCTCTGAGAAGGATTTTGCTTTTATAGTTAGTGGAACGGGAGCCACTGGAGTTTTGAGCAGGAGAATGACATGTTCCGACTTGATTCCTATCCACCAAACTTCAACTCCTTAGCCTTCTCTTCCCTATGCTCTGATCTCAGTGAAAGGCCCTTCTTCATCTGACCCTTATAATTCTCATTCTCTTTCTTAAGGTTCAGAGAACCTCAGTACAATATTCCAGTTTTAAATATACCATTATTCTGCATAAGGGTCCTGGTTGCTAATAGCTCACAGTCTACAATGTTGTAACCTTAGCTTTTAAATTAATTTTCCACAGCCAACAAGTAATAAAAGTACTTCAAATTTAAGGGTTTTGTTTTGTTTTGTTTTGTTTTGTTTGAGACAATCTCTCTCTTTCGCCTAGGCTGGAGTGCAGTGGTGCGATCTTAGCTCACTGCAACCTCCACTTCCCAGGTTCAAGTGATTCTCCTGCCTCAGCCTCCCAAGTAGCTGAGACTACAGTCACACACCACCATGCCCAGCTAATTTTTGTATTTGCAGTAGAGTCAGGGTTTTACCATATTGGTTAGGCTGGTCTCTAACTCCTGACCTCAGGTGATCCACCTGCCTCAAAAAGTGCTGGGATTACAGGCATGATCTTTTTTTTTTTTTTTAAAGAATATATAAGAATTATCTCATCACCTGCACATTCTGCACATGCATCCCGGAACTTTAAAAAAAAAAAAAAAAAAAAGTCTGCCTTTTGCCATTATCAAGGAAAAAAAAATTATCTCAGAATCAAAGTAACAAAGGTGTTAAAGTTAGTGGGTCTTCCTGTGTTATAAAAACATATTTATGATAAAGTAATAAATTTCTGGGTGTTCTGTTAGCAATATCAGGAAACTTTGATATGAAGTATAAAAGTTATTATGCAGAACAGGAAACTGAAGCTGGGAGAGTAAGGTGACAGGTTCAGATCACACAGCTCATAGTAACATAAACTGTCTTCTGGCTTGTTGCTCTTTTCACTTTAATATATCCCTGAAGAAAAGCCAAACTTCAACAGGTGCACTTTTAGTTTTTGACAACCTTTGTTGAAGAAGTAAAAACCAAATCATCATTTAGTTCTTTGTATTTGAGATAATGGCAAGACATGTCAATTGCAGAGGCAGGAGTGAGGCATGCTCAGAAGCCCTTGGAATTGAGCTCAGAAGTCCCTGAGTCTAAGCAATCTTGGTACTCAGAGCCAAGTCACACCATGCCCAACAAGTTGAAGCCTTCTCAAACAGCTCTGCCCTTCAGGCAAGGTTTACTCATAGCTAATTCTGTAGCTCTTTCCTAACTGAAGCATATGATTTTTACCTATTCAAATGCTATTTATTTTATATTGACCCCAAAGGAAATCAGTGGTCTTTTTGTGGCACCCCTTTTCAAAAGGTATGCATTTAGAATAATGCTTTAAATACAAATTATTCACCTGGTGGAGAGCAGAGAAAGGGGTCATGTATATAAGCTTAGAAGGAGTATACAAGTGCCAGGGAGACTGGTTATTCGGGAAATTTAAGAGATATTCCAGTGGATATAAGGAAAACAGCACACACAGCCATTATTTAGTTAAACAACTCTCTATCTCAGGCGCATATCTGGCATCACTGATGCCTAATAAATTAACGAACATGTCCCATCCTGAAACCCTGAACTTCTGCACACAATGACTTAGATCATAAAGTAACTGATGAAAGCATGAGACAATGCCGGCCTAAAACTTTCAATGCACTTGGCTCTAATTAGATTTAGAAGAGGCAAAGGCCTCCATGTTCTTAGCCTTTGATTTCCTGGGTTTTTTGTTCCCTCCAAAGTTCCTAGGGTCTTCACTATGGAGGAAGATACAGATTTGAGGGAGAAGTAGGTGAATTCTGTCTGGGACATCTAAGTAAATATCTTCATTAAATGAGAAAAGATGTCCCTAGAACTCAGGACATAGCCTGGACTGCAGATAAAAGTTTGCAACGTGCCAGCAAAGGTCTACTAGGTTATCCCATGGAGGTAGATGGCCCAGGAAGAGTGTGCAAAGTGGAAAGAGGCTGTAGAGCAGGACAGTCTCCTTGACTGCATGGTTTTTACCAGCAGCCTGGTAAATAGCAGGTAGTGCAGGGGAGAATGGACCAGTTGAGGAATAGGGATTGGTAGAGTGAGTGAGGCAGAAGCTGAAACTGTTCAACCCAGAGTCTAGACTGAACAGGAAAGAAAGCAATGCCATGAGCAAGTTGAGAGACTTGGAGAAACGGAAGAAGCCAAGAGATTGGCTGTGGCTACTACACTTACTAGCTGTGTAATCTTGAGTCTGTCACTTAACATCTCTCTTAAACGTTACACATTCCATGTGTAACAATGCCAGGGTGTTAGCCTCTGCTTTCTGACATGACAAATAAGCTCTCTGATAGATATATTAAGAGGATTCCTCAAAACACAATTTCTTCATCCAAACAAGTAACTCTCTCCAAGGATGAGAAACCATTTGAAAAGAGTGAGAGGAGGAAGGAAGGGAGAGGACATTCCAGAATATGAATAATCTCTCTATCTCTTCCTTGACAAAATAGGTTAAATGCAACTAAGTCCAACTTTGATGGACTCACATAAAGCCATCAAGGTACATGGTTCCATTTACAACACAAGCCTTGCACAAAACCTAGGAGTTGCAGAATATACATTTCTGGCAGCAGCAATAAGCAGAGAGGCCCCCTACTCCCATAAACTCCACATTCTTTTTCCAGCTGCCTGCCAGACCAACAATAACCAAACTATTACTACTCCCTCAGGAAAAGCAGGAATGTGAAAATAGAACAGAACTGAAATCTATTAAGATTCATATCCATAGGAGTTTTTTATGAGGCTGACAAAAGACATTAGAAAAACTAAGACCAACTGTAGCGCAACCCCCAATCTTTAAATTGCTCAGAGGTTGAAAATTGCTTAGAGAAAAAGCCTTCCTTTTTCTCAGCAACCTTGCCAGCATCTGTTGAGTTAATTAGAATTTCCTTTTGGGGGAAGAGAGCACAGTTCAACAAAAACTATTTGCTGTTTGGATTTTGGAAGAGGAACCCAGTAATCTATTAATATTATGCTTTGGAGAAAAGTAATAAAACCCATTCATGATCTGAATCCTTAAAATTTCAAAACCTCTTTTTATTTAATCAGGGGCTCTGTGCTTAACATGCTGTGAATACTGCAAATGAAGAGAAAAAGTAAAGCTGCACTTCCTGTTCTTAAAAACTAAAACATCTATCCTAGACATGTTGTCTGTATGTTGTTTCAACCTCATGCTAGGGTTCTACAAATCCAGAGTGCGAAGTTGTTTTCTTTTAAGTTTAGGGTACGGGTGCAGGATGTGCAGGTTCGTTACACAGGTAAAGGTGTATCATGGAGTTGCTTGTACAGATTATTTCATCACCCAAGTATTACACATAGTATCCATTAGTTATTTTTTCTGCTTCCCTCCCTCCTCTCACCCTTTACCCTCCAATAGGACTCAGTGTGTGTCATTCCCCTCTATGTGTTCTTGTGTTCTCATCATTTAGCTCCCACTTATAAGTGAGAACATAAAGTATTTGGTTTTCTGTTCCTGCACTAGTTTTCGGAAGATAATGGCTTCCAGCTCCATCCATGTTCCTGCAAACAACATGAGGACATGATCTCATTCTTTTTTATGACTGTATAGTATTTCATGGTGTAAATGTACCCCATTTTCTTTACCCAGTCTATCATTAGTGGGTGTTTGGGTTGATTCCATGTCTTTGCTATTGTGAATAGTGCTGCAATGAACATATGCATGCATATATCTTAATAATGGAACAATTTATATTCAATTGGGTATATACCCAGTAATGGGATTGCTGGATTGAATGGTATTTCTGTCTTTAGGTCTTTGAGGAATCACCACACTGGCTTCCACAGTGGTTGAACTAATTTACACTCCCAGCAACAGTGTAAAAGCGTTCCCTTTTCTCCACAACCTGGCCAGCATCTGTATTTTTTTTTTATTTTTTAATAATACCCATTCTGACTGGTGTGAGACAGTATCTCATTGTGCTTTTGATTTGCATTTCTCTAGTGATCAGTGATGTTGAGCTTTTTTTCACACGATTGTTGGCTGCATGCATGTCTTCTTTTGAGAAGTCTCTGTTAATATCCTTTGGCCACTTTTTAATGGGTCTTTTTTTTTTTCTAGTAAATTTGTTTAAGTTTCTAATGGATGCTGGATATTAGAACTTTGTCAGATGCATAGTTTGTAAAATTTTTCTCCCATTCTGTAGGTTGTCTGTTTACTCTGTTTATAGTTTATTTTGCTGTGCAGAAACTGTTTAGTTTAATTAGATCCCATTTGTCAATTTTCGCTTTCATTAAAATTGTTTTTGGCATCTTCGTCATAAAATCTTTGCCTGTGCCTATGTCCTGAATGGTATTGCCTAGGTTGTCTTCCAGGGTTTTTATAGTTTTGGGTTTTACATTTAAGTCTTTAATTCATCTTGAGTTAATTTTTGTATATGGTGTAAAGAAGGGGTCCAGTTTCAATTTTCTGCATATGGCTAGCCAGTTATCCCAGCACCATTTATTGAATAGGAAGTCCTTTTCCCATTGCTCCTTTTTGTCAGGTTTGCTGAAGATCAGATAATTATAGGTGTGCAGTCTTATTTCTGGGTTCTCTATTCTGTTCCATTGATCTATGTGTCTATTCTTGTTCGAGTACCGTGCTGTTTCAGTTACTGTATCCCTATAGTATTGTTTGAAGTTGGGTAGCATGTTGCCTCCAACTTTGTTCTTTTTGCTTAGGATTGCCTTGGCTAGGCTGGGCATGGTGGCTCCCACCTGTAATCCCAACACTTTGGGAGGCTTAGGCAGCTGGATCACCAGATCAGGAGATCAAGACTATTCTGGCTAACACGATGAAACCCTGTCTCTACTAAAAATACAAAAAATTAGCCAGGCGTGGTGGCACATGCCTGTAGTCCCAGCTACTCGGGAGGCTGAGGCAGGAGAATCTCTTGAACCCAGGAGGTGGAGGTTGTAGGGAGCCGAGATCGCACCACTGCACTCCAGCCTGGGAGACAGAGTGAGATTCTGTCTCAAAAGAAAATGAAAAAAAGGATTGCCTTGGCTATTCGGGATCTTTTTTGTTCCACATGAATTTTAAAATAAATTTTTCTAATTCTGTGAAGTATGTCAGTGGTAGTTTAATGGGAATAATACTGAATCTATAATTTGCTTTGGGCAGTGTGGCCATTTTGATGATATTGATTCTTCCTATCCAGGAGCATGGAATGTTTTTCTATTTATTTGTGTCATCTCTGATTTTGCAAAGTATTTTTTTTTATCTTTAAAAACATTAATTGCAATCCCAGCACTTTGGGAGGCTGAGGCGGGCCTATCACTTGAGCCCAGGAGTTTGAGATCAGCCCTGGCAACATGGTGAAACCCTGTCGCTACAAAAAATACAAAAATTAGCCGGTCATAGTGATGCGTGCTTGTAGTTCTAGCTACTCAGGAGGCTGAGTTGGGAGGATGGCTTGGGCCCAAGAGGCAGAGGTTGCTGTGAGCTGAGATCACAGCCTGGGTGATAGAGCCACACTTTGTCTCAAACAAACAAACAAAACATTGGAGAAAACCTGTTATGAGAGAATGATCATCATAGAATGTCACTGAATTGTAGAAAATAAGATGCCTTAACTTCTGGTGCTTTGAGAGGTACTAGGTTGGCAGTTTAAGTGTCAGTGGTGAACTATTATTCATACATATTTAACAACCAAAATACCCAAATGTGAGTGATGTAGATTTTCTGAAGGAATCCCGGTCCACTCTGCCTTGGTGTAACAGAAAATCTCTCTGGTTCTGGGACCTTCGAAGCTATGTGTGTACACTTAGGGGAAGAGGGAACCTGTGGCCCCTGCCCAAGAGGCTTCTTGTTGAATGACAGACAACTAGTGCATTATTGGCATTGCCCAGGAATTGGCAAGCCCAGGAAAAAAGTTCTGTTCTGGATTGCACAGCTCACCATTCTTTACTTGGCCCAAGCAGAGAGGAAAGTTAAAATCCTTAGAGAGGAAGGCCTAGATTGTGTTAAGTGTTGGCAGGAGGAAGTGGTGGAAGATATATTTATTTTCATTTCCCCAGGATTGGCATGCACTCAGCAAATGTTTCCATAAATTAAATAACCTAATTTTAGTTCCCATTTTGCTGTTAACTTATTGTATGACTTCAAGCAAGTGATTTTTGCTTAAGCCTCAGTGTCTCTAACTTTACAGTTGGTACGGCCCCTGAGGTAACACCTATGAACAAATTTATAAACTCTAAAGCTCTATGCACATGAAAGGATGAAAAATAAGTTGTCTCCGTGTTTTTGTTTGTTTGTTTTGTTTTGAGACAGGGTTTCACTCTGCCGCCTAGGCCGGAGTGCAGTGGCGCAATCTCAACTCTGCAACTTCTGCCTCCTTGGCTCAAGTGATCCTCCCACCTCAGCCTCCGGAGTAGCTGGGACTACAGGCACACGGCCACCATGTCCAGCTAATTTTTGCATTTTTTTGGTGGAGACAGGGTTTCAACATGTTGCCCAGGCTCGACTCAAACTTCTGAGCTCAAGCAATCCACCCACCTTTGCCTCCCAAAGTGCTAGGATTACAGGCATGAGCCGCTGTACCCAACCAGTTGTCTCTGTTTTGCTGCTTCTCAAATACCAATAGATATTAAACACAGTCAAAAACACAGTGCTAATATTGTCTATGACTTTCTTCCAATCTAAAAGCTCCTATACCTTGTAAAAATGCATATTCTTGCTCATGGGCTAAAGCTGATTTCATTATAAAATTTTTAAAATTTGGCCTTAAGTATCTTTGTTTTTTCAGAGTTGAACGTTATAAAAATTTTTGTTCACCTTAGTTTTAATTAAAATGGATTTTCTAGGCTGCTCCGTAAAAACTCATTTAACTCATAGTGTAATCACCTACATTTCTGCTGTTATTTCTTAGTTCTGACAACTACAGCTGTATCTACTACTTATAGTCTATTACTGTTATAAATTGAATACTTACAATGTCCGTAGCACTGTGCTTTGGGTTTTATATATATTCTCTTTAATCTTCATAACAACTCAGTAAGGAAGATATTATTCTTTTTCTACACATGCAAAAAGAGACTCTGAAAGGTAAAGGACTCAACTCAGCTAAGAAATAATAGAGCCAGGATTCAGCCAAGTGTGGCTAACTTTAGTGTCCTTGGTCTTTCTGTTATGTCAACTAACTGACTTCAAACATATTTATGGAACATAGCCCACTGGTAAATTAGAGTCTATATATATGAACGTCAGAACTACCAATTCATTTTTAAGAAGAAAAGTAAGAGGAGGGATGGGGGAGGAGGAGGAGGAAGAGGAGAATGAACAGAAGGGGGAAGAATGAGGAAGATGAGGAACAGGGAAACCACTGTAATATGTAACTTTTCCAAAAATCTTTACTAAATATGCCTCAGATTACCACACTTAATGCCCTTCATTGTTTGGTACAATCAAATGAACAGTATACAATCATTCTTTTGACATTTTTTAACTCAAATAACAGCATTGATAGTACTAAAATAAACCAGGAAAAAGCCTCTACAGTGCTCCTTGTGTAAAAATAATCCTCAAAAGATTTTAAAGATAATTTCCACCATCAAGCATACAAAAGAGGTCCCTGCATCTTTCATCTATTACATCATCTATCTACTGGTTCCACTTCAGCAGGGAATAGCTTGTTCAGTAACTATTGTTGGGTCTTTGCACATTCTGCTACAGGTGTTGTCTTGACTTAAGAATGAGTAACTTCTTCTAGTATTATTACACTGGCTGGAGGCAAAACTGTTAAGAAACATGAAGTAGAACTTGGCTTGAAGTCTTTTGAAAATATAATTACTCTCTAAATTTCCAATCTACACAATAGCATTTTACAGTAGCAACATCATTCCAGCACAGTGAGAGAAATGTTAAACTTAGCTTATTGGTAAAAATAGTCTACATAGCTTTAAAAAAATGCATATTTTAAATAAGTTTGAAACATAAGCTAACTTCCCACATTTCTTCTCAGTCTTTGGAATATGGGCAATTTGATACTCAGCCTACAATTAGAAAATATAGAGTGTGCAATCAGAAAAGCTAAAAAAGCTTCTAACTATGAATCAAAGAAATATGCATATTACACTCAATTATTCAGAAGTTAATTATCCAGAATCATCCAATATTAGCCAGAACCATTCAAATCTTCTTCATTTCCCTCATTTTCAGTCACTGCTCAGCAAGCTGTGCACATCTTCCAGGAGTACTTATAAAAATTAAGCTAAGAGACAAGGAGACTCTCTTATTAGCTAATATTTAGGGTCCTAAAACCTAGGTAAAGAAATAACAGCAATGGTTATCAACTGGGGTAATTGAGAGGATGTGATACATCAGAGCACCCTAGGAATTGTCTCTACCAATTTATTTGTTTTGTTCAATTTGTAAATCTGATTATGTGAATCATTTTAATCTTGGCTATACAATTATTCTAAAGTGGATATTAAGTCTTGCTTAAATTTAATCACAATTTTTGGAAATCCTAAATGGGGCAGTGGGGAAGAGGAGAAAATGCTTTCAGTTCAAATGTAAACATTTAACATTTCATTTAAATTTTCTCTTCAATATAAAGTGATTAAACTGTATGCTCAATGTATTCACCTGATTTACAAACATTTATGCTGTAGCCAAAAACCCTACATTACAATCCTGTTTAGTAATGGTCTTGTCCGTGAGCAGCTCACAGGCAGATGATTGGCAGGTCAGCTGGGTCTAAAAATAAAACAATGAGAAAAGAGTTGAGTATCCACAGGGAAGTAGAAAAATAATAAGACTGATTTTCCAGTGAGGGTTATGGAAATCAGTACCTTCAACTTAAAGATACACATTGTGAATGATTTAAGTTTTAATGAGGTGCAAGTTAGATTGTGACTGTGAATTACTTCATAAGATGGAAGTGTAGTTAAAGCTTTAATCACCTTAGTTTATTTCACTGTCAACAATCATTTTACAATGCCACAGTACATTTAATAGTGGAAATGAAAACAACCCAGAAGAAATACAGTACTAGAGTGATAAGTTCAAATGTAATGACTCACATGAGTGAGCTAAAAGAAAACCAAAATGTCATACTTCAAAAACCAATCGGTGAGTTAGCCTAGCCCATCAGGCACTCAACATTTCTGGAAACCTACTATGTGGTAAGAATTGAACCAAGATTTTTCTTGTGGAGAATGAAGGGGGAGTTTGAACTGAGGATGGATCTGATTAAATAAATATTTCTAGAAGATCACAGGCCACTTTGCAGTAACATGTAGAATATATTGGAAGAAGGAGATACTAGAGCACAGAAGCCAATTAGGAAAGGATGAGGGCTTGGGCATGTTATGGGGTTAGAAAGGAATGAGTGGAAGATAGAAATAGTTTAAAAGAAGAATCAACAAGATGGACCTCATAAGATTTCATGATGTAAGTTGGCATTATTGATAGAAATAGGAAAGATGGGAAAGGGAATCTCTTGCAGTTGAGCAGGTAAATTTTGGGTTGGTGTGGAATATCTTCAATTTAAGATGATGGTAGTTCATCTAAATGGTTGCTGGATCAATTTAATTTACCATAAGAACCCAAAGTATATGTGATTTCTTCATAATGTCACCTACTATAATTTTATGCAGTGATGAAGCTGAGTTTGAAAAGATGCAATTTATTAATTATATTTTTACACATTTACCTTCTGTTAATTAATACTAGTCAGATATAATACTTATTGCAGAAAGCTGAGATTTAATTGTATCTTTGAAACCTACTTTCTTATACAATGAATGTTGTCTACATCTTATCAATATATGAACTGTAAACAGATTCAAATTTTGCCTATGTTGAATCTGTTTGTCAGGAGATTGGGGTCTAAAACTATCTTGCACGATATTGAGTTAATCACAGCATGCCACAATCTTTGAAACAGCTCACAGAGGCTAGTGTGTTCAGTGCAACGTGGATCTCTAAATTCTATGCTTTCATGTAAACAAGCTTAGTCCAGAACCACCAGACCTGCACTTAGCCATCAGGCTCTATTTTAATCTCACTTCTCTTTCAAAATTACTGTCTTCCTGAAATGCCAAACATATCTGTCACAAATTACAGAAGTTATTTCCAATTCTCCTGATATTACTTTATTTTCATGGCACATGAGATTAAGCAATAGATTACTTTTTGTTTTTTAAGCACAGGACAAGTAGGAAACAAGGAGATAAGGAAATGGTATATTCGATGCTCTATATGTTTAGACTAGTTAACAAAATTGAGATTCAAATATAAAGAACATCTTGGCCTGGTGTGGTGGCTCACGCCTGTAATCCCAGCACTTTGGGAGGCTGAGGTGAGAGAATCACCTGAGGTTATGAGTCCAAGACCAGCCTGGTCAACATGGTGAAACTCTGTCTCTACTGAAAATACAAAGTTAGCCGGGTGTGGTGGTGCGCGCCTGTAGTTCCAGCTACTCGGGAGGCTGAGGCAGGAGACTCACTTGAACCAAGGAGGTGGAGGTTGCAGTGAGCTGAGATCGCGTCATTGCTCTCTAGCCTGGGCAACAGAGCAAGACTCCGTCTCAAGAAACAAAAAAACAAACAAACAAAACATTTCTGTACTAATCATACACAAACCATAAAATCCAGCCAATTTAATTTATAGTAGTGTAATGATGTTTAAAAACCCTTGCTTAAATATTTCACACCCTAAAAGTATTAGTCCTATACCAACGAGTAGAGTAGTTCCTTGAATGCTGGGGTTGTATCCTCAGTTTCCACTACAATAT
This sequence comes from Chlorocebus sabaeus, assembly GCF_047675955.1. Lineage (NCBI taxonomy): Eukaryota > Metazoa > Chordata > Mammalia > Primates > Cercopithecidae > Chlorocebus > Chlorocebus sabaeus. The sequence goes on from NC_132918.1 coordinate 71,090,511, forward strand.
TTGAAGTATAGGAGGTATCCAGTAATAAAAGAAGCAGGGAGGGCAGAGTATTGTGCCTTGGTGACAGTCACAACAAACTGATGAATCTCTAAGATTTTATTAATGAATGGAAAACTGAACTGTAGTTATATCATCACAGGACATGTTCTGGGCATTTTGACTTTTTTAAAAAATTGCAAATAGCTGATTATCTTGCCATTTATTGTTTCTCTTAAAAAAAAAAAAAAAGCTTACTTTCTCTTAAAAAAAACCATGTAAAAACAAAACCACAAAGTAATAAAACCACTAAAAATCCAGCAGGCAATTGGTTTGCTTCCAATTATAATGCATCTAGATAGTTGATTACTATGCAGTCATAAAAAATAATGAAAACCACATTATGATTCACATTTAAATTACAGAACATTATGTATAGCGCAATTTTATTTTTATTTTTAAAAAGTTATATTAACTTAAAAATTGTTCCTATCTTAAGATAAATATGTATTTTGGTAAAGATACATACCAGAATCCAATCAGTGATCATCTCTCAGCAATGGGATTACAAGTGATTTTTTAAGTTTTGCTTCTCTGTAGGTTATTTTTTTCTATAGTGAACATGTATTATAAGAAAGATAATTATAAGAAAAAATAAAAATAATTAAATTGTTTTAAAATTTATAAACCCCAGAGTCACAGCTGCATAAAAATAAATTTTAATGCTTTTAAGTTAATATTTACTGCATGTTATTTAGGACTAACAATTTCTTCAGAATCTGATTTTCTTGTTACATCTTTGGAGATAACTGCAAATTAACAAAGAGATGTTATGGTTGAAGCAAGCATGAATGAGAAGAAAGGCATCTACACAGGAGCAGCCAAGGCTGAATTTTGAGAAGGCGAGGTTTAACCAGGTCTGGCCCTCCAGGAAGAGAGAAGGTCAGTCACAATGACCACTACCATTCATTGAATCTTACTGTATCCAAGCATCGTGCTAATGCTTTACTTAAAATATCTCTAATCCTCACTACATTCTTGAAAAGTTGGAGTTATTATCTCATGTATCATATAATGAAACAGACTCAGAGAAGGAAAGTACTTAAATCGATACAACTATTTAACAAGGCAGCTCCACTAGACTGACGGGACATTAGTGAGACCAAAGCAAGAAGGCAAATTGGTCCAGGTAGAGATGGAAAGACGCTGCTAAGCCCTGAGTTTCACATCAACATTCCTCTTAATCAATGTCTAGTACAACACTACTAGGCCAATGGTTGGTCCTTCAGTAACCTCCAATGACAGTTAGGGCCACAGTTAACATCACTGACACAACACATGGGAAAGCAAAGGATTTCATATGAAGAAAAGATGCATTGGGTTTATCCTGATGACACAATGGTGGGAGGGCAACCAGTGAGGGAGAAAGGGGGATGCTTGCAGCTAGCTCTAGAAAGTGTGCAAAATGCATAGCCTATCTAAATTATTCAATACTCACAGTGAGATATGGTAATGAATGGTAATGTGTCCTCCTTGTAACCAACATCTGGCAGGTAGAGGTGAGTGTAGACAATAAAGCCACACCAAATTGTCAATCATTTCACTGTTACTCTCTTTGGAATTGATCACTATCTAAACATCTATCACTATCTAAATATGTATATATTTTGTTTAAAACTCATCTCTCTCTCTAAAATATAAATTCTATGAGAACAGGGTTTTTTTTTGTCTATTTTATTCATCGCTATATTTCTAGTACTTAGTTCCTGACACAGATTAGACTGTCAATAATAACTGAATGATTGAATCAACTATATTATGAATATCGAGCTGGCTCCTACACAGTCATTAACAAGAAGGTTGTCATACAAAAACTGGACTGTGTTTGAGAACGGCAGTGGAATATCTGCACAGAAATGGAACCAAGGTGGCCAAAGATGTGAAACTCAGACATCACTGAGATATCTGCCTGCCTGAAGTCGGACAGTGGGAGTTCTTTACGTCTAGGTTGATCAGTAAAACTATGAGATATATTCAATTCTATAAAAGGCATAGTGAAATTAGAACGAAGACTCAAAATTGAGCTTTGGTAAAATACCTCAGTTAGGCAGGAAGAACTGAAAGATAGATAAGAACTGACCATGAAAAAAAAAGTTTTAAGAAACTTGTGGTATGTGCACTGCTGTCAAGCTATCCCTGTGATGATTTTAACCATAAATTTTAATGTAAATAACATACATGGCAACTTCAATATAAGATGATCACTTGTTCAACTGATTAGGGTACCAGAAAGCCAAGTTGAATTATGCTGATAGATTCAATCAGAAAAGGAACCAGAATGCAAGTTGAGAGAGATCTAGTCCCCCTGACTGAGGGAGAATGAAGAAATATCCATGTATCTGAGACTACTACTTGAAGGCTAACATAAAGAAGAGCTCAAAAGTGGATATTCAATAACATTTCACATATTTGTACAATCATCTACAGCACAGTGGACGCAAAATTTTTAGAATTTGTTCTGGAGCAAAACTATTGAATATACCCCAAAGGAGGCACAATTTCCTGGAGAGGCAGGGAATCCACTTTGGATTCTTTTAATTCTGTAGTTTATCTGCTTACTGTTTGCTGCCTCTTACTATGTCCCTCTTGAGTGCTGTGCTAAGTATAGTAGGGGCAACAAAAAAGAACAGAACACAGTCCCTAACAGCCTTGCCATCTTGTGTTTCAGCAGAGTGAATGGGTAAAAGACAAACTGCAGTGGGTTCAAGGTGAAATATGATGCAAAGAAATGGGCACAGTTAATCTAAGACACCATTTTTCTTTCTCCCTCCTTTCTTTTCTCCTCTTGTCCCTTTGGAAGTAACTCTCTGTTCTAAATGAGTTGAGAGAAGAGAACCAGAAAAAGCTGAAGCTACTCCTTTTTCAAGTTAAAAAAGCAGCCAGCACATAATGACTCAAGGGAAATTACAATAAAACACAAAAAAACCCCACGTTAGTAAAATATTGGTAAAAATGAGAATGAGACAGGTTAGCAATTAGAGACTCTTCCAAATATTAAACACTGGTCAAGGAATTACTAACTTGTGTTACCTGGGCCAATGTCTTAACTCTCTGACCTTCAATTTCCTCATTATAAAAATGTAAGCATTAGGTTAGAACAGTAGTTCTCAAATGTTTGTCCATTTAAGAATCAGGGACTTGTTAATAAACTAAATTCCCTAGCCTCAGCCAAGGATTCTGACTTGAAATCTCCTACATGAGACCCAGAAGTCTGCATTTTAAACACACTCCTCATATGGTGTGATGCATAGTCCTTTCTCTGAAGAACACTGTCTGAAAGGTCATGCGCTGTGGAAGGCTTGATTACAAAAGGAAAATAGCAGAAATATTAACTACACATCTTGTAATTTCTTTTCTTCCTCTTTCTATTCATGTGTTACCATTGTAATACATTCACAAATAGTTTACAAGAGGAATTATTTTGTAAATAGAAGTATAATTTAATCTGTATGCAGTTCCTTCTGCAGTGAAATAAAAATCATACTTTTATCAGAAAATGAGGCTTAAACCCAACACTGCATCCAAACTAAGAAAAATAATTAACTCGCACTCATAAAGCAAAATGAATTTTCCAAAAGATTTCATGAGTTACGGTTTATGATGTGGAGAGAAGAGTATGAGGTATCAAATGGAAAATGTTTTCATTCTCCCACTGAAAATATGTTCTAGGAGTCATGGTTATTTCATATGCATATATTAGGCATTCATGCAGCTCCTGTATGCATCCAGGGACTGGCATGGAAGTTTTCTACAGAGAAGTGGAAGGAGAGCAGGAAGTGAAGCATCCTGGTCCTCAGGAAGCTTGTGACTGCTTCAATGTAGACATATACTCCCATACATGAAAAAAGTGGTACTTGAGTTTGTGCCTTATCCTTTGGGTAACTCCTCTGCCACCTGGCATTTTCGGGCTAATAGTATTTTATTTTGAAAAATACCATAATTTTTTCCCTTAGTGGCAAAGATACACAGCTTGAATGCATGACCATTCAGTGCTAACACTCCTCATACAGTCAGATTATTTGGATCCAAATGAAATTACCATCCTCATTTCCTCAACCATGAATTTTTTGAAATTCAGTTACTTCATGATCCATTTCAAAAAGCTCTCCGGCTATCTTTCCCCCTCAGCATTTAATCTGTTTCAAATTTAAGTTTACAAGGAGTTCAAGAGCTTTTGATGGCTCCATATTTATTAAGTGAAGATGAAAGACTCTCTTTGCTTTTTTAAGTTTTTTTTGCATCTGAAAGGGATGATATAACATTTCAGATGATCGTCTTTCTGACCAAGGAATTCAGCATGAAAATGTCTTCCTTTTCAAGCATTTACTTCTCTCTAAGACTAAACATTCTCTAAATTATAAGCACATTGCCATCAAACATAAAATTGTATTCAGTGTTGGATTTCAAGGACTCCAGGAATTTAGCACACCTGTTTTGTTTTGTTTTTTTCCTACCAGAAACCACTGTCCCTTTTCTTCCCACAAAGCCCTTTTTCTAGTTAGATTGGCTTCAGTGCTTATAAAGAGGTATAAGTCAAAGGTTATCTTTCTAAACAGATCTTGTAGAGAATATGGCTTTATTGTGTTGTTTCTAACAAAAAATAATGAATTTAAAAGATGGATCATATATGGAGAAAATATTACAGAAATATATAACAGACAAAAGATTACTGTCCAGAAGACATAAGGACCTCCTAAAAACCAGCAAGAAGAAAAGGACAAACAAGAGAAAAGAAAAGAAAGCAAAATATTTGATCACAGAACAGAAAGCCCAAATGATCAATAAATGTGAAAAGATACTCAAACTCACTCCTAATCAGAAAAAAAAGAAAAACCACAAAGTAAGAAAATACGATTTTACACAGATCATACTGGCAAAGATTATAACGTTTAACAATACTGCATATAGGGTAGGATGTAGAGAAGCAGGGTATGAGTAAGTTAGCATTAAACATCTTATAGAACAACTGGCAATACATTGGAAAATACACATATTCTATGACCCATCAGTTCCATTTCTAGGAATATATCCTAGTTCACACTTATCTACAAGGAGATAAAGCATTAGCTATGATATTAACAACTGCTTGTAATAAACACTATCTTAAATGTCCATCAAGTTGATAAGGGAGAAATAAATTGGGGTACTGTTAAATGATGGAATCTATGCAGCACTTAAGAGGAGTTATCAAGACCTATATGTATCAACACGGACATAGAAAATGAATAAAAAAGCAAGTTGCAGAACCTTATGTACTATATATACTATTTATGTAGACTTAAAACCATATGAATCAACATTGTATATTGTTAATATATGTATATAGCAAAAGATCATAGAATAAACAGAATTACTGATTACAGGTGCCTCTGTGGAATGTAGGAGAAATGGGACTGAAAGACGGTCCGGCTGGGCGCAGTGGCTCATGTCTGTAATCATAGCACTTTGGGGAAGTTCAAGACCAGCCTGGGCAACATGGTGAAACCTTATCTCTACAGAAAAATACAAAAATTTGCTGAGCATTGTGGCACATGCCTGTAGTCCCAGCTGCCTGGGGGGCTGAGGCAAGCGGATGGCTTGAACCCAGGAGGAGGTTGAGGCTGCAGTGAGCCGAGATTGTGCCACTGCACTCCAGCCTGGGTGATAAAGTGAGACCCTGCCTTAAAAAAAAAAAAAAAAAAAAAAAGAAGAAGAGGGTTGATATGGTTAAGCTTTGTTCCCCCCACCCAAATCGCATCTTGAATTGTAATCCTCAGGTGTTGAGTGAGAGAACTGGTGGGAGGTGATTGGATCATGGGTGCAGTTTCCCCATGTTGTTCTTGTGACAGTGTGGGAGTTTTCACGAGATCTGATGGTTTTATAAATGGTAGTTTCCGTTGGGCTTTCCCTTTTTTTTGAGACGGTCTCACTGTGTCACCCAGGCTGGAGTGCAGTGGCGCCATTTTGACTCATTGTAACCTCTGCCTCCTGGGTTCGAGATTACTGTACTCAGCCTCTGGAGTACAGGCATGCACCACCCTGCCCGGCTAATTTTTGTGATTTTAGTAGAGATGGGGTTGACCAGGCTGGTCTCAAACTCCTGGCCTCAGGTGATCTGCCTGCCTTGGCCTTCCAAAGTGCTGGGATTACAGGCGTGAGCTACCACGCCCAGCCTCCCTTGGGCTTTTTACACTCTGACTGCCGCCGCGTAAGGTATGCCTGGTTCCCCTTTCGCCATGATTGTAAGTTTCCTGAGGCCTCCCAAACCATACAGAACTGTGAGTCAATGAAACCTCTTTTCCTTATAAATCACCCAGTCTCAGGTAATATCTTTATAGCAGTGTGAGAACGGACTAATACAAAGTTCCATAGGATATTTCATCTTTATACGTGCTGTGTTTCGTTTTTCTAGAAGGTAAAGCAAATAAAACAATGCTAATATATATTACTTGAGTGGACAGTGCACTGGTTTATGTCATATTATTCTTTGTATTTCTTTGAATTTTAGTTATTAAAACTAAAATAAATAATAGCAGGAAATAACTGGGGGAAAACCAAAAATACTAATGACAATTATTTTAAACTATAAGAGTGTTATGGTGGAGCTAGCCAGCTCTGCAGAGCTAGTTTCACAAAATGCAGTGGTGATATTTACAAAGCATTCTGAGAATTACTCATTGCAAGAATCCAAAGACAACTACAAGGACTGGGAATATTTGCTTCACAGAAAATTGAAAGTTGAGAAAAGGTACAAGTTACAGAAATTAAGACATACAAATTGGTAAGTCTCCTATATTTTGTATTTGATAAGAGTAACGATTACTACAATCTATGTAGCTTATTGATGGAGTCTAAGTTTCTACCAATTCAAAGACAACCTCCCTAATCAACATGTCAAATCATCTTAAGAATTTGTAATATAAAACAATTATGTTAAACTTGACTAAAATATATACAACACAGTACATTCCTTTAGAGGCAGTCACAAACTCTAACATGTACAGGCAGGTAACTTTCATGAGTAAAGTGATTACAGGTGAAAATGAATGAATCCGTGTGTAAATAAAATCATTCAACCAATTTAGTCCATCTTGGATTTTATAACCTTGGTAGACAAAGGAATAGAGGAGTATTTCTCTAGGAACACTGGTGTAAGTCTTGGGGTAAATGGTGACTAACGCTAGGCTTCAGCACAGGAGCCAGAGACAGGGATGTGGGGTTTATGGTGAACAGGAAGTACAGGTCCCATGCTGGTCCTGTCTTAAAGGGGGCATGGGTATAGTCAGGCTAAGCCAACTGCTTCCATACAGGAATTATAAACCACAGTGTTGTTACATGATCCAATTTTTCACTATTAGCCAAAAAAATCCAGATTTTATGTTAATCTACTAACTTTTAAATGTTAAAAAACCTGGAGATAACTCAAAATGTGAATTATCATATATTGAAAGAAATATTACACAGCTGTACAAAGAATGAGGAAGCTCTTAAAATACTGAGGCAGCATGATTTCCATGAAATACTAAGTAAAAAAAAGGCAAAGTGCAAAACAGTGTCTGAGTATAGAATAGTGTCTACAGTGATGGAAAGGAAAAGAAATGCGTTTTGCTTTTATTTTCAAAATGGGAAAGATGGAAGAATAAATCCAAGGTAATAAATGTGGTTACCCATGAGGGTGGGGTGGATGGAAGAAGGAAACACAGAAGAAAACAGAGTTGGAAACAAAACTTCTGCACTTTGATATACAGTTTTGACTTTGGAATTTGTGTATGCTTTATATAAGAAAGAAATAAAAAAAGAAAATCACCAAAACAAATGAACCTAAGTACTGAGCAGGGAGTGAGGGTTTGAAGGTCTGCGTACCTGATGCCCAGGAACTCCATGGTAAAGCTCATGGTTGGCATGCCACGCTCAACACTTACACTGTCCCACTGTCAGCCCTCCCACCCAAGGGAAGGGTCTGGCAAAAAAATATGTCATCAGTGAGAAACCCCAGGCCAGTTCCCTGTTATTATCAGTTTAGTCCTTAATTATAAATATAGTGGATCAAACATTTAAGGAAAACATAAAAGATAACCAAGGTGAACAATGTGATACAATTCAGGAGAAAATAGAAATATTTCAGTAACAAGAGACTTCTAGAATAGTTCTAATTAGTAATCTCAAGAGATAGAGAAGATAATACAATCATGAAGTGCAAGCTGATGTGAAGAAAAGCAATCATAAAGAGTTGGATATTGGCTGGGCGTGGTGGCTCGAGCCTGCAATCCCAGCACTTTGGGAGGCCGAGGTGGGCGGATCACGAGGTCAGGAGATTGAGACCATCCTGGCTAATACGGTGAAACCTCGTCTCTACTAAAAATACAAAAGAAACAAAGAAAAAAAAAAAAAATAGCCAGCCAAGGTGGCGGGTGCTGTAGTCCCAGCTGCTTGTGAGGCTGAGGCAGGAGAATGGTGTGAACCCAGGAGGCGGAGCTTGCAGTGAGCCGAGATTGCACCACTGCACTCCAGGCTGGGAGACACAGCGAGACTCCGTCTCAAAAAAAGAAAAAAAAAAAAAAAAAAGTTGGATATTAAATATGACTATCAAAACAAAGAACCCATCCAATAGAAAAAGGTATGAATTGCTTATATACTCAATTTTACATATTGTAAGCATATTAACATATAATTATATATAATACATATACATAGAAAATTTAAATACAAAACAAAAATGGCCAATGAATATTTAAAAACGGTTTAACCTCACAAGTAAACAGGGAAATATAAGTTAAAACTAGGTACTTTTCACAGTTCAGAATGGCAAAAGTAACATTGCTATTTTGGTAATCTAATGATGTATAAACAAATCACTCAGAAACAATGTCTTAAAAAATCATTTATTATCTCTCATGGTTTCTGTGCATGCATGAGGAATTCACTAGTGGTTTGGCTGGGCAGTTGTGACTTGGGGTGTCTCATTCCCATTAAGTTAGTTTCTAAAGGCTTGACTGGGGTGGGAGAAACCACTTCCGTGATTGGCAAGTTGGTGCTTGCGATTGGAGGCAGGCCTCGGTTCCGCTCCACAGATCTTCTGGAGCATCCTAGTGGCATGGCAGCTAGCTTCTTCTGAGAGACCAGTTCAAGAAAGCCAAGGCTTTTATGTCCTAGCCTCGGAAATACCACATGATTACTCACTATATTCTACTGGACACATGGGCTAGCTCTAATTTAGTATAAAAGGGACAACCCAAAGCATATGGAAGCTAAGAGGCGGGGATCTCTGGTGGATGGCCAGCACAACTGCAATATTCAGTTTCGGTAAGAATGGAAGGAAATCTGTGTCCTCAACCACTACTGCTGGATGTGTAAATTATCTTTAGAGGGCAATTTGACAGTAGCTAGTCAGATTTAAAATGCACATATCTTTGCATGTATTTTATGAAAAATATGTACAAGGATGCTCATTGTAGCAGGGCTTTTTTAATAACCAAAAAAAAAAAAAAAAGGGTGGAGAATCTAAATATCTGTAAATAGAATGGATAAATTATGGAATACTGTGAAGCAGTTAAAAATGTAGCAGATCCATGACTGACCAAGGAATGATTTCTAAGACACATTGTTAAAAACCAAACGGGAAAAGGAAATACTTCCATTTACATAAAAAACAAACACATGAAAACTGTATGTATATGTTTGTGTGTATACATATATAGACATGAAAATCCACAGGAAACCTTTGGAAGGACACATGTAAAATTTTTGGCAGTTAACTTGCAAAATAATACAGAGCATGGGAAGTGGAGGCAGCACTTTGACTTTATAATATTTTGTTATATCGTTATAAAGCAATTTTGTTATACCCAGAGCAAGTCTTCAGAAAACTAAGAAGAGAGCAAGGTCTCAACTTCTGAGTCTGTTTTCACTGTGGCTTAAGAAATAGGAAAGGGATGTTGGACACACAGCCATTAAAATACTGGCTCCTACTTAATTCTTCAGTTTCATCATCTATAAAATGGGGATAAGATACAGTATCTACTGTACAATGCCATTCATGATCAAATGAGACAATGAAAGTCACTGGCACTTATGAAAAAGTGGTGACTGTTGTTTTAGGTCTATTCTAAATCTCTTATCAGAAATAAAACAGTGTTTTGGTCAATATGCAGAGTGTAACTGAATATATGCTAAGAGAAATAAAACCAATCATGACCTGTATTGGTTTCTTCTTCTTCTTCTCCCAGAAGTATTTAAGGAAGGTGTGCTACCTGGATCTTCTATTAGTTTATGAAGAGTGTATCTGCTGGTACTATAAAATCAAAATACAACTTATTGTTGTAGAGGAAAAAAACCTTTAGAAAAGTTTTACTATGGTTAGAAAAATCAATTTCAATTATAATACCTTCTCAACTTAAACATTTCTATTAAAGTTTCTATATTTCAATATTAATACCTTCTAATTTCAATTGTAATACCTTCTCAACTTGAACATTTCTATTAAAGTATAATAACACCTATTAAAACAGCAACCCACTTACAGGTCTCTGATTCTATAACCTTGCAAGTAGATGTAGAAATGAATCTTGCCTACACCACTGATTCACTGAATTGTCAGGACAGGTCATTTACCTTCTCTGGGCTTGAGTTTTCCTCATTGAAAAGTAAGAAATCTGGGTTAAATTATCTCTAACAACACTTTCTATCCCAAAAGTGTTCTATGACAAAGTGTTCTCTGGCCCTCCTTTAATCAGAAGCACTATTTTCCTTGTAAATCGATCAAAGCGTCAGATGTACTTCTTGTTCACCATGAGAATGTGGTTTCCAGCAAAGGACTTTCTTAAAAATAAAACACTGCAATAACAAGCAGTGTCTGTGGAATTCATCATGATGGGATCTGACCTGAAACCAGGGTATAGATTCTTTTTAATATGCAATGGCAGTGGAAAACTTATTAATCATAAGATCCTAAATAAAATGTACCTTAATATTGGTCACTCACTGAGGGGTTTGTACTATCTGATATTCTTTGCCTAAGTTACTTTTGCCTTACCAGTTTACTGTCACTCACCTTTTCACATTATCAAGAACTGTGTTGTCTCATACCTTCTGTACCATTTCCAAACTTTTCTGTATAATAAAATATCTATTAACACATATTGGGTAGGCTCTGGGTTGAAAATCTCATGAAATACATGTAAGAAAAGTGTTTTACATTTAGGTCTTTAATCCATCTTGAGTTAGTTTTTGTATAAGGTGTAAGGAAGGGGACCAGTTTCAGTTTTCTGCATATGGCTAGCCGGTTTTCCCAGGACCATTTATTAAATACAGAATCCTTTCCCCATTGTTTTTGTCAGGTTTGTCGCAATGGTTGTAGATGTGTTATTTCTCTGAGGTCTCTGTTCTGTTCCACTGGTCTATATGTGTTTTAGTACCAGTACTATGCTGTTTTGATTACTCTAGCCTTGTAGTATGGTTTGAAGTCAGGTAACGTGATGCTTCCAGCTTTGTTCTCTTTGCTTAGGTTTATCATGGCTATACGGGCTCTTTTGTAGTTCCATATGAAATTTAATTTTTTCTAATTCTGTGAAGAATGTTAATGGTAGTTGGATGGGACTAGCATTGAATCTATAAATTACTTTGGGCAGTAAGTTCATTTTCATGATATTAACTCTTCCTATCCATGAGGATGTTAGGTTTTTCCATTTGTTTGTGTCCTCTCTTATTTCCTTGAGCAGTGGTTTGTAGTTCTCCTTGAAGCGATTCTTCACAACCCTTGTTAGCTGTATTCCTAGGTATTTTATTCTCTTTGTAGTAATTACGAATGTGAGTTCATTCAACATCTGGCTCTCTGCTTGTCTTTTGTTGGTGTATAGGAATGCTTGTGATTTTTGCACACTGATTAAACCTAGGCAATACCATTTAGGACGCAGGCATGGACAAAGACTTCATGACGAAAATGCCAAAAGCAATTGCAATAAAAGCAAAAATTGACAAATAAGATCTAATTAAAGAGTTTCTGCACAACAAAAGAAATTATCATCAGAGTGAACAGACATCCTACAGAATGGGAGAAAATTTTTGCAATCTATCCATCTGACAAAGATCTAATATCCAGAATCTACAAGGAACTTAAACAAATTTACAAGAAGAAAACAGACAACCCCATCAAAAAGTGGGCAAAGGATATGGTCAGACACTTCTCAAAAGAAGACATTTATGCGGCCAATAAACATGAATAAAAGCTCAACATCACTGATCATTTGAGAAATGCAAATCAAAACCACAATGAGATACCACCTCATGCCAATCAGAATGGTGATTATTAAAAAGTCAAGAAACAACAGGTGCTGGTAAGGCTGTGGAGAAACAGGAATGCTTTTACACTGTTGGTGCAATGTAAATTAATTCAACCACTGTGGAAGACAGTGTGGCAATTTCTCAAGGATCTAGAACCAGAAATACCATTTGACCCAGCAATCCCATTACTGGGTATATACCCAAAGGAATATACATCAGTCTACTATTAAGGCACATGCACATGTATGTTTACTGAAGCATTATTTATAATAGCAAACACATGGAACCAGCCCAAATGCCCATCAATGACCGACTGGATAAAGAAAATGTGGTACATATGCACCATGGAATACTATGCAGCCACAGAAAGGAATGAAATCATGTCCTTTGCAGGCACATGGATGAAGCTGGAAACCATCATCCTTAGCAAACACAAGAACGGAAAACCAAACACTGCATGTTCTCACTCATAAGTAGGAGTTGAACAGTGAGAACACATGGACACAGGGAAGGGACAACACACACCGGGGCCAATTGGGGGATGGGGTACAAGGGGAGGGAGAGCATTGGGACAAACAGCTAATGCATGCACGGCTTAAAACCTAGATGATGAGTTGATAGGTGCAGCAAATCATCATGGCACACATATACCTACGTAACAAACCTATACGTTCTGCACTTGTATCCCAGAACTTAAAGTAAAATGAAAAATATGTACATATATTGAAAAGTATTAAAAAGAAAAAAAGTGTGCAACTACCTTTTCTCTTCGACAGTTCAACTCTGTAACAACATAAAACATCTGAACTCGAATCATTTTTTCTATTTAAAGCCACAGTAAAAGTTAGAATGCATCCATTCAGTTGAGTTCCTACATTCTATTACCATCTTTATAAAACTGCTTGAACAGTTCTACGTTTTTTAATGCTGGTTAACAGGATCAGCCCATATGATCATCAAAATACTCACTGTGCCAATAGCAGACACCACAAGACAGGTAAGTGTCAAGTCCTTCCGATCTTAAGTACTTGGCCACTATAGGTTAAAATTTCGAGACTGAGAGTTCCAGAAAACTTTCTTATATTCAAGATATATTAATAATTTCAGATGCATAAACTACTTCTCTTGAAATATAACTTTTTAGCAAAAAAAGATTCTCAAGAGTTTTACTGCAATGTAAAGCAAATATAAGCTGGCAGCAATGGCACATGCCTATAGTCCCAGCTGCTTGGAAGGCTGAGGTGACAGAATCGCTTAAGCCCAGGAGTTCCAAGCAGCTTAGGCAACATAGCAAGATCTCATCTCTAAAAAGAAAAAAAGAATAAATATAAGACCTTTGTTTCAGGATCTTATTATATATTTTATAATACATGTCACGTTCTATTGAGTGGCACAGGGTGAGACTCTGAGTATGTCTTTTTCTTGTATAAAGAGTTGAGAACTCACTTTGCAGAACAGCACAAAGGAATGTGGAGGCTTGGGGCTATGTTTTTCATCACTGCTTCTTCCACAGTGCTATCACAATGCTTTGTACATAAATGCTTAATAAATGTTCACTAAACTTAATTTGAGAGGTTATAGAGAACATACACAAAAACTCTTGATACAATATATAGATACTGTAAAATATAGTTACGTATTTTCAAAATCAAGAATATTTTATTCAATGAGGTAGATAAAAATATAACTCAAAGGTAAGGCATTTTCAAAATGTCCACGTATTATGGAATTTAAAATGTATCCTAATTTATGTTGTCAATGTTAAATGTTTTCATAACTCATGTCTTTTTTTCAATGTTTAGAAAAAAGATTTTTATTAGCCAAAATAAAAACTAAAAAGATGTAAGGCAAAATAATTCATTTTATTTCTTAAATGCCTGCATATTTATAATCATATAAATTTTCATGCATTATATAATTTATGAGATACTGTACTTTCACATTAATTAAAAATTAAAAATATTAGGAGACTAATTCAACCACTTCTGAAGAAATGAATGGCTGATCAGAAAATGTCAAATTACTATCATAAGCCCAAGATTTTATCATAATCATGAATAGCATTTAATCATGAATATCATTATTTAACTTTTAAAACTATACTAACAGTTTTTAGATTAAAATCCCATATTGGGTCAATGAGACTTTACTCCAAATTATAGTCACATATGTAAGAAAGTTTTTAATTCAATATTTTATTATAGTCCACGGTATAAAGATAATTTTCATGAGGGTTACATGATGGATAGCTAGCAAAAGAAATATGCTAGCACAGGGTGGTAACTGCCAACTAAGCATGCACTGAACCAACAGACTACTTTAGTAAGTCCTTGATTATTGCTAGCTTTTCTGTAATGTTCAGGATCTCAAAGGTCACTAAATTTTATAATTATCTCCAAACAATTTTCTTCATGGTCATTTAAGCTTTGTCTAAACAGCTGGGTGTGTTGCCAAGCGACATCACCATCTCCTCTGCTTAATTCTGCTTCCAAAATAACTTCAGTGGCACCAGAAAAATCAGCATAGGAGTGAAGACTGTTATCTGTTAGAGGGGAAAAAAATTAACATTTTGCTTTTGGTAATTTAAAGAGCACAGATCATTTTGAAATGCATTTTATATAGGCTGATGTATAAGTTAAAATAAACCCTTAAAAATAAATACAAATTATTCTTTATGGAAGAAATGCATCCTTTGAAACAAAGAAATGATTTTTTTCCTTGTGTTTGTATTTCACAACAGAAAACATCGGCCTTTCTGTTACAATGGGATCACACAGGTTTTATTTAATTTTTTTTTTTTTTTTACTGAAATAGTATCAATAACTTTTGGGTACAAAAAAGAACTACATCTCAAATAAGTACAAGTGGTCTTCAGAGTGGTAAATATACATTTCATGATTAATTCTCCAGTCAAATGCTTACCGCCTGTCAGTTCTACTCGTGCTGTATCAGATCGCAATTTCCATTCTATTGTTCCAGTTTGAAAAGTTTGACTAGTTGTTCTAATAGAAATGCTATCGATTTTTAGGCCAACCGACCCACACTCAAACTTCCAGGAAATATAAGCAAAAGATGATCCTTCCTTTCGGGCCAAATATACCTATAAGGAGTAGGGATGGGGAGAAAGGAACTGTCAGAAATAATGAAATAATACAGAAAACAAACTTAGTGAAGAATATTACTCTCACAGGGTAGTATGTACAAGTTGTTATTGAAAAACTAACTTTTCCCTGTTGAAAAGGTTCTTAACTGCTAACTTTTTTTTTTTTTTTTTGGCAATTTTTCCCGTGGCATCTTTTGCCCTAGAAGAAAGGTATTATTTGAATGCAGATATCCCCAATAAGTGCAATTCTAAAGGACTGCATACTAACCAAATTTTGGTAAATCATATTCTTTTATATTAAGACAACTTTTTAAAATGAGTTTTATGATTAATCCTGCTGAAAATGAAGAATCCTTTTAAATGCAACTACTCCTTAATTTTTATTTCTTTTCTAAGTCTGGATTTTCATATACACTTTCCTAGCGTGACGTGGTATGCTATAGCCTCTAAATCGAGAAAATACCTCAGCCATTGCTAACTAATGGTTTAAAAGGTGATAGCCGTGCTCACTTCTCTAAATGGCATGCTCCCTGTTCCTTCATCAATACCCTTTAGCACATTAAATGTATTCTATTTAAGGCATCTAAGCCTACCGGCTGCTTCCAGCTCATTCCCTCTCATACTTTTATCTACACTCCTCAACACATCGCCATGAAAACTGACATCCACAGCCTTGGTCTTTCACAGGTCACTCTATTCAACCATGCTCAAACTCTTAAGACTCTGACTCTTCAGTTGTTCATCCCTTATGTCTGAATTCCCACAAAATTCTATGTATTTGTTTGAAATAATTCCTAGAAAGAAACCCCTTCCTCACTAATACTGCACTTACTACTACAGTTTGGACTTTACACTCATCTTGCTGCAATTGACTACTGCTGTGCAATTCCAATTGCTCTGATCATATTTTTATTTTCAAGTGTATTATTTTAGACACAGGGTCTCGCTCTGTCACCCAGGCTGGAATGCAGTGGTGCGATCATAACTCACTGCAGCCTCGAACTCGTGGGTTCAAATGACTCTGTTGTCTCAGCTTCCAACTACCATGCTTGGCTAATTAAAAAAAATTTTTAGAGGCAGGGTCTCACTTGGACGCCTGCCTCAGTCTCCTGAGTTGCTGAGATTACAGGTGTGAGCTACCGTGCCTGGCTCTGATCAGGTAAATGTTTTAAAATCCCACTCTCTTTATGTCATCTGCCTGGTCTGAAAGGTACAGCAAGTACTTGGTTCTTACATTAAGTCTAATCTATTAGCTTTAAAAATCCTCCAAAATTAGGCCGGGCATGGTGGCTCATGCCCGTAATCCCAGGACTTTGGGAGGCTGAGGCGGATGGATCACGAGGTCAGGAGATCGAGACCATCCTAACACAGTGAAACCCTGTGTCTACTAAAAATACAAACTATTAGCCGGGCATGGTGGCGGGCGCCTGTAGTCCCAGCTACTCGGGAGGCTGAGGCAGGAGAATGGTGTGAACCTGGGAGGCAGAGCTTGCAGTAAGCCGAGATTGCACCACTGTACTCCAGCCTGGGCGACAGAACAAGACTCCATCTCAAAAAAAAAAAAAAAAAAAGAAAAGAAAAAAAAAAACTCCACAATTTCATCCCACCTTGAATTGCCAATGCTCCTTTATATTTTTGTATACTATACTCCTTGATACTGCCCATATTCTGACCTACCTTCATCAAATCATAAGCTCTCTGGGGGCACAGTTTCTGGATTCATAAAAGCATTTAGGGGCAGGCACGGTCACTCACACCGGTAATCCCAGCAATTTGGGAGGCTGAGGCAGTCAGATCACTTGAGATAAGGAGTTCAAGACCAGTCTAGCCAACATGGTGGAACCCCGCCTCTATTAAAAATACAAAAATTAGCCAGGCATGTTGGTGCACACCTGTAATCCCAGCTACTTGGGAGGCTGATACATGAATACTGCTTGAACTAGGGAGGTGGAGGTTGCAGTGAGTGAGATTGTGCCACTGCACTCCAGCCCGGGTGACAGAGCGAGAGACTGTCTAAAAATAAAAATAAAAAATAAAAACATTTAGTAAATATTAAGTATTAAAGATCTGTATGCAAATATATATACATGTGTATATATATATTCATGTTAGACTTGATCTTTTTAGGAACATCTAACTCATACTCTAGCTCAGGGGAAAACAGTTGAAAGTACCATATAAAACACATCTGCCATGGAATATCCTATTACATGTACTATTCTGTATTCTGGTCTTTACTCATCAAGTAAAAAAATCAATCACCGATAGTATTCTAATCACCATCTATTTGACAACCAACCTATAGCTATTTTTCTTCCAGGTGTGCCCGTTAATCTGAAAAATTTTAGAATCAGTGAGTTAGAGATTATGTAACAACTGAGCAATCACTCTCCAAAGAAAATGATCTTAAACTACGACTTAAACTAGGTATGTATAGCCAACTGTTGTTTGTTGTTGACAAACCTAGACGTGGAACTGTCAATTGCTCCACTCAAGTTTGGACAACGTCACTATAACATCCTCTAGTGTTCATATATGTTCCTACTGCATGCTCCTCCTAAAGCTGTTTGTAAGGAGGATGTGGGACTCAGGACTCCACCAGTGTTCCCTGGGAGTCATTAGTTTCACCCATCCTAAACTGTTAGACATCTGAGTTACACACAGGTTAATCGCTCCTTTAAAGGAATGGCTACCAAAGGGGGATATCTGGGAAAGAAGAGCCAAACAGAGAGGTTACTGGAAGAAAGGTGAATTAAAAGAACTAAAAGACTTGAGGAAAGTAATCTTAAGACATAAACATTAATAGATATACTCAAATTTATATCTCAATATGCATTTCTGTATCTTGTATATTTTCAGAGCTCACTAGATTCAAATGTCCCTCAAAAGTATGGGTATAAAATATGATAGGTTAAATTAGGTTAACTTCAAATCTAGCTTACTCCAATAACTGCCTTAATTATACTGTGTGGGTCTGGGTCAGAACTGTGGTTTTAACTGTAAGAGAAGGTTTATAGTAGCTGTTGAACATGCCTGACAGCATTTATTAAAGACTTAAAATTTTTAGTCCTAAAGGCATCATCAGCTTTTAAGACTAGAAAGTTAAAGAATAAGATAGAGTTCACGATTTAATACTTACATGTTTAAACATTCAAACATACTATGAGCAAAATAAAAAATGTCTCATGTTAAAGAAACAGTATATGGAGATCAAACACCCTATTTATACAGAAAATTCCTATCATCTTTTTTGCACAATATATTCTGTCACAGACTCATTTTTAGAGGTAGTAGAAAGTTACCAAGAATATGTATACTCAGTTTGGTAAACTAAAATGTGCCAAAACAACAGAATTTATTAAAAAAACCTACAAATCTGGTCCTGTCTATGTATAATGCCAACACAATCAGTAACTATACTTTATTTAAAAGGGAAAAAAAAGCAAGCATTCACTTGTTTAGTGTAGAGAAAAAACATTTTTTAAAAAAAACTCTTGATTGTTCCTAACATCATGAGTTATTTGATAGACACATTTTTGCCTGTTGGCTTAAAATTTTTTTTTAAAATTTATTGTGTGCATTCTATAAGCTCGGTTTTGTAATTTGTAGGTCTCTAAAAGGTAAGTGTTGCTATCCTACTTTAGCAGGAGTGCTAGTCAAGTCAGAAACCATGGAGGTTTTCTCCCGTATTCTATATACACCACCCCAACCCTCCTCTCACCAGTGACCCATCCTTGCTCCTTTTTGATGTCTGTAAGCACATATGGGCATATACAACCTTTGGGTGAGAACAAGACCTGTGTGTCTAGGGTTTAGGCATAAGCCATACTATTCACAATGTATACAAATAGAACTTGTCCTTCGGGTTGTGACTGTAACCACTATTTTCAGGACTGAGAAAAATTTGCATGTTGGCTTCTTAGAATAATTAATATTCTATAGAAGATCTTTACTCAAAGATTTTTTGATTACTACATGTAATAATCATTACATGATTATTTAATACTCTTCTTTAATACATTCTTAAAATTATTGTTCTACTTAGGCTGCTAAAATTCACTCAAATTAAGTTCAACATACAGCAGGCACCCTGAAGGTCGTCACTCCTACAGATACAGAGCAAAGCAGTTGTATTTCAAGGGATCTTAAATTGTTGCTGGTAAACTGGTACTTGCAATGAGTCTTATTTTTGGTTATTCCATTTTATCTTGAAAATCAAACATGAATCCACTCCTAGTTCCCACTGTATTTAAATATTTCTGTGTATACTTCCAATTTATTCCATTTGTAGAATCTGGATAGAATTTTTAAGATTTCCATGTATACTTCCAATTTACTCCATTTGAAATAGGAAACTTTCATGGCTTCCTGTTACATAATTGCAAGGTCATCAAAGTCCCTGGGACCTGACAATTATTTACCTCTCTAGTCTCATTTCTCACTATTCTCCTTCATATTCTCTACTTTTCACTCTTTCCTGAATACACCAGATGTCTCTCACCTCAGTGCTTTGAAACACACTATTTCTCAGGTCCCCAAACAACCTCCCCTTCCATATCCTATCCTCATACTAAGAAACTCTCCCTCTTCCTCCTCTCCAAAAGATATTACTTCTTCTCAAAGGCCTTCCCTGACTCAGTGTGATACTATGATATGTGTGTGTGTATATATATCTCTCCAGATTTTCATTCATGGTTCCTGGCTCATAACTCCCATAGCCTTTGTTATTTCTAAGGCAGGCCATGGAAACTAAAAATATACTCTAATCTCCCCACAACTTTCTGTCTTGGAGCTGACCATAAAGAATTTATCTGACCTACCTTGTCTGATTGTGGGTCATAACACCCCTATTTCAGAAAGTGTCCTGTTCCATACCCTGGAGGTGGAAATGCTGCACAGAGACCAAGAAGAATCTGAACAGATAGGCTTTTCTGGGTTTTGTCAGGCTATTAGTATCAGATCACACCCTTTTTGTCCAAACATATTTCTACACTGTTGTCATGGTTATGAAAATCCAATGAAGTCTCCACAAAAGGCCTATGAGAACAGCGTTTGGAGAACTTCTGGAGAGCTGATCACATGGAGGTTCCTAGAGGGTGGCGCACCTGGGGAGGGCAGAGGGGCTCCATGTGCCTTCCTATACCTTGTCCTCTGCATCTCTTCATCTGCATCCTTTGTAATATCCTTTATAATAAACCAGTAAATGTTTTTCCCTGAGTTCTGTGAGTCACTCTAGCAAATTAATTGACTCCAAGGAGAGAGTCATAGGAACCTGATTTACAGCCAGTTGGTAAGAAGCACAGGTAAAACAAACTGGAGCTTGTGACTGGCATCCGAAGTGGAGAGGGGACAGTCTTGGGGACTAAGCCCTCAACATTTGGGATCTAATGTTATCTCCATGAAGATTATGTTAGAAATGATTGCATTAGAGGTCACTCAGCTGGTTCTGCTACAGAATTGCTTGCTTATTTGGGGGAACCCACCCCCCACATATTTGGTCACAGAGGTCCGAGTTGATTGTTGTAGAGAGAACAGGAAAAAAAAATACGTGTAGAGTGAACAAAAAGCAAAACAAAACAAAATACTTGGAGTATGAGGTTTTTTTCACTCAGATTCAGGGTGTTAGTGGCTCTTGTTTCTGTCTTCTTTCTCTCAGTATCATAAACAAACACATACTCTTCTACCATTTACCCCATTAATCTAAATGGCTGGCCCACACATGTCTTTCATTTACCAGCTGATATGCACCTTGAGGCTTGCCTCTTAATTCACCATTACATCTGACTGCCAAGCACAATATTTGACAATGTGCATATTCGCTAAGTGCTGAATGAATTCTTGACATAATGCCATGCACCCGCCCCCTCCATCAAAATGCTAAAATGACTGTAGTGACAAAGAGAGAGATAAAACTGATCAAAACCAAAAAGTATCTAAGACCATCTAAAGGACACTCAACAAAGTGACGTTTTTACAGTGCTCTACATAGTCCTAGGGGTGATGCAGAATTTATGCCACATACATTTTTACATTCACCAATCTTTACTAAACACTTACTATGTATCGGGTACTATGCCAGATGTATGAATACTGAGAGTACAAAAGTGAGTAGAAAAAGACAAGGTCTCCCCCTGAGAATTGTTTACAATCTAATGTAAACATTATTACAGAAAGAGACAAATAATTTATTCTCATACCTATTTGTTGAATATATGCCATGAAAGAGAGGTACATGGTACAAATGAACCTATAAAGAGGGAAATGGATTCAGTTTGCTGGGACCTGAGGGAGTGAGGCTTGGACCAAGTGGCAAGGTTAAGAATACATTAATCAAAAAAGAGAAGTATAGGAGGTTCTATGAAGAAGGGAGAAGGGGCAATATATCTGCAATGCAGAGAGCAAGGGGTAGCATAGTGCAAGGCAAAGCCAGAGGAAGCAGGGAGCGGATTGGAAAACACTTGGAGCTATGTCTTACTCTAAGAGCACTCAGTTAAGGATTAAGTTTTTGTAAATGTTTCTTTAGCATGGATCACAGCTTTGAAAGGATTAGGGCAGATGGAGATTAGCAAGGAAGCTATTAACACTGCTTTTATCAAGGTGTTATCACTTGCCTCCCAAAAAGCATACTGGTTTTCTGGATTTAGTTTTTATATTCTTTTCAATTCAGATATTATTGAACAATGTTATTTGCTAAATTGCAAAGTTTAATCTTTGTGCTCCTGGGAGGATACCTCTTTGAGAGGTAAAGAATCTGTTCTAAAACTCTGAAAGCAGGCTGCATGTGTTCTGTCATGACACCTGGTTGGAGATTACCAAGAAAAAGTGTGGTGAAAAATATGTTTACTATTCAACAGAGCTAGAAAATCCCTAATTGGGGGCGTGCTAGTACAGAACCAGAAATACCGATTTAGATGGAATACCCAAGTTATAATGACAATTGTTACTTCCAAGTTATCACTGTCTACAAGTAAAGATTCTAGTATTTTTCTTCATTTGATACTAAATATATGTAGCTAGAAAGAAACTCATTCAACTTAAAAAAAATGGTACCCTTCATAAAAGTATATTGAGGCATAAGCTTTACTTGAATAGGGGTGTGTTTTCTATTTAATGGCTTTTGTCTATCATTTACATTATTTAAATCTTTCTCATACAATAGCCCCTCTGTGGCTAAAATGTTCTATTTGGAGATGCTGAAACATGCCACGTACTCCATGCCTTGTTTTGGTTTCCTTGCCTGATGAACACCTACTCAACCTTCAGTGTCCAGCTCAAATGTTGTCTGCTCAGTGGAGCTTTGCCCAACTCCCACCTCGCTGTTTCCATAGCAATGTGTTGATATCCTTATTATAGCACTCTGCATCATGGTTAAGATGGCGGTTTATGCTTTGGCTTCCCCTTTTAGATCGTGAGGTCAGGAATCATCTTTTTGTCCATATAGCTGAGAATAATGCCTGGCACAACAGTACAAGTTTGCTGATGAACAAATGAGTGTATAAGACAAAGAAGGAATACTCCATAGAGTAGTTCTGTTTCTTGGCATATCACATCTTCTGTAACACATCACTATTTTCCCCATCATTACTACTTTACTAATGTTGCTGGTTAGGAGGAAACACATGATTTTTCTCCATTTCAGCAAGTATAGTCACTGGATAAATAACACTTTTATTCTATCTTGCTTTCTGTTCAGAGAAATTCTTAGGCTAAGGATAGTCTTCTAGAAGATGTTCATCCTCTCTCATCAACTACACAACTAATTACAGATATCTTGAAATTTTAAATTTTATCTCTATTTTTATGCATTTCTTTAGCTAAAGAAGAAAATTCCAAAATTTAGAATAATCCTATAAGTTATTAATACAAAAACACCTCAACTTTTTTAGTATTAGACAATGTGATATAAACGGAGTATTTCTATGTTTAAGCAGCAAGGTAAGATTTTGAACAAAAACTTATGGTTGAAAAAGATAAAAGCAGAGACCTTATCACTGTATAGACGTCTTTGGTAATTTGACTAATGCCTAGTACAGTGACAGCATATAATAGATGCTCATAAACACTAGCAGCTGTTTATATGTGTCTCACTTTTTAAATCTATCCAATATATTTTACAAGTGAACAACTTCCCACTCAAGTATCTTGGTAAATTAACTTTAAAAGCTTTTATAAGTTAATTAATTCCTATGAAACTCTATCAATAATAAGATCAGATCTACTGAGGTCATGTGAATAGCTTTAAGTTTATTTTGGTGTATTTCTAAGGAGCAGGCAGTTTTAAGCAAAGCCTCTTATTTGTTACTGAGAGCATGTGATGATAACATGCAACTTGGTATAAATGTACTGCTATAGTCCTAACCTCTACTTACTTATTTTTTTAAGATACAGAGAAGAAATAACCAATATTGCTGCTCAATCATCCATTCTTTGAAGTGACTGCCTATTAGATGTTTAGCTTTCTGAAATTTTGAACTAAATCTATTATACTCCCTAAATAGCCTGTATTTAATGGGTAATCAATACACATCTGTGAAGTAATTAATTCACTCTCTCTCTATATATATATATGTAGTATTGAATAGAATATATATATATTCATGCAAAAATCAGTCACATGGCTTCATCATACATTTGATTATTTTTCCCCATGAAAGAATTAAATTCATCCTCTTAGATGAAAACAGATACTTCCTTGATAAAAATTCAAGAATTTCTAGTGGACTTTTGATTACACACTGGGGACACAATTTTCTTTTCCAGGTTAAAGGATTACTAAAAATAAGTATGATATATCAGTTTTCATATTTTGCACAACTGAAAAATGAAGCCAATCTATATTTGCTTAAACAATGACAAAAGTTTTAAACGGTTTTATGTATTAAGTTACCATGTGCCAGTCTGTTTCAACTTTTCTGAATATAGATTCCATTTTCCACACACCATTCTCCCATCCAGAAATGGTTTGATTGTTATTTGAAACTCGAACATAACGATCTTTCACAATATTATAACAAAGGTGGAGCTGTTTAGAAATCTTCTCATTTTCAGAGGGAATAAACGAGGTTTCTTTTCTCTTAAAAAGAAAGCAGAATTAGTTTTTCAACATTATGAAAGACGTAAAAAAGAAAAAAGAGAAATTACGAAGCAGAGTGGTAAGAGAATCCTTCAGAATTGAAAAGAAAAAATTGGTGCCATTGGAAAATTTGGAAATTATTTTATAAATTAAATATAATCAGTATGACGTTATTATAGCTCTAAACATTACTAGAGAGAAAAACAAGAAGTATGAGCTCTGACTTATATTTTTGTGATTTTGCATTCAATTAATTCATTAATTTTTATTCTTTTCTACCACCACCACTATCCCCTACTTGGACTTCTACAACTGTCTCCTGAAGCTGACTCCCAGCTTTCAACTCTTACCTCTCCTATCCATGCTCCACATATCAATGAAATTGATTTTTGAAAAAGTGTAAACTAGGATATGTCATTTTCCTGCTTAACTCACTTCAGTGACTTAAACTCCAAGCTCTTTACCAAGGCTACCAGGGCCTTATGATGGTTCACCCTGTTTGCTTCTCCAACCAGATGTCCTGTTACTCTTCCCTTTCATTTCTACACTCACATCATATTACTTTTCCTTTAGTTCCTCAAAAAGGTCCAGCTCATTTTGCCTCACAGCCTTGAGACATGCTGCTCCTTTCGTCTAGGATGCTGTTCTTTCTACTCTCCACATACTTGATTCTTTCTCATCCTCAGTCCTCAACCATTTCTTCAGTGTCCTTTCCTAATTCCCTAAGGTAGGAGAGCAGCTGAGAGGTATAGCATGAAACAGTCTTCTGCATGTGTAAAATTATTACAAAAGCTCACATTTTAACCTTAAAATCCCAGGCAATCTTTGCATTCTAGTCCAAAATAACATTAATATTTTATAAAATATTTTAATTCTAAGATTAAAATAAAACTTTTCTTTCTGGAAATGATATCACCAATGTTCCTTCTGTTTCCAACTGATTGCAAGATTAATTCCAAAAGTATTTAGGATTAATGTTTTCCTATTTACTTTTGAAACAAACATCCATTTCTAAAGGAAAAAATGATTTCTTTTTAAATCCATGGCCCTAAAATGGTCTCCAGCAATTAAGAAACTTAAAAAAAAAAATTCAAAAGAGAAAACAATGTGGTATGCAACCCAATTCATATTTTTAAAGTTAATCAACTTTCAGGCCATGCAAGAGATAGCACACCCATGCATAAAAAGAAATGAAGACCTAAATAATATCCATGTTTTAAATTGAACACAGCTGTGAATTAAATTAGCTCTTTTTAACTGGCTGTATTTAGATTTATACTTGTAACACACTGCATTGGCAGTGATTTGAATTATTTGTTGAATTTGGATCTTGTAATCCTATGGCTGAACCAACACTTTTAACTGCCTGCTACAGACGATAGGATAAATTAAAAAGCAAACATAAAATTTATTAGGGATAATTCACTCCTTTAAAACATATTCTGTTACTAGAGAAATGAGCTGCAACAATGGCAAATTTAGAAAAAGTACATAAATAAAACTCTGGAACTGCTTGATATTGATATTGTGATGAGTTATTTTCCTTTCAAGCATTTTTCATTGCAAATTTCCTAAACATTTATATTAAATGCTCTCCAGTGACTCAACTGTAGCTCCCTAAAGGCATAGGAAAGTCTATTATACTGTCCTAATGCCCGTTACAAAGCCTAGCACACTGATTTTTACCTAGTCACTTAACTTTAGGACCTAACTATGGAAATTACATTTCTATTGTTATTTAATTTTGGGAGATTAATCATGTGATATCTTAAAAAACAAGTTTTAATATAACAGTAATTATGCCACCAACATTAATTTCTAGCCAATATCAAATATATATGCAAGCATATACCAAGAAATAAACATTTTCATCTGCTGAATTCCCCAAATTCTATATTTTCCCCACTCCATGAAGTTTTCATCTGGAGAGGATAAAAGTGAAACAGCATTCTTCTAAATGCATTAGAATCTCATTTTAAAAGACCTAAATAAGCACTTCACAAAAGAGAATGAGGACATCCAAAAGTTTAAAGAACAGGCATTCAACATAATTAGTCATCACCAAAATGCAAATTAAAATCACGATGCTACTATATGCCACCAGAACTGCTAAAATGGAAAAGATAGACAATACCAAGTGTACACAAAGATGTCGAAAAATTTCATATACTGCTGTGAGAGTATAAGCTGGCATAACCATTTTGAAAAATTGTTTGGCAATATCTACTAAAGCTGAATATATACTCATACTCTACTACCTAGCAATTCCATTCCTAGGTATACATCCAACAAAATGCCTAAACATACTCACTGAAAACATGAATATAAATGTACAGAGCAGCACCATTTATATCAGCCAAAACTAGAAATAACCCAAATAGCCATCAACAGTGAAAAATTACATTCATACAATGAATTATACAGCAATGAGACTAAACATACCATACATATTGCAACATGTATCTCACTGACACAAAGTTGCACAAAAGAAGTTATATACAAAACAGTACGTGCTATATGATTCCATTTATATAAAGCACAATAACAGGCAAAATTAATATATGATGTTAGAAGCCAGAATAATGATTACTTTCAAGAGTGTAAGACAGTGTAGAAAGAAACTCACGCTTGTTTCTACGGTTCCAGTGATCTATTTCTTATTCTGGTTGGTGATTATATGGGTGTTAAATTTGTAAACATTCATTAAGCTGTACATTTGTAATTTGTGCATTTTCCTGTATATTCTTCAGTAAAAGTTATACTGCACTAAAAATTTACATAAGGTAAAAAAAAATTTAAGTCACATTTTAAAAATGCTTTGCTAACCCTTACACATGATTATGCTATGTCAATCAATTACTGGTTCTCTTCAAATGTTTGCATTTTAAAATAATTACTCTCAAGTTAACTGAAAGGTCATAGTTAATGCAGTTGGAGCATAGTACAGGAAAAGCATAGTATAGGAAGCAGGAAAGTAAAAGGATCATCATGCTAGAATGAATTAAATACCTGTAGACCCATTTCACCTCGGGCTACTCTCCAAGCCACTGACCCAGATATTCTTCCCCCAAGTTCTCCAGGTTTAGGGGTTTTGGGAGATATAAATTCAACAAGCTCCACAATTATCCTCTGGAGAAGTTCTTTCCTTCTGTTTTCTGACAAAAACAGTTGCCTCTGTAATTCATGTTTTTTAAAAAAGTTGTTAAGATTAGGGGAATGTATAGGTCCATCTCTAAGCAAGAATATACTTAAAACACTTGCATTTTAAGAGGTCTTGAAACAAGTATTGAATTTTATTTTCAAACATATATTATTCAGAAAATAAAAAGGACACTGTGGAAAAGTTAAATAATTTTATAAATTTTACATTGGGAAATCATTTAACACCTATTTCCAACTCTCCATGAGCTCTACTGTCCTAGATTTATTTATAATGAAGGTAGCAACTTCTGTTTCTGGATATGATAGACTGGCTTGTGTCAGAATGTCTTGCTGAGAAAAGCTAGAAAAGCTCATAGAAACGCACGCACAGAACACTCACATATAAACACCTGTTGAATGCAACAGAAAGCTGCAAAGGCAGCCAGAACTTGAGAAGTCAAGACTCCAAGAGAAGAAAAGAATTCAGGTGAAGGGCACATGCTGCACCCTTTTCCCTTCCAGTCATTTCTCAATTATTAAGTGGCATGAGAACAGTCTGAGAAGCCAAGGACAAAATAGTGACTAAAGTGCTGGAAATCAAACCAGAATTTTTAGCAGAATCACAGTGCTGGGTTAAAAATAAACTGAGGGTCAGAGTCTTCTACAGCGAGGGGGTCTAGCAAATACTCCAGGTTTTCAGGTAGAGATCTCTGAAGGGCTACACATTAGGAGTAAGTGCAGATTCAAAATAGACTGAAACCTCACCTGGAATCATAATCACTGATTGGATTAATGTGCTCTGCTCTGTTCTGCCTGCTACAGCAAAATTATTGCTTATTTTTTAATTTATGAAAAAACCCCACATGTATAGGGTTAAATTTTTCAATACTATCCATGGGGTATAAAATAAAAATTGAACCTTTCATCTTGGAACCCCAGTTCCTCTCCTCGGAAGTAGTCATTGTTAATAATTTCCTGTGCCTTGCTTCAGAAATGTCCTCACATGGACGTGTGTGTGTGTGTGTGTGTGTGTGTATGTACACACATACTACATAAATATGAGTCTGTGTCATATCCAAAGCACAGTTACATTGATAAATAAGACAACACACTTTTTGTCAGGTACTACCAACACTGAAATTTTGTTTCATAGAACTTGGAGATGAGACAGTTTAATCCAAAGTAACTCATAATATTTAAAATGAGTCCTCAAAATTTTCAATGAACAAAAAGAACATATTAAAATATTCTTGCTTATGAAACAATGCTACTACTTTAAGAATTTCAATAGGCTAATAAATGGCTATTCTCGATTACATAAAAAATGTCAACTGTTCTTTCAAAAAAGATAGCCACCACATACCTGCTTATTAAGCCCATTAATAGTTTCTCGAAGTAATGCTTCTTTAACCTTAGTTCTTCTGGCAATCACCTCTTCATGTTTACAGGAATATCGCCAAGTAACATCAACTACCTGAAACAAATAACAGACTACAAATAATTAACAAGATTACAACCATCAACCTTTATTTACTAGATACCTAGAATGTATGTACTTTTTAAATGCTTTTTTTTTTTTTTTGGAGATGAAGTCTCGCTCTGTTGTCCAGGCTAGAGTGCAGTGGCGTGATCTCAGCTCACTGTAGTCTCACTTCCCAGGGTCAAGCGATTCTCGTATCTCAGCCTCCCGAGTAGCTGGGACTACAGGCATGCACTATCACGCCCAGCTAATTTTTGTATTGTTTTATGTAGAGACAGGGTTTTACCATGTTGGTCAGGCTGGTCTCAAACTCCTGACCTCAGGTGATCCACCTACCTTGGCCTCCCAAAGTGCTGGGATTATAGGCATGAGCCACCACACCCAGCCTTAAATGCAATTTTTAGAATACTATCCTTTGTTTAAAATTTAAAAGCCATGGGGCCAGGTGCAGTAATCTCAGCAAATTGGGAGGCTGCAGTGAGCAGATCACTTGAGGTCAGGAGTTTGAGACCAACCTGGCCAACATGGTGAAACCCCATCTCTACTAAAAAAAAAATACAAAAAAAATTAGCCAAGTGTGGTGGCACGTGCTTGTAATCCCAGTTACTCAGGAGGCTGAGGCAGGAGAATCGCTTGAACCTGGGAGGCAGAGGTTGCAGTGAGCCGGTATCGTGTAAGTGCACTCCAGTCTGGGCAACAGGGTGAGACTCTGTCTCGAAAAATTAAAATAAAATAAAATAAAACTTTAAAAGTCTGTAAAATAAACTGAATTCATCACTTATTCATTCCTAAACAGTTGATAGTTTAACCAGAAATGCTATGATAAAAAAGTGAAAATTTCAAAACATAACCTTTTTAAAATGTATCTGCAAAGCTGATTCCACAAAATTCAACAAATAAAAATTTTATCCATTTTTATTGTATTAAATTTATATTATAGAACTGATTTTTAATACAAGTAGAAAGACAATTCAATGGAGAAAAAATAATATTTTCAGTAAATGGTGCTAGAACAATTCATTACCCATACGTAAAAAAAACCCTTCATACCTTAGATCCTATAAAAAAATTAACTCAAAATGGATCACAGATCTAAGTGTAAAACTAAAAATATAAAACTTCTAAGACATAACATAGGAGAAAATCATTGTGACCAACGGCTAGGCAAAATTTCTTAAATATAACATCAAAAGGCACAATCCATAAAACAACGAATTGGTAAACTGAACACCATTCTTCTCTTCAAAAGTTATTAAGAGTATGAAAAGACAAACTACAGATAGGGAGAAAAATCTTTGCAAAGCACATATCTGATAATGGACTTATATAATAATATATAAAGAACTCTCAAAACCCAACAGTAAGAAAACACAATACCCAATTAAAAAAAAAAAATAAGCAAAGGGGACATATGGATGGTAAGCAAACACGTAAAAAGATGCTCAATATTATTTGTCGTTAGGGAAGTACAAATAAAAACCATAATGAAATGCCACTACACACCTATTAAAGGGGATCAAATTAAAAAGTCAGATCATACTAAATGTTAGCAAGGACATGGAGGAACCGGAAACTCTCACATACTGCTGTGAGATGGCACAATGGCACAATCATGTTGGAAAACAGTTTAGTGGTTTCTTAAAAAGTTATATGTATATCTACCATATAATGCAGCCATTCTACTTGTAGGCATTAAGTAAAGAGAAAAGGCAGCATATGCCCATATAAAGACTTGTGTGCCTGAATGTTCATGACAGCTTAGTTTGAAATTGTGAAAAAAACTGGGAACTACCCAAATAGCCATCAACAGGTTAAATGGTAAACTATGGCACATCCATACAATGAATACTGATTTACGGTGGTGATTTCAGTGTATACAAATAAAACTTATCAAACTGTACAATTTAAATATATGCAGGTTATCGTATGTTAATTTTACATTCATAAAACTGTCAACAAAGAAAAAACTATATTTTATTTTTGGAAAAAAGTTTTTTTCTTTTATGCCCTACCTCATCTTTTGAAAATGCTATGACGTAGGAAAGCTTCTTGCCCCATCCTATTTCATAAAGAAGTGGCTTGTCACAGACATCTTCACATGCATCACAGTGTAGCCACCGCTGCTGAGAAGGAGAATAGACTTCTGTCCAGACATGGTCTACTCAAGTAAGAGAAAAGAGAACAATGAAAAAAAGACAATGAAATCAGAATGACTTCCAATAACTATACACAAACTCCTAAGAATCATAAAGTAATGCGTAATATTCTGAATTTTAGTTAATAAGTGCATTTTGTGGCACACAGGATTTTAGAATACCTGTATTAATTTCTGTCTCTTTGAAATCTTAAAAATGTTTTTCCAATCTCCTTTAATGTGGTCGGTTTTAGGCTTACTGTACGCTTTATCTCTTAAGAAGGTAGACATATTAAACAGCAGCATAAAAAGTATCATTCCGATTTTACCATCATGAAGGAGTTAGTGCCACTTTTGAAACTACAGTCTCTCTCTCTGGACTTTAAGACCCAGAACCAGCAGGAAGTCTAATAGAATCTCTGGTCAATATATGCTTTATATTTGATTTTAAGAGAACCCTATTAACGGAAGGTTTCATTTAATTCTTTAGAAAATGGAAACACAAGGAAAACAACTTTTTAACATGTAGACCACCAAGTCATTTCTAAATAGGGACAACACAAATATCACATGACTTTTATTTTATTATTTCTGTATACTGCGATTTAAGTTTACAGTTTACTAAATCTTTTATAGTAATCCCTATAGCAATGAAGATTTCTATGGCACATTATTAAATGTTTTTATCCATATATAAATAGCATCACTATAAATGCCATGGTAAATTGCTAATAAAAGAAATAATACCTAGTGTTTGACAGATCAATAGGGTGGTTATAGTTTACAATAGTCTACTGCATATTTCATATGAGAGGAGAGAGTAATTCAAATGTTTCCAGCATAAAGACAAATATTTAAGATCACAGATATCCCAATAATACTGATTTGCTCTGTAGAATTTATATAAATGCATTAAATTATTACAAGTATCCCCCAAATATGTATATCCATTATGCATCAATAAAAATAAAATAAAGGGGAAAAAAAGAATATCTATAGTGCAAAGCACCAGGCACAGCGCTAGGTGTTTTACAAAACTCTTGTGATCCCTTCAAAAAACCTGGAAGGTTGGTATTATTACTGTTTTACACAAGGCAAATGGAAGGTCAGACTGACAAGGCCAAAAAGTAACAGAGAATGCTGGGCTCAGAATGTAAACCCAAACCTGTAAGCCTGCAAAGCCCTACTACCCTCTGCTCATTCCACATTCTGTACCTGTGTAATCCCAAACATAGCGAGCTTCAAATCCTAAAGCTCGGCAGCACAGTGTAAAACAATTGGCCCACTCGCCACACCGTCCACATCTTGTTTCCAAAAGTTTCTCAGGGTTATTATATCTGGTTTAAAAAGAAAAAAAAAACTTTGATTATCAAAATCAAGATTTTAAAGATAATTTACATTACCTCTATGCTACACAGAAACGTTTCTTAATTTTTTTTTGTTTTTTTTTGAGATGGAGTCTCACTCTGTCATCCAGGTTGGAGTGCAGTGGCGTGATCTCAGCTCACTGCAACCTCTGCCTCCCGGGTTCAAGTGATTCTCCTGCCTCAGCCTCCACAGTACCTGGGATTATAGGCGTGTGCCACCAGGTCTGGCTAATTTTGTTTGTATTTTTAATAGAGACAGGGTTTCAACGTGTTAGCCAGGATGGTCTCGATCTCCTGACCTCATGATCCACCCCGCCTGCCTCAGTCTCCCACAGTGCTGAGATTATAGGCGTGAGCCACTGCACCCAGTCTTTAATTTGTTTTTAAATATTGATTTAGGAATCTAGAATATATGAGGCACAATGTTAGAATCTTTGGTGAAAAATAAACAGTAGTACTGCTTTCAAGGTGTTTACAATCCTGAGGAAAGGAATGAACACAAATAATTTTAATATATGGCAGAATGTGATCAAACAATACAACAGGTCAGATTTAGTGTTTAATATATGGCAGAATGTGATCAAACAATACAGCAGGTTAGGTTAGTGATCAAAAAATACAACAAGTCAGAAAGTGGCTGGGGAGGAGAGCTTTTATTTGACCTGTGTTTTGAATAACGTAAGATTTGGACAAGCAAAGTGGTATAACTAGCTCACTATATTTAAAAGGTAAACAACTTTAACAAATTACTCAACAAAAATTTTAGCTTAAATTCAATTTTATCTAAAATATTATCTTTCTTTCTAATAATCATTTTGATTAAAATTTTACTCTTTTGAAGTATTTAAAGGTGCCTGCTAATTTAGAAGTTGTTTTTTGGGATCTATTTGTAACATTCTTTTCAGAAGTTACTCCAATTATAAAATTACCAGACAATTCGAGAACACTAAATTTTGCATTTTGTGTTGAGATGGGTTTTGAACTGATAGAGCTGACCAGGAAAAGTGCTGCAGCTGAGCAGCGAGGTCAGCGATGTGCTTTGGAAGGAAAGGAAACAGTGGCATAAATGAATGGGCCCTGCGATGACAAGTCTGTTAAGCAAATGCTTAATGAAACATTTCTTAAGCTAAATAAATGAATTCAGAACTTAGGTAATTAAATAACTTTTTTTCTTTCTTTTTTTTTTTTTTTGACGAAGTCTCACTCTTTTGCCCAGACTGGAGCGCAGTGGCACAATCTCGGATCACTGCAACCTCTGCCTTCCAGGTTCAAGCAATCCTCCTGCCTCAGCCTCCCCATATAGAGAACAGCTAGAGGTTGAAATGAGCACATGATTAGAAACTATGTCCTGAGCTAAAAAAATTAGATATTTTTAAGACGTGGTATGTTTTCTTGACTGGTAATACAACCAAACTTTATAAGCATCGCCAATTCAGAAAATCTGAAAACAGGCTTATAAATGAAAGAATGGAAATTTAAAATTTAAAATGTCCTTAGTTTAAAATTAAGAGATATGAGGAGTAGGTTAGGTTGGGCAGGGGAAGCACCTAACTAAAACAAACTTCTGCTAATAATACTGATAATAATAATAATGCTGATTATTGTGAGAGTAAATACAATTATGTGTTTAAAATAATCATCCGATGATAATATGGAAGGTTAAAGTATACTTCAGCATTATTATTATCAGTATTGTTAATTACCAGACAGTTAAAAATTAGGAATTAAAAAAGTAATACAAGATATATAGCATTAAACATGACTATACTCAAGTTATACTTTAGAACAAGAGTCAACTAATTTCCTATAAAAGACAGATGGTGAATATTTCAGACTTTGTGGGTCATATCATTTCTGTCACCATTATTCAACTCTGCTGTTCCAGCGTAAAAACAGACCACAAGTATATGAATCAGCATGGTTATCTTCTAATATAACTTTACTGACAAAAACAGGATGTCGGCTGGATTTAGCCTGCCAGCCAGTTTGCTCACCTGTGTTTCAGAGGAATACGTTTCTGATAATTAAATATTAAAAAGTTCATTTAGTAAAAACTCTCTTCTAACTATTTCATTAAGAGATTATTCTGACTTTACTGTCCTGGGCACCCACCTTGGGAATCGATTGCTGAACTGGCAGGCATCACAGTAATGATCTTCCACTTTCTTTGCGCCCCACTTCAGCTCATCATCATTGGGTAGTAATGATCTATCTCTAGACCTAGTCTGTCCACCACATTTGCTGCACAAAATGTTATTCACCCAGTGAAAAAATTCTTCCTTAAACCAGTGCAAAAGCTCCAGCAAAAGAAAATCCTCATCACTTATATTAGTACCTGAGAAATTAAGGGAGAACCAAGTAAGAGCTAAAGCTGGCAAAATTTAAAATATCCACACATATTTATTCTCAAATATGAACCGGAAAAATATGAAAACGTAAGATGATTTTAAAGGTTTTCACTAATAAGAGACAAGAAGAAACTGTCATTTATTATGCACTAGGCTGAAATACAATGACATGTATAACTGCACATTAAAAACAGTAGAACATTTACCATTTTATATCCTCTAACTGACATTATGCACTAGCAAGTGAGCTAAACACAATGACCTCTTAGGGAACTGTTACAGTCAGTTAGGAATTGATCCTGAAGTACAAGGGAGGTAGAAAAATAAATTTGATTTTTAAAAACATTTAAAAATGGGATACATTAAATTTGTTGTCAGGTATATACACAAGTAACCATTAAACAATCACAAAAGGCAGAAATCACAGAATTCCAGACATTTAAAAAATCATCCTAATTATTAGCCTTTCTATTAGGGCTTCAACTGTACAATACAATCCATCTATGGATACTCATCCCCAAACACATAAAAACACAACCGTATCTCTAGTATATATAACAATCCTAATATTATGACAGATAATATTATACCCACTTTTCCATAAACAGATCTCTCTTGATCATATTCAAGACCATGGTAACTCTGGCAAGAAGGGAAGGAGAGGGAAAATCAATCTTAAAAACATATATGGGGGTTCTCATCTCTATCTTTAATGTTTTATGATTAAGATAGAGTGATAAAACTTAAGTATGAAGGATATATATAGCATAAAAATCTAATAAAGCTTGATGCTGGTCATAGGTGTATGATACACTATACTTTGTTCTTGTATTTAAGTTTGATGTGTTTCAAAATAAAAAACTACAGAAAAAAAAAAAAACTACAGAGAATGTAAAAAGGTCAGAAATATTAATGTTCCTGGAGGCAAAACTCAGTATTTCTAAAGTTGTTAACCTTCCACAAATTAATCTATAATTTAATACAATCCCAAATAAAATTATACAATATTTTTTCATAAAATGTGACAAGCTAGCCAGGCGTGGTGGCTCACACCTCTAATCCCAGCACTTTGGAAGGCCAAAACAGGCGGATCATCTGAGATCAGCAGTTCGAGACTAGACCGGCCAGCAAGGTGAAACTTTTGTCTCTACTAAAAACTACAAAAATTTTCTGGGTGTGGTGGTAGGCGCCTGTAATCCCAGCTACTCGGGAGGCTGAGGCAGGAGAATCACCTGAACCTGGGATGCAGAGGTTGCAGTGAGCCAAGATTGTGCCACTGCACTCCAGCCTGAGTGACAGAGCGAAACTCTGTCTCATTTAAAAAAAAAAAAAAAAAAAAAATTGACAAGCTAACTACAAAATCTCATGTGAAAGAGAAAATGCACAAAACCCACACAACTTTGAATAAGAATCATGAGGTAAATCTGCCTACAGTGTATCAAGACATATTATAAAACTCTAATAACTGAAACATTGTGATATTAGTGAGGAATAAACAAACAGATCAATGAAACAAAAGAAAGAGTCCTGAAAGACAGATTTCTAAGCAAATGCACAGTATTTAATAAAGTTAGCATTTTAAAGCAGCTTTAACAGGATGGACTGTTTCAATAAATGATATTTGGACAAACAGCTATCTAAGTATCAGATCCCTACTATAGTTCATTTAAAAAAAAAAAAAAAAAAAAACTCTTTCTCCAGAATACTATAAAAGTAATAATAGAAGTTTATAGGTGAATGTGTTTATGTTTATGACTTTGGGTTAGGGAAGGTCTTAAGCAAGATACAAACCGTTAAATCAATAATAAAAAAATAAATTTTCTTATGTTAAAAATAAAAACTTTTGAATTTCAAAAGCTATACTAAAGAACCCTGGGAAGAAAAAATTATAACATGTCTAACAAAGAAAATATAAATTTCTGGCCGGGCACGGTGGCTTGTGCCTGTAATCCCAGCACTTTGGGAGGCTGAGGCAGGCAGATCACCTGAAGTCAGGAGTTGGAGAACAGCCTGCCCAACGTGGTGAAACCCCACCTCTACTAAACACACACACACATACACACAAAAGCTGGGCGTGGTGGCAGGTGCCTGTACTCCCAGCTACTCAGGAGGCTGAGGCAGGAGAATCACTTGAACCTGGGAGGCAGAGGCTGCAGTGAGCCGAGATCACGCCACTGCACTCCAACCTGGGTGATATCTCAAAAAAAAAAAAAATTTCTAAATACATAAAAAACTTCTATAAATCAGTAAGAACATTAAGAAACCCATTAGAAAAATTCACCAAGTCCATAAAAGAAATTCAATACTTTCATTAAGTGGAAACAAATATTCTTAGACACTTCTAGTATAAATTGGAAGGCAATTTGGCAGGATCCATTATAGTATAAAAGTATTACACGCACTTGACATTTCAGTATCCATCCAAGAGAAACACTTGTGCATGTGTGTCAAAAGATATTTTATAAGACTCTCCACTGTGGTGGCATTTAGAACAGAGAAAATGGAAACAACCTCTATGTCCATCAATAGGGAATTGTATAAATAATAGTATATGTACAGTCAAACACTATGGAGTGAAAAGGCTGTCCAATACATATTTGTAAATGAAAAACACCAAGGAGCTGAATAGATGAGATGATAAATTTTACATAAACTCCACACAACTTAAACTATTTTTATAGATAATTATTTACAGGTATAAATATCAGGACAAGACATGAAAAGGAACAGAACTGAATGGCAGGGAGAGTTTGGAGTTTCCCATATAATATGAAAGCTTTCCAACAGGAAGATATTAATG
Organism: Chlorocebus sabaeus; assembly: GCF_047675955.1. Lineage (NCBI taxonomy): Eukaryota > Metazoa > Chordata > Mammalia > Primates > Cercopithecidae > Chlorocebus > Chlorocebus sabaeus. Next base: position 71,128,251 of record NC_132918.1, read on the forward strand.
AATTAGTTACATTAAAAACACAGTTTTGGAAACAGAGGACTGTCATTCTCCTTCTCGGTCTAGTGCCTACCATGCAGCAGCTAGAGTCATCTTTTTAAAAGTACAGGCCAGATTATATGACTTAAAAAACCCTGCAATGGGTTTCCGTCGCATTCAAAATAAAATTCAAAGTCCCAACTCTTGTTCTTTCAGCTGGCCCCCTGTAGTAGGCTAAAAAATGGCCCTCAGAGGATATCCATGTCCTAATCACTGTAGCCTATGAATGTAGTTACCTTATGTGGCAAAAAAAGAGAAAGGTCTTTGCAGATGTTATAAAGTTAAGGATCTTTAGATGGGGAGATTATCCTGGAATATGTGGATAAATCCAATCACAAGTAACCTCATAAGAAGCAAGTAAATGGAGATTTTACACACAGAGAAGGCAATGTGAAGATGGGACAGAGAGAGATTTGAAGATGCTGGCCTTAAGACAGGACTGTTGCAGCCACAAACCAAGGACTGCCAGCAGCAACCAAAAGCTGAAAGAAGCAAAGAACAGATTCTCCCCTCCAAAAGGAGCATGGCTCTGGGGATACTTTGATTTCTCTCTGTGACAATGATTTTGGATTTCTGCCTTCTGGAACTGTAAGAATGCATTTCTTTTTATTTCACCAAGTTTGTGGTAATTTGTTATAGTAGCCCCAGGAAATGTAAATACCCTCTTACCTCTCTGACCTCAAACCCTATCTCCTCCTGTCTTGTTCACTGGCTATAGCCACCATGCTCTCCCTGCTCTCTCTTAAACTTGCCAACCTCACTCCCACCTCAGGAGGCCTTTGCAGCTGCTCATGCCTTCTACCTAAAAGGGAAATCATTGCTTTTTAGAGAAGCCATCCCTGAAAATCTTGTATCAAACAGCATCTTACTAATCATCACTCACTCTCTGTTCTCCTGCTGGTTTTCCTAGCACTTTTCACTTGTGTGTGTGTGTGTGTGTGGTAGGTACTTAGTTTTGTTCACTGCTATATCATATCTCCAACACTTAGTGTTCTGCTTGCTATACACTAGATGCTTAATAAATACTTGAATGATGAAGGGACTGAACAAACATGCCTCAAAATATTACTCAGAATTGTAATTGTTCACTAGTCATTATCAAGACCAAGAAGGAAAGGATAACAGCGTATTTGTACTTCTGTTACATACTCCAGGTATAAATCAGCACGTTTCCAGCTGAAAGTACGACTATCAAACAGTAACACCCAATTAAGGGTCAATGTTCCTCATTTAAGCAATATCCTTAACTACGGGCTCAGAGAAATAAAAGTAGATTCCTGTATGATGAAAGCTCAGAAATTTCAGAGATAAGGGAAGCCTGATTTAGATGCTAAATTCTGTGAAGACAATATTGGGTTTACTTCAAAAATTAAGACTTCAAATTTCTAAAGTTACCATCTTCAAAAATACCATATAAATGTAGATTTCTAGTAACTTATCAGTGACAAAATAAAATCAACAAGTTTAGGCCCCAACTCCATTCTCTGAAAACCCCTTCAATGTACAAGAGAATGAGAAAATGGGTAAAAACATCAGTAGAGGTAGCCTCATCCATGTTCTCCATCTCATATCTTCATACGCAATTTAGTAGGCCAAGACACATTTTGTTACCACTTTTCAAAACTAGGTTCCTCCTCCAGAAAGGTGTTTTACCTGTATCTGAAACATGCAATCATGACAAACCTTCAGTCTACCAGGCCAGAGCTATCAAACCATGCTTCTCTATCTCATTTGGCAGTGTCACAAGGTCCCCACTTCTGCATCAAACCAAAACACTTTCCCCAGTCCATAGACCCAGAATATGATTTTGTCTGGAAAGGAAAAAACAGTCCACTGCACTAATGAAAGAAAATCACCAACTTGGCCAGCGGGGGCTTCGTCATCATCTCAGTGCCATTCACTCACTGGGGCAGAGACTGATGGTGGCCATATAATACTCACTTGCCACTTCGTCCTCATTTGTAGAATTTCAATTTTGGAGGGATGACAATGCACCAGCTAAAAAACTACAGATCCCAACTTCCCTTGCAGCTAAGTGTGGCTAAATGACTAAACTTCACGTGACTCCAAGAAGACAACTTCAAGAGAAGGAGCTCAAATTAGAGATAAAACCTTTATGCTTTTTCTCCGTTTCTTCTTCCTGATGTTTGGTCTGGAAATGTAATGGCTGGAGCTGCAGCAGCCATTTTGGACTACAAGGTGATGTGAAGGATGGAAAACATGTACATCTGAGCTGAAAGACAAAAGACACCTAGGTCTTTGATGACAGCTCACCATTAGCACCAGACTACCTCCATAATTTCTTACATGAGAAAATAATATCTAAGCCACCAGTCATTTTACTCATAGCAGAACCTAATCCTAATTGATATACTCATTGTGCCTGCCATACCACTTATTTCACTGTATGTTTAAGTTTCCTTCACTTGTTACTCTTCCTCTTCCTATATCCTGTTGTGTTTCTAAACTATCGCCATCCAATAGAATTTTCAGCAATAATGGAAATAATTCCTATTCCTACTGTCTAGTAAGGTTGTCATTAACCACTTGAGGTTATTGAGTAGCTGAAATGTGCTGAATGTGACTGAAGAACTTGATTTTTCATCTCAATTTAATTTAAATGTAAATATCCACATGTGGCTAGTGCTACACTGTTTTCTAGAACCTCTGTAATCCTACCTCTCCACCCTGTCCTCTCAATTTTAGCAATCTCATTTACCTGCATGGCTTTACCTATCATCCTAAAGTGTATTTCAAGGCTTGACTTCTTATTGAATTTCCAGGCCTATGTTTTCAGTGACAGTCCAGATAGCAGGCACCTCAACTCGCTCTTCCTTTCCCTTCAAAACCTGTTTCTACTAACTCCTTTAATTTCCTAGTTGCCTAGATTCAAAGTTACTCAGTCATCTTTGACATCTTCCTTATATATACATGATGTCTTATCCTATCGACTGCCAATTACACATATTCTATAACCCCAACAACTTTCACATCCATCTTCTCCCTTGTAATCTCAACCCTTTGTTCACCCTCTTACCCCTCTTATGTAAATTAGATTACTATTGTGTTTTAATTTTTCTCTCTTTGTACTCTTTTGATTTTAATTCATTCCACAAGTTATTACTAATCTTCCTTAAATACAGTCTGATGTCACTCACTCAAAGCGTCAGTAGTCAATCCTGCTGAATTACCTATTCAAGAACACCTGAAATATCATTTTCTGCTTTCTGATGAAAAAGGTTATGTAACATTTCTGCTATATGTTCAATTACAGTCACAATATAACATTAGTCTTTTTGCCAAGACTTGTGTTTCCTTTGAATTTCTTTGGTCTTTACAATTTCAAACCTTATTAGAAATATGCTTTGTTTCATTTTACTGTTAATTCTTTTTGAAAACATTAAAAATGAACTCGGTATACACTGCTCCATCTGAAATTCAATGTCAACCAAAACACAGTTTCAGCCTACTTGATCTTCCACTGCTTTATATACACCCTACCCTACACACAGTCTAACTGTATTATTCATTGTTCCCAAATAGAGCCTGTCCTTCTCTGCCTCTATGCATGTTGACCACTACACTTGGAAGAAAATCCCCAATCTCTTAGTATGTACTTTGACATATTTTATAAATCCCACTCATCCTTCACGCCCTTAAAAAAAAAAAGCCCAGTCTTGTACTGATTTTCATAATTTTCACTACTAATCTGCTGTCATTTCTTTCCTATTTTTATTAAAACTTTTTAAGTGTGAAAGAATGTATACATAGATCTTAAAAGTCATACTCCAATGTGATGAAGTTATTGATGTTTATCTTCTCCCTATTTTCCAAATTTTCTACAACCCCTGTATTATCTTTATAATTAGAAAGAAAAAATGCTGGAGCAAATGTTAGCAGGGAACATCAGCAGATTTTTATGGGACATGGACTTTAAGTCTTAGCTAATGGACTTGAAGGATTCTTGGTCCACTGATAAGAGCATTCCCACTGTGAGGACAGATGGACAAATGCATCAGGATAAACATAACGTTCACCTAACTAATGCTCTTTATTGTAGATTCTTGCTCCTTGAGCAATCTCCTGGTTGTTATTTGCCTAGAGAGAGAAAATATGATGGACACAAACAGGAACATTCTGTCTCTATGCTATTTCTCACTGAAGTTTATTCATTTAGCACCATAATTTTTTTATTTTTATTTTTATTTTTTTTACTTTCTGAGACGGAGTTTCGCTCTTTTGCCCAGGCTGGAGTGCAGTGGCGCAATCTCCACTCACTGCAACCTCTGCCTTCAGGTTTCAAGCAATTCTCCTGCCTCAGACTCCCAAGTAGCTGGGATTACAGGCAACTGCAACTGGCTGAGACGGGGTTTCACCATGTTGGCCAGGTTGGTCTACAACATGTTTTAAAAATTATACCTCACACATTACATTTGTTGGACTCTGCTTTACACTCAGTTGATCTGTATATTTGAATTCTCGTCTTCTATTCAGCTGCTTCTTAAGGCAAGGTTATATTATTATACTGTCTCTCCCCTGCAGGGCCCAGCCCAATGACTCAAACACAAAACATGTTCAGTAAGTACCTGATAAACAGGCATTTATGTAAGGCATCATATAAAGGACCACAGTACTTTGAAGCTGGACAGGGCCTGTATAATCACATATTAAAAAGCATTCTTATTGTACACACAGGAAAAAAACTGTTAATACAAGAAGAGAACAACTGTCTTAAAGTTAGCAGGCCTGTAGCAGAAGTAAATCTAAGGCCCAAGCCAGTCATCAAAAATTTAAAAATGGCATAGCATAACATTTTTAAAAAGACAAAAATTACCAAAATACAATGGGTAGCAAAATATATAAATGACATACGTGAAAATTGATCAAATGGTTAAAAAAGGAAGAGATACACATAGTTAAGCCTTCAGAGGGATTTCTGGTTTCAGCTTCCAGCTTCTATCAAGCAGAGGTCAATACTTCCACCTTTAAAACAATAAAAAGCTCAACTGAAATCAGTGACTTTTCTTGGACCCATTAGAGAACTGAGGTCACAGAGTGAACTATCACCCCAAAATCCAAAAAGACAGACAAATAAAGAGAATCACAGCCCAAATCTGCTTAAATGGAACAGAAGTCACTAGAGCCATAAACTGGTAAGGATATTTAAATAGCAATTTTGACAAACTGCTGCAAGCTGAGTATGGACTAGCTTGGGAGTAAGAAATTCAGTCTTGGGAAAGGTCCCTACACTTCTGTGCATTTTGCCTGCAGGAAGCCCACCAGGTTTTCACAATGAAGAACCAAGAAAAATGCTTTGTGGCTCTAGAAAAGACGGAAAGAGTAAGAATTGTGAGGTATAGCCAGAGTGTTCTTCACAATTAAAGCCTACTCTCTAGGGAAAAAGATTTTACCAGAGTCTTCTCTGAACTGGGGGAAGGACATACATTCCCCCGACTCCAGCCCCTTGTAGCCCTCCTGTCTCGCCTATGGGGGTAAAAAGGCTAACAAACATTTGTGAAAGGCACAGGCCCAGAGATATAGGCCCACTAAAATACCGAGATTTAATCAAAAGATTATAGAACCTTCTCCTTGCTACCTTACCATCACACCAATAGGACTCCAGTATAGTAACAATAGATTACAACTAAACAAACACCAGGCAGGATAAATGCAGACCCTATGGAGGAGTTCTTAGGGAAGCCTAAAGACAATGGGGGAGACAACAACACTGGAGGAATTTGAAACCTCTGATACCTACAGCTATAGCAAACATGAAAACAACTCTAGTTAGATTAATTCCTAGATTAGTATAAAACCTTACATGAAAGGCCTGTTTACCTCAGTTCCTATTATCCAGTACATCAAGCCCAGCTTTTACATGTATTATTTCATTTATGTCTAAAAATTATCATTCTTATTTCTACATGAAGAAACTGAGTCATAGAGATTAAATTACTTGCTCAGTGATGCACAGGAAGTAGTGGAGCTGAATTTATACAAAGACAGTTGACTCCAAAACCTACTCTTAATAAATAATGTCTCTCTACTAATAAAAGTGAGTCAATGGTCTATTCATATGGATTAATTCTGAATATTGTTTCTGTTAGATTCACATTAAAATTCACTAATTTAAATTCACTAGTGATGCTATCATATATTCTGTGGGCTAAAGTTCTACTTTACCTAAAATATTCATATACCAATGATTAAACTGCAAATACATATTCAGGTTAAAAAAAAAAAGTTGTTAAAAAGAATGTTCAAAAGACTTGAATAAACATTTCTCTAAAGAAGATATTCAAATGACCAATAAGCACATGAAAAAAATGCTCAATATCATGAATTAGGAAAATGCAAATCAAAACTACAGTGACATACCACTTCATCCCCATTAGCATGGCTACTATTGAAAAAATCAGAAAATAGTAAGTGTTGGCAAGAACATGGGAAATTAGAACACTTTGCACTGTTAGCAATGTAAAATGATACAGTCACTGTGGAAAACAGTATGGTGGTTCCTCAAAAAATTAAAAATAGAATTGCCGTAAGATCCAGCAGTTTCACTTCTGGGTATATACCAAAAATAACTGAAACCAGGATTTCAGAGTAAAGTATTTGCACACCCATGTTCATAGCAACATTATTCACAATAGCCAAAATGTTGAAACAACCCAAGTATCCATGAATGAATGAATAAATGCATATGCAAAATGTGATATATACATACAATAGGATATTATTCACCTTAAAAAGGAAGGAAGCTCTCTCCTCCTCAGCGCTGCCTACAGAGGTGGCACCCATCAGACCCCCTGTGAAGCCCAAGATCATCAAAAAGAGAACCAAGAAGTTCATCTGGCACCAGTCTGACCAATGTGTCAAAATTAAGTGTAACTGGCGGAAACCCAGAGGTATTATTGACAACAGGGTTCATAGAAGGTTCAAGGGCCAGATCTTGATGCCCAACATTAGTTATGGGAGCAACAAAAAAACAAAGGACATGCTGCCCAGTGGCTTCCAGAAGTTCCTGGTCCACAACGTCAAGGAGCTGTAAGTGCTGCTGATGTGCAACAAATCTTACTGTGCTGAGAATGCTCACAACGTTTCCTCCAAGAACTGCAAAGCCATCATGGAAAGAGCCACCCAGCTAGCCATCAGAGTCACCAACCCCAGTGCGAGGCTGCACAGCTAAGAAAATGAGTAGACAGCCCATGTGCATGTTTTGTGTTTAAATAAAACTATAAAAACTGCCAAAAAAAACGAGGAAATTCTGCAATATGTTACAACCTAGATATATTAGTTTGTTCTTATGCTGCTATGAAGAAATACCTGCAACTGGGTAATTTATAAAGAAAAGGTTTAATTGACTCACAGTTCCGCATGGGTGGGGAGGCCTCCTGAAACTTACAATCATGGCGGAAGGCACCTTTTCACAGGGCAGCAGGAGAGAGAATGAGTGCAAGCCGGGGAAATGCTAGATGCGTACAAACCCATCAGATCTCACGAGACTCACTTATTATTATGAGAGCAGCATGGGGGAACCACCCCAATGATTCAAGTACCTCCACCTGGTCCCACCCTTGACACATGGGGATTATAAGGATTACAATTCAAGGTGAGATTTGGGTGGGCACACAGAGCCAAACCATATCACTGGATAAACCTTGAGGTTCATTATGCTAAGTGAAATAAACCAGTCACCAAAAGACAAATACTGTATGATTCCACTTATATGAGATAGAATAGTCAAAATCACAGCAACAAAGTAGAATAGTAGTTGCTGGAAGCTGGGGAAGGATTATTATTTAATGAGTATATTTCGGTTTTACAAAATAAAGCTATAGATGGTGGCAATAGCTGAACAACATTATGACTATATTTAGTAACACTGAATTATACACTTAAAAATGGGTAAGATGGTAAATTTTGTTATATGTATTTTACTTCAATTAAAAAATTGAAAAAAGGGTGATATGTGCCCACGAGATATGTGCAACAAAATTATACTATTATTATACTTCTTAAAAATTCAAATTGAAATAGGTTAAATATTTATAATGTATAACACTGTAAAACAATGTATAAGAGCAAAAGGCACAACAACTGTCCCTTGGTATATGCCGGGGACTGGTCCAAGGACCCCCACCTATACCAGAATCCACACATATTCATGTCTCACAGTCATCCCTGCAGAACCCATGTATATAAAGAGCTGACCCTCCGTATATGGGTTTTGCATCCTGTGAATCCACATTTGATTTAAAAGAATCCACGTATAAGTGGACCCATGCAGTTCAAACCCGTGTTGTTCAAGGGTCAGTTGTATTTCAGTATTTTCTGTTTATTTAGCAATAATTTACATTTAGCAATAAATGATTATGTAAAGCTACTACCTTTATCCAATTTTCTAACTCTTGATAACTTTTCTTGTGATTTCCTTTTTAGTTCTTGGACTGGAATACAAGCCAATGCTTTCTCCTGAAGAGCAGGATTTTCATAGACCAGCACATGCTGAATGTTGGACTGAAGAACTCCTAGAATGGCTGAATCAGGAGTAACCTAATAGGAAAAAAAATACTGAAATTAACTTTTCACTATGTGTTACAAAAATAATACATAATAAAAGAGCACTGTGGTTTTATGATTTTACAGGTAGAAGGGAATGTCTGGATTCACTTAAATATAATAATTATACCCACGACCTTCATAACATTAGTATTAGGAGACAGCCACATTTGTGTCAGAGCCTAAGATCTATCTATTTTTTTCCCTTTGTATATACTATTAAGGATATATTTAAACAAGGATATGCAGAATTCTTGAATACAAGCATGGATCAATACAGCGCTCTGATCTAAGGAGCTAATGGCCCCTTCCACTTTAAATCCCTGTAATGTACAGCAGTAGCAAAAGAGGTGTGCTTTTAAAGAATCAGGAATTTTGAGAAAGTCCTGAAAGAGAAAAGGCAAATATGAAAGGACTTAAGGAAGAAACCTCCAGAGAGGGTGGTGATGAAAAGTAAAAAAAGTTTCCAAAACAATCCCAAGGGCAGAGAAGCCAGAGGATCTACAGAATAGGAAGTGTCCTCAGAGCAAGCATTAGGGAGAGTGGTTGAACTCTGGAGGAACAGCTAATTATTTTGGCTCCTCCCTCCTTATCACCTCATCAACAAAAAGGTCTGCCTCTGAGCAGTGAGTGTGCATGCTTAGAGTCACAAAAGGAAAGGGGAGTAACCAAGCTCAGAACTGTTGTCACTGGCACATCCCATTGTGCAGTATGTACTACCCTTCTCCACAGCTGTCAGAAGCAAATGCAGTATTCACAGACAAGCTGGCAGGACCTCTCAAACACATATGGATCTACAACAACTGTGGGGGAGATGCATGAGAATCAGTATCAGAAGAACTAACCCTGTAGCAATGACAGAAATACAGAAAAAACTTCTAAAAGTTTCAATAGTATACTATATTCAGAGAAAGACTCAACTATGGATCTTGGATAGAAAAATTTTATTTATTTATTTATTTATTATTTTTTGAGACGGAGTCTCACTCTGTTGCCCAGGCTGGAGTGCAGTGGTGCTATCCTGGCTTGCTGCAACCTCTGCCTCCTGGGTTCAAGTGATTCTCCTGCCTCAGTCTCCTGAGTAGCTGGGAGTACAGGTGCCCGCCACCACGCCCGGCTAATTTTTGTATTTTTAGTAGAGACCAGGTTTCACCATACTGGCCAGGCTGGTCTCGAACTCCTGACCTTGTGATCCGCCTGCCTTGGCCTGCCAAAGTGCTGGGATTACAGGTGTGAGCCACTGCGCCCGGCTGGATATAAAAAATTTAAACATTAAAATAAAAAAGAAGCTAGGCACTTTGGGAGGCCAAGGTGGAAGGATTACTTGAGTTGGGAGTTCTAGGCCAACCTGGGTTAAAAAAAAAAAAAATTAGGTAGCCAGGTATAGTGTTGTGTGCCTGTAGTCCCAGCTACTCAGGAGGCTAAGGTGGGAAGATCGCTTGAGCCCAGGAGGTCAAGGCTGCAGTGAGCTGTGATTGCCCTACTGCACTCCAGCCTGGGCAATGTAGTCTCAAAAATAAATTAATAAGTAATATAAAATAAATTAACAATATAAAATAAAGAAGAAAGCATAGATGTTGTCAAATGGTAGAATAAACACAGCTAAAGAGTGATCAGTTAATTAGTAACCAAAGGCATTTTCTGAGAATGAGGCATAAAAAGAACAAACAGACATTGACGATAAATCCAAAACTTCTCGCATCCAGTTAATGGATATTTCAGAAAAACAGTAAAAACAATGGAAGAAGGCAACTGCTCAAAAAAATAACAGAAATAAATGTCTTATAGCTGAAGACCTAGTATGTATGGAAAACAAAACAAAAACAAATGCTAAAGCATATAATAGTGACATTTTATGATAGCAAGGCTAAAAACAAAATCCTAAAAGTCTTCAAGAAGAAACATTACATGTAAAGAAAAAATTATTTGATGTCAGATATTTCATTGGAAACAATGAAGCAAATTTTTTGAAAATCTGAGGGAAAATGATTAGGAATGCAGAATTCATTCCCAGTCATGTACAGGGGCAAAAAAAATACATTTTCTGATATGTGACAATACAGAAATTATATCACTCTCAAATCCTATCTAAAAGAATTATGGGCCGGGCGCGGTGGCTCAAGCCTGTAATCCCAGCACTTTGGGAGGCCGAGACGGGCGGATCACGAGGTCAGGAGATCGAGACCATCCTGGCCTACACGGTGAAACCCCGTCTCTACTGAAAAATACAGAAAACTAGCCGGGCGAGGAGGCGGGCGCCTGTAGTCCCAGCTACTCGGGAGGCTGAGGCGGGAGAATGGCGTAAACCCGGGAGGCGGAGCTTGCAGTGAGCTGAGATCCGGCCACTGCACTCCAGCCTGGGCGACAGAGCGAGACTCCGTCTCAAAAAAAAAAAAAAAAAAAAAAAAAAAAAAAAAAAAAAAGAATTATGAGGAAAGTTATTATAGCCAAAAAAATAAATATAGCCTACATTAATTTTTAAAAATAAATACATACTGGGGAGTAGGATCTAAAATAATAGTACTGGTACAAGTTTTGATTGGTATAGATAATCACAGTTGGAAAGCAAAATCTCAATTTTTTCATAAGAAAGGTAGCAAGGAAGGGAGCAGAACAGAGGTTCTTGTCTTATGGTAAGATGTTGGTAGAAAAATATAAAATTAAAAATTTGCATTACAGATTTCAGGTCAATAATTAAAAGACTAAAAAGATTATATTTAACTTCCTAACTCTTACAGGAATAAACCTATTATAGAAAAAACCTTGATCTAAACAACACAGGGAGAAAAGAAAAAAAAAGCAAGAATATAGACAACACAAAATAAGACATCAGAAGTAAGTTTAAACATATTAGCAATTAGAATAAATGTGAATGGGTTAAATGTGCATAGTGCAAAGTAGAGACAGGTCGATAACAACAACAAAAAAACATTACCAAATACTTACATGTCAGGCACTGTATCAAGCACTGGAATGGGTGCACAAGACAGACATAATCAATTTAAGGTCTATGGGGAAAAGGTATTAAACAAATAATGACAGACCCACCACAGTAACTGAAAAATATTTGTCTGTGTGTGAACGTGTTAGATACTGGAAAAATAATGGAGACCAAAATAGATATAGTATGGGCATTACCCTCACACAGCAAGTAGTCTATGGATACAAAAACAAGCAAATTCTGATAAATAATGTTCATTTACTCAAATATTTATTTATCCTTTATTTGCTAGGTGCTGGGGATATAATGGTTAAAAATTAATCATGCGGATAAATATTATTAAGCAAATATGTAGCATAAAATGAGACTTTACAACAAGGTCCTTGAACCTGAACTTCCTTGAAGAAATGATATTTGTGGCAGAATAGGAAGGATGAGAAGAAGCTAGCGAAGAGGGAAGGAAAAGACCATTCCTGTCAGAAAACAGCACAAAGGTAGCTGGGGATCGCTTAGCATATTTTGAAGGATCAGAGAGATCAGTGTTTAGTACCAAGAGAAACAAGCGGAAAGCAGTGGAGAGATAAAGATCTTTCTGGTCGCTTTTCATTGCAATGGTAAGCCATTACAGAGATGAAAGTAAGAAGAGTAAAACAATCTGATCTGTTTTCAGAATGTCACTTGAGCCGCTATGTAGAGAAAGCAGGTATCAGAAGACCCCATGGGGAACTACTGCAGAACTCCAAAAGAGCTGGTGGCTTAAATTAGGGTAGTTTTACAACTGGTAGAAAAAAAAAAAAAGTGAATGGATATGAAAAGAACTTAGGAAGTAAAATCAATAAGTTTTGGTGACTGTACTATGAAGTCAAGAGTATTTGGAAAAGGAAAAAAACACATTAGAGATGATTCATGGCTTTTTTGTTTGTTTGTCTGGTTTTGGATATGAGCAGCTGGGTCAGCACTTGAACCACTTGCAGCAGGAGAAAAACCATGAAATGACCAACTCAGTTAAAGAATATCAATAGGCTCTCTCTCTGGATGACAAGTGTCTGGATAACATGGAGTGAGGCAAGATGGCACCTCCCAAGAACGCTCCGAGGGATGCCTTGGTGATGGCACAGATCCTGAAGGATATGGGAATCACAGACTACAAACCAAAGGTTATAAATCAAATTTTGGAATTTGCTTTCTGAAATGTGACAACAATTCTGGATGACGCAAAAATTTATTCAAGCCATGCTAAGAAACCTAATGTTGATGCAGATGATAGATACTGCTTAACAGCTCCAAACTATAGGTTGAAGTCCTTAATTAAAAAGGGACCCAACCAAGGGAGACTAGTTTCACGATTAACTGTTGGTGCTGTTAGCAAACCTACCACTCCTACCATAGCGACCCCACAAACGGTGTCTGTCCCAAATAAAGTTTCAACTCCAATGTCAGTGACAAGCCAAAGATTTAACAGTGCAGATTCCATCTTCTCAGTCCACGCCTGTCAAAGCGGTTCCCGCAACAACTGCAGTTCAAAAATGTTCCAACTAATCCCACAATGATTGGGCCCCAAAATATTCTTATTACCACCAACATGGTTTCGTCATAAAACACAGTCAATGAAGCAAACCCACTGAAGAGAAAAACATGAAGATGATGAATACAATGATACTAGGTAAGGAATTATAGTCTAGTCTAGATGCATTTCAAAAGGAAAGCTGCTTTTGAGCCCAATATACTGAACTAGAATATTCTAGATCTTCCCATTTTACCTTAAAAGACTGAAATGTAGCTGCAGCATTTTTCCTATTAGCTAAAACTGTTAGATCGCTTTAGTAAACATACAAATGTGTTTTTCATTGGACTTCAATTACCAACAGTTAAGTACTTGTTTCTTAAGTTTCATTAATGTTGAGTCCTAGTATGGTAATTCTGTTCTTGAGACACTTTTCTGCCTTCTATCACTGACAGCAGCACCTAAGTCTCAGGTTCTACAGCCTGGTCAGCAGATTTATCTTTTACAGCATAATTTCTAATCTACATTTAAATGCTATTTTATTTTATAAGGTAAAATAGTCACTTTTATTGTCACTAGCTTTTTTATTTTTACCAAATCTCTCAATTTAGGAAACATTTTTGGAAAGGGTGGATTTAGAGGAGAGATTCTAAATCCATTTTGAATGTATTTGTTTCTTGGCCTTCCTTAATTCCCCAACTGAACTCCCTTTCTAAATCCCATTCATTTTCTGCACCTACCCCATAGGCTTGTTTCTGTCTCTCCATTGTTCTTAAGTGTAAAAGGCCATACCTAGAATTTTAAAAATATAATTCCTGGTAATACAGCTCAGTGTCATTTTCATATTTTTAAAACATTCTCTATATGCCTAATGTTTTGTGATTCACTTTAACCCAATGATTTGCATTTGCTGTTTTTCACTCTACCTCAGAACAGTTGGATTTTACTCCTTAGTTTTTATGCCTATTGAGCTTTCTGTGCTTTTGACAGGTAGTTTTGGGTCAGTTACAGTTTTAGTCTTATATTCCAAGTTGATAACTCTACCATATTTCACATTTCTAAATTTAACAGAGATGCTGTAGGTTAAAATTTGTTTTGATAAGTAATTACACTGGACCTAGGCAAAACCACTGAAGAACAAGTGTTTTCTTCCTTTTTACCACATACATACATGTTTTGATCACTGCTGCTTGAGTCCTCCTATTGGTATAATTCAGATCATATTTTTAGCTTGTTGCTGAGGATATGACATATAAGATGGGATCAAACCTGAAAGTAAGACACTAATGGTTCTCCATCCTCTAAAAACAAGGAAAACAAACTAGTGTGATGTGACTTGCATTTATGTGCACTCTGCATTGGTTTCCCGATAATACTGTAATATTGCTGAACACTTTCCCTGTTTTCCTCTTACACACATCTTAAAGTCATATTGGGAAAGACGGCAAAGCTTTTGAGAATATAAACAGACCTGTTTTGTTTTACTTAAGTGCAACATATATTTGCAAAATTTTGTAAAATAAATGTTCATATCATAATTTAGAATTTATAGCCAAGGATTCTCAAAACAGAAGTTTCATCTTAGGATAGTGCTTGATGTATCTAAGAAAAAGTCCAGTAACAGAGAAAAAATGTCTCAAATGTCTCATCAGTTTTAGAGTTTTTTGATATTAGGGAAAGGTAATAGAAAAACAGGTAAAATGTATAAAAACAGACCTGATCAACATCACAGGAGATATCTGCTATATAGCATAGGATATCATTACTTGAATGTTCTCAGGGAGGCAGCAAGTCAAAAGGCCTAGGTTCTAGTCCCAGCTTTATCATTTACCAACTGTGTGACCTTACTTCACCTAACTTAGCCTTGCTCTAAATAGTAGTAGGAAAAAAAGCACCTACCCTGCCTACCTCACAGGGCTGTTGTAAGGGTTTGACTGGTATATGTGGAAGTTCTTTCAAACTTGTAAAATGCTATATGACTATAAGGAAATATTGATGTATTTGTTCCAAGGTTATTAATAAAATTTGAGCTTAAAAGAAAAAAGACTACCAAATGGTAAAAACCAACTGAAAAAAGTCAAATTTGGCAACATGGAAATCACTGATCGTAGTAAGAATACAGTCTAACAATAGCATTAATAAGGAAAACAGTTTGCAAGAGACTGAGTTATACAAGTGATGTGCAACAGTGGGCTGGCTAAGCTCTACCAAAGGAGCTGTACGAGATGGTCCACAGGGATGTGGAAAGTATGAGAATTTCTATTTTGTCTGACAAGTAAAACAATTAAGTTATAATAATATTTACTACCTGGATTAACAGTGCCTCCCTCACAGACTGGAGAAGCTACCCTGATGTAAGAGAAAAAAATGTCATAAAGTCAAAGGGTTAACAGTGGCACCCGCACTCCTACTTCTGCAGCTGTCATGTGACAAAGTTGTGCAGTTCAAATGTGCTGGGTAAAGTGGAATTATGGATTATATCATTTTAACTAAATTAACCCCCAATCTAGCTTAAAAAGATTACAAAGAACTCTAGGCCCTGAGGCTAATACTAATAATAAAAGCACACATTAACAAGGAGAAAATGACAGGGCAACCACATCGTCTGCTTTTTTAGCATAAGCACTTCAACAGCTACATTTTAGTGCAAAAAAGAAAATCACTAACAATCTAATGAGATCTAACAAAGCCCCTTAAATTCAAAATTATCAAGACTATTTTAAATACAGATTTGTTTACATTCATCAGATAATACAGTATTAATAAATTTTTTGGTGGGGCATGGTGGCTTATGGCTATAACCCTAGCACTTTGGGCAGCTGAGGGAGGCGGACTGCTTGAGACCAGCAGTTCCAGACCACCCTGAGCAACATGGCAAGACCCTCATCTCTACAAAAAATAAAGAAAAATTAGCTGGGCTTGGGGTACACACCTGTAGTCCCAGCTACTTGGAAGGCTGAGGTGGGAGGATCATTTGAGCCCAGGAGGTCAAAGCTGCAGTGAGCTGTGATCATGCCACTGCGTTCCAGCCTGAGCGACAAAGCGAGACCCTGTCTCAAAATAAATAAATAAATTTTTTTGAATTAAACATTATTTACTACTTAGATCCTCTTTACATTGTTTTATAATATGTACAGTATATTGCCATAGTAGTACATGTATATAACATATAAACAAATGAACACAAATGTATTGACAATATGTGCTCAAAAATATTTTACTGATAGGGCATATAATTAAAGTATGGAGACCCACTAGAAAAGTATGTAAGAAATAAAGATGCAATAATAAGTACTGGGAAGAGGAAGTGAGAAAGACAGGGCATGGAGAACCAGAGATATTTGTATGTCACCTTGTTTCTAAGATAGGAGAGCTTAAAGGTATAGCTCTTAAACATTAACCTGCTTGTTAAAAATGTAGATTCCAAACTTCACTCCTCTTCCATTTTGATTCAGCCAGCCTGGAATTATGTTCAGAAATTTGCATGTGATGCCAGTGGAACAATCTTAAATGAAAACTGGCCTAAAACAAGGTTTACATGCCACTAGGAAGATTCCCCAAGAAAAGAACAGGTACAAGATGGGGCACTGTCCATGTGAGATTCCATGGTGAACACAGTAGAAGCGATATAGGGAGAGAGAAGCAACTGGCCTTTATTAAGAGCAGACACATTGCCTCCATTACAGAAGAGATGGGTACAACAGCTGACAGAAGAAATGTAGAGTTGGTGATGACAAGTCCAGGGAATTCGTCATGGAAACAAATATGCTCCTTTACTAGGATTAGTATAGAAACAGAAAAAGAAAAAAAAAAAAAAAAAAAAAAACAGGAATGTCTCCATTTTTATTTGAAAGAATTCATATTAAAATGAAGCACTTACAGTGTCTCATTTTTCTTAAATGCAGACTTTCATTTACCAAGAAGGTAAGAATTCATCCGGAGTATTTTTATTTTCAATTTAATTATTTTCAATCTGAAAATTATCTGATTCACTGTAGTTTTAATGGCACTCAAAATATTTTAAACAATAAAGTTTATTTTCTTGCCTTATTTCTTTACACATTCATTGGCACAACTCTGAAAAAACTAAGTCATAAAAATAGAAGGTTGCTGATTACATGGCAATTACAGCAGCTGGGTAACCATGTACTAATGCTACATAAGGCAGCAGTTAATTGAGAGACTAAAGTTACTTGGAGTACAAATAGAAGTCTGAAATGTGAAATCTGTTGGTTTTAGATCAAAGAGTTTTTATCTTCACTAATCATACTTCCAATTATTTTGATTTCTGACATGAGATATATTTAAGACTCTTCATAAGAAAAAAAGTACAATGTGTATAATTTTATCAAATCATGGAATTAATCAGTGGAAGTTAGATTAGCAAATTCACTTCTTTAGTTAAAACACACACACACACACACACACACACACACACACACACAAAATCAAGGCTTGAGCCTACTTGTCCTCTCTTTAATTTTATGCAACCCTTTGAGGCCTTAAAATTTAAAACCTGTTTTTAGACATAAAAGTTCTGTTATTTCAAATATGTTTTAATCAACTTGTGACTTCAGTAAACTTATTTAAAGAAAAACTTTTCTATTTATAAAGGTAATACATGTTGCTTCAGAAAATACTGAATAGTATAAATAATATGAAAGCACCCATAATTTCATCACTCAGAGTACATTATGGTTAAGATGTCTGTGTATGGCCTTCCAAACCTTTAAAAAAATGAACATATATATACACATATATATGTGTGTGTGTGTGTATGTTTCTAATAAGAAAAATCAAAATATTACACATATACAGACAACATATGCTGTTTAATTTTGGAATTCTTAGTTTACCTTTTCTCCATATAATAATGTTTTTCATGTCAAAACAGACCACATCTTCATTTTTAACAGACCCTAAGTATGCTGATATAAGGATACAATGTAATCCCCCATCAAAGGGCATGTAGGTATTAGTATTAGTTAACTTTTAAGAGTGGTAGGTTCATGAAAAAGAAAGTGGATGTTTAAATCTTATGTTCAAATAGGTTTCTTCTCTTACAAAGCTCGCACATAGGCTGGGCGCAGTGGCTCACGCCTATAACCCAGCACTTTGGGAGGCCAAGGCGGGCGGATCACCTGAGGTCAGGAGTTCAAGACCAGCCTGACCAACATGGAGAAACCCTGTCTCTACTAAAAATATTGAATTAAGGTATTGAATTAAGGTATTGATAATAGCTGGGCATGGTGGCACATGCCTGTAATCCCAACTACTAGGGAGGCTGAGGCAGGAGAATCACTTGAACCCAGGAGGCGGATGTTGCTGTGAGCTGAGATTACACCATTGCACTCCAGCCTGGGCAACAAGAGAGAAACTCCGTCTCAAAAAAAAAAAAAAAAAGCTCGCACATAGATCCAGACTAAGACTAAGAGGTTGCCTTATTGTTACTCTATGAGATAAAATTAGTTTTAAAATTAACTAGTTCATTTTATTATTTATCATTATCTGATAATATATGACTTTTATAATTTCAATGAAATAATCACAAATTATGATAATTGGTTTAAATAAACACATACCCACATATAAATTGGTAGTAATTTCTGGAGTGATAAAGAGTTGATGAAAAGTTCCTACCAATTTCATATACATACTCAAAGTAGTCATGTGCTAAATAAAAGCATACATTTAGATTAGCTGAGTAAAAAGTACTGACTGTATATTTTAAGCATATTATACTTCAGAATCACATCTTTAACCTAGATAAAGTTGTGAAGCTGGAAACAATGCTTCTAACATTCTGAGGTACCATGGCATTGAAAAATTGTCCTTGCTGTTTTGAATCTGCCTTTGGAAGGCAACTGTATAAAAATAAAGGATTATCAGAAAGTTACTTCCATTAGGAACACTAAACACTTAGCATGTACAACCAGCAAGTTTGAAAATCAATTAAGTCATTAGGGAAATGCAAATTAAAATCAAAATGAAATACTACTTAACCACCACTAAAATGGGTGTACTAAAAAAGACAGTAACAATAGTTGGTGAGGATACTAAGAAACTGGAAGCCTCACATATTTCTGATGAGAAGGTAAAATGGTACAATTTTGGAAAACAGCTTGGTAATTTCTTAAAAACAAACATAAACTTACCATACAACCCAGTGGTTCCACTCCTAGGAATCTACTCAAGAGAAATAAAAACACATGTCTACACAAAAATTTGTATGTGAATGTTCACAGCAGCATTATTCATAATAGGCAAACATGGGAAACAACCCAAATGTCCATCAACTGATGAATGGAAACAATATGTGGCATATCCTTAAAATGGAATATTATTCAACAATAAAAAGGAACAAAATACTGATATAGCCTACAATATGAAGAATTTCAAAATGTTACACAAAGTAAAAGCCAGAAATAAAAGATTACATACTACATAATTCTATTAACATAAAATGCCCAGAAAAAGTAGCAAGATTAACTTTCTAATAATCACCACCACTATCATCATTTACTCAGCATCAATATATTCCAGTATTTTGTATATTAAAAGCTTACTAGCAAATGTCAACATCAGTGACCATCATCTTGACTTATACATCAACATTTTACTTGATATAGCTTTAACCAAAAAAACACAAACAAAACAAAACAAAACAAAACAAAAAAAACAGTTATAAATTCACTAGGATTTATCCAGTTTATACACAGGTCAAATGCTTTAAAAACTATCTCTCTGGCTCCCTGACTTTGGTACATTTTAATTCTCAGTATCTCCACTCAAAATGGGCAAGGTAGAAGAAAACTGTCAAATTCTGTAGTATAGCAACTAATGATAAAAGCATAATTAACAAAACACTTTTAAATAATACATATATTCAAGTGATCCACAAATAACCAAGAGTTGTCTATGAAAAACAAGATTCATTCTAATTTCTCTCAACTTCTTTAAGAAATACAGAAGATATTTTGTCTGAAAGACTAGAGTAGTAAGAATTGATATATACTAGCCTATTAATAGCATACATCTTTGAGAAAGTTTACTTTCTTCTACACTAGAATGTGTTTTGCCAATAGAATGACATTCTGTTTTTAGTGTAGTGTTTAGAGGCTTTCTGGTGACTGACAGGATTTTAAAGACCTGGAACTATATCTGAATTGTAAGGTTAAGAACTAAAAAGAAAAAGGGCTGGGTGAGGCGGCTCATGCCTGTAATCCCAGCACTTTGGGAGGCCAAGGCAGATGGATCACTTGAGGTCAGGAGTTCGAGACCAGCCTGGCACACATGGAGAAACCCCGTCTCTACTGAAAATACAAAAAGTTAGCCAGGTGTGGTGGTGGGTGCCTGTAATCCCAGCTACTCGGGAGGCGGAGGCTAGAGAATCTCTTGAACCCGGGACGGGGGGATTGCAGTGAGCCAAGATCACACCATTGCACTCTAGCCTGGGCAACAAGAGTGAAACTCCATCTCAAAAAGAAAAAAAAAAAAGCAAAAATGAGCCAGGAGGAATGATGTGTGCCTGTAGTTCCAGCAACTCAGGAGGCTGAGGCACAAGAATCACTTGAACCTGGGAGGCAGAGGTTGCAGTGAGCCAAGATTGTGCCACTGCACTACAGCCTGGACAGAATGAGACTCTGTCTCCACACACACACAAAAAAAAGAGTTTAAAGAAGATTCAGAAAATGTGAATGGCTTTCCTGAGCCAGACCACTAACAAAATACTACTTAGCCCAGGAAAGAGATACTTTGTAAAAAAAAAAATGTTTGCAAACTTTTTGCGCTATGTGCATTTTAAACTATAATACTGCAATTAAAAAGATAAAGTAGGAAATCTTAAAAGATATATTCTAACACTGTAATTGGAAAACTCCTAAGAAAAGGTGTTAAAAACCAAGAAGGATGTTAAGTGAGCTTCTGTAACTGTACCAACCTTAACTGCAAAACTGATGAAGACCTAAGGTATTCAAACTGGAATGCACATGATCTCAGGGGGCATAAAAATCCATTGAGGTGCTTGTTAGACTTACAGAACTATCACAAGAATTTTTCTGACAGTAAAAACTTAGGAGAAGAATACGTAAGGACCTTGGTCAAAAGGGATTTTTGTAAACAGGGTAATTTCCTATCAAATGGAATCATTTTGGTTTATCAAGAATGCCTGTAAGTTTGACTTTAGTTCTTCACAAGTACATATATGGTGTATACCAATAACAAAATTTCACTAATTTGCTAGCATCCACTATCATTAAATTAATGCATTCTTAATTACCTTAAACCTAAAGAAGCTTTTTTATTGAATTAAGGTATTGATAATGGCTGTGTTGTTGGAAATAACCCCACAGTGAATGGCAGCAGGTATAATTTAGATCAGAAGTATTAATGTAGTAGAGGAAATTTGACAATTTTTTAAAGAGCTGAAGAAATTTGGATGTTTTAAAGTTATAAGAATCAAGAATAAAATATGGGGCATAAATTGAGGAATAAATCATAACACATTCCAAAGCTTTTGCTATTTCAACATTTTGAAAGAAACAGTTAAAGAAGGTTTAATTCTAACATTACCGTTGAAGCAGATGGTGGATCTGGTGACTGCCCTTGACGGTTCCTTGTGTGCTGGTTTAACCCACTGGGATTTGAAGACGATGTTGTAGGAAGCTGGGTACTGGCTGCAGGTTGCTGAGATGACTCTACTTTGTGGCTCTTATTTGAGCCATCCAATCTGCTACTTCTCTCTATGGCAATCAGGTCACGAATTTTTTGCAGCTGCTCCACTGAAGCTTTTTTAGGAAAGATGAGATGTGTTTCTCCCTGGAATTTATAAAATTAGAAAAAATGTGAACCTTTGCTTTATGCAGTCATTCTTTTGTGCATACACACATACACACAAAGAGAGAGATGTATAATGAAACCAATAGTATAGAATGCATGTTTCTAAAACCATACTGTTTTCTTACCACTATTGTTATTTTTAAATACAGTCTAAGGTAAATAATGCTTAAACATAAACCAGAAAATTATTTAAAAATTTATCTCCTTTTGGGCATTTAATCTTTAGCCTATTTAATGTGGTTCAAAGGACCTTCAGGAAAAAATATTTGATCTTCTAGAAACAATAAGTCAGACAGCCTCATAACGGTTGCAAAAATGTATATTCCTATCCTCTCTGCAACAGTATATGATACTAGTACTCTCTATGAAATTCCCTATGAAATAATAATGACAGTAGAGATACAGCCACACAAAAGAATCCCGGGTCACATAAAACCAATAAGAAGTTATCTAACAACCTTTGAATCTTGTTAATCTGAGTCTTTAAAGAATAGCTACATGATTAGAAGTCTGTGTATGGGGTCCACTAATTTTTCCAAGGTAACAAAAAGTACACCCTGATAGTCAATCCAAAAGTATGGATGGTTAACAGTAAAAGTAATCCGAGTAAAACAAAAAAAATAAAAACCATGTCTTTGAGTAATGATTCATTTAAAGAATACCTATAAATACGCTGAGAATGCTTTAAAATAAAATGCTACAACAAATTCTATAATATAAAACAGTAAATTACAAAACAAGAAACAAGGTGAAATGAAATGACAATGTATTCAATCAAATTTCTGGATATTGAGAACAAACAATGTTAAAACAGTAATTTCTCCAACTGCAAATGAGATAAAAAGTTGCAGCTGGGCATGGTGGCTCATGCCTGTAATCCCAGCACTTTGGGAGGCCCAGATGGGTGAATTACCTGAAGTCAGGGGTTCGAGACCAGCCTGGCCAACATGGCAAAAACCCTGTCTCCACCAAAAATACAAAAATGAGCCGGGTGTGGTGGCAGGTGTCCATAATCACAGCTACTTGGGAGGCTGAGGCAGGAGAATTGCTCAAACCTGGAAGGCAGAGGTTGCAATGAGCTAAGATCACACCACTGTACTCCAGCCTAGGTGACAGAGCGGGCTCAGTCTCAAAAAAAAAAAAAGTTGCTACAGCATGCAGTACACACAGACCTGCAGATCATGAGCATTTAAATTAAACTCCAATATCAACAATATTACTGAATTTCCCTGGTGACGGCAGACCTATAGGAATCAACTGAACAAGACATTACTCAATGACATGAAAGTCAATTTCATCTGAATCCTTTTTAAAAAGCTGGAATAGACCAGCAAGCTCCATGTATGACTCATAATTGCTATAACAAAGACAACTACAATGTATTATCTTCGTGTGTTCTAGGTACCATGCTAGGGTTTTTTTTCTTTGAGGCAGGGTCTCCCTCTGTCACTTAGGCTGGAGTGCAGTGGACTGATCAAAGCTATAACCTCAAACTCCTGGGCTCAAGCAATCTTCCATCCTCAGCCTCCCAGTAGATAGGACTACAGGTGTATGCCACCACACCTGGATGATTTTTTTATTTTTTGGAGAGACAGGGATCTTACTCTTTTGCCCAGGCTGGTCTCAAACTCCTAACCTCAAATGATCCTCCTACCTCAGCCTCCCAAAGCAAAATGCTAAGCGTTTTAAACACATTATCTCAAGTAATACTAACAACTACCCTGAAAAGTACGTATTAGATTAATACTTTTTTTTTTTTTTTTTTTTTTGAGATAGTTTCGCTCTTATTGCCCAGTCTGGAGTGCAGTGGTACGATCTTGGCTCACTGCAACCTCTGCCTCCCGGGCTCAAGCGATTCTCCTGCCTCAGCTTTCCGAGTAGCTGGGATTACATGCGCCACCACGCCTGGCTAATTTTTGTATTTTTTAGTAGAGACAAGGTTTCACCATGTTGGTCAGGCTGGTCTCAAACTCCTGACTTCATGTGATCTGCCCACCTCAGCCTTCCAAAGTGCTGGAATTACAGGCGTGAGCCACTGCGCCTGGCCAATACTCGCTTATTATATGAAAATACAAAGGCTTGGGGAAGTTAAACAACCTGCTCGAAGCCACAGAATAACTGGCAGAGCAGGGATTCAGACTCCATGACCTTAATTGTTATACTATAACTGACTCCATCTTCGACTGAACAGAGACCGAACGAAACCCACGAGCTTAAACAAATAGTTGAAGGGAATGAGCAGAGAACATTTGTACAACTGTAACGATTAGATGACTGCCAAAAATTGTAACACAATGCTTTTTCAACATTAGAAAGAATCTTCTTACATCTAGGAGGAGGCCTAGGAAGAGAAACCAGACATCTGGTTTAAAACCAAATATGGAGGCATCTGATCTCATACTGTTACTGGAACAGCACTGAGAAAGGCAAATAACTTCATGGACAGAGAAGGAAAAAGAGCATGACAGGTTATTTAGATGTAGGTCTCCGTCCACAACTCAGAGAGGGCCCCATTAAGACAGAAATGCTGCTCATGCCATGCTCCCTTCCCTTCAATCTCCTTACAACCAGCCCTAAAAGAAGATATAATTATCGTCAAAGTGTCTATATCAAAATATTTAACCAACAGCACTGTTAATTTTCATAAATGGACAAAATTATAAGCTTAATGCACTAGATGTAATAACATTTTAAGAAATCAAAAAGAGGCCAGACGCAGTGGCTCACGCCTGTAATCCCTGCACTTTGGGAGACTGAGGCAGGTGGATCACCTGAGGTCAGGAGTTCTAGACCAGCCTGGCCAACATGGTGAAACCCCGTCTCTACTAAAAGTACAAAAATTAGCCAGGCGTGGTGACAGCCGCCTATAATCCTGGCTACTCAGGGGGCCAAGGCAGGAGAATCACTTGAACCCAGGAGACGGAAGTTGCAGTTAGTCAAGATAGCGCTATCGCACTCCAGTCTGGGGGACGAGAACGAGACTTTGTCTCAAAAGACAAAACAAAACAACAACAAAAAAAGGCCGAACGCAGTGGCTCACGCCTGTAATCCCAGCACTTTGGGAGGCTGAGGCGGGCAAATCACGAGGTCAGGGGTTTGAGACCAGCCTGGTCAGCACAGTGAAACCCGTCTCTACTAAAAATACAAAAATTGGCTGGGGGGTGCCTATAATTCCAGTTACTTGGGAGACTGAGGCAGGAGAATCGCTTGAACCCAGGAGGCGGAGGTTGCAGTGAGCTGAGATCATGCCACTGCACTTCAGCCTGGGTGACAGAACTAGACTCCGTCTCAAAAAAAAGAAAAAAAAAAAAAAGAGAAATCAAAAAAAATTCTAGTATTTAACAAATTTGTTTCTCAAGGAATTTTTGTTGAGACAATTCTTACTACAGGATAGTTAGCAAACCTGACCCTGACCACTAAATGCTGAAAATATCATCCAGTCAACAAAACAACCAAACTGCCCTAGCAAATTTCCCATTCTCATCTTCAACAGGTGGAAGAAAGAGGTGCAGGTGGAGGGGGCAGGTATGGCTCCTAGTGGAAAACTACTTCACTGAGATAAACTGTAGGGTCACATATCCATTTGGAACCCAATCTTTTTCATTTCAACATCACTCTCAGAAACTGTCATAAAAAAGAATGCAGCCTCAGAGACAAGTGGGCCTAAAAGTAACCAGAATTTTAACATAGTTGAAAATTTTGGGATATGTCTTAGGTTCATACTCCATTTTCAAAAGCCCACCACGCTGGGAAAATCAGATATCCATACGCAAAGGAATGAAACCAGAACCCATCTATATCTTACCATATAAAAAAATCAAATCAAGATGGATTAGAGGCTGGGCGCTGTGGCTCACGCCTATAATCCCAGCATTTTGGGAGGCTGAGGCAGGTGGATCGCTTGAGGCAGGGAGTTCGAGACCAGCCTGGCCAACATGGCAAAACCCCGTCTCTACTAAAACTACAAAAATTAGCCGGGCGTGGTGGTAGGCGCCTGTAATCAATCCTAGCTACTCGGGAGGCTGAGGCAAGACAATCACTTGAACCCCAGAGGCGGTAGTTGCAGTGAGCTAGGATCACACCACTACACTCCAGCCTGGGTGACAGAGCAAGACTCCATCTCAAAAAAAAAAAAAAAAAGATGGGCCAGGCACGGTGGCTCACGCCTGTAATCCAAGAACTTTGGGAGGCCGAGGTGAGTGGATCACCTGAGGTCAGGAGTTCAAGACCAGCCTGGCCAACATGGTGAAACCCTGTCTCTAGCAAAAAAAAAAAAAAAAAAAAACACTAGCTGGGCATGGTGGTGGACACCTGTAATCCCAGTTACTCGGGAGACTGAGGCAGGAGAATCGCTTGAACTTGGCAGAGGCTGCAGTGAGTGATGATTGTGCCACTGCACTCCAGCCAGGGCAACAAGAGGCGAAACTCCATCTAAAAAAAAAAGATGAATTAGAGACTTAAGTGTAAGACCTTAAACTATAACCTTAAACTATAAGACTACTAGAAGAAAATACTGGGAAAACACTTCAGGAAATTAGTCTGGGCAAAGATTTCATCAGTAAGACTTTTTTTTTTTTTTTGAAGCAGAGTCTTGCTCTGTCGCCCAGGTTGGAGCGCAGTGGTGCGATCTTGGCTCACTGTAACCTCCATTCTCCTGCCTCAGCCTCCTGAGTAGCTGGGACTACAGGTGCCCACCACCACGCCCGGCTTTTTGTATTTTTAGTAGAGACGGGGTTTCACCGTGTTAGACATGTTCTCAATCTCCTGACCTCGTGATCCGCCCACTTCGGCCTCCCGAAGTGCTGGGATTACAGGCGTGAGCCACCACGCCCGGCCTCATGAGTAAGACTTTAATAGCACAGACAACAAAAGCAAAAATTGACAAAAGGTATCACATCAAATTAAAAAGTTTATGCACAGCAAAGGAAAGAACAAACAATGTGAAGAGACAAACTAGAAAGTGAAAGAAAATATGTGCAAACTAGTCAAATGACAAGGGATTAAGAACCAGGATACAAAAGGAACCGAAACAACTTAATAGCAAAAAACAAATCTCATTTAAAGATGAGCAAAAGAGGCCAGCACAGTGGCTCACGCCTGTAATACCAGCACTTTGTGAGATCGAGGTAGGTGGATCACTTGAGGTCAGAAGTTCGAGACCAGTCTGGCCAACATGGTGAAATCCCATCTCTACAAAAAATACAAAAGAATTAGTCGGGCAAGGTGGCGTGAACCTGCAGTCCCAGCTACTCAGGAGGCTGAGGCAGGAGAATCACTTGAATTTGAGAGGTAAAGGCTGCAGTAAGCTGAGATTGTGCCACTGCTCTCCAGCCTGGGCAACAAAGTGGGACTCTGTTTCAAAAAATAATAATTAAAAATAAAAATAAAAATGAGCAAAAGATCTGAATAGACATTTCTCAAAGGAAGACATACCATTGTCTAACGGGTATATGAAAAAAAAGCTCAACATCACTAATTATCAGAGAAATGAAAATCAAAACCATAATGAGATATTATCTCACTCCAGTTAAAATAGTTATTATCAAAAAGACAGAAAATAAATGCGGGCAAGGATGCAAAGAATCTTTTTCTTTTTTTTTGAATTTTTTTTTATTATTATACTTTAAGTTCTAGGGTACATGTGCACAACGTGCAGGTTTGTTACATATGTATACACGTGCCATGTTGGTGTGCTGTACCCATTAACTCGTCATTTACATTAGGTATATCTCCTAATGCTATCCCTCTCCCCTCCCTCATCCCCACAATAGGACCCGGAGTGTGATGTTCCCCTTCCTGTGTCCAAGTGATCTCACTATTCAATTCCCACCTATGAGTGAGAACATGTGGTATTTGGTTTTCTGTTCTTGCGATAGTTTGCTGAGAATGATGGTTTCCAGCTGCATCCATGTCCCTACAAAGGACACAAACATCCTTTTTTATGGCTGCATAGTATTCCATGGTTTATATGTGCCACATTTTCTTAATCCAGTCTGTCACTAATGGACATTTGGGTTGATTCCAAGTCTTTGCTATTGTGAATAGTGCCGCAATAAACATACGTGTGCATGTGTCTTTATAGCAGCATGACTTATAATCCTTTGGGTATATCCCCAGTAATGGGATGGCTGGGTCAAATGGTATTTCTTGTGAATGAACTCCCATTCACAATAGCTTCAAAGAGAATAAAATACCTAGGAATCCAACTTACAAGGGATGTAAAGGACCTCTTCAAGGAGAACTACAAACCACTGCTCAGTGAAATAAAAGAGGACACAAACAAATGGAAGAATATACCATGCTCACTGAGAGGAAGAATCAATATTGTGAAAATGGCCATACTGCCCAAGGTAATTTATAGATTCAATGCCATCCCCATTAAGCTACCAATGACTTTCTCCACAGAACTGGAAAAAACTGCTTTACAGTTCATATGGAACCAAAAAAGAGCCAGCATTGCCAAGACAATCCTAAGCCAAAAGAAAAAAGCTGGAGGCATCATGCTACCTGACTTCAAACTATATTACAAGGCTACAGTAACCAAAACAGCATGGTACTGGTACCAAAACAGAGATATAGACCAATGGAACAGAACAGAGCCCTCAGAAATAATACTACACATCTACAGCCATCTGATCTTTGACAAACCTGACAAAAACAAGAAATAGGGAAAGGATTCCCTATTTAATAAGTGGTATTGGGAAAATTGGCTAGCCATAAGTAGAAAGCTGAAACTGGATCCTTTCTTTACTCCTTATACGAAAATTAATTCAAGATGGATTAGAGACTTAAATGTTAGACCTAAAACCATAAAAACCCTAGAAGAAAACCTAGGTAATACCATTCAGGACATAGGCATGGGCAAGGACTTGACGTCTAAAACACCAAAAGCAATGGCAACAAAACCCAAAATTGACAAATGGGATCTAATTAAACTAAAGAGCTTCTGCACAGCAAAAGAAACTACCATCAGAGTGAACAGGCAACCTACAGAATGGGAGAAAATTTTTGCAATCTACTCATCTGACAAGGGGCTAATATCCAGAACCTATAAAGAACTCAATCAAATTTACAAGAAAAAAACAACCCCATCAAAAAGTGGGCAAACAATATGAACAGACACTTCTCAAAAGAAGACATTCATACAGCCAAGAGACACATGAAAAAATGCTCATCATCACTCGCCATCAGAGAAATGCAAATCAAAACCACAATGAGATACCATCTCACACCAGTTAGAATGGCAATCATTAAAAAATCAGGAAACAACAGGTGCTGGAGGGGATGTGGAGAAATAGGAACATTTTTACACTGTTGGTGGGACTGTAAACTAGTTCAACCATTGTGGAAACAGTGTGGCGATTTCTCAAGGATCTAGAGCAAATAATCTTTTATACATTGTTAGTGGGAATACAAATTAGTATGTAAACTAAGAAAAAGAGTATGAAGGTTCCTCAAAAAAACTAAAAATAGAACTACCATATGATTCACTAATCGTATTGCTAGGCGCATATCCAAAAAAAGTAACCATTTTTTAATGACCTTTAATTTAAAAAAAATTCTTATGCTTAATTTTTAAGCATTTTTAATTTTTTTTAATTCTATTTTTTTATTTCAATAGGTTTTTGGGGAAGGGATTGGTGTCTGGTTACATGGATAATTTCTTTAGTGGTGATTTCTGAGGTTTTGATGCACTTATGCCCGACTAAATGTATAGTCTTTTATCCCTCGCACCCTTCCTACTTTTCTCCTCTCCAAGTCCCCAAAGTCCACTGTATGGTTCTTAGGCCTCTGTGTCCACATAGCTTAGCTCCCACTTATAAGTGAGAACATATAATGTTTGGTTTTCCATTCCTGAGTTACCTCACTTAGAATAATGGTCTCCAATTCCATTCAGGTTGTTGATGCCATTCAGGTTGCAAATGCCATTATTTCATTCTTTTTTTTATAGCTGAGTAGTATCCACAGTATTCCACTTTTTTGTTTGAGACAGAGTTTTGCTCTTGTCACTCAAGTGGGAGTGCAATGGCACGATCTCAGCTCACTGCAACCTCTGCCTCCCGGGTTCAAGTGATTCTCCCCTCAGCCTCCCGAGTAGCTGGGACTACAAGTGTCCACCACCATGCCTAGCAAATTTTTGTATTTTTAGTAGAGATGGGATTTCACCATGTTGGCCAGGGTGGTCTTGAACTCCTGACCTTGAGTGATCCACCCACAATGACCTCCCAAAGTGCTAGGATTACAGCCATGAGCCACTATGGCCTGGCCTCCACATTTTCTTCATCCACTTGTTGACCGATGAATTGATTCCATATTTTTGCAATAGCAAATTGTGCTACTATAAACATGCATGTGCAAGTGTCTTTTTCATATGACTTCTTTTCCTCTGGGTAGATATGCAAGTACAGGAATTGCTGGATCAAATGGCAGATCTACTTTTAGTTCTTTAAGGACTCTCCACGCTGTTTTCCATAGGGGTCACACTAGTTTACATTCCCACCAACAGTGTAAAAGTTTTCACCAACATCTGTTATTTTTTGACTTTTTAATTATGGCCATTCTTGCAGGAGTAAGGTGGTGTCACACTGTGGTTTTGATTTGATTTCCCTGATAAAGATGTTGAACGTTTTTTCATATGTTTATTGGCCATTTGCATATCTTTTGAGAACTGTCTATTCATGTCCTTAGCCAACTTTTTGATGGGATTTTTTTTCTTGCTGATTTGAGTTCCTTCTAGATTCTAGATATTAGTCCTTTGTCAGATGCCTAGTTTGTGAAGATTTTCTCCCATTCTGTGTGTTGTCTGTTAACTCTG
The DNA here is from genome assembly GCF_047675955.1 of Chlorocebus sabaeus. Classification (NCBI taxonomy): domain Eukaryota; kingdom Metazoa; phylum Chordata; class Mammalia; order Primates; family Cercopithecidae; genus Chlorocebus; species Chlorocebus sabaeus. Next base: position 71,158,947 of record NC_132918.1, read on the forward strand.
CTGATTATTTTAGCTGTGCAGAAGCTTTTCAGTATAAGCTCCATCTATTTATCTTTGTTTTTATTGCATTTGCTTTTGGGTTCTTGGTCATGAAGTCTTCATCTAAGCCAATGTCTAAACAGGTTTTTATGATGTTATCTTCTAGAATTTTTTATGGTTCCAGGTCTTAGATGTAAGTCTTTCATACAGCTCCAGTTGATTTTTGTATAAGGTAAGAGATGAGGATCCAGTTTCAATCTTCTACATGTGGCTTGCCATTTATCCCCGCACCACTGAATAGATGTTCTTTTCCCACTTTATGTTTTGAAGATCAGTTGGCTGTAAGTATTTGGCTTTAATTTCTGAGTTATTTATTCTATTATATTAGTCTATGTGCCTATTTTTATGCCAGTACCATGCTGTTTTGTTGACTACAGTCTTGTAGTATAGTTTGAGGTCAAGTAATGTGATTTGTCCAGATTTGTTTTTTGTTTAGTCTTGTTTTGGCTATGTAGGCTGCTTTTAAAAATTTTAGGACTGTTTTTTCTAGTTCTATGGAAAATGATGATGGAATTTTGATGGGAATGGCACTGAATTTGGAGACTGCTTTTGGTAGTATGGTCATTTTCACAGTATTGATTCTACCCTTCCATGAGTATGCGATGTGTTTCCATTTGTTTGTGTTGTCTATGATTTCCTTCAGCAATGTTTTGTAGTTTTCCTTGTAGAGGTCTTTCACGTGCTTGGTTAGGTATATTCCTAAGTATTTTATTTTATGTTATTGCAGCTATTATAAAAGGAGTTCTTGATTCTCAGCTTGGTCGCTGTGGTGCACAAATAGTGCTACTGATTTGGGTACATTAATTTTGTATCCTGAAACTTTACTGAATTCATTTATCAGCTCTAGGAGCTTTTTGGATGAGTCTTTAGGGTTTTCCAGGTACACGATCATATCATCAGCAAACAGCAACAGTTTATTCCTGTTTACCAAGTCAGACAAGACTGCTCTGGCTAGGACTTCTAGCACTATGTTGAATAGATGTGGTGAAAGTGGGCATCCTTGTCTTATTCTGGTTCTCAGGGGGAATGCTTTCTGCTTTTCCCTATTCAGTATACTGTTGGCTGTGAGTCAGTCATACACAGCTTTGATTACCTTAAAGTATGTCCCTTCTATGTGAATTTTGCAGACCTGTCTAGTGCTGTCAGTGAGTACTGAAGTCTCCACTATTATTGTGTTGTCGTCGATCTCATTTCTTAGGTCTAGCAGCAATTGTTTTATAAATTTGGGAGCTCCAGTGTTAGGTGCATACATATTTAGGACTGTAATATTTTCCTGTTGAACTAGGCCTTTTATCATTATATAATGCCCTTCTTCGTCTTTTCTTAACTGTTGCTTTGGAGTCTGTTTTGTATAAGAATAGCTACTCCTGCTGGCTTTTTGCATGGAATATATTTTTTCACCCCTTTAAGTTTATGTTAGTCTTTACGCATTAAGTGAGTCTCTTGGAGACAGAGAATACTTGGTTGGTAAATTCTTATTCATTCTGCCATTCTGTGGAGCATTTAGGCCACTGATATTCAATGTTAGTACTGAGATGTGAGGTACTATTCTAGTGATCATGCTAGTTGTTGTGTGAATACTTTGTTTTCTGGTTTTTTTCATCATGTTATTTATTGTTTTATAGGATCTGTGAGATTTATGCTTTAAGGAGGTTATATTTTGGTATTTCAAGGTTTTATTTCAAGATTTAGAGCTCCTTTTTAGCAGTTCTTGTAGTGCTAGCTTGGTAGTGGCAAATTCTCTTGGCATTTGTCTGAAAAAGACTATCTTTCCTTCATTTATGAAGCTTAGTTTTGCGGGATGCAAAATTCTTGGCTAACAATTATTTTATTTAAAGAGGCTAAAGATAGGACCCCAATCCCTTCTAGCTTATAGGGTTTCTACTGAGAAATGTGCTGTTAATCTGATAGGTTTTCCTTTATAGGTTATCTGATGCTTTTGCCTAAGGGCTTGTAAGATTATTTCCTTTGTCTTGACTTTAGATGACCTGAGGACTATGTGCCTAGGTGATGATCTTTTTGAGATGAATTTCCCAGGTGTTCTTTGGGCTCCTTGTATTTGGATACGTAGATCTCTAGCAAGGCCAGATAAGTTTTCCTCAACAATTCCCTCAATTATGTTTTCCAAATGTTTAGATGTATTTTCTTCCTCTAGAACACTAATTATTCTTGGGTTTGGTCGTTTAACATAATCCCAAACTTCCTTGGGGCTTTGATCATTTTTTAAATTCTTTTTTGTCTTTGTTGGATTGGGTTAATACAAAAGCCTTATCTTTGAGCTCTGAAGTTCTCTTCTTCTACTTGTTCAATTCCACTGTTGAAACTTTCCAACGTATTTTGTATTTCCCTAGGTGTGTTCTTCACTTCCAGAAGCTGTAATTGTTTTTTATTTATACTATTTATTTCTCTGGAGATTTTTTTTCATCCATATCATGTATCACTCTTTAAATCTTTTTCAGTTGGTATTAATCTTTCTCTGGTGTCTCCTTGAGTAACCTAATAATTGACCTTCTGAATTCTTTTTCTGGCAATTCAGAGATTTCTTCTTGGTTTGGATCCATTGCTACTACGCTAGTGTGACCTTTTGGGGATGTTAAAGAACCCTGTTTTGTCATATTACCAGAATTGTTTTTCTGGTTCCTTCTCATTTAGGTATAGACTATGTCAGACGAAAGATCTGGGGCTCAAGGGCTGCTGTTCAGATTCTTTTGCCCCACAGGGTGGTCCCTTGATGTGGTGCTCTTCCCTTCCTCTAGGAATGGGGCTTCCTGAGAGCTGGACTGCAGTGATTGTTATTGCTCCTCTGGGTCTAGCGACCCATTAGAGCTACTGGGCTCTGAACTGGTATTAGAGAGTGTCTGCAAAGAGTCCTTTGATGTGATCTGTCTTCAAGTCTCAGTCATAGACATCAGTTCCTACTCTGATGGAGGTGGCAGGGGAGTGAAGTAGACTCTGTGTGGGACCTTGGTTGTAGTTTTGTTTAGTGTGTTGGTTTTCTCGAATTCCAGGTGTGCTGGCAGTAAAGCTGTCATGTGGTCAGACTCAGGACCTCTGGTTAGCCAGGATGTTACAGGTGGTGGAATCAGCTGTTGTTTTTTCCTTTCTTGGAAAGGAAGTGATGCTCAGCCAGGAGGTGATGCTTTCAAGACAGCATCAGCTACGGTAGTATCAAGAGGATATAAGCTTGCCTTAGGGTTGCCTGGATAAGCATTTGGGTTTCTCAGGTGGTGGGTGGGGCCATAGAGTTCCCAAGAGATTATGTCTTTTCTCTTCAGTTACTAGGATGGGTTGAGAAAGACCAGCAGGTGAAGGCAGGGTTAGGCGTGTCTGAGTTCAGACTCTCTTTGGGTTGGGCTTGTTGTGGCCGCTGTGGGGGATAGGGGTGTGGTTCTCAGGCCAATGGAGTTATGTTCCCAGGGAGATTATGGCTGTCTCTGCTGCGTCATACAGGTTACCAGGGAAGTGAGGGAAAGCCAGCAGTAACAGGCCTTACCGTGCTCCCACGCAGCCAGAAGGGCCAGTCTCACTCCCACCATGAGCCACCCATAGCACCATGTTTATATCCAGGCAGTGTGCGCAGCGCTGAGATTTTGCCCCAGGCTACAAGTCTCCCCACTGAGAAAGCAATCAGGGCTTTCAGGCTTCACCCCTCTCCGTCTGCTTTGGCTTCTGTGCTTGTATCTGCATTTCCTCTTTGCCGCCTCCCCTATACTCCCCAGTCCAGGAAAATTCGTGTTCAGCTGCAAGTTTCATTCTCCCTGTGGTCTTTCCCCAATTCCACTGGCAGCCCTCCCCAAGGACCCCTGTGAGATAAAGTCAGAAATGGCCTCCTTAGTGGCCAGGAGTGTCTGCAGGCTCTTCTCGCCACTTGTTCTACTTTTGTATTTTGCTCAGCTCTCTAAATTCATTTCAGCTCTAGGTAAAGTTAAACCCTTCTCCCATGATCTGGATTTTCCGGTTCCCCAGTGGACCTTCCCCCTCTCACACTTCAGGCACTCACAGATTTTCCTGTCTCATGGAATTTGCAGCAGCAAGCTGCTTTTTTCAAAAGATCTGTGAATTCTTTTGGTTTTCCTGGAATGTTCCTGTGGTAATTCTCAGAGCAAAAGTTCACGATGTGAGTTTCCAGGCACTGTTCTGTCAGTCCAATTGGGAGCTGCAAGTTAGTCCTGTCTCCTATCCACCAGTTTCCAAAATCAGCATATTGAGGAGATATCTGCATTCCTACGTTTACTACAGCACTATTCACAATAGCCAAGATATGGAATTAACCTAATTGTCCATCAACAGATAAATGGATAAAGAATATGTGGTATATATACACAATGGAATATTATTCCACCATAAAAAAGAACAAAATCCTGTCATTTTCATCAACATGGATGGAAATGGATGGACCTTATGTTAAGCAAGCCAGATTCAGAAAGACAAATACCACATATTCTCACTCATATGTGGGAGCTAAAACAATTGATCCCATAGAATAAAAGAGTGATTGTAAAAATATATTACAAAATTAAATACAAATTTAAAAAAATAAAGAAGAGTGGAATGGAGTTACCAGAGTCTTGGAGGGACAGAAGGGACTGGGCAATAGAAAGAGATTGGTTAATGGGTACAAAATTATAGTTAAATAGGAGGAATAATTTCTCGTGTTCTACAGCACAATAGGGTGACTATGGTTAAGAATAATTCATTGTATATTTCAAAATAGCTAGAAGACAGAATTTTGAATGTTTCTAACACAAAGAGATGATAAATGCTTCAGATCATGGATATTCCACTTACTCAGATTTGATCATTACACATTTGTATGCTTGCATCAAAATATCACCTGCACCCCATAATGTACAACTATTATGTATCCATATAATTATTCTTTAAAAAGCCCACTAAATTTCTTTTTGGTGGTAGAGTTCAGTTTCAGCACTATTAGTTCTTCCTAAACTTAGCCACGCTGATAAAACATTTACTTCAAACAAGTCCTGAGGTGTGATGTCTAAAGCCAAACAGAAACTTTAAGTATAAATTAGTCATATCAAAACCTGTTAATCTTTTCTGAAATTGTGACTCCATTTGCATCAAATACTACTACAAGTCTCAGTGTGGCCTGTTATTTGGCACTGGAGTGACCAACACTGGTTTGCCTGAGACTGAGGGGTTTTCTGGGATGTGGGACTTTCACTGCTAAAACCAGGACAGTACTGAGCAAACTGGAATGGCTGGCTATCCCACTTGGCACTCAAATATTTGCTGAATGAAAGACAAATCTAATTCTATTAAATATGTGACACTTCAACATGAGAAATGGGTAAAGCCTTCAGTTGTCATTTACTCAATTTTCCCAACTAATTTGAATCTTGAAAACTGGCACTTCCTTGAACAAGGAATTTTAAATTCTTTATGTTAAGACGCCTGTGTATCATCCACAATCAGATGACACCGTAATTTATATCCCCAGCCTAGTCTCTCCTTTGGGGTTGTAAACTCATATATCCAACTGCTTGATATCTCTACTTGAATATTTGACAGCAAATTAATCACAATTGTCCAAAGACAGGTGGTGGTTTCTCCCTTAAAACCTGCTACCCTCTAAGGGTTCTCTATCTCAAATAATGATACTCCCATCCAATTAGCTGCTTAAACCAAAACATAGATAAGTCCCTGATTCCTTCCTTTCCCTTATATCTTACATCTAAATCACGAGCAAGTCCTGTTGATTCTGCCACAAAAAGAAATCCTGGATCCATCTTCTCTCCATCTCCACCATCAGTACTTAATTCAACAAATCTTTATTGAGTGCCTAACATTTCTAATGTACCAGCATTGTTCCAGGAGCTAGCAACACAAGGAACAGAAATGACAAAAAGCCCTGCCTTCATGGACCTTACACAAACCACTACCATTTCTTATTTAGACTAACATAATAAGCTTTCTAACTGGTCTCCCTGCTTCGTCCCTTGTCCCCATCCCACCACCTCCAAGAATTCTCTTTACAGCAAGCTGGAATAATCTTCAAAAATATTTTTCCCTACTTAAAACTTTCCAGACTGGGCACAGTGGCTCACGCCTGTAATCCCAGTACTTTGGGAGGCCAAGGCGGGCAGATCACCTGAGGTCAGGAGTTCGAGACCAACCTGACCAACATGGAGAAACCCCATCTCTACTAAAAATACAAAATTAGCCAGGCTTGGTGGCATATGCCTATAATCTCAGCTACTTGGGAGGCTGAGGCAGGAGAATTGCTTGAACCCAGGAGGCGGAGGTTATGGTGAGCCGAGATTGCATCATTGCCCTCCAGCCTGGGCAACAAGAGCGAAACTCCATCTCAAAAAAAAAAAAAAAAATATTTCCCAATGGCTTCTCATCTCACCTAGAATAAAGTCTAAGTCTTTTGCCGCAGTCCTCAAGACCCCACGTGTCCTGGTCTCTGCCTCCCTATGCAGCTTATTTCTGTTTCACGGTTACTCCTGCAGGAAATCCTTTACACACATTAATCCTTCTGTCTGAAATACACTTACTTAAGAGTTTCAGGTACCTGAGATGTTTCAAGTCACAGCTCAAATGTCATCTCCTCAGAGAGGCCTTCCCTGACCACTGCCTGCCATGCAAAGTACTTTTTATTCTATTACCTGGTCTTATTTTCTTCTTTGCACTCATCTTGTTTTCACATCTACTGGCTGTTTAAACTATTAGAAATGTAAGCTCCACGTGAGATGGGATTATATCTACTACTTTGTTCACTACTGTTACTTCAGGGACTGAAATGGAACCTGGGGAGGGAAGCAGAGAGGCACGAAGGAAATGGAATCTTACATAGGAGCTCAGCATATCTCTTTAACAATTTCTACGATTGCCTATTCTAACTACTACTGACTACTGAGTCTCTGTAACCTGTTCAAATTCTTTCAACACTCTACAAAGGAGAACTAGTTAAGGATATAAACATAAAGAAAATTCAGAATCTTAATAACTACTTTCAATGTGTCATAAAATTAAACTACACCACAAGATTCCAAAAGGTAACACCAAAATATTCGTTTGAAGTAAACAAAAAAACATACCGAGACTCCTCTCCTGTCACAGAAGAAACCCCTTCTGTGTGGCAACTGAACTCAGTTTTTCTGTTTACTTCAGACTCTTTTCATTTCCTACTAGAAACAGGTAGCTAGATCTATTAGTATTCACGTGTGCTCACAAATCAGGTTTTTGCTAAAAGCCTAAAGTGAACCACATTTGGTCCTGGGGTTGCATGTTTGACCCTCCCTTATTCTCAAGAATTGAGACTCGTAAGAATTTCTCTGTGGAGCGTTGTTACACTTTACTGAAATTTTAAACTATACTTGCTGTGATTTTTAAATGTCCAATCAGTGAAGAAACAACTATTTCTACTGATTCCCAAAATGATAAATAAAAAACATTATCTTATTCAAACAATTATTCACCAACATGATAATGACTGCTTTGTGCGTGAAGAGGGGAGAGGAAATCCTCGAACATACTTACCTCTTCAAAGCCCATTTCAAATAAACATTCAACAGCACCTCTGACAGGCAAGAGTCTAGTAGAAAAAGCTGTGTTTCCAATCCGGATAGATCTATATTTTTCATCATTAGGGTTTCTGACAAAAAACAAAAGTTTGATTATATATAGTAATTTATATTTTTCATAGTGTTTTTGTATTCCTTTTAATATTTTATACTGGCTACATTCCTACATGGTAGCATAGGCTTGAACTTCAAATAAATAGGAAGCAGTCTGGAAAAGTAGTTCAATTTTGTGACTCTTACTTCAGTACACATCTAGCACCACCTCACTGTTTAATTTCACACCTCATAATATTAATGCTGCCACAAAGAAAATCCATGTGACATATTAATTCGGTGCTGTTAAGTCTAGACACCTTAATGAGTCTTTTAGGCTGTTTAAAAAAAAATCCATGTAATCTCTGAACAGGGGCAAAAAATTTTATCTGTTTTGTTCTGATGAATCTTCATCATATAGAATGGTTCCTGGCACATAGATGGTGGTTAACAAATATTCGTGAAATGAATGAAAGAAACTAAAAAGTTATATAAAAACAGATCACGGCTGGGTGCAGTGGCTCATACCTGTAATTCCATCACTTTGGGAGGCCGAGGCTGGTGGATCACGAGGTCAAGAGACTGAGACCATCCAAGCCAACATGGTGAAACCCTGTCTCTACTAAAAATACAAAAATTAGCTGGGCGTGGTGGTGCACACCTGTAGTCCCAGCTACTTGGTAGGAGGTAGGAGAGTCGCTTGAACCTGGGAGGCGGATGTTGCAGTGAGCTGAGATTGTGCCATTGCACTCCAGCCTGGGCAACAGAGCAAGACTCTGTCTCCAAAAAAACAAAACAAAACAAAACAAACAAAACAGGTCATGGTTCTTCAAAGACTTTACTTTCGACACACATGACCCAGGTATACCTTTATAGTCACTTGATTTTCTTCCTTCCCTAAATCAGTGATTGCTCTTACTGTAAGTGAAAACAGTAAGTTACATTCTGTGCTGTTAAGTTTAAGGTACTTTTTTTTTTTGAGGTGGGGGGGTCTCCCTTCAGTTTAAAATACATTCTTTTTTTTTTGAGAGGGGGTCTCGCTCTGTTGCCCAAGCTAGAGTGCAGTGGTGTAACCTCGGCTCACTACAGCCTCTGCCTCCTGGGTACAAGCAATTCTCCCACTTGAGCCTCCCAAGTAGCTGGGATTACAGGGGCGCGCCACCGCTCCTGGCTAAGTTTTGCATTTTTTAAGTAGAGACGGGGTTTTACCATGTCAGCCAGGCTGGTCTCGAACTCCTAACCTCAGGTGATCCACCCGCCTCGGCCTCCCAAAGTGCTGGGGATTACAGGCATGAGCCACCGTACCTGGCCCAAGACACATTCTCAACACAGTACAGCAATAAAAGGAAGATACAAATTTCTTTTACCATAATTAAGATTTTGAATAGCATACTTGAGACAAGAAACCAGCATATGAAAAGTTTTGGTTTGAGATTTTTAATTACTTTGATAAATCAGAAGAATTGTTTGAAAAAAAACATTAAAAGAACATAAGGTTAAGATAAAGACAGTATTATATACAAAAGACTCTCAGAACATAGTTTAGGATGATAACTTTCATATCTGACACCAACTGCCTTAAAGTGATAGGACTTCTTTAAGTACTATGTTAAGGAGGATTCTGAGGCAGTGTCTGGGATCCACAGGAAGATGTACTTCCATAAGAAGCCATCAGCCTGGGGTATGGTATGGTGAGTAGGCAAATGCTAGCAAATGACTTATCAACTTTGTCCTATCTACACATGTTCCGTAGATATTCTGACATAAAAACAAAACCAAAAAGCAAATATTTTAATTTTATAAGTTTTAACAAATTTTGCATTTGTTTTTCACCAGTCAACTACCTATTGCCAAATGTCATAAATACTCAATGAATGTTTTTAAACTTTTCCCTAATTTCAAAAATCATGTAAGTTTATTACAGAATATTCAGAGACAAAAGCTCTAAATAGTGCTATTCAAAATGTCCACAGATTGGTGCTAATCTACAAATTATTTGCTACCCATATGCAAGAAGTACAGAAATCTTTTGTTTGTTTACAAGGGCATAAAAATGAAGCAAGAAGTACAGAAATGGAATGTTCGGTATATAGCAATTTGATACTGCCATGAAATTTTCAGTGTATTTTACAAGTTATTGGTCCATAAGGGATTGGAAATTAAAACAAAAACATTGTTCTTTACTGTATGTAATTTGAGAATCACGGATGGTTGTTAAATACAAAGAAAATTTTATTCTCAACTCTTTATTCTGTGTATTAGATTAGGGTTTCTCAGTCTCAGCACCATTAACACGTGGGACCTTTTCTTAGTGGAGTTTCCTTGAGTGCTGCAGAACATTCAGCATTCCTGGCTTCAACTTCTACACTGTGTTACAAGTGAGTCTCTCTTTCTTATCACTTAAGAAAACTGAACTATAAGATAATCCTACATTTATCAAAGCTACTTTTAGATAAATGAGGCATCTTTTCCTGACACTCAATGTATTTCACAGGGTGATAAACATGTCAGTACCACCAGGATGATATAACCTACTGGTTCAAAACTGCTTGAGCTATTTTAATCTATTCTTTTCCTTACAGCTTTCAGATCTCTACATGCTCGGTCTTTCTCTGGGTGAATTTTCTAGTTTCTTCCTTCTTTCACAATTGTTTAAAAATTCTTATAAAATACACATCAGTTCTCATATAGTTTGTTTTGTTTTTTAAAAAACAAAGTCTTGCTCTGTCACTCTGGCTGGAGTGCAATGGCACTATCAAAGCTCATTGCTGCTTAGAACTCCTGGGCTCAGCAATCCTCCTGCCTCAGCCTCTGAAGTAGCTAGGACTACAGGCAAGACACCACACCTGGCTATTTTTTTTTTATGAAGAGATGGGGTCTTACTATATTGACCCTGCTGCAATCCTTCCACCTGGGGTGTCCTAAAGCCCTGGTATTACAGGCGGGAGCCACTTCGACTGGCCTTTATTATTTTGATATATGTTGCTTCCATTTAACTATTGATATACAATATAGATTTTCCTCCTTAGTTTCTAGTGAGATTTATTTATTTATTTATTTATTTTGAGAAAGGGTCTCACTTTGCCACGCAGGCTAGAATGCAGTGGCATAATCATGGGCTCAAGCCATCCTCCCACCTCCGCCCACCAAATAGCTGGGACTACAGGTGTCTGCCACCACACTTGACTTACTTACTTACTTTATTTATTTATTTATTTATTTTTAATTTAATTTTATTTTTTTGGGACGGAGTCTTGCTCCGTTGCCCAGGCTGGAGTGCAGTGGCTGGATCTCAGCTCACTGCAAGCTCCGCCTCCCGGGTTCCCGCCATTCTCCTGCCTCAGCCTCCCGAGTAGCTGGGACTACAGGCACCCGCCACCACGCCCGGCTAGTTTTTTGTATTTTTTTTGTAGAGACGGGGTTTCGCCATGTTGCCCAGGCTGGTCTCTAACTCCTAAGCTCAAGTAATCCGCCCACCTTGGCCTCCCACAGTGCTGGGGTTACAGGAGTGAGCCACCGTGCCCAGTGAGCAATTTTATTTTTATATCATCTGTGGACCTCACATTAATCTATTTTTCTCAGTAAAAGAATACTGCAAACAGGGTCCAGCAATGACAGTCACATCCAGTTCCTCAAATTCTATCTTTTTTCTTATTAAATATGTTGAGTAAACTGACCATGGTTTTGTGCATAGATTGATACCAAAGGCCTGATCCTGAAGCCCTCAAAGACTTAGAGGGCTGTAGGGACATTAGACTTCAAATCCATCATATCCTCTTTCCTATCCCTGGAAAAGCAACGCACAAAGACTTTCTTAAACTCTTCTCAGCATTATTCCAGTGTGTCCACTATCCTTTGAGCTCATTGCCACACCCCTCATCTTTCAGAATCTTGAACCCGGGAGGCGGAGGTTGCAGTGAGTCAAGATTGCGCCGCTGCATTCCAGCCTCATCAACAAGAGCAAACTCCGTCTCCAAAAAAACATCAGAAACAAGCCATTAGTAAACATTCCTAATGAAGATTATGATGTTAAATGTCATTATTTGCATGCAAAGGTTTCCTCCTCAAGCTAAACCTCAGCATTTTCGGTTTCACTAGATTTAAAGCAGAAGTGAGTCTTCATTACAAGGGCACCTCTTTTTTCTGACTAGTGGGGTTTAAATAGCTTGGTGGCTTTCCAGGCGGCAAGTCCCAGCTAATGGGCTCTGGAGAACCCAGCCTATCAGTTCATTTATGGAGTGCCTTGGCATCCTTGTACTGTGAAGAGCTGTAAGGCCTCAAAGGGTGAAAAAGGTGAGTTGAGAAGGTGTCACAGAGCACGAAGGTGGTCCCCACACAGGTCACAATTATGTAGCTGTGAACAGGCTACATGTTGCATCCTTCATAGCATCTGCCACAAAATAAAGGCTCAACATATTTTCCCTTCAATTTACTTTAAACATCATTACCATTGCCTAAATGAAATATTACTGACATGGATTTTAAAGACTGCACATGTAACTAATGTCTAAAATTGGGTCACATGAAACATAACCTTGAAACTGAGAAGAATTTCCTCTTAGACTTCATGATAATTTACCAACCACTTAATGCACCAGGGGCTGAGGGGAACAGAGAACCTAATTAATTAATCACGGTGACCTGATAAATGAGGTAACACCACTAAAGCAAGTGGCGCTCCTTTAACCTCGGTTCCATTTCCCTCCCCCAACACCATATCTCTCCGTTAAGACACATCATTTGATCTGCAGAGTTGAGGTGGGTCCTCATTCAAAATGAATAATCAAACTTGCCTCCCAATTCCCGAAATCTACAAGGTCCCCTAGACCTCTAGAAGTGCAATTTTGCTGACAGGAAAATGAAGCAAATTACTCTCATCCAAGGCGATTACCTCCACGAATTCTTAAAGAGTTTATATAGTAGAGTCCTGGTATTAATATAAAAACCATAACTTCAAAATACTATAATGTTTCAATCAACAAAAGTGGGCAAAAGAAAACATTACAAATTTTAAAACCCACCACTTCAGAAGCATTATGCTTTAGTACTCGGATAGTCTCAACATGGGAAGAAAACATCACTTTCTCAGTGACTAACTTCTGATAAGTATGTGGAAATGTAAGCCACTCCGCTCGAAAAAATGCACGCAGGGGGAATGACACGCGCGGTGCGGTTACCGTCGTGTCCTGATATCTGAGGTCGTTAAACGACGAGAAGAGCGGCAGTGTCTGCAGCACGCCCTCCTACCTCTCCTCCGCCCGGCCCCGCTTCCGGGACTCCAGTCCACCCGCAGCACCCTGACTGCAGGTGCCAAGTCACAACTGCAAAGAAACTTCCTCTTCTCCAGCGGGGGTGGGACTTGGCCGGGTCCCGAGGCCCCCGGCTGGCCGGCTCGGACGTTAGGAGCAGAACCAGCTCCAGGTCCCGGTCTGTCCGGGCGTCGCTGCCCTCCGAAGCTCAGGCCGGACGCCCCCAGTCCCTGGCCGAGCAAGGCGCCGCGGCCCACCCACCCCGGTACCCGCCGTTCGACCCCGTTGCCCTGCACCTGAGGATGTTGTCAGCATAGGTGAGCAGCAGCTTGGAGGCCTCCAGAAAGGTCTCCGGGGTGTTCTGGCAGAGCTCGGCCACGGCCGGGGACGCCGAGCCTGAGGAGCTGCCCAGCGCCGCCGCCGCCATGCTTGAGCGCCAGCGGCCGCCGCCGCCCCTCGCGCTCCGTGTCCCACACTGAGCAGGCGCTTCAGCGCGCAGCGGCTACCGCAGCCACCGGGAGGGGCGGGGTCGGGGGCCTGGGGCGGGAGCAGGGCAGCTCGGCTGGGAGTTACTCCTGCCCCTTCGGGAGGGGCGAGGGGCTGTCTGGAGCAACGTGGGGGGCCTCGGCCGGCTGGGGCGAGGTGCTTCGACCCAGGGTTGGGGCCTGGTCGTACAGGTTGGGGAGGGGTTCCGCAGTGAGGGCGGGGCCTGGGCGCCGGGGCTGAGGGGCGTGGGGCTGGAGGAGGGGGTTGTCGAGTCCTTAGGACGGATGAGCTCGGCTGGAGGGGAGGTCGACTTTAGTCTAGAGGTACCGGGAGAATGGTGCTGGCACGTGCCTCTCAGAAACCCGGATCCCTCTGCGCCCAGGGGCCAGCCTAATCGATCCACCTATTAAGGTGGAGAAACCGCATGTACCTCTCTCCTTTCCCCACAAATAAAACGACCTCAGAGGCTTCACTTCGCAGATTGTCAGGACGTTCTACATAGATGTGGATGGAAGACCCCAGAAGGAAGGAGCAACAAACGTCAAAAACATAACCATGGCTATAAACTCTGCTGGGTTTGTTACGTGGATTCTTTTCAGAATTTGGCGAATGACTGAAAATCTAAGTCCCAGCTCAACTAGTATATGATTCCTCTGTAAGGAAGTGTATTTTTAAACCATAGGTTGCAACGTAATAATGGGTTGTGGATTCGGTTTTACTGCGTGGTGACCAGCGTAAAACACATGCATAATAATTACGCGATATTATAGAATGTCGGGGGCGGGAAGGGAAGAAAATAAAAATTTGCATCCCACACAGTAAGGGTAAGTATTATTTTGTGACTTGTTTTTTAGGTATATCATATGATCAAAGTCTTTTATTCCTCTTAGAAGATGCATCCCTATCTACTTTAATCCAGTCTCTGCCCCACCATGTCCTTGAAAGTGTACTTTACCACTGGCTTCCTTCTTTGCAGAAATTACTTTTTAACCTCACCAAGTATTTGTCTTGACTTTATTTCTTAAGATAAGTGATTTGCCTGAATAACTTCTTTTACATTTCTTGATGTTTCATCTGTTTGCTTTTAAGAGTTGAAATTTTCTTCCAGAATCTCCGAGCAAGACCCTAAGCTATGCCATCCACTTCAATGACTATTCGTCTCCCAGATATACGTACGCTTTTAATAAATATGTAGATCTTTGGACCAGCTTCCAAGTATGATGTGTTCAACAGATAGTAGTATGTTGCTAGCTTCTGTAACTAAAATTTTCAGTGGCTTAACACAAGAGTAATTTCTTTCTGGCTCATATAACAGTTTAATAATGCAGGTGTCATAATGTCAGTGGACCCAGTCTCCTTCCATCCCTTAGAACAGGGGTCAAGAAACATTTTTCTGTAAAGGGCCACATAGTTTAAGTGTTTTAGGCTTTGTGAGCCATAAGGTCTGTCTCAACTATTTAACTCTGCCTCTACAGTGGTAGCTCCACAGACAATACTTGAAAATAAATGGACATGGTTATGTTCTAGTGAAATTTTATTTACAAATCCAGGCAGCCTGCTGGGACAAAAAAAAAAAAAAAACCCGTCACACCTACTTTTAACCACATAAGCCGAGAAATGACATACAGCATTTTCTCTACCATATCATTGCTAAGAATGAGGCCTCATCAAGATAAAAGAGGGTATTTCAGTAAGGCCAGATTTACAAAAAATTAAAATTAAAATTTAAAAAAACATCAAAAGATAAAACGGGAGAGTCTGGGAAATGTTGTCTCCTACAACTACACAATGGATTGGGGGCTTGGGTCTGGGGATATAGCTATCACAAACTTTATTCCTCTTCATTTGGGTTTCTTTTTTCCATTGATACATTTATTTATACTTTACTAATTATATGAGAATAATATATATTATACAGTATTTGTGACTTTTTTAAATGCAACAGAACTTTTTTTTTTTTTTTCAAATAAAAATTTAGGGGCTGGACATGGTGGCTCATGCCTATAATCCCAATACTTTGGGAGGCTGAGGTAGGTGAATCGCTTGAGCCCAGGAGTTCGAGACCACCCTGGGCAACATGGCAAGACCCTATCTCTACCAAAAAAAAAAATAGGAAGATTGTCTATATACAAAACACCAAAGTGGAAATGCTCTGGTATTGAAGCAGAGGTGTCAAGTAAAGGGCAGAAAGCTGCTAGCTCAGGCTTCCCTCTGACAGATAGAATGGTCATAGGGTACTTTTGTGGGGGAACAAAATGACTTGTTTTTCTCTTCATAATAGTTTGTTTCCTCAACTAAAACGCTATCTCATTGGAAGTTATCATTAGTTTTGTCTTCCCTATTTGATTAAAAGTCTCTTGTGCCACCTGTCTCAGACTGCTTTGCACACAGCAGGTTCTGAATAAAGAGTTGTTGGTTAATCACTTAATGTAGTCACACAATAGTGAATCCCTATACAAATTCCTGAAAGACTTCAACCCCTCTCCTTGCTAATGGTTTTTATGGAGGTTAACTTTTTAGTATCACCAAACCAATCCTGGGAAAAATTTAGAGAGTTCTTTTTTCTGTTTTATTAAAGAATAGCATTAGCCAGGCGCGGTAGTGCACGCCTGGAGTCCCAGCTACTTGGGAGGCTGAGAGGCAGGAGGGGAGAGGCCCGCAGCCGAAGCCCCTCCCAGAGGAGGGAAGACTCCCGAAGATGAGAGAGGGACTGGGAAGCATGTAGGCTAAAGGGGTGCCCACAGTAAGCGTGGACCCATTTGTCATTTTCCATTTGACCATGAAAGTAGAGAGGCAGGGGAATCGCTTGAACCCAGGAGGCAGAGGTTGCAGTGAGCTGAGATCGCCCCACTGCACTCCAGCCTATGCCACAGAGCAGGACTCTCTCTCAAAAAGAAGAAGGAAAAAAAAAAGAATAATGCCATGATATGTCAACTCTAAAAATGATGTTTTTAATAAAGGTGAAATCCTGGAAAAAAATATCTTTATTTTGGGATAAATATAAATAAATAAAATAAAATAAAATGAACAAGAATTTCAATGCTGATTTAGTACTAGACCATTCTTTGGTTGTTTGAAACAACGATGGGTATAAAAGGTAGGGTAACTTACTCAACTTTTCTAAAGGAAACGGAAGAATTAGAGTATCTCCAACTTGACTGAAGTGGAGGAAGCAGCCAGGAAAATGAGAGACAAAGTCCCTTATTATAATGGATTCCCTTAATAGCTTTATAAATGGCGGTATTCAAAAGAGATTATAGTTACTCAAGAACTTTAACGGAAGTGTTACTGAAGAGTTATTTGGAAGGACTTAAATTTCAGATGATTTTTTTAAAATGGTGATTTCTATGATTTTATGGACTGTACATTTTTATCACAATATTAATGCTATGGCATTGGTTTTCGCAAAAGTCATTTGGTGAGATATGCACAAAAGGTGCATGTGTACTCTCAAATATAAGGATAAATGTTGATTTATTCATTCCATAATTCACTTATTCATCATATATTTATGAAGTGACTGCTAGTTGCTCAGCACTGTGAAGGAGACAACTATGGTCCCTACTTTCATAGAAGTCATAGGTTTAGAGCAGTGGTTGGACAAGCAACAGCAGCATCAGCAGGAAACTTGTCAGGAAAACAAATTCTGAAGCTCCATCTTTAAAGGTGGGGCCCAGCAATCTGTGTGATAACAAGCCCTTCAGGTGATTTTGATACACAGGAAACTTTGAGAACTACTAGTTCAGAGGGAGGGAAATTTCATTGAGAGCTGCAGTTTCAGTGAGGGGGGACAATTTGAACAGAGGCCTTAAATTGAGAGATTGAGAAGGTGAGAAAGGAGAGGACTTGCCAGCTGTGAGAGACTCCCCACCCTCCTTAAATCATGTACAGTATCCTAGTAATGTTTCCTTCTCAGTATCTCCTACATCTCTCCTCGCCATTGTCCTCAGAGCCTCATCGTGTTGCATCCATTCTTAACTTTCTTCCCTGTGTCCATTTCCACATCCTTCCAATCCACCCTGCTCATTTGTGCAACATGATCTTTCTAAAGCAGCCATCTGATCATGTTGTTCTCCTGGTAAAAAGTTTTCTATGGCTCCCTCTACCCACATTCTAAAGTCAAATGGTGTCAGGAACCAGGCTGGTAACTTAAATATTTTAAGTGGCTTTGTTCAAGACAAAGAGGAGTAAGAGAGACTCCGGTGAAGGGAATGAGAGAGTTTACCATGTCCTTTCTAGAGGAGTTTAGAATCAATAAAAGAATGTTGCACTCCAAATTATGCTAGCAGAGTCTAGCATATGCTCTCTGAACTACAGGATTAAATCCAAAGTCCTCAGTATGATACCCCAGGCTTTTGTGACTGGGCCTGCCTTACTCTCATGCTTTTACTGTTGCTTTGTCCCACACTTCAAATTTGACATGGGCCACATACTTAGCTGTTTGTGGAAGATACCATGACACTTCATTTCTCCAGGCCTTTGTTCTACTCTTCCTGCCAGGATGCCCTTTCCCACCCAATTTACTAGACAAATATTCATTTCCAAGATGCAGTTCAAGGATCATTTCTCTGAAGCCTTTTCTGATGTTACAAGGTAGCACAGACCTCATTGTCCCTTTTGTGTTATAATAGTTCCGCTACAGCACCTGTTTCAATAGTTTGCACTTACTTGTTTCTAATGGGTTGACCATGAACTTTATTAGACCATGAACTTCTCGAAAGCAAGAGCCATACCTCTACTCATTTTTGCATTCAAACTTCAAGCATCGATAGGAAGAAAATGAATGGTTGTTGAAAATACCAAAAGTACAGAGATGAGAAAAGTTAGGGTCAATCAAGACATGTATAGTATGAAAATCAGTTTGCTGGGTGGAAAGCTCAATAGAGAATGGGAGCCATAACTGGAAAGATAGTTTTGAATCAGATTACAAAGAATGTAAGGCAGACCTAAAAAGTCTTAATAGGAGGGTAGGATAAGCAGAGCCCATTTGAAGATTTTGGTGCAAGAAGACACCATGGGATTGTAGCAGGAAATACAGTACCAAATATGTAAAGCTATAAAATATAAAATTTCCCACCCTTTTCCAGATCAAAGAAAAGGTGATGAGGTAGATACAAAAATGATGGTCTTTTTACTTTTTTGAAAGATTTTAATTTGTCACCTCTTAGCCAAGATAATTTTGTGATATTACAAAAGAAATAGCACATTAAAATTGTATGTTTCATATGAATTCAGAAAAAATATTGTAGGTATTTTCACGCTATTATTTTAAAAACAGCAATGAAAAGAGATCAAGTTTAGGTACTTACTCATCAAGTGTTAGTTTTTTTATAACACGTGTTTAATTCTTCTTTTTTTTTTTTTTTGAGACGTAGTCTTGCTCTGTCGCCCAGGCTGGAGTGCAGTGGCCAGATCTCAGCTCACTGCAGACTCCGCCTCCTGGGTTCACGCCATTCTCCTGCCTCAGCCTCCCGAGTAGCTGGGACTACAGGCGCCCGCTACCGCGCCCGGCTAGTTTTTTGCATTTTTTAGTAGAGACGGGGTTTCACCGTGTTAGCCAGGATGGTCTCGATCTCCTGACCTCGTGATCCGCCCGTCTCGGCCTCCCAAAGTGCTGGGATTACAGGCTTGAGCCACCGCGCCCGGCCTAATTCTTCTTAAAGTAACTCTATTTGTCACTGAATGAGGATCATACTAGAGGTGACTGATTAGGCCTAGGACGAAGGTCAAACTGGACTTTGCTGAATTATTTTAAACAAAATAGATTTCCAAACTCATTTAAATCCAGGACCAACCTGGAAAAGCTAAGCTTGACTCACATTCTTCTGTAGGGGTAGGAAAGAATGCAGAGGACTCTACTTGGAAACAATGGCTTCAAGAGGCATTGCCCAGAAAGAAACATAAATATGACTAGAAGGTCCAGATGAAGAGTCTATGGTCAACCATTTTTCTAAAGAAGAGCAAGGACTAAACTCACGCCTGGGATAGCATGTGAAAAACAGATGTTCAATGAATACCATCTTGTCGACTTCTTGCTTTTTTAACGTTTTCATGTTGTATTTTCCCTTTATCGATTTGCAATCCGCTCTGTGCAAACAGTTAATGAATTTTTCAGACACTTAGAAACAAATGTCTCCAGTGTTACAATGGGTGTGATATTTTTAAGTATTGTCTCGAATCCGGTGATTTTTTTTTAAGTGAAAGTAGTTTATTAGGAAAGTAAAGGAACAAAGAGTGACTACTCCATAAGCAGAGCAGCCTGGTGACAACTTTTAAAAAGTAAAAACTTTACTACAAAAACATTTGTTTATTGTAGAAAAGCTTTATTAAATAAAGCTAAGCAAAAATGAGGGAAAGATCACAATCATTATACATCTTGCAGCTCTTTAAAGAATTATTTTTGAAAAAACGGATATATACTGTTTTGTAACTATGTCTCCTAACAAATAGTCTCAACATCTCATTAATATTCACCTGTAGAGTTATTTTAAACGGCTGCATGGCATTTGGATGTACCACAAGATACACAACAACTTTCCTGATGTTGGCCATTTTGGTTAGTTCTACTTTACTCACAATTACTAATAACGTTGCGAGCTATAGCAATAACTTTGTGACTGCAGTCATTTCCTTAATTCTTTCTTACAATTCCAGTAGAATACGATGGTGTCCCTTCACCGACAAAAAGGAATATTTGGGCACTATCACTGCCAAAGAAAAATGCCTTTTTGATGGGTGAAAATGCTATCTCATCGCGTTATTTGCAGGTCCTTGATTATCGGTCAGTCACTGAGGTTCCGAGAGAAGCGTCTCTGCTAAGGAAAACAGCCACCCAGCCGCCTCCCAAGGTCTGACCTCCGCCAAGGTGACGCGGCGTAAAGCCAACCGGCGGAAGGGGAGTCGAACGGGAAGCGTGCGCGGGAGCGCGCATGAGCGTACGTGCGCGTGCGCGTGCGCTCGAGCGCGTCATCGCCTAGGACAGTGGCGAGTGTGTCTGGAGCTGTAAACGTGTTACAGGTATCGCTCGCTACCCTCCTTCGACCCTCCTTTCCTCCTTTACAGTCAAATCAAGTCGGGGTTGAGTTTCGAGAGGGGAGTCCGAGGACTTAGGGCCTGATTTCTTTTTCTGTCGCCATGCTGCTTCAGTTGTGTACATGTGTGGTGGTGACTGAGAGGCAGTACAGGGAGTGACTACGCCCTATTACTCCCGCCCCTGGCCTTTGTGGTACCCTTGAAGTGATCCACCAGTCCTAACCCCTCCTTCCACAGATGATTCAATTGGAGAAGTTTAGAGGGGTGGAAAGACTCGCCCCCTTCCCCCAGTCGCAAGCTTGGACACAGAGTCTGTTGCCAACCCACGTATCCAGACGCTCAGTCTAGGGCTCTTGGCCCTGGGTGGCGTTTTGAAAAGGCTCGTTATCCTTAATTATTGAAGATTGATAAAGCCCACTTACTTAAGGGAATATGCCCTGAAATGTGTTTTCTGTGCCACTGACACCAGAAATGCTATTTAGGAGAAGTTATCAGTAATCCTGACAAAGGATGCTTCCTGCAATTCGTATCAGGCTGGAGATGCCTTTATATTTTTCATTGAATTACTGTTTTGGTGAATCGAATGAATCATCAATTCATTTATTTGTCTTCAAATGTCTGAGGGCACTTACAGTCTAGAAAAGGAGATAAGTTTAAACAGGTAGTTTGATGTTAAAGTATAAATTGAAATTATGTAACATTTTCCCTGTGTTCGTTAGCAGCTCATATCAAGCACCCAAAGGAACACCTTGGATGTCTTTCCTTAGGCCCTTAAGCTATTTAAAAGAATACCTCCTAGGTGTGTTGTGGTCTTTTACAGGAATGTATTTCTGATCATCTGAATCTCAATCATGTCCAATTGCCTGCAAAATTTCCTGAAAATTACAAGCACTCGTCTTCTGTGTTCAAGATTATGCCAACAGGTAACAAGAAGTAAAAGGAAGTTTTTCGGAACTGAGCCAATATTCAGATTGCATAGGCGAGTTGTCATTACCGGTATTGGCTTAGTGACTCCTCTTGGTGTTGGAACTCACTTGGTTTGGGATCGTCTTATCGCAGGAGAGAGTGGAATTGTTTCACTGGTTGGTGAAGAGTATAAGAGTATCCCTTGCAGTGTTGCTGCTTATGTGCCAAGAGGCAGTGATGAAGGTCAGTTCAATGAACAAAACTTTGTGTCCAAATCAGATATCAAGTCCATGTCTTCTCCCACCATCATGGCCATTGGGGCTGCAGAATTAGCCATGAAGGATTCTGGCTGGCATCCTCAGTCAGAAGCTGATCAAGTAGCTACTGGTGTTGCAATTGGCATGGGAATGATTCCTCTTGAAGTTGTTTCTGAAACTGCTTTGAATTTTCAGACAAAAGGTTACAATAGAATTAGCCCATTTTTTGTCCCTAAGATTCTGATCAATATGGCAGCAGGCCAGGTCAGCATTCGATATAAACTCAAGGGCCCAAATCATGCGGTATCCACAGCCTGTACCACAGGAGCTCATGCTGTGGGAGACTCTTTTAGATTTATAGCCCGTGGTGATGCTGATGTGATGGTGGCTGGAGGTACAGATTCTTGTATTAGCCCTTTATCTCTTGCTGGGTTTTCCAGAGCCCGGGCTCTGAGCACAAACTCAGATCCCAAGTTGGCCTGTCGACCTTTTCATCCAAAGAGAGATGGTTTTGTAATGGGAGAAGGTGCAGCTGTGCTGGTGCTGGAAGAATATGAACATGCTGTTCAAAGAAGAGCCCGGATCTATGCAGAAGTTTTGGGCTATGGACTCTCAGGTGATGCTGGTCACATAACTGCCCCTGATCCTGAAGGAGAAGGTGCCTTAAGGTAAAAATGGGTTATTTCCTTCAAAATATTTCTCCAAATAAGACACTTTATTGGGAGTCCCAAATTAGGGAAAATTGTAGTGTCTGGCCTTGGTGTACCAAATCTCTATTGTTTTAATTTTTAGACTAAACAAGATTATTTAATTCTTTGCTTAAGATATTTGAAGTATTTCAAAGCATTTGAACATCCTTACAAAATTGCATTTGAGTTAAAACCAATGGAGTTGCGAAAAAGACCATGTGTGCCTTTGCCAACTTTTCACGCCTCCATTTGTGCTTAACCATCAGTGTGCTCCCTCACAAAGTCCTCTTCTTTGACCCTTCATCAGACTTGGAAAGTAAAGTCAACCCTTCTAGATGTGTCTGGTCTTTGCTCCATTTCAACAGGATTCTGTTCTTTTCAAATCAGCACTTCTCAAACTATAATCACTTAGGGATCTTATTTAAAATGCTAATTCTGATTCTGTAGGTCTAGGATTCTGTTTTGTTTTGTTTTTTTAGAGACAGGGTCTCTCTTTATTGCTTATGCTAGTCTTATCTCACTGCAGTCTCTAACTCCTGGGCTCAAGCAATCCTGTCACCTCAGCTTCCTGAGTAGCTGGGACTACAGGAATGCACCACTGAGACCAGTTTTTTTTTTTTTTTTTTTTTGTAGAGATGGGGTTTCACTTTATTTCCCAGACTGGGAGATTCTGTAGTTCTAACAGGTGATGGTGATACTGCTGGTTTAAGGACTACATTTAAGTTAACTGTTATAGATTAGTGCTTTTAAAATGAAAAAAAAAAGTCCCTGATAATGTGTTAATAGATAGCTAATAGCTATTATTAAATCATATTATGTTTTGCTTAGTTAAATTAGCCAGATTTAGCAACCTTTTCTGTAATGGGAAAAATATAGTAAATATTTTTGGCTTTGTGGGCCATGGAGTCTGTCGCAACTAATCCATCTGCCATTGTCATGTGAAAGCAGCCGTAGACAGTATGTAAATGAGTGGGCATGAATGTGTTCCAGTGAAAACTATTTACAAAAATAGGCATCTAGCCAGGGCCATAGTTTACCTACCCCTAAATTATATGTTTGAATTTTTATTTTGTTTTTGTTTGATTGTTTTTCTTTTTTCTTTTTTTTTAAAATAGAGTTGGGGTCTTGCTATGTTGCCAGAGCCAGAGCTGGTCTCAAACTCCTGGCCTCCAGCAGTCCTGCCTTGGCCTCCCAAAGTGCTGGGATTATAGGCGTGAGCTACCATGCCTGGCCTACTTTTGAATTTTAGTGAGTAGTTGCTGGTGCTAAAAATGTCAAGCATAGTAACAAAATAGATGAAGAAATGGTTATGTTCACAGGAAACCTTTCAGCGTACTTCAAATTATACCCTGAGCTGGCTGTTAAGAAATATATATACACACAAACACACATACGTACGTGTATATTTCTCTTAGGAACTAAAGGAAGATGACATCCAAAACGTTTTCAGAGGTTCTTTCAGATATATTTTTTTACTGTTAGGTTTGTTTGGCTTAGATTGCCTTTTTAATTTTTTGTTTAGAATTCTTATGGCCTAAATAAAGAGGATTTTGAAAGGTTATTTGAAACAATGAAACAGTAGATTATTGGGAAGTATGCCAAGTTTTAAATTTAAATGTGAAAGAAAAATCATAATTATAATTCTGATAAAAAATTGCCACACTCCAAAAATCCCTGGAAGAAAAATTATTCTAGTCTTGAGTCAAGATGATATTTTTTCCCCAAGGAAAAATGCCAATGCGAATAAATGAAATTATATTTTATTTGAGATTATACAATCTTGCATTGGCTTGTGTGTTTAACTCTTGGTGATGAACCAGTCCAAGGTAGTGAGTGTGACTCATTATTCCCATAGAGATGACATCCTAACTCACATGGTAATCCAAGATAGCATTCCGTTACTAGAACAAGGGATTCTTTTCATCCAGTGTACTTGGATACCTACATTTGTTTCACATAAACCATACAGATAAAGAGACTTTTGTTAAAATTAAACTTAGTCCTGATGTCTTTTATTGTTTTATTAGGTGTATGGCTGCTGCTTTAAAAGATGCAGGTGTACAGCCTGAAGAGATATCCTATATAAATGCACATGCTACTTCCACACCATTGGGAGATGCTGCTGAAAACAAAGCAATCAAACATCTCTTCAAAGACCATGCATATGCCCTTGCAGTTTCCTCAACTAAGGGAGCAACAGGACATCTGCTGGGAGCTGCAGGGGCGGCCGAGGCAGCTTTTACCACATTAGCTTGTTATTATCAAAAACTACCACCTACTTTAAACCTGGATTGTACAGAACCAGAATTTGATCTCAACTATGTTCCACTAAAGGCACAGGAATGGAAAACTGAGAAAAGATTTATTGGCCTCACCAATTCCTTTGGTTTTGGTGGTACTAATGCAACACTTTGTATTGCTGGAATGTAGAACAAATCATTTGTAATTAAATACTGATTTTTAAATGTTTTATGTGAAGAAATTATATACTTATACATTGATACCCAGATATCCTTTGTGTTAGGGTTTCTCAACCTTGGCACTATTAATATTTGGGTAAGATGATTCTTCGTCAGGAAAAGGGGGATTGTACTGTACATTGTTGGGTGTTTAACGCCATCCTGATCTCTTCTTAATCTATTCCAATAGCACTCTCTTCCCCAGTTGTGACAACCAAAAGTGTTTCCAGATATTGCCAGATGTTTTCTGGGGGACAAAATAACCGCCGTACCCCACCCCTATGAGAACCATGGATCTATATTTTCCTAATACTTTAGGTCAAACAATTTTCTGTAACATTTGAGCTGCTCCTGTCCGTTTCAAGTCCTCTTTGCTAGGCAGGGTTGCTATACTATAGAACTCCAGGCATACCATTTCCATACAATACATAGGAAGGAATATAACAAAGTTTGCATCAGCATTCTTTGAGTAAAACTGTCAGCCAGTAATGATCTATTTACTCCTTAAACACCTAGCCCTCTTTTCTTCATATTATTCATACTGTAATTCAGTATAATGAAATTTCTCTAAACTCCCAAGCCATCAGTTCTCTGAAAGAAGAAACTGAAATTGATTTGACATTTCTTATTCTTTTTGTCTTTATGTTGGCACCTAGTGATTAATGGAGATAAAAAATCTTTGGGACGTGGAGCAGAAATTGTTCGAGACTCGGACCACGTCCCCTTGGCTCTCCTCTAACTTTTTTGAAGCTTTGCTAGTTTCCTATGTTTTCCCAACATCCTACTACATGTGTTGGTGGTCCCTCTACCTCTCTGCCTTGTTTTCTCTAAAGCCAAGGGATCTTGTTCATCCCCAGCAGCCTGGAAGTGTTGGTAGAGGGAAGGGAACATATTCCCCAGAGGCAATCCTCAACCAGTGAGGGATGAGGACAGTTGGTGGCTAAGTGCCTCAGCCTCCTTTCAGAAGGGTATCTGTGGTTCTCCACAGTTCTTCCCAGGGTCCCCAGTGAAACAGAGCTTTAGTTACCCACAGTATTAGCTAGCTCTAACACTCGTTCACTGGCTTTTATTTTCCCTTTCCCATCCTCCCTGATTTTTAATCTTGTTCCCACAAATCACCTCCCAAACAAACCGCTTTTTCTCAGGTTCTGCTTTCTGGGCAACTCAAACTAAGGACTTTTATGTTGTAGTGGGGATTTATATATCAATGGTATAGAGTGAATAGGGGATAAACAGGATGTATGTATTTCTGCTGAAATGAATAGAGTTTCCCACATGGCAATAGACTGGACACATTGCCTACCCACTGACTTTGACTATAGTACTTTATCCCCTTTATGCCAAAGGCTCCAGCTGTGTGTTCATATAACTAAAATCGGTTTTAATTTTCATGAGCACACATTTATTCATTCAACTGAAGTCTGTTGGTTGCTAACATAGACCTGATTTTGTACTGGTCACCAGTGATGAAGAGAGTATGTCAGAGAACGTTTCCTAAAGGAAGCTGAGGCTGTAAGGGTGAAGAGGTCTTAGCCAGGTTGAGGGAGAAGATAGAGAAGGGAGCGTGTTGCAGTTAGAGAATTCAATGTGGGAAGGTTTAGAAGTCAGAACATTTGTACTAAACATAGGTACGTATACCCTGAGATGGATTAGGAAATAATGGCAGAAAATCTGGAAAGGCAGGTCACAAATAACTACAAGTTTTGTTCAAGGCAGTGAGGGTGATAGGAAGCCATTTAAGGTTTGGGATGGTGTGATGGCTTTGTAATGTGTCGGTTTGGCTAGGCTGACCGCATTTCACAGCATTCCCTTTATTGTACGTTCTTGGTTAGGGTGGGCCGTAAGAAATTCTTGTGGGAGATTTGGAGGATGGAAGTGAAGCAGCAGCTATTTTGTAGCTCATGCATGTTGCTTATCTGTTAGCTCATCTTGGTGTGAGACTGGCTGAGCCTTCAACTGCTTCACCTTTCCCTGGATCCTCTGTCAGTTTCCCTGACTCCTGGACCAGGTGTGTGTTTAGTTCCATGATAATGAAGGACCTGACCTTCTGCGCCATACCACCAAAGTCAGAGGCCATGAGAACTGACAGATTTCTTTCTGTCACTTTGTGGATTCCATCTTGTTACTGGAATTTACATCCATCTTCCCTTCCCAACGGCCTGCCCTGTGGACTTCAAACTCCATCATCAGAAGATAACAGGTGAACATAACTGCATTACAGAAACTTTAACCTGTTCTCACAATTGTGTGGTTACACAAACTGTCAAATTCCTGTAACAGATATCTATATCTGTCTTAGTGGTTCTATTTCTCTGAGTCAACCCTGACTGGTACATGTGAAGAAGAAGGGGTTATTGGGGCTGACATAATCATATTTTCTTTCAGAAACATCAGCCTGGCTGCAGAGTGAAGAACAGCTTGGAAAGAAGCTTTATCCCCATAAGGGAATACAGTCAGACGGTATTGCAAAATGTAGGTAAGAAAAGATGGTGGCCTGAATGAAGAAGAATATTTTGACCCAAGTTTCTTCCAAAATTGAAAATCATGTGTTTTTAAAAAATCAACTTTACCAGGGCATAATTTATATATAAAATACATTTATATGCCATTTTAAGTATGTAGGTCAATTAATTTTGATAGAAGTATGCACACACATGGAACCACCACCTCAGTCAAAGAACATTTCTGATACCCCAAAATTCTTTTTGCCCCTTTGCAGTCAGTGCCCCCGGCTCCAGAAAATCACTGAAGAGCTTTCTGTTACTATAGGTAAGATGTACTTTTCTAGAATTTTAAATAAGTGGAGTCATACAGAATATAACCTTTCGTGCCTGCCTTCTTATAATATTTTTGAGGTTTATCCATGTTATTGTGTCAGTAATTCATTTCTCTTTTATTGCTGAATTTTAAAAATTCTTTTTTTTTTTTTTTGAGATGAAGTTTCGCTCTGTTGCCCAGGCTGGAGCGCAATGGCGCAATCTCAGCGCACTGCAACCTCTGTCTCCCGGGTTCAAGCAATTCTCTTGCCTTAGCCTCCCGAGTAGCTGGGATTACAGGCACCTGCCACCATGCCCGGCTAGTTTTTGTATATTTGGTAGAGACAGGATTTCACCAATTTGACCAGGCTGGTCACGAACTTCTGACTTCAGGTGATCCACCTGCCTCAGCCTCCTAAAGTGCTGGGATTACAGACATGAGCCACCACGCCCGGCCCTAAAAATTCTTTAATCAGTATAGATACCCTTGACTTTTACTCTTTCCTTAGTCACTACTTAGCTTATTTTTTTTAACTTTTTACTGTCACTGTTTTTTTTTAAAAAAAGAATGTGTATTGCCTTTTGAACAGAAAAAAGACAGGATTTTAAAAAAAATTATAGAACCAAGATAGTTTCTAAAGCAAAGAATTCTTCTGCCCCAAATCACAAATGTACAAGGGTTTAACAAAGGACCTACACACACACGTGCACACACACTTTTATAAATATTATTTGGATTACCAGAAATACTGCTAGAAATTTTAGAATTTCCTGTGATTTAGTGCCATGAGTATATGATGAGTTTTGGATCCAAATATCCTAACCTTATCCCCAGGGTCTTTATGTTTATGGAAGAAATAAAACTTCAGATAAAAATAATAATAGTTGATTCATATGTTTGTTGAGGTCTT
Source organism: Chlorocebus sabaeus (assembly GCF_047675955.1). Classification (NCBI taxonomy): domain Eukaryota; kingdom Metazoa; phylum Chordata; class Mammalia; order Primates; family Cercopithecidae; genus Chlorocebus; species Chlorocebus sabaeus. Next base: position 71,187,314 of record NC_132918.1, read on the forward strand.
CAGAAGCAGACATCAAAACAGAAATTTCTGTGCAAGAAACTTGTTGTGAAGGATAGAGGGTGAGAGCAGGAGAAGGCAGAGAGATCTTTCCTTCCCACAACTAGGAAGGAGAGGGGCACAGGAATGAAAGGATTGGGTAGGAAGGGTGTCATTCTGAAGTGCCATTCTAATAAAGTTTTGGCCAGGCTGATGGGCAGTTTGCAGTCCAAATCTCTTGTTAAAGGAGTTCCACATCTCTCCAGAATGGTCCTGCATTAGGACTCATACCACGCGTGTTCATTGGCTGTGAGCTGCCTAGGCACAGCAGGAGATCTGAACTGTCCATTTTTCATGGCCATTATAATCTACCCCTTGCACCACAGAGATCTGTTTCTCCAAGCAGGTTCATGGGACAGCTCCTGTATGGTTCCTGTGGGCCTCTCTTTCTGAGGAAAAATATAAATGAGGGTAGTTAGTAGGATAAATAATAGCCTCTGAGGCTGCAGTTGGTCTCAGGTCCACAAATGCTATTCCTCCTCTCTCTAACCCACTATTCATTCTAAATTCCCCTTGCCCTCAGCTATCGTCTCTTAAGGCCTTGGTGGCTGGGTAGTATAACCCAAACCTTCAGTCCTCAGGAATGTAAGCCCTTGGCAATCATACCATTCCCTTTTCAGACAGTGACAGCCGCGTGTATCATAGGGCACTGGGATCAGGAGGCAAGGAAATGCCAAGATACCCACGTAGATCATCTAGATTCCACATATATTCTCCCTGTCCTAATTGTGTGAACACAACACTACCTTCTCCAGCGGATTAGGGTCAACTATCACAGTTAGTATGTTGACTTCATGGTTCCTGGGCACCAGAACTCCAAAGTGTCCTAGTGGCGTCTACGTCTTGTTCAGGGTAATACTTGTGTCTCCTGGCAAAAGTGCATATCCTTTGGAGACCAGGACTTCCCACTTAAATAATTTATTTAGTTAGCTTAAATAAAATCTTATTTAGTTGCAGTAATACATCTCTGCAATGCCAAGAATTGCAAAATAGGAAATATGAAGTTCCTTATTGTGATTGAATCACTGGAAATGACAGTAAGTGGGGCCATTCATGTTTTCCAACTCCCTTTGTTTCTAAACCTACATGTTCTTCTTATTGCAGACTTAGCCCCATATAAAAGTTTTTGATGTAAGCATGTGCTGCATCTTAAGGATGGCACCACATCCAGTCAGAGTTGTCACTGAGTTGGTGATTCAGGTATGCATTTAGAAGGCAGTTCCAGCTTCTTTGAGGCTGGCTTCTTCTGGATGACGTACTATATGATACAAACTATGGAACCGTGGTCATAGGGCCATCTTACTTGCTGTGCAATAGGTCCCCCTGCTCATGTGCTATGTCATAAGGGATTCCATGCCTGTGGATTATTTATTCCATAAGCTTGCAGATAGTGGTGCTGGCTCAGGCTCTGTGGGTAGGAAAGGCAAACTCACATCTGAAATAGGTATCTATCTATACCTTTGAAGATGAACCATAGGTATTTCCTTTTGAGGTAGGTTGGACACTCAGAGGCAGCAGTAGCGAGATATCTTGGTAAGTGGAAGTCCATATTGTTGAGCCCACAGGTAGCCTTCATTTGTGCCACTGTAGCCTCTTGATTCACATGCCTTTCATGTAAGTTATATGGCAGCCAATGACAAAGGCTGGCTACTGTCAATTGGCAAAGTCATTTTGTCTACTTGGCTATTTAGTCCCTCTACTATGATAGATACTTTCTGGTAGGTATAATTGTGTGACGCAGAAGTCTTTATCCTTCATTAAGTGTCTATATGTCCATCCACATACCTCTACTCAAGATATTGTTCTGCTCTTTCAGTCCTTTTCCTTCTAGACCCCTGACTAAAGGCTAGGCCTTTGGACACTGCCCAGGAATTTTTATATATGCTTACTTCTTGGGGCACTTCTACTGTATGAAGTGAGTGATCAGATGAAGCTCTGCCTATTGAGAAGATTTTTCCTTCCCAACACCTTTCAAGGCTACCCCCTGAATGTGACTGTGATGCAGCTGCCATTCATTTTCTACTTGAACTACTACAAGACATCTTTAGGAGGTAGAATAAACAGGATTTGGTAATTGATACCTTCACCTTCACCACCTAATACCTTGCTTCTTAATCTTCCCTATTCTCCATCCCCACCTAGATAAATTCCACCAGAGGAGGGATTTTTGCTACTTCTTTCACTGCTATAGTTCCTGTGTCTTGAACAGTACCTGGCACAAACTTGGTCTCAACAAACATTGATGAGTGAACAATGAATGAATCTCAGTACATTGCTCCACCAACCACCTAGAGCTCAGATCACAAGACTAGTGAGAATCATTCTTGATTTCTCCCTTTTTATCTTTCCCTTTCCTAATCCTTCAACAAGTCTAACCAATTATATTTTCAAAATATGCCGTGAGTAGTCACTGTTCTCCATTTCTACCACTGTTATCCTTTCTTCCCTGAACTGCAAGCACCAACATTTTGGTCTTCCTGCTTCCACTCTCCATTGCTTTCTAAGTATTATTCATTCTTATAATAGCTGACAAATTGATCTTTTACAATATAAATCAGATCATGTTATTTCCCTACTGAAAATCTTCTGATGGATTCCCATTTGACTTAGGTCAAATTCAAACACCTTACCAAGGTCTATGAGACCTCACAGGACCTCCCTCTCTAATCTTACCTCATACTGCTCGTGTTCAAGCTGTGCTGGCGTATCAGCATGTGTATCCTCAAAAACACCAAGCTTATTTCTGCTCTTGTATGGAACACATTTTTATTTATGTGAAAATTATTTTCCTCTTTCTATTTGAGTTTCAGTACAAATATCTCTTCTTGAGAGAGGCCTTCTGTAGTCACCAATTCTAAAGTAACCCCTTTTCTTCCTTCTCAGTCCTTCTCCATCCACATCCCAGTGGTTTTATTGAACATCTCTTTGCTTTTCCAGAGTAGTGCAATGGGAAAAATGGGAGACTGGGCTTGATAAGCCTGGATCTAAATCACTGTCACTGAGCTTAATTTTTTCATGAAAGTAGATTCAATCTGTAAAATGGAGTCAAACCTGTTTAACAATGGTTTTGAGACTCAAATCCAGTTGCACAATATACTAAATATAATCTTCACATCTCTTTCACTATTAGAAATTATCTTAAGGAAAAAAATATATCTTTAGGACTTTTTTCTTCTCTCTGGTAGTATGTAAGCTTCATGGCAGAGAGATCTTATCAACCTTGTGAACAAGAATGGTATTCCCAGAACTCACCAAAGTATGTGGCACACATGTGTACACATACATACGTACACACACAAAGCACATATACCAACAAAAACCAAAATTTTTGTTCCAACGGTAACTGAAAATATCTATGTTATAGGAAAGACAACAAAGAGGAGAATTTCTTCCATGGTTTTAGAAAAGTAAGAGAGCTGTCATTACTGTCAAGAGTGAGTGCAAGGAATGGATCTTGCAGCCATAATTAGTGGAGGCACTAATGCTCATTCTCTGTCTAGTTACTTGAGACTCATGTTTGATCTTTGGTACCAAAGAAGAAAGGATGATGGTTATGTTGGTGATTTCTTTAGAATTGCTTAGCACAAGCAACATATTTTGAATTCTAAGAGACTAAATATGTTATCTTGAACAAAAATGCCTCTAGCTTAGGAATCAGCTAATTTATTTTTTTTTTTTCTGTAAAGGGCCAGATGGTAAATATTTTTGGCTATGTGAGCCATATGGTCTCATTTGCAGCTTCTCAACTCTGCCCTTATAGTGCAAAAGCAGCGATAGGAAAAAAATACAAAAACAAATGGGTATGGCAGGTTTTGGCCTTCAAGAAGCCAGATTTGCCCAATGGGCTGTGGTTTTTCACTCTTGCGCTAACTCTGCAAGGAAGTACATTCTCTGAAATGTTTAGCCGGCTAATTTTTCTATGTCAGTGGAGTATCCAGAAATTTTGCAGTATAAGATTAGACAGCTGGATTTTGGTACTGTAATAATCATAACAACTATAACACCACCGCCACCACCACCATAAATAGCTAGTGTTTATGTGCCAGGCGTTGTTTCAAGTGCCTTTCTTAATAACCCATTTAATTGTTCACAACAGCTTTGTAATTTAAGTAATATTGTTGTCCCCATTTTATGGATAAGAAATCTGAAGTGTAGTGAGATTAAAAAGCTGGTCCAGTCACACAGCCAAAGACTGGCAAAGCAGAGACTGAAAACTGTCATCTGACTCCAGAGAGCAGGTTTTTAACCCCATGAATATGCTACCTTCCCACAGAGCAAGCATTGAAATCTTATAGCGAGGGGCAGAGCTAACTCTTTGGGACCCTGTACTGAGTTGGGAAAAGGAACGATTCAGATTTGATTGACCACCTCATTTTATTTCTTTGGAAAAGAAGAAAGATGTGATCTGTTTTGTTATCGCAGTTACTGACAAATAATTTAAGTGGATAAAGTCTGATAACCAAATCCCAACCTAAAAATTAAAATGATCCCTCTCTAGGTATAAATATTCTATTCTTTTCAGGTTAATGGTTTGTGAATCTTTATAATTTTTTAAATATTTTATCACAGTACTTTAAGGGAAGGACTCTTTACAGGTAAAAACACCAGTGGTATATTTTTATGCATATAAAAATATCATAGGCATTTAATATATATATTATTTATACCATAGGTAAAATCACAGATAGTATATAGTATGTGCTCATATATGCTCTTTTTTAAAATGTAAAATAATGCAGAAGCTATGTCAGTCCTTTCTCCACATCCCTGACCGCTTGTCAGTAACACTGTACAACCTCACAGTGAACTAAAATATGTGTTGCCATTTTGATCTAGTCTAACGTCAGCAAACAGCATAGAAGAACTTTCTTTATCCTTTCACTGCTTAATTCTACAATGGCCAAGGTCTGTTAAAGGTATTCTGGTAGTGAATAACCTACCAGAAGATCTGTTTGCTTTTCCAGAGTGGTGTGATGGGAGAAATGGGAGAGTTGGGCTTAATAAGCCTGGATCTAAATCACTATCACTGAGCCTAATTTTTCTCATGAAGATAGAGTCAATCTGTTAAATGGAGTCAATATATTACCTGTTTAACAATGGTCTTGAGACTGAAATCCAGTAGTTCAATATACTAAATATAATACTCTGTACAAAGAGTGGATGTTATATTTAAAGAGTAGTGTGTTTTTTTCATATTGATGAATTATCCAGGCGCTTCATTGCTAAGTACAGAAAAATGCATTGATATTTTATCATTTGTATATATCTATATCAATTTATTATTACTACTACTACTGTTATTATTATTGTGTTATCCTTGTGACCTATTTTTTCCTTTTTTTGAGATGGAGTCTTGCTCTGTCACCCAGGCTGGAGTGCAATGGCTCCATCTAGGCTCACTGCAGCCTCTACCTCCCGGGTTCAAGCGATTCTCCTGCCTCAGCCTCCCAAGTAACTGAGACTACAGGCGTGTGCCACCATATCCGGCTAATTTTTGTATTTTTAGTAGAGACGGTGTTTCACCATGTTGGCCAGGCTGGTCTCAAACCCCTGACCTTATGATCCACCTGCCTCGGCCTCCCAAAGTGCTAGGATTATAGACGTGAGCCACCGTTCGTGGTGTGACCTATTATTAAATGGAGAAAAGCTTTGTCCAGGCAAAAAGAACCATATCCAGACTTTAGGAATGTACCCAAAAGTAAGCAGTCTAAGGCATTGATATATTAAAAGAAGCTTATGAAATTCCTTCTGTAGAGATGAAAGGTTAGAAAGCTGCCCTTCTTGTCTAGCTTATGCCCACCCTCTTTAGCAGTAGGGGTGGATTAGATGACCTCTCAAGGTTCTTTCTAGCTATGGTTTTGTTTTTTGATGTCTACTTAAAGATTATGCTAATATTGCTGATGTGAAATCCTTTGTACACAAAGATGGTTGAAAACACTGACTCGTGATCTGAATCTTTGCCTGCCTGGTTAAAACTGTATACTTGAAATTAACAGGGCTGAAATGCTCATGTTTTATACAAGCCATTGGGTTTTTTTTTTCTTCTCAAGAAGATTTTTTCTTAGTTGTCTTCTGTTCTAAAGCAAGAGGGAGAAGGTTGATAAAAATGCATTCAGTTATAGAAGGAATTAGATTATTTTAATAACTAAGCTCTGTTATATTGTGGTTCAGAAAAATGAATGAATAATAATGTAGAGTGCAAAGATCCAGGAGGTAATCCCCTAGACAAGACATTGCTGGAGCAGCATATTAACTAGAAAAGAGCCATTGTTAGAGGAGAGCAGAGAGAGAATTCTCCAAATCCATAAAGGTCTTGTATTTAACAAGTAACTTGTATAATACTTAAGGAGAATAGGCTTTGGAGCTAGCCTGCCTGGGTTCAGCTACTGGCTCTGCCCCTTATGCATTCTGTGACCTTGGGAATTTATTTAACCTCTTTGTACCTTGTGTTTCTCATCTGTAAGTGGGGATAATAATAGTACTGTATTAGTCAGGGTTCTCTAGAGGGACAGACTAATAACATATATATATATATATGTAGCATTAAGAGGAGTTTATTAAGTATTTATTAAGTTTATTAAGTATTATTAAGTATTAACTCACATGATCACAAAGTCCCACAATAGGCTGTCTGCAGGCTGAGAAGCAAGGAGAGCCAGCCTGAGTTCCAAAACTGAAGAACTTGGAGTCCGATGTTCGAGAGCAGGAAGCATCCAGGTTTAGAGAAAGATGTAGGCTGGGAGGCTAGGCCAGTTTCTCTCTTCACATTTTCCTTCCTGCTTATGTTCTAGCTGTGCTGGCAGCTGATTAGATTATGCCCACCCAGGTTAAGGGTGGGTCTGCCTTTCCCAGCCCACTGACTTAAATGTTAATCTCCTTTGGCAACACCCTCACAGACACACCCAGGATCAATATTTTGTGTGCTTCAATCCAATCAAGTTCACATTCAGTTACACAAGAACCTATTTCTTAGGGTTGTGGTGAAGATTGAATGAGTGAATACATGTAAAGCGATTAGCACAGTGCCTGGAATATAGTGTGCTTGATAATAGTGATTAATTCAAGATGTTAAGTATTATTGTGTTTTATTGTGTTTGCCTTTTGTTTTTGTTTCTTCATTTTTTATTATGGAAAGTTGCCAACACATCCAAAAACAGAGAAGTGCTGTATAATAACCCCCGCTGTACTCATCAGCAGTTATCTATTCACGGGCAATCATGTTTTACCTAAATGCCTACTCCTACGTGATTATTTTGAGATAGATCTCGTACATCATATTATTTCATTTATAAATATTTCAATGTGTATCTCTAAAACAGAGGTAGCAAACTATAGCCCAATGTCTGTTTTATAGGTAAAGTTTTCTTATAATTTAGTGAACGGTTGCAGAATAAGCAACTGTGGCATAAACATTATTTTGAGCTGAAAGCATTTGAGAAGAAGCTTTTTTTTTTCTTCCCCTGAACTCCCTTGCCTGGCTGAAAAGCCTCTCAAATGAGCTCAATCAATGTTCATAAATTCCTTTTCCAGGAGTTTTGCAACGAGGGAATATTGACTGTTAACACTAGGTTGAGAAGCTGGCACCACACCTAACAAACTGTCAAGAAACTATCCTGTCTTCCATATAAAAGCCCATTTATCTTTCCTAAAAGTAATTTATTTTTCCATGAATACTTCCGTTCACTTTTCCCCATTAGGATAGTATATAAGCCACAAATTCGAATGGCCACCTCAAGTCACATTTTCCTATGAACTGCCATTTACATATGTGAGTAAAAGTCTATCTTCTCTCTTGCAAATCTATCATTTGTCAATTTATTAATAATTCACAGGCCTCTAATCAGTAAAACTAAGAGGAAGTTTTTCCTCCCTGTCAACAGCTATGCTCTTTCATTTACTTACTGTGTGTAGCTGCTTTCGTGCCATAATGGTGGAGCTGAGTAGTTGCGACAGATACCGTGTGGTCACCAAGCCTAAAATATTTACCATCTGGCCCTTTATAGAAAATGTTTGACAATTTTTACCTAAAAGACAAACAGACTCTCTTTCTCCTTTAAAAACATAACCATAGTCACTTTTACACCTAAAAACATTAATAACAATGTGCTGATATAATCAAATACCCAAATGGTGTTCAAATTTTCTCAAATGTCTTATACATTAAAAAAATGATTTATTAAAAATTGGGATCCAGGTTGGGAGCCGTGGCTCATGCCTGTAATCTCAACACTTTAGAGGGCCAAGGTGGGATGATTGCTTGAGGACAGGAGTTCAAGACCAGCCTGGGCAACACAGCGCTCTGTCTCTACAAAAACTTAAAAAAAGAAAAGCCAGGTGTGGTGGCGCATGCCTGTAGTCCTAACTGCTTGAGAAACTGAGGTGGGAGGATCACTTGATTCCAGGAGTTCGAGGCTGCATTGAGCTATGATCATGCCGCTGCACTCCAGACAATAACAGAGCAAGATTCTGTCTCTAAAACAACAACAACAAACAAACAAACAAAAAACCAGAAAATCGAGATCCAAAAGAGGTCAATACATTTGGAATATATAGCTCTGAAGTCATTTGAAATAGAAGAGAATCAGTCCTCTTTCCCCTTGCAATTAATCTGTTAAAGAAATAGGTCATGGCTGGGCGTGGTAGCTCACGCCTGTAATCCCAGCACTTTGGGAGGCCGAGGCGGGCAGATCATGAGGTCAGGAGATCGAGACCATCCTGGCTAACACGGTGAAACCCCGTCTCCACTAAAAAAATACCAAAAATTAGCCAGGCGTGGTGGCGGGCACCTGTAGTCCCAGCTACTTGGGAGGCTGAGGCAGGAGAATGGCGTGAACCCAGGCGGCAGAGGTTGCAGTGAGCAGAGATCACGCCACTGCACTCCAGCCTGGGCAACAGAGCAAGACTCTGTCTCATAAACAACAACAACAACAACAAAACAAACAACTACAAAAAAAACCAGGTCATTTGTCCTCTAGAGTTTTCCATGCTTATATTTTACTGGTTGTAAGTCAGTGGTATCCTCCATCCCTTGTATTTCCTATAAATTGGTGGTTGGAATTGGAGACTTTACTTGACTGAAGTTTACAGAAACACATACCATTCAAGGGTAATGTGTACTTCCATCAGGCAGCAAATAATGTCTATCTGTGATGTTAGCAGACAGGCAGAGTTTTGACAAGTTCTGAATAAAAATCAGCAATGGAGGTGGTGCCCTTTTGAACAAAAGAAAGATCTGCCTACTAAAATATTGTAAAATTATTTGAATGTACCTTTATCATGGCAGCTGTAACTAGGTGGAGATTAGCAGTCCTTCACAGGGGACAAACCTGTGAATTGTGCCCATTCTAATGACCTTTAAAATATATCTGGGTTCAGGCACAGTGGCTAACGCCTGTAATCCCAGCATTTTGGGAGGCCAAGGTGGGTAGATCACAAGGTCAGGAGTTCGAGAGCAGCCTGGCCAATATGATGAAACCCCGTCCCTACTAAAAATACAAAAATTAGCTGAGCGTGGTGGTGGGCACCTGTAGTCCCAGCTACTCAGGAGGCTGAGGCAGGAAAATTGCTTGAACCCAGGAGGCGGAGGTTGCAATGAGCCTAGACTGCGCCACTGTACTCCAGCCTGGGCAACAGGGCAAGACTCTATCTTAAAAAAAATAAAATAAAATAAAATAAAATAAAATAAAAATAAAATGTATCTGGAATCCATCCACTTCTTTTACTTCCCATGCTCCTGCTACCCTGGTCTGTGTCAGTGTCATCTCCTGTCCGCATCACTGTTGTTGCCTTTTAACAGGTCTCCATGCTTCTGTACTGGCTTACCTATAACCTATTCTCAACCCAGCAACCAGACTACCTCTTTTAAAATCCAAGTCATGGATGGTCGCGGTGGCTCATGCCTGTAATCCCAGCACTTTGGGAGGCTGAGGCAAGGTCAGGAGTTCCAAGACCAACCTGGCCAAGATGATGAAACCCCGTCTCTACTAAAAATACAAAAAATTAGCCGGGCGTGGTGGCAGGCACCTGTAATCTCAGCTACTCGGGAGGCTGAGGGAGAGAACTGCTTGAACCCCGTAGGCGGAGGTTGCAGTGAGCAGACATCGCGCCACTGCACTCCAGCCTGGGTGGCAGAGCGAGACTCCGTCTAAATTAATCAATCAATCAATCAATCAATCCAAGTCATGTCACATGACTACTTGGCTTAAAACATTCCTATTGTCCCTGTATCTTTTGAATAAGTACAAAAGTCCATGCCATAGCTCACAAGCCCCAAATAATCTGTGCTCATTCCTGCTCCAGACTTGTTCATCTAATCGTAGACCCTTAGATGCACCCATCATAAAGACCCCATTAGGACATTTGCACCTGTTCTTCCCTTTCCCTTCTGTGGTCTTCCCCAAGACATCTACATGACTTGTTCCCTCACCTCCTTCAAGTCCTTGCTCAAATGTCTTCTAAAACATTCCTAGTCTGGGGGCCGGGCGTTGTGGCTCACTCCTGTAATCCTCGGAGGCGGAGGCGAGCGGATTGCCTGAGCTCAGGAGTTTGCGACCAACCTGGGTAACACGGTGAAACCCCGTCTCTACTAAAATACAAAATACTAGCTAGGCGTGGCAGCAGGCGCCTATAGTCCCAGCTACTCGCGAGGCTGGGGCAGGAGATTTGCTTGAACCCAGGAGGCAGAGGTTGCAGTGAGCCTAGATCGCTCCACTGCACTCCAGCCTGGGCGACAGAGCGAGACTCCGTCTCAAAACGAAAACAAAATTCCTAGTCTGATTCCTCTAGTAAATATTGCATTTGGCCCCCTGCCTCCACACTACTGATTACTCTTAACGCACTCACCTTCTTTTTTTTTTTTTTTTTTTTAGTGAGACGGAGTCTTGCTCTGTCGCCCAGGCTGGAGTGCTGTGGCTGGATCTTAGCTCACTGCAAGCTCCGCCTCCCGGGTTTACGCCATTCTCCTGCCTCAGCCTCCCAAGTAGCTGGGACTACAGGCGCCCGCCACCTCGCCCGGCTAGTTTTTTGTATTTTTTTTTAGTAGAGACAGGGTTTCACTGTGTTCGCCAGCATGGTCTCGATCTCCTGACCTCGTGATCCGCCCGTCTCGGCCTCCCAAAGTGCTGGGATTACAGGCTTGAGCCACCGCGCCCGGCCTCACTTTTTAATTTTCTAAGGCATTAGTCATCTTCTACCACCACACCTTTTAATTTACTTATTATGTCTACTGTTTATTTTTTATTTGTTCCTGCCTGAAGGTCAATTTCCTAATGGTGGGATTCTTTGTTTTGTTCACTAAATTATCCTATCCCATGTGCCTAAATCAATGTTTGGCACACAGGAGGTGCCTAAAACATGGTTGTTGAATGAGTGACTGAATTGCTATCACTTATACCTACAAAGAGAAAACAAATGTATTTTATGAGCCAAAGGACCTCTGATCATCCCCTTCCAAATACTGTGTATCTTTCTTCCTCCTAGGCAATCAGTCTGTGTGTGCCTGGTGCTATGTGAACTAGTTTCAAGTATTATCTCATTTAGTCCTTCAAACAACCCTAAGAAAATAGGAAATTATTACTCCTATTTCCAGATGATGTAACTCAGGTCTAGGAAAGTTTAGCTCCTGCTCAAGCTCACATAGCTGGAAAGATGCAGAGCCAGGACTGGAACTCAAATATATCTACCTTAAACCACAAATGTAATACTTCCCCAGTGGATGGCTTCGCTCTAAGCTTCGTTACTTATGACAATTTCTCTATTCACTTATTCAACAAGTATTTGTTGAGTGTTGACTACATGCCAGGTCCTTAGGATATAATCCGTGAATGAAACAAAAATGTTTGCCCTCACTGAGCTTTTATTATAACTCTTTTAAGAGAGATGATTCAGGGCTAATATAGAAGGGGGCCGGTCATTCTCCTAGAGGGAATGATTTTAGGGTCATAGGGTGAGCTCACATGGTAAAAAATTGCTCCCCTTCACCACAACCTGTCATAGTATTCTATCTGAAGTACCTGAATTAATAATACCTTTGGTGAGACTTCAAAGTTGCATTAAAGTGCATTTTTTTCTGTTTAGGTTCATCCCTACTTTAGAGATGAGAAAACCATCTGTAATCACCCAGGATGATTTTGAGACATTCTCAAAGTCAGTTAGTAAATAGCAGAGCTAGGATTTCTGGCTCCAAATTTTGTATTCGTTATACTATAGCGAACATCAGAAAAGAAGACGATGAACTAAGTGGGATGGGGGAGTGTTCTAGGCAGCCATATCTATAAGAGGAAAATTAGGAAGATAAAGGGAGCCTGGAAACCCCAGTTTACCCATTGATTTTCCCAGAGCTGGGTAACAGGAACATCTTGGTAGGACAAGAGGAACAAGGGAAGGTCAGTACTTTTGAAGGCCAGTAGGCCAGTTAGAAGAAATAGGAAAGGGGTGAAGTTGAGAGACCAGCTGGGTGGACTTTGCTTGTAAGCACCAGGATACTTTACTTCAAACTGATTTTCAGAGGGCACAGCCTCAAAGGGATAAGAGAAGGGTATAGAGAAAGTCACCTTGATCTGGTTCATGTCCCTCTACATTTCCTGGCATGGGACAGCTGGACCCAGCAGAACTCAAGTTATTATAGGTAACTTTACTGTAATTTAGACCAGAAATATCTAAAGTATGAGAACTCCATTAGTTTACATTCTAGTTTTTGGGTGTGTACAGGAGAAAGAGTGAGACAGAAAGAGACAAGGCTTTGGGTTAAAAAAAGTTTCTTTAATTTCTGACTCTGTCATTTAGTACCCAAATTATTTAAGTTCCCTGAATACCATTTTTCTTATCTGTAAGAAAGAGTTAACAATTCTTACCTTGTAAGTATTCATTCATTCATTAAGCATCTATTGGCATCTTTTATATACAAAGAACTGCACAAAATAGGTATTGTAATATGAATATATATATATGAATATATATATGGCCTGACAATGGTTGTTTAATAAGTAGCAGCTATTATTATTGTTATTATTATTATTACCAGTGTGTATAAGTAATCAATAATAAGTATGTTGGAATGGTAGTAATACCAATATCACATCAGTTAGCCTTCCAACCATGATTCAAGAGTATTCCTGTGGAACTTTATCTGCCAGGGGAAAGATTATTTTCCTCTCTAACTGAAAGCAGCACCTCTTTCTGCAATGCTTGTGTGACTTCAAACAACCTTGGTCAACTGCATCCCAGAAGAAAATTAAGCTGGTTGCCCTGAAAATCATTCCATTCCATGACGGTTGATATGGATTTGCTAATAATTTTCACCTGATAAGGAGGCAGTCAGTAGAAAATTAGAAATTTTAATGAAGATTCTTATTAGCTGTTCCTCACAAATATTGGGACTACAATCAACTCAAGATTCTTGGCAAAGCAATTCTCATTTCAGTTCTCACAAGTAATTATTATTTAGTGTTTATATCCCTTTGTATTTTTTAAAAATGTTTTCAATTACTTTTTCCATTACTCTTTGGGGAAAAAAAAACCCTGCAAACCATAAAACAAGACCCTTTGAGGTGTCTTAGCATGTTAATCTCCATTTCACAGATGGGGGAATATGGGACAGTTCTTAAGCAAACAACAATATATCCTGTTATGCTAACAAAAATAGTGCAAAGTTCTCTCCTAATGGGTGGCTACAACCAGCACCTACTATTAAACAAGAAACATATTTAAACACACACACACATGAAAAGATACTCTTGGATCAGTGCTTGTAATGCTCAGTGAGGAAAAAAAGGCTCTCTGCATGACTTCTCACCAGAAAATTTGCATATTCAACGAACTTGTAATGAAGATGGTGATTTCATCCTGTCTCTGCTAGATTTCTTTAGAATCCCCATTTTCCTCCTTGCCTCCTTCTACTCTTCTAATTCAGTTTATCCATCAACTTTTGCTGTGTAACAACCTCACAATTTCAGTTGCATACAACCGTATTTGTTTCTGGCCCTTGCACCTATAAGTTGGCAGGGCTAATTCTGCTCCATGCTGAAAAGATAGTATCTACATGGGGTCTGTTTTTCTACTAAGTGCAGTAGTATAAGTTTTATACTTAAGCACATTTTACGCCTTTTTTGATCACACATCCCATTGGCCAAAGCAAGGCACATGGCCCCTCTCAAAGTTGAGAGGCAAGCTTATTCCACCAACCGTAAGGCCATAGAAAAGGTTTTGGATGTATTTTTGGTGGGTGCTGAAGGACAATACAATTCCACAGACACAGGCAACATCTTCCTCTTTTCCTCTTGCCTCATCCTTTCTCTGACTTTCCCTTTAGAGTGTAACAGCATGTGCAAAACAGGGTCACAGTAAGATATAGTCCCAGCAAGACCATGATCCCCAAGGAAGTGCCATGTTGAAATGTGATACCTAGAGAGGCTACCCAGAAATTTCTCATGCGTAGTAGATTTATAACTGAAATACTTTTTTTTTTTTTTTTTAACCTCTATATTTAAACAATCTGCAATGTGACTTTAAAGATCCCCTTGTCAAGAGGTAGAGTCCATTTCCCTACCTCTTGAGTCTGCACTGTCTGGTGACTGACTTGCTTTGGCTAATAGTATGCAGTGGATGTGATGGTATGTCAATTCTGTGCCTAGTCATCAAGGGGACTTGTGTGCTTTTGTTCTCTCTTTGCTACTACCATGCAAATCAGCCTGATCTAGTTGGCTGAAAGGTGAGAAGACTATATGGAGCAGAGCTGAGACCTGCTAGCTGTCCTTGCTGGAGCCATTACTGATCACCCAGTCCGTAGCCAACCTACCAGCTAACTGCTTACAGGAGTGTGCTCAGATTGACAACCTGCCTGACTGACCTATAGATATATGAGACATAATACATGTGGGTTTTTTGTTTTCATTTTTTGTCACTTGAACCACAGGAATTTTTTTTTTCCTTTAAATTTCAACTTTTATTTTAGATACAGGGTTACACATGCAGGTTTGTTACATGGGTAAATTGTGTGATGCTGAAGTGTGGGGTACTGATCTTTTCATCGAGGTAGTGAGTACAGTACCGAATAGGTAGCTTTTCTTACTCATGCCCCCCTCTTTTCCTCCTCCCTCTAGTAGTTCATAGTGTCTCTTGTTCCTGTGTTTCTGTCCATGCGTGTTCAATGTTTAGCTCCCACTTGAAAGTGAGAACATGTGGGATTTGATTTTCTGTTCCTGTGTTAATTCACTTAGGATTGTAGCCTCCAACTGCATCCATGTTGCTACAGAAGACTTGATTTCATTCTTTTTTTTATGGCGATGTAGGATTCCATTGTGTATATGTACCATATTTCCTTCATCCAATCCACCACTGATGGGCACCTAGGTTGATTCCATGTCTTTACCATTGTAAATAGCACTGCAGTGAACATATGAGTGTACGTCTCTTTTTCTTTTCCCCAAGGTCTTGCTCTGTCGCCCAGGCTGGAGTGCAATGGTGCAATCTTGGCTCACTGCAACCTCCACCTCCTGGGTTCAAGGGTTCAAGCGATTCTCTTTCTTCAATCTCCCAAGTAGCATGAGGCCCACCACGCCCAGCTGATTTTTGGCCTTTTTTTTTTTTTTTTTGAGACAGGGCCTCACTCTGTCACCCATGCTGAGTGCAGTAATGTGATCTTGGCTCACTGCAACCTCAGCCTCCCAGACTCAAGTAATTCTCCTACCTCAGCCTCCTGAGTAGCTGGGATTACAGGTGCTGCATCACCACTGCCCAGTTAATTTTTATATTTTTGGTAGAGATGAGGTTTCACTATGTTGGCAGGCTGGTCTCAAACTCCTGACCTCAAGTGATCTGCCTGCCTCAGCCTCCCAAAGTTTTGGGGTTACAGGCATAAGCCATCTAGCCTTGCCCAATTTTTGGCATTTTTACTAGAGATGGGGTTTCACCAGGTTGGCCAGGCTGGTCTCAGCCTCCTGGCCTCAAGTGATCTGCCTGCTTTGGCCTCCCAAAGTTCTGGGATTACAGGCACTTGAGCCACTGCACCCAGCCAAATGCACAAGCCTTTTTGGTAGAATGATTTATTCTCCTTTGGGTATATACCCAGTAATGGGATTGTTGGCCATATTGCCCAAAGCAGTTTATAGATTCAATGCTATTCTTGTCAAACTACCAATGTCATTCTTCACAGAATTAGAAAAAAAAAAAGGTTTTCTAAAATTTGTAAGGAATCAAAAAGAACCTGAAAAGCCAAACCAATCCTAAGCAAAAAGAACAAAGCCAGAAGCATCACGCAATTCAACTTCAAACTATACTATAAGGCCACAGTAACCAAAACAGCATGGTACTGGTGGAAAAATAGGTGCAAAAGCCAATGGAACAGAATACAAAACTCAGAAATAAAGCAACACACCCACAACTATCTGATCTTTGACAAGGCTGACAAAAACAAGCAATGGGAAAAGGACTTCATAGTCAATAAAAGGTGCTGGGATAACTGGCTAGCCATAGGCAGAAGAATGAAACTGGACCCTTACCTTTTACCAAATATAAAAATTAATTCAAAATAGATTAAAGATGTAAATGTAAAACTCAAACTATAAAAATACTGGAAGAAAACCTAGGAAATACCTTTCTTGACATCAGCTTTGGCAAAAAAATTTTGGCTACGTCCCGAAAGCAACTGCAACAAAAACAAAAATTGACAAGTGGAACCTAATTAAACTAAAAAGCTTCTGCACAGCAAAAGAAACTATCAACAGAGTAAACAGACAACCTACAATATGGGAGAAAACATTCACAATCTATGCATCTGGCTAAGGTCTAATATCCAGAATCTGTAAAGAACTTAAACAAATCAACAAGCAAAAATTAACCCTTTTAAAGAATGGGCAAAGGGACATGAACAGACACTTCTCAAAAGAAGACATGCAAGCAGCCAAAAACATGAAAAAATTCTCGTCATCACTAATCATCAGAGAAATGCAAGTCAAAACCACACTGAGATACTCACATCAGTCAGAATGGCTATTACTAAAAAGTCAAAAACAACAGATGCTGGTGAGGCTGCAGAGAAAAAGTAATGCTTATGCACTGTTGGTGGGAATGTAAATTAGTTCAGCCACTGTGGAAAGCAATTCGTTTTGTTTTTAAGAGAAATGGGGTCTTCCTCTGCCACCCAGGCAGGAGTACAGTGGCACAATCATAGGTCATGGCAGACTTAAACTCCTGGGCTCAAGAGATTCTCCTGTCTCAGCCATCGGAGTAACTAGGATTATAGGTGTGCACCAACCACCTGGCGTGTTGTTTTAAACCACTAAAGTTTAGGTTGTTTGTTAGCCAGATATACTAACAAAAATGATATGGAGAGGAGACAGGGAAATACTGGGTAGAAGAGGGTGGTTCCCTGGCAAAGGCCCCACCCTCAAGCCTGGATAACTGTGGCTCTAAGTGAGAACAGGCATTCCTGTTTTCATGCCCCCAAAGTTGCCTTTTGGCCTGCCATGCCCCCATCGTGTACCCATATAAAACCCTTAACTCCAGGCTCCAGGAGCAGACAAGGAGATGAGGGGATGAATAGATGAATGGCAGAATGGTGAGGCAGAGAAGGAGAGAAAAGAAGGAATGTTGGGAGGAATTTGGCTGGGGATGGTCAGAGAATAGGCCACTGGATGGCCAAACTCCAGGGGAAGATATTCTTCCCACTTCATCCCCTGTCCAGTTTCCCATCGATCCTGCTGAGAGCCACCTCCACCACTCAATAAAATCTCCGTATTTATCCTTCAAGTCTATGTGTGACCTGATTCTTCTGGGATGCTGCACAAGAGCTCATGATACAGAAAACTGTCATACTGGACCCTTCCCTTTACAAAAAGGCAGAGGGTCCAATGAGTTGGTTAACCCTTGGGCCATCCGGAGACAGTAAGGCTAAAAGGGTGCACTGTAACACGTGCCCACTTGGGCTTTGGGAGTAGCAGACACCTACCCCTATAGGCTGCTGTGGGGCCAGAGCCCCAAAGCACTTGCCCTGCTTCTTGCACCTGCCCATCTGCATGCGCTCCCTTCTGTAAGGGGTTTGAGCTTGTGGTAGCCGAACAGACAGTCACATCCCTGTCACATGTCCTGTGAGGGGTGGGGGGCAGGGAACTCTCTCCCTTCAAAAACAGCCTGGAACTTCCCACTTTGGGCTGCCTAGAACCATAGTATCATCTTCCCAGATCTTGCATACTCTTGGGGCAGACTAGAGGTAATGAAAAGATGCCTCCTACACGCCTCCCCAAACCTGCATCTCCACTTTTCACATCTCCTGACTTTTCTGCAGTTAAGCATTTATAGTGGGTAGGCATTTCTTTAGGAAGATTATGTGATTCTAATTGATTTTGGAGCATGTGATTACTGACACAATAGAAAGGAAAGCAAAGCACAGTGTTTTCTGTGCAAGCTGTCAGATGCATTCCAATTTCTGTAACAATGGTAATTAATCTTAGCTGGGTAGAAAATTCATTTTCTTTGAGGAATCAGTGAACTATAGAGAAATTTGTCAGTAACCATTGTTTGGGATTTTAGTTGCCGTGTAGGAGGCACAATAATTTTACACTGACAGCTAATATATCGAGAAACCAACCCAAAATGGAGAAAGTGATTTGGCATTATTGTGTATTTCTGGAAATGTGTGATAATGGGGCTGAAATCAAATAAAACAGTAAGCAGCCTGATATCAAAGCTTTACTTTTTTCTCCTCTATTTTGTCAGCACTAAAATGCAGTATAAAAACAGAAATGTAAAGAGATGAGTGTGGTGTTCAAACGTTTTACAATTATCAAACATATTTAAGAGCAAGACCTTTGGGGTTTGAGGAAAACATTATTTAATGGAAGTGTCAGGAGTATGACCCATATTTCAGTTACTCTGTAATTCACCTGTAAATTTTCTGTGGTTTAGTGTTCTGTTATCAGTATTTTTGTCTGCTCATAACTGAACTCAAATAGATTACTTTCACATTTGTGGGTGTGTGTCACTAGTTTTATGTTTTCTAGTTTTATGATGCATTATTGTAGTTGAACTCTGGTACTGGTTTTAGTTAGTCTATCAAAGCAACGGGGAATGTATGACAAGTCAAATCCGTATAAAATAAGGATATAACAGAATGTTTCATACTGTTTTTATATACACTGATGAAGCTATTCATCTACTTTGAAAAAGTTTCTCAGTTCTGGTGGTAGATTTGCACTATTCCATTCACACTTTGCCTCACGTCCCTGCCAAGGGGCAGAGATATTATTCCTCTTTGTGATATCATGGTCCAGCATATGTAAGCACATTTTGCAGTCATATCAGTCATTTTTGGGTGACAAGGGTATCAGTTTCCAGCAAGCTTCTTTGTGGGGGCAAAGAGAACATGAGGGATCCAGGCTTTCTTTCCCTACTGAACCTTGCTTGTAAGTTTCCGCAATACAAAGCCTTTGCCTTCCACTATTTCATGTGACGATTTGTAATTCTTTCTGAACCCTGGAGCTTAACAGGGAGTTGATCACAAAGGGACTCACCCTGCATGACAATTCACTTTCAAATGACCCATTAAGGGAAGAAAATTAATATTGCTAGCAAGAATGTCAGTGCGGCAATTTTTGTCTATTTTATTTATTGCTTTATCTCGAGCACCTAGAACAGTACCTGATATAGTAGTAGAAGCCAATAAATGTCTGTTCAAGAAGTGAAAAGAAATTAGTAGGGGACAGAGACCAAGATATTTAGGTGACTTCTCACGCCAGCTAAAGAAACCCTGAGTAGCTTCCTTTTCTTTAGTTTCCCTGGCAGAAGACTACTGCCTAGATAGAAAGGGTTCCTTATCAGTTCTAAAGATAAAATGTGCTTTATGCTTTCTGTCATCTTCCATTTATCTAAATCCCTTCCTCTATTCCAATCTATCCATTAGGGTTCAGATCAAGTTCCAAAGCCAACATAAGATCTTTTATAATTACCCTTCTCTCATGATCTCCTTATCCAAACACTCGGGATCCCTTATGATTACTCTCTTACTAGAACACATGTGGCCAGGTATGTCTGTGGAGTCATACAAAGCTTGATATTCCTGTCATGCAAATGGGCGGAGATGTTCAGTGAAAAATTCTATATATGTAGCAGAGTTCATGAGGGAGAACTGAGCTGGAGATACAAATGTGGAAGTCATTAATATATGGGTAGTTATGAAAGTCACAGAGGATGAGATTACTCAGGGAGAAAGTCTAGAATGAGATGAGTCAAGAGTAAAGTAGCACTTTTCAAACCTGACTGTGCAAATAGATCACCTGGGTATCTTGTTAAATTGCAGATTTTGATCCAGAAGTTCCGGAGTGAGGCCTAGGATTCTGAATTTGCATCATGCTCCCAGATGGTGAAGCTACTTTTGCTTATTTACAGTCCACACTTGGAAAACCAAGGAGGTAGATGATTGAAACTTGAGTAACAATGCCATTTAAATAATAGGCAAAAGGAAAAAAGCTGCAAAGAGAATGCTAAAAAGTGGCAGAGATGGAAGAAGTCAAGAGAGATATTGGTGTCATAGAGTCAATTGTGGGAAGATTTTCAAGACAGAGGATGTGCCCAACTCTGTCAGATACTGCTGAGAAACAGAAAGTTAAAGATGGAACGGGCTCTTCTGGATTTTTCAGAAGGAAGTATCTGATTATTTTAGGGCAGTTTTAATGGAGTAAGGAGGATAGATTGCTTCAATGAAAAATGCAGAGAAAGCAAGCAGTAGCAATAAGTGGATGTGGATAACTTTCAAGCAAGAGAAATTTGAGCGTGTTTATATGCTGAAGAGAAAGAGAAAGCAGAGAAGAAAAGAAAAGGTGAGTATGCAAGGGGTGAAGCAGTTAATGAAGCAATTTTGAAGAAAATGGGAGGTGACTGGAATGAGACTCAGACAATAGGCAAAAAGGATGGGTCGAGAGTATCTAAGTTTGAAGGTTGAATTAGGAAACAGAATTTTAGCAAAATGGAATTCTTATTTGAGGTTTCCATTTCTCTGTGAAGAAAGATTAGGGTTGCTCATGGAAAAATGATTTTTTAAAAAAGATTGTATACAAAGGTAGTGGCTTTAAGGAACACGGTGAAGATGTAAGTAGCTATTGAAAACAGGAAAGGGAATTGATCAGGGAAAGGATTTCTGACTCGCACTGAGTTTCCACTTGAGGTTTAAAGCCTCGAATTTGTGATGGTACCAGTGCTCACGGTTATGTTAATTTCTCTGAGAGAGCTCAATAAACTGAGTGTAAGTGCTGAGTAGGAATTCATATTTGTGTTTTCATAGGGTAGGCATATAGTCCACAAGAAGTGTCTGAGATTCTTGGCACACAGTCTTGGGTGTACCCATATTCACTTGTAATAATGGAACTTGCCATTTAAATCCCCAGGATGGAATTTTTACTCCACTTACTGTACCAGAAGTGGGGTTTTGGATGTAGGAAATCACTCTGGTTCCTAGCCCAAAAAGATATTAGGGACCTGCCATCAAAAATCACAAACCAAGGTGTTTTATTTTCCAGATTATTATCATTCAATATGGCAGCCACTAGCTAGTCACATGTGGATACAGATAATTTGAGCACTGGAAATGTGGGTAGTCTGAATGCAGAAGAGCTATAAGTTAGTATGAAATACATGTAGGCTTTCAAGACTTAGTACTAATACAAGTAAGTTAAGTATCTCACTAATAACTTAAAAATAATGATTACATGTTGAAATGGTAAGATTTGGGGTACATTTAGATTAAATAAAATACATTGTAAATTTTTTTTCACTTATTTTGCTTTCTGAAATGTGGCTACTGGAGAATTTAAAATTACATATAAGGCTTATATGATATTTCAATATTTCTGTTTCACATTCTTCTCTTCTTTGGGTCAATTAATTTTTACTCTCAATTACTCTTTACTTCTCTTTGTTATGTTAATCATTGTTTCAATGGCATAGCTAATCCAAATCTTTTCTTTCTCTCTCAATTCAGATTGTAGCTGAATTCACCATCTACTTTTTGTTTGCTACCTTTTGGAGGAGCAGTTGAAGCAATTTGGAACAGCAATCCAAGGAGCATCCTTGCATTAACTGGTGCATATTTGTCAGAAGTCATCTGAATTGGCAACCTGCCAGTTATGCAAAAGCTAAAAACCTGACCCAAACAATGAAACTAGCTTTTTTTTTTTCCCCTGTATGCTGAGCTGATTCACTTTGATTGAAAATGGATTTCTCCTAACATTCATATAGTAAGCCAAAAGCAGGATTCTGACTGGTCCTGCTTAGGTCACATGCACATTCCTGAATACTACTGGGGTCAGTAGTATGTGGCACTTGACTGACTCAGTTTGGGTCATCTGCCAACCCTGTGGCTAGTGGAAAGTTTGTTACCAAAAAGAACAGAGGAAAATGTGTATACTGAGCAGATGAAAATAGTGGTCACTGCAGGCTACTCTAACCAGCATGAAGTCTTCAAGCCTGAGCCTCTTAGTTCAGGGGAAGATTGAGCTCTCTTTCTCTCTCTCTCTCTTTCTCTCTCTCCTTCTCATTTGGTTTGGATGTCTGAGTTCAAGTAGTTTGGGATCAGTCACACAAATATGTGCATCTGAGAGGGACAAATCATCCTGAATCGTAGACTAGACAACCGGAAAATAAACCACTTATGCCTTTCCTGAATCATTTGCTGTACTTACAGTCTATTCTATAGTATTTACATGACTTCACTTGGTAAAGGCATAGCTGTAAATGCTGAGTAATTATATTGCTACTGTAGGTGACTAAGCCATTACCCACAGTAAGTTAGCTATGACAGGTTAGTGTACAATCTGTCATAGAAAAAGACTCTTCGCAGTTATCCTGTAATTAGTACATATTTGCTATAACTATTCCAGAAAAATGTCTCCTGGCCATCTTTAAGGAGAATAAAATCTCTATTATTCAAAATCATGCTGTAAGCACCAGAAAACTTAATTCTTGGAGTTGGTC
The DNA here is from genome assembly GCF_047675955.1 of Chlorocebus sabaeus. Taxonomy (NCBI): domain Eukaryota; kingdom Metazoa; phylum Chordata; class Mammalia; order Primates; family Cercopithecidae; genus Chlorocebus; species Chlorocebus sabaeus. Next base: position 71,210,309 of record NC_132918.1, read on the forward strand.
AAATGAGGTTCTGGGAGTTCACTTTGAAAGGAAGATAATCTAGAGATATGTAAAATTTAATAATTATTCAACAGGAGATTTTGCTTTTCATTTATGGTTTTGCTTTTATGGTATGCTTTTCTTTACCTGTTGATTTTGGGATTTGAGGAAATAATCCATCAACAATTGTTGAAAAAATGTGAGACTATCTTTCACTTCAATTTGTAGATAAATTAATTTTCATAGCCATTTACTGTCCTCGATGTTTTTCCCATTCATTACACCAATGCTATGAGGAAGGACTTGATACAGAATGAAGAATCAGAGATACAGCTACACTTGACAAGATATTTGGTGAATGGTGACTAAACAATAAAGAATTTCACATAAAAAGAAGACTGGGCTGAGCACGGTGGCTTATGCCTATAATCCCAGCATTTTAGGAGGCTGAGGCAGGAGGATCGCTTGAGCTCAGGAGTTCAGGACCCACTTGAACAGCATAGTGAGACCTCAACCCTACAAAAAAATTTAAAAATTAGCTGGGTGTGATGGTGCATGCCTATAGTCCCAGCTACTCAGGAGGCTGAGGCGGGAAGATTTCTTGAGCCCAGGAGGTCAAGGCTGCAGTGAGTCATGATCATGCCACTGCATTCCAGCCTGGGTGACACAGCAAGACTCTTGTCTGAAAAAAAAAAAAAAAAAAAAAGGTGGGGTCGGGGGGCAGGCAAGAAAAAGACTGGAGGCAAGTTGTTCCTGGTTAGTTCAAGAAGCTACATTTGTGTCTCTAATTTTTTTGATCTTTCCTTCAAGGCTGCAAGATGGTTGCAGCAGCTCCATACATCACATCTTCATATTACAGAATCAAAAGCAAGAAGGGAGGAGGAAACTTCTCTCTTTCTTTCTTTGTGCCTCCCTTCCTCTTTTTCTCTCTCTCACTTCCTCCCTCTTTTTCTTTCTCTCCCATTTCTGTCTCTCTCTCCCCTCCTTCTTTCTTCCTCTCTGCTTGTACCTCTCTTTCCCCCTTCTCCATCTGTCTTTCTCTCTCACATTCCTTCTTTCTCCCCTCTCCTTTAATCAGGAGAAACATCTTTCTGAGAAACCATTCTTCAAAGATTTTTCCCATATAGCTCATCAGCCAGAATTGCTTACATTTTTACTCCTAGTTGCAGGAAAGGCTGTGAAAGTAAATGTCTGACGTTTTTAATGTCTATCGTTGGAGGCAGATCTTGCTGTAAAAGACAACAGTATTGGGAAGTGAATGTGGAGTTGATAGTAAACAGTGTCTACTATATCTCTGCACTCACTGTTCAGCTCTTTTAATTTTATTTCATCAGACTTATTTTTATTGCTCAGAAACAGAAATAGAATTAGAATTTATTCATTTAGTTTAGAAGCTATTTATTGAAAGCCTGCCCTTCACCAGACATTGTAACAGGCGTTTTGGGGCTATCAGTATTAATAGATGCTGTTCTTGCTTTCAAAGAACATATAATCAGTGAAGAAAGGTGGGACCTGAATGAAAATGTCTCTTTAAATGTAAATTGACATATAAGTGTGATTGTACTAAAAAATGAACTACTGAAGTTTAGAGTAAAGAAACAAATATCACCTCTAGCTTGTGTTTGGTATTTAAGAACTAAGATGAAGGTATTACCTATTCAGTATTTTACTAGGAAGTCTGGGGGCAATATGTTGCTTGGTAATGATACAAAGCTCCTGCACTGTACATAAACATACAGATAGCTGGAATCCTCATATTTGGTAGGAAGTAGAAGACAATGAGTTGAAAATGTGGTGGCTAACCTTGTGTGCAGTCATACTAAGCCAAGATCAGCATATTAGACTTTTTGGACAATAAACCATCCTTGAGAACTTTAAGTAGTCTTGAGAAAAAGTCACCTTGAAACACTAGGCAATTTTGGATCACTGTGCTAGGCTTGCTGGTTAATATATGATTATCGTTTTTGTTCTTTTTCTTTAATACATGTTCCTTTTGGTATCCCATAACCAGGATGCTTGCAGTTGGGGCACAATCAAAGTTGGCAGTTGGACTGCCCACAGTTTTTGGAGCAAGTTTTCAAGCCACTTGAAGGATGGGTCCAGAACACCTATGTGGTCATTTCAAATCATTGAAGTCTAACATGAGAGTCTCATAGATGGAATCAATCTTCTCTATGAAATCTAGCTTTGACTGATATTTTTAGAGGAAAATGTTCTTTATATCATTTCACACTTAATTATTCTTCAAAATACAAAGTTTTTGGCTCTTTGAGAGTAGACTCTTTGTCACATACAATAATAAACAAAATAAAACAAAACTCCCACAGTCCTTGATATAGTACATTGTATATAGCAGAAGTTTAATAAATCTTTTATTAAATGAGTGCTTGTTTTTTAAAGACTTCTAGCAAATTATTAAAAATAGTCTCAAATTTGAACATTTTCCTAACTGGGCATTAAGGTCCTCAGAATAATAAACATTGCATTTGTAATATAAACATATTAAGTAGTGAAACAGATGTGCTTTAAAACAATTTAAAAATATTTATTGTGAAATAATTGAGACATACAAAAGAAATAAAGCATAGCATTACAAAAAGTTCTGTGTTTTTCACCCAGTTTAATAAAAAATAAAATTTGTTCTGAAATAAATACTTACTCTCTATTTTATAGATAAAAACTAGGACTCCCTATCTAAATTTTGACAATAAATTAGGAATTAAATTAAGAGAAAAAGCCTATTTTTTCTACATTTAATCTTAATGGTGGGTTGTTTGCTTATTCTTTTTGAGTACTTTATTCCGTCTATAAAAATAATACTTGTATGTTACAAAAAATTAAATAACACAGAGAAAGAAACTAGCATCTGAAAATCTACAGTTCAGAGAAAATTGTGGATCACATGGTTCAGATATTTCTTATGTGTCAATATATGTAGAAATACTTGTATGTATGCATTTTACATGAATGGGTTCATAACATTAATTCTATTCTGTAAGACTTTTCTTTTTTTACCCTACAATATGTGGTGGACATCTTTACATTAAAAAAGGGTCTACAACAATTTTAATAGCTGCCAAATTTTTCATTTTCTTATATCATGATGCACTTAAAGAGGCCCCTATTCATGGTTATTTAGGTTTCCAATTTTTCCATATTGTAATCATTATATTGATGAATATCCCTGTGTATAGTTATGCTTTTCATCTTGTTAAAATATTTTCTTGAGTAAATTCTTAAAAATGGACATGCTAGATTGCACCGGTGGCTGTGATCAGCCTTCTTCCACTGCAAGCAGGAGTGTAGGCACCACTCCTAGGCTCAAATGACTTGCTTTGACTAATGAAATCTTAGAAATGTGACTCAAGCAGAGGTCTGAAAAGTGATTTTGCAATTAGCCTTCTGACATTGCCATGTGAAGGACATTCCTAGCTAGCCTTCTAGTTCCAGAACAATAGAAGCATGATTTCCCCAGCTAAGCTGATGCAATGAAGTTCTGACTAAATCAGAGCCACCTGCTCAACTCACAGCCACTTGATCACAGAACTATGGAGCTAACCCACAGGCAGGTTAAGACTAAACACTCATTTTTGTATGTCATTGAGGATTTGTGGTTGTTTGTTACACAGTATTAATGTGGGAATAGGCAACTGATACAGTGGAATTTAACCATTTTTAAAATTGGTACTTGTATTAGTTTGTAGTTTTTAAAGCCTTGGTATATTTTTCTGGATATTATTTGAAGTAGCAAATGCAGTCGTGCTGAAGTGACAATACACGTTAAAACTGGATAAAAGAACAAACAAACAAGCAAAAACCTCTTTAGTAGTTTCTTTTCCTTTTCTCCTCTCGCTCCCTTTCTTTCTTTCTTCTCTTCTTCCCTTCCTTTCCTTCCCTTCCCTTCCTCCTTCCCTACCTCCCTTTTTCCCTCTCTCCTCCTTGATTGTTTCTAAACCTGATTTCTAACTTTGCTTTTTGCATTTATCTTGGCTTTAAATATATATATGAAAATATTTTTAATAGTGAAAAAGAAGAGAAGCAATTAATTATCCATTTACAGAAAGAAAATGGGAAAGGTAAATTACTAAAACCAAGGGCAAATTACCAAATTAGTGGACCAAACTGATTTGTAAAGTTTACTTGAAAGATGTTAATTTTCTTGCATTTTTTATCAGCTTCTTTAATCTTCCAAATGCTGCGTGATTTAAGTTGCTGACCACGTTGAGCATTATTCTCAATAAATTTAGGGTCATGGCCCAGGATTTTATTTTTAATAATTGCTAAAACTCTTATTTGCCAATACCAAGGTTCTTTATTGGTTCTGGCCTCACTTTTCTAGTTCTACAACTATTGATCCACATTAATATTTCTGCTGAATGTATTCTATGAATAGAAGTTTTCGTCCATTCTCACTTTAGACTTTAAAATGAGATAGTTCCTATAAGTTAAGCAGGATTGAATTTCATTGCATATTCAATCCAATTATCTTAGAAATCCAGAGATAATCCTCAAACCTCATTTAAATGATTAGTATCCCTGTTTTCTATAACAAGCCTTCCACTCAGAATTGTAATAAAGGAACAAGATGGACATTTTAAGGTTTTGCCTCGTTTCTCCTTCTTGAAGTCATCACTTTTTTACTCTTGGAATTTATCGGTCCTGCTTCCTGACTTCTTTACCTTCCCTATCCAATCTGACCCTCATGATCCATCCCTTCAGCCATATTTCTCACATCACCAGGTTCCTTCATCTATTTATCCTTCTACTGCACCTACCATGACAGCCCCGAACCCAGAGTAACCCAACTCTTCATAGGAGGATCTCATCGAAGGGCACATCTACCCATCTCTTCAGGCCCTGGCTTTACTCTTATGCCCAGCACTATTGACAGATGACCGGTTTTGAAGAGAAAAATAGCAATCATCAGAGCAGATATCTCTCAACATTTTTTTGTTTCTAATCTTCATGGCTCCAGACTTTCTTCCTCTCATCCAACTTCTATAATACCATTGGTTATTTTTCTAAAACATGATCACACTGATTAAAAATACTCAATGGAACTCTTCTGCCTATAAATTCTAAGCATGGCATCCAAGGCTTTCGCAATCTAGTGGCCGTCTATTGTGTAGTTTTATTTTCTGCCTCTCAGCCAAGGGGTAGTGAAAGGTAATTGCAAACTAGAAGGAACTGAAGGGGCAATCAGAGTAAGGCTGGCTGTCAGTAAAAGTCAGGTGAATGTGACAATTTGTGAGATTCCAGGCCGGTGCCATGTTCTAGGGGGCTGTACTCTGGAGGAATAAAGAACCAGTTTGAAAGTGTAAGGAAGTATCTTGGGCTTGGCTTCCCTTAAAGCAGAGCTTGAGATATAAACTTGTGTGAAATCTGTTTATTTGGAAATATAATCCCAGGAAGCAGGGGTGGAGGATGGAGGAATGCAACAAGGAAGGAGGAAAGCCAGTATAAGGAGTCATTATTGGGTTGGCCCAGTGCTATAAGTGTCTAGTTTTGGATCCAGGAGAACCTTGTGAGGAGTCTTATAAAATAAACTGTTTGCTTGGGAAGTGCAAGAAAAGAGATTTTGCTCATTGGCTTCTGTCTCCCATGGTCAAGGATGGTCTCACTAATGTTGACCCTTCTGTATACCTGGGCTAAGAATGCATGAATTCTATTTAAATCGGAAAAGAAGAAGCCAAATGATCTTTCTTCACTGACAATATAATTCTATCCAGAGAAAACCCCAAAGATTCTGCCAAAAGTCTACAGAACTCATACACAATGTTAGTAAGTTTTCAGGATACAAAATCAATGTATAAAAATCAGTAGCATTTCTATATACCAACAATGTTCAGGCTGAGAGTCAAATCAAGAACATAATCTGATTTACAGTAACCACAAAGAAAATGAAATACCCAGGAATACAGCTAACCAGGGAGGCAAAATATCTCTACAAGAGAACTACAAAACACTTCTGAAATAAATCAGAGACAACACAAATAAATGGGAAAATATCTCATGCTTGTGGATTGGAAGTCATTTTTTTTTTTTTTTTTTTGAGATGGAGTCTTGCCCTGTCACCCAGGCTAGAGTGCAGTGGCACAATCTCGGCTCACTGCAACCTCTACTTCCCTGGTTCAAGCAATTCCCCTGCCTCAGCCTCCCGAGTAGTTGGGATTACAGGCACGTGCCACCATGCCCGGCTAATTTTTTTGTATTTTTAGTAGACATGGGGTTTCACCATGTTGGCCAGACTGCTCTCTAACTCCTGACCTCAGGCAATCCAGCTGCCTCGGCCTCCCAAAGTGCTGAGATTACAGGCATGAGCCACTGTTCCCAGACCTGCAAGTCAATATTGTTAAAATGGTCATAGTGCCCAAAGCAATTTAAAGATTTCTCAAATAACTTAAAACAGCTACCAGATTCAACATTATTCCTATCAAAGACCAATGTAGTTCTTCACAAAACTAGAAAAATCAATTCTAAAATTCATATGGAACCAAAAAAGAGCCTGAATAGCCAGAGCAATTCTAAGCAAAAAGACCAAAGCTAGAGGCATCACACTACCCAACTTGAAAGTATACTATAAGGCTACAGTAACCAAAACGGCATGGTACTGATACAAAAACAGACACTTAGGCCAATGGAACAGGATGGAAAAGTCAGAAATAAAACTGTGCACTTACAACTATCTGATCTTCAACAAGGCTGACAAAAATAAGCAATGCGGAAAGGACTCACTATTCAATAAATGGTGCTTGGATAATTGGCTAGCTATATGCAGAAGAATGAAACTGGACCCTTACCTTTCACAGTATACAAAAACTAACTCAAGATGAATTAAGAATTTAAATGTAAGTCCTCAAGCTACAAAGAAGAAAACCTAGGAAATACCCTTCTTGACATCAGCCTTGGCAAGAATTTTTGGCTAAGTCCCCAAAAGCAATTGAAACAAAAAATAAAAATTGACACCTGGGACCCAATTAGACTGAAGAGCTCTGCACAGCAAAAGAAAGTATCAACAGAGTGAACAGAATGAAAGAAAATTTTTGCAAACTATACATTTGACAAAGGTCTAATAATCAGAATCTATAAGGAATTTAAACAAATCAGCAAGCAAAAAACAAGCAACCTTGTTAAAAAATGGGCAAAGAAGATGAACAGATACTTCTCAAAAGAAGACATAGAAGTGGCCAACAAACATTAAAAAAATGCTTATCTTAACTAATCATCAGAAAAATGCAAATCAAAACCACTAGCTACCATCTCATACCAGTCAGAATGGCTATGATTAAAAAGTAAAAAAATAGCAGATGCTGGTGAGACTGCAGAGAAAAGGGAACACTGTTACACTGTTGGTAGAATGTGGATTAGTTCAGCCACTGTGGAAAGCAGTTTAGAGATTTCTCAAAGGACTTAAAATGCGGCTATCATTTGACCCAGCAATCCCTTTACTGGGTATGTTCCTGAAGTAATATACATAATTATAGCAAAAAGACACATACACTCATTATGTTTATCACTATACTATTCACAATAGCAAAGACATGGAATCAACCTAGGTGCCCATCAATGGTGAATTGAATAAAGAAGATGTGGTACATATACACCATGAAATACTATTCAGCCATAACAAAGAATGAAATCACGTCTTTTGGAGCAATATGGAAGGAGCTGGAGGCCATAATCCTAAGTGAATTAATACAGGGAAATACCGCATGTTCTCACTTTTAAGTGGCAGCTAAACATTGAGCACACATGGACATAAACATGAGAATAATAGACACTGTGTACTACTAGAGGAAGGAGGAAGGAAGGGGGTCGTGGGTTGAAAAACTACCTATGGGGCATGATGCTAACTATCTGGGTGCAATATACCCATGTAACAAACCTGCACATGCACCCCCTGTATCTAAAAAGAAGTCGAAATTTAAAAAAAAAAAAAAAAGAATGTGTGAATTCCAAGTGATTTGGAAGGCATCTTGGGCTAGCCTGAAATGAATCTCTTGGCAGAAAGCAAGAGATATGCAGTGTAGCTTAAGGCAAGATAAAATCTATTTGCCCTGGCACAAGAAAGATCAAAGACTGCATAAAACTGCAGCAATGGCTAGAGTAGGAGATGGAGCCAAGAACATTTTGAAATGTGTACAGGATGGATCTGATTCAGGAGGTGACATACTAAGTCAGAGTCATTGAGGAAAATGCACCTGAGACAATGAGAAGTTAAGCAGGACACAGCCAAGGCCTTTTCTCAAAACCTTGCTGTGACTCCCTGTTTCGCTCATCTTAATAACCAAAGTGTTTCCTTCCCTGACTATCTCGTTTCCTGCTCTCTACCGACGCACACATTCCCACCACACTGTGGCTCTGCCTTAGGAAATTTGCACAGGCTCTTCCTGGAGCAGGCAGGCTCTGCCTGGAGAAATCCTTATCTTTTTTTTTTTTTGGGGGGGGGGCGGGGAGGGACAGAGTCTTACTCTGTCACCCAGGCTGGAGTGCAATGGTGCAGTCTTGGCTCACTGCAACCTCCACCTCCTGGGTTCAAGAGATTCTCCTGCCTCAGACCCCTGAGTAGTTGAGATTACAGGCATGCACCACCACACCTGGCCAATTTTGTATTTTTAGTAGAGAGGGGGTTTCACCATGTCGGCCAGGCTCGTCTTGTACTCCTGGTCTCAGGTAATCTTCCCACCTTGGCTTCCCGAAATGTTGGGATCACAGGTGTGAACCACTGTGCCCGGCCTGGAGCAATCCTTATCTAATGATGAGTGGTTTTCCTGGAGGTCTAACTCTTCCTTCCTTAGTGTCCTTGGTCCATGCCATTCTCCCGGAGGCTTACCTGATGACCTCATTAAAAATGCCACCCTGTTAGACTCCTAAAGCTTTTCTTTCTCCCACAGCACTCCACCACCTTCCAATGGACTATAAAATCGATTTCCTTATTAAGTTTATTATTTATTTTTCTCTCACCCTTTGCAGAAGGCAAGATCCACAAGAGCTGGCATTTTTGACTAGTTTGTGGTGAATGTATCCCAAGTACCTGCAACAGTGACTGGCTTATAGTGGATGCTCAAAAATTGTTTGATTTTTGAACAAGAAAATGCAACAGCAACACTCTTGTGGAAGCACTGAAGTGAACTTTGCCTTTAGGGAAGGGCTCACAGTTATTCCCTTTTGTGCTTTTTAGGGCCCATACTGTCTGCAGTCTAGTTAGTAGGAATACCAGCTGTCTGCTTTTAACTGGAGCAGGTTCAGAGATGGGGTAGAATTATAACCATGACCTTTTTTATATTGAAATTTAAGACTGAGCAGTGGTGAAGACCAAGTGGTTTGTCATCCTAACATATTTTCATATGATGAACCACAGCTGAGAGGTTTTGAAATGAAGGCAAAATTTGTTCCAGGTAGGAAACTAACCATGATATGATTAGTTTATATTTATATAATATATAAATACATCATATTTTATATTTATATAATATATAAATACATCATATTTTATATTTATATAATATATAAATACATCATATTTTATATTTATATAATATATAAATACATCATATTTTATATTTATATAATATATAAATACATCATATTTTATATTTATATAATATATAAATACATCATATTTTATATTTATATAATATATAAATACATCATATTTTATATTTATATAATATATAAATACATCATATTTTATATTTATATAATATATAAATACATTATATTTTATATTTATATAATATATAAATACATTATATTTTATATTTATATAATATATAAATACATTATATTTTATATTTATATAATATATAAATACATTATATTTTATATTTATATAATATATAAATATACTATATTTTATATATAATATATAAATATACTATATTTTATATATAATATATAAATATATTTTATTTTATATTTATATAATATACAAATACACTTTATATTTATATAATATACAAATACACTTTATATTTATATAATATACAAATACACTTTATATTTATATAATATACAAATACATTTTATATTTATATAATATACAAATACATTTTATATTTATATAATATACAAATAAATTTTATATTATATAATATAAAATGCATTTTATATTATATAATATATAAATACATTTTATATTTGTATAATATATAAATACATTTTGTATGTATATAATATATAAATATATTATTATATATTATATGCATATAATATTTTAACTTACTGTATATTATCTAAACGGTAGAACAATTACTTGTGATAGGTAGAGATTAAAATTTCCACTTTAGAAAGAAATGTTTATTGATATATTTGTAGTTTTGAAAAACAAACTGAGCTAAATTCAGGTAACATAAAAAAGCCATTTAAAGTGTACAATTCAGTGGCATGTAGCATACTCACAAACATTTGCAAGTATAGCTTTTATCTAGTTCCAAAAGATTTTTACCATTCCAAAGGGAAACCCTGTACTCATTAAGCAGTCACTCGCCATTACGCTTGTCCCAAAGCCCCTGGAAACCACTAATCTGCTTTATGTCTTTATGGATTTACCTATTCCTGATGTCATATACATGAAATCATATGATAGGTAAATTTTTGTGTCTGGTCTCTCATTTAGCATACTGTTTCCAAGGTTCATCCAAGTTGTAGCATGTATCAGTATTTCATTCCTACTTATGATTGAATAATTTTCTATGGTATGATCTACCACATTTTCCTTATCCACTCATCATTTGAAAGACATTTGGGTTGTTTCTACTTTTTGGCTATTATGAATAGTGCTACTATGATCATTTGCATACAAGTTTTTGTTTGAATGCCTCTTTCAATTCTTTTGAGTATATATCTAGGAGTGGAATGTATATTTATGTTTACTCACTTTATTCTGGAAGCATATTTCCTGTAAGAGACAAACATTTATTGAGGGGGTATTACATATGTTAGGTAAATTGGATATTAAATAACCTTAAGAAAAGTAAAAATGTAGATAAGAAAAGAATATTGAGGTGAAAAAGTGAAAATTTCAAATGAAAGTATGTAAGCCACACATTCTACATGCTTGCTACAATTAGATTAAGAATTTGATTTGCAGGCACCTGGTAGATGCTGAAGGCTTTTCTAAGTAAGAAACGAAATCCAGAAGTAAAATGCTTATGCCAGACATGAAACCTAAAAGACAGGTTCGACTGCATAAAAATGAAGAGTTTCTGTACACTAAAAGGAAAAAAAGCTAGAAGATAACTAAGAAACTGGAAGGAACTAGTTACAATAGTGGTAACAAAAGGTCCACACAATATGTAAAGGGTACTGATACATCACTTAAAAATATAATGGAATATATTACATTAAGGTGTAAGTAGACTTTTTTTTTTTAAAGGCTTTTTTGAGGGAGGAATCTAATAGATTGGATAAAAATTTAAAAGGATATATAACATTTAGTCTTGCTAGGGATGTAGGGAAAAGGTCAATGTAAATCAATGTCATTAAAAGAAAATGTGGTATGTAGACATCATGAAATAATATGCAGCCATAAAAAGAATGAGATCATGTCTTCTGCGGGAACACGGATGGAGCTGGGAGCTATTATCCTTAGCAAACTAACACAGGAACAGAAAACCAGATACCACGTGTGCTCACTTTTAAGTGGGAGCTAAATAATGAGAATTTATGAACACAAAGAAAGAAACAACAGATACTGGGGTCTGCTTGAGGGTGGAGGGTGGGAGGAGGAAGAGGAGCAGAAAATATAAATATTGGGTACTGGGCTTAATACCTGGGTGATGAGATAATCTGTACAACAAACCCTTTGACATGAATTTATCTATACAACTCATACTCCCAAATCTAAAATAAAAAATTTTTAAAACGAGCATATATTGGTAAACCTTTCTTGGGGATTGCTATGGTTTGAATGTTTGGCTCCTCCAAAGCTCATGTCAAAACTGAAACCCCAATGTAAGTAACAGTATTAGGACGTGGGGCCTGTAAGAGGTGACTGGGTCATGAGGGCTCTGTTCTAATGAATGAATTAACACATTCATGGATTAATGGATTAACAGGTTATCATAGGAATGGGCTTATAAGAATGAGTCTGTTATAAAAGTTAGTTTGGCTCTCAGTGTACCCATCATGCCCTGTGATGCCTTCTGCCATGTTATGACACAGCATGAGGCCCTCACCAGAAGCTGACAAGATGTGACTCCTGATTGTAGACTTCCCTGTCTCCAGAACTGTAAGAAATAAATCTCTTTTCTTTATAAGTTACTTAGCCTTAGGTAGTCTATTATAGTGACAGAAAATGGATGAAGACACAGGGAAAACTGATAGCATGGTATTAGTGGAAGAACAGACATACAAGATAGGCATAGATCAATGGAACAGAATAAGGATCCCAGAAACAGACCCACATAGATCTTTGACAAAGGAGCAAAGGTAATTCAATAGGGGAATAATAACCTTTTCAACAAATGGTACTGGAACCATTGTAAATCCATATGCAAAAAAAAAAAAAAAAAAAAAAATGAACCTAAACACAGACCTTACACCTTTCACAAATACATTAACCAAGTGTAGTGTAACCCAACACTGGGGGTGGCGGGGGAGCGGGGGGAATCTCTGAAAACACTAGGGATAAAAAAAAAAATCCAAAAATCTACCAGTGATAAAAGCACAGACTATCTACAAAAGAAAGAAAAACAGAATGATATCAGACTTTTCATCAGCAACACTTGATGCATAAAACAAATATGGAATATAGTCTGAATCAATGGGAAAGTTCTCTGGACAGAAAGAAAATGATACCAATAGAACTTGTATATACGGCATCGAGCTATGAAGTATTGCATTGTTTGGCTTTCAAGTCTACACTTAAATCCAAAGAGAAAACTAGAATTTCTGGGGATGGGTGTACAAGAACATTTTAAGAAAGAGAAGTGAAACCGGGGCATGCTCTGGGCAAAATGACTAGTACATTCAGTCCTGGCTAAGCTTAATTAAGTAATGTGAGTTTGGATACTTATAATTTTCTCAGCTGGATATATATTCTTGTTACACCAATTGTGGCAGAGCAGTTATCAAACATACTCATTGGATCTCTATGCCATACTTTACTTTCTGTAGAGCCTCTGGCAGCTGACAGAGTTTACTTTACAGAATGCCCCCCGGTCAGTGAGATAGTATAGAGCATGACAGCTCCTTCTGCCATAAGACATGATTTGAACAGAAAGCTTTTGCTCAAAAACAATGTAGTTTAGCCTAGTCAGTTAATCAAAAAGTATAATGCTAGGAGAGGCAATTTCATCATGTGGAAAACTTTTGATGCATTATCTCATCTACTCACCAAATGCAGTCTTCCAGTGAAAATCACCCCATATACTACCAGATGGAATTTTATGCAAGCACATGTAGAAGTGTGCCAGGATAGTAAAAGGAGAAATTTCAAAGCACAGCTGCCAGCTCTGCCTAACATAGGACTGGAAGAACCAAATTTATAAGCGGGTGCTTGCCAGACAGCAGACCTCTCAGTTAAGCCAATTATGTAAATGGGCCTTGAAGAATGATTTGTACCAGGAACAGTTTTGGATGAAAGCCCTGCTCTTGTAAAGCCTTATTCTGGATCTAGACTGTTTTAATATTTTTGCTTTTCCTCCAGTTTTGTTTGATTTGATTTTCCTGACTTGTGGAGAAACTCTCCCTCATCAAGCAACGGTGGGCATTCAGAATAAGACCTTTGTTAAATTGATAACTTGCAGGAGGACACAGAATCAGCAGAAACAATGGAATGTTCATTACTGTGCTATAGTTTTAAGGTTAAAAAGGTAAGAATTCTCAAGAATTGATTAAATACATTTTAAAGCAAAGAATCATCATGAACACTGTTCTATTTTCTGGTTCCTTGAAGCCAAATCAAATCCCAGGATATGGTGATCATGAAACATTCCACTGAGACCGTTAACAAATTCCCTGTTTTTGTGTCTGAAAGTTATCTTGGGACCCCTATCATTGAAATAGACTGATCTTTATGGCAGAAGAGAAATACAAATTCTAGAGAAGAGTTGGGACTAAAGAAGAAAAAAAAATGCGTGCTCAACTTCAGGAGCTCCATATTCAGAAATGAAAGGGGAAGGAGAGCAGAAAGCTGTACAGATTTTCAAACTGTGCTTGGTGCATTGTTCTCAAGTCTCTCAAGGATTCAGAGGAGGCTTCCCCTTTACCCAGGCAGCTGCCCTTACCACAGTGTCAGTCAAATCAGCTCAGTTGCAGACATTGTGCTCCTGTCTAAAGTTTCACTGGGAGAAAGAGCTCCTTGCCTAAAAAAAAAAAAAAAAAAAAAAAATGAGGGAGCATCACTGCCTAGACTGAGAACGACTTTAGGAACCTTATTTCGGGAGCCACGTAGTTGCTTGATTTTGTAAAAAACTTTTGTTTCCAAATTTTATGATTTCCTTTTCTCTTTTCCCAGGTGTTTAGCAATAACATTCCACTGAACTACAATTGTATTTAACAGCTCTACTCCAGGAATACCAAAAGAAACATAAAAACAGAATGGGTAGGTACAGCTATCAAACTACTAGAAACAATAACATAATTTACTAAGGTGCCCAATTATAAGTTAATATACAAAATCAGAAGATTTCTTACGTGAACAGTAAGAGGTTTTATATAAGCTATACAGAAATTTACATACGGAATTTAATGGAAGAAAATCTTCCATTCATATTGGCATCACAAAATAAAATATCCAGAAACAAGGTTAACCAAAAACGTAAAGAGCCTTTTGGAAGAAAACTGTGAAATTCCATTGTGGGGCCATTAAAGAAGTCTTGAATACATAAATTAAATCCCTTGGTTTGAGATAATAAAACTCTCAATATTTACTGTGCTTTTGTTGTTGAAATACAAATTGTGGACATTTTTACGAGGGGAATAGATGAGTTACAACCATCCTTTTATCAGTTACACAGAATCTTATTGAATGGGTATATCCTACTTATGTCAGTTCTTAGTAGTGAATATTAGTTTGTTTCTAATTTTTCCATATTAGAAACAATGTGAAAAGAACTTGCTCTTATTTATGTGTCTTATATCCACACTAGTATTTAATACCTTTCTAGGAGCGGAAATTGCTGGCCCAAACAAACTGCCTTCCAAGAAGATTTACTAATATACATTCCTGCTTATGCTATTTTAGAATGCCTTCTTCTCCCCATCTCTATGAACACTGAGCATTCTCTTTAAAAAATTTTTTTTCTCAATCTACTAGACTCCTTCTAAAATATATACTTTTCAAAATGCCTGCTTACCCTTCAATATATTGAGTTGTCTTTTAAAAGATTATTTGTAGGTACTGTTTATGTATTAGGTTGTTGGAAAATTCATTGCGATTTTGCCATTAAAAGTAATTAAAAGTAATGGCAAAACCCGCAATTACTTTTGCACCAACCTAATATTATCTATGTTGACCTTGTGTTACCCATATTGCAGACATTTCCTTCGAGTTTTATTGTTATCTCTTTTTTTCTTTTTGAGACGGGGTCTCGCTCTGTGGCCCAGGCTGGAGTGCAGTGGCGTGATCTCGGTTCACTGCAACCCCCGTCTCCTGGGTTCAAGCGATTCTCCTGCCTCAGCCTCCCTGGTAGCAGGGACTAGAGGCGCCCGCCACCTCTGATACCAGGCTGGAGCGCAGTGGCGCGATCTCGGCTCGCTGCAAGCTCCGCCTCCCGAGTTCACGCCATTCTCCTGCCTCAGCCTCCAGAGTAGCTGGGACTACAGGCGCCCGCCACCATGCCCGGCTAATTTTATATATTTTTAGTAGAGACGGGGTTTCACTGTGTTAGTCAGGATGGTCTCGATCTCCTGACCTCGTGATCCACCCGCCTCAGTCTCCCAAAGTGCTAGGATTTCAGGAGTGAGCCACCGCGCCTGGCCTCTTGTTATCTTTTAACATTTCTTTTGTTATACAGATGTTCTTCATTTTTAGGTAGTCACACTTTTTTTTTCTTCTTCTTTAGGTTTCATGCCTTGTGTAAAATGTTTTACTTCTGGGTTTCATTTCTTAAAAAAGCCTTCCACATCTGCCAGGTGCTGAGAAATCAAATCCTCAATCTAACTATAGCCACCACGTGGAACCTGTGGCTACGTTTGTGATCCCAGCAGCTCCTGCTCCAGGTAAGCAGATCGTGGCTATGAGTCTCTGGATGTACTTGTCTCTCTAGATTTCAGGGCAGTGGGTTACCCTGCTACCTCAGTCTCTGATGGGTCCAACTAAAGTCACAGATTTTCAGTTTGTTCAGCTTTTCTTATTGTAAGATGGGAGCTATGACTTCCAATCTTCCCATATAGCAGAGGTGAGACTAGAAGCTTTTTACTGTAAATTATTTTTGTTTAGGTGCTGAATGGTTTTATATAAATGCAAACAGGTTGTGAGGGGTGGCATATCAGTAATTAATTTTGGATAAGCCACATTTCAAGTGCTCAGTTATCACATGTGGCTTGTACAGCAGAGGCTACTGTACTGGACAGTGCTATGTGCCATGTTAGGATTGGGAAACTTTTCTTAGGAGAAGTGGGATATTACTGAAGGATGTTAATTGGAGTTTAGGAGTGACATGATTACTTTTGCATTAACACAAATCACTGTGGCAGTGGAATGGAGAATGAATTGGAGGGAATGAAGAGTTTATTTTATTTAGAGAAATTAGGAGGTTCAGAGACAGATTTGCTGAAGGGCAAACATAGGCACTTGAACCAGGGTGCTGGCAGTAGGAAAAGATAGAAAAGAAAAGAGTCAGACATTTATCCAGTGCATTCCAGGAGGCTTGACAATAATTGGGTTCAAAATAGGCAAACCAACTTTATAAGTCAGCTAATAATTTGATCGTAATAATCATTTTGTCCCTTAAAAGTCAGAGAATAGGTTTTATTGAAATATTATTTTGAAGAATGTCAAATATTTGACAAAATTTATTTTCAGATATGTGGAAATTGTGGAGTAGTGGGAATATGTTGGCTATGGAGAACTTTAGTTTCTTATGGCCAAATGTAAATGGCTGCAGTTGCCAGCAGATGCAGAATAAGAAGTCTCCAGCTCATGTTCCCCAACACAAACAATGGTCTGGCAGCTGTTCATGAGCAAAACTGCCTTTGTGGGAGCTTTGGGATCCAGATAAGAGGTCACAAAACCCTGGTGAAGCTCAAGACTGAGGAGAGGTACTCTGAGAAGGCAGGTACATGCCCCAGTGGCAGGCTCACCGAACGTGGTTCAAGACTGCGGAGAGCTGCTCCGAGAAGGCAGGTAATTCCCCAGTGGCAGGCTCACTGAGCATGGTTCCAGCTACAGACCCAAAGCAGCCCCGTCCCCCCATGGATGTGGCTCTAGCCCTGCTTGACTGCAGGGCTGCAACTAGCCCTATCCAACAAGAGACCTGGGAGGAGCCACACCAATCTATGCCTCTGGTAACAGGGCCAACTGGCTGCAGACCTGACTGGGGATCCTGAAATGGCCCTGTGACTTGGCTTCAACCCTGCTCTACCACCAGTCTGGAGTCAGTGCTGCCTTCAAAGGGATCTTGTGAAACACACATTGTCATGCCCCAGGTTATAGATTCACCAACCTTGGTCCTTACTGTGGCTCTTGAAGAGTCCCTGTGACCCAGCTCCTGCCCTGCTCTCAGTCCTGCCCACCCAAAGACCAAGTAATGTCTGTCCATGCCCCTGGTAGCAGGCTTGCTGCCCTCAGTCCCTGCTGTGGACCCTAAGTCAGTGTTGGCTATGGACCCGGAAGCAGCCCTGAGACTCAGTTCCAGCCTCTTTCTGTCATGGTTTCTGTCATGTCTTGCCTGCTCACAGAATTGGTGGCATACATGCCCCTCATGGTAGACCCACTGACCTTGAGTCTGATGGTAAACCTTGTTGCAGTCCTGTGAGCTGGCTCCAGCACTGCTCTACCACAGTACTGGGGGAAGTCCTTCCTGCCCAGAGACCTAAACAGGGCCCTAACAGGAGTCTGTTCTGTCAGGGACCTGGTGGAGCTACACACTTAGCAGGTATTCCCTGGTGGCAGACCCACTGTCTGCAGACTCAACTGCAGAAACAGAAGCAGCTCCATGACCAGGCTCTAGCCTTGTTCAACTGTGGTTCTGGAGGTGGCTCCATCAATCTGGGGATCTGGCAGGAACCACGCCCATGCTTGCCCACACCCCTGGTAACCGGACTGTCAACTGTGGGACCAACTACAGACCAGGCCACAGCCATGTGACCTAGCTCTAGCCCCACTTGACTCTGACCCAAGAGGCAGTTCCATCAGTCTGAGAAGGAGGCAGGAGAAGGCCTTTACCTGCTGAAAGCAGTCTATAAAAACAGGAAGAGGTGTTTGCTCCTTCAAGTGAGCAGATACCAATACAAAGGTATATGAATCATGAAGAACCAGGCAAACAAGACACTACTGAAGGAAATTAATACAGCTCCAGTAACCAAGTACCAAAAAGTATAGATCTATGAATTTCTTGACAACAAATTGAAAATAATTGTCTTACGGAAGCTAAGTGAGCTATAAGCTCAATAGACAACTAAATCAATATTTCAGGAAAACAGTACGTGAACAAAATGAGAGGTTTAACAAATATGTAGAAATCATAACTCTCATTTTGTTCATGTACTGGGCCCAGAGGCAGGCCATTTGAAATTATCCAGCCATGGGAGAAAAAAGAAAACAAAAAAAGAAATAGAAAAGAATGAGAAAGGCTACAGAATTTATGAGGCACCTTCAAGCTAGTCTGCATGTACATTATGTAAGTCTCAAAAGGAAAAGTGAAAGAGAAAGGAGCAAAAAGCTTATTTGAAGAAGAAATGACTGAAAAGCCCCCAAATCTGGGGAAGAAAATAAACATCCAGATTCAAGAGATTATGAACTTCATATAGGTTGAACATAAAAAGGCCTATGCTGAAACACATCACATTATAATTAAACTGTCATAAGTCAAAAATAGAGAGTTTTGAAAGCAGCAAGAACAAAACAACATGGCAGGAACCATGTTTGCCCATACCCCTCGTAACAGGACTGCAGACTGTGGAACTAACTGCAGACCAGGCTATAGCCATGTGACCCACTTCTAGCCCCACTTGACTGTGATCCAAGAAGCAGTCCCATCAGTCTGAGAATGAGGCAAGAGAAGGTCTTTACCTGCTGAAAGCAGTCCATAAAAATAAAATAAGAAGAGGTTTTATACACATAAATAGAAACTTCTACAGGACTGTCAGCAGATTTCTCAGCAAAAACCTCGCAGGCCGTGAGAGAGCGGGATAGATAATATATTGAAAATACTGAAAAAAAAAAAACCCCTGCTAATCAAGAATACTATACTAATCAAAACTATCCTTTCAAAATGAAGGAGAAAGTCTTTTACAGACAAAGAAAAACTGAGGGAGTTAATCACCGTCAGAACTGCCTTATAAGAAATGCTAAAGGGGTTCTTCAAATTGAAATAAAAACATAGTAAAGAGCAATGTGAAAGCATAAATGTTGCTAGTAAAGGTTAATATATATACAAATATGGAACAATGCAACAATGTAATGGTGGAACATAGACTACTTTTAACATAAACATGAAGTTATAAGACAAAAATGTTAGGGATGACTAGGGCCACAAAAATTTGTTAATAGATACATACTATACAAAGAATCAAACCGACTTTAAGAACACCAAGAGTGTGGAGTAAAAATGTGAAGCCTTTGTATACAATTCAAGTTAAATTACCAACTTAAGATAAAAAGTCATAATTACAAGATACTTTATACAAGTCTCATGGTAGGCACAAAACCCCTGATATATATATATATAATACAGAGACGAGAATCAAAGAAATTGCTACAGATAGTCGTCAAATAACAACGAAAGACGGTAAGAGAAGAAGACACGAACAAAACAATAGCAAAGGTGACAGAAAACAACAAAATGTCCATAGTAAGTCCTCATCTGTCAATAATTATCTTAAAGGTGAATGAATTAAATTCCCCAATCAAAAGACATAAAGTGGCCAAATGGATAAAGAAAAAAGAGCTAGTAATATGCTTTCCATAAGAGACTCACTTTAGCTTAAAGGACAGACACAGGCTGAAAGTTAAGGAATAGAAAAGATAATCCATACAAATGGTAATCAAAAGAAAGCAGAAGTTGTTACACTTATATCAGAAAAAATACTTTAACTCAAAAACTGTCACAAATAATGTCATCATGTAATGTTAAAAGAGCCAATTCAACAGGAAAGCATAAATATTGTAAATATACATGCACTTAATATTAGAGCACCTAAATACATAAAGTAAATATTGGCAGATCTGAAGGCAGAAATTGACATCAATACAATAATAGAAGACTTCAATATCCCTCTCTCAGTAAACGGATAGAACACCAGACAGAATTAATAAAGAAACTGCTGACTTGAGGGTGATGCCATAGACCAAATAGACCAGACAAACATACAGAACTTTCTACTCAACAGCATACCTATACGTATTCTTCTCAAGCACACAAGGAACGTTCTGCATGATAGATTGCATGTTAGATTACAAAGTAAGTCTTAACAAATTTAAGAAGATTGAAATCATACCAAGTATCTTTTCTGACTACAATGGAATGAAATTACAAATTGATAACAGCAAGAAAATGAAAAATTCACAAATATATGAAAATTAAATAATACACTTGTGAGTAACTGTTGAGTCAAAGAGGAAAACAAAAATAAATTTTTAAAAAATTCAAGAAAAAAGGGCCAGGCACGGGGGATCACGCCTGTAATCCCAGCATTTTGGGAGGCCGAGGCAGGCAGATCATGAGGTCAGGAGATCGAGACCATCTTGGCTAACACAGTGAAACCCTGTCTCTACTAAAAATACAAAAAATTAGCTGGGCGAGGTGGCGGGACCTGTAGTCTCAGCTACTCGAGAGGCTGAGACAGGAGAATGGCGTGAATCTGGGAGGCGGAGCTTGCAGTGAGCCAACATCTTGCTACTGCCCTCCAGCCTGGGTGACAGAGCGGGACTCCATTTAAAAACTAAAAATAAAAAAAAATAAAAAAAATAAAAATAAAAATAAATTTTTTTTCAAGAAAAATGAAAACACAATATACCAAAACTTATGAGATGTAGTAAAAGCAGTACCAAGAGGGAAGTTTTTAAACATAAAAGTTTGTAAGAAACATTTTAAATAAACAAATGAATAAAGAAGAAATAGAAAGTTGGAACAGACCAGTAACAAATAAAGAGATTGAATTGGTAATCAAAAACCTTCCATAAAATAAAAGCCCAGGACCAGATGGCTTCACGAGTGAATTCTACCAAACATTCAAAGAAGAATTAATGCTAATCCATTCTAAATAATCCCTTCCAAATAAAGAAAAAGGGGAAATGGTTCTAAATTCACTCCTGAGGTCAGCATTATCCTGATACCAAAGCCAGACAAAGACACCACAAGAAAACTACAAGTCAATATCCCTCATGAACACAGACACCAAAATCTTCAATAAAATACTAGCAAACTGAAAACAACAGCACGTTAAAAGGATCATGCATCATGATCAGGTGGGATTTATTCCTAAGATGAAAGGATAGTTCATTATACACAAAGTAATTGTGTCCTATTTAACAAGATAAAGGACAAAAATCTTATGATCATCTCAGTCTATGTAGACAAAACTTTTGACAAAATTTAACATTCATTCATTATAAAAATCTCTTGATAAAATAGACAAAGAAGGGATTTATTTCACCCCAATAAAGACAAAATATGAAAAAATCCACAGCTAGCATTATACTCAATGTTCAAAAATTGAAAGCTTTTCCTCTAAGATCAGAAATAAGACAACGATGCCCACTCTCTCCACTTCTATTAATCATAGTACTGGAAGTTCTAGCTAGGATAATTTGACAAGGAAAAGAAATAAAAGTAATACTAATTCAAAAGGAAGAAGTTAAATTGCCTCTGTTTGAAGATTACATGATCTGACATAGAGAAAACCATAAAGACTCCACCCAAAAACTGCTAGAACCGATAAAAAAATTTAGTAAAGTTGCAGGATGCACAATAGACATACAAAAATCAGTTATGTGTCTATACACAAATAACCAACTATCCAAAAAGGTAATCTAGAAGACAATTCCATTTATCATAGCATAAAAAATACTTAGAAATAAAATTAACCAAGGAAGTATGAGATCTGTATCCTGAATCTATAAAATATTGATGGAAGTAATTGAAGAAGCCACAAATAAATCACAAGATATTCCATGTTCATGGATCAGAAAAGTTAATATTGTCAAAATGTCCATACTACTCAAAATGATTTATAGATTCAGTGCAATCCCTATCAATATTCCAATGTCATTCTTTAACAGAAATAGAAAAAATAATGCTTAAATTCATATAGGACCACAAAAGACACCGAATAGCTAAAGCGATCTTGAGAAAGAAGAAGAAAGCTGGAGGCATTACACTTTCTGATTTCAAATAATATTATAAAGATTATAGTAATTAAAGCAGTATGATAGAACAGACACATAGACCAATGGAAAGCATAGAGGGCCCAGAAATAAACTTACACATGTATAGTCAACTAATCTTCAACAAAGGTGCCAAGAATACACAGTGATGAATGGATATTCTCTTCAATAAATAATGTTAGAAAAACTGAATATCCACAGGCAAATGAATGAAATTGGGCCCTTATCTTACACCATGCACAAAAATCTACTCAAAATGGATTAAACACATAAGACCTGAAAATATAAAACTACCAGAAGGCGGCCGGGCGCGGTGGCTCAAGCCTGTAATCCCAGCACTTTGGGAGGCCCAGACGGGCGGATCACGAGGTCAGGAGATCGAGACCATCCTGGCTAACACGGTGAAACCCCATCTCTACTAAAAAATGCAAAAAACTAGCCGGGCGAGGTGGCGGGCGCCTGTAGTCCCAGCTACTTGGGAGGCTGAGGCAGGAGAATGGCGTGAACCCGGGAGGCGGAGCTTGCAGTGAGCTGAGATCCGGCCACTGCACTCCAGCCTGGGCGGCAGAGCGAGACTCCGTCTCAAACAAAACAAAACAAAACAAAAAAACCAAAAACTACCAGAAGAAATCATATAGGAAAAGTTCCTTGACATTGGCCTTGGTAATGATTTTTTTGCCAAAAGTACAGGCAACACATGGACTACATCAAACTAAAAAGCTTCTACATGGTAAAAGAAACAACCAACTAAATGGAAAGACAGCTTATGGAATGGGCAAAAATATTTGCAAACCATCTATCCTATAATGGATTATTATCTAAAATACGTAAGGAACCTCAATAGCAAAAACACAGATAACCTAATTAAAATATTGGCAAAAAAACTGAATAGACATTTTCCCATGGAAGACATACAAATGGCCAACAGGTATATAAAAAGATACTCAACATCACTAATCATCAGAGGAATACAAATCAACACCACAGTGAGATATAACCTCACGGTCGTGATGATGATTATCAAGTTGAAAGGTAACCAGTGTTGGCAAGGCTGTGGAGAAAAGGGAACCTTTGTACCTAGTTGGAGGTACAGCCATTGTGGAAAATGGTATGGATGCACCTTGAAAATTAAAAATAAAACTACAATACAATCCATCAATCCCACCACTGAGTATATACCCAATGAAAATAAAATTATTGTCTCAAAGAGATATCTGCATTCCCACATTCACGCAGCATTTATTCAAGATATGGAAACCAATATAAGTGTCCATTGATGAATGAATGTGTAAAGGAAATGTGACGCATGCACACACACAGGGATATTATTCAGCCTTAAAGAAGAAAATCCTGCCATTTGTGATAACATAAATGAACCCCGAGGACATTATGCTATGTGAAATAGGGCAGGAACAGAAAGATAAATACTTTATCTTTTGTGATCTCACTTATATGTAAAACATAGATATAGAGAGTAGAAGACTGAAATGTAGGAGAAATGGGGAGATAGTAGTCGAAGGGGATAAAATTTCAGTTGTAAGATTAATGAGCTCTGGAGATCTAAAGTACAGCATGGTTAGTAATTATGTATCACATACTTAAAATTTGTCCAGAGAATAGATCTTAAGTGTTCTTGCCATGCACACACATACACACAAAATGGTTACTATGTGAGGTAATGGATATGTTAATTAGATTGATTATGGTAATCATTTCACAATGTATACATATATCAAAACATCACAATGTATACCTTAAATATATACAATATTTATTTGTAAATCATACTTCAACAAATCTGGAAAAAATAAAACAAATCTAAATGGCCACATGATGGTGCCAAAACCTTGGTAAGTTAACATGTCTTTTCCGTGGAGCTTGCACATTCCTTCTTCTACAGAAATATTTCTACCTTGACTTAGTTATTTTACTTAAAAAAGAACTCCATTAAACACAAATGAATTTGTGTGTATGTTTTCACAGTAATGGCCTATTTCTAACAATGTTCTCAAGCCAACTGGTAGTCCTTATTTCACTCTCATTATTTTATACTTTTACTTGTAAAACTGGAGTTTTGTAAAACCAGTGTAGCACATTCTCGGAATGGTGCAGAAGAGGGATACAATTCTATATTTATTTATCTAGGAATGAGACCAGTAGGACTTCAATATAATTGCACTCTCTTTTTGGGAGGCATGGAGAAATTTTTCTACAGCACTTTTGGAAAATATACCAAGCTTCAGTAAGAGATATTTATAAAGCGAGTGAACCAGACACCCAGATATGACATTTAACGTGACTAGGTAGAGGTAGTTCTGTACCCTATGTATTCTTAATTAATCCTATGTATCCCAGGATCCTTAACTAATCCTGAAGGTATGAATTAATGAAAATCCAAACCACATGGTCAAATTCGCTCATTTTTTTCCCCCCAAATTATCTTGCCAGTTACTGAATATACAACATGGAGTGGAGAAATCAGTAAATATTAGAGATGTAATTTTTAGCACCTCTTGGAGACTCAAGTAAGGATCATTTACTCACTCAGCAAACATTCTCTGAGTGTTTACCATAGGCTAAGGGCTATGAATTTAAGACTGGCAAATTACTTTTAATGCCATAAACCACCACCTTCTAGAACTGTATATGCCACAAGTACTCAAAGTGACAAGGATCACCAAACATAAAAACTTAAGTGCTATCAGGGTCTAGAATCATAAGTCTCACCCAGTCTTAAGAAGCCTCTACCATGTGTTGGTTCTGCAAGGTGCCAGAAAACAGCAAAATCTGGGAACACATGTGCCATTACATTGTTATTAAGTGCCACAGAATATCAAGATATGACTAGTACCACTGACGTCTAGAACAAGCTCTTCTAGTTTCTAGACCTGATGTCAGCAAACTATATCTTGCAGGCATAATATCTCCTTTTTAAAATGAAGTTTTGGCCAGGCATGGTGGATCATGCTTGTAATCCCAGAGCTTTGGAAGGCTGAGGGGGGAGGATCACTTGAGGCCAGAAGTTTGACACCAGCCTGGACCACATGGGGACACCCCATCTCTACAAAAATTAAAAAATCAGCCAGGCATTGTGGTGCATGCCAGTAGTCCCGTCTACTCAGGAGGCTAAGGCAGGAGAATCACTTAAGCTTGGGAGGTTGAGGCTGCAGTGAGCTATGATTGTGCCATTGCACTTCATAAGCCTGGGTGGCAAAGTGAGACTCTGCCTAGAAAAGAGAAGTTTTATTGGAACACAACTATGCTTATTCATTTATACATTGTCTATGGCAGAATTAAGTAATTGCAACAGAGAAACTTTTTGCCTGTGAAGCCTGAAATCTTCCCTATCTAGCTCTTTTAAAAAAGGTTTGCTGACACATGCTGTAGATTCTCAAATGCCACCCATCTATAAACACAAGTGTCATTAATTCTTAGAACCAGATTTGCTTCACAGAGTTTAAATCAAAACTATTACCGTGCAACCAACACCCAGAACACAACCGCTTCAATTAGCAGACATGCAAAAAACCATCTTGGGAGCAGTGATTAAGCACTGGACAAAGCTCCTAAGAAAGTTTGTAGACTATATCTTTGTGTTTCATTAAAAATAAGATGATAGAATATAGATTATAAGTTTCTCACATTGAAATTTCCTTGTTAATTCTCAATTGAATTCTCATGTTAATTGTTACTGACCATAATTTTGACTTTTCTTAGGAATATTGTTTTTGAACAAGAAGAAACAAAGAGAAGGAAGCAATCTATTTTACATATATGAATTCTTCTTGGATATTAGTTCTCAGTTTCAGGAGTACTGATTTCATTAACCTTGAAATATTGGAGTTTGTATAAAAGGTTATGAATATAAATGAACTCAATGTTAAAACCTGTCAACATCTACTTTAAATAGCAATGTAAACACTATTAGAAATAAAAGGCTGTTGTGGCAAGCTTGGTGACTAGGTTGATGTGAGTGCTAGAAGGCACAAAGATTATGCCATATAATGCTCATCTGTTACTTGCTTAATTTTAAAAATGTGAAGGAAAAATTTCATGTCTGGCTTTGTGTAGCAGGTTAGAGCTGGACCACTGGGGTCCTCAGATACAGAAGGAACAGATTGGCTGATATCTAAGAAGTCAGTCTGAAAACAAAATGTTCCTGAGAGTAAGCAAGAAATCAAAATGATTTATATGTTAAATGTTCCACAAGATCCTTGGCTACCATCAAAGATAAACAACAAAAGACATGAACTGGAATGTGAATGCTATTCAACCGATTGTGTGACATTGGACAAGACACTTAACTAATCTAAATCCTGGTTGTTCATGAATAAACTGAAGCTCATCACCATCATTATCATCACCACTATCATTATCATTATCATCATCATGATATAACCTTCACTAGTATTTGGAAGTTGTTTACTATAGGTCACCCTTACATAGAACATCTCTCTTAATCCTAACATAAAACACATAATTTTGTCCTTATTTGACAGATGAGGAAATCAAAGCTTAAGGTAGAAGTAACATTCTGAATGTAACACAAGAGTCAATGACAGAGATGGGCTGCTCCACGACCCAGTCTTTTAACCTTGTGCTAATGAAAACCCTTTTCTGGTATATCCATATATTACTGGTGGCTTTTTGTAAACAAAATATTTTATTTTCTCCCCTGTATTTTTTTCTGCATATTCCAAATTTTCTCCCATGATAGCATACATTATTTTCTCTTTTTGCAATTTTTATTTATTTGACACATAATAATTGTACATATATATGGGGTAGTGAGTTTCAATACATACCAGGTATAGCAATAAAATCAGGGTAACTAGCATAATCATCACTTCAAACATTTGAAATTTCTTTTAATGTTGAAAACATTCAAAATCCTTTCTTCTAGCTATTTGAAAATATACAATAATTTATTACTAACTATAGTCAACCTACAGTTAGTAGTGCTATACTGCTATAGAATAGTAGATCTTTCTCCTTCTATCAAGCTCATTACTGGTGGCTTTCATGTAATTTTTTTGAAAGAAGTTTTCAAAGCATATTAAGAATCAAAAAGTGTTACTGTCCTTTTATCAGGTAATCTCACTTCTGGGAATATTGTTAGGAAATATATAAAAGTAAAGTAAATAAGGACATTCATTGCAGTATTACTTATCATAGTAAACAACTGGAAACTTCTTAAATGTCAAACAAATGAGAAAAGATTAAGTAACTAATGATATATTACACAGTATCTTAAATATTCACCATGAGGCCTATTTAGTAATAAAGTATAATGCATGGACCAATTATGTGAAAAACTGGAATATACAATTATATTCACATTATGATGCCAATTCTGTGGAATTTTGCATGCATAGGAAAAAGACATGTGGGAATATAAAGCAAATATCAAATATTGTTTCTTGATGTGGTGATATTTCCAGTGAATTTCTCTTCTATTGTTATCATTATAATCGGTATGAGTAATGAACAAATTTGGAATACAACATATATACCTGCTCTACATACCTCACAGGATAATTGTGAAGATCAGCCAAGAATATGAGTAAATGATATAAACCTGAGAAACCGTAAGACATTTGAAATACCATAAGAAACACCAGGCTGGTCTGGTTGGGAGAATAAATCTTGTATTCAGACTGAACAAAATCCTCGGATCTAGGACAAGCGGGTTTGGATGCTCCTCTCATCTATCCTCATGATCTGGGCCAGAGATTGGCAAACTATGGCCCATGGGCAAAATCCTGTCCATACTCAATTTTCATATGATCTATGAGCTAGAAATACTTTTTAGATTTTAAGTGGTTCAAAGAAAAAAAATCAGAGCATACTATTTGATGAACCATGAAAATTATATGAAATTCAATTTTCAGTGTACATAAATAAAGTTTATTTTTGAACAGAGTAGCACCCATTTACTTACATAGTGTCCATGGATGCTTCATGCTATGGCAGCAAAGTTGAGTGGTTGCTATGAGACCATATTGCCCACAAAGCTTAAAATGCTTGCTATCCTGGCCCTTTACTAAAACAATTCTCTGACCCTTGACCTAGGCCGACTTCAGTTCCTCACATCTTGTCTTGGCCTCATGAGAACTTTATTCTAGAGAATTTTTTTCCCAGTTGCACTTACATGGTTAGAAATATTGCCTTTTTCTAGTATTTAGGCTTTAAAAAATGTTTTCAAAACATAGGGGTTGGGGCCATTGAACGGCTCCAACACCAACCAGGTTTACATTGCAATGTTTGCTAACACACAAATACATGTTCTGGTAGGTGCTCAGTGGGAGATATAGGACCTTCTTGGGCATCAAGAGATTTAATCTTTGATCTGCTCAAAGTTCGACCCATCTGGGTCTCTGTTTCCTCATTTATAATAATGAAGAAAACTGGATGATTTCTGAGGCCCCATTCTATGTTTCTACAGTGGCTTGTGTTCTTTTAAAGGTTGGTGGTTCTTCATGGTTATTATACGAGCACTTTTGCTTCTTTGATGATCTCCCTGTCTCTGGGACAATTCACCAGTCATGTTTAAGGCCAGAGATGAAAACTAAAATGCCTGTAGGGACTAGACAGGTGAAATAAATGAGGGAAACCACCTGAGTTAATAGATAGTCTGTGGTAAGCATTGTGGCATGCTGCAGAGTATAACAGGTCCTGGAATAACATTGTTTCCTTCAGTACAATTTCATTGTAATGCTGATGAGAGAAAAAAAAAAAAAATTGACCCTGGGCTGGGGCCACTGTCTTCATTTGCACATTCTCCTTATGTCTGCATGGATTTTCTCCAGATACCCTGGTTTCCTCCCACATCCCAAAGATGTTAGGTTCATTGGCGTGTCTGAATTGTCCCAGTTTGATTGATTGTGGACGTGTGTGGGAGTGTGTCCTGTGACGGAATGGTGTCCTGTCTAAGGTGGGTTTGCTCCCGGACCAAACCAAGGGTCAGGCTGCTATTTCTTGAAGCCCAATAATGAGACACAGATGAACTGGGGAGGAAGAGAGTTTTTATTTATGTAACTGGTTACAGGGAGAAGGCCTGGAAATGATCGCCAGACCAATTCAAAATTACAAAGTTTTCCAGAGCTTATATACCTTCCAAGCTATACGTCTACGTGTAAGTGTGCATTCATATAAAGACATAAATGATAAACTTCTTTTAATCTATAACTAGGGTCTGAGTCCTGAAGATCTTCTTCTGAAGCCTCAGTAATTTACTTCATCTAAATGGGTCCAGGTGTGGGGGTGATTACCCTTATCTGGTCTCCTGCTAAATCACGGAGGTTTGGGGAGTTCCTTTAGATCCAACAAACTTGTTTATGGAGGCCTGGGGAGTTTGTTCAGACCCCCAATAAAACTTGTTTAATCCTAAATGGGTCATGTTAATTCCTTCATTATTTTATCATGCTTTCAGGCCCAGGAAAGGCCTCTAGACAAAAATGTTTGTGGGCTTTTGTTACATTCCAGCCTTTGTGTAAGGGCACTGGCTCAATCAGCTTTCATGTTTAACCTCCCTACTCAGTCAGTGCTGGAACAGTTGTAATGGAGGCCTGTGTTAGTGAGACCCGGCCTGCCACAGGTGCCCGCCTTGTGACCCAGCTGCTAGGATAGGCTATGGTCACCCATGACCCCGACCTGGAATAATTGGGTAAATAGTTACCTTACTTGTTTTTATTACTTTTTCTCATTTGTATGTATACCTCACATTTATTTCAATGTTTAATATTAGAAGTATTTTGGCCTTTATTTAGATGTTTGATGATGTTTTTGTGACCAGAAATATGCCATAGGAACTTAACTCTTATTTATGTCAATTAGCGTATTATAAAATTGGTTTTCTCATGTGACCACTGAACCAGTTTTAACTGGTCCTACCTTATTGATAACAGGATATTAAATTATTTTACAGGCACAGAGTGAAGAAATTACGAGTCATACAGCTGAAGTGTGCACAGAAAGGATTTCAACCTCAAATAAAATCTGGAACTGAAGTTTCACTTCCCTTGTGTATCCCCTTGATACACAAATGTATCAAGACTTGGTCAGAACTGAAGGCCAGAACACTTTCAAAAGTGAAGGGATACAAGCTCAGGAGTGTTAGGTGTTAAGATCCCTTACCATACGTTACCATATATGGTCTTGTTTAAAGTTCTTCCAATCAAAACCTACCCGCCAGCACCTCTGCATACCAGCCTGCTGTCTCTAACCCAGAAAACTTGTCCCAGACTCCAGAATGGGGAGATGGATTTGAGCTTTGTCTCCTGTCTCCTTGCCAGCCAACCCCACAATAAAACTTTTTTTTTTTCTTAAAAACTGGCGTCATAGTATTTGTGTCTATGTTAATCAGAAAGCAAGCCCATTCCTCAGTAACAGTTATACATCCTGTCATTTAAAACTTCAGTTTTCAAGAACCTTCCCAGCACTTTGGGAGGCCGAGACGGGCGGATCACGAGGTCAGGAGATCGAGACCATCCTGGCTAACACAGTGAAACCCCGTCTCTACTAAAAACACAAAAAACTAGCCGGGCGAGGTGGCGGGCGCCTGTAGTCCCCGCTACTCGGGAGGCTGAGGCAGGAGAATGGCGTAAACCCGGGAGGCGGAGCTTGCAGTGAGCTGAGATCCGGCCACTGCACTCCAGCCCGGGCAACAGAGCAAGACTCCGTCTCAAAAAAAAAAAAAAAAAAAAAAAAGAACCTATCAGTGATATTAAGTGATACTTACTGCACTTAGCCCATCTGAAGGGAGCAGCTATAACTCAGCTCCAGCTGACTATTATTAATTTATGTTGCTAGATCTTTCACATTTTCAAAAGATGGATTTTGATGTGAAATCTAATATATAAATGCAGGCAACTAATTCAAGTTTTAAAAAAATACTATGTAACCCTTCTTCCCCAATTCCTGAATGCAGAATGGGCCTCTGAGTTACCATTTTAAGAACTCTTATCTCTATGTGTAGGGTAATTTTTACATAACTTTCCAGTCGGTATGAACAACCAAGTTTCAAGGAACCCTTGGCCATCTGAAAATCGTATCTTCAGAATATGACACTAAGTTGAGGTGGCAGAATGTGTGTTTCCAAATGAACCTGGCCCTTTTGCTCACTTAGAACTTGCGAGATTTAAAAAAGTTTTTGGTATTATGACTCTGATTTTCAATAATAGTACTTCTAAAACTTTACAAACAAGTACTACTCCCCACATTCATTTGGAAGCTGATCTTTTCTGTTTGGCTTCATGTTGTTAGCTAGAACAGATTATTTAGCTCAATTAGGATGGGAGTAAAGAGCCTGGGCTTGCCATGTAAATTATTTCTGAACACACTATCCTTTCCTCTCTTCTTTTTTTCTGGGTTAGGGGGATGTGATATATTTGTTTATTCTATGGATATTTATCAAGTGCCTACTAAGTGTAGGAATTGCTCCAGGTGCTGGCGACATAATAGTAAACTAAATAAAATCTTGCTCTTATAAAACTTACATTCTAGAAGGGAAGATAGACAATTGATAAATACATATAATGTTAGACAGTGATAAGTGTTAGGAAGGAAAATAAAACCAATGAAATGTAAGGAGATAGAGAGTGATGGGGAGTATGATTTTAGGTGGTATAGTCATGGAAGGCATCCCCGAGGAGGTGACGTTTCCACAGAGATCCAAATGAGGTGAAGAAGCCATTAGAATATTTCTAGGCAGAGAGAACAGCACATACAAACACTCCTGGGCAAATCTCTTGGTGTGCTTGAGGACTGTCAAGGGAGCTAGTGTAGATGGAGCTGCTGTCAGCCAGGGGAATAGTAATAGGAAATAAGATCGAAAAGGTAGCCAATTACCAGATCCTGTAGGGTTTTATAAATGTAGCGAAGACTTTTATTTTAAGAATGTAGGAAAGCCATTATAGGGGTGACATCATCTGATCACCTTTTAAGAAGCTCACTGTGGCTGCTGTAGGCATAAGGGTTTCCAGCAGAAGTACCTGTTAGGAGGCCATGGCAGTGATCCAGATAGATGAATGATGCACTAGGCTGGTAGCAGTGGATATTCTGAGAAGCAGTTGGATTTGAATAATATTTTCAGTGGATAGAGGTAACTTCTGTTCATTGTTTAAGATAATTCAAAAGCTGCCTTCTCTGAGAGATATTTCCTGAACTCTTCCTCCTTGCCAGGTTGAGTTTCCCTCTCCTGTGGTCACCTAAGCAGCCAACTTTTGCTTCTTTTTGACATATTGCATTTTATTAAGTGCTTTATTATGTATGTGCTGTATCTAGCTGCAAATTCTTTTTTTAGACCCAGGACCATGCCTTATTTCTTTCTAGTGCCTGGCACTGTACTTGCACATAATCGGTGTTAAATGAATGATTGTTTAATAGACATATAAATCAAAAAAATTAAAAGGAAATACAATTGGGAAGAAGAACATGGATATGGAGATAAGCTGAATCTAGTGTCATATCCTCGGTGGTTTAAATTTTGTTGGAAAGCTTTTCTGAGACTCAAACAACCAGGATGTGTTTGGTGGTCAGCCTTATCCTTGTGGTCTTCTTGTATCTCTGTCAAACAGATTGAAAAATTCCCTTCAAGCAAATAGGATCTGAAGACAACTTCTGTGTCCAGGAGTCTCAGAAGTTAATATAACAAATTAATGAATATGTAACTTCTGAAATTTCATAAAAAACACTTTTAAATTTTCTCTGCCTTTGAGAGTAGATACTAATTTGAAGTTTATTGATGGTGGAGGGATAATTATAGACATGCCATTTATCTCTCAGCTCCTCTGAAACTGAAGCATTTAAATAATATGTTATATGTTTATACAGCCTCATGTCCCATGTGTCAAATTTTCTTTTAATTTGAATATAAAATATAGAAGATAAAAGTGTCAAAATGATCTTATCGGTGACATCCTTTTATTGTTGTTCATTTGCATGCGGTAATGACCTAAAAGGAATAACACACACATGCTTTTGAAATGAAAAAGGAAGAATAGCATGAGCAGATTTGAGCCAAAGAGTGAGCTACCAGAGACCAGATTATCCTCCGGGCTTTATTATTGGCTGACTTTGTGGATTTGACCAGAGAATATGGAGTAAAATAAAAGCAAGCACTGTAATTCATTCATTCAATCACAGACGATAAACTAACAAACAACTGCCAGGGAATGGTATTTGCGTCAGGCATACTAAGTACCAAGTGGGGAGATTCCATTAGCTAGAGATTATGTTCCATTGAGGTAACAGAAAACCCAAGAAGAGGCTATTTTTCTCATGCAATGAGAAGGCCAGAGTTAGGCAATCTAGAGCGGTAATTGTTGCTTCATGGAAGCTCTTTCTGGCTCTGTTCTGCTGTCCCTTAGAGTATAGCTTTCATTTTCATGGTTACGAGATGTCTGTTTTACCTCTAGTACTGTGTCTGCATTCCAGATATTTTTCATGTATCTTTTAACAAGCACACTGCCTAGCTCATAAGAGGTACTTAAATATTTATTTAATACATGAATAAATGGTGATTCAGTGAAAAAAAATCTGAAGTTGTACAAAAGTGGAAGCTCAGTGTTCCAAATTATTTAATAGCCAGTCATCATCAGATCATCCGAGTAATTTATTTTTGCATAGTTACAGGCTGTGTTCTCCAGGAGTAGAGAGTAGACACTCAGATGTAGTCTGGGGTTCAAGATGTTTATTAAAGATCAGTATCTGTAAAAGGAAAAGAGAAGCAATATCAACTAGAGGAAAAAGCTAACGTGCTGTGCAAGCCCAGTGAAGCCGCTGTAGGTAGCTTTAGAACAAGCATTGCCTGTTAGACTGGTCTTACACTGGGTTGAAATGACCGAGTTTCCATATCCCTACTATCTCCTATCCCCTGACACTCTGCTAAGTCACCTGATGCAGGTTGCTCTGGGAAGAATGTGAACTTGAGTCAGGTGGCTCTCTGCAGCTAAGACTATGAAGAACCTGACAGTAGGAGGCTCTCTGGTGACTGCACTCCCCACTGCTGGGCAGGAAGTCCTGTCTTGAAGTGATCTGAGTGGCAAACCTCCATATCTGCTATAGTATGATATTTCACATATCCAGTAACCAATGTCATGTGTCACGACACAAAAATAAAATGACAAGATCCACAAAACAAAAGGAAAGAAGAAAGAGGGAGGAGGCGTAATGAGAGCAGAAAGCTTAGCTCAAGGAAAGAAAGTACCTTAATCAACTTTGGCTGTTATAACAAAATAGTATAGACTGGGTGACTTAGACAACCAACATTTATTTCTCACAGTTCTGGAGGCTGAGAAGTCCAAGATCAAGATGCCCGCAGATGTGGTTCTTGTTGAAGGCCCTTTTCCTAACTTGCAGACAGCAACCTTCTTGCTGTATTCTCACATGGTGGAGAGAGGATTCCTTTCTTTTCTTGAGGAATAGCACATATTCACAAGCTCCCTTCATTCTGTCCTTTTTGAATGTTTCCTCTAGTCTCAGCTGGCAGTGTTTCTGCTGATATAATCCCATCTCTTTTCTGGCTTCTGTTGACATCACCGATTAGGTCTGTGGTTCACACCCACACTCATCTCCTTATCAAATGATTGGTCAGACACATGCTTGGTATTTTCTTCTGGACATGCTTTCTCATTTTTTTTTTTTTTTTTTTGCAATATAGACAGGCTGGGAATTTCCCAAATCTTTAAGTTCTGGTTCCCTTTTGCTTAACAATTCTGTCTTGATGTCTTTTCTCGCTTTTTGCATTATACTCTGAGCAGTCAGGGGGAACCAAACCAGTTTTTCAACTATTTGCTTAGAATTGTCAGCTAAATATCCAATTTCATTACTTGCAAGTTCTACCTTTCACAAAACACTAGAATAAGAACACAATTCAGAATAATTCTCTGCCACTCTATAACAAATATTGCCTTTTTAAAAATTGTTCAATAACATGTTCCTCATTTCTGTATGAAACTTTATCAGAATGACCTTTACCATCAATATGTCTACCAACATTCTGTTGATGATTAGTTATGCGTTCTCTGAGAAGATGGAGGGCTTTTTCTTTCACTCTCCTCTTTTCTTTCCGAGTTCTCCCTAGAATCCCATTTGGCAGTACCTTAACAGTGATCTCGAATTGTTCTAGTATGCATCTGAAAACCCTTCTAGCCTCTATCCATTATTCAGTACCAAAGCTGCTTCTATGTTTTTAGATATTTGTTACAGCAGCACTCCATTTCTAGGTACCAATTTCTGTCTTAGCTCTGGGTGATACAAAAATACCATAGACTGGCTGGGCTCGGTGGCTCACGCCTGTAATCTCAGCACTTTGGGAGGCCAAGGCAGGCGGATCACGAGGTCAGGAGATCGAGACCATCCTGGCTAACACGGTGAAACCCCGTTTCTACTAAAAATACAAAAAGTTATCCAGGCGTGGTGGCGGGTGCCTGTAGTCCCAGCAGCTCAGGAGGCTGAGGCAGGAGAATGGCGTGAACCCGGGAGGTGGAGCTTGCAGTGAGCCGAGATCACGCCACTGTACTCCAGCCTGGGCGACAGGGCGAGACTCTGTCTCAAAACAACAACAACAACAACAACAACAACAACAACAAAAACCCATAGACTGGGTGGCCTAAACAACCAAATATTTAATATATATATCTCATATGCATGTCATATGTACATTACATGTATTATGTAATATATTACATATCTTTTGTATATCATATACAGTCTCTATTATATATAATACATATATCTAGTCTTTCTCTCTCTCTCTCTCTCTCTCTATATATATAGCTATATATATAGCAAGGTGCTGTCAGTTTCTGTTCTTGGTAAGCGCCCTCTGCCTAGCTTGCAGACAGTCACCTGTGTCCTGATCTGTCTGCTTGTAGTTGTAGCCTCACCTGGTGGAGATGGGAGGACCTATTTTTAAAAGGGCACTAATCCCACCATAGGGGTTCCATTCTTGTGATTTCATCTAAAACTAATTTTCTCCCTAGGGCATCACCTCCTAGTAGCATAACATTGGGGGTTAGGGCTTCAATGTATACATTTTGAGGGGACGTAAACCCCCTGTTTCAGTTCATAACAGAAAATGATGGCTGTTGATGTTGGAAATCAGCATTGACTTTGCCTACATAAATGCAACATCGTTAAAAGAACAGTTCTCAATGGACATAAGTCTATACTTGGGCAAAGTGGTTTAACAGCAGCAAGTACTATTTAAAATTGTTTTGACTGGAAGGAAATGGTTTATAAATGGAATTTCTAATGCAAGTTGCTGTTTTGGCTCTGAGTATGGAATCTAAGCATGGTAATCCCAAATAGAGCCCCACCTTGTGGTTAGCAGAGGAAGCTGCTCATCTCAGGAAATGAGGGGTTTGCTTTCTATTCTTTAATAGTGTGGGCTGAAGTAGATGCTTTCTTGATTTTTAAAAGCATGTATTTTTTTCTGAATTTTATCATTATATTAATCATCTTCACATAGATACATAGCTGATAAGCAGTGCTTGATTTTATGACCCTTTAGCTTTGCCATTTGTTTCCCATATGCCCTCTTAGAATGTCCTTGGTACACAATCCCCTCACCTGTATGTTATTTCTGGTCACTTTTTTACTCTCAGATGACTCCAACTAATCAGTTACTGAGCTGAATTTGGTGCAGGGAGTATTTGCCTTTCAATAATGAAAGCCTCCTGATAAAGTAAATGCCTTTAGGACCCTATGGAATGACTCAATAATAGTGTGTGCTGGACATTTTGGCGTAAGGTGGGAGAAATATTTTGGATGGAA
The DNA here is from genome assembly GCF_047675955.1 of Chlorocebus sabaeus. NCBI lineage: Eukaryota > Metazoa > Chordata > Mammalia > Primates > Cercopithecidae > Chlorocebus > Chlorocebus sabaeus. The sequence continues at coordinate 71,247,561 of NC_132918.1, forward strand.
AGAAAAGCAGGAAGAGAGGTGCCAGACTTATTTCAATGTAACTCAATCTATATTATATAGGAAATTAGAAATATAATACAATTGTATTAATTATAAGCATAGTCTATTTTTTGTTTCCTTTGAATATTGCAACTAACACATTTTTCTCTTTTGCCAATAAAGGAAAACAAAAATATTTCACTCTAAAATACACTTCAGTGACATATTTCAAGAGGGCTATTCAGAGGGCCTACAGACAGGAATAGCCCTGAAAAGCTGCCTTTTGTGGAAGAAATTTGCATCTGTAGAGAAAAATCCACATTAGTGAGATAAATACCCAGACTTTCTCTGAGGGCCCCCCCCTTATCCAGATCTAGAAAAGATGTACTCAGCCACAAACTACCATCTCTTTTTTTCTGAAAGCTGCTGTCTGTGAAGTTTCATGTAAATAACAAGCCCACCTTTGCCCCATGCCTTTGTTTCTCCCTCCTGTAACCATCTTGCCGCACTCCAAGCCCATGTTTTTTCTATAATCTCAAGATGGTATAAAGGCATTAACCACCTGGCCGTTTCTTTGAGTTTTCACGTTTTGCATTACTTCCATGCGCACGTGTGTGCAATAATCAATTTTGTTTGGCTTTTCTCCTAATAGTGGGCCGTTTGTCAGCTGATTTTCAGTGAACCTTCAGAAGGCGAAGGGGACGTTTCCCCTTGGTTTCTGCATTTTTGCTGTATTGAGCAGGATAACCAAAACCACTCTGCTCCTCTGGATGTCACATCAAGGGAACCCAGGATCTGACACGCCAGCTGTAGGGTAAGAATATCTTCCAAGTCAGATTCCCAGGTGTCTGTCACGAATCCTGTTGAGAGGTTGTTAAAAATCACTGATTATCTCTTTTTCCTTTTTCAAATTAAGATTAATGGGAGAAAAGCATTTACAGTAGTCTTAGATGAAGCAGCTCTGGTTTATTTTTTAGTATAAATATTCATATGTTTGGTCCTTGTGCTCTTAAAAGTAATGGCAAAACCCGCAATTACTCTTGCACCAACCTAATATCTCAAACTTCTCAAAGTTTAAGAGTGACTCTAGGACACCTTCTTCCATTTGCTATGCCTCTCCTTTTGCCACCTTCAGTCTCCCATCTAGCTTCCTTAAGTCATTGATATGTTCCCCTTCAAGACCATAATTCCTCCATTTGGTGGTCACTGGATGAAAAACTGCAGAAAGAAAATAAGAGTTTCGATTACCACATCAACAGATCTAAAAGATATGCTAGTGACTCTGGGACCCCTTGAGGAACAAAGCCAAGGTGCCAGTGACCCCTTTTTGGGCCGCCTTTCTTTCTCATGGAGTCCTAAGAGTTACGAGTTGATTTGGCCCCATTTGTTAATGGACGTTGCCCTGAAATCAACCGCCCAGTTAAGAAACTGAAACTAATTTTAAAAGCCACTTATTCAACTAAATCTATCTCCAAAGTACATACTTACGGCATTTCACTGGCTATTTAAAAGCTCTTTGTGAAAGAAATTTATATCTATAAAGAAAACCGGCCAGGGGCAGTGGTTCACGTCTGTAATCCCAGCACTTTGGGAGGCCGAGGCGGGCGGATCACGAGGTCAGGAGATGGAGACCATCCTGGCTAACCCGGTGAAACCCCGTCTCTACTAACAAATGCAAAAAACTAGCCGGGCGCGGTGGCGGGAACCTGTAGTCCCAGCTACTCGGGAGGCTGAGGCAGGAGAATGGCGGGAACCCGGGGGGCGGAGCTTGCAGTGAGCGGAGATCGCGCCACTGCACTCCAGCCGGGGCGTCAGAGGGAGACTCCGTCTCACCAAAAAAAAAAAAAAAAAAAAAAACCTCCATTTGCAAGGGCACATTCCTCTCTGCATCTAAACCATTAGAAACTTTTACAATGAGAAAGGCAAGTTTACATAACAAACCTTACTTTTTTTTTTTCTTTTTTTTTTTCTTTTTGAGGCGGAGTCTTCACTTTGTCGCCCAGGCTGGAGTGCAGTGGCGCGATCTCGGCTCACTGCAAGCTCCGCCTCCCGGGTTCGCGCCATTCTCCTGCCTCAGCCTCCGGAGTAGCTGGGACTACAGGCGCCCGCCACCGCGCCCGGCTAATTTTTTGTATTTTAGTAGAGACGGGGTTTCACCGTGTTAGCCAGGATGGTCTCGATCTCCTGACCTCGTGATCCGCCCGCCTCGGCCTCCCAAAGTGCAGGGATTACAGGCGTGAGCCACCGCGCCCGGCCCCAAACCTTACTTTTATTTAAGGTACTTTTCCTGGCTATCTTTCTTTATCTGTGCATTTATCTAAGCCCCTCTTTGTCTTGGCAGATAATTATGTTTAGATCTATGTCTTGTGCCTTTGAGATATAAATTTTCTACCTTGTTCCACCTAAGAGTCATTCCTTTAGAAGTATAAATTTGGAGTTGCCTAACTATTTTCTTAGGTGAGTAAAATGATTAATCAGAAGATTGATGGTCTGAACTGGGGAAAGCAAAACTATTTGGAAGCTGGCAAATGAAGAATCTTAATGAAAGCTATAAGATCTGCTTCTGTCTTTGTGTCTGTCTATATGTCAATGTGTATTATGTGTATATGATATTGCTATGTGATCTGACATAATCTTTGGAAAGTAAAGCTAGTTTAAAAACTGTTGGTAAAATAAAATACGCAAAATCTTCAGAATTGTCAGTACTAAATATAGTTTAGACATTTTTGCCTGGATCTACTTTCAGATGGGTATATGCTGTCTCTGCTACATGTTTTAACATCATATAACTGCTGCTTTTATAATATTTTTTGTACTTGCTTGATTTGTCTGTATGCTAAAGCAATAAGGGTTGGCTTCTGGGCTCACCTGAAGCTTTGCACACATCTTACTGTGAAGTTATGTTTTTGGTTTTTGGTCTCTGGATTCTGGGGTGTGGGTAGGTGGTCATAAGAAGACCTGGGGACATATGTGTGCCTGCAGCACCTGGGCTACCAGTTACCATCTTCAGAGCTCTGTCCTCTGTCCTGGGCTCTACATCTGATATATAAATCTAGGACCCACATAGGTGCTATCCTTCATAGCCTCTTTGGTGCCACATGGTACATGAGACTCAGGACAACTGGGGAAGTCATGGGGAAGTGTGGTATCTGTGTTACAGCTTCAAAATTCTTTTTTAGTAATTTTAAATCTTTTTTTTTTCCCCCGTTATGATTTTCTACTTTATTCCCTCCATAGCTTCTTTTACTTGATCCATTTTTCTGTGGTCTACATCTTTGCCACATACTTTCTGTCAGTCTCTTTGCAGTTTTCTTTTTATATATATGTAATATTTATATCTTAAAGTCATATTGTATTAGTCCATTTTCATGCTGCTGATAAAGAGATACCTGAGACTGGGTAATTTATAGAGGAAAAAGGGTTTAATGGGCTTACAGTTCCATGTGGCTAGAGAGGACTCACAATCATGGCAGAAAGCAAGGAGAAGCAAGTCACATCTTACATGGATGGCAACAGGCAAAGACAGACACTTGTGCAGGGGAACTCCTCTTTTGAAACCATCAGATCTCATGAGACGTATTCACTATCGCAAGAATAGCACAGGAAAGACCTACCCCCATAATTCTATTACCTGCCATTGGGTTCCTCCCACGACACGTGGGAATTCAAGATGAGATTTGGGTGGGGACACAGCCAAACCATATAATATGCTTAATTAAGTAATAGATAATTATAAAATGTCTAAGTCATTTCTAAGTAAGTTAAAATATGAAAACAATTATTAAATATAAGTTTATTTACTTTTATATCTTATTTTGATATGGTATAGAAACAATATAATTAGAGGTGTTAATAAACAAAAAATTGAGAAAGCATATCTTTCTAAAAATTATAAAATGGCTTTCATCTGTAAATACTGATATAAAACAGTCCAAAATTACTCATTTCCTAGGTTTCCCTAGAAATTAGCATTATTGAGTTAAGATTAAATATATAAAATTATTTATGAGAATATATATATTTAAAACAAATGAAATAAGAAATAATTCCATATGCAAAGTGTACAAGAAAAATAAGGTATGTTTTTGGTGAGGAAAGTTATAAAGGGATTAAGGTTGTGTTAATTGAGAATGAAATAATTTAGTTTATAGGCTATTTAAAGATTGTTTAAAGATTTACAGGTTATTTAAAGATTCTGAAGGACAACATGATATTGATAAAACTAAATACGAGTTTCTGACAGGCCCAGGAACCTCAAGAGATTTTGGGGGTCTTCAGCTAAAGAGGAGTTCACCCTTCTCTCTCTTTTTTTTTTTCTTTTTTTGAGTCAAGGTCTTGCTCTGTTATTCAAGCTGGAATGCATTGGCACAATCACAACTCACTGAAGCCTTGGCTTGTGCGCTCAAGTACAATTTTCTGAGTAGCTGGGACTACAGGTGTGTGTCACCACACCTCACTATGTTTAATTTTTTTGTAGAGACAAGGTCTTGCTGTGTTGCCCAGACTGAGTTCACCTGTTTCATAAAGGTATTATAGACACAGTATTTGGCTTTGCTTGTGAGCCTCAAGAGATTTTTAAAAGTTAAATCCAAAATTTCTTATTAAAAAATTCCAGCAAAGCCAACTTAAAAAGAATCTGTATAGCAATCACTGTTCTTTCTATACTTTATGCAAATAAGCCAAGTGTAATAAGACTAAACTTATTTTGTAAATAAATTGGTCTTACTATGATTTCTTCTTGTTAGAAATGGGGTACTGGAGAGAGGAAAACTATGTTTCAGAAGGAAACCTATAGTACATCTGTGATTAGGTTCTGGATCATTTTTTTTTTTTTTGAGATTTTATTATTTACCTGCAATCTAAACTAAATCCTAAATTTCTAATTTCCTCAAATATATGACTGTGACTCTGCAGACTAACATTTCCAATTTTTCTTTCTCTCTTCTAACTTTAGAATCACTAGAAATTAAAACTGCCTTCCTTAAAGCCCTGCAAATGGAAACTAGACAACTTGATACAAACTTCAGAAGAAATCACTACAGCTATCTTTTTCTTTTTTCTTCTTTCTTTCTTTCTTTTTTTTTCTTTTTTTTCTTTTTTTTTTTTGAGATGGAGTTTCGCCCTTGTTGCTCAGGCTGGAGTGCAATGGTACCATCTCGGCCTACCACAACCTCCACCCTCCAGGTTCAAGCGATTCTCCTGCCTCAGCCTCCCAGAGTAGCTGGAATCACAGGCATGCACCACCACGCCTGGCTAATTTTGTATTTTTTTGTAGAAACAGGGTTTCTCCGTGTTGGTCAGGCTGGTCTCAAACTCCCGACCTCAAGCAATCCACCTGCCTCAGCCTCCCAAAGTGCTGGGGTTACAGGCATGAGCCACTGTGCCCAGCCCTATCTCTCTCTCTCTCTCTCTCTCTCTCTCTCATATCTACCTTCAGCTTTCATGCCTGCTGATGTATGGACTACTCAGAAGGTTCACTAGAACATATGATTTGAACTACAATCTACAAAAATCTGTCCGATTGCCACACCTGCCCAATCCAACTGAAGGTGTTATAGAGATGAGAAAAACTAGTTTATAGACTACTCTAGATATTAACCTTAGTTTTTCCTTTGTTTCCATAGACATGGCTCTTACTAACGGACATCTTACTTACAAACATTTTACTTACAAACATCTGTTTGCCTGCATCATATATAGAGACTTGACTTTGAGATCCCATCTGCAATGCCGCCTCCTGGAATGGGGCACAACTGTTTAACTGAACCAACTTATAAGAGACTGATTCAACAAGATACCAGCTACATGGTCTAATGTATGCTTTTCCCCCTTCCCCTTTGCCAATCTCTTATTTCACAACCTCTGACCCAAATCTCTTCATAGCTACCAACCCCACTTTAATAAGTGAAACTTTTCTAAACACAAAGTTTCACATGGGGGACTAAAGAAAACCAAAAATGTTTTGCACTAAAATATACTTCTTGAACATATTTTGAGATGGTTATTCAGAGGGCATGCAGACAGGAATAGCCCTGAAAAGCTGCCTTTTGTGGAGATTTGCATTTGTAGAGAAAAAACCACATTAGTGAAATAATAAATCCAGGCTTTCTCTGCGGCCCTCTCCCTTACCCAGATCTAGAAAAGATTAACTCAGCCACAGGATACCATTTATTCTTCCTGAGAGTTGCTACTTGGGAGGTTTCATCTATGTAGTAAGATTGCCTTTGCCCCACGCTTTTGTTTCTCTCTCTTTCCCATTACCTGTCTTGGCATGCTCTAAACTCCTAACCTCATAGCATGAAAGCATCACCCAGCTGGCCCTTTCTTTGAGATTTTACATTTTTTATGACTCCCGTGCACGTGTGTGTGCATTAATAAATTTTGTTTGGCTTTTCTTCTATTAATCTGCCTTTTGCTAGTTGATTTTCAGTGAACTTGTAGGGGGCAAGCAAAGGGGAAGTATTCCCTTGGCCTCTATAGCAATCACACTCTTCTTAGCAGACAACTGCATGAGCACCCTTAGAGATATCCAAACATGATCATAAAAGCACCAGTAAGAGGGGAAAATAAAGTCATTTTGTCATTGACATTTGCAAATCAAAAATGTTATTAAAGACAATAAATTCTTTTTCATGATAGCCTATATATTTTCAACAGTAATCCTTTGTTTTTAAGGAGATGACTTTGATTTTGTATTTTATCATTTTTATTGTTGTTTTATGTTGTTACTGTTTGTATTATTGCTTTTGAAGACTCTGAATCCTGTATTAATTATTTGGGTAGAATTTATCATCAAAAGCTAATTGCTCTTATTAGAAATGCACCGTTGTGTTTTGCTCTGGGAAGGAATGCTTTAATAAGGCTCAGGAAATTTTTGAAGACAGTTTACTTTCAGCCACTCAGAATGTGTTGTCAGGTTTGTGACCTCCTCTGACAGAATTAAAACCTTTACACAGACAAAAGAAATAGAAATATGCCTCTCTTCTTGAATAATTTGCATTTTAATTAACAAAATTGTTTTCTGATTATAAAAATAATGCAACTTAATTTGTTACAGAAACTGAAAAACAGAGAACAACACACATACAAAGTAAAAATCCTCTAAAATAGTACTGCCCAGAAAGAACCACTGTTAATATTTTGGTATACATCTGGTGAGTGTCAAACACGGTTATTTAGAACACTAATATTCTGTTATTACACACTTTTTAGTGGTTGCAAATAATTTAAAAATATAAATGGGTCAACTTTAAGCAGTTTCTATTTTTGTACATTATCTTGTTTTAGTTTATTTTTTCAGACCTACCCAAGAATGGACTTGTTTTAGCTTTTATAAATACTTTCATATAAAAATATGAATGTTTACAGCTTTTAAGGTCTAACTTTTTCTTAGAATACATTCCTAGAAGTGCAAATGTTGGGTCCAAGAGTACATGGATGTTTTTATTCTTTGACACATGTTGAGTAACTATGTTACAGAAAATGTGTAACATTTTGGACACTCACTTGCAATATTTAAGAAAGCACATTTTCTAATACCTTCCATAATCCTGAGTATTGTTGTTAAAAAAAGAATGAGAGAGAAAGAGAAACTTGCAGTTAGATACACAAATAATGAAGTTATTAGTAAGGATGGGTGGAGTTTTCATAAGTTTATTTGGCAAATGCATTTTTCTTTTAGTCCTTTGCCCCTTTTCTGTTGTGTTTAATGTTTTCTTACTGTTTGATTTTTTTTTTTTTAGCTATTAAGAATAGTAACTTGTATACTGTTGGTGGGAATGCAGATTCCCAATAGCCATTATGAAAAACAGTGTGGAGGTTTCTAGAGAAATGAAAAACAGAACTACCATATGACCTAGTAGTCCCTCTTGTAGGCGTGTACCCAAACAAAATGAAATCACCACCTCATAAAGATATCTGCACTACCATGTTGATTGCAACATTATTGGCAATAGCTAAAATATAAACACAACCTAAGTGTACATCAGTAGACGAATGGATAAAGAAACGATGGTCTGTATATATGATGTAATATTATTCAGCTCTAAAAAGAATGAGATCTTGCCATTTGCCACAATGTGATGAACCTGAAGGACATTACGCTAAATGAAATAGGCCAGACTGAGGGACAAATATTACATGATCTCACTCATCTGTGGAATCTAAACAATGAATATTCAGATATACAGAGACAGAGAACAAAACAGTGATTACTATGGGTGGGGAAGAAATGGGGAGATGCAGGTCAAGAGGATACAAAGTAGCAGATATATAGGATGAGCACATCTAGAGATCTAATATGCTGCATGACTGTAGTTCATAAAATTGTACTGTATTTGGAATTTATGCTAAATGAATATATTTTAGCTGCTCTTGCCCTAAAAACAAACAAAAATAGGTAACGTTATGATGATGAATATGTTAATGAAACAAATTACGCACATAGTTACCTATTTTTTTCCTGTGTATCCCATAGCGTCATGTTATATATCTTAAATATATTAATACAATTGCTTTTTAAAGAAAGAATAGTTACTGTCATATATATTACAAGTACAGTTTCCACTTTAACTTTATTTTTGTTTTATTTGCCTATTGCCTAGATGTAGCTTATAGTTTTTCTTTTCTTTTTTTTTTTTTTTTTTGAGACAGAGTTTCACTCTGTCACCCAGGCTGGAGTGCAATGGCCCGATCTCGGCTCACTGCAATCTCTGCCTCCCAGGTTCAAGCGATTCTCCTGCCTTGGCCTCCCAAGTAGCTGGGACTACAGGCATGTGCCACCATGCCTGGCTAATTTTTTTGTATTTTTAGTAGAGAAGGTGTTTCACCACGTTGGTCAGGCTGGTCTTGAATTCCTGACCTCAAGTGATCTGCCTGCCCCGGTCTCCCAAAGTGTTGGGATTAGAGGCGTGAGCCACTATGCCAGGCCTATTTTTTCTTTAACATTATGCATCCATCTTTTTCTTTATTATTTCTTCTTTGCCTTTGAGTTTGAATATTTTCATTTTACCTAAGGCCAGAGTTTTCTCTTGGAAATTCTGGGCCTGAGCCAATAAAGAGGGAAGCATTTTTGGCTTGTGAAAGTAGGTGAGTAGAGACACTGCATTGACTTTTCATGTTTCATCCTGACTCCAAAGGGGTTATGTTGCATCTCCAGACTTTGACATAGTGTTAAAAAAAAATCAGTGCCTCATGGTTTTTCATTAAGCTATTTTAATAGTCCTTAATGTTTTTGCCAAGAATTTCCTGCCAAATCTCAAAAATGTAGGATAATCATGTGCTGGAGAGAACGTATACTTTGCAGTCAGATAAATACACCTGAGCTGGAATTTTAGTTATTCTACTTACTAGTTGGCGATCTTGGGTAATTTATGGAAATTTGCAGTCACAGTTTCTTTCTCTGAGAAAGGGGATTGATAATACTTGCTTCATCAGGTAATCATGATGTATTAGCTTGCATTTTTCTTCTTCCTTTCTCTTTTCTTTCCTTCCTCCCTCTTCTCTGCCTTCCCTCTTGCCCCACCTTCTCTCTGTATTTCTGTTGCATTAGTAAATGAGTGACTAATACTTGGGTCTTAGAGGTTTCTATCTGAAATTCTGTTCAGTGCATCCAAGATTATATTTCTCTGATTTTTCAGAACTAACGTATTACCTTTCTCTTCTACTCATTGAAGTGAATAAGTTGGCATTTTATTTCTGTCATCTTGGCTTATTCATACTCCAAAGATCTTTGTTTATCTGCAAATGGGAGGCTTTTTTGAGCATTCACTCTTCACATAATTTATAAAAACATTAAATACAGAACCCATCAGTATCCTGGAGAGATTCTGCTTAGATATTGTCTTTTGTCCAGGTCAATTATTATTTTTCTGGAACTAAGTAAGCAGAGAGTATTAGAGACTCTTTCCGGTGTGTTTCCTCAACTCACAAATGATTTTTAAACTGCCTTCTTGCCTTACAGTGAGGGTCCCCCAGCAGCCATATTTGCACTGTGTGATTCCTTCCCTCCTGGCCATTGCCAATTGGACCAGAATGGGTTGATCAGATGGTATCTTCTGGAATGAATGAACTGCAACTAAGGATTTTTAACTTTCTTTAGTTTGGTCTTTCAAATGGAGGCAAAGTAAACCTAGGGTTGGGAAGTAGCCATCATGCATGTTTATGTAGCCTGAGAAACAGCAGGATGGGACTGCCAGGAGATGAAACATGCTAAAATAAGGGGCTCAGCCTTCTGGAAGCTTCTGAGGCATCAATTCTGGTTTCTTTTGGAGGCCAGATTACATTTCTGCATTTGGAGTTCATGAGCTATCCCTTCATCATTGTGATACATTCTCATTTTTCTTAATGTAGCTTTAATTAGCTTCCCTCACATACAGTTGAAGAGACCTTTATCTTTTTTCTTTTAGCTCAAATATGTAATATTTGGTAAGCCTTTATCTGTCTCCTATTAGCTCTCCATATTTTATTTCTAGTACTCCCAAATGGAACTTTTCTTTCTCCCATTTGCCACAAACCACGCTTTCCATTTACAATGATTCTATAAAACAAAACACAGCCATTTGTACACAAGAAAGAACATGTCCAATTTGGGTTTGACTCCCAAGAACATTAATGTTAATGTTAATCTTTTGATTAATTAATGTTTAAAATTTTTTGACGTTCTATTTAAATATAGTTGAATAAAACTATTTTTATATCTGCTTTTAAAAAAGGGCATAGGAAGGAAGGCAAAATCTTGGAGCTTGATTATATTTGGTTCTGCTTGTACAGCTTTCTGTTCATGTTTTCTAAGCCCATTTTGCACACCTGTGCTTTTCATAACCATAGAAACCATACTTTGATTTACATTGTCTGATGCTTGCCAAGTACCGGCTCTGTTCTCTGAGAATTGTCAGTCCTATTTTGAAGCACCCTATAACTTTGTTGCTGTGATCACAGCTTTTTAGATTAATGGACTCTTGACTCAAACTGGATGTATTTGGATTCTCTCTCCGAGGGATTTAATGTAAGATAGGGATGTTTGTTAGTTGGAGTTGGGTGTTAAGCTGAAAGGTCATATCAAACTGGGGCTCTGTACCTAGGGCAGCTGTGATCCACTAGCATCTTGGAGCTAGGAATGCCTGTATTCATAGAAAGAATATTTTAAAAGACTCTACATAGAGAAGCTGAGATGAGCTATGCTGTATGATAAAGAATTTTTCTGTTTATTTTGTCTCAGCTTCCTGGTGCAGAGCTTCTAAAGCTCTTGGAATTTCCTGAATGATAGAGGTGTTCAGTCCTTTGGTTCACACCTGAGTTTATGCTAATGAAATGACTCAAGATCAGTTCTCCAATCACTTCAGATGGGGGTTGGGTACCAGAAAGACCAACAACATGATTAAAAGGTGACTACTTTGAGGCAGTCTGACCTCTGGGGAGGGGAGAAAGGCTGGAGATCGAGTTGAATCACATGGTCAATAATTTATTCAATCATGCATACATACTGAAACCCCAATTAAAACTCTGGACACCAAGGCTTAGGAGAGGTTCCTGACAAATGAACACATCAATGTGCTGGGAGGTTGAGCTGTTCTGTCTGAGGGAAGAGAACATGAACGCTCTGTGTTGGGGGCCCTCCCAGGCCTTGCCCTATGTGTCTCTTCATTTGACTGGTCCTTATCTGTATCCTTTATAATAATAAAACTTTAATCATAAGTAGAGCACTTTCCTAAGATCTGTGACTGGGTTTAGAAAATTATCAAATCTGAGGGGTTTGTGAAAACCCCCAAATTTGTAGTCAGTCAAAGTGCAGGTGGCCTGGGGAACCCTGATGTTCAGCTGGAGTCTCAAGTGAGAGTAGTCTTGTGGAGGACTGAGCCCTTAACTTGTAGGGTCTTTGCTAACTCCTGGTAGTTAGTGCCAGAATAAAAATTGCAGCATACCAGTTGGTGCCATATAAACTATAATATAGGTCTAGAGAACCTGAAAGAGAAATTTCAAGTTCTAATGTTCCCACTTCAGTGTAGAAATTAACCTCACAATAAAACTCTTCAAATAAATGTTTTTGAGGAAAACATGATTTTCCTCCTCTACTGTCTTATAAAGCTTCAATCATGGCAATAAGAGTTTACAGGTCTCTAATTTTTCTCCAAATCATATTTTGACCTTAAAGTGTTAGTGGTTCTTTGTCCAAGCCCAAATTAATCACACTGTTAGAACATGAGGGCAGGAATGGACCCACAAGATCATCTGGTTAATTCCTTATGTTTTCACAAATGAGAAATCTAAGGAATAGAGAAGTAAGACACCTGGCATAGGATCATATTAATAATTACTGGTAAAATCTGGATTCAAATTATCTTCCTTATTTTCTAATTCACCAAATGTAATTTCATTTTCAGCACCATCTGTTTACTAAAGCTTTAGTTATTTTTTTCAGTGTTATAAATGAAAGTGAACTTTGCTGTCATAAATTTTTTGTAGAAAAGGATGTGGCTGTGAGTTGACACTGAATCTCACCAGAGAAGCTGCTTCCCATGTGAGGCTGCCTCACCAGTGTCTGCCTTTGGGGCCTGGTGTTCAAGTAAAATCTTAACTGCTTTCAATAAATGAATTCTTAATATAAATTGAACTCACTTCTTTTCCATGACTTTACTTTTTTGGTTGACTTTATTTCTTGGTGAATCTTTGCAAACATTCATTTTCCGTGAGTGAAAATATCTATTTTGCTCTTTTTTTCTGCTGTCTGTGGATATCCTGAAGGAGGAGATATTTTATTTTATTTTTTGGCATAAGGCACTGAGGTATGCTTTACATACAGTAAAATTCACTCTTTTAGATGTATGGTTCATTGGGTTTTGACACACATATATAGTTTTGTAATGTCACATCAATCAAGTTATATAATAGTTCCATTACCCACAAAAGTTCCCTCATGTCCTTTGTAGTGTACACTACCTTCCTACCCCAATTTTCAGATAAAAACAAACAAACAAACAGAGACTTTATTCCAAAATTACCAAAGGAATGTCTGAGGACACAGTTCAGAAATCAAGAAATATCTAGGATGTTCATTATTATTTCTATTTTTAAATAACTTTAAACATGTTTAGTTTATAAACTCAAATAGTTGTATCATGCCTAATCTTTAGGTTGTGAAGTTTTCCCTTTTTTTGGTATGCTGTCTCCTCCTCATGGTGATTCATTTCCCTGTGTGATTTGCAATTTTCTATTGTGAGCTCATCTTTTCCCTGTTGTTTCTATTGTGTTGCCAGTGTCTGAGTCACCAGTGATCTGAAAGCACCCTTTGAAAGTGATATTATTTACTTCTGTCAGTGCTCTAGATGTTTCAGTAGTTTCAGATCAGTTTTCTTATGTTAATTTCTTGGCTTAAAATTTCTGCCCCATGAAGGAAGTGTAACTTTGATTCTACATCCGCATGTAGGGCAAGCATGGGTTTCTAAATTGCTTTCAGAAAAATTGCTTTCTATTTTCCCATCCTGAAGGCAAGTTTCCTTGATACTTTGCCTCCACAAGGACTGAATCTTTCTAGTTTCTCTTTCATGAATTGGCTGCTTGGATCTAGCTTCTGGCTCTCTGCAGGAGTCCTGGTTCTAACATCACTTCCTCACCCTGAGCCCAATTCAGCCAAGGTACTAACATTCAAGCTCTCATCCTCTAGATCCTACAGTTGGGTCCAATATCACTCTGCACTGTCAGAGCATCGGATAAAGCTAACACTTTTAAGCCATGTCTAGAACCTTTGTCTTAGTAGTTGATAATGGGAAGTTGGTCCATATCGGCTCATTCTAACATGTATTTAGACGTGTCCTTGATAAGTTCTCTTCAGGGAATCTTATTTTCTAAATAGTTTTTGCCAATTTTTAAAACATTTTACTGTTTCTTTCATATGTATTTGATTGCCAATATAAAATAATCTGTTTTTACCTGTTTTTAACTTGTCTCTGTGGATTGGAATACAATTCTGGCTGGTTAGTTATCAGTTATAGACAGTTTTAATTTCTTCACATTTTTATTTAGATTAAAAGGGGTTAGGTCTAATATTGGGCTCCTTCATTTTATCTTGCATTTTAGAAATTGCAGAATATCTATTTGCCAGAGATTCTCTTTTGATCTTTGCTTTTGTTGCTTTCCCTCCTGCCTGCCTATGCAGGCAGTGAAATATATTAATTTTAGACTAATATTACTGCAGTGAAATGTATTCCTCAAAGATTAGTGCTGAAGTTCATTTGTGTATTGTCATTGCTTAATCTTCAGCATGGTCTGTGTGCTCTCTGATTTAGAGCAGTCCACATTCTATTGTTGCATCTTACGTGATGCTTGCAAATGCTTTTATGCTTCCATTATATTAGAGGTTGCAAACTTTTAAAAAATCTACCTCTTAGTGTTCCCATAAGATTGTCACATTGTAGAATGGAATTCACTTTTTTGTTTAATTTCAGCTGTCAGTCAAGAACCAGGCAATTGACACATTACTGAAGGAGAATTAGAACAACCTGCCTGGAGTTAAAGTCCCTTCGTTAACGGGTAAATCACCAACACACAGTTTTTTAATAGGCAGAATTGCAAGTCACACTGCAGACCATTTATATATCTCTCTTGTGTTGTATCCATATTTCATGTAAAATATGAAGCTAAGTTGGCAGAGATTTGTGTATCCACACTGAAGGTCCATGTTTGGCAAAAGACTATATTGATGGCATGCATGGTTTAATTGATGCCGTGGAATAGTCCTTTATAGTTGGTACTCTTATTCTAGGGCTGCTTTTTCTTTTTACACAAGGTGGGACCATGCTTTCCAAATAAAACTCAGGATTCACTGACTTATAAAATTGTAGTTTTGAGAACCACGCTCAAACATTGTCAAAAAATTCTAGGGAGTGTACCTTTTAAAATGATCTGTTGTGTTCTTTTCACTTTCCATTCTCTTTTGGTGCATGCTGCTGCTGCTGTTTGCTGTTAAATGGTTGCTGGTTTCACTTCCAATGCTAGTTGTTCACCAGATGGGTGCAGGTGTGAGTTAACAAAGGTAAAAGCTAGGTCATTTGAGAAAAATACGACTTTTCTGAAAACTAAATTATAGAGAAACTACCAGGTATAAAAACAGAGATAAACTATACATTATAAAACTCATTTTAATAAAAACATTATGATAAAAAGATAATTCCAGTCTGTTTGATTCTAGAGTCTATTCTCTTGATTATATTGTTAAGCAACAAAGTGGGGAAGGAAGCAAACTTAAGTTGAACTTTCTTAACCTCAGTTTCATTTTCTATGAAATAAGGATAGTAATACCTCATTGATTGCTATGGGGATTAAATTAGATAATGTTTGTAAAATGCAAAACACAATCTATAAATGTTTACTTTTCTCCTGCCTTCCATCTAGCCCAAACTTGCACTAGAGGTGATTAGGTAGTTAGATTTCAAATAACTGAGTTGTGATGTCAGCAAAATCAAAATTAAGCAGACTGAATTTCCAGATGTGTCCAAATGTCAATGAAGTCAATATTTAAGCAGAGATCTATTGGACTGCACTGTAACTCCATAAGCCTTGAATAATTGAGAATTGACCATAAACTGAGAATCATATTATGTTCTGCATTATGACCTTGCATTAACAGAGACTGAACAATTGAAGGTTTGGAGGTAAGTGAAAGAGCCTGGTGCCTGTAATATATCAGGAGGAAATGTAACAATTTAACAAGCAACACAAGTACTGGTATTAATTGAGAAAGGTCTCATTGATCTCTCTGGAAAATTTCTCCCTTCAAATGCCACTTGTCACTAGAGTGTGGATTCTCTAATGTATTTAGTGATCACTCAATTATGTCCAGTACTTGCTCTCCATCCTCGTCTTATAATACAGACTCTTCTACCTTTTCAATTGTTCCAGGCTCTAGCCACATCTTAGTTATGTGTAACAATAGGCATTGTGGAATTGTTGCAAATCACATTTCCCAGGTAATACCAAGTCTCATTTAACTTTCATATCCATCCATCACCAAACATTTTATTAGAGAACCAAAAAGGGTGGAGTAGGGGAGCTGAGTGAATTTCTGAGTCTGCTGGAGTTGATAACTGTGTCATGGCCCCAGTATTACTAGCCATAGATAGAGATATTTTAAAAATCATCCCTGTAACCCTAGGTACTGATTATCTATTGCTACATAGCAAGTCACCTTGAAACATATGGCTTAGAATAACAATTTATTATTATATCTCACAGTTCTGTAGCTTAACTGGTCTCAGCTTGGCATCTCTCTTGTAGTTGAAGTCAAATAGAGGCTAGGATTACATTCGTCTAAAGGTTCAATTGAGTTGGAATGTCACATGGCTGGCAGTTGATGATGACTATTTCCTAGGGGCTCTGCTGGGGCTGCATGCCTGAATACCTACCCATAACCTTTTCATGTGGCTGAGACCTTTCATATGGCAACAGTCCTCAGAGACAGCATCCCAGGAGTGATCCTTTTAAGAGGCTCAGGTAGAAATTGCAAGGTGTCACAAGAACAGAAAACCAAACACCGCATGTTCTCACTCGTAGGTGGGAACTGAACAATGAGATCACTTGGACTCGGGAAGGGGAACATCACACACCGGGGCCTATCATGGGGAGGGGGGAGGGGGGAGGGATTGCATTGGGAGTTATACCTGATGTAAATGACGAGTTGATGGGTGCAGCACACCAACATGGCACAAGTATACATATGTAGCAAACCTGCACGTTGTGCACATGTACCCTACAACTTGAAGTTTAATAATAATAAATAAATTAAAAAAAAAAAAAAAAAAAAAAAGAAATTGCAAGGTGTTTTTACAATCTGGTCTCAGAGGTTGGAGTGTCACTTCTGTCATATTTTTCTGGTTCGATGAGCCACTAAAGCCAAGCCCAGAGTAAGGTAATAAGACTCCACTTCTTGATGAGGAAATGTGAAAGTCATATTGCAGAACAACATATTGGATAGGAGATACTATGGTGATCATCTTTGGAAGACACAATCGGCCACATCCAGTTTTTCTGTTCCAGATGCCAACAGAACTCACCTGTATCCAGAATACTCCTGGGCTCTGGCTAGTTTAAATACTTTCTGCATTAATTGGTCAACTCAGAATGATTTATAATTAGTAAGATGTATAGAAGAAATGGAAGTATCAATTTTCATAACATGTCATGATTCTTTCACAAATCAGACATTCTTGCATTCTTATTCTTGGTGCCAGTGTTTTGCTCACTATGACATTCACAGTTCTGTATTCATGTGTACTTTGGCCACTGAAATCCTGTTGTCCTCTTCACCTCTGCTTTGACCTTTTTGTGTTTCAAATGCTTGACTTGCTCTTGATCCCTGGTACCCAAGACTTTCATCACCTCTGCTTTCAAAGTTTGGCCTCCAGGCCTTTGAACTACCTCTAATAATTGTTAGTTTAGGTTCCGTAGCTGCTGCCTTTACCTCTTGACTTACAGATAATTGATGTGAATGCAGAGGAAACCTGAATGTTCAGCTTTCCTATCTTGACCCCACTTCTACCCAGTTCTTTTTAGGTTTTAATTGTATTAACTTGGTCCCATTGGTGTCTCCTTCCCATCAGGATGGAGGTGTATTTATGATTAAAATCTGAATTTTTCCCCTTCACAGTGAAAAACAAAGATTCCCTGCCACATGCCTTTTGTGTAAGAGCTCTAAGACTTAGTGTTTTCAGTCTTTGACATCTCCTATATTATTAGGCTATTATTCTCTCTAAAGGCTATTTCTGTACTTTAATTCGGGAGGTATATTTGCTCTAGTCTCAGTCATTTAGTATGTTTTTGCAGGGATTCAGCAAAAGCCTCTTTTATTCGTTTAACATATTGAAGGAAATACTTTTAAAAAAGAGATAGGGGAATACCCAAGAGTTTGAATAAGTGTTTTAATGGACTGAAAATAACTGATACAAATGGAACATAATTGGATTAAATGATAAGAATCTTTAACCTGTATCGACCCCTCATGGGTCGCTAATTTTGGCAAGTGATGATAGCTAAAAAGCATTAGTAATTGGTAATTGGAGACTAGACTATTTTTCCTAGCAATTGAAAATTGTATAGAACATATCTTTTCCAATTTTGGAAAATTGGAAACATTTCAAGTTGTTGGGTAACAGTTTTCTTGACCTTATTTCAACTCCTAAATTCAATTTGAAAGTTTTTTATTGATCATTTACTGTGTCTTAGGCCACTGTAGGTGTGTGTGACTATGTAGGTAAGGGACATCATTAATAGATCAACAGTCCTTGCCCTCAATGATTTTCAGCTCAATAGAAGAGAGAACACACTCACCCAAATAGCCAGCATGCAATCCCTATGTGATGTTTGTTATTGAGAAGTGTATTTTTTGTTGTGTACTCTTTGATTTGTGCCTTGAAAAATAAGCTGTAATGTGCCAGGGGATACTGGGGAGTTAAAAGGGCATTCTAAGTGGAAAATCCAGCTGGGATAAAAGTAACAGAGGCAGGTCCACACAGCTTTTTTAGGGAAATAATGATTAGATGAGTTTTGACAGGACAGATGATATAGTTGAGGAAGTAATGGGCTGTAAGATTACAGAGATAAGTTTGAGCCATTTGGTGATGACTTTGAATGGCTTAAATGAGAGCATCTGTATTATTTGGTAGGCCATCTGTATTATTCAGTAGGCCATTTCCCTACTAATTTATAGGGCATCTTTGCAATATACCGTATGATACATGGATATCTCTGTTTCTGAGTTTTCTTTTCTATTTCATTAGTACATTTTTTTTCCATTCGTACATCAACATCACACCATTTTAATTACTAAAGATTAATAATGTCTTTATATGAACTTATTTTTTCATATAAGAGATGTTATCTTATTTCTTGAATATGGGATAAAATGTGCCTTTAAAATTGTGGGAGGTTAGGGTTTTCTTTTGGTAGATATTAAAAAAATTAATTCAGTTTTTCTAGGTTTATTTGGAAATTCCATTTTTCTTGAGCCAATTTTTGTGTTTTTATGCTTTTCCAGAAAATTATCATTTTATCTAACTTTACAAGTTATTGGCATATTCTTATATTCTTATGAATTATAGAATTGCTTGATTAGGGAAGTTGCATCTTCAGTTTTACTAGATAGTGACTTTTCAAGTCTTTGTACTAGTCTGAGTAATTACCTTCAAGAATGTTATTTCCCCATCTTATCTTTGATTCTATTTATACTGCACTATTTTTACTATTTGTTTGAGCCTCTCTATCTGTCTTTGTCTCTGTCTCTGTTTCTCTCTCTCTATCCATACAGACACAGATATGTTTAAAATTCCTTTATTTCTGTGCTATATTCTAAGTAAATTCCTTAGACTGCCTTACAATTTATTAATATTTTTCTCTTTGGGCTGGACTAGCACTTTATTTTGTCTATCTTTTTAAAAATTTTAATGTTTATAAGTTTAATTTTACTAATATGTATTTATCATTATCTGTTCTTTATTACTGACTGCTTTGGATTTAGACTTATTTTATGAGTGTTATTTCTTTATCTTGTTAAAGGTACTAAACTTCTTTGGCATAAATCCATAATCTGATTCATGGACTGTCTTTCTTAACTGTAATTTCATTTATGTGTCTTGGTTTTAAGGGTTTTCTGGCTCATCATGTATTGAAGATTGTCTCTTTCTCTGTATAATTTCTCCCTGTGTAGCAGTTTTGAGGTTGCACCCACCTACCTCCCGCCTGACCACCTGGTCTTTGATCCAGGATCATGTCTCATACTGGTGCTTCCTTGCACTTGTCCCTCAGTGATGATTGGGCTATTGCAGAACCAGTCACAGAGTCAAGGGATGGCTTGGCTCAGCATCTTGTTGCAAGGTGGTGTGTGTGTCCATCTGCCTTATGCCTATGAGGTTCATGTAAGTAACAGCTACAGGCAATGGTTGGCAGCATATATTCTTCCTCCTCTTAGGAGCAGAGGAGTCCAACTCTAGCTTCTTCCCAAGAGCCAAATTCCCAGAATCCTCTGCCTACTTATGTATGCAAAGGACCACAGGCCTTTTTGGGTCCTGCTCATTACTGAATATTTTGGTGCCCTTGCTTCTTGGAGTTGCTTATCTCAATTTTAAATGCAGTCATGTTTTGATCTTCTTTTAAAAATGTTATTTATCATTGTTATATGTTCAAAACACACAAAGTCCTCAAAACATAAACTCAAGGATAAGAAACTAATTTTAAAAACTAAAATCTTTCCAAAAATAATTTAAGGTTAACTTACATTTATTTATTTATTTTTGTAGAGACCTCGTCTCACTATGTTACCCAGGGTGACCTTGAACTCCTGGGCTCATGTGATCCTCCCATCTTGGCCTCCCAAAGTGCTGGGGCATGAGCCACTAACATTTATTTTGAATAGCAGATTTTCAGTCTTCCTTTCTTATTTGTCTTTCTGTGGTGATTAAGATGACTAGTATTATAGCTACTTATTCAGTTTTATCTTTGTGTTTTCTCTTTATGCTTATATTTGTGTTTGCTTGACTTGCCCACATAATATGATGTTGAATGGCACAAACATGTGATTTAGGCCCAAGAACCATTTCAACACTATGGTTCTAGTCCAAAGAAAATTGTTGCTGGTTTTATCAAGAAAAAAATTGTGAAGATTTTTGTAAATTTAAGGTAGCACTCAGTTCACTCTGAGAGCCATTGCTATTTGCATTTTGTTTTTGTTTTAGATTTTATAATGGGAAACTTGAATATTCAGTCTACAGTCCACATCACAACATATTAATGAGAATTAGATAAGGAAATGTACATTACAACACTTTGTAAATTTTAAAGCCACATGAGTTAATTATGATCTGTTTTATGCAAATTATTCTGTTTCAATGTATATATAAAGGCTATTTTAACAGATTTTGTTCTGTAGAGCAAAAGTTCTGTTTCCAAGTAATAGAAAAGTATATGAATTATCCTCTTTTGCATTTTGATACTATCATTAAAGCTTAATTGACAATTGCTAATGTTTTATTAAACAATGAAGTAGGCAATCATAAACTCAAGACTATGGATACTCATAGTCTCAAAATTAATAGCCCTTAGCTTGGAAGGGCTGGATATTTCAACAATTTTTGCAACAATACAATGGAAGTATGCTAGAACCATGAGGGACCTTAAGGTTGCTCACTGATCAACCAAATCAGTTTTGCTTTGATTAGGCCAATCCAACCAGTGATAATTTTTGTCAAAATTTAAATTGCTGGAATGGATCCAAAGGAATTTTGACCTTGATCTTAATACTGTGGTTATTTAGATTCAGTATAACTCAGGTAGAACTTTCCAGAACCTAGTTAGAATACTGCTGTTCTTGGAGTCAGCATACAAGCATGTCTTTGGGTATTAAACCTACCATGTAATGAACTTCTGGGCACTTTCTTAGCTAAAACTTTTTAGAAGGGGCCTGTGATAGACCAACTTAATGAAAATATCTGCTCCTTAGAGCTCTCATTGCAGCAAAATCATGCTTTGTTATTAGATTTACCTTTTTTTGTATTGTACTTGAAGACAGATATGATTCCTATAAAATGCTTATGTTTTTATGAACTGTTGCATGATTTCAGCCATGTATTAGAGGTTTGTTTGTACTGAGATTGAAAGCAGGCTTCA
Source organism: Chlorocebus sabaeus (assembly GCF_047675955.1). Lineage (NCBI taxonomy): Eukaryota > Metazoa > Chordata > Mammalia > Primates > Cercopithecidae > Chlorocebus > Chlorocebus sabaeus. Next base: position 71,269,188 of record NC_132918.1, read on the forward strand.
AATTTCTTTGTCTTCTCTTATAGTCATGTTTGTAGACTTTTGTAGAATGATTAAATAATGTCCTTTCCTGTTTTTTAGACTTGTGAAATTTTGGATGTCTTTTACTACTGAAAGGAATTCTGCAGTTTTCCATGACTTGTCTTGTTATTTAAATCCTCTGTTCTCATACACTATAATGCCTGTGATGACATAATGTAATGACTGTGATGACAATTTTGCATGCTACTTCATAGCTCAGAAGGTCTGCTTAATAGTATGTGTTCAGTGCCTCTTAGTTATTATCACTAATTGGGAGTGGATGGGAAGCAGTGGTCTAGAGAAATCAAACAGCAATTAGTTTTTATTTTTATTGTGGTAAAATATACATAATGCAAAATTTATCACTGTAACCATTTTTATGTGTTCAATTCACTGGGCATTGAATACATTCATGATGTTGTGCCATCATAACCACTATCCATTTCTGAAGTTTTTCATCATCCTCAGTAGAAACTCTGTGCCCATTAAATAATAACTCCCAGTTCTCCTCTCCCCACAGCTACTGCTAACCTCTATTTTACATTCTGCCTCTATGAATTTGACTATTCTAGATATCACATATAAGTGGAACCACACAATATTTGTTTTTTTGGTGTGTGTCTACTTGCACTTAGCACAATGTTTTCAAGGTTCACCCAAATTGTAGCATGTATTAGAATTTCATTCCTTTTTAAGGCTGAGTATTCTATTGTATATATACATATATATACACACACACATATATGTATACACACCACATTTGTAGCATGTATTAGAATTTCATTCCTTTTTAAGGCTGAATATTCTGTTGTATATATACATATATATACACATATATATAAATACACACACACACACACACACCACATTTTTTATTCATTCATTTGTTGAAGGACACTTGGGTTGTTTCCACCTTTTGACTGTTGTGAATAATGCTGCAATGAACATTGTCTTACAAGTATCTGTTTGAGTCTCTACTTTCAATTCTTTTGGATATATATACAGAAGTGACATTATTGGATCACATGGTAGTTCTTTTTTTTCTTATTGAACCTGGCCTACAGAGAATTCTATGTTTAAATTTTTGAGGAACCCACAAACTATTTTCCACAGTGGCTGCACCATTTTACATTCTCACCATCAGTACACAATGTTTCCACTTTCTCCATATCCTCAACAATACTTGTTATTTTCTGGTGTGTGTATCTTTTTGTTTTTGATGGTAGTCATCCTAATGGATGTTAAGTGGTATCTCATTGTGTTATTATAATTTCCCTAATGACTAGTGATGTTGAGCATCTTTTCATGTGTCTATTGACTATTTGTATACCTTCTTTGGAGAAATATCTATTCAAGTTCTTTGCCTTTTCTTGAGTTAGACAATTCGTTTTTAATAAATTATCTTGAATTTGGACTGTATGTTGGGATCTTTTTGTCTGTACGATTATCTTGTTGACCAAATGATATAATACATATAGAAATAATGATGTTGAATTTAATTTAATGAATTAAATTTGTTACCTAAAATTTGAAAAAAATTTTGTTATTTGTTATTCAGTTCTGATAGAAAGCCTAGTTGTCAGATATGTTTCTGTTGTATTGATAATGGTTTAGAGACAATCAACTTAGATCAGGCAGTATCACTGCTTAGTGCAATTGGTATGTCCACAAATAATTGCACATAATATTAATCTTTGTCACTAGAATTATATCTTAACTATGGTAAAGAAAGTTGCCATGAAAAGAATTCTCTATTTAGACATAAAATTACCTACTAATTTATTTGTTGTAGATCTGGAATTTTATACATTAATTTTGTTCTCAATGGAACATGTCTATGATAAAATGTCCTTCTCTGATACAATAAGAATAACAGTAAGTATGCAGAGGCTTTGGACGTAGAATCTCTGTTCCAGGCACTAATGAGATCTTCAAAAAAAGCATAATATTTAATTTTAGGTCTCATGGAATTTAAGGATTTCAGTTTGTGTTAGATTCTATGATCAGAGACTGTGAAAAAACTTCAGAAGATGATGACAGTGATAAGGAGATTGGGAGCCTGTGTTTTGAGCCTATAGGACATCTGAATCCACCTTGGGGGGTCTTCTTGGTATCTGAGGAATGTGCCTCTTAGACATAATTGGTGAATATGGGAACCTGGTCTGAGACAAATATAGATTGTGTTTAAATCTAGAGCAAGAGAACACTGTTTGCTCTGGTGGCAGGATACATCAACATCCTTGGCCTGCAGATGGCTTAAATGAAATTTTAAGCCAACATGTAAAATCCAGCATATTTCACATAAAAGCATATATTTTTTTCTTTCTTTTGAAGCATCAGAAGATCTGGACACACTAGGCTTTTATTTCTTTACCCTTTAGATCTGTGTTATTCAACAGAGTAACCACTAACCCCATGTGAATATTTTACCTTTACATTTAAGTTAATGAACCTTAAATATAACTAAAAATTCAGTTCCTTATTCACATTAGCAATAGTCACATGTGGCTATCCTATTGGACCATGCAGATATAGAACATGACCATTTCTACAGAAAGTTATCTTGGATGCACTGCCTTGGATGGTGCATGTACTTCTCACTTGCCTCAGTCTTCACTAATCCCCAGTTTCTTACATCCACCCATTTTCTCATTTTATTACTTGCTGTCCCTGCCATTTGAATACCTGACCCCCAGTGTAAAGGAACTATCTATGTAGGATGGTATAAGCAGATACAACCTGAATTACTCTGGCTGAAAAGGCAGCAGACCTTTCTTGTCAGTTGTCAAAGCAAGGCCTTCCCAGTCGTTATAACTTTGTTATAACTTTGGACGCCAGGGAACTTGTATTAGTTTACTATTGTTATAGTAACAAATTACCACAAACTTGTGGCTTAGCACAAATTCATTATCTTACAGTTGTGGAGGTCAGAAGTCTGAAAGGCATCTCACTAGGCAGAAACCAGAGTGATGGCAGAGGAGAGTTCCTTCTAGAGGTCTAGGAGAGCATCCATATCCTTTCCTTTTTCAGCTTCTAAAGGTTGCCCACATTCAGTGCTCCTGACCCTTTTCCATCTTGAAAGCCAGCAATGACAGGTCAAGATATTTTCACACTGCATCACTTTGACACTGACTCTTCCTCTATATCCTTCTTTCACTTGTAAGGACCTTGTATTTACATTAGGCCCACCGTGAGAATCCGGGGAAATCTCCCGATCTCAAGATCCTTAACTTGATCATATCTGCAGAGTCCCATTTGCCATGTAAAATGACACAGTCCCAGATTCTAGGGATTAGGACATGGACATCTTCGGGGGCTCATTATTCTGCCTGCCACAGAGCTCTTGGCCTTAATTGTTTTACCCAGTCCCACATCTGCTGGATGACTGGGACAAGATTTAAATTGAAAGAGAAGTATACCCTATGCTGCACGCCTAATGCTGTCTCATTGAAACTATTTTTTGCACTGCTTTTGTCAGAACTAGATAAATGGCATGTATATCATCACTGTTTTAGAAGGATAACATTTTAAAGACAGCGTTACTTAGTATACAGATGCTAAAATATTTTGGGATTATTTTCTGTGTCAGAGAATGGTCATGCAAAACAACACCATTGCCATAAAACGCGGTGTTAGAGCCATTGCAGCACACAGAATGGCAGAGGCAGGGGCACTCGAGGCAGGTACATTGGAGTCAGAAGATACAAAGCTCAAGGTCGAGGGCTGTGTGAGTTTGCAAGTCATTTGTCTTATATTTATTTCCATGATAGAACTTTTTTTCGGCATAGATTTATTAATACTTTTTTTTTTTTTTTTTGAGACGGAGTCTTACTCTCACCCAGGCTGGAGGGCAGTAGCACGATCTTGGCTCACTGCCACCTTCGCCTCCTGGGTTCAAGGGATTCTTCTGCCTTAGCCACCTGAGTAGCTGAGATTACAGGTGTGCACCACCATGCCTGGCTAATTTTTGTATTTTTGGTAGAGACAGGGTTTCACCATGTTGGCCAGGCTGCTCTCAAACTCCTGACCTCAGGTGATCCACACCCCTTGGCCTCCCAAGGTGCTGGGATTACAGGCGTGAGCCACCAATTTATTAATATATTTCATTGTGAAAGTTCTCTACATTTATCTTGGAAAATTTCCATTTAATGTATATTTGGCCTATGAATGACTTAGAAGGTTACAAGAGAGAGGAGTGAGAGAGGCTAAATCACTTGACTAATATAAACTGAGGCAAAAATAACTCATTGATAATAGCTGATGTCTTCTTAAATTTCTGCGTGCACTTTTCTGAGTTTATTGTGAATTTGACTTAAATGTGTGTCAATTTTTAACAGTATTAATTCCTTTGTGTGACAGACAATTTTTAAAAAACTGCTGTGATATTGTTATAAAGGGCATACAATTGCCTCTAGAAGTGAAATGTCGATCCAGATGGCAGAAGGCAGAAAGAGAGGAGGTGTGCGGGAAGGGGTGAGAAGAGAGGTTAGCCAGTGCAGCTAAAGATTTTTATAGCGTTTCAGGAGAGAGGGAAAATAAATTTTTGAGCAGTTGCCATGACAGGTAGTTCTATGTGTCAATTTGACGAGCCCTACAGTGCCCAGTTATTTAATACAACACGAATCTACCTGTCTCTGTGAAGGTATTTTGTAGATGAGGTTAACATCCACAACCAGTTGACTTTAAGTAAATATTACCCTTGATGATATGGGTGGGCCTCATCTAATCAGTGGAAGGCCTTAGAAGCCTTGTCCAGCTGAAGTTTCCTGAAGAAGAAATTCTGCCTTAAGACTGCAGCTTCTAGTTCAAAACTGCCTGAGTTTCCAGACTGCTGGCTTGCCCTTGCCACCCCCTACAACTGTGTGAGCTAATTCCTTAAATCTCTCTCTTCCTCTCACTATATTTTGTCTCTTCTGTTGATTCTATTTTTCTGGAAAACCCTGGATAATACAGCTACCAGGTGGTCTTTAAGGAGAAATGGGAATGAAGTGGTTTTGAGGAAGTTTTTTCTGGAATTTGTGAAGGTTTGGACTTCCAAAGTCAGACTTGAGTTTTTCTTTTTAATATGACGGTTTCCATGTTTTAAATTTCAAGGAGAAGGGTCTGGTGTCTGAGTCTCTAAAGTTCTGCTCCAGAGGGCCTCAGCTTTCTTCTCAAAATGAAACTGAGAACCAACATCATCTACTCCCACACTCAGCCTGGACGCTGAGAACTGAAGCCACTCCTTAATGTCTGTACTAACGTCACTTTGATATTCCACTGTTTCTATGAAAAGACCATTTTTCTAGGAATCTCTTCCCAGGCAAATGGCTTGATTATTTATTACAGGAACTGTTCTCACTCTTGCAATAAAGACATGCCAGAGACTGTGTAATTTATAAAGGAAAGAGGTTTAATGGACCCACAGATCCACATGGCTGGGAAGGCCTCACAATCAGGACAGAAGGCAAATGAGGAGCAAAGTCATTAGTCATGTCTTACCTGGCGGCAGGCAAGGGAGCTTGTGTAGGGGAACACCCTTTCATAAAACCATCAGATCTCATGGTATTTATTCACTATCATGAGAACAGCAAGGAAAGCCCCACCCCCATGATTCATTACCTCCCACTGGGACCCTCTCATGACACATGGGAATTATTGGAGCTACAATGCAAGATGAGATTTGGGTGAGGACACAGCCAAACCATACCAGGAACTTTCCAAAAGTGCCATCAACTCTTCAGTGGAAAGCATCAGTAGATAGTTTGTACCTTAAGATTATTTTAAATCCCTCATTTCATATTTCTCCTTTGCTGTTTTTACCAATCCTGGACTATTTTATTGTGTTCCTTACCCAATCCTAATCAAGTTCCCACATTGAAAGACCCATTTGAAACCAAACTTCCAGTTCTCAATAAATTCTCACATTGCTTCACTCTGACCAGCCCCCTATGCTGACACGGTCTGTCAGAGCTCTATGGGGGGTGATTTTCTGCCTTTACCATAGTGAGCAATGAGTTCAGTTTTATCTCATCAACAGGTGTGCTTGTTTTATTGAGGGAGCCAGTATTCCTCAGATGGGATGAGATATTGAACCAGTTAATCCCAGACCTTTTGCCTGTAGCCGTGATCACTTTCTCATTCATTCTTTGTTCCTACAGGCTCATAAATTGGAGATTTCTGCCCTTAATAAGTAGCCTTTGTCCTATACTCGAGTGCCTTTGTTACTACCCTCAGGGCAAAAAGGCTAGTGAGCATATATAGCTCAGTTTGTTTAAGAGATGCATATGTTCTCTTCATTTATCTTGCTCTTTGATGGGTATACAAGACCTGGAAAGGCTTCTTAGACCCAGTACTAGGTAAGTAAACTGATTTAACTCAGGGGTAGGTAATAGGAAATTTGATTTCATCCTCAGGTCCAAGCAGTAACCTCTAATCCAGTTTTGCCAGCAATAAAGCTGACATTTTGACTCCTGCCTGACTCCTGTAGCTTTTTCTTAATTATTTTATAATATATGGAGGGAAGATATGTACTTGGTAGTATTGTTACTTGTTATAGCAACAGATCCAGCCTGTCAATAATACTTATCCCCCCTGACTTAGCCCACCTATGACATGAAGCTATAATTGTCAACACAGGTGCAGATGTTAAACCATTTACAGCTGGGATGGTCAGGAAAAAATCTCATGGAAGAGGTGATTTCGTTAATGTTGAAGGGATTTACATTGGCAGGAGTGAGCTGACTGGCAGTTCAGGAGGGCTCCTATGGGAATGATGGTGAGTCACTCTGGACCCTGGGCCATGGGCACAGGAACATTCAGCTAAAGGAATAGTCAAGTCTGAGTGCTGTGAAAAGGTTTTTATTTTGGTGTAGTGGAAATGAAGGCAAGAAAAGTAGCTGGAGGCCAGATTTAGCTGACGTTAGCATTTTAATAATGGAAAGCATGATTTTGAAGGATAACATATAGATTAATCAAACTGGAAATAATTCCTCAATCCTGCAACTAGGAGGCAATTTAAAAATAATTATTTCCAGAATCTTTGATCATTTTGGTTTTTTGTCTTTAGTTCATTGCCCACAGAAGGTAGGATGCGCGCACACACACACACACACACACACACCCTTGGGTAGACTGTTAGAAGTGCTAGGAGCTTTTCATCTAATGCTCATTGGCTTTCACACCCGGTAAAGCTGACTTGTGGTTGTCCCCAACAGATATTTGAGAAGAGGTAAAAAATAATACAGTAATTAGACTGTGAAACCAAATACCACTGTTATCTAATTCAGTGTTTCATTGTGGTTCTGAGTCATGGTCACACCAACAAAATGAATCAAAAGGATAGGATTATGATATACCATTAAAGGATGAACATTTCAACATTTCGTAAAGTTGGCACAGAGTATTTTCTTAGTACGCCATCAACTTGCTTATTTTCTACAAACCTTGCATAACGAGATATCTATTTTTTTAAACTTTGAAATAAATTACTGATTTGCCAAATTTGCAGTTTGCCAGGGCAGGGCTGGGTAAATTTGCTTAAGGATGCCAAGTACCTTCTGATAGGAAAAAGACTGAGATTCCGGTTAAAAGATAATTTTCAGGAAAAGTTAAAATCCCTACTCTCTTACAGATATAAAAATGAACACACGTTAAAGGTTTTATTTTACTCATGTATGACAGAACCAGTCAGATTTTATATTCAATTCAAAGGGAAAGTCAAAAAGCACAAATTTATATGGATTAAGGGAATTGAATGGCAAGTCAGGGTAAAACTGGTTTTTCTACAGAAGGGAGGGAAGCTAATAGAAAATCTACTGTAATAGAATTTGCATGTCTACTAACTTACAAAGAGTTATAAAATAGCATAAAGCAATGAAAGGCTAGACTCTCGTAACCTGAAAGGATATGCAATATATAGACAATGTTTAGTATTGCACTGAAACACAAACTTTTTCCTATATACAAGGGAGTAAAAACAGGGCCAGTGGGAAAGATGGTTCTGGATCTAGGAGTTGGGAGGTTCTAGCCCAGCCTACTGGGGCAGGCTTGTTCCCTGCAACATAGCTGTAATAGGGCTGGATATTTTCCATTTGCTTCTCCAGAGGCATTTGTTCTCCTTCTCTACTCTGAGATGCTGACTTTTCTGTATTATATCACTGGGCATCCTTGCCTTCATTTTTCCAATTGGCTTCACCAATTGAACTCACCAGCAGGACATGGAAGGGTGAGGTTGGGTATCCCTGTCCCTCTAGCTCCCTTTCTGTGGGCTGGGTGCAGGTTAGTTGTATTCTTCAACCAAAGATCACAGCTCTGGTCAATCACAGTGTCCCATCTCTGGTTTCCTGTATCCTCTTCCTTCCCCTAGACCTTCAGGCCTGGGGTGGTAACCACTCTCCACTGTCATTAGCTCTGGAGCATTGGGCTACCCCTTGGATTTTCCTGCATCATGCCCATACTTTTGACAATAGTCTCTTTAAAAACATGTATTTGTTTTAAGATAACTATCTGTTGGGACTTTGACAAATATGGTGAGTAAATTTAAAGATATGAAACTGGAAGCAGTGGAAGCCCAAGCTAGTTTTGGCAAGGAGTATGTAAGGCTGAGTGCAACACTGACCAGGGTGGGGTGGGAGGGTGCTGGGGAAAGAACCATTGTATTAGTCTGTTCTCACACTGCTATTAAATATAAAGAACGACCCAAGACTGGGTAATTTATAAAGAAAATCGGTTTAATTGACTCACAGTTCCACAGACTTAACAGGAAGCATGACTGGGAGGCCTCAGGAAACTTACATTCATGGCAGAGGGCGAAGGGAAAGCAAACACTTTCTTCACACAGTGGCAGGAGAGAGAGAGCTAAGGGGGAAGTGCTACACACTTTTAAACCATCAGATCTAGTGAGAACTCACTCAGTATCATGAGAACATGGGGAAAATCCATCCTCATGATTCAATCATTTCCCTCCAGGTCTCTCTACCAACATTGGGAATTACAATTCAACATGATATTTGGGTGGGGACACAGAGCCAAACCATATCAACCATCTTCTCTTGTATCTAGATCTACTGAGACCTGGCAGAGACCTCAGCTAGTGACAATGGCAGTGATTAGAATACAAGGTGGAGGCTTTCTCTGGGTGTCCTAGATGTCATATTTCACAGTTTGGCAGATTTGCAGCTGTTAAAGCAACTTACTTCTGAGGGCAGGTGTCCTATCTTCCAGTCTTAAGATGGCACACCTGCGTTCTGAAACTGGTTGTGGAACACCTAATTAACCTGTTAGTTATGAGTAAGCATCTATTATTTAACATAAGGGGTGTTAGAAATATTTTTTGAATTGATCAAATGGATGCTTTTAAAGATAAAAGGTTGGCTAAAATGATTGCACAGGAACCTTGTGTGAATAGGTTAAATCTGGTGAGCCTAGTTACTTAACTTCAGAATGGTTCCCTAGACACAGCATTTAGCTCATCCTCAATTCCTGTCCTCCCTCACATTGAATATGGAGGATTCAATTTTCTATGTTTAGAAGATTAGCTGATCCTACTGTCATAATATTATTGCATTTACTTCAGAATAAAATGTTCATTCAAAATACTTGTTGGAATTTAAATAAGGACAAAAGGGGGACTTCACTGAGCTTATAGTGACAACTATGTATTGGTCAGGAAAACTAGATCATGTTTGCTAACATATAACCCCTAGAATCTCAGTAGTTAAAATAACATAGTTTCATTTTTTACTCAAGCTATATGTCCATTGAGAGTCCACTCTGCATTACCATCACTCTAAACCCCTGTGCTAATGAGCAACCACTAGTTGGAACATTGGAAGATAGAAAAGAGGAAATACCCTCTGGAGGGTCTAATTTTGGCAAATACAAGGGTACTTTGTGACCAGAAGACAAAGGGTTGAGAGTATTTGGGTAACAGCACTATGACTATCACAAGTTGCTTGACTTTTGTTGTTGTTGTTGTTACTACTTGTAACAACTGTTTATATGCATGGCAGACTGTAACCTGAGACTGACTTTCATTATAACCTACCACCTGGCCAAGAGGTTGTGGGAGAAAAAACAAAAAGTCCCCACCCATCTTTAATAAGTAGAAACTATTTATTTACCAACAAAGTGCTGAACAATTGTTGAATGGACAAATTGTTAGGTCAGTTTACATCCAGTGGAACACTAAAAGAAGAGAAGAATTCTAAGCAAGGAAGAAGGATGATGGCTACTCCATGTCACCGCATGTCATCTGTAGCTTAAATGCTTGTCAGTGATGGTGGGGCACTGAAGCACAAAGGTAAAATTCTGAAGACAATCTAGTAGATTCCTAAGAATATTTTAAGCCTATCTTCCTTCCCTTCCTCCCTTGCTCCCTCCCTCCCCTGCTTCCCACTGCCTGCCTGCCTGCCTGCCTTCCTGGCTTCTTTTCTTCCTTCCTTCTTCCCTGCTTCCCTCCCTCCCTCCCTCCCTTCCTTAGCAAGCTGTTTATGCTTAGTAAATATTTCAACATCTTGATTATTCCATAGGATCCCATGGCACCAAAGACAAACAGTGAAATTCCAACATTCTCTCACTTGGCTATACAAGCAGGTGGGATCTTTTAAATAATCCCCTTGACTATTAAGGATTCTGAAGGCCTGTTTGGAAGTTTCTGTCTTTAGTCCCCAAAGTAATGGAATATTCAGAGAAACATCTAAATGAGAGTTAATTTCCAGCAAACAATATCCTGGCATTTACTGCCAATTCACTCTAGCCTAGAGCTAAGCATCTGACTTGGGGATGAAACTTTTTTGTGTAATACAATATACAAAAAGTGATCATAATGTTTTTTTCTTGTAGCCAGTTAAGTGGTATAGGAAATAGGACTGTTACTTATTTTATAGTAATCATCACATTCTGCCCAGCTTTATCCATAATTTAATAGGCATAAGATTCATCTACTGAAATTATTCAATAATTTAGCAAATTTGTAATTTGGATAAATTACCTTACATTCTGCTAGATAAACAACCAGTTAAAACACACCACATCTAGAGAGAGCTTTTCTCAGAAATATTTTTACTCTATAATGAGAATAGCCATATTTAAACTTCAAAACAGCTGACCTTACCTCTATCATGACTAAATATAAGGGCTTGTTGAATTACAGCAATTAGTAATTAGTAAAAAGAAATAGAGACCTATGTGTTACTTTGGTGTGAATTGAAAAAAAAGCTGCTTGCGAAGTGGAGATGGTATAATCTCTATGCATTGAATGTAAACAATAACCCTTTTTTCTTTCTGAATCTCAGAAGCAAAAGTTTAAAAAGTTAAACTTTAGATAGTCATTACACTTATCTAAAATGTTGATACACATACAGTATTTTCTGTTGTATTTTCACAAAGAAAAAATTTCCTAACCATACCATTAAAGCAGGTTATATACTTATATTTATGATTAAGTTGATTCCATTAGGAATCCATTCAATGTTCTTTATTTTCTGTCCTTGTCATAAGTAGAAATCCTTGAGATACGAGAATGCAAATGGGGAGGCCATGGGTAGGGAAAGAGAGAGTGATTATGGGTTGAAAGGAGTTGGTCAACCTTGAGGTCCCGTTAGCTTTTTCAATTAGCACACTATCCAGTCAAGCTTCCCAAAGCTAGGGAATCTTGTAAATTTGACCAAGTTTGTTTTTAGCTTCCTTTCTGACACTTTATTTGCTCTTCTAGGGAGCTTAATACTCCTGATATTTTTGTGCTCTGTCATTTGTCCCTCTTTTTTGGAGTTTTTTATTTTTTAAATTGATACACAATAATTGTCCAAATTTATAAGGTACATAGTGATGTTTTCATACATATAATGTATAGTAATCAGGTGCCTGCCACCACGCCGGCTAATTTTTGTATTTTTAGTAGAGACGAGGTTTCGACGTTTGCCAGGCTAGTCTCGAACTCCTGACCTCAAGTGCTCCGCCCACTTTGGCCTCCCAAAGTGCTGGGATTACAGGCATGAGCACTGCACCTGGCCCACATCTATTCTTTGTTTCATTTTATTACTTTTCAAGATGGCAGTGATTCAAATAGATTTTGGATAAAACGTTAGACAACTGATAGGTTACCCTTTACAATGGCACAATGCCTCAAACCAGTGAAAATCCCATAGGCTGGAAGCATACCTCAATAAGTCAGATTCACTGACAACCACTTTTAGAGGCAATAAATATGAAGCTCTCTAGTACTAGGCCTGGCATATATTGGAGGACATTCCACACTGTTAATTTAAAAAATATTTAAAAGTAAATATATGTGGTAAGATGGATCCTTTTTTTATATATAAAATTTTTTTAATTTATATAATAAATATTTTTTTATGTAATATAAAGGTGGTTATCTACACATAGAAAAAAAGTCATTTTATTTCCATCTCTAGAAGTAATATATTTTTAGATAGTACTTATAGGTAGAGTATTAGAAGGATATTAGAAAATATCTTATTTACCAAAGGTGCTTATTATTCTGAGACTCCATCTCAAACCTGTTGGAGCTAATTTCTGGGTAGCATGGCCCAGGAATTTTCATTATATCATTATTCTTATGTATTCTAGAGTTCAAAACCCTGTACTGCTCACTGGCATGAGGCCTTTGTGCCAATCATTACACTTAGTTTGATTAACTGTTACCTTTAATAGTGAATATGAACAGATAAGAAAACATGGGAAATCTGAATGTCTTTCAGAGGTACCATCTTTTTTCAAATCCTAATAGTTACAATTTGAATTCTTTTAAAAATACCTTCTGTTTTTCAGAGATTTCTAGAGATTTCTGTAAGAAGGAAGGTAACAGCTATCAAGAGAAGGACAAGGACAGAGAGGATTTATACCTTTCTGTCTTTCCTCCATTTATTTGTCTCTTAAACACATTAATACAAAAACAAGAAAGTAAATAAATATTCATCGTAATAAATACATATAAATATGTAAATATTAAAAAGATTTTTAATTTAGGTCTAAGTCGTGCCATAAACAGAATGTGTCCACTATGGTCATTGTTCAAAATGGGGACTGAACTTGATCTCTATTTTCAAACCATGATCCCTTGGATGGGTGTCCTCCAATGGCTGCCAAACAGATAAGCAAAAAACCAAGTGTGCATGCCCCAGGCTTCCGCTCTTGCCTTAACTAAAGCAAGCTTACTTTTATGTCTGCCACATTAGGAGTCCACAAGGAGTACATTTGGAACAAGAAAATCAGTGTGCTATAAGAACTCCAGGTGTCAGATTTTAATAGGGATTCAAGTTTAGAAAAGCACATCTAGGTTTTCTTTAAGTGCTTAAAAAGATTAAAGAGCCTGCCTTGTACGAACAGCAGGGATACTTTTCATTTCTTTTGTTTTAGGGTTGTGTAATTTCCACTGGAGTGGAAGGTGGATTTCACTGTGTATAACATAGTTAATAGGGAAAAAGTGTTCCTATTTCATAAGTTACTCTGATGGGGGCATTTATCCACTTAGAAAAACCAGATTTACTCACTGAGAAACCCACTGAAGTCATCTGCTCTACACATGTGTTCTTGGGCAAGTTCGTTATTCATTTTCTTCCACAGGTTGCTACTTTTTAAAAAAGCTATTAATTAGGGCCGGGCACGGTGGCTCACCCCTGTAATCCCAGCACTTTGGGAGGCCAAGGCGGGTGGATCACGAGGTTGGGAGTTCAAGACCAGCCTGGCCAACATAGTGAAACCCTGTCTTTACTAAAAATACAAAAATTAGCCAGGCATGGTGGCGCGTGCCTGTAGTCTCAGCTACTTAGGAGACTGAGGCAGGGGAATCATTTGAACCCGGGAGGTGGAGGTTGCAGTGAGCTGAGATCGTGTCACGGTGCTCCAGCCTGGTGGCAGAGTGAGACTCCGTCTAAAAAAAAAAAAGTTATTAATTTCTGCTTTCACCATTTGCACATGGTTTTTGTTATTAGTCATTGATCATAATGACCTGGCAGTCACTTTGTGTGCAACAGATGGGCACTGGACTAGGACAGAGATGATGATTATGATTGGCTTGTGATAATAATGAAGTACCAAACTAACTATCTTTTAAAAATAAGTTGAGAAACCCCAGCAAAGTTTTCATGTGACTAAGTTAGAGCTCAATCTCTAAAGGCAATCTAGTCTAGACCCAAGTTCTAATCATAGGATTCAGTGTAAATTAGATCTCCTCAACTCCTTAGTCTTGTCTCATATCCTCTCTCAACTTCTCAACTACCCACTTTTATGGACATACCTTAGATATTGACATCAACTATAGTTAAAATCTTAATTTTAAGCATTCCACACTTATTTCAATTTTTCACCCCCATCAAGGCCTTCAATCTAAGGATGCTAAAATACTTTCACTTTACCTCAGCCCCATTGTGTTTTTACTTCCTTTGTCATTTCATTTAGATTCCACTTTCCAGTATGATAACACTCTGCTGCGGGCTTTCTTAACTGTCTTGTTCCTCTCTACAGTTGTATGTTTGGCAAAATCCAACCCTGGTAAATCTTGTTCCTTGTACTTGAGCAACTGAGGAAGACATAACCATGATGACCTAGCTCAGTCTAAATATATGATCATGAAGCTCTAGTCGGCTTGGTAAACTTAGGTCTTTTCTCCTTTCAACACTCTCCCATGCTTCCATATGGCTATTTCACACAACACACAGTAGGGATTAATTTTAGCTGAATATGACAGAAATCCACGGATGAATCTTCTTACATAAAGCACAAGAAAGTATTTAATGGCTCTTTGAAAGTTCTACAAAGTTGTCAGGGACTCAAGAACCTTCTTTATTTTTTTTCTTCTTCCTCTGCCATGCTTAGACATGGATTTGATCCTCAAGGTAACTAACATGGCTGCTGGAGTGTCAGTCTTCATATCTGAGTTTCAAGGAGCAGAAAGAGGAAGGCATAAGACACATGAGGCACCTCTCAGCTGAGGTACCCCCCTTTAAGGAGTCTTCTTGGTAGTATCATACAACTGCATACTTCTTGCCATAATCACGCATTGTCAACTGGTCACACTTAACCGAAAAGGAGGATAGAACATAAAATCTTCCTCTGGGTAACAAAGGGCCAAGCTAAAAATAGGGGTTCTTTTACTAAGAAAGAGAGAGAAAATGGATACAGGGCAAATCATTTTTGCTACATGCCTTTTTCTTCTCTCCTCAAATTTCAGCATCTCTCCACCGCCTTGTTCTCCACCAAGACCTTGCTTGTTTCTCTGAGAAAATAGAAGCGGTTGGAAGACATTATTCGCAGCAAATTAATTAACTCATCTACTTCCAACTCCACATTTCCCTTTAGGTATTGTTCCACTTCTCTGCTCCCTTTGAGAATGAACTTCCAAAAACATGTCAATTGCCTCTTCTACTCCATTGCTCCTCAAACCCATTCTCACTAGAATCTAGTATAACCAGGCTTTTGTCTTCTGAAACTGTATTATCAAGGTCACCAACGACTTCATGTTGTCAAATCCAATGGTCCTCATTTTACTTGACATGGTTCTTTCATCTTATATAGTTCTCATATTAGTTGACGTAGTTCATCACCTCTTCCGTGAAACTCTTTCATCTCTTGCCACTCAGTATACCACAGTCCCTTTGTTCTCTGTCCACCCCTCTGGCTACTCAATTCACATTCTCTTCACTGAATCCTTTTTATCTTTAATGACCTCTTAACATCTCTACTTGAATGCCTATTAGGCATCTCAAATTTAACATGTGCCAAACTAAAACTGAATATTCTCATCTTTCAGTCTTTCCCATTTCAGATATGACAATTCTATTATTACTGGTGCTCTGATCAAAAGCTTTGAAGTCATCATTGTCTTTTCTCTGTTTCAGGTTCCACATCTTGTCTGTAAATCCTATTGGCTCCACCTTCAAAACATAGCCACAGCCTGACCTGTTCTCACTATCTTTGCTGCTAAGGGCCTAGTTCAAGCCTCATCATTTCTCACTGGGAACAGCGAATTGGACTCTATGTTCCTACCCTCTTCGTAGAATTTTCTTTTCGACATATCATTTAGAGTAACCCTTTAAAAACGTAAATTAAGTCCCACCAGTCTTCTGCTACATTTTCCAATAAATTCTCATCTTACTTAGAATAAATCCCAAACTTCTTAGCTTCTGAACACAACCTACAAAGTCCTACATGATCCAACCCCTGCTACTCCTCTAACCTCATCTTTTCCTCCTTTCCTTATGCTTCATTATGCTCCCGTCACACAGACCTACATGCTATTTTTCAAACATACCAAATACATTTTTTACTTCAGGGCCTATGCACTTGCAGAATCGGCTCTCAGGAATGCTTTTCCTGCAGTTACGCATAGGAATTTTACTCACTTTATTCAGCTGTCTGCTCATGCATCATTGTCCCAGACAACTTGTCCTTACTACTCTGGGTAAAATAGTACTTTCTTTTGCTTTTCTGCCAATTTCTCCTGCTTTGCTTTTTGCATGGTCCTTAGTATTACCTGGCAGACTTATTTATATATTTGTTTATTTCTGGCTTCCTCTATTAGAATGCAAAATTCAGTAGAGTAGGTATCTTTCCTTTTTTTTTTTCTTTTTTTTTCTTTTTTTGCGAGATGGAGTTTCTTTCTTGTTGCCCAGGCTGGAGTGCAATGGCACGATCTCGGCTCACCACAACCTCTGCCTCCCAGGTTTAAGCGATTCTCCTGCCTCAGCCTCCCGAGTAGCTGGGATTACAGGCATGTGCCACCACACCTGGCTAATTTTGTATTTCTAGTAGAGACGAGATTTCTCCATGTTGGTCAGGCTGGTCTCGAACTCCTGACCTCAGGTGATCCGCCTGCCTCAGTCTCCCAAAGTGCTGGGATTATAGGCATGAGCCACCACACCCAGCCTTTCTTCTTCTTCTTTTTTTTTTTAAACAAATAAAAAACCAAAAATGAAAATACCAACTTTATATTTCCAACATGTAGAACAGTGCCTGGCATAAAATAGGTATTAATAAAAATCTGTTGAAGACTTGACTTCTCTTAGAGACCAACTTATACACATCCACAGATATGTTAGATATCACCTGAGTTTCTTGTGAGATAATCTACAGACCAGTTATGTCTGATCACAAATTAGCTCTTTTAGGGCTGCTTCCCGAATTCTGTCCATATCCTTGGGTGGATTTTCTGGCCTCGCCACTGCCAAGATCCAGGGTAGGGATAAAGGAAGAAGTGTGACAGTCAGACACTCCGGTTCACAGCCACCTAACTGAAATCCCTTTGGAATCTCCGTGCTCTTAGAATTTTTTCAGAAAAGAAAAGAGCATGCATACAAATTGGGAATAGACTATTTAAGCATATTTGTCTTTTGACTTCAAGTATTGGATATACTTATTCTTTATTCTTTGAGTACAACAATCTGTACATTCTCATTTCGTGGGATACTACCACGGTGTGAGTCTTGTTGAATGTGGAGTGTTACCTCACATCACTGAATCCAAAAAGATCCAATATTCTCTCTACTTGGAATGGAGGCTGGAGAACGGACACATGACTGAGGGCTGAGACTTGAGTCCAGTGCTTCTCAGTAACTCTCAATCTGTTAAATGACACAAAGTTAATGGCACCAGTACTCCACACTGGCAGCAGATGTGACAGTGCCTGGTGACGAGAAAGCAGCGGCATCTAGAGGTGGCAGGTACGCTGTCTTACAGTAGCAGTGGTCTAACTTCTTCAACTATTTTGATTCTTTTCCATTTTGCAGGCCTGGTCTTCCACATTTTGTTGATCTGTGATCTCTTCATGTTTTTCCAGTAAATTATCTTTGGATTAGTACAACCAGAGTCAGTTTCTGTTGCTTGTTTTCAAGAACTCTAATTGATATGAAAGGTTAAAAAAAAAAAAAAAAAAAAAAAAAAATCCAAACAAAACAAACTTTGGTAAAAACATAACTTTTATATTAACTTTCTATCATATGATAATTAATGTACAAAATATGAATGGTGCTATTTTGTTTTTCTTATATTTTAATAATTGTGATGGTTAATTTTATGTCAATTCGGGTAGGCCATGGTACCCAGATTTTGGTCAAATTTTATTCTAGATATTTCTGTGTAGGTATTTTCTAACGATGAGATTAATATTTAGATCTGTCAACTCTGGGCAAAGCAGAATGCCTTCCAAAATGTGGGTGGGCAATATCCAATCAGTTGAGGTCTTAAGAAAAAGACCAATCTGCTCTAAAGAAAGAAGAAATTCTGCTAGCAGATTGCCTTTGGACTCAAACTACAACCCTTCTCTGGGTTGAGGGATTGTTAGCCTACCCTGTAGATTTTGGACTTTCCAGGCCTCCACAACCTTGTGAGCCTATTCATTAAAATAAATCTCTCTGGCCATACTGCCCAAGGTAATTTATAGATTCAATGCCATCCCCATTAAGCTACCAATGACTTTCTTCACAGAATTGGAAAAAACTGCTTTAAAGTTCATATGGAACCAAAAAAGACCCCACATGGCCAAGATAATCCTAAGCCAAAAGAACAAAGCTGGAGGCATCACGCTACCTGATTTCAAACTGTATTACAAGGCTACAGTAACCAAAACAGCATGGTACTGGTACCAAAACAGAGATATAGACCAATGGAACTGAACAGAGCCCTCAGAAATAATACCACACATCTACAGCCATCTGATCTTTGACAAACCTGACAAAAACAAGAAATGGGGAAAAGGATTCCCTATTTAATAAATGGTGCTGGGGAAATTGGCTAGCCATAAGTAGAAAGCTGAAACTGGATCCTTTCCTTACTCCTTATATGAAAATTAATTCAAGATGGATTAGAGACTTAAATGTTAGACCTAAAAGCATAAAAACCCTAGAAGAAAACCTAGGTAATACCATTCAGGACATAGGCATGGGCAAGGACTTCATGTCTAAAACACCAAAAGCAATGGCAACAAAAGCCAAAATTGACAAATGGGATCTAATTAAATTAAAGAGCTTCTGCACAGCAAAAGAAACTACCATCAGAGTGAACAGGCAACCTACAGAATGGGAGAAAATTTTTGCAATCTACTCATCTGACAAAGGGCTAATATCCAGAACCTATAAAGAACTCAATCAAATTTACAAGAAAAAAACAAACAACCCCATCAAAAAGTGGGCAAAGGATATGAACAGACATTTCTCAAAAGAAGACATTCATACAGCCAACAGACACATGAAAAAATGCTCATCATCACTCGCCATCAGAGAAATGCTAATCAAAACCACAATGAGATACCATCTCACACCAGTTAGAATGGCAATCATTAAAAAATCAGGAAACAACAGGTGCTGGAGAGGATGTGGAGAAATAGGAACACTTTTACACTGTTGGTGGGACTGTAAACTAGTTCAACCATTATGGAAAACAGTATGGCGATTCGTTAATGATCTAGAACTAGAAATACCATATGACCTAGCCATCCCATTACTGGGTATATACCCAAAGGATTATAAATCATGCTGCTATAAAGACACATGCACATGTATGTTTATTGTGGCACTATTCACAATAGTAAAAACTTGGAATCAACCCAAATATCCATCAGTGACAGACTGGATTAAGAAAATGTGGCATATATACACCATGGAATACTATGCTGTCAAAAAAAAAAGGATGAGTTCATGTCCTTTGTAGGGACATGGATGCAGCTGGAAACCATCATTCTCAGCAAACTATCGCAAGAACAGAAGACCAAATACCACATGTTCTCACTTATAGGTGGGAATTGAACAATGAGATCACTTGGACTCAGGAAGGGGATCATCACACACCAGGTTCTATTGTAGGGAGGGGTTAGGGGGAGGGATAGTATTAAGAGAGATACCTAATATAAATGACAAGTTAATGGGTGCAGCACACCAACATGACACATGTATACATATGTAACAAACCTGCACGTTGTGCACATGTACCCTAGAACTTAAAGTATAATAAAAAAATAAATAAGAAAGAAATCTCTCTCTCTTCGTACACACACACACACACACACCCCTATGATTCTGTTCTCTGGAGAATCCTAATACAATAGTGAAACAGATTACACTCTGATCGTGTTCCTCTTACTAACTAGCTCTTGTAATACTTACTCTTTGAGGCAATTATGCACCCCCACCCTCTGCTGGATTTAGGCAAAGATTCTTTTGGGAGAAGGAGCTCCTGGTACATCAGGGAGCAGACCCATTTCCACTTCCCAGAGGGTGTAAAGAAGTTCCAGTTAGCGATTGGTCAGGGAATGTCAACTTATATGCAGCTACCAGTGATCTCCTAGATTAGCCCTTTCAAGGCTACAGGGTGGGAGCAACACTCAGGAACAACAACCTCATAAGCCAGAGATGTGCCTCTGGGGATGCTGTTGGTGGTGGTGAGAGGTTCAGAGTTGTTTCAATTAGACAAGATCTTGCCAATTCAAGCAATTCTAATAGGGTCATTGAATCTTCCTGGCTACTTTTGGAAATAAACTAGGGAGGAAACAAAAAAGAAATGGGACTTAAGACAAGAAGTAATGGACCAACCTACTTCCTTGCTTCAAATCTGCCTGATGTTATAGGAATTGGAAGTTGAAAGGAGGGTATAAGAGAAAAGCAAGTGAGGAATGATGGAGAACTGGGAGAAATGGTGCCTGGTAGAGGAGGTGAGAAGAGGAACTAGTTTTTGAGGGCATGTGAGACTACTTTTAGGAACTGTGTGTATAAAGACTAGACAGTGCTTGGGGGTCCTACATCGTGCAGGTGGGAGCAGCAAGCTATTATAATGTAGTTATGTTGATTTGCTGTGAGGATCAAACAAATGAGATGAGGCATGTGATGGTGCTGGATAAACCATAAAATAATGCAAATGCAACTTAATAAAGGATTTGTGGGTATGCAGGAGAAAAACTATTAAAATGAAAGTTGGCACATCATTTTTCTGTCCCACCAGTCTGCTCCTTTGCCCAGTTTCCCCTGATTTTAGGTATTAAAAAATAAAACCAAAGAGAAGGAAAGAAGGAATGGCAAATCTTATCAGCTCTCACCTAGACTATTGCAATAATCTTTTCCCCAAGTAGTTCCTGGAGTAATTCTTCTAAGGCAAATCTGCTCCTATCACTTTCCACTAGGAAGTGGAAAGACACTGAGATATGCCACTTAGATCCTCCTTTGAGGAAGAACTTTATTCCTTATGATAGGGAGCGTGGTCAGCAGACAGCCTCAGCTCTCCACTCCTTTCATATCTGCCTTAGCTACAGAGTCTCTGCTTCTTCCCCCAGTCCCAACTTCCCTTCTGACCACACAAGTCACACCCTGAGTGGAAGTGGGAGAACAAGGCCTGGAGATTTCTGCTTGAAGAACTACAACTCTGAAGAGCCCTTCTTGCTTCAGAGCTCCTTACTGGGTTGGAGTTCTGAGGCCTTGCTGGGGCTGCATCTTAGCTTAACTTCTCTCTCCACCCACTCGGGCTTCCTCCCTCTGTCTTCCCTTCATAGCTATTGATCCCTCATAAACATCTGGCACCCCAAACTCTGTCTCAGTACTTGCTTTCAGAGAATGCAGCCTGCATACTGTCTTTAACCCTTTAAGTGATTGCTTGTTGTCTCTATAGAGCTTACTGATAGGAAAACGTAGTTATCTCCTAAATAGACCTGGCGCACAGCAGGGACTCTGTAAATACTTGTTGCCCTTGATATGCAGAGCCAGAGGATAAATAGGAGAACAATATTCTTTCCTCAGCCCTTCTTTCTTGCAATTCCTGGAGTATTGGTTTCTCAATAGAAATAAAAAATATTAAAAATAAATAGGAATATCTTGTAGACTAGAGTATAAGTTAGCATGAATCTTAAAGTTAAAACCTGTGAATTTCAAATTATTTTGGCCCAAACAGGAAGTTTCTTTAATCTCTGGCCTCAAACCCTGGAGATTCAACCCTATTGATGCTTCTGTGCTGTTAGAAGGACATTCATTAATAATCTGAGAAGTTCTGATCGTCTATATCCTGACCTACATAGTATAGCATAAAACATTCTCCACCATCTGCTGTCACCATCTTTGCAGCCAGATCTCCTGCCTTCCTTAATCTACACGCTTTACCCTAGCCATGTGGAACTGTTGTAGATTCCCTTGGAGTGGCCATGTGTTTTGAATATGCCCTAGATCCACCCGCTCATTTTTGTTCTGGTCATTGCATCTTGAATCTTTATTTTTTGTTGAGGGTCCAAAACTTCCCTATGCCCTCTCCATGTGGTTTGGGTGAAGATGACTCTTCTTTTGGCTCTAGGAGTGGACTTGTGACCTAGGTCTGGCCAGAGTGTCATATTCCCTTGAACATAGTAACAGGAGATTGTGTGATTCAACTGGACACAGCAAGGCTCAATTTCGGGGCTTTTGTAAAACTAGCAGGAAAGAAGAAACATTTCTTTCTACTAGGGTTAATGAGAGACTACCATGCAAGCTTAGAGTTGTTGCCAGCCACCTTGCCACCTTGAAGGGAATGTGTGCCTCAGTATTAAGTCTACAGAGAGGAAAATGGAGCTGAGAGATAGAGAGGCTAGTTCATAATCTGTTGAATGCATAGATTTAGACATATCTGAAGGCTGTATACCCCCAGATATTTTTACCTATTTGAGGCTATACATTTCTATGTATTTATGTGTTTGAGTCTATATATGTATATATGCCTTAAATGTCACCTCACCTCTCACTCCTGGACCTGGCAAGCACCTTTGTTTTTTAAGCCTGCGGACAAATCACTTCCCTATCGAATATGAATTCCTTGGTCAGAGGCTAAATTATTGCCTCCTTTGGTCTCTCATCGCATCTAGCCTATAGCTTCACTGGGGCATGTTTTACTTGCCATAGCTTTCATCTGTTTGTCTTCTTCTGTTGCATAGTGATTCTCAGCCACTTCAGAGACTATACATTCTTTATTTTCTTATCTCCAGTGCATCATAGAGTATCTGGCACATGGTAGGTACTTATTATATTTGCATAAATGAGTGAAACTAGAAATAAGGGGTGATCTATTATTTAAGTATAGTTACCCCAAAATACTGGATAAGATGTTTTTTGACTCTACTAATGGGATTATATATGTTTTCACTTCCCAAGAAGCTTTATTTATTGGAAGTATTAGAAATACGATAGTACAAAGTATAATTTCCAACCGAAATAGGTAGCTTCAAAAATAATGTCTTAGGATGACATGTGGAATGTACTGTGGTGTCCCCATTGCTGTGCTTTCTGTGGGCAACTTTATTTTCTTGTTCTTGTAATCATTAGAACTTAACCTTTGTTTTGTACTTTTGTTGTGAAAACCAGTGGATTCTCAGCAACAATATTGGAAGTTTCTTTATCCCACCAGGATTTAAGGTAGACTAGAAGATACAAATCTTCCTTCTTCAAGTGATACTTGAAGTTTTCACGCATATGGTGGGAAAACAACTGCTTCTCATTAG
This sequence comes from Chlorocebus sabaeus, assembly GCF_047675955.1. NCBI lineage: Eukaryota > Metazoa > Chordata > Mammalia > Primates > Cercopithecidae > Chlorocebus > Chlorocebus sabaeus. Next base: position 71,292,643 of record NC_132918.1, read on the forward strand.
TTTAGTCTAAAATAAAAGTTGGTTAGTCTTTTGAACATTTTAATGAGTTATTTTCTTGATTGCTTGGGTGAAACATTTCTCTGCAGTTAAGCAAATATATTAGAGGCATGTACAAATCTGTCAAACTTGATGTGTTGACTTTACTCAGAACTTGGTTATTAATAATTTCTTAATAAGCAGCCCTTTAATCCTCCTGGTTTTGTAGACTGAACCTTTCTGATATCAAAGGATGAAGAGAGACATAGTAAACCTTTCTGTAAACATTGAGAGGAAGTTGGTATGAGGCTCTCTGGCCCTGATGTGGTTTGCAAAATACATCAAAGTGGAGCAGTAAGAAATAATAATTATAATCAAGGAACTGAAAATTGTGACATAGATATATTTCTCTTTTTGTGGGAATGTTACTCCATCACACCATGTAACAGAATTGTTTGGGAGTAGTAGTAAACAGATTTTATTATTAAGAAGAACTAGGAATAATTTGTCTTTTCACTTGATGACAGGAAGGCAGACCTATAGACTGAATATTTTCTCGTTTGTCAAAAATTTTGCTGTGCTTTTACTGTTATTTGGAATAAACACACATTCTATAGGTTAACCCACCTACTCTATTTTTAAGGACTGTGAGTTACATATGCATATTTGCTAGTAGGCAAAGTAAATGAAGTTATGATTGTATTACCAAAGTACAAAATTTGCTAAGTAAGATTTGGCTACAGAGAGGATAAGGGATAAAAATAAATATCATCTTGGAATATTTTTAAATGCACAGTGACATTTCAGGAGAAATGTACTTAGTTGCCTATTTTTTGAAAAAGCAAAGATCAGAGAAGTGAAATGTGGGAGTGATTCTATTAATGTTTCTGGTAGATTTTCCTATATTCTTAAAAATCTCAAGATTCTTTCAGATTCATACACTAATAATTATATAAAGAGGGCAGAGAAAACAGCAATTATTATGATGACTGGATTAAGTACCCTGGCATGAAACAGAGAAAAACAAGCATATCTGCATATGGGAACATAGCCACATAATGTTTTCAGCAACAGATTTCTATGGAGGATTTTTGGCATGAGTAATAAACATTCATATTGTTGGAATTGCCACATGAGTTATACTGGGGGCTATTTTAAGATAAACTGGAACCTGTTAATTATTTCTTGGACTCTATAGTTCTAATTTATGTATTGTAAGATAAGAATATAAGTTGTTGATGGCTTTTCTCTGGAGCATTTTTAGTGCAGGTGTTTGTGGTTCTGAAACAATTCAAAAATTTAAAAATTCTGTTTAGCATTTCCAAGTCAGAAGGTGTAGGGTGTATTGATGATTCAAACTAAGATATTCTGATTCAATCAGTTATAATTGGCAGAAGCAGATTAGAACTCTAAGTAAGATGGGATATTCTTACCATTTTTGACTTCTGTTATCCTCAGAACGTCATGAGGAAAATGTGGTAATAATAATAATACCAACCTCATAGTATGGCTACTATGAGGATCAGATAAAATTATGTATGTGTAGGGCACTTTGTAAATTACAAGTTACTAAATTGTATCTATACTTATTACCATTTTACAAATATTGACGTTACTTCTAGCAGACGCTTATGATGCACCAAGCCTCATCCTTTTTACCCACCCGATTTTAGTGCCGCTGAGGTGGGCAGCTCCAGGTGACTTACCAGCATCGCTCACCAAGCACAGGATGTGACCTCTCTCTGCTGCCTTGGAGGGCTTTTTGTGAAAGCACAGAAGGCTGGTCAGTCGTATACAGACACAACCTGGAAGCTTGGGGAAGTAAATGCCCTATAAGACAGCCTTGCTCCAAAGGCTGGTGGGAAACAGTGCATAAATGTCTCAGGCTTCTTGTCCTCTGGTGAGACAAATCTGAGGTATGGCCCATGCCGTTCCCCAGGGGAGCCTCAGCAAGAGTGAGCTCTAGTTGCCCACAGCAATAATTAGCAGATTAACACATGGATTGTACTGTGTTTTCTTACTGTCTTTTCCCTACTCCCTCATTTCTGCTTTCTGGGGCTGCCTCCCATCAAACCATCTGCACCCAGCCTTTGTCTCAAGCTTTGCTCTCTGGAGGTATTACTCCAGCCTAACTCCCTCTAGACGTATTAGCATAGTGCTAAAGAAACAAAAAAACCTCAAACTACAGCAAAAACGAGATATTTCAGTAAGCACCCTATGGCGAAAATTCCTGGCAGTGAGTTTTACTACCATACTGAAGGGATTAGGGAACTGCTGGGATAATAGCTACTGTACTCAGGACTTTCAAAGCTTCAGAGCTGTTGTTTTCAGTGTATTTCAGACCTTTAATTACAGAAGAAAGTCTTGAATGTGGAGAGTGGGAACTCAAATCAGTTCTGTTTGAATCATTGAATAACACTGTATAAAGTCTGCTCTTATAAAGCACTGTGAAAGGGGTGACCTAAGGAATGAAGAACAAAACATCAAAGGAGTGAGAAAGAAGGGAGAATTAAAAATTGTGTGGATAATTGAGTCCCCAAACTTTGCCTATTTTAGGCTTCCTTCCAATCCAGCATTTATCTTGGAACTGCCGGGTCTTATGTTCCATGAGGGCTGGGAACTCTGTGTATTGTTCCCTCTGTGTCACCTCACACAGCACATGGGACATAGCAGCTGCAAATAAGCAAATTTGGAATAAATGAATAAACTAACTGATTGAATTTCCCTGCTTAGGAGTGTGATGTGAGGGAAAACCTTAGACCAGAAGGTGGCAGAAGGGGTTCAAGCCTAGGATCTCATTAACCTGACACATCAGCTTGTCAACTCAACAGTCCTGCTGGTGCTGGGTAGCCCAACACCAAAACAGAGGCCTTTAATTGGTTTCAGAGTTTTAAGGAAACTTGTTAAGCAACCCAACTTTGAGGGCAAGCAGAAATGGGTGTGAATCTAAGACATCCCAAATGGATGACCTTGTGAAAGTTAGTTTACAGTTCTAATCCTAAAGTTTTGAATTTGTCAAAGGGATACAATGATACCTTCCTCTATGGATTGTTAGGATGCTAACATTTAACACATAAAACTTTTGGTATATAGTAGTCAATAATGTCTATTATTCCCTGCTATCCTCTTTTATTATTGGGTTTCTGTGAGTCTCCATTTATCTGACAAAGGACCCTAGACTGGAGGAAATAGAAGAAAAAGAGGAAAATTGAGTAATTGATAGCTTGGGAATAAACCCTTCAAATATCAAAGAACTATTTTTGTTGCTATATATCCAAATATTATGGACATATTACTATGAAAATTGGCATGCATGCTAGTAATTTATTTTCTAGAAAAACTAGCATTTTTAAACTTTCTTAAAATTCAGACATTTTATTTTTGGTCTTCCAGATTTCTATTACCTTGTTGTTGTTTCCTCTTTTCTGTCTTTGTTTTCACGGGTATCCTGCTTCCTTCTGTCAGGGGCTTTCTTCTCCTCCTCTTTTTCCCCAAGGGCTTGGAGTCTGGCTGCGAGTTGCTAGTACTGTCTTGAGGACTCTGTTCTTGCACTGACCTTTTCTGCCAGTTCCTGAGCTCTCCAGTCCCCTCCATTAGAAGGAGCCAAGCATTCGTTTGTCCACTGAGCATTTTATTTTTGTAGCAGCTTACTGAATCTTCCAGTTCAGTGGATGCATTCCAGGCCAGAGGCTGCCTAAATTACTTTTCAACAAATACTGTCCTCCAAACTCTCCTTCCTGGGTTTGAACTTAAAGATCGTTTGATGGGAATGGGCATGCTTGGCAACAGAATGCAGAGGGGAAAACTGGTGAGTTTGCTGAGCTGGAAGCCTGGCTTTACCTGGCTAATATGCCTCAACTGGTGAAGACCCTTTGGTGTTAGAAATAATTCTTCCCCTCATTCCAAATTAACCCTCCAGAAAGAAACAACATTTTTGCTTAGAAGAGTTACTTGTTTCTGTGTCAGACGGCAAAAATAGCTTCGCTTTGCAATGGAATCCCTTCCTTTGCAACTTCTCCCATAAAAAGGTACATTTTGTTTCTCTAAAACTTGAACCTAGGCTGGGTTTATGACTTCCCTTGACAAATAGAATGCAGAGAAGTAACTATGTGTGATTTAGAAGGCTGGCCTCAGGAGACCTTGTGGTTTCTACTCTTTCTCTTGGAATGCTGCCAGCCATCACATGAACAAGCCTGGGGAGTCTGATGGAGAATGAGATACCATGTGGGCCAGCAAGGAGTCATCCCAGTTTCCCAGGCTAGGTCTCAGACATCTGAGAGAGCTTAGCCAAGATTTAGCCAAGCCTGGGCAGGTGAGCAGAACCATCTAGATGGCCTAGAGCTTCATGAGTCCTACTATAGGGTTGTTTTAAACCAGTACATTTTAAGATGATTTGTTATGCAGAAAAATTGAACTGAATTTAGGTTTTAGAGACCCACTAATACACACTATGTTAAATTGATAGTTTAGATTCCCAGATGGCAATGACAAACATGGCTCATAATAAATAACAGAGCAGAGATGGGGCTAGAGGGCAAAGTTCCAGTATGCAAGGATGTTTTTTCAATATTGCCTTTATCTGAGATCATTGATGGGCAATTCTTTGAGGACTCAGGCTTTTTAGTGACTTTCATAGTATAAAGCTTTTGTAATGTCATTATAATGTCATCAACTACTATTCCAGCTCAGGAGGTCTCAAACTCTAGGGCTCCACACTCCTTTTCTAGGGTTTTGTCTGTCCTGGGGTATTGTGAAAGACGGGCACACAGGACAAATCAAGTGATGACTGAGCTAATTCTGGGGCATTGCTGTTGGATGAGCAATGTTTATGAGAAGTTGATTGAAAATGTTCTATTTGTACTTCACGTATTACATTAAATTGCATGACTTTAAGGAATTATTTTTCAAAAAATCATTTTTTCTCTTTCCAAGTAACTGAAAGATGTAAGTAAATGATGAAAATTCATAGTTTAACTTTTGTTAACTCAGCATTTAATCTTGTGCTCACTGGCTCACACATGACAACAAAAGGTCTTTAATGCTGAGTCTGAAAAGAATTTAAACAAACATGATGTAGTAATTTCTTTCTGGAAATTCCTTTTTTTTTTTTCACTTAGCAAATTATTTCTCTCTACAGAAAGCGAATGCTATATCCAAGTCTTCTCATTTAAAAATTTTTAGGGGAGCTTTTTCCTTCATTAGCTAGAAACATCCAGATTTTATTGGCTTTCTCCAGAGGCTGTAAGTCCTCATCACTAGTCAAACTCAAAATACTCAGAACAGAATTTGGTAAACTTGAGAAGAAGTGGTCTCTAGATATTTGAAGATAGTTCTACATTTATATGTTTCTCCTTCAGGAAATTTTAGGACTATATTAGTATTTTTTCATCTAAGGTGACCAGCTTTTCCATTTTTTAATAGGATTGTGAAATAGTCCTCACTTAAGAAGATGTTTGAGATTCAGGAGAGATAAAAACTAGATAGAGAAAAACACTGTTGTGAATCATATGCTTTCGAAAAGGAAAATGTTCAAATTATCACAGTGCTACATGCTGTTTGGCTGGTTGGCTGTGCCAAGGCAAGGTTGGAACTTTGCCCGTCAGATCCCTTGGCTTCACTGAGCAGAGTTTTGTACCAATACTGCAGTAAAATTCTTGCTATTTATTTAAGACACAAATCAACACAGAAGTATATACTCTAAACCTAGAGAATTGAGAGAAAACTAGTCTCGACACAAATTAGTAACATTAAAATTTGTTTAATTCAAAGTCCATGTTAAAGTTCCTTCCAGAAGGAGGCATAGAGAGACATTGCCCAGTGATTATTATGTCAAGAGTCCGATGCTCAGATTGGGCAAAACCAAGAGCCCCTTTTTCTCTCTACCTCTTTGCTGAATGTCATCTTAAGCCGGCTTATTTTTTTCCCAGTTGTGCTACGTAATATACCTATAAAATTAGATGATCAGGTAATGTAAGACTTGCCTTTTTGAGGTTATATTTGTATCCGAAGACAGAGAACAAATCATAGAAAGTCTGTTTATCATTGAGTTTATCTCAAATGGCCACAGAGACATTTTCATGGAAAATGATTATTCTCTATTCCCAAACTGTTTATTTTGGATTCTGCTCCCAGTCCCCATTCACTGATTCCCAGGTCTGACTTTAATAAGTTTCCTTCTAAATTTGCCTTGAACTGATTGGGAATCTGTGAAACCCACAGGAGTATACTCAGAACTCAGTGTGATGTGAGTAAGTGCATTTTTCCAGTAAGAAAAGCCAAATCTCTTATGAGATTCTCACACAAATACACGCTACTCCTCTGAAGTTGGAGCACCATCACTCAAATTGGCCATTGTGATTAAAGATGCTCCATTTGCTATGACTTCTTTCCCAGATAAACTGGCATAAAGGACTTAGCTGTCTAACAGCTTATAATCACCACCCATAACACAATTATCAAAAAAGTTCTAAACAGTATGGTATGACCCAAACTGGAGTACAAGAGTAAATAAAGAGATTCATGTGACCTATGGTGGAAATTTTTGAAAGATGTCACACTGAATCTTTATAATCCCAGTTAAGAGCTAGGACATTTTTAGGCATTCTTTACAGTATTATAAACAAATTCTATACAATTTTTAACTAATACATGAATTTATTATCTCATTAAAAATAATAGTGATAGATGTATTTAGAGTTAGATCAGTGGCTCAATTATGTCAGAGCTCTAGGTTGGCATCTCCATGATTCTCTTGTTCTACCCTCATGGTTGTAAAATCGCTGCCACATCTCCAGACATAACGTCACATAAATGACTTTAACTAAAGGCAAATGTAGGGTGAGGCCAAAATAGTGAATATGATCTCTCCTCACGTCACTCTCATCTTTTATCAGGGAAGAGAAAAAAATCTTTCTGGAACAACTTTCTTTACAATCTCCCCAGATAACTATTCTTTATTCTTTAGGGGCCAAAACTTTGACACATAGCCATTACTAGAAACAGGAGGTCTTCGAAAGTGAGTGACTAGATTTTTCAACCTTTGCAACAGGAGGTGAGTGATGGTTAAGTGGGTCAGGAATGGCTGCTGGGTGGCAACAGTAGTGTCTCTGCCGTGATTGCCAAAATTAAAAAAAAATCAAGAGATTTCATGTGAAAATCTGAATTACACCATCTTTAGAAAAATGAGAAAATCTAGGCCGGGCGCGGTGGCTCACGCCTGTAATCCTAGCACTTTGGGAGGCCGAGGCAGGCAGATCACAAGGTCAGGAGATCGAGACCATCCTGGCTAACACGGTGAAACGCTGTCTCTACTAAAAATACAAAAAAAATAAGAAAAAAAAAAAAAAGAAAAAATTAGCTGGGCGTGGTGGCGGGCACCTGTAGTCCCAGCTACTCGGGAGGCTGAGGCAGGAGAATGGCGTGAACCGGGGAGGTGGAGCTTGCAGTGAGCCGAGATCGCGCCACTGCGCTCCTGCCTGGGCGACAGAGCGAGACTCCATCTCAAAAAAACAAAAACAAAAACAAACAAACAAAAAACAAAAAAAAAAGAAGAAAAATGAGAAAATCTGAAAATGCTCCCATGCTTGTGTGAAAAACATAAGCCATCGCTCAGTAGCCGTTGCTTTATTAGGATAGGGCATGAGAATTGATTTTGCCACAGGCCTCATTATTGTCCATTTTCTTCCCAACACTGGGACTCTGTTATTTGTCATTCGTCATTGTGTTTGTCTTGTTGTTTTTATTAGATGAGGGCTCTTTCTTTTGTTCATGATACTTGGTTTTCCACTGTAGGCATTTCAGGTGAATTTCTTTAGGTGGTAAGACCAAGAAAACACAACATTCCAGAGTCATTTTTTTGGGTCCCTGTCTGTATGTAAAGTTTTGCTTTTGAAGAAGAAAAAGCTAACTTCTAAGCAGATCATCTAGAATCTTAAGCATTGTAGATCAAGTGAAACTAATGCATTTGACTGGAGATGTCAACTTGTCATGTCCAGCAAGGAAAGTTAAGGAGGAGAGAAATGAATTTGCATCTCCTAAGATAATCAGATTTGGAGTAAAAATAATACAGTTTTAGAAACAAAATAAAACCCAATCAAAATTCCTTTAAAAAGAAGTTAGTTTGTTCATTTGAGAACAACAAGGGAAAAATATGAAATATTGACAACATTCAGGAAAAATATGAAATACAGTGATTTAAGGGAGACTTTAATGGATTCCCACAGGAAAGAATTTAGAAAACAGCATCATGCAGTTGAGGAGACTTTATTTGCACCATTCTTAAAAAGCCTCCAACTGATTTTCATTTACATTTTGACTCTAGGGACCCGAACATCAAAATTATACCATTCAATACAGAATGACTCAGCAGCACCAGTGTTTCCTAACTCTTGAAAGTGAAGAACATACTATATTCTTATATTTTCATATAAACTATATTTTTATATAGGTTAAAAATTCACAAACCTTTATTGAATGGATTAGATTACTGCAGTCACAAAGGTCTCTTTATACACTGCTTCTGTCAAATGTGTTTTTACTCACAAGACTTCAATAATTTCTTAATTTGTACAGGTTAAATCTTATCTCACCTGCTCAACTCATAAGGTTTGGCTCCGCCCAGCTTCTCCCATACTCTCTCCCATTATTTTCTACTAACTCCATTCACTCCTGAAAGATTCTTTCTTTACTGTTTCAGGTACACACTGCTTATATTCCCTGCCCTGTGTCACTCTGTTTTCTTTGTCTACAAAGCCAGTCGTTCCACATCCAACTCTCATCCAGACTTAAACAAATTTTCAAGGTTCACTTTATGACTTGACCTCCCCCGGGATGCTTACCTCATCTTCAACATCATTAATATCCGTTTCCATTGAGTTGGAACACTCTATATAGCCTTGTAGAGAACATTATTGCTGTATGGATAGAGATGATATGCTCATCAAGGACAAGGATAGAACATTTTATTTCTTTTCTGGCCTTCATGCTGCCCATCATAGCACTGAGTACAAACTGGGGACTCAATAAATACTGAGGAATAATACTTCCCTGGCATCTTCAAGCAGAGTTCAGTGCTTCCTTTATATCTTATCCTGTGAAGAATTGTTCAGAGCTTCATTAGAGCAGTGGGCTCTATAAATAAATACCTGTTTATAACCTGTCTCCTATACTAGACAGTAAATTCTTGGTGATCTGCAACTATATTCTCTTCATCCTCAAGCCTCCAGCCTTTCATGTTGCTGAGCACATAGTAGGCTCTTAATAAGTATTTGTTGACCAAATGTATGCATAACAGTTTTTCAGGTTAGAGTAATTAGCAGCACTGAAGACAATTTGATTAATAAAGTGACATCCCTGGCACTAGAAGCTGAGTATGTAGAAATGCATGTGAGACTGACAATTCTACTCTAGGGAGAAGGGAGAAGTTTGCTGAAAAAGAAGTTGTTAGGATAGATAATGTATTTGGAATAGTTTCCTTGTAAGAGTTTCTGGGTGTGGTCTTATAAGGTTGGGAGTATTCTGCAGGTTGGGTTTTGTATGTAGAGGTAATGAATAGACACTCGTGACTTGGTTTAAACAATGCTTAGGAATGTAGCCATGATCATGATGGAGAGATTATTGATTTTTTTTTCCTTCTTATAACCATAAGGCAGAGGGTGGAATTAGGGGATATTTGGGAGGAGGTTATATAGAAAAAAAACACTTGAGATTATAAGAGAAAAAGCTGAGTGATAGATAAAGGGGATAAAAAGGAATACACCGAGCTTCTTATGTGCTGGGGTGTTCTTAATTCAAGTAGATAAACTGAGAATGGTGGAACCCCCTATCTGTCCAGCTACATCTATTCTATCCTTAAATAGTGATTGGATTTTGGCAGCACATATGGATAGGCTAAACTCCTAGTGTGTCCATGGAACTAAATTCATATGATGTGTGCCACCTTTCGATTGGGACTTTTAGGAAAGTGTGTGTGCCTCCTCCACACTCTCTTAATTTTTATCCCAGCTGGATTTAGAGGTTGATGAGGTCTTAAGGGATTCTGGAGCCACAAGATAGAAAGAATCTTGATTCCTGAATTACCACATGGAAGAGCATCACAGTCAATCAAAAACATCTATGTTGAACTGTTCTGTGAACAACAACAACAAAACACCCTTCAATTTTGTTTGTACCACTTACCTTTTTGAACCCATTTATCACCACAATTTAGCCTAACCTAATGAATGCACCAGATGTTTTGTCATTGACACAGCCTTTTCTGTCCTTTATATTTGCACTGCCACAAGATAAAATCCTGTGGTTGCTTTGTTGGGTTGGTTTGGGTAACTAGCAACTGGAGCAGGCTGCTTCCCTGTTACTTGCAATAAACAAAGAAGAGTGAGGTCTCTAAAGGATAGGGGAATGAGTAGAACGAGGCTTTATCAACAAAGACATTGGTACTGTTGTTAGCCTGAGGCCTAGTGATATAATCTACGTTTTCAAGAAGTTTATTGCATAGTTGAAAAAGTGTGTTATTGGTGGGGTGCTGTGGCTCATGCCTGTAATCTCAGCATTTTGTGAGGCTGAGGCAGGAGGATTGCTTGAGCCCAGGAGTTCAGGAGCAGCTTGGGCAACATGGGGAGACTTCATCTCTAAAAAAGCAAACAAAAAAATTAGCCAGGAATGACGACCTGTGCCTATGATCCTAGCTACCCAGGAGGCTGAGACAGGAGGAGCACTTGAATCAGGGAGGTTGAGGCTGCAGTAAGCTGTGATCATGCTATTGCACTCCAGGGTGGGTGACAGAGTGAGAACTTGTCTCATAAAAAAAAGAGTGATATTTACAAATGCAGAGTATATTAACAGGCCACAAACACATGCCCAATAAATGGGCAATACATGGGCTTGGGATTTATAAATGTGTCTCCAATGTAGGCAGATGCAGTAGGGAATGGAAACAGCATATGTGGAAGGAGGAACCTGGAGAGAGAGGTGACTAGAAAATTTTAGCCCTTGGGATTTCACAGAAATTTTCAGGAGGGCTTTAGACTTTCATGGGTTATGGTATGGGGATGTAACATCATATTACCTACATCTCAAGGGGAAAGGAGACCTCAGCTGTTAAGTGCTATGAATTAGTACCTGCTTATCAGTCCTATCCATCACTGTCACTCATTTATATTCTTAGCACCTAGCCCAGAGTGAAGCACATAGTAGAAGCACAGTATATTTGTTGAGTAGTCATTGATTGCTTTTACTTTCTAGTTGTGTTTTTAGTATTATTAAACTATGTTCCAGAGAACTGTAGGATCCCAGAATTTGCTTCAAACTGTTATTTGAAGCACACCAATGACTTCCAAATCCATAGCTGCATCCTCAAACTCTTTTTGGATGGTCAGACTTGTGAATTCAACTGCCTACTAATTATGGTCAAAAGGATGTCCTATGGGTCCCTCAAATTCATCACACACAGAAGCTTCAGGCTTATGTGTCCACTTTAGAAATAGTACAGAAGAAGAGAGATCATTTTGTTCCCAACAGCCATAAAAACCCTAAAAATGGAAACAGTCCCAAATGTCTAGGGAATTCTGTGCCTAGGGAAATGGGATAGTCTAATTGACTCCATTGGTCATATGAGCCACTCTGGGGGAAGGCAAAGCAAGACTCCTTGATCAAGAGCCTCATTAGAGGCTGATGTGAACCGGGGGAGATGCACTTCCCAGAGGGAAGTAAAATGGGACAGATAAAATAACAAAGGATACCTATGGTAGCAATTCAATAAATATTTGTTAAATTGAGTTACATGTGGATCTTCACAACCAAAAATTTTTTTGAACTTTACAAGGATAACTTTTTGGCCTACCTTTCAGTATGAACTTAATTTTGTTGAGCTAGCTGTTCATCTTTGGTCTAGAAGCTGTTATGGTAAGTTTTAGCTCAGGCTATCTTAGGCAGATTTATAACCTCCTGAGATGCTGACATTATAATGAAAATGCTGACAGCCCCCAAGTTTTGCTGACAGGAATGGCACAGCTGTGATAAAACTAGAAGATGAATGGAAATACAGTGCCTCATCCTTGTGGAATTGCCATGGGTTTACGTGGAAGAGAAACAAGTCCTTAATTAGCCCAGGGCTGGAAGAAAGACTGTCCAACATTAGAAGCCCAAGTTAGTTTGGATTCAATTGTCATGGTATTTTCCCAGGCCATTTAAAAACACACTTGGAGGAATTGAGGAATAGAATATCATTTAAAAAAAATCATTTCACTTGGCTTTGTCTTCTAAATGAGGGGTCAGCAAACAAGGACCCATGGGCCAAATGTGCCCCACAGCAGGTTATTGTAAATAAAGGTTTAATTAGAACACAGCTATGCCTGTTCATTTAAATATTGCCTATGGCTACTTTTGCACTATGGCAGAGTTAATTGTGACAGAGACAATGTGGCCCACAAAGCCTAAAATATTTACTCTCTGGTCCTTTACAGAAAAAGTTGATAGACCTTGAGTTTAAAGAAATAATTTTCAAGACTTTTCATTGTTTATTTTGTTTCATGATATCATACATTACCTCTTTGCCTTATGCACACATCTTTCTAATTATGCTTAGAATATGTAGTTGTTCTAAAAAATAAAGTAAAGTAGATTTGTTTAGAAATTCCATTATAATTCTTGAGAAACTTGGAGACACCTGGGATTCCCAACATTGAAATGATGCCTTAACTTTTCTAATAAGAGTGTTGGATAAATTTCAGCAAAGGTGAAACAATCCAAAGAATAATTTTTCAGAGTCATTATCTTCCAGGGAACATAGGGTCAGGCACAAAAGTTGGAAGTATTGCAATGAGACCGATTTGAATCATTTAACATTGTTGAGCTGTTAAGAAATGTAGATTAAGGCTCTTCCTTGAAGTTTTATTTTTCTTTGTTTATTCCACATGGAGGTGAAGCGACGGAAATTTCACAAATGTTTGTGGAATTCCTATTTTATATTGGACATTATGGGGGCATTTTCATCCAGTTTGTATGCCATTTAATTGCAACAATAGCTATAGGAACTAGGTGTTGCTCTTTTCATTGTTCAGTTGAAAGACACTCAGATGAAATAATTTCCTTAAGAAAAAGTTGTAGTGTTAGAATTTAAATCTAAATTGTCTGCTTCTATCCTGTATTCCTAAAAGCGTGGGCTTAATTTACACTGTGATGTCTGAGCTGTGATAAGTTGCTACCACATTGTCTCTTTCTCATCATTAGATGTTCATTTTCTTCTTATTAATAGAGAGGCGGCATAGTATATGCAGTGGTTCTCAGTCTATCCTAGAATATTTGAAATCAAAACTATTTTCATAATATAATTAGGACATTACTTGACTCTTTCACTGTCATTACCTCATGCATACACAGTGGAGGTTTTTGGAGGTGACATGAAGTGTGATGACATCATTCCTCTGATGCCTAATTGTTGTATAATCTTAAGTTTTTCTCTTTTAATGTTAATATTGTAAATATCGATAAACATAACCTACATAAATAAAAAATTCTTTGAAGTTTGGAATAACTTTTAAGAGCATAGAAGTGTTCTTACCAAAGTGTTGGGGAACCATGGTGAAGTGATTAAGACAATGTCTCTTACTCATCTCCCCAAGCCAGACCTCCTTGATTTAAAACTAATTTCTATTATTCATTGACTTGGGCAAGTTTTTTTTAACCTATCCAATCCTTGGTTTCTCATCGCTGACATAAGAGTAACACTAATATCTATTTTACAAGATTGCCTAAATACATTCATATTTAATATTTACAAGTCTTTGTTAAATAAAACAATAATGACTTCAGTTTCAGAAGCTTTGAGACAGTGTTCAACTTTTCAAGTGTAGTCCTCTCCCCTCCCTGCCCTCTAAACTATAAATAAATTAGCTTTGTAGAATTGTTCACAGTTATGGAATAAAAATATCCTAACCATCTTTAAATGAACTTTTAATTGCGGAATTATGTATGTAAAATATTCATCATTACTACACAGCCTGTTTAACACAAAATGAGTAGAAAATTGCCAAACCTCAAAAATCCCATTTGCACCCTCCCAGTCACCATCCCCCAATTATTTCCCAAGGACAAGCTCTATTCTGACTTATAACATTGTCAACTAGTTTTGTCTGTTTTTGAACTTCATATAACTGAAATCACAGGGCATGCAGGATTCTGTATCTGGCTTCTTCCACTCATTGTTCTGTTTGTTAGATTTATCTGTTTTGCTATGTGTAGTTTATAGGTAGGTCTATATCATTGTTGATAGTATTCCATTGTACAAATATACCTAATACATTCATCTACCCTACTCTTGAAGGATATTTAGGTTATTTTTTAGATTTTGGTTATTATTACTAGGCTGTTATAAACATTCTTGCTCATGTTCAGAAAAAAGTTTCATGGGGGAATTCCTTAGGAGTGAAATGGTTGGGCTATGGGGATTACATATGACCATGTCTTAGGGGTTCATATTGCTGAGTCATTGAGGGTATGTATGTTCGGCTTTGTAATAGTTTTCCAAGGTGGCTATATGAATTTACGCACTTACCAGCAGTATATGACAGTCCAGTTGTCAACACTTGGTATTGTCTATATATTTTCTTTTGCTCATTCTTATTGATGTGTACAGAAATTACATTGGGTTTTGAATTTTCATTTCCCTGCTGACTAATGAAGTTGAGTATTTATTTACATATTATTTGGATAACTTCCTCTGTGAAATACCTGTTCAAAATGTTTGAACTTTATTTTCCTATTAGGTTATCTATTTTTTCTTATTGATTTCAAGGAGATATTTATATATCCTACATGCATGCCCTTTGATAGTTTTAGTACATTTTTAAGGTTCTTTAGAGAGCTATTCTAGCATTCTGTCACCTCAACCATTTAAAATTTAAAATGGCAAAAGAGCTTTATTAGTAGAGCATCTAATTTCAAATCCACCATTTTAAGTTTTGCTATTATTACAGACAAGCCAGGACAAAGAGTTGAGAAGAGAAAGCAAATGGGATTTTGCTTCTGTAAGTTAACAGTTACATTTCAGCTGTTCTGTTTACACACCATTAACTGTATACTCCAGAATGTGGTAGAACAAGAAAAACAATAATACAGTTCTTAGAATTTGTAATAAGCTGCACTTCACAGCACTTTACAAATAAACAGCAATCGTATCTGATCTGGTGGACTCAGAAAGTAAGCAGAGGCTACCCCAGTTTATAGACATATACCCACCATGTAACAGACTAAGGGAAGGCTTACAGAGAAATGTCCAAACTTTCTTTGGAACACAACCTTATACTCTTTGTTATGCAAGGCAGGCACTGTTCATTCTCAAACACTCTTCCCATTGACTGGGCAGGCACTTACACAGAAGAATAATCAAACAACTCTTGACTTTGGAATTGAATTTTTTTTTTTTTTCCCCAAACTTCTCAGTACTAGTTCTAAACCATGGCTGCATATTAAAATCACCTGTGGAAACTCTAGACAATATTGACACTTAATTGTTGTACTGAGCATTTTTTTTTTTATTAATTTTTATTTTACGTTTTGGGGTGCATGTGCAGGCTTGTTATATGAGTAAATTGCATGTCACTGAGGACTGGCATATGAATAATCCTATCACCCAGGTAGTGAACATAGTACGTGATAGGTAGTTTTTCATCTTACAACTCTCTCCACCCTTCCCCTTCTAGCGTCCCCAGCATCTATTGCTATCATCTTTATTTCCATGTTTACTCAATGTTTAGCCCCTGCTTATAAGTGAGAACATGTGGTCTTTTTTTTCTGTTCTTGTGTTAATTCTCTTAGGATAACAGCATTCAGCTGCATTCGTGTTTCTGCAAAGGACATTTCTTTTCTTTTTATGGCTGCATAGTATTCCACAGTGTATATGTGCCACATTTTTAAAAACAATTCAGTCCATTGTTAATGGGCATCTAGGTTGACTCCATGTTTTTACTATTGTGAATAGTGCTGCGATGAACATACAAGAGCATGTGTCTTTTTGGTAGAATGATATATTTTCCTTTGGTTATAGACCCAGTAATAAGACTGCTGAGTCAAATAGTAACTCTGCTTTAGGTTCTTTGAGAAACCTCCAAACTGCTTTCCACGGTAGCTAAACTAATTTATGTTTTACCAGCAGTGTATAAGTGTTTCATTTTCTCCTTCTTGCCAACATCGTTACTTTTTGACTTTTTAATAACTCTGACTAGTGGGAGATGGTATCTTATTTTGTTTTTAATTTGCATTTTTCTAATAATTAGTGACGTTAAAAATTTTTTAACACATTCGTTGGCTGCATATATGTCTTCTTTTGAGAACTGTCTGTTCATTACCTTTGCTTATTTTTTTTAAATGGGGGTTGCTTGTTGAATTATTTAAGATCCTTAAAGATTCTGGATATTAGACCTTTGTTGGATGCATAGTTTGTGACTATTTTCTCCCATTCTGTAGGTTCTCTCTTTACTCTGTTGATAGCCACTTTTCCTGTGCAGAGCTCTTTAGTTTAATTAGGTCCTGCTTGTCAATTTTTGTTTTTGCTTCAATGGGTTTTGGGGACTTGGTCATACATTCATTGCCCAGGCTAATGTTGAGAAGGGGTATTTCATAGGTTTTTGTCTAGGATTTTTATAGTGTCTAATCCATCTTGAGTTAATTTTTACATATAGTAAAAGGGATTGGTCCGGTTTTAATAATATGCTTATGGCCACTAGTTATCCTATTACCATTTATTGCACAGGAAGTCATTTCCCCCATTGCTTGTCATTGTGAACTTTGTTGAAGATCGGCTGGTTGTAGGTGTGTGGCTGTATTTCTGGTTCTCTATCCCGATCCATTGGTCTACGTGTCTGTTTTTGTACCAGTATCATGCTCTTTTAGTTATTGTAGCCTTGAAGTATAGCTGGAAGTTAGACAGTGTAATGCTTCTAGCTTTGTTCTTTCTACTTAGGATTGCTTTGGCTATTTGGGCTCCATTTTGGTTCCATATTAATTTTAGAATAGTTTTTTTTTTCTAATTATGTGAAAAATGACCTTGGCATTTTGATAGGAATAGTATTGAATCTGTAAATGTCTTTGGGCAATATAACTATTTTAACAGGATTGATTTCTCTATCCATGAGCATGGAATGTTTTACCATTTGTGTGCCGTCTAATTTCTTTCTGTAATGTTTTATAATTCTCATTGCAGAGATCTTTCACCTCTTTGGTTAGCTGCATTCTGAGGTATTTTATTCTTTTCGTGGTTACTGTAATTGAATTGCATTCTTGATTTGGTTCTCAGCTTGCATGTTATTGGTATAGGAGAGTGCTATTGATTTTTTTTTATCCTGAAACTTTATTGGAGTTATTTTTCAGTTGTAGTGGCCTTTTGGTGGAGCACATGGGATTTTCCAGGTCGTCATTTTCTAGGTCATGATTTCTAGAGTGATATTATCTGTGAAGAGAGAGTTTAACTTCTTTCCTCTCTTCTTATTTGAATACCTTTTATTTGTTTCTCTTGCCTGTTTGCTCCTCCTAGAACTTCTAGTACTATGTTGAATAGGAATGGTAATAGTGATCACCCTTATGTTGATCCAGTTCTCAACACAAATGCTTTCAGCTTTTGTCCATTCAGTATGATGTTGGCTGTAGGTCTGTCATAAATGGCTTGTATTATTTTGAGGTATGTTTCATAGATGCCTAATTTGTTGAGGGCTTTAAATATGAGATGATGTTGAATTTTACTTAAAGCTATTTTTGTATCTATTGAGATGATAATGTGGTTTTTATTTTTAATTCTGTTTATGTGATCGATCACATTTATTGATTTGTGTATGTCGGAATAACCTTGCATCCCAGGAATAAAGCCTACTTGATTTTGGTGTGTTAACTTTTTGATGTACTGCTGGATTTGCTTTGCTAGTATTTTGTAGAGGATTTTTATATCTATATTCATCAGGAATATTGGCCCGAAGTTTTCTTTTTTCACTGTTCTGCCATGTTTTGGTATCAGAATGAAAGAGAGAAGGGGAAGGTCACATGCAAAGGGAACCCCATCAGGCTAACAACAGACCTTTCATCAGAAACTTTACAAGCTAAAGAGATTGGAACCCTATTTTCAGCATCTTAAAAAAAAGGAAATTTCAACCAAAATTGTATATCCCATCAAAGCTTCATAAGCAAAGGATAAATAAAATCCTTTTTAGATAAGCAAATGTTAAAGGAACTTATTACCACTAGACCTGTCCTACAAGAGGTCCTTAAGGGAGTGCTGAACATGGAAATGAAATGAAGATACTTGTCACCACAAAAATACACTTAAGTACATAGCTCAATGACACTACAAAGCAGCTATACAATCCAGTCTACACAGCAACCAGTTAATGACATGATTACAGAATCAAATCCTCACATATCAATATTAACCTTGAATATAAATGGGCTAAATGCCCCACTTAGAAGGTATGGAGTGGCAAATTAGATAAAGTTGCAAGACCCAACTATTTTCTGTCTTCAAGAGACCCATGTCACATGTAATAATACTCACAGTCTCAATGTAAAGGGATGAGAAAAGTTCTATCAGGCAAAAAGAAAACAAAAAGAGCTGGGGTTGGTATTCTTATATCAGATAAAACAGACTTTAAGCTAACAATGATAAAACAAAAAAAGAGAAGGACATTACATGATGATAAAGGGTTCAACTCAGCAAGACTGAACTATTCTAAATATATATTCACCCAGCATTGGAGCGCCCAGATTCACAAGATGGTTTCTTGGAGATCTACAAAGAAACTTAGATAACCACACAATAATAGTGGTAAATTCAACACCCCACTGACAGTGTTAGACAGTTAATTGAAGCAGATAACTAACAAAGATATTCTGCCTTAAACTTGACACTTGGACAATTAGACCTAATAGACATCTGCAGAATACTGCACCCAACAAAAACAGAATATACATTCTTCTCATTTGCACATGGCACATATTCTAAGATAAACCACATGCTCAGATGTAAAGCAAATCTCAAAAAATTTAAAAAAAGGTCAAAATCATACCAACCATACTCAGGCAACAGCACAATAAAAATAGATATCAATGCCAAGAAAATCTCTGAAATCCATACAATTACATGGAAATTAAACAACCTGTTCCTAAATGATTTTTGGAATGAAATTAAGGCAGAAATCAAAAAATTCTTTGAAACTAATGAAAACAGAGACACCACTACCTGAATCTTTGGCAAACAGATAGAGCCAGGGTTAAGAAGAAAGTTTAAGGTGCTAAACACCTACATCAAGAAGTTAGATCTCAAATTAGCAACCTAATGTTGGATCCAGAGGAACTAGAAAAACAAGAACAAATCAACCCCGAAGCTAGCAGAAGAAAATAAATAACCAAAAACATAACTGAATGGAATAAAATTGAAATTCAAAAATCCATACAAAATATCGATGAAACCAAAGGTTTGTTATTTGAAAGAATACTTAAGATTGATAGACTGCTAGCTAGATTAATAAAGAAAAAAAAAGGCCGGGCGCGGTGGCTCAAGCCTGTAATCCCAGCACTTTGGGAGGCCGAGACGGGCGGATCACGAGGTCAGGAGATCGAGACCATCCTGGTGAACACGGTGAAACCCCGTCTCTACTAAAAAAAATACAAAAAATTAGCCGGGCGAGGTGGCGGGCGCCTGTAGTCCCAGCTACTCGGGAGGCTGAGGCAGGAGAATGGCATAAACCCGGGAGGCGGAGCTTGCAGTGAGCTGAGATCCGGCCACTGCACTCCAGCCTGGGAGACAGAGCGAGACTCCGTCTCAAAAAAAAAAAAAAAAGAGAGGTGATCCAAATAAGCACAATCAGGAATTTGAGAAAGGTGGTGATACAACTGACCCCACAGAACTAATGAAAAACTCCTCAGAGATTATTATAAACACTTCTATGCACACAAACTAGAAAACTTAGAAGAACTGGATAAATTACTGGAAACACACCTTCTCAAGATTGAACCAGGAAGAAATTAAAACCCTGAGCAGACCAGTAAAGAGTTCCAAAATTGAATCAGTAATAAAAAACCTAGCAACTGAAAAATACCCTGGACCAGGTAGATTCACAGCTGAATTCTATTAGATGTCTCAAGAAGAGCTAGTACCATCCTACTGAAATAATTCCCAAAAATCAAGGTGGAGGGACTCCACCCTAACTCATTCTAAAAGCTAGTTTTTTTAAAGCTCCCCAGATGATTCTCATTTCAACCAAGTTTTGAGAACCACTGAGCTACAGTATCCAATGAGGTAGTCAGTGTGTTTTGGGAAAGAAGAATTCAGGAATAGATTCTACGTCCTATTCATCCCACTTCTTGGCACTTCCAAAGAGTGAATGTGGGATCAGAGTTTCCACTCTTAGGTTAGCATCCCACGTGTCCACCTTTGAAAGTCAACTAAAGATCTAGCCACTTCTGGTCCTCTCAAGGTTTTTCTCCTTTTCTCTAGGCCTTTGATTCTTTAAAATCTATTTTCTTTCTTCCCTTCTTCTCTTCTTCCACATTTCATTTCCCAGGGCCTACATTTCTTTTTCTTTTCTTTTTTAATGTTTTTTTTGAGACAGAGTCTCACTCCATCACCCAGGCTGTAGTGCAGAAGCACAATCATAGCCCACTGTAGTCTTGACCTCCCAGGCTCAAGCACTCCTCCCATCACAGCCTCCTGAGTAGCTGGGACTACAGGCACAAGCTACCCTGCCTGGATAGTTTTTTTAGAATTTATTTTTGTAGGTACCAGCTCTTGTGATGTTGCCAGGGCTGGCCTCAAATTTTTGGGCTCCTGAGTGGTCCATCCTGCTCAGCCTCCCAAAGTGCTGGGACTACAGGCATGAGCCACCATATCTAGCCAACTTTTTCTTGTGACTAGCCTTTGCTGAAAGGATTTGGTCATTATTTTAGATCTGGTTCTGTTGCTAGAAGTGTCACAGGGCTTTGGTTACTAGAGGTGAATTCGAGGCAGATAGGGAAGATCAGGCTCTTAGCATCACCCATTCTTGAGAAAGAGCATACAAAAGGCCTTTCACACTGCCAAACTATCTTGCTGCCAATCTACCTTCTGTGTACTACTATGATGAAAGAAAATCTGGCCTCTTTTTCTCCTAGAATTTTATTACCAAAGACCTCTTTTGTTATCCTGGTTTGGGTGTGTGCCTGCTTCTAGGAAAAGTTTCATCATATGCGGTGGCAGGAGACATATTCCTTGACAAGAAAAATCTAAGAAAAAGCAAACCAAAATCATAATGAGATACTACTCTTTATTCTATATTAAATTAGCAAAATATTGGTTTTCCCTCTGTGAGACTATCCTATTTTTGATTGCTATGATACCCTTTTGAGGAAACAATTCGGCAATTCGTATGTTTAGCCATGAGAATGGTTATATCATTATTTTTTTGTGTTCAATGTGGCTCCATCTATTAATACTGAAAAACTGTTAATAGCCTAAGAGTACATAACATTAGGAGAATGATGGAGCAATTATAGAATGTTCATATGAAGGAATATTATTATTTCTAAAAACGATGTTTACAAACTTCTGGTTTAAAACAGTGTCTAGTTAGCAGCTCTTAAAGTGTACTTTCTCATTGAAATATCCATAATGACTACTCCTAAAAGCCAAAGCCAACAGATGAATTTATGCTAGAAGTTTTAAATTTCTTCTACCCAGAGAAAATCTGCTTAAGTTTGACTTTATTCTAGAAAGGCTGCCCGGAAAAAAAATAAAAAGGTAAAAGATACTCTTCACCCTCACTACCGTCTTCTTTGACTCATAAAGGTCTTACCGATCAGAGAAAAGGACATACATTCTTCTACTGCCGTGAATCTCCGTGTGTAGTCTCAGACCAGCAGAATCAGCATTACTGGGAGAACTTGTTAGACCTACTGAATCAGACTCTTTGAGCATGGGACCCAGAATCACCTGCAGGTGATTCTGATACACTTATAATTTCAGAACGTTTGCTGTCATGCATAGGTGCTGATTTCTGAGGCAGCCAGATCATTCTTTCTGTCCTCTACTTCATTTACCAACTTTATTTGAAAGGACAGAGACAGCCATTCCTAGAAACTAGAGACAAGAAAGCTCAGGGTATCTGGTAGTGGCCAGTGGCATTCTGGGAGCTATGATCTCCAGGAAGAAAGTGCTAAAAAGAGAAGAAAGGTGAAAGAACTTGTCAGGATAGTCTGTAAATGGTAGCTTCTCTTTTTTTTTTGAGACGGAGTCTTGCTCTGTTGCTCAGGCTGGAGTGCGGTGGTGCAGTCTTGGCTCACTGCAACCTCTGCTTCCTGGGTTCAAGCAATTCTCCTGCTTCAGCCTCCTGAATAGCTGGGATTACAGATGCATGCCACCACACCCAGCTAATTTTTGTATTTTTAGTAGAGATTGGGTTTCACCATGTTGGTTAGGCTGGCCTTGAACTCCTGACCTGATGATCCACCTGCCTAGGCCCCCCAAAGTGCTGGGATTACAGGTGTGAGCCACCACACCCAGCCAGTAGCTTGTCTTTATTGATTCAGAGAATTACAGAACCAAGTGTGAAAGGCAACATTACCTCAGTAGAGCAGAGTGCTGCTCCAGGTGAGTGGTAGCAAGAAACTTGCAATTTGACTGGAATTTGACCACTAATTCACTGCCCAGATTGCTGGGCAGAAGGTGAGCAATACTGTCTTATAAAGGATGAAGAAGGGCGAAGGGTAGAACCAACAACCAACATGGAGCTAGTTGAAAAAAATGTCATAGTATAAGGGAAGAGAATAGACTCATAAAATATCTCTAAAAATTGTCTACTATGGGATTTAGAATAAACTATGAAGAAATGGAAATTCTCAGTAGTATGCAAAGAGATACAGCCCCTATGAAATAGTAGCCAAAAATTATAAAGGAGGAAAAAGCTCTGTTAAAAAGATAAGAGGGTGAAATAAAAAGGGAGATGAATAATATTAATGTGGATTTCAAGTACATTAAAAATTAAATAGAATTAAAGTCCATGTTAGAGCAAACAAAACAATGATTTAGCATTTAAAAAAAATCAGATCAACAAAGTCACACTCTTCTGGAATGTAGAAATAAAAGATAAATTAAAAATGATGAGAAAAAGGTAATATAAACAGAAGACAGGGAATAAACATGAAAAAAAATGAGTAGTTTGTGTTCATGAGAAAAATGCTGGAACAAATAAATAACCATACATGTAATAGATGAGCTAAAAAGGCTAGTTTAGACATGTTGAAATATTTCATTATGCTCAAATAAAATAATTAAAAAGAGATTCATATTTAAACTTATAGAGGCAAAATAATCTTGAACTAAATGACAAAGAAAAGCAATCTCATATAACATCAAGTCATGAAGGAAAGAATTTACAAGAGTATAAAAATAAGTTGGCCTCAGAACTTGACTTGCAATATGACTGCTCAAAAGATGAAGCTTAGAGTTCAAAAATGATGTTATGTAAAAGATGACTATTGTGTAGCTGAAATTAGTTTAAGAAGAGAAATCTAAATAATTATTGTAAACTTTCTTACATCGTTGAATACTTGTGTTAGTTTTTTGACATTTGAGTCCGTTTTGTGCTGCTATAGCAGAATACCAGAGGCTGAGTAATTTACAGTGAAAAGGAACTTATTTGGTTCACAGTTTTGGAGGCTGGAAGTCCAAGACTGAGAGGCTGCATCTGGTGAGGGCCTTCTTGCTGGGTCACAATATGGTAGAAGGCATCATTTGGCAAGAAAGAACAAGAAATCAACCACATAACCTCAAGCCCTTTTATAATCAGCATTAGTCTACTCATGAGTGTGAAACCCTTAGGACCAAAACAATTATTTATTTATTTTTATTTTTTGAGACAGAGTCTTGCTCTGTTGCCAGGTTGGAGTGCAGTGGCAGCATCTCGGCTCTCTTGAAGTCTCCCGGGTTCAAGCGATTCTCCTGCCTCAGCTTCCCGAGTAGCTGGGACTACAGGCACGCACCACCACACCTGGCTAACTTTTGTAGTTTTAGTAGAGATGGGGTTTCACCATATTCGTTAGGCTAGTCTTGAACTACTGATCTCGTGATCCACCTGCGTCAGCCTCCCAAACTGCTGGGATTACAGGTGTGAGCCACTGTGCCTGGCATGACCCAATCAATTCTTAAAGGTCTTACCTCACAGCACTGTAGCACTAGAAATTAAGTGTCCAACATGTAAACTTTGGGGGACACATTCACACCACAGCAGATGTATAATGCAAAAACGACAATGTAATTTAATAAATTCAATAATTTAAATATTATCAAGTAACATCTTTAATAATAAATAATAATGAAACAATAATCATCTAAGACTTTATTATTGGATTATCATAATAAATATTAAAAACTGGATGGGGGGATAAATAGTACCCCTATGCCTTATAAAAGAGGAAATTAAAAAGATACACTTTTGTTCTTAATTCTGAGAAGTTGAAGAAGGTCCAGGGATGATTTTGGGGAAAAAAAAATTGAGGTAACCATTAACAAAATTAAAAATAGGACATATACCTTTTATGTACTAGAATACTGAAAAGCAAAGAAAACATAGGAAACATAAATGCTTGAGAAATAAAGCAAAAAAAAAAAAACAAAAAAAAAAACCAAAAAAAAAACGCATTGACAAAATATACTAAATATATTAGTTACACCAAAAACGAAGTGTATTAAACTCTGTGAAATGGTTAAAAGCATGAGTTTCTGTCCTGTTTCTGTCACTTGCTAACTCCAGTTTCTTAACATCGTTATTTAACTTCATTAAGATGCAGTTTTTAAAAAATTTTCTACAGGGTGATAACAAGACCTACTTCTAAGGGCTGTTCAGAGGACTGAGACATTGTAGAAACAAACAAATATTACCCAATATCTGGCATACTGAGGAGATAGCACACTCTCCTGGTTGAGAGCCTATATTCTGATGTCTGGTAGGTTTCAATCCTGGCTTGGTTACTTATCAATCATGTGACTTCAGATGAGTTACTGAGCTCTTCAAGTCTTAGATTTTTCCTCTGTAAAATGAGCATAAAATAGTACCACACAGTGTTGTCATAAAGATTAAGTGAAGTAATACACGTGAAATATTTGAGACGATGCCTTACAACGGAGTACTCAATTATATTCATTATAATTATTAAACTAGCAGCTAATCATCTGAAGTGTTAAAATGTGTATAAATAAAACTAGCATTATTAGTAAAAGAGCAATAGTAACATTTAAAAATATCAGACTAGCATGCAACACTAGTCAGTATTTGCATAAATATATTTGGTAGTTTCCTATGATGAAATACAGGTATACCTTGGAGATATTTTGGGTTTGGTTCCAGACCACCACAATAAAGCAAATATCACAGTAAACCTTGTCATGGTTTTCTGTTGCATATAAAAGTTATGTTTGTGTTATACTATAGTTTTTGAAGTGTGCAGTAACATTTTGTCTAAAGACAATGTACATACCTTAAAAATACTTTACTGCTGAAAAGTGCTAACAACCACCTAAATCTTCAGGGAGTCATAATCTTTTTACTAGTGGAGAATCTTGCCTCTGTTTTGATGGCTGCTGACTGATCAGTATGGTGGTTGTTGGAAATTGGGATGGCTGTGGCAATTCCTTAAAATAAGACAGCGATGAATTTTGATGCATCAACTGACTTCTTTTTAATGAAAGATTTCTCTGTAGCATGTGCTGCTGTTTGATATAATTTTATCCACAGTAGAACTTTCAATATTCCAGTCAATCCTCTCAAACCCTACTGCTGCTTTATCAACTAAGTTTATATAAAGTTATAAATCTTTTGTTGTCATTTCAACAATGTTTACAGCATTTTCATCAGAAGTAGCTTCCACTTCAAGAAACCACTTTCTTTTATCACCTAGAAGAAGCAACTCCTCATCCATTCAAGTTTTATCTTGAGATTGCACAGTCATATCTTCACTTTAGTTCTTATTTTATTTATTTATTTTTTTGAGATGGAGTCTCACTCTGTCGGCCAGGCTGGAGTGCAGTGGCACGATCTTGGCTCACTGCAAGCTCCATCTCCTGGATTTACACAATTCTCCTGCCTCAGCCTCCTGAGTAGCTGGGACTACAGGCCCCCACCACCATGCCTGGCTAATTTTTTTGTATTTTTAGTAGAGACGGAGTTTCCCCATATTACCCAGGGTGGTCTCAATCTCCTGACCTTGTGATCTGGCCACCTCGGCCTCCCAAAGTGCTGGGATTACAGGCGTGAGTCACTGTGCCAGGCCAACTTTAGTTCTTATTTTAGTTCGCTTGCTATTTCTACTACATATGAAGTTCCTATCTCTACTGAAGACTTGAACCCCTCAAAGTCAGCCAATATGGTTAGAATCAGCTTCTTCCAAACTCCTATTATTGTTAATATTTTGACCTCCTCCCATGAATCATTAACTTCTTAATGGCGTCCAGTATGGTAAATCCTTTCCAGAAAGTTTTCAATTTACTTCACTCAGATCCATCAGAGCAATCACTATCTATGGCAACTCCACAGTTTTATGAAATGTATTTCTCAAATAACAAGACTTGAAAGTCAAAATGACTCCTTAATTCATGGGCTGTAGAATGTATGTTGTGTTAGCAGGCATGAAAGCATCCATTTCATTGTATGTATCTGTCAGAGCTCTGAGGTGACCAGGTGCATTATCAATTAGCAGAAATATTTTGAAAGAAATCTTTTTTTCTGAGCAGTAAGTCTTAACAGTAGGCTTAAAATATTCAGTAAACTGTACTGTAAACAGATGTGCTGTCATCCAGGCTTTGTTATTCCATTTATAGAGCACAGGAAGAATGGATTTAGCATAATTCTTAAGGGTCCTAGAATATTGTTATGTCTCAGGGAACAGGGATGCCTGAGGGGAGGGAGAGAGATGGAGGAATGGCCAGTGGGTGAAGCAGTCAGAACATCACAACATTTATCAATTACGTTTGCTGTCTTATATGTGGGCATGGTTTGCGGCATTCCAAAACAAGTATAATAGTACCATCAAAGATCACTGATCACAAATCACCATGACAGATATGATAACAACGAACAAGTTTGAAATATTGTGAGAGTTACCAAAGTGTGACACAGAGATATGAAGTGAGCACATACTGCTGGAAAAATGGCGCAGATAGACTTGCTTGATGCAATATTGCCACAAACTTTCAGTTAGTAAAATACATGTCTGTGAAGTGCAACAAAATGAGGTATGCGTATAAAACATAGCCATTACCCAGTGTAAAACAATTCATGTGGAAAAACTTTATGATATACATCTGGAATATTTATATGCAAGTGTTAACAGGAATTAACCCTTGGGAAATACACAATTTTGTTCTTTATGTTTTTCTGTAAGTTTCCAAACATTCTGTAATAAGCATATATATATTTTTAAATCAATAAAAGCATTGTACTTTAAAGGGTATGCTTCTGAAAAATGTTTGATTACACAGGGAAAAATTCTTAATATGATATTAAGAGAAAACAGACACAACATTTTATGTGTGAAATTTATATGCCAAGTAAAAATGTAGGAAAATATTAGCAATACTGTTAGCATTGTTGTTTCTGGATGGTAGGATTATTATTTATTTTTCTTCAAACTTTGTATCTATTTTTTTCCAATTTTTCTATAGTATTCAGGCATATATGGGTAAAATGAGAAAGAGAAAACTAAAGTCAATAAGAATAAATCCTTTGTAAATAAGCCATTAATTCAGATACTGGCAAGTTGAGTTTAGCGGAGCTGAAGGGAAGCTTGAAGAGCGATGTTTCTAATCCCCTTACTTTACTAGCAAGGAAGAGAGGCCAAGAGGTTGTGTGATATGCTGCGAGTCCCAGAGGGAGTGAGTGAGGGAAAGAATCAGGCAGAGAACCCTGATCTCTTGTCTGCATAATTTTCCCACTAAATTGTGTGCCTTACTGCAAATTTTGTGCAAATGCATGTAGTTTAATGTAAACACCGAATTCCATGTAAGGCATAGGAGTGTTCTAATTTATCCCCAGCAGCAGGGAATATTTTATTATAACACAGAAGTATCTTTGATCAGAGCAACACTTTGTAGAGAACAAGCACAACCAAACATCAATGCCTGTTTTTAAAGTGGCCACAAATACCCCCATGTAAGTTGGTTTGAAGTGGTCTATTTGGTCCCTCTGTCCAAACAGATATATGTTATCCTCATTTCTCCTGGGCATTTGGATTCATGTCAATGGAAGTCAACAAAGTAGGCCCTGAGAACTTGTACATATTCAACAGCAGATCCAACCCAATGCCAGGCAGAGGTATTTTGTTGCCATCAAACAACAAGGAGGCTATGTGGATTTTTGAAGCAGTCCCTAAGTGGAAGTCCTCAAAAGTCCAGTGTTAAGCTGAAATTTTCACTATCTAATTCAAATTTTACCATTTGTGGTAATGTAATTAATGTGAGGATATATGGCAAATTGTTTATAAAGCAAAGTTTATTCACTTTTTTGATGAATGTCCTATTTTTAAGGAAATGATAGTGACAGGTGTGTGTGTGTGTGTGTGTGTGTGTGTGTAATGTCCTTACTTGAAAAAATAAAAAACTTATGTTGGTCCTCAAAATGTTTTTGAAATCTTAAAGTCTGGGACCTATTCTTTTACATATTAGACATAGAATCTGGAATTAGAAGAATCAGAGTTCAAATCTGGTGTTGCCACTGACAAAGTACAGTGTGTGTACTTTGAGAAATTTATTAGTATCTCTGGGTCTTTCTTTTTTTTAAGCTGTAAACTAGGAAAGGTAGTTTATATTTAATCTCTTAACGATTAAATTTTCTTATTCTCATAAAATATGAATGGTAAATAGTTTCTTCTTGATATGCTTGCTACAAAGTCAGGGCATAATAGAAAGCTGTGATGTGAACATTGATTGTGTGAGATAAATTACAAATACATTACAAATTACAAATCAATAAATGTTGGTTCAATTTCCCTTGTTATTACTTAGCACCATATAGTCATTAAAAAATTCCGTTAGATAGACATGTCTTGAGGAAAATGATATTTTTATCATATCTAAAATTTTCTCACTATAATCATATATCTTAAAAATTAGGTCTTAAAGCTTTCACAGGTTTCTAGTAGCAGTTTTCAAATAAATTCTCATATTCTGAGAACTTTAGGTTTACTTTAAAAGGATTGTTATCCAAGTCATCATCATATTCTACTGTTTTATAGCTTGACTTTGTGGCAAGTATTTCTGGAATGGACAAAGGGAGGTGACTATCCTGAGAGAAGAGCATACTGAAGAAGTTGGTAACAGTGTCCGTATGTTTGTGGAATTATAGAATATTAGAGACCACTTCACCAAACTCTCACATTTCATGGACATAACTCATGATGCTGTTGCTTCCTTGACTCTGACATTGCCTTTGTTCTCTTTACCTACTCATTATTCCCTCTTACCTGTATTACTTTCTTTAATGGTTCAGCCACTGGGATGTCTTACTGTCTTGTTTCTATACTATCTTCTCACTCGCTAGACTTTCGAAATAATTTAAGTCTGCCAAGCTTTCATTCTTAAACAAAGAAACTCTAAAATCTCATTTACTCAAGAAGTTATCCATGAAAGACTATAGGTCAAGTTAGGGTTTAAAATTTATTTTTCCCGTGATAAAAACGTCACACCAAAATTCTTCAGCTAGGAGTGAATATTTATTTTACTATAGCTCAGCAATATCCATGTTTCTGAAGGTTATTTTTGATGGTGGGGTTATGATTATCAGTATGATTTATTCTTTATTTTTATTTGTTTATCTCCTTGGGAACAATTTATGTTGGAATTCTCAATGGGCTTGTTTGATATGTAAATGTAACACACAGATACACTTAATTAACTTCTTTCTATGATGCTGGGAGGGATTTGTCTCTTTGATGAATCCTGAATTTGTTCAAGAAGTGTTCACAAGCACTCACTGTATGTAAGACGTGGTAGAAAGAGTTGAATTCAGCAGCTTGCAGTATCAACAGATAAATAAGACAATAAGGACAGACATTGTCTTTAAAAAGTCATAGTTCTGGGAAAGATGGCTGAATAGGAACAACCCCGGTATGCAGCTCCCAGCAAGACCAATGCAGAAGGCAGGTGATTTCTGCACTTCCAACTGAGGTACCCAGTTCATCTCATTGGTACTGGTTAGACAGTGAGTGCAGCCCAGGGAGGGTGAGCAGAAGCAGGGTGGGGCATTGCCTCACCTGGGAAGTGCAAGGGGTCCGGGAACTCCCTCCCTGAGCCAAGGGAAGCTATGAGGGACGTTACTGTGAGGGACAGTGCTATCTGGATCAGATACTATGCTTTTCCCATGGTCTTCGCAACCCACAGACCAGGAGATTCCCTCAGGTGCCTACACCACCAGGGCCCTGGGTTTTAAGCACAAAACTGCAGATACTGACCTAGCTGTAGGAGGTTTTTTTAAATTTTTTTTATTTTTTAATTTTTTTTTTATGCCCCCCGCCAGTGGTGCCTGGAACACCAGCAAGACAGAACTGTTCACTCCCCTGGAAAGGGGCCGAAGTCAGGGAGTCAAGAGGTCTTGCTCAGCAGATCCCACCCCCACGGAGCCCAGCAAGCTAAGATCCACTGGCTTGAAATTCTTGCTGCCAGCACAGCAGTCAAGTCCACCGGGGATGCTCAAGTTTGGTGGGCGGAGGGGTGTCCACCATTACTGAGGCTTGAGTAGGCAGCTTTCCCCTCACAGCATAAACAAAGCTGCAGGGAAGTTCGGACCAGGCAGAGCCCACCACAGCTAGGCAAAGCCACTGTAGCCAGACTGCCTCTCTAGATTCCTCCTCTCTGGGCAGGACATCTCTGAAAGAAAGGCAGTAGCCCAGTCAGGTGCTTATAGATAAAACTCCCATCTCCCTGGGACAGAGCTCCCTGGGACAGAGCACCCTGGGGGAAGGGGTGGCCATGGGTGCAGCTTCAGCAGACCTAAATGTTCCTGCCTGCTGGCTCTGAAGAAAGCAGCGGATCTCTCAGCACACCACTCGAGCTCTGCTAAGGGACGAACTGCCTCCTCAAGTGGGTCCCTGACCCTAATGTCTCCTGAAGGGGAGACACCTCCCAGCAGGGGCCAACAGACACTTCACACAGGAGAGCTCCAGCTGGCATCTGGTGGGTGCCCCTCTGGGCAGAACCTTCCAGAGGAAGGAGCAGGCAACAATCTTTACTGTTCTGCAGACTCTGCTGGTGATACGCAGGCAAACAGGGTCTGGAGTGGACCCCCAGCAAACTCCAGCAGACCTGCAGAAGGAGGGGTCTGACTGTTAGAAGAAAAACTAACAAACAGAAAGCAATAGCATCAACATCAACAAAAAGGAAGACCATGCAAAAACTCCATCTGAGGGTCACCAACAGCGAAGACCATAGGTAGATAAATCCAACAAGATGAGGAAAAACCAGCGCAAAAAGTCTGAAAATTCCAAAAACCAGAATGCCTCTTCTCCTCCAAAAGATCACAACTTCTCACCAGTAAAGGAACAAAATTGGATAGAAAATGAGTTTGATGAATTGACAGAAGTAGGCTTCAAAAGGTGGGTAATAACAAACTCCTCCGAGGTAAAGGAGCATGTTCTAATTCAATGCAAGGATGCTAAAAACCTTGATAAAAGGTTAGAGTAATTGCTAACTAGAATAATCAGTTTAGAGAAAAACATGAATGACTTGATGGAGCTGAAAAACACAGCATGAAAACTTCGTGAAGCATACACAACTATCAATAGCCAAATCAACCAATTGAAAGAAGGAATATCAGAGATTGAAGATCAACTTAATGAAATAAAGCTTGAAGAAAAGATTAGAGAAAAAAGAATGAAAAGGAATGAACAAAACCTACAAGAAATATGGGACTATGTGAAAAGACCAACCTATGTTTGATTGGTCTACATGAAAGTGATGGGGAGAATGGAATGAAGTTGGAGAACACATTTCAGGATATTATCCAGGAGAACTTCCCCAACTTAGCAAGACAGGACAACATTCAAATTAAGGAAATACAGAGAACACCGCAAAGATACTCCTTGAGAAGAGAGTGACCCCAAGACACATAATTGTCAGATTTACCAAGGTTGAAATGAAGGAAAAAATGTTAAGGGCAGCCAGAGAGAAAGGTTGGGTGACACAAAAAAGAAAGCCAATCGGACTAATAGCAGATCTCTCTGCCGAAACCCTACAAGCTGGAAGAGAATGGGGGCCAATATTCAACATTCTTAAAGAAAAGAATTTTCAACCCAGAATTTCATATCCAGACAAACGAAGCTTCATAAGTGAAGGAGCAACATAAATAATATAAAATTCCTTATAGACAAGCAAATGCCAAGGGATTTTGTCACCACCAGGCTTGCCTTACAAGAGCTCATGAAGGAAGGACTAAATATGGAAAGAAAAAACCAATACCAGTCACTGCAAAAATAAACCAAATTGTAAAGACCATCAACAGTATGAAGAAACTACATCAACTAATGAGCAAAATAACCAGCTAGCATCGTAATGATAGGATCAAATTCACACATAACAATATTAACTTTACATGTAAATGGGCTAAATGCCCCAATTAAAAGATGCAGACTGGCAAATTGGATAAAGAGTCAAGACTCATCAGTGTGCTGTATTCAGGAGACCCATATCACATGCAAAGACACATGTAGGCTCAAAATAAAGGGATGGAGGAAGATTTACCAAGCAAATGGAAACCAAAGAAGAGCAGGGGTTGCAATCCTAGTCTCTGATAAAACAGACTTTAAACCAACAAAGATATAAAAGACAGAGAAAGGCATTACATAATGGTAAAGGATCAATGCAACAAGAAGAGCTAACTATCCTTTTTTTTTTTTTTTTTTTTTTTTGAGACCGAGTCTTGCTCTGTCGCCCAGGCTGGAGTGCAGTGGTGCGATCTCGGCTCACTGCAAGCTCCGCCTCCCCCGGGTTCACGCCATTCTCCTGCCTCAGCCTCCTGAGTAGCTGGGACTACAGGCACCTGCCACTGCGCCTGGCTAATTTTTTGTATTTTTAGTAGAGACAGGGTTTCACCGTGGTCTCGATCTCCTGACCTTGTGCTCCATCCGCCTCGGCCTCCTAAAGTGCTGGGATTACAGGCTTGAGCCACCGCACCCAGCCAACTATCCTAAATATATATTCACCCAATACAGGAGCACCTGGATTCATAAAGCAAGTTCTTAGAGACCTACACCTACAAAGAGACTTAGGCTCCCACACAATAATAGTGGGAGACGTTAAGACCCTACTGTCAATATTTGGCAGATTAATGAGACAGAAAATTAATAAGGATATCCAGGACTTGAACTCAGCTCTGGACGAAGCAGATCTAATAGACATCTACAGAACTCTCCACCCCAAATCAACAGAATATACATTCTTCTCACCACCACATCGCATTTATACTAAAATTGACCAGATAATTGGAAGTAAAACACTCCTCAGCAAATATAAAAGAAGAGAAATCATAACAGTCTCTCAGACCACAGTGCAATCAAATTAGAACTCAGGATTAAGAAACTCACTAAAAACTGCACAATTACATGGAAACTGAACAACCTGCTCTTGAATGACTATGAGGTAAATAACAAAATTAAGAAAAAAATAAATAAGTTCTTTGCAACCAATGAGAACAAAGACAGAATATACCAGAATCTCTGGGACACATTTAAAGCAGTGTGTAGAGGGAAATTGATAGCACTAAATGCCCACAGGAGAAAGCAGGAAAGAGCTAAAATTAACACCCTAACATTGCAATTAAAAGAACTAGAGAAGCAAGAGCAAACAAATTCAAAAGCTAGCAGAAGACAAGAAATAACTAACATCAGAGCAGAATGAAAGGAGATAGAGACATGAAAAACCCTTCAAAAAATCAATGAGTCCAGGAGCTGGTTTTCTTGAAAAGATAAAATAGATAGACTGCTAGCCAGACTAATGAAGAAAAGAGAGAAGAATCAAATAGACACAATAAAAAAAGATAAAGGGGAGATCACCACTGATCCCACAGAAATACAAACTACCATCAGAGAATACTATAAATACCTCTATGAAAATAAAATAGAAAATCTAGAAGAAATGGATAAATTCCTGGACACATACACTCTCCCAAGTCTAAACCAGGAAGAAGTCAAATCCCTGATTATACCAATAACACGTTCTGAAATTGAGGCAGTAATTAATAGCCTACCAACCAATAAAAGCCCAGGACCAGATGGATTCACAGCTGAATTCTACCATGGTTACAAAGAGGAGCTGGTACCATTCCTTTTGAAACTATTCCAAACAATAGAAAAAGAGGGACTCTTCCCTAACTCTTTTTATGAGGCCAGCATCATCCTGATACCAAAACCTGGTAGAGACACAACAAAAGAAGAAAATATCTGGTCAATATCCCTGATGAACATTGATGTGAAAATCCTCAAAAAATACTGGCAAATTGAATCCAGCAGCACATCAGAAAGCTTATCCACCACGATCAAGTTAGCTTCATTCTTGGGATGCAAGACTGGTCTAACATATACAAATCAATAAACGTAATCCATCACCTAAACAGAATCGATGACAAAACCCACATGATTATCTCAATAGATGAAGAGAAGGCCTTTGATAAAATTCAACACCCCTTTGTGCTAAAAACTCTCAGTAAATTAGGAGTTGATGGAACGTATGTCAAAATAATAAGAGGTATTAATGACATACCCACAGCCAATGTCATACTGAATGGGCAAAAGCTGGAAGCATTCCTTTTGAAAACTGGCACAAGACAAGGATGCCCTCTCTCACCACTCCTATTCAACATAGTTTTGGAAGTTCTGGCTAGGGCAATCAGACAAGAGAAAGAAGTACAGTGTATTCAAACAGGAAGAGAGGAAGTCAAATTGTCTCTGTTTGCAGATGACATGATTGTATATTTAGAAAACCCTATCGTTTCAGCCCAAATTCTCCTTAAACTGATAAACAACTTCAGCAAAGTCTCAGGATACAAAATTAATGTGCAAAAATCTCAAGCATTCCTATACACCAATAATAGACAAACAGAGAGCCAAATCATGAGTCAACTCCCATTCACAGTTGCTACAAAGAGAATCAAATACCTAGGAATACAACTTACAAGGGATGTGAAGGACCTCTTCAAGGAGAACTAGAAACCACTGCTTAAGGAAATAAGAGAGGACACGAACAAATGGAAAAACATTCCATGCTCATGGATAGGAAGAATCAATATTGTGAAAATGGCCATACTGCCCAAAGTAATTTATAAATTCAGTGCTATTCCCATCAAGCTACTTTCTTCACAGAATTAGAAAAAACTACTTTACATTTCATATGGAACCAAAAAGAGCCCATATATCCAAGATAATCCTAAGCAAAGGAACAAAGCTGGAGGTATCACACTACCTGACTTCAAACTATACTACAAAGCTACAGTAACCAAAACAGCATGGTACTGGTACCAAAACAGATATATAGACCAATGCAACAGAACAGAGGCCTCAAACATAACACCACACATCTACAGCTATCTGATCTTTGACAAACATGAGTAAAACAAGCAATGGGGAAAGGATTCCCTATTTAATAAATGGTGTTGGGAAAACTGGCTGGCCATATGCAGAAAACTGAAACTGAACCCCTTCCTTACACCTTATACAAAAATTAACTCAAGATGGATTAAAGATTTAAACTAAGGCCTAAAACCGTAAAAACTCTAGAAGAAAACCTAGGTAATACCACTTAGGACATAGGCATGGGCAAGGACTTCATGACTAAAACACCAAAAGCAATGGCAACAAAAGCCAAAATTGATGAATGGAATCTAATTAAAGAGCTTCTGCACAGAAAAAGAAATTATCATCAGAGTGAACAGGCAACCTACAGAATGGTAGAAAATTTTGCAATCTATCCATCTGACAAAGGGCTAATATCCAGAATCTACAAAGAACTTAAACAAATTTACAAGGAAAAAACAACCCCATCAAAAGTGGGCAAAGGATATGAACAGACACCTTTCAAAAGAAGACATTTATGTGGTCAACAAACATATGAAAAAAAGCTCATCATTACTGGTCATTAGAGAAATGCAAATCAAAACCACAATGAGATACTGTCTCATGCCAGTTAGAATGACGATCATTAAAAAGTCAGGAAACAACAGATGCTGGAGGGGATATGAAGAAATAGGAATGCTTTTATACTGTTGGTGGAAGTGTAAATTAGTTCATCCATTGTGGAAGACAGTGTGGCGATTCCTCAAGGATCTAGAACTAGAAATACCATTTTATCCAGCAATTCCATTACTGGGTATATACCCAAAGGATTATACATCATTCTACGCTAAAGACACATGCATATGTATGTTTATTGCAGCACTATTCACAATAGGAAAGACCTGGAACCAACCCAAATGCCCATTAGTGTTAGACTGGATAAAGGAAATGTGGCACATATACACCATGGAATACTGTGCAGCCATAAAAATGGATGAGTTCATGTCCTTTGCAGGGACATGGATGAAGCTGGACTCCATAATTCTCAGCAAACTAACACAGGAACAGAAAACCAAACACCACATGTTCTCACTTGTATGTGGGAGTTGAACAATGAGAACATATGGGCACAGGGAGGGAAGCATAATACACTGGGGCCTGTTGGGGTTGGGGGCGAAGGGGAGGGATAGCATTAGGGGAAATACCTAATGTAGATGACAGGTTGATGGGTGCAGCAAACCACCCTGGCACATGTATACCTATGTAACGAACCTGCACGTTCTGGACATGTATCCCAGAACTTATGAAATTAAGTATTAAAAAAAGTCACAGTTAAAAGTGAAGGTGGGTTTTTAATTTATTTATTAGGACAAACCCCACATGGTTTGTAATATTAGCCAACTGATTGTTTGAGTGGCAGCCAGTTGATGTAAGACAAGTTGTTCACAGGTAGGGAAGAGCCAACTCTTCTAAAAATTTTTTTATTTTAATTAGCAAATACTAAGTGTATATATTTATGTGGTACAATGTGATGTTTGATATATGTTTACAATGTGAAATGATTAAATCAGGCCAATTAACAAATCCATCACTTCACATACTTACTTTTTTTTTAGTGAAAACATTTAAAATATATTCTGTTAATATGCACTGAGCATAGGTGTAGTCATCTAAGACTGCAGGATCAGGGAGAGTTGACCAATGGGAGGCAAGTGTTTTTGGGAGACTGAGGGTAGTTTTGGAAAAAAGGGTACAAGAAAAGGTTGAGGAACTAATCAATTTATTAATCACCTACTATGTGTGAGCCTTTCTGGTGCATAATGGGTATGCAAGATGAATAAAAAAAGTTTCATTCCTCGGACAAATTTAGAGGTAGAAAGGGATGTATAAACAAATAGTTGAAGAACTATGATAGCTATAATAGATGACTATTCATACCACATTCTTATCTAAAGTTTGAGTGCCATGTTCTGGGCAGATTTGCTTGAAGGGTCTTCCCTGACACCTGTTTTCTCCCTAGGGCTTTGGATTCCTCAGATCTGATGCTTTAGGCTTATTTTTTGTTTTGTTGTTTGATTTTGTTTAAGCCTGATTAATCTTTTTTTTTTATTGACATAAGCCTGAAACTATATCTGTAGGTACAGTGTGAAACTTAGCAGTTCCTAGGGTCCAGTGATATGTTTGCTCTGATGGAGCCAATGGATGAAGCCCAGAGTGCCAGCAGGCATTGCATAAAATTGTATTCTTCACTAGGTGGTCCAGTGCTCACACACTATTGGTATCACCAATTCCAGATGCTCAAATGGAATGGGCAGGACTGTATTCTTTGATTTAAGGTATGTGGACAATTTGTTCAATTTCAGGGGCATTTGGACTTTGGAATTTGTAGGCTGAGAGAGCTAGTTATCTGAAATAAAGGTGGCTGGCACAGACAGGCTGAGGGCCCAGCATGGAGGGAAGAGAAGAAGCAGAAAGCCTTCCAAGAAGAAGCTGAACATTGACCTAGTTATTTTGATGGCATGCTCTGTTGCATTTCCCCTTCAGGCTAAGCCCAGGTACCCTGATACAAAATTGAAGAACTCACTGCCAAGGACTGAAAGTTTGGGGATGTTACAAATGTTTTTCTTTATTTTTTTTTTTTGTTCAGTAAGAATGCACTGCTCAATCAAGCAATATCTGTCCTCAAGCTGAAAATAGTCATAATAATTAGGATTATTTGTGTTGAATTAATGAGTTCAGAGAGGAGTGGACAAGCAGAGGGTGAGAGGCAAAGCCATCTGGCTTCTGTGTGCCATGCCCTTCAGGATCTGGAGAGCCTTTTGGGACATATGGGAAAGAGCGTGGGTAGAGTGTGGGGGCTGAAGAAATGGAGGCAGGTGCAGTTCTGTCCATTTATTCTCTTGGGCTGTTTGCCAAAAGCATGCTCCCTTTCCCCTTTAGTGATAAGAACTGCTTTTTCTAACCGTCTATCTCCATATGTCTTTGGGGCCATTTCTTGGACTTGTAGGCCAAACTATGGTGCAAGATTAATCAATATTGTTGCTATTGGCATTTTGAGGCAGACAATTCTTTATTGAGGAAGAGATGGGGCTGTCCTGGGCATTATAGAATCTTAGCAGTATCTTTGATATCTACACATTAGATAGGTAACTCCTAGGCACTTCCTTGCCTGATTTACGACAACCTAAAATCTCCCCAGACATTAGCAAATATCTCCTAGAAGGCAAGCTGTTTTAGAAATCAGTGCTATACACTGAATGCCCACAAGAGAAAGCTGGAAAGATCCAAAACTGACATCCTAACATCACAATTAAAAGAACTAGAGAAGCAAGAGCAAACACATTCAAAAGCTAGCAGAAGGCAAGAAATAACTAAGATCAGAGTGGAACTGAAGGAGAGACACAAAAAACCCTCCAAAAAATCAATGAATCCAGGAGCTGCTTTTTTGAAAAGATCAACAAAATTGATAGACTGCTAGCAAGACTTATAAAGAAGAAAAGAGAGAAGAATCAAACAGATGCAATAAAAAATGATAAAGGGGATATCACCACCGACCCCACAGAAATACAAACTACCATCAGAGAATACTATAAATACCTCTATGCAAATAAACTAGAAAACCTAGAAGAATTGGATAATTTCCTGGACACTTACACTCTCCCAAGACTAAACCCGGAAGAAGTTGAATTCCTGAATAGACCAATAGCAGACTCTGAAATTGAGGCAATAATTAATAGCCTACCAACCAAAAAAAGTCCAGGACCAGACAGATTCACAGCGAAATTCTACCAGAGGTACAAGGAGGAGTTGGTACCATTCCTTCTGAAACTATCCCAATCAATAGAAAAAGAGGGAATCCTCCCTAACTCTTTTTATGAGGCCAACATCATCCTGATACCAAAGCCTGGCAGAGACACAACAAGAAAAGAGAATTTTAGGCCAATTTCCCTGATGAACATCGATGCAAAAATCCTCAATAAAATACTGGCAAACCAAATCCAGCAGCACATCAAAAAGCTTATCCACCATGATCAAGTGGGCTTCATCCCTGGGATGCAAGGCTGGTTCAGCAAACGCAAATCAATAAACGTAATCCAGCATATAAACAGAACCAAAGACAAAAACCACATGATTATCTCAATAGATGCAGAAAAGGTCTTTGACAAAATTCAACTGCCCTTCATGCTAAAAACTCTCAATAAATTCGATATTGATGAAATGTATCTCAAAATAATAAGAGCTATTTATGACAAACCCACAGCCAATATCATACTGAATGGGCAAAAACTGGAAGCATTCCCTTTGAAAACTGGCACAAGCCAGGGATGCCCTCTCTCACCACTCCTATTCAACATAGTGTTGGAAGTTCTGGCTAGGGCAATCAGGCAAGAGAAAGAAATAAAGGGTATTTGGTTAGGAAAAGAAGAAGTCAAATTGTCCCTGTTTGCAGATGCCATGATTGTATATTTAGAAAACCCCATCATCTCAGCCCAAAATCTCCTTAAGCTGACAACCAACTTCAGCAAAATCTGAGGATACAAAATCAATATGCAAAAATCACAAGCATTCTTATACACCAGTGACAGTCAAACAGAGAGCCAAATCATGAATGAACTTCCATTCACAGTCACTTCGAAGAGAATAAAATACCTAGGAATCCAACTTACAAGGGATGTAAAGGACCTCTTCAAGGAGAACTACAAGCCACTGCTCAGTGAAATCAAAGAGGACACAAACAAATGGAAGAATATACCATGCTCATGGATAGGAAGAATCAATATTGTGAAAATGGCCATACTGCCCAAGGTAATTTACAGATTCAATGCCATCCCCATCAAGCTACCAATGAATTTCTTCACAGAATGGGAAAAAACTGCTTTAAAGTTCATATGGAATCAGAAAAGAGCCTGCATTGCCAAGACAATCCTAAGTCAAAAGAACAAAGCTGGAGGCATCACGCTACCTGACTTCAAACTATACTACAAAGCTACAGTAACCAAAACAGCATGGTATGGTACCAAAACAGAGATATAGACCAATGGAACAGAACAGAGTCCTCAGAAATAATATCACACATCTACAGCCATCTGATCTTTGACAAACCTGACAAAAACAAGAAATGGGGAAAGGATTCCCTATTTAATAAATGGTACTGGGAAAATTGGTTAGCCATAAGTAGAAAGCTGGAACTGGATCCTTTCCTTACTCCTTATATGAAAATTAATTCAAGATGGATTAGAGACTTAAATGTTAGACCTAATACCATAAAAACCCTAGAAGAAAACCTAGGTAATACCATTCAGGACATAGGCATGGGCAAGGACTTCATGTCTAAAACACCAAAAGCAATGGCAACAAAAGCCAAAATTGACAAATGGGATCTAATTAAACTAAAGAGCTTCTGCACAGCAAAAGAAACTACCATCAAAGTGAACAGGCAACCTACAGAATGGGAGAAAATTTTTGCAATCTACTCATCTGACAAGGGGCTAATATCCAGAACCCACAAAGAACTCAAACAAATTTACAAGAAAAAAACAACCCCATCAAAAGTGGGCAAAGGATATGAGCAGACATTTCTCCAGAGAAGACATGCATGCAGCCAATAGACACATGAAAAAATGCTCGTCATCCCTGGCCATCAGAGAAATGCAAATCAAAACCACAATGAGATACCATCTCACACCAGTTAGAATGGCAATCATTAAAAAGTTAGGAAACGACAGGTGCTGGAGAGGATGTGGAGAAATAGGAACACTTTTACACTGTTGGTGGGATTGTAAACTAGTTCAACCTTTGTGAAAAACAGTATGGCGATTCCTTAAGGATCTAGAACTAGAAATACCGTATGACCCAGCCATCCCATTACTGGGTATATACCCAAAGGATTATAAATCATGCTGCTATAAAGACACATGCACATGTATGTTTATTGTGGCACTATTCACAATAGCAAAGACTTGGAATCAACCCAAATGTCCATCAGTGACAGACTGGATTAAGAAAATGTGGCACATATACACCATGGATAACTATGCAGCCATAAAAAAGGATGAGTTTGTGTCCTTTGTAGGGACATGGATGCAGCTGGAAACCATCATTCTCAGCAAACTATCACAAGAACAGAAAACCAAACACTGCATGTTCTCACTCATAGGTGAGAATTGAACAGTGAGATCACTTGGACTCGGGAAGGGGAACATCACACACCAGGGCCTATTATGGGGAGGGAGGAGGGGGGAGGGATGCATTGGGAGTCACACCTGAAGTAAATGATGAGTTGATGGGTGCTGACGAGTTGATGGGTGCAACACACCAACATGGCACAAGTATACATATGTAACAAACCTGCACGTTGTGCACATGTACCCTAGAACTTGAAGTATAATAATAATTAAAAAAAAGAAATCAGTGCTATAGAACTCTGAAGCAATCCACCCTTCTCAAAGGCTGAACATGGAACTTCACCTTGCTGAATCTGAAGCAGAGAACCATCCCACTTCTTCCTTCAGACCTTTAATGTCATTCTTACACAGAAAT
Organism: Chlorocebus sabaeus; assembly: GCF_047675955.1. Lineage (NCBI taxonomy): Eukaryota > Metazoa > Chordata > Mammalia > Primates > Cercopithecidae > Chlorocebus > Chlorocebus sabaeus. Next base: position 71,334,700 of record NC_132918.1, read on the forward strand.
GATCATAATGGTACAATGCTGTAAAGACTATTATCTAGTATTGTTACTAAGGTCTCAATAAGAAATATACACACTGAATCAGAGGGTGACATTCTTAATAGTTTATAAAATCTGAATAACTTTTCAGATCTTTATTTTTATTCATCTGTAGAGTATATGAAAAGAAATGAAGGGAAATAAGACTAGAAAGTTAAGTTAGTGCTGAACTGTGAAGAGTCTTGGCTGTGGGGCTAAGAGTTAAGGCTTTTTTCTGTAGACAATGGAAGACATATTGAAGAATTCCTTAAATTCTGTTTGCTACCATCACTCTGCACAAACTTTTCACTCTGGCCAAATTGATCTCCCCGAAGATACATGACTAAGCTGTGTTTATGTCTACTCTGTAGAGGATGGTGTGGTGCACTGCCCAAGTCCCCTCTTGGAAATCTCCCCAACTACTGAAAGCACTGCCTGCTGATGACTCCTGGCTGAGTCCCTCTGCAGGAATTGCCCTCAGCTGAAAGCAACTACCTCACCCAAGGTTATGGCTCCTTCCTGAAAACAGCCTATGTTCAATGACTGGTCCTTATGAGGGAATAAGGACCTAATCCTTTTGCCCTAACTGGGGCAGCTCTGAAGAGCCATTGCAGCCTTAGAGCTCTCATGAGATCAGCTGGATCCTTGGCAGCAACTGTGTTGGTGGTCAATTTTCTCCCACTGTTTAATCTTTTTTCCTCATCCCTTTATAGGTGTTGATCCTAAAAGCAATTCCCCATAAACTATATGTGTATAAATTTTTGTCTCAGGATTCCAAAGGATCTTAAAGAAGCCTTCAGGCCTTACCTCTAATGATCCCCAATCTGGAATGCTTTCTTTCTTCCTTTCCATCTATCCCTGAAAGCCTATCAAAAGTCCCTCCCACCTGCTTAATAAAACTGTCCCAGACCATTTTTGTCATGTCTATACAAATGGTGGCTAAGACAATAGAATCAAAGGGTATGCTGAATCACTACAAGAAACAGGGAGCAGGTGACAGGTTTCGTTTTTGATCCGAGAGTCAGAGTTGATAGAGTGGGATATGGCTTTATAGTACACATTGTGAGTTGTACCCAATATCCATCATGTCTTCTTCTACATTAGTAGAACCCTTGATATTTGATTGGGCACATGGCCAGCCAGAATAAAAACTACTACATATCATCTCCCTTAAAAATGATGCGGTCATGGGATTAAGTTCTACCCAGTAGTCTGTGAGCAGTGGTAAAATATTCAACTTCCAGTGATGTCTTTAGAAAAGGTAGGTATTCTTTCTTTCCCCTTCTTGTGACTTTTGATGTTTGGAATATGGATGCATGGTGAGACATGGATCATGAAGATGAGGGAAAGACTGTCAGGATGACTGAGTAGCAAGTTAGTAGAAGCCTAAGCCTATGAATGGAGTAGTGTAGTAGAACTGACATATTATGTCTGAATCATCTGCTTCTTGACCACAATGTGTGAGACAGAATATACTTCTGCACTGTTTAGATCACTGTTAGTTTAGGTCTCTGTATTAGTCAGCTCAGATGAAGTTATTTTGCAAAAACAGATGACCCTCAAATCTAGTATTTATAGTTTAAATCATTTGAATTGCCAAAAGAATCATCAGTCCACAAGGAAGGCATGTGTTTCAATGCTCTCTTCAGATGTAACAAAAGTTTAATTGAAAAGGATTGGTTCTTCTAGAGGGTGGAGCAAAGATCCATGGGGAACACAGGTTAAAGCACAAAAGACAGATAGAGGCACATTATATTGTGCACCCAGGGTCTTGATCACAACATCTTCCCAGCAGGATTTCAGGATTGCAATGGACCAGAGGCTGCTGTGTACCTCCCATCTTTCCTTTTTCTAAACAAAAGAGTTTATTTCTGAATGAGGTGTTTACTGTAGTTATCTTGCTCTCTTATTCAACTGTTGCATACTGGGTGTGTGGGAGGGTAGATAACTTGTATTTTTAAGTTTCTGAGTCTCCAGATCAAGTGGTGCCACCTCTGGATCTCATGTAGATACTCCATGCATCAGCTAGAGATTACGGACTTGGAGCTTGATATCCTTTGTTCCTCTCCACTCCCTGCTGGTCCCTCTTGTCTTCCCTTTCTCTTTCTGCCCTTCTCTTTTTCTTCCCCTCCTTCCTTATCTTTTCCCCTTCCTCCTTTCCTCATCTCCCTTTCTTTTTCTTTTTTTAAGAGACAGGGTATTTCTATGTTGTCCAGGATGGACTCAAACTCCTAATTCCTGGGATCATCTGATCCTCTTGCCTCAACTTCCCTTAGTGGCTGGAACTACAGGCCCATGCCACTCTGCCCAGCCTCCCTTCCTTTCTACTTCTTTCTTTCCTTCTTCATCCCTTTCTTCTCTTTTCTCTCTCCCTCCCTCATTCCTTTCATTTCTTCGTTTCTGTTATTTATACTTTTTTGTCTGTTTATATGATTCTCATTGTGATTAATCTAATTCACATTTAGTGTGTGAATCTTGACCAGAATTTCTCTTTGCTCGGGTATGGTATTTGTGAATTCTTCTTTATTCCTACCCCCGTGCTACTGCACACCTGCTTACATTCTTCCAAAACTGGAGTTTCAGGGTTTGGCATTTTATCTCAACTACTTTTCTATGGCCTGAGATTTTGGAGGCTGGGAGATGGGAATAATCATTTATTGAAGAACTAGGTTCATCCTGATTGATTACACCACTGATTAGCCTATTTTGAACTTTGTAACTATGAAATAATAATCTATGTTTTCTTTGGTTTCTGAATGTTTCCCCCTCAACATTAAGTTGTGAAATTCACCCATGCCGTCGTATGTAGTGATAATTCATCCTCATTGCTTTATTTAGGTACCCTATTTTGGGAATATGCCACATTTTATGTATTCATTTTACTGTTTATAGGCATTTGTGCACTTTCCAGTTTTGGCCTATTTTAAATAGTCCTGCTATGAACACTTTTGTACATATCTTTTGGTGAGTACAACTAGGACTATAACTTTTGGGACTATAATAGGAGTAAAATTTCTGTGTGATAGAGTATGCAAAGGGTATGCATATTTCCTAACAGTTTTCCCAAAGGGATTTACCACTTTACCAATTTACCTCCCACCAGCAGTAGATGAGAGTTCTGATCATTCCATGTTCTTGCCAACACGTGTTAAAAGTTTTCTTTGTCTTTCTCATTTTAGCCATTCTGTTTGTTATATTGTGGTGTCTCATTGTAGTTTTAATTTGTACTCCTCAATGACAAGTGAATCTGAGTGTCTTTATGTGTATATCTGTATTGGACTTTCGATATTCTGTTTGTAAACTACCTCTATTAATCTTTCAATCTTTCCCCATAAAATGCCATATTTCCTTATCTTTTAAAAAATAACAAACTATATTCTAGTTTCCCGTTTCTTTCTGTTGTAACTAAAAATACATTTTTAATTACATTGAGAGTTGAAGGAAAAAGAGAAGGACAGCTTTTCTATTATAACACAAATTATTATTATTATTTTTTTCTTCTTTTATTTTTTTATTTTTTATTATTTATTTATTTATTTATTTATTATTATTATACTTTAAGTTCTAGGGTACATGTGCATAACGTGCAGGTTTGTTACATATGTATACTTGTGCCATGTTGCTGTGCTGCACCCATCAACTCGTCAGCACCCATCAACTCGTCATTTATACCTGATATAACACAAATTATTGATGCTAATACTAGCTACCAGTTGTTAAGGAATTATCAATGTGCAAGGTACCATCAAGATTCTCTTGACACTATTATGTCATTATTCTTCCTATTCTTGGGAAACTACATCCCTTTTATGATTTGATCATCACAACATATAATATTATGATATCTATTTTATAGGTAAGAAACAGGGTCTCAGAGACATTAAAACATTTCCCCAAAGACAGTCAGGCAGTGAGTGGCAGGATTTAAATCTAAACCCTAAATGAAAGGTAGATAGTAATCTATATCTATATTGTTTAACAAAGTACATGAAGTATTGTTTTTTTTTTTTTTTCTAGTTTCCTTCTGTCACCTAGGCTTGAGGGCAGTGGTGTAATCATAGTTCAGTGTAACCTCCACCTCCTGGGCTCATGTGATCCTCCTGCCTCAGCCTCCTGAGTACCTGGGACTACAGGCACTCACCATCATGCCTGACTAATCTTAAAATCTTTGTAGATACGGATCTCTCTCTGTTGCCCAGGCTGGTCTGGTCTTGAATGCCTGGCCTCAAGTGATTCTTCCAACTTGGCCTCTCAATTTTTGGGATTATAGGCATGAACCACTGTGCTTGGCCCCTAGGCAGTTATTAGTAATATCCTATGTCCAATAAAGAAATTGAAGCTTCAAGGAGAATAAGTACCTTCCAAGTTCCCTTTAGCAGGTGGCAGGTGGATACTGGACTTTAAGGGTTCTGTCCTCATTGAAGCACCATTGTCATCTTGCACCAAGAACATTAAGGACATGGACACACACAAGGAGTGAGTTTAGGATTGGAGGTTTAATAGGCAAAAGAAAGAGAAGGGAGGCCAGGTGTGGTGGCTCACGCCTGTAATCCCAGCACTTTGGGAGGCCGAGGTGGGCGGATCACGAGGTCAGGAGATCGAGACCATCCTGGCTAACACGGTGAAACCCTGTCTGTACTAAAAACACAAAAAAATTAGCCAGGTGTGGTGGTGGGCACCTGTAGTCCCAGCTACTTGGGAGGCTGAGGCAGGAGATGTCATGAATTGGGGAGGTGGAGCTTGCAGTGAGCCAAGATCGTGCCACTGCACTCCAGCCTGGGTGACAGAGCGAGACTCTGTCTCAAAAAAAAAAAAAAAAAAAAAAGAAAGGAGAACAACTTTCTTCCTTGTGAGAGAGAGGGGCTCGCAAAAGGGAAAAACCCAACCCCGGTGGACTGCACCAGATTTTATAGGCAGGCTTGAGGAAATGGTGTCTGATTTATGTAGGGCGCACAGATTGGTTGAACCAGAGGTGACATTTACATAGTGTGCGATGAAGGCTGGTTGCCATATCCTAATCTTGTTATACAGATCGGGTCTTTGCCTGGCCAGCACCATATTGTCTTCTTGCTGTACACGTGGCTGGCAATGAGAAGTGAACATGGAGCCATCAGTTTGAACATGCCTAATCCCAAGTAGCCTTTTCCTGTTGGCACAACTGCCAGCATTCACCCGTGCAAGCTTCCAGCTTGCTTGTCTATGTCTGCAGCTCATTTTTACAGGCTGCTCTTTGTAGAAAACAAAACGATTTTGGGCCTGCTTTTCATTAAAACGAAAACCTAATCAAAGGCTTCCATACTTTCACTATCTGCCTAAATAATTTATTCTTAACTCCTATGTCACCATGTCCGTGTCTTCTGCTACTGCACTTTGCTGTCTTTCCTTGTGGGCATTCTTTGCAAGAGCATTTTTAATTTCTTTCTTGCATTGGAGAAAATGACTGACATTAGTGATGATAAAATAGTCCTTTCAGATTTGTTATGGAGAGTTGTGGTATTTAGAGGGGGAAAAGTATTTACAATCTGTGGCAATAAATAAGAAAAAGATAAAAAACAAAGTAATGCAAATCTGAAAAATATGGACTAATTTTGTTGACTACAAGAATAATGAAAAGTGGGTGGTGGGATTTCACTGAAGTTAGTTATATTTCATGTGAGATAAGTGACCCTTTTGTATCACAGATAAAATACTGAATACAGTATAATTAGCAAGAATTTAATAATATATTGGCAATGGACAAATGTTATTCTGTGATTTACAGAACAATACTCTATAGACCCTTTTCAAATTTGACTTAGGAGTCATGGAAGTTTTTTATTTTTTAAATGTTTCTGGTTATTCCTAAAGTTTATGACTTTAAATTTATTATAGAGTCTTCTTTTTCTTTTCTTGTCTTGTCTTTGTCTTTGTCTTTGTCTTTGTCTCTTTCTGTGGCATCTTCTATCTGAAGTTCTGCCTAGGCCCTCTCTGTGAGCATGAAGTAATTGGTAGGCAAGTAATACTTTCTGCATTTACTAAATTTCAAGACTGCCTTGTGGTACAGTGCCTGGGCTTCACACCCCTCCGACACACACCAAGTGGGGAATTAATTTATTCAATATACAGTTATGCTGTCCTTCTAGTCTTTCCTCTCTCCTACTCTGCACTTAGCTGTCAGTCTCTTAATATATTGCTGTCCCTCTGCCTGTGCCATCTGCAAGATTCTCCTGATGCTACTCTGTCCTTTTTATTCTTCTTACTTTTGGGAAAATAGAAAAGGGATATGCTTGCTTTCTTCCTTGGTAGGTTGCATTCTCCAATCCTCTCTAAGAAACTAGTCTCCAGTTGGGAGGAACAGTTAATTTCACTTCCCAGAGTTTAATTTCTTGACCAATAAAACATGAGGGAAATGACCAGCTTCCAGGCTCATGCCTTAAGAGATTGTCAGCTATAACTCTCAATCTCTTAGAATACTCACTCTTGAAACCCACTTACCGTGCTATAGTGAAACTCAAGCAGCCCCCAAAGAGAGGCCTGCAGAAAGAGGAACCAAGTCCCCAGGCCAGTAGCACTGGCTGAGCTCTCAGCGAATAGTCAATACTAATTTGCCACTCACATGAGTAAGCCAACCTGGAAGTGGATTCTCTGTCCCAGCTGGCGCTGCATGGAGCAGAGACAGGCTGTTCTTGATGGGTCCTGCCCAAATTGTATACTAGTGAGTGAAATAAGCATTAGTTGTTGCTTTAAGCCTTTGAATTTTGTTGTATCTTATTACACAGCAATTGAAAACCAGAACACGGTCCAAATGGTCTTCAAGGCCTAAGCTGAAATTTTCAATCCGCTTCTATTTACAATCCTTTAATAAAGGACTACAGGATACTTGCTCTGCTTTTTAAAAAAAGGTACATTATTTCCCATTTGATTATTGTCTCTTGTGTGTGTGGTTTTCTCAATTAGGAACTCCAAAGGGAAAAAAAGGTGACAGATAGGATAATTAAAACACTATCCAGAAGCCTTCCACAAATATCATTGACTAAAACATTTATTGAGAAGATATGCTGCTAGAGATTGGTGATAGGAAAAAGATATTAAATGCTGGATCTCAGTCTTCGCTTTACCTTGGAATCACCCAGGAAGCTTTACAAAACACAGTGCTGGGGTCTGGGTCTCCCACTGCCTCCCGGGTTCCAGAGTTTCTGGTTTAGTTGTGGAGTGTGGCCTGGATATCACAATTTTGAAATCTCCCCAGGTGAGTCTCATTTGCAGCCAAGTTTGAGAACCACTAGTATGAAATACCACTACTGTCCAAGAAGCCTTGTAGTCTGCTTAAGGAACCCGGATTTCACAAAAAAAGATAAGCAAAGTCAGAAGAGCGAGACCATCCTAGCTAACATGGTGAAACCCCGTCTCTACTAAAAATACAAAAACTTAGCCGGGCATGGTGGCGGGTGCCTGTAGTCCCAGCTACTCGGGAGGCTGAGGCAGGAGAATGGCGTGAACCCAGGAGGCGGAGCTTGCAGTGAGCCAAGATCGCGCCACTGAACTCCAGCCTGAGCAACACAGCAAGACTCCGTCTCAAAATAAATAAATAAATAAATAAATAAATAAATAAATAAATAAATAAAAGATAAACAGAGTACCAGGGAACACCCAGTATGTGAGATGGACAATCCTAAATGTGGACTAGACATTGAAAAGCAAAGTGGCTCCTCTCATTTTGATTTCTCTTTTTACTAAAATTGTAGCCTGTATTCTATTTCCTAATTACAACATTTCATTGATTGTTGTAACATAGGACACACATGTTTTTCAAAATTTAATGTTTTTGCAAATAAGATGCATCTCACAAATGTTGTGGATATTTAATATGTTACTTTTATTGCTTTAACAATTTTCTAAGAAATCTTTGTGAGCTATAATTAGCAGTATCTTAGAATATAAGAAACATGATACATACTGTCTTTCACTTGTTCCTATTCTGCGTATAATTTTTTGCCATCATATTCTATATTACATTCTAAGATCACTGAGGACAAGAATCAAGTGTTTCAGTGCTTTTAGTACAGTGTAACACCTAGTACAACGTTAACACTTATTACAGCCTCAATAAATAGTTACAGATGATTGGATACCCCTTTAAATTTATTACTCAACATTTAGAGATTCATGAGGCTGGGAGACACCTATAAATCACTTGCAAAATTCTAGAGAGAGAATTGTAGAGATCCTCACTATATACCATTTAATCCATTTGGGTATTTAACGTCTTGAGACCTCTGCATTATTTTCATTTAGGCTTTTGTTACAAGACATTTTGTTTTCTTGTGGTTCCAATGTTTTTCGGGGTGGGGGGGAGCATCTAGGTAACCCTTTTACACCTAACTACTGTATATGTTCCTGGAGCATACAAATGTTGTCCCAATACAACAAGTTGGCCTGAAGGATTAGTAGTTTTATGAATCCTCTTTATTTAGCATGCTTTAGAGCTGAAATCCACGAAATCAAGTGCTGCTCTTTCCCTAAACACATTTCTTAAGAGTGCTACTTGCACAGAATTATATTAATAAATTTAATCAGTAAAAGCTCTCAATATTCCACATTCAATCAGTGCCTGGCATGTGAAGATGATAAATTCCCCTTGTCCATCCTGCATGTCACCCAGTTGCTGCTTTCTGATTATATTCGTTTTACTTAGGATGGCTGAAGAAATAGGAAGTTCTTCCACTCAGTCTTTCATAACTCTGTGACCTGCTTTGTTAACACTTGTGCTGTAGTTGGCCCACATCCATAGGACATTTCTAACTTGCTTGCTGATTAGGCTTTGAGGGAGCCTTGCCTGCTACTCAGAACTAGCAGGCTTATGCCAAGCTCTCTTCTGGCATCATGGAGGTGGGGTGGGAGCCTTCTTTTTTCTTGGTATTTCCACATCCTTTTTCTCCTCCCTCCGTAATCTTTTATCTAGTGGCCAGAAGTAACTTCTAGTTGCACTCCCATCCTTCTTCCTTTCCCCAGCCATCCTCCACAGTCAAATGACATAAATATGTGGCTTGTAGTTCATTCTGCTCTTTCCCAGTGGTTTATGGCCCAAGACTCATGTTAGAATTTTCTGTGGATCTTAAAAATAAAAGTACTTGGAATCTACCCCTAGAGATTCTAAATCTGGATGTTGGCCTCAGGCATCTGTGTTTTTAAAGGAATATCATAAGTGATTCTTACATACAAGTCTTTTGAAGGTCACTGTCTGAGGCATCTGCCAATGTATTCTTGGATTAAGTTTTATGTGCCTTGTGCTTTGTGGGCATAGAACTTGACTTATGGACCGATGTTGTTAATTTCTTTACTATATAGTAACAGTTTTGTATGTTAGCTCTTTCTCAAGTTTTTACTTTCTAGCACATTAATTTTATTTAGGATGTTTTCAACCTCCCAAGTTGTAGTTGTCTGTTTTTTTATGAACCAAGAGCTGTTTGTTTTCCAGTGACAGTTTAATCAGATCTACATACAATGAGATGCTTACTTCCTGCAAATGTAAAGATTCTAGGATAAAAAGGACCTTCTCATTAAATAGCAGACAACATGGATGAGACCATTTCCTGGGGTCATTGCTGACACCCTCTTCCGTCTCCCTCATTTCAGTATGTGTATGCTCATGCTCTCGTTTTTTTTTCTTTTCTTGCATGTTATTGGGAAATCTAGTCTATCCCAATTCAGAGTGTAGACTTTAAGGGCATTTGAAATGTCTCACAATGTGTTTATTAACTGTAGCAATGTTGTGCTTCCTGAGATTACTTCCCAATGAAACTACTTTCACTCAGAGCTTTGTCTTTAGCTGTATTTTTCAGGAAACCATCTAAGACATGGACCATTTCCCCTTATTGGGCACTTATTTGAATAATTTATTCTCTTTGGTTTCCTATATCTTGTTTTCTCAATCAGATCATAATGACTTTTAGAGTAGAATCTGCCCCTTGTGATTCTTTAGAGCCAGTCTACACAGTGGTATGTGTGACACAAGGGCAAACGTAGAGAATGGGTACACATCATGATTAAGGTCTTGATTGATGGATTTAAAGATAAAATTAGAATAAGAATAAAATTCTTTGGAGCTTGCTTTAAAAAAGTGGGTTGAAGACTTTGAGGAGAAAGGAATAGTCTGGCAGGTGTTTTCTTGTTCAATAGGTGCAGCGGTTGGTGAGACAGGTAGAATAATGTAGGTACACAGGAGGAAGTCATCCCTCATTATGTATTTCAGAACAGCTTATATTTCATAAAGAAAGAGATACATCAAAAAGATGTTCTTATAATTTTGAAGCAGGGGTACATGATAAATTGCTTTGAGATTTCATAGGAAAGGAAATGAACATTTATTGCAGTCTTTAGCACAGGTCCAAAAATTGCTTAGAAAAATGGGTTATTTCCAGCAAGTTATTGTATAAGATACATGAAGGAAATATCAAATAATACAACGTTTTCAACAATGCAACTTCAGGAAAACGTGAAGCTATTCTATTTTGCCTTGTTCTACTGGTAAGAAGAGGAGAAAAAAGGCGATGCTTAGAGTGGATTGACAAGTTATTAAACCTGGTTCCTCCAAAGTATGGTAAGAGTAGGCAACCGCTTATCTATTAGTGTTTTGTTTTGTATCTCATTGATTTACATTATAATCTCTACTATTTCCTTTTTTGGCTTGCATTAGTTTTGTTTGTTCCTCTATTTCTAGTTTCTTAAGGTAGAAGATTAGGCTATTATATTGAGACTTTTTATTTTTTTGATAAGCATTTGAAGATATAAATTTCCCTCAAAGTACCACATTAACTGCATTTCACAAGTGATTTTTATTTTCATTCAGTTTAAAGTATTTTTAAAAATTCCATTGACTCAGGGATTATTTGGAATTGTTTTTGTTTAATTTCCAAACATCTCAGGTTTTACCAGACTTCTTTCTGTTGTGGACCTATAGGTTAATTCTTTTGTTGTGGGAGAGCATATTTTATATAATCTTATCCTTTGAAATTTATTTAAACTTGTTTTATGGGACAGCATATGGTATTTCCTAGAGCCTATTCTGTGTGTGCTTGTTCGAGTATTTAGCTATTTTTTTTTTTTTGCCCTTGTCTGTATTATGTCAATTCAGCTGTACTTCCACCTAAAATCTAAAATATTAGCAATTACCCATACTTCACGGAAGGCAGCAGAGATAAACATAGTGGCCACATACCTGGATCTGGTCATGAGGTCTAATTCGATAATCTCACACCTTCTGTTTTCTACAACCTTTCCCCTGTTCTCCTGAATTCCTTCCAATATTGTGGCTAGCCTTTATCCTTTCCTAGAGGTTGGCCAAATTTTATTCCTGAAGAATTGGAGTCTTTGGTGGTTCTAGTTTTATTTAGTTGCTGAAGTTTCAATTGAGAAGTAGCATTGATCAAGGGAATACTAAGAGGCACCCTAGGAATCACTTGAGTTGAAGATGTAAGTCGTCTTTGCCTATATTGGGTAGCAACATTCCAATTTCACGTTGGTAATTAGAATCAAACATCTCAGCCTGTAGAGTGATCTGCTTTTCTGCCACTTGGTTCAGAGCCATACAGCTTTGTGGCATTGGGGCTCTTAATAGAATGACCCTTCAGAATATGGATCAAAAGGGCAAAGTACTACTGATAAGTGGTTTTATGGACAGTTTCCATTAATAAAGGGGTTCATAGAAGAAGGACATAAGAAGAGGAGTGCTAAGCTTTTCAGAGATACCTGGTGGGATTCATGACACACTTTTAGAGGGAATTCTTCAGGGGCATGTGATACTGCGTTATGCAAGTGGGAGAAAGACTCAGTGGAATTAATTTTATTATTATTACTGCCATCACATTTGCACCAACAGTATGATAAGACCATGGCAATCTCAGGGCTGAACAATTTCAGAATATAGGAAATAGTTCCCTCATATCTTCTAATATATAAATTAAGGAAAAAATAGGTAGGAGTGGCAATGAGTTTATAAATATGCTGTCAGAAGGAAACTAATCATGGAATTAATGCTGTAAGAAGTTAGGCATTCAATTTTGTGTGTATTGCCAACTTATGATCCTGAAGATACACTTGGGACCACTATCGCAAAGGAAATTATGACCAATCTCCTTGCTCCTTGATCCAACTGATTATGCCATGCAACTATAGGTGTAAAATCAAGGAAGAATACCCCAATTCTATTTAAGGGCATGACTTTTTAAAATGCACTAACCTATGCCACTGCTTGAGAGATATTTGAGTGAACTGACATTAATCATTCTCAGCATTTCTTACTTTAATATTGGTGGAATGGATTGTTGGTTGCTTATAAAGAGAGTGACAGCATGCATTAAATTAGCTACAAGGCTATCTTTTCATTTTTAAAGAGAAATTAAAGTTCTGGTCTTGGTTGCTACATAGCCTGAGTTTGATGGGATAACATTTGAGCAGTGGTACAACATTTTAATTAGTAATTGCCCAATCCTCTTCAAGTAGCGTGAATAATGCTAGGACAGCTAAATTCTATGAATTTCTCTAGCTTTGTTTTTAACTTGACAGGCAGATTTTTTTTCTATAGCTGAATACTCACTGTCTGTGATAGCAGGTGGATTGGACTAAGATCATAGTGATAGCCATCCATTTAAATAATAGTTACTTGAATGTAGCTGAGGGAGCCTTGAATAATTTTAACAAAGCCATATGTCTCCCTAAAATAGTTTTCAGTTTTTTAGAACAAAACACAGATTTCTTATTTTCTCTTTGATACCAATATTATTGGTCATGATACTGATGCCACACTGTCATCCTACGTTCATTTTGAAGAGTTTTAGCACCTGAATGAGGTTGAAAGTAATTGTAGATAAATGTTACTGAAGTGATATGTAATTTCCTTCTTATGAATTATTCATATCAATACCTATTTCTGTATCGCTGGTGCAGTATAAAATATTACATGCTGAGTATGTAAATGTCTTCATCATATTTTATTTCTATGCACTATTTTAAAGGTATTTGGCAAAAAATACCCTATCCTAAAACAAACAAAAACCTCCTTATTCATACAGAATTTATCACTCTTAAAAATGTTAGTCATTTGAACAACAATATATCTATTTTTTATGCTTCTTTTATAATTCTCCTACCTTGAGTCATTGTTAAATGCATTAAGACCAAATTTATTTTCTTCCCACCTACTTCTTCCTTAATGAATTGTTGAAAGATTATTGCTGCTGTTTCTAACTGAGACATTGCATTTATTATTAAACTCCTTGTGAATATTTAGATATACAAGATAGACTGGTTCATGAGACTGCTCTGACTTCATGTAATTATAAGAAAACCATTAGGACTGCATACTATTTTCTCTATATTACCTTTAGTACCTTTGTAGAATAATGGGGAATAACAGGACTCTTGAGTCAATAAGTCATGAGTTTGAATCCAGGATCTGCCATTTACTGACTTTGTATCCTAAGATCCCAGGAGTATCTTTCTATATTAACCTAATATCAAATGTCAGTATTTGTTGCTCCAATAGGACAAAAGCCATAATGACCAATAGCGGAGGAAATAAAATCAGAGAGACCATTGTCAAGAGAGAGTGCATTTACTTTCAATGCCTGTGCTGAGCTTTCTAGGCCCCAGGCCCCAGGGATTCTCAAGCCCAGATCCTGGCATGGCCACCTTGTGACTATTTCCTAAGCAATACAGCATAATAACTATTTACATAGCATTTACATTGTATTAGATATTAAAAGTATATTGGAGGATGTGCTTAGGTTATATGCAAATACTGCACCATTTTATATTAGGGATTTGAACATCCTTGAATTTTGTTATCCATAGGAGGTCCTAGAACCAATCCGCCATGGATACCGAGGGATGACTGTGAATGTATCAAATGTACTCATCACAACATAATAAGAAAGTAATGACAGCTGAATTGTGTACCTGACTTATTTCATAGAAGGGAGCAGTAAATAACCATGCTAACAATACATAACTGAGAATAAAGAGCCCATCAGAACTTACAAGCCATCAGTTCAATTCCCACCAACTTTATTCCCATTTCCTCTCTAGATAGGCTTCATCTGAGCCTCCAACACCTTGCCTATCTTTATTTAAAGAGATGGTAGAGGGATCATCAATTAATCTTATTATCAGCCATAAATTCGCCTTTCATTTGTGTTTCTTCAGTCATAGCTACGATGTTATTTCCATATTCAGCTTCTCAACTATATGGTTACTTCTTTTTTTCCACTTGCTCCTGCCCTCTGCTTACTGGCACACATGTGCTCTGAGTGAAAGTGCAGAAAAGTAGCCACTCTGTCGTTGTTCCCTTTGCTCAGTGAGTAGAATGCCTCTATTTTTTGTGCAACTTTGGTCACTGTCTGTGATAGATATTTATTTGCCCATTTAACTCATGTTCCACCCTTCACTCTGCTCTGCACCACGGAAGTCTGATCTATATGGAAATAATCGACTCCCTTTATCCTCTGGTTTTTAACTGGGTTCAACCAATAGGAAACATAAACAGATCAGAGAAGGGGAGAAGAAAGAGTTTGGGGTATTTATTTCCTTGGCTCACTCTCTGCTAGGAGATGAGTTAGCTGTGATAACATTTCTCTACTGAATATCACTGCTCCCATCTGATAGCCTTCTACAAGTGCAGTTCAAGTACAGCTCTCCCTAGAGTCTGGTAATTAGTTATTACCCCTACAAGCTAGAGTCAGTGTATGTTTTCTGAAAAACTAATGAAGCTTGAGCTTCAAGGACTTTCACTAGTAAAGGCTTGATCCAAAGCCCTGGGAGAGGCTCCAATAATATGCTCAGCCAGTAGTATGAGAGAGACCAATTTGGTGAGCCTGTTTACTTATACAGATGAAAGGCCAGTTTCTCACTGCTGTAGGAAGGTAACTGTGGGGTGGGGGTGTGGACTTGTTCTCTCTATGGCACAGGAAAATCAGTTTAGTTTCTCCAAAGCATGGAGAATCCTAGAGGTCCATAAAGGAGGGACTGGGACATAGGTTAAAAAGGGATAGGGTGTTGACCTCAGCCACATGGATACTGCCAAGGGAGTAGTAGATAGAGTTTCAGATATCGGGTTTGAGTCCATGGGCTCCATGAGAGGCTAGTCTTGGGAGTATTTGGAAGAAATGATTATCCAAGAGAAAATCAGAGTGAATTTTTTTTACAGTACATAGTGTGCTTCTATGTGCACGTAGGCTTGTATGTGCTTCTAGAACTACTACATTGTACTTTGGAGAATAGACATACATTGAAGTGACGTTGGTAAAAATGAATGAGTAGAAAAAGGGAGTGACAAATGAAGTGTGTTTTCTAGGAGTGAGAGTGAAGGGAATAGCAAATTATTAAAATAGCTTAAAAGTGAGTCAACTGGTAACCTTTAAATTATTATTTTTTAAATAAATCTTTATTTTTATCAAAGGCATACATGCTCATAAGTTAAGAATCTGTTGGTTATACAATGTTAAGACAATTTTCTTAATGCTCACTACCCTCATTTCCATTTTCCTAGAAGCAACCACTTTCATCTCTTTTAGCTGAGACATAACATTATAGTCAGATGTCATGTAATGACTGGAATACATTCTGAGAAATGCATCATAGGGTATACTCATACAAACTAGATAGCATAGGCTACTATACACCTTGGCTACATGGTAGCCTATTACTCCTAGGCTTCAAATCTGTTCGGCATATTACTGTAGTTTATACTGTAGGCACTTGTAACACAATGGTAAGTATTGTGTGTCTAAACATAACAAAACATATACAAGGTACAGTTAAAATATGGTTTTATAATCTTGTGGGACCACAGTCATATATGTGGCATGTCATGGACCAAAAGGTAGTTATATGGTGTATGACTATCTATAAATTTTTATGGCAGTGTGTGTGTCTATGTGTGTGTGTGAGAGAGAGAGAGAGAGAGAGAAAGAAAGAGAGAGACTTACCTTCATAGTAATATATAATTTGCTTTTGTGGCTTCTATTTTGTTTTATTAATTTGGGCAGTATTTATAGCCTTCTTTCAGAAGATGAGGATTTAGTTCTGTTTTTCCCTCCCACTCCACAACACACACACATTTGAATTTACATTAATTCAATCACTTACAAAAGCCATTGAAAATAGGCCTATTGATTCTTTAAAATTCAAATATTAAACTATAATAAGCTATGTTTATTAAACATAGGATTTAGCCTACCTGGTTGGGGGATATACAGTCCTCTTTGGGGGATATGACTGTGGAGTCATCTGGTTTTTAAGTGTGCGAGAAATTACTATTGGAAGGGTAATATGAGGGTTAACAATGTCAAGTTACAGGCAAGAATGGGGAAGCTAGTAGAAGTACCAGGGATAGGGAGAAGTGAGTATTTATTTGTCAAACACCTAAATGTGCCAAACACTGTGCTTGGTAATATCCTAATATATGCTTCTAATAAGCCTAGGGAAAGACTCCTTCATTAAGAAGAGATGGAGGTTGAACTCAAACCACATTCAGTAAAAAAGAATTCAATGGAAATTCTCAGAGATGGAGTGTACAACCATGACCAGATTCAAGGGCACAAACAACAGTGTGAAGGCTCTGGTTCTCTTTCTTTCAGCCTTGGCTGCATTGGCTTGGTTTCTTGCGGGTAGGATCTCTCTTTATATCTGCCAAGATGGCTGTTGGCCTGCCCATTCCTTCATTCTGTCATTTTAGCAAAACAGTCAGCAAGGAATTTCTCCTTCCAGAGTCATTATTTTAACCCAGGAAAATCTCTGGTTGGCCCTGTTTGAGTCATCTGCCTACACTTCTTAGGGGGTGACCAGCCATCATGGTAGGTAGCTCCTCCATGGACAGAAGGAATGAAGGAACATCAATTTTCCAAATAAAGAAATACTTAAAGAACAAACAACATGCACCTATTGCCAACTTTATGAAGCAAATATAATCATTTCTATTTTGCACATAATGAGATAGAAGTTAAATCGCTTGTTTTATATCACGTAACTCAATAGAACTGGGTTTAAGATGTTATTCACATATTTTTCCTCTGTATAAAACTGTGTACTGATCAATTTTATGGAAGTTCATTTAGTGCTATCTTTTTACTAATTTAATACAACACTTAGAATACTTTATATCCGACTATGGAAATATTTCTTCAAAAGGGCTTTTGTATCTGAGGTTGTATTATTTAAACAAATAGGGATATAGTATTTACTTTAGAGAATTATAATTTTGTATAACTACAGCCATCTTTATGGGAAAGCATTTATCTTTGAAGAGAGAGACAGATGCATCAAGTTGTGTAAGAGATGATGCTGGTGCCCTGCTCATCTACTGAGACCTCAGCATTGTTGGCTGCTGATCCCATGGTTTCCAATTGTAAAAGCCTACTGCTTGTTGCTGAGAACTTTCTCTGGCTGCCAGAGAAGTGTCAGATGTTAAGCGTTCCTGGAATTAGTGCTCAACCAATGATAGACAGGAGTTGGTGGATAAATTCCCCAGCTCCCTGATATCCTGGAGGTGCATGCTCTACATTGCCTTTTGGAATCCAATCCCAATGGGATGGATCCATAGTTACTCACAGCAGTCAAAAGTGCACTTTATTGACTTATTTTTCTTTTCTGTCTTATGTACCTATTTCCCTTCTGATGCTTCCTGGGATTACTTCCCAAAATAAACTGCTTGCTCTCATATCCTTGTCTTAGGATATGTTTCTGGGGCAGGTTACCTTAAGATAAGTGACTCTTGTACATTAGACGTGTGGCTAACTCTGGCTATTTCAGCCAATTTGTACAGATATGTTTATTTTAATATGTTCACTAGTCATAGTGGTGAAAACCTGCAAATAGCTTCTATTATCTGTTTTCAGAGAAGAGTTAAATTTACTCAATATTAATAAAAAACATACACATTCTAATAGCAACTGTTTTGCCTTAACATGAACTCTGAAGATGGACAACTGGGTTTGAATCCTTTCTAGTTGTGGTTCTTGGACAAGGTTCTTATCCTCACTACGCCTCAGTTTTCTGTCTGAAGTACAGAGTATCTATCTTAATATTTTCTAAGAGCATTAAGTGAGTTAAAATTTGTAATGTCACAAGAGTGGCTGGCATAAAATAAGTGCTATGTAAATGTTGGTTAAACACTTGAATAAAAAATTAGG
This sequence comes from Chlorocebus sabaeus, assembly GCF_047675955.1. Classification (NCBI taxonomy): domain Eukaryota; kingdom Metazoa; phylum Chordata; class Mammalia; order Primates; family Cercopithecidae; genus Chlorocebus; species Chlorocebus sabaeus. The sequence continues at coordinate 71,352,879 of NC_132918.1, forward strand.
TCTATCAATGGTAAAAGTTAAGACTATACTTTCCCAAGTAGGCCACAGACTATTTCATTAACAAATTATTTTTTTTAATAATACATTCTCTTCCATATTAATTATACATTTTAAACCAGAGCACAATTATGTTTTAGCTTCATGAGCTGTTCATCTTTAATGAGTACTGAGTTAATTAGCCAGACCTGTCTTTTTGGGCACTGCATCTGTTCTGCAACATTCAGCTCAGTGTTCATTATTTTAAGACAGCAATTCTTTTTTTGAAAAATATTTGGAGAAGGAAATGAATAATTACTCTGCTACACTACATCACTAAGTTTCAAAATGCAAATAATTGGAAAATATGCATGTGGGCATGGTTATACCTGAGACGTGACTCCATATTTTATTATACATAAGGGATACTTTCTTGCCCATTAAATTGATGCAGTTCATTATTTTTTCCTAAGAACTATTTTTAGTCTGCTTTTAGAATGCCTATTTGTGCCTTCCTTTTGTCCTCTGAATGTCAATCTAATTTCACTCTTGTTGAGCTGTAAATCATCCAAAGGTTTTCTTTTATTCTCAGAGGTGCCAATCCTTAGTATACAAATTAGGTCATCATTAGTTTAAAGAATTATAACTTCTCCAACAATGACCTCTCATCTTCTTTTCAGTTCTATATTTTTAGCTATCTATCAATAGCAGTGGTTCCAAATAGGGGTCCATGGACTGGCTATATCAGAAGTACCTAAGAAACCCATATATATATTCACATACTCACACATGTATCATATAAATATCCACATACCAATATGCACCACTCCTAGAGATTCTGATATAGCAGTTATGGGCTGAGACTTAGAAGACAGTATTTTTTGTGTCTCGCTAAGGCAATTCCGTACCAAGAACAATCAGGTTTGGGAACCCCTAGATAGTGGCTCATCCAATTGTCCACTGTCACTTCAAATGATCCTATAGCATTGCCAAACAAGCTGATTTTCCTCATTCATTACAACTCTTCTGAAACTTTAGGCTTGACGTCTTAGAATCATATTTAATTCCACCTGCTGCTTCATTCCCACTCGCAGACATTAAGCAACTCAGTCGTATCTTCCTTCTACCTTCTCTTACTTTCCAACACCTCATGTTATACCTTATATTAGTTATTTAAGCATATGTTGTATTTGCTACATTTGACTATGAAACCTGGACACAAGAACCTGTCTTATTCATGTCTAAATGTGCCTCTTGGCATCCAGCATAGTACCTTTCATGGAGTAGGTATTTAATAAATGTTGGATGAATATCACATCACAGTCATTCACTCTGTATCCAATCTTCCATTACTTCCAAAATGGCCCTATTTTCCAATCATAGCCTACCCCTTCTTCCTTAGTCTCCTCTCTTACTTACCGTTTATCCCAACTGGAACATGTTTTCTTTTTCTTTCCTTAGGAAATATTATATAATTCCTTTCCAGAATTAGTTTTCCAGGTTTATTATGAAGCAATGTATTAAATATTAGACTATCAAGAAGCAGGATGAGACTCTCTGCTCATTGATATTTCACAAGGGTTTGAGGCTGATCATGGAGTATATGAGTATTTAACAAGAACCACATGCCCTATGATATCCTAGTCGTGCAGGTCTCCTATTCTAGTTACATGATAAATTTTGATCATTAAATGATTGTGGCTTATTTCAATAGTTACTCAACCATTTATTTGACAAATATGTATTGAGTGACTTCTGTTCCAGGCACTGGGAATAGTGGTAAACAAAAACAGTGATTCTTGCTCTCATAGGGTTTAATTTCTGGTAAGGCGTGATATAAAATAACCAAATACATAAATATAGATTGTGTTAGATAGGTGTTGTGAAGGAAAATACAACTGAGTGAGGAGAATAGGAAATTGAATTCTATTACATTGAATGCCGTGGAAAATCTCAACTGAGCAGAGGAATCAGTTAGGAGGCTATTACAGTAATCAGGCAGGAAATGGTGCTGGTTTAAATCAAGGGACAAATGTGGAGATGGTGAGAAGAGATAAGATTTTGGGTATATTCCGAGGGAGTAGCTAACAGGATTTGATGATGGACAGGATATAGGGTGCTATAAAAGAGAGGAGTTGAAAGATGACTCTAAAGCCCGAGCAGCTGGAAGGATAAATTTGTCATTTACTGAGATGGGGAAATGTAGGAGAAGTAGTTTGAGATGTGGGTAGGGAGGATTCAGCGGTTTGATATTGTATATGCTAAATTTTGGGGACATACACTTTCAAGTTTGTTGACTAGACAGTTAGGTATACCAGGCACCCTGTAGTTTGCAGGAGGGGTTGGGCTAGAGAAAAAATGGAATTTAAAATGTGAACTGGGATAAGGTCACTTAAATAGACAAATCAAAAGTCCAATAACTGACTCTTAGAGTATTTCAACATTATGTAGGGAGCAACCAGCAAAGTATATTGTAAGGGAATGGCCAGTGAGGTAGCATATAATCAAGAGAAAAGGGTGTCCTGGAGCCAATGGAAGAAAGCATTTTGAGAAAGAAGTGATTATCTATATCAAATGCTGCTGGTGAGTCAACTCAGGTGATGACTGAGAGTTTATCATTAGATTACCAACAGGGAGGTCATTGGTAACCTGTAGGAGAGCTGTTTTGGTTGAGTGGTAGAAGTCTGAACGGAGTGAGATCTGGAGATAAGGTTAGGGAAGGCATTAGAGATGGAATCGATCATGCTTTGGAGGAATTTTGCTTTAAAGTGGAACAGATAAATGGAGTAACTGTTGGGGGTAATGGGAAGGGTTTTTTTTTTTTTTTTTTAATTAGAGCTGTTTTAGCTTGTTTATATACTGATATACATGATCCAGTAAAGATAAAAAAAGATGGAGGGAAACTGATTAGTTGCTAGAGGGGCATCCTTTAATAGGTGAGAGAGTTGCAGACAAATGCAGAGATGAGGCTTAGAAAAGAGCCACACTGTTCATCTTTGTAACAGGAGGGCTGGCAGAGGACAAGGGAACAATGGGGCAGATTGGAATGAGTCAGGAGGATGCTGGTGGGAAACTGATAGCATACTCAAATGAGGTAATTGAGGAGAGGTTAATAAAGTAATTACTTACAGGAGTGGGAAATTTGAGGAAACTAGCAAGAGCTGGAGAAGCACCTTATGTGAGCAATAGCAGGGAGCTGTCACCACTCTAGGCCTGGAGAATCAAGTGAAAGGGCTGTTATTGGACCTCAGCATGAGCTCTAGCTGGAATTATGACTGTAGGAGAGGGCCGCGGGACAGGACCTTGGGACTTTGGGAGGCAGTATAGCAACTACCAACTCACAGCTCAGAACAGACAGAGCCAGGGAAACAAAGCCCTGGATCTCACTCTCCTCCTACCCTCAGTTCTCTGACCCTCCATTTGGCCCAACTAATCAGTATCCAGAGGACAAGAAACTGGTGCAGTCCGTACAGCTCAGCCTCCCAGGGCACAGAACATGGTGGAGAAGGGCAGGGACGGATCTGAAGGGGAAAATGGAGAATGTCAAGCATAATTGTGATGAAAATGTGGGGAGGTTATCTTCAAATTACTTCTGTTTTCTCAGTGAAATAGAAAGCACTATTCTTAACTGAGAGTAAGGATTATGGATGTATTGGAAGTTTAAGGAGAGAGAAACTGGAAAATAGTAATTGGTAGAGGAGGACAGCAAAAGGACTAGGGAAAGAGTATCATTACTGGGCGCATTTGAAAACTTTCTTAGGCTAGTGATTATGAATGTAAAGTAAGATAAATCAGCCTCATTCACCAAACATATTCATCTGTCTGGAGGAAAGCACAGTGTTGTAAAAGAGTTACATTTTGGGTTGAGTTTGGCAGGAGAGTACAATAAAATGTGAAAGCACAAGGGGAAGAAAGAGACTGTAGTGATAGACCATGCACTATAAATTCATATACAGGGAAGTCTGGATACAGGGGAATTAGTAGATAGGCTGTAGGATCAATGCACTAAAAAAACCAGGAGGACAAATAATTTTTTGGAGTCAAGAGTAGTAAAGGGAGCGAGGTGAAAGATAGGAGAAAATGATCAGAGACTCAGACTATGGGAGGGGATAAACTTATTGGCAATGGCAGGGTCTGTATAGGGTACAACAAAGAGAGTGAGTTGTTAAAGTTAAGGAGAAAAATCACTGGAGGTCAAGTGGTCAGGAAAGTGAATTGAAAGGATCAGACTCATGGACTTTGAAATTGCCCCAAATAATGACAATAGTAGAGATGAACAACAATTGTCCAGGAGTTGGAATCCTCAAGGAATGAGGGGATAGTCCGGTAGACTGTAGATAACTGCTGTAAGGAGTAGTGGGAAGCGTAGTTTGATGAGTGAACTTCAAAGTTGGAGGGAGTAGTTAGGAGAAGGGAGGGATCATGACTTGGAAAGAAAACCGAGGTGCAAGGAAGACTTCCATTCATCCATCAGTCTCAGTGGTATGAGGAATGTGAGGAAAGAAACAGATACCACCTGGTGGAACTTCAGGGAAATCAACCTCTCGGGTGAGAGCCGGAGCTCACTGAGAGCAGGAAGATGAAAGGCGGAAAAAAAAAGATACTAAATACTCACTGTGTGTCAGGAACTCTTCTACAATGTTCTATATATTCATTTAATCCTTAAAACAATCTCTCCAAGGAAGGTATTATTTTCAACTCCATGTGATAGATGGAGAAATTAGAGCATAAAGAGGTTAAGTACCTTGCTTATGATCATATGAGAAGTGAGGGGAAGAGCTGGGAATTGAACACAGATGGTCCATCTTGAATCTCCATGTATATAATAACCACTGTGTTTTAAAACCCAGCTACAGGCATTTGAAGAAGGGGTTTTGTTGATGTTCCACCATGAGTTCCAGAGAGTACAGTGGAAGGATTTGGGACTTGGGGAGAGATGGATGGGTCAGACTAGGGATTGTACAGAGCCACATGGGATGTGAGATACACTGAGATCTGGATGTTCATAATTTTGAAAGCATATTAAATTAGTACTGATGGCCTCTAGGAAAGTTAGGGATGGTGAGACTGTGTTGGGATAATGGTACCAAGGACAGGAGAGTACCTGCCAAGAGCACGAACCCAGTGTCTCCCTCATTGCTCATGCTGGTGAAGGCTAGAGGCTGGTAAGACAGTTTTACTTGGAGCATAAGGAGATTTGGGACCTCCTCTTCACTCAACCCACTGCCATTTTCTTTTTTTTTTTTAAACACTGCTGACATCCAGGAAGTTTATTAGTGAACAATTTAATATTAAAATATGTTAATTTTAAATGTAAATGAACATATTTATATGTGTGAAAACATGTTCATATGTGAAAATATTTAAATAATGAACAATTTTAAAATTATCCCAACTTTTCATTTGGCACATCGCTTTGAAATATAAATCATCTCATCGATTAAAGGGATCCTATTACCTTTACAAAATAAGAACTCTTACAAATCTTCTTACATCTATTTATGCTTTATAGTTTCTAAAACGCCTTTGCACACACTATTTCACTTATCCACTTTACCACGTACCAGTGTTCAGCTCTGTTTCTGGAATATTTTTGGCATGAAAAGTTTACTTATGTAGCGGGTGGACAAACGAAATATTGAGTTTGGTGAAGGGCATGGCGTGAAAATGTGAGACGTGGAAATACTCAACATTTTCATTAAACATTTTTTCTCTTGAATTTTAAAAAATGAAAATATTTTTATCATATTCTTCAAAGGGTAGAACAGAGAAAAATTAGCATAAAACTCTTGGCAGAAGCTTTTCAATGAGCGTTTATTACAGGAATCGACTGCATTTTAAGTGGAATGGCTTAGACACCCAGCTTTGCACCTGGGAAAGCATATGGTAATAATAAGAGAAAGCATTTGAAGTGTCCAATCTGGTCAAACTGCATTTTCACTCTTATTGATGAATCAGCAAGAAAATAATTTTATACATCAAAGTTATTTATTAAATTTTAAGCCATTTGTGCAATAGGTATTTGCTGTTAATAGAAACCAACAGCATGTTGGAGATGACTTTCAGAGTGATTTTTCTTTTGTTGTTAAAAAGAACAGCAGGACAAAAGAAACTAGTTAGAGAAAAAGGTAATGGCTTTTTTCTTGCATAAATAAAGCACTTGCTTCTTACACACTCACGATGGTTTCTTTCAAATGAAGAAATTCTACTGATGTGAGATTTCAGAACCCTTTCTGCTTTTTTCTTTCCTTTTAACTCACTAGTGATTTACTTGATTGGTAAAATTAGAAATAATAACTGGCATGCCTAATTCAGCTCTGTGCTTCTTGCTTAACATGATCTAGTACCACATGGTCTGGATACATGACCACACTTAATTCTGGGGTACAGATAACAGGTGTTTTTGGCTTTCATGCTAAGTTATATTGTGTAAGTCTTAAAAAGAAAAGATAATATTTTGGTTCCTTCCCTCTGCCACTTCATTGCTTTATTCCTAAAATTGTTCAAAAGCTGGGACATAATAGTGTTATGATGATTAAATTATATGACAAACTGGAAGCTTTGTCAGGCCTTCAAAACTGGGTGAGATGCTTCTCTTATGTGCCTGCAAAACTCCTTGTACTCCTCCCTTCCCTGGTGCACTTTATAACTCTTAAAACACTTTATTATTGGTTGAATGCCTCTTTCTTTGCTACAATATAAAGTCTGTAGTGAACAAGTCTGTCTTGTTCATCTTGGTATTGCTAGAACCTGACATGGTGTCTGACAAATAGTAGACGTCCAATTTGTGGAATAAATAAATGGATAAATCAATGAGTGAGCCACTGCTTAAGAAAAGGCAAAGTTCCTAATTTAGGTAGTAAATGAGAAAAACAGAAAAAATTTTAAACTCTTTGCTCAAAAAATGAAAATAGTAAGGATAGATAGTAGATGCTATCCTTTTATACTTCAGTTTTCAGTATATTTAATTATAACCATTAACATGTATATCTTCTTCAATGAGTCATGATTGAACAGCGCTGGGAAACTATGGTTAACCTGGAAAACATCACGCTTTTTATAAGGATCAGCATTTCACTGATGTCTACCCACTATCCTAGTGTCTCATCAGCTCAGCCTCTAGGCAGTGATCACTTCTATCCTCTAGTATTTCATACATGAAAATACAGAGATGAAAGCCCATAGTTTATAAAATGCTTGATGCAACTGATTGCTTGCTAACAATAACATTAAAGCCTATTTTAAAAAGGCTTTTAAGGATGAATAGATATAGCTGTTTTATAAAGGTCTAGTTGTTTCTACATGAAGAGAACTGGGGGATAATGAAAAAGCAAGTAATAGTGATTATTATTTTGAAAGAAAATAATAGAATCTATTTTTGCTTGGACTGAGACTCTGAAATAAACATTGACATGAACACTGAAATAAACTCTGAAGTGAACATTAGATTGAGACTGCAATGAAGCTTGCAGGATTGTAATCCTCATTCTAGGACCATTTCTACATAAAACTTACAAAGCAAGAGTAGAAAAAAGGCCTATCTTGATTTGCAGTTAACTATTTTTTCAATAAGTGAAATGCTATGCTATTCAAGTTATCTATTGTATGATAATAAATTCTCAAAGATCTGGAGGTCCAAGCATTTAGATAGGCAATTCTTGCTTAAGGTCTTTCATGTGGTTGCAGTCAAATGGTGGCTAAGGTAAGAGTCGCAAGTCCGGTGCCTGGGCTGGGATGGTTGAAATAGCTGTGGGCTAGTTACCTGTCTTTTTCTCTCCTTGTGGACTACCCATGTGGCCAGTAGAAGCTTTCTCGCTGCATGGTGGTCTCAGGGTCTTATATGGCATCTGCCAGAGAGTGTTCCAACAGAAAGGAAGTGGAAACTGCCAGTCTCTAATGGCCTGGATCCAGGCACTAGAACAATGCCACTTCTGCCATATTCTCTTGGTGGAATAGTCATAGAGCTCTTCCATTTTCAAGGGGAAAGAATATAGGCCTGACCTCTTGATGGAAAGAATGTCACAAAATGTGTGGCTTTCTTTCATTTGCAACATATGCTAATGCCTCTTGATATGTCTTGGCTCTGTGTCCCTGTCCAAATGTCATCGGGAATTGGAATCCCTACATGTTGAAGGAGGGAACTGGTGGGAGGTGATTGGATCACGGGGGCGGTTTTCTCTATGCTGTTCTCATGATAGTGAGGAGTTCTCACCATATCTGATGGTTTTAAAAGTGGCGTTTTGTTTTTCTTGCACTCTCACTTCCCTCCTGCCACTGTGTGAAGAAGGTGCCTACTTTCCCTTTGACTTCTCCATGATTGTAAGCTTCCTGAGCCCTCCCCAAGTCATGCGGAACTGAGTCAATTAAACCTCTTTCCTTTATAAATTACCTAGTCTCAGGTGTTTCTTCATAGCAGTGTGAGGACGAACCAATACACCTCCTTAGCTGAAAGTTGTTCTCACTAGCATCCTTGGGTTGTAGTAGAATAAATGGAAGGTGCTAGCATAAAATTAGTTCTTAAAAAATCTGGAACACTGAATTTGAAATACTTGTCTATATTATATGTGCACTGTTCATTGATTCTTACAGATCATTTAAAATTGTAACTTCAAAAGGTAAGAAAAAATCAAAGGTGAAATAGATGAGATCTAATTTTCTTTCTATCGGTTTATGAAATTAATATGTATCTTAAGGCCATTTATGGTTGGTAAAGTGATTGCAGCTAATGTCTTAGATGATTTATTGTCCCCATTAGGTTTTACTGTTACGTACAAGCAAACAAGCAAACCATTTTGGTACCCTCAATATTTTTTCTTTTTCTTTTTTTTTGTCTCTAGAGGAAGTAAATTTATAAGATTCATTCCTCTCTCAATTACAGATGTTTAGACAATTAAAGGAGGGATTTGCAAAGCTCAGAGCAAAATTAATTTTGACCTTGGGAAAAAATGTTGAAATGAACTTGTTCTTTTTTTATCCTCCCATTTAAAACCCAAGAAACCAATATTTAGCATATGTTTTCCCCTATCGGCATAACCTGGATTCTGTAGCTGTGCAAAATCTCAACTTTTCTGGGTGACATAATTAATTGTCAGTGCTATGATGCCATTGTGTATATTTTGCTTAAAACAATATTACTCTATTTTTAATATTTATTTATTTATTTTTTGAGGCAGAGTCTCGCTCTGTCACCCAGGCTAGAGTGCAGTGGCGAGATCTGGGCTCACTGCAACATCCATCTTCCAGGTTCAAGCAATTCTCCTTCCTCAGCCTCCTGAGTAGCTGGGACTACAGGTGCATGCCACCACACCTGGCTAGTTTTTGTATTTTTTAGTAGAGACAGGGTTTCACCATGTTGCCCAGACTGGTCTCGACCTCCTGGCCTCAAGAATCCACCTGCCTCGCCCTCTCAAAGTGCTGGAATTAAAGGCCTGAGCCACCACACCCAGCCAGAAACACTACCTTCCTAATAGCTAATATTTGTGGAGCACAAACTATGTGCCAGGTTTAAGGCTAAGTATTTATCTTTGTATTATCTCAGTCACTTCTTGCAACAGCTCTACAAGGTAAGTACTCATATTATGCCCATTTTCCATGTGAGGAAATGGAGGTGCTCAGAGGTCACATCGCTTGCCCAAGTTCACATAACTAGTAGTTGTTGGTCTGGAAAGTCATATCTAAGCATGTCTAATTATGGAGACTGAGTTCTTAATCACCTTACTATACACACTCCAAGCACACATTCAGTGACCCCAGGATCAGTGGATCACACACATTTTTAACTGTGGCTCTTATAGGCTGAGGATGAACTCTAATGGTACAATTATTAGACCTGCTTTCCAGTTGAAAAAGGCCTTATAATAAAGAACTGAAGAGAAACAAAAATTGAAAAATGGTCATTTATTTTATCGCCTTATAAACTGAAATATAACTTAGTAATTTTAGCACATTAACCTTGATAACGTGTTAAATAACACACATTCATAGCATAGCGCTAGTAAAGTATGTATCATCACAGAAACAATATGGTGAGCTAACTATATTCTAAGAGGGACTAGTATTCTGGAATCCAAAAATGAGAAAATATTCTGAGGAAGAGGGAGTCTGTGTCAAATGCTACTGATAGATTAAGTGTGGTGAGGACTGAGAATTGACCATTGGATTTAGCAACTTTGGAAAACTGAAGTACTGCATATGCTCATGCTTAGTAGGAGATTTGTAATGTTGCACAGTGGATAGCTAGTTTATTAGACTACTGAATAAGAATCCTCAGTAAATTTTAGTAAAGTACTAATTTTAGTTATAAATGCCAAATTTTGACAATGCTCCATGGCTCAGGTAGAGTCAGGTTAGCACAGAGTTCTGTAGCCAGAATGCCTGCACTGGTTGCACTGGTTACTGATTAGGTGATCTCGGGCAATATATTGTACCTCTGTGTGCCTCTGATTTCCCACCTGTAAATAGGGATGACAAAGTACTTATCCCTGGGTTTGGTGTGAAGAATAAATGAGTTAATGCAGACGAAGTATTTATTAGAGTGCCTAGCAATAATAAGTAATACATGCTGGCTATTATTTCTATTATTAACATATTGCTAAAATATGATACAAAATAAGCCTATGAAATTGTGTATCACTCACTTCTAAGAACAAGAGAACTTGCAGTTGTAGATCATTTGGTGGTCCTCGGGGGAATACTTGTAGCTCACTGATGCGGTATAGGATACACTGTGAGTCTCTGGTTCAAGTGAATAAATTGGGGGTTTTATAAGAGTTGACTCTTATTTGGAGTTTGAAATGGAAAGAAAAGGAGTTGAAATTGTTTTCTTAAAAATTGACCATTTTCCTGCTTTTTCCCTTTCCACTAGCTTTCCATTGTTATTCTTTGGACTTTTGGGAAAGAATGGTAAAAACCAGAAACTAGAGAAAGGTAAAAAGACAATGAATAAGAAGGAAAAAGTAGGAAGGAAATGCAGAGGGAACATTTTGAAGACATTCGCCTCTATTTGTGAACAACAAGAATAAAAAATATTACATGTTTGGTTTGACTCTTCTTGGCAAAGAGTAAAAGGAAACAGGATAGTAGTAGTAATTGAATAAAAATATTTTCATCTTTTTTCATATGTTTGTTGGCCTCGTAAATGTCTTCTTTTGAAAAGTGTCTGTTCATATCTTTATAAATTTAGGTGTGGGCATGCCTAGATGTCTGAAGTCAGAGAATTTCCCATTGAGTGGAAATGACATGTAACTCATGCAAACATCTATGACTTCCAATTTTGGGGTATATATTTGTTTTTCCTCTCAATCTCCATCCAGTGATGGTGTGTCCAATTAAGGCCTGAAGTTATAATAACATACAGCTTTCAGTATTCATAAAATCAGTCTTTTGTCTTTGAAGGCAGAAATGGGGAAACTATTAGCAGAAAATTCATCTTTTCCACCTTTTCTTCTCTCAGCTGACATAATGGCTTATACAACCAACAAATGTTCAATGGATAAATTAATATGAAAAAATAAATGGCAAACATATTAGATATGAAATGACTGGGCAGCAACTCATTGATTGCCACAATTTGATTAAGCTAATGTAGCTTGTTAAGATTTTGTATATGTGTAAGGTGGCTATGAATATTCTAGACTACAAAATCCATGTCTGCAGAAAGTGTAGCTTTCTAAATGTTTCCACAACTCAATATAATATCTTTTTTTTGGAATCTCTATTCTGGCGATGGCAGAAAATAACAATCTTAATAAATTTTGAAAACACTAATGTATAAGATACTCTCTTGCCCCAAATCACATCACCTTTACCTTACTTTAAATCTTAGCTGTGTACATAATTCCATAAGGACATTGATTTACTTCCAGCTGTCATCAGTGAGATGTCTGTGTGGTAAGTCTTTGCTTTTTTGCCCAGGGGTCCCTCTAAATTCACAAACATTGGCTGGTACTCACTTGGCCTATATTGCACAGATAGCTTAGAAGTATAGAAGGATTAACATCTCCGATAATATGATGGTTAGTTTTATATGTCAACTTGACTGGGTTGTGGGTGCCCAGATATTTCATCAGATGTTATTCCAGGTGTTTCTGAGAGGGTATTTTGGGATGAGACTAACATTTAAATTAGTAGGAGGCAAGCAGGTTGCTTTTCTAATGTGGGCAGGCCTTATTTAATTAGTTGAAGTCTTAAATAGAACAAAAAGCCTAACCCTCCTCTGATAATCCAGGAAGAAGAGATAGTTCTTCCTGCCTAATGTCCTTTGAACTGGTACATTGAATTTTTTCTGTGTTTGGTTGTTAATTAACACACCAGCTCTTCCTGGGTCTTGAGCATGCTGGCCTTTAGACTGGAACTACCCCATGTTTCTCCTCATTCTCAGGCCTCTGGGCTTGGACTAGGGCCACACTATTGGCCCTCCTGTGTTTTCAGCTTGCCAGCTCACCTTGAAGATCTTGGGACTCACCACCCTCCATAGATATGTGAGCCAATTCCTTATAGTAAATCTCTCTATATATACACCCTCATCCCATAATATGGGATGGGGAAGGGGAATCAGTGGTTAAATGCCTCAGTTTCCCATCCTTGGGAACAATCAAAACAGAGGTGGACAATTCTCTATGACTTTCAGGAAGTTCCAGTGGAATTGAGTTTCTATTACCCACAATGGCTACTTCAACAACACTCCCTTACATTGGCTTTGCCTCCTTCTCTGACTCACTCCCCTAGTCCCTCATTCCTGTTCTCTGGAATCACCTCTTAAGTAAATCACCTTCCCATAAATCCTTGTTTCAAGCTCTCCTTTTGAAAAACCAAAACTAAGACACATAATAATCTTAGATGTAACCTTGGTCAATTTGGACATTTCCCTTCTCCTCTCCTCTCTGAATGCTATGGACTGAATTGTGGCTCTTCTAAATTCATATGTTGAAGCTGTAACCCTCAATGTGGCTGTATTTGGACATAGAGCTTATGAAGAGTATACAAAAGACACCAGATTTCTCCCTCTCTCTTTCTCTCTCCTTTCCCTCTTCATTTTCCTTTTCCTCTCCCTCTGTCTCTTTCCTTACCATGTGAGGACAGAGTGAGAAGGTGGCCATCTGCAAGCGCTGCACCCCCAACCCCCGGCCTCAAAAAAAAAAAAGAACCTATGCCGGACACCAAATCATCTGGCTCTGGCTCCTTGATTGTGGACTTGTAGCCTCCAGAACTGAGAAAATAAATTTCTGTTCTTAAGCCACCCAGTCTGGTTTGTGTGTGTGTGTGTGTGTTTGTTGTTACGGCAGCTCAAGCAGACTAATACACTGAAGAAGCATTTATGATTTTATGGACTTCAAAGTGTGTGACTTTAGATGGGGAATCTGTAACTAGTGTGGCATCTGTTTTTTTGCTGGCATCCACTGCAATGGTCTCAGCTGCTTTGTTCTCAGCCATCACTACCCTTCCACTTGAACTTCTGCGAAGTATTCATATTTCCAGTGACCTTGGTTGTCAGTTCTTGAACTGTTTACTTCTCATGACCCTGTGCTTTTTCTTATCCACTTTTCTATCCTTTGTGTATTTTTATGTGCTTCCTGAAATCACCCTCTAACATCATTTTTACTCTACTTTTGTTACTGTTTCAAGCTGGTGAGAGGTGGGGGAACTCAAGGTCTTTGTTTGCATTCAAGAACACTTTGAGGGACTTGAATACAGATTCTTTCTTCCCTTGGGCCTGAAGACTTGTAGGGGATTAATCATTCCTCTTCATGCTGTACTTGGCCAGTGGGAGACAAGGGAAGGAGTCCCTTCTCAAATTGCCACACGACTATCTCATGCCCTTACTTCTCCTCTGCCTCTGCCTTTTAATGCCTTCCCTTAACTCTCAAGCATATTACAGCAGGCATGGTTGATGCCCTGCCCTATATTTGCTCTTCCCTTGCCCCCGCTGAGCTGCATTTATAGCCAATTTCTGGCACTCTGCCAGTTTTCCACCTACCATGCTAGCACCTATGTCATTATCTTCCTCTGCTTGAGGACTTTTGGTATTATGAAAGAGCTTGCTCAGCTGTGAAGGTACATCTCACATGGTATTGATATCCCTGTGGGTGCTGTTTGCCAGTGGGTGATGGGATTCGTGAGATAAATGCCCCAGCCTCCTTGTCCCCAATAGAAGGATTCTGAGGTTGCTTCACACTATTGCTCAGAGAATTCCCTATAAGATTTAGCCCCAGTTGCCCGCATGGTAACTAGTTATTTAACACACCATTTACTGGATTTCCTCCTTCCCTGTCTCACTTCCTACTTGTGTTTCTTAGAGTCACTTCATAAATAAACTACCTACACCCAAATCATTGGTTCAGGGAGAACAAAAATCTCTTCCATGTGGGGGAAAAATTCTTTTTGATTGTATTCTTTAATGCCTTCCTACGATATCTGATCTTTAAACTTAAATGCCAAATATTTTCTACAAATGGAACCAAAAGGTCAAAGGCTGCAGGTTAAAGGAAGGGAGGAAAATAAAAAATTCCTCTTACCACATTGATAGTAGTCCCCTCTTATCCATGGTTTGACTTTCTAAGGTTTTAATTACCTGTGAACAACCATGGTCTGAAAATATTAAATGAACATTTTCATAAACAATTGATGAGTTTTAAATTGGACACCATTCTGAGTAGCATGATGAAACCTCATGCTGTCCCACTTTGTCTCGCCTTGGACGAGAATCATCCCTTTGTCCAGGGTAACCACGCTGTACATATTACTTGCCCGCTAGTCACTTAGTAGCTGAGTTCATTATCCGATTGGTAGATTGTAAGAAGGAGGGTGAGCATAGGACAATAAAATATCTTGAGACAGAGAGAGAGAATGGAGACATTCACATAAATTTTATTACAGTATATTGCCATAATTGTTGTATTTTAGGTTGTCAATCTCTTACACGTGCCTAATTTATAAGTTAAACTTTATCATAGACTTGTATGTATAGGAAAAAACAGTATATATAGTGTTCTGTACTATCTGTGGTTTCAGGCATTCACTGGGGGTCTTAGAACATATCCCCTGTGGATAAGGGGGAACTATTGTATCTGTCAACCAGGGCAGTCTTCCAGATAAAGAAAAACTATTCTTGGTTAAGGGTGTCTGTGTAGTCATGCCCCACCTGGTACTGCTACTTTGGCATAGCAACCAAACACACTGGGAGTTTTTAGCCCATCTGTCATCCTTTGCCATGAGGAGCTATTCTCTGGATATATCTGCCTTTGGAAATAGGCCAACAGCAGGTATCCCTGAGGCATAAAGAGACCTCTCTCTGGGTAGCTGCTACTGAATGCAGATGTGGCACTTGAGCAGCCAACAAGCTACTATAAACAGGTGTCAGACTTAACCATTCAAGGAAGATTGATTTTATTGTTGGCTGGGTTTATAACTGGGGAATGTGCTTCACTGACCCACTTTTGATTAAGTCAAAGAGATGGGCTGAGGATGTTTGCTTGTCAAATGGTTTGAGCTTTCTGATAAACAATGAACGTTAGGCAAAGTAATCAGCACTTTCTGTGAACAGCTTATATCTTTGAGGCATTAACATGTATCAAGGTCATTCACAACTACCTTGAATAACTGTTTCAGTGAAAAAAACCAATATCAATTGCAATGAAAGGGTGGCATATAACCGAGAGAAATAGGTCATTCCTTTAAAAAATAGCTTTCTTTTATCATGTAGAAAAGATGAGTAAAGATTTTTTGGGGGGAGGGGTGTTTTTGGTTGGGTTCTCTCAGAAACAAACCTGAGAAAAGGATTCGAATACACACAGTCTATTAGGAAGCACAGGCGGGAGTGGGGAAGTGAAGCAGGGAAAGGAAGGAATCTAGTAAGTGGTGTGATACTGAGCATGCTATCACCCTGGGAAATTGGGTATTCTGGGACATGATCTAGACCATGCCTTAGAGTTATCCACTCAACAGCCCCAACCCTAAGAGGTGAAGAACCTGGGGGTATTTATTATCCAACTCTCATGTGTCATTGACTGAAGCTTGCCTCCTGAGGAATTGTGGAGGACATATGAGATGCCACCCAGGTTCCCCTTTAAGGAAGGACCTGTTGCCCAGCTAGTGGGGTTGCTGTAATTGGACAACTTTCAAATGTCAGCCCACTCAGTAACTGCCCCAGCTGAAGAGAACCTCCTTGTCAAGATCATGCCCTCACCGGTAGCCCACATTCCATAGATGGGTTAAAGTGGGTGTATAATGGCCTGGGCATTTCAGACCAACTGAGACAACTCTAACTTAAGAGTTCCCCATAGGGTTGGCCAAGACTGTCATGGGGCCTGGATCACAACATGACTTTTCTCGCTGCCCTACCCTGTTTCCTTCCATTCTCTTTCATGGGTGTCAATACCAAGGGAACTCTCACAAATACCCTGCACACTGAACTGCATCCCAAAGTCTGCTCCCTGGAGAACCCAATCTGGGTTAATCAAGCATTAATTCCCTGATTTCTGGATTTGCGTTCATGCAGAATCGCAGCGTTTTCAGTAGAAGATTTGGATATAGGCCAAGACGGTGAGTGCTGAGGGCAGGGCATGCAGGGTCTGCTACAGTAGTGTTGGGATGGTTGTTATTTCTTTGGATTGATCAAGAGAAGTGAGATCAAATGAGGGCAATGCAAAATAAGGGGTGGAATGAACAGTGAGACAACTAGGAAGGGGGATTGCTGAGGTGTGGTTTGGTATCCAGTATAATGGTGGTGGATTCAGAGCCCTAGGACGAGTGCGAGGGCAGGTGGGCTAGCAGATGGATAGATGTGGGAGAGTGTGATCTGAAATTAAAAATAAAGATAGCCCAGAACAGCCGAAAGCAAGGCAATAAAACTAGTGGGCATTTTGCGAATTAGCTATTATTATTTTTCTCTCTCACTATTAAATCACTTGGCAAATTCTGCTAATTCTGTGTTCCAAGTGTCCTGAAACTTGTTTAGTTCTCTCTGTCCCTGTGGCTTCCCCTTTAATTTGAGCCTCTTTTATTTCATTTTTTCAACTGGATCCTCTTAATGGTTTTCTAGTGGGCTTCTTTCTGGTCTTGTCCTTCTCACATTTTCTCTCAGCAATGCAGCCGAAATGACCATGTTGCTTAAGCGAATATTTGATGATTACAGTCCTGCTAGCTTATGAACTTCAGTGATTCCCTATTGTTTCTGGAATAAGGTCCAGACTTTTCAGTGTGGCTCCCAAGGCCTTACTCAGTCCGATCCCTTTCTGCCCTTCCACATCTTCTTCCTCCTCTTCAGACATACTGCATTGGTTTCTGTTCCATCCTTTCTCCAGCATCACACCTTTATACACACTGTTTATCCTTCAAAATATTTCTTGTGCCCATCTCTCATGTTCCATATTCCTGTGTGCAGCCCACAGCAGGGTCCTGCTGCTTCACACCTGGAATAATCATCGAGTTTTAAAATTCAGGAGCATCTGCGATTTGCTCTGTTCTGACTCTTTCATTTTATTAACAGAAACACTAAGACCCAGAAGAGTAAAATGACATCTCAGGTCACAGCATTGGTGACATAGCCGTGAATGGGATTCTTGTCCTTGACTTCAGGGCATGATTCTTTCCATCTCCTCACCTCCAGGCTGCCCTTACTGATATTGTTCTCTTCCATCTTGTCTTTGTTGTCTTTGTTTCACGCTGAGTCCAGTTACCTTTTTTTTTAAAGCACCATTTTGATGAGGTTACTCCTCTGCTCAGAAAGTCACTATGGCTCCTGCTGCCTCTCATATCAACTCTAGAATACGACTGGTTTCCAAGAGGCTGCATAGTCTGTCTCTATCTTCTCCATTCATTTCCCAGATGGTACCATCTATGGAAGTTAGACAGATCATTTCTATTATTTTGTTAAATCTAAGATGTCATCAATTATAAAATGGACTGTTATTTTATCATCTAAGGTAGAAAAAATGTCAATTAAGTTCAAATACACCATCACTTAAAATACAGGCTCCAATTTCAGAGACATGAAATGTGAAAATATGTGACTCTCAGAATTAATGCAATATTATCTATCTTAGAAATGATTAGTTGGCTCAAATTTCACCTGCTACATAAAACTTGCCGTGACTAACGGTGGCCATATTTTCTGAATTCCTGTGGAACTTATTATCAGCCCATTACCCATTTCCCAACTTTGCCAATTTCCTTCTTTCTGCCTCCTCCATTTCACAAGTGATGGTTGAGTGCCTTCTGTGTGCCTGGCACTGGGCATATGGTGATGAAGAGCATCACATTCCTGCCCTTGTGGTCTTTTATGAAGAACTAAGGAAATGTGTGAGTAAGTAATTACAAACCACAAAATGCTATGAAGGAAATAATGCTGACCATAGACAATAAAGAAAAGGTGACAGAGAGAAATCTATTCAGGTGAATTTCTTACACCTATACCTCACCCTCTTTTCACATATCCACCTTTTTTTTTTTTTAAAACCCAGCATACATCTTTATCTTCCATCAAATATTTAACTCATTTTCTCCCACATACTTTTCTACATTACAGCCTGAAAAAAATCACTCACTCCTCTAGCCGTGTGTCTTTTCTTTTGAGAGAGACACCATAGCATGGTGTTGATAGCATAAACTCTTGGGTTAAAAGCCAGGGTTAAAATCTCAGCTCTGTCATTTATTGGCGATGTTACTTGGGGTGAATTACTTTATTTCTCTATGCCCTAATTTCCCCACCTTTAAAATAAAGATAACTCTATCAACACCCTCGTGGCATTGCTGTAGGAATTAAAGGAAAAATCATGAAAAGTGTTTAGAATAATGCTGGGCATGTAGAAAGCATTAGAAGGATGAGTATGTCTAACCCAATCATACTTGATTTTGTCCATGTTCTATCTTCTCTTTTAGACTCTAAGCTAGGCATGGTTAAGAACAAGGAATTTGGGGTATAAGTAGAAGGAGATCAAATCCTGGTTGAACAGTTTTTCCAGACACAAGAGCTTGGCTACATAGCCTTTCTGAATCTGTTTCTCTGCCATGTAAATAACAGTTGTAGTGCTTACATTTTGGGGTTATTCAGAAGGGTAAATAAAACAAGTATGCAAAATGCCTGCTACATGATCAACTCTCACTGGAGCTTGCTATCATTCTTACGTCAAGACAGGAAGGGCAGAGTCCATCTTATTATCTGTGTATCCCCATATGACCTGTAGAACTCACTATCCATGATGTCAGTGATATTAGTGAAATGTTTCACAACAACTTGTGTGAAAAAGCCAGTGAGTAAGTAAATGTCAGTTTCCACTAGAGACCTCATCATGGAGACCAGTATCATATTTGTCCTCTCACTTTGGCTTCTTTCTTTTCTGGGGACACATGATAAAGTGTTTGGGGTTTCTCCTGAGAGGAAATTATTGCCCCTCTCTTCCTTCCAGGTACAGCACATCCTTCACTGTGCTGAGGTCCCTTACCTTACACAGGTTTACCAGGCCATGCTGTCATCTCTTCCTAGTCTATTCTTGAAATCAGTGGGGCTTTTGTTAAGGGCCCCAAGCCACTGGCAATTTTTTCTCCACATATAACGTAATTTGAAATTTCCACTGGAGAACACAATTACCAAGACTCAGCAAAATATCTGCTTTCTAGCGTTGATTTTCAAACTGAAACTTCTTCATTTGAAGACTGCATGAAGCCTGTGGGATCTCATATTTCATGATGATAAGACTTAGAATTCTTACTGTCAGTGAAGTCTGTGCCTGCATCTCTGATGATGTACAAACTTGTATTATTTGATTCACAACTTACACCTTGTGATTCACAGGCCCCTTCAGCTCTTTTGTGTCACCATTGTCATGAAACTTTGTGACTCACCATTGTCATGAAACTTTGTGACTCACCATTGTCATGAAACTTTGTGACTCCCCATTAAAACTGACAGACATCTGGCTTTCTTGGTTTTAAGTACTAATTTATTTTGGGCAATTTTCGAGGTGAATTAACTGAAAGCCATATTCATAAGGCTCTGGAAGAACATTTTTCTTCTCACCTCACCCATAATACATCACTTAGAATAAAGTGCCCCATTAAACTAGATCTCAGTGACAGACATGTGCCACAAGTTATTCCATCTTGCAGCACTCCTAAGAAATCAGTGTAAAATCAAACTGATGCCAAAATAAAAATGGGTTGGTTTTGACAGTAAGTAAAATGCAAGGGTGTGTTATACTGTTTCTTATATTACTATGTTGTTTTCTTCCTCTAGGCATTCTCTTGTATAACATTGAATAGTGGAAAGAGGAGATATTACACTAAATACTTGACTGCTCCTCCCCCATTTGTGTTCTCCTCCCCTTCCACATGACTTAATCAACCCCCAAAACTTTGTCACTATCTCCTAAATGCCTCTGAAGCTGGTCTGTTTTTCTTCATCTTCACAAGCTCTATCTCAGCTCATGCTACCATCTTCCCACCTGGTTATTGTAATAGGAAGCTTGCTAGTATTTTGACCGTTAGGCTAGCTCAGTTTTTTGTACGTTAGATTGACTGCTTTCATGGCCCCAGTTCTTCACCCTTCCCTGTATACATATATTTGCCATGAGACTTTGCAATTCTCCTCACTAAAACGGGGAATCAACCTATTTTTCCTCTTCTTAATCTGGGCTGGTTTTATGACTTGCTTTGGACAACAGAACGTGGCAGAAGTGAGGGAATATTGCTTCCTAGCCTAGGCCTCCAGGGGCCTTGTGGTTTACTTTGTTCTATTGTACCTCTGCCATCTCCACAGGTGCAAGTCTAGTCTAGCCTGCTGGACAATGAGAGGCCTGTGGAACAGGGCGGAGTTGCCACATCCCAGTGAAACTGGCCTAGGTTAGCCAACAGCCTACTACTCCCGGCACGTGAAAGCTCAGTGGACTCTAAATAGATGGACAATAAACATTTATTGTGTATGCCACATAAGTTTTATGGTGGTTGTTATAAAGCATTATTGTTACAACAGAGAAACTAATATACTTTCTAAAGTAGAACTTGATCATGTTGCTTAAAAAACTGTGATAGCCTATGCTAACTGCTAACCAAATAGCCATTATACCTTTTCTTTTTTCTCCTTATAACATAACTTGATTTTGTTGGGGACAAACTCTCTTAGTGTCAGACTCCTTGCCACTAATGTTGGCTCTGTTACAGGGTTCTGGCCAATGACATACAGGTAGAAATCGCTGGAGAGGAACTTCTTTTTAAATAAAAACATGAAGCTTCACTAGAAAGATCCAAGAAAGAAAAAAGTGATAAATCCAACTTCATAAAAATTTAAAACTTTTGTGCTTTAAAATACATCATTAAAAAATGAAAAGATAAGCCACAGGCTGGGAGGAAATATTTTTGAATTACTATCTGATAAAGGCCTTATATTCAGAATAATAAATAACTTGTACAACTCAATAATAAGATAAATAACACAATTAAGAAATGGGCAAAAAATCTGAATAGACACTTCAATCAAAATTCTCAAATTGCTAATAAGCATGTAACAAGTTGCTCCACGTTATTAGAAATGTACAAATTAAAACCAGCAATAAGAGATCACTTGGTAGCTACTAGAATATCTATCAATAATGTAGAGATATGGAAACCTTCATACATCATGAGTAGAATATAAAATGTTGCAGCTACTTTGGAAAACTATTTGGCAATTTCTTAAAACATTAACCTGTTTATCATAAATTTATAATATGACCAGTTATTCCACTCCTAGGAGCCCACTTAAAAGTAACAAAAACATAAATCTACACAAAGATTTGTACATGAATGTTCATAGCAGAATTATTTATAAATAGCCCAATGCTGAAAACTCAATACTGGAAAAACCAAAGTCCACTAAGTGGTGAATGGATATTTCCATGGGAGGAGTGGAATACTATTTGCCAATAAAAAATAATGGACTAGGGATACACGCTAAAACATAGATAAAACTTAAAAACATTGTGTGAAGAGAAAGAAGCAAAATAGAAAACCACTATATATTATATATTTTCTTTTATATGAAATATTCAAAAAGGCAAATCTGTAGAGACAGGAAGTAGATTAGTGGTTGCCTGGGGCTGGAGGTGGGAACTGAGAGTGTTTGGCTCTATGTTCCCACCCAAATTTCACCTTGGACTGTAATAATCCCCATGTGCCAAGGGCAGGACCTCTTGGAGGTAATTGAATCATGGGGACAGTTTCCCTGTGCTTGTGAGAGTGAGTGAGTTCTTGTGATAGCAAGTGAGTTCTTGTGATAGTGAGTGAGTTCTCATGAAATCTGATGGTTTTGTAAGCATCTGGTATTTCCCCTGCTGGCACTCATTCTCTCTCCTCTCACCCTGTGAAGAAGTGCCTTCTGCCAGGATTGTAAGTTTCCTAAGGCCTCCCCAGCCATGTGGAACTGTGAGTCAATTAAACCTCTTTTTATTATTTTATTTATATATTTATTTTTTAAAATAAATTATCCAGTCTCAGGTATTTCTTCATAAAAGCGTGAGAATGGACTAATATACCTCCAAAGGCTTTCCATTGCCCAGAGTAAAAAGTTAAAGTATAAAGTTAAAGTTAAAACTCATTAACCTGACTTAGAGAGTCCTTAATGATTTGGCCTTTGCCTATAGCTCCATGAGGTTTAACAAAAGACTGCTGAGCCCTTGGTGGAAACAGGTTTCCTCTTCTTTGATCTCCATCTCTCTCATTCTTCTGCTGGCCTCCTGGACCGTTAAGAAGCCACCCAGTCTTGTTCTCAGGCTTGACTCTCTTGTATAAGGTGTTGACTGAGAGATAAAAATTATTCTGTAGAGGATTTAGACGCCTAGTCTTCCATGGCTTCTAATAATCAAATCTGCGCTGCTCACTTGGCTTACTTCTTATTCCCACTCCCAGGCAATTATTTTTCTTGGGGGAGGGAGAAGGTAAGAGAGGACTTCTGTTAGCCCTTGTTTGTCTCTACCTACTATTCTCAAGAGCGTAAGGAACTTTCACCTGTTCTGTGTGTGGGCCCATGGAAAAGTAGTATTTTCCCCTGGCACCTACCTTGCCATGGACATCACCCCCAGCCATCCCTGACACACTGATTCCTTGTCACTGTTGTATGAGGGATATTATTAAGGCAGTCCACTTATCATGTTTTATAAAGGAATGTGAGGCACAGTTCTCTTAGCTCTGTTATTCCTCAGACTTATCTAGAAGATTCCATCACTTCTTCCTTCCATCACCACTAGGACTTAGGGAGAGAGATGGGGGCATATAGATGCACCAACATCTGAAATTCCTTCTTCTTCTCTCTTGTTGTAATCCTCAGCTCAAATAGTTGGGGACGAGGATCCATTCTGTCTGATTGTATATCTATGACATTCATTTTGAGCATCTACCTGCACTAGCTTTTAGATATTTAAAGACAAAGCATTGGATGTATTGTTATTTGGGCTCATCTGAGAATTTCTTACTCCTCACTGTTTGAAGGGGATGGTAAGGTCACCCCTAGAGGGAATGAAAAATATGAGACACAGGAGCTGATTCTTCATAAGGTTATGCTATCACACCTGGAGTCTGACTGACACTTTTGCTTTTCTGTGTCCTGCATTTAATGGAACACTTGGAAAGACCCAGCCTGGCAACTGGCATTGACAACATCTCTACCATGCATACTCAAATGGCATATTCCAGTCTTAGTTTTCCTCAGTGAGAAATCCAGCTTGGTTTTGCTTGTCTCTGTTAAAAATTGGACTTCTTTGGATCATTTCCTTCCTGGGAGCTGCATTTTTATTCCAGAAACCCCATAAGTCTCTTAGTTTGTTCTTCCCCTTAGTCCCAGCATGCCATGCAGCTGGTACAGCTGGGAAATCTATACCATCCCCCTGCTGAGGGATAATTACAGCAATTAAAGCCTAGACTAGTATTTCAAGGAAATGGTTTTCCTACATCATCATTAAATCTGGTTTAATTTGCCATGTTATTTGAATGGTAAACATTTTTTCCCAATTTTGTGAATTTTAAAATATTCTACTATCAGTACTACAGAAATCTGAAAAAATATAGCTTATGAAGATGCATTTGGCCAGGGTACAAACAACCAGAAAGGCTCTGTTTTACTGCATAAAATGTTTTAGGATGGTTCAGCTCTCTTAGGAAGGGATTTGGCAATTTGAGCAAAGCAATAAGGAATGCTGTCTTATTGGAAGGTCAGTTAAAAAAATAAACATAATGGGGTAAAAATTGAAAAGAAAAACAATAACATGCAAACCATAATAATTCTAACAACTTAAAGGCAATCAACCTCAAATGGGAGTCTTTGGTTCCAATATAATTCAGTCCACCAAAGATTGAATTTTCTTAGACTATGTATAAAATATTCATGGACTAAATTTCTTTTTAACTGATCATTTTCTTCTCCCCATGTCCATGCATTTAATACAAAATATAACTTATCTGTTAGAATTAGAGGCACTTCATGGTTTCCAGCTAATTATAATCTGAAGGAGCTAATGAGTTCCTCCAAAGTATCAAATTTATGAACCATGGTAATGGGAAAGGGGAAACTAAGTAAAGTTTGTTCCCTATTAATTTAATACTAGCCAGACCAACAGAAACTCTAGGAAAAGTAATTTTATCTAAGGAACAAGGGGATTTTCTTTTTAATAACTTCTTACATCTCCATAACTCATTAAGATAAATGATTAGCTGAAATCCACTTTCTTTCACAAACATGTTGAGGGTGTTAGCAAGTTACTAATAACAAGATCTAGGAATCCTAGATTTTAGAAACACTGGTCCAATTACTGACATTGCCTGAAAATGCAGCTATATACTTTCTCTTTGATCTAATGTTTGGACTCTGGGTTTTCTTAATCTGACCAGTTCTTCAGCAGGAAGTTTCCCGTCCCCGTTTTCTGAACACAGCATATTATCAGTAAACGATGGACATGGTAATGTCCAAAAAGAAAAAAAGGTCCAAAGTATCAGGAGCACACAACAAGGAACGTCTATTTAGTTCATGATCTGATGGACAGTCTTGCAGTGGCAGATTGAGGCTTGGCTTGACCTGGTGGCTCATGATCCATGCCTCTCATTGTCCTTTGGGAAAAGAAGACTACTTTGAACACATTCTCCTCATGGAAGTGGTAGAACTGCAAGGAAATGTGACAGAGAATGTTAAATGTTTCACTCTTAAATCTACAAGCTTTCTAAACCTAGGCTTGTAACTGACACTATGTGATTTCTGCCTTGTTCTATTAGCCAGAGCAAGTTACCTAGCTAAACCCAATGTTAAGGGATAGGAAAAACTATTTCACTTCTTTAATGTAAAAAATAGCAACATGACATAAGAAAGAGCAAAACATTTTTACAGGAAAAGGTAAAAAATGGAAGCTAATCACGCCATCACACACAGTTATTGTGTAATTCATGAATAAAAGAAAAAGGCAGATGTGATAAGTATCAAGTACATAAGATGGAAAACAAGATATTTATTGTATCATTTACTTTACTATTTATAACTTCACAACAAATTATATGAACATTTAGCAGCTCAAAAAATATACGTTTGTTATCTTACAATTTCTGTAGATCACAAATCTGGCGCACTCGACTGGATTCTATCTCTTACAGAGCTGCAGTCATATCAAGGCTTGACTGGGAATAATCCTCTTCCAAACTCAATTGCATGATTGTTAGTAGGATTTGATTCCTTGTGGTCTGTTGTTACACTGAGGTTTCAGTTCCTCATGAGTAGTTGGCTTGCTGGATTGTGGTCTCTCAGAGCTCCTTGCCATGTGAACTGCTCCATGTTCATCTTACAACATCGTAGCAAGCAAGCAAGAGGGCAAGAGTGAATACCAGTGAGAGAGAGAAAAGTAAGATGACAGTCACAATCTTCTGTACCCCAGTCACAGTAGCAACATCCTATGCTATATTCTATTTGTTAGAAGCAAGTCACTAGGTCTATCCCATACTCAAGGGGAGACTACACAAAGATCCTGGATACAGGAGGGCAAGGACCCTGGGGCACCATTTCAGAAGCTTCCTACTACACTCTATCACTCTTCACCTTATGGAGACTCTACTGCATGCAAACCCCTGGGTTAGGAATATATATATATGCACAGGTGAAGAAACTATGGACCCTGAGCAAATGGTCCAGTGGATTCAGTGACATAATTAAAAAAACATCTGTTTAAGCCCTAATAACCCCATGCTTACATTACCGTACCATAACACCTTCAAATTTTTACTGTATTTAGAATTCTACATGTTCCAATAACATGCAGGATGAGAAATAAAGCTCTTTACATGAAGCACTTTTTGATCCAGCAATTACATCTAATCCTTGATTTTCTCCACATGTATTTCCTAACATACTAATTCCACGAGCTGTTAATAGGATTTCATATTGAGTTTGGTAAATACCAGGCAAAAAAGGTCACGCTGGTTTAGTTAGATACCATAGGTTTCTTAGAACCTTCAGTATTTTAAAAGGTTAGTATAATCTATGTTTCCCAATCATATTACATATTTAATCATTGAAACTTTTCGTCATGGAGCATTTCAGGGGATTCACAATTCTTATGAATACCTTTGGGGAAGACTACTTTCAACTCAACTGTTGTTACGTTTTCTGTTCTATCCCCTGATCCATTGTGTCTCTGAAATTATTGTGCAGTTACTGGTTTCCAAGTATCCTCACATTCTAGTCTCTCTATCTAGAACATTCTTTTACCTTCTATCATCTGGTTAATTTGAACCAGATCTTTAAAAGTTCAGCTCAGAAAAACACTTCCTCCACAAAGGTTACCCTGGTTTCCCTGTTTCTGTGCTTTAACAGTCACCTCTTCAACAGGACTGTGCTTATTACAGGATGTTGCTAATTGTTTGATTTCTTTGTCTTCTCCCCACATTTCCCTGAATTGTAATCTTGAGGAAAGGCTGATGTATATAGCTCAAGTTTATAGTATTCTAGTGCATATGCAGTATCAGAAATACATTGACTACTAAAGAAAATAATTGTTTTTCAATACTAGAAAAAATGAATTATACCTGGCTCTTTTTTTTTTAAACTGGAGCAGAGATAGTTAGTGCTCCTCTTGCATTTGCTAGCCTCCCCAGCAGCTAGGTTAAAGACACATATCTTGTTCTGGCCAAAAGATTATGAAGGTTGTATATTGAGGTCATGAAACCACAAAGGTGAGCATTTTGGATCTCAGTGGCACTGCATGATGGAGAGCTGTCTTACATAAAATATTTGATGAATGAAATGAAACTTTGTTCTGTTAACTCATTAAAATTTCAGAGTTTAATCTATCTTGACTCAGGTATTATACCAAGGCTAGTGGAAATTTGATATGGGCAGGAGAATGTAGCACAGAGACCAGGAGCTTTTTTTAAACAGCCATCCAGGAGATCCAGACAGGTGCTGCAAGTTGCTTCGGAGTTGCCTGAATTCTTTTATATTTTAGTATCTAAGAAGCTGCTAGATGTACATCTTAGAATAGATGTCTGGAGAAAACACATAGATACGCTAGCAGTAACTGCTAGATTTTAAATTGAGCTGCCTAATTTGACTTATTTTATGCAGAAAAAATGAAATATGTGGAAAAGATGACAGAAAATCCGAACAAAATATATAATGGTTTAAAAAAAGCATTTGATAAAGTGAATGACTGAGATTTACTGCCTACTTTCAACAAATTCGATGGATAATTGCTCAACTTGACCACTGTTTTGCCTAGACAGCCTAAACTCGAATCTCTAAGAAATTACTCTTGGATTAATCTGATTGTAGCTTGGCTGCTAGACCCATAATTCTAAGAGACAGGAAGATTCCTTCTTTATTTATGGAGAAGTTGAGAATTTAAGGCTTTACTTCATAAGGAAAGTGACTGTGAGAAATACCAAGGAGTTTGTTTTTCAGTCTGGATTCTGAGTTGCAAATAGCAGAAACTGACTCTGAGCTGAAAGGAGATTTATTAGAAGGATATGTGTATTCCCACAGAATCAGTGGAAAGGGAGGAGAACCAGGCTCTAAAATTACTGGGAAACTGCAGAAGCAATTTATGAGGATGCCTTGTTACTGTATACTGCTGCAAATCTAAATCTAGAAATAGTGATTATTCCAGTGAGAAAAAAATCAATGTCTTCGCCTTGACAGAAAGAGTCCAATGCAATCAGTCTGTTACAAGACAGCTACCTGGTTGCCCTCAACCCAGAGAAATGGTTTTATATATCAGGACTTAGGGCTGCTTGGTGTTGCTGGCAGTTTGAGCACTCATCAGTGGTAGTGCCTGGTTGACCTTTATGGGGGAGATTCTCCAGTCTCTGTTGCCGTAGCCACTAGTTCATGAGTTCTCTGGCTGAAGACCGAGATTGATTGACATGCATTAGATACATTGTCTGATTGAGTTTGCTCCACAGTGAACCTTCTGGTGAGGATTCATATGAAGCATAAATACCCTCCACTCTGGGTCCATTCTGAGAAATCTACATACATACTTCTCCCTTGTGATTTCTTGTACCAGTACTCCAATCTTGATCCAGCCACACTATCAGTCACTCCCTATGAATTGGGCTTGCACCAAACACTGAACAGTCTTTCTAGAAAAAGTGAACAATGATATGTACTGTTATAGTAGATACTGTTTTTTCTATCTACAGGCTCTTCCTATGAAAGGACAATATAGCCTACTGTGGAGACCATTGATTAGGCTTCTTCAGGTAATATATTTTGGCCAATGGAATGTAACCAGCACAATGCAATGCCATAGATAGTGGCTGCTCTTTTCATTTTAAATACAAGACTGAAAAACATGTAGAGCAAAGCCACAGCTAACCCAGAGCCAACAACACAGTGAGCAAAAATCAACCTTTGTTGTAAGCCATTCATGTTTTGAGGTTGTTTGTTAACACAACTTACTGAGTGAAAGGTCAATAATATCTGGTTCAATCTTCCACCCACAGGGTATTGTCTTTCCTGGCCAACCATAAGTAGGGTTATAAGATTGTTTATAGTCTACTTCTGGTTGGCACCAGCACGGTGTAGAGCTGTGGGCTAGACCTGTCTGTACACCAAGCTTACATCTTCCCTTCCAGCAGATCACTGGTCAGAGGAGTCTCCACAGGAGGCCATAGTGAGGGCTGAGGGAGATGTGGCAGAAAGCATGAGTGAGTGAGTATCTAGGGAGTGTAAATCACTTACTCAGGCAAATGACTTATGCTTTTAAGATCTGTTCCAGCTCCCTCTCTCTCTCTCTGCCTCCCTCTCTTCCTCCCACCTGTGTCTCTCTCACTATTTCTATCTCTGTCTCTACCTATATACATATATATATGCCTAAATACCAATCATTTGGTATGTATCAGTATATATCAATCATTTGATCATGGTTAGGTTTTGATTTGATTAGGCTTTGTTGAATATGCCTGAGATTATGGGGGTGCCATTGATTAGATAGCACTTAATGATGTTATATGAAGTTACATGGTTGACTGGTGTCCCACAGTGAGGTATCGTGTCTTCATTCAGCCCAATAGTAAACTAAAATATGTTTTTCAAAAGGACAATGGCTTGAAAAGGGCATGTTTGTCCTCAAAATCTAGGAGTTGTCTTTCAAATCTTACAAAAGTCTCAATGAAGCATCATAACCTGTTGTAGTCCCATCAAGCCCCATTAAATCTGCTGGATCATAAGGGTCAAGTGTCAAGGTCGAACCAGCTGGACCATCTCTATTTCCCCTTTGCATCAATTAAGTTGATAGTCACTGGAGTCAGCAGAAATGGTTAGAGCAGCACACTGAAATGTATATTATTTTTAAAATTCAATGAGGCCCACCAATCACCGAGACTCTTCCTTAATGGTAGTGGCCTCAAAGTGAAGCTAGTTCTTATCACCTCGTGGGGATATTGCAATATGCCTCAGAGCTATAGATCCTAGAAACCTCACTAGAGGGGCAGAGATCTATTTTTCCATGAAATATATTGTTCCCAATATGGCATATACATCTGTCTGTGTAAGAGTCTAAGTCACCTACTACATTTTGTTCTCTAGGCCCCAGCAGAGTAGATCAGAGGGCTACGATGTTTTAAAAACTTTTTTTCCATACATTTTTTGGCAGATGGTTTGCTGTTACCCCATGGCTCTGAGGTTTATGCAAATACTCTTTAGGAGGTGTAGGCCTCATTTTTAATTTTCTTCAGGCCATATGTGATTTCTCATAGGTATAACACCAGAAAAAAAGAAAGGCAAGTATCTAGGGTGGCAGATTGACTAAGCAGCAGGTAAAAAGAGAAACGTTATGTGTGGCTGTGAAGAAATTAGCAGTGCTTCTGCAGAAAGCAGTCTTAGGTGTGTTTGCTTATGGATTGGTCTATCAACACACAATGGCAAACAGCTTGTTTAATATGTGGTAGTAATCTCAATGTTTTTGGGGTCTTATAACACTTTACAAATCCATTTAAATCTCAACCCAGAAACATAAACAAAAAACTCTATATAGATATAAGCATTTCACCAACGTCCTGAAGCTAATTTATAGGGAGGGATCCAAAGACTCAAATTAGAATCCATACCCCATGGGTCTGGGCAGGGGTACATATTCAAATAGGAAAGGCTGCGAGTGGCTTTATAAAGTTTGGCTTAGAAGGCTGCTGAGAATTATTTACTGTCTTGATAAATAAGGCTGCTTATTTCTCTCAATGGTGTTTCTTTTTATCACTGTCAATATTTTGCTCATGGGTTCTTGTTTCTTTTTCTAGATTTGAGTATTGCAATTCTTCATTATGTGCACACTCTTTGGGAACAAACACCTTAGGTAAACTCTTTAAATGAAACCAGATGCTTTTTATTTTTAACTTGACAAATAAAACAATTTTAACACAATTATGAAAAAATGAAATATTTATTTTCTTTTAGGAGAGCAATTACTGAGTAAAGTCATTGTGATTTCTGGAAGCCATGCTTCATAGAATAATATTAATATTGCTCTCAAAAATATTGAGCAAACTTAGTACTGCTAAAGATTGGGTTGGAATTTATCCCAAAGGGGCTTATAGAATTTTTTTTTCTTCTTTTGCCAGTAACCATTTATAAAATCCCTGGGAAATGACAATATTTTAACATTTTATTTATTAGTGGGGATAGACTGGTAATTCAAAGTAATTTAATTTTAATAAATATTTACTAAGAACGTACTATGGGACTCATAGTTTAAGTAAGGCCATCAGAATCTTAGTAGAAGGCAAATTTGATTTTGTTAAGACGTATAAGAAAGTTACATCACATGACTATCAAACTCAAATATGCCAGGGTTTGAGCAATTAGTGGGGATGGGGGAGGGAGAAGAAAAGACAGAAGACTCGTTTGACCTTATCATTAGAAACACTGCTCTTTAAGTGGCACAGAGATAATTATATTTCAATGTCAAGGAAGAAAATTTTTACCATAGCTTACTACTTAGCTATGCTTTGAACAACAGAGTAATAATAAGGGAAATATTGTGTATTGATTTTCAACATTTAGAGTTAACCCATAGATTAGATGCAAAATATAAATGTTTTAGACTGGAATGTAAATATTCTCAAACTTGATGATGGAAAAGTAAAAGTATCCTGATTGAGGTAGCGAATGAGAAAGAGGAAAGAAACATGGAGGGATGGTAGGATTATTAAGATCTTTATCTTACATATATGGGGAATAAAGATATTCCATCTCTAGTTGGTGGAAAAATAATGTATTAATGATCTAAACTTATAAAGGTAACCAATAGAAAAACTAAAAATAATAACATAAGCGTCAACATTTTTCAGGTTTAGAGTTGAATAATGAAATAAATCTTCATCTATCATAGCAATAAGGAAATAAACGATATCTAGATTTGATAAATGAGGAATTCATGGTATAAACATATTATTTAAAACAGAGATAATCCTTTGAAGAACTCAAGACATAGATGGTTGATTGTGGTTCACTCCAAAGAGTGGGACAGTAAACCCTTGCTTTTTTGTCATTCACCTTTGGGGTGTATTTAATATTTTAACTTCATGCTAAAAAATTTAA
Organism: Chlorocebus sabaeus; assembly: GCF_047675955.1. Lineage (NCBI taxonomy): Eukaryota > Metazoa > Chordata > Mammalia > Primates > Cercopithecidae > Chlorocebus > Chlorocebus sabaeus. Next base: position 71,384,887 of record NC_132918.1, read on the forward strand.
AAAATATTTTTTAAAAGAATGAAGAAGTGACGAGAGACTAATGGATAAGCCAGGTTTCCTGGCCTAGGATAAGTTGCTTGCTATGTGATCATTTGCTGTGTTACTCTGATAATGAAGCATGACTCCTTTCATGGTCTACACAGAGTGGAGAGTGCTGATCCAGATGGATTCTTTTATTGATCTGTATGGAATGTTTGTCCTTTCAGTTTGGTTTTGATAGCTTTTTAGTCATAGGATAAGAAATTATGTATAACCAGGTACATATTAAGTCAGATGTTAAACCCACTACTTAAAAATGATGGGAAGAAGTGAGATCATCAGGAATGGAGTAAGGACTTTAAAAGATCCTCTCCTCCAAAAAGCACAGATTGCTGCCAAAAATAGTAAAAATCAATTTTATCGAAATGCTGAAAATTAACCAAATGATTACAATAACTCAGGGATTATTTACTCAAGAAAATGTCTGAATCTTTTAAAGGACAGTAAACTTTGTGGAATTTTAACTTGCCCCTAGTCCTATACCCTTCTTGCCAGCTCAGTGGTACCCTTAAAGATGAGTAGCCTTACACTTATGGAAAAAACTGGGAGTGTAGTAGCTTCTGAAGCATAGAATGGGATAGGAGCTCCTCCAAACCCAATATTCATCTAACTGCCATTATTTGACCTGCCTGAAAATTACTTAGAAAATCCACTCACAAGGCTTGTCTTTATTTAACCTGACTGAAAGTTGGCCCAGTGCAAACAGCCTTTTCCCAATGGACATTTATCTAAAGCAATCATGGCTCTTATTAAACATTGCAGCTACCTGAGGTGGTGATAGCAGTTGGGGCAAGCAACAACCCACCCAAAAAATTTAAAAGAAAAATCTAAGGAATGAGATGTACATAGGGCACTTTGAAAGGCTTCAACATATTTCTAGGAATAGAGAAAGACAAACACATACGTAGGACTTCGCACATGCTTAGGACTGTACACCTGCCCAGGAAAGACCTGAGAAAGCTTTAAACTCACCTTCAGCTAACTTTGAGGCTATGTGCAAGTAGGAAGTAAAGACTAAGACAGAGCTGTAAACTACTTGCCTGAGTATTAAAGATGTGACAAAACATATACACTGAGATCTTCACAAAGTTTAAGAGAATTATTGTTTCTATGCATTAAAAAAAATCTTTGTCCAATTATAATATGACCATTAAGCTAACTGGGGAAAGATTCCAATGGCCACACAAAACAAATAGTACAAATAGAATTAGAATACAGACTAATTGACAGAATTGGCTCAAGAAAGTCCCTAAATAAACACATTGCAGCAACAATAAAAACAGAGCAATGACAACAAATTCTGAGAGAAGGTGATCTGATTTTCAGAATTATATTACTTAAATGTCCATTTTTCAACAAAAAATGATGAGACATACAAAGGAACAATAAAGTATAACCCATACATAGGGAGAAAAAAATAAGTAATTAGAAATTGTCTTTGAGGAAGCCCAGACATTGTACTTATTAAAGGTTTAAATTAGCTATTTAAAGAACATAGGTAGAAAGAAAATTTAGAAAATAAACTGTATCTAGCCAACTAAAAGAAAGTATGAGAATGATGTCTCATCAAATACAGAATATCAATAAAGAGGTAAAAATTATAAATAAAGAAACAAATAGAAATTCTGAAGTTGAAAAAATATAACTGAAATAAGAAATTCACCAGAAGGGCTCAACAGCAGATTTGAGCTGGCAGAATAAAGAATAAGTGAACTTCAAGATAAGTTAATTGGGATTACCCAGTCTGTAAAAGAAAGAATAAAGGAAAATAAAGAGTCTTAGAGACTCTGTGGGCATCATCAAGTGTAACAACATACACACAATGGGAATTCCAGAAGAAGAGAAGAGAAAAAAAGAAAGTATATGAAGAAATAATAGTTTTTGGCAAAAAAAAATTAGATAAAAGGCATCCAGATAGGAAAGAAAGAAGTAAAACTCCCTCTTTTTACAGATGACATGTCTTGTATATATGAGGCGGGATAGGTAGTTGAGGTAGTGACCATGTCCTTGGGACACAGCAACTGTGGTAACCATGCAGTCAACATAATAAGCGTTGGCATTTACATTGTAACGGAGCAGATTCAAGCAAAGCTATCTTCAGTATGAAATTTCCCCTGTAGAGAGCATGTGCATTTTGATTTTACTTGTCCTTAGACTGACGCTTTGCTCATTATAATAGTAAAAATCACACCCTTGGATAGAGATTTAAGATACTATTGAGACATGTGATGTATGAACAAGTATGTACAGCTACTGTGCATATGCACCCAGAGGACCACCAAGAACATGCTTACATCTCTTCCCACCCCTTTATGAATAATCAAGTAAGACTTCCATAAAGGGAGTCTCCCTAGAGCCAGGTTTTGCTGTCTCACCCTTAGGAGCAACCCACCCTGAACTCTTTCTCTCTCTCTCAGGGTGTAATGTCTATTCTTCACTTACCTTTCAAAATATTCTTTTCCCTTTGCAATAAATAACTCTGTGCTGCATCTCTCTTGCTGTGGGTCTCTTGTTTAAATTCTTTTAGACAAAGAAGACAAGAAACAAGGTATCACAACAGCCATCAACATATAGAGCATACTAAAATTTGATGAAAACCATAAATTCATATATTTAAGAAGCTTAATAAACTTCAGATAGGATAAATTCAAGGAGATCCACACCTAGACATATTATAGTCAAAAGACGAAGAGAGAATCTTAAAAGTAGAAAGAGAAAAATTACTCATCATGTAACAGGGATCCTCAATAAGTTTAACAACGGCCTTTTCGTCAGAAACGATGAAACCAGAAGGCAGTGGGATTATATATTTAATGTGTTGAGAGGAAAAGTATTTCATGCAAGAATTCTATTTACAGCAAAACCATAAAATGTTTTAAAAATAAAGATGATATTAAGACATTTCTAGATAAACACAGAGAATTTGTTGGTAGCAGGCATGCCTTACAAGAAATAATAAAATGAAAGGACACTAGGTAGTGACTTGAATCCACATGAAGAAATAAAGAGCACTAATAAAGGTAACTATGTAGGTAAATTTCAAAGTCAAGATAACGTATTTCTTGTTTGTAATTCTTTTTTTCCTCCTATCTAATTTAAAAGACAACTTTTTTTTTTTATTATACTTTAAGTTCTAGGGTACATGTGCACAACGTGCAGGTTTGTTACATAGGTATACACGTGCCATGTTGGTTTGCTGCACCCATCAACTCGTCATTTACATTAGGTATTTCTCCTAATGCTATCCCTCCCCCTGCACCCCACCCCATGACACAGCCTAGGGTATGATGTTACCTGCCCTGTGTCCAACTGTTTTCATAATTCAATTGCCACCTATGAGTGAGAACATGCGGTGTTTGGTTTTCTGTCCTTGTGATAGTTTGCTCAGAATGATGGTTTCCAGTTGCATCCATGTTCTTGCAAAGAACATGAACTCATCCTTTTTTATTGCTGCATAATATTCCATTGTGTGTATGTGCCACATTTTCTTAATCCAGTCTATCATTGATGGACATTTGGGTTGGTTCCAAGTCTTTGCTATTGTGAATAGTGCTATAAATAAACATACGTGTGCATGTGTCTTTATAGTAGCATGATTTATAATCCTTTGGTTATATACCCAGTAATGGGATTGCTGGGTCAAATGGTACTTCTAGTTCTAGATCCTTGAGGAATCGCCACACTGTTTTCCACAATGGTTGAACAAGTTTACACTCCCACCAACAGTGTAAAAGCGTTCCTATTTCTCCACATCCTCTCCAGCCTCAGTTGTTTCCTGCCTTTTTAGTGATCACCATTCTAACTGGTGTGAGATGGTATCTCATTGTGGTTTTGATATGCATTTCTCTGATGACCAGTGATGATAAGCATTTTTTCATGTGTCTGTTGTCTGTATTATGTCTCCTTTTGAGAAGTGTCTGTTCATATCCTTTGCCCACTTTTTGATGGGTTATTTGTTTTTTTTCTTATAAATTTGTTTCAGTTCTTTGTAAATTCTGGGTATTAGCCCTTTGTCAGATATGTAGATTGCAAAAATTTTCTCCCATTCTGTAGGTTGCTTGTTCACTCTGATGGTAGTTTCTTTTGCTGTGCAGAAGCTCTTTCATTTAATTAGATCCCATTTGTCAACTTTGGCTTTTGTTGCCATTGCTTTTGGTGTTTTAGACATGAAGTCCTTGCCCATGCCTATGGCCTGAATGTTATTACCTAGGTTTTCTTCTAGGGTTTTTATGGTTTTAGGTCTAACATTCAAGTGTTTAATCCATCTTGAATTAATTTTTGTATAAGGTGTAAGGAAGGGATCCAGTTTCAGCTTTCTACATATGGCTAGTCAGTTTTCCCAACACTGTTTATTAAATAGGAATTCTTTCCCCATTTCTTGTTTTTGTCACGGTTGTCAAAGATCAGATGGCTGTAGATGTGTGGTGTTATTTCTGAGGCCTCTGTTCTGTTCCCTTAGTCTACATATCTGTTTTGGTATCAGTACCATGCTGTTTTGGTTACTGTAGCCTTTTAGTATAGTTTGACATCTGGTAGTGTGATACCTCCAGCTTTGTTCCTTTTGCTTAGGATTGTCTTGGCAATGCGGGCTCTCTTCTGGTTCCATATGAACTTTAAAGTAGTTTTTTTCCAATTCTGTGAAGAAAGTCATTGGTAGCTTGATGGGGATACCATTAAATCTATAAATTACCTTGGGTAGTATGGCCATTTGTACAATATTGATTCTTCTTATCCATGAGCATGGTATGTTCTTCCATTTGTTTGTGTCCTCTTTTATTTCACTGAGCAGTGGTTTGTAGTTCTCCTTGAAGAGGTCCTTTACATCCCTAGTAAGTTGGATTCCTAGGTATTTTATTCTCTTTGAAGCAATTGTTAAAGGGAGTTCACTCATGATTTGTCTGTTATTGGTGTATAGGAATGCCTGTGATTTTTGCACATTGATTTCTTTATTCTGAGACTGCCGAAGATGCTTATCAGCTTACGGAGATTTTGGACTGAGATGATGGGGTTTTCTAAATATATAATCATGTCATCTGCAAACAGGGACAATTTGACTTCCTCATTTTCTAATTGAATACCTGTTCTTTCTCTTGCCTGATTACCCTGGCCAGAACGTCCAACACTATGTTAAATAGGAGTGGTGAGAGAAGGCATCCCTGTCTTGTGCCAGTTTTCAAAGGGAATACTTCCAGTTTTTGCCCATTCTTTATGATTTTGACTGTGGGTTTGTCATAAATAGCTCTTATTGTTTTGTGATATGTTCCATCAATAACTAGTTTATTGAGAGTTTTTAACATGAAGGGCTGTTGAGTTTTGTCAAGGCCTTTTCTGCATCTATTGAGATAATTATGTGGTTTTTGTCTTGGTTCTGTTTATGTGATGGATTACATTTATTGATTTGCGTATGTTGAACCAGCCTTGCATCCCAGTTATGAAACCAACTTGATTGTGGTGGATAAGCTTTTTGATGTGCTGCTGGATTTGGTTTGCCAGTGTTTTATTGAGGATTTTCCCATTTATGTTCTTCAGGGATATTGGTCTAAAATTATCTTTTTGTGTGTGTGTGTGTGTGTGTGTGTGTCTGCCAGGCTTTGGGTATCAGGATGATGCTGACCTCATAAAATTAGTTAGGGAGGATTCCCTCTTTTTCTATTGATTGGAATAGTTTCAGACGGAATGGTACCAACTCCTCTTTGTACCTCTGGTAGAATTTGGCTGTGAATGTGTCTGTTACTGGACTCTTTTTTTAAATTTATTTTTTTGACACAAAGTTTTTGCTCTTGTTGCCCAGGCTGGAGGGCAGTGGTGCGATCTTGGCTCACTGCAACCTCTACCTCCTGGGTTCAGGCAATTCTCCTGCCTCAGTCTCCCGAATAGCTGGGATTACAGGCTACTGCCACCATGCCTGGCTGGTTTTTGTATATTTAGTAGAGATGGGGTTTCACCATGTGGACCAGGCTGGTCTTGAACTTCTGACCTCAGGTGATCTGCTCGCCTCAGCTTCTCAAAGTGCTGGGATTACAGGCATGAGCTACCGTGCCTGGCCTGGTACTGGACTTTTTTTGGTTAGTATGGTATTAATTATTGCTTCAATTTCATAGCCTTCTATTGGTCTATTCAGAGATTCATCTTCCTGGTTTAGTCTTGGGAGAGTGTACGTGTCCAGGAATTTATCAATTTCTTCTAAATTTTCTAGTTTATTTGTATAGATGTGTTTATAGTATTCTCTGATGGTAGTTTGTATTTGTGGGATCGGTGGTGATATCCCCTTTATCGTTTTTTATTGCGTCTATTTGATTCTTCTCTCTTTTCTTCTTTATTAGTTTTGCTGGCAGTCTATCTGTTTTGTTGATCTTTCCAAAAATCAGCTCCTGGATTCATTGATTTTTTTTGAATTCATTGATTTTTTCTCCTTCAGTTCTGCTCTGATCTTAGTTATTTCTTGTCTTCTGCTAGCTTTTGAATTTGTTTGCTCTTGCTTCTCTAGTTCTTTTAATTGTATTGTTAGGTTGTTGATTTTAGATCTTTCCTGCTTTCTCTTGTGGGCACTTAGTGCTATAAGTTTCCCTCTAAACACTGCTTTAAATGTGTCTCAGAGATTCTGATATGTTGTGTCTTTGTTCTCATTGGTTTCAAAGAACATCTTTATTTCTGTCTTCATTTCATTATGTACCTAGTAGTCATTCAGGAGCAGGTTGTTCACTTTCCATGTAGTTGAGTGGTTTTGAGTGAGTTTCTTAATTCTGAGTTCTAATTTAGTTACACTGTGGTCTGAGAGACAGTTTGTTGTGATTTCTATTCTTTCACATTTGCTGAGGAGTACTTTACTTCCAACTATGTGGTCAGTTTGGAATAAGTGCGATGTTGTTGTGAGAAGAGTGTATATTCTGTTGATTTGGGGTGGAGAGTTCTGTAGACGTCTATTAAGTTTGCTTGGTCCAGAGCTGAGTTCAAGTCCTGGATATCCTTGTTAACCTTCTGTCTCAGTGATCTTTCTTTTTTTCTCTCTCTCTCTTTTTTTTCCAATATACTTTAAGTTCTAGGGTACATGTGGATAAAGTGCAGGTTTGTTACATATGTATACCTGTGCCATGTTGGCGTGCTGCACCCATCAACTCGTCAGCACCCATCACCTCGTCATTTACATCAGGTATAACTCCCAACGCAATCCCTCCCCCTTCCCCTCTCTCCATGATAGGCCCCAGTGTGTGATGTTCCCCTTCCCGAGTCCAAGTGATCTCATTGTTCAGTTCCCACCTATGAGTGAGAACATGCAGTGTTTGGTTTTCTGTTCTTGTGATAGTTTGCTGAGAATGATGGTTTCCAGCTGCATCCATGTCCCTACAAAGGACACAAACTCATCCTTTTTTATGGCTGCATAGTTATCCATGGTGTATATGTGCCACATTTTCTTAATCCAGTCTGTCACTGATGGACATTTGGGTTGATTCCAAGTCTTTGCTATTGTGAATAGTGCCGCAATAAACATACATGTGCATGTGTCTTTATAGCAGCATGATTTATAATCCTTTGGGTATATACCCAGTAATGGGATGGCTGGGTCATATGGTATTTCCAGTTCTAGATCCTTGAGGAATCATCACACTGTCTTCCAAAATGCTTGAACAAGTTTACACTCCCACCAACAGTGTAAAAGCGTTCCTATTCCTCCACATCCTCTCCAGCATCAGTTGTTTCCTGCCTTTTTAGTGATCACCATTCTAACTGGTGTGAGATGGTATCTCATTGTGGTTTTGATTTGCATTTCTCTGATGGCCAGTGATGATGAGCATGTTTTCATGTGTCTGTTGGCTGTATGAATGTCTTCTTTTGAGAATTGTCTGTTCGTATCCTTTGCCCACTTTTTGATGGGGTTGTTTGTTTTTTTCTTGTAAATTTGTTTGAGTTCTTTGTAGGTTCTGGATATTAGCCCTTTGTCAGATGAGTAGATTGCAAAAATTTTCTCCCATTCTGTAGGTTGCCTGTTCACTCTGATGGTAGTTTCTTTTGCTGTGCAGAAGCTCTTTAGTTTAATGAGATCCCATTTGTCAATTTTGACTTTTGTTGCCATTGCTTTTGGTGTTTTAGACATGAAGTCCTTGCCCATGCCTATGTCCTGAATGGTATTACCTAGGTTTTCTTCTAGGGTTTTTATGCTTTTAGGTCTAACATTTAAGTCTCTAATCCATCTTGAATTAATTTTCATATAAGGAGTAAGGAAAGGATCCAGTTTCAGCTTTCTACTTATGGCTAGCCAATTTTCCCAGCATCATTTATTAAATAGGGAATCCTTTCCCCATTTCTTGTTTTTGTCAGGTTTGTCAAAGATCAGATGGCTGTAGATGTGTGGTATTATTTCTGAGGACTCTGTTCTGTTCCATTGGTCTATATCTCTGTTTTGGTACCAGTACCATGCTGTTTTGGTTACTGTAGCCTTGTAGTATAGTTTGAAGTCAGGTAGCGTGATGCCTCCAGCTTTGTTCTTTTGACTTAGATTGTCTTGGCAATGCTGGCTCTTTTTTGGTTCCATATGAACTTTAAAGTAGTTTTTTCCAATTCTGTGAAGAAAGTCATTGGTAGCTTGATGGGGATGGCATTGAATCTATAAATTACCTTGGGCAGTATGGCCATTTTCACGATATTGATTCTTCCTATCCATGAGCATGGTATGTTCTTCCATTTGTTTGTGTCCTCTTTTATTTCACTGAGCAGTGGTTTGTAGTTCTCCTTGAAGAGGTCCTTTACATCCCTAGTAAGTTGGATTCCTAGGTATTTCATTCTCTTTGAAGCAATTGTGAATGGAAGTTCATTCCTGATTTGGCTCTCTGTTTGTCTGTTACTGGTATATAAGAATGCTTTTGATCTTTGCACATTAATTTTGTATCCTGAGACTTTGCTGAAGTTTCTTTTCAACTTAAGGAGATTTTGGGCTGAGACAATGGGGTTTTCTAAATATACAATCATGTCATCTGCAAACAGGGACAATTTGACTTCTTCTTTTCGTAACTGAATACTCTTGATTTCTTTCCCTTGCCTGATTGCCCTAGCCAGAACTTCCAACACTATGTTGAATAGGAGTGGTGAGAGAGGGCATCCCTGTCTTGTGCCAGTTTTCAAAGGGAATTTTTCCATTTTTTGCCCATTCAGTATGATATTGGCTGTGGGTTTGTCATAAATAGCTCTTATTATTTTGAGATACGTTCCATCAATACCAAATTTATTGAGAGTTTTTAGCATGAAGGGCTGTTGAATTTTGTCAAAGACCTTTTCTGCATCTATTGAGATAATCATGTAGTTTTTGTCTTTGGTTCTGTTTATATGCTGGATTACGTTTATTGACTTGCGTATGTTGAACCAGCCTTGCATCCCAGGGATGAAGCCCACTTGATCATGGTGGATAAGCTTTTTAATGTGCTGCTGGATTTGGTTTGCCAGTGTTTTATTGAGGATTTTTGCATCGATGTTCATCAGTGATATTGGTCTAAAATTCTCTTTTTTTGTTGTGTCTCTGCCAGGCTTTGGTATCAGGATGACGTTGGCCTCATAAAATGAGTTAGGGAGGATTCCCTCTTTTTCTATAGATTGGAATAGTTTCAGAAGGAATGGTACCAGCTCCTCCTTTTACCTCTGGTAGAATTCAGCTGTGAATCCATCTGGTCCTGGACTTTTTTTGGTTGGTAGGCTATTAATTATTGCCTCAACTTCAGAGCCTGCTATTGGTCTATTCAGGAATTCAGCTTCTTCCTGGTTTAATCTTGGGAGAGTGTAAGTGTCCAGGAAATTATCCATTTCTTCTAGGTTTTCTAGTTTATTTGCATAGAGGTGTTTATAGTATTCTCTGATGGTAGTTTGTATTTCTGTGGGGTCGGTGGTGATATCCCCTTTGTCATTTTTTATTGCGTCTATTTGATTTTTCTCTCTTTTCTTCTTTATTAGTCTTGCTAGCGGTCTATCAATTTTGTTGATCTTTTCAAAAAACCAACTCCTGGATTCATTGATTTTTTGGAGGGTTTTTTGTGTCTCTATCTCCTTCAGTTCTGCTGTGATCTTAAGTATTTCTTGCCTTCTGCTAGCTTTTGAATGTGTTTGTTCTTGCTTCTCTAGTTCTTGTAATTGTGATGTTAGAGTGTCAATTTTAGATCTTTCCAGCTTTCTCTTGTGTGCATTTAGTGCTATAAATTTCCCTCTACACAGTGCTTTAAATGTGTCCCAGAGATTCTGGTATGTTGTAGCTTTGTTCTCGCTGGTTTCAGAGAACATCTTTATTTCTGCCTTCATTTCGTTATGTACCCAGTAGTCATTCAGGAGCAGGTTATTCAGTTTCCATGTAGTTGAGAGGTTTTGATTGAGTCAGTGATCTTTCCAATATTGACAGTGGGGTGTTAAAGTCTCCCATTATTATTGTGTGGGAGTCTAAGTTTCTTTGCAGGTCTCTAAGGACTTGCTTTATGAATCTGGTTGCTCCTGTATTGAGTGCATATATAAGGATAGTTATCTCTTCTTGTTGAATTAATCCCTTTACCATTATGCAATGGCTTTCTTTGTCTCTTTTGATCTTGTTGGTTTAAAATCTGTTTTATCAGAGACTAGGATTGCCACCCTTCCTTTTTTTTTTTTTTTTCCCTTCCATTTGCTTGGTAGATCTTCCTCCATCCCTTTGTTTTGAGCCTATGTGTGTCTTGGCATGTGAGATGGGTCTCCTGAACACAGCACACTGATGGGTCTTGACTCTTTATCCAATTTGCCAGTGTGTGTCTTTTAATTGGGGCATTTAGCCCATTTATGTTTAAGGTTAATATTGTTATGTGTGATTTTGATCCTGTCGTTGTGATGTTAGCTGGTTATTTTGCCCATTAGCAGTTTCTTCCTAGCATCAGTGGTCTTTACAATTTGGCATGTTTTTGCAGTGGCTGATACTGGTTGTTCCTTTCCATGTTTAGTACTTCCTTCAGGAGCTCTTGTAGGGCAGGCCTGGTGGTGACAAAATCTCTCAGAATTTGCTTGTTTGTAAAGGATTTTCTCCTTCACTTATGAAACTTAGTTTGGCTAGATATGAAATTCCAGGTTGAAAATTCTTTTCTTATATAATGTTGAATATTGGCCCCCACTCTCTTCTGGCTTGGAGAGTTTCTGCTGACAGATCTGCTGTTAGTCTGATGGGCTTCCCTTTATGGGTAACCTGATCTTTCTCTCTGGCTGCCTTTAACATTTTTTCCTTCATTTCAACCTTGGTGAATCTGACAATTATGTGTTTTGGGGTTGCTCTTTTTGAGGAGTATCTTTGTGGTGTTCTCTTTATTTCCTGAATTTGAATGTTGTCCTGTCTTGCTAGGTTGGGGAAGTTCTCCTGGGTAATATCCTGAAGAGTGTTTTCCAACTTGGTTCCATTCTCCCTGTCACTTTCAGGTACAACAACCAAATGCAGATTTGGTCTTTTCACATAGTCCCATATTCCTTAGAGGCTTTGTTTCTTTTCACTCTTTTTTTTCCTAACCTTGTGTTCTCATTTTATTTCATTAATTTGAACTTCAATTACTAATACACTTTCTTCCACTTGATAGAATTGGCTATTGAAGTTTGTGCATGTGTCACGGAGTTCTCCTGTCATAGTTTTCAGCTCCATCAGGTCATTTAAGGTCTTCTCTACACTGTTTATTCTAGTTAGCCATTCGTCTAATCTTTCATCAAGGTTTTCAGCTTCCTTGCAATGGGTTCAAACATCCTCCTTTAGCTCGGAGAAGTTTGTTATTATCAACTTTCTGAAGCCTAGTTCTGTCAGTTCGTCAGTCATTCTCCATCCAGCTTTGTTCCGTTGCTGGTGAGGAGCTGTGATCCTTTGGAGGCGAAGAGGTGCTCTGGTTTTCAGAATTTTCAGCCTTTCTGTTCTGGTTTCTCACCATCTTTGTGGTTTTATCTACCTTTGGTCTTTGATGTTGATGACCTACTGATGGGGTTTTGGTGTGGATGTCCTTTTTGTTGATATTGATGCTATTCCTTTCTGTTTGTTAGTTTTCCTTCTAACTGTCATATCTCTCAGTTGCAGGTCTGTTGGAGTTTGCTGGAGGTCCTCTCCAGGCCCTTTTTGCCTGGGTATCATCAGCAGAGGCTGCAGAACAGCAAATATTGCAGAAAAGCAAATATTGCTACCTGATCCTTCCTCTGGAAGCTTTGTCCCAGAGGGTCACCCACCTTGTATGAAGTGTCAGTTGGCCCCTACTGGGAGGTATCTCCCAGTTAGACTACATGGGGTCAGAGACCCACTTGAGGAGGCAGTCTGTCCATTCTCTGAGCTCAAACACATGTGCTGGGAGAACCACTGCTCTCTTCAGAGCTGTCAGACAGGGTGTTTAAGTCTGCAGAAGTTTCTGCTGCCTTTTGTTTAGCTATGTCCTGCCCCCAGAGGTGGAGACTACAAGACCGTCAGCCTGCCTGAGTTGTGGTGGGCTCTGCCCAGTTTTAGCTTCTCAGGTGCTTTGTTTACCTACTCAAGCCTCAGCAATGGCGGGCACCCCTCCCCCTGCCAGGCTGCTGCCTTGCAGGTCGATCTCAGACTGCTGAGCTAGCAGTGAGCAAGGCTCTGTGGGCATGGGATCTGCTGAGCCAGGTGTGGGATATAATCTTCTGGGTACCGTTTGCTAAGAGCATTGGAAAAGCACAGTATTTGGGTGGGGAGTCTCCCATTTTTCCATTTACTGTCTGTCACAGCTTCCCTTGGCTAGGAAAGGGAAATCCCCTGACCCCTTGTGCTTCCTGGGTGAGGTGATGCCCCACCCTGCTTCTGCTTGCCCCACCCTACTTTGGATCACCCTCTGTGGGCTACACCTACTGTCCAACTAGTCCCAGTGAGATGAACCAGGTACCTCAGTTGGAAATGCACAAATCACCCGTCTTCTGCATCAATCACCCTGGGAGCTGCAGACTGGAGCTGTTCGTATTTGGCCATCTTGGAACAGAATCCCCAAAAGACAACTTTTTTTAAAATTTAAATTTTAATATTAAGTTCTGGGGTACATGTGCAGGATGTGCAGGTTTGTTACATAGGTAAACGTGTGTCATGGTTTTTTGCTGCACCTCTCAACCCATCACCTAGGTGTTAATCCCAGTATGTATAAGCTATTCTTCCTAATGCTCACCTATCAAACCATCACCTAGGTGTTAAACCCAGTATACATAAGCTATTCTTTCTAATGCTCTCCCTCCCCCTACCCCACTCCTTAACATGCCCCAGTGTGTGTTATTCCCCTCCCCGGGGTTCATGTGTTCTCATTGTTAAACTACCACTTAAAAGGGAGAACATGTGGTATATGGTTTTCTGTTCCTGTGTTAGTTTGATGACGAGAGTGGCTTCCAGCTTCATCCACATCCCAACAAAGGACATGATCCTATTCCATTTTGTGGCTGCATAGTATTCCACAGTGTATATGTACTACGTTTTCTTTATCCAGTCTATCATTGATGGGCATTTGGGCTGATTCCATGTCTTTGCTATTGTGAATAGTGCTGCAATAAACTTATATCTGCATGCATCTTTGTAATAGAATGATTTATATTTCTTTGGAATATACCCAGTATTGAGATTGCCAGATCAAATGGTGTTTTTGGTTCTAGATCTTTGAGGAATTGTAACGTCATCTTCCACAATGATTGAACTAATTTACTTTCCTCATCAACAGTGTAAAAGCATTCTTATTTCTCTGCAACCTCACCAGCATCCATTGTTTCTTGACTTTTTAGTAACCACTGTTCTGACTGATGTGAGATGTTATCTAGTTGTGGTTTTCATTTGCGTTTCTCTAATGATCTATGATGTTGAGCTTTTTTTTCCCCATGTTTTTTGGCCACATGAATGTCTTCTTTTGAGAAGTATCTGTCCAGGTCCTTTGCTCACTTTTTAATTGAGTTTGTTTGTTTTTCTTGTACATTTGTGTTTTTTTTAATTATTATTATTATACTTTAAGTTCTAGGGTACATGTGCACAACGGAAGGTTTGTTACATATGTATACATATGCCATGTTGGTGTGTTGCACCCATTAACTCGTCATTTACATTAGGTATATCTTCTAATGCTATCCCTCCCCACTCCCCCAACCCCACAACAGGCCCTGGTGTGTGATGTTCCCCTTCCTGTGTCCACGTGTCCTCATTGTTCAGTTCCCACCTATGAGTGAGAACATGTGGTGTTTGGTTTTCTGTTCTTGCGATAGTTTGCTGAGAACGAGTTCATGTCCTTTGTAGGGACATGGATGCAGCTGGAAACCATTCTCACCATCATTTTCTTGTACATTTGTTTAAATTCCTTGTAGATTCTGAATATTAGCCCGTTGCAGGTGGGTAGCTTGCAAAAATTTTCTCCCACTCTGTAGGTTGCCTGTTGGCTCTGATGACAGTTTTGCTGTGCAGAAGCTCTTTAGTTTAATTAGGTTCCATTTGTCAATTTTTGCTTTTGTTGCAATTGCTTTTGGCAATTTCAACATGAAATCTTTGCCTGTGCCTATGTCTTGAAAGTTGTTGCCTGTGTTTTCTTCTAGGTTTTTCTAGTTTGGGGTTTTTCATTGAAGTCTTTAATCTTTCTTGAGTTAATTTGTGTACAAGGTGTAAGGAAGAGGTCCAGTGTCAATTTTCTGCATATGGCTAGCCAGTTTTCCAAACACCATTTATTAAATAGGGAATCCTTTCCCCATTGCTTGTTTTTGTCAGGTTTGTAAAAGATCAGATGGTTGTAGATGTGCAGTCTTATTTCTGAGTTTTCTATTCTATTCCATTGGTCTATGTGTCTGTTTTTGTACCAGTACCATGTTGTTTTGGTTATTGTAGCCTTGTAGTATAGTTTGAAGTCCAGTAACATGATGCCTCCAGCTTTGTTCTCTTTGCTTAGGATTGTCTTGGCTATACAAACTCTTTTTTGGTTCAATATGAATTTTAAAATAATTTATTCTAATTCTGTGAATAATGTAAATGGTAGTTTAATGGAAATAGCATTGAATCTATAAATTACTTTGGGCAGTATGGCCATTTTCATGGTATTGATTATTCCTATCCATGAGCATGGAATGTTTTTCCATTTGTTTGTGTCCTCTCTGTTTTCCTTGAGCAGTCGTTGGTAGTTCTCCTTGAAGAGGTCTTTCACTTTCCTTGTTAGCTGTATTCCTAGGTATTTTATTCTCTTTGTAGCAATTGTGAATGGGAGTTCAATCATGATTTGGCTCTCTGTTTGCCTGTTGTTTTATAGGAATTCTTGTGACTTTTGCACATTGATTTTGTATCCTGAGATTTAACAGTAGTTGCTTATCAGCTTAAAAAGCTTTTGGGTGTGACAATGGGGTTTCTAGATGTCGGATCATGTCATCTGCAGACAAAGACAATTTGACTTTCTCTCTTCCTATTTGAATACCATTTATTTCTTTCTCTTGCCTGATTGCCCTGGCTAGAACTTCCAATAGTGTGTTAATAAGAGTCTTGTGCAGGTTTTCAAGGGGAATGCTTCCAACTTTTGCTGATTCAGTATGATATTGGCTGTCAGTTGGTAAAAGACAACTTTTTTTTTTTTTTTTTTTTTTTTTTTTTGAGACGGAGCCTCGCTTTGTCGCCCAGGCTGGAGTGCAGTGGCTGGATCTCAGCTCACTGCAAGCTCCGCCTCCCGGGTTCACGCCATTCTCCGGCCTCAGCCTCCCGAGTAGCTGGGACTACAGGCGCCCGCCACCTCGCCCGGCTAGTTTTTTGTATTTCTTAGTAGAGACGGGGTTTCACCGTGTTAGCCAGGATGGTCTCGATCTCCTGACCTCGTGATCCACCCGTCTCAGCCTCCCATAGTGCTGGGATTACAGGCTTGAGCCACCGCGCCCGGCCTAAAAGACAACTTTATAAAGCAATAAATCTGTTTTCGTGGTCCTACAATGCATAATAATGTATTTTATGTATAATGTCACTATGGAATGGGAGAGAATTGTGCTAAAAGGCATAACATTTTTATGAGTTTGTATTAATCTGAATAGATTTCTATAATTTATGATATTAATTGCCATCCCCAGAGAATCACTAAAAATAATTAAAAAATAGTAAAAGAAACAAGGGAATTGAAATGGTATACTAGAAAATATTTACTACAAAAGGAGGCAAAAATGGAGAAATAGAGGAACAAAGGACATAAAACACATAAAAAACAAATGGCAAAATATCAGATATAAATTCTACTTTATTAGTAATTGTGTTAAATGTGAATGGATTGAATATTTCAATCAAAAGGCATAATTTGGCCAGATAAATGTTACAAAATCCAACAATGTTTTGTCTACAAGAGACTTAGTGATGAAAATCTTGTTATGAAGAAAAGAGTAGGGCCTGATGGTGGATTCACTGGTGAATTTTACAGAATATTTGTAAACTCTTCCAAAATGTAGAAGAGGAGATAATACTTTTCCACTTGTTCTATGAAGTCAATATTACCCTCATACTAAAATCAAGCAAAGGCATCACAAGAAGCGAAAATTACAGCTAAGCACGGTGGCTCATGCCTGTAATCTCAGCACTTTGGGAGACCGAGGCAGGCAGATTACCTGAGGTTGGGAGTTCAAGACCAGCTTGACCAACATGGAGAAACCTTGTATTTACTAAAAATGCAAAATCAGCCAGTTGTGGTGGTGCATACCTGTAATCCCAGCTACTTGGGAGGCTGAGGCAGGACAATCGCTTGAACTTGGGAGGCAGAGGTTGCAGTGAGCTAAGATCACACCATTGCATACCAGCCTGGGCAACAAGAGTGAAACTCCATCTCAAAAAAAAAAAAAAAAGACATTTACAGATCAATATTATTTATGAACATGGAAGTAAAAATCCTCAACAAAGTACCAGCAAAAAGCACAAGCAACAAATAAAAAATATAAAATTGACTTCATCATAATTGTTTTTGTCTATTTGGGCTGCTATCACCAAATACTGTAGACTAGATGGTTTATAAATAACAGATATATATTTCTCACAGTGCTAGAGGCTGGGAAGTCCAAGATCATGGCACCAGCAGATTCACTGTCTTGTGAGGGCATGTTTCTTATTTCATAGACAGCTCTCTTATCACTGTGTCCTCACATAATGGGAGGGTTGAGAGAGCTCTCTGGGGTCTCTTCTACAAGGTCACTAATTTCATTCATGAAGGCTCTATCCTCATGACCTAATCACTTATCAAAGACCCCATTGTTTAATACCATCACATTTGATTAGCATTTAAACACATGAATTTTGGGAGAATACAAACATTCAGTCTGTAGCAATAATTAAAAGCTTTCGTGCTTAAAAGAACAACATCAAGAAAGTGAAATGTCAACCCACAGAATAGGAAAAGATATGTGCAAATTATGTATCTATGAGGGACTAGCATCCAGAATATATAACTCTTATAACTCAACAATAAAAAGGCAAAAAATTAAAATTTGAACAAAGGATTTAAATATGTATTAACCTAAGAACATTTACAAATGGCCATTATGCACACAAGGAGATGCTCAACATCATTTACTGTTAAGGAAATGCAAATGAAAAACAAAACAAGATGTGGCTTCACACACAACAACAGGTTGGCTATTACCAAAAAACAGACAATAGCAAGTGTTGGTGAGGATATGACATCACTATATGTACCAGAGGTAGTGGACTGATGGGAATTTCTATTTTTTTTGTACTCATAGCATTGTAAAGGAGATTACTTAGATAATTTAGATACTTGGATAATTCTGCATGGTGATGGGGACTCCAAGAAAGGAATCTGCCCTTCTGATAATAAGGCAGGTGGGAGTTTATGTTGTCCTATGTGTACTCCAGGGTGGTAAATTAGTTCGTAGGGATTGCAGAGAGCAGAGCTGAAAGATTGAGAGAGGGTAGAAAATTAATACATTTTCTGCCTAGAAATCTTCAGTCTACTAAATGGTACATTGGCACATGGTAATAAATGGCATCATAATATGATGTTCATATATTTCAGATTTATCATCATGATGTTTTATTTAAATTAGGTGAGGCAGTTGTACAGGATCTGGTGAGGGAGTCATTTCTGGTCCAACTGCCATGTTCCTTGGTTGTCATTCTGTTTCCAGATTGTTCCCAGTCTTTCTCATGTTGTCAGAGAGCCAGATGTACCATTTGAGTTCATGTGTAGCATGCATAGAAACCACTTTAGCTGGCCAAGGCATGATGAATCAGATGGCATTAATATTTTGGGAGAGTATTCTTTTCTTTTTTCTACATTTGTCCTTTCTTTTGACAAATTGCAGATATTTTAAAATCAGAGAGCTGTCACACAACAAAGGAGCCTCAGCTTCTTTTTCCTTTCTCCCAGCTGAAAAACACTGGAGCTCTTAGGGCACCTGTTTTGTGGTGCCAACTGCAATTACAGCAAACTCATCAAGAGCAGAAGGAAACGCCTGACCTTGAGCAAAGACCTATGATTGTGTAGTGAAAAGCACAGGGTGCAATTTTATCTTTACTAAAGGCCAGTGATAAGGTCTTTTGTTCTTTTGTTGTTTCTAGAGGTTTTCTGGAAAGGGAATTCACGGCAAATGCTACTGTGGGAATGATAGGACATTTTAAGGACATAGTGATTTTACATAGACCTATATAAGTGGGAGGTGAAGTTTTTGCACAAATCTTTTAAAGTACTTGTAACTATTTTTTAGTCTATTTATTGATATGGACTTACCCTGACTCTTTTCCAGGTTTAGAATACTATCAGAAGGAATGTGGATTTATGGCAAGTTTTCACATAATTAAACATTAGAGAAGCTTGAAACAGATTCATTAAAGTGGATTGATCATCATACTTGATTTTCTAACTAGTATTCAACCAAGTTTAATGTTTGTAACCTTTAGGAAAATACAGTACTGCATGTTTTCCTTTGTGGAAAGCTGCAGTTGCTGAATTCTTCGAGGTCATGTACCATGGTATGAAGTTACACCAGGGATATGCTCTGTATTAGGAATGGTGCTCTCAGCCTATCATGAAATATGTCAGTTTAAAATAGCTCTACCTAAAAGCTCTCCAAATGACATATACAAAAGGGAAAAGAAAAGTTAAATACCCTGGGGAACTGCGATGCTTAACTCAAAGGAGTGGTAAGGCCTATTTCTCTTACCCTTTCTTCTGTTATTCTGTCAATCTTCACAACTGTATTTATTTTTAGAATCTTATTCTATAAATTCATGCCTTGCTGCTGCCTTTATTCCCCTTTATGTCATCTGTTAAAAAAGTCAAGCAGTAGATTTTCACTCATAGGAGTAGCCAGCATGTTTATTATGGATATTTTTATAGTTTGTCCTTCAGATGGACCTAAATCAATAATTTACACCAGCAAAATCCAGCTTCAAACCACATTCCTGCAAGCTGAAGGATCTCTCAAAGGGTTCCTTAGCTTCTGTTGCCCAAGATGCTTATGTGTGCAGCAGTCAGATATCAGCTGTAGTGTTTCTCTTCCTTCAGATCTAGGATAGGTTGGTTCAAACCTCAAATATCTTATCCTGTGGCAGTCTCTAAGATCTCTGCAAATTTCTGGAGGATCTTTTGTTTTATAGAAATTCTGGCATGGAAAGTTTTTGTCCCTGTATTTGTGACCCAGTGCATAATCCTGTTAAGTGCTATCTCAGTTCTTCCAAAATTTACATAGATGTAAATTTTTGTGCTTTTCTTAATTTCCTCAGAAGGTTTCCACCAGGCAACTTATGTGCCTGGTAGATTTAACTGAAGATTTGGGAGTAGCGGCGGCCTTGGGGAGACAGAATTGGCATTTATTTTCCAGTAACACAACTTCAAGTTGAACACTGCACATTAACCAGTTTTTCTTCCTCCTCTTCCTTTCTTTTCCACCCTTTCTTCTCTGTCCCATCCCTGCAGGAGCAAAATTAGTCTTGTTTTATCTCAAACACAGCAGTTCAGCCACCCTGAACCCTCCAAACATTCATGCTGTTAGATTTCACCTTCCTCTCTAAGTGGGGCATTGCAAATAAAGACATTTTCTTCTTTAAAAGATGTTCTTGCATCCACTCTACAAAGGAAACATATTTTCCACTTCTGATTTTTCAGATATCACCCAAACAATCAGATTTCTGTGGGGGTTATTATAAAGGTAAAGCTCTCAACAGTGACTATATAATTCTGGAGAGCATCAGGTTCTGGTTGAGAGATTCAAAAAGTCCAAGTATGAAATTAAGCACATCATTATTTCCTAATATGATGTGCAATATAATTTCATTTAAGGCCAAGTGCCAATGAATCCATTATGATGCCCTCTTGCTCACTTTTGTTTTTTCACAAGAATAGAAAATTATCTGAAAACTAGTCCTGTGGTTGATCAATTTATTTGTTTTTCTCTTCTTCTGGGAAATATATTCTGTCTAAAAAGTGATTTCAGGTATTTGTATTAAGTGGATTATTTGTATTTGTATTAAATGGATTAAAATCTCACATTCTCCCATGCCAGATAACATTAAGAATATGGAGAAATATAAATTAATTTATTAATTGGCAGTTTGAAATCACACCAGACCTACTCTCTTTGCCTTGAAGATAAACTGGTAATAGATATATATAGATATAGATAGATACATACTCTATTGCAATACATATTTACATATACAGTAAATGTGTGTACATATAGTATATATGTATATTTGTATATAATGCATATGTGTTTTAATACATACATACTATATATACATAATATATATATTAAATGTAAGAACATATGGATGTGTGTGTGTGTGTTTTTTAAAGATTAGGTGCTCAGGCAAAGAGAGGTCTACTGAGATAATGCCAGGTGGAAAGATCCAAAACCTCAATCCTAGGAGATATTAAAGATGAAACTAGTATTCCTTGTTAACTAGGTTCTTTAAAGACCCAGAACTCATCTTGCTCTAGAATAGGTCTAGCTTCATGACCATCTCCAAATCCTGTCTACCCTTAATTTGTCCCAAGATTCCCAAGTTATAGTGACTGACTATAGATTGATATGGTAATCCACCCACACTCCCTCATGCCCGAGGACATATTTGGTACTTCTAATGAAAAGTTTATGAAAGGGAATACTATGTGGAGTTGATCTAAGTATTTTTGGTCAATGATCCGATGAAATAAAATATTTGTTATCAAGCCACAAAAAGACATGGGGGAAATTAAATGCATATTTAAGTGAGAGAAGTCAATCTATAAAAGCTATTATATACTACTGTCTGATTTCAACTAAGAGACATTCAACTCCTTTGGGTGAACACAAAGGAGTATGATTTCTGACTCATATGGTAAGAGTATGTTTAGTTTTGCAAAAAACCGCCAACTGTCTTCCACAGTGGCTGTACCATTTTGCATTCTCATCAGGAAAAAGTGAGAGTTCCTGTTGCTCCACATCCTTACCAGCATTTGGTATTTTCAGTGTTTTTTATTTTTTTGATTCCAGTAAGTGTGCATGCTAAATATTTTCCCATACCTGATTTAATTTAGTTCTTCAATAATCCTGTGTTGTATATTGTTATTCCTATTTCTTTTAAAAATAAGAAAACCAAGATTGAGAAAATTTAGGTGACATTCTCAACTTTTCATGGCTGCTAAATTGCAGAGCCGATATTTGAAACGTAAGTGTCTTTTTCTACTCTACTGTATTGTGTTTTATAGAGGTTATCATTTGTTTGTTTGTTTACACACACCAGCACCTGTTTACTCATGTTCGTTACTCCTGGTAGCAGCCCTGATTTTCTTTTGGTGATCCACTGTCCCTGCTTCCCTACTCTTCCTCCCTCTCTCCACCCAGACCATCCTCAGTACATTGGGTTCCAGCAGAAGTGACTTCCCTTCCAGTTCCAAGGGAAGAAACTGAGCCAGGCTTTGTACTGTGTTATCCTGAGAACAATATTTGTTCATGAATGACTTCATAATTCATGGTAGATTATTTAGAATAAATTTGGCTCAATTCTGGGTGGGTCGTTTAAACTTCTGGGGAGGTGAGGTTGCTTTCTTCTCACTGGTCTTACATCTGAGATATTGTGAGGTTGGAGTGGTCATAGCCATCTTCTTTCTCACCATGCATGGCTCAGCTGCCAGGAGACAGGGAAAAGCTGAGTCCTAATGACCTGACTTGATTTCTGATATTGGCATTTCTGATGCTAAATCTATGACCGGGAATTACTTATATAAGCCAGGAAATTTATTTGCTTTTGAAGTTTAAGCTACTTTTAGATTTTTATGTCATTTGCAACAGAAGCTATCTATCCCAATATTTTTCCCTAGTCTAAGATAAATGTTATGTGAATGTACCTTTGTTAGAGGGCTGTACTTTATATAGGGATAGCCCTTCACTTTTTCATCATTTTTAGCCTCCTTTTTTCCTGTTCCTCTTATGTGCTTTTAGATTTGGGTATTCTCAAAACTCTTGGTCTTTTAACCATTCTGTGCACTCTTTCTCTAAGCTAACACATCTAGTTCCTTGGATTGATTGGTTTCCAAATAGCTATCTTTAAGCCTGTTTTTCTCCTTAATACCAGACCTCCATTTCCACATATATATGCTTTTGGCATACCAAACGTAATTTTTTCAAACCGAATCAGATGTATTTCCCTTCAAAATTACTTATTTGACATTCTTTATCTCTATTGTGAAAGTCATTATTTGCTCAGTCAGTCAGTAATCCAACATAGAAACTTTCGAGAGTCATTCATGTTGTTGCATGTATCAGTAGTATGTTTTTAAGAATTGCTCAGTAGTGGCCAGGCCAGTGGCTCATGCCTGTAATCCCCGCACTCTGAGAGACCGAGGCGAGCAGATCACGAGGTCAGGAGATCGAGACCATGTTGGCTAACACGGTGAAACCCCGTCTCTACTAAAAATACAAAAAATTAGCTGGGCGTGGTGGCAGGCACCTGTAGTACCAGCTACTTGGGAGGCTGAGGCAGGAGAATGGCATGAACCCAGGAGGCGGAGCTTGCAGTGAGCCGAGATTGTCCCACTGCATTCCAGCCTGGGCGACAGAGCGAGACTACTTCTCAATAAAAAAAGAATTGCTCAGTGGTGTCCTACAGTTTGTTTAGTCATGTTCACATGTTCATGTTTGAGGACATTTGGATTGTTTACAGTTTATGACAATTATGAATAGACTGCTATAGACATTTGTGTACAATTTCTTTTCTTTTCTTCTCTCTCTCCCTCTCTCTCCTTCCTTCCTTCCTTCCTTCGCTTTCTCATGTGTGTTTTCATTTTGCTTCAGAAAGTACTTAGAAATGAAATTGATCAGCCATAGAGTATATTGCTTATAAAACTAAAAGAAACTGCCAGACTCTTCTAAAATGTTTGTTTCATTTTCCACTCTCACTGATGGTGTATGAATATTTTGGTGCTCCACATCGTCACCAACAGTTAGTGTTGTTTTTTTATTTTAGCCATTCTGGTAGTGTGATTTTTTATTCGTGTTTCCCTGATGATGACTGACGTAGAGTACTTTTTCATGTGCTTATTAGCCAGCTTATATCTTTTTCCGAGACATTTATGAATCTCTTGCCTATCTAAAAGATTAGATTGTTTATATTTTTATTATTGAGCTTTTAAAGTTTAAAAAATATTTCTAGATACATACCCTTTGTCAGATATGTCTTTCAAATATTTTCTCCTGTGACTTGTCTATTGTTTTTTAATGGTATATTTTGAGGCCAAAGTTTTTCATTACAATGAAATCTAATTTAGCACTTAAAAAAATCATTATTGCTTTCTGTGTCCTATCTGAGAAAACTTAATCTATCAGGCAAATAAACTTCTATATAATCTAAAACTTTTATAGTTTTAATGTTTGCATCTAGATTTATGAACAATTTTGAGTTAATTTTGAGTATAGTGTAAGGTAAGGGCCAAGGTTTATTTTTTCCACGTGGTTATGTAGTGGTATAAACACTATTTATTAAAAGATTTTCCTTCCTTCATCAGATTGATCAGGTTCTATTGTCAAAAATCAAATGACAGTATACTTGTGAAGCTTTATCTGGGCTCTTGATTCTGTTCTATTGATCTATTTGTCTACCCTTATACCAGTTACAAATAGTTTGATTACCGTGGCTTTATAATAAGTGTTGAAATTATGTAGTATAAATATAAGTGTTTTTCCTTTTCAAGATTACTTCAGATATTACCTAAAGGTCATTGGCAATTGTATATAAATTTTAGCACTGATATGTCAATTTCTACAAAAAAGGTCTACTGCCATTATGATTTGGGATTAATAAATGTATAGATTTATTCTGGGGGAAGTAACATCTTAGCAATATTAACCCTTTCAATCTATGAGTATGGTATTTAGGTCTGTCTTCTTTACTTTCTCTCAGCAGTTAATGTGGTTTAGCTCTGGCCCCCCACCTAGATCTCATCTTGAATTGTTTTTTATTTTTTTAATTCTTGTATTTTTTGTAGAGTTGGGGTTTCACTATGTTGCCCAGGCTGGTCTTGAACTCCTGAGCTCAATCAACCCACTTGCCTCAGCCTCCCAAAGTGTCAGGATTACAGGTGTAAGCCACTGTGCCCAGCCCTCATCTTGAATTGTAATTCCCATAAATCCCACATGTCAAGGGTGGGACTTGGTGGGAGGTGATTGGATCATGGAGGCAGTTTCCCTCATGCTGTTCTCATGATGGGGAGTGAGTTTTCACGAGATCTGATGGTTTTATAAGTGTTTGACAGTTCCTCCTGCACATGAGCTCTCTCTCACTTGTCACCATGTAAGATGTGCCTGCTTCCCCTTCTGCCACGATTGTAAGTTTCCTGAGGCCTCCTCAGCTATATGGAACTGTGAGTCAATCAAACCTCCTTTCTTTATAAATTACCCAGTATCAGGTAGTATTTCTTATACCAGTGTGAAAATGGACTAATACAGCAGTATTTTGTAGTTTCAGTGTAGAGGTCTTTTGTTAAATTTATTCCTAAGTACATTTAAAAGGTATCTTAAAAATTTTCATTTTCCAAGTCTTGATGCATGCATATGTAATATTAAACTTGTATGCTGTAACATTGATAAATTCATGTATTACTTCTATGAGTTACGTTGTAGATTCTTTAGTACTTATTATATAAACATTCTTGTCATCTGCAAATAGAGACAATTTTACCTCTTTCTGAACTTTTGTTTCCTTTTCTTGACTTTTTGCACTCAAGACGTCATCTTAAAATACAAATCTAATAGCAACACTCTTTTGCTCAAAAACTTTTGAATGCGCCACCATTGTCCCCAACATCAAATATAAACTCCTGCTTCCAGACTTTCTCCTGCTTTAACTTCCCCTGAACAATGTGTTTCCTGTGTCACACTTAGGTTCCATTGATACCAAGATACACTTTTTTCCTTTATATACTCAAATAGATGCATTTCAAAACTGAAATGTAATTTAATGTATTTCTCTCTGCAACATCTCCCAGATCCTATTATGCTGATAGTGCATCTTATGTCAAAGATTAGAAGAAAAATAGTACTCAGCATTCCTGGGATATGGTGAGCACATTTACATACTTGTGAGTTTTTGCTCAAACCATTTTTTGCTCAAATTATATGAAATGTCTTTGCTGTTGAAATTCTGCTCATTCTTCAAGGAACACTTTAAATTCCACACTTTTTTTTCTGAAGCCGCTATTTATTTTGGCAGGTTGAAATTTATTTTCTGTCTGCCTATCTTTCTATATAGAATTAATCAAATTTTTACCTTAGTATAATACTTATAAATTGTGCTTTGCATATGTTGTGTTACATGTCTTAGTCATCTCTGCATCTTCCCTGGTTCCTGGCACAGCTGATGATTGTTTCCTGAAGACTCCTGTCAATGATTCTCTCATATTAGGATGTTTTATGGGTAGGCAGTCTCAATATTAATAGGAATATATTAGCTTATATATTCCTGTACTAATAGGAATATATTAACTCATTATGTTAATGAATTGGGTGTGTGAGGCCATTTAATCAAATAATTTGTATTACTAATTATCTCTAGGCTCAGAGGATCCAGTTGCCTATAACAAACCCCTGGGGATCAACTTTGACTTCTTTTTTCTCAACCCCTTATGCAATTAGTCTTTAGAACTAATTCTTAAATGCCTCCCACAAGTATCCATTTCTTTCCATTTAACAGCACCTTATTCAGACCACTATAATATCGCTCTAGATTACTGTAACAGATACTCCCTGCTTTCAGGTTAGTCTCCCTTCAATCCCTTTCTCTCTGTTTCCAGGCGGATCTTTCTATAAGGTAAATTTGACTATGTCACTCTCATGCCTAAAGCCATTTTAGTGTGCCTGGATCCCAAGTGTTATTCTGACAATTACTTTCCAGCTGTGGAGACTCCATAAAAGACTATTTTCAGATTTCTTCCTTCATTTTGGGGACAGGGTGGAGTGTTTCCCTTCTCTAGTGACAAAGAGATTGCATGATGGAGATAGGCAGCAAGAAGAGAGATGGGGGAAAGGGAGAGAGGGAAAGAGGGAGAAGGAAAGAGAATGTCACTGATACTGTAATATTCATATTGCTTGTGTCTGTTCTGCATAATCTAGTTTCTAGCAAGGCAATTAGCGTGCAGATCAGCTGCACAGGGTCCCACATGCATTAGCAATTGAACACCAGCTTTCCAAACCCTTTTCTGCTTCTTCACAAATCCACACACCTTCTGGCTGATCTGACACAGCCTCGGTTCAGAATCCATTAACTGGAGATTTAGGCCATGAACAAAAATAATCGTGCATGCTTATGATTAATGAGAAAGCTATTTCAAAATTACAAAGCACCATACTGGCTAACTACTATTAATTATTTTTATCATTATTATACTGAGAAACCATTTCATCAGACTAGAAGCCATTGTTCAAGTTGGCTTAGGTGGAAAGTGTGCATCATTTTGAAAAGCAAGTGTTTTCTGATGTTTTTGATTTATGAAGATAATCATCATAAACATAGCCAATAGTGTATGCTTATATTAAATACCCCATTGCAGTAAGTCATTTGAATGTCTTAATTTACTTAATTCTCACAGTAATTGTATAAAGTAGGTACGATTACTATCTCTATTTTATAGAGGAGAACACTGAGGCACAGGGGTTAGGTCATGCACAGGTGGTAATTGATAGGGCCTAGATTAAAACAGGCAGTCTCATGAGTCCACACTTGAGTTCTTACTCTATACTTACCTATCTTAGGAGAGGGGATTACTTATTAGGATAGCTCTTTGTTGTCCTAGTCAGGAACACACTGTGTGTTGAGAACAAGTAGGGCAGATGGGTTGACTGATTCAGGGTTGCTAAAAAAGAACCAGAAAGACAATATATCTGATCCCCATACCTATCTAGGATAAATGCAGCAGTTAATATAAAGTTTAGTGAAATCTAGTTGAATCTGAAAGTTTTCAAGGGTCTAATTTGAGGGAGGGAGAATTAGAACATGGTTGTGGGCAATTAGATTACCAGCAAATAAAAGCTCTCCAATTTGTAAGCTGCAGTGAAGGGGAGCGTTCTGGAAGCAGAGTCTGAGAAGAACGTGGCTGTGGCAACAGAGCATAGTAGTCTGCTGTACTGGGTTTGGGAATCATACGGAACAGAGACTCAAGCCTGGCTTCACCATTTACACTGTGAATTTGGGCAATTTTCTTAATCTCTTCAAACTTTAGTTTCCTCCTCTGTAAAAAGAGGTTAAGCCTCCCTACGTGGAGGGGTTATTGAGTGTATTAAATGAGATGAAGTTTATAAGGCACCCAGCCCAGCTTGAAGGCAGAAGTGAGCACCAGGGAAGTCCCTTTTAATGGCAATGAACACAATCTGACAATGAAGATAATAAAATACTGGGTACCCAGTTGAATAGTTTGGGGTTCAAGTCTGGATCCAATTCCAAAGGAGAAACAGCATAAGTACTGTGAATAAGGGGTATAATAGAAGGCTAGGCAAGCAAACCTGCCACACCTAGAAGATACGGGCTTAGAAGGTTACATCCTGACCTGCCATGGGTATCCTAGGGCCCCAATTTACATCTCCTCCACAGGCAAGATGGCAGGCTCTTTGCAGGTACTGCCTACTACTGGAGAGATAGTGCCTATGGTATTGCCAGACACTGGTTGGGACATATGCTGGGTTATGTTATCAAATCTATACAATCATCATTTCGTTCTAAGACTGGGCCTGTTTCCCAGAATTCCTTTTCCTCTATAGGTCAGAGTTAGTGTTTACCACTGGGAGGAACTTGCAGAGATTTGGAAAGCAAAAGTGAAAAGAAGCCATCATTTTGGGGAGCTCTTGACTGCCAGACATGGTTGCTTTGCAAAGCTCTTCCTGAGCTCCCGTTTCGGGTTGTGAAACCAGGGGTAGTGGTTCCTTGGAGTTCCTCACGAGCCCTGCTTTCTTCACCCACTCTGGCACTTCAAGTTGAAATTATAGTGGCAGTTTTCCTGATCCTCCAGCTGAAGCCTCCAGATCTTCACTCTTCTAGCTTCTTCCACTTTCCTGTAAGTCCTGATTCCTATATCAAACCATCTAATACCATGATATTGTAGTAACTCAGTTTTTTCTGATTAAACTGAGAATAATGAAGCCTGTTACTCATTTGCTGCCCATGTGGTTCTTGGCTATCTAGAGGAGGGGTTGGAAAACTTTTCCTTAAATTATGATGTTAAATATTTTAGTTTTTGCAGGATATTGCATCTCTGTTACAACTATTCAACTACTTAGCTCTGCTGTTGTAGTGTGAAAGCAGCTATAGATAACACATAACAAATGAGTGTAGCTGTGGTCCAATAAAACAATTTATGGACACTGAAATTTTAATTTTATATAATTTTTATATGTCACAAGAGACTATCTTTTTTTTCCCCCTTACCATTAGGAAATGTAAAATTTATTCTTAGCTCTCAGGCTGTACAAGAACAAGTGGTAAGCTGGTTTGGGCCATAGTTTGCCAACCCTTCATCTAGAGCAGGGCTGATGAAATCAGCCAGACCTGAACATAAACTTTTGCATGTCTCTTACTATGTGATGTTGGGCAATTTATTTAATCTACGAGCCTCACTTCTAAAATAGGGACATTTACAGAGACAGTATAGACAGTATAGGGTAGAGTGTTTGTTTTGTGAGAATGAAATAAGGATATACGTAAAATCTTTTGCTGACTATTGGGCACATAGCTCATAGTCTATCATTTCTCATTGTTACTGTGGTGCGGGGAGCCACTATTTATTTGGTGCTTGCCATTCAGTTACACAATTAAAAGGGAACTGAGGACAGTCTTCAGCCTTTGGGACTTGCATTGGTTTTTGCACAGGAAAGGTAAAATCATATCCAGGGAAAATAACAAGGAGAGAACTCTTAAGACTTTTCAAATTATCTACCACATTTGAATTAAATATGTCAATACAGAATGCTTGTCAGTAATTCAGTCATCAAGCAGATTGTTACTAGCAATTCCTCTGGCACAGCAATGAGAGTTAGGAACGGGGCATAGGGATTGGAAAGACAAAATAGGCAGAAGAATGGGGAACTTTAACTTCATTATATGATTGCTTTTACATGGAGGGATTACAGGTGATGGTTAATTTCTTAGTGTGTTTATTTCTCTTCAAATAAAATATTAAAATTATGCTGTGGAAGAATATTTAAAGATACTTCTATAATAGATCAAGAAAACATTATATTATAAATTATATAAGCCCAGACTATGATGTCAGACTGCAAGATTGGCCCACCTCTCCTCAACAGTGGCCCGGCTAATTTGGGGACAAGTGCCTCTAGATAATCGACTCTGTGGTAGAAAGCCTTCAAAAGCAGCTAGGTCAGGACTCTTTCTTTGACATGCACATGAGAGGGTTCAGGCCGTAAACAGTGGGTAAAGCCAATGGCTGGAGCAGGTGCCAATCAGTACACTTTTCATCTCGAGGCTACTGAGAACCCAAGGGCTTTGATTAAAGACATTTGGGAGAATGAGCTGAATGTTGGTCTTGCCATTAAACTGGGAACTACAGTTGAGTATTTGGCACCGTGTGCTAATAAAATAGATATGGCCTTGGTAATGACAATGGAACCTGGATTTGGAGAACAGAAATTTATGAAAGATATGAGGTCAAAGGTTCACTGGTTGAGGACCCAGCTCCTATCTTTGGATATAGAAGTGATGGTGGAGTAGATTCTGATACTGTCCATAAGGGTGCAGAGGTAGGAGTTCACATGCCTGTGTCTGGCAGTGCCATTATGAGGAGCGAAGATTACAGATCTGTGTCAACCTGTTAAAAATGTTTGCATGGAAGCTGCTCAGAAATGTTCTCTCTCTTTTTTTATTTTTTTGAGATAAAGTCTCGCTCTGTCGTCCAGGCTGGAGTGCAGTGGCGCAGTCTCAGCTCACTGCAACCTCCGCCTCCTAAGTTCAAGCGATTCTCCTGCTTCCGCCTCCTGAGTAGGTGGGATGACAGGAGCCTGTCATCACACCTGGCTAATTTTTTGTATGTTTAATAGAGATGGGGTTTCACCATGTTGGCTAGGCCAGTCTTGAGCTCTGACCTTAAGTGATCCGCCCACCTCGGCCTCCCAAAGTGCTGGGATTACAGGCGTGAGCCACTGTGCCCGGCCCAGAAATGTTCTTTGATTGATGAAAACACAAGGAGCTCAATGTTTCTGCTCATGAAATCTTTTTACTGGAAAACAGGACTATTGTCTGGCAAATCATATTGTAATTGAAGCAGTACTGCTTTTCTGAGCAATTATTTATTCCAGGGATTAAAATCTATTGTGTAGAATGTTCTGAGATTAGAAATTGGTGTGTATAACTACATTTTTAGTGATGCAATTTGGAGATTAGTGTGGCAAAATACTCAGTTTTGACTGGAAGCCTTGATTTTTATAAATAGTAATACTATAGCTATATTAAGGTTACAAACAGAGATGTGTCTTAATGCCTAATGAGGTCATATTGGCTACTATAAAAGCAACTTTTTTTCTGTATTTCTAAAAATAATTTTCTGTTGTTTCTCAGCTGTTTTCCAAAAGCAAAGGAAGTCTTTATGTTTTTCTTAGTTCACGTTATTTGTGATTTATTTATATGCTTGATAAAATGAGTAAAGTAGAATTTTAAAATATAAGCTTGGGTGGGATGGCATATCGTATTTTTGCATCTGAACATTTATTTTTCACTTTTCATCTTATAGTTGATTAATAAAAACTATAAAACAATATGTGAAGCCCAGGGATTCTAAAATACAGCATAGATTTTATCAGGGTGTTTTCTTTGTCAAAGTAGGCTATTCATTGATTCCTCCCCATCCCAAGTTTTCTTAGTCTCACCCACCATTCTTAAGGATATTAAATAAGGCTGTTGTGTTAGCTCTGAGTAGAAGGGAAAAGTAAAGCCTCTATTTGGAAGCAATATTGTGTTGAATCCCAACTTTGCCCCCTCTAGCTATTTGACCTTTGTCAAATTACCTAACTTTTTTTGCACTTCTCTTAACTCATTTATATACTGAATGTAATTATAAAAACTGAGGGGTTGTATTGAAAATTAAGAGGTAACACTATATATGCAAAGCTTCCAGTACTATTTCTAGAATTTAGAGGATGTTCAATTCAAAGTGGCTAGCATTATATAAATTTATGTTTTGTGGGTTATAAAGTATTTTGATATATTCTCATTAAATCTATAAATCACACCTGTAAGTGGTGATAGGGCAGATATTTTGTTTCTCATTTAAAAAATGAGGAAACAAAAGCTCAGCAATAGGGTGGCACATGGAAAGAATTTAGCAAGGCACAGGATTTCTGGTCCGTACTCTTTTTACAAACAGAGCCCTTGGGAAGCAGGTAAGACAAAAGAAGCTTCTTTTAACTAATAATTATTATTTCCAGCTTAACTTTACCCTGTACCTGAACCAGATGGCTGAGAATATTCTGGAACTATGGATCTTAACCCTAAGGGATATGTATTTTATTCCAAGAAAGAACAGGCAGGCTAAAAGATGACAAGGTACAGAGTTAATCCATAAACTAAATTTTTATAACTGTAATCAAAATTATACAGTGACTACCAATATGTGTCAGCTACTTCAGCCTTGTAAATACTATTGCTATGTAATAAATATGGCAAAAAATACCAGGACCAGTATCATTAAACTTCTTGAGGCTACTATCAATTTTGATAAATAAGGTTTGAAAAACAAGAGTGCCAACATTCAAGCATAGAATAGCATTTAAAAACTCTTTCTTTCTTTTGTTTTACATTACAAGGTAAAAATTTGTTTCTTAATGTCTGTTTTTATTTTAGCTTAGTAAATATTTGCACAATGAATAATAGCAGACATCTAATCAAATCAAACAACATGAAGTATGTAGAAACAATTTAATTAAAAGCTTATACAGAAGATGATAGTATCAGATGTGATAAAGTTATGAGTTTATTTGCCTGGAAAACTTGGATTTGTCTTTTGTTTTTCTTTAAAAATAAATGTACAGTAAAACTATCAAAAATAAATTATATAAGCACATCTAAAAAGAAGTGTAAAAAACATTCTTAAGTGTTAAAACTAGTTTGGCTACTGTTTATCCTTCAGCTTTCATCTCAAATGTCATACTTCCTATAAGAGGATTTTCTTGATCTTTCTATCAAAAATAGCCACCCACCTCCATCTCTCAGTTACCGTGTCTTATTACAACTACTTTTATTCTTCATAATACTTGTTATTATCTGACATGATTTATTTACCTACTTATTGTCCATCTTTCTCCCACTAGAACTTAAGTTCCAGGAAGACAGAGGCCCTCCCTGTTTCCATGTGTTTTAGAATGGCATTCTTTTGACAGGCAGGTTACCCCACCTTTACTGGGCAGGAAAGAAATTAAAGCATCAGTGTTCTAGAAGGTCAGACTGCTACAGCAGCTGTTGCTGGGCTAGCAGTCTTCTTTGTGCCTGGCTGTGTTCATTTTTTTTTTTTTTTTCTCTTGCTAACTTTTAAGGAAGAGGAAGCATCTGGAAAACTGGCCTGACTACAGAAAATAATAAAGCACTTATACTCAAGGCAGATGGTATTGTCAAGTAACAACATCTGCAGGTGAAAAATCCAGCTGACAACAGAGGTAACTGTCAAAATATTTAACAATTGTCCATGCCATTTACTGCAAATTACATCTTCATCCCTGCTGAATGTATGATCAGTCAGCAGATAATGATTGACTTTTCCCTCTGTGCATAGAGAATCTCTGGACTCCTTTCACCCACTGGAAATTAGAATTGGCTTCAGTGCTAGGCTCTTTTTGTGGGCCCCAAACACGAGTGTTTCCCTGAAAAGCTTTTTTTTAAAGATGAGCATACCTTAGGAAGGAAATGCTTTTAAGATATTAAGTTTCAGTGAGTATGTTTAGCAATGCACTGGCTGGAAGCCCCTAATCTGCTTTTCTTCCAAAGGGCTATATCTTATTATCTTTAAAATCATCTTCAAATGTCCTGTTAATATCCTGGAAATGAGGCAGAATGGTTAGAACCACAAGACATTTCACCCTAGAAGACTTAGCCTTGCTGACTAATGCATTTGTTTACTCAATTAGAGGAAGGAAAGGAAGGCAGAATAGAAGGCTGCCCAAATTAAACCCTTCATATAGATTAACTCATAGGTATTGGATGACTCCTAATTGCTTTTCAAAAGAAGACCCACCATTTATTACATTTGAATCTTCACACACTCTTGGGTTGTGGATGCTTCTCTGGTGTCTATAAGCTGATTAGTGTTTTTGCTTAGGTAAAATGAGCCTGCATTTTATCTGCTGTTTCTTCTGAATAGGAAATATATGCTGAAATCTCAAAGCTATTCCTGTCTCATGAAGGAGTTGGTCTTATATAGAGAGGAAAATATGTAGGAAGTTGATTCTTTAAGGCTGACTAGGGGAACTAGTTTAGATGGTTTTTTTTTTTTTTTTTTTTTTTTTTTTTTTTTTTTTTTTTTACCCTATGAACCAGAGCAAGCAAGACCACAAATGCAAAATGGTATTCTTGTAGTATCTCTTTGAGAAATCCTAATCATAGAATGCTGCAGCCCCCAAAGTTTAGAAAATTCTGTTTTCTTCTCAGACTGGTTCCAGTTAAGTAAGAGGCATTTTAAGAACAAAAATCTAGGGGCAGGCTTGGTCTAAAGCAGCCTCACTTTGTATGGCTTTATTTTATGGGTCTTACTGTCCCCCAAACTTTTATTCTTATATTAGGAAGTATGACAGAAAAGATTGTGTCATTGATATTACATATAAAGAAAGGGATTTCTTTATATATAATATCCTGAAACCAGATGCCTTTTTACATTTTAATTTTTTAAAAATTTTAATTGATACATAATAATTGTACATGTTTATGAGATACATGTGATATTTTGATATACAATGTATAGATTGTGTAATGATCGAGTAAGGGTAACTGGCATATCCATGACCTCAAACATTGATCAATTCTTGGTGTTGATAACATTCAAAATTCTTCTAGCCATTTTGAAATATACAATAAATTATTGTTAACTACAGTCACCTTGCTGTGCTATAGAACACTATAAATTTTTCCTTCTATTTAACTGTAAATTTGTACCCATCAAGCCTCTGGTAACTACTATTCCACTTTCTAGTTTTGTGGGTTCAAGGTTTTTAGTTCCCACATATAAGTGAGAACATGTGTTATTTGTCTTTCTGTGTCTGGCTTATTTCACTTAACATAATGTCCTCCAGGCTCATTCATGTTTCCACAAATGTCAGGATTTCATTCTTTCATTCTGTAGGCTTTTTCACTGTTATAAGTAATCTAGGGATAATTTAAAGTATACAGGAGGATGTACATAGGTTATATACAAATACTACACCATTTTATATAAAGTACGTGA
Organism: Chlorocebus sabaeus; assembly: GCF_047675955.1. Classification (NCBI taxonomy): domain Eukaryota; kingdom Metazoa; phylum Chordata; class Mammalia; order Primates; family Cercopithecidae; genus Chlorocebus; species Chlorocebus sabaeus. The sequence continues at coordinate 71,419,785 of NC_132918.1, forward strand.
CCATCACATGAATTTTGGTATCTATGGGGGTCCTGGGAACAATCCTCCATGGATACTGAGAGACAACTGTAGTTGTGTCTTGCTTTTTTTTTTTTTTTTTTTTTTTTAAAATACATTCAGCCACGTTATATCTCTTAATTGGGGATTTTAATCCATTTACATTCAAGATTATTATTGATAGGTATAAACTGACTCCTGCCATTTTGTTTATTGTTTACTGTTGTTTTGTAGATCATTTTTTCCTTCCTTCCATCTTGATTTTTTTTGTTTGTTTTTATTTTTTATTTCAATAGGTTTTTGGGGAACAGGTGGGGTTTGGCTACATGAAGAAGTTATTTAGTGGTGATTTATCAGATTTTGGTCCACCCACTACTCAAGCAATGCATACTGTATGCACTGTCTGGTCTTTTATCCCTTATTGCCCTCCCACTCTTTCCACCACATCCCCAAAGTCCACTGTATCATTATTATGCCTTTGTGTCCTCATAGTGAATACACACAGTGTTTGATTTTTCATTCTTGAGTTACTTCACTTAGAATAATGGTCTGCAATTCAATCCAGGTTGCTGTGAATGCCATTATTTTATTCCTTTTTATGACTGAGTAGTATTCCATCATCTACATATATATCACACTTTCTTTATCCACTTACTCACTGATGGGCATTTGGGCTGGTTTCATATTTTTGCAATTGCAAATTGTGCTGCTATAAACATGCATGTGCAAGTATCTTTTTCGTATAATGACTTCTTCTCCTGTGGGTAGATACCCAGGAGTGGGATTGTTGGATCAAATGGGAGATCTACTTTTAGTTCTTAAAGGAATCTCCACACTGTTTTCCATAGTGGTTGTATTAGTTTACATTCCCACCAACCATGTAAGAGTGTTCTCTTTTTCCCACATCAATGCCAACATCTATTATTTTTTGATTATGGCTATTCTTGCAGGAATGAGGTGGTATTGCATTGTAGTTTTGATTTGCATTTCCCTGATAATTAGTGATGTTGAGCATTTTACCATACACTTATTGGCCATTTGTATATCTTCTTTTGGGAATTGTCTCTTTATGTCCTTAGCCCACTTTTTGATGGGATTGTTTGTTTTTTTCTTGCTGATTTGTTTGAGTTCTTTGTAGATTCTGGTCATTAGTCCTTTGTCAGATGTATAGATTATGAAGATTTTCTCCCACTCTGTGGGTTGTCTGTTAACTCTGTTAATTATTTCCTTTGCTGTGCAGAAGTCTTTTAGTTTAATTTAGTGCATCTATTTATCTTTGTTTTTGTTGCATTTGCTTTTGGGTTCTTGGTCATGAAATCTTTGCCTAAGCCAATGTCTAGAAGGGTTTTTCTAATGTTATCTTCTAGAATCTTTATGATTTCGGGTCTTAGATTTAAGTCTTGATCCATTTGATCCATCTTAAATTGACTTTTGTATAGGTGAGAGATGAGGATCCAGTTTCATTCTACATGTGCCTTACCAGTTATCCCAGCACCATTTGTGGAATAGGGTGTCTTTTCCCCACTTTATGTTTTGTTTGCTTTGTCAAAAATCAGTTGGCTGTAAGTATTTGACTTTATTTCTGGGTTATCAATTCTGTTCCATTGGTCTATGTGCCTATTTTTATACCAGTACCACACTGTTTCAATGACTATGGCCTTATAGTATGGTTTGAAGTCAGGTAACGTGATGCCTCCAGATTTGCTTCTTTTAGCTCAGTCTTGCTTTGGCTATGCAGGCTCTTTTTTTGGTTTTATATGAGTTTTAGGATGTTTTTTCTAGTTTTTTGAAGCATGATAGTAGTATTTTGGTGGAAATTGCATTAGTTTGTAGATTGCTTTTGGCAGTATGGTCATTTTTGCAATATTGATTCTACCCATCCATGAGCATGGGATGTGTTTCCATTTGTTTATGTAATCTCTTATTTCTATCAGCAGTGTTTAGTAGTTTTCCTTGTAGAGGTATTTTACATCCTTCGTTAAGTATATAATAATAATAATTTTTTTTGTAGCTATTGTGAAAGGAGTTGAGTTCTTGATTTGATTCTCACCTTGGTCATTGTTGGTGTATACTAGAGCTAATGATTTGTATACATTAACTTTCTATCCTGAAACTTTGCTGAATTCATTTACCAATTCTAGGAGCTTTTTATGTGAGTCTTTAGGGTTTTCTAGGTACATGATCATATCATAAGCAAACAGCAACACTTTGACATCAATGTGGATGTCTTTTATTTCCTTCTCTTGTCTCATTGATCTGGCTAGGACTTCCAGTACTATGTTGAACAGAAGTGGTGAAAGTGTGCATCCTTGTCTTGTTCCCATTCTCAGCAGGAATTCTTTAAACTTTTCCCTGTTCAATATAATGTTGGCTGTGGGTTTGTCATAGATGGCTTTTATTACCTTAAGGTATGTCCCTTCTAAGCTGATTTTGCTGAGGGTTTTAAGAATAAAGGGATGCTGGATTTTGTCAAATGCTTTCTTTATGTCTATTGAGATGATCATGTGATTTTTGTTTTTAATTCTTTTTATATGATGTATCATTTACTGACTTACATATGTTAAATTACCCCTGAATCTCTGGTATGAAACCCACTTGATCATGGTGGATTATCTTTTTGATATGCTGTTGGATTCAGTTTGCTAGTATTTTGTTGAGGATTTTTGCATCTATGTTCATCAGGGATATTGGTCTGTAGTTTTCTTTTTGTGTTATGTCCTTCCCTGGTTTTGGTATTAGGGTGATACTGGCTTCATAGAATGATTTAGGGAGGATTCCCTTCTTCTCTATCTTTTGGAGTAGTGTCAATAGGATTGGCACTAATTCTTTTTTGAAAGTCTGATAGAATTCAGCTGTGAATCCATCTGGTCCTGTAATTTTTTTTGTTGGCAAGTTTTTTTTCATTACCATTTCAATCTCGCTGCTTGTTATTTGTCTGTTCAGGGATTCTATATCTTCCTGGTTTAATCTAGGAGGGTTTTACATTTCCAGGAATTTATTTATCTCCTCTAGGTATTCTAGTTTATGTGTGAAAAGGTGTTCATAGTATCCCTGAATAATCATTTGTATTTCTGTGGTATCAGTTGTAATACCTTCGATTTTGTTTCTAGTTGAGCTTATTTGAATCTTCTCTCTTCTTTTCTTGGTTTTCTTGCTAATGGTCTGTCAACTCTCTTTTCAAAGAACCGGCTTTCTGTTTTATCTTTTGTATTTTTTTTGTTTCAATTTCATTTAGTTCTGCTCTGATCTTTGTTATTTCTTTTCTTCACTGGGCTTGGGTTCGGATTGTTCTTGTTTCTCCAGTTCCATGGGGTGTGACATTAGATTGTTTATTTGTGCTCTTTCAGATGTTTAGATATAGGCATTTAATGCTATGAACTTTTCTCTTAGCACTGCTGTTGCTGTATTCCAGAGGATTTGATAAGTTCTGTCACTATTATCATTCAGTTCAAATAATTTTTAAATTTCCATCTTGATTTAGTTATTTACCCAATGATCATCAGGGGCAAGTTATTTAATTTCCATGTATTTGCATGGTTTTGAGGGTGCCTTTTGGAATTAATTTCCAATTTTATTCTACTGTGGTCTTAGAAAGTTCTTGATATAATTTTGATTTTCTTAAATTTAGCAAGACTTATTTTATGGCCTATCATATGGTCTGTTTTGGAGAATGCTCCAATGTCTTTGGCTCTCCGGGTGGGCAGAGAAAGACCACGTGGCAACAGGGATAGGCATGTCTGAGCTCACCCTCTCCTTTGAGGGAGCTTGCTGTGGCTATTGTGGGGAATGGGGGTGGGTTCCAAGTCTAGTGGAGTTATATTCCCAAGAGGATTATGGCTGCCTCTGCTGAGTCATACAGGTCACCAGGGAAGTGGAGGAAAGCTGGCAGTCACAGGAGTCATCCTGCTCCCATGCAGCCTGCAGTCCTAAAGGCTGGTCTTTCTCCCACCATGGCCTCCCCTCTCAACGGCACTGATTCTGTTTCCAGGCAACCAGTGACCAGGGCTGAGAACCTGTTCCAGACCACCAGCCTCTCTGTTGAGAATGCAAACTGACTTGCAGTTTTTCAGCATCTCAGGGAGCCTGCAGTGGTGATCCAGTTCCTTTATCGATTCTCTCTGCTTTCCTGGAATGTTCCCGTGGTAGTTCTTGGAGCAAAAGTTCATGACGTGAATTTCCACAACTGTTGTGTCTATCTGAGCAGGAACTGCAAGCTAGTCCTGCCTCCTATCCGCCATCTTAATCTTCTTGCTTTCTTTGTGATTTGATGGCTTTCTGTAGTGGAATGCTTTGGTTCTTTTCTTTTTATCTTTTGTGTATCTATCATAGGCTTTTGCTTTGCAATTGCCGCGAGGTTTACATAAAACATTTTACAGCAGGGTAATTTAAGCTATAACAGCTTAATTTTGATCACATATACAAATTCTCTGCATTTACCCCCTTTCTTTTCATGTTTCATGTTTTTGATACCACACTTCACATTTTTTATAATATGTATCCCTTAGCAAATTATTGTGGCTTTAGTTGTTATTAATAGTTTTGTATTTTGACATTTATACTAGAGATATAATTGATTTACTCACTGCAGTTTAAGTATTAGGGTGTTTTGTATTTGACAATATATTTACTTTTACCAATGAGTTTTATACTTTCATTTAATTTTATGTTACTAATCAGTATCCTTTTCCTTCAGCTTGAAAAACTTCCTTTAGCATTTTTTTTTTTTTTTTTTGGTAATGCATGACTAGTGGTGGTAAACTTTCTCAGTTTTTGTTTGTCTGAGAAAGTCTTTATCATTCCCTAGTTTTTGAAATAAAGGATTGCTGAGTATAGTATTCTTCATTGCCAATCTTTTTCTTTCAGGATTTTAAATATATCATCCCACTCACTTTTGGCTTGCAAGGTTTCTACTGAGAAGTCCTCTGATAGTCTTATGTGTGTGTGTGTGTGTGGGGCGGGGGGGGTGGGCGTGGGGGTTGGTGGTAATCCCTGTATGTGATGGTTTGCTTTTCCCTTGCTTCTTTCAATATTCTTTCTTTGTCTTCAACTTTTGACAATTTGACTGTGATGTGTTACATTGTGGGTGTCTTTGGATTTAACTTATTTGGTGTTGTATGGGTTTTCTGGATCTAGCTTTCTAATTCCCTCTCCAGAGTTGGGGAGTGTTCTGCCATTCTTTCTTTGCATGTATTTTCTGACACTTTCTGTCTTTCTTCTTCTTCTGGCATGCCAATAATGCATAAGTTATTGTGCTTGATGGTTTCCCATACTCTTTTTCATTCCTTTTTCTTTTTGCTTCTCAGATTGGATGATTTCCAGTGAACTATCTTCAGGTTCACTATCTTTCCTTCTGCCTGATCTAGTCCGTTGTTGAACCCCTTTATTGCATTTTCTCAATTCAGTGATAACGTTCTTCAGATCTATGGTTTCCATTTGGTACTTGTTTATATTTTCTCTTTGTTGAAGTTCTCAGCTTGTCCTTACATTGCTGTCTTGACCTCTCTTACACTGCTGTCTTGACCTCTGTGGAGCATCTTTATGACCATTGTTTTGAATTTCCTATTGGTGAATTCATAAAACTCCACTTCACTTGTGTTGCTTTCTGGACATTAATCTTGTTCTTTTGCTTGGAATTTATTTTTTTTCATTTTCCTTGATTGTCTGTGTTGATTTCCACACATTAGAAAATACACTTACCTCTTTATGTCTTGTTAGACCAGTCTTATATAGGAGAACATTTTCACTAATCTGTCTGCCCAGAGATTTTAAGGTGCCTCTCTAATTTTTGTGTTTGTCCGGACCACTGTCTTTGTTTTTAGTGGTTTTCTGGATCTTAGACTGTACTACATATTGCCAGTACCCCAAGACTCATATGATAGAAGCAAGGCATTTTAGATATAGCTGGAAAGGTGAGGGTGTTGAATATGTGTTCTAGTTTTCTCTATCTTCATGGTGGGGCTGGGTATGGGTGTTTACTTCCCACTCTTTCTGTACTAAGCTGGGGGAGGATTTTTGGAAGAAGCCTGAACTCACATTTGGGCTACACCTTCTGATCCTTGAGGGATAGCTTCTGGGTCTGGGCCCATTCTATGTTCACTTGTTTTCTGTCATCTTGTGTCACTCAGGATTGAAAAGCCCCCTTACCTACCAGAGCTAGGTCATTGAGATGACAGTCCCTTAGGTGGGAGCTATTAAAATTGTAGCACTTGGTGCATAGCCAAAATCCTTTCAGAAATAATAGGTAGGCTTGTAGTTATTTCTGGGATGATCTGGGAGGAAGTCTTATGATGAGCCAAATTCTGGCTCTAATTAACAAAGGGTTATTTTTTGTTGGTACTGTTAGCTCTTTGATATATGTAGTATCAGGTAGTCCATGAGAGTGTGTGTCATAATCTCTTTCCAGGGAGAAAGTGAGAGCTACACGTTCATGCCCCGTTTCTGCATTGCTTCAAGCAACTACAGCCCCTGGAAATGTTTGGATGCCCATTTAAAACCATCTCTTTGTTCTGGGATCAAGGGAGACTCCCCTATGCCTCGTCCCTTCTGTCCTCATAGCTTTTAGGTTTTGGGTTGAGTACATTGGGATGTAGCTTTAAAAATCAGGTTTCTGGATATATGTCCTAAACTCCATCTGGGGAGAAATAGGGACTTAGGTTTTTGGGGCCGCTTCTCTGTACAGCTCCAGGGGGATAAAGTCACTATAGTTGTTTATATACCATTTTAAAATGCTACTTTTTCCTGCAGTTTATAGAGAATTGTGTATGTCGGTCCCTTCTGCTCCCAGAGCCAAGAGATTTAGCATGCAGTTTCTTAGGTAGGGGCTGCAGTAGTGAGTGTAAATTCTTCCCATGCTTGTGGTGAGTTATTAATTGACTGTCCATTTAACTCCCCAATTCGAGTTAGTTAAAAGTCAGACTATCAGATTACCACTGTAAGAGTGTTTTATAAACCCCTTCTGGGGAGAAAACAGAGGGCTGTGTTTTCTAAGCCCCTTGTCTGCACTGCTCCAGGGGAATGAGGTCCCTGAAAGTGCTTGTGTGCCAGTGAAACCCATTTTTCTTACAGTCTAAGGTACATGCATGCGTCAATCCCCTCTGCTCTTGGAGCTGGTGAATTAAGAATCAAACGTGGGGAAATTTCAGGTTTGAGCCTGATATGTGAAGTCCAGATGCTCCTCTCCACAGGGAGAAACTGGGTGTTAGGGATTCCTTTTCTGATTTGGTGACACAGTGCCCAAGGTGGGGGTCTATACCCGACTATGCCTTGGCTTTTCCTACCCACTTGATATATATGTTTTCTCAGTTCCCCAGTGGGTAGGAGTTTCTCCGCTGGTCTCTGACTTTCTCTCATATGGAAATGACCCATAGATAGATGTTCATCTGGAGCATCAGTGGGCGGAGGGAGAGTCAGGAGCTTTCTATCCTGCCATGTTGGTGACCTCATGCCTCAGATTAATTTATTATTTATTTACCTATCTACCTACCTACCTTTTCGACTTGACACGTAGAAAGCTAAAACCCTGAGAAGCTGATAAGTTTGCAAACTTCACAGTTCAAAGAGTCCCAAAGTTAGATTTTGGGGCTTCTGACACCAGTTTGCCAGGTCTTCCAACTTCTCATGTGGCATCAGCAACATTTTAGTCCACCTTCCTATTTTCTGTGAACACTCCTAGCAATAGAATTTCCCCTTGAAAAATGTGAAGTCAAAACTGTGCTTTCCACATTAATATTTCTTGTATTTTAAAAAAACCTTTAATAATTTTTAATTTCTGATTTACCCAGTTGTCAAAAATAATATTTTCTTTCCTTTTAATGTAAATAATGGTGGAAGAATGCATTTAAAAAGCCAAGATTTCAATGAAGTTTGATAAGGTCCACAGCAAAGTAAAGAACTAGAATGGAGGGTACTTGAGTAAACTGGGAGTCTCTCAAGTCTGCTCCATTTGTGAATTGGAGACAAGTTAAGTCTACAATTACTAGCGTTCGAGAAGTAGTAAGGAAGCTCGCCAGTGTTCAGAACATGTGGGAAAATGGGCCATGAAGCTTTCACCTACAGATGTGGGTCTCTAATTTCTCTTTTCTGTGTGGTGTGGGAACTCCTAGCTAAATAACTTATAGCATGATTGGACACAGGGATCTTGGACAATAATACACACAAACATGAAACTGACGCATAAGGAAACTCAAATCATGTGGAAACTCCTTGGAAAACAATTTCTAATTCCATATTTAAAAGTTAACAGTTATGAGAACAAATCAGAGAAATTGCAAAAAGCACACCTCAATGATCATAATTTATATAGCATTTAAAAAGACATTCTAAAGAAGGAATTACTATTATAAAAACCAAAAAAGAAAACTTAGGGAAAGACAAATAGAAAATTTTAGAAATGGAAAATATGCACTTTGACATAATCTCCATTAATAGTTACATAGATGTGTTAAATTATTGGGAGTTACATAGGGATAAAAATGGAATTAGAAGATGTATCTGGGAAATCACTCAGAATGCAGCACAGAGAGTGGAAAAATGTAAAATGTAAAATGTAAAATGTGAAAGAGAAGCTCAGAGAGATAGGAAAGATAAAATGAGACACTTTAATATGATAATTCCGTAAGGATAGGATAAAAAGAACATGAGAGAGGCAATATTTGAAGACATAATGGTGGTTAACGTCTCAGAATTAAAGAAGATGAGTGTTGAGATCAAAGGAATATAGCAATTCCTAGAGAAGAAAAACAAAACAATTTCAAAACCAGACATGTCATAATGAAAATGCAAAACTTCAAAGACAGAAAGAGAATTTTAAAAGCACTCACAAAGACAGATAACCTATGAAATCCCAACAATAAGACTGAAAATAAGCTACTCATTATCAAAGATATATTCCATAAGAAAATAAAATGGCTTTCGAGTTATAAAGGAGAATAATGTCTGTCTACAATTCTAGAACGAGTGAAACTATCATTCCATGGAGAAGATAAAATGTCATTTTCAAAGTATGAAGATTGAAAAGATTACCACTTACAGAGTGCTCCTGAACCAAACCAAAACAAAACAAGACAAAACTACTAATGGATGTATTTTATTTTACTAAGAAGAAAATGGAACCCAGAGGAAGGTACATGATGCAACAAGCAAGAATGAACAAGGCAATAGTAAACATGTTGATAATACTACACAAATATTAGCTATAAAAATAATAACATTACTCTATGAGAGATGTTTGAAAACCAGGGAGAATCAAATTCCTAGGCAACATCATGGGTCTTAGGGACAGAAGTTCAAATTTAAAGTATTCTAATTGTCTTGTTTTTCTTGGGAAGAGAACGAAGAATTAATTAAGTCTTAAGTAGATAAGCATATTGAACAATTAAAGGTAGTCACTAAAAAGATAGAAATAAGCTCCTCACTAGTAGAAGAATGAAAAGGGAATAAGATGGTAGGATAGAAACATTATTTAGAGTGAGTCAAGCGGATATGCCTGCCCCTAGAGTTAAAGTATATGAAGTACACAGATTCATATGTGAAGTGAGGTTACACAAAGTGTTGAACCCAAGTATGATCATGCCTTAGAATTTCCAGCTTATAGGAAATACAGGGACAGAAAACAAGCAAAATGACATAATAGGGAAGCAAACAGAATAAATGGCATTCTACTGGAAAACTGACCTTGGGTCTTGGGGAAAGATGGGCATAGAAAAAAACGAGGAGAGATTAGCTTTAAGAAGTTCAATAAGAAAATGTAATATGTGGACTATGTTTAGATCTTCCTTTGAACAAACCAATTATAAAAGGACTATTAAAAGATAATTGGGAACTTCAAATGTGAACTGGAGTCTGATAATATCAAGGAACCAGTGATAATTTTATCAGATGTGCAAAAGGTATGGTAGTTACATAAGAAAATGTTACATATTTTGAGATGTCTTGGAAGTATTCAGGGATATAATAATATGATGTGTGCTTTGGCTATAAAATACTTTAGCACAAAAGAAAAAGGAATATATAAAGCAAGTGGTTTTGCTAATTGTTAATTTTGGTTGATGGACACAATGGGATTGTTATCTCAGGCTCTATACTTTTGTGTATGTGTGAATAGTTTTATCATAAATATTTAAAATAATGTTACAATTCAGAAAGTTTAACAATAAAGAGATGAAAAATTGTATACTAGAAAAATAGTAATAATAAAGCCAGAGTAATAATTTTTGTGTCATGTAAAATATAAGTTAATGCAAAACTGTAAAAGTAGTGGAAACATAGCCTAATGATAGTAATCTACTCAAGAAGCCATAGCCATCTGTGTGCACTAAACAACATAGCTTTGAAACATAAAAACAGCAATTGACAAAATCACAAGAAGAAATTAAAAATTCTGTTATCCAGAGCAAGATCATAATGCATTCATTCAGAAATTTACAAGTCACAGTGACAAAAATTTTTGGCGGATATTTAAGAATTCAGTAACAGATTTAACAACCTGCTAATAGAGATATATGACTTTTTATCATCTATATATATATAGATATATATTTAGATGATATATATATAGAGATTATATACATTTTAAAACCAACAGAATATGTTTTTAATAATTGGCGACAAAAGAAGTCTTAGTGACAATCTAAGAATATATGCTATTAACATCATTCTCCCTGAATACAATGTAATAAGATTAGAAATGAATAATAAAAAGACAATAGAAAACCATGACTTGGACACTAAACTGCACTTATAAATAGTCTTGTAAATAAAGCATACTTTAAATAAAGCACAGATAACTGGAAATAAAAAGGAGGCATAAAAAACTGTGAACAAATCAATCATTTTATAATAAAATTTTGGATAACTTAGAGGCAATTGGTAAGTTTTTAGAAAAATAAGTTGCCAAGATTGACTGAAAGGGAAATAAAGCTGAATTAATCAAATGGCAACTAAAGACATGAATTGTAGTCCAATTTCCTTTCTTCTTTCACCCTTGTTTAAAGGTACCAAATAGGGGTTTTATATTATGAAACTTTCAGAAATAATCTCTGTTAATATAAATTTTTCCAGAAAAAATACTTTCCAACCAATTTTAAACTCATGTAAACTTTTACCAAATGTGAACAGATTGTATAAAAAGGAAATTGATTTACAGAGATAAACATTCTAAATATTAATTCTAGTAACTAATTCTAGTAATTAATTAATTCTAGTAATATATGACAGAATTAATTAATTCTCGTAATAGATGACATATCTTGATCAAATAATAGTTTATCCGAAGAATGAAAGAATTGCTTAACTGTAGGAAATCTATTAATGTAGGACACCTCAAATAATACATTAAAGTAAAAAAATCACAAATATTCATGATTGAAAATTCTTAGCAAGGAGAACAAACTTTACTTGAAAAAAGATTATCTACCAAAAACTTCAAACATATGAATACATCACAATTAATGGCAACAATTTAGGGAATTTTTTATTAAAATTAGAAATGAAATAAAGATGCCTGTATCATTACTACTTTCATTTTTGTCCTGGTGGTCCTATCCCATACAATAGAGTGAGAAAAAGAAATTGGAAGTGTAAGATTTGAAAAGGAAGAGAGCAAATTGCCAAATGTGCAGCTGATCAAATTTTAGAAGATCTAGCAGTATCTATTGATAACTTATTTACAATATTAAGACAGTTCAGCAAGTTTTCTGGATTCAGATCAACATTTAATAATCAACAGTTTTCTGATACTCCAGGAATAACTAATTCAAAAATATAATGAAATTTAAGAACAACCCCATTCACAGTAGCAAGGTAACTAGAAATACTTCTAATAACATTGTGCAAGATCTTGATGGAGAAAATTACAAAATTTATTAAAGAGAATAAACAAGACCTCAATATATGGGAAGATACATTCATACATGAAAACAGGCAAAATTTATTTGGAGTTCAAAGCAATTCCAACGAACATTTAAGTATATTTTGTGTATAAATGTGTGTGTGTGTATGTGTGTGTATGGAGGTTGACAAGTAGTTCTTATGGATGAATAAAAGGCCAAGAATAGCCTATATAATTTTAAAGGAAAAAAGATCAAGAGATATCTCAATACACCAAATATTTAGGTTTTATAAAAAAGATTTTGTAATTAAGACAACATGGTACTAGTGAAATGATAGTGAAATAGATCATCATCATGGAATAGAGAAGCCAAGAAGCACGTCCATGTATATTTGGGAACTTGGTAGTGAGAGTGAAGCCACTGCATATCATTGACAAAAAATAGATGATACTGTAAATTGTATGAAGGAAGATAGATTTCTAATATAAAAAATACAACTTTTGAAAAAAGAAGGATATTGCTATGAACACAGTGTTGGGAATTGTACTTTAATCAGAACTTAAAAAGGCAAAAATTACAAAGGAAAATATTGATACATTTGACTTCATCAAAATTAAAGAACTACATGACAAAAAATAGCACAAATTTTACAATAAACACTAGGCTAAGAGAAGAGAAAATGTGTGTAAAAAGGAAACAATTCTAGAATGTATAAAGAGCTCCAACAATTAGTGAGAAAAATACAAACAACCAAATAAAAGTTGGTATACAATATGAATCCCATGGATACATTTCAAAACTTTATTTGGAGTGAAAAAAGCAAGGTTTGCTTATAAGTAGGAGCGAAATGATGAGAACATATGGACACATAGAAGGGAACAACACACACTGGGGCCTACTGGATGGTGGAGTGTGGGAGGAGGGAGAGGATCAGGAAAAATAACTTGGGGGTACTAGGCTTAATATCTGGGTGATGAAATAGCCTGTACAACAAACCCCCATGACACAAGCTTACTTATGTAACAAACCTGCACTTGTACTCCTGAACTTAAAATATAAGTCAAAAGAAAAAGAAAAAAAACAGAAAAAAATGAAAATACAGAGTGATACCTTACAATATCAATTATATAACATTTAATTAAAAAACCCCTGTGTATTGTTTATATGATTTACATACAAATCGAAAGCATAAACACATGGGCTTAATGGCTACTCTCCTACTTCAGAAGAGTGTTTTTTTGGGGGACAGAGGGAAATAAATCTAGATAGTCACGAAGCATAATTCAACTGAATTAATACATTTTAATCTTGAAAATATAAAATGTATGAGGCAAAAAAAAAAAAAAAAATCAAAATTGAATTCCGGCACTGCTTCTGAGTTAATGAAATGTTAATATTTGTCCATATTTGAGAAGTAACAACCCAGAGGCAGCCTTCAAATCTTTGCTTCTGAAATTAGATCTTGAGTCACATCTCAAAAGTAGCCAGGCTGCATGTAACCTGCGTGTCATGGATTGTTTATTTCTCATTGACTCAGATCTCTATCTCTGTGAACTCAGTCTAAGCCTCTGCTTCTTGTTGGGGCGAGTCCTGCCTGTACAGTTCTTACAGGACTAGGGTAGAAGGTGGAAGTGTGTCTTCTTTGTAGCCATGGGTGTGTGAAGCCAGAGAAGCCACTAGTCAGAGAAGCCACTAGTCAGTAGAAGCAAGAGGTATGTAGATACTGGAAGCTCTTCCCAGCCTCAGATGCAAGGGACCCTTTTTATACACAGGTCAGGAGGATCTTTCTCATTTTGGCATCATTCTTTGTCTGACAGCACAAAGTCTCCCCGATCTTTCTCCAAAGGCAAGCTAACTGTGTGACCCTGCCCTTAAAAAATGTATTTATTTGTATTTTTTTCCATTATAATGCTCTGTCCATAAAATGAGGATTCTATGGTTATGGCAACTAGAAATGGAATATGCATAACGCCCTTTAACTGTATCTGGTTGTTCTTGTGGTTAAGGTGATGACTCTGTTCTTCCTCTGTTTTGCCTCCCTTCCACCACAAGGTCTGGTTCATTTAAACAATTTCTCCTAAATTTAGTAGTTTAACTCTTATTTCTTTGGGTCAGATTTATGTCCTTCCCTAGATCCTCTTTCTGATCAACATTTGCCCTCACAGCATCTACCCACCTTTTACAAGTGTTCTCCTAAACTTTTATCTTACAAAAAGGATCCCATTCCCGATTGTTCCCTATTTCATTTTCCTTTGTATTGCTTTGCTGCTTTTATACATTACTATCACAGGAATAGCCACATCCTCTATTACTAAAACTTGCCACACTAAACCATGTAAATGTGTAACTTTTAATCCTCTCTTTCCAGGGTAATCTCCTCTTAACCATGCCCTGATGCTGGATTTAGAAATAACATTGTCTCATATCCAGATAGAGCTGTGACCTAGTTCTTCAACCCATTGTTCTAAGGGTTGCGTGTTACTGTGGTCCTTTTTGATTCATTGCCTCCTCTAATCATCACTCTCCACTGCTCTTGTAATAGGCACCAAGGCTCAGGGTAGTTCTCCATATGCCAATTCCTGGATATTTCTTTTACCAAGCACCATTTCCCTTTTGTGGGAACACAGATGTGGAGACACATATCCTAGAGATATCTAGACTGAGAGAATTCTATGTGCAGTTTTCACATGTGTCCCTCCTAGGGCAATACAAGACCTGCGTTCAAAATCACTACTCAAATTCCCAACAGAAAGACTTCTTAACCAGTGTAAGGCACATTATAACACATTGCTGATCATTGCTCTCATACCCAGATTATATATATATATATATTTTTTTTTCCAAGAGGTTTTTCATTTTTAATTTGTCTGGGGCCTTGTTAGAATAAAAATACAAAGTAACCAGTTAGCCAATATGTAATAAAAATAAAAAGAAAAAAATAGTTTTGAATATTGATATTACTCTCTTCCTGCAACCACTGTGACATTTTTTACAGATTTTTTTTTTTTTTATTATAGTTTAAGTTCTAGGGTACATGTCACAACGTGCAGCTTTGTTACATATGTATACATGTGCCATGTTGGTGTACTGCACTCATTAACTCGTCATTTACATTAGGTATATCTCCTAATGGTATCCCTCCCCCCTACCTCCTCCTGACAATAGGACCTGGTGTATGATGCTCCCCTTCCTGTGTCCAAGTGATCTCATTGTTCAATTCCCACCTATGAGTGAGAACATGCGATATTTAGTTTTCTGTTCTTGCAATAGTTTGCTGAGAATGATGGTTTCCAGCTGCATCCATGTCCCTGCAAAGGACACAACTCATCCTTTTTTATGGCTGCATAGTATTCCATGGTATATATGTGTCACATTTTCTTAATCCAGTCTGTCACTGATGGACATTTGGGTTAATTCCAAGTCTTTGCTATTGTGAATAGTGCTGCAGTAAACATACGTGTGCATGTGTCTTTATAGCAGCATGACTTATAATCCTTTGGGTATATCCGCAGTAATGGAATGGCTGGGTCAAATGGTATTCCTAGTTCTAGATCCTTGAGGAATTGCCACACTGTTTTCCACAATCGTTGAACTAGTTTACAGTCCCACCAACAGTGTAAAAGTGTTCCTATTTCTCCACATCTTCTCCAGCACCTGTTGTTTCCTGATTTTTTAATGATTGCCATTCTAACTGGTGTGAGATGGTATCTCATTGTGATTTTGATTTGCATTTCTCTGATGGTGAGTGATGATGAGCATTTTTTTCATGTGTCTGTTGGCTGTATGAATGTCTTCTTTTGAGAACTGTCTGTTCATATCCTTTGCTCACTTTTTGATGGGGTTTTTTTTTCTTGTAAATTTGATTGAGTTCTTTATAGGTTCTGGATATTAGCCCCTTGTCAAATGAGTAGATTGCAAAATTTTTCTCCCATTCTGTAGATTGCCTGTTCACTCTGCTGATAGTTTCTTTTGCTGTGCAGAAGCTCTTTAGTTTAATGAGATCCCATTTGTCAATTTTGGCTTTTGTTGCCATTGCTTTTGGTGTTTTAGACATGAAGTCCTTGCCCATGCCTATGTCCTGAATGGTATTACCTAGGTTTTCTTCTAGGGTTTTTTTGGTTTTAGGTCTAACATTTAAGTCTCTAATCCATCTTGAATTAATTTTCATATAAGGAGTAAGGAAAGGATCCAGTTTCAGCTTTCTATTTATGGCTAGCCAATTTTCCCAGCACCATTTATTAAATAGGGAATCCTTTTCCCATTTCTTGTTTTTGTCAGGTTTGTCAAAGATCAGATGGCTGTAGATGTGTGGTATTATTTCTGAGGGCTCTGTTCTGTTCCATTGGTCTATATATCTGTTTTGGTATCAGTACCATGCTGTTTTGGTTACTGTAGCCTTGTAGTATAGTTTGAAGTCAGGTAGCACAGATTATATTTTATCCCATGAGATATCTTGCCACTTCTTTATATTTCTGTGTTTGATCCCAGACAACCTATCATGTAATCCATATGAACATGACTTCATAGCTCTGTAAATATCAATCCCTGATGGCTCTTCCACAACTTTGCGGATCATGTAGCTGAAGTACAAGTTAATCCACGAATCAGGAGGAACCCAGGATACTGTGGTTCAGTTACAGAAAACACAGCAGGAGCCAAACATGTTACTAGGCTCCTAGATTCTCTTTACACTGGGTATTACCACCATGGATGGAGGCATCAGATTTTAAATCTAAGAGCTTAGCAAAGTCAAAGGTCTGCCAAAACCATGAACTTATTCACTGCCAAAGAAGTGATTAAGTTCAGATGTTTAAAAACATTAATTTCACATCTAACCTTGAATATATTTTTTTCTATGATGTATAAGGTGAAATTCTCCTCTATTTCCCATCCCTAATCCTAGTCCCCCATAAGCTCTTGGGTTTTAACTATGGTTATCACTTTTTTTTGTTTATTTCTAGAAGGTAGTCTATACATTTTTTAAAACATTAACCATAAATAATACATAATATCATTCTGTATTTTGCTGATTTTTTTCTTTAATTCCGTAACATGCCTTTGCTGATTTCACCATGTTAGTATATGTAGATTCTGTTAGTTATAATTAGGTTCAGCTGATAATAGAAACCCACATATTACTGTGGCTAAAGAAGATAAAAGTTTATTTCTGTCTCCCATTTAAGATGTAGAGAGAGAGTCAAACTGGGACTGCTTTGGTGTTTCATATTACCGACCCAGCCTCCATCCAGCTTGTTGTTCCATAGTGCATGACATCCCTTTTCAAGTTCACCTCATGATCCAAGATGACTCATGATTCAAGATTGCCTAAACTCAAATCAGTTGGAAGGAGGACTTTTAAGATCATTTCCTTGAAGTTATAGACAACCTTCACACTTATGTAACGTTGTCCAGAACTTAGTGACTTTGAATACCTAACTGCATGTGAGAATAGAACATATTATCTTTTAGGGAAGGTGGCCACAATCCCCAGCTAAAATCTTGGAGTTCTACTATTGAGAATGAAGGGAAGGACAGTAATAGAGAGAAAACTCACAATTGTATTTACCTAAATTTTTGACTGCTATGTGGTTAGAGTATTTTGATCCTTTCCTTGAAGAGAAAGTACATAGAGGACAGAGAAGAGGAAGATAAATTCCTGATACTTGTAAAATATTGGCCATTTTTGATCATATATTGTATCAGATGTTTTCCCTTTTCCCTTCCAAACTCATTTTCCACCTTCTCTTACTCCCTGTTCTTTGGTGATGGAGGCTAGCTGGGTGCTCCCTTCTCTACATGGCTTTCTCCTCCATCCTCTTGCCCCTTTTGGCCTACAAGTGTTATAGTCTATTCCACCATTTATTTGGGAAATTTGTTTGATTCCTATGGGGTTCGTTTTTTTCACCTCCAAAGTATGAAACTGTCTGAATCAGTGGTTCTCAAACATGAATGTACTTCAGCATCACCTGGAAGGTTTGTGAACACTGAGTGCTGAGTTCTACCCCCAAATTTTCTGAATCCACAGATCTGGGCCAATAATTTATATTTCTATTTGTTTATTTATTTCAATAGTTTTTGGGGAACAGGTGATTTTGGTTACATGGATAAGTTCTTTAGGGGCAATTTCTGAGATTTAGGTGCACCCATCACCGAGCAGTATGCACTGTACCGAATATGTATTCTTTTAACTCTCACCCCTTTCCCATGCTTTCTCCTGAGTCTCTGAGGTCTATTCTATCTTCTTATGCCTTTGAATTTTCATAACTTAGCTCCCACTTACAATGAGAGCATGTGATGTTTGGTTTTCCATTCCTGAGTTACTTCAGTTAGAATAATGGCCTCCAACTCCAGCCACGTTGCTGCAAATGCCATAATTTCATTTTGTTTTATGTCTGAGTAGTATTCCATGGTGTATATATACCACATTTTCTTTATCCACTTGTTGGTTGATAGGCATTTAGGTCGGTTCCATATTTTTGCAATTGTGAATTATGTTGCTATACACTTGTGTGTCCATGTGTCTTTTTCATATAATGACTTCTTTTATGTTGGGTAGATACCCAGTAGTAGGATTGCTGGATCAAATAGTAGTTCTACTTTTCATTCTTTAAGGAATTTCCATACTATTTTCCATAGTGGTTGTACCAGTTTACATTCCCACATGCAGTGTAAAAGTGTTCCCTTTCATCACATCCATGCCAACATCTATTTTTAAAATTTTTAAATTATGGTGCTTCTTGCAGGAGTAAGGTGGTATTTCACTGTGGTTTTAGTTTGCATTTCTCTGATAATTAGGGATATTGAGCATTTCTTCATATGTTTGTTGGTGGTTTGAATATCTTCTTTTGAGAATTGTGTATTCATGCCATTTGCCCACTTTTTGATGCTTTTTTTGTTTGTTTGTTTATTTGTTTGAGCTTCTTGTAGCTTCTGGAAATTAGCCCTTTGTTAGATGCATAGTTTGCGAATATTTTCTTTCATATAGAAAAACTCTTCTACATGTTGGCGTAGGCAAAAAATTCATGACTAAGAACTCAAAAGCAAATTCAACAAAAACAAAAATAAATAAATGGGACCTAATTAAACTAAAAAGCTTCTGCACAGCAAAAGAAATAATGAGCGAAGTAAACAGATAACCCACAGAATGGGAGAAAACGTTTATTTTTGTTTTGTGGGTACATAATCAGTATATACATTTATGGGGTACTGATGCTGCTGATCCAAAGACTAAACTGAGAACCACTCCCTGAACCACTCACTGACTTAATTTCAACATCCTAATGTAGCATGGCTTCATTTAATTTTTCTCATGGTTTAAGTGATTCAGCTGATTATCTTTTATAAGAATCTCTCCAAGAGTAGTAACCACAGATACTGTGCCAGGGCTGTCTAAATAAGATGTCCTTGATATTGAATTATTAAGCAAAATGGAAACTTGGTCAAAGCATCCACACTTGAACAAATAAAGTAATTCAATGCCAGGTCTAATTTTACAGTACACATTCAAGGATTTCCCTTGTGTATAGTTCTTCAGTAGATTTCAATATCTAGATGTGTTAATTTTTTCTCTCAGTTTTTATTTGGCTTGCCTCTGAATTCTATGTTTGGTCAAAGAATCAGAGTGTCAAAGAATATGCTTCCAAATATTTGTTTTGTTAACCCTTAGTAGACCCTCCAAAGACCACCTAAGACAGTTGTATCTTTTTATGTGGTGGGGAGAATCAGAAGAGGTTTTAGGGGTAGGGCTGAGAAAGGGAAGGGACAATTGAAGTATAATTGCACTGTTTTTCCCACTCTTTCTACTTGATCATTCAGTGGAACTAAATAGGAAGAAATGTTTTGGGGCTATTGATATATAAGGAGGAAGCTAATAAATGCAGAGCAGATGTGTAGTAACACAATCCAATGATTTTCCCTCCATTGTGCTGATCAGCATTCAGGAAGTTTAACCTAAACTCTATATTTTTATATAAATATTATAAGTGCATACATAAAATATACAAGTATAATGAATGAACACATGTAATATACATATGTATGCTACATAACTGACAATATACTATTATTTTAGAATTTCTTATTAAAAACAGCAACAAAAATCAGTTTAAGTCAGGTGACTTAGATTGTTACAGTTCACAGTCATGTTTCATTCTGCCCTGTATTATGATTATGTAGAAGCTAGTAACTTTGGTGGTTAATATGGGTCAAATGAATAATCCCAGGAGGTGGTATGTGCCTGAGAACAGTCTACACAGGGTGGGCAGGTTCTGTTAAGAGCCAAGTGTCTACATGGTGGGTCTAATAAACCTTGTTTATGGAAGGCATGAGGGGACTTAAGCTAAAAAGTATCAAAAGTCACAGATAGAACAGGGACCAGAAGCAATGGCCAAAGTAACATGAGAAAAAGTTTAAAAGTAGCTATTTTAACTGTTGATAAAGACTTTTTTCTCAGCAGACAACTTGTCATCATGGCTAGATTCTATATGGGTTTACTTTTGTCCTGGGCCAGTTGTACCTGATGATTGATGAACATGTCTTAGCCACTTGATATAGTCTAAGTTTGTAGACTGAGATTCATACCTAATTTTTCCTTCTCTGCCCAACTACTACTGCTAAGCTTTCCAGCATGTATTAGGTAGTCAATAAATGTTGGAGTAAAACATACAAAATACCATTCAAGGAAACTTCATAGTCTAGTTTTATAAACTGTTACTGTTCTGACAGCCAGAGAGGCGATCTTTTATTTTGTTTTAATTTATTGATGTCAGGACCTACCATGAACATAGAGTTATATTGTGCAATTTTTCAATAGTGATGTGAATTTCAGTCAGCTTTGTGTTTCAGATCTACTAGGGTGTTTGCTAGCTATTCAATTCCTGTATGTTACACCTAACAACTGCCAATTTGAGCTCATTCATGTGAATTTTTACTGACATTGAACACAATGCCAGTCTCTTAGATTTCTGTCAGTCCTTAACTGGGCATTTATTCATATCTTACCTGTTGATCTGTGAAAGAAAAGAAGAAGACACACAAGTCAGAGGGATGGAAGCAGGCGTATAACAGACTGCTTTATGATTTCCAGTTTCTAAAGTCTGCAGTCTTGGAAACTAAGTAGATAAGTCTGTGTTTTATTAAATCAGACTAAATGCTACCTGAGGAGTTTTATAACCAAAACTCAAAATATCTCTGGGTTTGTGGTGAGATAGACAGTACTGCAGTAAGAATTGGTCTGGAATGGCATTGGGGACATTATGTTAGTGGCACAGGAATGTTTCCTGATATTACATCTTCTTACATCTTGTCTCCTTCTGAGGTAGGAATGTAAACATTCTCACTTTACCAAGAATAATTCTGGATTTGATTGTGAGGAAAGACGAAAATATGAACTTTCTTAGAAAAAAGAAGTGTATATTACAGGATTTAATCCATTCATTCATAAAATATGCAGTCACTGTCTACTGTGTGCCAGGCACTGTTCTAGATCCTGGGGATATATTAGTAAACAAAAACATACAGAAATCCCTGCTGTCATAGAACTAATGATATCCTATGTCATCACCAAAGACTGAGGTTCTGGGGGACCCAAATCCAGTGTCTTTGCTTTTTCCCACTACTTTTGTCATTGTGCTCCCTTATTCTTCCAGATCCCCCACATGTTGGGGAATTTGGCTACAAAGAGCGTCTGTGCCTTCCATGTCAGGCCTTTCCCATTCAAGAAAAATCACCCTCTTCCCTCCATTCTTAGTGTGAAGCATCTTCTAATTGACCTGGCTTGGGTCATATGATTAAGTCATGTGCGCATTTCCTGACCTACAACTGTGGGCTGCCAGGTTGTAGCTTTTATATACCGTTATCCACTCTTCAGTGTTAGAATTGGACAAGGAAGAGTGCTCTCAAAGAAGGAAGATGCTGCTTTCTGAGGGAGTAGTGTTAAGCAGATAAAATAATAGCAGTCTATTATGACACTCTCTTATAATACTACATTCCTTTTGGCATTAACGTTACTCTTGACATGACTTATATTCTTGGACAAATTCCTGAGATCCTTGAGGACAGAGATTGTTTCATTCATCTGTATTTTCCTCAACTCAGGTAGCATAAAACCTTTCTCATAGGCAATGCTTAGTAAATGATTACCAAATGAATAAATGGCCTCAAGTTGTTGAAATTTATCTGCCATCTTGGAATACATCTAGAATTATAATGAAAGTTTATATTTATTAAGCACTTACTGCATGTCAGGTGTTGTACTAAGTGCTTTACAACTATTCTGTCATTTAATCTGTGTAACAACTATATGCTGTATATATACTTTAAAATTGTTATTTTCACATTTTGGTGGAGAAGCTAAGGCTTGGCAAAGATATTTTAATTTGTTTAAAGTTACACAAAGTTACACTCTTCTGTGTTGGTACAGCTAGACTTGCTGCATTTTTTTTTAATCAGCTACACAGGTAGCTTAGGTATTTTATTATGTATTTTGACATTCCTATTGATGTGACTTAGATCATTTTCAATTTGAAACTTGGACTGGGATTTGAACTCAGGAAATACTAACTTTTAAGAATCTGCTCCTAAAAATAGAAAGCAGTAATCTTTTTTTTTTTTTTTAATTAGAAAGTTCTAATTTTATTTTTTTATTCTGATAGAATAAAATGTCATTTCATGCCATTCTTTATTTCTTACTATTTTAGCACAAGAATTAAAGAGGTTAACACGTTTCTCTTGTCTATACTCTGAAAATAAACTTTGAGGTATGCCCAGTGAGGCATATACAAAAATGATCATCAAAGAGTTTTTTAAAAAACAAATAATTAAAAGCAACCAACTATTCATCAATGAAGAATAGAAAATACATAGTTAAATTTCTAAGGAGCACTATGCAGCTGATGAAAACAAAACGAAGTGGGTCTGTTTGTATAAAGGTGGAAGAAGTTCATGTCCACCTTGATCAATGGAACAACAACAATAACCGAATTCCAAAGGGTATGTATAATATGATGCCATGTATAAGACACAAACATCACAAAACATATATGTTCTAATGTGTGTGTACTCAAGACAAAGGAGTGGCGAACTCATTGCAAACTAGTACAAGGTGGGAGGAGCCAGGTTTGGGGCTAAAGGTTAAAGAAAACTTCAGACATTTATATAACATTGGAAATTTTTAGCAGAGAGATTTATTCAAATATACTGTTATTTATTTAAAATAATATGGAGGAACGTACAGGCTTTGTTAAAGTTTTGTTAATGATCATATTTACCAGGGAGACATTAGGATCTACATTAGCGATAATTATTTAGGAATCAAGTTGACACTTTGAAATCTATACCAATCTTACATTCATAGGTTGGAACAGCCAATCAACGACAGTGGGAGAAAAGGCAGTTTTCCTCTGCCAAAAGAATATGCATTTGTCAATCATGAGCATATGTTCTTCTCCTTGGAGACTTTGTAACCCAGTGGAACAGATGAGTGTCATTAGGAAATTCATAATGTTCATTTGTGGAATTCTCACAAGCCCGTGTCCTAGCTTGAGCCATTTGGACAGACTCACGCTGGAGAGGTTTTTTATTTATTTATTTTTTAATGAGAAAGTGAATATGTTATTCTAAGAATATTTTTCCTTTAATCATCGGTTTAGTTTACTGGTTACACATTGGCTTCTCTCCTTGGCGTGCATCTGTAGTTTCCCATAGTGCCTCTCAGAAATTGTATCCAATGGTTTTCATCTGTTCTGATACACATTTCCCAAAGTTTATTTATCTAATTGATTCTTGGTGAGATTCTTGCACTAGGTTTTCTTAGTGTGCCTGTTAAGAATATTGGCAAAGATGCTTCACAATGAATTCGATTTAAAAAATCCACATATTTATTGATTTAGTTCAACCTTATGTCAACTCAATTGCCCAGCAGTCCTCCTTGACATTTTAAAACCACCTGATGATTCAAAGCCCTTCTGAGGTAAACTGGAACCATTAAAATGATGTAAAAATTCCTTGGTATTTTCTAAAGCAGTTGTCTTAACTGTATTGTACGGTTCTAATCAACAATGAAGACCTCAGCATTAGTTGCAATTTTTTAGGCAAAACCAAACTTGAAATTACCTTTGTTTGAGAAGGAGGAGGATGCTAAGTTGGAAGATGCTTTCCTTGAAGCCTAGGTGGTACCATCTCCAGCTGTGATTTTTTGCAAGTGTTTCACATTTCCCTTTGCAGTGTTATCCTTCATTTCACGTTGGTTCCACTGTGTGAAATCAAAGCAGGCAAACACCACAGGATTCTAATAAGTTTCTCAGTTTTGCAAGTGGTGTGACTTTTCTTACTGTGGAACAAGATAGCAAAATGAAACCCTAAACAACAAACATGTTTCTACCAACAAAATCTGTAAACCTATGCAATGTAAACTTCAACTCCAAAAGCCTTAATTTAGCCCACTTGAGAAACTCATTCTCTGCTTCATTTTGGAGGAGGCAAATATATTTCTTTCTTGCTTAAGCCTGTCTTAATGTCTAAGAAGGCCATTGGGTTTCAGGTAGAGAAAATATTTTGAAAACATATGATAGAGAGACTTATGTAGGATTGACTGTGTGCATCTTGTTGAAAAGATGGGACTTCCACTATACAAATCATAATCTGAGAAACCAAACACAAATGTCATTCACAGAAGGACTTCTGACCAATTTTTCCTTCTTAGGATTATTATGGCTTATGGGGTTTAAGAAGAAGAATGAACAAAATGAACAAAGAATAAATATATTTCATAAGGATATTCATGTTGAATTTTCCCTGCAAAGAACATATTCATATAACTATCACCTTATATAAAAGGGATAGATTCAATGATCCCTGAATTAATCAAGTTCAGATAAATGCCATTCCATTTAGTGAATGAAAAGAGATACAAAAATATTTTGATGGAGCCAGCTGTGGTGTAGATTCTGGAAATTCATGCAAAGACTGTGTAAAATACATAAATAAGAATATTATTTATATATTACCACTTTGAAGTTAATTAAACATTACCACTTTGAAGAACAATGAATTTTTTCACACCAAGCAATCTTGGCCAGTAATTACATAAAAATGATAAAAATGTATTTAAGAAGTAAAAGTGATTAAGAGGATCTGCTAAATGTCACCTTCTTTGTGAAGTTTTCTCTGCTTCTGTAGGTCACACCATCATCTGGGCACCTTTGGTATTTTGCACTTATCTCCTTAATGCTTCTCATCATATTGATTGTAATTTATTCTGGATTTTTAAAATTTACTAACCTGCTTCTTATACTAGATAGTGTGGTACTCTAAGACTGAGATTCTACCATATCCTGTTTTGCTGAGAATGGTGCTTGGGAGAGTTGAATGCGCAAAATATTGGTGAATAAATAAATAAATGGTGCCATGACTTGTTGCCAAATGCCTCATTCAGGGCTCAGAACTCTGTCACTATAGAAAAAATACCTTTACATTGGATCCTATTTCCCTTATCTGTGAAATGAGAAGAGTTGGTAACTGTAATTCTCAAAATTTTAAACTGCTCAATCCTTTCTTTAAATATGTTAAAGAGATAAAATAATACCTTTAGTTGAATTGAGCTGGTGCAAACCAGCTTATGTTGGTGAAATGCTAATGACATCTGTCAGGACAATTCAAAATCCTTGGATTTCTAAGGACCCTGTAGAACTAATCAATAGTTTTAAACTTGTGTGTAGATCAATGATATAAAAATAGTGCCTTTGGAATACTGTTACTGATAAAATCATATTCTGGGATTTAACTCAATGCTAAAGTGAACTCAATGTGAATATAAAAACACTGCATTTGTAATAATGTTACTGATAAACAAAATTTTATTCTGGGGTTTTAACTCAATACTCCAATGAACTCAACGTGAATATAAAGTGATAGATTGTATTACAAAGCTCTGTATAAATAGTGATGGAGAGATAACTCCTGGTTCCCCCTGTCCTGACAAATAAGATATAAAGGGTGGGTTATTACATAACTAGATGACTATTGTTTGCCCCACAAAAAGAGTAGAAATCTGAAAATCATTTCATCAAAAGTTGTGAAAAACCAATAAAGATAACTTCAGGCCTAAAGGTTTCCTTTTGCCTGGAATAACCTAGCAGATTAACCATCAGTTTTTCCATGTTGACTCACAAGGAAGAGTCCTAAAGACACAGGATTCAGTGCCCTTTTGATTTTTTCTGTTGGGGAAAGTTTAACAAATTCACAAGCAAAAAACCCCCATACCTATGGGCTTGGAGAACTCAATTGAGATCACAAACAAAAGAGTCACTTAATTAATTAATTAATTTTTTTTTAGTTTAAGGAGGAATTCCTTTCTCTTTTTGTCTCACTGCCTTTATATAAATCTGACTCCTGCCACCCTTATCAGTCGTGTTTCACACTGCTCCCCTCTCTTCCTCATTTTCCTCTAGACTCACTGGCTTCCTTATTAATCTTTAAATGCTCCAAATTAGGTATGCCCCAGGACCTTTGCACTTGCTGTTTCCTCTGCCTGGGTGCTCTTTACTGAAGCCTAGTTTGTTCCCTGTTTAAAAAAAAATTCCATTCAAATGTTACCTCTTCAGGCGCCCCTGATCTCTCTGTTTCTTTATATCCCCATTACCCTCTAGTTTCTTTTTCTAATTTATATTTTTCCATAGTGCTGATCACTACCTGATAATTATTACTTATTCACACATGTATTGTACACCCTAAGTGTAGAGGTTTTGTCCTATTCACCACAGTGTTCTCAGAATCTAGAAAAGTATCTTGCACTGTTTTATTAAAAAAAGAAAAAGGAAGGAAGGGAGGAAAGGGAGGGGAGAGGATGGATGAATGGAAGCAAGGAAGGAAAGAAGGAAGAAAGAGAAGGAAGGAAGGCAGGGAGGGAGGGAAGAAGGGAGGGAGGCAGGCAGGCAGGCAAGCAGGCAGGCAGACTGCAAATCCTCAGCCTGCATAGAATAACAGGTGATCTGATTTGATAAACAGCATCTCGTTGAAATAATGGCAATTTTGGTGATGAAGGGAAAAAGGAAGTATGTTGCATATCAAGAGGCTCTTTTTTTGGATTTTGTGGAAGACTCAGAAAATATGTTTTCCTCGAGTGAATTTTCTTGCTACCTGAGAATTAGCAGCGTGAATTTATTTGGCAAAGTATTGTAGAGATAATTACATATTTCCTTTAAATAATAAAATAAAATTCTTTGAACCTTTTGTTTTTCTATTGCTTCTATCAGGTCAAGTATCTTTGCATAGCCTTTGTTCAATGGTGGTTGTTAGAAGGGTCTGGTGGTGTGGCACTGTGCCAGTGCTCTGGAGGACATGAAGACATCCAAGGAGAGTTCATGCCCTCTAGGAGTTTATAGTCTGAACCAGACTTTCACCTGCAACATCTAAGACGGTTCATGTATGATTAAGAGCTAGTATGAGGACCGCCTTCTAAAAATACTGGAGAGATTCTCAGGACAAAAGTGATGCACATAGGCCAGAAAAGTAAGAAAGCCTTGTAAAGCAGATAGTATTTGCACCATACCATGAAAGAAAGGTAAGATTCTGCTGACAGAGAGAAATAGGGATGATGGATAGTATGAGTCATATGCAAAGGTGAAAATGCCTAATGTGTTTGAGGAACTAGGAGATCAAGCATCCCTGCCCTTGGCTTCCTCATTAGAGTGGAGGCAATTGCCTCTTGGTCCACTTTGGAAACACTATATGCCATAATGGACCCTGCCATCTGATTTCCTTTTCAACTTTTGTGGTTAAGTTGGAACATTTCTAGTTTGAGATATTATTTCTTCTTGAGCAAAGCTACTCACTGTATACCACATGACCCTCCCTTTTCTAGATGTAGACTGACCTTTTTCTTGTCTCAATTTTGTGACATTGGACTCCATTCGCCATGTTTACTTTAGAACTTTACCACCATTGGTGGAAAAATGGAAGATAACTGCTTTCTCAATCCCAATCTCTAAAGAAATTACGTGGGATACTAGCTCAGGCAGTGAGGTCACCCAGTATACGATGGTGTCTTAATCTATTTGGGCTGCTACAAAAAAATACCATAGGCTTGGTGGCCTGTTAACAACAGAAATTTATTTCTCACAATTCTGGAGTCTGGGAAGTTGAAGATCAAGGCACCAGAAGAGTCAGTGTCTGTGGAAGGCTTGCTCCCTGGTTTATAGATGATGCATAATGGGGTAATGGGGTAAGGCCTCTTTGATAAAGGTACTGATCTCATTCATGAGTGTGATGTGCTCATGATCTAATCACCTCCCAAAGGCTCCACCTCCTCATGCTATCACCTTGGGGTGAAGACTTCAACATATAAATTTTGGAGGAAGATAAACATTCACATCAGTTCCATACTGCAGATGGAACGATAGAATATCTC
Organism: Chlorocebus sabaeus; assembly: GCF_047675955.1. NCBI lineage: Eukaryota > Metazoa > Chordata > Mammalia > Primates > Cercopithecidae > Chlorocebus > Chlorocebus sabaeus. The sequence continues at coordinate 71,448,015 of NC_132918.1, forward strand.
AAAGTCAAAGCTGTAGGAGCATCCAAATCAAGGATATCTCAGGAGCTCTTGCTATCTTTCAAATCAGGACCTCAAAAAGGGCTCTGAAGCCCACTGGATCAAGCTCAGTTATCTAAACATGCCTCTTCTGCCATGGAGAATTAAAGCAATTCCTAGCCAGATGTTGCGATTTCTGGGTGACAGATGCTCCTGGAATGAAAAAATAGTATGCTGTGCCTATTTCTGGTTTCCTTCTTTTCAATGAAGCTGGAAGAAAAATTATTTATTTATCTTTAAGACAAAAATAACTAGTCCTGCATGTGGTCACCTGGGATATAAGCTAGGTGATTTAGGAGTAGTTTTGGCTTCTGTGAGGGTGTTAGAACATAAAGTGGGTTCAATTCAGATTTACAGCTTTGAGCTTCAGAATACTCAGTCATATGTCCTGATTTTTCTCTCCCTTTCATCCAGGGAAGATTTCCTGTTTATTATGGCATCTTTGAATCCTCACTCCTCACTTCCCAGCTTCCTGGGGAAAGTTGAGTGATACGCATGGAAACTTAGCTCCTCTGAGCAGTTCCAAATGCCACCAAGGGCTGCAGTGGATAAAATTTTAAGAGATCATTTAGAAAGAAGACCATCTCACCTGCATCTGCTCAATGCCAGGGGCAAATTTGTGGTAAAACACACAACAACAACATCATTTTGCCTATGAATCATGATGTAGCATTAGAACTTGCCGTGGGGCAAAGGGGAAGGCAACAAAGGTCTAAGAACAGATGGAACCTTATTTACTTGACACTACAGAAAGCTATTGTAGAAATTATTGCTTTTTGGGAAAAGGTATTTTAATTAAATGGGTCTTTGAGAGAGGGACACTGTTATATACTTGGCATTTTATATCAAGGATTTTTTTCTCTTTTTTGAAAATGTTTCCTCCTATATTTTTCATAATGTTGTATTATCTCAGTTCACTTCCCACTTCTGCATTCACTTCTCAGCCTCATTTTTCTTGTCATACAGTGCTCCTTAAGGACCAGTTATTGGGATGCATCTATTCTCTTCCTACCTCTCCCCTTGGTTCTCTCATCTTCTGTAGACTCAGCTGTCATCAACATGTGGATGAGTTCATGATCCTATGGTCCAAAATCCAAAGATTTTATCATTTTTTCATTAATTCTCAAATTGAAAGTCATGCCTTTCTTTCCCGCTACACTTTAGCTGGGTGTCTATTCTGGCCTGATGGACAGCTACATCAGAATGATGTATAATCATGACTTTTCCATTAACCAGTTTCAGGGCTTGTAGGCTGGCTAATTCTGTTGTATTAATATGTTTTGTGTTATGGGCACACTGTTTTTTGTTTGTTTGATTTTGTAAATTGATTTTGAATATGCATTCCCCAGCTCATAAAAATTTCCACCGTGGAATCCCTGACATTTTGTACCTGCCACTTAGCATATTTCTTTTACCTGACTCTCCCTGAAGACCCGTGAACTTGTGACCCCAGCCTTAGAGATGTTTTTGGTTTTTTTCTCCCTGCCCACTTCACTCCTTCCCAATCACCATATCTACGCAGTTCCAAAGCCCTATTTATCTCCTCAGCGTTCACCAAGTCCATGCCATTCTTTCCAATTCCTTCTGTCACTTTACCTGAACATCTGCAATAGAATCCTAGCTCTGTTCTGCTCACCTATGATTAATCCTTCTGAAAATGACATAAGATGGTGGCAATTCCCAGATCTAACATTCTTAATTGACTTCACATTTTGACCTGATTAAGTCAACTCTTTTTATCCTGGCTGCCTCTCCTGTCCCAGCTACCATTCGTCTATTTTTAAATTTATCTCCTTCTTAAGCCCAAGCAGATTGTTCAGAGTTCCCCGAGTGTAACCTAAAATGCCCTGCCCCTGTATCTCTGCCCCGGTCTCCCCTCTCTAGCTCTGTGTATTGACATCCTATCTTCCTTTTAAGGCAGACTCATGTAGGAGCAAGGCAGATGAAAGAAAGGAATAAAGCGGGCCATGGGTTGGGTGCAACAGGGAGTGGTGGGGACTGAAGCCAACTGGAAAACCTGGATCTGGTTTAAAGGAATAGCCATTATTCTCATCTAGGTAATTACTACCAGGTTAGAATGGAGACCTAGAATTTTCAGATTTTGCAAGAGAAGCCAGAATTCTAGATATTTTAATGCAATATTCAGAAGTTTCAATGAATTTACAGAAAATATGTTTAAAATACCACATGTGCTGAACAAAACCCATGCATGGGCCTCATTTAGCCAGCAGGTTTCCATTGGTAGCTCAGAATCTAGCCATATATGAAGCTTTCCTTTCCTGATTCTCCATCGTGTGTCTCTTCCCTTCTTCCTTTGACACAAGAAAGTCCTTTATATGTCTTGCTGTGTGGCACTTATTCTGCTTCATATATGGGTGATTGCTTTCCTTACCATGTAACCTCCGCGGAAACTGAGATGGATCTTATGCACTTCTGTCTTAGTCTTCTGGAAATTGAAACAGTGCTTTGCATACATTGAGCAGGTTTTAGTGGGTATATTTTAAAATGTATTAGATAGCAGTAACCTTGTATTATACACACCTAATAATTAGGAGCCACCGATGGGGCAGACTAGACATGTTAGGTAATAAAAATGTACATACACTTCCCAATCTTTGCCCCTCCACCAATATTTTGACTTGCTTTTAATGCATCCTTAGCCCTGGGAATGCCTCTTCACCCTAAATAGGAATTCTATCACTTAGGGAAATACTTCACGCTAATTTTTTCCCAGGTCTGTAATTTTTTCCTAACTCACTTGGATTCTGGATCTCTCTATAGAGAAACATATATTTGAAATTTCCATTTTTTTCAGACTTACAATTATAAAGAGAGATTTCTCTGCCTTTCATAGTATAGTTTCTGGTGGGAAAGAAAAGGGTTTAAGAACAATGTTGAATAACAGTATTAAAATGTGTTTTTCATTATAGGCTTAGGTTTGGGATGATTTTTCCTGTTAGCTTTAACTATTTAATGCATTGTAGAATACTGAAACTCAGAACTGGAGGTATTTTGAGGCAAACCAAATATGAATACATTTTATGCTTCTTTTGCTCTGTTTTTCATAAAATGAAAAATGAGAATGTAAGGTCAAACTTGAGTGCTTTGTCTTAACATTAAAATTTAGTAAAATCTCATGTCTTATAAATTGCAGAAAAATAGAAGGGAAGAGTTCTGTGGCAAAGAAAAAAAGCAACAGATGAAGAATGCTATTCTTGCAGGATGAATGATTGAACATAGCCACTGATCCCCATTTTCCACAGCCTGCCAAGAAATGAAAATGAAATGAAAATGCCATACAGCCTGTGTGTTTGCTTGGGCTGTGAAATTCCACATAGTTACCCCAAAGCCAAGGGTAACAGCTGAGAGAGACCTGAAAATAATGAAATGTGATTGATTACACTTGGGAAACATAGCAAGGCTTGTTGAAACTAGTATAAAAATAACACAACATACAACAGCCCCAGAAATAATCACAGTGTTGAGCCCAGGTCACGTTGTGTGAAATCACTCAGGTTTTTCTGATTAATTTGATCCGAGGCTGCATTTGCTAGGAAGGCTTGCTCTGTGTGTGTGTGTGTGTGTGTGTGTATGTGTGTGTTTGTGTGTAGGTGCACATGTACTTTGAGTACTTATTAGAGATTCAGCAGTTACTGTGGTTGGCAAGCAGAAAGCTAAAGCTTGTAACTGATTTACAGAGGATTTCTTTCTCTTAATTGGCCAGCTATGGTTCAAATCTCATTTTTGTGAATGTAGAGGCTTTTGCATAAATGTCAAGCACGATGGGTCTTTTGGTTGAGGTCAGATTTTGTGCCTTTTATAGCCCTACCCCCATCTTCCAGAGAGTTTGCAAAGGTTGAATTTTTAACATCCAGTTCTTTATTCTTTTTTTCCACTCCCAAGTTGCCTATTTCTGAGCTAGGCTCCTTTGTTTAAAGAGGATTAGATTTCTTTCAATAAACATTTTTTCCAAACATCCTAGTCATGTTCCTTTCATTGTATAAGCAGTGGTTCTTTGCCAGCAATAGACATCAATACCAATTAACTTGAATTTCTTTGTCTGTTCCTGCTGCTATAACAAAATACTTTAGATTAGGTAATTTATAAATAATAGAAATTCACCTCTGACAGTTTTGGAGGCTGAAAAGTCCATAATCAAGGCCCCTGCAGATCTGGTGTCTGTGAGGGTTGTTATCTCTGATGCAAAGACAGCACCTTGTTGCTGTGTCTTCACATGGTGGAAGGAATGGGAGGGACTGAGAAGGAAAGAGGTAGAAGGAGGACCTCCCTCTCTCAAGCCCTTTTGTGAAGGCACTGATGCCATTTATGAGGATGGAGCCCTCATGACTTATCACTTTCCCAAAGGCCTCTTAATACTGATGAGTTGGAGATTGAGCTTCAATATGAATTTTAGAGGGACAGAAATATTCAAATCATAGCTTTGAGCAAAAAAGAAATTTACTGTAAGGATACAGAGTGATCAACAGAATTAAAGAAAAGCAGAATAGCCATGTGTGAGACAGGAACAAGAGGTTTTCTGGGAATCTAGGTAGTGAAAACAAACATCCTTTCTAGGGTACTAGTGACAGAGTAAATCAACTCCAGCAGTCCTCTGTTGTTAGTTTATACCATTTGAAGTAACCTCACAGAGATGGTAGACATACGAGGTAAGTGGAAATGTGCTGTGTCTTAAACCCTGAGCTCAGACTGGCACACTGCCACGTTAACTTACATTTATTTGCCAAAGCAAGTCACATGGCCAAGCTTAACACCGTGGAGCTGGGAAATATTTCTTTCTTCTAGCAGAAGGAAGAGCAAATTCACAGCCAACAGGCATGGATACGGGAAGGGGTAAATAATAGTGGCCAGTCATTCCATGTATCACAAAGTTATTTACTAAAGAGGATAGGGAGTAGTGATATCAAGAGGGAGAATAGAAGCAAGGCAAGCAAACAAGTTCTTCAGTGGTACACCAGTAGCACTTATAATCTGTCCTGCACATTGGGAGTGCTTGTGAAGTTCCTTGAATAAGATTGTGGATGTGGAAAGAAGCTCTGGGTGGCTTTGGAAAGCAAAGTTTCTGGTTTGTGCATGTATGTATATGTGGAGAGCTGCTTCTCTGGGAAGTGGTCCTCAAGTTATCTTTTCCATCTGTGGGAAAGGGAAGAAAGTGACTTTCTTCTGATCTTCACATCGGATGTTGGAGAAGGCAGAGGTTCAGAATTACATGTGCAACCAGCTCTTGGATATGTGCCCACGCTACGTGGATGCTCATTTGATGCACCTGTTATCCTTCAAGATATTTCTTAGTATTCTATTAAACTCTTACTTGAAAAAAAGATGTTAGAATTATAAGGAGGTTTACACCATGGACATTTGCAGCTTTTTGGATGTTGTGGTTATTTATTACCATGTAGCAAATGATCCTAAAACCTAGTGACATAGAACAACCATTTATTACGCTTGTGGATTCTGTGGGTCAAGAACTCAGACAGGGAACAGCAGGGATGGTTTGCTTCTGATCCACAATGTCTGGAGCTTAAGATTGAAGACTCAAGAAGTGGGTGTGATGGACAGCTGTGATCTAGGATAATCTGAAATCACTATTACTCACATTCTTGGTGGTGGTTAATGGTGGCTGTTGGCTGTGACATCTACACATTCCCTCTTCACATAGTCTGAGTACTCTCTCCACATGGTGGCTGGGTTCTGAGGGTGAGCATTCCAAGATAGAGAGACAAGTGGAAGTTGTATTGCCTGTTCAAATCTACCCTCTGATATAGTATCACTTTCATAGCATTCTATTCATTGAGGTAGTTACAAAGGCCCACCTCATTTCAAGGGGGAGGGGAATAGATTTACTTTTTATGGTAAAGATAATGGCAGAACATTTGGAATCCAAAACATTGATGTAGGTATTTTTGGAAATACAATCTACCTAAGTCAGCTCTCTGGCCACAGCAATACATAGCCGTTCCACATACTCACTCTTCCATCAAAAACCCTAAAGCCTCATCTGATAATGGCATCAATGTCAGACTTGGGTCCCAGGATGCTATCGTAAACCCCAGGATGATTCCTATAGGGGTGGGAAGGGCATAATGCATTAGCAGCAGATCCTGGGCCATGCTTACTTTTGTATGTATACCCAGGGACCTCCCACTGAGGTACATACATTGATTATTCAGCAGGTAGAGATATACCAAGTCTGGTCCAAACCAAGTGTAGGGGTTTGTCAAAGTTCAACACCAAGTGAATCTAAGATCTGGACTCCCTCAGCAGAGAACTGGAGTGCAAATTTGACACCGAACACAAAACCAGCTGGGGGCAGGCCACACATATTAGAGGTTGGTTAGGGAGGCTTTAGGTCATATGGTTTTATGGCTACCTCTGGGACTTAGGGAACTGCTGAGCATGTAAGAAGAACGATAGTAGAGAGGTCACCCCAACAGAGCAATTTTCAGATTATTCTTTGGAAGAATACCATTGATACTAATCTAAGGAATGTTTGACAATGCTGTGAACCCCAGAGCTTAGGATATGGTCTTCCTAGCAGTAATACCTCAGAGGCTTTATCATCTGCCAGGGAATTTAAGGAGGCAGAGTGCCAGCCCTCCTGCTCAAGAGACCCTCCCCTGTGCCCTTTTCACTCTTCGAGGCTTTTCTTCTCTCTTTTTGCCTTTGGAATAATCTCTTCAATCAGCTTAGACTTTAGAAAACAAAAGGCAAAGCAGGAAGTGTGTTGTACAATCTCTGCTTTCCAACCTGCTGCTGCACTCCTCTGACTGCTGGACTTCAGAAAGGGAAAGGGGACAATGCAAGGAAAGACACATATTTTAATATATATATTTTAAAAATCAAACAAACAAGTGAAGCTATATTTTGATACTTATTTCCTCTACCTTGTTTTATAATTAGTTGTATATTCGTACTTCTGACTCGATTGGAAGCCATAATATCATTTTTTCTATTGTATTTCCCTCAACTCCTTAGCTTCAGAATTTTCACACACATGGAGAAGTTGAAGGAATAGAAGAAAAGATGCAACCCAGAAACCTACTACTTTTATTCAAATTGTTGTCATGCTGTCACACTCACTTTATGTAGCTATAGGTTGCTTTTGATGATCTATTTAAATGTGTCAGACATGACATTTTACCCCTAACTACCTCAGCCCACAACTCTCAACTATAAGGACAAACTGTCTCATAACCATCATGCTATGCCAACATCTAAAAAAAATCCAGAGTAATTCCTTATGGCCACCTAATACACATTCTGCATTCAGGTTCCCCAGGTGAGAAAAGACTGTGTTTTCATTCCTCTTTGTATCTTAGTGGAAAATATGGCTTTCTGTTGAACTCAAGAATCTGAGAGCTGCTAAAGACATTAGGAACCATTTTCTCACAGCAAGTAGCCTTCCCTCTCGTTCTTGTAGATGTGTTTCTCTAGGCCTTTTTAGCTTTGCTCTTCTTTCCCATCCCCCCAGTACTCTGATGCCGTGGAAATGAGATTAAATGGTTTCACTTAGAGATGGGAATTTTAGAAAGATAGGGTTGCATTTTCTTTCTACTAGCACAGCAATCCTGCTCACCTTTCTGAGAGTTCTAGTGAATTTTGTGAAATAATAGTCTTGGAGGCTGTGACAGTATAGTCAACTGTAATCTGGGGATTTGTTATTCAGCCAGCGTATTATGCAGAGGTTTTTCCTTCTCTTAGTTTCTTGTTTGCTTCTAGGCCATTTTACTGACTGAAATATTTTCATGACTGAAAAAATCAAAAATCAAAGGAAAGAAAACTCAGCATACATTCCTTTTTTTTTTTTTTTTTTTAAAGCAGTTTCGGTCAAAGGGTTCGTAATGATTGAATCTCAGGTTAGATTTAGGTTTGTGGATTATCACTACAATTTCCCTTGCCAGAAGTTTTTTGTTCCTATTTGTGAGGATGATCAAGAGTTACTCTTAATAAATAAAGAACATTAAGGAACTTAAAGAGTTTATGTCAGTATCAGAAATTATTATAAAAACTGTCAATCAGGAAATGTTATCACCACTAATGGGAAAGAAATGGAGTCTGATACAATTCAGAGACAGCCTTTCCATTTGATGTGTCCAAAGCTAAACCCAATTCTTAAGTTAGATTTATAATTCATTTCTCTGTTACTATTCTACTATCATGACTTTGAATAAAGTGCTTTAAGTACTATATCCAAAATATATTAACGTTTTAAAAACATATATTTATATATTGCTAGGTAACCTAGTGAAAGTGAATATTTTTACTTGTGTTATTTGTAAAAGCAAAGCTTTCAGTCAAACTGCTGCAGGATTGAATCATTGACTCTAGTCTTAAATGCTCAGCATACTTAGACATAAGTTCAAGAATAAAAAGGACTAAAGTACCTCGAGATTATCCTAGATGCACAGTCCATTCCAGAAGAAATACAGTTATTGTTGACATTTATTTAATCAGAAAATGAAAATGAATGCCTAAAATGGCAAGGAAAATGAGAGTAGAAAGAAAATATCTAGTAACAAACAAGTTTTAAAGCATTAAAAAAACAAGATTTATTTTATTAATGTATATAGGCACCAAAGAATGTATGCTTTATCAGATTAATCTGTTTTGTTTTTCTCCAGTGCCCTTTGCAGAACATGAAAAGTAGTATAGTTGGTTGGTAAGATGTCAACTGTGTGTCTTCCCCTCTTGAGGGAGAGCCCATGAAGGCAGACATTGTCTGTCTTGTTTATTACTGTGTCATCAGTGTCTGGGAGAAGAGGGTCTGGCTCACAGCATATGCTCACTAAGCATCTATTGAATAAATGGATGAATTTAATCTTGTCTAGCTAGATCATTTTATATCTTAACCAATCAATGATTAAAGGAGCCACTGTTACATTAGTTAAATAATAAGTTATTAAATAATAGCTCAGGTTTTTTTTCTTTGTTCAAAATTTACTTTTTTCTCTATTTAAATGACAATTTATCAAGTTTTTATTATGTCCATAGTCCATACTTATAAAATAGAAAGAAGGTATTTAAGAACTCAGTCTAGGGTTCCCTTTGAATGAAAATTACTCATTGACTTTCATGACCTTCCAGACTTCCAAGGAAACAGAGTTGATAGCAAGTGCAAGAGAGACAGGATTTCTGCCAAACTTCTTGTTTGGAAATACTTCGAGTTGTAACCTTGTCTGTTTCTCCCATGTTGTAAGAAAGGTTAAGAAGTTGAGCACCTCATGAATTATGGGAAACTGCGAAATTCTCCACTTTTTCCCTAATTGGATCTTCATAATGAATCTTAATTATTATGTCTATAACAGTCGGTTCATCAGGAATACCCCTTGTGCTGTGGTCTTTATTTAAAGTGCATTACTGAAAATAGTAAGATCATCTCTGTGTAACTCAAGTTATAAGTCCTCCCTACAAAATGTTTTCATTATTTAAAAAGATCTGTAGGACTTGTGATGTCTCTGAAGGTTAAGGAAATTTGAGTTCAAGGTTACTGAGTTCTATTACCTCTTATCTCTTCTGTGAAGACTCATCATATACTTTTTAATTCACAAGGAAGAGGAAGTCTAGATTGTTTCTCCATGGCTCTGTGCTAGAGACACAAAACAAGATATATAAGCTCTGAAATGATAGTCGTAAAAATAAAATATTTCATATGAGTTTTGCTTTGAGTTTCTTACAATAATGTGATTGGTCCTTATTAAAGTTCCATCCTCACCTAGGAAGACATTCAGCTTTTTCCACAGGGACTGGTGAGTTCTAGGGTCTCCCTGATGATTGTTCATCTTTGCAGTTTCCTTATTCTTTCATCAGTGAACAATTTTGAACTACCCATGTTTGAGTTTGACCTTGCAAATGACAGAAATGAACTTAGCGCAACCTCTTAATCTCATGGCTGAGCCCTCGTTTTGAACCTAAATGAATATCAAGTTGCTCCAATTTCAATGATGTATGACTTTGTGAATACCGTTGGTCACAGGATCAGTGGGGTCGACAGAAAAGCTACAGGTCCTCCCATGTTTATTTTTTACATTAAACTCAAGTAATCCCTTCAAGATGAAAAGTCTCCTCATATTTTCAGAGCCAAGTAAGCTCCGAGAGAGAAATCTCATGTCTTGATAATGGCATCCTTCTTCTTACCCCCAACTATATAATCCTTCTTCTTTCCCTCTTTCACCAAAACAGCATGCCCCTTTTCATCAGCTTATTCCAGTGGGTTCTGAGATTCTGAATTATCAAGAAAGCAAAGGATGCCAGATTTATGACACTTTCTTTTAAGAGAATCATTCAGATTGCCTCTGAAAGCAGGAGGCAGTTGATGGGCACTGTGGTTTACCTTCTATCTCTGCACAAAGGAAAATTCCTCTGTGTATGTCTGCCTAGACCCACATTGATCAGATAGGCCACTCACTGTCCAGTCCCATGGGGGACATGCAGGCAATGCCTTGGTTTCATAAAGAAAAGAAAAGCTCAGGTTTTTAATTTTGCTTAGATCCTCAGGCAATGCATGGTTCAGACAGATAAGCTTTGAGGATGACAAAGAGGTGCCTGTTCCCCCAAGGATGGAAAGCAGGGACAATAGGAGTCAGAATATCAGCTCCTCTGACTTTCTTATACACCTTTTTGATTTATTTATACAACAAGAATTTATCAAGCTCCTATTCTGTGTCCAGCATGGCTCTGTTCCTTGTCACTTTAGTTAAAGATGCTGAGCTTCCAGAAACTTTTATTAATTTTCCTAGACCTCCCTTCTACTCCCTCCACAAACATCTAGAAAAGGGCTCTGGATATGCTATCAGAAGGAGCTGGGTTTGAATCCTGTTTCTGCCACTTGGGAATATCAAGGATGTAGGTGCTATTTTGTTCACCCTCCTTCCTTTGGGGGGATTATCTTGCCCATTTTGTGGTCAGTCTTGGTGGGCATATAAGTCTAGGCAAGATAGTACCCCACTCCTAGGATTTGGATCTTGAGCAAGACTTGATAAAAATGCCCAGGCCCATTTATCCCAGCAGATGTTTGAGTAGTTCCTGGTGCTGGGAGTTTTCCTGGTTCTCATTTTATTTCCTAGTTCTCTGTGAATTCAGGGAGGTATCAATATCCTGATGATTGATTCTCCTTTATGTTTAAATTTGCCAGTGTTGGTTTCTGTGACCTTCAAGCAAAGAAACCCTGGTTGATACACATTAGGTCCAGTTACCTTAACGTCTTTGAGTCTTCGTTTCTGCATTTCTAAAATCAGAGAAATAATGCCTGCCTGATGAAGTGGGATGTGGACCAAATGAGATGGCATGGTAAGGAGCATGGCACAGTACCAACCACATAGAAGGCACACAAATGGCAGTTAAGTTACCATTGTGATTAACCCTTTTCACATTGCTCTGGTTAAAAGCCCTACCTTGGGGTGATCCCATTTAAAACCTTTCAAGCACTCTTTCCCCTTTCAGAGGTGGCCTGACAGCCTAGATTTATTAAGGAAAGACAGTCTAAGAAACAGAAAAAGTAGAAACAGAGTTTGAACACAAAGGTAGTAAGGAAGCCCAGAGAGAAGCAAGGTGGGAGGAAACTGGAGGTATTTTCTGGAAGTGTAAGGTGAGCAAAGAGTGGAAATGGAGGTTAAGAAGGCACCCTAAACAGTCACCTACTTTCCATTCTCACTGTCATAATTAGAGAAGGTTGAATCTTCTGTTAGTTCAGATACATTCTCTATGATTCTGCCAGTGAAACCTGGCTGCATTTCATTTCTGCCTGAATTATGTTCAGAGACATGGATATTTTTACTTAGCTAAGGAAGCATTTGTCTTTTACTTCCATTTATTTTTATCAATGGGAATAACATTTTTCCAGTCTTGCCTAATATAGAATGGCATAGTGCTTTCACTTGTTTTAATTTTACTTGTCCTTGAGGTATTATAAGTGGTGCTAAATAGCTTTTCAACTAGATTCAACTCCTAAAGGGCACAGTGTCGGGGGTTCATCACACGTACATTTGTGCTAGGCTGTTTGTGTTCAAATCATAGCTTTCTCTCTAACTTGCTGTGTAACTTTAGGAAAGTAATGTAACCTCTCTTGGCCTCAGTTTTCTCATCTATAACATGGGCTGATAATAATAGTACCATGTTGAGGAGACTAAGAGATAAAAGCAAATGGCACAGCATGAGACTTGTAAGTGCGCAATGAATAGATTTATTAAGATTACATTTGTTGCCATCATCAGAAATGAACCTTGCCTCACTTAAGAAAAAAGGAGTAAAGGATTGGAAGATATTGGGGGAGTCTGCAGAGTTTAAGATAGAGCTGATGTCTCTAGGTTAAGGAGGAAGAAACACAGGGCACAGGGCATAGCAGGGCTGTACCACTAACAGCAAGAATTCCTGGATAATTCCTCCAGGGCCCTGCTATCAAAGTGACATTCTTAGAAGACTGCTGGGCTCACTGCCCCTTCTTTCAAATGCACAGAATCCTAAATGTCAGCAAAGGAAAGAGAATTAATGAAACCGCAGATTGTATCACATGGGGGAGACCACATCAGGCCCAGATGCTGGTAGTTTAGCCTTTTGAAAAAGCATAAGCTTGCATCCCTTCTCCTGCTTATCAAAAATGAAATCAGTGTTAATAAAGGGCGAAGCACAGGTTGAGCCTGGTGAGACAGAAGCCCAGCAAAGCTCTGGCTCCTTTTAAATCCTTGCCCAAGGAATAATTCCTATAGAGAAAAGTGATTTTATTATCCCTGAGATTATGGTGGAAAAATTCAGCAAGCCGCAGATCGTCTTTGATCCCAAAGACCTTGACCAAACAAAAAGTGTTAGTATTTTCTCCATAACACTGCTAAGCAGTAGTGTCATTTGTTGAAATATCTTTCTCTTGTTTTATGTGGTTATAAATAGAGTATATATCCTGGGTGTTGTGAATTTGGATGATGGGAATGGATTTATAAAAAATGTTCTAAATTGTTTTGGAGTTTATAAATAATAAAGTAGATTCTTTTGGTAGGATATGCAACTATAATTTAGAATCTTTCTGGAAGACCTTTTGAAGCAAAGTGCACAGAGACAAAGCTTTATTAAATGTCACACTACTGTCGTATTGAGCTAAACAATCTCTTGAAGTATAAAAGGTTCAATGTAGACCGTGATGATGATGAGAGCTAACTCTTATTACACACTTCCTCTGTGCCATGGTAAATGCATTACACATATTAATTTATTGGCTTCTCCTGACAACCCTATGAAGTAGTTAGTATTATTATCTCCATTTTACAGGTAAGAGAACTGAGGCACCAAAAGGTGAGTTAACTCCTCCAAGATTACACAGCAAGTAAATGGCAGAGATGGATGAAACTCAAGTCATCCAAGGCCAGAGCCAAGGCTTTCAGCCAGCACTCCCCACAGCAGTTTATAGCATAGGAACATCAGGTCCCAGAATGAGGAGTGAGATGGATACAGAAGTGAAATAAACATATTTAGTGCACTGTCAATATATACCCTATATACCTTGTCTTGTTTGTTTCTGTCAGCAAACCTTTGAAGGTAGCATTATAACTGTTTCATAGCGTGGTAATCAGAAGCTGCTCAATGTTATACAGTTAGTTGGTACAGGAAATAGAGGGGCTAGTGTTCAAACCTAGGCATGAGAGACTCCTCAGCTTGTGCTCTATTTTTAAAATTTATTTCTAATGATTATGGGTACATAATAGTTGTATATACTTAGGGGGTACACATGATGTTTTGATACAGGCATATTATGTGTAATAATCAAGTCAGGGTAATGGGGTAACCATCACCTCAAACATTTGTTATTGCCTTGTGTTAGGAGCTTCCAATTTCACTGTTTTAGTTATTTTAAAATACATAATAAATTACTGTTCAATATAGTCACCCTGTTGCGCTACTGAATATTAGATCTTATTCATTTTATCTAACCATATTTTTGTTTGCATTAACTGTACCCACTGCCCTGTTACCCTTCCCAGTCTCTGGTAATCATCATTCTATTCTGTCTCCATGAGTTCAATGTTTAAAATTTTTAACTCCGACATGTGAATGAGAACATGTGAAATTTGTCTTTCTGTGCCTGGCTTATTTCACTTAACATGATGTCCTCCAGTTCATCCATGTTGTTGAAATGACACAATTTCATTCTTTTTTATGGCCAGATAGTATCCCCTTGTGTATATGTACCACATTTTCCTTATCCATTCATTTTCTGATGAACACTTAGGTTGATTCCATATTTTAGCTATTATGAATACTGCTGCAATAAACACGGGAGTGCAGATATCTCTTCAGTATACTAATATTTTTCTTTCAAATACGTACCCAGCAGTGGGATTGCTGGATCACATAGTACTTCTATTTTAAGTTTTTTGAGGAACCTCCACACTGTTCTCTATAGTGGCTGCACTAATTTACATTCCCAACATCAGTGTGCAAGGGTTTCCTTTTCTCCACATCTTTGCCAACATTCATTATTGTCTGTCTTTTGGATAAAAGCCATTTTAACTAGGGAGAGATGATTCCTCATTGTAGTTTTGATTTGCATTTCTCTGGTGATTAGTGACGTTGAACACCTAAAAATATTTATATCATACAGTTTTCTGAATAAAAATGGTTTCTGTCTTCAATGTTAAATGTTCTCCATATAATATACTGATGTGTTTGTTATAGATAATGCATTGATATAATAAAAAAGAAAACTCTGAGAAGTGGAGTCTCAAAATTGTGGTCTAGAGGAAAGTCATAGGGCAGAGGTTCTGAAATACCAGCTTCTTGTAATGATTTCAACCTGAATTTCTGAGAATCATTAGTCATAGATTGTGTATGGAATTAAGTCTACCCATGGGGATTTTTAGCCATAACATCTGAACAAACAAGCAAGTGCTCTGGCCGTTTCAGTGATAAAAGGAATATGATTTTCTTCCGATAAAATATGTAGTCCAAAAATGAGTAAGAAAAATATGTAAGTGAATATAGTTGTTAATTTCCTAAATAACCAAAAAAATGAAGAAATAAAACATAAGCACTTTTGAAATTAGAAAGTTAACATCTATTTCTATGTGCAGATGGTTCAGGAACCCAGGATATGAGGCCTATACACTCAGAAGGTTTGGGCTTGAAACGCTACCTCCATTCTCCCAACCGAGAAATGGAATCATAATACCGTTCATTTTACATGACAAAGATGAATGAGTGAGATATAATATTTATCTACTACATTAGTTTAATGTTGTTACTATTTTGGATAGATTATATATTTCTAAAAATGTCAAAGAAAGCCTTAAAAATAGTCAAAGCCAGCAATTAAAAACAGATTTTCTTGGGACTTTTATGGCATTTTTCTTGGCATTTTTACGACCATGAGCATGATGAAACACAGGATCTACCTCAGAGCAAGAGGCCTAGCCTACATCCGGTTGTTATGAAAAGGCCACCTGTGCTCAAAGACCCTTTCTAGACACCAAATAACATTATTAACAGGTGAGATTGAGGTTGGTGTAGCTTTGAGATTTTGTTAAGAATATTTCCATCACAGTGAACAAGGCTTGGAAATGCCAGCTCACACCATCAGTGCCTGCAAACATCCTCTTTTATCTTATTTGATAATGTTTTACTGTGAATGAAGATCCAAGCTCAAATAAAAGAGCATTAAGTGTACAAGAAAGATATTTAGTTTCCAAGTATGCCGCCTCCAAGTTGAGTCAACAAGCAGACATTGGGAGAAATTTTAGAAAAAGAAAAACTCAGGCAAAGTAGCATAGCTAGCTAAAGGAAGCAGAGACGAGTCAAGTAGGTGATTCCATTAGTTTTTCAGTAGATGCTTATTGAACATCTGTCTTATCATAAGCTAAAAACATAACATGCAGTACCTCATTTACTCTCTACAAGTTATGAGGCAAGGAAGACAAGTGTCTCCACATTATACAGGAGGAAACAGAAACTCAGACAGGGAAAATAACACAGCCAAGGTCACACAGCTGGTATGTGATAGAGCCTGGATTTGAATATTGGGCTTCTCAGTTTCAAAGCCCACATCTGGTTCTTCCAGGTCAGTGTGTCTCAAACTTCCCAGTGTCAGAAATTCTCTTGGGGAAGCTTTCATGAATGCAGATTCTAGGGCTTCACTTCTAGATAGTTTGATTTGTTTCTTCTAGAGAAGGGAGTAGGAATCTCCATGCTTCTGATACCCTTCATTGGTGGAATGAATTTTGGGAAACATTACCCTATATAATGTTGTCATCTAATAAACAGAAGTTTGTTTCTTAGCAACTTCGAGACCACCTTATGGTCAGCCTCAGAATCTTCAGCTAAAAACTAAGATAATAAAACCTCCCTTAATCCCTTATGGGAAGATTAAAGAAGACACTGTATGGAATGCTTATGTGTGTGTGTGGACATGCAGAAACAGCTTTATAAATAATATTTCTCTTTCTCAATAAGGCAAAAGGACTAGAGCATTCAACATTAAGAGCTTTAAAGAATATCCAATTTATGAGGTGACTTGCTTGCCTGACCTCAATCAGAGGTAAGGGACAGAAAAGAGATGCAAGAATGGGATGAGTTTGCCTAGGCATGTAATCGTGGGAAAGGAAATACAGTTAATTATAGAAAAAAAATTAGTTGAGAAGCTAGTATGCTAATGCAGCCCAGAGCAATCTCATGAATGCCAACTCCATTGCTGGCTATTGTATGACCATGGTCAAGTTACTTCTCTCAGGACATCACTTTCTTTAGCTATAAAGCTGAAATAATAAAAGCTTCTTCATAGAGTTGTTTTTGAGGATGAAATGAAATAAGAGCACAGAGAAGAGTCAGCATGAAACTAGCAAGTTGTACTGCATAGGAGATGTAAACACAATAACTCTGGAGACTAGGATCATGTCATGAGTAGAAGAATTTTATTATTACCATATTATTGAACCTGAGGGAGAAGAAATGCAAGCCTATCATCCCTTGTAGGAACCCTTTGATGCCAGAGTGTATGAGAATTTTTGGACTTCGGAAAGGTACATATACTACACACCACATCGGAGACTGGGAGAGCAGCCTGTAATCAAACACACTAATCTTTCTGCAGTGAAATGGATGAATATTCACACCAAGTGGCAAAAGTAGCCTCACATCAGTTCAGGTCAGGTTTACTCATCAAATGCTTTACAAAAAACTTTTGGTTTTTATAGCTTTTTGGATCTCAGAATTGCAGATAAGGGATATGGATCTGTCTAACAGTTCCAGTAACAATATTCCCCTTGGATGCTACTTTCCAAATCTATATAGTAGGTACAACATTAGTAGCCATCATAATATTATATCTATATTAGTCTAATGCATTTTTATAAAATTGGAGTCTTATTGATTATTAATTAATTGGACAGTAGAGGATTAGATTGTACTTTTTTTTCCTTTTTCTGGCAAATTATAAAAAGTGAAATAAAATCAGAAAAAGTTTAGAAATGAGGGAAAAAATTACCCTCATTATACCAGCACCCTGAAACACAGCTACCATAATTTTTGCATATGTATTTATATATATATATATATATTTTGAGATGGAGTTTTGCTCTTGTTGCCCAGGCTGGAGTGCAATGGCGCGATCTTGGTGCGGTGGTTCACGCCTGTAATCCCAGCACTTTGGGAGGCTAAGGTGGGCGAATCTCCTGAGGTCGGGAGTATTTATAGTTTTAAATACACGTTTTTGTTTAAATGTAAATATTTTGGTCATATGATTTTGTATCTTGCTTTTTTTTTTAAAAAAAAATCAACTTCTTGTAATATCTTCACACTGATCATTTAAAGCTTTGCTTATTGTTACGTACTACCATATTTTTATGACGATTCTTTATTGGTTAAAAGTTTTTACTGTTAACCAAAATGCTTTGATGAACCATATTCTCTCTTCGCCAGGTTTGTTATTTTCTAGGATTCATCTTAGGATGATGATGCAAAATTTTGGTACAAAAGATGTATAAAGTCTTGGACCAAAACTAGGGGCGGGGGAAGGAGCAAATGGAGCCGAGAGCTGTATATAATGCTGATGGTCTTTAAGTTCAAAAAGCAGAGTCTGGAGATTATCTCAGTTTTAGGTGGGAGAAGAAATTTGTTCCAAGATGGAGGCATGAGGAGAACTTAGCTCAGAGAAATGAGGAGTGAGCATAGGCTACAGAAAGCAACCCATGCAATTGTGTGGGACTGCATTATCAGCAGCAGGGTCTCTGGTCTTGCGAAGGGGCAGCCCAGCTTCGTTAACAGAGACAGAGGTAGAATTGGCAAGCCTAAGATATTCCTTTGCTTTAGTATAGCCTTTATTTCTGTTAAGGGATTGCTCGAAGTTGGCTTGATTTCTACCCGACCCTAATCTAAGCTACCTGGACTCCTGAAAAACCATCCTAACTGGCTTCTAATGCCCGCCCTGGCACTTCTCTCCCACATAGTAGCTGAAGGATCTTTTTGAAGTGAAAATGTACTCATCTATCCCCTGCTTAAAGCCTTTCAATGTCTTCCCAGTGTTCCTAGGATAAAGATAAAATTACTTAATGCAGATAAGTTTAGACTTTTTTGATTATAGGTAACAAGCAACCTAATTCAAGCTGACTTAAGCAAAAAAAAAAAAAAAAAAAAAAAAAATGTTATCGAGTAATTCTATCTAATAAGGCTTAGGTGGACACAGGACTATAAAAGATTTAATAAAGATATGCTTCCTCTCTCTACTTATTAACCCTTTTGTGTTGACTCTTTTCAAATGAGATCTTTTCCTGTGGCTATAACACAACTACCAGCAACTCAAATTTGTGTGCTATGGGAATAAACCTTTACCCCAGCAGTCTCAATCCAAGTCCTGTCATTCACTTTGATTGGACTAATTTAGGTCATGTGTTCTTACCTGAACCAATACTATGGCTATGGGAATAGGATATACTGATGGGTTAAGGGCTGGATCACATGCTTTACCTAGATTCTGCCTCACATAAACCATGTGGACTGAGACTGGGAAAACAGACTCCAGCAACAAATCTGGGCTCTTGCTTTAAGAAGAGTAAATGTGTTGGGACTACAGATCTTCTCTACTGTATATATGGCTTTACATTGGCAATTCCATATCTATTCCTTCTGCTTCATCTAGCACAACATTTTGCTTTCTGCAACCCAGCCACACTGGTCTTGCATCAGATAACTATTTCTGCAAAACAAACAGCTCCCAAACTAAATGCCTTAAAACCATAACTATTTACTATTTCTCATCAGTCCATGGATCAGCTTGGTGCTTTTGCTGATTGAAAGTGGGCTTGATTGTGCTCAGCCTCTCTCTGCATCTGTGATCAGGTCAACAGAGGACTGCTAGAATAGCCTTGGCTGGGATGACATAGCTCTGCTCCATGTAGTCTCTCATCCTTCCGTAGGTTAGTTTAGGTTTGTTTTCATGGTGGATTCAGGGGCTCAAGATAGCAAGCAGCCATGTTCAATGTGTTTTGAGGTATATGCTTTAGAACTGGCACTTCCACCACAAGCAACTCACATGGCCAAATTCGGGGTCATTGTGGGAGGACAGTAACACATTTCAAGGCCAATGTAACCTTTTCTTTTTGGTCATTATTGATGGAGAATTAATGAAGCTCATGCATATGCTAACTCATTTATTCGTTTGTTTATTCAATAAATATTTATTGAGGATCAATGACGTATCAGTATGTACGAATGTAATCATGAATAAATGCGAAGGAGTGGAATCTAGAAAAAGAATGTTTGCTGAGAAAAACTAAGCAAATGAATACACTTGTTGGAAAACTATTAATAAGTGTTTTTTTTTTTTTAAGAACAAAGAGAACCCCTCATAGAGATTTCTAAATATGCTTTTATAGATATAAGCTATTGAAGAGGAGGTTGAATCATAGTGTCAAAATGAAAAATTAAACCTTCGGTTGAAATATGAAGAATATTAGAACTTGGAAAAAGAGAAATATGATTCAATGTAAATGATTCCATCTGCTGCAGTAAAAAAATTTATATGTTTCTCCACTCTACAAGTACTTCCATATTTCTAAAATGATGACCCTTTCATTTTGAATAGACTCAAGCCTTATGTGGAAGCCAGCCACAGAATTATAAGAAGTTTCAAAATGTATTGAGGGATTGCAGGAAGATCACTCATTGGGTAAAGAGGGGAGGCAATAAACTTCAGATATTCATGGCTCTGTGGTCTTAATGCTGGTACCCCTGAGGTTGGGGAGACTTAAAGCTAGCTGAGAGAAGGAAACTATTCATCAGTAACCCCTGTGGCAGCAAAGTTGCAATAAGGGTGGCAATTCTTACCTCTTCCCTCTTCCCTCTATCCATGCCCTTTATATGTTACTTTACAGTTCCCTCCCAATGTGGGCAGCTCAACCCTCAAGGGGTTAAGGAACTTAAACCTCAAGTCCCAAGATCCTAAAACTGGTCTTTCTCACTGAATTCAAGGGTTAAATGATACAATTTGAAAGGAAGTGAACTTGATCCTTAAAACCTGTTCTGACTAAATAACCACATTACTTTGGATAGTTCCCTTAATTTCTCTAACTTTAGCCTTCCTACTTCTAAAATAGATATGATCACACTTACATCAGGCATCTTATGATAATTAATTAGTATCACACAAGTAAGCTATATGTCTAAAGCAAAATGTATGTGTTGTGGGTTGAATTGTTTTCCCCCAAAAGATATTGAAGTCCCCTCTACCTGTGATTGTGACCTCCTTGGAAATAGGGTTATTGCAGATGTAATCAAGTTAAGATTAGGTGGGCCCTAATCCAATGACTGGTATGCTTATAAGCAGAAAGAGATTCAGATACGCACAGGTAGAAGGCTATGTGACGATGGGGCCAGGGATTGGAGTGATGCAGCTACAAGCCAAGGCTTGCTAAGGTATGCTGGTGAACTACAGGCACTAGGAAGAGGCAAAGACAGATTCTTCATTAGAACCTTCAGAGGAAGCGTGGTCCTGCTGACCCTGATTTTGGACTCCCAGCTTCCTGCATTTTAGACTTCTGACTATGGGAAAATAAATTTCCATTGTGTCAAGCCCCTTAGTTTGTGGTACTTTGTTGTGGCAGTCCTGGGAATCTAATACAATATGGATATTAGATACTATGCTAAATTACAAATTTTACAAAGGAGATGTCAACTTGTTTGTGAGTATATGTGAGTCACCTTTGGGGACTCTAGAATATTGAGGGGGTAGAATGGTTTTTAGGGTTCTGATTTGCTGCAGGTAAAGTAACTAAGTTTGTGAAATTTGAATACTAATGTTAATGTGAACTCAATTTTATCCCCAGAAGAGTAAAGCATAGGGGATTTCTAGTTACTTAATGGAGCAATAATATATAAAAATATTTAATAATTACTAATATCTATCAAATCCCAAGTACTGTTTGGAGCATTTTTATGTATTAACTCATTTAAACCTCTCAGAAACACTGTGAGGTACTGGATCCCTCATGGTTTAACCAGGTTTGATGAGGAAAAACCTACTTCAAGTATTTAAAATAGAGGAGATTTAATGCAAGAAATTATCTAGATGGGGATAGAACAGATGAGAAGCCAACAAGTGATGCTGAAGCAGCTTAGATGAGCAGCACCAGGAAGCTGCTGTCACCCCTAGGGTGGCAGGACAAAGGGAAGTGGCATGTTGCAGGTCAGAGCTGGGTCTCACCTGGTTAAGTTTAGAACCCTGGTGGGCCTACCCCAAGGGAGCGGTGGAGAAAGTACAGTTACTGCAGGAGAGCCTGCTCAAGGAGGAGAGGGGCCCCTGAACTTTTTCCTTCCTCCCAACCTCCATTCTCCCATTAGTGCCACCCATTGGCTGATACCAGTGGAAGCCAGTTGATATGTGACCCTGAGAAATGCAGTTTATACCCTTTTCAGCTTGTATCATGGAGGAGGCACTCCTATGATACAGAGTCGAAAAGGGCATAAACAGTTCCAGGATCAGTTAGGTATATACTGCTATTACCCCCATTTTTGAGATGAAAAAACTGAGGAATAGAAGGGTAAAGTAGCATACCAAAGATCACTCAGCTGGAGCTGAGATTTAAACCCAGGAACTTCCCGCCCACAGTACCACTGTACTGTATTCAGGGGGAGAGTGGAGGCAGGGAGCACAGTCTAGAGATTATGATGATCACCCATGGGGCAGGAATTAGGACCGGGAGTAGGTTGGTATCTATGAAATTGAATAAACTAGATTTCTTTGAGAAATATTACAAAGGAATGAATGATTTGTTTAAGAAAATGAGAAAGGAAATTGCTTTTGACCATATGAAAATATTTGAAAAGGGAGACCATTTATTTTAACCACAGCAGTATTCAATTTCTAGTCAGAAAATAAGTGAGGTAGTATGATGAGATAAAAAAAATCCCATATTCATTATAACAAATTTTACCACTGCAAAATAACTTGAGATGTTTCTGAAAACCTGAATTTCTCTTTTGTGAAACTTCCAAAAGTTGCTTCTCTTTTATGGTTTCCTTTTATCATCTGCCTTAAGACATAAGCTGGTTATGCTATTCTCAATAAATAACAGTATTCTAGGATAATTATTTTCTTGGCAACTTGGAACCAGGAGCATAAGATGACAGTAGTAAAATTAGAACTGTTGCTTCATGCACAATTTACTTTCTAGTCTAGGAGTCTTGGAATAAAATAAGAAATAGTTAATTAACTAGACTAGGAAAAACTGTTGCATTTTTCTTTTTTAAATGATTTGTTAGCTAAGTTTAATTAAGAAAATCAACAAGTCTACTAGAAACTTGTAGATAATTGAATAATGGGTGACACAAATCTTTTCTAAAAATACATTACAAAAGAGGAAAAACCATCTAAAGGAAGCCTAAATGTTCTTTCTAATGAATGTGGCATATGGGAGAGATTGCATATACAGATTAAGTAGAGAGTGAGCAGTTATTTCAATGTAACCAAAACAAATGACAATCTGGGTGATTCAGATAACTCTGAATTCTTTTACTTCAAGAGCTGCCTTTTCTCATTGACCTGAATTATCCATATGATTGCTTTCACTGTCTCCTTTTCTCTGCCTGTGCAGATAAACATAGGGTGTGATGACTTCCATCTCATGCAGGTGAACTAAAGCAAAACTATCCAATCCAGTAAATGCCAGTTGAGTAGATCTGAACTTTTCTTTAGCATTAGATATTATTTAATGACTACCTTCCTTCCCTGTGTCAGTAATGGGGTATGAAAAGGTTACTAGCCCTTGGTTTCAGGCAATAAAAATTATGCTGGTTTAGAGGTGTCTGCATAGTCTGAATTACAAACATACCTGTCAGTGTAATTTATTCAGGCATAGTTTGGACAATCGTTGGTCTAGGGCCATTGTAAAAAAAAAAAAAAAAATGGTTTTAAGTTAAAGATCTAGTTGGATTAATTAATTGAGGTTCCATTCAATTCTGTGATTACATGAACATATAAAATCTCAAACATTTGTCTTTCCAGGCATGATTGAGTCTCGTAGGATTAAAAGCAGTCATTTGATGGCTTTAGTTTCTGTGGGATTGATCAACAAAGTGATCCTGAAGAAACAGATGCTTGTGTCCATTTTGTCCCATTCTATTGTGGCTCCCTTTATGTATATTTGGATAAAAATTCTAGTTATGGAGTTCTTTCTCTGAAACAAATCATGGAATTCACCTAAGAGTGCAGACTTTTGATTGCTAAGGGAAGTAGGTTTTACTGTGACCAGCGTTTACAATCCCAGAACACCTGCAGAGCTACTCATGAACATGATAATGGAGGCCACTGAATAATGTTCAACATTTTGAAAAAATTGAAGTAAATTTAAAAATAAAAAGAAATTTAAAATTCCAAATATCCTATTGAAAGTTGTATGTGTCTATGACTAATAAATACTGAGAAATCCAAACTTAAGTGCAGTATAAGGGGGTAAAAAATTTTAAAACATGGGATTTGTGGGAGAAAATATGTATGTAATATTTAAAGGAGTTTGACTCCCTGATCTTGTCTAACCCGTTGTTTTTCTTGGAGGCAACAACAGAGGTCAGAGTAGAAAGTGGCTTACCTAAGGTCATAGAGATGTGCGGTGGTAGTGGCGGTAGTGCTAGTATCAGACATGAGATCTAGAGATTTCTAGTGAACAAAGACCAGAACTCATATGTTAACAACTTTCTGAAAGAGAATCTAGGAGTCAAATATAGGAAGATTTTTCATCCTCAGTGGCATCTGAATTTACCCAGGACAATTTTTATCCATGAAAATATTCGGTTATAAATATTTTCAAAATCATCTCTTCTAAAAGTTACAAAAACCAGGTGCATTTTACACTTGGCAAACCTGTGTGTATATTCCTTTGTTTATGTCTACCTTTTACAGATAAAGCTTTCAGTGAATGAAGGTTTCAGAAGCCATGAAGACAATACAAAACCAATTATCTGTTATTGTGAAACTGTAAAGACTAAAAAGAGTATACAGAAAATAAACTCTAAAGCTCCCAATTGAAGGAGCGAAGAATTGAGGTTAAGTATCTACAGAATGAGGTTTATTGAAACCCTATAATTAAAGATAAGCAGATAATTTAGATGCACTTAAATATTATCGAGATATTATATTTCATCTAATTTAATACACTGTACTTGTTAGGGTCCACATATGAAAAGATGAACCACGCCAGGCATTTCAAATAGATACAATTTGATACAGGGAACTGTTTATGCAGGTGGAGGAGAACTAAAAATGGACACTGAGGCTACCTAGATATGGTAACTGCTGATACCATGATAAAGAAGAAAAATAGGTAGGTTCACTGATCTAGGAACTTGTCCCTGTGAGTCTGGTGTTTGAACCTCTGAGGGGGTTACAATGTGGCTGACATGGGCATGGCTGGCCATCTCTCTAGGAGCACGCTGTATGGCTGGATTCAGAACTGCAAAAGAATCTGAAGGCTGTAACTGCAACTGTCCTGTTATTTGAGCAAAGCTGATAGGACCCGGAAGCAAAAATAAAGTTCTTCCTCCTTTCTTCCCACCTTCCAGTCTCCCTGTTGGAGACAGGATACAGTGAGAAGCTGGCCACCTGCAAGCCAAGGAGAGAAGCCTCAGGAGAAAGCAACCCTGCCAGCACTTGATCTTGAACTTCCAGCCTCCAGAACCATGAGAAAATCAATTTCCGTTGTTTAAGCAATTCAGTCAGTGATATTTTCCTATGGCAGCCCTAGCAAACTAACGCAAGCAGAACATCATTTTAAATAGCATTTAAAGTCAACCCCTAGAGGATCAACAATTCACACAGCTCCTCAAAGGGCCAACTGTGAACATCTGTGACCAAAATTTACACCTGTGTCAGCAATTAGAACTACATCATAATTGTAGCCTGTCCAACCATAAGATGTAGCTCGATTTCTGAGATTTAAACAGGAAAAAAATTTGCATTTTATACTTCATGAAATACAGTCATTCCCTCAGTTTTTCACCTTTCATGTGCCACAATTTCTTGTCAGGTCTGCTTCTTAGAGGTCTGTTTTCCAGTGGTCTTTGTTTTTATAAACACTTAATATTTAGTGTGTTCTAAACGTGTGTGTTTAAGGGAATTTAGGAGCTGCTTTCTTGATGTAGTCATTGACTCAGGAATACAAATAAGAGAAAATGGGTAACTGGGTATTGAATTGCAAATTAAAAGCAACCTATGTAGGTAAAATTTTAATACACAAATTAAGAAGCCTCTTACCACAGAATAATTTAGTCTGTGCAAGCAAATGGAATCCTAATGGTGCCAAGTGAGGAGGAGCTGTGGCTGAGGGAAGAAACCAGTGGAAAGGCCCAATTCATGGACTGATTCAACTTCTGTCTGAGCAGAAAGAAGCAGCCTGGAGTGGGGAATTTTGCTTAGTAGTTTACAGTAGCAATTTTTACTGTATTATTTTATATAGAAGTTCAAGCTTTAGCTTTAAAAATAACTGTTGCAAATATAAGATTCTGCCATATCCAGAATGTTTATGAAAACAAACACTTTAAGTTTCTTTCATTAAACTGCCAACTCTTCATTTTCTTCTTGTCCTTATTTATCACCTCTAAGGCTCCTAGGAAAAGAATACCTTTAAATATATATATACACATGTACATTTATACATATATAAATATATAACAAATACATTTATATATACATAATATATAACATATATACTTGCATATATGTGTGTGTATACATATATATGCAAATTAACAGAATAATATGGAATCATCACTGAGAACAATAATCCTCAGACAAGAGATTTAAGCATTTGCCAACTTGAGAACAATTAGTAATTTTCTTCTACACAGTCCCATTGGGGTGAAATGTCCCCCTTTACAAGTGCTGCACCTGAACCATAATTAAGCAATTATCTTCTAGTTTCCAGCAGTGACTTTTTTTCTTTAACTGTCTTCTGGACTCTGCTTGGATGGGATTATTTTCAAATGCATTTAATTTTTGGTCCTGGTGCCCAAAACTTCCTCACCTTTTGGCATCTTCATGCCTACAATCTATTCAGGTGCTGTGTCAGTTAGAAACTTCTGCTTCCAAGTAAAAGAAAATGAGAGTCAAACTTGCTTCAACAATACAAGGGAATATGGACTCATGTTATGAAAAAGTTCAGAAATGGGACATATCTCAAGCATGGTTTATTCTGGGTTCTACTTCCTTTTGTTTGTAATTGTCTACACTTTGTTTTCCGACGTTAGATTTTTGGGACCTCGTGAGCAGAAGATGGCAGTCGGGAGGGTGTAGTTTTCCACAGTTACTGAGTAAAATTGCTGAATACTGTGCCAATTCGACTACCCTAAAGCAAATCTTCATTCTAAGGTACTGAAAGGCCTGGTTGGTTTCTGAAAAATTACCCTTGACAAAGCAGTTGGGATTTTCATAATTGGTTTGCCCAATTAAATCCTGCCCTGGAGCTAGGGTTAGGGGAGTACAATAGATATTGGAGAGGTGGGCACAACATACTTTCTAAGCTCAAGATTATCGTACTTTCCTCTGTGTATTTTTTCCTCACATCCTGCATTATTTTCCTGATTTTTAAAAGTAATTGACATCTTTAACCTTCTTTCTAATTTTCATTCATTAAATTTCTTGCCACTTGGGTCTTGGAACAAGGAAAAGCAACCTGCCTAGGATTCCTTCATTCCAATCAGATG
This sequence comes from Chlorocebus sabaeus, assembly GCF_047675955.1. Lineage (NCBI taxonomy): Eukaryota > Metazoa > Chordata > Mammalia > Primates > Cercopithecidae > Chlorocebus > Chlorocebus sabaeus. The sequence continues at coordinate 71,475,231 of NC_132918.1, forward strand.
TCACCTGCTTATCCTGAACTTTGCCATTTTCGTATGGTTATCAGCATCGTGCCTAGTTTTCACTGAAAGTAGGTTTCTTTACTTCTAAGCAAGTGAACACAAGGAATGAGAAAAGCGAAAGGAAAGCAAAAGCAGTGTTCCTTTTGTGCTCCCTAAGCACAGTGGAGAGCCAAAGGACGTGTGATGAGCAAGTCTTTGCAGCCTGCAGATCCTTAAGGACCTAGTTCTGCCTTGCCTGGTCAGGGAAGCTTAATCAACTGTGCCAACAAGCTGAAAGTGAAATAGAGAGAATAAAATCTCAGGTTGACAGGGAGAGAGAGCTAGAGTCTTTGCCTCCTTCATAGGATATTCAATTAAAGTCAAGTAAAGTAAAAGTTGTTAAGAGTGGACAAGAATGCAGGGGCTACTCTGGGAAAACAAACATAGTTCGACAATCCTGTCAAATTATATTACTAATTATATATTACATTATATTCTTAGAATGTGAATACAGCTTTCATCCTTAAATAAAAACTATAGCATTAGAATCATGTTGTACTCTTCTTCTTGTATCCTAAATTGAGCAGGCTTTGATTAATTGGGGAACATGTTTGGTAACCATACTTTTATGGGTATAACATAAGCTTTCCAGTGGTGCCAAATGGTTATTTGTAAATTTATATTTTAATTTATACATTGCTATATTTTATTGTAAATGCTACCAGACATCTTGTTCTTTTCAGAATCAAGACTCAATAAACCCGGAGTCCAAATATTAACCTCTCTTTACTTTAGTGTTTTTTCTTAAATCAGAGTTATATAACATGCACACAGTTTTAAAATAAAATATTATTGCAAATCTAATAATAAAAAAGCAAAATCCTTAAATTCTCCCATTCTTACTTCTGAATCTAGCCCCTGACAACTCTTTTAGATTTTGTCTGGGTATTTACCTCCATATCTAATTTAATTACACTGTTATATTTTGATTTCCTAGTAAGGGAGAATTTAGTCTTCTTGCTCACTTTTCTTAACCTAGACTAAAGATGCATACATTTTCTCTCTTCCTCTGTTCCTCTCACATCCTCTCTCTCCAACTCTCCCATCACAGTATTGTTATATCATATTGTGTTAAATCAATATTTTGTTTCCATTAGCATATCTATGTAAATATTATTCCCAGCTGGGCCAAGTTGAATAATATGATTGTATTTATTTACTTGTGCCCCAGTTATTTTCCCCTGAAGTTTTAGTAACTTCTCAATCTTTTCTGTTGCTTAGCTTAATCTGTAGCTGTCACTAATTAAGCTTCTCCCAGTCTCTGCCTTAGCAGTGAAGGCCTTCTCCACATAGCCCAGCACACCAGCAAGCAGCAACTCAGTTTATTTTTTTTTCCAGGGCAGTTCTCTCTGAGCCCTGCCTCCTCTTGCTCTACCAAGGACTGGTTGCTCTGGAGGCTGCTGCACAGCTGTGACTTGCGACTTCCTTTCTCCAATGCTGGGATTCCTGAGAGAGGAAAATGTTAACATTACCCTACAAAGTACACATACATTCTATCAAAAATCTGCCTCTGTCACTGTTTATGGGTATTCGAAAGGCTCAAGACCTAGAAAATGAATATTAAAGGCATGTTTTGTCAGAGGGAGTGAGAGATATATAAAGCCCATAAATTGAAACAAACAAAAATACATGCCATGCTTTTCCATATTACTAGATCTTGCTGAACACATATACTTAATATTTTTATCGGATTTTTTCAACTGTATTTCTCCTTTCTTCTCCTTTCCAATTTTTCTTCTGTTTTCTCAGTGCTGTCTGTCCATCTTTCTAACCACAAATTTTGATTTCTATGCTGTATTTGATCTGTCTTCTAAGACCTCAAGGTTATCACGCACAGTATTGGGGCTCAGAACATAATACCCCAAAATATGCCACCTTGATATGCTAAGCATTTTTGAACTGAAGGAGATTGAGATGGCTGCAGAAACAAGAAGGTTCCTTTGACCTCTCTGCCTCCTGTCTCCACCAAAGTGGGTCATAGAAACCAGAATTGTCTCCCAAGGCAAGTCATAAAACCTAGGAAATGTCACTCTCAACTTCTCCCTTCTCCCATGAAGATCCTCATGTGACAGGTGTCCTGTCTCATTCCTGGGGGGAAAAATATCATACAGAGACACAGAAAATAATCTGAACAAACAACCCTTGCTGAAGTTATCCCCCCAGTTTATTACCATCACTTCCTACCCTTTTTGTTCAATCATGTTTCTCTACAACTATCTACTTCTTTCATCAGATGTAGCACAAAAATACACAGCTTTCCCTGGATCATGTGGTCTTGATTTCTGAGGGCTCCCTTGTATTTAACCGTATACAACTCTGGTTAAATAAATGTTTTATATTTTTCTTTTATTAATGTGTATTTTGTTATAGGGGTGTCAGCCATGAACCTCGTGATTGACGAGTAAAATATATTACTTCTTCTCTTTACAACAGGTTAGCCTCTTTCATACTCCCTCAAGCTTTTCAACCTTTGATTAAATTAGTAAATCTGAAAATAGATTAAAAGATTGATTAAACAGATAGTCATATATGCATACAATTAATATAAATATCTTTTATACTATATTGAGTCCAAACAGAATGTGTTTAATGAAGCACATTATCAACAGTTCAATCTTAATTTTTAAAAAAAATTAGAAAGATAAGACATACAGTACATCAGTACATCCTTATAAAGTTGTCACCTGTGTCACCTACTTTTTTTTTCTTCGACTTTTATCTTAAGTTCAGGAGTACATGTGCAGGATGTGCTGGTTTGTTACATAGGTAAACTTGTGCCAAAGTGGTTTGCTGCACAGATCATCCCATTACCTAGGTATTAGGCCCAGGATCCATTAGCTATTCTTCTTGATGTTTTCCCTCCCCCCACCCATCACGCAGGCCCCAGTGTGTGTTATTCTATGGCATGTGACCAAGTGTTCTCATCATTTAGCTCCCACTTATAAGTGAGAACATGAGGTGTTTGGTTTTCTGTCCCTGTGTGAGTTTGCTGAGGACTATGGCTTCCAACTCTATCCATTTCACTGCGAAGGACATGATCTCATTCCTTTCTATGGCTGAATAGTATATGATGTATATTACCACATTTTATTTATCCAGTCCATCACTGATGGGCATTTAGGTTGATTCCATGTCTTTGCTATTGCGAATAGTGCTGCAGTGAACATACGCACGCATGTAGCTTTATAATAGAATGATTTATACTCCTTTGGGTATATACTCAGTAATGGGATTGCTGGGACAAATGGTATTTCTGCCTCTAGATTTTTGGGGAATCACCACCTATGTCACCTATTAATGTTGCATTAGTCTGTTTTCACACTGCTATAAATACCTGAGATTGGGTAATTTATAAAGAAAAGAGGTGTAATTGACTCACAGTTTCACATGGCTGGGGAGGCCTCAGGAAACTTATAATCATGGCAGAAGGCGAAGGGGAACCAAGCACCTTCTTCACAGGTGGCAGGAGAGAAAAGAATGAAGGAAGAACTATCAAACACTTATAAAACCATCAGATCTCATGAGAACTTACTATGGTGAGAACAGCATGGGGGGAACCACCCCCATGATCGAATCACCTTTCTCCCTTGATGGGTGGGGATTACAATTCAAGATGAGGTTTGGGTAGGGAAACAGAGCCAAATCATATTATTCTGCCCCTGACCCCTCCCAAATATCAAGTCTTTTCACATTTCAAAACCTATTATGCCTTCCCAACATTTACCCAAAGTCTTAACTCATTTCAGTGTTAACTCAAAAGTCCACAGTCCAAAGTCTCATCTGAGACAGGTAGGTCCTTTCTGCCTATGATCCTGTAAAACCAAAAGCAAGTTAGTTACTTCCTAGATACAGTGGGGATGCAGGCATTGGGTAAATCCTTTCATTCCAAATGAGAGAAATTGGCCAAAACAAAGGGGTTATGGTGTTATGCAAGTCTGAAATCCAGTGGGGGCAGTCATTAAATCTTAAAGCTCCAAAATTATCTCATTTGACTCCATGTTTCACATCCAGGGCATGGTAATGCAAGCAGTGGGCTCCTACAGCCTTGGGCAGCTCCCTCACAAGCTGGCATTGAGTGTCTGTGGCTTTTCCAGGTACATGGTGCAAGCTCTCAGTGGATCTACCATTCTAGAGTTTGGAGGACGGTGGCCCTCTTCTCACAGCTCCACTAGGCAGTGCCCCAGTGGGGACTCTGTGTGGAGGCTCCAACCCTACATTTCCCTTTTGTACTGCCCTAGCAGAGTTTCTCTATGAGGGTTCCAGCCTTGCAGCAGACTTCTGCCTGGATATCCAGGCATTTCTATATATTCTCTGAAATCCAGGTGGAGGTTCCTGAACCTCAATTCTTGACTTCTGTTCACCTGCAGGCCCAACACCATGTATAAGCCGTGAAGTCTTGGGGCTTGCACCCTCTGAAGCAATGGTCCAAACTGTACCTTGGTCCCTTTTTGCCATGGCTGGGACTCAGGGCACCAAGTCCCGAGGTTGCACACAGAAGCCAGGTCCTGGGCCTTGCCCACAAAACCATTTTTTCCTCCTAGGCCTCTGAGCCTGTGATGGCAGGAGCTGCTGCTAAGATTTCTGACATGCCCTGGAGGCATTTTCCTCATTGTTTTGGCAATTAACATTAGGCTCCTCATTACTTATTCAAATTTCTGCAGCTTGAATTTCTCCCTAGAAAATGGTTTTCTCTTTTTTATTGCATCATAAGGTTGCAAATTTTTCAAATTTTTATGCTCTGCTTCCTTTTTAAACATAAGCTACAATTTCAGATCATCTCTCTCAAGTTCAAACTTCCACAGATCTCTAGGGCAGGGGCAAAATGCCACCAGTCTCTTTGCTAAAGTGTAGCAAGAATGATCTTTGCTCCAGTTCCCAAGAAGTTCCTTATCTCCATCTGAGACCACCTCAGCCTTGACTTCATTGTTCACATAATTATCAGCATTTTTATCAAAGCCATTCAACAGGTCTCTAGAAAGTTCCAAATTTGCCCATATCTTCCTGTCTTCTTCTGAGAGTTCCAAACTGTTCCACCCTCTGCCTGTTACCCAGTTCCAAAGTTGCTTCACATTTTCAAGTATCTTTATAACAGTACCCCACTCCGTGGTATCAATTTCTTGTATTAGTTCATTTTCACCCTGTTATAAAGAGATACCAGAGACTGGGTAATTTATAAAGGAAAGAGGTTTAATTGACTCACAGTTTTACATGGCTGGGGAGGCCTCAGGAAACTTACAATCATGGCAGAAGGTGAAGGGGAAGCAAGCACCTTCTTCACAGGTGACAGGAGAGAGAATAACAAGGGAGGAACTTCCAACACTTATAAAACCATCAGATCTCATGAGAACTCACTATCATGAGGACAGCATGGGGGAAACTGCTTCCATGATCCAGTCACCTCCCTTCCTTGACATGTGGGGATTACAATTCAAAATGAGATTTGGGTGGGGACACAGAGCCAAACCATATCAAACATCAAGATTTATTAATCAGCAGATTTTATTTTCACAAAATCACTGGATGCTTACCTGTCCATTGACTTGAAGTGCTCATATGAAATTCATCCCTAACTGAACCTCCATAGGTATACTTGAAACTCACCTGAGCATATAAGTATGGAGAAAGAGATGACTTGATAGACATCTGCATTTGTGGAGCATTTACCATGTGTTAGATACTATTCTAACGGTTCTACTTACATTAACTTGTTAAATAAAATTTATGAGAGTCCAGTGATTAGGACTGAGCTCCTGCACTAGGCCTCAACAGACCAATCCAAAATGGATCATTCATGCTAAGATTTCATGGCATCAAATCAAATCCTAACTTGTTTACTTTTAAGGTCTTACCTTCCAAGAAATCAGAAGAGAGATAATGAACAAATCCCCAAACAGATCAGTTTTCCAGAGAACAGGAGATTCACAGCAACCAGTGGAAAGGGGCCCAGTCAACCCAAGCTGTCATAATAAAAGACAGCTTTAACCCTTACAAAGAAAGTAACTTTGAAATGACCAGTCCACTCTGTATTTCTTGCTTCTGCTCTCTTCAGCCTTTTTGCCTATAAAGCCGACACCATCTGCTCAGCAGAGCATCCTTCTGTTTCCTAGATAGGATTTTGCCCAGTTCATAAATTGCTAATAAAAGCCAATTTGATTGTAAAAATCTCAATTTATTAAAATTTTTTTCTATAACAAACTTAATGAGTTCTCATTACAATCTCATGAGATACAATCTCATGTTATGACCTCCGTTTTAAAGACAGGAAAACTGAGGTTTATGTGACATGTCAAAGCAACACAGCTAGTAAAGTGGTAAAGCCAGGTTTCAAATCCCTTGACTAACAAGCCCTGACTCACATCTGGGGCTCTCAGTATATAGCAAAACAGAGCATGTATTAGAGCATGACAGGAATCTGGAAGCTATTGAATGGGGGCATTTGTGTAGTGTTGATTTTTAAGCACCACATTATACTTGATCTTAACCAAAATGCAAAGAAGCAATTCAAGCACCACATTATTATTAACTTATATGTGAACACTCTGTTATGTATCTTTTGATTAACATATGCACACATTTCTGTTGGGTGTACTGACAGTTAAATTGTTAGGAATACAGTAACGGTATGTTTAACTTTGGTAAATACTGGCAAAGATTTTCCAAAAGTACCAATTTATACTTTTTCCATTAGCAGTGTTTGGAATTTCAGGTGCTCCCCATCTTTGTGAACAATTGATATTGTTGGTCTTCCTAATTTCAGCTTTTTTTTTTTTTTTTTTTTTGATAAGTGTCAGTGGTGTTCCATTAGGGTTTCAACTTGATTCCCCTAATGCATAAGGAAGTTGAGCATCTCTTAATATGTTTGCCAGTTGTTTGGATACCTTGTTTTGTGAAGTGTGTGTATATTCTAATCTTTTATTCATTTTTCTATCTGGTTTTCTTCATGGTCATATTTAATCACTTAGATTACAGTTTGAGGCCACAGTTTTAAGAGACTGGAGTAATCCCACTACTGTAATGGCCAGATATTTTACCTGTATATGGTTCTTGCAACTTACTGAGTGTAACTGAATGGTTCCACAAAACTGCTTAGGGGAAAAAATGCTTCTCTGCCTTCCTTCAGAAATTAAAAGCTGTCATAAGCAATATATATTTTTGGCAACTGGTATTTAACACTTGACATGTTATTGAGGCATTTATTCTATCCCAATGGCCATATGCTCCCAGGTGACAACTCTGGGAATGCTCACCTCTTGGACAAAAGCTGATCTGTCACTGCTTGACATATGGTGAGTGATAGGTAGACTGTTGCTTCTCTCTTAGGCATCTTCTCCCTCACTGCTTTCCTGGCAAGGTCAGCATGTTTTTGGGCATATGCCCATGTAACTCTTAGAGCAGTGACACCTCCCTTCCCAACAGAGCAAGAAGCTGAGTCTGTATCAGTGGATGCACTGGAATTTCTTTAATAGCACAAATTAGGAAATAACTTTGCATAAAGAAGAGGTTTGTGTATTGTTTCCTCATTAAAAGGCGGTGGTAGAAACACCATGGGCTTTGGTCGTAAATACACATGGGTTGGTCAGCTTCTATGAAGCTATTTTCCTTTCTGTAAAATAGAAATAATTACACAGGATCCACTTTCCAAGGTTGTTGTGAGAGATAATGACTGAAATGTGCCTAAAGTAGAGAAGTAGTCCAGTTGTGAACCAAGGACATAAATGCCCTTGTTTGTGGTTGTTATGGTACATTACAAACTACCACAACATTTAGTGGCTTAAAATAAGTGATCTATTTCTCAGATTTGATACTGGACTCAAACAATTCTTCTGATTCACATGGAACAGACAGAGGTCACTCATGTGACTGCATTCAGCTGGAATCTTGACCAGGACTAGAGCTCCAGGAGCACCTGTCATTCTCCAGAGCCCTGCTTCAAGTGGGGACCAAACCCCCCACATAGTAAATCAAAGCCTTATTATTATTTTTTTTTAACAGTGTGGCATTAGAATTTGGTTTAAGCTTATAATTATCACAGGAACATTTATTTCACATTCTATGGGCCAAAGCAGCTCTATTAGTTTTCTATTACTAGGTGACACATGAGTACAAAATTAGTTGCTTAAAACAACACCTATTTATTATCTCAAAGTTCTGCAGGTCAGAAGACCAGACATGCTCTGCTGATTTTTTTTTTGTTTCATTTAAGGCTTCAAAAGGCTGAAGTCAAGATATGGCTCAGCCTCAGCTAGTGTTTATCTGGAGGCCTGGAGGAAGAATCCAAGTTTATTTGGGTTGTTGGCAGAATCTAGTTCCCTCTTTTCTTGTTGGCTGCCAGCTAGAGGCCACTCATTGCTTCTGTAGGTCACCCATACATATTCTGTCTCATTTTATTCCTTCCGTTTTCAAACCAAAAATAGCATATAAAGTCCTTCTTATGCTTCAAATCTTTCTGCATTCTTTGGCTGCCAGCCAAAGAAAACTCTCTGCAGTTAAAAACCCATGCGAGTAGATCAGGCCCACCCAGATAATTTCTTCTGTTTTGTTATTGTTACTTCTAAATAATTTAAAAATAAATTTTAGACCGGGCACAGTGGCTCATGCCTGTAATGAAAGGCTGAGGTGGGTGGATCACTTGAGGGTGGGAGTTTGAGACCAGCCTGGCCAACTTGGTGAAAACCATTCTCTACTAAAAATACAAAAATTAGTGGGCATGGTGGCCCACACCTGTGGTCCCAGCTACTTGGGAGGCTAAGGCAGGAGAATCACTTGAACTCAGGATGCAGAAGTTGCAGTGAGCCGAGATTGCATCACTGTAATCCAGCCTGGGCGACAGAGCGAGACTCTGTCTCAAAAAAAAAAAAAAAAAAAAAAAAAAAAAAAAAAAAAAAAATTAACTGACAAATAAAAATAGCATATATTAATGGGGTATAATGTGATGTTTATATGTATATGGAATGATTAAACTAATCTAATTACTATATCAATCACCTCCCATACTTATTTTTTTTGTAGTGGGAGCATTTAAAATTTACCCTCTTAGAAATAATAAGAAGTATTCAAATTGGAAAAAATGAAGTCAAATTATCACTGTGTGCTGAGGATATGATCTTATATCTAAAAAACCTTAAAAACGCCAACAAAAATCTGTTAGATTTTATAAATTCAGTAAAGTTTCAGGATACATAATTAATGTACAAAAATTAGCGGAATTTCTATAAACCAATAATGATCTAGGCAAGGACTAAATTAAGAAGGCAATCCCATTTGTAATAGCTACAAATAAAAACCTAGTAATATATTTAACCAAGTAGGTGAAAGATCTCAGTAACAACTACAAAACAATGATAAATTGTGGATGACACAAACAAATGAAAAAACATCATAACATCATATGCTCATGGATTAGAGGAATCAATACCATTAAAATGACTATAACACCTAAAGCAATTTATGGATTCAATGCTATCCATATCAAATTACCAACGTCATTTTTTTAAAGAATTAGGAAAAATAATTCGAAAATTCATGTGGAACCAAAAAAGAGCCCACATAGCCAGAGCAACTAAGCAAAAACAACAAAGCTGGAGGCATCACATTATCTGACTTCTACTACAAGCCTCTAGTAACCAAAACAGCATGGTCCTGGTATAAAAATAGACATATAAATCAGTGGAACAATATAGACAATTAAGGAATAAACCCACATACCTAGAGCAAACTGATCTTCCACAAAGTCAACGAAAATATACACTTGGGAAAGGACACCCTATTTAATAAATGGTGCAAGAAAAAATTGGATTGTTATATACAGAACAATGAAACTGGACCCATACCTCTCACCATGTACATGAATTAACTCAAAATAGATTAAAGACCTAAATGTAAGACCTGAAACTATAAAATCCTAGATGAAACCTAATAAAAAACTCTTCTGGATATTGGCCTACACAAAGAGTTTATGACCAACTCCTCAAAAGCAAACACAACAAAACCAAAGTAGACAAATGGGACTTGATTAAATTAAAAAGCCGCAAAGCAAGAGAAACAATCAACAAAGTAAACAGACAACCTTCAGAATAGGAAAAAATATTTGCAAACTATGCATCCAACAAAGGGCTAACACCCAGAATCTATAAGGAACTCAAACAGCTCAACAAGAAAAAAACAAGTTACCTCATTAAAAAGTGGGCAAAGGACATGAACAGATATTTTTCAAAAGAAAACATACAAGTGGTCAACAAACATGAAAAAATGCTCAACATGACTAATCATCAGAGAAATGCAAACTAAAGCCTCAATGAGAAATCATCTTACACCAATCAGAATGACTATTATTAAAAAGTCAAAATTCCCTGTAATCCCAGCACTTTCGGAGGCCAAGGCAGGCAGATCACAAGGTCAGGAGATTGAGACCAACCTGGCGAACACTGTGAAACCCCGTCTCTACTAAAAATACAAAAAAATTAGCCAGGCGTGGTGGTGGGCAACTGTAGTCCCAGCTACTTGGGAGGCTGAGGCAGGAGAATGGCATGAACCTGGAGGGCAGAGCTTGCAGTGAACGGAGATTGCGCCACTGACCTCCAGCCTGGGCAACAGAGCCAGACTGTGTCTCAAAACAACAACAACAAAAAAGTAAAAAATCAATAGATGTCGTCAAGGATGCAGAGAAAAGGGAACATATACACTGTTGGTAGAAATGTAAATTAGTACAATCTTAATGGAAAATAGTATGAAGGTTTCTCAAAGAACTAAATATAGAACTACTATTCAATCCAGTAATCTTATTACTGGGTTTATACCCAAAGGGAAAGAAATCATTACATCAAAAAGATACTTGCACTCATATGTTTATCACAGCACTATTCATAATAGCAAAGATATGGAACCAGCATAAGCATCCATCAATAGAGAACTGGACCAAAAAAATGTGGTGCATATATACCATGGAATACTACTTTGCCATAAAAAGAATGAAGTCGTGTTTTACAGCAACAAGAATGGAACTGAAGGCCATTGTTTTAACTGAAATAACTCAGAAACAAAGTCCAATACTGCACATTCTCACTTATGAGTGGGAGCCAAACAATGGATACACATGAACATACAGAGTGGAATAACAGATATAGGAGACTACAATAGGTGGGAGGGTAGCAGGGGGATGAGGATTGAAAAATAAACTGTTGGGTACAATGTTCACTATTTGGGTGACAGGTACACCAAAAGCCCAGACTTGACCATGATGCAATAAATGCATGTAAAAAATCTGCACTTAAAACCCTGAGTATATTAAAAAAAAATTAAAAATAAAATTTACCCTCAACAATTTAAATATATATTATTATTAATTATAGTCACCATATTGTGTGATAGTTATCAAAAATTTATTACTCCTAACTGAAACTTTGTACTTTTTGACCAAAACCTCCCCAATCCCCCTCTCTCCCTGCCCTGAGTTCTTGATAATCATCGTTCTACTCTCTCCTTTCACAAGTTTGACTTTTTTAGATTCTATATATAAGTGAGATTATGCAGTATTAGTCTTCCTGTATCTGGCTTATTTCACTTAGCGTAATGTCCTTGAGGTTCATCTATATTGCAGCAAATTACAGGATTTCTTTCTTTTTAAGGCTGAATAGTATTCTGTTGCATACATATACCACATTTTTGTTATCCATTTATCTGTTGATGGACACTTATGTTGATTTCATATCTTGACTATTGTGAATACTGCTGCAGTGAACATGGGAGTTCAGATATCTTTTTGGTCTACTGATTTCAGTTTTATGGATATGTTCTCAGAAGTGAATCTCCCTGTCTTAAGATCAAACTGAGTCATATAACACAACACAGTCATGGGGTGGGAACCATTTTAACAAGGCGTAGGGCCAGCCTAGGTTCAAGAGAAGAAGAAAGGATGATGATATATGTGTACAGGAAAGGTGAATTTTAGAAGCCCTATCTGCAAATTAATTATCACAGGCTTGTTGTGAGCAATGAAACAGTGGCTATTGATCTTTGGAAGAGTTGTATAAACAAAGTGGGCAGCAGACATTTTTATGACTGTCAGCAGTTTTCTATCATTCTTTTGAAAGGTAATCCTTAGATATAGGACCTACAAGAACAAGGTCTTCATCTCCTGTTTACTGCTGCATTCTCCATGCCTAAAAAGTGTCAAAGTTCATATAAGTGTTTGTTGAGTATATGAACTACTATTTACAATGTGAAGTAGTCCAACCCTAGGTATAGGATATCCATAGGATCGATTTTTACAGATGTTTATTCAACTCTTGCTTTAAGATTGCTCTCATAAGAATTAGTTATCAATGGACAACTTTCTATTGACTGTTGGATCTGAGTAAGGCAGATCCTGGAGGAAAAGTCAAAGAAGAGCCTGTATTAGTCTGTTTTCATGCTGCTGATAAAGACATACCTGAGACTGGAAAGAATAAAAGGTTTAATGGACTTAACAGTTCCATATGGCTGAGGACACCTCACTATCATGGCAGAAGGTGAAAGGCACGTCTTACATGGCAGCAGACAAGAGAAGAGGGCTTGTGCAGGGAAACTCCCCCTTATTTAATCATCAGATCTCATAAGACTTACTCACTATCATGAGAACAGCACAAGAAAGACCTGCCCCCAATATTTAGTTACCTCCCACCAGGTCCCTCCCACAACACGTGAGAATTCAAGATGAGATTTGGGTGGGGACAGAGCCAAACCATATCATTCTGCCTCTGGCCCCTCCCAAACCTCATGTCCTCACATTTCAAAACCAATCATGCCCTCCCAACAGTCCCCCAGAGTCTTAACTCATTTCAGCATTAACTCAGAAGTCCATGGTCCAAAGTCTCATCTGAGACAAGACAAGTCCCTTCCACCTATGAGCTTGTAAAATCAAAAGCAAGTTAGTTACTTCCTAGATATAATGGGGGTACAGGCATTGGATAAATACAGCCATTCTAAATGGGAGACACTGACCAAAACAAAGAGGCTACAGGTCCCATGCAAGTCCAAAATTCAATGGGGCAGTAAGATCTTAAAGCTCCAAAATGTTCTCATTTGACTCCATGTCTCACACCCAGGTCACGCTGATGCAAGAGGTAGGTTCCCATGGTCTTGGGCAGCTCTGTTTCTGTGGATTTGCAGGGTATAGCTCCCCTTCTGGCTGCTTTCATGGGCTGGCGTTGAGTGTCTGTGGCTTTTCCAGATACATGGTTAAAGTTGTCAGTGGATCTACCATTCTAGGGTCTGGAAGATAGTAACCCTCTCCTCACAGCTCCACTAACTGGTGCCCCAGTAGGCACTCTGTGTGGGGGCTTCGACCCCACATTTCCGTTCTGCACTGCCCTAGCAGACGTTCTCCATGAGGGACCCACCCCTGCAGCAAACTTTTGCCTGGGCATTCAGGTGTTTCCATACTTCTCCTGAAATCTAGGCAGAGGTTCTCAAACCTCAATTCTTGACTTCTCTGCACCTGCAGGCTCAACACCATGTGGAATTTGCCAAGGCTTGGAACTTCCACCTTCTGAAGCAACAGCTTGAGCTGTACCTTGGCCCCTTTTAGTCATGGCTGGAGTGGCTGGTCACAGGTCACTAAGTCCCTGGACTGCACACAGCACTGGGAGTCTGGGCCTGGCCCGTAAAGTCATTTTCTCCTGGGCCTCAAGGCCTGTGATGGGAGGGGCTGCCATGAAGATTTTTGACATGCCCTGGAGACATTTTCCTCATTGTCTTGGGGATTAACATTTGGCTCCTCATTACTCATGCAAATTTCTGCAGCTGGTTTCAATTTCTCGTCAGAAAATGGGATTTTTTTTTTTTTTCTATCACATTGTCAGGCTGCAAATTTTCTGAACTTTATGCTCTGCTTCCCTGATAAAACTGAGTGCCTTTAACTACACCCAAGTCACATCTTGAATGCTTCGCAGCTTAGAAATTTCTTCCACCAGATACCCTGAATCATCTCTCTCAAGTTCAAAGTTCCACAGATCTCTAGGGCAGGGTCAAAATTGCACCAGCCTCTTTGCTAAAACACAACGAGAGTCACCTTTGCTCCAATTCACAACAAGTTCCTTATCTCTATTTGAGACCACCTCAGCCTAGACCTCATTGTCAATATCGCTATCAGACTTTCAGTCAAAGCCATTCAGTAAGTCTCCGGGAAATTCCAAAGTTTCCCACATTTTCCTATCTTCTTCTGAGCCTTCCAAACTGTTCCAACTTCTGCCTGTTACCCAGTTCCAAAGTCACATGTACATTTTTGGGTATCTTTTCAGCAACACCCCACTCCTGGTACCAATTTACTGTATTAGACTGTTTTCATGCTGCTGTTAAAGACATACCTGAGACTGGGAAGAAAAAAGGGTTTAATGAACTTACAGTTCCATGTTACTGGGGACACCTCACAATCATGGTGGAAGGTGAAAGGCACATCTTACATGCCAGCTGACAAGGGAAGAGAGCTTGTTCAAGGAAACTCTGCCTTATATAATCATCAGGTCTCATGAGACTTATTTAGTATCATGAGAACAGCACAGGAAAGACCTGTCCCCATGATTCAATTACCTCCCACTGGGTCCCTTCCACAACAAGTGGAAATTCAAGATGAGATTTGGGTGAGGACACAACCAAACCATATTAGAGCCCATTTTTGTTCTCTGGACTAGCTTATGATCTAGTTGGGAAGAAAAAAATGCACATAATACAGTCCATAAGCAATGCCAGTTGGTAGTATTATTTAGTGAGAGCAATAGTCGGTAGATAAAATATTTAAATATTCAGAAGTGGAAATGAGTGTAGTATTTTAAATCTTTAGTGGAGGAAGTGCAATTGATTTGGGTCTCAAAGGGTGAGCAGAATTTGGATACATGCAACGGAGAGTGAAGGTAACATTAGAAGAGAAATAAGAACTGCACCAAAGCAATAAGAAATAAATCAATAAGTGTTTAGGAAATTAAAAGAAAAAAGTTCACTTGAGTAGAGAGATGCCTGAATATAGTTGGAAATGTAGGTGGGCATCAAATTGTGGAGGATCTAGAATTCCAGTCTAAAAAATTAAACTTTTGTCTGACAGTTAATAGGAAAGTGAAACAGATGGTTACCCGTATCCCTTAGACCATTTTAGTATGCTCAGTCAACTTCCAACTGTCAGTACGTGTACTCTATGCCTGAGGACTTTTATGGAACCTTGAAAAGCTGCTCTTCCTATGCATGACAGTCAAAAGGCACTGTGGACTTAACTCTATCCTCCAGGAAGAAGTTCTCAACCAATGACTGATGGAAATGTAGTGTATCAGTAACTTCACTCAGTGTATTAGTTTCCTCTGACTTAACAAAGTGTGAACAATTTGGGGCCCTAAAACAATAGAAATGTATTGTCTCACATTCCTGGAGGATAAAAGTCCAAAATCAAAGTGTCAGCAGGGCCATGCAGGGCTCTGAGACTCTGGGTGGAATTCTTCCTTGCCTCTTTCTGGTTCCTGGCCATAGTTGACAATCCTTGGTGTTCCTTGGCTTGTAGTTGCATAATGCCAGTCTCTGCCTCCATCTTCACATGGCATTCTTCCTTTGTGTCTTCACATTGTCTTCTTGTAATGACACCACTCATAGTAGATTAAAGGTGTATCCTACTTCAGTATGACCACATCTTATCTAATTATACCTTCGATGATCCTATTTCCAAATCAGGTTACATGCTGAGGTACTGGGGTTAGGACTCATATTTTCTGGGGAGACAAAATTCAACCCATAACGTTTAGGGTAAGAAAGTTCTGCAGTATGAGTTTGACTCCATTTCCCAGAGTTTCTGCATAGGGGTAAGCTCCAGTTGCCCACTGTGGTAAGTGACTCTATAATACACTCCTGTGGATGCCTTTTCTTCCACATATCACTTTCCTGCTCCCCTCTTGGGGTTCCCTGCATCTCTTGGTCCTTATCTCAGGTCCGTTTCTGGGGGAAACCAAACAAAAATAATGACTCACTAAAAATATTCGATGATGGGCTGACACATTCAAAATTTTCCTTTTTGAGTTTAGTTGGCACTAAAACAATGTTTGGGGTTGGTGGGTGGCACATAGAGTGTACTGAGTTGAATAGAGGCAAAGTGATGTGACTTTTTTTTTTTTTTTTTTTAAATCAATTCTACACTGGATATAAAAAAGACTGGAGGTTGGAACACAGGAGGATGTCTTGCTTTCTACAAATCCTGTTTGTACCTGCTTCTCAAGTTCTGACTATAACCAGAAGGTTGCACACTCCCATCAAACACTCTTAACAAATAGCTTTAAGCCCTTAATGAATTGTATTACCTGAGATTTATAAGGTTTATAAAAACGGTCCTGGTAGAGGTGAGGTTCAACTTTGCCAATTTAAGGATTATGCCTTTATGTGAATTAACTTCAGGGTTTCTTATAGTCCTAGTTCACCTGAGGATTTCTAAACATGCAATTTCTGAAAAATTCTCACTATTTCAATTTCTCCACCAATTTAGTTTAGCTCCTATTTAATATACTGCAAGAAGTTGTTATTTCAAAGCAAGAAAGCAGAAAACAAATGTTTATGCCTTAAAAAACCAACAATAACAACAATAACCTTTATAATATCAAAGATGGCTGTGGTGTGGAAGTCAAAGTGGGGGAAGAGTATGATTGCTAAGGGGGCAAAGTGAGGTTATTTTCAAAACTCAGTTTCTGTCTCCTGTACCTTTCAGAGACTTCTCCAGTAGTAACCCTGAAAGCAGTAATCATAAATCCCTTTTACATAAGAACAATCATTTGTGATGACCTTGAAACTAAAATCTGGATGAGTGAAGAAATGTGTAATCAACCCTTTGATCTCAGTGCAATGGTTCTTTCTGATTCTTTGAGCAGCTGAATCACTGAGAACATGCTTACCCTGTTTTCTTGGCCAACTCTCTGGCCAGGAGTAGAATCCTTTGCCTGGAAGGTCATGTGTGTTTGGAGCACCGCATCTGAGATTGTGGCCCCCACATTTATCCTGCTGTGGCAGCATTAGCATTAGAGCTAAGATGAAGGGGTCCACAAGGTTCAGTTTCTGATTAGATGTACTGTTTTTCTGCTTGGCTTATAGCACATGTGTTTATTATTTCATGATTCTATTCTGTGTTGTGTTCTAGCCATGGTTCATTTATATGTATGCCCTTAACTCTTAGCATAGAAACTTACCCATAGGAAATGCTTAATATATGCTTGTTAAACAAACGGATTGATTAGAAATCTTCTAAAATGAGGTATATGATAGAAGACAAAACCTTGAGCTTAGAGTTGAATATACACATGGAAGATGAGATTGGCCACCCATGAAAGCAAACCACATAGTCAGATGTTAAGAATTCTAAGTATGCACTAAGGAACTAGGAAAATAACCTCTAAAGAATCGTAGCTTTGTCTAGGTCCCTTTTACTGGTGATGTGTTTTTGAGCTCACTCTATTTACTCTGCACAGGCAAATGGTATTTTCTTAACAAGTGAGCTGGGGAGTAACAAAGTAAGAAAAAGGAAATGGGGTGAAGAGGTCTTGGCAAGTATATTTTGTCCTGTAGTGAGTGATGCTCTGCTTCAAATAGAACTCAATTCCCAGAGGAGATTGTCCTTACTGAGAAAAGCATCTGTTTTACCCCGATATATGTAGTATAGTACTATAGTATGTATTACAGCATAGTTTTATGCTACGTATATACGCAAGTACACACATGCATTTACTTGCTGTTAATATTAATATTGCATTATGCAGTTACAGAGCTAACACCATATTTGGCATGTAACGGTTAATTCATCATGTCCCTGGCATGCTTTACTTATGGATGCTTTGTGGTGTTACTCAGGGAGGAACACTGTGTTGCCCAAAGTAAGGAGCCAACATGGGCATCAGAGAGCACTCTGTTGGAAGAGGCTGCAGGATTAGAGAGACACCAGACATCCCTGAGCTAACAAATAAAGCAGACAACCAGCATTTTGTTGTGGGTGTTGGAGAGGCAAAGCATCTGAAAAGATAACATTGAAAAAGAATGTTATGTAGTGGCGGATGCATAAACTAAGGACTATTTCAAATAGTAAGCAAAGACCTTGAAACAATACAATAGCCACCATTGGTAGAGTGTCAACTCTGTGCCAAATATTTCATGTACCTTATCAGTAAACTTCAACATAATGCTCTCTGATAGGTGTGCCCATATTTTAGAGATGAGAAAATAGATGTGAAATGGGTTACAGGTCACAACTTTTAGGAGGCATAACAAAGATTCAAAACTAGGTTTGTGTGATTCCACAAATCTGAAATCTGTGCAGTACACTGCCATGCAATGCTTTAGCACAGAATAGAATGAGACAATAGGATATGTTGAAATGTGTCAATATGATATGTTGAAGACAGTCAGCAAGCTTGTAAAATGGAAGAGGAACCTGTTAGCAGTGGTGAATCCCTATAGGCCTGCAGCAACCTCACTTCTTTTCTCCTCAGAAGAAAGAATTCGACCCAGGGCATAAGGCAGAGTGAGAGACCAAGGCAAGTTGTAGAGCAGGAGTGAAAGTTTATTAAAATATTTTAGAGCAGAAATGAAAGGAAGTAAAGTATACTTGGAAGAGAGCCAAGTGGGCAACTTGGAGATTCAAGTGCATGGTTGGACCTTTGACTTGGGTTTGTTTTACGTTGGCATGCTTCCCGGGGGATTGCGTCTCTTCTCCCCTGATTCTTCCCTTGGGGTGGACTGTCATATACTTGGTGGCCTGCCAGCACTTGGGATGCTGCATGCACAGTGTGTTTACTGAGTTGTATACATGCTCACTTGAGGCATTTCCCCCTCACCAGTTGAGTGTTCATATACCAGTTAAACTTCATCGTTTTGCCTCTTAGTGCACATGCTTGAGCCCACTTGCCCAACTCCTGAGGTCTAATTGGGAAGCTGCTGATCACCAGTTTCATGTATTTCTTTTTATTGAGAGACCATCTTTCCCTGACTCTGGCTGTGTCCAATTATTATTTTAGAGACAGCTTAACAACTGCCAGACCATCACCTGATGGTTATCTGACATTCCTGGTGGAGGGAAGGGGAACCCTCTCCTGCCCTCCTCATGTCTGACTAACTGCCTACTGTAACAAACCCAGACCAGGGAATTATCACAATAGAAGTTCCCAGTTGCTCTCAGGTCTCCAGGAAGGAGCAACCTGAATTGGTATTAGAATCCATTGAATATCCTTATATTATACTTGTGAATCAATAACTCTATTTTTGTCACTTAGGAATGCATGCATTTGAAGAATCTCTTTCCCATCTTATTACAGATATTGCTTTACACAGAGAATCTAAGATTTGGCTCTCCAGAGCAGTCAAAACCCTTTGATTAGTGATCCCTAATTTAGACTGCTGTCATTATAAGGCTTGGTGGCTCTATAGACTGCGGTTGCCTCAAGCAAACAAAGTTGCTATTATCAAGAAACTTCCCCTCTATGAAAAATTGCGTTAAACTTACAGGAATTGAGCAGACTCATCTTGCTTCTAGGAGCATGCCTGCAT
Source organism: Chlorocebus sabaeus (assembly GCF_047675955.1). NCBI lineage: Eukaryota > Metazoa > Chordata > Mammalia > Primates > Cercopithecidae > Chlorocebus > Chlorocebus sabaeus. The sequence goes on from NC_132918.1 coordinate 71,494,800, forward strand.
TTTGTCATACCATAAGATTAAAAGGCTGCAAGTTTATAATAGACGTGTGGCTGGTCTTCTTATAGCTCTTATAACGATGTGTCATTTGAGACTGATGTGACAAGATAGAGTCTGTAGAGAAACACTCAGTAAGATTTTAAAAGGGATTAGCACTTAACCAAATACAAATAATACCTATGGTCCCATCGGGGAGACTATAATTTATAAATATTGTTAGGGGTGGTCACACTGTTTCTGGATATAAACTGCTTACTAGCTAAATCAAGAAGAAATCTCTTACTACCAGGGGAAGATACTGCAAGTCTCCCTTCTCTGTCCTCAACCTGGCCTTGGCAGTTAGCAGATCCTATGCTGTGACCCATAGATCAGTGTCTGTGAGCAGCAGGAAATAGAAAGTGTCAGTAATCAAGCTGGGAGGAGCTGTTCAAAGCCTGAATTTACCCCAGAGGATCTTCAGAAAGGGCAGAATGAAAGCCAAGGTATGCAAATGAAGCCAGGCAGGGGGAAAGATTAAATGTTGCTATTTGAATGCATAAACTTCTTCATGTTTAATAAGTACTCAGATGTGGGAAAGAAAGTTTCAGAGAAAATAATTGTAAATGGTAGTCCATCTGAGCAGCTTGCACCCTGAGGCCAGAACTAGGTCTATGTATTTTATATAAGCACAGGAGCCCATGCTTTGGTTTCCAGTTCAGTATCCCAGAATTTTCAGGCATGGGTTGCTAACTTACACTGTTTTGTCTGCTAAATGTCTACCACCATCCCAATCAATATTATCATCTTGAAATATTTTAGAAAACCATTCTTCCCCCATTAATCCAGGTACTTTGGGTGGAATTGCCCTATTTCTTGCTCCCTGTTCTAGGTGTGAGCACATGACTCAGACCTGATCACTCAGTTGGCTTCAAAACTGGTCGATTCCCTAACTCTGATAAATCAGAGATGGACATATGAACAAAGTTAGTCCAAAAAGACTCAGCTGTGAGAATGTTTTTCCAAGAACTATTGAGAAAGAGAAGCTCTCTTCCCATTAGGGCTGGCTTTTGAGCTGGCAGCAGGTAAACATAGAGTGTGGTGGCCACTTTGCTATCATAAGGAAGGAGCTATAATTCAGGAAAGCAGAGTCCAGCAATGACGAGAAGCTGAGTCCTGCTGACATTGTTTGAGTTCCTAGGTTGGGCCATACCTGAAGATCACATATCTCTGGAATTTTTAGGTTCCAGTCTAATGGATTATCTTTTGTTGCTTACTCAAGGCCACTTTGAGTTAGGGCCCTTTCTACTAGAAGAATACTGATTTGTATATTTCTCAACTCTTTTCTAGAGCTTGTCCCTAAACCTCAGCTCTCCTGTCTGGGATTCTGCTATCAGACCTCTCTGATTCTGAGAATTGCCTTAAACATTCTACTCTTTAGGGTACCTTTAGACCAGGGTTTCTTGACAGAGGGTAATTTTGCCTCCTAAGGGACATATGGAAATATCTGGAGACATTTTTGGTTATCATAAATGGGAGTGGGTAGATATAGGCCAGGGATGCTGCTAAACATTCTACGATGCATAAGACAGTCACCTACAACAAATAATTATCCAGCCAAAATGTCAGTTGTGCTGCTGCTGAGAAACTGTGCTTTAGATTTTATAATCAGCCTGCTTCCTAGGCACTAATACTGTCTACCATTCATTAAGTCTTCATTCATTCAAAAATCATACATTAGGATCCTCTGGTCTAAACATTGTACTGATTCATGTCTGATGATGCAGCAATGGTCAAGGCACAGTCCTTGCTGTCAGGAACTTAAAGATGTATTTGACTCAACTGGTCTTATCCTCTTATTGCTTGCCTCAATTAGCCTCTCTGAACCTCACATCCACCCTGGGGTTCTGTGTATTCTCAGGATGTTGGACATCCTGATCATGAACATGGTCCATTCTGTACCTCTTAAATTGGGTCATGACAAGTAACATCCATCATCCTAAGTAGCTACTTTTAGCACAGCAATGTGTCGTCCTTTGTAATGGCAGTGGAGAATTTTGCATGGGTTAAAGGAACTGAAGCTTTTTCAGCCTTTTTTTTTTCTTTCTGGTGGGTGGGTGGGGGGCTTCATGGGAATCTTTCTCTGGAGAAACAGTAGACAATGATTACATCTTTTTGGCTCCATGACGTGGTGAATAACAGATGCTGGTTGAAAGGAGACCATTTATTAAGAGTAGAGGAAGTGAATGCATATTTGGTGCTCTGTCTAGAGTATTTGTAGTACATAATTTTGAAAAACTGTTTGCTAATGTCTGGTGGGTAACCTTTCAAAGTGTCCCTTCAGCATTATTATGCTAGTACTGTATTTCAGATCTCAGGAATTTGATCTAAAGAATAGCATTTGTGTGTGAACAAGCAGCAGGAGAAGAATTACAGGAGTACATATGGTTTTTTTTTTGTTGTTGTTTTTTTTTGTTTTTTTTTTTTTTTCTCAGTGAATCAAATGGACAAAACAGATTGCTGTGGAATGCTTTGTGATTGCTATTTTGAAAACCTGGTCATATATTTTTAGCCTGCAAAACCTCTGCTCTGACACATTTCCTCATGGGGACACACTGCAGCTGCTGAGAGAAGGGAAGTCCCAGCACTGCTTTCTCACCATGGAACTGCAGGACAGGAAAGCCTTTTGAATTCTAGCCATGATAACCCTAAAGTTTACATGGCCACAGACTCCAGCTTTGCAAAGTGATTTTTTTTTTTTTTTTTTAACGTAAAACAAAGTGGCCCCAAGGGTCAGGCTGGCTGCTAGAGAGATACAGGCAGCGGAGGTTAAGATGATGAAGGAGTGAAGGCTGCAATTTAATAAATGTGAGTCGGAGCATCGCTCCTTCAGAGCAATGTGTTTATAATTTGTAACTGAAGGTGGCCAAAGGCATAACCTCACTGGGTTTCTTAATCTGTCATCATTAAATCACTGTACACTCAATGAAACCAGAGACATTGTTCAGCCTTCCATGATTTCTGCAGAGTTGGAGGGCAGTAGGGAAACGGGTCTTCACATGCCTTTTAGCCAGATCATCTGTCTTGCTTAGAATTGGGATGTGCCTTATTTTTTTGATCATGTGTGAATTCCAAGTGCTCTCAGATTAAAAATATATTGCTCTTCCTTTCTTTTTATTTTGTGCTAGTGTACAGAAAACTATTAAAATGGCGTTTAATTTTTTTCTTTTTGAACTACAAACATTAATGAAGATGTCTGAATTATGGAAGGCACAAATAATGACTAAAATATATTTCATACTTACTATGTACCAAACACTTAGTTGTGTATGCTACATCCATTATCTAGTTTAATCTTTATGAAAGAGATTCAATTATTTTTATTTTAATTTGGAAAGGAGAACTTTATTTCTGAGAAGGATTGTAACCTACGGACTGGGAAACAGAGCCTCTGGCTGAGACCAAAAGCAAGCACTTCAAAGGAGGAAGAGTGGAATAGGAGTTTTATGCTAAACGGACTGGCTAAATGTTTATATTTAACAGGTTACAGGAAGATCCACATTTAACAGGTTACAGGAAGATCTATGACTATTCATGAAATGAGGCGTCGCGCAGGCATGATAAGCAAACATGCATGCTTATATCCCATGTCCACTTTGGGGTGGAAACTTAACATTAAAATGTAGTAAAATTAGGTTTTATATCTCAAAAGGTGAAACTTAGGACACAAAGTGTTTAGTGTGCAGCTTCCATAAACTGAGCAGAACTAGTCTGTAGCTGGTGGTCGTTTATCAGGAAGGGCTGCTTTGTGAAACCTGTCAGCTGCTATATAAAGACTGCAAAAATGGAGGGGAGGCTGGCCGTGGCCTCAGGTTGTTTGTTGACGTCAGCTGAGGAGTGAGTCTTCCATTTTTTGTTTTCCAGGGCTGGTTTCTGTTTAACTCTCAGGAAAAAAGACATTCTGGCAATGGTTAGTGAGGAAGGGAATTACTGAGGTGTGACCAACTCCCATCCTGTTATCACTTAGACATGTACTTTTTAAACGTTTTCCGAAGTCTCCTTGGCCAAGAGGCATTCATTCAGCCAATGGGGGTGGGGGCAGTTAGGATTTTGTTTTTATTTCACATGCCTATGCTGAGGAACCCTCCCCAGGTAATGGAGAACCATTGGAGGATTTTAAATGGTAAAATGGTATTCACTCTCTTAAATAGCTATCTAGTGTTTTCTTTAATTTTTTTTATTTTTCTAGATTTAGATTTTCAAATGCTGATTTCTTACATGCATATATTGCATTCCTGTGAAGTCCGGACTTTTAGAGAACCCATCACCCAGAAAAAGAACATTGTACCCAATAGGTGATTTTTCATCCCAAACCCTCCTACTTTGTACAGTCTCCAATGTCTATTATTCCACTTTGTATGTCGATGTATACTCATTGTTTAGCTTCCACTTATGTAAGTGAGAACATGTGGTATTGAACATTTTCTTTCTGAGTTATTTCGGTTAGGATAATGGCCTCTAGTTTTGTATCCATATTGCTGCAAAAGACATGATTTTATTCTTTTTTATGGTCAAGTAGTATTCCATGGTATATATACACTATACTTTCTTTATCCAATCCTCTATTAACGGATACTTAGGTTAATTCTCTATCTCTGCTATAGTGAATAGTTCTGTAATAAACATGTGAGTGTAGGTATCTTTTTGGGAAATGATTTATTTCCCTTTGGGTATATACCCAGTATTGAGATTGCTGGATTTAATGGTAGTTCTGTATTTCGTTCTTTGAGAAATCTTCATACTATTTTCCACAGAGGTTGTACTAATTTACCTTCCCACCAACAGTGTATAAGTGTTCCTTTTTCTCCGCATCCTCTCCAACATCTGTTGATTGTTGACTTTTCAATAGTTGCCATTCTGACGGAGGTAAAATGGTATCTCATTGAGGGTTGATTTGCATTTCTCCAATGATTCGTACTGCTGAGCTTTTAAAAATTGTTGGTTGGCTGCTTGTATATCTTCTTTTGAGAAACTTCTGTTTATTTGCCCACTTTTAAATGTGTTATTTGTTTTTTCTTGTTGAGATATTTGAGTTCTTTGTAGACTCTGGGTATTAGTTCTTCGTTGGAGGCATAGTTTGCAAATATGTTTTTCCTCATTGTATAAGTTGTCTGTTTCCTCTTTTGTTGTACCTTTGTGGTGCAGAAGCTTTCCAGTTTAATTACGTCTCATTTGTCTATTTTTCGTTTTGTTTTGTTTGCTTTTGAGGACTTGGTCATAAATTCATTGCCGAGGACAGTGTCCATAAGAGTTTTTACTAGGTTTTCTTCTAGGATTTCTATAATTTCAGGCCTTACATTTAAGTCTTTAATCTATCTTGAGCTAATTTTGGTACATGGTGAGAGGTGTGGGTCCAGTTTCATTCTTCTGCATATAATGATCCAATTTTCCTAGCACCGTTAATTGAATAGGGTGTCCTTTCACCAGTGTATGTTTTTGTCGACTTTGTGGAAGATCAGTTTGTTGTAGTTATGTGGCTTTGTTCCTGGATTCTATATTCTGTTCCATTGATCTGTATGTCTATTTTTATACCAGTATCATGCTGTTTTGGTTACTATAGGCTTATAACAGAATTTGGAGTCAGGTAATGTGATGTCTCCAGCTTTGTTGTTTTTGCTTAACATTGCTTTTGCTATTGGGGCTCTTTTTTGGTTTCATATGAATTTAGGATTGCTTTTTCTAAATCTCTTAAAAATGACACTGGTAATTTGGTAGGTATTGCATTGAATCCATAGGTCATTTTTTAGGCAGTATGGTTATTTTAATGATATAGATTCCTCCAATTCATGGGCATTGGATATTTTTCTATTTGTTTATCTCAAGAGATGCCATTATTATTTTCACCTTATTAGTACAAATGGAGTGTCTTTTGTCAAATTCACCAGTGCCCCGCTCCTGCTCCTGGAATAGTGCCTATAACATAAGGGTGTTAAATAAAGATTTGTTGAATAATTTGTAAAACCAATAATGATGTAGGAAAAGATGAACTAAGTTTTCTCCCCACTTCTTATGATGATAAAATACCTTGTTGTAGACATGTTTTAACTGAGAACAACTAATTGGATGAAATAGTGAAAAAATAATCTGTTGGAAGTTAAAAAAACGTATAGAGACCAAGTCAGTTCTAAGTGAAGTCATAAACAGATAAAATTCTGAATTAAAGAGAAGGATAGGACAGGAGCTCAAAATAGATGTCTTCCTTCCCCCTTAACACAGATACCTTTCAAAGCAGTAGCAGAGAGCCTGAGAACCTAGGAACAGCTTTCAGAAATTTTACAGGGCTGAAGCACAAATATGGGAGCTCATTGCTCACCAAGATGAAGAGGTCCTGAAAACATCTTGCGGATATTGAGGTTCTGCAGACCCAAGTCAATTTCCCGTTCTAATACTATATTCTTTTTTGATTGCAAACAAACATTAATCTGAATATGATATTAATGTTATTATATTATATTTATTAATAAATGTTAACAAAATAATGTTAATAAAATGTTATGTTATATTGCATTACAATAATATATGGAAATAAATATTTGTTATTAATTATAATTATGCATATTTGTTAATATTAACAATATTATATAATTAATGTTACCATTGATATTAATATAATAACTAATATTAATTAATATTAATATTTGTTAACCAAAATAACACATTTAATATTAGTATTAGCAAGTATTATTTGGTTATTAACAATAAACTTATATTGAAGCATCATCAGCATACATTTTGAATTAACACAAAGTGATTACACACATTTATCCACCACCAGGATCAAGAAACAAAATTCCAGAAACCTTTTCACGCCCCCGCTTTCCCCAAAGTAATCATTATTCTGACTTCTTATATTATAAACACATCTGCTTGCTTTTTAGCTTTATATAAATGTCTGACCTTTTAAATCTACTTCATGTCTGAGGGATTCACCTCTATTGTGGTATGTGGCCATATTTTGTTCATTTTCTGTTGCTGTTTGTAATACTACTTTATGGCCCAACATAAGGGTAAGTTTGGTACATTTTTCACATGCACTTGAAAAGAATGGATATCCTGCAAGTGTTGGGTGCAGAATTCTATGTATGTCAGTTAGATGAAGTTTGTTGATCCTATTGCTCATCACTTCTCTATCTTACCGATTTTGTGGTATTTTTCTGTCACTACTGATAAATGTATGCTAAAATCTCCCATTATGAGTTGGAAGGAAACTTAGAAACCTTGTAGTTTACTTTTTAAAGTTTACAGATTATAAACTGAGAAGAAAGCAGATGGACTGAATGTTAATCAAATAAATAGCATGTGTCAGGCCATGACTGAGTTTCTTTACACACATTGTATAATTAAATCCTCACAAGGATGCTGTGAGGTAGGTACATTTCTTAAAATTTTACAGGTGAGAAAACTGAGACACAATGAAGTTAAGTGACTTGCTCAGATCTCTCTGGATGCTAAACTGTACCATGTTATATACTCTAGGGTTTGCTACCTTGCCTATGTGTTGGATTGATTGGTAGTCATTCAAAGGCATTTATTCAGGGTCCTTTTGTGCTGTGCAGTGTGTCAGGAGCTAGGGCATGAATAGACAAAAGCCATGGCAGACTCGCAGGTAAGTCAACATGTGAATGAACAGTTATAAGTTAAACCCAAAGGAAAGTTTATCATGTTCTACCCATGAGTTTGTATTTTACCTGGAAGGCATAGGGACAACCTTAAATCATTTTTTGCCAAGGGACAGTGACTGAGCATTAATTCCTGCAAAAGCTGCTGGCAGCATGAACTGTGGTTATGGTAGTAAGAATTGAGATCAGGGTATAGGCTCAAGAGGGATGCAGAAAGCAGACCTGGGAGTGGGTAGAACAGTGCTTTTTTCACTTTTACAGCCCACAGTCACCAGTGTCGACATGCCCTCTGCAGAAGCATTTCTTAGCACTGGAACATCAGTGCAGGGTAAAGCAACTTCTAGTGGAACATTTGTAGAATTGCAGTAACTCGAATTTCTTAGGGCCGTTCTTGTCTGAGGTGAGAAGAACGGCTTTTCTGAGGTGGAACAGAGACTCAAGAAACCTAGCAAGTGTATCTGAAAGTAAATCTGGACACAAATAATGACGTTGTGAGGGTGGATACTTCTCATCCCTGATTACATCCTTTTCCACCAAAATTCCAAATAGTTTGAGAAGCTTGCTTGATGCTCCAAATGTAGCTGCCAATTCCTGTCTAGTAAGTGCATGACTATCCATGGTTTTTTCCCCCTCTTCTTGATCAGCATGTGGTCAAATCAAGGGTAGAGAGATATGCAGATGTTCTTGTGTTATTAGGAACAGAGCATTTCTCAATAAAGCTCATAGATCAGAAAGTCGCCTGTGAGTTTCCCTTTATCTTACCTGCAATAGGAGTGGGCTTCAAACCTCTCCTGGCTTCAGTGATAATTTCCATTGGGAATCTCCTTTGTCCACCTAGCAACTTGCACACATTTCAGCTCATACCTGGCAATACTTACCTGGTCTCATTCTGTAATCTGGTTTTCCAGTTGGTCTTTAAGGGCCTTTTCTTGTTTTAAATTTTATTTTCTTTTAACTCCTCCAAATAGGGATCTTTCTAAAATATTTTATTAGATAGATAGATAGACAGACAGATAGATAGATAGATAGATAGATAGATAGATAGATAGATAGATAGATGGGTTGTTCTATCTCCTAGCTTTACAGTTATGTCTTGAGAATGACAGTGAATCTCCAACTTTTAGACTGATGCCCTGTTGAATTCTAATGGGGCCATTCTTAAATCCCATTCTGAGTAGCGCCTGGGTTTTTTATAGCTATGGCCATATCCCTTTTCTGGATAATTGTACTTGCTGAAATGCTGAAACCTATCTCAGTAAATCTGAGAGTAAGTGGTAGCAAAGAGTAGCAGGTCACCTTTTAGAAGAAAGGATACATTTCTGGAGGCAGTCCCTGCCTAGGTTTGCAGTAAATTTTATCTCCTTGGGTAATAATCCTCCTATAATTTCTCTTTCGTATTTTTAGAATTGTCTCTAATTTATGCTTCAATTTTGGAATATTTGGTATTCAGAGTCCCAAAATTGCAAGTCTCTCAGTAAGATGTGTATTAAGAACTTTAAAAATCCCTAAGCAAAGTTTACTTGCCCTCCTTACTCTATCTAACCCCCAAATGTAGTAAAATAAGTAATCTACTTTCAATGACTGAAAGAATTGTTCCCTCAATGAAGGGGATATTTTACCTTTAAAAGTTTGATTTAGCTAATCCACAAAATCCACTGCAAGTGGATTAACGTCTCCCTCTGTCCAGTCCTGCCTCCCTCCTTTCCCTTCCACAGATGGCGATCCCCAAAGCATTCCATAATTAACATCCTGCATGCCAATGTTTGTTTTAGAGTTTGTTTTCCAAAGAACCCAACCAGATGCAATCACCTAGAACCCCCTTTTGTATTTGCAGATTGCTTTTATTTAGTCTAGGGTGAGATATAAGGATGGGCCAGGCCAGTTAAAAACTTAAATAACAAAGGAAAACCTTAAGGTATAGAGGTCTTTCATGTCTTCATATGGCCTACAATGCTGAACATGTACAAAAGGATTGTCTACACAGACATACTTGAGTGTGAGTAGCCCTAGGAACATGGAAACCAAGGTCCTAACCTTTCCTAGATTCGAACACACATAACTCACAGGAAATAAGAATGATCTCAGAGAGATAGCCAGCTAGTTCTTCATGCTAAGGTGCTGAATAGAACTGTAGTTTTCATTTGCATTTCCCTAGTGATTAGTGAAGCTGAACATCTTTTCAGGTGATTGATAACCATTTGTGTAATCTTCTTTGGAGAACTCTCTATTCAAATCCTTTACCATTTTTAAATTGGGTCATCTGTTTTTGTGTTGTTAAATTTTAGGAATTCTCTATATATTCTAGATATTAATCATTTGCCGGATATATAATTTGCAAATACGTTCTCCATTTTTGTGGGTTTCCTTTTTCACTCTGTTGATTTTGTCTTTTGATGCACAAAAGTTCTTAATTTTATGAAATTAAATTTGTCTATTTTTCCTTGTGTTACCTGTGCCTTTGTTATTATATCCAAGAAATCACTGACAAATCTAATGACATGAAGCTTTTGCCCTATGTTTTCTTCTAAGACTTTAACAGTTTTAGGTCTTTGATCAAATCTGAGTTAATTTTGGTATGTGATGTTAGGCAAAGGTCTAACTTTATTCTTCTGCATGTGGATATCCAGTTTTCTCAGCACCATTTGTTGAAAAGTCTGTCCTTTCTCCATTGAATGGTCTTGGCACTCTTGACAAAAATCATTTGAGACTTTTGAACAAGATGGCCAACTAGATGCAACTGGGACATGCTGACTCCACTGAAAGAGACCAATATTTTGACTAACCAACATAATTTGAACAGATCTTTGGAGAGAAAATACTGAGAGTGGATGCAGAAGTGACTTAGAAGCTGAGACTGAAGAGAGAGAAAGCTGGGAACCCAGTGCAGGGTGCTCAAATGCTAGAGTTGTTTCCTACCTCCAAATGGCTCTTGGGGAAGGGGTGAGTGAAAGGACTATGGGACTGCCCACTATTGCTGTGTGCCTCTAGGGATCCTTGCTGCAGGGAACCCCACATCACGCATGGAAATTTGAGTTGGCAGGGGGATCTTCCCAGATAGTAGATGGAAATGGGCCTTCAGACAGCAGGGAGCCAGGGGCCTCCGTGTGCAGGACAACTCTATCAGCCAAACCCCAGGGCTCCCTATCTTCCTCTGAGAGGCTCTGACTCAAGTTGGCTGTGGCCAGGAGAAAGTGGAGATGACTTTCCTGCAGGTCTGCCTGCCTACCAGCCCTTTCCAGTTTCCAGGCCCCCTGCCTGGCCACCAACCAGGAGACTATACATAATACAGCCTTGATGACCAACCTGGGTACTTTGCTCCACCTGAGTATATTCTCAGCAGTCTGGGAACACTTCAAATCCCCCAGCACACCTGGAACCCAACTCAGAGGATGGAGATGACAGAGCCACAAGCCAGTCCTGGCAGCCCAGGGCTGCCATGCACCACTTGGGATTGCTAAGCCTGGGGGCCACTCAAATTGAGGAGGAGCTTACATTGTCAGAGCACTGAGAGGGAAGAGACATGTAGGTCTGTGGGATAGTGTAGGACCAAGGTGTTTCTCCCTCCACAGAGCCAGTTTGGAAAGGGTGTGGCCTATCTCCCTGCTGTGGCCTCTGCTCGTTGGACTCCAGCAGCCTGGAACACCTAACAAAAGAAACACGGGCACAGTGCAGTGATCAGAGAGAGGCTCTCCCAAGGCCCAGGAATGGACCTGGTAAGGGAGTAACCTTCCTCTCCAACCCTCTACCCACGCCCCTCATCTTGCTACCCCCCAATTGCAGAGCACAGCTGCAAACTTAAGGAAATGCAAAGGAGCTGCATGGCTCAAAGCTTATCCACTGCTCATTACCCTTAAGCACCATCTACTGGGTCACGGCTCAAACTACAACACAAGAGATATTTTGCTAATATACCCTGCTGTGAAACCAAGGGCAAGAATTTGGCCACAAGGACCTTGTACAGAGCTTTGGACCTCTGAAAACACAGAAATGAGGCCAACAACTTACATCATAATTAAAGGAACACCAACCCTCCAAGATAAGAAAGGATCAGTGCAAGAACTCTGGCAATTCAAAAAGCCAGTCCCTTTATCACTAAACAAGTCCATTAGCTCCATAGCAATTGTTCTGAACCAGTCTGAAATGACTGAAATGACAGATATGGAATTGAGAACCTGGATGGCAAGGAAGCTCACTGAGGTTCAGGAGAGACTGGAAATCCAATCCAAGGAATCCAAAGAATCCAGTAAAACAACCTAAGAGCTGAAAGACAAAATAACCATTTTAAGAAAGAATGAACCTGAAATTTTAGAGTTGAAGACTATACTACAAGAATTCCATAATACAATCAGAAGTATTAACAGCAGTGTAGATCAAGCTGAAGAAAGAATCTCAGGGCTCAAAGACCAGTTTTTCAAATCAACTCAATCAGAGGAAAAAAAAAAAAAGAACATATAATTAAGAAGAATAAATAAAACCTCTTAGAAATATGAGATCATATAAAGAGACCAAATTTTCAAAGAGAGAAGGAGAAAGAATAAGCAACTTGGAAAATATATTTGAGGATATAGTCCACAAAAATTTCCCTAATCTGACTAGAAAGGTTGATATGTTGATTGGGGTCTGTGTCCCTGCTTAAATCTCATGTCAAATTATAATCCCCAGTGTTGGAGGTGGGGCCTGGTGATTGGATCATGAGGGCAGATTTCCCCTTTGGTGCTGTTCTCGTGATGGTGAGTGAGTTGTCATGAGATCTGGTTGTTTAAAAGTGTGTAGCACCTCTCCTCTCTCTCTTCCTCCTGCTCCAGCCATGTGAGATAAGCCTGCTTCCCCTTCACCTTCGCCATGACTGTAAATTTCCTGAGCCTCCCCAGCAATGCTTCCTGTATAGCCTGCAGAACTGTGAATCAGTTAACCTCATCTCTTTATAAATTGCCCAGTCTCAGGTATTTCTTTATGGACTAACACAACACGTGTATTCAAGAAACATAGAGAACCCTGGCCAGATACTATACAAGATGATCATCCACAAGGCATATAGTCATCAGCTTCACCAAGGTCAATGCAAAGGAAACAATCTTAAAGGCAGCTGGAGAGAAGGGTCAGGTCACATACAGAGGTAGCCCCATCAAGTTAGTAGTGGACCTCTCAGCAGAAACCTGACGAGATTGGGGGCCTATTTTCTGCATCCTTAAAGAAAATAAATGCCAACCAAAAATTTATTTTTATTTTTTAAATCCTTTATTGATTTATGAGACAGGGTCTCATTCTGTTGCCCAGGCTGGAGTGCAGTGGCATGATCTCAGCTCACTGCAGCCTCAATGTCCCAGGCTCAGGTACTCCTCCCACTTCAGCCTCCTGAGAAGCTGGAACCATAAGTGTGTGCCACCACACCTGGCTAATTTTGTATTTATTTATTTAGTTTTGTAGAGATGGGGTTTTGCTATGTTGCCTAGGCTGGCCTCAAACTCCTGGGCTCAAGCAATCCATCCACCTCTGCCTCCCAAAGTGCTATGGTTACAGGCATGAGCCACAGCATCTGGCCCAACCAAGAACTTCATACCCCACCACACTAAACTTTATAAGTGAAGAAGGAATAAAATCCTTGCAGACAAGTGAATGACGAGGAAATTCATTTCAACTAAACCATCGTTATAAGAGATCCTCATGTTTAGGGTGTGCTAAACATCAAATCCAAAGGAAAACACCTGCTACCACAAATACACACTTAAGCACATAGCTCACAGACACTATGAGGCAACTGCACAATCAAGTCTACATAACAACTAGCTAACAACACAATGACAGGATCAAAATCTCACATATCAATACTAACCCCAAATATAAATACATGTAATGGCAATCTAGATTTAAAAAAAAAAATGATCCATCTGTCTGCTGTCTTTAGGGATCCACCTCACATATAATGACACCTACAGGCTCAAAGTAGAGGGATGGAGAAAGATCTACCATGCAAATAAAAACAACAAAAAAGACAAAACACATTTTAAACCATTAACAATTAAGAAGAACAAGAAAGGGTATTATGTAATGAAAAAGGGTTGGATCCAACAAGAAGACTGAAGGATCCTAAATATATAACCAATATTAGAGGACCCAGATTCATAAAACAAGTTCTTCTTAACCTACAAAAAGCCACACAATAATATAGGGAAACTTCAGTAGCCCCACTGATAGCATTAGACAGATCATTGAAGCAGAAATCTAACAAAGAAAGACTGGAATTAAACACAACCTTTGACCAATTGGACCTAATAGAAATCGACAGAATACTCCACCCAACAACCAAAGAATATTCTTGTCATCTGCATATGAAACATATTCTAAGATCAACCACATACTCAGTAATAAAACAAGTCTCAATAAATTCAAAAGCATCTGAATTATCCTAAACACAGTCTAGGACCACACTGTAATAAAAATAGAAATTAATATCAATAATATCTCTCAAAACAACATAAATACATGGAAATTAAACAACTTGCTCCTGAATAACTCTTGGGTGAACATCAAAATTAAGGCAGAAATTTTAAAAATTCCTTGAAATAAATAAAAATAGAAGCACAACTTACCAAAATATCTGGGATGCAGTAAAGTTTACAGCACTAAACATTTTCATCAAGAAGTTAGAAAGATTTTAAATTAGCAGTCTAACTTTGCACCTAAAGGAACTAGTAAAAAACAAACAACCACAAAGCTAGCAGAAGAAAAGAAATAACTAAAATTAGAGAAGAGCTTAACCAAATTACAATGCAAAATTTCATACAAAAGATCAATGAAACTAAGAGTTTGTTTTTTGAAAGAATAAGCAAAATTGATAGACTGCTAGCTAGATTAACAAATAAAAAGAAAGATTCAAATCAGCACAATAAGAAATGACAAAGGTGATATTATAGCTCGTTCCACAGAAATAAAAAAAGATCCTCAGAGACTACTATGAACAACTGTATGCACACACATTAGAAAATCTACAGGAAATAGATAAATTCCTGGAAACACGCAATCTTCCAAGATTGAATCAGGACAAGATTGAAATACTGAATAGACCAACATCAAATTCTGAAATGGAATCAGTAATAAAAATCCTACCAACCAGAAATATTCTGGACCAGATGGATTCACAATTAAATTCTATCAGATGTAAAAAAAAAAGAATCCGTACCAATTCCACTGAAACTATTCCAAAAATCGAGGAGGAGGGGTTCCTCCCCATCTCATTCTATAGAGCCAACATCAGTTTGATACCAAAATCTGGCAGTGACATGAGGCGAAAAGAAAACTTCAGGTCAATATCCTTGATGAACATAGATGCAAAAATCCTCAGCAAAATACTAGCAAACCAAATCCAGCAGCACATCAAAAAGTAAATACACCACAATCATGCAGACTTTATTTCTGGGATGCAAGATTGTTTCAACATATGCAAGTCAATAAATGTGATTCATCACATAAACTGAATTAAAAACAAAACCACACAATCATCTCAATAAACACATTTTGATAAAGTCTAACAATCGCTCATGATAAAAGTCCTCAACAGACTAGACATTGAAGGAACATATCTCAAACTAATAAGAGCTACCTATTAAAAACTTATAGCCAGCATCATACTGAATGGGTAAAAGCAGGAACCACTCCCCTTGAGAACTGGAACAAGACAAAAATGCCCACTCCCACCACTCCTATTCAAAATAGTACTGAAAGTGTTAGCCAGAGCAATCATACAAGAGAGAGAAATAAAAGGCATCCAAATAGGAAAAGAAAAAGTCAAGCTATCTCTCTTGGTTGATGATATAATACTATACCTAGAAAACCATACAGTCTGCCAAAAGACTTCTAGAACTGACAAATGACTTTAGTAAAGTTTCAGGATACAAAATCAATGTACAGAAATCACTAGCATTTCTAGCCTGAGAGTCAAATAAAGAATGCTTTTCTATTTATAGTAGTCACAAATAAAGTAAAATACCTAGAAATACAGCTAACCAAGGAGGTGAAAGATCTCTATAAGGAGAGCTCCAAAACACTGCTGAAATAAATCAGAGATGACACGAATAAATGGTAAAACTTTCCATGCTTATGGATTGGAAGAATTAAAATGTCCGTATTTCCTCAAGCAATCTGCAGATTCAGTGCTATTCCTATCAAACTACCAATGCTATTTTCCACTGAAGTAGAAAAAAATATTTTAAAATTCTCATGGAATGAAAAAGAGCTGGAGTACCCAAAACAATTCTAAGCAAAGAGAACAAAGCTGAAGGCATTACACTACCAGGCTTCAAAGTATAATATAAAGCTAGAGTAACCAAACCAGCATGGTACTGGCACAAAAACAGACACATAAACCAATGGTGCATCATAGAAAACTCGGAAAGAAACCATCTGATTGTCAACAATGCCAAAAAACAAGCAATGAGGAAAGTACTCCGTATTCAATAAATGGTCCTGGGATAACTGGCCAGCCACATGCAGAAGATTGTGACTGGACCCCTTGTATTCACTTTATACAAAAATTAAGTCAAAGTTGATCAAAGGTTTAAGTTTAAAACCTCAAAATGAAAAAGTCCTAGAAGACAAGCTAGGAAATAGCCCTCTTGACATTGACTTTGGCAAAAACAAAAAATTTGGTTAAGTTTCCAAAAATAATTACAAGAAAAAACAAAAATTGACAAGATTGACAAAAATTGACCTAACATGGACAAAAAATGACCTAAAATTGACAAAAATTGACCCAATTAAACTAAAGAGCTTCTGCACTGCACAGTAAAAGAAGCAGAGTAAACAGATGACCTACAGAAGGCGAAAAAACATTTGTAAACTATGTATCCAACAAAGGTTCAACATCCAGAATCTGTTAAGAACTTAAATCAACACGCAAAAACCAAAACACCCCATGTCTGTGACATGAACAGACACTTCTCAAAAAAAGACATATAAGTGGCCAAAAAAATACGAAAAATGCCCAGCAGCACTAATCATCAGAGAAATGCAAATCAAAGCCACAGTGACAAACCGTCTCACACTAGTCAGAATGGCTATTGGTAAAATGTCAAAAATCAACAAAAGTTGTCAAGGATGCAGAGAAAAGGGAATCCTTATACACTGTTGGTGGGAATGTAAATTAGTACAACCTCAATGGAAAACAGTATGAAGATTTCTGAAAGAACTGAAAATAGAACTATCATTCAGTTCAGCAATCCCAATATTGAATATGTACCCAAAAAGAAAGAAATCATTATATGAAAAAGATACCTGCATTCATATGTTTATTGTAGCACTATACACAATAGCAAAGATATAGAATTAACTTAAGAGTCTACAAATAGAGAATTGGGTAAAGAAAACGTGGTACATGTATGCCATGAAATACGACTTGGCCATAAATAATAAAGAAATCATGTATTTTGGAGCAATATGGATGCAATTGAGGCTGTAATCCTAAGCAAATTGTGCAGGAACAGAAAACCAAATACTGCATGTGTCACTTATAAGTGGGAGCTAAACACTGAGCGCACATAGACATAAACGTGGGAACAACAGACACTGTGGACTACTAGAAGGGGGAGGGTGGGAGGTGGACATGGCTTGAAAAACTACCTATTGTGTACTATCTGGGTGATGGGATCATTCATACCCCAAACCTCAGCATCACGCAATATACCCATGTAACAAACCTGTACATGTTCGCTTATATCTAAATAAAAGTTGGGAAAAAAGTCTTTTGACTACCTATGAGAAGGGTTTATTTCTGGGCTATTTTATTCCCTTGAACTATGTGTCTATCTTTATGACAGAACCAAATTGTTATGATTACTCTGGCTTTGTAATAGATTTTTTGTTGTTGTTGTTATACTTTAAGTTCTAGGGTACATGTACACAACGTGCAGGTTTGATACATAGGTATACATGTGCCATGTTGGTTTGCTGCACCCATTAACTCATCATTTACATTAGGTATTTCTCCTAATGCTATCCTTCCCCTAGAACCCCACCCCATGACAGGCCCCAGTGTGTGATGTTTCCTGCCCTGTGTCCAAGTGTTCTCATTGTTCATTTCCCACCTATGAGTGAGAACATGCGGTGTTTGGTTTTCTGTCCTTGTGATAGTTTGCTGAGAATGATGGTTTCCACCTTCATCCATGTCCCTACAAAGGACATTAATTCATCTTTTTAATGGCTGCATAGTATTCCATGGTATATATGTGCCACATTTTCTTAACCCAGTCTATCATTGATGGACATTTGGGTTGGTTCCAAGTCTTTGCTATTGTGAATAGTGCTATAAATAAACATATGTGTGCATGTGTCTTTATAGTAGCATGACTTTTAATCCTTTGGGTATATACTCAGTAATGGGATTGCTGGGTCAAATGGTATTTCTAGTTCTAGATCCTTGAGGAATCACCACACTGTCTTCCACAATGGTTGAACTAATTTACAGTCCCACCAACAGTGTAAAAGTGTTCCAATTTCTCCACATCCTCTCCAGCATCTGTTGTTTCCTGACTTTTTAATGATTGCTATTCTAAATGGCATGAGATAGTATCTCATTGTGGTTTTGATTTACAGTTCTCTGATGACCAGTAATGATGAGCATTTTTTTCATGTGTTTGTTGGCTGCATAAATGTCTTCATTTGAGAAGTGTCTGTTCATATCCTTTGCACAATTTTGGATGGGGTTGTTTTTTTTTTTTCTTGTAAATTTGTTTGAGTTCTTTGTAGATTCTGGATATTAGCCCTTTGTCGATGGGTAGACTGCAAAAAATTTCTCCCATTCTGCAGGGTGCCTGTTCACTCTGATGGTAGTTTCTTTTGCTCTGCAGAAGCTCTTTAGTTTAATTATATCCCATTTGTCTATTTTGGCTTTTGTTGCCATTGCTTTTGGTGTTTTTGACATGAAGTCCTTGCCCACACCTATGTCCTGAATGGTATTGCCTAGGTTTTCTTCTAGGGTTTTTATAGTTTTAGGTCTAACATTTAAGTCTTTAATCTATCTTGAATTAATTTTTGTATAAGGTTTAAGGGATGCAGTTTCAGCTTTCTACATATGGCTAGCCAGTTTTCCCGGCACTATTTATTAAATAGGGAATCCTTTCCCCATTTCTTGTTTTGTCAGGTTTCTCAAAGATCAGATGGTTGTAGATATGTGATATTATTTCTGAGGACTCTGTTCTGTTCCGTTGGTCTGTGTATCTGTTTTGATACCGGTACCTGCTGTTTTGGTTACTGTAGCCTTTTAGTATAGTTTGAAGTCAGGTAGCATGATGCCTCCAGCTTTGTTCTTTTGGCTTAGGATTGTCTTGGCAATGCGGGCTCTTTTTTTTGGTTCCATATGAACTTTAAAGTAGTTTTTTTTCCTATTCTGTGAAGAAAGTCATTGGTAGCTTGATGGGGATGGCATTGAATCTATAAATTGTGTTGGGCAGTATGGCCATTCTCACGATATTGATTCTTCCTATTCACAAGCATGGAATGTTCCTCCATTTGTTTGTGTCCTCTTTTATTTCATTGAGCAGTGTTTTGTAGTTCCCCTTGAAGAGGTCCTTCACATCCCTTGTAAGTTGGATTCCTAGGTATTTTATTCTCTTTGTAGCAATTGTGAATGGGAGTTCACTCATGATTTGGCTCTCTGTCTGTTATTGGTGTATAGGAATGCTTGTGAGTTTTGCACAATTGATATTGTATCCTGAGATTTTGCTGAAGTTTCTTATCAGCTTAAGGAGATTTTGGGCTGAGATGAGATTTTCTAAATATACAATAGTGTCATCCGTAAACGGACAATTTGACTTCCTCTTTCCTAATTGAATACCCTTTATTTCTTTATCTTGCTTGATTGCCCTGGCCAGAAATTCCAACACTATGTTGAATAGGAATGGTGAGAGAGAGCGTCCTTGTCTTGTGCCAGTTTTCAAGGGGAATGTTTCCAGTTTTTGCCCATTCAGTATGATATTGGCTGAGGGTTTGTCATAAATAGCTCTTATTATTTTGCAATGCATTCCATTAATAGCTAGTTTGTTGAGAGTTTTTAGCATGAAGGCTGTTGAATTTTGTTGAAGGCCATTTTTGCATCTATTGAGATAATCTTGTGGTTTTTGTTATTGGTTCTGTTTATGTGATGGATTAGGTTTATTGAGTTGCGTATGTTGAACCAGCCTTGCATCCCAGGGATGAAGCCGACGTGGTCGTGGTGGATAAACTTTTTGATGTGCTGCTGGATTCAGTTGGCCAGTATTTTACTGAGGATTTTTGCATTGATATTCATCAGGGATATTGATCTAAAATTTTGTTGTTGTTGTTGTGTCTCTGCCAGGCTTTGGTATCAGGACGATGTTGGCCTCATAAAATGAGTTAGGGAGGACTCCCTCTTTTTCTATTGATTGGAATAGTTTCAGAGGGAATGGTACCAGCTCCTCTTTGTAACTCTGGTAGAATTCGGTTGTGAATCTGTCTGGTCCTGTACTTTTCTTGGTTGTTAGGCTATTAATTATTGTGTCAGTTTCAGAGCCTGTTATTGGTCTATTCAGAGATTCAACTTCTTCCTGGTTTAGACTTGGGAGGGTGTATGTGTCCAGGAATTTATCCATTTCATCTAGATTTTCTAGTTTATTTGCATAGAGGTGTTAATAGTATTTTCCGATAGTAGTTTGTATTTCTGTGGGATTGGTGGTGATATCCCCTGTAGCATTTTTTATTGTATCTATATGATTATTCTCTATTTTCTTCTTTATTAGTCTTACTAGCGGTCTATCAATTTTGTTGATCTTTTCAAAAAACCAGCTCCCAGATTCATTGATTCTTTGAAGGGTTTTTTGTTCTCTATCTCTTTCAGTTCTGTTCTGATCTTAGTTATTTCTTGTCTTCTGCCAGCTTTTGAATTTATTTGCTCTTGCTTCTCTAGTTCTTTTAATTGTGTTGTTAGGTTGTTGATTTTAGATCTTTCCTGTTTTCTCTTGTGGGCATTTAGTGCTGTAAATTTCCCTCTAAACATTGCTTTAAATGTGTCCCAGAGATTCTGGTATGTTGTATCTTTGTACTAATTGGTTTCAAAGAACATCTTTATTTCTGCCTTCATTTCGTTATGTACCCAGTAGTCATTCAGGAGCAGGTTGTTCAGTTTCCATGTAGTTGAGTGGTTTTGATTGAGTTTCTTAACCCTGAGTTCTAATTTGATTGCACTGTGGTCTGAGAGACAGTTTGTTATAATTTCTGTTCTTGTACATTTGCTGAGGAGTGCTTTACTTCCAATTATGTGGTCAGTTTTGGAATAAGTGCAGTGTGGTGCTGAGAAGAATGTATATTCTGTTGATTTGTGGTGAAGAGTTCTGTAGATGTCTATTAGGTTGCTTGGTGCAGAGCTGAGTTCAAGTCCTGGATATCCTTGTTAATCTTCTGCTTCATTTTTCTGTCTAATATCGACAGTGGGGTGTTAAAGTCTCCCATTATTATTGTGTAGGACTGTAAGTCTCCTTGTAGGTCTCTAAGGACTTGCTTTATGAATCTGGGTGCTCTTTTAATGGGTGCATATATATTTAGGATAGTTAGCTCTTCTTGTTGAAT
Organism: Chlorocebus sabaeus; assembly: GCF_047675955.1. NCBI lineage: Eukaryota > Metazoa > Chordata > Mammalia > Primates > Cercopithecidae > Chlorocebus > Chlorocebus sabaeus. The sequence continues at coordinate 71,516,027 of NC_132918.1, forward strand.
TGATCCCTTTACCATTATATAATGGCCTTCTTTGTCTCTTTTGATCTTTGTTGGTTTAAAGTCTGTTTTATCAGAGACTAGAATTGCAACTCCTGCTTTTTTTTTGCTTTCCATTTGCTTGGTAGATCTTCCTCCATCCCTTTATTTTGAGCCTATGTGTGTCTCTGCACGTGAGATGGGTCTCCTGAATATAGCACACTGATGTGTCTTGACTCTTTATCCAACTTTCAGTCTGTGTCTTTTAATTGGGGCATTTAGCCCATTTAATTTAAGGCTAATATTTTTGTGCAAATTTGATACTGTCATTATGATGTTAGCTGGTTATTTTGCCTGTTAATTGATGCAGTTTCTTCCTAGAATCAACAGTCTTTACAATTTGGCATGTTTTTTCAGTGGCTGGTACTAGTAGTTTCTTTCCACATTTAGTGCTTCCTAAGCTCTTGTTAAGGCAGGCCTGATGGTGACAAAATCTCTCAGCATTTGATTGTCTGTAAAGGATTTTATTTCTCCTTCACTTATGAAGCCTAGTTTGGCTGGATTTGAAATTCTGGGTTGAAAATTCTTTTCTTTAAGTATGTTGAATATTGGCTCCCACTCTCTTCTGGCTTGTAGGGTTTCTGCTGAGAGATACACTGTTAGTCTGATGGGCTTCCCTTTGCGGGTAACCCAATCTTTCTCTCTGGCTGCCCTTAACATTTTTTCTTTCATTTCATCCTTGGTGAATCTGATAATTATGCGTGCTGGGATTGGTCTTCTCAAGGAGTATCTTTGTGGTGTTCTCTATATTTCCTGAATTTGAATGTTGGCCTGCCTTGCTGGTTAAGGAAGTTCCCCTGGATAATATCCTGAAGTGTTTTCCAACTTGGTTTCCTTCTCCCCATCACTTTCAGGTATACCAATCAAATGTGGATTTGGTCTTTTCACATAGTCCCATATTTCTTGGAGACTTTGTTTGTTTCTTTTCACTCTTTTTTCTCTAACCTTGTGTTCACAGTTTATTTCATTCATGTGACCTTCAATCACTGATATCCTTTCTTCCACTTGATCAAATCGGCTATTGAAGTTTGTGCATGCGTCACAAAGTTCTCATGTCATGTTTTTCAGCTCTATCAGGTTATTTAAGGTCTTCTCTACACTATTTATTCTAGTTAGCCATTCGTCTAATCTTTTTTCAAGATTTTTAGCTTCCTTGTGATGGGTTTGAACATGCTCCTTTAGCTTGAAGGAGGTTGTTATTACTGACCTTCTGAGGCCTACTTCTGTCAGCTCGTCCAAGTCATTCTCCATCCAGCTTTGTTCTGTTGCTGGCGAGGGAGCTGCAATCCTTTGGAGAAGAGGTGCCCTGGTTTTTCGAATTTTCAGTTTTTCTGCTCTGATTTCTCCCTATCTTTGTGGTTTTATCTACCTTTTGTCTTTGATGTTGGTGATCCACAGATGGAGTTTTAGTGTAGATGTTCTTTTTGTTGATGTTGATGCTATTCCTTTCTGTTTGTTAGTTTTCCTTCTAACAGTCAGGTCCCTCAGCTGCAGGTCTGTTGGGGTTTGCTGGAGGTCCACTTCAGACCCTGTTTGCCTGGGTATCACCAGAGGAGGCTGCAAAACAGCAAATATTGCAGAACAGCAAATACTGCTGCCGGATCCTTCCTTTGGGAGCTTCATCCCAGAGGGGCACCCACTTATATGAGGTGTCTGTCTTCCCCTACTGGGACGTGCCTCCCAGTTAGACTACACAGGGGTCAGGGACCCACTTGAGAAGCGAGTCTGTCCATTCTCAGAGCTCAAACACCATGTTGGGAGAGCCACTGCTCTCTTCAGAGCTGTCAGACAGGGACATTTAAGTTTGCAGAAGTTGTCTGCTACCTTTTGTTCAGCTATGCCCTGCTAACAGAGGTAGAGTCTATAGAGGCAGTAGGTCTTGCTGAGCTGTGGTGGGTTCTGCCCAGTTCAAGCTTCCCGGCCCCTTTATATACCTACTCAGGCCTCAGCAATGGCAGACACCCTCCCCTAGCTAGGCTGCTGCCTCACAGGTCGACCTCAGACTGCTGTGCTAGTAGTGAGTAAGGCTCCTTGGGCATGGGACCCGCTGATCCAGGCACAGAAGAGAATTTTATTGTCGGCCAGTTGTTAAGACCCTGGGAAAAGTGCAGTATTTGGGCAGGTCCCATTTTTCCAGGTACAGTCTGTCATGGCTTCCCTTGGCTAGGAAAGGGAAATCCCCCATCCCCTTGCACTTCCTGGGTGAGGCAACACCCAACTCTGCTTTGGCTCACCCTCCGTGGGTTGCACCCACTGTCCAACCAGTCCCAACGAGATGAACCAGTTACCTCAGTTGGAAATGCAGAAATCACCCATCTTCTGCGTCGATCACACTGGTAACTGCAAAGTGGAGCTGTTTCCTATTCAGCCATTTTGGAACAGACCTCGCTTCATAATAGATTTATAGTAAATTCTGAAATCAAGAAATATGAGTACTTCATCTTAGTAGTTTGTTATTTTTTAAAATTAACTTTACTTTTTAGATCAGTTTTAGTTCCACAACAAAATTGAGGGGAAGATATAAAACATTTCCCATGTACCCCTTGCCCCACATGTGTGCAGTGTCCCCCATTATTAACATCCCTCTTCTTTTACAAGATCATTTTTGATATTTGTGGTTGCTTGAGATGCCATGTGAATTTTAGGATGAGTTTTTCTATTTTTGCAAAATGTCACTGGGATTTTGATAGCCATTGCATTGATTCTGTAGGTCACTTTTGTTATTATGACATTTTAACAATGTTAATTCTTCCAATTCATGAACATGATATGTATTTCCATTCATCTATGTCTTTTAAAATTTCTTTCAGCAATGTTTTGTTGTTTTCATTGTTCAAGTCTTTCACCTTCTTTGTGTCTTAGTTTTTATTCCTTAGTATTTTTTTGATGCTATTGTAAATAAAAATTTTTGTAATTTTTTTCAGATTGTTTATTATTAAGAATACAGAAATGCAACTGATTTTTTTGTATTGGCTTTACATCCTGCTACTTCACTGAAGTCATCTATTAATTCTAACAGGTTGTGTGTATGTGTGTAATATTTAGGATTTTCTACGTATAAAATCATATCCTATGCAAATAGAGATAATTTTGGAGCCATATATTTTTACATCTGCTTCAGATTTCATTCATTGGCTATATCATAATCTATCTTAATCTTTTATTGATGAACTTTTAGATTGTTTGCAATATTTTGCTTATAGCCAATATAATTTAAATTTATCACTTAGTGTCAGTGGGAGTAGGAAAGTAATTACTGAATTAAGAAACACACAATCTTAATTTTTGATAAATAAAGCACAACTGCTTCTCATAGAGAAAATGCCAACATATATTCCTCCCAGACGTTAATATGGATGCCCATATTATTATCAATTAGGTGTGTTACAAACTTTTTTAATCTTAGCAAACCTGAGTTGTAAAAACTGTATCTCATTACACTTTTAGTTTGAATTTCTATTTTTATTAGATATCAAACATTTTCATCCAAACACAGCCATTTGTATTTTCCTTTCATATAATTATTAACCATTAAAAAAAACTCAGCTTTACCATAAAATTCACCCATCATAAGTATACAATTCAGTGATTTTTTTTTAAAGTAAATTTACATTTGTGCAACAATCACCACAATCTAGTTTTACAACATTTACAGAACCCCAAAATGTTATCTCCTTCCCATTTGCAGATAATCCCCTGTCTCACACCCAACTCTAGGAAACCACTGGCCTATTTTCTGTCTATATAAATTTTCTGTTTCTAGATATTTTGTTTATGTAGAATCATACAATATGTTGTGTTTTGAATAAGGTCTCTTTTAATTAGTATGACGTTTTTAAGGTTCAAAATGCTATAGTAGGTATCAAGACTTCATTTCTTTTTATTGTTCAACAGTGTTCCATTGTATGCATATATCATATTTTGTTTATTTTTTTGCCATTTAGTGCACATTTGGATACTTTTCAATTTTGGGCTATCATGGATGATATTGCTATAAACATTCACTTACAAATCTTTGTGTGGACCTGTATTTTTATTTCTCTTGGGTGGATTCCAAGAAATAAAGTTGCTGGGTCAAATGTTAAGTTTATATTTAATTTCATGAGACACTATGTTTTGCAAAATGGCTGTATTATTTACCTTCTCACCAGCAATAAATGAAGGCTCTGGGTCCTTCACATCTTTTCCTACACTTTGAAATATCTTTCTTTTTGATTATAGTCATTCTAGTGAGTACGTTATGGTATCTTATTGTAGTTTTAATTTGTATTTTCCTAATGACTAGTGATGCTAAACATATTTTTATATGCATAGTGATCATTTGCATGTGTGTGTGTCTGTGTGTGTGTGTAATTTCTATTCAAATCTTGTTTCTAGGAATTGTCTATTTCATCTCATTTGTCTTTTTTTTGGCATAGTTGTTTATAAATTCCCTTATAATATTATAATTTCTGTAGCATTGGTTGTGATATTTCCACTTTCATTACTGAATTTGATAAATTATGTTTTCATGTGATTCCTTTGGTTAGTCCAATTAAATATTTGCCAATTTTTTTGATATTTTGAAAGAAATAACTTTTAGTTTTATTGCTTTATTTTCCTGTTGTTTTTGTTTTGTAGTTCATTGATTTGTGCTCTACCCTTTATTTCTATTTTCTGATTGCCTTGGGGTTAGTTTGCTTTTCTTTTACTATGCTGTTAAGGTAGAAGCATAGGTTATTGATTTGAGAACTTTCTTCTTTTCCAATATATGCCTTTAAAGCTGTAAACGTCTTTCTAAATACTGCCTGGCTGTACATCATAAATTTTGATATATTGTGGGGTTTTTCTGTTTCTTTTCATTCATGCAAAGCATTTCCTAATTTACCCTGTGGTTTCTTCTATGACTTGAATTTGGCAACTTGTGCCTCCTTTGTCTCTGTCTCTCTCACTCTCTTTTTATTGGTTAGTCTGGTTAAAGATTTGTCAATTTTGTTGATCTTTTCAAAAACTTTTAGTTTCATTTTTAAAATTTAGAATTGTATTGTCTTATTTCCAAGTACTTAAGGATTTCTCATATTCCTTTTAGTTGTTTATTTCTAAATTCCATTTTGGTTGAAAGTACACTCTGTATGAATTCAATCTTTTTAAGTGTGTTGAGATTTGTTTTATGGCTTACCATATAATCTCATCCTGAAAAATGTTCCATGTGTACTTAAAAAGACCATGCATTCTGCATTCAATGAGTGGACCATTCTACCTAAATTAGTTTGAGTTGATTGATAGGATTGTTCAAGTCTTCTATATCTTTCCTGATTTTTTTTTAATTTAGTGGTTCTATCAATTATTGAATCTTTGGTATTGAGATCTCCAGCTTTCACTGTTGAATTGTCTATTCCTTTGTTTCTTTATTCTTTTATTGCTTTATTTTCTGTTAAGACAATACTTTTAGTATACTACTTTAATTTCTCTTTTGATTTTTAAAATCAGTTTTTGAGTTATTCTCTCAATGGTCGATCTCGAAATTATAAAATACATTTTAATTTATCACAATTTCCTCTAGAATAATGCTAACTTAATTTTTGTAAAATACAGAAATTTTGCTTCAATATAGCTCTATTCTCTCCCACTCCTTTGTGCTGTTATTATTACATATTTCTATATATGTTATCAACTTAATCACAGATCGTTATAATTATTGCCTTATACAGTCTTATGTCTTTTAAATAAATTAAGAGAAGAAATGTAAACAAATGCTTTTAGAGTGTTTTATATTAACTTGCATATTTGCCATTTTCAGTGTTCTTTATTTTTTCCTGTGGATTTGAGTTACCTTCTTGTGGCATTACCTTTCAGGCTGAAGGTCTTCCTTGTTCTTTTTCCTTCCTTCCCAAGAACTCTAAGTAGATGGGTTTAGAGTTCAAGAACCTCTCACCAAGGATAAAAAGACTTGACCAAGAAGAAAGGCTGGCTCTTAGCCTGAGAATCAAGATCTATCTCTGTGTTTAGGGAGAGCTTGATAATGATCAGGTGGGAGAAATTCAACATTTAAGTGCCAAGTAGGAAGCTGACCAACAGTCTATATGCTAGGTTTAGGAATGCTGAGTTCAGTGTGAATCTTGTCACATGCAAAACAGGGATATTCTTGCTTGCATAACTTGTTTCAAGAAAATGAAGAATTCTTTGTGATTGATGATGATTCTGCTTCCTTAGATGAATACAAACCAATAGCCAATGGTTTACTGGCCTGATTTGTACTGTAGGTCAGCATCTCAAACCAAAGACTAAATTTCCCAAGGATGTTGCCAAAGTATTCAATTCAGACAAGCAGGGAACCAAAACTGTGTATTTGAAAGAGCATACATCCCTACAAATTAAGTTTGTGTGAAGATTTGAACTACATTATGTATCAGCCAGGAGAAGACAGCAAATTCAACAAAGAAAAATGAAAACAACATTTACCAGTGTGCTGCTTCATTTTTGCATTGTTTACAATAAATAAGGCTAAGAATAAAAAGAGGAGAGGACAATTGTCTTGATGAGACATGAAATTGATTTTCCTATAGAACTTTACTCTTAAAAGAAACATTCTATCCCAGATTAAGCTGTGGCTCCATTAATATGTGACATTACCCCTGAATGCTTTGCTTGGTACTCACATTATTTGAGTACTTGCTCTATTATTAGTCATTTTTGAATATCATCATTACTGTTACCAAGGCATACAAAAGATTTGTTTTTAAGTTTCAAGAGTTCTATTTTAAATCTTTTGCTCTACATTTTTCTTGGTGACATTCTTTTATTTCTTTTAAATTTATGTTCTATTTATTTTCTGAGAAATGTCATGAAGTATTTTATTTTTTACTAACTTTTCCATGATGTTGGAAAGCTGTGAAGATTTGTGAAGCTGAAACGAATTCCTTCTTAATCATTTTAGACATTTCTATAATAACACATGTACACAATTTCTCAGCTCTTTTGATTCATTGTACATTAGAAACATTCCTTTAAGGTTAGTAGATATAATTTCATTTTGTGGTAGAAGAAAAGAACTACAGAGGAGTTTGAAAGCTATTTTAAGACAATGGGGAAAAGTTTGTGTGTGTATTTGGATGATATGAGCTTAATGAAAGGTTTTTGTGCTTCCTGCTCTTGCATGAGGAGGCAGGTCTACCAAAAATGGTAGCTCACAGATTGACAACTTTTACTACTTGTCAAAGAGACTTCAGGAGCAACAGGGTTGGATGGATAGTTGCTGAGGGCAGACTATCTTCTGGACATTCTCTGTTGAATTTTGCACTAAGAGTTCCTCAGAGCCAAAATAGTACTCAGAGTATCAGTGAGTATGTAAACCGATTCTTTTCTTTCCATTTCAACTTCATATTCTGCTTTATTGTAGACATCATTACAGAATTTAATGGCCCACAGAGTAGCTAATTATATCACCACTTGAAGTAGGATGCATAGAATTCTGACCCCATGGTCCCCCTCCCAGATTTACTCATTACACAAAAGATACACTTATCAGGGGAGTGAAAGCAGTACGCATATGATAAATTACTTCATAGACTTAATAAATATCAATTTGCAGCCTGTTCTTTATTTATTTATTTTGCTAAGGTTGATGTATGTAGCATAGTGTTCATTAGCTTCCAATCTGGGAAAATGCCAGACTGTCGATCACTCTTACAAAAAATGAAGCCATATATTTATTCAACAAGTATTTATTGATTTTCTATTATGTGTGTCAAGGACCATGTTAGATGCTGGGTCTACAATAATAAGATAAACAGACGAGACTCATTTTCCCATAGAACTTTCAGAATTATGAGAAAGATAGACAATAAAATAACTATGCAAATAGATATTTATATGATGTAGATATATAAAGTTATATAAGGGCATAAAGCCAGAACTAATGTTCTGCAGGATAGGGGAAGGGTTTGTGGTGGAAGCAAGTGTTTCAGATAGAGGGAGGAGTGTATGCACAGTCTTCACAATGGAAGGGAACAATTACTTGTCTGAGGAACTTAAAATGGCAATGCAGAAAACACAAGGAGAAGAAATGAGATACAACACTAGAAAGATAGGCAGGATCAAGGTCGTAAAGGGTACTAAAGGGTATAAAGAAGATAGATTTTTAGGACTTCCTACCTTAACCTGTGGGAAAATAGTTTCAGTTTAAAATTACCAGTTAGGTAGGCAAATTCTTAGCTTAAAGTTTTTTAATAATTGAGACACCCTCTCTTGAAGGAATAATAAAATTAATGATGTGTGCATTGTTGCATGTGACTAAAGAAATACCACTAATATCCACAGAAGAATATTTTCCTTTTAGTGTCGTGCTATATTACCCATTTTTGGATGTAAAGCTAATTATTTGTCAAATTAAAGTCTATTATTATCAGCAATATTATTATCTCTTGGAAATAATTGATAGCCTTGGTTTGCAAGCTCTGGTGTAACATAGGAGAATACAGTTTATCAGATTCAAAAAAGCCTGTAATAGAGGTAATTTGGTAGACTTAAACATTAGCTTGAGAAGTATAAATGGAAACAGAGCAAGAAAACAATTTGTCTTTGTTGTTTCCTGCTGTGTCATTAGCTAGTCTTCATGTTAAAAACATTCTGTGCCAATAGGAGTGGCTTGATAATGTATTGGTCTCCACTAAAGAATAAAAATTATATAAATGAATAAAAATTATATAAATGAATCATTTCTTTGTAGAAAGGTAGCTAAGTTAAGGAATATGTGTGTGTGTGTGTATATATATGTATGTATATATTTGTGTATATGTGTATATATGTATATGTATATATGTATGTGTGTATATATATGTGTATATACACACACACACACACATATTCCTTAATTACCTCGTCTATATATATGGATTCAGTTGAAATAGCAAAGAAACTTAAATGTGACTCATAATATTGCATCGCTACATAACAATTTACCCTTACAGTCTTTAACATTTATTTTGTCTTCAATGTTAATGCAAAATTTATCTCTCTTCTCTCTTCTCTTTCGTTAGGAAAGTTTAGAAGAAACCCCCTTCCACCCCTGCCCCCAGTGCCAAACTTGGAAGAATGATTTCATGGATGGATGTAAGTAAAATGTGGAATCTTGCACCCTTTTAAGGAAGCTATTACTGGTTGCAAGACTCTGATTAATCTGGAAAGGAGGATGAACTGAGTGTTACAGACTTCCCTTGTGGTGGACTGCATTCCACTGAATTTGGTTCTGGCACTGTAAAGACGTTTGTTCATTTTTGGAGTAGTGTTTCCATGTTTCTATTTTGTGGGTAACATATACGCCTCAAGGAACGCTTGGGGTACTTGTTGATGATTACGGGTGACAGTAAGCCCATACTGCATCTGGCTGAGCTAACTTGAGGTCAGGTTTCACTCTTGCATTCACCCTCCTCCCCACCTTGCCCTTCTAATCCTAACACAATTTTCTTAGTATTTAGTAATGGAGAAACCTCAATTTCTGTTTTCCAAAATTCTATATTCTATGTTCATATATTTAAGGCGCCTCACAAAATACACAGAACACCCACTTCATAATTTAAAAAAAATTATTGAGCACTGATATGGTTTGGCTCTGTGTTCCAAACAAAATCTCATTTTGAAATGTAATCCCCACATACTGAGGGAGGGACCTGGTGGGAGCTGATTGGATCATGGGGGCAGTTTCTCCCATGCTGTTCTCATGATAGTGAGGGAGTTCTTTCGAGAGCTAAGGGTTTTAACAGTATTTGGCAGCTCCTCCTTTGTCTGCTGTCTCTGGCCTGCCATCATGTAAGACGTGCCTTTGCTTCTCCTTCATCTTCCGCCATAATTGTCAGTTTTCTGAGGCCTCCCCAGCCATTTGGAACTGTGAGTCAATTAAACCTCTTTTCTTTATAAATTATCCAGTCTTGGGTATTTTTTTAATAGCAGTGTGAAATGGACTAATACAAGCACATATTATGTGCCATCCATTATGATAAGATTTTACAAGCATTTTCTTTGTTTTTAATTTTTTTTCTTTTTCTTTTTTCTTTTTTTTGAAACAGAGTCTCACTCTGTCACCCAAGCTGGAGTGCAGTGGTGCGATCTTGGCTCACTTCAACCTCCACCTCCCAGATTCAAGTGATTCTCCTGCCTCAGGCTCCCGAGCAGCTGGGACTATAGGCACGCACACCACGCCCAGCTAATTTTTTTTTTTTTTTGTATTTTTAGTAAAGATGGGGTTTCATCATACTGATCGGGCTGATCTTGAACTCCTAACCTCATGATCCACCCGCCTCAGCCTCCCAGAGTGCTGGGATTATAGGCATGAGCCACCATACCTGGCCTATAAGCATTTTCGTTCAATGCTCTCAATGAGCCCAAAAGACAATAATGTGATCCCTATTTTATGGATAAAAATACTGAGGCAAGAAGGATGAAATAATCTTTCATTACTAAGAGGTAAGATAACACAGATTTGAGCCCAGGGAGGCCAAGTGCAGAGCCAAGTTCTTAGCCATTTGACAATACTGCTATATTGAGCAATTTCTCTTCACTATATCAAAAATTAATATTTGCTGAGAATTTTAGCTTCTACTTATGAAAAACAAGTCATGAAGCATAAAATCTCAGGATAACACATCCAGACCTCTTCTAGTGTAACAAGGGAAAAGGAAAGGCTGATATGATAAAGGCAAGCTCCACTTTCATAACTCATAGAAAAGAGTAGGAAAAGAGGTTCATTTTACCTGTGTTACTCCATCCTCCAGGCTGGCAGAGCTAAGCACCAGGAAAAATCCCCTTGACTTTGAGTTCTCCTGTTGGGGAAAAGGAGAGCAGGAGGATCCTAGTAGCCTTTGCCATTAATAATCCTGGCAGTCCTTGCTGCTGGCTGTGGACCCATGGCCCTTAACCATCCAGGACACCTGCAGTCTTTGCTGATTTGATCCCAGCTGTTGAAGCCACATAAACCCCATCTTGCTGCACCTCCCTGGAGCTGGAGTTTTCCCAGTCCAAGGAGAATAACAGAGTCAAATGTTAATCTCCTTTGGCAACACCCTCACAGACACACCCAGGAACAATATTCACATCTTTCAATCCAATCAAGTCGACATGCAATATTAACCATCACTTTACCCAAAGTGATCTACAGATTCAGTGTAATCCCTATTAAAATCACAGTGACTTTCTTTTCAGAAATGGAAAAATAATTCTAAAATTTGCATAATACCACAAAAGACCCTGACTAGCCAAAGCAGTTTTGAGCAAGAAGAATGATGGTGGAGACATATATTTCCTGATTTTGAAATATATTAGAAAGCTACAGTAATCAAAACAGTATGGTTGTGGCAAAAACAAACCAAAAACAGACATATAGACTAATGAAATAGAATATGGTATATATACATAAACACACACATACATACAATGGAACATTATTCAGCCTTAAAAATAAGAAAATCTTCAACTTTTGACAAAATGGATGAATCTGGAGGACAGTACACTAAGTAAAATAAGCCAGACACAGAAAGGCAAATATTGCATGACCTTACATTTATTTAGAATAGGGAAATAGACTCATAGAAGCAGAGGGTAGAGTGGTAGTTATTAAGGCCTAGAAGGAAGGGAAAAAGAGATGATGTTGGTCAAAGGGTATGAAGTTCCAGTTTTGCAAGATGAACAATTTGACACTTGAAATTTGCTAAGAAGGTAGATATTAAGTGTTTTACACACACACACAGAGACACACACAGAAAATGTTAATTTTGTGAGATATTGGATATGTTAATTAGCTTTAATGTGGTAATCATTCCACAATATATACATATATCAAAGCATCAAGTTGTACACTTAAATATATGCAATTTTTATTTGTCAAAAATACCTTAATAAAGATGTTAAGAAAGAAAATAACAGCAATCATTCTGGAAGAAATTTGGGCACTGATATGGTTTGGCTGTGCCCCCATCCAAATCTTATCTTGAATTCCTGCATGTTGTGGGAGGGACTTAGTGGGAGGTAACTGAATTATGGGGGCAAGTGTTTCTTGTGCTGTTCTCGTGGTAGTGAATAAATCTCATGAGATATGATGGTTTTATAAAGAGGAGTTCCCCTGCACGAGTTCTCTCTCTTTGCCTGCTGCCATCCATGTAAGATGTGACTGCTCCTCCTTGCCTTCCACCATGGTTGTGAGGCCTCCCCAGCCATGTGGAACTGTAACTCCATTAAACCTCTTTCTTTTGTAAATTGCCCAGACTTGGGTATGTCTTTATCAGTGGTGTGAAAACGGACTAATACAGGCACAGAAATGTTTTCTGATAGGATGAGGCTATGGTCTGAATTTTTATTCCCCATCCCCAACATTCATATGTTGGACTTTTAATCCCCAAGATAATGACATTGGGAGGTGTGGCATTTGGGAGATGATTAGGTCATGAGCAGGATTAGTACCCTTATAAAAGAGGCCTGAAAGAGACTCCTTGCTCCTTCTGCCATGCGTAGTTAGGTGAGAAGGGGAGCCCTCACCGGACACCAAATCTATTAGTCCCTTATTCTTGGACTTTCCAGCCTCTGGAACTGTAAGAAATAAATTTCTATTGTTTATAAACCACCAAATCTACCAAAATACCCATCTACAGTATTTTCTTACAGCAGATTGAATGGACTAAAACAAGTGAGTTACTGGGTGCTAATTGCACTCATGAAGGAAAAAGAATGATGGTCACTATGGATGTGCCTGCTTGCCTGCTCTGAATATTTCTCCTGTTATTTCCCTAAAGCACTTATCTGTGGTTTCAAATATCATTAAGATTTCCATGGTAAATTAGCTTCCAATTATTCTTGGTCTGTCTGAGGCCACAGCGTGTCTGCTCAAACAGGACTACCAGCACTTCCGTTGATGGGAAGATACACAAGCAACCCGTTGAAAGGAGTCAGGTAATCTTTGTCTTAGGAAAAAAACACAAAGATGGGAGAGATGGTATATGTTTACATGACACATGCCCCAGAAGATCCTGCTATGTGATGTTCTTGATTCTATAGATTATTTCTGGGGTGGGGCCCCCTGGTGGTGAAGGCATATTTTGATCTGATTGCTGTTTAGACCCCACACTGTTTTGTAAGAAAAGGCTATCAGATGTCTAAGGCCACTGTCCTTGTCAGTTTTCTCTGGTTTCTTCAAAGTAACTGAGTGCAGCTTCATGCCTCCAGCAAAAATAATTATCAATGGATTTAAGCTTGTTTCATGGTAACAACAAGAAAGCATCACAACATTCCCCTAAGACAGCTATATTGATCTGCATCATTTCACTCAGGTTTCCCACTATGTTGCAACACATTTAGAGAGACAAGCCACAGGAAACCTACTTCCACCACTGTGCCTTGTTTAATCTATTGAAGTAAAAGAAAAACCAGTCTAGAGTCACTCCATGTTGAGCTGGCCTGGATTTTGTATTTCACCACAATTGTATGTGTTCCAGAGAACGAGTGAATATAAATACATCACTGGCAATAGGGCACGTTGTTACAAGCAAGAAAAGTGAAGGAGAGAAAGAAGAAAGGGAAGCAGGAAGAAAAGAAGCACTATGCCAGTATACAACGTAAATAAATGAGCATAGTTCTATCCTTATAAAAGATTTGTAAACCTACCCTAACAATTTTACTTAGGCCAATGCTTTTTAAGCCCTAGATTTGAAATTTTCCTCAAAAATCTATACTATAATTTGGTAATTGCATTCAGTATTAAAAGTGAATTTTTTTTTTTTACCACATTCTGGAAAACAAACATCATATATACTTTTGTATACACCAACAGATTTAGAATTTATGAATTAAACAGAGGTTGGTCTGAAGTTTTGCTCTCTGTCATGGGAAAAACATTATTTCTCATTCTGTACGTATGCTCTTAAATGTTACTTTCCCCATGATTACTGACAATTTTCTGAGGAAATTGGTGTGTCTGTGAGGGCTGATCTATAGTGAATAAGCTCTCTGTAAGTATTCTCAGTGATGGTGTACTGAAAAAGATGTGAGAAAAACAAGGTGGAATCAAAAAATTGATGGGAAGAGTTATGAACCAGCTGCTAGAAAGCAATGGAGACTGTCCTATAGGACCCTCATTTGCAGTATTACTCATTCTAGAGAGGATAGAAATACTTATACATGTTGATCATTTACTAGAGTTAGGCTGCTTTCTGTAAATCTTCTCATTTAATATTATCTGATCATAAGAGGTAGCAATTATTAAATTTTATGTCATAGGACAGGCAATAAATCCTGGGAGGTTATGTAATGTTCCAAGAGTTGCACAATTAGAAGAGAAAAGAGGATTTGAACTCCAGTCTGCTCAACTTCAACTTTATTCTTGTGGCAGAAAGTATTTTCTAAAGATGAATCCAACATAATCTACCATTCCTCAAGCTCTTCTCCAGAGTGATTTTGCCAGTCTCCAGTCAGAGGTGGTGTGTAAATTCCCTTCCCCTCACCCCTGTTAAAATGGCTTATATCCAAAGACAGGCAATAACAAATGCTGGTGAGGAGGTGGAGGAAAGGGAACCCTTGTGCACTGTTGATGGGGATGTAAGTTAGTACAGTCACTATGGAGAACAGTTTGGAGGTACCTTAGAAAACCAGAAACTGAGCTACCTTATGATTCAGCACTCCCACTGCTGGATATATACCCAAAAGAAAGGAAATCAGTATATCAAAGAGAAATCCGCACTCCTATGTTTGTTGCAGCACTGTTTACAATAGCTAAGATTTGGAAGCAATTTAAGTGTTCATCAACAGATGAGTAGATAAAGAAAACGTGGCACATACACACGATGGAGTACTGTTCAGCCCTAAATGGAGTGAGATCCAGTTGTTTGCAACAATGTGCACGGAAAGAGATCATCATGTTGAGTGAAATAAGCCAGGCACAGAAGGACAAATGTCACATGTTCTAACTTATGACTGGGATCTAAAAATCAAATCAATTGAACTCATGGACACACAGAGTAGAAGGATGGTGACCAGAGGCTGGGAAGGGTAGTGGGGTGTTGGAAGGGAGATGAGGATGGTTAATGGGTACAAAAATATAGAAAAAATGAATAAGACCAAATATTTCATAGCCACAACACAGGGTGACTATAGTTAATAATAACTTGACTGTACATTTTTAAATAAAGAGTGTAATTGGATTGTTTGTAACTCAAAACTCAAAGGATAAATGCTTAAGGGGATGGATACCCCATTCTCCATGATGTGCTTGTTTCACATTCCATGCCTGTATCAAAATGTCTCATATGCTCCATAAATACATACACCTACTATATACCCACAAATTTAAATATATATATTTAATAAATATATATATATATATAATAAATATATATATATATGAGACAGATTCTCACTCTGTTTCCCAGGCTGGAGTGCAATGGCACGATCTCAGCTCACTGCAACCTCCACCTCCCAGGTTCAACAGATTCCCTGCCTCAGCTCCCAAGTAGCTGGGATTACAGGCATGTGCCACCACACCCGGCTAATTAAAAAAATATTTTTTAAAAATACATTATCTTCCCTTCAATCTAGGCTGGTGTATGACTCAACTTGTAACCAATAGAATATAGTTACACTCTGTGACACTAACACCGACATCAGTAAAGGTCCAATGGCCAAGGAAGCTTCTGCTCAGTTCTCTTGGAACACTTGCTCTGGGGAAAGCAATAACCATGGTAGAAGTCTGACTACACTGAGGCTTTCATGTTGGAAAGGTAATATTAGTAACTCCTGTGAATAGTTCTAGCTGAGTCCAGCCTTCCAGCCACCCCTGCCAGTGTACCAGATATATGTGTAAAGCCAGCTTGGATTCTCTAGGCCAGCATATCTGCCTCCTGGGTACCACCAAGTACCCCCAATCAACACTACACGAAGCAGAACAGTTTAACCAAGATTTGCTGACATTCCTGATTTAGAGTCATGAGATTTAACAAATTTGGAGTAGTTTGTTATGTAGAAGTAGTAACTGGAATAGCTTATAACCATACGGTTGGGCTGGGAGCAGTGGCTCACACCTGTAATCCCACAGTTTGGGAGTCTGACATGAAAGGATTGCTTGAGGCCAGGAGTTCCAGAAAAGCCTGGGCAACATAGTGAGACCCCATCTCTACAAAACATAAAAAAATTAACTGGGTGTGGTGGCATGTGCCTATAGTTCTAGCTACTTAGGAGGTTGAAGTGGGAGGATTGCTTGAGCCCAGGAGTTCGAGGTTACAGTGGGCTATGATTGTGCCACTGCACTTCAGCCTGTGTGACAGAGTGAGATCCTGTGTCTAAAACCAACCAACCAAACAAACAACAAAAGATATGGTTGCTCTTTTTCCCAAAGACAGACAAAAGTAGAAAGAGAAAAAAGACCTGCATCTTAGTATCTGGGAGAACTTTGACAGCCTTCTCTGAGACTAGCTAGAAACAGGTTGAAACTGAGAAAAAGAGTTTTCACAAAATTAGGTAAAGAAGGACTGGGCTGAGGATAGGGTAATGGGAAGATCTAGAGTAAAAAGTAAACATAAATGTTACGTCTTTGAAATAGCTCCCAATCTTGTCTGCATTTCCTTCTTCCTTTCAATAAGGTTTTTCAGTCCTAAACTTATACTATTATCTAAAATCAGCTTAGTTATCTTATCCTTTACCTTAAAATACTCTGCTTTACTCAGTGATGTCTACAAAATTGAGTCCAAATTTCTTAACTTGTTTATCCAGTATGAAGGCAAAGATGGGCGAGAGATCCAGAGTCAGAAGAGATGGGAGTGGTTAAATTTCTAAGCAGATAACCTTGTTGTCTGTCACTGTTCTTGTGTCCTATTTCTGGATATGCAGCATCTAATATGAACAAGGTAATATAAAGAATATTTTCTGGGTTAACATAATTTTTCTATGAGATGCATCCTTACAGACCGATAGCTCAAGCTGATGCTTTATAAATTTTCTGGAAATTCTCAGTAAGTTTTACTATGGTCACCCTTTCCACATAAAATTTAAGGCCTGAGATCCCAGTTATTTATAGCATTTGCTCCATTAAAAAAGACACCAGGGAGGCATCTGTACATTAAAATTGCTAGCCCAGCAAGTGGCCTAGATGGTTCAAGGTTGTATTTCCCTTCTAGGTTTATGGTGAAGTACATTATCCAAAGCACATGGAAGAATCCTCAAGCCTACAAATACTATGACATAAGTGTAAGTGTAAGAAATGTTCCCAAGAAAATTATTCCTATAGATTATGATTAATAGAGATCTATATGGCAGTTGTGAGATTTGTCAGGGAACTCCTCATTTTTCACCACAACAGGAAACTCTCTGTGCCTCATGGTATTTAATATTTGAAGACACTGTTATGGGAAAGGTGGTGGCTACCTCAGTCCTGTTCATTACTTGGTGACTAAGCTTAGTGGCGATACCGTGAGGTGAAGCATCATCAGTGGTAAAGAAGTTGTGGGTGTAGCAGATGCTGGGATGGGAGTGCTCAGTGGGAAAGAAGTGGATGGTGTAGCAGAAGCTGGGGTGGGAGTGCTCAGTCTTGGAGATGGTTTGAAATGGATGCTCAGGGTTAACACTGCAGATCTTCTCAATAAACTCTATCAGAAAATGTTACCCATGAAAATTTGTCTTGATCTTTGGCCTGCTGTTTACCTCCCTCCCCAGCTTCTGTTATCTACAATTTGGGATTAGCTTTTAGTCTCTGATTTATTATTCTCAACCATACTTGTACTTGGCATCTTCTTTTAATTAACTTATAGGTGACTTTAGTCATGTTCTGCTTTTTCTCTCACCATATGCCAGGTTCTGAAAGGCCAGTGTTATCACAGTCTTTGAGAGCTTTGTCATTGAATTAGCCCCTACTTGGCTTTGACTGACCTCAGCCTTGGCTTTTGTTAATTTCATTATCTTGGGAAAACTATTTATCTTGTCTCAGCATCATTTCGTATTACTTGAAAAGTGGTTTTAATAAATGTAATTGCCAAGGGGTTGTTATGGGAGTTTTAAAACGTGCTAAAAACAGCCTTTACTTTTGTTGTGGTTAATTCTCTTATGTATATAATATTGGCCCATTTCCTGTTTTTAAATTTGCTATTCTAACCCTGCCTTATCAAGTTGAAGGGCTCATAGCCTGTTTTCCTGATATTTGCTCAAGATGTAATAATAATGCAAGAGTGCAGATATACTATTCAATATTTGCTAGACTCTTGTAAGGATCTATAGAACAACACTTTTGTAGAAGAAAGGGATGATAGAAATGAAAACCTCTGGGAGAACTCAAGTATTAAAAAAATATTTGAAGTAGTTTCATCATACACAAGATGGATGGTGTGAATTGCTCTTCTATATACTTTGGGAAGGCAAAGATCCTATCTGTCATGCTTATTTTAGTATCTTTAGAACTTCATGCCCTTTGCATAGAATATGCTCAACAAATATTTGCTGAATGAAAGAACAGATTGTACATACGCTGGAAGCATTGTCCCAACGTCAGCAGTATCTTCTGAGAAAATGGCTCTGCAGGCTCCAATTTATTTGTCCTTTTTTTGCTTCTGATATGGTTTGGCTGTGTCCCCACCCAAAATCTCATCTTGAATTGTAATCCCTATAATCCTCATAAACCCCATGTATCAAGGGAGAGACCAGGTCGGGGTAATTGAAGAATGGGAGTGGTTTCCCCCATGCGGTTCTCATGATGGTGAGTTCTCACCATCATGAGAACAGATATGATGGTCTCATGTGTTTGGTAGTTCCTTCTGCATTCATTCTCCTTCCTGCTGCCATGTGAAAAAGGTGCCTTGCTTCCCCTTTGCCTTTCACCATGATTGTAAGTTTCCTGAGGCATTTCCAGCTGTGTAGAACTGTGAGTCAAACCTCTTTTCTTTATAAATTACCCTGTCTCCGGCAGTTCTTTATAGCAGTGTAAGAATGGGTGAATACCTCCTTCCTTCCCTTCCCTTCCATTCCCTTCCGTTTCCTTCCTTCCTTCCTTCCTTCCTTCCTTCCTTCCTTCCTTCCTTCCTTCCTTCCTTCCTTCCTTCCTTCCATCGTTCCTTCCTCCCTTCTTCTCTTCTTCTCTTCTTCTCTCCCCCCTTCCTTCCTTCCTCTTTTTCTCTCCTATTTAGTCTCGTATTTTCTGCTTTCTGAAATGGCTTAAAAAGTGTGAGATGTTTGAATTCTTAAGTACCCTGTTGGTCTCACAGAGATTTCATCAAAACATAGCATCCCAGTTTTCACATTAGTGCAGGAAATAACAAATTTTGACACATTTTTATGTAATATATTTGTTCACTACTATCATCATCGTCATCATCATTGTGACTATACCAGTGTTAAAACCAGGGACTTAAAATTAAATTCTAGCTCTTTTGTTACTTGTGTTTGGTCCATCAATCAGCAGCATCACCTGGGACCTTATTAGAAATGCAGAATCTCAGAACTTACTCAAGACTTCATAATTCAAAATCTGCATTTTCACAAGGCCCTCCAAGTGATTTATATGCTCACTAAAGTGTGAAAAGCCCTGGTCTAGATCAAGCAACAGGTAGAAGGGAAGGTAATCAACGCAGGGTGGAGGTTAAAGAATTTTAGTCTATGTGCTGATGCCACAAGGCCCAAAGAGTTTTCCTAGACAAGGCTTTATTGGAGTTTATGCCCCAGCATAAGGGAGGCAGCAAGAAAGAGAGAGAGAGAGAATTCTCTGGTGGCCCCTCAGAGGGAATTGAAAAGGAAGTTTTAAAGGGGTTATGGCAGAAAAGGAGTGATGTTTAGGCAGGTAGAGGTGGGGAAATTTTAGCACCTGTGTGCTTTAATAACATGCTTCTTCATGCATCACATGTTCCATTAGCACATTAAATTTACATCCCTGGATCATCATGGTGGACGGGAGGCAGGACTAGATTGTAGCTCTGACTCGAACAGACAGAGTAGCCTGTAAAGGCTTGGATCATGAATTTTTAGCAGAGCTAAAAAGCTCCAGGATGACTGCAACAGCAAACCAGGAATCCCGAGAGGACCCACAGACGCTATGAAGGAAGCAGACTGCTCCTGCAGGACCCAAGAGACATGCCAAATACTGTGAGTGCGCAAACTGCAGAAGAGATCCTCCCCTCCCAAACAAACAGCCCCACTGGGGAAACTGAAAGTCTAGTTTGCGGGAGAAGTTTCCGAATTTATCTGGATCTGAGTTGATTTAGAGAGCCGAGCAAAATATAGGGGTAGAGGAAGCAGTGGGAAAGGTCCTGGAAGCTTGCTGGGTCCCCAAGCAGGCCGTTCTTGCCTGGCACCACAGGGATCTAAGTGGAGCAGCCAGCGGTGTGAGGAAAATGTCACAGGGAGAAGGAAGTCTCCAGTTGAATTTAATAACAATTTGAACCAGGTGAGAAGCCTCCTGGCAAGAACTCCAGGGAGGGTGTGAATCTGGTGTGCAGACTCCACAGGCAGGGGAAGAACCAAAGCCCCTTTCTTTTGCAGTTGGGAGGGGGTAGCCTGGGGCGAGTTCTCAAGTCCTGCTTGACCACTGCATGGAAACAGACTCAGTGCTTTTAGCGGGGACATGGTGGGAGGGAGACTGGCCCTTTGGATTGCATGGGAGCTGGGAGAGGCTTGTGACTGCTGATTTTTCCCCACTTCCTTGACAACCTGTGTGACTCAGTAGAGGCAGCCATTATCCTTCTAGGTACACAAATGAATTGTCCTGGGAACCTCATCCCCATCCCCCACAGTAGCCACGGCAAGATCCACCCAAGGAGAGTCTGAGCTTAGACACACCTAACCCTGCCTGCACCTGATGGGCCTTCCCTACCCACCAACATAGCTGAAGACAAAGGGCAGATACTTTTGGGAGTTCTAGGGCCCTGCCCACAACCAGTTTATCTTCATACTACCACAGCTGATTATTTCCGTAAAGCACCACCTCTTGGCAGGAGGCTGACCAGCACAAAAATACAACATTAAACGACCAAAGCTAAGAACCCTCAGAGAGTCCATTTCCACCTGTCTGCCACCTCCACTTAAAGTAAAGGGGTGGAAAAAGGCATTTCATGCAAATGGACACCAAAAGTGAGCAAAAGTAGCAATTCTTATATTAGACAAAACAAACTTTAAACCAACAGCAGTTGAAAGAAACAAAGAAGGACATTATATAATGGTAAAAGGCCTTGTCCAACAGAAAAATATCACAATCCTGAACATATATGCACCTAACACTGGAGCTCCCAAATTTATAAAACAGTTACTAATAGATGTAAGAAATGAGATAGACAGCAACACAATAATGGGGAGCACTTCAATACTCCACTGACTGAACTATACAGGTCATCAAGACAGAAAGTCAACAAAGAAACAATGGATTTTAACTACACCTTGGAACAAGTGGACTTAACAGATAGATACAGAACATTTCATACAACAATCAAAGAAAGCACATTCTTTTCAACAGTGCATGGAACTTTCTCCAAGATAGAGCAGGTAATAGGCCACAAAATGAGCCTCACAAAATTTGAGAAAATTGAAATTACGTCAAACACTCTCTCAGACCACAGTGGAATAAAACTGGAAATCAACTCCAAAAGGAACCTTCAAAACCATGCAAATACATGGAAATTAAATAATCTCCTGAATGATCATTGGGTCAAAAACAAAATCAAGATGGAAATTAAAAAGTTCTTTGAACTGAATGACAATAATGACACAACTTATCAAAACCTCTGGGATACAGCAAAGGCAGTGCTAAGAGGAAATGTCATAGTTCTAAACACCTACATCAAAAAGACTGAAAGAGCACAAGCTTACATTCTAAGGTAACACCTCAAGAAACTAGAGAAACAAGAACAAACCAAATCTAAACCCAGTAGAAGAATGGAAATAACATGATCAAATCAGAACTAAAGGAAATCGAAACAAAATACAATACAAAAGATAAATGAAACAAAAAGCTGGCTCTTTGAAAAGATACATAAAATTGATAGATCATTAGCAAGATTAACCAAGAAAAGAGGGAAAATTCAAACAACCTCATTAAGAAATGAAACAGGAGATATTACAACTGACATCAAAGAAATACAAAGATCATTCAAAGCTATTATGAACCTCTTTACCTGCAGAAACTAGAAAACCTAGAAGAGGTTGATAAATTCCTGGAAATATACAACCCTCCTAGCTTAATCAGGAAGAATTAGGTACCCTGAACAGATCAATAACAAGAAGTGAGATTAAAATGGTAATTAAAAAATTACCGACTAAAACAAAAAAATTCAGGACCAAACGGATTCACAGCAGAATTATACCAAAAATTCAAATAAGAACTGGTGCTAATCTTACTGACACTATTCCACAAGATAGAGAAAGAGATAACCCTCTAAATCATTCTATGAAGCCAGTATCACCCTAATAACAAAACCAGAAAAGGATATAACAAAAAAAGAAATCTATAGACCAATATCCCTGATGAACATAGCTACTAAAATCCTTAACAAAATACTAGCTAACCAAATCCATCAACATATCAAAAAGGTAATTCATGATGATCAAGTGGGTTTCATTCCAGGGATGCAGGGATAGTTTAATAATAAATGTGATACACCACATAAACAGAATTAAAAACAAAAATCACATGATCATCTCAATAGATGTAGAAAAAGCATTCAACAAAATCAGGCATCCTTCTATGATTAAAACTCTCAGCAGAATCAGCATACAAGGGACATACCTCAAAGTAATAAAAACCATGTATGCCAAACCCACAACTAACATGATACTGAATGGGGAAAAGTTGAAAGCATCCCTCTGAGAACTGGGATAAGACAAGGATGCCCATTCACACCACTTCTCTTCAACACAGTACTGGAAGTCCTAGCCAGATCAATCAGACAACAGAAGGAAATGGCATCCAAATCAGTAAGGAGGAAGTCAAACTGTCACTGTTTTCTGATGATATTATAATTTACCTCAAAAATCCTAAAGACTCCTCCAGAAAGCTTCTAGAACTGACAAAAAATTCAGCAAAGTTTTCAGATACAAGATTAATATATACAAATAAGTAGCTCTTCTATACATCAACAGGGACCAAGCGGAGAATCAAATCAAGAACTCAACCCCTTTTACAATAGCTGCAAAAATAATAAAATGCTTAGGAATTACCTACCCAAGGAGGCAAAAGACATCTACAAGGAAAACTACAAAACACTGCTGAAAGAAATCATGGATGACACAAACAGATGGAAACACATCCTATGCTCATGGATGGGCAGAATCAATGTTGTGAAAATGACCATACTACCAAAAGTAATCTACAAATTCAATGCCATTCCCATAAAAACACCACCATCATTCTTTACAGAATTAGATAAAAAGAATTCTAAATTTCATATGGAACCAAAAATAACTTGCATAGCCAAAGTGAGACTAAGCAGAGAAGAACACATCTGGAGGCATCACACTACCTGATTGCAAACCATACTGTAAGGCCATAGTCACCAAACCAGCATGGTACTGTTATAAAAATAGGCACATAGACCCATGGAACAGAATAGAGAACCCAGAAATAAACCCAAATGCAGCTAACTGATCTTCAACAAAGCAATCAAAAACATAAAGTGGGGAAAGAACACCCTTTCCAACAAATGGTGCCGGGATAATTGGCTAGCCACATGTAGGAGAATGAAACTGGATCCTCATCTCTCAATTTATAAAAAAACAAACTCAAGATGAATTAAATCTAAGACCTGAAACTTTAAAATTTCTAGAACATAACTTTGGAAAAACCCTTTTAGACAAAAGTCGGCTTAGGCAAGGATTTCATGACTAAGAACCCCAAAGCAAATGCATAAAAACAAATATAAATAGCTGGGATTTAATAAATGAAAGAGTTTTTGCATGGCAAAAGGAATAGTCTGCAGAGTAAACAGACAACCCACAGAGTGGGAGAAAATATTCACAATCTATATATCTGACAAAGGACTAATATCCAGAATCTACAATAAACTCAAGCAAATCAGTAAGAAAAATCAAACAGTGCCATCAAAAAGTGGGCTAAGGACATGAATAGACAATTCTCAGAAGAAGATATACAAAAGGCCAACAAACAAATGAAAAAATGCTCAACATCACTAATGATCAGGGAAATGAAAATCAAAACCACAGTGTGATACCACCTGCATTCTTACTCCTGCAGGAATGGCCATAATCAAAAAACAAAAAAATAAAAGAAAGTAGATGTTGGCGTGGATGTAGTGATCAGGGAATTCCTTCTACACTGCTGGTGGGAATGTGAACTAGTATAGCCACTATGGGAAACAGTGTGGAGATTCGGTAAAGAACTAAAAGTAGATCTACCACTTGATCCAGCAATCCCACTACTAGGTATCTACCCAGAGGAAAAGAAGTCATTATATGAAAAAGATACTTGCACACACATATTTATAGCAGCACAATTCGCAATTGCAAAATTGTGGAACCAATCCAAATGCCCATCAATCAACAAGTGGATAAAGAAACTGTGAGATATATATATTACATATATATTATATATAACATACATAACATATATGTAATATATACTATATAACATATATAATATATGTAATATATACTATATAACATATATAATATATGTAATATATACTATATAACATATATAGTATATGTAATATATACATATATAAAATGAAATACTACTCATCCATAAAAAGAAATGAATTAATGGCATTTGCAGCGACCTCGATGAGATTGGAGACTGTTATTATAAGTGAAGTGACTCAGGAATGGAAAACTAAATGTCGTATGTTCTCACTGATATGTGGGAGCTAAGCTATGAGGACGCAAAAGCATAAGAATGATACAATGGACTTTAGGGACGTGGGCGGAAGCGTGGGAGGGGGAAAGGGATAAAAGACTACAACCAAGGTGCAGTGTACACTGCTTGTGTGATGGGTCCACCAAAATCTCACAAATCACCACTAAAGAACTTACTCTTGTAACCAAACACCACCTGTATCCCAATAAAATATGGAAAAAAATTCAAAAAATAAATACGTAAATTTCCACCCTGGTTGTGATTTTTAGTATTACAATGAAGCTAGGGTTAAGGATTGGTTATTCTCCTGGTCTTGTGCGCATGCAGGAGATAGGGTTAACTCCTTTGAGTAATATTTACATTGGGAGCTGCTTATTTTAGCTTCCTCAAGGTCCTGCAACCAGTGGGTATGGTGCTTTGAGCACGAGGGTACATGGTCTGGATGGATTAGTTGGGGTCCCTGCCGGCCACACCCAAACCCCAGCTTGTAGTAGAAGTCCTTGGTGTGGGACATGGGAGGTGGAGGTGTGGAGACTGGGTCCTCTCCCTAGTCTGTCTCACTAGCATTGATTTATTTTCAAGGGCTGGCAGGAGCTGGCTGAAGGGATAGTTTGCCTTGGTTTTCCTGCAGGGAGAGGAATACAAGAGATAATGTCAGATCTTAGAATGATTACTTGGCTTTCTGTTCAAATCTCTCATGCTTGCTTAAGAAGAAAATGAAAGGGTCTCATAATTGGAATCCTAGAGAAGGGGACAGACATCAAACTGTAGTACTCCCACTGTCACCAGTTTTAAGGCATGATTTGATCTCGTGTCAAAATGAAGGTCATAGACTCTTGATTACCAACAATTATTGAGAATATATTTACTTTGTTAATTCTCTCCACCTTTTTTATTCTGAACTTTACCAGTGAATTCATCACTGAAAAATCTGTCACTGCTGTAGAAAGATAATTTTTACCACTGCAAAATATATTCCTGCCAGAAACAAAAACTGCAGCAGCACTTAATTAAAGAATAAAGAAAGTCACCAAAATATTGGCACTGAACTGTAGCCTCTTGCTGTCCTTTTCATATAAGGATCTCACCAGAGGAAAATTAACAACAGAGACAATCCGAATCTTTCTTTTTCCCTTGTCCTCTGATTGAGGAATGACATTGTTCAGCAAATTAAACAGGTAAACAAGATTTTAAGGAGAATGTTTAAATTCCTTAATAGAACAAATTGTTTTTTAACACCCTTAAACAGCTGTTAGAATCATCAGTTTACATACAAATAATGAATATGCTAATTGCAAATTTTTCTTCCTCTAGTCATTAAAATAAGTCTCTTTCCAGGCACCTAAAATCTTTTCTGGTTGTAGTTACAATATATACTTGAATGCATTCATTTAAAAATCCTTACAAGGTATATATTTTTGCTAATTGAAGTAGGTCTTCCCTCTCCATGTAGTTGAGTTTGTGAGATTCTACATGTACAAACTTGCAAATAAATTTTAAACTTTGTTATTCTGCAAATAATTTAATCAGTCTATGAATTTCTCACTAATCTTTCCACCTTTATCGAGTTTAACCTAGTTATGATGTATTCTGTGGAAGTGACTATTAGGAGCCCATTGCTTTGGGTCATAATTTCAATTGTTGCTGATATTCCTACACTTTCAGGGTATAACTTATTTTAAGTGTAGCCAATTTCTTTTGGATCCTGAGCTTGTGGGACTTACTAATCTGCATGAATAATTTGCATTAATGTGAATGGGAATATAATTATTCCTGAATTGTTCATTACTTATAGATGTTAATCTGAGTACAATTGCTACCTTGAAAACATCAAACACAGTATTTATTTTATTTTGTACATGTGACAGTTTGTATACTTAAGTATAACAATTAACATTAACCCAGGAAAACTTGAGGGAACCAACACATAGATGTTAACAGGTACCTGTGGTGAGATGATTATCTCAATTTGGAGGTAGTGAGTTTGGTAAACTCAAAGTGGTTAAAGAAATAATAAGAAGTCATCTTGTATTACAGGATCCTATTATTGCCCATTTTCAATCCCTGGTTTAGAACTTTGAGTAGATTATATTTTAAGAAACTTAACCTGGATTGACTATTAAAACTCAATGAAGAATACTACCAGGTAAGCACAGTGACAGGACTCAGCTGTGACTGAAACATGGATATTGAATAATTTAGAAGAAACTGATTTTTGGAAAGAACTGAAAGCAATAATAAGATGTTATCCATTTATGTGTAAAATCTAATCATGTATTTATAATTCCAAAATGAATTTTTATATAATAATAAATAAATAATAGACTGATTTTAAAGATGTAAGAATACAAAACAGAAGAAATCCGAAAATTATTTTTTACTTTATATATATTAAAAATTTTCTTCAAAATGGACTCAAAATTTACTCAACCACCTTGCAATTCTGTTAATGAGCTCTCCTGCTACTTTTGTGATCAGGATTAGAGAAATTTCTACCGACTTTCAATTTTTCCCTAACCAGTTAAATGTCTTTCATGGAGAGTAGGCTAACTATAACTTTCTTTGACTCCTCATCAGCTTGTAATCTGGAAATTGATATTTTTTAACTAACATTTTTTTGCCATTTTCTTTACAGCTCTAAGTTCCCATGTCTCTAGGATTGTCTACCATCCATCTTTATTTAGAAAATAAACTGGCTTTCAGAGTTACCTTAAGTATCAAGCAATTAGAGCTATTTTAATAACAAGTCATGCTCTCTTAATTCATCCTTAAAAGCCCCTTCCCTCCTCACTTCCCTTCCTTTCCTTTGTAAACCTTTACACATGTATTTCACAATCACATACACGTTTATTGAAATTGAAAAGGTAACATTTTTAACCTGGAAAAGTGTTTGCATAATATTCATCTGTAAATAAACCTTGAAATTAAGCTTAAAGATGGATTTAGCCTCTAGATACCAATAGAAAGTATGTTGAGTGAAATACTGGGTAATATCTTCACATACAAATGTGTGAAAGATGCGCAAATGTTGCTCAAACAACTGAATGTTCTAGTGACCTTATAAGAACATAGATAATACCATTAAATGTCACCTCAGTAAAAATGTTTTAGGTGCTGTTGACGTTCTAATTTAACATAAGAGGGAGACTTTAAAAATCTATAGCAACCCAGAATAATAAAGTACATGTCTTAAACAAGCACTTAGCAGGTTGTATTTAGATAATAATTTTACTTCTTCTAAATTATTAACAGAGGAGAATGATATTACTAATAACATGGAATCTGGATATACCTATATGCATATATAGGTTTATGTATATTTATATCCACACTGTGTATATATATCCACATTGTATATATATACACATATTGTATATGTGTATATATATAGGTATATGCATGGATATATATATACAATGTGGATATAAATATACATAAACCCTGATATGCTATTTAAATGTGTACTCTTATCATGATTAATATGATAGACAATGTACTTTCTTGCAACTAAAAATGAGGGCAAAATAAGGAGAGGAAATATTAAATTCTCTTGGCAAGCTGAGATTAATAATGGGGCCTTAAAAAGAACAGAAAGATATTTTCAGGAAAGCTACATGAAGTCTAACTAACCTAGAATTTGATTGCTGATGGCATATCTTTTGTAATCTTCTGTCCCCCATCTCCATCTTCAAAATAGGCCGCTACAACTATTTTAGTTTCAGTGTTGTTCAAGTCAGCCAGAACACTCTATGATGCCTTTTGACATGATAGATTTTTTTCCTATTCCTTCTCTTCAGGTGTCATAAATATGGCAAGCTATTATGAATCTTAAGGTGAAAACAGAATATCCATACAAAGTGAGCATTTTTCACCCTAGGGGATTATTGATTTGTGCAGTGACTTTTGTCCTTGGCAAGTTTCCATTTTCAATCGTGTGCAATTTTATAGGTATAAGCCAAACCCCTAGGTCTTTGTTTAATTAATATATACCTAATTGGGAAGCTTGTCTTCTCCATATAACTTTGCTGTAAACAAAATGAGATTCTGGAAAAATGAATAGACAAAAATGATGGGCTAATGTCAAGGTCAAACTACCTTTTGGTTAGCCTTACAGGTTAGTTTTTTTCAAGTTGGAAACCAAATTTTTATTACGCATGGTCACACAATATTCTAAAGCAAGATTTCTCAATCTTGTTACTGCAGATGGTCCCCGACTTACAATGGTACAACGGGTTTTTTTTTTTTGTTTGTTTGTTTCTAGAAGGGGTCCCATTCTGTTGCCCAGGCTGGAGTGCAGTGGCGGGGCTCACTACAACCTCTGCCTCCCGGGTTCAAGTGATTCTCTTGCCTCAGCCTCCCAAGTAGTTGGTATTACAGACATGCGCCACCATGTCTGGCTAATGTTTGTATTTTTAGTAGAGACAGGGCTTCTCCATGTTGGCCAGGCTGGTCTCAAACACCTGGCCTCAAGTGATCTGCCTCGCTTGGCCTCCCACCCCTACAACACCAGGCCACTATGGTACATCTTACCGTGATTTTTTGACTTTACAATGGCACTAGAAGCTGTACTTTGAGTACCCACACAGCCATTCTTTTTTACGCTTTCAGTGCAATAGTCAATAAATTACATGAGTTATTCCACACTTTATTATAAGATAGTCTTTGTGTTATGTGACTTTTCCCAGCTGTAGGGTACTGTGTTTTGAGCGTGTTTATGGGAGGCTAGGATAAGCTACAGTGTTCACTAGGTTAGATGTATTAAATGCATTTTCAATTACAATATTTTAAATTTATGATGGGGTTATCAGGATGTAACCTCATTGCAAATTGAGGAGCATCAGTATTGACATTTTGGGTTGAATTTTTTTTTAAAAAAACTGTTGGGAAATGTCTATGCGTCATAGGGTATTTAGCAGCGTTTATGATCTTTACGTACTAGATGCCAGTAGCACCCTGGGTCTCAGCTATGACACCCAAAAATATTTCTAGAGATTGCCAAATATCCCCTTAGGGGAAAACTCACCCCTGAAGTTGAGAACCACAGTTATAAAATATTCTGTGACTGCTTACAAAGTCACAAAGAAAATTTTGGATTCTTACAGCTAGAAGTCTTATTATCTGACCAAGGATAATTCCCTGGGTAAGATTTTGAAAACTGAATTTCAGTTTCCTAATTGTAAACAACCAAGTAATCTTTAGTCGTTCTGACTGCAATACCCTGCCCTCATCATTTTTGATGGTGAAGAGCAGTTGGGTGACATAACAGTTCTTTCAGGCAACTGTCATGTGTCTCTCACCAGCAAGGCCACATGTTTTTTCCAGTCATCATTACCTCCTGACATCCTTCTATCTCCAGAAGCTCAAATCTGTCTCTCTCTCTTTTTACTTCTATTTTTAAATATGTTGTTTCTTGCAGTCAGAGATCATGGATCAGCAATAGCTCAAAATATTGGTCAAGATGCTGCTGCTTCATAGATAAAACCCTAAATCTTAGTGGCTTATTATTTAATACAAGTTTTTCACATATATCATAGTCTCTTCCCAAGTATATTCATTGTTGGGCACTTCATGTGATCCATGAGACCCAGGTTCCTTTCATTTTGTGATTCCACTCATCTCGAGGTCCTTGGAGTGCTGACTTACAAAACGTTGAATGGGCAGAGACCATGAGGAAGATTCACTCACATCTTAAACATCTCAGCCCCCAAATAGCATATAAAACCCATTCTCATTTCATTTTCCAGAACTCAGTCATTAACCACATCTAACTGCAAGTCAGGTTGGAAAATGGAGTCAAGTAGTGTAGTCATCTGAAAAAAGGAATTAGTTTTGCTAACAGTCTTGGCCAGATTCAACTTCTTCCAATTCATCTAGTCACAAGCTTTTTTCTGGCTCTATTTAGCTCTTGGCTTTTCCTGGAAACCAAAGTGGGCTCCATCAAAGCTTTTTTCCTTAATAACGGGTTTTCTTTGTTCCAAGAAGTATCTTCTGTACTTACTCATCAGTTTTTGCTGGTCTAAGCCTGAGTCATCTTCAGGGTCTCCTTTATCTTCACTGTTCCAAGCTTCAGAATAACGTAATGGCTGATGCAAGTGGTGACTCTCAATTCATTACATGCTCCCCAATGGTAGCTTGGCTCCTATGCGGCCTGATAGTGTATCCATTTTGGTTTGTGGTTGGGAATCCTTTTAATTCTCTGGCATTATTTTTATAGTGTTTGTTTCCAGTGTTTTTGATACTCCTTAAGCCAGAATCCTTTTTCCCTTATGACTCTTGACAGATGACTTCTTATCCTACTTTACTTTTAAGCTGAAGATTATTAAAAGGAAAATTTTTATCCACTCCTTTCTTTACTTCAATGTTGTGCTGTAATTTTTTTCATCTTCTCTTTATTCTTTTCTTAGCCAGATGAGAGGTACTGCTCTTCTGTGAAATCACGTGTTACAAAACTGACCCCATCACTGGATACTTGCTTGGACAGGTTCTCTCAGTTGTCCCCAGCCTCTCAGTGCTTCCAATAGTTCTTTAATTTATGTTTGTGGATTAGATACATGGATGTGTAAGCGGCAAGTTGCTAGTGTAAAATATCTACTCTGCCTCTTCTTTTTTTTTTTTTTTTTTTTTAATACTACTGACATTTGCTGAAATTCCTGAAATTGTGGACCTCTTCTTCCGACTTTTAAAAATTACACTCTTTAAGACCTCTGGACCTCATAAAAGACTGCTGACTTTTCAAACCTTGGGACTTTTCCTCAGTTCAAATACACTGTCTAGAACACTGGCTTTATTATCTACCTCTTGTTTCTTGAAACTCTTGTATCTCTCAGCAACTTTCCCATCATCCTATCCTCACCTTCATCTCCTCTTTATGGTCACTTATCTATTTTTAAGATTACGACTATGGAGATGCCACTATTTGCTGGATATTCTGGCAGGTTTTGAGGATCAAAGATAAAGATGCTTTTTCTCATGCATTCAGCTTGTTTCTCTTCTTTTCTCTAAATATTTAGACTTTGGCATTCTTCTCAGGACCACATCACACTTATTCCAAGATTGACCACATAGTTGGAAGTAAAGCACTCCTCAGCAAATGCAAAGGAACAGAAATTATAACAAACTGTCTCTCAGACCACGGTGCAATCTAACTAGAACTCAGGATTAAGAAACTCACTCAAAATGGCTCAACTACATGGAAACTGAACAACCTGCTCCTGAATGACTACTGGGTACATAACAAAATGAAGGCAGAAATAAAGGTGTTCTTTGAACCAATGAGAACAAAGACACAACATACCAGAATCTCTGGGACACATTTAAAGCAGTGTTTAGAGGGAAATTTATAGCACTAAATGCCCCCAAGAGAAAGCAGCAAAGATCTAAAATTGACACCCTAACATCACAATTAAAAGAACTAGAGAAGCAAGGGCAAAGACATTCAAAAGCTAGCAGAAGGCAAGAAATAACTAAGATCAGAACAGAACTGAAGGAGATAGAGACACAAAAAACCCTTCAAAAAAACAATGAATCCAGGAGTTGGTTTTTTGAAAAGATCAACTAAATTGATAGACTGCTAGCAAGACTAATAAAGAAGAAAAGAGAGAGGAATCAAATATACGCAATAAAAAATGATAAAGAGGATATCACCACCAATCCTACAGAAATACAAACTACCATCAGAGAATACTATAAACATCTCATGCAATTAAACTGGAAAATATAGAAGAAATGGATACATTCCTGGACACATACACCCAAGACTAAACCAGGAAGAAGTTCAATCCCTGAATAGACCAATAACAGGCTATGAAATTAAGGCAATAATTGATAGCCTACCAACGAAAAAAAGTCCAGGACCAGAGGGATTCACAGCCGAATTCTACCAGAGGTACAAGGACGAACTGGTACCATTCCTTCTGAAACTATTCCAATCAATAGAAAAAGAGGGAATTATCTGTAACTCATTTTATGAGGCCAGCATCATCCTGATACCTGGCAGAGACACAACAAAAAAGGAGAATTTTAGATCAATATCCCTGATGAACATCAGTGCAAAATCCTCAGTAAAATACTGGCAAACCTAATCCAGCAGCATACCAAAAAGTTTATCCACCACGATCAAGTTGGCTTCATCCCTGGGATGCAAGACTGGTTCAACATATGCAAGTCAATAAACATAATCCATCATATAAACAGAACCAAAGACAAAAACCACATGATTATCTCAATAGATGCAGAAAAGGCCTTTGACAAAATTCAATGGCCCTTCATGCTAAAAGCTCTCAATAAACTAGGTATTGATGGGATGTATCGCAAAATAATAAGAGCTATTTTTGAAAAAAACCACAGACAATATCATACTGAATGGGCAAAAACTGGAAGCATTCCCTTTGAAAACTGGCACAAGATATAGATCCCCTCTTTCACCACTCGTATTCAACAAAGTGTTGGAAGTTCTGGCCAGGGCAATCGGGCAAGAGAAAGAAATAAAGGGTATTCAATTAGGAAAAGAGGAAGTCAAATCGTCCCTGCTTGCAGATGACATGATTGTATATTTAGAAAACCCCATTGTCTCAGCCCAAAATCTCCTTAAGCTGATAAGCAACTTCAATAAAGTCTCAGGATACAAAATCAATATGCAAAAATCACAAGCATTCCTATATACCAATAAAAGACAAACAGAGAGCCAAATCATGAGTGAACTCCCATTCACAATTGCTTCAAAGAAAATAAAATACCTAGGAATCCAACTTACAAGGGATGTGAAGGACCTCTTCAAGGAGAACTACAAGCCACTGCTCAATGAAATAAAAGAGGACACAAATAAATGGAAGAACATTTCATGTTCAAGGATAGGAAGAATCAATATTGTGAAAATGGCCATACTGCCCAAGGTAATTTATAGATTCAATGCCTTCCCTATCAAGCTACCAATGACTTTCTTCACAGAATTGGAAAAAAAGTACTTTAAAGTTCATATGGAACCAAAAAAGAGTCCGCATTGCCAAGACAATCCTAAGCCAGAAGAACAAAGCTGGAGGCATCACGCTACCTGACTTCAAACTATACTACAAGGCTACAGTAACCAAAACAGCATGGTACTGGTACCAAAACAGAGATATAGACCACTGGAACAGAACGGAGCCCTCAGAAATCTACATCTACAATCATTGGATCTTTGACAAACCTGAGAGAAACAAGAAATGGGGAAAGGATTCCCTATGTAATAAATGCCGCTCGGAAAACTGGATCCCTTTCTTACACGTATACAGAAATTAACTCAAGATGGATTAAAGACTTAAAACCATAAAAACCCTAGAAGAAATCCTAGGCAATACCATTCAGGCCATGGGCAAGGACTTCTTGAGTAAAACACCAAAAGCAATGGCAACAAAAGCCAAAATTGACAAATGGATCAATTAAACTGAGGAGCTTCTGCGTAGCAAAAGAAACTACCATCAGAGTGAACAGGCAACGTACAGAATGGGAGAAAATTTTTACAGTCTACTTATCAACAAAGGGCTAATACCCAGAATCTACAAAGAACTGAAACAAATTTACAAGAAAAAAATCAAATAACCCTATCAAAAAGTGGGTGAAGTATATGAACAGGTGCTTCTCAAAAGAAAACATTTATGCAGGCAGCAGACACATGAAAAAATGCTCATGATCACTCGCCATCAGAGAAATGCAAATCAAAACCACAATGAGATACCATCTCACACCAGTTAGAATGGTGATCACTAAAAAGGCAGGAAACAACTGATGCTGGAGAGGATGTGGAGGAATAGGAACGCTTTTACACTGTTGGTGGGAGTGTAAACTTGTTCAAGCATTTTGGAAGACAGTGTGATGATTCCTCAAGGATCTAGAACTAGAAATACCATTTGACCCAGCCATCCCATTACTGGTTATTTACCTAAAGGATTATAAGTCATGCTACTTTAAAGACACATGCACACATATGTTTATTTATACCACTATTCACAATAGCAAAGACTTGGAACCAACCCAAGTGTCCATCAATGATAGACTGGATTAAGAAAATATGGCACATATACACCATAGAACACTATGCAGCCATAAAAAAAGATGAGTTCATGTCCTTTGTAGGGACATGGATGCAGCTGGAAACCATCATTCTGAGCAATCTATCACAAGGACAGAAACCAAACACCACATGTTCTCACTCATAGGTGGGAACTGAACAATGAGAACACTTGGACCCAGGATAGGGAACATCATACACCAGGGCCTGTCATGGCGTGGGGGCATGGGGGAGGGATAGCATTAGGAGATGTACCTAATGTAAATAATGAGTTAACAGGTGCAGCAAACCAACACGGCACATGTATACCTATGTAACAAACCTGCACAGTGTGCGCATGATGTACCCTAAAACTTAAAATATAATTTAAAAAAGGAGAACTAAAAAATAAATTTCTGTTATTTGAAGTAAAAAAGAAAATATTTGGTCTTTGGTTCTCTCTCTCTGTGTCTGTCTCTTTCTGCTTTACAAACCTCTCCCTTAAAGAAGAGTAATTTTTATAGCACTGTCTCTTACATCTATGCAAATGTCTCTCATATTTGGAATTGAGCTTGCTTTGAAGGCCAGTGACATTTTTCTCCTGCTGTTTACTACCCATCACCATGGAAAACAAGTGAGGCTATAGTAAATTATGGCACCTGCCTTTTGTTCTAACTTCTACCCATCTTAGTCTCCAACGTTAGAACTTTATGCCTCAATTATTATTTTATAAAAATAACTTTAATTGTAAGTTTTCATGTAGAAATATCAGAAAATAAATATTAGAAAAAAGTAATATTCACTTCTAATCCCATTAGCTAGATAGAGCTAACATGAATGTTTTGTTGTGTAGAGTGAACATTATATATGTTCATTTTGGGATCATCTTCTGTGTAGTCTTTGTAAATTTACTTTTTGACTTCATACATCATGAGCATTTTTCCTTCTCTATAAGTACATTTACATCATTTTTAATGGCTGCATAATTTCCCATAATTTAATTAACCATTGTCTAAAGAATGCTGCAATTTGCAGACTGGTAGGCAATTCCTTGCTCACATCTTTATTTTTCCATAGGACACATTCCCAGAAGTGAAAGTGCAGATTCAAAGAACCTGTAGGTATTTAATGAGTCCAGTCAATCAGCATTGCTCAGGGGGAGACTCCCTGCCTTCACGCTTCAATCGAGTAAATATCCAAGGGGTTCTTGTTATGTTCCATGCCTTGTACTCCTGTTTCTCCAACTTCTCTCTCCAATTTATTTTTCATTTTACCAGGTTAATCTTGCTTAAACCTTGTATGCATCTGTCATTTCCCTTCATGGAAACCTCCCCAATACAATAACACCTAATGACTAAAGCCTGACTTTCTGGCCTGCCAGTCAAGCCCTACTCCCTTTTACACACACACATACACACCCACACAAGTCCCAGCCCTCCTTTCCAATTAGGGATCCCACTACCCTCCCATATGAACCTTCCACATCTCTGCAGCTGATGTCCTGTCCTGGTACTCCTTATTCAACCCTGATTCTGTATTTTTTCGCTACGACCCACCACTCTTTCAAAGAACCAGAAAGGCATTCCAAGGGTCCTCCTCCTCTAGAAGTGCACTCTGTCCAGTGGTATTATTTCTCTTTAAGCTCTGATTTGTCATATGTTAGTGTTATCCTGAAAGGTGCAAGTATACTAAGCACTTTCTGGGTACAACTGAAATTATATTTATTTCTCACTCCCCTGAACAGAATACTATGTATTCACTCTATTTTTATAGCTCATAAATGTATTTAACATTTATTGAGCATCTACTATGTGGTGGTTACTATACTTAGTTCTGTGGATACAATAATAACTAAGTTAGCTGTGGTCTTCATCCATATCACATAGGCAATCTAAGAGTTTGCCAAGTTTTTACTTTCCAGACCTACCCTTTGAACATACATACCTTAAATACCCATATATTCCCGATAGGCTTAATTATGGGTTGCTGTCATTCTACTCCTTTCTCAAGACTACTTCCTGATAAACTTCTTTCACAAACAAGTAAAAACCTGGAAGTCCAATGAAGTCCATTATTTATAAAATTCTATTCTGCATTATCTGGCCTATCCAGTGTAATAAACGAAAGTATTCAAATAAGTTCAGGGATAATTGAGCCCAAATTCAAAGACAACTTCTCAAAGACAATTCTGTGGATATCCATGGTATGAGGTTTTGCATTTTGAAGAAAAATACACACAATGTATTTTTACATTGGAATTTTCTAGTGTTAAATAAATATTGTTAAATGAAAGTAGACCCAGCATGGTGGCTCGCGCCTGTAATCCCAGCACTTTGGGAGGCTGAGGTGGGCGGATCACCTGAGGTCAGGAGTTTGAGACCAGCCTGACCAACATGGAGGAACCCCATCTCTACTAAAAATACAAAATTAGCTGGTGGTGGTGGTGCATACCTGCAATCCTAGCTACTCGGGAGGCTAAGGCAGGACAATCGCTTGAACCTGGGAAGTGGAGGTTGCCATGAGTCAAGATTGCGCCATTGCACTCCAGCCTGGGGAACAAGAGCAAAACTCCATCTCAAAAAAAAAAAAAGTAAAAACAGATCATGCAAAAACACATAAAAGTAAAAAGTAAATGGAACTAGCTCACCACTATGAAGGATTATACACTGAACAATAAAGCAATGCAAATGTGATCATCTTTATTTCTAATCCCTCAAATATTTAAATGAATTCAGTTTGGATGGATGTCTCAGCTCTGAAAAATCCTTTAATTGAGAAAACAGAAAATCCCCAAGTTGTGATGGGTTCTATTAGATTCTCTTTTGCACTGTGAAATATACAATTTTGTGTTTACCTTAAATTTAGACTTTAAGGAAATATCTTACTGAAGGTGTATATATTAAGGTCTCTCAGGGTCAACATTTTCCATAGGAATCAAAATCAAGAACATGAGCAGGAAATGTTGGGTGATTAGGGAGATTTTATACTTTCATTTGTAACAAATAATTCACAGGGAAGAAAAGGTAGCATCTTACAAGTAAAGAGATTAGGCAAAAGTCCAACTAGGGATTTAAGTGATCAATATGTTTCCTTTGGCTAATCTAACAGTAAACTTAGGTCCAAGAAATTAGGAAAAAAGTCAAAGAGAACTATGCTGTTAATAAAAGATGAAAGAAAAGAAGCAACAATGATGGTTTATTCACAAGTTTTCAGAGACTTAACGAAAAATTTTGTAGGCATAATGTAATGATTTTTCGTTCTGTTTATTCAACCTTTCTACTCAAGATAATCTAAAGAAAAGTATGAGAATCAAAATGATTAATGAATGTATTTCAGTTTCAATACAGCTGAAATTCTGAATGATAATTTGAACTGGGAAAGACATTTTTAATGGTAGAATTGTTACTTCTTTTGGATTTAATTCACTGGCAAGTTAGTGGGAAGTTAGAAAATTTGGTGTTTTAGAGATTATTTCTGAAAGCACAGAGGCTACATTTAGCAATAGATATAATAAAGAATATAAATATCTTCATACATACATATATATATAGTTGCAAAAAATAGATGTGTTTAGATTAGCTAGACATAAGGAAAACTTTTGGCTGATATACTGTGCTCCGTCTCCATGTCTATTCTTTACTTACACAGAAAGTCTAAAAGCCTGAAGTTTTCTTTTATTGTTTTTACACCTCTTAAGCATAAATTTCACTATCTTCATGGTTCACTTGTTTCCAAGACAGATAACCTGGTGTCCCTGATATAGCCCATATGTGTCTTGGTAGTGAATGGCTGTTCATAAATTGTGAGTGCAAAGATGGCTTATGCATCTGTTTATATAATCAATTTCTTTTTTAAGCTGAGGCACACCATTTTTCTACGAACTCTCTTGTTACTGTGCCCATTAATCAGTTTTTGTTTGCAATGACAGTGTTCATGTGATAAAAAGACTTCTAGAAATATGATTTCTGGGCTCAAAATCCTTACCAATGTGCAGATTGCAAGGGACTAGAATAGGGAAGAATACCCTATTGATGAAATTTCTAGGTCACAGCCCTGGCCCTTGTGGATTACTGCAATTGAAGGTGTTCAAGAAGAGGCTGCATCACCACCTGGAAACTAGAATATGTTTAAAGGATGTTTTAGATTGTGAATGCTGGAACTACATTAACTTTTTGTTTTATTCTGATTTTTTTTCTTTGAATCCCAAATTCAGAGAATAAACTCCTCAACTCATGGCATATTGTCTGTTTTCTCTACTGACCTTTCCTTTTGTTGTGCAAAAGCTCTTTAGTTTAATGAAATTCCAGCTACTTATGTTTGTTTTTATTGCATTTGTTTTTTGGTTCTTGGTCATGAAATCCTTGCCTAAGCCAATGTCTAGAAGGATTTTTCCAATGTTATCTTCTGAATTTTTACAGTTTTAGGTCTTAGATTTAAATCCTTAATCCATCTTGAGTTGATTTTT
This sequence comes from Chlorocebus sabaeus, assembly GCF_047675955.1. Taxonomy (NCBI): domain Eukaryota; kingdom Metazoa; phylum Chordata; class Mammalia; order Primates; family Cercopithecidae; genus Chlorocebus; species Chlorocebus sabaeus. The sequence continues at coordinate 71,555,342 of NC_132918.1, forward strand.
GTATAAGGTGAGAGATGGGAATCCAGTTTTATTCTCCTACATGTGGCTAGCCAATTATGCCAGCACCATTTGTTGAAAAGAGTATCCTTTCCCCACTTAATGTTTTTGATTGCTTTGTTGAAGATCAGTTAGCTTTAAGTATGGGGGTTTGTTTCTGGGTTCTCTATTCTGTTCCATGGGTCTATGTGCCTATTTTTATACCAGTACCATGCTGTTTTGTTGACTATGGCCTTACAGTATATTTTGAAATCAGGTAATATGATGTCCCCAGATGCATTCTTTTTGCTTAGTCTTGCTTTGACTATGTGGAGTCTTTTTTGGTTACATATGAATTTTAGAATTTTTTTTTAACTCTGTGAAAAATGATGGTAGTATTTTTATGGGAATGGCATTGATTTGTAGATGGCTTTTGGCAGTATGGTAATTTTTACAATATTGATTCTACCCATCCATGAGCATGGGATGTGTTTTTATTTGTTTCTGTCACCTGTGATTTCTTTCAGCAGTGTTTTGTAGTTTTCCTTGTAGAGATCTTTCACCTCCTTGGTTAGGTATATTCCTAAGTATTTTATTTTACTTTTTTGCAGCTATTGTAAAAGGGGTTGAGTTCTTGACTCAGCTTGGTTGCTGTTGGTGTATAGAAAAGCTACTTATTTGTATACGTTAATTTTGTATCCGGAAACTTTGCTGAATTCTTTTATCAGTCCTAGCAACTTTCTGAAGAAGTTTTTAGAGTTTTCTAGGTAAACAGTTATATTATCATCAGTGACAGTTTGACTTCCTCTTTACTGATTTGGACACTCTTTATTTCTTCCTCTTGTCTGATTGCTCTGGCTAGGACTTCCAGTACTGTGTTGAAGAGGGGTGGTGTGAGTGGGCATTCTTGTCTTGTTCCAGTTCTCATAGGGAATGCTTTCAACTTTTCCCTATTCAGTATTATGTTAGCTGTGGTTTTGTCATAGATGTCTTTTATTATATCTATGTCCCTTGTATGCCAATTTTGCTGAGACTTTTAATCATAAAGGGTGCTAGATTATGTTGAATGCATTTTCTGCATCTATTGAGATAATCATATGAGTTTTGTTTTTAATTCTGTTTTATGTGGCGTATCATGTTTTTTGATGTGCATATGTTAAAATATCCCTGCGTCCATGGATGAAACCCACTTGATCATCATGAATTATATTTTTGATATGTTGTTGGACTTGGTTAGCTAGTATTTTGTTAAGGATTTTAGCATCTATGTTCATCAGGGATATTGGTCTATAGTTTTCTTTTTTGGTTATGTCCTTTTCTGGCTTTGGTATTAGGATGATACTGGCTTCACAGAATGATTTAGAAAGGGTTCCCCCTGTCCCTATCTTATGGAATAGTGTCAATAGGATTGGTACCAATTCTTCTTTGAATGTCTGGTAGAATTCTGCTGTCAATCTATCTGGTCCTGGACTTTTTTGTTGGTAATTTTAAAAATTACCATTTCAATCTCACTGCTGGTTATTGATCTCTTCAGGGTATCTAAATCTTCCTGATTTAAGCTAGGAGGGTTGTATATTTCCAGGAATTTATCCATCTCTTCTGGTTTTCTGGTTTATGTGCATAAAGGTATTGATAGTAGCCTTGAATTATCTTTTGTATTTCTGTGGTGTCAGTTGTAATATCCCCTGTTTTGTTTCTTAGTAAACTTATTTGTATTTTCTCCCTTCTTTTCTTGGTTAATCTTACTAATGGTCTATCAATTTTATTTATCTTTCCCAAAATCCAGCTTTTTGTTTCATTTATCTTTTGTATTTTTGCTTGTTTGTTTTAATTTCCTTTAGTTCTTCTTCGATCTTGGTTATTTCCTTTCTTCTGCTGGGTTTGGGTTTGGTTTGTTCTTGTTTTTCTAGTTCCTTGAGGTATGCCCTTAGAATGCAAGCTTGTGTTTTTTCAGACTTTTTGATGTAGGTGTTTAGAACTATGAACTTTCCCCTTATCACCACCTTTGCTGTATCCCGGAGGTTTTGATAGGTTGTGTCACTATTGTTCAGTTTGAAGAATTTTTTAACTTCCATCTTGATTTTGTTTTTGACCCAATAATCATTCAGGAGCAGGTTATTTAATTTCCATGTATTTGTATGGTTTTGAAGGTTCCTTTTGGAGTTGATTTCCAGTTTTATTTCACTGTGTTCTGAGAGAGTGCTTGATATAGTTTCAATTTTTGTTTTAATTTATTGAGGCTCATTTTGTGGCCTATCATATGGTCTGTCTTTGAGAAAGTTCATGCACTGTTGAATAGAATGTATATTCTGAAATTGTTGGGTGGAATGTTCTGTATATACCTGTTGAATCAATTTGTTCCAAGGTATAGTTAAAATCCATTGTTTCTTTGTTTACTTTCTGTCTTGATGATTCTTCTAGTGCTGTCAGGGGAGTATTGAAATCTCCCACTGTTATTGTGTTGCTATCTCATTTCTTAGGTCTATTAGTAACTGTTTTATAAATTTGGGAGCCCCAGTGTTAGCTGCATATATATTTAGAAATGTGATATTTTCCTGGTGGACAAGGCCTTTTATCATTATATAATGTCCTTTTTCTCTTTTAATTGATGTTACTCTAAAGTTTGTTTTGTGTGATATAAGAATAGGTATTTCTGCTCACTTTTGGTGTCCATTTGCATTGAATGCCTTTTTCCATTCCTTTACCTTAAGTTTATGTGAGGTTTATGTGTTACGTGAGTCTCTTGAAGGCCACAGGTTGGTGAATTCTTATCCATTCTTCCATTCTGTATCTTTTAAGTGGAGCATTTAGGCCATTTACATTCAATGTCAGTATTGAGATGTGAGGTATCATTGCACTCATCATGTTATTTGTTGCCTGTATACCTTGGTTTTTTGTTCTGTGGTTTTGGTTTTCAAATTGTATTTTTGTTTTATAGGTCCTGTGAGATGTATGCTTTTTTTTTAATGTTTTTCCAGGATTTGTTTTAAGACTTAGAGTTCCTTTTAGCAATTCTTGTTGTAGTGGGTTGGTAGTGATGAATTCTCTCAGCATTTGTTTGTCTGAAAAAAAACTGTATCTTTCCTTCCTATATGAATCTCAGTTTTGCTGGATACACAATTCTTGATTGATAATTGTTTTCTTTTATGAGGCTAAAGATAGGGCCCCAATCCCTTCTAGCCTGGAGGGTTTCTGCTGAGAAATCTGCTGTTAATCTGATAGGTTTTCCTTTATAGGTTACCTGGTACTTCTGTCTCACAGCTCTCAAGATCCTTTCCTTCATCTTAACTTTAGAAAATCTGATGACTGTGTGCCTAGGCGATGATCTTTTTGCAAAGTATTTAACAGCTGTTCTTTGTGCTTCTTGTGTTTGGATGTCTAGGTCTTTAGCAAGACCAGGGTAATTTTCCTCATTTTTTCCCCCAAATATGTTTTTCAAACTTTTAGATTTTTCTTCCTCCTCCAGAATGTCAATTATTCTTAAGTTTGTTCATTTAACATAATCCCGGAGGCTTTGTTCGTATTTTCTTATTATTTTTTCTTTGTCTTTGTTGGATTGGGTTAATTCAAAGACCTTGTCTTCGAGCTCTGAATTTCTTTCATCTACTTGTTCAATTCTATTGTTGACACTTTCTAGAGTGTTTTGCATTTCTACAAGTGTGTCCAATGTTTTCAAGTTTTGATTGTTTTCTCTTTATGCTATCTATTTTATTGAATATTTCTCCCTTCGCTTCTTGTATCATTTTTTGGATTTCTTTGCATTGCACTTCACCCTTCTCTAGTGCCTCCCTGATTAGCTCAATAACTTACCTCCTGAATTCTTTTTCAGGTAAATCAGGGATTCTTGTTATTTTGGATCCATTGTGGAGATCTAGTGTGATTTTTTTTTTGTTTTTGAGTGTTAAAGAACCCTGTTTTGTCACATTAGCAGAGTTGGTTTTCTGGTTGCTTCTTATTTGGGTAGGCTCTGTCAGAGGGAAGGTCTAGGGCTGATGGCTGTTGTTCAGATTCTTTTGTCTCATGGGGTGTTCCCTTAATGTAGTACTCTCCCCCTTTTCCTATGGATGTGACTTCCAGAGAGCTAAGATGCAGTGATTGTTATCTCTCTTCTGGATCTAGCCAACCAGCAAGTCTACCAGGCTCTGGGCTGGTATTGGGGGTTGTCTGCACAGAGTTCTGTGATGTGAATCTTCAGTGGGTCTCTCAACTATGGACATCAGCACAGTATTTGAGGTGTCTCCCCTTTTCTTCAGGAACAATTCACTGTCTTCAGAGGGTCTGTGGGTCCTCTTGGGTCTCCTGATTTATTCCTGAAATCTTTCTGGAGCAAAAATTCATGATGCGAGTCTCTACATACTACTCTGTCCATCCAAGTCAGAGCTGCAATCTAGTCCAGCCTCCTATCTGCCATGATCCATCTTACTCCCCCAATCTCATTTAGTTTTCTGCTTTACACATTTGAAATTATTTATTTATGACTAACCATATTATATCTAGCTCATAATTAGTGATTTTAAAACTTTCATTTTTTGGCTATAGAATGTTTCATTAAAATAAAATTTTATAGAATATCAGACATGACAGACAGGTGAAAGCAGGGCTGCTTTGGCACAAGTGTATGGGTCTGGAGCTGCCCTCAATCTGCTTGGTCTTCCTCTTCTTCCATAAAATGGTCCCTGAAGCACTTCTTCTGAATCAAGGGCTACTTGGAACACAATATAAAAAACTCTTGGACTAAGTGCTTTCTAAATCCACTCCCTTTCTCCCAACTGCTTTTCCAAGATCTATCTTTCTGTGAGACATAATAGGAACTTTATCTGAGCTTTCCATCTTGCCAATTAACCTTTGCGAACAACGTCTTGTTTTGGTGTCTTCAAGGGATCCACTCAGCCCTCTATACACGTTTTAAGGGTGTGAGTGGGCAAGGCTCTTACTTCAGTTGCCAAAGGGAGACACTGTAGTATGTAGAGAAACATTTTACACAACAAGCTAATAGAATGCTTTGGAGAGGAGATGATAACCTAGAGGTAACTAGGTTGCCTCTATTTACATATGTGAAAAACTTCTTCCTTCCTTCTCTGAATAAATCTGCATATGGAAAGTTAGCACCTTGTGAGATAACACATGGACTGGAGCCTTAATACGTTTTTCTTAAAACTTAAGCAGGAAACACATAAGCACACACACACTCTCTCTGTCTCTGTTTCTCCCTCTATCTCTAATATTTAAGTGAAAGTCTTTGTAAATTGTATTCCACATTTTTCTGCTTTCTTACACACAGTATGGTAAAGATAATACAAACAAACTTTTTTCCATGCTTTGAGACCTCTGGAGCTGTTTGCTTCATCTCTAAATTGCCCCAAGCTGTTAGGAATTAATATGTCTTCCTTCACGTATTCTTTGTTTCTTATATTTCTGTGAATGTCAATTTGTCTATCAATAGTGGCCAGTCTTTTCTACTTTCCCTAGATGGCCATTTCTAATCCTTTATGAATTAAGAAACCAGATAAGCAGGTTTTTGAAAATTGGATCCAAACTGCACAATTTTGCCTGAAGACCTCAGTGACCCCCCCGAATAAACTGCCCGATATTTGATCTTTTGTTTTTGTGGCAGGTCTTTTGGATGCTCAGAGTTTTTTTATTACCTTATGGTTAGTCTCTCTTTTTGGCAGTTGCAGTTGCCATGTGAGTGCCCATAGGATTGAGTCAGCTTTTCTCATGTTTGATCTTGAAGGAAATAAACAGGTACATTGCAACTTTTATCCTTCTATTTCCTTTCATTGTGATTAATTTGGCTTGAAAAAACAGATTTTTTTTTTGTTAGTGTCACTGAATTATTTTTGGTTTACTGAAACAGTCAAGCTAATTCCTGGATAGGTCCTAAATTCACTTATGAGAAACTTCTTAGCTAATCAATGCTTATAAAGTATTATTTCTCTCATGATACCTAAATAATACCAACAATAAAAGAAGTCTGTGTTTACTCATTGGCCCAAAGACCTTCAGGTCAAACCTGGGCATACTGCTCCACTATTCATAATGGTCTTTATTTTTTTCATTATTAATAACAAAATAAATATTTTAAGAAGGTCAATAAAGCCTTTTGTGATGACTTTATAATGCTGAGGGGTGACTTTAACTATTATTAGTATCTTTAAAATGATGATATTAGTGAAACCTAATAGTTGGTTATCTTACTGGAAGGTCTTGTAATAGCAAGGATTTTCCTATATTCAGTTCCATTTTGGAGAACACAATTCAATGCGCAGTATGTCTCAGTGCAAGAGAACATATAATAATTCCTGTGCTGCTTTAATGGGATTGTACCATATTCTTTTAAATAATAACACTGCCTTTTCTTAAAGAAAAGATGTTAGTATTAGTGTTCTTAAGCCCCAGCTAAAACATGTTGATGCTAACATGAAAAATGTCGGCACAGACAGTGTCATTCATTCTTTTTCCTTTCTAACTTGAGTCAGTAACCATAGGATCCACATAGAATCCATGCCTTCATGAATTTCTCTGTTTTGCCATTCTTTTTTTTCTCTCTCTTTTTTCCCCATTTCTAAACTGTTTGTTGCTCTACTCTTCTTTGAAGCACTTACAGATCACACTCTGGGGTGAACAACTGGAATGAAAAAGTGAGAGAACATTTTTATCCAGCAATTTTCCATAATTCCCATTAGAAATAAATGGAGCAGTGAAGTCCTATGCAGTTGTTAAGAACAAATGAGACATGAAGTCTTTGCCCATGCCTATGTCCTGAATGGTACTACCTAGGTTTTCCTCTAGGATTTTTATGGTATTAGGTCTAACATTTAAGTCTCTAATCCATCTTGAATTAATTTTCGTATAAGGAGTAAGGAAAGGATCCAGTTTCAGCTTTCTACTTATGGCTAGCCAGTTTTCCCAGCACCATTTATTAAATAGGGAATCCTTTCCCCATTTCTTGTTTCTCTCAGGTTTGTCAAAGATCAGATGGCTGTAGATGTGTGGCATTATTTCTGAGGACTCTGTTCTGTTCCATTGGTCTATATCTCTGTTTTGGTACCAGTACCATGCTGTTTTGGTTACTGTAGCCTTGTAGTATAGTTTGAAGTCAGGTAGCGTGATGCCTCCAGCTTTGTTCTTTTGACTTAGGATTGTCTTGGAGATGCGGGCTCTTTTTTGGTTCCATATGAACTTTAAAGCAGTTTTTTCCAATTCTGTGAAGAAGCTCATTGGTAGCTTGATGGGGATGGCATTGAATCTATAAATTACCTTGGGCAGTATGGCCATTTTCACGATATTGATTCTTCCTATCCATGAGCATGGTATGTTCTTCCATTTGTTTGTGTCCTCTTTGATTTCACTGAGCAGTGATTTGTAGTTCTCCTTGAAAGCAACGGCAGCAAAAGCCAAAATTGACAAATGGGATCTCATCAAACTAAAGAGCTTCTGCACAGCAAAAGAAACTACCATCAGAGTGAGCAGGCAACCTACAGAATGGGAGAAAATTTTTGCAATCTACTCATCTGACAAAGGGCTAATATCCAGAACCTACAAAGAACTCAAACAAATTTACAAGAAAAAAACAAACAACCCCATCCAAAAGTGGGCAAAGGATATGAACAGACATTTCTCAAAAGAAGACATTCATACAGCCAACAGACACATGAAAAAATGCTCATCATCACTGGCCATCAGAGAAATGCAAATCAAAACCACAATGAGATACCATCTCACACCAGTTAGAATGGCGATCATTCAAAAGTCAGGAAACAACAGGTGCTGGAGAGGATGTGGAGAAATAGGAACACTTTTACACTGTTGGTGGGAGTGTAAACTAGTTCAACCATTATGGAAAACAGTATGGCGATTCCTCAAGGATCTAGAACTAGATGTACCATATGACCCAGCCATCCCATTACTGGGTATATACCCAAAGGATTATAAATTATGCTGCTATAAGGACACATGCACACGTATGTTTATTGCAGCACTATTCACAATAGCAAAGACTTGGAATCAACCCAAATGTCCATCAGTGACAGATTGGATTAAGAAAATGTGGCACATATACACCATGGAATACTATGCAGCCATAAAAAAGGATGAGTTTGTGTCCTTTGTAGGGACATGGATGCAGCTGGAAACCATCATCCTTAGCAAACTATCACAAGAACAGAAAACCAAACACCGCATGTTCTCACTCGTAGGTGGGAACTGAACAATGAGATCACTTGGACTCGGGAAGGGGAACATCACACACCGGGGCCTATCATGGGGAGGGGGGAGGGGGGAGGGATTGCATTGGGAGTTATACCTGATGTAAATGACGAGTTGATGGGTGCAGCACACCAACATGGCACAAGTATACATATGTAGCAAACCTGCACGATGTGCACATGTACCCTACAACTTGAAGTTTAATAATAATAAATAAATTAAAAAAAAAAAAAAAAAAAAAAAAAGAACAAATGAGACAAACACTTGTACCTGTGACAGGAGTCTACAATATATGGGTAAGTGAAAAATAATGGTTGCAAACAGTATTATTATCTCATGCTTGTACAACACCAACACATAGAAATAACAATGCATAGGAATGCATTAGATCCTTTCATCCAACAACACATAGAAATAATAATGCAAAAAGGCATAGGAATATGTCTAGAAGGAAAATCAGCCTAGTTATCAAAAGAGCTATTACTAAGAAAGGGGAGACCAAGAGGGAAGGATTTGAAAAACACATTGCATGATTATTATATAGAAATATCTACATTATATATACATAATATATATGCATATATTATATAGAAAAATCTACATTGCATGATTATATTAAACAACCACACATGACATTTATCATAAAATAATGCCATTTTGGGGGATTATTTTATAGAAAAACAAACTAGAGAAGCAGGGTGATGGATTTCTCTGGGGACATAAAGGTGTCACAGAAAGGAGAGATTTTCCTGGCCAGGATCACTGGTAGATATACACTCTGTCCATGCTGGCAACACGATATTCTGTGGACTTAGCACCAAGACTGAATAGCTATAAGCAGTTAAGTGACAGCATTGAAGGATAGCCTTTCTGTCACCCTCCAAATCACTGAAAATAATTGGACTGACCCTCTGATTAGCCCAGAAGAAAATCTCACTGAGGTGCCTTGACCCAATTCTCTGTAGTCATTTTCTGACAGTGGTTGGGTTTGCTTGCATTTAATTGGATTGTAGAGATGAAAAGAGTGAAGTTATAGATTTAGAACCATGATCATCTTGAGATGAGCTTTCTTGCTGCGTGTGTGGAGCTGGGGTCAGCCTCAGACTGACCACTGGAAAATGATCCAGAGTCATTTTTCAAGCATTGCTTTTGAACAACATGGCCTGCAAATTTGGAGTTCCAGATAACTAGACATTACAATTTCCATGAGCCGTTTTCATAGTTTTGAGGATAAATAAGAAGCTCTCTAACTCACTTATTTGAGGGACAAAACTGTCTTTCCCTGTCTGTGCGTTGAGCACAAGAGAAACAGCAAAAGCTTCTAATTGAAAATAGAAATTACAAAATTTTTTTTGGCTTTGGAACCAAAGTAAAAAGTTCAGCTAGAAAAATGCTTCATAATCTTTCTCAGTGTAAAAAGATGGGTTGTAGGAACATAGGAATATGTACTAATGGTAGAACAGTAAAAGATATAGCCATCTTGGAGAAGAATTGGGAAGCATTTATTAAATATAAAAATTAGTATACCGTATTGTTTCAGTTATCTACTGCTATATACAAAATTCTCAAACTTTAGTGCTTAAAAGAATTTGCTAGTGTCTCTTGTAGTTCTGTGGCTTGACGGAACTCAGCTGAGTGGTTCCCATTGGATCTTTCATGTGGCTGCAACCAGATAGTACCTAGGGCTGGAGTTACAAAAACACTTGACCTTGGAGAGTAGACATCCAAGATGACTTTTTCACTCATAACATGTCTGAGCTTCAGTTAGGATCAAGCTGAAATGAATGGCTTTTCTCTCAGCTCCCATCATCTTTTCACATGGCTAGCTCGGGCTTTCTCGAAGGACAGGAGTCTCAGGGTAGTCATACTTCTTATATAGTGACTGGCTTTCTAGAACAAGTATTTCAAGGGCCCAGGTGGAAACCGTAAGGTTTCTTATAACCTGGCTCAGAAGTTCAAGAAAATCATTTATATCACATTCTATTGGTCATGTAGGTCACTAAGGCCAGGCTCATTTTCAGGGAGATAGGAATTAGACTGTGCCTGTTGACGTGAGGAGAAACATGAGTTTATACGGAGACAGAAATTTATTATAATAACGACAAAAACACCCCTAGACCATGGGTAGCCATCTTTAGCGACTATTTACACACTTATGAATGAGCAACTCCCTGTGTTTCTAATTGTAACTGTGCTCAAACAAAACATGTAGAAAGTTATGCACTGTAGCATTGTTTATATTTCCCAGATAGAATTGATTTAAATGCCCATCAATAGGTGAATAAGTAAATAATCTGGTAAATTTATGCTAATATTAAAAGGAATGTAATAAATGCTGTTTGAATTAATATCACTATATCTGCAATACCCATTATTGAATGAAAAAGAAATTGTAGAATTATATGTATGGTACAGTACTGTTTACACAATACCACATCATTTTTACGAAATATATCTTTCTATATGCATATATTCAAAAATCTAGAAAAAAGGTCTGGAAGGAGGTTTGCCACAAACTGGTTGTTTGGTGAGAGGAGAAGGACTAGAGTTGTTAATAGTTAGATTTAGCCTTATATATCAGATTCCAATTTTTTTTTTTGAACGAAGTCTCCCTCTTGTCCCCCAGGCTAGAGTACAATGGTGCAATCTCCACTCACTGCAACCTCTGCCTCCCAGGTTCAAGCGATTCTCCTACCTCAGCCTCCTGAGTAGCTGGGATTACAGATGCCTGCCACGATGCCCGGTTAATTTTTGTATTTTTAGTAGAGATGGGGTTTCACCATATTGGTCAGGCTGGTCTCAAACTCCAGACATCAGGGGATCCACCCACCTCAGCCTCCCAAAGTGTTGGGATTACAGATGTGAGCCACTACGCCCGACCCAGATCTCCATTTTTTAAAGAGAAATTCTATCTATTTTTACTTGACTAAGAAAAAATTAAAAATTTGCAAAATACATTTAAACAGCTGAATTACTAAAGCCCAGTTACAGCCAAAGGCTGATGTTGGGCAAAACTGTATTAGTAAGTTTGTTTGTCTAGAAGTTTCTAAAAAAATTTAGGTCGATAAATACACTCAGGTAGAAATGAATACATGTAGAACACATCTTCACACATGTAGAACTGGATTATCTACCAAGTTTTGTGTATTGTTTTGTAAATGGCCAGATCAGTATCCAACTAAGAATAGGTTAAAGTAGAGTGTTTTATTTTTTTTTCTATAGCTTAGAGTTAGAAGCAGTTTTCAACTAGTCCAAAAAAAAGTACTGCAACTCCTGACAGCCACAGAAAAAGAGAAATTGGCATCTCATTTCCATTTTCCTGCACCTTCTCTACCTCCAATTGTGCCCTTCTCACAGCTCTCACTCAAATCTAAATTCCTGTTAGCATTCTAGAGCCCTAATAATTGGCCTGAAATAGGGAGAGACCTGATATTCAAGCAAACGTAGGTGAAAGATAAAAAGGTTTTGATTCTGCTTTCTCTTTTTTTCTCTTTCCCCATTACACCTTGCCAGGATTTGCACAATAGAATATACTGTTCAGAAAGTTAACCGTCTCTGACACAGTACTTTTCTTCTCACAATAAACTCGTTTTGCACCTTGGGTGCCTCTCCAGATCTATTATCTACCTCATACCACCTCTTCTCTGTCTCACAGGCTGATCTATATGGACTTCATCAGTGGGGCTGCCCTGTCCTCTGGATACTGATTGGATTTTACCAATGAGTAGACCCAGTCCAAGGTCAGAAACAAGGAAAATAGTAAGGCCAAGTTATTAAATCCTTTCACGAAAACTGCCCTTAGGCTGTCTGTGTCCCTTAACTGAAGGTCACTCCAAAGGCAGATTTCTTTATAGCACTTGACTCTTCCCCATTTTCTTTTTCCTTCTACCCTAAGGGTGGCAATCACTTAGCTGCTACTGTTCCCAGTTACTATATTATCCCTTGGCCTTACCCTACCCTTATACAGTTGTCATAGCATCTTATAAACCCTACACAAATGACCCCATTTTATGTTGTTGAGTATGTTGGGATCTGAGTGATCCATGGGATATGTACGTGGTAGGGAATACCATTTCCCTTTGATCCAAAAGCTTTCAGAAGGAGAATATCTACCCCATCGAATCTTTTATTTTTTTTGTTATGCATGATAATAAAGATGTTCAACATATGCAACAATAACATAGATATTTTATCCACGTTGGAGGTCTTTGATGTACTATGGTGGATGTTGTAGGGAAGATGAACAAGCCTAGTAAAACATGTGTGCTTAAAAGACCTGGGAGTACTTGGAGAAGTCTGAGACCTTCAATAATCTATTTGCAGTGTTATAGAACAAGAGATGTGAGTAAATCTGAAAAATCTCATGAAAATTTGAAGACATTTCTTCAGAGGGCAGCCCTCAACCTATCCCAGGTAGGTAGATAGAGGGGGGAAAGCTCAATTGAGAAGAGCTTGAAGAAGATTTTGTTGACTGAGTTGACTTAGATTCAACTTCTTTGAGAGGGGCTTGCCGCAGGGTACCTGTTTCAGGTTTTTAGCAGGTCCAAAAGATCAACGAAATATTGAAAAATTTTATAAGTGAAATTTATCTTCATTTGCACTATGTTACCCTGGGCTTACTACTAAGGAATGGGTGGGGACTGTGGATACCTGATACCTTCCTTTTAGATTTTCTAAATAGGCAAGGGAGTCTCGTCTTGTGGAATTCCTGTTTTATAAATAACACCAAGGAAGGTATGGCATAATTTTAGGTAAGCCTACTTCCTGTGGTAGTAAAGATTAGTCAGAGAGCATTAGTACTGGCTAAAACCATTAATAATAATAAAAAATAGCTAGAATTTATTGAGTATTTTATTATTTGGGATGTTTTTCCTTTCAAGTAACAGAAGAACATTCAATTTTCCCACATAGTATAATATCCACAGGGAGGAAGTTTCAGAGTTGATTAATACAGCAACTCAAAGATGTCAGGTCCATTGAGTTGGCTTCTCTGAAACTCTTGGCTTTCCTTTCATGGTAGCAAGATGGAAGCCACAGCTTATAAAGCAACATCCATGGAAGCCAAAATGGGGTCAATCTTTTTCCTCCTGAGTCTCTCTTTTATCAAAAAAGATGATCCAAGAAACCATCAGCAGAATTCCCTTGTTTCATTAACTGGGACCAAGTCTTATGTTCACTCCTTAATCAGTAATTATGAGTTCCCCATCTGGGAGTGGAGGGTGTGTTGGCCTTTTCTGAACACATTGCTGCCCATACCACCTAGCACTTATTAGCGAGAGAAATGGTCTGTGGTTAGATAATCAGCATTGTCTGCCACAAGTTCCTTCTATGGGCAGGCATGCCAATGACTATTTTTCGTAGTCTGTTTTTATTTAATCCTTCCCACAATTATGATATAAACCGCAATAAGGTTTATATTATTAGCCACATGTAAGGAAACTGAGGTATAGGGAGACTATATAACACTTCCAGGATCATATAGTTAGGAATAATGGACAGGACAATCATTACTTCATCAGATATCTACTTAGTACTTGCTGAGGGCAATGAGAAAGTGACTACAGATAAGGGACAATCCCTGTCCTCAAGGTACTCATAGTATAGTGGAGCAGTTTTGATGAACAAATAAATAATGGTACCATAGGTGGTAAGGGCAGCTCATGTAGGCATGTACCAAGTTCATCAATGGTATAAAAGAGATGGTAATTAACTGCATGAGTGGGTCTGGAGGAGTTTCCTTGTAAATGTTTCCCAAAAAGCTTAACCCTAACAGGGTAGATCAACTAAAGTCCACAGAGAAGAATGGACCAGAGTAGAAAGGGCCAAGGAACAGCACTGGAAAAGTGTTGCTTACCATGAGAAAGAACAGTTCTTTTCTATTTGCCAAGCTTTCCACTGTTAACTGGAAATTGTGTCTCTCAGGGAATTAGAGCAGATATAAGACACAATGATCCTAAACCAATTTAGGAATATGCTTTTGCAACTTTGATGAAATGACTGCTTTCCAATTGCATTAAAAGTAACTTTTCTCATGTTCACGTCTAACAAGAAATTCAAAGAAAGGGAAAATAGCTTTCCTAGATAGACTCCTTATTCAACTCCAATTTGTTTTCTGAAAATGAAATAATTGGTTTTAAACGCAAAATGGTACAAAATGTTATCGTTTCTCCTATGGAGTAGATTTCCTTGAAGAGGAATTTTCTGACATTTTTCCCAGTTGATTCTACAGGGATTTGGTAGAAGTATGGTTAGGGAATAGGAGAAAAGGTAAGAAAGAAATGAGAATTAATTAAGGAAAAGCCAGGAAGACATTTAAACTAAGATAATTTCAAGAGCATTGAATAAACCTTCAGCAGAACTTAAAAGACCATTATATTTCTTGCATGTGAAGTAATACCTCTCAGTGACGAAAATTGTTTAGTAAAATACCACAAATTACTACAAGGAACAATAGCATTTCCCTTCTCACCTTTATGTTCTGCAGAATGTTCTGTTTGATAACCTTTGCCTTTTCTATACTTGAGTTAATGACTTCTAAATAACTGCCGTATCACTCTGTCCCCCTTGCCAGCCCTTCCTACCATTTTCTTGTCCCAGCCCAACCTGTGGGTGGGCCAAAAGCATCAAGTGTATATTGGTTGGCAGCCCAGACTTGGAGAGTTTGCTCTTTAAGCACAAAGAGCTTAAATAATCCAACAAGCATACTTAAGAGAATCGGACATGTGGCTGTTGGGTGGAGAGGGGGTCAGGGATTGGAATTCTGGCAAGCATTTCATATTATAATAAAATATAATCCAGTTGTAAATTGTTTGAAAATTTAGCTTTTTCTTCATTTACATTGGTTTAAATTTTTTTCTGATATGACATATTTGGAGCTAGCTAATGAGAATGAACCCCACTATTTTTCTTGGACACTTTTATTGAGATGCCCACCACTGAAGGAGACCTGAAGACATCACCAAATGAGTACACAACTGATTTTCTATATCAGATCATCCCTAACACCAAAATAGATCCAGAAATTGCCATATCTTAAATCTAACTGGAAATAGCTAGTCACGAAGAAGGGCATAGAGATAACATAAGGAGCAGCAAAGAATGTATGAGCTGTAGTTTCAGTACATGCCAATCTCATCAAGATATAAATCATTTAAGAGAACACTCAAAATTCAACAGCAATATAGTTGGGGATTCTAAGAAAATAACGATTTCCTTTATTGGAAATAACGACACGTAGTCAGTTTTCTTCAATGCACCACAAAATCTTTCACTTTTGGAAATATGTTAACCGTGTGCTAGTTTATCCTGTCTGTTACACAGTTTGAAAAAATGTGACAGATCCTACTGCAAAAATGAAGTCAACAAACATGACTTTCAAGGATGAGTATTATAATTTTCCTTAATAAACATGTGAATTTGTATGAGTGATAATTTTAGAGTCAATGTTTCCGTGTCAGAGGAGCTCTGGCACAATTGGCCTGGGTCAGATATATTTTTCTAAATAGGAGTGAAAATGGTTGCAGCACCCTGTCACATACACCTGAAGAGTTTAATCTACCTTACATTAACTAGAGTTTGGAGTTAATAGTGTGATAATGATTGATATTCACTGGATATTTGTTCTGTAATCTGTGTCCTAATTCATCCTGCCTATGTCCACTATAATCCATTAGCAAGCAGGCAGTTTTTGAGACATAATAGCATTCTCACTTACATTTAGGCACCACGGGAGACCAGATATTTAAAAATGTATTCACTATCCTCAGAGCTCTGCTCCCATTGTGCAAAAAATACCTAAAGCAAGAAATATTTAGACATCACAATAGTAGATTAAAAAGTACTGAATGAAGGCTGCATAGAACTTTTAAAATTCAGAGAAATGAGAAATTCATGTCGGTGGAAGCAGCTAGAGATAACTGCTTGAAGAAGGCAGTATTGAATTACACTGTTAAAGGTGATGAGAAATTGGAGTAGAGAAAAAGTGGGATCTTGATGAAGGAAATAGATGGTAGGGATCAGAATTGGGTTATGAAAATACAGGTCTTTCTGGAGACTGAGCTGAGTATCTAAATTTGAGGACCAAAGTCTCTGAGTGCCCACAGATATTCCAGGGTGTTCATGTTTTATGGATCGAATCACCCTAGGATCCTGCTGATATTCCACCTTTTTGATGTTACAGCCATTAGTGCTATACCTTCCATGCTCTTTTCTTTTTCTTTTTTTTCCAGAAAACTCTAAACAATAGTTTTATTTATTTTAATAATATTTATGTATTTATTTATTTTTAAATTATACTTAAAGTTCTGGGATATATGTGCAGAATGTGCAGGTTTGTTACATAGGTATACATGTGCCATGTTGGTTTGCTGCACCCATCAACCCGTCATCTACATTAGGTATTTCTCCTAATGCTTTCCCTCCCCTTGCCCCCCACCTCCCGACAGGCCCCAGTGTGTGATGTTCCCCTCTCTGTACCCATATGTTCTCATTGTTCAACTCCCACTTATAAGTGAGAACATGTGGTGGTTGGTTTTCTGTTCCTGTGTTAGTTTGCTGATATGATAGCAAATGAGAATGATAGTTTCCAGCTTCATCCATGTCCCTGCAAAGGACATGAACTCATTCTTTTTTATGGCTGCATAGTATACAAAGAGAATAAAATACCTAGGAATCCAACTTACAAGGGATGTGAAGGATCTCTTCAAGGAGAACTACAAACCACTGCTCAAGGAAATAAGAAAGGACACGAACAAGTGGAAAAATATTCCATGCTCATGGATAGGAAGAATCAATATCATGAAAATGGCCATACTGCCCAAAGTAATTGATAGATTCAATGCTATTTCCATCAAGCCACCATTGACTTTCTTCACAGAATTAGAAAAAACTACTTTAAATTTCATATGGAACCAAAAAAGAGCCCGTATAGCCAAGACAATCCTAAGCAAAAAGAACAAAGCTGGAGGCATCATGCTACGTGACTTCAAACTCTACTACAAGGCTACAGTAACCAAAACAGCATGGTACTGGTACCAAAAGAGATACATACACCAATCGAACAGAACAGAGGCCTCAGAAATAACACCACACACCTACAACCATCTGATCTTTGACAAACCTGACAAAAACAAGCTATGGGGAAAGGATTCCCTATTTAATAAATGGGATTGGGAAAACCAGCTAGTCATATGCAGAAAACAGAAACTGGACCCCTTCCTTACACCTTATATACCTTACACCTTATACAAAAATGAACTGAAGATGGATTAAATATTTAAACATAAACCTAAAACGATACAAATCCTAGAAGAAAACCTAGGCAATTCCCTGCTGTTTTAAAAAAGCAGTTCTCCACTGTGATCTGATTCCATTCTGCTTACATTCTGAAGACATCACTTCTATAGCTATACTCTCCTATCCATTTAATAACCAGTGTTTCCTGCTGTGTTGAATCCCTCCTGTAGACATGCAAACATGTTCTTTCATCCCCAAATAACAGCAACAACAAAACCACCTCTAGACCTTGGATCTTCTTCTAACCACCACCCCCTTTTTGTGCTGCCTTTCACAAAAAGATCGAACGTGTTAATGTCATTGCTTTTTTTTGTTTTGTTTTGTTTTTCCTCCTGCCCCTGCCTTCTTAACTGTTTTTGATTGACCTTCTTTTTTTTTTTTTTTTTTTTTTTTTTTTACCAGTGGTCTGAAGCTGTTCTTGGGAAGATCATGGATTACCTCTATATTAACAAAGCAATGGTCATTTGCTGTCCTCATCCTTCTCAACCTTTCTGTGAATTTCGACACAGTTGTCTCTGCCTACCTTCTCGAAACACTTTATTCTCTTGGTTTATGTGGTTCCATACAGTAGGTTATTTTTCTACTTCACTGACCTCTCTATTTTGTTTCCTTTTCTGTCTCCTCAAACTCTCTTCTTTTAGACTGTCCCACAGCAGTTTTAGTTTTCCTGATATTTGTCTCTATTCTTCGGTGGCCTCATCTAATCTCATGACTTTAAATTTATATACACACACACACACGCACACACCCCACATGCACACAAACAGAATTATATAGACATATATTATGCAATCTATATATCTAGCCTAACTTCTCTTTTGAGTTCCAGATTCACACTGGAACTCAACTGCCTACTGAATACCTTTATCTACTAATAGACCCCTACAATTTAGCATGACTAAGAACGCTTGACGGAGTTCCTATTCTCTCACCCCTCTGGTACCCTGTCTTAGTGTACAGTACCACCATCTGTCTCTGTGTTAAAGTCAAAGGCCTGGGAGTCATTCCTTATTACTCACTTTTTCTTATACCCAGTCAATCCTGAGCAGCTCCTTTGAGCTCTACCCTCAAAGCATATCTGAATTCATTCACTTGTCTTCATTACCACAGATACCATGGTAGTACAAGCCACCGGTAACTCCCACCTCAACCACAGCATTCTCACTGGTTTTCTGAGTACTCTTCTTCTCTCTCCACAGTCAATTCTCTATGCAGAAGTGGTTTTTCAAAATGTAAAATCATGTCACTTTCCTGCTTGAAATGCTCCAAACGAGTTGCCAATGGTACTCAGAATAAAGACTGAGCTCCTGACCATGTCCTGCCGTCCCTAGACCACTCTCCAACTCCCTGAGGCTCTTGCCTTCCTTGACATGTTTCAGACACAGAAACCATTTTTCTCTACCTCAAACAGTCCAAGCTCCTGGCCTCTGAACTGGCTGCTGAATATTCCAGACACATGGCTGACTCACTTTTATGTAGACATCAGCTCATAAGATACCACCTTGCAGAGACCTTCCCAGATGACTGATTTTTAATTAGCTCTTTTCTTGTTTCAATTTCTCCATAAACTAGGTACTGCCTCTCATACAACTTAAACATTTTTTCTTCAGATGATAGGTTAAACAAGTAAAGGGAAGATTGAGAATGGCATGTAGAGAAATGAGAAAATAAAACTACCACTTGCTTTGGTTTAATTAATTTGTACTTTTTAAAGTAAAAATTATAAGAAATTTTGAGTCACATTGGTGGCCTCTCAGTTTGGAAGAAATATTTTAGGAAAAAGCCAAAAAAAAAAAAAAAAAAAAAAAAAAAAAAAAAAGAGATTGTACCCGGATGTCCCATTATTTGATTTTCATCAACAAAAATAGTCAGAGACTATGTCCTTAATCTGCTTTACTAGTTAGAAATAAAACATTCAGATATCTTAGTGCCTTTTTCAAAGGGTCAGAAAGTGTTTCTACCAATCGACTATATTTTCCACAATTATGAAGTGAGCCTGTCATAACATTGTGAATTCCTAAATGCTGCATATTAGGTAAAATGTAAAAAAAAAAAAAAATGGATGAAATATCACAAAATGTTTAACCTCACTTATTTTGATAAGGAGATTGATAGTTCTTATGGTAATATGTCAGGGTCCATTTGGCAAGCCTATAAAGAAGGCTCAGCAGCATAATATGTCTGTGGCAGGGTCTCTAGATACATTTTTGCCTGATGGTTGAGTAAGTTCTCTCATGGTTTGTAGACTGGGGCAAATTCTTTACATCAGCAAAGTTCAGTTTATGAGTTTCTGGATGTGTATGCATGCGTATTTCACAGCATTACATGGAGTATGATCTGTACTGATGCAGCTATTCATATGGACACTGTAATTTGATAGATGCTCTCTTTCCACCTTCTGAATCAGCAGGGAGAGCTGTTTTTGTTTTTCCACCTTTGAAGCTTACGGTGGAGGAGAAAAAGCAGAGGAGACATCAAGCAAACAAACTGTTTATGGTACTGAGACCACTTTCTAATATGCTGAAAACACACTAGTCATAGTTGCAAAGCTGCTAAGAAAATTTCTAGCAAATGAGCAAAACCGAAAATTTAAAGGCCTTAAAACTTGGATACAAACTTTGCCTTTTTTTACAGCATGATTTTGGGTCTTCTTTCTTTTCTTTCCAAAGGAATAAAAACAGAATAGACATTTTTCTTCCACCCAAATTAGCTAGAAACTTGAGAATATAAAGCCAGCCCTCTCAAAACCATCTTCCTCATTCCCTTTTGGAATATGTTTTCTAATCTCACTTGGATTTTTCAATTTTACTGAATCATGATTTGAAATTATAGGTGTGTCTTTACAACAAAGCTCAAAAGATCATCTCAATGTTCATCAGTGTGAGTGATCTGAAATTCAAAGTTCTGTATAATTCTTTTAGCTGATTTCTCTGTTGTTCACCAAATATCCAGATTTAAGTATCAAGGGCAGAGTAAACACATCTCCAAAATCTTATGGAAGAGGCTTTACTTAGTTTATCATCTACTTGCCATAATGTAACATGTTTCTTGTACCACATGAATCCCAGGACTCAGCTAATAGGATTTTACTGTGGTGGTGGTAGTTTAAAAAAAGATCAATCATCATGATACCATTTTGGTTAATTCTTTTTCAATTTGAGATATAAAAGATAAGCCCTGCTATTAAGTCAGTTAATGTCAGGAACAATCCTTTAAGACTGATGATTTGGTTATTGCGGGAGCCTAGACCAGAAGCCATCTGCTATCTGTCTTTTGAAAACAATATAAAACAATCCCTGGCCTTAAACGTAATGAACCTAGACAACCTAAGCAGAGATGAATGCTGCTGGTACAGCCTTCAGAAGAGAGGAGCGACAATATTTGGGGTAAATAAGGCTTAGTCTAACTATTTTTAGTCTTTAATGAAACCTACTTTCATTTCACCATTTGGGAAAAGATTATGTTAACAATTTTCACAAACGTGGCAAAATATGGCTGTATATTAACTAAAGTATGTTCACCCAAATATTATTAGATAATATAGAACTGTTCAGTGCACCATCAATTAAAAAGTTATTCCTTGCCCAGGATTAACTCAAAAGGGTGAAAGATTAGCAACAACGTAAATTTCTACCAATAAACAAATGGTTAAGCAAATTATGGAACATCCACTCAGCAGGTTTTATAGTCATTACATTTTGTTCACAAGAATATAGACATAGATGAAGTACTGTCAGTATGGTATGAGCACACCACCTTTACAACACCTGGAATTAAAATGCCCTCACAAAAAAATGCAAGAATCATACATAGAGAAAACAAACTTGGAGAAAATGTGTTCATTTATTCAACAAATGCTTATATAGTGCTTGTGCATTGGTTTGGGTAGCGTAGGCAGTGATAAGAACCCTAAAGTGTGTAGTGACTTAAACACCACAGCTCAATGCAGGTGTTTCTCTCTTTATTATTTTTAGAGACAGGGTCTCACTCTGTCACCCAGGCTGGAGTGTATTAGCATAATCATACAGCCTCAAACTCCTGGGCTTGAGTGATCTTCCCACTTTAGTCTCCCCAGTAGCTGGACCTACAAGTGAGCCACCACGCCTAGTGATATAGTTGGGATTTATGTCTCTGCTCAAATGTTGTGTTGAAATGTGATTCCCCAATATTGGAGGTGGGGTCTGAAGGGAGGTGATTGGATCTTAGAGGCAGGTTTTTCATGAATGATTTAGCACTATCCCGTTAGAGCTGTCCTTGCAATAGTAAGTTCTCATGAAATCTGGTCATGTAAATGTGTGTGGCACCCCACACCATCTTGTTCCTGCTCTGGCCATGGATGAGCCTGCTCCTTTGCTTCACTCCATGACTGTAAGTTTCCTGAGATCTCCCCAGAAGCTGAGCAGATGCCAGCCTCATGCTTCCTGTATAGCCTGCAGAACCAGGAACCAATTAAATCTCTCTGACTCTCTCTCTTTTTTAAAAATTAAATTACAAAATAAATTACGGCAATGCAAGAACAGACTAACATACCCAGCTACCAATGTAGGTGTTTCTGGTTGGTGGAAGGCATTGTTCCCATTGTCCCCTGATCCTGAGCAGTCTTTAGTTCCAGTGAAAGCCCAGGAGTTCTTCCCAGAGCCCTTCAGTGGGAGGAGGAGCCTGCTGCTCTGCAAGTGGAATCCTCACTGGCCGAGATCCTCAGATCTCATGTCAAGGAATCAGGAGCCACTCTTCAGGAGTGGAAGTCAGTGAGATGATTATTATGTCTGAGCTACAAGACAAGGAGTTGTCCAGTCTCATTAATAGGGCCTTAATCCTTCCTGAGAGACAACATGCAGAATCTCCTTTACTTGGTTAAGCAGACACCAAGAGGTTTTTGGATTCTTGACTTCAAAGCACAATGGGGTTTCTCTTTCTTAACTCAATACTTGGATTGAGGCTTTTAGAGTGTTCCTGACTATTTTTTTTTATTTTGTTTTGTTTTGTTTTGCCCTGAGCATCCTCCAGGACATTGCTATTGAAGTCATGAGTTTTCAAAGCAGTCTTATAATTAGGGAAGAGATTATTTTGGCAACTACCTCCTTTCTCTTTTGGAAATGCTGAGGAGGATGTTGATGATGGTGGGGATGATGACCCACAGCTACTTTGTGGTGGTTTTCTTGCTAAATATTTTTGTATACATTCTTGTATTTGATCTTTGGAAGCATTCTAGAAACCAGAAGTGTTTTTCATCATCATGATTATTATCAGTTTACAGATTTAAAAATCAAAATTTGGAGAGAGAAAATAATTTGTTCAAGGTCTTACACTTAGTGAGTGGAGTCTGTGTAACTTCAAAGCCCATGTGTTACTTTGCTGGATTATTTATAATTTTAATTTACCCAGAATCCATCCCAATTGCTCTTAATATTCCAATTCCTTTGGGAGTTTATCTGGCTTACATTTTTTTGGAGTGAGGCTGCTCATTGCCTAACATGGAAAGGAAAGGAACCAGATTTTTCTATTTCTTTCTGCTGTCTGCATACCTCAGTGGTACATGTGTGATATAAGCATGGCCAACTGCATATTGAATCTTGAACGAAAGACCCAAGAATGAAGAGGTGGTCATTTAATTGATATTATAACTAGGAGCACTCTTATGACCCTTTATAATGTTCTAGGTTTTTGGTTGATTTCAAACCTGATCTTCAAAATGCCAACCAGTCCTTTAATTCCTCAGATAACTCTCTAATACATTTCCTTTTGGCTAAGTGATCTAGAGTTAGATTCCGTTGCTTATAATTTACAATACTATGTTATCTAGCAGAATGCCATTGGCTATAAGTAACAGACACCCATATTTCAACAGGCTTAGACATGAAGACAACATATTATCTCCCATAAAAGAAAGTAGGGAAAGTTTCAGAAGTTTTTTCAGTGCTGGTAGTATGACCTAATATATTATTAATCAGATACTAATTATAAAATGCTTTTTCTTGGCTTTCTTACTTTCTTGTCTTAAAACTCATGGGAATGGAAAATCATTGTTGGAGTCAATTTGATAATTAAAAGTCATTTGTAATGTAAAACACATATCATTTCCATGAGAAGTTGACCTACATTGTCTTCTCTCATAATAGTAAGCCCTATAAAATCTGAATTACGCATTGGTACAGTCTTATAAGAGAAAATTGCAGTAGGTTTATAGTTGGAGATGTTTAAAGGAAATTTTGTATTATTGCTTTTTCTAAAGTATGAACTCCAAATATTCAGGGCAAGAGCATATTCAAAATGTAGAAAAGAAAGAGAAATAGTTCTAAAGATTCAGTAAAATACAAACTCTAACTTTTTAATTAACCAAATATGTCTAAATGGTCCTCATTTCCCAGATTCTCCCAGCAAGGGGTGCAAGATGACTGGTGATCTTTTTCTCCCTTAAGTTACTAAATGTGGCTGATTGTATTCCCTCCTAAAGAGCCTTTCAGCAGGGGGAGGAGCTTCTTTTTTATTTTCCTTTTGGATTAAGGGTCTCAGGGAAAGAAATACTTTAAAATTGTATAAGTGACTGCTTTTCCTTTTCTTTTTTTAAAGGAGAAATATAAATCAGTCTTCGTTTTCCAAACTAAGAGCTGAAAATATAAATACAAAAAGTAAAAAATGCAATCTCCTCATTTAAAAGTTTGATTAGTTACAGAAAGGAGCTATAGGGAGAACAGTGAAGGGAAAGTGACACTAAGAGGAAAGGACAGCAGAGAAAGGTACAAGAGGGTACTTTATTCTGATCTCCTTTTCCCCAAAGAAGCATATACTAAGAATGCCAGAGAAGGTGGGCTGAAGAGTAGATGTTTACAAACTAAGAAGCACAACTACAGTGATCCAGGTTCATAGAAAAGAAACATTCTTTGGAATAACTATCATCTTGAACATTTTCAGGATGGTACTAATATGTACTTGAAAAACTGGGTTGTATTTTTGCACCCCTGCATATACATGGGGACACTTATACTGAATTTCATGATATCCTCTTTGAAGATATTTATGTGATGTTGAGATATTTATGTAATATCCCCAAAATATTACCCTTCTTCATAAGTTACTTGATCAATAAGGAGAAGCCAACAATGCCTGCGGTTCATGATTGACAAGTTCACAGGAGTTATTTATAAACATTGGAGGCTAAACTAGGTCCCAAAGTTCTGCCAAACAAATTGAATTTTCCTTTTTGAAGATCAGAATTGCTGATTGAAACAACAAAGGAATCAGTTATAACAATTTAGGACCACGTGGCAGAGAAGTAGAATGTAACCTAATATTTGGACTAAATAATCACATTTTATTTGCAAGATAGAACAATTTTAGCTCCTTCATAAGTAAAATCTGTTAAAGTTGTAACATGGTACCATAAGATATTCAGTGTCCCAGGAAACTCATGCTGCTTTAAAAAATATTTCTGCCAAAGTAACAAAAGCGGGAAATTTACTCAACAATAATTAAAAATCATAGACTTATCCCCTGTTGGTCTCTTTCCTTTTTAAAATTTATTAATTATGCTAACAAAGATAATTTTTGGACATGTGGCAGAGGATGAATGCTTTTTTTTTGTAAAAAAAAGCATAAAGTGCACTGTTTCTCAAGCAACAGAATTCCTATTTTATGTTAAATACACAGCTCTCTTAGCACCAGAAAATGTCCATCTGCTACCACTGGGTTTGCTCTGCACAAAGCAGGCTTTGCAAAAAACAGCATTATATTATTAATTTAGACATGTTGTGGATGTGAGTGCTTGTAAGCAATTGGTCTACTGTAATCCACCCAAAGGAGTGAACAGGACACGTTGGGCTACAACAATCCCATGGCAAATTGTAATGAAAGATGTTTTAATGGACACTTTTAGTTGGCACTGACATTTTATCCAAGCAACTATTGGCAGTCATTTTCCCCCATATTCAGTTGTGCTTCCACTTTTATTCCACGCTGACCTTTCCCATCTACTTAACTCCAATAAAAATAAAAGAATTTAGAAATCTTAACTTCATGATGACATCCCCCAAATTAACAAAATAACTTTAAGAATTTTACAATATATTATCTAAAAGGCACATGTGATTATTATTTATTATCAACTAAATGAATATGATATAAAATGATTTGTGGTGTCATTGTTTCCTGAAATGCATCAGCGTCTTATAAAGGGAGGCTTAAGGAATTAGACTTATTTAGAAAGAAGAGTGTCAAAGAGATGACTCAGTTAGCTCTCACTTACTAGGGGTCATTGGGAGAGTAAGATTAGTCCTGCAATTGAGTGCTTATCTACCTGGTGTTATTGCAGAAGAAATTTGAAAATGATAGTCCTTCAAATGTCTCTCTATTGACAAGGAATTTCTTCAGCTGTTCATCTTTTTGAATTTTAAAGGTTTTTTTAAATTGTTCAGAAGTTTTGTATCATAGCAGATACTCTTTATCTGATCATCTCACCACCAAAAATATTCCCCATTTATGAAAGTTAGTTTGCTTTGAAGTACTTTCTGATAATTAATTTTGCTTATACCTCCATCCTGTAATTTGTGGTTATTATTATCATTCTACATTGGAGAAGACTGAGACTCAGAGTGGTTGGGAATTTAAGATAGTTCAAAACTTGATACAAGAACCCAGGTCTTCTGACTCTTAATCTAGGTATCTTTCCCTATGCAATTCCTGATCAAATCCTCCATGAAGAAGACTTGGGTTAGACACATGGATTAATGAGAGCAAAAAGAAAAGGCAGGGGAACTTAAAGGATAGCAACAGCAGAGGTGGGAAACAGAAAATTAATACTACCACCTATATGATCCTTCAGCTGTCCTTTTGCTAAAACTTGCAGTAGCTATTGTTCATTCAGAAAAAATTTTGATTTTCTTTTATCTTTATTTCGTAGTGCTCAAAAATTATGAATTGAAATTGCAGCTCTTCTATTCCCTAGTATGTGACCTTGTACAAGTCACATAATCTCTTCAATCTTCAATTTCCTCCACAATAAATAAGGATAATAGTAAAAACCAGGCAATAGAGTCAATTCAATGAGATAAGGTTCATAAGACAATCCATAGCAACAGTGCCTGGAACATGGAAACCACTCAACAAATGTTAACTGTCATTAATATGTAATAGATTTATATGTAATATGTGATATAACTGAACATTAACTTGTTCAGTTGCCTCGTATCTGAATTCTTTTCATAGATTTGAGAACTCACAAATATGCTGTTTGTTAGTGCTTTCCACCAAATATTTCTGGGTTTTTTCTCCTGAGCACACCTTAGGATTATAGTTCTCTACCCTTCCCCTTCCCCATAAACTTAGATGTGGCCATATAGCTTGCCTTGACCATTAAGGTATAAGCAGAAAAGACATGCATCAGTTCCAGTGAGAATCTTTAAGTGCCAATGCATGTTTCCCCACTGTCTTCCTTTGCCATAATAACCTGTGGCATTCCACATAGAGGTTATTCTCTCACTTTATGACCTAGAGTGAGAAGGAGAGACAGGAAGCAAATCCCCCAGCTAACCAGCTAACTTGTTATACATATGTAGTATGACTGGAAAAACAAAATAAAAAACAAAGAAACAAACACATTCCGTGTTAAGCCCTAAATTTGGGGGGCTCTTTATTATTACAGCATAACTTTCCCTATCTTGACTGTTATCCCTACCCTATGTGTCTTAGTGGGAGGCAAATCCTCTTTTATGTTATGGAAATACAAAAGACCAGTTAGCTGCTTTCACAACCTTCCTTGTAGGCACTTGATCTAAAGCTGACCAAGCGGCAGATTCATCTAGGTGCATAAATTGGAAGCCAGAAATGCAAAGAAGTAGGAACAATGAATAACTCATTTCCTGTTATTCTGATGGCAACAGCAACAGAGGATGTATATATTTCTGGGAAAACTAGGAGCAGTGGTTACAACAGTGACATCTGGGGTCTGGGACTAATTATTGAATCCTTTTGCAAACTGTTAGGCCTAATTTTCAGGACATCTGCAGAAAAGTCCCCATTGGATAACACTGGCTCTGATCAGGTTGTTGTCTAGTCTCCTTTGTCCTGCCTATTTTTCAACCTTCTGAGCAACTAACTCTGCAAGCAGCTGATATAATTTCAATTCATTCATTTTGATTGAATTAGCCAGAATGCGATGCTTGCAAATAAGATTCCTGAGTAACAATATATAAGTTAATTTTGAAATTTTCTTTGTTAACATGCAGAGTTATTTTAGTATATTCCTGGCAGCATGAATTAGTTGCTTTGAATGCCACTGCCAATTCATGCCAACAGTACACTTATTTTAGAGATGTCCATGCTGTATTTTAGTAGTTTCTTTTCAATGTTTTACTCTGTGGTTCTTTAAAAGATCCTCACTGGGTCAAGGTACAAAGCTCTCTTTTGGGTTTAAATTATATTTTAAAAATCAAGTAGTCAAAACCATTTGTTTTTAGTCTTTCCCTCTAAAAAATGTAAGTGAATTATTATCCTGGATTAGTCTATTGAAGTAAGCAGTGCATTACCAAAAGAGACCAACTCTCTGATTGCTTTAATATCATATCGCTTTCTTTATTTTGAATGTGGTTCAACATAGATATGAAGATGACCTAGAACACTTCTGAAATTTCTTTCTAACTCCATGATTCCTGAGACAATGATTGAGAGTCAGCATTTCCACTGAAGTACATTCATTTAGTTGGGTGGGTAAGGTGATTATTCTTCTAAAGGGTTATTATTCTGGATATGACTTGATGACTAAATTGGACTGAAACTTGTACAGTGGCAGAATGTGAAGTGGTAGATTCATTACAAATGCCCAGCAGGAATGTAATTTTACGTATTCTGGGTTTACTTTTGTAATCTGTTAGGTAAAAATAGGAAGAGGAACTTTACTCCTAGTGGCCACATCAACACTAATTTTCTTGCTGAAGTTCAAACTCAAGAACAACACTGATTTGCCTCTCTGCCGCCCCTTCAATCTGCAACTATAAAAAAGAAATTAAAAGCAATGAAAAAGATTGGAAATGCCAGCAGCCAGAGAGAGCTAGATGATCTGACGTAGAGAGGGAATAAACAATTATTTCCTCTGTTCTGAACTATTTGTTTCCGGAAAGGTGGAGAAGAAAATGGTGGGGGAAAAGGAATCTTCTTCGGAGAACTTTGGTCCTTCTATTGAAGGCTTCAGCAAGAAGAAAACATTGCAAATTTATGAGACTTGGGGCAAAAATGTAAGATGAAGTTCTATACTGCAGTATAGGATAAGGTGACTGTTGTACCTTAAAACAAGAGGTTTTGATTTTTGGAATAATCCGTCAAATGTGTCTCATACTATTCTAACTATTGGGCAATGAAGCAAAAGAAACAAAAGCAAAAACAAAAAGCTCACTAACAAATATGTGGCACATACATGCAGAAACTTAAGGTTGAGAGAAGCCTTAATTGTAGGAGAACACAAATTTTAGGTACCAACTGCTACGACCTGATTACTTATCTGTCTTTACTGTGGAGTTTGTTCACAGATCTAAAGTGACTTGGTTGCAAAACAACAGATTTTCCTGAAGATTCAAGTGATGTGATAAAAGTCAGACTTTTTTTCCCTGGGTAAAGAACCTTCCCTCAATTCCAGATAACCTAAGGCCTAGAGATGTCAAGTGACTTTTCCAATGTCATAGTTTGTTCAGAACAGAACCTGGACTGGCATTCAGGCTCCAGTGATGGATATGGAGACACAGGAGGCCCTGGCTTTGTTTCTTCCCCCTTCACCCCCTATTGGGTAAAAGGAACGCTCTTCAAAGGACTGTTGGGATCCAATCAAAAGCTACTCCTCTACTTGAAGTAACAACAGCCTATAAGGGTTGTTTTAACAAATGAGTAAACCCTTTAGAGACATCCTAAAACTCAGTTTCATTTGAACTAACAATTATTGAGAACCTGGCTCTGGATTCAGCTACTCCCAGTTTCAGTTTACTTCTGCAACTTACCACCGGGTCATTTTGGGACTGTTAATTAATGTCCCTAAACCTCAGTTTTCTTGCTGTAAAATGGAGATTATTGTGATACCTACTTTTTATGGTTCCTGTGAGGATTTATTCATGCAACTAAAAAATGAAGAACAAGAAGTATGAGATGAGAGTTTAATAAATAGAGAAAGGAGAGCCAGGTATGGAAAAATACAGAGTACAATACATATTAAGATAAATGAGTGAGTTTTTTATATTTATTAAACCCCATTTTGTCTTGATATTTATTACACTCTATTTCTTTTCCTCCCTCCGTTACTGAAATGCATTGCTCTCACATATGCTTACCCTACTTTGCCTGGTTTATGGGCATCAACTGCATACCCAGCTCAAAGGTAGAGATTTTGAAAGATTTTTTTAATCCATAAAAGTTTTATGCCGGAAAAGTCAGTAGGAAAAATGTACCCAGAAATTAGCAAGTAGTGCTTAAAACCACAGGAGCTTGGTACAGTTATGTGGGGAAAGATTCAGGCTGTGGCGAGAGATTTACAAAAAATTTTAGAGCTGGAATTGGCATTGGTGGTCATGTAGTTGACTTGTTTATTTTTAAAACGGGGAAAGACAAGTTCAGAGAGATTGCTCATGTGCCTGAGTTCTCACGGCACTTCTACTAGGAGAGTATCACTCTTGATTCTCCACTTTCCTATGTATCTTCTGTAAGTTTTATTTTACCTCCTGTTTAATATTTCCCATACTTGATTGGTAGGGGCATACTAATGCTTCTCCATAATTTGATTCCTACTCTTTGAATCTGGTGTGCTTCGTGCAGGACCCTACCAGGGAGATTATAGTGCAGGTGTTCTTGTTGAATGAATTTCCTGGTGATGGCTCCTGCCTCATTTTTGTCTTGAAGTTGGCAAAGATTCTCCACCAGGGAGTGGAGTCTGGCCCACACCCACGACTATGTGTCTCCTCCTGTTATTTCCTTCATTACCCTGATTCTGTCTCTTGACAATTTCTGACAGGTGGGTTAACAAACAAGAACAGCAGGTGGAACTAGTTGAAGAAGCCTCTCTTCCAAACAGGAAGCATTTTATTCTGGGGAGACTTTTCCAGATAGTGTAACAAAGTGTTTACAGTAGGGGCAAACCCCAGCCAACCATTCTACCCCTGAAAGCCAAGACTGAGACCATCATGTCCGTTAACCATGCACAAGATAGTGATATGTCTATAGCCAGGGACTTCGACCTTTCTCTTTAAGTCCTTAGAGTCACAGTCATAAAGCCCATGAACCAAGACAGATCAATAAGATCTTTGCAAATCTCAACCATTTATCTCCATTGCCCTTAGTATTTACAGAATGATAACAGCTACTCATTTGGCGGCAGTAGTTTCTATAAGCTTTAAACTTTGGACTAGTGACTCAAACTCGAGGGTTTATCAGAATTCCCAGAGGGTTGCTAAAACCCTAGGTTTTAGCAAATTGCTGGGCCATTCCCTAAGAGGTCTGGGGTAGGGCTCAAAGATTTGCATTTTTAACAAGCTTCTAAGTGAAGCTGATGCTGTTGGATCAGGGACTACATTTGAGGACACACCACTGGAAGAGAAACAGGACATGCCTAACTTTCACCCTCATTTTCTTCCTCAGCAGAAAATTATACTTTCTTTTTCTCTTCAGCTGCTCGAACCCTTTTTTCCAGTGCCAACAGGCTTGCAAATCCTTTTTGCACACTCGAACACTGATGGTCATTACAGCTCAGAGTCACACTTGTCTCTACATATTAATTCTGTAATGGGACATTTTGACTCATCAAACACAGGCACTGCAGGAATAGACTACATCTCCACGTGATACACTGGTATCACTTTGCATATGCTGATGTGCCTGGGGAGTTTGACTTGTGCAATTGAGAGAGGTGGGTGGAGGTGAAATTTATTGTAGCTAAGCTTCTCAGGAGGGAAGGGGTATGGCATGAAGAATGGCATTTTCTCTCTTCAGCTTGTTCCTTGGACTGGGTTTGAGCCCCCATGTTTACATGGATGAGGGAAGAAACGTTTAAAGAACTGGTTGGTAAAACTCTTTGCAGAATTCTGAGCATGAACAGACTTGTTTTGAGGCCAGGCAAAGGAGTGGGGCCTTCATAGTCTGATGCTCTTGGTCACTGGTTAAGGGATCCCAAAGGAGGCGTGTGAATTTTCAGGTGGATCAGGCTCTTTTTTTCAGCAGTCTGAGGGCAGTCATGTAGAAACACGCTGGCTGTTGGTATCTAACCCACTCCAAAGGGAGGAGGGATCTGCACAAACATAATAAAAAAGATATTCTTGGAGATCAGGGTGGAGCCCTGAAATTACCCAACACAACAGAAAGACCATAAATATACGAAGCCAGTTGGGAAGGGCAAGTGTGGGAGAATCAGTGAAAACATATTTACTGACTTTGATGATGCCTTATCCTAATTGTTCTTCAAAACTGTGTTCGTGAATCTCTGAGATGTTGGAGACTCTCCGGTTCAGAACTGTCCTCCGAAGAAGACTTTTATTGACTCCACAGTGGCATAAGATGCCTTGCTTGAGGCATGGTGAGGTTAGCAACTGAGGTTGCCCAGACTGAGGTTAGCAACTGAGGTTAGCAACTGAAGTTGCTCAGACTGAGGTTGCTCAGACTGAGGTTAGCAACTGAGCCTTTAAATTGTCTTGCTATGTTGCCTGATTCTTTCAGGCAGGGGGCCCAAGACTAGTGTGTTTACTGGGACACTGCCAGTTTCTTTTCATGCTTACTTTCTTTGATTCTAAGTAGCCAGGTGCCCGCTAAAGCAGTCGGTTGGGAATTTAGACGCATGTACAGTAATAAATTTTGCAGCATCATTTGCATGTTTAACCTTCCTCTGCTTCTTTTATTCTCAAAAAGATGCAGGCAAAGCCATTTCTGCAGATACTTCCATGTTGCTGAACAAGGCTGGGGTTCTGATGAAATAAAAATGAGGACTGTTTGTTAGAACTGTTTGAGTCTTATGTCCCCCAACTCCACATCTCTTTTAAAAAGGGCATATTGAGTGGCTGTGCTATTTCATCAGTGAATATATCCTGGATTTTTATTTCACCCATGACTCAAGGACCATATTGTAATTTATCTTCCACATTCACACAGAATTACTAAAGTTGTGTTTTTCCATTCCATGGAAACAATACTGGTCATGAAATCAGAAGACATGGCCTTCAGTTGTGGCTTCTCACAAACTAGATGACCTCCCCTGTGACATGGCTAAGATTTGTTTTGTTTACTCAATATGACCATTGTGAAGGCCAAAAGTAGATAAATCAATCGATAGGGCTATTAAGACTAATAAAAAATAAAGAGTTTCTAGAATAGAAAATACCATATAATTACTGACTATACTGGACCATTGTGATCAATATCAGTACACACATCCAAAGGGGTTGCCCTCTACCTTCTAGCTGGCTTTTGTATTTAGAGAAACCTGGGCTCAAATCCAGGCTATTTATTTTACAAGCTATTTAATCCTGAGAAAGGAATTGCAGCTCTCTGAGTAGTACTTTTCACATATTTGCCTTTTTGCATGTGGTAAGGATTATAACTAACGCATATAAATGCCTTGAAGAAATGCCCTAATCAATGATATTTTATTATCATTTCACTTTTTGACCTTTGACAATTATAAAGAAACTCTGAGATGTTATAGAGCAAACTCTTGTGTGGCGTTGAGTGTTATTACCAAGACATAAGATCATTATGAAACCTCCGCCTTTGGCTCAAATACGGACTCCATAAAGAGGGGCTAAGTGTCCCTAAGGAAAAAGTACCTCAGAGGCAAACTGTTACTGATTCTGAAATGTTGACACCTCTTTCCGTTTTTCTGTTCACAGGGACCTAATTTTAGGCTCCATAACTTCTTTTAGTGCCCATCTATGCTTGGCTGACTTTGAGCCCCCTGCATACCTGCCTCGTCTGACCTTAGTTCATTGAATAACACAACTTTTGCAGCAATGGACAGGACACAATGCCATCTCTCCTGTGTAACCTTCTTTGTCAGTCAGCATGCATTGAGCTTTTTCCTCCAAAACTCACTTTGCAATTATTGTCTATTACTCAAGCAATCATTGTCTGTGACTCAGGTAGTACCTTTTTGTTCTTTTCACTTATTATCTAGACCCCATGGTATAGCACTATAAATACATACTTGCATGCCTTGAGCTTTCTTTCTTTTCTTTTGTGTACTGTCCTCTTCAGATACATTCTCAGTGTTTTCTGGGTGTGAACTATGCACTTTCTACCACCTAGCACTAATACAGAGTTTACAGCCCACTGGGGTTTAGCATATGATAAGTTTTGATGTGAACTTACTGTCTGATGGAAAGTCAAAAGTGATTTCTATAGTGAGGATCTGTTTATTTCATGCTATTGGCTGTTGCTAAGATTTAGAGGGTTTTCTCAGGAGGTATATCAATTGTGTTGCTCTGCTGAATACTTTTTAAGGGTTCTTACAAATGTTTGACCAATGCCAGTACCCTAGAAAAGCAGAGGGCACCAGATGGGTATTCATACATTGAAGTTACTTGGTTTGAAAAATGCCAGACATAAAAGAGTACACAAAAAATTATTTACTTGTATAAGGTTCAAAAATAGACAAAATTATGCCCTTACCTCTACCCTGGGGGGTGCAGTAATTGGAGGAGTATAGGAAGAGCTTTCTGGGGTAATGCAAATGTACTATTTTGTGTCTCGATATGAAAGGATGGTTAGATAAGTATATTTAACTTTGTAAAAAATTTTCCAGCTAAGTACTTACAATTTGTGCAGTTTTGTATCTGTATTCGTTCATAAAAGAAAACATCTTGTTTGTGTTTTCTTATTAATTTTGTTTAACAAGAGACAAAGCAACATCAGTTTGGGCTCAGAATACAAATAATATTATTGTGACTTACCTTAGATGCCTTCTGTCCTGTATATACCTTGGGAATGAGAAAACCTGCTCATGTGGGGTCGTCTCTAGGACTTAGAAACGTTTATAGAGAAGTGAAAGTCAGTCATCTATTTGAGGTGGAAAACCTAGAACTTGTCTTGCGTAAACAACACAGAATGCCTAATAAGAAGTGGCTGATGACTCTTGTTTATTGTCTGTTGGGATCTGACAGTTCTCAATTCCTGGTGTAGGTCTGAAGAGAATGACTGTCTTACAAGGCTCAGAGATAGACAGACATTTATGGAGTTGTTATTAAGGTGTTTGCTTGTCTTTTTAGGTATTCAAATCTCATGGTTTATTAGGGGATTCAAAATATCTGCCTGTAGGCTTTTTGTGAGAAAAGAAATCTTATACATAAACTAAGGCTCTCTAGGTCAACCGCATCATATTCTTACTAAGCACAAATTTCCTTGCTACAAACAAATGATTTTATATGTTTCTTTTCTTTTGCAGAAGTATTGGCAAACAAGCCCCAGTGATACTGTTTTATATTGCCTATCTACCTAGAAACCAGACCTGCCAAAGAACACAAGTACATTCCCTGAGTGTCATGAACTTAACTCATATCACAGGAAGAGAAACTAAAGTCTGTCCACGTATCTGGACAGGCTTT
Source organism: Chlorocebus sabaeus (assembly GCF_047675955.1). Taxonomy (NCBI): domain Eukaryota; kingdom Metazoa; phylum Chordata; class Mammalia; order Primates; family Cercopithecidae; genus Chlorocebus; species Chlorocebus sabaeus. The sequence goes on from NC_132918.1 coordinate 71,590,372, forward strand.
TCTCACAATTATTTTCTCTGCTGGCCCAACAGACTTTGTACCAGGCTGTTGTATGTTCTTCAAACCCATGAAATCCCCCTAAAAATAATTTACTAGCCCTAAAATTGTCACATTTTATGCATCTCTCCTTCCCTAATGAATAACGGTATATAATATCTGTACACCATTTGGTTATTGGGAAATCACTCTCCTCTAATTCCTTGATGCTATGCTGAAATACAATTTCACATGCCTTTTCTCCCGTTAATCTACCTTTTGTCAGTTGATGTTTCAGTAGATTTTTAGAGGGTAAAAGCTGAGTTTTATCTTCACCCCTTCAGTTTTGACCCAATGAGCAGGATGACTCAAAACCACTCTGCTCTTCTGGAAGCCACAGTCAAGGGAACCCAGGACCTGACAAGCGGGCAGAAGAGCAAGAAATTCTTGCCAGCTAGACTCCTGGTCTGTCTCTGTGGAATCCAGTAGAGCTGATGGTAAAAATCATTGTGTGTCTGTTTTTTCTTTTCCAAATTTAAGATTAATAGGAGAAAAGCATTTATACAGACTAGTCTTAGGTTTAGTGACTCTGATATATTTTTGTTATGAATATTCATAGTGTCTGATCTTTTCCCTCCCAGAAATAGTATTTATTTTTTTATTAGTCTCTATCTTTCTGTGTTGTTTGTCCCTCTTGTCTTGTTGTATGACCTTAAGAGCTTGACTTGTGATCAAGTAGGAAAACTTCGTAGTCTCCACCATCCTGGGTGTGTGAATTTTTGGGGTCATGTCCAGTGGCCAGCCTGAAAAGACTAGAAACCCTAAGAAACCTAAGATATTAAGCACCAAACCTTGTTCCAAATGTGCCAAGCTCTCAAGGAAGTTTGCCTTAATAACAAGTCCCATTTATAGGGGCTTTTGTTGTTTTATATTTTTTATTTACTAGTTTTTTTCCAACTTTTATTTCAGGTTCAAGGGGTGCATGTGCCGGTTTGTTACAGAGGTGAATTGCATGTCATAGGGAGTTTGGTGTACAGATAGTTTTGACACCCAGATAATCAGCATAATACTCGATAGGTAGTTTTTCAATCCTCATCCTCCTCACACCCTCCACCCTCAAATAGGCCCCAGTGTCTATTCCCTTCTTTGTGTCCATGTGAACTCAATTTATAGCTGTCATTTATAAATGAGATCATGGGGTATTTGACTTTCTGTTTCTGCATTAATTTGTTGAGGATGATGGCCAGAAGCTTTATCCACATTGCCGCAAAGGTCATGATCTCATTCTTTATATCTGAATAGTATTCTGTGGGATATATGTATCACATTTTCTTTATCCATTTCACTTTGGTGGGCATCTAGGTGGATTCCGTGTCTGCTATTGTGAAAAGTGCTGTATTACTGTATATACATGAGTATGTATGTGTCTTTGTGGTAGACTGATTTATATTCCTTTAGGTATATACCCAATAATGGGATTGCTGGGTTGAATGGTAGTTCTATTTTAAGTTTTTGAGAAATCACCAGACTACTTTTCACAGTGGCTGAAATAATTTACATTCCCAGCCATGTATGAGTGTTCCCTTTTATTCACAAGCTTGCCAACATCTATTATTTTTTGACTTTTTAATAATAGCCATTCGGACTGGTGTGAGATGGTCTTGATTTGCATTTCCCTAATGATTAGTGATGTTGAACACTTTTTCATATGCTTCTTGGCTGTATGTATGTCCTCTTTTGAGAAATGCCTGTTCACGTCTTTAAGCCCATTTTTAAATGAGGTGTGTTTATTGTTGTTGTTTGTTAGTTGATTTGCTTAAGTTCCTCATAGATTCTTGATATTAAGCCTCTGTTGGATGTATAGTTTGCAAATATTTTCTCCCATTCTATAGGTTGTCTGTTTGCTGTGCAGAAGCACTTTGGTTTAATTAGCTCCCACTAATCAAGTTTTTCTTTGTTTCAATTGCTTTTAGAGACTGTTATGAAGTTTTTGCCTGGGCTGATATATAGGAGGGTATTTCCTAGGTTTTCTTTTAGGGTTGTTATAGTTTCAGGTTTTATATTTAAATTTTTAATCCATCTTGGGTTGATTTTTGTATATGGTGTAAGGAAGGGGTCCAGTTTCAACCTTCTGCATATGGTGAGCCTGTTATCCCAGCACCATTTATTGAACAGGGAATCCCATCCCATTGCTTATTATTATTGGCTTTGTCAAAGATCAGATAGTTGTAGCTGTGTGGTTTTATTTTTGGGTTTTCTAACTGGTTCCATTAGTCTATGTGTCTGTTTTTGTACCAGTACGATGCTGTTTTGCTTACTGTAGCCTTGTAGTATAGTTTGAAGTGGAGTTGCTTTTTCATAGTTTGATACGAATTGCATTGAATCTGTAAATTGCTTTGGGCAATATTGCCAGTTTAACAGTATTGATTCTTCCTGTCCATGATAATGGAATGTTGTTCCATTTGTTTGTGTTATCTCTTATTTATTTCAACAAGGTTTTGTCATTATTATTGTAGAGATCTTTTACCTCCCTGGCTAACCGTATTCTTAGGTATTTTATTCTTTTTGTGGCTATTGTGAATAGGATTTCATTATTGATTTGGCTCTCAGCTTGAACATTATTAGTGTATAGAAATGCTACTGGGTTTTATATACTGACTTTGTATCCTGAAACTTTACTGAAGTTGTTTATCAGAACTAGGAGCTTTTAGGCAGCAACTATAGGGTTTTCTAGGTATAGTGTCATATCATCTGCAAAGAGAGATTGTCTAATTTCTCCCTTTCTAATTTGATGCCTTTTATTTTATTTTCCTGCCTGATTGCTCTGGCTATGACTTCCAGCACTATGTTAAATAAGAGTGGTGAGAGTGAGCATCCTTGTCTTGCTCCAGTTCTCAGGGGGAATGCTTCCAGTGTTTTCCCATTCAGTATGATGTTCCCTGTGGGTTTATTATAGATGGCTCTTACTATTTTAAAGTTGTTAAATGATACCTTAAAATACCTTTGATGCCTAGTTTGTTCAGAGTTTTTAACATGAAGCAACGTTAAATTTTATCAAAAGCCTTTTCTGCACGTATTGAGATAATCATGTTTTGTTTTGTTTTGTTTTTTTGTTTTTTATTTTTTTAGTTCTGTTTATGTAATGAGTCACATGTATTGATCTGTGTATGTTGAACCAACCTTGCATCCCAGGAATAAGGTCTACTTGATTGTGATGGATTAGCTTTTTGTTATTGATATGGTTTGGCCGTGTCCCCACCCTAATCTAATCTTGACTTCCCATGTGTTGTGGGAGGGACCTGGTGGGAAGTAATCAAATCACGGAGCAAGTCTTTCTCATGCTGTTCTCATAATAGTGAATAAGTTTCATGAGATCTGACAGTTTTAAAAAAAGGCAGTTTCCCTGCACAATCTCTCTCTTTTTGCCTGCTGCCATCCATGGAAGATGTGACTTACTGCTCCTTGCCTTCCACCATGATTATGAGGCCTCCCCAGCCACATGGAACTGTAAATCCATTAAACCTCTTTCTTCTGTAAATTGCCCAGTATTGGATGTATATTCACCAGCAGTGTGGAAATGGACTAATAAAGTTGTGCTGCTGGATTTGCTTTGCTAGCATTTTGTTGAGGATTTTTGCATCCGTATTCATCAGTAATATTGGCCTGAAGTTTCCTTTTTTTGTGTCTCTGCCACATTTTGGTATCAGAATAATGCTAACCTTATAGAATGGGTTAGGGAGAAGTCCTGCCTCGTCAATTTTTAGTATAAATTTAAGTAGGATTAGTACCAGCTCTTCTTTGTATGTCTGGGGAAATTGGGCTGTGAATCCTTCTGGTCCAAGGCATTTTTCTGATTGGTAGGTTTTTATTAATGGTTCAATTTTGAAACTTGTTATTCATCTATTCAGGGTTTCAATTTCTTCCTGGTTTACTCTTTGGAGGTAGTATATTTTCAGGAATTTCTTAATTTCTTCTAGGTATTGTAGTTTGTGTCCATGGAGGTGTTTATAGTAGTCTCTACGGGTTTTTTGTATTTTTATGGGGTGAATGGTAATGTCCTATTTATTGCTTCTGATTGTATTTATTTGGATATTCTCCCTTTTTTTATTTTTTAGTCTAGCTAGCAGTCTATCAATCTTATTCATTTCTTCAAAACACCAACTTTTGGTTTCATTGATCTTTTGTGTGTTTTTTATCATTTCCATTTTGTTCAGTTCAACTCTGACTTGGGTTATTTCTTTTATTCTACTATCTTTGGAGTTGGTTTGCTCTTGGTTTTCAAGTTCCTCTAGGTGTGATGTTAGGTTGATAATTTGAGATCCTTCTAACTTTTTGATGTGGGCATTTAGCACTATAAACTTTCCTCTTGACATTGCTTTAGCTTAGTCCCAGAGATTCTGGTATGTTGTATCTTTGTTTTCTTTACTTTCAAATAATTTCCTGATTTCTGCCTTAATTTCAATGTTTACTCAAAAGTTATTCAGGAGCAGACTGTTTAATTGCCATTTAGTTGTATGGTTTTGGGAGATCTTCTTGGTATTGATTTCTATTTTTATTGTGCTGTGATCTGATAGTGTGGTTGGTATGATTTTGTTTCTTTTGAATGTGTTTCGAATTGCTTTATGGTCTAGAGTGTGGTCAGGTTTAGAATATGTGCCATGTGAAGATGAAAAGAATGATTATTCTATTTTTGTTGGGTGAAGTGTTCTATAGATATCTGTTAGATCCATTTGGTCAAGTGTCAAGTTTGGGTCCCGAAAATTTTTGTTAGTATTCTGCCTCAATGATCTGCCCAATATTGTCAATGGGGTGTTAAATTCTCCCACTATTATTGTGTAATTATCCAAGTATCTTCACAAGTCTCTAAGAAGTTTTTAAAAATGAATTTGCATACTCTAGTATTGGGTGCATATATATTTTAGATAATTAATTCTTCCTGTTGAATTAAACCCATTACCATCTTGTAATGCCCTTCTTTGTCCTTTTTGTTTTGATCATTGCTGGTTTAAAGCTGGTTTTGTCTGAAATAAGAATAGCAATCCCTGATCTTTTCTGTTTGCTGTTTGCTTAATAGATCTTTCTTCATCTTTTACTTTGAGCCTATGGGTGCCCTTACATGTGAGGTGGGTCTCTTGAGAACAGCATGTAGTTGTCTTGCTTCTTTATCCACTTGCCACTCTGTGCCTTTTAAGTGGGGCATTTAACCCATTTATGTTCAAGGTTAATATTGATATGTATGGATTAGATCCTGTCATCATGCTGTTAGCTAGTTGTTACATAGACTTGATTGCGTAGTTGCTTTATAGTGTTGATGATCTATGGATTTCAGTATGTTTTTGTGGTGGCTGGTAATGTTTTTCATTTCCATGTCTAGCATTCCCTTAAGGGCCTCTTGGGAGGCCCGGTGGTAACAAATTCCCTTAGCATTTGCTTCTCTGGAAAGGACTTTATTTCTCCTTTGTTTATGAAGCTTAGTTTGGCTAGATATGAAATTCTTGGTTGAAATTTCTTTTCTTTTTGGATGTTGAATATAGCTCACCAATCTATTCTGGCTTGCAGGGTTTCTGCTAAAATGTCCACTGTTAGACTGATGGTGTTCCCTTTGTAGGTGACTTTCCCCTTCTCTCTAGCTGCTTTTAGTTTTTTTTTTTTTCACATTCACCTCAGAGAATTAATAACTACATGTCTTAGGGATGGTCATTTTATACTGTGCCTCTCAGAGGTTATCTAAATTTTTCGAACTTGCATGCCAAGCTATATATCAATGTTGGGAAAATTTTCATGGATGATATCCTCAAATATGTTTTCCTAGTTGCTTGTGCTCTCTCCTCTTTTAGGGATACCAAGAGTGGTAGATTTAATCTCTTTACATAATCCCACATTTCTCTGAGGTGTTGTTTATTTTTTAAAATTCTTTTTTGTTTATTTTTATCTGACTGAGTTAATTTGAATAATTAGTCTTTGGGCTCTGAGATTCTTTCCTCAGTTTAGTCTATTCTACTGTTAATACTTCCTCTTGTGTTATTACATTCTTGTAGTGAAGTTTTCATCTCTATTAGCTCAGTCTGGTTCTTTCTTAAAATGGTGATTTTGTCTTTCATCTCTTGAATCACTTTACTGGATGCCTTAGATTCTTTGGATCAGGTTTCAAGTTTCTCTTGAATCTTGATGGTCTTCATTACTATCCAGATTCTGAATTCTATGTCTGTAATTTCAGCCATTTCCTTATGGAATCATTTCTCGGGAGCTAGTGTGATTGTTTGGAGGCAAGGAGGCACTCTTTCAGAGTTTCCAGTGTTATTGTAATGGTTCTTTCTCATCTGTATGAGCTGATGTTTCTTTAGCTGTGGTGTAATTTGGGTATAGTCAGTTTGCTTCATTTCTAGATGTTTTCAGAGGGCTGAGGCTTTGTGCAGGGTCTTTATTTGTGGCTGAATTCTTCTCCTTGGTTTCACAAGAGGGTATATCAGCAAAATATTTTTGGTTTTGCAGTTTGGATTGCAATCCTATAGATGGTGCTTAAGTGTAATGGCCAGTAGGTAAGCTTTTGTTTAGCCACGTGGCTCCTGTGTATTTCCTGGTGTTTGCAGCTATGCTCCCTCTCAGTGCACTGAGAGTGTGGGTTTCTCTCCCACTTGAGTCCTGGCCTCAGATCTCAGCTTGACACTCCCAGGCTGCACACTGCAGACCTGGGGCAAGCTTAGGCTTTTTGTTTCCTCCCCAACTTGGGGGCAACAGAGGTGAGGACCTTGGCAGTGGCAATGGCAGAAGGCCTTTCACTTGCCTCTTGGGGCTCCACCCCAGAGAAAAACAGAGCTGCTGTCATTCAAAATAATCAGACCAGGGTGGGGCAACTGCATTGCCTGCCCAAGAAAGGGGGTCATGCCTGATAATAAACACGGGGAACGGGGCACTTGCAGAGAAGACAGCCTGACCCCTTCTCCACAGGGCAGCAGCAACATACTGGAGGTGCAAGTAAAACACTCAGGCTCTGTTTCTTCGCCATCCTAGTGGCAGCAAGGACAGGTATTGCTACAGTGGTAGTAGGAGGGAGGCTGACAGTAGCCTCTGGAAATTCCACCGCAGAAAGACACAGAACCACTGTGAATAATGGGAAGGTTCAGCCAGCGGTGGAGTGACTATGCTATCGGTCCAAGCCAGGGCCCCTGCCTAGTAAAGAGCAGGAGACTGGGGGCTCACAGGGAAGATCCCTTGGGTATCCACCTGGGCCTGAATGGTATCTCTGCCCAGAATCTGGCCATGTCTCCATGTCAGTCTACAGGCCCCAGTGGGAAGGCATTGAGTGGGTGGAGGGAACCTCCTGTGTCTAGGGTTTTACTAATCTATGCCGGAAGTGGGCTGTGGGGGCTCTCACTCAGTTGCCATTTTCTGTAATAGGGAGCCTCCCTTGGCTCCATGCCAGTTCCTGGTAGGTGGCTGTCCTGCCTTATTGTCTCTGTTCTCTGTGGGTCACATTGCTTCCTTGATGAATCCCCTGTTGTTTTAACTCTTGCTGCCTCATTAATCCTGAGAAAGTTCAATCCTAGGAGGGCCTATCTGGTGGCATGGATAAATGGGTCTGTGACTGGCAGCCCTTCACAAATTTGTGTGACACTGAAGGTGCCGTACACACAAACACCATCCTCAACCATCTGTAACAACAAGTCTTTTGCTACCTTCATCTATTTCTGGGAATGCATTTTTTTTTTTGGCAATCATAAGGGTTACAGTATCTTTGCCTACTTTAAAAATACCACTTACATTTACATTTATGGTATTCTAAACCTGGAAAGTTTTCTCTGGGACTACCCATGAAAAAGGCGTATTGGCTTGATTTGCTTTTGGAATAAATAAATTAGCTATATTTAAAAGAAAATCTTTTAGAGTGCTCCCATTTTAAACAGCTATCTTATTGGTACTTATGAAAAGATACAAAGGAAACATAACCTTAGAAACTCCTTTGATGATATTTTTTTTAAAGGCAGAAATCAGATGTAAAATGAAGTCCTTTGTATGCACAAACTGCCTGCTTTGGATCTTCTCTGAGATTTGCAAAAAAGGAGCTCAAGTCTGTAGTCTAGTGGCTAGGATACCATGCTTTTAGTGCCGTGGCCAAGTTCAATTCCCAGTCAGGGACCCAGTCCCTTGGAGGTACTGGATGTAAATCCTTTAAACCCAGGAGGAAAAATAAACATTTATAAAAATTAGGTTGGGGCTCTCACGGAGGCAGCTAGCATGAGGCTGAGGAGCACTGAGCCTCACATGGTGCCCTGCACTGCCAAGACAAGTGAACAATACATTAAGGATGGCTAAAGGTGGCCTCAAAAACCCAAAAGGCAAAATGTCTGCTAATGTCTTCTTTGTGAAGACATGCAGAGAAGAACATAAGAAGTTGAAACCAGATGGCCCTGTCAGTTTTTTAGAATTTTCAAAAGTTCTCTGAGAGGTGAAAGACAGTTTGGAAAAGAGAAAATACATTTGATAAAATCTCAAAGGTGGATAAACTATGCTGATTGGGAAATGAAGGATTATGAACCAGCTAAGGGACACGAGAAGAAAAAGGTGCCTAATGCCCTCAAAAGCCCACCATCTGGATTCTTCCTATTCTGTTCAGCATTCTACCCCAAGATTAAATCCGCAAAACCTGGTATCTCTGTTGAAGTTGTGACCAAAAACTGCAGGGTGAGATGTGGAATGTGTAAGTGACAGTGAAAAGCAGTCTTGCATCACTAAGGCGGTGAAGCTGAAGGAGAAGTATGAGAAGGATGTTGCTGACTTTAAGTCTAAAGGAAAGTTTGATGGCACAAAGGGCTCCACTAAATGTTGCCTGGAAAAAGGTAGAAGACAAAGACAACAGGGAGGAAGAAGAGGAGGTGTCAGGGGAGGAAGATGAATAAAAACTGTTGATCTGACTGCGTGAATACCTTAGAGTAGGGGAGCACCAAATGGACATATCTCTTATTTAAAAAGTGTCTATTGCCCTCATTGGGTCTAATTACAAAATTTGATGACAATCATATTGTAGTCTCTCAAAGTGCTCTAGAAATTGTCGGTGGTTTACATGAAGTAGCCTTGGGTGCCTGGAACACCCAGAAACAGTATCAAAGTTTATATAACTCTAAACATTTTTAAAATGAAAAGGCACTCTTGTGTTCTCCTCACTCTTTGTACTTTGCTGTTGGTGTGATAAGGCATTTAAAGATGTTTCCGGATTTTTTTTTTTTTTTTTAATTTGCAAGGTGTTGTTAACTATATGGTTATTGACTAGAAATTTTGAGCTATTAATCGTATGCATCTACATTTTGTAAAAGGAAAGAAACAACTGAGACAAACTCTCGATGACCCTTGCTTGGCATTGAGGCTGTGGAGCATGATGCCTTTTGAAGGGACCACAGCTCAGGGCATGCATGGTGAGGCTGGGTCTGTTTCCATTGCAATGGGCATCCATTTAGCTTTAGGTTGTTTTGTTTATATATATATCACAACATCACATTGTGCTGCCATTTTTGGTTGTGGAAAAAGGGAGACCAGCTGGCATGAGAAATGGTTGAATTTTTTTTTTTTTTTTTTTTTTTGCATTTAGTGCGGTAGTTTTAAAACAAACTACAGAGTCCTTCATTGTTAACAAAGCAAACAGCCACTGTATCAGTGAAAGTTTAAGAACTGGCCAGGTGTGGTGGCTTATGCCTATAATTATAGCACATTGGGAGGCCAAGGCAAGTAGATTACTGGAGCTCAGGAGTTCAAGATCAACCTGTGCAACGTGGAAAAACCCCATCTCTACAAAAAAATACAAAAAATTAGCCAGGCATAGTGGTGTGTGCCTAAAGTCCCAGCTATTGGGAGACTGAAGTGAGAGGATCACTTGAGCTCTGGAGGTCAAGGCTGCAGCGAGCCGTGATCACATCACTGTACTCCAGTTCGGGCAACAGAAAAAGACTCTGAAAAAAAAAAAAAAAAAAAAAGTTTGAGTTTCTTGTGTGCTTAAACATGTTTCAATTTTTGTATGTTTAGAATACTGAAATGTTTTTGAAGTTAAATAAACAGTATTATATTTTTAAAAGTTAGCTTGAATTGTCTGTTTTAAATTTATGTGACTGTTGCTTCTTTTTGGGTACCCATTTATTATTGATCTATTTTGCTCCCCTGGATAGCTATTGTTTTTCTGTTGTCTAAGTTGCTTTTTTCTTTAACTTTCTTTGGGAGCTTCTCTTAATGTTATGAGGGCAGCTTCTTGACATTTCTTTGGACACCCTTCGTACATCCTTGGTTAAGTCATAAAGATTTATTGGTTTTGGTTCTGAGTCACTAGGTAACTTTGGATTAAGAGAAAGGTGAAAAACAAGGTTCAAAGGCCATAAATATTGGCTGTTTGTCCTGGCTAAAGTTGGATAACAAGAGATTTAAAAGATTGAAAGGAAAACCCTCCATGGTCAATAGTCAGCTTAATTAAAAGCTGATATTCAGGCCATATATATATATATTTTTTTTAAGTTTCTCTGTTCTCTTTTGGATTCTGTTTCTCCCTTGGGATTTTTTTCCTTCAGTTGACTGAAACCCCATTTTAATTACAAGTTTGGTCCTTCTGTTCATTTCCTTTCTTGTTGGCATGTTTTTTCCTGAGAAAAATGTAAAATTTCACTGGCCTTTTTTAGAAGCTTAAGATCTCCACAAATCGACTTCTCAAAGACTTGTTCTTTCATTTGCTGTTATTTCTCCTTTCTGCCATCTTTGATGCCACATGAAGGGATCTAGAGGGGACTTCTAATGACTCTGAGACCCCCTTGAGAAACACACACACACACACACACACACACACACACACACACACACAAAGTCACCACCTACCCCCTTATTTTGGAGTTCTCTGTATTTTTGTGAATCCCAAGAGTCATGGGCAGGTGGGCAGGTTCCTTTTAGGTCTAAAGCTCTGATCTCTTGCATTGAGCTCCCTAATCTCTTTGGGTTTTGTATACCCACATACATACATGTGTGTGCTGAATATTGTGTATATATGTATGAATATGTCTAAACAGGTATTTTTATACTGTCTACATGGTACCAAATTGACTTACAGGTACTCATAAATTCAATAAATAATCCTAAATAGTTTTCTAAGTTCATGCGACTCTAGTAACCTTTGGTAAGTAAAAATGTTTATTTTAATGTACGTACTTAAAATTACCAGAAGTATGGAAAAGAATTTTGTATGTAATGTGTACAAGAAAATCAAGATGTATTTTTGGTGAGAAAAGTTATAAAAAGCCGTGAAGACCTGTGGCTTTGTGGAGAAAAAAGGTGACTTTGTGGAGAAAAAAGTTAATTTTGTCTAGTTTAAAGGATATTTAAAGATTGTTTCAACATGAAGGGATAAAGTAAGAATGATGTAGATAAAACCAACTGGATATAGAAAGTTGGAAGAAGAAAAATAATAAACAGATGGAAAGAGGATATAAAAGGTTTATGGAAATCTTGTGTGATCAAAGCTGAGTGATATTGGATGAATTTATTATTCAAATTTTATTAAAATTAGCTTTAATATTAAAAGTACACTAATGAAATACTAAAATCTGGTTTTCTCTTTTAAATGAGATTTTCTGGTAGAATTAATAAAAGATAGTAAAACATTATTGTTCCTCTTTTGAGTAAATTGCAGAGAGAGGAAGAGAAGAGAAAGAGAAATAGATTCTGTGTATCCCATGTTATTAATCATACAATCAAAAGAGCTTTCTTAGGACTTTTGATTATTTAAAAAGTTGTCTCATTATCAAAGAGTAAAAGATTTTGCTTTTAATTTTTTAAAAATCATCACTTTGGCTAAACAAATGGCTATTACCATACAGTGACCTGTGATTCTATTTTTGAAGTGTTTTTAAACTTTGACTTATTTCACAGTTTCCCAAAATCAAATTTCAAATTCTAAATTAAGTATTTTTTTATTATACTTTAAGTTCTGGGATACATGTACAGAATATACAGGTTTACTGCATCTATCAACTCGTCATTTAAGTTTTAAGCCCTGCGTGCATTAGGTATTTGTCTAATGCTATCCCTCCCCTTGCCCCCCAACCCCCAACAGGTCCCAGTGTGTGATGTTCCCCTCTCTGTGTCCATGTGTTTTCATTGTTCAACTCCCACTTATGAATTAGAACATGTGGTGTTTGTTTTTCTGTTCCTGTGTTAGTTTGCTAAAAATGATGGTTTCCAGCTTCATCCATGTGCCTGCAAAGGACATGAATTCATTCTTTTTTAAAGGCTGCATATAATTTCATGGTATGCCACATTTTATTTATCCAGTCTATCACTGATGGGCATTCAGGTTAGTTTCAAGTCTTTGCTATTGTAAATAGTGCTGCAGTAAACATATGTCTGCATGTGTCTCTATAGCAGAATGATTTATAATCCTTTGGGTATATACCCAGTAATGGGATTGCTGGGTCAAATGGTATTTCTGGTTCTAGATCCTTAAGGAATCACCACACTGTCTTCTACAATGGTTGAACTAATTTACACTCCCACCAACAGTATAAAAGTGTTGTTATTTCTCCACATCCTCTCCAGCATCTGTTGTTTCTTGACTTTCTAATGAATGCCATTCTAACCAGAGTGAGATGGTATCTCATTGTGGTTTTGATTTGCATTTTTCTAATGACCAGTGATGATGAGCTCTCTTTTAATGTTTGTTGGCTGCATAAATGTCTTCTTTGAGAAGCGTCTGTTCATATCCTTTGCCCACTTTTGGATGGAGTTGTTTGGTTTTTTTCTTGTGAATTTGTTGAAGTTCCTTGTAGAGTCTGGGTATTAGCCCTTTGTCAGATGGATAGATTGTAAAAATTTTCTCTCGTTCTGTAGGTTGCCTGTTCACTCTCGTGATGGTTTCTTTTGCTGTGCAGAAGCTCTTTAATTTAATTAGATCTTATTTGTCAATTTTGGCTTTTGTTGCCATTGCTTTGGGTGTTTTAGTCATGAACTCTTTGCCCATGCCTATGTCCTGAATGGTATTGTCTAGGTTTTCTTCTAGGGTTTTTGTGGTTTTTGGTCTTACCTTTAAGTCTTTAATCCATCTTGAGTTCATTTTTGTATAAGGGTAAAGAAGATTTCTAGTTTCTGTTTTCTGCATGTAGCTAGCCAGTTTTCCCAGCACTCTTTATTAAACAGGGAATCATTTCCCCATTGCTTGTTTTCGTCAGGTTTGTCAAAGATCAGATGGTTGTAGATGTTTGGTGTTATTTCTGAGGCCTCTGTTCTGTTCCATTGGTCTATATATCTGTTTTGGTACCAGTACTATGCTGTTTTGGTTACTATAGCCTTAGAGTATAATTTGAAGTCAGGTAGGGTGATGCTTCCAGATTTGTTCTTTTTGCTTAGGATTGTCTTGGCTATACAGGCTCTTTTTTGGTTTCATATGAAATTTAAAGTATTTTTTTTTTGTTTTTCTTTTTTTTTAATTCTGTGAAGAAATTCAATGGTAGCTTGATGGGAATAGCATCGAATCTATATATTAAGTTGGGCGGTATGACCATTTTCATGATATTGATTCTTCCTATATAGGAGCATGGAATGCTTTTCCATTTATTTGTGTCCTCTCTTATTTCCTTGAGCAGTGGTTTGCAGTTTTCCTTGAAGAGATTATTCATGTACCTTGTAAGTTGTATTCCTAGGTATTTTATTCTCGTCTTAGCAATTTAGCAATTGTGAATGGTAGTTCATTCAAGATTTGGCTCTCTGTTTGTCCGCTATTTGTGTCTAGGAATGCTTGTGAAATTTGCACATTGAATTTGTATCCTAAGACTTTGCTGAAGTTGTTTATCAGATTAAGGAGTTTTTGGGCTGAGATGATGGGGTTTTCTAAATATACAGTCATGTCATCTGCAAACAGAGACAATTTGACTTCCTCTTTTCCTATTTGAATACGCTTTTTTCCTTTCTCTTTCCTGATTGCCCTCGCCAGAACTTCCAAAACTATTTTGAATAGGAGTGGTGAGAGAGGGTGTTGTTGTTTTGGGCCAGTTTTCAAAGGGAATGCTTCCAGCTTTTGCCCATTCAGTGTGACATTGGCTGTGGGTTTGTCACAAATAGCTCTTATTATTTTGAGATGTGTTCCATCAATACCTAGTTTATTGAGAGTTTTTAGCATGAAGGCTGTTGAATTTTATCTAAGGCCTTTCTGCACCTATTGAGACAATCAGGTGGTTTCTGTAATTGGTTCTGTTTATGTGATGGATTATGTTTGACTTCAAACTAATTTGGGGATGCTCCAAAGGGACCTTGAAGCATCTGAAAGTGAGATAACTAACATATTTATTTTATACATTAAATGATATAGGAAAGATTCTGAAATAAAAATTATGTTCAACCTTTTTAATGTTATTAATATGTGTTCCAAAATTACATGTGATTCCTAATGTCTTGGCATATGCTCTCAGTCATTATTATGATTATTATGTTGAACTTTTATGGGTCACAAAAAATGAATGACCACATTTTCATGTCAATTCCATCTTTAACCATTGCCATTTTAAGTCTGGTTGTCCACAGTTATTTGCCTTTTTCTGATGCTTTTTTTTTTTTTTTTTTTTTTTCCTAAAAACAGGTTGCAAATCCTAAAGTCTGTCTTCAAATAGGTTCATAAAAATGGTGAAAAAAAGCTTTGACAAATGCAGAGTCTGGCAATTTTGAGATTGTATCATTGCACTGGGTAAAAATTTCCAGAACTCTAATTTAAAAAAAAAAAAAAAACAAACCACTGGACTCATAAAATTGTAATCCAACATCAAGCAGAACAAAAATTAATTAGAATTAATTACATTGAGTTGAAATGATTTTTATGACTTTTTTGCTTAAACATTTGTTGCTTCTTTTTGTGTTTTGCCTTCACAAGTTAAGGAAATTTCTTTTTCTATGAAACTTTACAGCTATTTGGTAAAGTGTTCTTTTGTGAGAAAAATTAAAACATTTCTCTTTCTCTCTACCTGATTCTCTCCAAAATTTGGAAACTGTTCATAGGTATTTTTATTTTATGGCAATATAGTTGTCAGCATACTGTCAGCATTCTTTCAATAAGAATTCTTTTTACATAACAAGACACTATTGGAAATACTGTAATATTACCAAGGCTTTTACTGGGAGGTTATTTCTTCAGTATCATCAGACAGCTTTAAGGAACTGGGATTTCAGATTGACTTTATAGAGCCAGAACCCACTCTACCTTGGAAAGACTGGCCTGGTATCTTATTAACACAAATCCCTTACAGGGTTCTAGCCTTGTGGTAAGTAAAAAATGTCACTTTCTGGTGGGCCTAGGAATCGCAAGATATTTTTAAGACCTCGGGAAAAGAGGAATTCACTTGGGCACAGTCTGATGATGAATCCTTGGCTTGGCCCCAAAGCCTTGAGAGACTTTTCAGAAAAGTCGAATCTGAGGTTCCTTATGAAAAAGTTTTAGCAAAGGCAACTTAAAAATAGCCTATATGGTCAATTGTCATTCTTACTAAACTTATGTAATCATTAGGTCAAAGACTGAACTTATTTTACAAACAAACTAGACTTACTATGATTTATGTTTGGTAGAAAGGTGGGACTGGAGAGAGAAAAAATATATTTCAGAAAAAAAAACCGTTAGTGCACTTGTTATTAGATTACAGACCTGTCCATTTGTTAGTTTTTTTTTTAAATTCTGGACTGAATTTTAAAGTTGTTCCCTCCAATAGCTGGCTGCAACTGTCTTGACTAATGTTTTAAATTTTTCTCCTACCTTTTTGACTTGAAATTACTAAAATTAAAGCTGCTTTTTTCCTAAGGCCCTGAAAGATGAAGCTAGTCAACTTGGCTTTAAAGAAAAATTGTTGCAGTAGTTTATATTTGGACAAACTTTACACATATACTACAACCCAGGAAAATCTGTTGGATTGCCACTGGTCGTCTCAGATGACTGCCCTCCACTCTAGACGAAACTAGTTTATAGACTGCCCCAGACGTTAATTTTTTGCCTGGTTTCATAAACATAATAATTAATGTCTCTTATTAAAAAGATCTGTTTTCCTGAATATAGAGGCCTAACTTTAAGATCCCATTTGCAACTCGATTTTCTAAAATGAGACACAACTGTGTAATTGGACTGGCCTATTCCCAGAATGAGACTACTTTAATGGGATCCTTTGTCATTTAGCTACTAACTCAGTTTTTCTCTTCACATCCACCAACTCAGTTTTCAGTAGGTAAAATTTCTAGGGAAGTTCAGGTGGGAATTTGGGGGCTCAGAAACCAATATGCACTTTGACATGCTGAAGTAAAGAAGAGGCCTCACTCTGACCTTCCTTCCCTGACCATCAGACAGGAGAATGTTGGGACTCAGAAACCATTATCTCCCAATACACACTTTGACACACTGGACTAAAGGAGCAGCTTCAGAGTCATTCTGACCTTCCTGCCCTTACCCAACACCTGTCTCTCAAGGGTCTGTCTCTCCTGAAGCACAGGCTGAATTTTATTTTTTTCTGAAGTTCCCTTATCTGCCTAGAAACTGGACCTGACAAAGAACACAACTGCATTATCTGTGTTTTCATTAACTTAACTCAAATTGCAGAAAGAGAGACAAAAATCTGTCAACACATCTAGACAGAATTTTGTCACAATCAACTGTTTGCTCTGTAGACCCAATAGACTTAGTAACAAGCTGTTGTGTGTTCTCTAAGCCCATTGAATCCTCCTAAAAATCATTTACTATCCTTCAAATTGCTACATTTTTCTCATCTCCCTTTCCCTAATGAAGAAGATTATATAAATATCTGTATCCAATTGGGTTATTGAATAATTATTCTCCTACAATTCTCCCATACTATGCATGTTAAAATAAATTTTGATATGCCTTTTCTCTTGTTAATCTGCCTTTTATCAGTGAACTTTCAGAGAGTGAAGGATAAGTTTTCCCTTTGCCCCTGCACTGTTCTTGGAGAAAGAAATACTGAATTCTATGATAAAATAGATTTTATATCCACATGACCAGGGTCCAGTATCAAGGTTTTCTCAGTTTCACCCTGGGACACTTGGGATGGTGTTTCTCAACAATGCATCAGAATCACCTGTGTTGATTATTAAAATGTGAATTCCTAGGCCCTAGCTCACACATCATAAAGTCCTGGAGAGCAAGTCCCAGAATGCTGCATTTTAAATAAGCTTTCATGGTGATTCTCATGCACACTATAGCTTGAAAATTTTTGGCCCTGTGGCTATTGGCAAGTATAAAACATATTTTGTGGGTGACCCAGAAAACTTCCTGAGAACATCTGTGGAAGAATTTGTGTTGGATACTTTTAGGACATTGGGTTCACAATGCCACACTAGAGGAAGGCAGATCCTCTGAACTTAGGTGGGAAAGATGTGCAAACATTACAGAGTTTATCTTCTTCTACACAGCTAGACTAGCATTCTGTGTGTAGACAGAGAGCCTGGTGACCTTACACATCTAGTGTTTACGCTTCTAGGACCTTGCGTTCCTCTATCCTTCTGTGTTGGCAGGAATTCTGACTTTTGCATTCCCTTTGAATCACAAAATTGTCCTTTTCTGTGTGTTCCTTTTTGCCACTGCAGGCAGTTTCTAAAAGAACATTCTTGCCTTTCTTTTTGTGGATTGTCTTGTTTCTCCCCAAAAGACATTTGAAAGAATACTACCTTCTGTGTTTTGTTCAGTAGACTTTATTACAAGGACACACCACTAAAAAGTACATCTAGCAATGTGCTAGTCAAAGGAGGGCAGGCAGTGGGAACAAGGAAAAAAACTTTGTTAGAAAAGTAGCTAGAAATAACCCATGAGAAAAAAAAAATAAGAATACCTCTGGTGTAAATCAGCATTTCTTGGGAAATGCTTGCAAGGAGCAGCCCAGGGCACACTGGTTGGTTTCTTCCATTCCAATGTGGGTATTGGAATTAGAAGCATTGAGAATGGCTAAGTATTGTCTCATGATTTCACTATTTTTATCTTAATCTCACAATCTGAGAAGGTCTGGGATTGTGTTCAAGTTTTTCTTTGGTGGATTAAAAATGGCAGATTTGCAAATGAAATCAGGAACATGTCAGATTCAAGAGACCATATCTTGGAATTGTAGATGTAAGAGTCTGGATCACCCAGAGGAAGTTATGATGTATGACCCAACTACATGGAGATATTAATAACAAAGTTAAGTATGAACCAGCTACAGGATACCAAGGGGCACATGGCAATGAAAATTGCATTTTAATCCAAAAATTTTGACACATGATTGTGAAAATTTCCAAAATCTTGGATCTCAATTAGTGACAATGTCAGAAGACATTTTCAATTGAATATGTGCTATTGGTATTGAGTAGGCAGAGACCAGGGATGTGGCTAAACAGCCTACATGTTTAGGATTGTCCCCTAACCCCCAACAAAGAATTATTCAACCTCACATGTCAAATAATCAAAGTTAATTTTGAAAGCAGGGCACAGTATTGTCAAGATTAAGGAAATTATCAGAATTATGATGGCACTGAAAACTGTTTCAGCTATTTTTGGAACAATGGATACCAAAGACACACTGGAGGAAGTATTAAGCTTGTATCCTGAAGAAATATGTGGATGTTAACATGATGAAAAGAAAGGAGAATGCACAATTCCTATTTTTGTTTCCATTGTCTGTAAAGTGAAAGCATTTTCCAATGGAAAAGAAGAAACTAAAAACAAAATAAGGTGATGTTGTGGCCCATGAAGAGTCAGTAAAAGAAAATACAGTAGATTTAAAATAATTTAAGTACATGGGAATAAAACTGATCATGGCTAACAGAACTTAGATGCATGATTTTTGAGTCTGAGTCATTGTCGTTAATCTCCAAGGACTTATAAAGGAGTTGTAAAAAATGGCAACAGTCAAACAAAGCTAGTTTCTGGTTGATGTCAACTGATAAACTTGACACAATCTTACAAAATTTTGAAATAGATTATTGAATTGTTTATATACTCTTAAAAAGGTGAGGATTCATTGCTACTTGTTTGTATCTTTATAGATACCTTGACGAGGTTGGTGGATCTAATTAGAGTTAGATCTAATAAAGAATTCTTATTGGAGTTCACCAGTTAGAAGTCTTCTTGAGGTCAGCAAAGCATTCTATAGTTTTAGATTCACAGCTGATTGTATGGATCTATGTCCACGTGGGTGGAGATCTCCGGTAGTGTTCCACAGGCCTCAACTTTTGGTCTTACAGCTCTTGGTCTTTTTTTAAGCCAATGGCTGAATAAAATGACTGAAGCAAGGAAGAATAATGAATATGTTAATTACAATGACATTTCTATATATTCTCTCAACAAATTAAAATGATCGATCAAGATCTTCCAAAGGAAATTTAAGAGTGGGAAAAATATGAACCTAAATTTTTCTCAAAAAGTTAAACATGGGACTAAAAATAAGGAAGATTTGGTTTTGCAGCAGTTTCTGAAGAATGTCTGGGGTTTTGATGTACCACAATATTAGATAGTTGTCAAAAGAGAGAAACTAAGTAATAAACATTAGATTGCTCAGGAGAAGATTATAAAATGATTTTTTTATGCTGACTAGGCCACACAGAAAATTCTATTGTGTTTTGGCATGATCTTTTAAAGAAGAATATTATAATTGAGCATTTATTAAGGTGAAGATGATGGTGAGTTGGTTTAGAGACCACATCCTGGGAGAAATATTTGAAAGAGCTTAAGAAAGAAAGAAAGAAAGAAAAAAGATGTAAAGCCGACCTGATGATTAGCCTCCTCCACATTTTAGAAAAGTTATTACATAAGATGGATTGTTCCACACTAAGAACTAATATGCGGGTGTAGAAATTTTAAGGTTTTTGCACTTCATAGAAAATCACTGTCTAACAACTGAAATGACATGACAGATGATCCTGGCTGCTTGAGAGCATTGAAGTACCCCAAAGAGGTTGAAGCAAGGAAGTTTGAAGAAAGAATTCCTTCATTTAAGAGAAGGTGGATTAAATCAGAAGGTCCTATACTTGATTGCTTACTTGAATCACTAGGTTGTTATTTAAAAACAATGCTAATGTCAGAGATCCAACCCAGAGATTCTGATTCAGTAGATGTGAAGCAAGGCCCAAAAGTCTAGATTTTAAAACGGAAAGTTCCTCAGATGACTCAGATGTGCAGTCCAATTTAAGAACCACCAAGGCCTTAAAGCTCTCTCCAACATTCAACTTCAAGCTTCTGGGGGATGACAAAGAACCATGGAAGATCTTCTTGACAGCACCCCAAGCTGGCTCTGTGGTTCTCCACTACGAACTTGCACTTCTTCTTTATCTCATTACATTTTATCCAGTGTCTGTCAAAGTCAGGAGCCTCTGTGAGTTGTTTACATGGATTATTTAAAGTAATCCTCATAACAAACAAGCCTTGCTTGTATAATCATTTTGTGTTTGTGGAAACTGAGGTTCAGAGATATTAGAAAATGACTTAGTAGGAGAATTGGGATTCAGGTCCAGACTGTCTGATGGCAAAGTTGGTTCTCTCCATTGATGAGTTCTCCTTCCTTCCACTATGCTATTCTGAAAAGAAAAATGTGTTAATGTTTCAGAAACATAAAGCAACATACCCTGGGAAAGGTAGGAAAATGACAAATGTGACAGATACTTCTTGCTTTCCCCTCCTTACCACCTCCACCTCCTTCCTCAGATTCTTCTCAGTTCTACGGGTCCTTCATTCTCCCTTCTCCCAACACATTAGTGAAGCATATGTTACTTTTACTCTTAAAATAGAATGCCTTTATTTCTTAAGCTGCCAAAACATTTCTGGATCTTTGATTTTTTTTTTCCCAAATGAACACTAACATTATTTTTATGGTCTATTGAGGATTTTATTTATACAGAATTTATCTGAATGGATTGGAAAGAAAGAAGCTATTTCAAGAAAAAGCTCAGTAGGAGTGACCACCATGCCTTTGTCCTCACAAGCATCCTGTCTCAGGCACAATCCATTGACTGGCTGTGACAAGAATGCAGATAGGAATACATAGGAAGAACCCCCAGCCAACTACTATCATAATGTGAATATTATTTCTAAAAATCCCCCTATAAATTAAGCACAGTGTGCTTGGCTACAAGTCCTATCTCTGAGCTTTAGACTATACATGATCTTTATCATCAAGCATTTGCTCAGAGAATCATGATGCTTTGTAATAATAACACCGTATGTATGTATATGTGTATGTATGTATCCCTCTCTTTCTCTCTCTCTCTCTGAACTTGACTTGTCTCAAGTTGGGATTCTAATTTTCCCAAGGACAACTGCTAGAGAAGTAGATATTTTAGAAGTATTTATAATCAACATGCTTTTAAATAAGTTTTATAAACACAGAGGGAAAACAGCTCAGTATTTTTCAGCTCTCAACCATTCCATTACAGTCTCCATGGAACAGGTTTCATATAGCTGATGATCTTTAAACACGGATCACACAAGTTCAAATAGCTCTTTTATTAGAAGCACACATTTAATATATTTTTTAAAAGGACCTCTTTTAAGAAATAGTAAATTTAAATATAATCTGCAGGCAGGCTGCTCAGTTGTGTCTGAACTTTTTTGTAAATATGTTGTATGGAGTTCCAGTGTAAACACTATGCCCCAGGTAAAAAGTTCTGCCTTGTGGAATGGCAGGTCTCCAGGCAGAGGTAGATAGATGGGTTTTACTGAGCTCTTTCAAAAGAAAGATGAAAGGTGAGGGCCAACTGTCAAACTGGCGCAGCCTTGCCAGAGCTTTTTAATAAACCATTATTAGGCTGTAGGAGTCTTTTCAGGCTTTCAGTCTTGCTCACACTTAACTGATTGCACTCCTTCAAGCTGCTTCTCACATAACATCTTCAAGCGCTGAGTGCAGCCAGAGTGAGGTTTGAATTTCAGCCAAGCATTGGATTTCCATTAAATTAAACAAGGAGTAAAAGGCAGAAGAGGAAAGGTATATTTGATGGAGACTGGGCATACTGTCTGGTTTTCATGTTCTTTGAGAAATCCTGTTTCAGTTAACAAACATCTGTGGAGCTCTGAGTTGGGGAGGATCATGGTGCATCCAGAGCCTTAGGAGACCCGTCTTATGGCTGCTGCAAAACAGGGGGCAGGCAGGACTCATTCCTTCTCTGGGCATAGGTTTCTTTATCTGGATATTCAGGTGCTGAATAGATAAGTTTTCTGACTGCTTTGGGCTCCATGATTCCAGAGCAGGGGTTAGTAGATTTCCTCTATAAAAGGCAAGCTAGTAAATATTTTAGACTTTGTGGGTCAAGAGGAAAAATCAAAGATCTTGGACAGGTATTTATATAACAAGAGAGGAAAGAAATGTCCATAAATGTTTCTGAAATAATTCAGTAGATTAATAATAATTGAGTCCATTGCTTTTTGTAATACAGATATTCTATCAAGG
The DNA here is from genome assembly GCF_047675955.1 of Chlorocebus sabaeus. Taxonomy (NCBI): domain Eukaryota; kingdom Metazoa; phylum Chordata; class Mammalia; order Primates; family Cercopithecidae; genus Chlorocebus; species Chlorocebus sabaeus. The sequence goes on from NC_132918.1 coordinate 71,612,760, forward strand.
AGAAGGACTTTATGTTATTGTTGTTGTTGGGAGATAGATAACATCTTGCTTAACTGGAACTCAAAGATAGTGTTTCCCATTATAAGATTGATTGCAAATGTTTAGCTGTACAAATTATTTTTAGCTGTCAGGCTATTAAAAAAACCAGGAGTGAGACCAATTTGGCCCATGGGATGTAGTATGCCAACCACTGTCTAATGATGAGGCTCTTTAAGAGGGTAACACAATAACTGAGAAGTAGACAGCTAAAAAAGGAAAGGTGTCTCAGACAGACAGGAAAGCATGAACAAAAGTGTGAAAAAAGTTCATGATAAATAGCAAGGTTTTAGGGCAGTGGAAACTCAGAAGAAGGTGAGGGGATTGGTTCTAGGTGAACAATTCATCAGGCAAATGTCACACAAGCAGAACATATTCTTAATTCATAGGTAACAAATTAAAAATTATTTTTACCGAATCTGATTCAAATTTTCCACCTTTGCCACATTCTCTCAATGATCATTTTTATGATCATTTTATTATTAGTCATTATTCATGACAATTCACTTTTTTAGTTGATTTCCGTAGCTTATAAAATTCTACATAACCTGCTATCAAAATTTAGTCATGAGTTCTGATAGATGATATAAACAAGCAACTCTGGGGGCTCAAGGCATTGCTGAGTTCTGATTGGATGAAGTAACTTGTCTTATGATTTGTTTAAATGTCAGTCAGCCAAGGATGTACATTTGGAAGATTTGGATATAGTCTCTGCAGTAAAGTCATGTTATATGCTTTATAGATTTTACATGTTGTATAACAGTTTTACATTTTTGTAAGTAAATATGTACAATGTCATGAATTATGTTGTTGATTTAAAAAAATCAAATCTTCCTTCCAACATACCCAGAAAATGAATACCCATTTTGTTGTATAATCTATGCAAACTTTGCCTGTGGGACCGAAATCAGAATGTTTGACGTTCCATTTTTGGCTAAGCAAATGTTGGGTGGTCCAGAGAGGCATCTATCCCATAGCTCTCTGTAACATCTATCATAGCCTGGGTTCTTAAAAGTAGAGTCTGAGGAAAGGGTAAAAAGCTGAAACTTTATTTGGGACATGTAGTCTAGAGCATGAGAGTGAAGAAAAGAGAAAGTCAAGAAAGATGTGAAGTGACATGAAATGCTGCATTGCTGTGCTCACTATTGCTTTATAATCAACATCGGGCATTCTGGTTTGCTTGGCTAATGTATTTACTGAATCTAAAGGGCATCTCCAGCCTGTTTGGAGAAACTCCAGCTCAGAGAAGTCCATGAGAACAATAAAGGAGGTGAAATTTATTTGCCCAGCCCTCTCCCCAGCTTCAGTTTCTCAGTGGTCCAAATATATGTCATGGAACATAACTCTCCTCCACTTTCTGCTTTACATCACATGGCCTTTTTAGTGGCAACCTGGGATGCCAGACCTGTTCACTTGCAGTATGGTATTTCACACAACTCCAGAAGAGGTGAGAGAATGAGAAACTCCAGGCATATGGCTGCTTGAGACAAAGGCGTGGCAATAACCTAGGATGAAGCTTAACATTTCCAGAGCAACAGGGCAGCCAGTGGAGTCTATGGCTTCTACAAGGTCTTTTAGTCAGATGTCAGGTTAGCCTTAGAGGATCATTTATTCTATAAATAAGTAAATAAGCTCAAGATGGGATTGAACTGAACCTAAAATGTTGGGTGAAATACAGGTTTCTAGAGAAGTAGAGTATGCCATTCCTTATAAAGCAGTTAATAACAACTAGATACAGAGATAAAAACCTGAGGACAAATGCTGGGGACTATTGTTTACATGGCCTGAATAATTTACATGAAATACACTCAGCAAGTGTTATATCGAGCAGTATCAATGTTTGAGATGCCCATGTATTTATCAGCCTTGCTGGAATTACTCCATCCATATTGGATGTGACTTCATGGTAAAACTCCATAAACTGATTCCTCAGTCTGAACTCTGTCTAGCTCATCTTTTTTAAGATAACCTCTGAGAATGCTCTATTATCATTCTCTCTTACAGTCTCTACTCCAATGGAAGAATCCTAATTGGCTGGCTTACCCACTCATCTCATCACATAGACTAGTTTACATAGGCCAGAATAGTGTGGCTAGTCACATGGAGAGCATGGCATGTCAGAAAATGTTTGTTGTGAATGATAGTAAGCCACCCAGCAACATACATTTAAACAACACCTCTGTCTTCTCCTACTTCTTCTTCTTCTTCACCTTTGTCGTCTTCTTCTTTGTCATCATTGTCATCATCATTGTTGTCATCTTCTTCTTCTTTCTTTCTTTTTTTTTTTTTTGCAAGGTCTCACTCTGTTACTGAGGCTGGAGTGCTGTGACATGATCTCAGCTCACTGAAGCTTTGACCTGGGCTCAAGTGATCCTCCTACATCAGCCTCCCCAGTAGTTGGGACATGCATGCCACCATGACTGGCTAATTTTCATGATTTTATGGAGATGAGATTTTGCCATGTTGCTCAAGCTGGTCTTGAACTCCTGAGCTCAAGCAATCCACCTGCCTCAGCCTCCCAAGTGCTGGGATTACAGGCATGAAACACCATGCCTGACTTATTTTCTTCTTATTACAGAAAAGTTAGGACATAGTCATTGCAGGTCTTTTAGGAAAACAAAATCTAACCATTTTAAACATTTGGTTGTGTAACTGTTAAACTTTTTCTTTTCTTGTTCTCTTTCTTTCTTTCTTTATTTCTCTTTCTTTCTTTCTTTCTTTCTTTCTTTCTTTCTTTCTTTCTTTCTTTCTTTCTTTCTTTCTTTCTTTCTTTCTTTCTTTCTTTCTTTCTTTCTTTCTTTCTTTCTTTCCTTCCTTCCTTCCTTCCTTCCTTCCTTCCTTCCTTCCTTCCTTCCTTCCTTCCTTCCTTCCTTCCTTCTTTCCTTCTTTTCTTCTTTCCTCTTTCTTCTTTCTTTCTTTCTTTCTTTCTTTCTTTCTTTCTTTCTTTCTTTCTTTCTTTCTTTCTTTCTTTCTTTCTTTCTTTCTTTCTTTCTTTCTTTCCTTTTTGGCATATACACAACATATACATAAAGAGTCTTATGTAAGAATGAGGAAATTGGGTTAAAATACTTATGCTATCTGGTATCCTTTTAATTTTCTTTTCACTTGTGGATTTCTTTCCACCTGTGTTTACTTTCAAAGATTCCTTGGTGCTTTATCATCTGTAAGCATCATTATTTATTTAATCTATTTCTTATTTTCCTGTTGATGGAGATTAATATTATTTTCTACTTTACAGCAAACGATATTGAAATGAAAATACTGATACACACATTTCACATTGTCCCATTATCATCTGTCTGGCAACTCTAAAAGAAGCAATTTAAAAACTGTTAGAAAAAATAAAAGTGCTGAGCAAGGTGATCAGTTACAAAATGAGTATATCAAAATCAATAGCTTTCCTAATATACCAATAGGAGTTGGTTAGCAATTTTGATGAAAAAGGAGATCTCCTTCACAATAGTAACAGAAGAACAAAATACCTAGGAATAATTAATAAAAAGTGTCTAAGACATATGTGAGTGGAATTATAACATTTTATAAGGAAAATATAAGGGGAAATAGAAATAATTGTTCGTTATTGGAAGAACTGGTAAGAATGCAAATGCTCCTTAAATTAATCTATTCTATCAGCCCAGTTCCCATGGAAGTTTCAATTGGATATTTACGAAAAAGAGACCAAGAGGGGACTGAACAAACATACCTGCCTCTATTCCCACTCCAGATTCTTAGAAATAATACAAAGCATAGATTTTAAAAATAAAACCTGTAACAATGCTGAAAAACCAGAACAGATCCTGTAGATGGATGGATGGATGTTATAAGAAATCCCTGAAGTAATTAGTTCAGATTGGATTGGAATAGGAAGCTGACTGTCTAAAACATGAACACGGTAGTTTTTCTACACAAAATAGGAGCAGTGTCAGGAGAAGTTCAAAATCAGGAGTTGCCAACTGAGGAGAAAGAGGCTCTGGAATAATTCTCAGAATGACTGTGTGAGGTTCTACAGAAAGAGAAGCTGGGAGACCCAGAAATATTTGCTCCTCTCAATTGTGCCAAGCAACAGACAGCAGAAATGTTTCCCTCTGCAGAGGCAATGAATGAGACTTGGGCCTCAGAGAAAGGATGCTGTCCCAGATTGTGGATATCACATGGGAGAGGGTCCTAATACTAATAAGACAGACCTGTCTTACCAAGCAGCATGTTCTCTCCCTATAATGAACAGTGACAAATACAGTTGTCCCTTAGTATCCACAGGGGGATTGGTTCTAGAATTCCTGCGGATACCAAAATCCATATATATTTAACTCCCTTATGTAGAATAGCATATTTGCATATAACCTACACATATCCTCCAGTACAAGTTGAATAGTTTCTAGATTACTTACAACTAATAAAATGCAAATGCTATGTAGTTATTATAGTGTACTTTTTTATTTGTATTATTTATTTAGAATATTTTCCATCTGTAGTGGTTCAGTCTGCAGATGTGGAACCCATGGATATGAAGGGTCAACTGTATAGTATTCTCAGACAGGCTAATAGAGAATCTCAAAATAAAAGATACATACTACCAAGAATCATTAAGTTGTTGGAAAAACTAACATTATGAAAAAAGCCATCAGAATCAACAAATAGAAAAATGACCAGCAAAGATCAGAATTAATAAACCAAAGAGAAAAAGAATGCAAAAAAGTTTTAGAATATTCTCATAAGACTCAATTTAACTGTACTTTATTCATTTTAGTATGTGCATAGTGTCATTTAGTGTTTAACCCTTACCTTGTTGAAGGACATTTAAGCACTTTCCAATTTTCCATTATTATATGCAATGTGCAAAGATGACCCATGTACAAGCCTCTTTGAACACGTATGTGACTATAACTGATATCTTCAGAGGAATGTAATATGATACTGCAACCACTAAAAAAGTAAACTAGTCAAATATATTTCTTAAAGAGAAGGTATGTCAACTATTCTATGATAAAAGATATGTTGGATGGTATTCTTTAAACTTTATAATTTATTATATACTAATCCGACTGAACAGTGGCCTAATCAAGTAACTTTAGGAGATATTTGCAAATATTTTTTCTTGGAGGAATAAACATTATTCAAAGTTAGGCATTCTTTGTTAAAATCTTATTTTGATAAAGGCAAGTGTCTTTTTACATATGCCTCAAAAATGTTAAAGCTATGAGTATTACAGCTATATTCCATGAAGTATTCAACATGGAACAGAATTTGGGGTCTTATTCACTGAGCTACCCAGGACATAGAATTGATTCAAAACCATTTTCTGAGGAAAAGCTTGACTGGCTCTGCCTATGGGTTAATGGGAAAAGGAAATCCTGTAAGTTACACAATTCTCCCTGTGCAGTTGAATTGCTTCCTTTCTTCCGAACATTGTGAATTGTGTAGCTGATCTAGTTTCCTTTTTCCCATTGGCTACTCACCATATTTTGGGTCATAAGTTCACACTATGATGTGCATTGTAAACTTCATTCCTGTTCTCTATTTATGTCCCTAATGTGATTTTCTTTTTAGTTCTTCTTTTGCTTCACTTTTAATTTTTGCTATTTCTTGTATTTTAATGTCTCCTTATAAACTATTTTAAATTATTTCTGAAATAAAGTGTTATAAAAATACATAGATGAGCGGGGGCTAAATAAAAAATAATATACATAAAACACACAGGCCAGAAGTTATACTTCTTAATGAGTATAACACCTTAAAAATATTTTATCTTGAGAGACCATAAACATGTAATTGATGTTGTCACTAACAAAAACATCTTTGAAACTTCTTTTTTAGGTTTTCCTCCTCAGCTTTTGGCACAGTATGTAAATGTTTGTAAGACTTTATGGGTCATGATTTTAAGATTTTGTGGGTCATTGTGGTTTTTAGAAAAAAAATCCCCAAGTGTTTCATGGTAAAGTCTGCTAACCTAAATGGCTCAGTGAGTTGGGTAATCAAGTTGGCTTTTTTCCCAAATATACGGTATATGTACATATGATATTTTTAAAAACGTTCTTAAAAAACTGGCACTGAAAGTGTTTCCCAAGTACAGCTTCAGAGGAGTTTGCATGACTGTTGGCATTGTTAGGCGAAGGGCATGCCCTTTGAGGAAGTCCATTAATTTGGATGTATTTGTTCTGATGTGTTTTTTTCAAAAGCATCTCACTACCCCCACCCTACCCCCGAATCAAGAGAAAAAGAGAAGGTTTGGTGAAGTGTTAGTCACGGTAATTAACACATCACAAGAAAAGTATATATGGGACTCCCACTCATTTTTAGGAAATAGAGAAAATTGCTTGGGATCCTAGGCACTTCCCATCATTCTGTAATTCACCTACAATAGAGGATAGATGTGCTTTTTGTATATTCTAAGAGTATAGGGCTTCATACCTATATTTGCATAGGTAAATATGCATATATATTTGCATAGGTAATATATTTTTATATTTTTTATATATATAAATTATATATATATAAAATATATAATATAATATAATATATATTTTATTATATAATATATTATTTTATTATATAATATATTAAATATAATATATTATAATATATTTGCATAGGTAAATACTACTATTTTATAATAGTAGTATTATGTAGTTATTTCTGGTTGGAAAACCTGAAACCATTTTGCCCCTGGTGAATGACAATTTTTGAAAATCTGCTCATGATCTAGTCTTTTAACTGCAGCCCAGCATGTCTCTTTTGCTAAATGTTTTATGTTTAATACCACTGCTACAGCACCATGACATCATAGAATGTTATTACTTGAAAGGGCCTTAGAGATTATCCAGACTGTTGGGCTACAGGTACGTATAGAACTAAGTGGCACACTGAGGTGTATCATTCAAAGGTTCAATACTTTGAACTGAATTCATATTCCAGTGTTGAAGTTGCTTTAAGAACACAAAACAAACTTAAAATAATTAATACTGAGAAAGATTACTTAAGACAAGAGGATTCCAACTTCATCATAGGCAAGCTTAGGGGGCCCGTGGAACAAGAGACACAGATCGCCCCGACCCGAGACGATGGCAAAAGTAACAAGATAATCTGTGCAATGTGGCCTGTGTCCCCACCCAAATCTCATCTCGAATTGTAATCCCCATATGTCCAGGAAGGAACTTGGTGAAAGGTGATTGACTCATGGGGGCGATTTCCCCCACGTTGTTCTCATAATAGTGAGTGAGTTCTCATGGGTTCTGATGGTTTAAAAGTGTTTGGCAGTTCCCCACCTGACTGTCTCTCTCTCTCCTGTCACCATGTAAGACGTATCTTGTTTCCCCTTTGCCTCCCACCGTGATTTTAAGTTTCTGGAGGCCTCCTCAGTTATGTGGAACTGTGAGTCAATTAAACCTCTTTTGTTTATATATTGCCCAATTTTAGGCAGTTCTTTATAGCAGCATGAAAACAGACTAATATGTGGCCCAAGATGATTTCTATGTCTCGGATGAAGGATAAGAAGATAGATAATTAAACAGTGAAATTCAGATATTATCATACAGCAGTTCTTGTGAAGAACATGGTAAAACATTAAAGCAGGGAATAGTGAGTCTTTTCTATGCAGATAGATTGCTGAGTTGCATGTAGAGTTTCTCCTGACCAGGTTGATTTGGAGTTGCCAAAAGAAGTGCTCAGCACATATTTAAATTAGATTAAGTAGGATTAAGAGTTGTCCTGTTGTACCAGTATCACAGCCTCTTGACACTGGACTGTAAGATATATCAGAAAGAAAGAAGTAGTCTAGTTGGCAAGGTAATCTAACTCATTAATTTTACAGTTGAGAAAACCAAGAATAAAGATATGACTAATAAACAATGAATCATTGTTGGGGCAAAGCTAAAACCATTAGCTGGGTGTCCTTCTACTACTATTTCTTCTTAAGGATTTCTATTCGGAGAAAGAAAATACTCTTTGGTAACTATCCTGAGGTTCAAAACTTCCTGGACTTATTAATGTTGATGAATTCTCCTAGATTCTACTTTGTTGTGATTTCTTTATAACTCTGCAACATTTAAGATCTGCAACTACTTTTTCTAATTTTCTGTAAAAGAATGCTGCCTGCTATGATGCTGCTCCCCTGAGGGGTATATTTCTGAGCCATTATCCTGCCCATCCTTTGCCCTCCTGCTTCATAAACATCAGTTAAAATGGACCATAATTTAATAGGAATGAAAGCTGATTTACCCTCACCTATCCTTTTCAGTGTTTGGTTTTTGAGTTGTCTCTACTTATTAGTAATTTACTTTAAAAAAAAGTCTCAGTGATGTTTTCTTTATTCCTAGAAGAACCTGTGTGTGTGTAGAGGTGAGGGGTGGCATATAGGTGGGAGGAGATAACTGGAGAAAAGGGAAAAGAAGAACCACATTGACTTCTTTCATCTCTTTCCTGGTCTTCAGTTTTGGGTCCCGAAAAGCTATTGATAACATTTGTTTGTGTATAAGAGCATTTATTTTAATATTAAACAGACATGATTTGAAATCCCAGCTAGATGACCATGGGTAAGTCACTTAACCTCTGTAAGATACTTTCCTTCTTTTATAAGATAGAGATAACAATAGCGCCTATTTCATAGGACCATTGTGAGTATTGAATGAGATAAATAAAAAATGCCTAAATTAGTGCCTGGCAATTAATAGGTACTCAATAAATGTTAGCTATTATTATAATCTTCTACCATGAACAAGTAAACTTACTGCACATTTAAAATATGTACTTGGAATACTGAGTTTGGTGAAAAAGAGAATATATTATATGTTCCACTAGAGCAATTGGAATATAGAAAATCATAGTGAATGCAATAGAAGATGTGGGCATTTTGCCATGAATGATTCATAAGACCTCATTTGGGTCAGGTAAAGATGTTCATTAGATTTGCTTTCCTGCTATAATCTGCATGGAATTGACACAAATTGGAGTACAGTCTAGTCTCAATGACTGTCTTAGGGACCACGTCAATGCTGTAGTTTTCTCCTCTTAATGAATTTTATCCCATCTTCCCACAACCCCATTCTAGCATGTGGCCTGAACTGGAGTTGCCATCTTTTTAAATGACTCCATTTTCTGGGCATGAGAATTGTTGAAGAGTGGGTGCTTACATTGAACCAGACTAGTCATAGTTCTCTCTAAAGCAATGATTCTCAACACAAGAATGTTTTGCTACCCCACAGTTAAAGACATTTCGCATTATAAACAATTTGTAATTGTTATGATGGGGATGATTGGGGAGGATTTTGGCAACTACTGAGTAGGGGTAAACAATGCTACTAAACGTATACTGTCTGTCTAGGGCAGACCTCACAACAAAGAATTATCCAGTCCAAAATGTCAATAATGGTGCTGCTGAAAGACTTTGCCCTAAATATTTTTTCATTAGCAGCTGGTAGATGGGGGATTTGTATCTCAAAACTGTAATATTAGAAAGTGATGTTTCTGGGACTATTTCCTTACTGTGTGCAGAAATCAGAGTAGAGAGAAGAAAGAGAGAGGCTTAACTTTGTCTTGTGTCAGAGTCAGAGCCACCAATCATATTCCAGAAAATTCTACCCTGAGGTAGCTTGTTATAATGCAGTAACTTCTTGAATCTTGTTCAGAAATTTTGTGGAGCTTCTGGGCAGCACGAGTGTGACCATAATGAATTTACATAATTCCAGGTAAAAGGAAAGAAAGTTGATTTTTAAATTTGTCTTCCATGCCTGTGTTATTAGAAGGTTTCCCCTTAGATCTCTAGGATTATTGAAAATGACTTGTAAGCTTGTACTTTTCCTCATTCACTAACCTGGGACTCTAGGCTGGATATAACTGGTTTATCAGAAAGAACAAAAAAGAAACCTTTGAAGACTGTCTTTCTCATGTCAGCCCAGATATTAATAAGCTGGATGGTCCATGGCACCTTTTCCTACCTGTGAGCACCTTTAGTGTCACCAGATGTAAATATAAGGACTTTGAACTGTCCTTACGTTGGACAGTCCAAGGTGACTTTGACACCACTAGGTCACACCCAGTACTAAAAAAAGTTTCTTTTCCCATGAGGTTGTTTTCTAGGGCTATACATCCACCCTGAAAGCTTTTATGTGATATTCTAAGAAGAACTTTTCTGTAGGTATTTTGATAGCTCCAGATATCCTCATTTACTTCATTACATTGTGGAACATCACACAGAAAAATGATAAGTCCCAAATTCTTTAAAGAATCGAGTGTAGGAGGAGAAATCTCCTCTCTTACAAATAGTATATCCTGAGCTAATCTGCTTTCATTTATAATGCTGTTCTTAATCTCTTTGGAAATGGCAATCCATGTAGCCTGGTGAGGATCTGGTGGAGTATTTCTAAACATTTTTCTGCTTTTTATATGTAGGAGACCATGGTTTATGCTATTTTTATTTTTTCTCAAAATATAGACCATCTGCCTCAGAATAAATCAGAGAAGTTAAAAAATGCAGATTCCTCATAGTGTGACTGAATCAGATGTTTGGGAATCTTTATTTTTAATGGCTTATACTAAGACACACCAAACAAAGTGTGCAGTAATCTTTGTTTATTGAAACTGTTTTCGGTGCATTCTAATAAAACCATAATTTTTCCATTCACATGGATGATATACATTGGTGAAGCTCCTTGGAAAACCATGAAAAATGAGAGAGGAAAGGTAAATTACCAATTTTCCAGCAAACATCCATCTGCCCCTAGTGTGGTTTAAAAAAAATCAACTTACAATAAAATAACTTGAAAAGTGACTTTAGCTACTATTTATGCACCTTTGCCACTTGCTAAGCATCATGCTAGTTATTTGACATATGTTATCTCCATTTAGTTTTCTCCACAACACAGAGATAGGGATTATTAATTTCTTTATTTTGCAGGTGAGGGAGTCTAAGGCTTATGGAGGTTAATCAAAGTGATTTACAAAAATTGTCACAGCTGGTGAAGTAGTGAGGCTACGACTCATTTTTATAGTAGTAGTCAGACTTGAATCCAGATTTTATTTTACTGTGTAATTTGTGCTTTATTCTACATGTTTATGGTGGAACAAATAATAAATGATCATTGTTTTCTTCTACATAGACTCCTGGTATAGTTTCCATTGATCATGTGATGACAGGTACCAACTTCAGAGGATCCTGCTGTGGTGGCGATCAGTCTCAGGGCAGCCACCCACAGCTGCTGCTGCTCCGTCTGTTGCTCCTGCAGCTTCCATATTGTGTCATGTGGCTCCAGTATTTCATATGGCTTTAACATAAATCCCTGCCCTCCCTGGTTTCTTTAACCCTTTTCAGTTTCCCCTGCTAGCGTTGTTTGGGATCTGGTCATTCGTTCTTTAAATTGTCCTCATAACAAACCCCTTGCCTCCTGAGAAAAGGAGGAGAGTATCAGAAGTGGATGGCATTTTGATAGTGTGGGCAAAACAAGAAGAATTTTATTTCTGGCCCGAAGTAAATCCAGTGGTCCTAACAAAAATCTGAAAATTTATTCTCAATATGACTTTCAAGGTTGGAGAAAGATATTTTGCATATCTGTCCTTGATAAATCTTCTATTTATATACAACCAGTTTGTGCTCAAATCTACACCTTCAAATTAGAGTCAGGATGGAATTTCATTGGCATCAATGTCTAGGCTAATTTGCCTGGGTGAAAGAGCTGTGATTTAATATTTAATGAGAAGTTTATGGTATTAATTCTCATCTCAAGCTAGATTAATGAACTTGGTTTAGATGAGACAATCACTTTGCACTCATTACATAGGGCATTGCAAAACTGCAACGCCTTGATGCTTTTTCTCTTTATAACCTCATTTGTGTTTTGTTGACTCGACTTGAGGAACTATATTTTCGCCTCATTGTTCTTCAATCTGTTTACATTTGCAGTAGATTAAATTACTGGCAATTTTTTTTCCCTTTGCCAGTAACTTTGCCATTTCTTCGTTTGACTTTCGACTTGACCATGTGACTTGGCTTGGCCAATGGGAAGTCAGCATATGTAAGACAAGAAATATGCTTGTGTAGGTGTGATTATTTTTGCACCCCTGCCATCTCCCTGCGAAGAACTTCATCTGATGAGCCTGTGATCTAAGGAAGATTAGAGAGAAGTAGAGCAGCCCAGCAGATCTGTATCCTGAAGTAGAGCTGTTGTAGCTAACCCACAGAGTTTAAAGAATACAATAATTTTAAGACACTACATTTTAGGGTGGTTTATTACATAGCAATAGCTGACTGAGGCAATATTTTTTGAATCTATTTTTATGGTGCAGTCAGGAAATCATTAGATAAAGAACCCAGAGATTTGAATTTTTATCACTATTCTACCACTACCATTATGCAAATTACTCACCTTCTTGAATTTCAGTGTATCCTTATTGCTAAAACAGTTGCATTGAGGCAGAGGAAGAAAGCATAGCCTCATTCAGTTCAGAATATCTCTGATGTAGAAATATCACAAAGTTGGTATTGGAGTAAAACTTCTAAAACAAAGAACTGGCACACTTAATGAGTGTGCCAGTCTTCTGATATGAAATTTGTATTTTCTTTCAGTAGGAAATACACAGGTGTTCGGAACATTTATTGATATAAAAGCAGGGGCTTAGTGTGTATCTACCATTTTCTTTCTCATCATTTGTCTCTGGAAATCAGCAGAGCCATGGATGATTTTTCCATTTATGCCTTATTCCTTTGATTGTTTATGGTTTATTGGCTATTAGAAAAATCTAAATCCAAGTGATCATGGATTATGCAGTTATGGATAGAAAAGCCCCCATCACTGTCCTTTTTACCTCAATTCAACCAGTTTCACATTTCTGTTATCAAAATCTGAATGCTAAATTGCTTTCAGCTCAAACCAATTGCTAATTAGATGTGTGGTTCATTAATGGAAAATTTCAGTGGTGGAGCTGCCTTCGGGCACAAACTGAGGTCCTGAATCTGTTTCTCTGCAACTGTCTTTGCTTTACCTTCCCTGTGTATTGTGTCAGTCCCCAGAGTAGCTTCCTCATGACCACATGATGGCCATCAGCAAAAACTCAGGGCATATGCCTCTATGTCTATAGCGTTTTGAAGAACAGAGCTTCTCAAGACTATTTGAATAAAAGTCATTATCCTCTCTCTCTGGATGACCCCTTTTAACTCAATCACTCTAGCAAGAGATATAAATTTTCTTAATTGGCTTAAGTCAATAGGAATATATTCTGGAGTTTGGGTCCTGTCAGTCCTACTCAAAATCACATTGCTGCTCTACAATGGGGAAAGTGTGGGATGAACAATGGGGAGGTAACTACACTGTCCTCTGCAAAGCAAAGTATGTACATTTAATTTATTTTAATGTGTGAAATAGCTAAGCATATGTGTTGTAAACATTCATTGAAATAGTTAACTGAGCTAACCTTTCATATAAGAACATTTTGGAATCCAACTGCTGCAAGAATTCAATTTTGCTGAATTTCCTAGAACTTCCTAAGGTTAAGCCTTGCCACTGATATGATACACTGGACTTGAAAATGCATTAGGTTATGCAAAACATTGCTAACTTGTTCAACAAAATGCAGGAAAAAGGCTGTTCTCATCTTCCTTTGGCAGATTCTTCTCAAAATAAATATACTATAGTATTCTGAAGACTTGAGTAACAATTTGTTGGAAAGATAGTCATATTTTCCAAAGAGATTCATTTACTTCACAATACTTATTTATCATTTACTCTTTACCAGACCCACTCCTAAGTACTTTGAAAATATAAACTCACCAGTTTTGTTTTCTGTAGCTGCTTTAGGGTGGGTATAAATTATTAAGCTGTTAAATTTAACAGGACTTGATCTTAAAGCATGCCTTGCCCATAGAATAAATATGGGGTCCTGAAATTTTAGTAATGAAAAATTTGAATCTTGGAATTTTTATAATTGCTTTTACTAATTGGGCCAAGTTTTCTATATTTGACCCCACTTGACTCTATGGCAGTACATTCCCTATTATAATTTCACTGAGAAGGATATAATCAGTGTATGACCAATGAATTAAAACAGAGGTGTGCCTGGGGAATTACTTTAAGTTTTATAAGAATTGTTTAGTCTGCTAAATATTAAATCCTGTATATCACCCATAAATATATACTCTTCCTTGTGTGCTTTATATATAATATATTCTTTAAAATTTATCAGACTATTTTGAATTGATCTTATGCTTTTTAATTCTAACTTTAATGTTTTCAATCTAAAACATTAAATGAATTAAACTCCCTAATTTGTTATCCATTATCTATACACAACCCTATTTTATTTCTATATTTATTTAGTAAGTATCTACAAAACTGACACAGAATCCCAGAACTGATTCATTAACTTAAATCTACCATGTGCTCCTTCTTCACAATATCTCCCTATTTTACCCTCAGAGGCAGTTACTATCTTGTTTTTGTGTTGCTCATTTCCATTATTTTTTATATATATTATACACACACACACACACACACACGCTCTATGTGGTATCTATCCATATATCTTTTTTTGTATATATTTAAGATAAACAGCATGATGTTATGTTGTACATAGACATAGTGAAATGGTTACAACAGTCAAGCAAATTAACATAACCATCACCCTGGCATAGCGACTTTTTTTTTTGTTGTAAGAGCACCTAAAAGTCTACTCTTGGCAAATTTTCAGTACATAACAATGTAATAATAATAATGAAATATAATATAATAATAACCATAAAATATTGTTAGATACTGCACTCCAGCCTAGGCAACAGACTGAGACCCTGTCTCAATAAATAAATAAGACTTCATATGATATTCTAGGACTAAACATTATGGCCCTGGATTTTAAAATGTTAAAATCTACTAACTTGGGTAAAATTGAACTATGTAAAAGCTTAAGATAAATTTGTTTCTGTAAAAGCTAATCCAAAAGGCAGATGTATATTGCCAAAATAAAAATTTGCCTAACTCACAGACTGTCTTGGGCGTGCTAGCCTGGCTGGGTTTTGTAACAACAATCGGCATTGCCATTTTTACTATCATAGCGGCTAACTTCTATGAGCATTAACTAAATTGCAAGAACTATGTTAAGCTGACTTACTTGCATTTTCTTTGATTCTTCTATCTTATTAGAAAAGAACAATACTCTCTTTTATGAGGTGATTATCTGTGTATGTATGTATGTATGTGTTTTTGTATATATTGAAGATACGCAACGTGATGTTATACATAGACATAATGGTTATGAAAGTCAAGCAAATTAACATGTCCATCACCTGGTGGTTACCTTTTTGTTTTTGTAGTAAAAGCATCTAAAATCTGCTCTCTTATCAAATTTTCAGTATATTTATAATATTATTTACTATAGTCCTCATGCTGCATTAGGTCTCTAGAGTCATTCCTCCTAAATAACTGTGAGTTTGTACCTTCTGACCTACATGTCCCCATTTCCTCCCCCTACCTACTCATGCTACCCACTGTTTTACTCCCTGTTTCTACATATTCAACTTTTAAAGATTCCACATATAAATGACACCATGCAGTAGGTTTTTGTTTTGTTTTTTGTTTTTTTTTTTTCTGTGCCTGGCTTATTTCACTCAGCGTAATGCCCTTCAGGTTTATCTGTATTTTTGCAAATAACAGGACCTCTTTTTATAATTTCTGAATAATATCCTGTTGTGTATATATAATATATATGTACCATGATTTCTTTATTCATTCGTTGTTGATTGTCTCTTAGGTTGCTGGACTATCTTGTCTATTGTGAACAATGCTGCAATGAACATAGAGTGTAGGTATCTCTGTGAGGTGCTGAATTCATTTCCCTTAGGTATATACCAAGCAGAGGGATTGCTAGGTTATGTGCTAGTTCTACTTTTAATTTATTGAGGAACCTCCATACTCTTTTTGTTGTACTACTTTGCATTGCCCCCAACAGTGTACAAGTATTTTCTTTTCTCCACATCCTCGCTGATACTTTTATTTTTTGACTTTTGAATAATAGCTATCCTAACAGGTGTGAGGTGATGTCTCATAGTTTTGATTTGCATTTCCCTGATTTACATGGTTTACAAATGTTTTCTACCACTCTGTAGACTGCCTTTTCATTTTGTTGATTGTTTTCTTTACTGTGAAGCAGATTTTCAGTTTAATGTAGTCTCCCTTGTTTATTGTTGCTTTTATTGCCTGATCTTTTGGTGTGATAGCCAAAGAAATCATTGCCAAAGCCACCATCAAGGGCTTTCTCCCTATGTTTTCTTCCAGAAGTCTTGTGTTTTCAGATCTTACATCTTTAATCCATTTTGAGTGGACTTTTTTGTGTATGGTATAAGATAAGGTCCAGCTTCATTCTATTGTATATGGATATCTAGTTTTCCAGCACTATTTATTGAAGAGCTATCAGTTCTTTCCACATTGTGTTTTTTTTGTGGCCTTGCCAAGAATTAGTTGCGCGTATAAGCTTGGGTTTATATCTGGCTCTCTATTCTGTTTCTTTGGTTTATGTGTCTTTTTTATGCCAGTAACATACTGTTTTGATTACTATAGCTTCATAATATCATTTGAAATATGGAATTGTGATGCTTCCAACTTTTTCTTTCTTAAGATTGCTTTGTCTATTCAAGGTCTTTTGCAAGTCCATATGAATTCTAGTATTGCTTTTTCTATTTCTGTCTAAAATATAATTAAAATTTTATAGAGACTGTTTTGTATATGCATATTGTTTTGCAGGATATAAACATTTAAAAAATATTATTCAATCCATTAATTGTAGATATATTTTCTTCATTTGTGTCTTCTTCAATTCCTTTTATCAACGTTTTATAGTTTTCAGATCTTTCACTTGCTTGGTTGAGTTCATTTCTAAGTATTTAATTTTTTGGTGCTCCTGTAAATGCTACTGAAAATAATATTTTTTCTTAATTTCTTTTTGCATATATCATTATTGGTGTAAAGAACTTATTTTTATATTCTACTACTTTACTGAATTCATTTATTAGTTCTAACAGGCTTCTTTCTTTGTTAGAGTCTAGGGTTTTCTATATATAGAATTATGTCATCTGCAAATAGGGATAATTTTACTTCTTCCAGGGAAGGATTATATCTATTCCTGTTTTACAAATAGAAAATGTATGACATAGAAGTTGAATAACTTTACCAAAGCCATACAATTAGTAAATGGAGGATCCAGGACTGAAATGTAGGCAGGCTGACCCAAGAGCTCATTCTCCGAGGACAGATGAACATGCAACAGACTGCAGAACCCACTTTGAGGTGCCTCTTGGTTTCCAACCACAAATGAGGACACCTTGCTAGAGAAACCGTCCAAGTAAAGGCTCATCCGTCATTTGCCTTGGGAGAGGCAGCTAAGCGGAAAATGCACTAGAATGAGAGTCAGAAGTACTGGATTCTGGCCCCAGGTTACTAAGCAACCTTAGGACTTTGGGTAAGTAACTTAGCAGCACTTATTCTTTAAATAGGGATGAAAATACTTGTCCTGCCTCTTTTTAGTGGGCAGTTATAAGGATCAATTGATATCATATGTGTGAAAGTATATTATGAAATATAAAACTCTCTACAAATAGTAGGTAGAGAGGGGCTTGGGGCATAAATTTTGTATGTTGAAAGAAATGAGTATTTTAGGATAAGATAAGATGTTTTGTGACCCTTCCCATATAGCTTTTTCCATCCATTCTAGCTTTTATTCCCTCACCTTGTGATTTTTTGCCTTTTATTCCTACTGACCCATAAATTAAGAGATTTTTACATTTTTGTGTGGATGAGAGGAGTTCTGAGAACATTAACAAGACAGGGAGAAACTCAGGCCCTTGCTGAGATAAGTCATTCAGATCAAAATTAGGCTGAAAGTGTATGCAAAGTGGTTCCCAAATCAGTATCTTCAGTGATTTTAGCAAAAAGTAAAGACACCTGAAACTGAGTGCTTTTTAAGACCCTCAAATACTTATTGAGGTTTCCAGCTGTCTTTAGATCATATTGTGTGGTGGTTAGAATTTCAAGTACTTTTCCAGAGCCTCCTACCTTGAAAGCTCTGGACAGCCTCCTCTTGGCATCACATCAGTGTAATTTGTATATTCTGATCCCCTGGTGCCTGGGGAGTGAATGATGAAATATTCATGCTTGTGACCATTCATTTTCCCTCCACTAAAAGTCTCTGCTATCATCCTCTTGAAAGAGAGTTATGGAATTTACCTGCTGCTAAATGCCTGTGCTCTTATGAAAATGCCCAAATCAAATTCACAAAATTAGGTTTCCAATTTGAATCAGCTTAGAGTGGATCCTAGATAAAACTATTAGAGTCTTTCCTGTGACTTCCCTTCATTGTTTTCAACTCTCCACCTGAGAACTCATTTGACTTTCTGTTCCCAGAGCTTCAATGTAGTTGGAGAAGTGTCCTTGTCTCATAGATTGATACATTTGTCAACTCAAGTGTGATATAGATATTTTTATATCTTACTTTCTAACATCATAAGTCTCATTTTGGACATATAACACTTTAGAACTTCTGGATTTTCCTGGAGGTAGCTCTCATTTAAACTTATAAGACCAAGGTCACAAAAATCAAGCGTTACTGGGCGTGGTGACTCATGCCTGTAATACCAGCAATTTGGGAGGCTGAGGCAGGAGGATCACTTGAGCCTGAGAGTTTGAGACTATCCTGGACAACACAGTGAGATTCCCCATCTCTATAAAAACATTTAAAAATTAGTTGGGCATGGTAACATGCACCTGTGATCCCAGCTACTTGGGAGACCTTGGTGGGAGGATGACTTGAGCCTGGGTGGTCAAGGCTGCAATGAGCCATGATCGTACCACAGCACTCCAACCTGGGTGACAGAATGAGACCCTATGTCAAAAGAAAAAAAGAAGTCAAGAGTCAATTTTAAGTAAATAAATTTGTCACTCAAATTAGAAACAATCTGTAAACACTTTATACTGTAAATCTTTAATGCTGTAAACACTTTTTCAGTCCCAAAGGAAACTGACTAACCCACGTTCTGCTATTTATAGGTCCACTGCAGCCGAAGGCCATTGCTCTTGAAATTTCACCTATCACCTCAGACAAGCAAGCAAGGAATGAATAGCTAGGACTGTGTTGTGTGTTTCCTGTAAGGCCACATCTCAGTTTAGATTCTTGAGATGAGGATCTAGATGCAAGTAATTTATTTAGGAGATGATCCCAGGAAACAGGGTTGAGGCAGGGGTAGAATGAGAAGTGAGGAGGATAAGCCAACAACGCAACAACAGTAAATAAAGGGTGTGTTACTGACACGGCTACCACTGTGGGAACTGGGTTTAATTCCACAGTAGACCCTCTAAGAAACCCTGCTTTCAAAAGACACGATGCTGGGTCAAGTATCCACTGTAACCTCTCCCCCATTGTTTACTGGCTGCCCCCCAGAGTATAAAGTGTCCTACCCTTCTGGCTGCTCCTGCATATGGGCTAACACAGTTTTTGAGCTTTGGAGGAAGCCCTGAGATAAAAAAGCAGAAAAAAGCTGTGCAACATAGTTGATGTGGCTCTCAATTATGTGCATAGAATCCTCTGTTACAGCTGCTTAGAAATAAGAGGCGAGTTGAATGGATATGATGGTGGCCCCAAAAGCATCTGCCACAGTTAGTTCCAAAGGTTCTTCAGATAACGGATATTAAGGTTGCTCAAAGAGGAAAGTACAGGGTGGTAGGAGAGAAAATAGTAGTAAAAGAAGAGGCAGACACTTTCCAAGAAGGTAGAAAAAGGAGGACCAGTAGCAGAATGGCTTTTGTGGGAGAGGCAAGGCTCAGGAATGGCCCTGTGTAATATCTTACATACCCACCTGGTTATTCACTACTTCCCACCACACACATCTGCTTTCTCTTCTCTGTTCCTTTGCCATGCTGTTCTCTTATCTTGGAAACTCCTCGTGCCAGCCATTTCATTACACCAATTCAGCTTAACCTTTGAAGCACAATGCAGCTAGCTCCTTCCTTGATGGCTCTTCAAACGGCTCACTATGTAATCAATAAATCCCCCCTTCTACATTCTCACACACTATATCCATTCTGTGTTTTCATTCATTTATTTATCCATCCATTCAACAACTCTTTATTAAGTACTTCCTACTGGCAAACAAATAGTCATGTATTTGGATTAACTATATCTTATACCAAACCTTGTAAACCAAGGACCATGTTTCAGCTGTCTGTGGCAGTGATCATATGGTTCCTAGACCAGCAACATCATCATTCCCTGGAAACGTATTAAAAATGTCGTTTCTGGGTCCCATCCCAGATCTGCTGAATTAGAAACTCTGGGAATGGAGCCCAGCAGTCTGTATTTTAACTCGCTTTCCAGGTGATTCTAAGGCATGCAGTATTTTGAGAATCAGAGTATCCCCAGTATCTGGCCATATTGAGTAACCAATACATTTTTGTTGAATTTGTTTATATTTATGCAATACACTGTCAGGGATGCTCTAAACTGTGGCTCTTAAGAATGATAAACTCTATTAACGTGCAGAGGCTCAAATAAATAGGACCCTTCTATGTACCAAAAGAATGATACATTCACTCATGAGGCAGTTGGTAGCTTGGGGTCTTCTCAGTTCATAGTCTACAGAAGCATGTAAACAAAGACAGCACTGCTGACCATAGTATGCTTAAGCTGCCCCCATCTCCCTTCCTAAATGTTCCTCAGACCACACATCTGTCATGCCTGTGAGTGACAAGGTCTACATGGGTCAGTACTTCTGTTGAGTTCTTTGCTACCTGCCAATCAATAGGAGGGAATGTCCAGTTCATACAGGAAAATAAGCGTGCCCTCTGGAAGAAGAGAACTCTTAGGGTGATTCTTAAATGTCAAACCTAAGTTATTGCCTAGTTGGGTGTCAAGCCCTTTAGGCAACTGCATCAAAACTGGTGGTTGATGATGCAAAAACTTGCCAAAGTTTTCTAGTGAAGCCCAGTTTGTATACAGGTTCCTTAAAAATAAGGTCTAGGCCTGCTGAGTTGCTTTAGTCCATATCTCCTTCTGCAGCTTCTGGCTTCACTTCTCAGGGACTGAGAAACCACATATCCTTTCACACCCTCACACTATGTCTAAACCACTTTTAAAAGAATAGCATAGATGTTTTAAAAATAAAAAAATTACGGGAGAACTTCCAAGGAACCTTTGTAGCTTTATGGAACAAAGGTCAGGGAAGAAAACAAGCTTTTTTCCAGTGTCACAGCCAGGGGAGGTACTTTGCAATAGCAATATCTGCCTTGGGGCTCAGCATCTGTGGTTACACTGCAGACATAATGATGTATTTTGAAAAATATACATGAGCACTGGCTGGAGGAATCCCCTGTAGCTAAGAAGATTGCTTTCAGTCACGATTCTTGGCATCTGCCCTCAGAATGGAATCATAACAATCTGTAATCATTTGCAGAGGCCATTTTCATCCTCTGCCTTCCAAAAGGGTTTTTCATCAAGTGGTAGAAGCAGTTTCCCAGTAGATGCAGAAGGTTAAATCTTGCCTTCTCAAAGAAATGGCTGGTAAGGGCAGGGGAGGAAATAGATAATATCATTAAATGGCAAAGCTCGTTTTACCCTTGCCTCAACCCTGTTTCCTGGGATCATCTCCTAAATAAATTATTTGCATCTAGATCCTCATTTCAAGAACCTAAACTGAGATGTGGCCTCACAGGAAACACACAACACAGTCCTAGCTATTCATTCCTTGCTTGCTTGTCTGAGGTGATAGGTGAAATTTCAAGAGCAATGGCCTTCGGCTGCAGTGGACCTGTAAATAGCAGAACGTGGGTTAGTCAGTTTCCTTTGGGACTGCAAAAGTGTTTACACTTAAGCATCCTCCTCAAGTACTAATCTCTGGACTGCCCATTTATTCAGTTTGTATTCTATGTCTGGGATCTGTGGTTTTCATAACTAGATACCTTAATCTTTACCAGTAGATGTACTCAAATTAAGTACTCTTTTAAGTCAGCTCAATAAGAATAAGTTGAGTCCTGCTAAGTCAATGGTTTTCAAATTATAGTGTGCAAAAGAAAGCTTAACTTCTGTGTGCAGAAAAAAACAAGTGAGACTTTATTAAAACTGCAAATGACCTGGCTTCACTTCAACCCACTGAAACCGAATTTTGACTGTGGTTGGTGGTGAGTTTGGGAAAGACAGAAGCCTGAAGGCCTGATAACCGCAAGTTTAATCCAGGTGATTTCAATGCAATGGTTGTACAACACTGTGAGAAATGTGGGACTAAATAATGATCATTTTAATAATGATCTTCTGTGTCCAAGAGGAAGATCCTACTTAGCATGAAATATTTGAACACTGTAGCAGGAAAGTTGGAGCGTGTAATGAAGTTGTCCGTTTGTGATTTTATTTAGACAGGACAGCATACTCCTCAGGAGAATGGCTTTTGTACTAGTCTTAGTCTGACATTTACTAATGTGTATCCTTGGACAAGTTGCTTAATCTTTTTGAGACTCAATTTCTATATCTACAAAAATGATGAGATAATTCAGGTAAAGTGGCTGGCATACTCCCTACATGGGAGCTATTGTTACTGAGTAAGTGTATACAGAGATGAGTGAGAGATTGTTTAGAGCCATAAAGGAGAAAAGTCACCTCTTACGGCCCATGATATGAAGTCTCAGGGTTAAGGAAAAAAAAAAATTTGAAGCGAGCTACAAAGCAATAGGGAATTGTGCTTAGTTCTTATAGTCAAACCCTAACAGAGATAAAGTTAAGACTTCATTCATTCATTTCTTCAACCCATCAAAACCTGGCAGGAGTAAACTGGAGGCTTTCTTTAGATTGTGATTTGAATTTTAAATCCAGCCATACATGGAAGTTTAAACAAATGGAACCAGCTTGGTCACCATGGTCAATCATTTAAACAATTTGCTTGCTACCACTTTAAAGTTTCTTTTCCTCTACTGCGTTTCCTTAAAGCTGAATTTCAGGTCTTGTCCTCTTCCTGTCCTATACACTTCTCCTAGGTAATGCTGTTAATGCTTATTTTATTAATTACCAAGAATCTAACTTCTAAATAACCGTCTCCAGTACAGACTTCTCTGAAGTCCAGATTCACATATCCTATTGTCCTGCTCATTTAAGAGCTCACATATCCTATTGTCCTACTCATTTGGAGCTGAGTAACCCTAAGCTCCAAACTAAAATCATGGTCACCACTCTACAAACTTGATCACCTTCCAGAATTCCTTGGTTAAGTTGGGATTTAACTGGACATGTCAGAAAACTAGTAGTTCTCCTTGACATCGGCCTCTCCCTCCCTAACCTTCTTTACCCAGCACAACCAATGTTCCCTCATGGATTGCAGATTATTTTTTAATTTTTATTTTATTTATTTATTTTTTTATTTTTCTTTGCGATGGAGTTTCACTTTTGTTGCCTCAGCTGGAGTGCAATGGCACGATCTCGGCTCACTGCAACCTCCGCCTCTCAGTTCAAGCGATTCTCCTGCCTCAGCCTCTCTAGTAGCTGGGACTACAGGCGTGAGCCACCACGGCGAGCCAATTTTCTGTATTTTCAGTAGAAATGGGGTTTCACAGTGTTAGCCAGGCTGTCCTCGAACTCCTGACCTCAGGTGATCCACCTGCCTTGGCCTCCCAAAGTGCTGGGAAAGTGCTGGGATTACTGTACCTGGCCAGATTGCAGACTTTTTATCGCCAGAGAATAACCATATATTCATTGCCACTATCCTAGAAAACAGCTACCATCATCTCTTGCCTAGATTTTAGCAATAGTCTATATAGCCTAATTCCCTCCTTCAACTTTGGGCCTTCTCTTCAAAGCTTTCCCACTATTCTGAAAATAAGGACCCAAATCTTTAACATGGCCTACACAACTGCATGCTTTCTAGCATGTACCTTTTGTATGGTCAGTCACTTTTCTCTACTTTTTAACCGCTTGCTTAATTAACTGCTATGCATCCTATAGATGTCAGCACAAGTTACTTTTTCAGGACAGTGCTTTCTAATTCCCTTCTGGCATTTTCAGGTTCCTTTGTTATACACGCCAATAGAATTGTACTCCATATTATTTTGTTTTGTCGAATTTATGTGTTCATTAATGTGATTACTTCACTAACATCAGTATATCCCTTTAAACGGTAATCTTCATGAGAGTGAAAACCATGTGTTTGTTGTTGTTGTTGTTGTTGTTGTTCACCATTATTTCTTTAGTGCCAAGCACATAATAGGTCCACAATAAATATTTGAGTGAATGTGCGAAAGCTTGCCTGTAAGCCCATCTGTGTGTTGGGGCAGAGACCCTACTTAAGTTTTCCTCTGGTCTCCTTGTTGCTGATAATTTACGATTATTCTGTGGCTAAGAATACAGTGAGCAGACATGATCTCCTGGGTTCACTGTCCTTTGTTGCATGGGCGTTTAGGGCCTTTTATTAAGAAAATTGCTTGACAAAGTGAATAGCACTATTTGGACAGGGAGGAAGAAAGAAGGATAAAAATAGTCACTCTTTGAGAAAAAATATCCAATGTCCAGTCCTTAACACTTTGGAAGAGCTTTTAGAGAAAAGCATGCTTTAATACAATCATGCTTTAATACAATGACCCAAATTGAATGTGAGTTTTCTTATTCTATAAGATGAAATAGACAAGTACTTGTGCTTTTCATCTCTTTGCTTTTGTTTTAAGGGAAACCACCATTCTAGCTAAGGTAGATTTTTACATCTTTTATGGCAGGGGAAATAAAAATTGGTTCATATTTACTGAATACCTACTATTTTTAAGACACTGTTCTGTGTTCTTTTGATTAAAAATGGACACTGGTTATGCATTAGAGTGATTTTTTGCAGGTCCAAAGACATTTTTGCATCCTCTGGTCCTCAGCGGGATAAAGGGACTAGAGGGAAATAACCCCGGAGGAAAGTATGACATGACATTTTAAAAATTTAGCAGTTTGGCCTAGGAGCGAATTAATTATACTGCCCAGTTGGTTCTCTGCTTCAATACTGACTTAGCTTCCAGGTTTCAAGAGTTCATTTTAATTTAGATATATCTCCTGCCAGATCAGCTTTGATTTTTGACATCTTGGTTTGGTGAATTTGAAGGTGGTTTCTAACAGAAAAGATGTGAGCAACCAAGAACTGGTCAGGGGCCAGATCCAGTGATGTAGTTTGGGTTTCCACCATTGCAAGTACAGTTGGTGTTTAGTGACCTTTATCAGTTGCTGCCCAAATTCCTCTCTGTCAGCTGTCCTCTATCACTTGCTGTATGACGTGTGGGGTTTCAGAAACAGTGCTAAGAAAGAAGTTTCTATTGGAGCTTCCTAAAGCATAGGTACCTATTAATCAGTTCCATTTTCAGGGGAGCTTTCAATGAAACCATTACTGTGGCATGAAAATTCAAAGGTGTCTGGGAGAATCTCCTAATGGTTGGGAGGCAGTAGATGGACAAAATAAAATATATAACCTGCACTGTAACCCTTAGGTCTCATTTGTTTTTCTTTTCATCTGACCTTGAAGTTTCTTTTTTTGTTTTGTTTTGTTTTTGTTTTTTGAGACGGAGTCTCACTCTGTCGCTCAGGCTGGAGTGCAGTGGCGTGATCTTGGCTCACTGCAGGCTCTGCCTCCCGGGTTCAAGCCATTCTCCTGCCTCAGCCTCCCAAGTAGCTGGGACCACAGGCGCCCGCGACCACGCCCGGGTAATTTTTTGTATTTTTAGTAGAGACCGGATTTCACCGTGTTAACCAGAATGGTTTCGATCTCCTGACCTAATGATCCACCCGCCTCAGCCTTCCAAAGTGCTGGGATTACAGGCATGAGCCACCGCGCTTGGCCTGAAGTTTCTTTATATCAAGTCATAAATAACTCCCAGGGCATTTTGCACCAGTGTTCACAGTTTATGCTTTTAGCCAATGTTAGTATGAATTGTACTGTCTTCCATAGACTCAGAAAACACCACCAAGGCTCCAAGATACCCCAAATTTCATTAAATTCATTTTTTTCTGCATTTTGAAGGAGAATACTGCCATCTTAAAAGAAAAGGATTCTGGTATTTAAAAATGTGTGTGCTGAGCAATGTGCTAGGTCTTTTACATATGTTATCTGATTTATAGGTATTTATATAGAATGTG
Source organism: Chlorocebus sabaeus (assembly GCF_047675955.1). Lineage (NCBI taxonomy): Eukaryota > Metazoa > Chordata > Mammalia > Primates > Cercopithecidae > Chlorocebus > Chlorocebus sabaeus. The sequence continues at coordinate 71,638,896 of NC_132918.1, forward strand.
GTTGTGCAAATAAAACACATTCTATAAACTTGTACTCTAAAAATAACAGTATAATAGAAAAATAGACTTTGGGAAGACCGCTCAAAACCTATTCAACTTTGTAATGCAAACACTATCTTAATTTTAAAAATACTAGCTTAGTTAAAATAGCATAGAATTCATCTATAAAAAAAGGTAAAGGTGGCTTGATGGACTGAGGCAGCTGCTGAGTTAAGGGAAAATTGCTCAATAACAACTTCAAAGCAGAACACATGGCAAAACTGAGTCAAGAGGCAGAATGTGGGGGGAAATTAGCATAACATACACTACTCTATTCCTCTGAGACTTACTGTACTTAGCTATGTTGGTGTACTTTGCATTCAGCTGTAGTTTCTTAGTGGTGCAAAATATCATAGGCTGGGAAAAAAGTCTATAAACCAACATGACTTCTGAATTATACTGTCATAATTCCCTGTATAACAATCACACATAAACTAATTCACACTATAAAAATAAGCATTGTAGAAGAACAGAGGATAATTTTTATAATAATCTTTTTGTAGGTTGGTAGACACACACACACATACACACACACACATTTTGTATAACTGAGGGAACCAAGTCCCAGAGGGCTTAAAGAACGTCCCCAAAATCACCCAGTTATATAGTAAAGCTAGGTCTGGGTTTAGAGCCAGATTTATGCTTTTCTATCTCTAAGGGATTTCGGGCATTTTAAATGTTAAAATTCTATGATGCCTCTGGGGAAGAGGATAGAAAATCAACATATAATAAAGATCTAGTATGTACAAGCACTGAAATACACGTTCATACATCAGTGTCTTCAGGTTTTTTGAGGTGGATTCTTCTTTATAAACAAAAAGCCTGCATTTCTACCCAAATCACACTCATAGTGAATAGTTGATTTGAAGTATTTCTGTTTGTAGGGCCTATCCTCTGCCCACTGTACCAATTGGTCCTTCATGGCGGCATAAGGAAAGAGAGAGGAGGAGTGCTTGTTCAATTGTAATTCCAGGACAATGTCACTAAACATTAAGATCTAGATCTTTCCTCCTATGTCACCATCATGCTATCAGAAGGGAGCGAATTAGTTATTAAGATGTAAAAAAAGGAAAGCTCACTATAATGTCAAAGGTTGACATTAACAGCCAAGTCTACACCCTATTACTTCAAAATGATCACAAAGATAGCAAATCATCATGAACAGCATCCTGTTTCTAGAATCAAAAGATTTGTTCTAGATCTATGACTTGCAAGCTGTGTAGTCTTGTGAAACTAAAAAATGACACTGAAATGATAAGAATGAAAGCTTTTTGTAAACTGTGTGGCCTGAATCAGATCTAAAATAAGTATTTTCATGATTCCTCACAGTCTTGTCTTGGTCTCATTAGATGATATAATTCTGATTGGTCTCTTACAGCATCAGTACTAAAGCGTAAATTATTTGAGCTAAGTGTTATCATAGAAATTTAAAATTGGAAGGGACAATAGCAATTACAGAATTTGGAGGCTTAATTTTGTAGATGCTGAAACTGAAACCCAGCAAAGTGAAGTATCTTTCCAAAGGTCACCCAGATGCTTAATTCCTTGATGAAAGTTTATTCCTTGATATAAATTATCTTTAATTTCTTGCTGAGCGAGGATTCCATTCTTAGGCTTGTCAAAGTTATTCTCTATCAAACAAACTAATGAAAATCAGACTGAACACAATAGATATGTCTCTATTCTTGGACCTCACCTTGTGATATTGGAAATCTATCCATAAAATAGGTCTAGATCCAGTTTAATTGCCTCTGTTTTTAGCTGCACATTGTCTCTAGAGACTTGAGTCTTGTTACAGCATCTCATGAAGCTGAAATCAGACAGGTTGAATAATTTGCTTTCTACAAAATGATTGGTTTCAGTTTCCAGCAGAAATAGGTTCATTGTTTTGTTTGAGAACATTTGGAAGTCAAATATTTGAAACCCTGTGTTATGCAATATTATACCTTTGTATAAAAATAAGATATGGAAAATCACCTAAATACCAAAACGGATGAAAAGTAGGTCCTTGATTTCAAGGAAGTTTATTTCAGAAACCATGTATCTGCACTTCTTGTTGAAGCTAAGATAAAGATGGGAAACCTTGTTCTGAGCCCCAGTTACTAACTTTTAGCCTCACCTCATTTTTCCTATCACTTATAAAAATCAAGGTGACCTCAGCTTTTCCTTAAACACTGCACTATGTCACTGGAAGTGCCTCTTTCTCTAGATTAATTAGGAAAACTCTTTAGGGAAACAAAAAATAATCCTGCACAAATTAGTTCAAAATACTAAAACTGAAAATGAAATGAATAGTATAATACTTTAGGACCCTTGAGTACCAATGAGCACTTTTCTCAGGATTTGGATATATTAAGTGATTTTTTTTTTTTTTTTTTTTTTTTAACAATCACACACAAAATGAAACAATTCAGATTAAGGTATAAAAAAGAAGTTTCTTGGAGGTTTATAACAAGTGTGAATAGCCTTTGAAAACTTATCAGAGACAAACTCTGAGAGGCAAAACAATGGCTCTTTGAAAAGGATTGGAACTATTTTTTTTTTTTTTTTTTAAGAAAAAATGCTGAAAAAAATCACTAGATATATTTTGCCCTCCTCAATGGGCAGGCAAGTGTTTTTAAATTTTTCAAAAGCTGCTTTTTCTTATGCTTCTGGAAGGGTAGATTGTTTCCTCCAAAATCTAACAGAAGGGTGATGTGATTATCTGGAAATTTCAGGAAAAACACTAATTCCCTTCCCCCACCAAAAGTCTACCAAGATAAACAGAAACAAACAAAAATTAAAATTCAGCAAAAATGTAATCCATGGATATGTAGATTTTTATTGGTATTTTGTCCTATTGTTATAGAAGACAAATACTTTTCTTACTTAAAGAATCTTGGGAAATTTTACTGACTTCCTAATACTTGAACAATACCACAGGAAAGAGTGTACAATGCCTGAAGCTCCTAAAAAGCAGACTTTTGCTAAGGTTTAATAGCTCCCTTATCATGATATAGTCCCCTGTTTCTTCCTGTTTCCACAGCTCAACATTCCATGCCCCACAATCCTTGATAATGAAAGCTGTAGGAAAGGCTTTGATTTCATTTTGTTTTATTTTGGGATCTTTTTCTGATTGTAGTTTTTAATTTTATTTATTTATTTATTTTTTGAGACAGAGTCTTGTTCTGTTGCCCAGGTTGGAGTGCCATGGTATGATCTCAGCTCACTGCAACCTCCGCCTCCCTGGTACAAGCGATTCTCCTGCCTCAGCCTCCCGAGTAGCTAGGACTACAGACATGCACCACAATGCCCCCGACTAATTTTTGTATTTTCAGTAGAGACAGGGTTTTACCATGTTGGGCAGGCTGGTCTCAGGCTCCTGACCTCAAGTGACCTGCCCACCTTGGTCTCCCAAATTGTTGGGATTACAGGTGTGAGTCACTGCACCCGGCCTTATAGTTTTTAACTTTAATATTCTGAGGTCATAATTTCTTAGCTCTCCAGTCTCCCAAGTGTTCCTAAATGTAATACTTTGAAGATTCCAAATTAGCTCAATTTTATATAACACATAATGAAACTATACATTCCAGGGATAGGACTACAAGAAAGAGTGTGGAGATGAATAATGGGACAGATACATTCCAAAACAATTAGTCAAGGCAATGAAGATTCATTAAATAAATCCCAGGTCATTTAGCTAGGCAGGTTTCTGATTGGGGTCTAGAGAATGAACCAGAAGAGTAGAATAAAAACCTTTGCTTCTTAGACAACTATCAACTGCATTACTGTATAGATATTTCTTCTAGACTAGCATGTTCTAGATCTCTCTCTCTCTCTCTCTGTCTGTCTGTCTGTCTGTCTGTCCGTCTCTCATAAGCGATCAGATGGATGGGGTTGACGTGATATTTTCTCAAAGAACACTTTTTGTCTAGCACCCATGTTACCTGATTTCTACTGCTTTGAGAAGCCTGTCCATTAGGAGGCTGTGACTGATCGGCAGAGCGTGCAATCAAAAAGAAAGTCAAGGGTTCAGTTATACTATTTCCATAATGATTCTCAGCTGAATCCATACTCAGCACTGACCCTAAATATAAAAGAATGCAAATTGAAGTGATTAAGAAACACTTAGAAGCTGATTTGCTGGCCACTAGCATGCACAAAAATGGATCAAGTAACATTTAGTCAAGAACACTAATTCCAAAGCACAGGAAAGATGAGAAAGTCAGAGAGGCCACATCTATTCAATGAATGGAGTAACTATTCCAGCATCTTTCATCATTGTTTTTTCTTAAAAGTATCAAATAAGGTCTCAATTAGAGAATGGAAAATTATACTTGTAGCACATGTTAGCATGGCTTTTAGCAAATATAAACACATATACAACCAGATTCTCATTCTGATCTGAAGGTCATGCAAATCTTATTTACCTGCTCGAGTTTTTAACACACAGACTAATTTGGAGCCCTGCATTCTTTTCTCTATGTAGTCAATATTTATTGGAGCCTATTGTTAACCCAACATGAGGCTAAGCAAGTCAGGGAAAAAATCAACTGAGTTAAGACTTTGCCTTCAAAGAGTTTATTGGTAATAATAGCACTAGAAAAATAACTACAACTTCAATTTATCAATTGCCTCTTTTGTTCCCAGCACTGTGCCTGAAGCTTTGCACACAAAGCCTTATTTAATTTTACTGCAACTCTGTGATGTACCTATTATTATCCCTATTTATATATAAAAAACTGAGTCTCAGCAGAATGAAGTAACTTGTTCAAGACCAGGTTTTGTGCCCCAGATCTCCAGGGCCCCAAATCCTGTGTTTTTTTCTACTATTTCAAACTTCTTTCCTTAACTTTTACTCTAACAGGAGAGATGAGGTGAGACATATGATTGCATGTAAGCAGGTTTTGCAAGCCAATGATTACAGATGTGGTTCCATTAACATTATTATCTAAACCTCCATAGTTCTGAATTTCATGTGTCACCAGCGACACTACTTTTATTTGCTGACAAATCAGCCCTGCTTGTTGCTGACTAGCTGAGGCAGGTGTGTGTTGCCCCATGCCCCTAAGGTTCCACAGCTGGGAAGCTGAAATCCTTTCCAAGTCATCTTGGCCATTTATCTTCTGTAGGTGCTGGAGAGATCAGAATCCGTCTTGCCTGACACTGGTGAAATTGCAATACTGGACCTCTGGTTAATGAAATGCATGCTCAGGTGCTTAGGGAGGAGTTTACTGATGTCTACAACTTAGTGTGAAATGCATACAAAATTAGATGTATTGGTAGATGGATAGATGAATAGATATGTGATAAAGCAAATAAAGTACAGTGTTATTTGCAGACTCTAGGCCATGGGTATATAGATGTTCAATATAAAACTCCTTCAACTTTTATTGATATTCATACATTTTAAAAATAAAATTTGGAGGAAATTGCAGTAGTTTCACTGTTCTTCAAAACTAGAGAAACTCGATAGTCAAGTTTGCATAATTAAAAAAATTCAATTTGTGGCATATTTGGTCTGGGATAGAAGGGAATCTCACAGTAGGATGTTTTACCCCCAATGTATTGTAGGAGTGAAAGAATTTTTTTCATCTCTCTTCCAAAGTTTTCATAATTTGAGTCTATAAAACAAATGAAAAATGAACAGATTAACAGGAAAAAAGATATACAAATGTGTTTATGTGCATATGAAGATGGAAGTCATACAAAAAGGGTGAGATCAAAGAAAAGCCAGATGACTGAAGTTTTATACTATCGAGTTCCAGAAAGCATAAGGGTTTGGGACTTCTGGGGGTGGAGGGAGGAGGTGGTATAACAGGTTATGAGAGAGTAAAGGGAGAAAATCATGGCAAGCAAAATCTATCTTGTGAATGCTGATAGAAATCTCGCAGGTAATCTCAGAGCTTCCCTCAAAAACAAAAGGTGGTGGCCTGTGGTAAAGTGTTTCCGTCAGATATTTAAAGTGTTGGACTTTTAGTTTCTTTCCCTGTGAGTTAATCATTCCTAGACACGAATAAGAAGGACTGAGAAAAACTTGTTTGCATCTGCTGTCACTTCAACGATGTAGGTTTGCATCCTCTACCGATGCAAATATCCCCTCATAAAACAGATTTCCATGGTTGCTCTTGTGTTTGCAGCCCCTCTGAATAGACATTTCGAAATAAGCAAAGTAAGTATATTTTGGGGTGAAATATTCTGGTTTCCTTCAGTATTATAATAGCGTTCGACAGTGAGCAGGTCTATGCCAACCTACCCCGAAAAGCAAAAGAGCTGAGAGACTGAAGGAAGAGATGGACAAATCCAGTTTCTTAGAAAGAAGCATTTAATAGGAATTTAGAAAGAGAAGCGATGTCTCAGCTACACACAAGAAACTGAATTCCTGTACCCGCACTCCAGAAAGTATCCTTTATATAGCAAGCTTTTAGATTGAAGACAGGTAAAGCTGGTCACGTCTTTCTTGAAAAACTCATGACCACTGAGGAAGTTGGATAAGCGTCTTTATCATGGGGTATCTATGCTAAGGGCATTATTTAATGACCTTGCTGTGAACACTAAATTATGCGGGGGTTAAACATTGGTCCTCCTGGCAGTTTTGCTTCCAGATGGCATCACTCTTACCACGCAAAACGCTCTTTTCCCATATATGGTGAATCAGCTTCTTTAATTTCCAGATGCAGCCTTTCTCACCTAGGGCACATACTGCCTCAGTGGTTGAGTTGAATTCAGGTATCTACATGTGCCACCGGACTCTACCATAGTCCACAGTATTCTTGAACTCTGTTCCTGGTCCTTTCTTACTATGTCAGCTATTTTAGGGAAAATGTTATCAAAAAGCCTTACTGTTCTTTTGTTTCTATAATATACCTTCTATTGTGGCCACCCTAGTCCAGAAGAGATTTGAATATATCTGAATTCCATGAACTGGGAGGGGTTGAGGTCCAAGTGTTCTTGGTAGCAGGGTCCTCAGACACCTAAATCAGTGGTGGTGAATGATTAATCAGAAAGGAGATGTTACTATTGGGTATGTGTTAGGAGAATATGAGTTGCAGTCTTCCCCAGATAAAATAACCTGTTAAGACCAATAGAAAAATGGGCAAATAACTGAAAGGACAATTCACAATAAATAATATTCAAATGGTTAATACACATAGAAAAGGGGCCCAATTTCATCTGTCATTGGAAACATAAAAATTAAAACCACAATGTGAAGCTATGTGTACCCACAATAATATTTAAAATTGAAAAACTAACACAAAATGTTGGCAAGAATGTGGAACAAGTGAAACTCTCATAAACTGCTGATGGGAGAGTAAATTGGTAAAAATAATTTGGAAAACTATGTGGCAATGTCCACTAAAGCAGAACAAATTTAGGGGCTTAGAAAACAATACCACCCAAATGAAGACCGCAGAAGTGGCCTCAGAAGCAAGTTTCTCTCTGCTCTTCTGCTCTCCTGTCTCTGGCCCCTCAGTCCCCGGCAATGGCTAACCATAGAAACTAGAATCCCTCTCCCCCAAGGTGAGTCATAGTAACCAAAACCCCTTTTGCCCAAAGACAGCCATAAAATCTAAAAATATTACTCTGACTTTTTGTCCATCTTCCTGTGTAAAAACTGGCCAAAATTTATTTGACTTACCTTGTTTAATTTTAGGTCATAAGATCCCCATTCCAGAGAGGGTCTTCCTCTATAACCAGAAGGAAGTAATGCTGCAAAGAGAGGCTAAGAAGAATCCAGACAGACAAGCCTTGCTAAGATCCTTCACTCTGTCTATTAGCCTAAGCTCTTGCCATTTTGGTCCAATCATATTGCTACACAGCTTTTTATGCTTTGTTGAACCTAAGCATAAAAATGGACTGCTTTCCTGTATCTTTGTGTGTTCATCCTGAAGGCTCCCATGTCATATAAAACTATGATCTAATATGTTTGTGTGCCTTTTCTCCTATTAATCTGCCTTTGTCAGTTGATTTTCAGCAAACCTTCAGAGGGCAGAGGGGAAGTTTTCCAGCACCCCTACAAAATACAAACTCAATTAATAATTACATTTTTAGCTGTATATCAATAGAAATGCCCCCATATATTCACCAAACAGAATCAATCATTACATTTTTAGGTATATTTCAACAGAAATGCACCCATATGTTCACAAAAGACATACATAGGAATGTTCATAGCAGCATTATTCATAATAGCCCCAAACAAAATGAATCTCAAATGTCCATCAATAGTAGAATGGACAAATTAATAGTGCTATATTCATATAATTGAATACCATACAATAATGAAAATAAGAGAACTACTGCTACATGCAAAAAGATAGATGGATCTCACAAAATGTAACATTGAGCAAAAGAAGTGAGACACCAAAGAACATGCATGGTTTGCTTCCATTAAGTGCAAAACAATGAAAACTCATCTATGGTGTTATAAGTAAGGGGAGTAGTATCATTCCAACGAAGACGTGGAAGTAGGGGGTGAATAGTAACTGTGAGAGAGTTTACAGTATTTGTTTTTTGAACTAGTATTAATTGCATGGAGGTGCTCACTTGGTAAAAAAATTAACCTGTCCAGTTCTGTGCATTTCTAAATATGTGTGATATTTCAATAAGTTGTTGAACATTTTGTAAGTCTTAGGCCAGTAGTTTTAGTTTTAGGGAAAAAAAATGATAAGAATTCAAATGAGGGTGCTTGCAATCATCAGAAGAGGTTACAGGATTTGACTGGCAGGGAAGAGAATATGGAAGAACTCTAAAAGGGAACTTGAGACTGCCCCTGGATTTCCCTCAGGGTTGCAATGTGATGAAAACATTTACTTCTCAACCCTTTCCAGCCAGGACTGGCAATGTCCCCAATGTTAACAATGTGAACTTTTGAACACTAACATTTTCATTTATTCATCAAGTATTTATTGGGTGCCAACCATATACCAGACTCTGTTTTGGGTACTGAGGATATAGCATTGAATAAAGTCCTCTGTTCTGTTACAGCATGTATTCTAATAGAGAAATCAGGCAATAAACAAGATAAATAAGTTATATATATAAGGATTTGCAGTAGTAAGTGCTGTCAGCTGAAAGGTTAAATAACAGATGCTATAACTTAAACAAATTTAAAGTGGGTTTTATTCTGAGTCAAGCTTTAGGACTAATAGTCTGAAAACACAGACTTGGCACAAATCAAGAATGTGTCCCTGAATGGGCTACACAAGACACACTATTTGTGTATTTCTCCTACTTAGAAATGGGATAAGGGGGTAGTGAAGCAAAGGTGATAGTCTTGAAATTCTGATTGGTGCTCATAACACTACAGAAAATAAAGTGATATCTACCTTTTGGTTGAAATCTTTCAAAGGAAGACTTGAAGACTAAATAATGTAATCTGAGGGATTCAAAGAGGACAGGTCACTTTTGTTTAGCATTATACTGTATAAGGGATCAAATTAGAATTCTGAAATGCCCTTGTTTCATTCTTCACCCCTATACAAAGTGCCATCATCTGATTTGTCAGTAAGAATGCAAAAGCTCCTTTATTTCCTCTGGGGAAGTGAAAGGCTCTTGTCTTGTGCTAACGTCCCTTAATTTCACAGAGAAACAAGATGGTCATTGCAATTAAGATTATTTCCCTAGGAACTGTTGAGCTGTGATGATATGTTGTCGTATAGTCAACAGTATCCATGAATGGACTTGAGGAGTTGGGCAGAAGAATATTAAATTTGATGTCCGATACAGTTTGAATATGTGTCCCTGCCCAAATCTCATATTGAAATATAATCCTCAATGTTGGAAGTGGGGCCTGGTGGAGATGATTGGAGTATGGGGTGGATTTGCCATTAATGGTTTAGCACCATCCTCCATGGTACTGTCCTAATGATAGTGAGTGAGTTCTTGTGAGATCTGGTTGTATAGAAGTGTGTAGCACCTCCCACCTTGTTCTCTTGCTCTTGATTTCACCATGTGATTTGCAAGCCTCTGCTTTGTCTTCCCCCATGATTGTAAGCTTCCAGGCACTCTCCAGAAGCAGATGCCAGTATCATGTTTCCTGGACAGCCTGCAGAACCATGAAGCAATTAAACCTCTTTTATTTATAAGTTACCCAGTTTCAGATATTTCTTTATAGTAATGCAAGAACAGCCTAACACAGAAAATTGGTATGGAGGAGTGGGGTTTGCTATAAAGATACCTGAAAATGTGGATGCAGCTTTGGAACTGAGTTAACAGGCAGAGGTTTGAAGAGTTTGGAGGGCACAGAAGAAGACAGGAAGACAAGGGAAAATTTGGAACATCTTAGAGACTTAAATGGTTGTGACCAAAACGCTAATAGAAATATGGACAGTGAAGGCCAGAGGATGAGATCTCAGATGGAAAGGAGGAGCATATCACAAACTGGAGCAAAGGTCACACATGTTAGGCCTTAGCAAAGAGCTTGGCTGCATTGTCTTCATGCCCCACGGATCTGTGGAAATTTGAACTTGAGAGTCATGATTCTGGTATCTGGTGGAAGAAATTTCCAAGCAGCAAAGTGTTGTACAATTTAACTCCACAATAACTGGTCAACAGCATCTGGTAAGATCCTTTCTATGAGGTTCAAGAGAGTCCGTTAGCTGATGTCTTTTCCAATATATGTCATCCCTTGGCTGGAGATCATGATACTTAAGATCCTCGTCTGCTGGAAGAGCCCTGTAAAAAAGTCTTTTATCAATTTAGGTTTTTGGAAGAGAAGTTCAGTTAATCCTTGACAGTAACAAAGTTTGGTTCATATAATCCTCCATAATCAACAAGTTTGGTTCATAAAATCCTCCACCTAATCTCATAGGTCAACCGGTAATTATCTCATGTGGGGATAATTGATGTTTTCCAAAAGGAGTTGCTCTTAGGTTAAGCAAAATTGATGGAAAAGCCTAGGGCCAAGCAATATGAAAATATTCTCTTAATTTTTCCAACTGAGATTTTATTATTCTGTTTGTTCATTCCACTAATCCAGAGGACTGGAGATAGTATGCACAATGAAAATATTGGAAAATGGGCCAATTTTGCAAATTGAATGGACTATTTCTCTTGTGACTTTGTCTATTTCTACATAATTCAGAAGGAATTCTCCAGGAGAGAATTATCCATTCCAATAAATATTTTTCTACTGCTCGTGCTGTGGCTTTCCTGCAAGCAAACGCTTCAACCCAATTAGAAGGCAAGCAAATTGTAACCTGTACGTATTTATAGCCTTGGCTCAGAGATAATTGGATAAAATCCATTTGCCAAATAATAAAAGATCCAGTGGGCAAAGAAAATTACCCTTGAGATCATAAAGAGGCTTCCCTGGATTATATTTAGGACAAATTGGATATTTTTCATAAAACTTATGAGCTACTGTGGGTAAGGGTTTCCAGTATTATTGTTTTTCCCAAGCAATCATTTTATCAGGTCCCCAGTGAGTGAGTTCATGTTTGTACTATAACATAGAAAACTGAAATCCCATAGATTAAAATAGATCTGTCATTGAGTCCATACCATAAGTTACAAGCAGGGGAGGGACATCTCCCTCCCCCTTGGTTAGCCATATCTGTTTTTCCCGCTTTGAGGCCTTTTCTTTGTTTTCATTTTTTAGTTTTTGTTGTTGTTGTTGTTATTGTTGTTGAGACAGAGTCTTGCTCTGTTGCCCAGGCTGGAGTGTAAGGCCTTTTCTTAAGCCTCTTGGTGCTCCTTCTTGATAGAGCTTATTTTCAACATAACTGCCTCTATAGTTTATCCAACAATTGGTGTTAAAGTGGTGCTTTTTGGCTGCTGCATCAGCAAAGTAATTTCCTTTATTCTCTGGAGAGTCAAATTAGGAATGCTCAGGAATTTTAACAATAGCCCTTTTTACTTTTTTGGTAATTGGATGGCTTCCAGCACATCAGAAACCAGAGAGCCATGTTTGATGGGTTGTCCAGAGGAGGTTAAATATCCTTGTTGTTTCCATAACATTCCAAAGTCAAAAACTACACCAAAAGAATAATGGCTGTGAGTATAAATATTAGCTGTTTGATTTTTACCAATTGACATACTCTGGTGAGTGCTATTAACTAAGTTAACTGTGATGATTTTACTTAGGGTAAGGGATTGCCCTCTATGATATTCACTAGGGACACAATGGCACAGCCTGCCTGGTATTCCCCAGATTCACCCCTTAGATATGGTCCAGTGAATCAGATAATATCAGCATTTTCCAGTAGCGTCTCCTATCCTGCCTTGACATCAAAAGCTCATCTGTTAATTAAATATAGTAATGAGGTATTTCATCAGATGCTTCAGAAAGTTATGTGGCAGGATTATGAGTGTTATAGCAAGAGATGGTAATATATGAAGCAGAGAACAAAAGTATGTCATAAGAAGCCAATCTGTTAGCAGAAAAGTGTTGTATATGATGTGAATTCAAAAAAATGTCTACAGTATGAGGTACATATAAACTCAGGAGGGCCTTTATTACAATTTCCTGAGTGGCTTTAACAAACAAGACAATGGCTGATATATCTTTCATGGAAGTGGTCAGCCCTCATTCTACAGAGAAATTGATGACTATAATAACAGTTAGGTCTGTATTGTTTTCCATGTTTTGGGGTTAGAACACCCAGAATGCTGCCAGGGCTCTCAGGAACAAAAAGAAAAAATGGCAGTTAATAATTTGGATGGCCTACAGCAGGGTCTCTCATAACAGTTTATTTTATTTCTTAAATAACTTGTCCTTCCATTGTCCAGTGTAATAGATCAGGTCAATCTTCCCTTAACAATGCATATAAAGGCTGTGCCATGAGAGAAAAATTGGAGATTCAGCTACAGCAGTAGCCAGCAAAACCTAAAAACCACCTTAGCTGTCTTAGTTTTTGGAGTGAGGTATGCAGAAATTCCAGTTACTTAGTCACTGAGTCTGGATTTATATGTAGTCCATCCTTAGAAATTAAAAGTCTCAAATATTTTACTTCTGTTAAGCAAAATTTGAGTTCCTCTTTGGATACCTCATGACCTCCTTTTTTGCTAATTGTCCCAGCAATTACAGGAAATCATTTTAACAATCTTGCAGATTGGCAGAGCATAACGAGGAATCATCTACATACTGAAGCAAAGTGAAATTTCTTTCAAAATTTCGTTTAGCCAGTTCAGCCCTTAATATTTGCAAAAATAAGTTGGATTTTTGGTGTAACCTTGAGGCATAATGTTTTAGGTGTACTGATAGCCGTCCCAGGTAAAGGCAAACAAATATTGACTGTCAGAGTCTACTGGTATACTAAAAAATGCACTTCGTAAATTAATTACTGTGACATGTTCACTGCTTACAGGTATATCGGATAAAAGATTTTAATGGGTTGGAATTACTTGGTAATTGAGGAATCACGATATTGTTAATGGCTCTCAAGTCTGCACAAATCTCTATCCTTTTCAATTAGGTTTTCATACGGGGAAGATGGAAGTTTTATAAGAACTAGTGCAAGAGATATTCAATCTTTTATCAATGAAATCTTTGATCATTCATTTGATTCCTAATGATGCAAGGGATAGTCAACCCTTTATCAATGAAATTATTGATCATTAATTTTATTCCTAATGCAGTTTCCTGTTTTAATTAATATTGTTTTATATTAGGAAGTGGTTTCTTTGTATCCAAATGTATCCATATTGGGGTGATTGTTAAGTTTGTCCTTATGTCAGCAGAAAATTGGGACCATAAATAGTCAGGGATTTAGCTTAAAGAGGCATCAAGTACTTGTTCTGCCTTCATACTTGATGGTTAAATTTTAATGATCATATGATACGTATTTTCTGGTCTATCATTTTTTAGTCAATCCTGTTTCAGTCCTTTCCAAGAAATTTCACCTCTTTTAGAGAAGGAAGTATAAACACTATAAAAAGTTCCAGAAAAGCTCTTTCTATAAAATGTATTGATGTGGAAGGCACCAAAATGAAAGAATAATGTCAACGTAAATTTCCTTACTGGAAAGGCAAAAGTTCTGATTTGTATATAGTCATTGGTTAATTAGATGCTCCTACCATTCGAATTGTTTGACTACTCCAAGGAAGAGGGTTCTTTAAAAAGCAAGGTTTGCAATATGCAGTATGCACCACATCTCAATTTGTTTGATATAATTTAACTACTTCAGCCAATTGCTCATCCAATCCATTGAGGAAAATTGAATTTAGTAAAGAATTGTTCTGATGATCCCTAGACTTTCCTCATTCATTCCTGAATATTATTTAAATACCTTTTCAAATCTTTTGAAATAGTCCAACACCATTTCATTTGGCTTTTTCCTACACTGTTGGACTTATGCCAATCAGTGGTCTTAGGAAATATCTAAGGAATTACTTGTGCTAAACGGTTTCCTAATTCTCAAGTGTTCTCTTTGTCTTTGACTGTTTGCCTATGAAAGTCTCTTAGTGGATCTTTACAGTCAACCTTTGATATCCATTCCTTTGCTTTTCTTTCAGATGCCAACTTGTGAACCAACTGACACATATCTGAATAGCCAGGTTCATAAGTTCTTACAGTTAGACTAAACCCAGTAGGATCTGGAATTGCTTTAGTCAGAGGTCTAAGTTCTCCTTCAGTCTAGGGAGTATACACTACAGCAGGTTATTTCATTGGATTAGACTTTTCTCCAAAGGATGCTGATAAAACTTCTGTAGCTGATGGGAAAAGGAGTAAAGGAGCACCTGAGCAAGGCAGTTCTGGGAGCAAAGGATAAGAGGGTTTTGGAGGAGCAATAGCAGAAGGAGTGGCAGGAGGAGGAGATGAGACAGCAGAGACTTCTGACAATTTCTCCAGTTGAGAAATGATTGTGGATGTTGTGGTTTCCCTCCTGTATGAAAGAAATTTTATCATTTCCCTTTGAAAGGCTTCTAAATGCCATTTGAAATAGCTATCGTATTCTTTCTGCTTAATCCTTGAGTTGGCGCTTTTCAATTGTGCATGTAAATAAACCAATTTTGGGATCTTGAATCATTCCCATTTTGGCAAAATTAAACTAATTTCATTCTTAGTATTGTTGATACAATTAGTGAAAAATTTACAAGATAAGGCACTATGACTTTTAATAATAAATTCACCTGCCGTCTTGGGAGGTGAGGTCCTCCTTCAATTTTAAATGTCTTATTTCCTGTGGTTCTCCTTCTTCCTTTCTTTGCACCAACCTAAGTATGTGTTTGTGGTTGAAGCTGTGCTGCCTGTGATAATCACTCCTCAGGCTCTCACCCCTAAGTTGATCAGCCCTCTTGCATATCTTGGGGAAGCTCACCTGCCAATGAAGGCAGTGAAGGTGCTCCAAATGCTAGGCAACCAACACTTTATGGGCATCACTTGGAGAAGTGTCAGCATGTTAATGTCCTTCTGCTTATGATGGAGCCCTATAGGACTGCCACGGGTCAGGAGGGGTCCCCTCCAGCACCTTCACAAGATTCATAGCCATCTACAAACACCCGAGATTCAGGCTATCAGGATCAGTGTCCTTTTATCTTTGGATCAGTTTTATCTCAATTGCTGTCATATAGAAGGTAAAGTGTTGATGCAGACAAAAAGGGTTTGGAAAGTGAAACATTCAGCTGATCAAAGAAACCACCACTCTAACCATAGCCATGCTTGGTCAACCTTCCTTTTTCTTTCCTTTCTTCCTAGCAATTTAGAACAAAGCAGTAACAACCCTAAGAAGAATTTAACAAACCCAGATGTAACTGCTCCTTTTAGTGGCCCTAAAAACAGCTCAGAATAAAGTAAATCTAGACCTCTACTGAGAAAAGCAAGGTCTGAATCCCAGGCAACTCACCATAGACACCTAGGGGCTTCCCAGAGAGAGCTGGTTAGAACACATTGGGTTTGTTCTGGTACCAAGCTCCACGCCCAAGAGAACAAGTCCTGGGCGTCCATGGATTTTGCTGGAATCTCACCGACTACTCCATCTGTTGACCAAAAGGCTGTATAACAGGCACTAACTTAAATTTAAAGTGAGTTTTATTCAAAGCCAAGCTTAAGGACTAGTAGCCTGGAACACAGACTCCATACAAACTGAGAATGTGTCCCTGAGTGGGCCAAACAAGACACAGCAGTTGTATGTACTGTTACATAGAAATGGGAGAAGCAGATAGTGAAGCAAAGGTGACATTTTTACAACCTTGGTTGGTGCTCAGTGACATTGTACATAAGAGAAAGGGGAAATATGCTAACATATTTAGGGTAAAAGGTTAACGAGCATTTTGATGTCTTTCGGTCTGGTGTAGGATGATTGGTTCTATTCTGCTTTTGTGCTTCATTTGATAATCAAGATTGTAACCAGTACATGTCAGTGAACTATTTGACGGACTCCAGCCTTGCAGGCAGGAATTCATTTTTAGCTGATAGGCCTACTTTCATTACCCATATGTCCAACCTGCAGCCATCTTGGTACTCTTCTAAAATTTTTCCTTCAGATTTTCCTTTTTTTGACAGTGTCAAGGAGAAAAAAATAATGATCGTAGGAGTGGAGTAAGAATCATCAGCAGAAGTGGTAGTTTGTAAAGTCAGGTTATTCAGGGAAGTTCTCCAGAGAAGGTGACACTTGAACTCTTGAAGGGAGTAAGGGTCAGCCATGAAGGCATTGCAGGGAGAGTGTTCTAAGCAGAGGGAGTGGTGAGTGCACAGGCAGGTATGGGGCTTTGTGTGTGGCCAAAACCCCAGAGGACCATGTGACTGGCACAGGGCAAGCAAGCATATGCAGCTGGAGATGATGTCAGCAAGTTAACAAGGTTAAAGCCAGGAAACCCTTTGACTTTGTCTCTGAGTTGAGTTTGGAGCAGAGGAATGATATGACCTGGTGTGTGTTATAAGAGGTTCCCTTTGTTACTTCAGCTCAGATCCATGTTCTTGGCTCTTTTGTAAACATAAATTAACACCAGGCCAAACATAATTTTTTCCCAGGCAAGGTATAATAGGCTTGCTGCTCAAGTAATTGCAAGCGAGTTGTGTAAGGGAAAGAGATTCCAGTGCTAGTTCCTGGATGGGCTCGGCCCTTGTCATTTTAAGGAAGTTGAGGTGGAATAAGACATGAAGTAACAAGTCTAATATGCATTGCATGACCAGGAAATGGCAAATAAGCTTGCTTTGGGTGGAGATTTTAATATTACAATGTGATTATATGAAGAAAAAGTTAGTGAAAGGTCAGCTCTGAAGTTCATCTTGTCCTCAGGCATCTGGATCTGGTCAGTTTCTTATCAGGAACGCCAGTCTTGCTTCAGTGACTTTGGAAGGCATCACTCAAAGAGGTAAATGGTTAGGTTCCTTCCTTTACAGTTAGGAATTCAGCCTGGTCAGCTAAGTTAGGAGAGGACTCTCTTCCTGCTGTGTAACTTGTGTCATCATGTTAAGGCAGGGAAAAAAGTAGGGGAGAAAATATACCCAGACATGTAATGTCCATCAAGACTTTGGTTACTGTGTCACTTGTCTGCCAGGATGGAGTCTCTTCCCTATGCTGCCTTAACTCTGATCTCTACTGCGGGACTACTAAAGAGGAATGGGACAGAATCCAGGAGACCTGCTTGACATAGGCAAGACAATAGTGGTTTGTACCAGGTAGTTGCAGTTAAGGTGGTGAAAAGTATTCAGATACTGAATATGTTTGAAAGGTTGAGTGGAAAGGGTTTCTGAATGGATGAATTAGATATGTCGATGAAAAGAGTCAAAACTCCAAAAAGTATTTGAAGATATTTATTCTGAGCCAAATATGAGTTACTATTGCCCATAAAAAAGCCTTCAGGAGGTCCTGAGAACATGTGCTCAAAGTGGTTGGGGTGCAGCCTGGTTTTATACATTTTAGGGAGATATGCGACTTCAGATACATTTAAGAAATACATTGGTTTGGTTCAGAAAGGAGGGACCACTTTAAGTGGGGATGGCAGTAGGGTTCCAGCTTATAGGTAGTTTTAAAAATGTTCTGGGTCAGGCATGATGGCTCAAGCCCGTAACCCTAGGACTTTGGGAGGCTAAGACAGGTGGATTACCTGAGGTCAGGAGTTTGAGCCTAGCTTGGCCAACATGGCTGTATTAGTCCATTTTCATGCTGCCGATAAAGACATACCTGAGACTGGGAAGAAAAAAAGGTTTAATGGACTTACAGTTCCACATGGCTTGGGATGCCTCACAATCATGGTGGAAGGTGAAAGTCATGTCTCACATAGCAGCAGACAAGAGAAGAGAGAACTTGTGCAGGGAAACTCCCCCGTATGTAATCATCAGATGTCGTGAGACTTATTCACTATCACAAGAACAGCACAAGAAAGACCTGCCCCCATGATTCAGTTACCTCCCACTGGGTCCCTACCACAACATGTGGGAATTCAAGATAAGCTTTGGGTGGGGACACCGCCAAAGAATATCATTCCACCTCTGTTCCCTCCCAAATCTCATGTTCTCACATTTCAAAATCAATCATGCCTTCTCAACAGTCCCCCAAAGTCTTAACTCATTTTAGCACTAACTCAAAAGTCCATAGTCCAAAGTCTCATGCAAGACTAGGTAAGTCTCTTCTGCTTATGAGCCTATAAAATCAAAAGCAAGTTAGTTACTTCCTAGATACAATATGGGTACAGGCATTGGGTAAGTACACCCATTCCAAATGGGAGAAATTGGCCAAAACAAAAAGGCTACAGGACCCATGCAAGTTCAAAATCCAGAGGAGCAGTCAAATCTTACAGCTCCAAAGTAATTTCCTTTGACTTCATATCTCACATCCAGGTTATGCTGATGCGAGAGGTGGGCTTCCACAGCTTTGGGCAGCTACGCCCCTGTGGCTTTGCAGAGTATAGCTCTCTCCTGACTGCTTTCATGGGCTGGCATTGAGAGTCTGTGGCTTTTCCAGGCACATGGTGCAAGCTGTTGGTGAATCTATCATTCTAGGGTCTGGAAGATGATGGCCCTTTGTTATAGCCTCACTAGATGATGCCCCAGTAGGGACTCTGTGTGGAGGCTCTGACCCCACATTTCCCTTCTGCACTGCCCTAGCAGAGGTTCTCTATGAGAGTCCTGCCCCTGCAACAAACTCCTGCCTGGACATCCAGGAGTTTCCATACATCTTCTGAAATCTAGGAAGAGGTTCCCAAAACTCAATTATTGACTTCCGTGCACCCACAGGCTCAACACCACATGGAAGCTGCCAAGGTTTGGGGCTTGCACCCTCTGAAGTCACAGCTTGAGCTGCACCTTGACTCCTTTTAGTGATGGCTGGAGCAGCTGGGATGCAGGGAACCAAGTGCCTAGACTGCACACAGCACAGGGACCCTGGGCCTGACCCATGAAACCATTTTTTCCTCCTAGGCCTCTAGGCCTGTGATGAGAGGGGCTGCGTGAAGACCTTTGGCATGCCCTGGAGACATTTTTCCCATTGTCTTGTGTATTAACATTCAGCTCCTCTTTCCTTATGCAAATTTCTGCAGCCAGCTCAAATTTCTCCTCAGAAAATGGAATTTTCTTTTTTAGCACATTGTCAGGCTGCAAATTTTCTGAACTTTTGTGCTCTGCTTCCTTGTAAAACTGAATGCCTTTAACACACCCAAGTCACCTCTTAAATGCTTTGCAGCTTAGAAATTTCTTCTGCCAGATACCTTAAGTCATCTCTCTCAAGTTCAAAGTTCCACAAATCTCTAGGGCAGGGGCAAAATGCTGCCAGTCTCTTTGCTAAAACGTAACAAGAGTCACCTTTGCTCTAGTTCCCAACAAGTTCCTCATCTCCATCTGAGACCACCTCAGCCTGGACCTTGTTCATATCACGATCAGCATTTTTGTCAAAATCATTCAACAAGTCTCTAGGAAGTTCCAAACTTTCCCATATTTTCCTGTATTCCTCTGAGCCCTCCAAACTGTTCCAACCTCTGCCTGTTACCCAGTTCCAAAGTCACTTCCACATTTTCATGTATCTTTTCAGCAGTACTCCACTCCTGGTACCAATTTACTGTATTAGTTTGTTTTCATGCTGCTGATAAAGACATACCTGAGACTGGGAAGAAAAGAAAAGGTTTAATGGACTTACAGTTCCATGTGGCTGGGGATGTCTTATAATCATGACAGAAGGTGAAAGGCACATCTCACATGGTGGCAGACTAGAGGAGAGAGCTTATCCAGGGAAACTCCCCCTTATATAATCATCAGATCTTATGAAACTTATTCACTACCACAACAACAGCACAGGAAAGATGTGCCCCCATGATTCAATTACCTCCCACAAGGTCCCTCCCACAATACTTGAGAATTCAAGATGAGATTTGGGTGGGGACACAGCCAAACCATATCAATGGAAATACCCTGTCTCTACTAAAAATACAAAAATTATCTGGACATAAGGGCACACGCCTGTAGTCCCAGCTACTCAAGGGGCTGAAGCAGGAGATTCTCTTGAACCCAGGAGGCAGAGGTTGCAGTGAGCTGAGACCACACCACTGCACTCCAGCCTGGGTGACAGAGTGAGACTCTGTCTCAAAAGAAAATAATAATGATAATAATTTGCTGGTTGACAATTGGTTGAGTTTACCTGAAGTCCTGGGATCAGTAGAAAGGAAATGTCTGGGTTAAGATAAAGGATTGTGGAGACCAAAGTTCTCATTTGCAGAGGAAGCCTTTACGTAATAGGCTTCTGAGAGAATACATTGTAAAATGTTTCTTGTCAGACTTAAAAGTCCGTGTTGATGTTAATGCCAGACAGGTAAAATGAGGCATGTCTGACCCCCATTTCCCATCACGTCATGGCCAGAAAGTTTATCAGGTTAAATTTTAAAAGATCCCTGGCTGACAAGGAAGTCCATTCAGATGGTTGGGGGTCCTAAGAATTTTGATTTTGGTTTATAGATAAGCAGTAAGATAGAAAGAGAAGAGTTTAGGATTAATCTGTTGGGGTTCAGAAAATGATTCCCCAAAATATGCCACTTGGGCTGAGTACTTTTGAAAACTGTAAGACCTCAGAAATAAGCCTCAGAATCAAGGTCCCTTTAACCTTGTCTTGTTCCCCTTCAATCCCATGCACAGAGAGGGACTCTTTCTAAAATTTTCTTATTTGACCAAGAAAGCTTATTACCAAAAGAAACACAATTTCCTTCCATTCCCTCCTTGTTACTTCATTATCTATTGCAGAAAAGAAGACTGAATTCTTCAACCACACCTGGATGGACTTTTCCACAAGATAATGCCTGCATGTCAGGCTTATTCAAATTCCAAAGAGAGTCATTTGCAAGTTAATTTTTGTCTCCCTGGTCCATTCATTCTCCCTAATAATCAGTTACTGCCCCTCAAAAGTATTATCTATATTCCCCTCTCCTCCCTCCCGTATGAAAAAGGTATAAAAGCTTCTGTACTCCACTGCGGCTTAGGGAAAATCACTCCGTCATTCTCCCTCATACATACTAAAAAGATTGTATGCCATTTCTCTTGTTCATCTCCTTTTGTTAGTTGATTTTTCAGCAAACTTTCAGAGGATATAGGAGAAGTTTTTCTTTGGCCCCTACAGAGTCAAGTGTTTTACCCTGAACCAACAGCTATAAGGATAGAATTGGTATTAACTGAGATGTAGAACACTGTAAGAAGAATACATTTTTGGTTTTTTTGGAGCTTACGGAAGTGTAAACAAAAAATAGCATTCTAAGCCCCCACCAGATCAAATGGACCCTTCTCTGGGGCAAGAACATTTTAAAGTAAACTGAAAAACTAGTTCAGGCCATGGTGGGAGGTGAGGGGGTTGGACATCGCTCATATATCCTCCTCCTTTTGGTATTCAGGCACAACTGACCAACATTAACATTAAAACAGAGCTCTTAACACTGACCAAATAGACTCTTTGTAACAATGTGATACACAAAATGGCAGGTAGTATTCCCTGAATGAAATTGAAGTATTTTATTCTGAAATATATGTCTTTGATGTATTTTAAAATGGGCTTGCAAAGTTGTCATTTGTTGGGAAAATCTACTTTCTGTAGAGAATATGCCTTCCTTTCCAGGTATGTTCCTGATCAAGGAGAGACTAAGAATCTGGAACCAATTTAATGCCTGATAACTAACATATACCATATATTCTTTCCGAAGTCTGCTACCTGGAGGCTTCATTTGCAAAATAAGGATCTTAGTCTTCACAACCCTTTATCTTAACCCAGAAATTCCTTTCTATTGATGCCAAATCTTTAGACAATAAGGTAACTCTTTCAACCAATTGGCAATCAGAAAATCTCTGAATTCACCCAGGACTTGGAAGCCCTGGCTTCAAGTTGTCCTGCCTTTCTGGATTCAGTCAGCCTATACCTTTCATGTATTAAATGATGTCTACTTGTAACTTACATCCTCTTAAAATGTATGTAATCAAGTTGTAATCCAACCACCTTGGACACATATCCTCAGGACTTTCTGAGGCTGTATGATGGACATGTCCTTAACCTTGACAACATAAACTTTTAAATTAATTGAGGCTGTCTCAGATAGTTGTGGTTTACAGGAGGGAAGAATAAAGGGAAATAAAGAGCTCAATTCTATACATTTTGGATTTGAAATGTTTGTTAGACATCCAAATGTATATGTATGTCAAGTAGGTAATTGGATATATACTTCTGAAGCTCAGAGAATACACCTGAGCTGGAGAAAACAGGGAAGGAGATCAAACGGGAGTAGCAATAGAAATAGTAGGGGATTTAGGAGCTAGTGGTATCCTGCAAGTCGTGTTACAAGAGTTTCATGTGTAGGGGTGAAGGGAAAACTTCCCTTTTGACTTGGGAAGGCTTGCTGAAAAATCAATGGACAAAAGGCAGATTAATAGGACAAATGTCATACAAATGTATTAATGTGCACAGAAGGGAATTACAAAATAATTGTTCCACCCTTTCCATGGGATTCAGAAAGTTGTATACCATTTTGAGTGACAGAAAGAAGCAGGACTTGAATCCTCACCAAACAGGTTATGGGAGAGGGAGAAGAGGGGACCTGGATAACAAAGGTCATCTTGCTAAGTAGATGAAACCTCAAAGGTAGCAGCTCTCAGAGAGAATAGATGGTGAATATTTCTTTCGTTCTTTCTTTTTTTTTTTTTTTTTTTGAGACGGAGTCTCACTCTGTCGCCCAGGCTGGGGTACAGTGGCCGGATCTCAGCTCACCAGCTCACTGCAAGCTCCACCTCCTGGGTTTACACCGTTCTCCTGCCTCAGCCTCCTGAGTAACTAGGACTACAGGCGCCCGCCACCTCGCCTGGCTAGTTTTTTTTGTTTTTTTTTTTTTGTATTTTTTAGTAGAGACGGGGTTTCACCATGTTAGCCAGGATGGTCTCGATCTCCTAACCTCGTGATCTGCCTGTCTCGGCCTCCCAAAGTGCTGGGAGTACAGGCTTGAGCTACAGCACCCAGCCGAATGTTTCTTTCAAACTTTTGAAGGTGTCAGAGTCTCAGTTAATCTTTCCTAGATAGATAGGACAAGGGAAGGCCCTCAGAGAAAGCCTGGCTGAGGCTAGTTGTGGTGGCTCACACCTGTAATCCCAGCACTTTGGGAGGCTGAAGCTGAGAGGATCACTTGAGGCCAGGACTTTGAGACCACCCTGGGCCACATGGTGAGACCCTGTCTCTACAAAAAACAAACAAACAAAAAATTAGCTGGGTATGGTGGCACATGCCTGTAGTCTCAACTACTTGGGAGGCCGAGGTGGGAGGATTGTTTAAGCCCAGGAGGTGAGGGCTGCAGTGGGCCATGATTGTGCCACTGCACTCCGGCCTGAGTGACAGAGACTCTGAAAAAGAATAAGAAGAAAAAGAAAAGGAAGGTTGGCTGCATCAATGCATTTATTATCTACAGATGCAAATCTCTCCCACAAAAAGAGAGTTTGCAGGATGAATTCTCTTTGCAGGCCATCTGAATGGCCATCTCAAAATATATCAAAGAAGTATATTTTGAAGTGAAATATTTTTATTTCCTTCACATGGAGGAGAAAGTGATCACCTATCCCTAAGACTATTAACTCAAGTAACTGAGGACTAAAAAATGATCATTGGATTTAGCAATGTGGAAGGCCTCTGGCAACATTGACAGACTGAGTTTTGGTGGAATGTAGAGGGTTAAAGGAAACCAAAAATATTTCACCCCAAAATACACAAGTTTGTCATATTTCAAGAGGGATATTCAGAGTGTGCAGACAGGAATAGCCCTAAACAGCACCTGTCTTTCATGGAGGAGATTTACATCTGTAAAGAAAATCTGCATTGGTGAAATTATCAGCCAAACTTTCTTTGAGCCTCCTTTCCCTTGTCCTGATCTAAAAAAAATTTACTCAACCAGGAGCTACCATCTACTTTTTTCTGAATACTACTACCTGTGAGGTTTCATCTACATAACAAGACCACTTTTGATCCATGCCTTTCTTTTTCCCTGGATAACCTGTCTTGTCTTTCCACACTCCAAGATTCTATTATTTCTGTAACCTCAAGATGGTATAAAAGTGTCAAGCATCTGGCCCTTCCTTTGGGTTTTCATATTTTGTATGACTGCTGCACACACATATGTGTTGATAAATTTTGTATGCATTTTCCCCTATTAATCTATCTTTTGTCAGTTGATTTTCAACAGCCTTCAGAGGATGAAGGAAAGTTTTCTCTTGGTCTCTACAGGTTAAAGGTATTTTTGGAGACAGTTCAAGAAAGGACAGGAGGAGAAAAATTAGAGGCAACTCTTTTAAGGAGTTTCGCTCTAAAGGAAAGGAGAAAAATGGGGGATTGCTGAAGGAATAAGAGGAAAGACAGATTACTATGTATTTTTTTAATGATGTGAATAGAATAATGATCAAGTAGAGAAGGAAAAACTGATCATGGAGGGAAGAAGGTAGAATTGCTTGAAGCAGTTATCTTGAGTAGATGAGTGGGACTGGAATGTAAGGTTCAGGGGGCCTTAGCTAGGAGCATAGAGGGTACAATCCAATTACAGGAGAAAAGGTAGATCATGTGGATCCAGATATAGGTAGAAGCGTCTGTATATAGTAATGGGAGCTATGAGTAGAAGCATACTTAACAAGATATTTCAGTGTGGTAACTTATGCCAATGTTATGTTTTCTGGGAAATGTTAAAGTTTCTGAGAAAAGTTAGTCTTGCACATTATTCAAAGTGTTTTAATAGTCTTTTTGGAAAGGAAATAACCAATAACTGAATGTAAGACACTCAGCAAATGTCAAGGGCTTTATAGTGAAACATTTTTCAAAATTTTTTATTTCTATGTGTAAAGATTTTAAAGCATCTTTCCATTTAGAAAACCCAGGCAATATCTCATAATATGATAATTCTGTAGTCAGTATTCTTTGCTTTGAGTATAAAGGTCAGTTGCATGGAAAAATGTTTTCCATAGAAGCTTTAGTGAAAAATACAAAGTAACACATTAGCCTTATATAAATATTTTCCCCTCACATTTATTTATTTATTTATTTTTGCTAACAAAACTCAGATGACACACACACAACCAAAATTCCTCTTTACCATCATCTGCTGGTCCAGTTTCTTTTCCAGAGGTAACGGCAAAGCTTTTGTACATATTCTTCTGGTCATTTGCCCATGTCTTTGCACAATACATGTTCATGGTGTACATAATTGTACCCATAAAAATATACAGTTTTTGTTTTTTTTAATTGGTGCCATATATTATATATTGTTCTTCAACTTTGATCACTCGACTGGAAAATCCTGTCTTGGAAGTCTTTCTATGTGAATTTATAGAGAACTATGCCAGTCTTTTCAACAGACTCTTAGAATTCCAGAGTAAGGAAATGTCATATTTTGTTTTAATTATACATCTTTTGGATGTCACATAAGTTGCACCCATATTTTCCTGTTGCAAACAATGCTTGTCACAATCCCATTAAATAAACCTTACATAAACCTTATTGGGCACTTGTTCAAGGGTTTCTGTGAATGTGCACATAAATATTTTTACAGATGGGGTCTTGCTACATTTCTGGTTTTGAACTCCTAGCCTCAAGCTATCCTCCCACCACATCCTCTTAAAGTGGAAGATAATTGAATCATAGGGGTGCGTTTTTCCCATACTGTTCTCATGGTAGTGAATAAGTCTCACAAGATCTGATGGTTTTATAAATGGGAGTTCCTCTGAACAAGCTCTCTTGCCTACAGCCATGTAAGATGTGACTTTACTCCTCCTTCACTTCTGCCATGATTGTGAGGCCTCCCCAGCCATGTGGAACAGTGGATCAATTAAACCTCTTTCTTGTATAAATTACCCAATCTTGGGTATGTCTTTATTAGTAACCTGAGAACAGACTAATACAATATGCTTTCATTTCTCTTGAGTAAATACCTGGGAGTGCAACTACTAGGCCATATGGTAAGCATACTCTACCAAAACTGATTAGTCACATTAAGAGATTGTCATACATATTTTAGTCTGAGTTCTGCAGTGTTGCAATTGCTTACTTAAGTCCTTCCACCTCTCTAAGTCATAAATTCTAGGATTAAAAGAGCCACAAATTATCATTTATTTCTTTTTACCATTTGTTTGCTGGCAACATAAGACACAGGGCTTCAGGCATCTACTAAATGCTTGCTAGGTTATTATTATGTTTTTATTAATAATATTCAATTTGACACAATGACCCTAAGTTTCAGTCCTCTTTGAGATTAATTTGTAAATTTGAGATTCACATTGAGTGCACTTCAGGTGGACATAAATTGCAACAGACTCCTTCTTTTCCTTCTGGGTGAATGTGTGACTTAGTGGAGCCACTCGGATCATTGTGAGACTCTTGTTGGAACATTAGGAAACAAGTTTCATATTCCACTGGAGTTGAAAAGTGAAAGGAAAGCAAGCTGGGGTTGCTGTTGCTGTTAGAATCTTTGCTACTTGAAGAGACTCTACCCAAAAATAAAGTCATCACAGAGGAAAGAGACAAATTTGTAATGACATATTGAGGCACTGATCAAAACATGCCATCAAGAGCCAGCAGTACCTCTCTCCAAACTTTTCATAGCTCATGTGTTTGAAATGAGTTTTATAAGTTGTTTCTGTAATAGTTCTATCTCATAAATTATAATACCTTAGTAACAACCGTTCCAAATTAGCCATCTACCATTTTAACAGTGAGACATAGCCAATAGATATTTTAGTTTCTATTTATCTATCTAAGATACTATCTATCCTTTAGTATCTATTTACCTAGTGTCCTGAAAGATATTACAGTTATGCCTTTGTATATCTAAAACTACTTCTAAAACTGAATTTGAAGTGGCTAGTTAATATTTAAAAGTATCAGAGGCTGGGCGCAGTGGCTCAAGCCTGTAATCCCAGCAGTTTGGGAGGCCGAGACGGGCGGATCACAAGGTCAGGAGATCGAGACCATCCTGACTAACCCGGCGAAACCCCGTCTCTACTAAAAAATACAAAAAAAAAAAATTAGCCGGGCGAGGTGGCGGGCACCTGTAGTCCCAGCTACTCGGGAGGCTAAGGCAGGAGAAGGGTGTAAACCCGGGAGGCGGAGCTTGCAGTGAGCTGAGATCCGGCCACTGCACTCCAGCCTGGGCGACAAAGCGAGACTCCGTCTCAAAAAAAAAAAAAAAAAAAGTATCAGAAAGTAGGTTTTTAATAAATTAAAACCTGACATTAAAATTTACAGAAAAAGAGTGTTCAAGCATTATTGCTGTAGTGACACATAATTATAGTGATCTTACATGAGAGCACCATTAGTGCTGAACAATGTTATGATTCTAGCATGATTGTTGGCTTGTTTGCCAAATAATTGCTTCAATTATCTGCTTCATATTGGCCATAAAGTCTTAACCAGGACATTTATTTTTGTTTCCTGCCTGAATCACTACTTGGTGATTCCATAGTCACAACCTTATCTTCATGTTGAAGGGTTGGTAAGACTTAGATAATAAATTTTCATCATTATTGTGGCTGAATCATCATTCTGTCTATGCTAAGCAATTCCATTGAAACAGTGTAACTGTACTGTGGGGCAGAGAGAGGCTTTCTCATGTAGGGCAGTTATAATTACATGTTGCCATAGTGACAATGGATGGACAGAGGAGATCTTTTTCAGGTGCTTATTGCTTTCTAGGAAAATTTCCATCAGATTTGATCATCATCAATGCTGGGGATTTTCCCCAGGTTAAAGGACAAAACCTGTCACATTATCAGTTAAAATACTGTGACTTGGGGAGAGCTTAGTTCATATTAGTTGCTGTAGTAATCTTAGTAGAACATTTGAAATCTGAGTAAAGGCAGCAAAATTAGAGTTAGGTCATCCAATGGGAGATGACATTTAAACTTCTAACTCTACAGTATTTGGGAAAAGGAGAGAAGGCAATTTCAGGGCCTCCAAATGCCCTTATTTGATTTATTCATATTGAAAAGTATTTGTGGAACATCTGCTTATACATTTACCTCATTTGTCTTAACCCTGTGAGAATTTTCACATGTGCAAAAACATGCATGAATCTCAGAACTATTATATTGAGAAAATGGAGCCAAAGGGCATGAGTGGAATGATTTCATTTATGTGAATTTTAACTATCGGCAAAAATAATTTATGGTGATGAAAGTCACATGTTTATAATTTTGTACATTGTTTCTCAACTTGCAGGAAAAAGAACTATAAGAGACTTAAAACCCTAGAGTCAACTTTCAGCTCTGCTATTCACCAGCTGTGAGAGCTTAGGTCAATTTTCGCTCTTTCATTTCTAAAATGAAGGCCCCTTCCATGTTTAGTGTCACAAGTATTATCTGAAAATCTCCTCTCCCCATCCATTCCAGGAGGTAGGATTGATGGGAAGTGGACCAAGGAACTTTGTGGGTGATGGACATATTCCATATGTTAATTGGTGTGCTACTTACACAGGTGTACATACTTGCTAAAACACATTATGCTGTACGTTTAAAATCTGTAAAGTTTACTGACAGTAAATGTGCAAGAAATGTAAAAAGAATAACTTCGAGTTACTGTTATGACCCACATTTTATTCATGAAACAACGGGGACTCAGAAAATTGGAGTGATGATTTGCCCATGTTCATCATGGGAGCTGGGAAACCTATCTTATCACATAAAAGTTGCAATTTTATCTTTTCAAAAGTATCAAGGTTTTCACCATAACGTTAATTATGAGCCTAATGCCTCTTACTTAGTGCATTAGTACATTAAAGGAGCTAACAAAAATGAAAAAAAAAAAAGTTTCCCATATTCTGCTCTGTTTATGTGCACATTTACATGTTACAGAGGTAACTGGAAATGAGTAACTGTGTTTTTCCCTGAAAAGCAAAGACTGAGGGTATCCAGCAGAGGAGGTCATGATTAGGTCATTTAATCAACAGTGTTTTGAGACATCTGCTGTATAGAGAATTCCAATAGATGTGTTTCTTTAGTGAGGTGAAAAATCTGACACAACAGCTTTCACAGTCTGTGAAATAGAAACTAGAGAAGCACTCCCTAAATAAATGACCTGGTATGTTGTTAAAAACATAGATTCTGATTCAGTGGGTCTGAAGTGAGGCTCATTCATTTGCAATTTTAACAAATTCCCAGGTGATGTTGCTATTGCTGGTCCTTAGACCACACTCTGAGTAGCAAAGATGAGGTCATTACAGCTGAAGTGAAATCTGAAATTCACCT
This sequence comes from Chlorocebus sabaeus, assembly GCF_047675955.1. NCBI lineage: Eukaryota > Metazoa > Chordata > Mammalia > Primates > Cercopithecidae > Chlorocebus > Chlorocebus sabaeus. The sequence continues at coordinate 71,668,525 of NC_132918.1, forward strand.
GAGTTCTCAAATGCAAATGGCAAGCTAAAACGAGAAATCATGATTATAAGACACTATAGCGTTTTCCCTTCATATAAATTAAAAAACAAAATGAGAGGGCATATAAATATAAATATGTGGGATCAGGGAGAAAATTTGTTGTGGCCGTATATTTAAATTGATTTTTTAGAATGATCTAAAACAAAAAAAATTGTTCCATTTTTATTTCTGTGTTTCTATGTACAAAGCTTTAGGTTAATGTCTTCCTAAATTACAATAGAAGTTATTAATCTAATCAAGGATGCATTTGTAATCTTGGAAATGTTAGCATAAAGTGACCCACAAAAGGTGTCGAATGACCACAACACACACACACACACACACACACACACACAGACACACATGCACAGACTAGAAAGTTAGCTTTTGGTGTTGTGGAACCCATCCTTAAAGATGGCCCTCAATAATCCTTGCCGTCTGGTAGTCATGCTGTTATGTCATCTTCCACATTAAATTGGTTTGACCTAGGAAACCAATGGAATGATGAAGAAATGATGGTGTGTAATTTCCAAAGACAGGTCATATAAGACAGTCTGGCTTTTGCCTTGCTTCCTCTTAGATTGACTGCCATCGGGGAAGCTAGGCACCACGTTGTCAGGATGCTGAGTCAGCCCAGATAGAGGCTTGACAGATCTTAGAAAGAACTGAGGCTTCCTGCCAAGAGTCCTGTAAATGAGTTATCCTGGAAGTAGATCCTTCAGCTCCAGGCTTTTGAAGCAATCTGTAGTTAATATAGTGTCTGAAAAAAGAAAGAGACTGTATTTGGCAGATGTCAGACTTTTGACTTAGAAAGGTAGACTCTGTTGAAAGTCCAAAAAGTTACCTAACTGTAATCACATTCTCTTTGATCTAACCCTAAGAGTTCTTCTGATTTCATGATTACCAGGACCCTATGCCAAAGAAACAAATGTTCTAATGGAGAAAACAAGAAAAAAATGCAACATAACAAATTGGAACACTTACAATTTACCTAATGAATAAAACCAATAACCTGTAAGATTTATTATTGGGTTACTCTTGTCTGCTCAGTCATATCTTAGTAACGTCTTAGATTGAAATACCTCAGAGGAAATAGGCAAGGAGTAATATAAATGAATTACATTGAATAATTGATAGGACTTCATAATAAATTGATTTGGTATATAGAGGGGAAGGAAGAATGGGAAACACCTTCAATAATTTTTGCCTAAAAGATTTAAGAATAATGACACACACTATTGAACAAAATAGATTAGTTGGGAAGATAAGCCAGAAGTTTAGAAATCGGAAAGAGGACAAAGGGCTCTATTTTGTGATATTGAGTTTTGGTTAACAAAAAATCCTGCAAAGAAAAAACAAACAAACAAACAAACAAAACAAAACAAAACAAAAACCTTCTTTTTCTTGATTTTTACTGTCACCTTGTACTACATAATGGTGATTTTTTTTTTTTTATTCTCAAACTCCGTCTCTGCAAAATAGACAGAGATAGCAAATTTATATTTTAAGTATTTATTTTACTGATTAAAAAAATACTTAGCAAACAAGAGGTTTAGCAATATGTTGACACCATAGAGTCAGGGGTTGTCTGAAATCCAGGTTTCCCTAGCACCAAGTTACGGTTTTTTTCAGCTGGGGTATGCTGTGAGCATTGCATAACTTGCTGCTTCGTGTTGGCTGTTGGTCCCATCCCCTTATGTCTGGAATTTATCATTGTTTTGAAATGGGAAAATGTTTGGCTAGATATTTTGGATAAGGTTCTAACAGAGTATCTGTTTCTTTGTGGGACCTGGTGGGGTTTTGCCTTTACCTTCGAACTTCAATGCTGTACGTTCACGAGGACCTGTCAGGCTCTGGGGACCGCCATCAATATAGCCAAACTAATAAGAGATTGTGAAACTCAGTGCCAAAGTGTTAATTGACAAATGTGTATCTATAATTTAAATAACTAGAACACTCATATGTCTTTTACTATGTACCACCTTTGGAAGTGAGCTTAGCAACTAAAAAGTTACTTGGTGAGCATAAAATTGGGAGAGACTCTAACTCTATAGAACAAGTCATATCTGTTGTGATGCAGTTTGCAGAATATTTCCGCTCTGGTGCAGAAAATCCTTTCTCAGCACTTAAAACATTTATGCTTTTAATATTCATTTTTTCCTTGCACAGGGATATTCCAAACAGTTATGTAGCAAATATTTAAGAACTCTCCTATGTACCAGTGACTGTACAAGGAGTTGAGGATATAGTAGTAAATAATAGCCAAGGTTTAATCCTCAAGTAACTTGTATTTTAGTGGCCAATTGAAATTTTGTTAGTTTTTGGGTCTCCTTTTTTAAGTTATCAGAATCTTCTGTCCTCACATCCCTTTCCTTAATGATTTCCAAAATTATAGTTTGCCTTTAATTACCTGCATTTTAAAAATATCTTCTTGATGAAATTTTAGAAAGATAGATTAATGTAAGAGATGACATATTTACAAACAATGCTTTTGATCTAGATTACTTTGGTGATGATGACTAGATTGACTTTTATTTCTCTATTTTATAATAATAGCTTTTTATTTTTATTTTTCCGCGTGTAGACTGTTGTTCAGTTTTAACAAGAAAAAGACTTAAATGGAAAAAAAAATACAGCTAAACAAATAGCTGAATTACACTTACTCCATAGCATTAGATGTAAACAAACCTATAATAGATACATAACAAATTGGATGAATTTTAATTTGACGATAAACTTCAAGCAATTTACTTTAAAGATATTTGAGGCTAATAGGCTAATTATATATTGCCTGAGGTGGGGAATATTTCCTTCAGCTGACTTATTGATTTGTTGCCTTTTAACAAGAAATTTTGCTGATCTAATTACGAAGAAGGGTTAAAAAGCTAATAACTTCAAATCTGAGGTTCTCCATAATGGAACAGAATGATTAATGGTCTAACAGAAACAACCGCCCACGAACCTTTTGCCAGACACTTGAAATACCATGTCACTAATGGAGGAGCTTGAAATACTCTGAGTTCTTTTTCTTTCTATATGAAAACAATGTTAAAATCTGCTAAATGGTAGAATAATTGGACTCATGGTGTAGCAATTACTTATGACCGGGGTCTCTAAATGTTGTTTGCTTACAGTCTTTAGTGTTACTCAGTTTTTAAAACAAAAATTCTGCTATGCTAAATATATTCATCAATGAATACTACAAAACCTTCTCCCAAAACTGTATTTTTAAGTTAGGATGAGAACAGTGAAGGAGAACATAACCAATGAATGGCATCAGGAAACCTGGGAAGTCAAGGAAGGTCACCAGATATTCGCATACATTTCCCTCCCCACTCTCTCCAACAGGAATTATAAAAGAAATGTGCAGCCTAGAGTTAGGACCATATACGTAGGTAGTAAGATTTTCATACAAAACAGTTGAAATGAGGAAAATCAAATAACATGGGTACTATTTTGATACATAAAATTAGAGCAAGTTGGTGAAGGATATTAGTGTGACCATTCTTTAGAATATTTTCCAGCCTAGTCCAGCCCCAAATGCCGACTCACGCTTCTTTGTCTTGGAGCAGAAAGAGCTGTGATTGTTGGTTGAGCTGGGGGAGTTCTTGGACAGTGTTGAAGTACAGGGTTAACACGGCTTTCCAGTTTCATCAGAGATTCCATTAATAGTACTGAGGTTGGGGTGGCATTATCAGTTCTTGGTGACTGTGGGAGTGGCCGGTAGGAGTGAACCAGGAACTTAGGAAAGCTGTAGAGAGCAGCCTGACTATCCACTAAGAATTGAAAGTAAAATTGAGTAAAACTTGAGGCCTAAACATTTTAATTTGAGAAAGACAGTTCTCTTTTACCTGTTTCAGACGAGAAGAAAATAAAAATAACTTATAATTTCAACAACCCTTCCCTAGAAATAATGACAATTAACTCCAAGGTATACACAATTTTAAAAATGTTTCTTTCTTGCTAACTGGCTTATTTGCCCTTTTCCTTTAATCCACCCTGTTCCATTTTTAAAACTAAAGCTATGTCATGAAATTCTTTCTAAATCATTACTTATTCTTTCACAATATAATTTTAAGTGGCTGCTTTTTTTTTTTTTTTTTTTTTTTTTTTCCACAGAATCTTGCTCTGTCACCCGGGCTGGAGTGCAATGGCATGATCTCAGCTTACTGCAACCTCCACCTCCCGGGTTCAAGCAATTCTACTGCCTCTGCCTCCCAAGTAGCTTGGATTACAGGTGCCTGCCACAATGCCTAGCTAATTTTTGTATTTTTGTAGAGACGGGGTTTCACCATGTTGGCCAGGCTGGTCTTGAACTCCTGAGCTCAAGTCATCTGCCCAATTCAGCCTCCCAAAGGCCTGAGATTACAGGTGTGAGCCACCATGCCCGGCCAACTTGTTTTTAATTTTTATTTTGGGTTCAGGGGTACACGTGAAGTTTTGTTGTATAGTAAGCTTATGTCACGGGGGTTTGTTGCACAGATTATTTTAATCACTTAGGTATTAAGCCTAGTTCCCAATAGTTATTTTTCCTGATTCTTTCCCTCCTCCCACCCTCCACCCTCTGGTAGACCACAGTGTCTGTTGTTCCCTCCTTTCTGTTCATGAATTCTTATCATTTAGCTCTCACTTATAAGTGAGAATATGCAGTATTTGGTTTTCTGTTCCTGCCTTAGTTTGCTTAGGATAATGGCCTCCAGCTCCATCTGAGTTCCCAAAAGAGATATAATCTTATTCTTTATATGGCTGCATAGTATTCCATGGTGTACATGTGCCACATTTTCTTTATCCAGTCTCATTGATGGGCATTTCGGTTGATTCCATGTCTCTGCTATTGTAAATAGTGCTGCAATGAGCATTTACATGCATGGGTCTTTATGGTAGAATGATTTATATTCCTCTGGGTATATACTTAGTAATGGAATTACTGGGTCAAATGGTGGTACTGCTTTTAACTCTTTGAGGTATCATCATACTGCCTTCCACGATGGTTGAATTAATTTATACTCCCACCAACAGCATATAAGCATTCCTTTTTCATTGCAACTTTGCCAACATCTGTTATTTTTTTTTTACTTTTTAGTAATAGTCATTCTGACTGGTGTGAGATGATATCTCATTGTGGTTTTGATTTGTGTTTCTCTGATGATCAGTGATATTGAGTTTTTCTTTTATATGCTTGTTGGCCACATGTATGTCTTCTTTTGAAACTGTCTGTTCATATCATGTGCCTACTTTTTAATGGGGTTATTTTTCTCTTATAAATGTGTTTAAGTTATTTATAGATGCTGAAATTTGACCTTTGTCAGATAGCTTGCAAATATTTTCTCTCATTCGGTAGGTTGTCTGTTTATTCTGTTGATAGCTTCTTTTGCTGTACAGAAGCTCTTACGTTTAATTAGATTCATTTGTCAAATTTTGCTTTTGTTTTGATTGCTTTTGGTGTCTTTTTGAAATCTTTGCCCATTCCTATGCCCAGGATGGTATTGCCTAGGTTGTCTTCCAGGATCTGTATAGTGTTGGGTTTTACATTTAAGTTTTTAATCCATCTTGAGTTGATTTTTACATATGGTATAAGGAAGGAGTTCAGTTTCAATCTCCTGCCTATGGCTAGCCAGTTATTCTAGCACCATTTATTGAATAGTGAGTCTTTTCCCCATTGCTTATTTTTGTCAGCTTTGTCAAAGATCAGATGGTCATAGGTGTGGGACCTTATTTCTGGGCTAGCTATGCTGTTCCATTGGTCCATGCGCCTGTTTTTGTACTAGTACCATGCTTTTTTTTCTTTTAATCGTTACTTTAGCTCTGTTGTATAGTTTGAAGTTGGGTAACATGATATTTTCAACTTCGTTCTTTTTACTTAGGATTGCCTTGGCTGTTCAAGCTCCTTTTTAGCTCCATGTAAATTTTGAATTTTTTTTTCTAGTTCCATGAAGAATGTCTTTGGTAGTTTGATAGGAATAGCACTAAGTCTATAAATTGCTTTGGGCCGTATGGCCATTTTAATGATATTGAGTCTTCCTATCCATGAACATGGGATATTTTTCCATTTGTGTCTTCTCTGATTTCTTTGAGCAATGTTTTATAATTCTTATTGTACAGATTGTTCAACTCCTTGGTAAGCTGTATTTCTAGGTACTTTATTCTTTCTGGGGCAATTGTGAATGAGATTGTGTTTCTGAATTGGCTCTTGGTTCAACCGTTGTTGGTGTGTAGGAATGCTAGTGAATTTCGTATGTGGATTTTATATCCTGAAACTTTCCTGTAGTTGTTTATCAGCTGGAGGAGCTTTTGGGATGAGACTATGGGGTTTTATAAATGTAGAACTTCTCTAAAGTTCCCAGGTCTCCATGTGTGCGTGAGCAGCTGCTCTGCCGAGACTCCACATAGCTCTCTGTGTCAGACTGACGGCTCTGGTGGAGTGGGTTCCTGAGGTGATCTCCTGACCTGACGGTTGCAAAGATCCATGGGAGAAAAGTGGATTCCCTGGGTAGCACATTCACTCACCATTTCCTTGCTTGGGAGAGCTTCCCCTGGCTCTGTGTTGCTCCCTGGTGGGCTTTCATCCTGCCTTGCTATTCTCCATTCTCCATGGGTCAAGTTGTTTCTTTGATTCGTCCCAATGTGTGTTCCTTGATGTTTCAGTTGAAGATGACATACTTACTAGCCCCTTCTTTTTCTCTCTTTGAGAGCAACATACACTTGCTGCTTCTAGTCAGCCATCTTGGCCAACTTCCAGTTAACATTTAGTTGCAAGAATTTTCTGTCATTAAGGTCATTATCAAAAATATTTCTATTATAACCCAGATTCTTGTTTCACTTTATTTTCCTATAGATATGCTGCACATATCCCCAACTCCTAGGTTTAGCCACTTTTATGTTATTTTTCCCACTGTCTGTTGTGCAAGCCAGGAGTGACTATGAGGTTTTCTTTGCTTTTCTCTTAGTCCACTCTTCCAGGTCTATCTTCTTGGATACTGGCCTCAGTGCTCAACCAGAGGGCTAAAACTAGGGGAAGTTTCTTTATTTATGGAGACTAGAAGGGGAGGGGGTAAGTGGATAGGAGCGGCTTATTTCTGATTTGTTTCTGGCTCTTCCAAGAATGGTCCATGGGCCAGCACTGATAGCATTTCCTGGGAGCTGGTTAGAAATACAGAATCTCAGGACCTATCCCTGACTGTTGAATCAGAATTTGTGTTTAGGATACGCTAGTGATTTATATTCACGTGAAAGGTTGAGAAGTACTGCTTTAGTTCATTACCATTAATTATCCTTTGATTACTCCTATACGAGGGACTCCTCAACTTGTCTTCTCAATGGAATTACCAGGGGAGCATCCAAAAACACTGATGTTGTGCCCCATCTCTAAGAAATTATTATTTAATTGAGTTGGGATGTATCTTGGGCACCAGAATCATTAAGTGATTTCCTAAGTGATGTGAATGTGCAACCAATTCTAGGAGCCACTGCCATGTACCTTCTATACTAGTTCTGTCCTGTTTGAAAAGTTTTCCTAGGTCTGTATCCTATACTATTTTGAGTTACAGTTTTCTTGTCTACCAATTTTGTTCTGTATGCCTCTATTTTAAGGAAATTTCTATAAAATGCTATTTCATTAATGGTATGTTGTTGTTGTTGTTTTTTAATTCCCCAATACTGTTATGTATTTAAATTTTAAGCTTCAACACTTTCAAAGAGAAACAAAATCCAGGTAGGATAGTTTTATAGATTGATATAATATTTACTTTCCTTCATTTTTCTTCTTAATGTTCTTTCTTCTTCTTGGCATGGCCAAATTCCTTAAAATATAACCTGGCTGCATCATTTATCAACCCTTATTCTCACCATTGGTCTGCCTTTTTTTTTTTTTTTTTTTTTTGGAGATGGAGTCTCACTCTGTTGCCCAGGTTGGAGTGCAGTGGCAGGATCTCAGCTCACTGCAAGCTCCGCCTCCCGGGTTCACACCATTCTCCTGCCTCGGCCTCCAGAGTAGCTGGGACTACAGGCGCGCACCACCACACCCGGCTAATTTTTTGTATTTTTAGTAGAGATGGGGTGGTCTGTTTTTTGGACACCATTGTGTCTATTGGTGTTCCTGGGGACTACAGTTATAGCAGGGTTTCTTAATAGTGGCATTATTGACATTTTGGTCTGAATAATTATTTTACATTGGTGGCTATCTGTTTGTAATCAGATGTTTAGCATTATCCCTGGCCTTTACCCACTAAATGTCAGTAGCACTCCCCACCTTGCCCTTTACTATACAGGTTGTGACAAAAATTGTTCCGTGTATTGCCAAAAATACCATGGGGGACAAAATTCTGTCTAGGTTGAGAACCACTGAGTTATAGGGTTGTCAGGCATTCTCAATGGCTAATAAATACTGCAGCAAGTATATTTTTAAAATATTATTTCACAAATGAGACATTGTTTACTATCTTTATGATAGGTGTGTATTTTTAAATTGATTTTATTCTGTACGGTAGTTTATAGATTGTCCTGAGTTTGTGGAATTTTGTTCTTTATTACTAAGATGGTTTAGCACATACAAAATGAAATGTGATTTAATCGTTATGTGTTATTAAGACTTTTAATATGAAGGAATTTTTAAATCTAGCTAGCTAGATGGATCATAGATTGGGGTCCCAATATTAGAATAAGAAAAAAATTATCAAATGATTAGTCTACTAATGGTCATTGTTTGGAGTGAATAGTGGCGAAAATTACCTTAACTTGGAAAACAAGAATACATTTACTCAACATGCTGATCCTTCAGTTCTATTCCTAAGGTTAAATATTTAAGGATTCTATCTTTATTAATGTCCTTTTAAGATAGAATATATATTAAAATAGTTTTTTGAATATATACTTGGAAGTGGAATTACTGGGTCAGATGGTAGTTCTGCTTTTAGTATTTTGAAGAATCTCAATACCTTTTTTATAATGACTGTATTACTAATTTGCACTGACAATGTATGAGTTCCCTTTTGTCCGGCATACTCTCCAACACTGATCTTTCATCTTTTTGATACAAGCCGTTCTTACAGGTATGAGGTGGTATCTTATTGTAGTTTTAATTGGTATTTTCCTAATCATTAATAATGGTGAGAACTTTCTAATGTTTCTATTGGCCATTTGTATGTGTTAAATTGAAGTGGGCGGAATCCTATAATTTCTAACACCATGAATGAATTTGGAGGATATTATGTTAAGTGAAATAAGCCAGGCACAGAAAGGCAAATACTGCATGATCTTTTAGATATGGAAAACTAATAAAGTTGAACTCGTAGAAGCAGAGATTAATGATAGTTACCAGAGGCTGAGGGGCAGCAGGATGGTGGGCAAGGAAATTGGAAGTCATTGATCAATGGGTACAAAGTTTCACATGGGAGTAATAGGTTTCACAATCTATTGCACAGCAGGGTGACTAGTCAATAATAATGTATTATATATTTCAAAATAATTAAGAGAATATATTTCAAATGTCTCACCATTAAAAAATAATAGGTAAATGAGGTGATGGATAGGTTAATCAGGTTGATTTAATCATGCCTCATTGTGTATATATATCAAGATAGCAACCTATACCTCATAGATGTATACAGTTATGATTTGTCAATAAAAATAATGTAATACATTTAAAGATAAAAATGTATATTTTTGTAAAAAAATAAAGACCAAAGGCCTGTCACAGATTGCAGGAAACAACAATGAAATACAATATGTGATCCGGGGTTGGATCCCGGACTAGAAAAGGACAGTTGTGAAAAAAACTAGCAAAATTCAAATAAAGTCAGCAGATTAGTTAATAGTATTGCATCAGTGATAATTTCATGGTTTTGATCATTGTATTATAGTTATTTAGGATATCAACATTAGGAAAGGTGAGTGAAGACTATGTGGGTACTCATTGTATTTATTTTTCAACTTTTCTTTAAGTCTAAAATTATTTCAAAATTAAAAGGAAAACAAAACCAAAACAAAAATGCATCTACATTTTTAACATACATTTGTATTTGTATTTCTTTTATTTTATACCAGGAAAGCTAGTTAACAGTTTGTTAAATCCTCATAATTCTGGTGAACAAAGACCCTAGTGTCGCGTGTGTCCGTATAGAAGACCACCTAAACAGGCTTTGTGTAAGCAACAAGGCTGTCTATTCACTTGGGTGCAAGTGGGCTGCGTCTGAAAAGACAGTCAGCGAAGGGAGACAGGAGAGGGGCAGCTTTATAGGACTTGGGTAGGCAATGGAAAGTTACAGTTGAAGGTGGTTATCTGTTGTCAACCGGGGGAGGGGCAGGGGGAGGTCACAAGGTGCATAGTGGGGAGATCATGAGATCCATTGTCCAGGAGAACAATGTCCTAAGGTTGATGGATCAGTTAGGGTAGGGCAGGAACAAGTCATAATGGTGGAATGTCATAAGGTCGGTTAATCACTTAAGGCAGAAACTGGCTGTTTCACTTCTTTTGTGGTTTTTTGGCTGTTCCAGACTTCTTGATTCCTGCAGGTCATCTGGATGCAGGTCACCGGGGTTACAATGGCTTAGCTCCAGTTCAGAAGCCTGACACCTACATGAACACATTACAAAAGCAGATGGTAGAAGTATAAAGTCAGAAGCACACATGCTGAGCTTCCTATTTCTTTCTTTACTGATGGAATTAGCTGGAGATAAGATAGATCTTAAGCCTGCCAGCCAGAGGGCATATACAGTAGTAGTCACAGAAGTGAAAATTCAGTTTCCAAAGGGAGATTTCATCTTCCATACACAATTGTATTTCCTTTAAGCTACATTTGGCATGATTCATTTACATTTTTGAGCTAAGATTTTAGTTAAAACATGGCTAAATCCAGTTATAATGCTAATAGTCTTCCATTCACTGAAATAAGGTTGCAAATAGGTGGGGAGAGGTTGAAGTGAAGGTTCACAATTGGAAATTAAATCTTGTCCTCCAGATGAAGGGGGCTTTCGTGCAGTGTAGATGGGAAGAAGTGTTTTCTATTATGCTTCACATTTCTAAAGCCAACATTTGAGCAACAGCTTTTTTTTTCCCTCTTGAACATTTTGGAAATAAGGAGCCTTCATTTCCATGATGGTTGCCAGGCTCATTTCCCCAGTACTGCCTGATCATGTGCCTTTCATCAAGTTTCTCTGGGCTGTGTTGGCCTTTAGCAGAATGCTGCTGAATTATCAGGATGTAGCTCAGTGATTTGTCCTCAACTCCATGGAGAGACAAGAAATTTTCCTTGGCTAAATACAAACAGAGAAAATTAAAAAGGGAAAGTTGTTTTATTTCAGGAAACATTTTTTGTTGCTATGGATTTGTCAAGACATGGATCCTTCATTTCATTTCATTTTATTTTGTCCCATTCAGCATTTCTCTTCCATTTATGAATAGTTCTGGAAATTCTAGCAGCAAATAGGCTTGCCCCCAACACTGGGCTTGATATTCTGCATATGACAAATGTGTCTTTTCCTATGGAATATGCATTCTCTCAATAACCTGACAACTTCGGTTAGTCCACCTTTGCTTTGACCCGAAATAGCTAAACAATTGAGTCAACATAGTTGGATTCTGAATTGTCCAGAAAATGCCTCACTCAGTCCATTCACTTCCTTTTTTCTTTTGTAGGTTATGTAACCAAGTACCTCCACTTTTCTGACACGTGGTTTAATTATTTTTTTCCTCCCTTCTTTTCTCATTTCCCTGGTTCCACACTTCTTACTTAGCCCTTTAGAAATGCAAATATAACCTTTACTTCCTACTCACCAGACATCCCCTATGGGGCAAGTTCATCTATGTGCTCCAAGAGAGATCTCTTAACAGTAGATTTGTAGACCAAAGCATGCCCTGACGGAACTTTCACCTCCAGGCATTCTCCTCAGCAGTGCATATTGAAAGCATGCCCACATGGCCACTTTTACAACATACTTCTGCCCAGAATGGCACCAACTCAACTGCCTGTTTGATAAGGCAAGAGCTAGCAGCTGCTCTTGTTCATTTCCTCTTCTACCTTATAAAAGTGCCCACTTTCTGCTCCAAAAGTGAAGCAGCATGGCAGGACATCTGTGCATCTTCCCAAAGCTAGCTTTGGAGTAAATTCACTTGCTTTGTGTCAGACCTCTCTCTTATCAATTGGACTCTGCATGTGGCAAGCAACTAACCCACATATCAGTTACAGTTACACTATACAATGCTTCCTACAGTGGTATTGTTATGATTGGTAGTTCGACATGAGTGGGGCAAGAGAGGCCCCTCCCAAGGAATTTCCGATGACCATCAGGTGATGGTCAGGCAGTTGTTAAGCTATCTCTAAAATAATAATTGGTCACAGCTAGTGCCAGGGAAATGTAGTCTCCCAATAGATAGAAATGCCTGAAACTGGTGATCAGCAGCTTCCTAATAAGCTCTCAGGACCTGTGTAAGTGGGCTCAAGTATGCACATGAAGAGGCAAAATGTCAGAGTTTAACTGGTAAATGATCTAGAAACATTTGACTGGTAAGGGGAAAATGCCTCAAGTGAGCATGTGCACAACTCCACTGAACACAGTGTGCGTGCTCCCCTCCCGGTTGCTAGCAGGCCACTGTGCATGAGGAAAGCCTACCTCAAAAGAAGAATCAGGGTGTAGGATGTAATAAATTCCTCTTCAAAGGTTTTAGCCTATAAATTGTTAAGTACGATGATTTCTGAGATCCTTTCCAAAGAACCAATGTATCAGTATATTTAACTCCCCTGTTCTTTGTTCTTCATTTTAAAGTTTAACTTTCTCATTCTCTTCATCTCCTTGCCCCTGGTTTCAGTAAACAACCCCCTCCTAGCCTCTATCACCTGCTTTGTCCTGAGTCACCCCTGGTCACCTGCTCTGACCTCAGTCATCCTAAGTCATCTGTTCTGTAGCCATCCTTCCTGCCAAACCACTCACCCTGCCACTCTGACTCGTACCATTGCTCTCTTTAAAACAGGCAATCAGAGTTAGCTTAATGGTCCAACCCTAGCCAATAGAGGAATGACACGGCAGTAGGGGCTACCTGCATCAGGAATAAAAACCCCTTCCCCTTCCTTGTTCAGGTGTGCTCTCACCATTGCTCCATCTACAAAGTCACACCCTTCTGTAGAAGTAAAATTGCCTTGCTGAGAAAATTAAATTTATGTTTGAGTGCTATTCCTTTTGCAGCACTGAAAATTTATTTCTAACAAGAGGAGAAGGAACACAAGACCCCAGAAGTAGGCCAGCATATAAAACCCCAAGTCAAAGGTCAAACCAGACACTTAATTCCTCAAATCACCTGCCTGGCCCACTTCCAAGCATACTTTCCTTCCTTTTGTTTCTGTTCTAAAGCTTTCTAATAAACTGACTCCTGCTCTAAAACTTGCCTTGGTCTTTTACTCTGCCTTATGCCTCTCAGTCAAATTCCTTCTATTGAAGAGGAGAGATTTGAGGTTGCTGCAGACGCATGACAATTCACTGCTGCTAACACTTTGCTGCAGGACTCAGACACATTCCCTAGTGCTAATAATATGGGCTTTTTATCAAAAAGATTTTGGGATAAATTAATGCCTATTAGCTGTCTTTAAATATAGGAAAAATTAATCATCATAGCGATCACATAATAATAAATTTGGCATCTCACATTTGTTGGATACTTTATTCTGAAACAAGTATTTTTTGACATATTACCACATTTTTAATCTCGCAACAGCCCTGATATAAGGTCATTTGAGTACTAGCCTCTGTCTAACCACCTTTTCAACTCTGACTCTGGAAGCCACGAAAGGTAATAGTAATTTGAATCTTCACTGTAGGTATTCTACACAGGGAAGAAAATGAATTTTGTGCTGACATTACCTGCCAGCTTCCCAGAAACTCTCCCTAGATGTCTATCTGTCTCTTCAAATTTTTACCCCACAGCAGGTACTGACACGCATGTCTCTGGACTCATATATCCCACTCCTCTCCCACAGTCCCCACAGTCTCTCAGGACTGTGCCATTTCTAGTTTTTAATTCCTCCTTCCTTGGTGCCATTTTTATCCTTCCTTCACTCGCATGCCAGCTCCTGGGAGTACAGTTTGCCTCAAGGTAAGCATCCTTCCCTCAACCCAGAATTCTGGTGTAAAAAATTCTGTACTTTGTTTCATGTGTATGAGTAAATGGAGGCAAAATAACTAAAGTAATTGCCTAAGATCACCCCGCTAGTAAACTGCAAATCTGAATTTGAACTAGAGTCTGACTAATTACTGTGTTCTTTACTTCAAACCAGTTTCCCTTGTAATCCTATCATCTGTATATTACCTTGTTTATGTCAAGTCTTAATGACAGATTTTGTTTCCCATCATCACTATTTGGGCAGAGTGATTACTTAGAGTCAGAGCTGACAAGTCCAAGTGTGCTCAGAGGAGTTTTAAATAGGTTAGAAAAACCTAACTGGGTTGTTTCTTTAAAAAGGAAACAAAACAACCTTTAGGTTATAAAGTTGGAGGCAGCATAATTAAATAGGCATCCCAAGATGCAGTCTTTTAAAAGACTTCCTGGACAGAAAGTTCTCTTCTTCATCCACCCACACCAGCATTACTACTCTGACAGATCTTCCCTTAGGGAAATCAATACAATCACTCAACATCTTAACATCTACAGCTGTCACTGGCCCCAGGCCATAGCTTTTGTTTTGCCTTTACCAAGTGAATGATAGTGAATGAATGAGATTTTATAGTTTTTTTCTTTTTAATACAATGAACGTCTACTTGACAGACTCCTGTGGTTTTCCTATACAGGCCTCCATCTGGTCTGATGGGGTTTTGTGTTCTTTTTCCCTTAGCTTGTTCCTTTCAGAAAAAGCTAGGGTTTCACATCTCACCCCACTAGTTAGTGGTTCTCCAGCCTGACTTCACATTGATACCACCCTGGGAATTTCTATAAAACACTGATGCCTAGATCCTATTACTGATCAATTAAATCAGAATCTTGGGGGATGGGGAGGAGTCTATTGTGCAACTTCTGGCTTAGGTGACCATTATATTCAACTCAATTCCTAAGTTCCCACTGAGATAGGATTACGGGACAGGTGGTTCAGCAGACCACAGAAGAGGTTGTACTTTACAATTTCAGTATGAAACTTAGCAACTGTTTGTGATATTCTTGCTTATAATGGAGAGTACATTAATCAGATTTGACATAATGATACTGAGTGACACACCACTCCCAAACTCAGCAGCTTGCATCAGGGAACATTTATGTCTTGCTCATGGTCTGTAGGCAACAGGTTTGCCTGGTTTAAGCTGAACACTGCTGTGTGTTTTTCATCAGGCTTCAGCTAAGTTACACTTTACTCCAGGTGGAAATGTGGTTCAAGTCTCTTTCACTTGTGTCTCATCTTCCTTGGACCATCCATTGAGTGCCCAAGGCATCTACTTTTCATGGCAGATCACTGTCATGCAAAAGCCAAACTCAGTTTTTCTTAAAGATCTCTCCTTGATTCACGTCCATTAATGTGTCTTTAGACAAAGTAATTCATGACCAAGCCCAACATTAATGGGAATGGAGACATAATATACTTTGCCCACAATAAGAGAAGAAAGAAGATAAATATTTTCTTACAAAGTCCACACTCTCATAATGATATGGGTAAGAGACAGGGAAATACTGGGTAGAAGAGGGTTGTTCTCTGGCAAAGGTCTCACCCTCAAGCCTGGATATGTGTGTTCCTAAGTGGGAATAGGCATTCCTGTTTTTGTGCCAAAAAAGTTGCCTTCTGGTGCAACATGCCCCCCCATTCTGTGCCCATATAAACCCCAGACTCCAGGCTCCAGAAGGAGATGAGAAGATGAACAGAAGAGCAGAAGAATGGCAGAATGGCATGGCAGAGATAAGAAAAGTAGCATCTGAATGCCAAGGGGAGTTTGACTGGGGATGGCCAGAGAGGAGTTCAGTTGCAGGACGACCAAATTCCAGGGGAAGATCATCTTCATACTTCCTCCCTCTGCTAGTCCCCCATCCATCCCAATGAGAGCCACCTCTACCGCCCAAAAACCCCCCACGTTTACCACCCTTAAGTCTGTGTGTGAGTTGATTCTTCTGGGATGCTAGATAAGAGCTCGGGGTACAGAAAGCTGTCACACTGGCACCTTCTGCCATTGTGAAAAGGCAGAGGGTTCACTGAGCCGGTTAACACACAAGCCGTCTGCAGATGGCAAAGCTAAAAGAGCACACTGTAACACATGCCACACCCACTTGGGCTTTGGTAGTTGCAGACACACCCCTCTAGTTGCTACCATGGGGCCAGAGCCCCAGAGCACTCACCCTGGCTCCTGTGCCTGCCTGTCAGTGTGCTACCCCTCCTGTAGAAGGTTTGAGTGTGCGGTAGCCGAACACATAGGCTGCACCCCTGTGTGCAAGTGGTTCAGGGAACTCTCCCGTTACAATAAGGAGAAATACAAACTTGTTGACAGTCTTAGAACATAACTGACTAAAGAAGGGCTGAATTTTCAACTCTTCTGTATATCTAAAATTATCCCAAAATAAAGTTTATTTAAAAAGAAACAAAAGAAGAAGTAAGTTACCATGTGATGAGGGAGCTAGCTCTAGTCACTGGAAATGTTGACACAGACTATAGAAAATCTCTTGGTGGGAAATGTGTACAATGGACTGAAGCATGAGTCAATTATCCAGTGTATTTTTTAGATTTGTATTGACATGTCACAGAGAGGAGGGGACAGAAAAATTGTATGTGACAGATTCAATGTTAAAAATTGTCATGATAGGTTGCAACAAACCAGGTAAAATATCAAAGGGATAAATGTAATGCCACATATTTGGGTTTACCATCTCAATTGTTTTATATATACTAAATAAAAATTTAGAGTACATAATTAATGAGTGTATGGTCTATATTTTATTAAATCATTGTTTAAATATAGCATTCGTTAGAATTTGTAAATATCCTTGGGCATCCCATGGCAGAATTAGTATGCAAGGTATCTTTTGGCCTAAGGCTTTAGTTGGTCACAGAGAACTGCTGGCTGGGGTTAATGCTACTAATAATAATAGAAGCAGCAGCTAATATTTGTGAAGTGTTTACTGAGAGTCAGTTGTAGCTAAGTGCTTTATATAGATTAGTTCATCCTCAAAAATCCCTGTGAGGTAGAACTAATGCCTTTTCCATTTTACAGGTGACAAAACTGAGGCTTAGTGAGTTAAAGTAACTTGCCTGAGATCCCATAATTCATGATTGGTATTGCTGAAAGTTCAACTCAGGGTATCTTATGTTATATTATAACATGTTGGTGTAACCATTACAGTCTACTGCCTCTGCATTTGAACTGGCATGACATTTAAATACTAGTAGTTTCCCCAGGAGCCTGTTCTGTGTATGAAGGTACTGACCCTCGACAATTTGCTATTATGACACACTTTTAGGGTTATCTTGAGATGGTGCTATGTCTATTTTAGATAGATCTTCTCTCTGGGACTGCTCCATAGGCTTCTTATAAGCAAAATGTGCTCTAAAAGCTACCGTACATCAGAACTCCTTCCCCAAATCTAAGTGACCACCCTGGCCACCACCAGAATCTACTTGAGACACAAGCTCATTGTTGCAACTGCCTCCCACTTTGCTATCGATTATTTTCAACTTGCCAGAGGGAGCTAATGGCCAAATTAAAGGCTGGTATTTCCCAATCAGTCATCATTAGAGCTGCGTTTATTATAGATAAAGTGACTTTCAGAGCCAGAATGACAACTTTAACAATGAAAAGAAAACATAGGAGCTCATTTTGTAATATGAACATAGCTGTCTTCAGTGAACAGCTAGATTTAGCCTAAAAAATGTACTTGCAAATATCCTTATTGTCTCATGCATAGTTGTTTCACATATAAGCGCATCTGAGAAAATGTAAGTTCCAGGACTGCTCTTAAAAGGGATGTGGAGCCCAGCAGATTTGTGTGTGTGTGTGTGTGTGTGTGTGTATGTTTGTTTGCTTTTTGAACTCAAGGAAGAAATTTAAGTCACCAATGTAATTCACCAAACTCGAATGTGGAAAAGGAACAGGGGAAAATGAAAGAACTAAGTTGATAGTAAGTCTGAAAACAATTACAGTTCATTCTTTCAGTGAAAGTGAATGGACAGAGGGGCAATAAGGTTACAGAAAAAGCCAGAAAATAGGATAATTAATCAAAATGGGAATAAGAATCAGCACACAAGATTGGGAAGAGAATTTACTGTGAAAAGGAAGATGTCCCTAAGCAAGTATTGTCCTATTGACGAGTCCTGAAATAAGGAAAAGAGAACAGAACACATTTTTTTTTCATTATACTTTAAGTTCTAGGGTACATGTGCACAATGTGCAGGTTTGTTATATATATATACATGTGCCAGGTTGGTGTACTGCACCCATTAACTTGTCATTTACATTAGTTATTTCTCCTAATGCTATCCCTCCCCCCTTCCCTACCCCATGATAGGCCCTGGTGTGTGATGTTCCCCACCCTGTGTCCAAGTGTTCTCATTGTTCAATTTCCACCTGTGACTGAGAACATGCAGTATTTGGTTTTTTGTCCTTGTGATAGTTTGCTCAGAATGATGGTTTCCAGCTTCATCCATATCCCTACAAATGACATGAACTCATCCTTTTTTATGGCTGCATAGTATTCCATGGTGTATATGTGCTACATTTTCTTAATCCAGTCTATCATTGATGGACATTTGGGTTGGTTCCAAATCTTTGTTATTGTGAATAGTGCCGCAATAAACATATGGATGCATGTGTCTTTAAAGGAGTATGATTTATAATCTTTTGGGTATATAAAGCAATGGCAACAAGAGCCAAAATTGACAAATAGGATCTAAATGAACTAAAGAGCTTCTGCACAGCAAAAGAAACTAGCATCAGAGTGAACAGGCAACCTACAGAATGGGAGAAAATTTTTACAAGCTACCCATCTGACAAAGAGCTAATATCCAGAATCTACAAAGAACTTAAACAAGTTTACAAGAAAAAATCAAACAACCTCATCAAAAAATTGGCAAAGGATATGAGCAGACACTTCTCAAAAGAAGACATTTATGCAGCCAATAGACACATGAAAAAATGCTCATCATCACTGGCCATCAGAGAAATGCAAATCAAAACCACAATGAGATGCCATCTCACACCAGTTAGAGTGGCAATCATTAAAAAGTCAGGAAACAACAGGTGCTGGGGAGTATGTGGAGAAATAGGAACACTTTTACACTGTTGGTGGGACTGTAAACTAGTTCAACCATTGTGGAAGACAGTGTGGTGATTCCTCAGGGATCTAGAACTAGAAATACCATTTGACACAGAACACATTTTTATATAATCAAATGAACGTGCTCACTGGGGGTCATGAAGTAATGTGCTGTATTCTCAGAAGTTATTTTGTTTTATAAGAAAACTACCAGCAATTACTCAATTTTCCAGAGTTACATTTCAGGCTTAATGGGAAACAGGCTATTCTAAGATTGTTTGATTAATAATATTTTCTAAAATAAGATAGATAAAATGCCTTAAAGAAAGAGAAAGAAAACCCATGGTTTCCTGGAAGGTGATCTTTTAGGTCTTGTTGAATTTGCCTTCTATTTCCTGTCCCCCTTGCCAGCCTGTTGGGACTGTCAACTGAAGAATGACAGGGTTCATAAATTTGTAAAGGAGAGATTTATTTCCCTTAAAGGTTTGGAGTCTGTAGGGAGGCCATTCTGAAAGGCTGGGAAGCATAGCCTCCAGCAAGAAGCCAAAAACAGACTGGAAGGGCAATGAGAGCAGGAATTTATGCTGAGTGGGGGAGCTGAATATGCATTTTCAATAAACTATAGGAAGAGCCATGAATATTTATGAAAGGAGAAAGTATGCATATGCAATTAAGCTTCATGCCCCTTCATGGATCCAATGTTAAAAATAAATAGCAGTGTTAGCATGACCCAAGGGTGGAGTTTTCAGCCTTCTGATTTCCAAATGTGAAGCAGAGGACATGAAAATGTGTACTGTGCATCCTCTGTAGAGTGGCTAGAGCCATTCTATGGTTGGTGGTCTCTTTTATTTTGTTTTTATTATTATACTTTAAGTTCTGGGGTACATGTACAGAATGTGTAGGTTTGTTACATAGGTATACACGTGCCATGGTGGTTGGCTGCACCCATCAACCAATCATCTACATTAGGTATTTCTCCTAATGCTATACCTCCCCTTGCCCCTCATCCCCCAATAGGCCCCCTGTGATCTTCCCCTCCCTGTGTCCACGTATTCTCATTGTTCAACTCCCACTTATGAGTGAGAATATGCAGTGTTTGCTTTTCTGTTCTTGTGTTAGTTTGCTGAGAATGATGGTTTCCAGCTTCATCCATGTCCCTGCAAAGGACATGAACTCATCCTTTTTTATGGCTGCATAGTATTTCATGGTGTATATGTGCTACATTTTCCTTATCCAGTCTATCATTGATGGGCATTTGGGTTGGTTCCAAGTCTTTGCTATTGTGAACAGTACTGCAATAAATATATGTGTGCACGTGTCTATATAGTAGCATGATTTATAATCCTTTGGTTATATACCCATTAATGGGATTGCTGGGTCAAATTATATTTCAGGTTCTAGATCCTTGAAGAATAACCACACTGTCTTCCACAATGGTTGAACTAATTTACACTCCCACCAGCAGCATAAAAGTGTTCCTATTTTTCCACATCCTCTCCAGCATCTGTTGTTTCCTGACTTTTTAATGATCACCATTCTAACTGGTGTGAGATGGTATCTCATTGTGGTTTTGTTTTGCATTTCTCTAATGACCAGTGATGGTAAGCTTTTTTAAATATGTTTGTTGACTACATAAATGTCTTCTTTTGTGAAGTGTCTGTTCATATCCCTTGCCCACTTTTGGATGGGGTTGTTTGTTTTTTTCTTGTAGATTTGTTTAAGTTCTTTGTAAATTCTGGATATTAGACCTTTGTCAGAAGGATAGATTGTGAAAATTGTCTCCCATTCTGTAGGTTGCCTGTTCACTCTGATGATAGTTTCTTTTACTGTGAAGAAGTTCTTTAGTTTAATTACATCCCATCTGTCAATTTTGGCTTTTGCTACCATTGCTTTTGGTGTTTTAGTCATGAAGTATTTGCCCATACCTATGTCCTGAATGGTATTGCCCAGGCTTTCTTCTAGGGTTTTCATGATTTTAACTATTACATTTAAGTCTTTAATCCATGTTGAGTTCATTTTTGTATAAGATGTAAGGAAGGGATCCAGTTTCTGTTTTCTGCGTATGGCTAATTAGTTTTCCCAACACCATTTATTAAATAGGGAACCATTTCTCTATTGCTTGTTTTTGTCAGTTTTGTCAAAGATCAAATGGTTGTATATGTGTGGTGTTATTTCTGAGGCTCTGTTCTGTTCCATTAGTCCATATATCTGTTTTGGTACGAGTACCATGATGTTTTGGTAGCCTTGTAGTATACTTTGAAGTCAGGTAGCATGATGACTCCAGCTTTGTTTTATTATTATTTTTATTTATTATATAGTAATAATATATATTATTTTATTTATATATAAATATATATTATTTTAATATATAATATATTATATAAATATGTATTATTTTATTTTATTGTTTTTGCTTAGGATTGCCTTGGCTATGCAGGCTCTTTCTTGGTTCCATATGAAATTTAAAATAGTTTCTTCAGTTCCGTGAAGAAAGTCAATGGTAGCTTGATGGGGATAGCATTGAATCTATAAATTACTTTGGGCAGTATGGCCATGTTCACGATATTGATTCTTCCTATCCATGAGCATGGAATGTTCTTCCATTTGTGTCCTCTCTTATTTCCTGGAGCAGTGATGTGTAGTTCCCCTTGAAGAGGTCCTTCACATCCTTTGTAAGTTGGATTCCTAGGTATTTTACTCTCTTTGTAGCAATTGTGAATGGGAGTTCACTCATGATTTGGCTCTCTGTTTGTCTGTTATTGGTGTATGGGAATGCTTGTGATTTTTGCACATTGATTTTGTATCCTGAGACTTTGCTGAAGCTGCTTATCAGCTTAAGGAGATTTTGGGCTGAGATGATGGGATTTTCTAAATATACAATCATGTAATCTGCAAACAGAGACAATTTGATTTCCTCTTTACCTATTTGAATATCCTTTATTCCTTTCTCTTGTCTGATTGCCCTTGCCAGAACTTCCAATACTGTGTTGAATAGGAGTGGTGAGAGAGGGCATCCTTGTCTTGTGCTGGTTTTCAAAGGGAATGCTTCTAGTTTTTGCTCATTCAGTATGATATTGGCTGTGGGTTTGTCGTAAGTAGCTTTTATTATTTTGAGATATGTTCCATCAATACCTAGTTTATTGAGAGTTTTTAGCATCAAGGGCTGTTGAATTTTGTCAAAGGCCTTTTCTGCATCAATTAAGATAATCGTGGTTTTTGTCATTGGTTCTATTTATGTGTTGAATTATGTTTATTGATTTGTGTATGTTGAACCAGCCTTGCATCCCAGGGATGAAGCTGACTTGTTCGTAGTGGTTAAGCTTTTTGATGTGCTGCTGGATTCAGTTTGCCAGTATTTTATTGTGGATTTTTGCATTGATGTTCATCAGTGATATTGACCTTAAATTTTCTTTTTTTGTGTGTTTCTGCCATGTTTTGTTATCAGGATGATGCTGGCCTCATGAAAACGGTTAGGGAGGATTCTCCCTTTTTTATTGTTTGGAGTAGTTTCAGAAGGAATGGTACCAGCTCCTGTTTTGACCTCTGGTAGAATTTGGCTGTGAATCCATCTGGTCCTGGAATTTTTTGGTTGGTAGGCTATTAATTACTGCCTCAATTTCAGAACTTGTTATTGGTCTGTTTGGGGATTTGATTTCTTTCAGGTTTAGTCCTGGGAGGGTGTATGTGTCCAGGCATTTATCCCTTTCTTCTAGATTTTCTAGTTTATTTGCATAGATATATTTATAGTATTCTCTGATGGTAGTTTATATTTCTGTGGGATCAGTGGTGATATCCTTTTTATCATTTTTATTTGTATGTATTTGATTCTTCTCTCTTTTCTTCTTTATTAGTCTTGCTAGTGGTCTATCTATTTTATTGATATTTTCAAAAAGCCAGTTCCTAGATTTATTGATTTTCTGAAGGGATTTTTGTTCTCTATCTCCTTCAGTTCTGCTCTGATCTTAGTTATTTCTTGTCTTCTGCTAGCTTTTGAATTTGTTTACCTTGCTTCTCTAGATCTTTTAATTGTGATATCAGGGTGTGAATTTTAGATCTTTCCTGCTTTCTCTTGTGGGCATTTAGTGCTATAAATTTCCCTCTAAACACAGCTTTAAATGTCTTCCAGAGATACTGGTACATTGTTTCTTTGTTCTCATTGGTTTCAAAGAACATCTTTATTTCTGCCTTCATTTTGTTATTTACCCAATAGTCATTCAGTAGCAGGTTGTTCAGTTCCCATGCATGTGTGTGGTTTTGAGTGAGTTTCTTAATCCTGAGTTCTAATTTGATTGCACTGTGATCTGAGAGACTGTTTGTTATGGTTTCCATTCTTTTACATTTTCTGGGGAGTGTTTTACTTCCAATTATTTGGTCAAGTTTAGAATAAGTGCAATGTGGTGCTGAGAAGAATGTATAGTCTGTTGATTTTGGGTGGAGAGTTCTGTAGGTGTCTATTAGGTCTGCTTAGTCCAGAGCTGAGTTCAAGTTCTGAATATTCTTGTTAATTTTCTGTCTCGTTTTTCTGTCTAATATTGATGATGGGTTGTTAACGTCTCCCACTATGACTGTGTGTGAGTCTCAGTCTCTTTGTAGGTCTCTAAGAACTTGCTTTATGAATCTAGATGCTCCTATATTGGGTGCATATATATTTAGGATAGTTAGATCTTCTTGTTGCATTGATCCCTTTACCATTATGGAGAGCCCTTCTTTTTCTCTTTTGATCTTTGTTGGTTTAAAGTCTGTTTTATGAGAGACTAGAATTGCAACCCCTGCTTTACTTTGTTTTCCATTTGCTCGATAAATATTCCTCCATCCGTTTATTTTGAGCCTATGTGTGTCTTTCACATGAGATGGGTCTCCTGAATACAGCACATCAATGAGTCTTGACTCTTTTTACAATTTGCCAGTCTGTGTCTTTTAATTGGGGGCATTTAGCCAGTTTACATTTAATGTTAGTATTGTTATGTGTAAATTTGATCCTGTCATTATGATGCCAGCTGGTTATTTTGTCTATTAGTTGATGCAGTTTCTTCACAGTGTTGTTAGTCTTTACAATTTGGTATGCTTTTGAAGTGGCTGATACTGGTTGTTTCTTTCTATCTTTGGTGCTTCCTTAAGGAGCTCTTGTAAGGCAGGCCCAGTGGTGACAAAATCTCTTAGCATTTGCTTGTTTGTAAAGGATTTTACTTCTTTGCTTATAAAGCTTACTTTGGCTGGATATGAAATTCTGGGTTGAAAAATCTTTTCTTTAAAAATGTTGAATATTGGCTCCTGCTCTCTTCTGGCTTGTAGGGTTTCTGCAGAGATCTGCTGTTAGTGTGATGGGCTTCCCTTTGTGGGTAACCCAACCTTTCTCTCTGGCTGACCTTAACATTTTATCCTTCATTTCCACCTTGGTGAATCTGACGATTATGCATCTTCTGGTTGCTCTTCTCGAGGAGTATCTTTGTTGTGTTCTCTGTGTTTTCTGAATTTGTATGTTGGCCTCTCTTGCTAGGTTGGGGAAGTTCTCCTGGATAATATCCTGAAGAGTGTTTTTCAGCTTGGGTCTTTTCTCCCCGTCGATGTCAGGTACACCAATCAAATGTAGATTTCTTCTTTTCACATAGTCCCATATTTCTTGGAAGCTTTGTTTGTTCTTTTATATTCTTTTCTTTTCTCTAATTTGTCTTCTTGCTTTATTTCATTAAGTTGATCTTCAATCTCTGATATACTTTCTTCCACTTGATTGATTTGGCTATTGATACTTGTGTATGATTCATGAAGTTCTCGTGCTATGTTTTTCAGCTCCATCAGGTCATTTATGTTCTTCTTTAAACTGGTTATTCCACTTAGCAATTAGTCTAACCTTTTTTCAAGGTTCTTAACTTCCTTACATTGGGTTAGAACATGCTCCTTTAGTTCGGAAGAGTTTGTTATTACCCACCATCTGAAACCTGTCAGGCCTCTGAGCCCAAGCTAAGCCATCATATCCCCAGTGGCCTACATGTATATATCCAGATGGCCTGAAGCAACTGAAGATCCACAAAGGAAGTGAAAATAGCCTTAACTGATGACATTTCACCATTGTGATTTGTTTCTGCCCCACCCTAACTAATCAATGTACTTTGTAATCTCCTCCACCCTTAAGAAGGTTATTTATGATCACCCTCACCCTTAAGAAGCTTCTTTGTAATTCTCCCCACCCTTGAGAATATACTTTGTGAGATCCACCCCCTGCTGCCAAAACATTGCTGTTAACTCCACTGCCTATCCCCAAACCTATAAGAACTAATGATAATCCTACCACCTTTTGCTGACTCCTTTTTTGGACTCAGTCCACATGCACCCAGGTGAAATAAATAGCCATGTTGCTCACACAAAGCCTGTTTGTTGGTCTCTTCACACGGGCACACATGAGATATTTGGTGCCAAAGACCCAGGTCAGTGGGACTCCTTTGGGAGACCAGTCCCCTGTCCTCACCCCCACTCCATGAAGAGATCCACCTATGACCTTGGGTCCTCAGACCAACCAGGCCAAGGAACATCTCACTGATTTTATATTGGGTAAATGGCCTCTTTTTACTCTCTTCTCCAGCCTCTCTCACTATCCCTCAACCTCTTTCTCCTTTCAATCTTGGCACCACTCTTCATTCTCTCCCTTCTCTTAATTTCAGTTCCTTTCATTTTCTGGTAGAGACAAAGGAGACACATTGTATCCATGGACCCAAAACTCCGGTGCGGGTCATGGACTTGGGAAGGCAGCCTTCCCTTGGTGTTTAATCACTGTGGGGATGCATGCCTCTCTGATAATTCACCCATGTTCCACTGGTGTCAGATCTCCACAGGGATGCCTGCCTTGCTCATTCACCCATATTCCCTTGGTGGCAAGTCAATTGCAGGGACGCCTGCTTTGGCTGCTCACCCATGTTGCAGCCCAGGGCTGCTCTCCACTCCGCTTCTCCGTGTCTCTACCTTTCTCTTTAAACTTGCCTCCTTCACTATGGGCAACCTTCCACCCTCCATTCCTCCGTCTTCTCCCTTAGCCTGTGTTCTCAAGAACTTAAAACGTCTTCAACTCTCACCTAACCTAAAATCTAAGCATCTTATTTTCTTCTGCAATACCGCTTGACCCCGATACAAACTCGACAATGGTTCTAAATGGCCAGAAAATAGAACTTTTAATTTCTCCCACCTATGAGATGTAGATAATTTTTGTTGAAAAATGGGCAGATGATCTGCGGTGTCTGATGTCCAGGTATTCTTTTACACATTGGTCCCTCCCCAGTCTCTGCTTCCAATGTGACTCATCCCAAACCTTTCTTCTTTCTCTCCTGTCTGTTCCTTCAGTCTCCACCCCAAGCTCTGAGTCCTTTGAATCATTCTTTTCTGCGGACTCAGCTGACCTCTCCCCTTCTCCCCCGGGCTGCTCCTCGCCAGGCTGAGCCAGGTCCCAATTCTTCCACAGTCTCTGCTCCCCAACCCTATAATCCTTTTATCAGCCCCTCCTCACACACAGTCCGGCTTACAGTTTCTTTCTGTGACTGGCCCTTCCCCACCTGCCCAACAATTTCCTCTTAAAGAGGGACTGGAGCTGAAGTCATAGCCAAGGTGAATGCTCCTTTTTCCTTTCCTTTTTTCTTTATCCGACCTCTCCCAAATCAGTTAGCATTTAGGCTCTTTTTCATCAAATATAAAAACCCAGTTCATGGCCCGTTTGGCAGCAACCCTTAGATGTTTTCCTATCCTAGACCCCAGAAGAAGGCCCCCAGAGGAAGGCTGTCTTATTCTCAATATGCATTTTATTGCCCAACTCACTCCTGACATTAGAAAAAGCTGCAAAAATTAGATTCCAGCCCTCAAATCTCACAACAGGACTTAATTAACCTCGCCTTCAAGGTGTACAGTAATAGAGTAGAGGCAGCCAAATAGCAATGTATTTCTGAGTTGCAATTCCTTACCTCCACTGTGAGACAAACCCCAGCCACATCTCCAGCACACAAGAACTTCCAAATGCCTGAACCAGAGCTGCCAGGGGTTCCTTCAGAACCTTCTCCCCCAGGGGCTTGCTACAAGTGCCGGAAATCTGGCCACTGGGCCAAGGAATGCCCACAGCCTGAGATTCCTCCTAAGCCATATCCCATCTGTGTGGGACTCCACTGAAAATTGGACTGTCCAACTCACCCAGCAGCCACTCCCAGAGCCGCTGGAACTCTGGCCCAAGGCTCTCTGACTGACTCCTTCCCAGATCTTCTCGGCTTAGTGGCTGAAGACTGATGCTGCCTGATCACCTTGGAAGCCTCCTAGACCATCACAGACGCTTTGGGTAACTCTTACAGTGGAGGGTAAGTCTGTGCCCTTATTAATCCTACGGAGGCTACCCACTCCACATTACCTTCTTTTCTAGGGCCTGTTTCCTTTGCCTCCATAACTGTTGTGGGTATTGACGGCCAGGCTTCTAAACCCCTTAAAACTCCCCAACTCTGGTTCCAACTAGGACAACACTCTTTTAAACATTCCTTTTTAGTTTTCCCCACCTGCCCAGTTCCCTTATTAGGTTGAGGCATTTTAACTAAATTATCTGCTTCCCTGACTATTCCTGGGCTACAACCACACCTCATTGCTGCCGTTTTCCCGCAGTTCAAAGCCTCCTTCGCATCCTTCCCTTGAATCTCCCTACCTTAACTCACAAGTATGGGATACCTCTACTCCCTTCTTGGCGACCGATCATGCACCCCTTACCATCTCATTAAAACCTAATCACCCTTACCCCACTCAATGCCAATATCCCATCCTGCAACACGCTTTAAGAGGATTAAAGCCTGTTATCACTCGCCTGTTACAGCTTGGCCTTTTAAAGCCTATAAGCTTTCCTTACAATTCCCCCATTTTACCTGTCCAAAAACCGGACAAGTCTTACAGGTTAGTTCAGGATCTGCGCCTTGTCAACCAAATTGTTTTGCCTATTCACCCTGTAGTGCCAAACCCATTTACTCTCCTATCCTAAATACCTCCCTCCACAACCCATTATTCTGTTCTGGATCTCAAACATGCCTTCTTTACTATTCCTTTGCACCCTTCATCCCAGCCTCTCTTTGCTTTCACTTAGACTGACCCTGACACTCATCAGGCTCAGCAAATTACCTAGGCTGTACTGCCGCAAGGCTTCACAGACAGCCCCCATTACTTCAGTCAAGCCCAAATTTCTTCCTCATCTGTTACCTATCCCGGCATAATTCTCATGAAAACATGCTTGCTCTCCCTGCTGATCATGTCCAGCTAATCTCCCAAACCACAATCCTTTCTACAAAGCAACAACTCCTTTCCTTCCTAGGCATGGTGAGGTACTTCCACCTTTGGATACCTAGTGTTACCATCCTGACTAAACCATTATATAAACTCACAAAAGCAAACCTAACTGACCCCACAGATCCTAAATCCTTTCACCACTACTTTCCATTCCTTAAAAACAGCTCTAGAAGCTTCCCTGACACTAGCTCTCCCTAACTCATCACAACCCTTTTTCATCACACGCAGCTAAAGTACAGGACTGTGTGGTTGGGATTGTTATACAAGAGCCAGGACTGTGCCCTGTAGCCTTTCTGTCCAAACAACTTGATCTTACTGTTTCAGCCTGGCCCCCACATTATTCCTGATACCACACCTGACCTCCTTGACTGTATCTCTCTGATCCACCTGACATTCACTCTATTTCCCCATATTTCCTTCTTTCCTGTTCCGCACCCTGATCACATTTGGTTTATTGATGGCAGTTCCACCAGGCCCAATTGCCACTCACCAGCAAAGGCAGGCTATGCTATAGTAGCTTCCACATCTATTATTGAGGCTACCACTCTGCCCCCCTCCTGTACCCCTCAGCAAGCTGAACTCATTGCCTTAATGCGAGCCCTCGCTCTTGCAAAGGGACTACACTTCAATATTTATACGGACTCTATCCTGCACCACCATGCTGTTATATGGGCTGAAAAAGGTTTCCTCACTATGCAAGGAATCATTAATGCCTCTTTAATAAAAACTCTTCTCAAGGCTGTTTTACTTCCAAATGAAGCTAGAGTCATTCACTGCAAGGGCCATCAAAAGGCATCGGATCCCATTGCTCAGGGCAACGCTGATGATGATAAGGTAGCTAAAGAAGCAGCAGTGTTCCAACTTCTGTCCCTCATGGCCAGTTTTTCTCCTTCTCATTGGTCACTCCTATTTACTCTCCTACTGAAGTTTCCACCTATCAGTCTCATCCCACACAAGGCAAATGGTCCTTGGACCAAGGACAATATCTCCTTCCAGCCTCACAGGCCCATTCTATTCTGTCATCATTTCATAATCTCTTTCATGTAGGTTACAAGCCACTAGCCCACCTCTTAGAACCTCTCATTTCCTTTCCATCATGGAAATCTATCCTCAAGGAAATCACTTCTTAGTTGTTCCATCTGCTATTCTACTACTGCTCAGAGATTGTTCAGGCCCCTTCCCTTCCCTACACATCAAGCTTGGGGATTTGCCCCCACCCAGGACTGGCAAATTGACTTTACTCACATGCCTCAAGTCAGGAAACTAAAATACCTCTTGGTCTGGGTAGACACTTTCAATGGGTTGGTAGAGGCCTTTCCCACAGGGTCAGAGAAGGCCACCACGGTCATTCGTTCCCTTCTATCAGACATAATTCCTCAGTTTGGCCTTCCCACCTCTATAGTCTGATAACGGACTGGCCTTTATTAGTCAAATCACCCAAGCAGTTTCTCAGGCTCTTGGTGTTTAGTGACTACTGGCTTTACCTCAAGTTGCCACCCTTAAGTCTCTCTTGAAGTGGATAGAAGATCTTCAGTGGCAAGGTACCCTCCAATACTTTCACCCTGATGAAGTCCTATTCTTTTATACTCACTCTTATTCTGGTTCCCATTCGTATGACACCCTCTTCCTCTCCCTAGCTATTTCCACCACACTATCAATGATCTCACTCTCTCCTAGGCATTTCTAATCCTTCTTTAACAAACAGTTGCTGGCTTTGCATTTCTCTTTCCTCCAAAATTGCCACAGCCTCGACTTACTCACTGCTAAAAAAAAAAAAAAAAAGGGGGGGGGGGCTCTGTATATTTTTAAGTGAAGAGTGTTGTTTTTACCTAAATCAATCTGGCCTGGTATATGACAACATAAAAAAACTCAAGGATAGAATCCAAAAACTCACCAACCAAGCAAACAATAATGTTTAAACCCCTTGGACACTCGCTAATTGGATGTCCTGAGTACTCCCAATTCTTAGTCCTTTAATACCTGTTTTTCTCCTTCTCTCATTCGACCTTCTCTTATTTGGACCTTAGTCTTCCTTTTAGTTTCTCAATTGATACAAAACTGCATCCAGGCCATCATCAATCATTCTATATGAAAAATGCTCCTTCTAAGAATCCCACAATATCATCCCTTACCCCAAAATCTTTCCTCAGTTGAATCTCTCCCACCGTAAGTTCCCATGCCACCCCAATCCTGCTCAAAGCAGCCCTGAGAAACGCCGCCCATGATCTCTCCATACCACCCCCCAAAATTTTTGCCACCCCAACACTTTACCACTAGTTTGTTTTATTTTTCTTATTAATATAAGAAGACAGGAATGTCAGGCCCCTGAACCCAAGCTAAGCCATCATATCCCCAGTGCCCTGCACATATACATCCAGATGGCCTGAAGCAACTGAAGATCCACAAAAGAAGTGAAAATAGCCTTAACTGAAACATTTCACCACTGTGATTTGTTTCTGCCCCACCCTAACTGATCAATGTACTTTGTAATCTCCTCCACCCTTAAGAAGGTTCTTTGTAATTCTCTCCACCCTTAAGAATATACTTTGTGAGATCCACCCCCTGCTACCAAAACATTGCTTTTAACTCCACCGCCTATCCCAAAACCTGTAAGAACTAATGATAATCCCACCACCCTTTGCTGACTCCTTTTTTGGACTCAGCCCACATGCACCCCGGTGAAACAATCAGCCATGTTGCTCACACAAAGCCTGTTTGATGGTCTCTTCACACGGACACATGTGAGACAAAGCCTACTTCTGTCAATTCTTCAAAATCATTCTCCATCCAGTTTTGTTCCCTTGCTGGTAAGGAGTTGTGATCCTTTGGAGGAGAAGAGTTGTTCTGGTTTTGGAATTTTCAGCCTTTTTTGTTGGTTTCTCCCTATCTTCGTGGATTTATTTACCTTTGGTCTTGGATATTCGTGACCTTCACCTTGGGTCTCTGAGTGGATATCCTTTTTGTTGATGTTGATGCTATTCCTTTCTGTTTGTTAGTTTTTCTTCTAACAGTCAGGCCACTCTGCTGCAGGTCTGCTGGAGTTTGTTTGCTCCACTCCAGAACCTGTTTGCCTGGGTATCACCAGTGGAGGCTGCAGAACAGCAAAGATTGCTGCCTGTTCCTTCCTCTGGAACCTTCATCCCAGAGGGGCATCCGCCAGATGTCAGCTAGTACTCTCCTGTATGAAGTGTCTGTCGGCCCCTACTGGAAGGTATCTCCCAGTCAGGAGACACGTGGCAGGGAGGGGTTAGGGACCCACCTGAGGAGGCAGTCTGACCCTTAGCTGAGCTCAAATGCTGTGCTGGGAGATCTGCTGCTCTCTTCAGAGCCATCAGACAGGGACTTTTAAGTCTGCTGAAGCTGCACCCATAGCCACCTGTTCCCCCAGGTGCTCTGTCCCAGGGAGATGGGGGTTTTATCTATAAGTCCTTAATTTGGGCTTCTGCACTGATGCCTTTTTTTCAGAGACGCCCTGCTCAGAGAGGAGGAATCCAGAGAGGCAGTCTGGCCACAGTGGCCTTGCTGAGCTGTGGTGGGTTCTGCCCAGTTTGAACTTCCCAGTGACTTTGTTTACACGTGAGGGTAAAACCTCCTACTCAAGCCTCAGCAATGGTGGACGCCCCTCCCCCCACCAAGCTTGAGCGAGCATCCCAGGTTGACTTCAGACTGCTGTGCTGGCAGCGAGAATTTCAAGCCAGTGCATCTTAGCTTGCTGGGCTTTGTGGAAGTGGGACCCGCTAAGCCAGACCACTTGGTTCCCTGGCTTTAGCCCCCTTTCCAGGGGAGTGAATAGTTCTATATCACTGGTGTTCCAGGTGCCACTGGTGTATGAAAAGAAAAACTCCTGCAGTTAACTGGGTGTCTGCCCAAATGGCACTCAGTTTTGTGTTGAAGCCCAGGGCCCTGGTGGTATAGGCACCAGAGGGAATCTCCTGGTCTGCAGGTTGTGAAGACTGTGGGAAAAGTCCAGTATCTGGACTGGAGTGCTCTTTTCATCATGGCACAGTCCCCCACAGTTTCCCTTGGTCAGGGAAGGGAAATCCCCTGACCCCTTATGCTTCTCAGGTGAGACCGACGCCCCATCCTACTTTGGCTTGCACTCCTTGGGCTGCACCCACTGTCCAACCAGTTCCAATGAGAAGAACCAGGTACTTCAGCTGGAAGTGCAGAAATCAAACACCTTCTGTGTTGATCTCACTGGGAGCTGCAGGCCAGAGCTGTTCCTATTTGGCCATCTTGCCAGCCAACTCCCTGGTTGGTAGTCTTTTATCAGGAAGAAATGCTGGTTGGTAGTTTTGCTGAAACTGCAAAAGAGAGGGGCAGCAGTCACGCGGTTGGTTGATATTAGTGGTGGAAGGGCTGAGTTCTGTTTATCCCTTAGAGAAGAAAACGTAAGAACAGTTAGGGAGGGGTATCATGAGGGGTGTCTGACCTCTTATCCCAGCATGGCCGATAACTCAGTTTTCAAAGTTACTCTGGGGTCTCCTTGGCCAAGAGGAGTTCTGTTCAGTCAGTTGGGTGCTTAGGATTTCATTTTTATTTCTCAGGCTTCACATCATTTGTTTTTTAATCAATTTCTTATTTTATTTAATTTGCCTTTCATACCGTTCATTCTCAAACTTCTTTGGGATCTAGAATCTTAGAAAGGTCTCCAAGTTGAAGGTATCTGATGACTTTCTCCTCACTCTCAAGAATGTGTTTAGAATTAGTCACAGTAGCCTTGCTGGAGATGAGCTCAGCAAGCCTGGCAATTTGCCCCTCTGTAGTCCTGCAAATATTATTTTCATTGAGTATGGAATACACCTCAAATACAGGATTGACTTCTAAGTTAATCAGAGAAGTTCTAGAAGTAGCAGAAGGGGGCTCTTCAGAAGCAAATGTAGACTCTGAAAGTGAGAATACTGCAAATTAGTTGCCTTATGACCTGGGCCTTCCTGCCAGTTATAAACAGCAAATCCTCCAGTTTTTTTTTAACCCTTTAAACATCATCTACTGATAGAGAGAAATTCTGTCTGTAGTTAAGCCATCAATTAGAGTTGGGACTAAATGTGGTATGAGTAAAATGGCTTGCATCTTCTTGGAGGCAGATAATACTTACAGATTGTGTCTTTTAAAAAATATATAACTGCTTCTTTTTATCACATTTGGATACTTCATATTGCCAGACCATTTTATAAAAACCATCTATAAATAGATAAAAAGTCAGACAGCTAACTGTATACATCAGTAAACAGACAAATGGGTAAAGCCAAATTCCATAGGCAGTAGTTTTTAAAGATAAATAGGATAAGTTGGTACTCTTAACTCAGAACAAGGGAAATTTGGCTTTAGAAAAATGGTAAGTTTTGTTTTTCTCCAAGATGGAGGATTAGAAGCTTTTAGCATGCCTCAGCAACTTGAAAAGAACAAAATAATGTATAAAGACTAACTCTGAGACCTTTAATTCAAGAAGGAAAATGGGAACTCACTGGAATAGTGAAGGACTATTCAGACCCTGGGATGGAGAAGGTGAGTAAGCAGCCTCTGGGACAGCATTTAGCTGATAATTTTGAGTGAAGCCCATGAAAGGAACACACAGTTTCCTTCTATGACTCACCTTTTCACTACGGATCTGTGCAACCCAGGTCAAGGGAAAACACTCTGTTTCTCCCAACCCCTGGAGCTAACTTGGGGAGAAGCTGAGAGATGGAGAGAAGGAAAGACACCAGGAAAAGCTGCAGGCATTTTCTCAGACCTGGGACTGAGGGAAGGATGCCGTTTTTTATTCTAGGCTCATACAAAGTCAGACATTGATGACCGTGTAGTAGTGGCCACAACAGGCATTTTAGTCTCAGACTAGAGATTGCAGTATTTGCTGTGGAGCAAGGGAAGGGACCCCACAACTAGAATTGAGTTTTGAGTGCCCCAGTAACAGGCAAAGGAATTAAGCTTTATCCCATCACAAGACTGGAGGTTCTCTCCCGCTCTAGAACTGCTATGAGAGAAAGCTACTTAAGCCAAGGTTTCCCCCGGACACTGAAACTTGCAGCCAGGAATAGTTTTGTGACCTGGAACCAGTCTGCCTGTGTCATTTATGGACACCATAACCTACTCCCTCAGTCACTTGGGGAACAGTGCCCCATCAGCTATAAAGAGCAGAAGGGAGGTGAATCCCAGACCCCTGGAGATCTAACTCTCAGAATGATCTGCCCCTAGGGAAGAGGGAAACACAGCCTACCAAAGCTCTATCTGGGTCAAAAGAAACATGAACGTGGGACCAGCTGCCAAAGGTGGCACCACCAAACCCTGGTGGGAATGGATGTGGAGAAGGGGTCATCTATTGTCCCCTGGCCCCTTCTCAAGGCACTGTTACAGAGTTGGCAGTAGCTCTTCCCATCAGCCCTAGGGGGCATGGACTGAAAGAGACCACTTCTTGGCTTCTACAGTGGTTTCACTCCCACTAAAGGTGAACTGTGTGCTGATGGAGGGTGTTTTTCATGCTTTTCCATTGCCTCCATGCCCACCCCTACCTTTCAGCTCTTGCTCTTAGGTGCCATTTACTGGAATGCAGCCTGTATTACACCACCAAATAAAAATGTATTGCTGCAGGCAATGTCTGAAAAAGCCACTGCACAAACTTATCTACAACCAAAGAAACTGTACAGAGCCCCAGCACCCTGAGAGCACACAGAAACAAAAATAACAGACCATACACAATATACACCACAATCATACTCCAAGGGAAAACAAAATTAAAAAATCAAGAAGCTCCATCCAATAGTAAATTAAGAAAAAAAAAAAAAGCATCAGATTCCTCAGATGAGAAGGAACCACACAAGAACTCTGGAAATACAAAAAATCAGCATGTTTCATTCCCTCCAAAAGATTTCACTATCTCTCAAGCAATGGATACTAACCAGAATAAAATATTGGAAATGACAGATACAGACTTCAGAATATGGATGTCAAAGAAAATGAGATCCAAGAGAAAGTGAAAATGCAACACAAAGAAGTCAGAAAAGCAATCCAAGATTTGAAGAATGACACATCTATATTTAAAAAGAACCAACCAGAACTCCTGGAATTGAAAAAATTCACTACAGGAATTTGAAATACGATTGGAAGCCTTAATAACAGATTATATCAAACAGAAAAAAGAATTTCAGAGCACAAAAATCAATCCTTTAAATCAGCCCACTCAGACAAATTAAAGAAAAATGAATTAAAGAGAGAAAAGCCTTCAAGCTACATAAATTGGTCAAATCTATGACTTACTGGCATTCTTAAGAGAGAAGAGAAAGTAAGCAACTTAGAAAACACATTTGATAATATAATTCAGAAAAATTTCCCCAAGCTTGCTAGACAGATGAATATATAGATACCAGAAATCCAGAGGATTCCTGCAAGATACTATAAAAGATGACTATCCTCAAGGCACATGGTCATCATACTATCCAATTTCAATGTGAAAGAAAAAAAGTCTTAAAAGCAGCTAGAAAAAAAGGCTCATGTTATCTATAAAGTGAAATCCATCAACCTAATTGTGGACTTCTCAGCAGGAAACATGACAAGCCAGAAGAGATTTGGGGCCCATTTTTAGCATTCCTAAAGAAAAGAATGCCAGCTAAGAATTCTATATCCTACCAAACTAAGCTTCATAAATGAAGGAGAAAGAAAGTCTTTCTCAAGCAAGCAGTCATTAAAGGAATTTTTCACCATCCAACCAGCCCTACAAGAGATGCTTAAGGGAGTTCTAAACATGGAAATTAAAGAATACTTGCTTCCACAAAAGCACATATAAGTATGTAGCCCATAGACTGTAAAAAGCAAGTACACAACAGCCCTCTACAGAATACTACATCCAGAAATCACCAAATACACATTCTTCTCATCTGCACATGGAACATACTTTAAGAATTACCATATGCTTGGTCATAAAACAAGTCTCAATAAATTAAAAAACTTCAGAATCATACCACGCATCTTCCCAGACCACATTGGAATAAAAATAGAAATCAATAACAAGAAGAACTTGCCAAATCACACAAACACATGGAAATTAAACAACTTGCTCCTGTATGTTTTTGAGTAGGCAATGAAATTAAAGCAGAAATCAAAACATTCTTTGAAACATATAAAACTAGAGACATAACATACCCAAACCTCTGGGATATGACAAAAGTGGTGTTAAGAGGAATGTTTACAGTACTAAACACCTATATCAAAAAGATAGAAAGATCTCAAATTAACAACCTAATTTCAATCTATAAGAATTGTGAAAACAAGAACAAACTAAATCCATGGCTAGAAGAAGAAAAGAAATAACTAAAATCAAAGCAGAACTAAATAAAATTGAGACTTAAAAAACCATGCAAAGAATCAATGAAATGAAAAGTTAGAAGTCAGACAATAACAAATGCTAGTGAGAATGTGGAGAAAAGGGAACCCTCACACACTGTTGGTGGGAATGTAAATTAGTAAAACCACTATAGAGAACAACATGGAGTTTCCTCAAAAAACTAAAAATAGAGCTACCATACACTCCAACAATCATACTGCTGGGTATATACCCAAAGGAAAGGAAAATAGTGTGTTAAAGAGACATCTGCACTCTGATGTTTGTTGCAGCACTGTTCACAATAGCCAAGATTTGGAAGCAACATAAGTGTCCATCAGCAGATGAATGGATCAAGCAATGTGGCACTTATATTCAATGGAATACTATTCAGACATGAAAAAAATAAAATCATTGACAACAGCAGGGACGAAACTGGAGGTCATTATGGTTAGTGAAATAAGCCAGGCACGAAAGCACAAACATTGCTTGTTTTCACTTATTTGTAGTATCTAAAAATCAAAAGAATTGAACTCATGGAGATAGAGAATAGAAGGATGGTTACCAGAGGCTGGAAAGGATAGTGGGGTTGGGGGAAAAACAGGGGGAAGTAGAGCTTGTTAATGGATACCAAAATACAGTTAGAAAGAACGAGTAAGACCTACTGTTTAATAGCACCTACAAGGTGACTTTAATCTATAATAATTTAATTGTACATTTAAAAATAACTAAAAGTGTATATTTGGATTAATTGTAATGCAAAGAAAGGATAAATGCTTGACGGTATGTATGCCCAATTTTCCATGATGTGATTATTACATATTGCATGCCTGTAGCAAAATATCTCATGTATCCTATGAATATATACACTTACTGTGTACCCAGAAAATTGAAAAATAAAAAAATTGAAAAAATAATATGAAATGATATGACATGATTTGAAAGGATAAATAAGATTGATCGACCACTAGCTAGATTACAAAGAAAAGACAATATCCACATAAGTATAAACAGAAATGACAAAGGTTATATTACAAAGATGCCACAGAAATACAAAAGATCCTCAGAAATTACTGTGAACATCTTCATGCATACAAACTAGAAAATCGAGAGGAAATGGATAAATTCCTAAAAACACAACCTCCCAAAATTGAACCAGAAAGAAACAGGAATCCTGAACAGACCAATAACTAGTATTGACATTGAATCAGTAAAGAAAACCTACCAATCAGTAAAAGCCCTGAAAGAGATGGATTTATATCTGAATTCTACCAGACATACTAAGAAGAGTTGGTACCGATATTACTTAAACTATTCCAAAAAATCAGGGAGAAGAGACTCTTCCCTAACTCATTCTATGAAATTATTATCATCCTGATAGCAAAATCTTGTAAAGAAACAACAACAACAAAAAGTTACAAGTCAATATCCCTGATGAACATAAACACAAAATCCTCAACAAAACACTAGCAAACCAAATCCAGCAGCATATCAAGAAGTGAATTCATCATGATCAAGTGGGCTTTATTCCTGGGATGCAAGGTTGGTTCAACATATGCATATCAATAAATCATGTGCATTACCTAAACAGAACCTTAAACAAAAACCTCATGATGATCTCAATAGACACAGAAAAAACATTCGATAAAATCCAACATTCTTTCATGATAAAAACACTCAACACACTAGGCATCGAAGGAAAGCACCACAAAATAAAGCCATCCATGGCAAAGCCATGGCCAACATTATACTGAATGGACAAAAGCTGGAAGCATTTCACCTAAGAACTGAAACAAGACAAGTTTGTCTAGTCTCTCATTTCTATTCAACAAAGTACTACAAGTTCTAGCCAGAGCAATTAGGCAAGAGAAAGAAAGAAAATGCATCCAAATAGGAAAAGAGGAAGTCAAATTATATCTCTTCACTAACAATATGATTTTAAACCAATCCTCTGCCAAAAGATTCTGCCACAAGACTCCTAGACATGATAAAGTGCTTCAGTGAAGTATCAAGATACAATATCAATGTACATAAATCAGTAGCATTTGTATACACCAGTAACATTCAAGCTGAGAACCAATTCAGGAATGCAATATCACTTACAATAGTCACACACATAACAATAAAATACCTAGGAAAACATCCAACCAGGGAGGTGAAAGATCTCTACAAGGAGAACTACAAAATACTGCTGAAAGAAATCATAGATAATGCAAACAAAATGAAAGGCATTTTATTCCCATGGGTTGGAAGAATCAATATCATTAAAATTTCCATACTGTTCAAAGCAATATGCAGCTTCAAAGCTATTCTTATCAAACTACCAATGTCATTTTTCATAGGATTAGAAAAAACTATTCTGAAATTTATATTGAACCAAAAAAGACCCTGAATAGCAAAGCAATCCTAAGCAAAAAGAAGAAGCTGGGGGCATCCCATTACTGGAGAGTAAATATACTACAAGGCTACAGTAACCAAAACAGCATGGTACTGGTACAAAAATAGACACGTAGATTGATGGAACAGAATAGAGAACCCAGAAATAAAGCCACATACATACAACCAACTGATATTTAACAAAGTTGACAAAAATAAGCAATGGGGTAAGGATACCCTATTCCATAATGGTGCTGGGAGAACTGTCTACACATATGCGGAAAAAATGAAACTGGACCAATACCTCTCACCGTATACAAAAATTAACTCAAAATGGACTAAACACTTAAATGTAAGACCTTAAACTATAAAAATCCTAGACAAAAAAGTAGGAAATACTCTTTTAGACGTTCACCTAGGCAAAGGATTTATGACCAAGTCCTCAAAAATCAAAAAGAGCCCAAAACTGACAATTTAAACCTAATTAAACTAAATATCTTCTGCACAACAACAGATATCATCAACAGATTAAACAGGCCACCTACAGAATGGGAGAAAATGTTTTCAACTTATGCATCTGATAAAAAAACTGTAATATCTGTAAGGAACTTAAACAAATCAACAAAGAAACCCCCATTAAAAAGTGGATAAAAAGCATAAACAGATAATTCTAAAAAGAAGACATACAAGTGGCCGAAAAACTTAAGAAAAATGCTTAATATCAGTAATCATGATAGAGAAGCAAATCAAAACCACAATGAGACACTATCTTACACCAGTCAGAATGGCTATTACTAAAAAGCCAAAAAATTAGAGATGTTAATGAGATTGTGGAGAAAAGAGAATGCTTATACATTCTTGGTTGGAATGCAAATTAGTTCATCCCCTGTGGAAAGCAGTTTGGAGATTCTTCAAAGAACTAAAAGTAGAATTACCATTTGACCCAGCAGTCCCATTACTGGGTATATACCCAAAGGAAAATAAATTGTTCTACCAAATAGACACCTGACTAATATGTTTCTCAGAACACTATTCACAA
Source organism: Chlorocebus sabaeus (assembly GCF_047675955.1). Lineage (NCBI taxonomy): Eukaryota > Metazoa > Chordata > Mammalia > Primates > Cercopithecidae > Chlorocebus > Chlorocebus sabaeus. Next base: position 71,708,764 of record NC_132918.1, read on the forward strand.
TAGCAAAGACATGGAATCAACACAGATGCCCATCAGTAGTGGACTGGATAAAGAAAATGTGGTACATGTATACCATGTGATACTATGCAACCATTAAAAAGAAAGCATGTCCCTTTTAGCAACATGGTTGCAGATGCAGACCATTATCCTAAGCAAATTAACACATAAATAGAAAATCAAATACCGTATGTTCTCACTTATAATGTTGAAGCTAAACATTAGGTACACATGGACACAAAGATGAGAACAATAGACACTGGAGATACCAAGAGGGGAGGGAGAGAGCAGGGCAAGTGTTAAAAAACTACTTATTGGTTACTATGTTCACTGTTTGGGTAACAGATCATTAGAAGCCCAAATCTCAACATTATACGGTATAACCATGTAACAAACCTGCACATGCACTCCCTAAATCTAAAATCTTTTTAAAATGAAAAATGGGTGGTAGGATGAAAATAGAAGAGCATATCAGAATGAACTAAAATTAGGAATTTGTGATATACAAAGTTACACATTAAAACTGAAGCTTGGTGAATAATAAAATGTCCCTGATGCTTAAGGCCAAAAAAAAAAAAAAAAAAAAAAAAAAAAAGAAAAGCCAAAATAACAAGAAAGAATAAAACTCTCTATATAGTAAGAAGAAGGGGAATGTGGTGGCAATTATCAATCTGGGAATAAACCAAAATAAATAAATAAGTATAGAGTAGCTCCTGGAGGTAGAGCCTGTATCTTATAGTTCCTTGTCTTTTGTAACCTCTTCGCCTATAGTGGTAGATTGATAAACATTCATTCTTTAAATAAAATATGGAGATGGCAAAGATGATATATACCAATGAAGATGGAAACTGGATGGTCTAACTATAATTATAGTCAAAGATATTACCAGAAAAAGGAAAAGCAGGTTTTTATAGGAAACTGGCTGGATACAATAAGAAACTAAAATATGGTTGAATCAAATCATTCAGTAGTACATGAGAGAAAGAAAAGGGATTTTGAGTAGGGTCTGGGTGAAAACAGGTAAAAGAACTATAAGTGAGCAAGGAAATTGTTCTCCCAAAAATGTGCTTTTGTTTACTGAGGTGATTACTGTCCTGAAGGCAAATCTTGCATTGGCCAATTGGTAAGAACGCCTTTTTCAACATAGGCATGGATAATATGAGTGCATTTGTAAATATTTCATGAAGAATAGCTGCATGAGTGAAATATAGGGAGAGAAGATGGTTGCCCCACCAAGTAACTCAAGGCTAAGAATATTTCTGAAAATTACACTAGCACAGTCTGAAAGTGAAAGAGACTACTTCAGTAAAATAAAAGATTCATCATCACTAGGGATATTGGTAGTTATTGATGGAATTCAGGCATCTGGTGTGGACTGGGTTACTGAGCCATTGGTTTCCCTCTTGACCCTAAAAGCCTATAGCTTGCTACTCATCAGTGAGGACTCATTGTTTAGGAGCTCCTAGGTTCCCACCACTCATTTTCAGCAGCAGTGTACAGTCCCCTTCCTCAACTAGTACAGTAGACACTGCAGCCAATTTAACAACTGTATCACCCCCAGTGATTAAAATAGTCTCAATTTGTAGCATTTGCTGATTTCTGTGATATAAATACTGCCATCATGGCCAGTTTCAAGATACCAATGTGATATCACTGAACATGCAGTAAGAAAGAGATGCTCACAATTGCCTTGCACAGACCTGTACAAGCTGGCTCCAGCATTTCTCTGAGTACCTTGCTCCAGAATCCATTATATTTTTTAGAAAATTGTGGCCAGTTTCTAAGTTGTTGGTGGCTTCCAGGTGACTCAGGCAGGCAGACCATGGGGGATGAGAAGAACTCAATCCACTTGTTCTGTCAAACAAACAGTTCATATGCTCCATACCTTTCTGCCACTGCTACAACCATCAGTTCAAAATGGTGGAGTTATTGATATAGTTTGCTTGTGTCCTCACCCAAATTTCATCTTGAATTGTAGCTCCCATAATCCCCACACATTGTAGGAGAGACCTGGTGGGAGGTAATTGAGTCATGGGGCTGGGTTTTCTGTGCTGCTCTCTTGATAGTGAATAAGTTTCATGAGATCTGATGGTTTTATAAAGGGTAACTCCCCTGCACATGCTCTCTTGTCTGCTGCCATGTAAGACGTGCCTTTGCTCCTCCGTTGCCTTCTGCCATGATTTTAAGGCCTCCCTAGCAATGTTGAACTGTGACTCATTAAACCCCCTTTTCTCTATAAATTACCCAGGCTCTAGTATTTCTTCATAGTAGTATGACAACGGACTACTACATTACCTCTTCTCATTTCCACACTCAATTTTTAGACTCATCTTTGATGAATTTCCCCTTGGTGTGTGTTTTAAAAGATGTAAGTGAAAACGTGTATGATATCCTTGGTGCAGGTTCTCTCCACTCCTCTTTGAAATTGATCTCTGCTTTCCCTAATTCTCTGGACTTTCTTAGAAAAATTTTAATGTAACTTGTTGAGTTTATTGCCACTGTCCCCTTTGTCTTCTTTGTGCCTTCCATGTGGTCTTCTGTGCTGCTCCCTCTCTCTCCTGCACAGTTACAGAAATTAATTCTTACTGAATGCTTATCATGAGCCAAACACTCCTCTGAATAGTTTATTTCTATTAACTCCTCAAATCCTCCTAACCATTGAATGAGGGTGTATTACTATAATTCACAGATTAATATACATGATATACAGATGAGAGAAATGGGGCACTGAGAAGATAAATACCTTGCTCTAGGTCACACAGTCCCTTAGTGTCACAGCTGGGATTTGAACCCAAATAGGCTGGCTCCAGAGTTTTGACTGTCAGTGGGAAATAATGGGAGGTTTTCTCAACAATGCTTTGAGTTCTCTGGAGAATAGTGTGTAGGAATCTGACAAATTGTAAGGAAAGTACTTCCCTGATAGATAAAGTAGAAAAAGTGAGTTGCTAGAAGAATGGGCCAGATTTAGGGACAACTTTGCCTCTGCTTTGAGGAAGATTGTAGGTCAAACAGCTCATATGACTAGAATCTCATGGAAATGAAATGATTTGCTCCTGATCACTTACTTCATTTTATCACCTAAACCCTCACCTGGGCATTGGATGCAGCCTGCCTGATTCACTTCTTGTATTTAATAGGCTAAACTGAGGCTCTGAATTTTAATGGTTAGATATCTTTCCAAATTTAAATACATGTGTAAGTGATCAATTTGTCTTATTATTTAATAATAAAACATAAATTATTATGAGGAATATCAGTAATCATTGTGGCAGTTGAAAATATCTAGACTTGAAAACTCAACCAATATCAGTTTTTTTGTGGGGAACAATTGCTAAGTTCACTGGACAATTTAGACCAGATCAGAGACTCAGGAATTAATCCATCACTGATGGCTTCTTACTGAAAACCCGTCTACTTACACAGTAATAGAACAAAGAGTAAAATCTCATTTATGTATAACTTAGCTCCCTAGCAATGGGACTTATTGAGAGATAAAACCAGTGTTTTCAGTTAAAATTAGGATCAACTGAATATAAAAGAAAACAACATGATCATGACTTAAACCTACAAGGTTTCATGTTTATTTCACATAACTAAGTCTGAAGGTATGCAGTTTCATATTGGTACAAGAGGTCCGTAATTACCAATATCCTGGCCTCCATCTCATTTTCTGCCACATCATCCTTAGCACATGGTCATCTCAAGGTTCAATCCATTGAACATTTAGATGTCGTGTTGGTCCTGTTGCCATCATATCCAAATACCAGGATGAGCTAAGTAGCTGGAGAAAAAGCAAAAAGGCACACTCTGGCCACCCATCCCCTTTCTGAGAACTCTTCCACAAAGACTCCTCTAACACATCTCCATCTCGTTGGCCAGAATGTAGTCACATGGCCTCACCTAAATAAAAGGCAGACTAAGAAATGTGATACTTTAGCTGGGCACAGTATTCCCTTAAAAAAGATTAAGGTGCTTTGCTTTGGAAAGAGCAGAGAATGGATAGTGGGTAGAGAGCAGGCAACTATATGACATCAGAAATTTCTGAGCTGCTGTAATTAATGTGACATGATTGGTGCATTTTCCTGATGAAAGAAACTCTGAGGATATCCTCCAGAAATGATTTACTCCTTCTTTCATTGAGCTCCATCCACTTTGGCATGTACATATTATTAAGGTACTAACTTTCCACTTGCTAGGGTGAAACTAATGCAGGTTCTTTTCCTTCTAAATGAGAGATAACAGACTCACAAAATGCAATAAAAAATAAAAGCAAACTTTGGTGCTACCACCCAACTTTCCCAAGGCCCAGTGAAGAAGAAAGGGGAGGAACCTCTAGACCAAAGGAGTGGACAGAGGGTGATGAAGTTAAGCCACAAAAAAAGAGAGTGGACCTTATTTCCATGAACTGCAGGTTCCCCGGGTAACTGGATCTTGCTTCAGGCCATCAGAGACTGAACACAAATTGTCCTGTGAGTATATATCAGGGCAAGGGCAGGGGAAGCTTGGTACCTTATGATCAAGCTGTCCTGGAGGGAAAGACCATAGAGCTTTCACTTGATGGGACTAGCTGGTATAATCTTGGATCTTATCCAGCATTACCTAATAAGCAACCTCCCAAACTTCTTTGTTTTTCGCTTTTATATTATTTTTTAATTGACACATAATTATACATATTTAAGAGGCACAATGTAATACTTTGATATATATTTATGATGTATAACGATCAAGTCAGAGTAATCAGCATATCTATCACCTCAAACATTTATCATTTCTTTGTGTTGAGAACATTCAAAATCTTTTCTATTTGAAAATACATAATAAATTGTTAATTATAGTCACCTTAGAGTGCTACAGAACACTAGATTTATTCCTGCTATCAAGCTGTACTTTGTGTCCATTAACTAACCTTTGTCTGGTTAATAGACACAAAAGTACCCCCATTACATTCCCCTATCACTAGAAACCACTGTTCTACTCTACTTCCACGAGATCAACAATTTTAGCTTCTGCATATGAATGAGAACATGTGACATTTATATTTCTGTGCCTGGTTTATTTCACTTAATATAATTCCTCTAAATTTATCCATGTTTCAGCAAATTACACTATTTTATTCTTTATCATGTCTGAATAATATTTCATTGTGCACACATAACACATTTCTTTCTCCATTTATTTACTGATGGACACTGTGATGGGTACTATTAAGTGTCAACTTGATTGGCTTGAAGGATGTAAAGTATTGTTCCTGGATGTGTCTGTGAGGGTATTGCCAAAGGAGCTTAACATTTAAGTTAGTAGACTGGGAGAGACAGACCCACCCTCAATTGAGGTGGACATCATCTAATCAGCTGCCAGCGCAGCTAGAATAAAGCATTTAGAAGAAAGTGGAGTGAACAGACCTGCTGAGACTGTTGACCTTCATCTTTCTCCCATGCTGGGTGTTCCCTGCCCTCCAACATCAGACGCCAAGTTCTTCAGCTTTTGTGTCCTTTGACTTACACCAGTGATTTGCCAGGGGCTCTCAGGCCTTTGGCCATAGACGGAAGGCTGCACTGTTGGTTTTCCTGGTTTTGAGGTTTTGGGACTCAGAATGGTTTCCTTGCTCCTCAGTTTGCAGACAGCCTATTGTGGGACTTCACTCTGTGATCATATGAGTCAATTCTCCTAAAAAACTCCCCTTCAATATGCACATATCCTATCAGTTCTGTCTCTTTAGAGAACCCCAACTAAGACAGACATTAGGTTGATTCCATATCTTGATGGTTATGACGAGTGCTGCAATAAACATGGAAATGCAGATAATGCAGATATTTCTTTGACAAACTGATTTCCTTCCCTTTGGATAAATACTCAATAGTGGGATTGATGCATCATATGGTAGTTCTAGTTTTAGATTTTTGAGGAACCTTTCCATTATTTTCCATAATGGCTGTACTGACTCACATTTCTACTGACAATGTATAAAGGACTCTGATATGGTTTGGATGTTGTGTCCCCTCCAAATCTCATGTTAAAATATGACCCTCAGTGTTGGAAGGGGTCTAGTGAGAAGTGTTTGGGTCATAGGAATGGTTCCCTTATGAGTGGCTTACTGCTTTCCCTCATGGTAATGAGCTCATGGCAGTCTCATTGTTTAAAGAGCTTGGCAACCTCCCTCTCTTTCTCTTTCACTCCTCTTGCCATGTGGCATATCAGCTTCACCTTCACCTTCAGCCATGATTGTAAACTTCCTGAGGCCCCACCACGAACAGATGCTGGTGCCTTGCTTGTATAGTTTGCAGAACCATGAGCCAAATGAAACTCTGGCCTTTGTAAATTACCCAGCCTCGGGCATTCCTTTACAGCAATGCAAACAGACTAACACAGATTCTGCTTTTGCTGCATCCTTGCTAGCATTTGTTATTTTTTTTTTTTTGTCATTTTTGATAATAGCTATTCTAACTTGGGTAAAATGATATCTCATTGTGGTTTTTATTTGATTTCCCTAATGATTAATAATATTGAACCTTTTTCCATATGTCCATTGGTCATCTGTATGTCTTCTTTTGAGGGATGTCTATTCAGCTCATTTGCCCATTTTTAGATAGGATTATTTTATTTTTTGCTTTTGAGTTGTTTGAGCTTTCTAAATATCCTGGATATTAATCCCTTGTTGTAGAAATAGTTTGCAAATATGTTCTCCCATTATTCAGGTTGTCTCTTCACTATTGATTATTTCCTTTCCTGTGCATAAGCTTTTTAGTTTGATATAATCTCATTTATCTATTTTTGCTTTTGTTGCCTATGCTTTTGAGATCCTCTTCATAAAATCTTTGCCCAGATAAATGTCCTAAAGCATTTCACTAATGTTTTATTCTAGTATTTTCATAGTTTGGGGTCTAGGATTTTAATGCTTTAATCCATTTTGAATTGCTTTTTGTCTATAGTGAGAGACAGGGGTCTAGTTTTATTTTTCTGTATATGGTTATCCAGTTTCACAGCATCATTTATTGAAGAGACTATCCCTTTCCCATTGAGTGTTTTTTGAATCTTTGTCAAAAGTCACTTGGCTGTAAATACATGGATTTACTTCTGATTCTGTACTCTGTTCTATTGGTCTATATGACTGTTTTTAGGAAAGTACCATGCTGTTTTGGTTACTATAGCTTTGTAGTATATTTTGAAGTCAGGCAGTGTGATGCCTCTAGCTTTGTTTTGCTCAGGATTGCTTTAGCTATTTGGCTACAGGATTTCTGTTTGGTTTCATTTAATGATTTCTATCTCTTTGTTCAATTTCATGTTCATATTGTGAATTGTTTTCCTGATTTCATTGGATTGTCAATGTGTATTTTACTGTATCACATTGAACTTCCTTAAGATCATTGTTTTAAATTTCTTTTTCTGGCAATTTATTGAATTCTTTTTTATTGGGGCCTGTCACTGGAAAGAGATTATGTTCCTTTAGTGATGTCATATTTCCTTGCTTTTTCGTTTCTTTGTGTGCTTGTGTTGATAATTCTACCTGTGGTGGAGCAATTACCTCGTCCAAACTTTCTAGAATGCTTGTATCGAGAAATGTTTTCATCTGCAGTTGGGAAGGGGGTGGTGACACTTTTCATGTAAGTGCAGTGGTATAGTTTCCATGTAGCTTCTTCAGCTGCATTCAGTGTCAGCAATAACTGTGAGCAGCCCAGGGGCTTAGGCTACAAAAGTTTGTGATAGTAACCATGATCGTTGTATTAATTCATTTTCACATTGTTATAAATAACTGAGACTGGATAATTTATAAAGAAAGAGGTTTCATTGACTCATAGTTCTATATATTGTACAGGAAGCATGGCTAGGGAGGCCTCAGGAAACTTACAATCATGGCAGAAGGTGAAGGGAAAGGAGTCATGTCTTACATGACTGAAGAAGAAGGAACAGGGAGAGAAGGGGGAAGTGCTACACCCTTTTATAAATGAGATCTCATGAGAACTCACTCAGTATTATGAGAACAGCAAGGGAGAAATCTGCCCCATGATCCAATCACCTCTCACCAGGCTCCTCTTCCAACATTGGGGATTATAATTTGACGTGAGATTTGGGTAGGGACACAGAACTAAACTATATCAACAGCAAAGGTTGGTCATATCTTTGATGTCAAAGGCTTTTGGAATTTTATCATCATTTTTTCCACAATTGAGAGACATAGCTCAAGTGATCTCTTTTGGTGTCAGGTCTGACAAAGCATACACACAGCTTTAGTAGCCCTGGGTTCCTGGTGCTAGCACTTGGAGGGCCCATGGGCTGGGGTCCTAGGCTCTGGGTTTCGTGAACCTAGTGTGGCACCTGGGTCTTGTGTAAGGTTCACTCTCTGTGGCAGGGTTAGATGTAGATTGCCCACAGAGCCACGGTCTGTGTCTCTGAGCCACCCCTAGCAGCTTGAGTCCAAGGAGCCAGGTTGTAGCTGTGATTCTAGTTTGGGAGAAGGGCACAGTACTCGCCTGACTCTGCAGAAGAAGAGGTGTTCTGGAGGATTGGGCTGGGGAGTGGGATACAGCTACCATTTTGGAACCTGCACAAATAGCACTCAGTGGCAACTTGGGTTTCAAGAGATAAGGTACCAAGTGATGAGGTGACTCTAGACCCTGGGATTGTGAGGCTCGGTAGTATCCCAGACTCTGTGAGGCCAAGTGCAGTGGCAGCAAGTACTCCAGAATGGTAAAGCACAGGTGTTATTTAAGCCCTAAGGGACAGGGAACAGCACAGCAATGACTTCACTCCCTAGGGAGAGGGGAGTCTCAGCATCTCAGACTCTACGGGAGTAGTCCAACTCCAAGGAAGCAGTGTAATACAGTAGTTTGGCTTGTAGGGCAGGGTGTCTCAGCTCAGCCTCTGCTCTGTTTATATAGCATGTGGAGTATTATTTCAGGTCAGCCCTGAGATGCGTAGCTGCTCAGCTCAGCCAGGGCACCAACTCCTCAGGGGATGATATGCCACTTTACTTCAGACCTGGAGATTATGACTATTCTGGGTGGCCCAAGCCCCATTTCCCCGAATACAGGACACCACTTCAGTTTAGGTACTGTGGTGCATGACCACGCTGGTAGTCAAGGAACCATTTCTTGGGATGCAGGGCACTGCTTCAACTTGGGCACAGGGAAAGTGTGACTGTTCTGAGTGGCCAAAGTACTGTGTTCCCAGGAGACAGGGTATTGCTTTAGCTTTGGCCTGAGGAGAGAGAAGAAAGGGTAGATTGAGTGACTCCACTTCCACTTAGTCCCATAAAAAAGGATGTAACAAGTGTTCAAAGCTTGGCTTAGAGAGGTTGGGCCACCAGGTAGGGGTGCTTTGGTAATGGCTTAACTTCAGGATTGAAGAGGTTCCATGGCTACTCACCCCTGAAGCAAGTCTCAATCCAGCCATAGTTCTGTATCCAAGATGACATAGTGTAGTAGCTGCTTGGGCCAAAGAAGGCAGAGTACAGTGTTGGCTTCTCTGGGGGAGCACAGCTATGAGGACTTTATGCCGCTCTCTAGGTGAGGTTACTGCCTATGAAGATTATAGGGGACCCCAGTGGTAAGGTCTGTAGGTGTTCAAGATATTGACGGGGGTTGTTGGGATCTTCTTCCTTACCTCCTCGCCATAGGGAAAGGTTATCCCTGGTTCTTAGTTCATAGAGTGGTAGAGGCCCAGTGTTTCCTTTCATTCTCGATGTGGCTATTCCGAGCTTCTGGGCTCACTAGAGTTTCTGTCATTCCTTTGATGCACTGTGGTGCTCTCCTTCAGTTATGTTCATTAAAATGTAGTTGTTTATTCTTTATTCTGTCTGTTATTGTGAAGGGGATGAGTGCTACAGGCTTCTAATGGCTCATCTTTTTGACATCACGCTCCCCTCCCAAATTTCTTATAAACTGCTTCGAAAAAGCTGTAATGTCCTTATATTTCAACTACATACTTGTTCATAAATTAAAATTGTACCATTATGTTAAGTTGAATCAGCCAATGTTTCCAATTAAGGCCTAGATTCTTTAATAAACTTGAGGCATACCATGATCACCAAAATCAATGGTTTGCCAACATGAGCATTTATTTAGAGGGGGCAGGGGCACCTAAAAGTATTTTCCTTGACACTTGTAGCATTACATATAGTTGACTTATTGTAAAATTTTGTTGCAGTACATTAAAGGAGAAAATAAAAAGTGGTATTGTTAGACTTAAGCACATCCAAAATGCAAATGTAAATACTGATAGCCTGCTATCAAAGAATGAGTGAAAAATACATATAAAATGGCAAATGCCTATATGTTTGAAAAAATCATGATATGCTTTTGGAAAAATTGGGCAGATTAAATGAAAATAAGTTTCAAGTTGGATCATGTAGCATTGGGGCAAACTGTCAGTAGACTGAATCATCATAACACAGATATTCAGCCAAAATCACTTTTATTGATAAACCACCAGGTTAAATTATATTCAAAACACATGACTAAATAAAGCAGAGAAGTATTTTGAGAAAAATTTCACCCCAAATTGTCAAAATTTATTTTATTGTTTAAAGAGGGTGATAAATTCAACCATTACTCATTCACTAAGAGCTTTAGTCTGATAAAACTCTACTGCAACATAGCAGTTACTTTTAAGCAGCTTTAAAACGTTACAATGCTGTTAAGTCACATTATGCACTTTGCAAACTTTCGATGAATGTGCTGTTAGGTAGCATCATACTTATTTGGTTGATAGAAACTATTGACCAAATTGTTTAAACAATTTCATTAAAATCACAGAACACCAACCATGGTGGTAGAACTAGAAATCACATCTGTTGAATGACACTTGGGTATGTCCTAAATTTTCTGACCAATTTACATCCAAATATATATGTCTATCTGTATCAACTTTAGAGAAAAAAAAAAAAACGCTTCTTTTTTTCTCTAAAATATGTGAAACCAAAGTCATTGTATCTCCCTATGTCTGTTCTTCACTCTGCCCAAGCTAGGAACCTCTCAGTTTTCCCAAACTCACCTCTACAACCCATATGTCAGTCACCTACTGCTACTACCTAATACTATAAATATGCCACCTGGACAGCTTCTGAACTGATCCCCTAGAGTCTTTCTCCAATACTTTATCTTCTCTAGCCTTGTCTGTGATTCTAACCTTAACTCCTCTTCAGGCTTTTTTCTCTCTTCACTCCATTTCCATTAGATATATCTATCTGTATCATTTTATCGTTAACATTATTTTCTCTAGATTCAAATCTAATTACTTTTACTCCCTCACTTGAAAACTTCCAGGGCTCCTTATTGCCTACAAGAAAAGGCCCAAATCTCTTAGTATGAGCTGAAAACTTTTCACCACATTGCAGCCTGCCTTCATCTCTGACTGTCCTCTGCCATTTTTTCACATGAATGCCCTACACCCTGTACTCTTATATGCTCCTTCCTGACTTTGTACTTGCTGTTCTGTCTGCCTGTCCATGCATCTGTTTTGTACTTTATATGCTCCTATTATTGCCTACAAGAAAAGGCCCAAATCTCTTAGTATGAGCTGAAAACTTTTCACCACATTGCAGCCTGCCTTCATCTCTGACTGTCCTCTGCCATTTTTTCACATGAATGCCTTACACCCTGTGCTCTTATATGCTCCTTCCTGACTTTGTACTTGCTGTTCTGTCTGCCTGTCCATGCATCTGTTTTGTACTTTATATGCTCCTATTATTCTTTTCCTTTGCTTAAATTTGATCCTGCTCAAGTGTATATTTATTTGTGTAGATTTACTGAAACCCTCCAGGGAAAATTAGTTGTTCTGAGTTCCTTGCCTTCAAAGTGTTTATCTACCTATTTTCTATTACATATTATAGCATATCCTACCTTTTACCCTCTATTTATGCATATTTCCCCTAGACTTAGACCTTTATTCAGCTCAGTATCTTCAGCACACTAGCACAGAAACTCGTACATAGTAGATTTTTAGTAAACATCTTAGGAGTGGATTTATCATTTTTTCAGTACTTTTGAATAGTAAAAGAAAATGCTTTCTCTCAGTGTTTGTCCCTATCTTATAGGGGACTTGATTCTCTTTTGAATCGTATGTTATAATTAAGAGTAAATGGCATCCATGTTTTTTCATTCTCAACTTCCTATTATCATCAAGCCAATGAAAGTGAGCTGATACCATTGCTCTATTATTAACTATGTTCCATAATTGGTCAGGAATTTCACATTTTATTAACACAAGTTGCTGTACCTTTCCCACTGGCATGAATTATTGAGTGTTCAGTATGCATGACTCACATGGCTAGGAAAATTATATTTGGCATGCCTGGAAAAGTCAGACTATGATCTTGAAGTAAGTTAGAATAGAATTAGAATTAGTGAGGGATATTAAAATATGTAAAATATCATAGTTCATTTTCCTGAAAGGAATCTAGAGACCCCCACATCTCAAGTTGTTCTAAATATGATGCCTGAAAGTGTTACTACTAGGTTTTTAAGTAGCAGGGCAAAATTAGGAACTGCAAATGTTTGACAGCAAATACTTCCTTTTTAAACACTCATCACAAATGAGCTAATTAGATTTACTCTAGGAAATTTCTGACATGGTTAAAGGCATGTGAAAAAGACCAAAGAGAAATCGGGCACATTTGCTAGATCTGGAGTAATACAAATAAAATACTAGCGTGTTAGATTAGGAAATTTCCATGGTATTGCTTTTAAAAATTTTTAATGGACTTTTAAATGTTCAGGGCATATACAGTTTACATCCAGGAACTTTGGATGTCTCCTTTTAATCTCTCATAGTATCAGTAAAGTGCATTTTTATGTAATTCCTGCTGATCTCTTGTAATGTTTATTCCTAGAATGATTAGATGGTTGGTTGGATGAATGGAGAGAGAGATGGATTTTAGATCTCTGATGCTGTTGTAAATGGGATCTTTTCTATTTTCAAATTGCTTGTAAAGGTGTAGTATATTCATAATTTTATTCACAGTATATTCACATGTACATAATATAGATTGAAAAATATTATAATTAATTTGATCTTCCTCAATAGCCCAGACTTATGTGAAAATAAAACTTCTAATTATTTACAATTTAAAAATTCATCTATTCTGTTAATTAAATAGTACTTTTAGTTTTTATTTTATATCTTTTTTAAACAAAAAATATTTTGAGATAATCATCAATTCACATATATTTCATATGCAAGAAATAATAACAAGAACTCTGTATACTCTTTCCCATTTTCCACAATGGTAACATCTTATAAAGCTGTGGTACAATATCCCAACTAAGATGCTGTCATTGATACAGTAAGATACAGAATACGACTATCACTGAAAGTATCACTCATGTTGCTCTTCTATAGCCAAATCCACTCCTCTCCCAGCTCCACCCCCTCTTTAGCCATCGGCAACAAAAAATCTGTTCTCCATTTGTATAGTTTTGTCATGTCAAGAATGTCATATAAATGGAACCATATACTGTGTGACATTTGGGGACTGACGTTCTTAGCATTATTATTTTTTTAAAAAAAAATTTTAATTTTTGTGGGTACGTAGTAGGTTGGTGTATATGTGTTTATGGGGTACATGAGCGGTTTTAATACAAGCATGCCATGTGTTATAAGCACATCATGAAGAATGGGGTGTCCATCCCCTCAAGCATTTATCTATTGAGTTGCAAACAATTCAATTACACTCTTGAATAGTTCTTTTCAATGACATTCGTAATTTCCAGATTTCTCTATCCTATCTTCTTTCTTTTTTTATCTTTTATTCTTATCTGAGATTTTATTATAAAAACATATGCTCATTGTAAACACTTCCAATAATACAGAAATAAACAATGAGAAACTGGAACTCTGGCAATGTCAGCTTGCCTTATGTATTCTTGTCAGCGCCTTATGTATTGCCACAGAAACATTTTTGAAAGGGCATTTGTATTCTTGTTGGGATGCCTGGGTCAGTTTCTGCAGGTCACTTCAGCAGTCCTACAGGCTGAATCCCATCTGCTCCCATTGTTACTGGGCAGCCCTCATTGTCCGCTTCTTGGACATTCACAAACCATGCTCCTGGGTGAGGATACCCTCAGTACGATGTGGACAAATGGAGTCTTGACCAAGAACATCTCCATCACTGAGAGAAGGCTATCCCCCATTACCCCCCAACAGCCAGGTCCTGCAACCCTGGCCCTTCCCACAGGGAGGGACTTTCACACTTCCCATTCCTGATATTTCCAGACTTTCTTCAGGAAGCCTGCTGTTCTTTGCTCATTTGTGTGTGTGTGTGTGTGTGTGTTGGAGGCTGCTACAAGGAGGGAGACAGGGAGCACATCTTGCAGGTGAGCACATGTTGGAAGGGCTCAGGGGGTGCATAGGACAGGCTCCGCTGGGTCAGACCAGGTACAGTCTCAGACCCTGGCTGCCCTCACTTTCCCTCACCAGGGAAGAGCAACCCTGAGAAGCTATTGAGTACAACTCTGACTCATGCATGCCCTGGCACTCACGGCCAGGCCCCTTCACCACTGTCTTGTAATTTTTCAGTGGGTGAAATGATTGTCTTTGTTTCCTCCTCTTTTCAGCTTTGGGGTCCTTATTAACAGGGATTCAAACCAGAAAGTTACAAACACAACTCCTTCATTGCCGTCAAATCCTTTCATGGTTTTCTTTTTTACATACAAAGCTTATAACCTTTATTTTTTCCAATTGGAAAGCCAGTTGTTCCAACACCTTTTCCTCAATAAATTATTCTTTTATCATATGCTGAAAGCCGTACACATAACAGTCTCACTTCTGGCTTTTGACTCTGTTCACTGACCCTTAACAGACCTTTTGATGATTTTATGTGAAGGGGGTGCCTTTAAAGCTTCTTCAATTATAAATTCTCCAGAATCTTCGGATGGGTCAAGGTTAGAGGTACCACCATGGATTGGTAGAAGGCACCACGCCAGTCACCGGCTGTGGCCGCCCTGATGTGAACAGGAACAGAGTCCTCCGGATAGGCACCAGTGCTATCAGCACATAAGGCGGGTGTGGGAAGGCATGGAGTCGGACGCACTTCTTCCAAAGGTATCCTCGGTCCCTGGTGGAGCACATGGGCCCCAGGAACCCATGGACAAGGCTGGTCCCAGCATGTGCACGCGGCTTCCAGGGTCCAGGAGGTGGTAGGTCAGAGGCTGGCTGCAGCACAAAGCCCATGCAGAAACCAGGGCGTCTTGTTCCACTTGACAGAGACCCCCGAAGGAGCCAAGGGGGCATCATTAGAGCCTCGGGCTCAGGAAGGGTAGACTAGAGCAGCTGTAGGCCATTGGCCAGGACAAAAGATTGTGAGTGGAAAACATGAGGCACATGGAGAGGCCCCAGAAGGCGTGTACAACTCGGAGTCCTGCGTTTGTCATTTGTGTTTCATTTGGTGATTCTGAAACCAGGTTTTGTTTTTATTTTTGTTTTGAGATGGAGTCTTGCTCTGTTGCCCAGGCTGGAGTGCAGTGACTCGATCTCGGCTCAATGCAACCTCCACCTTCTGGGTTCAAGTGATTCTCCTGCCTGAGACTCCCGAGTAGATGGGATTACAAGCATGCGCCACCACACCTGGCTAAGTTTTGTAGTTTTTAGTAGAGACTGGGTTTCACCATGTTGGTTAGGCTGGTCTCAAACTCCTGACCTCAGGTGATCCACCCGCCTGGGTCTCCCAAAGCCCTGGGATTACAGGCGTGAGCCACTGTGCCCAGCTGAAACCAGGTTTTTATCTGCATCTCTGAGAGTTGTATCTTCTTGGCCAGCTTCTTCCACTCCAGGTGGCCCAGGTACTGGTGGTGCTGGAAGATGCCCTCCGAGGTGTGGACCTGTCCTGTGAAGAAGGCTGTGCAGATGCGCAGGGCCCACCAGGGGTTTGGCTCCTTGCTCAACCCAGTCACCGGGTTGAGCACAGAAATATATGAGAACTTAACCTCCTTGATGCTGACGGTGTGAGGAAGGTCCCTTATGCTGGATGCCTGGCCTGTGCCATGGACGCTCCATGAGAGACTTTAGCAGGCCTGGAGGTATGGATCGGCCCTGAGCAGCTGCCTGAGAGAGCCAGTCCACTGAGCCAAAGCTGGAGGGCTGGTGTCAGCCATGGGGCAGGACAGAGGAGAGAGGCATGATGGTCAGGTGGACTCGCCAGGAATGGCCCGGTGGGGCTGGAAGGACACAGGATCTGCCCTGTCTTCTTTCTAAAATGACATGTGAACCTAGTGCATTGAGGGAAATGAAGCTTACGTAACTCTGTGAAGAGAATAGTGGAGATCCTCAAATGTGTTTTCCTAGGGCTTCATGGTTCTCAAAGGCGATGTCTCTGTTATTAGCTGATTACTGTTCGTCCTGCAGCCACTCCCTACTGAAGCTGACAGCTGGAATTTAGGATTTGTCTTTCTCAGATTGGTGAAGGAAATTGGTAACTCCCAGTTAGCGACCAGATCAGCCTTTGGCTTCTGCTGACTCCTAAGTCTGTGACATAGTCACCCCCAGCTTCTTTAAAGTCATCTCATCCCTCACCATGATTAGTGTCATAGCAACGATGGTGGCTTTCAACTTGGCCACCTTCCAATTCTCCCCAAGGGGCTGAAGGAAGTTCTGGATCCGATTGATGCAGCCCCTAAATGAGAAAAACATCAGGCTTTTGTCTGCCAAGTTTAGTTGATGGTTATAATAATGAGAGATACCACTATTGAAACAGGTTTCCTCATTTCTTTAGAGCTCATAGAATTCTGGGGCTGATGATAGAGACAAATCATCTACAAAATGCCTAGAAAGGAATGGTCTCATCACAGTAGCAAAGCTACGCTAAAAATCAGAGTGAATTGGCCCTCAGAGAATTTTGAAAGTAAGTTATAGATCATGGAATTCCTAAGACCAAAATAGAAGGTCAGTCCATTAAAATCTTTCTTGGTCTGAATAACTGGAAAAACACATCTGAAAAAGAATGACTCGCATTACCATCCTCAGAGCTGCTTAATAAAATGACAGTTGGGTCCCTTTGAAGAAGGACTGTGTTATAACATCTGAACTTGGTAATACAACTTTTCAGTCATCTGCAAGGACACCTGAGATCCTTTACTAATGTGACTGTGCCTTCAGGCAAGGGACATATTTAGACTTTGTGTGCAATACTATAGATTAATTTTATTTCTAAAAATGCTTAAAATGTTTGATTATTTTTGAATAACAAGCAAAAATGATACATATTTATAGTGTAAACATGATGTTTTGGTATTTATATACATTGTGTAGTGGCTCAATCAAGCTATTTAACATATGAATTACCTCATATACCTTTTACTTTTTTTTTTTTTCTTTTTTTTGAGCCAGAGCCTCACTCTTTGTTGCCCAGGCTGGAGTACAATTGCTCAATCTCAGCTCACTGCAACTTCTGCCTCCCGGGTTCAAGCGATTGTCTTGCCTCAGCCTCCTGAGTAGCTGAGATTACAGGCGCCCGCCACCACACCCGGCTAATTTTGTATTTTTGTAGAGATGGGGTTGTAGCAAGAACACTTTAAATCCACTCTTTTGGTAATTTTCAAATACCCAATATATTGTTGTTGACTGTAGTCACATGATATACAATAGATCTCTTTTGATTCCTCCTCAGTTGTTCCTCCTGTGTAACTGAAATTTTATGTCTTTTGACCAACATCTCCTGAATCTCTCTACTACTCAGTCTCTGGTCACCACTATTTTTTCTGACTTCAGCATTCATTTGGAATGAATGAGAATTCTTTGAGATTCCCAATGCTTCTGAGGTCCACTGGTCACTGGGAGGCTCATGAGGATCAGTTGATAAATGGAGTTTTGTTCCAAGTCTATCTCATGGTAGACTTAGCAGGGCCATTATCCAATATTAGATATTTTCCAAATTTCTGAATGCATACTTGGCAGGATCCCCATGATGGCTTTTTGACTTAGCAAGAAAAGGTTTTTATAGCACGAAGGATCAAATGGAACTCCCTGGAGTGTTCCTTCCCCATAAAAATTATACCACAAAGTGATACTGCATCTATGGGAGAGTCATAAAAATCAATGCAATTAATAAAGATTTGGAAGATAAAAAGTCATACTCTCTATCACATCCTCATTTAAAGTCCTTGATTAGCCTCTGCTGAAAGCAGATGGATTTTGAAGAATAGAAGACTACTGAGAACTCAATAGTGACTTTAATAATAGGGATTGTTCCAAATGCACTTTTTTTGTTTTCCTGGAACACATACCCTGGCACCTGTATGATAGTCTGAATGTTCTACTGATTTGTATTTCAATTAATGAATTCTTTCTTCTGCTGGGTCAAGCCTGTTGTAAAAAATCTACTGCATTTTGTATTTTTGTTGTTGTATTTTTAATTTCTAGGCTTATTTAGGTTTTTTCTGGTTTTGTTTTCTTTGAGACAGGGTCTTGCTCTGTGACCTAAACCAGAGTGCAGTGGCACAATAATGGCTCATCGCTTAATGTTTTTTTTGTTTGTTTGTTTTTTGAGACAGAATCTCCCTCTATCACCCAGGCTAGATTGCAGTGGCACCATCTTGGCTCACTGCAACCTCCATCTCCCGGGTTCAAGCGATTCTCCTGCCTCAGCCTCCTGAGTAGCTGGGACTACACCACACCTGGCTAATTTTTTGTATTTTTAGTAGAGACGGTGTTTCACCATGTTGTCCAGGCTGGTCTCGAACTCCCAACCTCAAGTGATCCACCTGCCTCCACCTCCCAAAGTGCTAGGATTACAGGCATGAGCCACTACATCCTGCCAATTAAAAAAATAAAATTTCATTTAGCTCATAAAGAACTCCGGAATGTATTAATCACAGTTATTTCCAAGTATGTACCTAATTACTTATAACTAGGTAACCTGTGGTTATAGTCGATTGTTTATTTTTGTTCTCTGGGTCTTATTTCATGATATGCCTTATTTATTTAACTCAGTACTTTGTGTATGAAAAATTGTGGATGCTCTGGATGATATTGAGGCAGATCAACTTAATCCAATCAAGGACAGAGCTGGCTCAGCCTAGGTTTTTGTAAGGCTTAGTCTATTTCTGATGTCCTTTTATTTTTAGAATATATCTCCCCAGGGTTTTCAACTGAGAGCCTAGGGACAATGCTACTTGGGAACTAAGTCTGGAATTTCAATTTTTAGCTCATTAGCACCATGAAACTGCCAGAAACATCTCTGTGCATTTCTTAGGCTTTGTGCATGGAATTGTAACCTCCCTGATTGAATGGCTTGATAATTCAGTAAATGTTTTTGGGGGAAACCAAAAAGTGTCACTATTCTGCACTATCTTTCTCTGGGGTCTTGGCTCCTCCATTCCTGACTACCTTTGTCAGTCCTGAATTCTATTTTTTTCTACCAATTCCTGAGAGATTGGCAAAGCCTTGCTGATTTTTCTGCCTCTTTTGAGTATTCATTTGCTTGTATCCCCAGGCTTTCCATTCCTGTTCCATGAGTCAGCAGGTGATCCAAAGAGAACAGCAATATACATAGCATCAGCTCACCTCTTAGGGCTTCTTTCTTTCTGGTATTTTGGTTTTCCAAGGCCTAAATGCCTTTGAAGCTCTACAGTTGCTTTACAAAGATGTACTTTGAATTGTAGCCTGAGTTCTAATTCTTGATGAGATCATCGTTTCTACATGCTCCTTCATCAAAGGTAGATGCAGTAATCCTGATTTAGTCTGCAATTGGGCATCACTCTTTTTAGAAACCCTAGATGATTTTCAAGTGAAATCCAAATTTACATAGTTTCTTTCTATTTCACAAAAAATTCTTTTTGTATTTTACTGTTTTTTTGTTACCATATCATCTGGGGTCAATTTACATTTTCACAGACTTTCAAATTAATGTATGTATGTAGAGTTGAATAAACCTATTCCTTACATTTAAATTTTTTTCTTTTATCTGCAATTATTTTTCCCATTCTTTCATTTTTAATATTTATATTTGTACCTTTATGGCTTGATAGCCATATGTTGGTTTATTTTGTTTTCTAAATATCAACTCTTTGATTATCTCTATTTGATATCAGCTCATATATTTTGTCTAGTTTTTTCTAGTTCATTATTTTTTGTTTTTTAACATTGTTAAATTGATTCTTCTGCCATAGTTTTATCTGCTTGTTTTCTATAATTGTTTTACCTGGATGTTAATTAATTTTATTTTTATTAATTAATATACATATTTAAGGCTATGAATTTTTCTCTGAATACACATGCAGCCACATCCCGTAGGTACTGATATATACTAGTTTCATTAGCATTATTTTCTGTAAATTTTGAACCTGTGGCTATTTAGCCCATAGTAACATGCTTCCAGTGGGTTTAAATTTTGAATAACATTGAATGTTTATGAAGAAGGTCTTATATTAATGGAGTTTTCAAACCATTTAAAAAGGAACAGTTTCCATAGTAATGTGAAACAGAAATTAGTCCAAGTTTTGAGTAGAAAAGGGATCTAATCACTGTTTAAAAAGATTCTGGGTTTTTATTTTAGGTATCCTTCGAAAACTTAGTGCAGTCCACCACTTAAAAATTACTTGTTTAGTTTTTGGCTTTACTTCCTCTTCTGAAATAGGAGGGCCAAGAACTAGTCATGGCTACGTAGCAGTTGGGTCCATCATAGTCAAGAGAAGTGAGCCTCAGTGTCTGCTGGAAGTCTCATAACTTTTGTCTTTAAAGAACTAGTAAAAATATGATTTGGGGTTGAAAGTCAGGTTTACTTCTCATTATTGTTTAGTCCTCATCCTTCAGTGACTTATAGATTCTTTGATGATGAATGTTAATTAAAATATATTTGCAAAAAGAAACACAGATTTTTTTTAAAGGAAGGAGTAGAGATTACAGAGGGATTTATAAGTGCCCAATACTTTGCTTTTCTTCCTATTGATTTGTCACCATATTTCTTCAATTTACTTTTTCCTACGAAACCTTTCCTTATATTTTTAATTGTTAGTATTTACTCAAAATGATATTGATTGATAATGTACTAAACAACATTACATTATATTTACAGTTGGCCCTTCTTATCCACAGGTTTTGCATTCTTAGATTCAACCAACCACAGATTAGAGATATTAAAATATAAATAAATGTTTATACTAATAATACAACTCTAACAATAATACAAGTAAAAATACATATAGCAACTATTTACATATCATTTATATTGTATTAGGTATTATAAATAACCTAGAGATGATTTGAAGTATATGTGAAAAGGTGCATAGGTTATATGCAAATACTACACCATTTTATAAAAGGAACCATGAACAACTGCATATTTGGGTATCCTTATGGGGGTCTTGACCCAGTCCCCCACAGATATTGAGGGAAAGCTGTACTACAAACTGAACTGAAATGGTACTTGACAGCTATAGAGGGTATGACACTGGGGATAAGGAAAAGGCAAAAGCCATTGCCAGAGAGGAAAATCAAAGGAGAAAATATATGAATAGCTTCTTACCTAGGAGGAGAACAAAAATAGTTACTGCTTTAATTTGATCTGAGGCAAATCCATAATTGACATTAGAGTGAAGGACGTTTGTGGCTTGTCCCAGGTGATTTCATTTCAGAAACATTTCAACTAGGGCAATAATTCATTACTTTCACTTTTTGAGCTGTAGTCAGAACTGTGGTCAATGATATCATAAAGAGTGATCCAGAAAACAGAGTCCTTGGAAAAACAAATCTCTCTCTCTGTCTGTCTTTTTTATTATTTTTTTTAAGCTCTTTGCACATTTAGATAGCCTATCTGTCATTGCACTAATTCCTGGGGAATCAAATAAGGCAACCACTCAATTGACTCTTTAATTTACTCATCAGGACACTCAGGAAGAGGCTGAAGGAGATCACTGGGTCTGCAGGGAACAGGAAATAACAGTATGAAGAAGCGAAGTTATTGTACTCACCAGGAAAGCTGTATTTGCTGGTTCAAGATCATGTATATAACAAAAAGGAACCTTGCTGTGAGTTTAAGATAGGTGTAAGATTCTATTGGCACAGGAGTCATTTCTGAGGGCCCTCAGACACCCAGCCACCAGCTGGATTGCTCTGCTTCCTTTCAATATCTTGGTAGGTCAATGCATATGAGATTATATAGCATGTATTAAGAAGCACATATAATTATATCAAGAGTAGAGGTGGTTGAATCTTCAAATTCTGTGAAAGTCTCCTCATTTAAACCTTGGTTTTTTCACTTTCTTCTCTGTCCTTGACATTATAGAATTTGACAGATTCCAGTGAAAGAGTGGTAAGGACAGAGGCGAAATATTTTAAGGTGAAAGGGTGAAAGCACATGGTTAAAAAGTGCTAACCCAGATCATTGGAAGGGAAATCTTTCCATTTTCAAGTAATAAAATTTGCTTCTTCTTTCCCCTCCTCCCTGTTTGCTGGAAAATCCTTTTTCCACATACGAAATTTCTAAAAGTAGATGATAAATTTCCATAAGGCATAGACTGAAGGACTGTATTCTTTCTTCAAATCTCTTCTCTTTCGTGTTATCCTCAGCTCTCCTTCCATGCACATTGACACCTAGTGTAAGGTATGAGAAAAAGTAAATCAATTGATTTTTCAAATAATCATATACCTTTTACATCCAGATTAGTGTTTCAACCTTCCATGTGACCCTGTGTGGTGCTATAGGTATTGCAGTAGTGATGCCCGTGTGAAACCATTCTGGATTCTGCCATTATGAACTGCCTTATGCTTGTGCAGCAGAGTTTATAAAATCCTTTTAGGTAGCAAAAATCTTCATTGACTCAATATGCGTTTTTAAATAATGTCTATTATATCTCTGCATCTATTGTAGCTCTGAAATATGCATAGAGACTCTATTACGAACTTGTACTTATGTGGAATGCAAATGTCACCTCCGTGGCTTGGGACCCTTCTGAAGAGTCTGTATCATGATTTTTCAATGCATCAGAACTTGTTTCTATACTGAAGTGGTAGTGTTTCCTCCCACATGCCTGTCATTACAACTTTAAAAACAAAAAGTTCTGTTAACATATTAATTAAGCTGTATTATTATGTAACATATATCAGTCATATGATAGATTATAGGTAAGAATGCCCAGGCAACCTCGATATTTTGAAAACACTTCCATTATTTTACTCTAACTTACTCTTGGCCCCATACTTTAGGATATGTGCAGTTTCATCTTGATTTTTCTAAGCTTGCCTATTTTGGTCTTTAAGACTTTTGTCAGTCATTATTTTACATACAGCCTTTGCCCACGCACTTCCTTGAGGTGGTACTGACAAACAGCACATGCGTGTTTTTGGAGATAGACAAAAACCAAAACAAAAAACCACTCAGATTCATTCTAGGCAAACCAACTGTATTAGTCAGCTCTCATTCTGCTAATAAAGACATATCCAAGACTGGGTAACTTATAAAGGAAAGAGGTTTAATGTACTCACAGATCCACATGTCTGGGGAGGCCTCACAATTATGGTGGAAGATGAAGGAGGAGCAAAGGTATGTCTTGCATGGCGGCAGGCAAGAGGGTGTGTGCAGCGGAACTGTACTTCATAAAACCATCAGATCTCTTGAAACTTATTCACTATCATGAGAACAGCACTGGAAAAACCCACTCCCATGATTCAGTTATCTCTCACTGGTTCCTTCTCACTACACTTGGAGATTATGGGAGCTGCAAGTCCAAATGAGATTTGAGTGGGGACACAGCCAGCCAAACCATATCACCAACGTTATCTGGACTTTCTGTAATAGTCACCATAGCCTTCCCGCCTTCTCTCCTCTCTCTCTCTCCCCCAATCCCCCACCACCCCCACCCCCACCCCACTGGAAAGCCAGTCAGAGCCCACAACATGGCTCTCCTCTGGAGTCAAGTCCAGTAATCTCTCCTCAGTTCTTCTGGGTTACACACACAAAAATTAATGAGACATGCTGTCTCCCAGAAAAACATGTCTTTCTATAATGGATTTGATTTTGAGAGAATCAAATGCCTTTCAAGACCAAGTCTAGAGAATAATTTAGATGATCAGGTTGAGGAATTTCATCATTTAATTGAGTTTTTAATGTTTAAAAAGCATTATTGTATTCCAGGCTAGGTATAGAGTAGTAAACAAGTAACATTACATCTATACATATGGAGTTTTTAATTAAAAGAATATACACTTGTCCCTCAGTGTCCATGGTGGGTTTGTTCCAGAAACCTTGCAGATAACAAAATCCACAAATGCTAAAGTCTTTTGTATAAAATGGTATAATATTTGCATCTAACCTACACACATCTTCCTATATATTTTAAATTTTGTCTAGGTTACTTGTAATGTGTAATACAGTGTAAATGCTATGTAAATAGTTGTTATAACATATTTTTAAATTTTTTATTATTATATTGTAATTTTTTACTTTTCTCAATATTTTCTATCTGTGTGTGGTTGAATCTGAAGATGCAGAATCTATGAATACAGAGAACTGACTTTACACATACCTAAAAGTTAGGACTTTCAATGGCTTCTGCTTTTCATCTGGCTAAAATAGTGTTCATGATGTCTTTGCTAACCAGTTGTTTACCAGACCAGCAGTTCTAACACCTTCCAATCACTTTGATTTGTTCACTTTCACTAGTTTTGAAGGATAATTAAAATAAAGCAGGGCTCTATTTAAATAGAACTGTTGCACTGGGGTTATAGCTGTGTAAGGCAGTTCTTATGCCATTTTGCTTTTTATTGTTGTTGTTCATGAGGATGAATGTTGGGGTGGCAGGAAGGGGTACAGGAATAATTAAATCTCTACATTTTGACATTTGTGAGCTTGAGTGATTTACCTGGGCATGAAATTGCTTTTTCACTTACTTACAATTTCTAGGAAGAAATTAGAGAGAAGGAAGAGAATATTAGAGTCAATAGGAATTACATTGAATATTTGGCTGTGTCAGCTCTGCTATTTAGCAGAGTATTATTGCACTGGGTTCTTTGGGAAGTGACACTGAATTCTGAGTACAAGAGGTTTATTGGGAGTAAAAGATAAAAATGGAGGAAACCAGATAGTACAGGGAGATCTTCAGATGACATGCAGACCTAACAACTATTCAGTAAAGGCTCAACCCAATGGGGAGGTCTACAACAAAGATTTTCCTTAAGAGAAGCCCTGTTTCAGGTGGAAACAGCTAGGCCCTAGACAGCTACTGTGGTCAGTCATTGACTGGAAGGGCTACAGGAAGAGCAAGCCCTCAGCTTAAGATCCTGTGAGCTCCGTAGCTGAATGCTGTCAGCTAACTTTGTACCTTACAGCTGAATGGTAAGGTCTTTCTTGAAAGGTTGTCCAAGCAGCACACTTCCATGGCTGCCACAGTCTCAGGTATACCTTTCAGCCTCTGTTCCTTCCTCCACTGGGGCAACTGGACCTTGCAGACTTAGGTAAGGATGTCATACAGGAGTATGGAGGGTAAGAAATAGTCAAGGCTTGGCTTTGAATCCTAAAATAGACTTTTGATATGCATGACTGTGACCCTTGTTTGAGAGAAAAGTTGTTATATT
Organism: Chlorocebus sabaeus; assembly: GCF_047675955.1. Classification (NCBI taxonomy): domain Eukaryota; kingdom Metazoa; phylum Chordata; class Mammalia; order Primates; family Cercopithecidae; genus Chlorocebus; species Chlorocebus sabaeus. Next base: position 71,734,258 of record NC_132918.1, read on the forward strand.
TATCAAAAGCCTATATCATAGTCAATGAAATGTAGAATAGGAGAATTTGGTGACCAAAGAAAGGTATTGTCCCCTTCTAGATTGTTCTTGCACATCTTGGTAATTTTTCCATAAAGAAGAAACACTTTTTTCTCTAATTTCCACAATTTTCTTATACATTAGCAGGGGCTCTGCCAATACACTGCTTTCTGTGGCAGTCTGAGAAAATCACAAGGACTTAGAAGTCTTTCCATCCAGTCAAGGTACAGATGAGTAGAGAATAAATGTCAGGTGGATTATTTATGATCGCGGGCCTGAAGGATCCTCATCAGGTCTTATACAATCCAGCACAGTGCTGGGAGGCATAGAATATCTCCTCCTGAAGTCGAAAGAAGGGCTGAGGTTGTGCTAGAGCCAGAAGACCTGTAGAGATCTTAGAACAGAAGAAGGAGCTTTTCTAGAGAAGTAAGGAACTGAGAGCCAAAGAACATATGAGAGTTAGCGTATGGCAAGTGGATAAGTAATGTTAACTTAGAGTACATTTTTCCCTAATGAGTACCTGGGGGACTCAGTGACAGCTCTGGGGAGAAATGGGAAGGATCTTAAATTGATGGAAAAAACTCATGTATGTCAAATTACCTAAATTCACTGAGGTTAAATATATGCCATTCTGAAAAATATGGGACTCAAGTATTAAGAGTTGAGTGGGAGAAAAATGACAATATTTACATTTGTTTTCACAGCTTAGTATTTGACTTGAAAAATTAGAACCTCCTGCACATTGATAAATAACTGAGGTTCCAGGTTGAAGTGAATTGCTTAAGGTATCAGAAATAGTAATGTGAAAGTGCAGGACTTGGACTCAGACTTTCTGACACCAACCACAGTGCTCTTTAACATACAGCATCCTGCTTTCTCTCTGCAATCTGTTTGGAAAGCCAGCTAGTGCTGTGCAGTGTTTGGCACACAGCAGGTGCTAGATAAATGCATGTTAGTGAATGTTAATTGACTCATTTATTGCATCCATGAAGGTTGAATTAGCTGCACACATAAGGCTGAGAGGATTTAGTCCCATGCTTTCATAAGCAAACCATGACAAGTTAAAGTGCCTTAGAAGAAGGGAGAGAGGCAGTTGAAACCAGGATTTTAAACAATTGGAACCACTGATCTGTTTACACACATGACGCCAGGATCTCACTGGTGAATATTACAGAAGCATTTCCACAGCCAAAGTACCATGCACAGAGCTAGCACCCTGCAATGACAGCTAGAGCTGAATTTACATCTTTTTTTCAGGAGGATACCACCTACCATTTATTCCAGACAGCAGGCCTCTCAGTCCTGTGAGGCTCTTTCAGCATACTGTCTCCTTCCGCCCCCTTATGTCTACCCCACCGCCATGAAGTCTGGGAGCCAGATCCACTTATTGTATATTTCAAAAGCAAAGGATTTAACGTTCTTACATTGATTCACAAAGTAAATTTCACTTTAATATGCATGTGCACACATACACCCAAAGCAAAATGTGCATTTGCTGATAGGTTTCTTTTTTAAATTTAAAAAAAGTGTGTTTATTTTTTTAGAGATGGGGTCTCGCTATGTTGCCAAGACTGGACTCAAACTCTTAAGTGATCCTCCTGCCTCAGCCTTTTAAGTAGCTGGGATGACAGCACACACCACCATGCCTGGATTGCAGACAGATTTCTTAATTTGTGGATCCATTGTAAGAGCAAAAAAAAAAAAAAAAAAAAAGTGTTTAAAATGAGGTAAAACCAGAAAAAATCCAAATGTCCATCAACAGGGGAATGAATATAGAAACAGGTGCATTTGTACGTGGAATAGTACTCAGTAATACGAAAGAATAAATCACTTACACCTACAACAGCGTGAATGAGACTCAAAAACATTATGCTGAGCAAAAGAAGCCAGGAACACAAACACAAAATACTACACTTATATAAAGTTGTGGGATAGGCAAAAGAAATGTTTGTTAAAAAATAATAGGAAGGTGGTTGCCTCTAGAGTGAGGGTTGCCTGGAAAAGGGTACAAGGTAACTTTCCGGAATGATAGAATTATACATTTAGGATCTGTGAATTTTACTGTATGTTAATTATACCTGAAAACAAATAAATATATTGAATTTAAAAAGTAAAGTTCTCAAAAGAGGCTGGAGAAATGGCTGCAAATGATGTTAAGAGATGGCCACGTGGTGATTTCCATTATCTGCATTGTCTCCAAGATGATATCTACTTTCTTTGGCAATACTGCACTCCATTAATAGAAGTGCTGGATGGTTTTATAGTGGACAGAGATAAGGTAATATAACTCTTTGAATAATTCATCACTGGCTCCATGGAGAATATTTTAAGTCATTTTTTAAATAAAGAAAGCTCATTGTATGTTTTATGTGACAGGGAATACCAGTTTAGAGCAGGTATATGTCATAATAATCAATTAAACTTTTAAAAAATAATTCACCCATTCTTTTATTAAAGAAACTCAGGGTCAAAGATTTCAACCTGTTGTGATATTTTAGTCTCGAATGAAATCCTGGTTTTTATTTATGACTTTGCATATGATAGTACTTACTCAGTGGTTGTTATAAGGATCAAATCAAGTGTCATGTATAATAGCACCTTGTAAATAATAAAGCACTACATAAATGTACACCACTTAAATTAATGTGGAAACAACAAACCTTTTTTTTTTTTTTTTTTTTTTTTTTTTTAAGATGAAGTCTCCCTCTATTGCCCAGGCTGGAGTGCAGTGGTGCAATCTCGGCTCACTGCAACCTTCATCTTCTGGGTTCAAGTGATTCTCCTGCCTCAGCCTCCCAAGTAGCTGGGACTACAGGTGTGCACCACCACGCCCAGCTAGTTTTTTGTATTTGTAGTAGAGATGGGGTTTCACCATATTGGCCAGGCTGGTCTCAAACTCCTGACCTTGTGATCCACCTACCTCAACCTCCCAAAGTGCTGGGATTACAGGCATAAGCCACCGTGCCTGGCCAACAATCAGACTTTTTACCTTTAAGTTAGAAGAATGCCAGGGATACCATAGGAATAACACATTAAGTAGACATGCTATTCTCCTAAAGTGATTCTGACCATTTTCATATAAAAATTGTGATGTATTACATTTGGCTATGTATATATTATATTTACTCACCCTCACCTAACGCTCCAGTACATTTCCATTCACCCTAATCTTTAGTAATTATCTACAAAAAAAAAAAAAAAACAACCAATTATGGTATACATCTTCATTGAAACTCTGTTTTGACAAGCACCAGGTACTTAGTGTGGGGTTGGTATAGGGGTATAACATGAAGGGGAAGGATACATTGGCTTTTCTTTTTTTCTTTTTTTGAGACAGAGTTTTGCTCTCGGTCGCCCACTCCAGGGCAGTGGCATGATCTTGACTCACCACAATCTCTGCCTCCTGGGTTCAAGAGATTCTCCTGCCTCAGCCTCCCGAGTAGCTGAGATTACAGGCATGTGCCACCACACCCAGCTAATTTTGTAGTTTTAGTAGAGATGGGGTTTCTTCATGTTGGTCAGTCTGGTCTTGAACTTCTGACCTCAGGTGATCCGCCCGCCTCAGCCTCCCAAAGTACTGGGATTACAGGCGTGAGCCACCGCACCTGGCCTTATGTTGGCTTTTCTAAATCACTGCCTCAGCTCCTTTCAATGTAAAGTACTTAGATTTTTCATTTATGCTGTGTCCGCCCATTTGTTTTATTCCTCCAATTGTTTTATGATTGTTGCCTTTGCTGAAAGTATTTTACTTCAGCTTCACAAAAAAAGAAGTATCAGGTAAGTAGAATTTGGCACCATCTGCTTGGAACTTAGTTATGATGTATTGGTGCCTTTTTCTAGATGATAAAAATTTGGAAATGGTAAGTGCACATTGAAAGCAATATTGCAGTAATTTAATGCACAGGTGTCTAAGGCATTGCTGGCAAGATGGACAAGATAATTTAAATACTGAATATAACTGCCTCGGGCTTTAGAAAATTAAAGAAACCCAATGAGACAAGAAGTTTTTCGTTGTAATCCATATGAACTATCTCAGAATGTATTTAGTGCACATTATTTGTTAAATATATCTAGGATTTTAGAATTAATTGAAGTGAACAGATTTTTGTAATGCCCATGAAAGTTTAGAGGCTGTCCTCATAAAATAATGTTCAAAATGAAATGCTGCAGAAAAATGTTACTGATAATTTGTCAATAAGGTGAAAGGCAGTTTGCTAAAGTGTTTTCAAGTATGGATTCTGGAATTTGACAGACCTTTCTTCAGCTGTTTATTCTATCACTTCCTTGGTATGTGATCTATCATTAACTACACTCTCTTAAGCCTCAAGCTTTAGTTTCTTTATCTATAAAATGGGCATATTAGTAGTAACTATTTCAGGTATTGATTGTTGCGGAACAAAGCACCCCCCAAATACATATATTTATTGATTTATTAACTTTTAAGTTCAGGGGTACATGGTTAGGTAAATTTGTATCATGGAGGTTTGTTGTACAGATTATTTTGTCACCCAGGTATTAAGCCTAGTACGCATTTGTTATTTTTCCTGTCTTATCCCTCCTCCCACCCTCCACCCTCTGGTAGTCCCTAGTGTCTGTTGTTCCCCTCTATATGTCCATGTGTTCTCATCATTTAGCTCTCACTTATAAGTGAGAATATGCAGTATTTGGTTTTCTGTTCCTGAGTTAGTTTACTAAGGGTAACGGCGTCCAGCTCCACGTATGTTCCTGCAAAGGACAAAATCTCATTCTTTGTAATGGCTGCATAGTTTTTCATTCCCAAAATTTAAAATAACAATTGATTACATCATTATTTGGGCTGAGTTGGTTTTATTTTTTTTTTCTTCATGAGGTGTCAACTTGGGTGCTAGAAAGACAAGTCATTGGAATCTCAACGCAGACTTAGAGCTGGAAATTGGGGGCCCTTGGTTCTTTGCCGCATGGCTGCTTGGATTACCTTGCCGAGTGGCATCTGAGTTCCTTGATGAAATAGTCCAAGAGTAAACAATCCAAGAAGGAGAAAGTGGAAGCTTTCAGGCCAGTTAAGAGTGGGCTCAGAATTGCTAACACCATTTCCACCATATTCTATTCACTGATTGTGAAGATTAATAACATAAAATTTAAGTAATTTACACAGACCCTAGTTCATAATAAACCTTTATTCAGGTTTTGCTAATGTTGATATGATACCAGTATACGGTTATAACTAAGATTACAGGAAATCGTGTCAGGACAGCTAGATTGAGACTTAAAATGAAACATATGTAGGCACTATAAATGGAGAGTCTTTAAAGGTCATCTGGTCAACCTAACTCACTTTATAATTCTATAAAAGGAGTCTTAAAGAGGGGCAGGACTTACTCACGGTCACACAGTTTATGGAAGAGTTGAAAGTTAGGCTCCTACCTAGACCATTGTTTTTTTAGAGTGGACAAGTTTCTTCCTTTCTCTGGGACTTCGGATCCTCCATCTGTAAAATGGAGATAGCAATAGTACTTCTCTTAAAGTAGTGTTGTAGGAATTTCATGAATTGATATATGCAAAGTGCTTGTTACTGTGTTTTAAAACTATGTTCAATAACTGATACCACTACTACAGCAATTCTTCTAATATTATTATTTTCATCGTTATCATTACTCCATGCTGATATAGGAGCTGCTTGAGTACATCTTGGTTGAACTGATGTTATTCTGGATTTTGAGTCCAAGTTTTATTTCACAATATGCCCCCAAAATAGGAGTTTGGCATTAATTAAAGATGAGATTAATTTTACACAGTCAGCACCCCTGCCAGCTCTGTATCCTTTCTTTTCTACTTGTGAAGAGGCCACAAGTTATTCAGTGCACTGAAGGTCTGCCAATTAATAGTGAAGCTGGTTTGAGTATTTCCTGCCACCATGAGAGAAACCATCCCTGTGACCTTAAACACTATTTTTATTCCAACGATCTCTATGTTAGTAGATGCAGTCTGGAATTAAATATTCCACTGCCTATTCAACACCACTCTTTAGATGTCTAAGAGTCATCTCAAACACCAAAATTGAATTCCTGATTTTTCCACTGAAACTGATTCCGTTTCCCCAATTCAGTTGATAACTTTGTCTTTCCATTTGTGCAGGCTAAAAGGTTAGAGGTCCAAAAACCTTTATATTTGACTCTTATCTTTTTCTCACACTCTGTCCAGTATTTTAAAGACCTGTTGTCTCTCTCTCCAAAATATACTCAGAATCTTAGGAATTCTCAATACCTTCAAAGATACCACCTGGCCTAACCGATTATCATGATCTCTCTGCATGGTTTCTGTGATAGCTTCCCAGTTAGTTCCCTGTTTTCCCTCTTGCTTTACCCAAAACTTATTCTCAACGTGGTAGCTGTAGAGATCCTTCTAAAATGTAAGTTGGATCTTTTCACTACCCTACTCCCCCATCTGCCTTTTTCCTTCTCCCCATTTTGCAACTTCCTCTCTTATGACTCTTCCTCTCATTGCTCACTTTTTTACAGCCACACCACCTACCTTGCTGTTCAGCAAACACAACAGGGATAGTCCAACTTGGTCTCTTTGCTTACCTGATCTTCCACTTAGGACATTCTTCTACCAAATATCTACTTAGATAACTTATTAGCTCTCTCTTTAAGTCTGTGCTTGAAACGCATTTTTGGCCGGGCTTGGTGGCTCATATCTGTAATCCCAGCACTTTGGGAGGCCGAGGTAGGTGGATCACCTGAGGTCAGGAGTTCATGACTAACCTGGCCAACCTGGCGAAACCCCATCTCTACTAAAAAATACAAAAATTAGCCGGATGTGGTGGCAGGCATCTGTAATCCCAGCTGCTCGGAAAGCTGAGGCGGGAGAATTGCTTGAACCTGGGAGGTGGAGGGTGCAGTGAGCTGAGATTGCACCATTGCACTCCAGCCTGGGGGATAGAGCAAGACTCCATCTCAAAAACAAAAACAAAACAACAACAAAAAAAGAAACTCATTTTCTCAGTGCCACCTGTTTTGATCATCTTCTTTTATAATGCATTCTGTTTCTACCCTACTGTCCTCCGCACTTCTCATCCCCCTTTTCTACTCTACTTATTTTTTCTTTTGCCATAGCACATATCACTGGGCAACATACTGTATAATTTACTGATTGATTATGTTTATTTTTTGTCCTCCTACATTTGAATATAAACTTCACGAGGTAAAATGTATTTACTCTGCTTATTTACAAGTATATATTCCAAGTGCCTAGAGGAGTGCCCAGAAGATAGAATTGCCTAATAAACATTTGTGAATGAATGAACAATCTTTTGAGTTTCACTAAAATAAATTGCCATCAAACCAGGAAAGCTGTAATGTGTCTTATCTTATCCACTCATGTGGCTTCCATACAAGTTCTACATAATTACTTCAACAATTCTTCCATCTCTTCTCTCTTTCTCTTTCTCTTTCTTCCATACTCCAACTTTAATATATAGCTCCTGACAAACTATTTCCACGTGGATAACCCAAAAACATATGAAATTTAACAAACTTGGATTCTTAATACACTGTATTCTCTTCCTTCTCTTGTGTGCACTATCTCAGCTAATGACATCACCATCCATTGAATCATTTAATTCAAAAACCATTGATGTAGAATATTATTAACCAGAATGAGGCCTCAGAGTTATTAGAATTAGTCACAAACACAGAAGCAAAATAACACCATTTTTTGGTCACTGTTTCAGATAAAAAGCGGACAAATACTTATATTTAACCATGGCTGCTCAGACGATGCAAGATGAAGAACTAAAATTGTATGCAAAGGTATAATTTTAGTGATGGGCCATCAAATCTCATTTAGGTAAGGAATAAATTGAGTACATGGGGGTATTGTACAGTAAAAAGAGGTTCAACAATTAGATTAAAAGTTAAAGTTGGTGGAGTTGAATAATTGTTAGAATCAAGATACTAAAGTTAGAGAGCTGGAAATATAGGCAAGTTTTGAAATTTTGATTTTGGAAATGGTACATCTATTAGTAATAAGATATAAGTTATTACTTACATTATATATTAATCTTATTACTAAATTATTTCCAAGTTATAAACATGGAAAATGAGTGGGAGCAGTATCATGGAAAACAAGAAAATTGGAGGTGAGGATGTAAAAAAATCAAGAGGCTAGAACACTGAATATGCTGTATTTGGGGTTATTGATTTCATTAAGGAAACGACAGCCATATTAGCAGAGAGGAAGATAGTAAGCGGGATGCCATTTTTCAGTGGCTCTGAGAAAGTGACTGGGATGCAGTGGATAGCTTTAGACTTCCATAAACCAAGAGTTCAACCAAATTCCTTAAACGTGGTCTCTTCCCGAGATGTATTTATTGATTTTCCTCTAATATAGCTCTAAAATCAGTTCATTTTTCTCCATCTTTTCTGCCGCTGTCTTGGTTCACATTCATGTAATTTCAAACCCAGGTTATTACAATAGCCTTTTAATTGTTTTGTAAACCTCTGTGAATCCCAAACAGATTTTTTTTTAATACAAGAAAATTTGTTAAACTAATAAATGAATAAATAGCATTTTTCTTAGTTGGTGATAATATAATATAGCCAACACTACTTACTACCTCTCCAGAATGCATTGCCATCTTGTTTTTCCTTAATAGCAAAATCTTTTTATTTTTTTCAAGTATCTGCCCTACATTCACGTGCTTACAGACAAACTAAAACCATTTCCTGTGCAAAGAATGCCAGATTAGGTCATGGTCAGTGTTTCTCCAAAAGGATCTCTTGATATTTTAGGTGGTACTATTCTTCCTTGTGCAGGGGTGTTAGTGCATTGCTGGATATTTAGAAGCCCAGGTATTTTCTGCGACATATCAATAGAGTATCCAGACATTGTGACAAGTAAAATGCCTCATAGTATTATTGTCTAATTGTGAACCATGAGTCCAAGCATGCAGAGTAGTTATGGGATCCAATACTGACTTTTTTTTTTTTTTTTTTTTTTTTTTTCCTTTTGAGACGGAGTCTCGCTCCGTCGCCCAGGCTGGAGTGCAGTGGCGGGATCTCAGCTCACTGCAAGCTCCGCCTCCCGGGTTCACGCCATTCTCCTGCCTCAGCCTCCTTAGTAGCTGGGACTACAGGTGCCCGCCACCTCGCCTGGCTAGTTTTTTGTATTTTTTAGTAGAGACGGGGTTTCACCGTGTTAGCCAGGATGGTTTCGATCTCCTGACCTCGTGATCCGCCCGTCTCGGCCTCCCAAAGTGCTGGGATTACAGGCTTGAGCCACCGCGCCCGGTCTCAATACTGACTATTAAGAAGTAAAGAAAATTGTATTGGGAAACACCTATGAAAAGTTTATTCATATTTTCTGGAAGACATGCCCTTTTCCTCTGGAGTATGTCAGGTCCATATTAATCACTTTGACTGCTATCTTACTACCATCCTGGAAATGAAACCATCCCCAAGCATGTTGAACTGGAAGAATACCAAAACCCGGGGTCTTTGAATTGCTAAATCAAATAACTCTGAGGTTTGTACTATCTTGGGATTTCCTTTTGTGTCAGATAACAAAATTTTTCACATTTACACTAGTTTCAGTAGGGATTTCTATTACTTATAGCTCAAAGCACCCTAAGTAATCCATATAATATACTTGGTCCTTAAACTTACCTGAATAAAAGGGAAATTTTCAACCGAAAAGCTTATTATTGTTGAAAGGTAAAACCAAATTTGTATTGCAAGATATTTCTCTCTCTTTCTCCTCCTAATGCATTCAGATAATTGATTTAAAGGCAGAGAAAAAAAAATATTTGGAAAAAATAACAGGCAGCTTTGTTGCTTCAACCAAATATATATCGATTTCTTTGCTAGAGGAAATGAGAAATAAGCTTCTGTCTCCTACAGCTTATTGGTAAAATCAGTCCTTTGCTATTTCTAGATTGATCCATTATCTTCATTATCTTTCCTCCTCTTTTTTTCTTTAAATGAAAAGAGGCTGCTTTTAGGGAGCAGTTGGATACAAGGACCAACCAATGTATCAATTTCAACTTTTTAGTGGACACAATGGAATAAGTCCAAAGGACTTTTTGGTTATCACCAGAAAAAAATTATTTCTAGAGAAGTTTTCTGCACCCATAAGCAGAAGAAAGGAGGCTCTAACCAGTCTTTAGGGCCAATTTCACAGTTCAGTTTGTCTTTGACCCACTAGCCACAGGTAGGAACAATGCACAGCAGAAAACCAGAGAGAAAAGTAAAGAGGGAAACTTGGCTGAAAGTAAAGAACTTTTACAAGGTCAGGTCTTTTTTTCTGAGTGATTCAAGGTGTAACTTACTTGAAAGCACTGATGATAAAGTTAACACGTTGTTTCAGAACTTATGCAGAAATAGAAACTGCATCTCTTTGATGTATTCCTTTTGGACAAGCCTTCATCTAGTAGATCACAGTGGAGGAGAGTTTTAGTTCTCCCAGTCTTATTCTGTCCCTTGAAGAGGTTAGGAAACAGGGCTATAAACTTCTTCCTGGAACATGTAAATGAGAGATAAATCTACATTCCTTTGAAGACTGTTTGGATATTCATCAGGCATTCCTGAAATGTAGTCACTCTATTTAAACAGCACTTAGATAGTTGAAGTTGCCTGCCAGTAAAAGGAGGAAGTGGGGGGACAGGGAGAAGCTGGCTTGGATTACAGGGATGAGGGTTTTAGGGATGCTGGAGGTCCTAAAACTGTCCTCCAAGAGCCTTGACTATAATCATTCTCCTTCCATCCTTTCAGGCAGTTTCCCAGTGAGCACTCTCTACTTTTATGCAGTGACATCTCCCCGTTTCTAGCAAGCTCTACTGGTAACAGAAACAAACTACATAATATTCCACTCCTGTGATAAAAAAGGCCTCTTAGCTTTTCTCAGCTTGCTTCAATATTCATCTGAGTAAAACTTAAGTTTTTTATTTTTATTTTTTAAATGATATATTATCTCCTTCCATTCTTCAAAGGGTTAAGACTGTTGTCTCTCGTAAAAACTTGTAGTGAATATTTGTCTTTTTCTTTTCTCTCTCTCTTTTTCTTTCTCTCTTTCTCTCTTGCTCTCTCTTTTCTGTCTCTGACTTCCCAGCAACTCCTCCTTCTTTCTCTTATTGGAAGGTTTCAGAGCCCACTTATTACTGTAGAAACCTAAAATTGGAGATCCTAGTTTCCTATTCACTCTTTTAGGAAGGACTCAGACATGTGACATAAGCTTAACAATCAGATAAACTTGAACCTAGAGGTAGTTATACAAAAGAAGGTAGAGGGGAATCCCTTTTGTTGTTGGTCCATTGGTATCCTTTCCTGGCGTGTGCTGCCAGCAGCAGTAGGCTGTGTCTCCTCCCGGCAGCGGGAGGCGCTGTGCAAGGTGAGGCATCCGGTATTGGACTGTAGTTGCTGCCGTGCTCACAGGACTGATTCTGTGGGATGGTTTGACTTAAGAACATGGCTGCCTAACTTACCGTATTCTGCCTGTTTTCTGAATCATATTCTTAAGGCTGCTTTCCTCAGGTATATATATGTGACCATTTTCGACATCTTTTAATATGTACCTCATGATTTATCAAAGTTAATATTTTCACTGCCTCCTGAATTCATTTTCAAAGTAAATTCAGTCCTAGTTCACTATCAGGTGAAGAAACTTTAAATCAGTGGTAATCAACTAGGGATGATTTTATTCCAAGGCAGACATTTGTAAATCTATGCAGATAATATCGGTCGTGTTTTTCACAGCAGAAGAGGGTGGTACTGGCATCTAGTGGGGAGCACAAGACAGTCCCCCACAACAAAGAAATATCTACCCCAGGCTTTATTTTGCTGAGGGTGAGAAACCCTGTTTTAAAGACAGACAGCTGTAAGCTTCTGTCAGTGGCCTGGTTCTTTACAGTTGTGTGATCTTGAACAGGACATTTAGCCCCTATATGTAGTTTCCACATTTGTAAAGTAGGGGTCATGTCCATTAGAATCAAATGAGAATGTATAGAAAATGTCATGTCCTTGCATAGCAGATGTGCAAGCAATGAGTGTTGGGTTGCTTTCTCTCTTCCCGTCTTTCCTTCTTGGTCTTTTCCTATTACACAGAAAGGAGTTTGGAAGTTATTTTAAACTCTCTTGTCACCAAGATTCTTCTATTTTAATCTTGCCATCTTTTGTAATTCAGCTTCACTTTCTCAAGTATCCCCAGGAGAAATTTCTTTTATTAGCTCCCTATGAACCATCAAGCAGTACATATAGTACATAACTTTGTTTTTAATTTCAGTATCAATTTTATGTGTGTACATCTCCCACTTAAAGCAAAAGTTCCTTGAGAGCAGGGCTCACATCTTATGACATCATAGAGTTTAATACTACACAATTGTGCATGGTAGGTGTTAAATGTTTGCTGTTATATCTGTTGAATAAAATAATTCATTGGCTAGCCCCCAGTGTAGATATGATGGTTCAACTATGCAATCGTTCTGGCAAAGGGCAACACTTTTGAAGGTATTTCCTGTATCTCACCACTTCCCTTCCAGTTTACACTTCATTCTGGCAAATCCTGCTTTGCAAATACCATTTTATTGCACCTTGTTTTGGTTATAAACCTAAGAAGTAAGACAAATTTAGAAAATGGAGTTGCTCCTTCTTGCCTCCCTTTTTGCAAAGCCAGGTCAATGTCTGTCCATATATATAGAGATGATACATATAATATGCTCATTTTAACAATGGTTTCCTATTGTTTTATGCACAGTGCTGATTATAATGGGAATGGTTTTAGGTTAGAGAAAGGAGGGTGGATGGTACCATCGTCAATTTGTGTCATGCATGGATGGCTGTTGGTTGGGCTCCAAGTGAATTGTAACTACAGTTGAATTTACCTGATTATTTCTATTGCTTCTTCCACCGTTTGGTTCCAATCTGTAACTCAAGTTCCTCTGATTTGCCTCTTAAATATAAAGTTACCAATCTGTATGTCTCTCTCTCACTTTATTTCTGTCATCTATCTTTAAAATCCCTCAATGGAGTTTCACATTTTAGCAGGGACTGGGAAAGTGGGGAATAAAGTTAAATTTCCTATCAGGTCTTCCCAAACTGCTTTTGGATCATCTATCCAAACCCATTTATAGCAACTTACCATTTAATAACTTTCCCTCTAGAAACAGTTATTTTTATATTATGCTTCCTTCATGCACAACATACACATGTGAAAAAACACACACACACACACCTCGTGCTGTTATACAATCAGTGTTTTGCTCATGCCATTTCTTCCTACTTGAATACCTTTTCTTCTCTTCTGTGCTCAACTCCTCCCTGCTCATTCATATGCCATTTGCTCTATAACCATCTCTACCATAGACTTAACTAAGTACCCTACTTTAGTGCTTCTGCAACTGAAATTATTTTTTTCCCTGGTGCTGAAACTAATTATTATAGAATCTGTCTTCCCTTCTAGACTGTGATGTCATGGAAGGCTCTAAATTCACCAGTGACCAGGGGAAAACAGGTTGTTGCATAAAACTGAACATGCAATGAAAACCAGGGGTCTGTTAGCTGCATGTTTGTTTTGTGGTGGGACGGTTGCCTAAGTGCAAGTGGGAAAATATTATCTGTTATCAGTGAATTTTTGGAGTACAGTGTAGAAGAAATCTGATGCCATGATTGACTGGTAATGTCTGCCTATGGGCAGAAGTGCAAGTAGCAGGTTTGTGAATGGACACTCTAAATATCAGGTGTTTAGACCCAAGCCTCTGAAAAATGTATACACTTGGGTTAAAATACCATCTTCAAACCCTGTTTCTTTTATTTTGTAAGTGGTTATCAGCTATCACTGTTGTGACATACATGTAGAAGTGGTATTAATAGGCACTTTGATTTTTTGCAATCAAAGGCATCATGTTTTGTTTTTCTGGCCGGGAATCCTGTTAAAATCAAGGAGTAGGTGCTCAATGCTTATTCTCAGAAGCTTATGGGGAAACTTCGAGAGCTTACTTTGTATTTTAAGACTAAGCATTTGGAACTACAGAATGACCCTGAACCTCGAGTGCTTGAGTCCCCACAACAGACCAGGGGAGAAAATGTGGCAGTTTGGTTTTTTGTGGGTCTGTGACTACCTTTGTTGTCCTTTCCCTGCAAAATCTTAAAAGAGGCAAGCCTGTACCTCTACTATCTTCCTACTGTTCAGATGTACTCAATTAGACTAATTTATCAGAGACAGATAACTAAAGCAACAAGTTATGCTACATCCAGTATGACAAGAGATGGCTATATTCATATCTTTGTTTAGATTTTCAAGAAAATTGATATAAACTAGTATGCTATGTTCCAAATTTATAACTCCAAGGACAGAAATAAAGGAACAGAATGACTCAAGTCTATTACTGCTATGTTCAAATGTAATATTCAAAGCTATGAGAAGGGAAACAGCTTCAACCTAAAAAGGCCAGACGCTGGCCAATGAATGTTTTTCACACCTGGGGAACAGTGCATTCAGAAATGGAAGACATGAGCAAATGAAAAGATTAATGTATCAGTGATGTGCAGGAGAAATGAAGCAATCTCTAAACTTGTAGCACTTATATTTTAATGGAGGAATCAAGACATGTACATAATTAATTGTAAAGCAGACTAGAGTGTGTATTATACTAGCAGTACAGGTAAAATGCTGAGAGAGCACAGTGAATGAAGACTGTGGAAACCCTCAGGATTCAGTATCTATATAATCTTCAATAGGAGAAGGAGGAGAGAAATTGAATTCTGGATTGAATAAGTATCTGAGCAGAGGTATAGAGGATTTTAGATCAGTTCTCAGACTACTTTCCATGTGTTAAGTACTGTGCTAGGTCCTAGAAATAAAGGGATATAAGTAAAATATAGTTCCTGGCACTAAGGGAGAATATTTAGGCCAGTTTGGATGAAATATTGACATAAAGGATAAGTAGTTAAAAGATAGAGTATAATTAGATAATTAAAAGATTTGAATGAAAACTAAGAAGTTGAGTTTACTTGATTTACTTGATTCTTCTTTGCTTATTAAAGGCTTTGGGGAATGGAAGTGACATGATTTTTTTTCTTTTCTTTTTTCTTTCTTTCTTTCTTTTTTTCTTTTTTCTTTCTTTTTCTTTTTTTGAGACAGAGTATCACTCTGTCACCCACGCTGGAGTGCAGGGATGCAATCAAGGCTCATTGCAGTCTCAACCTCCCGGCCTCAAACAATCTGCTCACATCAGCCTTTCAGGTAGTTTGGACCACAGGAATGCACAACCATGCCCAGCTAATTTTTTTATTTTTAAGTTTTTTGTAGAGATGAGGTCTTGCCATATTGCCCTGGCTGATCTCAAACACTTTGGCTCAGGCAATCCTTCTGCTTCAGCCTCCCAAAGTGCCTTGGGATTGCAGGCATGATCCACCATGACCAGTCATAATATTTTTATTTGTTTTAATTTCATGTTATCTCTAATGTTACTTGAAACTCTTTAATGAAAGCTATTTAATTATTTAAAAAGTATACTGAAGTATCATTAATTTGGATTCTGTTTTTTTCATAATTCCAACAGGTTTGCATTAAAATTTACTTCTGCATTTTCTATGAGGAAAAGATTTGATTTTCTAAATGACAAATAACATAATTGAGATTCTTGGAGGAATGTTTTCATTTCAAACTTGTTTTAAGCACTTAAAACATTTGTTTGTGTGTCCATGGTATATTTGCTCATGGTTAGAAGTTAATTAATGCTGAGTTAGTTAAAGATTAATATAATTAATGATACAGCCTGGCTCTGTGTCCCCACCCAAATCTCATTCCAAATTGTAATTCCCAGTGTTGGAGGAGGGGCCTGGCATGAGGTTACTGAATCATGGCGGTGGACTTCTCCCTTGCTGTTCTTGTGATAGAGTTCTCACAAGATCTGGTCGTTTGAAAGTGTGTGGCACGACCCTTCTCTCTCTCTCCTTCCAGCCATATGAAGATGTGCTGGCTTCTCTTTCACCATCTGCTATGATGGTAACTTTCCTGAGACCTCCACAGAAGCAGAAGCCTGTACAGCCCACAGAACTGTGAGTCGATTAAGCCTCTTCTTTTTTTTTTTTTTAGTAAATTACACAATCTCAGATATGTTTTTATAGCAGTGTGAAAATGGACTAATTAATTAATGTATCCTATAATCTCGGTTTTAAGTTATTTCATACCATCATTTCAGAAAAAAACTAATTGGATTGGTGAGTTTTTTAACTTTTATATTATCTTTTAAGATAGAACTATTTTGGGAATTTACATCTAGTTTGAAGCTAGGACTCTAAAATAATCTTATTATTTCATGGGAAAGCCCACATATCTACCACCTATATGACTTCTTCAATAGTAGTAAAAAGCCTACCAAACAGAAAAAGTCTAGGACCAGATGGATTCACAGCCAAATTTTACCAGTGGTACAAAGAAGATCTGGTACCATTCCCACTGAAACTATTCAAAAAAATTGGGGAGGAGGGACTCCTCTCTAATTCATTCTATGAGGCCAGAATCATCCTAATACCAAAACCTGGGAGACACAACAAAAAAAGAAAACTTCAAACCAATAGCCTTGATGAACAGAGATGCAAAAATCTTCAACAAAATACTAGCAAACTGAATCCAGAAGCATATCACAAAGCTAGTCCACCATGATCAAGTAGGCTCTGTCTCTGGGATGCAAGGCTGCTCAACACATGCACACCAATCAATGTGATTAATCACATAAACAGAACTAAACACAAAAACTACATGATCATTTCAATAGATTCAGAAAAGGCTCTCAATAAAGTTCAACATCCCTTCATGTTAAAAACACTCAACAAATTAGGCACTGAAGGGACATACCTCAAAATAATAAAGCCATCTATGAAAAATCCACAGTCAACATCATACTGAATGGACAAAAGCTGGAAACATTCCCCTTAAAAAACAGAACAAGACAAGGATGCCCTTTCTTACCACTCCTATTCAACATAGTACTGGAAGTCCTAGCCAGAGCAATCAGGCAAAATAAATAAAAGGTGTCAAAATAGGAAGAGAGGAAGGCAAACTGTCTCTGTTTGCAGACAGTATGACACTATACCTAGAAAACCCCACAGTGTCTGCCCAAAAGCTCCTTGATCTGATAAACAACTTCAGCAAAGCTTTAGGATACAAAAATCAATGTAAAAAAATCAGTAGCATTCTTATACACCAACAACATCCAAGCTAAGAGCCAAATCAAGAATGCAACTCCATTCACAATTGCCATGAAAAGAATAAAATACCTAGGAGTACAGCTAAACTGAGAGGTGAAAGAGCTCTACAATGAGAATTACAAAACACTGCTCAAAGAAATCATAAATGACACAAATGGAGAAATATTCTCTGCTCATGGATAGGAAGAATCAATATTGTTAAAATGGCCATACTACCCAAAGCAATTTAGAGATTCAATGCCGTTCCTATTAAATTATCAATGATATTCTCCACAGAATTAGAAAAAATTATTTTAAAATTCATATGGAACCATAAAAGAGTCCAAATAGCCATGGTAATCCTAAGCAAAAAGAACAAGGCTGAAGGTATTACATTACCTGACTTCAAACTATGCTAAAAGGCTGCACTAACAAAAATAGCATCATAGGGGTACAGAAAACAGGCACATAGATCCATGGAACAGAATAGAGAGCCCAGAAATAAGGCCACACACCTACGACCAGCTGATCTTCAACAAAGCTGACAGAAACAAGCAATGGGAAAAGGACTCCCTATTCAACAAATGACATAATTGGCCAGCTATATGCAGTAGATTGATATTAGACCCCTTCTTTATGCTATATATAAAAATCAACCTAATGGCCAGACACGGTGGCTCAGGTCTTTAATCCTAGCCCTTTGAGAGGCCAAGGCGGGCAGATCACCTGAGATTAGGGGTTTGAGACCAGCCTGGCCAACATGGTGAAACCCTCTCTCTAACTAAAAGTATAAAAATTAGCTGAGTGTGGTGGCACATGCCTGTATCCCCGCTACTCGGGAGGCTGAGACAGGAGAGTCACTTGAATCCGGAAGGTGGAGTTTGCAGTGAGCTGAGATCGTGCCACTGTACTCCAGCCTGGGCAACAAGGTGAGACTCTGTGTCAAAAAAGGAAAAAAACAAAAAGCAACTTAAAATGGATTAAAGACTTAAATATAAAACCTAAAACTATTAAAACCCTGGAATATAACCTAGGAAATACCATTCTGGACATAGGACCTGGCAAAGATTGCATGACAAAAAATGCCAAAAGCAATTGAAACAAAAGCAAAATTTGACAAGTGAGACCTAATTAAGCAAAAGAGTTTCTGCACAGCAAAAGAAACTATCAACAGAGTGGGACAACCTACAGAATGGGAGAAAATATTTGCAAACTGGGCATCTAACAGACATCTAATATCTAGAATCTGTAAGGAAGTTAAATTAACAAGCAGAAAACTAACAAGTCCATTAAAAAGTGGGCAAAAGACATGAGCAGACACTTTCCAAAGATGTGGATGTAGCTAACAAGCATATCAAAAACTGCTCAACATCACTAATCATTAGAGAAATGCAAATCGAAACTACATAAGATACCATTTCACATCAGTAAGAATGGCTATTATTAAAAAGTCAAAGAATAACAGATGCTGGTGAGGTTGCAAAGAAAAGTGAATTCTTACACACTGTTGGTGGGAATGGAAATTAGTTAGGCTATTGTGAAAAAGCAGTTTGGGCCGGGCGCGGTGGCTCAAGCCTGTAATCCCAGCACTTTGGGAGGCCGAGACGGGTGGATCATGAGGTCAGGAGATCGAGACCATCCTGGCTAACCTGGTGAAACCCCATCTACTAAAAAATACAAAAAACTAGCCGGGCGCGGTGGCGAGCGCCTGTAGTCCCAGCTACTTGGGAGGCTGAGGCAGGAGAATGGCGTAAACCCGGGAGGCGGAGCTTGCAGCGAGCTGAGATAGGGCCACTGCACTCCAGCCTGGGCGAGAGAGCGAGACTCCGCCTCAAAAAAAAAAAAAAAAAAAAAAGAAAAAGAAAAAGCAGTTTGGCAATTTCTCAAAGAACTTAAAACAGAATTACTGTTTGAGACAGTAACTCATTACTGGGTATATACCCAAAGGAAAATACATCATTCTACTATGGGGACACATGCACATGTTCATTGCAGCACTACTTACAATAGCAATGAACTCAACCTAAATGCCCATCAATGGTAGACTGGATTTTAAATAATGTGGTACATATACACCATAGAATAGTATGCAACCATAAAAGAGAATTAGATTCTATCTTTTGCAGCAACATGGATGAAGTTGAAGGCCATTATCCTAAGCAAACGAACACAGGAAGAGAAAATCAGATACCACGTGTTCTCACTTACAAGTGGGAGCTAAACATTGAGTACATATGGACACAAAGAAGGGAACAACAGACACTAGGGCCTCCTCAAGGGTTGGGGGTGGGAGAAGGGCGAGGATTGAAAAACTACTTATTGGGTACTGTGCTTATTACCTGAGTGATGAAATAATCTGTACACCAAATCTCCATGACATTAAACTACATATAAAATAAAGGTGCACATGTACCCCTGAATCTAAAATAAAAGTAAAAAAAAAAAGACTTCTCCAACAACCATTTAAATAAAATTTTATTTTATTTTTAATTGACTAATAATTGAATATACTTGTAGGGTACAACGTGATATTTTTATACATGAATACATTTTGGAATGATTGATTCTGGCTAACTAGCATATCCATCACCTCATATATTTATCATTTCTTTGTGGTGAGAACTTTCAAAATTATCTTAGCTATTTTGAAATATACAATGCATTTGATAGTCATGGTCATCAGTGTTTTGGGCTCAATGCAATCAATATTAAAGCTTGGAAATAAAACTTCTAATCCAAAAGGGATCAGACTATCCTACTATTCTACATTAGAATCCTAAGGATCAAAGATACCAGTATCACATACTTAATTAGCGTCTTTCAATGAGCCAATGAAATCATTTACACTCTTACTGACAACACTTTAGTAGTTGGAAAGATACTAAGAAATGCCCCTTTGTGTAAAATTATGGCTGCTAATTAATTGTCAGCATAACAAGTAATAATAACTTGTAATAATTGGTACTAACTGCTAATCTGCTAATCACTGGTAGCAGTAAGCACACTAGACAAAATTCATTCTCCAGGATTTGAGTTCATGGCCTTCAGACTGATCATTATCATTCTCCATAGAAATGAATAGAGCTCTTAAATAGTAAATATTTGAAAAGTGAATGTTATAGAAAACTCAACAATTTGTTAAAAATCAACAGATATTGAGTACTGTATACTCAATGTTAGAGGCTCATAAGAGGAATTCAAAAATGATGTTAAGGTGAGCAGCCTTTAACTTACCCATTTGTCCTAAGTATTCTCACTTTTACCCCCATGATAATGCTTTATTATGGTTCATATTTTGGAGGACCCTATGATAAATGTTTCTGATTACATTCTGTATTTCCTTTATAATTTTCTTTGGTGGTTTTGATCATTTTAAGTAGAGTTTTTCATCTTCTCCATATCTGCTGTGAAGGACATATATAATTTTATGCATGAATGTGCTCCATGGGAGGACATGAATTTTTAATTATTACACCTGGCACCAAGCCATATGACCACTGAAATGCTGACTGAGGCTGTCAAATACTGGCTTTCCTATGGCTGCATATGTGGTGTTTCAAGGATGCAGGAGAGAAAGGTTGGTCTGCATATTTGAACATCTCAACTATAAACCCCAATGCTCACCACCTTCACCATCATTCCAATTACTCAGTGAAGACTATGAATGAACATTCAAGTTATAGAAAGTTAACATAAAAGTTCAATTGAGCAAACTTTGTAAGCCAATGGAAAGACTGAACTTCCTTCTTCAATTAATTTCCAGGGACTTGAGGTTATCTTAAAATGAGTAAACATATCCAGGTATCTAATTTAAGACTTTGTTTCCTTCTTGTGCATCTAGGTAGTTTTAAAACTACCCTTGCTAATTCCCCATATTCTTTTTGATTATTGCCTTTTAGAATATTAGAACTCATAGGGTCCCCTAGTATAGTAAACTAAAGCATATTGGAATTGTTAAATATGATTTACTGATCTTTGCTTTAACAAGTTTAAAATGGTCAGAAATTTCTGAACGTACATTTTGTTTTGTGTGTCATACAAGATATATCATTCTGAAAAAGACAGACATTGGTTTCCTCTTCCCTTTTTCCCTTACCCTCGGCCCCTTCCCACCACAGAGCTATACAAGTAGAAGAGGATTCTGTGATCCATATAAACTGGGTCCAAATATATTCCTTTGAAATAAGCTTGAATACTTTATTGCTTTCTCTTGATGAGACCTTTGGTTTCACAAGGGTAACATTTTTCTCTTGATACTATATACTGGCATTTTAGCAACGATGATGGGAAGTTACTAAACTAGGAAAAAATTGTGAATGCTGCAATTCTTAGGATGTTGTCACCCTTTGCTCTTCCAGAGGGAGATCCTCTACTCCATTATTAACTAGTTTTCACAGTAGATGGAGCTGCTAAGTGATTGGTAAGCTTGGTGCATTCATTGGGTCACATTTTATTACTAAGCCAGGTCCAATCCCAGACTTAGAGTCTGCTCTGGGGACATAGATTTAGGAGAGAAGAAAACTTAATTTAACTTTGCAAGCCTAAGTTAATACACTAGCAATGCATACCATAGGACACCCACGGAAGAACAGGCAACTGTTTCTTGTGTATTCCTCAGTCATTAAGAAACTGGTGTTGGCTGGCGTGGTGGCTCACGCCTGTAATCCCAACACTTTGGGAATCCGAGGCAGGCAGATCACCAGGTCAGGAGTTCGAGACCAGCCCGACCAATATGGTGAAACCCCCGTCTCTACTAAAAATGCAAAAATTAGCTGGGCGTGGTGGCACGCACCTGTAATCTCAGCTACTAGGGAGGCTAAGGCAGGAGAATCGCTTGGACCCGGGAGGCGGAGGTTGCAGTGAGCTGGGATCGTGTCACTGCACTCAAGCCTGGGTGACAGAGTGAGATTCCATCTCAATAAATAAATAAATAAATAAATAAATAAATAAATAAATAGAAAGAAACTGGTGTTATTGTTCTAGTATGTATCACCCCATTAGCAGACAAAAGGAGGGGAGGAGGTGTGACAGGCAAGTATATAGGAAAACAGAGAGAGGTTTGTTCCATTTGAACTGCTATGAATTCTTATTCTTTCAAAGTATGAGAACAGTAATGCTTTGTCAACCCTTGTGATGCCAGCTGGCATTCTGATTTCTGTAAAGTTTCCTAAGATTCAGAAATCCAGATGAATTTCTGCCTTCACAGTGTTACCTCATAACTACTGGGTTGGTTCTATTTCTGGTAACTCAGACACTCAAATGTGTAAACATGAATAGAATAAGGCCATTTTGAGATAAGTTTACAGTTTTTTTTAAGGAAAGAAGAGAAAAACCATATAAAATAAGTAGAATACAAGGCAGAATTAATTAGTTGTTAGGTAAATAGCAGGAAGAAAAAAGAAATGAGTAGTCTTCGGGGACTGGGGTGGGGAAGAAAGGACTGATTCACAGAGGAGGAGGAATAGTTGATAGGAATAGTTGATAATTAGCTAGGCAACTCTTGCACTGTTGGTGGGAGCGTAACCTAGTACAACTGTGTAGAAAAAGTTGGTAAAATGTATTAAAATTATATATGGGTATAATTTTCTATCCAGTAATTACCCTTCTTAGAGGTTATCCTGGGAAACATCCACAAGCTCACAGGGAAGCATGCCCAACAACATTAATTCTAACAGTGGCTGTAACAGCGGAAACTGGCTGTAATCTATGGATTTCTAAGGAAATGACTATGTAGATAAACTAAAGCATAGCCACACTACAGAGTCTTACACAAGTATGAAGAATAATCAGATAACTCTACATTAAAAATATTATAAGACATCTAAGACACAATGTTAAATAAGCAAAATCACATGCAAAATGATAGCACATAAAACAACATGCATGTATATGCAAATACATAGAAAAATCAGGAGGTGCCACAACAAATTGTTGTCAAGTGGATTCTTTCAGAAAGATGCCTAGGATTGAACCTATGTTTAAATGGGACATAAGCCTTAGCTGTATATATGCTTATATTACTCATATAATTAAATTTTTGTAAAATAATTTTTCAATGAAGAATCCAAATAAGCAGGAGAAGAAGCTGGGAAGGAAACAGCAAGATACCTGGGAGAAAATGCAAATGTGCACCCAAGCTCCAAACTGATCCTTAATTCCTTATTGCCCACTCTTCTAATCTGGTTCATCTCAAGTTTTGCTATCTAAAATGCATATATGGTTGGGTTACTCCCCTTCTTAAAAGGGTTATACAAACTCCTTCTGAAGGCCTCCAAAATCTTACTTTACTGCTCCTTTTCAGTTTCACCTCTCTCCAATTCCTTTCCTGCATTTTCAACTGCAGCTGGACCAAACCACTTGCAGTTTGTGCCTGCACCACCCTAGTTGTACCTCTGTGACTTTGTGCATGCTGCTGGAAAGATCCTCTCCTCTTTGGTCACCTAGTAATCCTCAAGGCTGTCAAGTCCTGGGTAGAAGGCTTTCCTGAGAGCATCACCTCTGTCACTATGAATTACCATATCCTTCTTTTTTGCCTGTATCATGGGCTGTATATACTTCGGTCACCTACATCACTCTCTTGGATGCCTTTTTCCTTGCCTTTGGACAGTTTAAATTTTTTATGGGTAGGGACTATGTGTGTCAAAACTTTATTCATTCACTCACTCTTTTATTCAACCAAAAATTTAGTGCCTCTTACATTCCAGGCATTATGCTGGGTGCTGAAGAAGACAAAATAGAATAAAACATATTTTCCCGTCTCAAGAATCTCTTAACAGTGGGGTAAAGGAAGAAATGGGTGGAAAGGTAAGAGTAAAATTAAGATGGTGTTATACCATGGGAGAAAAAAACTTTAAAACCGAGGACATGGTGGACATTGGACATTGCTTTAGCAGGTCACTTCCCAACCTCCCATTTCTTCACCATGTACTGACAACGTCACCCACATTGCGTTTGACTTGCCCCACCTATTAGCAGGCATATAAGCCAAGCAAGGTCAGACACTTCTTCACTCCTGTCATTATATTCTTGAGTAGTGGGACATGGAGACAGACATCTTGGCTGCTTCCAGGGCAGCAGAAGCAGCCCCATGCCGTGTGGCCCAGTGGTTCCTGCAAGGGTCTTATTTCTTGTTGTCCTTCTAGTCCCAGCCTCTTGCCTTCTCTTGACTCTGTGAGGTATCGTGCATACAACCCTATTTCCTTTTCCACTGTAATTTCCTGGGGAGTTAGTTTCTGTCACTTATAACCTATAGCTCTATCTGACATCCTGGGTGAGGAGTAGCTGATGCCACAGAATGCTCAAGAGTCTAAAGCCTGAATAATGACATTTGGATTCCAATAGAGGGTCATAAGTGACTTCCTTTCTAAGACGCAATTCAGGTTTTTAGTTGGGTCAGAGCTTGATTATAAGGTGCAGTCAACCAGCAGGTTTGTGAACAGATTACTCATCCCATCATGCCTCACTGCATCTTCTCTTGTGATTATTTGCATTCTTGAAGATTCTGATGAATATGGAGGTAAAGAATTCCAAGTAACTAATTTCTCTACAGGCTGAATGTGCCTATTGGTAACTGTCCAAAGGTCACTAATATAATACATGTCTTTTTTACAAATATGACCAGCCTGGGGTCAGTTAGCTTGCTTTAGAAGCCAAAGGGTGCTGACTTTCTCTGGAATTTGTCTTACCTGAGCAAGTACTTCTTGTTAAATCAGCTAGTTTATTTGCCTTGGCTTGTTTTGGGAACCAGTCAATTATTAATAAGGCTTTAAAATGCCTCATGAATTTGATGATAAGGGAGAAGTCTGGATTCCTGACTGACTTCATGAAACAAAGCTCTCCCTACCACACACTCATAACATAGACAGAAGAGCTGGAATCAACCATACAGTATTACATTTCTTTTCTTTGTACTTGTACCTGTGGGTAGGACAGTGGTGGGGGCCATATATAAATGAATTCAAGTTTAATTAAGACTAAATTAACACAAAAAACCATACATTGATCACTCAGTTCTTTACTGGTGTGGATAATCACTTTGTTCTGTCAGGCAAGCTTCCTTCCAATTGATTTTCTCGGAGATGACCCAACAAGGCCTCTCTCGAAGCTCTTTTCCCCTAGGAACCAATTCCCAGTCCCACCACCAACCAGGCAGATTTTTCCCTGCCATCACACACACTCCCTCCAGTGAATTGTTAAAGCACCTTTACAGAGTTTATATTAAGATCTCCGATTATGGATGCAGAGGGACCTCCATTCAAACCACTGACTCTCCTACCACTGGTCGGTCTGTGTGACCTTGGGAAAGCTCTTCATCTCTCTGAATCTCATTTTTATATTCTGCAAATTGGGTCTGATAACTAGCTCATAGTAATTCTTTTGAGGACTAAATAAAGAACATAGATGTGAAAGGCACATTGTTGGGCATGTAGCAATTTGATTATTGATTATCATTTTAAATGATTATTATTTATGTATTCATCATTTATATTTATTAGTTCTCTCCTTAGGACTTACCAAAATCTATAATATTCTAATTTATTTGTTTTATCCCCAGGAGAACATAAAATTTTCATTCTTGTATGCCAAGTGGAGCTAATATTTGTAGAGTAAGCTTTTACTACCATTGTTATTCTGTTAGTCTATTATTATGTCTTATATGATCACTGTTCTAGGCCATGAGGCCAATGTTACTCATTTATGCATGCTGAGCACCTAGCATGGTGTTTGGAAGTGTTTAGAAACTCAACGTCCATTACTGAGTGAATGAATAAAGAAACTAAAGATGCATTGTCCCAAGTGTCCTTTGACATAGAAACTTCCTTGGTGACAGAGACTGTGGCTATCTTTGTATCCATGGAACCTAATAGGTGTCCAGTAAACATTTGCTGAATTTATTCTGTTAAAATTGAGAGAAGGGATTTGTGACTTAATTACAGAATAGCAGTGAGCTGAGTTCATTTCTGCTAGCCCTTCTATTTTCTGTCTGCCTTGGTTTATTTCTAGTCCCTATTGTAGAACCTGGCATGAGAATCTATCAACAGGAAGACAAAAGGGATTAACTCAGTAAGAACTGAATTGAGTTCTCAGTAAGACTCAACAACATCCCTTTCTAATTCCTATTCAGCCCCCACAGTTGTATCATGGCAGGTGAGAGAAAGAAATCATATTGTGTTCTTGCTTCCTTGCCCATTCTAAATTTTTTTATGACATGGAAAATCCCAGCATGAAAGGGAGACTGGAAGGGGAAAATAACTCACATAAGGGTAATAAACAGCCTTAGAGGGTGTCAGGAAAGGTGAGATTTGCTTTAACTGGGAATGGTGGTACTGTAAAGGGTTGGTTGTATTAACGTGAGTCTTGGGCCTTTTTAAACCCAAGACAGTTTAGCTGACTTCTTACCTCCAAAAAACCTGCTTTTTAAATTCACTATGCTGGATGAAAAGGAAGGGAGAAGGTTGACATTGAAGGGAGTTGACTGCTCTTCTCACTGTCTAGGACTATTTCTCTAATTGCTTTATCCATGAAACGGTTCTGCCTTCACCTTCAATGATTAGGACCCATCTAATGCACCCCTACCAAGATACCAGCAAAGGAGTAGCCAACTATGGCCTAGCCAACTATGGCCACCAGAGTGGGGAGCAGTCAATGTGAAAACAATTCACCTGGATTTCTCAACTGGTATTTAACTTGCAATCACTGGTTAACACTCACCAACACTCTCATCCCATTGGCCAGGCACCTTTGTGCAGAATGCCCTGAACAACACAAGAACTTGGGTTGTAATCCAAATTCAACTGGGTCCTAGGATCACTACTATGGCCTCTTACTAGCTGTGTGACTTTATACAAGTTACTAAACCTCTCTGGGTCTAACCTATATGTATAATGTCGTGTTTGCCTAAAGGTGCTAAGTTTGTCTTTTGATATCTCTTGTGACTCTCAAATTGTCTTGCCATGAAACTGCTCTAGATATTCCCAGCCTAGACTAGTTGTGGGGGTTGAGTGGGAACATATTGATGATATTGTCACCGTTGACCCCCTTTCCTTTCAAATTTCCTCCAAAGACCTTGGTTATAGATAGACTTTGTTCATAGATGTAAACAAACATCTTGTCAGAGCCACATACAGGTTGATAAAAACTGGAAAATATAGAAAGGCCTCTGGACAAATCATTTCACCAGTGCCCTCTTAGGTGGATAACAGGGGACCTTAGAGATGTTTGAATGGCATGTACAGGGACATTCATAACCACATAATCTCACAGCCAGTGACTGAAAACAACCTCAGTGTCCATCAACAAAAGAGTGGACAATAAAATTGTAGTATATTAATATGGCAGAATACTACTTGCCAAAGAAAACAAACTACTGATACATGCAACAATGTGGATCAGTGTCACGGATGTTAGGCTGTATGAAAGAAACCAGATGTAAAATGGTACCTGTCTGATACCATTTATATGAATTTAAAGAACAGGCAAAACTAAGTGATAGCAATGGAAGTCGGAAGGTGGGTTACCTAGGTATAGATATCATGGATATTGACTGGAAAGAGTATGGGATTACTGACATGCTCTGTATCTTCATCTGGGTGATGGGTACTTGAGAGTTTACATTTATGAGAAAATCAATCGATATACTTACAATTAGTGTACTTTATGTACGCTGTATCCCGATAAAAGTGTGTTTATGTATTTACACACACTCATGTAATTATTCAGTGATTAGAAATATAGATAGATAGATTACAGGTAGATGATAGATGATAGATAGATAGATACATAGATAGATGATAGATAGATAGTTTTGGGTTTTGTGTTCTCCCTTGAAGGAAATTATAAAGGGGAACCAAAGGTCTTTTTAGTGAACAAATCCCACAGTGGTGTTACCATCAATAAAAAATGGCCTTTGGATTTAGATGCCTAGAGGCTAGATTATATTGATGGTTATTAGGAAATGCTTCTAAGGAAGGCTAACCTCTACTAAATGAATAATCAGTCTTTGGTTACCCTGAAGGTAGAATATAAGTCTAATGTAATTTATTTTGACACAATCAAATTATATTGACTTCCCAGTAATGGCCTCTGTGCCTCATTAGTAAGCACAGGAAAGATTATAGTAAACCATCAATCACAAAACTCATTCAGAACCATCTCTTAAAATGTAGAATCCTCTGCTAGAAACACAGTAAGCTTACTAATTAAAACGCAGTTGATTCCTCTCTGTTCTTCACAAAATAATTTGATTTATCTGTTCACTCACATGTTAAGGTCAAAGATAAAGAAAAATGTCATCAGCAATATTTTTTAAAAATCTTTTAAAATGTATGTATATCTAGAACTTTTTTCCTCTTTTGAATGTGAGTGGTAACGAAAACAAAGGATAACAAAGATTTATAACTTATTTGAAAATATATAGATGTGAGCAGCATTGCTGGAAAACCTGTCAGTTTATTTACATAGTACCCAAATAATTGTGTTGACATGAAAATATTAATGTGCCTAAATTCTCAACTCTATGCTTATAATTTTCTAACAAATTATTAAATTTCAGAATTTATTATACATTATGTTCATTCAGGTGAGAAAAAGAAAAAAAGAAAAGGAAATGACAGAAATTCACTTAATAAGGACCAAGCAAAAGCAGACATGTATTATTGATGACGAATTTTTCTCTTCAATGTAAATTCTCATTTTAGAATGTATTAGAGAACTTGGAGGAAGAAGACAGCTGCATGCCAATATCAGGATTTGCTAAAACGTATGGAGTGCAACCCGTAAACCCACAACTTTTATTAGAGTGTCCAGGAAACATGTTTCTTTCCATCCACCTAATTCTAATAAGATGCTAAAGCAAACGTCATCATGTAGCAAATGGTTTTTCAACAGCATCTCCCAGGACTCCAGGGTTATTTGGAGGGCAAGCTTTCCCAATTCCCTCTACTTTCGAAAGAAGTACAGAGAGAGAAAAAAAATGAGAATGCTTTTTCTAAGGAAAAATATGTTGTAGAAATGCTAAGAAAGACAACAACAATGTATTCTTTCCAATAAAGACACCTCAGGTTAGTTTCAACACGTTGCATGTCCACAAAGAAAGGAACCAAAATTGCAATAAGGTTCTGGTACAAGGAAATAATAAAACCATTTTAAAGATAAGCCTTCATTATTTTTTGGTAGGAGGGAAAAACTTTCCAGGGGGATAAAATACCACTCTTGTGTTTACAAATGAGAACACTGAAGCCAGGTGGGTAAAGTGGTCATTGTTTCTCAAACCATCTTTCCTGGACGAGTAACATTAGCAGTACCTGGGAACCTGTTAGAAGGGCAAATTGCCAGTCCCCACTCCAGACATACGAAATCAGAAACTCTGGGGACAGGGCCCAGCAATCTGTGGTTTAACAAGCCCTCTAGGTGATTCTGATTCTGCTAACATTTGAGAACCACTACCCTAAGTTGTTAGAGAGGAAACTAAAAGTCTTACAGCTAGAACCAACTTCTCCTTGCTGGAAGTCCTAGTGACAAAGCTGAGACTAGAGCCAAGTAGGCCATTAAAACTTATTCCTTACCACTCTGTGGACAATCTCAGAGAACACACATTGTTCATATTACATTAAAGTGGACCTTGGGGTAAGATAAGTTCTCCATACTAGTAACAGTAGGATTGTGGGAAAAGCAAAATGAGTCAACTTAGCCAAATCTTTTTAGAAGTAGGAAATGTACCTTAATTTTAGAGGTTTCTCATCGGGGTCCTCAATATTTATGATATTTGTTACACAACATATATGGGCTTCTCTGAAAATCTAAAGTGTTTATTCCCAGCATAATTCATCATGCTTCATCAATTTTGTTTTAAAAAGTTGTATTCTTTGGAAGGCTTCAGGTCAACTGCCTTGTTTTCCTTGGGTCTCTCTTAGAGGTCACAAATGCAGGCAGGCAGGTGCCCTAAATGAGTGGAAGACATGCAGTAAAATTGTTGATAACCAAAAACCACAGACCTTATCTGAAGGAAGAAGCTCCTCACCTCTGGCCAGTTGTTGCTGTATCAAAATACAAACGAAGCAATTGCCACATCTTCCAGTTTTTTATAGAAACCAGAAATCTGATTTTTTTTGGAAAACCCTTGGTTTTTAAATGTTAGCAACAAATTTGTGTTTTCAAATGCCATGCAATCTATATAAGATATGTGTGTGGATCATCAGTTCTTGACCTCTGTTACATACTAATACATAACATATTGTGAATAATTGATGACCAGATTTGCCCAGGGAAGAACTGTCTACCTGGGATTAAGGCAGGTACCTGTTAACTTTAAGAGCATAACCTCAGTTTACGAAAAGTTTCCAACAGAAATGTGTGGCCCTGGAGAACATAAAGATGTTATGGTGTGAGTATACATATGGGTTTCAGGATCAGTCAAACATTATCTTACACTGCTGTGACCTTTACTGCAGCTAGCCAATTGCTACCTTTTCAGTATTTTCCAAACTTTGCAGGTCAGCGTGATATTGCTTTTTTCTGACACTATTTCTAATGTTACTGTCATAAAACTTTTAAAGGTGTTGAAGCCAACAGGCAGGGTAGAGGTGCTCTGCACTAGGTGCTTGATTTCCAGGTAAGGAGACAGGTGAGGGGAGATCCAATGACTTGAGTGGGGTCAACAACCAGTAATGGTACAGTAGTAGATGTGGAAACAGGGAACCCCCTGAGTGTAATTCCTGTTTCTTTACATCTGACCATGTAACACAATTTGCC
Source organism: Chlorocebus sabaeus (assembly GCF_047675955.1). Taxonomy (NCBI): domain Eukaryota; kingdom Metazoa; phylum Chordata; class Mammalia; order Primates; family Cercopithecidae; genus Chlorocebus; species Chlorocebus sabaeus. Next base: position 71,765,187 of record NC_132918.1, read on the forward strand.
TTGAAGGGACAATGGAACATTGAGAGATACGAGAAGGCTAGAACCCTGATTCTAAACACCTCTAGGGCATTTAGTGTCAATTTCTTATGCACAAAGTAAAGAGATACAAAAACAGCAACAATAAAAAATCAATCCAATAATCCTCTCTGTACTGGAGTGAGAACCCAATTAAAAGATGATGCTCACTTTCCAAAAAGGGAATGCATTATTTAAATTACCATCAATTACCAACCTATTTATTATCTTCTATGCCATATTGTTATTCCAAAAAAAACCCCACAAAATTAAATGTCATATATTGGTAGATGCTGAAATCTAGTATCATCACATTGTAATTCTTGTTACATGAGAAAATATTTTGATTTATGTTCATTTCTTGATTGCCCCATTTGTGTACTTAGAGTAGTTAGTCTTACAAACTGCATTTTTCTAATAGTTATTTTATTATTTTTGTTTTTACAACTAACCTTTGAATCATGAAATCTTGTTTCTTAAAGTAAGTAATAATCCACTCCAATGTTTCCCAGACTTTTAGCTGGGAAACCCATTCTTCAAGTGACAGGTCATGAGGTTACCCAATATATAAACAGAACTGAAGCAGCTATGAAATTTTCAGAGTCTCTCCAACAATGTTTTCCCCTAATATTTTTTCTTTGACAGTTTTTGCTGCATAAAACTCCAGAAGTTCACTAGCTTACATCAAAAAAGCATTTGTTCTCATGAGAGTTGGCTGACGTAGACTTGTCTTATCTGGGTAGCTCTCCATTAGGCTGTCATCTGAATTGGACTAAGGTTTGCTCGTCCACATGTCTCATGTGGGTACCAAGGAGAGGCTGTTCTTGTGACAAATTTTAAAGTGTAAGAGGGCAAGCTCTACAATCATACATATTTTAAGGCTCTGATCACATCATGCCTGCTAATATCTCCTTGGCTGAGACCATTTATATGGCTAACTCCGCAGTCAAGGAGAAGGGAAGAGCACCCTGCTCACCATGAGACCACTGCAGAGGATATGTATATATAATTCTGTTCCAGGAGAATGAAGAATTTGAACTATTAATTCAATCATCCACATTATCCTCCCCTATGGTGATCTCAGAGTCAACTCTGTGTAACTCGTAAAACAATAACAAGTAGTTACCATGCATTGAGTATAACCACCTCATTTTACAAATGTATAAAAATGAGGTTTAGAGAGACTAATGACTTCTCCATGTCTACACAGCTAGAGACAGGTCTAGAGCCCTGATGGACTACTCAAAGTTGAGAACTTTCTCCAGCACAATATAATAGATCAGATCTGCCTTCAAAAAATGTCCCAAGTCCCTTGAATTAAATAGAAATGTTGTAAATGTAATTTTGAATATACAAATATGCCTTTATTTTGCTGTTGGTTTTATAAGCCTGTTTAATACAGAAACAGGAAGATGGCTTAGGTACAGTGCAGATAATAGAGCCTTATTCTTCCAAGATCTGGCATTTACTGGCATTGTGGCCTCGCACACAGTATTTGCTTCTTTAAGCATCTTTTCTTACATTTATCAAATAGGATAGTAATGATTCCCTCAATGAATTTTTGTGAGATAAAACATCTGACATTCAGTAATTATTAGTTCCTTTTCATTGGTTTATCATTCAGTACCTGAGAGCTATGCTTTCCTTTTCTTGGGTACTGTTAGGAAACGAATATCCTGATTTTCAGGAGCGTATCTTCCTTACTGAAGACATATGTATTACAGAAAATGGACCAACTAATTCTCTACATGGCAAAGGACAAAGAGGTCAGTCTTCTTTGCCCAATTCTCATGTTATTTCTAATATGGAATTTCTTAAGACATTAAGAAAACTTGAAATGACTGCAAGTCAGATTCCTTCCAGATTCAATATGTGTTTGGTAATTACTATAAAAATGGACAGCAGAATTCAAAAGGTTTGAATAATTTATCTTACAATAGAATTTTTAAAGGCCATTTGGTCAGCAGGGTGTTTATTTGACATGTGGCTGGTGTGCTTTCTCCATTTTTTATTGATGGTTAGGTGGTATAAGCAGAACCTCTGCAACATATTTGTCTCACTTGGGTGTTTGCTCACCTTGCACTGCTCTTTCAGCTTGAAGCTAGTATTTGTCCTGCCATGAAAACTTGTCTATCTATTTATTAGTCTGTTATAATGTCTATAAACATTAGATTGCTTTTGAGGAACAAATGCCTAATTTGTAAAAAGAAAATATATTTAAAAAAATTTTCCCAGCCGGGCGTGGTGGCTGAAGCCTGTAATCCCAGCACTTTGGGAGGCCGAGGCGGGCGGATCACAAGGTCAGGAGTTTGAGACCAGCCTGGCCAATATGGTGAAACCCTGTCTCTACTAAAAATACAAAAAAAAAAAAAAAAAAAAAAAAATTAGCCGGGCATGGTGGTGGACGCCTGTAGTCCCAGCTACTCGGGAAGCTGAGGCAGGAGAATCGCTTGAACCCGGGAGGCGGAGGTTGTAGTGAGCCGAGATCGGGCCACTGCATCCCAGCCTGGGAGACAGAGCGGGACTCCATCTCAAAAAAAAAAAAAAAAAAAAAAAAAAAAAAAATTCCCGCTGTTTCTTTCTTTTTACAAGAATTTTGATCAACATAATTATATTCATAAAATATATATTAACGCCAACTGGGTGTATTGACTTAAATTATCTGGTAATTGAACTAGTTTGTGAAAATCACTCTGTTAATTGAAATAGAAGTCCTGATGAAAATTCCTCTAAATACCTTTCCTCAAAATAAAAATATATGTTTCAATATTTTGCAAACAGTCATGCACTCCGGCTGTTTTTAGCATCTGCTACCCTGAATTATGTGGTTCAAATATAGGTTTTCTTCTACCTGGGAATTTTGAGAGATTCTTTTGTATTCTTTCAGCTCAGTAATAAAACTTTGCAGAATGTTGGGTAGAATGTTACTCAGTGAGTGGTTGGAGTACAAGTAATATTCAGAACTACACAGACACTATCCCTGATAGTTTTTGTATTATTGAAAGTAAGCTACTATTACAAATGAGAGAAAATGGGAAGGCTTGAATCAGTTTGAAAATTAGCACTTTCACATTCACAGTCTACTTCTCCATTCATTTATTTGCTACCTTTCGCTGCGCTCATAGGACCCACTTCCCGGTAAGAATACTTCCCCTGGTGTTCTACAATTATGTGTAACAAAAGGGCTTTTATCTCCCAAATTTTGTTTCTGGACCTTGTATGAATAGAATCATAGAGCATGTCCTCTTTTCTCTGGTTCATCTTGTTCAAAATTTCATTTGTGAAATTCATTTGTTACCTTTAACATTGTTTGATAGGTTCCTGTTGATGTATAGTATTACATGTTTGACAAAATACCATTTAATTATCTTTTCTATTCTTGATAGACATTTCAGTTGTTTCAGGGTTTTAAAAAAATTCTTGTGGGTATTACCAATAGTTTCAATAGGAATATTTTGGTGCATGTTTTAAGTGAACATATGTGTGAATTTCTGTTGGCTATACATGTAGAAGTGTCAATGTTATGTCATAAGTTATAAATAGGTTCAACTTCAGTAAATAGTTGCTCTACACACTTTCCAACACTTGGTATTATCAATATTTTTATTTTAAGCACTCTGATGTCTGTGTTTTCTGTATTGTCTGACATTTTCTTATACGTTCTGCATTACATATTTGCATTGTGGTTATTATTATTTTTTTTTTTGATGGAGTTTTGCTGTTGTTGCCCAGGCTGGAATGCAATGGTGCAATCTCGGCTCACTGTAACCTCTGCCTCCCAGATTCAAGCTATTCTCCTGCTGCGGCCTCCTGAGTAGCTGGGATTACAGGCATGCGCCACCACGCTTGGCTAATTTTGTTTTCTTTTTTTGTATTTTCAGTAGAACAGGGCTTCACCTTATTGGGCAGGCTAGTCTTGAACTCCTGACCCCACCCACCTTGTCCTCCCAAAGTGCTGGGATTATAGGCGTGTGCTGTCGCGTCCGGCCAATATCTTTTTTTTTTTTTTTTTTTTTTTTTTTTTTTTGCTCAGAGTGGTTTTTTCACTGATGTCTTTTAATGAAGATAAATTATTTGTTTTAATATTTTATTTGTAATTGTTTCAGTTTGGTTATGGATTCTTGTATCAGTTTAAGAAATCATTGCTTCCCCCATCATCATAACATTAGCATCAAAACGTTCATTTTTTTCCCCATGGGAACTTTGTCTTTTGACTTTTAACATTTAGGTCTCCAATTTTTCTGGAATTGATTTTTGCATAGTGTATGAAGTATGATTCAAAGTTTACTTTTTTGGACTGAATTTCAGTTGACTCAACAACTGTCCCATTTTTCTACTTGTGATTCTTGTATCTTATATGACACTTTCTCAACTACTTTAAAATAAACCTTGATAACTAGTTGTATGGGCCCTCTAGCTTTCTAATTTGCCTTCTTTAAGATTGTGTTTGTTATTTTTTGTCATTTGTATTTTTATATATAAATTTAGAAAACTAAACAAAAACTAAAACTAAAACAAAACAAAAACAAAGAGAAAAATTCCTACCAAAATTTTCATTGGAATTGTCCCAAGTTTTATGAAATCAATCCGGAGAGACTTGATGTCTTTAAAATCCTAGTCTTTCAATCTATGTACCAGATATATTTTTCTATTTATTTCAGATTTCTTGCATTTTTCTCGATATTTTCTTGTAATTTTTGGTGTAGAGCTCTTCTTCCACATCATTCATTAGGTTCATTCCTAGGTATTTAATGATTTGGGGTTATTTCAAATTAACATTTTTATTTCTACTTATTTTGCCAGAATATAAATACAAATAATTTTGCATATAGATATTCTGTCTGGCCCCACTGCTAAATTCACTAGTTAATTCAAACAGTTGTAGACTCTTTTGGATTTTCTGTACAAATATTCACTTCAGTCTGTCCTTTCTGGTTCTTAGTTTCTTTTCCTGGGAAAAGAAATTATTATTATACCAGCTTGGACCTTCCTTTGAATAAAAGTAATAATAACAGATATATATCTGTTTAATTTCAGGGCAAACAGTATTTTACTATTAAGCATAATATTCACTGTGGAATTTTTATAGATGCTCATTATAAGATTAAGTTCTTCTCTTATTGATAACTAATGATACATGTATTTTAACCCACTGACCCATTTACCCCAACATTCTGCAAGGTTTTGTTACTAAGCTGAAGGAATACAAAAGCAACTATAATTGACTATTTTTTGCACAATCTTTTAATTTACTTACATTTCTTCTTTTATAATTGCTTTTTATTCTTTCTTGTATTATTATGTTTCCACCTTAGATCATTTTATTTAGATGTAGTGAATATCTTTAATAACATATTATCTTAGTTTTGCTTATCTGGGCATTTATATATTTCTTCTTTAAAGGACAATTTCACTTCTTATAGAATTCTGGATGGCAATAATTTTCCACTAACATTTAAAAATGCTATTTCATTATCTTTTAGTTGCCATTATACCTATCGAAAAGTCAGCTATAGTCTCCTTGCCCTGTTGAAGCTAATGTGTCTTTTATCTATGGCTGCTTTAAGATTTTTTTTTCCTTTGTTTTTGGGTAGTGTTACTATGATCTTGTGAGGTATAGTCTTCTTTGTGCCTAACCTTGTTGGAGTTTGAAATGTTTTAAAAATGTGTAGCATGATGTCTTTCACCAGTATTAGAAAATATTTGGACATTGTCTCTACAAATGTGTACCTGTCCCATTATCTCTCTCCTCCTCCCACAGGTCTCCAGTTACATATATGCAGGATCTTCCCATTGTTTGCCATATAGCTCCTATTCTTCTTGCCAATTTCTCATCCATTTTTGCTCTCCATAATTTGATCTTTGCCTAGAATTAGCAAATCCTTGAAGGAATAAAGCATCTCGTAGTATGGTGGTTCATCTCTCTGAAGTTTTCTTTCCTTTGGAATATTAACCCCTCAAGTTCTGATTGCATCACAACCTCTCTTAATGCCTTCAAACATGTTTTCTTCCCTGATTTTGAATTTTGTTTAACTTCTTTTATTGCTTTCAGTAAACTTTGGGCTGTTGCAGTCTACTTCACCATAGCCAGAAACACAAGTTCCATGTTTTTTTTTAACTAAAAAATTCAATTCCGCCCACATTTATTAAGCCATAAACTTTTACAATTCAGTTGTTCTAAGTACAAGACGTTTCTCTCACTGAGATTATGCTATTTCTTGTTACACAATATTATACCATTCTCTTAGAAACTTGAGAGAAGTAGTGAGAACTCTCTTCTTTGAACTAGGCTTTATTTTGATATTTTTTAAATGCAAAAAGATGGAAATACAAAGAAACTCAGAGATAGAGGCTAGTTAAATCATCTTTATTGTCACTTCTTTTTTCTACCCAAGACACAGTGTGTCACTAGGACTTGTGCACACATCACAGGCAAATTGGGAGTGGGGGAGAGAACAGTGACTAGTGCTGACTTAGAAGTGACGAGGACATCCTAACATTTGTTACCTCTCTCGTGGCAGAAATGACAGGTGATGCTCACTTATGTGCTACTTAATTGGAAACACCAAAGGCCAGTTCCCTTTAAATTATTTCTGAGAAACCTTTTACAGCTAGTACGACACATGTCTGGTAAAGACTTTATTTCATTAGCTAAACTTTAATAAAGGCTACATGTGTTCGTGTACATCATGGAATATTATGCAGCCATAGAAAAGGATGAGTTGATGTTCTCTGCAGGGGCATGAATGAAGCTGAAAGCCATCATTCTCAGCAAACTAACACAGGAACAGAAAACCAAACACTGCGTGTTCTCACTCATGAGTGGGAGCTGAACAATGAGAACCCATGGGCACAGGGAAGGGAACATCATACACCAGGTCCTGTTGGGGGGTGTGGGGCAAGGAGAGGGAGAGCATTAGGACAAATACCTAATGCATGTGGGACCTAAAACTTAGATAACAGGTTGGTAGGTGCAGCAAACGGCCATGGCACATGTATACCTATGTAACAAAGCTGCCCATTATGCACATGTATCCCAGAACTTAAAGTAAAATAAAAAACAAAAGAAAACAAAACTACTTGTGCTCTTGTCTTTTTGTATTATGTATAATTAATTTCTGGAAGGTGACACATAAAATGTGGTATAACTTGTTTAATGTTAAAGTTTATTAGTTTTGTCTTTTTCCCTAGAGAAATGGGAAAAATAAGGAATTAATTGTCAGGATCAAAGACTTTTACGGCTCATAAAGGAGGGTTCTGACTGGTCTCTCACAGCAACCAATAACAAATCTCAAAGCCTGATGCAAATTTACAGAAAGGGGCTAATACAGTTGATTCTTGGTTTAAAGACTCTTCTTTTTAATTTTTTATTTCTTGGCTTAGTGTAGCAGGTAAAATATGTTTTCCTACGTAAAAGAAGAACAACTTTCCTGTCTGGTCAAAAATGAAGAAAGTCATCCTTTCTCACAGTTCTTCACACTTGCTAATGGTGCATATATAAATTAGTGAATTGAAAATTTGATAAAAATTTCTAGGCAATTGTCATATGATTTATTTCAATGAAAATGGAGAAATGACTTCTGCCTAAGATGTGCTGTAGTAAGTCCAGCCATGTAGCATGAAGCAGTAAAGACACTGGTTCACTAATAGACAGTTTGATTTGATGTTTTGACTACCAGGATGGCACACAGCCTTTAAAACATGTACTTAACCACATAATGGCAATTTAACAAATTTAAAAGAAAAATATGAAATACTATATTTCATACATCTGTTTTATTTTTCATGTACTTTTACTCATAAAATATTTCAAACATAAAAAGTAGAGAAAATAATGTGACAGGCATCTATGAGCTCTCCGCAACCCCTGATTTTAAAATGTTAGCATTTTGCAATATTTCTTTAATCATATACCATGGAAAATATTACACAGTAAAAAAAGACAGAACTTTACGATCATATGTGTTGAAGCACTCTTGTGAAAAAGTGGGAGGAAGTCATTGTTCATCCACAGGAGAATTCATAAACAGTGAAGAAGTAGATCAATTTTCCTAAGTGTAGAAGAGAAGGAAAAAGTAGTGCAATGGGATTTTACCTCTATCTATGGCATTTTCTATTTCTACCTGATGGCTTTTTAAAAAGCAAGTTATTAAAGCAATATATATTTATTGTATGATTTTCAGAACTAGAAAAATGTAAAAAGAAGAATGTGCCATACAAATGCTGCCACTCAGAGAATTATAACTATATTGATGTAATTCTTTCTCCCTTTTCTAAAAATATACGTATATATATTTATGTATATATAATTACTCAGTAAATTGTATAGAAAGATGGATAGATACCATAAAGACACAACATTAGTTAGATTTTGCACATCATTTTTTCATGCTGCTTTTACCAATTAATATTATTCATGTATATTTTTCTTAATTGAGCTTGATTTTCTAATACAAAGTCTTAATTTTATCGGTCGCATACTTGTATCATTTATTAAAACCATATTTTATTTAACTGTTCTCCTGTGATTAGATGTCTGTTTAAATTCTCCATGAATAATTTTGCACAAAAATCTTTGTGATAACTCTTGATCGTTTCTCAGTATAAATATCCAAATGTGTAATGAGTCAGTCAAAGGAAGCGAATGTTTAAGGCTCTTGAGGTATATTACAAAATTGCCCTCCAGAAAGGTTATAAACAATCTTATTTTCACTTATGAGCACACCCTGTCACTCATTTTGGATAATAATGACCTTTTTTTAAAGTTAACTTTGTCTATTTGATAAATAAGAAATCATGGTTTTGTTTATTTGAGTGAAAAATTAGGCATGTGTTGCCATGTAATAAATTATGACTGATACATTATAAAGTTAAGCATATCTCCATTTTGTAAAGAAAAAACGTGCTATTGGTATATCTAGAGAAAAAAGTTTTCTTTTTCCGATAGGGAGATGACCAAATGCCTGCCACAGAAACTCATAGAATATCATCAGCTTGAATTGAGAGGCTCCTAGAGATAGATTATTCTCTCAATTAAGTCTACTATTGAAGTTACTATTCCTGCAAATATTCATAAAGCATAATAAAAAATCACACTTGCACTGCCATAGTATGCCAGAGAATCTTGGGTGAGGATAAGAGATTGTTCATGGGGTGAGAGAGACAAGAAGAGGGAACAAATATTTGAATTGTCTCACAAGTTGAGGAAAGGTCATCTCCAAAGAAGAGAAGCAGGAAAGCCCATTATGTTTCAAGCAAGAAGAAACTCCTTAAGCACTTGTGGGCAAAGAAGGAAGGAGAGGCCCAAAGTCAGATAAATAAAAGAGAATTTGTAACAAAGTTGTAAATTGTGGACAATTAGAGATTGAGAACATGGAGAAAATCAGAACAAACAGATGAATAGACAGAAGTTGCCCTTACTAATATGTCACTTCCTAAATTTTTGATACGTGTCTGCTCAATGAGTGGATAAACTCATTTTATTATGTACAATTTTTTAATTAAAAAAATTTATTTATAGTGGTATTGACATATTCATACACATACTTCTGTATGTGTGACTATATATTTTTTAAGATAATTTTTTTTTGAGAGAGCGAGTGGGGACACTTTGTCTCCTCATCTCCATTAACCTCTCCTCTCCCTGATAACCCATATTAAAAACATAATAATGTAATAATATGGACCCATTCATATTTTTCTCTTTACTCAAATAATTCTACATGTGTTCATGAACACACACACATACATGAAAGCAAAGTAATTATGAATGTTCTTGTTAATTATGACTGTTCAAACAGGACATCACATGAGATTATATTATGCATACTTGCTTGCATCTTGCTTTTCTAATGAAACCATACATGATGAAAAGTCTTCAAGTCATCTGATGTAGCTCTATTTGATTTTATTAATGACAGCATAATAATGTAGAATATGGCATGGCTATGCTATGACTCTTCAGTTGTTCTCCTCTTGATGGCTGTTCACCTTGTTCTAGGTTTTGCCTGCTGTGTATGTTTTTACTTATCCATGCTTATATTCCCATGAGGTAGTTTCCCAGGTATGAAATGGCCTAATCAAAAGATCTGTATATTTTTAATTTTAGTATATATTGTTGAATTGCTTACAAATAGAGTAGAAGTTAATACTTCCCCCAACAGTGTTTCATTTCTACATGCAGTTGTCCCTGGGTATCCTTGGGGGTTGGTTCAAGAGCCCTGGGGATACTATCTGTGGATACTCAAGTCCCTAATATAAAATGGCATAATATTCTATATCCTTCCACACATCCTCCTGTATACTTTAAATCATCTCTAGATTACTTTTAATACATAATTCAATGTAATGCTTTGAAAATAGTTGTCATATTGTATTATTTAAGTAATAATGGCAAGGAAAAAGAGTCCAGACATGTTTTACTACAGACACTTTTACCCCCAAATATTTTCAATCCACAGTTGGTTGAATTCACAGACAAACCCCATGGATACAGAACCCACAGATACGGAACCCTTAAATACTATATTTGGAGCCCTGTATGTGTTTACTTTTGTATATGCATATGAATATTTCATATGTAAATTATCATTTTACTATGGTGTGGATTTTTTACATTTTTATTCCTTAAAACAAATCTGCTAATGGAAAGCTCTAGGCATAACTGAGATACCCTTTTATCCCCACTGAAGAGGTGGATTTTTGATTCAGGTAAAGCAGCCACAATTGAACTCTGGCATTGGAGTTTGTGCTTTTTGGAAGAGGAATGAGGTAGTTTAATGTCTCTTTTTTCTGGTGTAAATGCCTCTTCTAGGCTATTTCTGTTGCTTAGGGAAGCCTGTCTTTGGGGTCAATCAGGTTTCCTGTTTGAAGAACATACATCTGACTGGAAAGCAATCCAAGAATCAGAATGGGGTTTTGGGGAAAAAATGACTATGACCAACAGTACATAATAATCAGATTTTGTTTTGTTTTCTTTTCTTAAGGATCAGAAACACTTGGCTGGAAGTGTTTTCCCTAAAGACAGAGGCTAATGTTCCAACGCTATTTACCATCATGTGTAGACTGGTTTTTCTATGGTCAAGTCTTCCTTACCCGTTTCCATTATCTGCTTTCTCTGTAGAGTCTTGAATTTATGATCTCTGCTTTAGGACTTAGTGCTGATTCTTAAAATTAAAAAAAAAAAAAAAGATTTTGTGTCCACATGGATCACATAATAAGCAAAAAAAAAAATTATTAACAAAGTTAAGAATAATCAGATTATTTAGGTGTGATGATATTAGAAACAGTTGAGATACAAACTGAGGAGAGAAATACAATTAGAAAGATTTTTCTTAAGCAGATCACCTCAAGTTCGGATAATTTTCTATTTTCCCTTCATCCTCTTACTGGTTCAGGTAGAGTTTATCTCTATGTATCACCCTATTATGTATGTTCTTTTGTATTATTATTTTTCCTTCCTGGGCTCCTTGGTATTATTGGGGTGGAGGAAGTGAAGAGAGGAAGAAAGGAAGGAAGGAAGGAAGGAGAAACAGAAAGAAAGGAAGGAAGAAAGAAAAAGAAAGAAAGAAAAGAAAGAAGAGAGAAAGAAAAAAGGAAAGGAGAAAGAATGAAAGAAGAAAGAAAGAAAGAAAAGGAAAGAAGAAAGAATGAAAGAAGAAAGAAAAAGAGAAAGGAAAAAGGAAGGAAGGAAGGAAGGGAGGGAGGGAGGGAGGGAGGGAGGAAAATGAATGAGGTCCACAGTCATGGGAGTGAAGACTGCAGAGATCAAGACCACCTGAGTTATATTCTATCAGAACATCTTCAGTGTTAAAAAGTATTACCAAAAAGAAAAGAAAATTACCCTGTGTCTGTGCTAGTGATGGTAAATTTCAGGTATTAACGACTTCCCAGCCTTCTGCTTTTCTAGTAATGAAAGGTTTACTTTATTTTTCTTCTGATCTTTTGTAATGATCTGTGTACAGACTCCAGACTTCGGCTTTGATACATTTGAACATTAGAGTGAGACAATATAATTATGATTAGGACACAACAAACCCCACACTGAATTTTGTCCATTGTAAAGCAAATAATCTCCTTCACTTCAGTTCTTGTCTCTGCATGTGTGTGTTTCCTGCTCTAAAATGCAAGCAAATCAAATTTTCAGTTAAAACATGTCTCTAGAATTCCAAGGAATATAAGTAAGAATTACTGAAGAGAATTAGTTCATTGGATAAAGAAAGTAAAAATGGAAATTAAAACAGGGAGCCAAAACTCCAAACAAAACAAGTTAGAGAGACTTGCTGGAATAATTGTCATATTGTAGTATAATTTGTAATAGTAATTTTACCTGTTGTCCTCAAAATAACCCACCAAGGGCTCAAAGTAATGTTCCAAGATTATAGATTTATTAGTCATTTAGCTTTCAAAAGTGGTAACCATCTGCATAAAATCTTAAATCTGACCTCTTTCCAGGTTTCCTGAAGGATATGTTGAAGAAGCAATGTTTCATGCACTTGCACACAATTTCTCCTATGTCTGTGCAGTAGTAGGCAAGAGCAAATTGCATGGGTTTCACCCTGGCTCTAAATTGTTTTTCAGCACCATACCTTTGGACAATTAATCTCTCTGTGCCTCATTTTCCCCATCTTAAACACAGCTGTCTTTCCACCATCTCATTTCTTCTCCACAGTATTCCTGCTATATACTAACATATATCTGGCATGAAGGCAATAGTTATTATTTTATATTATTGACTAGTATTGCTGAGTTGAGTAGTGTGCTATGATTTGATTTTTTTTGTACTTTGATTTTCCTCACAATTACAGATCAGCTAATATTCAAATTATTACATTTCTTATAAAATTACATTGTTTTGCTATTTTAAGACTATGACGGAATTAAAGGCACAGGCTATTTTAAAAGTACTATATAGAGAAACAAAACAAACCTGTAGGTGCCCACCTCTTACAGTTAATGAATATACAATATAAAATATTGGGAATATGGCAAGACAAAGGAGAGACAAGATTGAAGGTCTATTCCTTGGGGTTTTGTATGAATAATCACCCCATATTACCCAGGTTTTTGATGGTGGCAATAATCTCTGTCTTGGGTAGTGACTTTGTGGGGCTGGTGGCACAGGCTGTAAAGGAATTTACCAAGACAGTTGTAGATAAAGAAAGGCAGAATTACTAGAGAAAATATGAAAATGTGTTGCAAGGTTGCAATGGGCAGCACTGCAGAGAAGCCTGTCTGCAAATAGGCAGGGGCTGGAGGAAAGCTTTACAGGCTCGTGCTGGAGGAGGCTGAGTGCAGAACAAGGTTGTTGTGTCTGCCAGTTATTTCTCAGAACAGTTTATTATTGTTCTTCCCCAGATGGGGCCCTCCCACACCTGGGGTCCCTTTCTTGTTGTTGCTTACTTATCTTTTCAGGACTCCACAATCTCTGTGAATCCCCAAAGAGTGGAGGATTCATTAGCTTACATCTGATCATTAGAAACATAATAGCCATTACTCCATGGGTCAGGGATCCAATGCGGATGCTGCCCATTAAACTAAGTGTACTTCCTCTCCTGGGAGTAGGGACATAATACTATAATGTATCTGTGCTAACTTTGGACCCACCAGTAGATGGGCTTGGGCCAAGTTTCCATTTATCACCCGATTTCTATAAGCCCGTTCTGACTGGCGGACCACATTGGCAGTTAGGGTCTCCAAAGATTAGCATAAATTCAGTGTCAATAACTGATAACCCCTAAGATGTCAGGCTATTTTCCTTTTTTTAGAGCACAATCTCGTAAATGGTGACATAGAAGTCCCTTATGGAAAAGCTTAGGGAAAGAGTGACAGTACACATGTTTTGTCAGGCTGCAGGATTCTTTCTCAGTGAAGGGGCTAGGAATCTGTGAACTAGTTTAGTTCTGAAAACTGGTAAAAGGCCAAATCTCTGTCATGGTAACATGAGTTAGATTTCTTCCCAGGCAACTAACAGTATTTCTGTCTATATATGTCAAGTAGCACTTTAATAGACTAGCAGTCTATTTCATCTTTATGAACTCTGTAATTGATTAGTCATATCTGCCCATTTACCAATAGAGATGAGAGATTCCTTCATAGCTACAAAAAATCCTTCACCACAGGTTCATAGCCTTTAATTTCTCTTTTTCCCTATGTTTGTTCTCTAGGACTGTAATGAGCCAGATACTGGGCCACCTATTTTCTGTTTCCTGCAGGGAAAAAGGAATATGCATATCTTGAATACATGAATAACTAAATCCCAGAACCCCACTTTGAAGATTTGGTCATTGACCTACTCTTAGTGCTAATTATAATATCAGTCCACACAGATAGCATGATTAAATGGGATAATTTGAGGAGTTTAATAAACAGACAATTTACAAAGATGTGGACAGTGTGTATGTGTAGGGGATCAATAGTTCAGCTTGATAGTATCAAGGTGATATCATTGGGGTTTAAAGATTTGGGGTACAGAATTTCAGCCAATCTCCATGTTATCAGAGGCTGCCTCACCTCTGCTTTCTACCTGTGCTTTCCACAGTTCCTGGAACCTTAAATATGGGTCCTCTTAGAGTTCCTGTAGGACAAACTTTCTGTCTTATCACCTGTATCTTTCAGGACAGGCAATTAAACCAGAGACGTGTGCATGTTGTTACATTGGTTAGCACTTTTCCACTGTTGTTGATCCATGTCCAAATTCTTGAACCCTTTCAGCTACAATGGAGCAGAGGCTGAGAGTCTTCTCCCAACTGAGAGTCTTCTCCCAGCTTCTGTTTTGGTTGTATAGTAGCATCTTTTAAAATTCCGTGTGTGTGTGTATTTGGTCAACTAGCTATGCCAAGTATGGCTTAAAAAAGAAAATCATTTGTTTTGGAAAATGTGGTTTAATTATATAATTTTTATAAAACATATAATTGGCAATCAACATATATTTCCTATAATTCTTTAACTTAATTCTGTTTATATTTCAATTCTGTAAAATCTTGAGGCAGGGGCACTTTAAATGTTTAGTAATGTATCTGTAAAAAGTGAATACTGTTCTTGAGCTCATGGTACATCCTTGTGAAGCATATTTTTATTCTTTGAACGACAGATCAAGCTTAGCATGATATTTTCTGTTTGACAAGAGACAGGGTGGTATTCTAACTTTTCTGTCTCCAGCAAGTAATTGGGAAATCGAAGTCAAACTCTGTGTGTGTGTGTGTGTGTGTATGTGTGTGTGTGTATATACATGGGTGATTGATTACATTAAAATTACATTTCTATTATATTTAATATATTCAGAAGCATTCAACTTTTATAATAATATAAACTGGTAATGGAAAGATGATTATTTTGTTTATGCCCTTACTCTCCAAATGGAGATGATCAAATATCAACAATATCCATTATAAGAAAAAAGTGGTTATATAACCTAGATTATAAATGTCAAACTGTCATACTATAGTAGATTATTTTAAAGAAAAGCTTAAATTTTTCTTTAGAATAAATTTTCAAGAAAACCCCAGTAAAAGTCACTAACTTATCAATCAGTGACAAAAACAAAAACCTAGCTGACAAAATAGCGTAGACATTTGAGCTAGTGTTCCAGTCTTTTAATGTTTATTATAGCTCAAAGCATTCTGAAATAATTATTCCTTTAGTTTCAGCAGAAAAGTTGGGGAAAATGGAATGGAATTATGTATTCTCTTAGATAGTAATAAATAAACCATAAGATACTGGTAAATCCAGTGGAGAAGACACACCGGGCAATAAAATCAAAAGCATCATTACTTTCCAACTGTTGGAGCAGGCTTTAGCACTGAGATATTATAGCACTGTGAAATAAAAATAACCAAAATTATCTGTATGTGCAAATCTGTTGTACTTGGTCTGAAAGAAACAAGGTAAGTTTCTCCTTGTTTGTTTTTTTTTTATTTTGATAAAGTAGTTTTGGTGATAAACTATCTTGCTCTGCAAGACTGTTTTTTAAAAAGTTTGCATTTGAAAAACAAGAGCATTTATGTAACCTGATTTCCTGGGTTTTCACATGAAGAAAAGGAGACCTATTGATGTCTCATGGTGTTATCCAAAACTTCAAGACTAATATATAGCATAATTTATTTGCTTATTTATTTGCTTATATACATATTTGTATGTTTATTTACTTATTCATTACTTCGTTCAATACACAGAATTTGGGGCTTAGCTTATGAAAGCAATTAAACCACTCTGGGGTACAGTACACAGTCCCTGTTTCCAAGAAGTTAGTTGCTTAGTGTGTGAGATAGACATAAAAACATGATTTCACCCAATGGATAGATTTGATGATTATTGGTTAGGCTATATACATCACAAGGAAAATAATAATATTATCTTGTTTATCATTATTGTCCTAGTGCTTAGCGTGAAAAATATTGAATATTTACTAAATACTTAGTATTAGATAACTTAAGGCAATTGATAAATATTAAATAATAAAGACAATATATAGTATTAATGGAAGTATAATGGTGGAGCATTTCAACCTGCTTATGAAGAGTCGGTGGACACTTCCTGTGGAGGTATGAACTAAGAGTTATTCAGATGACTATATGTATGGGCAATGTTACAGACTAGGAAGGCATCAGAAGCAAAGAAACAGACAGGTCAGGCAACACATAAATCTCAGAAATGGTGGCCATGGAGAGTAAAGCAGAGTGATGGGAGCTAGAGAAAAAGAGATCTGATAATGAGGGGACTGATTGGATTGTTGAGAAACTTATGAGCAATGGGAAGTCATTGAAAGTATGTTAATCAACTTTTACTATGTGATGCTGCATAACAACCTCAGAATCTCGATGGCTTACAACAACACATATTTTTTTCTTGCTACTTTACATGTTGGTGGCTTTGGGTTACGTGCAGCGCTTCTTCTCATGGCTGTGAGTTTAGACCTGCTCCACATTCCAGGATGCAAGCTCAAGGACCGGTCTCTAGCATATGTCCTTCTCATGACAGAAGGCAGAGAAGCATAAACACACAATAAAGTTTACAGCTTCTTCTTGGCACATCTGCCAAAACAAGCTACAGTGTTGGCCTGGTGGCGTGACTCATGACTCTTAATACCAGCGCTTTGGAAGACAGAGGCAGGAGGGTCATTTGAACCCAGGAGTTCGAGACAAGCCTGGCAACATATTGAGACCCATCTGTCTCTGTAAGAAAGAAAGAAAAAAAAAAAAGGCTGGACATGGTGGTGCATGCCAGTAGTTCCAGCTATCTGGGAGGCTGAGAGAGAAAGATAACTTGAGCCCAAGAGTTCAAGGCTGCAGTGAACTATGATGATGCCACTGCACTCCAGCCTGAATGAAAGAGTGATATCCTGTCTCCATAGGAAAAAAAAAAGAAAGAAAGAAAGAAAGAAAATACAAACCAACAAAAAACAAGCTACAGGTTAAGTTCAACATCAAGGGGGCAGAATCTGCAGTGTAATACTTTTATAGGAGAGAGATAAAGAAGTGTGAGTGGAGTCTGAAATCTATGGATTTCAGAAAATGGCTTTGTGAATTGTAGCTGACATAATTTGAAAGGAAAACATGGAAATCCCTGAGTCATCACTGACTTTCAATATCTCATCAGGGAAAATGAAGGTCTGAGGTAAGGTACATTTTACATTGCAGACTATCTGTGCTCCTCATTCTCAAGGCAAATTTGAGAGCAAAATGTTACATTTCCTTGCACTCTGTACTCTGTAAAATACTTTCACATACTGTCATTGCATATTCAGTTACCCTCAGAAAGAGGTAAAGCTCACAAAAAGGCAATGCTTTTGTGAGGACTTCTCAGTCATTGGTGTTCATCTGGTCACTGAGTGATCAGCTGCCATGATGAATCCCCAGGTGGGAAAGAAAATAAAAAGGAGCTGTGGTGTGACTGTTCTCAGTAGGACATAGAAGATGTCGTGACCCTAGGCTAATATTATGAAGAAACGCATTAGAATCAACACTGTGTCTCACTAAATCTTTTTCTAAAATGTGTATCTGTTTGTTTCTCTTCCATTTTGCATAATTTCTGTTTACATTTCTAAATAGTGTTTCATTACTTAAACATGTTTATTGTTAAGAGTCATTTACATTCTATCTTATAAAGCAGCACTGTAGTATGGAGAGAAGTGAATTAATTCATGAGAGTTTATGGGCTTTAGAATTTAATGAGCTTGGTATATGTTCTTGCTCTTTCACTAGCTTTCAACACATTCTAAATCTTTTTCTTGAACTCTCAGTTTCATCATCTGTAAGTGGGTAATTTATTTTTGGAACCTCACACAAACTTATACAGGCACACTTTACCCATGAGAAACAGTATCGCGTAAGAGCCTACAGGAAGGTTCTGGAGCCAGACTGATAGGAGCTGAAACCCACTTCTGCCATTTACTAACTGTGTGCTCTAGGAAAATTTACTCCATCTGCGTCTCAGTTTTTTCATCTGTGAAGTGGGTTTTTCATAGGGCTTTGTGAAAGAGTGAGTGATTCAACACATGTGAAGTATTCTTCCTTTTTTTTTTCTAGGCTGCTTTCAGGATTTGTTTCCCTGTTAGGCCCATTGTAAAAAAAAAAATGTTGATTTTTTAAAAATTTCAACTTTTGTTTTAGATAAAGGAGGTACATGTCCAGATTTGGTACATGGAAATATTACATGATCCTGAGGCTTGGAGTATTGATCACATTATCCAAGTGGTAAGCATAGTACCCGATAGGTAGTTTATTTTTTAACCCCCGCTCCACCTTGTAGTAGTCCACAGTGTCTATTGTTCCCATATTTATGTCCATGTGTGCTCAATATTTAGCTTCCACTTACAGGTAGGAACATGAGGTATTTGATTTTCTGTTCCCGTGTAAATTGTCTTAGGATTATAGCCTCAAGCTTCATCCATATTGCTGCAAAAGACATGATTTTATCCTTTTTTTTATGACTGCATAGTATTCTATAGTGTATATTTTCCATATTTTCTCAGGTCACTGCAGTCTTGAACTCCTGGACTCAAGCAATCCTCCTGCCTCAGCCTCCTGAGTAGCTGGGACCACAGGTCTGCACCAACATGCCCAGGCAATTTTTGCATTTTTGGTAGAGATAGAGTTTTGCTATGTTGCTCAGGCTGCTCTCCAACTCCTGGGCTCAAGCAATTCTCCTGCCTCAGCCTCCCAAAGTACTGGAATTACAGGTGTGAGCCACCACACCCAACCCAATGTTCTATATTTTCTTTATCCAATCTACCATTGATGGACACCTGGATCGATTCCATGCCTGGCATAAAGGAAGGGTTCAGTATATCTTAGCAATTATTATGAGCAGTTAAGTATCTTGACTCCAGATTTTTCAGTTTAGATATACTTACCTGAGCTCAGGGAAATATCTTAAGTCTAAGACCTTAAAACATAGACATAACTGGTTTGCTAGCCTATGGAAACCTATTTCAGGTAAAAGTTGAATTAACCATATGCAGGCATTACAAATAACATCCACGTTTCTAACCCCATGACATAACTTGTTACTCACCCTGCATAAGTGTCTATTTGTGAGGGCCAATACGTTACTGTGAGGATCTTAAGTAATCAAAACCATTCGGGCTTGAGAGCTGTGTTCGGCAGTAAAGACCTCTTCACTTGAAAGGATAATTATTTTAATTGTTGAAGAGATTCTGCCTTTTTAGGACCTTCTTAAAGGAGGGATTTCTTTTTTTCTCTTTTTTCTTTCCTTTTTTAATTTTAATTTTATTATATTCAGTACACCCTCATTGGTGAATAGCCTTGCTGCGCAGGCAATGTGAAAGCAGTGAACGCCTCTGTTTGAAATGGGCCTTGGGAAGTAAGAAGTGAGAGAGGCAATTAAATATAAATTCTGCCATCCAGCTTCTTTTGACACTTTTCGTATTTTGTATAGAATCTGCCACATGCTGGGAGTTTATTAACTGCATTAAAAGGCCACAAACTCTTCTATGTAGAACATTTCTATACCTGAGGTATTTGTTACCATCTGACTACTCCATCTGGCAAAAACAATCCTCTTAAACTCTGTCGCCTTGACTAAGCCATTCATGACTACATGAAAGAGAGGCCTGGTCATCCATACCATCCCATTATGTTAAAAAACTGTTCTTCCTTTTTTTTTCTAGGCTGCTTTCAGGATTTGTTTCCCTGTTAGGCCCGTTGTAAAAATAAATGTTGATTTTTTTTAAATTTCGACTTTTGTTTTAGATAAAGGAGGTACATGTCCAGATTTGGTATAAGGAAATATTGCATGATCGTGAGGTTTGGAGTATTGATCACATTATCCAAGTGGTAAGCATAGTACCCGATAGGTAGTTTATTTTTTAACCCCTGCTCCACAGTGTCTATTGTTCCCATATTTATGTCCATGTGTGCTCAATATTTAGCTTCCACTTACAGGTAGGAATGTGAGGTATTTGGTTTTCTGTTCCTGTGTTAATTGTCTTAGGATTATAGCCTCAAGCTCCATCTATATTGCTGCAAAAGACATGATTTCATCCTTTTTTATGGCTGCGTAATATTCTATAGTATATATTTTTCCATATTTTCTCAGGTCACTGCAGCCTTGAACTCCTGGGCTCAAGCAATCCTCCCGCCTCAGCCTCCTGAGTAGCTGGGACCACAGGTGTGCACCAACATGCCCAGGTAATTTTTGCATTTTTGGTAGAGATAGAGTTTTGCTATGTTGCTCAGGCTGCTCTCCAACTCCTGGGCTCAAGCAATCCTCCTGCCTCAGCCTCCCAAAGTACTGGAATTACAGGTGTGAGCCACCACACCCAACCCAATGTTCTATATTTTCTTTATTCAATCTACCATTGATGGGCACCTGGATCGATTCTATGTTTTTGCTATTGTGAGTAGTGCAGTAATGAACATATGAATGTTGTTTGGCAAAATTATTTATTTTTTGGCAGAATTATTTATTTTTCCCCTTAAAATCATTTGCCCTGTTTATTTCCGAATCACACATTTCCAAATAAATGAGCATGTAAAAATACATACTTTTTAGTAAGACTCCAAGCACCTGGTTTCAGTCTTTCTTATGATCTCTCAATCTATGGCTCAATATATGCCATCCTGAAAATTGGAAGATTAAAGAACATGAAGCAGTTTTTAGCCTTAATTTGAGAAATTTTTCAAGTTGATTTTATTTATTTCCTTGAAAATAGAGCAAAAGACCCGAGTTTGGAGAGTGAATCTGTTTTTGGTTCAAAATACATGTTGAGTGAAATGATAATTTTATATCTTTCAGGAGAACCCAACCAGAAAGCTCTTCTGATTGATTAAGTTTCTTTCTCTAAATAAGTTAAAGTGATTGTGTCAGTGGTGGTAGGTTAATGCTGCTGTGTAAGTCAGGATAGGTTAGGCAATGCTGCAATAACAAGCAACATCAAAATCTCTGTAGTTTAATGGAACAAATGTTTATTTCTTGCTCTTCAAAAAAACCTTCTGAAGGGTTTGGTGAATCCCAGTTTAGCTACCTTCTATGCAATGACTCAGTGTTTCAGGATACTTTCATTTGGTGGCAGCTTTATTTCAACACATGCCTACATGTTCACTGTAACAGGGGAAGAATATGTGAAGAACTGGATTATAATCAAATCTGTTGGTTAGAGCTGGTTACATGGCCCTATTTACTACACAGAGGAGTGGGGAAGTATAATGCATTAAGAGAGGGGAGGAGAACTAGACATATCAAGAAGGTAATATCTTCTACCCATCCCCACTTATACCAAGGACTTAGGCAGAAGTAATCTAATAAGAGATTATTCACCTTTTGCTTTTGCTATTTCCATCTTGGGCAAATACACCCAGAGAAAGCTTGCTCTGCTCTGATGGACAAGAGTGGAACAAGAGTACTAGTAGGTCTGAGCTGTGCTACAGACTAAAGCTATTTCAATATTATAGCCATTGCATTTAGGGGGTCACTCAGAGACCCACCGCTACTTGTCCAACACCATTGACATGAGAGAGAAGGAGCCATTACCATCAAGTCTGCCTTAAGCCATGTCCAGCCTACCAGACCCTTGCATCTCCAAGGGGACTGGGGCTTGAGCATGTTATTGGAAGAAGGGTTGGCTGGCCCTATTTCTCTCTTCTCTCCTTTCACCATAAACCTACTGAGTATTGTCTTTTTGATTGTATGTGTTGTATTACAGAAAGCTGAACTCAGTTGAACCTCACAGACTGGCTGGGAAACACTAAAGTATATTGTAAATTATTAGAATTAACTCCCCAACAGTCAGTCTTGACCTCATTCCTATCTCTATTACAAAGAAGTACTAAAAGGTGCAAATCTTTTGCCTGTCAATTGTAGCTATAAAGCATTAAGACATGTTTTCACTAGTTTCATTATTGATGGGAATACAAAGATGAACTTGGCAGAGTCTGTTCCCTTAATGTGACCACAGTGAAGGGCAGAAGCAGGTACTCTTAGTTCACATAATTAGTATAAAAAGAGGACAAGTTCAAAATCCTGAGCTGGTGAGAAAGGCTGAATTATTAACTGGAGGAAGGAGGTGGGAGTAGAATCAGGGAAGGCTCCACAGTAAGGAATGATTGGACCTGAGTGTTGAAGGGCAACTAGAATTTTAAGCACAGAGGCCTGAGAATCAGGCTGGTCTTCGATAAAAGACACTTCTCTCAGGTGTCAGAACCAGCAACTAATTTGTTTTTGTCTTGTAGAAATAATGAAGTTCATACCTTATTAGGTTTTCTTCTTTATCTTTGCTTAGAGGAATTGCAGATGCAAATGTGGCTCTGCACATGTACAAACAACTGTACATGTTTTAGTGGCATGAATCTTTACCTCTGGTTTAATCTTTTTTTCTTACCATCTCTCTTTCCACCTGTTTTTTTTTAGATCCTCTTGTATATTTCTCTACAAGTTAGTTACCTCCAAACCATTTTTAAACAAGCATCAAAAGAAAGAATAACATGATATTTTGCAGAATTATGCATGGTTTGCTTTTTTCGGAAGGGAAGGTGAAAAAGGAAGAGGCACCATATTTCATTCATCAGCATAACATGGGGGATGGAATGGAGAACATGAGCCTGGGAAGAGAGTTAGGAATCTTTGTCGTTTGTGGAAATAATAAATCCCTGTATCAAGACTGCGGCTCTGGCAGTGTAAAGAGAGAATTAGATTCAAGAGATAGTTTGAAGACATACTGTGCAAGACACGAGAATGACTTAAATATCAAGAATAACTTCCAGATTTATGGCTTGAGTTACTGGGTAGGTGGTAGGGCCATTTACTAAAACAGAGGAACAGAATAAGGGGGAAAAATACAGGTCTGAAAGAAATTCATTTGGAAATATTCAGCTTGAAATTTCCACAGGAAACCAAATGGTGAGTTTGTAGCACAGCTGAAGAATAGACCAAAAGCCAGAGGAGTTGAGGATGCTGTTCAGATCAGAGTTGAGGTGAAGATAGATCATCAAGGTCAGGTTCAGAAAGGAAGGATGCAAAGTGAAAAGGGGCTGAGAGCAGAGAGACCAAGATAAAATTGTGGAATTCAAGAGATAAAATTGTATCTGGTGTAAACGGAGAAGTAGTTGAGAAAGAAGGATGGAACGTTGTGGTCAGACTATGCAATTGAAGAACATTGCAGATAGTCCAGGATGTGGCCCTAGAAAAGGGTTGCTCGTGGAGATTGCAGGTGATGATTATTGTGGTAAAAGAGGTTAAAGGTAAAAATGGGGGTGGGGTGACTTGATATGAAGAAAAGATTCCTATGAATGTATTGAGGGTGTGAGAATGATATATAGGGTATTGGTAGGTGGAGGTATGCACAGGTAAAGTGCATTATATCCAGGTGTTAAGAGATGCAAGTGAGAAGATTTCATAGGTGTATAACGGCAAAGGATTTAATGCCAGAAGTGGGGTTAGAAGTTTGCAAAGCCCCTTTTCAATTAAAGCTGCAGAAAATAAGTGGAACTTCACCATTTTAGATAATGAAGAATGATGGGAATAATTCTTCTTGCCTGGATGCTTCACAAAGCTGGTATGTAGATAAATGCGATAAGATATATGAAAATGTGAGGCTAGAGCACAAATGTGGAAGGTATTGATGACATTGAACGAAAATTAAATCCCCCACATTGATTACCCTTCTCACTCATAGTTGGTTGATTGGGCCTTGAGATTGTTTTCACAACTCCAATCATGACCAGAATGAACACTTGTTGCCAGGTAACCCCAGGAATCATAGCAGTGTGCCAGGCTGTTCATGATACATCAGTATAAACATAGACCATTAACTGAATACATGGTTATTGAGTAAAAATAATAATAAAATTTACATGGATATATCAGAGAAAATAATTTAAAATTTCATTTTTGTGTTTAAAGTAAAGCAAGACATTATAGATATTTCAAGATTGATGTGGATACTTTGGACTACCCCACCATATTTTCGGGGATTATACTTTCTCTTCTCCCTGACTGCCAGCATACCAACTAGTGGAAAGGCGTGAACATTCATATTCACATACTGCAGATACTGGAGGCAATGCCAAAAGACAATGCCAAGAGTTGTTCAATGAAAGAACTGATGATATAAATGAACTTCTTGAAGTGCTGATATTGAAATGTCCAGTAATAATTTGGAAGTGTGTCTGGGAAGTTTGTGGAAGACATCAGTAACATTTCTGCACATACCCACTAGAAACAGCTGAAAGGTCTAATAATAGCAGGGTAATTAAACAAAATTATAACTCATCTTTATAATGGAACCTTATTAAAATGACTATTAAAATGATGTAGACACATTCAATTATATGGAAACAAAATACATTAATTTTTAAAAGGTTGCTACAAAAGAGTATTTCATATTAATCTAGTTATTTACATATTATATGTCATATTCATGAGAAAAAATCAGGAAGTATACATCTCTAAAGATATATTTGGTTGTTTGTGACTAGTACAATGTTTGTGGGTGTATAATTTAATTATATTTCTTTTTGTTCATCAGTGTTTTCTAATTTATCTACAATAAGCACATATCACTTGTATGCTTAGAATAATAATAAAGAAAAAATAAATAGAATATTTATGATGAACTCTCCATAGCACTGAGTTCCTGAAAGTCATTTCAGGAAAAATGGAAGTTTACTTACAGTAGGTGAGTTAAATCAGCCATTTTTCTGTTCCCACTGTCTCATAATCCTATCTGCGAAACTGCCCAGCCAGCTTCGGGGTGTTTATTGGCCCTATAGATATGTTATTCCCTACTGACCACATTCTTACCATGCACTGCAGAATACACTAGGCTGTAATACCCACTAACCTTTGAAGGTCATGGATCGCTTCCTGTTATCTAATGCAAACTTGGCTTTATGTTCATATGCTGTTATTATTATTATTATTTTGCTCTGCTTCTGCTTTGAGTCTTGAGGGGAAGTTTCCAACCCAGCTTTGGAAAGAGAAGCTGCTGTCATTTGTGAATGCAGTTAATTAGAATAACATTTGCTTTTAAGTATTCAATATTTGGCACGGTTATCAGATCTAAAGGTTATGTTGTTCTATCAGATAAGCTGGGCTCCAAGGGATGTCTGTTGTCTCCCCAGACTGGTGCTGACTAAATATAGGAATCCAAGGTGGAAGAGAATAATTGCCTTAGATATTAAATCTCCACATTATAATAATGAAGCTTATTTAAGTCTTTCATGGCATTATTGACAGATGGATTTCCTTTGTGTGGACAATTCATTGCTCAAAAAATTTCTTGGAAAGTGCAGGAAGTAGAGGTCGATTCCTTTGAGCACACTGGGAGCTGCCATAAGTCAAGGTAGCTGCTTTAGAGGGGAAGTTAGCCCAGTTGGTTGGGCAAAGGCTATTTGATTTCTGCCAGGGACTGGCATGCAGTCCAAAGTGGCTGGCAAGTTAAACTCTCCAATTAAAGGAAACATCCTCCATAGTGAGCACAAACCCCACCCTGACTCCCCATGTTAACAATCAACTGAATCTGTGAAACTGAATTCCTCGAAACTTATTTGTCTATTATGAGAAATAACCTCTCTCCTCTTTTTAAGGACTTGAGCAGATGTACGGTGGCTAAGGTTATGTCTTACTTTGTGCCCTGCGTCAGGTGGAAATAGGGTGAGAAGCTATTGTTTTACTCTTTAATATAATCATCCGGTTTAGACAGGGAGACGGGGTGGGTTGGGAAGAATGTGCGTATTTGATGGGGGCTTGGGAGAGAGGCATGAGGACACCAGTGTGAGAAAAGTGCCTTCTGCCTCAGGCTGAATTTCTAAGTCATTTTCTCCCCCTGAGAAACTAACATGTATTGATAGTTTCACTCAGAAACTGTAGTTCATTGTAAGAGATGAAAGATGCATGAATAATAACAGTGATAATGCTCAGTGGAGCTCAGGCTCATGAATAGTTTTGAAAGAAAACCCTGGTTGCTTTGATGGCTTCATTCATCATCTTCTGGAGGAGGAATTGTGTTCTAGGTGACTTCTGCTTCAGATCTGTGGCTTAAGGAAACTGTTTCTCCCTTTCTTATGAATTGTTTTTCCTTGGTTCCTATCCTGGTTAGGGGTTGAGAGAAAGCTTAAAAGCAAATTACTTGTTGCTTGAGAATTGGTTTTTAGTCCCTTTAATTATGTCAGAATTTCTGAGGCCAAAGGTGCCAAATTTGAATGGTTTTGAACTTGGCCAGTCCCACATTTGTTAAATTGAGCTTCTACTCTTCACTGCAGGCCTTTCCCTGCAGGTTGGAGATTTGAAAGTTTGATATCTATGTTTATTCAGTAAAACATTTATTGAGGCTGATATGTCCTGAAGATGGTAGGAAATTCTTCAAATCTTAGTCTCCGCCAACCCCAAAGATGGTACAGGCTGATTAGCCCTGCATCCCACATTCCAGAGAGTCCCTTCTGCTGCATTCTATTGATTAAAGCAAGTCAACAGGCTCAGCCTAAATTCAAATGAAAGGGATTGCACAAGACTGTGAATACTAAGAAGCATGTTTTATTGGGGGCCATCACTGTGACTGAAACCACAGTTACTGGTGTCACTATGGAGCGTGTGCCATTCTTATTAGGCAGAATATTCATGCTAGGCCACCAGGCAGCTTATAGGCAATTTCCTATCTCTTAGGCAGCAATCTGACTCTGGATTCATCCACTGTGGCAAAGGTGGTTGGGGTCACCACCATGAAATCTACATTAAGCATGAAAAGCTGCACATAAGGCATTCCTCTTGGCAACTTTTTTTTTTTTTCTTTCCAGATAGGTATTGTTGGCATAGCAGGTATTCAGCATTTTATGAAATTCCTTAATAATGACAATAAGCCTGACCTAAGAGAATATTTGGGTTCTGTTTTCCCAGGATTCAGAGGTAATTAACTGCTGCAGATTTTTTTCCATGTGGCCAGAATTTTTATTGTAGTTGTAGTTATTGCTGCTGGTTTTCACTGCTTCAGGGCACCAACAGGAAGGAAATATTGGCAGGACCTCAGAATCCTCCTCCTGTGACTTTTTCTAATTCAGATCAGTTTATTGACACATATAGCAGAAGTGATTCATATTAACAAGCCAACTGGTATCAATGTAACTTCATTTGGGGGAACTTGAGGTCAGGCTTACATATACTCTAGGGCAGTAGTCTCAGTATTTTTTCCCATGATTGTTTACATTAAGGATTGCCTATATTCCTGCTGCAGAATTCCCAGTACGCTGATTGTGGCTCCACCTCTTTCTCCCAGAAGAAGCCATATTAGAATGAAAATATGAGAGAGTAAGATTAGAAAAGGAATAACCCCTCTTTGATTTATAGGTTATATTTTTTCAAACAGATCATTGCTAACCTCTGCACTACAACTATTGCTACAGGCAAAACAGTGTACCAGTTGAGAGGATGGACTTGAGTCAATTCTCCCGCATTTGATTCTGTTTCAATCATTTAAAACGGTGCCTTTTCGAGCTTCAGTGTGCATAGAAGTCACCAGGGAATGTTGTTAAGCTGCAGAGACATACCTAGCAGTTCTAGGGCAAAGCCTGAAAATCTGCACAGAGGATGCTGATGATGCTGGTCTAAGAATCAGACTGAGATTAACTAAATTTATTTAACAAACTGTGTTGAACTCTAAATACGATTGTTTGGAGAACTTGGGATATATAAGTGGAAAAATAAGGAGGAAAGAACAAGGAAAAAACTAATTACTGCTTTTAGAGTGCCTATATTTCAGCAGGAGAAACAATCAATAAAGTGTAAGCATAATAAATAAATACACTATGCTAGGAGGTGTGAAATGCTATGGGGAAAAAAAAAATAAAGCAAAAGCAGGTTGTCAGGGCTAGTTTTTCTTTCATACTAGCCTGTCCCCACACAATATTTTGTTCTTTATTCATTTGGGAAATAAATACTGAGGACCTCCCATGTGCTAGGGACTATCTTAGTTACTGGAAATAAAAGAGGTCACTGAAGGAAAGTGGTCCCCACCCTCACAGAGCTCAAACGTCTCCTATCCCTCATCAGTCTGACACTACACTGATCATAAATAAGTCCTTCTGTACATAAGGTCCTTGCATGCAGTGGTAGGCAGCGTCTCAGATGGCCCCTAATCATCCCTGCCTCCTGCCATGTTATTCCCTCCTCTTGAGTGTGGGCTGGATCTAGTGTCTTACTCCTGAAGAATGGAGTACGGCAAAACTGATGGGATGTCATTTTGAGATTAGGTTATAAAAGACTGTAACCTCTGTCTTGCTCACAGTCTCTGGCTCTCATTTCCTATGAAAGCCACATAGCCAATAGCCTATAAGGACCGGAATCCTGCCAACCGCCACATGAATGAGATTAGAAGTGAGTCTTCCCCTAGTGGAACCTTGAGATGACTATGGCTTCTGCCGATATGTTGATTACCAACTTGTAGGAGACCCTGAGTCACAGAACCTAGTTCTGCCTGGAGTCTTGACCCACAGCAACTGTGAGGTCTTATGTGTTTGTTGTTTTAAGCCATGACATTTTAGGCTAATTTGTTACACAAAAATAGATAATGAATACACATGTTATCACATACATGTTACCTCCTTCTTTTACTCATTCAACAAATATTTATTGAGGATCTACTAAAAAGTAGATTCTTTGCTAAGCACTGGGAAACAATGGAGACAAAACACATGTAGTTCTAGCCTGATATCCTCGTGGGGGAGGTCAACTGAAGCATGTTAACTTATAATTTAAAAATTAATATAAATATAATTTACAATCTTACAAACTGTATTAGGTGCTTGGGAAGAAACTGAAGGCGGGGTTGAGGTTTGAAAATTACAGTAATAACAGTGGAGGTAAAATGGAAAGTCTGCTGTTGAGATGGAGCTGGAAGTGACCTCTTGAGGAAGAGACTTAAGCAAAGTCTGGATGGATGGAAACCAGACAACCATGTAGAGAATGACAGCGCAAGCTACTTATGCTAAAGTTCTCAAACAGGAATGAGCAAGAGGTTCCAGACCCTGGGGTATGGGCTATGTGAGGAAAGTAGTACTAGAGTACCAGAAAGACAGGCAAGGGCTAAATTGTGCAAGGTTTTATAATCCATGGAAGAGAGTTATGATGTTGTCCTGACTGCACTGGAAATGCTTTTGAAGAGTTTTCAAGCAGGACAACCACATAGTAAAATGTATGCTTTGAAGAGTTATTCATGCCGCCATGTAAAGAATGGATTAAATGGGACAAATGTGGATATAGGGAGATCATTAGGGGGTGTTTTGACAGTCTAAACTAAAGATGATGGTGAAATGTGCTAGGCTACTGAAAGTAGAAGTGAAATGCAGTGGATGTGTCTAACATAAACCCTTTCCAACTTGTGCTCACACCCACCAGGCCTGACTAATAGTTACGTACGAATCGTTTTAGAC
Source organism: Chlorocebus sabaeus (assembly GCF_047675955.1). Classification (NCBI taxonomy): domain Eukaryota; kingdom Metazoa; phylum Chordata; class Mammalia; order Primates; family Cercopithecidae; genus Chlorocebus; species Chlorocebus sabaeus. The sequence goes on from NC_132918.1 coordinate 71,795,078, forward strand.
ATTATCTCCTCCAGTAACCTGTTTCAGATATACCAGATTGGACTAAACCACTGTCCTGTAGGTAACTCAACCTTGGAACTTAGTAACGTTCTAATAATAATTGAATATATATTTATTCCCATAATAGATCTTTCTTTATTAGATTGCCAAGTCTTCAGAGAGAGAAATACAGTTCTACCTTCCTCTTCAGCACTACGGCCCTGTGCTGGGCACAGAGTTGATATTCAAAAAAATGTTTTCTGAACTGATTTGAGATATTCTGTGTCCCTCATTGTTTGAGACCATATATGGCTTCCACCCTTCAGATGAAAACCTGCTTCTCTTTATCAGGTTGTTTAAATAGCTGTACACTGCTGAATCTTGGAGGTTCTACATTGAGATTTTCTTTTGTTATATTTTCAGTTCCTCTTTCGTGACAAATATATAAAATCACATCTATATTGAACATTTTGACCATATTCTCTATAAACATTTATAAAAAGGGCAGAGTTAAACACCTTGAGGGCAAACTGTGATTTTGATCTAGAACATGTATGTATTTGTTTATGGAATCCCATGCAGGAAGGTGTGATACAAGAGACACATAAGACACATAATAAGAAAATGTCTGCCACTTTCTCAAAAGGTTTTAGCTTCTGCTAGAAGTTTCTCTTCTTTCTTTATAGACTTCTCAATCTATATCCCTAAGGTAGCTCCTGTGTCATTTTTTGTCCCTGACAAAACAAAGCCACACTTTCACTAATCTAAGTCCCTCAAAGTAGTGTTATTAATGCATCAAACTTATATGCAAAAATCAACAGAAACCTGGCATGACATGTCTGAGTGTTTGCTGACCATTCATTTAAATTCCAGAAGATACCTCCCAGGAATGGTTATACCTATGAATTTATCATTTTCCCCATGTCAACTAGTGTTGATTATTCTTACCATTAAACAAGAAAATGTGGAACATAATTGATAATATATCACATTAAATGTTGCTATTATCAATTGTTAACAAGAATACATAGTGATGGAGGAGAGATAAGGCATGACTAGAGGCATGGATACATTTTCAAAAATTTTCTGAGGCTATCTATAAATATATGTAGGAGATATTTTGGTGACTTGCTTTCAATGAGTCTTGTGTATTAATAAATCCTTCAGCAAGGGAATATTGATGATGATCTGTAGGCAGAGAACCTATAACATGTCTCTACCAGCCCTTTGCATATCTGAGAGCTGGGGGCAAGGTCAGCAGGAGTATGGCATACAGACCAAGACACTCCCCTGCCATTGCTGCCTACCAGTCTCAATATCTAGGACATGTTATTTTCGCAAGCTAACCCTGTCTGTTTTGCCATTAAACATTTTTTTTTCTCCAATCCCCAGACGAAAGCAGTCTAATAAAATCTAATAAACTCATCACAGGAAAGTGTTTTTGATTGAAACAAGAATAGTAAATATCATTTATTGAATCTGGACAATGGTCCGAAAATTTCTACTGATCATCACAGTAAAGGTATAATTGCTTATCCTTAAGCTACAGCTAAGGAAACTGTAGCTTAGAGACACTTAACAACATATTCAAAATTATATAGTTAGTAAATGACAAAGCCAGCTGGATTTGAAACCAGGTCACAGGACTCTAGAGGCCATGTTCATTAGATCATCACTATAGGATAATTTTAGGAGAAGGAAAATATTTGAGGCATGAAAAGTTAAACTAATGGCAATTATCTTTAATGATAGAATTTCAGACATTGTGGCAGATGGATGTAGAGAGATTTCTTCGGAAATGGTAGACGGAGAGTATTTAAAATCACAGTATAAAGGCAATTGCTATATCTGTTTAAATATAATTTTGGAAACAAACAATATAAGAGAAATCAAGCTTAACAACTTTTATTCTCTTTTCCTATATCATTCTCTCCTTGTCTCCACTGTCCACACAGAAGTTGAATGTGGGCAAATGATCAGTTTTCTAATTGAACTAGTTGTCAAGATTTTAAAATATGTTAATTATACTTAAAGATTCTCATCTCTGGTTTCTTTAAAAAGCTGGGAAATCTAGCAATACTGGGCATGCATTTCTTCACAACAACAGGAAGCCAGACCTGAATAATGGCTGGGATCCATGGATGAGGACTATGTTTTGATTCATCAGTTTTTGCCTGGTCCACTGCCCTCATTTATGATACCTGCCTTGCAGGACTTCTGCATGCAACCTGCACTGCTAGACACAGCTGCCTACCTTCTGTAGACATTTGAGCGCCCTGACCTTTCTATTGTTATTAATGTATCTAATGTGAGTTCAGTCTATAAACATAAAATTTTGGCAGGCAGGGATATGTCTCAAATGACAATTGTATTTCAGTGGGCATTTACTGAATGGTTAAAGCAATGGTTTTCAGACTCTGCCGTTCGTCAGAGTTGCCTGGCCAGCTTGTTAAAGCAGATGAGAGGGCTCTGGCTCCAGAGTTTCTGATTCATTGAGTTTGGGCTGAGCACAGAAATTTGTGTACCTCACACAGTCTCAGGTAATGCTGATGCTGCTGATACAGGGATCACACTTTGTGAACCACTGCTTTAGGGGAAACATTTTTATGACTGTGGACTGGATCATGATAATATTAATACTCTGTCTTCTGCCACTTTTGGTTCCTTCCTGTATAATTTGCTTCCTGATTTTTTTTTGAATATATATTTTGCTTTTCACCAAAATAAAACACTTTTCTCTCTTTTATCTTCCTGGAATTTCTCCACGGCCACAGTTAACAGCTGTTCCTCTGGAATGGCGTAGAGACAGGTATATGGTCCTGATGACACATGGATTTCCTTTCCTGCCTTGTTTTTATGAGCTTTTTTTGCTCTGAAATATTCGGTATCGTGGTCACAAGGAATTTGTGACTGCTGTCCAGATGCCCCCTACACTAAGGCAAATACCAGACAGATTTGAAAATGAAGGGGTTTTCTACTTCCAACAGAGCAGAGTCCATATCCATATCTTCTGTAAATCTATTTTTACTACACAGATGGCTGGAATCATCCAGAAGAGTCACACTTTGAAATTTAGAAAAAGTGAGTGTATTGTAAGAAAAAATAGTTTGAAGGTTTTTTTTCTTCTGGTCATTTTCACTGTGTGTACTGTTTTCCTATATATTGCTTCTCATATTCTTAATGATCACTTTTAAGCTGCTTTCCCCAAACATGTGGCTCATTCTTCAAGCCTCTCTCTAAATAAATTGCAACATATGCTATATGCAATTCCTATCGTTCTCAATTCATTTCTAAAAAAGGGATGCAGGACAGTACAATTAGGAGGCATTGAGAAAAAGTAAGCCTTATGTGGAGTGGATGTCCAGCTCCAGCAGTAAGAAGTGGACAGAAGTCTGTGTAGCCAGAATCATTAGTGTTGATTTCCTGTTTTCTTGGCTTGCACAAAGGTTGTAAACATTTCCTTCCTGGCAATGACCTTTCAAGCTCTTATTATGGTTAATAGATGATTTTTTGAAAAAGAAGGAAAGGAAAACCACAGAGGCGTATTTGTTAAGGACTTAATTTAACAGAAATGCTTAATTCGATGAAGGGGGCAATGACCAATATGAGGAAGGTGCACCAACACTGATCTTTTTTAAAGGTAATAGCCGTCATTCTTGATCAACAATATCTCTTCAGTTACCATTGCACATAGGCACAGAAGGAGCACCTGCTCTAGGAAAGATGGGAAACAAAAGGCAAACATACATTAAATAGAGACATTAATTGGAGGATGTTATTTATTAAGCACCAACCTTGTACCAGGTTTCGTATAAATCATAGGGTTATAGTCCATCAAAGTTACTTCAATTTCTATTTAATTATAAAGGCATATGTTCTTGTAAGAAAATCCATTATGCAACCATTAAATTTTATGAAGCAGAGGATTTAGGTTTTGATTGTTCACTTTGAAAAATGATTCTGAGTACAAAAATATTCCTATAAATAGAGAGTTCAACCTAGTGCATTTAACTTTTTATTTTTAGATCTTTCGCTGTTTAACAAAAAGTGGGACAGGGCAGAGACTTGAAGCTAAGTCATTAGGATTTCAAAATGAAGACAAAGGATCTCTGAAATCATAGAGTAAGTTTCTGGTGACTTATGATTTAGATTACAAAGGCTGATTATGCAGTGTTTTTCAGATATACATTACTGGTATATCTGAGTAGGGCAAAATGTAACTTGAATTTGAAAGTAAGAAACCATTTAATGTGGTATTATTTTCCAATGGACAATGGAGAAATAAACCTTTTCTCAAAGTTTTCTCCCTATATTGCTGTTGCATCACTTGTTAAGCATAGGATCTACTTTTAGTTATATGTACTTTCATTTCAGGACATCATTAGCTGCATTTTACTTATGTCAGAAAAAGACTCAGGATGCCTGCACTTCCTTTCTTACAGTCTTTGAAAAAAAAAGAATAAGATATATCAAGGAACTGGTATCAAGATAGGAGAATTCTTATAATGTGAGTTGAATGGTCTTGGTAAAGGGTTCCTCTTAATATGTTTCTAATAAGAATTGAAGACTAGAAAGAGGGTGAAGGGGCAAATGACTCCTACCTAAAAGCTTTTTGCTTTCTTTCATACAGTGAAGCAATTACTAAAGAAAATGCTAGAATGGTTCTGAGAATCATCCAGGTCCTCAGTCTTATTTTAAATAATCACCTAGTGATAATGATTCTACCAAGTTCGAAACCAGGCACATGAGAATGGAAGTGAACAAAACAAATTGGTGGCCCATCCATCTCTAGCTCTGAGTTAGCAAAGCTACTTCAAATCGCTTCTTTTCTCACTTGAAGATCTGTTTTTTGTTTGCTGTTTGTTTGTTTGGTTCCTTTCAACAAAGCTATTTGAGGAAATGCAATGATTCTATGATAAGCTTGGTAGCTCAGCTTTTGGTCATTAATATAGTTGGTGCTGTGATGAACCAAAAAGCACAAAGTGCAAAGTGCCTCCCAATATGAGACAAATGAATCTTCTTCCAAGAAAATGGGAAGCTGTGTGTGTGTGTGTGTGTGTGTGTGTGTGAGAGAGAGAGAGAGAGAGAAAAGCAATTTGTTAAAGGGTATCCCAGTGGTCTTCGTTTTCCTTATATGGGTGACAGCTTTATTTAATTTTGGGAAGTTTTATTGAGAGATGTTCATTGCTTTAGATCCAGTCTTTTGCTTGTTGAGAGACTGATTAGAAACTTTCTATTCTATAGTATTAGAATATCAGCTATCTCTACATATCACTGCCATTCCGTTAGATAAATGACAATTATTTTTGTTTTGATGAGCTGTTCCTCTTACCCTAAAAAAAGTGCTCTGCAGCATATAGATTTGTTTTTAAAATAAACAAAATAGAAATGAAACTATCATAATACCTGCAAAAATAATTGCACAAAACCAGGTATCTCCAAAATGAAATAGGTTCTTTCTCAACCTATACCACAGATACAGAGATAGAACATGAATTTGTATCATTGCCAACTTTGATCTCTCTTTCTGGGAAGAATTAAGTGTGTGTTTTAACAGGTTGAACCCTTCAAACTAAGTATTGGTAACAAATTCTTGAATATTGTTCTTCAGATTCATTTTCAGCTTGCTCCCTGGTTTTAGCTCAAACGGTGGCTCATCCTGTTATACTTACAATGAACTAAAATAACTTCTAAGATTATGTCTTGAGTGATTTACATGTACCTTTTGGTTGTGGGTGTTATCCTCTAGTATAAGCTTTTTGGCTAAATGAAGTTTAAGCATCTATAATCCCTCACTCATTTTATTTCCAAAGTAGGGGGGTGTTCCTGTAGACGGTAATTGAACTATAATTTCTGAAAATGAAGTCTTGTAGAAGAGATATGAATAAACCAGGGCCAGGTGAATATGCTTTCCTTCTAGCTTTCTCCCTTCCATTCATTCTTGCTACACATTCTGTCTGTACACTGCCTTTCTTTAAATTGGAGCAATGATATTTTAGGTGGGGTCAGGGCTTTAGTTATAAGGAGGCAGAAAAAACCTCAGTCTGATTTTGTTCTCAGTTTCCCGTTTAACCTAGCTTCCATCAAATAAGGGGCTTAAAGTGCTAACAATGAAATATAACTTTTATCTTTTTAAATTTGGTTTTTTTTTTTTTTTTTTTTTTTTTGTCTCTAACAGTCATCTCTGTGGAGAAGTAATTAGCTTCTTAGTAAAAGGCAAATTTTAGGTTGCCTTATAGTCTAGCCAATACCGTTTTAGTAGGCAGAATAATGATCTCCTAAAGATGTCTTTGAGTATTCCTAATCCCCAGAACTTGTAATGAGCTGTATTACACGGCAAGAAGCGATTCAGATTGCAGATAGAATAAAGGTTGCTAACCTTAATTAAATTCAAACAAGTGAGATTACTATGGATTACCTGATGAGCCCACTGTAATCACCAGTGTTCTTAAATGAGGAGGAGAAAGGCAGAAGGGGTAGAACCAGAGAGAGAATATTGTGAGAAAGACTGGCTTTGAGGATGGAACAGGGCCACCAGACAAGAAATACAGGCAGCCTCTAGAAGTTGGAAAAGGCAAGAAAATGGGTTCCCTCCTAGAACCTTTAGAAAGAAAGGCAGTGCTGCCAGCTCTTTGATTTTAGCCCAGTGACACCTGTGTTGGATATTGGACTTCCAAAATGGTAAGATAACACATTTTAGTTATTTCAAACCACTAAGTTTGTGATAATTTATTACAATGGCAATAGAAAACTATACAACTATAAGGTACCATCTTAATACAATCCCCAACCCAAACTCACTTTTCATATCTGACATGTTTGAGTAGCCCTTTTTGAAACAATGTGCACCAGTTACTTATGATTCTAGTGTACTTAGTCATCTTCCTTTTGTCAACTTCATTTCCTTGGAGGGACCTCTTTTCATTTTTTTACTTTAGTCAATATAAATATCAATGTGAGAGACAAAAAATGAAATATTAACAAGGTAGAGGATCCCATTGTGAAGTAAAGAAACTTTATCATTTAGATTGGATTGCTTGTATGTGTGCACACACACAGAATTTCATCAATCTAAATGGTGTGGCAACCAAAATTTGTGAAGAATTGTCCCATACATTTTCTACGAAAGTTGATGATTTTAAAACTAAATATAGAAACATAAAATGCATTATGTTGCCCTCCACCAAAATAAAAGACAAAGACTGAAAAAGTCCCATTACACCAAGAACTAGTTCAGGTCAATGAACTGTGGCTCACACAAAGGCCTTCTCGAAAACAGCCATATTTTGGGGGTCTTGGTCTAAAAATATCTGGCCAATAACTGAAGTTGTAACCTCATTTGATATAGCACTCTGGCAATAAAGTTTCTCTTTGGCTGGTAAATATTTTACCCCATAAAGGCTTGAATTTCAATAGGGCAATGATTATGAGATGAATGAAGCCTCAATATTTTTAAAAATATTATATTTACACAGCGTGTTGTTTGTAAGTTTTATAATTATTGTCATGCTTTGTTTATGCTTTGTGCAGATGTTTCTTTGATACTTAGGATAATGACTTATTACATTTATAAGTTTGGTATATGAGATTTATCTAAGGTTTTTAAATGCTTAAATTTTACTTATGAAAGTTATGGGATTTTTTTCAGATACTTGAAGTGTTTGAAAGTATTGGATATATTAATCTGTGTGATTCGACATGTTTAAGGAATCTGTCCAACTAAGTGTGTAAATGGTTTTAATGCTTCCCAAACAAGATCTCCTATGATCTTAATCCTTTACATTCGTAAATAAATTGATCATTAATTTAAAAAAAGCTTTTGCTCTTATATAAAACTACTATATATCTTTTAATAAAATAAGATTTTAAAGCTGATGCTAGAGGCTAAAGAAAAACTAAGTTTTGAAAGTAATTACATTTATAGTTTAATTATACATTAAAGATAACTACCCACAAATAGATATTCATGCTCTTAACTACCCCCGACCCAGAAATTAAAAACCTTAATTGACAATTCATATGAGAGATATGAAGGAAGAAAGACATTCTGATGAATTTCAAGGATTCAGCATTCATTCAGCACATTTATTGAATGCTTATATGTTAGGCACTGTACTGAACACAGTACAAAGGGCTTAAAGCAATGTTTGACCTGCAGGATATGTTCAGTGAGTAAGGGCTGTTATTATTAGCCACGTTTGGGTCCCCAGTACCTAACAGTACCCGGAAGTATATACGTGTGTGTTTACATAAGTGTATCTGTCTATACCTAGGCCTGTGTCCACGTCCACATCCATATCTATCCTTTTGTATCTAGCAAGTTTTTTTGGAAGAGAGACTAGAAATACAAGAGAATATGAAAGCTAGTAGAGTTTTAAGGAATTCCTTTGTTGACTCACAATAGACACATGCATGCGGGTGTCCACACATGTTCAAATCTGGTGTAAACAGATTGTGACTAGTCTTTTGGAGGGAATCTGAAAACAAATGTCTGAAATAAGAGGGTAAAAATTTAAACAAACACCTACTTTGCCCTCATTTGGTACACTTGTTGATAAGTAGGAAATGGAGGCCTGGGACATGAGGTGACTTGCTCAAGAACCCTCAGCACAATTCCAGTAGTAAGATTTCTGCCTTATGCTTTAGCCAGATTCTGATAGTGATAACCCTACAAGAGATCATCTAAAAAGCATTAATCTAGAAACAAACAAACAATAAAACGCTTCACTCGTCTTTGTTAAGTGACAGGGCTCCGCTTCACAGCTGCAGAGATCCTTTCCAGTTTGATCAACTGCAAGCTGAAGGGTACGTGTTTGTGTACAGGATAACTGGCCACTTGAATTCTAACCAAGTACTTCGAATTTAGTAAGTGAAACTCATTATGTCTATAAATAACATCATCATACTTGATAGTACACTTCATTTCTGTTATTGCTTCTACTTCAACCAATACATTGTTGAATGTATTGGTACATTGTACAATACATACAATACATGTTGAATGTATTGGTACATTATACAACCAATACACAGTCCTGTTGAAATGTACTGTGGTCTTTTTGAAACCATCAGAACATCAACCTCTAATAAATGCTGCACTCTCTTTACAGCCTTGCATTCAGCATCTGAAACAGGACCAAGTGTCATATACTGAAGGAGCAGGCTTGTTTGCTATGGTATTTGCCAATCTCTAAGTTATTTAAGCCTAAAATATCCCTGTTCCCCTTATAACCTATTGTAGTTCTATCTTTGTGAAGGTTTTAACCCTTTTTTGAATGTATTTAAATATTCACTTAATACTAGCTTTTGAGTATAATGAGTCTGAAAGTTCATCATCTGCTACATAAAACAAAAACTTCTATGAATTGCCCCAAATGCTGCTTCATCAAATTCAAGGTGGTGATTTCTTTAGTATATAGATGATTTCCTTTCTCTTTTTCCAAAAGATGGTCTATCTTTAGATCTGTTTTAGGTTGTTTCCTTCACTTTTAGCAAGTTCATATCCACATTCTTCTGAACCTAATTGGAGTCACAAAATAGAAGTCAGCATTCTTTTGGAGTTTAGATAGCTCTCTTAGATATGCTTACATTATTTCTATTTAAGCCACTTTGTTTTCCTTCTTGAGAAATGCTTTAAAAAGTTTAAAACTCTTTCACCCCTATAATTTTGGCCCAGTTTTTCAGAGTACTAATTAAGATGCATGAAGGTGAATTTTTTTTTCCCCTTCATTTCTTTTATTTTCTTTTTAAAGATATATTCTGCCTCTTCTTTCATTTGTACAATTTTCACTCACTGGGTGATGTAAGCACTTTGTATAAGCCTTTTTTTTTTTTTTTTTTTCCAGTTTAACCTCCATTTTATTATTCTCTTCTTTGACAGTTTTATGTCCTTACTACACTTCTCCCTTCATTTTTCCCTTTTTTGATTTCAGTAAAATATAAATGTCATAATCTCATAAGTCTGTTTTTCCCGGTGTTGCCATGACTTTTAATCCAGCTGAAAGTTCTAATCCATGAAGGGTCTCCTGTGTCAATATCTGAGAACAAAAATGAAGGGTTAGTTAATTATACATAGCCCCTTCTGTTCAAAGTTCTGTAAAACCTGGTTTAACACATTATCAAATGGTTTGATAGCAAAATAGAAAGTCTTGTGTTTAATCAAAAGTAGAGTAATATTATTTTTAATTTAATTTATAAAACTTAACAATCTCATGAATCTAAGGTATTGACAATAGAGATATAGACTATGGTAGCAGCGTATCCATTGAAAGTACAAGGAACTGTGGATTCACCCTTCTGAGAAAACTTTATCTTTCTGGAGAAAACTACACATCAGCAATTTAAGATCTGAACTTAAGAGTCATTAAAATTTCTATTAAAAATGCTCAACCCTACAGAAAATTAAAATGAGATGTAAGACATTGGAAGGGGTCTCTTCAGGAAATCTCATGGAAAGATACCAGTGAAGAAAGATGGATCATTCTCTTAAGAAGAACATGCTTTCCATGTGAATGTGTTTTAAAAGATGCATTCTAGACAAGTGCCTTGTGATTGTGAACCACAACGACTAAGGAAATGGTTAACAGGTAAATTTACACTTTCAATGAAAATCTGAATTACAAAAGATTAGCTTTGAAAGACAAGGAACTAAAGTTTTGTGAACTACTCAGGTGGAAGAAAAAAAAAATCTCTCCTAGTGAATGAATAGTCAGAGGGAAATGACGCTACAAAAACAAGGAATAATTGTTTTCATGGCACATGTCTCGTTCCTGCTCTGGACTATGGAAGGTAATTGATGTAAACACTGACTGTAGAATATTCCCAAGGTCTTGTAAGGGATTAGCATTAAGCAGTTATAAGAACTATCTCCCCTTTAATGTATCCTGTCTAATGAATTATTGTCATATAAGGCATCGTGTTACAAATGGATGTTAGTTTTGGTTTACTTTATACTTTATGGTTTACAATGTGCCTTCACATAGTTTTTCCTCATTGGAATCTTACACTAGCTCTGGAAATAGGAAAAGCAGTTGCCTTGTGACAGATGAAAAAACTGAAGCTTAGAGAGGTTATGTGACTTCCCATAGTCATATACTTGACATGGGCCAGTGCTTTTATTAAAATAGTAGGCTCTGATTCCTCACTCAGCTGGCTTTCCACCAGCATCCTTTTACTGAAATAGTTCCTGTGAAAAAACTTAAACTCAAGGACCATGCACGAGAGATAAAACAAAAGGCCAAAGAAAGGACAACATTTCATTATGGTGAGGTTCCAGAGGCTGTATTTCTTTAAATCTGGTGTTGAAAAACTATGGCCCAGCGCCAACTTAGCTCACCACCTGTTATTGTAAATAAAGTTCTATTAGAACACAGCTATCTCCATTTGTTTATGAATTACCCTTGGCTGCTTTGAGCTACAACAGGAGAGTAACCTGTGGCAGAGTCTGTATGACCTACAATGCCTAAGATATCTACTCTGTGACCCCTAACAAAATACATTTTTCAGACTCTGCTGTAAATCACTAGTAAATAGCGTATCGTAGCATCAAGCGTATTATATTAGTTAATATTTACATTTAAGGAAAGCCCTTTAATTTTTGGAGTACAAGTCCATAAAAATGTTTTCTGATTTAATTTACTGAATCTTTGGGGCTCGAATTCTGGAAAATGTTATAAATATGCATAATTTATGGTCATAATGAGAGAATGTACTTCTAATGATCAGCCTTCAAAACTCAAACTGATAAAATGGCATCAAACATCACATGACTAGAATTAATAGAATTTGGAATCAAACATGAGGAACATATCATTTACTGGCTGATTATAAATTACAGGATGATTTTTCCTTATGCATTGTTGTCCTGGGTCCTTTCAGGACAGACCCAGCTATCATTTCCCTGCTGTCATGTGGAATGACGGCGCCCCTGTGGGATTCATTTCCCTGCTGTGTCCAGAGCGGATATTCTTATGAACATTAGCAACTAGGACAGATTTTTATGGTTATATAAGATTATTTCTAACACCTAAATTTTGTCATTTTTAAAGTAGTAAGCATCAGCATATAGTCTGTTTTAACTTGTATATGTAACTTTTTACCTTCTTGAAGACAATAACTATTTTATATTTATATGTTCTTTAGTGGCATCTGCTTAGAGACCATTAGTCTAGACAGTTCTCCATGAACAGGCTTGGAGAGCAACATTAGCTTAGAATGTTCAGATGAAAACATTCTGTTCTTTGCTTGGTCTGTCAATCTCTGTTGGCAGCCAAGAGTTTCCTCCTTTATAGCAACAGAGGAAAAAAAAAAACAATTCTGAAGTACTTTGGTCCTTTCTTGATTTGGAACTATGAAAATGCTAGTTTATCCAAATTAGTCTGTGAATTTTTATGTTAGAAGATAGTCCCTCTGCCCTAAAGACAGTCTATAGAACTGTAACAGAATTCCAATATATGAATAGAGTAAGGGAGGCAATGTGGTGAGCAGGCAAAGTTGGACTCCTGTTTTCTTTGCCCTCTTTTATTTCTGTTCTCTCAATAGCTTTTCCTCCCAATTCCACTTCCAACTGCCTAGAGCTTGTGTGCTTACCATATCCCTTCTTTCCAAATGAAAAGTGAATCTCGGAATTTTAATAAAAACAGCGTTAGTTATGTAATCAATTAGTTTTCTAAGAAATGTTTCAGCAGAATAATAAAACTTAATATATTCCTTTTAAAATAAAGCAAACAAACATAACAAAATATTTAATATGAAGTTATGAACAATTAAGGAAATAATTTGGGGACTGCTAATTACCCAATGGTAGCAATGTTTTAGAAAAAAAAAATTCTGGTTTTCTATAAATTGTATCACCACAGTGACTCCCTATGCATGAATGAGAATCATTCCATGTCTGACTTGGTGGATGAGAAGATGTAAAAAACCAAATGGGGCAAACTAGAATGGATCAGAGCCTGGAGTCTAGGTTATAACAAAGGGTCTGACTGATACTTAAATTAACTCACAACAAAGTCAGATTTACCTGTACCTTATAACCACAGGACAACACCGAGTCTCAATGCTAAGAGACTCCATGGACAGAGTAGTTTCAAACTACACCCATAGGTGCCAGGTTTCAAATTATAAGTAGGCAGGCCATGTCTTAGCATCCTTGAGTTCTATTCAGACCAGTAAGGAGAGATATACAGCAAGTCACAAAATAAGAGGTCTACAGGTATGTGCTAGAGTCTGGCTCACTCAGAAGAATCCACTATAAAGGTACAACATAGTCATGGCCTTTGACACTACAATGATGCTCTAGTTTAATTCATTCAGCTCAGTGTAGACAGATGAAGGCTGACAGATGGGGGTTGGCAACCAGAGAAAATTGAGGAGAGGGCAAGGATTCGTCATGAGGAGAGGGCAAGAATTTGTGTCCACATTAATTTGAATGAGTTAAAGAGATGGTTATTCAAAAGAGTATAATAGTAATACATGCACATTAATAGAAAAATTTTAAAAATACAAATGAACTTAAAAGCACTAAAAATAACCCATCATTTCACTATCCAGGGGAAATGACTGTTCATATTATAATGTATAATTTTCTAGTACTTCCTATCTATCCAAGTACTTGAGCAAACCTGTGTGAGCTTGTGTGTGTGTCTCTGTGTGTGCATTTATTTTTATTTCTATTTCTGATATTCTTAAGAACATTATTATCTCTCGGCAATTAATACCATTGTGTTTTATCTGACTTATTATATGTGATGCTGCTACATGTGTCAGTCTAGCAGAGGGTTCTGACGTCGTTTCAACTGGCTCTGGACTTCATTATTGATAGCAGTTCTTCAATATACACTAGAGACTTCCTGATACAGGAGGGCTCTATCACAGTCATAAAGAGAGAAATAAAAGGGAACTCTTCCAAGACTGCCAAATAGGAACAGCTTCAGTCTGCAGCTCCCAGCAAGATCAAGGCAGAAGATGGATGATTTCTGCATTTCCAACTGAGATACTTGGTTCATCTCATTGAGATTGATTGGACAGTGGGTGCAGCCCATGGAGGGCGAGCTGAAACAGAGCGGGGCGTCGCCTCACCCAGGAAGTGCAAGGGGCCGGGGGATTTCCCTTTACAAGCTAAGGGAAATCATGAGAGACTGTACCAGGAGGAACAGTACACTCCTGCCCAAATTCTACACTTTTCCCATGGTCTTTGCAAGTGGCAGACCAGTAGATTCCCTCCGGTGCCTGGCTTGGCAGGTCCCATGCCCACAGAGTCCTGCAAGCTAAGATCCATTGGCTTGAAATTGTTGCTTCTAGCACAGCAGTCTGAAATTGGCCTGGGACACTGGAGGGGCGTCCGCTATTGCTGAGGCTTGGGTAGGCAGTTTTATGCCCACAGTGTAAACAAAGCTGTCAGCAAGCTCGAACTGGGCAGAGCCCACCACAACTCAGCAAGACTGACTGCTTCTCTAGATTCCACCTCTGTGGGCAGGGAATATTTGAACAAAAGGCAGCAGCCCCAATCAGGGACTTATAGATTAAAACCCCCATCTCCCTGGGATGGAGCACCTAGGGAAAGGGGCAGCTGTGGGCACAGCTTCTGCAAACTTAAACGTCCCTGCCTGACAGCTCTAAACAGAGCAGTGGTTCTCCCAGCACAGCGTTCAAGCTCTGGTAACAGACAGACTGCCTCCTCAAGTAGGTCCCTGACCCCTGTGTAGCCTGTCTGGGAGACACCACCCAGCAGGGGCCAACAGACACCTCATACAGAAGAGCTCTGGCTGATATTAGGTGGGTGCCCCTCTGGGAACAATCTTCCAGAAGAAAGAGCAGGCAGCAATATTTGCTGTTCTGCAGCCTCCATTGGTGATACCCAGGCAAACAGGGTCTGGAATGGACCTCCAGAAAACTCCAAAAGACTTGCAGCTGAGGAGCCTGTTAGAAGGAAAACTAATAAACAGAAAGGAATAGCATCAACAACAACATTAACAAAAAGGGCATCCACACAAGAACCCCATCTGTAGTTCACCAACAGCAAAGACCAAAGGTAAATAAAACCACAAAGGTGGGGAGAAACCAGAGCAGAAACCAGAGCTGAAAATTCCAAAAACCAGAATGACTCATCTCATCGAAAGGATCATAACTCCTCACCAGCAAGAGAACAAAACTGAACGTAGGGGAGTTTGATGAGTTGACAGAAGTAGACTTCAGAAAGTGGGTAATAACAAACTTCTCCGAGCTAAAGGAGCATGTTCTAACCCATCGCAAGGAAGCTGAAAACCTTAAAAAAATGGTTAGGGAATGACTGACTAGAATAACCAGTGTAGAGAAGAAAATAAATGACCTGATGGAGCTGAAAAACACAGTACATGAACTTCATGAAGCATACACAAGCTTCAAAAGCAGATTCAATCAAGTGGAAGAAAGGCTATCAGAGATTGAAGATCAAAGTAATGAAATAAAGCAATAAGAAAAAATTAGAGAAAAAGAGTGAAAATAAGCAAACAAGGCCTCCAAGAAATATGGGACTATGTGAAAAGATCAAATCTACGTTTTATTGGTGTACCTGAAAGTGACAGGGAGAATGAAACCAAGTTGGAAAACACTCTTCAGGATATTATCCACGAGAATTTCCCCAACCTAGCAAGGCAGGCCTCCATTCAAATTCAGGTAAAACAGAGAACACCACAAACATATTATATTGATCTAAAATCAATACCCTAATATCACAATTAAAAGAACTAGAGAAACAAGAACAAACAAATTCAAAGCTAGCAGAAGACAAGAAATAACTAAGATCAGAGCAGAACTGAAGGAGACAGAGATACAAAAAACCTACAAAAAAATCAATGAATCCAGGAGCTGGTTTTTTGAAAAGATCAACAAAATTGATAGACCACTAGCAAGACTAATAAAGAATAAAAGAGAGATGAATCAAATACATGCAATAAAAAGTGATAAAAGGGATATCACCACCAATCCCACAGAAATACAAACTACCATCAGAGAATACTATAAACACCTCTACAGAAATAAATTAGAAAATCTAGAAGAAATGGTTAAATTCCTGGACACATACACACTCCCAAGACTAAACCAGGAAGAAGCAAATCTCTGAATAGAACCATAACAAGTTCTGAAATTGAGGCAATAATTAATAGCCTAACAACCAAAAAATGTCCAGGACCAGAACAATTCACAGCCAAATTCTAGCAGAGGTACAAAGAGGAGCTGGTACCATTCCTTCTGAAACTATTCCAAACAGAAGAAAAAGAGGGAATCCTCCCTAACTTATTTTTGAGGCCAGCATCATCCTGATACCAAAGCCTGGCAGAGACACAACAAAAAAAGAATTTTAAGCCAATATCCCTGATGAACATCGATGCAAAAATCCTCAATAAAATACTGGCAAACAGAATCCAGCATCACATCAAAAAGCTTATCTACCAGTCAAGTCGGCTTCGTCCCTGCGATGCAAGGCTGGTTCAACATATGCAAATCAATAAATGTAATCCATCACATAAACACAACCAATGACAAAAACCACATGATTATCTCAATTGATGTAGAAAAGGCCTTTGACAAAATTCAACAGTCCTTTGTGCTAAAAACCCTCAATAAACTATGTATTGATGGGACGTATCACAAAATAATAAGAGCTATTTATGACAAATCCACAGTCAATATCATACTGAATGAGCAAAAACTGGAAGCATTCCCTTTGAAAACCAGCACAAGACAAGAATGCCCTCTCTCACCACTCCTATTCAATGTAGTATTGGAAGTTCTGGCCAGGGCAATCAGGCAAGAGAAAGAAATAAAGGGTATTCAATTAGGAAAAGAGGAAGCCAAATTATCTTTGTTTGCTGATGATATAATTGTATATTTAGAAAATATAATTGTATATTTAGAAAACCCCTTATAATTGTATATTTAGAAAACCCCATCGTCTCAGCCGAAAATCTCCTTAAGCCGATAAGCAACTTCAGCAACGTCTCAGGATACAAAATCAATGTGCAAAAATCACAAGCATTCCTATACACCAAGAACAGACACACAGAGAGCCAAATTATGAGGGAACTCCCATTCACAATTGCAACAAAGAGAATAAAATACCTAGGAATCCAACTTACAAGGGATGTGAAGGACCTCTTCAAGGAGAACTACAAACCACTGCTCAACAAAATAAAAGAGGACACAAACAAATGGAAGAACATTCCATGCTTAAGGATAGGAAGAATCAATATTGTGAAAATGGCCATATTGCCCAAAGTAATTTATAGATTCAATGTCATCCCCATCAAGCTACCAATGACTTTCTTCACAGAATTGGAAAAAACTGCTTTAAATTTCATATGGAACCAAAAAAGAGCCAGCATAGCCAAGACAATCCTAAGGAAAAAGAACAAAGCTGGAGGCATGACACTACCTGACTTCAAAGTATACTATAAGGCTACAGTAACCAAAACAGCATGATACTGGTACCAAAACAGACATATAGACCAAAGGAACAGAACAAAGGCCTCAGAAATAACACCACACATCTACAACCATCTGATCTTTGGCAAAACTGACAAAAACAAGAAATGGGGAAAGGATTCCCTGTTTAAAAAATGGTGCCGGGAAAACTGGCTAGCCATATGTAGAAAGCTGAAACTGGATCCCTTCCTTACACATTTTATTAAAATAACTGAAGATGGGTTAAAGACTTAAATGTAAGACCTAAAACCATAAAAAAAAACCTAAGAAGAAAACCTAGGCAATACCATTCAGGACATAGGCACGGGCAAAGACTTCATGACTAAAACACCAAAGGCAATGACAACAAAAGCCAAAATAGACAAATGGGATGTAATTAAACCAAAGAGCTTCTGCACAGTAAAAGAAAATATCATCAGAGTGAACAGGCAACCTACAGAACGGGAAAAAATTTTTGCAATCTACCCATCTGACAAAGGGCTAATATCCAGAATCTACAAAGAACTTCAAACAAATTTACGAGAAAAAAAACAACCCCATCAAAAAGTGGGCAAAGGATATGAACAGACACTTCTCAAAAGAAGACATTTATGCAGCCAACAGATATATGAAAAAATGCTCGCCATCACTGGTCATCAGAGAAATGCAAATCAAAACCACACGAGATACCATCTCATGCCTGTTAGAATGACAATCATTAAAAAGTCAGGAACCAACACGCTGGAGAGGATGTGGAGAAATAGGAATGTGTTTACACTGTTGGTGGGATTGTAAACTGGTTCAACCATTGCGGAAAACAGTATGGCAATTCCTCAAGGATCTAGAACTAGAAATACCATATGACCCAGCCATCCCATTACTGGGTATATACCCAAAGGATTATAAATCATGCTACTGTAAAGACACATGCCCACGTATGTTTATTGTGGCACTATTCACAATAGCTATGTCTTGGAACCAACCCAAATGTCCATCAATAATAGACTGGATAAAGAAAATGTGGCACATATACACTGTGGAATACTAGAAGCCATAAAAAAGGATGAGTTCATGTCCTTTGCAGGGTCATGGATGAAGCTGGAAGCCATCATTCTCAGCAAACTATCACAAGGACAGAAAACCGAACACCACATGTTCTCACTAATAAGTAGGATTTGAACAATGAGAACACATGGACACGGGGAGGGGAACATCACATACCTGGGCTTGTTGGTGGGTGGGGATTTGGGGGAAGGATAACATTAGGAGAAATACCAAATGTAAATGACGAGTTGATGGGTGCAGCAAACCAACATGGCACATGTATGCCTATGTAACAAATCTGCATGTTGTGCACATGTACACCAGAACTTAAAGTATAATTTAAAAAAAAGAAGAGAGATAAAAGTAGGGAAGTTGTATCAGGTACATATGTTGCATATACCATCCAAAAACCTAGCAGCATAAAAAACCCTTTATTATGCTCATGGAGTCTATGGATCAGAAATTTAGACAAGGCTCAGCAGGAATGGTTTGACTCTGCTCTATATCTGAGGCCTAATCTGGGGAAATATAAACATTTGGAGTGAGGTCACAGCTAGGGCTTAGTATCTTCTGTGGGCATCTTGATTCATTATATTCATCAGTGTGGAACCTATGATTTGATGACTTAGGAATACTTGACTCAGGAAAGCCTGCTGATGAGAGCATATGTGATCCTTTTCATGTGATCCTTTTTAGAGCATGGTAGCTTCAGGGGAGTTGGACTGTTACATAAAGCTTCAGGGTTACAAAAGTTAATGTCCTTGCAAACAAGGCGCAAGCTGCATTACCTTGTATGATCTCACCCACTAGTTTTAAGAATCATGAGGCAGCCCAGAATTAAGTGGGGGTGGGGACAGACTCCATCTTTTAATGGAAGGAGTGCCTAAGATTTTGTAAACAGGCCTACAATTTCCAACTCCTTGAAACATTAGTTCAAACTGTGAGAAAGCAAATCAAGGCTCCTAGATTAACCACAATTTAAGAATCCTCCCCCAAGGAGATAATGCAAATTATTCTCCATTTTGATAATTTTTTATCTCTAGGCAGAAATTATCTTACACAATTCAAACATTACAGAACCAAGAAGACAACATTTTCCCTTAATGCTGTGAACAAGAGGAACCTAAAACTTTAAGAAGCAGCTTATGATCTACAAAGGGTAAGAAAAGGAACATTTTTTGCTGAATCACCTTACATCTAGAAAAAGGCAGCTTGCACAAAGGCCGAGGTGTTCCAGAAAGGGAAACAGAGAGCTGTAGCTGGGGAAGCTGGCAGATTGTCAAGGTGAGAGGACCTCAAGAATATAAAGTGAAGTAATCTGCTGGGAGCAATATTCATATTTGTAAATATCACTGGGGCAACTAATGCACCCTTACCTGAAATCACCCAGAACTTGATTTCGTTTTAGTTATTATATTTCAACGAAAGACTCAGATTGCTGTGACTTGACTCTTGCAATTTCTGGTAGTCAAGGTAACATTTGTTGTTGTTTTCCAGAACAGTATACCACTCTGAACCATAAATCTGCAATTAATCCTCCAAAACAACTCGTGATGATGAACTGTTTGGCATTATCAATTTCTGTTTTCCTCCAGGTGCCAAATACATAGAGTTCTTAAAATGCCTCAAGCAATCAAAATACTACTTTGGAATATTTCCTTTCTCTTTGAGTTTTCTTTTCTCCTATCATCTTTCTAAAATGGTGTAAAGGAGATGATGGAAGGTAAAGAAAACAACTCTGACATCTGGGGAATATAAGAGAAACACACTTAATTTTTAAAATTAAGTCTCATAATTGTAGCTTACGTTAGTGATAGCTTTTGTATGTAAATGATAAGCATATGGCAAGTTGAGAAGGGCAAGTCTCTGATGTCATGTGTCCAAAACGAGTGGAACTAAAGAAGAAACACTTGTCCCAGATTATACTGTTGCTCAATATCAAAATCAATTAATGTTTACCTGACAGTATTGGAATACACAGAGCTGGAGCAATTTCATCTGTAGGAATTATTTGGGCTTCTGACTTAGTGGATGTAGAGGGTCTTTTGAGCTATGAACATTCTTAAAAGAGTTAGAGTCACTTTTACTGGGGAAAATTAAAAGAGCAAACAAAAATTAATGACAATTGAAGAAATCACCTATTCTCACACCTAGGGTGGAATATGAATGCTTAGTCATCATTCAGGTGGATGTTCCCACAACAAGATTGTTTCTTGTTACTTTACAAGAAACAATCAGGACTCCATGACCACCAGCAAGGTTAGGCTTTAAATAGTAAATGTGAAAGATACAAGAAAATAAATTGAACTGTATTTCTGTGCTACACACACACACACACACACACACACACACACACACACTTCCTCACTTCTGTCAATCTGTTAGGATCTCACAACCCAGCACATGTGACCTACCCCAGTGGGTCAAGCCAACTTTTATCCACCTGGATCAGATTACACAACCTTGTTGTTTACAGACCTCTCCAGCTTATTGCAAGAACAAACTTGTAACACAAGTATCAAGCCCAGAAAATATCTGTCATCTTAATTTCCAAAAGTTAACGATGAAAAACATATCAGCAATTTCTTGATGGTTGGTTTGGATTGAGGTTGGGAAGAAGATGCCACCTCTTTAGGATTTTCCTTAGAGATAAGTGTCTTCTATGTGCCATGGTATGTGGTGGGTGATTTAGTACACGTTATCTCATTTAATTGACCCATTATGGAGAAAATTGAGGCTCAGAGATATGCAGCAAATTCTTAAGGTCACACAGATCATGCAGCAAAACTGAGTCTGGGTCCAAGGAGTTCTAACTCCACCTCATGAGCTCCTTAAAGCAGTATCCCTGTCCAGGATTACCTTCTCACTTTCACCAGTCTGTTTAGGGTTCATCCAGCCTATGCTGATTTTTCCCTCCTCCATTCTTGTGGATGTGGGCCTATACCTCTTATTCACCTATACCTCTTATTAATACTGTTATTAACAACATATTAATACTGTTATTAATATAAAACTATCAAGTTTTTTCATTTTAACTAATAGTTTCCTATCATATGATTGTAAATGCTTCATTATCCATTTCTCTAATGATACTAATTTAAATGGTTTTCAACCTGCATTGTATTGCCTGCTTAATTTTTTTAACTTCTGTTTCCAGAGAAAACTAAAACAATCTTTAAAATTTCAGAGAATAATGTGAAAAACACCATTGTACCAAATACTCATAATTGACTTTTATTTACTTTTTATAATATACTTGTTGGTCTTATAAAAAATGAAGGATGCACCAATAGAGTTGAAGATACCTTTGTTCCTAAACTTCATTCCTACTTCACTCTTTCCATTCCCAGAGTGATTCATCACCATGAATTTGACATATATTCTTTCAGTGCATGCCTTTATACTTTTACTTCATATGCATTTTTCCATAAGTAGTACGTAGCATTGTGTGTATTTTTTAAATTTACATACTCTCATACAATGTGTTTTCTATAATTTGCCTTTTATCATTAATGTCTGTTAGGGATATACTATTTTCAATATAAAACTACATAGTTTATTCTTTTTAACTAATAGTATCTGATCATATGAATGTAAATGCTTCATTTTCCATCTCTCTAATTATACTAATTTAGGTGGTTTTCAACTTTTGGTTGCATAGAACATACTTCTACATTTTTTCTTATTTTAATGTTTAAGTTTTCTCTAGATTATATACCTAAAGTTGGAATTACTGCACTGTAGGATATCTTGTTTTCAATCTTACTAGATCTGCCAAGTTTCCCTCTAAAGTTATTGTACCAATTTATTCTCCTTCCAGAAGTATAATGTGAGACTGTTCATTTTACCACATGCTAGCCCATGCTTGGAGTTGCCCAATGCTAACTATCTTTTAATGAGGTTGTTTATTTCCTTAGTCAGCTGTCAGTCTCTTACAGGAAGCATACTGTATTTACATTTGTTGACGTCCTTGGGGTTCTACCGGTGGCTAATCTATATTGCACTTGATATTTATGGATTAACTGATTGGCCTACTGTCGTCCACTGCCAAATGATTCCCCATGATCTGCTGAAGTATGTAGGCAACTTCCATACCTCTCTGAATGCAATTGCTCATATTGTCTTAGAGTATCTTAAATAAGGTAACTTAAAACCCCCACAGAATAGGATGTAAATCATTTGCTTCAGAAACAGAAATGATGTAACTCATAGGCTGTTACAATTCAAACATTACAGAATTCAAATTCTATAATTTGATATTACAAATGAGATAACTCATAGGCTGTTACAACCAAATTAAGAACATTTAATTATCATAATTAATTAGTCAAAAGTTGAGCTCATGTACTCAAGTAATTTGCATGTGTACCTCTTCATTTACACCGGCTGTAGCTGATGGTTTTATAATAGAGGCAGTTTTCTTTCTTCTATACCATTCTACCCTCCAGGGTATTATTTATTTTTAACTGGGCTTTTTTTCCCTTTTGTTTATTCATGTTCCCCCTCTCAACTTTATTCTCCCAATCAGTATGTAAAAATACTCATGTCTTCATCATTTAAAAAAAAAGTTCTCCTTCACTTTCGTATGGTCACCAGTTTCCCTGAATCTCTGGCCTTTGCTCACTACCAAACTTCTCTAAATCAGTTCTTCTTTCTCGGTATACTCCTTTCTGGCTATGATTCCCATCACTCCACTGAATCATCTCTTACCAGTAACTTAATATTACTCAATACAATGTCCATCTTCGTGGCGCTCATCTTACCTGATCTCTGTGCAGTGTCCTAATTCTTGATGCTTCCTGCCTTTTTGAAACCATTGCTTCCCTTGGGTCCTGGCTCTGCTTTTCCAGTCTCACTTTCTATCCGGTTAAATATTGGAGTTCTTTAAGATTCAGTCTAAGTCCTCTTTCTACTTCACTTTATAGCTTCATTCTTAGATTAACTCATGCAGGTTTATAATATAGATTACTGAAATGCAGAACTCCAGCCAAGATTTATTTGCATTCTAGATCTGAGTATATGATGATTTTTGGATAAACCATTGGGATTAGGCACCTCAAATATAATATTCCCTAAATAAAGCTCATGTTCATTTATCCATACCTATTTATGCCTCTATTACTGATGTAATTACTATTCATTTAGTATCACGGACCAACAAGCTAAAAGTTATATTTGCCTCATCTTTCCTTTCTTACCCTTACCGTATCCACTGCACCCTATAGATTTCACTTCCTTTGCATGGCTCATATTTGTCTACTTTGCCTCACTGCCCCCGCCCCTGCCATCCCTGCCCTTGTCCATCTTTTTCACCAGCTGTCACAAAAGTCTCTAAACTGGTAGTACATGCTACTTACTCTCTTCAGAATTGTATCAGCATCCTTTTGCTGCTATAACAAAATACAGCAACTTAATATCTTAAAACAACACGAATTTATTATCTTATTAATCTGGAGTTCAGAAGTTCTAAAATCAAGGTTTTGGCAAGGGGGCATTCCTTCTGGAGGCTCTGAGGGACAATTTGCTTCTCAGCCTTTTCCAGCTTCTAGAGGCCACTGTGTCCCTTGGCTCTATCTAGCCCTTTTCTTGACAATCCCTACTATCCCTGTTACATCATATCTGAGCCTGACCCTCCTGCCTCTATTTTTCTTTTGAGACAGTGTCTTACTCCGTTGCCCAGGCTGAAGTGTAGTGGCATTATCACAGCTCACTGCAGCCCTTACCATCCAGACTCAAGCAGCCCTCCTACTTCAGCCTCCTAAGTAGCTGGGACTGTAGGCATGCACCACCACACCCAGCTAATTTTACTATTTTTTAAAATCTTTTGTAGAGATGGAGTCTCACTGTGTTGCCCAGGCTGGTCTTGAACTCCTGGCCTTTTATAAGAACCCTTGGGATTACCAGGCTATTTTCTTATTTCAAATTTTTAACTTAATGCACTTGCAAAGTCCCTTTTGCCATGCAAGGTAATGCATTCACAGATTCCAGGATTAGGATGTGGATATCTTAGAGGGCCATTATTCATTTTCTCATAGGAATACTCCTCCCCTCCACTCTCCTCCCTTCTCAATTTGTTAACCTTCAGTGTTACTTCAGAGTTTAGTTCAGATGTCACATTCTCGCCCTTCTTCCTTGGAGTCAAGTTTGTCTCTTAGAAGTGTGAACATCCTTATCTTATTTGTGTATTTACTTAACTCATGTTCACCTAGCTCGCCAGGCAGTAGGCCTTATTAAAGCAGCAACACATTGATTTTCTCACTATTTTGTTTCCACACCCAGCAGCATACCTGTAACATTGGAGGCTGTGGTTTTTAAAACCTATAATTGGCTCTGCAGTTTTGATTTGATTTGTTACAAAACATGATTTTATTTTTTTCCTTTGATTTGAGGTAAATAATTAGACTTACAGAAAAAAAAATCCTTTTCAAAGGAGCTCAAACAACTCAATAGCAAAAAAACTAAATAATTTGATTAAAAAATGGACAAAAGATCTGAACCAACAGTTCTCAAAAGAAGACAAATGGCCAAGTATATGAAAAAATGCTCAACATCACAAATCATTAGAGAAGTGCAAATTAAAACCGCAATGTGATGTTATCTCACCCCAGTGAAAATGGCTTGTATCAAAAAGACAGTAACAGATGCTGGCAAGGATGTGGAGAAAGGGTAGCCCTTGTACACTCTTGGTGGGAATGTAAATTAGTACGGCCTCTGTGGAGAACAGTATACAAGTTTCTCAAAAATTAAAACTAGAACTGCTGGATGATCCAGCAATTCTGTCACTAGGTATATATTCAAAAGAAAGGGAATTAATATACCAAAAATAATTCTGCCTGCCCATGATTTTTGCAGAAGTATTTACAGTAGCCAAAATATGGAATCAACCTAAGTGTCCATTAATGGAAGAATAAATAAAGAAAATGTGATATGTAAATCTAATTAAATATTATTCAGCTATAAAAAAGAATGAAATCCTGTCATTTGTAGCAACATTGATGTAACTGGAGGTCATTCTATTAAGTGAAATAAGCCAAGCACAGACCGGCAAATATAGCATATTCTCACTCACATGTGGGAGTTAAAAAATAACGGATCTTATCAAGGTATAGAGTAGACTGGTGCTTACCAGAAGCCAGAATGTTGGGGGGGCATGAAGGGGAGAAAGAATACAAATGTATTTATTAACACTGAATTTTACACTTAAAATTGCAAAGATAGTAAATTTTATATGTATATTTTACCTCAATATAAAAAGAAAAATATTTCCAATTAAAATTTTTTTCTTATAAAGTTATTTATAATTCCAAAAAACATGAAAACATCCTCTTGTGAAAATTTGAATAATTAATTATATTTAGAAAAAAAAAGTTTTGTTTGATTAGAAAGTAATGCAGAAGAACAGAAGACTTTTTCAATGTTAGAGTTTTCAGAATCCCACTTTTCTCCTCAAGTTTATATATATAAACCTCCTTTATTAAGACAAATGATACATGACATTATTACAACTGGAGCACCCTTGACCATTACAAAAGTTATTTATTTCTGAAAACTTTGCTTGTCACAAATTGGAATTTTATTCTGTTTCCCGCAGTTATATTTAACACTTGACTATAAGAAATAGAATTTCTTTAAAGAAATTATTTTGAAATCTTACCAAAACACTCGATGACATTAAATATACCTTTGGTGAAAATAATAAAGAGTGCAACTTGTAAAAATGAGAGTTTTCTTTATGAATAATTAATTCAGCTGGTAAATAAGAGAACAGATGTGGAAATTCAATGTGACTTTTTTTTTCCAAAGGAAAAAGAGTGGTTGGGGAAAATAATAAAATGTATTGCTTGATCAAAAACTAGGATCTGTAGGCCATAAAATCAGAGTAGATAAAAGGTATACTGAAACCATGGAGTAGAACAAGAGAAATAGGAAAAACTTTTGTAGACATAACAACTGAATGAAGCTTCTTTTTGGAAAATGGTAGAGTTAGAAGTAAAAGTGCCTATAAAATAAAAGATTATTTCATCAGTGAGTGAATTGTTAACCAAGAACATCTGAAAGTTTAGGATCTAATTAGGAGTGATTAGCACATTGTGCAAAAGCTCTATATGTGGACACATGGTTCATGGGAGAGAAATGGGTAGTTTTATAGAGGCAGAACAATTTAACGTTGATTGAAAATCAAATATTTTCAAATGTAATAAATAAAAGTACCCATCTCAAGAAGCTCAGTTTGGTTAAAGAAACCTTTATTGAGTGCCTACTACTGCATGCTGGCTGCTTTGCTGGAACAGATGAGAACAAAATCCAAGCAAAGCCAATCAACGAGACTCAATTTCAGTATTTTTGTTGGAAGCAAAGATGAAAGATAACCATTTCTACACTAGAAAGACTCCAGTCTCTCAATTTGAATGTCATATGAAACAAGACCTCAAATTGTTTAAGAAAAAAACATTAAATTGCATGTGAATACATGACCACATTTATAAAAGCAACATGTTTTTGAACTTTGTTTTACCATTATGAATTGCCAGCACTGACCAAAATATAGACAATTATAGGCACTAAATAATAGTAATGGTAAAAATAAAAAAATAATAACTTAAAAAATGGTAAACAAAATTTAACATTTTGGTTTACCTGCACCTTTATAATTTCCTACTATATTTTCTACTATAAAAATTCCAAATGAACATCCTTTGACCTCGACATTTTCCCTAAATATAATATTTTCTTAGGATACATTTTAATCAGTAAATCAAAAGATGAGGACATTTTAATGTAATCAGTAGATCAGAAGATCAGGGTATTTTAGGATATTTGAGAAATACTGCTAAGTTGCTTTCCAAAAAGTTCTGTCAATAAGTTAGTAGCTATCAGGAATATGTAAAAGAGTCTCGTGTTGCCTTTCTGGAACTGAGGAATGCTCTGTCTATCCACACATATGATATGGGGTGTGTGTATGTATGTATGTGTACAAATCTTATTCATTTGAAAGATGAAAATGATATCTCATTTAAAATTGCATTGATTTGACTATTAATGAATTGAAAATGTTTACACCATTTATTAGGTACTAACATTATTTTCTTTTAAAATCTTTCATTCTCATCCATTGTTCATTTTTGAACTGGAAAAAAATTATTTTTTCTTCTTCATTTGTTTGACTTCTTTAAACAGTAAAGACCTTCCCAATATGTCTGTAGTGTAGATAAAAATATTTTTCTGAAATATGACTGTATTTTAAAGCTTTAAGTTCTGCTATGAATATGAAACTATTAGATCATGTTGTATTATATAATAACCAAAGCATGAAACATAATTAAAAGCAAAGGACTTGTTGAATTTCATTTATTTCTGTCAAACAAATGGTAGAGGTACTACTGAAAGCTTCCTCTAAATTTTAAAATAGATTATGTCACACAAGAAGAGGTTTTTAATCCCCATATATTATTTTTAGATTGTATGTGTTGAATCCCTGATTTTTAAAGATGAGGAAATTAGTACCTAACCTAAATTTAGTCATTGCTTCTTTTCCTCTATAAATTCTATGATTTTTGTTGTTTTTATTAGTATTTTGTATCATGAAGGTTAGTAAAACATTCCCTTTTATAACCATAATTTCCAGTTGTCTAATCTTAATTTTATATTTAAATGAATTCGTTATTGTCACAAGTCTTTTAATTTCTCCACGGTTTTTTCATTTTTGATTATTACTTTTGTTTTTTACTGGATTTTGATTTCTGAGTAGTTTGTTCAAGAAAGATTCATGAATGCTATGTTTCCTGTATTTCTATATATTTGAGATCGTCTGGCTTTACAGACAGATCAGGTGAATAAGATTCTTAGGTCTTTTTTTTTTTTTAACTTTGTAAAAATGATTACATAAACTCACGGTATTGAATCATGACTTAGATAAGTTTTGCACATAATTTACATTTTCTGTTTGAATTTCTCCGATTCTTTTAACTATCAAATTTAACAGTTCCACCAAGTAAATGTTGTTTGTCATTCTGTTAATTTTATCTTATGACACAGTGAACACTTTTATCAGATGATTAAATTTTTACCTAATTTCAAAAATTTTGTATTTTACATATACAATTTACACGTTTTCTTTTATTTATTTCCTTTTTGCTATCTTCTATCTTTTGTTTTCCTTCTAATCATTAATAATAAATCTCTTCATACATCCCACTTTAGTCTGTGTGATTTTCTTAATCCTGAAATCCAAGACAGATCTTTGTTGTATTTTCTGACATTTTTTTCCTTTATTTTGCAATTTGTGATACGGCTTCATGGGTTGCATTTTTTTTCTTGTGGCTCTGTTATTTCCTTTAATCTCCTTTAATTTATTTAGCATCTATTATTTCCTAAGCATCCAATTGCCTTAAAATTTTTAGACTATGGAGACTAAGCTATCTGAATTATTATTCTGTTTCCTGGGGATAGTTCCAGTTAAATTAGTCTTTATACTATTTCTTTATGTTACTTTTAATGTGAATTCTCTTTTGTTTCTTTCTCTCACTCTTTCTCCTCCTCCCTCCCTCACTTGTGTCTTTCTATCATCCTCTCTCTGGTGTGTGAGAGAGTGGTATCATTATTCAGATGTCAAGTCTAAGTTATGCATTCTTTTCTTTTGCCACCTTTTTGTTTAAGCATAGTACAGAATAGCGTGAGAGTAACTTTCTGCTTTGTTTGACCTTTACTTCTCCTCTATAAAATACATCACCTCTTTGGAGTTCATGTCTCCTCTTAGTGCTGTATATTTCACACGCCACTGTTGGTCTTACTCATCTTAAGTCACAGACTCTTCACAGTGTAGCCTCAGGTCACGCTATACTCCCCTCTTTACCCCACCTCACCTACAGCCATTTATTCAATGATTTCAAGATTGTCTGTATTCCTCACCTCTGCAGGTTGCTCCATTTCGTGGCTTAAAGCTGGGTCTCTATTACTATACCCCCATGTCTCTAGATTGTCCTGCACCTACACATTTCTATTCTAGAAAACAAAGTTTCATCAGATGGCCCTTCAGGGCTGCAACACTCACTTTAATAAAGGTGTCTATTTTTTCTAAATTGTAAGAAAGTTTGTGTCAGCTTTTGTTATCATGCTTCATTATAATTCAAATTTTACTGTAATACTATAATTGGGATGTAATCTAAAAATGTGATTTAAGTTTGTGAGTTGTTCTATATGATTTAGCAAATAAGTTCCTTTTCTTTTTTTCTGTTCTTTTCATCTCTTTAGAAAAAGAGAGTAAAAATATTATTGAAATGGAACTCTACCAGTACTAACTAAAAATTCTCTTTTTCTTAATTAAGTAATCTGGCTATATCATTTTTCTAATTTAAAAATAAAAATGATTTTAAAATTAGCACACATTTTTCTTTTTTTAATCATTAATCACAACTTCAGGGTTAGCCATGGGATAAATCATTGTTCCAGGTCGTTGAAATTTAGACAAAACATAATTTATGATTTATAGATTAAAATATAAAAAATAAGGAGAATTAAATCTCAAAGGTTTACTGAATCTTGTTGAAAGGTTATTTTTTGAGTAAAAAATGGAAAGGTCATTGCCATTGTATAAATGTTTGTATAAAAGGGTGGGGAGGATAATTAATTAAGATTTTTCTTTATTAAACCATAGAACAAAATAGCACTAGAAAGTTGTGACAGAAAAAACAACTAAACCTCAGATTAGTCCCCTAAGGACTAAACTCTGCAGGACTCCTTGCTCCAAATTCCTTCCCACAGGGCCTGGAGAAAGTCCTGTCTAGAGACCATCAGTCTTGCAAAACAGGTCATTTTGACCCAGTATATTGTATGTGCTCTCCCAACCCAACTCTGGCACAGCATCACATAATAATTAGCAGACTTCTTATCTTAACTAACATATGCTAAAATCAAACTTAATCATTCTTTTCTACTGACTCCAAGTTTTCTAGACAAAGACTGATTTCTTTAACCAACTGCAAATTAAAGAGTCTCTGAATCCACCTATAACCTGTAAGACCCTGCTTCAAGATATCTTGCCTTTTTCAGCCAAGCTAATGTATAACCTCTATGTATTGATTTATGACTTTGCCTATAACTTCTGCTTTCTTAACATTTATACAACAGAATTGTAGTCTGACTGCCTTAAGAGCACATTCTCAGGACTTTTGGGTTTGTGTTTTCTCTGGGCCACAGTCACTCCTATTCACTCAGAATAAACCTCTGAAATATTTTACAAAGTTTTTTCTTTTTTTTCCATCTATGCCCCTGTTGTATCATTGTTTGGGAAATTATTTTCTAATAAAAACATGGTTAGAAATATAATAAAGAACTGTTACAAGAACATTCCACCAATTTGATTGTACTGGTGATAAAATGATTCCCACATCTGTACAAATTATGTCTTGCAAAACTTTTTTTTTTTTTTGAGACGGAGTCTTGCTCTGTCGCCCGGGCTGGAGTGCAGTGGCCGGATCTCAGCTCACTGCAAGCTCCGCCTCCCGGGTTTACGCCATTCTCCTGCCTCAGCCTCCCGAGTAGCTGGGACTACAGGCGCCCGCCACTTCGCCCGGCTAGTTTTTTTTGTGTTTTTAGTAGAGACGGGGTTTCACCGTGTTAGCCAGGATGGTCTCGATCTCCTGACCTCGTGATCCGCCCATCTCGGCCTCCCAAAGTGCTGGGATTACAGGCTTGAACCACCGCGCCCGGCCCTACATTTATAAGAATGTAACTAAACAAATCTTTAGGAATTTTGTGAAAAGGATATTTAGAAGGATAATATTTATAATAACAAATACTTAAAAATTTTTTCAATCTTCAAAAATAAGGGATTATTTAGTTGTGATACTATCAAATAATGAAATATTAGGCAACTTTTTAAGATACAAATGTGGAAGAACTCTCGTAATATAGACAGTTTTTGCTATGTTGCAAAGAAATAGAAATTAGATTACGTACCATAAAATTGTGATCACATTTTTGTACACATTCGTCTATCTATATATCCACAAAAATGGGAAAAATATCTAAAAGTAATACATTAAATATTAACAGTGGTTATTTCAAGGTAGTGGAAATACGAGTTTTTTTAGTTCAATTTTGCTTCTGTGTGTTCTACTTTTTCTATAATGACCATGCATTATTTGTAAAATGGACAAAAATGAATAAAAATATTTTACATATTTTTCTACATTCTTTGAGCATTGGCAAACTAATTCAAGAATCTCTGCATACTACCATGTAAGTGGGTTCATATTGAAGAGAAAAATATTGAAGCACTTTCTCTTCCTCAGCTTCACGGAAAAGTGGAGTTTTGACAATTCATACAAAGTAGAATAAACAAGTAAAATTTCAGGAATCTTGGTAATATAAACATTAAATAAAACATAACGAATAGATTGGAAATAAGAATGGGTCCAATCTGTTAAAGTAAGATTTTTCAAGTGCCTGTGAATGCTGATTTAATCCAGGCAACGCATACCTGGACAGTTTCATCAAAAAGAAAAGTGTTTTATGGAAAATGACCCTTTCAGATTAGATTTTTCTTGTACCTCTCACCTTATCCATTGTTACATGGACAGTTGAAACTTTGTATGAAGTGACTAAGCACAGAATTACTCCTGTAGCTAAAAAGCAGAGAGAGCAAGAATTTTACTTAACCATAGCAACATGAGAGAAAACTTTCTTTTGCTTCCCATAAATTTAAAACCTTCTGCAGATTTTGCAACATTGGCATTAGTTGATGCTTAAATCGTCCTGTGCAGACTAGCTGAAGTCATTAGAAATGTTTTCTCCCTGGCAGCCATAAAGCTTTGAAGAGGTAGAAAGTCTTTGATCAGTAAGAACTTTGCCAAGTATGATTTTAAAGGATGTTGAATACTCCAGTTGTTCAAAGCAAGGTTATTTAGAGTAACCTTAATTCATTGTGCCAGATTTTCAGAGCATACCTCAAGGGGGTATGCTGCAAAAAGGTGTCCCAAGAAAGGTTTCTCTTTCTGGCTTAACCCTGGTCTAGTATCTTGAAGCCAGA
Organism: Chlorocebus sabaeus; assembly: GCF_047675955.1. Classification (NCBI taxonomy): domain Eukaryota; kingdom Metazoa; phylum Chordata; class Mammalia; order Primates; family Cercopithecidae; genus Chlorocebus; species Chlorocebus sabaeus. The sequence continues at coordinate 71,827,572 of NC_132918.1, forward strand.
TTTGGAATATGGATTGCCAAAGAGGCCTGATGTTCTCAAACTTGAGTTTTGGAAAGAAATCATGGATTAAGTTTTTGTAAAGGACAGATACGGGAAATGTGAATGTGTGGTAATAATTTGCTCAACGTTTAATCTGTTCTTTTTCTGAGGACAGATAAAATCCTCACTTAGAAATTTCTATGAAACATCTATTAGAGGTTAGTTTTTTTTCTATTTATTCCTTATGCCATTAAATATTCAGCAAAAGTAATTGGACAAAACCATGATTATATTCAAATAATAAATATTTTAGCAGCCAACGTTTGCTATAGTCTTATCTTTGTTTTAGAACATGGAAAGGCAATAAAAATCACCCATCAACCACTTGTCCAGAGATGATTACTTTTAAAATTTTTATATAGTCTAATCAATGTATATTTATATACCTATAATAACATTTTTATAAATTGGGATCAAGTTTTACATACTGCTTTAAACCAGAATTCTTACTTTACAATCAATAAGCTATGAATATTTAAAACGTATCCTGAAATATTATTTGACAGAAAAAATATCTGTGTAGTATTTCTTAATTTATTCAAATCCTGTAGTCTACAAATATGTGAAAAATCAGTGATCTAAGTGTCTAAATGCAGCCTAGATACAGTGATTGGTAAGATGTAGTCTCTGATCTCAGTCAGTTCATATTCTGGCAGTGAGAGGGCCATAGAGGGGTAAACAGAAATAAAAATACCTACTATAAGACATAGCAGGAAGAGAGAAATCCAGGCCATATTCATGGAGTACTGAGGCACAAAATGGAAGCATGGATTTGGAGGATCAGAAGGCAGGTATTTTAATGGTCAATATCATGATAGAGTGCTTCTTACCCCATGGAGTTGTGGTCAAGTTCAAATGCCTTAAAATCTATAAACTGCCTAGAATAGTGCCTGGCATGTACAAAGTGTGTGATAAGGTTACAGTATTGTTATTGTTGCACTGTTGTCAATATTATAATTACATGGCAACTCAAAGAAAACGCTGACTATGATGCCATCTGCTTGAATCCTTTTCCCACCTCAACCCCAAAATTCAATAGGTCATGCAATTTGTAGAGCAAGTGGGCCTCAAGACTCAGCCACCCTGTCCAGTAAAGTCAAGAAGTCAAGCTGTCGGCCATCTATTAGGTCTCAATTAGCATTTCCTCTATCATTTCCAATTGCCTGAAATGATCCAGGAAGCCATAAACTTAATGAGAGTATTTAATTACTTCGATAAAATTGGTCCATGGTCCTCCATTCTAGTTTAATAACTACATTTCCATGCCTTTGGAATCACTTACAATATGCGTTTTAAACCAGTGACATTTGTTTTCTTTTATTATTGTTCCCATTCTATTAATATGTGTTTATCTTATTTCAGTCTCTGTGGGCCTGAAATAAGTACTTATTAATCAAGAGTCACTTAAAGACTGATGTGCCTTCTTCTGCATTAAGGAAACTGAAAGAACACCAAGCAGCCGAATATGCATAGGTTTTTCTCCTCTTAATTAAAAGCTGGTTTGTACATATAATTCCTTTCTTGGCATATTATGCCGAGGTATTAAAATTAGATTCAACTAGGATGGAGTAATTATAGGCACAACTACAGCTTCACAAGAGTTTCATTTTAGGGACTGTACTCAGCTGCAGATGACAAGTTAATATATTGTGACTAGTTATTCACTAATTGACTCCTGCAAATTGATGGAACTAAACCTCCACATGCAGAAACTGTAGTCTTTCCTCCTGACTTGGGATGCCAAGGGACCCAAACAATCACTACCTCAGGAAACATCTCCAGGTCTGTGCCTTGATTGGTTTTCCACCTTCCTGAAGTCCTTGACGTGGCTCCTGAAGATGTATTAATACATGATGCAGTGTAAATTCTGAACTGCAGTACATGATGGAGTTAGAGGTTAGGGGAAAGAGGCTTCCCGAAGCAGCAGAGAATATCCCTATAAGCACAAAAATGTAAGAAGCTGTGCTAGAAGATCTTCTAATGTAAGTGGACCTGATCTCTAGGTGAGACATTGTTTGACAGTAAAAACCCTGACTATCTGAGGGGATACAGTCTAGGAATTCTTTGCCATAAGACCCCCGAAGCCCAATATTCCCATTCCCTTAGCTAATCTTTTCATAGGGCAACTTAAAAGGTGGAAGGCATCTTTGGGGACAAATATATTGGGTGTTTGGTGAGGACTCCAGGAACTATATCCTACCCCAGTATTAGTGATTTCTATGTACCCTGTAAGCTCTGCCCCCTGCATCTTTGGGCATCTTGTTTCTTTTGCTGGAATTAAGCAATTGGGGTGACACTGAGCAGCTCAGGGGGAGTATCAGCAAGCCAAGGATTTTTTTTTTTTTTTTTTTTTTTTTTTTTTTTTTTAGACAGAGTCTCATTCTGTCACCCAATGGTGTGATCTTGGCTCACTGCAACCTCTGCCTCCCTGGTTCAAGCAAGTCTCCTGCCTCAGCCTCCCGAGTAGCTGGGACTACAGGCGCATGCCACCATGCTCAGCTAATCTTTGTATTTTTACTAGAGACGGGGTTTCGCCATGTTGGCCAGGATAGTCTCGATCTCTTGACCTCATGATCCACCCGCCTCAGCCCCCAAAGTGCTGGGATTACAGGCATGAGCCACCACACCCAGCCGCTAATGATTCTTATAGCACCATAACATAAATATCTGTATGGTTACAACTTAGTGTAAGGAAGAATAGGCACCTTCTGCTCCAACCTTCCATTATATAGAAGAGATCCAGGGAGGAGAAGCCACCTGCTCCAGAATGCATAATGTTAGTGCCCAAAATGGACAATAAATTTAGTTTTTCTTATCTCTGGTCCAGTATTTTATCCACTGCATTAGACTGATTATAAACCAAAGAAAATTTCTCAATGTAGACTCCTCTGAAAATGGCTCTTTTCTCTTCCAAATAACTTTCTTTACAGTACAGGAAAAAAAAAAAAAACCTTGGGGAAAATGGGGCGTATAAAATGGGAGTACCAGGATTCTTTTTAGGAGAAGAAGAAGCCCATTTTATTGGTGATCTACCAAGATAATGAGCCTCTCTGAAGAGAGATGGTGTTCAGGACCAGACCTCTTAATGGGGCCAGTGAATAGTATGGAATGGTGCTGCCTTGGCTTAAAAAAATGTAAAAGACTTCATAGTGTTCATACTAATAGTAATTAGATGCCCCGTGACCAAATCCAAAAGTAAGAAAAGGCTTGGTAAATTTTTTTCTCTATCAGTAAGGAGTCAATGACTGTTCCATTCTTGGCTGAGGTACATGGCAAAAATTCCAACCATCATACTTTTGTCGTGGCTTAAAAATTGGTTGTCTTCAAAGATAATTTGAGAAATTCAATAGAATTCAATGTCAGCACATAAATAAATCAGTTTTAGTGAGCTCCACAAACAGGAAATTCTTGGTTGTCTAATTTACATGAAAGAATCTAAGCTGCTACATTCTATGGAGTCTGATTTGTTGTCTAGATCTTATACTTGTTGAATTATTATATTTATTTCTCAAATTTGGAGAGTTGTAATATGGTGGTAAAATTAAATAGCATATCTACCTGAAAAACTTGGCCAAGATAGATTTGGAATCACCAACATTAAAATAGCAGGAAGTGGCTTTCTATAAAATTCAGAGTCATAGCAACAAATTTTCCTCTCTTATCATATCAAATCTCAGGCACCTGCCCATGAAATTGGCAGTAGAAAGATTTTTGTACTGCCAATTACAGGTTTCTCATCATCTTGCCAACTTGCTTTGTCTCCACAACCTGGCAAAATATAGCTATTGGCAGGAAAGTGAATATTTGAAAATGATTACAGTATATAGGATTTTCTTTTGTTCCATAGTGTTTAACAAAGTAATTTAAGCACTATTTTAGCACTAAGAATAGATTTGCTTTCTACATTATCATATGCAGCATACTCTGTAATTTGAGCCTTCTGGTCACCAGTTTCTCAAATAAAGAAATAGAATGGGGTCTTTAATGAACATTATCCCTAACAAAGATAATTGAGCAAAATATTAATGACCTCTGTATTTTGTAATTCCTTGGCCATAATCTTCTTTTTAGTTAAGCAGAAGCATTCAATTACTTACTACTGTAGACGGAGGCAGAGAGCAGAGAGGTAGGATGGTTATATCAGGAGTACAAAGAGAAAAAAAAAAGAGTTAATCTTGAACTTCTGAACGAAAGAGTTAATCTTTATTTGTATCAAAGTATGATCCTTCAGAAAGACAATTGTCTTTAAAGCTAGACTTTCTTTAGATAAAAAAAGAATATTCTAAATATCTCGAGCTTTTCCAGAACCAGGTCTTCCATAAAATGTAGAGAAGATACCCTGCCTTCCTATGGCAGCTGTGATACTTGACATGTTGCCTAGAATAAGAGAATATTGAATATAGGAGAAGTGACAGTCAAATCCACTTATTCTGTTTCCAAAGGAATGTGAAGAGATGAAAGGATGTAAGGAAGTAGGGTACAGGGTGGGAAATATGAGAAGGCCTGAGAGGCACTGGTGTTCAACAAGGGAAATATAAAGGATGGGGATTTTTTAAAAATTTACTTTGGGAGATCCAGAGGGCAATGATTTTGTAGACTCTCATCAACTACATCAAGCCATATCAAAGTAAAATTGCAAGTACCAAAGTTTTAGCTTTCCTGAGCTTGGCTTTATTCTCCTATGACCAGTGATCATCAGAAGGTAACAGCAGCAGCAGCAGCAGCAGTACCAGCTTCACCTGAGAACATGTTAAAAATGCAGATTCTTAGACTTCACACCAGACCTACTGGGAGTCCAGCAATCTGTGTTTCAACAAGAATTCCAGAGGTTTCTGATGCACCTTAAAGTTAAAGACTATTGCCCCGTGACCTGAATTTAGATTTGAAATTTTCCACAGGTCTCCAGAGGCAGATACCAAGAAGGCTGAGTGAAGTCAAGTAGCCGTGCCTTGTGGCTTACTGAGGTGAGAGGAAAGGGGGTCTACAGGTTGGAACATCTAGGCTAAGAACTGATGCAGAATGTACAAATATTCAGAGGCATTTATAACACCAATTGGAACAAAAGAGAGGCTGGTATCATCAGGACATACTACTGAATCTTGAGCCAGCTGGGAGAGATCAACCTGTCAGTGTCACATATAGCTGGCAATAGGCTATATACATCAAGCAATCTACCAGACAAGGGAAATATTCTCAGAGAGATACCTGAGAAAGCAGATGACATGCAGCACTACTAGAAATGTTCCACTCTCAACCATGAAGTCCCACTAGTGACACCTGTCTCACCTCACTCCCAGACACCCAAATGCCGTCTGGGAAAAGGGCAATGCAAGGGGAAGAATGGTGAAAGAAGAGGCCTGATAAAGGGTTCAACTTTGAAAGACCGAACGTCTATACTAAAAACTAAACCACTGAACCAGAACAACTTGGCGCTTCATTAATTGGCAAGTCTGAGTTGTTCCCATTCCTCACAGGTGGAATGAGGCTTCTAAGGAAGTTCAGGGCAGTATTAGAGAATAAACTACGTGTCAGAAAGCAAAGACAACAAACAATGTGTTGGAAAGCAAAATGCATATATGAATCTGTAACTTTTGCAACTTGTAGGGCAATGCTTACATTTTTGCTACCCAGAATGCTCTCTAGGAAGCAAAATATGTCAGTAGAGAAATGATAGAATGAAATAATTTTAAGTAATTAACTATGCTCTGTGGCAAGTGTCTGTTGTCCCAGCTACTCAGGAGGCTGGATTGCTGGAGGCCAGCCTGGGCCTCCTCTTTTTTTTTTTTATTGAGACCCTGTCCCTAAAAAATAAAACCATTAAAAAATAATTTAAAAATAATAAAGGGATATTAAAATTGTGAGAATTGCTCATGAGATTTTTACAGTTTGCCCTTGGCAAATTATTCTTTATCTTCCCTCTCTTATAGATAAACCATCAGGCAGATTTGTAAATAGAGGCCGAACTCAGCCCTTAGGTAGAGGCTTTTGGCAACATTAGAATGGTGGGCAAATTGGAAAGGGTCAGCCAGGAATTCCATATTTAGAAACTCATTTAAGCAGAATGATATGATGAACCTAAAATAAAGTATTATAAAATAAAGGACAAGAAAGCAATAGATTTCTTTATTACCAAGATCAGTTAATCGGCACTGGATTTTTCAATTACTTCAATGTCAAGAGCATGATATTGGAAAATTACACCAATGTACCTCAACTGGAAGGTGTTAAAAGCTCTTTAGAAATGTTCCCAGGCAGTGTATTTAAATATTTATGAATAATTTCTATAAATGACTGCTGGCCAGTTATAATAATTAAATGTATTCAGATGATATAATAATCTTCTCATCGCCTGAAAAAGTGCTGACTGTATAATACCCTGAAACCACCTCTGCTCAGTATGTTGACCTGATTTTTTTCTTCCTGGAAAGATTAACTTTTATTTTTACTTACTTTTAAAGAAACTTTTAATTAAGATATAACTTCTATACAGCTAAAATGAACAAATCTATATGTGTAGCTCAGTAAATTTTTACATATGTATCCATACATATAACCTCCACTCAAATTAGGTTATAGAGAATTTCTAATACCCCAGAAGATCACATGTCCCCTTTTAAGGCAATAATTTCATTCCTAAGCCAACTATTATTCTAACTTCTATTACTTTTTATTACATTTTCATTTTTTGAATAGATATAAATGGAATCAAACAATAATGATGTTTTTATGACTGGTTTCTTTTACTCACAAGTAAGTCTGTGAGGGTCATATCTGGTGTTGCATTTGGCAGTAATTTGTTCCTTTTCATTGCTATGTAGTATTCCACAGAATGAATGCATCGCATTCTCTATTGACAGATATTTCGGTTGTTTGTAGTTCTTGACTTTTAGGAATTCAACTTCCATTCATGCGTGGGTCTTTGGTGAATGTAAGCATTCATTTTTGTTGGGTATACACTCAGAAATGGAATTGATGGATCACAATATACTTACCTTTAGTAGGCACTCAGATTTCCAAAATAGTTGCACCACTTTAATTTCTCACCTCAAAAGCTGGCTTTTTAAATGAGGGAGCATACACTATATGCTTTCAAGGTAGACCTTTCTCAAGTCCAACTACCTAAGGATGGTTTGTTTATAATTATTTAGACAAGACATAAATGCTCTGGAGAGAACGGTATTTAACTTATCTTATTCATTTTCAAATTCAGCTGTGTGTATGTCCATTAAGGAAAAATGGCCTGTGTAGAAAGCCATTGACTGGGAGACACCCCCCAGTAGGGGCCGACAGACATCTCATACAGGAGAACTCTGGCTGGCATCTGGTGGGTGCCCCTCTTGGATCAAGCTTCCAGAGGAAGGATCAGGCAGCAATATTTGCTTTTCTATAGCCTACACTGGTGATATCCCAGCAAACAGGGTCTGAAGTGGACCTCCAGCAAACTCCAACAGGTTGCAGCAGAGGGCCCTGACTGTTAGACGAAACAGTAACAGACAGAAAGGAGTAGCATCAACATCAACAAAAGGGACGTCCACACCAAAACCCCATCAAAGGCCAAAGATAGATAAAACCACAAAGATGGGGAGGAACCAGAGCAGAAAGGCTAAAAATTCCAAAAACCAGAATGCATCTTCTCTTCCAAAGGATCACAACTCCTCACCAGCAAGGAAACAAAACTGGATGGACAATGAGTTTGAGGAATTGACAGAAGTAGGCTTCAGAAGGTAGGTAATAACAAACTCCTCCCAGCTAAAGGAGCATGTTCTAACCCAACACAAGGACACCAAGAACCTTGAAGAAAGGTTAGACGAATTGCTAACTAGAATAACCAGTGTAGAGAAGAACATAAATGACCCGATGGAGCTGAAAAATGCGGCAGGATAACTTTCTGAAGCATACACAAGCTTCAACAGCCAAATTGATCATGCAGAAGAGAAAGGATAAGGATATTGGTGATTGAAGATTAAGTTAATGAAATAAAGTGAGAAGACAAGATTAGAGAAAAAAGAAGGAAAAGAAACAAATAAAGCCTCCAAGAAATATGGGACTATGTGAAAAGACCAAATCTACATTTGATTGGTGTCCCTGAAAGTGATGGGGAGAATGGAACCAAGCTGGAAAACACTCTTCAGGATATTATCCAGGAGAACTTCCCCAATCTAGCAAGGCAGGCCAAGATTCAAATTCTGGAAAAACAGAGCTAACACCACAAACATGTTCCTCAAGAAGAGCAACCCCAAGGCACATAATCATCAGATTCACCAAGGTTGAAATGAAGGAAAAAATGTTAAGGCAGTCAGAGAGAAAGGTCATGTTACACCCCATTAGACTAACAGTGGATCTCTCGGCAGAAACCCTACAAGCCAGAATAGAGTGGGAGCCAATATTCAACATTCTTAAAGAAAAGAATTTTCAACCCAGAATTTCATATCCAGCCAAACTAAGCTTAATAAGTGAAGGAGAAATAAAATCCTTTACAGACAAGCAAACACTGAGAGATTTTGTCACCACCAGGCCTGCCTTACAAGAGCTCCTGAAGGAAGCACTAAACATGAAAAAGAACAACTGGTACCAGCCATGGCAAAATCATGCCAAATTGTAAAGACCATCAAGGCTAGGAAGAAACTTCATCAACTAACGGGCAAAATAACCAACTAGCATCATAATGACAGGATCAAATTCACACATAACAATATTAACCTTAAATGTAAATGGGCTAAATGTCCCAATTAAGGGTCACAGACTGGCAAATTGGATAAAGAGTCAAGACCCATCAGTGTGCTGTATTTAGGAGACCCAACTCACGTGCAAAGACACACACTGGATCAAAATAAAGGGATGGAGGAAGATCTACCAAGCAAATGGAAAGCAAAAATCAGCAGATATTGCAATCCTAGTCTCTGATAAAACAGACTTTAAACCAACAAAGATCAAAAGAGACAAGAAAGGCCATTACATAACGGTAAAGGGATCAATGCAACAAGAAGAGCTAACTATGCTAAATATATATGCACCCAATACAGGAGCACCCAGATTCACAAAGAACGTACTAAGAGATCTACAAAGAGACTTAGAATCCCACACAATAATAGTGGGAGAATTTAACACCTCACTGTCAATATTAGACAGATCAATGAGACAGAAAATTAACAAGGATATGCAGGATTTGAACTCAGCTCTGGGCCAAGCAGACCTAATGGACATCTACAGAACTCTCCACCCGAAATCAACAGAACATACATTCTTCTCAGCACCACATCACACTTGTTCTAAAATTGACCACATAATTGGAAGTAAAACACTCCTCAGCAAATGTAAAAGAACAGAAATCACACACAAAAAACTATCTCTCAGACCACAGTGCCATCAAATTAGAACTCAGAATTAAGAAACACACTCAAAACTGCACAATTACATGGAAAACTGAACAACCTGCTCCTGAATGACTACTGTGTAAATAATGAAATGAAGGCAGAAATAAAGATGTTCTTTGAAACCAGCAACAACAAAGACACAACGTACCAGAATCTCTGGAACACATTTAAAGCAGTGTATAGAGGGAAATTTATAGCACTAAATGCCCATAAGAGAAAGCAAGAAAGATCTAAAATCAACACCCTAACATCACAATTAAAAGAACTGGAGAAGCAAGAGCAAACAAATTCAAAAGCTAACGGAAGACAAGAAATAACTAAGATCAGAGCAGAACTGAAGGAGTTAGAGACACAGAAAATCCTTCAAAAAATCAATGAATCCAGGAGCTGGTTTTTTGAAAAGATCAAGAAAATAAGTAGACCTCTAGCCAGACAAATAAAGAAGAAAAGAGAGAATAATCAAATACATGCCATAAGAAATGATAAAGGGGATATCACCACCAATCCCACAGAAATACAAACTACCATCAGAGAATACTATAAACACCTCTATGCAAAAAAACCTACAAATCTAGAAGAAATGTATAAATTTATGGACACATACACCCTCCCATGACTAAACCAGGAAGAAGATGAATCTCTGAATAGATCAATAATGGGTTCTGAAATTGAGGCAATAATTAATAGCCTACTAACCAAAAAAATTCCAGGACCTGATGGATTCACAGCCAAATTCTAGCAGAGGTACAAAGAGGAGGTGGTACCATTCCTTCTGAAACTACTCCAATCAATAGAAAAAGAGGGAATCCTCCCTAACTCATTTGTGAGGCCAGCACTATCCTAATACGAAAACCTGGCAGAGACAAGATTTAAAAAAATGGAATATTGGGCCAGTATCCCTGATGAACATCGTTGTTAAAATCCTCAATAAAATACCAGCAAACTGAATCCCCCAGCACATCAAAAAGCTTATCCACCATGTTCAAGTCGGCTTCTTGCCTGGAATGCAAGGCTGGTTCAATATACGCAAATCAATAAATGAAAGCCATCACATAAACAGAACCAATGACAAAAACTACATGAATATCTGAATAGATGCAGAAAAAACCTTTGGCAAAATTCAAGAGCCCTTCATACTAAAAACTCTCAATAAACTAGATATTGATGTTATGTGCCTCAAAATAATAAGATCCATTTATGCCAAACCCATAGCCAATATCATATTAAATGGGCTAAATGAGCAAAAACTGGAAGCATTCCCTTTGAAAACCAACACAAGACAAGGATGCCCTCTCTGACCACTCCTATTCAACACAGTGTTGGAAATTCTGGTCAGGGCAATCAGGCAAGAGAATGAAATAAAGGGTATTCAATTAGGAAAAGAAGAAGTCAAATTTTCTCTTTTTGCAGATGACATCATTGTATATTTAGAAAACCCCATCGTCTCAGCCCAAAATCTCCTTAAGCTGATAAGCAACTTCAGCAAAGTCTCAGGATACAAATTCAATGTGCAAAAATCACAAGCATTCCTATACACCAATAACAGACAAACAGAGAGCCAAATCATGAGGGAATTCCCATTCACAATTGCAACCAAGAGAATCAAATACCTAGGAACTCAACTTGCAAGGAATGTGAAGCATCTCTTCAAGTAGAACTACAAACCACTGCTCAACAAAATAAAAGAAGACACAAACAAATGGAAGAACACTCCATGCTCGTGGATAGGAAGAATCAATATTGTGAAAATGGCCATATTACCCAAAGTAATTTATAGATTCAATGCTATCCCCATCAAGCTACCACTGACTTTCTTCACAGAATTGGAAAAAAACTACTTTAAATTTCATATGGAACCAAAAAAGAGCCTGCATAGCAAAGAAAATCCTAGACAAAAAGAACATAGCTGGAGTCATCATGCTATCCCACTTCAAACTATTCTACAAGGCTACAGTAATCAAAACAGCAAGGTACTGGTATCAAAACAGACATATAGATCAATGGAACAGAACAGAAACCTCAGAAATAACACCAAACATCTACAACCATCTGATCTTTGACAAACCTCACAAAAACAAGCAATGGGGAAATGATTCCCTATTTAATAAATGTTGCTGGGAAAACTGGCTAGGCATAAGCAGAAAGTGGAAACTGGATCCCTTCCTTACACCTTATACAAAAATTAACTCAAGATGGATTAAAGACTTAAATGTAAAATCTGAAACCATAAAAACCCTAGAAGAAAACCTAGACAATACCATTCAGGATATAGGCATGGGCAAAGACTTCATGACTAAAACACCAAAAGCAACAGCAACAAAAGCCAAAATTGACAAATAGGATCTAATTAACCTAAAGACCTTCTGCACAGCAAAAGAAACTGTCAGCAGAGTGAACAGGCAGCCTACAGAATGGGAGAAAATTTTTGCAATCTATCCACCTGACAAAGGGCCAATATTCAGAATCTACAAAGAACTTAAATTTACAAGAAAAAAACAAAGAACCCTATCAAAAAGTGGGTGATGAATATGAACAGACACTACTCAAAAGAAGACAATTATGCACCCAACAGAGTTATGAAAAAATGCTCATCATCAATGGTCATTAGAGAAATGCAAATCAAAACCACAATGAGAAACCATCTTATGCCAGTTAGAATGGCGATCATTAAAAAGTCAGGAAACAACAGATGCTGGGAAGGATGTAGACAAATAGGAAGGCTTTTACCCTATTGGTGTGAGTGTAAATTATTTTAACCCTTGTGGAAGACAGTGTGGCGACTCCTCGAGGATCTAAAACTAGAAATACCATTTGACCCAGCAATCCCATTACTGGGTATATACTCAAAGGATTACAAATCATTCTACTGTAAAGACACATGCATACGTATGTTTATTGCAGCACTCTTCACAATAGCAAAGTCTTGGAATCAACCCAAATGGCTATGAATGATAGACTTGATAAAGAAAATGTGACACATTTACACCATGGAATACTATGCAGCCATAAAAAAGGATGAGTTCATGGCCTTTGCAGGGACATAATGAAACTGGAAACCATCATTCTTAGCAAAGTAACACAAGAAGAGAAAACCAAACTCCGCATGTTCTCAGTCATAAGTGGCAGTTGAAAATGAGAACACATGAAGACAGGGAGGGGAAAAACACACACTAGGACCTGTTGGGGGATGGAGGGCTGGGGGAGGGATAGCATTAGGAGAAATACCTAATGTAAATGATGAGTTGATGGGTGCAGCAAACCAACATGGAGCATGAATACCTGTGTAACAAACCTGCACTCTGTGCACATGTATCCCAGAACTTAAAGTATAATAGTATTTATGACAAACCCACAGCCAAGATCATACTGAATGAGCAAAAACTGAAAGCATTCCCTTTGAAAACTGGCACAAGACAGGGATGCCCTCTCACCACTCCTATTCAATATAGCATTGGAAGTTCTAACCAGGGCAATCAGGCAGGAGAAAGAAATAAAGGGTATTCAATTAGGAAAAGAGGAAGTCAAATTGTCCCTGTTTGCAGATGACATGATTGTATATTCAGAAAACCCCATCATCTCAGCCCAAAATCTCCTTAAGCTGATAACTTCAGCAAAGTCTCAGGATACAAATTCAATGTGCAAAAATCACAAGCATTTCTATACACCAATAACAGGCAAACAGAGAGCCAAATCATGAGTGAACTCCCATTCACAATTGCTTCAGAGAACAAAATACCTAGTAATCCAACTTATAAGGGATGTGAAGGACCTCTTCAAGAACTACAAACCACTGCTCAACGAAATAAAAGAGGACACAAACAAATGGAAGAACATTCCATGCTCATGGATAGGAAGAATCAATATCATGAAAATGGCCATACTGCCCAAGGTAATTTATAGATTCAATGCCATCCCCATTAAGCTACCAATGACTGTCTTCACAGAATTGGAAAACACTACTTTAAAGACCATATAGAACCAAAAAATAGCCTGCATAACCAATAAAATCCTAAGCCAAAAGAACAAAGCTGGAGGCATCACGCTACCTGACTTCAAACTATACTACAAGGCTACAGTAACCAAAACAGCATGGTACTGGTACCAAAACAGAGATATAGACCAATGGAACAGAACAGAGCCCTCAGAAATAATATCACACATCTACAACCATTGAATCTTTGACAAGCCTGACAAAAACAAGAAATGGGGAAAGGATTCCCTATTTAATAAATGTTGCTGGGAAAACTGGCTAGCCATATGTAGAAAGCTGAAACTGGATGCCTTCCTTACACCTTATATGAAAATTAATTCAAGATGGATCAGAGACTGAAATGTTAGACCTAAAACCATAAAAACCCTGGAAGAAATCCTAGGCAATGCCATTCAGGACATAGGCATGGGCAAGGACTTCATATCTGAAACACCAAAAGCAATGGCAACAAAAGTCAAAATTGACAAATGGGATCTGATTAACTTAAAGAGCTTCTGCACAGCAAAAGAAACTACCGTCAGAGTGAATAGGCAACCTACAGAATGGGAGAAAAATTTTGCAATCTACTCATCTGACAAAGGGCTAATATCCAGAATCTACAAAAAACTCAACAAACTTACAAGAAAAAAGGAAACAACCTCATCAAAAAATGGGCAAAAGATATGAAAAGACACTTCTCAAAAGACAAAATTTATGCAGGCAACAGACACGTGAAAAAATGCTCATCATCAGTGGCCATCAGAGAAATACAAATCAAAACCACAATAAGATATCATCTTACACCAGTTAGAATGGCAATCATTAAAAAATCAAGAAACCACAGGTGTTGGAGAGGGTGTGGAAAAATAGGACCACTTTTAAACTGTTGGTGGGACTGTAAACTAGTTCAACCATTGTGGAAGACAGTGTGGCGATTCCTCAAGGATCTATAATTAGAAATACCATTTGAACCAGCCATTCCATTACTGGGTATATACCCAAAGGATTATAAATCATGCTGCTAAAAAGACACATGCACACGTATGTTTATTGTGGCACTATTCACAATAGCAAAGACTTGGAACCAACGAAAATGTCCATCAGTGATAGACTGGATTAAGAAAATATGGCACATATGCACCATGGAATACTATGAAGTCATAAAAAAGGATGAGTTCATGTCCTTTATAGGGTCATGGATGCAGCTGGAAACCATCATTCTCAGCAAACTATCGCAAGGACAAAAAACCAAACACCTCATGTTCTCACTCATAGGTGGGAATTGAACAGTGAGAACACTTGGACACAGGAAAGGGAACATCACACACCGGGGCCTGTCATGGGGTTGGGGGAGTGGGGAGGGATAGCATTAGGAGATATACCTAATGTAAATGACTAGTTAATGGGTGCAGCACACCACCATGGCACATGTATACATATGTAACAAACCTGCACGTTGTGCACATGCACCCTAGAACTTAAAGTATATGAAAAAAAAGTATAATAGTAAAATAAATAAATAAATAAAAATAAAAGACAAAAAAATTTTTAACTGCTCCAGATCTAGCAAAACTATTATTGGGTATCCATGTCCTTGGGTAGATTTTTCTCTACATTGAGCAATATGCCAGATCAACTCACCTCTCAGTTTCTCCAACCCAAAATGACGTATTTTTTCTTAAATGTTTATTTTTATTTCACATCAAAAAGTAGATATGTTCATTGCAGAAATTTCAGAAAACACAAGAAATCATATGGAAGAGGATTACCCATAATCTGACTGTGGATATTCTGATTATATGCTTCCAGAATTTACTTACACATGAAAAAGTTACAACTATAGTTTTATAGTGTAGTAACAGCCTTATATATACATCTTGTGAATGTATCCAGGTATTGGGATAAATCTCAAATTTTTAATGTCTAGATTAAAGGAGACAAGTATATTCAACTTTAACACATATTACCAAAATGCCTCCCCAAAGGCTATTCCAATGTACGAACCCAGCAATAAATGAGAGTGCAAAATTCCCCGATTCCCCAGAAGTTGGTTGCAATACCTTTTAAATTATCATCTGATTATTGGCCTCTGATAATTCCCTTTTTAGTTAATATTTATTTTATTACAAGTAAGTGTAAACATTCATACCCATTTGCACTTGTTACTTTGTAAATTGCTTGCTCACCTTTTTAGCCCATATTTCTTTTGCTATGTGAAAAATTTTATATGTAGGAAATCAATTAACATTTTTTTGTGCTATATTTGATTTAAACCATTTATTTTTATTTTTGGCAAATTAGTATTTCCATTATCCATTCATCTTTATTTGTATTCTTCAGTAGAATGTTGTTTTTGTCTGATAGTCATCATAATTCTTGTTAAATTTAATCCCTACATATTTTGCATAATTGTTGCTAATCTGAATTCAATTATTTTTATTATATTATATTATTGTTAGATGCTGTTTATTAAAATATTGATTATTGATATATATGAAATCTACTGCTACTAATTTATATCTGTGGTCAGCATTTCGACTAATACTTATTAGTTTATACAATTTCCAGTTGGTTGCCTTGGCTTTCCCAGCTAGATAATCAAGTTATGTGCAAATAAGGACAATTTCCTTATTTTCAGTATTTATGCTTTTCACTTCTTAATTTTGCTTGATCACAGGGAACACTTCTAGAATATTGTTAAATAGTAGTGTTGGAAAAGGACATCTTTGTCTTATTCCTAATTTAATTCATTTTACCATTTGTCTTAATGCTGCTATTAGAGTTACAGTGTTTTTTTTTTTAAATCATATTAAGAAAATAAATTATTTTTCATTTTTTAAAAGATGTTTCTATAGATAATTATTTTTATCAAAGCATATTAACATGTATTGATATAATGTTATGAGTCTTTGCAGAAATAGTAAGTTGATTTATATAATTAGAGCTCCTTATACTGAATTTTTCTTGCATTCAAAGCATAATCTCTACTTTGTCACTGAGCATTTTTCCTTTCATATACTCAGGGATTGATTTGCTAATGTTTGCCTGAAAACTTTAGACTTTATATTCATAAGTAAAGTTATTGTTCTATAGTTTTCTTAGGTTTTTCTGTCAGTTTCACTAGCTTGATAAATAACCATGATCATCTCCATTCTTTTCTCTATGCTGTGAACATTTTCCATAGTAAATGACATTTCTGTTTTCTTCCAATTATACCTGTATTGAACAGTATTATATGTCAGGTATTGGGGACACACTCATGAAACATAAAGATACAATGCATCTTTGAAAATAACTTACAGGCGAGTCTATTTCCTGAAAGTTTGAGGGAATTAGTCTGGCCCCCTCTTTGGAGGATGGAGGAAGGCATGTACTTTCTGACAACATTTCCGATT
Organism: Chlorocebus sabaeus; assembly: GCF_047675955.1. Lineage (NCBI taxonomy): Eukaryota > Metazoa > Chordata > Mammalia > Primates > Cercopithecidae > Chlorocebus > Chlorocebus sabaeus. The sequence continues at coordinate 71,844,350 of NC_132918.1, forward strand.
TCTTACATTTTAATGGATGTAACCCAGTTTTCTACTTTTATTGTTCATAATTTCTTGGAAAAATATTCATCTCTCAGAGAGTTTCATGTTGTCTTTTAATAGATTAATTATTCATCTGTGATTATATTCCAGTTCCTAACTTAAGTGTTTCAAAATCCTTTTTTTCCCTCTGATGTAGTTGTTATATAGTATTTATTCTCAAATCTGGAGCAAAGAACAAATTACTCTGCTATTACCACATAGTCTGTTTTTGTCACATAATTGATAATGTGACAAGAAGAATTGCCAAATCTGAGAGGAACTCATGAATACATTGAAGATAATATTTTTCTTAAATTGTGGAAAATCACTATGTTGTGTGACCTTGGGCAAATAACTTACTTGCCTGGGACTCAATTCCTGAATCTATTACTTGAGAAGAATGTGAATTTCTCACGACCGGTGGGCATGTTTTCTGAATCTGACCCAGGGACTAGGACAGTGGTTCTGATGTAGCAGACTTGCAATAATAATTTGTTGAATTGAGTTCTCTGCTTGAGGGCAAGGAGCTTTATTAGATGACTTGTTGAGGTACGAGCCAATTCTAAGAGCTACCGTTTTACATTAGAAGAACAATTAAAATGATGAGAAGACATTATTGTCAAAGAATTAACGACAGGACAGAAATATAGAGGCCAGCTAGAGTTTTCCTTTTTATAAATCATCTAGCAGCAACTTCACTCATTCCTAATTTAATCATTTATCAGGCACATTCTTGGAAAAATGTTTAATTCTTTTATTCCAAACTCAATAAAGCCATTTGTTTTAGCTATTATTTTATAAGGAAAAACTGAAATAGTTTACCTGTATGACCCAAAACCAGTGATTCATTTGCATATCATGCTGAAATTGGTGAATTTTCTCTTAGCCGTGTTTTTTGTTTGTTAATTTTTTTTCCCCAAAGCCCAGCTCACAGTGTTTGTTGAAGTGGATAATTCACATGGTTCTGAAAAGAGATAGAGGAAGAAAAAGATGTCACACTTTAATACATTCACAGTTCCCTATTTAATATAAATTTGAGACTAAACTTGATGAATTATGAAAGTGAAGCCTATTTCTGTGTTATTATCTCTTAGTAGCACATTGATCCTTGACCATCTTTGTGTTTCTGTTTGTTTTTCCTCATGGAATGTTTTCCTTCACGTCGAAGGCTGCATTGCCAAAAGCAATGCCTAATAGCTTCATTTTGGGATTTCCATTTATTTTAACTATGCATGGTAAATATTTCCCTTACCGTCATCTATAGTGAATAACTGTATTATCAACACTAGATTTGGAACAAGATGTGGCATAGTAGAATCTCATGTAAACAATCACTCACTGAAAATTCCATGAAGGTATAATCATTTCGAAAAACTAAGTGCTATTATAATCTTGTAAAGGGTAATGGTCATATTAGGTAATAATTCTTAAGTTCAAGATTGTGGGGATCTTGTAGACTTATTACATATATGAAAGTTTAATAAACAAGATCATCTAATTTAACTCTCATTGGGTAATCATACTTATTTTTAACTATTATCTTGATGAATTATCTTAACAGAGGTTCTAATATCGAATGGACTCCTACTTTGGATCCAAGACCACTTTACCTTACAATATACTAGAGTGACTAGTAAGCAACCTGCTAATTGTTTTCATCCAGATACCTCCCTCTCCAAAATTAAATCAGTTTCTCTTTAAAGTGAAAGAAATGCATGTGATCGTCTATATGTCTTAGTTGATTAAGCACAATAAACACATTCTGTAAAACGTTTTCTAGAATCTTTTTCTGCAAGCAGCGATAAATAAAAGCATATAATTCGTGGACTATAGTTAATAAAATTTTATCATATTAGAGATTTTGTTAAATAGGCAGATTTTAGCTGCTCCTGTCGCAAAAAAGTAACTATGTGAGGTGACAGATACATTGATGTGCTTTGATACAGGAATCATTTAACTATATATATATATATATACACACACACACACACACAAACCTACACATATATATCCTATAACAACATGTTGTATACCTCAAAAAAAATAAAGTTTATTTAAAGACAATAATAATAAAAGATACATTGCTTCATCCCAACTTCTGCTCTGAGCAAAAGTAGTCACAATATCCTGGGGATATGGTGTTAATTACTGAGGAAAAGGGACTCATCTAGTGCCAACCTTACTTCTAGTGAGATGGATTCACAAAAACATTAGGGTAAAAACTCATTTCAGCTATCAATACCTCATCTATAAAGAAAAGGAGAGGTATGTAACATCTGAGATTTCTTCTAGTTCAGATGTTTAGGGATCCATGAATTTTGTTTCCGTGGATTCTCATAACTGATAATCTTACATAGCGTGATGGTTGAAGACAATAAAAGTAAACTATGACCTGAATGACAAGGAGATATGAGCAAAAGAGCAATAGTTTGATGATACAGTGGAAATGTATCATCGTTCCGTGAGGTTTTGGATTCTTTAGCTTTTGTTCAAAATTGATGATGAGAAATATTTATGCATGGCAGTGAACTGAAGAGGCATAAATCAAAAGGACTTGGTGAACCCTGAGTTTTCTGATTTTCATTATGTGAAGAAGCATGCGAAGTACTTTAAAACTGAGCTCTTCCACTCACCCTCTTCGAATGTCAATGCTCATTGATAGACTTCAATGATTTTACTGTGTACCATGGCAAGCAGAAATTTCATGTGGAATACTATCTTCAGAAACCTCCTTCTGAAGCCCTGACACTCCACTCTTTCCTCTGAGTAATCCACGGTATGATGGCACGTCAGCATGAAAGTGAGTTTTCCATTTCATTGCTTCCTAAATTGAAGCTATTTGATAAATGGCATACATGACACACAATGGTGTATACCCACACTGTGATGTTTGACAGAAAGCAATTTCAAAGCTTTTACCTTAGCATTTCATATACTTACTTTCCAGGTTACCTTGGAAAGTAACTAGGATATCATACCATATACATTCTAACACAGGCTTGCATGTACATTTCAGATAGGAAGAAGGTGAGAGTCGAGTTTGTGTTCCAGTTATAAAAAACAAACAAGCAAATAAACAAAAACGACTTGTCTACCATATGACATCAAATTTCACTACACACTTTGGGTTTAGAAATCCTTTTATTGGAAATTAATTTTGCATATTTAAAAATAGGACAGAATTTAAGCATCACACCGATATCTTTCATTAAATGATGAAGTATATAAAACAGTTTATAGTTTGATATTAGGTAGGTACAAAATTAATTATGGTTTCTGCACTGAAAGAATGGCAAAAGCTGCAATTACTTTTGCACCAATCTAATATTACTTGGCTGTTATCCTTCAAAAATCTAATTTGGAAGACTATCAACTCGAATAATGATGAAAGGGTGTATGAGTTTCCACTTTATAGTAACACATACTTTTCTTATATTTTTGGGGCTTCACTTGTCAAATTTAACCTTTCCTAGTACCTTAGTAGGAGACTAATACCTACTAAATGATTGGTGATGAAATCTCATAAATGATAGCTAATTGTCAGCTATTGATTTGAAAACAGTAAATTTATGCTAAAGTAATTTTATTTGCAAATTTAATATGATTGTGTCACTCTCTTATTTCTTTTCTTTTTTTTTTTTTTTTTTTTTTTTTTTATTGACAGAGTCTCACTCTGTCGCCCAGGCTGGGGTGCAGGACTGCAGTGGCGTGTTCTCGGCTCTCTGCAAGCTCCACCTCCCGGGTTCACGCTGTCATTCTCTCATTTCTACTAATTTTTCCAATGAAAAAAAGAGAGACTGTTTGTGAAGTGGTAAAGTCAACAGAAAATGCAAACACAGATATACAATACATTGGTGTTTAGATGCAAAATAAGGCAATTTTTGCTCTTTAAATTATTTAAGCACTATTTAATTGGTAGGAGATAGAAAAACTCCTAGCTGTGATGGAGGGTATTAAAAAGGGCTCTCTATAATCCTTGCAGATTTCTCTTACAATGTAGAAGAGATAACCTAATGAAGTGAAAAGTGAATACACACTGAGACAAAACACATCTGTGTCAGGTTCTATTTCTGTCATTAGTGGCTTATCATCTTGACTAAACAACTTTGGCCTTCCTGAGCTTCAGTTTCTGACTGTGTAAAATTGGCATGGACATACCTATTAGGTGGAGTTATTAAGACTTAAAAGCGATAAAATGTGTATGTTGTGCCTGACTTAGTGGGTGCTCAATAAATATTATTCTTTTTTCACATTTTCCAATTATTAACACTAGAATTTTCACCAATGTAATTTTTTAATCATCTTAAGGTACCCAGAGTCTTCTAATAGCAAAAGCTACTGGAAGGGGCAAGAATTTAAACCTAATCAGCTTAGAAATTATCATTCCTTTTTTGAAGCATAATAGCTGGTTACTTAAATGGGTGATTATATGACAGAGGTGAAACAGATAAAGCTCTAGCATCATATAATTGACCATTTATTGATACTTTTTCATTATCAAAAAGATAGATGTTAATTTTAGGAAAAGATACAGAAGTAGAAAGAATTTTGTTTTTAAATTAACTTCAGTTTTTTGGTCCAAAACCCATACTGGCACTCTCCTTTATCATGCCATTCTTTTGATTTATCTTCATTTACATTTCCCTGGCAATTATTTCTCTTCTTTAGAAGTGAGCTTCAAATCAAAATAAGATTATTTTCCCCTTGGCATACAAGAATTTGGCTAGAATATAAATTCTGTGCTGAATAATCGTGTGTTAAATCATTGCTATCCTATCTGAGTTAGTGAGCCATCCAAATGCTTTGGTTTTCATGCTTATAAGAAATGCAAAACTATCGAAATGTTAGACTTGATCATTAACTTAATGCTGGTGCTGCCAGCCATCCTATATTATCAATAGCCATAATCCAACAAATGGTGAATATAGCCAGCCTTGCTACCACTAAAGTACCTTGAATCTTTTTTTTTTTGTACTTTAAGTTCTAGGGTACATGTGCACAATGTGCAGGTTTGTTACATATGTATACATGTGCCATGTTGGTGTGCTGCACCTATTAACTCGTCATTTACATTAGGTATATCTCCTAATGCTATCCCTCCCCCCTACCCTCTCCCCACAATAGGACCCGGTGTGTGATGCTCCCCTTCCTGTGCCCAAGTGATCTCATTGTTCAATTCCCACCTATGAGTGAGAACATGCAGTATTTGGTTTTCTGTTCTTGCGATAGTTTGCTGAGAATGATGGTTTCCAGCTGCATCTATGTCCCTACAAAGGACACGAACTCATCCTTTTTTATGGCTGCATAGTATTCCATGGTGTGTATGTGCCACCTTTTCTTAATCCAGTCTGTCATTTGGGTTGATTCCAAGTCTTTGGACATTTGGGTTGATTCCAAGTCTTTGCTATTGTGAATAGTGCCGCAATAAACATACATGTGCCTGTGTCTATAGCAGCATGACTTATAATCCTTTGGGTATATCCTCAGTAATGGGATGGCTGGGTCAAATGGTATTTCTAGTTCTAGATCCTTGAGGAATTGCCACACTGTCTTCCACAATGGTTGAACTAGTTTACAGTCCCACCAACAGTGTAAAAGTCTTCCTATTTCTCCACATCCTCTCCAGCACCTGTTGTTTCCTGATTTTTTAATGATTGCCATTCTAACTGGTGTGAGATGGTATCTCATTGTGGTTTTGATTTGCATTTCTCTGATGGCGAGTGATGATGAGCATGTTTTCATGTGTCTGTTGGCTGTATGAATGTCTTCTTTTGATAAGTGTCTGTTCATATCCTTTGCCCACTTTTTGATGGAGTTGTTTGTTTTTTCTTCGTAAATTTGATTGAGTTCTTTATAGGTTCTGGATATTAGCCCTTTGTCAGATGAGTAGATTGCAAAAATTTTCTCCCATTCTGTAGGTTGCCTGTTCACTCTGATGGTAGTTTCTTTTGCTGTGCAGAAGCTCTTTAGTTTAATGAGATCCCATTTGTCAATTTTGACTTTTGTTGCCATTGCTTTTGGTGTTTTAGACATGAAGTCCTTGCCCATGCCTATGTCCTGAACGGTATTACCTAGGTTTTCTTCTAGGGTTTTTATGGTTTTAGGCCTAACATTTAAGTCTCTAATCCACCTTGAATTAATTTTCGTATTACAAGGTGGCTTCAGAGTAGTTTTGAGAGAGTTTACAAGGTGATAATGATGATCTGTTAAATTACAAGCCAGAGTTTGAAAGGAAGGTTTAAAATGTTAATACTGTCAAGGATTGAATAATCTTGAATTTGAATCAAAATTGTTTCTTTAGCCTTAATAGCATTAAAAACATAATATTTAAACTTATGGGTCTTTCTATGATGATTTTGGGAAAAACGTAGATTCTAGATATTAATTTCTTCCTGTCTCTGCCTATGAAAACAACAACAAAAGAAACAGGAATAATCTATTTACTGTTTGTGAATCTCTATTATAGGACAGATGATACACATCTGGGTGGGGGCTTAGAAAAATTGTTCATTTTCAAATAGATGATAATATTTTTACTTATTTCTTCACTTGTTTTATTAATAATATTATTTTTCTATAAACATGATTTTTATTAGCTTGTTTACTTTCTCTGATAGAAAAGCAACGCATGCTCGTTACAGAATATGTAGAAAATACAGAAGCTCTTAAGAAGAAAAATAAAAATAATCTCTTCATTTGATGTGACAACTACCTTTCTGTTACTATGTTTCCTTTTCTACATTTTATGTTACTGATTGTTTTGGGTTATTTTTAAATAGTTAATTTTATATTAATATGTGACTTTATAATAGGATATTGTTGCTAAACTCTTTAACACATATATTTCATCATCTATTGTTATTGCTTTGAAACATTAGTTGGTGTAATCATGGCATACATTTATTTAATCATTTATTTTTTAAAAATACTAGACTGTTTACTTTTTTCTCTTCTTTTTTAAACATTATAAGTAATATGGCGATAAGCATCTATGCACATCAGGTTTTTTCTGATTCTCAATTTCTTCTTTTGAATAGATTTTTGAAAATTATTGGGTCAATGAGTACAACTATGTTAAGGCAAATTGGATTCCCAAAGGATTATAATGGTTTACCCTCCTGTGAGCACTTTGCAATTGTGTTTTGTCCACTGCATGGCTGGCTTTGATACGTGTCGTGATTGTTTATCCCTTCCTAATTAAAAAATCCTTGAATAGATTTGATGACCACATCATTAACTCTTCTTGGTTTTCAAAAAGGTATGGTAAAGCCCCAAAATGGAGGAAGGCACATTTGAACGTGATTCAAAAAACTGTATTTAGGAACTGAGTGTTAAGAATAGGTGAGAGTAAGGATTACACAGATTCAAAATGCACAGGTTGCTAGGAAGAGGTAAAATATATAAAGAGTACTTTTATATTTCTGGGCCAAAACATCTAGGTGAGGTGACAGCATTTATTGATAAGGAAAAAGAGTTCAGTTGTCTAAGCTGATTTTTAAAGAATTTACGTCTTCTAAATAAGAAAGTTCTTACAGATCCACTAATAATTTGTAGAATTATGATCCCTTCGTAGTGCCCTAAATAAACTCAAGAAAAGGTTAAAATAGACAAATTAAATACTATAACATTTATTCTTATTCATTTTCGAAGATGGCAGAAAAGAAAACACAAATATTATTTGCAAGTAGAAGCTACTTTATGAACTAGATAAGAATACAATTAGCTTGAACTTTAACAAATGTTGATTTTCATACAAGTATGAACATCAGTTTCAGCACAGCCTTGGCTCATATATTCTTTATTCATGAGTTGTGGAAGTGCAGCTTAATATCTCTTGGAAGTATATAATTACAAATTAAAACGTATCTGTTCCTTTTCATTTTGGTGGAACCCAAGGGAACTACCCTCCTAAGGTACCCCACTACATCTATCAAGGTCTACAGAGGCTTTCACGTTTATGCCTGAACCAAGGAGTAAAACAACAATTCATTTCCCACTGATGTGCTGTGAGGTGAAAAGTACACCTGGAAATGGGCTGAGAGTAATAATAATAATAATAATTGATGTGTCTGCAGTTCATTTAATCTTTAAACTCCACAGCTAAGTTGTCACATCAAATTATATAAATTGCAAATAAAAGAACTTTGCACTGATTTGCACATCAAGGTAAAGATGCAACTTGGAAAACCCTGAGCTGATTTATTATTCAGTTGCATGGTCTACAGCAAAGCTTGCCAAGCAGCTGAGATTGAATTTCAGGTGTGTGACAAAGGGTTCTTTCAATCAGCCCTTGAGATAACCAGGTGTAACCCTCAAGCTGATCATCTCAGATCTTGAGCAACCTCCTCTGGTGCTTGAGCAGTGTCTGAAGGCATATCCCACAGTTCTGCAGCCAGTGAGAATGAGTGACTTCCAGCATCTGCTGTTTTGCCATCATATGCTGAATGTCATCAAATAATGATGCCAACAGCAAAGCGCTCTGTGGCTTGTGAAGAAGGCATCCATGATACTGTTAAATGAGTTATTTCAGGTGTTCCAGGATGGTAATTGGCATTCCAAAGCCAGGAGGTGGCAGGAAGGTGATGAGCAAAAGAGCTGGGACTTCTGATGGGTCCAGCTCCAGGCAGCAGCCCCGAACCTCTATCATTGATTTTTGTATCAGTTCAGTTGGATGGACCCTTTTAGTGGAGTCCAAGCTAGCTGCAAGTTGACTACTATAATAATGTGCATACTTGAAGCCTTATTTTCGGATACTGGTTATGAAATGCTTTGATGGGAGTCTACAACAATTTGCATTATTGCAAAAAATCCACATTACATTGTTCAATGAGGGAAATTGAAGACCTCTTGATTATTTCAATATATTTTCAACTATTATCAACTTTGAAGTTGTAAATGTTTTACTTTTCGCATCATCAACTTATACAAATTAATTTTCAATATAAACTCAATAATATAAAGAGATTATCACTAAGACATTTTCGATCAAGAATGACATGTTAGTCATTTTTACCATAACATTTGATGTAAAAAGTTTTGTTCATACACACACTGTTATGGGTTGAATTGTGTCTCTCAAGTAGATACGTCGACGTCCTAACCCTCAGAACCTGTGAATGTAAACTTTTTTGGAAATAGGATCTTTGCAGATATAATAAAGTTAGGGAGAGGTCATGTTGGATTAGAGTGGGCCCTAAATCCAATGACTGGTGCCCTCATAAGGAGAAAGAGATTTGGAGACACACACAGGAAGAATGCCAACTGACAACTGAGGCAGAGAGTGGAGTGATGCATCTACAAGCCAAGGAATGCTGACAACCACCGGAAACCAGGAAGGGGCAAAGAATGATTTCTCCTTAAAGCCTTTAGAAGGCACATGGCCCTCCTGACACTTGACTTTAGACTTCTCTAGCCTTTAGAACTAAATAAATTTATGTTGTTTTAAGTCACCCAGTGTTTTCTTACAACTCTAGGACAACTAATACAGATACACTCACTAGTTTTTCATTATGATAAAAATACTTTACTTCAAAGTTTTACATTAGTGTTCTATTTCATATCCTCCTCAATTTTTTGTTTATTTTTAAAATGTTTATATAATATGAAAAATGTAATATATTTTTTACCAAATTCAGTATCATTGTCCCCAAATCCTCTCCAGTTTCTCAGTAGATGCCAGATAATTATAATTCTCTGTATGTGAAAAATGTAAAAACAATGAAGAAATGTGGTTGTTGTACTCATAAAGAAGGTGTATTCTGAAGTAACTGTGTGGAGTCTTCTGTGTTTATAGGTTCAATTTAGGTTCCCAAGTTTTCGCTATTCTTGCTGATTTTCTGTCTAACTGTCCTATCCGTTTGGTTAGTTATTTTATTATTTATGTCCAGAAGTATCTCAAATAATTACATTTTTCTTATGGGATTGTCTACTAAACAATCAACAAAGGTTTACTGAAATTATAATACTGTCATCAACATTACTACTAATACAAATTGCACTAACCATTGCTTTAGCTTTCTTAGCACTATACTGTTAGATTTTGTGCATTTGCAGCTGAAAGCCTCCAAGAGCTATAAACTACAAGTGTGTAATATAAAATTTGATTTACATAATCGCTTATGAAGAACAAATAATGCCGAACTGTTTCTGCATCTCTTACCCAGAGAGATGATCAATTGCATGTGAGGTGGAGAATACAAGACAGCTCTTATGATGTTATTTTGGGAGGCTGATTTTGTGATGATGCCTTTAACTGACATAGATAGAAAATTACTGTTCTGTTGTTACATGTACTGACTCTAGAAGGAGATGCCCACGAGTTTTAAAATAACTTCATTTTTCTAACTTTGGAAGTATGTTGAAGATGGAAGCTGGCTGTAAGAATCTACCCAAGTTTACTTCTTTACAAAACATCTCTCCTGTTTGTACTGTAACTCCTTACATACACAGTTACCTGAGTAGTTTCATTGTCATTCCTATCTTAGCCATTTCTGGAGACTGGACTTGGCTTTAATATCCCTGGATGATCCAAAGGTCTCCCGAGTACTCATGGTCCTTGATGCTACCAGTGTTCCTTTCCTATTACCCTGACCTTACACATACAAGTCAATTCTTTGTGCTTCTATTTTATCATCTGCAGAATATTAGGGTTTAAATAAGTAAGTGTTGGGGTCCCTTACTCTTTTATGGTTCTGCATTGCTTTTGTTTCTTCTGTTGCTTATTTAGACTCTAAAATTACATTAAGATGATTCTAAAATTAAGTCATCTAAATTATGATGATCATTTCTTTTTTTTCTTTTTTTTTTTTTTGAGACGGAGTCTTGCTCTGTCACCCAGGCTGGAGTGCAGTGGCCAGATCTCAGCTCACTGCAAGCTCCGCCTCCCAGGTTTACACCATTCTCCTGCCTCAGCCTCCTGAGTAGCTGGGACTACAGGCGCCCGCCACTACGCCCGGCTAGTTTTTTGTATTTTTAGTAGAGACGGGGTTTCACCATGTTAGCCAGGATGGTCTCGATCTCCTGACCTCGTGATCCACCCGTCTCGGCCTCCCAAAGTGCTGGGATTACAGGCTTGAGCCACCGCACCCAGCCAATCATTTCTTGCTCTGAACTTTAACCCCAGAAATTGTTATTGTTCATGACTTATTTTTCAGTTGTTTTGGTCCATTTTGACTTCAACGTTCTAAGCCATAAGCACCAACCTCGTATGTTTTCAAAGGCCAGGCAAGCAACATTAACCAAACTGAGACTAATAAGGAAATATTAGACTTGAGAACATACCCTGACAAAAGCCAAAGATAATGTGATATGCATACTAAGAAAACAAGTTCCAGGGATTGCATTACTTTTGTAGGCTAGAATTTTGCAACTTAAAAATATAAAGTTTAGTGCTTTCCTAGAGCTGTTTTTCTTAAGCCCATCACCTAGGCTATTTGTTTAGACCATCCTGATGCCCCTCCTCTGAGGTCAAAGCTGTAGCTACTCTAGAAGGGACACCTATAGATGTTGAGACTGAGAACTTGGAAACTTATCGACTTCCCCAATTAAGTGGCAATGTCATGCATCCTCCTTGCCATAACAGCAGATTCTACTATAACAATCTTCCACTTATTTTCATCAACTATTGTGTTACCTCCTGTGAAAGAAATGCTAAAAGCACTAACTTTTTTTGATATCTTTCTCTGTTCTTATATTTACTCAGCACAGTGGTTTAAGTCATAACCATCATTGAACTCTGACTTTCATGCTATTTATGTAGTCAGTGCCCATAAATGTATCTTTACGAACCACAGCCTGAAGCTAGCAGGCAGCTTCGCTCTCAGAAGGAAATAATAAAAATATTTTCAGCTGATGCAAATAAATGGCATGCATGGACACTGCAGAAGATAGTTTAGAAATTCCCAAACTGAAAGGCCTATACCAGAGGAGTGGTTGTCAGGAACTGAGATACTCGCTGTGACCACCTAGTAGCCCAGTTCATAATGACACCCCTAACTCTCAAGCCTGTTCCCAGAGTGTTATCTGGCTGCATCTCCAGTTTAAGAGCACTGAGTGAGTCATTCACGGTGTCAGTCCTTGTCATGATTAAAATGTGAGCAAAGATAAGTTTGACTGTCTACTCCAACGATCTTCTGAGGTTTGACAAATATTCATTTGTTGAGCCTTCAGTTAATCATCAAAAATGTCAAGCTAAAAATCCCCCTGTGTAAAAACAGCCTAATGGTGAGCATCAAACCTATGTAACTGGGGTCGGGGGATGTTCAACACTGGAAAGGAGCTCCCTTTTATAGCCTGCTTCTGATTTGACACAATCAACAAGCAATCAGTTGCAGTGGGAACCAAAGGTAGGTGGGGCAATTCTTTGTACTCTTCCCCTTCATCCTTTTTTTCTGTGGAGTGGGGTGGGGGTTGTTTATTCTTTTATTTTCTTATTTCCTAACCTATAAAATTCAAGAACTTATTCATTCACTAATTGAGTAATTAACTACCAAACAATTATGTTATGTTATTATCAACATACAAGGTTTCCCCCCATTCTCTGATTTCAAAGATGAGTCTCCTTTTTGGATACTTAGACTTCCTTCTGGTGAGCCAGAACCATGGCTGACCTTAGCTCACAGATTTTTTCATTCCTGTCCCTAACTACAGAAGGGCTATGGAACAACTCAAATAGCAGCTACTAACAATTCCATAACTGATCAGATGGATCCTACTGCATACAAATATTGTCCAAATGGCCCTGACCACTGCTTTGCAGCCTCTTTGCTTCCCACTTTGTCCTTAGCTCCCTCCCACCCAAACTGCCTAGACTGCCCTGAAGCCTAAGATGTTAGATATCTTTCCTCAGCCTTTAAACACCAGATGGTTGTTCCTAATGGAAGACTTTTAACACTGTTTCTGAAACATGTTACTTACAGACAGCAACTCTATTTCAAACAGACGACAAAACCAACCAGCATAATTTGATCCATTTTTCCTCTTCTTCATCCTATCCCAGCTACAACTATCTCTGTAGCTCTGCTCTAGGCCCCCTAGAGGCTTAGGATAGGAGATTAACCCTTCCACTTCTATAAATCTAGTCTCCCTGGTAATATGGATTGTACCCCACTCTGCCTACTCACAGACCAAGCTCCAACTCTTAACCCCTTCTTTTCCAATAACTTCTCTCCTTGTGGCCCCCTCTCATTTGCCTTCAATTATGTATACTTCTCTCCTACATAAGAAACACATAAATTCCTTTTCTCACTCCCCCAGCCCCACCATTCGACCATTCAATCAATTGTCCTCTTTATTTTAATGCAAACTCTGAAAAAAAAAAAATATATATATATATACACACACACACACACACACTACTTTCTTGTTGCTTTCCTGTTTTGACACTGTCCCTCCCACTACCATCACTGCAGAAACTACTCTCTATAAAGATACCAAGATCACCTTTTGGACAAATTCAAAAATTACCTATTGTTTATTCTTGTTTCTCATCCTCTGCAACCTATTGGACTTGACAGATTTTTGTTGATATCATAGAACGTGGAGCAGATGTAACAGTCCTTGAATAATTTGAGGAGAAAAATACAGATAAAGAAAAAGGAATGGCCTTCCATGGAGTAGGTTTGTACCTGTCCTAGCATGTGGGAAATACTAAGCAGGTATCCATTTAATCTGCTTTTTGCAGCAATATAGATCCATACTCTTGTCCTTGGAGTAAGAACTTAAGACTTATTTATTTATTTATTTATTTATTTTTGAGACAGTCTTGCTCTGTCGCCCAGGCTGCAACCTCTGCCTCCTGGGTTCAAGTAATTATCTTGCTTCAGCCTCTTGAATAGCTGGAATTGCAGGCGTGCACCACCTTGCCCAGCTAATTTTTCTTTTTTTTTTTTTTTTTTTTTAAGTAGAGACAGGGTTTCAACATGTTGGTCAGACTCGTCTTGAACTCCTGACCTCATGATACCCCTGCCTTGGCCTCCCAAAATGCTGGGATTACAGGCATAAGCCACCGCACCCGACCTTAAGACCTACTTTATCAAATTTGATGCCCTATTGCAGCATCCTAATGCCATAACAGAGTGAACTCAGTATTGACCATCTGCCTTCTAAAAGCTCCACTCCCTAGCTGCTGAGGCTCTAGTCCTCCAACCATCTTCCTGGCAGTTTTTTGTGTTTCATAACCCTATCCCTGTTTTAGTTTTCTCTTGAGTTTGGCTTTATGTTTAAGGGCCTTCCGGTTCTCATGTGTCAGACTGAGCTAACTATCAGACTGGGTCACAATAAAGTGAGGACTCTAAGAAACTCTGAGACTGGGAGTGCCCAAGGAAGAAACACTGGTATCATATTCTCCTCTGATAGTTGCCTGCTGCATGCAGAACCCGCTGGCCCACTTTGGCATTGCTATTAGACTGAGAATTGAAGAAGCTTATACGTCAAAATGATGAAGCATATGTTTTTGTTGACTACTCATCCTTCCCATTGAAATATTAAAAGAAATACAAAATATAAATAAGACATTAGTAGCACTAAAAAATTGGAAAGAGACTATAAACAGATCTGAACCTTGAGGGATTTCTGAAAAAGGTAAAGCAGAAAAGATTGAAGTGAGAATGAACAATCAATTTACAGGCAAACGATAACACCACCAAAATAAAAATAAAAAGTTTCTGATCAGAATCCAAAAGCTCAATGTCAGAAAACCCAGGGCTACAGGTGAAGAGTGAGCTTGGACTTGTTATAAAGTGGTTAATCAAAGGACAAAAACAAAACAAACAAAAAGCAAACAGACAAAAACCTCTGCAATGCTCTCAGAGTAGTTTTATAAGTGTCAGTTCTAAGCTACGATATTTGTTCTCCATGTAAAAAGGGAGATCTGCCTTTGGAAATAGCTAGAACAGTTTGTGGTCAAGAAACCGGAACTTTGCTCCAGGTAACTTCTAGTACCATGACAAAATAGATTCTCCACACCCGAAAGGGAGACCCGCCTCCTCTCACTTCCTCCACTGCTCCCACTCTGCTCACATTCCCCCATGGTCTGGATGATTGCACACACCTCCTTACTAGTGCCCCTGTTTCCACACATGTTTTTCTAAACTCGATTCTCCCCAGAGCACCCAGTGATTCTTTTAGAGCATGAATGACGTCATGTTGCTTATTAGCTCAAAATCTCACACACATTCCAAAGTTGTAATAGTAACCTCTAAGACCCTATGCAATCAGTCAAAGCAAGCTAATAGACTGTGTGGTTTTTCACTCTATCAGAATGTGCTTCTGACAGTGAATAGTTGTACCCATCAAAGGTGAAAGTTATCCAGGAAGATATGAAGAAAAAAAACGGAGATCAGAAAATTGACAAGAACGTGATTAAAGTAATTGACCCTAGAATATAAATCGTAATGGGAAAAAACACAGGAAAAAATGGACTGAAGT
Source organism: Chlorocebus sabaeus (assembly GCF_047675955.1). NCBI lineage: Eukaryota > Metazoa > Chordata > Mammalia > Primates > Cercopithecidae > Chlorocebus > Chlorocebus sabaeus. The sequence goes on from NC_132918.1 coordinate 71,859,797, forward strand.
GACAAGGGAGTTACCTAAAATGATAACCTGAGTTAGAGTAAAGTATTCCAGCCTTGATTAAATGGAGAGTGATGGGGAAATGGCAGCCATGAGCAAAGCTAGAGGAGCCACAGTAGTAGGGCATGGGACTTAAAGGAACTGGGGTTTCTCCAAGGGCATGGAGTAGTGATGATCTGGGATCATCATTGTGAAACAAGGAGGGAAGCAGCCCAGACTCCAGTGTGACCGATGGATAAGACTGGAGAGAGAGATGTGATTTAAGAAGGCTGAAGAGAAAACAATATCGTCAAGAATCACTTTGGGTTCCTTTAAATTAAGAAACTGGAGGGGCTGCTCAGGAAAAAGATTAAAGAAATTGAGGAGATTTTAAGGAGTACTAATTGTAGAAAATTGGATAAAAGGATTTTGGAGAGAGAAAAGATATTTTAAGTGAAAAAGCAAGTTTCAGTAAATATGTTTGATACCGAACATAAACATTTATATAAATATTACATATGTGTATGTCAAACCTTATATCTATATGTGGAAGGACACATAAACCAAAGTCCTAACAGTGTTGGGAAGCCTTCATTATCAATGATATATATTCTTGATTTTTTTTTTTTTTCGCTTTTTTGTTTTTTTGAGACGGAGTCTTGCTCTGTCGCCCAGACTTGAGTGCAGTGGCATGATCTCGGCTCACTGCAACCCCCGCCTCCAGGGTTCAAGCAATTCTTCTGCCTCAACCTCCCAAGTAGCTGGGATTACAGGTGCGTGCCACCACACCCGGCTAATTTTTTTGTATTTTTAGTAGAGACGGGGTTTCACCATGTTAGCCAGGGTGGTCTTGATTTCCTGACTTCTTGATCTGCCCACGTTGTCCTCCCAAAGTGCTGGGATTACAGGTGTGCGCCACCGCGCCCGACCCTGCTTTTACATTTTTATTTTTAGCTTCTATCATGTATTACCTTTGCGATCAGAATAAATATAACAGAATGTTTTCTAAAACTTACCTGAAGCAAATCAGAATAAATAATTATTACATCTTTCACAAAGGTAGAGAACATCATGAAGCTGTCACAGAATTTTAAAGAGCGGGTGCTAAGAGCATATACTTCTAGTGGCATGCTTGCTATTGGAATGAATGATGAGAGTTTGGGGATAAAATTATTTTGTGGGAGGCAGTAAAGTTCAGTGCACTTATACTATTAAAGAAATTTTATTTTCCCTTTTCAATGAGTCAGGACATCACTCAACTTTCTGAAACATAAATTAAGCAGTTAAAGATACAGTTTTTTCCTAATTCTTAGGTTGGTACAAAAGTATAATAGAAAGTCAGGACTCAATTCTTTTCTTCACCCCTTACTAATTTTGTGACCATGGGTAAATCACTTGATTTTTCTCAATTGTAGTCTCCTCATCTGTAAGATGGAGATAGTAATAGCCATCTATAGGTTTGTTTCTAATAATTAAATAAGACTAAGACTGTGAAGTACAATGCCTAGCAAAGAGTAAGCCCTCAATAGAGGGAGGCTCTTGTTAGCTATTCTTACATGAATTAAGTTTGAAAATGTCTTCAATACTGTCAATTCCTTGTATAATTATATTACATTTGCAAAAATTTGACAAAAATATAAGCAGAATCAAGCTGTAACATGCAAAAAGTTATTCAGTTTGCCAAGAAAACCATTGATCTACTTCACTGATAATTATTGCTTTAAATTAAAGAGAACTGAAGGCTATCTTAAACATTTTAAAATGTGGTAAATGTTATCTTAAGTATTCATGTTGGTGTTTTCCAGATTAAAATTTATCCTCTTTATAACCTTTCTTTATCACATGCTAGGTGTTACAGTATTTTTCTTTCTAAAATATGTGAAAATGAAACCAGAGACATTTTCAAAAGCCTCCTTTTACTCAAAAGAGACTTTCTTCAAAACTGAAAGCTATAATTCATTATCTGGGAGAAATTATGAATATTTCCAAATTTTCAGAGACGGAACAGTGAAACTCTGCCTCCAAATCTTCAAACACTTCAAAGGCAAAAACATAGTTTTCAGAGGAAAGGAAAAATTCTGAAGAAAATATATCATGGCAATTTCAACAGTTCATTTTTTCAATGTCATTATAAGAACAGCATAAAATTATTTGTTACTGTGCATTGGACCCTATATTGATGACTTCAAATACATGTTTCTGGAAAATGTTCATAGCTAAATTAAATAAAACTTGGAATGACTGCTGCAATGGAAGAAGCTGCTACATGAAAAGAATTTTTACAGGCAATACAAACATAAACCCCAAAGTGCAATTTTACATGAATGATATAAAATTCAGCTTGTGTGTGTGTGTGTGTGTGTGTCTGATCATACCCAGTCCTCGCTGGTTCTTTTTTTTTTTTTTTTTTTGTGAGATGGAGTCTCACTCTGTGGCCCAGGCTGGAGTGCAGTGGCGTGGTCTCGGCTCACTGCAAACTCTGCCTCCCGGGTTCACGCCATTCTCCTGCCTCAGCCTCCCGCTGGTTCTTATTTAATGTAGCTTTTAAAAAAAGTCTTGTATCTGTCTCTTGGTAATTGTGTATTGTTTTGACCTGACCAATCGCTATAACAACCATAGAATGCTGACTTTTTTTAGTTTACACTGCCTAAATATTTGTTATATGGTGATATCTGGGATGGCAGACATAGATTTAAAGCTCTTATCTATTGAGAATAAATTGTTTTTAAAAAGTATAGAAAATGAACATTTTGTCATATTAATTAATAAAAAGAAAGAGAAATAAATATGAGACAAGAGCAAAGCAGACAATAATAATCTGTTAGAGGATTTACTTGAATTCTGGAGTCATCTCACATAACAAATAGGTTTTCTCTTGATTTTCAACAAAAATGGTATTGTTTGACTGACGTACTGGCTCCATGGATCAACAAGATGGATCAACAAGAGAAAGTCCAGTGATTAATTATGTCTGTCATAGGTACATATGACAAAGTAGAAATAAATATGCCAAGAAAAGTGTACACTGTGATTCTCAAAGTGTGGTCTCTGGAGCATGAGCTGCTCCTGAATACCTTTTAGACATACAAATTATCAGGACTGGCTTGGATGTACTGAACTACAACTGTTGGGACTAGGGCCTAACAATCTGGTTAATATGCCCTCTGGGTGATTCCAATGCATGCTAACTTTGAGAACTTCTGGGTTAAAATAATATCAATCATGAAACTACCTAAATTTATATAATTATCCAAGACAGCATTTTTTTTGTTCCTTAGCAGTAATTTCTCATTATATTTTCCATTAAAAATCATTCTGTTGACTTTTAATTTTCCTGTGCCCTATTTTATTAATCCTTAAGTACAAATTTAACGTAATTTTTGAGTGGCATGTGTTAAAATTTGACGTCGGTGCCTTACAGCAAAGTGTGATATTTTAGGCTGATAGGCATTTTTTACATTCACAACAAAGGGCAGTGTTACAAGAAAACTATTGGAAATGACAAAAACTGCATGGAGTCAGGGAATCCTAAAAATAAGTGAAGTTCGTGAGATGAGGAGAAAGGAAATAGTAGGAAAGGGTTTTGAAGCATACCCAGAGAGTGGTTCTGGCAACTACTAAACTCCTTGGTTGTCTGTCACTGCTAACAAACCACTTCCAAACTTTAGTGCCTTAAGCTAAAGCCATTCTGCATGCTCAAGATTCAGTGGGGTGGAAAGTGGGACAGAGCACAGCAGGCACGACTTGTCTCTGCTCCACGTGATATATGCTGGGGCTAGACTATTCAAGGTTATTTCTTCATTCAGATGCCTGGACCCTCAGCTAGGACAGCCTGAAAAGATGGGGGCTACCCAGGCCTCAATCCCTCCAGCAGGGTGGACAGGCCTACCAAGTGGAAGGAGACAAAACTCCCTCTTGAACAATGGGCCCCAGACGGGTACAGCATCAGTCTCCCTGTATTCTATCCCAATGCAAAAGGTTAGAGGAATAAACTCTACATTCCGATAGAGGTGTGAAAAATGATTTGCTGCCATCTTTAACTCACTACCCTAACGATTAAATTCTGTCCGTCTGAATAACTTACAGAGTATTTTGAGAAAACAAAGTAGACTCATTTTGCTGAAATTGCTTTATGTCCATATTTAATGCAATATAAACACATTAAACACTTCAAGACCATAATTGGATCTTTCTTATGTCTGAATTCCCATTGCCTAGTACTGTGTCTGGCACACTGCAAGCATTTATTAAATGGATACTGAGAGAATAAATACATTCATAAATAAGGATGTGTCCCTGTCAGCTAGATTATGAAAAAAAAAAAAAACCCTCAGGCTGTAATTTCTATTGTTATGATTTCTTTCTAGTTTGGTCTTGATATCTTGGCCATATGCCAATATAGCTACTCTCTAAGAGAGTTCTGATTTGTGGGGAAACTGTCAGGTGAGGCACAACAAGGAAGTGAAACCCAACCTGCATAAAACAGAAGAAATGTATTACTTCCAGATCCTGGGAAGGTTAGGGGTGTCAAAAGAAGGCTGACTGGAACCGGTAGGTGGGGACCAAGAGAGCAAGAAGGACAGAGAGCAAGCGAAAGAGAGTGAAAGGATCTGTGAGACTATTTACTCCTTAGGCTTCCCGTGGGAGCTGTGGATTGTCTAGTCTAAAGAAAACATGCCTGAAGCGGGAAACTTAATTACATGACTCTGTTATTGACCATTAGGTTTTATCATTTAACCATGAGATGTGTTAGATTTTGAATCAGTGAGATGAAGAACAAGTAGGCTATATTGCAAACAGCCACACACGGAAGTTTTAACTAGGCCAAAGGTGACAGGGTACAACTGGGTTTCAAGCGAGTTATGCCAGGCCTAAAAATGAATGCCAAGGCAGCAGCTACATTGTACAAATTTATGATACCCTAAATCTTACAACCTGTGGGTGAGTTAATGCTCTGCTTTAAATTGCCATCATCCTGGGACCCAGAATGAAGGAGCAGGCACTCTTTGGGACATTATGAGCTTTGTGGAAGATGGAAAAAAGAGGACATGGTGGAAACCCAAAGACTCTGAAGGCTTCTGTTATAATTGGCACACATCCGTTTTGCTTACATCTCATTAGTCAAAGCAAGTTGATGACCAAGCCTGATATCGATCAGACCAGGATGTATATTCCTCCTATAGGGAGGAGGAATGAATATTTTAAATAATAACATTATCCACTATGAAAAGACATCTATAGTGATAGCATAGACATTATTACTGGTTTTGTTTTTTCTGAACAATCACAAGGTTGCAGAAACATCATCTCTTATAAAATTATTGGCATGTGATTTGTATATAATATTGTTGCATATATGCCTTAAAAAGAATTCTCAAGATTAATTCCTTTCTTGAAAGAGAATGTTGACACATAGCATAATCACAGCAGAATAAGTCTATTAAACTGGGACACTTGTAGATAGTGAAAAGTTGCAAAGTTGATCCTAAAGGCAATCTTTTAGTTGAAGTTAATAGAAAATAAATGTTAAGTCCAAGTCAATAATGTGGTCTGCTTTGACAGCTACTGTCTGAAGCTAAATTGCCTTGAAGGGATAGGTCTGCAGCAAGGGTCAGGCCAGTCGGTGTAGACAAGTTGGTTTGATTTTAAGTTACCTTTGTACAATTCTGGTTTCTATGAATTTCAGCTTTGCTGTGAATGAAGCATTTCCCCAGAAGCCCTGGGGAAATATTCTTCATGATGCTTGGTGGTTTCAGAAAGGGTGGGGACTTCTGAAGGATGTCACATGAAATCGAGCTGAGCTTTGCTGAGGCATACTTCGCTCTATTTTTAAATACATGCAGTGGGCTATTATTTTGGGAATTTATCTACCTATGACATTTCTTTCCCACAGATTTGAAAAAGGATCTGATTAGCTTTAGAAAATATTTTCAAAGGATTAGACCAAAAGTTGCATGTAACCTGGAAACATGGTAGATCATTAACAAATTTCATTTCTTGCCACATAAATTTACATTCCTTTTCATTTTCTACCTTTGGTCCAAAGGCCACAGTGCCTGGAAAGGAAATAGTCTCTCTAATTGCAGATGTTTGTGCCTGCCCCAATCACTGCCCTGCCTCTGTTGTTTTCAAAAGGGAAAATGCAGTTCTGCCAGCCAGAGAACCTATTACTACTCTGAAGTTGGTTGGCAGGTTAGCTTACAGATTAACATTTCGTGGATGCATATTTATGGCCTAGAATCCCAAGTACTCACTTTATAATAGAACATGTAAGAGAGAGATGATAAAGTGGCACAACCCAGCACATCATCCCCATGGCAACTGTATCACAATGAAAAGTTACTGCTGGTGTAAAGGCAAAATGCTTTTTTCTGTGGTGCAAAATATTACCTGCAGAATCTGCAAACTGGGAAGAGACTCAGACGAGCTATTTCTCTCTCCGTTTCTCTTTTTCTCTCTCAATTGTTTGTTTGTTTGTTTGTTTGTTTTTTGTCTTCTCACCTTCTCACCAACTTCTCCTGTTTCATGTAGCCATGAATAGCCAAGGAAAATGGAAATTTTTTTTCCTAAACTTTTTTGTCATCCTTAAGCTTAAGAGTCACAAACGTAGTTTAAATAATGCAATTATCAAATTGTGAGAAGGCTACCTCAGAATCATGTGGACATCCTAAATGTTCGGGGCTTTTAATTTCTTTTGCAGTGCTTTGATCCTCCAAATAATGTGTTCTGATTAAAAACACAGAGGAGTATTTGCCTAAAAATTGCTCTGCACCTCTATCACTTGTTTAGGTAAATTATTCTGAGCCATAAAAGGGGAAAAGCTTTTATTCATATTGATAAAAAATGACTGATCAGTTACGTGTATCCAGAGTATAGGTAAAAGAAACTGACACTATGAATCAAGTCTTACTTCCCCCTCACTAGTAAGAAACACAAGTTTCTTGTCCAACATTGCAAACTATATGTGGAGAAATTGCCAGTTTCCCTAAATGAAAAGCCAGAAGTCTCCCTTAAACTTGATCCAACTCTTCCATTAAGCACTAAATGGCTATTTCTATTCTAAGTGTGTGGTTATTTCCCTACTTTTGGTATGTTAGGAATTCAAAATGCCACTAATTTCAGATCATGTTTTGAATCTATTATCTTTTTTATGTTGTAGAAAGGGGAAAGAAAAAGTCCCTTTATCATTGCAACTATATAAACGCAACTATATATGCAACTACATATATATGCACTTATGTCAATAATTTTTGGTTATGTCCACCAAAGGTCTGATGTTTTCAATTTGCTAACTCAAAACTAGACAATAACAAGTCAATTAACAGCATTGCCAAGCACTAAATATTTGGCCAGAAATTAATGATATGTTTGCTTCCACATTTCCAAATTCATCATGAAGCTTACTAATCACTTTATGGTCTTCTTTCATTAAGCACAGATACAACCTCAGAATTCTTTTTAACTCAGTTCTCAAAGTAGCCACTATCAATTAATTGGAATTAACCCACAACATAAAGCCTATTTTCTATTCCCAAACAAAATGGTGCATTGACTTAAGAAAGGCAATACAGCACTAGGTTAGATCCCTGTCAAAAGTGTAACTCAATTAATACAATTTCAGCTACATGAAGAAAATTCAAGCCTTTGGTATTAGCTACAAATCCAAAGGAGTCATGGAACACAGCAACGAATAGAAGTTGCTTCCATAGGTGGTAGGCTCTTCAAGGGCAGGGTACCTGAATTATTTATCTTCAGATTCCCAGCTCCCTCTCCAATAATTTGAAATGGTTGACCTGAATCAAGACTTGTTTAGTTGAATTGAAATTCCAGAGAAGCTGACAAAGATAACATGGTATATACAGTCTTTCATGAAAATAGGTGAACACTAAGATAGACATGAATCAAGTGACTCTTGATTGAAGTCATTTTCTCAGTTGCATCATCTTGCTATTTCTTTTTTCTCTTCTACCAATTTCACCTCTTTCTTTGACATAAAAGGGGATGCAGAGCACTGGAGCCCAGGAGTTCAAGGCTGCAATGAGTTGTGATCATGCTACTACACTCCAGCCTGGGTGACAGAACAACCCCTACTCCCCCATAAAATGGATGCAGATATGACCTATTTAGCCTAATCTTAGAATCTCAATCCCATGGCTATAGGGATAATATCCAAGGGATAAGCATACCATCTAAACAAGATCAATCGGATGCTTCACTGGGATTTTTTAACTGGAGTATACAAAGAGAAGCCTTCTTTCTCTTCTGGTCATTTAGCTGTAAAGACAGTAAGTCTTCCAGTTAACAGACCCTGACTAAAGAGAGAAAAAATAAAACCTAGTATGAGATGGTGAAGCAAATAGAAAGAAACAGTTAAGGACCAAAGAGAGCCATGAGGGCGTTTGTGAATCTGGTTTTTACTTTTCTGAGCCCAGAAACATCCATGTCCTGTTCATGGTTTGATCCTGCTGACTGACACCTCCTTTTTTAATAAGCTAGTTTTGATTAGATTTCTATTTTTTGCATCCAGGAGAGTTCTAATTAATGTAGTCAACATTGTGGTTGTTTATCAAGGGGTGTCCAGCAAGTGTGTGAAGCATTTAATCAAGGAAGTCCGAAGTTAACAGTATCTGAAGAGCTTTTTAGGCAGGCCAGTGGCTAGACTAGAGAGATGGGAAAGAAGAAAGCGGGACCCAAACTATGTAATGAGGCTTAAAGATAGAACATCAGTGTTTAAGAGGACCGTCATGAACAAGGCAGCCCCTTGAACAGAGTGTTCTATCAGGCAAATTATCAAGACAGGCATTTAGATGGCAAGGAGCTGAATTAGAGGATTAGGCACATCTCAGAACAAAGAGAATCCTATCCTAATACCTGAACAGAGATGTCAGAGCAGGAGTAGACACAGAATTTCTTGATGCTTTTCTGCTCAATTTTGGCTTCATTGTTTTATTCACTGTAGGGCCCAGTAACAGAGCTGCGCTCAGCCTCGAGAGATACCAAGTCTGACAGAGGACCAAATGGAATTGGTTTTCAGAAATCCCACCCCTGCAGCTACAAAGGCTCTTCCATTAAAATGAGGGCATTAATTAAGAAGAAATGGGATCCTGAAAAGTGGAATGGAAACATATGAAAAGATCTTGATAAATCTGGGGACCTTCAACCATGAAATTCTGTGAACCTCCTTCAGTAGCAGAAGTAGCCCTTCCATTCTGTCTAAGGAGCTCAGCCCTCATTAGCCTAAAGACCTGTAATGGCCCTCCTTGGCAAGGCACTGCTGGTCCTCTCCACGAACTACCCTCATGACCCTCTTTGCTTTCAGACTTACTATTACACTCTCAAATCCCAGCAGAAACCAAAACATGAGGTATAGTTACCTACAAGGAAGCAATGTACATAAAGAACTATGTGAGTTTTTCTGATTACATAGACAGAAATTTGAGCGATATTTGTAGGAATAGACATTTAGAATATGGGATTGTGGTGGACGTATATAAAATTGGGTCAGGCTGAATTTATTGATATGGGCCCACTAAGCATTGATTCTGGATTAAATATTTTACTTCAAGGGGCTAGGGATGACTCTGTCATTTGATAGGAGAAATATACTAAAATATGGACCCAGTAATGTTCTGCACTAAATGAAGTCAAAATGCCAAAACTGTCTTATTATACAACAGAGGGAAATATTCAAAGACTTAGAGTGATTGGACCGTTAGGATGGAAATATCAGGTAAGACCTGTGCATTCATCCTAAGAGGGCACAAAGGACACAACTTTTCCCATGACTCTGAGAAATAAGTTTGTGATTCATCCTTGAAAAGCTTTGTGGTGGGTCATAAATTATGGTGGGAACCACTATCTTGGACTGGCATCTCTAAAGTCAGTGGGGATAAAGGGGTTTTTGGGTATCAGTAGTCAAGAACAAGGTGGGTCTGGTTACCATAGTGGATAGTGAATCCAAAGTAGTAATCGTAACAGTTTGACCCACAGAAATCCATAATATTAGCCAGCAGATCATGATGTTTCTAGAGAAAAAATAGATGGTATCTCAGAAGGATAGTGGTGAAAGGAACTCTTTCCATGCACAGAACTTTGAACAATATACCTGGTTGTTCATTTTGCCTGGAAAGAAAATAGGCAGAGGTATGAGTCTATATCAATTTGTGGGCTGTGTCCAATAGTTGGACTGAATGATCAAGGACTTGGAGGGAATATAATTAGTAAATTGATGGCGAAGAGGTTTGGTTAAGATATATGTCGATAGATCTTTCCAAGTTGCATAGCATTATAGAGCATTAAGATATTCGTGCCCCATGTAAATGGTCACTAAAGAGTGACCTCAGTAAAGGAGAATTTTAGAAATCAAGCAGATAAGATGACCCATTCTGTGGATACCAGTTAGTGTTTTTTTTTCCTGGAAACTCTTGTCATTACCCAATGGGCTCATGAGCAAAGTGACCATGGTAACAGAAATGGAGGTTATATATGGGCTCAGCAACATGGGTTTTCACTTACCAAAGCCAGTGTGATTATGGTCAGTGTTGATTTCTTTAAAAAGTGCTGCTTCTTCCATGGTGGAAGTTATCAAATGTAATCAACCTATCATGCAGTAGCTGTCTGATCACCCCAAAGAAAGGAGTTGTATCAGCTGCTCAATATTGGCTTTGCCAACATTTAAATGTTAAAACCCTAATGCTAATGTGATTATACGAAAAGGTGAGAACTTTGGGCAGCAATTAGGTTGTGAGAGTGGAGCTCTCACAAATGGCGTTGGTGCCCTTATGAGAAGCGACTAGAGAACTAGCTAGCTGTCTTTCTGCCATGTGAGGACAAAATGATAAATTCAATCCAGAAAAGAACCCTCACCAGAACCTGACCATGCTGGCACTTTATTCTTCAACTTCCAGCCTGCGGGACTGTGAGAAATAAATTTTTGTTGTTTATAAGCCACTCAGTCTGTGGTACTTTGTCATAACAGCCCCAACTCAAACAGTGTGTATATGTATTAAAAGGTATATGTGAATGCATTTTTGTGTATATACATATATAAAAATGTTTTCTTTCACGTTTTATTACTTTATCATCTAATGTAGATAATAATCATAAACTTTACATCTCAGTTTTTAAGTTACAGGATATAAAAGGAGAATAAAAGGCTGAGGATCACACCATAACTTTGCATCCTCTTTTGGAGAAATGACTAGCATGATTTTGGTGTTTGCAGGATATTTGTATCATATAAGGAAATAATTTACCATGTTTATTATCTTTATTTGGAGATTAAATACAGCTTAAGAAGATGTGTTTAGGTGTCTAGTTGATAAGTGGTGGAGTATGATGGCTTTTTTGATGTGTCAGCTTGGCTAGGCTATAGTTCTCAGCTATTCAGTCAAACACTAATTTAGGTGTCACCGTGAAGAAATTTTGTGAATGTAATTAGAGTGCCTAATCAGTTGACTTTAAGTAAAGGAGGTGATTCTGGATGATCTTGGTTTACCTTAAATTTGGGCTGAGGCTTCTGCAGGAGAGAGAGGGAGAAAGAGAGAGAAGGAAAGAGAGAGAGAAATTCCACCTGCAGACATTTGGCTCATTGCCTTACACCTATAGGTTCCAGTCTTTCTGTGATCTTTCTTTCCTGGATGCCTGTTCTACAGAGCACAGAGTTTAAACTTTTGGACTAGCTTAGCCAGTCACCAGAAAGATATAAGCCAATTTCATGTAATAAATATATTTTAAAATATACAACATAGATATGCACATAAGAATGTATGTGTATGTTGTGTGTGTGTGTGTGTGTGTGTGTGTATCTTCTACAGGTTCTGCCTTTCTTGTTAAATTCTGACACGTAGTTTGTGGAATTCCAACCTTGGCATCACAGAGCAATGTTTAGAAGAAGGGGTTTGAAGCTAAGAGACAATAAGGTAACCAGGATATGGAGTTTTCCGTGAAGGGTAGATTAGTGATTCCATAACTGCACAAACAGAGGTGGGCTTGGAGAGTGTAGGAAGCTTCCTCTTTTCAGGGGTCTGGAGGAGAAAGGCCCATATAGGTGACTGTAATGCAATTCCCTTCATCCTAACCATTTAGAAGCAAAATCTGTGACTAGGTGAGGGTATTATGTGGTTTGTGTGGCCTGGAGAGAGAGCTCAGTGTCTAAAGGACTGTGGGGTGGGCAGCTGGACCTGTGGTATAGTCCAGAACTTCCAAGGAAAAAACCAGCATAAACCAGCATAGCATAGGGAAAAAGGGATTTCTTGCTCCATCCTTGCTCAGAGGGCCTTGGGAAGGCAGCCCTGTGATAGAGGGTATTGGCTCCCAGGCCTTTCAGAGTCCTCCAGGGCAAGTAGTGCCCCAGGGCCTCTAACTTCTTTCTATTCCCTGCCATGTTTCTGACAGTGATGGGGTTCACAGGATCAGCAACTATATCAGGTTTCATGGCAAAAGCTCTTTATGAAAGTAGTTCATCTGGTCCCCAGCCTTACCAGCAACATTGCAATAGGGACGAGCCTAAAGTAGTATGGGAAACCTGAATACAGAAAAAGAATTGGGGGGATATTCTGGTAGTAGCATGATATCTCCAGCACATTCTAAGACTCTCAGAAATATTATACCCTTATTCCAGTTATTTTAGTAATTTATAAAAACAAAAGAAGAAATAAGAGTCACAACTTCAGTACCTGCAAGGCAGGAAGGTAACATCAATGAATGAAGTGGATCAGGTTGACTCGGCTAGGCTATAGTTCCCAGCTAGTCAGTCAAACACTAATTTAGGTGTCACTGTGAAGAGATTTTGCAAATGTAATGAATGCCGACAAACCAGAGAATACGTGCTCCATCTAAAACAGGAAACACCATATAGCTCTGGCCTACTGAAGCCAGGAGGGAGCTTAGCCTACTGCTGCCAGATCTGATTTTAAAGAGAAGCCAGAGAAAATCCAGATTTTGATACATCTTCCAATTTCTTAATGTGCGTCACTTTTTTTCAAGTACTATGTGATTCAAATAAAGTACATCTGTGGGCACCTGTTTGCAATCTCAGCTCTAATCGTTAGTGAGACAGGAGTAAAGCAGAATTAGCTTAATCTCATTTCCTTCCCTTCCCTTTTCCTCTTTCCTGTCATGCTCTCCAAGTCTGTCTGGTATGTAATCCTTTAGTACGTTTATTTCTCCAACTAAGAGACTCATTATCTGGTCATCTCAAATCGTATTACAAAGTAAGTAAAAGAGGAAATATCCCTACTCATTTTAACAGCTTTGAAACCTGAGGCAAGAAACGACATAGGTAAACACTGAGACTTATTCAACGCATTGAGTTTGAAAGGACTTGGTGATACATTCAAATGCAGCTTGATGTTTTAAGAGTATATATTTTAAATTTTTTGTATGTATTTTTGTTTTTTTGCTGTGTTATGGCCTTCCAACAGCACCCAGTATCATGCAAATTTGAATCAGTTTTTAAGGGAAGCACTTAGAAAGCAACTATCTGAAAGTGCATATTTTGATATGGCATCGTTGAACACTAATTAACATCTGGCTTACTGAAGAAGCTGTCAATCCTCTCTTTTATCTATGAAATAGGCTACCTAAATTCTTCAAATCTGATCCTAGCCTGCAGTGAGCACCTTCCTAGATTCTTTCCAAAAAGTCGTTTTGAACCCGCATCCTGAATCTATCTGTGGGTTGCACTGATTTCAAAAAAAATAAAAAAGGAATTTCAGGTAAGGCCCTGACAGAGATGATTATCAGTTAAGTTACCTGCTTTTAAAATATTTTCTCCCAACATGAATTTGAATATTGGCAGCTGTTTAGAAGGATAAGCTATTTCAGACCAAGAAGCACAGAAAGTACATTTACCCCCGTGGCTGCTGGCAATAGAGAATAGGAGTTCAATTGGATTTTCTAAACTGCAAGGAATAAAAATTTCTTGTTTTTGTTTTGTGTCTGAATGTTTTCTATGAAACTAAAATCGAACACAGAGCAGTTAAAAAGAGATCTGAACATTTTCCTATAGGGGATTTTTGAATTGGATAACTGCTTTTGCTAAGGAAAAAGAAAAAGTAAAGTGTAGAGCTAAAGGTAGGAATTTTACAAGGTGATAAAATTCAAATCCAAGAAGACTAAGTCATGAAAATTGTATCTTCTTTCATGTTTAATAATGCATGAATCTTTCAATAATAAATATTGATGAAGATATTTCATTAATTATTTTCAGAGTATGATGTTACTAAATATATATATATATACACACTATTAAATATAGCAAATGCTAGGTTGTCACAAAGGCAAAATAAAACAGAGAAAGTGACTTTTTGTCTAGCTAATTGAGACAGAAACCATCCTATTCAAGGAGAGAGATTTACATTCTCCAAAACCCATTTCAGTAGTTCCCATTGATCATACGCACAGGATAATAGCTGATTTCTTCATTTTCATTTGCCTATTTGTTTCAAATTATGGTGAGTGGTGTCAAAACAGGATATTGTTTGGGCAAACACAGAAACCAGCTCATCTGCTGCTCTTCATGAGTTCATTGCCCTGCTCTTTCTGCTTGTGGAGATCAGTGTTCAGTTATCTACACCCATCATGGCAGGTTGCTTATGATGTCTTCAGTATTCCAGTGGTTCCTGTCGCAGTCCTCAGGTAAACTCAGAGCACCTAAGACACAGGTAAATGAGGGACAGCATGAATTTTCTTAGAGGGGATAGGAAAGTCAGAAAACTTGAAACTTGTTCTTTTCCTGTCCACTTTCTGAGTGTGCCTTTCTTTTTAAGTATCTGTTTACCTGTGAAAGAGCTATGGAAAAACAAAGTTGGCATTCCTTTTTTGGGGAGTGGGGATGGAGTCTTGCTCTGTCACCCAGCCTGGATTGCAATGGCGCAATCTCAGCTTACTGCAAGCTCTACCTCATGGGTTCGTGCCATTCTCCTGCCTCAGCTGGGACTACAGGCACCTGCCACCACACCCAGCTACTTTTGTTTTTGTATTTTTAGTAGAGACGGGGTTTCACCGTGTTAGCCAGGATGGTCTCGATCTCCTGACCTCGTGATCCACCGGCCTCGGCCTCCCAAAGTGCTGGGATTACAGGTGTGAGCCACCGCGCCCGGCCCGAAGTTGGTATTCTATATGAGAAAGAACTTTGGCTTCAGATACGTAGGCAATCCTGATTCAGATACTTATTGGTTGTATGAAGCTCGGTGATACGTTCAATCACTCTAGAGTCAGTTTTCTTTTTGTAAAAGTGGGTCACTACATCACACTACCCTGGGGATTGTGAATTGGCCACCAGAATTTTTTGCTGTTTAGCAGGTCATCAAAAAATAACAGCTACTATTATCATTATTAAAACTGGCACCTAATTTCCTTGTTTTCGTTATCCTTCCCTGTCAGCAATACTATGGAGCAGGTGGGTATCTTAGATAAAAAGTTCCAGACATCTTAAGTAATATAATAAAAAGTACTAGTTATAGTACAACTTCTTTTCTACAATTTAAAATACTTTTGAGCTTAAAAGGGTTTCTGTATTGACTATTTCATTTGATTTTCAAAAGCCTTTAATAATTTGGGAAAATAGCGTTATCCTTATATGTCAGTTGGCCTTATTGCATAATAAACCCATTCCAAACTTAGTAGTTCACGTCAACACTATTTTATTGCTTATGATTATGTGGGTCAGAAAGTTTAAGTTGAACTCAGAGGAGAAAGTTCATATCAGTTAACCTCAAGATGCTTAAAACACAAGTGAATTATGTTGGCTGAGCATCACTGGGGTTGGTACAGCCAAGATGACCTCACTCACAGGCCTAGACTTTGACTGTAAAGCAGAAGCTGTTTAGGCCTCTTAAAGCCTAGGCTGGAACTAACACAGCATCACTTCTGCTGAATCTTCTTGGATAAGGCAAGTTATGAAACCAGATTGAAAGAGAGAGGAAAAAGACTCCGCCTCTTAGTGTGAAAAATCGCGTGTGTGTGCACAGGAATGGGTGGAATGATTGGCAGCTACCTTTGCAGACAATCTGCCGGACCTCATTTTACATAGGAGGAAACTGAGGCCAAAGGAAGTTAAGCCACTTGTTTAAGGCCAAAGGAAGTCAAGCCACTTGTTTAATGTCACACAGTCAGAACATGGCAGAACTTGAGTAAAAACTCAGTTCTTGAAGCCCAAGCTCAGTGGTGATAAAGAGATAATGGTGAGAATACTCTTTGGAAAAGAGTCAGAGGGAAGGGGATAGTCAACCCTGAATAGGCCAGTTGTGGAGGGATGTAGAGACTGAGAAAGACCTGCTATGTTTCACTGGTTGATGATACTGGAATGGAAGTTACAATACTGCCCATCAACTGGTATTACAATGTTCACAAGATGACAACCTGTAGGATTTGGAATCGCAGTTAACCCTGACTTCTGGATTCTAATCAGCACATGGTCAAATTCCATCACTTCCAGTGTCATTTTATAGAAGGATTTCATTTAAATAATGTATATTTTGTTTCCCAGGGATGAACAGTGTTGCTTTATTCTTCTATATTCAGAACTGCAAGTGTTTCCTGAAGTTCAGCACTGCATTACAACTACTCTATATTTTGCAGAAGAAAAACAAGCTCAAAATGTGCTGAGTCTTAAACTGTTCATGGAATATTAGTTTGATCATCAAGCAGACATTACTCTAATTTTTCCTACTACTTTACTTCGAACAAACCAGTTATTCCAAGTGAAAAAACAAGAAAGCAAACAGAAGGTTTGATGGTAAGGAAATACAAACAGGAACCAAATAATACAGGTCTTATTCCAAGAGGTTTGGGGTGAGCACTATAAATTAATTGGGATATCATTCTGAGTTTTGGCTTTGATGGCTACTGAGGCATATGTGTCATGGATGACCAATTGGGCATTCTGTGGTGCCACAGTGGACACCTCCTTTTGGAAATAGGCTCAGGACACCTTGACCTTGGCCTTCTCAAAGTGACAACCAGAGCCCGGAGCAGTGTGGAGATAAAATAAAGTCCCAGCTATTTGAACTACAGAAAATTATATTTTCTCTTCTCTGAAGTAGCTCCTGATTAAGTAGTTATGAGGTACAGACTCTTAAAACAGTCCTAATTAATGTAGTTACACGTGGACAAAGGAGGTGTTATTGCTTCCTTGGCTCCCAGTCCCCAGCTAGGGCATTCAGATGTGACCCCTATGAATGAATGTGACTGAGGATGGGTAGGATGGTTGAGGGCCCTCTCAAACCAAGCCTAGGCTGCTTTTGTACCTCTGCCAAGTGGCTTATGTAAGAAAGCGTCAGGATGTAAGGTTATATCTCAGGACATCATCCAATGAGCAAGAAAGCTCAACTGACCACTACCACCCAGCATGTGACACCTGCCAATTGGATTGTCTTTTTCCCTGACTTCTGTTACCCAGACTAGAGATTGACCTCTCAATCATCTCTCAGTTTCAAATTTACTCCATTGAAAGCTGAGACTTACTTCTCTTCAAATTAATTACTTTTCAGATTGCTGCATTAAATAGGAGCATGCTTCCTGGCTCAACTGCTTTACTTTTCCTTTTGTAATTCTTTTTGATTTTATTTAATTATTAATTTAATTGTACTAATGACTAAAGCTTTCCTCTGCTGAAAATTTGTCTACAAATATAGACAGCACCTTTTAAAGGTTAATGCTTAAAGCACTACTTTAAAAATCTAGAATATTTTCAGCTATTCATAGTTCTCCCTTTCCATTTTTGTCACCACAGTCAACAACTTTATAATTATTCCTTAAGGAACCGCCTATGCACAGTCCAAATCAACTCTCTCCAGGGAAGAGGGGCTCTGAGGCCAGGTCCAGGCCTGTGTCCCAGTGACCGGGTTCAGACTTTAGGACAGGGCATCAACAGCTACAGGTTGTCATGTAATAGACTCAAGGGGTAGCCCAGAAGACAGTTCCTCATAGAGGAAGCAAATCTCCTCATAAAAAGCTCCTTTTTGTTGAGAATGTTCTACTTTCCAGGCACTCTGCTGCACATTTTACATGCACAATCTCAGTGAGTCCTTACGACAACTGTGAGTATGGTGCCATACTGATTTAACAGATGAGTGAACCGAGGCTTACTGTGTCTAAGTAACTCTTTCTCCTTAAAGGAGCTGGCAAGTAGAGGAACTCAGATTTGAGTCCAGTTTTGTCTGACTCCAAAGTATTAAACTGCATCCTAAAAATAATATACAAAACAAAAAACAGGTAGTTTAGTAGAGCCTCCAAAACTGTGCTGAGCACAAATGGAGAATCTGGTGTCAGGTATGAGCAAAAGTTCAAAGTGGAAGATAAGAGGAATGACTTGAATAATTCCCCAGCAAAATTCTTGTAGTAATTTTGAAAGGGTTTCCACAGCTTGTCCTGGAATGGGAGGGCTTAAGGGTACAGTTCCGGAATTAACAGAACCGTCAGGAGAATTCAGTAGTGCAAAGCACTCCTGCCAGGAAAAGCCCAGGAGAGTAGCCTGGAGATGTGTGGATGTCTTTCTCTAATAAGTTCTGAACACTCTCCATCTTTTTTGGGTCTAGCCATAATTAATCTTTGCATTATAACTCCAAAATTTTGTAATCTGTGAAAGGAATTACTTGCATATATTCTTTTTAAAAATTTGTATTTCATTTTTATTGATAAATAATGTGTATATTTATGGGGTATAATGTGATGTTATGATACATGTATAGATTTTTAAAATCTGTATAGGTTTAGGGGTATGAGTGCAGTCTTGTTGCATGGATATATTGCACAGTGGTGAAGTCTGGACTTTTAGTGTAGTCATCACTAAACTAGTATACATTGTACCCACTAAGTACTTTCTCATTCCTCACTCCCCAACCCTCCCACCCTTCTGAGTCTCCAGTGTCCATTATTCCACACTCTATGTCCATATATATATACATTATTTAGTTCACAATTATAAGTAAGAACATATAGTGTTTTACCTTCTGTTTCTGAGTTACTCTATTTAAGATAATGGCCTCCAGTTTCATCCATGTTGCTGCAAAAGGCATCATCTTATTCTTTGTATGGCTGAGTAGTATTCCATGGTATATATATGACACATTTTCTTCATCCAATCATCTTATGGACACTTAAGATGATCCCCTATCTTTGCTATTGTGAATAGTGCTGCAATAAATACTTCAGTATAGTTATCTTTTTGTTATAATGATTTCTTTTCCTTTGGGTAGATACCCAGTAGTGGAATTGCCAGAATGAATGGTAGTTCTATTTTTAGTTCTATGAGAAATCTCTTTGCTGTTTTCCATAGTATATGTATACATTTTTGAATTCCAAAATTCTACTTTAGCAATGACCACAAAGATAAAAAGGGCATACTCTTACAACATAATACATTTTTAATTTATGTAAATAAAATTTTATAACATGATAAAAGAATTATGAAACCAGAAATCATTTTATTCTTGGAGAAGAGATATTTACACAATAATAATTATGGTAAATAACATGTATCAAGCACTTACCATGTAGCAGATTTTACGCTGAGTGCTCTACATCATGTCACTTATTCTTCAAAAAAATTCTTATGGGTACATAGTAGGTATATAGTTCTGGGATACATGAGATGTTTTTATATAGGCATGTAATGTGAAATAAGCACATCACTGAGAATGAGGTATCCATCCCCTCAATCACTTATTGTTAATGTTACAAACAATCTAACTATACTCTTTATTTTAAAATGTAAAAATAAATTATTATTGACTATAGTTATACTATTATGCTATCAAATAATAGGTCCTTTTCTTTTTTGTTGTTTACTTTTTTTTTTTTTTTTTTAGACAGAGTCTCTCTCTGTCACACAGGCTGGAGTAAATGGAGTGATCTCGGCTCACTGCAACCTTCGCCTCCCAGGTTCAAGGGCAAATAGTAGGTCTTACTCATTCTTCCTATTTTTTTCTACCCATTAACCATGCCAGCCTTCCTCCCACCCCCCTACTACACTTCCCAGTCTTAGGTAACCACCCTCCTACTCTCTATGTCCATGATTTGAATTGTTTTCATTTTTAGATTCCACAAATCAGTGAAAACATGCAATGTTTGTCTTTTCTTTTTTTTTTTTTTTTTTTAATTTATTTATTATTATTAAACTTCAAGTTGTAGGGTACATGTGCACAACGTGCAGGTTTGCTACATATGTATACTTGTGCCATGTTGGTGTGCTGCACCCATCAACTCGTCATTTACATCAGGTATAACTCCCAATGCAATCCCTCCCCCCTCCCCCCTCCCCATGATAGGGCCCGGTGTGTGATGTTCCCCTTCCCGAGTCCAAGTGATCTCATTGTTCAGTTCCCACCTACGAGTGAGAACATGCGGTGTTTGGTTTTCTGTTCTTGTGATAGTTTGCTAAGAATGATGGTTTCCAGCTGCATCCATGTCCCTACAAAGGACACAAACTCATCCTTTTTTATGGCTGCATAGTATTCCATGGTGTATATGTGCCACATTTTCTGAATCCAATCTGTCACTGATGGACATTTGGGTTGATTCCAAGTCTTTGCTATTGTGAATAGTGCTGCAATAAACATACGTGTGCATGTGTCCTTATAGCAGCATAATTTATAATCCTTTGGGTATATACCCAGTAATGGGATGGCTGGGTCATATGGTACATCTAGTTCTAGATCCTTGAGGAATCGCCATACTGTTTTCCATAATGGTTGAACTAGTTTACAATCCCACCAACAGTGTAAAAGTGTTCCTATTTCTCCACATCCTCTCCAGCACCTGTTGTTTCCTGACTTTTGAATGATCGCCATTCTAACTGGTGTGAGATGGTATCTCATTGTGGTTTTGATTTGCATTTCTCTGATGGCCAGTGATGATGAGCATTTTTTCATGTGTCTGTTGGCTGTATGAATGTCTTCTTTTGAGAAATGTCTGTTCATATCCTTTGCCCACTTTTGGATGGGGTTGTTTGTTTTTTTCTTGTAAATTTGTTTGAGTTCTTTGTAGGTTCTGGATATTAGCCCTTTGTCAGATGAGTAGATTGCAAAAATTTTCTCCCATTCTGTAGGTTGCCTGCTCACTCTGATGGTAGTTTCTTTTGCTGTGCAGAAGCTCTTTAGTTCGATGAGATCCCATTTGTCAATTTTGGCTTTTGCTGCCGTTGCTTTTGGTGTTTTAGACATGAAGTCTTTGCCCATGCCTATGTCCTGAATGGTACTACCTAGGTTTTCCTCTAGGATTTTTATGGTATTAGGTCTAACATTTAAGTCTCTAATCCATCTTGAATTAATTTTCGTATAAGGAGTAAGGAAAGGATCCAGTTTCAGCTTTCTACTTATGGCTAGCCAGTTTTCCCAGCACCATTTATTAAATAGGGAATCCTTTCCCCATTTCTTGTTTCTCTCAGGTTTGTCAAAGATCAGATGGCTGTAGATGTGTGGTATTATTTCTGAGGACTCTGTTCTGTTCCATTGGTCTATATCTCTGTTTTGGTACCAGTACCATGCTGTTTTGGTTACTGTAGCCTTGTAGTATAGTTTGAAGTCAGGTAGCGTGATGCCTCCAGCTTTGTTCTTTTGACTTAGGATTGTCTTGGAGATGCGGGCTCTTTTTTGGTTCCATATGAACTTTAAAGCAGTTTTTTCCAATTCTGTGAAGAAGCTCATTGGTAGCTTGATGGGGATGGCATTGAATCTATAAATTACCTTGGGCAGTATGGCCATTTTCACGATATTGATTCTTCCTATCCATGAGCATGGTATGTTCTTCCATTTGTTTGTGTCCTCTTTGATTTCACTGAGCAGTGGTTTGTAGTTCTCCTTGAAGAGGTCCTTTACATCCCTTGTAAGTTGGATTCCTAGGTATTTTATTCTCTTTGAAGCAATTGTGAATGGAAGTTCATTCCTGATTTGGCTCTCTGTTTG
Source organism: Chlorocebus sabaeus (assembly GCF_047675955.1). Lineage (NCBI taxonomy): Eukaryota > Metazoa > Chordata > Mammalia > Primates > Cercopithecidae > Chlorocebus > Chlorocebus sabaeus. Next base: position 71,881,681 of record NC_132918.1, read on the forward strand.
ACTGTCACTGGTGTATAAGAATGCTTGTGATTTTTGCACATTAATTTTGTATCCTGAGACTTTGCTGAAGTTGCTGATCAGCTTAAGGAGATTTTGGGCTGAGACAATGGGGTTTTCTAAATATACAATCATGTCGTCTGCAAACAGGGACAATTTGACTTCTTCTTTTCCTAACTGAATCCCCTTGATTTCTTTCTCTTGCCTGATTGCCCTAGCCAGAACTTCCAACACTATGTTGAATAGGAGTGGTGAGAGAGGGCATCCCTGTCTTGTGCCAGTTTTCAAAGGGAATTTTTCCAGTTTTTGCCCATTCCGTATGATATTGGCTGTGGGTTTGTCATAAATAGCTCTTATGATTTTGAGGTACGTTCCATCAATACCGAATTTATTGAGCGTTTTTAGCATGAAGGGCTGTTGAATTTTGTCAAAAGCCTTTTCTGCATCTATTGAGATAATGATGTGGTTCTTGTCTTTGGTTCTGTTTATATGCTGGATTATGTTTATTGATTTGCGAATGTTGAACCAGCCTTGCATCCCAGGGATGAAGCCCACTTGATCATGGTGGATAAGCTTTTTGATGTGCTGCTGAATCCGGTTTGCCAGTATTTTATTGAGGATTTTTGCATCGATGTTCATCAGGGATATTGGTCTAAAATTCTCTTTTTTTGTTGTGTCTCTGCCAGGCTTTGGTATCAGGATGATGTTGGCCTCATAAAATGAGTTAGGGAGGATTCCCTCTTTTTCTATTGATTGGAATAGTTTCAGAAGGAATGGTACCAGCTCCTCCTTGTACCTCTGGTAGAATTTGATTGTGAATCCATCTGGTCCTGGACTTTTTTTGGTTGGTAGGCTATTAATTATTGCCTCAATTTCAGAGCCTACTATTGGTCTATTCAGGGATTCAACTTCTTCCTGGTTTAGTCTTGGAAGAGTGTAAGTGTCCAGGAAATTATCCATTTCTTCTAGATTTTCCAGTTTATTTGCGTAGAGGTGTTTATAGTATTCTCTGATGGTAGTTTGTATTTCTGTGGGGTCGGTGGTGATATCCCCTTTATCATTTTTAATTGCGTCGATTTGATTCTTCTCTCTTTTCTTCTTTATTAGTCTTGCTAGTGGTCTGTCAATTTTGTTGATCTTTTCAAAAAACCAACTCCTGGATTCATTGATTCTTTGGAGGGTTTTTTGTGTCTCTATCTCCTTCAGTTCTGCTCTGATCTTAGTTATTTCTTGCCTTCTGCTAGCTTTCGAATGTGTTTGCTCTTGCTTCTCTAGTTCTTTTAATTGCGATGTTAGAGTGTCAATTTTAGATCTTTCCTGCTTTCTCTTGTGGGCATTTAGTGCTATAAATTTCCCTCTACACACTGCTTTAAATGTGTCCCAGAGATTCTGGTATGTTGTATCTTTGTTCTCATTGGTTTCAAAGAACATCTTTATTTCTGCCTTCATTTCGTTATGTACCCAGTAGTCATTCAGGAGCAGGTTGTTCAGTTTCCATGTAGTTGAGCGGTTTTGATTGAGTTTCTTAGTCCTGAGTTCTAATTTGATTGCACTGTGGTCTGAGAGACAGTTTGTTATAATTTCTGTTCTTGTACATTTGCTGAGGAGTGCTTTACTTCCGATTACGTGGTCAATTTTGGGGTAAGTACGATGTGGTGCTGAGAAGAATGTATATTCTGTTGATTTGGGGTGGAGAGTTCTATAGATGTCTATTAGGTCTGCTTGCTGCAGAGATGAGTTCAATTCCTGGATATCCTTGTTAACTTTCTGTCTCGTTGATCTGTCTAATGTTGACAGTGGAGTGTTGAAGTCTCCCATGATTATTGTATGGGAGTTGAAGTCTCTTTGTAAGTCTCTAAGGACTTGCTTTATGAATCTGGGTGCTCCTGTATTGGCTGCATATATATTTAGGATAGTTAGCTCTTCCTGTTGGATTGATCCCTTTACCATTATGTAATGGCCTTCTTTGTCTCTTTTGATCTTTGATGGTTTAAAGTCTGTTTTATCAGAGACTAGTATTGCAACCCCCGTTTTTTTGTGTTCTCCATTTGCTTGGTAAATCTTCCTCCATCCCTTTATTTTGAGCCTATGTATGTCTCTGCATGTGAGATGGGTCTCCTGAATACAGCAGACTGATGGGTCTTGACTCTTTATCCAGTTTGCCAGTCTGTGTCTTTTTATTGGAGCATTTAGTCCATTTACATTTAAGGTTAATATTGTTATGTGTGAACTTGATCCTGCCATTATGATATTAACTGGTTATTTTGCTCGTTAGTTGATGCAGTTTCTTCCTAGCCTTGATGGTCTTTACATTTTGGCATGTTTTTGCAATGGCTGGTACCGGTTGTACCTTTCCATGTTTAGTGCTTCCTTCAGGGTCTCTTGTAAGGCAGGCCTAGTGGTGACAAAATCTCTAAGCATTTGCTTATCTGTAAAGGATTTTATTTCTCCTTCACTTATGAAACTTAGTTTGGCTGGATATAAAATTCTGGGTTTAAAATTCTTTTCTTTAAGAATGTTGAATATTGGCCCCCACTCTCTTCTGGCTTGAAGAGTTTCTGCCGAGAGATCTGCTGTTAGTCTGATGGGCTTCCCTTTGTGGGTAACCCGACCTTTCTCTCTGGCTGCCCTTAAGATTTTTTCCTTCATTTCAACTTTGGTGAATCTGGCAATTATGTGTCTTGGAGTTGCTCTTCTCGAGGAGTATCTTTGTGGCGTTCTCTGTATTTCCTGGATTTGAATGTTGGCCTGCCCTACTAGGTTGGGGAAGTTCTCCTGGATGATATCCTGAAGAGTGTTTTCCAACTTGGTTCCATTTTCCCCGTCACTTTCAGGCACCCCAATCAGACGTAGATTTGGTCTTTTTACATAATCCCATACTTCTTGCAGGCTTTGTTCATTTCTTTTTCTTCTTTTTTCTTTTGGTTTCTCTTCTCGCTTCATTTCATTCATTTGATCCTCCATCGCTGACATTCTTTCTTCCAGTTGATCGAGACGGTTACTGAAGCTTGTGCATTTGTCACGTATTTCTCGTGCCATGGTTTTCGTCTCTTTCATTTCGTTTGTGAGCTTCTCTGCATTAATTACTCTAGCCATCAATTCTTCCACTTTTTTTTCAAGATTTTTAGTTTCTTTGCGCTGGGTACGTAATTCCTCCTTTAGCTCTGAGAAATTTGATGGACTGAAGCCTTCTTCTCTCATCTCGTCGAAGTCATTCTCCGTCCAGCTTTGATCCGTTGCTGGCGATGAGCTGCGCTCCTTTGCCGGGGGAGATGCGCTCTTATTTTTTGAATTTCCAGCTTTTCTGCCCTGCTTTTTCCCCATCTTTGTGGTTTTATCTGCCTCTGGTCTTTGATGATGGTGATGTACTGATGGGGTTTTGGTGTAGGTGTCCTTCCTGTTTGATAGCTTTCCTTCTAACAGTCAGGATCCTCAGCTGTAGGTTGTAGCTGTAGGAGATTGCTTGAGGTCCACTCCAGACCCTGTTTGCCTGGGTATCAGCAGCAGAGGCTGCAGAAGATAGAATATTTCTGAACAGCGAGTGTACCTGTCTGATTCTTGCTTTGGAATCTTCCTCTCAGGGGTGTACTCCACCCTGTGAGGTGTGGTGTGTCAGACTGCCCCTAGTGGGGGATGTCTCCCAGTTAGGCTACTCAGGGGTCAGGGACCCACTTGAGCGGGGAGTCTGTCCCTTCTCAGATCTCAACCTCCGTGTTGGGAGATCCACTGCTCTCTTCAAAGCTGTCAGACAGAGTCGTTTGCGTCTGCAGAGCTGCTGCGTTTGTTATTATTTACTGTGCCCTGTCCCCAGAGGTGGAGTCTACAGAGACAGGCAGGTTTCCTTGAGCTGCTGTGAGCTCCACCCAGTTCGAGCTTCCCATCAGCTTTGTTTACCTACTTAAGCCTCAGCAATGGCGGGCGCCCCTCCCCCAGCCTCGCTGCTGCCTTGCCGGTAGATCACAGACTGCTGTGCTAGCAATGAGGGAGGCTCCGTGGGTGTGGGACACTCCCGGCCAGGTGTGGGATATGATCTCCTGGTGTGCCTGTCTGCTTAAAGCGCAGTATTGGGGTGGGAGTTACCCGATTTTCCAGGTGTTGTGTGTCTCAGTTCCCCTGGCTAGGAAAAGGGATTCCCTTCCCCCTTGCGCTTTCCAGGTGAGGCAATGCCTCGCCCTGCTTCAGCTCTCGCTGGTCGGGCTGCAGCAGCTGACCAGCACCGATCGTCTGGCACTCCCCAGTGAGATGAACCCAGTACCTCAGTTGAAAATGCAGAAATCGCCGGTCTTCTGTGTCGCTCGCGCTGGGAGTTGGAGACTGGAGCTGTTCCTATTCGGCCATCTTGCTCCGCCCCCCTACTCTTCCATGCTGCTCATTTCCTTCCACAGTTTCTTTATTAAATCACAAACCGGCCGGGCGCGGTGGCTCAAGCCTGTAATCCCAGCACTTTGGGAGGCCGAGACGGGCGGATCACGAGGTCAGGAGATCGAGACCAGCCTGGCTAACACGGTGAAACGCTGTCTCTACTAAAAAACAATACAAAAAACTAGCCGGGCGAGGTGGCGGGCGCCTGTAGTCCCAGCGAGGCTGTGGCAGGAGAATGGCCAAGAATTTCTTTATAGAAACAGGGACATAGACACTTAGAAGAGTTTTTATTTAAGGAAACTCAGGTAAATCTTTATATATTATGTAAAATATGTATCATAAGGCATATATCTGCCTTAAAATATATTATTTTTACTATTACATATTGATTAGAATGGCTACTTTTTAAATTAATAATTGATAAATTGCAGGGAAAGATATGGAAGAATAGGAACTCTCATTCATTGCTGGTGGAAATGCAAGATGTTGCAACTACTCTGGAAGATCATTTGGCAGTTTCTTCCAATGATGAAAATTGTCTTACTGTATTACTCAGCAATTATACTCCTAAGTATTTGCTGACTTAAAACCTATGTACACACAAAATCTGCATGCAATATTTATAGTATCTTTTTCTTAATAACCATCTAAAACTGGAAGCAACCAAGATGTCCTTCAATATGTGACTTGATAAACAGTAGTATGCCATTAAAATGGGAAATTAATTGTCAATAAAAGAAATGATCAAGGCCATGCAAAGACATAAAGATAAATGCATACTGGTAAGCTAAGTATAGCAGACTGAAAAGGCTACATGTATTTTTCCGTTTACATGACATTCTGAAAAGGCACAACTTAGACAAGGTAAACAGGTCAGTGATTGTCAGTGGTTCTAGGAGAGGGATTCAATGTTTTTAGGTGTTTTAGAGATGTTTTTAGGGAGGTAAAGCTATTCTTTTTCATACTATACTGACAGTATGAATTTGGTAGTATCCATAGAAACTTATGGCATAAAAAGTAAATGTTAGTGTATTAAATTATAAATTATGATATGGGAGATTGGTGTATCCAAGTATGGAAGGCAAAATTTTTACAAATGACTCTAACTGTATGAAAAGTGCATGCTGCAACCTCACTAAAGAGGGTAAGGAAGAGGGTGTTGAATTAAGCAGCTCAGATAATGAGTGAGGTCTGTACAACTAAGGGCAAAAAGAACTGTACATAAACACTGTGCTCTAGTGATAAGGTTATTTCCCATGCATATATGGGTTAAAATTACAAAACTGCTATACATGTATACTAGAATTGACCAACTACCTAAATTAATGGCAGATTGCAGTAGCCAGGTTCTCTATTATGGGAGCGGGAGTTTACAAATAAGCAAAGGAAGGAGGCTATAGTGATTCATATAGTAATGGATTAGAATTGGAGACCTCAGTTGTCTATATTAAGCTAAACATGAGTAGCTTATTTGTAGCTTAGTAAAGATATAGATGGCTACATATAGAAATATTTATAAATATGTGCATATACACAGATTAGTACACATACATATTTCCTTGTTCTATCAGCTGAGAGGGCCTAGAAGCAACAATATCTTAGTAGCAATGAAAAAACCTGGCACCAAGATCTTAGTTTCTCCAGTAAAAGGACCCAGGGGTTTTAGAAACATGGCTGATTGTAGGACTTGGACAGAAAATATGGAACATGGCATTGAGAATCTGTAGTCCTAGCAAGTTAGGAAGTACCTAAAACAAACAAACAAAAATAGCAACAACAACCCCCATCCCCAACAACGATAGTGTTAAAGGAGCACAGGAGTCAATTGAAAGACCTCCAAATAGTTAAACCTGGAACTATTTGAGCAAACTGATTAATTAAATAGTGTTGGGTTATAATATAGAATATAAAACAAATATCCATGAGTCCATGTGATGTAAATAAATGATTGCATAAGTAAACTTAACAGCAGAGAAACCCAATAAACTACTTTAGCCTGATGATCAAGGTTGATATCAACAGTAATAAGTCATAGTAATTGCACTTGAATATAGTGTGATAAAAACAGCACTTTACTACTGTGGTCTTCTTCCCCAAAACTCATAACTCATTTAATCATGAGAAAAACATCAGATAAATTCTAATTGAGCAATAATCTATAAAATAAATACCTCACCAATACCCTAAAAAGTGTCAAGGTGATCAAAAAATATCATAGCTAACAGGAGCCCAAGGAGACATGACAACTAAATGTAATGTGCAATACTGGAACAACAAAAATAAGCTCATTAGGTTAAAACTAAATAAATTGGCATGAAGTACAGATTTCCGTTAATAATAGTGTACCAGTATTAGTTCATTGATTGTGACAAATGTACCATATTAGTGGGAAGACTAGGTATGTGGTAGATGGGAACTCTCTATGCTATCTTCTAAATTTTAACACATTTAATTTTAATATACTTTATCTGACCAAGTGTTATCAAATTTTTCCCAAATGGAAATCATGGTTTGTACCATGTGCTCCCTCCATTTTCTTCCTGGTTATAGCTAAACATATGCTGACCCACACATGTGTTATAAAGGCATGTGATGAACAAATTAGATTTCAAGTAATTATTTTAGTAATTTGAATTTTAAAACACAGTGAGTTTGGAAATAAGCAGCAGAAATGAAGGGAAAAGGAGGTGTAGCCAAATTTATTTGAATGTGGAAGTTAGTAGGGAGTCAAGAGGATCTGCAAGAGCAAATGAAAAAATCAATAGGAAGGGAGAGAACCAAGTGCACAAGAAAAGCAGATATGCTCTGAAAAACAGACCAGGTGGTCCATGAAAGAGGGAGAGACCAATCTTTGACCTGCCTCAATTTCCAGCTATTTTCTTGCCCAAACTCTGCCTTTATTTTTTACAACAAAACCTTCTTTAGTCTGGGCATGGTGGCTCACATCTGTAATCCCAACAGTTTGGGATGCTGAGGCAGGCAGACTTCTTGAGCCAAGGAGTTTGAGACCAGCCTGGGAAACATGGCAAAACCCCATCTCTACAAAAATTAGTCAGTGGTGTACTCCTGTAGTCTCAGCTACTTGGGAAGCTGAGGTGGGAAGATCACTTGAGCCCAGATCGAGCTAAAGTAAGCCATGATTGTGCCACTGCACTCCAGCCTGGGTGACAGAGCCAGACTCTGTCACAAAGAAAGGCAGAAAAGAAATTAAGAGAGAGGGACAGAGAGAAGGAAGGGAGGGAGGAAGGGAGGGAGGGAGGGAGGAAGGAAAGAAGGAAGGAAGGAAGGAAGGAAGGAAGGAAGGAAGGAAGGAAGGAAAGAAGGAAGGAAGGAAAGGGAAGGGGAAGGGGAAGAACGAAACTATCTTTATCTGGTGATCTGGGGTCTGATGTCTGCATTACACTTGCCAAAACCAAATAAGGTCATTGTGGGGCGAATTTTACAGATACTTTTCTTTCATATTGAACTCTTATTTCTACTCTCTCTATTGAGTAGAGATAATAGTCTCCCAAAGACTGCTGCTCTTGGATAAAAAACATACTCTGATAATCTATTAACCAATAACTCTAGAAGTTGTCTAAGACAAAGGAACTAAATTCCTTATTCAATCCTCTGGGATAGAGTTTCTTGGGCAGAGAAGAGACTTGTAGAATACTTGGAGTTGGGAGATAATTATATAATAGTATTCAGTTGCACCAGATTCTTGCTGGTAAGTGTTACATTATCAGTCTTGAGCAAGTGTTCTCACAGAAGCATAGACTTGCAGTATATCATGGCTCATTTTTTAGTGAGAACAAGTAAATGATTATGAAAAGCTAACTAATATGCATGATTGTCCCCCAGCTCCCTATAACCCTTCCCTGCTTTTGGCTGGAAATGTTAATTCATAAATGAGAAATTACAACCAAACAAATGAAACTCTTTGAGAGAACCATTCTTCTTCTTTATTGCAACATGCTGAAATCTTCTTTATGGAATAGCTCAAGGAAGCAGAAGTAGCAAATCAGATACTTTGACCACCCCTGAGATTTTTTTAAGCTCCCCACGAATCTCAAGCTAATTTACAAGTTTTGATTGTTCTCAATCTGAAATGAAGCTCAGGTAGGTTAGGCAAACAGCCTCACTGGCCCAATTTCCTTCCACTCCACATAGGCAACATCCTTCCTATTTGGAGAGTGTGTTGATGATGTTTTGTCACTAATGATTCTGGCCTGCTGAGAGTCCCTGAAGACAACAGTGGTTTTTAAAGGGAGTTATAATTGTTAGACTTTGCTAATGCTCCTTGAGATCCTTGTTGTGCACAGCAGTTACCTAAGATTCCCCAATATCCCCATAGAGAATTAAACCAAAGCCTTCTGGTGCCATCTGGTATAGTAACTGGAAAAATGAACAAAACCTTTAGTATGAAGTTGCAATGCAATTACAGTCTAACCTAAGGAAGGAAAAAAGGAACAATAATTTAATCAAGAGCAAACATATTTTTTAAAAAGTCTTTATATCCAAAACTTTGTTAGTGAGAAGAACATAAGCCTCAGGAAAATCATAGTCTCTGATTTCAGTGAACTCACAATCTAGTGGGAAAAGCAGAAGCGTAAAGTACAAACTAAGCACAATCAGAAAAGCTGCTCAATTGTGTTCAGGTGACAGGGGCTAGGGATGAAGCTAATAAGAAAGGACTAATACTTTAGGAATAAAGAATGGGACAGAGAAAGCTTTCGAGATAATATAACACTAAATTTGGGACCAATAGATAAGTAGAAGTCTTCTAAGAGAAAAGACCAGGGAATGATATTCTAGGGAGAGGAAATAGAAAAATCAAAGATGTGGAAGCATAAAATTGCTTATATGTCAGGGGAAAGTTGGATAATATCATAGGGCTAAAATGGTGCTACTTGAAGTGTGATCCATGAACCAGCAGGATCATCACCTGAGAGCATATTAGAAATGCCAATTATCAGACCACAATTCATATTGCCTGAATGAGACTCTCTGGAAGAGGAATTTAGCAGTCTGAGTTTAATTCAGCTCTTTGGGTGATTCTGACACCGGTTTGAGCAGCACTGGACTGAAAAACTAACTGATTATGGAGACGGACTACAGGGAAGAGGAGCAGGGTAGATTAAAGGTAGGGGCATGTCTTGAATCATGGTCATAAATTAAGCATAATTAAGCTAACTGAAAATACAATGAATGAAATAAATGATTGGCTTTGAATAACTAACACCATGTCACTCAAAAATAAACATAATATCAGGATATGAAAGTCACAGTGATGATCCAAGGACCATAACTAGATGTGTCCACCTTACAAAACAGAGCAGAGCTAGCTGAAATTAAATGTTGAGAGAGGGAAATTGTAAAAGTTACTGAAATATCCACTATAAAATATATTACAAAAGAGCTGTGAATTGAAATAAAACTAGAATTTATCTTTCCTTTGCCAATTTTTCTCAAGTATTCCTTTTATTCAACATGTGTTAAATACCTACTATATGCTAGGTATTTTGCCACATACTGGGGACATAACCCAAATGTGATAGTCCTTGGCCCCAAGAATATTAGCATCTGTTGCATAATGACTATTAGCACGTCTGGAGTGCTTACGAAGTGCCAATCACTGTCTAACATTGGAACAATCTTATTTCCTGAACAACATCCCTGAGTAACTTACCTGAGTCTGTCTGATTCTAAAGCTTACATTCTTTTTCTAATATCATGTTGTTTATTTGCATAAGGCCAGAGGAACTGCATTATTATTAACAATGTTACTAAATACTGCTCTAGTCTAAATGGATCAAAGTTGCGGTATTATTGACAAGCCAAGGCCCTTGATGATCATGCCATGTATTCCTGCATGACTGGAATTCATCTTTGCCTCTTCTGGATTTGATAATCTTGTCTCCCCATTTGAGCAGGTTGATGTATCTTCTTCACCATTTTTGGCTTTGCTGACTCTTGGATCTCTCCCATAGTCATGAGTAGAGTGTTCTCCTTCTCTCTTAAACCCTATTTTGACAAGTTGGATTCCCCTATTCCCCCACCTACTTAACCTCCCCTAGGATAATGGTGATTTTAGAAATAGATGGGCACGCTCAAAACATCAGACTAGAGGTCATGAATAATCAAACAAAATCAAAGTGTCCAGGTGGTCAATACTGCCATGTTGAAGAAATACTGGTTAGTATGCTATACCCTGCTATTTTTCAGGATTTAAAAGTCTTGATTGGATTTGCTGCATTGTAATGGCACATATCAGGAGGAAGCTTGTATCTATTGTCTGTATACATCCACTGGCATATGGCAGATACCAGGGAGAAGAATTCGCCTCAGATTGTGGAAGTTAGCCCCACTCAATGGCACAATGGATGAACAGGGAGAATAGGAGCACACAGCAGGTAGTTGGTGAAGCAGCTACTTGGTGTTGGGGAGTTCAACATGCAGTAGTTGAACGTCCCAAAAGGAAAATCAGAATTCCGGGTATTCACTCGGTATCAAGGTATGTATAGTGGATCAAAATTGAAGGTTGATTCTGATCCTCAGAAAACCAAGTACAAGATAACATCAGAAGTAAAAGCTAATAATGATGGCAGTGCTCAGTTCAATGTTGGAAAATTCTAGGAGGAACATAAAAACAGAACACATGTATAGGGGTAAGTGTTGGAGGTAGAAAAGACCAGGAACTAAAGCACAGAGATATTTTGAACACTTGATGAAGAAATTATTTGGCAGATGAAGCTGTAGATGTCTCAGTAGTCTCAAAGGTCTCAAAGATTCCTGGCACCTTCACCTTGTATAATAATTTCCAATCAACTCTGGTTCCAAGAGAGGGCCAGAGATGCTGTAGAGGTGAAGCAACTGGATCTGAATAAAATGATGCAAGGAGAGGTAATTTGCCTGTCTCTAAATCTGACTTACTTATTTCTTCAGAAATATATTTATTTGTGCATGTATGTATAAACATACGTGTTTATAAAGACACAAGTATTATTTAAATCCACTTAAATTGATCTTTTTCTAGTTTCATTTCTGTGTTAGATGCTAATCATGTGGTTATAGTGACTTCGCTTAAGTGCCTTGCAGCAGACCCTGCTCCAGGAATATCCTGAGACTTAGATGCAAGTAATGTTCTCTTAGGGCTTTCAATGCAGCCAGCTGAATGAAACTTAGTGACTCCAGTCAGTGCCACATGAAACAAAAGAACCATCCAGCTGAGTCCTGCCAGGAATCCTGACCTACAGAATTGTGAAAAATAATAAATTATTATTCAAAGCCCCTTAGCTTTGGATTGTTTTGCTAGGAAGCTGTGGGTTATCTTCCCTGTTAAACTAAGTAAGAATGCAATAATTTTTTAAATTTATTTTTATTGTATATATTTTATGTGTACAAAATGATGTTTTAATATGCATATACATGGTGATATGATTATTACAGGTAAGCAAATTATTTTTTGTGGTAAGAGCATTTAAAGTCTACTCTCTTAGCACATTTTCATTATACAGTACAATATATTGTACATAGTCCTTTTGCTGTAGACAATAGTCCAGTTGTATGTAGTACTTGATATGGTTAGGTTTTGTGTCCCTACCCAAATCTTGTTTTGAATTATAACTCCTATTATCTCCATAATCACCATATGTCAAACGAGAGACCAGGTGTAGGAAATGGAATCATGGGGGCAGTTTCCCCCGTGCTGGTCTCTTGATAGTGAGTGAGTTCTCAAGAGATCTGGTGATTCTTTAAGAGGCTCTTCCCTCTTCGCTCAGCACTTTCTTCCTGCTGCCTTGTGAAGAAGGTGCATTGCTTCCCCTTCACGTTCCACCCTGATTGTAAGTTTCCTGAGGCCTCCCCAGCCATGCTGAACTATGAGTCAATTAAACCTTTTTCCTTTATAAATTACCCAGTCTCGGGCAGTTCTTTGTAGCAGTATGCAAATGGACTAATACAGTACTACTGTACATTAGATCTCTAGATTTATTCATCCTACATAGCTGCAATTTTGTACATTTTAACCTAACATCTCTCCGTTTTCTCCCCTTCCTTGCGCTTGGTAATCACTGTTCCACTTTCTATTTTCATATATTTGACTGTTTCTTAGAATTCCACATGTAAGTGAGATCATGCAATATTTGTCTTTCTGTGTCTTGCTTACTTAACTTAGCATAATGTCCTATGGATTAATCCATGTTGATTGCATTCTTTCTCAAGGCTGAATAATATATCTTTAGTTAGTTAGTTAGTTAGTTAGATAGATAGATAGATAGATAGATAGATAGATAGATAGATAGAACAATTTCTTTATCCATTGATCCATTGATGGATACTAAGGTTGTTTTCATATCTTGGCTATTGTGAACAATGCTGCAATAAACATGGGAGTGGAGTTCTTTCTATGAAGTGCTGACTTTATTTCCTTAAGGTATATATCCAACTAAGGAATTGCTGGGTTATATGGTAGTTCTATTGTTAATTTTTAAGGAACCTCTATATTGTTTTTCACAATTATGGTACTAATTTACATCCCCACCAACAGTGTACAAGGGTTTCCTTTTCTCCATACCCTAGGCAATGCTTATAATTTCTTATTTTTTTGATAATAGCTATCCTAACAGGTATAAAGTGATATCTCATTGTAGTTTTGATTTCCATTTACTTGATGATTAGTGACACTGAGCAGATTTTCATATACCTGTTGGGTATTTGTATGGCTTCTTTGGAAAAATATCTATTCAGGGTTTTTTGCCCATTATTAAATTGATCGTTTTTTTTTTTTTTTTGCTATTGAATTGTATGAGTTCCTTAAATGATTTGAATATTAACCCCTTATCAGATACACTGTTTGCAAATATTTTCTCCCATTACACAGGCTGCTTTTTCATGTTTTTGTTTCCTTTGCAGTCTTGATTGGGGCCTTACAATGAGAAAGACTTAACCATGTGTATTGTGGGGTAAAATCACTATAGAGGGACAAGTACAAATCTCTAGGAGCAAGCAGAAAAAATAGTTTGAACTGTTCATAGAATAGAAAGCAGGCCAGTGGGACTACAGCACAATGAGTGAGAAGAATATTGAGAAATGAAGGAGGAGGAAGCAGAAGCTAGATGCCTCAGGGCCTTTTAGACTATTATAAAAGATTTGGGGTTTATTCTGTAAGCAATAGGAAGCTATTGATGTGTGCTAAAAATAATTTAGTATCTTTAAAAGATCCTTTTGGCTAATGTGTGGAGAAAGAATAGTGGTGGTCAATGTGGATGCTGAGAAATCACTTAGAAACTATCATAGTGGATCAGGCAAGAAATGATGATTAGTTGACCTAAAAAGCTGGCTGTGGACCTGGAGAGAAGTGAGCAAATCAGAAATGTATTTTGAAGGTAAAATGGATAGAACATAGTAATTGATTAGAAAGGAGAGTGAAAATGGGGAAATCAAGGTGAGTGGATCACCTGAGGTCAGAAGTTCGAGACCAGCCTGACCAATATGGTGAGACCCTGTCTCTACTAAAAATACAAAAATTAGCCAGGCATCATGGTGGCATTCAAGTGTAGTCCCAGCTCCTCTGGAGGCTGAGACAGGAGAATTGCTTGAACCCAGGAGGTGGAGGTTGCAGTGAGTTGAGACTGTGCCACTGCACTCCAGCCTGGGAATCAGAGTGAGACTCCATCTATAAATAGATAGATAGATAGATAGATAGATAGATAGATAGATAGATAATTTCTAGATTTGGGGTTTTAATGAAGGAACCACATGAGAAAAGAAGCAGGCTTATGATGAAGGATATGAAAATTTTTCCAGAGCTCTGCTTTTAGTTAAAGTTTGAAATAACCATATAAAACCTACTGGAATCTCAAGTAAATGGTGAAGAAGATGATTCTGGTTGGATTCATAGGAATGGATAAGATTTCTTAGAGAGATAGTATTGATAGAGAAGAGGGAACTACTGGACCAATCCCTGGGACTTAGTGACCCAAAAAGATTGGGGTGATAAAGAAGAACCTGCATAGGACAGTTGGAAGGAACAGTTTGTGAGTAAGAGGAAAACAAAGAATCTAAAAGAAGAGTGTCTCAAGATAAAAAGGAAGAATAAACTTTAGGCTGCTGCTGAGAGTAAGATAAGATGTTAGAAAAGACATTTAGTTAACTTGGCAACCTGGAGGATGTTGATAGCATTGTGAAGAACAGTTTCCTTTATTGAAAAGTGTAGAACTATACAGAGCAGAAAGTACAGACAAGTCCTTCAGGAAATTTTGGTAAGAAAGGAGAGAGAGATTAACAGTTTCAGAAAAAGATGGAGATCAAAGGAGGGTGTTATGGTTGTTTCTTGGCATAAATTTGTTTATCAAAATAGTGTATACTATTATTTTGAAATATTTAATGATATTACTAAATTTAACCTTTAAAAAATCCAGCAGTTCTCTGATCCTAACCAAGAAGCAATCATTTTTTACTCTGTTATCTGTTTCTTCTTGCCCTTGGCATTATATTTCTAAGCTGTTAATTTAAAGTCGCAGCAGATCATTGGCCTGAGGCTCCCTCCATACTTGGATATCCTCTGTAACAAACCACAATCTACTTCGTACAAACTGAAAACCATAGTAGTGAAAACAAACAGTTGAGACTCATCCAATCATAAGCAGCCAAGCTTCAGCCAATCACAGGCAGCCAACTGATTAGACCATAGTCAATAAGGCAAACACCTAGCTTATCTCTGTGGTTTGGATGTGGCTTGTTTCCTTCCAAATTCGTGTTGAAATTTACTTCTTATTGTAACAGTATTAAGAGG
Organism: Chlorocebus sabaeus; assembly: GCF_047675955.1. Classification (NCBI taxonomy): domain Eukaryota; kingdom Metazoa; phylum Chordata; class Mammalia; order Primates; family Cercopithecidae; genus Chlorocebus; species Chlorocebus sabaeus. The sequence continues at coordinate 71,896,817 of NC_132918.1, forward strand.
TGATACCTTTAACAGATGATTAGGCCAAAAGAGCTCTGCTCTCATTAATGTATTAATGCCATAATCACAGGATTGGGATTGTTATTTTGAGGGGGGTTTCTTATAGAAGGACAAGTTCGGCCCCCTTCTTGCTCTTCTCTTTGGTTCTTTCTTGTTCTTCCACCTTCCACTATGGGATGATTAAACAAGAATACCCTCTTCCAGATGCCAGTACCTTAATCTTGGCCTTGCTGGCTTCCAGAAGTATGAGCCAAATAAATTTCTGTTTATTATAAATTACCCAGTCTCCAGTATTCTATTATTGCAGTACAAAACAGACTAAGACACCAATCAAGCTATTTCTGTACTTCATTTCCATGTTCTGTTTATAAATAGTCACTGCCCATGTTGCAGAACAGAGCTCTCTAAACCTCTTTTGGCTCTGAGTGCTGCCTGATACATAAATTGTTCTTTGCCCAAATAGACTCTGTTAAATTTAATTTGCCTATTTTTTTAACAAAACAATACACTTAGGTTATTATTTCTCAATTGATTAAGACATTTTTCTCTTACAGCTGTAAAACATTAAAAGTTTTTTATTTTTCACTTTTCTGGCTGTGAGCAGTGGCACATGCTTTGTAATCGCAGCACTGTGGGAGGCCAAGGTGGGTAGATCACCTGAGATTGGGAATTCAAGACCAGCCTGGCCAACATGGTGAAACCCCATCTCTACTAAAAATACAAAAATTTTCCAGGCATGGTGGCACACATCTGTAATCCCAGCTACTCGGTAGGCCGAAGCATGAGAATTGCTTGAGCCCAGGAGGTGGAGGTTGCAGTGAGCTGAGATTGTTCCACTGCACTCCAGACTGGGCAAAGAAGCAAGACTCTGTCTCAAAAAAAAAAAAAAAAAAAAAGTTTTTTTTCCCTATTCTTTTAATGATACACACTAGAGCAGAGATTAGCAAGTTTTTTTTCTGTAAAGGGCCAGATTTTTTGGGCTTTGTAGGTCATTTTTTTCTTAGTTACATTCTTATAAGAAACACAACTATTTAATTCTGCTATTGTAGGGTGAAGGCAAATACAGAAAATGCATACATTAGTAAGCATAAATTTTAATAAAACCCATATTATACATAGGAAAAACTCAAAGCAATTAACTAACTTTTCCAATGTCAAATAGCTCCTAGATTGTAAAGCTGGAATTTAAATACATGTTTTGTTGAATCCACCATCCATGCTCTTAGGCACAAAGTCTGCCTCCTAAAAACACTCTCCAAACTTTTCACATTACTCAAGATTACATCAATTTTGAATACATTATATAAATTTTGAACATTATGTAAATTTTGAATACTCATGCCTTTGATAATGGACCTTCTCTCAAATGCACTTTCTCTTGTGCCTATGTGTTCATATTCCTCTCCTTCATCATAGTCCACCTCTATCCACTGTCAAGTGTGCTCTGATTGTATTTCAGACAGTTTTGTACCTCTTGTTTTGTACTTCTGCTTGTACTTCTGTACTTTCTACGTCACCCCAATGTGCACAGCCTTTTCACACTGTGTTGGAATTACAGAGATCTGTGTTTTCTCTAACATTAGACCACAATATCTTTGAAGGGAAGGACTATGCCTTGTGTACTGTACCGCTGACAATGAATAAGCACCTGACATGTGGTAGGTAGTTAATAAGTACTAAATTAAATGAGTCTAAGTATAGTAGGGAAGATCTGTGCCCTTCCAATTGTGTTATAATCAAGGGTCAAACAACAAGTGTTGGAGTCACAGAGGAGAGAAAATTTGTTCCTAAGAAGGGATATTGAAGAAGGCTCCATGGAGAGTTTGATGTTTCATGATGATTTTGGTGGTGAGAGGTAGGTTTGAGGTGCCATTGGCAGAGTGAGTAAATTCAAAGCCTAGAAAATGCAAATAATAGTCAGGAAACAGAAAACTTCTATGTGTCTAAAATATAGAATATGTAGGAGCAGCCTAGAAAATTGAATATGTTCTAGTTTATAGGGAGATTTGAATAATCTAAGTGGGATTTTTTTGTTTTGTAGGCAATAAAGAGGCATTAAAGGATCTTATTGTGTAAATGAATAAATATACATGAAGTTATTATAATAGTGCTTAATGCATTCAAGTTCACAATAACAATTAACTAACATTATTATTTTGAGTAGGAATATATAAGTATTTGTGATTAGATGAAAGGCATAAGGTGGATAGGCATTATTGAGTAGGGGGACCAGCTAGAATGCCTATATCAATAGCTATAGTCTAACTTGTGTTGTCTGGACTGTAGGAACAGGCAGCAGTAGGGGCTGCTGTTATATCCCCACAGAAGATAAAATATCCCTCACAATCCCAGAGTTGAAAAATGAGTAGTGAAAACCAAGGATTAAGCAACAAAGCATGGTCAGGCAGGACACCACATGTACTAGAGTCCTCCAGCTTGGAAACATGATCATGTTCAAGATGAACTGTGCATTTATCCCTCAGCTAGTGCTTGGGTCATCCATGTGTACCTGACTTGGGTTTCAGGATGAATTTCATTATAACTGTGCTGAATTTGGGATAATCCTTTCAGAATCCAGGAAAGTGAGAGCAAATGTCTAGCAGATACCTTTCTTATCCTGTTCTTCACTAATTAACATGAACAGTAATTCTGACAATACTTGCTCCTACTTTCAACTTCCCCAAGCTGAACCTCCATCCCTTTCATTCCCAAGCCCAATATCTCTGTGTCCTCCCCAAGTCCAGTCTCAATCTAATAAACCAAAGTAGACAACAGGAAAAGAAAATCTATAAGACCTACAACTTACCCTTTCCCTGAGAACACACTTCCCTTGCATAGGGGATGTTTCTCTATAGGCCTCCTTAGTGTCTCTCTCTTTCTCCTTCAGTATCAGGCTTTGAATTTCCGAAGTCCTGAAGTTTGGAAGGGATTTTTCTTTTGAGATGAGGTCTTTCTATGTTACTCAGGCTGGTCTCAAACTGCTGAGTTCAACAAATCCTCTTGCCTTGGCCTTCCAAAGTGCTGGGAATACAGGCATGAGCCACCATACTCAGCCTGGAAGGGAATTACCTCACCCCATTCTCCAGACATGAATCCTAACTGGCTTGAGATAATCCTCCTATTCTGTCCTCTCCTGTAGTTATTGGATCAGGGATGAGCAAATGATCCAGGTCAGGTCAATTAGGGACAAGTTTTTCTCTTTCCAGAAGCATCAAAGAATAGCCCCCAAATGTCCAGCCATTGAATGACCATGGAAGGAAAGAAACCTGTAATGAGAAGTCAGAACCTGAGTCCTTGCTTCAGCGCTGGATAAGGCCAGGCTTAAAGCCATTTCTGCCAATGACTTGCAATTATAGCAGATAAAATCAAAGCAAAATTAACAAGGTAACCATCTTAAAACAGTTTAAATTCTGTTTTCTATTACTTGTAACCAAAAAGTTCTAAGTAATATGTCTTGGGATCTCTGATTGCCTCAGTCACTTGTTTGGATCATCTAAAGTATACTATTGTCTACCCTCTCTCCCCTCCAGAATAAGCACATGCAATTGTGACAGAGAAGACATGTTTACAGGCAGCTTGGAAATATAAAGTTATGGGTAGGTTATAAATATCATAACAAAAACATTATCCCACACAGTGGGGGATAGTGGCAACCCTGAGTCATCATCTGCTTTACAGTTAAAGACCTGACAATTTTTTCTTCCTTGAATAAAACCCAAATATTTTCTTAACTTTAGATAACATTTTAAGTTATATTTTAAAGTTCTTCCACTAGAATAATGCAGTTTGAATGATTCAAATCTTCAGCATCAATTCAAACAACACGTAACCAATAAACAATTAGTTTACACACAGGCTTTGCTGATCTGTCTACCTAATTGTATGACAAGCTCACGTTGGGTGGGCAAATACAACCGCCGCCCAGGGGCTTTACCAAACCTTGTATTTACCTAAACTTTAATTTGGAAGACATGATGTTACTACTAAAAATTGCTCTCTACTTCTCCTCCCCTTAAAAACAAATAGATAGAGAGACCAACTTTAAACCTATTGTGGGGACATAATTCACAAGAAAGCACAGAAACCCTGTAATGGGAAAATTTATCCAGCACTACAATATTGATGACAGTCTAATTTGCTAACGTTTCTCATCACTTCATTATATTCTAAATCTATGAGGTGCTCTTCTTGAAGAATATTTATTTCTGGATCAACTTCAAATATAAATTTAAACCCTACCCTGATGCAGGAATACTAAACTTCACACGAAGGAATGCTCACTAGGATTGAACCCACCAAATAAATGACACATTGGGGAAATTTGCTTCTGATTTGGTGACAGAGATTTACTAGATAGATAATTATTTAACATTATCTAGGTAGAACCCCTTGGGGAAATAAAAATATATCTCCACGGTAATATAGCAAAATTTTGTACCAGGAAGTCTAACAGAAGAGTTAGTGTAGTGGCTAAGAAATGTGTTTCTAACCTTTTTTGACCCCTTTGGACTCCTTCAGTTATCTGGTAAAGCCAGTGGATTTCTTCTTGGAATAATGTTTTTGAATCCATAAAATAAAAACACACAATATTACAAAGGAAACTCTGTACTAAAGCACAGTCATCAAAATATTTAAAAATTGTGATTATTAGTTTTTATTAATGAATTAAATAATAAGATCTAGCAGTGTATCTGATCATTACTGTAATTTCAAAGTGGTGATAACTTATAAACAATATCTCATGATGTTTGTAAAAACTAATGTGATGGGAAAATGGGTGTTTCAATTGTGACAAAGTTACAGATACTACTAATACAACTGTGGGTTTTTAGCTATACTCATAGTGAAAGGAAATACTAAATTTCACTTAAAAGTACAAATGAAGATGCAATAACTTTTCTCATGAAAGTTTGTGGACTTCCTGAATTCCAGGTGAAAAATGATCATTCTAAGAGCATGGGCTCTGGGATTAATTCACTGCCTTTCTAATTTTGTAGACTTTAAATCTTTGCGGAGTGGGAGTCCTAATCCCTCTAATAATTGAATTATATCTATGGACACTGTAAACATTAAAATGCGCATACCCAATCACAGAGATGTTTTGCCTATCATCCGGTGATGGTGGGGTGTGGGATCCAGGTTAACAATCTTTGTGCTACAAGGTAGGTGTCATACTTCCTAGCTTGTTTATTCAACTGCCTAGCCATAGAAACAAGTGTTTTCAGATGAAGATGATGACAGTGATGAGGAAGAGGATGAAGAATATAAAGGTACTGAATGGCCTTATTGGTAGATAGTAGGGACAGTAGCAGGCAACTATAACTGATTTGAGTTTTCAGGAATTAAGTAGAATTTTCTAGAGGAATTTTGTCTGTGACCCATGCAGATACAATGGATAATATATAGGTTACCTATGTAAGACATTTACTGCTTTTCCCTGCTGGGTGCCTATTTACCTTTCGTCTGATATTCACACCTCAATTTTCCTTTGGAGAACAAACTCCCTTACTCCTCACCCCCATTCTTAATCGGTGTCATTTGAATGGAGTTATTTTTACCTTCAGCCTCAAAGTTAAGCTCATGTTTTGGCCATCAGAGAATTCACTCTTTTTGGCCATAGCGATTGATCAGACATTGGCTTACAACCTAAGTCAGACAGATAACACTTAATTCTAAGACTTTCCATGAAACTTATAGACAAGAGAAATACTTTGTCAAGAGGGATGAATAGAAAGTAAAACGACTGGCAACCATTTTGCCACCATGAAGAAATAAACTGCCTGAGAATGAAGAGTAGAGGAAGAAGAGATTAGAGATTGGAAAATCAAGAAAAAGTCCTGATGAAATTATCTGAACTCCTAAATCCAACTTTGCCTAACGTCAAACATATCCATTAACTCATGTTACATGATACAATACATTCCCTTCTTTTCCTTTGAGCCATTTTGAGATTGATGTCTATTCTTCAGCAGTTGTTCTGACTTAGCACATTACCCCCAACTGTCTAATAAAACCAGTGTTCAAAGTGGATACAGTCAGCAGAGATGTCTTTTCTTAGTAGCTAGTTCTTAAAAACTTGACAGAGTATTTTACATTTTGTGGATTAACTCTGCTAGCCTGAGGATTTCCCTTGCATCCTTATTTACAATTTTCCTACCTCCTTTCATTCTATAGGATTCAGGATGCTGATCTGAATAGAAGAGGGAGGGGTATGGTGTCACAACAAGATCAGTGTATGAGTGCAAAAATGGGTTCATGTGTGTGCATGCCAAAGCAGATAAAATTACTTTTACTATTAGTTCATTGTTTTTTGTTTTTTCCTGTTGATCTATATAGTTTTAATACAGTTGAACATGTCACCTAATATCTGTAACTGATTAGCCTAACATATTAACTTCAATATTCTTGGAATCTTTTATTTTTAGAGTATCCACAGGCATCAAATTTTGACCCAATAATGTATCTTTGGGAGGAAGAAAAAGTACATCTAAGATAAACTGAAAATTTTGTAAAGCTTAGCCAAAGCCACTATGATATTTTAAGGCCCCTAAATAGAGCAGCAACAATAATTGAATAATCAAACCAATAGGTACATTTATTCATTTCACAGATGTTAATTAAGCACCTAATATTTGACAGCAACTATTCGAGGTTTAAGGGAAACAGTAGTTAACAACTGACAGTTGGGTATTCTGATTCCAAAACAACATCACAGAAGCAAGCTAGCTTATCTCCTCACAACACCCAGGAAACCAAAAACAAATATAAAGTGCTGAGGTTATCACAAGCAATATCCCATAACTCAAACATGAGAATGAAATAGTTTTCAGGCCACAGAGAAGTGAAAAAACTGAGCAGACAGTAAGAGAATCAAACTTCCATATCCACAATGCCTCCTCCCACAATCTGCCGGACCCCAAGTACCCAGAAAATTTCCCCCTAACTCATGATTTCTACAATGAAAAAGTGAGATCAAGGTGGACAGTCAGCTTCCTCACCATCTTGGGTGCTCTAGCAGGATACTCATCCCTGTCTCAACCCACAGGAAGCATTGAAGGTTTCTGAAGGGAAAAAATATCCCTCAGGACCACCAGAGACATAATGTAGAGGCAGGATTACCATCTCCAGCCTGGAAGCTCTACTCTGTAATCTAGCCAAATCTGAGTGGCTATTTAGCAGTACCACACTTTAGCAGATACATTTAACTAGTCTCCTGGACACAAATGACTCGCCAGTCTTTCCACACTGCCAGGATATCATGTTTCCCTATCCTATTCAGGATACACAGGACTCTGATAGTTTATTAGAGCAGAGGCAAACTTGAGCTAAAGGTGCCATTTAGTGTCAAAAAGGAGGCAATGACCTAGTGGGAAAAATATAACAAATTCATCAGGTAAATTACAAATAATTCCTAAGTAAATTATCTAATAAATACCAAAACAGGCTAGACTGAGAAGAATGGAATAAATAACTAATTCTTCAATACGAAGACACGTGTATGTTCACAAGAAACAACAATAGACAAAGTATCATGACCTCCCCAAATGAACAAAGCAGGGAACCAGTAACTGACTCTAACAAGATGGTAATATGTGAACTCTCTGACCAAGAATTTGAAATAGTAGTTATAAGAAAACAATAATCTCTATGATAACACAGAAAAACAACTTAGAAATTTATCAGAGAAATTCAACAAAGAGATTGAAATAATAAAAAAACCCAGAAATACTGGAACTGAGAAATATATTTGCTGAACTATAAAATTCATTACAGGCTCTCAACAGCACAATGCATTAAGCAGAGGAAGGAATCAGTGAGGCTATTTGAAAATATACAGAGGAGAAAAAAAAGAATGAAAACAAACAACGATCACCTACAAGACATAGAAAAGTACTTCAAAAAATCCCCAAATCTAAGGATTATTGATGTTCAAGGGAGAATTGAACAAGAACAAGGGAGTAGAACACTTATTTAAAGAAATAATAAGATAAAACTTTCCAAAATTTGAAAAAGGTATAAATTGCTAGATATGGGAATGTTAGAGAAGACAGAAAAGACTTGACCCAAATAAGAGTAATCCAAGACACATAATAATCAAGCTATCAAAAGTCAAAGACGAAGAGAGGATCCTAAAAGTAGCAAGAGAAAAGAAGCAAATATCTTATAAAGGAGCTTCAATTAACGTGACAAAAGATTTCTCAGTGGAAACCATGCACACTGGAAGGAAATGGGACAGTATTTTCAAAGTGCTGAAAGAAACAATTATCATTCAAGAATACTGCATCAAATAAACCTATCCTTCAAATATGAAGGAGAGACAAAGTCTTTCTCAGACAAACAAAAAATAATAGAATTCACTACTACCAGACTCATCTTACAGGAAATGCTAAAGGGAATTATTCAATCTAAAAGGAAAAAACAAAAACAAAAACAAAAACAAAACAAAAACAAAAAAACACTAACATGTAAGAAGGAAACATTTGGAGGTATAAAATCCATTGGCAAAATTAAGCACACAGACAAACCAAGAATACTCTAATACTGTAGTTGTTGTGTAGAATCCACTCATAATTCTAGGAAGAAGTCTAAAAGACCAATCTATCCAAAGCAGTAATAGCTACAGCAACCTATTCAGACATAGGCAATATAAAAATATATAAATTGAGATAACTAAAAGTCAAAATGGGAAGTATGAAAGTAAAGTGTACTTTTTTTTTTGTTTTTACCACTTTTTCTTTGTTTTGTTTCTATTATTTATTGATTGATTTATTTATTGGTCATCTGAGATAACTTATGTCTTCAAAATAACTTGTTATACCTACAAGATGTTTTTGTAAGCCTCATGGTAATCACAATGCAAAAACCTGTAATCATTTCATTAAAAATGAAAATGAACAAATTAAAACATACTATCAGAGAAAATCACTTAACCACAAATGAAGATCATAAGGAAAGAAAGGAAGGGAGGAGTTACAGAACAACAAGAAAACAAGCAACACTACCATAGCTACAAATAATATAAAATACCTAGGAATTAATGTAACCAAACAGGTGAAAGACCTAATAAGGAAAATTATACTGGTGAAAGAAATTGAAGAGGACATGGCAAAATGGAAAGATATTCTATGCTCATAGATTGGAAGAATTAATATTGTTAAATTTATAATACTACCAGAGCAATTTGTAGATTCAATGTAGTCCCTATCAAAATAACAATGAAATTATTTACAAAAATAGAAGAAAAATTTCTAAAATTTATATGGAACCACAATAGAGCCAACTAGCCAAAGGAATCCTGAGTAAAATACAAAGCTGAAGGCATCATACTACCTGACTTGAAAATATACTACAAAGTGATAGTAATCAAATCAGCATGGTACTGGCATAAAAACAGATATATTGACCAATGGAACAGAATAAAGAAACCAGATATAAATCCACACATTTACAGTCAACCCTTTTTTGACAGGGTCATCAAGAACATACAATGGGGAAAGACAGTCTCTTCAATAAATGACACTGAGAAAACTGAATATCCATATGCAGAAGAATGAAACTAGACCCCTATCTCTCACCATATTAAAAAATTGAATCAAAATTGATTTAAAAAATAAAATAAATGCTCCAGGGCATTGGTCTGGGCAAAGTATTTCTGTGCAAGATTTCAAAAGCACAGGCAACAAAAGCAAAAATAGGTAAGGGCTACATGAAGCTAAAATGATTCTGCACAGCAAAGGAAACAATCTACAAAGTCAAGAGACAACCTACAGAATGGAAAAAAATATTTGTAAACTACCCACCTGACAAGGGATTAATAATCAGAATATATAAGGAGTTCAAACAACTCAATAGCAAAAAATTAATTCAACTAAAAAGTGGCCAAAAGATTTGAATAGACATTTCTCAAAGGAAGACACACAAATGCCAACAGGTATATGAAAAAATGCTCAACATCACTAATCATCAAAGAAATGCAAATCAAAACCACAATGTGATATCATTGCACTTCAGTTAAAATGGCTTTTGTCAAAATCACAGGGAATATTGAACATTAGCGAGGATATGGAAAAAAGGGAACTCTTGTACACTGTTGATGGGATTGTAAATTAGTACAGCCACTGGGGAAAACAGCATGGAAGGTCCTCAAAGAACTAAAAATAAAACTACCATATGATCCAGCAATTCCATTACTGGATATATACCCAAAAGAAAGGAAATCAATAGATCAAAGAGATATCTGCACTCCCATGTTTACTGAAGCACTATCTGCAAGAGTCAAACTATATAATCAACCTAAGTGCCCATCTGTGAATAGATGAAGAAAATATGATATATATACACACTAAAATATTATTCAGTCATAAGAAAGAATTAAATTGTGTCATTTGCAGCAACATAGATGGAACTGGAGGTCATTATGTTAACTGAAATAAGCCAAGTACAGAAAGACAAATGTCACATGTTTTCACTCATATGCAGGAGTGAAAAAAGTGGATCTTGGCCAGGCATAGTGATTCATGCCTGTAATCCCTGTACTTTGAGAGGACTAGGTGGGTGGATCATGAGGTCAGGAGATCGAGACCATCCTAATTAACGTGGTGAAACCCCGTCTCTACTAAAAATATAAAAAATTGGCGGGGCGGGGTGGCACGTGCCTGTAATCCTAGCTACTCCAGAGGCTGTGGCAGGAGAATCTCTTGAACCTCGGAGGCAGAGGTTGCAGTGAGCTGAGATCACACCATTGCACTCCAGCCTGGGTGACAGAGCGAGCCTCCGTCAAAAAAAAAAAAAAAAAAAAAAAGGTGGATCTCATGAAGATAAGAGTAGATTGATGGTTAACAGAGGCTGAGGAGAGTAGGGGGCAGAGAGATGAAAAGAGGTTGATTAATGGGTACAACTATACAGCTAGATAGAAGGAATAAGATAATATAGTATTTAATAATCGGTAGGGTGACTGTAGTTAATGTTTATCTAGTATACATTTCAAAATAGCCAGAAGAGAGCAATTCACATGTTTTTAGCATAAAGAAAAGAAAATTATTTAAGGTGATGAATATCCCAATTGCTCTGATTTGATGTTTACATATTATATTAATATACCAAGTTATCACATTAACCCCCCAAATATGTACATCTATTATATATCCATTAAAAATAGTAAAACCAAAACAATTAACAGTTAAGGTCCCTACCCTCACAGAGCTTCTGATAGTAGGGGAAAGAGAAAATAAGCAAATAAATGAACTAGACAAGTTGTTATAAATGAATGCAATAGAGAAAAATTGAAAAGGACTGTGTAGTAGAGAATGACTAAGGAGGAGGAATGATCTTACATTAACCAGTCAGTGTTGGCTTCTTAAAAGATGTGGCTTTATCTTCATACATTTGTATTGCCAGGCAAATGAAATTCTCATATGCTCCCCTTGGGAGTGCAAATTGATACAAACACTTTGTAAAATTATTTTATTCTATCTATTCAACTTGCATGATTTTATCATAAAGATATAGTTAAATCCTTCATCCTCTGATTGCATATGGCATCAGCAGAGATCCCTCTCAACCTTTCTTCCTCATCACTCCCACAGGGAATATAACTAGATTACCACATGCAGGTTTGATGTTGAGGAAGACAATCTGAGTATGGTATGGCTTGGTGATAATAATGGCAACCACAACCACAATAATGTAAAAATAGTAATAGTAATTAATACATGTAATACATATTATTTGTGAAGCATTGTCCTAATAATTTACTAATGTTAGTTTATTTAATAATGTGAAGTAAAAGTAAAAAATTGTCAATTTTTTTTTGAATTTTCTTTTATTTTTCTTTTTTTTATGATTATACTTTAAGTTCTAGGGTACATATGCATAACGTGCAGGTTTGTTACATATGTATACTTGTGCCATGTTGGTGTGCTGCACCCATGAACTCATCAGCACCCATCAACTTGTCATTTACATCAGGTATAACTCCCAATGCAATCCCTCCCCCCTTCCCCCTCCCCATAATCGGCCCCGGTGTGTGATGTTCCCCTTCCTGAGTCCAAGTGATCTCATTGTTCAGTTCCCACCTATGAGTGAGAACATGTGGTGTTTGGTTTTCAGCTCTTGAGATAGTTTGCTGAGAATGATGGTTTCCAGCTGCATCCATGTCCCTACAAAGGACACAAACTCATCCTTTTTTATGGCTGCATAGTATTCCATGGTGTATATGTGCCACATTTTCTTAATCCAGTCTGTCACTGATGGACTTTTGGATTGATTCCAAGTCTTTGCTATTGTGAATAGTGCCGCAATGAATATATGTGTGCATGTGTCTTTATAGCAGCATGATTTATAATCCTTTGGGTATATACCCAGTAATGGGATGGCTGGGTCAAATGGTATTTCTAGTTCTAGATCCTTGAGGAATCGCCATACTGTTTTCCATAATGGTTGAACTAGTTTACAATCCCACCAACAGTGTAAAAGTGTTCCTATTTCTCCATATCCTCTCCAGCACCTGTTGTTTCCTGACTTTTTAATGATTGCCATTCTAACTGGTGTGAGATGGTATCTCATTGTGGTTTTGATTTGCATTTCTCTGATGGCCAGTGATGATGAGCATTTTTTCATGTGTCTGTAGGCTGTATGTATGTCTTCTTTTGAGAAATGTCTGTTCATATCCTTTGCCCACTTTTTGATGGGGTTGTTTTTTTCTTGTAAATTTGTTTGAGTTCTTTGTAGGTTCTGGATGTTAGACCTTTGTCAGATGAGTAGATTGCAAAAATTTTCTCCCATTCTGTAGGTTACCTGTTCACTCTGTTGGTAGTTTCTTTTGCTGTGCAGAAGCTCTTTAGTTTAATGAGATCCCATTTGTCAATTTTGGCTTTTGTTGCCATTGCTTTTGGTGTTTTAGACATGAAGTCCTTGCCCATGCCTATGTCCTGAATGGTATTACCTAGGTTTTCTTCTAGGGTTTTTATGGTATTAGGTCTAACATTTAAGTCTCTAATCCATCTTGAATTAATTTTCGTATAAGGAGTAAGGAAAGGATCCAATTTCAGCTTTGTACTTATGGCTAGCCAATTTTCCCAGCAGCATTTATTAAATAGGGAATCCTTTCCCCATTTCTTGTTTCTGTAAGGTTTATCAGAGATCAGATGGCTGTAGATGTGTGGTATTATTTCTGAGGACTCTGTTCTGTTCTATTGGTCTATATCTCTGTTTTGGTACCAGTACCATGCTGTTTTGGTTACTGTAGCCTTGTAGTATAGTTTGAAGTCAGGTAGTGTGATGCCTCCATCTTTGTTCTTTTGACTTAGGATTGTCTTGGCAATGCTGGCTCTTTTTTGGTTCCATATGAACTTTAAAGCAGTTTTTTCCAATTCTGTGAAGAAACTCATTGGTAGCTTGATGGGGATGGCATTGAATCTATAAATTACCTTGGGCAGTATGGCCATTATCACGATATTGATTCTTCCTATCCATGAGCATGGTATGTTCTTCCATTTGTTTGTGTCCTCTTTTATTTCACTGAGCAGTGGTTTGTAGTTCTCCTTGAAGAGGTCCTTTACATCCCTTGTAAGTTGGATTCCTAGGTATTTTATTCTCTTTGAAGCAATTGTGAATGGAAGTTCATTCATGATTTGACTCTCTGTTTGTCTGTTACTGGTGTATAAGAATGCTTGTGATTTTTGCACATTAATTTTGTATCCTGAGACTTTGCTGAAGTTTCTTATCAGCTTAAGGAGATTTGGGGCTGAGATTATGGGGTTTTCTAAATATACAATCATGTCATCTGCAAACAGGGACAATTTGACTTCTTCTTTTCCTGACTGAATACGCTTCATTTCTTTCTCTTGCCTGATTGCCCTAGCCAGACTTCCAACACTATGTTGAATAGGAGTGGTGAGAGAGGGCATCTCTGTCTTGTGCCAGTTTTCAAAGGGAATGCTTCCAGTTTTTGCCCATTCAGTATGATATTGGCTGTGGGTTTGTCATAAATAGTTCTTATTATTTTGAGATACATTCCATCAGTACTGAATTTATTGAGAGTTTTTTGCATGAAGGGCTGTTGAATTTTGTCAAAGGCCTTTTCTGCATCTATTGAGATAATCATGTGGTTTTTGTCTTTGGTTCTGTTTATATGCTGGATTACGTTTATTGATTTGCATATGTTGAACCAGCCTTGCATCCCAGGGATGAAGCCCACTTGATCATGGTGGATAAGCTTTTTGATGTGCTGCTGGATTCAGTTTGCCAGTATTTTATTGAGGATTTTTGCATCGATGTTCATCAGGGATATTGGTCTAAAATTCTCTTTTTTTGTTGTGTCTCTGCCAGGCTTTGGTATCAGGATGATGTTGGCCTCATAAAATGAGTTAGGGAGGATTCTTTCTTTTTCTATTGATTGGAATAGTTTCAGAAGGAATGGTACCAGCTCCTCCTTGTACCTCTGGTAGAATTTGATTGTGAATCCATCTGGTCCTGGACTTTTTTTGGTTGGTAGGCTATTAATTATTGCCTCAATTTCAGAGCCAGCTAGTGGTCTATTCAGGGATTCAATTTCTTCCTGGTTTAGTCTTGGGAGAGTATAAGTGTCCAGGAAATTATCCATTTCTTCTAGATTTTCTAGTTTATTTGCGTAGAGGTGTTTATAGTATTCTCTGATGGTAGTTTGTATTTCTATGGGGTCGGTGGTGATATCCCCTTTATCATTTTTTATTGCGTCTATTTGATTCTTCTCTCTTTTCTTCTTTATTAGTCTTGCTAGCAGTCTATCAATTTTGTTGATCTTTTCAAAAAACCAACTCCTGGATTCATTGATTCTTTGGAGGGTTTTTTGTGTCTCTATCTCCTTCAGTTCTGCTCTGATCTTAGTTATTTCTTGCCTTCTGCTAGCTTTTGAATGCGTTTGCTCTTGCTTCTCTAGTTCTTGTAATTGTGATGTTAGAGTGTCAATTTTAGATCTTTCCAGCTTTCTCTTATGTGCATTTAGTGCTATAAATTTCCCTCTACACAGTGCTTTAAATATGTCCCAGAGATTCTGGTATGTTGTATCTTTGTTCTCATTGGTTTCAAAGAACATCTTTATTTCTGCCTTTATTTTGTTATGTACCCAGTAGTCATTCAGGAGCAGGTTGTTGAGTTTCCATGTAGTTGAGCAGTTTTGATTGAGTTTCTTAGTCCTGAGTTCTAGTTTGATTGCACTGTGGTCTGAGAGACAGTTTGTTGTAATTTCTGTTCTTGTACATTTGCTGAGGAGTGCTTTACTTCCAATTATGTAGTCAATTTTGAAGTAAGTGCGATGTGGTGCTGAGAAGAATGTATGTTCTGTTGATTTGGGGTGGAGAGTTCTGTAGACGTCTATTAGGTCCGCTTGGTACGGAGATGAGTTCAATTCCTGGATATCCCTGCTAACTTTCTGTCTCGTTGATCTGTCTAATGTTGACAGTGGGGTGTGGAAGTCTCCCATTATTATTGTATGGGAGTCTAAGTCTCTTTGTAAGTCTCTAAGGACTTGCTTTATGAATCTGGGTGCTCCCGTATTGGGTGAATATATATTCAGGATAGTTAGCTTTTCCTGATGAATTGATCCCTTTACCATTATGTAATGGCCTTCTTTGTCTCTTTTGATCTTTGATGGTTTAAAGTCTGTTTTATCAGAGACTAGGATTGCAACCCCTGCTTTTTTTGTTCTCCATTTGCTTAGTAGATCTTCCTCCATCCCTTTATTTTGAGCCTATGTATGTCTCTGCATGTGAGATGGGTCTCCTGAATACAGCAAACTGATGGGTCTTGACTCTTTATCCAGTTTGCCAGTCTGTGTCTTTTAATTTGAGCATTTAGTCCATTTACATTTAAGGTTAATATGGTTATGTGTGAACTTGATCCTGTCATTATGATATTAACTGGTTATTTTGCTCGTTAGTTGATGCAGTTTCTTCTTAGCATCAATGGTCTTTACATTTTGGCATGTTTTGCAATGGCTGGTACCAGTTGTTCCTTTTCATGTTTAGTGCTTCCTTCAGGGTCTCTTGTAAGGCAGGCCTGGTGGTGACAAAATCTCTAAGCATTTGCTTATCTGTAAAGGATTTTATTTCTCCTTCACTTATGAAACTTAGTTTGGCTGGATATGAAATTCTGGGTTTAAAATTCTTTCCTTTAAGAATGTTGAATATTGGCCCCCAATCTCTTCTACCTCATAGAATTTCTGCCAAGAGATCTGCTGTTAGTCTGATGGGCTTCCCTTTGTGTGTATCCCGACCTTTCTCTCTGGCTGCCCTTAACAGTTTTTCCTTCATTTCAACTTTGGTGAATGTGACAATTATGTGTCTTGGAGTTGCTCTTCTTGAGGAGTATCTTTGTGGCATTCTCTGTATTTCTTGAATTCGAATATTGGCCTGCCTTACTAGGTTGGGGAAGTTCTCCTGGATGATATCCTGAAGAGTGTTTTCCAATTTGGTTCCATTTTCCCCCTCACTTTCAGGCACCCCAATCAGACGTAGATTTGGTCTTTTCACATAATCCCATACTTCTTGAAGGCTTTGTTCATTTCTTTTTCCTCTTTTTTCTTTAGACTTCTCTTCTCACTTCATTTCATTCATTTGATCCTCAATCGCTGATACTCTTTCTTCCAGTTGATCAAGTCGGTTACTGAAGCTTGTGCATTTGTCACATATTTCTCATGTCATGGTTTTTATCTCTGTCAGTTCGTTTATGGCCTTCTCTGCATTGATTATTCTAGTTATCCATTCTTCCATTCTTTTATCAAGATTTTTAGTTTCTTTGCGCTGGGTACATAATTCCTCCTTTGGCTCTGAGAATTTGATGGACTGAAGCCTTCTTCTTTCGGCTCGTCAAAGTCATTCTCTGTCCAGCTTTGATCCATTGCTGGCGATGAGCTGCGTTCCTTTGGAGGGGGAGATGCGCTCTTATTTTTTGAATTTCCAGCTTTTCTGCCCTGCTTTTTCCCCATCTTTGTGATTTTATCTGCCTTTGGTCTTTGATGATGGTGACGTACTGATGGGGTTTTGGTGTGGGTGTCCTTCCTGTTTGTTAGTTTTCCTTCTAACAGTCAGGACCCTTAGCTGTAGGTCTGTTGGAGATTGCTTGAGGTCCACTCCAGACCCTGTTTGCCTGGGTATCAGCAGCAGAGGCTTCAGAAGATAGAATATTGCTGAACAGCGAGTGTACCTTTTTGATTCTTGCTTTGGAAGCTTCGTCTCAGGGGTGTACCCCACCGTGTGAGGTGTGGGGTGTCTGTCTGCCGTTAGTGGGGGATGTCTCCCAGTTAGGCTACTCAGGGGTCAGGGACCCACTTGAGCAGGCAGTCTGTCCCTTCTCAGATCTCAACCTCCGTGTTGGGAGATCCACTGCTCTCTTCAAAGCTGTCAGACAGAGTTGTTTGTGTCTGCAGAGGTTTCTGCTGCTTTTTTTTTTGTTTATTTAGCTGTGCCCTTTCCCCAGAGATGGAGTCTACAGAGACAGGCAGGCCTCCTTGAGGTGCTGTGGGCTCCACCCAGTTCGAGCTTCCCAACAGCTTTGTTTACCTACTTAAGCCTCAGCAATGGCAGGTGCCCCTCCCCCAGCCTGGCTGCTGCCTTGCAGTTAGATCACAGACTGCTGTGCTAGCAATGAGGGAAGCTCCGTAGGTGTGGGGCCCTCCTGGCCAGGTGTGGGATATAATCTCCTAGTGCGCCGTTTGCTAAGACCCTTGGTAAAGCACAGTATTGGGGTGGGAGTTACCCGATTTTCCAGGTGTTGTGTGTCTCAGTTACCCTGGCTAGGAAAAGGGATTCGCTTCCCCCTTGCACTTCCCAGGTGAGGCGATGCCTCGCCCTGATTCAGCTCTTGCTAGTCAGGCTGCAGCAGCTGACCAGCACTGATTGTCCAGCACTCCCTAGTGAGATGAACCCGGTACCTCAGTTGAAAATGCAGAAATCACCGTCTTGTGTGTCGCTCGTGCTGGGAGTTGGAGACTGGAGCTGTTCCTATTTGGCCATCTTAAAACTGTCAATTTTTATATGATAAAACTGAGGCAGAGATGTTAAGGAACTTTCTCAAGGTCTCACAGTCAGCAGGTGACAGAACCAAGCAATCTGGCTCCTGAGCCTTTAAATTCCAGCTTCTTGCTGCTGTACATTAATGCTTTTGCCAAGCTGCAGGTGAATGAACAGGATGATCCTATCAAGGAATGAACAAAAGTCCCAGAAACACATAGATCTGTGCTCAAATCCCAGCATCATCATTCATGAGCTTGGAGACTTAGGACATTTGTTTTTATCTTAGTGAAATTTAATTTTCTCTAATATGAGAATAAAAATAACTATTTTCTTAGTTCGAGTTACCCTGAAACCAGAGCCTGAGACAAAGACTTGGTGGCAGTTATTTTATTTGGAAGATAATCCCAGGGAGCATCAATGAAGGAGTGGAGAGTTTGAAAAAATAAGGGGAAAAGGAAGTTTGAAAGTGTATTGTTAGGTTGTACTTTGGGTACCAAGAACTTGGTTCATCCATGAGCTCCAAAGAAGAGTTTATAGAATGCCCCTCAGAAGTGCTCTCCTGAAGGATCTGAGAGAGGAGCATTTACCCACTGCTTACTGATGTGTTTTGGTTGAGACTTGTCCTGAGGCATTAGCTTCCCTGTATTTCCAGGCTGCATTTGCAATGCTAAGAGAGCACTAACTATGTGACATCAGAGAATATCCAGAGATAGAATGCACAGTGTGCTGGGGTGGGAGGTGGCAAAGGAGATGAACCTGAGCTGGTCCAGATGCCCTTTGCCGCAGCAACTGAAATAAGAGGTGGGCCATGGGCGTACCAAATGTATCTGCTACACCTATTTTGTCAGCTGGAGGTAAAATTAGAAATAATCCAAAGCATCTGGCAACCTGTCTGACTATAGCAGATAAATGCTACAGCCTCCCAGCCTTCAAAGAGAGAAACCTTAATTGGTCTACAACTACGATTACCTTTTCTTCTGCTATGACTAATACATTGTGATTGAACTACTGGAAACTCAAATGAAATAAAAGGAGCTTTGATCTATAAATCACACTTTATAAAAATTATCTCAAAATTCTTTATATACCTAAATATAAAACTTAAAACTGTAAAATTCTAGATTAAAACATAGAATAAATATTTTATGACCTGAGTTTAGGCTAAGCATAATTCATAAAAGAAAAACTGGGATTTCATCAAATTGAAGAACTTCTGCTTTTAAAAAGTCACCATGAAGATAATGAAAAGACAAACTACAGCTGGAAAGAAAATATTTGCAAATCAGATACTTAAAAAGGACTGATATAAAGCACTCTCAAAACTCAATAATAAACAAGCAACAGAATGAGACAATAGGCAGAAAACTTGAACAGACACTTCATCAAATAAGATATACAAATGGAAAATAAACACATAAAAACATATTCCCAATCATCGGTCCTTTAAGGAAATGCAAATTAAAATCACACTGAAATAACACTACCTACCCACTAGCGGTCAAATCACTGACCACACAAACTGTCGGCAATGATTCGGAGCATCTGGAACTCCCATACACTGCTGGTGGGAATGTATAATGATGTAACCACTTTGGAAGCAGTCTGTCAGTATCTTAAAAAGTTAAACATATACATACCGTATCACCCAGCCATTTCTGTTTTAGTCAAGAGAACAGAAAACATATGTCCATACAAAGACATGTATATAATTCTTCAACACAGTTTTATTGTCACTGCCAGAAACTGAAAAAGAGCTAACTATACACCAATAGGTTAATGAATAAGTGAGTTGTATCATATCAATACAATGAAAAATACAGTTATAAAAAGGATAAACTATTGATACATGTAGCAATGCAGATTAATCTCAAAATAATTATGCTGAGTATAAAAAAGACAAAGCATGGTTGTATACTGTATGAGCCTATTCATACAAAATTGTCTAGAATATAAACTAATCTACAATGATAGAAAGCAGATCAGTGGTTGCCTGGGGAGGGAGTAGGGCAGACAAGGGATTACAAAAAGGCAAAAAGAAACTTTTGGAGGTGATTGATCCATTCATTATCTTGATTGTGGTGGTGGTTTCACAGGTGTATTCATGTCAACTTTTAGCAATTTGTACAGTCTAAAGATATGCAGTTTACTGTGTGTTAATTAAGGTCATTAAAAATATTATTATAATGAAGTTCCCCTGATTTAAAGATGAGAAAAGTGTCAGTATGGTGTTTCTTCCACAGGCATGGCAGCTCTCCAAAAATATAGGTTGTAAATGGCCACCTATTTTATCTGCTCACAAGGCCACACTTAATGTACTCCCTCCAGATTTCTCAAAGTATTAAGTAGTCTTTAACACTGATTTGCACATATGTTTATATTTGTGCATTTGCCATTGCACTGGGATTAATGCTTTAAAGATTTCATCTCTGTGGTCATTAATCCCAGGTCCAGATGGCACCATGTCTGGAAAAAGACAAAATTTCACTCTCATCTTTCATTAGAAGACTGAACAAATGCTGCTACTCAGCAGTGCTCTGTGCCTCACTGAAAAGAAACATGCTCATCAGGAAGAAGGAAATCCTCAGAAAGATATCCTCACTTTTACCCTCAGAAAAATCCTACACTTCAAAAATACAAAAGCAAATACTCTACTTGTGGCAGATATCTTCGATGCTCTGTATTATATCCCAACACGGATCTCAGAGGAGCCACAGTGGACAGTTCCTTGCACTGGCCGCTGATGTCATCCCCTCAAGCTCACCTGGTTTTCTGCCCCTGGGCTTTCTCTAGGAACTGGAAAGTCTCCTCATCCAGCAGCCAGGCACAGGTCAGAATTGAGAGAGATTTAATGCCCCTGGGGACAACCCTCAATTAATGGGATATGATTGTTGACAGAAAAATACTACCCACATTCTGCAATCCTTCAGAGGGGAAACTCTAAGGAATGTTCTACATGGTGCTTCAGAGTTTCCTCGGTAGGACTCAGTCCCAGGATTTGCAGTGACAAATTACACACCCTTATTGTCTTTGATAACTTCTCTGTTTTCCTCTTCCCAGTTCCTCATTCTTGCTTCCTGAGATGACTTCCCAGACTGACTACCTCTGAGTCCTTGTCTCAAGCTCTTGTTTTCATTATTGCCACACCAGATGCTGTACTTTCAGTGAACAAGTTGAATGCCTAGATTATCGTTAGTCTATAAAAATAAGCTGAGTAAAGAGCTTCGATAGTGGAGTATTCTTTCAATACTCTGATGCCTGACTGCGATTTTGACTTTTGTTCTTTGACCTCTTATTCTGTCTTCAAGAACATAATATTAACACTTTAGTCACAGATTGAAAGAAATTCATTGAGAAAGAAGAACAAAGGATAAATATTTATTTTTAAAATTGGACCAATTTTATAAGACAAACCCCAATCAATTTGGCCCTTTAGGCCTATTCTCTTTTGACCATAAATAGCTCAAGATGCATATGAAAATATGACCTGCATAGAAATCACATTGCAGTGCCCCAAAGTGGCATATCAACATTAGAATCCACATTACATATTGCTATGTCTGTTTCTGCCTCATATATTAACTATTTATTTTACACGGAAGACTCCTGCTGTCATAAGATACTTAAAAACTGAAGCTTAGATGCCAAGTGTTAGTCTAATTTATTGTTTGAGATAGAAGACATTTCTGTCATAATGTATTTATAATTATTGATTATCCTTGACATAAATGAGCCCATGAAAAATCAATGCCTAACTACTTCTACTAAAATGAATGCTTTTGTTTGACTGATGAATAAATTAACTCCCAAAATGATGAGAGTTATCTTTGTCTAACTATCCATATATAACCGATAATTTAGAAATAAAGCAAACTTTACTCCACATGTGCTGGATCATTATGCTATTTGATATTTCATTTACATAAAATTCTCAATTTTTGCTTTTTTAAAGAATATCGTAAGGAAAGTTATACACATATAGATAAAGTAAGAGGTTGAGTGAGAGACACAAACAAAATGAAAGATGTTTATTTTGTATGAGTAATGAATTACACTCTAGTATTTTTCTGTTTTCTGACATGGGAAAATTTGTGAGTTGCTAAGAAGTAAAACTCTGTATGCAGTTAAGCTTCAAGGCTAGGTATTTTAGGAATATCTGCCCACAGTTCCAAGAATATAATCTAGAGACATTAATCTTGCCTTTCATGTGTGCCCTAAAAGAAAGCAAAGCATAGTGGTTAAGAACCAGGGCTTTGGAATAATACTCAGATTCAAATCCAGGCTCTTCTGCTTATTAGCTACAGCACCTTAGGTAAATTACTTAACTCTTGGAGTTTAGCGTCCTTAGATCTAAACTAGAGTGTATAATATCTCTCGGACAGGAATATTAGGAGAATTAATTGAGTTAAAGTCTGCAACATGCTTATAAAATGGCAAATAGCAAGTATTCAAAAATTCTGTTGCTGGCATGAAAGAGTAGTCATTACCGGACTGTTCATTGTGAGTGAATTGTGTCCCCCGACAAAAAAAATTCCATATATTGAAATGTAAACGCCCAAAGCTCAGAATGTACCTGTATTTACAGACAGGCTCTTTAAAGAGGTTATCAGTTTAAAATGAGGTCATTAGAGTGAGCTCTAATCCAATATTACAAGAAGAAGATATTAGAACACAGACACAGAGAGGGACAACTATGTAAAGACACAGAGAGAAGGCGGTCATCTACTGACCGAGAAGAGAGGCCTCGAAAGAAACCAACTCTGTCAAACTTTGGTCTTGGCCTTTTAGCTTCCAGAACTGTGAGAAAATAAATTCCTGTTGTTTAAGTTGCCAGTCTGTGCTACTCTGTTATGACAGCCTTGCCAACTAATACACTTCCCAATAACTATAAATAAGTAAAAAACTGGACAAATAAATGAAATGACTGTTCTCAAACATTTGAAAACAAGAAACAAAAGAAAGTGATCCTTAAGAGGAGAGAAGTAAAAGGGTTCAGTCCATTTGTCATTATGGCTTTTTGTCTGAAGGTATTTTTGAGAATGCAATGCCAGAAGGGGAAACATAGCAGAGTATATAGCAGAGCACAGTGGTCTCTTCAAGTTCAGAAGACAGAAATTAAAGTTCAAGGAATTTTTTGTTTTGTTTTGTTTTGTTTTTGTTTTTATTTTTTGAGATGAAGTCTTGCTCTGTTGCCCAGGCTGGACTGCAGTTGTGCAATCTCAGCTCACGGCAACCTCTGCCTTTCGGGTTCAAGTGATACTCGTTCCTCAACCTCTGGAGTAGCTTAGACTACAGGCACCCTCCACCACACCCTGTTAATTTTTTGTATTTTTAGTAGAGACTGGGTTTCACCATGTTGGTCAGGCTGGTCTCCAACTCCTGAGCTCAGGCAATCCTACCGTCTCAGCCTCCCAAAGTGTTAGGATTACAGGTGTGAGCCACTGTGCCCAGCCAAAGTTCAAGGATTTTGAGATGGAATTTGCCTGACCAGAGTATCAGTGAGAAGGAATCTATATAGAGGAAGCATTCCAGAAATCTGAAATGGGGTCCTCTCACGTCATTGACTGAAGACTAAATCGTGAACATGAGGCTAAAAATGTATGAGGCCAAGGAAATAATGACTACAAAACTAGAGAACAACTTTCCAAGAACAGTTACCAGAACATACGTGGGCTGGCCAGCTAAGGGGAGAGAACTCATTGATTACCCAGGGATATAGTAGATATATCAATAGGCTCACCACCTAGTAATAGGAGTAAATTAGCTCTATAGAAAAATTTTCCCTAAGAAATCTTAAAAACAAGCATCAGAGAATCAGACTGCACTGCAAGTAATGACAAAAGACATTTTATGTTAATGAAAGACTCAAGAAATTATAATAGTTATAAATGTATATGCTCCTAAAACAGTGCTTCAGAAGATGTGAAGCAAAACCCAACAGAAGTAAAGGAAGTAAAACATCAACAATTACATTTGAAGATTTTAATATTCTCTTTCAGTAATTGACAGAAATAAGTAGACATAAAATTAGTAAGGACACAGAAGATCTGAATAACCTTATACAACCAAGTGCTGATATTTTAAAAACGTAATGCCCTCAAATGGCAGAAAGTACTTTTTTTCATGTGCACATGAAACATTTGCCAAAGTAGACCATAGTTTGGCCTGTAAAATAAGTCTCAACAAGTTTAAATGGTTTTGGAGCTTTTAAAAAATTATTTTTAACTATTATAAGTGTATATATTTATGTGGTACATGTTTTGATGTACGCATGCAATGTTTAATAATTACATCATGGTAATTGGGGTATTCATCACCTCAAGCACCTACAATTTTTTGGAGTTGGGAACGTTCTAATTTCACTCTTTTAGCTATTAAAAAAGATACAGTAAATCATTGTTGACTATAGTCACCCTGTTGGGCTATCAAATACTAGGTCTTATTTGTTCTAACTATATTTTTTTCACCCATTAACCACCCATTCTTTCCCCCAATCCCAGCATCTGATAACTAGTAAAAGTTTTGATGTATATGATATAAAATATTTAAAAGGATTAATTAGGAAACAATCATAAAATAATATTTGGAAAAAACACAAATATTTGTAAATTAAAACATACTATGAAATTAATGTCTACATTAATGACAATGAAAACACAGCATATCTATACATAGCATATTTGTGGAATATGGCCAAAGTTGTGCTTAAAGAGAATTGAATATCTTTAAATGCTGGTATTAGAAAATAAGAAATTGTTAATTAAATAAACTTCCATCTCAAGGAACTAGGGAAAAGAAGCAAATAAAATCCAGCAAAAGTAGAACAAAGGAAATAACAATGATAAATGTATAAGGTAACAAGATAGAGAATGAACCAAAAATAAAGAACAATAAAACCAAAGCTGTTTCTTTGATAAAATCAATAGAATGCATAAACCTCTAGAGATATGAACTAAAATAAAGAGCAATTCACATATTACAAATATAGAAAATGAAAGTAAAACATCACTATAGATCCTATGTACATTTAAAGTATACAAACAAATTATGATTCATAACAAAAGTTATTCTTAACTTTACATTAATAAACCTAACAATTTAGATGAAGTAGACAAATTCCTTAAAAGGAAATTTAAAAATCACATAAAAATAGAAAGTATTAATAGCTCTATATCTATTAAAGTAATTTCTTTAATAATGAAAATTCTTCCCATAAAGAGAATTCCAGTACCAGATGGCTTCACTGGTGAATTCTGTCAAATGTTTAAGTCAAAAACAACGGATCTCTAACATAAATTGTTTCAGAAAATAGAGGTGGTGAGACTACTTCCCAAGTCACTATATAAGGCCAAAGCTTTAGAGATATATTATAAGAAGAGTAAATTTTAGATGAATAGCCCTTCAAATCATAGACACAATTTATCCATGAAATATTAGCAAATGAAATTCAGAATGAATAAAGAATATCTATCTATCTATCTATCTATCTATCTATCTATCTATCTATATTTATATCTATATCTATATATGTATCTGTCTATCTATACCTATATAAGCAACTGGGTTCTGTGCCAGGAATACAAGATTAGTTTATTATTTTTTATAAAAGGAGATATACCTAATGTAAATGACAAGTTAATGGGTGCAGCACACTAACATGGCATACATATACATATGTAACAAACCTGCATGTTGTGCACATGTACCCTAGAACTTAAAGTATAATAATAATAATAAATGGAACAATGCAATAGATTAGAGTAACAGAAGAAAAAATAAAAGCCCTATTATTAAACAACAAATGCAAAAAAAATTATAAAATGTAATACTAATGATAAAAAATAAATAACTAAAAAAACTAGGTATAAAAGTAATAATATTCCCCGAAATTAATAATCTGTATATATTTATGAGAAAACATCAGACAAATCTAAATTCTACAAAATACTTTACCACTACTCTACAAAAAAGAAGGGTTAAGGTCATGAAAGATTGAGAACTTTATGGATCAAGGGGAATTAAGAAGACACGATGACTATATACAATGAGGTATCCATGATTCATCTGAGAAGAAAAAAGAGGAGTTTATTAAATTTAAAAACCTGGGTAAATCAAGTCTCTAGTTTAGTTAGTAGTAGTACACTAGTGTTAAATTTTTACATTTGATAAACATACCAAGTGTTATGGGATTTCTGGGTGTTAATTTTTGTGGCTGGAAACCTCTGCGGCCACATCACTTTTGCCTGAGTTCTTGTCCTACATCCAGAAAGAATGAGGTGCGCAGACAAGTGAAGGGTGTAGAAGAGTTTTATTTAGTGTTAGGACAGCTCAGAGGACTGGGTAGCTCCTCTCTGTAAGCAGGTCGTCCAGTAGAGTGTTCGGCTCTTAGCAGAGAGGAGGCCCTGGGGAGAGTTGGCTCCTCTCCACAGGCAAGTCATTCCCATGTCTCTGCAGGTCTCTGAAGTTCTCAGCAGAGGAGGCAGCTTCCCTCTGCCAGCAGGTCACTGTCTGCAGCTCTCAGCAGAGAGGGTACGCCTCTGGGCAGCTGGTCTTCCCGTCATCCTCAGCTGTCAGCAGAGACGGTACTCATCTCTGCACTACCTGCTCCTTTCTGCAGCTATCTACAGCTAGTGGTCGTCGAGTCCCATCGTCTCTCTGCCCACTTCATGCTCTGTCCATCCTCTGCCCTCCTCTGGCTGAGCTCAGGGCTTTTATGGACCTCAGAGGGGAAGAAGTGCATGCTGATTAGCCCATGAATGGCCATGGGAAGGTCCAGAAGAGGTGCCATGAGTCCCCACTCTCATCCGCAGGACTGGCAGCCTGGCCCCCAGTCTTCAGACTCTCCCTG
Organism: Chlorocebus sabaeus; assembly: GCF_047675955.1. Classification (NCBI taxonomy): domain Eukaryota; kingdom Metazoa; phylum Chordata; class Mammalia; order Primates; family Cercopithecidae; genus Chlorocebus; species Chlorocebus sabaeus. Next base: position 71,923,652 of record NC_132918.1, read on the forward strand.
GCCCAAAGGTGAGGCCTTACTGAGGATCCATTCCGTTCCGAACTCTGCCTCCTGCTGCCATTCATGGCCCTGGGACTCGACCCCAAACCTGTTTGGAGATGGGAGCAGATGCGGAGAGTGGAGAGAGGCCGAGCAGACATCTTTGAGCCTGCAAAGATGGGGGAGAGGGGTTTCCTTCCTGGAGCCCCCAGAGGCGCAGGCTGCAGAGACACCCGACTCCTGCACCTAGGAGGGCGGCAGCAGCCACACTGGCACCCGGGAAGGCAGATCCTCCCTGCACCTGGCCCTCCCCCAAGAGCACAGGGAGGCTCTGATCCACAGCTGCAGCTTGGGTGGCTGTAGCCCCGCACAGGAGGGTGGGGCTCCTGCCTGCTCAGTTGAGCAGGAGCCCTGGATCTGCAGTTGCATTGGATGGCAACCGGGGAGCTCCAGTCCCAACTCAGAAGGAGCCCGGCTCCCATTAGCTCCATGGAGTGTTCAGCCCAAGCCGTGCCTCCCTGCCGCAGCCAGCTTGATGGCAGCAGCCACTGCCATCACAAGGATGTACGATGTTGACATTAGAGGAAAATAGGTGAAGGATAAGGAGGAACACTTTATATGATCTTTGCAACTCTTTCGTAAATCTAAAATTATTTCAAAATAAAAAAAATTAAAGGCATCCAGATTGGAAAGGAAAAAATAATCTTTATTCATAGATGATGATTGACTCTGAGTAAAATATATTAAAAATCTACAAAAGAGTTACTAGAACCAATATATAAGTTTAGCAAATTTTCAGGATCAGTATCAATATACGAAAGGTATTTAATCTATACTGATAATGAACAAGTTGGAGTTAAAATTTACAATAGCATTTACAATAGCATCAATATATAAAGTTCATAAGGGTACATTTGATAATAGATATGCAAGATGTATACACTGAAAAATACAAAACATTGCTGAAAGTAAACAAGCAAGACATAAATAAATGGAATGATAGGCCTTTTTCATGTATTAGAAGACTAATATGTTATCAGTATTACTCAAATTTATCTGAGATTCAATTCTATATCAAACAAAATTCTAGCAGGATCTTTACTAGGAATTGACAATCAGATTCTAATATTTGTATAAAAATTCAAAGAACCTAGATTAGCCAAAAAGAAAAGGAGAGAGATCAAAGTTGGAGAGGTTGCCGCATGTGACCTTAAGACATACTACAAGCAGTGTGGTATTGACATAAATTTAGAAAATAGATCAATAAAGCAGAATGCAGAACACAGAAGTAGACTCATACATTCATGGTCTATTGATTTTTGACAAAAGGACAAAGGCAATTCAATGGAAAAAGGACAGGTTCTTCAACAAACGATGCTTGAATAATTTAATATTCATATACAGCAGAAAACTTCAATTCATACCTAAAACCATAAACAAAAACTTAAATACATGATAGACTAAATGTAAAGTAAAAAAACTATAAACTTGTGAAAAGAAACACTAAAAAAAAGTATGTGATGTTAGATTAGAGAGACTTCTATGCTACACCAAAATTATATTCTGTAAAAGAAGTAATTTAGCAGCTGGACATCATCAAAATTCAGAATTCTCTCTCTGAAAGACGTTCTTAAAAAAGTGAAAAGATATATTTGCAAATCACATATCTTTTAAAGAACTCTTAATCGAACTAGTGAGTGGTGGCTCACTCCTGTAATCCCAGCACTTTGGGAGGCCAAGGCAGGTGGGTCACTTGAGGTCAAGAGCTCGAGACCAGCTTGACCAACAGTGAAACCCTGTCTCTACTAAAAATACAGAGGTTATCCAGGCATGGTGGTGGGTGTCTGTAATCCCAGCTACTCAGGAGGCTGAGGCAGGAGAATTGCTTGAACCTGGAAGGTGGAAGTTACAGTGAGTCGAGATTGTGGCACTGCACTCCAGCCTGGGTGACAGAATGAGATTCCATTTCAAAAAATAAATAAATAAGAATATAAAACACCCAATCAAAAAATGGGCAAAAGATTAGAAGATGTACAGATGGCAAATAAGCACACGAAAGGTGTTCACCATTATTAGTTATTCCTCAGAGTCAATATGCATCCTAAAACAAGGAGGTAGAGTGCGGTGGCTTACACCTGTAATCCTAGCACTTTGGGAGGCCAAGGTGGATGGATCACTTAAGGTCCGGAGTTCAAACCCAGCCTGGTCAACATGGTGAAACCCTATCTCTACTAAAAATACAAACATTAACTGGGTGTGGTGGTGCACACCTGTAATCCCAGCTACTTGGGAGGCAGAGGCACAAGAAATGCTTGAACCCAGTAAGTGGAGGTTGCAGTGAGCCAAGATCGCGCCATTGCACTCCAGCCTAAGTGACAGAGCAACACTCTGTCAGAGCAACACTCGTCTCAAAAGCAACAACGACAATGAGATAATCACTAATACCCACTAGAATGTGTAAAATTTTAAAAGGCGTGATCATATACTAAGTGCTGGTAAAAATATTACAACTTTTATATACACCTGATGGCGATGTAAAATGGTGCAACCACCTTGGAAAACAGTTTGACAATGTCTTAAAATATTAAATATATACCCATCATATGACCCATCCATTTCTCTCTTAGAATTTTACCCAAGATAATTGGTAGCATATATTCACATAAGGATTTGTACACAGATGTTCATAGTAGCTTTATGTAATAGTAACAAACTGAAAACAGGCTGGATGTGGTGGCTCACGTCTGTAACCCCAGCACTTTGGGAGGCCAAGGCAGGGGGACTACCTGAGGTCAGGAGTTCAAGACCAGCCTGGCCAACATGGTGAAACCCTATGTCTCCTATAAATACAAAAAAAGAAAAATTAGCTGGGTTGGTGGCAGGTGCCTGTAATTCCAGCTACTCAGGAGGCTAAGGCAGGAGAATCACTTGAACTGGTGAGGTGGAGGTTGCAGTGAGCCAAAATTGCGCCACCGTACTCCAGCCTAGGCAACAAGAGTGAAACTCTGTCTCCAACAAAACAAAACAAACAAACAAACAAAAAACTGAAAACAACTCAAATGTTCATCAGTAGCGGAAAAGAAAAAAGCACCGCTCAACAAGGAAAAAACCAAACTATTATCTATTGTAAAAAAAAAAATGATGGATCTCAAAATAATTATGTTGAGCAAAAGAAGCCAGCCTAGGAGAATAGGCAGTATAAAATTATATTTATATAAAATTCTAGGAAATATAAACAAATCATCGTGGCAGAAAGTAAATCAGAGTTTGCCTGTGGTCAGAAGATGGGTTTGTGGGGAAAGGCAGGAGGGAAGAATTACAGAAGAAGCTTTTGGATGTGAAAGATAGGTTCATTATATTCTTTGAGATAATAATTTCCCAAGTGTACATGTGTCAAAATTTATAAAGTTGTATAGTTTAAATATTTTCAGCTGGTATATGTAAAGTAAACCTTCTGAGAAGCTATAAAAGTGACCCATAAAAATACTAGCATAATGGCATAGATCTCTGTTAAAACCTCTAATTAAGTGATGCTTACTGACTTTTATCAAATTATACATGCTACCTAAAACCATGCACCTTACGTAAATTTGTATATACCATTTGTATCATCCAAAACAAATACTTATTGGGACAGAAAAACCACACAATGCTTGAGCCCAATTCTAGCATTATATTTTCAGAAGTGGGAAATGAAAAAAATATGTAAATTGTGAGGAAGAAACTAGACAGATTCTGTTATGATTTCACCATTAACATTGTATTAGAGAGGACAAATTTGTTTGAACAAGTTAATATCAGATCCTCCAACTTCTCAGATCTGACTGGGCTCTTGAATTTTCAGAATATTGCACTTGGGTCGGCTGACTATGATCATCATCCTCACCCAACTAAAAGGCATAAGTGCTTCATTTGTGCAGAGTTGACACTGAATACAGAGCACATTGAACACTGCACACAATTATCCCCATCCTCCAGGAATGCAATGTCTCAGAACATGTGCAATGTCAAAAATGAATGGTCTTGTCAAGATAATTCTCAGCACTGGATATGTGGCAGGAACTTATCTTTCCTTTGGGGCCACTGGGTCAGTGGAGGGCATCAGTTTTAAGACAACCCCATTGGCTTTTGACAAAATGATGTATTTGCGGGCATTTGCCTTTAACATTTTTCTTTTTTGCTCAGGCTTTTAGCTAAATGTGCAAATAGCTTTTCCAATCAGCTTTGTATTTTCCTTCTCTTTCCCAACTGTTCCCCACCCCAGTCTCTAGTAAGCACCATTCTACTCTATGAATATGACTTTTTTAGATTCCACATATAAGTGAGGTCATCTGGTATTTTTCTTTCCTTTTCTTTTTCTTTCTTTATTTTTTATTTATTTTTATTTTTTTGAGATGGAGTTTTGCTCTTGTTGCCCAGGCTGGAGTGCAATGGTGCAATCTTGGCTCACTGCAACCTCCACCTCCCAGGTTCAAGCAATTCTCCTGCCTCAGCCTCCAAGTAGCTAGGATTACAGGAATGTGCCACCACACCCAGCTAATTTTTTGTATTTAGTAGAGACGAGGTTTCATCATGTTAGTCAGGCTGGTCTTGAACTCCTGATAGCAGGTGATCTACCCACATCGGCCTCCCAGAGTGCTAGGATTACAGGCATGAGCCACTGCGCCCCACTGGTATTTGTCTTTTTGTGCCTTGCTTATTTCACTTAACGTAAGTCCTCCAGATACATCCATATTTTTGCAAATGGCAGGAACTCTTTCTAAAGCTGAGTAATATCCCATGTGTATATACCCTACATTTCCTTTATCCATTCATCCATTGATGGTTGATTCCATACCTTGGCTATTATAATGTTGCAATGAACAAGGGAGGCTGGGTATAATGGCTCATGCCTGTCATCCCACCATGATTATGTTGAAAGGCCGAGGTAGGCAGATTGCTTGAGCCCAGGAGTTCAGGACTCACCTAGGTGACATGCGAAACTCTGTCTCTTCAAAAACAAAATAATAATACAAAAAGAAATTAGTCAGGTATGAAGGCATGGTAGTGCACACCTGTAGTCCAAGCTACTTAGGAAGATGAGGTGGGAGGATCACTCGAGCCTGGGAGGTCGAGGCTACAGTGAGCTGTGACTGCAGCACTCCACTACAGCATGGGTGACAGAGTGAGACCTTGTCTCAAAAAAACGAAAACAAAACAAAATATGGGAGTACAGTGCAGTTGATATCTCTTTAATATATTGATTACATTACCTTTGGATACATAACCATATTGGGATTGCTAGATTATATGGTATTTTCTATGTATATTGACATCAGTAGCAGATAATCCTAAGGCAACCCAAGGTATGTTTGAAAATTTTTAGGCTTTAGATGGAGCACCTAGAAGGCTGGGACAAGGTCTGCATCACTTCTACATAGTACATTTCTTGGCATGAAGTACTGAATGAATGAATGAATGAATGAATGAATGAATGAACAGGTGGAATAAAAAGTGTATTTGTTCTTCAAAAAAGTATGTTCCAGATATGTAAATGGTTTGCATTGTGTATTAATTATCTACTGTTGCATAAAACACCCTCAATTGTGCGCAGCTTAAAACAATGAACATTTATTATTCTCACAGTTTCTTTGGTTCAGGAATTCAAGAGTGGCATAGTTGAGCTATCTGGTTTAAGGTTTCACATTAGATATTGCCGTTAAGATGTCAGTCAGGGGAGCTTGCAGTGAGCCGAGTTCGCGTCACTGCACTCCAGCCTGGGCAACAGTGCAAGACTCAGTCTCAAAAAATAAAAAAAAAATGTCAGCCAGGGCTGTCATCATCTGAAGTCTACCTGAGCTAAAGGACTCTCTTCCATAATAGGTTGTTGGCAGGAGGTCTCAGCTCCTCACCATGTAAGCCCCTTTATACAGCTGCATGGCTTCTTTATGATATGGCATCTAGCTTCCCCAAGAATGAATGGTCCTAGAAAACAAGGTGGAAGCTACAATGATTTTTATGACCTAGCCTCATAAGTCACACCCTACCATTTCTGCAATATCTTATTGATACTCAGGCCTGTCCTATTTACTGTTGGAGAGGACTAACAAAACCATTAAATAGCAAAAGAGGAGAGTCAAGAACACTATCTTGAAGTCTGTACAGGACACTATGCTTCAGATTCATTAAACCATTCCACTATCTATTGTGACATTGACACCTACACACTCCTTGAACTTTGTCAAAAGCATGATGTTCATTATCACCATGATTTTGTGCCCTCCATTTACCTGTCTATATTAACCACAGGTTCTTTTGGTAAGTACTCAACAAAAGGAATTGATGAACTTTAATTGAAAGACAATAAATGTGTGTACTGATACTGTTGGTACTCCACTCAGATTCACTCTGATCCTAATCCTTTTTACTACTTTTATTAATTCCCCTTCTGGCTTCTCTTTGCTGTTGCCTGTACCTGCAACTCTTTTTGAAGGACTTCTTTCTAGAGCCACTTCACCTTCCTACACAGAGAGCTGTAAATGTCTGAAATTCTGTGTCCCCTTGGGGAAGTTTTTAGCCAGTAACTGAATGATGTGAGAGTATGAGATTCTAGCTCACTGGTTTTGGGTTAAAGGTAAATTATGAATGACTTACTATAGATTCCCTTTCAGAATATGACTGAAACTCTCTGCCTGATATCACACCTTGTTTAATTTCTTCTTCTTCACATCCCTATATGCCACACATTCCAGTTTCTCCTGAGATCCCTGCCCTAAAAAAAGATTTGCACATGAATCTTTGTCTCAGGTTTTGATTCTGGAAAATCTGACCTAAGAGAAACTACATGCTTATAGCCACAAGGAATGGAAAATTCAACTCAAACAGGCTTAAACAATAAGGGAAGTTTATTGGCTCAGATAACTGGATATTTTTGTGATAGGGAAAGTCTCAATGATCAGTGATGACGTGAAGTACATGTTGTCTTTATGTCTTTCTTCCCTCCCTAAAGTTTCATCTTTAAGCTGCCTTCCCACATGGTGGAAAAATGGCTGCAGTACTACCAGCCTTTACATCAGCAAAACATCATCCCTAAGAGGAGAAACCATCTCTTAGGATAGCTTCTTTACAAAAGCAAGAATGATTTTTCCCCAGTTTTCTGAAAAAAAAAAAAAAATCACCTTGTATCTTTTCTGTCTTGATTTGGGTCATGTGTCTAATACTTTACCAGTCTCTGTGAACCAACAGATGAATTGGTCTGGGTGGTCACTATGACAAAGGAAATAGAGATAAACGATTGGATTGGTCCCACCAGTGCCCACTTCTGACTTAAGCGTAGGGTCATCTTATCCACAAAAACAGACAACTGAATGTCAACCTGGGTCCTGTTAGAAAGTCAGAATTGGGGGCTAGATGCTAAAGAGGCAAGAAATAAATGTTCTATCCACTCCACTCTGGTAGAGTCTTAGGAAGAGTTTCATGACATTGGCTTTGGAATGGAAAGAAAAACCAAGACCTCAACTCTCTGGAAGAGCACATGGACCCTGTATTAGACCGTTCTGACACTGCAATAAGGTACTACCTGAGCCTGGGTAATTTATGAAGAAAAGGTGTTTAATTGACTCACAGTTCCACAGGCTGTGGAGGAAGCATGGCTACAGAAGTGTCAGGAAAATTACAATCATGGCAAAAGGTGAAGGAGAAGCAGGCACATCTTCACATGGCAGAGCAGGAGAGAGAGAGAAAGTGAAGTGGGGAGTGCTACACACTTTTAAACACCAGATCTCCTGAGAACTGACTCACTATCACAAGAGAAGCAATGGAGAAGTTTACTCCCATGATCCAGTCACCTCTCACCAGACCCCTCCTTCAACACTGAGAATCACAATTTGGCATGAGATTTGGGTGGGAACACAGAACCAAACGACATCAGACCCTCTTTCTAAAGTTCTGCCGCCTTAACGTTTCTCAGGACCAATCAGTTTTGCTCTTAGTTTCTTCATCCAAATATTAAAATTCCTCAGAGCATAACTCTGATTGGCACAGCTTTGTTCAATCATTATGACCAAAGGGACAGGATCATACAGTAAAGGCATTCTACCTCAGGTCCACTCTTACATGCTGAGGCCATTCCCAGAAAAGGAAACGTGGCTGTTGGAAAGTCATCTCCTCCTGGAGGTGGTTATAACCATGCAATGCCCTTAGGGATAGGAAGCTAATTAGTCTCTGATTGGATTCATCTTCTTTCTCAGGACTGCATTAACACCATTAGAAGCCCTGAGGTCTGATTACCACACCTCCCAAATCACCACATATAATTCAAAGTGGAACCAATTCTTACCATAACATCAATGTGGAGATTTGATAAAATTGTGTGATTTTGCATGTTCAGAGTTTCAATGCTTTTTTTTCTTATTTTCTTGAAGCGCCATTAGTACTCCAAGCCTTAGTTTACTGTTCTTTTTTAGTGATCCAACATGGATTGCTCTCATAAAGTATGCTAAATAATTCAGAATCAAACTCAATGAATACAGTAAGTACATAGTGAAGCATGAGTAGGGGTACAGGAAATGCAAGAGTGCTGTCTCTTATGCTGCCATTATTAAAGAACACTGTACCAGGCCCTGCTGATGACCCTCCCAATTTTGTCAGTGCTCACTATGTCCAACACTCCAAGGGTTTCCTCCTGCTTGCACCTGCAACTTGACATCTGAATATTTTCTCTGACCGAAGAAGTATGCTTAGCCTAGGCAGAGTCCTGTGGAGTTAATGTCCCTGGAAACAATTTTTGGCCAATAAGGAATATGATGAAAGTTAAATAGTCTACTTCTCATGTGGGACAACTGTGGCAATTCACAACCATCTCCCAGAGTCTCCCAGCAACACTAAGCCTCATTTGATTATATTGGATTTTTCCCTTCCTGGGCTCCCTTCTATTCTTTTTGGGTGATCCTCAGGATTATCTATCAAATAAACTTCTTGTAGTCAAATCATTAAGTCAGAAGTCTGTGGGAACTCGACCAAAGACAGACTCCAGGGAGAGGCTATAACCAAGGGATGGCTGTGGCCTGACCACTTAGAACTCACTTAAGTTCTATTTTCTAGATGAGGTGATAAATTCAGACTAGGACACAGCCTCACAGGAAGAGAAAATAGACTCTCTCCATACACTGTCATGATCAGTGTTTTAGTGTTAAACTTCTCTTATCTATGTATACATTACTCATGATATGCCAGAAATTCAACGAGTAATTTTATAGTGAGACAGGGTTTGTTCTAGGAATCAGTATACTTTTCTGTCTATGGTGCCCCTATCAAAGTGCCTGAAGCCCAGTGAGTAATCATAAAGTTGCTACACTGACATTGATATAGAACAAAAGGAAATAGGTATTTGTAACATCATTTATCTGGGCCATGATGATGTCTGATGAACCTCCCCTGCCCTACAGTAGAGACCTCTGTTGGCCAAATTCTTGTGATCCCCAGGTTTAGAGGCTCTCTCTGCAACGATGGTAAACTGTTCAGTTGGTATCTCCGAGTACAGCAAATTACCGCTTTTAACTGAAATATTCCTTCTCCACGTGGAACAACCAATCTATAATCATACTCCCTGGCATGCAGTCCCCTCTGCATAGTGTGGGCTCTTTTTTATTTTCACTCCTTAAGGAGAAGTATTTTCATTCCATCTTTCCAAGTATTGAATAGAGACCGCACTATTGCCTACGTACTATTTTTTAAAACGTTTTTATACGTCATTCTCTTCCAAAAATAACTTAAGATAGCTCAAAATAATGCATGCAATACCACAAGAAAATATAAATTAGAAAAAGGTGATGGAAAATATAGGTAAAATCAAGGGATATGTCAAAATATGGTGCCAAAATGATATCAAACCAATATGACAGGACATTTTTGACTCAAGTTTTCTTAACATTGTTTAAGGGATTAAATCTACAAATATAAATCCACTTGTAGAAGTTCCAGTGTTCCTATCTCCTGGAAACCAATGTTTGTTCTCTATCTGGGACACAAGATCTTTTGCTCATCCACACAGGAGCCTCCACTGAATTGAAGGTAGTGTATGTCCAAAGCACTTACAAGTGTCCTTGCCACCTTCAATCAAAACAGTCATAACCAAAGTTATTGTTCTCCTCCCCTTTTTGGATCCTCTCCACCAAGAAGAAACAGAATCAGAGAAGTGCCATGAAAATAAATAGAGCTAGTGTTATGTATTTATTTCCAAGGCCTTTACTTCTGACAAACAGTAGCTGAAGCCTTTTATCATTTGAAGATAATTAAGCTGAAATTATGAATGGCTTTACTATTATTCAAATAATGCAGGCACTTTCACCTCCCTCCCTTTCTATACCCTCTTCTCCATTTATATTCATGGTGACAATTTCTAGAGCTTTTCTCTTTGATTTCCTTACAATGAAATTCACTAAGAGGAGAGCAGAGGCTTTTAAGGGGAACTGGAAGCTTGACAGATTACGAAGATTTAAACTATTTTAATTAAGTCCTAAATGCTTTCAGAGTACACAGCAAACCAACAATAATAACAAAGAAACAGGAAAAGGGCCTCAGCTTTATGGTCAGCAAAATAAATAAAATGAAGTAAACCTATTCTGTTTAATACAAATTTTTTTTTTCTCATGCTATGCTCATAATGAGCGTGTCCTGGAATTTTTGTTCTTGTTGTTATGTGTACTGCAATAGAGCTGTCCAAGCAGCAGCCTTCTCTTCAAATCTTGTCTCTCAGATATGAGGTCTTGGCACGCTGAAATGCCTATCTTCAGCTTTCATTTGTTGTAAGAAAAGATAACTGCATTTCAGAGATGCATACAAATCTCACCTTTCAGGTCAAGCTGAAAGCTTCCTGAGTCCATCTGATTTCCACACACAACCTGATCACAAACTGAAGTGACCAAGGAGCTACTCTTTGACATTTCATTTTAACAATTTTTCTGTTAACTTAGCAGTTATCAAAACGGTATCAATCTCCGAGGTCTTTTTTTTAAGTAAAGGAATACATGCCATTCTGAATCATTTATTTAAAAGTGCCAAAGCCATTCTGAGGGGTTTTAAGATATAGAAAAGTGTTTCCAAAAATAAACCAAAACTTTCTTAATAATTCTCAGTTTCCTACCTCTCTATAATGGTGGTAAGGCCAATACCTACCACGTAAAACTGATATGAGAATTAAAAGAGAAAATAAACATAAAGTGCTTTGTACAAGATCTAACAAATAGTAATGACTCATCTAATTAGTTATTTTTATTAGCAGCATCTTCTTTTTTATAATGACCATATGTTGAGCACACATTCTGTCATGTGCTATAAAAGCACTTTTTTTGTATTAATATAACTATCTATTATCTTTACAAGGCCCTGGAAAACAAGTTCTATAAAATTTGCCTTTTTCTGATTATGGAATAGTATATACCCTTTGCAGAAGATATAGAAAATGGAAAAACAACTGTGCATAAGGAAATGAAGTAATCTATTATCCAGAATTAATCACTTTTAATCTCTTAGTATATTTTTTCCCAATTATAGCCTTTACATATATATACACATATACTTCAAATAATTGGAGCCATGCTGCAAACAAATGTGATTTCTCTTATTGACTTCCTTTATAGCATGAGACATTTCTTAGAACACTGAATATTTTAAAATAATATTGGCTATTACCCACGCCATTGAAATAATGCGTAATAATATATTTAACATGCTGCAAGGTAGCTACTGTTGTTCCCAGTTGGCAGCTGGAGATACTGAAGCTAAGAAAGCTGAGTGATGTGCTGAGACAGAACAGCTTATGGGGAGGAGATCCAGGATTCAAAACCAAGTCTGTCTGACTCTAAAACAGATGCTCGGATGCCCCTTTTAAATGTCATTGACCTATCCTGGAGGTCACCAGCAGACGTTTCTGTACATCCCTATGGCTTTTTGTCACTCTACAGGAAGCATGCTTGGCTCCTACATGTCACAGCCTGGAAGTGCCTAGGAGCTAAGGTTCTAGGAGTACCCCTCCCAGGATGCAATGGAAGTTGGTACCTAAGTACCTGACATTCTTCACCCCCTAGTGGAAAATTTCAAGGAGTGTCCCAAATAGTACCCAGTGGGATGGAGCATCTGCTGCTCACAGTAGTAACCTCATTTGTACACGCTTTATGGTTCTACTCCCTCTCTGTTTTCCTTTCTCACTCCCTTACAGTGCTTCCCAAGTAAACAATGTGAGCAAAAATCCTTGCCTGAGTGCTTCCTTTTGAGGGATACTCAAAATAAGAGAATCTCAGTAATACTCTCACTCAGAATCCCTCAGAGTTGCTTGGGATCTGCCCCACAAACACTCCTTTGCTTATCTTACCATTTCACTATTAGATGAATCTTTTTCTGGTGACCACAGCATTTGCAATATAATGATTTTCATGCTTATCGGCTTCATGGCTTAGAAAGTATATTAATCCATTCTCATGCTGCTATAAAGGACTGCCTGAGACTGGGTAATTTATAAAGAAAAAAGGTTCAATTGATTCACAGTTCCACGTGGCTGGGGAGGCCTCAGGAAACTTACAATCATGGCAGAATGGGGAAGCAAACATGTCCTTCTTCACAGGATGGCAGGAAGGAGAAAAATGAGTGAAGGGGAGAAAAGCTCCTAATAAAACCATCAGATCTCATGAGAACTCACTATCACAATAATAGGATAGGAGAAACTGCCCCCATGATTCAACTATCTCAACCTGGTTCCTCCCATGACACATGGGGATTATGGGAACTACAATTCAAGATGAGATTTGGGTGGGGATAGAGTGAAACCATATGAGGAAGTTATTCCATTTTTTTAGTTTTATTCTTCATAGCAAACCTATTAGGTGAGCATGTTAGTTCTTATTAGGCCCATTTTATAGATGAAGTAAAATTGGCCCAGATAGGTTAGTGATATCATTTAAAGTCTAAAAGAAAGTTTGTGACTATTTTCTGTTGAATCCCATTACATAGATTCTCTATTATGCACCTTGGCTTGCTCTATATTTCACAGTCTGGAATAATATGGAGAACTATGACCGAATGGTAATCGGAGAATGAATAATGATCTATTCATTAAAAATAAATAAGATTGTTATAGTGCTTAATACTTTTAAGTTTTAATGTTTTTCCCACAAATTCAATAAATTAGTAATACAGTTTGAACAGCAAGGTGTTTAAACTTATCTGCTAAAAAAACGATAAATAAAATATGAAAAATAAAGGTCACAGTTTAAAAAAGTAACTGCCTCTCCCCTTTTTGCATGTATTTCTCCCCTTTAGAAAACTTCCTGTTAGAGCTAATTAATTGGTCAACATAAGATCATGTGCAAAAGGTACTGTATTCTCTGTGGAAAATTTTGAATTGATAGCATAAGATGGAGTTGCTTTGGGCAAAAGTCTGAGATTTCAATCACACCAAAACTACAGAGGAATTATTAACACATATAAATAACAACCAGCACATCTCTCACAAACATGCAAAACTTATTGATTATCTCTTCTCTTGAGGCTGTTCGCCAGACTGCAACTCTGTGTTCTGTTTTACTTAGGTTCTCAATCTTAAAGAATCCCATCAGTCCTCCCATTTCAGACTACACTCCTTGTGGATCTTTCTTAATCTAAAACTGAAGATCTCTTATTTTATTTAGACTCCAGCTTCTTATCTGTAACTACCAGCTGGAAATCTTGTGTCTCCTTTGACTCATTCTTCTTTGTTCTCCCCTCCCAAAGACTAATTCTATCATTTTTTCCTATTCAAAATGGAATACCATTGCCACAACATCATATAATTACCTCTGCCTGAGTCACATCAACAGCCTTCCTTACCCACTGAGCCTTTCCCTGTCCTCCAGTTTCATGCTCCTTCGTGTATCATTGGGGCATTGGACCAAATCCCCCACTGACTCCATGCAGCAAGTGTAACTTCTTCTGTTGGATTCTCAAGATCCTTTCTAATATGTCCCCATTTTGGTCCAACTCTATTCTTTTCATTCTGCTATGTGTACTTTCAGTTCTGATCAGTGTCCAAAGTCCCAGAGATCTCTGGTCACTGATCAGAGTTCCGCTCACGTTTTTTCCATTATTTTACACAGGTGCATAATATAGAGGTTCCCTGAAGTCGGGGTTTAATTTCTATTCTCTGTTCATAAATGTACCTATCACAGTGTTAAGCACAAGTAGAAGCTCAATAATTATTCATTATCTCATTAAGTTAATGCCTACAACATGATTTTTGAGAGTTAAGGAGTGCATATTTCAGGTGCCAATAAAAAAAAATCCACTATACTGGATATGCATTACAGTTTGGTGCAATGCTTCAGGGTTTATAGGCTGGGAGGGACTCTGTGGCCCACTCCTCAGGCAGAAGTACACTGTTGCTCAAGCCAATGATTTGGTTGTCAAAAGGCACAAAGTCCAGGCTCAAGATCTAGTGGGTCAACTCTCTAGTTTCTGATCATATTCCATATCAAGATGTTACTGATTTACCCTGGAACAGAGAGGGAAAGGATAGTATTGGGGGTGTCTTGCCTCTTATCCTCTCTCTCCACTCAACCAAGACCTCATTCTTGCTGAGTCCAATTCTGTTCTCCTGGCTGTAGAAAAAAGAACAAAAAATCATCTTGTACCTGGAAACAGGAAAACAAATACTGCATGTGGGCTCATATTATAAGTTGTATCTTTTATATATGAGTCGCATTGCTTGAACCTGACTACTTAGAAACAGGGTTGAATTCAGACTCAGTGGTCCCCAGTCCTGGCTGTTGATCAGTGTCTTGGAGGGAGAGAGGTTGGATTCAAAAACACTGATGCCTGGGCTCCAACAACCACAGATAAGGATTTGGTAGCTCAGCAGTGGAGCCCAGGCATATGCGATTTTTAAAAGCTCCCCTGGTAATTGTGAGCATGCAGGGTTGGAAATAATTGTTCTAGATGTAGCAGCATGAGGTGAGTGAACATTAAAGTTCCTTTTCTGTGTTAAGAGCCTACGATTTGAATGAAGAAACCAATTGCTGTATCAAAGAAAGTGCTTCTGGGCTAGGAAATATGGCTTGATGGAGGAAGATTATGTTCTATATCCCATATCACTCATTTTGATTATCCAACATCGTAGGCTATAGTACAGCTATATGCTTAAACTACTCTCCTTTAGAAAGTTAAAGGAAATAGACCTGTTGGCTTGTATTGACTTTGAGGATTTTGAATGACTATAATTTGCAAAACCTATTGACCTCCTATATTGTAGCTAAGAAGTATTTTAAGCCTAATCAGAAACATCCTTTTAAATCTTTTCAAGTCGATAAGGTTCAACATTGAATCAACAAGTAGAAGAGGTTCAAGCAGAAATTTGTCAACAAGGACAAATTCAAATGATGTTCACTTAAAGGAAATTGATGTACAAAGAGGGAAAGAGAAAACTCTACTTTCTCAAAATAGTGAATGTCATAATTTCCCTATAATTCCTGGAATGCCTATCATCTTCTCCTGTGTTCCCTTCCATTTTCCTATTCAGATAATACGTTTGTATTTCCATATGAAATGTCAGATTACATCACTCGGCCACCCATTATGGAAGTTACCTGGAAGTATTTTGATCTTCCACAGAAAGTCTTTATGCATTCTTGCCACCACCATTAGTGTGTTTTCAACTTAAAATATCATCAAATGAGTTTTCACTTTGAAATAAATATAATCGTTCTTACAAATGGAAGAAAGTGTTGTTTCAGAAAAGAGCTGACTCTGTGGCTGGGCTCCTGGGAGTGTCCTTTATAGACCATTGGTACTTACCCAATCAAAGGACTTCACAACTGTGGAGACTGTTGATTTCAAGGAGCCTTACGGGAAAGTTCATTTTCCACTTCAAAATAAAGCCCAAAGGATTTGAAACTTTACTAGGTATTCATTCCTTTGGGTTAATTTATTGCTAGATTTTATTTAGTTAACCTGTTCACAGTCATTTGTACCATAGTCTGAGCTAGTTCATTAACCACTTTCTGCTGTGACCTCCAGCTGTTATTTTCATCTGGATCGGGGAGCATAAGATGGGTGGAGTCATTTCAGGATGTATCAAATTGATGTGATAACTATGGGCCCCTCAATAAAAGGGCAGGAATTCTACTATAGCAATTGAAGATGTCTGTCTGAGCAGTGGAGTAGGACCACGTGAGGTCAAGAAAATTGTTTCCCCAGGAGGTCTAACACATTATATAATATGCAAATACATACACTTAGTCTCTAACTTTCTCTACCTCACTTAGTCACAGACTGGAAAAAGAAAATTGATAAGCTCTTGGACTCTACATGCCTCTATCCGGATTCTTGGGGATTTTCTGAGTGAATTGTGAAGGTCTTGTTTACCATGTATTTGACCATCCTTTAAAAAGTTTTCAACTGGAGCCCAGCATGGTGGCTCATGTCTGAAATCCCAGCACTTTGGGAGGTCAAGGAGGGTGGATCATTTGATGTCAGGAGTTCAAGATCAGTCTGGCCAACATGGTGAAATCCCATCTCTACTAAAAATACAACAATTAGCCAGGTGTAGTTGTGGACGCCTGTAATCCCAGTTACTCGGGAGGCTGAGACACAAGAATCTCTTGAACCCAGGAGGCAGAGGTTGCAGTAAGCTGAGATCACACCACTGCACTCCAACCTGGGTGACAGAGCAAGACACCATCTCAAAAAAAAAAAAAAGAAAAGAAAAAAAAGAAAAGAAGAGAAAAGAAGAAGAAAAACGTTTTCCACTGTACAATAGTACTAAAGTGGAGAGAGAGAAATGTAGTATGATTTTTCTTCAGCCTTCCTCCCTACCTTGAGATAGTCCTAGGCAGGATGACGGGTCTGCAGTGTGAACTCTTCCCCAGGTCTGACTGGGCAACCCAGAGTTCTGACCAACTCGAAACAGCAGGAGGGAGGTAGAAGCCTAGGAGAAGGTTACAAGACAAGTTTGCAGAAAAGTTGGAATATCACCTGCAGTGTTCTCTAGCTCACTAGGGCATCATTATCTTTCAACTCATCCAAGGTGACCCCTTGGAAGACATCTTAGATCCTTTACACAGTCAATCATCAAGCACAATCCATGTTCCACTAATGTTGCATCAATGACTTCTCTCCTCCATACACTATAGCACTTCCACTTATTCAGACCTTCATTGTCACCTGGGATACAGCAGCTTCATTCTACCTGATCTCTCTGTGACCAGTCTCCATCCCTATAAATCCACACCCCACAATATGGCCAAAAATATGTCCTAAGAACATAAATTTTCTTTCCTGAAACTTCAAAGATTTTCTCATCACCCCAGGAGGATTTTCCTAATAATGGGACACTTGGCACTGGTAGCTCTGAGAATGCTTTTAGAGGCCCATGATGACAGCGTTACCTCATGTTAAATCCACAGCAGCAACTTCTCAGATCCCTCTCCATCCTTCTATGGGAGAATTTCACTGTAGGAGTGCTTTATGACTGTCATACTCTTCAAAAACCTGCTCATTTCCCTTTTTAGCCAAGAGATAGTAGACTGGGGCTCAGAGTTGTCTTTAGGCAAAAGTATCTAGAAAGAGCATAATAATATAGTTTGGTTTTACTTTATGGGTTTCATTTTCTTATATTTATGACAAATGGTATGGGTTATTATTTACAATGGTAGTAGAATTTTCTTATACAGTAAGTTTATTTAGTTTAAAAGAAGGTGAGTCCATTTAAAGACTAATTAAGTAAATGGTTAAAGAAGAGATACTGCAGTACTCCGATCTGGCAAAAATTGTGAAGCTGATACTGACTGACTGAAGTTTGGAAAGCCCTGACTTTAGGGGTTACAGTCTATGCTATTCAACATGGCATTTGAGGACTTCAGTGTACGTTCCCACTTCTCCTTCTGGTGACATTGATGACCACCTTGTCCTCTCACTGTATCGTGTCACTGTGTTGAGTGGCACATGCTAGAGTGAATGCCTAGAGTCCTTCCCTCCTCCTCATCTACCTGTGACTTCCGATTCTTTGAGTCTCAGTTTTTTGTCGTCGTTGTTGCTCGAAGAAATCTCCTGACATCCCATCTCCATTGCCTATGAGAGTTGACTTTTCTGGATTCACTTATTCTTACTCTACTATATGTCAAATCCACCCACACCTCTCACTGTGCTCCCATGGAGCATTTAGTTTAGTGTGGCTGCAACCCCTGTAAAGGAATGATGTGCCATTCTCTATATATATAATATCTAAGTAATCTTCGTAATAATAGTAATAGAAAGGAGGACTGTGATGCTAATATCACAGATATGAGAATACCAAGACACAGAGACTAACTTTCTCAAGGTCATAGAACTACAAATGGATAGTACCCAACTATGCCAAGGGAGAAGACAGGGGAGCAGGATACTTTTTGGATAGGTGCTGTTGGTTCAAGGCACACTCAAATGTAAATACATCTGGATATCACCATCTTGACTATTTGCCACCAAACAGAGGAATGCAAAGGCACCAGAGACTGTGCCTGCAGCCAGCAGTGCCGAAACTCTTCTCCCTTCTGCCTGTGAGGCAGAGAAGACACAGTCTCTGAGTGCACATGGTCCCAGTCCCTGAAAGGAAGCAACTGTGATACTGTGGGAGACTCAACAGCAAAGACATTGACTAGTGCCTATGAACATTGCTGCTGGATGCTGCAGGAGGCAGGATGGGAGAAGCAGATTACATTTCCTTCATACTTTAAAATAATTTAATTTTTTCTCATGCAGTCTAAATGCTCACTGCTTTAGACTAGCAGTGTGTTTTCATTTCATTTCATTTGCACTATCTAATTTCTGCTCACATCCACCCTGAGATAGCTAGCCTTTTCATATAAAGTCAGGCGTGCTTTCTTAG
The DNA here is from genome assembly GCF_047675955.1 of Chlorocebus sabaeus. Lineage (NCBI taxonomy): Eukaryota > Metazoa > Chordata > Mammalia > Primates > Cercopithecidae > Chlorocebus > Chlorocebus sabaeus. The sequence goes on from NC_132918.1 coordinate 71,942,499, forward strand.
TCTACAGTTAAGAAAACTGAGGTTCAGAGAAGCTAAACATTTTGTCCAAGATCGCACAACTGCTTAATTCTGAGAGCTGAGGATTGAATCTGAACTGCTGGTCCCGAAACCAATGCTTTTTCTATAATGCCATGTGTGTTCCCATAAGGAAGAGGTCAGAGTTGTGTTGTTTTGTATTCACATTACCTCTGAAAGTGTCATACCAGCTGGCTGGGGATTATTTCTAGTCTAAAATGGTATGGGAAAAGAAAAGGATCACTTACAACAAATCCTAGACTTGATGTCTTCATGAACCACAGTTCAGCAAAACATTCTGTGGAATGGTTGTCTCCAGATTGGCATTGCTGTGAGAAATCATCAGTGCTGCCACTGGGAGCCAGAAGAAAATATCCTTCCTGGTATGACCAGGCACCCTGTCTGCTTTGCGACCCATCAGTAGGGTCTAAAGTTCAACTCCTTCCTAATTTCTCTTCTGCTGCTCATTTCCCACTAACAAGTTCAATCTTAACAGCTAGGGCACTAGAAATCTCGAGTCTCAGCAGCTGGGCCCTGTGCCACTGTCTTTAGACAGTGATGCAGAAACTAAGCATCAACCATGGCAAAAGGCTGGTAGAGATATAATGTCTACTGTTTATGATGCAGTGTAGAACATGAAGCCATTCCCTCAGCCCCTTCCGCCCTCTGCCTCAAAGATGGACTTCCATTTCCATTTGATTGAGGGAACAGATTACCTTCCTTGAATGTGTCCATATCCAACTTTATCTTCTACCGCACACCCGTGCTTTACTCTCACCAGACTCTTCTACATTCTTCCAGGGGGCTCATGACACTCATGCCCTCATGACGTTTAACATTTATCCATCTAGAACGACCTGCCTTATCTTTTCCATGTCTAAAAACTCTGCTTATCTTTAACACTCAACTCAAATACCACCTCTCTGGGGACGTTCTCACTGTTTCCTCCTCTATTCCTCTTTTGAAACTCTATAACTCCTTAGTTCTTACACCTCGTATCACAGAAGTTACAAACACTTGCTTTAGAGTCATAGAGTTATGCTCAAAACCAGTACCTCCAATTACTGATAACAACGCTAAGAAGCCCATCAATTGCTCGGAATATTTCTTCACTCATCTTAAAATAGGAATAATAATAAGATCCTCTTCAGGAGACTGGTTAGGAGCTAAATGGCATGGAATAATAATATACATTTGTTATAATGCCACAATGCAGATAAAACACTATAATAATTTGTTTTACTTCTTTTGCTACAAATAAGATTTCCCACTCCATACTTTGCAGAGCAGTTACTTGAATACATGCCATACACTCATTGCAGTGTGTTTAGTCTCTAGGCCTCCCAAAAGGATTGAGTGAGAAGGGAAGAAATGATAAGGATATGAAGATTGAAGCAAGTACAGATTTTTATTTGCCATTTTCTGCACATCAGAAAACTACTGTAGACTCAACAATGTGCTCCTGCTCTTCCAGTTGCAGTCAGTTAAGCCAGAATATCTGTGACTTTATGAGTACAACGGCTTCCTCCTCAAGGCCCCGGATACTGTGAAGAATCTGGAATTCCTGATTCCTGCCAAAAAAAGAATACTGCCTGCCAAAGAGGTTGCAACTCTGGATTTTCCCAGTGGGAAGCCATAAAGATTCCTCACCTCATTTCTTAGAGCACTCTCAAAACTAGCGTCTTAAGGCTTTCCTGTTCATAGGTCCTAATTTTAATTCCCAAGACCCAGAAACATACCTGAGAATTGTTGTCTAGGAGACATTCCAGTGGAAAATGTTAGTCTCTCTGTGAAGATAGCTAATACTTACACAGAACTCACTCTGTACAAGGTACTTTTTTTAAAAAGGGCTTTAAAGAGACTAACTCATTTAATTCTCATAGTGATCATAAAGGGTAATCGCTATTATTATCCTCATTTTACAAATGAGGAAACTGAGGCATGAAGAAGCTAACTTACCAAAATTGCACAGCTAAAAAGCAGTCGAGCTGGGACTCAAACTATAATCGCACTTCCGAGCCATGCCCCATTAAAAAAATAGGCAGAGAGCTGGAAAGTCATTTATACAGATGCAAATTTAAGTACTGATTTAAACTCTCTCCTTGAGACTCTGGTACACTACCACTTTCCCTAGTACCTGTTCCACCCTCTTCCCCAAACGAACTTAGGTGCCACTTATTTATTTTTCTCTTATCATTCTGCATCCACCTCAATCCTGGCTCTCACCACCCCTACCCAAGACTGTGGGCCCTGAAGAACAGATAACATTTTTATTCATCTTTGCCACACCATTGTCTAGCGAAATGCCTGACACAGCAATATTTCGTGAATAAATGAATAAATGATGGAGGCTATGTATCTGTCTATTAAATCTATGGGAATCAATCTGTGCTATTTCATTTCTAGAGAGTAGGGACAGTCCTTTTTATATTTTTATACCCCCCTGAAAGCTTAGTAGCTATCTCATAATAAAGGCTCCTTGAGTGCTAGTTGAAAGAATAAATGAATAAACAACCCTTTTCTGGAAGTTCTGGTAAATCTTGCCCCTGCCTCTTTCTCTGTTCTGTGTCTCTCTAATGCTTTAGCCCCCACAGGCTTCATCTGTGTAGCTTATTCATGTTTAAAAATGAAGATGATACTCTACGGTCTTAGAAATATTCTAGACTCCAACTGCTATTTTTAAAAGGGACAAGTGCAATTGTGGTTACAGATCTATGTGAGGAACAGCAGGAGTTTATCATTTGTTGGTGCTGTGGAATAATTCCAACATTTATGGTTCATTTCTCCCTTTCTCCTTCGTTGTGTTTTCTCAGTTCCCAAGCTTGATAATGTCCTGCCATGTTATGAGAAAAATAGTACTAAATCTGATGGCGAGTCTGTGTTTAGGGAGTCCAGAAACACATCCTGTCTGTCTCTCTCTCTCTCTCTCTCTCTCTCTCTCTCTCTCCCCCCCCCATCAAAAATGGCAGAGGTGGGGGCCGGGTGTCCTGAGAGTAGTTAACTACCCTCACCATATTGTATCATTAGGGGCACTGTAGAGGATCCAAAAATAAATAATTTAATGTAGCCCTTCTCTTTCTCTTTTTCCTGGTCTCTGAATTAAGGAGAAGATTACTAAAAATGTCATCCTCTACACTCTACATGCCAATATTTAGCTGGTAGGGAAACCTGGAGCCAAAGGGTCTGTTGAGTCCCTTTTAAGTGATAGTATAAAATTCTAATAGGTAATAGTAGCCAACCTGCCAGGTGGCCCACAGTCATCTCTGCCTCCTGGTATGCATGCCTTCATATAGTTCCCTCCCATATTATACTAGGGTTGGTCTCTGTGACCAATAACCCAATAACACATGACAGAAGTGATGACATGTCACTTCCAAGATTAAATTATTTATCTGCTGTGACTTCCATGTGGGTCTTGCTCTTTCTCTCCGGTCATTCACTGTGGTGAAGCTAGCTCTGTGTCTGTAAGCAGCCCTATGAGCGTGGCTGTATGGTGAAAAACTGAAGTTAATTACCAACATCCATGTGAGTGGACTTGGCTCTTCAAGCTCATCAAAGCATTGGGATGACTGTAGCCCTAGTAAACATCTTGACCGTAATTTCACAAGAGATTGTCAACCAGAACTATCCATCTAAAATTTTCTGATTCCTGATCTCAGAAGCTGGGTTAGATCATTAATGTTTATTGTTATAAGTTGTTAAGTTTTGGAATAACTTGTTTTGCAGCAATAAGTTGTTTTGCAGCAGTCAACTAATGCAGCCTTGTGGTTAATGCAAGGAATTGAAATCAGACTGGGGTTGACATTGCCACATTTTAGCTGTGTGAATTCTGTGGGTTCCTTATTTCTCTGAATTCCGAATTTATCATTTAAAAACAGCAACCTCATCTCATAATACCTACCTCATAGAGATATGATTCAATGGGGAAAATACATGTAAACACACTTAGCACTGTGATTGCCACATAGTTCAGTGCTCATCAACTCAACAGTAATTTAAAGAAACTCTCAAAATATATATAAATATTTCAAAACCCTCTTTTATCACCATTTGGAGTACAGCTAATTCTAATGTAAAGCAGTGGAGAAAACATATTTACTAGTAAGAATTCAATGAGCAGTACAGATGAGATGGGCAGGAAGTAGGTGAAAATGTTGGCTGTCTGGTGGTCTAGAAGGGAGCTCAAAGCCTGATTCATTTGCATATTAATATAAATTCCCACAGAGAGATTTTTAGCTATCCAGTAGGACCTGAACACTGTTTGCACAAAGGCCCAAACCCTGATGAGATGTCCTGCTTGTATAGATTTGAATCTTTTCTCCTTTATTTATGGTTTAGCCTCAGGAAAATCTCCATTAAACATGAAGACATAGTTTCTCATTACACAAATGAAGACATGGAAATGCAGAAAATTTAGCCTCTTGCTTCAGGTTCCCAGATAGACATGCATAGGATTAGAACCCTGGTCTTGTGCTCTGCCTCCGAGTCTCCTACGTCATCTGTGAGTTGCAAGGAGACATCCCAGAGCAGCTGAGACACATTCAATCCCTTATGCTTGCTTTGCTAAAAGGAGAGTGACTATGAAGCCAAGCATAGCAACTTATGTCTAACACATGTTAAGTACGACTCAGGCCAAATGTATTGCCTGGGAATTCTGTTCAGTGCTCTGATTCTCACTCTCTACATGTCAAAAGTAGTTTCTGCAGAGCATTAGCAGTGATAAATCCTGTAAACCTAATTGCTCCTCAGGTGGTCCAGATGTGGTCTGAGGCTACCGTTAGGCTCATTTCATCATACTGGGGTCACCACTGACCTTTTAATGCTTCGATGCTATTGGAGATACTGTGATTTTGGTGCTGGGGCTGCTGATCTCTTCACAGTTCTGTGATGCTGAGGTTGCTGCTGAATTTGTCAAGGTTTGGTTCTACAGTGCCAGGAATGTTACTGATTTTCTCATGGTCAGAAGCAGCTTGCTGAAAAGAAAAGCTTTCCTGTGCAGATATTAATGGGAAGGATTTGCCAGCGCCATACTAACCTTGCATGTGAAGGCTCTCTCATGATTACAGCCCAAATTGAAACTCAAGAGTCTGCAATGGTTGCTGGCTTTGTAGAATAATTCTCCCAAGCTGCCGGTTTTACACAAACTTTTTGGGCTATTTTCCCAGGTTTCTCAAACTGGAGCTCCAGATACAAGAATTTGTTAGATACACATAGTTTACAACAGCATGCTCAGAATGAGGACCAGCTAAAGTCACTTTTCTCTGTGCTGGTTTGGGGCATGCTCTACTTGTTTCAAAGGCCATAGCCATGGAATGCTAGAGAGTGTGGTAAGATTGTCTAGTCACCAGGGTAGTGCTTACCAAAGTGTCTCAGACACATTTATGTTATTCCTTCATGATCTGCATGCTCACCACTTAAAGTCTTTCCCCCTTCCAACTTTATTGAGGTGTGACTGGCAAGCACACATTGTATGTATGTAAGATGTACAACATGATGTTTTGATATATGAATACATTGTACAATGATTCCCCCAATCAAATTAACCTGTCCATCACCTCACACACTTTAGTGAGAACACTTAAGATCTATTCTTTTAGAAAATTCTAGTATATAATACATTATTATTAACTAGTCACCATGCTGTATATTATATCTCCAGAATATGCTCATTTAACAGTTCTGACACATAGTCCCCAATTTCCCTACCTCCTGCCCCTGGTAACCACTGTTATACTCTCTATTTCTCATGACCAACTTCTGTAGATTCCACACATAAGTAAGATCATGGGGTATTTGTCTTTCTGTGTCTGCCTTATTTCACCTAGCATAATGTTCTCCAGGTTCATCCATGTTGTCACAAATGGCAGAATTACCTTCTTTTTAAGCCCAAATAATATTTCCTGTAATGCATATACACATACACATACATTTTATCTATCTTTGCACCTATTGACAGACACTAAGGATGTTTCCATATCTTGCTCGTTGTGAATAATGCTGCAATGAATATGGAGTGCAAATATCTTTTGGACATGCTGCTTTTATTTCTTTTAGGTGCATACTCAGCAGAGGGATTACTGAATTATATGGTGGTTCTATTTTTAATGTTTTAGGAATCTCTATACTATTCTCTATAAGGCTTGTACTAATTTACATTTCCTCCAACAGTGTACAGCGATTCTCTTTTATCCACATCCTCACCAACACTTGTTATTTTTTGCCTTTTTGATAACAGCTATCCTAACAAGTGTGAGATAATATCTTGTCATGGTTTTCATTTGCATTTCCCTGATGGTTAGTGATGGGAAGCACCACTTCATGTACCTATTGGTCATTTGTATGCATTCTTTGGAAAAACATCTGTTCAGATTCTTTCCTCATTTTTTAATTGGGTTATTTGATTGACTGGTTGGTTTTGCTGTTGAGTTGTGTGAGTTCCTTACAGATCTTGAATATCAGCCCCCTATCAGATATGCAGTTTCCCAATATTTTTTCCCATTCAGTTGGTTGCCTTTTCATTTACTGATTGTTTTATTTCCTGCAGAAGAACTTTTCTGGTTTGATGTGGTGCCACTTATTTATCTTTGCTTTTGTTGCCTGTACTTTTGGTGTCAATATTCATTACCAAAACTAATGTCAAGGACCATTTCCCTTATGTTCTCATTTAAGATTTTTACAGTTTCAGGTCTTATGTTTTAGTATTTAATCTATTTTGAGTTTATCATCTCTCTTTCCAAATGTTGCTTACTTAATGAGACCTTTCCTGGACCACTCTATGTGAAAGTGCAGCTCTTCCTCCAATACTTCCTCTGCCCTTCCTTGCTGATCTGTTACTCTTCGGACTTATCACCTTCTAACAAACTACATAGTTTATTTTGTTTACACTAAAATGTGTGGCAAAATATTTCATTTGTTTATTTACTCTGGGTTCTCAGAACCTAGAGCAGTGTCTGAGAACTCAAATATACTCAGTAAAGAGTGATTACATTAATTAATATTGGCAAAATTAAGAGAAGGAACACATACTTTGCAATCTTTTAATGTCACTAGTATATTATATCTTCTTAATATCCATGCCTTCTTAATATTCCCTATGCCTTGCCCCATTTTGATCCTCACCTCAAATTGGCATAGTCAGCACTATTATTATTCTCACTTTGATAGAAGTCAGGCTCAGAGTGGTGACATAATTTTGCTAAATTCACACAGCTAAGAAGTGACATAGCTCTGGTGTGAACAGGCATCTGACTGCAATGAGCTGTGACTCTTGAGTGTTTTCTTCTTACTGATGTCATTAGCGACTTAGAGGTGATCCACAGAAGAATTCTGGAAATCAAAGTCTTAGATGTTTTGATGCCCCAACCTTAGTCGTTTTCCCCTTTCTTTTGAAGAACAATACATTAATCAAATGCTAACCATTTTACTAGAAAGAAAGATCAGGGGCACATAGAGAACAAAATCTTCCTTGCTTTTCTTATTAAGCAATTTCACATCTTGGAAAACATCCCGGTGGAAGCATTGGGTAACTTCAGGCTACTTGGTGGCTTGTGGGGATCCCTCCTACAGTACCCCAGCTGGCTTTGTTTCCCTCTCAGCACAATAATGTGGGGTGTAGTGAGCCAGGCTACCACTGGATGGGGCTCCACATGTCCAGGCCTGTTACTCCAGAGAACCAGAGATCCATTCAGGGACCTCGGGAAAATGTTTGTTACTAACAGCAGGGAAAGTTCATTGACTCAGGCAGGTATGGGTTCTGATCTCAGCCTTGTTGTTTGCCATCATGGGACCTTTGTCAAGTTAATTAATGTTTCTAAGTCTTGGTTCCTTAAATAAAAAATAGGGTCAATTCTGGTACCAGAGTGCCTGACCTAGAACTCTGGCTCCTCTACTAGCCAGTTGTGCAACTATAGGCCATACTGTTAATGCTTTGTGCCTTGCTGTCCTCATCCGTACACAGGTATCATTTATTATGGCGATGTGAGAATTAAACTAGTTAATATGTGTAAAGTACTTGGAAGAGTGAGTAGGCGTTACCATTATTATATCATCTGACTCCATTGTTTATTATTAGCACCAAATGAGATATATATGTTGTCTTATGTTTTGGCCTCCCCCCAAAGTAGGCCCTGTGATAAAGATTTGAATGCAAGTGGTTTGTCTGGGAGAAGGTCTCAGGAAGCACTGGTAGGGGGCTCAAGAAGGAAGAGAGAAAAGAGGAGGCAGGTCACAAAGTATGCTAATGGTCAGGGTCCTGTTGTGGACATTAGAGACTCTATTCTGCCGGGGACCCCTGGGAAAAAGGGAATCTGTGCCTGACAGCTACCTCTCCCAAGTGGTGAGGAATGTGCTTTTTCACCTAGTCATTGCCATCCATCACTGATTGAGAGTTGCCTTAGCAATATTCATTCCACCTCAGTTCTGAGTTCAGTTTGCAGACAGATTATGTGCTTGAGGCCAGAAAGGCTATGCGGTGAGCAGCTTCAATATGCACAGATGAGTGCTGAGGGGAGTTGGAGGGACTACAGTCCTGCTACAGGACAAGTGTCAGATAGAGAACCTGGCTTACAGTGGGTTTTCAATAAATGTCTGTAACATTCGATCTACTCTTTTAAAAAAAATCTCCTGTGTCCAGATTCTATTCTTTATGTCTTTTCTGGCTATACAAGGTGATTCCTCCAAAAGGGGTGAGACAGAGATTTGAGGGCAAGTGGTTTATTTGGGAGATGACACCAGAAGGCAACAATTGGGAAGGGGGAAGTGAGGCAGGGGGAGAACAGGCAGCCAGTAGAGGGTATGTTATAGATCAGAGTTCTGCTGTGGGTGACTGAGGCTCAATCCCTCAGGGGGACCCTGGGGCAGTTCAGGGCACACCTCAGAATCAATCATCTGTGCAAAGAAGCAAGGGTGCTGTAGGATGTTTGTCCACCAAGTCCCTGTCAGTCACCGAATGACGGCTGCTTTGAAGCATTATCTCTCCAGTGTGAGGAAGAAACTGCTAATCTCTCTCCTTGCCATCATGTTTCAGTGCGTGCTTAACCCAAATTGAGAGCTGTTAAAGCCCTGGTCTACCCAGATTAGGAATTAGAAGTTAGTGATTTTTGCCCAGCTCCTAAGTACATATTCTCTTGTATCAGAAAGCAGTGTAATCAAGTTCTGGAAAAGCGCAGTACATCTGGGCTATTACTGCTCCACCTTTGGCCTCCCCTTCCCCGTTAAGACACCACAACACTAGGCCTGTCCTTCCTGGTCTGCCAAAGGCGACATGTTTGCCAGACCCTGCCTGATTATGCAGACACCTATGTCGTCCCGACAGAGCCTCCAGCAGACTCTCAGGATGAAAACCCTGTTCATCTCAGTATAAATATCCTCTGCCATGTGTTGTTCACAAGCCACATCCACAGGGCAAGCACATCCCAGAGAACTGAAATTCTAGTTGCTGATGCCAAATGCATTTTCAGGAATGCTTTAAAGTTGAACCACATTGAATCAAACTCAGGGCTCACATTTCTGGTGAGCTCACCCCATCCTGGTTGGGTTATGTTAACTTCGTAGTAGTGTAAACACATGGAACCAAGATGAAACAGAGACGGCTCTGCCAGCACCAGCCTGCTTTAGAGGTGGGGGCGCACTCACTGGGAAAAGGTTAGTTGCCTGTGGGATCAGTCCAATGCCATCACCTTCTGGGAACTCATTATCACAGAATAGCCCTAATGCAATTGGCTTGGGAAGAGGTATGTATGACATCACCTTTGCATGTACTCTTCCTTCTAAAAACATGTAAAATATGTTTTAAATTAATTCCTATTCTCAGCTATTCTTTTTCTGTGTCTGCACCCTTTGCTCAAGCCACTCTAGTTTATAGGCTATTCACAGAGTCATCAGCACATTCACACCACTGAATTTTGGCCCGTACCATTCTTCCAAATGGAATGCCTTGCCCCCAGGCAATGCTGCACATCCTGCCCATGGTCCCAACTCAGTTGAGTTTCTAATCTTTTTCACTTCTGATGAAATCAGTTGATCTTTCATTCGTGGTCTCATTGCAGTCAGCACAAACTTATGTAATAGCGCTTTAATTATTACATTTGATATATGCACTCACTTTTCCTAGGTGAATCATGGACTACCTGAGTGCAAAGACTGTACCATTCTCATCTTTATATGCCACAGAACACAACACACTCTAGGCACACAATAAATATGTGTTGAATTGAGGACAATTCACACAATGAAATGGAAAGAATATTAATTATCTTAAAAATAACCAGAGAGCACACAAGAAACTTCTGGGGGCACCTCAGACCTATAAGAGACATTGCAAGAACCATAGGGCATAGGTCATACATGACATTCTTAAAATATTCAGAAGTCTTTTTGGAAAGATAAATTTAGACAGATGGAAAAATACCAAGTAACTCTTTGCAGCATATGATTAGTGCCAAAAACAACATAAATAATATTTATTTAAAAGCCAAGGATGCAAAGGAGAGAAAAAGAGAGAGTATTTACAGACGTGACCAAGGATAATCACTGTTGTAAGGTGGAGACTGAGTTGAGCCATGATGAACGAGTGGAGACTTAGGTAGGTGGAGAAGAAGCTGAGAAGGAGGAGAAAACACATCCACTCACAAAATCTCTACTGTCACAGAGAAAAACCTAAATTCCGCAGTCTGTCATTCAGGGCCTTTCCTATCCAACTGTATAGCTGTACCTACCTATAGTCATGTGTCCATCGAACCAGAACTTCTCAGCACTTAGTATGCAAAGGCATGGTTTTATGCACTACAGATACAATGTTGAGCCAGAACAGTTACTGAGCTTGTGTCTTGGTGGAATTGATAGGTGATAAATAAACAATATGTCATCTATGGTGATGCTATAGAGAGTGACAAGGGTGGTCTATTTTGAATAGGATTGTTAAGAAAGTTTTCTCTGAAGAAGAGATATTTGTGCTGAGACTTGAATGGTGAGAATAAGTTAGTCATCCCAAGAAAAGGGGAAGAACTTCAGGCAGAGGAGCAGGAAGAGTCAAAGTCTGAAGATCGTAACAGACCTGTCTTCTTCAAGGGTCATAAGAAAACCATCATGACTGAGATAAGGGGTGTGGTTAATGCAGGTGTATTATAGCAAAGTCAAGACAGCACAAAGCTCTGCAGGCCAGAGAAAGGGATTTGGATAGAAAAGCTCTGGAATATTCCATGTGAGTAAAGGCCATGTCCTGGGTTAGAGCCACAATAGTGGGGATGAAGATGAATGAATGGATTCAGAGTTCACTTCAAAGTAGAATGAACAGACCTGCTGAACCCTCACCTTGACCCAGTTCATCAGTAACCCATGTTTCATTCTAGCTCCTTTCATCCTGCATACCACACTCCAGCCACAATAGACATAGTTGTCATTTTTTAAACTCTCCTTCCACCTACATAAAAACCACATCATGTTTCCAAGATAGAGATTATCATTCATAGATGGTTCTCAGGGCCATCCAATTCTCTTGACCATTGAAATATTATTTTCTCCCCAAAGGCCTCCAAAATCCTCCATTAGAATTTATCTCCTTTCCTATACTTCCTTTTTACTTTATTTATAGCCATCATGGCAATCGGCTTTAAGGTGGAAATATTAATACATAATTTTTGTCAGTCTTGGTAGTTAGATTCAACTGAGTGTCTCCCTTGGTACTGCTTTGGATGCAGTAAGCATTCAATATGTGACATATATATTGAATTTAATAAATGAAGTAAAAGCTAAAAAGTCTGGTTTTTCAGCTTGAAGAACTTAATTCTAGCTTTCCTGGAATAATGATATCCTGATGGTAACAATGATATGATGATGACAATGTTAATCATAATCATAATAATGATACTGGTTATAACTGTTATTCATTTAACATATATGCTGGACACTGTGTTAAGCTCTTTAAATGTCTCATCCCCACAACAAACCTGTGACACAAGATTTATTATTATTTCCTTTTTCTCGATGAGGAAGCCGAGGTATAAAGAGGTTAAGTAAATTACCTAAAATCATACAGAAAATAGGGCAGGACATGGAGTTAAACTCAGTGCCTTTACTCTCAGAAAACTTGCTCTGAGAAAGATCATCATGATGGCTGTTTAAAATATCAGGTGTTGGAAGATAAGAATTGAGCCAGAAAACAAAGTAGGAGGCTCTTGCAAGAGCTCTGGCAAGAGATGGTAAGTTTGAATCAGTACAATTCCCACAATGGAGAAGAGAAGATGAACTTTAGACACATTTATGAGGTGGAATTGATAGTAGTTGATGACTAATTGGATGTAATGAGTGACAGAGAGGTAAATGAAGACCATGTCAAGGTTTCTGTTTAAGGCAGTTGGCTATTTGTTGATGGCATCAACAGACTTTGTGGAGGAAGAAAGACTTTGCAGAAAAAAAAATAGTTGGACATATCATGATTTGATGTGTTGAGACTGAGATACCTGGGAGGCATCAGTTCTGGCATAACACTTGTAAAACCTTGAATGTGTTGCAATGATATTAATATATTAGGAGATAATTTGAGCATAACAAGAATTTTGCATTTGCTTATGTGTGATTTCATCCACAAAAAAACATTAAGTGAATGCAGAAAACTGCACACCAGTGAATCAAACTACACAGGAATACCAAAACTTGCACACATGCCTACCTCAAACATCTACCCACTATCCCAGTTTGCAGCGTTTGTTTGTTATGAGCCACACCCATCCATATCTGGTTTCACAACTTTCCAACTAATTTTACATAGCCCTCTTCCTGCCACTTCAGGGTAACACAGAGTACAATGATTTCAAATCACATTTCTACAAGCAAACTTCAAGCCCTTTTTAAGGTAAAGTGCCATATTTGTGATAGTATTTGTGCATTTATTAACCATTTAATATGTGCAAAATTGTGACGTTGCTTTTCTTAGGTTTCTATCTTTTTCTCTGTGTCATTGTCTTAAGTGTATTCGGCTGCTGTAACAAAATACCATAAATCCGGTGGCTGGCTTATAAACAACAGAAATGTATTTCTCATAGTTCTAGAGGCTGGTTAAGTTCAAGATTAAGGCATCAGCAGATTCAGAGTCAGGTGAGGATTCACTGCCTCATAGATAACCATCTTCTTATTTGTAACTCACATGGTGGAAGGGGCAAGAGACCTCTCTGGGGTTTCTTTTATACTCCCATGTATGAGAACTCTAGCCTCATGATCCAGTCACTTCCCAAAGGCTTCACCTCAGAATACCACCATGTTAGGGGCTAGGATTTCAAGATAAAAATTTGGGGGAAGATATAAACATTCAGTCCACTACAGTTACTGACTGACTGTTCTTCTAACTCTGATTTTCCACAAGTCCTACTGTTTTTGTTGCATGATTTTGCATAATGTTGGAATTCATAAGTCACATTATAGCAGAACTGACTGTGTTTGGTTGAAAATGGAAATATGGATCTCAGAAAAGGGACAAGATATAGATTTTGCAAGATTTAGAAGGTCAACGGTAGTCAAGGACATGGAAATGGATAAGAGATCTCTGAGAGAATTATGGAAAAATAAAAAGACTGAGGACAAGACTGTGGGGAACACCAGCATTTACATGGACAAAGAGCCAGTAAAAGAAATTTAAAATAAAGTACTGTGAGAGGAAAAAGAACCTTGAGAAACAATGCTGGGAAATCATAAGGGAAGGAAATTTCTAGAAGGAAAATATGGTTGTGAAAAGAAAAGGTTGTGCAAATCAAAACCACAATGAGATACCATCTCACACCAGTTAGAATGGCAATCATTAAAAAGTCAGGAAACAACAGGTGCTGGAGAGGATGTGGAGAAATAGGAACACTTTTACACTGTTGGTGGGACTGTAAACTACTTCAACTATTATGGAAAACAGTGTGGCAATTCCTCATGGATCTAGAACTAGAAATACCATTTGACCCAGCCATCCCATTACAGGGTATATATCCAAAGGATTATAAATCATGCTACTATAAAGACACATGCACACGTATGTTTATTGTGGCACTATTCACAATAGCAAAGACTTGGAATCAACCCAAATGTCCATCAATGACAGACTGGATTAAGAAAATGTGACACATATATACTATGGAATACTATGCAGCCATAAAAAAGGATGAGTTCGTGTCCTTTGTGGGGACATGGATGCAGCTGGAAACCATCATTCTCAGCAAACTATCGCAAGAACAGAAAACCAAAAACCGCATGTTCTCACTCATAGGTGGGAATTGAACAATGAGATCACTTGGACACAGGAAGGGGAACATCACACACCGGGTCCTATTGTGGGGTGGGGGGAAAGGGGAGGTATAGCATTAGGAGATACACCTAATGTAAATGACAAGTTAATGGGTGCAGCACGCCAACATGGCACATGCACACATATGTAACAAACCTGCACATTGTGTACATGTACCCTAGAACATAAAGTATAATAATAAAATAAAATAAAAAAGAAAAGGTCAAATGAAGTATGTTGGTCAAGGAGAGTGAGAGTTAAGAAACAGCCACTGGACTTTGTCACTCAATCATTGGTTCCTCTTTTTAGCCACAGCCAGGTGAAGAGAACCTTTACCTAAAAGAGCATAGACATCAGAGCCCTTTAACATTAAATTCAGAGACATAGAGTAGATGAGAAGTGTTTTATTTGAAAAAAAGGGTAAGCAGGATTGGAGGAAAGATGTAAAAGGGTATAGTAAAACGTACCAGACTGAGGCTCAGGAGCTCTGCTCTACTCTTGCATCTGTCACTTACTAGTGGCATGATTGCAAGCATTTCCTCTAGGCAACATTCTCCAGAAATACTTCCTTTAATTATGATGTATCTTTATTAACGGTGTAATTTATAAATCTATCTGGAGCATTTATTGTATTTTTTCCATTTTTATAAAGAGTTGTTTATTTAGCATAAATGATGGGGTAACCACTTCTAGGGAAACCAGGTCTTCTGGATCATAAGGCCAAAAGTGAATCATCACCTACTTGGCAGCAATATAATATAATTGTAGGCAAAACACTGCATTGAAAGCATGAAGAATTGATGGTTAAGGAAGTATACACAGAAAACAGGACCCTTGATCAGAGGTTGGCATACTGTGGCTCGCAGGCCAAATCTTGCCTGTTGCTTGTTTTTGTAAATAAAATATTATTGAACACAGTTATATCAATTTATTCATATATTGTCAATAACTGCTTTTGAACTACAGTGGCAGAATTGAGTGGCTGCAACAGAGACCCTAAGACTCACAAAGCCTGAGGTATTTACTATCTGGCCCTTTACAGAAAAAGTCTGCTGGTGTTTGCCCTAGATCAAAATGAACATGAAAGATCTAAATGAGCCTGTCCAACCAAGGTTAGATGAGTGAACCAAGTTTACCAATCCAAAGTCATGAACTCTTCATTCCACGGCCAAGGTCAAACATCATAAATTCCATAGCCATAAGTTTGCAGGAGCATGAAGAAACTCTGTGTTATTAGTACTGAATATCCAATAAACAAGCTAAACATGATAAAATATTTTTAAAATTCAATATTCAATGTTTCAAAAAGCATTAATATATTCATCATAGGAAAAAATAAAACTATTGGAATTTCAAAAATTTATTTTATTTTTTATTGCTTTAATTTAAACTGCATATGACAGGTGAGGGCAGAGACAGGCAACTCCAATTTTTCCATGCTTAGGGCCTCTCAGGTCTTAAATCAATGCAAGGTCTTAATTGTGTCTCGAGGACTAGATGTTAGAGGCAGACCAACAAAATGCCATCAGCTGTCATTGTAGCTACTTTTCTTGTTGTATTTCTATTCCCAAACCACCAACTGTCTTTTAAGGTTTTGTCATAGCTCTTCCACTTTCCAATAGGCTACCTCAGTATAAATTCAAACTCTATTGTGTTCGTCTGTTTTCATGCTGCTGATATTTTATTTTATTTTATTTTTTTAAAAAGAGGTTTAGTGGACTCACGATTCCACATGGCTGGGCCTCACAATCATGGTGAAGGTAAAAATCACATCTTACATGGCAACAGACAAGACAGAATTGAGAACCAAGCAAAAGGGATTACCCCTTATAAAACCATCAGATCTCATCATTCACTACGACGAGAAAAGTATGGGGGAAACTGCCCCCATGATTCAATTATCTCTCACCAGGTCATTCCCACAACACATGTAAATTATGGGAGCTACAACTCAAAATGAGATTTGGTTGGGGACACAGTCAACCCATATCATTCTGCCCCTGGCCCCTCCCAAATCTCATGTCCTCACATTTCAAAACCAATCATGCCTTCCCAACAGTCCCCCGAAGTCTTAAATCATTTCAGGATTAACTCAAAAGTCCATAGTCCAAAGCCTCATCTGAGACAAGCAAAGTCCCTTCCACCTATAAGCCTGTAAAATCAAAAGCAAGTTAGTTACTTCCTAGATACAACGGGGTACAGACATTGGGTAAATAGAAATTGGCCAAAATGAAGAGACTACAGGCCTCATGCAAGCCCAAAATCCAGCAGGACAGTCAAATCTTAAAGCTCCAAAAGGATCTCCTTTGACGCCATATCTCACATCCAGGTTACACTGATATAAGAGGTGCGTTACCACGGACTTGGGCAGCTCCAACCCTGTGGCTTTACGGGGTACACCCTCCCTCCCGGCTGCTTTCATGGTCTGGCATGGAATGCCTGTGACTTTTCCAGATGCACAGTGCAAGCTGTCAATGGATCTACCATTCTGGGGTCTGGAAAATGGTGGCCCTCTTCTCACAGCTCTACTAGGCAGTGCCCCAGTGGGGACTTTGCTCTGTGTGGGGGCTTCAACCTCATGTTTCCTTTCTGCACTGCCCTAGCAGAGGCTCTCCATGAGGGCCTTGCCCTTGCAGCAAATTTCTGCCTGGACATCTAGGCATTTCCATATGTCATCTGAAATCTAGGCAGAGGTTCCCAAACCTCAATTCTTGACTTCTATGCACTGGCAGGCTCAATACCACATGGAAGCGGCCAAGGCTTGAGGCTTGCACCCTCTGAAGCCATGACCCGAGCTATACGTTTGGCCCCTTTTAGCTAAGGCTAGAACAACTGGGATACAGGGCACCAAGTCCCTAGGCTGCACACAGCAGAGGGGCTCTGGGCCTAGATCATGGAACCATTTTTTTCCTCCTAGGCCTCCAGACCTGTGATAAGAGGGGCTGGCATAAGGGTCTCTGACATGCCCTGGAGACATTTTCCCTACTGTTTCGGCAATTAACATTTGGCTCATTAATTATGCAAATTTCTGTAGCCAGCTTGAATTTCTTCTCAGAAAATGAGATTTTCTTTTCTATGGTATCATCGGTCTGCAAATTTTCTGAACTTTTATGTCTGTTTCCTTTTTAAAACTGAAAGTCACCTCTTGAATGCTTTGCTACTTAGAAATTTCTTCTACCAGATACCCTAAAGCATCTCCCTCAAGTTCAAAGTTCCACAAATCTCTAGGGCAGGGGCAAAATACCACCAGTCTCTTTGCTAAAACATAGCAAGAGTCACCTTTACATCAGTTCCCAACAAGTTCCTCATCTCCATCTGAGACCACCCCAGCCTGGATTTCATTGTCTATATCATTATCAGCATTTTTGTCAAAGTCATTCAATAAGTCTCAAGGAAGTTCCAAACTTTTCCACATCTTCCTGTCTTCTTCTCAGCCCTCGAAACTGTTCCAACCTCTCCCTGTTATCCAGTTCCAAAGTCACTTCCAGATTTTTGTGTATCTTTTCAGCAGCACTCTACTCTACTGGTACCAATTTACTGTATTAGTCTGTTTTCACACTGCTGATAAAGACATACTCAAGACTGGGAAGAGAAATGATTTTAATGGACTTAGAGTTCCACATGGCTGAGGAGGCCTCATAATCATGGCAGGTGAAAGGCACATCTTACATAGCAGCAGACAAGAGAATTGAGAGCCAAGCAAAAAGTGTTTCCCCTTATAAAACCATCAGATCTTGAGACATTCACTACAATGAGAACGGTATGGGAGAAACCACCCCCATGATACAGTTGTCTCCCATTGGGTCCCTCCCACAACACATGAGAATTATGGGAGCTACAATTCAAGATGATATTTGGGTGGGGACACAGCCAAACCATATCAGTCGTCATTTTCTGTTACTTTGGGTGAAAAACTTAACCTGTTTCTGCCTTCTGTTTATCATCTATAAATTGGGGATAGTTATATTTACTCAGGAGATAATCAATATAAAGTGCTTAGAACAGAATCTGGCACTTATTCAAGCATTCAGAAAATGTTAGTTGTTATAAATGCCTATTTAAATTCCCAATATACTTTCTTCAAAGAAGATTTAATAAAATCTTCAGTTTTTAACTGAAAAGGGACAGTTGGGATAAATTAGTTTTTTCTCTATCAATGTTGGATCTTTGCAGTAAAACCATGTATCATGTTCTAATTTGTATAAAATGGTCTTTTATATCCACTATTCTATTCATAAAAGTACAAACCACTTTTGAAAATATTTCAGTCCAGAAGGAAAGGAAGAGAAGAAACACTGACTAATATTTCAAGTGGTATGTTATATAATATTATCTACTTACATCATTAGAATAAGCCTGTATTATTCCCATTTCACAAATAAGAAAACCAAGGCTAGAATTACTTTTTAGCTTACTCAGAACACATAGTGGATAGCTCTGCCATGACTCCAAAGATTGTCCTGGTTTCCTTTGGCTTTGTCAGTGGTACTCAACAAGGAATCATTTTACCTTCCAGAGGACATTTGGCACTGTGAGGTTGAAGAGGTGGAGCAGGCATGCCATTGACATCTAGTAGGTAGAGGCCAGGGTGCTGCTAAATACAGGTATTTAACCTGTATTAGTTTGTTCTTACACTGCTAACAAAGACATACCTGAGACTGGGTAATTTACAAAGGAAAGAGGTTTAATGGACTCACCGTTTTACATGGCTGGGGAGGCCTCACAATCATGGCAGAAGGCAAAGGCACATCTTACATGGCAGCAGGCAAGAGAGCATGTGCAGAGGAACTCCCCTTTATAAAACCATCAGATCTCATAAGACGTATTCACTGTCACAAGAACAGCACAGAAAAACCTGCCCCTTTGATTGAATTACCTCCCATTGGGTCCCTCCCACAACATGTGGGGATTATTACAACTCAAGGTGAGACACAGACAAACTGTGTCAGTACCCTACAATGCACAGGATGGCTCCAAATTATCTGGCCCAAAATGTGCATAGTGCTGAGGCTGGGAAATCTTAAGCTTCATTAGAGAACTATTTTAAAAAAAACATTAGTAAAACAAAATACATGCAAATAAGATTTCTAAAGGACTTGCTGAAATGGTTTCAGTTGATCGTTATTCAAAGTTATTGGTAAATAGACTCTTTTTAACTTTTAAATTTGATGTTTAACATCTTTTCTTAGTTTTGCCCACTATTCTCTGAGACTTGTTAGTACGACTCTTTGTAAAAGGCTTGGAGAATTTCAAGGAGAGAAGAAGATGTTATTTGGCTTTACAAATACCTTGTGGACATTGCCCTATATTAGCAGAATTCCCTCAGAAAATCCTCAGGGTGCCAGACATGATTCTCAAGGCCACTGTGAATAATGCTGTGCCAAGCAGTGATACTTAGAGAGGGTAATTTGGGGTATTTTTTTTCTAACTAATTGTATTTGTGATTCACGTCTCTTTGAGCCACTGGCAGACAGGCAAATGCTGTTGCTCCCTCATCCAAGTGCCCTTCAAAGTATAGGGGCACTTCTTCCCCAACAGCTGTCATGATTGTTGGTTGCTCCGGTCTCATAGCTGCCTCCTTCTTAGAGAATTGTCTTCCATGGAATGGGAGCTCTTCACCAGGGAGGTGACATCCCATCCTATTGAGCGGCCAAAGGCCAAGGACTGCCAAAGGGTATGAAAGGCTGGTTTCCTTGCTTTTAGGAGGACGAATTCTGCAGTATACTTCATATTCCAGAGCTCTGCATAAAGTCAGACTAAGGCTGGATTCCTGTTAAGACTACATCCTAGTTTAGATTCTTCTTCTGACCCTATTCTGCTTTCTCTCCTCCCCTTCTCTGGACAGTAGCTCCTAATAAAACACTTTCACCAAAATACCCACCACAGGCTCTCATATTATGGGTCCTGACCCAAAACACACGGGGTCCATATATCCAAATGATGAGTATTACAGGTGCTTCTTTCTCCATAACAACATCCTCCTTGCTCTGCTACACCTCTGTGGTTCTTTAGCCAGGGGCTTAAATATGATGTATGGGAACAATCAAGGCTAAGAAAAGTTTGATTAGAGATGACAGCATATTCTGCTTGCTAATCAGAGGACTTCTGGGAGCCTGTCTCTCCAAGCTCAAACTTTCCTCTGAAAGAAGTTTGTCTCCTTGGCCTGAAACCAGACCCCAAGGCAATTGCAGTTTTGTCAGACTCCCAGCTCCCATCAAAGTTAATGAAGAGGAATTTTCCTTACTTCACCATTCCTACTGAGTTTACACATTTAATATTGTCAGCACAAAATAGTCCATAAAATTTGGTATCCCTTAATAAGGGTATTAATTATATCTTCTGTGAATAGATCAAATTGAATGTTTCCCCTTTTGTCCATGATACCTGAAGTATTAGAAAAATATCCTGACCTATTTGTAATACTCAGTCCACAAAGGTATGATCACCAAATAACAAACAGAACAATTAGGACTATTTCTTAAGTATAATTTTGAAAGCAATACTTGATGAGTGTGGGATTTTCTTTTTGGTAATGTTAGGCTTTTAAAATGCACCACCACCAGGTTAAGAGGAAATTTATGATTTTTCTCTCCACTCTGACCACACGCACATTTCTAGCAGGATTTTCTTTTGTCTAAGTGAAAGTATGCATTCATTTGTTTGCTCCTTGCACATTATTCTAATAACTTTTCTGTCCAGGCACTGTTTTAGGCACAAAGAGACAAAGATGAGTAAACAAAGCCCCTGCCCTCTTGGAGCTCACTTTCTCATAGGAAAACAGGTAATAAACAGAATACACGAACAAAATAATATTAGCTATTGGTAAGTGAAATGAAGGAACATTCAGCAGACTAACCCCTCACTTTAGTGAAGGGGATAGTAATTTAATAATTTAGTTAAATTCTTAACTAAAATTTAACACTTTGGTTAAGATTGTGACTTAATGTTTCTCTAATGAGATGACAATTTAAGTGAGATATGTGAATGAAGAGAGGAAGTAAGATATTTGGGTAATTGGGGAAGAGGTTTTTAGGCAGGAATCAACTAGTGTCAACTCCTTGATATTAAAACATAATTGGAAGGTCCAAGGACCATGGGAGAAGGTCAATGGCTGGAGCACAGAGAGCAACATGGAGAGTGGGGTAGGCAATGAACTACTGCATCCTACCAGAGGTGCTAACAAGCTTGGACAAGTCAGTTCTCCATAACCTCCCCCATGGCAGGAAAATTAGCTTTCTTTGGCCCCAGGTACTAAATGCCAGTAGCACCGAGCTTATCATTGACAGTCAAAAATATGCCCCACACATTTCCAATAGTACACTGGGATATAGTGTTAGTCTGAGTGGAGAGCTAAGCTTTATAACAAGGAAGTGACATGATCAGGTTTTCATTGTTAAAGTTCTTGTGGCTGCTGAGTTGAAAACTGGCTGAATAGGTACAGAGCTGAAGAAGATATACCACTTAGGATGCTAATGCATCGGTCCATACTAAGGATAATGATGACCAGAACTAGGAGTCATCAGTGAAGGTGACGAGAAGCAGCTGATTTGGGGATCTAGTTTGAAAGTAGAGATGACAAGATATGCTGACATTGGAAGTCAAGTATGAGTGAAAGAGAAGAGTCATAGAAAACTCTAAGGCTTGCTGTCGTTATTACTATTCTTGATTTTGCTTATAAACAAGTGTCAGAAATAATATAATAGCTATTTTATCCTCTTTTTGTCATCTTTGCATTTATTGGCACGTTTGTGTGTGTGTGTGTGCACACATGCGTGCACATACTTTTACATTTGAAAGTGACTCTATCGCTGGGTTTCTCAGCCTTGGCACCACTTTGTTGGACAGCTATTTTGTGTGTTTTAGGATGTTTAGCAGCATCCCTGACCTCTACCTGCTAGAAACAATTAGTGCCTTCCTGCTTGTTGTGACAATGAAAAATATGTGCAGACATTGCCCAATGTTCCCTGGGGGACAAAATTGCCACTAGTTGAGAATCACAGCTCTAAGCAAAAGTGACAATGAGTCTGTGGCCCTGGTTCTGCCTCTAACTGTGTGTGCTTGGGCAAGCCACTGCACCTCTTGGGGCTCTCTTGCTTCCTGTGTGTTTATCATAAATCTCAGTAAGACGTCTGTTAATCCAAGTTAGAAGCTCTATAAATTGGTTAACCAAGTTCTTTCTGGGGAATTAACTTTCAATGAATTTCAAATGAATAGAGCCTCAAAACTATCTTATTAATATAAACATAAAATTAGTTCCTTCTGTGAGAAAAAAAAAATGCCCTTACCAATTAGAGGATTGATTTTGTCAATTTAAACTGTAATCTAAACAGATATAATTTGCTATTGGGCATTCTCAGATCCTTAAATAGCTTCTGTAATTTGCCTATTTTCAAAGGACAGTTGAGGACTTATAGCCACAACTGTCCGCGTGTGTGAGAGTGTGTGTGTGTGTGTGTGTGCGTGTGTGTGTGTGTTTTGTGGGCTTTATCAGGCAATTTGGTGCAATAAAGTTTAGCTTTTGGTTGAAAATGTTGATTATAGGCACTGCTGATAATTATTTTGCTACATCACATTTGTTTCTCTGCCCAATTAGAGCTGTCCATAA
Source organism: Chlorocebus sabaeus (assembly GCF_047675955.1). NCBI lineage: Eukaryota > Metazoa > Chordata > Mammalia > Primates > Cercopithecidae > Chlorocebus > Chlorocebus sabaeus. The sequence goes on from NC_132918.1 coordinate 71,965,379, forward strand.
ACGGACAGATAAAATTGTCAAGACAGAAAGATTTAGTGACAACCTCTTCTAAATTATTTTACAAAACTCCTAAGAATTTTTTGAAACTACTTCCTCTAAGTAATTGTATGATTTTTCTCATCCACTCCAAACTTTGAAGTTGAAGAGTGTTCATCATCTAAAGAAATACTGATATAAATATACTGAGGCTCAGGATACAAAATTAATGTGCAAAAATCACAAGCATTCTTATACACCAGTAACAGACAAACAGAGAGCCAAATCATGAATGAACTTCCATTCACAATTGCTTCAAAGAGAATGAAATACCTAGGAATCCAAATTACTAGGGATGTAAAGGACCTCTTCAAGGAGAACTACAAGCCACTGCTCAGTGAAATAAGAGGACACAAACAAATGGAAGAACATACCATGCTCATGGATAGGAAGAATCAATATCGTGAAGATGGCCATACTGCCCAAGGTAATTTATAGATTCAATGCCATCCCCACCAAGCTACCAATGAGTTTCTTCACAGAATTGGAAAAAACTGCTTTAAAGTTCATATGGAACCAAAAAAGAGCCCGCATCTCCAAGACAATCCTAAGTCAAAAGAACAAAGATGGAGGCATCACGCTACCTGACTTCAAACTATACTACAAGGCTACAGTAACCAAAACAGCATGGTACTGGTACCAAAACAGAGATATAGACCAATGGAACAGAACAGAGTCCTCAGAAATAATACCACACATCTACAGCCATTTGATCTTTGACAAACCTCAGAAAAACAAGAAATGGGGAAAGGATTCCCTATTTAATAAATGGTCCTGGGAAAATTGGCTAGCCATAAGTAGAAAGCTGAAACTGGATCCTTTCCTTACTCCTTATACGAAAATTAATTCAAGATGGATTAGAGACTTAAATGTTAGACCTAATACCATAAAAACCCTAGAAGAAAACCTAGGTAATACCATTCAGGACACAGGCATGGGCAAGGACTTCATATCTAAAACACCAAAAGCAATGGCAACAAAAGCCAAAATTGACAAATGGGATCTAATTAAACTAAAGAGCTTCTGCACAGCAAAAGAAACTACCATCAGAGTGAACACGCAACCTACAGAATGGGAGAAAATTTTTGCAATCTACTCATCTGACAAAGGGCTAATATCCAGAACCTACAAAGAACTCAAACAAATTTACAAGAAAAAAACAAACAACCCCATCAAAAAGTGGGCAAAGGATATGAACAGACATTTCTCAAAAGAAGACATTTATGCAGCCAACAGACACATGAAAAAATGCTCATCATCACTGGCCATCAGAGAAATGCAAATCAAAACCACAATGAGATACCATCTCACACCAGTTAGAATAGCGATCATTAAAAAGTCAGGAAACAACAGGTGCTGGAGAGGATGTGGAGAAATAGGAACACTTTTACACTGTTGGTGGGATTGTAAACTAGTTCAACCATTATGGAAAACAGTATGGCGATTCCTCAAGGATCTAGAACTAGAAGTACCATATGACCCAGCCATCCCATTACTGGGTATATACCCAAAGGATTATAAATCATGCTGCTATAAAGACACATGCACACGTATGTTTATTGCGGCACTGTTCACAATAGCAAAGACTTGGAATCAACTGGATTCCAAGACTGGATTAAGAAAATGTGGCACATATATACCATGGAATACTATGCAGTCGTAAAAAAGGATGAGTTTGTGTCCTTTGTAGGGACATGGATGCAGCTGGAAACCATCATTCTCAGCAAACTATCGCAAGAACAGAAAACCAAACACTGCATGTTCTCACTCATAGCTGGGAACTGACAATGAGATCACTTGGACTCGAGAAGGGGAACATCACACACTGGGGCCTTTCACGGGGAGGGGGGAGAGGGAGAGATTGCATTGGGAGTTATACCTGATGTAAATGACGAGTTGATGGGTGCTGACGAGTTGATGGGTGCAGCACGCCAACACGGCACAAGTATACATATGTAACAAACCTGCACGTTATCCACACGTTATCCACATGTACCCTAGAACTTAAAGTATAATAAAAAATAAAAATAAATTAAAATATATATATTTATATATATATATTTATATATATATGCAATGTCTATTGCTTTGCCAGATGCTGAGGAAGCAGGCAAGCACACAGATTTATGGGATGGGCTATAAAATTATATATACAAATAATGGATAGAGCAGAAAGTCAAATGACATGGCTACATATGTGTGCATGTGATGTAAGATGGCTTAGAGCTATTCTCTCTCTCCCTCCGTCTGTCTCTCTCTCTCTCTCTCTCCATCTTTCTCTCTGTGTGTGTCTCTGTCTCTCTGTGTGTGTGTGTTCTTTATTTGGATGAGCTATATGCAGAGTTTCTTCTTTATGAAATCTATAGATGCTTTTTTATTAAATGAAAAAGATAAATCAATTTGCTATATTTAACCTTGCATTCTAGCTTCTCTAAGTTTGACCCCTGCCAGAGCCATTTAAGGGAAGCAGAGTCATCTGAATGGAATGTGTCTGCCCCTTTTAGGCTTTTCCTGAATTCTAGGTAGCCAGGGATTTCTTTCCTGACCTTATTCAGTGTTCAATTCTTGATGCTAAATGGTGGATTGATTTGTGGCATTGATTACTTTAAATTAAGAATCTGTGTGTTTAGAGTGGTACCAATGGGGCTAGATTTGGTGATTTTGACAGGCATAACCTTGAGATGGTGTTCATTATTCCAGTAACAACGAGGCAATCAAGCTTCAGGAAAATGGCAGTGATGTGGCCCACCTCAAAGAAGATCCAAGATTTATGGAGCATCTTGACTCTGAATAGCTCTGTGGAACAGGGCTCTATCTGGAAAAGTGTTTGCATAAGGAAACGGAATACATTCACAGCCTAAGGCAGATCATCAGCATACCTTAGAATCCATTGTACCTAATTATCGGAAGTTCTAAAATTCTCATTGGCCAGACGAATTTCAAAGAAACGATTACTCTTTATTATTTCATTCAACAAATATTTCAATGACTAATTTTCACGAAGCTCAATGGTAGGTAGCAAGGGAAATATAAAAGTGAATAGGATATACAGCCTACCCTTAAAGAATGTATAAATTGCATAGGTCAGGTGATCATAGATAGTTTTAACCATATTACATATACATGACAAAATAAAATGTGTTTTATGATAGAGGAGGTTGTCAAACATTGTAGAATAACAAAAAATGCAATCAATTCTAGTTACAAAAGGAACTGTGTGTGGATTCCTCCAACTCCAAACAACTAAATACCCAATTAAAAGTGGCTTAAACCTATTCTGGAAATCTTGTTAAAATGCATGTTATAATTTAGTATTTCTGGAATACTGCCCAGGCTTCTTCAGTTTTAACAAGTTCCAGGTGATATTGATACATCTAGTCCACTGACCTCGCTCTTTGAGTAGTAAGAACTTTTAAAATAAGATTTTGTATTATCTTATGTAACCAAAGTTTGGATGTAGGTGGTGGCCTCAGTAAGGACACAGGGTCTTTCCATTGTTCCACTCCCCTATACTGGCTTTTCCCTTAAGGTCTCAAGATGGCTGCATTGATTCTAACCAGCACATATAGATATGGCAAAGCTCATGATTAGTAGGAGAAGAAGGATACTGCTTCTCTTGTGATCTTTTTATAAGGAAAAATGTCTTTGCTACAAATCTCCCAGCAAGCTTCTTCTTAGATTTCCTTGACTGGAATCGTGTCTGTTTCCCATTCTTCACTTCAAGAGCATCTGAGAAAGTAGATTTTCAGCCTCTGTAAAGAGAAAGGGGCTCTACTGGAAGAATGGTGGACAAGATGATGGTCCTTGGGTGAAAAACCAACCATGTCTGCCACCGTGAGTCTGGGGCTCTGTCAGTCATGGCAGTTCTGAAGGGCTAGAAATGCCTCATTAAGTTAGTACAAGGAATGGATGACTGGACTCCATTGTATCATGGGTCACTTAGATAAGGCTATAGCCTTATCTAATTTACCTCAGAACCTTCTTCTCTTATTGGTCTATGCTTCCCCATACCCTCTTGTCTTCTTGATTCAGAGCAGCAACTTTTCTTACCTGGAGTGTTCACATGGATTGGCTGTGTCCCCAACCAAATCTCAACTTGAATTTTTCCTCCCAGAATTCCCACATGTTGTGGGAGGGACCCGGGGGAGGTAATCAAATTATAGGGACCAGTCTTTCCTGTGCTATTCTTGTGATAGTGAATAAGTCTCACCAGATCTGATGGTTTTATCAGGGGTTTCCACTTTTGCTTTTTCTTCATTTTCTCTTGCTGCCACCATGTAAGAAGTGTCTTTCACCTCCCGCCATAATTCTGAGGCCTTCCCAGCCATGTGGAACTCTAAGTCCAGTTAAACCTCTCTTTCTTCCCAGTCTCATGTATGTCTTTATCAGCAGTGTGAAAATGGACTAATACAAGTACTGTGATAGAGTCCTAAATGGTCTCACTACTCCCATCCCTTTTATACATTCCCACTATGTTGAATACAGCTGTCGAGAGATTTCTAGCTTGAAAATGTGCTTGTGATACAATTTGCTCAAAATTATATTATGGCCCCCATATCCTTTATGTTAAAATGTTAACTCTGTATTACAGTCTTCAAGTCTCATTATAATTTCCTCTCTGCTGCTTCTTCTAGCCTCATCTCTCAATACTCCCCACTAAAATCAAAGTCTTTGATGTTTAAGACGATAAGAGAAAAATTCTGCTGTAACCTATGATTAAATTCTGTGGGTAAACAGTTTTGTAGTTAAAACTTTCTTTTAATATCTCTGCAGGTTATGAAAAGTGATGATTGAACTTCCCTTTACTTGGAACATTGACACTTATCAATCCATTCTGCATGCTAATGCTTCATCATCAAGGCCATCCTTAAATATGGTAGGAGGCTTTAATAGTGAGGACTCCAGAGCCTTTTTACTGCCTGTAGGGTGAAAGTCACTTGGAGTCAAAGTTCTTATTTCCTTAATATTATGCTTAGACTGCCTTCCCTTTCATGATTTATTAATTTTTCTTTCTGGTTTGTTCCTTTTCAAAATACATGATTTTTATTATTATCTTCCCCTCCTGTCATTACTTTTATCATTCTGCCAGATATAACTCATAACATATGCACTGTTTCCCTCCCTGTTCCCCACCTTCCAAATATCATAGCTTTAGTAAAAATTACAAGTAGGAATATGACATATTTCAGGTGCTTAGTAAATGTTCTTTCCATTCTCTTCCTTAGGCATGTATTGAGCACCTTGCATCTGGTTTCGTGGTAAGGAGATGAAGACCCAATACATGGTCTCAACCTTTAGATGATCACGCTTGAGTTTACCAGGACAATGCTAGTTTGATTATAGACATGTTGGAAGAATGTAGATTGAGCATTGAGAATGAGAAGGAAATAGTCCTTAGGTCTGCCTGGAGAATCAGGAAAGGGAGCTCAAGAGGGTGTTAGTGAGAGACACACAAAAGATGAGAAGCTGGCTGAATGAATTGGACATTCCAGGCTGTATTTCAATGAGAGGCACAAGAATGTGGTGAATTTTGGGGAACTGTGAGCATCTAAGCTCAGTTGTACCACAGAAGAAAGAAGAATGACAGGGGGTGAGGCTAGTGAAATAGGCAGACAGGAGATTATAATGAGACTTGTGGGCTGTGTAATGAAGTTAAAATGTTATCATGAACCATTGAAAAATTTTGAGCAAGGCATGTCAGTCACATTAGCAGACTAAAAGGATCACTCCAACTGCTATGCAGAGAATGGAAGGGAGGTAAGGGGAGAACTAGGGATGGTGAGACCTTTTAGGAGAATATTGAAGTACTCAGATGAGAAACAATAATGTTATGATTCAAGACAGCAGGTGGGAAGAGGGGAGAGAGATGGTGTGCTGTGGGCCATTAGATAGTTATTTAGGAGGTACATTTAGTTGCATTTGGTGGTGCACATGGAGAGTAAGGGTGACCTAAAAGTGAATATGTGGTGTGTGAAGAGAAGAATATAACTTTCAGGTGTACTCATTTTGGAAAGATCTCTGCTTGCTGAAATTGTTAATGGCTCCTTGTATACATAGTTGTGTGCCAAACAAACCCAACAACCTGTAAATACAACTCAACCTTGTTTCCTGTTAAAACTCCAGCAAGTACCTCTCTCCGTTTAACTCTTGAGGAACTGAGTACCATGGTTCATAGAAGCAGGGTATTGGCTGCGAGTAAATATTGTGCTTTTTCTCTAGGGTATGATCTCTATTTTTATTGAGCAACTGTCAGTAGGCCATGCAACACTGCCAACAACACACTGAAAATAGAATGAAGGCAATTACCTCAGCAAAGATTAACGCAGAAAGTAAAATTGCACTTATGTAATACTCATCTTTCAGCCACTGAGACTAGCCTTTGGTTGGTTTCTCTGTGTCTGTGTGAACATCATAACAGAGCAACAGCATCCGTGCCCATGTTGGAGGAATCTACCCTCTGTATCACTCCCTCTTCCTGTGTTCTCTAAAGCTTTCCTCGGAGCAGACATCAGAACACTGAACTGCTCCCACTGATGATCTCCCAGCAAAATGCTGCAAACAGATGAGAGATAATATTAGCTAGCAACATATCAGCACTCTCTGGTGTTTGGCAACTGCTTGTCAGTAAACTTCAGGAAAACGCTTGCATTTTGAGAGAATGTCAGGCCTGAGTGAAACTTTAGAGACATTCAAGCCAATCCTCTCATTTTACGGAAGAAAACACTGAAGCCTGCAGGGATTAGATGGCTTGTCTGTGGTTTCCTTAGTCCCTTTTAAGTTTAGATAAAGGACTGAAATCCCCGCCTCCACTCCAGCAAGGGCATTTCCTCCACACCCTTGGCTTCTTATGATGAAATCAGGACCACAGGGAAAGCTTCCCTGTCAAATCCCTGAAACACCCCCAGTGGGTGGAGAAAACTTTACAACAAAAGAAGAAAATAAACCCCATAATTAGAAACAGAACTGACTCCAGACCAGCTAACGGAAATATTGTGCTGGCTTTCACAAGTTCTACGGAAGAAGGAAAGGAAAGCCTGCATCAGCACCTCAAGGCTTACATGTGGGTCTGGTGGAATGCTACCATTTTCATAAAACACACACAAATAACAAAAATAGCCATGATGGGGTGCAAAAGAAACAAGAAAAAACAATTCCTGAGGAGGGCCACATTGGCATCAATTATTGATATCACCTTGCTTTATTTTTTTGCCCAAATCTCTGGCATTGAAAACTGAATTAGCTTAATATGTCTAGTAAATTGTAGTAATAGGGATGTTAACTGCACCTTATTGGGCCAAATCTTACACCTGTAAAGTGTGTATATATATAGTATATACTGTATATAAAATATATATTAATATATAAAGTATATATAATATATAAATATATACTATATACATAATATATATACTCTATACATTATATATAATGTATACATATAATATATATCTCTCTCTCCACATGAGCCCCTGTTTTAGTTAGAGGGAGAAGGATGAGGGGGAAAGAGAATATTTGCCAGATACAGTGGTGTCGTATATAATATCTCAATTGATTATTACAACCTTAAGAGATGACTATTTTATATTTACAGAGGAGTCGCAAAGATAGTACAGAGCTCTCATATATCTTTCACACAACGTTAACATTTTGCATAACCATGTGGGGCTAACTTTCACCAGTTTTTTGAGATATAATTCACCTACTTAAAGAATATACCTCAATGGCTTTTATTCACAGATATGGGACAACCAACAGTTCAGTCAATGCTAAAACATTTTTATCACCTCAAAAGGAAACCTCACACCCTTTAGGTATCATGTTTTTCATCTCCAACTCACACCACAGCCCTAAGCAACCACTAATCTACTTTCTGTCTCCGTACATTTCTCTGTCCCAGACATTTCATGTGAATAGAATCATACAATATGTGATCTTTTGTGACTGGCTTCTTCTTCTACTTACCATAGTATCATGGCCCATCCAAGCTATAGCATGTATCAATACTTCATCCCTTTTTATGGCCAAGTAATATTTCATTATATGGTTATAACATATTTTCTCTTTCCATTTGTCAGTTGATGGAGGCATTTGGGTTGTTTCTACCTTTTGGCTATTATGAATCATGTGAAGCTAATTTTGATGGAAATTAAAATGTCCACTGTATGCCAATAAAGTTGATTGGAAACGCGATTTTAGATCTATAAGGACTTTGATATGTCCTAATACCTTACTTTTGACGTAAACTGACTTGTTCATTCAGTCACTAACTAAGACCTTCCCCAAAGGGCAAGTCCTTAAGCGCATGCAGAGTGCAGTCTGAACACGTATGTCCTATGAACTTGACATCTTCAAAAGAGATAAATGTAAGGATAATTTTCAGTGTCTTCTTTTAAACTCTCACTCAGGTAATTTGACCCTCTCTTTCAGAGTTCAAGAGTGAATGGGCCAGAGAGATACCTTAGTTTGGGTTATCCCAGATGCAAACCTTTGGGATAAGTGTGTGAATTCAAGAAATTTATTTGGAAAATTCTGGTAGAGGTGTAGGGCAGTGAGAGAGGGATGGGAAAGAAGCCTATAAAGAGTTCACTTTGGGGTAAGCTAGTGTTGTGTGTAATGAGTGCTTAATCATACAGAGGACTTCTGGGGCACAGTGTACAGCATGCCTTAGAGACAGCCCAAAAGAGGAGTTGTGTGTGGGATATTTATCCATCAATTCTCATCAGTTATTGTTAATGGAGCAGTAAGTCCCCTAGCATTCCTCAAAAAACCAGGCATAGAGAAGCAGGTGCTTCCTTGCAGTTGGAAGCTGTGGGATTGAGGACGGAGACACAAAGGTGATGTGCTAGAGCAGCAACAACTACAAGAGAGTGAGGCATTAGGAAGCCTCCTCATGGGAAGGGAAGAGGAGCAACAGTAGAGCTTCCATCCTGATAATGAGACTTTCAAAGAAGACATTGATGAATACTGAGGCAACACCATAGACCTCCACTTACTTGTCTATAAAATGGGAACTAATTCTTTATTCATAAAACCCTTGATATTTAAAGCTGCAATTATATATGAAGCAAAATACCAGTCTAGATCTACCCCTTAGAGTTTAATACCTCAGGAAAGATTTCTATAAACACATTAATATGTGACTGTGGGATGGTAGATAAAACACACATTTTGGAGACAGATGATCCTGGGTTTAACCCCTAGCCTCAATATACAGAACCTCTGTGCCCTTGAGCAAACTGTTTTTATCTATGAGAACAACTCCTCTCAATCCACAGTTCCCCTCCATCCACACTCCACCATCTGGTAAAAAATGAAATGAAATTATGACAACATTTTAGCATGATGGCTGTTGTATAGCATGAGTTCAATAAGTGAGAGTTTTTCATATTTCTACTGGGATTAAGAAAGAGATGCAACAAGTAAATACATTAACTCATTCAACAAATATTAATATCCTACCCTATGTAGAATTCTATTCCAGTTGTTGGAATATAGTGGCAAAAGATCCAAATCTCTGCCTTCATGAAGTCTACGTTCCAGTAAATCACAAACACTGGGATCACGTTTTCATATTTAAGTTCCTATTTTTATTGTCTGGAAAAATAGGTTCAGTTTATGTTGCTTTTGGGCTTTTAACTTTGAAAAATATAAACCTTACATCAAAGCATCCCAAAGTACTTCTCTCCAACTTTTAACTAAACATTTTCTGAGAGTCATTCCTCAAATCTTTCTTTGATGTTGCATTAGTTGAAAGTTTTTAGGTCCTAAATGATGGAATGAAAAGTTGAATGACTTTAAGTAAAAAGGGAAACTTATTGAAATGAGTGTATATATAAAAGTTATAGGAAAAACAGAGACATGGCTGGACCTTTGAATAGCTGTATCCAGGGGCATAGAAGCAACAGGGAATTGCCCTGTCTCTCACATCTAGACCTGTGTGGCAGCTTTATCACTCATACTGCAGTGTGGCTTTCTCCACATGGCAGACAATATACCTGCTCATTGCACCTATGATTTATATCTTGCAGCTTTAGCTACCAGAGATGTTAACCCAACTCTCCTAGTTTTGTTATACAAAATTTCCAGAGAAGAGAGAGTTCCACGTTGGGGCAAGGATTCTCTATTAGATCATGCAGCTTTGTAGTTACATCACAGTAATTATGTGGCTGGGGCACTCCTAGAATCATTTAGGTACCCATACTATCTGTTAAGACATAGAACCCCAAGAAGGTAGATTCTCATGTCACGGTCGCCTTTCTGGCAAGAAGAATGTATAAATAGCAGCTCTGAAAGTTGGAGAAATAAACAAATAATAGAGCTAGAAGATATCACATCTTATTCAGTCCACACAGGTGTCCATTAGTAGAAATGAGTCAACAGTACATTACTTTCTGCAAATTTGTCCAGTACATCCAAAACAAACACATTAAAAAGGGATTATTTACCATTTATATGTCAGGGAAGTAATAATAATGTATGTATTACACATATTAATGTTCCTGTGTGCTTCTAAAATACTGTGGAACTTCAAAACATTTTCCAGTTTCAGGGATTAATTAGCTTCCCTGTGAAGTAGCTCATGACCAATATTGCCATTTTGGAAAATGAATGATTGAATTAGAAAGCCAACGGATGTTGAATTACTCATTTTTTCAATAGGGTATATCAAGCACATGCTTCATGCATGTCTCAGGGCTGAGGGTTGTGGGGACATAAACTGAAAAAATCTCTGCTCTCAAGGAACTTAGAGTCTAGTAAGAGAGGGAGACTTCTCAACATTGAGCCCTAATACAAGTCAAAACGAGGCTCAGGTAAGATGGATAAATATGAGAGACTAGAGGAGGTGATGAGATAGGACTGGGAAGAGAGTTAAATTGCAGAGGCCTTTAAAAACACCATGAGAAATTTAGTTTCCCTATGTGAAGACATAATTAATTTTTTGATATAGAAAATATTATGAATTCATTTATTGACTAAGACTCCAATTGTTGATGAAATTATCTCAATAAATGAAAGAAAAATTGATCCATTTGCCTAAGTCATTCAAATGATCCATTAGTCCACTGGTTCAGTTTGCCTGGTGTGTTCTGGGCTAAAATTTATGATATTGTTTGAAGACTGGATGAATTTGTACAATTAATACTGCTAAACTGTTCAGGTTTTCATTATCTGGAAAGGGTCTGACCCCTGTTGGAGCTCTCCTGGTGAACCCAACCGCTATGTGGTGAGGAAGTCTTTGAGAACCTACGGTGTGATGCACATGGAGAGCCCCGCATGGAGAGAAACTAAGATCCCTGGCTCTCAGCTCCTGTCGGATGCTCAACCAATAGCCAACAGCCAACACAGCCTATCAGGTATATGGCAAGCCACGTGGGAAGTGGATCAGAGATGCGCCCTCTTCAGTGAGCCTTGTCCAAATTCTAGATTCAGGTTAAATAAATGATGGCTGTTATTTTAAGCCAAGAAGTTTAAGGATGGCTTGTTATTAGTAGTTAACTGGAACACTTTGTACAAAGGATTCATGATAATCATATCTTCACGTTTTGATCCCATTCATCCATTAAACAGCAGAGTTTCAGGCCCCCCAATGATTCAGATTTCAGAAAATCAATTCCTGGGCTCAGAGAAATGCATTTTCATTTCTGTAAAGAGTTTCAGAGAGGGAATACAATGTAAAATTCAAAGAATTTCCTTTACATGAAATACGTTCTGGAACATACTGATTTTTAAATCATGTGTCCCTATTTCTAAAGAAAGTTAAACTGAAAACACCAATAAATCATATTCCCCTCCGTATTTCTATAACATTTGTAATATACACAGACAATGTGTACAAACCATCCATCTCTGACCCACAGGGGCCACTAAAGTAGACGTGAAGGCCATGGCCCTGCAGCATTAGGCTTCCTTCTCTAGTTCACTAATCAAAAGTTACAAATATAGCTTCTGATCCCTCCTTTTCCTCTCTCCTTCTCTCTGTATTGGCTGTCAAGACAAGGCAAGGGTAGCAACCAATCAGCTCTTTATATTAAACAGCATATTTTGCTGAGCTGCACTTGACTTCTGGTTGCTACAAAACAAATCTAAGTTTATATCAGAGGTGACAAACTCCATGCCCTGTCGTTTATCCTTTTTATAGCATGGGTGACACCAACAGTCAACAAGTAATGTTGATGACTTGTTGATGAATCAACAAAAACAGAGAACTTCCAAATCGAGAGGTTTCCTGTGTCCATAGTTAGTAGTATTTTAATTAAAAGACAATTAAATTAAAAACCAAATTCTGCTGTTATTTACTATATCATTTTACTTTATGATCACTACAGGATTATTTTTTTAAAAAGACACCCCAAATCCCAGTGCCAGCAGAGATAGCCACTGGTAATTTTGAAGTATATCTTACTGTAGAAATGAGTCTATATATGTATATATTTTTACCAGAAAATATATCATACCTTAACCTCATGTTTATACATTTGTTTGCCAAATAAATATATTTAATATATTGAGATTTTCTGTGTATTAGGCACTATGCTAAGTGTTTCATAAATGCTATTCCACTTAATTGCAACAATACTACAATGTAAATAGCATCAACCCAATTATACAGTCTATGTATTGGAGGTTCAGGTCCATAATCACAAAGTCAGCAAGTAGAAATGCCTGGTTTCAAACCCAGATTTGTCAACTCCAGATTTTATTTTTTACTATTCTACATCTCACTTTGTGCACCTGAAATTTTTGACTAAAATTATATTACAACCATAAATCATGATAATATTCACCTATTCACCTACAACATTTTAGTGTCTGACTGATATTCCATTGGATAGATTTACAAAATATTTCGCCATTCCTCTCTTGGTAGTCTTTTGAGTTTAGTTTTGTTTCTTTTCAATTTTCCACTAATATAAACAACACTGCAATGAATACCCAGGTAGATAAATCTTGTTGCTCAACCTCAGTTATTTCCTGAGGATGAATTTGAAGAATTAGAGTCACTGGAAAAATGAAGTGTAAAAATGTTATGCTTTCAACAGCAATGCCAAATTTTCCTTCAGAAAAACTACACCAAATTACATACCTGCTATCCAAATGTATCTATGTTTGTATTCTAAAATGTCTTTTAAAAAACAAAAATTAAAAAAAAAAAAAAAACTTGAAACCACAATCTTTCAAATCACAGTATCATAATGTCTCAGAGACAGAAGATAGCTTAAGAGTCATTTAGTCTAATCTCCTGCTTTATGGACCTACTTTTTCATGGAGCATTCCTGATCTGAGGTATCTATCTTGTAATTCGTAGAAGGTGGGACAGAAAACAAACAAGCAAATTTAAATATCCTTAAACTACAAAGCAATTTTCTTCACCTCTCAGCAATGTAACACTGTTCAAACTGTTGTAAAATGCATCCAGAATAAGAGTGCCTCAATAGAAATGAGGAAACTGCCAGGCTTTCAACATACTCCACACGGGTCATGAAATAATCAAGATTTTTTGGTCATTCTCCACTTGGAATGGGTTTGCTCTAGGTGCTGGCAGCTGAAAATATATGCCTTGCTCTGTGCAGTTGCTCAGCAGCTTGGTTTTCTTCTGCTTTTGGGAATTCAGAAAACAGAGGTGGGTGGTCAGTGGAAGAAGACTGATTGTCTAGAGACCAAAATGAATTAAATATATATATATTTTTACCTTTCCAGTAAAGGGACTGTGAGTCTAGCTGGATGTGTGGCTCCCTCCACCACACCCTAAATCAAAAGTTTCATCCCTGGAGTCTCTTTAATTCTAGAGACAGTGAGATTTAGCTCATATTGAAGGAGAAAATGACCTTCAACTGGATAAGCTTTCCTTGAGTACCCATTAGATACAAAACACTGCTGGATGTTGCAGTGAGAACAAACAAACAAAAAGCACAGGGAATACTCATATGTGAGTGAAGAGATAAATCTCTAAATATATAAGTTCCGCAAGTTATTGTCAAATAAAATTCTGAGAGGGCAAAGAGAGGGGAAAGATTTCTTCCTCTCTGTCAGAGGACTGGGATAGTGGAAAAAAGCTTTAGAGAAAAGGTGGTATTTGTAGAGTCTGGAGAGCCGGGTTCCTCTGCCGCAAATTGGTGTCTAGTGCAGATACAGTAAATAATTAAAATCATGAAATAAGAACATCACTAAAACCAGTAATTTGACTTACTCTTAAAACACACGCGCAAACGCGAGCGCGCTCACACTCGCGCGCACACACACACACACGCACAATGGCGTGCGCGCGCTTTTTAAGGGGCCTAGAGACTCCATTTCGGCTGCACATTAAAGTCATCCCAGGAAGGAGAAGGGAAAATTGAATTGCACCTTCTTCTGCTTTAGAAAGCTAGATGGGTTGAGGGTAGGGATCAGGGACCACAACTCAACCCCGAAACTTTGGGCTTCCAGAACTGCAGGGGAAACTGATTCTGAGATCTGACAATGGAACCTGGGGCGGGAGGGGGGTACCTTATTCATAATCCTCCCTCACAATAGAGGAGCACAGTACTCGGCACCCAGTAAACACTCATTTGTGGAATTGATTTTAAGCCTCCGCTTTTCCCCCAAGGAGGGCAATCAATCCATTGCACGTTTTGCTCCTTTCACCAGTTTAATTCAGCTCTGATCTCAGTAGTTAGAAAAATAGGGGAAGGAATGGGGCCATAGACTGCTGCAAGTAGAGCTGTGTAAGGGGGTGCGAGGAAGGAAGGCGAGAGCAGCGGAGGGAGTTAATACTCCTACCTCAGCTGGTCTCCTGCAGCCAACGCTCAGCCCCCGCCCCCTCTCTCCTTTCCGGACCCCCCAAATGCGAGGCGAGAGAGCAGCGCCGGCGAGGCGCTGGCTGGACTCTGACTGTCACGTTAATTCCCTGCTGCTTTTCTAGTCCCCAGCCGCCTCGCCCCTCCTCCCTCATCCCCAGGCTGGGTTTGGAGGCGATTTCCCTCTAGTGACTGAGCCGACTGCATCTGGGCAAGCGGCGCTTTGCCTCTCTCGCGTCTTTGTCTGCTCTTCCTGCAAGGCTACAGCGCCTGGAGCAGGGTCTGCAGCGGCCGCCGCAGCAACACGAGCCAAGTCGTGCCCCGCACGGCAGCCCGGGGCCGCACCCTCGCTCGGTGGCGGCGCCCGAAAACGCCAGCCGCGCCACGCACTGCCTGCGTCCCGCGACCCAGCCGCCGCGCACCAACCCCGCCGCCTTCGCCTGGAGCCAAGCCCGCCGGGCCGGCCCGGTCCCAGGTGGGCAGCTCGGCTTGCAGCTGGTTGGAGGTGGCGGCCGCTGCAGCCCTGGCAGCGCGCACACCCCTAAGCATACGCACCCAACGCCTCCTCCCTGAGCCACGAGGATGGAGCAGCCACCCCGGCCCGGGACTGGCGCAAGGTAAGGTGCAGCCGCCTGTTGCTTTTCGCAGCGCGCGGGATCATCCCTCTTCCCGGGTACCTAGGCCGTCCCTCCAAGGAACAAGTAGAGAACTATTACCTCAGTTCTAAGCCATGCCTTTCTAAGCCCCCCCCGATCCCTTTTGCGCAGACCCTGGGAGAGACCTCCTCCTCCTGGAGAGATACAGTCGACCCTCTTTGCTCCTGTTCAGCCGGCTGCTATACAATAGTCTGCAAACTTTTGTGACCCTTCCCTGCGCGGTGCTCACCCCGTGCTGTGCAAGTTGCAGGTTTAGTTCTTGCATTCGCCCTTCCCCCAGCCCCTCTTGCCATATGCATCTGCCCATTTCTCTCTGTGTGTTTTTGCCGGTCGACTTTTCACTCCCCGCAGCTCTGGCTCCTGAGGCGAGGGTTTGGGACCCAGCAGTGCTCATCCTGCCTCTAGGAGCTCGGTAGGGACAGAGAAGGTGAAATAAGAGAGGTAGGACGTGGAGGATGGCTGCGGCCACCCCTGAAGCTTTGTCCAGCGCGATGGGAGTCAGTCCATCCTTGCACACGCCACCCCCAACTCGGCAATGAAACCTTTGGAGTGGCTTGCGGCTGTGCGCCGTGGGAACTGCAAGTGCAGATATGGGTGGGTGAAGTAAGTGGCTCAGGGAGGGAAAGGCTGCTCGTGCGGTGGAGGAGGAAGCTGAGGGTCGGGTAGATCTGCCCACGATTGAGGGAAATGAAAAGGTACTGCTAATGTGGACGAGGGGCCAGCCCTGAGAGGCCATCTGACGAAGAGGAAAAGGGATTTGAGTCCGGAGGGCGCTGGCCTGGGTATGTAAATACAGATGGGGGAGGGGCTTGGGTACCTGGGGGCGCGTGGAGACAAGGAATGGAGCCCTGGAATGCCGGGCCCTTGGGTACTTGGGAAGGCAGGCTGCTCAGTGCCTGGGATGGGGCGATCTCTCCCCCCATAAGCAAACAAACCTCCCCGCGAGAATCTGAATGCGTTGGCATCTTGGGTGGTGACTGAATGGTCAGATCGCGGACCAGGGATGCTTCTCTATGCTCTAAGAGGACCATAGTCTGCTCTCTTCTCTGGCACCCGCTTGCTTCTACGTTCCTTCACCTCCGCAGCCAGGTCGGTAGACCCACGCCCACCTTCTCTGCCAGGCGCTCGGGAGTCAAGGATGTTTCCGCAGCCGCAGTGTAGGAAGGGGACTCCTGCCTCCCAGGGGGAGACATGTGTGTGGGGTAGAGGGGAGTCCCCAGCGCCCGGCGAGTAAACAGGGGTCCAAAGTGGTTGGATGAGAGCGCAGGAGCGGAGGCTGCGGTGGGAGCCACTTTCTCCCGCCCCTCCACAAATCGCACCTGGGCGGAGCGAGGGAGTGGGGGGAGCCCTGTGCTGCGCCTGGGAGTCTGGGGAGCACAGAGCTGGAGGGCGCGCAGGGAAACGCAGAGCTAGGAGGTGTGGGCCTCGGGTGAGGGGAGACCCAGCTCTTAGACCTGGGAGCCCAGGCAGAGGTGGATCTGCCCACCTTGCAGTTTCCAGGTAGATCCTTCTGGTGGTTCCAGATGCTCTGGCAAATGCAGGAAGGGGAGGTTCTTTTCTCCTGTGCACCCCAGCAATCTGGAGTGCAAGACCGTTTGCGGGAGGGGGCTTAGTCAGCTGTTTCGAAGAGGCAGCCTCGCCTCCCTTTTATCCACCTAGCCCCCTATTTCCGGGTGGGGGCACAGTGACTACCAAGGACAGCAAGCTCCTCACTTAACCCTTCTCTCCCTGAGGAGGTGCATGCTCCTCTCCCAGAGGTGCCTTTGGCTGAGAGTGGATCCCTGGTTCCTAGTAGCCCTATAGGGAAACATTTGGTTGGGTGGGTTTGGAACCCTGTACAACCTTTAGGTCCTCCCTGTTCAGACCTTCCACGTGCAGGCTTTTCTTACTTTCTCCGCGGGTGCCCTACAGAGGACTCCTGCTCCTTTGTACCAGTTGGGAAAAAGCAAAATTCAGAGCAGTTCCTTTTTCTGGGTCCCTCGCCTTGGCCACATCGAAGGAAACGTCGACTCGCCAGGGCTCCCGGGAGAAATCCCGAGGTCAGTCCCTCCCATTCCGGGGCACCCCTGGAGTAGGTAGCTCCCTGCCTTAGCGGTGGCAAACTCCAGAGCCCCAAGGAGCAGAACGGGGATTCCCTGCGCTCAGGCTCCTGGTGCAGTTCCTGAGCACAAAGGCCACACCCTCACAGGCCAGGCCTGGTGAGAGAGCCGGGCTTCTTCACAAGCACCTGGATACCTGAGGTAGGATCCTAGACTTAAAACTCGCACTCCACGAGATTTAGCTCTGACCCCCGCCCCCGCTCGCTGGGCTCATTTCTTTCTGAATGCTTATCTGTCGCCTGAATTTGCGCTCTGGCCACTTCTTTTTGCGTGTAGAAACAAGTTAGAACATGTCCCTTGGTAACTTGAGGAAAGACTCCAGATCCACACCAAGGTGGGTTTATTTCAGGTTGCTGAACTGTTCTGAGGAGACAAATAGTAATGTAACAATCAGCGCTAGCTAGCGGGTGTGGAGTTCTTACTCTATTCCAGACACTATATGTGATATTGTGTGTGCTTGTGTTAGATTTAACCCTCACAACAGTCCTGAAAGATGGGTAGAGATACTTATCTCATGTTATAGATGGGGAAACCCAGTATTGAAGAAATCAAGTTATCTGCTTATTGGCATTCAGTCTGGAAATGGTGGTGCTGATTGGTCTGGTGAGCAGAGAACACTGAGTATGTCCCATACTCCCAGCCCTATTTGGTACTGAAAACCCTTTGTCTAGAAGGAAGCATGAGCGAGGCCCCTAACCCTTTACTCCAAACTGCAGGGGCATCCTATGAGTGCCAGTCCTGGCCTGTGAGCCCCTGTGACCAGAGTATTGGGAAGACTGATGTTGCATATCGCCTGTCTCAAAGTTTGGTGGGGTACATCTTGGTATAGTGGAATACTAGTACTGTAAATCGATTTAGAGAACTGGCTACTGGTACTGGACTTCTCTTCTGAACCTTTCGTAGACATTCTCTTTTTAAATAGGAAGATAAATGGAAGGAGGGATCCAAATATGAACAGGGATTTGCTCTGTGGTCAAGAACTAGAGGCAGTTTTATGTAGCAATTGTATTTGGCAAAGGAAAGCCTCTCTCTGAATTGAGTCACAGAATTAGAGCTAAGAGGAATCTCAGATATCATCCCACCCAATCCAGACTCAGGGAGGAGATTCAATGCTGAGCTCAAGGCCACTTGGTGCATTTGTAGCATAATTAATGCTAGAACCACTGCCTTTTGACCCTTGCTCAAATATGGTACCATTATACATAAATAAGTTATGCTCACTCCCGCTATTTTTTTAGCATCTTAAAATCAATCAGGAAAATAATTTTTATTTTAAAAAGAGTGTTTTGCTTATTTTCCCATAAATGCTTCTCAATCAGCATAACCAGAAAAACTATACCATATATAATGAATAAGCTACCACAAATGTGACTCTTTTTGCAAAAATAAAAGTTTGCAGAATATTTATAAGTCTTCAGATCAACAAAAATTAACTATGCAAGCCTCCTCTGGATGATTCTAAATAAGATTAAATGATTTCTAATGATTTTAGCAAAGTCCTCTGTTAGATTGAGTTGCTTCATCCTTCCATACTTCCAAGTATTTGTGAAAATAATAGGGAATTTTTCCTATCACAGGAAACATTCTTTTGAATACAATGGCATGAATTATTGGATTTCTCATGGATTTTTGACTTTTTATTAAAGTTTATGGTGATGTAAAGCTGATGCAAAACAATATATTTCTGTACTTGAGGCTCAGAAAGAGGAAAAATAGTTCTTTGTCACTTCCAGTAATATTTGTCACTTCCTTGCCTACCTAGCCCCTTCAACAAAGGGGGCTTTCTCCAGTCACTTGAGGATTTCATACACCTTTAAGCATTTCATGAGACAAAGCTCTAGTTTCCAAGAACACCTCATGTCTTTTCTCTATAGTACCAGGATGTCCTCTCTTTGGAGACAAACTAACACAAAGTCAATAGTAATATTGACTATGACTACAGTAATAGTCATAATTAATAGGGGGGATAGAAGAATCCTGTTTTTCAGAATCACATCAGCAGGGCAAGAGTCATAGACAGATGGTGGAAACCTGGTGCCTTTTATGTCACCTGGAATAGGATTTCTATCTCTAATGCTGTGGCACACTAGGACCTAGGTCATCCTATAGTGAGGGAGGTGGAAGAAGAAAAGAAGAGAGTGAGTCAACATTATTGTCAGAGGAGGGATGGGTGGAGGAAGATGGAGGTGAGGCTTGGCTGCTGAGGGACTCAGGTGTGACCAAAATGCCCACAGAGATCCAGCGTGCACTAAGAGCTGCTCCTCTTCTTCCTTTTTTTCCTACCCCCAACCTCAGTCTGCCTTTTGTGTCAGGTCGACTGTTCTGAATCCCCAAGACCCCAGTTATCTCAAGGGGAAGCATTCATTCTCCAGAGAATTCATTAGAAACCAATTTTGTTTTTATGCAAGTAGGAAAAACTTGCACAGCTGCCCCACTCTTCAGGAAGAGCCATTCAAAACCAGATCATCCAGAAGGGTGACCTTCTGGAGGTGGGGATACCAGCTTAGTTGAGTTGCAGCAGTGTTAAAGAAAAGAGATGTAACACTGAAATTAAGTGTGACAATATCCAAAAGAAATGGTTTCTGTCCCAGGGACCACAGGAAGGGGAATCCTTTGGAACCTGGGCAGACATTCTGGTGTCCAGTTCCTAGTTTATTTATAGGAGCTGTATCCTTATCTTACTTATGTGGTCCAATCCCCTCGACTTATTTTATTGTGGCTTCTGTGTGGTGCAGTATCAAAAGTCCCACATCACACATCTTCTGGGGAAATTCTTTGGGGTGTGCCTTTATCTTAAATCATATAAATATGAGTTTGTTGACATTTAGAATAACAATTACTATTAAGCAATATGCTCTGAGACAAAGGATATGAAAAAATAAAAACTTTTATTCAGAACACAATGAATAGATATGCTTATACAATACACAGTATGAGTTAAAAGTCTTGGGTTAGATATTTGAAAATAAAAAATAATCAAGATTTAGAATATCTGATCTTGACTATTTTTAATAGCAAGAGAAGCTAAATAATAAGGTTCTGTAGAAAGAGTTTGAAGAAGATGCTAAAAAAAAAAAAAGCTGAGAGTAGGACCTGAGAAGCTTTACCTTCATAGATTTTATTTTAAACAAATATAAAATATCTTAATCTATATTTAGATTTGAATAATCCATAAGATTAATAAATTTTGTATTTATTTTATTATGGGCCGATTCTGACTTTGTGAACTTCATTTGATAAGTGGTTTGGAGTCATGATGGAAGCTCTTATACCTTAGATGTTAGTCTATATCTACATATACTTTATAAAAACTTAGTGAGTTAATACATCTCAACATGACAATGACAAATGAAATGGTCATTTCATATGAGAATGAAATCTGGAATCTTCTCAAAAGCTGATAGGTTTGAACATACTATTTCTCCACCACAGCTGGTAAGTTAATAGTAAGAGCCATATAGTTCTTTCAAAATAGATAAAGGAGTAAATACTTAAAAAAAAAAATCCTCCCCAAATAAAACCAGATTTTATTCTTTAGGAGAATAAATGAACAGATTAGGAAAGGTTATGAAATTTACAGTTTCATTTTATCCTAAGCTCTCTCAGCTACCTTTTATGTTAATACTTGTCCAGTGCAAATGTCACTGCATTTTCAGACAGTTTAAAAAAATGCTTTAGATGCCTTTCATTAGAAATAAAATGGAAACAAATATTACAAATATGTGAAGCTATCCTCAACCATGGAGTAATATTTGACAAAGTGGTAAGTATGTTTCCAAATACAGATTAGTTTCCTTTTATTCTCTTTTCCTCCTCTACCACCTGCCCCCCCACCCTGTCTCCTTCCTTCCCTCCCTCCCTCCCTCCCTCCCTCCCTCCCACCCTTCCCCTTCCTTTCTTCCTTCCTTCCTTCCTTCCTTCCTTCCTTCCTTCCTTCCTTCCTTCCTTCCTTCCTTCCTTCCTTCCTTCCCTTCTTTCTTCCAATTTTAGGTCATTGATAGAAGAAATATTCAGTAACTTACTGGGAGAGACTGCTATAATAGTTCAGGACAAATATGTCCTCTGGTGAGGGCCGTGCTGAAGGCACAGTGCATAGTTCTCTAAAGCTAAAGCACAAAGGTCATGAGGTCTCATGGCTTTCCCCTGAGTCTTCTAACCTGAGCTCTGATTTGGAGAAATAATCATTGTATAGGCCTGCTACAGAGGGCTCCCCCTGTTAGCAGTGACTAAGCAGTATGCTTTTCCTATGCTGCACTGGGAATTTATGCACTGAGAAGAGTCCTGGTCCAGGCTGCTGATCTTCCCTAGATGTCTGGCCATCACGGATTATTAAGTGGAATACTTTTCACCCTTTCCACAATTATATTTAAGCTTAGGGTTTCAAAGCTTTTATTTTCCTGCTACTATGTGTTGTGCGGTCATTTATTGGAGTGGCCAGTTTGTTATTTTAACTGTGGCTCAGAAACAGTGTCTGCTAGTAAACTGAAAATGATTCCCAAAGGGAAGATGTACTGTAGACTGTTGATACCCAGTGCTTCCGCTACAAAACCTGTGAAAGGGGTATGGTGTGTGCCAGCCAAGTCAGAAGGGCCAAGCTAGAGGCAGCAGACAACAGCACAGAAAGGTAGGAAAGGTGTGGGCAAGAGAGAAAGAGGAGTAAGAGAAGCATGGCAAAACAAAAACAGCAACCACAAAAAACCTACCCAAAGGAAGAGAACCCGATACTTAGCACAGTAAGACTAAGACATACCTGATAGTAAACCTAAACCAAAGGATAAGGGGGGGGGAAAACAAAACAAAACAATAAGAATAAGAGAAGGCAAAAAAAGAGAATGGGAGTAATAAAGACTGAAAGAAGAGGCTTATAAGGAAAAGGAATGCACTAAATAACACCGCATAGCATAGATAATTCACAGGCAGCCTAGCTCCCCAGCCAGAGGACAAGGTCTCTTTCTCACATATCAGAGTGCCACATTAGTGTGGCTTTATCAATCTCCAGGCCAAGGTCTTCTCTGATTTACTCCATGGTGCATTTTGACAGTCTGACAAAGCCTAGGGGCCCTGGAATGGTGTGTTTAAATGCATAAAATATAATACATATGATTATAGCACAAACCAATTTTATTGAAATATCTGTTTATCGACTTATAAAAGAAACCACTGTTACTAATGTATGTGCTTCTTACATAATGCCTCTATAACAAGATCTTGTAGTGGGACTACTGGCTAGTATTGTTTCGAAGTAGGAATGGGCATACATGCTCCTATGAGATAACTATGGCAGCTGTATTGTGATATGAAAATATTTATATTGGTAACTTAATCACTAGTACTGCTACTATTGAGGTTTATGGCCTGTGTTCAAAATGGAATGAGATGGTACATTGCCATTTAAGCTTCACAAAGTTGCGATTTTTTTTTCCATGCAGGTTCATGAATGCGTTGAATTCTATTGGTAGATGCCTTGGAGGTCTCTGACCCCAAGAACTCCAGACAATGGCAACCATATAATTTATCATTTCCCACTGGGACACTTTGACGAATGAAAGGGCTCTTAGTTGTTTTTCCAAGACAGTAGGTATAAATTGGGATAGGCCCGGGCAAATGGTAATACAGCTACTTTAGCACTCTGGGATCTTCTAGCAGCGTTAGCACTTTGGGACCTTCCTCCCCAGATCAGTTTTCACTTCTCTGACTCGGGAAAGTGGCTTTTTCTGCTCTGTTCTTAGGGATCAAGACTGTGGATAGTGGTA
Organism: Chlorocebus sabaeus; assembly: GCF_047675955.1. Classification (NCBI taxonomy): domain Eukaryota; kingdom Metazoa; phylum Chordata; class Mammalia; order Primates; family Cercopithecidae; genus Chlorocebus; species Chlorocebus sabaeus. The sequence continues at coordinate 71,988,700 of NC_132918.1, forward strand.
TTGGAAAGTAGAGAAGACCTTCAGCTGGAAAAGGATCCTTTATCAGGGCCACAACCAAGATATGGGATGCCTTTGTGAGAAATGAAAAATGGGCTTCCTTGGAGCAAAAATAGCCTCCTGGATCCTGGCCCGATGAACCCTGCCTTGTGTTTTAGCTCCCAGTGGCCCCCTTGGCTAGGTTCACTGTAGCCTTGGCCAATATCACCTGAAATGAGGGTGAATTATCAGACTCCATTGCATTTCAGCCAAAAGTTTCAACTCCCCCTCCAACAATTTCTCTTGAGTAGACTTGCCAAAATAGTTTTTAAAGATTCACTTCGTTTCCCTTCCCACTTCCCAGTTATCAGGAAATGGCTTTGGCCCAGGCAGGTAGATGGAGAACCATGAGAAAAGGTCAGGATCTGAAGAATTTTTAAAGTAGATAATAAGGCCTTGAGTGATAAAGAGGGAACTGTGGTCATGGAGTGTTTTCCTAAACAGATGGCTCATGTTGTCCAGGGAAGAAGATAACAGAATGTCCCTGCTCCTGGAAATTAGCATGTTTTTGTTTGTTCTGTTTGATGAAATAGAACCTGCTTAGTAGAAGAAAAAACCTCTTCTAAGAAAGCCTTTGACTTTGCAGGGGTGGCGACATCTCAGAAAATGCCCTCTTTATGTGCATATAGACTATTTGGGAACCAGGCAACCTAGTTCTCGTTCCAGTTCCAGCTTTGACTGTAACCATCTCTGTGGCACTGGGCTGGTTACGTCAAATATTCTGGGCTCTACTTCCCCAGTAAGAGGAAAGTTAGGAATTAAATGATTTCTAAAGTCCTTTTCAGTTATATGTGTGTATAATGTCAAAGATGTGTCTGACATTGTTTTATTTTTACTCCATATGATGTCTTCTCTGTTTAAGTTGATTCAGACTCATTTCTTTGCTTAGGTCTTCCAGCCCTTACATGTTACAGATCCAACAATGATAGATGGACACTCTACAGTCCTGAGGGTCTGTTACACCTGGAGCACTTCTGGGAAACTACAATAAAAGGATGAGGGGGAATGACACAGAGAGAGAAATAGCTGACCGGTAAAGGGACAAGGTACGAAGGGGTGAAACAATTGATAACTTTTCTTGCGGCAATAATTGTCATGTAGGCAAGATATAGGAAGATGAAGAAGGGTTCCTTAGATTTTGACTATGTGCCCATCTTGTGTCCAACTCTTTATAAGCATATGATCATATCACTCTCTGCTAAAATCCTTTAAATTACTCCTGCTTGCATATAAGAAGATTGCATCCTTAGTATGGTTTAACAGGTCCTTGTTTAGCAATGGGCAGGTCTACGCAAACCTATCCCAAAGTTCAAGGAAGCTGAGAGGCTGAAGAAAGAGGCTGACAAATCTAGTTTATCAGAAAGAAACCTACAATTGGGACTTAGGAACAGAAGTCATGTCTGTATGTCAGGCGATAGCGAGACAAGATGGTGGATCCCTGAGCCATTACCCACTAGACCCAGGGTTTACATATTATAGGAAAGGGATGATTCCGAAAGGATTTGTAGAACTATTGAATATGGTAACATCAAATTTGTTTGACCTAAGGGCAGGATTTATAGTAAGTAAGTACCCGCTCTTACACAAGGAACACTAGATAAGTGGAAAATCTTAGAGGCCTTCCAGGAACTGAAGTTAATCAGAAGTCAACATGGTGGATTAGCATCCAAGATGGAGTTGCTTTGGCCTCCACAGTCCTTTGTCACCTGGCTGTTACCTGTCACTTTACGTGCCATTTTCCTTGGCATACCCCATGCCCTGGTGTGTTCAAACTGTCCCTCTCCAACTCTGTAATCAGATATCACGTTGGCATCATGAAATCAGCCATGGTAGGAGGATTTGCACCACTGTTTATACTACGAAGCAAGCATTTTCCCTTAGAAAGCTGGTTGTAGAGTTTACAAGCACATACCGCTGCCCCTACCCCACCAAAAGACTCGATGCTCCTGCAACAGAAAGCACTTTTTCACATCTGCCTCCGCCGCCATTCCCTATTGCTGACAGTTTATCTGTCCTCCCCTCTCTTCTTCCTTTCTCTTCTTCTCTCTCTCCCTTTCTTCTATCTAATTATTCATCCACCTACACACCCACTCATTCATCCAAAGGTAGCCCGACTAAGTTCTAATTAATCTGCCATTTAATAGCTGAGTGAGTGACTGTGGGAAATTTTTCTAACCTTTAGTATGTCACAGTTTTCTCTATGTGCAATGGGTATAATAATAGGTAGTTGTGAGGCTTAAATGAATTAACATGAACAAGGTGCTTTTTAGCAGTATCTGGCACATGAGAAGTACTACTTAAGTCATTGTTATTATTATTGAACAAAATATTATGGATTGCTTACTGTGTACTCAGCACTGAATGTGCACAGATGAAAGCAGGTTTGTAAAACAAGCATAAGAAAATGGTCAAGAACCCTGAACAAAGCCTGATTATCCCAGGGGTATCAGAATTGACTTCATGGTCAATTCTTCATGGAGCCAGGTACATTTGAACCGAATCCTGGAAGAAGATTATATATACCCACCAAATTGATAAGACAGATGGGGTTATCCCAGGAGGAGGCAAAGCACAGACACAGGAAAAGGGAACAGAATAATGGCTTGTTAGGGTTTTGTGTAGCTGAGCATGAGGTCACAGACAGAGGAGATCTTTGATCAGCTCTGGGTTATGGCAAGATCTTCCAGGAAGTGAGCTGCAGTCTCCTTTTAGTCCTTTTTTTTTTTTTTTTTCTCCTGTTGCCTGCACCAGTGTAGGTCTAAACTTTGGGTTTTCCAAAAGGTGTCAGAAATCCATATTTTCATGCGTAAGATCCTAATGTTTGGTAGAACCAATTCATTTAAAACATAGTAGAACTAATTAAATTAAAAACAAAATAAAACAAAACAAAACACATATGCAGGCTATACTCAGCTTTCCACAGAAAAGTGGAGCCCTGGGTTTCCAGGCTTGGTTAAGGATGATAAGCTCTGCAATTGAAATTTCTGATTTTGAATATGATTCTGCCATTAGCCGTGTGACCACAGGTGAGAGTTTCTTAAGCTCTCTGAGCCTTGGTTTTCTGCCAAATGGCTATATTTCTTGTCTTTCATACCTTGATGTGAGGAGCTTTTTGGATGATGGAGATAAAAGTCCTTGCAAAGAATCAGACAAGTGTTAGAATTCTTCCTGGGTCCTAGCATGCTGTGGCAGAGCCATCACTCAGTACAGCCCTCAGCATGGTTTAAGTCACCCAAAGATACCTGAATGTCCTCACCTGCCTTGTTAATTTTAACAATAGATGGGGGAAGGAAAACGTAGGTGTATTTTTCCCCTTTATTCTGTTAAAAACATCACAAGGAGCTTGACATTCCATTTTGAAAGTCTGTGTGTCAAAGATCCAGCTAAGAGTTATTTATTGATTCTGCATAGATTCAGGGTGACAGGGAAAAGGTTCATTTCACTCGACATGGTGTGTGTTTGTTGTTTCCTTGAGATGGGGGGGGGGATTCTCTGAAAAGGCATCTGCTGCACTACTTGTTAATGGGGGTTATGTCAAAATCTGTACTTGCATTTGTGCAATTTCCCATCTTTTGATCCCTTTCCATTCCAGGCTGGCTTTGATCATAAAGGCTTTTAAGGAAATGATCAAACCCTATAAAAGTCAAATTATTTCTGGTTGAGGGGCTGAGCTTGGTGAATGTTGGCTTTGACACTGCTGAGAGTTGGATATGTACCCAGCTTGCTTCATTGGGGCTGGCTAAAAGCTCTGTGTAATTGCAGCTTTGCAAAAACTCCAGGCTATTATAATACATTGAATGTTGGTGTTGTCTGATTTGTGTTATCTTTATTTGTTTTGTTGTATTGCCTGATTGAGCATGATCATAAGAAGCTTCAAAGATACAGGCAGACCTTGAAATAAGGATACCTAACTTTCAGAAGCACATTCATTATGAGTTTTGGCTCCACTGCAAAAATTTTACTACCTCTGCTTCTGGAACTGACCTGAGCCTCCGAGTCTGTTTTAGTATCCTCTGAGCCTCAAGCCACGTGGACCTCAGGACTGCAGTGTCTGATGCCTCTATAGCTCCCATTTCCTGCCAGTTTCTGGAGCCTTGTTCCCCGAACCACTGCAGGAGTCCCAGAGGGGCCAAGGTTCCTCTCCTCTGAGGTGGATTTGAGACACCTTGTTCTACTGAACTAATATTATAGATGAAATAGCACATTTGCTATTAAGGAAGTATCAAAGTCCTAACCCCCAATGAGATGGTATTTAGAGACAGGGCCTTTGGGAAGTAATTAGATCTAGATGAAGTCATGAAGGTGGGGGTCCTCACCATGAGATTAGTGTTTTTACAAGAAAAGACACCAGAAAGCGTGCTTCCTCTCTCTCTCTGCCTGCACGCACCAAGGAAAGGCCATGTGAGGACACAGTGAGAAGGCGGCTGTCTGTAACCCAAGGAAAGAGCCTACACCAGGCCGGGCGCGGTGGCTCAAGCCTGTAATCCCAGCACTTTGGGAGGCTGAGACGGGCGGATCACGAGGTCAGGAGATCGAGACCATCCTGACTAACACGGTGAAACCCCGTCTCTACTAAAAAATACAAAAAACTAGCCGGGCGAGGTGGCAGGCACCTGTAGTCCCAGCTACTTGGGAGGCTGAGGCAGGAGAATGGCGTGAACCCGGGAGGTGGAGCTTACAGTGAGCTGAGATCCGGCCACTGCACTCCAGCCTGGGCGACAGAGCGAGACTCCGTCTCAAAAAAAAAAAAAAAAAAAAAAAAAAAGAGCCTACACCAGGTATCAACCCTGCTGGTATCTTCTCCAGAACTGTGAGAAATGAATTCCTGTTGTTTAAGCCACCCAGTCTATGGCAATTTGTTAAGGCAGCCCTAACTAAGACAAGAAATTAATGTAGGTTAGCCTGGGCATCTCATCACCTTGTAAGCATCTCTTGGGATAAAAATAGACCTCGCTTTTGCATCTGTGTATATCACAAGCCTGGCCCATAATTGGCACTCAGTAACTATCTGTTGAATGAATCAATGAACACTAATGATTTAAGTGAAAAAATCCAATTTATAAATAAACATTTAGCGAACAGTTTATTCTAGTGTTGGGGACTTCCTGCAATCATGGAATAATGGTTTGAGATGAAGAAAAAAATAAATTATTTTAGGATGCACACACACACACCCCCAAAATGTTAGCAACCTCTACTTTTTTTACTAGCTCACCCCACAGTGACATAATGATAGGAAAATAAATACAGTCAGCATGCTTTCCTATTTACCCAGCATGCAAGCAAATGACTGTTTCTAAGCATTTGCAATTTCATCAAGATCTCTTAGAACCATTCTCTATAAAGAGATGCTGAATTGAGCTGCTGACCTGCCAAAACCTAATTAACTTGAGTTTAGTAAAATAAAGAAGTCCTTTAAAAAAAAAAAAAAAGAGAGAGAAAGAGAGAATTACAGGAAGGGAATTCTAAGGTCCCTTTTAATTTGAAATCCCTAGTGGGCAGGTTGCCATAGAAGGATGTGATTTTTCTTACAAAATAGTGACTTTAGGATTTTTTCTTGTTGCTCTTAGAAATTCCTCAGACACTATGAGGAGTATACTCCATGGCTTTTGCCATTTGAGAATGGAGAAGCAATTTCCTCAAGATGCTATTCATCTTTATTCATATCTGGATGCAGATGAGTTCAGAATGTGTGGGTGTGGGATTTGAAGAGTCTGAAGTGCTTAGGTAACAGTTGGCATGCCAGTTGTGTAATGAAGAATATGTATTGACAATATTAAATTGTGGGCTAAATCTCATTTTTTAGTGTTAAAAAAAAAACACACACACAACAAAATTTCTAAAAGCTACAGTGTTGTTTTTATGCCAGGGGTGTTTCTAAATGTTGGGACAACAGTGCTGAAAAATATGGGCCTCCAATATGCATCACTTTCTTCTGCCCAGCCTGGGTTTAGTGTGGAAAGCCCATATAGCTTTCTTTTTAACTGGAGAGTGCCGTAGTCTTTCTTTTCCTTCCTTCCTTCCTTCCTTCCTTCCTTCCTTCCTTCCTTCCTTCCTTCCTTCCTTCCTTCCTTCCTTCCTTCCTTCCTTCCTTCCTTTTCTTTCTTTCTTTCCTTCCTTCCTTCTTTCTTTTTCTTTCTTTCTCTCTTTCTTTCCTTCCTTCCGTCTCTCTCTCTCTTTCTTCCTCTTTCTTTCTCTCTCTCTTTCTTCTCTTTCTTTCTCTCTCTCTCCTTCCTTCCTTCCTTCCTTCCTTCCTTCCTTCCTTCCTTCCTTCCTTCCTTCCTTCCTTTCTTTCTTTCTTTCTTTCCTTTCTCTTTCTTTCTTTTTTTCTTTCAGACAGAGTCTAACTCTGTCGCCCAGGCTGGAGTGCAGTGGTGCGCTCTCGGCTCACTGCAACCTCCGCCTCTTGAGTTCAAGCAATCCTCCTGCCTTAGCCTCCTGAATAGCTGTGATTACAGGTGCCTGCCACCATACCCAGCTAGTTTTTGTATTTTTAGTAGAGACAGGGATTCACTGTGTTGGCCAGGATGTGTTTCTAAATGTACATTCTTATTATATTCAGCTGAGTGAAGGAAATGACATCAGTAATAACAGGTAAGAATAATTCACTTTTCATATTGAAGAAGAGCCTACCGGTTTCTAGAAAAATTAGTGGTAATTTATTGAGTTACCATGAAGTTGTTGTTTGCTTCTCAGCCTCCACCACCTCAAATTCACCATCAACTTCTAGGGCTTTATCAGGTGAAACTTTGTGCCATTACTTCTTTTATAAAGTCATGTTCTTTTCTCTACCTTACCTTTCCTTTGTGTGGATGGCAATGAAGAGGTCTTCTTTCTACTCAGTTGTAAATTGACCGAGAAGTCTGGGCACACTGTGTCCAGGGCTAGGAAACGTTTGTGGATTCTGTGGATAGCAGGCATCTCTAGTAATACGTGGATATTCAGGGTCCTAGACTAGTCATGGAATGCCTAGAGCAGGAGATTTAGCCATTTTTCCTGCTATAGATCCCTTTGGCAGTCTGGTGAAACCTATGTACCCTTTTTCAGAATGATATTTTTAAATTTTAAGAAAGTACATAGGATTACTAAGAGCAAGACAAATAACACAAAGTACACTGAATCTCACAGAATTTACAATATTATGGATGACTAATATCATCACCCAATGTGTCATCAATAATAATCTTAAACTTACTTTAAATAACACATTTCAACATTTTGTTTAACCATCAGATGTGTTTGAACTTGCCTGGTCTAGACTTGTAGCCTACATGTATATCATATTCCAAACAGCAATAGTAACTTTCGAAGAATCAAAAATTCTCATTTGAACTTTCCAATTTTGCAAAATTGTAATGACTAATTTAAATGCCTGACTTCTTTCCATTGATGAAGAACAAACAAGTATGAATAAGGAATTCCACAAAGCATTGTAGATGTCTAAATATCTAGGGTGGGATAATGCATCTTCCACCTTTCATGACTGAATGACTGCCAAGTGAAGAATTGACCAATACTTGTCTCTATATATTATGAGGTGCTATGATCAGGAGAAATTAACTATCATGACTTTAATGTCATGGTGTAAAAAAATAAATTTTCAGGATTTGTGGAAGAATTGTATTGTCATATAAAAAGAACATTGTGACTTTTATTGGTGATGTCCCAGATATATAATGGTAGTATAATCTGTTGCCTGCCTTTTAAATGGAAGGAAATGCCAAATTTCAATTAAGGGTCAATGGAAAGAAATAAGAAGAGATCCTACACAGTTGTAGATCCCTTACATTCTAGCCACGGCCTCATCATGGACCTGTCGGAACCCTGAAGTTAAAACTTCTGTCTCAAAGTGTGAACCAATACCTGATGATGTGGAAAATAACAGCTAAAACAGTTCTCAGAAAAATAAGACCTACAGATGGGATTATAAAAAGAATGTCATTTACTGTTTGTTAACTTATTTAACAAACACGCCATAGTTCAACCTAAAGTTTGCAATTGACTTCATAATTGGTCCCTTTGGAGAGAGATACTGTTGCCTTTATTCAAAATAGTATTGAGTCTTCTCTGAGAAGCAGTGGTATAATATTTTGAATATTGTCATCAATGTTCATTCTTAAATGGTTTTGGGGTGGTTCTGGTGTTTTGAAATAAGTCAAAGTCAATTGAAGTAAGGCTGCTGAATGAAGAAGGTAATCAAGGTGTGTGAACACCAGACTGGGACTTGAAAATCCTAAGGATTTTTTTGGAAGGGGCTCATCAGCTACCCTGAAGGTTGCTTTGTAGCAGGTGGAGACGAGGTAGGGATGAGATTCAGAAAGGACTGCATTTCCAAAATGATAGCATCCTTGGAGTCAGCTTATAATTCCCTGGAATGACTACCTTATAGAGGAACACTCATTTCCCTCATTAAATAGTCCCATTCTATATAGTCTTGAATAGAGCTGCACTGTTCAATAGAAATATCATGCTAGCCACTTGTGTAATTTAAAATTTTTTTCAGTAATTGCATTAAACATGTAAAAAGAAAAATGTATACTTAATTTCAGTAATATACTTAATCCAGTATATTCAAAATTATCATTTTGACTTGTAATCAAATAAAATGTATTAAATTTTACACACTAAGTCTTTGAGATCTGGTGTTATATTTTATACTTATACCATGTTGCACTTTGGACACTAAGTTTTCATCAGAAATACTTGACCTATATTTAGATTTTGTAAAATTCACAGTTGAAAAAAAAAAAAGTTCATATGTCTAAGTTGTTTCAAACATACTTAAATATTTTCCAATGACTGAATTGGATATTAGTCTTTAAATTTAAATTAATCACAGTTAATACACTTAAATAATTAGCTCCTCAGTTACACTAGCTACATTTCAAGTGCTCAGTAGCCACATGTGGCCAGTGGTTACTGCATGGGACAGGACAGGTGCAAACTATATGAAGAAACAATTGGAGAGGAATTCATAGGCACTGCATGGGCTTTAAACTCACTGGAACCATTAGAGTCATGCTTGTCTTTCCAGTTTTTTGTTGTCTTTTCTATGAATCACTTCGTTTAGTCTTTTTGTTAATCTGATATTTTTCCAAAAATCTGCCCACCTTCTCTTTAGAATCCTTTTGTGTGACCCCTCCCAAAGGCCTTTCCTTATGAGTATTTATTATTTATATCCAGGGACACCACATGGTCTCTGCTTCATAGACAGAAGGTTCAAGGGTGAGTTTAGGTGACTAGATGAAGACAGGAAGTTAATGTCCCTACACCAAGTCAGGATGGATAAACAGCTAAACCACAGGAGTAAATGTTCCTTGCTCAGAGCCCCACAAAGCAGCCATCACTTTTGAAGTACCTCTGCTTCTGATTATGAAGATTTGGGGGATTTGGTGTGGGATGTAGGAAACTGCATTTTTGTTAAGTGTCTCTTACTCTCTCTACTCTCCCCACTAAGTGATTCAAAGAGCCTAATTTAAGAATTGTTACCCTAAACCCCTCCCCTCCCTCTATATTCTTTTTAGCAGTGGTCCTCAAGCTGTGTTCTTCTCTCTTCGTGAGATCACCGTGTCTTGTTAAATTGAAGAGTTCTAGGCTCTGCCCCAAGTCTGCAAATCAAAATATCTGAAAGCATGGCACTAGGAATCTACTTGAAAACAAAACAAAACAAACATACCCCCAAAACTCCCTAAATAATTGTTATGCCTTATTCAAACAAACAAACAAACAAAACACTGCTTTATACAGACCCCAGCTTAGACATAAAGAATTTACTAATCCCAGCCTTTCTCATTCATCCTCTTTTCCAGTAACTGGCATTTAAAAACCCATGTCATATTTTTTCTGCCTCCCCTCTGTCAAGGTTATTTTTAAAATATGGGACTGGGATACAAAGGTATAGATCATGAGGTCCTGTTTCTGATCTCAGAGAGCTTGCAGATGTAGGAGGAAGAGACAGAGACCTGTGGAAAACTGTGTTTATAAAGCACTACAAGTGGAGTACTGCATGGCATGCTGAGTGTAGAGCACATGAAGAGCACAAGAGTCATATCCACTGGACTGTGAGCTGGTGAAATGGCTTAGAAAGGACTTTGGGCAGACGCGGTGGCTCAAGCCTGTAATCCCAGCACTTTGGGAGGCCGAGGCAGGTGGATCACGAGGTCGGGAGATCGAGACTATCCTGGCTAACATGGTGAAACCCCATCTCTACTAAAAATACAAAAAACTAGCCGGGCGTGGTGGCGGGCGCCTGTAGTCCCAGCTACTCGGGAGGCTGAGGCAGAGAATGGCGTAAACCCGGGAGGTGGAGTTTGCAGTGAGATCGCGCCACTGCACTCCAGCCTGGGAGACACAGCGAGACTCCGTCTCAAAAAAAAAAAAAAAAAAAAAAAAAGAAAAAGAAAAAAAAAAAGAAAAAAAAGAAAGGACTTTGGGAATCCTGAGTTGATCCAGGAAAGGTCAAATTGGTGTTCTGCCGGACAGCTAGAGGCAGGGAAGGATACCTGGAGATTTGATATGAATTAAGGTGTGAACAGGGAAGCAGGGCCCCTGTGAATGACATGGAATAATAGATTTATTACTAGAATAAACAGATCTTCCACAGTTGTGGGAGATGCTTGGAATGCAAAGGTCTTGCAGGGCACAAAAAGTCACTCAGTAGGGACCATGAAGGAAGCTGGTGAAGAAATCGATGGCAGGTATTGCCTCTACTGCTGGTGGTGGGACTGAAGTTGCTCTAGGTCCGCAGGGCTCAGGGAAGAAGAAATTGGGACTGGTGTGAGGAGAAGCAAGGGCAAACTAGAACTTATGAGGATGAACAAGGACCTGTGCCCCAGTAGCATAGGTGGCCTAAGGAGAAAGCAGACACCCTTTGCCCTGGAGCTGCACACCCAGACTGGGAAACTGGGGGTGGAGACCCAGGGGGATGCGGAAGAACTGTGGGCCTACTTGTGCTCTCCCCAACACTGCCAGCCAGGAGATCAACAGCAATGTGTGTTAGCTGAGATAGTGCCTTCCAAGGGTAATTCTGCATAGCATGTCTGCCTTCCAGATCTCAGGATGACTTTTCTCATGGCCAGCCTCAACTGGATTCCCACAGGAAAGGGAAATCTGGGAAACATGGTCCCACAGAGTTAAGTCAACACGATAGAAAACCACTGCAGTTGGCTTAGGAAACCTGAGCTGGCAGTGGCGAGATGGAACGTGGGCGTGCTGGGGCAGGGGACTGAGGTGGTATGGCAGGGTGTTAGCCTATGGACAGCGGTAAAGCAGCAATGATGACCTTGAGGAGTTTTATCCTCTATATATTAATGGATTTAAATGGAGGAGTAACTTGATAAAATAGATTTTCTTTAAAAAAAATAATACATTTTAAAAAAATCAAAAAATGTTAAATGTCAGAACAGTTTTCAAACTTTTTGGTATCAGTATCCTTTTAGACACTCAGCAATTACAGAGGATGTTAAAGAGGTCTTGTTCATGTGGGTTATATTTATCCATATTCACTCTATTAAAAATTAAAACTGGTAACATTTTTAAATATTTACTAATTGAAAAAAGTAAACCTATCACATGTTAACATGAAAACACATTTTTATGAAAAAAATTATGTTTTGCAAAGCAAAAAGTATTTCCTGAGTGGTATTATTGTATAGTTCTGCACATCTCCTTCATGTCTCGCTTAATAGAAAACCGTTGGATTCTCGTATCTGCTTCTACATTCACTCTGTTATGATATTCCATGTCAGGAGCCTTCAGAAAACTCCACTGTATGTTGTGAGAGAGAGAGAGTAAAAAAGGCATATCACACCTTAATCACATTGTAGAAACAGTCTCATCTTCAGGAATCCCCTGCAAGGATCTTAGGGACCTCCTGGAGTCCCTGGACCAAACTTTGAGAGCCACTGGTGTGGTGGAGAAGATGGCTCTACCAGCAAGTGGGGATACCAGCAGGCCTTGCAATAACTTAGGGGAGAAAGATGAAGGCCTGCACCAAGGTGTATCTTCAGGAAAGGAGAAGAGGATGAATGGGAGAGAAGCTAAGGAGACATAAGCCATAGAACTTAATAACTCATAGGATGTGGGGATGGAGAAGAGGGCAGAGTCTCTGAGAATGATTTGGCCAAATGAATAGCTGGATGTCAGCAGGCTGCTGGTACAGGTATAGGGCATTACTCAGCCACCTCGGCCCCACACAAGTCAGTTTCTCTACAGGCTTTGACCCAGTGAAAAGGAAGCAGGAGGTCGAGCCCTAGGTCAATGACTGGATTTTAAGAATATCACTACACACCAGCAGGAATTAAGATGGGCAGAGTTGGCTGGGCACAGTGGCTCATGCCTGTAATCCCAGCACTTTGGGAGGCCAAGGTAGGCAGATCACAAGATCAGGATATTGAGGCCATCCTGGGTAACATGGTGAAAGCCTGTCTCTACTAAAAATACAAAAATTAGTCAGAATTCCTGACACTTCACACCTGCTGTATATCCCAGACAAAGAGACAGAGGCCCAGAGACCCTTGTGAGTTGTTCAAGATCACACATCTAGTGGGTGGCAAACTGGGAGCTGACTCTAAACGCCCAGGCCAGCTCATTCCACCACTCCATGTTGAGTCCTGGGCTGACATAGCCATTTATATATAAAACCATCTATACAGGTATAATCCTGTTCCTGTAATCCCAGCTCTTCGGGAGGCTGAGGCAGGAGAATCACTTGAACCCAGGAGGTGGAGTTTGCAGTGAGCCGAGATCACACCACTGCACGCAAGCCTGGCGACAGAGCGAGACTCCGTCTCAAAAAAAAAAAAAACAAAAAAAAAAACAAAACAAAAAAAAAGGAGGCAGAATTTCCAGAAGCATTCAAGTGTGGGCTGGTTTAGTCTGCGATGTTCACATATGCAGCGACACAGGGAAAAATAATTGGTTGGTGAGTGACAAAGACAACAAGGGATGAAGTTTGTAAAATGCCCTTCTCCTTGGGGCTGGACACATTCATGGTTGTAAGAGCACTTGGGAGGGACTCAGGAATCCAGAATGGTGACATGGCTTTGTATACACACATATATGTGTGTGTGTATATGTATACATGTATATGTGTGTGTGTGTGTATATATATGTGGTTGTATGAAAACACATATATAAAACTGTATACACTAGACATGTACTTGTGTGTGTGTGTATATATATGTCTGTGTTTATATGTGTGTGGTATACCTGTATAGATGGTTTTAAATATAAATGGCTATGTCAGCCCAGGACTCAGCATGGAGTGGTGGAATGAGCTGACCTGGGCACTTAGAGTCACCTCCCAGTTTGCCACCCACACACCCACTAGCTGTGTGATCTTGGACAACTCACAAGGGTCTCTGGGCCTCCGTCTCATTGTCTGGGATATACAGCAGGTGTGAAGTGTCAGGAATTCTGTGATACTAAGTGTCAGGAATTCTGTGATATGATGTGCCTTTTTTACAGGCCACAAAGAGTGATCTTCTGGAGGACACAGGGATTCCGTCACTGTCAGGGTTTGGCTAAGTAGCATTTTCCTAAGCCCCTTCTCAATCTTGTCTGTTGAATGATTTGGAAATAAGTAAGGACGCAGTCAGTCTGATGTCAGGGGACTATATATAGCAGCTGCATGTCTCAGGAGTCGCAGGTCTTGTCATTTGTTTGGATATGGTCCCCAATGTGGCCGGGCAACCTTGGCATTTTCTTGTCTTCTTAGTTCTTGAGAAGCCTTTTCTTACCAGGTAATTCTGCATAGACACACATTCATGCACAAGTAAGCACACACATATACACACACACAGCAGTTTGACCATGCTCTGCTCAGCATTTCCAAGTATACCACCGTGGTGTGAAAGGTGGTTTAGATGTGTACGAATTGTTTTTTGATATTTACATATGCTTTGATAAGTATTAGAAAAATAAAACAAGCATAACAAAGCCATTTATGCAGACATTATTTCTTAGGATAAGGAATCATTTAAATAAGTTGACTTCAAGAAGAAGATTACATAAGTATGAACACAGGTAGAGCTTAGATATAGCAGAAATCTTGAAGGTAGTATTTGAGTGGCTAATATGTGGGAAATACTAACTTAATTGTGTTGATGAGGCTTTTGTTCTAACAAATCCAGAAGAGGAGAGTGCCTTACCAGGTAATACCTGGTACCTATATCAGAAGTGTTTTTATTCATTTATTTGATAACTCAGCCTAAAAATTCCTTGGAGAATCTGAGTTATTTCACGTCTACTTCATATTGGTCATATCTGGTACTTAGAATGTTAGACTTTAACCTGGATACAACTAGGGGGAACAATCTGACACATTTAAATGAGGAAAAATTATGCAAAGCAACTGACCCTGGAATCTATGAAAATGTCAATGTCACCAAGGACAGGGGAAAAAAACCATGCTGGGGAACAGTTCTAAATTAAAGTAAACTAAAGAGATATGACAATGAAATATAATGTGTGATTCATAATGGAACCCTGGATTAAAAATAAAAAGTTATTAAGGGCATTTTGGGACACTTACGGAAATTTGAAAACCCACTGCTCATTAGATATCAATTTTGACCTAGGTATCAATTTTGGACCTCCTAAGTGTGACAATTGCAGAATAGGACCATATTCTTGGTCTTAAGACATTTACATTGAGGTATTTAAGGATAAGTACATCAATGTCTACAACTAACTCTCAAATGGTTCAGCCAAAATACACATACATAAACATATACTCACACATATAATGCCCATATATACATAGATAATATACACATATACACATGCATATCAAAACATAGACCTGCAGACACATACACATACAGACATACATACGCACATGCATAGATACAGACAAAGACACAGACATCCATCCATACATATATCTATACATGGAGAGGGAAAGCGAACATGACAGAACATTAACAATTGGTCAACCCAAAGTGTTTATTTGCAATTCTTGCAACTGTTCAGTAGACTTAGACTTAAATTTTCCAAAGTAATAGTTGCAGAAAAAAAAATTAGACTTTTTGAGTTAAAGAAATCTCAGAGATAAATCTAAGATGTTTGTCGTGTGGATTAAGTAGCAGGTGTTGAGAACTTGGATAACATTTTTGAGCCTACTAAAGAGGATGTTTACATTGTGCAGAGACCTGTAGTTGCTTCCCAACTATTCCACAGACAAGAGTCCCTCCACAAAGTAACTATGAGACATAAAGATGGTCTCTGGTAAGCAAAGAAATCATTTAAATAAGTAAATTGACTTGCTCAAACTCAGCAAAGATGGTTCATAGTGACTGCCTGGATTCTAGCTTGCATAGACTTTACTGTAACAGCTGATCGAACAATACTATTACACACAGAATGGCCTCTGCTATTATATATGTATATATATGTGTGTGTGTATAATTTTCATTCAATAAATATTTTTGAATGCCTTCTATGCTTCAGGCATTGCTCCCAGGGTCTGAAGGTAAGAAAATTAAGATCCTACTTCTCAAACACATTACTTTCTGGAGTGTGAGGGATAGAAAATAGCCAAACGAGCAATTAAAGGAATGGAGGTATTTCAAAAATTGCAATCTTGTAATGGAAAAACAATTATGAGGGTATCATGTCAGAAAGTGATTGAGGATGGGTTCTCTGAGGAGATGGCCAACCGTTAAGATTAGAAGGAAGAGCATTTTATTTTCCATGTCTCTGCTATTTATTCCTAATTTCCCCAGCCTTTGAGTTTGCCCTAATATCAAGGTCAAAGGCCTTCTGAAACCTGACCATTCTGCTGGACTATCCCAAGATCTGTTTCTGACTGTGGTCCATTCCAAGTGACCATACAATGTGGCCAACCCGAGGGTGTGCGCTTGTTTCCTTGTTCTCTTGTTGACGAATGCAGATGTTCTCTATACACTTATTCACAATGTAGGCCACCTCATCTTTATGATAAACTTTTAAAGAAACTTAATCCAAAAAAAAACCACAGAAATGTCCTCATTTGTTTATTCTGATACATGGTGATGAAAGTGAGTTATAATCCCTGAATAATGCAGCAGGAAGCCTTCCAACCAGCGACTTTCAATAATGCCACATTGGCACCCCTCTGAATTATTATCTGCTTTTACTAATTCAATATGACAGGTTTCTAAAGCAATTTGAGTTCATGTAAAAGCAGTGAGAGAGTATTCAAACTTGCTTGAAGGAGAGTGAGGGTAAAGAACTTATATTGCATTCTCCTTGCAACACCGATCAAGATCCATTTGGATTCATTTCCTGGAGGCATTAAGTATGTTTTATCTTTCTTTTGCAGTCACCTTTTCAGTTTCCTCTGATAATTACATTCTATCTTCAGTGCTTGAATTTACCCCAGAGTGTAGAACCAGTGAGCTGATTCTTCAGCCCAGAGGCCACTAAGGATAGGAGGCTAAAAAAAAACAACAACAAAAAAACCAAAACAACAAAACAAAAACAACAAAAAAACTGATTTTAACATGCAGGCCAAAAAACATGCCCCTTATGCAAAAATCACTCAAGAGATAGGCCAGTAGGTAAAGAGGATCCTATGGAGGATTCAAACTATCAATGTTTTTTCTATTTCCCCTGTTTCCACCTGGGTGAACCAAAGCTAGCCTCCAGACGGTAGGGTGTGAGTGAGGCAGTGTGGTGTAGTGTCAGATATACAGGATTTGGACTCAGGGAACCTAATTTGAGTCCCAGTCCCACCACTTATGGCTGTGAATTTGGCTCAAGGCCTGGCCCATAGTAAGTACTCAGCAAATATGAGCCCCACATCTTCTTTCTCCATCTTGATTCTTTTTACTAAAGTGGGTAGCTCCTTCTCACCTTTCCAACTCATCTCTTTCCATCCACTCCCTCAGCTACAGCCATACTGGCCTTCCTTCTGTTTGTAGAACATACCAAGAATCTTCCTGTTTCCAAGCTGCTGAACTTACACTTCCTTCTGCTTGATGCCTTCCTGCCTCCAATCACCCCATGGCATGCTACTCGCTTTTTTCAGTTCTCAGCTCAAATGTCACCCCTAAGAGTAGCCTTTCCTCCCTTGGTCACCCTCCAACACATGTTACCCTAAGGTTTTTCTTCATGGCGTCTCTCACTATCTTAACTGTTTTGATGACTCATTTGTGTTTTGTGCATATTGTCGGACTCTCTCAACCCAGAGCTCCTGGGAGCAGAGACCATGGCTTTTGTGCTTTCAACCCTGTATGCCACCACCTGGCACATACTAGTTGCTCAACAAATATTTGTTGGATGGAAGTTACTTGGAACTCTAAAAGAAATGGAACAGCCTTGAAGGGCTGTTCTGAAAATCAGATAACACAAGGCTTCTGGGAGTGCCTTAGAAATTATAAAACATTATGTGAATAAAATGTATGATTAAGCCTTCCCTACCTGTCCATGAAGAAACCCTTCCATTGCCCCAGTCCAAATTATCCTCTTCATATTCTTACAGCGTTATGCATCACTCTAAAGATACAGCATTTCTGACACAGGATTTAACACCTGATATGGCTCATTGGCAGGAGTTTCAAATGAAACTTGGAGGAATTTGAAGCAAGAGAAAAAAATCTCCTAGCTTGGAAATTGCCACTAGGCAAAGAATTTTCATGTGTAAACTTCAATCCCATGGAGTACACAGAGCATGCCATGTTCGCACAATATCCAGCTTCGGAGGGAAGCTATTAAGAATTTAAGCTACATATAGCTTCCCCGCACCAAGCTTTGCTTAAAGAAAATGTCATATGCTTATGTTTTGGGGATGAAGAGGCAGAAATCTATGCAGAGGAGAGTTCAACTTGGAGCAAGCACAGGGGTGCCATGGCCCATTTTTGTTAATTGTGTTCCTTGACTACAACGGTGCCTTGATGAAGGATAGGACTGATGAGGAAGGAGTACATCTTGCCCATGTATGGTATAAGAAGTTTGGGTTATTTATTTATTTATTTTTTCATCTACTTAGCTTTGTGGAAAATTTTCAACCTTTACTATTTATAACCTTTTCAGGCTTCAACCAAGATATACTATGTTGGCTTTGAAAGAGCTTGATTTAAATTGTGGAGGGAAAGAAAGGGGATTTCAGAAATCTCAATCAGTTATTCATGATGTTTAGAAAGATGCGGTTTTTTTTTAGAAGTGTGGAAATCATCCTAATAAAGACAAAATCAGACAGCGATTGGCACTGATTTCAGAAGGTAGAAACCCCTCCTTCCCTGTCACCTTGTAGATACAGTGCAGAATAGTACTGTGCTTTTTTATACCCACATTCCATTTTTACACGAAATGAAAAGAGCTTTTTGTTTGTTTGTTTCAGTAAAAATTAAAATCTCCAGTTTTCAAGAAAATGAAACAAAATCCTGAATCTAGTAGAAATCATTTTACTTGGGGCTTTCAAAATGAATACTCTCCATTTTTCTTAAAATATCAATAAAAGGATTTTGAATCCAGTCTGGGTTTCTCCTATCCCTTCCCTAGAGGACCAGAATCCTGCCCACATCTCCTTCCATATGGGCTCCTTTGTTTGATTCCTAAGAGGACCCCTCACACATGCCCATGTCTACTGGGAAAAATGTGTATAGCACACAAAGATTTTGATGCTTGATTTGTAATGTTTAAGCTGTAGCATTTTAATTTTTAATTTGAGTGCTTTGAAGAATGGGCAGTTGCAACACCGAACTTGTAATATGGACTCTGCCTTAACATCAGCAAATGATCTGTAATAAAGACAACGAATATACTGGCTCTCTTAAACCCTCCAAGCTTCCATTCCTCCCTCGAGGCAACTCAAAAATAAGAATGGAGCATTTTTCTCCACTTGAAAGCTGAAAGTTTCTTTTAGGGAGCTTTGTTTGAAGAAAGAGGTGGATTAAGTAGCACAGAATAAATCACATATTAAGTGCAGCCCTGAAATACAGCTCATTTAGAGGATTAAAACACAACCTTTCAAAAAGTGTTTATAATACAGGCTACTTATGTTCTTGAGAAAAGAATTAGAAATTGAGTATAGATCTGATGCCTAAAGGGTTCCAAGGGTTTCATCATCTGACTTAGGACCAGGCTGTCCCAAGACAGCAAAACACTGAACAGGATTTTGCTGTTCATACAAAACATCACACAGGTAATCCACTTGTTTGCTTGTTTTCAAGGATGGGAAGCCTCTACTGGTCTTCGTGGAGGAACTACCATTGGGGTTCTAAGATTCAAAAAGAATTATTTGCCTCTCTGATTTCTCCTCTATTTTGTTTCTTTGGGAATATTTAGTTGAGAATATTTAACATGAAATACTTTATCAAGGAAGTGAAGAGAACATTCCTAGATCCCAACAGTGTGATTATTTTTCCCCAGATCCCTGTTTTCATACCCTCAAATTAAAAATAAAATCAAACTCTGGGTTTTAATTTCATGGTGTTGCCTAATGTCCTACATTTTCATCACATTTGAAGGTACAATGTCTCAACTCAGACCTTAACACTTCGTGCCTGTGTCCAAATTCATTCCTCCTTCTCCTTCTCCCTCTACCTCATACTTCACATCACTGACAGATTCATCATGTTAAAATACCACTTTAATTTGGTTACTTCCTTGTTTAAGGCATTTGGTGACCTTAAACTATCTATAATGCCAAATGCTTTAGCCTGTCTTCTAAGGCCACCCTATGGGCCTGTTCTCCTTCTCCTAAGATGTTGCATGGTGCTATTCTGCACTCATGTTGAACATCATCGAAAATGTTTCTTTACTTCTTAACACACTCTGCCTTTTGTACCTCCCTGATGGAGCCCCCACTTGGAACTGGCTCCCTCTTTCCCTCTACTTTTCCAGTGCAATTTCATCTTCTTAAGACCCAGGACAAACGCAAATACAGAAGTTTTCATTGACCACCTGTGATGAAAATAATTCCTCTTTTAAAATAAACTTCTATTTCTTTAATTTATTTGTTCCATGTCTTCTGCCTATATTTCTATGTTTTCTCTCTCAAATTTGATTATAAAACACTTAAAGTCTGAGACCATGTCTCATAGCTTTGTGTGTCTCCACTTACTGCCTACCTTGTCATCTTACACATTGTGGATACTCAGTAAATATCTGTTACCTGCTCGCAAAATTAAGGTTATGTTCTTTCTAAAAAACATGAAGGTTGTATGGCTCCCATTTCTATGAGTATTAAATAAGTTTTTCTGTTGAGCCTCAGCGATTGTGTCAGGTTTTTTTTTTTTTTTTTTTTTTTTTACTTCCAGGATATGGGTTGCTGGATTCAGAGTTTGAAAGGTCCAAGAGGGAGAGTGTGTAAAACATATTTGGAAGAAAAGATCATGCTAGATCTGGAAGTGAGGAGAGAGGAGTCACACAGCCCCCCACCAGTGGCAGACTGAGGTCAGGCCAGTGGGAACAGCACACCCTGGATACAGGCAATAAGCAAGTACAGAGAGAATTTGAAAATATTGTAAAACCAACTCAGAGGTGTTTTGCTTTTTATTTTCACCAAACACTAGCATTTCCAAATAATGTTAGTGATAAAATATCATTTCTTGTCCAAAATATTTTGTTGTAGTATTTACTATTAAATTTTAATAATGTATGTTAGCTCCAAGTAGCTCATTATTATTATTTCTGCTATTATTAGTTAGTAAACACTGTATCCTATAAGAAAATTAATTCAGAGAAGCCCCAGTTATGCCCACTGACACAGGATGTTTGGTGAGTGCACATTTTTTTATACGTAAAATATATTTGTTCCATTTCATGATTATCATTGAAAATCATTTTGTCATATAGAGAATGGGTATAATTAAAAATGAGTTACTCTGAGACTTGTAAGTACTAGGAATTCCTGTGTATCCAATGTGCTTTTGTTTTACTGAAGAACAGTTTTCTGGGAGGTCATCAGAGAAAGTTATATCCAAACATCACCTCATCAGAGAGGGTTTCTGTGACCAACTATATGAAATATGTAATCACTCCCTTTTATTCTCTGCCTTTTTCTCTGTCATTTTTACCTCAGTTTGTTTTTCTTCCCATGCTTGTCACCACCTGAACTATTATAAATGAGCACGTGTGGTGTGTACCTGTGTGTATCTATATGTATATTTACTTGTTTAGTATTTGTCTCCTCTGTTACTCTCTAAGTTTCATGTGGTCAGAAAATTTACTTTATCAGTGCTGTATTCTAGACACCGGTAAGACAATCTGGCATAAAGTCAATACTCAATAAATATCTGTTGAATGAATGAGTGAATGAATGGATGAATGAATGAATGAGAAGTGTAGTAACATATTCTGAAGAGACAATTCATCTCTTCTCTCTGGGGCTTATTGAAGTAAAAAGAAGCTGAACTTTCAATGGGTTACAGAAATACCCTTTCGCCTTTTTCCTAGCCTTATGAATATGGTCCTCTTGAAGTAGATGGAAATTGACTCAATTTTCCTACCTGTCAGTTCAGCCTGTAAGCCTAATTCAGAAGGTTACCTTATAATAAAAATGGACATATATTGAGAGTTTACTAGCGTTAGACCCTTTAGTACATATTATCTCAATGAATTCTCAAGAATAGCCACTTTACAGATGAGAAATGACATCATATCTCATTAGAACTTGCCCAGGATCCTGGAACTATCAAAAATTGGATTTGAACCCAGGTCTAACTGCAGAAGCAGCTCTTAAGTGTCACATTCTCTTGATGCTTTGCTGCCCCTACTACAATTTTACTGGGCAATGTTGGGAGTGCAAGTACAAAGTGGGTGAATCCATAGCACTTCCCATGAAATGGGAGAAAAGTCAGAGTGTTTTCAACCAGCTGAGGTAATGTTTGGCTTTCTGCAAACCCTACAGAACACTGTATATATGTGGAATAACACCTGCATGATCAACTGGGACTGCTCTGTCCCTGAAACTGGGAGGGAAGGACAGCTGGGGCCTGCTAAGCAGAGCCCAACCCTTTATGGGATCCTTTCCCGTTCTCACAGTCTCTGCTGCCTTGGCACCTGTTCCTGCCAGCATATGCTGCCGGGAAGTGTTAGATGTCACCGCACAGCTGTGAAGTGGGGCGGAAGAAAGAAGCCAAAGGAATCTCACAGAAGAGCTGGGAACTAAATGCAAGCCTGCAGAGGGGTAGTAGAACAGAGTGTGAGCTCAGATCCTGCAAGAAGAAAGGAGAGTCCAGTGGGGGGAAAATGTGTAGGAATCCTTTAGCCTGCAATCAATGGTACATAAAGACAGTGAGACAGTTTCCTACGTCCATGTACTAAGTATGTCTCTGCAAAGGCATACATTTTTTTCTATCTCATTCCTTGGATTACTCACTTCCAAAACCCCTTTTTTTCTTTTTTGAAAAATCACAGATGTTTTAGAGATTTCAAATCAACTTTTTAAAAAGTACATAATTTTTTATTTAAAAGTGTAAAATTCTAACAGTTATAACAGCACTAATGAAAGTAAACAAAGCATCTCCCCAGATTTTATTATGCTAAAAAATATTTTTGTTTCATTCTGCATTCTTCCCTTTCTAGTTCTTGTCCATATCCATACATATTTTTATTATGGCATAATCTCATATCTCCTATGTGCTGAAATCTATTTCCGGAGATAATTGTCATTTCCACCAGTTCCAGGCATTGCTGGGTCAACAAGAAGGGGATGGGGATGACAGTGTCCCCTAGCAGATTCATACTGAAGGAGAAGTGGCCTCAAAACTTTAGGCCTAGCTTGTGGGATTAAAAAAAAATGAATGAGATATCAGGTAAGGTGCTAAAGATGACAAAACAAAAATGACTAAAAGACTGGATGAAAAAATTCAATAGACATAAGTGAGGAAAGAGGAAAATGAAGGAAGAAAATATTAGTAGGAATTAATGAAAGGAGAATGACTTGCATCTCCTTGACATTCAGTTCAGCTGGTTTGTTAGTCAGAACCTGTACCTGAACAGTTCCTCCATGAAATCTAGAATTTCTGTCATTTTTTTTACAGACAGGAACAAAGACTTCAAAAAGCTGATTTGAAATATTCTCAAAGATGAGCTTGGATATACATGTGAGTTCAGATGTTGCAGAAATTGATCTGTCATTAATAATGGTTTAGGAGAAGCTGACATGTCATTTCTCACTGACTTAAGCCTCTGGGAGGCTGAGAGAGATGAAGTATAAAACAAAACATGTAAACTGTCAAAAGGAAGAACTCACAGAAAAAAAATAAGCTGACAGTGTCCTTTAAACAACAGTAAGATAACCTGAAGTCTAGCTGAGATTTTTGAGAACTCTTGATCATACTGGAGGTTTTAGGCCTAAGTCATTTCTCTGAGTACGGCTCAGGACCAGGTGTCAGATTTTCACCATGAATTATCATGTCACCCATGTAAACTCACTGTGAACTGTTTGTTTTTGAGAGCAGACTGTACCCATATGTGTGTCCTGAAGTAGTTAGCATGACCACATGGAAAGATACTGTATTGAAAACAAGAGTTCACCTAATAAGTGACATTTAGTTTATAAAGAAGTGAATTAGACTATATGGATACTGGAGAAAAACTTTATAATGCCCATACCTGGTGGCACCAGATGGCTATTTTTTTCCATGTCTAATTAACAGCCTAAAATAGCCTGTGTGATACATTTCCTAGATGGGGAAACAGTCCAAAGCCTGACTGAATTGCTGTGATGTTTTCCTGTTCCTGGTGATCTGTTTCTAATAACCTGCAAAATAATGGAATAGAATCATGATTTAAAATCTGTCAGAGAGTTGGGTGTCCTGGAACAAGACCAGGATGGACTTCAAAAATGCTGAAGTGGCTGTTTAAGTATTTCTTGAATGCTGTTCAAGTATTTCTTGCTATTCCATCTATACTAAGGCAAGCAGACATAAGAAGCTGGCTGTCCGATAGTGGGGCTTTGAGAAGATTGTGAGTGTGTGCAACATTTCTTCTCAAGTTTTGCTGCATGCTAGAATCTCTTAGAGAGCTCTGGAAAACATCCTAGGTCCAGATTGCACTATATATAAATTAAACCCGAATTTCTAAGGCTGGAACTAAGGCACCAGTAGCTTTAAACTTTTCCCAGGTGGTTCTGATATACAGCCATAAAACAAGACATGGTATGATAAATACAAATGAGGATTACCTGTATGCTCTAGGAGTACTTCAGAGAAAAGAGAAATCAGAAAGACTTCTTTGGTGGGGAATAAGGAGGATGTTATAGGCAGAGAGAACAGCATAAGCAAAAATAGAGATGAGAAAGCATGTAGTGGGACAGTGCAAAGTTCTTTTTGGCTATAGTCTGGAGGCATAAAGGAACAGCAGGGGAGAATATCAGAACATCAGAATATTCTGTAGAAGTGCTTGGATACCAGGCTGATGCAATCTTATTTGTCATTTCATAGGCAAAAATAATCATTGGAGAAAGAAGGTTTTGTTTGTTGGTTTGTTAATGAACATAGTGCCAGTGAGTAAAAAGTGCCTGGAAAAAAGCAAAAATTATAAACCTGTGTCATATTAGTGGGCTGTTGTTGCTTTAAAGTAGCATTTCCTAACTTGAGTCATTGCCTTAGCATATTCATAATTTTTGAATATAATTATCTAATATATTTTTAAAATTACTTAGTTTTACTTAAATATATTTATAAAGGAGATCTACCTCTTCATTTATTGATCAATCTATCTATTTAGCTATCATCTATCTATCTGTTTATCTATCTATGAACATTTATATTACTCCCTCAATGGAAAACTAATATCGCTTTTCATAAGTTGAAGTTTAACCTTAAAAATGAATACCATAAAAATAAAAATTGTTTCTTCTTAGATACTCCCATTTGCTGCAGTGAATTAAACAGTGAAGAATCTCTTTATCTAGTAAAGAAATTAGTAGGTATTACAAGAAAGAAATAAGCCTATAGTCATAGAACAAACATTATGACTCTATCGTTAAAGTCAACGACCAACTAGAAAGGAAATACATTTCTCTCTTACCCTCTGAAGCTCTGTTAAAGCCTGTGAGAGGCACCATAATGTCTGTATCTTGAGTTACTTGCTGTTTGTTCATGTAGACTATTCGTCAAAGCCAAATTTGAGCCTTCTTACAATGGACATGACTAAGGCATTTAGTTAAATGACTGATAAGTAGATCTTACTTGATAAATTGGCCTATGATTATTAGTAAAACCTGGTAGTACTGAAGACAAATATTCTTCTTTTCCTTTTCACTAACTCATCTATCCTGTTTTCATTAACAATACTTACCTTTATCTTTTTAGTTATCTTTCATAGATGTGCCCTTTTTATAATACTAAGTGAAGCAGAGCTCATATCTCCCATTCGTCATTATTAACCACCCTATTACCTTCAGCTGCAATTCTAGCTGTGTCATGGTGACAGAAATGCTCAGTAGTGCATTATATTAATAATGTCTACTGGTTACCAAGTTTCTGTCATATGCCAGGGACTGGGCCAAGGTCTGTGCCAAGCATATCACACACATTGTGATATGGTTTAAAATTATCCATGACCTTATTGCTGTTTATTATCACCTTTTTACAGACAAGGAAACCACGACTCAGAGACTAAAGGACTAGTCAAAATGTTCATACTAATAAATGATAGTGCTGGACCTCAGACTAAAGTTCATTTGACTGCAAAGCCTGACCTTATCTACTTCTCTATTCTGCCTCCAACTGACTATGCCTGGTTGTTCAGCTTACTTTAGCTCAATGATTTATGAAAGCCCTGAAGAATCACTGCAAGGATGGATTTGATAGTCTCTGTAAGGCAGAACAAGAGGTATATCGGTGCTGCTGCTGCTGCCACTGCCACTGCTGCTGTCCCAAATGAGCTGACATGCAGGATGGTTGTGTACTGCAGCTAAGACCGTCTAATCACTATAACAAATTGATCCAAATATGTAATGATTCACCACAACAAAAGTTCATTTCTTGATTACATGATTGTCCAGGGCAGTTTGAGGTTGGTGGTAAAGTGGGACGGGAAGGTAAGTTTACTCCATGTAGTCATTCAGGGAGATAAGTTGACTCTAGCTCTATTATTGTGTGTACATGGCTATACAGATACAGAGTAACTGTTGTCTGTTACTGTTAGCCAGAAGGCAACTAAGAAGAGCATGCATAGGACGATTTTATGGACCAAGCTTCAGAAAAGACATGAATTTCTTGCACTTCCATTCCGCTGACCAGAATTCTGTTACATGGCTACACCTAATTGCAAGAGAGGCAGTGGAATATTGTCAAGCCAGGTATCCAAGAAGAAATGAATTTTAGAGAGCACCCGTATTAGGGAAGCAGAGGAAAGCACTTAAGACTAGAAATCCACAGACTGGGATTTGAATCCTGACAACCATTGCTAGAGTCACTTGACAAGTTACTCATCTGAAAATCAGAATCAATGGCTCCTGTTGCTTTCTACTCCACAGGGGAATGTAAAATCAAAATTAGAATGAAATAAGATGTGTGGGTATGCTTTGTAAAGCAAGTTAAGATTTAACCTGGGACAATAGACAAAGACCTAGATTTTGGAATAGAATCTAAGTTCAGATTCTTTTTTCTGCCACGTTATAGCTATGCAAGCACAACTTGGCTCTCTGAGATGCAAAAGCTTTTTCTATTATTTAGGAGGAAAAACACTTGCCTCACCTTTTTTATAGGATCCAGAGTATACAACTCAGTAGCACATGATACAGTGTTTAAATATCATTAAATATCAGAGGAATATAAAATATTTGTTTTTAATAAAATCAGGGCCTTCTGCTTAAGAGCTTATTGCTTAGAGAATGCTTTCCAAACCACACACTCCCAGCTCTTCCCTCCCATCCTGAGTGAAATAAAAATAGTAAATTTTATCAAAGAACTGAAATAGATGCTCACTCTCAACTCTCACCTTTAATGCCTATAAACTCTGTGAGAGAAAAGCTTGAATCACCTCCATGTTTGAAATTCTTAGCATTCCTGGTATGTAGTGCATACCCGCTCGATTGAATCATACTTATTGAATTACATTCAATTTCAAAATTTACTTCGGGTCAATGACAAAAGTGTCCAGTAGTCTGACACAACAGTAGTGACTAAGTCTCCTGGGATGCAACATGGAACTCTTACAACTCCCGTGTCTCTCTTTGAGGGTAAAATTTATCCTAGGTGATCACATTCTAACTTTCTTATTTGCTAAGTCACTTCTCTGAGTTGATGGTATTAGTCATTTAAAAAGATTCATGCCCGCTGTCATGCTTTGAGTCGCTCCAGAATTATTGATTCATTAAGTTATTTTCCTTTTCCTCCTTTTTTTTTTTTCTTGTTGAAGTCTCTTGAAACTTCTTAATTCCAGCCAAGGTGCTCATTACCTTCGAGGCTGCCCTCTGAGCTGCATTTGACAGAGGGATGATTGTCTAGCTTGGCTTTTCGTTCATTTCTGGGCTCACCCAACTATGAATCGACAGGCATAGCCTGTTCTTCTAAATGCGAAATGAGATGACTCACTCTTATTTTTCTGAGTTGTTGCAGGTGAGGCCGAATCTGCCTTTTCAAACTTTGATAAGTAAATACCAAGAGATATAAGAGAAAATCAGTGAGAGACTGGATGCCTTTAGTGACAGAATAATTGCTGCATTATATCATAGTACCGAATATCAAATTTGGATAATCTTGACTTTACCCAAGCTACTGAACACCTAGCAGAGTGTCATCCATTAAGTCAGCTTTTTGGTTTTTTTTATTTTTATTTTTTGAGATGGAGTCTCGCTCTGTTGCCCAGGCTGGAGTGCAGTGGCATGATGTCAGTTCACTGCAAGCTCTGCCTCCCAGGTTCATGCCATTCTCCTGCCTCAGCCTTTGGAGTAGCTGGAACTATAGGTACCCGCCACCACGCCCGGCTAATTTTTTGTATTTTTTAGTAGAGACGGGGTTTCACCGTGTTAGCCAGGAAGGTCTCAATCTCCTGACCTTGTGATCCCCCTGCCTTGGCCTCACAGAGTGCTAGGATTACAGGCGTGAGTCACCGCGCTCAGCCAAGTCAGCATTTCTTTTTTTTTTTTTTTTGAGACAGAGTGTCGCTCTGTCGCCCGGACTAGAGTGCAGTGGCCAGATCTCAGCTCACTGCAAGCTCCGCCTCCCAGGTTCACGCCATTCTCCTGCCTCAGCCTCCGGAGTAGCTGGGACTGCAGGCGCCCGCCACCTCGCCCGGCTAGTTTTTTCAATGCAACATAATTTGCAAATAAAGAGTCTGCAGAGAGATAGCCCAATGCTTCTCAAATTTTCATGTGCACAGTAATTACCCGGGAACTTCTTAAAATGTGTTTTGATGCAGTGGATCTAGGATGGGGCCAGGGATTTGGCATTTCTAACAAGTTCTCCAGGGATGCTGCCAGTACCACACACTGAAGAGGAGGGAGAGTTGAGGAGACAGGTCCTATTCTTATCAAAGCCTCATTCTTTATACAAAACACTTTCAGATGATGTGCTCTCTTTGACAAAGAGTAATAACCAGGCTGTACCTATGAAAATAGATGAAAAAAATTGCAATCAGGAGAAAGTGTTATCTGTTGTGTGTTTTTCAATCTACAGTATTTTTACAAAGTGCCACCTCTAGGTCATTGTGAGTTTGCATACTTTAGGCAGCTTCAAGTCTGAGATTGCATCTACACTGACAATAAAGAGGAAAATAATAGATTGTATTGCGTTTGAGGGGTGACATGGACATGACTGCAACAAATTACCTGAAAGAAGGATGGTTAACTGTTAGAGGACGGCTGTGTGCGGATCTGCAGACAATTTAAGTATCTGGACTGGAATCAGGTGCTGACTTCCTAATGGTTTTGCACAATGCATTGGGAGTTTCAGGAAATGCTGATGTAGATACTGGAAACTTAACTTTACAAATATATTCTTATGTTAAAAATGGGAGGTGGAAGTAAATATGTATGTGTGTGTCAATTAATAATAACCATAACCATATGTATGCTGCCAAACACTTTGCAAATACTAACTTATTTTATCTTCACAACAATCCTATGAAGTAGGTACTCTTACTGTCTTCACTGAATAAAGAAACTGAACCGCAAAAAGGTTACGTATGCTGCCTAAACCAGCAGAGCTCAGATTTTGAATCAGGGCAGGCTGGTTGCCTGACCCATTCTTACCATGCTCACATATGGAACTCACACACTCAAATACTCATGTGATTTAAGTTCAGATTCTTCCATTTGCATTTGTCCTTGAATAAGTCCTTTCATCTCTCCATCCCAGTTCCACCATCTGCAAGGTTGGCCTACGATGCCCTGGCAACCTCTCAGGATTTTTGGAAAGTTAAAATAAGATAATACATACGAAAGTTTATAAGTGATATACAGATATTAAGACAGATTTAAGAATTCAATGGAAACTGATAAATAGTGCATTCGATTACCATGGAGATAATTTGAATAGCAGTTTGTAAATATCCACTTTATGTTTCTTTAGTCTCTATTTCTATATTTTCTACTTCTTTAGGAAGAACCGGTTTTGCCTGGACACACATGTGAAAAACAATACAAAAAAAAAACCTCTCTTCTTGGATTTACTTTGTTTAGATTTTCTGAAAATAGAATGTTCTACAGAGGCTAAAAACCAATGGAAGATCCATCAGCTGATTTCATTCATTCCTACGTTGTGAAAGATTATCCCCTGTAGAGTCTTCTCTGAAGTGTTAGCCCATCTGGGTTGAAATTATTCTCTAATGCCTCCTGTATTTAGCTCTTTCTTTTGGAAAGGTGTTTCATGATGAAAGCAATTTCAACATAGAATTGTGCTCTCAGATGTAGCCCATAATTTTTCTTGTTGCCTTGCCTTATTTCCAACAAATTTCTCATTCTGCAAAAACCCTCACTTTGCTTAGAGTTTTAATCTTCCAGCTGCACACGTTTTTCTCCCTCCAAGTTTTAGCAGGAGAAATATAGGGCTCCCCTCATAATTATATTACTCCATCCCTACTAAGTCTAAGATTTCAGAGGACCCAATGACACAGAATTGTGATTCGGAAGGATTATGGGGAGTTTGCTCGCGTTGCTGTGTCTGGTTCCTGGATGCAGGTAATATAATTGCCCCTTGATTACAGATTCTCTTTTCTCTTTGTCAGAAAGGCATGGTAGAAAAGCAAGTAAATTTTAAGCCAGAACTTTATTCTATTTCATTTCATTTAGCCAGATCAAAATTTGTTTCCTTTTAGGCTGCACACGATGGTAAGTCTTTTAGAGTAAAGGTTAGGGTTAGATATCATTAAGTCTCTTAAATTATGAAATGCAAAATAGAACAAAGATTAAGTGATTTTTTCTGTGTAAACAGGTAACATTTTAAAGCTGATTTAATAAAAGGAGAACCATCAAACATCATCATTTTCCTTCAACTGTGGCTTCTAAGATAGGGTTCATTTAGGTTTTTGAAGTGGCCAGTATAAGATACTTGAGTAGTCAGCACATGCCTGAGTCTTCCAGAGTATTGCTTGCTTGGAGTATTGTTCTAGAGCAAATGTTGACAAAGGAAGATGGTCTTTTGACATATCTAGATGTATATTACTGATATAAAAAAAATCCAGACACTATAGAATAATGGTCAAAGATGTAGACTTTGAGGTCAGAGATCACTCAGTCTAAATTCTGCTTTTATCATTTCTGAGCTGCCTGACTGAGTTACCTATTTTGCCCAGACCTATTTCCTTATTTTTAAAATGGAGATAATAAGAATACATACCATGGGATTGTGGTGGGAATTATACAATCATAGTGTGTGGCATATGGTAAATATATTTTAAAGTAATAAAAATTATCCATATAAGAGTTACTTTTTAGATAATTTTACCCTTGAGCATTATTAATGTGTGATCATAATAGCTTCAAAAATTTTTCTTAGATATTTGAACAATTTGAAAAACATGCTGAATAGACTGTGAGTGTCAAATCAGTCAATAGCAGTGCTGACCCCAGGGGTATGTACGTCAATGACTGAAATCTCCCCTAACACTTGCACACACAGATATTAGCTTCTGTTTAGGGGAAGGTCTTGTTCAAAGGGAATACAAAGTGTTATGGCTCCCAATGTGCCGTCAAAAGGCTGATTCCTCTCTGAAGTCTTGCACTGCGTACAGAAATGAAGTCTATAGAGCAAGTGCTCATACTTTATCCAAAGTTCACTGTGGTTTTCAGTTCATCTTGTTCCTTCATGCTTAAATTGGGAGAATGCTGATAAATCAGAGGATGACAAATGCCACTCAAAATCTTCTTCCTCACATCCAAACATTCTTAATATTTTGGTGTTTTTTATGTCTTTACGTATGTAGTTGTTGTTAATTGTGATCATACTATATGGGTAATTGTGTATCTTCCCTTTTTACCCTATTTTTAAAAATGTTTCCAAGCATTATTAGTAAGTCTTTATAAACGTCATTTTAATGGCTGTATAACATCACATCAAATGGATATATCATAGTTACTGTAGTCAACTTTATAGAGTAAAATATTTATGTCTTCCCAGTTCTTTCCTGTTATAAACACTGCTGCCATGAACATCTTTGTGCGTGCTAATGCTGCAGTGTTTATAGTAGTGGTCACACTGTCCTGAATATGACAAATTTATAAAAATCATTACAGTTCGAACTTGGTTGATGCAGCTTCCATTAATTTCCTACACTGCTTTTCCGTGTTTGCTTAGATTCTTCCAGCTCAGGATCAACACCCAAAGTTGTTTTCTGACATTTCTGTGCCTTTTAAGGACTGGGAGTCAGGAATTGCAGAAAGGCCCAGAATAAAGAGATGTTTTCTCAGAGTTATAGGTTCTGACCTCTGTGACTCCTCAAAAATTAGCAATCCCCTGAGTATTCTGGGGTTCCTCTGAGAAATCTTGTTGTCCTTAACATATCACCTCAGCGTTTACTTCTCTGTTCCAAAATCCAGTCATACCATTAAAGAAATATGAATTTCCTATCTTTCTTTTTTCTTTTTCTTTTTTTGAGACAGAGTCTTGATCTGTTGCCCAGGCTGGAGTGCAGTGGTGCCATTTCAGCTCACTGCAAGCTCCACCTCCCGGGTTCACACCATTCTCCTGCCTCAGCCTCTCGAGTAGCTGGGACTACAGGCACACACGCCACGCCTGGCTAATTTTTTATATTTTTAGTGGAGACAGGTTTTCACCGTATTAGCCAGGATGGTCTCGATCTCCTGACCTTGTGATCCACCCGCCTCGGCCTCCCAAAGTTCTGGGATTACAGGCATGAGCCACCACGCCTGGCCGCATTTCCTATCTTTTAATGAAAGTCCTCCTTTACTCCTCTTGAGTTTGATAATTGAGTCATTTTTTCTGGCTATTAATGCTAGCTGGTTCTATCTTATTTTTTCCTGGACCATTATAGTCAATTAAATTTATTTACTGTTCTTAGACTCTCTGCCATGCCCAACTTGTGCTCCACATTCTGGGATTTGGACAGTTTAATCCAAGAAAAATATTCTTGTTTGCTAGGACTGATATTCATCTGATATGCATGAGTATGAATATACAGTTGTTGAAATATTGAAATGCATTGCTACTGATTAAAGATTTTTGCCACTCTGTTCCCTTAAAGTGCCCCCATTCACCCTTTAACTTCCTCCTACTCCTACTATACCCTGGCAGCCCCAGCCCCTCCTCTGAAATCTCTCTACCGCTGAAGCTACAACATTGTCCATTCTGATTGGTTGCTGTCTAAGTCATTAGATAGATAGGTAGGTAGGTAGGTAGGTAGGTAGGTAGGTAGGTAGATAGATAGATAGATAGATAGATAGATAGATAGATAGATAGATAGATAAACAGGCATGTATGCGGGATGTTTGTATGAGTGAGTTTTAACATTACCCTTGCTTAATTCAAACTGGGATTTGAGTATGTAACAAAATTTCTTGAAGAGAATGTGGCTACTATGGTGGTGGGAATGTCTCTTGAGTCCTACCACTGCTTCTTCTTGTCACCAACTCAGCCCACTTGTTTAGTGAACAGTCTTTTCTCAGGTTGGTGGTGGGATGATAAGGCCAATAGACATCACTGTTTTTAGGAAGGCCTGAAACTGGTTTGTTTCTTTTCCTGTTGCTAATTCTTTTATTTTATGTCATGAGGATTTGAAGTCAAATGGAGCATGAGGAAGGAGGGACATGAGGGTTTGCAGCTGTGTTACTCAGGAGGTGCCTTCCTGGGAATCAAGAGATTGAGCCCTTAGGCAGAAGGGGAACCAAGTTCCTGTGCCGGCTCTGCCACTCTCACATTGATTCCCAGTGCATCAGACTCTAGAGGCTAGAGTTAGATTGAGTTGGGCTTTAGGCCCTCTCATGCACGATTCCAGTAAAAAATTCTTCCAAAGCATTTCCATAGGTTTCTCCTTTTTTGTAGCCAGCTTTTAGCTTGACTGAGTTCTGTCTCTGGCAGTATTTTTATGCCAGAGTTAGGTATTGTGTTTGCTTTTGTTCATATAGTGATTTGGGGAATTCGTTTTGCAGCTTGTTCTGTTGAAAGCTCACGTTAATCATGATTTCACTCCCCCCACCCCAATACACACATGCATCTTCATTTTACTATCTGCTCTTCCAGTAAACTTTTGCATATCTCTATGTCTAATTCTCTTAAGAGTTAGAATTTTGTTAATTACTAAAGAAACACTGAAAAATTGTATAAACTCTCCATTGAATGTAATCATGCCTAAATTGTATTTAACTGAAAGGGCATGTTTATTAATTGTACCTGGTGTTTTTGTTGATTAGGCAATTCTATATCAGTACTAATCAGAGGTGCCTTGCATTTTTCAGCACTGATGAAACTTTCCATTGACTGAGTTGATTTTGAATATTAATTGTATCTAGCTTTCCCAAGGTAAGGGGCGATTCTCAGTGTGGCCGTTTTAGTCCTCACTCTGAACTGGCAAGATGAAAATGGTTATGACTAAGTTCATTGCATCACTCAAGCCAGAAACCTGGATTTGTCCTTGCCTTATTCCTCCCTGGCAATCAGTACTACATGTATTCAGTTACCATCTTGCCAGTTTGGGCTCCTACATATTTCCTGGGTTCCATATTCTCCTCCAGTTCAGAACCTTGCCATGTCTTGCATTTTCACTATAGCTTTTGATTGGTCTCCCTGCTGATAAAATTGCCCCTTTTTAATTCAACCAGAGGATTTTTCTGTGAACACATTTGAACATGTATTTTCATGCTTAAATGAAGCACATACCCACCACCCACCAAATAAAGGCCACACTACTTAGAAGGACACAGAAGTCTTCCTATGCTACAGAACTTCCCAATGTTTTCACTTTATCATCTGCCCCTCTCTAATTTGACCTAGACACCACATGAACACCAAATTATGCATGGTTCTTCCTGTCTCTTACTCCCATGTTTTGGTCCATGAGTTTTGCCGGAATACTTCATTCACTTTTCATACCCTGAAAAGTCTTCATCCACATTTAGGAGTGAGCTTGGCCCATTGCTTCTTCTAGGAGTTTTGGGTAAAATTTTTTTCCTACCACTGTTGAGAATTTCAGTGTTGTTATATATACAATATCCTTTCAGGTGTCTGTCCCCCCACCCCCACCACTACTGCTACTACCCCTAGTTTTCTAGGGGCAGAGAAAGTCCTATTGATCTGGTTATCCCCAGCCTCTAGTGCCAAATGTGGATTTTTGCTAGGATTATTGCTAATGTGATGCCAGATCACCAGACTGTAAACAATAAAGTTGAGGTTTTCATGAAAGAAGGTATTTTTGGTTTAGTTCCCTAGAAGCAGATCCTATGCTGAAGATTCCTATGAAATTGAATTAGTAGGAAGTGGTCCTGTGAAACACTATTTGGGTGGTGGGGAAGTGAAGAGAAGGCCAAGAAAGGCTATGCTATGAAGAGAGACCCACAGAGATTAATTTTGGGTCAGTTCTGTCGTGGAGTTCTAGGAGATAGTTTAGATTTCACCCCTGATTTGTTCCCACAAGGAGTGAGCAGCTCTCACGTCTATCAGCACTGGTTAAGAGATGCTTCCCTCAAAATGTAAACTCCAAGCCACTTGACTCTCCATGTGTCAGTGGGTCTGAAAATTGAGCATGTATCACAATTACTAGAGGGCTTAATAAAATGCAGATTGACGGGCCCCTCTTCTACAGTGTCTGATCTACTGGGTCTGAGACAGGGTACGAGAATTTACATTTTCAGCACATTCCTAGGTGAAATGGACACTGCTGGTCTGTAGATTATACTTTGAGAAGTACCAGTTTAAGCAAAATGGGCTGCAGCAGCCTAAGGGCCACCCTACCATAAAGGTACAGTCAGGCTTTTGGGAGTGAAAGCAGCACTATAGAATCTGCTGTATTTGGAGATCATTAAGAAATCTAAGGGAATGTGGGCAGAGCATCCACAGCATCTCCTTCTGAAGACTGGGCCATGACTAATGCCCGGGAGGCTCTGAACTACCCAGAGCAGAGTTCTGTGGCCTCATTTCTAATCCAAGGCCAGATCCCAGTTTGAAGGACTGGCTTATCTCAGGATTTAACTTCTAAATCAAACTTCACTTTGCTTGATTGAAAAATCACATTTACTTAACTATTTCTTCCTATCGTTTTTGTTTTTTCTTGTCCTTCTTATTGTGTTCTGCTAAAAATACTTTCTGGAGGCCCCATCGCTTTGTCTTGTTGATGTGTTTTTCTTCCCAGCTTACTTCCTTTTGTGTTCTCTTTTATTGTAATCACCAAAACAACTTCAAAACATTGCCATCTAATCAGAAAGGCATAGAGTTCGGTATTGACAAGTATAGAAAAGAGAGTTGAGGCAACAAGCTATAAAAATACAGTGTGAAAAATAAATAAACAGACACTAAGTTTGGCTAAATGACCAAGAAAAAACATGGAAAAATAAATTATTTTCTTGATTTGCCAGGCATTATTTGAAAGCCAGTAAGAAACCTTTTGGTAACTGTTGAAATTCCAGTCAAACCTTAGGTATGCTTTTTAAGCTAAAAGAAAGTTTTCTTCACTGTATTGATCTTGGTTCTTTGTAAGAGTTCATGGAACTCCCAAAGGCATGTGATGTTCACCAGAGTAGCTCATGTCCTGGAAAATCTGTCTAACTAGGTGCTTTGAAATAGATATGAGAGAGCTAAAAGTTTAATGTTATAATTATATCTGACATCATGCTCAAATGTTTGCAAAGATAATAAATCATTCAAGGATTATGAAATAGTCCTTTGGCTATACACCATCTTCATTAATTCAAATCAATTTAACAGAAACATACTGAGAACGTATTCTGTGTAAAATCATGGGAAAGAGTGAAGGAGAGAGAACCATGGAGAAAAGAGGATTTATATCCATAAGTTTATCGTGGGATGCCTTTGCAAGAGTACTGAGTATGATCTGGATCCTAAAATTAGTCAAATAAATTTAGAAAGACTACAGAGAAAAAAGACGTCAAAGAAGAAAGCAGAGTAACCACAAGGAAAAGGTGAAGACAGATTATTAATAGTGGAGACGAAAAGGAAAGGAAAATATATGGCTGCCTTCAAATTTATGAAAGTCTATTATAAGACAATTATTTTTCAGTCATACCAAGACAGACGAAGTACATGTCAAAGAATTTATCTCATAATAGAAAATGTTAAAGATTGGGGGGATTTTAAGGGTGTTCGTAGAAGGGAGGGTAATAATATTTATTAGATCTCTACTACAAGCTCAGGGCTTTGTACCTATTATCACAACCAATCCTGCCAACTACTTGGCAATAGATAGTGCTATTTTTAAATGAAATTAGAAATTTAGAATGGTTTTAGTTGTACAGAAAAGTGGTAAATATAGAACAGGAAGTTCCTGTATACCCCCACCAAGTTTCCCCGTTGTTCACATCTTATATTATTCTGGTACATTTGCCACAATTAAGACTCCAAACTGGGTTACGTCACTATCAATCAAACTCCAAACAATATTTGGAGGTCGCCGGTTTTCCCACTAATGTGCTTTTCTTTTCCAGGATCCATGTTACATTTAGTCATCATACCACTCTTTTCTCCTCTGGTCTGTGACAGTGTCTCAATATTTCCTTGTTTTTCATGACCTTGACAGTTGTGAAGAGTCAGGTATTTTGTAGAATAGAAATTGTTGTTTTTAATAGAAATGTGTCAACTACAACACTTTCATCAAATATAGGGATTTTAACTAAAAAGAGAGGTATTACTAACAACTTTTGCCAGCAACAACAATTATAACTAAAAATTAACTATTTTTTAGTGATGCCTGGGGTCCTTGAATTCTACTAAAATGTCCTTCTGTGGTTTTTTTTTTTTTTTTTTTTTTAAACCATTGTTAGTAAAGTCTCACTTTCAAAAAAAAAAAAAAAAAAAGCCCCAGTTGAGACTGGTATACCCAATCCCATGACCTTTCAGCCCCTGGGAGATTTGATGAGGATGCTAGCCTTCTAAGGGAATTTTGAGAATCACTAATACTTGATATCCACTAACTAGACTTAGTACATTGCTAAGTTTGTTAAGGGTTCTCATTCTATATTCTGTTAAAATGCCTGGATTGTCATGCAAAGTTCCATATCTCCTTTAAGACTAGCTTTGGCTGCAAATACAGAGACCTGAAAAAAAAATTGGCCTGCATTTACAGAGACTTAAAGAAAGTAACAGTTTATTCTTTTCTCACCTAGCAACAATTTAGAGTAGGCAGTCCAGAGCTAGAAAGGGAGCTCCTGAAACTATTCAGCGACATAGGCTCCTTCCAGCTCACTGTTCTACCATCCCTAAAGTATGGCCCCCAACCAGTCTTCTGATCTAGAAGGGCTGGTGAAGCTCCTGTCATCACATCCACATTCCATGGAATTGGATAGAGCAAAAGAAGGGTGTGCCTTGTCTCTTTAAAAAAGATTTTCTGGAAATATCATATAATATTTTCTCTTTATATCTCATTGACCAAAACATGGTCACATGGGAACTTACTAAACGAACAGACTGAGAAATATAATCTTCATTGTAAGCAGTGCTGTGCCTGGCAAAAACAGGGTGTCTCTTGTCAAAGAAGGGGATGAGCCTGGGCGTTGGGAGACAAACAGTGGTCACTACCACATTTGGCAATGTTGTCCAACCCTGAACATATAAACACAGATCATTGGATTATCAGCAATTGTTAATGCACCGTCAATATTGAATTTTTGACTCAACAGTGTTTTGAACCTGCCATTAAATTTTGCATAAGTAGTGTTCGGACATACAATTTTCAGAGTACATGATGGGGCATTTCTGGGTTGCAGTTAGATACTATTATTAAAAAAATATGAGTCTGCTCTCTTTGTAATCTTCATGGGGAATACATAGAGTAGGTTAGTTTTCTTTTTTCCCTGCATTAACAAGCCCTGTTGAAAGAATCTGAGAGCGTTTTTTTCATAGGATGTGCTCTGAGAAATGACTAGACTTTTCCAAAGAGTAGTAAGCAAGAAAGCTATGAGGGGCCATAACAGAGCCAGAGCTGGTTACTTAAGGGAGTGATTGGGCATGACATTAGAGAGCTTAGTGGTGCAGGATCAGAAAGATTTGGGGGCCATGTAATTGCCCAATAGGACAATGGGGGATCCATTGAAGGACTTCAAGGAGTGTGATAGGATAAATTTTGCAATGGAAATATAATTTTTCTGGCCAGAAACTTACTTTTTGTGGAATGTACATTTAGTTTTAGAATGCACATTTAGGTTTCCATAGTTTTCTACATCACTGTGAAGAAATAGGTCCCCCAGGAACAAGGAGAATCAACTATTAGGGGCGTTTTCCAAGAATCTGGGTTTTTAAGTTTACAGAGGACTGCTAAGGCCTTTTTAATGTGGCAGCATTGAGAGCTTTTGTTAACTTGTTTGCTTTGCTTTTTTGTTGCTTACTTTTACTGCAAAAGGATAAATAATGATTGTTAAAATTTTAGAAAATACAGAAAAGCAAATAAAATTCCCTAAACCATTTTAGCCAGCAATGAACAGTTACCATTTCAGTATATGATCCTCTGGCTCTTTTTCAATGCATGTAGACTGCAAATTTTGCTGAATATCATGCTGGAATGCCTTCTATAAGTCTATTTTCATATTATGAGTATTTAATAGAAGTGAAGGGGTTCAGTAGTTCCTATTTGGCAGCTGAAGAACTCTGGGGAGCTATGGATTGCTTACAAGGGTCCTCAAATCCACATACTTATCAAGCATTGTCTATAGACTGAACAAATTAATATGTCATATACACTTGTTCAACCACTAGGTAAACATGCAAAGATGCTACTCATTAAGATTAATAAATGCAAGTTCATCCAAAAGTCCTACTGAATTTAGAATAGCTTGCTGTCCTTAGTTATTTCTTTTAGTCAGTGAACATTAAGGAGCTCAACTATTTTATGGATGTTCCAATGTATTCTTGTGTTTGTGAAGCTGAAAGCAAAAATTTGATGGGAAGACGAGTGTTGTGCAGAGCTATTGCTTTTTCCACTATGCCATTTCTGAGCTCATGCCAGTTGTGTGCTTCTAGAATAATTCCTTCTTCAGTTTTCTCTTTTCATTACTTTCA
Organism: Chlorocebus sabaeus; assembly: GCF_047675955.1. Lineage (NCBI taxonomy): Eukaryota > Metazoa > Chordata > Mammalia > Primates > Cercopithecidae > Chlorocebus > Chlorocebus sabaeus. The sequence goes on from NC_132918.1 coordinate 72,028,293, forward strand.
TTAAGATGGAGTGAACTGATTGCATTGTTGGTTGGGCCTTCTTCCGTAATTGGATTACAAAACTCAACTAGCTTTACTAGATCTAGTAAATGAAAGATTTAATTCTTCAAGCAAAAATATTGTCTAAATTTACAAGTATTTGTGAAATAAGGAGATGGTGAATATTACCTTTTTAATCCCATGATAACCCCAAGAATCATGTAGCTGAACTCCAATTTTCACTAATTAGTTTATTTTTATTTTCTAAGATTTACTCTGTTAGTAAAATCTGTCTTATTTGAAGACAGCAAACCAATAACTTGGAAAATAAAAGAAGTTTCCTATTTGCCATTTAAAGAAAAAGCTATTTTATACTTCATTTATTTTCTTTCCCCAAAGTTGAATCTTACTTAATGTCATATGGTTGCTGGTGAAAGATGATTTTTTTGGATTTCCATAAGTGGCATGTGCTAACAGATATCCCTCACAGGCTGATTATTTTATTTTAGTTTATGTTGGTTTGGTTTTGTTCAGTTCAATTAGATTCAGTTTGCTTCCTTGAGGATGGGGACTGGTTCCTAGGTGAGAGTCCTCCTTATCCACACCATTACATACCAATGTTCATCACATTTTCTTGAGCTTAATACAGTGCTCCTTCCCCTCCCTCCACCCTGCTCTGCTTTTTCAAGTTATTGGAATTAATATTCCTGATGTTTTCTGGACCTGACTGGGTCTACTATCAGTTTAGAGCTTCATGCTAATCACTTTTTTTCTTTTGTCTCACTCATTTTTGTCTTGTGTGTGCTGTTAATCCAGTTCTTTCATCACAGGAGAAGAAATGAGGGTGGTTTAGGAAAGGACGTGCATTTCCTGGTAGATGCCCAGTTTCAAAGAGAAGTCATTTCCTCACTTTGCCTTGCAGAAATGAGAGAGAGATAAAGCAGTCTCCTAGAATACAGACAGACACATTAGTAGTATGTTTCCAAAAATAACTGAAGGGATTTGGTTTTGTGTCCTGACCCCTTCTTCTTACCCATTGCATGCTAGAAGATCATAATAGATTATACAGTGTAATGTTCATTGTGTTATGATTCTGAAGGCTTGATTTCTTGTTCATTCTACCACCTATCTTTCGGCCAATTATTTCTTTCTGAGCACTGGGTTTTTTAATCTATAAAATGGAGCTAAGGATATTACTAGGTTGTTTGGGAATCCCATGAAATACCACATGCTCTATAAAAATATCAGTAATTATTACTATATCAAAGGTTTTATTAAGCTGGAGGCAAAAAACGTTTGTTTCATTATTGTGGCGAGAAGTAGTGAGTCCACATATGAATCTCATTTTACTAGTTAACTGTGTGACCTTGAGTAAGTTCCTTAACCTCTGTGTGTCTCAATTTCCCCAAGTATAATATAGAGATAATCATAGCCACTACTTTAGTAGGTTAAGAAAATGGAAAGCAATAATCTACATGAAAAATTCAATCTGGTATTGAGGACATAATAAAAGCTCAATAACCATTAATGGTTTTATTATCACATGCAAAGAACTATCAAGGAGAATTCTGGTGCCTTAGTTCTTTTATTTAATGTGTGTTCATAGCATGCTATGGCATTTGCCTAATACTATACTCAGTATTGGGAGAGGTGGGCACAGTCTACCTTCTCATGTATCTTATAAATGTGTGTGTGTGTGTATATACACACACACACACACACACACACACATATATATATATATAGAGAGAGAGAGAGAGAGACGAAGTCTCACTCTGTTACCAGGCTGGAGTGCAGTGGCATGATCTCAGCTCACTGCAACCTCTCCCTCCCAGGTTCAAGAGATTCTCCTGCCTCAGCCTCCCAAGTAGCTAGGACTACAGGTTCGTGCCACCACACCCAGCTAATTTTTTGTATTTTTAGTAGAGACAGGGTTTCATGATGTCCGCCAGGATGGTCTCAATCTCTTGACCTCATGATTTGCCTGCCTCAGCCTCCCAAAGTGCTGGGATTATAGGCGCGAGCCACCGTGCCCGGCCATAAAAATAATTTGTATACTTGGAGTGATCAACACTAGCTCTTTTCTGCAAATGAAGAAAATAAGTCTTAGTATGTGAAGCTACTCAGGATTTGAAGCAAATTAATTTAACCAGAACCACACGTTGGGCCTTTAGATATCTGCCCTAGAATTCTTTCTCTTATATTTGCAAACTTGAGGTTGCCATCCTTCCTTGACAGAAAACTCCCAGAAAGGCCAAGAATTTAAATGTTGTTGCTTTTGAACACAAGATCTATTTAGGCAGTTGAAAATGGAAACTCTAGTAAACTAACAATGACTCATTGTTAAACGCATTTTAAACACATTTTAAAGACCTTACAATAACATGTTCTCTGCACCTCAACACCCCCAGCTCCAGGCTTTAGACAGTTAAAGAAGTTGTTGCTCAGTAACTGAGGTGTTCGTTTATCATTTTGTTTTATGTTTTAATTAACACAGTGAATTTTGAAGAAAATAGTTTTGATTTTTTCAAAAGGCAAAGCAGAAGATACTAAGAAAAAAAAAGTGTCACAGCCTTTAGTTAATTTAATATCCTAGAAATCACAGTTAGTACTTTGTTTTGTTTTGTTTATTTGAGACAGTGTCTCGTTCTGTCACCCAGACTGGAGTACAGTGGCGTGATCTCAGCTCACTGCAAGCTTCGCCACCCAGGTTCAGGCGTGTGCCACCACGCCTGGCTAATTTTTTTGTATTTTTAGTAGAGACAGGATTTCACTGTGTTAGCTAGGATGGTCTTGATCTCCTGACCTCGTGATCCGCCCACCTCGGCCTCCCAAAGTGCTGGGATTACAGGCGTGAGCCACCACACCTGGCTGTACTTTTTTTTTTACAGGAGAAGGGTAGTGATTAATAGGTTGCAATAGGCCATGCACTTTTGCCAGTCTGATTTCTTATATTTATCCTTCAGTTGGTAGCTCAGTTCTTAACAGTTTAGTAAGACTTGGTTATGATGTGGAGATATGAAAATATCTCCTCATAATTTCATGTTAATTGTAAATAATCCAAAACAAGTGGCCCTTCACATGAGGGCCTGAGAAGACACGGGGAAGACCACTTTTCTTTTGAAACGGAGGATTAGTTCTATCATCCTGTTTCTGAACTGGCAGTTTATACTCAGTTTCTGCTCCCAGCCTCCAACCTAGTCAGCCTAATGGTAATAACCATTTTTATTGTTAAATGTAAAGTCTTAAATTTATTATCCAGTTTCTGTTAGCAAATGTAATCTCAGCCCCAAATCTATTGCTCCAATTACAGTGGCTATGTTATGTAGCTGCTTCAGATTTTTGGATTCAGTATATTTTATCTTTTCCTTTTTTCCCCCCTTTTCATGTCTTTGAAATACATTTCTAATAGAGTATATCCAAGTCTTTATGGAACATCTTAATTCAGAAATGACTCCATAGTACGCTTTGTTTAAGGGCCACTTTTTGGAGCAAGAATATTGTTAATACTCCACCAGATCAGCTGTACAGAATGACTTTGAGGGAACAGCATTTCTCCTTCAAAATGTGAAATGAGGGTTCTGGTTGGCGATTTATTGTCCAAAAATTTTACTCCCTAGTCCAGTCTCATAGCACCTGAGAGTCAAATTTCTAGCCTCGGCACATGTCAGTGTTGCCATGTGAAATGAATCTTACAAATTACTCTTAAATAAAACAAAGGTCTGCTGCAGTGGCAAGCAATCGTTTTCTGCATAAATATAAAATCAAGAAAAATCAAAGTGGTCAGAGGTTGCTTTTATTTTTTTCTAGAAGTCATCCTTTAAAAAAAATCAGAACATGCAGTATTGAAAACTGAGTTCATACAGTCTTTTATTTCTCTTATTTTAAGGTTTCCATTTCAAACCATACTGATTATAATGCTATGCCTTTAGATACACTTTGTGTGAGATGAAAACCCAACAATGCTGAAAAGGGTATTGGGAGATAGGTAGATGGGGAGAAAAAAATAGTACCAAGGTTGAGCTACAGAACAAAGAAAATGTACTTCATTTCATGTTAAGTTTTGTTCGACTGCTTAGAGAGGTTCTGAGAAGCAGTCTTAGAAAATTAGGCAGTGCAATAAGGTATGGTGGACACAAATACTTTCTGGTGCTTGCCTGTTTTATATGTCTTCTTTGCCTATAAAAGAGATGAGAATATTCCAGTGGTTTCAGTAGCCTGACATAGCATGGAGTGGAAGCAGTACCCTCCATCTTGCTTCCTGGCTCGGGTCTCTAAGCTGCACTGCCTTCTTACTGTGTCATATGCCCTGTGAGATCCCCCTCATATTATCCCCATTCTTACCTCCGCCCACTGAAGAACAGCCTCCTCCACTCAAACAGGAAGTCTACACAAAATCAGTCAGCTCTAGGAGAGTTTTCTTAATGTAGTGCATTAATTGGTGAGTAACACTCACCCTGTCCACTTTTTGAGGTTCTTGTTCCTGAAATTGGTCCCTGGTTTGTGAACCCCATTGGAAAGCCAGCCAGACTGTAGGAGACCCAATTTCATCTCCTAACCTAGTGTAGATTGTAAATAACAAATAATAAATACATAACAAAGAAACACATAGGCTTGTCGACGATGACCTTTTGAACTAAGTCAACTTTGTGATTTAATAGAAATCATTTAAATCAAAGCATACTCTACATTTTATAGGCGAGGAGAGGTTTATGTTGAGTTAGTTTTTGGATTACTGATGCTATACTATCAGAAATATGATGAATTTCATCACTTCCAAAAGTTAATTAATGGAGAAGATCCCTCTGAAGTCTGTGGGAGGTTGCACTATCTTCAATTCAACAGGTTAATTATGAATATTTGGTAAATATTTTTTGTCATGCTGTCATAGGACATAAGCAAAACATTTACTTATGAATGTAAAAACATTAACATGAAACTAAGTGGACTAAAATAAAATTTAAGCTTTTGACTAATTTAGCCAGATCAAAATAAAGTAAAATATTGATATTATGCAAATGACTTAGTACTTGGCTTCTATTCTTGTTTTCTTATAAAAACGAATGAAGGTTGCTTTTTAAAATTTCTAAATGAATTATATATTTCAAAACAAGTTTTCTCAAAGAATAAAAACATTCTATCTATTCTATTCCTGATGTTAAAATCTAGGTTATTCATGGAAGCAGGGCCTATATTCTCCCTTGTGCCTAGCACCACATACAGGATTTGATAGTAAATACATACATAAAATAAATATTTTAGATGACTAAATGAACTTATAAGTACCCACTAGATATCACAACCAGGAAGCCCCACAAACAACTCAGATTGGGCATTTCTAAAAATGAACTCATCCTTGCTCCCTCCTTATTTGCTCCAACCTACATCCTTCTCCCTACTCTTCTCCCACGTTTTCCTTCTCAGTGAAGTCACCTAGCCTAATACCTGAGTATCAGTGTAGACCAGCGCCTGTCTATTGTTTTCCTGAAGATTTCCCAAATAGCATGGGCTTAAATATAATTTTAAAATGATTCCAAGTAGTTTTATGTTGGGCTATTTTATTGATATTCCATGACATGGCTTGAAATAATTGGAAACACCCTGGGGTATCACAGGCAGAAAGAACAAGAAATCCTCCTCTCAACATGTTCTAGTCTTTGATCTTTGTTTTCTGTGTACTCTAGTAGTATGTCTTCCTGGTGTGGTTCTACCCTCCTGATTCTATTGCATATAAGTAGATACCTATTTAAGCAGGTAGATACAGGTAGGAGCTTTTGTCATTTTCTTAAAATAAAATGGATACATTCAGGTATAGCATATAAACAAAGCCAGTGATTCTTAAAATCAAGTCTGCATGTGTCTGTGATACCCCAATCAGATGAACTCACCACTGACAAGGTTGAGGTTGTGAGTCAGGCCTATGCCATGAGCTCTAGGTGCCACATGCCCCTTCCTGGAGTACTTGCTACCTTCAGCCAGACACACACTGTGCCAACTACCCACTGTCTTCCTGGCGCTCCAAAGAGTGAGAATGTAGGGAAAGCGGTTGGTGGCATGGAAACAATTAATTCTCAACTTCTTTCAGTTTGCCCAGAATATTCCAAGCAGTGTAAAGAAGCCCCAGTGACTGTTTTTTCCATTTTTGCCAAACAGCACGTGAAACTGGAAGTTTGACAAAGGTATTGATAAAAAATAAGTTAATTGGAATAACTGGGTTTTTTTTCTGGCATTGTTGAATATATATGCGTACATTTGAATATATGCTCAGGTTGGCAAACATGTATCAGTTAAATAATTACAGCATAGTTAAAGGAAAGTTGTTCTAATTTTAAATTTGAAAATATACAGTGTTTTTAAAAATAGGTTGATATGAAACACCTTAATTGTTGTTTCTTGGGAAAAACTAGCCCTTATTCTAGAATGTTTATCTTCTTATTCTAGAATGAGAATTCTAGAATGAGAATTCTTATCTAGAAAAAGAATATCTTCTTATTCTAGATAAACATTCTAGAATGTTTATCTTCTTTATGATGAAACATATCATTTCTTTTATTAAATAATGGTGGTAGTTGGTAAAATAAAATGTGGCAATCTGACATCATCCTTTGTTCATTTCATTTTTATATTTGCACATCCATGAACACTGATCTGGCAGTGTGATTTATAAGGAGGAGGTCCAGGCTTCACTGTAGACATGCTCTGGGTAGAAGTGTAGAATGGAGGTGTTAGTGGTTCCAAATCACAATATAAAGCGGGGTTGGGCAAGGTGTCATGCTGGAATAGAAATGACACTAGTCTAGGGGTCAAGAGCACACATTCTTATTCTAGCCCCATCACTGATGAGTCAAGAAGGTGAGTCATCAATCTCATTTGCAAAATGGAGACAAAAACCATACCTTCCTTCTTCGCAGGGACGTTGAATAATCAAAGAAAATTGTGTGCGTGAAGTACCTTGATAACTGTACAGGGCTATGCAAAAATAAGGCACTCATCATACAAGGAAGCCCTGTTTTTGTTTTGTTTCTTTCTGGAGAGTGGGAATGTGAGGGGAGGGTTCATACTGAAAATAAACACCAGTATTCTGGTGTACTTCCCATAAGCTGTACTTCCCATAATCTTTCATACCAGGGTGAATCTAAGGGAGGTTCAGCTAGTGACTGGTAGTGGTCACAACCCTGGGCAGGAGGCACTGTGTGAGGTGTTCATTTGCCTGTGATCGACTTGCACTACTGCCAGGGAGCAGGCTGCTCACCAGCATCCTACCCGCATTAGAAAGGCTGACAGGTTTGTATGTGAGGAAAGGATGGCCTGTGTGAGTCAAAGCAGATTGGACAGTGGGCCAGCTTGTTGGGGGACACTGGGAGCATCCCTGTGCCAATGGCATAGACCTTTGAAGAATATTTAGAGCATGTAAGGACAATAATGCCACAAGACCAAAGAAACCAATGTATACATATGACACATTCTTATTGTCAGCCAAAATTGAATACAAATATGATAAATAGCCTTTTTTTTGTTTGTTTTGCCTTTTTTGTTAGTTTTTTTGTGAGACAGGGTCTCACTCTGTCATCCAGGCTGGAGTGCTGTGGTGTGATCATGGCTCATTGCAGCCTTGACCTCCTGGGCTCAAGTGATCCTCCCACCTCAGTTCCTGAGTAGCTGGGACTACGGGCATGTGCCACCATGCTTGGCTAATTTTTGTATTTTTCTTCTTTTTTGTTTTTTTGTAGAGACAGGATCTTATGTTGCCCAGGCTGGTCTCAAACTCCTGGCTCAAGTGACCAATCTGCCTTGGCCTCCCAAAGTGCTCGGTTTATACGCATGAGCCACCATGCCCAGCCAAGATTGGTATTTTTAACTGTAGTTTTAGGTACATTTGAAAGTCCAAGAAGCATTCCTGTGAAATTTATGAACATATGGGAGAAGTAGTGGAATTCACTGGGTGAGGTGGATCACGCCTATAATCCCAGCACTTTGGGAAGCTGAAGTGGGTGGATCACTTGAGGCCGGGAGTTTGAGACCAGCCTGGTCAGCATGATGAAACCCCATCTCTACTAAACATACAAAAATTAGCTGGGTGTGGTGGCACACGCCTGTAATCCCAGTTACTCGGAAGGCTGAGGTAGGGGAGTAGCTTGAGCCTGGGAGGGGAAGGTTACGGTGATCCAACATCACACCCCTGCATTTCAGCCTGGGTAATAGAGTGAGACCCTGTCTCAAAAAATGAAAAAAAAAAAAAAAGTAGTGGGATTCCTGGTCAGTGCTGATGCCTGAAGAATCAGATTCTGTATCCTGAGTAGCATCTATACCCAAGGTTTGTACCTAAGAGCCAGGGGACCCTCAAAACCACATGAGAAGCATGATGCTGTTTCTTAAAGTTTACTCTGAAAGAAGGATTGGAAAAGCACCACAACAGGAGGATACTAAATCATAGATTCATAGAACCAGATATAAAAATGACTTTGGGGGTTATCCAATCCCCAATTCATATTCTGTTGACAGCACAAAAGCCTTTAAGAATAAAGAGAGAATAAAGACTTTCTGGGAAGAAGAATTATGAGTTGTTTCATAAGTTCTTTCAATGAGAAAGACGTGTACGTTTTCTCTTTCTCATTAAAAACAAAAAGTGAAAACTGAAATTCCTCTAACATCAGATCTTCCAGGAATATTTGGGTGGGCTCTGTTGACAACAGGTCTGCTATCATACAACAAATACAAATGTATTTGATGAGAAAAGATGTTATCAAATCCTATGCTCACAAATAAGACAGCATAGGATTGTTATGCATAACCTTAACCTGGACAGCTAGAACCATTCATTCATCCATTCATCAGTTATTCATTCAGTTATTCAAATATTTAAACAGAGTTGGACAAAATCCTCTAGGTTGGACAGTCTCTCATCCGGGTGCTTCTACAAGAAAGATGATAGCAGGTAGTCTTGGTGTGACCACAACAGCCAGAGCGATCTTTTCAATATGTAAATCAGTTCATCTCACTTCTGTGATCAAATCCCAGTGGCTTCTTATTATGCTTAGAATAAAATCCAAACCTTCTGGCACAGTATTTGAGATCTCCATGGTCTCCCTGCTGGCCTCGCCAAGCCTGTCTCTACCACCGTGCCTCTGCCTGCTTAGCTGCAGTCACACTCAACTTTTCACTTTTCCTCAAAGAAGCTGAGGGTGGCTCAGGGTCTTGGCACATGGTGTTCCTTCTCCTGGAGCTCTGTACCTTTCACTGTCTTCACAGATTGTTTCCTCACTTCAGTCAGTTCTCTGTTCAAGTGTTACCTCCCTGGGGAGGCTTCTACTAACCTTCCTATTTAAAATAGCACCATCCACTGCAACATGTTCCGTGCTTTTATTCTGCTTTATTGTTATTCTGCTTGGTAGTTATTATTTCCCCTGACATTACATCATTTATTTGTGTGTCACCTGTCCTCCCTGCCCTCCTCCACCAGAATGCAGAGCTTTATGAGTGCAGAAACCTTGCCTGTGGTGTTCTCTGCTATAGGCTCAATATCAAGAACAGTCTCTGGCATGTAGGAGCCTCATAAGAAAATATCTGTTAAATGAGCAAATAAATGAATGAGAGGGAGTGATTAAAGGATTTGGGTTAGGAGAACAAAAGCGTGTCATATAACAGAGAACACAGAATCCCTGAGCTTCATTTTCTCCACTGGCCACTATCCCATCCTCTACAGAGCTCACTTGCTTTTCTTCTTCAGCCTGCAGAGGAGGCCTAAGCAGAGCGATTCAACTTTCATTGCAACAGATTTCCCAGATCTTGTGAAAATGCAGATTCTGACACAGTAAGTCTGAGGCAGGGCTTAAAATTCAGTATTTCTAGGACTCTCCCAGGTGACGCAGATGCTGCTGGTTCATAATCCAGGGAAGGGCAAGTATTACAAAGCCAGCCCGACAGGTACAGGTGCTTCCCAGCCTTTCCAATATCACCTCTCTGCCCCCACTTCCCAGTAAAAACACCCACTGAGGCGGGAATAATTAAATGTACAAATTTTCTTCTTGAAGTTTCTGTGTTTAGGAATCCTGTTAAGTTGTGCTTTTGGAATATTTATCTCATTAATCTATTTAGGAAATGGTTTGCATCTCTGTTTTAGAAATAAAGTAAAAGAATGCTCTTAGAGGATTTCTCCTATTTGAGATCTAATGCCACGAGCAAAGATTGTAAATTTCCCCAAGGGGTCTGGGAAATAGAAGTTTATATTACATGCATTTGTGGGTAGGGTAGCCGAGAAATGTCACACATATCACACCTCGGTAGTTCCCCAAAGCCTCTCCATCATTCCATGTCACAGCGTGCAATTCCTACTCTACATCCCAGTATTGTCCAAATAATTGACTCCCATATCTTCATACAGAATGTCGTAAGCCTGTGCATAAAAATATGCCAAGATTATTCGGCATTGCATTTGGTAAAGGAAACTATAGCTGATTTTTCCCTCCTTGTCTCCAACAACTTTGTTTCATTGTGACCAGAAGATACAAAGTATAGTCTAGCCCAGACAGGGGACTTATTTTGGCGCATCCTAAAATACAGAGTTCCAAATATTTCAGAAAAGCATCCTAATCTAGAAAGAAAGTGTTATCTTTCCTATTTCATTATTAATCATAGAATTTAGTTTTGGAAGCCAAAGACCGAAGTTAGATTGGACAGAGAAGAGAAAATCTATTATTTTGTTCTCTCGAATATTTATTTTTATCACTTATATACTACAAAAGACAACTGAATTATTGTGGTCTGGAGTCGGCTTTTTAAAAAAATAGCTTTTGAGGGAGGAAGAAGAAAGGAAGGATAGTTTGGAAGATAATATCTAGTTTCTGTTCTTATTGACATTGCTTGTACTTTTTTATTGTTCTTTTGATGTTTATGGAAGTGCTTTTAGACATAATTAACATAACGTGAATCCTTTGGGATCACACTGAATTGTATTAACGAACATAATTATAGGTGTAGATTTTGTGGGGAGAAAAATGTGTCCTATTTAATAAGTAGTTTTAACAGGGAAATTGACTTGAAAACTAAGGCTAAATTAAATATACTTATGAGAACAGATTAGTAGCACATGTAACCTCTCTTCCTCACAGTCTACTAGGGAAGAACAGGCATAAACCTCATTGTGTTTGCTGAGCAAGAGACAATATTCCATAATGTTTATGAGCTCAGGTTCCAGAATTGGCAGATTTGGATTGAAATCAGGCTTTGTAATTATTAATAATTCAAGCAAGCTTCTCTGAGACTTGATTTTTCTTATCTGTAAAAGGGGATCATAGTGATTCATATCTTTCAGGGTAGCTCTGGAAGTGAAATAGGATAACATGAAGTGTATAAAGCCTATAGTCCCAAATAAGGGCCAAATAAATGTCAGCCCCTACAATTATAGTAATTATTCTTATCAGTATATTATCATTAATGTCAATCACTGTCAGGCACTAGAGTAGCAACCAGATGGTTGATAGATCTGGTAAAAACAAAAGTATTTCTAAAATAAGCCAAAGCCTCTTGAATTGAATATAGTAATCCTCACTTATCCTCAGGGGATACATTCCAAAACCCCCAGCAGATGCCTGAAGCCATGAATATTACTAAACCCTACATAAACTATGTTTTTTCCTATACATACAAGTTTTTGTGTATACATTTCTTGTCATATTATATCCTATGATAAAATTTAATTTATAAATTAGACACAATAAGATATTAACAACAATACATAATAATAAAATATAATGATTATAAAAATATTCTTAATAAAATTTATATGAATGTGGTCTCTCCCTGTCTCTCTCAGAATAACTTATGGTACTGTATTCACCTATTTGGGGACTATAGTTGACCAGGGGTAACTGAAACCATGGAGAGCAAAACCGTGAATAAGATGGTACTGTGGTTAACTCCCAATCCCTTCTCACACAAGACTTGCCAATAGCTTTGTAGCTGCCCTTTCCTCTTGTCCAACTGTGTTTCATACTCCTTTTGTTTTTCTTACATGTTACCTAGGCTTGAGAACCCCTATACACATAGCCTGCCTCTCATTACTGCCGCCCTTTTCCTGGCAAACTCTCAAGTTCACTGCCTCTCCTTTGCTTCTCCTGCCACCTCTCCAACCTCAAACTTTCATGCGTATATACATTGTCACTTGCAGAAAAGAACTGCTTTGGTTGCTTTCTCCAGTCAACTTATTTACTGAATAATTGTAGTTATTCATTACTACATTTCCTTTTGCCTTTGTTCCTGGTGGGAAGACCTATTTGTTTTCCCCCAGGAAGTCCTGTCATTGAGATGCAAAAGTATGTTTCCTGGCCAAGTGCCACCAGAAAGACAGTCCTCAGCCTGGAGAAAAACTAAATGCTCCTTTTGGTGGGGCTGTCATTCACTTTTAAGTACCACTGGGCCTCTGCACAGCTCCCCTCTCAGGGTTCTCACAAAGTGGCATTGCCTCAGTGGATAGCTTTCCCCTCCCTATTGCATATTGCATGTGGCATTCAGCTGCTGCACATTAAAAGTGTCAAAAAATTGCTGTGTTTCCTCTTCTACATCAATTAGCTCTGTATTTCCTGTTTCACTTTTCCATTTTGTTTACCCCAAACAATGTAAAATCTGAGAATTTCTAATTTATACCCTGTGTTTCTCTCACAGGCATTCTGCAGCCTGTAAGAATGACACACAAAAACAATCCTATCTATAGTTTTTATGCCAGTTTTTAAACCCCAGAAGCTCAGTTCTGATATCTTGTTTATTCCAGTCATGCTTACTTGGTTACAAGCTGTTCTGGGACTTCTAGGGCACCATTTGGGAATGGGAGGAGGTTAGGAAAGGTCAAGACCAAGGAAAGAGAAACTAAGAGGCTATGGTGCATCCCTTGTCCCATCAAGGAAGAGGGCAGCAGTTTAAAATCACACTACAGTCTAGGGGCATCCTTTGTCCCATCAAGGAAGGAGACAGCAGTTTAAACTACATTATAGGACCAGCTTACTGCACGATGGCATTTCAATACCACAACTATCTGATCTGTTGGGTAAATTGTGGCAGCAGCAGTTGAAATATCCAAATATTGGCAAAGCCAGATTTAAGTAGTTGTAGCATCATAGTTCTTTGGGGCCCATCAGTTTAGGCCAAACAGAAGCTCCAGCAAGGTCTGGAGAAATAAAGAAGGGGGTTGGAAAAGATATGCTATGAGTTGGATCCCCAGGAGGCAGAGGTTTATGGCAGGTCCTCACCAGCGAATGTTGAACTCCAATGAGGAATGAAAACACAGCCATATTCAAAGTCCTTGTCCATGAGGTTAGGAAGGCTGTGGCTGGGTGGAACCGTACGTGCATAAGGTTGCACCCTGTTGAAACAGTGAAACTAGAAATACTACCTTCTCAAAGCAGAACCAGTCCACCACTCTGATCAGCCCATTAGTTATCAATTCTTCTGGCCTAAGACAGCAGCCTTGCCAGCTTTTCATTTTCTGTCTGCTCCCCCCCCAACCTCATTTATTTGTGTAGAGGTAGGATGCACACTTTTCCTAAGATATCTGCAGCACAATTTCTCAGGAATAAGTCTCTGTTCTTACTTTAGAACACTTTGTCAGACAAATCTTGGCACCAGCTCTTTGGGTTCCTTTTTGAGCATAAGTCATACTGATGTCTGACAGAAGCTGATCCTTTGTCCACAGGGCTTGTTTCTCTCAATATTTTCTCAGGATCCTTCTGGCTGAGTTGTCTGCTGTGGACTTGTCCCATTTCTCCTGGTGAATCAGCCAATTTAGATGATTTGCTCAAGTTATTCAGTCAGGATCACGGTCGGATGAACAATTCCTTGGAATCTTTATTCTCCACGTTTTTTGAAAACAAAGTTGGGAAAGTTCCAGCCCTCTCTATGCTTTCACAAAGCTTTGTGCTCTCTGATAGTATCCATAGTATCCAAGGAACCAAGGGTGAAAGTAGATTATATGTAACTGTCAATCCCACTGGTTCCCACTGAAATTAAGTCAGTCTCAATCTATATGGCATTTAAAGGACTGTGCGGTATTCAGAAATGGGCAGGTTGGCTGGAAAATTATGATACTATCCTTGCCTTGACCATGATATGTGCTGCATCTGTGCTTACTCTTTTCTATCTCCTTTCTGACAATTTCTGGTTCTTTACTTCAGCTCTCTTTCTGACTGCCTTAGTCCATTTTGTGCACTATGACAGAACACTGAGACTGGTTAATTTATAATGAACAGAAGCTCATTTTCTCACAGTTCTAGATACTGAGAAGCCCAAGATCTAGGTGCTGGCATCTGACAAGGGCCCTCTTGCTGCATCACCACATGGCAGAAGGCGGAAGGGCAAAGAGACAAAAAGGGGGCCAAACTTGTCCTTTTTTAATGGCATTAATCCACCTAGAAGGGAAAGCCCTCATAGTTTAATCAACCCTCAAAGGTATCACCTCTTAATACTATGGATAGCCCTTAAATTTCAACACATGTTTTGGAAGGGACCAACATTCAGACCATAGCACTGACTTTCTATAAACATATGTAATATGTTCAGAGTGGAATTCATTATTCATTGAGACCCCTGAGTTCACCAGTAGCAGATCTTTGTTACTCCATTCTCACATACAATGGAGTGCTTGCAGTCACTCAAACACAGGGGTTTTTCTTCTTTTTTTCTTTTTCTTTTCTTTTCTTTTTTTTTTTTTTTTTTGGATGGAGTTTTGCACTTGTTGCCCAGGCTGGAGTGCAGAGGTGCAATCTCAGCTCACTGCAACCTCCACTTCCTGGCTTCAAGTGATTCTCCTGCCTCAGCCTCCCGAGTAGCTTGGATTACAGGCATGCGCCACCACACTCAGCTAATTTTGTATTTTTAGTAGAGATGGGGTTTCACCATGTTGGTCAGGCTGGTCTCTAACTCCTGACCTCAGGTGATCCACCCATGTTGGCCTCCCAAAGTGCTGGGATTGCAGGCATGAGCCACTGCACCTGGCCCACACAGGGGTTGTTGTTGTTGTTTTTTGGGGGGTTTCATGTTTGTTCGTTTGTTTTTGCCTTCTTGATTTTACTTGACTTTCTTGTTTTCTAAAATGATCACCTCCCTTTAGTGTCTGCTTGTCAAAATGCTACCTGTCTTACTAGTATGTGACCAAGGACCAGTCATTATATTTCTCTGAATCTTAGTTTGTGTAAGGATACCCAACTGTAACAGTGAACTTAGGCTCAATAATTCTGTGGTAAAAAATGAACCTCAAATCTCAGAAGCTTAAAAGGACAAAAGTTTATTTTCTCATTCATGTTGTGTGTCCAATATGGATCAGTGAGGAATATGGTCTTCCTATTTACTCATGGACCAAGGAATACTGGGGTTGGGGGTGGGGGGCTTGGGGAAGGCCTAAAACTCACACAAGTTCTGCTCAGACTCATCAGCCAAAGTGATTACATGGCCACACTTAACTTCAAAGAGATTGGAAGCTGGGCATGGTGGCACAGGCCTGCAGTCCCCACTACTCATGGGAGACTGAGTCAGGGGGATCCCTTGAGCCCAGGAGTTTTGGGCTGTAGTACACTGTGATCACACCACTGCACTCCAGCCTGGGTGACACAGTGAGACCCAATCTCTAATTAATAAATAAATAGAGAGAGTGGAGGGGGCAATCCTACCACTTCCCAAGGAAGAAGAACTGAAAATTTTGCAAAGCATAGTAATGACGACTCCACTTCTGTAAAGGTACATTATAAACCCTAAGACACCATTCAGATGTAAGGTGATATTAGGATACTTCCTCTTTGCAAGAGCCAGCTTCAGTGTGGTGAGAGAGAGGGCAGGAGAGAGAACTTCAATTGACTTGATATGCTTTTTGTTTGCACAGCCATGACAATAGTGAGAGAAAGTCCGATGTAGTGGTTAGCATGGATTCTGCATGGGTTCAAATTCTGGCTTAGTCACCTACCAGCTCTGTGACCTTGGAGGAACTAATTTCAGTGTGCCTCAGTACTTCTTTTTTTTCATCTGGAAAATGGGGATAATGATTGTAAATAACTCAAAAAATGGTTATGAGTATTAAATAAGTTAGTCATTGTGAAGATATCAGAGTAGTACATAATGCCATACATATATTTGCTAATTAAAATGGAATTATGCCACAACACAGACTGTTTTGCAACTGGCATTTTTTTTCTTTTAATATTAAGACATAGTAGACTCCCCCTCTCTCTCTCTCGCTCGCTCTCTCTATATATATATATATTCACATATATACTTCAAATCTATACAAGCTGCACTCATATATATATGTGTATATATATCTATATACCTCATTTTTTAAAAAAACTATTTACTATTACTATTTTATGACTATATCTTAATTTACTTAGGCAGTGCAATTGATGGAAATTTCATATACAATAATTCAGAAGGATCTTAGTTTCATGAATCTCCATTAACTGAGCAAGTTGCCTGCTTTCCTCCTCTCGACTTGGGGTTTAAATACTGTGTCCCATTTAGTGGTTCAGTGGGGGGACATGCCCAGATATGCTCCACTGATAACTTAGTCCAGTCTCTCAGTTATGATATCTTTTTCTGGTGGCAAACATTCTCTAAGATTCTATTGGAAATAGCTCCCTCAGATAGAAAATACTAAGTTCTTAGGCTTAGTTAAAAAAGCTACTTGTTCATTAATAGACTTAGCTGTGGTAGAGGATTTACACAGACTATGCCCCTTGCTTTGCCTAGGTAAATGGTTATTTATTTATTTTCCTTCCCCTCCCCACCCCCCCCACCCCCCACTTTGAGATGGAGTCTCGCTCTGTCACCCAGACTGGAGTGCAGTGGCCAGATCTCAGCTCACTGCAAGCTCCGCCTCCCAGGTTCACACCATTCTCCTGCCTCAGCCTCCCGAGAAGCTGGGACTACAGGTGCCCGCCACCTCGCCCAGCTAATTTTTTGTATTTTTTAGTAGAGATGGGGTTTCATCATGTTAGCCAGGATGCTCTCCATCTCCTGACCTCGTGATCTGCCCGCTTTGACCTCCCAAAGTGCTGGGATTACAGGCATGAGCCACCATGCCCAGCCAGTAAATGGTTATTTCTTAATTTTCCATGCTCCTTATGGTAACTTCAACCCTGCTTCTTTAAATATTTAATTTGAAGCCCAATCTTTTTATTCAGTTTCCATTTGGATCATTCATAGCCTTTTTCTCTTTGGCATCCCCCACCAGCCTACCTGCATTTCTTCTTTGATGTGTTACATAACTTAACTTCTTGGGATATATACCAACCTCATTCACAAAAGTACATATTCAGCTCAGAAAAAAAGTGTTAAGAAAAGAAAAAAGCCAGAGTGGGCAAAGATTAGTGACTATTAACTGTTGCATGTTAAGATCCTAGGGAAGAAGACTGAGATGGGATTTGGCATGCAAGAGGTTTATTAAGGAGTACCCTTGCGATCAACATTTGTGAATGGGGTGGGAAGGAATGGCAAGAAGGAGAAGATGAGCTGTGATGCAGAACCAACGACAGCCTCAGCCAACCTCACAGCTAGCTCTGGATCTAGAATGGTCCTTCAGGGCTGTCCCATATTAGGCTGAGGGAGCCAGACCTTCATCCTCCCCCACTGGTCAGTCATCGGATGTGGGCTGTTTCTGGAAGGCAAAGTGTCTCTGCCACAGAGACAATCCCCGAAGGGGTCACTAATTGAAAGCTCTCTGCAACCTACACTCCCAGAAGCTGGGGTAAGCCCTTTGTTGCAGGGTCATCTAGGTGGTGCCTCACAATGTCCACCATTGAGAGCAGGACAGGGCATTGGGGACTGTAGTCCAACCATTTCTTATCTTTTAAGTGCAGGGAGAAAAAGACCATTCCATTTGCTCCAGAGTTCTATTCTCTCCCTGCCATTCTACCTGTGTTGGTAACAGTGGTTTTAAAGGTCTTAATGCATTTTTCTTCTGGATTTTAATACAGCCTTTGCTTGCTTCTGCTTTTGCTGTCCTTAGCATAATCTTTTAAGGAAATGTCCTCTTTATTTAAAATGTTTGCTGCTATGACAATCAGTGTATCCTCTGCATTATAATTGCTCTAAATATGTTCTCAGCATTCCTTTCTCTCTAGTTCTGAGGGTATAGTATGCTTCCAAATATGAGTTTGTTTAATAAAATTTGGGCTTCTCTGTGTGGCATGCTGCCGCTGAGCATATAATTGCTTTTTCTTTTCTTTGAAGAAGCTACTGTTAGAGGGAGCTACCCCCACTTCTTTTTTCATCCCAGAGATCGTTTCCATACAGCCCACTCGATATTGCCTGGCAGCATGGGGTACAAGAATAGCAAGGAGAATTGAAACCCACAGAAGAGCTGCAGCCTCCTCCCTTGGTGTACTTGTGAGCTGAGCTGCTAACAAGTGGTAGAATCGATTCATTTGAATTTCAACTTCCTTCATTTCCTCTGTCTTCCCTCTGGTGCTGGTGATAATGAGCAATGAAAATGACCCAGGACTCAGGAGATAGATGGAATGGGAAGAGTATCAAGGGTTGAGATAATTCATAGTTTGAATAAGGAAGAATTAGCCTTGGCTCCTCTGCTTCCTGCAGCTTTATCTCATCCCACAGCAGCCACTGGATGGAACCACCAAACAAGGACATGCTTCACAAGTAGCCTCTAGGAAGACTTTTGTCAGATTCCTCCTTGCTTTGGTGATATAAAGACACTTCATTGAAGCTTCCATCTTGGTTACATCAGAAGAAGGCTCAGGTATCCTCGTGCACACAGGAGGACATAACATGGAAGTTTTATGATAATAGATTAATAGAAAAGGGATGAACCTACAAAGATATATCCAGATGTGGACCCATAAATTATGTTGAGTAAAAAATAATTAAAATACATCCACAGCTCTTTCTAGACATCTGGGCATCTTTACTTTTCTGGTCAGCAGAAAAGAATGCTCCCTTACACAGAAGAGCAGGCACACATTTTAAATAGAGAACCACAGAAAAAATAATATTTGCTGCTGCTTTGTGCCAAGGGTAAAAGCTTGACTTGGTCAGGGAATATTTGCCAGCACCAATAAAAAATAATGACTGTTTCCATCTGCATTAGCCTATTCCAGGATTGCTATAAAAAATACCTGAGACTGGGTAATTTATAATGAAAAGAAGTTTAATTTGTTCATGGTTCTTCAGGCTGTACAGGAAGCATGATGCTGGCATCTGCTCAGCTTCTGGGGAGGCCTCGGGAAGCTTTCAATCATGGCACAAAGCAAAGGGGAATCAGGCACATCTTACATGGCCAGAGCAGGAAGAAAGAGAGGGAGATGCCACACACTTTTAAACAACCAGATATCATGAGAACCCATCATGAGAGCAGCACCAAGGGGATGGTGCTAAACCATTCATGAAAGATCCTCCCCTGTGTTCCAATCACCTCCCACCAGGCCCCACCTCCAACACTGAGGATTACAGTTGAAAATGAGATTTAAGTGGGGACACAGATCCAAACCATATCACCATCTCACCCCCATAATCACTGCCTAGAGTACAATTTTTCACCACTTTCGTTTGTGGCTGTAGAATGACAAGAATAGCATTTCCACGAATAATTGTTGGTCAGTTATAAACAGATGTGCCTAGATCCCCAAACAGATAAGAATCTACTACCTGCAAAGTAGAAGAATCAACTTTTAACGTCATCAAGGCCTCAGTTATCCCATAATGGGATGAGTGCCACCTTCCACAGGTGGAGAGACCTCAGTGTCTGCAGACCTGTGATGTTTCCTAGACTCCAGGGAGTTCCAGCAGCTGAGCATGAGGAGCCCTTATAGACTCTCAGATGCTCTACCTCCCTAAGGGTTGATAATGATGTCTTTCCTTCTAAGTTGGAGACAAAGTAGGGGAAAAGAGAGAAATACTAGTACATTTAAAGTGAAATATTTACTAGTACAGATTCAGTCTCTCCCTGACTCTCACTCTTTGTAAATATTTTACCTTCATGTTTTGACTAGATGTTTCTCAAACTTGTAGACCAGGCTAGCATCACAGGCTCAATAACAGTGCATCTGGGATGCCAAGACCAGTCCTGACATGTTAAACAATGGTGACCTTCTCATGGAATCTGACCTCCCTCTGACAGTGGCCATCCCTGGGTGGCTTTCTGGGAGAGTAGAGGTATCATCTTCTTGATCTTTCCAGATTTTAGGCTTCATGAATTAGATACTGTTGTTTCCATTTCTCCAAAGTGAGAGGCTCTCTCCTTTTGTTTTGAACCTGATTGTGCAAGGAGGAGCTGGTAATTAGTGTCTCACTCTCTCTCTTACTCTTTCTCCATTTCCATATGGACTTCCATAAAGAGATGGCCAAATCTGCATTGTTAAGGGTACAGTGACCCACCCCCGGGACTTTTAGGTTCTTGAGAGGCTTCCACCATCTTTTCAGCCATCCAGATCTTCATTGAGCAAACATGTTCTGAGCACAGACTGTATTATTTGCTCCAAAGTAGCTCTGGGATGCCCAAGCTGTAACAGTCAAATGGTCCAGAGGCCCACCCACACATGGGTGTTTTGCTCTGCTCTGTCCAGTCCTCCCATCTGTGACTTTTGGTGTTGGTGAATTGGAAAGACAAAGAGGAGGAAATGCTCAGGGTGGATTGTGCCTCTGCTTAGACTGAATGTTACTAAATCAGGGAATTGAGGAGACCCCACTTGGTTCCCCACCACCTTCCTCCTCTTACATGCTATGACTCTGCACAAAGCAAAAGCCATAGGCATGGTAAAAATGTAAAACATGGGCATACCTGACCAAACACAGGTTTGTTGAGCTGAATATGGATAAAAATTGGTTTGATGTGGTAGCAATTTGGTTATGATTCCTGAAACCACCCCAGATGCAGTGAAATTTGTGACTTCATGTTAATATGATGATGTCTATTTTTAAAAGATTGTGCAAGTATCTAAAGAAGGCTAGATGAAGCCATTATCTTGTTCTGAAAATGGCTGTCTCTCCTCTGCTTGACTTTCTTAGTTTTGCCTGCATGGATTCCTCCTGTCTTTACTAATCTTACCTGCCAGCTGGTTCACCAAGAGAGAATGAATACTAGGTTGGAGAATGCCAATCTGGTTTTTTTAAAATTGATGCATTATGTCTGAGCAAGGAGATAGGGAAAGTCTTACTGCATCATGCAGACAATTAAATGGGTTTGGAAAGTTTTATTTGGTTCATTGTTGACAAAAGCTAAGTCCCTAGGTAGCTGTTAATTTTTCCGGGTGCTTCCCAGAGGAAAATCAACTCAGAGCAACATTATTTCTCTGTGGAACTTCAACGAACTGCACAGTATAGAAAAGATGGGTGGTAATCTCAGTTCTGATTTTCTTTTTTGTTCTTGGGGGTTTCCTTACTATGAAAGAAAAATTTCTCTTGGTTGGAAAAAATCTATGTCTAACTGAGAAGATAAACTGTTGATGTGATAACAGAGAGGCAAGAACATTTCTAGGCTATATCCAAGTAATTGGTTTAAAAGGGTTGCCTAGTTATCTATTGACATAATTAGGTAAACAGGAGGCAGCCTATCTGATTATCTTACTGTTAGAATTACATTTCCATTGGTAGTATTTAGGCAACTTTTTGTATGACTTCATTGTTCTACAAATATTAGTTGGTTGGTTTTTCCATTCTGTCATTTTCTTTAAGGAATGAGGACTTAAGCTTTTATATACATACATATACATGTATGTATGTATATGAATGTGTGTGTTTATATATATGTATGACAGGATAAATTAAATGAGGAAAACTTGACCTTACATGATCCCCATGTGGTCACTGAGAAGATGAAATTTGAAAATTTACATTAGAATGCTTAAGAGAATGGAGAAGCTAAATCTGAAATCAAGGGGAAATTATATGAAGGTTAGGGATAATTTATAAACCACTTTACTTCTACCAAGAAATTGAAGGGATAGTTATTCCATTTGATTTGATGCACAGTGGTTCTGGAAAAGAAAAATGATGAGATTCACAAGAGCAACGTTGTTTTGAGATGATTCTTGAAAATTTGGCTTTCTATTTTATGCTTCATGTGTGTAATCTATCTCAACTCCAAGCTGCTTACCCACCTCACTGACTCTGTAACCAGATTTTTGACTTCGTGATTGGGAAATAAAAACGGGAAGGAAGGATAAGTGTTATGTGAAAATAACTTCTCCATCCATCTCTAATTGAAATCAGCATCCAGGTGTCGGTTTTAGGTCATTAGTCTGGATAATTTAGTGAGAATTTGCATGATGCCACAGTTCTGGACAAGGTTTGTTGGGGAATCAATGGCCAAAATGAAATGGGGGAGAGCACTCTTGATAGCCTACTCTTCAGTCATGTATAATGGAAAGTGGGCTCCATTTGATGGAAGCCTTTTGCAGACATCATATTGGGTGAGAACCTTATACTCTCCACATGCTGGCAATACTCCTGAATTAACAGAATGTTATTTCTGTCAGTTCTGTTTCATCAGAATTACCGAGACATGTCATTTAAATTCTTCACTGAATCTCTAGAATCTTTGTTTCCTTTGTAGTTGTCTCTTTGATGTTTGCTTTGTGTTTGCAAGAGAGCTTCTGAGAGCTGCAGAGAATCAACAGGCACTAGGATGGCTATCCACACATGTCCACTAAGATGACTATATGCCACACAGGCTCTATTTCCAAGAGTTTGTTTAAAATAAAAATCACTCAACAAAGAGAAATAGCTAATATTTATTTTGCACTCACTCTGCCAGGTCTCATTCTAACTATTTGGCCTAAATAATATAACTTAGTCCTTTCTACCAATAGAAGAAATAAGTACTGCTGTTATACTCATTTTACAGAGGGAGAAACTGAGGTAAGGCAAGGTTAATATGGAAACTGGGGTTTAGACTCAGATAGTCTGACTTCTGAGTCCCTGGTCTTACCCCCTGCACTACACTAATAGAGCACTAATTCCACACCCGGAACTGTGCTAGACACCAGGGATATGTGAACAAACAATATTTTTTTATTCAGATTAAACCTTAGAAGTGCATGGATATCTTTCATTTGTGTATCAGTTTTTCTCAGCTGCTTGAAAGTTACCATAACGACTTAGAACATTATTGACTGTCATGGTCAGCAAATAGAATTAAACAATTTGGTATCTAATGACAATGGAACTGCTGTGTCCTTCAGCATTGAGCAATTACAATACTTTAAAATGAGGTTTCTACTATGCTTTTATTAAAAAGCATACTGTTCTATTAGTTGTTAGTGTATATGTGTGAAACAAATATCAGGGTTTGTGATAAAAACATACATATAAATATATTAACTTAACTGATAAAATAGCCATGTGTATCAGTTAGCTTTCTCCACATAACAAGTATTTACAAATTCAGTGGCATTTATTAGTGCTCACAAATCCATGAGTAGCTTGGTGGTTCTTCTAGTCTTGGCTCATTAGCCTATGGTCAGCTGCAGATCAGGTAGCTGGCTCTAGCGATCAGGCTGGTTTTCCCATATGTTTGGAGAGTGGCTGGCTCTAGGCTTGGGATACCTCAGCTAGAACAACAGGCTTCTCCTTTATATGATTTCTTAACATCCAGCAGGCTAGCCAGGGCTTGTTCACATGATGGCTGGGCAGGGTTCTCAGAGCAAGAGCAGGAACATGCAATACCTTTTGGAGAAGCCTAGGATCCGAACTGACGTAGTGTCACATCTGCCTCATCGATCTCACATCTGCCTCAACAGTCCCAATCTAGACTATATTTAAAGAATGGGAAAATAGGCTCTACCTGTCGATTTAAGGAGTTTTAAGGTCGCATTGCCAAAGACCATGGATAATACAAGATGAGGAATGATGGAATTCAGTTTTGGAAGCAATCTATCAAACCATGTGAAATAGATATCATCATGCCAATTTTATAGATGAAAACGTTGAGGTCCAGTGGTAAGTAACATGCCCTAAAAATCACGAAACTGATTAAGTTCAAATTACTAGCAGTAACTAGTAACTGCTAAGAGGCTGAATGACAAAGTTAGACAAACTTAGGTATGCCTAATTACAAAGTCTTTTAAAAAACTACAGCTTTATAAGGTTTTCAAAGCCTTTAAGGGTAATAGTATCGAATAATCTTTTCAAAACGAAAAGTGGTATCTGAAGATGAGGGAACAGCAGAGGATAAAATTAAAACACAATAGTCCATTCATCTTCATTTACTTATAAGTATGTCTAGTTTAAGTCTAGGGACATTTCCTTAATAAAACAAAAAATAACCCTTGGTGATAACTATTGATTATTAATTTTTTCTTCTCTGCCTGCAATAGACATTAGTGGGTGGTTGGTGTTTCTCTATGGTAATATTATGCAACCTGACAGTGATCGAGTGCAACTAGAATCCTCATTTGCAAAACTTGTCACCTCATACTCTTCCAGAATATTTAGGTAAAGTGTGAGTGTATTAGTAGTAGTAATTGTAGTAGTAGAGGTAGTATTAAAAGTTATCCATTTAAATCTGAATGTATTAATTTATTAATAGCAATGTTTTATTCTACTGGTGATTTCACTATAAAAATAAGAAGACCTGGGGAGGCCTTCAGCAAGGAGCCAAACATATTTGGGAAAATCTGGGTTAATAAATACTTTACTGCAACTATCAGAACCTTTAACAGGTTGGTATCCATTGTGAGTCTCAGAAAGAGTGTTTTTCAGACTTACGACTTCATAATATTCATTTGTAGAATTCTCAGACAACTATTTTCCATAGAACCCCTGGAAAATGTTAATGTGAATCTGATCCTTTGAAGTTGTATTCAGAGCTAATAATATTTGCCAAGCATCTACTATGAGACAGTCATTATCAGAACCACATCAGAACTCCATGAAATAAGCATTATTCTTAGTTCTAGTTGAGGAAACTGAAACTCGGAACAATTAGTTGGCTTGTCCAAGACCTCCTAGCTGGTATCAGAAATGAAAGTTGAACTTGATTTTATCTAGCTTCAGGTTCCGGATGACTGTACATTTTGTTGAGACTAAGAAAGTTTAAACGGTCCAGGGTGGCTCCACTGGTAAGAAGAGGTACTATGTCTCATATACTTTCATATCTACCATAGCACTTAACAGGAAATAGGTTGTCTGTCAATGCCTCCTGGCCAATCTCTTTGTTTGTTGCTTAGTTATTATTATGATTATGCACATGGTGAAAAATTATGACTATAGAAAATGGTGTAAGGTAAAAAGTAAAAATTATCCTTAATATTATCAACCTCCAGAACTGTCCCCTAAAGGTAAACTACTATCAATTTGTTCTTGTTTTTCCACAACTTTAAAAGCTTTTGTGTGTGTGTGTGTGTGTGTGTGTGTGTGTGTGTGTGTGTAGATGCTTCTGTTCTGCCTTACACAGATGGGATTACACATTCAAATTTTTCTCTCAATGATGTGTATTTGACATCTTTTTATCAGGATTTGCAGATTGCTTCATTCATTTTGTTGATGTGCCATATTTACTTAATCAATCTCTTTATGACAAATATTTAAATTAATTATATTTTTTAAAAAAATACTTCTTTATTTTTCTTTTTTGCTGTAACAAAAAGACAGTTTGAAAAAACCAGTTTTATATACATGTCTTTGCACAGTTATGTTTTTAATAGAAAACACATAAAGGGCATTATTTTTCCCCAATGTCTCTTCTTAGGAAACATAGTGGACCATTTCTAAGAAACGTTATAGTGTCTGTAGATAAACATGTGTGTTTAAATATATATTTTTGACCAAAAAATTGGACCCTGACTTTCTGGTCTGCTCTGTTCTAACAAGGGAGCAAAAGGACTGAGAAAATGGTTCTCATCAGATGCCTGTATGTCCAAAATCTACAATGGCCAAAACCAGGAGAGGGCATTTCAGTCTCCTCAGGCTGTTACCTTCCCATGGAACAGCTCTGCATAGTTTAACTTTGATGCCAAGGACACAGACATAACCAAACTTTTCTCATTTTAAAGGTGTTCCCATTTTGTTATCAGCTGGCTCTTTCAATGATGTAGACCAGGAATGGGATAATTTTATTCTACATTATTTGTGATAGCAAATCATAGGAGACAACCTAAATATCTAACAAAAGAATAATGTGTAAATAGATCTAACATATAACCCCATTCACTGGGGTACCGTGTAGGCATTAAAATGATGAAGGTCATGACAATTTACAACCCTGAAAAAGACAGAAACACAAAATTTTTACCTATGCTAACATGGCAACTGTAAAATGATGTGTGTATACATGTATAAGGCGTGGAAGAACAAAGTATTTGATGGGTTACATGTATGAATTATGCATTTTTTTAAAGTTCAAATGTTTTTTAACGCTATTTGTAAAATTTTAAATTAATAGCCTATAGGGGCTAATCTCTGTGGATGTCTAGAAAGACTGTGAGCTGTGTATAGAGATTTGTTTTAGTCTCAGGGATTGACATATTCTTTTAAAATGGCATTCTGTAAATTTGATCAAACTGTCTCCTAACTCTTAAGAATGCTGTTTTTAAGTGAGGTGACTACATGTTCCATTTTGCCTGGGACTGTTCCTTCTTGAACCTGTTGTCCCAGCACAATTGTCACTAGCACTGCTTTTCACTGTTAGACGTGTCTTTGTACAATACATTCTGTGGGCCCCCCACTGTAAGGGACATACTAACTATTCTGTTCCACCACATTTCTATCTCATCCTGGTTTTATCCTTATCTCTAGTAAAAATCATCCCTAGATCATAATTTAACTTTCTATGGCTTAGAAAGTCTTGTACACATCAATGACTTCACTGTATGCCTAAGGTCAAAGAAGAATGTATCTGCATCATCAGTGAAATCTTAAAGACATTGTCCATTATGTTCTCTGGCAGCTCTTTCCTAGGATTTTTTGAAAATGATAAAATCTGAAAAAATTTTATCTCTGCTAATAACTAATCATTTTGACTGTTTTAGATAATAACCATTTTGTAATTTGATGTTTTTGTTTTCTTTCTTTAGCAGCCAGAAAATTCAGTTAAGCGAGGTACTTAGTTGCAGCAAAAACTCGTAATGGGGAGTCAGATGGAATTGACTTCAAGTTCTATTCTCCATTTACTACTGTATTAGTTTCCTATAGCTTCTGTAGTAAATTGCCACAATCTCGGTGGCTAAAAATAACACACATCTATTTTCTTATAGTTCCGGAGGTAGAGTCTGAAATAAGTTTCAATGGACAAAAAAATTGATTTTTTGGGTAGGGCAGCACTACCTGCAAAGGCTATAAAGGACAATACATTGCTTGCAACTTTTAGCTTCTGGTAGCTTGTCAGCACTTCTTGACTTGTGGCTATATCACTTCAATCCTTCCTTAGTTGTTACATTGCCTTTTCTTCTGTATTAGATCTCCCTCTGCATCCTTTTGATAAGAACACTCAAAATTACATTCAGGGCTCATCCAGATAATCCAGGATAATCTCTCCATCTCAAGATCCTTAATTTAATCACATCTGCAAAGATTCTTTTTCCATAAAAGGTAGCATTCACAGGTTCCAGTGATCAGGACCTAGATATTTTTGGACCATTTTTTTGGCTTATCACAATCTACCTTCTGATTCCCAAAGATTTACCTCCATCCTCCATGCAAAATATATTAATCATATTCAGACATCCTCCAAAATTCTCAACTCATTACAGCATCAACTTAAAGTACAAAATCTCATCTAAATATCACCCCCAAACCCTCACATTTTAGCATTTAAATCAGATACTCAAAGACTCTAGGTATAAGCATCTTGGGAGCAAAATTTATTTCTATTTCTGAAGTAAAGCATTTGGCCCAGTGCCTTGTACATAGAAGGTGCCCACAAAATGTTAGCCACCATCAGAATTATGCCCTTCATCCTCTTCCCTCATTATGTGGTTCACTTTCTTTACCATTCTATGATTCTGATTTAGCTGTGTCTCTGAACATGGATCCCTCTTGGAATAACATGAAAAAGTTGGTAAAATGAAATTATTGACTCTTTAGAAACATTGTCATAGCAGAGAGAAGACAAGGTGTAAGATGGTGAAGGCTCCAGCCGGGCGCGGTGGCTCACGCCTGTAATCCCAGCACTTTGGGAGGCCGAGGCGGGCAGATCATGAGGTCAGGAGATCGAGACCATCCTGGCTAACATGGTGAAACCCCGTCTCTACTAAAACTACAAAAAATTAGCCGGGCGTGGTGGCGGGTGCCTGTAGTCCCAGCTACTTGGGAGGCTGAAGCAGGAGAATGGCGTGAACCCAGGAAGCGGAGCTTGCAGTGAGCTGAGATCAGGCCTCTGCACTCCAGCCTGGGTGACAGAGCCAGATTCCGTCTCAAAGAATTAAAAAAAAAAAAAAAAAAAAAAAAAAAAAAAAAAAAAAAAGGATGGTGAAGGCTCCACATTGTCACAGCAGACATCAGTGTAAGATGATGATGGTGGTGGTGGTGGCAGTAGTACTAGGAGTGGTAGTAGTAACTCTGACTGAGAGTGTATCTTGTAACAACAGATCTTCTAAATGTTTTACATGTGTTATCTCATTTAATCCCCATCTCACCCTTGTGAGGTGGAACTTTTATTACCCTCATGTTCAGATGAGAAAATAGGATAGAGAAACTATACAATGAGTTAGTGGCCATATTGGCCAATTAAAACCAAGTGCACCTTGCACATGTCTCATATGGCAGTGAAATGGAGTCCTGGGGTTCATGAAATGCAATTGCAGATGAGAATCACTGCTCATTTCACCTTGGGTTTCTATTTTGTGTCACTCTGAGGGGATAAGCCTTACTCTATCTAGGATTCCTTAGACTTTTTTGCGTCACCAAATCTTCCCCTTGATTTTAAGGTGTGGAATCTCCCCTACCCCAAATTTTTATTTGAAAAATTTGAAACGTTAAGACAACTTGAAAAATTGGTACAATGAACACTTGCATATCCATCACTATCCCTTTAAAAATTGTTACATTTTTTTCCACCACTGTTTCTCACTCTGTATAGGCAGATATATTTCGTTTTCACTGAATAATTTGACAGTTGCAGTTGTTAAGACACTTTACCCCAAAATACTTCAGTATGTGCCTCCTAAGAACAACAACTGCCTCCATTCTACTCATATCAGGATAAATTTCAAGATGTGTAAATTTGATGCCATAATACCTTACATACAGTGTACATTCAAATTTCCCCCAGTTGTTCCAACAATGTCCCTTTCTAGCATTGCCTTTAAATCCAGAAGTTGATCTCTTGCATTGTCTTCAGTTGTGACATCTCTTTAATCTAGAACAGTTCTAAAGCCTGTGTTTTATTGTTACTTTGTTTTGTTTCTTTTTCGTTTTTTGTTTTTCTTGTTTTTCTTCAGTGAAATTTCAAAGAGTCCAGATTAGTAAAATACCTCAAGTTGTGAATTGGTCTGATGCCTTCCTCTTGATTAGATTTGGGTTAAATATATATTGGCATGAATACTGTATGTGATGTGAGAATCATTTCCTAATTGGTTATACTTAAGAAAAAATGTGAAACCCTCAAAACAGAATGATCTTATATTTTAGGAAAATAATTAAAAGTTAAACCTAATCATCTTTAAATGGTCATTGACAGTTTTTGAAGCACATTTCACATATATTTTATTGTCTCCTTGTAACTGTGAGACCATTGAGGTGGATATTATTGATGATAGTCCTAGGGCAACTAAGGGATGGAAGTACGAATGTTGTGCTAAATTCCTGAAATTCCTTCCTTGGGAAGCTGAGGTTTGAATCCAGTTTCTGAGTCTTCATTTTGGATCTCAATCCTGTGTTTTTCCCACCAACCCAGTGAATATTATTACAGCATCTTGTGTAAGAAGGATAATGCAGGGTTAAGCAGGATATGTTTAAAAAAAAATTGTGACACTCATCCTACTCAGAAGTACAACTGAATTCAGCATAAGTAAGGGCTTTCTAAAGGAAGCTTTCAAGTTATCCTGGACTCTGGTAAATCTTGGAGAGCCTACATTTATGTAGATTAGATGTTAAAAGTTTGCAAAGCTCTCACGTTGTAAATGTCATAAGCACTTGCTGTGAAATAATAGTAGAGAAACAGAAAGAAACCAAGATGGATAGATTCCCACTCAATCTCCCTACAAACTTGCAGCATGTTGCATAATAAATATGGATGTTAGCAGAGACATCGTGGTATCTTTATGCTGTGCTCAGTACCCACAGAGGGATAAATGCTGGGTTCATAAAAAGTGGGTTTTAAAAAATGTATTTGTTTGTTTTTCCAGTGAATTCATTGGTAGGAAAAACTTTAAATCCACTCTGAAGATCTATAAGCACTAGATCTTGTAGGAAGGAGTTAACGTGTTCAGAAGAGTCAGTTCTTTCTCAATATACTGAGGGTTTGCTTGAAGATTTATCTTGTGAAATAGATTTCAAAAGTGGAAAAGCAGTGCCTTAATTGACTGAGATCTAGAACAAATGGATTTCATGTGATTTTTATAAAAGTTTTATATCAGAGTGGCCTTTAAGAAATTCTAACAGGAGAAGGGGTTGTCTCCCTCTTTGATTTTCCCAACTTTGGCAGAAAGAGGTCACAGGGGCTGGTTAGGCATTTGAAACTCAGCATTTGTGTTTATAGACATTCATATAAAAAAGTAGCCAGGAAAAGAGATATAGAAACCAACGCATGTTAAATGGGACCTGTTCTGGGGGATATCTGAGATGCAGGTTCTTTCCTTCTGCTAACCAGCTGTGTGGCTTTGAGGAGTCTCCATTTTATGAGTTCTTCTACTGTATTAACATAGAGACTAATAATGCCCACTATGTGTATTTGACAGCGCTGTTTAGAGATAATCAAATGAGAGCGTGCATATGAACTTGCCCCACAAGCTTCTAAAGTAGTTCACAAATGTACGGCAAATGGATAATTTTAGAGCTTTTGACTTGGAAGTATACTTCCCTTAATTTAAAAATCCAACTTGGTCCTTGTTTCCTATCTTAGTGGAATCAGTTTGGAAGGAAAAAAGTATAGTTTAGCTGTAAAATGGTGTATGGTGCCATGTTTGATCACACGTGCTCTGGAAGCCAAAGGACTTCAGTTAAGCTCTTGCCTGTGTAATTTAGCACTTGTTACCATAAATGGGTTATATAACCTCTTTAAGCCTCAATTTGTTCATCTGTACAAGGGTTGCAATTGCTACCTTTTAGGGGTTTTGTGAGAATTGTGGTGAGGTGACACATGCGTAACCAGCATAAAATGAAACTTTCCTTCTTGCCTCTACTGTTCCTTTAATTTCTGTCCTCTTGATCATTCTCTTCTAGTCTCTGAATGCAAATTAGTAAGCCCCATAATGTTGTACTTACCCCTAGATAATAGATTGTCCCAATATTATTTTAAGTCACAAACTCAGTTAATTTAAACCAAAATAAAAATTAAAAATGATCATTTAAATGTCTAGTTTAAGAGATTTAAAAAACCCTGAATTTCATTTATTATTTAACTGTTCTCCCCTTCCCTTTGTTTCAGGCTCAAAGGGAAAGAGGATTTAGTAAGTGGCTTGATTTCTCTTCTCTGCCTTCCATTCCACCCCACCCCAAGGTGAGCATGACTGGGTGGCAGCTGCTCAGGAAGTAGAATTAATAGGATGAGAGGATTCAGGTCTCTTTCTCCTGAGGCTTTCATGCTCTCCCGCCATGTGGCTATCCTGACAGTGGATTCATTTCAGTTGGCCACTTGCTCAAAATCTAAGCATCTACGCTACAGTTTTGTGTTGCTGGAGTCCTTCTGTTCTATGAAGGAATCTTATGGGACAGTGAAATAGGACTCTAGATGCTTGCTCCTTGAAAATCTCTTCCCCTCTAGTGACCTCATTTGACCTATAGGAAATAGTTTCCCATCCCTTATTGACAAACTCTGGGAGTGTAGGCTCACCCCAACATCGAAACATCACCCAACTGCATCTCCAAACAACAGGTTAACCTGGTTCTTTTTCCAAGACACTCTGCCTCCCAACTCCAGGGGTCATGTAATAAACTTTCTCCTTTCCTTGGGAAGGTGACAAGATAGGTACCTCTTGACCTTTTCACTTTCAAAGTGGGCAAGGACACGCTGACTCACAGAACATGTGTCAGCCAAGCTTTCTATGGTAACTTAACCCCTTAATTCCAAAAAAAGTTATATGGTAACTTTTTAACTCTATGTTCATTTAACCAAGAACCTTGTCAGAATTTCAGTTTTACCATCCTGCTAGATGAGTTCATCATTTAACAAATACCTGATGTGTAATAAATGTCAAGCAAATGATAGCTGTGTTATAATGAAATGAGAATGGATTATAATTCATTTCAATAAATGTTTATTAAATTCTTACCATGGGCAATGTGAGAATGTAAAATGGGTAAGACACTGACCCTACCTGTTGGAACCTCATGGTCTAGCAGTAGAGAAGGTAAAGTGATGTCTTTAATATGAAGTAGAAAACAGTAAATAATATAGTAGAGGCTGGGATATTAGAGAAGGGAGAGTTTGGAGATTGCAAGAGTTCCTCGCCTTAAACAGTTCTGGATCTGCTACCAGATTATCCTCCTTTTAAATGAAAATATTCTCTGTTCTTCATGCATCTGTCTGCCTTGTCAGTTCATATCCTTGACTAAATGATCACAGCTGTGGTTATTAATGGGCCACCTAAATGACTCATGGGCCAGATCTTTATAATTGGATTTTAAATCAGGAAAGCTATTCTACAGTGTAGAGACCTTCAGTTGGATTGGTTTCTGATAAATTTCATATCTGTGGAATGAAGTGCCATTCATCATCAGTTTTCTCCTCATTGAGCTATTTGTTGAGTTCATGTTTCTGTGTCTGTGTAAGAAAACATGGCGGGAGATACAACTGTAAAAGGAGATTGTTATGAACCATCGGGGGTCATTAGGGCTTTTGTGACCTGCAGGATGATGTGGTTAAGAGTGTTACTTTAACCTGACGTTAGAAGAATGGAAGCAGAGAGACTGGACACCAACAATTCAGGAAGGAGACTTTTGCTCTTTCAGAACAGGATGTTGGAGATCTGAATTAGGAAAGAGGCCATGAGAATGCAAAGCAAGGGACAGGTGGAATGGAGAATGGAAATAAAAACTTCAAGAAATCGGGATGGAAGAAAATGTGGTCTACAGTGGAGGCAGAAGTTGTTGGGTAAAGCTGAGTGTAAAATTACGATTTTACTTTTGGGTATGCAAAGTTTGAGGCCCTGAGGAACTCTTCCTGTAGTAGACAGTTGAGAATGGAAATGGAGAACTAAAGTCCATGACAGAACTCAGTGCTAAAGATGTGAATGAAGAAGTTATTATCTCCAAACATGATCCCAAAGACCAGCAGTGGAAAAATTACCTATGCAGTTTATTCACTTGAATTAACTAGGTCCCAACTCTCTTTTCCTAATAATTTTAATCACAAATACACAGGAATTAGACGTATTGATGGTTTATGCAACCAATACTTATTTTGTAGATAACCTGATCATATAAATAAATCATATCTAAGCTCTATGATAGTCAATAAGACTAATTTTGGAAATATTGCATTAAAGATATCAAGTACTCAAACTTTAGGTTTTGTGAAAATAAACAAAAACCACCCAAATGAGAATAAGCAAATGCTATTCATTCAGAGCTTTCTATAGCAAAAGAGGCAACCACCATCCCTTGCATTTGGCGGAGAGACTCAAAGGCTGGCAGAGGAGTGTAAAAGCATTATAGTGAGAAAAAAGGAAGGCTTCAGGTGAGTTCTGATTGAAGGCCATTGACATGGGAAAGCTGGAGGTGGGCTAACTAGAAGCAGGGCAGCATACGTGATTGGTTAGGGGTGCATATCTAGTGTTCTTGAATTGGTCCTAAGTTGGAAGCAGGGTCAACATTTAGGAAAATTATCAGTTAATAATCAGCTTCTTGGCTGATCTGGGTTGTTTGCTACAGAGATTGTGGTTTGGTTTCCTGGTCTGGTTGCTGTAGATTGTGCATCAGAAATCTATTTTTGTACATGGTGTGGCTACTGTCCGTTTGTATATTCAGTCTCTCATCATGAAACATGTACTGCTTTTAATAATTCATTGTTCTTTCATTCACCTTTGCCATCTTGGCCACCTTTGTTCAACTCTTTCATGCACTGAATAGTTGCTTTCTGAGGCATTAAATTTGGGTTCATTTTTTGGCTAATCCTAGTCCTTTCGCATTATATTTTTAAATATTTACTATAAAATAAAATATATGTTTATACCATAAGGAATTAAAACCATACAAAAGAATATAAAATAAAAAGGCAATTCTTCTTCTCCCCCTGGCAGCCCATCAGTTCCACTAGTCACTTGGGGTTAACCATTACTAATAGCTTCTGACATATCCTTTTGGAAGTGATCTATACATATGTAAACATATTAATTACATATTTATATTTGCATATTTATCTTCTTTAAAAAATCTACACAAATGTGATTATAAGTATTTGCTTTTTTATTGAGCTGCTCTTTAGGGTAATCTTTGGACATCTTTATATCATCAATAACTTATTCTTCAATTTTAAATTTTTGATAGATAGTCCCAAATTGCTTATATGACAAGAGTGCACCAATCTATCCTTTTGTCAAGTGTTTGAGAACGCTTTGTTCTTAACATGTTTATTGACACTAAATACTATGCCTAATTTTAATCTAGATGATAAGTACTTTAACCTGAATTTATTGTACTGTCAGTGAAATCAAGAATCTTTTCATATAGTTTATTTTGTATACATCATATGCATTGCCATTTATATATATTATTTCCCATCATTTTTCTTTTTTGCTTTTTTTTTCTTTCTTTTTTTTTATTTTTATTTTTTAGAGACAGGGTCTTACTATGTTGCCCTGGCTGGACTCAAACTTCTGGGCTTAAATAATCCTTGCACCTCAACCTCATAAGTAGCAGGGACTATAAGTGTGTACTGTTGCACCCAGCTCAGCTCTCCATTTTTTAAATTAGATTAGTTTATTATTCTTTTGAAAGGATTTTTTGTGTATTAAAATAATCAACCTTTTGTTTTGTCATTTGCTCTTTGACTTTGTTTATAACCTTAACTTTTTGCCATGGAGAAGTTTTAAATTTAAAATAATTAAATGTATGAGGGTTTTTTCCCCTTGATCTGAATTTTATGTTTTAAATTAAAAGCCCTTCCTGTTTTGCTATCTATTTCCTTTTTAATCAAATTCTCCTGTTTGGTAATAGAGTTGCATAGACTATAATTGGAAGAAACTGGTGTATCTGGCATTTCTCTGTGAATTGATACACTTAGTTGTCTCAGAAGGGTTAATAAAAGCTTTTGTGTTAGAATCTCTGAATGTTCCTGTCATTTAATGATGAAAAGAAAGAAATAAGCAGCAAGACAGTTGTTAATCAGCCACTGAATGGCCTGTCCTCTCACTGAATGAACACTCTGTTAAATGCACTGGGTTTTTTTTCTTCTGGAAATGGTATTTGATGGTTGCCACCCAATCCCAGAATTAACTGCTAATGCTCAGAAACCTGGGTGGCAAGAAAATATGAGTGAGATATGAGTCTGGATAAAATAATTCTCCTTTGGGGTGCAGTGAATACTTAAACACCACATCCAGAAATATTACGGCGTCCTGCTTGACCCAGACATAGTTAAAGGGAATGAGTAGATGGGGACAGGGTAGTCCAGTGAGTCAAGATTTGCAGAGGGGGAGTTAGGAGGGAGGAAAGATGCTGTTTAACTTGGTCCGTCCCTTTAATAGATCTTATTCTTATCAGAAAGACAGGCAGTAACTGCTGTTGTTGTTTTGCCATTACCAGTGTGACCCCAGGTCCTTCTTTATGTTCTAACCACTCATTCTGAAGTTAGTAGGAAGGCACTCTTCTTGCCCAGCAGCATAGCTTGTTTACTGCTTGGGGTTTGTGTATAGATGTGATTCAGTCAGAGCAGGAGGGAGTTTCAGGCTTCCAAGCTGAGGGAGTTTTAGGCTTCCAAGCTTTTTAGCCCTGTATTCTGCTGGATGATAACCAATGTCAGAAGAATATCCACCTCTTTTTCTCTGAGGCACATATCCTCATATCTTATTTTTCCAACAGGCATTGTTGACCTATCTAGTAATATAAAGAAATGTCAAACTGATAATCCCTTTGGAAATTACAGAACCAGTATCATGGAGTGGAAAGCAGCTCTTCCATCCTCCCTGGTGAAGATGACCTTGACTTGATGCCTTTGGCTTTGTTGTCTACATCCTGGACA
This sequence comes from Chlorocebus sabaeus, assembly GCF_047675955.1. Lineage (NCBI taxonomy): Eukaryota > Metazoa > Chordata > Mammalia > Primates > Cercopithecidae > Chlorocebus > Chlorocebus sabaeus. The sequence goes on from NC_132918.1 coordinate 72,064,537, forward strand.
TCTGTCTAAGTCTATTTGCACTGCTAAAGCAATAGAAATTTATTTCTTACAGTTCTGGAGTCTGCAAAGCTCAAGATCAAGGTGCCAGAAGATTTGGTTTCTGGTGAGGTCCTGTTTGTTGGCTTATAGATGGCTCTCTTCTCTCTGTTTCTTCACATGGCAGAAGGGATGAAGGAATTCTCTGGGGCCTCTTTTATAAGGGCACTAACCCCATTCATGATGGCTCTGCTTTCATGACCTAATCACTTCTCAAAGACCCCACCTCCAAATATCTTCACACTGGGGATTAGATTTAGACATCAGAAAATGTGAAGGACACACATACTCAAACCACTGCAGCATCCCAGGGCTCAGCTCTCTACATCCTGCATCTTTTGTCACTTTATTCTAGTTGGGGGTGATGGCTGTAGAGGTTGACTCACAGAGGCTCAGCAATATAGCCAATCCCAGAAGACTTTATTCTCTTTTTATCAAACATAATAGAAAGAAAATGAAATACTCAGTTCAAGTCCAACTTCTTTGAAAGCAAGGGGTGCTCTGTATTTATACTCCTAACAAGCATTACATCCAGTTCACAGGTAGACCATTTGGGATATGATGGATTCCATCTCAAGAAAGATTGCAATCTGAGTAGAGAACTCAACCTGTGTCCTAAACATTTCTTATATATGACCATGACCATTGGACTGATCCTTCTGGAGAAACCCTGAATAAGTGTAAAGAAGCCTGCTGAGGAAGAGTTCCATTCTTCTTTCCATCTCCTAGGAGCCTGAAACACATATGACTTTTCCTAAGTGCATTATGTTGCCGTGTAACACCAGTAGACATTTGATGAACCAATGTTTATGTTTAAAATATTTTTTCATGTGTCTGTTGGCTGTATGAATGTCTTCTTTTGAGAAATGTCTGTTCATATCCTTTGCCCACTTTTTGATGGGGTTGTTTGTTTTTTTCTTGTAAATTTGTTTGAGTTCTTTGTAGGTTCTGGATATTAGCCCTTTGTCAGATGAGTAGATTGCAAAAATTTTCTCCCATTCTATAGGTTGCCTGTTCACTCTGATGGTAGTTTCTTTTGCTGTGCAGAAGCTCTTTAGTTTAATGAGATCCCATTTGTCAATTTTGGCTTTTGCTGCCGTTGCTTTTGGTGTTTTAGACATGAAGTCTTTGCCCATGCCTATGTCCTGAATGGTACTACCTAGGTTTTCCTCTAGGATTTTTATGGTATTAGGTCTAACATTTAAGTCTCTAATCCATCTTGAATTAATTTTCGTATAAGGAGTAAGGAAAGGATCCAGTTTCAGCTTTCTACTTATGGCTATCAGAGAAATGCAAATCAAAACCACAATGAGATACCATCTCACACCAGTTAGAATGGCGATCATTAAAAAGTCAGGAAACAACAGGTGCTGGAGAGGATGTGGAGAAATAGGAACACTTTTACACTGTTGGTGGGATTGTAAACTAGTTCAACCATTATGGAAAACAGTATGGCGATTCCTCAAGGATCTAGAACTAGATGTACCATATGACCCAGCCATCCCATTACTAGGTATATACCCAAAGGATTATAAATTATGCTGCTATAAAGACACATGCACACGTATGTTTATTGCAGCACTATTCACAATAGCAAAGACTTGGAATCAACCCAAATGTCCATCAGTGACAGATTGGATTAAGAAAATGTGGCACATATACACCATGGAATACTATGCAGCCATAAAAAAGGATGAGTTTGTGTCCTTTGTAGGGACATGGATGCAGCTGGAAACCATCATTCTCAGCAAACTATCACAAGAACAGAAAACCAAACACCGCATGTTCTCACTCATAGGTGGGAACTGAACAATGAGATCACTTGGACTCGGGAAGGGGAACATCACACACCGGGGCCTATCATGGGGAGGGGGGAGGGGGGAGGGATTGCATTGGGAGTTATACCTGATGTAAATGACGAGTTGATGGGTGCAGCACACCAACATGGCACAAGTATACATATGTAGCAAACCTGCACGTTGTGCACATGTACCCTACCACTTGAAGTTTAATAATAATAAATAAATAAACAAAAAATAAATAAATAAATAAATAAAAATATTTATAAAAATAATTGCCATGGAGAATAAAAAGCAGAGCTAGACTCTTCAATATTTTGTTGCTTTATTCATATAAAAGATATTTATTTAGTCCTCACTATATGCCAAGCACTATGCTGGGTGTTGGGAATGTATCCAAGAATAATAATAGTAACTATGGCTAAGAAGCATTGAACTTTTACTACCAATTTCATACTGTGCTAAGGGCTTTACATGGATTACTTCATATAACCCTCAAGTCAACCTTGTAATTAGGTGCTTTTATCATCTTTATACAAAGATAAAGAAAATGAGATCCCCAAGAACACCACTACTAATAAGAATTAAAGTTGGGATACAGCCCCGATGCAGTGGCTCACACCTGTAATGCTAGCACACTGGGAGACCAAGGTAGGTGGATCACTTAAGGTCAGGGGTTCAAGATCAGCCTGGCCAACATGGTGAAACCCTGTCTCTACTAAAAATACAAAAAAAAAAAAAAAAAATAGCTGGACATGGTGGCATGTGCCTGTAGTTCCAGCTACTTGGGAGGCTGAGGCGGGAGAATTACTGGAACCCGGGAGGCGGAGATTTGCAGTAAGCCGAGATCACACCATTGCTCTCCAGCCTGGGCAACAGAGCAAGACTCCATCTCAAAATAAAATAAAATAACAAATAAAGCTGATATGCAAACTCAGTGTACTTTCTACTTTGTAATTGCTTACTGTTGTCTCTGTAAGAGGCAGAAACAAGTCTCTGCCCTCATGGAGCTTGTACTCTGAATAGAGAACACTTTACTACACCAAACTCCTTTAATGAATCCCAAGAGAAATATGAAGTGTCCTCCAGAAATGGCTTCTCATCTTTCAGCATGTTTTAGGCTGGTTGCACATACTCAGTGGAATCACTTGGTTGATGTGGACTCCCTTTATTTTCTTCAATTCCATTAATTTCTTCTATCTCCTGTGTTTTTCTCATGCCCCTTTCCTAGAATTCATTGCCTTGTCCTTCTACTCCTCTGTCTTCTCTCTTCCCTTTCACACCTGTTTATTGTTTTTCTTTCCCATCTAGATTCCTAGAGTCCCCAAGTGCTATGCAAGACAGTTTTGAAGGGAAACACGAAAGGGAGGACACTTTCATTGCCAATGAAATGCTCTGGTGATAGAGGGCTTAGTAAGCTTAGGGTCTCTCTTTAGCATTCTCTGGTATTTAAGGGACTCAGTTTTCCAAAAGCACATCCACTGCATTCTGCTGTTGCTAATCTCATTTTTTCCATGATTAACAATCCAGATCATTATGTTTTCAGCTCACATTAATCATTAATCTTCTCTTCTGTGAGTCTGGTAACATTTGGAGTCATTTCTCTCTGTATTTATCCATCTGGGATCTTCATAAAAGATAAGTTTTCAGAAAGTCATTAGTTGCTCATGCAGAAAGTTGTGTGTTGTTCACTGCTGTAAGAGGAGTGAATGCTCTTCTTGTTTCTCAGATCCTGGGAGGGAATCTTCTCAGTCAGGCATGGGTTCCCTTTGAAATGCAGAGGGACCCCTCACTTGAGGTCCATGGGGTCCTCAACTTGGCACAGTATTCATAGCATAAAAGATAGGGCTGCAACATAACAGCATCATAAATCACAATAAGCAATGCTTGCTAAATACTTATAGAGCAGATGAGATTGGAAGAGAGTGTGTGGATAGTGGAAAGGATTTTGATATTAATGAGTCAGAACAAAGACTTTGGCTTGAGTCCTGTCTCTACATCTCAATCTGTTTGACCTTGGGCAAGAAACCTCATCTCTCTGGGATCCACTTGTCTCCTCTGTGAACTGGTCCCAAAGATGTGTGCTTTCCTCTCTATACTAAAGGGTAATTTTGAGAGTTAACTTATATTCTTATCTCTGCTCTCTGCTGTCGAGTAAGTTTCATAACTTATATTCTTATCTCTGCTCTCTGCTGTCGAGTAAGTTTCATAACTTTGTTCATATCACTTAATTTTGCAATTTCTGTGGTCTCTGCCAACACTAACAGTATATATATGCAACACATAGAGAGTGAAGTTTATTGGGAAAGTTTTCAAAGCCAGTATTTCTTAATTCTCTTGTTATATAAAAAAGTCTTGTAGGTGTGTGTCATATTTAAGCATTTATTGGGATGGGGATATGGTCCTTAGAAAAGAGAGAGAGGATCCTCTGGAAATTCAGTTAAAAGCATCCTCCCAGGTATAATGTAATTTTAAGAGGTCACAAGGAAGGCAACTATCCTGGAGGTTCTTGGTTGTCAGCCTCCAGCAATATTTTGTTGTGAAGGTTGGAATGCATTTATTCTTTTCTTAATTCAAGTAAGATGTTTCTTTAGAGACAATATTCCAAATTGGGCATCCATTCAAAAGCCATGACAGATATCCCTGTCTATAGTCATTAACCATGAAATATTGGTATTATTTCTCATTGCTGCCCAAGTGCAGGACTAAATTGCATTAATGCATCTGTTGTCTCAGAAAGGGTGAGCGGCGTAATTAAATTTTATTTCTGTAGAGTTAGAAGGGGTCCAAGATATGGAGATCAGCAGAGAAATAGGGAGTGTTTGTTCTCATTCTATCCAACTGAAAACCAGGCAACAGAATTCAGAAGTATTTTCATATATTGACAGTTCTCTCCCCCAGCACCTGGGATTTGAACAGGAGACTCCCATTTCACAGAGAATTCCTAGTGGCATTGATGGAAATTACTTGCATAACCTAACCCCCTACCCACATAGAATGCCAGACACCTGAGAGCACCTTTAATTACAATGTACCTTCCTTTGCAAAGGAGCTAATTGCATCTGTTTCCCTTTCCTTTAGGTGCCCAAGCAAGGACAGAAATAATGAAGAGACACATGTGTTAGCTGCAGCCTTTTGAACCACGCAAGAAGGAAATCAATAGTGTGGACAGGGCTGGAACCATTACCACACTTGTTGGAGTAAATGAGGAATGGGCTCGTGATTATGCTGACATTCCAGCATGAATCTGGTAGACCTGTGGTTAACCCGTTCCCTCTCCATGTGTCTCCTCCTACAAAGTTTTGTTCTTATGATACTGTGCTTTCATTCTGCCAGTATGTGTCCCAAGGGCTGTCTTTGTTCTTCCTCTGGGGGTTTAAATGTCACCTGTAGCAATGCAAATCTCAAGGAAATACCTAGAGATCTTCCTCCTGAAACAGTCTTACTGTATCTGGACTCCAATCAGATCACATCTATTCCCAATGAAATTTTTAAGGACCTCCATCAACTGAGAGTTCTCAACCTGTCCAAAAATGGCATTGAGTTTATCGATGAGCATGCCTTCAAAGGAGTGGCTGAAACCTTGCAGACTCTGGACTTGTCCGACAATCGGATTCAAAGTGTGCACAAAAATGCCTTCAATAACCTGAAGGCCAGGGCCAGAATTGCCAACAACCCCTGGCACTGCGACTGTACTCTACAGCAAGTTCTGAGGAGCATGGCATCCAATCATGAGACAGCCCACAATGTGATATGTAAAACGTCTGTGTTGGATGAACATGCTGGCAGACCATTCCTCAATGCTGCCAACGATGCTGACCTTTGTAACCTCCCTAAAAAAACTACCGATTATGCCATGCTGGTCACCATGTTTGGCTGGTTCACCATGGTGATCTCATACGTGGTATATTATGTGAGGCAAAATCAGGAGGATGCCCGGAGACACCTCGAATACTTGAAATCCCTGCCAAGCAGGCAAAAGAAAGCAGATGAACCTGATGATATTAGCACTGTGGTATAGTGTCCAAACTGACTGGCATTGAGAAAGAAAGTAGTTTGCGATTGCAGTAGAAATAAGTGGTTTACTTCTCCCATCCATTGTAAACATTTAAAACTTTGTATTTCAATTTCTTTTGAATTATGCCACTGCTGAACTTTTAACAAACACTACAACAAAACAAATAATTTTAGTTTAGGTGATCCACCCCTTAACTGTACCCCCGGTGGTATATTTCTGAGTAAGCTACTATCTGAACATTAGTTAGATCCATCTCACTATTTAATAATGAAATTTATTTTTTTAATTTAAAACCAAATAAAAGCTTAACTTTGAACCATGGAAAACAGAGTGACTTATTGGTCAAGAAAACAGTATAGTCATTCTACTTGCTCTAAAGAAAAACAGACAACCTTTATGAACTCAAAGAACTATCACAATGAAAAAATGTGTTATTAAGCCCTACTGTACACTGGGGAGCCATAGCTGAATTATTGGCTGAGTTAAGTATCTGTCAGACTCTAAAATACTGAACTTTACTAGGTGGTTATATACAAGTGTGGCATCCTTTAGAGGCTTAAGTCAGGATGCCTTTTGGCATTTACTCTTCAAAAATAGATTTAATTAGCTATTGAATCCAAATACTTATTATACCTTTGTGCTATGCTGGACAAAATGGAAAAGAAAAAGACAGCACATAGCCTGTCCTCAAGACTACTTTCTGGTGGACTGGGGCATGTTTGGCAAATGTAGAAATGGTTATGCTAGGGAGGAAGGTCCTTGTAATCATGTAGCATCAACTGGGTGCAAGCACTGTGAGAGGCATTTTTATGTTATTATTGTGTCTTTAAACTCTCCCAACAAGAGAAGAAAGTGACAACTGCTCTATTTACATAGGAAAAAACTTCAAGTAAGAGAGGTTCATTGATTTACCAGATAGAAAGTCTTAGAACTTAAATTTGAATCAAATCTTTCTGTCTCCAAAGACAGGTCTTCACATTAAATTCCTACGGAGTTGGTTTATAGTTATAATTTTCTTAGATTAGGTACACAGTTCTATGAGTTTTAAAAAAATATATACTCCTGGGCATCTGCCATACAATCAAGATATTGTGTCCTTGTCATTGGCCAGAGATAGGAAAAAGCACATTTGGTTCTTGGAAGTAGGGAATTGTGTGGAAGTTATTGGTTTTAAGGTACCATTACAGATAATCCTTAAAACTTGGGTGGGATCTCATAAGATGATGATGTAGACAAGGAAGATAGAAGAAGCAGAGGGAGCAGAGGGATATCATATAGGGAGGTGTTTGGGATGAAGGAGTCTGTGCAAAGAAGTGAGAAACAAGGCTGGAACTATATAGTAGAGATCTCAGTTCCAGACTAAGGAATAGTAGAACTGATGGCATTTATGGAACACTTACTATGCAACAAGTACTTTCTTTGGAGTATCTTAATGAATCCTTACAAACTCCCCTGTGAGATAGTCTTTTGTGAATGAGAGTCAGAGACACAGGAGTTAAGTAATTAATACAGAGTTTGTAAGAATAGCAGGCATTGAAACCCAGTCTGCCAACTCCAGAAGCTATGAACCATTTATCCACTGTGCTGCCTTATGCTCATCAACTTTCCTACCTAAAGTTGCTGATTCCTCAGACCTATAGTTCTGCAGTCTCCTATGTGATGGTTTTATTTTTTTAATACCACAAAAATAGCCCTTTGTGAGATTTATGTAGGGAAGAGGGAACCTCTGCCATTTTGAGACACTTAGCCTTCTCCAAGCCAAGTTAGGGTATCTTTGGGCATAATATTTCTGCTCTCAGAAAGCCCTAGAGGTCCTAGGTAGCAATAGTATCTTTAAATGTTTATTTATTGTAAGGGACAATCAGGGTCAGCTAATCCAGGACCTGTGGCGAGGCTGCAGAGTACTGTGGCCAGGCTCTGCTCATAGTACACACCCCAGGGCCATGAGCTTTTCACCTCAACCCCACCAGACTTGCTAAAAGTGTTATATCTAGTCTAGAAACCTGGGGTAACTCCTCGATGTAAAATTCAGGATATAGGCCTGAGAATTCCTGCATCCCAGCAAGAAGGAAGCCAGAATATCTGCTTTTACTAACTGAACTGAGAATTCACCTTCCCAGTGAGACTGAAGCTTTGTTGAAGATTTATCGCCCCCTGGAGGGCAATACTATAATATATCTCTGCAGGTACTCTGTAAAAGATACCCAACTGAACTGAAATACACATATTTTTTCCTATAGAATAGGAAAATCAAGCCTTTGCTAAGACAACCCTTTAAAAAAGTAAATTAACTGTATTTATTTGAGTGTATGAGTCGCATTCATTTTAGAAAAGCTTTCACAAATCAGATAATCCATTCCAGGCTGCTTCTTCCAAAATAATCTTTGTGTCCTCACTAATGAGAGCTTATTTTCCCAATGGTCTATTGTATTATTCAAGTAAAAGCACTTGTGAAGCAAAAATCCCTGAAAAGGATTGTAAGTATAGTCATATCCTTGTTCAGATGCAGGAAAGTTAAATTTCCACATATTTACTTTGAAATTCTCCATACACATAGAGCTGAGAGATGTGTCATAGGTTAATAATTCCCCTGCCTGAATTATATGTGTAGATTTTTAGTTAACAGTGCCTCAAGTACTTTTTTGTTTTTGTTTAAAAAGAACCTTTAAGTTCGGTTGCCATGAATCAGGTATAAGCCACTGGAGGAGAAAATTAATTCTTTTGTTTGTTTCATTATTTTAAAATAAATACCAGGCTATGGCACCCATTTATGATCAGAATTGAGAGGAAATGCTCTTCCTGCCGGCTTGTGGGAATGCTCTGTCCCCCAAGGCCAACAGTATATGCTGCCAATGAGTGAAAGGAACTAAGACTCAAGTCTGCACAGAAAAAGGCCCAACATGTATGCTTCAGTTTTGATCCCAGCTTGACCCTTAATTTTCCAAACTTGCAGATGGAGAGCTACCTATTTGGGGAGTGTAAGATTTTTGAAATTAACTATCAACTCAAGGCACATAGTATCTTACCTATATCTTACCTTCTAAATATTTTAAATAACAGCTTTTCTCAGCCTTCTGTTTTGGCATCTGTTTCTTAACCCCAACCTTTTAAATTCAGAAATACCTAGGAATTTTAGCCTAATCTTTGACAACGTGCTTATCTTTGAAGCAAGGAAAATCATAACACATACCAACCCAACTGGAACATTTTTAACAAAGTGATGAAAAGTTATGTAATGGAAGATTTAACTTTCAAGAACACTTTGGCAAATTGTAATGCAATGATATACAAAATCTGCCAGGTACGCATTGTTCTTTTTTACGTCCTTCTCTGATTCTTCACAATAATTCCTGTCCTGACATCAACAAACATAAGGCAGCCTCGGACGTGGGTAGGTTTTCCTTATTGGCTTAATACTTTCAATTCATATAGTAAGTTCTCTTATCTATCGGCAGAGTTAGGAAGTGGAAAATTCTGCTTAATTAAACGTCTTTGTTACTACAGCTAGGTGAATGCCTAGATTGTTAGGGCTGGGAGAGTCTTAGGGATGAGCTTGCCTACTTAATTTACAGGTGTTGAAATTGAAACTCTTGCAGGCCTGCAGATTAGCACTGTGTCCTCATGTTCCCCAACCAGTGTCCCTTAAAGGACACTAATTTCCTCTCTTGATAAACAACACAACAACATACACCATGAAAATGTCACTGGCCATCAGCAAGTTTCCTTGAGGATTCGAAGGGCATGTAAGGCTCCCACATTGTCACAGAGTCACAGTAAAGAATATTTATGATTCCAAAAGCCCTCTTATTCTTTCAAGATAGGATGAGGAGATCAGTTTGCCTTTTAAAACAGCCCCCAGATAACATGTTCTATGTTGAGCATGACCTGGTTTCCCAGTGGAGAGGTGGAGAAAATGATCCTGGTGCAAGTTGCTGGAGAGGGAGAGTTGATTAGCATTTGTTTCCTTGAGTAACAACATAAACCACAAGTGATTGAGTGCATCCCTGCTTGGCATGAAAAAAATGACTGTCCATAAACGATGCCCTTCTCCATTTCCAGAGCCCTTGTTAGCTTAAGCTGATTGGGTCTGACCCATACAGAGCAAACCAGAGGCAATTTCAATTACCACACATTTGTAAATGTCCTGTCCAGCTCATTCCGAAGTCCAAATAGGTGAATCTGAATTCACACAAAAAGGAAGATCTGCATTCCTCATCCACATTTGCCCACACTCATGATACGGATGGTCCCAAATGTGCCATATGACTTAGTGGGCTACATATCCCCAACCAGGGCCACTCCTCAAGGTCCAAGACTTCTTCATTCAACTCAGGCAAATTATGCGGTAGAAGCCACAAGGTGAACATAGAGTCTCATGGTTTCATTGGTGCAGGACAGTAAAAAGGAAAGTCACTAGTTTTATGGCTATAATCTCCTCAATAAGAAAAGAACCAGAAGCTAGTGAGGATCACTTAGGAACCATGCATGTGTGCATGCATGTGTGCATGTGTGTGAGTGTGTGTGTGTGTCTGCGTGCACATTGGGGTAACATGGAATTGGGTTGTGAAAACATCAGGAAAACAGATGTTGGAAACATTGAAAACAAAGCGTACTTGCCAAATTTGGCCTAGGGATGGCCTAAGTTTCGTGTTTCTGGGGAAATTACTAGATATATTTTTAAGGCTGTCTCCAAGTTCAGTGCAAACATTTACACATGTCACTCACTAGTGGCAATTGAGTTGATCAATTTCATAAGTTGTGTTTCTTCTTTGGCTGGAAAATGTTCTGCATTTTGCTTACCATTTTCAAACAAGTATCAATGTATTTGCTTTCTTTCCCTGTGGATGTCCAGGTATCCAAATGGCAGGAGTTCTCTGGATCTGACCTCAAAAGCTAGGCCTGAAACGAATATATTGTAGGTCTCTCTGGGGTTAGAACCAAAACCTCATGTTTTTTGTTTTATTCTTTTTATTTTTATTTTCTTACAAAGAAGAGTTTGTAAAACAAAAGGCAATCTGAAATCTGGCTGTTGGTCTGAGAACTAACAAGCAATCTGTTGTGCTAATCTCATTGACTGTTGAATAGATTTCCAAAGAAAATGACCCATGGGGAGTAGGATGAGGTTAATTCACAAAAAGCCGGCTTCCTTGGGATTGTCTGCATTTCTTCTGAAGGAAAATGTCTGAAAGATGCTGGTCTTCTCTCAAAGTCTTTCATTCCCACAGACAGCCCTGCCAGTTCTTGGGCTCTCTCAGGAGCCAACTGACAAGAGGCAAATGCGATGTGAGAAAGGAAGAAGAAAATCTCGAAAAAGTATTGCCTGGAGTAAGTCTTTAGGGGGACAAACAGGACTGACTTAAACTGACATTTTTAGCACTTCACCACTAACAAGACTTTTTATATTCACATGAACTGAGGAATCCTGTGCATAAGTCACAGATAAAGAATCTCTTATCAAACAATTCCACTTTTCCCTAAAGTTATCATTTACTTGGCATAGTGCAAGATTCTGTTCCCATCTTCCCTAGTTCTCACAACATTTATTATCGAGTAGATACTATCATTTTTCTAATTTTGCAGATGAGGAAACGAAAACTTAGAAAGCATCCTGCAAGAGCAGAGCCAGGTAGCTATCTGCAAAGCCCTTTGCTCCACCAGTGTCACATTGCCTAGTTATTCCGCATCCTTTCATTTTATGAAGTCTCATCTTAAGACTCTTGATAAGTGGAGGAGGATAGGGAAAGACATTTTTCTTAATTTGCACAAGAGGGAAGTGAGGTTCTAAAGAACAAAGCAAGTCTTAGCTCACTCAGCTAGTTAGCAGAGCTTGGTGTTTGGGGATCACAATGGTTTATCCCTTTTTTATACCCATCCCTTTAGGCCCAGCCAGCTCTGAAATCCCACATACACTTAAGTAAACCAGGCTCCAGGATGGGGCAGATGTACATATAGTTTTCAATCATGGGGATGATGACTTTTATTTCCAGGTTGCTCCTGGGATGGTGGGGATGTTGGGGAGGGTGGTGTCACTGGCAGCCACATCTGCCTTCAGTCTTACCATTTGCATGTACACCAGCCAAATTCCAACTGGCACCTCCTGCATCCACTTGCCTGAGGGTTTTCTGTGGTCACCACAGCATATTTTGCCACTTACATAGCAGGTTTGGAATATTGGCGAGTTGCACCTTCAAGGTGCAATCGTCAGCCAATGACTAGTAAGAACTTGGTGTATAAACACCCAGACCCCTCACTCTGGGAAGCATATATTCTACCCCATGTTGCAGAGTTTCCCCAGAAGAATGAAGCTCAACTCATACATCAAAATAATGGGCTTTGTAAGGCACGAATTTTTGCTGTCTTTCTTCCCTTGTCTCACTTTTCTACTTCCCTTTTGATGTTTCCCAAATAAACTTTTGGGAAACACTTCCTAAATAAACTCTTTGCATTCAAATTTCATCTCATTGCCCACTTTGTGGGGAAACCCAACCTAAGTCACCTGAATATACCCTACATCAATACTTTCCAAACTCGGCTAATGATCAGATAGATTGAGAAAGACTTTGAAAAATATATAAGTACGAACGTGTTACCCAGATCTACTGAACTAAAATCTCTGGAGGTTGGGTTCGGACCTCTGTCTTTCTGTTAATCTCCCCTCTTCTGAAGGTTTAGTGATTAGTCAGGATACCAACACTGACCCATAAAGCATCCTGTACTAGAAATTTTTTCTGGAACATTGCACTTGGCAAAATTTTGCTGCCATTAAAAAAAAAAAAAAAAAAAAAAAAAAAAAAAGTGAACTCTATTCCTTCATGAAGTGAGTGTCATGTGAACCCATAATAATGCTCCCTGTTTTGCCTTACATCCTAGGAATATCATAAGCAAAACAAATTTATGCTTCAGATATACAACCTCACAGCCCATCTAGCTGTAGCCCAATTTCCTCTACTTTTGGCTATTTCATGTAAGTCATTAGTTATTTTGATTATTTTAAATTTGTTATTTGTATGTTCCCATTTTATTGTATTTATTTACCATCTCTCAAATCCTTTATGTAATGAAACATGGAAGAAAATGGCATTTATTTGCTGTCTTTTACATTTCTCCCAAATTTATAGATAGTTCCGAGACTCATTTAATATTCTATATTGCTCAAGTTCTGATTTCTTATAATTTGTTTCCTCAAACTTGGTTTCATGTTCCAGAAATATTGGATATCCATTTATCCTTTGCTGTGAAACTATGCCTTGATCACCAAGATTCAAGATCAGACACAAGTTCAAGTCTCCCAATCTCACAGCCCCCCAGTAGCTTTTGCTAATTTGATCCTCATTCACCTTGGAAGGAGGGAGGTAGAGTGGATGAGAGCATTATTTTTCAAATGAGGGAATTGAGACCCAGAGATGCTAAGTTACTTGCCCAAGGTGTTCCCTGGTAAGAGAGCTGGGACTTACAGAAAACTCACTTGACACGAAAGCTCATGTTCTGTCCACTTCTCATTTATGAGGCATGAACATCTTGGAGAGGCATCAGGCACTTGCAAGAAGAAGAGTAATGCTCTGGCTTGAGCAGCTTCTTGGTTTTCTTTGGAGTGAAAAAGGTCCATATTTATCTCTTTGCTCAGATTTGGAAGATTATCTTATCACTGTTGCTATTTTTATAAGATAACAAACAATATCTTAGTTGTTTTATTGTTTCATTTTGTCAATTTGTGCTTTCCAGCTGATGCTATATATAAAATGGGCTGAATTATGACAAAAAGTAGTATGTTGAATCTCTAAGCCCTAGTGCCTCAGAATGTGACTGTATTTTGAAACAGTGCATTTAAAGAGGTAAGGTAAAAGTGAGGCTATTGGAGTGGGCCCTAATCCAATCTGACTGGTGTCTTAAGAAAGGTGAATAGGACACAAAGAGAGTCACCAAGGGTGTATGTGTTCAAAGGCTCAGTGAGAAGTCAGCCATCTGCAAGTCAAAGAGAGAGGCCTCAGAAGAAAGCAAACATGCCAACATCTTGATCGTGAACTTCTGGCTTCAAGAGAGCTGAGAAAATGAATTTCTGGTGTTTAATCCACGCAGTCTATGCTATTTAGTTATGACATTCCAGCAAACTACTACACTATATTAACCCTTTATCTCCAAGGAATTTTGGAAGGTTTTCTTAGTAGATAATATGAGAAAAATTTAGGTAGTGAAGATGATCAATTAATGCCATCCTGTTCTGAGTGCTATGTGTGTATCTTTCTGTGTTGCCCTTAGTTTTCAGGGGCAACTTTGCCTTTGAAGCCAATCTACCTCTGTCTTTTGGAAATGCCCTGTGCTGAGAAGTATGTATCATACCTCTGAGAAGTGAGAACTTACGTGTAGATACATGAGAGAAAACGAGAAAAAAATGAATACATGATCAGATCATGCTGCCTCTATTTCCAGAAAATTATTTTAAAGGGGAAATAGCCATATATAATGAAATATCTTAATTGGGAGAATGATATAATTATGTGCATTTAATTACATTTGAATTCTTATTCTACCCCCCGGCCCAGCTTCATTAGGAATTTTCCTCAGAGCTAAAAATCCCATATACCCATTAAATTAGTTTTCCTTAAAAATGGGGAAAAAAATGCAAAAGCTTTATTAATTCCCTTCCAGCAATTTTCACAGTAGATTGGCTCTGTTTGCAACTCCAATGATCACTTCTGAGATTGGGAGATCTAAAAACTCTGACCAGGATTGTAAATGATGGCTCTTGTATGTTTCCTCTCAAAGAGGAACAAAAACACTGTAATTAGAATCGGCTTACCATTTGGTCAATGATACTCACAGTTGGCTCGGCTCCGCTAGCAGGGGCTATGGTTCTGCCAGTAAGAGACTCAAAAAGACTTCTGCAGGCAAGAAATTTGGAAGCCAGAGACAGTGGGAAGCCTATTAGAAAACAGTTCATTGGGCCAGAGATTTAGCTACAATAAGAGACAAGTGCAGAGGGGCCCAATTAACTCGGTATTTTAATTTGCCTTGTGGAGTGGTAAAAAGAAAAAAAAAAAAAGAAGCTCAGGACTTTTGCTTTTCTTTTAGTTTGCTTACAAAACAAAAATAACTTCAATGTTTAAAAATCGGAGGGTTTAAAATCATGTAGAAAATGAGAGCAATATTAAAAGACACTAAGTGAAATTATAAATTATTCCAAAGCCACTAAGAAGTAAGTATTCTTTCCTATTCTGTGCTTTCTTTTAGACCTCTTCTCTCTCCCTGCACATACATTTCTAAAATTTCATATAAAAGTGACATATTATGCACATTGTTTAGATACATTTAATAACTCCCTATGCCCCTCTCAATAATGTTCAGGCCAGACCCCTTTATGCTGATATGGCCCTTCCATATCAATCTTGTCCAGTTTTCTGGAATAATCTCTTGTCTCCATCCTCATAACCCATTAGGTTCCTACCTCTCTTATCTTGAATTCCTAGAAACAACAACCCTCTAACCCACCACCCCACCCCACTGCAATTCTTTGAAGAGCTCCAAGCTGAGATGGGAGTGTGATCAGCTTTGTATTTCTGAAAGCTAACTGGCAGCAGCATTCAGAATGAATTGTCAAGAGTGAGAGGAAAATTGGATATAAGTAGCTCAGGTATTTGTTGCACTAATTCCTGGTGAACAAAAGCTAGAGGCATAGACCAGAGTTGTGGCAGTGGAGACACAAAGTAGGTACATTTGAGAGATGCTTGGGAGATGCAATCAGGCATGTGTTAGATGCTATCTATCTATCTACCTACCTATCTATCTATCTGTCTGTCTGTCATTATCATCATTTTTGTAGTTATTGGGCTCTGGCCCTTAAGTTTAATGATTATGAAGTTCATGATTAAAATACATGGAGTCGATGAGGTTTTGTAAAACCGGCTTAATTATTTTAGCCAGCAACACAGTTTCACTGTCAAGTTCAACCTGATCTAGCCAAAAATAGGTTTGATTTCTACTGTATCACAGAATACATGGTCTTAAATCTTTTATATTGGTTGCCAGAAAAGGATGGAGTTAATTTTGTTTGAAGACATCTTTTAATGAAGGCTTTATATCAAAAACTATAATCACTTGTCACCTTGCAAGAAAATGACTGAGCTCCTGTTAACGTCATTTATTACATTTCTTGTCTAACTTTTGACCCAAGAGTTGTAATCAGCTGGAATCTCTGCCCTTCTAGCACCTTCCAAATCTCCACACATATGTGGACCTGTTTCTTGAAAAGCCTAGGTAATATCTGAGCTTTTTATTCAGGAAATTAGGGTGTGGCATGCTGTACCTGGAATTCACCAAAAGAGGTGTCTTTTAAAGGTGGATGAACACAACTAAATATTCTTTTCCAAGCCACTCGGATGCCATCCCATGGAGTCTAAAAGACCAGCAAAAAATGGCATAAAGGATTAATGCCTGGTTGTCAAAATAAAATGAAGTACATTGTTTTTAAGACTCAATGTAATAAAATGCCCTCTGCGACGCTTTAGTGTTGCATAAATTTAACTCTTTAAAATAATGAAAATGATAACTTTTAGCTAACAACATTTATTAAGGAATTACTGTGTGCCAGGTGTCATGCTAAGCATTTCTCATGCCTTCTTCGATTACTCTTCACAGCAACCCTCTGAAGTAGATACTATTACAATTCATATTTTACAGATGAAAGAACTGAAGTTCAGAGAGGGTCATAAACTCCTCTGTGGTCACACCTTCTTCAAGTGGTAGAGCAGGGGGATGCAGTTCAAGCATTCTGACTCTAGAGGTAACATCACCAAGTCACAGCTGTGCAACGCTGCCCCATGCCAGGATAATACACGTCTACATGTTTTTCATCATCATGATCATTAACACTTGGGTTAATTCATTTAAGCTTGAGAACGTACATTATGTACCGTTATAATCTTCCCTGCCCCCAAACTTTTAGTGTCTCACCAGCCTTTCAAAGTTAGTAAGGCAGAATGGGGACCATAACCTCAGTCTTCTGACACTCAGAGCTGATGAGTGTGATGTTTTAGCATCGTATAATCTAGTTCCAAGTCTGTACTGCCAGTCCTGAATTTAGCTACTTCCTGTCATGCAGAAGAGTAGCTGAGCATTTTACAAAATAAGGAACATTGGATTTGTTAAAGGTAATTATTTGTATGTTTTAACCATCTACCATGATGTGATAAGAACTCTTGTTCATCATAAATAATAGACTTGACAATTTAATATTAATAAGCACATTCATGTTTGATTCTCACCTATATTACAGTACACTGCCAGTACTAAGAATCTACTAACCATTTTAAGATAAAAAGATCTTACTTAAGACAATAAATTAAAATGCATCACATTCTGGGCACATGCTTTATTCCAATTCATGAATGCATACATTGCTCTTCTCTATGGAAAATCGGGTGATTTATCTATAACATACCGACTTTTCTTTGAGAAAGTATGCAATAAATTTAGTTTCTGGTTCTTCCTAAACAGTGGAGGCATCTCCCAAACACAACTTTTTTATTCATCCCAAAAAAATATAAAAAGTAAGAAAAATATCAGCTTTGGGGTGAAGTAATCTTGGTGTAATTTTAATCTTCTTTTTCGAGGGTTTAGCTTTGCCTAAATTAAATATACTTTAAAGTGGCTTTTCATATAGCTATTTGCCATGATTTTATATATAGACATAGATATCAATATAGATTTAGATATATAAAAAGAGGAATCAGGTGGCAAAATTTAAAGAGCCAAAAGGAGGAAAACAAATGTCCCTGTACCAGTACGTTGGGTGCCCTGTAGCAGATTAGATCATAGTTCCATCGCTTCTTACCCAGTGCCATGTGATTTGCAGTACCTCCCACTGGTCAAAAGTAACAGTGTGCTCATTCAGAGCCGGGGTGTCAAATGTTTCCACATACTCTCCTACACTCCTGCTATTCATTATTAGAAGAACATATACCAGGTAGCCATTGATTTAAGAAGGCTGGTGGGCCCATGAAACTGACTCCTTGAGTCCCCTGAAGTGGACCACCTAGCAGCTTGAAGCAGAGTCATCCTTGCTGATTTTCAGAACAATGAGCAAGAGAAATAACTGTTCCCTCTTTTAAGCCACTGAGACATTTAGGTTGTTTGTTGTGCAGTATGATGGCAGCAACAGTTAACTGCTACAACCCATAAGATAACCCATTAGGTAACCCTACAAGTATACCTAAAGCAAAGGGATGAGAAAAAGAGTGACCTAAAATTTTCTGCCTGCTGCTGTGAGTGAATGCTCCCCACCATCAACAGTGGAGAAATTGATCCACTGCATTCTGAGTCCGGAGGGGACAACCACTTTATTTTAAGAGAAAACACACCACATGTGTGATATGTATGGAAACAACCTATGCTCTTCTTTTGTAAAATTCTTTGGGAAAACCATTCATCAATAGCAAATGCCCTTGTGTATTCAATCTGATTCTGACATAAAAAAATGAATAATTGTAGGCATTAATATCAGTTAATTTTTAGCTCGCTTCTGAAAATAGCCATAGATGACTTTAATTGAACCATTCCAAGTCACATGTCCCCATTTTAATCTAAAAGATCTGCCTGAGATTGGCATAATAACTTCAAAAATCTCAAGGGAAACATAATCCACGGGAAATAGAAGCTGTTAAGGTTTTGTGAGATATTAGCGTCTTCCATCAGCTGAGCTGCAGTTCATTGAGAAGAGTAGGCAGCAGGAGCATCACAAATCTACACCCCACTTTCTCATCTACATTCTGGTGTCAACATGCATTGTGAGCTGGAAGCATGGCCTGGTATGATTCACAAGGAATGCTTTACAATCTGTGTCACTATACATGTCACAACTACAGAGAGATAGAGATCCAGGTTTGAATCGTGGATTTTCCATTTATTAGACAATTACATGGGGTGGCTTACATTCTATGAACTTCAATTTCTTCAACTGTAAAATAAGAGATAAAAATAACTCTCTAGTAGAGTTATTAAGAAGGTTAAATGAGATAATATATAGAAAGTACATAGTAAGGAGACCTCACCTTCTTGGTACTATAAAGCCTGCCAACCATAGCCATTAGTTGTTTGTTCTGTTCCTGAATACAGACCCTGTGTAACCTTATATGGTGTGTGGTATTTCTCTCCCTGGGGATGTGAGTCTATGTGACTAATAAATGGTTATCAATGTCATCTGCCCACTATAAGGTGTTGTATGTTTAGCCATCCCTATAATTCTTGGGCAAGAACCTGTCTCTTCACAATGTCTTGAACAGGGTATGATCAAAAGAAATACCTACCACAATAAATGGTAATTGGTGTTATCATTTTCAAGGAATATAAACCCTAATATTGCTTACCAGCCACCCAGAAACACCTTTAGAGTTGCTTCTCTCCAGAGCAGAGGAGTTGCCAGCCTCTGTACTGTCCAGAAGCTGAAATTTGGAGCCTAGGGATATGGAAGAGGAGTGAGAGCCATAATGCAGCAAAAAGGGGTGTTTGGCCTACGTGATTCCTGATCACTGTGGCCCACAATATAAAGAAAACAAAAATGAAAAGTCCAGTTCCATAGTCACTACAACTATCTCAACATCTCTAGGGTCTCTTATGCCACTGTGATCTTATGGGATCACCTCAGGAACATGTCAGTGTCATTGAGAGTGTATTCCTGGAAGCTTCCTGGAAGCTTCTTGACCTGTGAGTCCGGATATAAACCCAAAAGTAGATGAGGGGAAACTTGAGTTCAAAAAGGACCTCTGAGGATTCTTAGAAAGCTACAGATGGAGACAGTATATCCTCAGTTGTTGGTTCCTGCTGCTTCCTGAGGAACACTTCTTCATGAAGCTTCA
The DNA here is from genome assembly GCF_047675955.1 of Chlorocebus sabaeus. Classification (NCBI taxonomy): domain Eukaryota; kingdom Metazoa; phylum Chordata; class Mammalia; order Primates; family Cercopithecidae; genus Chlorocebus; species Chlorocebus sabaeus. The sequence continues at coordinate 72,084,237 of NC_132918.1, forward strand.
GTCATTACACTAAATACGAAGTAGGGGTGTATTGTTCATTGTAGCCTTCACAGTGCTTAGTATGATGCCTCACATTTAAAGGACTTTCAACAAACTTGTGTTTAATGAATTATTATTTGAATGAATTCAAAAGTGAGATGAATTGACTGTATACTTAGTACAATAAGAGTATAAGAATTGTAAAATATGGTCCCTAAAATTAAGGAAACTGCAGTATTTTTGAGGAGACAAAACCCCAAAACTATATGAAGCAAGGGGAAACTCAGTGCGCACAAGGATAATTGTTGGTGGCTCCTTAAAGAAGGTAGATAATTGAATCTGAAAAGAGAAGAAATTGGGTCAGCTGGGGGTGAGAACAGGGTGAGCAAATACCTGTGCTTTCCCATTTAAAAATACTCTACATGTTTCTTGCCCCTTATTTCAAGAAGAAGGAAAGAAACATGTAGATAAATAGGCACATGTTGTCCTGCAGGAAATGCCTGTGAGCCTTTCAAATAAATTGTCTTTTATGCATCATACTCAAAGTATGAAAATTAAATCAAAGAATTTCTCATAATAAAAGATAGCAATTTTGTCCCAGTTACCTTTCTTTTGAACAACATTATCAATGTTTGAATGTTTCCATCTATGAAATGCAGTGTACCCAGTGTGATACTAAAATACAGTGGATACAATGTAAATGAATTCCCACCTCAGAAATAAACTCATGAAAAGTGTCAGTTTTCCCTTGATGCTCTTATTCATTATGTGCAGAATAAAAAGAGAGTCATGGTGTAAAAAAGACTTGACAAAGCAATGTTGAAGCGACAAATATCTCAGGCATAGAGTTGAACTGTGGCATAAAGTACGATCACTAAAGGAAAATAATGGTACCTTTCAAATTAAAAAAAAAAAATCCTCACTATAGAAATAGAAAAACGGTAGTCATGCTTTTAGGAAGACATGAAGTCAAATTCATTCCTACTGTTAAGGTGTGGTTCTGTGTCAAAATATTAGAATTAGAAATTGAAATATAGGTTTAAGAGCCTGGATTAATGGATGAAAATCACATTAGTAAGTTAAAAGGGGTTGCTAACCTTCAGTATAAAATAAATTGTATTTGGAGACAGCATTCCAACTCCATTGTGAACAGGAGAGATACAGAACATTCACTGATAATTTAAGTGTTTTATGACTATGTAAATAGCTTCTAAGTATTATTTTTTAACATACACATGTGTGCATTCATGCACACACACACACAAACACATACACTGTTCCTTAGTTACTATTTTGAAATACAGACTTCATTTCTAAACCAAATGAACAATGTTATCTTTATGTCTGATGAGTTTATCTCAATATCTCACCCTCGCCAAAAATTCTGAAGGATATAATGCTTTCCTTTAGTTAGAAACTTGAGATAACCAACATTGTGTTGTATTGATTAGTCTTCTCCTGGGATTAGGAATTTGTGATTTGGGCTTAGAGAGTCTCTGTCATGGTAATACAAATGATTTTGAATCAACTCAGGGAAAGGGATGAATGCTTTCTTGGTCACTGTAAGGCCACGCTATTAGTTCATGAAAGAAAGTCAAAATTAAATTAACATGAGGAATAGTTGTTTCTCAAGATGTTCCAACTTGAGACTTGGGAAAGAAATGAAACCTTATGGTATTGTGATGTGTTTGAATTTAAATATCCCTAAAGGGAACAATTTACTGCTTGGAGTAGAACCCCTCTCTCATTCTTCCCCTTTCTGAGTGAATGGGAACCAAGCTCATCCCCCACACAGTGTCCAAGCTTTTGTACACTGAGATCAGAGCAATATCAACAAAGCAAAGGATAAAAATGTTGCCAACTGATGCCCACGAGTATCAAATTTGTAGGACATAAGAAGGGAAAATAGAGACTAAGAGTTGATCATATTCTTGGTAAATCTGGTGGCTCCCCAAATTTTTAAAAAATGGACACTGGGGACCTGAGTAAAAAAGAACTAAAGGAGAAAAAGTTTCAAAAGTAGAGGGGGAAGCAAGCAACAGAATGTCCTGGTTGAAAGCTCCTTTTAGGAAGGACGCCTTCCAGAGTATTACTTGTTTCACGGGTGTTACCTAAAACTGGGTATAGGACCTGGTGCCAAACACCCTATTCCCCTCCTCAGCTCTCTACTCCTTTGGAGTAATCTCTCAAACCCCTTTAGGTAAGGACAATGAAATTCTTCTTTGAATTCCACTTAATAGAGAAGTGGATTTCCTTTCTTCCTGATTATCAGTAAGCAGAGGTAGCACCCTCACAACAAACCACTGGTCAGGAAGGAGCTTCTATCTGAGGTCAGACACTCAATGGGAAGCACAGGATGATTCCCTCCAACCTGCCAACTTCTCCTCCTAGATAGCAAAACTGTGAGCAGAGAAAAACTAGTAGTGCAAGGGAGTTTCTTCTTTGGTTGCTATGCTTCCGTTATGTTTTCCAGTTACAGAGCTATTTCAACATGAAAAAATAAATCGAGAAAATCAGCTGGGGCCTGATTTGTGGGATGGTCAACAAGCCAAACATCGAGTAGAAAACCTTGCTCAAGCAGTCAATGCCTTGCATCAGGCACCCTGAGCAGAAAGTCCACATAACTTTACCAACCATCAGGTAGAGGCCCCAAAAGACAGATGTTCAGTTCACCCCAGATGGAGCCAAAGCCTCTGTAGCAGTTTCTCATGTAGGTCATTACCCAAGGAAATTTGACAGGAAATGGAGATGGAGAAGAGGAAGTAAGGGAGAAGTGGCCAGGGCAAAAATTGTGTGAATTCTGCGGCCTTTAGAATTTAGTCCAGTGGGTCTCAATCTTGACCACACATTAGAATCACCTTGGGAAACTTTAAAAGTCGCAGTGCCCATGCCACACCTTGGACCAATTAACTTAGCATTTTAATGGGTGGGACTCAAGTATTAATTTAGGTTCCCCAAGTGACTTCAATGTGCAAGAAGATCGTGAACCATGACACTGGTCCATTTTTATGTCAGAAAGCGACGGTGGTGGAGGGGGGCAGAGTGCGTACGCGGTGGCTCATGTCTATAATCCCAGCACTTTGGGAGGACAAGGTGGGAGGATCACTTGAGGTCAGGAGTTTGAGAACACCCTAGCCAACACAGTGAAACCCCGTCTCTATTAAAAATACAAAAATTAGCCAGGCATGGTGGCAGGCACCTGTAATTGCAGCTACTCAGGAGGCTGAGGCATGAGAATTGCTTGAACCAGGGAGGCAGAGGATGCAGTGAGCCAGGATTGCGCCACTGCACTCCAGCCTGGGCAACAGGGTGAGACTTCATTTTTTAAAGTTGAAATGAAAAATGAGGCCTGAAAAATCAGATAGAAGAGGCAAAATTAAGCCTTGGAAACATGATCAGTCTCCATAGGGTCAGTAGAGTGGAAGGTGAGTGTACATGGAGGTGAATTTGGGTAAATAACTTTGGATCAGACTGTAGTAAAGTTTTAGGTTCCAGAGGCATCTTTATATAGTATCAGGTATAGAATTAAAGAGATCTAATGGTTCTGAGAAATCAGATGCATCGCCTTAATCCCAGTCCTTGGGATTTCCAGGTGGGCCATATATCAATGAGCATTGACTTGGGTGAAATGACCTTTCCTGCTTTTCCTCTATCTGAATGGTGAGGACATAGATTGTGTCCAGCTGGGACAATTCTTCCTTTAGTTAATGATACTCCTAATGAATTTCAACCATATGTCTAGGGATAAAATTGCCCCACCCATCATGTTCTGCAGTGGACAATAATTGGTACTGACCTGGGTGAGCAGAAAAAATCAAGTTTTCTCGTATTTCAGAAATACCTTGTCTTATAAATGACATCTTTATTGACCCAAAAAAGAAATAATTTAAAACAGTGACATCATTTCCATAATTTTCATACTGTACTCCTTCCATACAGGTGAAGCTGGTTTTCAGTTTCCCACTGAAACTCTATTCCAATTTATTTCTTCTTATTATTACACATGGGTCTAGAGATATTAATAATCATTTCTTTAAAAGTCACATTCCTTGAAACCATTGTGAAACAATTCCAGAAACAGTCCCATCCTCACTAAAATTAATAACAAACCCCTCACCCATCCCATCAAACTTTTCCATTCTTAGTAGACTCCAATTTTTAGTCCCAGCCATTGAAGCCTTCTCTTAAATCAGCAGCCAACAAATTTTACTTGGATATCTAGGCTTTGGGTTTAAGCATTAGGTTTCATTGAAAGAAACACACACAAACCAACCAACAAACAAAAAAACAGAAAGGAAAAGAAGAAACTAGTCCTTGGCTCAGCAAATTAATCTGGATAATCCAACTACAAATCCTTTTGTTAGGGACAGATTTGAAAAGCCTCAGTCAACACAAACAGAACCTTTCATAAAAGCCTCTCTCTGCCACATAATATTTCACTCTCTTACTCTTAAAAAGCAGGCCTTTCCAATGAGATGCCTAACACTCTGCATTATTTAGTCTTTTTAATCCTTTCTAAAGTTTTACTACATTAGAAAATAAGATCAAGGAATTGCAGGTGTCACAATAATAGCATGTTCACACAATTTGCAAAATTATTCCTGAAATTGTGTACTTTATTACTTCCTTTATTTATGCTTATAATTATCTTTTTCTATTTTCAGTTGTCATTCTTTTCTCTCTCTTTCAGCCCTTTCTTCCTTCTCTCCTTTTGCTGCCAAGTACAAAGCCACCTTAGAATATATTCTAGAGAAATACATTTTTCCTGATTTTTCAAAGAGACAGATTCTTTTCATGAAATCCTATCCCCTTTTCAATGGAATGTCGCATTTGGTTTATAGGATGCTTCAAGACTTCTCAGTTTCTTTAGAGCTGGAGATGAAGGGAAGAATGGAAGCTCATAACTTGGAAGAAGTTTCCTATTTTTATCTGTAATGTTTAAGTCTACAGTTCAGCTTGAAGGTGACTTTTATCACTTTAAAAGTTGAAGGAGGACAAAGATTGGTCTATTTCCCTTCTAAAGAAAAAAAAATAAAACAGCAATTTTGAAAACTCTGTAGAAATAATGCTTTCTCAAGGACAAATTGCTTTTATTTCAGAGGTTTCTGGAATTCTACAGCACTCTTCCAGAAGAACCACCTAGTGTCCAAAGATGGGATATGTTATAATTCAGTTGGAGGCCATACATTCAGAAAAGTAAGTGGTTAGGCACAGAAACAACTACCATGATGAAATTTAGCGTTTGTAATCAACTTCACCAAGAGCTGTAGCTCAGCTTCAGGTCAAGATATAGCCAATCTCCATTTTATACAAATGATCTCAGAAGAAATTATTCTGGTCAATTGAATAAGTTAACTAGGTTATTCTAAATGTGGTTCATTAATTCCATACAAGTACATACCACATTGTATAGTGAGTATCATTCTGTGCTTTTGTCTCTCCATCAAACAGCTGTTTAATATTTAAAGTCAAGAACTATGTTATATTTATCTTTGTTGGCACATACCCAGGGTGGAGGAGACACAAGCATAAGTTAAGCATTGTTTTAATGTGACAAGTAATGAAAAATGCAACTTAAATTGGCTCAAAGAGTAATCTGAGCAATCTAGAAGTAATGCTAACTGTAGGTAAAGCTTGATCCTGAAGCAATGAAGATGCCTTCAGGTACCTTACATACTTAGTATGTAAGCAAAAGTTTAAAAGTACTTAAAATTATTTGACAGTTTATAAGTACTTCTTCTCCAGGGTATCTGTGGTAGCAGAGGAAAGATGATCAGTCCCTTTAAGTCATGTGATTGGAAGAAGATTTGAAAGGGTCTCACTCAGCACCCTGCCACAAGTACTTTCAAACATGTGCCTAATGGTTGAAAATTATTTAACAGTGGACTAAGGTGTTATAAAGAGACCAGACTTATAAGGCAAGTGTCTTTAAATGAAAAGAAAAACTGGAACAGATCTTCCCTCCAGAACGAATGATTGAGAGAATCTTTGCAAGAGAGAAGAGTTGAACTCTGGACCAAGTGAAAGTAATGCATGTAAAGGATGAAACCACTGTTCCTGCCACTTGGAGATGTTGTTCCTCTGCTTTTCACCTCATGAACACCTACTGATCCCAAAAAAACCTTGCTCTTATTCATTCTTATATCCCCAGTTGCTGAATTAAGGCCTGGTTCAAAATAGGCTCTGAATAAATATTTGTTGAGGACAAGTTTATTGAGACCCATTCTATTGTAAAGGAATAAAGGAGATGTCAGTCATATAAATCCAAACTCCAGTGGCCCTCATGGCGAAGACATCGGTCCTGTTGTGTCGAAGTCCTATCTCAAGAGCAACCCTGAAAACGCAGCCAAAGCTTGTGTGAGGAGGACGCCTGGCACCTTGTAAGATCTTATTCTCTGATACAGACTGCACAGATGGGGAATGGTCTCTATACAAAAATACACAGCAGTCGCTTTCTGATGCTTTTAAAATAGAAACTTATTTAAAATTTGAATTGCATAAAGTACTTCAAGGGTTTAAGATATCAAAAAAAAATTTTGCTTGCAGAATTGTGGGTAAAATGTCAGTTTTGAAAAGGGCAAAGCTCTCAAATGCTATTGACAGAAAAAAATTCAATAGCAAACATGACAGAAAAAAATTCAACAACAAACAACAAACAAAAAATACCAGCTAAGATTCCTGTTGGGAGTAACTTTTCTTTATTGGGCTTCTTGATGTTTATCATGCATGACAGGGTACTTTACGAGGTGGAAAAGAAAAAAAAAGGACAGTAGGAATAAAATTATATGTTACATTGACCTCACTCTAAAAGTATTTTGGATATTAAATTACAAATTCATGTGGAAGCTAAAGGAGGAGGAATGAAGTACTCATTTTTAGCTTTATATCATTTATTCATTCTTTTATTCATCCATATCATCTTTCATTTCAAAAATGATTTTCGTGCAACTTAAAAACATTTAAACACTATAGAATGGTGTATGTGTAGTTGTTTAATAATTTATTTTGAGGGTCAATCACTGCAGAGAAAGGACTGAGTGAGGGCACTAACTGTCACCCAAGAGTAATTTTTCTGACAATAAGCAAGAGGAAAGACAGTGCAAGTGCTATACATTAAATAAAATGAAGCTTTTATTTATAAGGCAGTCCATTTGGTTTTCTATCTGGTATGCCATCCTATCACTTACAGCCAGGCACATTCTGTCACCATAATATAGACTCTCTTGTCTCTTGGGAAGAGAAGCTCATTAGTGAGCTGGTAGGTGGGATGAATCGGGACTGGATGGGTCAAGCACTCAGCAGAGAGTTGTGAGTTGGGTAGAATGAAATGATCTCTCTTCCCCTGTGTTCCCACAAAACTCAAATATAAGCTTATTTTCTCTAAGAAACCATGAGGATGGGAAGACGGCAGGCTTGAGTAACAAGCTAGATTTGAGCAATGCCTACACTGAACATCTCACAAACACAGGATCCGAGTGGAAGATGCCGTAAGGAATTGCAAATAGTAATTCATAGACATGTCGAGGAGAGCCATGTTTTTACAACTCTCCAGTGAAAGCCCAAGTGACATCTGGATTCCACATAGCTGCAGAGCCAACAGCAAGCCACTTTCTGCTTTCCTTCCCTCTACCCCATATTTGCCCCACTCATGTCAAGCTTTTCATCACCACTCCTGCGTCTTCCAGCCCCAAATAGGAGGAAAGATCACTATACGAACCTTTCCATTTGAACTTCATCATGGCCTTTCCACATTTGACACACTGAAGCGAGCACCTACTTAGGTCTTAGTTTATACATCAGAATTCGTGTCCTTGCTTTAAAAAATCATTGACTTTCCCATGGAGAAAATTTTTTAATTGCCCTAAAAAGTGTTAACTAGATGCCTGCATCTCATTACTGTTCCTAATTTCTGTCTGAATACCTCAGATTGGGATTTTAGGAAGTTTCATTTTTAGTTTATTATTGTTGAAGAATGCACTGAATGAGGTGATCTATGGGACCACCTCTCAAGGCAGAATAGAAGAGTCAACATTATGCAGGCCACCAAAGTCTTATTTCAGACTTAAAAAGTAATTGTAGCCTTGCAAATTGCCTTTATTACCAAAAATGCAGCACCTGTCTTCTAAGGAGTAGCCTCTCTCATTTCATATGAAGCAGCTTCTTGATACTAATTACAAACATCATGAAGCATGCTACACCCAACTGAATTCCTTAAAGTCCAGGCCCAGCTCACCACCAACCAAATAGTTCTCTGAAGCAAATGGAAGATACAAGTTTGAGGTGGCATTGTGTCGTGATGACCTCCCTGGGAGGTAGAGCTGTAAGTGTACTGGAAGATCCCTATCCTTCATAAATGTAATTGCTAGCTACTGGTACTTGAAAAATAAACAATGTTAACCCCTGTGCATCTCCATTTAATAAACAAATGGCCCTTGGGAAACTCACTTGCTTGTAATATATTGCTGTTTGTATTCATCATTTAATCTGAGGGAACAAAGAAAGCAAGTAAACAGGCATCATGATGAAGAACCAAGATCCAGTCATGTCCAGGACACCTTGTCCCTTAGAATAATCCTAGCTCCAATCCATGTGGACATTTGGGAAGTAATGTGGAGCATTGGTATAAGCAAAAAGCAGTGTGGCCCCAGACAAATTGTCACTTTCTCTGTTAACGATTCCCTCAGTGAAAATAAGAGACAAGAGCTAGATAATTATGGAGGGCCCCTCCCTTAACAACACAGGTGGTGAAAACTGTCTGTTAATAAGTCCAATCTTCTTTCTGTTGTTTATGAAATCAAGTTCAGATTTATCATGTCAGTTTTACATGCCCTCAACAATCTGATCCCAATTTATATTACACTTCTCTTCCCTCCACCCACGCCCACAGCCACAGTTTATTCTCAAGAAGGCAGGAGATAAGTACACTTATTCTGAGCTTCAGGAAACGGGTGACACCTGTGGGCCTTCCCCCATTAGTCTCTAGCCCAAACTTTTTCCTTTTTTGAATGCCTCTGCTGACCCAGAACCTGGAACGTTATAAGTATTCAATAAGTAATTGTAATGAAGAAACACAATAACTTACTTCTGCCGGGGCCATTTATTTGTTAAATGGAGATGGAAAAAGGTTAAAATTGTTTATTTTTCAAGTACCAGTAGCTAGCAATTACATTTTTGAAGTATAGGGATATTCCAGTACACTTGTAGCTCTACCTCCTGCGGATATCATTATACTCCCAATGCTGTGGTCATTCTTATCTTCCATTCTTTTTTCATGCACTTTCTGGGGCCTGGTAAGGCTCCCCGTCTGCCTCCAATTTTTCCAAGTTCCATATTATCCAGAAGGTCTTCTCAATATGACAGCCTATATTTGTCTTTGCTCCTCTAAAGTTCCATATCAGCATATCATCTAACATTAACTCACTGTTTATTCATTAGTATTTAATATTTCATAGATAAAAATTTAATAGGTAAAAAGCTCCATGTCCTGCATGTAGTAGCTGCTTTATTATTATATTTTGAATACTTAAACTGACAAATTTTGAAAGTAGCCATTGAAATTAAATCAAAATACACTGAAAGAAATATATAGATTTCATTTTTCAAAGCATATTCTTTCAAGAGTTTATTTTTACTTCACTACTCTGAGATTTAAAATATGGGTTTCTCTGGAAAGAATTCCATATATCCAAAGTGAGAATGAAAATATTTTAAATGGTACTAAAGGGTTATAGTCATATGCTTGACAAATTCCATATAATTAGGTAACTGAAATATTTCCTTTTTTCTCTCTCTTTTTTTTTTTTTTTTTCGTTTTTTTGCATGCGGCACTTATTTTTAGTTTTATTGAGAACCATTTGCTTACCATAAAGTTAATCCTTTTAAAGTACAGAAGTCAGTGGTTTTTAATATATTAGAGGAGTGTACCCATCACCACTGTCTAATTGCAAAATTTTAAAAACAATTTCCCAAATAAACCCTGCATCCATTTGCAGTTATTCCTCATTCTTTCCTTTCACTGGCCTCTGACAACTATTAAACTACTTTTTGTCTCTGTAGTTTTGCCTATTTTGGACATTTTCTATAAATAAATCACACAATATGTGGTCTTTTGTATCTAGCTTCTTCCACTTTGCATAATATTTTTAAAGTTCATCTATACTTAGCATATATCAGTGTTTCATTTCTTTTTATGACTGAATAATATTTCATTGTATGGCTACACCACAATTTGTTAATTAACTCATCAATTCATAGACATTTGGTGCTTTTCTGCTTTTTTGCTCTTACGAATAATGTTCTTATGAACATGTGCAGCTTTTTGTGCAGACATTTGTTTTCCATTCTCTTGGGTACATATGTAAGAGGGGAATTGTTGGCTCAAATGGCAGCTCTGTTTTTAACTTTTTGAATAACTCTTAAAACAGAAATACTGGAGGATATACAGGTATAAGATTAATCACACATATTTTATTTGTATTGTTGCTAAATAATAAGTCCCAACTTACCCCTCCACTTCTGTAATCAAGCAACTTAGTGACACACTTGATGAGCGGCAGGGACACTGAGGAGGAAATTGGGCTTCAGTCATGAGTAGCGTGGACCAGTACAGATAGGGAAAGCCTCATCATTACTAACTCTGTCCCCACACACTTTGTGAAGATAATGCCAGTTTTCAGAAATCAGTGGAGTAGGAAATGTCAGCAGAGAGAGCAGTTATCTGTGAGATTGCTTCAAGGGAATGAGTCCTGAGTCTGATAGACACAGCACAAGCAGCTACCAATCTTTGGACAATTTGTCAGAAATTCTTCCTCCTTTTCTTTATTCTCCTTATTTTCTGGGAATATCTGCTTTTCCTCTTCCACCCCACAAATTATTTTTATTAACAATCTGGGAACTAATTTCTTAGTGAAGATCAAAACATTTGGAAGACAACCGATTCTGAAGCTGATTCTGGAATGTACCTGAATCTGTGTTCTCATCTGCAATGATACCTATTTCAAGGGATTGTTTTGAGAAAATATGAGATAATCAACGAAAACTGCCTGAGGTGGTGTGATCATGTAGAAAAATTCTAAATGAACCTTTCAAGTACTTTCCCTTCTCTCCAATATAATGCAAATTTGGATGATCCAAAGAATAGTAGACTTAGAGGCAGAAGACATAGATTTAGGTTTCAATTTAGTTTTTACTTAGGTTTGTTTTTCTAGTTCTATGAACTTGGACAATTCAATCTAGCCTGTTTTGCTGTCTTGAAGATAGAGATAATCATGCCTCCTTTGCAGTTGCCTACCTCCCAAGACTCTCAAGAGAGTATAAAGAAGTGCTTTGTAAATGTGCGAGTGTGTTTACTCTCACATTCTACGAATGTGTATTAATAGCATCTCTTTTTTCCTCCATTCCCTTGACTGGTTCCATTTTTTATTCATGTTATCATTGGTAACAAGAGATTCAAGGAAAATAAGACACACCTTGACTCCAAAAATTTAGATTGCCATGGGCTGCTATCCTCACTCACACTATGACACATACATTCCACAATATTTTGAATCAAAATTTCTCTTTTCCTGATTTCTGAAACTCAATACTGAGATAACATTATGTTGCACTAAAATGAAGATAAATCTTCCAACATGGGGCAGTAGCAAGTCAAGTCCCCAGGCTTCAGAGATGGCACAGAGTTATTGTAGGTCAGGCAGAGGTCAAGTGTGCCTAGGTAAGTGTACCCAAGTGTGTAATTTTTATTACTAACCCTTCATCATGGTAAAGCACACAATATCAGATACATGTCCCTGCAAGACCAGTGAATGCTTTATTTTCTAGGGAAGGGGGATTCCAAAGAAGAAAGCCTAATGCAGTTACCCCTTGGTATCCACAAGGAATTGATTCCAGGACTCCCTCAGATAACAAGATCGGCAGATGCTCAATCCCTTATATAAGATGGTATAGTACTTGCATGTAATCCATGCACATTTGTATACTTTAAATCATCTTTTGAGTATTTATAATAGTTAATAAAATGTAAATGCTATTCAGATAGCAGTAATACTCTGTTTTTATTTTTGTTACTTTTTATTGTATTTTTATTTATTTAAATATTTTTAATCTGCAGTTGGTTAAATGGGCAGATGCAGAGCCCACAAACATGGAGAGGCAACTGTTCTTACAGCATCTAGTGTAGATCACCTGACTGAGCACAGATTCTAGCTTGCCCTTCTGACCTACTGAGTCTGTAAAACTACAAGTTACCTTTTAAAACTCTCGTGAAGCTAGAAGTCCACAGGTAAACTAAGTTTTACCACACAGACAATCCCACGTTTCTTAGAGGGAGAGAGAGAAAATTGAAGCAGTGCTCCACACGAGAAGATTCACTTTTTGGAAAACAGGTGTCTGGTTACTCTGGACCATAGGGAACATGGTAAGATCCAGGCTTTGGTATGATATTTCTGAGTGGTAGATGGTAGCAGCAGTGATATTTCTAGGAGACAGCTTCATGATATGATTTGTTTTATTGCACTGCATTGTTCTTCACTGAGTAGCATCTAAGCCTGAATCCCTGTGAAATACTTAATATCATTTCATAGCTCTTTCTGATCAATAGCTATAGTGGATTCTGTTGTCAGTGACTAAGAACTTTGAGCAAAAGTACTCCATCAAGGTATTCTTACCAGAATGAAAAAGAACCACTGAATTCTAATTTAACCAAATATTTGTAAAGCTTCAAAAAGAGGTATTATTTTTATAAAATTAGTTCCATGTAATATTTCTAATAGTATGATGTTGAGAAATAGAGTTCTTATTCCAATGATTGCAATACATTTAGTGTTATATGTATGCAAGGTTGATGTAGTTACAAAGTTGGTATTTTTTCTGTAAAGTCTAGTTTTCCTTTTTAATATTTTCAAACCTTTCTTCTAGCTCTGTTTTTCTCAAATTAAGAACAGCAGCTCCCTGCCAAAAGCCACTAAGGATATTTTAATTGGTGTTAGGAAAGCTACTTAATTTGCAAATATAGATATTTTAAAATTATGATTTGTAAAAATAACACAGAGTTAAACATATTTTGCCCTTCTGGGAATGTTCTGCTGTAGAACTCTTGGTTTTTCTGGCCCTAGACCTAGAGGCACTACATCAAAAACATGGGTTGTGCCTTGGAAGAAATTTTGAGGCAGAAACACCTGTATTTATTTTAGACAAGACAGCCAGATGAAAGTCATAGCATCTGGCTACTGCCCCATTCTTGTTAAAAATGTTCACATTAGTCTCTAGTTCCAAAACCTGGATACTTTCACTATTTCTTCAGTTGAAGCCCCCATTCTATTCTTATTTGAATTTCCCAAACTGTAGTCCTTCTGTCCTTCTTTAAATCATTTTTAAAATTTTTTTTTATTTTTCTGGAGACAAAGTCTCACTCTGTCGCCTAGGCTGGAGTGCAGTGGCATGATCTTGGCTCACTTCAATCTCTGCCTCCCAGGTTCAAGCAATTCTCCTGCCTCAGTCTCCCCAGTAGCTGGGACTACAGGTGCACACCACCACACCTGGCTAATTTTTGTATCTTTAGTAGAGATAGGGTTTCACCACGTTGCCCAGGGTGGTCTCAAACTCCTTAACTCAGGCAATCCACCCATCTTGGCCTCTCAAAGTGCTAGGATTATAGACCTGAGCCACCGTGCCTGGCATCCTTCTTTAAATCCTAAGCACTTTGCCAAAGCACTGTAATTGGTTGAAGAATGTCAAAGATGATCTCCCTCTCTGCTCAGAGCAGTGCTTGTTAACTTCTCATAATTAATTAATTCATTTGGTGGATTACTTTCCATGTAATGGACATTGGAAAGTCCATTACATGGACATTGCTATATATTTAACACAACCTGTTTCTTCCTTGTGGTTGATAGAATAAGGCCTCCCAAAGAAGTCCAAGATGATCACATTCTAATTCCTAGGCCCTATGAATAGGTGACCTTACATGGTCAAGGGAAATTTGCAGAGGTGATTAAGTTAATGATCTTGAGATGGGAAAATTATCAGAGATTATCTGATGGGCTGAATGTAATCACAAGGGTTCTTAGAAAGCAGGAGGCTCCAAGTAAGAACAGATGTGATGACAGAGGTCACAGAAAGAGAAGAGATTGAAGGTGCTACACTGCTGGCTTTAAAGATGAACTAAGGGGTCATGAGCCAATAAATGTAGGCAGCCTCTTGAAGGTGGAAAAGGAAAGAAAATGGATTGTCAGCTAGAGCCTCCAGAAGTAATTCAGCCTGGCCAACACTTCGGTTTTAAGACTTCTGAGCTGCAGAACCCAAAGATAATAGCATTGTGCTGTCTGCTAAATTTGTGGTAATTTGTTATAGCAACACTGGTATACTAATACATTCTTCTTCCTACTAATACATTCTTCTAACATAGTTAGACTACATTTCCCAACTTCCTTTGCAGCTAGATGTGACCATATGACTGAGTTGTGGTCAATGGAATGTGGAAGAAGTGAAAGGCACGATTACCAGGCCAAGCCAATATAAAATCTTTTCTCATGATCCTGCATGATCTTTCCCCTTTAGCTAGCTGTATGAAAATGATACAGCAGAGGACTCTAAGACTCTATGAAAGGCTAGAGCCAGAATATGGAAGACTATTGCTATTGCTACCCTGAATGTCCATATGGAAAGTAATCCACCAAAGAACCACATTGAACTGATATATAAGTAAAAATAAAGTTCTAAGGTATTAAGTCACTGAGATTTTAGGTATGTTTGTTATGTAGTAGTAATGTATCACTTGATCAATAAATATTTATTAAGCACCTACACTATACTAAGCACTAACAAAATGGTGAAAAAGAGACATAATTTTTACTCTCTTAAAGTTTATAATGTTCTTAGACAATTTTCTGTCTGCTTATTGAAAAATCTCAACACTAAATGATGTTAATGCCAGTTATCTCTGTGGTGCTGGTTTTGTGTAAAGAAAAATGTGAAATGATGTTAGTGACGAGGTTAATAATACATTAGTGACTCACTTGCAGAAATAAAAATAACTACATCTGTTCATCAGATGATACTAACTTTATAATAAATAACCTTAAAATCTCAGTGTTTTAACACAGTGAAAGTTTGTTCCCCTTTCTTTCTTGTTCCTGAAAAGTTCGCTGTGAGATGAGGTTCTTTTGGATAATTTATGTGAGTGTTGACTGAGAGACACATTCATTTCCATCTTATAGCTCCAAGATTCCTTGGGTATCCTCTAGTCAAAAACTGGAGAGAAGAAAGAGTGAGGAAGGCACACAGATTACATTCGACCAGCTAGGATCAAAGGTGTCACACATCACTTCCACTCACATACCATTAGCCAGAGCTACCCACATGACCCCCTAGGTGCAAGAGAGCTGGGAAATGGAGGTCCCAACTGGATCATTATTTCCCATTAGTCATTCTGAAAGAGGAGCATACACTGTGAATGGTCTACGAAGCCATCTCTGTCAGGGATCAGTGGGCCATGGATTTTATTATTTACTCTCAAAGAAACTCTATGAGATGGTTATATTTTCCCTAATTTACAGATGAGATAAATGTGGCTCAGAAAGATGAACTAACAAGGTTGTGTAGACACTGTAGGGGCAAAGCCAGGATTCAAAGAAGTTTTTAAGCTTGTGTCCTGAGAACATACAGAGTTAATGAGGATAGCAACCAACATAGTATAACCTAAAAAAAAAAAAGAAGGAGAAATTGACAACAAAATTGAAGCAGAAATTGAACTGGCTTCTAACCTTCTTCTGGCGAGATAGATTGAAGCTCACCTTCAGAAAGGAGTGCTTATAGAGACTTAGGGAATGGGAATGACTGAAACAAGACTGCCAGCCATTTTGTTTACTGTGGTAAGAGAATACTTCTTCCTTCACCTCCATTACCCCCAGGGAACTTGTCCCTTCTTAACAAAAGGATTGTTCAGTGTTGGGGAAGTTCTGTGTGGAATTTAACCTACCACCACAGCCTCTACATTATCTATATTATCCTTGGGAATTTAAAACATGAGAAAGTTTTAATGCTGAAAGATACAAATCTGTCTGGGTGTGAGCAATTCCTTAGCATTTTTCTTCCACTTCTTTTTTATAGTAGGATTGAAAACTCATGTAGCTTCTCACAGGAATTCCCCTTTGCTACTGCCCTGGAGGAGAAGCCAAAAGAATCAAAGAATATATACTGTATAGTCAACAACATAACAAAAAATGTATTAGAGAGGTAAATTAGGTAAAATGATGATAATAATATGCTTTTCTGGATTGGGCTATATTTATTTTTGCCCCAGAGGAGAAGTCAAAAGAACCCCAAGCTTTTCTTCTGTGTGCCTCAAAGCATGATTAGCTTGACTCTTACCTTTAGACAAATAAAACTGAATGCAGTTCTATATAGACAAAAAATGCTAGCATGAATGTTATTATTAGGAAGCTTGATTGTGTTAATCTGTTTTCACATTGCTGTAAAGATATACCCAAGACTGAGTCATTTATAAAGGAAGAAGGTTTAATTGATTCATAGTTCTGAATGGCTGGGGAGGCCTCATGAAACTTACAATCATAGTAGAAGGGGAAGCAGACACCTTCCTCACAAGTCAGCAGGAAAGAGAAGAGTGAAGGAGGACTTTCAAGCACTTATAAACCATCAGATCTCCTGAGAACTCTCTCACTATGTCAAGAACAGCATGGGAGAAATCACCCCCATAATCAAATCACCTCCATCCCTTGACATGTGGGGATTACAATTCAAGATGAGATTTGGGTGGGGACACAGAGGTAAACCATATCAATGATGAGGATGATGATGATGATAATGATGATGATGTTAACAATAAATAAGAGAAGGCTCAGGAAAAGGTTTTCATTAGTATTGCAAACAAACTCTACCCTAACAACTCCACTGATTTCACAGATCACAGCTGCAAGATCATCTAGCTCAGGGTCAAGGCAAAAGCAGCAAAAAGTCCAGTTCTGTGGATGGGTAAGGCTAGGAGTTGGGCAGGTGGTGACTCTGGGATGCCTAGTGCCCAACTGCAGAGAAAAAGAAGGCTTTCCCCTGCCCAGAATCACCTTCTCAGGAAAGCCTTCAGTAGCTCTTAAAGGCAGAGCTCGCTTTAGCTGGTTATCTATTTGCACTGGGGCACTGTGTTCTCCTGTATCCCTAGTTCCAATGTTAGGCAGGGCCAGGGTAGTAAGTGGTAATTTTGTGTCTGGACCTAATGTATATGGTGGCTCTTGCTACACAGTGAAAATAGTAATTCCTACTTTCCTTTCTTTAATAACTGTCTATATTGAGCACACTGTATGGCCTCCTCACTGTAGTGAGACGAAAACAATGGTCAGCTTAAAAGCTGATAAAGAAGGGACCAGAGCAGGAAGTAAAAAAGGAGAGTCTGTTCTGTTTAGAACAGCACATCCATGTGATCAAACAAAAGGGCTTCCTCTGTGGGGACAAAAAGGTTGTTTTAGGTACATAAGTTTTGCTTTCTAAGAGTGCTTAAAACATTAACAGAAGAACTTTATTTTTACTGGGTTGGGTAGTAACTTAGGAAAGAGAGGAAATTGAAGAGAAGTCTGTTCTGAATGCTGGTAGCCCTTCAGGATCCCAGATGAGAGGCGAGCAGGATCCCAGATGAGAGGCGAGGGTGCTCCAGAGAAACAAGATTGTGTGCGTGTGTGTGTGTGTGTGTGTGTGTGTGTGTGTAGAGAGAGAGAGAGAGAAAGATTTTAAGAAGTTGCTCATCTGATTGTTGTGAAAGCTGACAAACCCAAATTCTCAAAAGCTTCAGGGTAGGACAGCAAGCTGGAGACGCAGGGAGCAGTTGATACTGCAATTCAAGTCTTATGGTAGTCTGCTAGCAGAATTCCCTTAAGGGAGATTGGCCTTTTTTCTATTCAGGCCTTTAACCAATTAGTTGAGACTTTACTCAAATCTTCTGTATTAGTCTATTTTGCATTGCTATGAAGGGATATATGAGACTTATAAAGAAAAGAGGTTTATTTGGCTCATGATTTTGCAGACTGTACAAGAAGCACAGTGCCAGCATCTACTTCTGGTGAGGCCTCGGGAAGTTTCCAATCATGGTGAAAGGTGAAGAGGGAGCAGATGTGTCACTCACAGAAAGGGAGTAAAAGAGAAGGGAGGAGGTGCCAGCATCTTTTAAACAATTAGTTCTTGTATGAACTAATCGATTGAGCACTCACTCATACCTATGAGGCAGGCAGCAAGCCATTCATGAGGATCCATCCTCATGAAAATCTCATATAAAATTTCATATAAAAATACCTTCATAGATATATCTAGAATAATATTTGAGCAAATATCTGGGTACCATGGCCTAACCAAGTTGATAAATTAAGTTAACCATCTCAAAGTGCTTCTGTGAGATTCACCCAGAAGACTGCTGGTTTTTGGGGGCCTCGGAACCCCTTCCTTTTTTTCTCTCCATAGCATAGGGGTCTGGAGTCTTGCATCTGACTCTACCACCTTAACAGAAGAGTCCAAGTTCTGTGGGGTTTGATGCTTATGTAATTTGAGTGGCTGTCTTTGAGAAATAATTAAAAGACATAAAACAAAGTCCATTTTTCATTTCAGACATTACTGATAAGAGCGGAAAAATAAACAAACATTTTGTAGATCAGCTAGTCAGTTTCTTATGAAGGTAACCATTTCTTCTACCCTATGATAACAAAGCGATTCCCCTCCAAAATGAAAACATTTGTCTATAAAAAGACTGCACAGGAGTTTCATAGCTGCTTTATTCATAATAGATCCAAACTGATAATAACTCAAATGTCCATTAAAACATAAATGGACTAAAAATATTGATATATTCACACAATGAAATATTACCCAGAAATGAAAAAAAGGAATTACCAATATATACAAAAACATGCCTAAGAATTACCAATATACACAAAAATGTGCCTCTATATATATGAAAACATTATGCTGCACTAAATAAGCCAAATATAAGAGTACATGGTGTAGTATTTCATGTATATGAAGCTCTAAAACAGGTAAAACTATTCTATAATGTAAGCAGATAAATAGTTTCCCAGGGCTGGGGATAGAAGGTGACTTACTTCAAAAGGACACAAGGAAACTTTCTGGGATAATGGAAATGTCCCAAATCTTGACTTGAAAGGTGGTAACATTTGTAAATTTGGTCAAACTCATTGAACATTACACTTAAAATAGATCCATTTATTTTATGTAAATTATTTCTGAATAAATGTGATTTACAACAAAATTACAAAACAAAGTAAGTATAAAAGCAAATATTTATTTAGAATTAATTGAGAAAACTCAGGAAATCAATCATTTTTAAAGTTGTCAAAAATAAATATAGCCCAATCCAGAAAAGCATATTCTTATCATTTTACCTAACTTACCTCTATAATACATTTTATCTCTCTAATACATTTTTTCCTTATGTTGTTGACTGTACGGTATATATCCTTTGATTGTCTCCTCATATAACAAAAGTCTTGTAATTTATCTCTAGAGAAACTAAAAAGATATTTCAGGGTTTCCTGTGGCATGGATGCATGAAATTCACTTTTTCATTTCTGATAATTTAGAAGGGTTTTCTGCAGTTTCTTGACACACTCTGGGTGATGACACATGTATAAGTTCTTACGGTTGTTTGTGAAGGGAGTGCTTCTTGCCCAGGAGCAGCCCTGTGTATCTCCAGACATTTGATGTTTCTTGGTGTGGCCCCTGATGACCACTCAGCAGCTGGCCCACCTCAGCCAGATCCTCGCTGGTCCCTGCCCTCCAGCTCCCCATTTCTGCAGGGATGATCCTAGGAGTGTGAGGTGGTCATGAAACCTGAGACACAGGTCCTTAGTGGAGTGGCATCTCCCTCAGATAACTTCTTTTCTGAGTGAAGGTACAACCCTGATGCTTGATGCTTATATCAGACCTAAGATGTCAATGTGGCTGAGAGAATGTACAGTTGAAGTTGGCAGCCCCAGAATAACTTCCAGAGCACAAAAGTGACCCTAAGGGCACATGGCTAGAGGTACTGCTTTCTACTTTCATCCTCAGAGAGAAACACGCTAATCCTTAGAATGCCTCCATGTAAGAGCAGGGCTCTAAAGCTTAAGCATCATGAGCATGTGCCTAATAGCTCTGGAAATTTGTTTACACTACCTCAGTCTCCTCATTTGAAAAACAAGGATGATGATAATAACAATATTACAGGACTCAGGATTACTGAGAAAATTCAATGTATGTAAAGTACTGAGTATGATGCCTAGTCCGTGGTAAATACTGAATATTGGTGCTTGGATGAACACCCCCACACCCATTTCAAATCTACTGTCTCCAGCCAATCTCCATCCTGAGCCCCCAACCAATATATTTAACATACCAACACAGTAGATAGCTCCACATGGAAGTCCACTAGACACTTATTCATCCTTCCAAAACATTCCTCCTTCTGTCATTTCTACTTTGTCGAATGACAACACAATCACAAAGTTACTCAAGATAAAAAAAAGTTATTTAGGTAATAATTTTAGGTCACTGCCATTCATTTAAAATATAACATGAACCACAAATGTGAGCAACATAGGTAATTTAAAATTTTCTGGTAGCCACAGTAAAACAGTACAAAGAAACAGGTGGAATTAATTTTGATGACATATTTTGTTTAATCTGATATATCCAAAATGGTATCATTTCAAGGTGATCAAGATACAAAATCATTAATGAGATATTATACATGCCATTTTAATACTATGTCTTCAAAATTAGGTGTGTATTTTACACTCACAGCATGTTTCAAATTGAATTAGCCATGTCTAAAGTGCTCATTAGCTACACATGACTAATGGCTACTATGCTGGACATCACGGCTCTAGACTCTACCAACTTGGCCCTCCCCACTACACATCCAATTGATCATCCATTTTCATAACTGCTATCTTTTTGTTGCCTTCACAGTCTCTTACCCTCTACCTTCACTGGTCAATGAAGAGGGTTTTTTATCCTAAACTGATGCCTCTGTCTTCTAATTATTTTCCCTTTCTTCAAGCTCACTTGCTTCCAGTCTCTCCCTCAGGCTTCTACCAGTGGATCTCTTTGTGAGAGCACATTCAAGATGAAATGCTAAGGCCTTAGCTCATCACACAGGGTCCATCATACATGGCCCCAGGTTATCCCCACAGTTATATCTCCTACTCTAACACATTCTTCTCATTAATCTTGAGGAACATTTGACATTCTTTCAACAAATATTTATTGAACAAAACAAAATCCTTGACCTTAGTGAGTTTTATTCTACCTACATAGATATGTACATGCAGTTCCATCTCTCTGACATGACTGAGGGCTCTTTCCCCCTTTCCTTCAATGGTCAACTTCTGCAACATTTCCCTCTGGCAGAATTTATTACCACCACCTCATTTATCAGGATACTTAGCCCTGTGTTCTTATAGCTCTCTCTTCATGGAACCATTAAAATGATCATTATATACTGTTCTGTGCTTGCTGGTTTCCTCATCTGTCTCCAGCACTTTACTGTACATGTGTATGGAGGGTAGAGGCAAGATTTTACTTAAGTTGCTGCCCCATCACCTGAGATAGGGCCTGAAACATCATGGGTCCTCAATAAATACTTTTTGAGCCCACGAATGAAACCAGACCAGAAACAGCAATGCTGAGTTTTATTTAGTTCATGTTTCAGCAATAAAACCTAATTTCATATTTTAAAACGTGAAGTAAGTCATTTCCTCCCACCGTTTGGCAAAAAGGACATTTCCCAGGCCCATTTGAGAAGGTTACTGAAAAAGTGTAGGAGAGCTTTTAACATGTTTTTAAAAACCATATCCCGCACAAAAGGCATCTCAAAAGAAGATTAAATAGGCATCTACCTAAGAAAATCTGACAATGGTCTATTTATGTGGGAGTATCCAGGGTTCCCAGGGATTCCAACCAAGAAAACTACCAGCTTGTGTCCTTGTCTCAATTTTGTCATTTGAATAAAAAGTTTTGCTTTTAAATTCATTCTGTAGCATGTTGCATAAACAGCAGAGTGAGCAGATGTGTTTTTCTTTTAGTCAACTGATTTATACAAAGTCTGATTCATTGAAAAAAAAATCATATGGGGCTTTCTTCACCTTATGAAAAGGTTTACCTACCATGTAGGTAGAGCTGCACAGCTGGTACATTTACCTAATCTAGGCTTCTGAGCTGCCGAAGGAGATCCATCAGGATCTGGAGGAGCTGCAGGCCTGGCTCTGCTGCCATATGCCAACCAACAGGATAAGATAGCAGATCAGTAACAGCACGCATGAACTGCAACAACATCCAGTACCTTGCATTGATCTTGAGAGCATAATGACTACTGATTTGCTTCTATATCCCAGATTGCATGCAAATATCTTTGTGGCCATCCCTAACGTGGAACTTTATAGGGAGAGACTTCTGGATGTTTCCAGCTTTGCTATGTTGACACAGTAAATAGGTGCCAAAGTCTACACTCTTGATTTACTCAAGATTCTTCAGCTTGACAATGGTAGAAATCTATCTAAAAATGGTTTGATTTGGCTAAAGGGATTGAAAAGTCTATGGCATCAGTCCTCAGGCATGATTAGTTCCAGATGTTCAGACAATGTTGCCAGAAATCTGTACATCTTAACACAGCAAAGAAAACAGTCAACAAAGTGAAAAGGCAACTTACGAAGTGGGAGAAAATATTTTAAAGCCATGTATTTGATTAAGGGCTAATCTCCATAATAGATAAGAAACTTCTACAGCTCACTAGTAAAAATACTAATAACCCATTTTAAAAATGGACTAAGGACTTGAATAAACATTTCTATTTATATGCCATAAAAGACATACAAATGGCCAACAGATGTATGAAAAACAATGCTCAACATCACTAATCATCAGGGAAATGCAAATCAAATCCACAGTGAGATATTACCTCATACATGACATGATGGTTATTATCAACAAAAATAAGACCACAAGCATTGGCAAGGATGTCAAGAAATTTGAATCCTTGCACAGTGTTGGTGGGAATGTAAAATGATGCAGCTGCTGTGGAAAACATTATGGAGGTTCCTCAAAAAATTAAAAATAAAACTACTATATGATCCATCAATCATATATAGGTCTATCGAAATAATTGAATTCATGATCTCAAAGAGACAGTAGCACTTGTATGTTCATTACAGCACTGTTCACAATAGCAAGATGTGGAAATAACCTAAATGTTCATTGACAGTAGGATAGATAAAGAAAATATGGTATTCAGTTGGTACAAAAGAAATTTGCGGTTTTTGCCATCACTTTTAATGTCAAAAACCGCAGTTATTTTTGCACCAAATGAGTATATTCATACCATGGGATACTATTGAGCCTTTCAAAAAAAGGACATTTTTACATGGATGAAACTTAAGGACATTATGCTAAGTGAAATAAGTCACTCATGGAAAGACACATACTGCATTATTCTACCTATATGAGGTATCTAAAGCAGTCAAGTTTGCAGAATCAGAGAGTAGAATGGTGATTGCCGGGGGCTGGGGATAAGGGGAAATGGGACATTACTAATCAACTGACATAAAATTTCAGTCACTCAAGATAAATGAGCTCTAGAGGTCTGCTGTGTGACATTGTAGCTATAGGCAACAATAATGTATTGTACACTTAACAATGTGTTAAGAGGGTAGATCTCATGTTAAATGTTCTTAACACAATGAAAAGAAATCTGTATTTACTTATCTAAGTGTCTTGTTTTTCTCATGGTTGATATTATTCACAGATGGGTTTTCCCAATGTGGTGGCAAGAATTACTATCAGGAGCTCCCAGCTTGCATTCTACTGGCTTGGGGACCCTTGAGGAACAAGAGTATTTCTGTTCTGTAGGGTTCTCTATGATTCTAGAAGAGTTTTAAATAAGGCCTAGTATTGGCTTCCCAATGCTGCTGTAACAAATTACCACAAACTTAATGACTTAAAATAGACTAAGTGTATTATCTTATAACTCTGGAAAAATTCAAAATGGGTCAGCAGAGCTACATTTCTTTTAAAAGCTCTAGGGGAAAATGTATTTCCTTGATTTCTTCAGCTTCTAAAGGCTGCCTGCATTTCCTCACTCATGGCTTCTTTTTCCATGTTCAAAGCCAGCAATACAGCATCTTCAAATCTCTCTTTTCTCTCTCTCTTCTCTCTCTCTCTCCCTGACACACTTCTATTTCTGTCATTACATCTAATTGTCTGTGTGATGGTTAATTTATAATACATGTCAACTTGACTAGGATTAGGCTATAAGTGCACAGGTATGTGGTCAAATATTGTTCTTGTGAGGATATTTTTGGATGAGATTAACATTTCAATCAGTAGACTGAATAAATCAGATTATCTTACCTAATGTGGGTGAACCTCACTCAATCAGTTGAAAGCTGAATAGAACAAAATGCTGACCCTCTCTCAAGTTTGAGGAAACTTTTCCTGCCTGACCACTTTGAGCTGGAACATTGGTGTTTTGTTTTGTTTTCCTTCAAAAACATTAGCTCTTCTTGAGTCTCTAACCTGTGGTTTCTGGTCTGAAACTTACACCACAGACTTTCTTGGTTCCCAGGCTTTCAGACTTGGACTGAAACAACACCATTGCCTTCCTGGGTTTCCAACTAACTAACTGTAGATCTTAGGACTCCTTGGCCTTTATAACCATATAAGCCAATT
Source organism: Chlorocebus sabaeus (assembly GCF_047675955.1). NCBI lineage: Eukaryota > Metazoa > Chordata > Mammalia > Primates > Cercopithecidae > Chlorocebus > Chlorocebus sabaeus. Next base: position 72,108,930 of record NC_132918.1, read on the forward strand.
CCTTATAACAAATATCTTCATGTGTGTGTGCGTGTGTGTGTGTGTGTGCCCACGCACGTGCATGCATGAGCACACATTATATTGGCTTTGTTTCTCTGGAAAGCTCTGAGTAATACACTCTGACTCTAACTCTCTTGTCTCCCTCTTACAAACATGATTATATTGGGCCCACTCAGATATTCCAAGATAATCTCCCCATATCAGGACATAATCATACCTGTAAAGTCCCTTTTGCCATGAAAGAAAACATATAGGTTTGGGGAATTAGGATGAGGTGGGTATCTTTGTGGCCATGATTCTGTCCACCACAGGTTCTCATTGGCCCACAGTGGACTATTTCTTCATTTCTGAACTAATCTCTTTAGCTTGGGGGATCTGGTGCTCTGATCAACTATTTCTGAGACATTGGATTATATCTTTATCGAAGCAGAGGAAGTAAGTAGCGCCAGCCACAATATGTGTACCAAAAGCAGTTGGGTCTCACATGCTCTTTCCATGTTAAAGGGATTTGGATGCTGGAAAGACAAAAATTAAAGGTATTCTCTACAACCCCAAATCCCAAGGTCTTTGAAAGCTCCTAGGACTGTTTTATGACAAAGTGCTGTGGAGTTGGAGTCAACCCAATTCTGCTTTAAACTGTAGTTTAACACCTCAGAGCTGTTTGACTTTGGATGAGTTACCAAATTTCTCTTAGCCTTAGATACTTTGTTTTTAAAAATAGGGATAAAAATATCTATAAAGCATGGCTGTCATGTTGACTAAAAAAAATCAAGTATGCAAAATTTCTAGAAAATGAGTGGCCCTTAGCTGCTATGCAATAAATTAAAGATTCTTTCTCCTTTCCATTTCTTTTCTGTGATAATCTGTATTTAAAACCCCACAAGGTGAATTTATCAAATCTAATTCTCAAGAGCTCTGTTAAACTGAAATCAGGATGATTTTCCATCTGGCATGTAACATGCCCATTTGGAGATGTTCACTTCTAACTGACAGATTTGAGAAACCACAATTAAAATGTGAGGAGCTCATTCTTCATAAGTCTACCTGGCGAGAAGAGATCAAAGACAATGATTGGCACCAGTAGCTCCTAAAGAATTTAGGAGAACAGAGAATGAGAGGGAAATGACCTTCAGAAGCTGGGAGAAAGACTCCAGGCACTCTCCATGCAGGCTTTTCTGGGAGCAGATGACAGACTTCTATGATCTCTTTAAAGTCCCTTCTAATCCTACCAGGTCATTATTATCAATGTCTATTAGTTAAGGCCTAGAAATAAATAAACTGGCGCTCTTCTAAGAGGACTGGTGAAGAAGTTAGTAAGCATGAGGAGGTTAATAAGCAAGTGTTCCTCAAACATATAATATGCTGCAAGGGTTAAACAATAACATTAAATAACTGTCTTGAAATCTTTGCTATTTTTCATCAATACTTATGCATAAATTAAAACATCAGAGAAGGTTAAAGAGTCTGTCTACAGTACAAAGTTTGTTGGGTATGTTGGTAGAAAATGTGGGGAAGGAAAGGAATGTGTGGTAAACATATGGAGGTTGGGACTGAACAGTGTTTATTTTTGGACTTTTAAAGAGCTGGCAGAGCAAATTACTGAGCTGTGATTGACCAATTTTGGCAAGTCATCAAGGACAGGGTGTACACGTATTTAAATAAAATTCAAGTATACACACAGCCCTCATTTTCCTGATCCCATGTGATCTGAAAAGCTGATCAAGGTCAGGATGGTTGGTATGTGATTAGGAGACAGGCTTGGAACTTGGAGGTACGGCAACCTCTGGGGATCATATGGTATAAGAGAAGGAACCCTGACATATAAGTCAGGATCCTAGTAAGTCTTGGCTCAAACACTGTTTGACATTGAAAGACAAACTTCTCTCTCTGATTTTATCTTCTCATCTGAGAATCCAGGTAGTGCAGATTAAACAATCCATTCAAACACAAGCATCCTGTAATTCTGAGAAGAAAATGGTCTGTAAGGGACTATCTCCTCATCCTCTGTCACCCAAATTAAATGTTCTCTCCTTAGTACTTGGAATGCTTCTGCCAAACTCCCATAGAAACTGTGCCTTCTACAAAGGTATCAATTATATTTCACCTTGTATTAGAGCAATTTTGCATTTCTCCAACAAAACTAGCTTTTCCTTCAGGACAGGGGTCCTGGCTGATACACGTTTGAACTCCAACCCCTAATATAAGGCCCAGCCTATAATAGAGGTCTAGTAAGCATTGCAGAAAACTGAGCAGAACTTTTCCTGTTGTCCTAGAATTGGCAACAAGGCCCCAAAGCTGGAGACAAAGAGACTAAGTACTAAACATTCTGCTACCCCTTATCAAAAATGGGTACCAATTCTCCTTCAGACAATATGAGTAGAAGGCTGTGAAAAACAAAGGAAAAGATGGGGAAAAACAATCATTAAAGTCAGAAATTGGCCTACTGGGGAGGTGGGTGGATGCTCCTTTCACCTTGAAGCAAAGTGATAGGGGCTGGGAGAGGCAAAGGAGAGTGATGTGTGGAGAGTGGAGAACTTTGAGTGATTAAGCACAAGAACTTGAGATTCAGACTCTCTGGGTTAGAATCTCATTTCCAGCAGTTATTTACTCTCTCTGCAACGTAGTTCTCTGTGTAACAGAGATAGTAATAATGTCTACCTCATAAGTTGTTGTGAAATTGAATTAATTATTATATATGAAATGCTTAGAATAAGGCCTGGAACATTGTAAACAAACATACAATACAAAACATTTCTATTATATATAAAAATGTATATTTTAAATAAAATAAATAGTTTTATTGTTATTTCATTATTAAATATAATTTTATTATAAAAATGAAAAGAATAAAATAAAATTATTCAGTACCTTCTGAGTCCAAAAGATATCATCTGGGTTTACATCCTGGTCACTGATTAAATTTGTGCTCACAGCCAACATATTTGCCAGATGAACATTACTGCATGTGGCTAACCACTGATCCTCTCTACCAGTGGCAAAGAACAGACAGTGTATTACATAGAACCCAGGTGGTGATGTCCTGGAGCAGACAAGGTAGCACAGTGACTTTGGAGAGAGATGGAACATGGATTCTGATTCTTGTTCTGGTGCATGTTATCCATGCAACTGTGGGCCAGTTCTCAACTTACTGGGCCTCCATTTCTTCGAATTAAAAATGAGACAGTGATACCTTCCTTTTACTATGATAGTGAAGCTTAAAAGGAGAAAATGCACACGAAGAACTGAATACAATGCCTAGAACATCAAAAACCCTTAATAAGGGTTAGTTTTTGTTTTTACTACTATATTAGGAAGTAATGGAAAATAGATAAGAGCAGAAAACAAACTTTGGATCAAGGAAGAGAGTGCCAGTTAGGAGAAAATTGAGCACTAAGCTTCCGTTAGGTTTTCTGCAGCACTGCACTGATGGTTTAGTTCTGGATCTGACACAAACATAGAGAGCTGTGCAATAGAACAGTCCTTTGTGGCCAGGTGGGAGTAAATGGCAAAGCCCCTTCAGAAGAGGACAGAATTCAGCACAAGAGTGAAAATGGTGGGAGCAGCTGAGAATGAGAGAGAGAAGGCACACTGGGACACCCTGCAGCCAACATCTCAAACTCATTCCTGTGAGACTGTGCTGCAAGCAGCTCCAAAAAATTGTCAGTTTGTTTTCCTGTCCTCTTTCTCTGTGTTGCTACAAATGTGAGGTTTGAAATTTTTAAAAAGATACTCATTACCCTTTGCAAGAGAGCTTTGGGAGGCATAAAAACACCAGTAATGAAAACCACAACAACAGCGTAAGCTGGATGCCATAAAAAGTGCTCCACAGCCTAGCAAACATAGCTGGCAGGATGTGGGCTGCATCTTCTTGAGGTCTGCTCTGGCTGGGCTCTGTGGTGATGAGCAGCCCAGAACAAAAGTCACGACATTATTGGCCTCCAGAGTAAGTGAGGAAATACCAGCTAGGAGCTCCCGGGATTCTGATGCTCCTGCAAGCTCTTAGGCACAACCCTGTTCCAAATGGTCCTAACTTCTATTCAGTGCCCTACCATTCTGTGTGCTCACAGTAGCCCATTGTGCCCCCAGTTTTCAAATATATTGAACAACCCTTCCACTTTATGGATAAAGCTCCACAGCTATGAACTTGCCCGATGACACATATTATCTAAATATGGATCTAAGACTGCAGCCTAGACCTCTGATCCAAATTCAGTTCTGTTCTCTAGCTGTAAATGAGTGGAGGATGCTGTAGGGAGGAGTGGGGGAGGGAGATAGGGAAGCAGGGGAAGGCCTGGGCGGGCCTGAGGCTCAGGTCTTTTATGGTGGAATGACCTATGAAGACCTTCGTTTCTTCCCATTTAAAAGGACCCCCTCAGTTTTATTCTGGAAGACCTGCCATTGTCTTTAAGGATTCTTCAAGTCAATTTCCTTTGCTTGTTTTTAACTCAGTTTTATCTTCCAGAAAACAGTATATAATCTCACTGGAAGAGCAGAGAAGGAATCAGAAAATGCCAGGAAAGCCATTAGAAAACTTTATGCTATTAAAATGGTGGTATGTATGAAAATGCTCTCATAAACAGCAACTTCTTACATAGGGTTTTCCCCTCTCAATTAATTATTATTATCAGCTTAGCACATGGAGTTCTAGCATGCATTAGAATTACCTGGAAGACTTTTCAGCCCATAGATATAGATGGCTGAGGCCTGCCCCAGAAATTCACATGATTCAGGTGATGATTTGCATTCCTCTAATTAGGATTTCATGTTGCTATTAGGCCACACTTTGAAAGGCCACTGTCCTAGCAGAAAGGTGTGCCTTGCTCATGCAAGAATCGCAATCTCCCCTTCTCTTGAGCGCTCACCTTCAAATCTATTTAACCCATGGGTTGGATGTTATAGGAGAAAACACTTTGGGTAGTTTTTTGGCATACAAATCTCTCATCACCAGGAATGGTTCCAAATTATGCAGTGCTGAGTTCCTACTGGAGATTTTCTGTGCTGTGTAATGTGATTTGTGGTTATAGTTGATTGACCTATAGGTAAATTACTCATCCATGCAGGGAAAATAAAACTGGGACCAGGACCTCTTCCACTGAAAATATTCCAAGGCTTTTTCACAGCTCTCAGGATAAAGGGTAGAATCTTTAGTGGGCATATTAGCCAGGGTAAGCTAAGGCTGAAACAGCCCCGACATATCAATGGTTTAATCTAATAAAGGTTTATTTCTTGCTTCATTTCTAATCCAAACAAGTTGGCAGAGAATGGCTCTGTTCCGTGCAGTCATTCAGGGATTATGTACCTTCTAATTTGAGGCTCCACCACTCTTTAGAATTTTGTTAATGAGTAGCAGATAAAATAAGAAAGAGTAGGATTTCAGTAGGAGGTTTAAGGACTAGAGGTGTAAGGACTAGAGGTGATCCTTATTAATTTCCACCCATATTTCATTAGCCAGAACTTACTCAGATGGCTGCACCTAACTGCAAATCTGGCTGTAGGCCCAGGAGGAAAAGGTAGGGGTTTAGTTAACAGAAATGTTTCTCTTACATGCAGCTTTTAAGGTCTTCTGTGATCTAGTCACTACACAAATCCATTCTGTTCCAACCTCAGGGCATATGCTTCTCATTCATGTAAAATATTCTTTATCCCATTGTTGCCTTGTAAACTTCTAATTAGCCTTCCAATTGTAACACTCAATTGTAACTTCCAATTATAACTAGGAAGGTAACTAGGGACAGGTTGTTCTAATATGCATATCTTAATAAAATAATTTGCCTATCCTTGAAATACAAATAGTTTTAATTATGCTGATATTTGTGTGATTACTTCATTAATTCTACATTCTCGATCCAGTCTACATTCCTCATGGGGCTGTAAATCCCATGAGAACAGAGGCTATTTCAGTTATGTTCATCGGATCCCTATTGGCTATCACTGTGTTAAGCAAATAGTAGGTATTCAATGAATATTTGCTTAATGAATGGAAGACAGGAGGGAAGGAAGGAGGGAAGGAAGGAAGGAAGGAAGGAAGGAAGGAAGGAAGGAAGGAAGGAAGGAGGGAGGGAGAGAGGGAAGGGAAGGAAGGAAGAAAGCAAGGAAGGAAGGAAGGAAGGAAGTAGGTAAGGAAGGAAGGAAAGAGGGAGGGAGAGAGGGAAGGGAAGGAAAGGGAAGGGAAAGGAAGGGAAGGGGAGGGGAGGGGAGGGAAGGCAAGGGAGAGGAGTAAGAGAAGAAAGGGAAGGAAGGAAAAGAAGGAAGGAATGAAAGAAGGAAGAAAAAGGTAGGAAGGAAAGAAGGAAGGAAGGAAGGAAGGAAGGAAGAAGGAAGATTAGTAGAGCTGTTTTTTGTTATGGTTACATTCTGGAAAGAAGTTTCTGTTTTCCATGTTCTTGAGATTCCTTTTTTTTTCATTACTCTTGTATAGTCAACCCTTCCTTCTATTCTTTGAGCCCCCCAAAGTTTTTCTGATAAATCCCCCCTTGAAGCTTAAACAGAGCCAGTTTATGTTGCTTCCTAACAACATAATTCCAAGTCAATGTTTTTTAAACTTGAGTACATTTGAATACCTGGAGATCTGGTTGAGATGCAGATTCTGATTCAGGAAGTCTTGGAGTTGGCATGGGATCTGAGGCTATGTATTTTTAACAAGAGCTCAGGTGATTTTGATGCTGCTTCTTCAGGGACTACATTTTTTAGGGGTGAAATCTGGCTTGGATACCATAACCCAACTGGATGATCATTCAAAGAATTTGTTCTAGAGTGCCATTGCCCTTCAGCTCATGGAGGAAGGAGTGAATTCTCTTTACCTACCATGCTTCTACACTAACAGCTGACTCACTCCATTTGATTTCAAGTCTTTATCCTCTAGCTGCCCTCATGGCACCCATAGCACCTATGTTGATTGTTGAGTTTGACTTCCTGCCTCCTGACCTAATGCTAATTTTAAATCTCACATCACTTGGCTAGTTCACTGGAATGTCCGAATATTTACTACCAGCATTTAATTGCACCAAACAATGAATTAACTATCAAAATGCCAAGTCTAGCAGACACAGCCTATTTTTGTAAATGGCATTTTCACTACTGTTGCTTTAAAGGGCTCAGCAGCTGTCATCCCTTGGGCACTGGCTGGTCTGTTGTTTTGAAAACTATCAACTCCTCTCAAGATTCTACATAATCTACAGCTCATTCATACTTCCCTCTAAATAAATAGTTACAATACTTTAGTTTTTGATAGTTCTTCCTATCTTACAAAACCTATTGATATGTGTCATTTCATTCTATCATCACATCCTTTAAAACTAATTCTGCATCATCATCTATGGAGATGGCACCTCCAAGGACTGTGTATTGTATCACAAGTATGCATCATTGCTTTGCAGCACCAGGAACCACAGATTTATATGTGAGCCTTGTGTCGAGATGGCAATTTTCTGAAAAGCTCTATGAACCAAGCAGCACCATGTGAGTCTCTGTCTAACAGTGTGTAACATGAAAGAACAAACATGTCTTTACCTGCTACAATGGAAGTGCAGACAGCAGGTGATTCTAAAGATAGGCAATGTCCACCTCCCCTCAGGGAGGCCTATCAGATGAAAAAAGAAGTATGTTAGTGTGTAAAATTATTTTTCAAAAGGATTTGACTATTTGATTATTTTTCAGTCATTTAAGTAACTTTGATAAAAGGTGAGATATTATGTGTATCCATTTATTAAAGACAGCTTAAACTTTGTCAGGTTGTCAGCCACATCAATACAAGTGCTCTCGGGCCTACTGTGGCAATGACAGATTTCAAATAAAGTGACTGGCAATGGAGACTTACGCAGGAGCACATGGAAGCCCTCCCCAGAAGGGTTTGAGCAAAAGGAGCAAGAAGCAGGGGAATTGAATGTCATTGCTATTTTCCCCTTTGGCAGCCACAGGCTGGGAAGTTCTGGGTAAGTAGAAAGTGTGGTCCATATTTTTAAGACATGTCAGTGAAAGTTACATAATTTTCACATAAGCTAATTTTTAGTTTTAGGAAAAATGTACATATTGAAACTTTGTGATGGTTGTTCATGTTTGATAGTGACATGTCAAGCTCAGCACTGATACACAGTATGTAATTTCTCATAAGAACCCCTTCAAATTGAATACTGTTAGCTGCAACTTAAAGATGGAAAAACAAAGGCTTAGAAAGATCAGCAATTTTCCCTGGGTTACGCAGAGTACAACCAAACTCAAGCCTGGCTGACTTGACTCCAAAGCCTGCTAATACCTATTCACCAAAGCTAATTCCTACTTTGGTGATTTTTTTGGATCTGCTGTGTAAACCATAGTGACCATGGTGTTGACACCACAAACTGGGTTAAAGAGAGAAGAGAGCTCATTGCGCCAGTATTATCTTCACTGCTTGTCCACGCTGAAATTATCCAGAACCTCCACAGCCTTCCAGTTCACTGCATATATGCACAGTGTTTCCATAATATGCCATTAAGAAGTTCAGAATTAAATATCCCACTAAGTTTCTTCTGTTCTGTGGAGAAATCTGAATCATTACTGGTCTGCTGAAGTGACCCCAAAGGGCTCTGGTATCAGCCATCTACCTCAGGTAACCAAGTTTTTGCATCTGAATCAGATTTTGAGATTATTATAAGTAGAAAGAAAACTCCTTCCCTGACCTTCCAAATTAGAACATAGATTCCACTCATATAAACGTGCATCTTTGCTTGGAGCCTTCTACCTTTCACACTGAAGAGAGATAGAAATATGTTGTAGCTTCTTAATTGAAAAGAAAAATTCTGTTTCCTTTTAAACCCTCTGTCCCTCCTTTGCCTTGTTCTTTACAGATTCTTGGTTACGATGGCCCTCATAGGGCATTCTTTTTGGCTCAAGATTACTCAGGGGATACCCTCAGGGTCTACCATAGAGTTAAGAAACTCTTTGTTCAGAAAGAAATTCCACAGGAATTGTTTACTATTCCCCATGCATATTTAATCCCTGCAAAGAGATGAAAGACATGCAAAATAATCATATAAGTTAAATATTTAAAAGTGCATTATCAGGTTCTTACTGTAGGCAAGGGAAAAATAGGTTTGGCTATAAAATGTTCTCAGTCAGGAAAAATTATGTGAGAGAAACAAAAAGTGTGGGGATATGCTTGAAAGTCTTATAGGGACCCTCTGGACTATATCATCAAAAGAACAAGAAGCAAGAGGGAAGAGGTGCAAATGTGATTACTCTAGTATCTCTTTTAGTTCTGGTCAACTTGTCAATACAGTGCAGGAGAACATGTTTCAGGATCAAGGGCTCTAAATACAGTTTTAGTGTCCTAGAGGGCTAGATAACTGTGAAATATTCAATCTCATAGTGGTTTTGTGTATCTAATTACAGGAAGGGATTTTTTTTTTAACCTCTTTACTTGGCAGCTTAAAATCTTCTAGGACTCAAATCCTTAACCACACTCCACTTGAGCGTCAATTTCTAGTGTTTTAAAAATGAATATGTCAATGAATACTGATGTTCTTATAAGAAACCACCCAGAGGCCAGCAAAACCCTGACAAGAAAAATTTGCTTTGAAATGTGCCAAACATTCAGAATATTATTTACCATGGGATTTGCTGAGACTGTTGACAAATCCCAGAAGATGCTATGTGGAAAGTTTTCAAGAAAATGGTTACATCTCACCATCTAGAGTTTTCCAGAGGGACCCAGATGCAGAGCCTAATGCAAATGAGCTCACATTATCCTTGAAGGAGAAGAAAAACAGTTGGGCTGCGGATTAAGTTACTGAGTGCTTCGTCCACTCCAGTCTTTGTTGAAATCTTGTCCGTAGAGTAAGCAGAAACAGCACTCCCCACCCGATAGTCACAAAAGAAGAGCATGTCAGGAAGGTGGTGATGATGGGGAACTGCCTCCTGGTTACTGGATCTCACAAAAATAAGAGACTCTGGTGTTTTATTGATACCAGTGGGATTCCAGAACTGTGTTCATGGCTTTGGGATTGTAAGAAAGGGAAAGTACTAGTATGGAAGTGGGTATTTCCAATCACTAATCCCAGGTGTGCTGTGTATCTACTATATGACTTGGAACAACTCATTCTTCCTCTTTTGGGGTCTTAGCTTTATCATTTGTAAAATAAGTAAAAAAGTCCAACTTGACCAATGTAATAACCCCTAGTTGTGTGTGAATTAAATTAAAATTTACTTTATCAGTCACACTACTCAAATTTCAATACCATGTGTAGCTAGTGGCTACCATATTGACAGCACAGATTATAAACCATTTCCATCATCACAGAAAGTTCTGTTGAATAATGTTGGTAGAGAAGATGTATTTGGTCTTTTCTAACTCCAAAATTCTGAAGCCATGCCCACACCATCTGGGCTAGCCAGGATTATACAGCACGGACTCCTGGCCCTAGAACAGTAGCCTTTGTCTGCTAAACAGATAATGAGTGTGGCATTTGTAACAGAGTGGGGAGATGTTGGCTGGGATTGGTATTCACCCACCAAACAGATGCAACAAGAAACACAATGGAAAACCCCACTAAAGAGGAATGAGGGAGGGAAAGCTGGCTGGCCAGATGGCATGCCTGGGTTCCCATTCCCAAACCTCACACTTGGTCAAACCTCTGAAAGAGACAGAAATACCAGACCCAGTCCTCAGAGAATAAGGCCTTTTATTGTTTATTCATTCACAATCAGCTGACTCAGGATAATTTACAATTTAGAACTTGGTTAATGCCATAAGAGCTGAACTCCAAAAATAACCCACCTCCAGAAAAGTTAGTATCATGGGCTCACCTTTCCAGCAAGCCCATGGGGAAAATGTAACTCAGTTACCTCATGTGTCTGAAAACGTGGAACTCACAAAACCAAATCAAGATACCTTGTTTGCTTAGCTCCTATTCTATCCTTTGATACGGCTGACTTTTGGCTGCTATTGTGGTTGTTCAGTTTTAAATTTTTATTCAAAGAGAGCTCTGATCATGGAAGAGGGACACTGTTGGCAGGAGATGAGGATCCAGGCCAAATGGAAATAAATCCTGCACATTATTCATTCTAATCACTTACAACTAAATCTACAGCTGACTCATTTAATTATGGGTTCAGGGTCTATGGAAAACCCAGTGCAGAACTCTCCCCCTAAAGGTTATATCCTATATTCAAACTATGCCAGCCCTTTCTCTAAAAAAAAAAAAAAAAAAAAAAAAGACTGATAACAAACATTTATCTAGCACTAGGTATGCAACTGACATGCTTCCAAAGGCTTTAGATGTATTTAGTAATTTAACCCTCCCAGTAAACTTATGAAAGAGACACAAAACTGTTTCTATTTTAGAGTGTGAAACTGAGGCACAAAAAGTTTCAATTCTTTGCACAAGATCACACAGCTGGGACATGATAGAAACAGATTCTGCACTTAGGAATTCTAATTTTAGAATGTCCGTGATGCACCATGTTTCTATATAGCCATTCTAAATCAATTAAACTGTTATTTGAAAACCAGAATGTGAATAGCATTCTATGTAAAATGTACAGTTTTAAAGTTGGCACATAATAGAAAAGATGACAGAAAAAGCAGAGTGGCTGTGACAGGAGCTGGGATGAGTTTGGCTGGTCCTGTTGAAAACAAATTAGTGACCGTATCGGTCATGCAAATCAAAACCCAAAACACATTCTTACAACAGAGGCTCTTAGCCAAGACAGCATTAACTAACTGAACTTTTTCTTTTCTTTCCTTACTCTAAAAGGGCAAGAAACAGTGGAACAGTCCCAAGGAAGAACGTATAGAGACTATGGGCACATAGAAAAAGAGGTCTAGATAAGCAAGAAGTTGTTAGTATGAATGTGACGCATGAGAGGAGCTCACTTTAGAACGGGTTTAAACTTAGGTTTAAGCTTACGATGGTTTACTCTAACAAGAAGTGCAGTGAGGAACAAGTCACTTCTGCCTAGGCGTGATGCCTGTAATTCAGCAAGCTGCCATTGCATGGTTAGAAAATGTGCTACGATAGTAGTCAGTGTTAAACTGCTCCCAAACACAGATATCAAAGAAAGTCAAAAGGTTAGTGCAGTCACAGTGTAACTACAATTTCTCAATAAAATAACCCTGTCCTGGTGAGGCACGGTGGCTCATGCCTGTAATCTCAACACTTCGGAAGGCTAAGGTGTTTGAGATCAACCTGATCAACATAGTGACACCTCTAAAAAAAAAAACAACCAATTTTTTTTTAATCGGCTGAGACTGTGGCACACACCTGTGGTCCCAGCTACCCAGGAGGCTGAGGTGAAAGGATTGCTTGAGCCCAGGAGTTTGAGGCTACAGTGAGCTATAATCATGCCACTGCACTCCAGCTTGGGTGACAGAATGAGACTGTTGAAAAAATGATAAAATAACCCTCTCCTATGAAGCAGTCATAGAAGATAATTTAATGCTTTTGTGAAGACAATGGATATGATAAGCACAAACTTAGAAACTTAGTTATCCGAAGGCTATGTGGGAGCCTCTCTCATACTCACTTTGTATTGATTGATTGCCACTTTCTCTTTGGTGGTAAACATTCTTGTATCTGTTTCCTAGAAACAGAGATTCCAGGAAGATTTTACTGACATGGCTAGTCCCATGTACTAGTACCATCTGCAACATTTACTTTCACACACACACACACACACACACACACACACACACACACACACACACACACACACCCCTCAAGCTGAGTTCCAGCAGCAAGGTCATAAGCATTAGGCTTTCTACTTTTCAGGTCTCTGCTACATCTGTTCTTGTCCTTTTGCACCTTTACTGACAACTTCCATTCCCTAAATGATGAACTCCTCTCTGCAGGCAGAGGATTTACATTTTAGATCCAGCCATTACTAAGTTCCTATCTGGTTTTGGTTACTTGATAGCTTTGTTAATATAGAAAATGGAAAATTTTCTCATCACCTATGAGCTTTATTTTCCTCATCTGTAAAATAAAACTGGTGGTTCCTACTTCACGGCGTTATTAGATGCAGATAAAATTTCTGGTCTATCATAAATGTTTAAATGATCAGTTTATTTCAACTATTTCTTCCTTTCTTTGTTCCAGGGACTGGACAATGATGGATATTAATAAGTATTGATTAAATGTACATATGAATGAAAAAAAATTAGGAAGTATTTTCTGTGGGTAACAATGGTTCTGAGCTTAACACAGTAAAAATACCCTCTGAGTACACTAGCTAAATAAATTCTGGTCTTTTACTTTCCTAAGTACCTTTCTCTGTCTTTTTACAAAGTATACACCTGAATCTTTTGTTCATGTCACTAAAATAACACGTCTGACTCTAGAGATACGTGGAATCAAACAGTTTCATAAGCTGTGTAGTACTTAGAGGAATCATAAATGAAAATTCAGAATGGAGCCATGCAGTTGAATCGAATCAAACGGTAAGGCAGAGTGAGTTGTAAAGTTCCTTGAATAGACAGAAGAATAAGATACTGATAGAACTCATGCTCAGGATTGTGGGCAGTCTGCCCTGTTTAAGTTTTAGAGTCCCTGTCACAGTGACCATTAAAAAGCATGCAAATAAATTTTAAACAAGACCATATCTCTATTTCTTATATAACTTTAACTGGTTAAGAAGATAACTTCAAAACCATCCAGATAATATAATTGTCTTATTAGCAAATAAGAATCTTTTATCCTTGAGAAAAGTTGGAAATAAATGCAGACATGTTTAAGAAAATTATGGTACTGTTTTATATTAAGTACATGCTTGATATTTTAAGAATTTGTAACATCCAAAAGAATTTTGTCTTTGAGAGTAACATATCAGCTTTATGATTCCATTGTGAAATGTATAACTGAGTAATTGATTTGGACGTGATTTGAGGCTGAAATACACACACACACACACACACACACACACACACACATATTCATTGTGGAACTGCTTAATACAAATTTAAAATTTAAATAAGTTTCATAAGTTTAATTTACAGATTTGAAAGAGTAATTTAGGTGCTCTAAAAGTTTATTTTGCTTGTTAGTTATTTGAAATTCTTAAAAAGAAAATTTTATGTTTTAATGTGCTAAATTTATAAGATGAGCTTAAAATACAGGAGTTTAAAACTTAAAGCTGAGCCAGGCTCAGTGGTTCACGCCTATAATCCCAACACTTTGGGAGGCTGAGGCAGCCAGAATACTTGAGGTCAGGAGTTTGAGACCAGCCTGGCCAACACGGTGAAACCCCATCTCCACTAAAAATACAACAAATTAGCCAGGCATGGTGGCGGGCACCTGTAGTCCCAGCTACTCGGGAGACTGAGGCAGGAGAATGCCATAAATCCAGGAGGTAGAGCTTGCAGTGAGCCAAGATCACGTGACCACATTCCAGTCTGGGCAACAACGCGAGACTCTGTCTCAAAAAAAAAAAAAAAAATTACCTGGGCGTGGTGCAGGCCCCTGTAATCCCAGCTACTCTGGAGGCTGAGGCACAAGAACTGTTTGAACCCGGGAGGCTGAGGTTGCAGTGAGCCGAGATCGTGCCACTGCACTCCAGCCTGGGCGACAGAACAAGACTCAGTCTCAAAAAAAATAGGCCAGGCACGGTGGCTCACGCCTGTAATCCCACCACTTTGGGAGGCCGAGGCAGGTGGATCACCTGAGATCAGGAGTTCGAAATCAGCCTGGCCAACATGGTGAAACCCCATCTCTACTAAAATTACAAAAATTAGCCAGGCGCGGTGGTGGGCGCCTGTAATCCCAGCTACTCAGGAGGTTGAGGCAGGAGAATCCCTTGAACCTGGGAGAATGGGTTTGCAGTGAGCCAAGATCACACCATTGCACTCCAGCCTAGGTGACAAGAGCAAAACTCCGTCTCAAAAATAAAATAAAGCTTTAAATTGGACAGCATATTAGTTGAAGTTCCTTTAAAACTGAGGGACATTTTTGTTAATTTTATAAGTACAAGAAGAGATTTGTAAGTATAACATAAAATAAGAAAAAATAGATTGTTGTATTGACTTCAATAAATCAAATATTCATATTTAAAATTAAACAACATGTGGATAATATTTTCTGTTAATTAATGTTTTACTGGGAAACCCCAAATCTTATCTTCACAGTTCACCATACCTGATATATATATATTTTGGTTAATCTCTTAGACTAGACTAAGAATTTGAATGGCAGCTACTAGAGGGGCCGGACTAAGGGGTTCTAAGCCATCACAGAAATGAATCAGAAAAATGATTCCAGGTAACACAGGTGTCCACAAGGAACTCTATCCATAATGGACAAAAACTGTCAGTGTAGTTTCCTCCCTCAGAACCATGTGATGCCCATCAGAGAGGGACTAAAGGAAGATAAGGAAGGAGAAAAGAAGAAAGGGGGAAGAAAAGGAAAAGAACATAAAGCAACAACAACAGAAAAAGAAAACAAACAGAAACAAAGCAAAATCCACCAACCCTGAACTGGAATTTGCCAGCTGGGTAAGTTGAGCAGAAACCAAAGCATGAATAGGAATGCCATTCCAGCAAGACCGAAGGTTGATCCTAAGAGCTAAATGTGGAGCCATTTCATATGCATTGCAAAAAAAGAGAACAGTAATTACAAAAAAGCAGCAAGCATGTAATCTACATAAAAGTATTTGGGAGCTATTTTGTTTCTTTACACATGCCAGTTGCCTCTGTTTATTGTAAGTGAAAATGACCACCTGTAATCTGTTGTGACTGCCAAAATGTGGTCACATAAAGGTAATTCCAAATAAATTACAGCATTGTAATGTATTAATACATTTAAATAAATGTCTTATTTTGAATATATAGAATGGAGTACTTTGTGAATAGACACTTAGCTTCTCTCTAACAAATGTTAAACCAAAAAATAAACAACATTGGCTTGAATGGTGTGCTGATTTATGGCCTACTGGGTTGCACACATTGGTTGGGAGACTGAGGATAGCTGTAATTCTACAGACTCAACCTATACTTGGGTCAAATTTCCATAGCCTTGTGGAGCACTAGCAACTTTCAATACACATTCTTCCTTAAATGGTATGCTTTGATTTATAAATCTAGTGGAAAGAAACTGAAACGCACTTCCAATCCCAGGGTCTGTTGTCTAAATCGTAGGAGGAGAGCCAATAGGCATACTGAGAACCCCATGGGACTTGCTACCATGGCATCCCCAGGGTCATGGTTAGTGCCATTTCTGTGTTACAACTGAATGATTCAATGGTATGATTTCTGCAAGTATATCAAAATGAGTCTTATGGCTTATTAAAACTGAATCATTAATGAATAAGTACAGTTGCAAATAACAGAAAATATAATAACAATGCTTTAAAATAGAAGAGATTATTTGTCTTTACAATATAAAATCTGGAGTTAGGTAGTACAAGGCCAGTGCAACATCTCAATAATTCAAGCTCTGTCTGTCATCCTGCTCTGCCATCCTTAGCATGCTCACAGCATCGTCATAATTGTAGTCCTATTATTGCAAGACAGATTCTTCAGCTCCATCTCTGTATTCCATGGAGCAGAAATACAGAGAACACAAGGAAAAATGTAACACAATTACCTATAATCCAAGCTTCAAAGCATCCAAAAAATTGTCTCTGTAGCAGGCACATGTAAAAAGACAGTAAGTGAAAATGGAAGTTGAGTACACACCACCCAAAGATATTTTACCAATGTTAGGACAACACAGAACACTACTACCACAAATGACTATGTAGTCATCTAGAGCATTTGTGAGCTGCCATTTAAAATGATGTCACAGCAAAAGACATGATCAACAAAATAAACAGACAATCTACAGGATGGGAAAAAAATATTTTCACTATGCACCCGACAAAAGGGTAATATCCAGAATCTACAAGGAAGTCAAACAGCTCAACAAGAAAACAGCAAACAACCCCATTAAAAAGTGGGCAAAGGACATGAACAGACATTCTTCAAGAAGACATACAAGCAGTCAACAAACATATGAAAAAATGCTCAATGTCACTAATCAGAAATGCAAATTAAGAATACAGAGAGATGCCATCTTGTACCTGTCAGAATGACTATTATTAAAAAGTCAACAAATGACAGATGTTGATAATGCAGAGAAAAGGGAAAGTTTATACACTGTTGGTGAGAATGTAAATTATTAAAACCTTTATGAAAAACGGTGTGAAGATTTCTCAAAGAACTGAAAATAGAACTACTATTCTATTGAGCAATTCCACTACTGGATGTATATCCAAAGGGGAAAAATCATTCGATCAGAAAGATAACTGCACTAGTATGTTTATTGCAACACCATTCACAATAGCAAAAATATGGAATCAACCTAAGTGTCCATCAATGGAGGATTGCATAAAGAAAATATGGTGTATATATACCATGGAATACTACTAGGCCATAAAAAAGAATAAAATCATGTCTTTTGCAGCAACATGGATGGAACTAGAGGCAATTATCCTAACTGAAAAAACTCAGAAAAAGAAAGTTAAATACTTCACGCTCTCACTTAAGTGGGAGATAGACAGTAGGTACACATATACATACAGGGTAGAGTAATAGACACCAGAGACTTCAGAATATTGGAAGAGAGTGAAGGTTAAAAAATTACCTGTTGAGTACACTGTTCACTATTTGGGTGATGGGTACATTAAAAACCCAGAATTCACCACTACACAATGTATACATGTAAGAAATCTGTACTTCTATCCACTAATATTAAAAAGTAGTGCCAGTGAAGACTGTATAATGGGAAAGTCCCATGACTGAAGGTAAGAGAGCTTGCTCATACAGAAATATTGCAACTTTTAAAATACATATAGACATGGAGACTCAGATTGGAAAAGAATAATAAAATGAAATATTACTATGTTCAGTTAGTGAGATTATAGATAATACTTATTTTAAAAACAAATTATTCTAGTCATAATATTGTTTTACAAACGCAAAGAGATTTTAAAATGTTTTTACTTAAGAAAATCCATCTTCGTCGACAACAAGGCACTCCTGCTTTGTTTTATTTAGGTTCATTAATCCTTTATTTTTTGTTTTTAATTTTTGTGGGTACATCATAAGTGTATATATTTATGGGGTACATGAGATGTTTTGATATAGGCATTCAACATGAAATAAGCACATCATGGAGAATGGGGTAACTATCTCCTCAAACATTTATCCTCTGAGTTGCAAACATTCCAAATATAATCTTTAAGTTATTTCAAAATGTACAATTAAGTTATTGTTGACTATAGTCATTCTATTATGCCACCAAATAGTACGTCTTATTCATTCTTTCCAACTATTTACTTTTGTACCCATTAATCATCCCCAACTCTCCCACCCCAAGCTCCCTATTCCCCTTCCCAGTCTTTGGCAACCATCTTTTTACTCTTTATGCCCATAAGTTTAATTGTTTAATTTTTACATTTGTAGATCCCACAAGTAAGTGAGAACATGTGATATTTGTCTTTCTGTGCTGGGTTTATTTCAAGTAACACAATCATCTCCAGTTCTGTGCATGTTTTTTCAGATTACTGGATCTCATTCCTTTTTTATGGCTGAATAGTACTCCACTGTGTATATGTGTCACATTTTCTTTATCCATTCATCTGTTGGTGGACACTGAGGTTGCTTCCAAATCATAGCTATTGTAAACAGTGCTGCAACAAACATAGGAGTACAAGGTATCTCTTTAATATACTGATTTCCTTTCTTTTGGGCATACACCTAGCAGTGAGATTACTGGGTTCTACGGTAGCTAAATTTTCAGTCTTTTGAGGAACCTCCAAATTATTCTCCATAGTGGTTGTACTAATTTACATTCCCACCAACAGTGTATAAGGGTTCCCCTTTCTTCACATCTTCGCCAGCATTTGTCTTTTGGATATAAGCCACTTTAATTGGGGTGAGATGATATCTCATTTTAGTTTTGATTTGCATTTCTCTGATGATCAATGATGTTGATCATCTTTTCATATGCTGTCATTTGTATGTCTTCTTTCGAGAAACATCTATTCAAATATTTTGCCCATTTTTTATCAAATTATTAGGTTTCATTTATTTGAGCTCCTTATGTATTTTGGTTATTAATCATGTGCTAGATGAGTAGTTTGCAAATATTTTTTCCCATTCTGTGAGTTGTCTCTTTATTTTGTTGACTGTATCCTTTGTTGTACAGAAACTTTTTAACTTGATGTGATCCCATTTATCCATTTTTGCTTTGGTTGCCTGTGTTTCTGGGGTATTGCTTGCTTAAGAAATCTTTGCCCAGATCAATGTCCTGGAGATTTTCCCCAGTGTCTTCTTGTAATAGTTTCATAGATTGAGATGTTAAATTTATGATTTTAATCAATTCTGATTTGATTTTTGTATATGGCAAGAGATAGGGGTTTAGTTTCCTTCTTCTGAATATGGATATCCAGTTTTCCCAGCACAATTTATTGAAGACACTATCTTTTCTCCAGTGTATATTCTTGGCACCTTTGTCAAAAATGAGTTCACTGTAGGTGTACGTATTTATTTCTAGGATATCTATTCTTTCTATTGGTCTTTGTGTCTGTTTTTATGCCAGTACCACACTGTTTTGGTTACTATAGCTCTGTAGTGCAATTTGAAGGTAGGTAATGTGATTTCACCAGATTTTTTTGTTTTTGTTTTGTTTTGTTTTCCTTAGGATAGTTTTGGCTATTCTGGGTCTTTTGCGGCTCCATAAAAATGTTAAGATTGGGCCAGGCATGGTGGCTCAAGCCTGTAATCCCAGTACTTTGGGAGGCCAAGGCAGGCAGATGACCTGAGGTCAGGAGTTCGAGACCAGCCTGGCCAACATGGTGAAACCCTGTATCTATTGAAAATAGAAAAATTAGCTGGGCATGGTGGCAGACACCTGTAATCCCAGCTACTCAGGAGGCTGAAGCAGGAGTATCACTTGAACCCAGGAGGCAAAGATTGCAGTAAGCCAAGATTGTGCCACTGCATTCCAGCATGGGTGACACAGTGAGACTCTAAAAAAAAAGAAAAAAAGAAAAAAGAAAAAAAATTTTGTATTTCTGTGAAGAATGTCATTGGTATTTCGATAGAGATTGCATTGAATGTATAGACTGCTTTGGGTAGCATGGACATTTTAACAATATTGATTCTTATAGAGATCTTTTACTTATTTGGTTAAGGTTATTTGTAGGTATTCAATTTTATTTCTGGTGATTGTAAATGGGAGTACTTATTATTTTATTTCTTTTTCACATTGTTCACTCTTGACATATAGAATGCTACTGATTTTTGTATGTTGATTTTGTATCCTGCAACTTTACTGAGTTTGTTTATCAGATATAATAGTTTTCTTGTGGAGTCTTGAGGTTTTTCCAAATGTAAGATCATATCGTCTGCAAACAAGGATAATTTGATTTCTTCCTTTCCAATCTGAATGCTTTTTGTATCTTTCTCCTGTTTGATTGCTCTAGCTAGGACTTCTAGTATTACGTTGAATAACTCTGTTGATATGATGTATCACATTGATTAATTTGCATATGTTGAATCATCCTTGCATCCTAGAGATAAATCCCATTTGGTTATGAGGGATGATCTTTCTAATGTATTGTTGAATTTAGATTGCTAGTATTTTGTTGAGGATTTTTACATCAATATTTATCAGAGATGTTGGCGTATAGTTTTTTTTCTTTCTTTCTTTTGATGTGTTTTTGTCTGGTTTTGGTATCAGCATAATACTGGCCTCATAGAATGAGTTTTGAAGAATTCCCTCCTCCACTTTTATTCACAAGAATTTGAGTAGGATTGGTATTATTTCTTCTTTAAATGTTTGGTATAATTCAGCAGTGAAACCATTGGGTCCCAGACTTTTCTTCACAGGGAGACTTTTTATTATGACTTTGAACTCATAACTTGTTATTGGTCTATATGGGTTTTGGATTTCTTCCTGGTTCAATCTCGGTAGGTTGTATGTATCTAGGAATTTGTTCATTTCTTCCAGATTTTCCAATTTATTGGCATATCATTGTTTATAGTAGCCACTAATGAGCCTTTTAATTTCTATGGTATCAGTTGTAATATCTTGTTTTTAATTTCTGATTTTATTTGGATCTTTTTTTTTTTTTTTTTTTTTTGAGACAGAGTTTTGCTCTGTTGCCCACCCTGGAGTGCAGTGGTACAATCTCGGCTCACTGCAACCTTTGCCTCCCGGGTTAAAGTGATTATCCTGCCTCAGCCCCCTGAGTAGCTGGGATTACAGGCGTGCACTACCATGCCTGGCTGATTTTTGTATTTTCAGTAGAGACAGGGTTTCACCATGTTGGTCAGGCTGGTCTCAAACTCCTGACCTCATGATCCACCCACCTTGGCCTCCCAAAGTGCTGGGATTACAGGTGTGAGCCACCATGCCTGACCCTCTTTTTCTCTTGGTCTGACTAATGGTTTGCCAATTTTGCTTACTTTTTCGAAAAACCAACTTTGGTTTCATTGAACCCTTTTATTCATATTTTTAAATTTCAAATTTATTTATGCTCTGATCTTTATTATTTCTTTTCTTCTACTAATTTTGCATTTGGTTGACTTTTGCTTTTCTAGTTCTTAAAGATAAATCATTAGATTGTTTATTTGAAGTTTTTTTCTCTTTTTTGATGTAGGCATTTACAGCTATAAAATTCTCTTTTAGTACTGCTTTTGCTGTATCCCATAGGTTTTGGTATGTCATATCTCCATTGTCATTTGTTTCAAAGAAATGTTCAAGTTCCTTCCCAATTTCTTTATTGATCCATGGGTAATTCAGAAGAATGTTGTTTAATTTCCATGTATTTGTATAGTTTACAAATTCCTCTTGTTTTTAATTTCTGTTCTATTCCATTATGGTCAGAGAAGATGATTGATATTATTTCAATTGTTTTGAATGTTTTAAGACTTGCTTTGTAACCTAACGTATAATCTATCCTAGAGAATAATTCATGTGCTGAGAAGAATGTGTATTCTGCAACCATTGAATAAAACCTTCTATAAATATTTATTAGACATATTTAGTCTATAGTGCAGATTAAGTCTGATGTTTCTTTGTTGATTTTCCATCTGGAAGATCACTCCAATGCTGAAAGTGGGGTGTTGAAGTTTCCAGCTATTATTGTATCAGGGCCTATCTCTCTCTTTACCTCTGATAAGGTTTGCTTTATATATCTGGGTGCTCCAGTGTTGGGCTTATATATATTTAAAATTATTATATTATCTTGCTGAATTGACCCCTTTGTCATTATAGATTACTTTCTTTGTTTTTTCTTATAGATTTGGTCTTGAAATCTATTTTTTCTGATATAAGTAGAGCAACTTCTGCTCTATTTTGATTTCTGTTGGCATGAGATGTCTTTCTTCATATCTTTATTTTCAGCCTATGTGTGTCTTTATAGGTTTAGTGTGTTTCTTGTAGGCAACAGATTCGTGAGTCTTGTTTTTTCATCCATTCAGCCAGTCTATGTCTTTTGATTAAACAGTTTGGTCCATTTACATGTAACGTTATTAATGATGAGTAAGGGCATACTCCTGCCATTTTGTTATTTGGTTTTTGGTTGTTTTGTGGACTTCTCTTCCGTCTTTCTTTCCTTCCAGTCTTCCTCTAATGAAAGTGATTGTTTTTAGTGATATGATTTAGTTTCTTGTTTTTTATTTTTTGTGTCTCCCTAGTAAGTTTTTTTGGCTTAAGGTTACCATGAGACTTGCAAATACTATTTCATATGCCATTATTTTAACCTTTCAACAACTTACCACTGTTTGCATAAACAAACAAACAAGGAAAAAGCAAATTCATAAAAACTATATGGCTTAACTTTGTCCTCTAGCTTTTAAACTTCTTGTTTACTGACTTTTTCAATATTCAGGAGGTCTTGAAATGTTGTTGTTATTATTTTTTATTGGTTCATCATTTAGTCTTTCTACTTAGCACAATAGTAGTTTACACACCACAGTTGCAAAGTTATAATATTCTGTGTTTTTCTGTATACTTACTATTACCATTGAGTTTTATACCTTCAGGTGATTACTTATTTCTCATTAATGTCCTTTTCTTTCTGATTGAAACACTCCCTTTAGCATTTCTTGTAGGACAGGTCTGGTGTTGATGAAATCCCTCAGCTTTTGTTTATTTGGAAAAGTCTTTATTTCTTCTTTATGTTTGAAGGATATTTTCTGCAGATATAGTATTCTAGGGAAAAAGTTTTTAATTTTCCTTCAGCATTTTAAATATGCCATGTTACTCTCTGCTGGCCTGTAAGGTTTTTCATGAAAATTCTGTGCCAGAGGTATTAGAGTTCCATTTTATGTTATTTGCTTCTTTTCTCTTTCTGCTTTTAGAATCCTTTATCCTTGATCTTTGGGAGTTTGATTATTAAATGCCTTGAGGTAGTCTTCTTTGGGTTAAATCTGCTTGGTTTTCTATAACCTTCTTTTCCTCGCATATTAGTATCTTTCTGAAGGTTGGGGAAGTTCTTTGTCGTTACACCTTTGAATAAACTTTCTCCTCTTATCTCTTTTTCTACCTTCCCTTTGAGGTCAATAACTCTTAGATTTGCCCTTTTGATTTGCCTATTTTCTAGATTCTGTAGGTGTACTTTATTGTTTTTTGTTATTTTTTATTTTGTCTCCTCTGATCACGTATTTTCAAATAGCCTTTGAGCTCACTAACTCTTTCTCCTGCTTAATCATTTTTGCTATTAAACGACTCTGATGCATTCTGCAGTATTTCAGTTGCATTTTTCATCTCCGTAATCTATTTGATTCCTTTTAATTACATCAATCTCCTTGTTAAATTTATCTGATAAAATTCTGAATTCCTTCTCGTTGTTATCTTGAATATCTTTGAGCTTCCTCAACACAGCTATTTTGAATTCTCTTTCTGAAAGGTCACATATCTCTGTTTCTCCAGTATTGGTCCTCTGTGCCTTATTTAGTTCATTTGGTGAGGTCATGTTTTCCTGGATGGTGTTGATACTAGTAGATGTTCTTCTGTATCTGGTCATTAAAGAGTTAGATATTTATTGTAGTCTTCACTGTCTAGGCTTATTCATAGCCCTCCTTCTTAGGAAGGCTTTCCAGGTATTTGGAAGGACTTGGCTGTTGTGATATAAGCTGCATCTACCTTAGGGGGCACCACAAGCCCAGTAATGCTGTGGTTCTTGAAGACTCATAGAGGTACCACTTTGATGGTCTTGGCCAAGATTCAGGAGAATTCTCTGGATTACCGGGAAGACTCTTGTTCTCTTCCCTTGCTATCTTCTGAACAAAGAGAGTCTCTGCTTCTGTTCTGAGCCACCTAAAGCTGGGGGTGGAGTAACATAAGCACCCCTGCGGCCACCACCACTATGACTCTGCTGGGTCAGACCTGAATTCCGTAGAGTACTATGTCTCACCCAAGGCCTGCTATCACCAGTCCCTGGCTACTGCCTGTTTGCTCAAGGCCCTGGGGCTCTACAATCAGCAGGTGGTAAAGCCAGCCAGGTCTGTTTCTTTCCCTTCAGGATGGTGAGGTCCCCCAGGTCCCGGGTGGATCTAGAGGTGCTGTCTGGGAGTCAGAGACTAGAGTCAAAAACCTTAGATGTTCTATTGTATTGCAGCTGATCTGGCATTCAAACCACAAGACGTAGTCCTTCCCCCTCTTACCTCCCCTTTGGAAAGGCAGAGGAGCCTCATCCCATAGCCACCACCATCCAGGCTGCAAAGAGTACTGCCAGACTGCCAGTCAATGTTCCCTTAAGGCCCAAGGGCTCTTAAGTCCACTTGCAGTGAATGCTGCCTGGCCTAGGACTCATCCTTCAGGGCAGTGGGCTTTCCTCTAGCCTAGGACAGTACCAGGAATTCTGTCCAAGAGTCAGTTCTCAGAATCGGGGACCCCAACAACCCTCTTGGTGCTCTGTCCCGCTGTGGTTGTGGTGATACCTAAGGTGCAAGACAAAGTCGCCTTTACTTTTCCCTACTCTTTTCTCAAACAGAAGGAGTTTTGCCCCACAGCCATCTCAGCTGAGATGGAGCTAAGTCTCACTTGAAGCCAACTAGGTCGCAGAAGCTCACCCAAGGTCCTCGATGCAGTACCTGGGAATCGCTGGTAATTATTGTGGGCCCGAGGACTCTTCATTTAGCAGATAATGAATACTGGCAGAACTGGGGTTTTTCCTTCAAGGCTGTGGGTTCCTTTCTGGCCCAGGGTATATCTAGAAATGTCTGACAGCAGGGCCTGGAACAGGGGCCTCATGTCTGACTAATGCTCTACCTTGCTGTGGTTGAGTTGGTATTCAAGATGTAAGACAAAGTCTTCCCTGCCTTTCCTCTCCACTCTCCAAGCAGAAGGAAGGGGTCTTTTTTGGAAATGTGAACTATGTAACCTGCAGTTAGGGGAGGAGTGATGCCACACTCCCTTGGCTGTCCCAGCTGGTGTTTCAGTATGTTGTGTGCCCCCTCAGTCTGCTGTCTCTGGGCATAGTTCAGTACTAGTACTCACCTAAGAGTCTCAGTCTTTATGGCCTAGACTGCCTTTCAAGTTTACATGGAGACAGAGAGTGCTGTAGCCCTCAGTGGTGAGATTTGCAGGCACTCAAGTTCAGACCAGGACCAGCAGTTCCCCTCTGGATAGGGCTGGTTTAAATGCTCCCTCCATGGGTGAGTGTCAGCTGAATTTGGTCCAGTTTTCACTTCTGGACAGCACTGAATTGTTGTGTTCTCCCTACCCCCAATGCCCAGTTGTCTCCACACAACTCTGCTGCTGCCGGGTGGAGAAGGAGTAGCATCAGCTATTCAAGACTATCTCTTCACTTGATGTTTCATTCTCATTAAGGTGTTTTTTCTGCATAAATAGTTGTTAGTTTGGTGTCCTTGTTGCAGGATGGTGGGGTGAAAATTGGTGGAGCTTTCTGTTCTGCCATCTTGCTCCACCTCCTCTACACTCCTGCTTTGAAAAGCATTATTTTGGCGAAAAAAATAGCCCTTAAAATAATTTGATGGAAAATTTTAGTCAAATAAAAGGTGACACAACAACAAGAACAAAAGAGTTTCAGAGAACATGTGGCATATTGTATCGAGTGGATCCTTTCAAGTTCTTTAGAACAATTTCTTGGATACTTTGTGATTCTGGCTTCTCTGAGAAGATCAACTGCCTGGAAGAATTGTATAAAGATGGAGACTAACGTGCAGGCAAAAGATGAGAGGATGAACATGGAAAGAAAAGATGTCAGGCTTTAAATCCTTCTGGAAGAGGTTAGCTTGGGACAGAACATTGCCTGAAGAGTAATGACAAAGCAGTTATCGTTTTGAGTGGAATTGAAGAAATGTTTCCCAGGCCATCCCAAATGATAAATAGTGTTAGATTGAGTGACTATTGGCTTAGTAGCCACTGGGTTTAGCATGAGGTATGGACTTCCTTGCAATTAGTCTCAGATTAGAACATTGTTTCCTGAGTGGACAAAGGGAGCCCAAATGGGTCAATGAATGGAAAACTTCTTTATTGACAAGAAAACATGTGTAAACTTGTGATTATTGCAGGTTGGCTCAAAAGCTAATGTGAGTTGTGACTACCTTTTTGTGTTGCTTGGGAGAATGGAACATATGGAAGACAGACAAAGGAATGGCTCAGATTAGTGTCTAATAAAAGTCAAATTAATTAGCCATTTGAGTAAGAAATAGACTTATTCGTGTAGAAAAATTGATATGCTTGAGTAAGAGGAATTTAGCCTATTTTTTGCTTACATACTAGTTAAATACATTTCTTAATACATGGCGAAAATAGTGGTGAATTAACATTAATTTGTAGAAAAGACATCTGAATTATGATAGAGACTGGATGAAGTTTGGTATTGGTGGCATCAAGTCAAGAGTGTTGAACCATGTATTTCCTGGTTCTTTGCTGTCACTCCCTGTCTTCATTCCACTCAACAAAGTAAAGCATGCGTCACTTCAGGAAAGCAGTGTCTCACCTACTTGAATGAGTTCTTTCCATGTTTTTCCTTTCAATTCCTTTAAATTGTTCTGATAGGCACCCATTCGCTTTGGTCCCAACTTCAGAGATAAGTAAGATTGAGCCTTCAATGGGCCTCCCATATAGTTATCATTATTCAGAATGATGAATATAAAAGTACTTGCAAAATGAGAGCAACAAAAGTAGAAAGACTGTAGGATGCACTATGATCCTCTACAGAAAAAGGGAACAGAAGGCATTATAGGGAGGTGCTAGTAAGTCGGTACTTACTATGGGATTCAAAGGTTGATCCAGATTATGCTTTAACTATACCAGTATCAGAATTCAACCTTCACAAAGTTTAAGAAGTGAAAGAAACTTGGTTAAATGAAAGGAAAGTGTGATCACAGAGGATGAAAATAATAAGAAAAACACATGACTAAACACTCAGTGAAAGTTTGGCCAACTTATAGAATTTTGGAAGTAAAATTTTTGAAAATGATAAAGTCTAAACCTTTAATTTCATGGATGAAGAGATTACAAGTCTTGTACAAGGATGGTGGTAATGCCAAGACTAGAATGTGGGTCACTAGCTTTATGGGTCATTTTCTTTTCTGTTGCACCAGGGTCATTTGGATGCTGTGACTGTTGCGGGCATCAATGATGACCACAAAGCTTGGCTGGTCAGCTGGCCCACAGTGCTTCCTACTGTTTGCCTTCAGGAGTTGACACCATCTCCCTCAGAAATGGAGAGGTCTCTTCCAATTAAACTTTACTGACAAAAATAGGTAGTTTTCCATAGTTTACTGATTTGATTCTTTTGGAATATTGCATTGAAATAGCATTTCTCTTGACTATGGAGTTTGGGGCCTGTTCTGAAGTTCTGCATTGGAGACAAATGTCTCCTTCACCTCCCCCTAGTTCCAGCCTTGGTCTTACTATTCTTTGATTAGGAGGAGAAATCTTCTGCCTTGCATCTGGTAAGGTATAGGAACTTAACAAGCCACACAAAATTTACATTACTTGCCTCATGTTTTTCTTGGAAAATTTCCTGCATGCTTTGTTATGATTTCATTCCCTATGTTTAATTCTTAAGACTCCATAATGACTATATACTTTTCATGAAAATATTGCCCATCTACTTGGGCTTCATCAGGCCAAAGCTTTCAAAAACAGTTGCAAATAGAGTAAAAGCTAACACACTTTAAGGAACCACAGGAGGGATACTGGAGCTGGCCAGAAAGGAAAGATGGAAGGAGAGTTTCCTTTAAGCTACCATGAGAAGATCCAACTACCACATATTTTTCAATAAATTCAGTTAAGTATTTTGCAGGGTGTAATGATATAGAGAAGAACGACAAGGGGTGGGGATGAAGGAGAATCCTTTAGAATCAGACATATCTGAATCTTATACTGCCTTCCCCTTGAACAATTTAAAGAGGCCAGCATCCATCAACGATTGTGATTTTTGCAGAATATGATATTTCATTCATTTCTTTGTTCAACAGATATATTCTTGGTACATACTATGTGTTAGGCGCAAATATAAGAGCTTAGGAATCAGCAGGAAGAGAAAATATATTCCTGCCTTCATGGGGTTTATATATAGTGGGGAAACAAACAATAAAAGTCAGGCATTTACACTGACTACTCCTTCTCTGGGAACCCATACCTCCAGATACCTTCATGGATACTGTATACTTTTTCAAGGCATCTAGCATCTACAGACTATATATATTCATAGTTCTGTATTTGTTTTATCTTTTCCAACTTTTATTTTAGGTTCAGGGGCACATGTGTAGGTTTGTTATACAGGTAATCTGCATGTCATAGAGGTTTGATGTACAGATTATTTCTTTACTGAGGTAATATGCATAGTACTCAATAGGTATTCTTTCTGATCCTTGCCCTGTGGCTGGGAGGAGGGAGAGGATGTGTTTAGATGTATAGTCCACAGAATGCTCTAATGGATTGGATATAGAGTGTGAGAGAAAGAAGAGTGGACAATGATTCCAACGTATTGTTTCAAGCAACTGAAAGGATGAAATTACAACAAACTAAAATGGGGAAGAGTCTGTGAGAGAGGTGTGTTTGACAGGGAAGATGAAGAGTTCAGTTTTGGATTTGTTAAGGTCGAAGTGTCGTCAGGTAATCAAGTGGAAATGTTGAGTGAACAGCTGGAAATCCAATTACTATTAATAGTAACAATATCAACAACAGCAGAATTCTTGAGTGCCAAGTATATTTCTATGTAGTTTACATGCATTTATATTGTTTTATTATCTCTATTTTATAGATGAAATTCAAGAGGTTAAGTAACTTGGTCTGGTCAGTGGTTGACAAACTATATAGGTCTTGGACCAAATCCAGCCCACTGTCTGTTTTTTAAGTAAAGTTTTATGAGAACACAGCCACACTTGTTTGTTAGCATGTCTGTGGTTGCTTTCATGATGCAAAGGTGGAGTTCAGTAATTGTGAAAGAGACTGTGTGACCCACAAAGTCAAGATATTTGCTACCAAGCCTTAACCGAAGAAGTTTGCCAATTCCCACCCTTGGTTATTCAGCCAGACAGTGACAGACTATGGATTCAAACCAGCCAGACTGACCTGAAAATGCACATAGTCTCGCCACTATGATCTACTTCCTCCCAATTACATGCAAACCTATTCTAACTTTTAAAATAAAATTGAATGTTAGTTTTCTTTCTCTATAAGCCACTAAACACATATTTTTGCGCTACATTCCAAGCCCTTCTTCTCATGGAGTAGAATAAACACATTTCCTGTGAATAATGGTTAGGGGCTTAGATCTAGGAGAAATTAAACATTGCTAGATATACCATGTGTTCTTTCTTTGAATAAAAGTAGCATGATGAAGGCTCTGGTGTAGAAGGGAGAAAGGGGGTATTGAATGAAACCAAAAGCAGAGAGGTGCCACACTGAAGTATATGGAAACCTTAGGGCCCTGCCTCAAAAGCGGGCTTGGCAATGTGGAAAGTACCAGGTAATGTAGACAGGGAAAGAAATGCTGCAAGGAGCACTGTTTTCCCGACTAAGAGTATGAGGGAGTTCACCAACACTGAGGTTGCTATTGGGGTGAAATTTGCTAAGGCTAGCTATCTGGCCATTCCACATCCAGAAAGCCCACAATCCTGTTCTTTAGTCATAATATAAGTAGGCCAATGTCTTGCCCATGTTTTCCATTATTGAAGGTCATTATTTTTGGTCACTCTGTGAAGGTTTCATTCCTGACACATGTCAGGATATTAGAAAGCATGAAAGAAGCCCCAAGGATACTGGGAAGTCTATAGTTGTGGAGGTAGTAGCTCCTGAAGTTTGGGTTCAAATCAAGAGGGCTAAGAATATTTTAAACTGACGCTGAGGTTGGAAAGTTGTCATATAAGAGGATTAAATGAAAAGAATAAAATATTTTTAACAAAGTGCTCATTAGAATGTTTGGAATATAGTTGGTGCTCAGTAAATGGTAGGGTAATAGAGACTGTAATGGGGAAAACTCTAAGTAAGCCTTGCTACCTCGACACTGTGGAAGCGAGATGAGATTTACGGGCTCTGGATTTTAGAGAATCGTTGAAATGCTTCAACGGATAGATAAAAGATACTTGTAGCTATCACACTCATTTTGGAAATGCCAATGCATCTGCTAAAGAGATTGAAATTAATTTGTTGGCTTTCACCCGTAAGGCAGATAAACACTGCCCATGTTTACTCTATCCATTTACTCAGCAAACCCTTTGATCCATGAATTTGCTCCACAGTGAAAGGATAAATTTCATTCCTGCCCTATGGAAACACAGAAGATTGTAGATGAGAGAATTCCCCAACAGCACAATCTGTCTATTATAGGGCTAAACTTTGGTAGCTATGATAGTGTCATTTTCTGAGTCAGGAGCAGAGCTTGTGTCCAAGGCTGCACTGTTAATGGCAGCATTAAAAAATTGTTGAGACTAGACAATTCTGGCTTTTACAGTGTCTACAGCACCTCAAGGCCAGTATTTCCTTTATGACTGTCATTACTACTGGACTGCAGACTTTGGAGCTTGGTTTGCAACTAGTGAACTGTTGCCAAGTAGAAAATTGATGATCAGTAGCATCGATGCCAAAAAGAGTGATTGGGTTATTAAGGCTTTTAGGGAGGATACAGTTATCAAGGCTCTATAGAGGCTACCAATGAGTAAATAAAACCTCTCTTGATCCCTTCTCCAATTGTAGTGAGTGATATCTTCTCTTCTGATATCATTTCTTCATTTCACATCTTATGGGAGTTTCCTCTTTCTGACCACCAGCTAAAGTGGAGGTAAATGGAAAGAATCTAATTAACACTCTTCTCAAATCCCACCTATAACAGCAAAAATGATGCTTTTCAAGCAGTCTTTATTTGAAATTAAAAACAAATTTAATTCACTTTGAGAAGTATTTAGTAAGCATTTGCAATGCTTCTAGACCTTTATTGGACACTGTTAGGTACCAGGATTGTCTAAGGCATAAAATGGTTGTGGTAAATATATAAGATGCTTCCTTCTAAAGAAAAATTCAAGGTTAAACCCTCTTATATAGCCCAAAATGGTGAGAAAATGAGTAAGGGTTGTCAGTCTGTCTTCACCTGGGAATCCAGGTGATTGTATAATACAATTTGATTGTAACATTTCTGTTAGTGGTGAACAGATCTAGGGTATTAATTCTCAATTATCTGAAATTCTGGTTGTACCTCCATTATTGTAATTACAGTGTTGTATTGCCACTCTCCCCTGCTAGACTGAGGAAAGAAAACCCAGTTATCTTCTCTATTAACCCATGGTATAAGGCCTGGTCCAAACAAGATGATTATTAAATGCTAATTTATTAAATAAAAAGACAAGTGAATAAAAGTATTAAAAATGAGGACTGATAAAATTACTTAAATAATATGGGCAAAAATTTGTGTTCTTCAGGTGCCCTCCCGAAGATATCTCCCAAAGATATACACATCCTAATCCCTAGGATCTGTGAATATGTTACCTTACATGGCAAAATAAATTTTGCAGGTATGATTAAGTTAAATATTTTGAAATGGGAAGATTATTCTGGATTATCTAGGTAGGCCCAATGTAATCACAAAAGTTCTTGAAAGAGGAAGGCAAGAGATCAGAATTAGTAAGAAAGGTGACAGTGGAGGCAAGAGGTTGGAGCAAAGCAAGAAAGGGGCCATGAGCAAAAGATTGCAGGCAGCTGCTAGAAGTTGAAAAGGGCAAAGAAATAGCTTCTGCCCTCAGAGCCTCCAGAAGGAACCAAACCAGCCAACACCCTGGTTTTAGTCCACTAATACACATACAGAGGACTGGAAGACAGACCCTCTGGCCCAGAAGGCAGATTCATGGGCTAGAGAGGATTATTTCAGCTCTTGCACCTGATGGAATTGGCCCAGTTGATTTTTGAAATTGCCTGGCCCCTCCTTCTTTCCTTTCATTTTCTTCTTCTGAGGATGGGAATATATATACAACTGTTATCCTATGCCTGTTCCATCACCTTATTTTGGAACAGATAACTAGAGTCTTGAGTGTCATAGATTCGTAGGTGGAGAGAAATTTTGTGCCAGGATGGAATATATCCAGAGTCTCATTTATACTTAATTTAGGGAATTTGTATGATGAGATTTAGGACTTTTAAACTTGTGAGACTTAGGTGAGATTTTGAACTTGAGTTGACTCTCTAGTGGATTGAGAGTTTTGGAGACCTGGGGATGGGTTGACTTTATTTTGTGTGTGGAATGGACGTGAATCATTGTCATAACAACAATAGGAAACGAGTACAGTGTATTATTAAAATATTTCCAAAAGATCTTTAATCTATTTGTTAGTTTGCTTCTTATTAGTTTCAGTCACAACTGCTTGAAAGTGAATATGAATAATACAGGGAAAAAATTCCTTCCTTTTTCATCAAAGACAGAGAGATACTTCCATCTGTTAAAGAAGTCAGATCTTTATTCTGATATTTTTATTGAATGTAGCAGCACTGGGACATCCACACATAGGATTTGTTACTTTGGGTTAAGATACAATCACCAATGTACCATGGCCATGATTCCATGACACATTTTTAAATTTTCATCATTCAATCACATTTTTCCTTAGCCTACTGCTTTCTAGTCACTTGTACAGAGTAGTAGATTAACTTATTTTTTGCTTGACTAATTATAATAAATCCTCATACCTGGATCATGTCTCAACATAAGGTCACTCTCAGGATATGTCAATGTTGTCAATATTACATTGAGAAACTTAAACCCAATAGATCTCTTGGTAACTAAGGGAAAAGTCCTGTATCTCAGTAATATCGCCAGATGTTACTGATAAGCTAATAATTTATTAAACTTTCTTGTTTTGATATATTTATAAAAGTCTAAGTCAGTGTATAAATTGGTACTGCAAATTCCACACTCTGTATTCCAAAATTCTATTCACCATTTTGTTGTAAAGTATTGTTAAGTCACTTTTGTAACATATAGAAAAATATTTAGGGCCCTTCTGAGAGACATAAAAATTACAATAGCCTCATAATATTCAATTCTAAGACAGTAGGTCTTTTCTAGTTCCCTGAATTTGTGCAAGGTTTAATAAAATTTGCTGAATAGTGAATTATTGCTGCAAATAATTTGATGAGAGGAAAAATTTGAAATCAATCAATTTGTGTCAACTAGCTAAAACAACAAATTGATAACATTTTTTAAAAACCTACTTGTCGGCTGGGCGCGGTGACTCACGCCTGTAATCCCAGCAATTTGGGAGGCCGAGTCGGGCAGATCACAACGTCAGGAGATAAAGACCATCCTGGCTAACACAATGAAACCCCGTCTCTACTAAAAATACAAAAAATTAGCCGGGCGCGGTGGCGGGCGCCTGTAGTCCCAGCTACTCAGGAGGCTGAGGCAGGAGAATGGCGTGAACCCGGGAGGCGGAGGTTGCAGTGAGCGGAGATCGCGCCACTGCACTCCAGCCTGGGCGACAGGGCGAGACTCCGTCTCAAAACAAACAAACAAAAAACAAAACAAAACAAAACAAAACCTACTTGTCCAAGAGTTGCGGGTTTGTGAAGACAATACACCTAATATACCTTTCATGGGCCAAGATAAAGGCCACTGTCTTCAGATTCTCACAGGCTTTAGAACCTCACATTCATTTCTGTATGGCTGGCTGGTGCACAAGAGCTCCCATGAGGCAATCACAGAGAAAAAGGAGAAGTGGAACATGTTTCCCAGCCACTGGGAATCTTATCAGTTTGCATAGAAGCAGAAAAGCATCCACATTTTATTTTACTATTTGCTTTAAGAACAGTTCAACTTTGAGAGAAAGCAGACTACCATCAAAAAGGGAGTTTTGTATTCCACTATATGTATTAAATGGTGATATTCCAAGGAAGAGAAGGAAAAAAAAATTATTAGACACTCTCTTAGAGCATTTATTTTTTCTGTTTGGAATCCCAAACCCCTTGCAAAAAGACATGAAAAAAGGAGGGAGAAGAGCTATGGCCATAGGATTCTTATCTATCTCATCCTCCTTGCTGGAACAGTCTGTGCTGTTTAAATACCAGCTAGACACAGACCACTCCAAGATATGATCTCTAGCCACTCTACTGAACATTACATATAGTTGCTTACTGACAATGCTGCACAGATTTCTCAGACATAGCAGGACCAAATCAGAAATTTTTTTCCTTTATTTTTCTACAAACCTACCCTGCCCTGGGGTTTGCCATCTTAGTTAATAGCATCTTCATCCATACAGTCACCAAAACCAGAAACCTTGACTTAGAGTCAGCTCCTCTTCCTCCCTTGCTCCTCAAATCTAATTCCCCATTAAGATTTGTTCATTGCACATGTGCAGTGTGTCTTCAGTTCATGCTTTGTTCACCATTCTTTGTGCCATTGCTAATTGCAAGCCCTGGAAAGTTGTCTTTTGAACTCTTTCACTATCACTGAAAGATTCTATTGACCTGTGCCACCTCCAGTCTACCTTTCATGCAGCCGCCAAAACATATCTTTTACTTATAAGTTAGAATTTTGGAGGATGTAAATAAAATTCAAACACAGTCTTATTGCAATATATCTATATCTATACCTATGTCTATATTTAGATATCTATACAAACACACATACACACACAGATATATAATAAAAAATATCTCTTACATTTCCCCACTCCACTGTCATCCCCAGAAGTTGCTATTATTGATGTATCAGTGTCATTTATACTTTTTTGTATACATTCAAGTAAATATGTACTTCTACACATACTCATTGCTGTTTAAACATAAATGGAATTATATTTTGTGTCTTGATTTGTAACTTGATATGTTAACAATGTCTTTGAGATTATTTCATATTAATAGATATTATATAATACAATCTAACATTTATTTAGCAATTATTTTATGCTACTTACTGTTCTAAGTGTTTGCTATGCATTATCTCACCCAGCTATCAGATAATCTCTATGTAGTGAGAACTATTATTGGTACTGTTACTTTACACATCAGAAAACAGAGACATTTAGAGGTTAATTGCTCTCTGAAAATCCATAATTAAGAAGCAATAAAGGTGAAATTAAAACATAGACAATATGATTCTAGGACCCACATTTACTCATTTTACGGTAATAATTCAGTATTAAAACAAATGCATTCTTTCATTAAATGCTTCGGAAGTAACTTTTGATTGCATGTTATGTGCCATGCTCTATGCTAAGAACTGAGGATAGAAGACTAAAGAAACTATTCAAGGTCCCTGCTCTTGTTTACATTCCAGCAGGATAATATTCATAATATGTGTGTGTTGTATTTTTTTAAATTTTTCTACTGAAGAACATTTGAATTTCTTAAAAACAACAACATAACAAATGTTATTGTACAGCACATGCATTTGTGTGCTCATGAGTGAGTATTTCTGTGGGACAAACTCCTAGAAGCAGAACTGTTCATGTGAAAAGTATACACATGTAAAATGTTGCTATGTCCTGCCAAATCATCAACTCAAGAAAAGATATACCAACATTTACTGCCATAAACAGTGTAAAAAATGCCTGATTTTGTTCAGTTTTATCATTGTGTACTTGAGAAAATGAGCATTCTTTAATCATGCATCTTTTTTTTTTTTTTTTTTTTTTTGAGACGGAGTCTCGCTCTGTCGCCCAGGCGGGAGCGCAGTGGCTGGATCTCAGCTCACTGCAAGCTCCGCCTCCGGGGTTTACGCCATTCTCCTGCCTCAGCCTCCCGAGTAGCTGGGACTGTAGGCGCCCGCCACCTCGCCCAGCTAGTTTTTTGTATTTTTTAGTAGAGACGGCATTTCACCGTGTTAGCCAGGATGGTCTCGATCTCCTGACCTTGTGATTCGCCCGTCTCAGCCTCCCAAAGTGCTGGGATGACAGGCTTGAGCCACCGCGCCCGGCCAATCATTCATCTTTAATCATAGGTGGGAGAACAATATACACACTCAGTAGGTCAAGTTACATAATTGTGTTGTTTAGATCATCGATATTCTTTTTGAATTGTAAAAATTATAAAAAATCCTTAACAATATTTAAAAAATAGTTATCTACAAATATCTACAAATATCTGTACAATTTAGAAGTTAATAACAAAATTCTAAATAAAAAACACATCCATATTTGGAAGTTTTAAAAACACATTTGTAAATAAGTCATGGATCAGAGGAAAAATCCTAATTTAAAATTTTTAAAAATATTTTTACATTTATGATAACAAATATACTACGTATGAAAATTTGTAGGATATAAGAAGAGTGAAGCTTCAATAAATGTATAGTGATGAAGTATTTATATTAGGAAAAAATCCTCAAAATTAAAAAGCCAAGCACTCATCTTAAAAATTTAGAAATAATACCAGAAAAATTCAAGGAAAATAGTGAAAATATACACTAAATATGAAAGTAAAAGTCAATTAAAAGGGAAAAATACATTAAAGAAGCCAAAAGTTGGTTATTTGAGAAATCTCACAAATACGTAACTGCTATAAAGACTAATAAAGATATAAGTAAAAAATAAATAATATTATAGATGAAAATGAAAATGCAACTATAGATAAAATAGAAATTTAAAATAAATAAAATTATTTACCTAGGTTGCATAAGATCCATTTAGATTTCTATATCTAGCAACAAACAAACAGAAAATATTAAAATGTGTAATACAATACTGTGAAAAAGTCAAGTAGGTAAGAATAAAAATAACATCTTGTGCACTAAAACCTATTGAATGTAATTGTGAGAACTTTAAAAATACCTAAATGAACAGAAATACATTACATTCCTGTAAGACTCAATATTAGAAAATGAATAAATTCTCTATAGATTGATCTACAGAATGAATATGCTACAATTAAAATCCCACAAGGGAGTGTGTGTGTGTGGAAAGTGACAAGATTCTAAAGTTTATATAACAATGCAAAGGGCCAAGAAAAGCCAAGACAATACTGAAAAAGACCAATGCTGAAGAATTCTTACAGTCAAATATACCATTTATTTTAAAGGAATAGAAATGGAGGTAGTATGGACAACAAAACATATGTCACAGAACCAAGTGCTCAGTGATAGACACATACATTTACAATCACTTGCATTATGAAAAAGATGCCACTGCAGCAGAAGTGGAAAAGAATCATCTTTTCAATAAATGGTGCTAGGAAAATTTAATATCACATGAGGAAATTCAATCTCGACCATAACCCATGCTGTCTATAAACACAAACATACATACAATTACAAATTGGTTATATATATTAAAACAAGAAATAGATTATGTATAATAATTTATGTAAAGTTTCTAGAGGAAAACTTAGGAGGATCTCTTTAAAATCTTGTGTTACACAAAGATATTTCAAGTAAGTCACAAAGAATAGAAAATCTGTAAATAAAAAAATTAATAAAGTGGTCAAATAAAAATGAATAAGGAATTCCATTTCTCAAAGACACCATTTAAGACAGTGAAAGGTAAGTCATAGAGTGGGCAAAGATATTTGTCATATATACGTAATAAAAGATTTGCACCTAGAATATATATATTTTTAAACCTAACAAGGAAAAAGACTTAAACACATCACAAAAGACATCCAAATGACCAGTAAATCTATACAAAGGGCTTGACATCTTAATCATAAATAATTAAACCATAGGGAGGTACCACTATCCACCACCAGAATGGCTATAATGAAAAGACTGAGAGTACTAAGTGTTTAGTGGAATGTATTATAACTGTGCTTATGAAAGTTTAAGTTGGTACAACCAGTTTAGAAAAATGTTTGAACATGCTCATACCCTGTGATTTGGCAATTCCAAAAGGCATGTATAAGCACTTCTGGAGCCATTTATATGAAATAGAAAATAAGGATTCTTAAAAGTCTGGTGGAACTCATCCCCCTAAATTATCTGAACTGGATGCCTGCTTAGGGATATTCAACTCCTTTTCCTTTTTAACGTTCTTCTATTTAAGAAATAGCCAAAACTGGAAGCACCTCCAATGTCCAGCAAAAATAGAACGAATACAGTGTGGTTTATCCACACAAAGAAATACTACACATTAATAAAAATGAATAACTTATAACTATATGCTGTGCTGTGAATACATTCTTAAGAGAAAAGCTAGACACAAAAGTACATACCATGTGACTCAGTGTATATAAAGTTCAAAAACAGGCAAAATAAGTCTATAATGGTAAAACACAGGATAGTGGTTACTCTAGCATAGTATCCCTCAGGGAGAATAAAGGGCATTTCTGATATTTGACAAGATTGTATTACTTTTACTGAGTACTACTTTTATTTATATTCATTTTCGTGAAAATCTAGTTTAAAAGTGTTTTGTGCATATTATATGTGACACTCCTATAAAATTTAACTTTAAGAAGACAGTGGAATTAATATTACTATAGTAACAATTTTGGAAAATTATATGAAATGGGCTAATTTTAAGAACCATATAACTTTCCGTAAGTAAACTCAAGAAAAAATACAATACTCCCAAACTGTTAAAGATAATGACGATTTTTTTGTGTATTCCTTTTTCAATTGTGATGTCAGAGTTATGTTAGCCTTGCAGAATAATTTGAAGAGGATTTCATATTTACCATTAACTTATCTCATCTGGACCAATTTCTATAAAATGGAGATTATGGGTTATTAAAAATTTGGTGAAACACAAGATACTATTTGGACCTGATGTTGACTTAGGTATATTACCACGTTTAATGTTTTTTTTCAAGTAGTCTACCTGTAATCTATGCAGTTTACATAGATTTTGTAACTGCTGCTTCTTTGAGTTAATTTTGGACATTTGAATTTCCATAAAATCTTATCTATATTTAATACATTTTAACTGCATTAGGAATTGTTGAGCAAGTATTCTGTCTACCTTTGAAGGTATCTGTAGAGTTCCTTTTATGAAAGTAAGTTTAATTGCTGCAACTAACACATGCAGAAGAAACACCTAAAGAATTGGATTTTTATATAATTTTAGGGACAGGTGGTTAGGAAGGTGTAGTGAAAGAACAATCGTTTCATGGGATGAAGAATGAGAGAGATGGAGCCAAAAAGATGAAAGAAAACAACATTGTGTAATGTGATCCTTCCTCACTATTCTTCAAGTTTTCATCAGTTTTTAAAATTAGAAAATTCTGAGTATGATACCATTTCTCATGGGAAATCGCAACAAGACTAATGTCTGTCTACTAGTTGTCAGGGGTCTGAAAAAAATAAGTGTGTGCTAGTGAAGAAAATGTAAAGTCAGAAAAAATAAGAAGAAAGTATTGGAAGTTATTAGGACAACTTTGAACTGAAATGAAAAGTGAGATTAATCAAGTGTCCCATGTGCAGGAGGCCACAGGGGTCTTTAGACTACATTTATATGCCTTATTCTTACCACATTAGTTGGCACGATGTAGACATCAACATCTATGTGTTAAATTGAATAACTGCTTGAAACCAATGTTGAAGAACATTTCATCATACTCTTACAGTGATCAGTGGATCCTGGAAGTTATCCAAGACAATGAGATGAACATGTGAACTATCAGTTTATAGTCTCAAAAAGTTATTAGATCCCTGCTCTAAGCATGACGCAAGCTTTTGATAGGCCGATCAAGTGACCTAAAACGCCAATCATCACATTAGGCTCCAAGAAAGAGAAGAGTATCTGGGAGTGGTGATGACAAAGTAGACAAGCTTACTATGAAGAATTACAGATTCTGGCAGGGGGTAGATAGGTATAGAAAGGAAATTGGGCTTTAACCGCCTATCCCTCCACAAGAAATATTCTCAAGGTGACTTCTGCCCTCTGTTCTCTTCAGCTTGACTATGAGTTGAGGAATGGCCTGTGAGTCTATTTCTTTCTAGCTAATTCCAAACACTGTAGACTATAATTAACCATTAAATCAGGCACATAAACTTGGTAAAATGTGTATCTGTAATTCATTCTATGGGTTATTTCAGAGGCAATGCCATGGGAAAATGGGTCTGTCTGTAAATTCCTTTTTTTTTAAGACACAGACTTTCATCATGTAAGTTTTGGAATGCAAATACATTCTCCTTTTTTTCAACTTTCACTTTGGGAATTATAATTAAATCATGTTCTACTCCCCCCTTCAACAACAACAACAACAACAAAAGACTAAAAAGACTATGGGCTAAACTCTCTGACTTGGAAGTTAAAACCAGTAATTTGTGTTTGTTTGTTGTCCGTCCTCAAAAATTTCAAGTTATCTACAGATGGCCTCACTTGACATTTTATAATTTTATATGTAGCCATATTTATTCCTACAAGGAAAATGGTCTCCACCTTGCTCTTACTGCTACCCAGAGATGTAATAGAAAGGGAGAAACTTATAGGTGTGGCTTAGGAAGAACACCTAAGTAAGGGTGTCAGTGACACATGGTGGCAGCTGCTCTGTTGGATGTCATGAGTCATGCAAAATGATTCCTCCTGCCAATCTCAGGAGCTTCTCCTGAAGTCACATATTCAGAATCAATGCTGGAAGAGACTTGGTATATTTGGTGCAAAAAATACCTAGATGAAATCTACCTAAGGGTATTCTAGTGTTGGTATACAAGTTAAATTCTATTTCTAAAAGTTTTACTTAATATGTTAGAGAACAAAACAATCAGCTTTCTTACTTATTGTATTCCTTGTTACATTATTTATTATTTTAGAGATCAAAACAATCAGTATGGACTATCTTTCGTCCATGCTGATGACTACATCTGAAACAATCAATATGCTAAGGCCTCTGTCAATCATACTATAATCTAAATATACAGCATGACTAGAAAATGATTAAAAGTTATACCAGCTGGCTATTAATTGAGTAGATAAAACTCTAGGGAAGGATGAGATATTAATAAAGGTAAGTGATACAAACTCCTTAAAAATTATAATAAACCACACTGATAAACAGCTCAAGCTCTAATTAATACATCCTAAATATATTAAAATGTGGCTTTAGTGACTCCCAACCCTGTTTTTATCAAGAAGAGAACTGATATATTGCAAGCTTGTTTGTTGGGCCAAACAGAGTAATAAACTCTTTATGTTTTAATTTTCAAGAAAATTTT
This sequence comes from Chlorocebus sabaeus, assembly GCF_047675955.1. Classification (NCBI taxonomy): domain Eukaryota; kingdom Metazoa; phylum Chordata; class Mammalia; order Primates; family Cercopithecidae; genus Chlorocebus; species Chlorocebus sabaeus. The sequence goes on from NC_132918.1 coordinate 72,150,441, forward strand.
ACAATCTTGAGAATTTTTCAGACTATGGTCCCTTGTAATAGTAAGGAATGGGAACCAAGATGCCATGGGCTCACAAGAAGATAGGTGAACATCCCCCAAGACATCTGATGTCTAGGTATTAGAACAGAACCTGCAGTGCCTTCTCTTTAATGTCTTAATAATGTCCCACAATTCATAAAAATTTTGGTTGTTACTATATTTGAAGGGAGATTTAAAATGGAGGTAAGTATATATTCCTGTTTCATTTAGATAGAAATTACACTTAACCAACAAGATTTTATGCTTACCTCCATTGTAAATCTCCCTTCTTTTTTCACTCAGCATGAGTCCTAAAAGAATAATATCGATTTGACTTATTGTATGTATCCAACCTGTTTGTTCCTTTTAACTACTGAGTAGTATTCCACAGTATGGATGTGTCAGTTTGCTTAACCATTCACCCACTGGAGGATATTTGGGTTGTTTCCAGAGTTTGGCTGTTATGAGTAAAGTTGCTATAATTTTTTTTAAAAAAAGAATATCCTCCAGGTGTTATGCTGGACCTACCTGATAGAATGTCTATTAGGGCAACATCAAATAAATAAATCCCTTAAGAGTCCATATGCTAAATAAGTATTTTCATCTTTAATGTACCTCAGCACTGCAAAAGGTACTACTTAAAAATAATAGAGTACTGGCAGTATCTATGGAAAATGGCACGTGAAGTTATTGAGTTAGAAAGAGATAAATAGGAAAGAATATAGGACAATATACTGGAACCAATCTAGGTCAACGAGTTTCTTGCTCACTGTTAAATATCAAGCATAGAGTACATGCAGAGAACATAGTGGATGCTCAGTTACCATTTGTTAAAAGATGGATAAATAAATTAATAAGTGAATAATAAAATAATTATGAAGTTAGGTAACACATTCACAATTATGAAATGTAGGCAATTCACAAAATCCTGTTTCTGAGTAGGAGGATAGTTAAAGGGAAGCAACGACAAGAAACGTACATGAAATATATCAGTTCTAAAGTAAAGTTACACATATTTTATCTTTAACAAATAGAAATATATCCAGATTATTTTTCTTAGATGAAATATAAAAGAAATGTCAAATTAAAAAAATAGCCTAAGCATTACTGAGCAAAAGGGCTCACTGTCCAATGCGTTAGAAGTCAATACCATGACACCAGGTTTTTGAAAAAAGAAAGCCATTCTTTGTAGGTTGAACAATAAGGACACAGGAGTACAGCTCAGATTTGTCTGTCTCCACCTTTATTAGAAAAGGGTTAGGGAGCCAATTTGGGGATAAACATGTGATTAGTGGAAAGAAAGAAGAGGCCCGGAAAGTCCTCAAGCTTGTCCAGTATCTCTTTATGCCTCCTCATGGGTCACATGTGATAATTTCTGGGGAGTTCATATAAAAAAATGCAGTAAAAAATGGGCTGTGATGTTAGCAAGTTTGTTCTGAACAGACTCCAATTGGCCATATAGGTTCCAGCTGATTCAGCCAGTTTTGGTATCTTCCAGGCAGAGAGAGTGTTTCAGAGTTTCAGCAAACTGCTTCTTTTCTTATGTACCATCCTGCAAACTCACGAATTCCTGTCAATCATTGGTTTCTTTAACTCCTTAGGGCAGTTTCATAAGCCTGAGAAAAACTCAGTCAAATGGAAGTATAAACAAAATAGTTAAAACAATAAGATGATGACTGTTCATCTAAGTAAAATGGAAGAGTTTCAATAAAAATATCTTAGAAAGTTGAGGACCAAAAGCCTATTACATGCAGTGACAGTAATTCTAAATGAATGCTAGACTGGACTAAGTTATTGTCTGTGCTCCAGTAAACAACTGTTCGTGAAAGTAGAATTATCATCTATTAATTTTTCAATCATTGGAATATATTAGCCAGTGAACGGGTGTTAGCCAAAGTAAAAAAAAAAAAAAAAGTACTATGCAGCTAGAAAATTTTAGTTAGCAAATTACACTGCAAATCTCTAAAATGAGACAGAAATAAAGTCAAAAAATGTCTTCATTTCTCTGATGACCAGTGATGATGAACATTTTTTCATGTCTCTTGGCTGTATAAATGTCTTCTTTTGAGAAGTGTCTGTTCACATCCTTTGCCTACTTTTTGATGGGTTTTTTTTCTTGAAAATTTTTGTAAGTTCTTTGTAGATTCTGAATATTAGCCCTTTGTCAGATGGGTAGATTGCAAGGATTTTCTCCCATTCTGTAGGTTGCCTGTTCACTCTGATGATAGTTTCTTTTGCTGTGCAGAAGCTCTTTGGTTTGATTAAATCCCATTTGTCTATTTTGGCTTTTGTTGCCATTGCTTTTGGTGTTTTAGTCATGAAGTCTTTGCCTATCCCTATGTCCTAAGTGGTATTGCCTAGATTTTCTTCTAAGGTTTTTATGGTGTTGGGTCTTACATTTAAGCCTTTAATCCATCTTGAGTTAATTTCTATATACGATGTAAGGCAGGGATCCAGTTTCAACTTTCTACATATGGTGAGCCAGTTTTCCCAGCACCATTTATTAAATAGGGAATCCTTTCCCCATTGCTTGTTTTTGTCAGGTTTGTCAAAGATCAGATGTTTGTAGATGTGTGGTGTTATTTCTGAGGGCTCTGTTCTGTTCCATTGGTCTGTATATCTGTTTTGGTACTAGAACCATGCCGTTTTGTTTACTGTAGCCATGTAGTACAGTTTGAAGTCAGGTAGCATGATGCCTCCAGCTTTGTTCTTTTTGCTTAGGATTGTCTTGGCTATGTGGGCTATATTTTGGTTCCATATGAACTTTAAAATAGTTTTCTCCAATTCTGTGAAGAAAGTCAGTGGTAGCTTGATGGGGTTAGCATTGAATCTATAAATTACCTTGGGCAGTATGGCCATTTTCGTGATATTGATTCTTCCTATCCATGAGCATGGAATGTTCTTCCATTTGTTTGTGTCTTCTTTTATTTCATTGAGCAGTGGTTTGTAGTTCTCCTTGAAGAGGTCCTTCACTTCCCTTGTAAGTTGGATTCCTAGGTATTTTATTTTCTTTGCAGTAATTATGAATGTGAGTTCACTCATGATTTGGCTCACTGTTTGTCTATTACTGGTGTATAGGAACGCTTGTGGTTTTTGCACATTGATTTTGTATCCTGAGAATTTGCTGAAGTTGCTTATCAGCTTAAGGAGATGTTAAACTGAGACAGTGGGGTTTTCTAAATATACAATGATGTCATCTGCAAACATAGACAATTCGACTTCCTCTTTTCCTAATTGAATATCTTTTATTTATTTCTCCTGCCTGATTGCCCTGGCCAGAACTTCCAACACTATGTTGAATAGGAGTGGTGAGAGAGGGCATCCTTGTCTTGTGCTGGTTTCCAAGGGAATGCTTCCAATTTTTTCCCATTCAGTATGATATTAGCTGTGAGTTTGTCAAAAATAGCTCTTATTATTTTGAGATACGTTCCATCAATACCTAGTTTATTGAGAGTTTTTAGCATGAAGGGCTGTTGAATTTTGTCGAAGGCCTTTTCTGCATCTATTGAGATAATTATGTGGTTTTTGTTGTTGGTTCTGTTTATGCGATAGATTACATTTATTGAATTGTGCATGTTGAACCAAACTTGCATCCCTGGGATGAAGTCGACTTGATCGTGGTGAATAAGCTTTTTGATGTGCTGCTGGATTTGGTTTGCCAGGATTTTATTGAGGATTTTTGTATCAATATTCATCAGGGATACTGACCTAAAATTCTCTGTTTTTGTTGGGTCTCTACCAGGCTTTGGCATCAGGATGATGCTAACTTCATAAAATGAGTTAGGGAGGATTCCCTCTTTTTCTATTGATTGGAGTAGTTTCAGAAGGAATGGTACCAGCTCCTCTTTTTACCTCTGGTAGAATTTGACTGTGAATCTGTCTCATCCTTGACTTTTTTTCATTGGTAGGCTTTTAATTATTGCCTCAATTCAGAGCCTGTTAATGGTTATCTCTGTTATTCAGAGATTCAACTTCTTCCTGGTTTAGCCTTGGGAGGGTGTGTGTATCCAGGAATTTATCCATTTCTTCTAGATTTTCTAGTTTATTTGTGTAGAGGTGTTTATAGTATTCTCTGATGGTAGTTTGTATTTCTGTGGGATCGGTGGTGATATCCCCTTTACCATTTTTTATTCTGTGTATTTGATTATTCTCTCTTTTCTTCTTTATTAGTCTTGCTAGTGGTCTATTTTGCTGACATTTTCAAAAAACCAGCTCCTGGATTCATTGATTTTTTGGAGGGTTTTTTGTGTTTCTATCTCCTTCAGTTCTGCTCTGATCTTAGTTATTTATTACCTTCTGCTAGCTTTTGAATTTGTTTGCTCTTGCTTCTCTAGTTCTTTTAATTGTGATGTTAGGGTGTCAATTTTAGATCTTTCCTGCTTTCTCTTGTGGGCATGTAGTGCTATAAATTTCCCTCTATGCACTGCTTTGAATGTATCCCAAAGATTCTGGTATGTTGTGTCTTTGTTCTCATTGGTGTCAAAGAATATCTTTATTTCTGTCTTCATTTTGTTATTTATCCAGTAGTCATTCAGGAGCAGGTTGTTCACCTTCCATGTAGTTGTGTAGTTTTGAGTGAGTTTCTTAATCCTGAGTTCTAATTTGATTGCACTGTGGTCTGAGAGACAGTTTGTTGTGATTTCTGTTCTTTTACATTTGCTGAGGAGTGTTTTACTACCCATTATGTGGTCAATTTTAGAGTAAGTGCTATGTGGTGCTGAGAATATATATTCTGTTGATTTGGGGTAGAGTTCTGGAGATGTCTATTAGGTGTACTTGGTCCAGAGCTGAGTTCAAGTCCTGGATATCCTTATCAATCTTCTGTCTCATTGATCTGTTTCATATTGACAGTGGGGTATTAAAGTCTCCCATTATTTTCCCATTGTTATTGTGTCTCTTTATAGGTCTCTAAGGACTTGCTTTATAAATCTGGGTGCTCCTGTATTGGGTGCATATATATTTAGGATAGTTAGCTCTTCCTGTTGAATTGATCCCTTTACCATTATGTAGTGGCCTTCTTTGTCTCTTTTGATTAAAGTCTGTTTTATCAGAGACTAGGATTGCAACACCTGCTTTTTTCTTTCTTTTTTTTTTTTTTAACTTTCCATTTTCTTGGTAGATCTCCCACCATCCCTTTATTTTGACCCTGTGTGCATTTTTGCATGTGAGATAGGTCTCCTGAATACAGCACACCGATGGTTCTTGGCTCTATCCAATTTGCCAGTCTGTGTCTTTTAATTGGGGCATTTAGACCATTTACACTTAAGGTTAATATTGTTATATTTGAATTTGATCCTGTCATTATGATGTTAGCTGGTTATTTGGCCTGTTAATTGATGCAGTATAGCGTCGATGGTCTTTACCACTTGGCATGTTTCTGCAGTGGCTGGTACCAGTTGTTCCTTTCCATGTTTAGTGCTTCCTTCAGGAGCTCTTGTAAGGCAGGCCTGGTGGTGACAAAATCTCTCAGCATTTGCTTGTCTATAAAGGATTTTATTTCTCCTTCACTTATGAAGCTTAATTTGGCTTGATATGAGATTCTGGGTTGAAAATTATTTTCTTTAAGAATGTTGAGGCTGGGCGCGGTGGCTCACGCCTGTAATCCCAGCACTTTGGGAGGCCGAGATGGGCGGATCACAAGGTCAGGAGATCGAGACCACGGTGAAACCCCGTCTCTACTAAAAATACAAAAAATCAGCTGGGTGCAGTGGCGGGCGCCTGTAGTCCCAGCTACTCAGGAGGCTGAGGCAGGAGAATGGCGTGAACCTGGGAGGCGGAGCTTGCAGTGAGCCGAGATCGTGCCACTGCACTCCAGCCTGGGCGACAGAGCGAGACTCTGTCTCAAAACAAACAAACAAAAAAAGAATGTTGAATATTGTCCCACATTCTCCTCTGGCTTGAAGGATTTCTGCCTGGAGATCTGCTGTTAGTCTGATGGGTTTCCCTTTGTGGGTAACCTGACCTTTCTCGCTGGCTACCTTAACATCTTTTTCCTTCTTTTCAACCTTGGTGAATCTGACAATTATGTGTCTTGGGGTTGCTCTTCTACCATCCAACACCAGAAGAATGGCAATCATTAAAAAGTCAAGAAAACAACAGATGCTGGAGGAGATGTGGAAAAATAGGAATGTTTTTACGTTGTTAGTGGGAGTGTAAATCAGTTCAACCATTGTGGAAGACAGTGTGGCAATTCCTCAAGGATCTAGAACTAGAAGTACCATTTGACCCAGAGATCCCATTACTGGCATATATTCCGAGGATTATAAATCATGCTACTATAAAGATACATGCACACGTATGTTTATTGTGGCACTATTTACAATAGCAAGGACTTGGAGCCAACCCAAATGTCCATCAGTGATAGGTTGGATCAAGAAAATGTGGCATATATACACCATGGAATACTATGCAACCATAAAAATGATGAGTTCTCATCCTTTGCAGGGATACGGATGAAGTTGGAAACCATAATTCTAGACAAACTATCACAAGGACAGAAAATCAAACACTGCATGTTCTCACTCATAGGTGGGAGTTGTACAATGAGAACACATGGACACAGGGCAAGCAATATCACACACCAGGGCCTGTCAGGGGGTTGGGGACTGGGGGAGGGATAGCATTAGGAGAAATATCTAATGTAAATGACAAGTTGATGGGTGCAGCAAAGCAACATGGCACATGTATACCTATGTAACAAACCTGCACGTTGTGTACATGTACCCTAAAACTTAAAGTATAGTAATAAAAAAAAAGTCTTCAAACTGGATTTTTAAAATGCTAGGTACCTTCACTTCTAAAAAGGATAAGTAGAGTCCCACATTACTGTTGCTTCCATCCAAAAAAAAAGGCAAAAACAAAACAAAACCTAAATAAGCTGTAAAATCATAGTTTTTACAAACATGTCAGAGACCTGAGGATACAAACAAACCTACATCAACGAATTTCCAGAATATGGCAATACATTCTTAGAAGTGAAGCACTCCATGACCATTTTTATTCTTTGAAAATCAATGAAAAAAAAAAGAAAGCATCTACCCTAAACAAGGATAAAGAGAAACTAGAAAAAAAAGTTAACAAATTTTTGACAATGGCATGTTGAATGATATGATAAACTGGAATCCTGAGAAGCCCCAACCACAGAGCAAGCCCACATTCGTATACCAACTATTTTCCCTCAGCTTTCACTTAATAAATGGTACAGTATTCTGAAGGTTCAGGGCAGGCAATAGAGCTGAGATAAACCTCTCCAAGGCACTTCAGGTCTTCACCAAATGCATTATATTCAAACTTGCATGACTGGAGATAGCATAGCCAGATAGGTCTTTCTAGGAACAAAAAGGCAGTGGTGGAAATAAAGAATATAGAGAACATTCCTCAGCAACTCAGAGAGTAGATGACAAAGAGTTAGGCTGTAATTCGGAGTCATATCATAAGTGATTCAGAAAACTGGCAGCAGTGTTGTAAAACATAAAATAATTTCTAGAATCTCAAAGATTCTAAGATCCAAAGCCCTGCTACAAAAGAAGTCTATATTCAATTATCAGAAACATTCTAAGACAATGGTTAACTGCCTCCAACTAAAGCTGCAACAAAACTCAAACCTAAGTCAAATGCAGCTTAGAGTAACCAAGCCACCAATACCAGAAGCCCTCCTTTTTAGAGCAATAAAAATTATTTACTTTTCTACACACACAAAGTTCAGAATAAAATGGGAGATTATGAGTACATAAAAAAAATCAAGAAAATGGTAAAGTGAAGATACTCTCAATAAAAATAGCTACGGATGTGGGCCAGATTTTGGAATTATCAGAAATGAGTTTTTAAAAATAACTGTGGTGAATATATTAAAAGATCTGCTGCTAAAGCTAACAGCATGCCTAAATAGATGGAATAGATGGAAAATTTCAACAGATATGTGGAAATTACTATTTGAACCAAATGCAAATGTTAGTAATAAAAATATAAAATAAATGCAGAATTCATTTAATAGCATGAACAGCAGATTGGTTATTGCAGAGAAAATATACAGACACCTGCATACAACTTAATAATTTATTCATAGTGAAACATTAAGAAAAAAACTGAAAATAAAATAAAATAGAACAAGAGCTGTGAGACAATATCCAAAGTCTACATAGGAATGCTTGGAGAAGCAGAGGTAGAGAAAAAGAGACACAAGAGTAAAATAAGTATTTAAGGAGATATTGACTGAGGATTTATCAACTATTATCAAAGAAATAGGCCCAGGAATCAAAAACAAACAAACAAAAAAGACAGCCTCAAATAAACCTCAAGCAAGGTAAATAAAAAGAATGGTAAATCATGTAATAGTCAAACTGCAAAAAAAAAAAAAAAAAAAAAAAAAAGAAAGAAAGAAAGAAAGAAAGAAAAAGAAAAAGAAAAAGTATCATAAAATAGGAAAAGAAGTATCTTATATACAGGAAACCACAACATGAGTGATGGCTTAATTCTAATCAGAAACAATGTTGTCCAGATAGAATATCATCCTTTAAAATCTGACAGAAAACCGAAGTGTCAATTCAAAATTCTATCTTCAGTAAAAACTAGCATTAAAGAAGAAAGTAAAATAAAAAACATTTAAGACAAATAATAGGTGAGAATACCTGTCAAAACAAATCTACACTACTAGAAAAAAAAAGAACTAAGTTGAAGGATTTGCACTACCTGATTTCAAGACTTACTAGAAACCTGAGTTAATCAAGAAACTATGGGTTTGGGCATAATGATAGGCAAATAGATCAGTGTAACAGAATAGAGACCCCAGAAATAGATAAACTCTCAGCTATTATGCATGTATGTGTTTTTTTTAAAACTGAGGTACAATATCAATTCAATAGAGAAGAAAATCATTTTCAACAAATGGTGCTTGAAAAAGTAGATATCCATCTTGAAAAACATTAAAACTTAATCCCTAAATAACTCTCTAAACAACAATTAATTTGAAAGGAATCATAGACTTAAATGTAAAAGACAGAAAGAACCATAAAGCATCCAGAAGAAAACACTGAAGAGTATCTTGCAACCCATGGGGTAGGCAAAGATCCCTTAGATAGTACATAAAAACCACGAATGATAAATAGGAAAGTTGATGAGTTACATTTCATCCTTTTGTAAAATTTCTGATCATCAAAATCAATGTAAAAAAAATGAAGCCACAGACTAGAAAAATGTATACACACACAAGCATACACAAATACATATTTATATATATTATACATGATAAGGAACTTTTATATAAAATTTATATTTTGAAATGCTTACAGATTAACAACAAAAAAACAAATAAAACAATAAAAATGGACAAGTCATTTTAATGAACACAAAATAAACACATAAAAACATGCTCAACATCAATTTGTCATCAGGAAAATTCAAACTAAAACCACAACGATGTATAGTTTACCAGAATGTGTAAAATTTAAAAATTGACAATACCAAATGTTGACATGGATGTGTAGTAACTAGAACTCTCATACATTCCAAGTAGAAGTATAAAATGGCAAAACCACCCTAACAAACTGCATGGCAGCTTCTTTTAAAGTTAAACATGAATATAAACCTATGATGTTGTTTCATTTCTGTGTGTTTAGCCAAGGGAAATCGAAGTAGATTTATATGAAAATGTTCATAGTAGATTTATATATCTACGTAAGTCAAAAACTGGAAGCAACCTGTATGTCCATTAACAGAACTGATATTTGTAGAGTTGAATACTACTTAGTAATAAGAAATACAACCACTCACACATGAAACAATATTTAAAAGATCTGGGCGGGGGGCTCACGCCTGTAATCCCAGCACTTTGGGAGGCCAAGGCAGGTGGATTACAATGTCAGGAGATCGAGACCATCCTGGCCAACACGGTGAAACTCCGTCTCTTTACACTGTTGGTGGGATTGTAAACTAGTTCAACCATTATGGAAAACAGTATGGCGATTCCTCAAGGATCTAGAACTAGATGTACCATACGACCCAGCCATCCCATTACTGGGTATATACCCAAAGGATTATAAATTATGCTGCTATAAAGACACATGCACACGTATGTTTATTGCAGCACTATTCACAATAGCAAAGACTTGGAATCAACCCAAATGTCCATCAGTGACAGATTGGATTAAGAAAATGTGGCACATATACACCATGGAATACTATGCAGCCATAAAAAAGAATGAGTTTGTGTCCTTTGTAGGGACATGGATGCAGCTGGAAACCATCATTCTTAGCAAGCTATCACAAGAACAGAAAACCAAACACCGCATGTTCTCACTCATAGGCGGGAACTGAACAATGAGATCACTTGGACTCGGGAAGGGGAACATCACACACTGGGGCCTATCATTGGGACGGGGGAGGGGGGAGGGATTGCATTGGGAGTTATGCCTGATGTAAATGACGAGTTGATGGGTGCAGCACACCAACATGGCACAAGTATACATATGTAACAAACCTGCACGTTATGCACATGTACCCTACAACTTAAAGTATAATAATAATAAATAAATTTTAAAAAAAAAATACAAAAAATTAGCAGGTCGTGGTGGTGGGCGCCTGTAGTCCCAGCAGCTCAGGAGGCTGAGGGAGGAGAATGGCGTGAACCCAGGAGGTGGAGCTTGCAGTGAGCCGAGATCATGCCACTGCATTCCAGCCCGGGTGACAGAGCAAGACTCCGTCTCAAAAAAAAAAAAAAAAAAAAAAAAAATCTGAAGATCATTTATTTAATAAAAGACAGGAGACACAAAAGGATACATACTACATGATTCTACTTGCAAAAGTACACGAACATTTTTTTTCTGATGGAAAGCTCAGGAAAGTCTTTTGTTGGGGTGCTGAAAAGGTTTTACATCTTGCTTTGAGTGATGGTTACATGATATTGCACTTGTTGTTTGGGTGATGTCAGAACTCATGGAACCACACATTTATGATCTGTGTGTTCTGTTACATACAAATTTTACCTCAATAAAATATTTAATTAAAATAGTACTGTTTTAGTCTGCTCAGATGGCCATAACAAAACACCATAAACTGGGTGGCTTAAAAAACAAATGTATTTTTTCACAGTTCTGAAGACTGGAAGTTCAAGATCAAGATGCCAACAGGCTTGGTGTCTGGGGAAGGCTCCCTGCTTGAACTCCAGATGTCTGTCTCCTCTCTGTTGGTTCAAGTGACCTTTCCACTGTTCCTGTGCCTGGGGAGAGAGTGAGCAAGCTCTCTGATGTTTCTTCCAATAAAGATACTAATCTTATTGGATCACAGTGCTATCCTACAACTTCATTTAACTTTAGTTACTTCTGTAAAGGCCCTATCTCCAAACAGTTATACTGGGGATTTGGGTTTCAGAATATGAACAGGGGAGAAGATGACAAACATTTAATCCATAACAAATACTGAGAAATAATTTCTTTAGAAAAGAAGACCCAAGTTTATTGGAGAGGATTTCTCGTTTCGAGAGTTTCTTGTGTTTTTTTGTTTGTTTTAGACTTTCTTGCATGGAACATGAAATTAGATGAAAGAAATGAAAAGAAGTACAATTCTACACTTGGAAAAGTACCTGTAATGTGCTGACAGAAGTCCTTTATTTTTAAAATTAATTCTCCCAATGCAAAACAGAAAATTGAGTTAGCAAATAGAAAAGGTTTTGTGAGAACCCTTCAGTTACGAAGATATGAATAATTCCAAACATTTGTAACACTTTAAAGTATTTTATAAAATAATGTTTTAAAATCCTGTCTCAAAATATAGGAACAAAACAAACCACCAAGTACACAAAATGTTAAATTTCATGTTGAGAAATATGGAAAAAGTGCATGGCGATAATGAAAACCAATGACTTAATCAGATGTTGAACTGAAAAATTATTCAGAAAACTAATTCTAAGAAGAAATTGTTTTGGAAGAAAAATTAATCAAAAAAAAAAAAACATACAGACTGCTCTTTACTTCTAAAATGTATCCCAATTTGAAGAACAAAAAGCCTCTTTTTCCACTATTGTCTCTAAGATATTCAGGGCACACATTACAAGGCTGAAAATAAGAAAAAGGTACTTTACTCCTTACCATTCATAAATTTCCCAGGAAATGTTTTTTTTCTTCTGATAGCCAACAAAGAGCAAAGACCACTTCTATACCTAGGATGTAATCAATGATGTAAAATAAATGTGGGCATAAATGGTGAAACTAGTATTGCTCACAGCTAAAAATTTGATGTGTTTTATGTATGTAAAGGCCATAATAAATCAATATATTTTCCAAGTACAATTTTTGCCTCTCAGCCTCAGAGGCAGCAGAGATTTTTAACTAATTTTTCCTTTATGCTCTTTATATCCCAATGTTAGTGACATATGTTACTTTTTTTCTTCTGTTTTATTTGTCCCTGAGAGCCTGCCTCTATGTATTGAAAGTATTTCTGTAGTTTTCATTTTATGATAAACTCATTGTTGGAATCAGCACCATCTTTTATCTTAAATATTGTTTATCTGGAAGTAAAGATAGGATCCAGTTAAGAAAAGAGACATTTTACTATCAGGTTTTTAAAATCCCTTTGCAAATAATCTTAGAAAATAATTGAAGTCAATCTTTTCCATAAACTTAATTAGAATTTCTGTACAAAGGTGATCTATTTTTTTAAATAAAATAAAGGAGCCAAATCATGCAGTTATGGTCTTTAATCATCTGTGAGGCCCAAATAAATAATCCATGCAGCAAATCTGAGCAAATTAATAACTTACTATATGTAGCAGATGCTGTTTCTTCACCACCCAAATTCCCAGCCCTACACACATAGTGCATATCTGCCAGGTTTACAATGGCATCCGTTTTTTTGGGGGTTTTCTTTGTTTTTAATTTCAATAGCTTTTGGGGTGAAAGTGGTTTTTGGTTACATGGATAAATGATATAGTGATAAATTTTGAGACTTTAGTGCACCCATCACCTGAGCAGTGTACGCTGTAGTCAGTATATCATCATTTATCCCTCACCCGCTCTCAACCTCCCTCTGCCCAAGTGCCCGAAGTTCATTGTATCACTCTGTATGTCTTTGTATTCTCATAGCTTAGCTCTCACTTATAAGTCAGAACATACAGTATTTGGTTTTCCATTCCTGAGTTACTTCACATAGAATTATGGCCTCCAACTCATCCAAGTTGCTGCAAAATACATTATTTGTTCCTTCTTATGGCTGAGTAGTATTCCACGGTGCATATATATCACATTTTCTTTGTCCATTCATTGGTCGATGGGCACTTAGGTTGGTTTCATACCTTTGCAATTGCAAATTCTGCTGCTATAAACATGCATGGGCATGTGTCTTTGTTAAGTAATGACTTTTTTTCCTCTGGGTAGATACCCAGTAGTGGGATTTCTGGATTGAATGGTAGATCTACTTTTAGTTCTTTAAGGAACTTCCATGCTGTTTTCCATAGAGGTTGTACTAATTTACATTCCCACCAACAGTATAAAAGTGTTCCTTTTCACCACATTCACTCTAACATCTATTGTTTTCTGACTTTTAAATTATGGCCATTCTTGCAGGAGTAAGGTGGTAACTCATGGCATAAATTTGCATTTGCCTGATGATTAGCAATATTGAACATTTATTCATATGTTTGTTGGCTGTTTATATATCTTCGTTTGAGAAATGTCTATTCATGTCCTTTTCCCACTTTTTGATGGCATTATTTGTATTTTTCTTTCTGATTTGTGTGAGTGCCTTTTTTGGATGCATAGTTTGCAAATACGTTCTTCCACTTTGTGGGTTGTCTGTTTGCTGATAACTTATTTTGTTTTGTAGAAACTTTTTAGTTTAATTATTAGGTTGATACAAAAGTAATTGTGGTTTTTGCCATATTTTTGCAAAAATCTATTTGCCTAATATGTCCCATTTATTTATTTTTGTTTTTGTTGCCTACACCAATGTAGCTAAAGAATTCATTACTAAGACCCTAAAAAAATGAGGACTGAAGAGAGAAAAATTATGTTTCAAAACTTACCTTGCACTTGTCATTAAATCTAGTTTTGTTAGTTGTTTTTAAGTTTTTACCTACATTTTAAATTAATGCTGCTTATTTCTGTGAACCAACCACTTATTTCCAGCTACAGCTCAGAAGAAACAAAAGGTATGGGTAGTGTAAAAAGCTGGATCAGTATTCTACTTCTGGGCAATTATCCTGCAAATCCTGCCAGGTGATAAGAGTAAGTAGGGTGCCCATAACCTGGAGGTTTCCTTGTTTGGGAAAACAAGACCAAAGAAGCTGACCAAAGCCAAGCCCCATGCACCCAAATCTTAGCAGGCATAACTGTAGCCACCAATTATTAGGGCATGTGGGCAGCCTCAGGATTTTTAAGCTGTCTTTACCCCCTTGTTTCATTTTTATACATGTTGTCTAATAACCTGGTTTGTCCTTCTCACCTTCTAGCCATCAAACTCCAAATGGTTGTGCAACCAGAGCCTCGCATGATGGTTCCCTTTAAGAGACCCTTAGGTAAGACTGAGGGAGATCTAGTTGCCATCTTCCCAAAAGAGTGCCCTTTGTCAGCAGGAAGCAGTTATGATCGGTCATCATCCCTATTCTAACAGCAGTTAGATGTACCTCTTCAGAGCAGGGAATCGATAGTGACTGGAGGCAGTCAAGTGCCTACGCAGATGGGGAGGGGCCCGGGTAAAACCCCACCTCCAAACCAAAGAGAGTTTAAAGCCTGAAGGCCAAGCTACAAGTTAAATCCTCAGACCAGATTGAAAACCTGTCTTCCTGTTTGGCACACTTTCCTCTGACTGATCCCCACTCTTCACCTATTTTACATATACCTACCCTTTCCTAATTTGGTTTTCTACACTGCCATGCCTACCTTTGATTGGTATCTTTGCTTTAAACTTTTTTTGCATACTGACAAACAAATCAGCACCCACTCCCCATTCTGAGTTCGTAAAAAGCCCCAGACCCAGCCACAGAGAGAAATAAAATAAAATAAAATAAAATAAAATAAAATAAAATAAAATAAAATAAAATTAAAATAAAACAAAACAAAACAAAATAAAATAAAATAAAATAAAAAACACCTGACTGTGGGGGGCGGGGGACCCCATGTCCCCTCATCTCCTCTCCACTGAGAGCTGTTGTGTCACTCATTAAAATTTTTCTCTGTCCATCCTCACCCTTCAACTTTCAGCATATCCCCATTCTTCTTGGATGCAGGACAAGAGCTCAGGAACTGCTGAACACAGGTACACAAGCTATAATACAGGTGAGCTGGGGCGTGACCAGCCATGGGCTGAGCTGGTCTGCAAGCCAGACTTGGTCTGGGCAGGCCAAGTAGGCAGGGCACCTTCAGTGGCAGGCCTGGGGCTGAGTTAGGCCCAGTGGGGTTGGGGGTTGTTGCCAGCCAGAGGTCCCAGCTGGCAAAGTGACAGAAAATTCCTGCATCACTATTAGTCTAGAGAATAATTTTATTTTCCTCTGCCTGGGAAATCATAAACCTTGGTACTGACGTTTTGAGGACAGGGAGAAAGGGTTGCTGAGGGTCTCATAATTTGTTGAAACTTCCCTGTTTTGATTATGTTGTTTTACCTTTGACCTCACCTATGTTGTGTGCCCTAGAGCCTTGAGACTCTGTTTCCATTTTTCCTAAAAATAAACCTCCACTTTTTTTCAGAGATCAGAAAAAAAGATTGCTGCTTGCAAAAGGTAAGACTGGCAAATAACTTATATATTAATTTCACTAATTAACATATAATTATCTTTCTATTCAGCCCAGTGCCTTCATCCATATTTCACTGGTTCTTCCATTTCCTTTTCTTTTTTTTTTCTTTTTTTTTTTTTTTTTTTGAGACTGCAGGCTGGACTGCAGTGGCATGACTCCCTCCCAGCCCCAACAAGTAGCTGGAACTATAGACATGCACCACCACACCCACACCCAGTTAAATTTTTTTTAAGAGATGGTAGTCTCCCTATGTTGCCCAGGCTTCTTCAATTTCTGACATTTTCCAGGATGAAGCAAGAGGTATCAACCTCTTCTTATTATTTATCCTGTATGTTCTTAGGCTTCAGCTTCCTCTGCTATGTCAGTCATCACTCTTCCAACTGAGGCCATGCTTCACCTACTGCTGTTTTCCTCTCCAGTTTTCTTTATCCTTATAGCCTTATTATTTTCTTGCTTATTCCTTTTATGATATTTTAATGGGATATAAAAATGAAATAAAGAGAAACACTTGGATTAAAACCATCATGATTAATAAAAACTAGAAATTGTTTTTTCAAGATAATATTGGACAAGGTTATCAAAACCATCATAAGTCTTACCATTGTTCCAGTTCTGCAATGTGTATGATCTGAGAGTGTGCTATGAGGGTTGTGTGGCTTCTCTGTAGAGAAGTTTTATCATAAGAGGTAGGAATAAAGACCTCAAAGAAAGAGGATGATTTACCCTGCTGCAAAATTGTGTTCAAGATATAAAAGCCAAAGTAGGATGGCAAGATGCCCAAATAAATGCAGCCAGGTGAAACAGCTCCCACTGAGAAACTGAGATGCCTGGCATGCTCCTAACAGGTCTTCAAAGGGAAGGCACCAAGAGTGAATGCAGGGAAGACACAGAAGCTGGGCCGAATAGAGAAAATGTAGGGAACTCTGCATGAGGCTACCATGCACTCGGACTCATTCCTGGCCCCCAAGGGCTCCAGGAGAACAGGTGAGCTGAACTGACAAGGAGCAACCCACTCCCACCAAGGGCCTCTGGAACCCTGGCAAGAGGAGAATTCCTTGACCACCAAGGACACTCAAGTTGGCAGGGACATCTTAGAGAAGTGGTAGGGGCAGCAAGCCAGCTGATGAGCAGCCCAGAGGGTTTGGTGCAGAAGGGTCTATAGCACAACATGGCCTGGGATGGCCATTCCCCTGGGCTTGACTTTCTCATATAGGATACTTTAGCCCTAGGAGAACTAAACTCTGCAGGGAAGTCTTGCCAGTCAGACAAGACTTGTCTAACCTGAGCATCTCTTGATCTGCTGGCTTGTCCCAGGGCCCCAGACGGGCCACACCTGCTTGCAGGGCAGTATGGAGTACTTGGTGGGCCCACACCATACCTTCTGCACTGGCATGCCATGCCTACCCACAGAGAGCTTCATCAGGTCAGCCCCTAAGTCCATACACCAACCTGCATGTGCCCTCCCCATACTGCAGCTTGTCCCAGGCCCATGGCAACTCCCCACATCACTTTACTGGTGCATATTTGCCCAGATGAGTTTTGCTTTCTTTGCTCCACCAGGTCATGGGAGAGTAGCCTGTTCCCCTTCCCCCAGATGACCACCATTGCAGACAGAGCCTTGGCAGCCCACCCTCACAAGTACCCTGCCATTGCACTAGCACTGTGCAGAAAACAGTGGATAATTTCCCTACCCCCAGTGACCACGCCTGCCTTTGGAGCACAGAAAAGGCAGCCAGAGCTGAGCCTACCAGTAGCCCACCCCCAAGCCAACACCACCTCTAGTGGACTGTTCAGACAGTCACCAGCAGGGACTCCCTGCCCCCACCAGCTGCCTTGCCTCTGCCTCTGTGGAGAATGCCCACAGGGAGATAGGCAACTCCCACCCACTAGCACGCCACCACAGCTGCTGCTACCATGGCTGCTGGCACATGCTAATGAAGATGGATCCCGCTGTCACTGCACTATAAAATGCTTTGGCTGACACCACCCATCAGAGTGTAGTGACCAGCGGTCTGGGGCACCTTGCTTGCCTCAGTACAGTGGATTTCTAACCTCAAGGAGCCAGAGAACAAATTCAGGACCTAGTATAAGTCCCCCAGAGTTAAAGAACATAGTCCAGGAGTTAGGAACTGAGCATTAGTCCCCTAAAATCTTTCAGAAACAAAGCAGTCCGCTGAATTCACCTTATACCATAATCAAACCCTCAAAGTCATCAAATAGAATTAAAAAAAAATCCAAAGGTCAGTAACCTCAAAGATTAAAGGTAGATAAGCCCACAGAGATGAGAAAGAATCAGTGCAAGAACCCTGAGAGCTCAAAAATTCAGAGTGCCTTCTTTCCTCCAAATGAGTGCAGCACCTCTCCAGCAAGGGTTCTGAACCAGGATGAGATGGCTGAAATGACAGAAATAGAATTCAGAATACTGATAGGAACAAAGATCACTGAGCTACAGAAGTATCTTCAAACCCAATCCAAAGAAGCAAAAAAATAATGATAAAACAATGGGGGAGCTGACAGACAAAATACCAGCATAGACAATAACGTAACCAACCTGATAGAGCTGAAAAACACACTATAAGAATTCTATAATTAAATTATAAGTATTAATAGAATAGATAAAGCAGAGGAAAGAATCTCAGAGCTGGGCAACTGGCTTTCTGAAATAAGACAGACAAGAATAGCAAAAAAAAAAAAAAAAAAGAAAAAAAAGAAGAAGAAGAAGAATGAAAAGAAGTGAACAAAACCTCCCAGATATATGAGATTATGTCAAGAGACCAAATCTATAACTCACTGATGTCCCTGACAGAGAAAAGGGTGAATGGAACCAACTTGGAAAACATATTTCAGTGTATCATCCATGAAAATTTTGCCAACCTAGCTAGATAAGCCAAGATTAAAATGCAAGAAACACAGGAGGACCCCAGTAAGATACTCCATGAGAAGATCATCCCCAAGACACAAAATCATTAGATTCTCCAAGGTTGCAATGGAAGAAAAAATGTCAAGGCAGCTAGAAAGAAAGGTCAGATCACCTACAAATAGAAGCCTATCAGACTAACAGTGGACCTGTCAATGGAAACCCTATAAGCCAGAAGAGATTGGGGACTTACATTCAACATCTTAAAAAAAAAGAAATTCCAACAAATAATTTCATGTCCAACCAAACAAAGCTTCATAAGCAAAGGAGAAATAAGATCCTTTTCTGACAAGCAAATGCTCAGGGAATTCATTACCAGCAGACCCACTTTAATAGAGCTCCTGAAGGAAGCACTAAATATGGAGAGAAAAGACTATTACCAGCAACTACAAAAACTCACTAAAGTACAAAGACAGGCCAGTGACACTATGAAACAACCACAAGTCTGCAAAATAACCAGCTAGCATCATAATGACAGGAACAAATCCACACATATCAATACTAACTTTGAATGTAAATAGGCTGAATGCTCCAATTTAAAGACACAGAATGGCAAGCCAGATAAAGAACCAAGACCTATTGGTCTGCTGTCTTCAAGAGACCTATCTCATATGCAGTGACACACATAGGCACAAAATAAAACAATGAAGAAAAATCTACCAAGTAAATGGAAAAGAGAAAAAAGCAGAGATTGCAATCCTAGTTTCAGACAAAACAGACAGACTTTAAACCTACAGAGATCAAAAAGGACAAACGAAGGGTATTACATAAAGGTAAATGGTTTAATTCAACAAGAAGATCTAACTCTCCTAAATATATATGCACCCAACACAGGAGTAACCGATTCATAAAGCAAGTTCTTAGAGACTTTCAAAGAGACTTAGACCTCCATGCAATAATAGTGGGAAATTTTAACACTCCATTGACAATGTTAGATAATTGAGACAGAAAATTAATAAATGTATTCAGGACATGATCTCTGCAGTTAGTCAAATGGACCTGATAGATATCTATAGAACTCTCCACCCCAAAACAACAAACTATATATTCTTCTCATTGCTATAAGGCACACACTCTAAAATAAATCACATAATCAGAAGTAAAACACTCCTTAGAATATGCAAAAGAACGGAAATCCTAACAAACAATCTCTCAGACCAGAGTACAATCAAATTAGAAATCAAGACTAAGAAATTCATTCAAAAGCCATGCAATTACATGGAATTTGAATAACCTGCTCCTGAATGACTTTTGGGTAAATAATGAAATTAAGGCAGAAATCAATAAGTTCTTTGAAACTAACAAGAATAAAGATACAACCTACCAGATTCTCTGGGACATAGCTAAGGCAGTGTTAAGAGGAAAACTTATAAAACTAAATGCCCACATCCAAATGTCAGAAAAAAATTAAAAAAAAACTTAAAGTTTAAAAAAGGTATAAAAGCCTTTATATTTCTGTAGAAGCTGTGCTTTGTTTGTTAAACAAGGTCTTTTCAGAAGAACTATGTATATTTTCATTTAATATGTATGAATCCTGCATACCTGGTGCCAAAGTGGTAATTTTTGCCTTATGGAAAAATAAGAACATTAAGAGTTTGTACATCTATTCACACAATGAGTCTTAGAAACAGTTACACAGAATCAGTGGACTTGATTAAGTATAGCACATTAAAAGTCAAACATTTGAAATACACTGAGGGCTAAGAAGTGGAATGTAAATAAATTTATAAAAATTGATCTAACTTCATCAAATTTGGATGTATCTAATGAAGCATAAACCCAGAATGTAAAGAAGAAAAAAACTGTCTTGTAAATAGAGTAACTATATGGGTGAATATACCCAGTGCAGTTTCCAACCAATGACAACCAAGACTCAGATCAGAAGTAATGCTTTGACATGATCCCCTACCACTAAAATCAAGTCTGTCATGTTTTTAACTAAGAATCTCGATAAAATAATGTGATTTCATTTTATCAAAGAAAGAAGTTACGTGTCTTAAATGCGATTCAGATTTGGTATGTCAAAAGAAAAAAAGAATAGTTTCAAGTGAATAAACATAATGGATTTGCAAGAGGTGTAAATATTAAATTGCAGTTAATACTGAAATTCAGTTGCACTTCCTAAAGATTACCTGGGTCACCAAATATAGAAATATTTAATTATTTTACTAAAATTGCTGCAACTAAGGTAAGCAATCATCAACTACCAGAAGTTTTAACTGGTGTTTAGTCTTTGACAATGACATAGATACATTCTGGCTTCATTAAGGGTAGCTAAGTGATGCCATGTATTTTACATGCCAGGGGGTGTCATTTAATCTTGATGTGATTACTTTTCTTTGCATTTCTAATTTTTTTGAGTCACTTGAATTACCTGTAGAGTATGGCAAGGGAAACAATACAAGCTAACTGTTGTTTACTTGTATTGTTTAAGACTCCAAATAGTACATTCTAAATGTTTTATTAGCAACTCAGAAAATATGCCAGAAAATATTAGGATTGACAGACTCTAACTTCTCCCTTTAACTGACTATGCTCAAAATGCAAATTCAGAGAAGCAAAAAGGAAAATGTGTGTCTTACATTTATATTAAAATATTCTTAGAAGAAGAGCAAATTCCAATTATTTTACTGCCATATGCAGTTATGGAGTAAAATGAGGCATTTAACCTCAGTGAAGAAGAGAAGCAGGTTTATGGGAAGGAGAGAAGGTACAGAGAGAGAGAGAAAGAGAGAGAGGAGAGCCTTTTACAATTTATAAACCAGTGTTCTTAATAAATCTCAGAATTTAAACAGAAAATTTGTTTAGGGAAAATGTAAGGGGCTGTGTTGAGCCCAATTTGGTGATTATTTAAAAACAATTTTTGTAACTTATTAAATCAGATAAATTCTGCCTGGCATACAGTAACTTTAAATGATAAAGTTTTATTAAGGAAGAAGTTTGATATTCATGACCTATACCCTTTAATTCTTTCAACAGCTTCAAACAAAAAAGAATTTAAAATGGCCAACTATGAATAAAGCCCATTCAGTACTTAACCAAGCAAATGGAAAGAGCATATGCCAGGGAAAGACAAACACTCTGATATGACCTGTTAGGGCAATATCAGGAGTTATGTCACAGATATATGTGTATATGTAGAGTTTCAAAAGAAGTCTTTCCTCGTGAAAGATCTCGAAGTTTATCTACTAGGTGTAATGTATCCATGCCATAGTCAAAAACTAAACACCATATAAAACCCATGGCAGAGAAAAATTTCAGCGAATGTAGCAAATACTAAATGTCAAATTCTGTATATCTTTGTTGCTAAGCCTCTATATGAGTAAAAGACTCCTTAATGAAAATCACTATTCTCTGTAAATTAAAATACTTTTAAATTAAATATTTTTTAAATTTTAGTTTGAATTTCAAAATAAGACATTCTAACTTTGTTAGAACTTCCCTTTGTTTATAATCAGTGTTTAAGTTATTAATAATTAACAGCTGATGCATAAAGCAAACCCCAGTTCATGGATTTGTGTACTGTATATCCCTAAGGCAAATCAATTATTTACTCCTGAATAGTTAAAACTTTCATTGGCTTCCCACTGCAGTTGCAATAAAATCCATACTCCCTATCAAGGCAGAGAAGACTTTATATCCTGTCCCCTGGGTATCTCTCTGACTTTATTTTATACCTCACTCACTACAGTTCTGTCTCACTGCCTGTGACAGTCAGAATTCTAAGATGCCCACCAAGATTCCTATGCAGTGGTATATATTCCCTGTCTAATCTTTTCCCCTTGAGTGTGAGCAGAACCTGTAAATATGATGTGATAGCAGGCACCTTCTTGATTAGGTTATGTTACACAGCAAATGTGATGAGATAGTCATTTCGTGATTACCTACTATTACATAAGACTGTATTGGTGGACTAGAGATACTCTCGCTATCCTTGAAGAAGAAAGATGCTATGTTGTGAGACAGTCATGTGCTAGGACCTGAAGGCAGTCCTTAAGGAGCTGGAAGGAACCCTCTGAATATCCTGCAAGAAAACAATGCTACAAATTAAATTCTGCCAACCAGTGAGTTTGAAATAGGACCCCAAACTCCAGATGAAAATGCAGCTCAGCATTGATTCAGACATTCCTCTAAGCAGAGATCCCAGGTACACACGATAGAATCTTGACCTACACAAAATCTGAGATGCTAAATGTGTGTTGTTTTAAGTGAATAACTTTGTGGTAATTTCTTATGCAGCCATAGAAAATTAATACATTTCTTTCCTTTGTTCTTCAAACATGATAAGCCCATTACTTGGGTGGTCTTTTTTTGTTGCAAAGTTTTTTTTCTTCAACTTTTAAGTTTGGAGTACATGTTTAGGATGTTCAGGTTTGTTACATAGAAAAATGTGTGCCATGGTGGTTTCCTGCACAGATCAACCCATCAGCATAGGTGGTTTCTTATTTAAATTCAGATCTTAGCTTAAAATCACATTCTCTGATAAGCCCCAGCTTCCAACCACATCTAAAGTTCGACCCACATATGTACCAGTTCATCTCCTGAAGATTACCGTCTTCTATTGTCATCATGGCACTTATTACTACTGACAAGTATCTGCTTAGTTTTCACATTTTAAAAAATTTTAAACAAAGTAGCTCATGAACACAGTTTAAAAGGCAAATCATACTAGAAGACTTACAGTAATAACAACAAAAGTGCACACTCCTGTCTTACATCTCACCAACTCAAAGTATAGAGTTGTTTCCTGCTCTCCTATGTCAGATTCTTTGTAATCTTGATCCTTTGACCTCCCTTGATCCTCAGCCTCCAGTGGAACTGTTTCAGCTAATACCACATGGAGTAGAGACAAACCTTCCGTGTTGAGCCCTGCTCAAATTGCAGATCCACAAGTTTAAATAAATGAATAAATAGTTATTTTATGCCACAAGGTTTTGAGAGTGGTTTGCTATGCAGCAATTTATCATTAGAGCACCAGCTAATGATTTCATGACAATCAGTTTGTGTAGTATCCAATGGTGTGCAATAATAGCTTAGAAGTAAAAAGTTATCTTTCAGAATTGCCAACAACATAGAAAAAGAGAGGTTGCATCTCCTCCATACAGCATTATTAGTCACAATATTGACAAAGTAATTGAAATTCCATCTTCAGGTCTAACCCTACTGAGTTCACTTGACTATTAAAATACACATACATACACACACACTACTCTAGTATCTTGAAATTCTACAGTTATGATTCTAAGGCTATTTTTCATGAGTTGAGACATATACTATCTATAAATCATATATAAAATATCCATATGCCGGACTTCAAAACATTCCATTACAGGGGACAGTGGTATCTCAGCACCACAGGCATTTATTCTTAGGATTCCTGTGAAGATCATTTAAAAATTAAACCTTTAAATATGACTTTTTAAAATGATTTCAACAGCCTAGGCAATATAGCAAGACCTCATCTCTACTAAAAATAAAAATAAGTCAGCCAGGCATGGTGGCATGTGCCTGTATTCCCAGCTACACAGGAGGCTGAGGTGGGAGGATCATTTGAGCCTGAGAGGCTGAGGTTACAGTGAACCGAGATCACCCCACTGCACTCCAACCTTGATGACAGGCTGAGACCCTGACTCAAAAATAAATACATAAATAAAAATGTCAAGGCAAATTATGACATGAGCAAATCATCTAGAATGAAATGATTTAATTAAATCACAATGGAACATCCCTGATTTTAGCTGATAAAGGCAATTACAAATGTATGTCTGGTTTTCCTCTTTCCACACAACATTAAACTTGAATTACAAAATCATAACATTACAGACTAAGTGAGACATGACCACTTGGCTTGATGCAAAAGACATTTTTTCTTTTGAAGGAATTTAGGTATTCAGAGTAACTTGCATAATTCTTTTGAGTCACTTGTAGATAAGATGAGCAGAGAAAGCCTGTTTACCTAAATGGCATTGGAGAAAGATTTGAATGAAGCAAATAATTAAGAGATGAGAATATCTGAAGGAAGAGTATTCTAGAAAGTTAGAAAAAGAAATACCAAGACACTAAGATAAGATTATGAATGGAAAATTTTTTGTAGATCACTTAGATTACTTGCTTGAATGAAGGTCATATACCCACTTTCATAGTGGAGCTATTTCAGATCCCAATCTAGGGCAAAGCTCTGCTCTAAATGACCTTTAAGTATCCACAGATGACCCCATGACAAAAGCAACCATCTTTGAGGTACCTGACTTAAAGTAGGGGCAGAAAATATGAAGAGACAGCAGTGAGATAATAGAGCCAGAGGACTCCAATTCATGTACTAGGTGCTTAATTAAAATGTACTTATCTCTTTAATGACAACAGGATGAAGTATCGCTGATTCACCTCTTCAAGCACTAACCATATCAATATTTTATTGGGTCTTGTTGCTTTTTGAAGACGATTCTTCCTTCACTTAAGCATTATAGTTGCGTTGAGCAAAGAGTTGAACTATATCACCTAGCTCACTATTAGGAGCTTAAAATTCAATAAATACTTCACACTATGTACCGCTTTACATATTTTTATTCCAAATGAAATAAATGTACCATCCTTTTAAATTAACTTACGTATAAGTTTTTTAAAAAAATCAAAATGAAGAGGTATATGTATATACAATGGGATACTACTCAGCCATAAAAAGGAATGAATTGATGGTACTCGTAGCAACCTGGATGGGATTGGAGACTATAGTGAAGTAACTCAGGAATGGAAAACCATGCATTGTATGTTCTCATAAATGGGAGCTAAGCTAAGAGGATGCAAAGGCATACAAGTGTCACAGTAGACTTTGGGGACTCAAGGAGAAAGGGTGGGAAGGGGACGAGACATAAAAGACTGTAAATTGAGTTCTGTGTATATTGCTTGGGTGACGGGTGCACCAAAATCTCACAAATCACCACTAAAGAAATTATTCATGTAACCAAATGCCACCTGTTCCGCAAAAACCTACGAAAACAAACAAAAAACATTTAGGTGCTTCAGAAAAAATGGTTTAATAAAATAAAATGAAGAGGTATAATTTTTCACAATGACGGGAAATTAAAGGTGATATTTAGTAGAGGCTTAGGCAAGCATAGGCAATTTTCTTTTTTGGAGAGAGAGGAAAGAGTATAGATTTTATTAGAAATGTTTATGTTTAAGCAATTACGTGAAAAACTCATAATCAGCAGAAGATTAACATTACAAAAAATCTTCCAAATAAGAAACAAAGGGGTCAGAGGCTGGAGAATGAAGAAATCTTTATGTAAATAGGAGACAGGAAAGAAGACAAAGAAAAGCAAACAAAATAGATAATAAAAATATTTGGTTGTATATAGTTTGTTATGTTAAAAAATAAAGAACTGTGAAAGAAAAGCTTATTGAATATTTTTTTCAAGATGGAGTCAAAATTTGTATCTAATCACTTTGCTTCTCTTGAAATGGTCAGTGGATCCTTGCTGGTTCCACTTAAAATAAAGTCAGAGGTATTTTCATTTCTCTGGAGTGTACATATCCCAATCTGAACATTATTGTTTTCTGTTCTGTCTTCCTCATTTCATATAAGAGATTACTCCATAGATCAATAAACAACTCATGTCATATAGGTCTCTGAACAATTGGTCCACAGTAATTGTACTGTATTCTGACTATACCAAACTAAATTTCCTCTCAGGAAAGGAAGGAAGAAATGCCTTGTTATAGTCTCTTTCATCTAAACCTCTCTTCCACCCTGGAGAAGGCCAATATGCTCAATAGATATCATTAAGGTTGATTTTTTTTCTTAAAAATTCTACTGACTTTCATTTTTGACCAATCTTCTGTTTGCATAATTTTAAGGATATGTATAAGTTAAGTGTTACAGTAAATATTACTTCAAAAAATTAGAAGATAGGAAAAAAAAATCACAATTTTCATGAATTTGGCACGGGAAGGGGAGTCCTTGGGAGTAATTCAAAGATGGCTCACTAAAGCCCAAAGTGCCTAAGGACATACAACTACTTACTGATGGACGTGAAACCAGAACTCAGGTCTTATAGAATGTATCAAAATTGTTCACACCTTTTAAAAGTCTACCTATGTAATATTAGAGTCATCAGTTGAAAAGTAGAAAGAGTGGTTGGATCAGCTAGTACTTTTGTCTGCACCTTACGTAAGCAACGTGGCTTAAAGTTACAATGCTATCTGTGTTACGAATGTCTTCTGTGAAGTCTGGTTGTCTCCTCCACACAGAAGATGTTGGGTAAAATTTATAGCTTCCCATCTCCCATTCTGGCACTAAAGATGGAGATGTACGTTCCATATCTTTAAAATTTTATGTAAGAAACTCGTATGACATAAACCTAGAGCAAAACTCAGAGATTTCAATAATAGTTCATCTGCTCATTAACCTCAACCATGTGCAAAATTTCATAAACATCTACTTAACATCAGACTTCCCAGATTTGTTACTTCCATTAGAATTGTAAGACGGTAGAAATGAAAGATATCATAGAAAAAATCTACTTGATTAATACATGAAGAAACAGAGGCCTAGAGAAGTGAAGCGATTACCTGGAGTGTCACTTTGAATGGTCCATACCAGGTCATCGACTATAATTCACATATTTTCATTCCCACTCCAGAGACCTTTTACCATTTTGGAGAGTAAGGGGTATAAGATGGGAGAGCTGTTCAGATTTTTGTTCTTCCACTGATCTATTTTTAGTTCTGATGTTTATAAGCTAGTCTTTCTGAAGACAAAACACTAAGCAAGAAGGCTTATGGTAAGAAAAAAAAAAAAAAAACATTTATTTATTCATTGAATAAGTAGCATGCACTGCTCCAAATAGTAGAGATGTAAATCCCCTCACTTTAAATGGAACTTACATTTTAGTGGGGGTGAGGGAGGTGCTGGTAGTGAAGGTGTTGGAGGCACATAGTCTAAAGAAAATAAATTGATAAGCCAAATAAGTTCACACAGTGATACATTCTAAAAAGGAAATGAAACAGAATGAAAAGGAAGAGGTGACTACTTTATATTAAAGGGCTTTCTGAGGCATTAACCCTTGCACTAGAAGCTGAATGATAACAAGGAGTCGGCCATGTGAGGCCTAGGAAAGACCATTCTAGACAGTGGTGGCAAAGGACTAGAGGCCAGAACAAGACTGGCAAAATAAACCAGGAGAGGAAAGATTAGTGGGGCTAGAGTATGGTGACTAAAGGAGACAATGGGGAGAGATGAGGTCAGGGGTATGCAGAAGCCTTATCATTCCTATGACAGGAGGTTTGAATTTTATCCTTAGTATAAAGAAATACATTTGAAGCTTTTACACAGAGAAACATCATTCTTCAATTGATTCTTTTATAATATCACCATGACTGCATATGTGAAGAAGAGATTACAGTGATGGCTCTGTAATTTGGTCTATATTTTATGACATGTGACAGAGAGTAAAACAAACTAATCAGATAAAACAAGGCCAAAATAACTGGAACTATTCAAATGTTATGTCATCAAACCAACTGCAGTAAGAAAACCACAAAAAAAGCTGGTTGAAATCTGGAATTCTGTACATCTGGCTGATAAAAGGAGGACGTTGATATCCAGTGACACTCAGAAGAGTTTTAGAATCCAGCAACTTTGAAGATGGTCATTAAAACTCATGGTACAAAATACATGGTCAAAATCAGTCCATTTTGCAAAAGTCACTGTAGTGAATTTTAATGAGTACATTAATGCATTATATTCTCAATCGATCTTATTTTCACATTCCCCTCTTATGACACTGATCACTTATTGTACATTTTCATAATCTGTCCTTCAGGGAATAAAGATGCTCCATAAGCCATTTGCCTCATTCTCTGGGAAACAAAACACTTACCTGTTGAAGTGTGCTTATAAAGTATAGACCTTACCCTTATGTAGGAAAAGACTCAAATGGTAAATTGCATCATTTGTCAGTATTTGTTAGTATTTTACATATGCCACCTGGTTGATGTTAACAGAATCATATGATAGGTGCTATTTTTGCCGTGTTCCAGATAAGAAAGGAGAGGCTTAAAATATTGGACAAACTGTCCAGGTTCACACAGCCTCAAAATAGCAGAGGTGATATTTTTAACCCAGGAAAATATGACCCCAAAGACCAAGAGTTTCTGTAGCAGTCCAGAAAGAATTCTTCATGCTGTAAAATAAGTTCAGGTAGGAGAGTTTAGGCTGACCTTCCAGTAGATCTTGTGGGACCTGGAGTGTATTCCAATTTTTAGACATAATCACCTTCTCCTCACCAACAGGAATATTGCCACACATTTTATAACCTGAGTTAGAATTAACTGAACACAGTGGTAATCCAGGAAGTTAGGACTAATGTAGCATTATAATTGCTTAGGAAAGTATGACTAGTGTGGCATTATGAGAGCATTAAAGTCGTCTTTTATAAAACAACTTTTTAAAAGGCTGTATTTCACATAAAAATCTTCCTCCAGTCCCATTACACTTCAATGATGCAAATTGTTTTCCTTTTTGTGGTAATTTAATGCTCCCCTGAACTGACTCCCTTGATTTCAGAAGCTGGCCTCGAAACAGTCATGCTCACTGATACAGACTTGGCACAAAGAGAAATTCATTTTCTGCTTGACTTTGTAAGTGAAATTACACTCTGACAGCACTCCTTTCCACTGCCACTGAAAGGTATTAATGAAACATGGCACCAGAAATTTATTTGCAAGGTTGTCTTCTAGTTTACCCTTAGGTCTAAAAATGCCTTTTTAGATCTATGTGACAAGAGAGGAGGGCGAAGGAAGAAAACTCTTGGCATGGCTGGAAAATCACACAAGTCGCTTGGTCTCCAGATTGAAAAGAGGTCAACGTTTCACAGGGGTCTTAGTAAAAGACAGCTGTGCACAGATAAAAAATATATAGGTTTATATTTCACGCTTGAGTCCCAAGCCTCTCAGGTCAGAAATCACTAGACAACTAATTATCCTTCGGAAAGGAAAATTATCTATATAATGAAACTCACCGTTCAGAGTGTAGTTTCAGAAGCAAGATGTTTAACATTGAGGTGAAGTTCCTCAGAGTATTTCTGTATTGACTGATTCCTTGTTCTTCTCTCCATGCTCAAAAAACCGAGCCATCCTAAGTGATAGAAAGGAGAGAGAGAATATTTCCATAGCAGCCCACTCAGATGGCTCTGACCTGAGGACAATTCACTGAAGAGTCTTCCAGCATTCTGTCTACACTCTTGCCAGTTCACCATGATTTACTTTCTAGAATGATTGCCAGTCCTCCTTACTATAGACTGTGTGTGCTAAGAGTTTATGACCCATTTATTTTTTTCTCCACGACTTAGCAGAGGACCTAACATGTAATTGACTCAATATTTTTGATGAATACATGAAAACATAAAAAGAACAAATCGATTGATTGATACATAAATAGATAGATGGATACATGAAATTTGATTCTGATTCTGGGGAGACAGGCAGGGCTCTGGCACAAATCCTCAACAGACTTCTATCCTCAGTGAATAAATCTAATGTTAGAATCTGCAGGATTAAAAGTGACATCTATTGGTCAGGGGCAGTGCGATAAAGAAAGCAAGAGCCCCGAGGACCTTTTTTTTTTTTTTTTTTAAACCAACTTCTCATATACTACGGTATTTTTCTCTATGATCTAAACTTCACATGCCTTTTGCAGAAGTTAAAAAGATGAGGATATCCTAGGTACATATCAGCATCTCTCAGTATGGAATTGGAAGAGAGTTTGATGGAGTTGATAAGTTTGCCCTAGTTTTCTGAAACACTTCCTGATGTCGAGAGAAGTAGATAAAGATTACCAAGTTCCTCCCTTATACTTCTGTATAAACTAGCTCTGTGCTAGCTTAAAAAGACAGCCAAGCACTGGTAAATTACTGCAAGATGCCATGGGGGAAGAAACAGCAATTTTTTTTCTGTCTCAAGAGCCCAATCTTAGTTCTCACTGCCTAGAGATCATTATTATTAATAATGTCAGGCCATGGGCTAAATGAGACTGGCATGCATTAGCATATTTAATGCTCATGACATCCCACTGAGATACAGGGCTAGTCACATTTTATACAAATTGGAATCACACAAACTTTAATTACGCAAATATGAAATAGTTTAATATAAAAATATCAACACATTCCCACTTTATTTACAAAATTTCAAATATAGTAAATATCTTCCAATTTAAAATATTATGAAGAATTGCCTAATTTAAAAGACAAGCCTAGAGAATTTTAAATGACATTTATGCTTTGGTCATGTGAGGATGTGGTACTTTTGCAGGAAAATAAAAATTGTTACAATAAAATCTAATACTTATCGAACATTAAGCACTTCATAGATATCAGGCTATTTATTTTTCACAAAAAAAGAAGATTCCACGAAGCAACACTCTTATCCCTCTTTTGCAGAGAAGGAAAAGGTGATGTGCAAGCTTTGAGTAGCAGAGGTAGAATTTAAACTCTTGCAGCCTGGCTCCAGACCCAATCAAATCAATGCCTGGCCTTACTTTTTAGGATTAATTTTGACTTATATGCATTTTTAATTGAATAAAACCTTTAGGAATCCTTCCTTCACATCAAATATGCCTGCTTTGTAGGTACTACTCTCACTTTTGAAATTGAAGCTTTAAAGTAGTTAAGTAACTTGTCCAAGGCCTCAAAGATAATAGAAGCCAAACTCACCTAACAGAGACAAAAGCAATTATTTCTAGATAAGTTCATAGACATGCCTGAGAGATCAATCAGAGCTTGAGTCCTCCAGTTCTGTGCCTTTGTTGACTCTCTGCTATTTGCATAATGTTAGTAAGCTTGGCCCACAAAAACCCTCATATTCAATCCCATCGTCTGTTTTCCTCCCCAGGATTCCTACTCTTCTCCTAAGGAAATTACACATGTTCCAAATGTCTAAATACACTGCCTTATTCTTCCAATTAAAGTTCAAACAAAAGAACCTCTCAGCACGTCCTCAAGTATCCCACACTCCTAACAATGTCTGCTCTGTAACTGCAACACCATCTTGTCAAACAGCAACTGGAATCAACAAATGCTTGACCCAGGCCAAATACCAGGAGAAGTGGAGACAGTTCACCACTCATAACCCCATTACACATTCTTGTTATCAAATTCAGATAGATTCTTGCAGTACATGTTCTGCCCAGTGGTAAATACAAGATATATTCTTTCCAGGTGGGCATCAGAATCAACAAAAACTGTTGAAACTCATGGAAGCTGAAAATTAAGGACATGTCCTTTTACTTTCTTTAAACAGAACTCCACAGCACATAAAGCAAAGATTTTGTGTGAGAACAAGTTGACAATGATGTGTTGTGCAGGATAACAATGAATTTTTTTCAAAGATGATGGTGAAGCATTTTGCTTTATATGCTCGCATGCAATAGACTTAGCATTGATTAACCCAGATTTGTGTGTGTGTGTGTGCCTGTGTGTGCCTAAGCACAGTACATGTGTAACACTGGTGGGAAAGAAAAACAGTTTTCTCAAGTAAGGTGACCACAGCTTACTAACCGTAAATCTTCCTTGGCACAAAATAAATGGTTTTCCTTAGAGGAAGAAAAGATCCCCAAAATAGAAAAGTTCATAGCAATCCATAGCTCTGTGTCTTGACTGTCTTCTGAGAGGGTTTGGGCACTGAATAATCAGCAATGTTTTTGATTTCAGGCCAACTGAAGTAGCTATTGCAATCAATTAAAAATAATAGCTATAGAAAAATATTAGTGTATAATATGTGCTAACATACATTATGTGTATTATATAATAATTTATATGTAATTAAAACACAAATAAAACAGTATATATTATATGATATATTGTATAGTATATATTATATATTTATTATGTTTTATGTAATAAAATATGTTACATATAAACATTTAATTCTTTTTTACAATATACGTATATATTTCAAATTAAATCCACAACCTAGTTTCTTCTTTTTTATCACAACCATTACCACCATTATCAACATTTAACATTTTCTGGTATCTGTAAGTACTTATTTTATAACACTCTCAATTGTTTAACACAATAAACTTCTAAGTTTCATTTACAGATATAGACATAATTTAACAGAGAGGTTAAATTACCTGTCCATGATTAACTAGTGATGGATCCAAGGCTGGAACCAGCAGCCCTCCTTTAACTGAATATGTCATATACCAAGGAAGTTCCTCATTCCTTCTGACTTCTCCTTTTTATTTTAAATTATATTTTAAGTACTAATTATACATGTGCAGAACGTGCAGGTTTGTTACATAGGTATACACATGCCATGGTGGTTTGCTACACCCATCAACCCATCATCTACATTAAGTATTTCTCCTGATACTATCCCTCCACTAGCCCCCCACCTCCTGACAGGCCCTGGTGTGTGACATTCCCTTCCCTGTGTCTATGTGTTCACATTGTTCAACTCCCAATTATGAGTGAGAACATGCGGTGTTTGGTTTTCTGTTCTTGTGTTAGTTTGCTAAGAATGATGGCTTCCAGCTTCATCCATGACCCTGCAAAGGTCATGAACTCATCCTTTTTTATGGCTGCATAGTATTTCTGCTTTTAAGAGATTATTATCTCTCTTCCTAGGCCTTCTTAAGAAAAGGATGTATATTATGAAAAGGGGCACAAGATCATTTTCTCAAAGGAGCCCAAGAAGAATATGGAACTGAGAACAAGTCAAGTCAGACAGCAGGTATTGTGGGTGAGCAGAGTAGCACCTTCTCCCAGTTCTTCCCAGACCACCTGAGTCTGCAGGGAACCTGGGTCTTCATGGAAATATCAAGGAAATGAAATATTTGTTAAAGGTCAAGGCTGAACAATTTTAGTTTAGTATAGAGAAGAATAGTTGCAATTATTTAATGACAAAAAGAAGATGGAGAATGAAGTTACGGAGTTCAGAGGCACCAGGGCATCTCTGCAGGCTGGGGAGTAAGGCATTGACTATGATCTTAGGGCAGACAGATCACAGCTCCACCACTAGGACTGAATGGAAAAGCAGCCACTGAAACTCTCCAACCTTTTAGGGAGGAACTCCAGTTGGCTGATTTTGTTCATGTGTGGAAGTGGAGTACAGTTTCTTGGTTGTCCCAAGTTAAAATAGATGGCAGGCAGCCAAAAAGTAACAAATAGCTACTGCAGCATGTTTTAAAATGTACTTTCAGATGCCTGCTCATATATATTTATCACAGCACTATTCACAATAGTAAAGATTTTGAATCAACCTAAGTGTCCATTGGCAGATAAATGCTTAAAGAAAATGTGACATTTACACACAATGGAATACTATTCAGCCACAAAAAGAATGAAATCATATCTTTTGAAGCAACATAGATAGAACTGGAGGCCATTATCTTAAGAGAAACAACTCAGAAACTGAAAGCCAAATACTACATATTTACACAAATAATTTTAAGTGTAAGTGTGTATACGTGGACATAGAGTGTGGAATAATAGACATTGGAGACTTTGAAGGGTGGGAGGGGGCTGAGGAATGACCAATTACTTAATGGGTAAAATGTATGTTATACAGCCCAGCTGTCACTCCTATACAACACATTCATGTAACAAAACTGCATTTGTACCTTAAATGTATACAATATTTAATGTACTTTCATAGTATTTTAAAAGCTATGTTTTTATTTTACTCCAACAAGCAAACTTACACTCAAAGAACAGGTAGATACTGCTATTTCTACTTTTAAGATGACAAACTAAAGATTAGGGATGCCAAGAGATATGCCTAAGGCTATGTGTGTAGAAGGTAGTAATGTCTGCATCTTAAACCCAAGTGCTCTGACCTGTGTCTTAGTTGACCCCTCACACACACACTCATATTAATGTTGGTTGATCATGTCAAAGAAATAAAAATGGAATCAGGTCACACCCAGATCAAGTAGTACGAGTTTCTGGGGAAGAATCTATGCATTGCTATTTTTTAAAGTGTCCCAGGTAATTCTAAAGTGCCAACAGAGATGAGAACCACTTTTCTAAAAAAAAAATAATCATTTGAATATCAGGTGAAAAAGTAGTTATTGAAACTTGTAATAAAATGCTAAAGGTATGATTATACTTTTGCTGTGTTTTCTATTTGAATGCTGTCCTGTTCCTATATGAGCTTAGATTTACAGCTGCCAACTCTGCAAAAGATAACAATTTGAGAAGAAGCTGAGGTTGCTAGGGGCAATCCAATTTACCAGGGAAACCAGCTGAGCGGAGGAGCAACACTGAGTGAGCAACATACAGCTAGAATGCTCTCTGTAGAAGGGCATGCTTTCTTTGTTTCTTTAGGCAGAAATTGGAACATCATTCCCTTACCCCCGGTAAAAGAGCATTTCACTCTTTGCTGGAAGATGCACTTATATAACTAAGACTTTTCTGTTTTCTGCCTTTGCCATGAAGAACAGTGTAGTCCCTACAGAGAGGTAGGAGACAGAAATGAGAGATCATTTTTTTACTTCTCCCTGGAGACACTTAATCCAGGAAGCATTCTTGTCCTTTTTAGCTAAGAACCAGTGGTTTCCCTGTTAACATGCAAAATAGTTAAGGTGAAGAATTCAATAATAGCAAATAGTTTATTTACAATCTTGCTGTAAATGTGTATCACCTTTATATTTGCTATTTCCATGTTGCTACTTGCTGTTTAATAATAAATGGCTATGAATAAATGATTTAAAACAAATACTGAAGAAATCTGTAGATAATATAATGTGAATTTCAACTTTGAATACATGCTGTCATCACACACCTATGTTCTATATAACAGAAATTATAAGTGGATAGAAGAGAAATGAAACTTTCTTGAGTGATAAACTTGTGAATCAAAGTCAAGTAAAAGCAAACGGCAATTTTATGAACTAATATCTCAAAAATGAGTTTATGAGTTTATATCAGTGTCTCATCTATATAAATATCACAGTTCAAGGGGTTTAAATGTGATGATGTCTCATGATAACTCAAAAGGTGCCTTTTAGTTATTAACTTTTACTTTTTGGATGTGTGCTTGTCAAAGCTATTGCTCTAGCTCTGTGTACAGATAGATAGTAATGCCTTACTTTATGGCCATGACCAAATCTAAGTCAAATGTTTACAATTCAATCAATGTATTTTTTAAAACCTAATTCCTAGTTAATGTTTGGGTATCAGTTTAGTAACATCTCCTTTCAGCTGTCTTCCCCATCGCTATTGTGACTTTCAAATTCCATGTGCTCATAACATCCTGTGCTAACATTTCCATAACAATGATCATATGACATAGAAATTTCCAGTCTAGACTGCAAGTTCGTGGGTGCAGGGATTAATTTCATTCGTTCATTTTCTCAAAACATATTATTAATATTACCTACTGGGTATCAGCACTGTCCTAGGTCCTGAAGGTACAACCAAAACAAAAATCCTTGCCCCTAGGAAGTTTACATTTTTGGGAAGACAGAAGGATGTGAAATGTGTGTGTGTTATGGTAGTGGTGGAGGCAAAGCTGAGTTTGGAATTTTACATGGAATATCTCGAGAAGGCCTCTGTGGGAAAGTGACAATTGAGGAAAACCTGAAGGAGGTGAGAAAATAAATGAAATAAGATTCTGGGATAAGAAAGTTCAGGCTTCCTGAACACAGGCTAAATCTAAGTTATGAGAAAAATGTATGCCTGGCATGTTCCAGGAACAGCCAGATGGCCAGCAATTTTGGAGTGGAAGGAGAGAGCAAGAGTAGATTACGTTCATTGAGGTGCTGTGCTTAGGTACTAAGTAACTATTTGTTGAATTATTTTAAAATAATAAAATTCCTCGTCTCTACTAAAAAATACAAAAAAAGTTAGCCAGGCGTGGTGGCCGGCGCCTGTAGTCCCAGCTACTTGGAAGGCTGAGGCAGGAGAATGGCGTGAACCTGGGAGGTGGAGCTTGCAGGGAGCCACAATCGCACCACTGCACTCCAGCCTGGGCAACAGAAAGAGACTCCGTCTCAAACAATAATAATAATGAAGTTAATAATACATTTGACAGAATACCATATGATTTATAAACTATTATTCTACTCAAACTAGCATACTGTCTGGAAGAAAAAAAAAGATACAGGTTTATCCTCTGTAAAATAAAGATATGTTCACAAACTCATTCAAATTTGGAGGAAATGTGGGGTTTTATGTACCAGATTATCTGAGAGTAGATGAACTGTACTCAATGATAGGCTACAGTCATCAAATTTTAACTTCTTCAAGGTAATTTGACTGTTAAAGTGAGTTTCACCTTTGCGGTTTTAATTTCCTTCTCATAACCCTCATCTTTTGTGCACATCATGGCTTTTGGGTAAGCACTGATTACTCTTGATTCTCCTTGTTGAGTGTTCTCACTGCTCCAAAGCACCATAATGGTGCATTCTTCTATGGATCTCTTGTTTCTGTAACTTCTTCCCCAATCGTTATTAGACAATGAGTTCCTGACCACGTCATGATGGCACTAAGTAATGAGGAAAATGCCCTGTCTCAGTGTGTTGGTAACTCTAACAATTAGAAGTAGAAGAGAAAAATATACCTCTTTACTCTGCCACCAAAGAACTATTCCATGATGATATGAAGGGGGATGAGGTACTCCTAAAGAACTGCAAATGAAAGGGGTAAAATGGAGACCCTTTTATCAGATCCATCTCTTATGTGCTCAGCGGTGCTGTACTGTAGGAAAACCAGCCTGATGAATTGGGCTTTGAAACCTAATTTATAGCTTGACTTGCTGAGCAATCTTAAGTGAGTCACATTATCCTGTCTGAAGCTCAGTTTTTTAAATAAAAACTGGAATAAGAAAATCTGCATTGTTTGTCTCCTAAGGATGGGATAAGGATTAAAGGAACACTGTGTATGAAAGTATTAAGAAAATAATGAAGGATTATAAAAGAACACTGTTTGGATTTAAATGGAAAAATAATACAGAATATAAAAACAAATTGGTGGGGAAAACAAATGTTTTTCTTAAAAGTTCTCTTTAATATTGTTTGGAAAATAAATGGTAACTATTATTCTCAGGTGACAGCAATTCTCTAGATACCAGATGCTATCAGCACTACCTCCAAAATATACCTTTCATCTGTCCACTGTTCCCCTTTTCCAGTGCTACATAAGCCTGCATCACAGAGTTCTGCAATAGCCTCTGAACTACTGCTTCTAAATTCGACTTTCTCTACCTGTTAATCCTTTTCCCACAGAGCATCTAAAGTGCTCTTTCAAAATTGTAAATCAGATTATCACTACCTTATATTTAAAGTCCTCAAAAGGTTTTTGATCACACTTAAATCCCAAATCGCTATCATGAACAAAGGACCCTACTCTGCCCTCAGGACTTTATCCACGACTTAGGTCTTCTTCTCTCATGATGCTTGAGCCTAATGCTTTTTGCTGTTCCTTGAACTCGCCAAATTTGTATCTGCTTTAGAACTTTTGCATTGCTGTTTCATCTACCTGGAAGTCTCTTCTCCCATCTATATTTGAATGGCTCCTTGCAAAATTAATCACCTTGGGGAGGCATCTGTTGCTGCATCATCTAATGATGCCTTCTTTCCAGTCATCCCATCACAAGGGATCCTAGGAAATGGTGCCTTCCCTTGCTCCATTATTCCATCTTTATTCTTAGCACTTAAAACTTGTGAAATTGTTGTATTTGTTTACATGTTATTGCCTGTGTCCCTCAGTCAAATGCGAGCTCCATGACAGGAGTGGCCTTGTTATTATAATAGCTTATTTCATCACTGAGTCTTCTGTAATGAGAT
The DNA here is from genome assembly GCF_047675955.1 of Chlorocebus sabaeus. Taxonomy (NCBI): domain Eukaryota; kingdom Metazoa; phylum Chordata; class Mammalia; order Primates; family Cercopithecidae; genus Chlorocebus; species Chlorocebus sabaeus. The sequence goes on from NC_132918.1 coordinate 72,188,887, forward strand.
TTTCACCTGGAACATAGTAGGTGATCAGTGAATCTTTGCAGGAAAAAAAAATGAGTTACAGAAACTTGAAGTCTCAGGAATGGTTGTTAAGTGCCATTTGTAACAGGAGAGATTTCAAATGGTTTAGATAAAATGATTATTCAGTATAAACTTGTTTTCTTGAAAGGAAGTTTAGGAATGAATTAGGAGACTGTGCTGAGGATGATGATGGCTTTGTTTTTCAAATGTGTGTAGCATGTCAGTTGGAGGCAAGCAAGAAACTTATACTTAGCTCCTTACAAGTCTATAATGCCTATTCCAATTTGTTACAAGTCATAAAAATGAAGCTTGGCCGGTCATGGTGGCTCACGCCTGTAATCCCAGCACATTGGGAGACCCAGGCAGGAGGATCACCTGAGGTCAAAAATTCAAGAACAGCCTGGCCAACATGGCGAAACCTCGGCTCTACTAAAAATACAAAAATTAGCTGAGTGTGGTAGTGCACACCTGTAGTCCCAGCTACTCAGGAAGCTAAGGCAGAAGAATCACTTGAACCGGGGAGGCACAGGTTGCAGTGAGCTGAGATCACGCCACTGCACTCCAGCCTGGGTGACAGAGTGAGACACCATCTCAATTAAAACAAAAAACAAAAACAAAAAACAGAAAGAAATTTGACAACAAAATTGGAAGCCTGTGTCTTTAGTATAACTTCCATTTCAGAGAAAATATATAGCCATCCACCAGCTCGGTGAGGTTCCTACCAATTATAAAAATAGAAAAAAAAAAATACAACTTTTTTAACAGCTCCATCAGGGGACCTTTATAGTGACATCTCTCTGGCAGCACTTGCAAAAGAATTAGGAGCTGTTTTCAATCATTCTGTGTATAACATGACATTTTCAAATAGAAAAGCAAGGGAAAAGAACAAATGCTTCATAAGTAGTTTTAGACTTTGGGGATCTAGATAGCAGACTAGATCCACCCTTCAGTCCCTATCTATTGAATTATATACAAAACAAAAACAAGCAAACAAACAAACAAAAAAATGAAACTAAGAATATTGGTCCATAATTGGCCAGATGTCAGAATCAATTTTTACAAATCAAACAAAATGGTAGCTATAGCAATTCTATAGTGCCAAAAAGGTAGAGATAAATTTTACAGTTTAATTTTGGTGTTGTTATTCTATTGGTGCTTTAGCGCTTAGACCCTATGTCTTTAATTTATCCCAATTTAAATTTAAGGGATATTATACCATTCCATGTATAAAATGAGAATTTTACATAGTGTAATGTTATTCCTCCATTTCTGACTTTTCAGGTATTGTTGTCAGGTATTTTACTTCTTCATATTTTTAACCTAATACTACATTGTGATAATTTTTATTTGAAGTTATTTATGTTTTAAAGCTATTTAAACAATATCTTTAAAATCTTACGTATTGACCCATGCAGTTACCATTTCATATATTTTTTTTCACATGATATAATTTGCCTTCTGTCTGAAGGATTTCTTTATTTCTTGCAATGCAGATGTGCTGACCATGAATTAGTTTAAGAGTTTGCATGTCTTAGAAAGTCTTTTGCCTTTGCTTTTGAAATATATTTTTGTTGGGTGTACAATTTTAGGTTGACACTTTTTGTGGGATTTTTGTTTGTTATTGTTTTAGTTTCAGTACTTTAAAGATACTGCTCCACTTTTTCTACATGCATTGTTTTCACCAAGAAGTCTGTTTTGCTCATGTTTACCTTTGTTCTTCTGTACAACACGTCTTTTTCTTCTCTAGTTATTTTTAAGATGTTATCTTCAGCAATAACTTTGAGCAATTGCATCTTGCTGCTTGTTAGTATAGCTCTTTTTTTCTGTTTCTTCTGCTTGTGGTTTATTGAGATCTTTGGAAGTCTATTATTTTCATAAAATTTGAAAAATGTTGGGCATCGGTTCTTCAAATATTATTTTCTTTTCCCACTTTTAATCTCTCCTTCAGGAAATCCAATTATACACAATTAGGCTACTTCCAGTTGTCACACAGTTCACTGCTATTGGGTTCTTTTTAAAAATTCTTTTATTTCTCAATATGTTCTATTTTAACTATTTCCATAGATATGTTTTCAAGATCATGAATATTTTTCTCTGGGATATCTAGTCTACCATTAATCGAAGACAGTTTATTTTTATATCAAATCTAGTAATATTTATGGCTAGCAGTTAAATGTGGGTCTTTGCAACATCTTCTGTGTCTCTATTTATTAATTTTATGTAATTTAATTATAGTGATTGATTGATGCCATTGTCTACTCATTCTAACATCTGTGTCACATCTAGTTAAGTGTGAAATGACTGATTTTATTTCTAACATTAAAGTTGATGTTATCCTGTTTTTATATATCTGATAATTTTTTATCCAATGGCAAGGTATTTTGATTGGATATGATATTGTTGAGTACTAGATACTTTTGTACTCTCATATATATTTTTTAGTTTTCTTCTGGGACAAAGATGAATTACTTGGAAACAGTTTGAACATTTCAAGTCTTGCTTCGAAGATTGGTTACATGTAATCAATTATCATACAATATCTAGGACTAATTTTTCCCACTATGGAGGCAAGAAACTCTGAGTACTCTACCCAATATTCCAATGAATTACGAAATTTGCCAGTCTGGCTGGTACAAAGAGGCACTGCTTCTGGACTTCTGTGAGCAGAACATTTAGCAATGCTAATGTTCAGGATTTCGACTAGAATTAGTCCAGAGCTAATTTTTCCTTACCACGGAAACAAGACACTTCAAAGTATTTTACCCAATACTCCAATTAAATATGAGATTTTTCCAGCCTGGTTAGTAGAAACAGACACTGTTTCTATCCCTGCATGAGCATTAAGTACTGTGGTGTCTACCCTTTAAAGTGATTATTTCACCAGCCTCAGGTAGTTTTCTCGTATGCATGCAGTGATCAGTAATCTACAGAAAACTTGAGGGGTCACTCTGCAGATCTCCAGAGTCCTGTATTCTGCCCTGTGAACTCCAGCTGCTCTTACTGTCCAAATCCCCAGCTCTGTCTGCACAACAAGTAATGTCCACTGAGCTCTGCCTGGGCTTGCCATCCCAACCCCACTGCCTGGAAACTCTCAAGGCACAAAGCTGGGTCAATCAGAGAGCTAATGTTTTTCCCAAATCTATTCTCAGGGATCACTGTCCTTTGTTATATATTGTGTCCATTGTCCTGAAAGGCATTCTTTTTTATATTTTGTTCATTCTTTTATTGTGACAGTAGATTGACTTATTTCATATTTGCTGGAAAAAGAAACATTAAAGCTTTTTCATTATTGATAGCAATAGTTAAATACACATAGATTCAGCATTACCTTTTGAAAATGAAAATAAAACCCTTTGTAAAAATAAAAACACTAAAAAATCATTTGAGAAATGTAAAATTCATGTAGCAATAGACAAAATAAAAGATAAATATAAAAATATGACAGAAAGAAAACAAACATATTAGTTAACATAAACATAAATAGGCTAGGCCGGGCCCCGTGGCTCACACCTGTAATCCCAACACTTTGGGAGGCAAGGCAGGCAGATCACGGGGTCAGGAGATAAAGACCATCCTGGCTAACACGGTGAAACCCCGTCTCTACTAAAAATACAAAAAATTAGCCAGGCGTGGTGGTGGGGACCTGTAGTCCCAGCTACTCAGGAGGTTGAGGCAGGAGAATGGTGTGAACCCAGGAGGCGGAGGTTGCAGTAAACCAAGATTGCACCACTGCACTCCAGCCTGGGCAACAGATGAGACTCTGTCTCAAAAACAAAACAAAACAAAACAAAACAAAAACATAAATAGCCTAAACATTTTGTTAAAAGAAAAATTTCTTGACTACATGCTACATACACAAAAGGCAGAGCTGAAAATAAAGTGACTCTAAAAAGTAAAACTACAATATGGACACAGGTATATCAAGCAAAAATAAACCAAAGGCAAACATGTTGAGTGTAAACAGTAGTATATACAACTGTGTACATAAAATTAGTATGTGTCAGATAGATGTTTGAAAATAGATAAGTGTATGAAGTAGGAGGAAGAGGAAATGAGGAAGAAAGATACAAAGAGAATGTAAAGATATTTACTAACACATTTTCTTTTTGGCAGTAAAGATGATTTGAAAGGTAGTATTTTTTTCTTCAGAATTTTCTAAACTGTATACATTTATACATTTCAAATTTCATAAGAAGAATTGAGCAATTATTACTTTCACAATCAGAAAACTCTACTTAGGTTTTCTCCCCAGTGTTCCCTTTGTATTTTCTTCCACTCATTTAACTCTTTTTATCTCTTGAATTATCACTGTTGCCTTTAAAACCTAGTCTGCTGTTTCCACTATCTGTGTTTGGATAAATTTAAAGTGAAACAATTATAGTAGAGAAATCTTACATTCAAGAAAAAGTGCAAACCTCAAACAACCTTGGTTTAGGAAATAGAAATTTTAAAGGGGGCTTAAAAAAATATCTCAGATTGAGTTTCACTCAACTTGACTTGGGAATATTTAAGGGGAGACAAAAAACCTCATAAATCAACAGAAATACTATTTAAAGGCAAATGATTTTTAAATGGTTTTGATTTTAACTCCAGAAATTTTTGGAGCTCCCTAAAATTTTGTACTCAAGACAAGTACCTCATTCGCCTCACCCTTGTCCTATCCTTCCACCCAATGCCACATAAAAATATGGTCTGCTCATTTGCAAAGGGATTATCTGGCATAAAAATGGCTCTTCTCCTGCCTACAATCAACAGAGTGGGTGGAAACAAATTAACAATCTGGCATGACCGAATAACAGGGACTCCTGCCATCCTCCATCCAGTGTCTTCCTTTTTTTTTTTTGAGACGGAGTCTTACATGCTGGAGCACAGTGGCAGGATCTCGGCTCACTGTGATTTCTGCCTCCCAGGTTCAAGTGATTCTCTTGGCTCAGCCTCCCAGAGTACATGAGACTACAGGCATGTGCCACCACTCCTGGCTAATTTTTATATTTTTTGGCACAGATAGGGTTTCATCATGTTGGCCAGGCTGGTCTCAAACTCCTGACTTCAAATGATTTGCCCACCTCGGCCTCCCAAAGTGCTGGGATTATAGGCGTGAGCCACTGTGCCTGGCCTCTGCACCTTCCCTTCTATGCCACCTTCTTCAATATACTCACTGCCAAAAGCCCTTTTTAAACACCGCCAGTTAGAAAGAACCTGGCTAATGAAATGCAGCCTTTATCAGGTTTAAAGAGTCAGCTAAGAGGAAATTGCTGGAAAATTTCCTTCCATTTTGACTTGATCTTTGGCAAAATTGGGCCAATTATGAAAGATGAATAGAGAACTGCACTCTCACATTTTCATATTTCCTTTGTCTGGGAAAAAAAAAAAAAAAGTAAAAGAATCTAGGCCATAATAAGGTTGATGTAAGACTGAGCTTACAGGATGCAGAAACCAGCATGCAAAAAACCATATAATTTTTGTCAGAATATATAGTACATTCCAAGTCTCCTAAGTCCCAGTTTATATAGTGTTTTTTTTTTTTTTTTTTTTTTTTTGAGACGGAGTCTCGCTCTGTCGCCCGGGCTGCAGTGGTCGCATCTCAGCTCACTGCAAGCTCCGCCTCCCGGGTTTACGCCATTCTCCTGCCTCAGCCTCCCGAGTAGCTGGGACTACAGGCGCCCACCACCTCACCCGGCTATTTTTTTGTATTTTTTAGTAGAGACGGGGTTTCACCGTGTTAGCCAGGATGGACTCGATCTCCTGACCTCGTGATCCGCCCATCTCGGCCTCCCAAAGTGCTGGGATTACAGGCTTGAGCCACCGCGCCCGGCCCTATATAGTGTTTTTATGGTACAATTGTCCAACCAGACAATTGTACTAATTGTCAATTGTATATATTAGCATTTATTTTAGGAGACTTGGAAACTAGTAGACATTTTCTCAGCCAGGATAGTTGAGAAAATTACCACTCAGCAAAGGTATGCTTTTAGTCATATATTATTTATTTGCCATGTCCAACTAATATTAGAAGAATAAGAAAAACTGAAGACCTGTAGATACATTAATCTAGAGAAGAAAACCACATTAGGGTTCTTCTACCTAAGTGAATGTTGGACTAATTATCACTGTATTTACAGAGAGAATGTTAAAAATATCATTATTCTAAAAATATATAACAACTCCATAGAGTCCTTGGGTACTATAGGACTTTATAGAGTTTTCATATATTTTAAAACTGTAATAACCAATGAAATGGTAAATACACAACAGACATGCTTGCTCCTTGGGCTTGTTTATTGGGAGCTATCAGTAGGTGATGACAACAGTATCACCCACCAAGCCTGGATGCAATTACGCAGTATTGTTTTATACAACATCTGGAGCATCCACCAGCCAAAACTCTCTGAGAAGAAGTCCCTTACTATCACTAATTTAGGGTGTAGATTAAAAACAAACACATTTAAAAGCTTTGCATTGAAGTATAACGATTATGTAGAAAAGTAGACATATCATAAGTTTACTGCTGGAAGAATTTCTGAAATTCCAGCACCCAAATTAAGAAGACCATGATTCTAGAAGCCCACTTCATGTCAGTCTGTCATCTGTGACGGGTTAGTTTGGTTAAGCTATAGCACCCCGTATTCAATCAAACACTAATTTAGACCAGCTGAGGTGGCTCACGCCTATAATCCCAGCACATCGGGAGGCCAAGGCAGGCGGATCACTTGAGCCCAGGAGTTTGAGATCAGTCTGGCTAACATGGTGAAACCCTGTCTGTACTAAAAATACAAAAATTAGCCAGGAGTGGTGGCACGTGCCTCTAGTTCCAGCTACTCTAGGGGCTGAGGTGAGAGGATCGCTTGAGCCTGGGGGGTGGAGGTTGCAGTGAGCCGAGACCACACCACTGTACTCCAGTCTAGAAGACAGAGTGAGACCCTGTCTTAAAAACAAACAAAAACACTAATTTTGGTGTGGCAGTGAAGATGTTTTGTAGATGCCATTAACATCTATAATCATTTGACTTTAAGAAAAGGAGATAATTTTCATTATATAGGTAGGCATTATCCAGATCAAAGACCTTAAAAGCAAAACTGAGATTTCTCTAATGAAGAAAAAATTTTTCCTCAAGACTGCAGCATCAACTCCTGCTGGAGGGTTTCCAGCCTATTACCCTACCTTACAGATTTTAGAATTGCCAGCCCTCACAACTGCTAGAACAAATTCCTCCAAATTAAGTTCTTTATATATGTATGTATATGTGTGTGTGTGTGTGTGTGTGTGTGTGTGTGTGTGTATCTCCTCATGGTTCTGTTTTTCTGAAGAACTCTGACTGATATACAGTCACTGCTTTCCTGAGGGTAACGTTTTTTTCAGACATAGATTCATTTTTATTAAACACTATTTAAAAGCATAATTAAAATGAAATTTGTTATACTTTAAAGGTAATGGTTATAACTACCATGTATTATGTATGATTATCATTGTGGCAGTCACTGCTCTAGGTCTTCACAGTCCTTATTTAAACCTCATGATTCATGCCTGCCTGTTTTTTTCCCCTAATTTTGCAGATCAGTAAATGGAAGATCAAGGAGGTTAAGAAATTTCTCCAAGGTCCTCATAGCAAGTCACTGGCTTTATTGCCTCTTTTTCTAAATCAAACAATTGTATTCAGTTTCTATAACATGAAATGAAAAATGGCTCTCATAGCCAACAAAGTAAACTGGCTCAAACTATATTAAACTACATTTTACTCAAGAGTATAAAATTTAAATATAAGTGCAACTAATAGATTGACTGTGCTATCCCCACAGCTATGTTAAAGTTTACCACTTAGAGATGCAACAAGGATTTCCTTATTCATGTTATATTTCAAAAAATAGGTAAAGTAGAAGAAAAGGGGATGGGTAGAAAAAAGAAAACTCTATCAGAGATTGATATTTGTCCTAAAGTCTTGTAATTTTCAAAGTAATAAATTGCAAAGAAGGTAACACAAGTTTTCATAAAAGTATAAAATATGAGAACTGGAAAGTAATTTGCAAATTACTTTACCCAATCTGTTCTTTATTATTCAATATGTTACTGCATTATACAAGGAAGAGAAAGGCACTAACATGCTCACTGTATGCCAGGCACTACCCTGGGAGCTTTTCCTATGTTAATCTAATTCAATACTCATATCATCCCTGACATTTTCCATAATGTACAGATGAAGAACTCAAGCCTTGGAGACTTAAATGTAATCTATCTACCAAGCTTTGCAATGCCTGCCCTTCTCACTGACCCCTTCTATGTTGTTCACACTGAGGTAGTCACAACCAAGTGGTTCATGCCCTCAACAGAGATGCTGCCACCCACCTTTCTCTTCATGTCCCATCCTTCTCCAAAGATGTCTTGGCCTCCCATATCACTGATTACATCAAATGCAAATTTCTTCCTGATCCAACTCACAAAAGTAACCTTCTTGCTACACTTTCTCTTCATCTCTAAAGAACAGGTGACCTCCCTTTTATTATCCTGGTGACCAGCATTTTCTACTCACCTCTTCAATAGATTCCAGAATTATTTCATCCCCTAAAGCCTCAGCTGCATTATTTAAAGAGACTATAATTAAATTTACCTATCTCAAATTAACCTTAATAAGGATTTTTAAAATGAGGTCATCTATGGAAAAATCTTTCTGGCCACATTAGTCAAATGGTATGCAAATGTAAGAGATTACTCTTTATTAAAATAGAATATGTTTACAACCCAGAAAAAATCCAAACAAAACAAAAATCCTCAAAGGAATATTTCATTTCAACAGTATTATTTTCACTTTATATCATTTTATTTCAATAATGTCTGTTACCTGTTTCTTTGAGAAATGTTGAAAATAGAATTAAAATCGCACCAACCATCTTGTAAGTATTTCATTTCCTCCTCTTTTGAATTTTGCACATAAGAGTTCCCAATGGGTGAAAGACAGATAATTGTTTTATGTTTGTAGAATGCTCAGCTATCCAGTATGACACCTCTGAGAAATATATTTGCCTAATAGTCATTTGAGATTATCTGTCTCTGTAGTAAAAAGAATGACATTATTTCCAAATTTGAAAGTTTTGTGCCCTATTAAGGAGAGGAGTAACTTAATTTCTCTGAAAACTCCCCTAAATGATTAGCCTCAGAAATGAATAAATGTATATGACAGTTTGCTTGGATTAATAATTATATAACTTTTAAATTATGGGGTGTTTTTCTTTTAACAATTTGTAAGCAAAATTTATTTCACAATAGGTCTTAAATGCATTAAATTATTTAGAACATCTCCCATAGGATGCCATATTAATTAAAAGGAGAAGTAATGATATTTTAAAACCATGATCTTTAACAAATGATAGCATGATGTGAAAGAAGGAACAGCAAGTTCGGTGAGCATGCGGCAAGAGAAAGAGCTTAAAGTTCTCATCTATTCCAATTTTGCTGTGCCACCTTGACAAGCCATGCCACTTCTGTGAACATCTTGACAGGAAGCTTAGACTACAGACAGTGATAAGCAATCCATCGACCCCAGGCTGCCTAGCAGATGCTTTCCAAAATGACCCATAACTCTATCTATCACAACTTGTATTGAACTCCCTTCCAGGGACTAATATATTGTTATGTAATTTAACACTACCAATTCTGAGAGAAGTCAAAATTATCCCCATTTTATAGGTGAGGCTCAGAGGTGTTAAGTCACTTTGACATTACCAGAAAGAGGAAAAAGCCAAAGATGATTTGTTTTAAGCAAAGGTTTCCTCTGTTTTATGAGATATTTCTCAAAGGAGAAAATTAAAACTTAAATGGAGGAGTGCTAAAATAATATAAAATAGATATTAATCTTAGGTCAAATGGACCCACATAGATGCTATAAGTTGGGGTTTCATGTTCTATCATAAAATATATGTGTGTGATGAATGTTCACATCCAAGATGGTATCAGCAGAGGGTCAGCTGCCAATCACATGACACCAATGTCCTATTCCATTTTGGCATTTCCCCCTCTTTTAGCAACATTCAGATAGTAGTTTGAAAAATCTGATACTAATCTAGTTATGGGAAATTTAGATACTTTAACTTGACAAGGCATTAATAAGTACTGGAAAATGTTTAGAGGGCCACAAGCAAGCTGTTTCAGAAAACTTATCAACAAGGAACTCCCTGAGTACTCATGCAGTTGCTAAAATGCTTTTCCAAAGGTAAATTTGGTGTTGGCAGAGAGGTGAGCATTCTGAGTGATCTCTGGGTCCTTCAGTGCCGCCCCTGTTATAATGGCTATTGAACTGGTTTCTATGTGGGTGGCAGAAAGTAGGAAGAGCAATAAAATCATGCTCTTGGTGTCTAGAAGGATATCTGAGGCTACCTTATTAGTAGAAGCATCTATCTTGGAAAAGGGGGAACACTGATTATCGATTTACTTTGCCATGTGCCACCAAGATAAGAAACATGAGTCATTTCAATGGGCTATAAAGTACAAGGCTTTACTGAGTCTGAGGAAGTTTTGCTTTGCTGTGTATTTTAGGGAGGTTAGACCGACTAGATTAAATCCCACCTGCCACCTACTCATACTAAGGTGGTTTTTCACGGCCAAGGCAAAGTCAGAAACTGGACAATCTTAAGGCAGCACTTAGATAATGTACCTCAGCTTAGGTAAGACAGTCAATGAATGGCCACTTGCCTTGAATAAGGACCAGCCACATAACTGATCTGCAAGGAGGATATAAAAGGAGAGTATATTTATGAGGAGGATTTATTTGGAAGAAGAGTTGTTCTGAATCTCACATCTGCCTCCCAGTAAGGAAGCAGGTATGGAATCTCCTAATCCTATGCCTTGTGAAGGGGCTTTAACACAACCCTGGGAGACCTTTATATGTGTCCTTGCGATTAGGGAACAGAGAGCACTAGCACCATCCCAAACCTAGGTAGTGACCAAGAGAAAACAGGAAGTAAGCTAATTGATTCTGATTATCAAGGAAGAGTCACTAGGAGGAAGGGATGGATTATTATTCCATTCTAGAAGTTTGGGAGATGAGAATCCATGCTGCTTCATTCATCCTGTCTAGTTATTTCCTTGCCTTTCATCTCTTTCTCCCCTCACCTCTTTCTCCAAGGAGATATTTACAATATTACACTCATTTTCAGTTTCTTCTCCTAGCTCTCTTCTGAGCTCTCAGCTTCCTTTGGAGGGGTCTGCCCGACTCCATCACATAGGAACCTACCCTCCACTCTTCACCTTCTTCTTACGTTGGACTCTTCTCCCCTTGGCCCAGGAAGAAGGAAGAAAGAGACCCACCTTGATTCCTTCACCTTTAGGAAGGCTCTCCCTCTCCTCTATCATTCTTTACCCATGGAGCTACCACTTCCCCACCACCACCAAATGCTAAGAATAACAGTCTGTTAATAAGGAGAGGAGTTCACAGCCACTTAAGAAGAAAATAATTTCCAGGGGAAAGAAGGCAGAGTACTTTCCAACATCCTTTTGTAAAACCTCCCCCTTTCTTTTGCTATTGCCTTTTCCCTCATTCTTGGTTTTAACTATTCTACCTTCAAGTTGCTGTTTTGTGGTTAATCTGCTATTTATCTTTTCATGTTGAAAGAATGGCATCACCCCAGGAGCTAGAAATAAACATGAATTACCCAAGAAACTGACCTGCCAGGGCAAGAGGAGTCCCCCAGCAACAGAAGGTGGGGTAGTAGCCACCCTACCTCATAACAGGGCAGAAGCTGCAGGGAGATAAGAAGCCTCCTGGCAGGAAAGGCCCCAAGAAGTTTGACTACCAGTGGGGCCCCATAATGGGGTCACCTGAGAATCCACCCAAGCTCTGGTGAGAAGAGTCAACTTAAATCATCACGTGGGGCCAGGTTGCTCAGGGCTGACTTTGGACCTTGGCAGGTAGGTAAATACATTCTGCCACCTTTACTGCCTCTTTCTGACCCCTCTTCTCCCTGTCCAGTGGCAGGGTCAGAATCAGTAGCCACTGATACAAGGGAAGGTAAAGCTGGAAAGAGAAAAGGCCCACATGCTCCACCTCTGCCCCAGTCCTCCTGGAGGAGGGAGGGAAGATGATCTAACATTCATTCAGGTTCTTGGTTTTGATTATGGTTTGTAACAGATAATTTTCAATTGCTAATGACATGACAATTGTGATTTAATGTGACCACCAAAATTCATTATTTCAGAGTGACTTGAGAGCTTCTAGAGTTTTTCCTAAGTTTCCATCAAGAAGCAAGGAAAGGACCATTCCCACTAAATACATTTTAAAGGGAGAGTGGGAAACAAAATAAATGCATTTTCTGATTGCTTAGCATGAATCTTTCTTGGTCAATGCACTGGCTTCCATGGTTTTCACGCCTGATTTATCTGGGTATTACCTGCTGAAACAGTTTTCCTTCTATTTTGCTCTTAGATTGGTTGGATATATAGATTGTTGATGTGGGAAGGGACTTCATTTGAAAACTATCTCTGGTTGATTCCATTATGTTTATTTTAAGAGAGTGTAAATTTGGCCCTTCATGAATACACACAGTTCTGCAGCTGGTGAATGTTATGGGAGTTTCCTCAAATGGTTCTGCCCACATTGCTTGGCCTGCAAATGAACTCCCTCCCACCAGCCCCCTTCCCTCCTGCCATACACAATGTGTACACATGCTTCCAGGCACAGAGAATTTTATTTACCCACATGCTCACAGCTCGGACCCCAGAAAAGCTCCCAGTTTCTCAGGCATAATTATTTATGTACTTTTCCACTCATTCTCTAGGACACTGGTAACCAGAAAATCTGCATAGACTGTGTCAAAACTAAAAATGCTGATTCACTTTTGCTCATTTCAATCATCTCTTGCCTATTTATGCTTCCATTTTCCAAATAAAAAGTCCTTATTCTCTATCAGGCATTTAAAACCCTCTGCTCTTCCTCTCTCTCCTAACATGCACATACTTTGCCCCGAGGAAAGGAGAACTCTCTTATAAGACAAGGAGAAAATGTAGTCTCAAGTTCACAAAACGGAGCCATCATTTTTAAAAATGGGTCACTCTTTGTTGCCATGGCTCTTTTTTTGGATGAATGTGATTCCAAATAGAATAGGATGTGATCACAATCCTCTTACCTTGGAACTATTTGGTTTCTATACTTTCTTCCCTTTCCCATGAAGCTGTAAGGTAATGTAGTTGGAGAAAAACTACCAGTGGCAGATGCCCATAGCTTCCTTCTGTTTGCCTTAGGCCAAAAAAACAAAATAAAAGAAATACCCCAGAATATAGGGGACACAGCTTCCAGTACTGGCCTTGTGTCAAGCAGAGGCCTTTGAGTTTTGTCCATAAATAAGCTCTGATCAGCAACGTAAGACTTAGATGAAGATTTAGAGCTGAATCAATAAAGAGTGAAAGTTTTCTATGGGTATTCTTTTTGCATGTATTCCCTAGCTGAAACAGTAGTGATCTTGGGAGGGTAGTGTTGGTCCAGCCTTCAAAGTTAGGATGTCAGCTGTGTATTTGTGCATAACGTAACATCTATATTGTCAAAGGCTTGACCCATTTATTACCAAAACCAAATGGTAACATGTAATTAATGTCCAATGATTATTGGGGGTTATTTTGAGGAGAAGGATTAACCAACTGGGTGAGTTTCATAGTGAAAACAGAGTTAATATGTATCATACAGCTACTGCGCGGTACCAGAGTGCAAACAGATTTGAATAGAATCTCATTTAATCCTCTGATTATAATAATGTCTCTTGGATGCTTTAGTACATGATGAACTAAAATGTATCAATCTTTAAGTTAGTTATTATTACTCTCATTTATCAGATAAAATGAAAAATCAGAAAGGGTAAGTGACTTGTATGAAGTTATATTTTAATGTCTTCATGAACTTGGCCAGTTGTGTTTGTGTTATGAGAAACATTTAGTCAAAATTCAGTCTTCCCCTGTATTATTTCCTCAACCATTGGTCCAGTGAATTGGCGATGGTGTTGAGGATCTGCTATTGTGGTGTTAAAAGACATAGAGTTGTCACATATGCATTAGTCTTTTAATTCCAATGTTGTATATGCATTCCTTAACATGAAAACTTAAACTATTTTCTCAAGTATATGAGTCTTGTGGTAGCTCAAACCTTGTCAGTTATACCTTGCAGGGGAGGGGAGGGAAAAATAATATATGTGCAAGAATTAAAAGCTGTTACATAACAAGATGATGAGATTCTTTAATATTCTTCACAATATATTATTTTTTCCTTTATTTACGATTTTTAAAAATTTTTCTCCATGATCATTTATCTTTTATTAAAATTCTACTCAACACAGCTTAAGAACTACACTAAGGAACTAGACACAAAGTAAATAGCAAAATATGACATGTGCCCTTAAAAAAACCTCACTAATAAAGAAGAGCAATTCTACTCACCAGTCTCTTCACGTTTCCAGTTACCTCAGTAAGGCCCCAAGAGATAGTTATAGCAATTTATTTTAAGGCTCTTGACTGCTACAGTGAGTGGTCAGCCATTCCAGGACTCAGCTATCCATGTTTATAAAACCCATTAGTTCTAAAATGCATTGCTAAAAAATATTGACACACTTATATTTGAAATGTAGCATTTATGGCTAAACTTAAGCTATTGCATTGTAATTAATCTGCAGTAATCTTTTTTATAGTAAAGGGGTAAAGGGGGATTTTTCTAATGATTAAAGGGAGGAAGACCTATGGCAAAACAATGAATATAAAGGGAATGTTTCTGAGAAGCAGGCCAGAATGCTCTAGGAAAGTTTAGAAAAATGAGAGTCAGAGAGGTAATCATTGGTTATGCCCATCCAAGCCCTTTACAAAGAGCCAAATGGTAACCACTTTAAATAACCCTCTTTGAATATCATTTTTCCTCAGTTCTTCACAAATAGTAAGAGCTCTTTCACAGTAAGAATTACTTGCACTTTCCAGTAATTAAGCTCTATATTCATAATGTTATAGGGAGAAAGGTTATAGGATTGCATGTTAATCCTATAGGTTAATGTTATAGGATTGCAATGAAGAATTGCTTAGAAAAAAAGTAATAATAGTATATCCATAAACACAAAATTCAAACTAGTTGCTCATTTAAGCATATCTCAGTTGCCTTAGGTATTTCTGACATATCAAACAACAAATGCTTTTATGTTATAAGTAATAAGATTTGTTTTCTTTGTAGTTCCCTTTAAGCAATAGAATGCTAGCAGTTCAATGCTTCTTAAAGCCTTGCTGTAACTCAACAAATTTTGGTTTTCCCTTCTTTATCTGACAAAGAGAAGGAAACCTCTGAGGGATTATGGATGACCTCATCTTTTTCCTTCTTCAAGTCTTTGCTGCAAACCTAGCTGTGAAGGAAATATGAATTCAGCTAACACCATGTCACCTCCTTTATTCTTAGAGGCTGAAACAGTAGAGAAATTTCCTCTGAGGGAGCTCCCAGACAAAATAAGACCTAGCCTGAAGAATAAAGGTGATACTGGATTACATTTTCGCCATCCAGAGAAGGTCTGTGCCAGTCAGAATCCAATCAGAAAAAAAAAAAAAATGACTCAATATTTTAAACAGAGAATCTAATTCATTGAATTGGTGGCACAGGTGATAAAACAGCCAATGAAAACAAGAGACTGTGAGGCCATTAGGGATTAAGATAACAGGAATCCACTTCCACCCTTAGGATAGAAGGGAGCAGTGATAACATCAGTTCCCAGTGTTGTGACATCCAAGGGAAACTGGAGCCATGGTGGGCTTACCTTATGTAAGGGGTGAAGCCTGCAGCAGAGAGTAAGGCACAGAATTGCCCTGGCTTCTCCCTTCTTCCCATTCTCTAGTTTCTGGGAAACATCACCTGGGGGCTCAGCAGCAGAAGAGCAAGGAATAGATCTCAGGGCAAACAGGACAGGATTGGCAAAAAGGCTTAGAAGCAGAATTATTTCACTATAATGTACTTCAAGCTGTACCTACAAGAATTGAGCTGCAAGAGATGCAGATTTAAGTGTTGGTCCAATGAGGTACAACCATCTTACAAGCCCAGTCTAACCTCTTTCCAGGAAGAGGAGCAGCTATAGGCCTGCAGCGGAAACATATGTCAGAATTGTTTGTGAATTCATGTTTGACACTTGCAGCATCCCCCTCCCAACAAAGATCCCCAAAATCTTTGAGACTATGAAGAAGCAGAGAAGAGGAGGTGCTAACGGCCCCCAGTATTCAAGGAGACTAAGTCTATGAAACTTCAATTATTACCATAAATAGGACCTAGCATTACTTCTAGACTAATGATATGTGGAATAATTCTGATTACTCATACATGTGAGATAACTAAACAGATATACATCAACAGTGATTATGTCTTTCCGAAGTTTCTACAATTAGTTTATATTACTTTTATTACTTTATAAGGTTTTTAAAAATGAGGTACCTTAATAGATTTTGTTTAAAATACTTTTTTTTCCTGGTTGGACTTTGACTCACATGGACATTTCTCAGTAGCTAGCATCTGATTATCCATCTCAAGGCAGTTCAGCAAAGAACCATCTCCCAGAGAACTGCTTGCCGTGAGCATATTTAATTGGACTCCCTTGTCAAAACTAGGCATTCAGCTTTGACTCTTGAGCTTCTCTGAAAGCATTTAACCAAAGGAAAACCTCTGACCAAGGCAGCCTTAATGTTCTCCACAGCTTGACTACACTTTAGACAGTTTTTTTCCTGACTATAGGCCCCGACCTCCTTTTTCTTAGAGCATTTACTTTACAAAACTTGTAATTGTAAATTCTTCCTCTGACTCCTTTGAAATAAATCTCCTTAGAAATCTCCTTAGAGTTTTAAGACCCAATAAATGTCTTTCTCAAGGACCTGGGAGCCATCTCTTTGAAATGTAAACATCAGAGGAGATAGCTCTCCAATCTTCCAGTTTCTGTGGAAGGGTAGGAGCCGAACTTCAGTGGGCTCCTTGCTCCAAGTTGTAAAAGTACTTCCTGTCATGAAGACACAGAAAGTTTACTTTTCTTCTGGGTAGAAGCCAGTTAGAAATCACATGTGTCCTATGATTTCTCCCACCCCAGCTCCTGAAAACCCTCCAGTGAGAAATGATTGTGAACTCATGTGTGATACCTGCAACATCTCCCTTCCAGGTTCTCTCACCCCTACTGTGATAGTCTTGAACAGTCTTCCCGTTTAACTTTTTCCAGTGCAATTCTTACTTTGACATCCCCCAGTTCCCTGCTGAGATTATCCTATATTTATGAATCAGCAATAATTTTTTAGCACGGGGAAATAGGATTTTCAGTTGGCTCCCTCGACTCTCTGGAGCGCCGAGGCAGATCAACGAGAAGCAAGGTCAAAAGAGTCTTGCAAGTTGCACTTTGAAAACAAGTGGCCTTTACTACTAAAATGCCTCCAATTAAAAAAAAAAAAGAAAAAAAGTGTTGAGTTCCATTCTCTTCTTTCTCCTCTCTCCTCTCAATTCTCTTCTCTTTCTATCTTTTCCCTACACAACACTCCCTCACTCCCACACACAACCATGCATACACCTCTCTAACTATGTCATTTACAATAAGTAGGTACCCTTCTCATCGATTTAGAAAAGACACTCCAGGCCTAGCATAGGCTCCAACAACCAGGTCCCCCTTCAGTGAAGGACTCATCACCCAGCTGCCTGGGAGGGCTATCTGTGGACAACCTTTAGTTGTCAGCCTGTTCAACAAGTGTCTCCCTGTAGTGTTTTTACCCCAGACCACTTGTCTGTCAGACACAGAGTGGCCTCACTCAATGACTGCTAGGTGCAGCGGTACGAAAACCTGGGGCTTGACCCAACTCTGGACAATTTTTCATCAGGCTCTTCCAGCTGCAGAGCTCCCACAGAGTAGACTAAGGCTGTTATTGGGTTACACCACAGTTTGACTTCTCCCTCTGCCCATCTTGCTTCCTCCCCTCTCTTTTTCAAGTGTTGATCCCAAGAATACTTTGGAATATTCTGCCCACTAAAGCATCTCAGTGTCTGCCTCCCAGGAAATACAGCCTGCCACAGAGTTGTTATAACAATCAAATTAAATGTATGGGAAAGTCTTACCATGATGTGCTAATCAATGGAAAGGTAAAACTAATAATGACTACTCATTGAGTACTTTGTTAGGCACCTTAGTAAATGTTTAATTTTAACCAAAAATTGCACGATAATTTTATTCTTCATTATTTTGAGATAAGAAGACTAAACCTCAGAGAGGTCTTTTTTTTTTCTTTTTTTTTTTTCTGTTTTCCAAGGTCACTGAGCTTGTTACAAAGTGTCAGTGCCTGGTATTGGACCTAAGGGTAGTGTGATTCACTTTTATCCCACTGCCTTGTAACCTACCACAACCTCATATTGGTTGAGACAGTTTCTCAGTCGAGTGCCATTAATGGACTAGAAAGCTATGACTTTAAGAAATAAGAGTATTAAGAGGGAATATAAAAAAGCTTTCAGGTGGGGAGAATGCATGTGAGAACCACCAGTGAAAAGTTCAGCTGCCTCCTTCCTGATGGTTTCAGGATGTGCTTCCTGCTGAGAACAGAGAAAGGTTGTCAGGTCTATTAACCTCAGCAAATGTAAATGGGGACCCAGATGCTCTCATCTAAAATAAAATCCTCCCCAACAGATGGTCAGGTTTAACAACTTGATATGGAGACTGGAGCTTCCAAATAGCTCATCTGCACAAAAGCAGAATCAGATACAACCAAAAAAAAACTTCAGCCAACCCATTTTCTGGGGCTTGGATGCTGGTCCCAAGAAGGGTCAGCTTCTAAAAGTAGCACCTTTCATCAATGCCAGTATCCACCTGGATACCAATACAGAGCAGATTGTTCGATTACCTGTTCAAAGGGGGCATGATCTGGTGAGGAGGAGACTGTCTAACGTAGGACAATCCTGTGGGAGGAAATAATTCCCTCTTTTGAACAACGTACATTGAGCATCTCTCACATGCCAAGAACTGACTCCGTGGCTGGAGATGCCAAGTGAAGAGAGGCAGTATTTGCCATTAAAGAGGACATGGGCCAATGAGGACAAATAGCCAAGTAAGCAGGAAACTTCTATACATGTGATTTAAAAGGCAGTGGGAATAAGCAACGGGTTCAATGAGAAATATTCTTGATATCAGTCTCTTTTCAAATGCATAATTTGCAGATATTTCTCCCATTCTTCAACTTATCTGTATACTCTGTTGATTATTTCTTTTGCTTCACAGAAGCTTCTTAGTTTAATTAAATCGCATTTGTCTATTCTTGTTTTTGTTGCTTGTGTTTTTGAGGTCTGAGTCATGAACATCTCCTAAGCAGCTTTTCTTGGTCACAGCTCGCTTTCCAGAGGAGGCTGAGATATTGAGACTGGAACACTGAGTAGAAGTTAGTTAGCCACAAAATGTTTGCAAGGGGGAAAAGAACTCACAGGTAGAGGCAACTGTTTCACAAAGACTTAAGGAAAGAATGGTGTATCTGAGGCAGAGTCGGTTCGAGATAAGTTTTTTGTATAATCTTGGAAAAATGTAAAATTGGTATGATAAATTATGTATTATTTTATAGACTTTTTGAAGCATGATCATACTATGTAACATCCACATATTCAACTGATATTTACTGAGCTTCTACTAAATGCTAGGCACTGTTCTAGTCTCTGTGGTTATAGTCAGCAGTAAGACAGAGCTGCCCCACTCGCTAACAAGGTGTATACTGAGTGACTGCGATAAGCCAGAAGCCCTAAATAATAGGACAGAACAGTGGTTCTCATTCAGGGTGCAACACCGGAATCACCTGGGGAACCTTTGAAAATTCTGATGTCAAGACCACACCCTATCAATTAAATATGAAAATCTTGGGGAGGAACACAAACGTATTTTCCACAGACCTGGTGACTTCAGTGTGCAGTCACATTTAAGAAGCAGTGTACTGGAAAAGTGGTTTTCAGAGTTTAACTGCACCAAAATCATCTGGAGGGCTTGTTAGAGCACAGATTGACAGGCTCTGCCCCGACAGTTTCTAATTCAGTAGGTCTGGGGTAAGACCCAAGAACTTGTATTTCTTTTTTTCTTTGTATTAATTTTAAAAGTACCACTGCAGTTTTGATACATGGATACACTGCATAATGGTGAAGCCTGGGTTTTCAGTGTAACTACCACCAGAGTGATGTACGTTGTACTTATTAAGTGATTTCTCATCCCTTACACCTCTCCCATCCTCCTAAATCTCCAATGTCTATTATTCCACATTCTACGTCCATATATACATATTATTTAGCTCTTATAAGTGAGAACTTGCAGTGTTTGACTTTCTGTTTCTGAGTTGTTTCACTTAAGATAATGGCCTCCAGTTCCATCCGTATTGCCACAATAGACATTTCATTCTTCTTATGGCTGAATAATATTTGTGTGTGTGTGTGTGTGTGTGTGTGTGTGTGTGTGTACTACATTTTTTTCTTCAGTCATTCATTGATGGCACTTAGGTTGATTTCACATCTTTGCTATTGTGAATATTACTGCAATAGACATCCAAGTCCAGGTGTCTTTTATATATAATATTTTCTGTCCCTTTGGGTATATACCCAGTAGTAAGATTGCTGGATAGAGTGGTAGTTCTATTTTTACTACTCTGTGAATTTCAATACAGTTTTCCATTGAGGTTCTACTATTTTATATTTCCACCAACAGTGTATAAGCATTTCTTTTTCTTCTCATCTCTGCTAACATCTACTATTTTTTGACTTTTTAATAATAGCCTTTCGGGCTGGTATAAGGCGATATCTCATTCTGGTTTAATTTTCATTTCTCTGATGATTAGTCATAGCGAGTATTTTTAAAATATGCTTGTTGGTCATTTGTATGTTTCCTTTTGAAAAATGTCTAATCATGTTTTTTGCCCACTTTTTAATGGGGTTATTTGTGGGGTTTGCTGTTGTTATTGTTGTTGTTGTTGTTGTTAGTGAGTTGTTTGAGTTCCCTGTAAATTCTGGATATCAGTCTTTTGTCAAATGCATAATTTGCAGATATTTCTCCCATTCTTCAACTTGTCTGTTCACTCTGTTGATTATTTCTTTTGCTTTACAGAAGCTTCTTAGTTTAATTAAGTCCCATTTGTCTATTCTTGTTTTTGTTGCTCGTGCTTCTGAGGTCTTAGTCATGAATTCTTTGCCTACACCAATGTCCAGAAGATTTCCTAGGTTTTCTTCTCATATTTTAATAGTTTCAGGTCTTACACTTAAGTGAGCCCAATAGTCAAAGCAATCCTAAGCAAAAGAACAAAGCTGGAGGCATGACATTACCTTATTTCAAATTATACCACAAGCCTATAGCAACTAAAACAGGATGTTACTGGCATAAAAATACATCAAGAACCCAGGAATAAAGCCTCATATCTACAGCCAATTGACCTTTGAGAAAACTGACAAAAACACACACTGGGTAAAGGACACTTTTCAAAATAATTGGTGCTGGGAAAATTGGGTTGCCGTATGCCGAAGGATAAAACTGGACTCCTATCTCTCACCACATACAAAATCAGTAATCTGTATTTCTAACAAGATCACACGGGTTATGAATGCTACTAGTTCAGAAATCAGACTTCCAGAATCTGTGTACTAGAGTATGGAAACTTCTTTGTATTTGTTTATCTCATCAGAAAAAGAAAACCTTACTCAATAATCCTATGTATTAATGATACCTGTCTAACTTAGTGGCAGATTTCCTCTTTCAAGTAAATTTTCTTCCAAGAAGGGGATGAGAATGAGAACTTGGAAAGGAGTGTTGGTTTTTAAATTAAGCCTTCTTTGCTTGGAGAGTTTCCAAAGGGGAGAAGCACCAGAATGAGACACAGAAGAGAGGGCTCTCTTTGTCCTGGTAGCCTTGTGTAGAGTTTAAGAGCAGGGACTCCGGAGCTGCCTGGGCTATCAGGAGCATATCTCTGTAACCTATCAGCTTTGCACTCTCCAACAAGTCATGTTTTCTTTCTGTGTTTCAGTTTCTTCTTAAATTGTGATGGCTAAAATATACCCACTAAGTGCTTAGAACAGAGCCTGGCACATGGCCAGAGCTATATAAGTGTGTGCTATTGCTACTCTTTTCAAATCAGCCCAATATTTTTCTTGATCAGTTTGTAACAATATTATAAACTACAAACATCATCCTTTCTCTTTTATGCTCCATATTTCAGATATCAAGCATGTCTTCTGAAGATTGTATCAGTGTGACAGTATGTATTATGAAGAAACAAAGAAATTCATGCCGAATACAAGGCTATGAATGCTAATAACAGTTGTATAGGCTCAAAAAGAGCTATGTAGATAAGACATAATACTCCTCTCAAAGAACTTAATACTTGGTGAGAGACAGATGGCATATTTGTAAATAATACCCCAAAACTGGTTTTATAAGGCTATTAAGAAAAATAAGAAAATTCTGCAGATCAGAGAGGAGAGAGTGGACATCTGGTTGAAATGATAATGGCTCATGGCTGTGGCTTCAAGGAGAATATGACAGTTGATTTGGCTCATCAAGGATGAATAGGAGCCCAATACACAGAGATGGTTGTGGGAAGAGCACTCCAAGGAGAAGGAATGGTATGTGCAGAAAATTGAAGGAAATAACACATATTCAGGTTAGTTTATACAAGCAAACAGCACATGCATGAAAAACTACAATCAATCTCATAGTGTTTATCTTATCCCTTGCAGCCTGCAGAACTAGTCCTGCCTTGATTCTTACTCCAGCAGATGAATGAGTAATTATAATAATAAGATACTGGTATTTCCTAAGGGATAAAGTTTATATTCTTGCAATTAAAAAATCAAAGGAGCAAGCCAAAAAATATGCATTAAAAGCAAAATGCACAGGTGAGGTATCGTACAAGTCAGCTTCAACGTGTTTTGTTGTTGTTGTTGTTGTTGTTGTTGTTGTTTGTAAATGGGTTCTGGCACTTTTCCAAAGCAGATCTTAATTGGTTTTCACCTCTCGTAATTGTAGTTTAGCATATTGGCAGCACTTAGGCAGAAATAAATCAAATCATAAGGCTTTATAATTATTGGCCTTTTAGAAATTCTCACAACAAGTATAAAAATAATGACTGTCCAAAGTCAGGAAACAACCGGTGCTGGAGAGGATGTGGAGAAATAGGAACACTTCTACACTGTTGGTGGGATTGTAAACTAGTTCAACCATTATGGAAAACAGTATGGCGATTCCTCAAGGATCTAGAACTAGATGTACCATATGACCCAGCTATCCCATTACTGGGTATATACCCAAAGGATTATAAATTATGCTGCTATAAAGACACATGCACACGTATGTTTATTGCAGCACTATTCACAATAGCAAAGACTTGGAATCAACCCAAATGTCCATCAGTGACAGATTGGATTAAGAAAATGTGGCACATATACACCATGGAATACTATGCAGCCATAAAAAAGAATGAGTTTGTGTCCTTTGTAGGGACATGGATGCAGCTGGAAACCATCATTCTTAGCAAACTATCACAAGAACAGAAAACCAAACACCGCATGTTCTCACTCATAGGGTGGGAACTGAACAATGAGATCACTTGGACTCGGGAAGGGGAACATCACACACCGGGGCCTATCATGGGGAGGGGGGAGGGGGGAGGGATTGCATTGGGAGTTATACCTGATGTAAATGACGAGTTGATGGGTGCAGTACACCAACATGGCACAAGTATACATATGTAACAAACCTGCACGTTATGCACATGTACCCTACAACTTAAAGTATAATAATAATAAATTAAAAAAAAAAAAAGTAATGACTGTCCAATGAATTACTTTTCTTGGTGCCACACAGCCCAACTGTATTGTCCAGAGCTGGAAGAATATTGCATGAGAAGAAAAGATTGTTGGGGTTGCGGGTATGGGTAAGAATCTCCTAAAACTCATAACTCTGCCCAGAATTTGAAGCAGAGAGTTTTACCGAGCCTTAAAACAGAGCACTATTAGTAGAGGAGGTAGGAGGTAGAGGTGGTCAGAGAAAAAACTGTGCAAAAGTCAAGAAGGGCAGGAAATTATATGTCCAATCCTGAATCACAGTTAGAGTTTCCCATATTATATGATTTCTGAGACACAAAAAGAGTTCCTAGACTAGGAAAACCCTTTCTCACCATGTCACTGATATCTAAAATTTCACTATTTGGAACTTCAACACTTTGGTCACTTGGGAAAATAGTCACATTTTATTGTCCTGTTATTCATTAACACTTGAACATGAATTCATTTCCCAGAGTGTTTCATTCAATAAGCATTGATTGATTTGCTCATTCAATATTGGTTACTAAATATGTTCCATGTGCCAGGCATTTTGATGAAGGCAAGGGTACCAAGGGGACATACACGGCCACATGGCTCCTACCCTTACCAGGCTTGGAGTACAGCATAGCACACCAATCTACTTTCAGGTTTTTGGTAGGGAGTGAGAAAGAAGGAAGCTTCTGCAAGCCAACTGAGCAACTATCTCTTCCTCCTCCAGGTTCACAATGCAAGTATGCATTTGCCCTTTTATTTCCTCTTTTAAATTTTGCTGTGCCTGGAGCTTCCTTCAAATCTCTATTGTTTGGGGGATGGGGGGAAGTTTTCCTTTATAAACACTTGGGCATTGTTTACCAATAGAAGCATACATGACAAAGGTGAACACCTTACTAGTTCATAGATCCACAGAATGTGGATCTCTATCAATGTTGGGACTATAGGGCTACCACCTACCTACCATGAGCAACTTACATGATTTGCATACATTATTTTGTCCTAACTTTATACTCTAATCACTGGCCATGTTTGATTCATACATGCAAATCAAGAATTAACACTGCTACAGGGTGGCTTTCTGTGATAAGTGCTGCAGAAATCCGTACCAGTTAATTTGTAACCAGTCTTAGTCTCTGGAGCCAGTTGCAGAATTTCTGCTAAGAGTATTGGGACTCTCTGAAATCTCTCTCTCTCTTTTATTCTGTTTCAACTTCCCAGGATACCTAAGCATCAAATACTCAAGAAATATTTTCTACATTTGTTATTTTTAAGGGAAGTTCTGTCTAAGATACTGGGGAAGTAGTTGGAATTTAGAAATTTCCTACTAGAGGTAGTTGTAAACAGGAATCCAGAGGGATGGTCAAACAATTAGATGAATCCAAGACTTAGACATCAAAAGATGTGGTCTAATTGCAGAAGCCATGCAGCTGAGGAAAGAATCAAGGGGAGAATCAGAGATCCAGAAAGAAGTGAGGAGGATGGTGTTTAAATAGGAGCAAATTGATATTAAAGAAAGATGGCTGGGATTCTAAGGGCATTCCCTTGAGCACTGAAAGGTTGATGATCTATGTTGTTTATCTGGGAGAGCATAACAGTCTTCTAAAAGACCAAGGTAAAAAGGATACCAATTCAAAATGAGTCCTTTACCTATCTTAGGCCCTTTATGGTCCTGCTTTTCATTGCCTAGCCTAATATAAATTTGACTTTACAGCTTAAGCCACTGTAGCTATCTTAACTGTCTAAACTTTATTATGCAAGACCACCACAAAATAACAGCACACTTAGGGGTCAGAGATACAGAAATGTCCTTGGATGAGCCAAACAGACTTGTTTAAGCAAGAAATGACCTAGAAGTTTCTTGTGTTTTGAGGAAAGAGAAGGAAGGAAGCTAGGAGAGGCATGAACAAGGGAAGGGCACTGAAAATGTTGCTGTTACACTACAACCTATTAATTCTCAGAAGAGTGACAGAATACTTTAGGGTATGCAATCAAATGAATGATTTACATTAAACATCCAATTTGTCAATATTGGGCTGAGAGAATGTGTGCATCTCATTCATTATGCTCACATCTGTTACTGTGTATCCTGTGATTGCATTCTCTATATTGACAAAGAAATAAAATGATTGAATGAACACATATTTGTGTATGTCCCAAAAGGGATATGATAATTTCAGCCCACTGAAATTTAACACTTATCCTCAGGATATCATTCAGTCACATCGCTGAGTAACAAAGTAAAAGAGAGACGAAAAAGAAGCAAATGCCTGTTGACATTTAAAAAACACAAAAAGGATGCAAAAGATGCATCAAGCAAGTTTGTCTCTGCAAACCACTTACGCACTAGCTACTACTCTCCAAAGCATGGATACAGCACATGAAATTATTCTGTCTCCTTTTCAAAAGGAAATCAATATCCCTAAATATTACAAGACTAAGACTCTACCTGAGTGCCTTAAATGAAGTAGGTACACAGTGCCATGTTTATTAATACCTTACAGTAGTATAGGTCTTTATGACTTAACCAGTGCTTTCACACACACATTTTTAAAATTCTCATAATTAATTGGTAAATATTCACATTTTATCTTTATATAGAATATAAGGAAACATAATCTTAGACTAAATGACCTACAAAGGCTTACCAGCTATTTGTTAACAAACTCAAATCCAGTCTTTTAATTTCAAATTATTATTTTTATTACTTTAGTCTATTTTAATATGAAATTTCTGTGTGTATATATATATTCAGTATTGTATATTATACCTGTTTATGGAACATTGCCTATAATGCAACTGTGTTAATGGTGATATCTGAGTTGCTAGAGTCCATGGAATGATCTAATTTGTTTCATACAACTCAACAATGGCACCTAAACTGCACGTCTGTAGACTCTTTGAAGAAAGATGTGTGATGAAAACTAGAAGCCCACAGTGACCCAAATACTGAGCATGGATGTGGGTTCCTGGTTGGCTTATAATTACTGTTATTACTGTTATTATTTGTTTCTATTTCTCTTTTTATTCTTTAGGCTTATATTTATTCAACTTTAAAAATTGACATTATTTACTTTATATTCTCTTATTAGGTAATATATGTGATTATAGTCCTGAATTTTCTTCTCAGTACACATTTGATTGAGTGCAATAGTTTTGATATACAGTTTTCCTTATTGACATTTTCTACATATTGCAATGGTCTCTTTGGTGCAAAAATTGTTTAGGAAGGAGCTTTTAATTTCAAGTGGTTCAGCTCCTATTTTGTTTGTTTTATTCATTTCAGCACTGTGTATAATTTAATCAGTTTCATTTAATACAACTTCAACTTACATACATCATTTTCTAACAAAATTGCAAGCCTTGCTTTAATTGATATTTCTTACTATAATTTTTCACACTTTTTTAACCTATTGGTATTACCATTTGCCCTTATAGGTCCCTTATAAATGCCATATAAATATCTGCTTTTATGCAATCCAAGTATTTTCCTTTCAGTTAAATTTATATCATTTAAACTTGTTATCAAAACACATAAGTTTGTTCTTACTTCAGATATATATATACATATATATATATAGCCTTGTGTAGCTTTGTTTTATATCTTTCCTATAAAACATGACATTTTTCTCTTAACAATTCCACTTCTAAAAGAGGTTATTTTAACAAATTTAGATAGTATGTTCAACTCAAATTTTGTGTTTATGGCAATTAATTGTTTTGACATTAGCAATGGAAATAATCTCAGAAGTCATTAAGCTCAGTATTTCCTGCAAAACAATTTTGTAAAAGAACAAAGTTGAAGGCTTACAGTAGCTGATTTCAAAACTTAAAGTTTCAGCAATTAACCGTGTATTATGTATTTTATATATATGTATTGGCATAATAATACATATATAAATCAATGAAAAAGAAAGGAATTTTTAAATTCCAGATAAAATTTGGAAATAAACACGTGTGTGTGTGCGCATATAGTCAATTTATTTTCAAGATAATTCAATAAAGGTGTGCCTTTTCAACAGGTATGAAACTGGAACAACTGTGAAAAATAAACTTCAAACTCTATTTCACATGATATACAAAAATTAACTTGAAATAGATCACAATTTTGAACATAAAAGTAAAAATATAAAATTTCTAGAAGAAAATAGGTGAAAATTTATGTAATCTGAGGAAGGCAAAGATTTTTTAGAGAGGACACAAAAAGCACAAAATCGTAAAAGAAACTTCTATGTCTCTTAAAGTTAGGCAACATGGCAATTTAACTTATCTTGGCCAAAGAAATAAGAATGGAAGTAGCATGTGCCCATTCTGTCTTTAATTGCCACTGCTGACATGACCAGGAAGTTCTGGATAATGAAGTCTCCATTAGCCTGGATCTCTGGGTAAAGTGATGGAAAGCAAAGTGCCACTAACTTGCAAAGCGAATGTGACCTATGTGTAAATGAAACCCCTTTGTCATTTGCTTATTTGTCTTAAGCCAATCCTATTTTGAGGGTGTTGTCTGCTATGACCACATAACCTAACCTATCTTAGGTAATACAATTAAATTCTAAGATGTACGTCTCTTTTTCCTCAAAATTTATTTAATGTTTCCTAAATTTGGACAGGTATTACATTGGTTGATATAAACATTTCTTTTAGGGGTCCCTCCCCACCTACCCTTCAAAGGAAGTTATTAAATTCATAGTGTATCCCATAACCCATGGCATCCTAGAAATGGGAGTAACAGCCTACACAACAATCCCTTCATATGGAAGACTCTTCTATATTTCCTTCTAATAAAGGCTCCTAAAGACGCTCCAAGATCCCAAGGAAAGTTTTCTTCTCCTAATTTCCTTATTCTGGAAGCCCTCAAGAATCTGAGACCTTCACCATATGCTTTCTACCTCATAATGCCCTGATATGACCCTCTAATGTTTAATTTTAAAATGCATGTCAAAGTATACATAAAGGCAATTAGATTTCCTACCATTCTCTTCTGTACTCTAAGTACTTCCATTATTAAATGCCACACTCATTTAAAAAACAAACATAATCTTCCACAAAAAAGGAAAGCAAATATATGGCCAAGGATATCTCTGTAGGTAAGCCCTCTTTTTGTCCCTTATTGAATACTAGTTTCCCCATGCTTATTCTGTCTACCCATCCATGCTGCCTTTTCTTCAAGGGCACAATTATCCTGTTACTGGTTTGCCAGTAGCCTTCTATGGTGTTTTTCTATTAGTCAAATAAAATCATTTCTGTCAGTATTTTGAGAGAGATTTTATGCACAGTGCTCTTCTTAGGAAGGCACAACTGTTCTTGTCAAGCTTCCTTACCTCCTTATTCCTTTCTCTCACCTTTTTGTTTCTTTGCCCACACCTTATAGTTACTCTTATAGCTCATAGACAACAACAGAAAAAAAAAGTTTTAATTTTGCTGTGCTTCTTATTTGAAATGGTGTCATCTACCTCTCCCATTTGATCTAACTTCTCTTTCATTGTTCCTACAAAGGTCTGTCTATCTTTGCATAATCCCTAAAAGAGGGAACACTCCTCTAGAAACCAAAAGTGCCTCTGAAGATAATTTGTGCATTTATATGACTCTTTGTATATCAGCGGCACTCATTTTATATTTGTTGTTGTTACGGGAATTCTCTTAAGAATTGTCCCTTGCCAACTGCTGCATGATTCACCCTTATAGTAAATCAAGATAATTTCATCAAATAAACAGTCTCAGCAGCCCAAATTAGCTAGCACCCCTACTCTCACATCACCACCATAATTACAATAACGCCAACATTTAGAACTTCAGTGAAATACCTCTATTCATATTCCCAGCTGGTAAAAACAGGAGAAGCATACAGGTTTTTGTGAACTTAGATAATAATAGGTTCTCACTATAACCTAAAAAGACAAAGTTGACTAATGATTTTACTTGCAACTACATGAACAGACCTCCTCCAGATGCCAGCACTTGTTAGCATTTTTTACAAGTTTGGTTTTGTGTCACTGAAAGCCACCAAAGTCCGAATTTCACTCAGTGGAGACCTTGTGGCTCTGGAGAAGGTAGATATCTGAAAGCATAAGTAATTTCCCCTGAGTCCTGTAAAGCTCCAGCAAACTGCAGTGGATTGAAAATCCTGCTGGTTGTTTTAGACAATAGTAAAATAATGTAATGAAAGGCAAAGAGAAGGTATTTAAATTATTAACTTTAATAATGTGTCATGGCTATTTCAATTAACATGTATGTTTCCGTTAGAATAAGGAAAATTTACCTTCTATGCAGGGAAGCAGACAGGCTCCTAGTCAGCTAGAGGGAATGGAAATTGGAAATATCTTTCTGTGGCAGCCATTCAATTAATATAAATAAACCTGTAAATAATCACATGTTCTACTTCTGAATATTCATTATAGCCAACTATTGAAAGGAGCCCACATTTATTCATTATACATTAATTTTCATAATTTATTAATAATGTATACATTTATTCATTTATGCATAATATGCATTATGTAACTACTGGTTTCCATGCAGTATTCTAGGTGATTTTCAACAAATTTTTATTTGTAGGAGGAAAAAAAACCTCTATACTATTGGCTAAATAAGTTGAGAAATATACCTCTAATGAATACTATACCATTTAAAAAGCTAATATAGATAAATATTTATTGACATTAATAATGACAACAGCTAACATTTATCAAATACATATTATATACTAGGTACTGACTTGACTGTGTGCTTTATATAAGACCTTTAATTTAATCCTCATAACTCTTTACTTTGATTCTCCTCATTTTATTGATAAGAAAACTGAGGCTCAGAAAGGCAAAATCCAAGGTTATACAGTAAGAGGTATACAAATCCAACCCAGGTCTGTTTTCTTAAACAACTTTATTAAGATTTAATTCATATACCATACAAATCACTCATTTAAAGTGTACAATCCAATGGTTTTAGTATATTGACAAAGTTGCACAGTCATCACTACAATCAATTTTAGTGCATTTTCATCATCCCAAAAAGAAGCCCCATGCCCATTTCCTTCAATTCTTTCTATACTCAGCCTCTGGCAATGTAACATACTTTCTGTCTCTATAGATTTGCCTAGTCTGGACATTTCATACAAATGGAATTATATAGTATATTGTTTTTTGGGACTTCTTCCACTTAATACAATGTTTTCAACTGTATTCATTATGTTTTATGTATCAGTACTTTTTATGACCAAATAATATTCCATGGTATGATTACATCACATTTTACTCATCCATTCATCAGTTGATGGACATTTGCATTATTTCTACTTTTGGCTATTTTAAATAATGCAGCTGTGAACATTTGTATACAAGTTTTTGTATGGACATATGCTTTTATTTTCTTGGATATATACCTACGAGCGAAATTATTGAGTTTCAATAATGACTACTCCATGTTTAACCTTTTGAAAAACTGTGAGGATGTTTTCCAAAGCGGTTGCATAATTTTACATTCCCATCAGCAGTTTATGAGGGCTCTGATTTCCCTACATCCTCACCAACCCTTGTTACTGTCTTTTTCATTTAAGCCATCCTAGTGGATACGACGTGGTACTTCAATGTAGCTTTGATTTGCATTTCCCTGATGGCTAATGATGTTGAGCATCTCTTCATGTGCTTATTGGACAAGATCTTTAGAGGAATGTCTATTTAAATGTTTTGCTCAGTTTTTAGTTTGGTTATTTGTCTTTTTATTATTGACTTGTAAGAATTCTTTAAACATTCTGGATACAATTGTCTTATCAAATATATCATTTGCAAATATTTTCCCCCATTTTGTAAATTATCTTTTCACTTTCTTAATGATGTTCTTTGAAGTACAAACATTTTTAATTGTGAATTCCAATTTCTCTACTTTTTTTTGTCCTTTGTGTTTCTGGTATCATATCTAACGACTCTTTGCCTCATGCAAGGATGAAGAGATTTATGCCTATGTTTTTTCTATGAATTTAATAGTTTTAGGATTGTATTGTACTGTACATATTTAAGATAAACAACATGTTTTGTTATCTATATCCGTAGTGAAATGATTACTGCAGTGAAACAAATTAACATATCTCTTACCTCATACAGTTACCTTGTGTATATGTGTAGTATGACCATTAAAACTCTATTCTCTTAGCAAATTCTCAATATACAATATTATTAATTTTAGTTTCCATGCAGTACATTAGATCTATAGACTTATTCATTCCACATAACTGTACCTGTGTGTCTTTTATAAATTTTATTTTTAATGTTTGAGGGTACATAGTAGGTGTATATATTTGTGGGGTACATGAGATGTTTTGATACAGGTATGTATTTTGAAATAAGCACATCATGGAAAATGTGTTAATTCCATGGGATTATTTCACTTCCCCAACCCCGAACTCCCCACTACCCTTCCCAGCCTCTGGTAACCATCCTTTTACTCCATGTGTCTATGAGTTTGTTTTGGTTTTTAGATCTCACAAATAAGTAAGAACATGTGATGTTTGTCTTACAGTGCCTGGCTTATTTCACTGAACTTAGTCATCTTCAGTTCAATCCATGCTGTTGCAAATGACTGAGTCTCACTGTTTTTATGGCTGAATAGTACTCCATTGTGTATATGTACCACATTTTCTCTACCCATTCATCTCTTGATGGACACTTAGATTGCTTTCAAATCTTAGCTATTGTAAACAGTGCTGCAACAAACATAGAGTGCAGATACCTCTTTGATACACTAATTTCCTTTCTTTTGGGCATAAAACCAGAAGTAAGATGGCTGAATTATATGGTAGTTCAATTTTTAGTTTATTGAGGAACATCTGACTGTTCTCCATAGTGACTGTACTACTTTACATCCCCACCAACAGTGTACAAGGGTCTCCTTTTCTTTACATCCTCACCAGCATTTATTATTACCTGCCTTTTGGATATAAGCCCTTTTAACTGGGGTGAGATAATATCTCACTATAGTTTTTACTTGCATTTCTCTGATGATCAATGATGTTGAGCACCTTTTCATATGCCATTTGTCATTTGTATGTCTTGTAAAAATATACTTATTCAAATATTTTGTCCATTTTTTGATCAGATTATTAGATTTTTTTCTGATAGTTGTTTGAGCTTTTAGCATATTCTGGTTTTTAATCCCTTGTCAGATGGGTAGTTTAAAAATATTTTATCTAATTCTGTGGATTGTCTCTTCACTTTATTGATTGTATCCTTTGCTGTACAGCTTTTTAACTTGATGTGATCCTATCTGTCCATTTTTGCTTTGGTTGCCTGTGCTTGTGAGGTATTGTTCAAGAAATGTTTACCCAGATCTATGTCCTGGAGATTCTCCTCAGTGTTTTCTTATACAGTTTCATCGACTGAGGTCTTAGATTTAAGTTTTAATCATTTTGATTAGACTTGTATATGGTGATAGATAGGGGTCTAGTTTCATTCTTCTGCATATGGATATCCAGTTTTCCCAGCACTGCTTATTGAAGAGACTGTCTTTCCCCAGCATATGTTCTTGGCACCTTTTTGAAAAATGAGTTCACTGTAGGGCTGTGGATTTGTTTCACAGCAGAACTGAAAGGAATTGACACCCCAAAAAACCATACTAAGGATCAATGAAACAAAACACTGGTTTTCTTAAAGGTTAAACAAGAATGATAGATTGTTAGCTACATTAACAAACAAAAAAAGAGAGAAATAATATCCAAATAAACACAATCAAAAATGGCAAAGGTGACGTTGTAACTGATCCCACAGAAATATAAAAGATCCTCACAGACTACTAAACACCTCTATTCACATAAATTTATAATTCCTGGAAACACATAACCTTCCAAGATTGAATCAGGAAGAAATTGAAACCCTGAACTGCCCAAAAATGAGTTTCAACATTGAATCAGTCATTTAAAAAACTATCAACCAAAAAAGTCCCTGATCAGATGAATTCACAGCTGAATTCTACCAGACATACAAACAAGAGTTGGTACCAATCCTTCTAAGACTATTTCAAAATATTGAGGAGAAGGCATTCCTTCCGAACTCATTCTACAAAACAAGTATTATCCTGATACCAAAATCAGAGAGAGATACAATGAAGAAAAGAAAACTATGGGTCAATATCCCTGATTAACGTAGATACAAAAACTTTAACAAAATACTAGCAAATTGAATCCACCGGCACATCAAAAAGTTAATTCACCATGATCAGGTGGGCTTTATTCCTGGGGTACAAGTTCAGTTCAATATACACAAATCAATGAATGTGATTCACCACATAACAGAATTTAAACAAAAAACATATTGCTATCTGAATAGATGAAGAAAAACCTTTTAATAAAATTGAACTCCCCTTCATGACAAAAACCCTCAACAAAGTAGGCAGTGAAGAAACATACCTCAAAATAACAAGAGCTATCTATGACAACTCCACAGCCAACATCATACTGAATAAGCACAAGCTGAAAGCATTCCCTTTAAGTACTAGAGGAAGACAAGGATGCCCACTCCCGCCATTCCTATTAAACATAGTACTAGAAGTCCTAGCAGAGCAGTCAGACAAGAGAAAGGCATATAAATAGGAAAAAAAATAAGTCAATTTATCTCTTTTCAGCAATAATATGATGCTATACCTAAAAGACCCTAAAGACTTTGCCAAACAGCTCCAAGACCTGATAAATGACTTCGGGAAAGTTTCAGGATATAAAATCAACAAACATAAATCAGTAGCATTTCTATACAACAATAACTTTCAAGTTGAGAGCCAAATCAAGAATGTAATAACACTACAATAGTCACAGAAAATAAAATAAAATACCTAGGAATACATCTAATCAAGGAGGGGAAACATCTCTACCAGGAGAACTACAAAACACTGCCTAAAGAAATCACAGATGACACAAACAAATGGAAAAATATTCTGTGCTCATGGGTGGGAAGAACCAACATCATTAAAATGTCTATACTACCCAAAGCAATTTACAAATTCAATACTCTTCTATCTTATTAGCAACATCACTTTTCATGGAATAGGAAAAACCTATTCTAAAATTAATATGGAAACAAAACAGAACCTGAATAGCCAAAGCAACCCTAAACAAAAAGAATAAAGCCAGAATTATCATATTACCAGAATTCAAACTATACTACAAGGCTACAGTAACCAAAATGGCATGATACTAGTAAAAAATAGACACATAGACCAGTGGAACATAATACAGAAACCAGAAATAAAGCAGCACACATACCTGCAACCAACTGATCTTCAACAAAGTTAACAAAAATAAGAAATAGGGAATGGACTCCCTATTCAATAAATGATGCAGGAGAACTGGCTAACCATATGCAGAAGAATGAAACTGGACCTCACATATTACCATATACAAAAAAATGAACTCAAGATGGATTAAAGACTTACATGTAAGACCTCCAGCTATTAAAAAAAATCTAGAAGAACACCTAGGAAATACCTTTCTGGGTATCGGCCTTTGCAAAGAATTCATAAGCAAGTGCTCAAAAGCAATCACAACAAAAAATGAAAATTAACAAGTAGGACCTAATTAAACAAAAGAGCTCCTGCACAGCAAAAGAAACTATCAACCAAATAAACAGACAACCTACAGAATGGGAGAAAATATTCTCAAACTCACATCTGACAAAGGTCTAATATTCAGAATCTGTAAGTAACTAAAACAAATCAATAAGCCAAAAAAAAAAAAAAAAGTAATTAAAAAGTGGGCAAAGGACATGAATGGACACTTCTCAAAAGAAGACACACAAGTTGTTAACAAACATGGGAAAATGCTCGACATCACTAATCATCAGAGAAATGCAAATTAAACCACAGTGGGATACCATCTCACACCAGTTGGAATGGCAACTATTAGAAAGTCAAAAAGTAACAGATGTTGGCGACATCATAGAGGAAAGGGAATGCCTATATACTGTTGGTGGGAATGCAAATTAGCTCAGCCCCTATAGAAAGAAGTTTGGAGAGTTCTCAAACAACTGAAAATAGAACTATCATCTGATCCAGTCATCTCATTACTGGGTATGTAACCAAAGGAAAATAAATCATTCTACCAAAAAGACACATTCACTTGTACGTTCATCACAGGATGATTTAGAGCAGCAAAGACATGGAGTCAACCTAGGTGCCCATTAACAATGGATTGGATAAAGAAAATGTGGTACATGTACACCATGGAATACCACACAGCCATAAAAAAGAAAGAAATCGTGTCCTTTGCAGTAACATGAATGCAAATGGAGCCCATTATCCTAAGCAAATTAACACAGAAACAGAAAACCAAATATTGCATGTTCTTACTTATAAGTTGGAGTTAAATCTTAACATAAAGACAGTAATAATAGACGCTAGGGACTCCAAAAGGAAGGATGGAGGGAGAGGGCAAGGGCTTAAAAACTTCCTATCAGGTACTATGTTCACTATCTGAGTGACAGGATCAACAGAAGCCCAAATCTCAGCATCT
This sequence comes from Chlorocebus sabaeus, assembly GCF_047675955.1. Taxonomy (NCBI): domain Eukaryota; kingdom Metazoa; phylum Chordata; class Mammalia; order Primates; family Cercopithecidae; genus Chlorocebus; species Chlorocebus sabaeus. The sequence continues at coordinate 72,225,159 of NC_132918.1, forward strand.
TGCAATATACCCATGTAACAAACCTGCATATGTGCCCACTGAGTCTAAAATAAAAATGGAAATTTAAAAAAATTAGAAAGTAAATTAAAAGCTACCTTTTCCAGAATATCTTAAGGTTGAGCTTTCCAAATATTATTAAAGTTTCACTGACAAGATGCACCCATTTTATCTTAATTCATGAATGTCTTTAGTACAAAGGGACAAGGGAGTGCAAGGTATTTTATTTTACTGGTATAGACCTAATAGGCATGGCTTGGCTCCAACCTGGTGGCAGCCACCTTCTCCCTGGATTTCAGCTAAGACGGTATATAAGTACAGCAGTCTGGCAACAGCTTCCCGATGCTCAGATTACAATGAGGACTACATGATGGTGGCCACACCATGCACCTCTTGGGTATAGCAAAATACAGTCAGCCCGCTATGGCTGTCCACCTCTGCATTGTTTGCTGGGAATCAATCCTGAAGACCTAGCCTTCTGATCAGCAATGATTTTGTAAACATCAAATTTCCTGTATTAAATCACTTCCTCTGCAAAACGCTAACAGAGTTTCTGCTATCTTCAACAGGAGATTAATATAAGGGGCCAGGGCAGGAGCTGTAAATAAGTGACTAGGACCTCATGGCTACATATTAAATACTTAAGAATGTTTTTTCGCTTTTATAAAATAATACAGTCTCTACTACTTTTTTGAAATTGAGTGTATTCTTGACCTGTCTTTTGTTTCTCCTCTTTAATAGACATATTTTAGAACTATTTCTCTACTATGGAGATAAGAAATACTATGCAAGCCTGGTACTAAACGACATCTGACAACTGGCCTCAGTTTGGGACATGTGCGGGGCATGGCATGCACTGTGGAAACTCATAATGGGACTCTGAGATACTGCAACACTAGAGGATAAAGACAGCAGAAGAGGAAAAAGGCAAGTTGACCAGAAAGTCATGTCCCAGACTATATCCACACCCAGCATACCCACCCTCCCAGCGCTGGTGTGCTTTCTTGTGCACAGTAGGCCCCTTCCATCTCATAAGCAAGCGTGGAATTCCATTGCATGCAGGATTCGTGAACTGATGCCCTGCAGGCTGACCCGACCCCTCAAAATCATTTGGTTTAGCCAAAATCATGTTTAAGAAACTTAAGCCCACACTGCAGAATGAAAGTATGTTCGAAAACATGGATTTCGAGTTTTGCTTGAAAAATCTGGTCTGACAGCACTTGGAATACCTTCCTACATGGCAATGAGTAGCTGGAGCTAATCCAAGGAGTTCCCACATGGCAATGAGCAACTGGAGCTGAATCCATAGGAGTTTTCCTATGAGACTCAAGTCATCTTTATCATACACATCACCATGAGGTGTGATTATCTCTTGCTCACTATTTTCCCCCGTAGAAAGTAGAGAGAGACTATTTCTTTTAAACCTGTACCTCTATCACCAAAGTTTGTGTAGTATATATCCTGTTAAAGTGTTAATGTTTATTGAATGAGTGAATGAATAAATGTAGGCAGTCAAGCTATTCACTACTAATTACATTAAAATAACATTTATTGAATTCCGACTCTGTATCAGTTACTGAAATAGGAGCTTGTCATGCACCCTCTCATTCATGTAGCAAACACAACAGCAATGGTACAAAGTAGTCAAGAGAATCAAAGGAAAGAAAGTTGACACTGATGAGACTGCTTCATAAATAATGTGAGATGTCATCTGATGTTTGAAGGAAAGGTAAGATTTTAATAGATGAGGTGAACATGGAGCAGTGCACTATTCTAAAGAGAAGAATATGACCCTGCTACAAGGCATGCCTGAAGAAGAACAGGCCCAATTCTATAACCAAGAGCCTAAAGAAAATAAAACTGGAGAGGAATGTTAAGGACTTTATGTTGAAACAAAATAAACGCCCAGCTCAAAAGTTTAAATCTGATCCTCTAGACTCTGGGTACCATTTAAGCAGATTATAATGAAAGTTAGGGTAGAAAGATTTAGCTTATCATAACCTGTAGAAACATTTAAGATTGAAAACTTGTGACTTGTAGAAGCAGTTAGTTTTCACAAATGCATATATATGTTAAAATTCGTCAAGTTGTACACTTTAAATATGTGCAGTTTATTGTATCTCAATTATATTTCAATAAATATGAACAGGAAGCAGGTAGACTAATAAGACACATATAGGTTTATATTAAAGGAGATTTATTACAGAAATTTGCTCATGAGATTATGGAGGCCAAGATGTCTCACAATCTGCCATCTGCAAGCCAGATAACCAAAAAAAAAAAAAAAAAAAAAAAAAAAAAAAAAAAAAACCAGATGGTATAATTCAATCAAAGTCCAAAGGCCTGAGAATTAGGAGGCCAAGAGGGTAAGTCCCGGTCTGAGTCCAAGAAACCAAGAGCACCGAGGTCCAAGGGCAAGAGAAGATGGATGTCTTAGCTCAGGCAGAGAGAGCAAATTCACCCTTTTTCTACCTTTTTCCTCTATTCTGATCCTCAAAGTATTGGATGATATCCACTGACATTGGGGAGGGAAGTCTGCTTTACTCAGTTCTCCAGTTAAAATGATAATCTCTTCCCGAAACCCTCTAACAATCATATCCACAGATAATAGTGTACCAGTTATCTGGGCGTTCCTTAGCCCAGTCAACTGGACACATAAAGTGAACCACAACAAGTAGCAACGTTGAGGTGGCAGAAATGAGCTAAAATTTGTTTAAACCTACTGAGGGCAAGGCATTGTGTTAGGGGCTTTATTCAAATTATCTTAATTAGTCAGCATAGCAACCCTGAAAATGATACATTAGCATAGAAATTGAGGCTCTAATACCAGCTCCAAATGTTATTTGGTTAGTAAGAGAGTGGTTAGATTTGAACACAAATTTATCTTTCTTCAAAGTCTTGTTATTCGAAATGACAGCACACAGGGCGAATATTAATATTGCATCTGGAACCAGATTCATTCTCTCTGCTAACAATAGTACCAGGGCAAATTATTGGGAGCATACACATAATCCAAATTAAAGACTTGGCAAAACTTACTCTAGAAACCTGTTTTACATTTGTTATAGACTTGTCACATCTGAAAATATTCCTAAGCTGACCGAAAATTTAGTGAAATAATAAAAAAAGGGGGAGAAAAAGAGGAATGAGGGGGAAGGGAAGGGAAGGGAAGGGAAGGGAAGGGAAGGGAAGGGAAGGGAAGGGAAGGGAAGAAGGAAGGGCAGGCTAAAGGAAGGAAGGGAAGAAAGAAGGGAGGGAGGCCATCAATTTCACAACGCAAGCTCATACATCACAGCATACCTTAGGCTAAATAGGAAGGAATTTAACCAGTGGAAACTCATTTCTAGGAGTCATATGTAGTTAACAATGCCTCTGATATTAATCAGAATTAAAGACAGCTAAATTCCTAAGTGTGGATTTTTCTGATAAAAATGCTATTGCCCCTTCTAGAGTAGGATTCCTCTTTAGAAAACTGACGATACTGACAATGTAACTAAAATGCATGCATAATATCTCACTATCCATCTTAAATATTTTAAAACAATAAAAAGTGTTCAGTACAAATTTTGGCTTATTTAAAAATTATCATAATGGAAATGTGAAACACATTGAGTAACCCTGAATATCAACAGATCGTCATTGAGTTGTAGCAGTTAATTTAAGCAGAAAGTCATCTTAATTATACAGCTGAGTCAAAACCTGGATTTGGTTTGCTGTCATTTTTGAATTTTAGTAAGCTGCTTCCCTCATTCTCTGTCATTTGCCAGCAAGTAGTTCAAAACGTTATAGTTTATTGAGGTGCATTTTTCTACAGATTATTGGTTTCTTGAGTTTTGTATTGAATATATTTTTTTTAATTTTCAATTTGGCACTATCCTCCTAGAATTTTTCTTCTACTGCCCTTCAACTTATTGGAGCAAATGAGAAAGTGCAATGGTGTTGAAAATATTTTTTAATTTGGCTGTTCTTATGCTATCCTTAGTTAAGTGCTATGTGCTTCGAAAATCATCATTTATTCCTCAATCATCTCTTTAAATCAGTATATTTTCCTTCCTATGATAGCAAAGATGATCATTGCTGTGTTAGCATCAAGGAAAATGAGGCACAGATGTATTAAGTGGCCTATTTTCTTCCAAGAAAAATGGAGACATGAACACTGAGGTCTAATATGGAATGTCATGCCAGGCACACAGTTTTGTCAAATATTAGGACAAGGATTGAGAACCACTTTTTAAAAAATAATTTTAGTACATAGAAGAATCTTCTTCCCTATTTCCCATGTTTAAGGGTCTATATTCTGTACTTAATAATGTGTATGAAATATGTCAGAAAAGATTAAGATAATTAATCTCAAAAACTTCCACATCTAGTTCATGCAGCTATAACACTTATTTTTCATACATGAAAAAAGGAAGTGGAGGAGGCATGAGCTACCAAATAGTACAGACAGTGACATAATAGTAATCCTTATTTACAGCGGCTTTATTGTTATGCCACTCTTTCAAAAAAATCTCTTATATCTTTCTTAAATACAAAGGAAACGAAAATGCAACAAATTTTCAAATTTCTACTTTATTTTCTTGAGACAATATTTTAGAGGCCTAAGGTCACCATAAGATTGCAATTAATTTGAATGTGTTCTTTTATATTAGCATCTTTTGAAGAAAAAAGATATGTCCATTGCCATTGTCATTACTAGAAACGAAATAGCAAGAGTGAAGATGAGTGGAGCAGGCTCCGATAAGAGTTGAATGATGGTCTAATTCTGAATCCGCTAAATAATTTATTGTGGTACACCCTTATTACAGGCCAGTGTCAAAAATAACTTCCAGAAATGTGATGAGGATATTGGTCAGAATCTATTTAATTTCCCAAAGAAAGAACTCTTTCTGTCAATGTACAGTAATTTTATCTTCTCATAAAACTTTTACTGCAGTAAAAAGTATGTGTATCATTGCTAATGTTCAACTTTTGCCCAAGAGCTGAATAGATAATTCACATTTTATGCAATTGTTCCTATATAGGATGTTCTGGGCAACTTGTCAATGTTCTCTAAATTTATCTTCCCTACATTTTTATCACAGTAAAAATTATGTTCATTACAGCTAGTGTTTGCTACTTGACTTAGAAGTGTATAAATATTTCCCAAATTATCAAATTATTCAATTTCAGATGTGACTTAGAAGTACATAAATATTTTCCAAATTATCAAATTATTCAATTTCAGAAGGTTATTTGTAACACAAATTTTGCAAGGTCAAAAAAATATGTAATTTATGTATTCAAAGCACCTAATGATTCTGGGGTACAGAGTGGAAATTAAGAGAAAGTGAATGGGAATGAACCCTCCAGAGATCTTGGGAAGCTCAGAGAATTTCAAGAGGAGCCTTTGGGCCTGATCATCACTCTGTCTTCTAACAAGGAGAAGATTGTTTAGCAACATGAGAGAAACCATAGAATTTGGATGCTACCCTCAATTTAACTGCTCTTGACTCTAACTTGCAGCCAGGTACCATGTCCACAGTCCTGGAGTTCAATAATCAGCAATGATTGAGAATAAAATGTATTTTTCTGCTATCTAGTCTTCACTTTCAATCTCACTTGAAGCCCTTGATTCATGCACCTGAAAAATTTAATTTTCTCTACATAATGCAGTATTATCTGCCTCTAAAAATAATAAACTCTATGAAATAATTTGTGCAAGATTTAGTTTTTATACAAGAGCTTCATGGCCCAATGAACATGCATTTAATCTTTAGAATAATAAATATAGCTCAAAACACACACATATAGTCTGACACAGGAGCACTTTTAGTTTTATATTTGCATATGAAGACTTTTATAACTGTATTTGTTGACTTTTTCAAATTAGTCTATGCAAAACATCAAGAGAATTTTTAAAAATCATGTTGATCGTTTAAACTGTTGAACTTTAGCAACAACAGTATTATTATGCATAATGCTTAGCAATTAGCAAATATTTATCTAGAAAATATCTACTGATAGACCAACTCAAAGTCAATGTATTAGAAATTATTTTTATTTGCCAGCTTAATCAAGAAAGATATAGTCAATAAATTAAACACATGTTTCCATCTCAATTGAGTGTTTTACTTAATTCTAAACAGTAACCTTACCCAGTCTCTTTTGCTAATGCAACTAATATTCATGCAAACACGATGATAACTGAATACCCTTTTTCATTGTATTTTCAGATCTCTATCTTGGGGATATATGTCTATCAAAATCTTATACCACTTTGTCCTCACCCATGCAGAATTATAATCTAAGCCAGTGTTGTTTACTCACCATCTGGTATGAATCCATATATCAGGATTCACTCTAGGCTGTAATTCCTTTGAAGCAATACAGATACATATATATCTCCACCTACCTGAAAATGTTTAGAAAAGGAACTGAAAAGAATGGATGCCTGTATTGTGAACAGAACTCTAGTGCCAATTTCAATAGCAATACTGATTGTAAGCCTAATATCAATACTTATTACATACCAGGCAGTTAGGTGTATTGACTTACAGGGAATATCTCATTCCTGTGGGAAATTGCCTTTATTATTTTCATTTTTCAGATAAGGAAACTAAAGTGAAGAGAATCCAAGTTCCCATAATCAGGACTGAGTCCATATCATCTGCATATAAAAGACATACACTTTCTGCTATATCTCAGACCAAAACCAATAATCTATTATTTTTCATTTTCTACTATATATTTGAAATATCATCATTATTTTATTTTCATTTTAGCATGCTTCCTTAAACTCTTAGTTTTTTTTATTAAGTGCTTTATTTATATCAAGGATTTTCAGTTTAAAATATTTCTACTGAAAAAAACTTCACACTTCACAGTATTATATATTCCATAGAATTTTATAGTCTTGTATTACATTTTTTTGTCTTTTATTCAAGATTTTTTTCTTCACTCCTCCTTGCTATCTGCTGATAGCTCTCAGTAAATGCTTTTTCTGGGACACTCTGTAAGGTTGAGGGTCCCTCTTGCCCTCCCTCCTTTCCATTTGAGCCTCCTTTCAGAGCAACCAATTGCCGCCTGGAACTCAGAGCCGCAGTGTACTTGGTGGAGTTTCGGAAAAAACAAAGCAAACAAGTTCTCCTTCTTACCATTCTGCACTGTTAGGGTTCACAAGCCTATTCAGGCATATGGAAAATACTTTTACTGATGGAGTCAAATTCAGAAATAATAACATAAAGGCTTCAAAGTATAAAGTTGAAATCAATTTGGACTTCTCTTGAGTCTCACAAGGTGAGGACTCAGAAGGAGGGGTCCCCAGTGGCTGAGGGCCAATGTAAACCATAATCACAGATATGAGCCCTTCTTTCCAGTCTCTCATATGAAAACTCTATTTTCCATCGTCAAAATGTCCTATACAAAAAGATGCTCCACATCATATGTCAATGGGGAAATGACAACGAAACAGAAATGAGGTACCACTACATACTATTAGAATGGCCAAAATCCAGCACACTGACACCATCAAATGCTTGGGACAATGCGGAGCAATAAGAACTCTCATTCATTATTGGTGGGAATACAAAATGGTATAACTGCTGTGGAAGACAATATGACAGTTTCTTGCAAAACGAAACATAATCTTACCATACAATCCAGCAATTGCACTCATGGGTACTTATCCAAATGAGATGAAAAATTATATTTATACAAAACCCGAACACAGATGTGTGCAGCCTTATTCATAATCACCAAAACATGAAAACAACACTCAGACAATAGAGTATTACTTAGCCCTAAAAAGAAAAGAGCTACTAAGCCATGAAAAGACACAGAGAACACTTAAATGCATACTAATAAGTGAAAGAAGACAGTCCAAAAAGCCTACATACCGTATTATTCCAACAAGATGACATTCTGGAAAAGGCAAAACCATGGAAACAGTAAAAAGTTCAGTGGTTGCTAGGGGTTAGCAGGAAGGGAGGGACAAACAAATGGTGCACAGATGATTTTTAGGACTAGTTTCTAAACTATTCTGTATGATACTATAATGGTGGACACATGCTACTGTACATTTATCCAAATCCACAGAATGCAAAACACCAAGAGTGAATCCTAATGTAAACTCTAGACTTTGGGTGATAATGAGTGTGACAAGGGAGGTTCATCAGCTGTTAACAAACGTACTACTGTGGTGCAGGATGCTGATAATGGGGGAGGCTGTACTGGTGTGGAGGCAGAAGGTATATAGGAACTCTCTGTGCTTTCTGTTCAATTTTGCTATGAACCTAAAACTGCTCTTAAAAATAAAGTCTATTTAAAAGGAAAAAAATAGAAAAATCAGTTTTTTACTCTGAGGTCATTTTCTTTGCAGTATTCCTGCCAGTGGCAAATGAGTCTGAGAGGTTTTTTATCAGAAAATCTATAAGGTAGGAATATTGTTCAAGGACATTTTTTTCCTTCCTCAGACATATTCCAATATAAGCCAATGTGGAGAGAAGATTATTTTTTTCCATTAGCAGATACTTAGCTGCCCTTGGAGTCAAAGGGTTTCCATCATTGTGTTTTTAAGGACTTCTGGTTTCTTTTCTTCTCTACTCCAGGGGCCAACTAGAGTCTCAAAATGCTCTGTTAGCCTTGAATGTTTGATCTTTGGATACCTGGAGAAGGCTAATGGTTGGGTTAAATTCCTATCACTCTGAGATCTTCTTGTGATGAGAGTTGAGAATCAACAATATTTCCTGCCCTGTCTTATATATTTAAAGTAGCTTTAATACTATCTTTCTTTCCAAAAGTTGCTAAGTTCTTTTTGTGCCTAATTTATTAATAACTGCAATGATATTGAAAAAAATCAGGACACCCAATTTTTCAATCACTTTCTTTACACTACAAGAAGTGCTTTATCAAAAAAAAAATAATTTTTTCTTAGAATACATGAGAATATCAGTCTAAAAATGTACAATAGAACTGTATTAAGGATCGTGCAGCAGAATTTTTTTAAGCTGAATATAAGAGGTTCAAGGCCAAGCAAAGATCATCTCTTGTTTGATATCAATATCTACCACATTCCAGTCTTAATACAAAACAGGCTTCATTTACTAGAATTTGCTTGTTCAATAAAAGTATGATTATTAGCAGTGGTTGGTAGTGGTGGCAATAAAGAAAGGTCAAAAACCCAACTCAGATAAAGAATAAAAGAAAAGCAAAAGCCAGAAGAAAATACACATTTGTAATATAGTTCACAGTTAGCGTCTAAATATAAAATGCCTCATGGGGACTGAACATGAGGTTGTTTGTTCATCTGTATCAAATGATAGGAACTATTATATGTGTAAATATCAGTTATTCATTTATTCAGTTAATCAGTTACTCCACAACATTTGTTATAAGACATTTTACTGGGTTGGATGGAATATAAAATATGTTTAAGACCCAGTCCCAGCCATCTTAGATGCTCTATTTGCTTTAGCCAATAGGAAACATGAAGCAAGTATACAAATAATTGAGTATAACAGTGTATGATTAGTCGAGTGCTTTAGCCTAAAGAACTGCTACTCACAGTGTGGTCTGCAGACCAAGACCAGTCTGGGAAAGTATTACTTGGTTATGATGAGCAAGGTACAGAATTTCAGAAGTAATATATAGAAACTTTGATAGCATTTGGCATTGCTGCAACATTCCATATAATCAGTGGTCTTAAATGATGAATATAATAGTAAAAATTAGGGATTAATATTTTATATGCCTTTTATTTTCTAGTACTTTATTGTAACTTACAGATATATCAGTTTGCTATGGGTTGGGGGGAAAACACTGATATTTCACTAATATTTTTAAAAACACTGCTTTTAAAAATCTTAAAAATTCAAAGGTTAGGAAGAATAGCTCTATTCCAGGGTAAAAGTGAGGGCCTAATGAAGAAGCTGGAATTTTGAAGGGGTCTTACAGGATAACTAGGATTTTGAGAGGTGGAGATCGAGTGACAAAATATATTTTAAAACAGAAAAGTCGCTTAAAGTGTGTTTGGAAAGCAATGGAACAATCACAAAGAAAACTGGGCATGTACATAAGAGTTTAAGTTTAGAATGAATAGAATTTCTGGAAGGAATCTAAACGTATCCTTTAGCTTTTTAACAAGTGAGTTATCTAGGTAGTAGAGTATGATGGAGGCATATAGTTCAGTGGTGTGCAAAATCTGTTGGAAATGTTACCCCTAAAAACCAGAATCCAGTTAGAGAACTATTTTAACAGCATGGAAGTAATTGAAGGGGGCTCCATTTGGCAGCTGGCAAAGAGAATATGGCAACAGTTAATAAATACAAAGCTTCAGGAATACCTAAACTGCCATTTTTATTTAGCAATTGAGCCATAGAAAACATCTACTGCTGTTGCTTAGTTGAGCTAGAGACAAGGGTTAGAATTTTAATGAAGATCATGTCTTAAGAAAAACAAGGGTTAAAAGTGATCCTGAAGTCCCCATGTGGTGCACCAGGAAGGCTATCAAATTGTTTTAAAAACTAATCTGAAAGGAAGACAAGTCAGCCTCCATTTTAGACATGGTCAAAGTCACACTGATTTGACATACAGCATTAAGAGAAGAGATCAGGATGAAAATACCCATGGTCAACTGCAGAAGTTTCAGTATTCAGGATCTAACATTTCTAAGGGAAAGACCACAGGAGAAAGAAAAATGCTGAGGACAGAATGCCAACCAGAGAGGCAAGAAGGCAAGGACTCATCAACAGGGAGTCCGAAAGTAGAATGGGAGGGGAACCGGATCAGTAACTAGCATCAGCCACACTTTCTGGGGATTATGAGGCCTCTGGCGGGGATTGTTCGAAGGCCATTGGCAAGCTTTGAAGGAGCTGTTGTCTCAGTGTGGCAAGGGCTGAAGCTAAGTTGGAGCAGTTTGCAAGATTGAACGTGAGAAATGATAACCAGGGGTTAGGGGTCAATATTGTTGAAAGGTTACAGAAAATGTGATGGAGAAGGTGGCAGGACTGAGGGAAGGCTGGAGAGTAGGGTGGGAGTGATGAAGCAAGTCAAAGGAAGCTAACTGAGGGAACAGTGTTTGGAAGCAGCAAAAAGGCCAAGACTCAAGGGAATAAGTAGAACCTGGGAAGTGGGGATTAGGAATGTGTCTTCTGAGCAAGAAAGGTCAGATGAGACAGATGACCTATAACTTGGAAATTCAGAGAAAACAGGAATATTGACAACGTTTGTTAAAAGAAAGCTATTTAACAGACTATAGAGGTCAAGGCTCAATTCAGCTGATACCCATCAGACTGCACCTGCTGCACCTGCTAACAGGACACACCCTGATTGGAATTGGGTTAGTGGTTTATAGATAGGGAGGGGACAGTTGAGTAGCTGTCCCTTGCCATATGGGCATAAGCAGCAGTTTTTTACTTTGACCAAAACTTACTTGAGTTTAAGAGAACTATTTCCTGTTTTTGTGCTGGTTGCTCAAGCTCCCAGAAAACACGAGAATAGTGTTTTTTCAAAACTGTTCTTGCAAGCCTTGTGGTTGACAAGCTAGTCAATTTTCTGGAGCAGGAGAACCAGACTTTTTTTTAAAAAAGGAAAGGGGGCACAGTTAAAAACCAAAGGAAAAACTAAGGGACCCTCTGACACGTTTGTTTCAGTCCCTTCACATCTTTATTCCTCGTAATTCTTCCTTGTTCTCTCAGCTACCAACTACATCCTTAATGATTAATGTAAATAAGATCAAGTCAACCTTTCTTTGAATAACCTCTCTTCTCACCTGTCACTTGTCTGTACTGGTCAGGCAGTGCACCGCCTTGGAGGAGCTCTCCTGGAATTACAAAGCCCAGTCGATCTTTTTCTTTCTCTCTCTGCTCTCTCTTTTCAATAACAACAACAACAACAAATCCCTAGCGTTGTCTAGCTTAGCCACACCCTTATAGCCCTTTCATGAGGATAGCATATCAAAAACAACAACAAAAATTCATTATCCATTGCCTTTTGCCAAATAAAATAGAGTTTAAAGCCTAGCTTTGCCACTGACAGGTTGTGAGACTTTGGACTACTAAATTAGTTTTTATGAGATTCAGCTCAGATTGAAGATTTCATCTTCAAAGTGAGGAAAATAATACCTTCCTTAAATATATTGCAACTATTAAATTAAGTGAAATAATACCAATAAATTCCTTGTTACCCTGTAGGGAACACTGGAGAAATGATATCCACTCTTATTAGTGTGGGCATATTGCTCATTTAATGCATGTCAGTCTCTGCCTGCTGCAGCCCTACCATATATAGCTATAATGTCCTCTGGACACAGGCATATGTCTGTCCAGTATTGAAACCAACTAGAGATAAGACTAGAAGGTTACCAGTGGCTTTCTCTTTACTAGCAGGTGGAATCTGGAAAGAACTGACAACTATCTTCATGATATCTTACTACTTGGAGGTGAATAGTCCATAAGAGTTCACCTCTACTCTCTCTCAACATTCCTTTTCCCGAGGACATGGCTACCTGATTCCACTCCTATGTAGACACTGGTCTTCTTCCTCAAACACCTCCTTTTTAATGTGTCTCCCTTTTTCTAGATATGATCCCCTGTTTCCAGTTCCATATGGAAATATTTAACATTGACCACAATGCTAGTGCTGACCTTAGTAGTAGCCCCTCAAGGACAATAAACATTTTTCAGGCATCCACTATGTGCTCAGAACATCCCTTTGTCAAAAGACACCAAGGCTGCCTTTTGAAAAGTTAAGGCCACTCTTAGCCACTCACATACTGTCCTCTAGTCCCTTCCATTATTTCCTGCATTATTTAAACAAAGTTTGTTTCCTCTGAAAGATTTTGTGGTACATGTGCACACAGACTGATATATGCACATCCCACAAAGCAGTATTCACAAATCAGGATAATCAGTGAGAAGTCCTGCCAATGGAGACACACATCAGCACTCCACTTACTTCCATCCCAGGGGCCTCTAATCAGTATGAATAAGCCCAGATGTGCACAGAAGAAATCTTTTCTGTGAAATAAATGCTTGACTCAAGAGCAAGAGTAGCCACACATAAGGTGCTCCTGATGGGAAGGTTGAGACACTAAATCATTGATGCCTGATGGTGTGGAAGCTCAGGTTCAGCAACGTGTGCCTCATCTTACTCCTATCTCTTTCTGTCTTTCTTCTCCTGCTATTTACATGATTGAACCAGAGATTGCAAATTAAACTGGTAGCTCAGATGTTAGCTCCAGCCAGCAGATGGCCAGAAGGTATAATAATGTGTTTTGGATTAGTTGCTAGAAAGAGATTAAACATGAAAATCTGAAATTCTAGATTCCCTCCTCAGTCATTCAACCTACCCAGCCCCAGGATGCATGGTACCTTGAAACCCTGGTGCTGTATTAGTCTGTGTCTTAAAGACACAGATTCCTATTTATGCACCCTCTTTAGGAGCACTGGGACTAAAAAACAAAGCCCTTTTCTAGCAACCCTTTTATTGGCAGAGCCTTCACCTGGCTGACAAATCATTGCAAAACATTTATTACAATTCCCCATTTTCCCCAAGTCCCATAGATCCACCTGGCCCTTTTAGTCAGAGCATGACAAAGAGGGCAGGAAGCAACCACTTGGGATTTTATAGGAAGCAAGCATGAGAGAGAGCCAGTTCTCCTTGCACCAAACTGCTTCATTAAATAATTCATTTAACGACTTCTGCCAAGACCCTGTTGCTGCTTAATTACTTGCTTGCTTTCTTCTTCTCTCTCTTTTCAACCTCCTTTTTAATTGAAAATCCAAGCCAGGCTTGTCACAGCCTGGGAAGTCAGATTACTTAGAGACATCTTCTGACTCTTTCTCATTAGGTGTCCAGCCACTGAAAAATGTATGACGGTTGGAGAAAAGAATAAAGAAGGAAATAAATGTGAAAAAGTAGCTTTACCAACAATGTCTAATGAAGAAAACAACACTTGGAAACCCAACTCGATTTTCTATTTAACAAGGAAAGCAATAAACCGCAGTCATACAAACGAACTGGGAGCCTAGGAATGATTTCTGGTAAACGAAGGTTGGACTGTTTGGTAGAATCAGTTAATAGGGAAGAAAAACAACAGGGTGTAGACACAGCCGGTAAATCATTGTTGTCTGAAGAGGGTGTGAGACCGAATGGGAATCTAAAATCTGTGCTGTAGGAACAGGAAACAGGGACCCATCTGAGCAATTTAAATCAGAAATAGAAACTCAGTGTTATGGCAATAGAAAGAAGCTTTGAATTATATTCAAACGTATGGATTTCAGGCTGGGTTCTCAAGATACCTCGTCAGTGAGGATGCCCAGAAGTAGCCAGAACAGATGCACTTTGGATCCCACAGCCCAATATCATGCTTCCTATATGGATTTCCAGAAAGTATTTTCTTCAAAATAAGCTGTTTATTCTAAAAACACTAAAAGAAACATAAAAACATTTGGAATCAAATGCAAACTGCTTGAATATAAATCAATCTGGAATCAGGTGGCCTTGTTCTAGATCCCCATTTTTTTTTTTTTTTTTTTTTTGCATGAAGCCCTACATATTATTACCCAAGTGACTGCTGTTCTTTCTGTTTTTTGGGGCTCAGTTTCTTTCATTGTAAAACAGAGTTCGGAGAAGTTGGAAGGTGTGCTGGAGACATCTCTCCTGGAGGGCACACAAGGTGTCTAGTTAAGCAGAAGTTCTGTGCTTTTCTGGTATCTAGAGGTTATGAGGTTTCAGCTCTCAAATCAACTTTTCTTTTTTACAATGAACAAGAAGTGCAGATTGATGCAATTAACTCAAAGTCCTTCATTTCTGGGCTGAGAACTATGGGATAAAGGATGGAAGTGATCATGAGAGCAGCTTAGCTTTGCTGCTGAGGAAATGAATGATGTAGAGGCCCTCGGAAGAGCCCCCTTTTCCCCCTATGCAGCACCATCACCCCATCCCCCAGGCCCAAAGTTAGTGCTAGGCAATCTGGTCAAAACCCTGACCTTACTCCTCATAATAGTTTGATAAGAATTAATTTCAGAAGCAGCACATGGTGCAGTAAGTGCACATATTTTAAAAATGAAATTGAACAGAATGGCTCAGAATAAAAAGGAGCAATCTCATTCCCAGGCCTTTCTTCGCTTTCCTAGTTTTTTGGGGCAATTTCCACCATAGTGCTAAAGAATACATTTTCTACTTCTTACTCCTGATGTATCAGCTTTAGACATTACTGACTCTGCCAAAAAAAAAAAAAAAGATAGGGTTTTGATGTATTCACACTATTCTCCAACTCTCCGCTTTCCATTTTTTAACAGTTTTATTATAACTATTCCGTGGGTTTATTTTTGTAAATATGTGTGTCTCTCTTTCTAATGTTAAATGAAATATTTTAATCTATACCCTACTACATCTGCTGTAGACACTATTTCTTGATTCCTTTCTATGTGAGCTGTTACGATTTATACTATTAAAGTAAAACAAAATGGAGGCCGCAGTTTACATATAACATATAACCATGCAATAAAAACTTAACTCATCCTGATTTCCCCAAAATGCTTGCTCTAATCATAAATGAAACTCAAAATGTAAGCTTTAAGTTCTGGTCAGCAGGATTCAGGAAAGTTAAGCCATTCAGCTATAAACAGATCCTCCTAAACAGCTCTACTTGCCCTAAAAAGAACATTAATGTTAAACAATCAAGAAAAAGGTTAAAATACTTTCTCCTTTATGCTTTATAAACTGTGCTGTAACTGCTGCAAGCAAAGCTTTCTACACTTGGTTTGCGGCCTCCCAGTTCTTGAATTGTTCTTTTGTATGCACAATAAACTTCTACAGTTTACCAACTTGATCTGATTTTGTTTTTGACAGTGACCTCATCTTCCCTTAAACTTCCCAACTTTTACCTACCAACTTCTATCGCCTTATATATCAGCTTTAACTGTCAAATATGGTAACAGAAACTGTGTTATAACCATAATTAAGACTTTTGAGCACTGCCCAGAGGTTGAGTCTTAGAATTAAAACTAATAAACAGTGTTTGCATTACTACGTCACGGTTGAGCTAAGAAGCTAAAGCTATTGTTCCATCACTCTGATATTATAATCCTTATACAACCAGAGGGAGAACAGTCTTAGTGTATTCCCCTTTCTCCTACCCATCAATAGACAGAAAACCATGCCACAGCTTCATTTTCTTCATAGGCTGACTGTGACCTTCTGTTACTTTTCTGTGTGACTCCTGGTGCCTCTGTCTTTGAATTTCATTCTTTGGAAAAAAAAAAACACATCTTTCATATAATAGCAGGAACATCTTCCTCATATTTGCCAATTGCATCTTTTAGTTGGGATCCATTCCAATCTTAGAAGACAAACCAGTCAAGTTTGTGGGTTTTTTTCTTCTTTTTTTAAATTTGTATAAGTGTAAGCGGTACAAGTGCAGTTTTGTTACATGGATATACTGCATAGTGGTAAAGTCTGAACTTTTAGTGTAGCCATCACCTAAATAATGTATCCTATTCTAATTTAGAGGAGTGTTGTATAGCTGTATCTTGGGATTTTTGTTCATTGAATTTCTGGCTTAATTCCATAGTTTCTTGCTTCCCATGTCATTCTATGTTTGGGGTATTTTAGCCTAGGTTTATTGAAGTACAAATTGGCTTAATTCCATAGTTTCTTGCTTCCCATGTCATTCTATGTTTGGGGTATTTTAGCCTAGGTTTATTGAAGTACATCTTTAAGTAACTTCCTTAAAAATGGTTCTGGGATGTAAACTCTGAGACTTCGCTGCATTTAAAAATGTCTCACACTTAATTGCCAGAACAGCTGGAAAGAGAATTTGAGGTTCAGAATTATTTTTCCTGTAACTTCTAATGCATAGTTTCATTATCTTGTGACATCTGGAATTACTAAGAAAAAAAATCTAAAACGTGTATGATCTTTTTTCTCAGTATAGCTTTGTAGGTATCAGCTTCCTCTTGTTTTACTTTTAAGATCTACACAATTTTATTAACCTCATGTATTAGTCCATTTTCATGCTGCTGATAAAGACATACCCAAGACTGGGCAATTTACAAAAGAAAGAGGTTTAATTGGACTTACAGTTCCACGTGGCTGGAGAAGCCTCACAACCATGACGGAAGGCAAGGAAGAGCAAGTCACATCTTACATGGATTGCAGCAGGCAAAGAGAGAGCTTGTGCAGGGGAATTCCTCTGTATAAAACCATCAGATCTTAGGAGAGTTACTATCATAAGAACATGGGAAAGGCTTGCCCCATGATTCGATTACTTTCCACTGGGTCCCTCCCACAACACGTGGGAACTCAAGATGAGATTTGGGTGGGGACACAGACAAACCATATCACCTCCCTATCTCAGTGAGAGTTTTCATTTTAGTGTCATGATTTTCCTTAGCTCCAAGAATGTTATACCTATTATTGCTTGGATAATTCCCTCCTTTTCAATTCCTCTTTCAGGAAATTCTATTAATCAAAAGAACCTCTTAGACTGACACTCCATAGCAGCAATGTCCAATAGAAATATAAGCTATAAATGCGAGCTCCATATGTAACTAAATTTTCTTGTGGCCACATCAAAAAATATAAAAAGAAAGGGGTAAGAATAATTGTAATCAATTTCATATAGCTTTTTAAATATATTAATATATTCAAAATATTATTTCCATATTTAATCAACAAAAATATTGAGATATTTTACATTCTTAATTTGTATTACCTTCAAAATCTGGGGTATATTTAATAATTACAGCACATTTTACTGCAGACTAACAACATTTTCATTGTTCAATGGCCATATGTGGCTAATGGCTCCCATATTTGACAGTGCAGATCTATAGCATGTATGTCATCTTCCATATTTCTTTGTCTTTTTTCTCTACGTTATGGCACAGTACCCAAAGTTTATCTTTAATTCTCATACTAAATGTTTTATTTCTGTAATCACTTGGAATTTCTCTGAACTTTTTTGTTCTCTTATTACTTTTAGTTGAAAAATATAATGTAGGCCATTTAGTTCTTGTTTAATAAATTCAGTATCTTCTCACATCTGTGCACATTCATTGCTGATTTTATTGTTTTGCTCTGTGTTAGGTTTCTTCTGTTCCAGTTATTTATCTTCTGGCATCAGTTTTTATATTTGTTTACTTTGACCTTCATACTCCCGCTAATCTTTGTATGTTTATACCTAAAAGTAAGGGATTCAGTTGGTTAATCCAGGTAGGAGATGTGGGTCTTTTCTACTCAGCACATACACATGGGCAGGGAGCTGGCTCTTAGGCTAAGTAACAAGGGGGAAATCATGGCCATCAGCAACCTTACTTCCGCACAGGGATTTCGGTTTGTTCAGGAATGGGTCCTATGATTTTTAACTGGCACAAAAAGGTAGACTACCTAACTCTGTATGCTACGTATAGAGGATATGTGTTGAGGTTGAGAGAGGCACTAACTCACAGCGTTTTCAAATTTGCACTTTCTGTTAACTCCACTTTATCCCCTACTTCTCACTCTGCTCCTGTCCATTTTGAGCCCCAGAATCTTTTTCCACATGAATAACTTTGGCTCTATTTATCAATATGCTTCCTAGAAAAGCCTAAGATGGAGATTTTAATGCAAGTGACTTATTAGGAAAGTGGTCTCTGGAGAAAGAAAGTGAAGATGGCAGGATCAGGACAGGAGAAGGCACTAAATAGCTAAATACGTTGTAGTCTCAGCTGGAGCCTGACTTCAACCTGACACCCTGGGGAGCAGAGGAACAGGAATGGCCTGGGGTAGTTGTGAGACTTTAACACATTCACAGCAGCTGGTAGAAAGACATAGCTTTGGTTAAATTGATCTGGAAGGGTCACCAATAGCTTCTACTGCATGAGATTATTTTTTTAAGTACTTTTCTGTTATTTTAATGCATCTGAAGGAGCAAGGATAGATATATGTGTTCAGAGTGCCATCTTAAGCCAATAGTCCCTTGGTAACATTTTGGAAAAGGCTTGTTCTTTCTGCTAAGAAAGAAAAGTGCTTGAATAGTGTATTGAAAACTGTTATTCAGAGAAACAAATGTAAATTTCAGAATATCCCAGTTCTTCTAGGAAAGAAAGTGATGGCAGTGAAGAATCAACAAACATGTTGCCTACTTACTGTAATGTTTGTCCTTTTCCATTATGTGGTGCCACTTAATCTCACACTACGATCTTTATTCTTAACCAATGAGCAAACTGAGACTCTATAATAGTGTCTTTGTAGAGATTTTGTAGTATATAATAGAATTGAACAGGGGCCTAACTCTTTATTCTTTAACCTAATTGCTACCATACCATCGGTCTTTCTGAAATGGTCAACTGCACCTTGATTTAGTAGCAAGTAGAAATGGGCAACTGCACCTTGATTTAGTTGTGTATGCTGAAATTCTGATAGAGGAGATGCTGTCTCTGTCACCAAATAATTGTACATCTCCATGATTCCCTCTTATTTTAAAAAGAAAGCAAAGAATCTTCATCCTATATCATATGCTAAACATTTACATATAGTCTTTCATTTAATTCTCTAAACAACCTTGTGAATTACTCATTTTTGTTACAACACTTCAAATTCTGAAAGACTAAGTAGCATGCCTAAAGTAAAACAGGTAGTAAATATTGGAGCTATAATTTAAATACCAACCTTTGTAATCCCAAACTCATGCTTTTTATTAATGATCAAGTAGGCACTAATTTAAGAGTTTGAAAATGGCCATTGGTTGGTACCATTCCTTCTGAAACTATTCCAATCAATAGAAAAAGACAGAATCCTCCCTAACTCATTTTATGAGGCCAACATCGTCCTGATACCAAAGCCTGGCAGAGACACAACAAAAAAAGAGAATTTTAGACCAATATCCCTGATGAACATCGATGCAAAAATCCTCAGTAAAATACCGGCAAAGCGAATCCAGCAGCACATCAAAAAGCTTATCCATCGTGATCAAGTGGGCTTCATCCCTGGGATGTAAGCGTGGTTCAATATATGCAAATCAATAAATGTAATCCAGCGTATAAACAGAACCAAAGACAAAAACCACATGATTATCTCAAAAGATGCAGAAAAGGTCTTTGGCAAAATTCAACAGCCTTTCATGCTAAAAACTCTCAACAAATTCGGTACTGATGGAACATATCTCAAAATAATAAGAGCTATTTATGACAAACCCACAGCCAATATCATACTGAATGGGCAAAAACTGGAAGCATTCCTCTTAAAATCTGGCACAAGACAGGGATGCCCTCTCACCACTCCTATTCAACATAGTGTTGGAAGTTCTGGCTAGGGCAATTAGGCAAGAGAAAGAAATAAAGGGTATTCAATTAGGAAAAGAGGAAGTCAAATTGTCCTTGTTTGCAGATGACATGACTGCATATTTAGAAAACTCCATCATCTCAGCCCAAAATCTCCTTAAGCTGATAAGAAACTTCAGCAAAGTCTCAGGATACAAAATCAATGTGCAAAATCACAAGCATTCTTATACACCAATAACAGACAAACAGAGCCAAATCATGAGTGAACTTCCATTCACAATTGCTTCAAAGAGAATAAAATACCTAGGAATCCAACTTACAAGGGATGTGAAGGACCTCTTCAAAGAGAACTACGAACCATTGCTCAATGAAACAAAAGAGGACACAAACAAATGGAAGAACATTCCATGCTCATGGATAGGAAGAATCAATATCGTGAAAATGGTCATACTGCCCAAGGCAATTTATAGATTCAATGTCATCCCCATTAAGCTACCAATGACTTTCTTCACAGAATTGGAAAAAACTACTTTAAAATTTATATGGAACCAAAAAAGAGCCCGCAGTGCCAAGACAATCCTAAGCCAAAAGAACAAAGCTGCAGGCATCATGCTACCTGACTTCAAACTATACTACAAGGCTACAGTAACCAAAACAGCATGGTACTAGTACCAAAACAGAGATACAAATCAATGGAACAGAACAGAAATATTACCACACATCTTCAACCATCTGATCTTTGACAAATCTGACAAAAACAAGAAAGGGGGAAATGATTCCCTATTTAATAAATGGTGCTGGGAAAATTGGCTAGCCATAAGTAGAAAGCTGAAACTGGATCCCTTCCTTACACCTTATACAAACATTAATTCAAGATGAATTAGAGACTTAAATGTTAAACCTAAAACCATAAAAACCCTAGAAGAAAACCTAGGATCTAATTAAACTAAAGAGCTTTTGCACAGCAAAAGAAACTACCATCAGAGTAAACAGGCAACCTACAGAATGGGAGAAAATTTTTGCAATCTACTCATCTGACAAAGGGCTAATATCCAGAATCTACAAAGAACTCAAACAAATTTACAAGAAAAAAACAAACAACCCCATCAAAAAGCAGGCAAAAGATATGAACAGACACTTCTCAAAAGAAGACATTTATGCAGCCAACAGACACATGAAAAAATGCTCATCCTCACTGGCCATCAGAGAAATGTGAATCGAAACCACAATGAGATACCATCTCACACCAGTTAGAATGGCGATCATTAAAAAGTCAGGAAACAACAGGTGCTGGAGAGGATGTGGAGAAATAGGAACACTTTTACACTGTTGGTGGGACTGTAAACTAGTTCAACCATTGTGGAAGATAGTGTGGCAATTCCTCAAGGATCTAGAACTAGAAATACCATTTTACCCAGCAATCCCATTACTGGATATATACCCAAAGGATTATAAATCATGTTGCTATAAAGACACATGCACCCGTATGTTTACTGCAGCACTATCCACAATAGCAAAGACTTGGAACCAACCCAAATGTCCATCAATGACAGACTAGATTAAGAAAATGTGGCACATATACACCATGGAATACTATGCAGCCATAAAAAAGGATGAGTTCATGTCCTTTGTAGGGACATAGATGCAGCTGGAAACCACCATTCTCAGCAAACTATTGCAAGGACAGAAAACCAAACACTGCATGTTCTCACTCATAGATGGGAACTGAAAAATTAGAACAACTGGACACAGGAAGGGAAACATCACATGCCAGGGCCTGTTGTGGGGTCAGGAGAGTGGGGAGGGATAGCATTAGGAGATACACCTAATGTAAATGACGAGTTAATGGGTGCAGCACACCGACATGGCACATGTATACATATGTAACAAACCTGCACGTTGTGCACATGTACCCTAGAAGATAAAGTCTAATTTAAAAAAATAAAAATAGGCATTTCCAACGCTTGGAGGAGAGGGCAGGGTGTCGTTCCCTTTAGCTGATGCAAGAGCCTAGTGCGGTGGTGGGAGAGGTATTGGCAGGAGCAGCCCTGCTGCCGGGGCCTGGGGTTGACCCGTCTGACTTCCCATCCGTGCTTAGCCCACTCGAGCCACAGCCATGTCTGGGGAGGAGAGACGGAGTTTTATCATGTTAGCCAGTATGGTCTTGATCTCCTGGCCTCATGATCCGCCCGCCTTGGCCTCCCAAAGTACTGGGATTACAGGCGTGAGCCACCGCGCCCGGCCTCCTGCAATTTCTACTCTATCAGGTGTCTGCCCTATGATTTTTTATCTTACTATGAGCAAGAAGAAAAAGAAGAAGAAACATTTTATGTTAGATGAGGAAGGGGATACCCAAACAGAGGAAACCCAGTCTTCAAAAACAAAAGAAGTGGAGCCAGAGCCAACTGAGGACAAAGATTTGGAAGCTGATGAAGAGGACACTAGGAAAAAAGATGCTTCTGATGATCTAGATGACTTGAACTTCTTTAATCAAAAGTAAAAGAAGAAAAAAACTAAAAAGGTGTTTAATATTGATGAAGCTGAAGAAGGTGTAAAGGATCTTAAGATTGAAAGTGATGTTCAAGAACCAACTGAACCAGAGGATGACCTTGACATTATGCTTGGCAATAACAAGAAGAAAAAGAAGAATGTTAAGCTCCCAGATAAGGATGAAATATTAGAGAAAGATGAAGCTCTAGAAGATGAAGACAGCAAAAAAGATGATGGTATCTCATTCAGTAATCGGACAGGCCCTACTTGGGCAGGCTCAGAAAGAGACTACACATAGGAGGAGCTGCTGAATCGAGTGTTCAACATCATGAGGGAAAAGAATCCAGATATGGTTGCTGGGAAGAAAAGGAAATTTGTCACGAAACCTCCACAGGTCGTCCGAGTAGGAACCAAGAAAACTTCTTTTGTCAACTTTACAAATATCTGTAAACTATTACATCATCAGCCCAAACATCTCCTTGCATTTTTGTTGGCTGAACTGGGTACAAGTGGTTCTGTAGATGGTAATAACCAATTTGTAATCAAAGGAAGATTCCAACAGAAACAGAAAATGTCTTGAGAAGATATATCAAGGAATATGTCACATGTCACATATGCCGATCACTGGACACAATCCTACAGTAGGACACACGACTCTATTTCCTACAGTGCGAAACTTGTCATTCTAGATGTTCTGTTGCCAGTATCAAAACCGGCTTCCAGGCTGCCATGGGCAAGCGAGCACAGCTCCGTGCCAAAACTAACTAATTTGCTAATCACTGATTTTGCAAAGCATATTGTGGAGATGTGGCTGGACAGGTTTGCCATCAGAGTGGATATACCATTGTATTAAAAACAAGATAAAAAAGCTGCCAAGATTTTTGGCGAGTGGTTGGTTGGTCTGAATTCCTTGCGAGACGCTGATGTTCAAGCTGTTGGCATACCCATTGCCTACTTTAACACCTGTCAGAGAAACGTCATATGGGGTAAGGAGGTGCTTTTTAAAAATCATTCATAGACTTCTCTAAAATGCAAGATAAATTAAAGTTATTATAACAGTGATTCTTTCAAAAATAAATAAATAAAAATAAGTTAGTATTTTTCACTAAAAAAAAAAAAAAGATGGGTTACAAACAGAACCTGTTTCATAAGAAACAGAAAATTATCTAAATCAGAATTCCTGGCACATCCTAAGTGCTCAATAAATATTAGATACTATAATTATCTTTCATAAAAAAAAAAAAAAAAAGAAAATGCCCATGGTGTTCTTTGGATCTAATTAGGCCCACACAACACCAAATTCAATCAGTTCATTAAATTTGTTTATTTCAGGTTTTAAAATTGACAGAATATGCCCAAACACAACATTATTAAAAGCTAAACAGTTTAATCATTCATATTTGCCCTGAGGGTACTGTTCTTGACAGTTAGCTATAGTCTACTAGCAAAACAGAAACAAATTCAACCACTGCCATTCATCTTCCCAGAGACTGACAGTAGGGAGAATAGTAAGATTTTCTGTTTATTTTATGCACCCATTTACTTGCTAGCAAACACAATTTACCTACTCCCAAGTCACTTCTTTCAGTGCCAGGTAGATCCAACTATGAAATATTCACATCACATCGATCTCTCATCAACCTTGAGAACATGTCATCAGTAAATGTTAAGAGATTATTTCTAATATCATCTTCTTTGGGGCATATCACAGATAAGATACACTCTTTCAGGAATTAGGTCGGTAGATGGTTACTCAAACCCTCTCATTAGAACCTTGCTTTCAAATAAATTCAATGTAAAAAATGAACAAACAAAAACTTTTACATTTTTCCAGAGCTTAGACTTAAAATCTTGCAGAATGTATCAATAGCTCTTTTCACAAGCCCATGAGGATTTAACCCTCCTTACATTCTTTATGATTAATACATTTACAGGAGGATTAGGTCTCTAAATGGCTTTTAAATCCCAGAGGAAGGTAAGAAACTCATAAAATAAAATAATAATTCCTGGGTTTTAGTAGACCAAAACATTTATTCCAAGGAATGATAGCCAAATGATAAAATAATATCCCTGGGCAAATTTCAGTGATTGCATCAGGAGAGGAGCAAAGAATAGTTCAAATATGTGAATGTGTTAAGTGCAATTTCATCTAATTGAGAGATTACTACTTTTTTTTTTTTTTTTTTTTTGAGACAGAGTCCCACTCTGTCCCCCTGGCTGCAGTGCAGTGCCACTACGTCGGCTCACTGCAACCGCCGTCTCCTGGGTTCAAGCCATTCTCCTGCTTCAGCTTCCAACACACCCGGCTAATTTTTGTATTTTTTAGTAGAGAGGGGTTTTGCCATATTGGTCAGGCTGCTCTCAACCTCCTGATCTCAGGTGATCCACCCGCCTCAGCCTCCCAAAGTGCTGGGATCACAGGCATGAGCCATCGCGCCCGGCCGAGATTACTACTTTTTGTACCCAGAGAGTCAGGAATTGGTGTGAGCTCCAGTTGAGTTCCCTGAGCAGAAGAAGCCATGAAAGGCAAATTATCACTAGAAAAGCCAGTGTAATCACCGAGTACTATTCTCATTAAGCACCCTATCACTTTCTGCAGGGACTTCTTCTACAGCTATGTTTAATGCATATATTAAAAGTAACGCCTAGCTAACAATAAGAGAAGTGGTAACTAAAACTATCGTAATGCCCTGTCTTTGTGTATACAATACTGGGACTGAATGGACATAATTCCCCAACTCTATACTAAATAATACTAGGACCAAGAATAACTTGCTGGCTTGCTCCAGGAAATACAACACCTGGAGGTTAAGTCTGTTTGCCAATCAATCAGCTAACTCGTCAAAACAGGTTCCTCATCAAGACTTACTTCCAGCCTCTCTTCTCACTATTACCATCAAACTAAAGCTGTTATGTCATAAACTCGACTCAGCCCTAACCAGTTCCAACCCTGCAAGACCTACCTTAAAGTTACCCCTTTCAGACTTTAAAACCCTGTAAATACCCTGCCCTAATTTCCCATGAGTCTGTCAAGGCAGTATTTTTTCTTGGTGCAGTAAATCTGATAAATTTAGCTGTTTTCCCAGGGGTCAAGAGTCAACAGTAGTTACAGCCTTGATTGGGAACCTACAGTGTGCCAGGTACCATGCTAGGTGCTTTATATACGTTATTTCTAATCTTAGCAACAACTCCTCAAGTTAATGCTTTTTATAATGCACAAAGAAGAAACTGAGACTCAGGAATGTTGGTAAACTGCCCCAACTATACAAATAAGAAGTGGCAGATACAGAGGTCACCTTGAGTCTGTCTGGCTTCAAAAACTTTTGGTAGCTCACAAGTCATTTTAAAAATAAGCACAGAAAGTTACCTCCCCACCTCTTCCTTATCCTAAAATTAATTCCATATGCACCAATGATTAAAATGTAGAAAAATTTGTTATTTCATTCTTCCATTTGATTTTACTTATCTAAAATCATTATTTTATCATTTTAATGGTAACTGCAGATAATGATACATTTTTCACCTATTAAAATCTTATTAAATTTAGTACTTTTCAATTTCCCAGGAAAACAAAAACGTTCAGAACTCAACTCCATTTACTTCCTTTCATGTTATGCATTATTACTATAGTCATGAATTTTAATTCTTTAAATAGTTTAAGCTACATAAGATATTACTATTATATATGGTCAATATTTATTTTTATTGGCCCACAAATGTAATCTTTTCAGTCATCTTTCTTTTCTAAAATTGTGAGCTTCCATCTGGGATAGTTTTCCTTCTGCTTGAAAAAAAACCTTTAATGTTTTCTTCACTGTCAGGTGGATGATAACATAGTCCCTTAGTTTTTGTGTTTGAACATTCCTTTATTTTGCCTGAAATTTGAAAAAAATTTTCATTTAGTGCAAAATTTAAGGTATCTATAGTCTTTCATCAATTTGAAGATATCATTCCACTGCCTTATTATTTCTGTAGAAAAGTCAGCAGAAATCAAAGTTGGTCTTATTTTTTCTATTTTGAAAAGAAATCTGTCCTTTTCCTCTGGCTCTTTTAAATATCTTCTCTTTGTTTTGAATTTCCAGAAGTTTTACTATTATGTACCTAGCTTTTGTTTACTTTTTATTTTGCTTTGGGTCCACTGTTATTGTGGCCTGATGTTTTTCTTTGTCATGTGAAAATTCTGACCATTATCTCATTAGTTATTTCTTCTGAACTAGTCTCTCTTCATTCCTTTTAATATTCCAACTGTATATATCCTAAGTCTCATATATACTTTTTAATACTAAAATCCTTTTGTTTCTTTGTTCTTAAATATTTTCTTCTGACTTATCTCTCAGTTAGCTAGTTTTCTTGTTAGCTGTAAATCTTATATTAAAACCATTAATCGAGTTTGTAATTACCATTATTGCATGTTTTTAGTTCTAGAATGTCTGTTTGATTATTTGTATAGTTTCCAAATTTCTACTGATAATTATCATTTTCATTCTGTAAACATGTTGCTCATAGTTATTTTAAAGTCCACATCTGTTAACTTTATCATGTAAATCACCTTCTAGTTCAGTTTGTTTCCTTTACATTTTCTTGATTTGGGGGGCAATTCTTCACTCCCTGTATACCTTGTTTTATTGAGTTCTGGAATATATTAAAAATGTGAAGAGAAAATGAGACACTATGAATAGTGTCTTCCTCCAAAGAAGATTGCTTTTTTGTTTTGGCAGCTAGGGGAAAGATTGCCTTAATCTAATCAGTGATTGATTTGATTGGTTTCAGGCCTGTGTGGACTAGTCCGTGTCAGGCTTATGTTTATTTCTAGCATAGATGCGTTTGGAATCACAAGTAATTTTGGAGGGGTGGTACTGGTGTCCTCTGTTCTTGATAGGCCCTGAAACTCTAATTTTCCTACATTTATCTCTGAGAGACCGTCAAAAACCCTGTTTACCTTTTTAGCACCCTTATTCGGTATGGACAATCATCTGGAGGGCTGCCATATACTGGGTTTATCTCTTTTGACTTTCAAAAATATTGGTTGCTCTCAGCCTGAGTGTTCCAAGACAACCTAGGTAAGCATTTCTATTTAAAAAAGAAAAGAAAAAAAACTTCTCAACTTTCTCTTTTTTTAAAAAAGTAAATTTATTCTGGTCTCTTTTTTTTCTCATAAAATTAAGACCAGGCTTTTAGTAAGTAAAAAATTATTAAATATTTTTTAAATTAAAATTCTTAAAGGAGTGAAAAAAATGTCTAAAATAACATCTGTGGAGGGCTGTATCTATTTCCCAGGGTAAAACAAGAATCTACTAGCAAGTTTTCTTCTCTTCCTAGTAATAATATGCAGCCAAGCATGATTGTGACAGCAATTTTTGCAGTCTATGCATCCAATACAAATAACATTCATTGATGACAATCCCCTGTCTTTCTCCACCTACTGTCATGTCTTTAAAACTAGCAACCAAGATGAGTTGCAGGTGTAACAATTAACTGCATCAGAGGACAGAAAGAGAATTTTTTTTTTTTGGCTGTTATTTTTCAGAACATTTAGCAAATGGACTGGCTTGCCATCACTTTTGTCCTCTCTCTTTTTTGTTCTACTCTATCCCAGGGGAGATTGAGCAATTTATCTGACTGGTAAATTTGAGAAGACTCGACTGTGTATGCTCAGATTTGGTCTGTTCTTTGTCATCTGAAAGTCAGCCTTTTCATGAAAAAACACACATTTTTCTCTTGATCCTCCATGATGTAATTCCCACGTAGAGGCAAGCCCTTGTCAAGTGGTGCATATGTCTAGGTGGAAAAGTCTGCTTAGTTCTGGGATTTGGGATTAGGAAGACCATTTGTTTTCCATAGAATGCTATATTCTCCAACTTAAGCTTTGTCAGAAGCAAATGTGACATTTCAGCCTTCGTATCTTTCACTCTTATTATTCAATTTATTCAGAACTTGCAAGGGGAAGATAGATGCTATTTATTATACTTGCTTAAAAACCTTGATATTAAAGAGCACTATTTTGCACATCTGTACCAAACCAGATTATTATTGATGCTTTTTAATTTTAATAATTTTATAGCTGAATAATATCTAGTTATTATAATATACCACTCTTTCATTACTAGTGTTATCTCACATTGTTTTAAATATTTACTAAATACCTTTAGCTACTGATATCATTTTTCCATGTCCTACTGAGGTATGCATATTTTGTTATTGATTTATGTGAGTTTTTATCATTAAAACTGCTGTGACTGTCAAACATCACTATTGTAATCAAGATTTCTAGATTAACTTGAGAAATGTATAATCAATTTATTTTAACTATTTCAAGGCTACTCACACATTTCAACCATGACTGAGGGATACTGCAATTAGCATTATATTCTTCCTTTTAAGTTGATGCCCTGAGGCTCTACCCTACTCTTCCTTTTCCCTGGTATAAAAGATTGGGCCATGATTCAAAAAGCACTATTGACAATAAATACATTTACTGTAATTCCCAATTATCTTACAGAAAAAAATACTGGCATGTAAATTTATCCAATCCACAAACCAAAAGCTTGCATGAGAAATGAGGTTTTAGTAATTAGTTTCACTTCTTTCTTTATTCACACTACCAAATTAAATGGTACTTTTTTCTCTTTTTTTTTTTTTTTTTTTTTGAGACGGAGTCTTGCTGTGTCGCCCAGGCTAAAGTGCAGTGGTCCAATCTCGACTCATTGCACCCTCTGCCTCCCGAGTTCCAGTGATTCTCCTGCCTTAACCTCCTGAGTAGCTGGGATTACAGGCACATGCCACCATGCCCAGCTAATTTTTGTATTTTTAATAGAGATGGGGTTTCGCCATGGTGGTCAGGCTGGTCTCGACCTCCTGACCTCATGTGATCTACCTGCCTCGGCCTCCCAAAGTGCTGGGATTACAGGCGTGAGCCACCACGCCCAGCACTTTTTTTAAATATATAAAACCCTAACATGGAGCACACTTAAATTGATTAAAATTGCTGATGGAATAGGGAAAATTTTATTTCTAGCTTGTCCTGATTTTATTAGATTGTTAATGTAAATTTTACTGAAGTATAGCACATATACATGTAAGTGAACAAATAAGTGTAAATATCAATGAATTTACATAAAGTGAATAACTAGATCAAAAACAGAACATTTTTCTTCAGTATTAGAAGACCACATATGGCACCTTTTAGGCATTCTCCCGAAAAGAAATCACAATCCTGATTCCTATTGCAATAGGTTAGTTTTGTCTATTTTTAGACTTTATGTCAATAGAATCAGAGTACTTTTTTTTAATCCATCTTCTTTCCCTCAATATTTTGTTTCTTAGTTCATCAATCTAATTAGCATTTCAGTGTCAGCTGTTGGCTAATTCAGTGTGCTCAAAGCTTCAGTCACATATTTATTTTTCATGATTTTTGTCACATGCATATACCACTTGTTCTTTTAATATTTTTTCTTTGAAATGATCTACTTTATTAAACATAACCTCATTCTAAACTCTGAAATATATGAATCATTGGGGTTGTGCTAGTTTTTTTTAATTTTATTTAAAATAAACACTATTAAAGTTTTTAAAAATTGCACATAGAATGTTTAAAATAATTTCACACCACACTTTGTATTAACTTTGTACCAAGAGGTCCAGTTGCAAAAGAGCTTTCAAAAATGACATTTTCTAGAAAATTTACTATATTCCAAGGCTATTCTTTTGCCTGGCTCACAAACTCACAAATTCAGATTCAGTCAGTATCCTCCAATTGTCCAAATCCTACAAAGCTTAATCAAACTGACAAATCTTATAAAACAACTTTAGAAAACCAGAGTCCTCATTTGAGAAAATGCAGTGAAAATTTCAACTGCCAGCCTGCTGGGGAACTCACATCAGTATGAGCAGAATACTCTTTCCCTGTAGACTAAGCTATCTCTAAGGCCAACAAATAACCTAAAAGTTATTCCTGAGTGCCAAATAAGAACATGACAGCTTAGTAATGATCTTTAAGCCTTGCTGCCCTGGAAGCAAGCACTCTCGTCTCTCTGAGGTGAGCTGCGAATCACTTCTTAGGACTGTATAAAATTAATTCCATATCTGCTCTCAGCTGCCAATAACACTTCTCTCATTTCCAAGTATAGAGGTGCAGTGAGGGGAGGAGTGCCTTGTTATTGATTTCATTCATTTTTGGAAGGGAAACTAATACTCGCAGAAGTTAACTAATTATACTCTAATAAGTGGTGAAGCCATGGTTTTTTTACAGATCTACCTCATTCTGATATGTATAGTTTTTCCATTACATTGTATGACTTCACAAACTGGCTAGGCCATCTTCTCCAATCTACTTTGGTTCTCTGGAATTCAGTTTCTAGCTGTAAAAAAAATGTTAAGGTATATTTTATATTTCACTTGCAGTAGCACTTTCTAAGAGATATAAAAACTGAATCTTGAGAAGTTCCAGCGCCAACATGGGCACAGGAGCCCATTACAGCCCATCTCTCCTGCTGCTTACAACTAAAAATTCTTAACAAAACATGTAAAAAAATACCTGAGCATGCTGAAAAATAAGGAAAATTTAGATGGATCAAGGGTGGCTGTCAACATTTAGAGGAGTAACTGATGAGATATGTTTCACTGTTTTCTTTTTTCTTTTATATAGCTTCACTCTATGAGTGAGTTCCCAGCACAGAGCTGTGAGATGGTAGCAGCAGCACAGGCAGCTAATACTTTAATTACAACAAACAAACAAACAAACTTAGTTTGGCCAGAGAAACCACGTAAAAGAGACTTTGATGGCTAGAGAATGAGTGGAGGGTCCCGGAGTGAAGAAAGTCAGAAGGGATGTATGACTCCTAATTGTATAAACAAACCTGCTAAAGTCTTCAAAACTCACTCTTGAGCTGTGCATGCACAGATCAGATGCAAACTGGCATTACAAAGCTTAAATATTGGGACTGGAATTTGAATCACCTTCCACAAAAGACAAGTCAGAACTTCCAGTCTGAATCTCATCAGGTCGATTGTCTGCTAAAGGAAAATCATCACCACTCCCCAGATTATAACAGGACCCAGAGTCTAAATATCACAGCATTCAAAATGTCCAGGATACAATGAAAAATTATACAATATACTATGAAGCACCAAAAAGTGACTGATTTAAAAGAGAAAAAACAATAAACAGGTGCCAGCCCCTAAAAAAATCCCAGACGTTAAAATTATTAAAGCTACTATTATATCTATGCCCTATGACATAAACAAAAACAAATAAAATAAATAGAAAAAAAAAACAAGGGAAGATTTTAGACTGGAAAATGTAATCTCTGAAATTTGTCTTTAAATTACTGATGAGCTTAAGAATATATAGAAAAAAGAGTCAGTGAACTTTAAGACAGATCAATAAAATTATCCAATTTTAAAAGCAGAAAATTAAAATAAACGGAGCCACAAAGACCAATGAGACAATATTAAAACATCTAATATATGTGTTCTTAGAATCTTAGGAGGAAAAACATTGTGGAAAAAAAATATTTGAAGAGATAGTGACCAAAAATTTGCCAAATTTAGTGAAAGATATAAATTTAGAGATTTGAAGCTCTGTGATCCTAACTAGGATAAACCAAACAAAACAACACATAGACAAATCATAGTCAAACTGCTGTAAAGCACAAAACAAATATTAAAAATGTTTTGAAGGCAGCTATAGAAAAAAAATATATTACATACAGGAAAACAATTACTTACGTGTCTATGGATTTCTTATCAGAAAACATGGCAGCATGATCACAGCAGAATATCTTTGAAGTGCTGAAAGAAAGAACCTTCAATTTAGAAACCTATATCCAGTGAAAACATCTTTCAGTAGTGAGGTAAAAGATAATCTCAGATGGAAAAAAAAAAAAAACTAAGGGAATTTGTTACCACCAAAGTTGCTTAAATTAAAATGCTAAAGAAAGTTCTTTAGGCTGAAAAGAAATACTATCCAAGGGAAACTTTGGTCTTCAGGAATAAAGGAAAAGCAATATAAATTATAAATATCTGGGTAAACATAAAAATATAAAACATATGAAACATATATAACTGTTGAAAGTAAAAATTATAGCATTGTCTAATAGGTGTTTCAATGCATATGATAATTATAACAAAGATCAAGAACCTATATGATTGTAATGTGTCTACATTTTACTTCAAGTCGTACAATACTAACTGTAAGTAGACCCTGAAGTGTTAGATACATATACAGTATCCCTTTAAAATACACATGGAGGAGCCAAAAATGTAAAAATAAAATATAATACTAAAAATTACTCAAATAACCTAAATAAAGGTAAGAAAGAGATAGAAGAATAAGAATCAATAGTAAAAGGAAAAAATAATAAAATAGTTCTAAATCCAACCACAATCATTTGATGAAATGTAAGTTATGTAAGAAGACCAATTGAAAAGCAGAAGTTATCAAATTGGATAAATAATGAATGTCTAACTATGCACTGTCTATAAGAAATCCACTTTAAATAAGAAAATATAAATGGATTCAAGGTAAAATATGAAAAAGGATACAGAATGCACATACTAATCAAAAGAAAACTGGAGTGGCTTTTTAAAGATGAATTATGTGCTGTTTGGTTTTTTTTGTCAGTGAATGGAACTGTTTAATAGAGGGAGAACTCTGTAAGCAAGTGTTGAGAACATTCTATTGAAAAATATGTTTTAGCTTTGTACATAGGGCTTACCAGGATGGGTTTACATGTACATGTTCAAAAGTTAAATCAAAGTACACTTCTTTAATGGTGCATTTTGTGCTGCTTTGCTTCAGTTAATGGAAGTGTCTAAAACACAGAGAACCCTACAATCCAGTAATATAAAAACGTCAGACAAAATAAACTTCAGACCTCAAAGTAGACTTCAAAACAATCAATATGAGGGATTTAAAATAATTAAACAAGAATAATTAAAAGACTAAATCTGTAAGCACTTCAGAAAACTTCAAAATATTGAATCAGAAACTGACAGAAGTAAAAGGTAAAATAGATCAGTCTATAATAATAGTTGCAGATTTCAACATTCTTCTCTCAGCAATCAATATAACTTATAGACAAAAAATCAGTAAGGATAATAGAGGACTTGGGCAACATTAGCAACCAACTTAATTAGTATTTATATAACATTCTACCCAAAAAATGCAAAATATACATTCTTTTCCAGTGCATACGAAGCAATAATCAATATAGACAGAATTCTAGACCAGAATAAAAACTATAACAAATTTAAAAGATTCAAAATTAGACAAAGTATGCCTTTTAATCCTAACAGAATTAAAGTAGAAATCAACCACACAAATATATTAGGAAAATCCCAAATGTTTGGAAATTAAATAACTGTAAATAACACATGGCATAAACTGGAATTCACGTGGAAAATCAGAGAATATTTCTAATTGAAAGAAAAAAATATTACATATTAAATTTGTAGGGTATAGCTTTACAAAGTGCTTACATGAAAATTTATCTAATTTTAAATTAATTATCAAACCAATAATTTAAATTTCCACCTTAGCAAACTAGTAGGAGAGCAAATTAAACCCAGAGCAAACAGAAAAAAGAAATCATACAGATAAGAGTAGAATGCATAAAATTGAAAACAGAAAATCAATAGAATAAATCAATGAAAGGAAAATCTGTTTCTTTGGAAGGATAAATAAAATTTAACAGTCCTGTAAACAGACTTACCAAGAAAAAATAAAAGAATTTAAGAGGATACATCACTACTGACGCTACAAAAAGTAAAAAGTACTGACCCTGCAGACAGTAAAAAATAATGAAATATTACAAAATACTTTATGTCCATTAATTTAAAATTGGAAGGGAATAATCAGAATATTCCTAAATATTTTAAAGAAATTGAATTCATAGTTAAAACCATTCTACAAAGACAACTCGAGTTCCTTCTGTAAATTCTACCATATGTAGGAAAAAAGTACCAATTCTATACAAATCTCTCCTAAAAGTAGAAACAAACAATTCTCAACTCTTTTTTATAATACTCTGATCATCTTGATACCAAATCTTGACAAGGTAATTATAAAATAACAGAAAAAAACCTACAAATGTTGTAAATCAAATCCAGTAATATGAAAAAAATCAACTGGTATTTATCTCATGAATGCAGGCTTTTAAAATATTTTAAAACCAGTAAGAATGAATTAAGTCTTTAAAAAGAAACCCTGACAGTATTCCGTGCTGGTGGGAAGGCAAACTAACC
Source organism: Chlorocebus sabaeus (assembly GCF_047675955.1). Lineage (NCBI taxonomy): Eukaryota > Metazoa > Chordata > Mammalia > Primates > Cercopithecidae > Chlorocebus > Chlorocebus sabaeus. Next base: position 72,260,135 of record NC_132918.1, read on the forward strand.
AGAACTTGCTTATGTTACTGAAAAGAATACAAGATGGTACTACTATTTTGGAAAATAGTTTCACAGTTTCTTATAAAGTTAAATATACTTCCGTGTAACCCAGCAATTCTATTTCTTAGTACTCAAAAGATATAAAAAGTTATGTTCACATAAAAAATATAGAAGTTTGTAGCAACTTTATTAACAATCTATGAAAACTGAACACAACTCAAATGTCCAACAACTTGTGAATAAATAAGCTAACTATGATCCATTCATACAAAAGAATACCAGTTAGCAATAATTTTTTAAAAACTACTTATGGCCGGGCGCGGGGGCTCACACCTGTAATCCCAGCACTTTGGGAGGCCGAGGTGGGCAGATCACGAGGTCAGGAGATGAGACCAGCCTGGCTAACACGGTGAAACCCCGTCTCCACTAAAAATACAAAAAAATTAGCCAGGCATGGTGGCAGGCGCTTGTAGTCCCAGCTACTCGGGAGGCTGAGGCAGGAGAATGGCGGGAACCCGGGAGGCGGAGCTTGCAGTGAGCCGAGATCGCGCCACTCTGCACTCCAGCCTGAGCAACACAGGGAGACTCCGTCTCAAAAAAAAAAAAACAAAAAAAAACTACTTTTACGTGTAGCAATATGAATGAATACCATATACATGATTCCATTTGTATAAAATTCTTGAAGAGTCAATATTGCAGGAGTAGAAAATAGATCAGTGGTTGACAAAGTCTGGGGTGAAGGCAGGAGTTGATTACAAAGAGATTTAAGGGAATTGGGGAGATAGGTGGGCAGTGGAACTGTTCATTTTGATTATGGCAGTTGCTGTAAATTTTTGTGAAAACTCATAGAAATATACTCCAAAAAGAATGGATTATTGCATGTAAATTATAGCTAAATTTAAACAATATATAGTAAATGAGTTATAATGAGTGGGTTTATATTTGAATGTGATCATATAAGAAAAAGACAGTCATAAAATCAAGTATTAGAATTTAAGTGTTGCTCATGACAGGGGAGATTTAACCAACGAACTTTGACTCTTCTCGACATAAAGTATTCAAATTTTCTACCTTGGTCATTTAACTCTGGTATGAGGCCAGGTATGACTCTGTGATGCTGTTGTCAGCTTATGACTTTTTTCTGCAATATTTATTTCATTTTCTGGACAAAACAAAGTAAGTGACTAGAAGGAGATATAAAAGTAAAAGAAGAAGGAAAGAAAAGGAGAAAAAGAGAAAGAAGGGAATACTATATGTAACTTTATAAAAATAAATTTGACAGCTCTGATGAAATGGGCATATTTCTTGAAAATGACAAATTATCACAACAAGAGAATCCAAAAAATAAAGATTTTATATTCACTGAAGAAACTGAACTTTTTACTGAAAAAATTTATCTTTACCATGCACATACACACGCAAACCAAAAACAAACTTCCAGGCACAAATGGTTTCACCGGGGAACTCTGCCAAACATTGAAGGTAGAAATGACACCAATATGACACAAATTATTTTTTAAAATAGAAAAGCATTTGGCATAACCTCATTGCCAAAACCTGACAGACTTCACTAAGAAAGTAATCTGAAGATAAGCATCCCTCATAAACATGCGCACAAAACTTTTTTTTTTTTTTTTTTTTTTGAGACGGAGTCTTGCTCTGTCGCCCAGGCTGGAGTGCAGTGGCCGGATCTCAGCTCACTGCAAGCTCCGCCTCCCGGGTTCACGCCATTCTCCTGCCTCAGCCTCCCGAGTAGCTGGGACTACAGGCGCCCACCATCTCACCCGGCTAGTTTTTTTTGTATTTTTTAGTAGAGACGGGGTTTCACCGTGTTAGCCAGGATGGTCTCGATCTCCTGACCTCGTGATCCGCCCGTCTCGGCCTCCCAATGTGCTGGGATTACAGGCTTGAGCCACCGCGCCCGGCCCAAAACTTTTTTAACAAAATAGTAGTATACATTGAACCCAATAAGGCATAAAACTTATTACACATTATGACCAAGTAGCATTTGCCCCAGGAGCACAAGGTTGGTTTAACGAATGAAAATCAAGTAATGTAAAGTACCATCTTACTATAATAAAAGAGAATAACTAATCTTTTAATGGATGTAGGAAAGATGTTCGAAGAAATTCAATATCCATAATTGAAGCAGCAGGCATAAAATATAAGATGATGTTCTGAAAATACACAAAGAACCATAAAAATATATGTTCCTATTATTACTGAGTATAGGCTGAGTATGTTGAGTGGGAATTCTTTAATCAATATCAACCTTTAGCTGGAGCAGATTTTGGAGATATTTCTGTCTTGTAAATATCCTAGCCAAGAGGGAATTTGCATTTAATTCAAAGAAATTTGTCTTTGTGTGTTTGTTAGTTTTTTATAGATAATGACAGAGAACTGACACTGCACTTGAAGAAAAACATTCTAGCAGCAAAGATATTGTTTAATGCCCAAATTACCTAAGATTATTCTTTCTCTCTCAAGAAAAAAAAAACATTAGTAACAACTACTTCACGGGAAATAAACATACCATGAAGTGAGACAGAACCGTTCACTCCCTTGGAAAGGAGGCTGAAGCCAGGAAGCCAAGTAGTCTTGCTCAGCGGGTCCTACTCCCATGGAGCCCAGCAAGCTAAGAACAACTAGCTTGAAATTCTCGCTGCAAGCACAGCAGTTTGAAGTTGACGTGGGGTGATTAAGCTTCGTGGAGGGAGGGGTGTCTGCCATTACTGAGGCTTTAATAAGGGTATTTCCACTAACAGTGCTAAGGAGACTGGGAGGTCTGGGCTGAGCACAGCAAACCATCTGTGGCCAGACTGCTTCTCTAGATTTCTCCTCTCCAGACAGGGTATCTCTGAAAGAAGGGTAACAGCTCCAGTCAGGGGAATACAGACAAAACCCCCATCTCCCTGGGACAGAGCACCTGGAGGAAGGGGTGGCTGTTTACGCAGCTTCAGTGGATTTTCATTCCTGTCTGCCAGCTCTGAAGAGAGCAGCTGATCCTGATAAGAGGGATTCAACCAGCACAGCTCACCAGCTCTGCTAAGGGACAGACTGCCTCCTCAAGTGGATCCCTGACCCCTGTGGCTCCTGAATGGAAGAGACCTCCCAACAGCGGTCAACAGACACCTCATACTGGAGAGCTCCAGCTGGCATCAGGAAGGAGCAAGCAGCAATCCTTGCTGTTCTGCAGTTTCTGCTTGTGATGCCCAGGTGAACAGGGTCTGGAGTGGACCTCCAGCAAACTGCAGCAGACATGCAGAAGAGGGGCCTGACTGTTAGAAGAAAAACTAACAAACAGAAAGCAACAATATCAACATCAACATAGAGGACCCCCACACAAAAACCCCATCCAAAGGTCATCAGCCTCAAAGATCAAAGGTAGATAAATTCACAAAGATGAGGAAAAACAGCACAAAAAGCGAAAAATTCCAAAACCCAGAATGCCTCCTCTCCTCCAATTGATTGCAACTCCTCTTCAGCAAGGGCACAAAAATGGATGGAGGATGAGATTAATGAATTGACAGAAGTAGGTTTCAGAAGGTGGGTAATAACAAACTCCTCTGAGCTAAAGAAATATATTCTAACCCAATGCAAGGAAGCTCAGAACCTTGATAAAAGGTTATGAGGGGGCCAGGTCCAGTGGCTGACACCTGTAATCCCAGCACTCTGGGAGGCCAAGGAGGACAGATCATGAGGTCAAGAGATTGAGAACATCATGGGCAACATGGTGAAACCCCATCTCTACTAAAAATACAAAAATTAGCTGAGTGTGGTAGTGCACACCTGTAGTCCCAGCTACTCAGGAAGCTAAGGCAGAAGAACACTTGAACCGGGGAGGCACAGGTTGCAGTGAGCTGAGATCATGCAACTGCACTCTAGCCTGGCAACAGAGTGAGACTATATCTCAAAAAAAAAAAAAAAAAAAAAAAAAAAAAAAAAAAAAAAAAAAAAAAAAAATTGGTTGCAGGAACTGCTACCTAGAACAACCAGTTTAGAGAAGAACATAAACGACCTGATGGAGCTGGAAAACACAACACAAGAACTTCATGAAGCATACACAAGTATCAATAGCTGAATCAATCAAGCAGAAGAAAGGATATCAGAGATTGAAGATCAACTTAATGAAATAAGGCATAAAGACAAGATTAGAGAAAAAAGAATGAAAAGGAATGGACAAAGCCTCCAAGATATGTGGGACTATGTGAAGAGACCCAATCTACAATTGATTGGTGTGCCTGAATGTGATGGGGGGAATGGAACCAAGTTGGAAAAAACATTTCAAGATGTTATCCAGGAGAACTTCCCCAACCTAGCAAGTCAACCCAACATTCAAATTCAGGAAATACAGAGAACATCACTAAGATACTTCTCGAGAACAAGAACCCCAAGACACATAATTGTCAGATTCTCCAACGTAGAAATAAAGGAAAAAATGTTAAGGGCAGCCAGAGAGAAATGGCAGGTTACCTACAAAGGGAAGTCCATCAGACTAACAGTGGATCTCTCTGCAGAAACCCTACAAGCCGGAAAAGAGTGGGGGCCAATATTCAACATTCTTAAAGGAAGGAAATTTCAACCTAGAATTTCATATCCAGCCAAACTAAGCTTCATAAGTGAAGGAGAAATAAAATCCTTTACAGATAATCAAATGCTGAGGGATTTTGTCACCACCAGGCCTGCCTTACAAGAGCTCCTGAAGGAAGCTCTTATAATATGGAAAGAAAAAAACAGTACCAGCCACTGCAAAAACACACCAAAATGTAAAGACCAATGACACTGTGAAGAAACTGCATCAAGTAATGTGCAAAATAACCAGCTAGCATCATGATGACAGGAACAAATTCACATATAACAATATTAACCTTAAAGGTACATGGGCTAAATGCCCCAATTAAAGGACACAGACTGGCAAATTGGATAAAGAGTCAAGACCCATCAGTGTGCTGTATTCAGGAGACCCATCTCACATGCAAAGACACACATAGTCTCAAAATAAAAGGATGGAGAATATTTACCGAGCAAATGAAAAGAAAACCAAAAGAGCAAGGATTGCTGTGTTAGTCTCTGATAAAACAGATTTTAAACCAACAAAGATCAAAAAAGAGAAAGAATGGCATCACATAATGGTAAAGGGATGAATGCAACAAGAAGAGCTAATTATCCTAAATATATATGCACCTAACACAGGAGCACCCAGATTCATAAAATAAGTTCTTAGTGACCTACAATGAAACTTAGACTCCCACACAATAATAGTGGAAGACTTTAACACCCCACTGTCAATATTAGATCAACGAAACAGAAAATTAAGGAGGATATTCAGGACTTGAACTCAGCTCTAGACCAAGAGGACATAATACACATCTACAGAACTCTCCACCCCAAATTAACAGACTATACTTTCTTCTCAGCACGACATCGCATTTATTCTAAAACTGACCACATAATTAGAAGTAAAACACTCCTCAGCAAATGCAAAAGAACAGAAATCATAACAAACAGTCTCTCAGACCACAGTGCAATCAAATTACAACTCAGGATTAAGAAACTCACTCAAAACCACACAACCACATGAAAACTGAACAACCTGCTCCTGAATGACTACTGGGTAAATAATGAAATTAAAGCAGAAATAAAAGTTCTTTGAAACTAATGAGAACAAAGACAAAACGTACCAGAATCTCTGGGACACATTTAAAGCAATGTGTGGAGGGAAATTTATAGCACTCCATGCCCACAACAGAAAGCAGAAAAGATCTAAAATCAACATACTAACATCACAATTTAAAAAAACTAGAGAAGCAAGAGCAAACAAATTCAAAAGCTAGCAGACAACAAGCAATAGTGAAGAGCAGAACAGAAAGGAAGGAGATATAGACACACAACACCCTTCAAAAAATCAATGAATCCAGGAGCTGGGTTTTTGAAAAGATTAACAAAGTAGATGAAAAACTAGCTAGACTAATAAAAAAGAAAAGAGAGGTGAATCAAATACACACAATAAAAAAAATAGGGGGATATCACCACTGATCCCACAGAAATACAAACTATCATCAGAGAATACTAGACACCTCTACACAAATAAACTAGAAAATCTAGAAGAAATAGATAAATTCCAGGACACATATACTTTCCCAAGACTAAACCAGGAAGAAGTCAAGTCCCTGAATAGACTGATAACAACTTCAGAAATTGAGGCAATAATTAATAGCCGACCAACCACAAAAAGTGCAGGACCAGACGGATTCACAGCCAAATTCTACCAGAGGTACAGAGAGGAGCAGGTACCATTTCTTCTAAAATTACTCCAAACAACAGAAAAAGAGGGACTCCCCCTAACTAATTTTAAGAGGCCAGCATGATCCTGATACCAAAACCTTGCAGAGACACAACAAAAAAAGAAAATTTCGGGCCAATATTCCTGATGAACTTCAACGTGAATATCTTCAATAAAATACTCAGAAACCAAATCCAGCAGCATATTAAAAAGCTTATCCACCGCAATCAAGTTGGATTCATCCCTGGGGTGCAAGGCTGGTTCAAATGTAATCCATCACATAAACAGAACCACTGACAAAAACCACATGATTATCTCAATGGATGCAGAAAAGGCCTTCAATAAAATTAAACATCACTTCATGTTAAAAACTCTCTATAAACTAAGTATTGATGGAATATATCTCAAAATAACAAGAGCTATTTATGACAAACCCATAGCCAATATCATACTGAATGGGCAAAAATGGGAAGCATTCCCTTGGAAAACTGCACAAGGATGCCTTCTCTCACCACTCCTATTCAACATAGTACTGGAAGTTCTGGCCAGGGCAACCAGGCAAGAGAAAAAAATAAAGAGCATTGAAATAGGAAGAGATGAAATCAAATTGTCTCTGTTTGCAGATTATATGAATGTATATTTAGAAAACCCCATTGTCTTAGCCCAAAATCTACTTAAGCTGATAAGGAACTTCAGCAAAGTCTCAGGATACAAAATCAATGTGCGAAAATCACAAGCATTCCTATACACCAGCAATAGACAAGCAGAGAGCCAAACCATAAGTGAACTCCCATTCACAATTGCTACAAAGAGAATAACATACCTAGAAATACAACTTACAAGGGACGTGAAGGAACGCTTCAAGAAGAACTACAAACCACTACTCAAGGAAATAAGAGAGGATGCAAACAAATGGAAAAACATTCCATGCTCATGGATAGGAAGAATCAATATCGTGAAAATGGCCATACTAACCAAAGTAATTTATAGATTCAATGCTATTCCCATCAGACTCCCATTAACTTTGTTTACAGAATTAGAAAAACTACTTTAAATTTCATATGGAACCAAAAAAAGAGTCCATATAGCCAAGACAATCCTAAGCAATACAACAAAGCTGGAGACATCACACTAACTGACCTCAAACTATACTACAAGGCTACAGTAACCAAAACAGCATGGTACTGGTACCACAACAGATATATAGATCAATGGAACAGAACAGAGGCCTCAGAAGTAACACCACACATCTACATCCATCTAATCTTCGACAAACCTGATGAAAACAAGCAATGGGGAAAGGCATCCCTATTTAATAAATGGTGTTGGCAAAACTGGCTAGACAATGCAGAAAGCAGAAACTGGACCTCTGCCTTATACCTTATATAAAAATTAACTCAAGATGGATTAAAGACTTAAATGTAAAACCCAGAACAATAAAAACCCTAGAAGAAAACCTAGGCAATAACCATTCAGGACATAGGCATGGGCAAAGACTTCATGACTAAAAAACTATAAGCAATTTCAAGAAAAGCCAAAATTGACAAATGGAATCTGATCAAACTAAAGAGCTTCTGCACACCAAAAGAAACTATCAATCAGAGTGAATAGGCAACCTACAGAATGGGAGAAAATTTTTGCAAGCTACCCAACTGACAAAGGTCTAATATTCAGAATCTACAAGGAACTTAAACATAAGTTACACACTAACAAAACCCATCCACAAGTGGGCGAAGGATAAAAACAAATACTTTTCAAAGAAGACATTTATGCAGCCAACAAACACATGGAAAAAAGCTCATCATCACTGGTCATTAGAGAAATTCAAATCAAAACCACAATGAGATACCATCTCACACCAGTTAGAATGGCATTCATTAGAAAGTCAGGAAACAACAGATGATGGCAAGGCAGAGGAGAAATAGAAATGCTTTTACACTGTTGGTGGGAGTGTAAATTAGTTCAACCATTGTGGAAGATAGTGTGGCGATTCCTCAAGGATCTAGAACCAGAAATACCCTTTGACCCAGCAATCCCATTACTGGGTATATACCCAAAGAATTATAAATCATTCTACTATAAAGACATGCACACGTAGTTTACTGCAGCACTACTCACAATAGCAAAGACTTAGGACCAACCCAAATGGGCATCAATAATAAACTGGATAAAGAAAATGTGGCACATATACACCATGGAATACTATGTAGCCATAAAAACAGAATGAGTTCATGTCCGTTGCAGGGACATGGATGAAGCTGGAAGCCATCATTCTCAGCAAACTATCACAGGAACAGGAAACCAAACACTGCATGTTCTGACTCATAAGTGGCAGTTGAACAATGAGAACACATGGACACAGGGAGGGGATGGAGGAAGTGGCAGGGAAGGAGATCCCATAGCAATACAAAAGGAAGGGAGGGAGTGAACTGCATTGTTCAAAGGGAGTCCCTGAACCACTAGAGAGCTCACCCAGCAGTGGAGACACTGAAGAAAAATGTTCAGGCAGCTGCTGGTCTGCCACTGTGAGAAGCTGTCCATTGGGTCAAGGGTCTAAATTTACTGAAGCCAGGTGGTTTGTTGGGGCTACTGGAAAAAGGCTAGCTCTGGTACTGATGGAAAGCTTTTTCTTCTCTCACTGGGGAGATGTAGGACATTCTCATTGCCAATGGCCTTTTTGCTTATAGTATGCACACTGATTCTGGCCCAGGGGCTCTTCTCTGGGCATCCCAGATGCTGATCTCACAACACTTTCTCAGGATGAGTAACCCTGAGCGGGTAGGAGGCTTAAAGAAACTGTTAAAAATTACATTTTAGGGTTATTTATTTTGTTTTATATTTATCTCTTTTGCCCAGTTCCCGTTGTTATAAACTTTAAAAGCCAAGTTTAAACGTTGGCTCATAGAGAGTTTTGAAGTCCCATCACTGCTTTTTGTAGTCTCCTTCTAATGTCGGGGGCAGACTGAGTAATAAAATATATACCACTCAGGTAACTCTCAAATATATATATATATGTATATATGTATATATATATATATACACACACACACACACACACACACACACCCCACTCAGGAGTGCTTGCCCTTCTGGGGAGTCTGGGTCTGCATTAGTATATTTCCTGCAACTAAGCAGCCCTAAAATAGAGTGGGATTTTTGTTTTTCTCTAACCTTGTCATAAGTGACTGGCTTAACCATATAATTTTTTCCCCACTTTTCTTCCACAGCACAGCAAGCAGATGACAATACTTGCAAGTCATGGCAAGTTAAAGAACATGGTCAACTTAACAAACTCTTCTGTAAATTTTTCTGGATCCTCTAGAAACTGGTCAAAATTGTCCCTATCTAAAGCCAAATCACACATAGAAAATGGCACATGCGTTCTAAGTGTTTCTGTATTTCCATCATCTACCTCCTGCAATGGACATAGATTTGACTTCAGGAACTAATATGTGGCCCCACTCTTGGTGGTATTGGTTGGGCTTACTTTCTTGGGCAGTGGGAGATACAGGCGGGGGCTACTTGGAAAATAGAAAGGGGTGCTTGATGACCTTGGGGTGGAATCCTTTTTTAGATAACTGGCGGGATCCCCCTCAGAATTGGGGGACTGAGGAGACTCTAGGGAGGGATAGGACTTGTAGGGGGAACAGCTAGGAGCAGATCCCTTAGGTGTGCCTTCCCAGTGCCTGGAAGTAATGTAAGTCAGTAAGGGTCATAAAGGCCTGTACGTAAGGGAGCTTTTCCCATTTTCCTTTTTTTTAAAAAAAAGAATATGTTCAATATGCAAATTAAGAGACAGGTTATTTATTTATTTATTTATTTATTTTTAAGAAAAATTGTGGTATTTCTGGGTCATTGCCATGGAAAGGGGTGGTAATTTTCAGGTGCAGCCATGGCAATGGTAAACTGACATGGTGCTGGTGGTGAGTGCTCTTATGAAGAGGTGCTTTCACCTCTTCCCTGTTTCAAATAGTCTTCAATCTGTCCCAGAGACAAGCCCCCACCTTTGGAGTCAAGCCCTGCCTCCTACCTCAAGCTCTCTTACATATGGATTTTCTTCTACCTCTGCCACCCTGGAAACAGCAAGACCAACCCCCTCCTCTTTCTGCTTCTGTTCAAAGTAAAGATAAGGATGAAGACCTTAGGATGCACTTCAACATAATGAATAGTAGACATGCTTTTCTCTTCCTTATGATTTTCTTAATAACATTTTCTTTTATCTTACTTTGTCATAACAATACATTATATAATGCATATAGCACAGAAAATATATGTTAATCAGCTGTTCCTGTTATCGATAAGGCTTCCAGTCAGCAGGAGGCTGTGAGTGCTTAAGTTTTGGGGAACTAAAAAAAATATACGCAGATTTTTTACTACAAGGGGAGTTAGCATCTCTAACCCCAGCTATTGTTCAAGGATTAATTGTATATGTACATTTTGTATTAAAAGGAGAAAAGCGATATATTGGGGCAAATGTTAATAATGATTCTCTTTGAAATTATAAAACATTCTAATATTATTTATCATGTATTTTAAAGTTTTTTTCTGAATTTTATAGGTAGAATGCTTTATTAAATTATATATTTTTAAAATAAACAACCTCTATTTAAGTTATAAGAATTGTGAAATATTACTAAGCAAATCAACTACATCTTTAAAATTATTCACTTTCCCTTTCAATAGGTATTTCTAAGGCTTCCTAAAATTGTCTGAATTAAACAAGCATGTTTTGCTTTCCAAAAAAAAAAAAAGGCGGGGGGACTTTCACATGAATCACATAATCTGGTCTGTCACTTTCAAAACTGAAACATCACATCCATTTCTAGAGCAACAGGTGCTTGGAGATCCCCCTCTGTAGGAGTGACTGAAGTATTGGCCTTGAGCCCTTCATGGTCTCTCCACAGATCTTTGTCCAGATCAACAAACACATTTTTCCAAGTGGCTGCCTGTGTTGAAAATAATGTTCAAAAAGGATAGTGCATTCCCTACTGCTCCAAATAATAAAATGATGACATTTTATTGGTGCATTTCCTTCTCTAATGTGTTTCTACACACATCATCTCATATAGTAACAGCCTAGAAACTTCCTACAGCAGCAACACATCCTAGAGCGATTTTGTACCTCATCTTCTCAACCACATTTGCTTTCAAACTGCAACAAGAAACTGTACCAAGAAAATCAAACAGATGGGCCTGGCTTGAGTAGGTAGTGAGATACTGAGGCAGGAGACTAGGGTCTGGAGGCAGGGAACCTAAGGCTGTGTCACGCCAACTTACTAGAACTAAATTGAAAGGAAACCCCTAATTTTCCATGCCTAAGTTACAAAAGGCCAGAGGCTACTCCGTTTGCAAACTCCACCTTTTCTGCATGGCAGATGGGAAGTCAGCTGTCCACAACCAATCAGACTGATTGCGGGTGGAGTCTTCACTTTTTACAACCAACCTGATGTTTGCAAAGGAGTGTGGCCATCCTAACTTCACTTCAGCATCTGGTTCACTGCTTTATGCAACCAATCAGGTGGATTGCAGGCTACCACTTCATTTACATGAGGTGAGCATGAAGTGGCCAGGAAACTTCTAGGCAGTATTTGGACCCAAGAAGATTCTGTGTCTGGGCCCCTGAGCCACTGCTCAGTCCGCTCCCACACTATGGGGTGTACTTTCATTTTCAATAAATCCCTGCTTTTGTTCTTGGATTGCTTCATTCTTTCTTTGCTTTGCTGAACGTTTTGTCCAATTCTTTGTTCAAAATGCCAAGAACCTGGACAACTTGCAGTCATGACCCTCTACTGGTGACAGCAGAGAAGGAATAGGAAATGATATCTATTGGATGCCTAAGTGTGATGTAGGCACAGTGTGAGGCCCTTTTACCCATGCTAATATATGTTTTTTTGACTAAGGGACTTTTATCTTGAGGATAATAAAAGTGGGTAAACTAAAATAAACACATATCCAAATCAAAGTACAAAAAGAAGTGGAACATTTTATTCACTGGAATCCCTCTTGGGATCACATGAGGAATATCTGCAAATCCTCCGTCCTTACCCTGCAAAATACTTTGTTATTAACTCTGTGACATCTACAAAACAACCTTAGATCTTCTTTATTTGATCATGTGGCTCAGTTTTCTGTTACTATGTAAATGTTTCATGTATAGGAGACACTTGGGGGCTTAGTCATCATTTACAGCAGTGGTTCTCAAAGTGTGGTCCCTGGCCTAGCACCATCAACATCACCCGGGAACTCTCTAGAGATGCAAATGGTGGGGTCCAAGATTTATAATTTGAACCAACTAAATCAGAAACTAAGAGTGGAGAGAGAGGGGTACCTTAGTAATCTATGCTTTTTACAAGTCCCACAGGTGGTTCTGATATAGCCACAAGTTTGAGAAGCCCTAGTAGTTAACAAGAGTGGTCAGATAGTTTTTTAAACTATTATCATTAAATCTGGTGTTTCTCTTTTTCTTTGGCCCTCTCTCCATTCAATCTGCTAGTTCAGGTTTGCTCTCTCTTAGCAGCAGAGTTCCCTGCTGAGACAAAGTTTACTTTGTGTCTTAATTCAGACTATAGGCTGATGCTGGACACTGTGGCTCACACCTGTAATCCCACCAAACAAGAAAAGCATTCCCTGGGGAGAGAAAATGAAGGGAGGGTTGCAATGACAGTGTAAACATTGACAGTTCCCAAAGAGTGTGGTTCAGCACACTACCCTTTGGGAGTGTCACTGACATGACCTTAGACCTGTGACCTCACAGTCATACAAATAATGCTAATAATCATCATAATAACAGTAGCTTCCATATATAAAGCACTTAATAGGTGCTAGATGCTGTTCTAAGTACTTAACTCACTCGACCCTCTCAACAACCTTGTGAGGTAGGCACTACTATTATCCCTGCTTTACAGATAAGGATATTGAGAAGTCCAGTTGCTCGGTAAAGGTCACACAGCATGTAAATGGGCAAGCTGGGATTGCAACCTAGGCAGTCCGGATCCAGAATTCATGCTTATAACCGCTTTGTTATGCTGTCTGATTCTGAGGGCACATGAGCAACCAAACTGAATGGCATTTAAACATCTGTGAGTTGTGCCACTAACACATAGGAAGAATATAGATAGATATTTAGAGGAGAAGGCATAAATAGATTAGTTGAATCTAATTAAACGGTGAGGCAATTTTCATGAGGAGGCATAATAAATAGGTAATGTGGAAAGTGAATCCAGAAGATGCAGTCTGTGAAGTGAGATGGACAGTCAGAAGGAACAAATGTAGAACACGTCTCAGTCTGGCAGGCAAGAATCCCATTGGCATTCCAGACAGCACCCTCTCAGGTCATTAAAAACCTCAGCCACTAGAGAATGTAACCTCAGAAATTATTTGAAAGTGTTACCCTAAATATTTTGGCTTAGCATAATTATTTCATTAGTTGGTAGCATTTTTCAACACAGAGAAGATTTATGATGAGATATAGAAATACTTAAGCAAATCCAAGCTATAATATGAACATTATGTTCTAAATCTGTGCATGTGTGGTGTGTCTGAGAATTTATACTGATCAGGAGTATTTGGTCTATTAAAATAATAGGTTATGCTTATACTTCTAATTCAAAAATTAATGCACAATTGAGTAATTGGTTTATATTTTCTATTCTTTTTACTGAAGTATGCCTTTTAAAAATACAAAGAAAAATATGTTAGCAAATAATTAACATTTTTATTCACAATTTTTCTCCTCCTCTTTATTCCCTATAGCAACCTTTTTTCAGTCTTAGGAGAAAATACTATTAAGATTTTGTTTATATACTAGTAGACTTATAATTTTATTTTATTTTATTTTTTTGAGACGGAGTCTCGCTCTGTCGCCTAGCCTGGAGTGCAGTGGCCGGATCTCAGCTCACTGCAAGCTCCGCCTCCCGGGTTTACGCCATTCTCCTGCCTCAGCCTCCCGAGTAGCTGGGACTACCACCTCGCCCGGCTAGTTTTTTGTATTTTTCAGTAGAGACGGGGTTTCACCCTGTTAGCCAGAATGGTCTCGATCTCCTGACCTCGTGATCCGCCCGTCTCGGCCTCCCAAAGTGCTGGGATTACAGGCGTGAGCCACGGCGCCCAGCCGATTTATAATTTTAAACTGAAATCTTACTAAGATATTGTGAACAATATTAGAACATTAAATAGAACTTGAGATTCACCATGCATATAAGTTATTCAATTGATAAGAATAACTTAGGTACTTAATTGAGGTGCTTAAAAAGAAAGAGAATATATTAAATTTACAGACACAATTTAAAATACTATTTAAATGAGTTTAACAGAGTGTGTAAATAGGGCCAAGTACTCATTACAATGAAACAGTGTATGTACTCCAGTTTCTTCTTCTTGCGCATTCAGGAAAATTATATTTTCCAGCCCCACTGACAGGTTGGAATCTTATAATTGAGTTCTTGCCTGTAGAAATGTGTCACTTTGGTCTAAGATGGTTAAGAGCAAGACTAAGTGAAAGTGAAGTACTCTGAGATGGTACAGTTGCAGAAAGAAAGCAGCCCAGATCCTTGAGTAATTTTTGGAGGACAAATGCCCCAAAAAATTACCTGACCTGTATCAGACTGTGACAAGAGCAAGAAATACACCTTTATTACAATTAAGTGCCTGAAATTTGTTACTGCAGCATAACTGAGCTTATCCTGATTAAAATAGCAATCAAGGCTCCCTTAAAATGGATTATTGGAATCTAATAGATTTATCAATAAAAATAAGAGTTTAAAACTTAAAATGTTAAGGAATGGCCGGGAGCGGTGGCTCACGCCTGTAACACCAATACTTTGGGAGGCCGAGGCGGGTGGATCATGAGGTCAGGAGATTGAGACCATCCTAGCTAACACAGTGAAACCCTGACTCTAATAAAAATAAAAAATAATAAAAAATAAAAAATAAAAAAATTAGTCAGGCGTGGTTGCACGTGCCTGTAGTTCCAGCTACTCAGGAGGCTGAGGCAGGAGAATCACCTGAACCTGGGAGTTGGAAGTTGCAGTGAGCCAAGATCATAGCAATGCACTCCAGCCTGGGTGACAGAGCAAGATTCCATCAAGAGAGGAGAGGAGAAGGAGAAGGAGAAGGAGAAGGAGAAGAAGGAGAAGGAGAAGGAGAAGAGAGGAGAGGAGAAGGGGGGGAGGGAGGGAAGGAAAGGAAGGAAAAGGAAGGAAAGGGAAAGAAGGAAGGAAGGAAAAGGAAGGAAAGGGAAAGAAGGAAGGAAGGAAGGAAGGAAGGAAGGAAGGAAGGAAGGAAGGAAGGAAGGAAGGAAGGAAGGAAGGAAGGAAGGAAGGAGGGAAAGAAATGTTAAAGAACAGTACCTACAGCTAGGTACTGTAACTTTAGTAAATTTTGCACTAGTTTTGACCTCTCATTTTATTATAGAAAAAATTTAACCTATAGAAAGTTGAAAATTATTACAGTCAGTACCTATATGCCCACCACATAGAATGTACAATTAAGAATTACTAGGCTTGCTTTATCAAATATTTGTTCTTATGTTTATATTCTATTAATCAGCAGTCCATCTTATTTTGATGTATTTCAAAGTAAATTTCAGACATCAGTACATCACCCTAAAATACTCAGCATATATATATCATTAAGTATAGTTCAATATTTTCTTTTGAGATAAAATGTATATACAATGAAATGCACAAATTGTAAATGTACTATTTAGTGTGTTTGGACAAAAGCACACCTGTGCAACTCCAAATCTTGTCAAGGTTCATAATATTTTCATCACACAGAAGGTTTTTTCAGGCACCTTTCCAAGTGATCCCTACCCACACCTTGAGAGGCAACCATTGTTCTGAATTTTTCCACCACAATTTTGACTTTTCTAGAGCTTTATGTAAATTTAATCATGCAGTATGTACTCATTTGTGTAAGACTTCTTTCACTCAGCAAAATGTTTTTGAGATTTATCCATGTTGTTACATGTATCAGTAATTTGTTTCTATCTATTGCTGAGTAGTAGTATTCCTGTATGACTACACCATAGTTTGTTTCTGCATTTTCTTATTAATAAATTTTTAGATTATTTCCAGTTGAGTAATTAAGAATAAAGCTGATATGAATATTGTCATATAAGTCTTTTATATGTTTTTATTATTCTTAGAAAAATATGTAGGCATGAAATTGGTGGGTCATAGGGAACATACATCTTTGGTTCTATAATTAACTTCCCGAGCTTTACTCAAAGTGACCGTACCATTTTACATTCTCACCAAAAGTGTATAAGAGTACTGTTTTACTCCACATCCTCATCAACATTTTTATCCATCTTTTGAATTTTAGCCATGCTTGTGGGTGTGTAGTAGAATCACATTACGTTTTTGATTTGCACTTCCTTGATGATTAATGATATTGAGTTATTTTCCTTTGTGGTGTCTGTTCAAATACTTTTGCCCATTTTTTATCGGATTATTTGTCTTTTTGTTGTTAAGTTGTACAGTTTTTTATATATAAGAATACCATTCTTATATATCCTGCATACCATTCTCATATATTCTGGAAATGTTTTGTAAACATTTTCTCCCAAACTGTGGCTTACCTACTCATTTTTTTAACAATGTTACTTAAAGAGCACATTTGAGTCTCAAGGAAGTCTTATTAATGTTAATTTTATGGTTATCATATTATGTAGCCTAAGAAACCTTTGTCTATGCTAAATCATGAAGATACTCTAATGTTTTCATCTAAAAGCTTTTCAATGCTTTTATGTTTAGGTATGTGACCCATTTCTAATTTGTTTTATGTTTGTTGTAAGATGGAGGTTGAGGTCAATTATTTTCCCACATAGAGACCCATTTATCCCAGTATTATTTCCTTTCCCCATTGGATTGCTTTGGAGCCTTTGGCAAATATCAAACAACTCTGATCATTAGCTTTGAAAACCAAAGTATTTTGTGCATGAAAGATGCCCTCAAGGACACCATAAAATTTATAATTGAGAAACAGTAAAAAAGAAAATCATTTTGTGGAATCCAGTACAGAAGGACTTTGGGCCAATTTCTTGGGGAAGCCATAGAGGAAGGCAGAAATGATGTAGAAAAGAAAGCACCACAGACTCTGACTAGGCAACATAATGCTAGAGCCCATCAGTTTACTGTGCTTCAGAATGGATCCAGAATGAGTCCCACGTACCAATCATGACAAAAGAGTAGTAAGTGGTCTCCTTACTACTTGATGAAACCATGCAGGTGGGAAGGAAGGACAAGGAAAACTAGCCTGCCCAGAATGGTGACCAAGAACAAGGTAGGACGATGGACATCTCAATTAACACTAACGAAGAAAGATGGTGTCAGGGTTGAAATATAATGTCTCCCACCCAAACACAACGTGAGTTCTTGCCACTAGATAAATCTGGGAACTTAAAGAAACCCGGAGTAAATAAGGTAGAAAAGCCAAAGTGACCAAAATATAAACTTTCATGTCAATGGTCTAGAAATTTGAAACAGAAATGAACTTGAATTGGATTTCCCATACACTTGTATTTCTAGGCTAGGATTTGTACTTATTGTGCATTCATTATTCAGGTGCCATTTTTTAATACAAGGGCTTATAAGGGAAGGTAAAACATAATAAAATTATCAGGAATCTGAAGGAGGATTATAGTATACCATAAACTGGGGCAAAAAACAGAAGAGAATATGCCTCTTGACAACTCTATCAACAGGAGTAGGAAAGGTAAGACCACAGATCCCACCCAAGCGTGTAATTTTTACTAAGAACCCAGGACTAAGAACTATCTAGAAATTTACTCTGTCTTTCCTATGTGGCCTGTACCACAGGATAACCAAATAGCTGAAAAGAGAAAATTCTTCTTTATAAAAGAATTCCAACTAATTAATATAGAAGGAATGATGCATTAGAACATCCCTATTTTATAACTTCTACAAATATAATGGTTTTAGATGATCATCAATGACTGATAAATTATAAACTATAAATTATAAAATTCATGAACAATTTTTATAATGAATAGATCAGGCTAGTAACACTTAATCCTACTAATTGATCTTAGCATCACAAGAGAAACAACCAGAAATTGTGCCTTCTGAAATTATACAATAAAAAGTACTTCCTATAAATTTTTGCCAATAAAATTTTAAAAATATATTTAGTCAGAGGCCGGGCGCGGTGGCTCAAGCCTGTAATCCCAGCACTTTGGGAGGCCGAGACGGGCGGATCACGAGGTCAGGAGATCGAGACCATCCTGGCTAACACGGTGAAAACCCCGTCTCTACTAAACAAAAAAAACTAGCCGGGCGAGGTGGCGGGCGCCTGTAGTCCCAGCTACTCCGGAGGCTGAGGCAGGAGAATGGCGTAAACCCGGGAGGCGGAGCTTGCGGTGAGCAGAGATCCGGCCACTGCACTCCAGCCTGGGTGACAGAGCCAGACTCCGTCTCAAAAAAAAATAAATAAATAAAATAAATAAAAATAAAAATAAAAATATATTTAGTCAGAATCAGAGCAGGCCTCTAGATCTAAGTACTAGTTTTGGAAAGTAGAGTTAGAAGAACATGGAATGTGATCAATAATATCAGACAGGCAATAGGCAAAATCTAAAAAATTATAGGAAATTCTACAGAAAACAATGACCAAGTGTTTTTAACAAATAAAGAGAGAGAAATAAAGAGAAGGGTTCCTAAAGATTAAAAGAATCTTGAAAGACTAAAAGACATGTCAGCCCAATACAATGGATGGACCTTGCTTTTTGTTTAAAAAAAAAAAAAAAAAAAGGAAGAAAGAAAGAATAAAAAGGTTTAAAAAAAAAACTATGAGAAAATTTTAAAAAATTGAATATTGACTAATAATTTGATGATATTAAGAAGTCATTGGTAAGTTTTTAAATGCTCAATGGTGTAATTCTTTTTTTAAAAGTCTTGTATTTTACTGGCATATACTAAAGTATTTATGAAGAAAATTATATGATGACTTGGAATTGCTTCAAAATAATCCAGTGGTGGGGAGTGGTAAAAGTAAAAAGGTATAGAAAAAATAAGATTGGCCATATTTGATAATTGTTGAAGGTGGGCCATAGGTAAACAGAGATTCAGCATCTTATTCTGTCTACTTTTGTTTAGGTTTTAAAATTTAAGAAGTTCAAAATAGCTTTAAAAGCTGTCAACAGGAATAAAGACACAATTAGAATGACTTTATTCTGAGCATTTGTTTGAGAAATATTGCCTTTATGATCAAGATGAAGAGACTAAATACAAGAGTTGATGTTCAATGTGACTAGAACACTGACAATAAAAAGGTTTCACTAAAGCCTCCTATTAAACCTTTTCCAGTAAACAACATATTTCTTTTACATTTGTTCCACATAGCAATAGCAGTCATCATTGTTGGACCAAGGGATTAATTAAATAAGATGGCTAGCAAAAGAAAATACCTATTATGATATCAAAGCTGCATAGCTGCAGTGATAGATGCAAAGTGTCTGCACCTGTTCCTATAAGAGCACAACCAAAAATTCATACCAGAACCTGTAGGAGAGATTTTGAACAGGTAATTGAAAAACACTTTCAATTCTGAACTGTATTCCACATCTCATTTCTATGCCTGAAACCTCAACTGTTTATCAATAAGTTGTGATTTATTTACTGTTCTTTTATTGAGAGATGGAATTGGGTTTTAAAAACTTGAGCATAAATCCTGTTTAGTTACCAAAATGGGGGATACACAGCCAGCATCAAGAGTAGATGCTCACAGTTCATTCCAAAGGAGGAAGACACAGGTTCTGAGTGGATGAACTAATGGTTATAGCAGCTTTTTCAAGAGGTTTCGTCCATACTTAGATGTCAGCTAATTGTTGTTGTCTGATGAGTTTGGTATCTTTTCCGAAATTGAGCTGGGAACGTTAACTCTCTTCTGACAATTAGATAGGTGAAAACTCTCTGTAGGCATTCAATTCAATTCAGGACAACACACATTTCAACTCAACACATCTCAGAAGTGCTAAGACTATAAATGAGACACCTTACTTTCTCCCTTTCTAATTTTTATCTCCCTCATATAGTGGCTTCATTTTGTCATGGCCAGTATTTTCTACGCATTCGTCACGGCCAATATTTTCTACCTATGTACCTTCCCCTAAAGATCATCCAATCAGCAGTAGGCAGTGAAAAAAAATGTAGAATTTTATGTTTGCAAATATAAAAATCATGTAATCTAGCATTCCCCAAAGTGTTTTCCATGAGATATTTTTAGTCTTTGAAAAGAAAACTAGTGGAAAAACATGCACTTAAATAGATTTAGGAATCTTAATTAAGCTAAAATAAACAGTTCTTATTTATTGCAGAACTTCCCAAAGCATATAATATGTTAATGTGCCTGGTAAATTGCTAAAAGAGGCATAGATCGTGCAGTTTCTTAATTTTATTTTACCACATAATTCCTTCTTTTAAAGAGCAAAATACTTTGTGAAAAACATTGATTCTAATTTAATCCCTTATCTTAGAGATGATGAAACCAAGGACCAGGGAGACTTCATGTCTTGTCCAAGCACACAGGGCAAATCTACCCTAGAAGTGGAGTCCCTTACCTTTTCTTGATATGTATATCAGAGCCTTTCCCACTATGTACAACTCATGTCTAACTGACATTAGAAAATATTAACTTTTAGCTTTTAGCCTTGTGCATTGCTCATTAGATTTTAGTCTCATCATAACTCTAAGTTTTGGAAGGCCAGAAATTTTCTCTCTTCTTAGAGGTAAGAAAAATAAAGCCACATGGGGCAAAGTCATCTTCATCAAGTATCCCAGGTTTTTGGGTGCAGGCGAGGTAAGCACAATGTTGAGTTCATTATGAGCCACCACTCATAGAAGAAACCTGACCACTTAGTAAAATGGCAGTTTGATTTCCTAAACCTCTAACTATCCCATGTGGGAGCTTTCTTCTTGTGAAGAAGTTCTTTTCAAAAACAGATGACGTACAAATATTAAAGTGTCTGCTCTTGCCAGATCTCTTGACATGGCTCTTTTCCCAAGTCCTACCTGCTGCTTAAGGAAACCCATTTTAAAGAGGCTTAAGGCCTCTGCCACCCAATCAAGAAATACAATCACTTTCTTTTCTGTAATAAGAATTGTAAATTTTAATATTTAAATGCAGTATTTAAAATGTAATATTCTTCCTTGAATATCAGGAAGCTTGGAAACAAATCTGAAGCACAGTTAAGCATGTTGATCACACTGATCAAAATACTGGTGCTCTTCAGTATCTAGTTCCTTGATTTTTTTTCTTCTGTTTATATTTTCTCCTTGACTACATCATTGAATGTAATATCTATGTTGCTTCTTCAAATTCTCTCTGAAGAGGAGAGAAATATAAATACCAATAACATCCATGATAATTAAAACTTGTACCAGAAATGTCAGTTATGATCCTACCTTCTCAAAGCTCCTTAAAAGGGGGGCAAGTTTAGACAACCACCTTGGGTTCCAAGTGGCCTTATCCACTATTCAAAAAGATTTTTCTTTTCTTTTTTTAAAATCAGACTAGGGATGGAATCTGGATTCCAAAGTAGCCAAGCATTCATGTTTATAAGATTACTTAACATGAAAAGCTTTTCCAGGATAGAGACCAGTTTGACCAATCAGAATCTCATTTCCAGGAATTAACTTGTGGACCAATGAGAATATCAAGCAGTTGGCAGTAAAAGCTGAAATTAAAAGGAGTCACACAGAAGAGCCTGCAGAGGCTTCAGGTGGGAAACATGTGAGCTGAGGTTATAAATAAACAGGAGTATTAGGAGCAGAAATTATAAAGAAGCAAGGAGCTATTGGGACAGAAAAGATATAGAAAGGTGGGGAACTAAACATACATAAGGCAGGGCCATATATAAGGTTGAATATGTATTCCTTACACAGGGAATCTGGCTCAGTGGGGAGTAGGGACGGAAATCCAGTGTGTGCTCCTTGATCCAAATTGTGCCCACCCAGGTATGGCTGTGCCAACCAGAGGAAGATTAACACAGTAGTCCTGGCCATAGGCATTGAAGAAAAAAGAAAAAAAAAAAAAACAGACTCTTTCAGAATGAAGCAAAAATCTAAAAAACTTCTACACCGACCCATGCTGGTGAGGTCCCTAGATGTTCCCCAGTTGCCAAATGACCTTCCAGTTCCACACACCCTGAGACCTGGACGTTCTGTGATTCAGAGACTTCTCATGAGGCCTAGATGTTGGATTCCATCCCATGGGAACTGACTTCCCATGAGGCTTGGCTGAGACTTCTGTTTCCCTTATTCTTAGGTATATACTTAAAATAAATCATAGAAATATTTATTGTGAGTTAGCCCTTTCATACAACCCGTAGAGTCTACCTAAAACAAACATCAATGTCAAATAGTTTGCCTGCCACTCAGCCTCAGTTTTCCTCTGTAATTCTTTAGAATAATATGCTGATGTGAACACTCTCCCTTCTGTGCTTACAGTAGTTTCCAGTTGCTGGTGTAACAAAATTACCACAAACTAAGCGACTTACAACAACTCATTTATTTACTTCTAGCCCTATAGATCAGAAGACTGACACAAATTTCACTGGGTTAAACTTAAGATGTTGGAAGGATTGCATTTCTTCTAGAGGCTCTAAGAATGTTTCACTTCATTTTTCAGCAGCTAGAGGCAGTCTGCATTCCTTTGTTCTTGACCTGCTTTCCTCATGTTCCAAGCCAATCATCATATCACACTAAACTCTCCTTCCCAACATCACATCTCCTTCTTTAGTTCTGACTCGCTAGCTTTCCTCTTTCATTCACAAGGACTGTTGTGATTACGTTGGCCTACCTGGATAATCCAGAATAATCCCCCCATAATCAAGATTCTCAATTTAATCGCATCAGCCAAGTTCCTTTTGGCATGTAAGATAATATATTCACAAGTTCCAGAGATTATGATGTGGACATCTTTGAAGGACTATTATCCTGCCTACCACAAAGATAAAGTAAAGACTCTTGCCTAATGGCCCACTTTTTCAAACTCCTTCATGGGAATGAACAATTCATCTTCTTTTTATAATGAAAAATATTTAGAACAATGAGAGAGAACAAACAACTGCACTTAAATTTACCTTCTATTGGTTGTCCTCAGTGGAACTAGAGATGCCTAGGTTTGAGATTACTTTTTCTCCCACATTATTTTTAATGAAAAATTTCAAACATACAGAAAAGTTGGAAGAATTATACACTAAACACCTTCATACCAAATATGTATATTCTATAAACATTTTGCTCTTTTTGTTTTATCACACAGCTATCTAGCTGTCTATCCTTCTATCCACCAATTTATTCATATTTCTGATACATTTCAAAGTAAATTGCAGATATCAGTACACCTCACCCCTAAATAATTCAGTGTACATACTATTAACTACAGTTCAATATTGGTTTATGATGCTTTTTTAAGATTTATATAGAATGAAATGCACAACCCATAATATTTGAGCTATCTATGCACCTGTGTAAACCAAACCCCTACCAAAATACAGAACATTGTTATTGCCCAGAAAGTTTCTTCATGTACCTTCTCAGTCTATCCCTGCCTACACTCACTTCCAGAAGCAATGACTATTCTGATGTTTCTTTATCATAAATGTGGGTTGTTGAGTTTTGAAATTACTCTATTTATATCGAGAATCGGCAGAATGAGATCCTAGCACTGTTACCAATTTGGTTCTGGTTTGCTTCTCTAACTTGTTGTTTCTCTGTTGCACTGACATTTCCTGTGGCCATTTGCTAATCAGATGTCACCTAGGACATTCTGCCTGAAAATCTATGAATAAAAGTTATTTGGTGCATAAAGAAAAAACACAAAACAATAGTAGTTTCAAGTTTTAATTAATTGATATGGACCAAAAAAAGAGAATGAGCCTATCTGCAGGGGGTTTTTGGGGGGTGGGTGGGTAGGGAGGTAGGTTAAACAGAGGGAGAAAAAACTACCATCACTAAGATTTAAAATCTGGTTTCCTCAATTACACCCTGAGTTCTTATTCAACATACAAGTTAATCCTATGTAGCTGAGAACACAGTTGGAGAAGTTAGCAAAATATACTTTGGAGTCAGATAAGGCTGGATTTTAGGTTTAGCAGCTCCTGATTTTGGTATTTCGTGTAATCTTTCAGAGACTGGTTCTATATCCATAAAATTGAGAAAATAATATGTATTTCTTGGTGTGAGAATTTGAGATAAAAATATCAAGCACCTGGCAAAATATCTAGCTCATTGCGGTACTCAATACATTGTTGATATTAACATTCTACTACATCATAGTAGTATTGGTATCACATTATTGTGCCTATTAAAATTAATTTGACCATTGGAGAAAGAAAAACAAATTTTTAAACCCAGGAAATTCTGGAAAACTGTGTTCTAATTCATTTTTGTTCAAGAAAGTTTTTTGTTAAATTGGGACCACGAAGTAATTTTCAAAGTCTCTGGACTATAAATGTGAAAAGAAAGACTAAAATTTCAAGAGGGGGACACAGGGGCAAAAAAGGCTAACACTTGCTGGTTGATTTCCTGCTGGTTCTTCAAGGACCTAGAGTTATTTTTCTGGACAAGAATTTTTGTTCTCTAGGAAATGGAAAGGAACAAAACCATAGATTAAATTATCTAAGAAAAACTTGCTAAAGGAAATGTGATGTTCTAATTATGAGGTCTGATGATCTGGAGAGCTTAAGTCGTAATGTTCAAACCTGGGCTTCCTTTCTCTTCGTTTATTTTTAGGAGAAAAAAAAATCAACCCTTAGGAAAGAGAATCCATGACAAACATCAGTTGCATTACCTGATCAGAGACCCAGTCCAAACGATTGGTTTCCTACCATTTTTAGCAAAAGATCTGCATCC
Organism: Chlorocebus sabaeus; assembly: GCF_047675955.1. NCBI lineage: Eukaryota > Metazoa > Chordata > Mammalia > Primates > Cercopithecidae > Chlorocebus > Chlorocebus sabaeus. Next base: position 72,285,287 of record NC_132918.1, read on the forward strand.
CAGTCTCAGTGCTATAACCAAATAACTATGGAATCAAAGAAGTCTCTCAGACTTTCCCACCAGTTTCCATTCCTGTCAAAAGGCAATAATTTTTGCACCGAAAAGTATCATTTGCATCCATTTATAGATAGCAGATCTTTTTTGATACCCTATACCACATACCCTCAGGTCACCTCTGTGTACCCTAATGGCATCCCACCTCAAGACCAAGCTGACTCTTTCCACTTTTTCATCCCAGGTCTCCAAAGCTATGGAGGCCTACTCAGTGTGACTGCAGTGCAGAAGTGTGTCAAATTAACGTTTCAGAGACAGTCATCAAATAACCCAGAGTGCAGATGTTTAGATGGACAATTCTGGAAGGCATCCTATTCTTGGAAGTCCTATGAGAATCAAATTCTATTGCCTGTAGTGGTGACCTTGCTGCATCCTTACCTGGACTTGTCTTTCTTTCCTATCTCATTCTCCTTGTTCTCTCACTCTCACTTTCTGGGATCACCTCCCAAGTAAACTATACCTGAATTTTTGTCTCAATCTCTGCTTTAGGTACAACCCAACAGAAGACAATATATTTTTATCCCTATCTATTCTACTGCCACCCTGGTTCATGTCACCATTATCTCTCCCTTAGAATACTGCAATGACCTCTCAACAGATTTGCTTCTTTGACCTTAAATTGATTCTCTACACAGCATTCAAAATGATCCTTTTAAGTCATATAGTATCACTGTTCTGCTCAAAACCCTTAATGGTTTTCTTCTACACCTAGAAGAAAACCCAAATTTCTTGCCATGGCCTATAACATTTTTGATGTTCTAGTCTCAATTCAAACCTCCAACTTTACCTCATACCACTCTCCATCCTTGACTGTGTTCCCACTATTACTTTCTTTTTTTCCAAGAACATATCAAAACTATTTGCACTTCAAGCGGCTTTATGCTTCCTCTTATTCCTTTGCCTAGAGTCCTCATCTTCCAGATATTTGAATGGTACGTTCTTGACATGACTGGCTCCTTCACAATTTTCACATCACAGCTAAAACTCCTCCAATTCAGAGAGGACTCTCCAACCACCTTAAGTTAAGCACTCATCAATCCTATGAATTTCCTCCATGTATCTTATAATGGCACGCATTATTTCATTTATTTTTACTTGTTGATTTTTTTATCTCTTCTCACTAGGAAAAACATTTGCTAAGGGCAAAGATCTCATTTTTCACCACACCCTCCAGCACATTGACACAATAAATGTCTTATGAGTAAAAACTGATTAAAAGAAATTGGAATATAAAATTCACAAAAAGGCCTGGTGCTGTGGCTTATGCCTGTAATCCCAGCACCTTAGGAGGCCAAGATGAAAGGACAGAGGTTTATTTGAGGCCAGGAGTTCAAAACCAGCCTGGGAAACATAGAGAGATAGAGAGACTCTATCTCTTCAAAAAAAAAATGTAAAAAGAAATTATCCAGGTGTGATGGTGGGCACCTATAGTCCTAGCTACTCAGGAGACTGAGGAGGAAGGATTCTTTATGTCCAGGAGTTGGAGGCTTCAGTGAGCTATGATTGTACCACTGCACTCAAGCCTAAGTGATGGAGCCAGACTCTGTCTCTTAAAAAAAAAAAAAAAGAAAGAAAAGAAAAAAAGGAAATTCACACAAAAGCATTCCCTTTCCTAAATAAAGATATGATTTAAAAATAATATTTTATATAACAAATCTAAATTAAAATGTTCCATTTTCAATCATGCTAGCAATAGTACAATAATTCTCTGTAAATAGGTATAAATCTTCTAGACAGCAATTTTGGTAATATGTATCAACAATAATGAAAAATGTTCACACCCTTTGACATGGTCATATATATTACATTTAAGAATTTATTCTAAGGAAATGATATAAATAAATACATGGAAACTCTCTATGCAAAAGGAATTTTACTGAGGCTATATTTGCATAGTACATATAGAGAGAAGACAAATAAATTATACTATATTCACTTGTATAAATAGGGATTAAAAACAATGATTATGTAAGCAAAGTAGCAGCATGCAAAAATAACCATGCTATAAAATTAAATTGAAAAGGATACAAAAATGCATGTGTATGATTGCAAATATTTTTAAAATATGAAAAATAAAATACACAAATATAGTAACAAAGAAGTGATGAGATTTAAATTGCTTTTTAAATTTTATTTTCTAAATGTTTTGTGTTTTATTACTACCACAATAAAAATAAATATCTGCTCTGCTTATCTGAAAAGGTTGTTTTAAAAGTAAAATTACAGTTGATTTATTCATTCTTCAAACACTCAGATCCTGACATACGCCAAAAACATTTAAATCCTCCAGGTGTAACAAGGCCATATTTGTCTTTAAAACCATACATTGAGGAGAGAGAGATGATATAGCTAATTGCAAGGCAAAATAGGAAGTGTTACATACTATAAGGGACAAACAAAATACAACACCTTTCTCTGTACCTTTCTCTCAGGTATCTGTATGAGAAATCCATGATTTCTAATTCCCCTTCATAGGATTTTGTTGCTTTCAATGTGTTGTTAGCATTACAAGCTGTATTAGAGTACTCTGTTATGTGCCACCAAGTTCAAAAGACCAAGGCAGATGTTTTCAGTCAGGAGGCTCTTTGGATGTCTCTTCCCTAAGCAATGACTTAGGCATCAAGTGCTTTCTAATTTACGATACTGACATCTTCCAAGTTCTCCTGAGAAAGGAACAAGAACTAGGGGAAGGTATACCAGATACACAACCACCTTTGCCTAAAATGCTATATCAATCCATTTCAATTACTAGAATGAGTCACTTGCTCCCATGCCTAAAAGCAAGGGTCTGGAAACTATAGTGCCCGACTGACTAGCCAATTCCCAGCACAACTACTCTACACCATGGAAGGGTAGGGGCCACTTCCACGGCAGACAGCTAGTACAGGAGGCAATGTGACAATGTGAGAGTGAACTCAAATTCAAGTCTCTGCTGTCAAATTAAAAAAAAAAAAAAAAATCAAGGCATACGTAAGGAAAGACTTTATTCTAAAGGATTATTACAAGAGCAAGCAATGGGGTTGTAGCTGTAGGGAGAAGGCACTGGCCATGAGATCTGCAAGTGTCTCGAAGTTAAGCAGAAACGGGCTTTCCTTTAATAGGGAAGAGTGAACAATGTTAGAAAGAATCAGTGAAAGGAAGTGGCAACAGGATGAATGGGTGATGAGACAGCAGACAAGAGTATGTTTACACTGAGGCCCATCTACTCTCAGGAGGGACTGTTTAGGGAAGGTTAGATGCTGGCTCAGGCTGAGGGTGGGCTGAAGTTCAAGATCCTTGAGGAAGGAGAGAAACTCAGTTCACCTAAGCATTTTGTTCTGATTGATCAGTGGAGACAAAAAAAATCAGCTAACCATGTATGAGGTAAAGAGTGGGAATTTGGAGGACCTATGTCTGGCCTTATCACAGATAAACACAGGGCATCCATGAGTCTTATCTAAGTCCTATGAAAAAGATTTTTGTTTTTGTTTTTCTTTTTTTTTTTTTTTTTCCAGTAAGCCAGTTTCTGAAACACAGAAAGATAGGAGGACTTCTTAATAATTGCTGTTTTCCAGGATCCTAGGGCTCAGGTCAAATTTAACATTGTTACTGCTCTCTTAATTTCAGTCTTAGTTTGTTCAGGTTACTATAACAAAATGCCATCGTGAGAGGTGAAGCTCTGGGCTTCTGGGTACGGTGGGGACTTGGAGAACTTTTGTGTCTAGCTAAAGGATTGTAAATGCATCAATCAGCGCTCTGTAAAACGGACCAATCAGCACTCCGTAAAATGGACCCACCTCAGCAGGATGTGGGTGGGACCAAATAAGGGAATGAAAGCAGGCCACCCAAGCCCCCAGCAGCAACCCGCTGGGGTCCCCTTCCACTCTATGGAAGTTTTGTTCTTTCACTCGTCGCAATAAATCTTGCTGCTGCTCACTCTTTGGGTCCACACTACATTTATGAGCTGCGACACTCACCGTGAAGGTCTACAGCTTCACTCCTGAAGTCAGCCAGACCACAAACTCACCAGAAGGAAGAAACTCCAGACACATCCAAACATCAGAAGGAACAAACTCCGGACACACCATCTTTAAGAACTGTAACACTCACTGCAAAGGTCCGCGGCTTCATTCTTGAAGTCAGCAAGACTAAGAACCGACCAATTCAGGACACAATAGGTCAGGTGGCTTATAAACATTAGAAATTTGTGTCTCACAGTTCTGGAGACTGGAACGTCCAAGATCAGGGTGCTGACAGATTTGTTGTCTGATGAGGGTCTGCTTCCTGGTACATAGACAACTGTGTTATTGTTGCATCCTGACATCGAGGAAAGAGTGAGGGACCTCTCTGAGGCCTCTGTTATAAGGGCACTAATCCCATTAATGAGGGTTCTATCCTCATGCCCTAATCACCTCCTAAAGTCTCACCTTTGAATACTGTCACATTGGGAGTTAGATTTCAACATATGAACTGAGAGGGACACATTCAGACAATAACACTAGCAGGTAATTTGTGGCCAAAAACTTCTAAATTTTCACCAAATTAATTGTGTCTTTCTCTTGGACATAAACTAGCTTACATTTCCCAGCTATATGACAAATTGTAGATAATGGAATGTAAGTGGAAGTGATACGTGCCATTTCTAGGACTGATCCATAAAAATGTTCTCATATGTGAGCATTTGTCCTTTATCTCCAAGCCAGGAAGCTTGAAAGCCACTTGTTAAAGATGGCAGAGCCACAGGATGGAAAGATCCAAAGTCCTTAAATCCCCACAGTGCCTATTTATCAGAAACACTTATCGATACTTTACATACATGAGAAATAAGTTTCAATTCCATTAAGCCACTGAGATTATGTTTTGTTCGTTTTGTTTTGTTGTCATAGAAGCAAACATTACTTAATCTTTCAAAAGCCTGAAAGGTTTTGGTTTAAATATTTGCCAAAAACTTCTTAACATCATGCCTGGTCCATAGCAAGCCCTCAATAAATGTTAGCTATCATTATAAATATCATTCTATATTAGGACAGAAAGCTTGGCTGAGGAAATGGCATTTGAGTTATGCCTTGACATACTTGCAGGAATTCAACTGGCAAGAGGTCTGAGGGACAGCATTTCAAGTGGGATTTATGATGTACAAAAAGCTAGAGATAAGAAAAGGCTCAGGAAATGAGACTGGTCTAGTACTACTGGGCAGCTGGGAAGCTAGAGAGAACCAATGGAGGATATGATGGGAAAGTTGATTGCTGCTCAATATTGGAGTCTTGAATTAAAACTGAGGCTTGAGTGACATTCAAGCATAAGGAAAAAAAAGTATTAATAGGCATATTAAGGATCCTGAGTGATTTTTCCAACTTTTTTTCTAAAGGAAACAAAACAAAACAAAAAAAGAAACCTACTGACTTGCTGAAAATCACTGACTTCATAAAGAAAACTTAGACTGTCGCAAAGTCCAATAAATGATGGTGAAGCAAGTAGGGGAAATGATAATAGGGAAAGCACTTTATCTTCAGAAACTAAGGCACTATTAGCAGCAGCAGCTTGGACAATGGCTTTTTATTTGGATCCCAGAATTCTTTGAGCATGATGGAAACTAAGGATCCCTTTGTTTAAAAAAACAAACAAACAAAGCACATATAAATACTAAGTCCTCAGAGTCCATCTGGGCCATCAGGTTAGGGACCTCTAAGTCAGAAGAATGTAAGAGAAGAGAAGAAAAACAACCTGGATCACGCTCAGCGTGGCGTCTGGCTGAAAACTGACCACTGACTGTGCCGTTCCATCCCATGGTGGCAAAGGCATCATGCTGCTGGCAAGCTAATGCACTGATGGTGACAGGAAAAGCTTGACTTTGCTGCAAGGACCATGTTGTGATTTCCAGCACTACAACCCACAGCACAGCATTGGGCAAGTTCATGTAATGATCAAATTAAGTCTCTTCATTTGCAAAATAAAGTTGTTAATATCTGCAGAAGATACATATAAAATTGCTTTCTAAAATTCTAAATAGTTAAATCCTATATAAATTAATGCAGGTTATTAATGCAGAGTTTTCTACTTTGCTCCCTCGGGGGCTAAAACACTACCTCTATTTCTCATTCCCTGAATGAAGTATGTATTGAGTGACTAACCTGAGCCAAATGATGCCCTAGGTGCTCAGTATACAATGGCAATCGAGACACACTCAGCCCTCAAGAGCACCACGTGCTATGCTTTGTTCTCTTCTGAATTTAATACTACCATCTCAGGCTAGGTTCTCCCAGAAACATAGCTGAAACAAGAATTCAAGTATAAGTAGTTTATTTGGGAGGTAGAGGAAATATCATTGAGGGAGGGGAGTGGCATAACAGATGAAGAAAGGCAACAAATACAGGATGTATTATCATTCCAGCTACCACTGTAGATAAACTGGAGCTCCAACCCATGAGAAACCTCTGGGAAACTGTAAAACACACATTATTTCAGGGTAATCCCACCTGAGCAGTAAGGGAGCTGCGGTTTTCTTGGTTTTTATACACAGCTTTCCTGAGGTGTTAATTCCCGGCACTCCTAGCCTATCTTACAAAGAGACCTTCTCCAGCTTCTGTGAAAGCCCTTGCAGGGAGAGATGTAGATGCTGACAGTTAGAATTCAACTGAAGATTATTAAAGTAGAAAGGCCCAAGGAATATGAAGAGAGAACAGGCAGCATCAGCCCTGTTCTAAAATAGTGAATCCCTTACTCCTTAGCTTTGGGTGATCTCAGACTTTCCTGAGCCTCATCTAAATGGGTAAAGGAGATCCTTAGCTAAAAGACAAGTCTAGGAAAACTGCAGGCTCCATTCCAGTGATCATCTGATAAAGTGGCTCTGCAAACATTTTCCCTCACGAAGTCCATGGAGTTGTTTAATCCACAAGGTTTTGTGCATAGGAGAAAGCATGAAAGGAAGAGACAAACCACAAATATAATAGCCATTATGTATTAAGCCCTTATTTAGAGTCAAGTATTAGGTTAATTGCTTTATGTGCTCTGTTATCCTTCAACAACACTATAGGTTAGGTCATACTATCTCCATAATGAAACAAAGAAACTAAGGCTTAAAAGGATTACATGAAAGGATTTGAACCTAGTCAGTTATAATACACAAAAGACATTCTTAACTACCATGTTAGGCTGTGCTGTGTTGGAAGAAGTGAGTTTGGGTCTCTCAATATGCCATGTTCTTCTCCTATGGTGCTAGTGAAGAAGTACAGGCTGTCCTCCTATGGATGTCAATTTTAGGAAAACAAAGATAAGAAAACAAAGAGTCCGGGATCTGCAAAACGTGAAGGAACACTAAAGAAGACAGTTCCCCCAGGAAGAAGGCCTTTCTGTTCAAACCTGGCCCCTACTTCTTCAGTTTCAACATTCCAGACATCTCAGCAGCCTGGAACATACTTCTGCTAGCCAGGAAGGGGTAGGTAAACCAGTAGAGCTATCTGCATTCCTAGGAAAGGACGAGTGCCAAGTAATGTTTTTTCTTCAAGGTAACCACTTGCCTCAGCAAGCCCAGCATCATCCAGCAAAGTCTGCTTCCTTCTTCTTCACCTTTCTTCCTCCCTCCACTCTTCAGGTGAATGCCTAATAAGCATTCCTCCCAGGCTGAGTTAAGGCACCCATTACAGGCGCTTCCCAGAACCCAAAGGGGATTGGCATTTTCCTCAAACAAATAGAAGGGAGGCAGTGATAGCTACTGAGAACCATCTATGAGCCAAGCCTTTTCGTATCAGCTTCACATTATCTTATCTTCTCTATGCAATAGTCCAATGAGGTTCTATTCCCACTTTTCAGATGAGGCAGATGAGCTTTTGCTGAACATGAAAGTTTGAGTTTGCTTATTCCTTGAAGTTCTTCTAAGACTCCTCACAAAATATCCATTCAAGAAGGCCATGAATATAGCTGTCAAGACCACTCCCACTAGACCAGTAAAGAACTCTCTGACTTTTGGGGAAAAGATATAAGAATGGACAATATCCCAGATAAAAATATAAACTTCATCAACTCCTTCTGTGGATGAAAATAGCTCAGAGATTGAATTCCTGGGTGTGTAACTTTCTAGGTTAATTGCTTTGATTTTAGGCAGGCACATTTAGGTAGTTTCATCTGAGTGCCTCCCTTGGAGACAGTGTGTGCTTAGATTGTTAATCAACTTTGTATTACATTAGAGCCTCATCTAATTTCCTTAAGAATATGCAGTGAGAGGATAGTAGCAAAGGGGAGCCTGGGGAGATTAGGCTCCATGAGGAGTTCTAAATGATGCTTTCTATGAGCCTAGAATACAAAGAGAAACTGGGGAGTCCCTGCTCCCTGGAGGCTCCCTGCCTCTTCCCAAGAACAGCATTAAGACTATCATGTCCCACAGTGGCAGAAAGGGCAGCCTAGTTTCAGATGATTGCTCACAGCAGCCACTTCCCCTCAATAAACTCTGCTGCAAATGCATACATCTTTGATGGCTCACCACCACCTGACACTGAAATGAAAAATGTGTCCCTCTCTTGCTTCCTGCTTTTTATTTCCGGATAGAAATATCTAAGACTCTTGTTGCCTATCAGAGTGCCTGATACATAATTAATGCCCAGTATCAGACAGATGGATAAATGGTTGGATTAATGAATGCATGAAATTTTTTAAATGAATGAGGGAATGAAAAACTGAGCTCTCTTCAAGTCAGGCATAAAGCACTGAGTCAAAGACTGTATCCTATATTCTCTCCGCATCGAGGAACGGCCCACAGATGTTTCTAGATTATTTCAGTTGGCTGAACAAATTCAGAGTGGCAATACTTGTCGTAATTCAGGCAGCATTGTGAAACTAGATTAAACAGACTGAGCTATAAAGGAAAATGTCAGTCTACATAGAGGGAAGGTCTCAGATGTTTGCTTATGACTGTCAAACTGTGAAGTAATTGATTATCGTTTCTCTATCATTTTTTCTAACTCACTTGTCCATACAAACCCCTTCCAACAATTCTTGGGAACTCTAAAAGTAAGGAATCAGCATGCTAATTAAGTTAGATAACCATCAAATTCATAAGAAATACATTTACAGACTAACTTTTCCAAGACCATCATTCTAAATAGTGGCACGTAGAAGTTTGGTATGAAAAATCCACCAAACCACGATCACAAAGATTTGGGTTACATGCTACCATTCATTCCTTTCTGTACCTTGGAGTCTAAAAGTTTTAATACTTCCAAGTCCTAAAGAGGCTAAGGTTTTCTCACCATAGTGTTACCAGAAAGTAAAGCAACCTTCTGTTGCTCTTGGCTTCAAATTTATAGTATGTCACAGCTAAAGGAGACCTTAGAGATGATCCAATATAGCATCTAGAGTATTGCTAGTTCAGACAGCTTTAATACAAAAACTGTTTTCCCGTCTTCCTTTTCTTTACAGAATAGAAGTCTCATGTTTCCCCACACCTCAAAGAAAGGTTTGAGAATTAATCCTGTACTACCCCCTGAGAACAGAACAAGTTGTTGAGTTATAATAGTCCTGGGCCTGAGTTAAATAAGTTATCAAGATTTATTGAACAAGGAGGAGGAAGCTCCTAGGGAAGTTTTCATAGCAGGAGAGGTCAGCTACATAGGAAGAGCCTGGCAAGTGGAACTCATCAAGTTCACTGCATTGTCCAAATGTCCAGGAACTACCTAGGAACTGATCTATCATCTCCAACTATCAAGCTTCCACATAGTGGTGAATATTTTATCACCCAGGTCGAGGGGCCTTTGCCAACTGTGCCTCCCAATGAGCACCCACTGAGGACTTAACTTTGTCAGTATGCATCACTTCCACAAAGATTTGTGATCAGGAGTGACATGTGATATCACGCACAACAGTCTGCTTCTAATAACTTCCGGCAGACACCTTCAAATCACAGCAAGAACCTGGGAACCCCAAAAAAGGGGAGGAACCCTACAATTGGAAGGGCTGAAATGAAAATCTTAAGACTGTGAGGGATGTGAAAAGTGTTTCTTCAGTAATATTTTACTTTAGATGTGAGAAAATGATAATTCAGAGAGGGTTTATGATTTTTCCGAATCACAGAATACAGTAAAGACAGAGCCAAATCTAGAATCCAAGTTGCCTGGGTCCATGGTCAGACTTGAATAATATGCCTACAATTGCTATAACTTATAGCACCTATCCTAAAATATTTTAATAAGCACAACCTAAGAAGGTCAGGATAGGCAACCTCAAAATTTGTTGAAGTGACTTCCTGATTGACAGACTCCCTGGAATCATTTGGCTGCCTCAGATGAAACCCTAGTCAAACCTTTCCATTCACACTGTCCAGCAGCCAGATTTCTTGGGTCTCTTGGTCTTTAGTCTAAACTCCACAAACAGATCCAGCCTGCTTCTCCTATTATCTCCCTGAGGTGGTGACACCTGCCTATTTGTAGATCTTAAATAGGGACCTGTAGTTCAAAAGCCATCCATACCCAAATAGGGAGTCCCCTGTCCTCTTAGTCACTTTTGTATTTTGTGATGTCTGTTCCTTTTCCTATTTTTTTTTTCTTTTTGATGGGTCTGAATTGTTTGCTCTAATTTCTTCTTCAGGTAGCCTCATACTTGGTCTTTCCAAGAGCATGATCCTTTCTTTCATTCCTTATCTTTAATTTTCTGCTATGGGTTTGGTAACTGCTCTCTCCTTTGGCAACTATCAATTAACAAAATAATACCATTCATTTACAGATTTTCTCATGGCAAAAAATAAAAATTAAAAAAAACAATTCAGAGAAGAGCCATCAGGAGTCAAAGGCCAAACTAGCACCTTTTTTCTAAATTTGGTAGATGTACAGGAGTACAGGCCCATAATAAACTTTGGTCATTGTAGTTAATGTCATGGATCTTCCCTACTTGAAGGGCACATGCTTGATGTTTTTCTAGTACTCCTGGCAGAGCTATATTGAGCTTCCTATGTTCTTTTTCTCTAAGATCTTTATAAAACCAAGAACATATTGTAGCAGGGTAGCAAGGATCATAGAGTATGGTCATAGAGAAGAGTGGCCTCACTTATTCCAGAAAGGGAACAAACCTATGACTTTGGAAGGCAAACAAAGTTGACATTTACTGTGAATCTAGATTCTGCACTAAGTCTCATCACCTGGTTTGTTTTATTCTCACAGCAACCTATAGTAGGGGTGGTATTAGTCCCACCCTCATTCTTTTCAGATTTATAAACAGAAGATCAAAAAAAGGTTTATGTATTCACTCAATATATTCATATTGGAGTATCCTTGCTGGGGCAGGTATTAGGGATGCAATAACAACACAACAGCCACTGTCACTCTTTCATGTGCTTTGCAGCCTGTTCTCTATCAAGTAAACAGACAAGAAACAAGTAAGCCAAATAAAAAATAATTACAAATTATTAGTCCTGCAAGAAAATAACAACCATAGAGTCAAAATAACCTAAGAATGCATGGTTTACAAAGAGTAGAGGAAGTTTTCCAAACTACATGTTTCTGACCCAGAGCCTGAGTTCTGTCCTTCTCAGTATCTTGTTCTTTAAGAAACTGATTTTAGCGTCACCAAATTATACACTATCATGAAAATAAAGAGAGGATGGGAGATGGTGGAATATCTGCTTTGACCTAAAACCTAGTAGGCTATTTAATTATAAGGTTTTCTGTATATGCCAGTGAAAAATCCCTGCAGGTTTTAGTTTAGTCTACTTTTTCTTTCTGTCACTCAAGCGTCTTCTGAGGCAACTCTTCAGGGTTTAAAGGAAATGGACTCAAGACTTGTGTCACAGATCTTGTGGAAAGTGGAGCATCTTCTCTGAAATAAATTTCCACTCTTGTTTTACCCCTGGTCTCAATTTCACTTTCCCTCCTGTGACTGGTCTACTCACATCTTTTTGTTCCAGGTATGCCCAGACTGGGAACTCATTCGTCCCCTTTCCTTAATTTCACTCCAAATCTATCCTATGATGGTTTGTATATTGCACACAACCTGAGGGCCAATGCTGGCTGTTTACATTGTGAGAGAGATAGGGAGGACAAGGGGGAATTAAAATTGTACATTAGACTTCTCAGTACTTAGATGCCTTTGTGCTTTTGTTAGACACCATCTTCATCTTATCCTCCTATCAAATTGCCAGATTTCCCCATCCTTCACTTCTGTCCTTTCTCAAATTCCTGTTTATGTATTAGGAAAAATATTTACATAAGAGCCTTTTCCTTCATCATACAATTGCCTTCTTAGTCATTTCCCCTAAGCTTCATCTTCTACATCTTAAGTGTTTTATCAGGACACTTGCCTAAATTGATATTGTTCTTTCCCTAAGAAAAACTTCACTGCCAGCTCTTTAAACAATGCTATTTTTCACCTGCTCCACTTGTTTGGACACCCAAAATATACTACCAAAGAAAAGAATGCAGCAACAGAATTTAAAGTTACTTTGTATTTAAAGAGTACAAGAAAAGAAAAAACAAAGTCACAGCTGATTCAACCCAACATTTTGATACTCAAGCTCTGTGTAAGTCAGCAAAAGAACCCAATTAAAAGATTGCCTCCTTCTCCCACACAGGTGTCAAAGCTCACAATCGCATTGGAGAAAAAGCAAATGGCAGGACAAACAGCATTCACGTCGCCACACCATTTCATTGGTGTCATTTCACCCTTGTCCCTGGGGAGCAGCAGCAGCTGAAAACCTGTCCACAGCCTGGCACTGTCCTCTCAGCGCCACTTGAAAGGGGAAAGCAGCATGCACTGAAGGGCTTCTCAGCATCATCCTTTCATGAAAATTGACTTCTCACTGCTCCCCCAATTCTTTGGACCAGTTGTGCAGATTGAGCTGCTTAACTGTGGATTTTGGCACCTTATTGCACGTTTCACATCATCCACTGGGCAAACACATTAACCATCTCTCCTGCTTCAGTTCCCCTGATAAGTTAGCAGGCATGCAATCTGTAAATAAGCCAAGGCATAACCTCAGAAAGGACAAGAGCCTCTCATAACATGGGTCATTGAAAATATTACTTGGCTGCAGCTATCTGGCTCAAATTCAGCATTAAGAGCGTATGTCTCATTGGATATCTCATTGCCTTGTGGAACACAGAGAAATTAACTGGGATTCTTAAATGTGTCACACATATTTCCCCAGGTAATTTTATAAAATGATTAAGAACACAGACTCTGGAATCAGACTGCGTAGGTAAGGTCCCTATCTTTGCCATATAATGCCTAAATGACCATAGACAACTAAACTCTACACACTCTATTTTCTCTTCTGCAAATACAGGGTGAAATTATACTAGCTACTTCATAGAGTTGTAATACACATACCCTACCTACAAGAGTGGTTACATAGTACCAATAAATATGAGTGATTAGCAAAACATGGACAAGCAGATTTCCACCAGCTCAGGAATAGAAGATCTAAACTCTACATACTGGTTTCTAATTGAGCTAATGTGAGACCAAGGTAGGCAGCAGCATGCCTGGAACATTCAAAGCGACAAGATAAATGTAATTCATTTTCCCAAATTATCAGTTTGACTCCTAAGAAGTAATTAAAGGAGTGAACTCATCTATCTTTATTAATATGTATAGATCTCCAAAAAGTCATTTTTGGGTGAAGGCAAAGTACAGAATTATGTATAATAATATTTATTTTTGAAACACAAAACACTATATCTGTTTTAGTTCTGGCTACTATAACAGAGTACTACAGACGGACATAAACAGTAGAAATTTATTTCTCAAGTTCTAGGGGCTGGGAATCTGAGGTCAAGTAGCCAGCATAGTCAGGCTCTGGTGACTGCCCTCTTCCAGGTTGCAGACCCTCACTCCTTGAATCCTCAAGTGGGAGAAAGGGGGCTGCATTACTCTCTGGGGTCTCTTTTATAAGGGCACTAATGGCATTAATGAGGGTTCCACCCTCATGGTTTAAATTATCTCCCAAAGGCCCTACCTCCTAATACTATCATTTTGGAGGTTAGGATTTCAACACATGAATTTGGGGAGGGGGAGCTGGGAGACAACAAATGTTAAGTCTATAACAGTATCTTTTCCCAGCACATATAAATGAATGCAAATCTGTAAGGAAAAAACACAAATAAAAAGTAGTAATTACTTGCAGGAAGTCAAGTGAAGACTGGGATTACAGGTGGCAGTCAAGGGAGACTTTAACCATATTTATCATCTTCTAAATGTTTTCAAGCTGGGAGGATAGATTGGTAAATCACTTCCTTAATTAACTTTTTTCTTTCAAAAGTAATTTAAAACATTATTTTATTTTCAACAAGCATATATATATACCTATACATACAAAAATAGAAAGTAAAATTTGCATAAATTTTAAAAATAAAACATAATACCTTGAAGAAGTTGTTTTATTTGCAGGGCAAATTACATACCAGAGCCTCACAAAATACACATTTACCTTGTTTTGTTGTTAAAGGAATTTTGAAAGAAAACTTTCAGAAGCACAGTAGTAGCTGAATGGGATCCTACTCCATTTCCTTCTAATTTGATTGCTAACACATTTATCCACTCACACAGGCCAGAATGTCAGCTACCCATTTGTCATGCTCAGGGTTAGGTTCCAGCCCCCGCTGAGAGCTGAGGGGAATGGGTGGCTGGGGGGCAGGGAGCTGGAAGAACACATAAGAGACAGCAGGTAAATGAGACATGTTTTTATTCAGCAGAGCCTTCACAGGGTCAGTGTTACATTTATACACTAGTGGCTGAGAGCCAGGTGGCAAGCTTCTCTATGTTGTGTCTATGTGGCTATGATTATCTAAGACATGGGACTGTGCGCTTGCGCCCCAATCCTGCTGAGTTATCTATGCTGTTTACCTTGGCCTATGCTCTATGCCTGCTTTGCTGCAGCACAGCCATGTTCCTTGCACCATCTCTTCCCATTCCCTTCATATTTAACCAGTCTTCAAGGCCTGCCTCCTAAATTTCTCTAAAACTTGTCAAATTCCTCTTAATTCTCACTTATCTAGGTCATCCTTATCTCTCACCTGAATTACTGCAAAAGTCTCAATATTGGTTCCCTTGCCTGCATTTTCATGGCTTTTCTTTGTTTGTTTGTTTTTTGTAGAGACAGGGGTCTCAAACTCCTGGGCTCAAGCAATCCACCTGCATCAGCCTCTCAAAGTGTTGGGATTACAGGCAAGAGGCCCCAGGCCCAGCCATTATGATTCTTTTTAACCCACTGACACACTGATACCCTCGTGACCTTTAAAATGTGAATATCATCAGGTCATTCTACAACTTAGAATTTTTGGTGGCTCCTAGCATCTATAATTCATTTAAGCAACTTAGCAGCAAAAGAGATTCATGACATTAAAGGGAGGCTAACTGACCACCAGAAGTTTTGTCTTCATTTGCATAGAGTTTTAGCTTGAAGACAGATGCTATTGTGTCAAACCCTATTAACCTCAACAGGGAAAACAACAGGTTCAAGAGGTCAAAGAAGAGACCCAGAGCCAGGAAACAGGACATGGGGTTCTATTAGGGACTTACATACAGGAGAGTCCAGTGGTGGTGGGTGCGACAGGAAAACTGCAACCATTGAAAAACAGCATGCTGTTGATAGAACATTTTCATTTGACACCCTCCCCTTAATTACCTCGACCTGGCAACCTTCATTTAACCCAAAACTCAGGGCCTCAATCCCCTGTATCACCTGTGTTCTATGAAATGGGCTAGGGGCAGGGGTCTCAGATGGTCTTCACAGACAAGGAACAAATCTCTTGGTTGACTCTACCAGGATTCCCTGGCTCAGAACACACACCTTCAGAAGTGTCTGCCAAACAGGGCCATTCTAAGGGTATGCTGAAGCTGTTGCTATCAGGGGCATTTATAGAAGTTCAGAAGGAAATTGACTTCTTAGATCACCTTGCATCTAGATAAGCCAGTTGACAAAGTTTGATCAGTGGAAAGTGAGTAAATGTGATGGGTGCTTCTGTGATTCACAGGCTCCTCCTTGCTTTCTTTTTACTTCATCAGCTGGATGCAGATCATGAGGTTTGCCAGATGGTAGGGCCACGAGATAGAAAGGACGTGGTCTGTGAATCACCACATGGAGGCATCTGCCCTGTTGATCACATGTGTGGGAAATAAGTTCCTATTGTAGTTGAGCTATTGTAGATTTAGGGTCTGTTACAGCACTTTGACCTACATTAGCTAATGCAAAGGATATGGTTCCTGCTATCTCCCAATTATTCATTATTCCCAAATTCTCACTTTACATTAAAACAATACCAAACTATCTGCTTTGCTCTGGGAAAAAAAAAAAAAAAAACCTCCCTTTTTTTCCTTTTTTACTGCCGGTGCACATTTGTTCATATGTTTTCTACTTTCTGAAATATAAATACTATAATAAGTATTGTTTATGGGCCAGGTATGCTGGTTATGAAAATGCACCTCACAGACCTCCAACCACAGGGACTTCCATCTGCAGGGCTCCAGCTATTGCACTCTTAAGCCCACAGTAGGGAGCTCGTGCTTCCCCCAACTGCCCCCATTATTGCAGCTAATACTAAGGGAGGACTGTTAATTAGAGACACAGAACTCATCTGTCAATTTTGACTCAAGGACTCCTTGATGCCCTGCTGAACCTTCCTTAGACTGCCTGAAATTTTAGGACTCTGCCATCCAATCCCCCTTCCCTCTCTGCTTCACTGACAGTCAGATTCCCATCACAGTCTCAAGATTCATCCAGTTTCACCCACTTTCTTCCCTGTAGTCTCTTAAGGCATTTAATCAAATAAGATCCTTGCATATTTAATTTTACCTTGGTGCCTGCTTCTCAGAGAACCTCAATTTGAACACAGGGTATTGTGCCAAGCATGCTGTACAAATTAGGTAATCCTCGCAAAGTCTTCTCAGATAAGTACTAATATTTTACAAATCTCTAGACTGAGGCCTGGGGATACTAAGTAACTTTCCCATCATCTCACATTTTCACCCCCCGCCCCCCACCACCTGGTAAACTTTCACATTCAAGTCTCAACTTGGGGGTCAATACTTCCTCCATTTCTTATCATAGAGAGGGTTAAACTACTTTTTTCTGTGCAAACTCTGGCAAACTCTTCTTCGTTGATCCTCTTTTTTTACATGACTGTTTCCCCTATTAGATCTGTGAACCACCTTGATGTGAGGACTTATACATTTCTGTATTTGTATCACCAGTGTTAGCACAGATGCCTAGAATAAACTTAATAATTAGTTTCAGTTGAATTGTGTTAGATTTAGCTGAGTTGATTCTGAATGAGATAATATAGCTACGTCTGAGAAAATGAATTTTTGGTGGGTAGACCGAACTCAAGAAAAAGAGTATAAAATTGAGATTTCAACTAGGCACCTATGTTTCAATAAATACGAAACTACAAAGCAAGTTGCCAAATTAGCACTTGAAGAATTTATAAAAGAATTCTGAGAAATGCTTCTATAATTTTTAGATCTCTTGACCAAATCAAGGAGTTAGAATATGGAAGAAAAAGACTTGCAGAGAGATTTCTTTACAGAAAATTGTTTCTCTGCTGTAAGTCTACCACCCCCTAGGGGGAAGGGTGTATAGTACTAATGCAATATTTTCCAGCTGGAGAGTTAGCTTTTCCTTCCCCTCTCCACCCAGGGAAATTTAGCCAGTGAGAACACAGTTAGCTGCCTTCGTGGTGTGAAGGGAAGGCTACCTGCTTGGGATTCTTAGGGCTCTCAGGGTTCACTGGGGCAAGGGATGCATGAATTCTTCCTGTGATCAAGAATAGGATCAGGTAGTGAAAAAGAGACAAAGCATAGAGTAGTAAGACTTTTTTCAAAAGGGTGTCCTCAGGGGTCAGGGTCCCCAGTAGCAAGAATATGGAGGCAAACTGGCCCATTCCTGAGGAGCACTGAGGAAGCAATCCCATTAAATTATCTGTAATAGAGATGTATTCGTCCTAGTCCAAGTTACTATGAAAAAGTAGAACACAGCAGAAAATTTTAAAAACTCCAATTGAGGAAAGAGAGAGACCCTCCCATATTGTTTTATACTTAGTACCTGTTTTAAGAAAAAACAAGGAAGTTAAACCAAAGACAGACAGCCCGGCACCAGGCCCCAAACCGGGCCTGGGCCTGCCTGGCCTAAACCTCGTAGTTAAAAATCAACTCATAATTTAGAAACCGATGTTATTCATAGATTCCAGACATTGTATAGAAGAACATTGTGGAACTCCCTGCCCTATGCATGCAGCCCCTGTCACATACCCCCTGCTCGCTCAAATCAATCACGACACTTTCATGTGAAATCTTTAGTATTGTGAGCCCTTAAAAGGGACGGAAATTGTGCACTTTGGGAGCTTGGATTTTAAGGCAGTAGCTTGCTGATGCTCCCAGTTGAATAAAACCCTTCCTTCTACAACTCGGTGACTGAGAGGTTTTGTCTGCGGCTCGTCTTGCTACACAATGAGCTAATGAAAGTGTCACACAAAAGAGTTAGTTTTAAACATCTTACTAGAGGTTAGTAGTTTGAGACCAGCCTGGGCAACCCTATCTCTACAAAAAACAAAAACAAACAAACAAAAACTAAGAGATTAGCCAAACATAGTATTGTATGCCTGTAGCCCCAGCTACTTGAGAGGTTGATGCAGAAGGATCATTTGACCCCAAGAGTTCAAGGTTGCAGTGAGCTATGATCGTGCCACTGCACTCCAGCTTAAGTAATGCAACAAGACCCTGTCTTAAAATAAAATAAAATAAAATAAAATAAAATAAAATAAAATAAAATAAAAAAGTGCTTGTCCCAAGAGCACAAAGCTAGCTGATAAAGGTGCTAGTTCAAGTAAGAACCATCCTGCCCTCTGCATCTCCTCCCACCTCCTTGCTTCCTATTTCACCCCCTCCACTAGAATCACAAGCAGCAGCTGGCAAGGAAAAAGGAGAAGCACCTGGCCGAGAAACATAGATTACGTTACCAAACCACACTTTCTCATTCACAGACTTGCTCCCTGAAGCAGGCCAAAGCTGGGGTGGGGGTGGAGAGAAGAGCTTTTATAAGTTCACTTTAGGGAATTGAATAGTACCTTTGACTGAATAGTTTGATCACTGAAAGTAAGCAAACTGTGTGTTTACGTGTCTATTAATAAAAGTGAACACAACAGTCAAAGACCTGCCTGAGTTTTCATTTGAAAGAGAAAATTATTTCCCCTGAATACGTTTTTTTAAGTTGATGGGAAATGAAAATGAATTTGTACTTTGATGTGTGAGCTCGGCCCTTATAAGTTCTGGCTGTTCCATATACCAGTGTCATCACTATCAAAACCACTGAGATCATAATTGAGAGTCAGGGTAGACTGCAGACAAACAGATTTTCTAGAATATGGAAATCCACAGGCAGAAATACCATCCAGGCTCACTTAAGCATGACTCTACTTTTTCTTTCAAGGTGAAGTGCTAATCTTTGTAGTATCAAGTGTGGTTCAAGAGGCTCAATATTTTTTAATATTCTCTTAAGTTGGCCCATATAAAATTTTAGTGCAGAATAATAGCTCTCAGAGTGTGATCTTTAGACCAACAGCACCAGCATCACCTGGGAAGAGGTTAAAAAATGCAAATTCTTAGGTCACATTTTAAATATACTAACTTAGATATTCAGGGAGGGGGCCCAGCACTCTATGTTTAACAAGCGTTGTAGGTGATACTGATGGAGCTAAAGTTTGACAGCCACAGGTGTAGGATATCCCAGAACACAGTACTGACATAAGTCCCTGTATTAAAAGTCAGAAATTTGACAAAATTTTAGTTTTGTTTTAAATTTAGGCAGCAACAGGACACCACCTGAGCTCGTAGACGATTGTACTCATTTAATCCTTATAATTATTCAGTATGGGAGTATTATTATTTCCATTTTAAAGTTAATTAACAAAATACAGATGGGTATCACGTGGACACTGTTAATGGAGCAGAGGAACGACAGAGCAATAAGTAATACAAGAAATCATGCTAGTCTCCTTTGACACGTGTTTTATGTATCAGTAAGCAGTAACGGATAGGACTGAGCCTAGTACAAATGCATTTCTTACACAAGACATGTAAATATCATGACCATGACTATTCTGCATGTGCAATTGTTTTAAAAAGCTTAAATTCTTCACTAAACACTTTAGAATTCAGGTAAAGCTCAGATAATTTTGTATATGTGAGCCATACAATTGCACTGTTTATTAAATGAGCTGGAATCTTGTGATTTGTTATATGAATAAGTAGCTGAATTGTTTCTTTCTCCCTCTCTGGCATGTGCATACACACACACACATCCCTATTAAAACTCACACCAGCACATAAGTAAGTGCAAAGCTACAACTACAGATCTGCCTGAAGGGGATGAAAACAGTCAAGGTTCCCAGGTGTTCAAAATCACAAGCCTGCTCAATATCATTCATTTATTCGACCCGCATTTGTTGAACACTTTACTTGCACCAGCCTCATTATAATATTGATAACTAATATGTAATAAGCCTTTTTCCACATCAGGCACATCATCCTTATAAGAATTTTCTCATTTAATCCTTATAATTATTCAATATGGGAGTATTATTATTTCCATTTTAAAGTTAATTAACAACCAACCTCACCTTGCTAGCAAGTGGTAGAGCCAGGTTGTCAACCCAAGAAGTATATTGTCTGTTTCCTTAACTACTACACTACACTGAATGACTACTGGGTAAATGACAAAATTAAGGCAGAAATAAATAAGTTCTTTGAAACCAATGAGAACAAAGACACAACATACAAGAATCTCTGGTGTAGAGGGAAATTTATAGCACTAAATGCCCAAAGGAGAAAGCTGGAAGGATCTAAAATCAACACCCTAACATCACAATTAAAAGAACTAGAGAAGCAAGAGCAAACAAATTCAAAAGCTAGCAGAAGACAAGAAATAATTAAGATCAGAGCAGAACTGAAGGAGATAGAGACACGAAAAACCCTTCAAGAAATCAATGAATCCAGGAGCTGTTTTTTTGAAAAGATTAACAAAATAGACTGCTAGCCTGATGAATAAAGAAGAAACAAGAAAAGAATAAAATTGACACAATAAAAATGATAAAGGGGATATCACCACTGATCCCACAGAAACACAAACTACCATCAGAGAACACTATAAACTCCTGTATGCAAATAAACTAGAAGATCTAGAACAAATGGATAAATTCCTGGACACATACGCCCTTCCAAGACTAAGCCAGGAAGAAGTCAAGTATTTGAATAGGCCAATAACAAATTCTGAAAATGACGCAGTAATTAATACCCTACCAAAAAAAAAAAGCCAGGACCAGACGGATTCACAGCCAAATTCTACCAGAGGTACAAAAAGAGCTGATACCATTTCTTCTGAAGCTATTCCAAACAATAGAAAAAGAGGTACTCTTCCTTCACTCATTTTATGAGGCCAGGATCATCCTGATACCAAAAAGAGAAAATTTCAGGCCAGTATCCCTCATGAACACGGATGTGAAAATCCTCAGTAAAATACTGGCAAACCAAATCCAGCACACACCAAAAAGCTTATCCACCACGATCAAGTCAGCTTCATCCCTGGGATGCAAGACTGGTTTAACATATGTAAATCAATAAACATAATCCATCACATAAACAGAACTAATGACAAAAACCACATGATTATCTCAATAGATGCAGAAAAGGCCTTTGACAAAATTCCACTGTCCTTCATGCTAAAAATTCTCAATAAACTAGGTACTGATGGAACTTATCTCAAAATAATAAGAGCTGTTTATGACAAACCCACAGCCAATGTGATACTGAATGGGCAAAAGCTGGAAGCATTCCCTTTGAAAACTGGCACAAGACAAGGAGGCCCTCTCATACCACTCCTACTCGACATAGTATTAGAAGTTCTGGTCAGGGCAATCAGGCAAGAGAAAGAAATAAAGGGTATTCAAATAAGAAGAGAGGAAGTCAAATTGTCTCTGTTTGCAGATGACCTGATTATATGTTTAGAAAACTCCATTATCTCAGACCAAAAACTCCTTAAGCCGATAACCAACTTCAGCAAAGTCTCAGCATATAAAATCAATGTGCAAAAATCACAAGCATTCCTATAGACAAACAGAGGGCCAAATCTGAGTGAATTCCCATTCACAATTGCTACAAAGAGAATAAAATACCTAGGAATACAACTTACAAGGGATGTGAAGGTCCTCTTCAAGGAGAACTACAAACCACTGTTCAAGGAAGTAAGAGAGGACAGGAACAAATGGAAAAACATTCCATGCTCATGGATAGGAAGAATAAGTTTCATGAAGATGGCCATACTACCCAAAGTAATTTATAGATTCAATGCTATTCTCATCAAGCTACCATTGACTTTCTTCACAGAATTGGAAAAAAACTACTTTAAATTTCTCCTGGAACCAAAAAAGAGCCTGTACAGCCAAGACAATCCTAAGCAAAAAGAACAAAGCTGGAGGCATCACACTACGTGACTTCAAACTATACTACAAGGCTACAGTAACCAAAACAGCATGATATTGGTACCAAAACAGATATATAGAACAATGGAACAGAACAGAGGCCTCAGAAATAATACCACACATCTACAACCATCTGATCTTTAGCAACCCTAATTAAAAACAAGCATTGGGAAAAGCATTCCCTATTCAATAAATGGTGTTGGGAAAACTAGCTAGCCATATGCAGAAAACTGAAACTAGACCCCTTCCTTACACTTTATACAAAAATTAACTCAAGATGGATTAAAGACTTAAATGTAAGACCTAAAATCATAAAAACCCTAGAACAAAACCTAGGCAATATCATTCAGGACATAGGGATGGGCAAAGACTTCATGACTAAAACATCAAAAGCAATTTCAAGAAAAGCCAAAATTGACAAATGGGATCTAATTAAACTAAAGAGCTTCTGCACAGCAAAAGAAACAAAGAGGGAACAGGCAACCTACAGAATGGGAGAAAATTTTTGCAATCTATCTATTCTGATAATATCCAGAATTTACAAGGAACTGAAACAAATTTGCAAGAAAAAAACAACCCCATCAAAAAGTAGGTAAAGGATATGAAGAGACACTTCTCAAAAAACGACATTTATGCAGCCAACCAACATATGAAAAAAAGTGCCTCATCACTGGTCATTAGAGAAATGCAAATCAAAACCACAATGAGATACCATCTCACGCCAGTTAGAATGTCAATCATTAAAAAGTCAGGAAAAAACTGAGGCTGGAGAGGATGTGGAGAAATAGGAACACTTTTACACTGTTGGTAGGAGTGTAAATTAGTTCAACCATTGTGGAAGACAGTGTGGTGATTTTTCAAGGATCTAGAACCAGAAACACCATTTGACCCAGCAATCCCATTACTGGCTATATACCCAAAGGATTATAAATCATTCTACTATAAAGACACATGCACATGTATGTTTATTTTGGCACTATTCACAAGAGCAAAGACTTGGAACCAACCCAAATGTGCATCAATGATAGGGCAGATAAAGAAAATGTGGCATATATACACCATGGAATACTATGCAGCCATAAAAAAGGATGAGTTCATGTCCTTTGCAGGGACATGGATGAAGCTGGAAACCAGCTCATTATTCTCAACAAACTAACACCAGAACAGAAAACCAAACTCTGCATATTCTCACTCATATGTGGAAGTTGTATAATGAGAACCCATGGACACAGGTAGGGGAACATCAAACACCAGGGCCTGTTGAAGCGTGACAGGGGACTAGGGGAGGGATAGCATTAGGAGAAATACCTAATGTAGATGACAGGTTGATGGGTGCCACAAACCACCATGGCACGTGTATATCTATATAACAAACCTTCACATTCTGCACATACATCCCAGAACTTAAAGTATAATTTTAAAGAAAGACAGAAAGAAAAAGACTCTAAGAACATCAAAATACCCCAAGCACATGAAGTTATACTCCAAAGCCAGAGAGCTGCAAGCTACTAGAGGCTAGCTCAGGCTTTCAACAAGGGCCCATATTAGTGACTTATTTACATTACCTTATTTAATCTCCATGGCAGTGAGTTTGAGATCATTCTCATTACACTTTGATAAAATTAAAACCTAGAGAGGTTAATCCACTTGCTCCTGTCACACATTGAAAGAGCTGTGATTCAAACCCAGGCTAGTTTGAGTATAAAAGGTTATACTTTTCCCAGAATGTTATGCTGATTCCCTTGTATAAAGACACATATAAATTATGCAAAATTTCAGAAACAGATGATGTTCTTTTTTTACCACTAGCATGAATGATTGCTTATTATAAATATTAATATCACTTTAAGTTTCCTCCATAGGCTTTATTGTCATGAAAAATGTGTTCCCCTTACTGACAGCAAACTCTTCATCTATATGAGACTAGATTAGTCATTTCACAATTTTTAGTCACTACCTTTATGTGTGCCATCTTTATGACTTTTGCTTTTTTAAAGTTGGCAGCTGCAAGGGATTGCCATTATTACCTGCCACAAAGAAAACACATTCATAGAAATAAATATAAATTAAACAACTACATTGGATCCTAGTTAGATGATGTTCTCTCTCATTTTGGTGAAAATAGAGATTAACAAGCATTCCAGAAGTGGTAAACAAATACTAGTATCAATCTGAAACTTTCTACTTAACATAATCAGGGAACACCATTTAGGAGGTAATGTTATTTAATGTCTTATCCAGGTACTAACTGAAATCATATCACATGCCCCTGAAGATCATTTCCTGTGGTCTCCAGTGGTAGTTCTACCATACTTTAGGAAATAACCAAAATATTTTCAGGACTTTCTGGTCCTTTAATTTCATTTAAAAATTTCTACTTACGCCTTCAACAATCTACCTTTTACATAAATTAATGATATTCAGGCAGCACTCAGCAATGTGTGGGTGTGTCATAAATAGTGGTAGTGGATTAATAATACATACTTCACCCCCATTTGAAGGTACACTAATGATCAGAATATGAGAAAGCAAGTTGTCCAATTTGCTTGTAACTTTAACAGTTCCCTGAAACTGAGTATGTCTCCAGTGACTAGGAACAAACCCTGAAAAAAATCTGCCTGTCAAAACAGAATGCAACTCACATCAGTTCAAAATATTGGGAGGAAACTGACCTGGCTATTTCCTACCAAGTAAAATGCACTATCAATTCACATCTAGAGTTTATCTGTAATTGCCTTCCAAATGCTCCTTTCTGCCTCCCAAAAATACTTTATTTATTTAGAAGAGTTAGGGGAGACAATTCCTAGGAAGAAAGAAGAGGCCACGCAAAAAAAAAAAAAAAAAAAAAAAAAAAAAAAAAAAAGAATGACCATATCTGCTTGTACTCTGCTTGCTTTCCCCAAACCATAAACATTAAAACAATGAATGATGTACTGGAGAAACTGATGACAAATCAGTATTCTTGATAAGAGTCCTTAAGAACTGTTCTCTGCTGATTGACTTCACTACAGTTAGGCAAAATCTCCCAGATATGCAAATACTGGTGGTTTTCAAGTCAAAATGTCCCTTCTATTCATATTTCCAATTACTCTCCTGGGAAATTTCATCTGAAAAATTCATTAGATACAATTATCACCTCCATAAATTTTGTTCTTTCATGGCCTTGAGAGACGGTGGAGAGCAAGCATGAATGATTTAGTAAAGCAAGTGACCAAATGTCATGCTTAGTTTTAAGTCATATCTGAAGATACTATGCTAAGGAACCAGAAGATACTAGCAGAAAGGTCAAGGAGAAAATCCTTGAAAGGGATTTTCAGGGACTCCCTGATATCTAGTGTGACTATACGTCATCCAACTGGAATAAATTTATAAATTTTTAAATGAAATTAAAGGATCAGAAAGTCCTGAAAATTTATATCAGGGACTCCCTGATATCTAGTGTGACTATATGTCATCCAACTGGAATAAATTTATAAAATGAAGAGGGATTGTATCAGTTAGATACTGCCATGTAAGAAACCATCCAAAATTCAATGGCTTAACAGAAGAGTTATGTATTATTTCTTGAGTCTTTGCATAGGCTGGATGTTGACTGACATAAGCTGACATTGGCTGGGAGTAACTCTGCTCCATGTGTTTCTTATCCCCCTCCTAAAACCAACAGACTGGCCTGGGTATATCTTTCTCATAGCTATGGCAGGGATTCAAAAGTGCAAACCCTACTGTAGGCAAGATTTTTAAAGCCTCTGCTTGAATCAGTTCTACTAATATCCCAATCTCCTAAGGCAAGTCACATGGCTGAATTCAGAATGGAGAGGCAGAGAAATACACTTACCTTCTCAGTGGGCAGAACTGCAAAACCACACGCTAAAGAACATGGATTGCACTGATGGCCCCAGTTCCTCATAGAGAGAAGTCCTGGCACCATGAATGCAATCTACCTCAGGCTACAATTCATAAACTAACTCATCCTATACGACCTGCCTCACAGAGTCCCTACTGAAGAAACACTATAGTAGCCAAAGATCCCTCAGCTGAAGTTTCCCATTTCAAATGCCAGAAAGTGAGTCATAGCAATTCTGGCCTTGACAAGGTAAGATCCAGCCACAGCGAAATACCTGCAAGTACAACTACCTTCAGTAAATGTGAGTTTTATGTAGAATTTAATAGGGTCTGCCGTCACTGGCCAATATTTTACATATGTGTCAGAAGAAAAAAGACATTGATGGAAGTACCCCCTATATGGCAACACTCCCATACTATATCATTTTAAATCTGGGTGGAAATCCTTCAAGATGTGCAGCACCCCATTTTATGAGGTTGGTGCAAAAGTAATTGTGGTTTTTGCAATTACTTTTAATGAGACATATGGCTGATACATACGGCTAAATGAGATATGGCTAAATACATATGGCTAAATGAGACGGAGATTGGTTGAGCATTTTACTCACATATTCATACCGAGTAACTAGACACAGGAAAAAGCTCAAATCTAGTTGTCTGAAAAGACTCTCATACCTCCATTTTATTACACTGTCTTAACCTGACTGGAAG
This sequence comes from Chlorocebus sabaeus, assembly GCF_047675955.1. Taxonomy (NCBI): domain Eukaryota; kingdom Metazoa; phylum Chordata; class Mammalia; order Primates; family Cercopithecidae; genus Chlorocebus; species Chlorocebus sabaeus. The sequence continues at coordinate 72,312,322 of NC_132918.1, forward strand.
ATTATGTCTCTAGAAAACATAAAGAACCAGTTTGGCAAACACCTATAGTTTCTTCTCCGGAAGATACAATCCCAACTAGTGCTATTTCTGAGACAGAGTTCTTTTTCAATGAGGAATACACTTTTATTTAGGACATATTTTGAGTATTATTTATATTTTATCAGCAAGACACTTTTAGCACATATCTCTACATATGTTTAAGTGTTATTTTAATTTAAACCTTTCACAGAATAATCATCCAAGTAATAGAAAAATTAAAATTAAAAATAAGTTAATTTCACAGATTTCTATGTGCATTTATTTAAAGTGTAGATATACAAGAATATATAATGTCATATTTAATATAGATTATACATTATATATGTTATATTTGTGTTATTATAGAGTATAGTTTACAGATTATAACACCTAAAACCTTTTATTATAGTTGCACTGATGATTAAATAATATACCTAAATATTTTAACATAATACCTGGAACATAGTATCAAGTTATAGCTATATATGGAAGGTGCCTGCTCATAAGAAGCCCTTCCTTTAAGCTTCATCTTGGAGATTAAAATTCAACTAGCTGATTTGTTCACCCCAGATCAATACATTTCAAGAGGCTATCCTCTTGACCCAGAATTTCAAATGATCTTGCTCTTATTTAGTATTGTAACAAACCAGAAGAACCTCTAGAGAAGCAGCTTTTAATCATGCAGATGAACTGAGAAACATAAAGTAAATCCCACGCCACTCCTCAGTTGAAATTCATAGGCAATGCCATGGAATGTAATCCAGATGTTGACTAGGTAGACCTTGCCCTTTGGTTGAATCCCCAAAGGCCTGTAAGAGGATAATACTTTCCACACAATTTTTGCGCCAGATTTCTTTCTTCCTTTCCTTCCTTTTCTTTCTTTCTTTCTTTTTTTTTTTTTTTTTTTGAGACAGAATTTCATTCTTGTTGTCCAGGCTGGAGTACAATGGCATGATCTTTGCTCACTGCAACCTCCACCTCCCAGGTTCAAGTGATTCTCCCAGCTCAGCATCGAGTAGCAGGGATTACAGGAATGCACCACCACACCTGGCTAATTTTGTTTTTTGTTTTTTTTTTTTTTTTTTAAGTAGAGACAGAGTTTCTCCATGTTGATCAGGCTGGTCTTGAACTCCTGACCTCAGGTGATCCACACGCCTCAGCCTCCCAAAGTGCTAGGATTACAGGTGTGAGCCATCACACCTGGCCACACCAAATTTCTTCTTGCCCCCCTCTTCCTTCTGTTCCTATATGTTGGGGGCCGCACCGGGGGTGGTGGAGAATGAAAGAACACACACAAAGACAAAGACACACAGAGAACATGGCGGCCGCACTCAGAGCCTCCGCCTCACTTTATTTATACTCCATAAACCTCACGTCAGCAGAAAGAATGCAATGCAAAACAAACTTTCTTTTCCCACATGTAACCTTCTACTCAGTACCTTGTTTCTATATTCTTTCTTATCTACCCGCCTTCTTGGCGCCTACGGGAGTTCATTAAAAGTTCAGTTGGAGATACTGTCCTTGAGCCCTATCTATTCTCAGCATACTGTTTTCAAAGGCCCCTGCACCTATATGTGAGTATGCCATCTCTGCACTATTCTAATGACATTCATCAACTTCAAGGCAAAATATGTAGCCCTGTCTCTGTCTTACATATATACCCACTTATAGCAAGCATTTCTTGAGTATATGAGACTTTACTGAAAATTTGAGAATCACAAGGAAGATGTTCCAGTTATCCATTGCTATGTTAAAAAAAAAAAAAAAAAAAAAAAAAAAAAAGGCCTACCTGAAATAAATTACTCCCAAAATTTAGCGCTTTAAAACCATTGCAATCATTTATTTCTATTATTGTTATTACTATTATAACACCTCCTGGTCAGCAGGTTGACTGAGACTAGGCTCAGCCGGGTGGTTCCCATTTAGTCTCTCTCAAGCAGTTACAGAGACTGGGACTGGAGTCACAAAGGCTTCCTCACTCTTGTGTCTGACCTGGGCTGGGAAGACCCAAATAGTTGGCGACCAGACAGCTGGATCTCCTCAGGGCATCTGTCATTCTCTTTATGATTTCTCCACAGGATCTTTTCTAAGCATGTGTGCTTCAGGATGGCCAGACTTCATACATGGCAGCTCAGAGTCCTTGCAAAAGCATCCTGAGGGAGAGTTGGGCAGAAGACATATTGCCTATTCCAACCTAGCCTAGGAGTCACCTCTACCACATTATTACTTGTCAAGGAAGTCACAGTGCCAGTCAGTTTTAAGGGGAAGAGATAGGCTATCTCCTCTTGATGGGGGAATAGCAAAGTTTTAAAAGAGAATATGGGACAGGACACATGTTTGTGATTATTTTTGGAAAATGTCATTTGATACAAAGGGATAATCTCATGAAGTCTCTTATTATCTTATTGGCTTCTCTCTTCCCTTCCCTCCCTTTCCTACCTCCTTACTGCCTTCTTCACATATTCCCTTCAAGCTCCAAATTTTTCTCCCTCTACTATGAAGAGTAGTACAGTTGTCCCCCAGATCCTATTTCCATTGCTAGTCAAAACAAAGGGACTCCATTTCCCAGAAACCTGACCTACTTTCATTAGAAAGTAAGGTGTTAGTTTGTTCCTTACACAGATTTGGAAGAAAATAATAATTGTGTCCACTCTCTGCAGAACTGCAGAGACTAGCATGAGAGAAAATGAAGAGAATATCAAAGGACTAGACAATGGTCAAGGAGAAAAACATGTGGACAGGACCCCTCAGGCTTGGATTACTCACAGCATCACTTTCTGATCTATTTGAAGATGGAGGAATTCCATTGCTTCAGCATAGAGTAAGTGATTAGTCAACAAGATAAAAATGTCAAACAGAAAATTCTGCAGAAAAACAAAATTGTGTACCTGCTCCAAGGACATCAAAACTCTTCTGGAACAGTTCCCTGCTTCATACTTCCATTCTGTCTCCTGCATCTGTAGGTTACATAAATGAAAAAAAAAAGTGATCATAGCAATTTTTCTGACGATGACTTGCATTAAAATTGTTCTGATGTAATAGTTCCCTCCACAAAGTATTCTGGGAAAATTTGTTTTCCCTGAGAGATGTATTTGAGATATAGCTGTACTAGTTTAGATTACATTATACAGCATGTAGTTATAAATCTAATTAATATGACTTAAATAATTAAGGCTATTAATTAATATATAAGTCCAAAGATTGACAGAACAAAATCATTACAAGGGTCTTACATTTCATTAAAGATTCTGTTTCCCCCTATCTTTTCAAGACCACCAACTTTAGTGCCTGGCTTTCACGTATGAGGTTGCAATATAGCTACTCCTCCTTCAGTCATCACATTGACATTCCAGGTCAGAAAAAGGGGAAAGCACCAAAAGCCTTCTCCTTGTGAAGTCTTGGCTTTGTATGAAAAAGGGGAAGCTCCCCTCAGTGACATCTGCCTTAATATATACTATTAAGCTTTTCACATGACCACAACAAATCAAGGAATATTTTAGCTTTTCAACCACTTCAGTAGAGGAAGATAAAGGAATGGGGGCTGTTAATAATGTCTAGTTACAAAACTTTTGTAACTAAAGTGTCTACACTTAACTACTTTGTAACTACAGTGTCCACCACAGTAGCAGACCATGAGTAATGAGTGCAGGCTTCTATCTAATCCTCTGATCTAACTAAACCTCTAACTAAGGGAAAGCCCTTAACTCTCAGGATTCCAGTTTTCCCATGCAAAAAAAAAGGGGGGAGGAGGAATAAAAGGGAATAATAACATAGAAGATCTCTCATGTTCTATAATTATTTATACCAGGATATCTTTAAGGCAGCATGATGAGGCAGACACTGTACGTTACTTACCCAGGCATCCCTCACTGTCTTCCTCACTGGCAGTGGCCAACTCCCACTGTAAAACCTGGTGGGGTTTTCTGAATCTCTCTTCCAGCTAGAGTATGACCATGTGGCCAAAACTTGGCCAAGAAGACCCAAGGGAATGTATGCCCTGGGATATTTTCTGAGAAAGATTTTGCAACAGGCTATAAAATGAATATGTGAGAAGAAGTCTTTTGGCTTCCTCTTCTACCCTCTCCCTTCATCCAATTATTCTTGTCTTCAGACTCAACTGTATGCATTATAGCAGCCATTTTGTGTCAATGAGGCAATAAAGCCAAAATATGGCAAATAATGAAATGGAAGGGTGATAATGAATTTTAGTCATCGATAAAATCAATCATGAGAACAGCTTTTCCTGACTTCATGTTATAGGAAACAATAATAGTCCTATTTATGTATGCTATTCCTGTTTGATGCTATTACTTGCAGCCCAAAACATCACACATAAATCAATGATCTAGTAGAAAAAGTTATAGCTTCAAAATTAGCATATGTCTCACACTTTAGGTGCATATGAATCTGCACAAGTGAGACTTGTTAAAATACAAATTTCTGATGTAGTATGTCTGGGGTGGGGTCTGACATTTTGCATTTCTATCAGTCTGTTCAACACATGATCTGCATCTATACCTTGAATAGCAAGGTTCTAACCTATATTTGGCCATTATATGACATCGATCAAATTGCATCACTCCTCCAGACTCAATTTGCTCATAGAATTCTGCATCTTATGCTTCTAAGTACTATCACAGGGGCATAAGTTCAGTTCTTCCACAAAAGAAGACATATATGAAAAGTGAATTAAGGGGGGATAGATGCTATAATTTATTTTAAGCCACTTGCCAAATAGTTATTCATCTTTTCTCTTGATACAAACTGTATCCAGGACCAGGGCACACAGTCTAGTGCTTGTCTCCACGACTATCCAACTGCCCCACCTCTATAGAAATATCATAGGAAAAGCATGTTAAACTTAGCTACATTTGCAGATGCTCCTTGGAAACTTACTATACATAATGTGTGTGCTAATCAGAAATTCATTTAATAAATATTTGAAAAGATTTAGAGCAATCCATCCTCTTCCCCACCCCATACTCTTTCAATGAGAATAAAGAATGAATGTGTGTATGTGTGTGTTTTAAATAACAAAAAAGCCATCTACCTGCAAGATGGGATTACAGGTGCCTGCCACCACCCCAGCTAATTTTTGTATTTTTAGTAGAGATGGAGTTTCACCATGTTGGCCAGGCTGGTCTCGAACTCCTGACCTCAGGTAATCCACCCGCCTCAGCCTCCCAAAGTGCTAGGATTACAGGCATGAGCCACCATACCTGGCCCCACCCAAGTCTTTTGCATTCTGAAATTCATAAGGTAAGACACCAAGGACAGTGCTAATTACAAGAAAGACAAGAAGAAAGATTATAGAGTTAACACGATTGCTCAATCTTCTGAGAACCATCTCTCAGCCTGCAATGTTTAGTACCCTACATCAGGCCAGAGAGCTGGTTTTAAAAACTGGTTCCTCCTCAGACTCAGGAAGAGGCTGCTGTGTTTCTCTTTGGAGTTAGGGCTGTATTTCTCAGTCACTGCATTTCTCGGTAACAGGTAACTATTTCTGCTAATGAAGAGGAGAGCAAGTTACCATTTAAAAAAAAAAAAAAAAAAAAAAGCCCTGCATAAATTGCAGGAGCATTAATTACTATGGGCCTTAGGCTCCCGGGAATTTATGCAGTCTTTCTAAGGTGACTATCATGATTATGTGGTATTTAACTGTATATTTAGTTCTCTATAGATATTGCAAACATTTTTCAGCTCTTCTAGAGGAGTTTTTAATCAAAATGAGTTAACACACTCTTCTTCATTCTAAATTAAACTCAACGTGGTTATGTGCATCTCAAATGCATGATCACATCCTTGAATTTTTCAAGAGAATCTTTTATAGATAGCTTGTCCTCATTGTCAGTATCTGGAAAACCTTGTGTTATCATCTGTTCTAGGTTGTGACTTTCAGTATTAAGCTAGTCTGGTGAGGAAAGGCCAAAGTGCCCAGTCGAGATCCTTCCACATCACTGGGCTGGAATAATTAGAAGCTAGTGCCAGATTCTCAGGGGCTCCCATTATCTTTGACAAAACATACAGAAATACTTTGTTGGTAAAGTAAAAGAGCAGCTATTCAAGATTGTTCCTGACAAGTTTGGGAGCCAAGGGAATCTCATGTTTAGGGCTTTGGTATCCCTACTATCCCTTCAAAATAGAAATATGGCTTGCCTAAGCCAAGTGGGAAGCAGAGTGTTATGGTTAATACTGAGCATCAACTTGATTGGATGGAAGGATGCAAAGTATTGACCCTGGGTATGTCTGTGAGGGTGTTGCCAAGGGATATTCACATTTGAGTCAGTGGGCTGGGAAAGGCAGACCCACCTTTAATCTGGATGGGTACCATCTAATCAGCTGCCAATGCCACAAGAATGTAAAACAGGCAGAAAAACACAAAAAGGCTAGACTGGCTTAGCCTCCCAGCCTACATCTTTCTCCCATGGTGGATGCTTCCTGCCCTCAAACATCGGACTGCAAGTTCTTCAGCTTTTGGACTTGGACTGGCTTCCTTTCTCCTCAGCTTGCAGATGGCCTATTGTGGGACTTTGTGATTGTGTGAGTTAATACTATGTAATAAATGCCTATATATGTGTGTGTGTGTGTGTGTGTGTGTATATATATATATATATATATATATATATATATAAAAGTTCTGTTCCTCTAGAGAACCTTGACTAATACACAGGGCTAAAAATTTCTGCTTTTATTGGAATATATTTATTTCTCTACCAACTGGGATTCTATAGTAGTAGAGAATGAGTGAATGGCATGGAAAAGTAAAGAACTCCTTTTTTTAATGCATGGCCAAACCCCCAAAAAGGCCTTATCTACTGATCACTAGATCAAGACCCATTGGCCCAACAGGTGGTTTAGTTTATCCTTTCAGATTTATTATGTTTTACCAAAAGAGTTCAACCACCCTTCTAAATGACACAGTTCATGTTCCCATTTCATCCATGTCATGAAAATAAATAGCATCCTATATAAGGATCAAATAATATGTGGTTTAAGCCACAATGGAAAATACTTTTCTCCTAAATCTGGAAAACTCAATCTGGGAAAATCATATTGGTAATAAGAAGTTGACTATACATCAAAGGAGAGAATTTAACATAACTTTGGTCAAACCTAAAATTTAGAGATTTTTTGACGATAAAGAATCACATGGCAAATTGGACAACCTCTACAAGGTTACATATGTTTGTCCAACGCTAGGAAGACCTGACCTTAGCTAAAACAACTGGATCTTACCCTACTCCTGCAAGTAGCTGGATGCATGTATTTCAAGAAGACATAACCTACCTGGTTTTTAGAACAGAGTTTGTTTTCCTAGAACACTCCCTCTTCTCCTTCAACTTCCTCATCTAAAAGACAAGGTAGTTGGACTAGATCAGATTTCTCAGCCCTGGATGTATTTGAGTTATGTGGGGAGAATTTTTTTAATGTGATGCCCAGGTCTTAACCTAGACTAATTAAATCAGACTCTCCAGGGATGGGGCTACTTGTTTAAAGTTCCTTGGGTGATGCTAATGTTCAGCCCCAGCTAAGACCCATGACACCAGGTAATTCCTGAATGCACACCTATATGAATATTCTGTAACTTTCAGTTTGATATCATCTGCTACATTCATCCTCTCTGAACCTTTCTTCTGTCTTCGGAAAGCAGAATTCTAACATGACCCTAAACAAGTTATGCCCTTGAAAAAAAACGCTTTGAATGAATATTGGCTAGCTTCTTGTCAAGAGACCATGCCAAAGGTGATGAAGTATCACTCCCATGATCGTGCCATGTTACATACAGCAGACTGAAGTGAGACTTTCTTCTGCTGGCTTGAAAGAAGCAAACCGCCATGCTGTGAGTAGATCTCTGTTATGAACTGAATGCTTGTGTGCCTCCAACATTTATATGTTGAAATATAATCACCAATGTGATAACATTAGCAGGTGGAATTTTTGGGAGACATTTAGGTCATAACAGTGGAACCTTTATGAATGAGATTAGTGCCTTTGTAAGAAGAGGCCAGAGTACTAGCGCACTCTCTCATGCTAGTGCAATGTGAGGACAAAACTAGAAGTTAAAAGTCTGCATCCAGAAGAGGTCCCTCACCAGAACCAGACCAGGTCCCAGGTCTCCCACTTGTAAAATGAGAGAGGTAGAAGAGTTTCCCTCCAATTATAAAATTCTATGATCCTTAGCTCTTAGCATGGTGAAAACATCACTATGCAGTATGCAGTTTGAAGTTAGTCTAATCTGAATTTAAATTCTGGCTCTACTACTTATCAGTGTAGATCTTTGGCCAAAAGGTTTATTGATCTTACTAAGCTTCCATTTCCCCTTCTATAAAACTAGAATAATAAAACTCCCCAATCTTTTAGCATTTGGGTGGGTTGATTATATGAGTCAATGGATGTAATAGTCTTAATAAACACAGGACTTAACACATAGTAATGACTCAAAAACGGTAATGGTGATGGCTTTGGCTTTTGTTACAAGCTCTTTACTTGATTCTTTCAGAGACAATTTGTTTACTTTTAGCGTCCATTATGATTCTTCCAAGAATAGCATTCAGGACACCTGAAAGGTCTACTAGGCACATTTTGAAATGTGGAGTTGGAAGAGAAGGCAATCGTTGTATACAATGTCTTCAGGGGAAGGCAGTGTCCTGTTCCAGAGCTAGCAGGTAGAGGCAATCTCCTCTAAGCCCTCGCCACTATTTTCATGAAGCAAGCTTCAACAATAAGAGGGCCAACACCAAAAGGATAAACATGACATGTTGACAACGTATTCTCATTAGTTTATATGGGTTAAAGAGCAAAAACATGAAGATTTTACCCATTCTTTCACTTGTCCCTTACATATTTTTCCCTTTTGACTATTAAAGCTTTTCTTTTTCAGGCACTGTTCTGAACTACTTTCAGAGCCCAGATGTAGCTCTTTAGAAGTCAAAAGATGGGAAGAAGTTTGACAGCCTGAAAAGTCTTCAAAAATTATTGTATTTGAACTGCATCCTCTGGTAAGACCAGCCAAAAACATACTCTTTGCTCAAGCAGAGCTGCAAAAAAATAAGTTCCAAAGTTTGCTTTTGAGAGCCTCATACTAAATGTAGAGAAGAGAACTATAAAACTGGGTCCCACGAGAGACTTTCTACTTGGCTGAGAAGAGCTTCCAAGAAAGATGCCGACCAATCCTCAGAACTTACATTCATTTGGCAAGGAGTGGACTGCTTTTCAGAAGAGAAATAAGAAATTGAAGTAAGAGATACTTCCTGTTCATGAAAAATAAAAGTTCTTTAAAAAGAAGAAACAAAGTTATTAGTGAATAATTTAAGAAAATGTTAAATTAAATTGAAATATGAAAGTGGGAACATAACTAATTCATTACCAGAAATTTGGTGTGAGCTAAAAACAAAGAGCTTTAAATAAATCTGTGGACAGGGGAGCCATAAGAAATTATGAGCTTCAAATTAGAGCTATTGGAGGTATTCAGAGAGTTGTCACAAATGCCAACCACACCTACCCACAAAAGGTCCCTTATTGATACCATCAGAAAACTAACTCAGTACACTTTGGTTTCCATGTTGTATTCTTATTTCTTGCAGAAACAAAGGAATGACAGAGAAGACAAGATTTTTTTTTCAAAATCCTTATCTAAAGCATACTAAACTACTGTTAGTACCATGATGTTTATTTGAGGGGCAATCTGAATGAAATTTGCCTTTGTGGAGTAGTTATAATCACTGCAAGCTTTATTATTAAAAAAAGAAGCAAATGCCCCATGAGAACAGTGTTTAAATGTACAATTAGTCCTTGTTCACACAAAATTGAACATGACTGCTGGCCTCCAGAGATCTTCTCTGGTTCACTCTGCAGATGTAAAGCTGAAAATAGAGCGTCTAAAAGACTAAGAAGGAAGAGATTACCTGGAAGAAATTGTGCTCCTGCTGCAGGAAGAGCTAAGAAAAAAAAAAGTTTTAGGATCCACTGCATATACTACAAATCCCAATGGAGAGGTCTTTCCATACTTGGAAACAAAGGCCTAGATCCAAAGAACTGAACCATGCAAGCTGGGTGCAGAAAGTTGTGAAAAAGTGTCTCAAGGTATTCACAATACTCTTGTGGCAATTTTGGGACCAAATCAATACTGTTTTCCTGGTATTTTTCTAGGTCTAGTACTTCTCCAAGCAATTGGAAAATTATGTATTAAACCCTAGTCATGTCTTGAATCAAAATGGAATTTAAAGAACAACATTCTAGGGAGAGGAGGAAATGGAGAGTTACTAACAAATCAGAATAAAGTTTCAGTCAAGCAAAATAAGTAAACTCTGGAGATATTCTGTACAACATTGTATCTATAGTCAACAATAATGTATTATACACTTAAAATTTGGTTAAGAGGGTAGATTTCATGTTGTGTTCTTATCAAAATAAAATAATAGTTTTTAAATTAAAAAGTGTCATTAAGTATTTTTCCTTCCTAGACTGCAGAGGACTTGAGTATAGGAACTATGGCTTATTCACATTGGATTTCCACCATCAAGTCAAGTATATGTTCAACAAATGTACTTGGACATTTATTTTCTGCTTCCAACCAGGTCAAATAAGAGTTATCCATATTTCTCCCATAATTCACAAAACTGATAGCCAATTGGATGTAGTTTTCTAGATAAATGATATTACATGGAAATTAAAATATTTTAAAATATTTTATGAATAGTCACGTCACAGATTAAGAAGCAAAATGACAAATATACCTATAAAAACTAGCCTCATTTGTAATCAAATAAATAGAAATTAAAACATTGAGATAGCATCTTTCTTATAAAAATGGTAAAAATAAAAATATCAATGATGGTGAGGATGATAGAAAATGGTCATACTTATCCACTGCTAAGAGTACAAATTGGTCCAGTCTTTCGTGGTGGTGGCTGGTGGTGGGGGTAGGGTTGGCAATATTTTTTAAATGCTTTAAAAATTCACATATCCTTTTGATTCAAAATTCTACTTCTATGAATGTATCCTAAGAAAATATTTAAGAATGTGCATAAGTATTCAGCTTTAAGAATATTCAGCACAATACTTTTTATAATAGTGAAAAAAAACAGAACTTAAATTTTGAAAATCATGTCAGTTAAATGAATCACTCTATATCTATATAATGGAATGCCATTTGCCATTGAAAATTACACTGAAGATTTTTTATAGACACAAAGATATAGTTGCAGCATATTGGTTGTGAAAAAGAAGGTTACAGAAATTATCAGTTTATTTTGGTAGATGTAAAGTGTAAAAGGTAAAAATGTGGAGAGGTTTTGATGGTATTTGGTATTTGGGGTCAGAAAACTCAGGAATGCCTGGCTTTTGCCCTGCTAAGTTTTCCTATTTGTTAGCATTCCCAAAGTAGAGCAATATAAGAAACAAATCCAAATAATAAAGAGAGTACCAGTTTATTAACTGGGTCACTGCCTGAAATGTCCATCAAGACAGTTAAAGGTGAACTGGGAGCCTAAGTGGGACCTCTGCCATATCACCACAGCCAAAACCAAAAATTCTATTTAGCCTTGCATACAGAGAGAGGAGAGTTGGGCCCTGGTTTATTGATCTCACTGCATGGAATGAGGAGAGCCAACGAAAGTAAACTACCTGGGAGCCACCTTTTCAATACAGCAACCTGGCCCAGTGGGAAACATGGGCCTATGAATGCCATAGAATGTTATCAATGAAATGAGAAGCTTTCCTTCCCTGGAATGACAGGGTAGTGCGGGGGGAGATATGCTGCCTACCTGCGCAGAGGGACATATGCTGTGTACCTGCGGGATGAAAGGCAGACCTGGCACCATAAGGTTCCTTTCCTGCTGCATTGTTTCAATAATCTTCTACTGCATAACAACAAGTCCAAACCTCAGTGACTTAAAACAACAATGACATTATTTCTCACAATTCTGTGGGTTGACTGTGGTCTAAACTGAAGCTCTGCCCGATGTAGTACAGCTGAGATTCCTCATGCACCTGTATTCAGCTCGAAGCTCTGGTGTAGAGCCTCCTAGGGGGCTTCTCATTCTCCAGAGTCTCACTCATCATTCAGGACAGTTACTCCAAATTCCTTATGCATGGAGACTAGCTTTAAAGAGGGAATGTTCTAAGAAAATAAACTCTGCTCTAAATATGTACCCAGGATTTGTTTTAATCAGATATGGTAAAGAAGACAAGGAAATGGCTGCCACAAAGGAGGAATTTCATAAGCACAGACCCGTAGAAGCAGGAGGCATGGCCTGATGTGCTGGTCCACAGAGGGAAGCACTAAAGTCAGTTAGGAAGCAGAAGTGGGAGAAGGACTGGAATGACTGAGACCTTTTGTTGGAGTTTTCACGAGAAGGAATGGAAGGGGCCGGGTAAGTATGCTGAGTAAGCTTAAGACTAGAAAGTTTTAATCATTTCAGAGGGCTCTGGGCTATAGGGGTGCTTGCTGGTTGTCTGATACCTGGCCCTGGGGTGATTTAGGATAGAAGGAATGTTGGATTGGTGTGTGAGAGATAAAGAAGATGATTGAGGGTGTGGGCTCTGGGCTAGTTGGTTTGTATATCAAAGGTACTCTCACAGGGGACTCATTTGCTATGTCTAGGAATTAGCTAGCCCTGGAATGGGCATTCTCTCCAGGATCAAGTCCCCAAATGCCAGAGCATCAAATATACAGAAAATAAGAAAGTAAAGGCAATGCAAACCCTGAAATGCAAGCTCTCACCATGCCTCTTCTTGCATAATGTTTGCTGGGATCCCATTGATAAAAACAAATCACATGGCCAAAGCAAGAGACAAAATGGGAAAGGACTAAACAAGGGCATAAATATGGGAGATATAGTCTACTCAGGGCCATCAATGTAATGGTTACTACATAAATATTTCTGCATAAAAGGATATTTGCCAAGGTCAACAAAGGCCACTTCTAGAGTCTAGAGCTACTTATTTTGTTCCTATTTATTAGATTTTCTTATGTTCAACAATGAATATACACTGCATATAAAATAAAGCCAACATTAATTGACAAAACAAATACTACTATCTTAAATCAGGTTATCTAGAAGAACCTAAGATGGGTATTCTTATGCAGGTGATTTAGTGCCCCCAGAAGAAAACAAGCCATAAGAGAGTAAGAGGAGCAGGACAGGGCAGGTGAAGAAGCTGAACGAGAAACTCAGTCTCAGCCTGAACACAAGAAACTCTGCAGAATGAGCAGCACCATGAGTTGTCTCATCTTGAGGAAATGGGATTGGGCTTTTGTGCCCTATTTCAGTCAGTTATCAGCTGTGGCTACTCCTCGGAAGGAGAGCATACCTTTCAGCATCTCCTAGAAATATAGGTCTCATGGTAGAGGACAAGTCTCTGTAGAAGGGTTCAGCTTTCAGCCCTCTCTTAGTCCGTTCAGGCTGCTATGACAAAATACCATAGACTGGGTAAATTTTTTAACAACAGAAATGCATTGCTCACAGTTCTGAAGACCGGGAAGTCCAACATAAACGTGCCATCAGGTTCTATGTTTGTTGAGGGCCCATTCCTCACAGATGGCACCTTCTTGCTGCATCTGCACATGGAGTAAAGGGCAAACAAACTCCCTCAGGCTTCTTTTATGAGGATACTACTCCCATTCATGAGGATGGGGTTCTCATGACCTAATCACCTCCCAAAGACACCACCTCTTAATACTACTACACTTGGTAATTACATCTCAACCTATAAATTTTGAGGGGACACAAACTTCAGACCACAGCAAGTTCTTATCAGGTAATACCTAGAGCAGCGAGAGGAGGAGTGCAACACTCTATGGGGCCAGCAGCATCTACTAAAACTACCCTCAGTTGTTCCAAAGAGCCCATCTCTGTAATGTCTCACATGAGCACCTCCGACCCCCACCATATATACTCCAAATATGACCTCTAAACAGAAAATAGACAGGAAGTAATATCAGTTGGATGAATGAATGTTCAGTATGTACTACTCAGAACTTCTCCAGCTCTTGAATTTATATACTGTGAATCCTTAGTGACCCACAGATCCTCGGGGATACCATGACTTCCGGGTAGGGAGTGGGAATCTAGAGAGTGTCCCAGGACATTATGGATAAAATAGCACTCTTTTCTCTTTTAGTAGCTCTATAACCCTGATGATAAGGAAAGCTTTGCTAAATTTTCAAAAAAGTTCTCCTCTGGACTAAAAGCATGCATGAGAAATTTCAGGGGGGAAGACCTATTTTTTCTAAAGGTTACAGGTCTAAATTATAAACTTGAGTCAATAAGATAGATGTCTAAAACTTCTAAAAATAGAGGTAGATAATAAGAGTGCTTTCTCAACCAAAGCCACAACCTTCCCTCTGCTGCACTTAGAGAAAGCAGCAGAAACTAATCTTTCTCCCCAAGTGGAAAAATGGGTAATAGAATTCCACCAGATGCCTTGGATTTTGTGCACTGATGATGTATTTCCATCAATCTCATTTAATTTCTGTCTGAAGTCTTATTTTCAAGCCAACCATTACATTCAATTACTGAATTAGGCCATATCTACCAAGATGCTATCAGGGAGAAAAAAAGAAAATGTCTTTTATTAGCGGACACACTTATTTTCTGTTTTTTACCATCAATGATGACAAGTCTTCACTGAAGGAGGTATGATAGTGGTTCATGGAATCTTAAGTAAGCAATCTGATAGAGGTTCTTGGAAACATGGAGAACTCTGGAGGTTTTTCTTAGGTGAACTACAGACAGGACAGGGAAGGGCTTCATCGAAAGAACTCTAGCTTTTTTAAGTGGAAAGATAGACAATTTTTTTTTTAAAGGAGTCAAAGTTTCTGGCACTGACATGATCCAAGTGAGATGGGGTAAGAGGTCAAAGTTCTGCCCATCCAGCTTTTTCTCAGACCCTACTGCCTTCAACAATTAGCCTACATGACTAGGTCACGTAGCTGATTAAAATAACTGAGGCCAGAAAGGGAGAAAATGGGAGAGGGGCACAAAGCTATACAGCTAGCTAGGGAGAGAAAACTAGTTTAGAAGTGGGATGATCTTTCTACATATTGCTCAATCATTGATTAAATACTATTTTATTTTTTTCAATCCAGGTGACACATTTTAGACATTTTAAGGATTTTTTAAAATAACAATAAATCCACAGAACCAAAAAAAAGTAAATTTTTTAACATATTATATTTCTTGTTTGGGATTTGGACATTTTGCAACCCTCAATTTCCCCATGGAAGTTTTGCATGGAGGCACACGTCTAGAAAAGTAGTTTTGTGTTTCTAAGCTTCAATTTCAATTATCTCTCAATACTGAGCACTCCCCCGCCATGCTTTCTCTTCTCTTCTCCCCTTTCCCTCTTTCCATCTATCCTCCTCCCTCCTCCTTTTCTCACACTTCCATAAAGTATTTGACAGATCAGTCTATTTCCTTTCTCACAGGGGCTCACCATAGGCCATCTGGTTGTATGATTGCCAGGGAAAAGCTTGTGACGACTCTAGGTGACTCCACAGAATAGCAACAGTCTTTTGAAGATGCCAGCTGCCTTTCCTCTTTCTTGGAAGTTAGAAAAAGATAGCTCCACATGCTGGCACTTCCTCCCACTGAGAAGCTGACTTTGGAACAGGCGCCAGCCCAGCAGGGGTCCGCTAATGTTGGCCTGAAAACTGACTCCATCAGGCAGGAGGCATGGATGTGATAATATTCATAGGCCCCAGGGGGGCTCCCATCCTGGGTGTTGCCCATCTTCCAACTGACAGGCTTCTGCAGCTGCCAATGGACAGGAAGAAGAAAATATTCTAGAGTCCATTTCACAACTAGAAGATCTGAGCCAGTTCTAGTTACTTCGTTTAGAAGACATTAGGTGAAATCACATGAAATTGCAATATTTGACTGGTTAGCCTACAAAAATGGTCAAACTTAGTCTCATATGGTTTAACCTAATCTATCCTGTATGATCTGTCTGAATGACAAAGAAATCATGGAAGAAAATAAAATATTTAGAGGGCCTTTATTCATCATAGTGACTGCATCAGTCCCATGTTCAAAAATATTCAGTTGATCACTATTTGCTTACATTCATCAGAGTGAAGAGCAAAGCCCTCTAGAGAGGCCTCAGCCTGCTCATCAGGAGTATTCATTCCTACTTCCCAGCACCCACCAGCACTTTTCTCAGAATCTTTCCAATCTTTTCTCTTACTTCACCTCTTAAAGTTCAGTATATGTAAAAGGAGTTTGTCAAAAGGTCCCAAATTTCCTCTAATTCGTTTAAACATTCAATTTAATCCAGTCTTATTAAAAGCAAAAGATAACAGAAACAAGAATTATGACCAATGTATAGCAAAGAAGTCAGCATTCTTTTCCAGACCCTGAATATTTATCTAAAACTGATATCAACAAATTCAAAAGGTAATTTTGAGTTTCTGTTCAAACAGCAATACACGGCTTGATAATAAATCGCTTGATCTTTAACCAATAAAAGGAGAGGCGTGTGGAATAAGCCTTAGTTCAGGGGATTCTTCCAGCGGTGGAGGAAATTGTCAATTATGTATTTGCCAGGGCAATAATTCCCAAAATCCCTGTGGGGAAAAAAAAAAAAAAAAAAAAAAAGGCATTTCCAGTATCTGAGAGGGGGGCACTCATGTTGGATCTTCCTCAAGGTGTTCCCTAGGTGATCAGTTTCACAGGAAACTGGACTTTCTGGCACCATGTCCTTCCATAATAGGGTTGGACTATCTGAATCATGGGCAAGTCAGGTCTCAACTGACCCTCTTGCTAACACTCAGACTGCAAGGTTACTGGGGCTGGTTAAGAATTGCAAACACGTCTACTACAGGGACCCAGTCCTCTTGGCAGGATCTTTCTTCCCAGTGATTCTACAGACTATATTTCCTATGCTATACTCTGCCCCTGACAATGGACCAAGATTTATTTTCCAGGATATTACTAATTAGAACCATTTTACATGCAATAGTCCCTTCTATCACATTTTTTACCCCTTCCTGTTTACACATAACTCTTCTCTTACATTTTCCTAATGAACACTTTCCCCCTTGACTTCTTTTAACCCTTTAGAGGGGTTGAATTTGGGGTTGATGAAAGCCTGTTTTGTATGTCTCCCCAAAGACATAATTCATGCCCCCTGTGATATGGATCCACAGGGCAACTAGTTCACCTGGGAGTCAATTGCAATGAACACCTGTAGGAGATTAGGGAAGTGAGACAAGGAAGGGAAGGAGCCAGCAGAGGGTTCAATATCAGTCAAGTTACTACTGTGGGCAACTGGAGCAGAAGTAAATGAGTAATAACTCAGGGAGCCAGTGTAGGACACTGTTATCGCAATGAAGGGGTAAAACAGAAGTAGAATTTATATGTCAACTCCCCTCAGTCATTGGGAGAGAGCTGCTGTGAAGTGGAGGAGTGATGAATCCTTCAAAAGTTTTGACCACCTGGCAGGTACGCAAAGCAATCTTTGGGGCCAGAGAAAGATGTTAGAAAAAAAAAATTGGAGGCATTTTGAAGGTAAACAGATGCAGGGTGGACGAAAGGGTGCATTGGGGATACTGATGGTGTCTGCTACAAAGCTAAAACTCAATTTGAAAGAACAAAAGCAAAAAAGGGTTAAAGGAAACAGGAAAGACAGACAGAAAGATGCCAGTCAGAAAAAAGAAAAAAAAAGAAAAAAAAAGCTGTGTGATAGAATTTTAGCTGAGCTAATCCATTCCTAATTTCCAGCACAGATCATCCACAAATTATACTGAAATGTTGCTTGTTAAAAAGAAGGCACTACCCCCCCCCCCCCATTTCATGGTTGAAGAAGAATTGAACCCAACTTTTGCACAGTTTCCATAATTTTCCAACTCACACCTCTTTTCTTCAATTTAGACCCATCTCCCTGCCACCCAGCGTGCTCATGCCAGGCTCACTTTAACTGCTATGCCTTTTCTCATGCTGTTTAGCCTTCCGGGAATCCTCTCCACATCATGGAAAGCCTTCCTATCTGTAAGATCTACCTCAGACTCTCCTCTGACCAGTGAGGTCTTGTCAACACTCCACACCTCCGGATTGCCCTCTCCTCTTCTCATCTGGCCAATGGTTATGGTGGACAGAAAAATGACCCCAAAGAGGCACCTGTCCTAATCCCTGAAACCTGTGAACATGTTGCCTACCTTGGCAAAGGGGATTCTACAGATGTGATTAAATTGACATGAGATATTCCTTTTCTCCAAGTGAGCCCAGTGTAATCACAAGAGTCTTTAAGAGACGGAAGATGGAGGGTGAAGATTCAGAGTCAAAGAGAGATCTGAAGAGGCTATACTGCTAGCTTTGAAGATGGAGGAAGAGGCCACAGGCCAAGGGATACAGATAGCCTCTAGACCTCAGAAAAGTCATGGGAACAGATTCTTTCTAGAGCCTGCTGACACCAGTGGAACCTATTTTGGACCTCTGACCTCCAGAGCAGCAAGATAATAAATTTGTCTTGTTTTAAGTAACTATGTTTGTTGTAATTTGTTACAGCAACAAGAAGTAACTAATAAAGTGGTTTTTAAGGCATGCTCCTCAGCATTCTGGATATTTTTAGGGCCTTTCTGCAACAAATTCAACTAGAGAACTCTATATTTTTCAGATTTACCACCTAGACTTCTCTATCATATTTCATCTGAAGGAAATATTTGCTCTTAAAAATAGGTGAAATCTTATAACATATCGTAGTTTATGTATTTAACTGTTTTCCTTACATATGACACATTGACTAAGAACATGGATTCGGGAGTTTGGTTGCCTTGACTTAAACCCCAGCTCTGTCACTTACTAGTTGTGTAATCTTGAGCAGATTACTTAACCTCTCTGTGCATGGCTTATTCATCTATAAAATGAGGATAAAATAATATCTACCTCTATTGAATTGGATAGTGTCCTCTCAAAATTCAGATCCTTCCCAGAACCTAAGAATGTGACCCTATTTAGAAACATGGTCATTGCAGATATTATTAGAGTAGATGACATCATTCAGTATGATTGGTGTGCTTGTAAGAAAAAGAGAAACACAGGGAGAACGCCATTTGTCAATGGAGGGAAAGGTTGGAGTCATCCATCTACAAGCCAAGGAATACCAAAGACACTCAGCAACACCAAGGTAAGAGAGAGACGTGGAACAGAGTCTCCTCTAGAGGCCTCAGAGAAAGCATGCCCCTGCCAACATCTTGATTTTAGACTTGTGCCCTCCAAAACTGTAAGAAATTTCTATTGTTTTAAGCCACTGTATTTGCGGTACATTGTTAAGGACAGCCCTAGGAAACTAATGCTCTATTTTACAGTTTTTGCAAAGACTACATTTGTTAATAATACGTATAAAGTCCACAGACCAGACCCTGCATATTATTAAAGGATAGTTGTTATTGTTTCATTTCATAAGTATTAACCTTATTATCATTGAATTTAAAAATACAAATTTCAGCCATTTATTGTGTGCCTCCCAGCACTATTTTTAAGCACCTCATGTATTCTGTTACCCAGGATGTTGCTCAGGGTGCTTGAGCTGAAATGATCCTCCAAACTAAGCCTCCGGAGTGGCTGGGACTACAGGTATGCACCATCATACCCAGCTAATTTTTTTTTAATTTTTTATATTTATAGAGACAGTCTTGCTATATTGCTCAGGCTAGTCTTGAACTCCTGACCTTAAGCAATCCTCATGCCTCAGTCTCTTAAGAGCTGGGATTACCAATGTGAGCCTGAGACTGCTTTCTGTACTTCCTTAGAATTCCCTTCTGTGTGCAGCCTGCTGCACGAAGGGGCCCGGTGAGGACATGTTTGTTTTGAAGAAGTGAGTCCTCTGCATTCTACTCAGAATCTTTCACAGTCCTGGGTGTTAGACCAAGCAGCAGTTCTCAAAGTAGAGTCTAAAAATCCTTGAGGGTTACCAAAATGGTTTTAGGGATTCCACAACGTCCCTGTCTTTGCCAGTTGAAGTATCTGTGTGCCTGATTGTTTCATATATTTCAACCAAACCAATATATTCCAACAGATTGAATGCAAAAGCAGATGTTTGATTCCAGATGTCTTCCAGTAAGCTAGAGGTTAAAGAGGTTTACAAAATGTAAAACAATGCCACTCTTCTCAGTATATTTTCTTGGTTTTTGAAAATAAAAGTGTTTTTAATAAAAATATTTATATTAAGATATGAGTTTATTATTTTAAATATACTAATAAATCTTTTAAATTTTTTGCTTTTATTTCTAATATTATAGCTATAGAGAGCTATATCACACATCAATATGAGCCCTTGAGGGTTCTCAATAATTTTTAAAAGTGTAAAGGGGTTCTGAGACCAAAAAGTTTAAGAAATGCTGGTATAGTGGCTTTAAATTTTGATATTTTATTTATTTTTAATTGCTCAGGAAGCTGGTCTTCACTCACTATGTGACTTCCATACAAAATTGATGGTATCATCCTTCTGTGGGGTTGATTTGAGCAGTAAGATTCCAGAAAATTGTTTTATGCTTTTTTTAACACTGGCTGGGGTGAGAGTATACATAATTAAATGTGTATTTGTTTTTGTGTATATTTGTGTACACCAATCCTACCACTTAATACACACATTCCAATTGAAACTTGAGGAACGAGCAAGGGTAAAAATAGATGGGTAAAAAAAAATAAGGGTTAAAAAAAGATGAATTCAATAGAGATGGATATAAGTTGGGACATTTAGTTGCAGAGTCACAAAGACAAGTGCCTAAGAGAAATGATGTTGACTACAGAGCTCATGCTCCTTTTATATGAGCAAATAACAGAGAAATTTATTTTGGGATTCTCTGACTTCTTTCCCTCATTTATTGTTATTTTGGGAGGCCATCCAAATTGTCTTTAACTTTTAACTTTATGTATAATCCCAGACTCAATCAAAACTCTCCAAGTGAGCATGGCAAAGCTTCAGCCATGACAAGATTTTCTTCCTTGCTTAAGATGACAGGTAGGAATCCAGAAAAGCCAGATGTGGTATCTGAACCCAATTTTCCTCAGCAAGAAGGCAGCTTCCATAATTCTAAAAGGACTCCAGGATACCTCATGCTAAAGTGTTTACATCTTGCATCCATCTCTGAGTCTTTAGAGGATGCCATTTCTGAGCAACCCAATAAGAGAGCCCACCTGGACCCAGCCAGGCCGCTGAGGAGGCAACTTCTGAATGCTGGCCAAATTCTGATCATTGTGTTCCAACAGCCTCATTTCCCAATGGCTCAAGATTCCCTTCGAGAAACAAGGACAAGACCCAAGCATATGTTGTTTTGAGAGAAAGTTATTTCGTGCAGATTCCTAATCCCCTCTTCATAAAAAAATGGAATTTGTACTTGTTTACCCATCTGTGTTCTTGCCAGAGAAGAGAATTCACACCAGCTCTGTGGAAGGCATTAATCCCTTCACTAAATCCTTGCAGCTATGTTTTCAAACTGGCCTGAAATATGAACCGATTCTCCCTGTGTATTGCTGCAGTGACCTGAGAACTCTCCTAAGGGAGCTAGATACTAGACGGCAGGCTGAGCCAGGAACCATCTTCATGCGCAACTGCAAAACTCGTATTTCCCAAACAAGAGTTTTTCTTCGGCTTCCCTAAACCTCTTATTACCTTCCTTTTGGCGAGAGGTGCCCCTCCCCTAAATTAATGGTCTGGGTCATCATGAAGATTATGACAATAATAACAATGACAACAATGATGATGTTGACAATGATATAATGGGTTTACTAAGCCATGGAATATTGTATTTTGTATGCTTTTTTTTTTTTCCAATCACTTTACTGTCCTGTAACAATACTCCAGGAAGATTACATAATTATATGGTTACTTTCAGTTACTATAAGCTTATATCTAGGACAGCTGAGTGTATTCAGCTTAATCAGACATCTAATCCACTTCCCCTTTTGCTAGCACCCCTATCTTTATGGACTACTCTCTTGATGCCCCCCCGTCCCCCACCGCCACCTTTTCTCTACTGAGGAGAGAGGGAAGTATCCCTCCCCGATCTCATAGAGAAAAACCATGGCCCACCCTACTAAGCTAAAGATCTGCCTAAAGTCGAAAGGTTCTTTTGCCCATATCCCAGTCTTTTGATTATGTCTGTGTCTTATTTATTCACTGCTGGATCCTAGGAACCTAATACAGTACCTGCCACAGAACAGGCAGACAATGGATATTTGTTGAATCAGTGATGGATTGAATGTCCTTGACCAGGGAAGGGATCCTGGGGAATGCAGGAGATTAGCAAAACCAGCCTGGCTGCCCACACTTAGAAAGCCCTAGAAGGACTATGAGGCCTCCAATTCTTTTCAGCTTCTTTTGGATTATGAGGCTAGTGTCCCATCCCATTTTATTTCATACCTTTTAATCCTCAGTCTTTGGTTAAGTTTCCAATTCTGGGGCATCAGGAATGTTAGGCTGGACATTCTGTTGTAATAACATGCTAAAAACAACTCCTACTATTTGCCCAGCCCATGCTGTGCCCCAGGAACTGTGCAAGTATAACCTTAATTTCTTACCACCACCCTGAAAGGTAGGGATTATAGTCTCCATTTTCAAATGAAGCAACTAAATCAGAGAGAGTTTAGGAAAGGTGTTCAAAAAACAATCAGGAAGCAGCAGAGTTGAAAAGTTTGAAACAGTCATTTCTCAACTTTTTGTGTATCACTAGTTTTCAAAGTGACTATATGTGGAAATTAAAAGGACCATATAAATTAATGAATACCTTGAAATACATATTTTTAACTACCCTTTTTATTTTGTTACTGCTCTCTATACATCTGTGCTACCTTTCATGTCTTAAGTAAAACAACACCAAGTAAATTAATAAATATATATAAACTTCAATACCTTTGAGACACAATTGCTATATTCATATTCTGCCTCTCTGTCTCTGTCTCTCTTTCTCTCTCTGTGTCTCTCCCTCTCTCTCTCTGTCTCTCTCCCTCTCTCTCTCTCTTAGTTGAGAAGAATTAGTTTAAACTCAATCCAAGGCTTATATATTAAATTTAGGTATTATTTTTTACATAATATAACATCTATGAACTCACCACCTAATAATCCAAGAACTACAGTATCACCTCTATCTAGTACCTACCTATGTGTGTTCCTTCCCTAACCCAACAACACCCTATCAAATTTCAGTCCTTTACATGGCACCTCTATCTTCTTTCTTGTAGTAATCATTTGTTTGCCTTTCTTAATTTTGGCTGCATTCTCCAACAATGCAATGAGACAGAATAAGCCTTTCTACCTTTATCTGGTTAGTCTTTGAAACAATGAATTTTTTTGCCTAGTAAATAACTGGGATAGTTAATACTGAGTGTCAACTTGATTGGATTGAAGGAGGCAAAGTATTGTTCCTGGGTGTGTCCATGAGGGTGTTGTCAAAGAGGATTAACATCTGTGTCAGTGGAGCCAGAGAAACAGATCTACCCTCCATCTGGGTGGGCACAATCTAAGCAGCAGCCAGAATAAAAAGCAGGCAGAAGAACATGAAAAGATTAGACTGGCTTAGCCACCCAGCCTACATCTTTCTCCCATGCTGGATGCTTCCTGCTCTGGAACATCAGACTCCAAGTTCTTCAGCTTTGGAACTCGGACGGGCTTCCTTGCCCCTCGACTTGTAGACAGCCTATTGTGGGACCTCACCTTGTGATCATGTGAGTCAATACTCCTTAACTCCCTTTTATATATACATCTATCCTATTAGTTCTGTCCTCTAGAGAATTCGGACTAATACAATAACTATTTCCAGATTTTTTCCCTGAAACTATACTGCTCTTTAGGATTTAAAAATCACCAAACTTTTTAAACTCCAGCTTGTCTTTCATAAAGAAAAATAATCATAATGACCTAGGTTTGAAATCTTAGTCATCTCTGACTTCCCCCCTTTCCTCATATTTTGACTCTGTTGGTATGTATGTAGAACATATGTTTATAATCCTGACTTCAAGCAACCTAATGTGGGTCTATTATCTAATTCTACCTGGCTTCAAACTATTTTACTAAGGGATGTTAGGTTACCAATTTCCTAGATAAGCCCAAGGCTGCAAAGACACAGACTTTGGGGACATGAAGCTGCTTGGTTTCCAGGAGCTATAACTTTTTGAATCGTAGGCTCCCTATAAGTGGCCATAAGAATAATCCGGCCTCTGATACACCCAGGGCAGCTGGTGTAACCATAGCACCACACTTAATAATCAGGCCAGTCATGATTATACAAAAAGGCAACTATTTAGAGAAGCAGTTTTGTTCTCCTCACAGTGTCACAGCAGTTAACAGTTTGATAGACTAAGAGTGATTGTTTCATAGCCTATCCAAATAATAATAAGCATCCTACTAATATTAATTCTTTTCAGAATCCTTGAGTAATGTTTTCAGCATTATAATTCCTACTATAGGAAAACAACCAGGATTAAGTAACCTTTAATGACTAAGCATTATATAAAATTTAATTAAATTCTTCCCAGGCTGTGGAGTGTTGGGCTAGACAGAGCACTCTCAAAGGCTCACACATTTTTAAGAGTATGTGTCTATCTTAGGCCAGTTTCTCTAAGCAAAATCTGATAGATTTGTTCAGCTGCAAATGATTAGTTGAGGGAATATTCTTAAGAGAAAAATGTTAACAGAGTCAAAGAACCAAATTAGAGAAAGGGACAGACTTGAACAAGGGTCTCAGGTAATGTCAAGCATTGGCCTGACCACCCCATCCCCAAGCAGGGGTGGGCTCTAGACAAGATCATATATTGCATCTCTAAGGCAAGGGACCTGGGCTTTTATACCCCCAAAGAGTCCATCATTGACCAAGTTCCAGGGCTTGGAATAGTGGGTATTAACTTCTCAAGCATCTCTGAGTGAGGTGGTTCACTCAGCCAAGGGCAATTTCCCAGAGAAAGTCACAGGTAAATCTATCAGCTGCAGCACTTGCAACAGCCACAGAAGGGTGCACCAGTGGGAGAATGAAATCTGGGGGAGGGGCCAACAGTGTCTACCACCACATCTAATACTCATAAACCTTAAACTCTTACCTTTTCAGTCCCAGTACCCCAGAAGCTCACTGCATTTTTCCTACAAATCCACCATTCTCCCCCCCAAAAAATGAAGAGAAAAAAACCAGTGAATTCATGACATTGAACAGGGTCATAGTACATTGAGTCACACAGTAGGTGAGTATAAACTTAACTTTCTGAACTGTAATAGATATCATGTACCTACCAATAGGATTTGGCCAGAAAGGAACTTTACCTCTGTGGTCTTCTTTCCAAAAACCCATAACCCCAGTCTAATTATGAGAAAAACATCAGACTAATCCTGACTGGGGTCATTCTACAAGACACCTGGCCAACGCTCCTCAAGACTGTAAAGGTAAAGAAAAACAAGGGAAGCCTCAGAAACTGTCACAGACCAGTGGAGACTGGGGAGACACATGACAGCTAAATGCAGTATGGTACTTTGAATTGGACCCTGGAACAACAACAACAAAAAAAGGGAGTTAATAGAAAAACTAGTGAAATCCAAAGAAAGTTAGCAGTTCAGTTAATAGTAATACGTAATGCTGATATCTTAGTTTTGGCAAATATATCACGGTAAATTAAGATGTTAGCCATGGTGAAACTGGGTGTGGGGTATATGGCCATTCTTTGTCCTATCTTTGCAACATTTCTGTGAATCAAAAATTATTCCAAAATGAAAAGTGTTTTAAAAAATATCTAACTAAAACCAACAATAACAAAAGGCAACAGAGAAATTACCTTACTCTTGTCCTCTCATTACATCAGCCTCAGTATTATTTTAATTAAGTAGCATAAGATTTACACCATGTTCAAAGGGTACTTTGAATCACCTTTATTGTCCTTACTTTGACATCTGACTCAGCTGAGAGAAAAAAGGAAAGAAAAAGAAGGAAGGAAGGGAGGAAGGGAGAAAAGGGGAAAGAAGATGTAGATTCCAAGAGATTTATGCAAATTGGCTGAGGCAGCTGGATGTTAAGATGGCAACAAGAGCAAACTGGGGCCCCAGGGTTTTGGAATGCTCCCCTAATGGTGCCCTAATCCTGTGAACTCTATCTCAGCATTCACACCTCCCCATTCAGGCCTTTATCATGTCACATCTCAACTACTCCCATAGCCTCCCAACTAGTTTCTCTTTCCCCCTCCATCCTGGAGGTACTCACAACCTCTACCATTCTACCCCCTATATCTGACCTGACCTATCTTTCACTAGGGATTCTTTAACTCTAGTCAACTGGGTAAATCTGCACACAGCCCATGATTTCTCAACCCACTGGGCACATTCTCCTCCTGGAATACTCTCCCCACACATTTGTTTAAAAGGCACTTAGAGTTTCATGAACTCTCCCCTCGTCTTCAGAGATGGAAGGGATTTCTTCCTCCTTTAATCTTTTTTAGTGCTTCTAATTATCTTGGTATTTGTCCTATCTCCCTTACTAGATTGTGTACTATTTGAAGACAAGACCACAACTCATCATCTTCCTGTTCCTTTTCTGTGGAATTAGGTCGTGCATTCAGTAAGGCATTAGAAAGATTTATTGACTTGATATGTCCCCCAAAAATTCAATTTAGTTCGGCCAATATTTTTGAATGTCTAATCTATGTAGGTACTTAGAATTGTTCTATGTCTAGATTAGCTCAATTTTTTCAATAATTTTTTCCTTAGACAATATAATAACTAATGCTTTTATGCACTTTCTCTTGTGCCAGGCCATGTGCTGTACACTTTACATGAATTATCTTATTTGACCTTCACACAACTCTACAGTATAGATTCTTTAATTACATCCATTTATGAGGTGACTAAAAATAATGGAGATTAAAGCATTTAGCTAAAGTCACTCAAATTTGAGTCTAATTGCCACTATTATGATTTACTGTCAAGTTCTGAATGCGATGACTCTGCAATGTCCTTAGCAGATCAAAGCCTCAATGACTATCCTAGCTGAAATGTTAGTTAACTTGCAGAATATTAACAGCTAAATTAATAGATTAAGTTTTATAGGAGATAGACATTAAATTCTGCCTGCAGTGAATAATTATGGAAATTATTTCACCGGAATTATTTAAAAACAGAGCCAATTTCTCTGCTCTTGGGAATATAAGTTGACATAACCTTCCCAGAAAGCAATTTGTCAATACATAGAACAACACTATTTTTAAAGTGCATTTCCTTTGATCCAGCATTTCTACTTCTCAGAGTTTGCCTTAAAGAACCAATTAACAATACATGCAAAGATTTCGCCACAAGGTTTTTACATTAACATTGTTTATGACAACAAAAACTAGTAAATATCTACATGTCCAACAAGAAGAGACACAGAAGCTAAGTTATGCTCGCTCCATTCATTCAAAGAAACACCAGGTAGCCATTGAATGTTACTGACTGACAGGCATTGGCATAAAGAAATGATATTATAAGTTCATTTTTAAAAGCAATTTACAAGTGTGTATAATATCATTTTGTTAAAAGTGGAGAGTGTCCAGGTTCTTGGTGTCTTGAACAAAGAACTGGACAAAATGCACAAACAAAACAAGGAAGGGATGAAGGGATTATTGCAAATGAAAGTACACTCCACAGTGTGGGAGTGGCCCAACCATAGGAACTCAAAGGCCCTGTTACAGAATTTTGGGGAGTTTAAATACCCCTAGAGGATCCCATTGGTTACTTCGGGTATGCCCTATGTAAATGGAGAGGATGAAGTTACAAAGTCATTTATGGCGTATGCCCTATGGAGAGGATATTTCCTGTTATAGCTGAAGTGTGAATTGGCCTTATATTCCCTTGCCTGTAGACCCTATTTTCCTGCCTCATCTCCCCTATGAGAGATGTGATCCCCATAAATCTTTATGAGAGGCAGAGGGACTGATGGTTTTCTCTTGTAACTGTTTCATGCTTGCTTGGGGCATAGTCCCCACCTATTGGGATCACGGAATTCCTGCCCTGTTGTGTCTAGTGGAGGCAGAGTGGCTTCTTCACGGCCAGGGGTGATGTCTTCACCTGGAATTGGCTGGAACCTTTGTTGCATGATAGAATCTCTGAAGCTTGATAGTCTCTAGGCAAGAGGAAATGATTTTTTATCTTTTATTTGAGATAGAGTCTTGCTCTGTTGTCCAGGCTAGAGTGCACTGGCACAATCTTGGCTCACTGCAACCTCCACCTGCTGGGTTCAAGCAATTCTCTGCCTCAGCCTCCTGAGTAGCTGGGATTATGGGAACCCACCACCACGCCCAGCTATTTTGTATTGTTAGTAGAGACAGGGTTTCACCATCTTGCCTAGGCTGGTCTTGAACTCCTGACCTCGTGATCCACCCACCTCCCAAAGTGCTGGGATTAGAGGTGTGAGCCACCATGTCCGGCCAAGAAAATGAATTTGATTAACAAAATTGAATGGGAACTTCAGGGAGTCAATACCCATGCTGTCAGAAATGTTTGTAATAGAGATTTGCAGGAGAAAAAACAAAACCTGGTAGTTCTGGAATCTACGTGTTTCCTTAAAGTCTTAGCACGAGCAACTCCATTTTGGTTTAGTTTCTTGGGGCCTAGTGCATGAGCTCAGTTCAAAACAATGGCCTCCCATAATTTTGTTTTCAAAAGTTTTCCCGTTTTGGTCAGGCTCTCACTTGGGTGAGAGGGTAACCAAAACTTAGGGCCTTAGCACCACTCTCAGTTACCATCATTTTGGGTTTCTGGTCTCAGCACATCATTTATAGGCTATGGTGTTCTCATGGTTGCACATTTCTTTCAGCTCCTGTTATTCCAGTTGAAGAGAAACCATTCTAGAGATGGCTGCATGCAAGCATTTAAAACCTTTGAGAGAATACAGCATACCAGGGAAACTATTATTATGACTATTATTAAGAGTTTGGAGTATGTTCCTTATCCAAGGTCCCCATAAACCAATCTCCTAAAATCAAATAGATCAAAGAATGAGTTAGATAAAGAGTTTACTCACTTGACTAAACAATTTCTTCATCAATCCCCTTCATCAAACTGAACTTCTATAATCTTCATCTGATGTCTTTCTCCATAGGCCACAAGTGCCAGCAGCTGCACAGATCCTTCTTTGTTTAGCCAATTCTATTATAACTTTCACAAGAGAATTTAGAGTCTATTGTGTAACTGTAGCCTTTAAAGTAGAATTTGCTATAGAACCTGTCATGAGGGATACATTTCTAATCATTGTTTCTTTTACTTTAAACCATGAAAAAAGGACCTAACATATGACGCCCTTTTAGAAGAATGAAGGCCTGCTGGTAATGCTCTCTTTAACCCATAATACTGATTAAGAGTAGTGAACCAATGTATTGTTTTTGACTGATTATGAGGCAATACATGTACCATTAAAGTTTCTTACCTACACTGGGCCTTCGTCATTTATCTATCAAAGTATAAGTTTATCCATGTATAAGGCTGGCTCCAAACTTCTTCACAAATAAAAATATACCCCATAAGCACACATAACATACCCGTTTTCCACTTCTATTGTTCATAGAGGTGTAAGGAAGAAAAAATATTCAAAGATAAGAGGTTCATGATAGTAGAAGTCTTAATGTGTGAACTTGGGAAAAGCTGTTCACATTAAGGATGCCATCCTCTTCTTGGGAGAAATTTCCCTGGTTAGTTTTACCTTAAGAGTTCCAATGGGTGCACAGCTCCAAGAGCATGGAGGGACCCTTCTCAGTTGTGAGACCACGAACCCAAAGTTCAAGGTCCCAAAGTTTTGTTGTAGTGTAGATGACAAGGACAGCCTTTCTCTGATATTTCCAGAAGATTCAAACCATAAAAAGCTTTCTTTACCTGGTGAAATACAATGTATCATGATAATCTACTGTAATAACATCAGCTCCCTTTTCCCCCATGGGAAAGCTTTTATACAACCAGAAAACATGCATTGGAAATAACTGAATGAAATCCCTTTATAAAATGTTTAAATATTTAAATGGCCAGCCAGGTGACCAAATGTGAAGCTTTAATTGTTTTCCCAGGAATATGGCATCAAGCATTGGTTATAAACTATTTTAAACAATTTCAGTATTCGCTGGTTTGACATGAAAGTATTTTCTTGATATTTAATTAATCTTTTTGTTTTACTTGGGTTAGTAGCTTTATACAAGGAAATGTGGTTATTTCTGTGGTTTACAATAACTTAACAATAACTATAATTGTGATCGGTGGCATATACTTAGACATTAGAATTTTAGAAATCCCATACAGTTTTGGAATATATATTAGTATTATTCACAAAAATATAACCTAAAGAAGATTGAACATCATTTTGGCAATCCCATGTACCTAAACACATCAAATAATCCTGTTTACCTCTCTTCTGGATGTTTTCAGAGGCCCTATAATCCATCCAGAAAGCCAGGCATTAGGAAAGACAATTTTGTAACTGAAGTTTGATTTTGGAATTCCAGATTACCATAAATTTTTTATTTTGCCAAAATGATGATTCAGAAATTTTAAAGAAGAAAAACCTTTTATAACCTTAAAAAAACAAAAACATTCTACTCTTTTTACACACCTAACATGTAAAACTGTTTCCAGTAGTCTTAATTGCATGTTACAGTGGTGACTCAGCAATTTTAACTTTAATGTAAAACATGCTAAGTTATGTTCTTATAAAGTCTGACTGTTTACAGCATAGCGAGGGTGTGGACAACTCCACATGTCCAGGCCTTATCTAGCTGGAAAGCAGGTAAGTTAAACCATTTTCAAAAGCCAAAGCAGCAGTTTATGACCTTAAAGCATTTAGCAAACCTAATATTTGAACACAATTTAGACCACATGTTAACATTTTGAAGACAATTGTATTTTACCAATAATCTTTAAAACTATCTTTGTTTCCAAAAGATTGCTAAAGTCACATGAAGTGAAAAGCATTACACTTTCTACTTTTCTGACAAAATATTTGATTTAAGCTCTTATTATTAATAAACTAATTAATTAAAACTTTACACAGCAGATAAACACTGGCTTTTACTTTATATTTAACCAGTTTGCACAGAAAGAAAGAGGCCAGAGACTGATCGGTAAGAAATTCTTACCCTTTTGCCAGCATGCCAGGCTTCCGGGTTCTCTCTCCCTGAGCAGCCCTGGTGATGCTGCTTGACTATATGCAAACAAATACACTGCCATGAATTAAGAATACTCACAAATACTTAACAAATTTTGGAGAAATTAGGCAAAGAGAGAGAAATATGACTCAAATTCTATTTGTGAGAGTATACTCAACACACTTAAAGTATCAGGAAGCCTAAAATCCAAGAAGTTAATTAAAGATAAAAAGCTGGTGTGCTCCATTAATCCCTGAAGGCCCAACAAAGGTAGCTTAGGAATTCCATATAAATGGAACGGGTAATTACTTGCTAGAAATGCATGGGAACACAGAACTGAATAAAAGCCTTCCACTAGGAACTATAAAAAAAAAAATCATGGTTTTATACATACACATATACAAGCAAAGTCAGAGGAGAATACATAGCAGATGAATGAAAACTACAAGGAAAACAAATAAGCGGAAAACCAACCCTAAATTTTCCTACTCTATTTACCCTGGAGGCTACAGTGTTACCTAGGGCCCCAGAAAACCTATATAATGAATATTTTATTCCTAATAAACAATTCAATATCCATAAGTTCAGTAATATTATCATACCTCCTACGCAATTAAGAAATTCACTTTAGGCACATGACCAATAAGTACTCCAGCACTATCCATACAAAACGGTAAACACAGTATGAAGCAATGCAAGCATGTACGTGAAATTTGACTCCACACTACATCCAGATTCATGCTTAACTATATTTAAAAAAGAACTGTCAAACTTCTGATGCATTTTTACAATACTTCTTACTTTAATCAAGACTAAGAACTTTACTATGTAAATATTAGTCAAATGTTTCCAATTATTTATCGGGTTTTAAGGAATATTTTATTATTTAAATTTTTCCACATCTTTCTCCCCTACTTGATGGTTCCTTACCACATTGTTTCATAAATAACCTTTTCAAATATGTAATTTGAGCCAACTTTTAGATAACTTCTGAATTAGACAAAATTATTCTTTTTTCACAACCCTTTCTGGCACATTTTGTATGCAGAATTACGTGTTAACTAGAATTTTATCCTTAGTAACATAAAGCTTTAGTGAATCCCTAAAAAGCAAGAAACCCTGAACTATTAGATATGGGCATTTATACATAAGAACAATTCTACAATTTTAGAAACATATTCCTTCATATTGCAATCCTTTCTTAATTGGAAATGACCCAGATACTAAATGAGCATCAAAAATAACTTTACAGTTTTAATTTACACAAAAAGTTTGCCTAAAACAATTATCCTATCACTGTACTTAATTTTTTACTTTTAACAAGGGAGACATGACATCAACATATGTAAAATGAATATTGGTTTGGTCCAGAAAGGAGGGACAATTTGAGGCAAGGAGGCTTGGGGCCTTTCAGATCAGAGGTGAGAGACAAACCATTGTTTTCTTTTGAGTTTCTGATTAACCTTTCCAAAGGAAGCAATCAGATATGCATTTATCTCAGTGAGACTTTGAATAGAATGGGAGGCAGGCTCACCCCAAGCAGCTCCCAGCGTGAATTAACACTGACATTTTAAAATATCTAACAAAGACAAACATAAAATTCGACAAAATGTGTGCTGGCAATTCTAAAGGCATTTCGATTTTTATTCCACCAATAATTTTAAAGCTAGCTTGTTTAGTAAAGTGATACTTTAAGTCACATGAACTTGAAAATTGCTTAGACTCATTTACTTATGAGTGCTGTTTTATTTATAACATATTACAATAAGTGTACATACAAATAAACACATCTAGACATGTATACACACCCATAAACAAAGATCTGACAGCTTGGAACCTTAGCCATGAGATAGCAATACAAGCTTGCCAGTTTTACTTTGCCCCTCCAGTGAAGGCTGTGAACCAAAATTTTGGGTAAAGCAGTCTTCACGGCAGTTTCATTTTTAAAGGCCAAACCTCCCCAGACTCAAAAGAGCACTGGGACCAAACCATACCAAAGGAGGGCATCACACGTTAACCAGGCCCCCTGCTTAGAACCACAGCACAAAAGCCTGGATATATACAATACCATTCTACTTTCCCATTAGACAGTAAACTCCAGATTCCAAACAATGCTAGGGCCAAGCAGCATTGCAACTGTGAGAGAAAATTCTAAGGAGGGCTTAATACTAGACCTCAGAACCTCTGCCAAGAGCATCCTCTTTGGAGTGGTTGGGGGTTGCAGGACCCACGGAGAGTCCTCCTGTGGGGTCCAGTCTTAGAGTGCCAGATGTCTCTGACCTTAGGTGGGCACCACATGCAGGTTTTCCCCTCCAGAACATACTGTGAGCTTTATAAGCATAGCCATGAACTGTAATGAGAACTGGGTGCTGGGTGGGCCGGTTTGTTCCTTAGCCAGTTGAGTATAAGAAGGGAAGAATGTTGTATAAGAAAAGAAGGTTTAAGTTCCCTGAAACATGTGCGAGTTTGCTTGGATCAGGGACCATGCATGGAAAAGATAAAAAGAAGTCCTTCCCTCTTCGGGCAGGGCAATTATAAACAGCTACTGAAAGACTGAGAAAGAAAGAAAGGAAAAAAAAAAAAGGGCAGGGCAATTATAAACAGCTACTGAAAGACTGAGAAAGAAAGAAAGGAAAAAACAAACAAACAAACAAACAAACAAAAAACATGAAAACACCCAGGTTCCTTAAGTGAACTGGGCCATGGTGGTCGGGCTTCTCCATATGAAAACCCCTTAGTTTCACTGTCCACAGCCAGAAACCTGCAGTTGCTTCCATGTTTAGGCACTGCCCACCACGTGTCCCAGGTTGGAAAGGAAAAGAGAGAGAAAGAGATTCCCCTATATGGAACAGAAAAGAAAAGGAGAAAGAACAAGAAAGCCCAAACTTTCCGCTTACCTATTCCTCCTGGCTGGCTCACCAAAATATGTTAAAGGTGGAGGGTGCCTAGGTTCTTGGCATCTTGAACAAAGAATTAGACAAAATGCGCAAACAAAGCAAGGAAGGGATGAAGGGATTTACTGAAACTCATAACAGATTTGTAGCAGCTATAAAAGATGAAAAGAAAGGCTTTCATTTTTGTTTTGTTTTTGAAAAATATATATGCTATTATGATATCATTGTGCTTTTTTCTTTGAACTATTAGTAGGAGAATGATGGCATTCAATTTTGAAACATCAAGTTATCCTGGCACTTGTGAACCCAAAGTGTCTGAGACAGGTCTCAATCAATTTAGAAAGTTTATTTTGCCAAGGTTAAGGACATGCTCGTGACATACCCTCAGGAGGTTCTGATGACATGTGCTGAAGGTGATCAGGGTACAACTTGCTTTTATACATTTTAGGAATACATGAGAAGTCAGACAATATGTGTAGGAAGCACAGTGGTTTGGTCCGGAAAGGTGGGACAACTCAAAGCAGAACTGGGTGGAGGGCTTCCATATCATGGGTAGATAAGAGACTAACATGTATTCCTTGGTGTCTTTGATTAGCCTTTCACTGAATACACAATTTACATGTGACAGGAGAATAGAGGAATAGTCACTTATGCTTTAGTCTGGCTCGGTGAATTTGCATTTTTACATAAACACTAGAGCAGAAGGAGCAATCAGATATGCATTTGTCTCAGATGAGCAGAGACGTGACTTCCCCACGTCTGTGAAGATAAGTTATCGGTTTATATCACCAGGTGAACTTCAGCAGAACTGTTTCAGGGTAACGATCTTGAGGCCCCCCCAAGTAATTTCCCTGTGGACAAGTTGTGAAAGAGGCATGTAGCTTTAAAAAAAAAAAAATCTTTACAGCTATATTATTTAGGAATAAAATGGGAGGCAAGTTTGCCTGATGCAGTTTCCAGCTTGACTTTTTCCTTTGGCTTAGAGGTTTTGGGGTCCTGAGATTTCTTTTCCTTTTACTCACTCATGAAATAAAACCCAAATAATCATGATGTGGCACTAATCCCATTTGAATTGCTTTATTAGGATTTTTTGAGTCAACATTTATAAGTGAGACTGGTCTCTTGTTTTCTTTTCCTGCTAGCCTATTAAAGATATATTTTTTCTTTTTCTAGTATTAAATCAGTGATTTATTTATTTATTTATTTATTTATTTATTTTTTGAGATGGAGTCTCATTCTGTCACCCAGGCTGGAGTACAGTGGTGTGAACTCAGCTCACTGCAAGCTCTGCCTCCCGGGTTCGTGCCATTCTCCTGCCTCAGCCTCCCCAGTAGCTGGGACTACAGGCGCCCGCCACCATGCCTGGCTAATTTTTTGTATTTTTAGTAGAGAGGGGGTTTCACCATGTTAGCCAGGATGGTCTCGATCTCCTGACCTCGTGATCCACCCGCCTCAGCCTCCCTAAATCAGTGATTCTTAATTTCAAGAAAAGATTGATTCTTATTTAAGTCATAGAAGCAAGGCCTGAAACAGGGATTCTGTGCAACTGATTTATTGAGGGATTTCTCCCCAGAGAAACCTATAAGACAGGAATGGAAGCAGGATGATGTAACCAAACAGCTTAGCAGTGTAGCCTCAAACCGTGTTTAAATTTTTTTTTCCTCCCCCTTTTCTCCTTTCCCTATCCCCCAGTCTTAAGATAAAACCTTGAGAAAAACTGCATGTGTTTTACCTTTCATCTTGAAATACAGCCTCAGAATGAGCTGTGAACTTCTGCTCCCTTTCTTTACCCATTCTGTGCTCATTTATTTACCTAGATGCTTGCTAAGCACACACCATACTCACTTATCTGGTCACGTAATACAAAAATATTTCCTTAGAAGTTTCGGGGGCTAGCTCCTGATACAGACCAACACCTCCAACCTTGATGACGCCAGATGAAACAATAATTCAAGATGAGCCATCGGAGTGGGTCGCACCACCTGACATAGCCTAGCCCCACTGCCTCTCCTGCATTCCAAACCCTCTCTTTAAAAACCCCTGTATTCCCTCCACAAATGGAAGAGTGAAAATTTTTGGAACGAATACACCCACTCCTCCCCTTGCTAGCACGGATAATAAAACTCACTCTCTTTTTATCACATCTCACTCTTGTTATGTTGGCTTCTTTTTTACAAGCGGCGAGCAACCAGACCCTTTTGCCAGTTACAACAGGACAAGGGGAAGAAGTATGTCAAACTCC
Organism: Chlorocebus sabaeus; assembly: GCF_047675955.1. NCBI lineage: Eukaryota > Metazoa > Chordata > Mammalia > Primates > Cercopithecidae > Chlorocebus > Chlorocebus sabaeus. The sequence goes on from NC_132918.1 coordinate 72,348,549, forward strand.
AGTTCACGTTGCACTCTAGACTACCGAGTCCCTCGGTAACTCTAGCACATAAATGGTATCACAGAGCTCTCCCATTTCAAGGCAAGAAAGATGGTTTTATGTACCCTCGCTACAGTTAGTCATTTGACATGGGCTGCCCCAAGAGATATGGTACAAAATCTCAAGTATTTATGAGTGAAGTAGCTCCCAGAGGCCATAGGCAGTTCTCGGAAATGGGGGCAAATGTAAGCCATTAGCAGCTAACATTGGCAGCAGCCCAGAGACAGGTACACTGGACCAGTACAGGAGATCTAGGTGGGGCATTTCCTTATTTTTCTGTGCTCTGCAACAATTTAAATATAGTCAGAATAATCTGTCATTTGCAGGACTCAAAGAATTTGCCCATGGAAACATATGACATAGATATTTATTGATTGGAAAGATCTTTAATCATTTCCAGCTGGGTCTTTGATAACTGGTCTACTTAGATTTTTTGTTCCTCCTAAGTCAGCTTTGATCATTTGTATTTTCTTTAGACCACTATCTATTTCATCCAAGTTTTCTAAAATTGTATTACAAAGTTATGCATTGTCAATCACCAGAATTCTTTTGACTTGTTCCTTTAGCCAGACCTGTCCTTCAGTGGTGGCTGCCCCTGTATGGTCCCTCTCTCTTTGGCATTTTCTGCCTCCTGAATTAGGGGGAGTGTCTATTCCCTTTGAGAGTGACTTTTTGATTCTTGAAAAGATGACCACTTGATTCCACTTCTGGAATTCATTTCCAAGTCATTTTCTTTTTTTTCTTCACCAAAGATACCTACTGTTTTAGGTATAAAAATTTACATATTCACTTTCAAGCACACTCACTGTGTTCAGCCTGGAATAAAGTGAGCAGAGAAGAAATGCCCTCTCCCTTAATCTTGGCTAGCAGTGATGCTTTTATGTCAGTGTGTAACGAAATGGAACAAATCCACTGTCTCAGTGTTCACTCTTTCACAAGACCTTAGTTAGGCTGGACCTGGGGTCAAATACTTAACCCCTTGCTATGCTTAGAGCCTCCTAAGGCTTTATTAATGGAGGTGATGGTCTGTCACCGTCAACTTATCTAAGCTGGAATGACATTTCCCATAATTCCCTTCTTATGTGGCTTAATGTTAGGGTGGTCTACAGAGATTTGCAAGAGATTTGGAAGGTGGAAGTGTATCCACAGCAATTTTTTTAAGCTCTAAAGGTGAGTGTGGGGCCAGGAGCTGATGCAGCTGATACACATTGTCAGTGATCTGTGGGGCCACCTCGCTGGCAAGGAGCAGCAGTGGGCTTACAGCTCTTTCAGCTCCTTCCGCACCTTTCCTTCAGCTTCTCCTAATCCTAGAGCAGATATATTTTCAGTTCCATTGAGAAGGGCATCAGCGTCTTCTGCAGGTTGCCCTTGTCTTTGAGATTATATAAAAGGGGAATCCAAACATGGATTCCAGCTCATCTTTGCAGGTTTTAGTTTGCCCTTGGTCTCTGATATTTCATTTCATCTTCCCTTACCAACTTCCATTTTGCAGACACAAAGGCACCATCCTTGCATAGACTGCTTATTAAGTTTCCAAGATTATGTGGGGCCTACTCCCTTGGAATTCATATTTTTATGATTGATCCCTGACTAATACAAATAATCAAGCTCATCAAGTGTGTCTCCATCTCATCGTAAGATAAATTTTTGTCTGGAAATTTCCTTACAGACCCTGAAAATACACTTCTCCTGGGCCAACTCATAAATTTATCAGATGCTGAAACCCATGGTGGGTCCAGTCTAGGATGGAGTTGAGATTTCTTTGCCATGTATATATTGTGTAAAACTCACAACCCTTTGATGCAGGTATTATTTTTCCAATACTATAGACATAAAAATCATAGCTCACAGGTTAAGTAGTTATCTTAAGGTGACGTAGTTAATAAGATAAAAGAGATTTGCATTCAGGTCTCTCTGAATATAGGCAAGCACTATCCTTTTTTTTTTTTTTTTTTGAGATGGAGTTTTTGCTCTGTTGCCCAGGCTGGAGTGTAATGGCCCAATCCTAGCTCACTGCAACCTCCACCTCCTGGGTTCAAGCAATTCTCCTTCCTCAGCCTCCCAAGTACCTGGGATTATAGGTATCTGACACCACACCTGGCTAATTTTTGTATTTTTAGTAGAGACAGGGTTTCACCACGTTAACCAGGCTGGTCTCGAACTCTTGACCTCAGGTGATTCACCCGCCTCAGCCTCCCAAAGTGCTAGGATTACAGGTGTGAGCCACTACGCCCAGCCGGCAGGTGCTATACCTTCTATATCATGTGCAAAAGCAGTCAAGACAGAACTCAAAATAAGATAATCAAAAGGAACAGTCCAAAAGTTCAAAGGTCAGAGAGATTTCCCCCACTTCACTCACTTCTTTGAAATTCCGTACTCCTGATCTATCTTTCCTCTCAGTCCCCAACATCTCCCTTTCAGTGGTGTGGGCCTCCAATATATCTTAAACTGCAGGCAACCAGAGTTTGGGAAATCTGGCCTAACCATTTCAGGTACTTTTTTGTCCATGATAATGCTAACTGGAGATGCTCGTGACCACCATTCAACTTCACACAAGCTCTGATTGGTTCCTTGATCCTTATCCATGTTTTTTTTTTTTAAGTTGCACCTTCCTAACCTGACCTTTTGAGCATCATACAGTTTTAGAACAGAATGTGACCTCAGAGATAATTTCAGATACAACCTCTTTTTACAGGTGAGAACACTGAACTCAGAGAGGGGAAGTGACCCTATCAAGGTCATACCTTGTGATTGACAGTCAATTTAAAGGGGAAACCCACTGTGTTATTATTCTTAGAGGCTGAGGGAAGAGCCAAAGAGTATAACTGTGGAAGTGATATGGATTTAGTACATTAAAAGATAGATTACCCTACTAAGTTCTGAGAAGAACATCAAATACCTTCAGGCCTGTTACACTGAGCAGAACATTTTGCCATTGTCATACTTTGTTTAATCCATCTACCTCTAATGCCCACAAGCAGTCAATTTTTTTTCCAGTGTCACAGCCAGCTATGTTCTAACATTTCAGCAAATTTAAAAGTAATTACTTCAATAATGGATTAGTTGCTGAGTTTAATCATTCTGAAAAAGTACTTGTCTTTTCCATTTGTGGAATAAAAAAATGTTGCATTTCTACATGGCCTATCATTTAGAAGTCCCTAAAAATGTCAGGTCTTTGCTGACATAGACTAACATTAACAGCAGAAAACAAATAGATGGATGAAGCCAGGGTATCTACTATAGGGAAAGAAGGCTGGTGACCAACAGGGAGCAGATTCTACAATTATAACAGCAAAAAAACAAAGCATATCTGACATCCTGAGGTTCTTCAACAGACAGAATTGAATGACTAATATCTAATCAGTAGTTTTATAAATCATAGACTCACCCTCTTTACACCAACAAGGTTTTATCTAAGTTCTCAATTTCTGCTAATCACAGTGAAATTTCTCACTAGTTCTGTTGAGTTCCACCTTAGGCAGAAATTAGGTTTTCCTTCTATCTCCATTCTGCACAGGATTCTCAAGCCCCCTACCCTATCTCTAGAAGGTGTACAAGTATCTAGCATAATTAAATTTCGAATTAAATGTAGGTGATATGCTGGCAGTATATCCATTAACTATGTTCATACTAATGCTGTGAAACAAACTACCCCCAAAATTGTAGACTTAGAATAACAATAATGTGTTCTATGAGTCTGTGAACTGGCTGGGCTCTCTCACTCATTCTGTGGCTCTCTGATCCAGGTGAGGCTCAGCACTCATCACTGCTCCCATGTTTCTCATCCTTCTCCTAAGACTGGTAGCTAGACATGTTCTTATGGTGATGGCAGAGGCAGAAAAGCAAAAGTAAATATTCTTGAGACCTAGTCCTGGTCTGGACATCATCATTTCTATCTTATTCTCCTGATCAAAGTTAGTTACATGGCCAAAACCAATGTCAAGAGTCAGAGAAGTACTCCTTGCCAACATTGGGTGGGCACCTGTAAAGTCACATGGATAAAGACGGGGTAAATAACTGGGACCAATAACACAGTCCACCACAGCAGGTTTATATGGGTTCTATGCCAGAATACTTTCTGCTCTGTTCCTAGTGCTTTGAGATGGAAATTCCTCACTCTAATTCCCACTCTGATGACTTTTCCTATTTCCTCAGCAGTCATTTGAAGTTTCTTTTTATAGTCAGAGGCTATATGAGCATATTTGTTACTTGAATATGTTGCCTCATGCTAAGGTTTGAGCCTCAGTTGAACCTGTCACCCAAATAATGAGCATAGTACCCAATAGGCAGTTTTTCAACCCTTTCCTCCCATCACTTTTGGATTCCCCAGTGCCTATTGTTTTCATATTTATGTCCATGTATACCCGATGTTTAGTACCCCTGATAAGTGAGAATATGCAGTATTTGCTTTTGTCTCTGCATTAACTCACTTGGGATAATTAGGCTTCTAATTGCATCCATGACATGCTTTTGTTCTTTTTTATGGCTGCAAAGAATTCCATAGTATATATGTACCATATTTTCTTTAGCCAGTCCACCTTTGATGAGCACCTAAGTTGATTTCATATCTTTTCTGTTGTGAATAGTGTTGCAATAAACATGGAGTGCAGGTGTTTATTGCACTTTTTAGTAGAATGATATATTTTCCTTTGGGTATATACCCAGTAATGGAATTGCTGAGTTGAATGGTAAATCAATCTTCATTTCTCTGAGAAATCTCCAAAGTCATTTACAATCTCACCAACGATGTTTAAGCATTCCCTTTTCTCTGCAACCTCGCCAACATCTGTCCTTTCTTGACTTTTTAATTATACCGTTCTGACTGGTGTGAGATGGCACCTTATTGTGGTTTGATTTGCATCTCTCTGATGATTAGAGATGTTGAGCATTTTTTCATTTTCTTGGGCAATTGTGTGTCTTCTTTTGAGAAGAGGCTATTCATTTGCCCACCTTCTAATGGGGCTGGTTTTTTCTTGTTAATTTGTTCCTCATAGATTCTGAATATTAGTCTATTGTTAGATACATAGTTTGCAAATATTTTCTCCCATTCTATAGGTTGTCTGTTTACTCTGTTGATAGTTTCTTTTGCCGTGCAGAACCTCTCCATTTTAATTAGGTCTGAATTGTCAATTTTTTGTTTCATTGCATTTGTTTTTGAGGACATGGTCATAAACTTTTTGCTTACGCCGATGTCCAGAAGGGATTTTCCTAGGATTTTTCTGGGATTTTTTTACAGTTTGAGGTGCCACATTTAAGTATTTAATCCATCTTAAGTTGATTTTTGTATATAGTGTGGGGTAGAGGTCGAGTTTCATTCTTCTACATATGATTAGCTAGTTTTCTCTGCACTGTTCATTGAATAGGGTGTCTTTTCCTCATTATTTGATTACTTTGTCAAAGATCAGTTGGTCGTAGCTTTACTTCTGGTTCTCTATTCTGTTTTGTTGGTCTAGGTATCTATTTTTTAGCAGTATCATGCTGTTTTGGTTATTGTAGCCTTGTAGTATAGTTTGAAATTGGCAAATGTGATGCCTCTGGCTTTGTCATTTTTGCTAAGGATTGCTTTGGCTATTCAGGCTCTTTTTTGGTTCCATATGAATTTTATTTAGAATAGGTTTTTCTATTTCTGTCAAGAATTATGTTGGTTATTTTATAGAAATTGCATTGAATTTGTAGATTATTTTGGGCAGCATGCACATTTTAACGATATTGATTATTCTAACCCATAAGCATGGAATGCTTTTCCATTTGTTTGTGTCGGCTATGATTTCTTTCAGCAGTGTTTGTAGTTGTTCTTGTAGATATCTTTCAACTTCTTGGTTATGTGTATTCCTAGGTTTTGTATGTGTGTGTGTGTGTGTGTCTATTGTAAATGGAATTTTGTTCCTGATTTGGTTCTCAGCTTGAACGTTATTGGTGTATAGAAATACTACTGAGTTTTGTATGTTGACTTTGTATCCTGAAACTGTACTGAAGTCATCAAATCTTTTGATGGAATCTTTAGGGTTTCCTAGATATAAAATCATAGCAACAGTGAAGAGAAATAATTTAACTTCCTCTTTTCCCGTTTGAATGCCTTTTATTTCTTTCTCTTGCCTGATTACTCTGGCTAGGACTTCCAGAACTATGTTGAATACAAGTGGTGAGAGTGGACATCCTTGTCTTATTCCAGTTGTGAGAGAGAACGCCTCCAATTGTTGCCCATTCAGCATGATATTGGTTGTGGATTTGTCATGGATGGCTCTTATTTTGAGGTATATTTCTTTAAATGCATAGTTTGTTGAAGACTTCTATCTGAAACAATGTTGGACTTTATCAAATGCTTTTTCTGTGTCTATTGAGATGATCATATGGTTTTTGTTTTTAATTCTGATTATGTGGTGAATCACATTTTTTTGATTTGCATATATTGAACTAGTCTTGTGTTCCAGAGATTAAGCTCACTTGATCATGGTTTCATCACAACATGATTTTTGATGTGCTGCTGGATTCAGTTTGCTAGTATTTTGTTTAAGATATTTGTATCTATATTCGTCTAGGATATTGGGCTGTAGTTTTATTTTTCTGCTGTGTCTTTGCCAGCTTTGGGTATCAGAATGATCCTGGTTTTCTAGAATGAGTTAAGGAGGAGTCCCTCTTCCTTAATCTTTTGGAATAGTTTAAGTCAGGTTGGTACCAGGTCTTCTTTGTATGTCTGGTAGAATTTGGCTATGAATCCATCTGATCCAGGGATTTTTTTGGTTAGTAGACTTTTTGTTACTGATTCAATTTCTTAACTCATTATTGGTCTGTTCAGGGTTTCTGCTCCATTATGGTTCAATCTTTGGAGGCTGTGTGTTTCCAGGAACATATCTATTTCCTACAGATTTTCTAGTTTGTGTGCATGGAGGAATTCATAATAGTCTCTGAGGAACTTTCATGTTTCTTGTGGTCAGTTGTAATGTTACCTTTGTCATTTTTTATTGTCCTTTTTTGCATCATCTCTTTTTCTTTGTTAATCTAGCTAATGGTCTATCAATCTTATTTATCCTTTCAAAGAACAAACTTTTTGTTTTGTTGATTCTTTGAATGATATTTTTGGTCTTTATTTCATCTAGTTCTGTTCTGATTTTATTTATTTTTCTTTTGCTAGCTTTGGGTTTATTTTGTTCTTGTTTTTCTAGTTCCTTTAGGTGCAATATTAAGTTATTAATTTGAAATCTATCATCTTGACATACGCATTTGGCACTATAAACTTTCCTCTTAATTCTGCTTTTGCTGCATTTCAGAGGTTTTGGTACCTCACGTCTCTATTTTCATTTATTTCAAAGAATGTTTTCACTTTTGCATTAATTTCATTGTTTACCCAAAAGTCATTCAGGAACAAATTGTTTACTTTCCATGAATTTGTGTGGTTTTGAGGGTTCTTCTTGTTATTGATTTTTATTTTTATTCCACTGTGCTCCAAGAAAATGCTTGTTGTGATTTCAGTTTTTTGGAGTTTGTTGAGACTTTTTTTTATGACTGAGCACGTGGTCAATCTTAGAGTATTATCTGTGTGCAGATGAGAAGAATGTATATTCTGTGGTTGTTGGGTGCAGAATTGTGTAGATATCTATTAGGTCCAATTGGTGAAATGTTGAATTTAAACCATAATTTCTTTGTTAGTTTTCTCCCTTGATGCTCTCTCTAATGCTGTCAGTGGAGTGTTGAAGTCTCCCATTATTATTGTGTGACTGCATAAGTCTTTTCTTAAGTCTAGTAGTAATTGTTTTATAAATCTGGGTGCTCCAGTGTTGGGTATACACATATTTAGGATAGTTAAATGTTGTTGAACAGAGCCCTTTATCATTATGCAATGCTCTCCTTTGTCCTTTTGTGTTTTTGTGTTTTTTTTTTACTGTTATTGATTTAAAGTCTGTTTCATCTGATACAAGAATATTCACCTAGGATCTTTTTTGTTTTCTATTTACATGACAGATCTTTCTCCTTCCCTTTACTTCAAGTCTATGGGTTTCATTACATGTAAAATGGGTCTCTTGAAGACAGCAGAAAGTTGAGTCTTTGTTTTAATCCAATTTGCTACTCTATACCTTTTAAGCAGAGCATTTAGACAATTTATGTTCAAGGTTAATATTAATATGTAAGGTGCTGTTTCTGACATGGTATTGTTATCTAGTTGCTTTGTAGTCTTGATTGTGTAGCAGTTTTATAGGGTCTGTGAGACATGTACTTACATGTGCTTTTGTGGTAGCAAGTATCATTCTTTCATTTCCATGTTTAGAATTCCCTTGAGCATCTCATGTAGGGCTGGTCTGGTGATGATAAATTCCCATAGCAATTACTTGGCTGGGAAAGACTTTATTTCTCTTTCATTTATGGAGTGTATTATGGCAAGATACGAAATCCTTGGCTGGAATTTCTTTTCCCTAAGAATGCTGAAAATAAGTCTCCAGTCTCTTCTGGCTTGGGTTTCTGTTGAGAAGTCTGTTGTTTTTCTGATGGGATTCCCTTGATATGTAACATAGCCTTCTTCTCTAGCTGTCTTTAAGATTTTTTTCTTTTGAATTGACCTTGGAAAGTCTGATTACTATGGACCTTGGGGATGATCATCTTGTATGTATCTCAGAGGAGTTATCTGGATGTCTTGTATCTGCATGTCAACCTCTCTAGTAAGATTGGGGAAATTTTCCTGAATTATATTCTCAAATACGTTTTCCAAGTTGCTTACATTCTCCTCTCTTAGGAATGGCAATGAGTTTTAGATTTGGTTGTTTTACATAATCTCATATTTCTAAGAGGCTTTGTTTGTTGTTTTTAATTCTTTAATTCTTTATTTTTGTCTGACTGGGTTGATGTGAAGGACCAGTCTTTGAGTCCTGAAATTCTTTCTTCTGCTTAGTCTAGTCTGTTATTAAGGCTTCCAACTGTATTTTGAAATTCCTCCAGTAAATTTTTCAATTCCAGTTCTGTTTGGTCCTTTCTTAATATAGCTATGTCATGTTTCAAATCTTGGATTGTTTTTCTGGCTTCACTAGATTCGATTTCAACTTTCTCTTGGATCTCATTGAGTTTCCTTCCCATCCATATTTGGGATTCTATATCTATCATTTCAGACATTTCAGTGTGGATAGGATCCATTGGCAGGCAGCTAGTGCAGTCCTTTGGAGGTGATGAAACACTACAGCTTTTTGTATGGCTGGAGTTCCTACTCTGGTTCCTTCTCATCTGAGGGAGCTAACACTTCTTTGTCTGTTTGAAGTTGTTGTCATTTGGATGGGGCTTTGTATTTTTTATTCTTTTTTCCCTTGAGGGTATGACTGTGGGGTATGTTTTATATACAATTGATTGGCTTTGTTTCTAGATTCTTTCAAAGGGTCAAAGCCCTATATGGGTTCCTTGGTTGCAGATAGGTTCATGCAGTAGGTTTCACAGGTATTGCTTGATTTAGCAAAGTATTTTTGTTTGATGGTATAATTCAGGATGTATTCTAGTAGATAGCACTTAAGAGTAAATTAAACCGATAGGCTGAATTAAACAGATAGGCTGTTACTCAGCTGCACTTGCCCTCAGTGGGACAGCAGTGCCAGAGAAACATGAATAGGGTACTTTATCAGCTCACACTCACTTTTGATGAGGGTGGAGCCACTAGAGAATTATGAGAAGCAGCCTGTTTCAGCACATGCTTACCGTGCTCCAGTGGGAGGAGCCAGTGCTGCATCTGCAACAGTGCACTAAGGGTGGGAAGTAGGGGAGAGATGAATTTCTCTCCAAGTCTGGTCCCAGACCCTCAGCAGTTGCTGCCTGCCAGTATTTCCTTTGTTTCAAGGTGAGGGTTTTGGTGGACTGTGCTCCCTCCATCCCTTAGAAATAGTCCACACTGAGGCTTAGGCCTCCAGGGGATCTAAAACTCCCCTCAGGGACCCACTGATCCCCTGTGCTTGCCAAAGTCAGAGCAAGTTGTGAGGTCTATATCACTCTTTATCTTTGTTTTTTCACTCTTTATCTTCATTTTTAGTTTTTATTCTATCCTTTCTCTCCCCTTCTCCCAAAGCAGTCTTACTGAAATTTCTCAGATGGAAAAACCAACTTCATAAGCTTGCTCCTGAAAATTCAAGTTGACATATCTTAAGTCTTCATTTTTTATTCATTAGCTGGGGAGAACAGGGATGCATCTAGATTTAGGTCCAGATGGATTCAAGCTTTGTATCTCTCTTCATCTTACCAGCTCTGGTCCTCTCTGTGTGCCATTATTCTTTAGACAGCCTCCTTCCATTAGTAGGCAAGATGGCCACAAAGAGCTCCAAACTAACATCCAACAGGCCCAGCACTCCCTCTTCCAAGGTGTGTGCATCAATCCCGGTGACATCTACGATGATAGGCTGTTTATTAGGCATCAAATGTGAGCAAGAGGAAGCCAGAGTAAGCCCAAAGGGTACTTGTGAGGCATTCCTCTGAGACTGCATAAAATAACATTCAGTTTGAAGAATTATTCAAATATTAAATTAAGTCATTTAACAGCATTAAAATCTTCAAATTAAAGAAATATTAAAAGTAAGATAAACAAAAGATTAATGGTGACACTTGTTATAAAGTATTACTCTTCAGCTCACCTTTGACACAAGTAAAAGGAGAAATAGAGAACGAAATTTAAGAATCATTAAGTGTATAATCCAGAAAATTCCAAATATCTTATAATATTAGAACCTTGAGAAAACAAAAAAGTACACACTTGAAAAAGAAGTGAGCTTTTCCCCTACATGTTTCCCTTCCCATTCAGTTAACATGACAATCACATTTTTATATTCTTTAATATTTCTCTATTTCAACTAGTAAAATCAAATTAAAGGTAACCATAATAAAGACAACGTAGTTTTTTTTTCTTCCCAAATTTCCATGTAAAAGTCAACAAAGCAACTAGAAGCCAACACTAAAAGCCAAGAACAAAGCTTATAACAAAACTACACGTCAAGGTTTCCCTCAAATACAGCCAGGTTCGACCATTGGAAAGGCAAAGAAAGGAATCACAAGCCAAATAGCTAGGGACATCCCCGATGCTCAGGCTTCCTTTTCTACTCTTGACCAGGAAATTACAAGATGAACTGCAACCTTCTACCAGGTAGGAAGGTATCAAAATCCAACAGGTGGATGTGGAAATGGAGTCATGAGCCAACATAATGAGTCTCCCACTGGCCAAATTTGGGACAGTTTGAGCTTTAGTAAAGATAAGAATTGGAAACTCATCAAATGTTTTAAATTCATGAATTAATAATAATAATATCAAAAATTGGTCCTATTCAAAGGATGACAGAAAACAAATTCATTTTTTTGGAAACTGGAAATTAAAGGAAACAAATTAAGGATCCATTTTGCCTTTCCTAGGCGAACTGTACCACTGGGTAACCAATTAGTAGATGAAGGAGAAGTATGTTTTTATAAAACAATTCCAACTAATAAATGCAAATAAAATGATAGAATATCACCATTTTACAACACCTAAGTAATTAATAGATCTAGGCATCAATTCCTGCTAAAAAGAGAGATAATAAATGAGGCCTTATGCACCTAATGATAAAATATATATATACATATATATATAATCTGGAGTTTACTCAAAGGGTGAAGTTAAGTCTGATAAAATTTCATTCCACTGTAAATTTATAGGAAATACAGAGGGACATAGTTGAACTACACCATGGTTATGCAATCCATAACATTCACACTGCAAAATTCTACAGGTCAAATGACAGGTTTTTCAGCAGTTAAGTTGCAAGGAAAAAAAAAAAAGATGAAAGGTGAATCTCCAGATTTAAAAAGAGACTTAAAAAAGTTTTTTAATGTAATGAGAAAACTCAAACTATTATGTTAAGGAATGAATATTTGGGATATAAAACCATTAAGAAATGCAAGAAAGTTTTATTCAAAAGTTGTCAGTGTTTACTTTTGGAAAGAGAGAGGGCCTATGATTGGAAAAAGGCACATAGAAGCTTGCTGGGGTGTTGGCAACATTCTTTGCTGACCTGGGCAGTGGTTTTATGGGTGCTCACCTTATAATAATTCACTGAGCTATAGATTTGTCTTCTGTGGTTGATTTTATCTACTTTTTTAGATAATAAAACGGTGAACCAATTAGTAAAACAACGAAGGTCAGTAAGTAGAAATGGAAAGTAAACTAGTAAAGTCAAATTAAATTCAAAGTCATCTTTTAACTGGAAGACAAAAGTCAATGATCTTACAGCAAAAAAAAAAGAAAAAGAGGAGACAGCATGTCAGACATTGGCAAAAATAATACCCTAGAGACAGCAAAGCATTAGAGAGGAAGTTGCCAACCAGAATTCAACATTCTAATCTCCAAACAACACAAAGAAAGTAGTAATATAGGTACTTTTTAAAATAAATTTTCAATGAATTTAATCAAAAAGTTGAAGATTTCCCCCTTACTGTACATACCTGTATTCATAAAATGGGAAATAAAGTCCACTAAATGGAAATGTCCTTTGTCACCAGTTTTTCTGGAACAGCTCTGTTGTGGGAGGGCTGCAATGCATTTATCAGCCCTCTTACAGATGCCTCTCAAACTCTGCAATAAGCCATTCCTGAGAGTGAGAATAGTGACTCTTTAGTGAATCGATTTAAACTAAGTAACAAAAATCGGCAAATCAATTTGTCCATCCTGTGACCCATCAGGGTAGAAGGGGTTTACATCTCACCCTTTCTTGAAATAATTTGCTCTTATCCCAGGTCAGCCAAAAAGAATGAAATTTGAGCTCTTGCCTCAGTGCGGGTTATAGTAGCCCTATTCAGTTTTCCTACCAAAACTCCTTTAAAAGTACAAGCTGAGAAGTTTAGAGACCATGCTAATTGTGATGTAATTAATGGAGACCTTTCTTTGCCCATCCTAGTATCCGTACCCTTTTCCATCTAACTGGGCAGTTCTTCCCACCCAAGCAAAATGTATATTCCCTCCATCTTTACACTGGTCTTGGCCGTAAGAATGGCCAGGAACAAATTGTGGGGAAGAGTAACAATGTGCCAAATGCAAACCTGCACCTTAAAAGAATCATGTATCTCCTTTTCGCTTCCTGTACTTCTGCCATTAACATGAGAAGAGCTCCCCCAGGTGGCTGCTGTCACCTTAGCCTGGGCCTTTGTTACATAGCAATAACTAACTGATACACAAATAATGCCAGTGCAACATGTGACTAATTTCTCCTTCTTTAGAATTGCAGCCTTGGCATGACTTGTACCACAACTGAAAATCAAAAGTGTGTCATTTTCCACATCATGTACCACCCTATTTTACCCTGTCAAATTTACCCTCACCTCTCTATTGCAGACTGAAGGAAAGGATAATGCAACCTGGTCTTGAGCAATAAAATTCACATGTGTTCATTTTAACCCTCATTCCTGGCCTTACCCTTTATTCTTTTTCTCTTGTCCTAATTGTGCAATTTTTTAATTCTATCTCCCGCATGGCCTGTTGAGTGTAGTACATGCTATTTCTCACATGGTCTTTTGCCTCTCTTCCTAGACGAGAGTTGGGAGCAGGGTGGAGAAAAGAGAGAAAAAGGAAGAGAAAGTCTTTTGCCATTCATATTCCATTTCAAACTGCATTCCATCTGCAGTCCACTTTGTCATTTTTCAACCATCCTCTTACCTGCGATTCATTTTTGCATGTTTTGTCATTCTCAATTTTGCAATTTCAAGACACTACAGAAAAACATATCAGGCAAAAGAAGATTCACATATGGAAAAAGCAATCCTGTATTCCTCAACCAGATGTCCACATTGCAAGACAGTGAAATTTCCAACAATCCTTCTGGAGACAAACACACTGACACAAAAAGACATCCAGCTGGAACTCCTTTGCTGTCAGATGCCTACATTTCTACCTTCATTGTGGAAGTGTGGGACTCTTCCCCAGGAAAAGGCTCTCGCCAAAGAGAGCTGGGCCATCCAGCATCACCACCCAAAAAGAGAGTGGCCGTAGTGACAGGTGCCACCTTCCCTTAGAAATTTCCCTTCTCACCCTTTTTTCTGGTTGAATTACAGCCTGGTAGCTACCTTGGCTGGACTTCACATACCTGGTGCTCCAGAGCAGTGAAATCTCATGCATGGAACATCCCATATCTTTGATTCAAGGAATTCTTTGGATGATCACTTACTCACAAAGACTAAACAAAAAAAATTGTGTGACTACATCATCAATTTAGGACACTCCAAAGTACCCTTATACGTCATTGTCTTTAAATCTACCATTCAATGACCACAGAAATGCTTATTAAGGAAAGGCAACTGAACATTAATTGGGTGCCCACTATTTCTTCAGTACTTTGTATATCTTGTTTAATTTCATTCTCATCACATCCCTGTAAAATATGTATTTTTATTCCCATTCTACTGATGAGGAGGATGAAGGTGCAAGGAGATTCCATTAACTTGCTTGAGGTCATATAGCTGGTAAAAGATCAAACTGCTCATGGGGAAAACAGGACATCTCACCAATTTCACAGAGTTATTATAATAAGAAGATGCATGATTTTAAACAATATCTTCTGGTACTTAGGTATGCAAGAAATGCTCATGTCCTCTTCCTCATTCCCCACCCCTACTTAACATGTAGGACTCTATTCATTCACCTACTCATTCATTCTTTCAACAAACTCATACTGAGGATCTTCTCTGTCAGAAACTGTGTCAAGCACCAGGAGGCCCTTCCCTCAATGATAGATACAGAGATAAAAATGATTTACTTTCCAGGTTACACACAATATACTAAGTCGCTTTTCAGGAGGGCTTCTTGATTAATATGAGCTTAACTCTAAATATTGACAGTGTCATCTGTCAGACCATTTTCCCATCCAGGTTTCCTGGTTACTCCAATGTGGGGGTCAACCCCAGCTTTCTTTTCTTAGGCTGAAACGAGTTGTAATTTCCCCTGGGGAGAAGGTGAATGTGTATTTGGTAGAAGAGTAGAAGGTCTCCAGTCAAGTTCTCCAGTCTTCTGCTCATTATATCATATTGACATGGAACTATTCAATTTTAATTTGTATCTTGTCTACAATAGTGTTAATGGGATAAAATCAAGTCAGATATTAGTTCAAATCAGGGTCTAGTTAATTCCTAATTAGCTTATCATGGTTGCTGTGTGTATAAAAGGCAGACCCTAATGGCGATCACTTAAACTTCACTTTGTCTCACTTTCAGTTATTTAGATCCTTCTATTTTCCACTCCATAGCAAATTCTGCTAAAGCTCAGCATGGGCACTGGACCAGCAGGCAGATTTTAGCTGCTCAGGTTATGTTGCTGATGTCCTGCAACTGCAGGATACCCAACCCACCTCCAGCACCAGGCTGTACTCATGCCCCTTTCTCTCCCATACTTTGACAAGGCAGCCCTCTGATTCAACACTACTCTGCGACTATCTCAGGCTTACATTGATCTCCCATACATTCACTCATTCATTCAAGTAACAAGTCTTTATAGAGCATTCACTTGTTGTCAGCTCTGTGCTAGGGGCTATGAGCAAAAGAGGACACATCCTTGACCTCAGGGAACTTTCGGCACAGTTAGGGAGGCAGATAATTCAACAGGGGCTTGCTAGGCCATGTGACTGGAAATATGCTAAGGAAAATAAAAGTGCTATAAGGGCATGCAAGAGAGGCGCTTAACCCAGTTTAGGGAGAGCTGAGTTGACTTTCTAGAGGAAGTGACAATCTAATCATTCACCTAAAGGATAATTCAGGGTTAACTGAACAAAAGGAATATGCTTGGAGTAGAGGAGCATGAGGAAAAATGGGGAATAGAGAAAATGTCCCATGAAAAGTCCCCAAAGTGAAAGACAGAATGGTGCTCTTGAGAAATTTTTTTTAATTATAAGTTCAATATTTTTGAATAGGAATAGAGTGGTCAAGATAACTTCAGAAGGTAAGGAGACTTCTTCAAATTGCCTTGCTCCCCATGAGAGCATTTCGGCTTAATTATGAGCCAGGATCCCACCATAGGGCACACTGGAGTGGCATTGCTTATCCGTACCCTACTTTTGGAAGTCTGGTTCATTCCCTCTATCCATATGTTCAAGGCCAGTTCAGGCAGTGGAGATTATTTTTAAAGATCTTAATTGAGGATTTTATCACTTCTCTGGTAACATAACTGTTATCTCTGCCTCTGTCTTCTCCAAATTCCATCACATTGACCTCACTATCCTCAAAAAACTATATAGTCTAGTGGGATGGATTAGATGTATATACTAGGTAACCCTTATGAAATCAGATACTCATGTTCATTCTCAGGATAATTCCAAGATTAAAGAAAACAAAAAAACAAAAAACAGAGTAACACAACTTAGATGAATTTTTAAATAAGTCAAGGTGTTTCTTGACTTAAACACTAAAACTGGAGTGTCTTAAATGCTGAAAACAGTATCCAAAGGCAATGTATATAGAAAAACTTATTAAATCTCCCTTCTTTACAGTCCACTTAACCTCACATGTCACTGCTAATCCAGCACTTCCTTTTTTAAACATTACTCTGACACCCCTGTCCCACCCTTGATTTATAAAGTTTTTTTTCTCCAAGAAAAGAACTTCTTCCCCAGATCTGGCACTCATGTTCTCTTTACCTCTCTCTCTTCTTCTGTCTCTCTGGTTTAACTTGTATCTGTTTGGATGCTTTGAACTATAACAGAAAATATGACTAAAAGTGGCTTAAACAGTAAGGATATGTATTATTTGTAAGAGAGATCACTAGCTTTCTAACAAAAACTTTTCCCCATTTTTGGTTCAGAGATACACTATGTCTCCCAGCCTCTCTTGAAGTTAGATGAAGTTGTCTGTAAATTTATGTGTTCTCTTCAATAGAATATGAGCGGAAGTCATATGTCACTTCCTGGCCTAGCCCATAAAAGCCTCCTACATGCATTTTCCCATGCTATTTCTCTTTCCCATGACTTGATGCAAAGGAGAAGGCAGAGCTACAGATGAAAAAACCCTGAATCCCTGAATGATCATGTGGAAAAGAAATATCACCACTGACTTGAATACCACTGACCATTACATGAACAAGAAGTAAGCAATTACCTTAAGCTACTGGATTTAGGGGGTATAAATTTTTTCTAGAAACTTAGTCTACCCTAATACATTATTTCACTATACAAAAGAAAAGAGATAGGGTTGAGTTATTACCTCATTGGTGGATTTTCTACTTGTTCTGCTCTGCTATGTTCTCCTCGGTGTGTTGGCAAAATCTCCTACCGTGGGTGCAAGATATCTGTAGCTGTAAGCATAATACCCTCACCCAATATGTACAGAAGCAAAATTAGAAGGAAGATCTATATATCCGTATTTATGTCTATATATGTCTATCTATCTATATCTTTTATCAGAAAGTAAAACTTTCTCTAGGACCCCTCAGCAGATTTCCCCATCTTCTCACTGGCCAAAACTGAGTCTTATGTTCCTTAGTCATTAGTAAAGGAATTGAGAGCACCATGACTAAATAAAGCTAACTATGATTTTTCCCCTATATTAGTTCCTTCTCACACTGCTATAAAGACATACCTGACACTAGGTAATTTATAGAAAAAAGGTTTAATTGGCTTATGGTTCTGTGGACTGTACAGGCTTCTGCTTCTAAGGAGGCTTCAGGAAACTTACAATTATGGTGGAAGGTGAAGGGGAAGCAAGCACATCTTTACATGGTGGCAGGAGAGAGACAGAGAGAAGGGGGACATGCTACACCTTCAGACAACCAGATATTGTGAGAACTCTATCACAAGAACAGCAAGGGGGATGTCCACTGCCATGATCCAATCACCTCACACCAGGCCCCACCTCCAACATTGGGAATAACAACTCAATGTGAGATTTGGATGGAAATACAGAGCCAAGCCATATTATATCCTAAGACTGGAGAGATACCTCCTTAACTAAGGGCACTGCTACCTACCCAATACCAAAACTGGATCCTGTTAGCAAAGAATAAAGAAGAAACTGGTGTTACATAGACAATCAGAAATATGGCCCAAACCTGCTTCTTCCAAGTCTCCAAATTCTATATTATGAAGGCCTAATGAAGTAGTCTGTCAACAAGAGGATCCTATTAGGAATTATAAAATGCAGATAGGCAAAGTGTTAAGTTTCTTTAACAGAATGGGATAATGGACTGGGAAGTCTAATAAATTTGTAATATCTGTTGTGTTATAAATTATAATGCAGGGCTTATACCACTAAATGGTATAGACAGAAACACGGATAAAGGACTACAGAAAATTAAAGGTGAAAAAGAGCCTACAATTGGAAAGATTGAAGGGGTCATTTGGATCAGGCCTTAAGAGATCATCATTACTTCATTCTCATAGAAATATGAGAATGAAGTTCAAGTGAAAAGAAGAACATAATCAAGTGCACATAAAAGGAAATTCTGAGAAGAGAATGAAGTAGCAGAGAGTTCAAATTTCATGTGTACCAGGAAGGCTGGAGAGCAAGGTTTCTCAAATGCAATATTTATCTTGACACTTCAACCCACTGCTTTCCTTTGTACACTCAGAGCTCTTCCTCCAGGAGATTGTGAATCTGAGGCACCTGACTTTGCCCAGATCTTCTCACTTACCTCAGCTCTTCAGACTTTACCAGACAGATAATCCTTGACAACAACCAAACAAACTCACCTCCCATCCCTCTCCCAGACTTAGAGAAAGTTTACTCTACCCTCCATTCCAGCCTAATGTCTGCTATAATTCCTTGAAAAGAGCCCCCGACCCCTCTTAATTTGATCCTATAACAAAAATGATGTTCACTGCTGATAGATTTACTTTGCATGCAGCCGCAACTCATTGCCAGCGTTGTACCAAGACCTCTAGCTATATTATTTTACTTCATCTTCATTTCAGTATGGTGATATTGATATCAACAAATCCATTTTACAGATGAGGAAATGTAAGCTCCAAAAAGTTAAATAATTGGCTCATAATCACAGAGCTAGTACATGGTACAGTCAGGATTCAAAGTCAGTTGTATCTTACTCTAAAGTCAATGATCTTTCCATAACTCCACACTTTATTGATATAATGGCCAAGCTACATTTCATAAAAGGGATTTTCTTTTATTCTAAACTTCTTCAAAGTTTTCAGTGCAGTTCATATATCAGAAGTTCCAGCAGGCAGTACATCATAGAAGACGTTTAAAGCAGAGAATAAGAAAAAAAAAAAGAAGAAGAGTTTGACAGAGTCTTAGACAAGGACTGTAATGATAGAAGGAACAGAAACCCATTTAAAGAAACTCATTTAAAAATTGAATTGGTTTTAGGATTTCATAAGAATCTCATGGAATCCAATTGCAAAAAGCAGAGCTTTGGGAATTGAACTATTCCTGGGTAGTTAGTCTCTCCATTTCTCTCTTCCTGAGCTCCTGTGGCCTCTGGGTCCACGTTGGCATTGGTCATATGCTTCATTCTTCTTTTTCTGGAGAAAAACTTCTATGCTTACTCAGATACCTACCTCGGTGGCAGCCTCACTCAGCTTTTGGGTCAATCTGACTTTCAAAATCAACTCCTTAAAAATAACTGACTCTCATCTTTTTTCCAGTGCCCATGCAAAGAAAATACTAACTCCCATCTTGATTAAATATTCTCCCTTAGTCTGTTGCACTGCTGTCCCATGAATCATAGTCCTTCCCTTCTAGAACTTTAGGCAACACAGATTGTCTAAGAAGAAGGTTTGGTGGTGGGTATATTGGGAAAGTAGGGAAGAGTTAGTTATGGCGGAAATTAATGTGATGTCTTAGACTCTCCAGAAGGCTACCACTACAGACAATGGCAGAGGGCTCAGACATTTACACAGAAAGTAAGTAAACCACTCCAAGTCATAACTATACCAGGATGGTGTATATGAATATTTATTAGTCTTAGCCACTATTTTTAAGTGCAAGAATACATCTTACCGCTTATGAAATATGTTGTTGACAGTGTGTTTTAAAGGATTAAGTCACGTAGAACAGGGATCAGCTAACTAAAGCCTATGGCAGCCACCTGTTTTTATAAATAAAGGTTTATTGGAACATAGGTGCACCCATTCAAGTATGATCTATTGCTGCTTTTACACTGTAATAGCAGAGTTAAATAATCGCAGTAGAGATCCTATGGCCCATAAGGCCTAAAATGTGTACTATCTGTCTCCTTATTAAAAAGTTTGCCAATACACTGTTCTGTATAGGATCACTATTTTCAACAGTTAATTTGCAAAGTCATTTTTAACTTTCTGAAGTACCACATAAAAAAAGGCTTGGGTTTGCTTTTTTTAAAAAAACAAAGAGTCTATTAGAGTTACATAGGCCTTATATAGAAAATAGCCTTTTCAAGTTTAGCATTGTGAGATAAGATAGGTCTGGTCTCAGAAAACATAGAATTCACTAACATATGCCAGTGCTCTTCCATTCTTTGCAGTACTTGATGACATATTTTTGGGGTTGGAGGTAACAAAGCTTTCAATTGAAAAATAATATGGCTAGGTGCTGTGGCTCACTCCTGGAATTCCAGCACTTTGGGAGGCCGAGGCAAGCAGATCACCTGAGGCCAGGAGTTCAAGACCATCCTGGCCAACACAGTGAAACCTTACAACCATCTCTCCCAGTTCTAATAACTGTCTCAAAGTTAAAATGTCCAAAATCAAATTCACAGGCTGCTTTTGTACATTGTGTGTCAGGGGACCCCCAAGACTACACTCTGGCTTGATGACTGACTAGAAGCACTCACTGAAATCAGAAAAGCTCTTATATTCAGACTATGGTTTATCATAGTGAAAGGATATTGATGACAATCAGCAAAGGGAAAAGGTACATGACCTGCTGTGTTAACCCTTTCCTGTGCAACTTGATTCTTCCTGTTTTCCCTGTATATGCCAATAGCAACCTCATCTTTTCAGACAATGAAGTCGGCCTTGGAATGATTCTTGACTCCTGTTTTTGTCTCCCTTATCCCCCATAAAATCTATCAGTAAATTCTGTTGGTTATATCCACATAATTTATGTATATTTTCAACCATTTCTCCTAATCTTGGTCCAGGCTACCATTCTGTATCATCACCTAGGTTATTGCAGTGGCCTCTTACCTAATTCCCATACTTCCATCCTTACTTTACCACAGTCTACTCTCAACACAGCAACCAGAGTAAATCTTTTACAGTGGAAGTCAGGCTAGGTTCCCCCTCTAATAAAATTCTCCACTGCAATCCTATTTCAATGGCCCATGCCAATGTCCCAGAGGCATTCCGCCAATTACACTTCTGACCTTACCTCCTCCTATACTCTACCATGATCATTCCTTATCGAGCCATAGTGGCCACTTCACTATTCTTCAAACACATGTAGCACGCTCCTGCCTCAGGGCCTTTGGACTTGCTATTTTGTCAGCCTAAAATGCTCTTCCCCAAATAACTGTACTATCGACTCACTAGTCTGTTTCAGGTTTGTGCTCAAATGTCAACATACTGGTGAATTCTACTCTGACCATTGGATGTAGAAGAATATGTTTACCATAACTTGACGTAGCCTCTATCCTGTTTATTTTATGCTACGTACTTATTTAACTAAATATTTGCTTGCTTGTGTATTGCTGTCTATTGTTTATCTAGTTTATAACTAGATATAAACTTCATGAGGGCAAGAATATATTTTTGTTCACTACTGCGGCTTCAGCGTTCAGATAAGTGCCAAGCACGTGGTTTATAAATATCCACGGAATTAATGAATGTGGTTCCCAGACAAGCAGCATCAGCACCACCAGGCAGCTGGTTAGAAATACAGATTCTTCAACTCCATCTCAGGCCTACTGAATCAGAAACTCTTGGAGTGAAGCCCAGCAATCTATATTTAACAAGTCCACCTGGTGATTTTGATGCACATAAAGCTTGAGACCCACTGCTCTTATTCTTACACCCCTTACGTACAGATGATAAAGTTGGAGGGGCTCAATTAATCTCTGGGGTGACACACCTGGATTGTAACCACACATATGTCTGTTTCCTGAGGCTGCCCACTCAACCACAATACTGTGATTGTTGCATTCGAGGTTATTTTTCTCTCAAAGAAATTTTCATATTTTCTTCCTTGGAAGAAGGCAACCTGCACAATTTCCTACTCCCAAGGCATAGTAACCTCTTCTAAGCAGTGCCAGAATGAGGCAAAGACTAAGATTTGTCAAAAGCTACCTCCCTGGAGGTGCAGTTGTTTTTTGGAATTCCTGTTTCCCCCGCAAGACATCCTCTGCACTTTAAATCGAGACAGCAAACCATCTCCACCCACTAGTTCTGCTGGGACACTTATTCCGGCTGCCCTCATTGCCAACTGAGCACATCCACCACTGCAGCCTGGAAACGGATTGTTAAAAGAAACAAATAAAGGGAGCTCTGTGGACTTGAAAGGCCTTGGTGACAAAGCAGACCCACACGCTGGACTCAGTCTGCCCCACCTGTCAACCTGAAATGCTAACTGCAGGGCTGGGGGAAGAAGTCCCTCTGAGACTACCTGCAAAACTGCTGTTGGAAAGCAGGAAAGCATCTTTCCTCCGCAGTCCGTGGCCTCCCCACTGCTAGTGGTTAGCAATGCCATATCTTTTAAGGTGCTTAGTCCTTCTTGACTTCCCACGCGCTTCCCTTCCTCCTAACTCTCCACGTTTACCTTCAGTAATAGACAGTGCTCCTGGTGAATCTTAGTAGGAAAAGAAGCCTAATTGGCATAGCCTTCCCTCAAGATTCAATAACCATAACAAGGAGGACAAATAAAGTTAATATTCTACCCTGTTGCTCTCACACAAGCCAACTGTTTCACTTCCTCCTTAAAATTCAGTCTCGCTTAGAATGTTTTCTGTCATACCAGGCAATCTCCTGAGGTTTAAAAATGGCAAGAGGAAATTGGCTGCAAAGACCCAGGAACCTAATCCCTTTATTTATCTAAATGCTAATGCCCACAGCCCAGCAGACCAGGAAAGGAGAAGGCAGGTGGAGGAGGGCTGCCATCTGACTACTTGCAAACCTCAGCTAGAGGTGGCAAAGCTGCTTCGTCTGCAGCACTGAGCATTGTGGCTACCAACTCAGCATCTGTTTCCGGGAGTGTATCCACCGGAAAAACTTGCAAGAGGAGGCAAGAAAGCCTCAGCACAGTTAAATATCCAGTTGGGGTCCTGGAGGCTCATAGGAAACATCCATTGATCCAGGAACATGTATCCTGCAACCATGAGTCTCAACCAATGAAGCAGGCATCACTGCCTTTTCACCATGGTATAATTTCTAGAAAAGCAGCAACATAAGAAATGAAATGCAGAATAGAATAGAACAGAATAGAATGTTAACATAAATAGTGTGGCAAACACTTTAAATATATTAGTTCTTATGTGATGCACTCCAATTTCCCAAGGGTTATTTATTCAAACATGAGAGGCTGAGAAAGTGTAGGTAAAAGAGCATTAAGCTTGGATGCTAGCAGATTTGCATTCAAATATTGCCTCGAAAACTTACCCCTGGCTATTACCTTGAGTAAGTCAATTAAAGTTACTAGGCTTCAGAGTCCAATGTAGAGGACTGCACATTGAACTCCCCTGGGGAATTCATAAAACACTGAGGTCTTCTGTGATGTAACCTGGTCACTGGAATTTGTTGAAAACTCTCCCAGATGATTCTCATAAGCAGTAGAACGTAAGTGCTACTGACTGTAAAACATGAATGAGTTATAAATGTAAAACCCTGACAGCTCTTGATAAGTGTCCCCACAACCTTTTTTAATGCTTATCGTTACTTCTATCAGAGAAAGAGCCCAGAAACAGAGAGTAGAAACACTCTAATCGTCCAGTCGTGTGATGTGCAGCTTATTTACATCTAGGCAAAAACACTGATGGTGTAACTGCTGGCCAAGAGTATTTTGAGGATTATCTGTGGATTTACAATTTTTTAGGTCACCCACCACATCCCATGACAGACAGCAGGCAGTGACTATATTTAGCAATAAGACATGTTAATAAACTTCAAGGTGATGTTGGTGATATAACCATAAAGGATGTAAGAAATTATTATTAGGCCCGTAAGGAATTGAGGATGTGTATTTTACCCTTGTGAGCACAGTGAAGATTCATGCCACTAAAATTAAACATTGAATTAGCTTAAAAAATAAGAAGTTTAAATCCAGTCATGATAACTACGTATTTAACCTATTTCCCAGTTGATATCACCCAATTACAATATTCTTAAGGCTGGGATAACTGCTCCCTAATTAGAGAATTCTAATAGAGCTTAAAGTATTATTCCTGCTCTGACAGCTGACACATGAAATTCTTCATTTTCTGTTTTGGCCTACACCAATTCTCAATTCCTTGCTTCTCGGTTCTCTATAAAATTTTGTATTCGTTTTGAAAAATGAAACAAACAAAAAAGAGAACATGAACATCCCAGCATTATGTTAGCCTGAGGTCTTCCTAATCTCATGGCTCTCTAACAGACAGACAAATAAAAATAGCAGTGATAACCTGGAATGGTAAGTGGACTCAGCGTCTTCAAAACCCAGCTGTGAATAAGCTAAGTGTCAGAGAGCACTAGTCATACGTTAATTTGAAAATGCAAAGTGTCGTTTATACTGCACTTTAGCAATGTTCAATGCATTTGTTATTTTTAGTCAGAGGAACTAATTTATGTTTGTTAATTGTAAGGAGACACGTGTTTTAGTTCTCTATGACAAAATATCTGTTTCGAATGTTTAGAATATTTTGAGGATGCTCCAGTTTGGTATACTTCACGGATCATACCCCAGGGCTGTGTGTTTCTATATGGTAACGTGCAGGGAAGGGAGGATACAAAGGAAACTCTAGTAGAAATGAGTCCTGAGGATTGATGGGTGAAAAGCTAAGGGCTTTGTGGGTGACTCCGTGAACCAGGATAACACAGAACATGTCCACCTGAGAGCAGACCATAAAATAAAGCAAAGAAGGAAACCAGGCAGTAAATGGCAATCCAGCCAGAGTCCGAGGAACCACAAACAAATTGAAACAAAGGAGCATGTGGACAAATCCTAAAGGGAATAATAGCAGTAAGGGTGTGCACACACAAGAGCCTAAAACAAATTCTATCCAGTGCCTGCAGAATCAAGGAATTAATCACACAATTTAGTTCCCCTCGTTCTATATGCAAGTCTCTGAGGACAACCTCTAATGATTCCTGTGGACATGTGCACACATTCTTCCCTTTTCTGGCAATCACAAGCTCAGAAAGGATTGAGAATGGAAAGCACTAGAATTTTAGCAGCAACAGATTTATGGAGAACACATATACTAGAACTAAGTGGGTCAGGGGTCCAAGAAGATAGGTTTAGCCCTAACGGCAGGCCCACAAGGGTCAGGTAAACTGTAATAAAAATAATATTTACATTAATAAGTAATATGTGACTCAGGAGACTGAGGCAGGAGAATTGCTTGAACCTGGGTGACAAAGGTTGTGGTAAGCTGAGATTGCACCATTGCATTCCAGTCTGTTCAACAAGCTTAAAATTCTGACTCAAAAAAATAATGATAATAAAAATAAGTAATGTGTGATGAATATACACTTAGTACTTTAAATGATTTATTCTTATTTGGCATTCTCAATAACTTTACTAGTAAGTTAAGATTATTTGAGCTACAAAAAACATAACCCTCTACCCAAACTTACTTAACCAGACGTTTTTTGTTTTTATTTTTTGAGACAGAGTCTTGCTTTGTTGCCCAGGCCAGAGTACAACAGCGTGATCTCAGCTCACTGCAACCTCTGCCTCCCAGGTTCAAGTGATTCTCTCACTACACCCTACTAAGTAGCGGGAATTACAGGCATGTACCACGATGCCTGGCTAATTTTTGTATTTTCAGTAGAGATGGGGTTTCACCATGTTGGCCAGGCTGGTCTTGAACTCCTGGCCTCAAGTGATCTGCCTGCCTCGGCCCTCCAAAATGCTGGGATTACAGGCGTGAGCCACTGTGCCTGGCAAAATTTATCCTCTTAAAAAAGGAAGTCCAGTAGGTCACACTTCAGGATTGGGTTGACTTGGTGCTTTAACCATGTAATCAAACACCTCAGTTTCAATCTGTCCCCATCTCTGATGCTCAGTGTTGGCCGTATCCTCCAAGTATAGCAAAATGACTACCGCAGCTTCGGGTTTTCACACCCAGGATCTAGATGGAAAAGGGACTCCTCTGCCCTCTCTTCAGGGTCAAGGAACTGCCCAGCAGAAGACTTCCCCGCCCTTCTCAGTGGATATAACTGGGACATTCTTAAAGCAAAGGGTGTGAGGTTTACTTTGCCTGAGCTGAATGGCTCTACGGAGGAAGGATAGAGGCCTGCATAAAACTAGAATTCAGTTGGAAAAAACAACAAAGGAACAGGTACTGGGTACGCAGCAAACCACGGCCACTGTGTGACAACTATTGTTATCCTCTGAAAAAGAAAAGGAAGTCCAGGGAACACTGAACACACTTCCCAAGGTCACACAGCTGTCAAGAGGCAAGACCAGGATGCCTTCCCAAAATGTCTGATTTGAAAGCCTACCCCTTAGGCCTCTGGCCATACGCCTACGTTGATAAAAGAGGAGGGAAATGCTGAAATCAAAAGAAACTACCCAGGAATATCTGGCAGTTATCTTGAAAGCAGACATTCAAGATCCTAGAGTGCTTTGGCATTTGGTCCCTTGTCATTGGGACTCTAGCCAGTAGCTGTAACAAAGGGAGCAAAATTCAACCTTCTCAAATAATCAGGCCAAAAACAAGACAGAGAATTAGGATCCCAGACATGCACACAGGCTAAGGCACTGCAGCAGGGTGAGGGTAAACTCAGCAGATCAGAAGACCCCGCTACCTAAGGCCACATGGCTAACTCCAGGCCCTGGGAAGACAGAAGGTGGCCTGAAGTTGTGGGGAGACATAACCCAGGCAGGAGATGAGGCTCAGCCAGCAAATCAGTGAGCCTGGGGAAGCTAGAAGCTCACTGGGGAAGTCAGGGGCTGACTCTGGTTGTGAAGCTCTAGTTAACTTTAAAACTAGCAAAATAGGGGAATCCACAGTCCTAGAAGAACTTTGCAATTCCCTCAGGAGTTGCTAAAACGCAGAATAAGCAACAGACACCCACCTTTCACCACCACAAGCCTCTAATCAGAAATGGACTATTAAATACTTCAAATGTCTACAACTGGAGCAATGGAAACAGAAGAGTAAAAATAATAATAATGATAATAACAAGGTCACAGTGGGATTTTTTTCCCAGTAGGGAGACTGACAATTACTCATACTCTATATCATGTCTAAATTAAAGATATAAAGAAGATTTCCTTCGAGGACATGTTCAATACTAAATTTTTAGAACCACCCTTGAAAACACACTGTATTGCACTTCAGGCCCCTACTCGTGTCTGAATATGATCTTTTCTGACTGCTTCTCTTAGACATGAGGACCCTCCTCTAATTCTCTCTGTTCTTGAGAAGGGAATGCCTAAATTAGTCACCTTAATGCAACCTCTGAAAACACAAGGGTGCAGAACCAGTACCATTCTCCAATAATAGTATTCCTATAGAGAACATCTACACATTTCCCCTCTAGGGTGAAATAATTTATATTTAAATCAAAACAAAGCAACGTATGAAGCAGAAAGTTGAGTTCAAGAGTCTGGCTCATTTAGGCAACAGGGCCCCAGTTTCTCTTTAATTATCTGGACAGTTTGCAAACACCAAGAGTTCGTAGGAGGTGATGTAAACCCTCTGTGTATCATGATTTTTTTAAAAAAAGTTTTAAACGAATCTTTGTATTATTCTTCTGCAATTTTCATTCACTCCTATCCTGTCCCTGCCATTCACCCAGCAACAAACACTTTCTGCTCTACATGCTGCCCTCAGGGTAAGGTTGTTACAGCAAAAATGTGTTGAAAAAGAAAAGGTAGTTGCACAGCCTGGATTTCCAAGCACACTTCTGAGGTCCTTAGTTTAAAAAAAAAAAAAAAAGTTGCTTTTAAAAGAAAGGAATTTCTTTGCAAGAACGTACATATTCAGAGTAGCAAAAGAAAAACATTTTATGATCAATAACAGATTTGGGGATGAAAAGCTGGCTATCCCCATCCCATTCTGAGAGGATTAGAAAGAATAGCTCAGGGAGAGATGTGTGTATCTTGGAGTAGGCAAGGGGACACAGTGAGGAGGTGGGAAGTGGAGAGGCTGGAAGGGACCTTGTGACCAGCAGCAGAGTTAGTGTCACAAAGCTACTCAGAGTTGGCCTGGTAGAGGAGGTCAGTGGACCACACTACCAGCTATCAGGAGCCCAGCCAGTGTCTAGAGATCCTCCACTTGCCAGGGGAGGACGTACCACGTTATTACCTCTATCATGTACCAGTTATCCTTCTCAGGTCATCAGTAAACAGGATTCAGCAGCCAGTGATGAGCCTGTACATTGTCCAGCAAGAGTAACATCATTTGATCCCTCCCCCAATTTGCTCAGTGGTGTCTAAATTACTCCATGGGTCAATTGATACTTGTCAATGGCCCAGGGCAAATGGGAGCCACATAAGATGCTCCTATCCTCCTGAAGATAGGAGCCTGGATTCCTAGAAAGTTGCTGATGTTGAAGATGGGAAAGACTTTACTAGGATGAATGAGCAAACTTGTTTGAGATCCCCTCTTAAGTCCCTCCAGTAATGAAAGATCTTATCTCTTCAACATTGTAGGCTTATAACTTTGGCCTATGTAAGCCAAGTCTACGGTACCAGTTATAAACCTAAAATGCAACAAATCTCCTTCAATAATATTGTTGTAGGACTTTCTCCTTAGTTCAGCTAAAACCAGGTTGTCACATGACCATGAACAATTAGGCTCACAGACACTCTGAAGGGTGAGAAGAGCAGGGTTTATTGGGTAAAAAATGAAAAAAATAGTAACAGGTACTCCCAGCAAAGCGAGAGTGCTGTTAGGATTCCTGCCTCACAGATTGAATCCCAGGTTCAGTACCTCGGATCAGGAAAAGCCAGGCTCCTCCCCGCTGCAAACAGCATGAGCTTCCATGGCTGCACTCCGTTCCCCCAGTGCTCAGGCCACTCAGAGTTTCTCCAGGCAATCCTTTACACTTGGCTGTCTTAATATAATAATAATTTCCTTCAGCTGCCACAAGTACGCACAGATTTTGACCTGAAAGACTGAAAGTCGTTCCATTTCAATATAAGTAGTAACATGGGGACCAAACTTTCCAACTGAATCACTCAGCACACCCCAGCCTCAGAAAATCCCATGACCTCCCAAGACCTAGCCTGCCAGTGAGACAATGACTTAACCTCACAGGCCTCATATCCTCGTCTGTAAAGTAAAGGAGTTGGGCTAGATGGTTTCCACAATAACTGCTGCTATGATTTCCAGATTTCTGGGCTAGACTCCAACAGAAATCTTTCACTTTGATTTATTCTTGTCTCCAGGACTAAAAGCTGTGAAGCTAATTGGCAATCACCAAAAAGATCAAGAACTGCAGAGGAGAAGAAAGCCATCTGCCACTATTAAGGACACAACCAACAGCTGGAGTTCCAGTGACACCGGACATCCCTATTTCCTTGGAAGACCTGACCACCTCCTAACTGATTGATGAGCCCTATGAGAAACAAAAAAAACAGGAATATGAGCAAGAGGGGAAAATTCCTTGCCAGGGTGTCACTGCAGAGTTACTGGAAGATAGGATATGCCTCAAATGTGAGATGAGCCCTCCCTTATAATTCACTGGTTTGGGGCTCATTTATGATTCCTTAGTGACTCATGCAAGTGATGTGAAATCCCTGAGGTTTCTAGAAATCAGGTCATACAAGGGTACCACAGGCCAGATTAAGCCTGTGGACATGCTTTATTTACCCACTCAGAGTCTTAATACTTTTAAAATAAATTGCCAATATTTGCCAGAGAGAAAGGCTTAGCAATTCTGTAGGACCTCAGTAGCAGAGGACATGAGCTCTCCACTCTCCTCTCAGGACGTGGGACCTTCGTTCACCTCAGTCTCCACCTGCTCACTTTACATTGCATAGTCCTGGACTGCCCCTGTAGGCTTTTGCATGTGTAAACCCTGTTGTGAAATCACACATATAGAACAAAACCCATATCTTCCAGCCTGGAGGGTTCTAGGAACTCACAAAATAATTTATCGACTTTCCTGTAAAATTCGATGCTTTTTACATGGATAAGTAACACTATTTCATTTAAGTAGAACTTGAAGCTGTTTGCACGAGAACAGTTGGCAGTTTATGTTGAGATTCCTCACAGTATTTTTTGGGAGGTGGGGGAGGCATGGGGTTAGTAAAATAAGCTCCATGGGGACTAACACAACATTTCCAAAGGGAGATGTCCCTGAGAAGACTTTACACTGATCTCCAGTGATTTTCGCACGCTCTCTCTTCCCATAGCTGGCTCCTCCCTCCAATATGTGTTACACATTCAAGATTATAGCCCTGATTGCACTGCACTATAATTATTTGATTAGAAATCAATCAACTTTCCTCACCTGGGAGCTTCTCTAGAGGAATAAAACACAACATCTGAAATACTTAGCTCAAGCCTGACACCTAACAAGTGCTAAGTAGTTAAGTCCTCAAATAGTCTGGGAGCTGCTTAGGCAGTTGCCATACCCATCCCCAAACCCAGAGGTGTTTCTAAGGACAGAGCCTTGATTCACCTTATGTACGTATGTGTGTGTGCACGCGTGTGTGTGTGAGTGTGAGTACACCACAGTCACACACTGTCTGTGGCCCTTGTCTCTGAGGTGGCAAATCATTAGTAGGAATAAAAACAAGCACAGTCAGGTTATATGCTAGTGCCCCCGGAGTAGCTCATCTTCCAGGTAGCACGTTCCCAAATTCAACTCTCCCCTTCTCTAACATAGCTCAGCCCTGTCAAGCTTAACTTTTGTGGCCAACACATCACCTATCAGGTAAAGTTTCAGTCACTTGGCAGACATTCAAGAACGTTTACTGTCTCATCTCAACCCACTTTTCCAATTACTTGCCGCATGTTGCCCGCTGTTTTTTTCTACTCCCTGCCTTTGAGAATCTACAATGCTCTAGAACCCAAAATGCTGTGGCAGGTTCCCCAGAAGAGCCATATTTTTAACACTGCCATGTCTTCATCCCTGCTATGTCCTCTGCCAGGAATGCCCTTACTCCCTTTCATCATCTGGTACCAGCAGAACATGTGGTTAATGCCAGCTTCTCTGGCACAGTGGCTGAGCTGCAGAAACAATGCCTGAAGAGTTGGGCATGTGAGTGCAAAGAACTCTATGCTTGGAACACAAGTGTGGGCCTCCATTATTGCTTGTGCAGTAAATTGAAGGGGTAGATGGGCCATCATGCCAGCCACAAACGTGTGAGATCATATGGCATCAGTAGGAACAATGACAGCCAAAAGACAGACCTGCTCATTTCTGACCAGACTCCCCAGTTTTCTGTGCCTGGTGTCTGAGAAAGGCACTGAGCCACTTTGGACATGAGTAACCCCTCAGAATTCTAGGAACACCTGCAAATTGAGTGGGAAGAGGCGATTAAAGCAGGATATACTGCTTCCTATTATTATGGGTATGTAGTAACTTCAGTGATAAATATGCAAAATAAAGTATCTTTAGCTCCATGTAGACATCAACCTGACAGAGCAGGTGGCACCTTCTTATGTGAATGTTCTCACAGCAGAGATCATACTACCCTCTGTCCTCATCCTGGACGAAACGACTTGGGAAGTAATAAATGTTCAAGCCAGACTGTGTATACTCTATCTGTGTTGCGAGACTGGAAAATTCTGTTAAATAGTGAAGCTTGCATTTTAGAGCTTTTATTATATGTTAGGCAGTTTGCTAAGAACATTGCAAACATTATCTCATCTCATTTAAGCTCACAAAACACCATAAATCATGCCCGTTATTAAAGAAGGTACAGAGATGCCTATATGTTTATGACCTAAAGACCCTTGTTTGGCTTGGGCAATGCGGCATGCAGTGGTTAAGCCACATCCAATAGAGTTCTAGGAAAATGGCTTTTCTTGATTTTGGCCTGTCCAAGACTTTTCAAGAGGGAGAGAGAAAAGCTGGATAACCACAGTAATTTTGCTGCCTCTGATTAAAAACCTGAAACCAAAGGCTGCAGATGAGGCAAAGAAGTCTGAGCCTGGGGTATTTTAGTATTTTAGCAGAAGAGAGTTAGTGGGAGGATATGGAGGTCACAGGCCCTTCCCAGAGGAAACAGGGCCCATTCAGAACATTCCAACTGTGATGTGGGCCTGATTTACCCTTAAACATATGGCCTCGAGTCCATGTCTGCTGGGTTTCCCTGGCAGCTTTGCAGTCTATACAATGAAGGGAAAAAAGCAGAAAGAAAGAACATTCATATGTATTGTGCATACCATGTGCCAGGTACTGTGGGAGTGATAACCACTAAGGTCATCTTGTCTGATCTTACAACTCTACCAGGTGGAGAATGTTATGCCTGTTTTTCAGATGAGACCTCCTATCTTCCCCTTGCTTTAGGACCTTCAAAAGCTTGGGTCAGGGAGTAGGGAACTTTGATCTGTTTCTTTCTCTCCTCCCAAGATAAGCTAGCCAAGGAGACAGGGATTAGGGAAAAGCAGTCTTTCATGGTACTGTTGTGATCTGGCTGTAGAACCAGATAGTTCATTCTCATATGAATCATCATAAGTCATATGAATATGATACAGCAAAAGTTATCTATCGCCTACTAAGTACTCTTTTGGGTACTTGAATACAACAGCAAATAACAGAGACATAAACCCCTGCCCCCGTAGAGCTTTCATTCTTTAGCTCAGGCTATTTCTGTGGGTTCTTAGGGACTCCCCATCATTTGAGGTAGGCAGTACCTCTCCTCCTCTACTTGCTTCCTGCCACATCAGCATCTGAAAGGGCACTTCAAGCTGTTTGGTCTGTGGATGCTTAAGAGGAGGAGCTGTTCAAACTCAGCCCCAGCCCACTTCCTTCTACAGCCCTCTTTCCACAAGTTCACTTGGCCTTGCTCTTGGAAGTTTTGTGTCTTTGTGCCTTCTCCAGCTGACTGGCACCAGCCATTCTCTTCACCTCTGGTTTTAACCAGATGGAAATTACATACCACGCCTTCTGTTGTACAAATTACAGGTGGTGTATACCAAGCCCTTTGAGGAGACCCTTTGAAGCCCCGTCACTTGACTTGAGGTGAGAGGATGCACCCTCCTCCTAATTCCTATGGAGAATGAAGAGAATAATTCTATTTTGTCAAAGAAAAAAAAAAAAAAACTCCTCTCTAGGCCTTGTCAGCTTTTACCTTTTCATAGACTGTGTATCTGCAATGACCAATGCTAACCACATGTGGCTTTTGAGTATTGACAACATGACTAATCCAAACTGGGGTGTGCTGTAAGTGTAAATTTACAGACCAGATTTCAATGACTTGGTATGAAAAAAATATAAAACCTAAAAGTAAAATATTTTCTTAATTTTTATATTGGTTACATGTTAAAATAATCATAATTTGGATATATTGGATCAAATAAAATATATTATCATAACCAATTATTTTAAAAAACACCACCAACAACAAAAGAACCACAGATTACCTACATGGCTCACATATTTCTATCAGGTATCACTGTTGTGGATGAACAATCTAATATACTAAAAGAACCAGTTTCACAGCCTATCTTGTATGTATGGCCTGAAACCTCTACTGACAGTGTGCAGTATTGAACATCTATTGTATTGTTTTAGGCCTTTGGGGGCTCAGACTTCACAGAAAATTGAATTGTTACATCATTTTATATATGCATTTCTCTGAATAGATGCAATAGTTTTCATGAGATTCTTTGTAGGTCTGTCATCAGATTTTTTTATGAGCCTGTCATTCTTTCTCAAAAAAATTAATAATTTGTGTTTAGTATATTCCTAATATATGGTTGGGTCTAATGCATCAGAGACCATTCATTAAAACCTAGGATGCAAGAGAAACACAGCAGGTACTTGGTCTACAAACCCAGTAGTATTCCCAAGAGTTGTAAGAAATGTAACTAAGCAGTGGCCTGCCATCCATAAATGGCACTCTAGGACTGAGACTCAATTTTTTTCTCCCTTACATGGTGCATTTTAGTATTTTACTATTTTCAGATACAAGATATCATTTCTTTTTCATTATACATTGTTATTTTTTCCTCTAAAAATGTAATGTAACTCCATTAATTAATTAATCCCCAAAGAAACAGAAACACAAGAAGTAAAAAGAAATATGGAAAAGAAAAAAAAGGTAGTATCAACCATAACCCTTGGGCTTAGTGAATCTGGATTCATTCGGGAAATCTTCCTTTTGGCATTTGACCTCTCTGAGCCTGTTTTCTCATCTGTAAAATGTGGATCACTATGCTATATAAAAAATGTTTTTGAGACTTAAGAGAAATAATTAATTGGAAGAATTTTAGGAATGTTATTTTGTTTTTCTAATCCCATCAACCAAACATAAACACTGGTAATATTTTTGTATATTTCCTTCCAAGTATTTTTCCAATGCATAAAAATTTTATTGTAGTGAACAAAATAGAGACACAATTTTAGCATGTTTTTCCAAATGACTAATATGAAATAATTTTAGACTTACAAAAAAATGTAAAAATAGGAGTTTCTGTTTATCATGCATCTAGCATCTCTATTATAACATCTTAAGTAAGCATAGAACAATTATCAAAACTACAAATTAACATTTATGCAATACTTTAAATTACAGCCTTTATTTGGATTTCGCCAGGCTTTTGACTAATGTCTTTTATTTTATAATTGATAAATGCCTTGTGGCAGATACTTTGGGACTATGTAAATATCCTATTTCTCCTCAAACTTCTTCCATTAATTTTTGCATCCATCAGTGCCTCTTTCCTTACCTGCACCATTTTTAGTAAAGCATTCTGCTTACGATTTTCTATTTCCTTCATTCTTTCTGCATGTTTTCATTGGAATTGTTCTGTAAGGAAGAGCTGCCCCTTCTCCTACTTTTGTTCATTCAGATATTATTGTATCACTATGGAGTCATGGATCTGGCATTTTATTATCTACCCATGTTAATTATTTTACTTCTCAGATTGTTTCAGCTCTGGCCCATGGGTGTTTGTTTACTTTGGCTCCTGTGACCTTTTAATACATCCTCATCCTTTTTGAACAGTCTTACTATATTCTTGTCTCTTCCCAGAAGCACATGTGTTTTGCTTTGTTTTTTTCTATTCCCTTCCCGCAGATACAGTGGGTTTTCACCAGTGCCCCAAGGCAATGATTTCTGGTCTTCCCCCTCCAGGCTAAGGGTTTTGCTCCATAGCAAAGACAGGGAACGGTGTTTAAGGGTTTTGTGGCCGGGCGCGGTGGCTCAAGCCTATAATCCCAGCACTTTGGGAGGCCGAGACGGGCGGATCACGAGGTCAGGAAATCGAGACCATCCTGGCTAACACGGTGAAACCCCGTCTCTACTAAAAAAAAATACAAAAAACTAGCCGGGCGAGGTGGCGGGCGCCTGTAGTCCCAGCTACACGGGAGGCTGAGGCAGGAGAATGGCGTAAACCCGGGAGGCGGAGCTTGCAGTGAGCTGAGATCCGGCCACTGCACTCCAACCCGGGCGACAGAGCGAGACTCCGTCTCAAAAAGAAAAAAAAAAAAAGGGTTTTGTGCCTGTCCTATAGTCACTGCTTTTTATCTCCCCTAACTAGCCCTAGGGTGGAAGTTTTCCCAGGACTCTTCTCTGTGTTTCCTGTGAGTGTCTGGGGTGTTTAGAAAAGTCTGTAAGAGAATATAAAATCTCGCTATGCCTGCAGCCCCAGGAGTTTCACACTGTCCCAGCAGCCCATATTTGACCTCAATCAATTTGTCAACAATTCCAACTCTTGCTGGAGTCCAGTGGTAAACTCCCTGCAGGTGCCTGCCTATCTCCAGAATTTAGGCTAATTTGTTGCCCTATAACTTTAGTCATCTGACAGGTTTAAGAAAAGTTGAGAATTTGTATTCACTGTGTCTTTACTATTGCTGTAAGTGTTGGAGTGATGCTCTTTCCAACTCCATATTCTGAGTAGAACCCAGGAGACCCAGAAGGGCTAGGAGCTTACATTCACTCTTCTTGGCAAGTTTACTGCCTCCCTGGGTCATGGGCCCAAACCTCATTAGTCTAACTTTCTTGCTTAATAATCATCCTAAAAACACGTACAACTCCCCAAGTGCTATTAAGCTGAGCTTTTTATAATTACAAATTTGGTTAACCTTTAGACCTCTCTGTTATTTTTCAATAGCTGCTTCTTGCTATTCTGGTTGAAATCCAGGGATCTTAGAATAGCATTACAAGTTCTTGGTGAAGATGTTGGTAAAAACAGGGATTTAGAGAAAACGGCTGATGCATCCCAGTCATGCCAGAATAGAGCAAGGGGCTGGTCAGAGAAGAAGTCAATCTAAAACACTTGTGTTTGATCAGTTTTGGGTGCCTGCTATGTGACAGGTGCATGCCAGGCAAGGAGACTACACGAATTAGAATGACGTGACTCTTGCCTCTACTACATCACAGTCCAACATATAGGCAATTGTAATAAACTGTTATGAATACTATACCAGAGAGATGTACAAATGTTATAAGAAAATATACAGGGAAGCAATTATTTTTCTTGGGGCATTCTCAGAGAGCAGAGAAAAGGGAAAGCAGACTCTGGGATAAGAATTTGATGGCAAATAATTTCTTTTGAAAATAATTCCCAAGATATACCAGCAGGAAAGTGGGCAGAAGGACAGGAAAAGAAAGGATGCTAATAAAGGGCATGTTACCAAGGGACCAATCTTGCTGCAGAGCCTGAGGGTCAGTGTACAACAGACACCTCAAAGTTATTCTGTCCAAAAGCAACCCTGCTGCTTATGGATGAGAATTGCTGAGGCCAGGGAGACGGATATTCAGTGAATTCTCCTGTGCTTGCAGTGAGCCTTGCACAGACAGAATGGACTCTGTGACAATAAAGGGCTCCAAGGCATAGTCACAGGGAATGGCAGTTGGAAGTCACGTTGGCATGCACAGAAAAAGGAGTCAAGGGGACATGGGTGAGCTGCTGACAGCAGTAGCTACATCATGTGTCACTTGAATTGAGCATTGAAGGATGAGTGGCATCAAAGAGAGAAGAAGAAGATATCAGGCAGAGGGACCAGCAGGAGCAGAGGATGAGAGACACCATGTCACAATGTGGTCAAGAGAAGGTGCATAGAGAAGATAGAACATTCAGAAGGGGGGTAAACAAGCCAGATGTGGAGGGTTTGATAATTACTCTGTGGGCAACAGGAACCATCAGAAAGGAGCAAGTGGGGAGGGATGAACAACTGAAGAAGGAGAGTGTGGTCAAGAACACGTTGTGATAATGTGTCTTCTCTCTCTACCTCTCTCTTTCTCTCATATGCCCATGTCTACTTCCACATACATTTTCAGAACTCCCTGTGTCGTATCTTCACCCATACTAGGACTTCGATTTCAAAGAAAAATAAGGCAAGGTCTTGCCCTTGAAGAGCTGATATCACTGAGGTTTTCCCTCCTCCGACCTGAAACAGGATATTGTCTCATTTTTTCACTTACTCCCAGACAGGAGACAGCATGCCTGGCTCAGAGTAGACCTTCACTATACATTTGTGAAGGAATGAATTAAAGCCACTTTTTACCCCTCAGCAATCGATGTTGTTGTTATCAGTATTATCATTATCCCCCATAACTGCCCTCTAGGAAACTGTGCTGGATGATAGCAGCAAGAGCCAAGATGAAGGCAGAAGACCAGTTAGGAAGCTTTTGCAATAATTGAAGTGAAACGTGACAGTGGCTTGGGCAAGGGTGGTAGAGTTGGACAAGATGATCAGGCATTGGATTCTGGATATATTTTGAAGGTAAAGGCAGCAGGATTTGTTGAAGATATGAGGAATGTGAGATATGAGGGAAAGAGAAGGACAAGATAATCAAAAAGCTAAAAGTCTGGGAAACTGAAAGAATGGAGTTGACATTTACTGAGGTGGGAAAGACTGAGAGGAGAAGGTTTGACAGCCAGAAAAGCAGGATGACTATAGGACATGCAATATTAGAGACACAGAGTAAACCTTGACATGAAGCTAATCATTTGCGTAGATGAGCTTTGAGCACAGAAGAGAGCCCAGGTTAATTATAAATGTGGGAGTCATCAGTACATGGGCTTATAAATGGTATTTAAAAGGGATATGAGTGTAGATAGAAAAGAGAAATCATTGGAGTTCCTGGGAACTCCATATTTAGAAGTCCTAAGAACAAGGAAGAGTCGGAAAATGAGGTGGAAAAAGAGTGAACGAGCAGGTAGGAAGCAAATCAGAAGATCATGGAATCCCAGAAGCCAAATGAAGGAAACATTTCAAGCATGAAAGAGTGATTCAGATTTAGCAGCATGGAGATCATTGGTGACTTTGACAAGAACAGTTCTGTTGATATAATAGAGATGAGAACCCAAGTGGAGTGGGTTTAAGAAATAATGGGGAGAGAGAGAGTAGATACTGTGACTACAGAAAAATTCCTGAAGAAGATTTGCCATAAGAGGAAAATGATTTGGAGGCTGGACCATGAGTGGAATTAAAATACAATTTTAATAATTTTTTTTAAGATGGAAGACATCATAGCATGTTTATGTGCATGGGAAGAGAAGGAAAACTAATGATGGACGAGAGAGAGAAGACAGTTCCCTGGAGCTGCGTCTTTGAATTCATAAGAAGAAATGATCTAGTAGATAAGGAAGGGGCTGATTTTAAGAGGAAGGTTGGTTTGACCCTGGATAGGTAGAGTGATAGGCATTGATGCAAGAATTTAGGAAGATATGCTAGTGAGAACTGATGAATATTCTCTTCTGATTGTTTCTGGTTGCTTAGTGAAAGAGTAAGCAAGGTCATCAGCAAAGATTAGGTATAGGGGAGAAGGTATTACAAGTTTGAAAAAAATGAAATTAAGTGATGATAAAAATGAAATAAGGAATAACAAGAGGTTATGAGAGTAAAGGGCCTAGAGCAACATAGTGGTACTGCTAGGCTGCACCAAGAGCCCATCTGACATTCATAAGACCAGCTAGCAGGTTCTGGCCAGGCTCAGTTACATTGGTATAAGTGTGGTATAGGGTGAAAGTTTGATGTAATTAAGGTAGGGGTTTCCCAGAGTATACACTTTAGCATGAATGCAAGGAAATAATTATAATGATGAACTATAGTATCTTTGTTGGATAGAAATAAGGCTATGAGGGATATAAGGGATGGTGGAAGTGTGACAGGATCAACTGACCACAGGACCAATGAGGTGAAGGAAATGTTGAAAATGGGGTGTGTTTAACACCATTCCAAAATGTAATGGCTTAAAATAACTACAAGTGTTCTTTCTCAGTTACAGTTCAACCTAAATTGATTCATTTTGGTTGGGCTTGGCTGGGCTTGCCTCTAAGCTGCAAACTAAGCCAGGTTTGCTTCATGTGTCCCTCATTCCCCTTAGAACACCAGGATTGTCTGAGTATGTTTTTCTCATGGAAACAGCAAACTTATAAGGTGAAAATCCCACCACACAAGTATATACCAAACCACTGCTTGCAGCATGTCCTATTATATCCATCAGCCAAAATAATTCACATGGTAAACAACAATGAGGCTAAGGAGCTATAAGTACAAAGCTCCACCCAATTATACGTCACATCCCATCAAGTTGGGAGCCTCAGGAAGTTACACATGTTATTTTTGCTTAGGGTCAACCTGCTCTCAGAATGAGTGTTGAAAAGGAAAACATTCCACTTGGAAACTGGGCCGAGCTTGAGAATTCTCAGGTATTTTTTATATCACTTCTCTGTATATAACATAATGACTTTCCTGCCCAGTACCAAATCCTAGATTGACAGCTGTGGCTTTTCTAAGAATAAAATATGAGATCAAAGGGAAGGAAAAGCAGTTGGGCCCTGGAACCCAAATCCAGAACATGACATCATAGTCAGGAGGGAATGTGTGTGTGTGCAGAGCAGCAGCCCATGCAGGGATGCACTGCGTATCCATTGAGGTGTCACTCACAAAGATTACTGTGCAAATGGAGCCTCCGACAAGGATACACTCACAGTTTCCCTGAATATGGGTGTGGAATAAATAGGGGTACTAGGAAAAGTGAGCATAAACTGCAGCCTATTCTTTCCCATGAGACCACCTCGTGTATAACTAGTATAGTGTTTCACAACAATAGTTATAATAATGCCTGCAAGTGACACCAGTA
This sequence comes from Chlorocebus sabaeus, assembly GCF_047675955.1. NCBI lineage: Eukaryota > Metazoa > Chordata > Mammalia > Primates > Cercopithecidae > Chlorocebus > Chlorocebus sabaeus. The sequence continues at coordinate 72,388,839 of NC_132918.1, forward strand.
GGTCACTTGCAGCTTACATAAAGTTTTTTAATCCATTACTATATTTTTTCCTTATAATAACCATTTTAGTGGTGAAAAATAAAGTTAGGGGTAGGAAGATGGGAAAACAAAGCAAATAGTAGCAGAGCTGGGACTAAATCCAGGCCTGTGTATTTCCAAAACCCAAGCACTTACCAGTATGCCATGATTTCTCCAACAGCCTCTCTGCATTTTAATGAAGATTCACCAACAAACCCTGACAACTTAACCAAATAGGCCAAGTACCCCGGGCAAGCTCCCATCTCACAGGCTGAAAGCAGTGGAGCTCAGACAAGAAGCAGCCTGGCCAGCTTTCCTACCTTCCTGCTTACCTACGCCCCTCTCGTGGGAAATGCACTCAGACAAGCAACTACATCTGTAGGAGCAATCACATGGTTAACCCAGTGACAGCTGCTGTAATACATTCCCAACTCATCAAAGTTCCTAACAAACAGTTTGTCTGCAAGAATTCAAGAAGCATGTACGTTCTCTAGGCAAAAGACTTTTTTTAAAAGCAAGAAAGGAGATGATTCCTCAAGTAGATCCTAAGGAACTAAGACTTGTCTCTGTGTATATGGTGTTTTAAAAAAAAAAAAAAAAAAAAGAAGAAGAAAGAAAGAAAAAAGGTTCTCTCTAGTCTAAATAAATCTTGATGGCTTCCCAGAAGTTACGACAGCCTGTTGAATAAACAGACAGCATTTACATTAACATTTCTTTAGTTCTGTTTGCATGCAGTGGTTTTTCTCACTAAAAATAAAAAACAATTTTGGCACCATGATGCAATCCTTGGCTTCAGGAGCCTATGCTTCCTTTATTCCGTCAACTGGATTTTAGAAAGAAATTGGTAGAAGTAAAAGGTGGACTTAGGCCCATCTAAAGTAGCACTTCTCAAAAAATATTAACATGCATAATAATTATCCGGGAGAGGGGTCTTAAAATGCAGATTTTGATTCTGATTCCATAGGTCTGGAGTACAGCCCAAAGTTCTGCATTTCTAACAAGCTCACAGGTGATGCCATTGCTGCTGATCCATGGACCGTACTAGGAGTAGCAATCATCTAAAATTTAGACTCTAGTGGATTCCCCGTGGCTGTTCTTCAGGGTAGGCCCTTGTTTCTGGAGTCTTCTCTTTCTTTCCACTTTCATGCACATTGTGAGAGTCTACTCTCACCAATGCACTAGCAATTCCGAAATCTTCATATCCAATCCAAAACTTGGACTCTTCACATGGGTCTCTCTCAACTTGACATGCCCAAAATCGTGCCCATCATCCTCCTCACCACTTCCTATATTTGCACTCTTGTTTGTTATTGTCTAATGTCCAGTGGAACTACCACCCATATAAATGTCCAAGACACACATTCATAAATCAACCCAAATTCCTTCCTTTACTTCTTTTTCATCACTTCAACTTTATTAAGGTATCATTTATGTATTACAAAATGCACCTATTTGAAGAGTTTATACTTCAGTAAATTTTGACAACCGTATACTTTTATGTTACCACCACCACAATCAAAACATAGAAGATGGTCATCATTCCAAAAGATTATCTCAATCCCATCCCATCCAAGGCCCCTAATAACCACTGATCTATTTTCTTTCACCATAGTTTTGCCTTTTCTAGAATTTCATGTAAATGGACTCTTGTGTCTAGCTTCTTTCACTTAGCACAATGCTTTTGAGATTTGCCTGGGCATACATCAGTAGTTCAGTCATTTCTATTGCTGTATAGCCTTTCATTATATAAATTATCTTACTCAGTCTCTGACTGGCTGGGAAGTCACCCTTTCCACTAGCATGGAAGAGAAAAAAGCCAACAGAACTAGTCCTACTAGGATTAAGTGCAGTGCCAGGTTATCCCACACAGAGAAAAGAAAGCTGAACTTATATACAAAATCAACTAGGTTTTTCCGAGCAGGATCTTTGATATGATTAATATTAGGTGTATACACACATATATCATTAATATTAGGCATATACAAAGATTAACCTTACCCATGAAGGCCTAATTAATATTAGGTATATGTAACACATAATTAATATTAGGTGTATATAACACATATATACCTAATATTATAATGAATATTAATAATATTAAATATTATATTTTCCTTTAGGTAAATATATGTAAACACATATGTTTTAGGGCCATAAGAAGTGGTTAACAAGTGAAGATACAAGATAAATGTCCCCCACTCTTTTCTGCTTTACATTTTAGCTTTTCTCCCTGCATTGTGAAAAGAGATGGAGGCTACTTTAGACAAAATGCCCTGCATATATCAAGTTATAAAGTGGGTCCTGAGGAACTTAGGGCTTGGACCTAGTGCTATATATCAGAAGCATAGCAGACTGCTTCAGGCCCTGGCTAAAGAGAAACCTGAAACAGAAATAACTTAACTTGCCACATTCCATCCATGGAGCAGCCTCCATCACCCAAGAAGAGGCAGCTACTAAACCCTGGGCTCTAAAAGGCTGGATTTAATTATTTACTCTTGGTGTCATGACAAACTCATAAAAGATATAACACAAGCCCCCCCAGTCAAACCACTCTGGTTATCTCCGAGCTGGCTCCACAGGCTGACTTTTGAATGAAGGTGTTTTTATAAGGATGTGGTGTACACTGAGCTGGAGGACAAAACCACTGGAAGACAGATCATCTCTCAGTCCTTGTGTTCAGCAATTGCTAGGGCTGCAAATTTGAAGCTCGATAATGGAGTATGCCCCACAGCCAAGTTCCATTAGATGGTCTGTGTGGTCTCGAAGTCTCGTGCTCTATGAGTATAGCTTTGTAGATGATAGTCAAGAGAAACTATGGAAAGGGCAACCCCTCTGTATCAGCTATTACCACAATAATAAGAGCTCCTCTATGTAGAAGTGGAAAAAACATGGCAATGGCTACCAAAATCCCTTTAGAAAGATTGAAAAATCCTTGAATCTAGTAATTTTTAATCTTCAGACTATTTCTTAATGGGATGTAAAGATAGAAGCAATGATAAGGGTGTTAGAGTCCAGTGTTCCATGCAGGGGAAAACAACCTAAATGTTATTTAAGACAGGAAATAACTTAAATCTCTCTCAATAAGGAGTGATTAAACAAATAATTATATGATGATGCAATGAAATGTTGCTCAGCTGTTAAAACGTAATAATGTAGATCAAGGGTTAGAAAGATTTTCTGCAAAGGGCCAATGGTAAAAATTTTTGCCTTCATGGGTAAGGTTATCTCTGTTGCAGCTATTCATGTCTGCCATTCTAGCTCAAAAACAGCCAGATATCATATGTAAATGAATAGGCATTGCTGTGTTCCAATTGAACTTTATTTACAAAAACAGGCATTGGTCAGGATTTGGCCCTTGGACCATCATTCGCTGAAACCTGGAATAGATGATGTTCTCCTTGACATGTAAGGATGCCCACATTATATTTATTAGTAAAAAAAAAAACCATATTAGGAAGCATACAGTATCCTTAAAGAATAAGAACAACATATAAGCCTGGAAAAGCTTTAAATGGCAAGGTTGTGTTTTACATTTTTTCTTCTTCGTGCATGTACTTTTTCTTCCCAGGGGAAGGGGAATATAAAACAGAAAAGGGTGTTTTAACTTAAAAAAAAAAGGGATCGTACCAGAGAAAGAAATTGTCCTAATATAGAGTTAGCAATGGCACTCTTATTAAATAAAATCTTCCAGTATTTTGCCACTGTCCATCAACTCAGAAGCTGAAAATACCACATTGTCACCAGCCACAGTAAAAAGCTAAATTGCATTCACGGAACAAGTCCAACTCAAGCCACTTTTTAATTCAAGTATGACTTTTTCAATTTATCCTTCCAAATTCAGCCTGGGGGCTCCCCCCAATCTGTGATTCTTTCACTAGTCTGAAGTGGTGTGACATTTGACAAGTTTTTGAACCTGCAGAGTGAAGCCTTAGAATTCTTCTGTCTGAGCCCTTTCTGCAATAAAAGTTCACAATTTGGTGACTCTATGTGGAGGAACCTTTAACTGTTGACAGAGAGTAGCTTCTGCCCCAGGATGCCTATTAAAGTTACAATGGTTATCACAGTTAGGGCGTTGAAACTTTGTGGTCAGCTGCTGCCTCTTCAGGAAGTTGTTGTGTTTTGTTGTTTGTTTCCTAAAGCCTGTTCCATTGTGATCAGGGGACATGAGTATTTTCTATTCATAACCTCAGCTAAGCTCAAGTTGACAGCAGTTTAAACTGAAATGGTGTGCCAGGTGAACAAGTACTATAATTTCCTCACCTGCTATCTAAGTTGGAAAGAGAGCCCATTCCAGAGAGAAAAAATGAAATTTAATATATATTGGGGTTGGACTTAGGAGCAAAGCCAAAGTTGTTTAGGGTGATGTTCTCTTAACATAAAATCTCACTTTCATAGACCTCCAACTCGACGTATCTGAGGAAGCAGACCTGTCTACAATTCCTGTCTGGGACTATGGAGTCTACGGCCTAAGACAAGCATGCAGCAAAGAGAGGCATTTGGCAACGAGGCAGGGAGATAACGAATGCAGGAGAGCATTCCATCCTTTCCAGTGAGCTTTAGTTAAGGGAAAATTGTTCATTAAATGGAGAGCCAGAGTTCTGGGGTAGGAATGACAGCCCTAGCATTTTCAGCAGGCATTTTTAATCCCCCTCTTCTGATCCCAGCCTCTTCTTTGGGCCTCTTGGGGACCTCTAATGAGCTCTCTACAAGGCAAGAATCCTCTTATCAAAAGAGAATGGGCTCCCAGCTGACCTCTGTGAAATAATTTACCTTTTACCTGCTGTGTTCCTTCTTTAGAGAACAAACCGCACCACACATTAAGCTGTGAGCTAAAAGTGGAACTTTCTGAGAGTACAGCAGAGAGTTTGCTTTGTCCAGCTGAGAAATCTGTGTTGGCAAAGAAATCCAGCCGGAAACAGTAAGCAGAAAAAAATAAATAGGGGGAAGAGGGTTTGTCTCTAGTGTGGTATTTTAGTACTTCCTCTTTTCACCTGTTTTGAGTTTCTGTGGCGTTGTTGAGAATCTACATAGACAAGAAATGCCATAAAAGATCTTGATATCCAGTAGGGTTGGGGAATGTACGTTCCTTATTATACCAAAATTGCCAGTAATTGGGCATTGTGTGTGTGACTACAAAACCATGCTTCTGCTGAGAACATTGAAAAACTATGTGTGTGGTTCAAAAAGAACAGACTTTAAAAGTCAGGCAATTGGAATGTTAGTCTGAAGTTGGCTCTTATTCCCTTAATAAGAGGCAGGGGAAATGGGTCAAAGGTCATTAGGATGGCTAATGAGGGGACAACACCATGGAAGACTCACTGGCAAAGGCTAAAGCATTTGACCCGTTAACTGTCATTTACCAGTAACTCCATCAACATTATACTTCTCTTTTCTATCTAAACTGAAACTATTATTCAAAACTTTTATTCAGATTTTCATTCATTTAACATTCAACAAATACTTACTGAGTTTCTATATTCCTTGCTACCCAAATTCTGGTTCATAAAACATCAGCATGCATATCATCTGGGAGTGTGTGAAAATGCAGAATCTGAGGCGCTATCCCAGCCCTACTGAATCAGAATACGCATTTTAATAAGATCCACAGGAATTTGTATACACACTCAAGTTTCAGAAGCACTAAATTACGTGATGAATATTCACTGTATGAATAAATGAGTGAATGAACACCATTAGTTCACTAGAGGCTCCCCATCAGGATAGTCCAGTTTTGCTGTGTTTACATAGGAGAATTCCCACCCCAACCCCCCAACTTCCCCCAGTGCCATAGATCATGTAGGCTGGCTTGGTGCCATTGCACACTGGGACCTCAGAAACACACGAGTACAGAATTGAAGTGAGTGAACAGGAAAAGCGGCACCTCTGTGAACTGAAAGAGTGAGGGCTGCTGCTCAAATTTCATGTTGAAAACGGGCTTGATCTGGGTGAGCCATTTGCATGGAGTTACTGTGATGTTTGGTGTACAGCAGGCTAGGTTTTAGATTCTAGAAGGTAAGTTTGTTTTGGATTCAACCAAATGGATTGGAGTCAAAGGCCAGACCAGGATTTGGGTTACAATCAGGCAGGTAACCTCTGAAAGAAGGTTAGAGGACAGGCTAACACAGGGACCTATGTGGATGTTCAGGGATCTGTCGGACATTCCTGACTCAGCCCAGCAGGAGTAATGCAGGATCTTACCAGCTGCAAGAGGTGGGAGAAGTTTTTCGTGGCTCTGAGTTGGCCAGTGGTATACTGCGGGCTGCCCTAATTAAGATGGGCCCGGCTGGGTGCAGTGGCTCACGCCTGTAATCCCAGCACTTTGGGAGGCCAAGGCGGGCGGATGATGAGGTCAGGAGATCGAGACCATCCTGGCTAACAGGGTGAAACCCCGTCTCTACTAAAAATACAAAAAAAAATAGCCAGGCGTGGTGGTGGGCGCCTGTAGTCTCAGCTACTCGGGAGCCTGAGGCAGGAGAATGGCGTGAACCGGGGAGGCGGAGTTTGCAGTGAGCCAGGATTGCGCCACTGCACTCCAGCCTGGACAACAGAGTGAGACTCTGTCTCAAAAAAAGAAAAAAAAAAAAATATGGGCCCAAAGTTTGAAGGACTGAGCCTGTAGGTTAATAATGGTGCAGTCTGAAGAGAGGAGTTTGGAGAAAAGCTGGAGCATGCTTTCACCCAGAAGGAGGAGAGTGATGAAGAGAAATAATAATGGCAACCCTGCACAGAAACAACATCCCTTTTGACCTGAGTATTGTAAAACTGAAAAACGGGGAGTTAACAGGTGTTACTGCAGCAAAGCTGGAAACTGACCACACGGCATTTGTGTATTCTTGCAGCTTGTTTAGCATTACTATTCTGTCCACCCTTACCCAGTGGGCTCTGTGACAAATGAAACACAAGAGCTATGCAGATATTACTCGTTTTTTTCCCAGACTTCCTGGCTTGCCTTGATTATGCTTCTCTGCTGATATTTTTGCTTGAGAGATGATTTATCTCAGTACTTCTAAGCTAACTGAGGTGATGGAAGAGGAAGGTAGGAGCAATTGTTCAGGAGTCCCAGACAATGATCAGATACAAGTGTTTTCTTGTAAGACTAAGCCAAGTTCATAAACATCAGATACAAATGCTTTCTTGTAAGACTAAGCCAAGTTCATAAACATCTGCTTTTCATCTACCAAAAACCTAGTTCCTCATCATCCTTAGACTCATCATTTCCCCCATCAGCATCCTTGCAGTGTTGTTCCTTCCCACTCTCAAACCATGGTGTTCAAGGGCTCCTCCGATCTGGGCTCCAGGGATGGACACTGCATTCCCTTGGCCAGTGATTGACTCAGGTTTCGCCCATGGCACAGGCAATTGGCATATCCCATTATACCATCTTCTCCCAGCTAAAGCTGGGTGTCTGTTACTCATGCTGGCCTATTAAGACTTGATTCTGGAACTTCTGTCAAACTGACAAGGGAATCTTCTGATAGCCTGGAAACTGGAAGTATTTCATCTTAGTGTTTCTGGGAACTATCATGGGAAGAAGGGAACCTACTTGAGAGTAAGGCTATGATGGAAGAGAGCAAAGGCCAGAAATGAAACAGAAAGAGGCAGGGGGGCAGGGTAGAGAGAGAGAGAGAGACCTGTTGATATCTTCTGAGCCCTTGAATTTAGCAATGCCTCAAGCTTGTCCTTTTGTGGACAATTATTTCAATTATACAAGCCAATAAATTCCCTTTTACTTATTGAACCAGTTGGTATTCTATCTCTCGCAACTAAGAGTTGAACAGCATGCTAGGGTATCAGCAGTCCTCTGACACTGTTGCACTGAAACAGACATCTTCAGAGCTGGACATGTGCAACAGAGGAGGCAATGCTGGCTGGGTCATTTTCTAAATGAGGAAAATGAGACAAAAAAGTCAGCAAATACATTCCCTCATCTTTGGGAAATTACAGGTTAATAAAACTAATTGTTTCTATTTATTTGTTTCCTTGATCCACACATTGAACTTATCATTTCTCGTGTTAGTCACCATCTTTAATCTTGTGATAATACAATAGAAAGCACTACTATCTTAGAAAACTGAGGTTCAGAGTGGTTAAGTCATTTACCTTAGGTCAAATGGACAGTATATCTCTCACTTTGTTTCTGAAAGGAAATGCTTCAGTCAATTGACTTTTTTTCTTTCAGTCCATTAAGAGCCAAAATGCCTGACTGATTCTTGAACCACTTAATTAGTAATATTACTTGAGGTCTCATTATATATCAAGAGTTGACATGAGCAGAGTTACCAAAGAGCTTTATGGAAAGTTGGGTCCAAATGAAAACATTAAAAAAGGCTGGGTTGTGAGTAATCTGGGGAGGCTCAGGCTCCAGTAGTAAAATAATTATTTAAATACTATGTAGGCACCAGGTGTGGTGGCTCAAGCCTGTAATCCCAGCACTTGGGAGACCGCGGTGGGTGGATGACCTGATGTCAGGAGTTTGAGACCAACCTGGTCAACATGGCAAAACCCCATCTCTACTAAAAACACAAAAGTTAGCCAGGTGTGGTGGTGGGTGCCTGTAATTCCAGCTACTCGGGAGGCTGAGGCAGGAGAATCACTTGAACCCGGGACGCAGAGGTTTCAGTGAGCCGAGACTGTACCATTGCACTCCAGCCTGGGGAACAAGAGTGAAACTCTGTCTCAACGAAAAAAAAAAAAAAAAGAAAAAAATTCTAGGTAGGCTACATTTGTGCTTTTGAAAAGAATTAATTGAGCATTTTTTCCCTACAACTATTTATAATCATACGCGTCAATGACATGCACAAAATGGCCACTAAGAGCTAGAGGCAAGACAATACCGTTAAATAAGGCCCCATAATTTTAATAATCTTATCTCTATGATATAGAAAGGGTTTTGCTTAGGGTGAATGGGGAAAAAAAGCATGAGTATTGGAGCAATGCAAAATCTAGGTTTTTTTCCTTGCATTCTGCATTTTTTTGTTTTTTACCACTAGCTATTGTCTTCTTAATGCCTCTGAACCTCAGTTTTAGAAACATCTACAATAGTATTAGTTATAGCCCTTCAGAGTGGCTGTTATAATGAATGAATAAATAAGGTGCCTTGCACAGTGCCTACCACATAGTAGCCATTCAACACATCTCTCCCTCTCCAGGGGAAGGTAAGAAGACTGATTTTCTGGTGAGAATTTTAGAAATTATCCTCACAAACACATAGTCCCCTGTAAATCTAGCATGACTTTAAGTTGATCCAATTAACCTTTAAGTGAAGAGAACTTCTGATTTAAATATTAAGTTATTTGTCGAACTCTTATTTGTGTGTTTGTTTTTAAAACTCTACATAGCTCCATAAAGCTTTTTAAATACTAAACATGAAAGCAGAACTTTATTTTAAAGTTAGCGATTCATCTGTATTGTTTCTGAGGGAAATAAAATTAAAATGATTGTCCTATAAATACTCCTGAGACTGGGTTATGAAATCTACAGGAGAAAATTGAGAAACAAAGTTTCCATAACATTTCATATCTCTTAAAGTATGCAATACACATTAGAATATTAAAAATGTAGAAAAGAAGACAAGCTGTAATATTAAATAATATAAACAGTATTGACTCTTGAAGTCATCGTGTTATGTAGACAGAGATATTTTTCCTATTAGAAACAGAGTTAGACAGAGATAATATATGAAGAAATGCACCCTAAATTCTAGAATAAAGAAAAAGGGGTAAAAAAAAGAAAGACTTGAGTAGTGATTTGGAAATGTGGCCAACATGAATCTTCATGCTACCTCAATTATCCAACGACAATGGTAACCAGTAGAAAATGGTTACCTCAATTATCCAGTGACAATGGTAACCAGTAGGAAATGGTTACCTCAATTACCCAATGACAATGATAACCAGTAGGAAATGGTTACCAATGCAAGGAAGATTCTGTCCTCCTTGAAGTGTGGGATGGGGTGTGTATGCGTTTGTGTGTTTGTGTGTGTGTGTATCTGTGTGTGTGTGTGTGTATGTTGTGTAGGAGGCGGGGGAAGGAAGGACAAGCATAGGAAGTAGAGGAGGCCAAAGGAATTTTAGTGGCAATTCTCCTACTTATTCATATCCGGAGCAAAGAACATGGCCAGGTGAGAAAGCTCTTCCTCCTCACACATGCATTTTAGGGGCAAGCAGATTTGGAATAATAACCATGACTTTGGAATAATCTTTCCGAACTGGAGCACCTATTGTCAAATGCTAATGGTCCTACTGATAAGAACCCACCAGGCAGGTGATGAGATCAACAAACATGGGATATGACAACTTTTGTTGTCATTAAAAGTATTTCCAATAAAAATAGTTCCTAATATGTGACTTATCAAAGATGATAAGCATTAGCATAGAATTAAGTCATTTGTTATGTACTTCATACTAAAAGTTACATCTTTGTCATGAGAATTATTTTCCTGGAAAGACAGGTGATAAGATCATTGAAAAAGTTCACAGTGGAATTAATAAGCCTAATTCAAAATCATTTTAGAAATAAATTAGCAGGTGCCAAGACACGCATTACTTTGGTTGTGGTTATTTGAAAGAAACACTCAGAGGAGAATTGGTGAAGGATGCAAGAGAAAAGCATTCCATCTGTCTTAGAGACCAAATGAGCAACAGCCAGTCTTTTCTTGTATCACAGGCAACATGGAGGTTCCCCCGAAGCTGAGATGACTCTGTGGTGACTGGAAACCAGGCAAGACCATTTCCTACCTGTTTTGGGGGTCTCCTCAATTCCTGTGACATCTTTTTTTTGGAATTTTGGCCCCCCTCCCCCTTATCTATAGTATAACAATGAAATGACAGAGAGAGGCAGCCCCACTTCCTGAGGACAGGAAGGAAGAGCCCCCAAGCCAGGCTGGGGAGGTATTGTGGACGGTGACTCCATCCTGTAATTATGCCGTGGAGCTCTGCCATCCCACTGACAGCCACACCTAACTACTGACTGGTATAGGAAGAAGAGGCAGGGGTGCGGTCACTGCTATTGACGACCATGCCTACTTTCATTCCCGCTTAATGGGGACGCTATCGCAGGACACACCACAGTAGCACCAATCAGTGATCATTTCCTTTCACATGTGTATCATGAAGAGATTGCAAATCCACACTCTTTGACACAAATATTTTGAGCTAATACTGGTTAGGATTTTTATGTTCTGAAGATGCTTCAGGTGCTGTTCCTCAGAAGTGTGCCCTTGGATGAATTAGTTAGGAAGTCTTGCCAGGAAAACCAACAGATAAGTGAAGTCAGATCGGGACAGGATGGAAGCCAAGCCAGAGTTGCCTCATTAGGTTCAGTACAACAAAGGGTGCCTTTGGTTCGGTTCTGCAGGAAAACTGTAAGAGTGAAAAGCACAACTCAGAGCTGTCCTAATCAGGGGGGAGGGTGCTGGAGGATTGGTTCCCATGCATCTCTCTGTCATGGAATAGGGGTGGCCTCTGCAGGCAGGAATTTCCAACCATTACTATAGACAGCAGGAAATGCTGGTTCCACCAACCTGAGGACAGTTCCCATCAAAGACTGGCCGGGCTCTGTGGCTCACACGTGTCATTCCAGCACTTTGGGAGGCCGAAGCGGGCAGATCACTTGAGGTCAGGGGTTTGAGACCAGCCTGGCCAACATGGTGAAACCCCGTCTCTACTAAAAATATAAAAATTAGCCGGGTGTGGTGGCACACACCTGTAATCCCATCTACTTGGGAGGCTGAGGCAGGAGAGTTGCTTGAACCCAGGAGGTAGAGGCTGCAATGAACCGAGATTGTGCCACTGTGCCCCAGCCTGGGTGACAGAGCAAGACCCTGTCTCAAAAATAAAATAAAATAAAATAAAACAAAACAAAACAAAACAAAGACAAACAGATGCAGGCTGTTGAAAAAGGAGGTGTACCAGGAGGCCAGTACACAGAAGCTGTCAAAGGGTCCAGGGGGCTGGGCCAAGCATTGGGTAAGTCTGCTCTAGGCTGACTTTGCACTTGAATTCCTTACCACTATTATAGTGTTTAATTCTTGTGTCAGCCTTTGCTTAACAACTTTTTAAAGTGGAATCTACTATTATCTTCATGATACAGATGTGAAAGCTAAGCATTAGAAAGGTTTAGTCCTTGGTCAGAGGTTATACAAGTAGAATATCATGGAGATGGCATTCTGATCCAAGTTTATGTGTGCTCAGGGCCTAAATTCTTAATGATGCTTACTTATTATATTATGTGCAAATAAATTTAGGAAATTCTAGGCTTTAAGTGATTTGTTTCTTGATCCTTGAACAATGTACAATATAAGTACCTATATACTTATGAAAATTACAAGTATTTTCCTGAGTTATATAAACAGCTTTTTTGCACATCCCAAAGATGGTTAAAATGTCTGTGACAAATGGGATGGCTCAAGAGATTAAAAAAGCAAGTGTATGTACAAAATAAATTTATAATATTTTAGTCCTTCTAGAGTGATGGCAAATTAAATCTACATTATAGGAGCAGTATCTTATAAAAAGTAAAATGAATATAAAATTATACGCTTAGTCTTGAGAAGAGAGACAGAATCTTTAAATTTGGGAGACTTGGGAGACATTTTCCTTTATTCATGGCTTATAAGGTATTTCTTTAAGATGGTAGTTTGTAGTTATATCAAGCTATACTCTATAATTCATTTATTTAATTCCTGTTCTCTACTATATGAACATAATTACTGAGAACAATCAATATATCCCCATTTGATAAATGACTAAAATAAGAATAGCGGATTGCAACACACCGAGTTTTAAGGAGGTGAAGGATGTTTACTGTGATGACACTGAAAGCTCCTCTGGCTTCTAGAGAAAGAGTAATTTCCATCCCTGCTTCTCATTCCACTGACTGAGGTTTGTCTGTTTGTTTGGTGGATTAGAAATGATTTTCAAATAGGCTGCTGGATACATCTAACAGAATCCTGGGATGGGGACTGGAAATGTTCTGGAATTTATGTCCTGCACTCTAAGGTCATTTTCATGAGACTCCCACATAATTCTTTCTTCTCCAGACCATCGAGCAGTCATCCATCAGAGCTGTTTGGGAGGAAGGAAGCGGGGGTAGTTTCTGGGCAGAAGAGCCATGATCCCACATGAGGGGGACGAATGTGTGTGAGATCCAAGGTTCTGCTGGGGGCCACACACCTAGGCAGCCAGGGTACAGTTAGCCGTATGCATATGAACTCAGGGGCAGAGGAAGGCAGCAGGGAGGCATCTGCTCGGGACCCTGTGAGACACCGTCCAGAGACCTCCTGTCAAATACAGGGCTCTAGGCATTTCTCCAGCCCTTTTATCAGGTGGTAATTTGATATTGTGGCATTCGGTACTTCATGGCCCCAATTTTTCAGGTCTACTTTTTCTGTGTTCTTTGGTATTGCACTCTGTGGCAGACACAATCCAAGGTGACCCCAGTGACCATGCTCTTGTATAATCCCCTTCCCTTGAGTGTAGAGTGCACCTGTAACTTGCTTTTACCCACTAGATAATGGCAACAGGATATCATTCCTGTGATTTGGTTATAAGATTCTATCTTAGCAGACTGGAGAGAGAGAGAGAGACTCTCATGTGGACCTTGAAGTGGCCAGCTGCCTTGATATGAACTGTCTCTGGAGAGGGCCACATGGCAGGGGACTACAGGTGGCATCTATGGTATCTAGCTGCTGAGGACCTCAGTCCTACAAACACAAGGAAATAAACCCTATCAATAATCACATGATCTTGGGAAATGATCCCCAGGCTCAGGTGAGGCCCCAGCCCTAGCCAGCACTGATTACAGTGGTGAGGCACTGAGCAGAGAACCAGCTAAGTCCTACTCAGACTTCCAACCCACAGAAATTGTGAGATAATGTCTGTTATTTTAAACTGTGAAACTTATAGCAATTGGTTACACAGCAATAAAAGCGTGATACAGCTCCCGACACTAATGATGGATTTGACTGTGTGATCTGCTTTGACCATTGAGAATGAAGAAAACAGCACAAGCAGTGGCTTGTTAAAATAGGTGTGCATTTCTGCATTCTCTTTTCAACTCTTGCTACTGCCACAAAAACACATCTGGGCTAAGTTGCTGAAAAAATGTGAGAGACCAGGGAAGAGAACTGATTTGTCCCCTCTAGGTCCATCCTAAACCAGCTAGACCTCAGTCAACCTGCCAACTAACCACAGACACAGCAGAGAGTCTAGCAGAGATCAGTGGAGCTCTGCTCAGATAGGCAGAACTTCCAACTGACCCAGGAACTCATAAGAAAAAAATAAATGGTTGCCACCTGAAACCCTAAGTTTTTAGGTGCTTTGTTATACAACATGTGTAGCAATAGATAATTGCTACAGGGACCCACCGATGAAAGTTGAGGTATGCATTTGAGCTTTCACACATAAATGATTGCCTTCTGGAATATTTTTTAATCAAAAGACTTAAGAGCATAAAAGAAGAAATTGGGAATGCTGGTGAGAGAAAGGAGATGATCAATTGCTGTAAATTCTCAATAAGAGAGAAATTATTTTCCAATAAAATTGAAAATACATTTTAAAATTATTTTAGCATTTTACAGGGCATATTTAATCATAGCAAAAATAAAAGCTATTTGCATATCTTATATAAATCTTTTATAGAATCATTTCTTTTTTCTTCTCTTGAGGATCTCCGACTTTCAGGTCATTCTAGAGTAGGTGTGCTCATGAAGGAACTGTTGTAGAGGCTTTAGAAAGATAGAAATCACATGCAGAGAAGTACTTCCCTCTGCCTTCCACATGACACCCCATTAAATAACTATGGAACATTCATTCCCTCTAATAACACAGCTCTGTGCAGGAAACCTTGTCTGTTCCTTGGATAGGAATAGTGGGAGGGGAAGAGGTGTCAGGGAAGAGACTCGCATGGGAGGGGTGCTAGAACAACAACAACAACAAGATACTGTTAGAGGCTAATAGGAAAAAAAAGCACATTGAGGGTATTTTTGTTTCTGTGGGCACAGGCCTTTGTCTTGGATCCTGGGCTGTCCAGAAAACAGAAGCTCTAGGCAACATGAGATTAGGGGTTTCTCTTCCCTTCAGAGGACGGCTTTGTTCTTGTTTATCCTCACAAGCTCACCACTGGGAACAATGGAATACAGGAAGCACTATAGTTTTGTTTTGACCCACTAAATGTTAGTAAGCAAAATGCACCCAAAAGTTTTTCAAATAATTTTTGTTTTTCAGTTTGGAAGAGTAAAATAATAGAATCTTTCTACAGCCTGATTATCAACTGGTTTGCCTGCAAACAACTAAAATAGCTTGCTATGTTTCTTTTCTAATTTAGCTAGTACAAGTATATTCAAATCTGCCTGCACTTATCCATTTAAGTTTCACATATACTTCTTGTAAAATCTGCATTGTCAGACAAAATGGGCCTCAGCCCATGGATGAAAGATGGGGAACGTAACCCCTGGGGCAGAATCACACTCACTTAATGGCAGATAAAAGTGCTTCTTTGAAGAGTCTAATGTCTTTGGAATGCCTCCTAGGTACCCTGTCCTGTGGATTCCAGCAGCCAGCAGGTTATGAAAAGACTTTGGGGCCTTTTGCTACTGTTCTGGGTGGTCAACTTGTTGGTGACGGTGCCTGGCTAAAAGTCCAACAATAGCTGCATGCTGGTGAAGCATCTGGTCAGCTCCTTCTGGGAAACCCAGCAGCAGGAATCACTGAAGGCTCCGGAGCTGCCCTTCACCATTGCTCACCCCCTAGTGGGCAGCCTGCTGGATGACCAGGGCACTAGGCAATTCCTTGCCTTCTTCTTGCTCTCCGACTTCTCAAAACATAATTTCTATTTGAAGATTGTTCCACCTCCATGAAAGATCTATCCTTAATTTTTAGCAAGTCAAGGTTTCCCTTCTGAGTACTTATATTTATTAACCTCCCTCAAAGTAAGGTTAGGTTCATGGAAATACTTCATGTGTTTTGTCATGACATGAAGTATCCCTAAACCAGCTCCATTTCCTCCAAAATTCACTGCAGTATGAGGCAAACACACAGAACATGGAGGGCAAGAGTTTTAGCTAAAATTTAATAGCCATTTACAAGCTTTATATTCTATTTCAGAATCTTGACTCAAATGGCACTTGAAATGCAGAGCTAAATCATGGGTTAAGAATATCATTTTGTAAGTGACCTTCACAGTCTGATTTAAAGGTGCTAAGGCCTTAAAGCAGTTGTTCCTCTTGGTTTGTTATTTCTGGCACAAACTTCTCTCTGCATGTTTTAGGGGACCAGTTTTTAACATGTTTGCAAAAACTTCAGCTAATTTTTCATTTGTGAACTCACCATATCAATTCCAACTATCCATCTGGATTTTTTGATTTTCAAAATGACAGCCATACTCCTCCATACATAAAGACAAAATTTGATCTTTGTTCAGGAGAAAGAAAGGTAAGCTATTTCCAAATGAGAGCATCTAAACAGTCACATACTTCTCTTACCTCTAAATACAGCAGCTGGGGCCAGTGCAAATCTTCACAGTACAAAAGGAGAGGAGAGAAAAAGGCAGCTCCTCATGTTCTGAGGAATAACATTCAGTTTTGAATTAAGACTACAGTTCATTTACTTTTAGGATAACGCAATGATCTGTATCTTAATTTTTTTATATTATTAGACAATTGCTATAAACGTGCAATAAAGCATCTAGTATATCTCATATAGCAAGTATGCAGCTGTGATTTTAGGGTATGTGATCTTCATTTTTAAAAACAACTATTGCCCGTGAACTCAAAAAATATGTAAGTTGGCAATATCCATCAGTTGCCCCATGAAACTCATAAAATCTTTCCTGTCCCTCTTGCAGATCTCAAAACAACATCACAGCAGGACTATAATCACCCACGACAGTCATATTTACAAGATGCAATTTACTGTAATGACACATATAAGAATTCCTTCATCACAAAGTTGTTTCCCTGAGACATTTGTGTCTTCCTATCAATATGAAAAACAGCATTTAAGGGTAAGCGTACTGTTAGCAGCACAGTTCAACTGAAAAAATAATCTGCTCAAACCTGTCAATTCTCACTAAAGGATAATTAATACAATCTCAAAGATATAAGTATACATGAAATTCATTTATCACATTTAGTTGTTGAACATGAAGAATTTTATATTTGGACAGAATTTCACCCAAGGAGTCAATGTCAATATACGGAAGCATTAAGCTTGCCTTATGTTGTAGCCCTTCATAGTTGTATCTCCAGGGTGCCAAGAAGCTGTTTCAGATAGATTTCTTTGCATTGCCTCTCCAAGTGATTTCAGTGCTCATGAAAACCATCATAGAAAAAGTAAAAGGCAAATGATAAAAGTTCCTTAAAAAGAAGATTTTCCTGCCTTCAGACAGAAGCTAAAGTCATTTCTAAAGGAACCCAGCATATTGACTGCGCATGATTCCTCACTACTTCAAAAAAAAGAGAGAAATAGCAATACATACATTTTATAATACATCAAATCAAAAAGAGGAATGTGGGTTCTATGCATATTAATACTGACAAAATTCAGTAGCCAATATTACAGTCTTCACACATCTTAAAAATGAGTGGTGATTAATGAATGATATTTCTGGAATTGTACATAACCAGTCCTATATTTGTTTTTGGACATCAAAATTCATAGTATTTAATGAGTCATAGATGTTAACTATAGGAAGACCTTAACCTTTAATCAATTATACCATTTGAGTAAATTTCATAACAGTGTTTCTTAATTGTGTTCTGCTTTAGAATGCTGAACCATTCTGTGAACACTGCCTAATGCCACACAAATGTCCACAATGAACAAGCAGCATTTCTCTAGGTTTCTGAAATTCACCCACAAGCAGTGGGTCCAAGTGTCCATGTTATTATTCCCTTGAAGTCTCCATTTAAAGACTACATGCCTGGAGGAAGACAAAGTTAACAGCAAGCAAGCAAATATTCCTGCTGCAGTCGCTTCCCTGAGAATGAAACATTTTGCTTTTAAAAAGCAAATTAAGGTTTCAAGTACACATAATTCAGAA
Organism: Chlorocebus sabaeus; assembly: GCF_047675955.1. Classification (NCBI taxonomy): domain Eukaryota; kingdom Metazoa; phylum Chordata; class Mammalia; order Primates; family Cercopithecidae; genus Chlorocebus; species Chlorocebus sabaeus. Next base: position 72,406,896 of record NC_132918.1, read on the forward strand.
AGAGCTGGTGGATCGAAACATAATTAACGGAAGCATTTGTGTTTCAAAAGTAATCTGAAAAGACTGATTCATATTCTATTCCATACAAATATTCAGTTACGGAAATTAGGTGCATTCACAGGGATTTCACTGCACAACAAATCATTAAAAATTATATAAGAGAAAGGGAAAAAATAAATAAATGCAATCAAGAAAAGATTAGGAGGTCTATTAAGTTCATGTAACAACTCCTTTGCACTAATAGACAGTTTGGAGAATCAAAACAAAATGATCATTCTTGGTCATGAGCGGAGGTGCTCCATATTTGATTTAGAAAGGCTTCTGAAAAGTTAACTTCACTGTTGGGACGTGACCCCACGTACAAAACGGTGCTTTTGCCACTGCCTGACTTTCTCTTAGAGACATGGGAAAATGTAGACTCAGTGATTGTGGTAGTTTAGGGAGAATTCAAATAGAGCATATCCATACTTTTAGCAAAACAATACATCTATCCATATAGAGTTGATAGGCCTGAAGCTGTTGTTGAAGAGGACAGTTTCTACTTAACTTTCACTGACTTCTAGCATAATAAATGCCCATTCTTATCACCTAAAAGAGTTACAAGCAATGGCTGGGCACAGTGGCTCACACCTCTAATCCCAGCACTTTGGGAGGCCGAGGCGGGCAGATCACCTGAGGTCAGGAGTTTGAGACCAGCCTGGCCAACATGGTGAACATGGCCAACATGGTCTCTACTAAAAATATAAAAATTACCTGGGTGTGGTAGCACATGCCTGTAATCCCAGCTACTTGGGAGGCTGAGACAGGAGAATTGCTTGAACCCAGGAGGCAGAGCTTGCAGTAAGCTAAGATCTTGCCATTGCACTCCAGCCTGGGTAACAGAGACTCTGTCTAAAAAAAAAAAAAAAAAAAAAAAGAGTTACATGGAAAATAAGCCAAGTATACGCACTTTAAAGCACCTTCAAGTAAACCATTTCTCTTCTCTTATGGTATGCCTTTTGAATACTATTCTTTTCTAAATTCTGTTTACTGTATATTACCATTTGGGAAAGAACTTGATTTCAAACTCTCACCCCACAATTAGAATTTGTGCCTCTCTAGGCCTGTGCTTCCTGCATGAAGAAATGTGCCCCTTCCATACATTGAAAGATATAAAGAATTATAGTGCAGGTTCAAATTAACTTGGAACAGAAATAAAATTTTGCCTGGGTAAATCAATATCATAGCATTTTGATTTTGTTTATGAATTTTACATATGGATAATTGGTTTGAAAGCTGAAACTGAAACTTTCATTACTGTATTTGCATCTATTATCTTACCTTACAGTGTATCTGTAATTATTAATTTGGCTTAAAGAAAGATCCATTGACAATCTTCAAAAGCATTAGTGCATGATTAAAGGGAATTTGGATATAATTTAAGTATTAAATATGCTCATTTAAAAAATAGTGTAGATTTTCATACTAGACAGAAAGAAGGTTATGGTCTTTCAAGCACTGTACATATATTGAACTAAAATCGATTCAGTCATACTAAAAAAAAAATGTAAACAAAGATGACAGAACTCCATGAAAAGTAAATAAAAAGTATATTTCAACTTTCAGATTACTAATTATGTAGAATAAATTGCTCTTTAGGTAGCTAGAAGTGTAGACAGATTTGGCAATGAGGGCATTTCTTGTCATTACACCAGAGTTTTAAGAAGCTGACTGAAGAGAAGGAGTTTAAGCCCAATGAGAATCTAGTAGATTTTCATCATAATTCTCCCTGCATAAGGGATGATACACAGTTTGGCATTCTGATTTCTTTTTCGTTGAGCTGTCTGAATGAGTAAAAAAGGGATTTAACTTATTTTCATTTCAAATTCCCAAACAATAAAAATTCGTAAACAATTTAGGTAATTGTAATAAGGAGGGAATTAGGACGAGGAATATTGCATGTTTTTCATAGATTCTATGAACCCTTCAAAGTGCTCTAAAAATACTATAAGTTTGATTAGCAGCAAAGCATTAGTCTAATCAACACCTCTCTCCTTCCACCCTCATGTATGTACATATACACACACTGTACAGCAATATATTCTATTAGTCTAACTTAAATCTGACAGTTTGACAGTTGCCCCCAGAGGCTGTGCAAGGTTACAAATACTGTCTACACTGTATCACAGTTCAAGACCACCAGCACCCAAGTGGTTAAGCGAGAACCAACCCGTCCATTAAAAAAAAAAAAAAAAAAAATCACATATTTTGAATTTCTTTAAAGATACAAATGGAGGATACAGTGAATCACCCAATATATTATTCTGAGTCCTGTAACTGTCTTTATCTAAAATATGTTTTGCATATGGAAGGCTAGATGCCTTTAAATATACTTTTAGCAATTCTGAGTATCCAATGTGCCTTTGAAAAATATGACAAGTTTTTTTTTAATGTTGAGGAAAATTCTGTAAGAGCGTTTTTTGTTGTTGTTGTTTTTGGGTTTTCCCCCCACAAAGATGAATTTTGCAACATTTCCTCCCAGCAGCACACTGACAGCTCTGATATCCTGTATATAATGCGTTCTGGCAATGAAGCCCTCAGGCACTGCAGCTGTCATATACTCCAGCACAGGACCCCCAGAAAGAAGTCCTGCAGGCCCCACGGCATCTTGGTCTTTTCCACACCCTCCAGCAGCACCCAATCCTTGGGCATCTTGCAATAGTGGCTGAAGTCCAGAACTTGAACTTCACTGAGAAAACCAAGTCCACTCAAAATGCAGCATTTTCATCTTTTGGTTGGGTGATTCTTGGTCCCCCATGGATAGGAATGATACCTATAAGATTCAGAAGTGGAAAGAATTCTCTATAGTTACAAATATTTTAGTTCATACGTTCAATTTCAAAAACTGGGGCTCAGGCATAAGAGTAAATAAATCACAGTAAATAAAAAGATGATTATTTTTGTTAGGATGGGAACATTTTTAAAAAGCTGCCTTTGCCTGGAGTCTGGTGCTAACAAGACCTTTCTCAAATTATGAACTCAATAGGAACTGATAACACTTTGTAGTAGAAAAACAAATACTCATTCAAAGTAGCTTGTATATTTGAATACCTGTGTAGGTTAAAATAACTATTTTACACGCTTATCAGTCAATAGGGGAAATAAAGCAATTCAAGTTGATTCAATGTCAATTTCTTGTTATCTTGTATATTGTATATTTCTCAACATATATTGAATATTTCTCAACATATATTTTATTAAAAATAAAATATTAATGTAAATACTCAAGTATATTCATAAAGATGATATGCTTATCATCTGTTTATTCATAACTTGGATGATTTTATCCTCACAAACAACAAAGATAAAATTAAGGCATATTAAGTTGTATCCTCCTGGTAAGCAAGCTAAATGCTTATGTATGTGAAATGTAATTTATCATACAATCATGCAAATGATCAAAAATAGAGCCTGCTTTGGGAAGAGCTGTGAGGCTGGCCAAGGCTTTTTGACCTTCTTTAATTTTCTTTACATAGTTTCCTTGCTTCCAACTCAGTCCTAGCTCCCTTCTTCCCAGAAGCCCAGAAATGAGAAATACCCCACCTCAGTCAGGTCCTTGCTGCTATTTCTGTTCCAGTTACATTTTCTTTTCCTAATGCAGCATTTTATGCCTGAGACATTCTTCCTGACTGTCCAAGAAGTCTCCTCACGATTTAAACAGTTCCAGAAATCTTCCTCAAAGATAGCTAACAGATAGAAAATGGCTTTATCCTGAGACTTTCAGTCTGAAAATGGCACCTCTCTATTCTCTTCCTTAACTAAATATAAACCCACAATTTAAGCCAAAAATGTACCTTCTCTTGAATTAATCCTTGAGTGAGTGGCTGGCTAGATGATGTATGTACTACTCAAACTGATAGTCTTAAATTGTAAACTTGAAGAACACAGGAATTATGTATGTAACTTTCTCGGCATGGTGCTTAATTCATTTAAGAACAAATTTTGCAATGATGATGATGACAATGATGACCACGTCAATGAGAACAACAGAGATCTGGGTAGACCGTGGTAAAGGAGTGAAAACAGTGTTCCCCATTTCCAGCCACATAGCTAAAACAGCTTTCCTCAATTGTGTTCATGTAAAGAGTGAGGAAAACACTGAGGTCAACAAACAAGGTCAACAGATTTCTTTCCTATAGTACATCTCGGAGTCTTTAATATAGTAATAGGTGTCAACATTCTCCAAAAATAAAAAATTGTACATTCTGAGTTTCCCAAATATATGTGGCCATGAAACTTTATTTTTCAGAGACTATGTATTGACATCTTTGATAATATTGCCCATTCTATGAAACCTATTGGGGAAAAAATGCAGTCTACTAATTCTTAATACTGATTCTAAATACCTCTACATATGCTGTGACATTTAGCATCCTCCATCCTTTGACTGTGGAAAAAAGCATGACAGTGCCAGATAATCTGATTTGTACTTGGAGTTATGTGTTATTTACAGTTTATGGATTATTAGGTGCTTCTAATTTAAGCCTGACTTATTTCTTGAGAATTATTTTGGAACACTAGTAAACAAACAGTGGCTTTAGGCACAAACAAGGGTTATTTTTACAAGCAAATTCTGGAGAGTTTTCTCCCAAGATGTGTTCTATCATTGCTATTAGAAGTCAAAAGGGGGTCGGGTGTGGTAGATCATGCCTGTAATCCCAGCACTTTGGGAGGCCGAGGCAGCTGGATCACCTAAGGTCAGGAGTTCAAGACCAGCCTGACCAACATGGAGAAACCCCGTTTCTACTAAAAATACAAAAATTAGCCAGGTGTGGTGGTGGGCGCCTGTAATCTCAGCTACTCGGGAGGCTGAGTCAGGAAAATCGCTTGAACCCGGGAGGTGGAGATTACACCATTGCACTCCAGCCCAGCCTGAGCAACAGAGCAAGACTCCATCTCAAAAAGAAAGAAAGGAAGGAAGGAAGGAAGGAAGGAAGGAAGGAAGGAAGGAAGGAAGGAAGGAAGGAAGGCAGGCAAAAAGGGAATACCATGGATATATGGGTTTTTAAATGTGATTCATTTTAATTTAGAGCACTTTAAGGAAATTTAATGTAATACCCAACTTATATTGCTTAAACTTGACTGTTCCAAGGTATGAATATAATACCTTCATATTATATTCACAACTACAAATATAACTGAATAATTTTTTGCCTTTGTTATAAGGCATCCTATTATCTGATTATCATAATAAGAAAATTTGCATGTCTTTTAATAAAGCAGTATGTCTTTGGAACTAGATCTGTGTAAAACCTAATGAAAGTAGAATTGAAAAAGAATAATGATAAATTCCAAAATAAGACTTAAATATTTTTTAATAAAGGGAAAATAAAAGTTCTTGTAAGAGCTTCCTTAAGTTCCTTGCACACTTAGTTTTCCTTGATATTTAAATGATTTTCTGCAAAAAATTTGAAGACATTCCTTGCCCATGATCCCAAGTCTCTGAGGAAATGCAGATAAAATGACAAGAGTGATCTTTGCCCCAGTACAAGCCAAGGGCACCTGAAATAATAAGGCTCAGAGTTAAAAACAGAAACATTCATACTATCCATGAAAGGCTGTATATACTCAGCCCTTGAATAGAAAATGAAAATTCAAAAATCTCTCCAGGGATGGTGGGAGGAGAGTAGTTGTGGAGATGGTAATTTCTATTAATGATATATCTTTAGAAAATGAGAATTACTCATCGTTCCTCTGCAGTTACAAATCACAACAGAACTACATTTATAAAGTTTAGTATTTTGAAACTCTGTTATCAAGTCAAAAGAGCAAGCAGTTGAATAATTTTACTTGTGATTCATAAGAAAAACTCCTTGAAATGGGAGAAGAAGAAGAAAAAGGAGAAGAAACACTGGAGACTGAACTAACATTAAAAAAGAATCTAATTTCTATATAATGACCTTAACAGGATGTTCTTGAGCCCTCTTTCTTTTCCCGTTGTTAGTAGTCATCTTTGGTAAAGACTTCTGGAATAATTTAAATAGTGGTCACAAAATAGCTTCAATAATTGAAAAGGAAGGCAGTTCCTCCAGGCATAAAAGACCACTTGAGAGAATATACTCCAAAGGACTATGCCTCCTAAAACAACTGTGGCCTATACAGAGTGTGTGTGTCGATACTTGCAATCAATTTGATGACTCAGCTATGAGTAGGCTCCTTAGGTAAGTCAAGAGACAACTCCTGTGTAGCAGACACTGTAAACGCCCATACCCCTATCTATTCCACTTCAAAGCATGCTGGAGGATTTCTACTTGCCAATACATAAAGGAATTCAATAAAGAAATGCCTGCATTTCGATAAAGAAATACCTGCATTTCTTTTCCTGAGGATTTATCTGACCCTTGGAGTCTTCTTTGTTCATATTTACAAAAGGCCAGAAACAAACAAACAAACAAACAAAAACAGTGAATTAACACTTCCTAGGGAAAGGCCTTAAACAATGACTGATGGAAATTGGAGGATAAATACCCCAGTTCTCTCACTCTTTTGTGTGGGATGGCCCTGGTACATGTTCTATACCAGCTCTTAGATTTCCCCAGTGGGATCAGGCTCCAATCACCCACAATACTAATTTGCTTGATTATAAAACTTTTCTTGAATAACTTCTTAGTAAACTAATTGCACTCAAATTGTTGTGCCAACACTATTTCCAAAAGTAAAATTATAAAAATTGATACAATTGATAAAATAGCCTATATTCTTAGAACACCAATAATAGGTATATTGGAAGATAACATACAGCTCCAGTAAATGGAAGTTTCTTATTTAGGGTAAACAAATGGCAACATATAATAGCAAAGTTTCTTCTCCACAAATATATCTTAAATTCACAATAAATGATTCTTTGTTCAGTTGCACTTTGTCCCTAGCCTTCTGTGCAAATAGTGGGTAGATTTAAGTGATAGGAGTGAGTTTTCAGCTCTTCTAGAATGAGACAAACAAATATTTAATTTTTAAAATACCAATCTGGAAATGCTTTTCCATTTACTTATGTTTATTTTTTTATGGGAATAAATTTCTACTAAGCAATCACCCTTTTTGTTTCAACTGAGAATACAGCAACTGTGTCCACACAAAAGATGGGCACATACATTCTACTTATAGATGTATCTAGTCTAAGCAAAGATATTTTATAACAGTATTTACAATAAAATTTGAAAGAAAAAACCCTGGAATAAAGGATAGAGAAATTAGATCTAACATCTGATGACCTCAATTCATCTTTCACAATTGAAAGTAAACTCTAGTTCTTACCTGTTAGATGTAAAATTGTAATAGCCACTTTCCTCAAGGACTTCTTCAATCACAGTCTAAATTTTTTTTTAAAAAATCAGGTTAGTATTGAATTAAAAGCAACAAAATAAAATCATTCAGAGACACTGCAAAAACCTCACCTGCATCTGTTCATATGTTATTCCTTCCTCCAGTTCAAAGCTGGTTGGTAAGCCTGAAAAAGATAAATTATAGAAAGTCTGACATTTGGGTTCACATTTTCTTATTCTTTGCTGGCAATTATGACTTCAATCACAGGGCAAACAGGTCAACTTCTTAAAGATAAAGATGTAACAAACGAATTCCAAAGCATCTGCCTTGGCTTTGAATATTCAAATGTTTTGCTTTTCTTTCTTTAATAACTGACTTCCTTGGGCATGGCCATCACAAAATGATATATGAAGATTAAGGGGTATTGCTCATAGTGTCCAATTAAGTTAGAGGTGTGTGTGTGTATGTGTAAGGGCAATTGAGGGGTGATTCCAAATGCAAATTACCTGATGGGTGTTTTCTGATTAAGAAACTCTCCCTAATCCACAAGCCAAGAAGAATAAATATACATTAGAAAGAAAATGGATTCTTACAGGGAGGCAGATATAGATGTGAAAGACAGCAAAGATCTGATTCTTTCATATAACTGCCTAGAGGGAATAAATATATTTATTGCCAGAAGACTTTCAAAATGTTTATTATTACTATTATTATCATCATCATCATCTTGTAAAGATAGGGTCTTACTATGCTGCCCAGGTTGGTCTTGAATTCCTGAGCTCAAGTCATCCTCTTGCCTACAGCTTTCCAACATCTGTATATTATAAGCATGTGCCACCATGGCTGGCCAGACTTTTTATTTTTTTACATTTAATTTAATTTTAAGTTCCAGGATACATGTGCAGGATGTGCAGGTTTGTAATATAGGTAAACATGTGCCATGATGGTTTGCTGCACCAGTCAACTCATTAGCTAGGTATTAAGCCCAGCATGCATTAGCTATTTATCCTGATGCTTTCCCTCCCCTCACCCACTCCACCACCCCGACAGGCCCGACTGTGTGTTGTTCCCCTCCCTGTGTCCATCTGTTTTCATTGTTCAGCTTCCACTTATAAATGAGGACATTGGTGTTTGGTTTTCTGTTCTTATGTTAGTTTGCTGAGGATAATGGCTTCCAGCTCCATCCATGTCCCTGCAAAGACATGATCTCCTTCCTCTTTATAGCTGCATAATATTCCACGGTGTATATTATGCCACATTTTCTTTATCCAGTCTATCATTGATGGGCATTTGGGTTGATTCCATGTCTTTACTATTGTGAATAGTACTGCAATGAACATATGTGTGCATGTATCTTTATAAGGGAATTATTTATTTTTCTTTGGGTATACACCCAGTAATGGGATTGCTGGGTCAAATGGTATTTCTGGTTCTAGGTCTTTGAGGAATCGCCGCACTGTCTTCCACAATGGTTGAACTAATTTACATTCCCAGCAACAGTGTAAAAGTGTTCCTATTTCTCCACAGCCTCGCCAGCATCTGTTGTTTCTTGACATTTAAATAATTGCCATTCTGACTGGCACAAGATGGTTTCTCATTGTGGTTTTGATTTGCATTTCTCTAATAATCAGTGATATTGAGCTTTTTATCATATGTTTGTTGGCCACATAAGGAGCTCCAGAGGCCCAGGAGCTCTCTGCCACGTCTTCATTTGAGTAGTGTCTGTTCATGTCCTTTGCCTACTTTTTAATGGGGTTGCATTTTTTCTTGTAAATTTGTTTAAGTTCCTTGCAGATTCTGGATATTAGACCTTTGTCAGATAGTTAGACTCCAAAAATTTTCTCTCTTTCGGTAGGTTGTCTGTAACCTCTAATGATAGTTTCTTTTGCTGTGCAGAAGTTCTTTAATTAGGTCCCATTTGTGAATTTTCGCTTTTGTTATAACTGCTTTTGACATTTTTGTCATGAAATCTTTGCCCATGCCTATGTCCTGAATGGTATTGCCTAGATTTTCTTCTAGGGTTTTTATAATTTTGGGTTTTACATTTAAGTCTTTAATCCATCTTGAATTAATTTTTGTATAAGGTGTAAGGAAGGGGCCCAGTTTCAATTTTCTGCATGTGGCTAGCCAGTTCTCCCAGCACCATTTATTAAATAAGGAATCCTTTCCCCATTGCTTGTTTTTGTCAGGTTTGTCAAAGATCAGAAGGTTCCAGATGGATGGTCCTATTTCTGAGTTCTCTATTCTGTTCCATTGGTCTGTGTGTCTGTTTTTGTACCAATTAATGCTGTTTTGGTTACTAAAGCCTTGTAGTATAGTTTGAAGTCAGGTAACATGATGCCTCCAGCTTTGTTCTTTTTGCTTAAGATTGTCTTGCTGTACAGACTTTATGATGGTTGATCAGAATTTGGTATACTAGCACCTTAACCCACTCCGATGCCACCCAAAGCCGTGTTGACCAGCTTTCACTCAAACCAATCAACACTGGCATGTAGAGGCCCAGGAGCTCTCTGCCACTTCAAGTAGAGAAGACAGAATGGGTTTAGGGTCAAGAAGAGACATGAAAATGTGAGTATTGGCGGCTCATTTTTAAAGGCATTCCCCACAGTACCGGCAGGCTCTGCTGTTTTTGCTTTTGCCCATCCTGCTGTGACAAGGGCCACACCTAATCAGCTCTGGGGTGGGGCATCCAGCTGCGATGGGAGGAGTTTGTCAACTCACCCTCAGGTTTTTGAGAGACTTTTATCAAAGTTCTTCATTTCATCAGAGTTTCTATGATGAGGAGAAGTTTGGCCTGCAGATAAACTTCCCTGTCTTGGAAATGCTTTTAAAGCAAATGACTTTAAACAACATTTTATCTTGGATTTCTCAGGGATTATTTTAAATAAAATTCTGCATACATAGGGGTTAGCTTTATCCCAGAAGACCAAAGGAAAGTTTGTCAATTAATTCATGAAGTAATTCATTCAGTCAACAAAAAAGCACAACAAAATTGAGCATTTTTTCCAAGCTAAAGAGATGGCAAGTCTTCATTTAACTGTAAAATCTTCACTTCTATCCACTCCTCCAAGTGACATAGCTACCGTTTACAAAGATTAAAAAATTATTTAGGAGCACTGAAACCTCAGAGTAGCTTGAAAGCTTCCTCTTAGAATTCAGATATGACAAGAAGAGTTCAGTTATGCTGAGCCCCTACTAATAGACAGGTACTTTTTATTTTTACTCTAATCCTCACTATAACCTTATGATGCAAGTATTTATCCCCATTTTACAGGCAAGGAAACTGGGGTTCAGAGAGGTTAATTGCCCGTAGTCAGCTACTAAATGGTGTAGCCGAGGTTTGAATCTAGGCACCCAGGTTTCCAGAATCTGTGCCTTTAAATCCCTATGCTATACTGCCTCCCTACGTGAATTTTATGAAAAAGAAACAAAAATTCAATGTGTCTAATGTGGATTCTTCAGGTGAGTTTCAAGGTTTCTCTATTTTGAATATTTAAACTCTTTATTTCTGCTCTTTATCTCCCTGCATGCTTTAGGGAATTTGATTTCCCATCATCAGATAAGCGAAAAGAAATAAAAGGAAATACAACTCACCCACACAGATTCTGCTGTTTGTTTATGATATTAATAAATGATCAAGGAAGCTGCCACAACTGGGTAAGATAAATCTCAGGGAATTTCTAGATTCCTACCATATGTGCCTTCCAACTATTGCCATAAATAATCAAAATAAGCTCTATTAAAAAAAAATTGAAGATAATCTTTTAGAAATAGCTGTTGATCCAAACAATGTATTTCTTCATGAAAGCCAGATTACCCAAGTTGATCAATATTACCTGTTGGGTCATTTGGGGACAGGCTGTTTCCACTGGATGAATGATGTAATAAATGGTAATCTGCTGTGAAAAAGTTGGGCTCAATTGGTTCTGGAGATCCCTGAGATAACTGAAATGGAAAAAGCAAAATCACATCTTAGTTTACACTCAGAAGGAAATGACAGGAGACCTCTGTGTGGGGTTTTTCATTTCCCTATGTCTCTGAACAGAAAATTTGTGGCCTGTGGTTTTCATTCCCTTGTAAATAGATAAATAAATAATCTTCTTTCCAAGAGAATTTATAAACTGGATGCAGCAAAATAACAGGGAAAGCAAGTTAGACAATTCTCTGGTCATATGAAAAAATATACTTTATGGCCTTATGAGAGCAAAAGAAAAATGAATATAAAAATACTGGCATGAACCTGGGACATCAAGATGTTATTTTTATCAGGCATAGGAGGAATAAACTCCAATTATTCAACAGAACAATATGTTTAGCCCAAATCACTATTTTTTTTTCATGTATCTGCTTTGAATAATTCCTTTTTGTTTGACCAAGGCAAGTAAGTTTCTTTTTTTCTTTTTTTCTACAACAGTGTCTCACTCTGTCACCCAGGCTTCAGTGAAGTGGCAGGATCTCGGCTCACTGCCATCTCCACCTCCATGCTCAAGTGATTCTCCTGCCTCAGCCTCCCAGGTAGCTGGGATTATAGGCACCCGCCACTATGCCCAGCTAATTTTTGTATTTTTTTTTTAAGTAGGAATGGGGTTTCACCATGTTGGCCAGGCTGGTCTCAAACTCCTGACCTCAGGTGATCCACCTGCCTCGGCCTCCCAAAGTGCTGGGATTACAGGCATGAGCCATCGCATCTGGCCAAATAAGTTTCTTAATACATTTTTCTAAATTACTATTAATTAATTTTAATCTCCAAATATTAATTCCCAGCACTCTGAAGGAAAGAGTAATTTGCCAAATGACAATATTTATTAAAGTTTCATTCATTTAATGCCTTTCTATAAAGCTGAATTTTTCAAGTAGAATTTTAGACCATAAATGTTTTTCAACCTCCTTTCACCTTTAATTCCAATTATCACTTGGGCTGGCCAAGTTTTAGTGCCTAAGTTACTTTTAAAATATAAATTCATAATAATAAATCAGAAACAAATGGCATAATTTGTACTATGCAATAGTAGTTAGCTTGTATTCATATACTTTGTTTATGAGTTAAAATACATCATTGTTCAATCACTTGAGAAAGCTATTTGGCAATATACACTACAATTTAATAATATATGCCTATCCTATGACCCAGCAATCCCACTCTTAAGGATTTTTATGAGAGAAATAAGTGCATATGTCCCATCAAAAGACATGTATAAGAATATTCATGGCACCTTTTCTTCATAATAACTAAAACCTGGGAAAACCCCCACTGTCCATGGAGAAAAGAATGGATAGATATATATCATGGTGTGTTCATACAATGGAATTCTGCAAAGCAATAAAAAAAAGAACAAACTATGGATACTCATAGCAACATGGTTGAGTGTTGGACAAAAGAAGCCAGAAACAAAATACATAGTGTATGACTTCATTCTTATAAATTTTCATCATCAGTGATATATGGTTTGGCTGTGTCCTCACCCAGATCTCATCTTGAATTGTAACTCCCACAATTTCCATGTGTCATGGGAGGACCTGGTGAGAGGTAATTGAATCATGCGTGTGGGTCTTTCCTGTACTGTTCTTATGATAGTGAAAAAGTCTCACAAGATCTGATAACTTTAAAAACTGGAGTTTGCCTGCACAAGCTCTCTCTTTTTGCCTGCTGCCATCCGTGTGAGATGTGACTTGCTCCTCCTTGCCTTCTGCCATGATTGTGAGGCTTCCCCAGCCACGTGGAAATGTAAGTCCAATTAAACCTCTTTCTTTTGTAAATTTCTCAGTCTTGGATATGTCTTTATCAGCAGCATGAAAATAGACTAATACAATCAGACAAAACTAACCAAGGGTAACAGATATCAGGTAATGATTACATTGTGGCAGGAGAAGTAATGTGGTCAGGAAAAGGCACAAAGGGGTCTTCTGCAGAGCTAGAAATATTCTATATATTGATGTGGGTGGTGGTCATATGGGTGAAAATGTGTTCATAAAACTTCATGAGGCTGTATATGTACCTCATTGTACTCATTATGCATTTATACCTTAAAATATTTTATATTGGTAATTAAAAATTAGTTTTTTCCATCAGTGTACTTTGGATATTGTAAATACAAATAATTTATGGGTCGCCCAGTCTCCACGTTGACAAACACCTACTACCCTCTAAGGAAAAAAATATGTGATTATATCCATTCTTATCAGTGATAACTGATAACTGAGGTAATTGGATCATGGGGGTGGTTTCCCCAGTGCTGTTCTCACGATAGTGTGTGAGATCTCATGAGATCTGATGGTTTTATAAGTGTCTGGCATTTCCCCTGCTTGCACTCATTGTCTCTCCCACCACCCAGTGAAGAAGTGCCCTCCACCATGATTGTAAGTTTCCTGAGGCCTACCCAGCCATGTGTAACTGTAAGTCAAGCCTTTTTGCTTTATAAATTACCCAGTCTCAGGTATTTCTTCAAGCAGCCTGAGAACAGACTAATATATAACCCATTTGTAATATGACAAGATTGTAAGATTATAAATACAGTAATACAGCAGACCCTGATAATCACACACTTAATAATTTTCTCATCTGTGCTATAAGGTATCATGGAGGTAGCCCTGAGCATTCTGTACATCTCATATCCCAGCTGGTAGGTGGTTACAACTAAGCTTTTTAATGTCTTGTGATGCTGAAAATGATTTCCTGGTATTACCTTTCAAATGACTTCAGATGGAACTTTTCGTATGGTTTAGCATAAGAGTAATTGGCTGCCTAAAATCTCATCCTAATTAGAAAAAGCTTACTTAACTTATTAAGTTTATACCTTGGAATTCTAAATATTTCCCAGACAGAAAGATATTTAAAGCCTCAAAGAAAATTATGTGAATTGTGACTTGGAGAGGTCAAGACTGCCATTTTAAGATGACAAGGACAAGTCCTTTTCATTGATCTCAAACCCCGAAGAGAGGAGTTTTTGAGATTTCCAGTGCTTATGTCACATTGGTAGTCTCACTGAGCTTAAGAACTGGACATTTTTAGAGATATTGGTACACAGATGAAGGCAAGGACTAAAATTCATTTTGTGATGAATCCCAGATACACTGACTTTCATTCTAGGAACTTCCCAGAACTACTTTTTGCAGTTTTGTTTCTAGATATACACATTGTTTTGGCAAACAATTTTTTGCCCCCTAGTATATGTTGGACAGCATGGTTTATGATCTGAGCAGGATGCAGAAATGATCTGGTTTCTGTGAGACTTGTAATCTGACTAGGAAAACAGGATAATAATGTAAAAAAAATAGGGTGATATCATAAATCATGAACTGTGAAATGAAATGATGATTTGTAAACTTACAAAAAGAAGGGTCCTTCATGAAGACTAGCATGGTTTTTTAAAGAGGTTCTGTAGAAGAAACACTGGAGCTGATCTTTGAAGGATAAATTTAGGTAAATCATAGCAATCAAAGTGGATGTTCCAGGTAGAGGGAACTTGGAGGTAAAGGTTGGGCATTGCATATTAATGGAAAGTGATGAAAGGGAGATGACATGATTCTGTGTTATAGAGATATGGGCATTCATGATGAAATGAGGAAAACAAGTTCCATTCATTCATTTAGTATTTTTAACCAATTATTTTGTGCCAAGCAGAGATCCAAACAATGAACAAACCCATTGATGGCCAAAAATTATACTCTTGGAGTTCGCTAACTACTTAGGGAGAAATATGTCTGTGAAATATCCACCTAGATATATGTAAAATTACAACTGTTCTAAATGCATTGAAAGATAGGTTTGTGGTTTTAGGAGGTAGCAGATAGATTTGACTTAGTCAGCAAAGGCTTCCATGAAAAAGTGACATTTATGCCAAGAGCTGTAAGAATGAGTAGATGGGGTGAGAAGAACATTACAGGCAGAGCAAAAAGCACGTACAAGACTATGAAGGAAGCAGTATGCTAGATAAACACATTTTAGGAAGGGCCTGGTGGCTGATGTGGAGACAGCAAGGGGCAAGAGTGACACGAGATGAGGGTGAACAGAAGGGCAGGAGTTGGACCTGATTTTGGAATTTTATACTGAGTTCCTTAAAGGATTTTCTGTGTTTTGTGTGTGTGTGTGTGTGCAAGTGTGACATGATCTGTTTTGAAAGGTTCATCCTGGGTGTAATACACAAAACAGTTTAAATGGGGTTGGGAACATCAGGGTGAATGCAGGCAGACTATAAAGAGGCTCCTACAAATGAGGGGGGCCTGGAAAGTGGGATCCCAGAGTTTAGATGATGAGACAGACAACAGGAATCTACTAAGGTTTTTGAGTGTGCTAATAAAAAAAATGCTTAATAACTATTAGTCTGACAATAGTTAGACTAATAGTTATTGTTGGAGAACAAGAAAATCAGCAAAGAAGCTATGACACTAATGCAAGAGAGAAGGGCTCAGAGCTTAGACTAGATGGCAACCAAAGGAAGGAATGGATATGGAAGACTGAATATTCTTATTTAACAACAACAGTAGCACTAATTGACATGTATTGAATACTTACAACATTCTAGACACATTAGATATTCCATTTGATTCTTACAACTACCCTCTAAGGCAAGTATTACCCCCTTTTACAAACAAGGAAATGGAGAAGGAAAGTAATTTACACAAGAAACATAGCTATTAAGTGGCAGAACCAGGGCCAGAAGCTAGGGCTGTCTTACATCAAAGGTCAGAACCTTAGAGACTACAGACTACTCAGGCATCAGTGACTTGGGGGGTAAAAGAAATGAAGCAGAGCAGGTGAAAAAGCATGAGGTTTAAAGAATGAGCTGAAGGAAAACTGATGCTTTCAAGGAAACTGACCGCAGACACAGGAAGGGAGGAGAAGGTGGTGAGTCTAATTCCAGACAGGCCAGATGGCAAAGTAAATGTTCACCCAGCAGGTAGAAATATGGAGGATACAGCAGAACATCTTTAAGCAGAGTCCCCAGTGGCTGGATGAGGCCACGAGATGGTTTAGTAGTCCAGTGCCAGTGTTGTGTGAGCCCTTTTTTGCCTCATGATCATTCAGCTTATAGCTGTACCTCCTTTTTAGCTTTCAAACTGTTTGAAAGAATGTGTAAGAGCCTCCTGAGCTGACATAACAGGGCCCTCCTACTCTGAAAAGACACCTACAGTTCTAAAGAGCAAATGACTGAACATACTTTTGAACTAAACTAAGTAAATATGTTAAGGAGAACAGACTGTATCATTGTTACTACCTCTCCCCACCAAAAAACATTGATTTTTGAGCAAGTATTGAGCAATTTTATCATTTATTTGGTCAATTGAGAATATAGTACTTTTTAGGCAAAACCTAAATAGAAAAATAACAAGAAAGAAACTATACAAGTAATCTTTATTAAATTTCCCAAACTACATCTTTTTCATATGATAAAATAGGATTATCCCTGCTGTGGAACAACTACACACAATATTGGGGAATCTAATGAACTGAGGTCGAACTCTGAAGGAAACTGAGCCAAACATAAATAAAATTAGGTGCCAGAAGTGAGAAAATTTTCAACACATTTCATCACTCTGCGCTCGCCAGTCTTCTGGTCTTACTTCCCTCAGATTTTCCTATCTTCTTTGACTGAACTGCACTATTATAAGATACAACATATTGCCTAATTTTTTAATCTTTTCTAACCTATAGCTTCTCTATATGAGTTTTTATTAGCTTTCTATGGGACATTTTGTTAACAGAAATGTATAGTATTCCTACTCACTATTTTCTTACACATACACACACAAATGTACATTTGCATGTGGACCCACACATGCATGGCCCATCACTGGCTCCACCACACTTTCTAAGCCCCAGGGATGTACACCGCACCCTCATCCCCCTTTCTGCCAAAAGTATTCCTGTTGCTGTGGTGTTTACATTTCCAGTAAGGATTGTGTTCCTGACAGAAAATTCCAAAACTAAAAGAAGACTGGAAAAGCACTGTTCTACACTGCTTACAACCAGGAGCTCATCCTCCCAGGACCTTGACTCAACACTGAAGGTGATGTCAAGGAAGAGTGAATGGTGGCTTGACCTGGCTGGGCAGGAGAGCCCTGCTATAGGAGCTTCTTGGTTTGTTCAAAACAGGTTGCTGCTGGGCACTGCTGATTCACAACGCCTCCATGGAGCCCTAATAAGAGTTGTGCAAATCTAAGTCATGATTATTATATGCATAAAGAGCCATTAATTAAAGTCTGAGGACCTAAGCGATCTGCCTACTTGGAAAAGAGCTGAAAACCTGGAGTGGGGAATTAAAGAAAGTGCCAGCTGCTAAACAAAGCAAACTTGACCTTGCTGATCTGCACTGAAGCAGAGATTAGGAACTAAATAGAAATGTTGGAAAGGCCCATGCCTACAGGAAGCAATCTGAGTAATAACACAGGGAAAATGACACTGGGTTTTGTGTGGGCTTTCTTATCAAAAGCGTGATCTATAGAATTACAGCATTATTAACATCTGGGAGCTAGATAGAAATGCAGAATCTTGGGTCCAAGATACAATTGCATCTGGATAAATATTTGGCCTATTAGACGACCTGTCTTTCTAATAAAAAAGTCTCAAGCCTGTTGGATATACCACAAGTTCACAGTGGGCAGGTACTATATTTTATAGCTTTGCCACTCAAAGTGTGTCCTTGGATCAGCAGCAGCAGCAGCCATCACCTGGAAGATGATTGGAAGAGCACAATCTCCACCCTTCCCCAGACCTACTGAATCAGAATCCGCACATTAACAAGATCCCCAGATGATTGATATACACAATAAAATGTGAGAAACACTGATCCTACCAGGCCACTGATTCTCACCCTTGGCTGCCAATTAGAATCACCTGGGAGAAAAATCAAACAAACAAACAAACTTTAATCCAACTCCTAGAGAACCAACTAGCCCCTATTGTGTCTTAGTGCAAATTAGAAAAATTTCTTCCAGAGGACGCAACCCCAGTCAGTCTCTTTATCCAGGTGCTCTTGAACAGAACATAACCTGTCCAATTCTAACTGGCAGCTTTGATGGGAGAGCTGTTTTCAAAATGCTAATGCCCAATTATTGATCTAAGAGAAGCCTGGAATACACTAAAACAAACAAACAAAAAACCCATAAATATTTTTATTATAAAAAAATTCAAACATTTACAAAAGTAAAGATAACAATTCAATGAATTCCACGTAACCATTACCCAGTTAAAATATGTTCAATCTTGCTTCATTTAAATCTCCCCTACTTCCCTTCCTACCTTGTCTCACTCTCAAGAATTGGAAAACAAATCCTGTACAACATATCATACCATCCATAATATTTCAGCATGGCTCTTTAAAAAAGATGGATTTCTTTTGTAAATAACAAAACCACAATATAATTATCTCACCTAAGAGGTTATGATTCCTGAATACTGTCATGCACGGCTTAACAACAGAAATCTGTTCTGAGAAACACATCATTAGGCAATTTCGTCATTGTGCAAACATCATAGAGTGTATTTACACAAAACTAGATAGTACGGCCTACTACACACCTAGGCTATACGCTAGCCATAGGAGAAACAGGAGCCTATTGTTCCTATGCTACAAAACTGTGCGACATTTTACTGTATTAAATACTGTAGGCAACCGTAACACAACGGTAAGTATTTATGTATCTAAACATATTTGAACATAGAAAAGGTACAGTAAAATTACGTTATTATAATCTTGTGGAACCACTGTCACATATCCAATCTGTCACTGACCAAAACATCATTACGTGGTGCATGACTCTCTAACAAATATATAATCAATGTTTTAATTTTCCCAACTTTCTTGTAAATATATATTTCAAATATTTTTAGAGTTTCTATGTTTAAGTCAGGAAGAAATAATCCCATATATTGCAAGTGGTTATTTTCCCTAAAATGCTTTGATCTTTACAGGCAATCCCTCTCCTCTTCTCCACACTTTTTCTCTCCCTTTTCTTTCCTTCTTCTGTCCTCCTCCCCTCTTCCTGAAATTTATTTATTGAAGAAAACAGGTCACTTTTCCTATGGATTTCCTAGCTGGATTTTGCTGATTATCCCCATGATGTCATTAAACATGTTCTCTTGTCTCCTGTACTCGCTGCAAGTAGGTAGCGAGATCCAGAGCAGGGACTGACAAACTTTCCCTGTAAAGGATCAGACAGTAAGTATTTTTGGCGCTCCAGGCCATATGGTCTCTGTAACTGCTATTCAACTTTGTCTGTAAACAAAAGCAGCCATAGACAGTATTAAGTGAACCTCCGTGATTGTGTTCCAACAACACTTAATTTACAAACACAGGCATCAGAAATGACTGGCCTGAGGGCTGTAATTTGCTGACTTCTAATTTATGGGCTTATTCAGATGTTGATTCAAGCTTTTAGCAAGAATATTTCATAGACAGTGCTGCACACCCTCATCAGGTGGCATATAATGCCTGATTGCCCTTCTCGTGATGTTGACCCCCATTGGTGATCATATCTAGGTGCTATCATTTCAATAGGGACTGCAAAATGGGAATATTCTTTATCCCTTTGGCACTTATTAGCTTGAGTACTTCTATAAGAAGAAACTTTCCCTCTCAATGATTTTGTTAACATGGGATATAATTCATAAAGGAAAGGCAGAATAAAAGCTTTCTTCTTTCATATGTAAACAATTTTCAATATAAGTTGGTTACTTAGCATCTTCCAAAGGTAACCAATGAGGGATTCTTTTTTTCTTTTTTGGTATTATGAACTCTTGGGTTTAAACCTTATTAAATGTTTTCAATCCACTGTGGTTATTATTCTTACTGATGTTCCAATTATCCCATAGATAGCCAGTGGGAGCCTCTTCAATTTGACTCCTGAGAACTTTTGATATACCCTCAGTAGTCCTTGATACCATCCTTCCTATGCTATCTGTACGTCCAAATATTCCAGTCTAATCTTGTACAGTTCCTGCTCTAGACCAAAATCAGCTATATCCCCAAGGAGTCATGGGTGGAGGAGCTCATTGCTGCTTGATTAGTTTCTAGACTATTTCAATGAAAATATTAGGAAATGTGTATATTTTTAATAGATGAGATTTCTCATGAACCCACATTCATTCATACTGATACTTCCAATTCCAATTTAAATGAATCTCTTCTATCTTGTTTCTGTTTCGCCTTTCCTCCATGCTCAAAATCCTAGTTCCCAAAGATACCTATACAATTAGTTGGTTGCTTTATTCCCCTTGCAATTCTAGCCAAGACTGAGCAGACTGGATTGAAGACCAGCTTAGGTGAGGTATAAATAAAGAGCTTAATTTCTTAGAAAAGGACTTTTGCACTTTTTGAATCTTCTGTATCCTTCTGGGTCTCAGGCTATTAATAAGTAGGCATAATCATCCCATAATGGCTCCTTCAAACTAGGGACACAGGGCCCGTGGATTTCAGAAGTTTCAGTGAGAAAGGTGGAAATCAAGTGCATTTATGGGCTGTCACCACCTACTGCTCCTATGGCCCTGGTATGGGGTGACTGTGTCAGTCAAAGGCTAATTGGCCACTCCTCTATGGTTATACAGGAAATGAAAAATGCATTTATGAACAAAAGTTGTTGCTATCAAAAGATTACACCAGAAAGGGGGTAAAAATGGAAGTCACAAACTCTTCTCATTTAAGTTTAGATGAGGGCAGGAAAGCTACATATATGAATATATTTTATCAGTATACCGATAAAGAATAGAACAACTATGTAATATATTATACAGAATATATATTAATGTATTATATATCCTATCTCCAATTATTAAACATTAAGTACCTACCACATGCCAGGCACTGTGCAAGACCCTGGGGAATCAAAGATAAATAAGACACACTCACTAACTTTGGGGGAAACAGAAATGTAAGGTAGATAAAAAGCTATTTAAAACACAATAATACAGGTGAAAAAGTGGATTTCACTCATAAAGGTAAGATTAATTCTGGACAGGGAAAATTAAGAAAGGTTTTTTTGTCAGAGCTACTTTTTTTCAGTTCGGTGGCAAAGAATAGGAAGTGTTTTAATATCCCAAGCTGGAGATTTCTTAAGCACACAGGAGGCCTGCCTCTCTGACTAGGAGGATACACCCCTATGAAGTTATCATCCAACTTCATGGGGAGATGGCGCAAGCCTGAAGTTGCCTGTAGAGGAGTGGAACCACACCTCTGTTGATCATGAGCTGAGCCTGGGAGCAGAATGTTCTCCTTCCCCAATTTTAAAGCCCTAAAACAATATATAGGGCCTTTCCCTACCTAAAGGTCCATACTAGATGTCCCATAGACCACCATGAGCTTGTAATATCAGAGAAGAGAACCATGGCAGTCTTTATAGGAGAGTATAATCTGCCTCTTAAGCAAGTTAATAATAAGGATGAGTCTATTCCTGAGGGTTCTCTCACCCATGCATCCCAAACATCCACTACCACCCCATCAATTCCTGTTTTAATTTTCCCAGACGAGGTGTATCAGAAGGTAAATGCCCTAATGAGAGATGTTGCCACAATATACAGGAAGGAAGACAAGGAGTGGGTGGGGGAATTTAACAAACAAAATCTTCTCTATGAGGAGAGGAAAGAAAGTGAGGAAGAGATGCAAAACCAAAAACATAAGTAATAAAAGAGAAAATAAAATCACTCAGTGGGAGTTGAAGCCACCTTTATGTCTCAGACAGTTTGCAGCAGATGCTTTCATCTCATAAAACTAGGATTTCTGTTAAAATAAGTCTATGCACAAACCAGATTATTCTGACCTTAATAAGAATAAAAAAGAAGAATAAGGGTTATATGACCTTAATAAGAATAAAAAACCAAGCAACATGTTATCTTTTCATGGGAGATTTAAGCTTTTGTCTTCTAAAAATGTATTTATTATGATACAATATATAAATATCATAAGATAAATATCTGAAGCCTCTTCTACTGCTTTGATCTCCGTTAGCTTTGTTTCTTGGCCCTATTTGCCAACACAACCCAGGAAAGAAAACTTGCTTTCTAATCTCTGATGGAGTAGGGTTTATGTTTTGTTTACCTGCAGCTGTGTCTTTTTCCCCCATCTGTTTTTGGTGTATGTGCAGATACCAGTGATGTGAGACAACAAAGCTAAAGCATGTTGTTTGCATTTCTTATCAAAGAGCCTATCATATTTTCTAAATAATAAGTAAGTTTATGCTTAAGCTTTGATGCATTAAGGGAAAGTGAAACCTTAAAGGAAAAGTTCACTGGCAGCATGACTATGCTAACCATTTAAAAATACGATGAAACGCTTTAAAAAACATGAAATTGGAGTGGTACTAATTGTCTTCACATAGATGGGCCTGAATTGCTTGTACCTTGGGCCTTTCAGGGGAGCTTATGGCCACTTCCAGGGGCTGCATTGAAAGGGCTACCAACCAGGACAAAGATTTTCCAATATCAAGTTTTGTTAACCAGAGGTAAACTATTTTCTTTCTGCCCAGTTGATTTAGTCTTTTTGTAGTTTAGTTTCTATATGTATGGATAGAAATGTCTGCTAGTATCTAAGGTCTAGAAGATTGTAGAATATCTAAGATGGGAAAGAACCTTAGAAATAGTTCAGTCAGCTTTCATAGATAATAAAAATCAATGGACCCAGATGGTTAAATGACTTTTTCAGAGTGACATATCTCAATGTTGGAACTTATTGAAGATTATTCTAATCAAATATCAGAATGTAATCCTCTAGAAGAGGCTAAAATATACACATTTCAAATTAAATATTACTTTTTCTTAGGAACACATACAAAAATACTGAAAAAGTATTTTTATTTATTATCAAAAAATAAGGGCCACAGAAATAGTGAAAATCAGAAGCAAAGACATATCCTCAATTTAGTATCCAAAGCGGCAATAAGAAACTTTCATAGAGGATAGAGCTTAAAGTACGAAGTAAAGGAGGTATAAAATGTACCTCTTATGATGTGTTTTTTTCAGCAAAGGATTCCTATATATACAATACCATACCTTTTTAATTTCAGATTTCAAATGACAAGGGTTACTCTGCTGGCTGAAGAGGGATTTCTTGAATCTCTCTATAATCCTTCTTTTCAAATTGTGGTGCAAAGCTGGAGGGAGCTGCATAAAATAAGAAAACAATCATTATAAACAAATTGTTAACACTACACAGCTGACTGAAAACGCATTCACTGAGGGCCCATGTAACAATATTCACTCAATAGGACTACATAAGAATTTAAATTTTACAGCAAATAGCGTGACTAGATGCTATAATTTCTTACCCTGCAATTCAGAAGGAATATATTATTTTGCTCTTTTTCAAATGGCTGCTTCCATTTATCTTATTGTTTCTTCACTGGTTGATATTATTGTTCATATAACACATTATTTGTTAATTGCACACGTATATTGAATTTTGTGAAGAACAGCCTTGACACAGAATGATGCACTTTTGTCAGATGTTTAGGTGCTTATAATATGGCCAGAACCATGCCAAACACTGCAGCCGTGGTACTACAGGATCCGACACTTTGGACCAGGAAACACACATCTGCATCAGTAGTATATACAGTCAGATGCCTGTCTGGGAGTGCTCCTGAAAATTCAGCTGCAGAGAGGTCAGATTTAGGTACCAATCATTCCAGAAGAAAGAGAGGATAGATTAGTATATATTAAGACCAGACCAAGATGAGTTACATTTAGTAAGTGAGTAGTAGAAAGTCATGGTAGGACCCTAGAAAACATGGTAACCAAAAAACTGGGGATTAAAAAAATGATTTGTCATGCTTTGTAGGTTGGATCTCTATAAGAAAATCAGAAGTCCTGGAAAGCACAGAAAGATGAAGTGACATTCAGAAGAAGGATAATAGAAAAGAAATTGGGTCAGGATTAAAAGGATCTCAGAGTGGAAATAATATTTGGTTTTATTTAAATTATGGAGAGCACTTGAAGGGAGAGAAAGAGGAACCAGTCAGAATAAAGATGGCTAAGTGGAAAGGAAAATGTGATAGTAAGAGATCTCAATATTAAACAAGAATAGAATTCAAAGCTCAGATCAAAAGAAAGAAGAATGTATCAGAAATAATTATTACCTTTTCTAGGCTCCCTTACAGGTTTAGTTGGTACCATGTGACTACTTTTGGCCAATAAAAATGATGTGTGTCACTCTGAGGATAAGGCAATTCAAAGTCAGTATGTTTTCTCCACCTCTGTCCTCCCTACAGCAAGGAGCTTGGCATTACCATCCTATTCTGACCACGCAGCCACAAGAAGGAACAGAGCCACCTGAGCAGCCCAACTGGAACTGAGTAAGAAATAAATCTCTATTGTGTCAAGTCAAGGAATTTCAGGGTGTAACTGTTCTTGCAGCATAACTTACCTTATCCTATTTACTCAAGTTTTGTGAGACAGGAGGACATATAAAAGATAATGGTAGAGCAAAGAATAGGGCCTACAGGGAGGGGCTCACAATGCAGATTGCACAACCAAATAAAAACTTTTCAACATCCCAAACACAGTAGAATGTAGGGCCCATTATGAAGTACTGTAATTATATAAAACAGGAAAATAATTCAGTTGAAAATGTTTTAAAAATATATCTTTGGCCGGGTGCAGTGGCTCACGCCTGTAATCCCAGCACTTTGGGAGGCCGAGGCAGGCGGATCACCTGACATAAGGAGTTCGAGACCAGCCTGACCAACATGGAGAAACCCCATCTCTACTAAAAATACAAAATTAGCCAGGCATGGTGGTGCATGCCTGTAATCCCAGCTACTCAGGAGGCTGAGGCAGGAGAGTTGCTTGAACCTGGGAGGTGGGGGTTGTGATGAGCCAAGATCGTGCCATTGCAGTCCAGCCTAGGCAATGAGAGAGAAACTCCATCTCAAAAAATAAAAAATGTATCTTTGATCCTAGTGTTTGAGTCCAAATAAGTTTAATTAGTGAGGAAATAAGACTCTTCTGGAGATATTGAAGCACTTCAGTGTACTTTGAAACGTTTTGTAGGTTGGCAGCACTGACCTCTTTTCATGTCAATATTATAGCTTCCTTTTGCCTTAATCCAGATGGGATCCCTCCCTCTACTCCCAGCAAATAGTCATAATTGTTATTGTCCTTTCACATGAAATGAAAGCAGGAAATTTAAAAAATGTGGAAGAGAGAGAAAGAAGAGAGAGGAAGGAGGGTGCAGGGAGAGAGAGATTTCTCAGCATTAAGGAGCAAATCAAAGAAAGATGAGAAGGAAAATGAGTATAAATGATATATGTGTGAGAGAGAGAATAGCAAAACAGAAATGAATTTAACTTAGAATAGAAACAGACATGAAGGTGAGGAGCATGTGCATGTATGTTCCTAGCAGGAAGACGGGATGGAGTGATGAGGGGACCAGAAAGTACCTGGACAGAGCACAGGTTTAATTCCCTTTTGTAATGCACCAAAAGTTGCCACTTCCCCAAACCAAACACCAGAGAGCAGTGTTGGCCCAGAACCCTCTGGTTGCTGCCCAGCTGACTGCAAGGGGCTGTCAAACAGAAAGGCAGCCAGCCTTCTCTGCTATGACTAACTTCTGAAAGTCTGAAACACCCGTGGGATGATAGCTTCCTTCAAAGGGGACTTAACCCACTGCTGGAAGCTATGAGTATCAGATGATTAATTCAGGTACTCTGAGAATTTTTGCAATTTATTTAACTTGAGAAGCCTCTAGTTAACTTACGATTGTTTTTATTATTTTACTGCTCCTGATGGCCTGAAGTAAGCCTCAAAAACTCATTTGAGTAAGTTAACATTCAGTCAGCTTAAGCTGCATATATATTAGAAAGCTATTGATCTTACTGGAATAATTATCACAATGGACAGCACCCCATCTTTAAAGCTTTCATGCAAGAATTTAAAATTTTACACAAAATAATGACTCATGCATAGCTTAATTGCAGGTGATATAAACATAATAATATATAAGGACTATAATACTAAGAATAGAATATTAATGTCTATGATTCATTTGAGCCAGACACTATGGCTACTCATTTATGTGCAGTCTCACTTTTTTCTTCACAAAAAACTTAAAAAGCAAGTACTATTTCATAGGTGAGGAAGTCAGAGCTTAAAGGCATTATGTAACATGCGAGAATACTTTCTGAGCAGTGCCTTCTAGCACAGTCATTATTCTAGAACAGATGCCACCACAACTAGCATTACTGTAGGACAGCATTTTATAGTTTAGAAACATTTTCAGCCAGGCACGGTGGTTCATGCCTATATTCCCAGCACTTTGGGAGGCAAAGATAGGAGGAACGCTTGAGCCCAGGAGAGTTCAAGACCAGCCTTAAGCAATATGGCAAGATCCATCTCCAATAAAGAAACAAATAAACAAATACTTTTACATACTTTATGTCATTTGAGGCAAATAGTCTCATAAACTCCCCCATCTTACAAATGAAGAAACTGATTCTTAAAAAGATAATTACTTCCTCAAAGTCACACACCTAAAAGTTTGGTTTTTGTTTGCTTGTTTTTACTGTACTACACAAAGTAACAAAATAATGAAAACCGATCTGCATGTTTTATACTAGGTTTTCTCAAACTTGTATAATACTAATATTGGAATAGAATATAAAGATTTCTATATGTGGAAGAATATATGGATTCTTTTAAAGAAATTTCTATATTCTCTAGTATCTCCAAGAACACATCAGAAGACTATCCATTGCTCACAGGACTCCATTTGATACTTAAGTTAGTATCTAATTCTATTTTTAAAAAAGTTATTTTGACATTACTGCTAAGAAGATATTTCCCTAAATGCTAAAACAGAATGTTCAAAGACTGTCATCAAACTAAATACACAAAACATAACACTTCTCTTAGAATTTACAAAACCTGAAAATGGGAGTCAATTTAAGAAATACAACTTTACCCTAAATATCTCATTCTGTTAAATCTTGGTCACCCTTGCCATTAGTACAGGAGATCCAGATGAGCAGATGTGGGTGGTTCTAGTCTTATCCATCACTATTGGTGAAAAAACACAGAACGTTTCACCAATGACAGTCAGTAGCATAATTTTCATTGGAGGACAACACATTGCTATTCCGAACCACATTTTTTTCCATTGGCAATAACTGTGGTTGTGAAGATGGGCAATCCAAAGGCGCTTCAGATAAGTGGCTTGCCTGTTCTCTAGGAGACCAATATTTGATTTTTTTTTTTTTTTTTTTTTTTGAGACGGAGTCTCACTCTGTCGCCCAGGCTGGAGTGCAGTGGCACCATCTCGGCTCACTGCAAGCTCCACTTTCCAGGTTCACACCATTCTCCTGCCTCAGCCTCCCGAGTAGCTGGGACTACAGGCGCCCATCGCCACACTCGGCTAATTTTTTGTCACACTCGGCTAATTTTTTGTATTTTTAGTAGAGATGGTGTTTCACCATGTTAGCCAGGATGGTCTCGATCTCCTGACCTCGTGATCCACCCGCCTCGGCCTCCCAAAGTGCTGGGATTACAGGCATGAGACACTGCGCCCAGTCCCAATGTTTATTTTTTAAAAGATGCTATATATCCTGATTTTCAAAGCATCTATTTAACAAAACAATCTAAATGTTAAGTATAAAGTTAAATCCAGTGCTTCTTTGGGCTGTGCAGGTATGTCCTAAGCAATAACACATAAAGACTCACACTAAAAGGTAACATATGTACTTTAGTCACCTTATATGCCCAAAGGTAGATTTGGGGTTCCAGCAATAGAAATAAACCACTGATTTCATTCTTAGCTTGCTGGTCTTAAGATTACCATTTGTTTTGATAAAAATAGAGGTGAAGTCAGTAAGAAAGCAAGGTAAGGATTTTAACATCCTGCCTTATAAAATAGTTGCTTTTAGATGATTTTCACTGATCTGTCTCCATCAGTGGAGACAGGAAAGGCCACCACCAACCAAAAGTAAGAAGTTTCCTTGTAAGTTCATCTGCTGGTTGTCAGGAGATATGCGGCCCCTCAGTTCAGGGCAGCCACCAAGTGTAAGTCTGGAGAGTTTGACTAGTAAATAAATATGTGAAAAAATTGTCTTTTTGTCTGTTTTTCCAATGCATTCTCACTTTCAGTCTTCCTTTGCAATTAGCAGAGTTAGAAAACTCATCTTGGTCTTTAACCTATAGCAAATAACACTAGTATAATATTTACGGGTATTTTTCTTTTTTGTTTGAAAGTCATTGACTTTGCTTAGCACTGTAAGTTAAAGTTCCTCAAAGAGGAATCATTCCCGACTATGTGCAACGTCACCAACTTCAGAGTATTCTGGAAATACATTTTAAAAATCACAATAGTTATATTTGAACTTGTAGCAAGGAATGCCATTCTGCCAAAAAATATGAAATCATTTGTTACACTGGCGGTTCAAGAGCATAATAATAAGATATTTATAATAGTTTTATTCTTGCTTTAAACTACTTTGAAATCCAACAAGAAAATGGCAAATATAAAAAAGTTTTTTATTACATAAAAATTAGCAAGACAGGCATATGAAAATTATATTTAAATTTCAAAGGATATTTCTCTCAATTTAATAGTTAATAGTTAAGAGAACTAAAAAGCTATTTAAAGCTATTTCCATAACACTAAAGTTAAGAATGCTTTTTCCATATTTCTATATCAGTATTTAAATGGATGTGCATTAATATAATCACTTTACTCAATATAGATATGGCAGATTATATTTTGATGTATTAATCAAGCTTTCCCCAATATTTCCCTGTACACCCTCACCCTCTTTTATGTAATTAGTTACACAATTCTGTCATTGCCTAACAGAAAGCTTGACAGCAGAAAACAGAAAAGTAATCAGTTTTGGACTCCTGCATCTCAAAAAGGCAGCCATCGGGAAACAGAAAAGAGCACCAGAGTTTGGACAAAACTTGACAGATAAGACCCAGGCTACTCAGCCCCAGGCTTAAAGACTACCTAGGCTAAAGGGAAAGCAATGAGAACTCAGAGGTATGGAGACACCAAAGAAGGCAGTTCCTTGCCTAGTCCCCTAGGTTAAGTGTGCCAGCAAGCAGCCTGTCAGCTTATCCAGCCTGTAATACTGGAACATTTCTCCCTTGCCATCTGGCAGGATGCTAAGCTGTATCAGAAGAGAGCCCTGGAGGGACGCTGGAGGAGGATGGATCTTGTTTCTTGGCTCCAGTGATGCTCCTGCGTTGCCTTGCTGCGGCAGCTCATAGTAAAGAGCACAGGTAGGACCCCGAGACGTTGGTGCTAACCCCTAGTCAGATCCAGTGGTATTAACTCTGCGGGTAGCTCCCCAGAGAATTCCATGGAGCAACATCTAACTTGGGGTGGCCTCCCCTGGTCCCACGGAGGGTGCTACCCAGCACAACACCCTCAAGTGCTGATTCCCAGCAAGTTCCAGGGCATAGTACCTCACTGTGGAGGGCTTGCCCAGGTCCCACAGAGAGACACTTCGCTTCAAGTTTCTCCAGCATAGCACCTTACTAATTTTTCTGATCTTTGCAGGAAGGTCAGGACTTCGACCCAGCGTGGGAGTGTCCACTTCTATATTCGTTCCTTTCTTGGGTACTCTGCCTCAGCCCTAGAAGTTGTGACTTCTTGATGTGCTCTTCCTACATTCTTTAGATTTCTCTTCCCCTCCCTAGTAGATAATACTCATCATAGTTAATAATTCTTTATATTAAACCTTCCCTGTTGAAATTATGGTATGGTTTCTGACTAGACCCTCACTGATACAGATACAGGTTTTAGGAATGTCCCAGAAGAGCCCATACAGATAGGATTTGGGAACTGGTTTGATTGTGCCCTTGGAACTGAGTCCAGTGCTGAGTTTTGTTTGTTCCTTTGCTTGTTGCCAATAGGACATGGGATGCTAGTAATCCATGGCATGCAGTTGCATCACAATTAATCAGGTTATCATCCTGATGAAGTGCCAACTGAAGCAGGTGCCTTGGAAGCCCCAATAGCCGCTGTTCTTGACTGGCACACAGTAATGAAGAACACAAGGACTACGGTACAGAATGGATCCTTCTGAATGCACTGGAGCACTTACAGAAAGAAAATAACAAGCTTGGGTCCTATACAGCTCAGTTCAAGTCATGGTCTGAGACATGGAAGGATCCCATGATAGCCCTAAAAGAATCCATTGCTTTGTTCTGCTACAGTGCTGATATGGCTGATAATCAAAACTTAATTGAGCAGCTTACTAAATTACAAGGTCGGATGAAGTCACATGTTATCAAATCTCTCATGTGAAAGTTAGAAAAAAAAAAAATTCTAAAACTTGGAATAGGAACATCTTGTTGAGACCACCCAAGTAAAACTAACAATCCTGAAGCCAAGGTCATTCTGAGCCTTCATAGCAATTAAAAATAGCTTGCCATTCTGGGTCTGAGAAGATGAGCCTTTCTTTGCCTGAAAACCCTATGATAACTTAATGTAGGACAAATGTCTTTAAAAGGGATGTTCATTTCCTCATGAGACCCAACACAATGAGGATCAAATCCATAACTAGGGTCCTATTTCAGTATGATCCAGGGGAATTAGTATAAACTGTAACCCAGTAGGAAATAGGAAAAGAATTACAAGATTTTGCTATTACATTTCAGCAGCAACCCAGAGAACATGTGCAGGAGTGGATTCTAAGAAGGATAGGCCGGGAAGGGTAAAACCTATAGCACTACATCAGGCTGAATTCATTGATATGGGTGCACGTACTAGAGATTCCAGATTTCACATGTTAGTTCATGCAGCTGGAGGTAGTTTAACTGGTTGTTTGACTAAAACTTATACTTAACCATGGTCTGTGTTTGATGAAGGTAAAATGTCAGAGCATCTCTGGCATGTGGACGGGCGAATTCAAAGGCTCAGAGAGATGGTCTCATTGGGGTACCTTTACCATGTGTGACTTGCACACCCACTCCCCAACCATATTCAGCAAGAGCATCCAGAAGCCACTCCTTTCACTAAGGCATTGAGAAATACATTGGAGAGGAGAGCACTAGCATCCTTGATAAGCCCTGTGGTTGCTCTCCCTTGGAGGCAGGTATGACACCAAACGATACATGATTTCAATGTATCCAGTTGGCAGGGGCCAACTGACAGTACTTGACCACCAATAGCAAACTGAGAGCATCCTTCATAAAGGGAAGCAGGGAGGTACTATTATTTAGAATGCTTAGCCAACAGAGATCTTTGGTGGTGGTTAGTCGACTAGGGTGTTCCTGGAAAAGAAACAGATGGTCTGCCTATTAAAGTATTCCTTGATCACTTTAACAGAAAAGAATATCTAGGTGTGGTAGACAGAAACCTGCCCTAAGTTGCCATTGCTACAGTGGAGAGTTACAGCCTCTTACACAGTTTCCAGATGCAAGTCAATTCAAAGACTCAAAGCCCCTTGATTAAGTGGAAAGCTGGGACCCCTTGAGGAAGGGCCCTGAAACATTACTACAAGTGCACACTATAAATCTTCCTCCAAAGGAAAATTGCAGCCATTTACTAGAGTGACTGTTTACTGGGGAAAAGGAAATACATAGGCTTTCAGCGAATACTAGACACTGGTTGCAAATTGACATCAAGATTCCTAGAGTCTTACAATATTACTGTGGTACACCATTTTTAATGATTTTTTGCTTTGGGATGTTTTGGGTAGGGATGGGGGTTAGTTAAATGGATTATGAGCCCAATGGGTCCAGTTGGTCCATTTAACTTGTGGTATTTCTCTTCAGTATCTGGATATTTAGTTAGAATTGCCCCAACTGGCAGCTGACAGGATGCCCAATTGGTTCTTTGAATCTAGAGCAAGACAATGTTTATGTTTTGCTCGTGGATGTATCTCAAGTCCCTAGAATAGCATCTGGCACATAGTAGGTACCTAATAATTATATGTCAAGTGAGTGAATGAATGAATAAACCACAAAAGATATACAATTTTAGACTTCAAAATAATGTTGGCTTTCATGTCCAAAAGTCTTCTGCACTTCTTTGTCTAAAAAAATATTTTTTTATTAACCATACATAACAGAGCCTTCAAGTTGCTTATTTCTAGACATATTTCTGTCAATAATTAATAGCCATTTTTAGCATTATTTTCTCAGTGCTAGGAGTCACTGAGATTGACAAATAGAAAGTTTTAACAACTCTGGATTTTGTGTGGTTTTGACTTTCACTCTCTGAAAGGTCCTACTTTCAACCAAGCATCCTCAGAATTAATGAGTGGGCACAATTTTCCTCTTTCTTTCCTATAGTAAAGCTGCTTACGAGCAAAGAATACTAACTCTGTCTCCACTTTCGCCTCTACAGAAGGGCCATTTGTGTTGAAGTTTGGTTTTGGTTGGGCATTAACAGTAAGAGAGGATGTTAGGAATCATAGGAAAAATCCTATATATTTGCTCTTTTACCCTACTGCCTTCCCAGCTCTGCTGCTAAACTAGTGTCCCCACATGTATGTAGTTGGGGAGGATAAGAACGAGTACTCAACCTAAAGTCCTATAAAATAGTTCTTCAGCAATATTAGCACCAAACTTGCATTTAAGATGAAAAAGAAATAAAAAGCTAGAACACTGACCTGTGTGATATAGATTATTTTGTGCAGCTGAATTAATATCTGCTGAATAGGATCGCTGATCTGACGTACTTTCCTCTGGGACACAGCAATTCCTGCTGATGCTGTGGGTGATAAATTTTGTAGTTAGTCAAGTTCTCTTTCAAACGTTATATTAATGAAAAAATGAAGTAAAATTCTAACAATAATTTTAAAGTAAAGACTTCACCTTATCAGTGAGACAATATGCAGAGACCCTGTAGTACTTCAATATTTTATGACATGGAATAAACAATATCTTCCTTTTACTTCTCAGACTTCTAAGTAACACAATGATATTACCTGTAATAACATCTGAAAGACTGCTTATCGCTTGGACATTTTGCTGGCATTACAGCAGGCTGCCATCAGGAGTCAGCAGTGCCTCAGATACAGTGGCCACTGAAAAGCCAGGCTTCAGACATGTATAGTTAAGAGGCTATCATGCTTTTAAATTTTAAATTCATTATGCCCTCCATGACATATTTTAAGACTAATTTTATCAAAACTATGAAATGTATACACTGAATAGACATTCTTACAGAGCAAAAAAAGAAAATTTCTTTTAACTAGAATTAAATAACTTTCAAACCTTTGATTATTACAAATTATAATTTTCACCTAGATTTCTCTCCAGGTCTAAGTGGGGCGCATTTATAATTTATCCTGAATCCTCATCATACAGCCACACCACCTTCACAGTTTTCAGACTAATTTGGTGTCAAATTGTATGTTAGCTGCTTTTCCAGTGTCCTCTGTCATAGCCACAAACAGTCTGTTTTTAACCTGAGGACTATACAACTATTTAAAGGAATGGCTTTTGTCTCCAGATTACCTACAAGGCCACCTCTGCCTCTTTTCACTCACAGAACCACACTGGATAAAACAAAAAGAGACTTCAGATACATGATGTGCATTATCTTCCTTCCTTTCTCTCCCTTCTCTTTCTCTTTCCCTTCCTCCCCTTAACCGAGAATGTGCTTTCTGCAATAAAACTTTTCTTGCCAATTTCCCTTAAAAAAAAAAAAAAAACAGTTGAAAGTTCCAAAGACCCTCTTTTCTTCCCTTCACACATTGAGCCACTATGAAGTTAAACATGAAGATAGTCATTGCTTTAACAACAGCTAAGCATTTTTAAAAACGCTTCTTTTATAAGCACTTTCTGAGAAAGCTTGCATATTTTACCATAAATATTTTGTTTTCAAGACATTTAAAGAGAACGTTCAATGTAGTCATTTAAAAGAGTCAACTTGTTTTATTATAAGCATATGAAAATGTATAAAGACATAAAATGCAAAAAAGAATAAAATATAAACATTCAAGGAAATACTGCTTTCTTTACAGATATCTTTACTGAGTTAGTTTATAATTTAGCACAAGAAATAATCTAGTTCTAGCTCATCTCCAATTAATACCTTGTTTAAATGTTTGAAATCTAAAGAGTCTATATCCCATGGACACAATGTTTACTCCTTTTAATATCAATTATTTGATTATTAATATGAGGTTTAATAAATACCCTTGGGATAAAAATATAAAGAGGCAAATAGAAAGAGTTGATGTAGCTCTAAAATAGAAAACAGAGAGCTGGATTGTCTGCTCCATCTTGTGGAGATGGTCAAGTGTACACACACCATATTTTCTACAGTAGTGCTTCTTGGAGAAATAATTATTAAAATATAACTGTTTGTCTAGACCCAAACCAAATACTAGACACTGTGTAACATGACCAAGTTGATGTTGCTACAGAAAAATTAACTTTGCATTTTCTGAAAATGGAGAGCTTGGTTTTTTAAAATCATTTTTATACAAAGTACTTTATGTTTTTGATTTCTAGATGTAACATTCATAGGTAATGAGCTAAAATCTCACAGCATGGCAGAGAGTTCTTAGGTCTGTGACGACATTTTGAATGGGATATCACATAGGTTTGACTCTACCTTGCCACAAGAATGTGCCCATCTGTGGCCCTAAATACAAAAACAAAGAGTTAGCTAGAATGTCTGCCTTCTGAATTAATCAACTATCCAATTTTTTTAACTTAAAAATTATTTTTCTTGAGACCTTTTGACCACTACCCTCACAATCCCAAAACATCCTTGACTTTTGGAAATACTTTTGATTACTTAGTTATTAAAAAATAAAGTTAAAAATATTTAATTACACATGCCCCTATAAAAACAAGCAAGCAAACAAACAAAAATGTTAGTATTACAAATGAGAAACGAGATTCAAGGCTCCTAGGAGCCACCATCCATCACAGCCACCTCCCCAGAAATAACTTGTGATATCGGAGTGGTGTGTTGACTTCCACTCACTTTTCTATCCATTTACATACATAAATGTATACTTCAAAACGGTACTTTTCAAACCATACTTGAGTCCTGAGGCCAATGTTAATGAGTCATGATCAGCATTTTGAAAAATGATATCAAATGAATTGGAACTAGATTTTAAAATTTCACAGTACATTGGAAGGGTCCACTCAGTCAAGACGTAAAATGTGTTTTCTATTGATAGTCATTTCCAAGCGTTTGAAAGCTACTATTATGGAAAATCTACAGTAGTCTGTCCGTTCTCCCTTCCTCCTTTCCTCTATTTCTCCCTTGCACTCTTCCTCCCTTCTTTCCTCCCTCCTTCCTTCCCTTCCTTTGTAAACAAATGGTGACACATCACATCACATAAACTGTTGTACAATTTGTTTTTTTCACTTTTTTCACAGTCTATCATGGAGATTGTTTATTATCAACATGTGCTGTTCTAGCCCATTCTCTGTACCACTGAAGACCACTATGTGTCCTGGATGCACTGTAGTTTACATAGCCACTTCTGTCTTAGTGGACACTTAGTTTGCTTTCACTTTCTCATGATAATAAGTGATGCTGCAGTGAATATACACCGGCATGCCTCACTGTGCATAAGTACAAGAGTTCTTTTAGGGTAGACACAGTGAAGTGAAATAGCTGGACCCGAGGATACATTGTAACAAATACATTTTTAGGTGGCTGAGTCAATTTACACTCTGATCAGAAAAGAATCCATTTTTCTACACCTCAGTCAACATTATATATTATCAAACTTTTCCGCTGTGCCAATCTGATTGTTTTTTGTATTTATCTAAATGCTAGTGTGGTTGCTGTACTTCTTTGGTAAATTTCTTGCTTGTATCCATAGTTCTTTGTTCTTACTGATTTGTAAATGCTCTTTAGATATTCTGAATACTCATCCTTTTATTGAGTTTTTTAAAAATTGAGACAGGGTCTCACTCTGTCACTCAGGCTGGAGTGCAGTGGCATGATCACAGTTCACTGCAGCCTCTGCCTCCTGGGCTCAAGCAGTCCTTCTGTCTCAGCCTCCCGAGTAGCTAGGACCACAGGCACGCACCACCATACTCGGCTTTTATATTCTTAGTAGAGACAGGGTTTTACCACACTGGACAAGCTCGTCTCGAACTAGGGTTTTACCACATTGGATAGGTTTGTCTCGAACTCCTGGCCTCAAGTGATCCACCCACTTCGGCCTCCCAAAGTGTATTTTTATTCTTCATTTAAAGGTTATTAACTGCCAAGCATTTGGCAAGTATTAGCCATATCATTTTATCTAGCTTTAAAAACATTCTCTCTCAGTAAATCTTTTAGATTAGCCCACTGAAAATACTACACTTCCTAACTGTTCACCAAAAAAAAAAAAAAAAAAAAAAAAAAGCAGCATATGTTTATATTACCAATTTTGTACTGAGAATATTTGTATTAAAACAATTTTTTATTAAAAAGACATCTATGAGGCTGATCACAGTTCATGTGCAATGTCAGTCATACATAAGATGCCCCTGATCCATGATTAATATCTATGTGGTATTTCCTACTGCAAATATATATACACAATATTTGGTCTCCTTAAAATTTAAATAAAATCAAAGTTTAAAATATTGGGATACTTTGCAGTCTTTTACAGTTTTTATTGAAATAGTAAATTTGACTAGTGTTTTAGAACTTAGAAGGAAACTACAAAATTTCTTATAAGAGGCAATTTACTTAAAAGTGTCAAAAAGTCATTACATAATTATATTTGCTGGCTTACTCCGTGGCAAGCATGACACTAAAGAGCTATTTGTTTCCCCTTTGCAGAGTTAGGTCAGAGGACTTGCAAGAAGAGCAGTCCTTCTTTTTTAGCAGGGACTTGGGTGAGACACTGGGAAGTGTTTTATGTATTTAGTCTCCTTTAATCCACAGAGGAGACTAAATGTGTAAAACACCTACCAGTGCCTGTAAACTGTCTGCTCCTTTATTGGTGTAGATTCTATCCCCATTTTACAGATGAGGAGACTGAGTGCGATGATCTAAACGCTTCTGAACCACCAAAATTCACAGGTTGAAATCCTAATCCCCAAGGCAATGGCATTTGGAGGAAGGGAGCTTGGGAGATGATTAGGTCATAAGGGCGGAGGCCTCATGAATGGAATCAGCACCGATTATAAAAGAGGCCAGAGGGAGGTGGTCACCCCGCTCTACTACGCAAGGACACAGCTAGAAGGTGCCTCTGGTTACTGCAAATACAAAACAATATCTCCTTCCCATCTTGAAATATTATTTCTTTTCTTAAAAGGATTGCTACTTTTAACAGGATGTTCTACCTATCTCTCTTAACATTTAATTAACTATTTTTGGAAAACACGTAGATATAATAAGCTGGAAGCATTAGGTCTTTACAGCTATTGCTGTGCACTACATTCTGCTTTAGTATCTCATTGCACAATAAAATAGCCAAGTTAGTTGCCCATCTCTGGTGCTTTGACACGTGATTTATACTATATGTCCATTCTATTGAAACTATAATTCACAACATACACTTTGAAGCTGTCAATAACTACAAATGAAACCCAGAAAAGTGGGTTATACTGTATTCTCCCAGTTGACCAAAACATGGTATCAATATATTATTTTTCTGAAATCTCTCAGCTAAGAATCAGGAACTTTTGGACAACTGGAGAAAAAAAAGGTTAAGGAAGGAAATCCATGAAGAAGCAAAAAAATATACTGTTTTCATGAATGGGGGGCCAAAACATACATGAGCTTCTCTATATTGGACCAACAATCTTGTCAAACTACAATACAAATTTACTCTCACCTCTTAACTATCATAACAATGAAATAAAGTAACATAATTGTAGTTCAAATCTATAAATGTTCAGCAATCAATCCCTGTGTCCCTGGTTAGATGAAGAATCTTGAACTCATAAGGATTACATGGAAGGTTCACCCGGACAACCATGGATGTGGGATAAAGAGCAGATTCAAATGTTACATTTGAGAAGACCAGGAAGAATTAGAAGGCCTTCAATAGCACAGGAAATGTATTGAGTGTGAGGGAAGCTGTATGTGAGTGTGGGTTCTTAGGAGAAGGAATAATTCCAGCAAAGGGTGAAGTCAGCTAAGTGACAGCTGCAACTGAAGAATAGCAAAGTGTTCAGTTTAGCTGGTGTGCAGCACGATAAAAAAAAAAAGTACAGTATGTATACAGCTGAAGAGGTAGCCAGGGACCATACACGATGGTGAGGAGAAATAAGGCTGATTTTATTTCAGGAGAGGTGATCTCACTGGAAGAGGCTCAAACAGTTGAAGTCAGAGGCCTGGCTTGCATTGTCTCTCTGCTAGGTACTAGCAATATGGTTTTCGGAAAGTCACAATGTCTTTGAGCCTTAGTTTCTTCATCTGAAATGGGAGCATGGTAAAAATGGGACTAGCACCAAGGGTGCTGAGGTCATACATGTTGTGGGGTAAATCAGTCTACAGTGCCCTGTAGCTGTTTCCACGTGGGGAGCAGGAGCCAAGGACTGCTGAAACTCGGGGCTGAGACACTGAGAATATGATGTTCCATCAGAGGAGAGAGGGAAGTGACAGAGGAGATGGTGCATGGATGATGGATACTTCCCAACACAGAGCAGCAGACCATTCTATAATCAGACAAAAATTGTTCAGAAGGAGCTTGGCAGTCTAGGCCTACATGCCCCTGCTACCCCAGCCTCCGGTGGAGTTTCTCACGGAATGGCAGGAAGCTGAGTCAAAGCATCAGCTCCTTTCACCTCTGGGTGATCAGGCAGCAAACTTCCTTTCATTTGAAACTTCAGGAACAAGCTGTTTAAAGGCCAGACGCAAGGCTGCTTTGAAGTCCTTAACTCTTGAATTCCGGCTGAGCCTCTTTCATGTCATGTGTCTTATGTTCCTATAATGGGTAATGTCACAGTATATTTAACTAATAATCTACACCAATAAAGGAGCAGACAGTTTACAGGCCTGTAGTGTTAGAGGTTAACCTGCTGAAATTAATATACTGGTATGATTTTACTCCCAGTCAAGAACTTGATCACAAAAATGCTATCATTTTATTACCCTATAGAAGTTCTACCAGTCTTACACTTAATTTAGCAATCTTATTTCAGCTTTTTTTACTTGACTAACTACATAAATCTCTGTTCTTCAAATGCTCTTGAATCAGCTTTTATGTCTTCCACCTGGTTCTATCATTAATGGGTTGAAAAAACTCAGACACTTGCTAAAGAATAACTTTAAGAATTGTGCTTTTGCACCCCAATATAAAAAATAATAAGTAGTTACATAAACAGAAAATTTTTTAATTGACATACTATATGAAACATCCCAGATAAATTACTGAATCCATACTGAGCAGAGTCCATTAAGAATGAACAAGGTTCCAGCTATAGTGGAGGGCAGGCAGGTAGCCCAGAGAGAAGAAAGAGGCCTTTTGCTTTCAGGAGAGGGTAGTGCTGTAGCAACCATTATAGAATGATTTGGACGCAGCCTTAGTTATATCATCATTTTTCTTGAAGAAAGGGAATTAACAGAAGCTTAATGACTGGTTCAATGATTAATACTCCCTTATGGTTTAAATGTACTCTGAGATCCTTAAAAAAAATACTCCCCAGACAGGAGCCAACACATGGATAGAATCTT
Organism: Chlorocebus sabaeus; assembly: GCF_047675955.1. NCBI lineage: Eukaryota > Metazoa > Chordata > Mammalia > Primates > Cercopithecidae > Chlorocebus > Chlorocebus sabaeus. The sequence continues at coordinate 72,446,720 of NC_132918.1, forward strand.
AGCTACTGGTGCTTACATTTCCACACAGAAATAATTTGGTTAGATGTCCATATGTATGTCCAAAATAGTATGGCTCATGTGTAAAAGACTCCACATTAACCTAAGGTCTTTGATATCCAGGTTTCATCTTCTTATGATTGGCTCTTCTGTCACCATCTTCAATCCTCAAATTGGTCAATGCAACAAACTAATTCAAAGCATATTTGTAAATACTTTTAACATATTTTAAAAATCCACTATAAATTACTAATAACGGCAATTTGGAATTTGAGGGTGATGTTTTTCTCTATTAATTCAATTATTTTGTACACCATGCTACAATCATCACCCAAGTCATGCTGACCTACCTCCCTTTACTCCTACCAGAGAGTGGGATACCGTTCAACCCTTACTTCCTTCAGCCTTTCCTCCCAGGCACAAACCCAAACGGCACAAGTGTGAACTGCCGTTTAACAGCTGATATGCAATTTGGATTTAGGCTTGAACTGGAACCACCAGTAACTTTTGTAAGATGAGTATCCCTTTGAAAACACATTACGCTACAATGACCATGAAAAAAATCTACATCTCCAAGAAGCATCCTCCTGGGATCTTATACAGAGTCGTTTGGCACCTCCCTTGTTATGAAGAATGAGGAAGCAAATAATCATTGGTAAAGGAAATTTCTTATCTCAATCTGAAATCTAAAAAACATATATGTATATATTTTAATATAATAAAATAAGTTTAAATAAAAATAAAATATTTTAAAAGTCTAATATATAAAACAATCAGTGATTCCCTCACTGCTTCAGATTACTTATGCAGTTGCTCTCAATACAATAGCAAAGACAAACAAGAGTTTATACAGTGATGGCCTAAATCAGTTACTCAATAAATAGTTTCTAAGGGCCTGATCTCAGAGGAAATACTCAAGATATTTATAGGCATACCTCATTTCATTGCACCTTATTTTATTGCATTTCAAAGATGTTGCTTTTTTTTTAAGAAATTGAAGTTTTGTGTCAATTCTGCATTGAGCAGGGCTACTGGCCCCATTTTTCCAGTAGCATGCATTTACTTCATGACTTTGTGTCACATTTTGGTAATTATTGCAATATTTCAAACATTTTCATTATTAGATCAGTTATGATGATCTGTGATGACTGATCATGGATGTTACCATTGTAATTGTTTTGGGGCACCACAAACTGCACTCATATAAGATAGTAAACTGAATGGATGGACATTGTGTGTACTCTGACTGTTCCAGCAACCAGCCATTCCCCCATCTCTCCCTTCTTTGTAGGCTTTCCTATTCCCTGAGACACAATAATACTGAGATTACGCTAGTTAATAATCCTACAATGGCCTCTAATTGTTCAAGTGGAAAAAAGAGTCACATGTCTCTTACTTTCAATCAAAAGGCAGAAATGATAAAATTTAGTGAGGAAGGCATGTCAAAAGCCAAGATACCAGAAAGCTAGGCCTCTTGCATCAAATAGTTAACCAAGCTGTGAATGCAGAGAAAAAGTTTTTGTAGGAAAGTAGAAGTGCTACTATAGTGAACACATGAATAATAACAATGACAGCCTTATTGCTTATATGGAGAAAGATGTAGAAGCTAAAAGATCAAACCCGCCACAACATTCCCTTAAGCCAAAACCGAATCCAGAGGAAGGCCCCAACTCTCTTCAACTCTATGAAGTCTGAGAGAGGTGAGAGAGCTGCAGAAGGAAAGTTGGAAGTAGCAGATGTTGGTTCATGCAGTTTAAGGAGAGAAGTCATTTCCATAACATAAAAGTACAAGGTGAAGCAGCAAATACTGATATAGAAGCTGCAACAGGATAAGATCTTATTATGATCCAGCTAAGATAACTGATGAAGATGGCTATACTAAACAATAGATTTTCAAGGTAGATAAAACAGCCTTTTATTGTAAGAAGACGCCACCTAGGATTTTCATAGCTAGGGAGGAGAAGTCAAAGCCTGGCTTCAAAGTACGGGCTTACTCTCTTGTTAGGAGCTAATGCAACAGGTAATCTTAGGTTCAAGCCAATGCTCACTGACCATTCCAAAAATACTAGGCTAGGGCCCTTAAGAATTTGACTAAATCTATTCTGCCTATGCTCTATAAATAAAACAACAAAGCCTGGATGACAGCAGTCTGTTTATTGAATATTTTAAGCCAACTCTTGAGATCTACTGCTCTGAAATAAAGATTCCCAACAAAATATTGACATTCATTGACAAAATACTTGGTCATCTAACAGCTATGATGAGGAGGTACAGGATATTAATGTTGTTTTCTTTTTCTTTTTCTTTTTCCTTTTTAAGACGGAGTCTCGCTCTGTCACCCAGGCTGGAGTGCAGTGGCACGATCTGGGCTCACTGCAAGCTCCGCCTCCCAGGTTCACACCATTCTCCTGCCTCAGCCTCCCAAGTAGCTGGGACTACAGGCACCCATCACCACGCCCAGCTAATTTTTTGTATTTTTAGTAAGGATGGGGTTTCACCGTGTTAGCCAGGATGGTCTCAATCTCCTGACCTTATGATCCGCCAACCTTGGCCTCCCAAAGTGCCGAGATTACAGGCGTGACCCACCACGCCTGGCTATTAATGTTGTTTTCATGTATGCTAACACAACATCCATTCTTCAGCCCAGTGATCAAAGAGTCATTTTGACTTTCAAGTCCTATTATTTCAGAAATTCATTTCATAAGGCTATAGCTGCCATAGATAGTGATTCCTCTGATGAATCTATGCAAAGTCTATTGAAAGCCTCCCAGAAAGGATTCACTATTCTAGATGCCATTAAAAACATTTATGCATTTTAGCTCCAGATCAACTCCAAGAACAAACTAGGAATCCTGAGAGGACTCACAGACCTTCTGAAGGAAGCAGACTGCTCCTGCAGGACGTGGGAGACATCCCAAATGCTCAGCAGCAGCAAGATCTGCCCAAGGAGAGTCTGAGCTCAGGTATAGCTCTGCCCCCAACGGATGGCCCTTTCCTACCCACTCTGGTAGCAGAAGACAAAGGACGTATAATCTTGGGAGTTCTAGGGCCCTGCCCACCGCCAGTCCCTCTCCATACTACCATAGCTGATGCTCTTTGGAAAACACCACCTCCTGGGAGGAGGCCAACCAGCACAAAAATAGAGCATTAAACTACCAAAGCTAAGAACCCTCATGGAGTCCATTGCAACCCCCGCCCCGCCACCTCCACCAGAACAGGCACTGGCATCCACGGCTGAGAGACCCATAGACGGTTCACATCACAGAACTCTGTGCAGAAAACCCTCAGTACCATCCTGGAGCTGGGTAGACTTGCTGGGTGGCTAGATCCAGAAGAGACACAACAATCACTGAGGTTCAGTTCACAGGAAACCACATCCATAGGGTGAGAAAAGGGTGAGAGTACTACATCAAGGGAACACCCATTGGGACAAAAGAATCTGAACAACCGCCTTCAGCCCTAGACATTCCCTCTGATAAAGCCTACCCAAATAAGAAGGAACCAGAAAACCAACCCTGGTAATATGACAAAACAAGGCTCTGCAACACCCCCAAAAAATCACACTTGCTCACCAGCAATGGAGCCAAACCAAGAAGAAACACCTGATTTACCTGAAAAAGAATTCAGGAAGTTAGTTACTAAGCTAGTCAGGGAGGAACCAGAGAAAGGCAAAGTCCAGTGCAAGAAAATCCAAAACACAATACAAGAAGTGAAGGGAGAAATATTCAGGGAAATAGATAGTTTAAAGTAAAAACAATCAAAAATTCAGGTAACATTGGACACACTTAAAGAAATGCAAAATGCTCTGGAAAGTTTCAGCAATAGAATTGAACAAGTAGAGCTCAAAGACAACGTCTTCAGATTAACCCAATCCAACAAAGACAAAGAAAAAGGAATAAGAAAATATGAGCAAAGCCTCCAAGAAGTCTGGGATTATGTTAAACAACGAAACCTAAGAATAACTGGTGTTCCTGAGGAAGAAGAGAATTATAAAAGCTTGGAAAACATATTTGGAGGAATAATCGAGGAACACTTCCCCGGCCTTGCTAGAGACCTAGACATGAGAAAACAAGAAGCACAAAGAACACCTGGGAAATTCATTACAAAAAGATCATCACCTAGGCACATTGTCATCTATTACCCAAAGTTAAGACAAAGGAAAGAATCTTCAGAGCTGTGAGACAGAAGCGCCAGGTAGCCTATAAAGGAAAACCTATTAGATTAATAGCAGATTTCTCAGCAGAAACCCTACAAGCTAGAAGGGATTGGAGTCCTATCTTCAGCCTCTTCAGACAAAACAATTATCAGCCAAGAATTTTGTATCCAACAAAATGAAGCATCATATATGAAGGAAAGATACAATCTTTTTCAGACAAACAAATGCTAAGATAATTCACCACTACCAAGCCACCACTACAAGAACTGCTAAACGGAACTCTAAATCTTGAAACAAATCCTGGAAACACATCAAAACAGCATCTACTTAAAGCATAAATCACACAGGACCTATAAAGCAAAAATATAAGTTAAAAAGCAAAAACAAAAAACAAGAGAACAAAAGTGCACAGGCAACAAATAGCACAATGAATTCAATGGTACCTCACATTTTAATACTAACATTGAATGTAAATGGCCTAAATGCTTTGCTTAAAACATACAGAACCACAGAATGGATAAGAACTCACCAACCAATTACCTGCTGTCTTCAGGACATTCATCTAACACGTAAGGACTCACAAAAACTTAAAGGGGTGGAAAAAGGCATTTCATGCAAGTGGACACCAAAAGCGAGCAAGGTAGCTATTCTTATATCAGACAAAACGAACTTTAAAGCAACAGCAGTTAAAAGAAACAAAGAGGGACATTATATAATGGTAAAAGACCTTGTCCAACAGGAAAATATCACAATCCTAAACATATATGCACCTAAAACTGGAGCTTCCAAATTTATAACACTAATAGATCTAAGAAATGAGAGACAATAACACAATAATAGTGGGGGACTTCAATACTCCACTGACACAATTAGACAGGTTATCAAGACAGAAAGTCAACAAAGAAACAATGAATTTAAACTATACCTTGGAACAAATAGACTTAACAGATATAGACAGAACGTTTCATCCAACAACCACAAAACATACATTCTATTCAACAGTGCATGGAACTTTCTCCAAGATAGACCATATGACAGGCCATAAAATGAGCCTCAATAAATTTTTAAAAATTGAAATTATATCAAGCACTCTCTTAGACCACAGTGGACTAAAACTGGAAATCAACTGCAAAAGGAACCTTCAAAACCATGCAAATACATGGAAATTAAATAACCTGTTCCTGAATGAGCATTGGGTCAAAAACAAAATCAAGATGGAAATTTAAAAATTCTTTGAACTGAGTGACAATAATGACACAACCTATCAAAACCTCTGGAATACAGCAAAAGCTGTAAGTTTTTCGTAAGAGGAAAGTTCATAGCCCTAAACATCTAATCAAAAAGACTGAAAGAGCACAAACCAACATTCTAAGGTCACACCTCAAGGAACTACAGAAACAAGAACAAACCAAACCCAAACTCAGCAGAAGAAAGGAAATAACCAAGATCAAAGCAGAACTAAATGAAATTGAAACAAAAAATATACAAAAGATACATGAAACAAAAAGCTAATTCTTTGAAAATATAAATAAAATTGATAGACCATGAGAAAGATTAATCAAGAAAAGAAGAGAGAAAATCCAAATGACCTCACTAAGAAACAAAACATGAGATATTACAACAGACACTACTGAAATACAAAAGATCATTCAAGGTTACTATGAACACCTTTATGCACATAAACTAGAAAATCCAGAAGAGATGGATAAATTCCTAGAAAAATACAACCCTCCTAGCTTAAATCAGGAAGAATTAAATATCCTGAACAGACCAATAACAAGCAGCGAGATTGAAATGGTAATTTAAAAATTATCAACAAAAAAATGGTCCAGGACCAGAGGGATTCACAGCAGAATTCTACCAGACATTCAAAGAATTGGTACCAATCCTTTTGACACTATTCCATAAGACAGAGAAAGAGGGAACACTCCCTAATTCATTCTATGAAGCCAGCAACACCCTAATACAAAAACCAGGACAGATCATAACCAAAAAAGAAAACTATAGACCGAAATCCTTGATGAACATAGATGCTAAAATCCTTAACAAAATACTAGCTAACCAAATCCAACAACATATCAAGAAGACGATCCACTATAATCAAGTGGGTCTCATACCAGGGATACTGGGATGGTTTAAAATACACAAGTCAATAAATGTGATATACCACATAAACAGAATTAAAAACAAAAATCAAATGATCATCACGATACATGTAGAAAAAAGCATTCAACAAAATCCAGCATCCCTTTATGATTAAAACTCTCAGCAAAATTGGCATACAAGGGACATACCTCAATGTAATAAAAGCCATCTATGACAAACACACAGCCAACATAATACTGAATGGGGAAAAGTTGAAAGTATTCTCTCAGAGAACTGGAACAAGACAAGGATGCCCATTCTCACCACTCCTCTTCAACGTAGTACTGGAAGTCCTAGTCGGAGCAGTCAGGCAAGAGAAGGAAATAAAGGGCATCCAAATCAGTAAAGAGGAAGTCAAACTGTCACTGTTTGCTGACAATACGATCATTTACCTTGAAAATCCTAAAGACTCCTCCAGAAAGCTCCTAGAACTGATAAAAGAATTCAGCAAATTTTCCAGATACAAGATTAATGTACACAAATCAGTAGTTCTTCTATACACCAACAGCAACCAAGTGGAAAATCAAATCAAGAACTCAATTCCTTTCACAATAGCTGCAAAAAATATAAACACTGGCTGGGCGTGGTGGCTCACACCTGTAATCCCAGCAGTTTGGGAGACCAAGACGGGCAGATCACGAGGTCAAGAGATCGAGACCATCCTGGCCAACATGGTGAAACCCTGTGTCTACTAAAAATACAAAAATCAGCTGGCCATGGTAGCACACACCTGTAGTCCCAGCTATTCGGGAGATAGAGGCAAGAGAATCACCTGAACTTGGGAGGTGGAGGTTGCAGTGAGCCAAAATTGCACCACTGCACTCCAGTCTGGCAACAGAGTGAGACTCTGTCTCAAAACAATAAATAAAATAAAAATACTTAGGAATATAACTAACCAAGAAGTCGAAAGACCTCTACAAGGAAAACCACAAAACACTGCTAAAAGAAATCATAGCTCACACAAACAAATGGAAACACATCTGATGCTTGGGGATGAGTAGAATCAATACTGTGAAAATGACCATACTGCCAAAAACAGTCTATAAATTCAATGCAATCCCCATCAAAATACCACCATCATTCTTCACAGAATTAGAAAAAATAATTCTAAAATTCATATGGAACCAAAAAGGAGTCTGCATAGCCAAAGCAAGACTAAGCAAAAAGAACAAATCTGGAGGCATCACACTACCTGATTTCAAACTATACTATAAGGCCATAGTCACCAAAACAGCATGGTACTGGTATAAAATAGGTACATAGACCAATGGAACAGAAAAGAGAACCCAGAAATAAACCCAAATACTTACCAACCGATCTTCAACAAAGCAAACAAAAACATAAAGTGGGGAAAGGACACCCTTTTCAACAAATGGTGCTGGGATAATTGGCTAGCCACATGTAGGAAAAGAAACTGGATCCTCGTCTCTCACCCTATACAAAAATCAACTCAAGATGGATTAAGGACTTAAACCTACGACCTGAAACTATAAAAATTCTAGAAGATAACCTTGGAAAAATCCTTCTAGAGGTTGGCTTAGGCAAGGATTTAATGACCAAGAAACTAAAAGCAAATGCAATAAAAACAAAGGTAAATAACTGGGACCTAATTAAACTATAGAGCTTTTGCATGGCAAAAGGAACAGTCAGCAGAGTAAATAAACAACCCACAGATTGGGAGAAAATCTTCACAATCTATAAATGTGACAAAGGACTAATATCTAGAATCTACAATAAACTCAAAAAAATCAGTAAGTAAAAAACAATGCTATCAAAAAGTAGGCCAAAGACATGAATAGACAATTCTCAAAAGAAGACACTCAAATGGCCAATGAACATATGAAAAAACATTCAACATCACTAATGAGCAGGGAAATGCAAATCAAAACCACAATGCGATACCACCTTTCTCCTGCAAGAGGGTCATAATCAAAAAATCAGAAAACAGTAGATATTGGCATGAATGCAGTGATCAGGAAACACTTCTTCACTGCTGGTGGGAATGTAAACTAGTACGTCACCATGGAAAATAGTGTGGAGATTCCTTAAAGAACTAAAAGTTCTTTAAGCCAGCAATCCCACTACTGGGTATCTAACCAGAGGAAAAGAAATCATAATACAAAAAAGATACTTGCACATGCATGTTTGTAGCCACAATTCACAGTTGCAAAATCGTGGAACCAACCCAAATGCCCATCAACCAATGAGTGGATAAAGAAACTGATATATATATATATATATATCAGTTATATACATCATATATATATAGATATATATCATATATAGATATATAGATATATATCATAGAGATATATAGAGATACATATCATATAGAGATATATATATCATATAGATAGATAGATCATATATATATGATGGACTACTACTCAGCCATGAAAAAAGAATGAATTAACAGCATTTGCAGTGACCTGGATGAGATTGGAGACTATTATTCTAAGTGAAGTAACTCAGGAATGGAAAATCAAACATCATATCTTCTTACTGATATGAGGGAGCTAAGCTATAAGGATGCAAAGGCATGAGAATGATACAATGGACTTTAGGGACTTGGGGGGAAGAGTGAGAAGCGGGTGAGGAATAGAAGACTACAAAAATGGTGCAGTGTATACTTCTCAGGTAATGGGTGCACCAAAATCTCACAAATCACCACTAAAGAATTGTATCCCAATAACTTATGGAAAAAATTTTAAAAAAAATAAAAAAATATATATGATTAATGGTCAAAATATCAACAGTAACAGGAGTTTGGAAGAAGTTGGTTCCAACTCTCATGGATGACTTTGAGGGGTTTAAAACCTCAGTAGAAGTAGTAATTGCAAATGTAGTAGAAACAGCAAGAAAACTAGAATTAGAAGTAGAGACTGAAGACGTGACTGAATTGCTGTAGTCTCATGATAAAACTTGAATGGATGAGCAGTTGCTTCTTAGGGATGAGCAACGAAAGTGGTTTCTTGTGATGGAATCTACTCCTGGTAAAGATGCCATGAACATTGTTGAAATGGCAACAAATAATTTAGAATAGTCTATAAATTTAGTTCATAAAGCAGCAGTAGGTTTCAGGAGACTGACTCCAGTTTTTGTAAGAAGTTCTACTGTGAGTAAGATGCTACCAAACAGCATCGCACGCTACAGAGAAACTTTTGTGAAAGACTGAATTGACTGAGCAAACTTCATTGTTATCTTATTTTACAAAATTGCTACAACCACCCCAATCTTTAGCAACCACCAACCCGATCAATCTGCAGCCATCTACATGGAGACAAGACCCTCCACCAGCAAAATGATTACGACTTGTTAAAGTCTCAGATGATCTTTAGCACTTTTTAGCAACAAGGCATTTTTAATTACAGTTATATATATTTTAGACATAATGTTATTGTGCACTTAATAGACTTAGTATAGTGTAAACATAACCTTTATGTACATTGGAGAACCAAAAAAAGTCATGTAACATATTTAATTGTGATATTTGCTTTATTGCTGTTGGCCGGAACGGAAACTGCAGTTATCTATGAGATACGCCTATATCTATAAAAGCTGCAATGAAAATGCTTACAGTATGGTTGGAAAACATAACTAATACTTCACAAATCCCAACATTGTATATAATTATATGCCAAGTTATATAGTATAGACTAGTATCATAGAAGTTTTGGCTAAAATCTGTGAGCAAATTTTTATATGATTAAAAATGCTATGCAACATAATAAAAGAAGGTATGTACTTAAATCACTTTGGCAATTGTGAAGATGAGTTTTAAGTACTTGATGTTAATGATTAACTTGAAACTACTAAAAGTTGTTCATATAAGGACAACTAGAATGTTAGCTATGCTTTCTAGAATATTTGAGCAAAAAAAAAAAAAATTGACAATTTGACTTAGATCTGCCTTTACTAACAAAATGGAAGCATAAAAATAGATTCATAGTCATCCAATAAGAAAACATAATTAAGGGTCCAGAAATATAAAGTGACAATTTCTATTAAAAATGCAGCACATAAGAATATCCATACACCGGTTCAGTGCCTGGGTGTCATGTGCTGTCTAAATAAAAACCTGAGCAAGGGAGGGGAAAATGTCAGCATTAATTGGTCAAATTAGGCCATATTTTTAGTTGACATTACATTTGCACTTGACAATTTAGGTTTGACCTACACACCCAAAAATTTACATTTGACCCACACTAAAAGAATCCATACCATTTTAGTAGGTACTTGACAAAGAACATGTTTCCTGTGTTATATTTTTGTATAATTTAATTTTCACAAATATATACCATTTCCCTTGCCTTGAAAGGAAACGATTATTTCTTTTTTTATACAAGACAGACCTGAGACCTTTTTCCCCAGTTCCAAATACTTGGTAATATTCAGTTATTTGATTAACTGATTTGACTTTATAGGCCACAGAATCAATCTATTTTTAAAGAAATGAGTTTCCCAAGGCATGGGACACCTACACTGCCTAATTGCATTAGTAGGTATATCAGGTATTAAGTAGTCCAGTAGGAAAGGTATTCCTTTTATAGTTTTCTTTCTGTTGTTTATATCAAGGATTAAGTTTCAGTATCATGCAAGCATGTTTTCACCATTTCTCAAATATGAGGCAATGTTTCTTTACAGCAAAGACAACAGACCTCAGGATAAGCAGACAACAATATCTACTTGGAATTTAATGTTGTCTTTCTTAGATTTGTATTTACTTTTACCATGGTCATCTACTTATGGCAAGTGATACTATACTGGTTCTCATTTACAGAAATAATAACAACTTTCCTCTAAAAATGAATTTAAATTTAGTTAGTCAATGTAAAGAAAAATATTAAGGAAATAATAATATATATAGTTCTCAGATATAGGCAAATTTGTACCATGGTAATTCACTAGTGACTAAAATTGGGAAAACAGAGCTAAAATAATTAACATGTTAAAAATGTTTTTTCATTCAGTTATTCATATTAATTACTGTTAATATTTTCATTTGTATAGTATATGAATTCCTAAGTTGTCTATTGGCAGGGAATTGCAATCTATTATTTAATCCAAATAATTTGTAGAAAATAAATTATTGATACAATTTAGTTAGTATTAAAAGATAGAACAAGGGGGTTTTTAATACAAGTAAGGTAAAATAGTTTCACTGTTATTTGTTCTAGAAGAGTTTGGAGGTACTGCTGTTATTACCACAACATGAACCTAGAGGTTCAGCTTTTAGAGTACCACACAGGCAAGATCATATTACAATATAGCCACTTGGCATTCTAAAATAATGGTTCTAACCCTGTATTCTGCCATAATACATGGAAAATAATGGTCACATATTAGATATATTCCTGGGGGAATGCCCTGATTTTGGCAAAATTCTCCCCTTTCTGTGATTTTTTCCAGAACATTTAGGCAATACAGGGCTGTAAATGTTGGTTATGCGTAAGTTCCAACATGTTTCCTTCTATCCAAGAAAGCAAAACCAAATGTTAAGTCAATGAAAAAACACTAATATAATCAGCTTATTTAACAACAAAAAATAAATCATTCACAAATTTAAGTGCTTTACCTATTTTTCACAACAAATACTTAAGGTATAACTCACTACTGACAGGACTAACAATGGCTCATGACACCTTGGTCCAAACATACTACTTTATTGTTGGAATACCAGATTAATGTCACCTCTTTATATTTTAGTTAAGACAGAGATACCAAGGTAATGACTGGATTAGAGCATGATTTGCAGATGCAGTGACCTAAGTGAATGGTACTGGCACCAGCTATTTATAATTTGATAAAGCAACCAATCATCCAAATTTACTTGCAACACTTAAAAGGTATGAGTTTTATAATTAATGGAAAAAACCTTCATATTAAGGTTGAGAAAAATAAAGGTCTCATTTTGTGACACAAAAGTAGAATAACTCTCAGGTGGTAACCCAAATGTTCCCTTGTGAATTAATGTGTTCTACAATATTAGTAAAACCTAACCACTCCTTTTATGTATAAAATGTAGCACTCACTGATAACACTTAAAATGGCCAGGAGTGGTGGCTCACACCTGTAATTCCAGCACTTTGGGAGGCTGAGGTGGGTGGATTACTTGAGGTCAGGAGTTAGAGACCAGTCTTGACAACATGATGAAACCTCGTCTCTACTAAAAATACAAAAATTAGCCAGGCATGGTAGTGAGCACCTGTAATCCCAGCTACTAGGGAGGCGGAGACAGGAGAATTGCTTGAACCCAGGAGGCAGAGGCTTCAGTGAGCTGAGATCATACTACTGCACTCAAGCCTGGGCAACACAGTGAGACTCTGTCTCAAAAAAAAAAATGCTTTTGTGTATTCTGATATAAGTTTTAACAATATATGAATTAGCAGAGTTTAAAGAATTAGATGATATAGCAAACTGTAGGGATAAGAAAGAAATGTATGTAAAATGGGCCATAATGAAAACAGTTTGTTTAAAGGTCCACAGATCTGATCAGTGTCACTGACATAAAATCAAGTCTTGCACTGAACTAAGTCAACATACTGTTTAGGAAAAAGAATTTCTAATATGGATTACAACAGAACTGCCAATTGCTTACATATATATGTGTGTTCCATTCTTGTTGTTATAACATCAATTAATAACAATCATCTTAATTTCATATTTATATTTTGAACTTACCTTTGCCAAAATAACAGAAGCAGAGCATGGTCAACATGATAGTTTCAGGCATCTTAATAAAACCATCATTTTTGGCATCTATGCTGACATTGTAATGGCCTCAAACTGTCAATAACTCATCCAAAGCAAATTTAATAAATGTGGAGACATGGGCTAATATTACAGTCAATTTGCCTATATTCACTATGCACATTAGCTCTACAAAAGAATGTAAATCAAGGAGGCTGAGGTGAAAATATCATTAAACAATAATCCCAAATTAACCAATAGTAAAGTAGAACTCTATGTTCAAGAGTTGTACACTCACACACATGATAAAAGCATAATCATTAAACTTTTTACTGAATTGTCTAGGTTTAGCTAATAATTTTAATGTTACTGATGGACTTTGGTCCTCTTTAACAAAAATTAGAAACATTAATGAACACATTCTTCCCAAACCTTTATTATAAACTTTTATGTTTAAGTATCTATAATTTTTCAATTATTAGGGAAACAATGTGATATGTCATTTTAATCGTGGGTGGATCACCTGAGGTCAAGAGTTCAAGGCCAGCCTGGCCAACATGGTGAAACCCCATCTATACTAAAACACAAAAATAGCTGGGCGTGGTGGCAGGCACCTGTAATCCCAGCTACTCAGGAGGCTGAGTTAGGAGAATCGCTTGAACCTGGGAGGTGGAGGTTGCAGTGAGCCGAGATCGTGCCACTGCACTCCAGCATGAGTGACAGAGTGAGATTCTGTCTCAAAAAAGAAAAAAAAGAAACATAAATAAGTAAAAAATAATTATTTGTGTAAGGGTAGAGGAGATAGAAAAAATATATGACTTACTCTCTTCATTCTACATGTATCATGTAGGTGTAGAGTTTACAGAAATACCTTTGTAAAACATGGTTACTATTTTTTTGTTTGTAGGTATGTACTTGAAGCATCAGTAGGTCAACTGGCTAACATTCCCACTATGGCAGAAATGCAAATTTTGGAAAAAACAGTCTATAATACTTCAATCGACAGTGAACACAGAAGGCATTTTGTTATCATCAAATCGCCAAACTAATAATGGTGAACAAACAAGGCAGAATTCTCCTGCTGTTTGTATTAAAATTACCACCCAAGCATCGTTCAGACATCTCAGGTCCAACTATAATTCTGCATTTGCCCATTGTGTGCTTAACATCAATGTGATCTAGTAAGTACTACCATGATCTTTGAGATTTCGAAGAATCACAGCAGGAAGGCTATGAGACTGCCACCCTGTCACTAACTCGGCCTCTAGTTCCTTAATGTGGGCCCTGAGCATGAGGGGTGGCACTTTCAGAAGCAGGTCAAGAGGCAGCAAAGCTGAAGAAATAAAAGGGGGAAAGATATGAAACTGTAACATAAATTACATTGAATTTTAGAGAGTTGTGTTTGATTTTATTGCTATCAACACTAAGTTACCTGGTCTTGGTCTTGATCCTGTTCCTCCAGTGAAGTCCCTGAAAATAGAATTACAGGCCATTAGAATGACTTGTTCAAGTTGGATTTGACAAACTAAGAGCCTACATCTTGCTATGGCTACATTATAAAGATTAATAAAGATTATTTTCCCTCAAGATGCTCTCAAGAGTTTAATTAAGAGGGAAATAAATATATTGCAACACACGGTACAATTGACATTCTACTGACAAATGGCAGAATCATCCCACCACAGTTGTTTCTTAGGCTCTAAGTATGACTAAGAGCCTAACTCTTATGATCCTGAATAATTTTCTTGTTACACTTAAACTCGAAATATGATTTTGCACTAAAAGGATATAAGATTTAAATGTTATATACAGTATTTTCTATGATTTGTTCCTGCTCTATTAAAAAAAAAAAAAAAAAAACAAAAAAAAAACAAACAAAAAAAACCTTATTCCTCTTCCTATAAAATTTTTTTTGCATTGAAAATAATTATCTTTCCTAAAGTTGCCAGTGTTATTAACATCCCTTGTTTGCCTTGGAGGTGACCTTAGACTGTACCAGGGATATGTGTAAATCACCTTCAGCCTTTTTTTTCCACTGTAACCAATTTTTTTTTGAGATGACTCTCGCTCTGTAACCCAGGCTGGAGTGCAGTGGCGCGATCTCAGCTCATTGAAACCTCCACCTCCTGGGTTCACACCATTCTCCTGCCTCAGCCTCCTGAGTAGCTGGGACTACGGGTGCCTGCCACCATGCCCGGCTAATTTTTTTGTACTTTTAGTAAAGACGGGGTTTCACTGTGTTAGCCAGGATGAACCTCGTGATCCACCCACCTCGGCCTCCCAAAGTGCTGGGATTACAGGTGTGAACAACCACGCCCAGCCTAGAACCAATTTTTTAATAGTTTTCTGGAATGAAATAAGAAACATCTGTGCCCTGACAAGTTGTAAGAATCATTCTTAAACTTAATGCAATCCAACAAAAATATATCATACATCTACTATGTATAAGGCACATGATAGGTATTTGTTAAGTAGGAATAAATACAGGAATTTAAATACAAGTAAACATGGCTGATAAGTCTGTTGTCCCAACCCTTTTGTTTTAATCATAGATTTTTTGATACATGCATGCAACACCTACCTGAGTTATTAAGCGTAACAAAATTGGCACTCATTTACCTACCACCCAATTTAAGCACTAGAATAATACCAAAATCTTTGTATCCACTTATGAGTTTCTTCCCTGTTCCTTTCCATTCCCTCTTGATCCTCACCAGGCTAGTACTCTCTTGATCCCACAATATATTCTGTTCCATTCTGAGCTCAAGGTTCCAGAGCCTTGAAAAGTAAATGGAACCTGCCAGCCTTTAACAGTTTATATACTTTCCCTAACCCTGAGATAAGGAGCGTGTTTAAAAAAAGAAATGAAGCTGATCCTGCCCTCAGAAAGTTTGAAAAGAGACATGATCACAGCAGTGCCCATGTGTAGGCAGGACAACCTCAGGGCTGAGCTGAGCAGCAGAACATCTGTTCCAGCTCCTCGTATGCCTGCACAAATGCCAGATCCCAGCAAATGCTTTCCGAATAACTTTGCCCCTTAGCCTTCTAGATGAGGCTAGCACTGTCCAATAGAAACTGGTTGTAAGCATCAAACATAATTTTAAGTTTTCTGGTAGCCAGATTTTTAAAAAAGTAAAAAGAATACAGTGAAATCAATCTATTTTATTTAATCAAAAATATCCAAAATATTATTTCAACATATAAAAATTGAGATATCTTATTATTTTACATCTTAATTAATCTCAAATGAAATTGAAAATTCAGTCCCTCAGTTGCACTGGCCACATTTCAGCTGCTCAAGAGTCACATGTGCCTAGTGGCCTCCACACTTAACGATGTGGTCTGCCCTTCCTTAAGTGTTGGTCATTGTCTCCATACACTTACTACATTCATGCCAGGTAGCTGCTAAACCTGCAATACCTCCTGAATCCCACTCTCTTAAAAAGTGAATACAAATGCAACTGGAGGCAAACTTGTATCCGTCAGGTTATTCATGTTCTTGAAAAGCTGATAATCACTCACATGATGAGTTTGCAAGATGACTGTTTCAGATGATCTGAAGAATCTAACATTTCAAACATTTTTACGTATTAGCAAATGCTATGCATAATGTGTGCTAGTGGGATATGTGACATAGAACACCCTGACAATGCTAAGTTGCTGCTGCCTCTGCTATTCCTTTATATAATTTTAAATTACTCTTTGATAAACTTCAGGGAATCTTTAAAAAGAACCATTACACATTCATTCATTCATTCGAGAAATATTTATTAAGTGCCCACAATATATAGCCACCATGTTGGACACTGAGATGGGATGGTGAAAATAAATAGTTTCCACAGTCTTGGGATTTAAAAGATTGCATAGAGATAGCAGAAAATAAATGTCAATTTCTCTGGAAATTATATCACTAACCGCAAGAAAATATAGTCATCTGAAATTTCAAAATAGAACAGACTCATTGTGACCAGAAGTGACAGCTTTTAACTATGCAATTGTTGGGTTCACAGATGGACAAACGATTGAAATTATGCAGAGCCTGGGGGAAGACTGCCTCTAGATTGAACCACATTGAATGTTTATGCCCAACAGAGCATTATGGCTACAGAGGGTGGTGTCCCCATCGTACCACAAGCTGGAAAATACACCAAAGTGGTTTCACACAGAGAACATTCCAGAAATAGTTTCTGGTGAAGAGGCTTAATATATTATTATAGTTTGTGTTCTCTGAAAATTTTGAAATGGGCATTGACCAACAGCACTTCAGGTTGATGGAAGAATTTCAGAAAAATAGAAGGCTGAAAGAATTCTAAAAGGCCATCCCTTCCAGCTCTCTTCAGACCTAGTATGACCTCATCTGGAATTAATAAGGCAAAAGAGAAACTGAAGTGCTGAAAATGAGTGTTAGCCTACAACTTCCACCCCAAAACACTAACAGATAAAGTGAATAATCCAGGAAGTAGCTTTGTAATTTTTTAAATAGACTTTTCACTGAATTAAGTCAAGAGCAAGGTGAATTATTTAGATAATTATTTTACCAGCAGAGTCCTGGCCAAGAAGAAGACGAAGCCCTAAAATTTCATCTCTCATAGGAATTCCTTGAAATATATATCTGAACAAAGAAAACATTTTCACATGCATTATAAGTGTATTCCATCATTTAATTCAATTGTGAAAAGTATCAATGCTATTTGATATTGATAAAAATAATTAAACCTTATGAAATGAGAGGTTTGGCTTACAATAGTAAGGTAATGCCTTCTGAAACTACTGCAACCACACCACGTTAGCTAATGAGCATTTTATAGCTGAAGCTCTCTTTCAGGCAGTGACATTCATACATACATCCTGTGTGAATAAGCAACATTATGTAGCTTTGAGTTCTCCTATTTATCTATAATGTTAATAGAGTTGGTATCATGACAACAAAGTAGTATAATGCTCCTGTGCCTATCCCCTTGCACCCAAATAACATATCTCATAACAAACGAGCAATAAACCAGGAAAGTATAGAACTATCACAGAAAAGAAACAAAGTGGTCTTACTATGCGTTTTTTTTGTTTGTTTTTGTTAAGACTGCTGGAGTGTGACATTGGCAGATGGGCCAGGTTGATTCTAGCAAGGAGTAATCATGCAGTATTAATTCCTCCAAAGTAAAACCAGATACAGATTATGAAAAAGATGGAGGGAGAAGAGCTACAAGTAAAAATAAGCAAGACTTCTGCTTTTAGGAGGCAAGATCCACAGGTCCTGAAAATACACAAGGTCTTTCCAGTCACAAGTATGATGCTGAATGGTCACAAACCTCCACAATCATCTTTACATATAAAGACTTAGAGGCCTGGCAGGGTGGCTCATGCCTGTAATCCTACCATTTTGGGAGGCCCAGGCGGTGGATCACCTCAAGTCAGGAGGTCGAGACCAGCCTGGACAACATGGCAAAACCTCATCTCTACTAAAAATTCAAAAATTAGCTGGGTGTGGTGGCAGGTGCCTATAATCCCAGCTACTAGGGAGGTTGGGGCAGGAGAACTGCTTGAACCCAGCGGGCAGAGGTTGCAGTGAGCTGAGATGGCGCACTGCACTCCAGCCAGGGCAAAAGAGCAAAACTCCGTCTCAAAAAAAAAAAAAAAGACTTAGACTTAGGAGCACACTGTCAAATACAATTATGCATACACTGACGAATCAAAAAAGTTGTGAACCACAGGCATCTTTGATACCACAAACATCCAGTGTCTCAAACCAGCCTGCCAACTATACCCTGTTGCCTTGGCAACAGGAGGCAAGCAGACATGGAGAAATCTTGTTGCCTGAGCAACAGGATCCCTTTAAAAAAAAAAAAAAATGTGCCTTAAGCTGTGGCTATGGCAAAGGCTGTCAGTAGGCAAGATTTCAGTCCTTGGTAATGAGATAAAGAATTTACACTAAGATAACAATCATTCATCTATTCATTAATCAGTATCTGTAGGTTGGTACCTATGTGCAATACACTGTGCCCTGGAGAAGGCAAAGATGAATTAGGCATAGTTTGGCACATACCCGGCACACAGCAATACATATCCATCAATTAAATAAATGAATGAAGGTTCTTAAGATGGTTGTAAAACAATGACTAAACTTTACTAGGACCTGAGCATATGTGATAAAGAGGCTGAAGCCCCCGTGAGCATTATCAAGTTCCACTGTAGAGAATGTTTTATTTATAAGTTGAAATAATATGCTATGACTTGCTGAATTAGAATCCTCAATGTGTATATACTAGGTCAGCCTACGAAACCCACATAAAAACTGGTAAAAGTCAAGCCGATTCTTAATGCCTTCCTAGCAAATAGTAATAGATATAAAAGATTTCATTTCAAATTTGAAAATGATTAAAGTTGGAAATTTCAAAGAAATTGGGGCTTATTCCTCCCTTGATCTTGCCATTAACTATATTCCTCAAAAAAACTTTTATCAACTAATGATGGCTTGGATTCCCAGGTGCCTTCCAGTTCTAATATTGTTCTCCAGCCCTGAGACTTCAAAACGTCTCTAAGGGGGCAGGGGCTATCCCTCCTAGTTCCATTTGCTCATGTTTTATCCATTTGTCTGGATCATTTGCCCAAAAGCATATCCTAAGTTATTAGGGAGTTATGTTAGTTATTCAGCAGGCAATTGGTTTAAATCTGGCTCCTGATATCTAATATCTGACCAAAGTTAAGAATTTATGCTTAAGCTTTCTCTTAGTACCATTAATATTTAGCCAGGGCCACATCTGACTTCTATATTTTGGAGGCTGTGGTCAGAACACATATGTCCTTCCCTGTGACTTCTCTCATTGGGCCTTTTTAAAGAGCCAGTAAGGGTCCCCAAGTGGAAGAGCTGCCCAGGGTCTCCTTGTAATTGTTATACCATTTTATACATGGCACAGAATAGGAAACAACAACAACAACAACAACAACAGAAAACCCTCTACAGGCTCGATTTTCAATTTATTTTTATTCTATTATGCAGCTTTGCTATCTCCTTTTATATTCAAACTTCTTATTTAGCTTCTAAATATTTTGCAGGATGGGTTCACATTTCACATTAATAAACAAAGAAACCCAGAAAAATCCTAAACAAATTAGATTGCAAATAACTTTAGCTTTATTTAACATTCTTTAAAGAATTATAAATACATTTTGGTATTGTCTCCTTTTAATTCAGAGAAGCCCCGGGGATTACCTGGGAGGGAGTCAAAAGTTATTAATTTTCTCTCCTCTTATTTGGCATAAATCAAAGGCTGTCTTTTATCATTTATTTTCTTCTGAAGTCTGCCCTTGTCTTTCCATTTCACTGTGAGCTCCATGAAGGAAGAGAGCTTGTCTTAAACAAACCTGTGTTCCCTGGTAGCATGTCACACTGTATTACCACATGTCATGGCACAATTTTGCAAATGTTGCTTAGGGTCCTGTTCACCTTGGAACATACTTTCCAAAATATCAACTTCAATGTGTGGGCCACTTTCCATGTCCATCTGTTGACTTGGTCATAACCCCAAGTTAAGGCTTGTTCTATAACCCTGTTTCAATGATCTTCAGATTAAACTTTGCCTTTCTGCTGATTCTAGCTTACCCAATTTGTTTTAAAGTATTTAGTTAATGACTAACTTTTTAAAAACCATCTCAAGCCCTAAAAGATATAGACCATATTGGGTTTTTGTTTGTTTTTGAAGGGGTGGACATCAACCAATTTGTGCAAATCAGACAATTTTCCATGGATCCTTTCAAAAAAAGAATAGAATTATTTTTGACAGGGCCAAGATACCTACATTCATCTGATTGGAAATTTTCATTTTAATAGAAAATTCACTTAATTGGGAGTACAACATATGTCATAATTTACTTTTGAACTAAAATACTTGCTTTGTTAGTGATAGAAAGTCAGTAAGTGGGGAGTGTTGGGTACTAGCAAGCCCTAAAGATCCTTTGGAGGATCTTTTAACTCAGATCTCCAGTCCCCACAAACACCCATTGTGGTTCTCTTTGGCATTTTGGACTACTTTTCTTTCCCCTGCCCTCCCCATTACTTCTGACCATGACTGCTTTGCACTTTTGCCCACTAAAGAACGCCATGAGGTCTTATAAGGTTTTCTTGAATATCTTTCTGACAGATCACACCCCCTATCGAAAAGATTTTCTTGGGTTTTTATTCCCAGAAACACGGGGAAAAAGTTAGGAAATTAAAAGTCTCCATCCTAACTCCTCCTGGTCTTCATTTGAAGAAGGTAAATGTATCAGTGATACACCTTTGACTAAACAAGAAAACGATTTGTCTATAGGAACCTTCCTTTGTCACCTAACTGAATCCCCCAGGAATTTGCTGAGCAGGCTCTTCTGAACTTCATTTACATTATGCGATTCCCAGCACCCTCAAACCCAGAGATAGATCCAGATGGTTCCATTGAGGCTGCCCAGTACTAACACCGGCTCCCTTCAGCAAGCACCCCTGATGGACTAGTCAAGGATCTCAGCTCTCCTCAAGGCAGTAAACAGGCACCTGATCCCAGCCAGGTCAATCTGGCTCTCTCTCTCTCTCAGGATTTTGAATCCTAAGAAAGGTGACGTGAGAATGGAATAAACAAACTGGGAGTTTATTTGTCCCAGAGTTCTCCTGTCCTTACAAGCCTCCCAAAAATATCTCCTTTATAGATTTCAGGGACTGAACTGACTCGTATGCCTTCCCAAGCTTGATCCTCCAGAGTCTAAATTACACAAGCCCCATAATGCCTTCTAAAGAAACCCCGGTCATATAAGTTAGCTAGAGTCAGGCTCCTTTGCTTGTATCCAAAAAGCCATGCCTGCTATAGCACATCGCAGCCTTAGCGTTTCATCACACAGATGCTGCCACCTCCTGAGTGGGAGTCATCCCACAGCTTTGAAGACCCCTGCCTGGCATCACCACTTATATGTGGCCCAACCTCAACAGGTGCCCCAGCCTCAGCGCAGTCTGGCAGTCCTTCCTCCATTCTCTGCTCAGTTCTTATCTCAACATTGACTGCTCCTAGCTGAATATACTCCTCAAATCTAGACAGTCCTCTCATCTGTGGCCTAGAATATCATCTAATACATAGAAACCAGCTGGGCACAGTGGTGAATGCCTGTAATCCCAGCACGTTGGGAGTCTAAGGTGGGTGGATCACCTGAGGTCAGGAGTTCAAGACCAGCCTGGCCAACATGGTGAAACCCCATCTCTCCTAAAAATACAAAAATTAGCCAGGCATGGTGGCAGGCACCTGTAATCTCAGCTACTCAGGAGGTGGAGGCAGGAGAATCACTTGAACCCAGAAGGCAGAGGTTGCAGTGAGCTGAGATCATGCCACTGCACTACAGCCTGGGTGACAGAATGAGATTTTATCTTAATAATTATAATAATAATAATAATAATATACAGAAACCATAAAGTATATTCTTCCTCGATCTCCCTTTCTCTATTTCTCTAGCTTAATTTTATCTTTACCTCCCTTTCTTCAGACACAAAGAAGGAGTTGCCACTCATCTTTTCCAGGCCTACTCCTCTGGCTGTGGTCTATGTTGCAACTGTACACTGTCAGTTATCTCTTTTCCTCTCTAATCTCTCCTCTCCATTAGTCTCTTCTCCTTCCTCTGTCCCAAATGCCCTGAGTTCATCCTGATTCTAAGAGGTCCTTTTCCATCAAACATTCCCCACCAGCTCACTCTCCCAGCTCATTTTCTCAACTTCTTAAATGCCTCCTATGTCTGCCTCTGGAACATTGCAATCAAGTTTCTGCTCCCTCTGATCTCACCCAGTGCCAGTGAAGGGGCCCCCATGAAGGTCAGGAGAACTTGCAGAAGGCTCATTCTAATAGTTTTGTTTCAGTCCCTACTCTCAGAAACAACTGTCACTGACACAGCGAGCTGTCCTAAAATAAGAATTTTACTTTGCTTTTAAAAGATAATCTCCCAAACATATTCCACCTTCCCTTGCAACTAGTTGTGGTCATATGAGGAAGTTCTGGCCAATGGTATGTGAACAGAAGTGATGAGCATAACATCTGGGTCATATTCTTAAAAGAAAGAGGGGTGCCTCTACTTCCCCTTTCTTCTTCTTGCTGGCTTGGAGGTAGGATATGGTCTCATAAGTCATATTGGTCAAAAAGATGAAATCTATACCCTGGGGATATGGAAGAACAAGATATAAGACCAGGGCTCCACATGACCTCATGGAGCACAGCTGCCCTACCCTGCTGGCCCACCCTTGAGCTCAGCGAGGCTAACTGATTTGCTCAAGGTCACGAAGCTAGAAAAAGGCAGAGCTAGAATAAGACCCAAGTTCAAGTTTAGCACCTGTTTCAGTATGCTACTTGGTGAACTATAAATGGTTCTGGGCAAGTAAGCTCTAACTCCTTCTATTTCCACAGGCACATGGAAACTTCTGGCTATCAGGTTTCAATTCAGCCATCAATAACTCAGCTCTGCAAAATCAAAAAATATTTCTAGGAGCTCAAATTGTACCTACCTTGTTTGGGACTGTCTTTCTCCTCCTGAAGCACTAAAACTTCTCTTTAAAATGTCTGAGACGAGAAAATAGAAATAACTTTACATTATTTCCTCTGCAAATCTTTTGTTTTTTAAGTTTTAATAAAACAATGCTGAACAACAAATGCTGGTGAAGATGCAGAGAAAGGGGAACTCATACACTGTTGGTGGGACTGTAAATTACTGTAGCCATTATGGAAAATAGTATAAAGGTTCTCGGCCAGGCGTGGTGGCTCACACCTGTAATCCCAGCACTTTGGGAAGCCGAGGTGGGTGAATCACGAGGTCAAGAAAGTGAAACCATCCTGGCCAACATGGTGAAACCCTGTCTCTATTAAAAAGTACAAAAATTAGCTGGGTGTGGTGGAGCGTGCCTGTAGTCCCAGCTACTCAGGAGGCTAAGGCAGGAGAATCGCTTGAACTGAGGAGGCGGAGGTTGCAGTGAGCCGAGTTGCACCACTGCACTCCAGTCTGGTGACAGAGTGAGACTCCGTATCAAATAAATAAATAAATAAATAAATAAATAAATAAATAAATATTCTCTTAAAAATACTAACAACAGAACTTCTATATGATCCAGCAATCCCACTACTGGTATATATCCAAAAGAAGGGAAGTTAGTATATCAAAAAGATATCTCCACTCTCGTGTTTATTGCAGCACTACTCACAACAGCCAGGATACGAAATCAAACTAAATACCCATTCGCAGATGAATGGATAAAGAAAATGTTTAACAATTTATTGAATATTTAATAGCTAGAAGGGGACATTTGAAATGTTTCCAACACAAATAAATGATAAATGTTTGAGGTGATCAATATATGAATTACCCATACAATGTGTAATTTGATGACTACACATTATATACAAATACCAAAATATCACAAGTATCCATAAATAGGAACAAATATTATATATCAAAAAAATTTAAATAAGTTTTTTATAAAATTCAAAATAATAAAGAACATATATATTCCATGAATGGCTTTGTCTATAAACACTCTCATATTGTTCTAAGGTCAAACTTTTCTCTGTAAATGGCAGGTAGGAAATATTCTAGGCTTTGCAAGCCGTACTATGTCTGTCACAACTGAATTCTGCTGCCACTGTAGCATGAAAGCAGTCAAACAACATTCAAGAAACAAACATGGCTTTATTCGTGGCAAACCACAGTATCAACAAAAAACAATGCTGAATTTCTGTTACCTGAGCAATTGTACATACTGTAAAAATTGTCTTTGATTATGAAAACATGAGCTAAAATATGTTATAAATTGTCATTTATTTGTCAGGTTTGTTTAAGGGCTTTTTTCTAAAGCAAATGTCTAAACAAACAAAAACAACCCTGTTATTAATATCTAACAAAACACAATAAAATGTCATGCAATAAAATGTCATAACCATCCTTGCCAAGTTACCACATGCAAATTTAAGGGTCAAGCATCTCTTTCCTACCTCCCCAGTAACCCTCCCACCATTGCTGCCAGGTATATAGAACACTGAACTTATCTCAAAACAGTCAGTAATAAATTTCTTCTGGAATTTGTTATATATGTTTATATGCATAAATATTTTTCCCATATGAGCTTCATGTTTTCCCAATTGTAAATTAATACACCTAGAAGGCAAGGATTTACAGAGAAAATAGGACAGAATATTGAAAACTGGGGTTGTCCCAGAAAATCTGGAACATCTAGTTATCATTTCAATGGACCAATTAAGTTTGGAAAGGACAAAGAATGTAGCTAAATCCTTAGGGTTCTACTTTGATCCTTTGAGAGGCTATTTTAAATGTTCTTTTACGAGATTTTCATAGTATAGTCACTGAAGAGAGAGAATTATTTTCACTTATTTCAGAATATTTCTACCTACAGTTTTTAATATTTTATCAAGTTACTCTTTTTTTCTTTTCTTTTTTTTTTTTTGAGATGGAGTCTTTCTCTGTCACCCAGGCTGGAGTGCAGTGGTACCATCTCATCTCAGCTCACTGCAAGATCCGGCTCCCGGTTTCACGCCATTCTCCTGCCTCAGCCTCCCGAGTAGCTGGGACTACAGGTGCCCACCATCATGCCCGGCTAATTTTTCTATTTTTAGTAGGGACAGGGTTTCACTGTGTTAGCCAGGATGGTCTCGATCTCCTGACCTTGTGAACCACCCGCCTCGGCCTCCCAAAGTGTTGGGATTACAGGCATTAGCCACTGCGTCCGGTCTCAACTTACTCTTTTCAAAAAAAATTGTTTATCTTCATTTTCCATTTTAACTTCTCTTTCAGTTTCAGGTTTGTTGAGTATGTTTGATTCTATCTCTCTTTATAAACTTTAAATTTCATCTAAATATACCTTTTCCTTTTCTTTCCCATATCCCAGTATGACTTTCTTTACTGTTTTAAATTAAGAGTCAAGATTAACATTATGAACTGAATTTATATGTCATATTTTTTATAACTCTAAAAACATTTCTTTTGTTTTATTGTTTTAAATGTAACACAGGCCTTTAGATTTATATAATTAAAATTGTACAAAAATTAGTCTATACCAAGACCAATTTCTTCTACAGACTTTGAATTCCTCTAACAAACAGGCTCGTAAAAGGTCATGTCCATTACTCCTGTGGTTATTTGGCTGTCTCCAAGATATTTTGATTCTCTAGTTAGAGCCTGCATTTGCTGGTAGAAATAATAAAACTATTCATTTGACAGCTGAGAAAATATAAAACCACTGTGCTGGCTAACCTTTGGGCTCTGTCAGAGAGACAGACACATCTGTCCTAATTAGCATTGCACCTGAAAAACAAACCACTGGGTTACGTATATGGTGATATTTGCTTGACTCAAGTACGATTTCCAAATCACTGTCTTCTGGAATCCCGCAAATGGCAAATTGATCAAAGAAAGCTTACTGAATGTAGATTCTTTCAGAGGGCTTGAACTGGAGCTGCTGGAGTTATCCGAAATGTCCAATTCATCATCTAGCTCTGAATATATATCTGCACATGAATTAAAAACAATAAAAACGCAAATAAGTCTTGAAACAGGAAGGAGTTCAGAATGCATTCATGCTTACACGCTGCCACTAGCAGTACCTTTCTCAGTATTTTCCAGGTTGAAGTTATCATCTGACAGGATTTCGTCACAGGCCCTGTCTTCGTCTTTACCATAGGAGGCCTGGAAGCCTTCGGGGGGCAGGTCTGCACTTTCTGAAAGTTCACTTTTCAGGCTGGCTGCCCCACTGCTGCTGCTACTCAAGCTTGCCTTCTCAAAGGTCTCCTGGAAAGAGAAATTCAGTTTTTCATAGCCGCTTTCTCCATCCTTCCTTCTATAGGACCTAAATCTTGTTAGAACATATATTAACTGCTTCAAATATCGATATAAATGTTTGATGCAGAAGAAGCATCAGTAGTTCCACCTACACACCTGTTTCACAATCTGTTCAGTCCATAAATACAGAAAGATGCAAGTCTATAAGCTACACTGGATCAAAAAGGAGGGAGGTGGCAAGAGTGCTCAGTAGAAAAGGCCCATACAACCCAGTGGGCGGGGGTGGGGGGGGGGAATGTACTTCTAAGAAATAGACTATATCAATTTAGGAGAAATTTCTCTCCTTTAAGTTTTTTCAAAAATATTTGCTATCAAATCCTCTCAGTACCATAGCAAATAAGCAAGGCTTATTCTCTTCAAAACTCCAGGAAAATTAGTAGCAGACAAAGCCAGGCCATGGAGAGTGAGAGGCAAGGTCTTCCAAAAAAAGAAGGGCTACAGAGAACAGAACTTACAAACCACTTGGGACTCTACACTACTGCCTGGCTGGAACACTCCCTGTAGAACCAGCCACAGCGTCCTCCTGAATCATCCAAAACAGATGGATGCATTTCCATTATGATAGCACTACAAAGTCATCAATCTGGTTGTGTAATTGCACATTTCCCTAAATAATAGTATTAGAAAATGCAAAAATTATGTCTCAAGGGTCAATAAAAATAAATTAAAGCCACTAATGCTGGAAGTTTTCGTTTTTCTAACAAAAAGACCGTGCGGAAGGAACGACTATGAATCAGTAAAAATACCACTTGTTTCTTTACCCAAGCAACTCTAAAATCTAAGACGTTCATTGTGTGGGACTATTTGTAGCAAGTGTGAAGAGCCTTCTTAGGCTGTGGGGCTAAACAGTGCTGACAAAACAAAGCTACAGAACAGGTAGACAAAAAGACAAAGAAAGGCCATGATGGAGGAAAGGATAACAGGCAGAGAGTGAGAAGAAAGAAAAAGGTGCATTTATTGAAGGGGAAAGAATTCCCTCTATGAATTGCGTACAAGATGATTTGCTCACAAATTACCTAGCACTTCTTGACTAAAAGGCCCCAGTGATCCCCATTTGAGAGACAGACTTATTTTATTTCAGATTTATGTGCTTTTTATTTTTTTCCTATAGTTAAAATGACACAGCTTCAAGGCACAGGTTTCTAAAAACTCCATAATAATAGAATTTGCAGATGAAGTAAACCTAAGTTCTTAGGGATAACTAGAGTCAGAAGTAAACCTCTAAAAGCTTTCATATGTTTATGTTCTGTAGGTAAGATGAAAAGATTTTAAAAATATTAAAAACATTTGTGCATTGCAAACTGTCTGATCAATTGCTGTTTAAACTTTGTTTTCCCTGAGATTCTTTTCAGTGATTCTTCAAAGTTTCACCAAGCTCCTTGTTTTGTTGAAGTTAATTTGCAGGTGAAGAAGTATTTTAACTTTGATTTTCCATAATTAGTACATCAAATGTTCAAAGGTGGTTTTATGACTCTGAGTTGCTAATTTCTGCTTCTGAGGTCCTGGTTGGCTAACTTACAACCTGAGATGGGAAATGCTTTGGCCGCTCTCCGGCAAAAGATATGTGCTACTCAGAAATTTTTCCAATGCCTAAGGCTAGTACGGGGCCTCTAAGGCCAGCCTCAGCTCTGCCACACTCAACCCTTGATACCAAATCCAGGAGCTCTTTCTAAGGCTCAAAACTTTATTGCAAAACCAACTCAACTTCTTCCATGCCTTCCTCTTTTCTTGGTCCCAAACCACAAAACCCTTCTTCCTCTGACTATCCTCCACTGAAGTTATTAGAAATTCGCATAGAAATAAAAACCCAATTCAAGGCCTTTTCCTTTTTATGACCGTTTTTATTCGAAGTAAATCATCTTCTACCCTATCCTGAAGACCACAACTGGCATCTGCAACTTTTTAAGGGCTTTACACCCAAGATGTGTCAATATTACCAAGGCTAAAAAAGATGAAGGAGAATTTTTGAATTGAGAAAAGTTTTTATTCTGTCAATGCAATTAAGATGCTGGAATTTGAATATCTCTAAAACTAGCAAAACTTTAACAAAGGCTTCATTTCTCTTAAGAACAGTCATGGATAAAACATCAGAGGAAAACATTTTTCTTTGAACATATGAAGAGTCAGGAGAAGCTGGAGTCCCCGCTGAAAAAGGCAATTTGAGACTTAAGGAGGCTGGACTTGCAACCAAAACCCAAGAACCAATCGGGTCATAAATCAATAGTCACTTGTAACTGCCAAAATTTCATCCATGGGTAATAGACTGTTTGCATAAATTCTGATAAAGGAAAATTTACAATCTGAGAGAGATGCTTTTTCAGACTCTCTATGCATAAAAATATGATAATATAGAATGGATAGTTTTGATTTAAAATTTATATTTCTAGACAGGGCGTGGTGGCTCACGCTTGTAATCCCAGCACTTTGGGAGGCCAAGGCAGGCGGATCACGAGGTCAGGAGATCAAGACTATCCTGGCTAACATGGTGAAACCCTGTATCCACTAAAAAATACAAAAAAATTAGCCGGGCATGGTGGTGGGCACCTGTAGTCCCAGCTACTCGGGAGGCTGAAGCAGGAGAATGGAGTGAACCCAGGAGGTGGAGCTTGCAGTGAGCCGAGATTGTGCCACTGCACTCCCGCCTGGGTGACAGAGGAAGACTCCGTCTCAAAAAAAAAAAAAATTTAAATTTAAAAAAAATTATTTTTCTATAACAATCCTTTGCAGCAGTTTTTGCTTCAAAAAAATTGATATAATTTTTGACCTTGCCATAAACCATATGCCACACATTTTCCCTACTGTGATTTCTGGACTTTTTCATTGTGAGTATTTGAGTATCCATCTCTTTATAAAATTGTTCCTTGAAGAACTGGGGGCACTTTAGTCCCTTTTAAATCCTTCAGTGCTTTGCACAATGCCTTACACATTGCAAAGGCTCAATAAATAGTTGAGCCATTAAGTTGTCCTCAGAAGACACATCCAGCAAGTACATTAAGCTATTAAAGGGATTTAGGCAAGAAAAAAGATAAAGCTTTTGGGGACAGAATTTGGCTGCTATCATCTTTTTCACTTTCTAATTACTAAGATTTTTCAAGGAGTAGGAGAGGGAGTTAACTAGATATTTTTGGCATCTGCATGCATCTGTCCTAGGAATGGATAGACACATTCTGGATATCAATACGGCAGCAAGGAGAATACAATGCAAATCAGACAATAAAATTATCACTGATATGGAAATCAGCACCAATACAGAAGATGTTTCCTGTCACCACGCTAGTATAGGCACAATTATGTTTAGCTCGATTTTGCACATTATAATGTAATATTTTTATGTGTGCAGCAGATCATAATACATTTTCAGTTGAACAGCAATTCAAATAGTAACAGACTGACATTACCCAAATTAACTGCTACAGTAGGAAAATTAAGGGCACCTATTTTATTAAAATCAGTGCAATTTTTAAAATTGCCAGAATGTTAGTTTTAGAAGGGGAGAGAGAAAGAAAACCAAGAAACAAATGTAAAGCATAACACCAGTTACATCCTATAGATGCTTTACTTTAGAACTCTAAAAAATGCACTATTTCTTTGTGTTCTGAAATGTTCATATTCTCTTAGGTATATTTTTACCCAGTTTCTTCCATCTCTTTTGTTAATAAACTGTACCCTTAAATATCTCCATTTAGTGCTACCAGGTGCTTGAAATTCATCCAGCTGAGGTGATCTTTTATCAGTGGCACACCGCCTTCTATGGTTTTCATGGATGATTGCACAAAGAAAATTCAAACTAGGAGACAGGCCATTGACTGCATACTATTGTAAATAAACTCAGTCCCTACATTTTAAGGTATATTTTTAAAAATCAGCCAGCGTGGTCAGATGATTAAGGAACCTTGTGGACTAGACCATAGCTGAGGGGTGGTGAGATAGGAATCTTTTCTCCAGGCCTCCCTATGGAAGACTTGGCTTTGCCACATCAGAGAGGTGGGCTGATAAAATAAGCCTGGTCTCCACTCCCAACTCAGTGGTAGATGGAAATCTTTCAATCTTTGATCCTGAAAGTTAGTTTTGTTTATTTTTTAGAAATAAGGTCTCATTATGTTGCCCAGGCTGGTCTCGAACTTCTGGGTTTAAGGAATCATCCTGCCTCGGTCTTCGGAGTAGCTGGAAATATAGAGGCACAGCACTGTGTCCAGCTTTCCCAAAATGGTTTGGATGATAACATCGTCTATTTTCATCAAGAAATCTTGAAGAATTTCCCTTCCCCCATTCTCCACATACAGTTAAGAGAGCAATAGTTAAACCAGAAAAACTGTTGTTTTGGGACCCTAAAAATAACTAATTTATATGGATTATATAATAAAGAAAATATTCTTTTTAGGTTGGATCTTATTTATTTTGAACTTCTTGAATATTTATACAAAGCTAAAAATGTTACTGTCATGACATAATTATCTCATTATTATGATACTATCTTAATTAGAACTTCTTAAAAGCACTATTACATATTAATGAATTAGGGAATTAAATAAATAAATTAAATAAATTAGGGAATACATTGGTCATTACAATTCAATCTAAAAATCCAGTATCAAATTTATTATGGCTAAAAATGTTTCACCGTTTTCCCATAACTAACCTAGTACTGTATCAGAAATGAAAGGATTTTCTATCACTTTTAACTCAAATACAGGTTTTCTACAAGCAATAATACTAACAAAAAGGAAAAGAAAAGCAATATCATAATCTGAAATTATCGTATGTTAAGAATACAGAAGATCTCGTCCATCACAACAATACTGACCACCATGTTTTTCCAAGATGGCAGACTGACATGTCAATAGAACTAAATGTATATACGAATATATTCAAAAGCATTACAAACAAGGCCAGAATCAGGTAATTCTACTTAACATTTAAAAGAAACAATGGGGGCTGGGAGTGGTGGTTCACACTTGTAATCCTAGCACTTCAGGAGGCTGAGGCAGACAGATCATTTGAGGTCAGGAGTTTGAGACCAGCCTGGCCAACAAGGTGAAACCTGGTCTCTACTAAAAATACAAAAATGTGCCAGACATGGTGGCAGGTACCTGCAATCCCAGGTACTTGGGAGGCTGAGGCATGAGAATTGCTTAAACCTGGAAGACGGAGCTTGCAGTGAGCTGAGATCATACTACTGCATTCCAGCCTGAGCAATAGAGCAAGACTGTGTCTCAAGAAAAACAAAAGAGGCCGGGCGCAGTGGCTCATCACGCCTGTAATCCCAGAACTTTGGGAGGCCGGGGCGGGTGGATCATGAGGTCAGGAGATTGAGACTATCCTGGCTAACACGGTGAAACCCCATCTCTACTAAAAACACAGAAAATTAGCCGGGCGTGGTGGCGAGTGCCTGTAGTCCCAGCTACTCGGGAGGCCGAGGCAGGAGAATGGCGTGAACCTGGGAACCAGAGCTTGCAGTGAGCTGAGATCACGCCACTACACTCCAGCCTGGGTGACAGAGTGAGACTTCTCAAAAAAAAAAAAAAAAAAAGAAAAAAGAAAAAAGAAAAAAAGAAAGAAACAATGGGCCAGGCATGGTGGCTCATGCCTGTAATCCCAGCACTTTCGGAGGCCAAAAGTGGACCGATCATTTGAAGTCAGGAGTTTGAGACCAGCCTGGCCAAATGGTGAAACCCAGTCTCTACTAAAAATATAAAAATTAGACAGGCATGGTGGTGGGTGCCTGTAATCTCAGCTATTCAGGAGGCTGAAGCAGGAGAACTGCTTGAACCTGGGAGGTGGAGGTTGCAGTGAGCCAAGATCACTCCATCCTGGGTGACACAGTGAGACTGTGTCTCAAAAAAAAAAAAAAAAAAAAAAAAAAAAGAAAGAAAGAAGGGAAGGGAAGGGAAGGGGAAGGGGAAGGGGAAGAGGAGAAACAATGTACAGAGAGCAATCAAGTGGGTGGGTTTTAAGAAATGTTTTGTTTCTCAAAAAAATAAAGCCATTGCAATTTACCAATGCTTAAGGAATTAAAGAGTATGGAATTAGACATTAGTGGTTATCAACAGGAATGAAATGCACAAATTAGAACCTCATTGACTGTTTCATTTTTAACAGCTACATAAGGAAAGGTCTAGTTCTTGTTAAACTGCACATTTTGCACATGTTGTCAAAATTCCAAACTGATTAATTGCCAGTAGAGAAAAGAATTAAAAGTCAAGAAAAAGAGTCAACATTGTCTTCACTGTCTTTTGCTTGGCCCACTGCAATCTTTTTTATTTATTTATTTATTTTTGAAACGGAGTCTCACTCTGTTGCCCAGGCTGGAGTGCAGCGGTGCCATCTCCGCTTACTGCAAGCTCCGCCTCCCAGGTTCAGGCCATTCTCCTGCCTCAGCCTCCTGAGAAGCTGGGACTACAGGTGCCTGCTACCACGCCCGGCTATTTTTTTGTATTTTTAGTAGAGACAGGGTTTCACCATGTTAGCCAGGATGGTCTCAATCTCCCAACCTCATGATTCTCCCGCCTCGGTCTCCCAAAGTGCTTCATTCTTGGCTCTCAGTGGTTTATTCCCACTCAACAGCCAGCTATATCATTGTAAAGCCTAGTGGTGCCCCCTTGGCTTGCTCAGAACTCCCATCACTCAGGTACATGCCAGGGAATATGGCACTTGCATTTCCAACTGTCTCTCCCTGCTTTACTGCACCCTGGATACACAGGCCTCCTTGCTGTTCCCTGAGCTTGGCAGGCTCACTCCCACCTCAGGATCTTTGGGCATGCTGCTCTTTCTGCTACCAATGTTGTGCCTTCAGATATTTGCAGAGCTCATCCCTTTAATGTACAGTTGACCCTTGAACAACATGGGGGTGAGGGACACCAATCCCCCATGCAGTCAAAAATCTACGTATAACTTTTAACTTTCCAAAAACTGCTGACTAGAAGCATTACCAATAACAAACAGTTAATACAATTGGTATGTCATATGATAAATATAGTTTCTCTTCGTTGTGATTTTCTTATTAACATTTTTTTTTTTTTGAGACAGAGTCTCGTTCTGTCGCCCAGGCTGTAGTGCAGTGGCACAAACTTGACTCACTGCAAGCTCCGCCTCCCGGATTCATGCCATTCTCTGGCCTCAGCCTCCTGAGTAGCTGAGACTACAGGTGCCTGCCATCACGTCCAGCTTATTTTTTTTTTAATTTTTTTTTTGTATTTTTCAGTAGAGACAGGGTTTCACTATGTTAGCCAGGATGGTCTCGATTTCCTAACCGCATGATTCACCCGCCTCGGCCTCCCAAAGTGCTGGGATTATAGGCGTAAGCCACCACGTCCGGCCTCTTAATAACATTTTCTTTTCTCCAGTTTGTTATTAAGAAAATCACAAAGAAGAGAAACTATATTTACTATTCATTAAGTGGAAGTGGATCATCATAAAGGTCTTCATCTTTGTCATCTTCACATTGAGTAGCCTGAAGACAAGGAAAAGGAAAAGGAGGGGTTGGTTTTGCTGTCTCAGGAGTGGCAAAGGCAGAAGAAAATTCATGTATAAGTGGATTCATGCAGTTCAAACCCACGTTGTTTAAAGGTCAACTGTATTCAGGTCCCTGCCCAAATGTCATGTACATAAAGCCCTTTGCTGACATCCCTATTAAAGAGCTTCTGCACAGCAAAAGAAACTACCATTAGAGTGAACAGGCAACCTACAGAATGGGAGAAAATTTGTGCAATCTACTCATCTGACAAAGGGCTAATATCCAGAACCTACAAAGAACTCAAACAAATTTATAAGAAAAAAACAACCCCATCAAAAAGTGGGCAAAGGATATGAACAGACACTTCTCAAAAGAAGACATTTATGCAACCAACAGACACATGAAAAAATGCTCATCATCACTCACCATCAGAGAAAAGCAAATCAAAACCACAATGAGATACCATCTCACACCAGTTAGCATGGCGATCATTAAAAAGTCAGGAAACAACAGGTGCTGGAGAGGATGTGGAGAAATAGGAACACTTTTACACTGCTGGTGGGACTGTAAACTAGTTCAACCATTGTGGAAGACAGTGTGGTGATTCCTCAAGGATCTAGAACTAGAAACATCATTTGACCCAGCCATCCCATTACTGAGTATATACCCAAAGGATTATAAATCATGCTGCTATAAAGACACATGCACACGTATGTTTATTGCGGCATTATGCACAATAGCAAAGACTTGGAACCAACCCAAATGCCCATCAATCATAGACTGGATTAAGAAAATGTGGCTCATATACACCATGGAATACTATGCAGCCATAAAAAAGATGAGTTCATGTCCTTTGTAGGACATGGATGAAGCTGGAAACCATCATTCTCAGCAAACTATTGCAAGGACAGAAAACCAAACACCGCATGTTCTCACTCATATGTGGGAATTGAACAATGAGAACACTTGGACACAGGAAGGGGAACATCACATACCGGGGCCTGTCTTGGTGTGGGGGGACCGGGGAGGGATAGCATTAGGAGATATACCTAACGTAAACGATGAGTTATTGGGTGCAGCACACCAACAAGGCACATGTATACACATGTAATAAACCTGCACATTGTACACATGTACCCTAGAACATAAAGTATAATAATAATAATAATAAAAAGCCTGTCTTCCTGTGTCTACAATCACTTTTTATTACCTTGCCTTCTTTTATTTTTGTTCATAGCACTTAAATATTGTTTTATTTATCTATTATTTGTATTCCCTCACTATGAAGGAGGGAGTCTGTGGCTAGGAGAATACTAGAATAGGTCCCAGGAAAGAATAAATGCTTAATAAATTTTGTTGAATAAGTAAAATAAAAGACTGATTTTTTAAAAATGTTGCCAAAATTCTCCATGTTAAAACAAAGAGTAAAAATAAAAATTGTAGGTATGATTTTTTGAAGAAATTGACAAACTTATTCTAAAATTAATAAGGAAATACAACAGACCTAGAATAC
This sequence comes from Chlorocebus sabaeus, assembly GCF_047675955.1. Classification (NCBI taxonomy): domain Eukaryota; kingdom Metazoa; phylum Chordata; class Mammalia; order Primates; family Cercopithecidae; genus Chlorocebus; species Chlorocebus sabaeus. Next base: position 72,482,513 of record NC_132918.1, read on the forward strand.
CCAAATCAAATTTGACAAAGAACAACAAAGTTGGAGGACTTATAGGGCTTGTTTTGAGACTTATTAAAAAGCTACAATATCAAAAGATACAGAGTCTCAGTTAGATAGGAGGATAAGTTCAAGAGATCTATTGTACAGCATGATGACTATACTTAATAACAATATATTGTATTCTTGAAAAATACTGAGACTGGATTTTAAGTGTTCTCACCACAAAAATGATACTATGTGTGGTAATGCATATGTTAATTAACTCAGCTGAGCCATTCCACAATGTATATATATTCAAAACGTCATGTTGTATACAATATATATAATTTTTTGCCAATTAAAATTAAAATAAAACATTTTTTAAAAGCTACAATAATCAAAATGGTGTGGTATTGGTCTAACAAGAGACATATAAGCCATGGAACAGAACAGAGTTCAGAAATAGATCTGCAAGAAACGGAAACGCTTGCACACTGTTGGTTGGAATGTAAATTACTACAGCCACTATAATGAATAGTATGGAAATTCCTTTAAAAACTAAAAATAGAAATACAACATGATCCAACAATCTCACTGCTAGATATTTATCCACAAGAAAATAAATCCACAAGAAAATAAATCAGTATGTTGAAGAGATATCTGCATGCTCATTTTTATTATAGCACTATTTACAATGGCCAAGATTTTGAATCAACCTAAGTATCCATCAACAAATGAATTGATAAAGAAATGGGAAATTTTTCAGTCATAAAAAAGAATGAACTCTTGTCATTTTCAACAACATGGATGGAACTGAAGGACATTATGTTAAATGAAATAAGCCAGGCACAGAAAAAGAAATACAAAATGTTCCTACTTATATGTGGGAGCTAAAAAATATTGAGTTTATGGAGATAGAGAGTGGAATAATGATTACCACAGGTTGGGAAGAGGAGAGGAGAGGGGGGATGAAAAAGGAATGGTTGGGTACAAAAATACAGTAAGATAAAAGGAATAAGATTTAGTGTTTGGTAGCAAAATAGGGTGGCTATAGCTAACGATAATTTATTGCATATTTTAAAATAACTAAATGAATGCAATTGGAATGTTTCTAACACAAAGAAATGATAAATGTTGGAAATGATAAATGATAAATGATAAATGTTGGAGGTGATTGATACCCCAATTACCCTGATTTGATCGTTAAACATTTTATGCTTGTATCAAAATTTCACATGTACACCATAAATATGTACAACTATTATGTAGCCATAGTAACGAAAACTTTAAAATTTAAAATTTAAAAAATCTATAAACAAAAAAAGAAAAAGGTAAATAGATCTACATATATATTGTCAGGCAATTTTCAATAAAGACGCTTAGCAAAATCAATGGGAAAAGACTGCACATTTAAATAAGTGATGCTGGAAAAACTGGATACCCAAATGTACACCAAAAAAGTCAATCTCCTCATTATTCTATACATAAAATTAAATCAAAAGGGATCATGGGTCTAAAACATTTACAAAAATATAAACAATCCTATTTTTGCAACCTTGGGGTAGGCAACAATTTCATCAAAAAGAGACAAAAAGCACTGGCCACCACAAACAATTACATGAATAAGTCTTTATCAAAATAAAAATTTTCTGTTCATCCAAAAAATGCCATTAATGAAAAAAACCAGGCAAGCCATAGACTATACAAAATGTTTGCAATACATACGTTTGACAATAGGCTTATTATCTGGCATATATAAAGAACTCCTACAAATCAACAAAAATAGACAAGTAATCCAATAAAATCACAGGCAAAATACTTGAACAGATATTTAACACATACACACATACAAAGATATATAAATAGCTAAAAATCAAACATAAATGTGCTCAACATCATTGATCCTCAGGAAAATGCAAACTAAAACCAGAAAGAAGTATCATTACACCGCAAAGGCTAAAATTGAAAAGACTCACAGTACCAAATATTGGCAAGGAAGTAGAACGCCTGGAACTCTCACATACTGCTTCTGAAAGTGTTAAAGAGTACAATTTTGAAGAACTATTTGGTACTTTAACAGTTAAACATACAACTACCTATAACCCTGAAATTCTATTTCTAGGTCTTTCAGAGAAAAAAGTTATAAACATTTTTGTATAGGTCTTTTTGTAAATATGTTTTCAACAGTCTTATGAAACTCCAAATCTGGAGAAAACATAAGTGTTCATCACAGGAGGATAGATAAACAAATTATGGTGTAGTAATATAATTTAACACTGCGTAGCAATATGAACAAATTACTAATACATACCACATGGGTGAATCTCATAGATATTTTGTCATGGAAAAAAAGCCAGCCACTAAAGAGCACATGTGTTTGATTTAAATGAAGTCCAACAACAGGCAAAAGTAATTTATAGTGACAGTAATCACCAGTCTTCCTGCTGGGGCAGAGAACTGTATAGAAAGAGGCTTAAGGGAATATTCTGGGGTGAGATAAATGTTCTGACTCTTTTTTGGGGTGGAGGTTACACATGTGCCAAAAGCCATTGAACTAGGCACTTAAAGATGTGTACATTTTACTACATGTAAATTATATGTCAATAAAAAAGAGAATTATAGTGTGGATGTGAGAATTGTGTCTGTATTTGTGAGGGAGCCTACAAGGCATTGCTTTATTTTCATATAACTTAATAAGCATAGAACATTTCCAAATCAAGTCATGATTTTTCCTGATATTTCTCTTCCTACATCATTACTTGCAGCATTTTCACAGCCTTGGGGGAAATTCAGTCAACAATTAACCAGACAATAAAAGCAAAGATGTTCACAAAAATATTGCCCTTTAAAAACACATCATTTTCTACATGGCTTAATTTAATCTCCTAGCAGAGGATTGCAGACACATGCCTTTAGTGGTGTGCTCAGCAATTGTAAATGACATATGGTATAATGAAAATAAAGCAATCCAGATAAATAAATAGCACATTTTTTATTTGCATTAAAAAATGAGAATCTAAATGCTTACATATCTGTTCAATTCTTACATGCTCAACTTTAAAGACATCTGAGAATTTATGAAAAATATCAGTATCTGTCAATGTCTGCTAAAAATCATATATCAGAAAACTACAATAAGAATTTTGTAACAAAGAAGTGAAGTTATGAATGGTTTGTGAATTTAAAAAATAATCTGTGCTAATAATTGCTCTACCAGCCTGGTCCTCCAAAGTAGATAGAATTGAAGATGACACTTATGTCTGCCATACTTTGACTCTCTGGCAATATTAAATTATCATAGGAATCTTTTTTTAGATCCACCAAAAGCTTAGAGAAAATTTCTAGGACTCCTTACATGAGCATTTACTTATCGTCATAAGCATGAAACAATTTACCAAGATCGGATGTGTTTTTTTGGAAAATAGTTTGGGTAGGAATGTGGAGGATGGCTAAGGGAGGGAGATGATCCCCGATAATCTGGATGGAACTGATTTAATCAGGTGGCAGGTCTACAAAGTGGAGCTGAGGCATCTCTGAGATGAGGAAGAGATTCAGCCTGTGGACAACAGTTTCAGCCTATGACCACGATTTCCAGCCTGCTTCTCCTGCCAACCATCCCTATGGATTTTGCACTTGCCTCATCAGTCCCCATAATCATGTAAGCCAGTTCCTTGCGATAAATATCTGAATATGTATCTACTGCTGGTTCTGTTTCACACATTTGTGCAGGACTGTCATGTGTATGACATACCAACATCCCTGGCTGCTAACAGTGATAAACAACAATTGCACCACCCCATCCCCAGTACACACATTCCTTAATGGCCCCTAGTGGACAGTGCAGAGGTGATATACTGACTGAATCACTTAGTAGAGGTAAGGAAAAAACTAGAGACAAGAAAGTTGGATCTTGCAATGATCCAATGCAAGATAATGAGAATGGGAACTGAAAGGATAAGATGGATTTGTCAGACATTTCAAAGACAGAATTAGTAGAGTTTGCTAACAAAATGAATATAGGATTTCAGAGAGAGTGAATTGAAGATGTCAAGATTACAATTAAGGTGATATGAGGAGAAAGAACATGACCGATCAAGGGAGGAGAATCCATTCACTGTGGATTTGCCGAGCGTAAGTACCTGTTAGACATGCAGGTAAATGTTGGGTTCAAAATATAGGCCTGGCACACAGAGAGACTGAGATCAGACAGAGAGCTTTGGCGCTCTCCAGCAAATGGGTGTGAAATTATGTTGTGAAACACATCCCAACATATCTTGCCTCTGCAGAAAATGTTGTGCATTTCTCCAGAGCTCTTTTCTTCTACTATTAAGACCAGTTTATGAGGCTGAGATTTATAGACCCAGGAGAAGATAGGGGAAAAGAATACCTGGAGAAAAAGAAGGATGTAATAGATGCAAGGGTAGCTTCTGGCAGAAAGGTGGGAACTGGAAATTTCTTCTGGAGCTCAAAATAAGAGCCTGCCAGAAGGAAGAGAAAATGAAAGAGCAAGTGCAAGCCTCCTTGTTTTTCCTTCTCACATCCACTCCAGCAAATGTGAACCTTGGGATTAGAGGTGGGCTGTTGATGGAGAAACACAGACAGTTTGAGGGGGAAGCTGGGGTGCAGACAGAAAAGACTGAGAGCTTCCAAGAAGCTTCATGATCATCGTAACACTATATACATAAGGTCCATGAGAGTAGAGTCCTTGTCTGTTTTGCTCACTGTGGTATACTTTGTACACATAGTGCCTGACATCTATTAGGCACTCAGTATATACTTGTTGAATGAATAATTGAGTTGTAGGCATCTGGGAAAGAAGAACAGAAAAGGATGAAGAAGGCACTGGAGCTGATGGGGCTGAGATAGGGTCGCCTAGTGCCAGTGAGTTCCCCATGGGCTGTGTGTGGTGTGGATGGGAATCCAAAGCCCCCATGTGTCTTGTGCCAATGTAGAAAACAGCTCTGGGGCTGGCAGGTGAGTTCACTTGGCCATCACGGCACTGAGGGCCACAGAGCAGGCTGTTTAAAATAAGAATGCCAAGAAAGTCACAATCAAGCCTCAGAGGATGAAAAACAGTAACCCCAAGGTGGGAGTTGAGGCATCATGGGTAATTCTTTGGGTTTAAACCATGATGATTAAAGAGGCCATGAGTTACAGATGCCATAAACATTTAATAAGGACAGAAGTCAGCATCCCAAAATCACAGGGTTCATGTTATCTAAGTTCAGCAGGGACCAATAGAAGAAGACCAGAGCCCCTGCCCCTCTCCCATCAACATGGGGATGCTTAAGCTCTCTCCTCTACTCTGCTGCCATCTTTGGAAGAAGACATGGAGAAGAGAACCCTTGGGACAGTAAAGAAACTTTTATACCAAAGGAGACTGATATAATTGATCCTGACTACTACCACCATTTTCTGCTACCAGCACAAACAGGGGTTCAAAACAAAATGACACATAATTATAGAAAATAATGTTCCCATCTTGTACACCAATTTTTATCTAAATTCATATGAAATGAAATACCATGAGACTAGACGGAAACCAAGGGAAGCGCAAGAGAGGCAGAACATTTAAAGTTAAAAGGCCAAGGTTGGAAGAGAAAATGAGGAAGAGTATTCAAAGAGAGAAGACAGAAACCAGGACAGAGGAGTGTAATGGAAAACACTGAGGGGTAAAAAACATTAAAGGGCAGGTAAGTACAATAAGAAATAATTAGCCCCTAGTGAGGCGGAGCTGGCAGTGAGCCAAGATTGTGCCACTGCACTCCAGCCGGGGTGACAGAGCAAGAGTCTGTCTCAAAAAAAAAAGAAAAAAGGAAAAAAAAAAAAAAAAAAAGGAAAAAGAAATAATTAGCCCGCAGTTTGGCAACTTGGATGTTAGGTATTTTGGAGAAATTCAAAGTTTTAGTCCACATTACCCACAGGATTTAATTCAAACAGCTTAATGAGGTATTCACAAACACCCTTCATCTAGCTCCAGCCTACTTCCCCAGGCTTTTCAGACTACACATATAAAAATATGCATTATAAATCAGCAGAACCAACTTTCGGTCCTGGGGCTGTCCCTAACTAGCTGGATGACCTTGGACAACTCTTTTAACTTCTCCTGGTTTCCCTTTCTTTGTGCAATCAAAACATAAAACAACTCCATTTCTAAGTTTGATTCTTCGTATTAAGTGAGCTGACCTGGAGTTTCTGCACCACTTACTTTTTTTTTTTTTTTTGAGTCAGAGTCTCACTCTGTCGCCCAGGCTGGAGTGCAGTGGCGCGATCTCAGCTCACTGCAAGCCCCACTTTCCAGGTTCACGCCATTCTCCTGCCTCAGCCTCCTGAGTAGCTGGGACCACAGGCGCCCACCGCCACGCCCAGCTAATTTTTTGTATTTTCAGTAGAGACGGGATTCCACCATGTTAGCCAGGATGGTCTCAATCTCCTGACCTCGTGATTCACTCGCCTCGGCCTCCCAAAGTGCTGGGATTACAGGCATGAGCCACTGCGCCCAGCCTGCACTTACGTTATTCTTTTCCATCCAGGAGTGACTTCCTTATCTAGTTATCAAGACCCTATCTTCGTTTGGCTCTGAGAGCCTCCCTAGGCCTCATTTATTCATTTCCCTCTCTTATCTCATTTATTTACCCAAACTGTTTGGAATCATTAGAAAATTCCTCCTGTATATGCATATCTATCTTGTCTTTCCAAGTAGATTATCAGTTACTTCATGACTGGGGACATTGTTTATAATTTTTTATAAACTTCACTATACCAAGCGTAATGCTTACATTCAGAAGACATCCAACAAATCATTGTTCCTTCAGTATTAGTTATATAACACAGGCAGTTTCAATCTTTCTCTCTTTGTGTTATAGATGTGAAAGCAGTTCTCCAAACTGAACAAACTTACTAAACTAGTAAAAAGAAATCATCATTCAGCCTTTAAATAGGGGTGGTGAAGATAAACTTCCTGTCAAATATCACTGGAAAAGAAGCTGTGATACCTGCAAGCCTCGCACTGAGAACATGCTTCTCTCGTGATTTCTCTTCAGTCTCCCTGGAATACTCAATTCTGCTCCATTTCTGTATGTAGAAATATGCTTTTTTCACCCATTTAAGTATTAGTCTAGAGGTGTATCTACAAACTCCCAATAATTCTAATGGAATTGAAGTTTCCCATTGATTCTCCAGGTTTTGTCAGGCTGAATTTCTTTAATACACCTTATTGTATTTGTTGGAAAAGATATAAGCAGTAGACTCTTCAGAAATGTCTTTAACTGATTTTTCTGCCTGGGATATAAGATCTATAGGGTAATGATTCTCAGTGTTCACTACACTGTGAACAGTGCCAAAACATGGATCACGATTTTCACTATTACGATGCCACAGTACCCTCTACATGACAATACCCTTCTAATTATTGCACATTTAAGTTAAAATGTTACTTCCTTTTGCTCTGCGTAATTCTTATCATTCGCAACTCTATGCTCTCCTTATGATCTCTTATTTTAAGTTACAAGAATCAGAAAACATTCTTCAAAAGGAAACGTTGGCTTCACTTTCGTAGTGGGCAAACCACAGTACACAGAGTGAACATTTTAGTGAAGACTTCTCTGTCCTTCTAAAATATATATTAGTACTTACCTGCACTAGACCATTATAAAAATTGCCATAATTAAGAAGAGACTAAAATATGAAAGCAAATAGGATACTTCCGCATGAAATAGAAGCCTTTAATGTTTCTTATCGTTTGCTTACTCACTAATTGGCAAATTTCAGTAATTCACAATGGATCTCCTTATTGATGCTGGGAATTCATAAAGTTCTACTGAACCCACTAATTTCTCTTTCCCTTGACTATAATTTATCATTGGATTGTGTAACTGCATTATTGATATTAACTGCTCTGGGAGAACATTCCACTATATCTGAAATGAGATCATCATAATACTCCTTAAGAAAAAAGAGTCATAAAATTTTACACTTATCGTTTTTCTGCAGCAGTGGTATAGATGTAAGTTTTTTAAAAATAATAATTGGTCCCCAGTGAGAAAAATGCCAATTAACTGCATACTGTCTTTTGATGGAATGCAATCTTACTTCCTTCTTGCTTCTTGAATAAAGCTGCATTTTTTCCTTTTAGTTAACATTTGCTTAACCTTGAAATGAAACTATATCAGTAGACTTAAAATAGTGCAAAAGGAGAAAGCATTGTATGACTGTTTAAAGCAGGAATATAAACTTTGCTTTGAAGTGAAGCATTTCTCTATGGTCCATAAAAACCTGAATGCTCTGAAGCTGGCTAGCAGCAGGTGCTAATAAATATGCATTAACTGTACGCCTGACACATGGATTTAATGTAGAGACTCCTTGGACAAGATGGCACTAGATTAACAAGTTCCATCAACAAACTATTGTAACAAAAGCAATGCTCGTTTTATATAATTGATGCTATCTTACAATTTAAGCCACTTTTAAAGTCATATAGTGTATTCAAACACATTAACTCATTTATCCTAGTACCCTCTGAGGTAGATAATATCTTCCACCCCTTAATTTACAGATGAGTATATGACCTCTGGAACATTAAAATCCCTCCCTTGGCTTCAGAGCTCTCCCTTTATTTTACCTGGCGACGGCCTGAGAGCTAGATTTCTACAGCTAAAATGACTTTCCAAATACACATGGAAATATTGATAGAGGAAATTATATGGTATCTGGGATTTACTTCAGAATAATCTGGGGAAGACAGGAAGCAGGTGGGATAGAGATGATACAGGATTAGCCCTGAATAGCTAACTGTTGAAGCTGGGATGGGTACAGGAAGCAATCTTTGCATTTATAAACGTTTGAAATTTTCCATAATAAAGAATTTTTTAAGCTGAGAAGTACAAATAAATAGATACGTAATGGTCCTTCTCAAGGTGTTTTGCTAAAGATAACAGACTTTCTGCTGTTAGATTGTAAACTAATGCCACTCAGCCCCACATCAGCCACATGAATCTAATATGAAATGACTCTTTCACATACAACTGGAAATTAGCTAAGTAGCTCTGTAGTACAGAACTTAATAATAGAAGGCCCCAAATATCTAAGATATATAGAAATAGCTAAATCTTTTGCATTTTAGTCTACTAGGAATACTCTAGTTAGAATGCAACATGACATACATAGAATGATGTGTTTCTCATTGTTGCCTAGTTATTATGAAGTCAGGTAGTAAAATAAAAAGCAAAGTGAGCTCTAACTCCCTGTCTGAGATTTAACTGTGTTCAGTAAGGGCTATAACTCCAAGTTATATGCTCCTTTACATAAACGTATAACTTAAATAATCATCATGGAATGTTCTGCAAAATTACAGCTAGGCTCAGCATTTAAGGCAATGAAGATGAAAGAGTTTCCTTTCCAAATGAAAACTACATTAAATCTTCAACTTCTGGATTCCAAATACCTTAAGACAAACCCACTAAACAGTAGTGCTTTCCTTATTTTCAGAAAGGAGTTCACTGGAAACACTGTTATTCAAGAAATCAGAACTGCCTCTTTGAGACCAAGTTCTTACATAATTTTCCCAGCTTAGATGGAGTAGGTCCTTAGGATCCTGGGAAGGAATTTAACGACCAGGTACCCTAAGAAAGAGTTTTATGATCCAATTGCCTTGGGCCCACCCCTGAGACAGAAAAAAAAAAAAAAAGGATGAAAGAAGCACAAGCAAACAACAGAACATTGATCGTGATTGCAAAAAAGACACAGAAGAAAGAAAATAAGAGACAGCAACAAGAGCATCACTGGCACCATCACTTGCACAAGTGGACATTTGTAGCTTTGGCATCTCTTTTCCAAGCAATGTTCAGAAATATACTTAAATATCAAAACAATCTAAAGGTTCTTGGCAAGAAAAATAAAAAGCATATTCTGATTTGAAGCATGGCAACATTATTAATACCACAAATGGCAACGAAAGAAATTGCAAAGACCAATACCAAAAATTTTAAAGGTAAATGTTATTTCCTTCTCTGAATTAACTCACAACATTTTCATCTATATTCCCAAAAGTTGCAGTCAGATTGCTGAAGAAATTAAATATAAGCATTCACTGCTAATTTTACAAAGTTTGTAACTTAAACTTCGCTAAGAGAACTTTGTGATACCTCTGATTTTTGCAAAATACAATAAATTATGGGTTCATTCTTAGGAAGGTCAGTTATATTTATTTTAATTTATGTATAAGATACAGAAATGGATATAAATATGTAACTATTTTTCTAACTTTCGATGAATGCTCCTTAAAACAAGCATGAACAACTTCAGACAGCGCATTAGAGTGCATCATGAACAGATTAAAATATTTGCACTTACGTGAGATAGAAGAGCCAGCTCATGGTGACATGTGACGGCGTTCCGGTTGGCTTCCATAAAATACCTTTGTGTGCGTCTTCGTTCCCGTTCTAGCTTCTTCTCCAAGGACAACTGGGATGTAGATAAGTTGTCTAAATATTTCATCATGACATCTGATATCATCGAACTGACTTGTACAATATCTGGACGAGCTTCTGCATCAGGAGTGAGGCACCTAAGATAACAATAGGTAATTATAACATTCTGGTCAATGTTGGGAGCAGGCCACAGAGTGTAAAGGATCAAGGTTAACCTCCACTGTGTGTCCACTATGGTATTTTCACCCAAGATAACCTGGGGTAAGATGGATATCAAGCACAGCTTTGAGTCCAAGACTTCTCAAAAGGCATTTGGAAAGCTAAGGAAGGAAAAGGAGGCAGCACTATTCTCTTTGCACTTGGGCTGGAAGGTAAGGGTTCCAGGCTGAGCATGAAGATGCTTTTTGGGTCTCAGGATGGGCAGATGGGATCATCTTCTCCTGCACGGGTTGGCTGCTTTCTGAAATCACTGCTAACTCACTGGCAGATGAAAAAAAAAAAAAAAGCCCAGTATCTAAGCCTTTCATTAGTGCAGATATTCACATTCTTAGACTGCAGATGTTTAAACTGCTTCAAGGTAATATTAGCAGCTGGAATTATCAGCTGAGCTTTTTTTAAAATAATAAAAAAAAAGCAACGTAAGCTAGTTTTATAAATTATATAGCTACATATTTTGGCACATGGGAATGGAAATGACCTTTGTTCTCTTGGCATATAGTCATCTCCTTGCCTAAGGTTACTCTCCTGGTCCTGTATTCGCCATTACTGGAAAAGGCACCAAAAAGAAGATGCAGTTTAGCATCATAGCTCAGCATGCAGGCTCTGGATCATTTTGCTGGGGTTTAAAACCTCATTTACCATTTATTAGATCAGATCCTGGGCAAGTTACATAGCTTCTAAGTCTCAGGTAGCCCACCTGTAAAATGGGATGATTATAGTATCTACCTCATTAAACTGGTATCGTGTTTGAATGGGTAATCTCTGTGAAGGGCACACACATTGTAAAATTTCAATAAATTGAGAAGAAAATCCACACTTGTATGTATCCTCCATCCCTTCCTACATTTAACAAACACCAAGTCCTGTGACTTCTCCCTTCTAAATATTTCTTGAATCCACATCCTTCCCCTGTAATCCCACAGCTATTTGGCTATTACAACATCACTTACTTGGACTACTGAAGGAGTCTCCTAAATAACACACTCATTTCTTGTCTACCTCTGGTCTGTACTGTAAACTGCTAACCAGAATAATATTCCTAAATCTGACTACATCATTTCTCTACTCAAAATTCTTCAATAGTTCTCATGGTCCAATAGGATAAAATTAAAATTCCCAGAATGCTACACAAGGTCTCTCTTGAACTGGCCATTACCTTCCTCCACTCTTTCCCCTCCTCCAGCAACACATCCAATGTGACTACCTGCACTTCCCCAAATAGCACCTGTCCTATACCCCCATTTGTTTGCTTATTTTATTCCATATGCTTGATTTTTTTTTTCTTTTGCCAATGGTATCTTTCCCAGCCATCATCTCTTACATACTTGCCAAAATCCCACTCTTTTTCCAGGCTCCATTAGGAATACTTTTGGACTGCCCTCAGACAGATATCCTGAGCCCCTTTTGTACATTCTTTTTGCACCATTTGCACTTAAGTACTTAAAACTATTGTAATTATTTTATTTTAATGGTCTGTTTCACTACGACACTGGAAACTTCCTCAGAAGAGGGACATGTGTCCTCTTCACTATGATCTCCCAGCACATACAATGGAATCTGAGTCCTGATAGGTATTCAGTAAATGAATGAATGAATCAATGAATAAATCCACAAACAAACTCAGCCTAACATCTAAAAAGTTTACCTACCTATAACCCAAAATATTTGGCCATAGATTTTGGATTCCCAGGAACATTTCCTACCAGAAGTTCCAGGATAGCCTCGTTGCTCTGAAATGACTCCCTGCTTAGGTATTTCAGAGAAATTCTTAAAAGCAACTGAATCAGAGTAATAATACATGCTAAAGATTGTCTACCAATTATTCTGTAAACAAATAAGCATAAGATCTGGTCCTAGAAAAAACTGGGGATGTTCTCACCTCATCCACTTTGTCCCCACTCCACTCTGAGAGGCCAGATGGAAAGAATTAGAAGGATACCTTGTTCAATTACATTCATGTCATGTTTTAAGATATAAAGAATTGAAAGGAGTGAAAAATATAAAGATCTATTTGTCCTTGGAGCTAGCTGAAAGTATTAACTTTGTTAGTCCTCATGACTGCTTCTGAAGCAAAGCATCAGGCAACTTATGCAACCAGGCACAGAGAAAGAAAAATAAGGCAATTGTTTTATTAGAATATTTTACGCATAAAAGGATAAGTACTTCCTTTTTAAAAAGTAAACAGACAATATTCTCTTAATAGTATATTGGTAGGTAAAAATAGTAATCCTGGTACTGAGCAGAACAAAAAAAAAAAAAATAGTTATTTTCTGCCCCAAACTCCTCAGGGTTGCTAAGTTATTCTCCCAATTTGAAGGCCTGCTAGGAAAGACAAGTTTCAATAACAAATGTACTTATATACCACATGAGCAAACAGGAAAAAAGAAAGATACTGCACATTAGAAATGCAAACTGTGTGAGCTCTACTTGACAAGGATGTGAAAAATAAAGAGAAGATACTAAAATAGAAGAAAGAAGACATATGTGATTAGAAAAAATATATTGTTGAGGAATGATTATAATAAACACTTCTGTCAAGAGCTATCTTATATTTCAAAGGCTCTATCAAATTACTAAAGATTGGCTGTGAGCCTGATCTTTTGCTGAGTCACAAATGATCATTAAGAACACTTGCTTTTATGTGTCCCTTGCATCATTGCTTTAAGAAAATAGGAAATTTGAGTTTTTTCCCTAATTCTTTCAGAACTCAATTTTTAATACTAAAAATCCAAAGCAAATTAAATATGCAATTGCATATAATTCATGACTGATTTCAGTTTTAAGTCAAATTTTCTAAAGATAAAACTTTATTTGGAATGTAAACCCAGACAATGAGGAGTCTTAAATAACTTTAAATGAAAATCAATTTACTACAGAATGCACCCTGCAATCTTAATTTATTATCAGATATAAAATTGAATTGTCAGTTCTAACTTATTATGGCATCTTAGTATTTTGAATTAAAAGAAACCTCAAGTTAAGAAGCTTTTGCCCTCAGCAAAGCCTTTACAGACGCTGGTCTGGGAAATGCTGCTTACTATTTGAAAGTTAATGGTTGTCCAGGTCTCAGATTACATGGCCTTTCTTCAAATAAATTTTCCCAAATTCCCAGAGTAAGACAGGTCCTCTCATTGGCAATGAGGTAATCTCTCATTGCCCCCTTTACCACTTTTCATCACATTTATCACAATTTGCTTTATAGACTTCATTCTGTAAATCATACATCATTAATAATAATAATAATAATACCTAATTTCATTGAGTGCCTACCACTTGCTAGGTACTGTGTTAAGTGTGTCAGAAGCATTATGTTATTTAAGCTTTAAAACAAGCCCATGAAGTTAAGGGAGGAGAGTATCCTCATATTGCCTTATGCCCAATTTCTGCCTCCAAAGAAAGAAGAAGTACAAACTAAAAGGCAGAAATGGAATCCACAGGCAGACAGCCCAGCACTGAGCCCTGGGTCTGGTAGTTGAAAATCAGCCCCTGAGCTAACTGCTTGTCTTATCTATAGATTTCCGACATTGTATAGAAAAGCATCGTGAAAATCTCTGTCCTGTTCTGTTCCATTCTGATCACCAGTGAATGTAGCCCCCAGTCACATACCCCCTGCTTGCTCAATCAATCACGACCCTTTCACACAGACCCCCTTAGAGTTGTAAGCCCTTAAAAGGGAAAGGAATTGCTCACTTGGGGAGCTCGGTTTTTGGAGACGTGAGTCTGCCGATGCTCCCAGCTGAATAAAGCCCTTTCCTTCTATAACTCAGTGTCGGAGGGTTTTTCTTGTCTGCGGCTCGTCCTGCTACAAAGTAATTACTATTGCTACCCACACATCATAGATGGGAAAATTGGGCCTCAGGGAACTTAAATTAAGTGGAAGAGCAGGGATTAGAATCCAGTTGACTCCAGAACCTGGTGATGCTCTAAACCTTTATACTCTACTGTTGCTATCTGACTCCCCTACTAGTATGTTAACCCCAAGAGTCCTGGGTAGCCATAGCCAGAGTCTATTCGTTTCAGAAGAGATTTACAGTCCTATTTGCCCAGACTCACAAAATCAGACCAATGTCTCCGTACCTCATTCTTTGCACCATCCCTCCCTCGCCCTTTGTGGCACTCAAATACCTATTAAAAGGAGAAATTAAATGCACAAATATGGCACTTTTGTCTTGACACCTCTGATGACTCCGTCAATTTTTAAGGTACTTTCCAAAAAACAACAGAAAACAGTAACAAATCATAGAGATGACCAGTTTAAATATATTTGGATTCCTTAGCAACAAGGCATGATGCAGTGTTTGTGGAATCAAATGATTTAAAGACAGGTTCGTCTCATTTCCCATAATATTAACCATGATGACTGCCAAAATTGCTCAAGTATTTACCATTCAGCAAGCCCTACCCTAAGTGATTTGCATATGTTACTTTGTGTAATCATCACATCAGCCTAATGAGACTGGTACTATTATGATTCTCATTCTACTAGATCAGAAAACAGGGATGCAGAAATAATGATCAAATCACTCTTTTATTTTTATTTTTATTTAAAAAAATGTTTTTGAGATGGAGTTTCGCTCTTGTTGCCCAGGCTGGAGCACAATGGCTCAATCTCGGCTCATTGCAACCTCCACCTCCGAGATTCAGGTGATTCTCCTGCCTCAGCCTCCCAAGTAGCTGTGATTACAGGTGCACACCACCAGGCCTAGGCTAATTTTTGTATTTTTAGTAGAGACGGGGTTTCACCATGTTGGCCAGGCTGGTCTCAAACTCCTGACCTCAGGTGATCTGCCTGCCTCAGCCTCCCAAAGTGCTGGGATCACAGGTGTGAGCCACCGCACCTGGCCTCAAATCACTTTTTAGAGTCTGCAGTTTACATGACTTAGCCCCAGGTAGGCCTGTCTTCAGAGCTGGAGGCCCTTAATTAAGACAATAGATTTCGGCTTCACTGTTGTTTTATAGAAATGCTAGTGACTTTCACACATTGGTTTTGTATCCTGCAACTTCGCTGTTAAGTTGTTTATAAGCTTAAGGAGCTTTTGAGCCAATATTATTGGGATTTCTAGATATAAGATAATGTCATCTGCAAACAGAGATAGTTTGACTTCTTCTCTTCCTATTTGGATATGCTTTCTTTCCCTTGCCTGACTGCTCTGACCAGTACTTTCAATACTATGTTGAAGTATTGTCTTGTGCTGATTTTCAAGGTAAATGCTTCCAGCTCTTGCCCATTCAGTATAATGTTGGCTGTGGGTCAAGCCAAGAGCCAGATCAGGAATGCAATCCCATTCACAATTGCAAAAAGAATAAAATACAGATAACCAGGGAAGTAAAAGAGCTTTACAGAGAAAACTACAAAACACTGCTCAAAGAAATCAGAGATGACACAAACAAATGGAAAAATATCCCATGCTCACAGATAGGAAGAATCAATATCATTACAATGACAATACTGTCCAAAGCAATTTATAGATTCAATGCTATTCTTATCAAACTACCAATGACATTCTTCACACAACTAAAAAAAAAATTTTTTTACATGGAACCAAAAGAGCACCTGAATAGCCAAGGCAATCCTAAGCAAAAAAAAAAAAACAAAGCTCGAGTCATCATGCTACCTGACTTCAAACTATACTACAGGGCTACAGTAACTGAAACAGCATGGTATTGGCACAAAAACAGACACATAGACCAATGGACCAGAAAAGAGAACCCAGAAATAAGGCTGCACACCTACAACCATCTGATCTTCAAGAAACCTGACAAAAACAAGCAATGGGGAAAAGATTTCTT
The DNA here is from genome assembly GCF_047675955.1 of Chlorocebus sabaeus. Classification (NCBI taxonomy): domain Eukaryota; kingdom Metazoa; phylum Chordata; class Mammalia; order Primates; family Cercopithecidae; genus Chlorocebus; species Chlorocebus sabaeus. The sequence goes on from NC_132918.1 coordinate 72,498,919, forward strand.
ATGTAATAAATGGTCCTGGGATAACTGGCTAGTCATATGCAGAAAACTGAAATTGAACCCCTTTACAAAAATCTGAACTGAACCCCATATACAAAAATCAACTCAAGACAGATTAAAGACTTAAATGTGAAACCCAAAACTATAAAAACCCTAGAAGACAACCTAGGCAATACCATTTAGAACACAGGCACGGGCAAAAATTTCATGACAAAGATGCCAAAAGCCAAGTATACATATGTAGCAAACCTGCACGTTGTGCACATGTACCCTACAACTTGAAGTTTAATAATAATAAATAAATTTAAAAAAAAAAAAAAAAAAAAAAGATGCCAAAAGCAAAAATTGACAAGTTGGGGGTCTGGCGCAGTTACTCATGACTGTAATCCCAGCATTTTGGGAGGCCGAGGCAGGTGGATCATGAGGTTAGGAGATCGAGGCCAACCTGGCTAACACCGTGAAACCCCGTCTCTACTAAAAATACAAAAAAGTAGCCGGGTGTGGTGGCACGGGCCTATAGTTCCAGCTACTCAGGAGGCTGAGGCAGGAGAATCGCTTGAACCCGGGGAGGTGGAGGTTGCAGCGAGCCAAGATCACACCACTGCACTCCAGCCTGGGCGACAGAGCAAGACTCCATCTCAAAAGGAAACAAAGGAGGAAAGAAAGAGAGAAAGAGAGAGAGAGAGAAAGAGAGGAAGGAAGGAAGGAAGGAAGGAAGGAAGGAAGGAAGGAAGGAAGGAAGGAAGGAAGGAAGGAAGGGAGGGAGGGAGGGAGGGAGGGAGGGAGGGAGGGAGGGAGGGAAAAAATTGACAAGTGGGATTTAATTAAACTAAAGAGCTTCTGCACAGCAAGAAAAGAAAGAGAAAGAAAGAAAGAAAGAAAGAAAGAAAGAAAGAAAGAAAGAAAGAAAGAAAGAAAGAAAGAAAGAAAGAAAGAAAGAAAGAAAGAAAGAAAGAAGGAAAGAAAGAAGGAAAGAAAGAAGGAAAGAAAGAAGGAAAGAAAGAAGGAAAGAAAGAAGGAAAGAAGGAAAGAAGGAAAGAAGGAAGGAAGGAAGGAAGGAAGGAAGGAAGGAAGGAAGGAAGGAAGGGAAGAAAGGAAGGAAGGAAGGAAGGAAGGAAGAGAGAAAGAAAGAAAATTGACAAGTGGGATTTAATTAAACTAAAGAGCTTCTGCACAGCAAAGGAGACTATCAACAGAATAAACAGACAACCTACAGAACAGAAGAAAATTTTTGCAAACTATGCACCTGACAAAAGTCTAATATGCAGCTTCTATAAAGAACTTAAGCAAATTTACAAGAGAAAAACAACCCCATTAAAAAGTGGACAAAGAACATGAACAGACACTACACAAAATAAGACATACATGTAGTCAACAAGCATGAAATAAAGCTCAACATTACTGATCATTAGAGAAATGCAAATCAAAATCACAATGAGATACCATTTTTTACCAGTCAGAATGACTATTATTAAAAAGCTAAAAAAAAATAACAGATGCTAGAAAGGTTCCGCATAAAAGGAACACTTATGCACTGTTGGTGGGAGTGTAAATTAGTTCCACCATTGTGGAAAACAATGTGTAGTGATTCCCCAAAGACATAAAAACAGAAGTACTATTCAACCCAGCAATCCCATTACTGGTTCTATACCTAAAGGAATACAAATCATTGTATCATAAAAACACTTGCACACGTATGTTCATTGCAGCACTATTCACAATAGCAAAGACATGGAATCAACATAAATGCCCATAAATTCTAGATTGAAAAAAGAAGATATGGTATATACACACCATGGACTACTATGCAGCCATAAAAAGCAACAACATCATGTCTTTTGTAGGAACATGGCTGGAGCTGGAGGCCATTATCCTTAACAAACTAATGCAGGAACAGAAAACCAAATATTGCATGTTTTCACTTATAAGTGGGAGTTAAATGATGAGAACACCTGGCCCCATAAAGGTGAACAGTAGACACTGGGATTTATTGGAGGGTGGAGGGTAGGAGGAAGGATAGCATCAGGAAAAATAGCCATTGGGCCTAGGCTTAATACCTGGGTGATGAAACAATCTATACAACAAACCCCCATGACACAAGTTTACCTGCATAACAAACCTGCACATGTACCTCTGAATTAAAAAATTTAAAAAAAATCAATTAAAAAAAGAAGACTGTAGATTAGTATTGTGCCAAAGAAAGAAAGGTTTAGATATCATCCCACAAAAACTGGTGAGGAGTAATATTAGTATAAACAATGGCTAGGAGGAGAAATCAAAGGGAAAGGGGTATAGTCACAATAATACATCTATTATATTTCATCAGAGATAGAGCTAAGTGCTAGCACAGATACCAACCCAAGTTTTAAAAGACTCAGAAGGCAGATGAAAAAAGATTCTATCTGGGGTGACTCTAGAATTTCTACAATCCAAAACACTGAGGATTTGGCTCAGTTTGATGGGATGGAGAAATCCCATCAACTTAAGTACCCAACTTAAGTACCCAAGATGCAACTTAAGTACCCACCTTAAGTACCCAACTTAAGTATCCAAGAAGGTCCAGAAATAGCAATCAGCCAGATACATGAGTCATTTACTCATACAAGCAATATTTATTAAGGGTCTACTCTGTGTCAGCCACTGCTTTGGGCAATAAAAGATACAAACTAAACGGACTAAGTTCCTGCTCTTGAGTTTCCATTTTGGTGGGGAAGAGACAGACAATAAACAAAAAGCATGTATGCACATGTATAATATGTCAAGGATGATGAGTGCCGTGAGCTTTATAAAGCAGGCAAGGAGGTTAGAGAGTACTGCGAGGTAGTGGGGCCATCAGAGTGGGGAACATTTTAGCAGAGACCCAGATGAAGTGAGAGCCTGTGTCATGCATATATCTGAGGAAAGAGGGTTCTAGGAAACCATGAAAGCAAGGGCAAAGGTCTAGAAGGAGGGTGCATGCCAGGACTAGTGGGAAGCCCCATGTGGCTGGAGCAGAGAAAATAGGAGGGGAAGTGGGAGGGAGCATGGGTGACAGACCAGCCGGGATTGGCCACAACTTTGGAAGTGCAACTAGATAATGACTTTCATTAAACTCCTGCTATAGTGATAGTTGGAGCTCCTGATTCTCTTTGAAAAATTATGCTAAATCACATTATCAATTTAAAAATGGAAATGAAAAAGTACCTGCACCTTTATCATCTAACATGGCTTTTTGTTTCATGTGTTCTTATCTGGCCTTTTTCCAATTTTTTGCATAATTTTATGGAGTTTGTCATGGTTACAGAAAGTTTTACATCATATTTGTCTTACCTACATGTCATAATGTGTTTTACAGGTTGTTACAAACCCTTCCAAATAATCGTTCTAGTGGTTGCATAATAAGTGAATGCTCTACTTCCTCTTGGACACTTAAGTAGATTCCAAATAGTCACTGTTACTGATGATGCACAAACCTCTTTCTAGATGTGGATTATGTGGGGACCCTTTCTCTTCATGAGCTTTTTTCCATAAATAGTGATTTATTATAGACATGAGGTATTTCTTGATTGTCCTTACATGTCTGAAGCTGCAGACTAATTACCTGCTGATGGTGTCTGTTACTTTTTCAGAGTAGATACCTTCTGGCACTGGTTCATATACCGCCTCCACTATCTGCAAAACAAACAGACTAGAGTGATGGAAGTCAAGGGGCCACAGATGTCTTTGAATAGTTAATACTTGACCATAACCTGAGAGTTACTAATTAAGCAGTATAACTTCAAACACAAATTTTAGTCAGAAATCCCAACCAAATAAAGCATTTGCATCAATTAAACAGTTCTTGAACATGGAATTATATTCTCCAAGCTGAGTTAAAATTAACCTTCGATTCATAATAAAATAGTGTATGGGATAATATAAGGTGCTGGGTTGTGAGTAATCCAGACTGCAATTAAAAATAAAAGACCAGCCAGGTGCAGTGACTCACGCCTGTAATCCTAGCACTTTGGGAGGCCAAGGCAGGTGGATTACCTGAGGTCAGGAGTTCAAGACCAGCATGGCCAACATGGTGAAACCCCGTCTCTACTAAAAATATAAAAATAAAAAATTAACCAGGTGTGGTGGCACATGCCTGTAATCCCAGCTACTCAGGAGGCTGAGGCAGGAGAATTGTTTGAGCCCAGGAGGCGGAAGTTGCAGTGAGCCAAGATCATGCCACTGCACTCCAGCCTAGCCAACAGAGTGAGACTGTCTCAAAATAAATAAATAAATAAATAAAATGAATAAAAAATAGAAGACCAAAAAGTCTTTAAATAATTTTGTATTATAAATAAAGACAATTATAGAGGGAAATAAGCCATTACATGAGATATATATTTAGAAGAAAGTGGAAAAAATAAACTGGATCATGCAGTTAATAAAACAATTCTTGCTTTTAATGGGCAGTTATATAAAAATCACAAAGATCTGTTTAATAAGAAAAAGAATTGCATTTTTAGCTACACGAGACCCTTTTGTCTCACAGTGTTGCTTACTTTTGTAGCCAAGGACAGCATGTTAGTGCTGTAGAAGGGGGGATTCAAAGTCGCCATCTGATAAAGGATGCAGCCTGCTGCCCAGACATCAGCCTTCTCCCCATACGGCTCACTCTTCAGTACCTCAGGGCTGACATAAAATAAGGACATTAATACATACTAAGGAAGGGAGAATCCGCTCAGAAAGATCCAATTTTCAAGCTTTATTGGAGTTATTTTTTAAGTATCTGAAATGCTTAACGTAATCACTATTTCAGAAAAGGATATCAAAAAGTCTGTTTGAAATTTCCCAGCCTCAGATGAACCCGGAAGCATATCAAGCAATTCCAGCTTAAGCACTAAATACCAATAACTCGTATAAATATCACCTAGTATGCATCCAAGGATGTGTGTATTTCCAGAAAGAACAAGCCTACTGTGGTAGATGGAGTTGCTGGCCCCAGTTCTTTGCTGCTCTGGGAGCTTCTGTACATCCCACCCTTGCTGTAGCCTCTTCTGGGCAGTGTTCATCATCTTCTCCTGCCTTTGGTTTCACTGTGTTTTCTTCCTTTGACCAATGGAATGTGGACGTGACAATGAGCCCGATGAGAGCCTCAGTCTGAACAGGTACTGAGGACTTCCATTTATCCTTCTAGGAGCTTCAGTCCACTACTAGAGGAAGAATGTGTCCCAGGTAGCTTCCACCCCTGCAGCCTGGGCCCAGTGTAAGACACACAGAACCAGTCCGCCCCCAGACAACCCATATACCAACAGGCTGGAGGAGAACGAGCCTAGCAGGCTCATATACTCGTGACTCTGAAGTTGAATGCCACTGAAACTTTGTGGTGATTAATGATAAGGTGTTAACACAGAAAAAGCTGACTGATAGAGCCTTCCCCTTTGCTATTCAGCTCTAGCATATAAAGTAGGGGGAAAACCATATTTAAATATGTTGCAGGAAATGACAATATCTACCATGTTCACTGCTTCTGAAACTGCCACACAATTTACACAACATTTAAATAATCTGCAAGTGTTCATGAATTTATTTTTTAATTTAATTGGATTTAATTTATGTGGAGGCGAGTGTAGTTCCCTTGGACATTTTGTACTAATAGAAGTTTCCTCTAAAATAAATGTACATTAAAAAACAAAGTACTAAAAGTACTCAACACACACACACCCTAAATTAAGTAGCTTACTAATTCAGTTCCATAATAAGTACTTGGGTCTCACCTCAGTACCCTAATGGAGTAAAGATTAATACAGTTAGCTTTGACAGGGGGTTAAAATATAAAGAAATTTATAAATTGGCATCAAAACAATCAGGGCAGGTATAAATCAGTATTGACTTAAAAATAATCAACAAATTACTGTTCTTGAGAGGAAGAAGAATTCCTAGTTTAAGATTTACAGTACAGTATGTATTTGCAAAGAAAAGCATGATTTCTAGGTCTATGAGTTAAGCATTTTCATATTTAGTGTTTTTCAGTTCAATAATATGGAAATCAGGGAACTGGGGCTGAGATTTCCACAGGGCTCTGCTGGTTCTAACAGTATAAAAAGTATTCACTTCCGCCCCTTTATCAACTGCTCACGTTAAAAAAAAAAAAAATGATTTAACAAGAAGAAAACATGCTCCACACAGAAAATGTCTTTGGCTCCCCACAGACAAATTTCTCATATTCTCATCTACTGAGATATCAGAAGATTTGCTTCATATTTCCAAAAGATCACGAAGCACAAGCTGTGAGTGTTCCACCCATATCCCCTCAAATCCCTTTTGCATTTCCTATTTTTGATGTGCTTTCACTCCCCACAGCCAGCACCTGTACTTGTTCGGAGGACAGCTTTCCATTTCTTCCTCAAAAGATAAGTTTTCAATGTCGCTTTTATAAGGGCACTAATCCCATTGGTGAGGACAGAGTCCTCATGACCTAATCACCTACCACAGGCCACACTGCCTAACACTATCACGCTGGAGGTTAGGATTTCAATATAAGAACTTTGGAGGGACACAAGTATTCAATCTGTAGCAGACTTTCCTCTTGAAACACTGCTATGTTTTTCACTCATCCAGTAAATATGACTAAGCATCTCCAAAATACTAGTTACTCTTCTACCTGCTTGGAATATACCAACAAAGACATCTGTCCTTCATTGGGCTTACCTTCTAGTAAGGGACAGGAGGCAGAGAAGATATAAAATGTAAGAAAATAACTTAAAAGTAAATGAGGTAGTATTTTAATAAGTGAAAAATGCTGTAGGAAAATAAACTTGACTAGAGTAAAGGAGGTCTGGAGAGGAGGTAAGGTGGCAAGTTGCAATATTAGAAAAAATGGTTCCTTCTTCCCTCTCAGATACCATAGAATGACCCTTCAGTGGCTTCCTGCTTCATTCACGCATTCATCTTCTCTTCACACTTTACTCTCTCCTTGGATAATTTCATTCACATCCAAGGCTTCCAGTGAAACCATAAGCTGGTAACTCTCAGACCTAATTTTCATTCCTCAAGCCCCTCAAGTGCACACAGAGAAGAAGGCTCTGTTACAAATCACTGATGAAAATAGGGTTAAAGCAGTGAACTCTAAACAATTTGCCTATTTGATAAATTAGAGCAGAGAACTCATCCCAAGTCAGCAATGCTTACTTTCTTGAATTTCAAGCACTGTTTCTGAGGTGTATAAAACAACCCTGCAGGACAAAGGCCTGAGTGTCTGCAACAGGAAGATAGCTCCCTGGGAGATATCTTAAAGCCCTGGGCCTGTGACTGTCTTTGCCCCCACATTACTTCCTGAGGCAAACATTTCTATTTATTTTTCTACCTCCACCTCTGCTTCCATTTGCACTTCAAACCTAGTCACTTCAAGCAATCTTTTTAAATATATGTGTGTGCTATGGGAGCTTTTTCTTAATCTGCAAGACTCCAGGGTGACTACTCTGCATCCCAGGGAACGTTTCTGATGTCAAGAGTTAATGTTTCCAGGACATCTGCTGGTTTCAGATTTGCCCCTAATTCCTAGTGTGTCCAGTATTACCACATTAGCAGTTAAATTTATCCTCTAAATGCTAGTTCTTTCCTCAAAAGATAAGATTATAATATCTGACAACTAAGAGTTTATAAGAACTAGTTTATTTTCACCAGGTATGAGAAATTGAAGATGAAATTAAAACCTTAAGAGAAATTGAAAAACTATCATTGCAGAAGTAACTCATTGACAATATAATGCTATAGCATCTTGGAAACAGTGACATTTAGAGATGTCATAAAAGAAAATGTTCCCTTAACAGGTGTTAGAAAATACTAATAAAAGAATCTCAAGGAGTTTGGGACACAGTGAGGGCTAAATTGTTTGAAGACTATTACAATAGTCTTACAAAATAGACTTAAAGTAGTAAGTCTATTTTATTGAAGTTATTTGTCCAATAATATTTGCTTCATTAGGTAAAGACAGAAAAGGGATTTTTGCATCCCACTGCAATGTGTTAATTCTGAGTCTATTAAAAAGTACATTTAGTTCTCAGGTATTGGCTATCACACCTTCATCTCCTGGGAGTACCTTAAATATAAAGGAGAAAGAGAACTAACTTATCACTGTTACTGAAAAAGGAGAACATAAACCTTCTGTCTGAAGGTTTAAGACCCACTATTTGTGCATTCAAGGAGGCAAAACTCATGAGAATAAAATGCTGACCTGAGGTATGCTGACATAATTAAGTCTGTGTGCCAATAAATACCATTTATTTAGACTGAAAATCAAATGACGCTCTAGTTATAATTTGTTGTACAGCATGTAGCAATATAAGATGAATCAAACGTGTGTGTGTGTATTCTTGTGTGTATGCATGTGTTTGTGGATGTCTATGTGTTTGTATGTGTATGTGAATGTTTGTGTGCATGTCCATGGATATTTATGGTTGCTGAAGCTAGGTAAACCGTTGCTGAGAAATGGCTCAAAAAACCATCATATGGTAGGATAGGAGTTAATGAGAACTAATCAGGATGTGGAAACTTGGAAAAACCCTGAGGAAATAAATCTCAGTGCATTTTCTGGAAAGAGTTAGCAACATAATATTCAGATATATGGTGAGATAAGCATAGTTTAGCAGAAAAGACACTAAGCAGAATCATGAATGTAGAGAGATCCATCCATGTCTTGATCTTTTTCTATGAGGTCCCACTTAGTATAAGCACTTAATAGCATTGATAAAATATAATCTGGTCCCACTGGAGCCACAAAAATTAAAGAGCACCCTGATTAGCCTTATGGCATTCTCCACTATGGAGGAATAAAGGAATTGAGCCCGAAAAGAGACTGGAAGGCTGGGCAAGCCCACTAATGCGGTGATCAGGGAAATGAGAAGATGAAAGCCATAGGACTTCAGAATTGATTGGATGTGGGGAGGAGAAAAAGAGAAAGGAAAGATGATCCCCTCCTCCTCTAGGCTCCCAAGTAGTTGGTTCTGGTGACTAAATAGGTATAAGAGTCATTAACACAGATACAGGGGGAGCAGGTGTGCAGGAAGAAACTACATCAATTTGGAATATATTAATTCATGTATGTCTGCAAGATCCACAATTGGGGATATTCAATGGGCAACATCATTCCAGATGTGAAGAGTCTCTCAAAACCTTATACTCAGAGCATGTGCTGTCTATAAGCCTGGCATCACAGAAATGTTCTCAGCTCATAGGTGACTACTGCCATTAAGTAGTTAGTTAAAAAGATTTGATACCTAAACAGCTCTGACTTTTCTGAACACAAACCTCTTACAGAGAGACAAGGGAATTAGATGACACATTCAAGAGCTGTGGAATAATATCCTATGCCATTAAAAGAAATTGGCACACCTTTAACGCAAATTTGAGAGCCTGCCTGCTTCTGGACTGCATCCAGCATTGACAGCTTTATCCACTAAAAATGCAAGACAGTCAGTTACATTTGAATTACTTTTAAAAATGCAATAGTTGGAAAATATGCTAAAAAATACAGTAAACAGGACATAAACTAAAATGTTCATTGGTGTTTATTCAAAATTCAAATTTCATTGGACACCCTGCATTTCATTTGGCAATCCTAAATTGCAGTATTGTTCATGTACTCTCCTTTCTTAGTGTTTAAGTCATCTTTATTCTAGAAAAGCACAAAAAGAGCTATTTAAACACTATCTATGGTTTTCTGTACTTACGTTACAAAAATAGCAAAGCACAGTATTTATATGGGGTATCTGGGGCACTTCTCTAAATGCTTTCTATTTCTCTCATGTTGCATGAAGCTGTGTATTAACATGCCTTAACAACCAATGAAATCAATGATTTAAAAGTTCTTTAAAATATAAGCAGCATCTTAAAGTACAAAACACATTTGAATATATGAAATGTTAAATTCAGGCCTAGTTTTTACAAACATTTTTACCAAATGTCTCTGTAAATGTTAAGTTAAATAATAAACAAACTGGAGTAGAAGCCATCAGAATAGCCTCCTTAGTCCCATAGCAAACGTGGGTCATGACTGGTTTCTAGATGCCAGATCCTCTTATTAGGTCACCTAGCTCCTATGGATTATGTTTAGGGACATGCATGTGAACAAAACCAGAATATTTCACCCCCTAAAAAGCACTTCTTTGGCATATTTCCATATAGCTATTCAAAGGAACTGCAAACCACAGAAATCTTGAAAATCTGTCTTTTGTGGAGGATATTTGCATCTGTAGAGAAAATCTACACTCATGAAACAAACAGTTAGGCTTTCTCTGAGCCCACTCCCACCCCACTCCCATCCGAATCTAGGAAAGATTAACTCACAGGAATGAGAGGGAGAGTATGACACCTTTGAAAGTCTGACAGAGACATGTTACCACAGGCCACCATCTATTCTTTCTGAGAACTGCTATCTGTGAAATTTCATGTGTCTTAGTGTGTTTTCTGTTGTTTATAACAGAATACCTGAAACTAGACAATTTATAAAGAAAAGGAACTTATTTCTTACAGTTCTGGAGGCTGAAAATCCAAGGATGAGGGGCTGCATCTGGTGAGGGCCTTCTTGCTGATGCGGACTTTCTGCAGAGTCCTGAGGCAGCACGAGGCATCACACGGCAAAGGGGCTGAGAGTGTTCACTCGGGTCTCCCTCTTTTTATAAACCTCTAGTCCCATTCTCATAATAACTCATTAATTCATTAATCCATGAATGGATCCTCATGATCCACTGGATCATAAGGGCTCTTCTCTCATGAACCAATGATCTCTTAAAGGTCCCATCTCCTAATACTGCCGCATGGGGAATTAAGTTTCAACATAAGTTTTGGAGGGAACAAACATTCAAACCATAGTACTCTGTATAACAAGATCACCTTCACTAGCCAGGCCTTTTCTTGTCCCTCCCTCCCATAACTTGTCTTGCCACTATAGCAGGACAAGCTTCAGACAAAACTCCTCAGACACTGAGTTAAAGAAGGAAGGGGTTTATTCGGCCAGGGGCATCAGCAAGACTTCTGTCCCACAAGCTGAGCTCCCCGAGTGGGCAATTATTGTCCCTTTTAAGGGCTCACAGCTCTAAGGGGGTGCATGTGAGAGGGTCATGATTGATTGAGCAAGCATAGGGTACGTGACTGGGGGCTGCAGGCACCGGTAATTAGATCGGAACAAAACAAAATAGGATTTTCACAGTGCATTTCTACACAATGTCTGTAATCTATAGATAACATAACCGATTAGGTCAGGGGTCGATCTTTAACTACCAGGCCCAGGGTGTGGCGCCAGGCTGTCTGCCTGTGGATTTCATTTCTGCCTTTTAGTTTTTACTTCTTCTTTCTTTGGAGGCAGAAATTGGGCATAAGACGATATGAGGGGTGGTCTCCTCCCTTACCACAATCCAAGCCCCTATTCCTTCTGTAACTTCTGGATGGTTTAAAACCTGCAGTCATCTGGCCTTTTCTAAGTTTTCATATTTCATATTGTTCTCATGTACACATGTGCAAGTAATAATTTATATACCTTTCTCCTATCAATTTATTATGCATTTGTTTTATGGACTCAAATTATCAAACCTTCAGAAAGGTAAGGAAGGAGGAAGTTATCTTCACTCTTACACATGATTCAGACCCCTAAATAACATTTTATGAACCAGAGTGACAAGACACTCCACTTGGAAGAGTTATCAATGTACTTTTTATGAATGAGTGGTAGATAACTGCTACAACTAAAATCGATCCATTATTTGATAGATTAATGCACTACTTCTTCAAGTTAGGGAAACATTTTATATCTAATATACATAAAATTCATAACAGTAAAAAGCAGAAGAGATTGACACTGCATTATGCAAACCAGGACCTGTGATTACCAGTGTAGCTGTTGACCTGCCTTTAATTAGTTTCTTGTTTTTACTGCAAAATGATGAGTCAAATTAGACTCAATTTTCATCTTCCCACTAGGATCAGCAGACATTGACCAAATGACACAATTGATTGCAGATCATTTTATGCGACAGTCCAATTTATGTAGAATCTGTTCATGAGATAATAAATGTGCAAGTGCCATGAAAAATACTAAGTACTACACAACTGCAAAGTGGTATTATTACATAGAGAGATCTGTCACATTTCATAGGGACTGTGACAATAAGTGAGCTAGAAAAAAACAGGCAGCAGAATAAATATAGTAGTGAAGTGGGGACTGTCATATTCCTGAATTCTGAGGAGTTTTGAGTGGACAACCAAATAGTTGACCTTCAGTCTGTTAAAGTCAAAGTCAGGCCAAGAACTTTTACTATTATAGGTAAAAATGTTGCTAGTGGTGACAGGGGTATCAGTTGTCCTTCCCATTAGGTCCAGTTTGGTAAAAGTATGTATGATCCAAAAACACGAGTGGCAGCCTACTCTCACCCTGTCCCACCCATGTTAGCCTCCCTCCTGATCTTTGCCCCTAGTTCATGGAAACCCCTGTCTGGCATGTTTACCCATTCATCTCCAAGCAATACTATGTGCCAGGAGCACATAGTAGAATACAGGAGCAAACAAACACACACAAAATCCCTGGCCTCACAGAGTTTACATTCTAGTAAAGGAGACAACGAATATACTAATTAATTGATTGATTAAAATTTATTAGATGCCATGAAGAAAACAGACTATTTTTAAAAATAACATTCATCTCATGAATTGACTTTTAAACTGTTCTGTGGCCTTAATAGCCTGTTTGACTTTGGAGATGAGGTTGGGTAGATATTAATTTCCTCACATCTGCAAGACAGAGAGATAATTTGTAATATCTAGTCCTGTTCCAAATGCTATGTCCATCAATTAAAGACTGAAAATACCTTCATGACAGATATGCACATCGTTTTAAGATAAAGATTACATTTGTTTTTCAGTGTGGTTTAATCACTGAGGACAGAGTCAACAATATTTTCCAAATTAGATTTGTTCTATCAAAACAAATTCATGAACATGTAAATAATTTTTGATTATGGCTTTTGTACAGTATTAAAATCTGTGTTGTACGATTTTAATGCAAAACAAGGCATTTTTATTTTAACAGATAGCTAACACATATTTCAAAATCACTTTTAAGCATTATAGATGTCTTAACCTGAATCATCACCATTTGCTCAAAAAATGCTGGGCAAATAGATCCTAAATCTGTAAACTTATGTGACTGAAGAACAAAAGAAATGCATTTCTCTTTCATCTCTGAAGCATAAGTTCCCTCACTGAATATGCAAAATCCTATGGCCATGGCCTTTGACAACTTCCTCACAACCAATTTCACTCTGTCTCCCTATTCCCATTTGCTGAGCAGATACAAAGAAACCTGTCAACAGAAAACACAGATTTGAGGACATTTGGGAACCAAGGAGTGTCCTTTACCCAAAATATCTTCCCTGAGGCCAATGCATGAGTTCTCACAGTTAGTGACTTATTCTTCTATGTTATATACTAGTTATTTCTGGAAGGTACATAAGGAGAAAATGAGGAAGAGGGGTGAAAACATGGGGAACCTAGGGCTTAAGTATGTTCGACAGTGTCTGTTGGTTGGTGGTAGACTAAAAGATAATAGCTTGATAAGATACAGAGGCCAAGGCCACACAGGGAACAACTTTATAGCAATTTCCCTCAAACTAGAGTGTGAGATGGAGGCAGGAGAATAGTCTGGAGGCAGGGAACATAAGGCCAATTCATGCTGACTTCCTAGAACTAAATTAAATGGAAACAATTTAGCTATGACAGGAAATATCCTCTCCATTTACATTGGGTGTACCCCAAGTAAATGACTTTGTAACTTTACTTTATTCTCTTCATTTACATACGGCATACACCAGGTAACCAATGGAAACCTCTAGAGGGTATTTAAACTGCAGAAAATCCTGTAACAGGGCTCTTGAGCCCCTATGCTCCACCCACTCCCACCTGTGGAGCATAATAAATCTCTTTTTTTGTTGCTTCATTCTTTCCTTGCTTTGTGCATTTTGTCCAATTATTTGTTCAAGATGCCAAGAACCTGGACTCCCTCCACTGGTAACAAGATGAAGACAGAAAAGGGGGAATAAAGAAAGAAGGGGTTTCAGAGAGGAAGGGAGGATGAATTTTAAGTCACATTTTATTAAAACTGATCTTTGCTGTCTGTACTTCTGACATGACAACAAGCCGTTTTCCTTGGTATTCTGCTTTGTTGACATTCTGGTTTGCCATAATTGGTCATCATTTCTACTAACCTGACCAAAAATTAAGGTTTGAAAAAATGAGTAATTGTCCAATATATGACTCCTAGGTTTTGTAAACCACAACTAAAATTCTAAGCCCCTCGACCGATTCCATGGACCCCTCCTCTAGACCAAGGGAATTCCAAAGAAATCTGAAAAACTAGTTCAGGCCATGATAGGAAAGGATGCTCAAACATGGCTCATTATACTCTCCTCTGGTTGGAATTCAGCCACAGCTGACCAGCATTAACATTACAACAGCGATCTCAGGACTGATCTCTGTAGGAATAAGATACCAAATTCCAACCTGACTCTAGTGTAGCATCACATGACAGATAGGCCCTGAAAAAAATCAAAGTATTTTACCCCAAAATATATTCCTTTGACATATTTTTAAAGGCCCTGCAAAGCTGTCTCTTGTGGGGGAAATTCATTTTGTAGAGAATCCCCTTCCCTTTCCAGGTCTTTTTCTGATCCTGAAGAGATTAGCTGAGAGTCTAGAACCTTTTAAAGGTTGGAATTGAAAGCATTTGCCATCTATTGCCTCTAAGGGCAGCCACTTATGCAACTTCATCAACATGATAAGAACCTTGGTCTCCACAATCCCATATCTTAACCCAGACACTTGTTTCCACTGATTCCAGGTCTTTAGGTAATATCAGTTTTAACTAATCATCAATCAGAAAATCTATGACTCCCACCCCCATCACCTGCTTCAAGTTGTCCTACCTTTCTGGACCAAATCAATGTATACCTTACATATGTTGATTGATTTATTAGGTCTCCCTAAAACCTATAAAACCAAGCTGTAACCCAACCACCCCTAGGCACATGTTATGAGGACCTCCTGAGGCAGTGTGACTGGTCACGGTCCTCACATATGGCTCAGAACAGATCTCTTCAAGTATTTTACGGAGTTTGACTTTTTTCATCAATAATTCCTAAGTAAAAGTTAAAAAGTGAGAGTCCATATTTACTACCATTTTACCTGCACTAAATTGCTAATTTTCCTCCTCCTGTAAGCAAGAAGCTGAATGGCCTACCTCAACTTGCCTTTACTTATTCAAGTCATTCAAATGCAATGCAGACAGCTTTTACTTTCATTTTTTTTCCTATTTTTGTTTAATTTATTTAAGACCACCTCCTCACAATTTCCAGAGAGAAAATACAAAACAAGAAACAGACTTGGGTTCAAATACATAACCAAGTGCTGGAGTTTAAAGCATTACTGATAACATCGTTACAGAAGAATGGCAGCTTACTCCAGGGCACTTCAATATTCCTGAGGAATAAACATGATTTCTCTTGTCCTCCCACTGGGATGTTCTCAGGTGAAATCACTGCTCCTATTCTTTGACATATTTTCCGTGTAGAAGATATGGAGCCTGGAAATCATGCTGACAGTTGGAGTACGCCATTCCTAATCCCATGCCAGAACTGAAGGCTAATCGCCACATTCTTCTTTTAAAGGTGAGAAAACAATTCCTAATCCAAAACCAGTACCTATCTTCACGACCGCATCTGCCAGGCACAGCCCCACTTCCAGCCGAGCTCCAACTCTGACATGTACCCCACCAGCGCCTCCAGTTTTCCTCTCGGCCGGCCCCCGGACCACTCCAACCCCTGCAAGTCTCGCGAGCTACTTTCTTTAAAAGCATTACCATTGAAAACTTCCATAGTTTTCGGCTCTTAACACCATCAAAATTAGTCTTAATCTCTGAACACATAAAGATAATCATTTCTTCTCTCTTTCAGCACAACAACTATAGATTTTCAAAACAGAGGGCAATAAAGCACTTTATTTAGTTCCAGATTTATTGTGTTCCATTTAGGAATGAACTACTATCTGGGTAATCCATGGGATGCCAACTCTATACAGTGAGAATAAATCAATTTAGCAATGGACCTGGTGTGGCTGAATGGAATGACACTTCAAAATTGTAGGACTGTGGAAAATAAGATATTTGCTTTGTGCCTTAGCTTCCTTTCTTATACAATAGGAAAATGACCTGTTCAGTGTGTTATAAGAATTGCCAAATGCAATACATTTTTAAAATATAAGGCATAGAATATCTTCATATTTACTCAAATAAGTTTTAACTCTTCTCCTTTCCTTGAATGTTGGCAGTTTAAATGAGAGAAAGGCAAAAGGTAAACAGCTGAAATAAGGATTGTAATTTGTTTTATCACATTTAAAGAGTGTATGAATCCGTTTTTGCACTACTATAAAGAAATAGCTGAGCCTAGGTAATTTAGAAAAAAATTGGCTCACAGTTCTGCAGGTTGTAGGAAGCATGATGGCATTTGCTTCTTGGGAGGCCTCAGGAAGCTTCCAATCATAGCAGAAGGCAAAGGAGGAGCCAGCATGTTTTATGTGGCCAGAGCAGGAGCAGGAGAGCGAGGGAAGAGGTGCTGCACACTTTAAACAACTAGATCACATGAAAACTCACCATCATGAGAACAGCACCAAGGGAGAAATTCGCCCCCATAATACAATCACCTGCCACCAGGCCCCACCTCTAACACACGGGATTAAAATTCCACATGAAATTTAAGTGGGGACACAGATCCAAACCATATCAGAGAGTAGACCTTCATTGTACCAACACTAAAGTTTCACTGATTTTAAATTGACGTGCAAATTACTGTAAAATTTTTCTCTACTTTCTCAAATTTACGAAAAGTATAAACTAACCAGCTTTATGAATGGGGTCATTGAGAAAGAAAAGAAACAGAAAGAAAAGAACCCCTGCCCAAGAGAAGGGTCCTTAATAGTCAAAGACAAATAATTCTAGACAGTATCATCACAAATTCAATACAGTAAATATAATTGGATAAATATATATTGAGTATTGCAGTCTAAAAACAAAACACATTCTCTTCAAGGAATTCATAAAACTTACATAAACTTTTCTATATATCAGGTGTGGCAAACTATTACTTTGGTGATCTATTGAGAAAACACTTTTACTAGTACATATGCCCTTGTGTAGTCCCTCCATACATTATTTCTGGGTTTGGCCACGTGACTGGCTTTAGTCAATGGGACATTAGCAATTGTGATTCATGCCCATACATGCAGGCTATATTTTCAGAACTCTAACTTTTGGACCATTCCCTCTCAGATTCCAACCACGATACTGAAAAAACCAAAGCCCAGTCTAGCCATTTAAACATTTAAAGAGAATACATGGAAGTAAACCAAGAACCCAGCCAACATCCCGGGATAAGCTCCCAGCCAACAGTCAGTACCAACATCCTCCTTAAAAGAGATTCCTCCCATTCCAGTTGAGTTGCCCTAGTTAATGCCACATGGAGCAGAGATAAGCTGTTATTAACAAGCCCTGTTCAAACTGCAGAATTTGAGCAAATAAATTATTATTATTGTATTAAACCAATAAGTTGGGGATAAATGCTATGCAATGATTATCTGAATCATCAGAGTATGAACAATTTCTCAATTTATTCTAAACTATAATTGTACAAGCTGTATTCTGACATAGTAAAGCCAAATAAAATATAAGCTTTGAACAAAGAGAAAAAAAAACTTTGAAATAAAAAACATTTTATAAATTACTTATTAGTGATAAAGATAAAAAATTTTATTGACAGGCTACTTAGAAAATAAGGACGATGAAAATGATGACTAACCCCTGATTTTTTTTATCTTGCCCAAATTTCTATCTAAGGCATCTGGTGAGTCATGCCCTCAGATAGGTTTTATTTAACTCTACATATCATGATTTACTTTCCAACCCAACTGTGGCATAACATTACAAAATAAAGAAGAAAATCCTGTAGTAGTGTGTTCTCGCATTGCTATAAAGACATCCCTGAGACTGGGTAGTTTATAAAGAAAAGAGGTTTAACTGGCTCACAGGCTATAGAATAGGCATGGCTGTGGAGGCCTTAGGGAACTTTGACTCATGGCAGAAGGTAAAGTGGGAGCAGGCATCTTCGCATGGCCGGAGCAGGAGGAAGAGACAGAGTGGGGAGGCGTCACACACTGTTAAACAACGAGATCTTGTGAGAACTCTATGACAAAAACAGCATCACCAAAGTGGGACATCCGCCCCCGTGACCCCATCACTTCCTACCAGACCCCAGCTCCAACACTGGGGATTACAAGTCAACATGAGATTTGGGCGGGGACACAAATCCAAATCATGTCACTTCCCAACTCATTCTGTGATGTCAGTATTAACCTGCTACAAAACCCAGGCAAATAAAATCACAAGAAAGAAAACAGACCAGTATCTCTTACAAATATAGACACAAAAACCTTCAATAAAATACTAGTAAAGTGAACCCAGCAACATATGAAAAGAATTATACTAGTACCCCCTTAACCATGGAAAATATGTTCTAAGACCCCCAGTGGATGCCTGAAACTGAAGATAGTACCAAACCCTATATGAACTGCTTTTCCTAGATATACATATCTATGATAAAATTTAATAAATTAGATACAGTAAGAGATTAACAATAACTAATAACAAAATAGAAGAATGATAACAATATGCCAGCATAACTACTTTGATGTTCTGGAGCCATTATTAAGTAAAATAACGGTTACTTAACAGAAGCACTGAGATACCATGACAGTTGACCTGATCACTGAGATAGCTAAGTGACTACTGTGTAGATAGAGCATGCAGTGTGGATACACTGGGAAAAGAGCAGATTCACATCCCAGATGAGAAGAAGCTGGACAGTGCAAGATTTCACCACACTGTACAGAATGGTGCGCAATTTAAAACTTACAAAGTGTTTATTTCTGAAATCTTCCATTTACTATTTTCAAACTGCAGTTGACTGAAACTGTGGAAAGTGAAATCATGGATAAGAAGGGAGTACTGTGGGCCGGGCGCAGTGGCTCACATCTGTAATCCCAGCACTTTGGGAGGCTGAGGCAGGTGGATCATGAGGTCAGGAGTTTGAGACCAGCCTGACCAACACAGATAGTGAAACCCTGCCACTACTAAAAATACAAAAATTAGCTGGGCTTGGTGGTGCATGCCTGCAATCCCAGCTGCTCAGGAGGCTGAGGCAGGAGAATCTCTTGAACCTGGGAAGTGGAGGTTGCAGTGAGCCAAGATCACGCCACTGCACTCCAGCCTGGGCGACATTTTGAGTCTCCATCTCAAAAACAAAAAAAAGAAGAGGGGACTACTCTGTTATCCATGACCAAGTAGGATTTGTCTCAGAAAAGCAAGGTCAGCTCAAAATACAAAAATCAATCAAGGTAAAACACCACATTAACAGAATGAAGTCTTAAAAAAAAATGATCATCTTATTAAATGCAGACAAGAGCATTTGACAAAATCCAACTGTCTTTCATGATAAAAGCACTCAGACATGGGCATCCTTGCCCATGCCTATGTCTTGAATGGTATTGCCAAGGTTTTCTTCTAGGGCTTTTATGGATTTAGGTCTAACATTTAAGTCTTTAATCCATTTTGAATTAATTTTTGTATAAGGTGTAAGGAAGGGATCCAGTTTCAGCTTTCTACATATGGCTAGCCAGTTTTCCCAGCACCATTTATTAAATAGGGAATCCTTTCCCCATTTCTTGTTTTTGTCAGGTATGTCAAAGATCAGATGGTTGTAGATGTGTGGTATTATTTCGGAGGGCTCTGTTCTGTTCCATTGGTCTACATCTCTGTTTTGGAACCAGTACCATGCTGTTTTGGTTACTGTAGCCTTGTAGTATAGTTTGAAGTCAGGTAGCATGCCGCCTCCAGCTTTGTTCTTTTTGCTTAGGATTGTCTTGGCAATGCAGGCTCTTTTTTGGTTCCATATGAAATTTAAAGTAGTTTTCTCCAATTCTGTGAAGAAAGTCATTGGTAGCTTGATGGGGATGGCATTGAATCTATAAATCACCTTGGGTAGTATGGCCATTTTCACAATACTGATTCTTCCTATCCATGAGCATGGAATGTTCTTCCATTTGTTTGTGTCCTCTTTTATTTCGTTGAGCAGTGGTTTGTAGTTCTCCTTGAAGTGGTCCTTCACATCCCTTGTAAGTTGGATTCCTAGGTATTTTATTCTTTTTGAAGCAATTGTGAATGGGAGTTCACTCATGATTTGGCGCTCTGTTTGTCTGTTCTTGGTGTATAGGAATGCTTGTGATTTTTGCAGATTGAATTTGTATCCTGAGACTTTGCTGAAGTTGCTTATCAGCCTAAGGAGATTTTGGGCTGAGATGATGGGGTTTTCTAAATATACAAGCATGTCATCTGCAAACAGGGACAATTTGATTTCCTCTTTTCCAAACTGAATACCCTTTATTTCTTTCTCCTGCCTGATTGCCCTAGACAGAAGTTCCAACACTATGTTGAATACGAGTGGTGAGAGAGGGCATCCCTGTCTTGTGCCAGTTTTCAAAGGGAATGCTTCCAGTTTTTGCCCATTCAGTATAATATTGCAATGGCAACAAAAGCCAATATTGACAAGTGGGATCTAATTAAATTAAAGAGCTTCTGCACAGCAAAAGAAACTTCTATCAGAGTGAACAGGCAACCTACAGAATGGTAGAACATTTTTGCAAGCTACCCATCTGACAAAGGGCTAATATCCAGAATCTACAAAGAACTGAAACAAATTTACAAGAAAAAATCAAATAACCCTATCAAAAAGTAGGTGAAGGATATGAACAGACACTTCTCAAAAGAGGACATTCATACAGCCAACAGACACATGAAAAAATGCTCATCATCACTCGCCATCAGAGAAATGCAAATCAAAACCACAATGAGATACCATCTCACACCAGTTAGAATGGCAATCATTAAAAAGTCAGGAAACAACAGGTGCTGGAGAGGATGTGGAGAAATAGGAACACTTTTACACTGCTGGTGGGACTGTAAACTAGTTCAACCATTGTGGAAGACAGTGTGGTGATTCCTCAAGGATCTAGAACTAGAAATACCATTTGACCCAGCCATCCCATTACTGGGTATATGCCCAAAGGATTATAAATCATGCTGCTATAAAGACACATGCACATGTATGTTTATTGCGGCACTATTCACAATAGCAAAGATTTGGAACCAACCCAAATGCCCATCAATCATAGACTGGATTAAGAAAATGTGGCACATATACACCTACTATGCAGCCATAAAAAAGGACGAGTTCATGTCCTTTGTAGGGACATGGATGAAGCTGGAAACCATCATTCTCAGCAAACTGTCACAAGGACAGAAAACCACACACCACATGTTCTCACTCATATGTGGGAATTGAACAATGAGAACACTTGGACACAGGGTGGGGAACATCACACACCAGGGCCTGTGGTGGGGTAGAGGGAGGGGGGAGGGATAGCATTAGGAGAAATACCTAATGTAAATGACGAGTTAATGGGTGCAGCAAACCAACATGGCACATGTATACATATGTAACAAACCTGCATGTTGTGCACATGTACCCTAGAACTTGAAGTATAATAATAGAAAGAAAATATGGAAAAGAGGAAAGAAGGGAAGATAACCATTAAAAAAAAAAGAAGACAGAAAGAAAGAAAAAGCACTCAGCTAGGAACAGAAGGAAACATCCTCAGCCCTATGAAAGACATCTGCACAATTCTCAGGTAACATTATGCTTCACAATAAAGACCAACGGCTTCCACTCATACGGGTAAATAACATGAATCCTGAAAAATACACACATACACACAACCACCTACGTTCTCCCTCAACACAAGATGGGTAAGAGATTGTCCACACTCCCCACCTTTTCTTAGTGCATATACCTTAGAAAACTTATAATTGTTCATTCTTTCTCTGACTTTTTAAAATGTACTATGTAAATCTTTCCAAAACTTAAATAAGCCTCTTGTCAGTGTTATAACCCAGTAATCTTTTCCTTAAAGGCGTAGGCACCATCTCTCTGAAATGAAGCCAATGAGAAAGACAATGGGAGGGTGGGAGCCTAACTCAACAGGCACCTGGGTCCAAACTACAAACCTACCTCCTGTCGTAAAGATATAATAAATTTGTTTTTCTTTTGGATTAAGGTGATTAGTAAACACAGATGGCTACCCCAATTATCAAGTGAATTTAGGATGAACTATGTGTGACAAATGGTGCGTCAAGTCCTCTTACTTGAAGACTAGTTATCATTTATCTTGAGAACATATATGAAAAGGGTTGCATCTGCTTAGCTGTAGGAGTCTTCTTTCTCTCTTTTCAATCTCTTTAGTGGATTGCCTATGTTGAAAACGAGATCTGGTTTACTGTTTATTCAAAAATCAAAAATGTTTTCTTTTCTACTTTTGGGTTGAGCTTGTCTGGGTTGGCAAAAGATTTTGTTTTTTAATTTATATTCCCCTAACACTTCTTCAGATCAGGAATAAGACAAGGAAGTCTGCTCTTACCACTTCATTCAACATTGTACTGGAATTTCTAGTCAAGTCACTTAGTCAGGAAAGGGAAATAAAAGGCATCCAGATGGGAAAGAAAGAAGTAAGACAATTTCTATTTGCAGATGACATGATATTTTGTGTAGAAAATTGCAATAAATTCACAAAAAATTACAGCTAATATATGAGTTCAGTAAGTTTACAGTACACAAAATCAATATGTAGAAATAAATTATATTTCTATACTCTAGCAATGAACAATCCAAGATGAAATTAAGAGAACAATTCATTTACAATAGCATCCAAAAAAACCCCCAAAACTTAGGAATACATTTAACAAAAAAGCACATGACTTGTACACTAAAAACTGCATAACATCATTGAAAAAAATTTTTTAAAAAAGACCTAAATAAATGGAAAGACGCTTTGAGTTCAAAAATTAGAAGACTTTCCATTGTTTAAAAGGCTGCATTAGTTTCCTCTTGTTGCTGTGCAAATCACCACAAATTCAGTGGTTTAAAACACATATCATATAGTCCTGGATTGTTCTAAAATGGTTCTTGCTGGACTAAAATCAAGGTTTTGGTAGGGCTGCATTTCTTTCTGAAGGTTCTAGGAGAGAATCTATTTCCTGCCTTTTCCAGATTCTAGAGACTGCCAGCATTCCTTGGCTTATGGCTCACCTTCATCTTCAAAGTCAGCAATGGCCAGTCAAGTCTTTCTCATGGCACATCACTCTGGCACTTACTCTTCTGCCTCCCTTTTTTATATTTAAAGACACTTGTCATTACACTGGATCCAGTAGCCTCAAATCCATCTGCTACCTTAATTCCCCTTTACCATGTAACATAACATATCCATAGGGTCTAGGGATTATACTAGAATGTAGACATCTTAGGCAGGGGGGTTATTTTTGTGCCTATCACAATAGGCAAATTGATCTACAGATTCAACACAACTGGCTGCTTTTTTTTTTTTTTTTTTGCAGAAATTGACAAGATGATCCTAAAATTTATCTAGAAACACATGGGACACAGAACAGCCAAAGCAATTTTGAAAACTAAGAACAAAGTTGAAGGACTCATACTTCATTTCAAAACTGACTACAAAGCTACAGTAATTAACACTGTGTGAGACTGGCATAAGGATATGCATACAGATTGATCAAATAAAACTGAGAATCCCTTGAGAAATAAACCTTATATATATGGTCAACTGATTTTTGACAATAATGACAAGAAAATTCAATAGGAAAAAAGAAGTTATTTCAACAAATGGTACTGAGACAACTGGAAACACACATGCAAAAGAATGAAGTTGGAACCTTACCTCATACCATATGCAAAAATTAATGTTAAATGAGTCATAGATGTAAATATAAGAATTAGAACTATAAAACTTATGGAAGCAAATATAGGTGTAAGTCTTTGTGATTTTGGATTACACAATGGTTTCTTAGAATGGCTCTTAAGCACAAGCAGCAAAATCAATAAGTTGGATTTCATCAAAATTAAAAACTTTCGTGCCTCAAAAGACATTATCAAGACAATGAGAAGAGAATGCATAGAATAGAAGAACACATTTACAAATCATATATCTGATACATATCTGCTTTCCAAAATAAGTAAAAACTTTCATAACTCAATAATAAAACACAAGTAACCCAGTTTAAAAGTGGGCAAAAAAAGTTGTTAAACTTCATGAGTCATAGAGAAACGCAATTCAGGCCGGGCGCTGTGGCTCAAGCCTGTAATCCCAGCACTTTGGGAGGCCGAGACGGGTGGATCACGAGGTCAGGAGATCGAGACCATCCTGGCTAACACGGTGAAACCCCGTCTCTACTAAAAAAATACAAAAAATTAGGCGGGTGCCTGTAGTCCCAGCTACTCGGGAGGCTGAGGCAGCATAAACCCGGGAGGCGGAGCTTGCAGTGAGCTGAGATCCGGCCACTGCACTCCAGCCGGGGCGACAGAGCGAGTCTCCGTCTCAAAAAAAAAAAAAAAAAAAGAGAGAAACGCAATTCAAAACCATAGTGAGATACCATGTCATACCCATTAGTGTGGCCATAATCCAAAAGACAGATTAAATAATAACTATTGGCAAACATGTAGAAGATTGGAACCTTCACATACTCCTGGTAGAAATGGATAATGGTACAGTCACTTTGGAAAACAATTTGGCAGTTTCTCAAAAAGTTAAACATAGAATTACCATATTGAGGAGTATGGCTCCAGGCCAAAATCCTATGTATTATCTTTCGGGCAGGACCATAGACAGTTACAAGGCTTTGCCCAGCAGACCTCATTGGGGGAAATTGCCATCTCCACACCAGACTTGGTACACAGCTAGCATGTTACAGCTTCTGGAGGGATTTGCAGTCAAGAACTCACTCCCTGCTCCCTCCACCCCAACCAGCCCTGCTTGTAGGATTCTCTGCTTCCCTAGCCCAGGCACTTCCATTCAGAGGCTTCTGCTCAGGCACTTTTCAGGAGTCCCAGCTGAGACCTCCTTAGGGAGGGCTTGGCTGAGGCAGTGCTTTCAGCTACCAGTGATACTTCTTCATATTGAATGAATAGTTACACACATCATAAAAGTATAAAAACATAGAAAGGATGTATACCAACTTCCAAATAGTGGTTACCTCTGAGTAGGAAGGGGAAGTAGTATGAAGAGGAGCCTTCAATTGACTCCATAACATTATTTCTCTAAAAAACTTTTCTTGGCCGGGCGGGGTGGCTCATGCCTGTAATCCCAGCAATTTGGGAGGTTGAGGAGGGTGGATCACCTGAGGTCAAGAGTTCGAGACTAGCCTGACCAATATGGTGAAACCCTGTCTCTACTAAAAATATAAAAATTATCCAGGCATGGTGGCTGGCACCTGTAGTCCCAGCAAGTCCAGAGGCTGAGACGGGAGAATTACTTGAAACTGGGAGGCAGAGTGGCAGAAAGTGGGAGGCCGAGATAGTGCCACTGCACTCCAGCCTGGGCGACAGCGAGACTTCATCTCAAAACAACAAAACAAAATAAAAACCTTTTTTTAAGAAAATATAAAAAAAAAAAGAAAAAAAAAGAAAATATAATAAAGCCATCATGTAGTGAAACCTAGTATGCATAAATGGACATTTGTTATATTTCATAATACAAAAGAATGAAAAATACTGAAATAATTCTTAGCCCTAGGTGGTGAAATTATATGTCATTGTGATTTTAGTTTTTTCTTGATATGTATATACATTTTTCAAACCCTTCCAACCAACATGAATTTCTTTTATAATGATAATAAATAATACATGTGTTTCACAAAGAGGTATTACTACCCATAACTTTACTTAAGCAGAGAGCTATAAACATGTATTTTGGCTTAAAAATCTATTATATGGCTTAAAAATTGAACCAGTATTAAAATCTCATTTTCGTGTAAAAAAATCTCCACAAATATTTTAATAGTTCAGTGCTGAGAAATGCTTTTATTTTTCAAATGCAAACCAAAATTTAAAAGCTGAAACTTACACATGTCCAGATTTGTAAGAGCTAGTCAGGAACTGAAATGCAAATAATTACAGCTTTAATAATTACTCCTATTACGTTTTTCTTTTGGCAACATGACCTTAAATAGCACAGGATTGTCTGAATGTGGTCATTCAAGCTATTACTATAAATTACTCAATGTAGAGGTATAATTAATAATTAATAGAACTTTTTAGAGCAAGGACATCTAATTCAACAATTTCCAATGATTTTCTAGAACGCTTTCTTCATATTAAATAATGTGCAGAAGCTCAACAGGTAGAAGAAGCCATAACAAAGGTGCTGTGTTTGAAGCTGGGAGCTGCATTCTGAGCTCTTGCTAGCTCCCTTTCTCACATCTTTATCCTCTTCCTCCATCAATGGCTCTTTCCTGTCTGGAAACAAGCATCATCAAGTCTCCTGATTTCTAACCACACCTCCGGTTCTTCTATTTCATCATAGCACAATTTTCCTCTATTGGCTGTTGCCACCATTGCTTGTCATGATCCCCATGCACCCCAGCCCTTACCACTCTCCTGAAACCTCTCTGGATAACCATTGTCCATCTGCAAATCCAAGGGATATTCTTCCATCCTTTACATGGACTCATATGAAATCACCATATAAAAACAATTCTCAATACCTGGCTGCTCTGTAGTACTGTTGAGCTTAGAAAAGCATTGTGTTCCTCCTTGGGAACTTTCTCACATCATGTCTGACACTACTTTCTCCTAGTGTTTTTCTTTTGAACTTCCTGTCTGCCCACTCCTCGTAAGTCACCCCAACCTTCCTGTCTCTGTGTTTGACTCTTAAGCATTGTGGCTCCTCAAGGTTTTATTCATCACTTGTCTATTTCACAGCAAGTGTCACACAGATGCTGATGACCCTATGTCTCCTTACCAGTCAGAAACACTCCCCTGAAGCTCCAGAAACATATTTGGGTTGCTTATTGGACATAACAGTCTTACTGTCTCAAAAGCAATTCAAACTCAATATACTCAAAACTAAATTAATCACTGCCCTTTCTCTGCAATTTCTACCCATGTCTTCTCTAATCATCAAGATGTTGTGTGGGTTGGATTGTATCCCCTGAAAAGATATGTTGAAGTCCTAACTCCCAGTACCTGTGAATGTGACCTTGTTTGGAAAGAGGATCTTTGCAGAAGTAATCAAGTTAAGATGAGGTCATACTGAATAAAGGTGGGCCCTAATCCAATATGACTACTGTACTTCTGAGAAAACAAACACACAGGTATAGACACACAGAGAATGCCAGGTGATGACACAGGCAGAGATAAGTGTGATGTCTCTTGTCAAGTATCTCCATCCCAGATCTGTCCTGTCCCAACTGCCTCCCCAGGTTTCGGTAGCCTGTTCAATGGACAGTCCCATTTCTTAACACTGTCAGCTGTCTGGCTTCTCGGGGTGAGGGCTGGCTTCCAGCATGAATTCCCTCATGGCAGTGTGGTGAGAACTGTAGCAGCTTCTGTACCCAGGCCCTTGCCAACTGCTGTAAAAGTGGTGCTGGCTGCATACCCCCGCCCCCACAACACTTCCAGCGGGGCTGAGTAACACAATCCAAAAGAATCCAGAGGTTAAATAAGGCCTATGGGCAAACTTTCATCAATGAGAGACAGGAAATGAATTATTCTTCCTTCCCTCCCACAATCGACTCTTCTAATGCACACAAGTCCCATAAGATCTGTCCAGAGACATCTCCCATGACCGAGTAATTGCTGCTTCTTAATAAAGCTGTGACAAGCTCAGTTACAGTACATTGTATTTGCTGTCCTTCCTTCCCTTCTTTGTTTCTTGTTTTTTTTCCTTACTCTCACTACCCTGGGATTACCACCTCTCCTCTCCAATAAAGAGCTCACACGTAAGCTCCATTTTCTATGGAACCCGGGCTAAGATAGCAAGTTGCTTAAACATCATTTTTTCTCTTCTAAAAATAGAGATAATGATGGCTCTTCTCATAGAACCACCAAAAGTATCATATGAGACAATATCTGAAAAGCACAGTGACTTGAAATAGTTAGTGCTCACAAAATGTCACTTGTTACTATTAATTATAACTACCTGAAGACCCAGAGCTATTTTTGCATTCTTTTCCCACTGTGTTAGTCAGGGGTCTCTAGAAGGACAGAACTAATGGAATCGATATGTATATTAAGGGGAGTTTATCAAGTGTTAACTTACACGATTGCAAGGTCCCACAATAGGCTGTCTGCAGGCTGAGGAGCAAGGAGAGTCAGTCGGAGTTCCAAAACCAAAGAATGTGGAGTCCAGTGTTCGAGAGCACGAAGCATCCAGCATGAGAGAAAGATGAAGACTGGGAGGGTAGGCCAGTCTCTCTTTCCACATTTTTCTGCCTGCTTATATTCTAGCCATGCTGGCAGCTGATTAGATTATGCCCACCCACATTAATGGTGGGTGGGTCTGCCTTTCCCAGCCCACTGACTCAAATGTTAATCTCCTTTGGCAACACCCTCACAGACACACCCAGGATCAGTACTTTGTATCCTTCAATCCAATCAAGTTGACACTCAGCATTAACCATCAAAGTGCACCAAAAGTGGGCGCACTTTGTTACAGGAAGAAGAAACTGGAGAATATGCACATAATGTCCCCTCTTTTCTTTAATCCTTATTGTGCTACATTAAAAACCATTACCACTGTACCTTGTGCTATAGAAGCATTAAAGTTCATTTACACAGGAAAACACTTACTAAAGGCTGTTAGGAGGCTTACAAAATCCCTGGGAGGTAGTACCCTGCAGTTAGGCTTGAAGGCCAGATGGGGAGGGACAAAGCTTTAGACAACATTGTATTGGGTCAGGCACAACTTGTACCACTGACAGTGGAAAGTAGACCCAGGACCCCAATCCTGCCATCTTCCACCACCACCCTTACCCCAACCCCAAACTGGACTCGATTCAATACACACTTTCTCCCATTTCTCACTTGCAAATCCAAGTCTTGCTGACGTAATCTGATTGATGGAGTCTAAGTCACATGGTTGTGTTTCAGCTGCAAGGGAGGTGAAGATTACACATTTTTCTGTTGACTTGTGTAAGGAAAAGATATTCAGAAGGTGGGAAGTCCTCCCCAAATATAGGAAACGAGTTCATAAGATTAGCCGAGCAGCCAGAAAATATGACAAACGTACACTCTATATCTACTTGAAGAAATGTGCCAAACCAAAGAAAATATGGTTACAATTATTTATTTATTTATTTATTTTTGAGATGGAGTCTTGCTCTGTTGCCCAGGCTGGAATGCAGTGGCACGATCTCGGCTCACTGCAAGCTCTGCCTCCCGGGTTCACGCCATTCTCCTGCCTCAGCCTACTGAGTAGCTGGGACTACTGGCGCCCGCCACTACGCCCGGCTAAATTTTTTTTTTTTTTTTTTGTATTTTCAGTAGAGACGGGGTTTCACCATGTTAGCCAGGATGGTCTCAATCTCCTGACCTCGTGATCAGCCCGCCTCGGCCTCCCAAAGTGCTAGGATTACAGGCATGGGCCACTGTGCCTGGCCACAATTTAAAAAAAAAAAAAAAAAAAAAAAAGGAAAGAAAGAAAGAAAAGAAAGACTGAAAGAGGAAGGTGGGAATAATCTACTTATTGAGGGAATTCTTGCAAAGTATATTCCATGTCTACGTAGTGCATAGTGCACTAGCTATTTCTTGAGTAGACCTAACGGCTACTGCAAAGGTCACAGTAACACTTTCAGATGCTTTGGGCAAAGTGGGCTAAATGCTATTTCACTCTGGGTCACCTCTTTCTAGCCCTCAGCTGACTCCAAAGAGTAATTACAACTCATAGTGAACACAGGTAAATTCCTCTCAGGCTCAACATTAATAACCTACCATTAGTTATAAATCTTAAAAGAAAGCATTTCCTGGCCAATGAATATATGTAATATTAAGATGGTAAGATTTTTATTCTTAGAAAAATATATGAAAAAACAGAAAAAAAATACTTGAAGGAGGAAAATAAACCACTTCTATCAAGTATATCCTTATCAGTTATACCACAAAATAATCTTATTATCAAACACACAATCCCAAAATTACAGGTTATTTCCCCTCCTGTATTACATGTGTATATAATAACTAACCAAGGATTTTTAATTCTTTCTTCAAAGTTTATATCCTACCTCCCATTTCTTTTTATTCTCATTGCCAACAAGTCCAAATCAGCCCACCCCTAAGTTATTACAAAAGCCTTACTCTCTTAATTGCTTTCATTCATTTATTCATTCATTCATTTATTCATGGAACAAGTATTTTTCTGAGCACTTGCTACGTGCCAAGTCCCCTTTTTCATGGATTATTTTTCTAATGGGAAAAATGACAGAATGCTAGTAAATTGGTAGAAATGAGCTAATGGAGTGTAGAAATTGATGCATAAGAGAATTGCTGGAGTGATGCCCTTGAAGAAATGGACAGACAGGAGGAGGTTTGGCCTTTACCAGGACCACGGAAGAAGAGTCACATGTCAAATCCTCCTAATCCAAATATTAATTATAGTCAAACACCTCCTCCTCAGACATCGGGTACATATTGATTTCCCATTTCACGGACCTCCTGCAGCCCCTTCAACTCTTGTGACCTTCCTAGGCTTGCTCTGCTGTTCCCTACTGACATGGTGGCTAAAGGGGTACAGGATAAACAGTTGATTCCATCAGAACACACATTATATGTCAGTAATTCAACAGCATAAAACTTGAAAGTAAATATCACTAAGTAGGTGATACCCATAACCAAGGAAACATTATTTTATTCATATGAACAGGTATAAACAGAGAATAATAAAAATGTTTTTCTAACTGTACATAAACAGTAGAAGGGCACTGTTAATCTGAGAAGTGCCATAGGCATGGCTACTTTCCCTATGGCCCTTGGCCACTCTTGAGTTACGGTATAATAGCATGGCAGGCAATTTGAGTAAAACCTGCTTGGTCAAAAAGCATTCAAGTTAAAGCAGATCTTGTTTAAACTCAGACACTGACACATATAAAGGTACAATAACTTCTAGCTAGTTATTGTTACTTTAATGGTCAGGAAGAAACTTGTAATAGTCAAGAAGGGAACATTTTATTTGATAAAATGAGAAAATGATCACCAATGAATATTCCTAGTCACTGGATATTCTACATCTTGATCATTATCTTGCTACTAAAAAAACCTTTCTGTCAAGGGGAACATCACACACCGGGGCCCATTGTTGGGGGGGGGGAGGGGGAAGGGATAACATTAGGAGGTATACCTAATGTAAATGACAAGTTAATGGGTGCAGCACACCAACATGGCACATGTATACATATGTAACAAACCTACACGTTGTGTACATGTACCCTAGAACTTAAAGTATAATAATAAAAAAAAACCTTCCTGTCCTTTCCTTTTTTTTTAATGCTGTATCAGGCAAGACCAAGTTTAAATTTTCACTGCCCAATTTACTAGCTATGTTATTTGATTATTAAAGCAAAGATATTAAACCAACCGCCACTTCTTACACATCTTACTCTCTTCATTTCCTCATGACGACTTAAAATAATATATGGGGAATTACCACTTTCCCTCCCATTGCTCAGATTTTATGCTCTCTTCAGGCCCTCCTGCTATCTCCTGTTATAGAGAAACTCTCTGGCCCTTTTTTCTCAGTGGTCTAAAACAATTTCAGTAAATAATGTTAGCTAGATGCTGGTGTTTTCTCCCTGGCAATTAGCACATTCTGCTTATTTCTACCATGGCCCATCACATCTTGGCAATATGTGAAAACGGCATAAAGAGGTTTCATGTAGGACAACATGATCTAAAGGTGGGAGCTCAGTGGGAGCAGGTTGTTTCAGATGAGAAAACGGAGGGCATCAACCTATAGACAGCCTTCCTGGAACAACTTAGAATGATTGTAGCCCCACAGGAGGAGCACTCCCCAGATTCAGGCTTGCATGAGAGGCAGAGGGACAATTCCTCCTTACTTGGAACATCAACATTCCTACAGA
The DNA here is from genome assembly GCF_047675955.1 of Chlorocebus sabaeus. Lineage (NCBI taxonomy): Eukaryota > Metazoa > Chordata > Mammalia > Primates > Cercopithecidae > Chlorocebus > Chlorocebus sabaeus. Next base: position 72,530,993 of record NC_132918.1, read on the forward strand.
TGAAGAGATGCCTGTCTGATCTGAATAGCTGGAACTCTGGGACAGGAGTAAGGCTGGAAGGTGGATTCCTTTCCTCCTGGCCTGGCAGAGGAGCTGAGGTAGCTCCCAGCCTTCACTCTGATAAAAACTTCAGCACATCTAATTGAGAGCTCCCCCAGCCACCTTCATGGAGACTGGAACCTGCTCACCACTGGGTATTACATCTACCCACCTGCCTTAGCTACAACTGATTCCTACTCAGGGATACCCTCCCTACTGGCCTGAAGCCTGAATCATCAACTCAGTAAATAAAATACTGGGGGAAAATTAAATAACTAAATAAAGTTTGCACCTCGAGAGAATGAGATAAGCTTCAAGATATCCCTGCCATTCCAACCCAATAGAAGACAGTGAACTTGCCCACACACCAAACACATAATTACCACAACCAGTATCTGGAAAAGCCAGTGCACAAAGTCTACAACTTAGGAACTCATACAGAGTCTTTACCCCTAACAGTACAAAGAATCAAAATAGGCTATAATAAACTATAAACATTAAAGTCTGATCCTTAAAAGGAAAACTAGGAACTCAGGAAAAACAGAGTCAAATCAAAAATAAATTCAAGAACAATCTGAAGAAACAGTCTACCCAAATGAGAAGGAACCAGAAAAGTAATTCTGGCAATACAACAAAACAAGGTTCTATAACATCCCCAAAATATCACACTAGTTCCACATTAATGAATCTAAATCAAAGGGAAATCTTTGAAATGCTAGATAAAGAAGTCAGAAGTTTGATTATTAAGTTACTCAAGGAGATAACAGAGGAAGGTTAAAACCAACATAAAAAAAATTTTTTTTTAATCTAAGAAATGAATAAAAAATTTTCTGGAGAGATAGATATCATAAAGAAAGACCAATCAGAACTTCTGGAAATGAAAGACACACTTACGGAAATACAAAATGCAATGGAAAGTTTCAACAATAGACTAGAACACGTAGAAGAAAGAATTTCAGAGCTCAAAGAAAAGGCTTTCAAATTAACCCAATCAGTCAAAGATAAAGAAAAAAGAATCAAAAGACATGAACAAAGTCTCCAAGAAATACGAGATTATGTAAAACAGTCGAACCCAAGAATAATTGGTATTCCTGAGGGAAAAGAACAAACAAGTTTGGAAAACTTATTTTAGGGAATAATTGAGGAAAACTTTCCTGGCTTTACTAGAGATCTAGATATCCAAATACAAGAAGGTCAAAGAATTCCTGGGAAATTCATTCCAAAAAGATCAACACCAAGGCAGATAGTAGATATCCAAATACATGAAGAGATCTAGATATCCAAATATAAGAAACTCAAATAACTCCTGGAAAATTCATTACAAAAAGATCATCACCAAAGTACATAGTTATCAGGCAAACCAAAGTCAACATGAAGAAAAGAATTTTAAGAGCAGTGAGACAAAAGCATCAGGTGACCTATAAAGAGAAACCTATCAGACTAACAGAAGATTTCTCAGGAGAAACCTTACAAGCCAGAAGGGATTGGGATCCTATCTTTAGCCTCCTTAAACAAATTAATTTTCAGCCAAGATTTGTGTAGCCAGCAAAACTAAGATTCATAAATGAAGGAGAGAGAAACTCTTTTTCAGACAAACAAATGCTGAGGGAATTTGCCACTACCAAACTAGCACTACAAGAAATGCTAAAAGGACTTCTAAATCTTGAAACAAAAGTTCAATGTGCACCAAAATAGAACCGCCTTAAAGCATACATCTCAGAGGGCCTATAAAACAATAATACAATGTAAAAAAAGTATCTAGGTAACAACTAACATGATGAATAGAATAGCACCTCACATCTCAGTATTAACAATGAATATAAATGGCCTAGATGCTCCACTTAAAAAATACGGAATAGCAGAATGTATAGAAAACCACCAACCAAATATCTACTGTCCTCTAGAGACTCACCTAACACATACGGATTCAAATAAACTTAAAGTACAGGGGTGAAAAAAGATAATCCATGCAAATGGAAATCAAAAGCGAGCAGGAGTAGCAATTCTTAACGAGACAAAACAGACTTTAAAGCAACAATAGTAAGAAAAGGCAAAGAAGGACATTATATATTGAAGAAAGAATTAGTCCAATGAGAAGACATTACAATCCTAAATACATATGCACCTAACACTGGAGCTCCCAGATTTATAAAACAATTACTACTAGACCAAAAAATGAGATAGACAGCAATGCAATAAGAGTGGGGGACTTCAATACTCCCAATAGACAGATCATCAAGACAGAAAGTCAACAAAGAAACAGTGGACTTAAACTGTATCCTAGAACAAATGGACTTAACAGGTATTTACAGAACACTCTTCCCAACAACTGCAGAATATACATTCTTCTCTTCAGCACATGAAATATTCTCCAAGATGGACCATAATGATAGACCATGAAACACTTCTCAATTAATTTAAGAAAATCAAAATCATATGAAGTTTCTTCTCAAACCACAGTGGAATAAAACTGGAAATCAACTCTAAAAGGAACCCTACAAATTAAACAAATACATGAAAATTAAATAATCTGCTCTTGAGTGACTTTTGGGTTAAAAATAAAATCAATACCTGACTTCAAACTATACTACAGGGCTACAGTAACACTACCTGACTTCAAACTATACTACAGGGCTACAGTAACCAAAACAGCATGGTATTGGCACAAGAACAGACACATAGACCAATGGAACACAATAAATAACCCAGAAATAAGACTGCACACCTACAACCATCCGATCTTTAACAAACCTGACAAAAACAAGCAATGGGGAAACGATTCCCTATTTAATAAATGGTGCTGGGTTTACTGGGTAGCCACATGCAGAAAATTGAAACAGAACCCCTTTCTTATACCATACACAAAAACAACTCAAGATGGATTAAAGACTTAAATCTAAAACCCAAAACTATAAAAACCCTAGAAGAAAACCTAGGCAATACCAGTAAGGATATAGACACTGGCAAAGATTTCATGATGAAGATGCCAAAAGCAACTGTAATAAAAGCAAAAATTGACAAATCAAATCTAACCAAACTAAAAAGCTTCCATACAACAAAAGAAACTATTAACACAGCAAAGACAGCCTACAGAATGGGAGATAATTTTTGCAAACTATGCATCTGACAAAGGTCTAATATCCAGTATCTATAAGAAGCTTAAACAAATTTACAAAACAAACAACACCGTTAAAAAGTGGGCAAAGGACATGAACAAACACTTTTCGAAAGAAGGCATACATGCAGCCAACAAGCATACGAAGAAAAGCTCAGCATCACTGATTATTAGAGAAATGCAAATCAAAACCCCAACAAGATATCATCTCATGCCCATCACAATGGCTACTATTAAAAAGTGAAAAAATAACAGATGCTGATGAAGTTGTGGAGAAAAAGAAATGCTTTCACATTGTTGGTGGGAGTGTAAATTAGTTCAACCATTGTGGAAGACAGTGTGGCAATCCCTCAAAGACCTAAAGACAGAAATACCATTTAACCCAGCAATCCCATTACTGGGTATAAACCCAAAGGAATATAAATCATTCTATTATAAAGAAATATGCATGCATATGTTCATTGCTGCACTATTCACAATAGCAAAGACATGGAATCAACCTAAATGCTCAAAAATGACAGACTGGGTTAAAAAAAAAAAGTGATATATATAAAGAAAATATGATACGTATACACCATGGAATACTATGGAACCATAGAAAAGAATAAGCTCATGTCCTTTGCAGGAACATGGATGGAGCTGGAGGCCATGATCATTAGCAAACTAATGCAGAAACAGAAAAACAAATACTGCACATTCTTACTTATAAGTGGGAGCTAAATGATGAGAACACATGGACTCATAGAACAAGGCACACTGGGGTCTATTGGAGAGTGGAGGGTGGAAGGAGAGAGAGGATCAGGAAAAACAACTAATGGATGCTACGCTTAATACCTGGGTGATGAAATAATCTGTACAACTAACCCCCATGACACACATTTACCTGTGTAACAAACCTGCACATTCTGCACATATACACCTGAACTGAAAAGTTAAAAAATAAGTAAATAAATCAATGAAATATTTTTAAGAATAAAACGTATATATACACTATGCAATACTACTTAGCTATAAAAAGGAATGAAATAATGTCTTTTGCAGCAACTTGAGTGGAACTGGAGGCCATTATTCGAAGCGAAGTAACTCAGGAATGGAAAACCAAATATCATATGTTCTCACTTATTAGTGGGAGCTAAGCTATGGCTATGCAAAGGCATAAGAATGATATAATGGATTTTGGGAACTCAGGGGGAAGGGTGGGAGTGGGGTGAGGAATAAATGGCTATACATTGGGTACAGTGTACACTGCTCAGGTGATGGGTACACTATAAAGTCTCAGAAATCACCACTTAAGAACCTATCCATGTATCCCAAAAACTATTGAAGTTTTTTAAAAGTAAAGAAAATGGTAGGCATCAAATCATCAAGTCATCCTTTCATAACCAGCTCTGATATGTGAAATTGTATAAAAAGGGCTTGGGTAATCAATAATACACCATGTTTTCCCCAAACTCAAGAGTAGAGAAGATCAGTGAGCTGCATACAGCAGAAAGGTTTTAAATACCATAGCCAATAACAAAATCTTCACAGACAAGTGTAGTCAGGGTTTTTTACTTGGGGATTAAGAAGGGGATGGTGTGCTAGTGGCTAACTTGCCACAAAGAACTTTTGCTTTCTTATTTCTAACTTAGTTTTAGCCAAGTACACATGCCCTATGTAATATGAATTGGGGAAATGCTGGAAACAATTTGCATGTCTGTAAAAAGCAGATTGACTGAATGAATCGTGATTTTAACCAAGTAATGGGATACGATCCAGATATTAAAACTGAAGCTACAGAAAAGCACTCATTAATATCAGTATTTGTGAATGTGTGTTTGCGTGTTCACATAGAAAGGAATTTGGAATCTGGACAATAAACTGCTTTCTGTGGGGGTTTTTTTTCCATTTCTGGGTTAGTAGGATTACAAATATTCTTAATGGGATTTTTAAATTCATTTTCTACACTGAGAATATACTGATTTTCTAATAAGAAATCAATACAAGAAACTTTAATCAACAAATTATAAACTTTTTTCAGATTTGAAGTTTTGTTGTTTTTATTTTATATGTATTCATATTCCTTTAATTTCTAATTCACTTTTGTCTGTGATGTCTGCTTGATGTGACATTTTCAGATATTTATATTTGCGATAGGATCATAAAATATATGCTATTGGTAACCAATCTTTTTATTTAGTATTGCAAATATGCTTCTGGGTCAACAAATACATTACTGTATTACCAGCTTAGTGTTATTTATCTAACCAACCTCCCCTTTCATGTGTATGTGTCTGTGTGTGTGTGTGTGTGTGTGTGTGTGTATGTGAAGCAACGAAAGCACAGACTTATGGAAACGAAGTAGCAGGAGCGGGCTCGAGTAAGCAGCTCAAGAGTGCTGGTTACAGAATTTTCTGGGGTTTAAATACCCTCTAGAGGTTTCCCATTGGTTACTTGGTTACACCCTCTATAAACGAAGATTTGGCCCACAACTAGTCTGATTGGTTGCAAGAGTCAACCAATCAGAGGCTGAAGTGAAGTTAACAAAGTTACACATGAAGACTTGGTCCGCAACCAGCGATTGGTTGTGCAAGGGGACAAATCAGAGGTACTTTCTATTTTTCATCTGTGATGCAGTGGAAAGGGGCCAACCTCCCATTTTAATGCATAATACTCACAATTGGCTAAAAATGAATTCAGAAACAAAATGTCAAGTTCACACACAAAAAAATTAAAATAACTAAAAATGTTAAGTGTACAGAAAGAATGTAAAACTTCCTGAATATTATCAATAGATTTTAAAAAACAGTGATGAGAAATATTCAATTGTAACAATTTTGTTATTTTGATTATATTGTCACTGAAACCAATTTACTTTCAAAATTTTCCCAAATTGACTGGAGCCCAATGGAAGGGAAGCTCCAGCATTTGTAGTGAGGGTAATTGTGAGTAGGAGAAAGGAAGAAGGCGGCAGACTGGAAAATCTCTGTGGAAAGGGGAGGACAATTTATAATTTTTATTTGCTTCATCAGTCCTGAAGTAAATAAACCTTTATTTGGAGAAGAAAGAAAATCTGTAAGTTAAAAATGCAGCACTAAAATCACATTTTTTAAGAGACTTGTATCCCTCCTCATCAGATGAGTTCACATGACTTTCCTAAGATACTAAAAAGTTTTCTATGAGATTTTTGTATGTAATATCTAGAAGTCTGAATCAAAAGGTTACAAAAACTATGAATGAACAACGAAATTTAGGGGGAAAAAAAAGCTTAAAATAACTTTTCAGTATACAAAGAATCATTAAATGTTAGGTAGTGACCAGTTGCTTTGCCTACCCACTAAAACCCAAAAAGAATTCCAAGTCATGAGAGAAAAACTTCAGTTATATGTAAGAACACTAGATGTTTTTTATTTTCTGACTATAGAAATGTTCATAGGCCAAAACAGTAAAACTAATTTATAAAGCACCTTCCTGAGAGTCTTTTTCTCCCTCAGTCTGTTATGAAGATGGTAAAAAATGAAATAGATGAGCACATGTTACAACTTGGCTTCAAGAAAGGAATCAAACTAAATGTTCCCTTTCAGGTTTCTCTAATCCTACTGCTTTATGGTCTCTATTAAGAAGACCTTAATGGGAACCAATTAACTGTAAATACAATGAGGAGTCTGGGCAATTTAACAAATGGATTACATTCACCCAGTGATTACACTCCAGCCATCAAATGATTTTCCAGCCTTGCCTACTCTGAGTCACAAATACAAATTAAATTCAGATCCAACAGCCTTGAAATTTCTTATTATACATCAACTGCCATTCGCTTGTCTCTAATGATTTTTTGTAGAAAAAAAAAACTGGCATTATAGGTTGACATCATACATTTTATATTTGTATTCAAGCCAAATAGCACTAGCTTTTAAAATTCAAGTACATAACTAAATAACTATGGTGGTTTCACAAAAAAGATAATACAATCTCCCAATTACAATACATAATTATACAAATGCCTTTCTCTAAATATAAAGTCACATGAAAATGTGTATTCTTGCTCCTTAACAGACTGATATATTGAGAAATAAAAAGAGACAGTTGAGCAACTTCCATGTAAATATTTGATAGTCTTTATTCAAGGTAGTAGAGACCTTCACAGGAGAATAAATATTCTTATCTCATTCTGATTTACATTTATTACTATCACATCTTTTTTTTTTTTTTTTTTTTTTTTTTTTTTTTTTTTTTTTTGAGACAGTCTCACTCTGTCGGCCAGGCTGGAGTGCAGTGGCATGATCTTGGCTCACTGCAACCTCTATCTCTCAGGCTTGAGCAATTCTCCTGCCTCAGCCTCCCAAGTAGCTGAGATTACAGGCGTGCGCCACCACGCCTAGCTAATTTTTGTATTTTTTTTTAGCAGAGATGGGGTTTCACCATGTTGGTCAGGCTGGTCTCGAACTCCTGACCTCAGGTGAGCTGCCTGCCTCAGCCTCCTAAAGTGCTGGGATTACAGGCACTGGCCTATCACATCTATTTTTAAATGATCATTACCTCATCAGCCTCGTATTGCTATTTTGTTTGCAAAGTTGGTACAGGCAGTAGCAGCCCAGAGCTACAGGGAGGCAGACAGTGTCTCTGGGTGTGACTGAGGGAAAATTAACTCAATCTAACCGTGAAGAAAATCTAAACACAGACTTCACGGACTTCTTTAATGACTATTCAGCATAGAAGAATATGTTCAGAAAGCATGGAGGGTAAAATTAGATTTTTTCAGACAAGCTGGCATGTACAGACTTTGAGGCCACTCTCCAACCATCTGTATTGTGACAGTTAAAGTTGTTTTCATTGTTAACTTGAAGTAGATGTTGTAGGTGTCCTGTTAACATCCCCTGACCCTTACTTCTTGCGAGCACACTGGACTGAATTCCAACCATTTGCAGGTTTGTCTGAGGATTTTCTTTAACCCCTTGACTTTCTGTGCCTGCAACATGATCAGCCTGAAGTGCTGATGAATTACTGTACCCCAGAAACAGACCTTACTCAGTGACTGGCAAGAGCAGGTGTATAAACACCCCTCTCTCTCCTTTTGGGTACTCAAATAAATGGTTCCCAAGTTCCTCAACAGATTTGAGCTCTAGTTGCCCACAGTGGTAAGAAATCGTTTATCCAAGAAATCCTTCATCCAAGAAATCCTTCATCTGCTTAATTCTATACCCTGTCTCACTTCCCCTACTCTTTTATTCATGTTTCCTAGGATCACCTCCAGAATAAACCAATTGCACTTCAATTCTTGTCTCAAGGTCTGTCTTCAGGGCAACCCAAACTAAGAGACAAGTGAAAGAAACCCAGCAAGGTTAGGGAAATAGAGGACTTTATTGATAGGTTCCTGTAAGTGCAGGAAGAGCAAAGCTGCAGCTGGGACTTGAGAAAATGGAATCTTGAGCCTGGACATTGCCACCTCTTATTGTAAGTATTGACCTCATGCTGTCAGACTGACTTCCTCCCTGGCTACAACCATGGCCACAAAACACTGCTGGGTCTCCCAGCTTCAACTTTTAACTGAGCCTCAGCTCAACACATTCTCAAGAAAGAATTCTGAATGGTTAAACTTGAATCAAGAAAACACTTTTACTTTTAACATTTTGGGCTATAGGGACATGAATGCTAGAATTGTTCCACCACATGAGGCCAAGGACACAGGATCTCTAAAGCAATGGGACTTTGGCATTGATGCTTTTTTGAGTATTACCAATGTATAAGCCATTTAAACCATGTGCTTGAAGTAAAGGCAGGGAAGAAATATTTTCCTAAAGAATGAAGCTGTTGCTTCCAGCCTGACAACGGGTAATATTTATTAAATCCTTGCTATGCTACAGATAGTACTATCAATCGATTGATCAATCTATTGCCATCCATCCATCCTTCCATCCATCCATTCATCCAACTATCTTCTCAATCCGCATAACAACCCTATGTTGTAGAAATTATCATTGCTGCCCCCCGACCCCATTTCAGGTGAGGAAATTGAGGCCCAGAAAAATTAAGTAGCTTGCTCAAAGTCAAACAGGAAGGTGTAGATCCAGGATTGGGCCCAGGCAGACCAGGTCTAGAGTCTGCACTGTGTCCTGTTGGCTCCAAGGGGAAGGGACAGCCACACAGCACAGCTGCCCACTGTGCACAGATGTACCCATGTCCACTGGTATCTTACTTCTCTCACTGATGAAGTCCTGGGCATTATTTACTAAATTTATGAACAAAGTACACTTTGTTATGAAAATTACAAATGAATTCGGAAGAATTAAGGTGAGGAGGGGCTAAACAGACAGAGAAGCAAATGCTTTATTGAGGAATAGATGTGGCCCTCCTGGAACCCTAGAGTACTAAAATGAAATTGGCCAATACATGTAAAATCTTCAAAATTTAACTGCCAAATGTAAGGATCCTAGAAGTATGCCTTGCAGTGAACATGAAGGTTTCCAAATGGTTGAGTATTGCCAATGTATCAAGGTTACATAAAGTTAACATTTTAAAATCTTTATTTTGACATTTTATGATAGGCCATAAAATTGTCACAGTCTAACAGTTTATTGTCTTGTTTTTAAATGTACTTTTAAAAATCCTTTTCCAAAGAGATGCTTGAATTTCAAAATATTGGCCTTCTAACTAATGTTCTACTATTTTAGAGGAAACAATTTCTGGCACTTCAAAGGAAGGTTTTCTTGTATTAGCATTGTGTCATTGCTTCTAGGGTTGTTATGAACAGTCTGAAATGCTAAGATCAAAAAATTAATAATTAAAATTAAATATAAAAATTAATAAAGTACTAATAGCTAAGTGAGTTAAGAAATAAATTGATGTAAAGGGATATATGACTGGTAAGGTCACTTGAAGTAACTCATTCACAAGAATAAGACAAATTAAATGTAGCCCTGCAAAATAATGAAAAACGTTTCTTTAATTCTTTTGCCCCAATATGGTAATTTCGCTTTCATATTTCCCCATTGTTTGAGTCCTCTGACTTCTCCGCTCTTTCCGTTCTCTGTTTACCCTCATCACATTGCTATCTTTTCTCTTCTTTCCTTCTGATTTCTTGTGACCATTTTATCTGTCAACCAGACTTCCTTCTATGCATATACTGTCATAATGTCTGAATTCGAGGAAAATATGTCTGTTTATATAATCCTCAGTGCATAGAATACGGTACATTTATTATACAGAAAAGCAGAGCATCCACCTCAGCCCCAATGGCCTTTCCCTGGAGTTCTGCACTTCTGTGCTGGCAGGTCCCTGTTCTACCCCTACTTTCTATATTATCCTGGGGACTTGCTATGAGCCTGACAGAGACTCATTACAAGCATCATAGGGTTTTCTAACCCTTTACTCTTCTACACTTGACTGACACCATGGGTGTGTGTGTGTGTGTGTGTGTGTGCCCCCAGATTAAATTGAATTATTCTAGTGGTAAAGAACTAAGTCATCTGCTCCTGGGAAGTAAATGCTGGAATATCCACCTGAGGGACAGATGAAATGATGAACACACACATCTCTCCTTCCCTTTTCCTAGTTTCATTCTGCAGATATTTCCCCCAAAAAGCAGCACTTCCATTAAGTAACTGTCAGGCTGAGAGATATCCTGTGGCTTTACAATGCCAGGAGGAAAATTCTACGTCTTCCAGTGTCACAGCATAAAACTCAACCCAGCCAAACTACAGGTCCTGCCTTTCACCAAATATGCTGAACCTATTCAGAATTGAACTGAAATATTTAATTTTCACAATTCAAAAAGACGCTCTGGAAATACACCAAGTTGGGAGGCACAGAGAAATAAAACACCTATTTTACAGAAGAATTAAAGGCATTGAACATGCCCTAGCAGTGGTATGGCCCTATTCTACTAGTTGCCCAGTCCACCATTATGCTGGGCCAAGCCCTGAAGTTTCTTATTGTGTCTGTTATTAATTTATTGCTTGTTATCTCTTAATGTACTCTTTAATAAACAATGGAATCTCTTTAAATATTTCTCCTTTAAAGTGAGCACTATATTAAGCTTTCTTTGTACATAGATTGGAAGGACACTGCAGGAGGACGAGGTTTCCTGTAATTTCTGGCATGGGCCATGAGTAGGCAGTATAGGTATAGGACTAACCATTAAAGCCTATCCCAACCATAGCCCATTCTCCCTCTGCAACCCTGCAGCCTCAGCCTGGTGATCATTTTCCTGCAACCCTCTCAAAACAGAAACCAGAGTCCCTGTGTAGCCTGCACCCTCTCAAGGTCTCCTGCTTGTGCAGTTCCTGGACTCGCCCCCTCTTCTCCCCTCCCTGTGGCCCTTAAACTCTAAGAGCACCTGTGGCAGCTGGACTCCCACTATGTGCCCACACCATAAATGCTGATGCCTTGCTCCCTCACCTGCACTTCAGAGGGTTGCTCCTAGCTTGTTCAGCAGCTCCAGAACAGCTGCAGCCTGGACTACCCAGCCAACTTCTCTGCTGTCTGTTGGGCTATCACACCTTTTCCAATGAAATCTGAACCCCTTCTAAGTTTGTCCTTCCTTGGTACTGTCACTCAACCCTAAAGTACCATGTAGTGTTCTTACATCTTATAGTTACTCTTTTATCATAATCATTCTTCATATTAAACTTCCCCTGTTTAGCTCACTGCATCATTTCTATCTCCTAGTTGGATCCAGAATGCTATACTTCATTCTAAGGAGATGTGGGGCCAATGTGCCAACTGTTAGTGTTTAAAATAGACTATTTGTTTCGTATGCCTTGATTCCTGAAGCCACTTGGGGGATTCTTCTTCTTTTTTAAAGAAGTATGGTGCTACATTATTGAATATGGCCACAAATAATGTGCACCTCCTTCCATGTAGAGATAAATATATTTCACACATTTAGGCTGGCCCTTATGTGCTTTGACCAATAGAATATGGCAGAAGGGATGTCGAGTGACATCCAAGGCCAGCCCTGATTGGGCCTTGCAGCTCAGCTTTTGCTTTCTTGGAATGTTACTCCACTACTGTCATGTAAATGAAAGGCCGCCTGAAAAAGATCTCTAGCCAAGCATCAACACCAACTGCCTTATTAGTGAAGCCATCTTGGACCGTCCAGCCAAGCCAATAATTCAGCCAAATGCATCCACATGAGCTCAGGGGAACCAACAGAGGAATGACCAAGCAAACCTATATAAACCATTATGGTTTTAAGCAACTAAATTTTGGGATGGATTGTTATGCATCCAATAAATAACTGAAATATACATCTTACCATCATCAAATGATTCTAATTTCTTATTCAATAAATTAATTTGTGTTAAATATATGAGGAAACTTCTTTTGACCACCCCCCTCCCACCCTCAGAAAAACATGTTAAAGTAAGACTATGTATTTCCTCCTGCATCTCTTTCCAACAGGAAATGGGAAATACTATATATAACGACTAGGTATTAAATGTTCAAAATGACAAACTACATAACTTAAATAAACATGGAGAAGGAAATCCAGTGTTTATGATTCACGTTTACTCATAAAAGTAAAGACTATAAAAGGTCAAGAGAAAAACAATATAGAGACTGAAGACAAGTGATTCTGAATTTCCAATTGATAAAAGAAGCAAGGACTTCCACTGACAGAATCAATCATCAGAAAGCTCTCTTTCCCGCGTTTTGTGATTCTGAGGAGTTCAGAACAAATCAGACTGAAAAGTGCATAATGTACAATGGCGCTATGTACCCATATTCGCCCTTTTTTATTATAACTTTTAGGTTCAGGGTACATATGCAGGTTTGTTATACAGGTAAACTGCACGTCATAGGGGTTTGTTGCAGATTATTTTGTCACCCAGGTAGTAAGCATAATACTCAATAGGTATTTTTTTCTGATCCTCTCTCCTCCAACCTTTCATCCTCAAGTATATTTATATTTTTTAACTTTTTATTTTTAACTTTTGTAAATACATAGTAGTTGTATATGTTTATGGGGTTTATGAGATATTTTGACACAGGCATGCAATGAGGAATAATCATATCACAATAAATGGGGTATCCATCACCTCAAGCATTGTGTTAAAACAATCTATACTTTTAGTTATTGTAAAATGTACAATTAAATTTATTTTAACTATAGTCACCCTGTTGTGCTATCAAATACTAGTTCTTATTCACTAATTCTATTTTTCATACCCATTAACCATCCCAATCCCCCCAACCCCCACCCACTATCCTTCCTAGCCCCTGGTAACCATCCCTCTATGCTCTTTCCCCATGAGTTCAATTATTTAATTTTTAGTCCCACAAATTGTTATTCCCACACAATTTTAGTCCCATATTTCACTTCTTTGGTTAATTCCTAAGTATTTTACTTTATTTGTAGCTCTCGAAAATGATATTACTTTCTTGATTTCTTTTTCACATTGTGCGCAGTTGGTGTATAGAAATGCTACCGCTTTTTGTATGTTGATTTTGTATCCTGCAGTTTTACTAAATTTGTTGATCAGTTCTAATAATTTTTTGGTGGAGTCTTTAGGTTTTTCCAAATATAAGATCAGGTTTTTCCAAATATAAGATCATATCATCTGCAAACAAGGATAACTTGACTTCTTCCTTTCCAATTTGGATGCCCTTTATTTATTTCTCTTATCTGACTGCTATAGCTAGGACTTCCAGTGCTATTTTGAATAACAATGATGAAGGTTGGCATCCCTGTCATGTTCCAGATCTTCAAGAAGAGGATTTCAATTTTTCCCCATTCAGTATGATACTAGCTGTGGGTCTGTTGTAAATGGCTTTTATTATGTTGAGGTATGTTCTTTTTGTACCCAGGTGTTTTAGGGTTTTTCATCATGAAGGGATGTTGAATTTTATCAAATGCTTTGTCAGCATCAATTGAAATGATCATATAGTTGTTGTCCTCCATTCTGTTGATGTAATGTATCACATTGATTGATTTACATATCCTTGCATATCTGGGATAAATCCCACTCGATCATGAGGAATAATCATTTTAATGTGTTGCTGGATTTGGTTTGCTAGTATTTTGTTGATTTTATTTATTTATTTGTTTATTTATTTATTTATTTAGAGACAGAGTCTCACTCTGTCACCCAAACTGGAGTGCAGTGGCGCGATCTCAGCTCACTGCAACCTCCACCTCCTGGAATAAATTAATCCTCCTGCCTCAGCCTTCCAAGTAGCTGGGACTACATATGCATACCACCATGCCTGGCTAATATTCTGCATTGTTAGTAGAGACAGGGTTTCACCATGTTGCTCAGGCTGGTCTTAAACTCCTACACTCAAGCAATATTGGCCTGCAGTTTTCTTTTAATTTTTTTTCTTTCTTCTCTTTTCTTTTTTTTTTTTTTTTTTTGAGGTGTCTTTGTCTGGTTTTTGTATCAGGGTAATACTGGCCTCACAGTGTAAGTTTGGAAGTATACCCTCTTCCTCCATTTTTTGCAATAGTGTGTATAGGATTGGTATTAGTTTTTCTTTAAATGTCTGGTAGCATTCAGCAGTGAAGCCACTGGGTCCCAGGCTTTTCTTTACTAGGAGACTTTTCATTACAGCTTCTATCTTGTTACTTGTTATTGGTCTGTTCAGGTTTTGAGTTTCTTCATGGTCCCATCTTGGTAGGTTGTATGTGTCTACTAATTTACTCACTTCTTCTAGATTTTCCAATTTAATGGCACGTAGTTGTTCAAAGTAGCCACTAATGATTCTTTGAATGTCTGCAGTATCCATTGTAATGTCTCCTTTTTCATCCCTAATTTTATTTATTTGGGTCTTCTCCCTTTTTTTCTTCGTCTCTCTAAAGGTTTGTCAATTGTTTAACTTTTCCAAAAAACAACTTTTCATTTTGTTGATCTTTTGTATTGTTTTCTTCATTCTATATCTGCTGTTTATTATTTCTTTTCTTCTACTAATTCTGGGTTTGGTTTGCTTTTGCTTTTCTAGTTCTCTCAGATGCATTATTAGGCTATTTATTTGAAGTTTTTCTTTTTTTTGGTTTAGGCACTTATAGCTACAAACTCCCTCTTGGTACTACTTTCACTGTATCCCATAGGTTTTGGTATGTTGTGTTTCCATTATTATTTGTTTCAAAAATTTTTTCAATTTACTTCTTATTTCTTCATTGACTCACTGGTCATTCAGGAGCATACTGTTTAATTTCTATGCATTTGTATAGTATCCAATATTCCTCTTGTCACTGATTTCTAGTTTTATTCTATTATGGTCAGAGAAGATGCTTGATATTATTTCAACTTTTTTTTTGAATGCTTTAAGACTTGTTTTGTGACCTAACATGTGGTTTATCCTTGATAATAATTCATGTGCTGAGAAGAATGTATATTCTGTAGCCATTGGATGAGATATTCTATAAATATCCATTAGGTCCATTTGGTCTACAGTGCAGATTAAGTCCAATGATCCTTCATTGATTTTTTGTCTGGAAGATCTGTCCAATGCTATGGTTATTGAAGTCTCCAGTTATTATTGTTGATATGGTTTGGCTGTGCCCCACCCAAAATATGAATTGTAATCCCTATAATCCCCACATGTCAAGGGAGAGACCAGGTGGAAGACATTGAATCATGGGGGTGGTTTCCGCAAGCTGTTCTCATGGTAGTGAGTTCTCATGAGGTTGGCTTTGTGTTTGGTAGTTCCTCCTGCATTCATTCTCCTTCCCACTGCCTTGTAAAGAAGGAGACTTGCTTCCCCTTTGTCTTCCACCACGTTTGTAAGTTTCCTGAGGGCTCCCCAGCCATGCTGAACTGTAAATCAATTAAACCTCTTTCCTTTATAAGTTATCCAGTCTCTGGTGGCTCTTCATAGCATGTGAAAACAGACTAATATAATTATATTGTTGTCCATCTCTCTTTCTTTCACTCTAATAATATTTCTTTTATATGTATCGGTGCTCCAGTATTTGGTGCATATATATTTACAATTGTTATATTCTCTTGCTGAATTGACTCCTTTATCATTATGTAATGACTTTCTTTGTCTCTTCTTATAGTTTTTGTCTTTAAATATATTTTTTCTGATATAAGTATAGTTACGTCTGCTCTTTTTTGGTTTCCATTGGCATGGAATATCTTTTTCCTTCTCTTTATTTTCAGTCCAGGTGTCTTTAGAGGTGAGATGCATTTTTAATAGCCAACAGATCATTGTGTCTTATTTTTTGTCCACTCTGCCACTCTGTCTTTTGATTGGAGAGTTTAGTCCATTTACATTCAATGTTATTATTGATAAGAACTTATTCCTGCCATTTTCTCATTTATGTTTTCTGGTTGTTTTGTGGTATTCTCTTCCATTCTTCTTTCGTGTCTTCCTTTTGGTGAAGGTTATTTTCTCTTATGGTATGATTTAATTTATTACTTTTTACTTTTTGCATATCTGTTGTATGTTTTTTGAGGTTACCATGAAACTTGCAAATACTATGTTGTAACACATTGTTTTAAACTGATGATACTGATTGCATAAACAAACAAGCAAAGAGAAAACATAAAAACTCTACACTTTGATTTTGTCCCCCCACTTTTAACTTTTTATTATTTCTCTTTATATCTTATAGTGCTATGTCTTGAAAAGTTGTTGTAGTTATATTTTATTGATTCATCTTTTAGTCTTACTTAAGGTAAGAGTAGTGTATATACCACAATTACAGTATTACAATATTCTTTGTTTTTCTGTGTATTTACTATTACCAGTGAGTTTTGTATGTTTCGATGATTTCTTATTCCTCATTAATGCCCTTTCATTTTGGATTGAAGAACCCCCTTTAACATTTCTTGTAGGACAGGTCTGACATTGATGAAATCCCTTAGCTTTTGTTTGTTTGGAAAAGTCTTTATTTCTCCTTCATGTTTGAAAGATATTTTCACCAGATATACTATTCTGGGGTAAAGTTTTTTCCTTTAGCACTTTCAATATGTCATGCCACTGTCTTCTGGCCTGTAAGGGTTCCACTGAAAAGTCTGCTGCCAGATGTACTGAGCTCCACTGCATGTTGTTTCTTTTCTCTTGCTGCTAGTGAGATCCTTTCTTTATCCCTGACCTTTGGGAGTTTGATTATTGAATACCTTGAGGTAGTCTTCTTTAGGTTAAATCTGCCTAGTGTTCTATAACCTCCTATATATGCACAATATAATCTATACATTTAAACGAGTACTATCCTTTCAAACTTTAGACTAACAGGACATAACAATCACTATTATCTAGTGAGTGCTTACCATATGCCAGCCAGGCACTGTTCCCAGCACCAGACATGTATCACCTCATTTAATCTCACAACAATCCTAGGACGTGGGCACTATTATTATCCCCAGGTTGCAGATGAGGAAACTAAGGCACAGAAAAATTCAATCATTTAAAACTCTCAATAGCAGATCTAGAATTTAAACCCAGGTCATCTGATTCCGGAGCTTGTGCTCTTAATAATGACCTTATTCTGTCAATACTATGGTCTGTTTCCAATTATGCTTTTTTTTTTTTTGAAAATCTGAAAATCTTTTGATATGGTCTTATTCCAATTATGCTTATTTTTGAAAATCTCTGCCCAAATCTCACATTGTTATCCCCAGTGTTGAAGGTGGGGCCTAGTAGAAAGTGGTTGGATCCTGGGGGCGGATTTCTCCTGAATGGTTTAATATCATCCCCTTAGTGCTGTTGTTCTGACAGTGAGCGGGTTCTCATGAGATCTGGTTGTTTAAAAGTGTGTGGCACTTCCTCACTTCCTCTCTCCTGCTCCTGCTCTGGCCATGTGATGTGCCTGCTCCCCCTTCACCATGAATGTAAGTTTCCTGGGGCCTCCCCAGAAGACAAGAAGATACCAGCATCATGCTTTCTGTGCAGCCTGCAGAACCATGAGCCAGTTAAACCTCTTTTCTTTATAAATTACCCAGTCTCAGGTATTTCTTTATAGCAATCCAAGAATTACCTAATACATCTTTTTTTGAAACTTCCCTCAGGGCCACTTTATTGGTCACTGAAGAATACATATTTCTATAATATATAATCTTTCCACATTTTATTTTGTTAAAACGTTAATATCCTACTTGATCTCATTTACTCACTGTTCTAGTAATCGTGTAATATATAAAGATAAAATAGCAAAGAGAAAAACATAAAATAAAATAGACCCTGCCATCAAGGTACTTACTATCTCAAATGAAAAGCCTTCAGGTTTTATTAGGGTAAAACCCAGAAAAGTTCAAAGATATATTAGAACCCAATAAAAATATACACTAATTTTTATCATATTAATATGAAAAAAAGATTTATTTTCACTTCAATGATTCAAAGTATTTCTTAAGATTCTGCTAGTCGACTCCTCTAGGTCCTGGGGAAACAGTGGTGAACAAAGGAGACATAAGTCCTATGCTCATAGAGCTTGTGTGTAGTGGAGAGACACACTATAAGCCAATTCAAGTACAATATAAGGTCACATAGAGGCAAGGGCTATGAAAACGTAAAGCAGGATACAGCGATAGAATCTGAAGGGAGGTTGCTGTTTGGGGCAAGTGACCATGGAAATCCTCTCTACATAAGTGGCATTTAAGCAAAGAGCAGAATGAAGTAAAGAAGTAAGTTCTGTAGCTGTCTCTGAAGGAAGAGCATTCCAAGGAGGAGCATTTTGGAGATCTGAAGGAACAGCAAGAAGGGAAAGGATTGGGAATTTAAAGTGTGTTACAACAAAAAGAAACAATTTTCTTTGTAATATGTTATTTCCAGTAATGTTTATAATCATGCAAGTACTGGATCATTCATGTAGCAAATATTACCTGTGAGTTTTAAAGTACCAGACTTAGGACTGTTGGGGATTGTAATGAACAAAATCATCATTGCTTATCACAAAATCAACAAAAAGTTCAACTGTGTGAAGGAAAAGTACATGGAGTGTGTAGATCAGAGGAAATACACCTTGTCTAAGGGGGTTCAGCTGAAGGCAGGTAAGAATTAACCAGATGACAAGTGGAAAAGAGTATTCCAGGCAAAGGGAGCTGCATGTGCAAAGGTCCTGTGGCCAGAGGGAGCCCAGATGAAACAGCTAAGAATTGTTAAAGTTTGGTTTGTGGTAAAGCTGAAGAACTTGGCAGAGGCCAGAGAATGCAATGGTTGTCTACTTGTGGCCATAGTGAGGGCTTGGTCTTTGCATGAGCAGCTGGAAGTCACTTAAGTGTTTTAAGTCACTTAAAACTCTCAAAATTGTGAGTGTATTATAGCTTTCTTAAGAATTCTATCAACTTTATGTATCAAAAAATAAAAATATATATTTTTTTAATTTAAGAAGTGCAGTTAGTAGACATATTTCACTTTGTCTCTACTTAACCAGGTTTACCTACAGGTTTATTTTGATGCATCCAATTTAAACTTCATGAACTTCTCTTCTAATTATCTAGTGTCATAATATGAATGAGATTATACTAAGCAATAGGGTAATAATTCCCATTCCAGGAATAGTTGAAGTGTCCCTTTTTATTGGAAAACTTTTATTGTGTTTTATACATCATACTAGCTTCATAAATCCCATATATGTTCTGTGAAGAACTAGCTGAAAATGCTTCCCAGGGCCTCAAACTCTATACTGTTCTCAGAAAATGAAGTTGAAGATGGTGTGTAATTTTCTTTTCTGGAATTGGAGGAAGACATAGAGATAAAAAATGGAAACAAGTAGCATATTTGGAGATTTTTTTTCCCTTGAGAAGGATAACAAAGACCTGCCTAATAATGAATCACATCAGATCAATGAAAAGAACCTTTACTGACCTTCTGTTCCAGTACAATTGGCCCAGCAATGTGCCTACAAACCCTTTATCTACCAGCTGAATACAGAATAAAGAATGCTCTGAGGTACTTCCCACAAGAGTTGACAAAGAGACCTTTCTTCCTTTCAATAAGTTAATATCTGAGGAAGCAAAAGCAAATGGAAAGGGCAAAATGACATGGGGACATCAAACTCTGGGGACCCCGCAGGGAAGGGAAAGGGGTGCCTAGGCATCTCTATGGCATCCAAATGTCCACATCCCAGGTCCACATTTACAAGCTCAGACAAGCTCAGAAAACTTACATGAAAGTAAGAATTACAGAAATTACAAAAAAAATTCTAGAATGTCTGGACCCTAGCCAGACTCCCACTCACATTTCCAGTACAAGTCTATGGCATCATACCTCAAGCAATGCCCCACCAGCTCTCTGCCTGCAGTGCCCCTAGCCCATGCCCTGGCATGCCATAAGCACCTGGGCACAAGCTCCCCAGAGCAGCCCTCAGTCAGATGCTGAGGGGCTCCCCCTTGTGATTGGAAAAAAAATACTCCAACCTCTCATCTGGCGCACAGGGCAACTCTAAAACACCCTGTACACCAAGTTCGTCCAACCCCCGGCCCACGGACTGCATGTGGCCCAACACAAATGCATAAATCTTTCTTAAAACATTTCATTTGTTAAGAAATTTTTTTTCCATTTTTAAAAGCTCATAAAAGCTATCTTTAGTGTCAGTGTATTTTGCATGTGGTCCAAGACAATTTTTCCTCTTCCAATGTGGCCCAGAGAAGCCAAAAGATTGGACACCCCTGCTCTATACTATATCCCAGATAATACTCTATAAACCTAATTATTAATGTTCACTGTACTGGCTGCTTTCCCTCCAAATCTCACTTCACTGCTCTCCTAATAGTGTTTCCTGGGACCTCCTCCCAAATAAACTATTTCACTCAAATTCTTGTCTCAGATTCTGCTTTTGGAGAATCCCAAACTAAGAAAGAAACACAATATGATGTAGGACTGAGTTCTTTTAACTCCATACTCAGCTAAGGACATCAAAAACTAGCAAGAAAGATGGTTTGTGAACCCAAATTCATAGTAAAACCCATCAGACAGGGGGCATTTCTAATAACTTAGAGAGATGAGAGAAGGGAGTAGAAAGAAATTTTTTAAGCAATTTAAAAGAATAGGAGGTTGACAGAAAGATAAATGGTGGTAAGATATACTGTACATGTTATTAAAACAATTATAGTACACATACATGAAATAATAGCTTATCTATATAAGTAGGTTCAGCTTACAAACTCTTCAGTTAATTTAAAAATTCAATGAAAATGTGAAGCCATGTCTGGGCTAATACAGCAAAAAAGTTGTCATGTTTTGGATTTCTTTCTACATATTCTATGGATTCTCTCTCTATCTTTCTCTTATACACACACACGCACACACATGCACACACACAAACACACACATACACACACACAGTTGATACTATCATATAAGCAATTCTAAACTTAATTCAAAGTCTCAGGAATAAAAATATGCTTTCACCAAGTATGACCAGCAGAAATTTAAGTTTGTGTGTTAATTGCTCTGCAATTTGACTGACAATCGAATCTGTTCAGAAATATATGATTACTTGACATTTTTATGATCAAATTTTTAATGTTTATTTTATAAAAACAGTATACAGTGAAACTAAAGAAAATTATTCTTCTGTCAGCAAGTAACAAGTAGGTCAGCCTTACTGTTAAGAGATTAAGTAGACATCATATAAGCTTGCAGCTTACAAGGTACATATTAGCCTGCCACAGTTTCTTTGCATCTTCTCATGAAACCAGTTTCAAGAATAAAGATGTAAAACATTTCCAATAAGACAAATGAAAAGTCACCCTCTTAAAACATTATTCTGAACACTTTTGCATGAAAGGACTTTGTAAAATTAGGCTGTTATTTTTAGACAATTTCTACTCTTCCTCAAGAAGAGTCGTGTTTAATTCCATCCCCAGAACACAATTGTACAACTATAGGCTAGATTTTTAAAAAATGATTGTGTCTTGATTGCTTGACCTGTTGAATCAGATTCCAGAATATTTCCCTGAAATCTGCTTTTCTACTCACTACCATAATTATTTGCTAATTTCAACAGATTCAGACAAATGACATGTGATCAGCAAAAGAAGATTCTTACTTCATAATAATTAGTGGCTTGCAAAGGAACCTCAAAGTATGCCAAAGAATTTAAAAGTGTCTCCATTTATCAAAAAATAAACACTCATTTATCCAAGAAGCAACTTACTTTGTAAACATATAAGTATAAGTATACATGTCATTATTTATTCATTCATACAGTAAAGTTAATCGGTGCCTATTATTTGCCAGATACTAGGATAGGTATTAGGGTACAAAAATCCTTGCCCTGCACTTGAATGTTTATAGGTAGAAAAGAGAAAAAGAGTCATACATACAAGTGAGTACAATAAAATGTTCCAAATATCATGTTGGGTAGCATATCTATTACTTCATTCTCAGTTTCATTCAACAACTATTGCACACCTACTATATGCCAAGGATCATTTCAATTTACAATTTATAAAAGTAATCCCCATGAGGGGCAGTGATACTTTAGAAGAAAGATTATTTTTGTGGTGGTTGTTTTAAGCATACATAATGATCCACAATTCTAGTAATGTGTATTACTTAGATAATTGAAAAAAAAAAAACTTATAAAATAAGCTTTCTTTCCTGAAATCCTCTTTCCTTTGCAAGTCAATAATAGAAATGAAAGCCCAAATCAGTTAAGTATGATGTTTGAGAGACATAAAATAATTGTCCTTACCAAGAATACAGGATTGTTCCAACAACAGACGTGAGTTTACTGTTTTCTTGTTTTTGCTTTGCCAGGCCAAAGTCAGCTACAATTCACAAAACAATATAATATGTTACTATATTTTCCCAGAGTGAGCATTGTTCCTTAGCATTTGACAATCTACACAATAACTACTACACTTCATGACCAAAGGTTTTTCTTTTCTTACCTTCTGTCAAAATGCCCAATGTGCCAATCTTCCATGTAAGTCCCAGTCTTAATTAATGGCATACATACACTATGTCATCTTGCTATATATTTTGATATAATGAGGTTTATCATTTAAAAAACCATAAAATAAGTTTTGTGACTGAAACATAGGACAAAGTACTTATTGAAACTGTGATTCCATTTTTTAGGTTAACCTTTATAATTTTTAAATAAACAGAATGAATCTAACATTTGGCATACAGCAGTCATGACCTCTTCAGGCTAAAAGAAAAGATACAACGAATAAATGCCATGAAGGCCTGAAAACCTAAAATTAACTGGCATCAACGTGTACCAATCACAGTACAAGTATGTTCAAAATCATCTCAAAATGTGTATATATCAACAAAATATTCTTATTTTTATCACAGAACACCAAATATCTATATTTAATATTAGCACAACTTTGTACTTTTCATAATATCTTCAGGTACTTGTCCTTTTTTTTTTTTTTTTTTTTTTTTTTTTTTTTGAGACAGAGTCTCGCCCTGTCACCCAGGCTGGAATACAGCAGTACGATCTCAGCTCACTGCAACCTCTGCCTCCCAGGTTCAAGTGATTCTCGTGCCTCAGCCTCCCAAGTAGCTGGGATTACAGACACGTGCCACCATGCCTGGCTAATTTTTGTAGCTTTAGTAGAGATGGGGTTTCACCACGTTGACCAGGCTGGTCTTGAACTCTTGACCTTATAATCCACCAGCCTTGGCCGCCAAAGTTCTGGGATTACAGGCGTGAGCCACCGTGTCCAGCCTGTCTTTTATAAACCACTCAATAACTTAGGTCAAAGTGATCAAAACAGATATTTTACCTATCCTTTTGCTACAGATTCACTAATATTACAAGAGACTTAATCACCAGGATTGCACAAAAAAGACAATGCAGAACCAGGACAAGAATTCAAGTTGCTTTTCCTAATAAGCTTTGATACTCTCAATATCATGTTGTCAAGTGCAGCAAATGCTCATGGAATTTCACTGGAACAAACTTCAATGCAGTATTTGATTTTACGTACTAAAATATCTTTCAGGTAGAAAATATTCCAAAGTAGTTTCATTTCAAAATAATAAAAAGTCACATTATTAATAATAATACACGTTTACTAAACAACAAGTCTATACTAGCACAAATTCAGCCACTTACATGAATTGCCTCGTTTAACACGCAGAGCACTCTGAAAGATAGGTATTATCATTAGTATAGCTTAGTGCTTAAAAGCCAGGACTCAGGAACTGGACAGCCTCAATCTGAATACTGACTCTATTATGCACAACCTGAGTAACCCTGGGCAAGTTATTTAATCTTGCTTTCCAATAGCTTTCTTTTTTCTTTTTTTTTGAGACGGAATCTTGCTCTGTCGCCCAGGCTAGAGTGCAGTGGCGCAATCTCGGCTCACTGCAAGCTCTGCCTCCTGGGTTCACACCATTCTCCTGCCTCAGCCTCCGGAGTAGCTGGGACTACAGGTGCCTGCCACCACACCCAGCTAACTTTTTTTTGTATTTTTAGTAGAGACGGGGTTTCACAGTGTTAGCCAGGATGGTCTCTATCTCCCGACCTCATGATCTGCCTGCCTCGGCCTCCCAAAGTGCTGGGATTACAGGCGTGAGCCACCATGCCTGGCCTCCAATAGCTTTCTTATCTGAAAAATAAGGATTATAATAATATAGTACTGATATATACTGTAAACAGAATAGTATGATAGTAAAATTTAAATAATTTAATATATGCAAATGTCACATATGTATTACATATAAGTACATGTAGTAGAGTACTGAACAACTGATGTATATTATTATTTAATTATCACAATTACCCATTTTATAGATGAAGAAACAGGCTCAGAGAGAATGTGTGACTTGCCCAATGTCTCACAGGGAGAAATTAACAAAGTCAGATATTAATCTGGGGTTGCTTGATTCTAAAGCCCCAAATCTCACCAAGACACAATACTACCAATATAGAAAAAGAAGGACCAGATCAATTCAATGATAAACTCAACCAAACATTTAAGAAATACATACCAATTCTACACAGACTCTACCAGAAAATAGAAGAGGGAATACTTCCCAAATCACTTCATAAAACCAGCATTACATCATTCTAAAACCAGACAAAGACATGACAAGAAAAGAAAACTACAGATAAGAGCCTCATGAACACAGACACAAAAAATATCAACAAAATATAAGTAAATCAAATCCAGTGACATATAAAAAGTATTATACATAATGACCAAGTGGGGTTTATGCCAGAAATACAAGGCTAATTTGAAATTTAAAAATCCATCAATGTGATTTCAATAGAAGCCCGAATGCCAGCAGTATGCAATATATCCACGTAATAAACATGCACATGTAGCCCCTGAATCTAAAATAATTTCCAAATAAAAATTCATCAGCTGGGCATGGTGGCTCACGCCTATAATCCCAGCACTTTGGGAGGCCAAGGTGGGTGGAGCAACTGAGGTCAGGAGTTTGAGACCAGCCTGGCCAACATGGTGAAACCCCATCTCCACTAAAAATACAAAAATATTATCTGGATATGGTGGCGGGTGCCTATAATCCCAGTTACTCAGGAGGCTGAGACAGGAGAATCATTTGAACCTGGGAGGCACAGCTTGCAGTGAGCCGAGATTGTGCCATTGCACTCCAGCCTGGGCAACATGAGCAAAAATCAGTCTCAATAAATAAATAAATAATTTTTTAAAAATCATCAATGTAGTTCACCAGATCAGTACATTGAAGAAGAATAACCAGTCTGGGTTCCAAGATGGTCAAATAGGAACAGCTCCAGTCTACAGCTCCCAGTGTGAGCGATGCAGAAGACAGGTGATTTCTGCATTTCCAGTTGAGTTTTGAAGAGAGTAGTGGTTCTCCCAGCATGGAGTTTGAGATCTGAGAATGGACAGACTGCCTCCTCAAGTGGGTCCCTGACCCGTGAGTAGCTTCCCTACCAGGAGGCACCCCCCAGTAGGGGCAGACTGACACCTCACATGGCTGGGTACCCCTCTGAGATGAAGCTTCCAGAGGAACAATCAGGAAGCAACATTTGCTGTTCAGCAATATTTGTTGTTCTGCAGCCTCCACTGCTGATACCCAGGCAAACAGTGTCTGGAGTGGACCTCCAGCAAACTCCAACAGACCTGCAGCTGAGGGGTCCTGACTGTTAGAAGGAAAACTAACAAACAGAAAGGACCTCCACACCAAAACCCCATCTGTACGTCACCATCATCTAAGACCAAAGGTAGATAAAACAACAAAGATGGGGAAAAAACAGAGCAGAAAAGCTGAAAATTCTAAAAATCAGAGTGCTTCTCCCCCTCCAAAGGAATACAGCTCCTCGCCAGCAATGGAACAAAGCTGGATGGAGAATGACTTTGACAAGTTGAGAGAAGGCTTCAGACGATCAAACTTCTCCGAGCTAAAGGAGGAATTTCGAACCCATTGCAAAGAAGCTAAAAACCTTGAAAAAAGATTAGACGAATGGCTAACTAGAATAACGAGTGTAGAGAAGTCCTTAAATGACCCAATGGAGCTGAAAACCATGGCACGAGAACTACATGATGAATGCACAAGCTTCAGTAACCAATTTGATCAACTGGAAGAAAGCATATCAGTGATTGAAGATCAAATGAATGAAATAAAGCAAGAACAGAAGTTTAGAGAAAAAAGACTAAGAAGAAATGAACAAAGCCTCCAAGAAATACGGGACTATGTGAAAAGACCAAATCTATGTCTGACTGGTGTACCTGAAAGTGACAGGGAGAATGGAACCAAGTTGGAAAACACTCTGCAGGATATTATCCAGGAGAATTTCGCTAACCTAGCAAGGCAGGTCAACATTCAAATTCAGGAAATACAGAGAACACCACAAAGATACTCCTCAAGAAGAGCAATTCCAAGACAAATAATTGTCAGATTCACCAAAGTTGAAATGAAGTAAAAAATGTTAAGGGCAGCCAGAGAGAAAGGTCAGGTTACCCACAAAGGGAAGCCCATCAGACTAATAGCAGATCTCTCGGCAGAAACTCTACAAGCCAGAAGAGAATGGGGGCCAATATTCAACATTCTTAAAGAAAAGAATTTTCAACCCAGAATTTCATATTCAGCCAAACTAAGTTTCATAAGTGAAGGAGAAACAAAATCCTTTAGAGACAATCAAATGCTGAGAGATTTTGTCACCACCAGGCCTGCCCTACAAGAGCTCCTGAAGGAAGCACTAAACATGGAAAAGAACAACCGGTACCAGCCACTGCAAAAACATGCCAAAATGTAAAGGCCATCGATGCTAAGAAGAAACTGGATTGACTAATGAGCAAAATAACCAGCTAACATCATCATGACAGGATCAAATTCACACATAACAATATTAACCTTAAATGTAAATGGGGCTAAATCCTCCGATTAAAAGACACAGACTGGCAAAAAGAGTCAAGACCCATCAGTGTGCTATATTCAGGAGACCCATCTCACATGCAGAGACACACATAGGCTCAAAATAAAGGGATGGAGGAAGATCTACCAAGCAAATGGAAAACAAAAAAAAAGGCAGGGGTTGCAATCCTAGTCTCTGATAAAACAGACTTTAAACCAACAAAGATCAAAAGAGACAAAGAAGGCCATTACATAATGGTAAAGGGATCAATTCAACAAGAAGAGCTAACTATCCTAAATATATATACACCCAATACAGGATCACCCAGATTCATAAAGCAAGTCCTTAGAGACTTACAAAGAGACTTAGACTCCCACACAATAATAATGGAAGACTTTAACACCCCACTGTCAACATTAGACAGATCAACAAGACAGAAAGTTAACAAGGATATCCAGGAATTGAACTCAACTCTGCACCAAGCGGACCTAATAGACATTAACAGAATCCTCCACCCGAAATCAACTGAATATACATTCTTCTCAGCACCACATCACACTTATTCCAAAATTGACCACATAGTTGGAAGTAAAGCATTCCTCAGCAATATAAAAGAGCAGAAATTATAACAAACTGTCTCTCAGACCACAGTGCAATCAAACTAGAACTCAGGACTAAGAAACTCACTCAAAACCGCTCAACTACATGGAAACTGAACAACCTGCTCCTGAATGACTACTGGATACATAACGAAATAAAGGCAGAAATAAAGATATTATTTGAAACCAATGAGAACAAAGACACAACATACCAGAATCTCTGGGACACATTTAAAGCAGTGTGTACAGGGAAATTTATAGCACTAAATGCCCACCAGAGAAAGCAGAAAAGATCTAAAATTGACACCCTAGCATCACAATTAAAAGAACTAGAGAAGCAAGAGCAAACACATTCAAAAGCTAGCAGAAGGCAAGAAATAACTAGGATCTAGAAGAAATTGATGAATTCCTGGACACATACACCCTCCCAAGACTAAACCAGGAAGAAGTTGAATCCCTGAATAGACCAATAACAGACTCTGAAATTGAGGCAATAATTAATAGCCTACCAATCAAAAAAAGTCCAGGATCAGATGGATTCACAGCTGAATTCTACCAGAGGTACAAGGAGGAGCTGGTACCATTCCTTCTGAAACTATTTCAATCAATAGAAAAACAGGGAATCCTCCCTAACTAATTTTATGAGGCCAACATCATCCTAATACCAAAGCCTGGCAGAGATACAACAAAAAAAGAGAATTTAGACCAATTTCCCTGATGAACATCGATGCAAAAATCCTCAATAAAATACTGGCAAACCGAATCCAGCAGCGCATCAAAAAGCTCATCCATCATGATCAAGTGGGCTTCACACCTGGGATGCAAGGCTGGTTCAACACACGCAAATCAATAAACATAATCCAGCATATAAACAGAACCAAAGACAAAAACCACATGATTATCTCAATAGATGCAGAAAAGGCCTTTGACAAAATTCCACAGTCCTTCATGCTAAAAACTCTCAATAAATTTGGTATTGATGGGATGTATCTCAAAATAATAAGAGCTATTTATGACAAACCCACAGTCAATATTACACTGAATGGACAAAAACTGGAAGCATACCCTTTGAAAACTGGCACAAGACAGGGATGCCCTTTCTCACCACTCCTATTCAACATAGTGTTGGAAGTTCTGGCCAGGGCAATCAGGCAGGAGAAAGAAATAAGGGGTATTCAATTAGGAAGAGAAGAAGTCAAATTGTCCCTGTATGCAGATGACATGATTGTATATTTAGAAAACCCCATAATCTCAGCCCAAAATCTCCTTAAGCTGATAAGCAACTTCAGGAAAGTCTCAGGATACAAAATCAATATGCAAAAATCACAAGCATTTCTATACACCAAGAACAGACAAATAGAGAGTCAAATCATGAGTGAACTCCCATTCACAATTGCTGCAAAGAGAATAAAATACCTAGGAATCCAACTTAGAAGGGATGTGAAGGACTTCTTCAAGGAGAACTACAAACCACTGCTCAACGAAATAAAAGAGGACACAAACAAATGGAAGAATATTCCATGCTCATGGATATGAAGAAACAATATCGTGAAAAATGGCCATACTGACAAGGTAATTTATAGATTCAATGCCATCCCCATCAAGCTACCAATGACTTTCTTCACAGAATTGGAAAAAACTACTTTAAATTTCATACGGAACCAAAAAAGAGCCCACATTGCCAAGACAATCTTAAGCAAAAAGAACAAAGCTGGAGGCATCATGCTACCTGACTTCAAACTATACTACAAGGCTACAGTAACCAAAACAGCATGGTACTGGTACCAAAACAGAGATATATACCAATGGAACAGAGCAGAGCCCTCAGAAATAATACCACACATCTACAACCATCTGATCTTTGACAAACCTGACAAAAACAAGAAATGGGGAAAGGATTCCCTATTTAATAAATGGTTCTAGGAAAATTGGCTAGCCACATGTAGAAAGCGGAAACTGGATCCCTTCCTTACATCTTATACAAAAATTAATTCAAGATGGATTAAAGACTTCAATGTTAGACCTAAAACCATAAAAATCCTAGAAGAAAACCTAGGCAATATCATTCAGGACATAGGCATGGGCAAAGACTTCATGTGTAAAACACCAAAAGCAATGGCAACAAAAGCCAAAATTGACAAATGGGATCTAATTAAACTAAAGAGCTTCTGCACAGCAAAATAAACTACCATCAGAGTAAACAGGCAACCTACAGAATGGGAGAAAATTTTGCAATCTACTCATCTGACAAAGGGCCAATAACCAGAATCTACAAAGAACCCAAACAAACTTACAAGAAAAAAACAAACAACCCCATCAAAAAGTGGGCAAAGGATATGAACAGACACTTCTCAAAAGAAGACATTTATGCAGCCAACAGACACATGAAAAAATGCTCATTGTCACTGGCCATCAGAGAAATGCAAGTCAAAACCACAATGAGATACCATCTCACACCAGTTAGAATGGCGATCATTAAAAAGTCAGGAAGCAACAGGTGCTGGAGAGGATGTGGAGAAATAGGACACTTTTACACTATCGGTGGGACTGTAAACTAGTTCAACTATTATGGAAGACAGTGTGGCGATTCCTCAAGGATCTAGAACTAGAAATACCATTTGACCCAGCCATCCCATTACTGGGTATATACCCAAAGGATTATAAATCATGTTGCTATAAAGACACATGCACATGTATGTTTATTGTGGCACTATTCACAATAGCAAAGACTTGGAATCAATCCAAATGTCCATCAGTGACAGACTGGATTAAGAAAATGAGGCTTATATACACCATGGAATACTATGCAGCCATAAAAAAGGATGAGTTCATGTCCTTTGTAGGGACATGGATGAAGCTGGAAACCAACATTCTCAGCAAACTATTGCAAGGACAGAAAACCAAACACCACATCTTCTCACTCATATGTGGGAATTGAACAATGAGAACACTTGGACACAGGAAGGGGAACATCACACACCAGGGTCTGTCTTGGTGTGAGGGGAAGGGGGAGGGATAGCATTAGGAGATATACCTAATGTAAATGACAAGTTAATGGGTGCAGCACACCAACAAGACACATGTTTACATATGTAACAAACCTGCACATTATGCACATGTACCCTAGAACTTAAAGTATAATAAAAAAAAAAAAGAAGAAAAACCATATGATCATCTCAACAGATGTGCAAAAAGCATCAGCAAAATTCAACGTCTATTCCTTTCAGCAAAATAAGAATAGATGGGTACTTGGGTACTTTCTCAACCTGATAAAGGACATCTACCAAAAAAAAAAAGCTGTAGCTAATAATCTACTTAACGCTAAAAAAACTGAGTGTTTCCCCTTTAAGTTCAAAAACAAAACATGTCCACCATTCTCAGCATTCCTAGTGAACATTCTACTGAAGATTCAGGTAAGTACAATATGTGCATATGAATTTTTGTGGGAACATAATTTTATATTTCCCCTTGATAAATGCCTTGGAGTGGGATTATTGCATCATATTATAAGCATGTGTTTAATTTGATTTTATAAAAACTGCCAAGTAAAAATGTTTTCCAGTTTTTTCTCTCACCAGAAATATGAGCATTCCAGTTGCTTCTGCATCCCCATTAGCATTTAATGTTGTCAGTTTTTGTTCAATCAGCCATTCTAAAAGGTACGTAGTGACATCTCAGTATAGTTTTCATTTGCATTTTCCTAGAGCTTATTGGTGTTGAACACTTTTCATGTACTTATTTGCCATCTGGGCGTCTTCATTTAAAGACATGAACCACTTCATGTGTTCGCATGTCATCCTTGTGCAGGGGCCATGCTAATCTCTGTATCACTCCAATTTTAGTATATGTGCTGCCACAGTGAGCACCTCGGTATCTTCCTTAGTGAAGGGGCTGCTCAAATTTTTGCATTTTTCATTAGGTTGTTTATTTTATTATTTTTGAGTTTTGGATATGAATTATTTGTCAGATATACAATTTGCAAATCTTTTCTTTTCTTTTCTTTTTTCTTTTTTCTTTTTTTTTTGAGACAGTCTCACTCTGTCACCCAGGCTTCAGTGCAGTGGCACAATCTCGGCTCACTGCAAGCTCCACCCGCTGGGTTCACACTATGCCCCTGCCTCAGCCTCCCGAGTAGCTGGGACTACAGGCGCCTGCCACCACGCCTCACTAATTTTTTTGTATTTTTAGTAGAGACGGGGTTTCACCGTGTTAGCCAGGATGGTCTTGATCTCCTGACCTCATGATCCACCCGCCTTGACCTCCGAAAGTGCTGGGATTACAGGCACGAGCCGCTGTGCCCTGCCTACAATTTGCAAATATTTTCTCCTAGTCTGCAGCTTATCTTTTCATTCTCTTAATGTTTTTCAAAGAACAGAAGTTTTAAACTTTAATGAAGTCAAATTTATTAGTTTATTTTACATATTATGGCTTTGATGTTATGTCTAAGAAATATTTGCCTAGCCCAATACTGCAAACACCATATCCATTTTTTTCTTCCAGAAGTTTCACAATTTAAGTTTCATATAGTGCTATGATCTAATCCAAGCTTAGCTAATTTTTATATAAGATACAATATGTAGGTTGAGGTTCTGAGTTTTTAGGGGGATTTGCAACTGTTCCTGCACCATTTGTTGGAAATAGCCCCTTCCTCTCTCTCTGAGCACCAGATTTACATATTTATCTGGATAATCAAAACTTTCACTTAAGAGTCTCCTAGGCATCTCAAAATTAACACACTCAAAGCGAACTCTCAATCTTAACCCAAACAACTCCTCCTTGGTTCCCCATCTCAGTAAGTGGCACCATCATTGACCTAGGTACTTTCCTTAGTTCTTGTGCTAGCTGTCAACTTATTCCCTTTCAGCATCAAATCCACCCTTCATCATTGCCCTACTTTGTTAATGGAGCTGGACCTTGGTAATGTCTCTCCTTCACCAGCTGGCTTGATGTAAAGCTTTGTCAGTAGAAGGTGCTAAAGAGAAACTGCAGGAGAGGCTTCTCTTCTTTTCCAGGCTCTGACATGCTTCCTCTCTTTCCTTGTTCCTATAGCACTTGTGCAGTGTGCAGGATGCTTAGAGGTGCTCATTTCCCCTGGAGGCAGCTTCGTAGACAGTTCCACTGGCACTATATCCAGCTTCCTGGCAAATTTTGCAAGCACCCCAGCAGACAACATACCATGAAATTCTGCAGGCATCTCAGCTGTTTTCACAACACCTCCACAGGTAGATTCCCAGTAAGTTCTACCAGCATTCTGGCCAGGCTCAGTCTAGCTAGCCTCATGAGCACCCAAGCCAATAGCTTCCCACTGAGTTCTACTCATCCCCCAGAAAATGGCTTCCTGAAAAGCATGGTCATCATTCCAGGGGCAGTTTTCTGTTTGACAGCTTTGTCCTGCAGCATTTCAATGCAATTTCTGCCATCAGTGGGCTATAGTCATACCCTCTCCAACAAACTCTGGATCTCAGCCCTTGAGGAGAGGGGCTCTCTTAAAATTTGCTCCTTCTTTGTATAGTTTGCCTCAGCCCTAGAAGTAGTAGCTGCTTCTTATATATGTATACCTCATTTTATTGTGCTTCACTTTATTGCACTTTGCAAATGTTGCATTCATTTTTACCAGTTGAAGGTTTGTGGCAACCCTGTATCCAGCAAGCCTATCAGCGTCATTTTTCAACAGCATCTGCTCACTTTATATCTCTCTCACATTTTGGTAATTCTCATATTTCACACTTTATTATTATTATATCTGTTATGGTTATCTGTGATGAGTGATCTTTGATGTTACTATTGTCATTGTTTTGGGGCAGTACAAACCATGCTCATATAAGATGGAAAACTTAATTGCTAAATGTGTGTGTTCTGACTGCTCCATCGACTGGCTGTTCCCCCAACTCTCACTCTCTATGAACCTCATTATTCCCCTAGACAAAACAATATTGAAATTAGGCCAGTTAATAACCCTACATTGACCTCCAATCATTCAAGTGAAAGGAGTCATATATCTCCGACTTTTGATCAAAAAATAGAAATGATGAAGCTTAGTGAGAAAGGTACATCAAAAGCTGAGACTGGCTGAAAGTTAGGCCTCTGGCACCAAACAGCTAAGTTGTAATGGAAAAATTCTGGAAGAAAATCAAAAGTGCTACTCAGTGGAGTGGCACTTCTGAACACACAAATGATAAGAAAATAAAACAGCCTTATTGCTGATAAGGAGAAAGTTTAAGTGATCTAGACAGATCAAACCAACACATTCCCATAAGGCAAAGCCTAATCTGGAGCAAGGCCATAACTCTCTTCAATTCTGTGAAGGCTGAGAGAGGTGAGAAAGCTGCAGAAGAAAGCCTGGAAGCTAGCAGAGAGGTTGGTTCATGAGGTTTAAGGAAAGAAGACATCTTCATAACATAGAAGTGCAAGGTGAAGTAGCAAGGGCTGATACAGAAGCTATGGCAAGATATCCAGATCTGGCTAAGACAGTTGATGAAGGTGGCTACACTAAGGAATAGATATTCAGTGTAGACAAAATAGCCTTCTACTGAAAGAAGATGCCATCTAGGACTTTCACAGTTAGGGAGAAGTCAATGCCTGGCTTCAGAGCTTCAAAGAACAGGCTGGCTCTCTTATTAAGGACTAATGCAGCTGGTAATAAAGTTGAAGCCAATGCTTATTGACCATTCTGAAAATCCTAGAGCCCTTAAGAATTATGCTACATATACTCTGCTTGTCGTCTATAAGTGGAACAACAAAGCCTGAACGACAGTACTTCTATTTGCAGCATGGTTTATTGAATACTTTAAGCCCATTGTTGAGAACTGCTGCTTAGAAAAAGTCATTTCAAAATACTAGTGTTTGTTGACATTATACCTCATCACTCAAGAGCTCTGGTGGATATATAAAAAAAGATTAATGTTATTTTCACATCTGCTAACACAACATCCATTCTGTAGTCCATAGATGGAGTCATCTCTAGTTTTACTAATTCAGAGATACATTTCATAAGGCTATAGCTGCCATAGATAGTGACTCCTCTAATGAATCTGGGCAATGTTTACTTCCTGGAAAAGATTCACCATTCTAGATACCATTAAGTACATTCATGATTCATGGGAAGAGGTCAAAATATCAACATTAACAGGAGTTTGGAAGAAGTTGATTATAACCCTCATGGATGACTTTGAAGGGTTCAAGAGTTCAGTGAAGAAACTCACGCAGATGTAGTGGAAATAACAAGAGAACTAGAATTAGAATTGGAGCCTGAAGATGTGACTGAATCATTGTAATCTCACAATAAAACTTGAATGGATGAGGAGTTGCTTCTTCTGGATAAGCAAAGAAACAGGTTTCTTGAAATGGAATCTACTCCTGGGAAAGATGCTGTGAACATTGTTAAAATGACAAGAAAAGATTTAGAATATTCCATAAATTTAATTGACATAGAGGCAGCAGGGTTTGAGAGGATTGACTCCGATTTTGAAAGAAGTTTTACTGTGGGTAAAAGGCTATGAAACAGCATTTCATGCTACAGAGATATATTTTGTGAAAAGAAGAGACAATCTCTGCAGCACTGTTGTCTTATCTTATTAAACTGCCACAGCCACGCCAAACATAAGCAACCACCACTCTGATCAGTCAGCAGCATCAAGTCATGAACCTCCACCAGCAAAAAAATTATGACTTGCTGAAGTCTCAGATGATTGTTAGCATTTTTTACCAATGAATTATGTTTTAATTGAGGTATGTGCCTTAATTGCCTTTTAGTCATAATGCTATTATTACACACAAAACACATTATAGCATAATGTGAACACAGCATGTGTACAAACTGGTAAACCAAAAAGTTTATGTGGCTTGCTTTATTGCAATATTTGCTTTATTGTGGTGTTCTGGAACAAAGTCCACAGTATCTCCAAGGTATACCTGTATATGCTATTCCTGTATTCTTTATTGGGTTGTCTTTAACACTTTGTAGTTAATCTTAATACTAGTTAGAAATCATTTTAATACATGAAACTTGTGCTGTTAAAATTACTCAGTGGTTTCTGTCTCACGAATGAATCCTGACTGATATAGTTCCTCACTTTCCTTTACCACAGCAAAATCCTACTGTTTCTACAAAAAAAGTTATATAATGTGGCTGAATCATTGCAATCTCACAATAAAACTTGAATGGATGAGGAGCTGCTTCTTCTGGATGAGCAAAGAAACAGGGGTGTGTGTGTGTATAGATATAGTATTTATATATAGTGAATTAGGCCACCTCTCATCACCTCCACTGAAGTTATAGTTTTGAAAAACGTTTACCAGTTCTTTAACATTCCTCCCTTCAGGAGGTGAATCTTAATTATCTTTCTCTTATGTGTGGATGAGACTTGGCAACTCATGGCTAATGAACTGAATTACAGCAGAACTGATGAGATGTTACTTCCAAGGTTAGGTTATAAAGAGACTGTGCCTTCCAATTGTTTTGCTCTCTCTTGCTCACTGACTCTCTCTCAGAACCTAGCCACCACGTAGAATGGTAAAGGTTATTCTGCTGAAGATATTACATAGAGAAGAGCAGCCCTCAAGGATAAAAGGCCAAATGTAAGAGAAATGAGGTACTCACTCCAGCCAAAAGCCAAAACTTACTGCCAGCCATGGTAGTAATTGAGTCAGAATCACCCAGATAAACTTCTCCTGGACTCCTGACCCTTAAAAACTATAAGAAAATAAATGTTTGTTATTTCAACCCTCCAGATTTCTGGGGAATTTGTTACCCAGCAATGGATAATGAATATAACTGCTGTCATCCTAGTCCATTCTGTTGTGACCTTTCACTGAGGCTACTGAGCTATTCCTCCTGAACAGACTCCCTCCTTCCATCTCTCCTCATGAAATGTAATTCCCCACTTCAGATCCCAAATGATCTTTTAAATATCTAAAGTAGTCTTCATGATTGTCCATTTACTCATTTGTCACTACTTACAAGGTTAAAGTTCTACAAAGACTTTTGATAAATACTAAGAATAAAAGCCAAACTACTACCAGGTCTATATGACCGTACATGATCTGGGCATTCAGAATGACTTTTCTAGTACATACTATTAAAAAAAATGCCCTCTCCTTCAATATTCTTCTATTACATTTATTTAATTCTTAACATATTATCTGAAATTACTTTATGTATTTATTTAGTATTTTTTAAATCATGTAGGGTCTGCCATTTCTAACTAGTATGAAAGATCCATGAGAGGACTTTGTATTGCTTATCCCTGTAGACTGTTGGATACATATCTTTTAATACATGTATATGTACATATACATGCATAACTATATGTATATCCATCTACCTCTCTATCTATCCATCCATCCATATATCTATCTGTCTATCTATCTGTCTGTCTAACCTCTCCACCTAGTAGTACTATTCACATATAGGACATATTAGAAGACTAAATCATATAAGGTGGTGTTAACAACTATTCACAAACTAGATGACTTGCTATCTTTCCTTTCCCCTTTTATGTGCCGGAG
The DNA here is from genome assembly GCF_047675955.1 of Chlorocebus sabaeus. Lineage (NCBI taxonomy): Eukaryota > Metazoa > Chordata > Mammalia > Primates > Cercopithecidae > Chlorocebus > Chlorocebus sabaeus. The sequence continues at coordinate 72,568,431 of NC_132918.1, forward strand.
AAAATTAGTTAAAATTAAGCAATCACTATACAGAAAAAAAAATAGTATTCAATATTTAAAACCTCAATATTTTTAGGAAGCCCACTATAATTCTGGCACACAATTCTTGACCAACTTATAAGCAAAACGAATGCTTTGACTTTTCATTCTAATGTTACATAAGAGTCATCTTATTCTTATTAAACTGTCATTTATTTTGAAAGGCAAAAACTGAGAAGCATTACAATGATTTTATTCACTCCAGTTAATTTAGATAATAGCAGACACTTGGACAGATATCCATAAAGACACACATAGTTGAGAAGTATTCTTAAAATGAGCAAAAACTAATATTGTTTGGACATTTGGGAGACTTTGGTGGTAACAATGTTTGGTGGTAACAAATGTTTCTATTACTCTTTCCTCATTTGTGATCATATTTGGAGAAGAAGAAAATGTTTTATTTCAGAAACTTTACTCATAAAAGCATTCATGTGCCATTATAGGTATTCAAAATGACAACAGAAAACATTTTGTGTACAGCACAGTATGAAAAATATAGGATCCAAAGAAATTATCCCCTCTGACAGAACAAATGATACAGAAAATGTTAAATTCTATAGCACATTTACACTACAGCCTACAATTACCAGCCTTCAGATGGAAAACTTGGGCTTTCACTGAATCCCTAGATTCTTGCTCTCTGGTTTTCAAAAAATGGAGTATAAAACTTACCTTACTGTTTGCAAAGGGTTGCTTCAACAACAGCATGACAATAGGTGAAAAGCAGTTTGAAATACTGTACAGATGCAAGGTATTCCCATACTTTTCCACAGGGAACCCAGCTGTTCACAACCTTTCACCCATCACATATGTGTCAGTGACTTCCAAATTCAACCATAAAGTCCCAACCTTTGTCTGGGATTTCACCTCCAGTCCTATAAAGCACCTGCCACTTCCCACCTAAGACTGGGCTAATCATTCAGTCATCAGGGATATCCCAGTAAACCAGATGGCATCTCATCCTCCCCATTTCCTGGGCTTGAAATCTGTCTTTTCTCACTTGCTGCTATATTCAACCCCTCATCAATGTGCCAGGAGCTTAGGTTGTCACTCCTCCTGCAAAAAAGGGGACGCACTTCTTTAGAAAGCTTTTCCTTTTAATCCATCCTACGGGGTATTTGGCAATGAAACAATCCACCAACACCTGCCTTCATCACATCAGGCTCCCACTGATATACCAGAAGGTCTTCCGATTGCTATTTTTTATGAAGTTTCCAGCTGCCTTATCTGGACCTCACGATTGTCCATTTACTCATTTGTCCAACACTAAAAGCATATGTTCTAGGTACTGAACCAGGTCTCAAGATAAGATGATAACCAGGTCAAAAACCAACCATGATGACACAGACTTTAGGGACCAGTGGTGTAGATACACATTAAATAAAGAATCACACATATAAATGTAAACTTACAGTTGTGATAAGATCATTAAAGAAGAGTGATCTTCAACAAACCCCTGTCCCACTGACACTTCCTTCTCTGAAGGTCACCCAGATTCTAATCTCTGCCCTCCAACTGCTTCCTGACCATCAGTAACATCCTCTCAGTGCAAGAGTCAGTGAGGGACAGGAAGGAGTTTCCCAGGATAATCCTAAGAGCTTTCCCTCAATGAAACTGTATCACTGGCACTTCCTCCTCTGAAGGTCATTCGGATTCTAATCTCTGCCCCCCAAACTGCTTCCTGATCTTCCGCTAAATGAAGTCCAACTACTATTAATACTAAAATTACTTCTAATTCAACAAATGGCATGCTGATTAAGTCTAAAGTGGATATTCCTAAACAAAGAGTACAGGGCAGGTGTGTGGTGTTGGTGTGCCAGGGACCCCTGTACCATGCCACTTTCTACTTCTCCAAAGCTTTCTTCTCCAGTGTGGACTCCCCAAGGGATGAGGGGGAGGGAAGGAACTTCTCTTTCTCAACAGCATCATTATTTGCTTGATTTGATTGATGGAGTTACAATGACACAGAGCTTCATGATGAAAAATTCAACACCTGATAAAAGAGTGCTTTCTGAATTCTAGGTAACTCCGTATCTGTGGTACATAAACATCACCTAGTTCTAAGATGTCTATCAACAAACTGGATATCTGGAAAAACTAATGTCCTTAGCTCAGACTCAAATAGACACTATATCTGGGGTTAATGGGAAGTAAACCACAGAGGGCTCTTCTAAAATCATTCTTCAGAATGGGGTTTGTTTCTGGTTACTATCAGTTGGAATAATGGAGCTCTGTACATATCGCTCTAATATTACATAAAAGTGCCAAGGGTCAGACTCCTACGAGGATGAGAAGTCAGGGGTGCACTCTGTTTTTCTCACACATGTGCACACATGCAGTCATACACACACACACATGCACACACACACATACACACTGTGTGTGGCATGATACTAGTTCTTAAAAGGCCTAGGATGGAGATCAGGGCAGTATCTCTGAAGCTCCAATGGCTTTAGTAGACTTAGCTGGCTGGAAATGCTGATGACATAATCAGAAGCATAGTACTCTGTACCACTGAATTAGTCTCTATAAAAATAGGAACTACCACCTACTCACTATGTTGCTTCAGAAAACACACTTTAGGAAAATTCACAGAGTGAAAACAACTCATCCAGAACACATCACACATCAGATTCTACCCCCTTCATTTAAAAGCTCCCAGAGAATCAAATCATATCCCAAATACACACTAAAATGAACTCTATTTTATTAACCTTAGTCTTTGGTGTTTTTATTTGGCCTTATAAACCTCAATTGTGAGGTTACTATTTCCAATGTTCATCTAAGGTCACAAAAACTTGGTATCTCCTTCTGTGCTCACCCAGCTCGCTGTCTCATCAGAGGAGCGTAACAATTGTCAGGGTTAGGAACTAACCCCACCTGGCTCTAACTCTGTCAAATTGCCATTGTTGTCTTTTTCTTGTAGCCAACTCAAAATTACAGAATCTGAGAAATACAGAATGACCCACCAAAGGTGCAAGAATCTTTAAAGTACTTCAAAAATTGGAATTGACTGAATTTCCTTTGACATTTCCTTTTTATGTTATGAGACTCAATGGCAATACAAGGCAACTGTGATAACTTGACAAAAATATTCTTACTTTCTTACTAACATGAGGCCAATACGTTGACTAAGAAAAATTTCATGGTGATCCTTCTCACAACAGTTGCTATGAGGGTATTTAACACAAATGGCTCAATATTCTGCAGTCTTTTAAGAGTACTCAAGTTGTGTCAGCTCAAACTCAAATAGACACTATACCTGTTAACAGGAAGTAAACCACAGAACAAGTTCAAAGCAAGGCATGTTGACAGACCTACAAAAACCACGAATAGAGTCCATCATATATGTATTTGACCAGGAGGTTTTGTAAGTATATGAGTAATGTGCATATAAGGACTTTGAGTTCCCTATCACAATTGCAGTACTAATTCATTTTTTAATATAATGACACAGATTTCTCAGCAGCAGTTTAGCCAACCAATAACAATTAAAAATCCTCTAATCCTCTAAAAAGTTTAAAATATCGAAGATTCTGGCAATACAGGGCAGGTCCAATTCAATGTCTTAAACTTTGGTGGCATTCAAGAAAGTAAATTTTTTTCTTTGGGTTACTGTTTGCTAAGATGACAGTGGGAACTGCTTGGACCTTTGCCCATGTGTGCATGCAATTTCTACATTAATATTCAACTCCTCTTGTTTTAAGCACTCTTTCTAGACAATCTTGGCTATCAGATGGAGATCTCAAACCCAAGTATTGCCTCAATCTCTGCTCCCTATTTGTAAATTTCCACCTGAATGTGTTTTTGTTCATTTGCTCATTAATTCATTCATTTGTTCATTCATTCTTCTATTCGTTTAGTCAATAAAAATATCAAATGCTATCAGAGATACGAGATCAAGGAATTTCGTTTCTCTCACCTCAAGGAGAAGATGGCAATAAGCCAGTGTTTTCAATACTTTGTGCTATGTGCTATAAGACAGGCAACCCAGTGTACTAAGGGATCCCAGAAACTGGACGTATCAGATGTGGATGTCAAAGATGCAACCCAGAGGAAGGGCATTTGACTTGAGTGGCAGAAGGGAGGAAGAGCATTCCAGGCAGTGGGATGGCATGTTAGAAGTCCCAGAGGTATACAGCCACATCCGGTTCAGGCAAGTGCAATCTGTCCCAGGAGGTCAGAGCAAGGAGCAAGGAGGAGATTACGAAGAAAGGGCCTTGGGTGCCATAAGGAAACTAAACTTTATCTTAAATATCATAGGCAACTATTTGAAGGATTTTAACCAGGAGAAGAGCATTATCAGATTTTAACTAAGTATGTCCAAAACCTTACACCTAAATCTCTGCCAATAGCAGAGCAATCGTCACAAACTTAGCCTCTTTCTCAACAGTTCTCATACCTCACATCTCATTAACTGGCCACCAAATCTTTTTAATTCTGGGTCCCAAATAACTGCTGAATTGAGCCCCTTTTTCACATCCTCTTCTCCTGCTGTCATTGCAAAAACCCACATCATGTCTTTCCTGGACAAATGCAAGAAACTTCAGTGGCAAACATTGTGGGCTAGCTCTCCAAAAGCCATCAACCAAATCCTCTCCCTTTCTCATCTCCAACTATAGAGGCTGGAAGCTCACCTCAACACTCTCTCTTACAATGAGTAGTAGTCACATGACTTGGTTTTAGTCAACACAATATAAGGCTACTGGAGACCTTCTTTGAAAGATTTTCTTTAACAATAAAACCAGAGGAGACAGCATTCGAAGAAGATACTTTTTTTTCCTAGATTTTACCCATGCAGCCACTTGCCTCCTGTCTTTGAATTTGGTAATAATGTCTGGAACTCTGGCAACCGTCTTGTGACTATGAGATGACAAACATGTGGAGAAGTCAAACTGCTGGGGATACTGGAAAGAAAGGACAGAAAGGCCTAGATCATGGTTGATCTCCCTAAGCTGCTGAACCCACCCTGGAACTACTCACCCTCAGACCCCTTGTTGTGAGATAACTAAATATCCTCATGGTTTAAGCCATCGTTAGTTTGGCTTCTGGCACCTGAACATATTCTAACTGATACATGTCCTAAACTGAGTATCTGTGTCCAGTCTTTCCACAGTAGGCTCCCTCACCTGCCATTTTAATAATCCATCTACCTCCCAGATCTGATCATATAATTTCCAGTCTGAAAAATCTCTGAGGATAAGTCTTCGACCAAGCTCCCCACCCACCAAGTCTCCCTCATCTCTTGCCACATCAAACACCTTGATAGTCCCTAGACACACTATACTCCTTCATATCCCTATCCTCTGCATGTGCTATGCCCCTGCATTAACTGCTCTTATCCTTCCTGCTTAACTCTGCACCAAAAGATCCCTAAGGCAGAGTTAGTCACATTTTCCCCAGTGCTTATATAGCTGTGATAGACTATATAGCCATTCACTCATATTCTCTCGGGGGAGGAATGCATCTGCATCCTGTTAAACCTGACTTTCTTTGACCAGTGAAATCTGAGTAGAAGTAACATGTGTTACTTCGAGACAGAAGTTTTAAGAGACATGGCATGGTTTCCCATGTTCTGTCTTTCCTGCCTCTGGGATGTAGAAGAAGTACAGAAGAAACTCCCTTGTTGACACATAATGGACATGTAGCATTAGCAGGAGATGAATCTTGTTAAGTCAGGGGCAGACAAACTTTTTCTGTAAAGGCCAGATAGTAAACATTTTAGGCTTTGCGGGACACATATGGTATTTGTCATGTACTCTTCTTTTTTCAACAAGCATTTAAAAATACAAAAACCATTCTTAACTCACAGGACGTATAATAACAGGCCACAGCTCCATTTGTCTCACAGGCTGTAGTTTGCCACTGTTTTAGGCTGTTGAGACTTTCAGGTTACTTGTTACTTGTTACAGTATTTTTGCATATACATTCTAGCCTTCATCACTCTGTAATAGAATTACAAGCTTCATGAAGACAGAGGTTATGTCCCTCGTGCTTGCTGTGCTCACTTGTAGGATGCGTCAGCTAGGAAGGTAATTGCTGAGCGAATAACAGAAGTTTTCCCCATAAGACTGGAGCTCAGGGAGAAGAAACCATGGCTTTTCATCTTTTATCTATCCCGGCAATGCCTGACCTGTGATAACATTTGATGAGACTCGGAGCCTTTGATAAACTTTACACTGAATCAGGTTTGTCCTTGTTGTTACCATCACAGCAGTTGCCATACATCACTTGAGAAACACAAATTCACACAGTCTGTTTGTTTGCAAGATGAACATGTGACCTTCTGCGTCATGTACTAAAGCCCATGTCTGAAATCTGTTAACTATAATTAAATGAGTTTTGTTTTTTCTTTTTTATTTGAAAGCAGAGGAGGCAAGGGGACATAGAAGTCTTACATTAAAACGTGGGTATTTGAAAAGGTCAAGAAATACGGAATGGTGGGTTCAAGGGTAAGTTCATTTTTACAAATTCCCTTAAGAGTCGTTTTGTAATGTGATGGCACAATATGGACCTTACTTGGCAGATGACAGTATTTAGAGCAAATGTTGACTGTGTTTCACCCCATGTACCACTGAGTCGGAGTCTGTTCCCTTGTATGGTTTCAAAGGCTGCAAATAAATGGAGGAGCAAGACCTCAACATGTGTCATGGCACATGTCATCAAAAGATAGTCTTTCAAATGGAAATATATTTAGACTTAAAAATACATAGCATTTGTAAAACCAAGCATAACAGAATATGTGAGTACTTTCTACTCTGCTTCCTCAGCAAAGCAAACTCCTGTCAGCATGCTTACTATAAATAATTGCAAACCAACCTCAATCTTAAAACATTTAATTCACCTATATTGAGAAAAATGAGAAGATGAAAATTTTAGTTTCCTGAAAGCTTTTTTTTTCTGATCACATTTTCAGTACACTTTGTCTCATGCATCTTAAACACCATTTGGCAATTCTGTGTTTCTTTTCTGGAAGTAAATAGATCTTCCAGTGCAAGCAAAGAGAAAAATAAAACATAACAAGGCTGCCCCTCTGAGGTGACACACTTTAACACCCACAGCAGCCAGCTCACTCTCACAGGCTCTACTAATCGCGGCTGCATTCCACTTCCCAAAATATGGAAATTTTATACACTTAGTTTTAAATTAATGCTGCAGGGTTTTAATTTAATAATCCCTCTTAAAGATAAGAGACTAATGGACATTTTTACATTATATCAATAGAGATAGACACTGAAAAATATTTTGGCACTATTATATTTAAAATATTTTTTAAAGAATGACATCAAATCTCTATGGATTATCTTTTCAGTCATAAAATCATTTTATATTCACTGAAAACAATGGGAGTACCTCAATGCCCTAACCACACAATTGCTTCAGTGAAGAGAAACTAGACTAGGCTAGGATCTCATTCTGAGCTCACTGCTTCATCTGAAGGCTGCTAGCCTCACCAGTATGCCACCAACCTGTGCTGCTTCTTTATTTGAAACTAGGAAAATCCTGCTTCACTTAAAGCTAAATGGCCTTAAAATCTGGAAGTAGGCAGGGCGTGGTGGCTCATGCCTATTATCCCAGCACTTTGGGAGGTCGAGGAGGGCGGATCACAAGGTCAAGAGATCGAGACCATCCTGGCCAACATGGTGAAACCCCGTCTCTACTAAAATACAAAAATTGACTGGGCGTGGTGGCATGCACCTGTAGTCCCAGCTTCTCGGGAGGTTGAGGTGGGAGAATCACTTGAACCCAAGAGGCAGAGGTTGCAGTGAGCCGAGATCATGCCACTGCACTCCAGCCTGGCGACAGAGTGAGACTCCATCTCAAAAAAAAAAAAAAAAAAAAAAAAAAAAATGGAAGTAATTCTTTAATTGTATAACTCCTAAGTAGAACTCTGATAAATATTAATAATATTGAGTAAAATAACACTGAAGGGCAGGACAGGGAAGGACAAAACAAAGGTCTGCTTGTTTTTGTAAAACAAAGTAACTTTTTCTAGGGAGTCCTATATGACTGGAATGCAAGTAGAAATAAATATATTTATTAGAGAGTCAACATGAAAATGGGATGTTTTAAGTCAAATGTGTAAACTTAGAATGTAACTAGCCTGCCCATTTTGGGTTAAAAGGTAAATTGACTATATGTTTTTATCTCCTCTAAATCTCAAACCCTACTAAAATGGAAAAAAAAAGAAAAAGCTGGGAGAGGGGATATTCTTTGGAATGTTACTAACCTACAGGAACAATGAGAATGGGCTTGGCAACAACAGAGGATGAGACATTCCAATAAATGTGTGGCAGATGGAAAGTAGATAGAAGATGATGTCAGACTCAGCAGAGCCAAAGTGCCACCCATGTGTCTGAGGAGGAAGGCTGAGGGGAGCCCATTTACCCTGCAGAGCCCAGGGTGCCATCCAAGGGAGAAGAGAAGCAGAAAGCTCAATACATAGAATTGAGAAAAAGTTCCCAGGTGCCCTCCCACATACACACAGCCAGTAAATCAAGCACCCTCTGCCACTAACAGAAAATATTCATTTTTCAAAGAAATAAAACAGCAAGGAACCAAGCAGAGTAGAATTCAACAAAAATCTATAAACTAAATGTGGTTCCCTGAGTCCTGTTTGTCGATGCTGCTCCCAGAATGCCAGCAAACAGGTGCACATAACCCCAGGCAAGATACTCAAAGAGTATTCTCTAGAAAAATAAAAGTTTAGATACTGATTTTGGAGTCTTCAAAGGAAAATTTCCATTTTACTATAAGGAAGGGCACCAGATGACAGCCTCAACTGGAACTCACAGTGCTTCCAACAGCTTTTATCATGACTTCCTCAGAATTATTAAAGACCAGCACAGGGTCACAAGACAGTTGAGAAAAACCCCAGCCAGAAAGAGAGATAAGACTAAGCAGGAATAAAATGTGTATATATACTCCTGCTTAGTGTTATATATGTATGTATATGTATGTATGGTGTGTGTGTGTGTGTATATATATGCGTATACACACACACACACACGTATATATATATATACACACACACACCTTCAGAAGATACAGAAACAATTCAGGATGCTGAAGAAAAAAAAAGTCTATATTACCCTGAGAAAGAATAAAAACAGGCTTCCATAAAAATAAAACACAAAATAAGATAACATTTTTTGAAATTAAAATATGATAATATAAATTTAATATGCAATGGAATGGGAAAGAAAGTTGAAGAAATAACTCAATTACAACAAAGAGACAAACAGTTAAGAACTAAGATAATTATTTTTAAAATTAGGAGACCATTTGGGTATCTAAGACTAAAAAGAACTCTAAAAATCAAAACAGAGAGAGCAGAGGGGAGAAGAGTAGTGAAGAAATAATGCAAGGAAACTTCCCAGGACTTAAACTTTAAGTCTCCAGATTGAAGAGCACACCTAACTACAGACACATTGGATTTTAAAGACTCATCCAAAGCAGTGGATAAAGGGAACATTCTGAAATTTTCCAGAGTGATAAAATACTTTATGTATCAAGAAATAGGCATCAGAAGAACACTGGATTTCCTGACAGCAAAACTAGATGCTAGAAGACTGGAGAAATGCCTTTAAAACTTGAGAGAACAAGGACTTTCCTCTGAGAATACATACACCAAGCCAAACTACCGGTCCAATAAGAGGGTCCCATAAAAATATCTGTAGCAAGTGAACATCTGAAAAACATAACGCCCAAAGCACTCTTTCTTAGAAAAGTACCAGAAGACATGCTTCAGCAGAGCAGGGGAGTTTACAAAGAAAAAGACACAGAATATAAGAAACAGAGTCTACAACTGGAAGACCAATAAACAATAGTTCCATGACAATGGCTGTGCAGCAGGCCTAAAGTGAAACCCAGAGTACACTGCAGCAAGCAGCTGCAGGAACAAGGAGTCCAGGAAAACAAAAGTGGGAGTACTTGTCAGGTTTGATCATGTAGAAACAGTACTGAGACGGCTTTATAATTCTTCTGGAAGATTTGGAGAAAAGTAAAAAATAGGTACAAAGAAAACTAGGAACACAAATAAAAAAGAAGGCAATCATTAACTCTAAGAAAAACGAAACGATCTATGAGAAAGGATAGGTAATCAACATCTAACAGTAATTACACAGTGATAATAATGTGAACATTGAATATTGACTTAACATAAAATTCTGCTATAACTGTACTGGCAGGATGGTAGATGGGGAAGAAGAAGAAAGAAAACTAAATTCTCACCCGTTACAATAGAAAATCAAATACCATATAAGAAAAAGAATAAAAAGTGGAGAAGTAGCTGTTTTGTGCAAAGAGAACTAAGTGTTTCAAAGGGGTGGGGCATGAAACTGTTTTTCTCTATAAGCTTTTTATTTTGTAAACTATTTTGATGTGTGATAATGATTAAAGAAAGCAAATATAAGTTTAGAAAAAAATAAACCAGGCTACTGCAATAAAAGATTAAGCTTAGTACATTTAAATGTAACGAAAGGAAATGATTACAACTAATTTTTGTAAGAAAATAAAATGCAGAGTTAGCTATTACTCAGAAAATATGGCCTGAACAGCCATTTAAGGAGGATTAAACATGTTTGCTCTGTTGTATATATGCATAACTGTGTTATATATGTATATATATATAATTTGTTATAAAATTAAAACATAATTTATAATAATCCTTATTAACTTGTAAATTGACATACCAGCATATAAATAAATTGTAAAAAATTTTCAGGAAATATAAATTCAATTTATAAAAAGAGAAAACATAAAAGCCTAAGGTAAACAAAGTTATAATTAATTTCAAATGATTAAGCAAATGTGTGTCCAAGATAAAGATTCAAGTTATTTTGTCCCTTTTTTAATTTCACAATGCATTGGCTTGGAAATATTTCCAGGTAGCTAGCTCTGTATTGAAGGTTATCTAGAGTTTCTGTTGTAGGTTGTTTTTTATTTTTCAACAAATATATTAATATACAAATATATTAATATTAATATATTAAGATGATGTTCTACTTATAAAAATCTAGATGGTAACTCTTATCGTTCCTGAACACATGTTGTTATAGCAAATGTGTACATTTGGAATTGCCTTCATGAGTACTTAAATTCTAAAACTAAGGGACTCAGCTTTAGATGCTGTCATATGTTGTCATATGACATCGATGATGTCTCCACATCAATAACATTGATGGCAGTAGTCTCCAGCACTGAGTTTCCAAGGCAACCCAATGGGGTGGAGGGCAGCAAAAGTATTAAGATCTCTATTTTTATTTTTAAACATATCCCTTTATGTTTTATTTCTGTAGACTTTGTTATTTACTACAGAATCTTTGCTCAGTAATATACACATATAGAATTTATAAATAAGCCTATGTATATTGGCAGTGTATTCTTAAAAAATTTTTACTGCTGGGATGTTATGATGAAAAATATTTGGAGACTGCTGGTTTAGGAAAGTGTCTCCCTAATTGTAGTTAGTGAACCATTAAAGTCCATGAGGGTAACACAAGCGTTCGTGAGGCAGGCAGGAGAAAGCCAATATGTCATCCTAAGTTAAAAACTTAATTTTAAGTTATGATTAAGACTTTAACAATTGGGAGGAGAAAATAAACCTTCTCATTGGCAAAATTTTATCCAACATCAGGCCTACCTGCTACAGATGAAAAAAATTGTAACAAAAACTCTATGTTGAAATATACAAATGGCTAGAGGTTTTACAGCCCTCCATATGTACATCTGTCACTCATAAGGCACAGACTATGGTAAAATGGTTCAAAACAATGCGCTCATATGGTGGTCATAAAAGCTTTTGTTGATGAGGCAGTGTTCTGCAGTAAGAAAAAACCTGAAAACCATTGATTTTGGAATTAAATACTTATGTATTCTAAGAGTAGTTCATTCTCTCATATGGGCAAAATACAGCTCATTTAGAACTACACTAGTCACTGTCCAACATGGTAGCCATTCATCACATAGGGATGTCTAAATTAAAATTTCATAAAATTTGGTCGGGCATAGGGGCTCACGCCTGCAATCCCAGCACTTTGGGAGGACGAGGCAGGTGAATCACACAAGGCCAGGAGTTCGAGACCAGCCTGGCCAACATGGTGAAACCCTGTCTCTACTACAAATACAAAAATTAGGTGGGCTTGGTGGCGGGTGCCCGTAATCCCAGCTACTCGGGATGCTGAGGCACAAGAATCACTGGAAACCCAGGAGGTGGAAGGCGCAGTGAGCTGAAATAGTACCACTGCACTCCAGCCTGGGTGACAGAGCAAGACTCTGTCTCAAAAAAAAAAGAAAAAAGAAAAGAAAAAACAATTAATTAAAATTTAAGATGTATTTCCTCAGTCACATTCATCACATTTCAAGTGCTCAATAGCCACATGTGGCTAGTGGCTGCGGTACCGGACAGCACAGACAAAGAACATTCCCATGAGTGCCAAAAGTTCTATTGGACACTACTGCTCTAGAATAGTATTAAGGGATTCTTTAGTTAAAAGGTTTAAAATCTTTATACTTACTAACTGTTACTTTGTCCTTATCCCCCAACATAATGTTGTTTGGTGTCAGATCTCTATGGACAATCCTCTTCTCCTTGTGTAAGTATCGAAGAGCTAAGCACAGCTTGAAACAATGAATAGAAAACAAATTTTATTTCCCCCAACATACATATAGCCAATGATGACTACTGCACATGTCTTTAAGAAGCCAGCTCAGAACTTTACTGTTTCAAGAAAAATTTAATGAAGATAAAAACATACCTGTATAAATATTTTCCATAGTCTTTCTTCAGTAAAATGGTGATGTTTTTCCTTCAAAGAACTGAAATGCTCTCCAAGCGGGGCTCCTTCTATAAGCTCCATAACTATGTACAATCTATCATCTATATAAATATCACAAAAGGTCATAGAAATTTAAACTCAATACAGATATTTCAAAAAACTTTACAAATGAGAGTTCAAGCTTCCCAATGTCTGTGCGGGACACTAACACTAAAGAATTAGGGATGACGTGTTCAATATGGATCCACTCAGCCCTGGAAGAGGTGGGGAGGGAGGGTCTTAGGGAAACAGGGGCCCAGCAACAGTATCTTCTGGCTACAGGCAACCCCTTAGCATAAGTTTACACTGGCAAATATTATCATTTTCTACGTATGCCAGGATGTGGAATGATTGAAAGGTGCCACAGAGAACAAGCAAATGACCTCCAGTCATGGAGGATTCCCTGAAGAACCTGTAAGCCCATCCTTCCTCCCAACAGCCTAAAATTTACTCTCAGATCAAGGCAAGACATTCAGAAAATTACATTTTCAACAGTATTGGTTCATAGTCTGAAAGATTTACCTTACAGAATTTTACACCGGAATAATGCCATGGTCTTGCAATGACACAGTTGAAAATAATACACATGATAGGAATTTCTGTTATGCCTTTCAAAAGCAAAAAAAAAATGGACTTCTCCAGGTTTTATCTTATGGATACGGAGAACTTCATGACTGACTGTATTTGTCTTTTTGCTCTGGATGCCAAGAAACAAAGGAATAAATTCTACTTCCTCCTCTAAAACCAATAGGGTTTACTAACAATGGGATGTGATATGTGTCTTTTGAAACTTTGGCATGTATACAAAATATGTGTGTAGAAAATGTTCACAAAAATGGAATCATACATGTTCTGCAATTTATGCTTTTTTTCATTAAGCAGCCTTATATTTCAGTGCACACAGATCCATACCATTCTTTCTGCTGGTTGTATGGTATTGCACAATACGGGGATACCATAACTTATTTAATCATTCTCCTACAGATAGACATTTATATTGTTTCCAATTTTTCATAATTTCAAGAAATATTCATTTATGTACCAATACTACCTCTAGCTTTATTTTTAATTTTCTCATCCTTCATTCCTCTTTATTGCAATTTCCTAATCTATTATATCATATTTTATATATTTTTAAGCCATTTCCAATTCTTCTTTTTTATTTTATTTTATTTTTTTTTTCTTTTTGAGGCGGAGTCTTGCTCTGTTGCAAAGCTGAAGTGCAGTGGCGTGATCTGGCCCAATGCAACCTCTGCCTCCCGGGTTCAAGCAGTTCTCCTGCCTCGGCCTTCCAAGTAGCTGGGATTACAGGCGCTTACCACCACGCCCAGCCTTTGTTTTTTTTTTTTTTGTATTTTTAGTAGAGACGGGGTTTCACCGTATTGGCCAGGCTGGTTTCAAACCCCTGACCTCAAGTGATTCACCCGCTTCAGCCTCCCAAAGTGCTAGGATTATAGGCGTGAGCCACTGTGCCCGGCCGCCATTTCCAGTTCTTTTTGGAAGCTGTCAGGTAGTAAAAAACGTTTTTGTTTTTTATATTAAGACAAGTTACGTCACTTCAGTACAAGTCAGAAGCCAACCTTTTTTGAAGGGATATGCACTAAATTATAGAAAATTATTTTAACATCAAGAACAAATGGCTAAGGGGACAGGATTTACTGCACAAGTTTTAGCACTGAGTTTTTCTGAGTCATGTAGGGGAAGGGAGATGGGTAAAATCTCCCATTTCCCGGTTGTCCCAAATGCCAATGTACACACACAAAAGGTTTTCTTAAATAGCAATAGCACTGATAAAGAGGTAGTTCGGAAGCCCCAGTCATTGCCTTGTATCTCTTTAAATCATTCTTCAAGTGGAGATTTATTTTGACATTTCATACGTGACACATATCATTAAAGCTTATCAATACTTGTATCATTTCTGTCACGGGTCCTATTTAAAACAAACAAACAAAAAAAGTGGCTGAGTTTAGCTTTATCTGTGTTTTGGTTCTAGTTCAGCATTCCATCATACCTGCAGAAAGCAAGCCTGCCTACCTGCAGAATCAGTCTGGGTTCCATCGCCACCTTGTGGCATTTACCTGAACTTCAGGTAAAAGAAATCTCAAAGACCTAGCTCTCTCCAACTTATTTTGGGGATGGAAAATGACACCGGAGTCAACAAAAGCAACTTCCTTTTCTTTTCTTTTCTTAAGGAAACCACCATCCATTAGTTTTCTTTTTTCTTGATCCTATTAAGTGATTTTTTTGTATATGAGAACAGCAATAACTATTTTCATTTGTTCATGTGTTTTTCACATGGGGAGCTAAGTATTTTGTAACTATCTTCAGGTCACTGACTAGGTCACTGTTTCGCTAGTCAAGAAAGTGATGCTTAAGATCATCTACTGTCATATTAACAAAAAAAGGTCAATAAAATAGTTGATAAGGTTTCTTTTGCGACATTCTAATATAAAAATATATGTGACAAAAATGTTTCCTTATTTAGAAATATCATGAAAACTCATACTTACTTTCCAGAAATGTTTTGTAATAACGTACAACGTTAGGATGATAAAGCTATAAGAAAATAAATAACAAACATGTATTGCACTGCTTCAAAATACAAGTTTTTTCACTGACTACTTAGTTGGACTTCATATTTGAAAACTACAAAGAAATTATACTTATTTACAAAGCTAGCACTTCAAGATATCATTGAACTGAGATTGTTGTGATTTTTAAAAACTTGTTGCTTATAAACTGATCTGAAAATAGTAATCCTATATAGCTTTATTAAATAAAATTTAAAACGTTCTATCACCTAACTTTACTACCTAACTTAACCAAGAGAACTATAGAGGTAGAAGGAATCTTAAGAATTCCTTTAGCATGCCTTGTCACAACCCCACACACAGACTGTATAAAGGAGAAAAGTGAAATGAGGTAACTTCTGTTGACTACAAATATTCATTGTTCTTTACCTCTCTCTACCATATAAATATTTATGTAAAGTTTGTGTCTATTTACACTATTTCTGTCTTTCTATGCTCTCCAAAATGATTAGTAGCAAAATGACATAATCTAAGAGTTAACTCATTTTAAATCATAGTAACAGTTGACAAGGACTTCCTACTTAACCAAGCTTTAGTCAGACTCCTCTGAGTCCTCTTCATGACTAGGCCTCATCCTTGGTCTGTCAGTTTTAGCAACTTATATCCTGCTAAGTCAGTTTATGGAAAAATCTCCCACCCTTGATCTCCAATTAAGTTTCCCATCCACTCACCCTTGATATCTAACCAAGTTCCTCTTAGTAAACTTCCGTCCACTGACCCCCTTCACCCTGACCATTGGCTCTGAGTCCTCAGCTGTCCGGTCCTCGAATTCAGAGTTGGGTTCAATCTCTCTCCTCTATTACAACAGTTTGACTTCTATTGCCATAGTATTGAATAACGTCTTCCTCACCATTTTTAAAGTGTCTGGTGAAATTTCTCTTTGATATAAGTTAAGAATGTTAGTGGAATTTCTCATGTTTTAATTTAAAAAAGATCATTTTCTAGAAGAATGCTAATATTTTTGTAGTTTTTGCTTATAATTTGAGTTTCTAGATAAAATTTATCTTAGAACAGTCACCATCACATCAACAAATGGCTTGCTTGCATCTCTTTTTGGTCTTTCTGCAAGTCTTTTTGCAGGAAGATTGCTAGCTGTCCACCAAAAACCTGCTGTGTCATTGCAGTGCAGTTGTAGCTGGACATGGCTTCCCAGTTAGAGAAGACTTCTCAGCCTCCCTTGAAGCTGGGGGTGAGGTTACCACTTAGCTCTGACCTGTGGAATATGAGAGGAAGCATGTGTGCTTCCTGTGTGAACTCTAAACCTTGGGAATAGCCCTCCATGCTCCTCCTCATCCCACCTTGGATGTGAGCATGGCTATGGCAGTTTCAACCACACAGATGAAGACAATGCACTAGGAGGTAACAGCACAAGAAGAGAGAAAAAAGCCTGCATCCCCAAATGATCGCATGGAGCAGAGAACACCTCCAACATGGTTTACTCACTTTGGGATTGTTCCGTGAAAGGGAAATAACCCACTGTACTGTGAGTCCTCTTTTTAAGCACCTGCATTTGGGATCCTCTTTGTTAATCTTAATTTACTCTCCCATTCTAGCCCCATTTGTTTTGCTTCTGCCTGCCACTACCTCCTCCTTTAAGGACTCAATGTTATCATCCTTTCCATCAGTTTGATCCTCTAGTGAGAGAGCAAGTTTGAGTCACCTAAAAGCCCAAGCATAGGCCTCCTATCTAACCCTAGTCTAACAGTTTCTTTTCTTAGGAAACATGCTAAAACAAATAATCTACTTCATCAACTAGCAAGCGGCCAGCAGATCTTAAACAATATGTGACCAGGTAACCAACCAGAACCATATTCTGGACCTGGCTCACCCATAAGGACTAAAACCATATTTGGGTCCAGATGAAAACACTGGACTGGCTTAGTCAAAAAGCCCTGTTCTAGCCTTTTGCTACAATGAAAGAACACACTGTGGAAGGCTAGATGACCACACAAACACATGAACAAACTACACATGAACAAACTTTTTAAAGTCTGGTCTATTAGTAATAAAATCAACTATAAAATAAACAATTAATGATAATATTTACTGGAGTAGAACTATCGATTTCTATGAATAAAGGTCTCCATGTTCATGGAATTTGTTACATCCCAACACAAATGCTATGCAAATGTGACTAGTGGAGGACGAAAGCAGCAAAGCTGACAGTGCACCACAGGAATTATAAATGAACAGTATTCATAATGAATGTGCAAACACGGAAGGCTGAGAAAGAAACCAATGTGTTCTTGGATCACACAAAGAAATCCCATTTCTCTTTGAAAAGTTTATTCTTCCTCCTCAAACAAACTTTCATAATGAGAGTTAATTGAGCTGTTACATTATGTCAGAGTGTTCTGCTCATGCCAATAAATAATAACCCATCTTGAAAATCTACACTCTAGATTTTATAAGCCATATTTGAGGAATGTTAACAGCTTGGTCCCATTTGGCAAAAGTCAAGAAACAGTCATATTTCTATGTATGTAACTAAGTAACCAAATATCCTAAAATATAATGAGAAAATAATAGATATGCTCACAATGAAAAGAAAAGGATTTCTCATATATGATGCATTCTGTACTGTAAATCCAATTGTTTTGCATCCATGACCCTGATATAAACTCCAGACAGTGTTTTATGCTTCAGTGTCAAGCTTTAGGGAAAAAGCTGGCAAAAATATCACTGCTTCAATGTCAATTATTTCATATGGAACTAGTTCATAAGCATCATGGACAAGAGCACCACAACTCTACTTTCTTGCAATGACATGTATTTAAGAAAAACATCTTCAGAAACAAGAAAAACATTTACCTGCTCTTTAACTATTGTTAATTCAGAAACAATATTCCTTACGCTGCTGTCTCGATCTTTCTTATCCTTTCCAAATGCTGGGTTATGTAAATTGACCTCTTTCATTGCTAAAAGATTTTGACCACTACGCTTTCTAACCTAAAATAAAGAACAACAACAACAACAAAAAAGGAACAGGGTAAAGAAGGAGAAGGTAGAAAGGGGAAGAAAGAGATAGACTAACAAAATCACATGAGTAACTAAGTCATATAAATAAGCCACAGAGCATTTAAAGTTCCAGCTGTATTTACATTAAGCTCAGCTCAAAACACTGGTATCCCCTGGGTCGATCTGCAATATTTAGTAGCATTTTACAATTTAGAGATTGCATCATGCATTGGAAGAAGCTTTTTTGAATATTTTTGTGACAGATTAATGATGCCTTTTGTCTTAAAAAGTCAGTGGCCGATTTCTAGAGCTTACAGCTAAAACAATATTCGTGTGGCTATCTCTGTTTGACAAAAACAATCATTCTAATTTTCATATCTATCTGTTTGCTATTTTTCAATGACAAGAGTTCCAATTCAATTGAATATCAGTGTGCAAGGGTGACATCCTGTTTGGTTGGGAGTATCAGAAATGTTCCCCAAGGGGAAAGTCACCTTGTAAACACAGCCAAAAGCTCCACTTCCAAGATGATCCAAAATCGCATAGTTGCCTATATATTTCGAAGGAGCTTTGTTCTGATTAATGCTTTCAATATTTTCAGCAATTTGCTTCAGTTCATCCTCCTAATCAAAATATAAAAAGGAAATGGGTTTCTGTGATAAATTCCATCCTGACTACATAGCAGCCTGCCAAAATATTGAAAACTCAGGACTTACCACTAATAAATTCAACTTGGATACCAATTCTTCATAAGCACTGATATCACGTACATAATGTCCTATGTCAATGAAGATCTCAAACAAGTCTGTGGGGAAAAGTCTACAGAGAAAATTACGCACACTTATCGTAGGACTTGGACACTGTTGATCATTACTTCCCTTTTTTTTTTTTTTTTTTTAAGATGGAATTTTGCTCTGTCGCCCAGGCTGGAGTGCAGTGGCGTGATCTCAGCTCACTGCAAGCTCCGCCTCCCAGGTTCACGCCATTCTCCCGCCTCAGCCTCCCAGGTAGCTGGGACTACAGGCGCCCGCCACCTCGCCTGGCTAATTTTTTGTATTTAGTAAAGACAGGTTTTCACCATGTTAGCCAGGATGGTCTCGATCTGCTGACCTCGTGATCCGCCCGTCTTGGCCTCCCAATCCCCTGCTGGGATTACAGGCGTGAGCCACCATGCCCGGCCCATTACTTCCCTTTTGAATGCAGCTCGCTCACTGATTAATTACACGAAACAAATTTAACTTCTTTTGGTTATCAACAAAGTTGGGGAAACAATATTCCCCAACTTACCTTAAAAAAATACACTATTTACAGTTTTCGTGGGGTAAGAAAAAAATAAATGGAGAAGTTCTAGAGATCTGCTGTACAACCTTGTGCTTACAGTTAACAACACTGTACACTTAAAATTTTAAGAAGGTAGATGGCATGTTAATATTTTTACCATAATTTAAAATTAGATATGATACAGATTATACAAAAATCTTATTTGTAAGATATTTGGGGGTATAGGTATTGAATATATTAGAAGGAAACATTTATTGGGTGTTTTTTGGGGGGGTGTGGAGCACTTTCATGAATGTCATTTGACTCAGATTTTAGTAAGAAGTAAATACTAATCCAACTTTTAAATTAAAATTCCATGAAAATAAAAATACTGGTATGAAAAATAAAACAAATAAGGAGATTCATTCATCATTCCCAAGACACTGGTTTCAAGGGCTTTTAAAATATTTGAGTTCACTAAAAGGGATGGTTTAGAGCTTTGAAATGAAAGAGCATAAAGAATAAGCAGCTGGGTGCAATGGCTCATGCCTGTAATCCCAATGCTTTGGGTGGCCGAGGTGGGTGGATCATCTGAGGTCAGGAGTTCAAGACCAGCCTGGCCAACATGGTGAAAACCCGCCTCTACTGAAAATACAAAAATTAGCCAGGTGTGGTGGTGCATGCCTGTAGTCCCAGGTACTCAGGAGGCTGAGGCAAGAGAAGCAACAGAATGAGACTTTGTCAAAAAAAAAAAAAAAAAAAAAAAAGAACTAATTTTACTTCATTTTCCTCTAAATCCAAGCATGATATAAAAATAAAGTAACAACATAAAATGCTCCATGCTTTCTGTACTTGATGTCAGCCAAAAGGCCAAAAAGTGATGCTCCATGCTTTCTGAACAAAAAAACACTATATTAACTCAATATTTTATGCCTATTCTGCCTTCGTAACAAGATGTTAGTGAAAACTTGGGCCTATGATTTTGGCTAACCCACCCAACTAAATGGTGTACAGAACACCACTGAGGGAACCAGTGTTTGCTTCACAAAATGGTGACCTTTCAGGCTCACCAACGCAGTATCTTGATGCCAGAACGTCCAGCCTCCCCTTCAAATGAGCTCCTACACTATCAAAGACACACAGAAAAATAGTTTGTTTTCCCTTTGATTAAATTCCCTTTGACTAAAGGGAAATTCCCAGATCGATTTTCAAATTTCTAGCTGGAAAAAAAAAAAGCTCATATTTTAATACCATCTTTTAAAAATGTCAATATCTTTAATTATCAAAAAGAAAACTAAAATTATAGCAGTCGCATGTAATTAAGGGGAGTTGTATTGATACAGCGATTTATGCTCTTTCATCATCATTCTGTTAATATTCAGTGTGGCTGGATACTGAATCACTACAATAGTTCACTTATATCTGTGAAATAAGAAATCTGAAGACACATGGTTTGCATACTGATGCGTTATTTTCCTACTGTTGCATCTAAGCCAAGTATGTGAAAACAGTTCAATCTAATGAGCTCCTAAATTGAATGATCACTTATATTTCTCTAACCTCATACCTTTTAAAGAGTGGTCTGTTTCTTTCCATGCTGAAGAGAAATCTCAAGGCTCTGAAAGCATAACACTAGAAAACAAAAGGATATGTGATTCTTAAATGGTAGCTCAGCAAATGAAAACATTTTCAGGAAAGAATTAACAGGAAGTAAACATTAACGTGACTTTATTGTAAGTGGCTGGTCCAGGTTGGAGCCAAAGCTTATAAGTGAAAACAAAAAAACACCAGCACCTGGGGTCATTCCCGTATTTACAAAGTGTTTATGTTGTAGAACGCTGGGAATACTGGCCTTGCTTCACTTGGTACTCGTCATTCATTTCTTTCTAGAAAGTACAAAATGAGTACAGAGACAAGAAATAAAATTCCAATGCTGAGAAAACCAAACGTCTGAAGATTTCCAGGAGCTCAAGGTTTATTTTGTTTCTAGCCTGCTATGTATACCTCAATATTTATATGGTTTCTGTGAGAAAATAAACACTAGAAATGATGACATATAAAAATAGTCACAGGCACACTGGACTCAAACTTGACAAATTGGTCTCCTGAGTAAAGAGTCTTAAGCATTCCCCAAATAGAACAATCTACAGTAACTCCCTAGAACGCTCAGAAAGAGGCCTGTGAGGCTTTAGCTAGGAAAAATAAACATCTGACATTTTGCAGTACTGAGAAAAAAAAGTGTGCCCAGCCTGCAGCTGTGCCTGTGCAATAGGCCACCATTGGAGTGATCAGGGTCTGCTGAATCAAATCTGAGATCAATTCCTAAAATCAGTGATCTGAATACAGAAGTGTCCCAAACAAATTGCCCAGAGAGGTGGGGCCGGCAACAAAATGACATGAAAGAGCCAGGCGAGAGCAGTGGAGACTGTGAGAAAGGGAGAGCATGCGTACTCCTCAAAAGTCCTTCATCTGGAATTCTAAAAAACCCTCTACTGGCTTCACAAAATGTATCTGCAGGATGGGTTTGTCTTCATCTGTTTACCAGCACAGTGTCATACATCTGTGATGCACTGAAGAAATCGTCCCATGCCTGCACCTTCCCATTGGCAGCTCTCCAAAAACCCCTGCTCGCCAGCACAGAGACATCCCCAAAGAGTCTGCTGGCTTTGGCCATCATTTTGGATAACTCTTAAATCAGATTGGAGACAAAGGTTGTTTCTTTCTTCCTTTTCAAAATGACTTGGGGGAAAAAGAAAAGATGAGCTACAAGTATTGCAAAGACTAACTTTAAATCAGATTTTGACATTAGGGACACTGCCCCCCGCCCCCACTCTGCCAATACCCACTCCTCAAAAATGAACATACAACCCTGTGTAACTGTTCCCCTTTCTTACATGTGAGGCCTCATCTCCTGGAGCACTGCCTTCCCAAACCACATGCCCCAGTTCCACTGAGCAGCTCACCCTCCCCTCAGCTCCCCTAATACCCACTCCTCAAAAATGAGCTTAGAACCTGCATAACTGCTCCCCTTTCTTACATGTGAGGCCTCATCTCCTGGAGCACTACCTCCCGCAACCACACGCCCCAGCCCCACTGAGCAGCTCACCCTTCCCTCAGCACATTCTAAGCTCACAGCTTTCACACTTGGTGCGCGCTGTTCCCTCTGCATAGAATGCCCTTCCATCCTGCAGCAGATGCCACTGGTGCCCCACCCAATATCCCCTTATCCACTTGGCAAGTCCCTTCTCATCCGTCAAGATCCGTGATGGCAAATAATTTTCCCCTGTTGTTATATTCTGATACATAAGGAATGAATTTTTTTTAAAAAAAAATAGAACTTATTGATAAGCAAAGAAACACCTAAATAAATCACCTAATTCTCCCACACAGAGAAACCACTGTTGAGCCTTCTGCATTGTTGTAATATTATTTGATGCCATGCCATGCCAGTCTTCCTCGCCAGGTATTTTTCCCCCATAGTCAGTACGGGGACCAGTACTAACCTAAACATTCTAAAAATCATAGATCATTTTACCAAAGTTACCCCAGGTTTCAATAACTTGATATTGCAGGACAACAGACATGTTTATTACCTGTAATAGATTAGTTTTTGCTGCATTCTTTTGCTTATTTGGTAAAATTAATTTTGCTATTGTATATACACCATTTTCCTGAAAGAATAAAGGGGTCATACTATGAGTGACAACACTGTAGTGATACACAAGCATAAAGAGGCAAATCAACAATCTCAAAAATTAATAGCAAAGAAGAAACGTTAGTATAACTTTGGACCTTGAAGTAAACATTACAGGACAATATTTAAAATGTCAATATAACACTTTTAAACACCAAAGAGTGCAACTACATCTTAAAATTTCAACTGTCTGTGGAGAGTCAAGATTATTATAAAGTATGTAAACATAAAGTGATTCAAATACCTTAAAAACAAAGAATGAGAGATTAAAAAGGGACAGAGTAAAGGTGTCCCAGTATCTTAGAATTATATCTTTAATAATTATTTATATCCTTAATTACCACAACCATAAAGGGAGACATTATATTTCAGTTATTAATTTATGTCTTTATTATAATCTTGACATCTTTCTAGATTTTTTAATTGAAATATACACATGAAGGAATGAACAAATAATACCTTACAGTCACTTTTCTATTATCTAGTAAATATATAACGTACTAATCTTTACGGTATGCAGGCATTCATATTATAACTACAAAGAGCCTTATTTGCCTTATCGCATCTAATCTCTGTAACAACTCTGTGAAATTAGTCTATAATTTCCTTGTTTTATACATGAGAAAACCAATACTTACAGCAGATACATTATTTTTTTAGAAGCCAAGCCAAGAAATAATAATTCCAGGAATTAAACCCCAGTCTGGCCAACTCCAAATGCCCTGCTTTATCAACTACCCGCTGATCTGCTGAGTTTCTCTTATGTCCTAATTTAATCATTGATGGCTGATCCCTTACTAACATGTATGTATTTTGAAGTTGGATATCGTATTGACACAATCAAAAGGTTTTCTCTGTAAAATTCACTAAGTAGGAGGTAACTTTTGCAATAGAAGCCCATACAAGGGTTGTACATATACGTGTGTATTTATTTATATAGATATATTAATTTATATTTATGTGTATATATACATACACAAACATGTATATATAGCTGTACATACAGTAGATTAATTAGTGGATGATACTTTGCAAAGTCAGTTTCTTGGCAATAAATATTTTGTTTGCTGTGTCTCAATCATCATCTCTAACTTAATCATCTGATGCATAGTCTTAATCAAAATGACCGCTGTCCTTACCTTATGGTATTCTATATGCCCAGAATTAAAGCAATTCAGAGTATCCCTTTTAGAAAGATAAAATAAAAAGTACTGCACATAACATAATGAAGAAACATCAATTAACCACATGTCGGTCCTTTTTAAGTCAAGTGAGTTAAAGGAGGAAGGACAAAATATGAAGTGGAACTCTATTAGTGAAATGAGAAATGTTAAAATAGTTTTTACATCACATGATGGGATCCCAAAACCTATGCTCTGGGACACAGACTGCACCACAAGGTGAGTTGATTATGAATGGTTACGGAGACCTGACCTTGAGAAGGAGTGCTCTCACCTGAACCACCTGGTGGGCATTGGTGTCACTGAGCACCAGCTCAGTGAGGGCAGCACAGCAGGCTGGAATGAAAACAATCAAATGCATAGTGTGCATTATTACAATAAATACACTTTCACATGA
Source organism: Chlorocebus sabaeus (assembly GCF_047675955.1). Taxonomy (NCBI): domain Eukaryota; kingdom Metazoa; phylum Chordata; class Mammalia; order Primates; family Cercopithecidae; genus Chlorocebus; species Chlorocebus sabaeus. Next base: position 72,593,372 of record NC_132918.1, read on the forward strand.
ATTCTCTTGCTCCACAGGGTATTTTTATTATTTTGCTATGCTTGTTAGCAAAGTAACTCCTCAAGAAACACTAATTTTCCTTCTGGCACAGCTCTGGAAGAAGAGAAGTTGACTTGTAATGGCTTCTAATTCTCCTCTCTATGTATTTCCTGTGCACATCTATTCCACAGCAGCCATTTATTGAGAACTTACTGTGTACCAGGAGGCAAGTACTGCATCTGTCCATTTCATTGCAATCCCCAGTGCCCAACACATGCCCTGGCACTCAGCAGGTGCTCAACAAATATATCTATAATGGTTGATAAATAAAAGAATGCTTTAAATATATTATCCAATTCAATCCTTATAATAAGAGTATGCACTATGATTACCAGTGTTAGTGGTGAGAAAACAGTTTCAAAGAATTACTAGACTAGGCCACAAAACCAGTAAGTGGAAATGATCAGGAGTGCAGCCCCAGTCTGCCAGACGTTAAATCCCCAGCCCTAAACAGCACCACTCTTGCCTCCTGACAGCCACTGTGGCAGCCTTTGGTGGCATTTTGCACTGAAATACTTGTGCTCTCAGAAGTATGCCAGACTCTATAGCACAGAACTCCTATAAAGGATAATTCCATTTTAGTGTCCTAAGATTTTACATATATTCCCATAGAATTCTCACAATAATCTTCTATCACTGATATCATGATTATCATCACCATTTTACATAAGCAAAACTGAAGCTTGGAGAAGTTAAGGAACTTGCCCAAGGCCATATAGCCATCAATGAAGGTTGAGTCAAAACTCAAACCCTACTCTTAATCCTTTATATTTTTAATTTTTATTTTCCATTTTTATTTAGGTATTCACATGGTTTGGCTGTGTCCCCACCCAAATCTCATCATGAATTGTAGTTCTCACAATTCCCACGTGTCATGGGAGGAACCTGGTGTGAAGTGATTGAATTATGGGGGTGGGTCTTTCCTGCACTGTTCTCGTGACAGTGAATGAGTCTCACAAGATTTGATGGTTTTAAAAATGGGAGTTTCCCTGCACAAGCCCTCTCTTTGCCTGCTGCCATCCACTTAAGATGAGATTTGCTCCTCCTTGTCTTCCGCCATGATTGTGAGGCCTCCCCAGCCATGTGGGAACTGTAAGTCCATTAAACCTCTTTCTTTTGGAAATTTCCCAGCATGAAAATAGACTAATACAGTAAATTGGTACCAGTAGAGTGGGGCTTTGCTGAAAAGATAACAGAAAATTTGAAAGCGACTTTGGAACTGGGTAACAGGCAGAGATTGGAACAATTTGGAGGGCTCACAAAATGACAGGAAAATGTGGGAAAGTTTGGAACTCCCTAGAGACTTGTTGAATGGCTTTGACCAAATGCTGATAATGATACGGACAACAAAATCCAGGCTGAGGTGGTCTCAGATGGAGATGAGCAAATTGTTGGTAACTGGAGCAATGGTGACTCTTGTTATGTTTTAGCAAAGAGACTGGTGGCATTTTGCCCCTGCCCTAGAGATCTGATGGAACTTTGAACTTGAGAGAAATAGTTTAGGGTATCTGGCAGAAGAAATTTCTAAGCAACAAAGCATTCAAGAGGTGACTTGAATGTGTTAAAGGCATTGAATTTTAGAAGAGGAATACAGCATAAAAGTTTGGAAAATGTGCAGTCTGACAATGCAATAGAAAAGAAAATCCCATTTTCTGAAGAGAAATTCAAGCCAGCTGCAGAAATTTGCATAAGTTATGAGCCAAATGGTAATCCCCAAAATAATGGGGAAAAGTTATTCAGGCATGTCAGAGACCTTTACGGCAGTCCCTCCCATCACAGGCCTGAAGGTTTAGGAGGAAAAATTGGTTTCATGGACTGGACCCAGGGTCCCTCTGCTGTGTACAGTCTAGGGACTTGGTGCCCTGCATCCCAGCCATTTCAGTCATGACTAAAAGGGGCCAGGGTACAGCTCAGGCTGTTGCTTCAGAGGGTGGAAGTCCCAAGCCTTGGCAGCTTCCATGTGGTGTTGAGCCTGCATGTACACAAAAGTCAAGAATTGAGGTTTGGGAACTTCTGCCTAGATTTCAGAGGATGTATGGAAGTGCCTGGATGCCCAGAAGTTTGCTGAAAGGGCGGAGTTCTCATGGAGAACATCTGCTACAGCAATTCAGAAGGGAAATGTGGGGTCAGAGTCCCCACACAGAGTCCCTGCTGGGGCACTGCCTAGTGGAGCTGTAAGAAGCAGGCCACTGTCCTCCAGACCCTGGAATGGTAGATTCACTGACAGTGTGCACTGTGTGCCTGGAAAAGCCAAACACACTCAACATCAACCCGTGAAAACAGCCAAGAGGGAAGCTGTACCTCGCATAGCCACAGGGTAGAGCTGCCCAAGATCATGGGAATCCATTTATAGCATCAGTGTGACCCAGATGCAAGACATGGAGTCAAAGGAGATCATTTTGGAGCTTTAAGATTTGACTGCCCTGCTGGATTTTGGACTTGCATGGGGACTGTAGCCCCTTTGTTTTGGCCGGTTTCTCCCATTTGGAACAGCTGTATTTATCCAATGCCTGTACCCCATTGTATCTAGGAAGTAACTGACTTGCTTTTGATTTTACAGGCTCACAGGCAAGGGACTTGCCTTGTCTCAGGTGTTGGACTGTGGACTTCTGAGTTAATGCTGAAATGAGTTAAGACTTTGGGGGACTATTGTGAAGGTATGACTGGTTTTGAAATGTAAGGACATACGATTTGGGAGGGGCCAAGAGCAAAATGATATAGTTTGACTGTGTCCCCACCCAAATCTCAATCTTGAATTGTAACTCCCACAACTCTCACATGTCATGGGAGGAACTCAGTGGGGGGTGACTGAATTATGGAGGCGGGTCTTTCCTGTGCTGTTCTCCTGATAGTGAATGAGTCTCGCTTGAGATCTGATGGTTTTTAAAAATTTTTTTTTGTAAAACCATGAAAGTGCACTTAGTTTCCCTGCACAAGCTCTCTCTTGCCTGCCATCATCCATGTAAGATGTGACTTGCTTCTCCTTGCCTTCCACCATGATTCTGAGGCCTCCCCAACCATGCAGAACTGTAAGTCCATTAAACGTCTTTCTTTTGTAAATTGCCCTATCTTGGGTATGTCTTTAGCAGCGTGAAAATGGACTAACACAGGTATAGAATAAGCTACATAATGTAAACACATCTTAAGTGTATGGCTCAATGAGATATTACATATCTGTGTGCCCTGTAACCATCCTCCACCCAGAGGAATGTGTAGGCTATATTTCCAGTTCTCAAAGGCTCCTTGTGCCCCTTCTCAGGCATTCACTCCCCTATAATTCCACATCTAAGTAGCTGCTCTTCTGAATTCTATCACTATCAATCTCACCCACTCTTTGAATGATTGCTAGAAACACTCAGAGCTCTGAGATTCCACTGGATTAGACTTCTGGGGAGCCTTCAAACAGTAAACCCCCAGCACAAGACCTTGTACTGAGACAGGGTCCTTTTAGAGTAAGCAGAAATGGCACTTTGAGGAGGAGATCCTATGTCCTTGTTTTCACACATCTGTGAAGAAATATCTTCTGTATTCTTCAGGAGAAAATAGTAGACAGCAAGGAAAGCCTGCCTTCTCCCACTCCCCCACTCCCTTGTTCCCTCTCCCGCAATGTCTGCTCTTTCCCCTCAGAGTGCCCCTGTCTCCTGCTGGCCCACACCACACCTCTCTGCTCCCTTTCTGTGCGCTGCTCTGGGGCACCCAACTTGGCCAATAGCACTCAGCACTCAGCACTACAGTGCACCAACTGCACTGTATCTCCACTTGTCCCAAAGGCCAGGTGCCCCCAGGCAGGACACAAACTGCATGACTGCTCAAGGTGGCCCTGCCAAAAAGCATTGATGCATTGCTGCTCCTGCTTGCATGTGAAAATCCTAGACAGGGCAGCATCTTTCAGTCTTCTCTTTGGAGCTCAAGAAGCATGGGGAAGGTATTCTCTTGCACCTGGTGAGACAAGTGTGTGCACTGTAGATTCCCCCTTATGTAAGGTGCCCTGGGATCTAGAAAATTCTAGAAAGCATGACTCCGGCCACAGATCAAGCTGCATCCCCTAATCCAGTTTCCCTCATAATAAAGCTAATGTTTTGTCTCCCTATCTCTGACTTCTGAGTTTATCTTTTTCTGGGTTCAGAACATAGAAGGCAAAGAAAACATTTGTTATATCATTCATCTACAAGTCCAACACTGGGACCAAGAAGTTTCCAGCAGCCACGTGGATTTCACCTCACATTTTTGTAAACTTCTAAATTGTGCCTACTTAACACTATTATACTAATCTATAATAGTGAATAATAATACAACATAATAAATTATAGCATATCAAATAATAAAACATAAATACCTGCTTGAAGAGAGAAAGTATTTTCTTGTATTTCCCTAGGGCTCAAGTCTTCTGATAAATGAAGCTGCTGAATTCGGCCTGCAGCATTTGCACTGGACAGGCTTCCGATGGAGGAGCGATCGGAAACAAAATTTCTGTCTCTGAAAAAGAAAAGTTAATGCACAGACCATTTATCAATTTCCCTTCACCGTCAGTCCTTTCTATGTCACATTTAAGAAATCTTTGCCTCCCTCAGGTCATGAAGGCATCATTATTGTTTCACTTTCCAATCCACCTGGAGTTGATTTTTGTGTATGGTGTGTGGTAAGAATCTTTTTTTTTTATGGTTACTGAACTGATTCCTCACTATTTCTTGAAAAGTGTCCTCTCCCCACTGCTCTACATGGCCACCTTTGTTTTTGAATTTTCTATTTTCCTGGAGTTGATTCATCTGAATACATCTTAGTCTTGATTATTCTCTGTTTTCTTTTTCCATGAACTTTCAATCTTCCTTTATTTTAAGGAAGTTCTCTTCTATCATACCTTGGAAAAGTTTGGCCCTTTTCATTTTACTCTGTACTTCCAGGATCTCAATTATCCACATGTTGAAAACCTGTCTTCTTCTATTGGGCATATCATTCATTTTCTAATTTCTTTTATTCATTGGTCTTTTTCTTCTGCATTATATGTAATTTTTTCCAAGCTTACCCTACATTTTACTATTTCTATTTTTTTTCTGGTGATCTAGCTAATTTGTCGGTTCTGTAGGTGTTATTCAGTCCTTGCTTTCTTTCCTGGCTCTGCAATCTTCTCCCCTTTTTGTGTCCAAAATTTGTTTCATCTTTAATCTCATTTCATAAATTCATGCTCTGCTTAATGTCCTTGATGAAATAAAGCATTCGCTTTTCTGTTTACTCTGTGCACTTTCTTCCATAATAGATTCTTCATCTGTCTTTTGCCTGCTTTGTTGTCTTTTGTTTTACATAGTTACCATTTTTTTCCATGTATTTTTTTTTTTATAGCAGCAACTCCACCTGGATTTCTCCGTGCCTAAATGTAACATGGATGGAGTTTCCTTGACTTCCCTCTCATGTCATCTGGGTCCACTAGTGTCCTCCCTGTAATGAGCATGGGGAAGGTAATGGAGCTGAGCCTAGGGACATCACAGGTGGCGATCTTATCTGTCAACATTATTATCTTAAAACTCAAATTGTAGGGATCTCTTCACCTGAACAAGAGAGCCCTTTGGGAGCTGCCTTTGAGTGTGGGATGGCAGGTGAACAGGCATGAGAAAGTTTCCCGGAAACTGCCCTGACAACAGTGGTGTTCATACTCAAGCCACAAGACAGCCTGGCAACCTCTACCCCTAGTGCCAGCTGCAGTCAGCCCCGGGGCAGGAACGAGCTCTTAAAGGAAACTGTTTATCCAGCTGGGGTAATAAATTCTCCCAGAGCACCAGCACATATTTAACATAGAATAAGAGTTAAAATATGTCATTATCCCAGGGAAAAGTTTGCTAACATTGCACCATCAAAATGGACTGGAAAATGATTCTTCAGATGTGAAAGACCTCTTTTTCACCAAGGATAGTTATGACTTGAGCAAAAGAGAAAAGCTAGATTCGATTCTATACGAGAAAAAGGCAGGTTTTGTCTTTGAAATTCTGCTTAACTATTATAGAATTTCATTTTATTCTTAAGAAAATAGCTGTTCTCCAAGAGGGCAACCCACACCTATTGCAATAGGTATGGTTGTCCAGTAATAAAGAATAACCACCGCCATGATCATCATTACCATCGTCATCCTACAAACCTAAATAAAAAACCTTTGGCAATTGTAATTATTTTGACCAAGGGGCTGGCTTATTATGTCACAGCACTAATGAATGACTTATAATTTATACTATAAAGTATTGATATCTTTATGTCACATTCATAAAGCAAGTAGATTGCCAACAGTCTATAAATTTTTTCCTTTGTTTAGGTAATGACAGATATTGTTAACAAAGCTACTGTTCATGTCTCTACAGTCTGTTCTTATGCTTCTGAATGTTGCCTCAGAGAAAATGAAGTTGGTAACACACAGTTCTGCAATATCCCTAGAAGCATAACAAGTACAAAGTCATAACAATATTGATTTAACAATATCTAGTTATATGAAAATTGGTAAGTCCCTCTGCTTGTATTAAAATGAGCTTTATTTATGTACTGCAGATCATAAACATGATCCAGTTCAAATATGCATACTCATTTTTTTTAACTTTGATTCAGCACCCATAGAACTGAATTATACTTTAAAACAACATTAGGTAATAGAATCTTCCCATGGATGGTACCACAAGATATTATTATTCAATACTTCAATATATTTAATTCAGAAAATACAGAAGTTAGATTGCAACATACTTCTAGAGAATTTCAATTGGAAACTAAACTATCCATTCTCTATGCTCCTGACTTCCAATGTCACTGGAATTCTACTGTTAAAAGAGAGATGATGCCCACCTCAGAGGACCATTGAGAGAAAAGTAGAGAACTGGACTAGAGTTAGTAACATGGCAACCACTTGATTAATGATATCATCTTTGAAAAATAAGGATTATACACCTGCTCCTTTCATATAGGCTTTATTTTCTGTTTATAGATAATAATATATGTGCACACACAAACATTTTAGGAAAATATTAGTAATCATTATACTTGGAATGACAAAATGCGTATACTAATTCAAGGAAAAGGTGACAAGACAAAGGTTTTCTTTAGGTTACTGGATTTCCATTCAGCCTTCACTATATTTGCAGACTGATGGCCTTCGACATTCCCAGCACTGTACTGGAGGTTGGTGATGCAAAGATAAATATATCCGGGTCCCCAAGGAGTTTAAAAGATGAATGCCCCTGACATTGATGTAGAACATGCTTGTGACAAGTATAGATGACTGCGGAAGGCATGAATTACCAAAGAAACCCCAAAGCAGAAGGGAACGAGGTGAGCACACACCAATCTGCCATCTCGTCACAGAGTCCCCAGACTTCAACAAATAGGGCAAAGTAGGCCAAACCCCACTCTGACTCACCCTCGTAAAATATGAAGAAGCTGTTTGATGCCTCCCCAAATGCGAATTTCCACGCTGGTCTCAGGGTCCTCACAAACCTGTACCAGAATCCAGACAACGCTCCAGAGCAGCTTCAGGTGGTCGGAGTAGAGCAGACTAAGGAGGACAGGTATCCCCTCGTAGAGCTTCACCTGCTCTTTCACCTGGGGCTCTGCACAAAGTAGGCGCAGCAGCTCTGCTGTTAGTCTGAAAGGGGTGGGGAGGGTGGGGGTGAGAATCACAGCATCATGAGTTGATGACTTTACATTAAGACTAAAGCTATCATCAGTGCATTAAATATAACCCTAACATTTTGTAAGTCATGGGTCAATGTGCATTTTCTGTTAGGAGCCCGATCAAAATCAAACACTTTTAGCTTTACTAACTGTACAATCTCTGTCACAAGAACTCATCTATGCTGATAGCATGAAAGCAGCCACAGACAACATATAAAAATAAATTAGCATCCCTATGTTACAATAAATCTTTATTTACAAAAATAAGCAGTGGAATAAACTTAGCCTGTAGGTCATAGTTTGCAGACCACTGTTCTAAATTATAGGCTTGTGGCATGATCATTGGTCTAGTTAAAAACCTACTGACCAGCACTGGCAGGGCGTGGTGGTGTGTGCCTGTAATCACAGCCACTTGGGAGGCTGAGGCAGGAGAATTGCTCTAACCCAGGAGGCAGAGGTTGCAGTGCGCCAAGGTCACTTGCGACTGCACTCCAGCCTGGGTGACAGAGCGAGACTCTATTTCAAAAACAAAAACTACTGACCAGCAAATAAGTATCAAGGACAAACAATGAGATCTGCATTGTGCTAAAGACAAAAAAAAAAAATTAAAAGCCTTATTCTAGTCTTCAGAAACTTACTATGTAATTGCAAAATAAGACATTCACAGAAAATGCCAAAAACACTACAATGCAGGGGAATTAAGGGCAAAACACTCAGTTACTATATACTCAGTGTAAAGTGCATTAAATTGATGGTAAAGACACAAGGTTCAGCTGTGCCATGAAAAATTATGATGATAAATGTTTTATAGAATCATCCTTAGTCCTCTAGTCTCATACTTAAACACTGTCATCCTGGATAGTGTCATCCATTCCCATGATTTCAAACACTCTTTCTACCTTGCCATCATGATCTCAGCCCAGGTATTGCTCCTAACCTCCAGAAGTTTTAGCCACATGGATGATCCACAAGTACTCACCACACTACCCCTAAACTCAAAGTCATTAGCCTCCTCCCCAGAATATATTCTTCACCTTATATCCCCGACCTTGACTCATGGCACCACAATATTTTCAGTTTTCCAAGCCACAAGACTGGGAGGCATCAAGACACATATTCCTCTTTTCACACTCCTCCACAGTCAGTCAAGAGCTCTTAGTGTTTTCTATTTCCTGGGTAACTTCTGGGATGCTCTTGAACATCAGGCAGCTAGCTAACCCCCCTGCTCCTCCCCTCCTTGTAATCCTTGGTCATGCTCAAGATATAAACCCTTCTTTCATCTACCTTTCCAATATTCTCATTCCCATACTGGTTTCTTATTCCTTTCCCCTGAACTGATTATCTATGGCTCCTCTCCCTCCCAAATTTTGTGCTCTGACATTAATAATAAATGTTCCTTGATAAATAGTATTCTTTACCTTCACAAACTTTCTACACCAAACATCCTCTCCTTGTTGTAAGTGGATCTCAATGTGTGGATATAAACAAACACCCCCCACCTCACTCCCACATACGCTGCTATCAAAGTGATCTTTCAAAAAACAAATCTGATCATGCTTAAAATTTTTCCATGAGTCCCCATAATGTTCATGATAAAATTCACATTGTTATTTATCAGAGCCCAGCATGACCTGGATAAAGGTGTCTTGTTGCCTTATCTATAAAATACGGGAAAAATAGGGTTAGTGTGCAGATCACATGAGTTAATATGCAAGGTGCTTAGAGCAGGTCTTGGCATAAATAGAACACTGATCAAAGTTAGCTACATTTTAAGTTTGTCATTAACTATCTGCTCTAGTTCTCTGGCACTTTCGTTCTTGTGCTCCTGCTGTGCCCAACCAGCACATTCCTCTAACACACCCAATTTCATGCCTCCATGTCCAAGCACATTCTGTTTTTACTTTGTCTCTCTCTCTCTGGCTAGATGTCTCCTCTTTCCTCCAGGAAACTTTGCATGACTCCACATTCTAATTGGGAAGTCTCTGCTCCATGGTCCCGGAGTCCCCTGTGCATCTGTCTACTGTACCAGTTATAGCACTGTCTGACCTCTCCTACGTTACATATTTATAACTTATTCATCTTTGGTTTTCAACACCTGGTACCAAGCTTGGAACCTGGTTTGTTCAGATAACCAAGTCTATAAGTATTATCTAGATTTAATGCTCTTTTACAAGAGTTTTGAAGAAGAATACAGAAGGATTTACTATGAGTTAAGTGTCAGGGCTCATTGCTTGAGATTTCTTTTTATCTCTTTTGCCTCTTTAGAAAATCACTCAAATAAATATCAAATGATGTAGATTGCAACTCTGTTTAAGCACAATCTAATAACTATCTGGATAGTTATTAGAACAATATGCAGTTCAAGTAAAAATGAATCTATTTTACTCTAGACTTTATTTTGAGTTATTAGAGCAGGTGATCACAAAACAAGTCAGTTGCTATCTTATTTTACTTGCCTTAATGAAAATGGACCTTAGCAATCTAATCATTTATTGTAATACACAATTTGAAATTACTAAAAATAGACCCACCTCAGAGTTTCTTTCCCTAAAAAGGCAGGATATAAATAAATGCAATAAACAAAACATTAAAGATGATATCACAAAAATTTATTTCATCAGCTTCTATGCCCAGATCTAGAAGTAATGCAGGACTAAAGATAAATGGATATACTTCTTTGCTCTATTCTCTTTATATAAACTTAAACAGAAAATAAATGCTAAGCTGACTCATTATATTCAGTTACAATGTAAATAACACGATGTAATAAAAATAATAACAAGTGTTTCTGTCAAATAAAGGCACTGCATTGTCTTTTTCTCCTGTTAGCAATCCTACCTTTTAGAAAGCAAGTCGTATTCATGTAAAATCATCAACAGATTCTCTACAATGTTGAGTTCACTTATCTTCTCCCTACATTCTGGACTGTAAATTGAAAAATATTAGCAATTACTAAAAGCATATTTTGCTACCTCCATGTATTAGTCCTTTTTCATACTGGTATAAAGAACTGCCCGAGACTGGGTGATTTATAAAGGAAAGAAGTTTAATTGACTCACAGTTCAGCATGGCTGGGGAGGCCTCAGGGAACATAAACAGTCATGGTGGAAGATAAAGAGTAAGCAAGGCACCTTCTTCACAAGGCAGCAGGAAAGATAAGTGCCGAGCGAAGGGGGAAGAGCCCCTTGTAAAACCATCAGATCTCATGAGAACTCACTCACTATCACAAGAACAGCATGGAGGAAATGGCCCCATGATTCAATTACCTCTACCTGGTCTCTCCCTTGACATGAAGGAATTATGGGGATTATAGGGACTACAATACAAGATGAGATTTGGGTGGGGACACAAAGGCTAACCATATAAATTCGCTATATTTCTATTATATTTATATTCGCTCCAATATTATCTGGGGAGAAGAGATCAAAAAACAAAAGGAATCATATATTATTCACAGAAAAGCAACGGTCCACTTATTGTCATAAAAACATTTAAAATAATCATGACATTTATAAGGAGAAAGATCTTCTTGAAAATTTTTCAAAGTCCACAAATGTTTGAAAATGTTCTGTATGTTAAAAGTCTCAGGTAAGAATGAATGAAGAAGGTCAAAAAGATTCAGCTGCCAAAGAAAGATTATGGTGATTTTGAAATTAGAAGTAACTGAGGGTTAGATGAAAAGACTAAGTAAACATTTCCAGTCAGGAAATAAAAAGAAAATTTTAAACTATGATTTGCCTTTCCAGTTTCAATTTTTAAATAATGCTTTCTATCCAGGATTCTCTTCAACATGTTATTTCACACTTAAGTATCAAGAAATTTTATTAAGTAGTTGACAAAGTAACTGATTATTTTGCATCCTTCCCACCTAAATTGCTATAGTAGCAGAACTGGAAAGTATAGCAGAATACACTACTTACCTTTCTGCTAAACTAGCCAGAGCCAGAAGGGAACCCAATAGAACATTAGTATCTCGGGCACCAAGTAAATTTACTAATGTCTGAAAAATGAAGTAAAATAAAGTTCAATTATATAAGTACTACAAGCTTCTTTTTTCAACATTAACATTAATTTATTTTCCATTACCAGCCACTTGAATGGCAAAATGTTTCCCTCTCAAGATTATACAGGCTTAACCTTTTTGTTTTGTTTTGTTTTCTTTTGTTTGCTTAGTAGTTTATAATGTATGTGCATATACAATTAAGCACAAACTGTATATATAATGTTAAAGCTGCTCTCTCTTATGTTTTTTTCTTAATGTCATCTACCGAAATTTTTTCATGGCATTAAATATACCTTTATAAACACTTTTTGTCAATATAATCAAGTTGTTTATTTTATTATGGCTTTAACCATTGAATAGTGAAAAAATATTATGGCCTCTCAAGCCTTATGCAGTTTTTTTTTTTTTTTTTGTAGTCAATATAAAAGTTTATTCTTAAAAAGAGTTTTATTAAACATTCAAAATATCCAGTTCTTTACAGATGCAGGAGTCCATCTCTCCTAACTTTGGAACTCTTGAGAGTAACCTCTTGTAGCCATTCCTTGCCCAGGACAGGAAGCAAAAGGCATCAAGCTACATGACCAGCCTGGTTCTCATACTTCCCTCTATTTCCATGTGCCCAAGTATTCTCTGCCCCTTCTGACCCCACCCTGGGGAGAACCGGGACAATTAATGACATAAATTACAACAGTGGTAGTGATCAGCCATTGAGAACTCACTTTGAGCTAGGCACTGTGCTAGTCACTTTCCAAATTATGAAACTATTTTTCAACAAAATATTGAAATTTTCATTCTTTTGCCAAACTGAAGAAGATATGAATACTATCGAGCATTCCATTTGTCTCTCAGATTTCTAATCGATGTTGAAGGTGCACCATTGATGCTCCCAAGCATCATCCTAAATAATATGACTTAGCTGGAAGTCTGTATTTTGTCAGTGGCTTTCCCTGAATTCTTGTGAAGGCAAGTTTTCTTACTTGGAAAATTCTCTACATTTTCAGAATGCAGAGTGCCCCTGAAAAGTGCCTCCCAAAATGTCCCAGGTCAGAGCTGCAACCTGTGCAACGGCTGCAAAGATAATCTTTATGTTTCCAGTATATGGATTTTTTGCCTTTATGATTTCATTTTATCTTAATAAAGTTACCATTATCTTTGTTCATCTGATCCCTTCCTCTTTTTCTTCTCTCTTTTATCTCTGTCTTCTAATGTTTCCCAAATTTCAATCCATTACATATTACTTTCACAATTTTTGCCATATTCAATTAACACCTTTAATGTTAGCTCAAAACAATTTTCCAATTGTAAGCAATAATATCTGTGAAATAGATGGCTATGGAAACAAAAAACGCTGACCTGTGTATCACCTAGAATCATCCTCTAGACCATGAGCGGCATGTGTTAACACATTTTAGGCAATCTTACTCCCATATACACTAGAAAGTGGCTTCCTGGGATATGAAACTCAACAGGTTACTGAAACTTGGCTCCACATGGTTACAATCTAAACAGTTTTGCTATAAATACAGTCTGTTTTGACCTACAGTGGCAATCACATGTGGTTCAAACTACTATAGCCCCACATGCCATATGGAATTTATATGTATACATATGCACAATTTTATTTTTGTTGACTTATTTATAAACACACACCTAGGGTGAGTTTATACATAGCCAGGGATTTTCAAGTAATATTTAAGCAATAAACCTAGTTGGTATTACATGGCATAGAAAAAAAGGAAAGGAGTTCCAGAAAACATGTATTTATTATATCTCTATTAACTCGAAACGCTGGCAAAGAATATAAAAGGGTTGACAAAGATTCACAATTTTAGGCCAGGCTGCCAGGTTTCTGGATTCTAATTACACATAACTTAACTGCAAAGGCTCTGAACTTCCCAAATGTGAATGATTGCCATAGGGAGCTGAACCATTAACTCTTTTGGGGGCCACTCACCTTGTGGGCTCCACTTGTGGTGACCCATTCTCTTTGATCTTTGACTGCAGCAAGTTTTTGAAAGATATCTATAAAGGAAAGAAAGAGCGCAAAGAGGCATGCGGAGATTAACGGGGGAGTACTACCGGGAGCACAGATCTGCAGTACATATCGGTAGGCAGAGAAAGGGCAAAGGGAATACAGACAGCACGAAAGGAACAACAGACGCAGGAGCAGCATGGCTACTTTTTTACCCCAAGAATTACTCCTCAAGCTCCACTGTTATTTATTTTGTAATGTTGTTATAATAGTGAAATATAAAAATACCAAAAAAGGCAAACCTCTCTTTCCACTTAAATTTGAACAAGTTTCTTAACACTACCAGTTCAAAGTGAGGCCTGTTCTTCAAAGGTCCTCTCTGCAAAGATTTCAACTTATAAAGAAGAGAGGGAAGGCCAGCAAATGAGAGGAACCTGCTAGTTTCCTCAGCTGAGGAAAACAGTCATCCTCAAAGAGAATTCCTGGTGCTCAGGGCTTGCCATAAACTCTTCTCTCCCCAGATCTGAGAACCACTGTGCTGCCCCACAGGAAGATACGGACAGCCAGTCGATTCACACAAAGAAAACGGACTGGCCTCCCACACGGCAGGACATCTGTGGCTCATCAAAGCTGGAGTGCAGGACAGCAGGGCGGGGAAGAGCCTCCAACGGGAGAAGATTGAGTGACTAAGGACTACCTCACACTCACAGCCCAACGTTTTCACATTCACAGCATCAGATAAGGTTTGTTGTTTTTTTTTTTTCATGCTCTGGATGCTTCAGATTCTATGAGGTAGGTATCATGATTAACCCAATTTTATAGAAAAAAAAAAAAAACTGGATAGTCTCTGACATTTTAACAGAAATAAAAAGAGGCAAAAATGTGTTTTACCAAAATTTGCTTTTATGGAAGCCTCTCCTGCATTAAATAAATTGTGCTTTTCAAGGTAAGGGTTGTAATCTAAACATCTTCCTTCTGGCTGTATGTTACCACTAAATATAACAATTGGCCAGGATGCTCAGCACCTGAGCTGTGTGTGGAAACATTAATAAATATTTAAAGTATCCTTGTTTCCTACTGCAAACACCATACTGCTTTTCTAGCAAGTCCACAAAACTGGCTGTGTCCCCACAACAACACTTACATGTCATGTTGACCAGCTTGTCCACAGTGTGCTGCTCTTCTCCATAGCTGAGGTACTCACTGGCTACAATCTCCATGTACTGCATGAAGGACCAAACCAACAAGCCAGTGAGGAGGACACCAAAAGCACGCCAAGGAAGCAAGGAACAAGATGCTGCAGTTCTTAAAATAAACTGTAGGTGGCACAACAGATTCATCAAATAATACTCATGCTCCTTCTGGGACTGTTACCACTCAAGCGCAAAAGGTGGCTGGGTTTCTAGATTCTTTGACTTCTCTTGCATGCTATGAAGTTGAGGGAAAGACCATCTCAAGACTCTATAAACTCTCCAAAGTCTCAAAATGACTCTTCACTAGGTAAGTTTGTGGTGTAATTTAGTATCCAAATACGAGATACATATAAGATACATAATATATAGTATATAGAATGTTTATTCTTCAATGTATCTTTTTAGGAGAATTTTTTATAATACATTGTATATATTTTATTGACATTATATTTTATAATCTCTGAATATATGTCTAACCAGCATACATGCAGTTAGCAATAATCAGAATAAAATGAGTACTGAGTAGTCTGATAATTCTCACTGTGGATAATTGATTATAATAAGAAACAGGCTCAGGGAAACAGGTAATTTCTAATATTATAAAAGAAGTTAAAATGGATAAGAAGATGCTTTGTAATATAATCTTATGAAATATTATGTTATTAAATGAGGTAAACCTCTAGTCAATTTAAAAAGGTTCTTGAAAAAAAAAAGAATCAATTTTCTAAGAATATAATAAAATAAAGTAGATTTAATGTTAAATTGCCACAAACGTAATCTTCCATTAATTATTCAGAATGAGTTTGCAGGGCCACATGTTTATTATGAAAATCATTCTCTCTGTAAACATTATACAGGTTTTAGGAGACTAGCCTGTTCCAACTCAAAAACATGATCAGAAATTTTGTTTTATTCCAACCTGGCCAACATGGTGTAACCCTGTCTCTACTAAAAATACAAAAAAAAAAAAAAAAAAAAAATGATTCGGGCATGGTGGAGCATGCCTGTAATCTCAGCTACTTGGGAGGCTGAGGCACGAGAATCACTTGAACACAGGAGGCAGAGGTTGCAGTGAGCCGACATCGCACCACTGCACTCCAGCCTGGGTGACAGAGTGAGACTCTGTCTCAAAAAAAAAAAGAAAGAAAGAAATTTTGTTTTATTGTATTAATAAATGCAAGCCTCTGAGTTGCTCAGTATATATATTCACTTGCTTACCCTCCCCCAGTAGGTAGCAAAGCAGAAAAATAAATAAGGTCAAGATCCTTCCTTTCTTTGTCATCGATTTATTAGTATTTTATTGAGCACAGTAATCGTTTTCTTGTGTGAAAAAGTTTTGAACATCTTCATAATCAGGTTATTATCTTGCCAGGCCCAGTGGCACACACCTGTAATCCCAGCTACTCAGGAGGCTGAAGCAGGAGGATTGCTTGGGCCCAGCATTTTGAGATCAGCCTAGGCAACACAGTAAGACACCGTCTCAAATATATATACATATATATACATACTTCTTTTCCTCCCACCATATGGTATATACAATGCTAAAGGCTTGAGCCTTCCAGCCATCGCCCCTTTTGTTGTTGTTGTTAGATGGAGTTTCATTCTTTTGCCCAGGCTGGAGTGCAATGGTGCAACCTCAGCTCACTGCAACCTCCGCCCCCCTAGGTTCAAGCATTTCTCCTGCCTCAGCCTCCTGAGTAGCTGGGATTATAGGCACCCGCCACCGTGCCTGGCTAACTTTTATATTTTTAGTAGAGATGGGGTTTCACCATGTTGGCCAGGCTGGTCTCAAACTCCTGATCTCAGGTGATCCACCCATCTCAGCCTCCCAGAATGCTAGGATTACAGGTGTGAGCCACCGCACCCGGCTGCCTATTTCTTATTATTACTAGCTAAAGACATGTGACCCTTTATAGCACCTTCTCATTTCAACAGGCTGAGCAAAGTGAGCCCAGTCAGCCAGAACAAAATGTCGTGGGTTCCTCCCTGCTCTGTGAGTATCATGCCTCACACTCACACTTAACCCCACCTGTCCCTCTCTGGGGCGGACAGCACAACACAGGAAAGCCACACACCCTTTTAACTCTTGCTCAGAGCAGGCACAAACTGAGAAGGCGAGACCAGCCACCACAACAGGAATCTTACCTGAGCTAGGTTTTCAATCCCACCCAAGCCATGGAGGATTTCCTAATAAAATAAAAGCAACAAAACACATGTAAATGATGAGGGTAGAGGGGGAAGTATATTTTACTTGCAATTTATTTACTAAGTTGCCATATTTAAAATTATTTTGTGAAGGTCTACATTCTAATATAAATATGGAAAACGTATGGTATGTCATTCATACTACCTTTAAAATAAACTACTAATAAATATGAAAGTTGGGTTGAGATTAAGAGAATGAATCGGTGCTCAGAACCGCAGCCTGTCCCCTCATTCTTCTTACCTCCTCCTGTGTCATCCTAAAATGTTCGAGTTCAGAAGAGCCATTAGACACCATTTCATTCAATATTCTCATGTTACTGATGAGGTAAACCAAGACACAGAAAGAAAACCATTTTGCATAACTGGCGAACCTGGATGAGAACAGCATCACCAAACTCCAAGAACCCTCCGCTAGGTCTCCGCCTAGTGTGGTCCATGAACCAGCAGCACCCGCAGCACCTGGGAGCTGAACAGAAATGCAGAATCCTGCACCCACCCCAGACCTGCTCGCACTCAGTTTCAACGAGATCTCCAGCTCATACGCACGTACAGTACAGTTTGAGAAGCATTGCTCTAGGAGAGAAAGAGCTTCTCAAAATTATTAGATGAATGATCTTATTAGACCCATGCTCTAAAGAAATGTAGAGATAATGTTTGACAACGTCTCCTGATACAGGACTTTAAATTGTGAAATGGACCAGCCTGGAGATCTACTAATAGTAAGTGCTCTCAGGTTAGCCACATTGTCATTTATCTATAGACAAATATTCTCAGGTGGCTTTAACCTGCTTCATTACATCTGTATTGACATCTCTCTTCTTACACAACATGCACACAAGGAAGTTATTTGAAACGTAAACAAGAGCCATAATTTCAGTTCTGGGAAGTGCACAGGGACGAGTACACGAGCGTGGGGGAGAACAGTCTACTTCTGCCATGAAGCCAGCGGGTGGGCAGACTGCGAAAAGCCACAGGCGCCTTTTTCTCTCAAGGCCTCCTGGGTCAAGGTTTTCATAGTCTGTGTAAAGTGAACTTGGAAATACTAAACATGCTTACATCTAAATTAAATTTTAAAAGAACATTTAGAACTTAAATAAAAATAGTTCTGTGGGCCGGGCGCAGTGGCTCACGCCTGTAATCCCAGCACTTTGGGAGGCCGAGGCGGGTGAATCATGAGATCAGGAGATCGAGACCATCCTGGCTAACCCGGTGAAACCCCGTCTCTACCAAAAACACAAAAAATTAGCCGGGCGTGGTGGCAGGCGCCTGTAGTCCCAGCTACTCGGCAGGAGAATGGAGTGAACCCGGGAGGCAGAGATTGCAGTGAGTTGAGATCGCACCACTGCACTCCAGCCTGGACGACAGATATAGGCTCCGTCTCAAAAAAAACAAAAAAAAACAAAAAAAATTCTGTGACTACCTATTAATTTGAAGCCTCATCAATGCTATTCACTCTAGAAGAGCTATAATTAAAGAGCACGAGAATATTGTTCATATGATCTCTATTTGTGGTAGGAGGTTTCATACACATAAAAATTAAAATAACATTTAAAACCAGTTATATTTATTCAACAAACATTTTTTTTTTCATTCCACCGACGTAAAATCCCTGAGTTAGGCTCTGAAGGAGCCACAAATATGTAGATGGCAGGGGTGCCCTTTGCTGAGCTGTAAGCAAGCATAAGGTGGGTATACAAACAACTGGAACTTAAGACAGAATGAGGTAAGTGTTAAAAGTAAATTATACACGCAGTTATAAGGGGTCAGAATAGAGACACCTCCTTCCTGCTGAAAGGACTAAGAGACACCTCATGTGGCTAGTGGTCTCCAAATGGGGACTGGAAGGATGGATGGATTTGGTGAGTAAAGATCGGGAACAGGTGAAAATAAAGGAGATTCCAGCAAAGAGAACAGGAGGCTCAAAGGTGAATAGAAATTGTGCAGACAAAACATCAAGACATGCTGTAACTCTGAGAGAAGCAGTTCCATAACTCCATGGAGGGCATTATTGGGAAAAAATGTTAGAAAATTAGGGTGGATTCCCACTGTGGGAGGATGTAGATGTGTGCCTGAATTTGAACGTTTTCAGGTAGACCATGATACCCAGTGAAAATATGTGAGCAAGGGACTGGCCAGAATTAGCTGTAGGGACTTCCTTCCTTCTAGTCATAAAATGAACTAGAGATGGGGAGGCTATAAACTGGGAGCTCAGTTGGGGTCAGTGACAACAGGAATAAGAATGGAGAGAAAGGTGTAGTATTTGAAGCGATGTGATCAATCGAACATGAAGAAAGATTGGAAGAAAAGAAGCAAAGTTGAAGACATCAGTCTACTTGAGTGGGAGTGGCTGGGAACAATGTCATAATTAACTAACATAGGGAAAGAGAAAGGAATAGACTGGGATAGAGGAGAGCACTCTATTTTGGACGTGCTGCAGGGCTGATAGGAGGCCCAGGTGAAAAAAAATACAACAGGCCACAGAAAGTGAAGTGAGGGCAAAAGATCAAAATCTGGGAGTTGTTCACATGAAGGAGATTCATTTGAAGCTTGGGTGTGGGAAGACACCAAGGAAGAATATGATGTTTAAATGGTCATGGTAATGTTATTTTTAAATGTTTGCCATGATAAGAAATTTATTCAATAATTTTGATGATATGGGACTAAGTCAATGTTTCCCAAACCATGTGCTGGAAACAGTCATTTTACTTTGTGCAGTGGATGGAATTAGGCATTCTACCAAAAAAAAAAAAAAAAAAAAAAAAAAAAGGAGAAAAAGAGAAAAAAGCAAGAAAAAGAGAGTTTTATAGTTCAATCAGTTTGGGAAATAATTAGGCAAAACAGATTTAACAAAATTCTCTATCTCAGGACTCTTTGGAGCTGCTGTGCACTATAAGTCTCTAAAAGAAGAACTAGTGTGCAGCTTTTTCTAAACATCCCTAACCAAAGCACGCTTCATTTCCCAGGACACGTATTACTCCTGTGGAATAAAGTTTGAGAAGTGCTGCTGTAAAGTAGAGGGATGAGAAAGACGCTTACTCCCTCTTAGAGAATTTTGTCGTTATGTTATGTACTCAAGAATTTAACCTTCATTTATGAAGTGAACACTTTCCCTCCATGCTCCTATGGAAAGTGGAGCAAGGCCAGGAGATTGCTCACGGACCCTGGTCTTCCTTGCATTTCCTTTCCTTATACCAACAGGACTGTACTAACTCAAGAGTGTAAACTAAAGAAAACCATGACTACAAGGTATGTATACACATGGGCTTAACAGTTCTAGTTACTGACTTGAAAAGCAAATATGACTGCAAGCTTAGATTACAGCAACGCGCCCTGTGTGCCTGTTTAGCCCTCAGCATCTCTCCCCTGTCACAGGCCAGAGGGTCATAAAACTGGCTTGTATATTTCTCAGTCTACTGACCTGGAGAAAGTCCCCTGGTTAATCTGAACTTCAGTTCAATCTGTAAACTGTGAACAATGTCCTTGCTAAGCTTACCTCCTGAGTTGTTCCTTTTTAAAAAACAAAAATAGAGCCAATAATATAATACTGGTAGAAAGGATGTTTTTAAAAATGGAGCACATTATGCCAATATATTTTTATTACAGCCCAAACTGTCATTTCCGTTTAGGTGCTCTCATCCTCGGCCTATGTGGCAACTAAATCAATGAATGCTGAACACACTGCATAACCTTAAATACTGAATTACTGACATGACCATTTACTCCTCTGTTCAAAAATCATTAGTGGCTCCATAAAGTTTATTCTTTGGTTATGATTTTAATGCCCCTCTGTGGACTGGCCTTTACTTATCTTTCTAGGTTTGGAACCGTAAACACTCTTCTAAAAGGCTTGGTATACTCGATTTGTAGGAGGATGAGAAAAAAGGAAATACAAGAGATACTTCTAAAGTTTTCTATGCTGAGTCTGACAAAATATGGTGCCATTAAAAGAACGAGGAATTGATTCCAAAAGTTCAAGGATGAGGGGAAGAACTGAAGAGCTCCATTATGAAGTTATTGAGTATAGTATGCGACAATCGTCGTTCTCAACGTTTTGGTCTCAAACCCCTTTACGCTCTTAAAAATTACTGAGAACCTCAAAGAGCTTTGGTTTATATGGGTTAGAATGTATCTGTTTATATTTATTGCATTAGAAATTAAAAGTGAGAAATTTTTAAAACACAAGAATACACAAGTACACATGTTCCATCAGCTCCCAGGGCCATGATGTCACGAGATGTTGTGTAGCTTAGGGAAAATTCCACTGCACAGATGTAAGACAGAGAGTGAAAAGACAAATAACATCATTTGGAATAATTTAGCATCATGTTGAAGATAGCTTCGATCTTGTGGAACCCCTGAAAGGGTTTCAGAGACCTGTAAACAGTACACGGGCCACATTTTGAGAACCACTGTGCTACTGTGTCATCGAGGTGGTTGTCTAACATGTGTCTCTGTGTCTCTGGAAACTTGGGACTTAAAGGGGAAAGTTTGAGGCTGAAGATATGAACTTGTGAACAAACAACAACAACAAAAAGATAGTTGAAGCCAAGAGCTTGGAAGATATGGGAGAAGACAATAAAGAAAAAAAACTTTGGGGAAGGTTATTTAGGAAGACAAGGTGAAGAAGAGGAACGTGTAAATAATACTCAAAAAATGCTGAATAAAAGCTAGAGGTTCTCAGGATCAGTACAGGCAAATAGAAAACATGGTAAAGTGTACCTGCTGCTATAAACAGGTTGGAGAATGTAAGGGCTGAGAGAAGACTACTCAATCCAACTACTTTTTATTATTGTTTCTAACATAATTGCAGTTCGGGATCTTTTAAGGTTTTCTCTTTATCTTTGATAAGCGATGTACTACAGCTTCACTATAATGAATCCAGGTGAACGCTTATCTTTATCCTGCTTGGGACTCCAGCTGCAACTGAAATCTCAGTACGTGTCTTCCTTTAATTCTGAAAAACTCTAAACAATTATATCTTCAAAATGGCTTCTCTGTCATTCCTTCCAGTCTTTCCTGGTTGGAACATTCACTAAACATATAATGGAAACTCTGTACTGGCAGGAAAGATCCAATCTACAAGCTACCAGTTTGCAACCTCTAAGTCAAGGAATGAGGACTGCAGCATGGCCCAGTGTGGTCTATTCAAATGGCTTCCAGAGAGAACCTTGTACATAGAATTCAATGTGCAAGTTATGCAATACATCAGTCCTGGTGGAAAGGAACTGGATTCAGGATACATAGCCTGACCTTTCAAGAAATAGAGTATGAAAGTAGGAGAAGGACTTGAAGGAATAGCTGGGTCAAGAGAAGGACATTTTTATGGTAAGGAAAAATAGAGCGAGAACAGGCAGAAGAGTAAGCCTTGGCCAGGAGAAGGAATATTACTTCTGAAATATGAGGGAAGTAGAGTTGCAGGATAACCCAAATATTTCAAACAACAAAGAGAAAATGAGATAGTTCCCACTGGGATGGCCTTGGGCTTCCCTGTAAAACAGAGGATGATATAATTTGATGAGAATCATGGGGTAGGAGAGGGTTTGGGTGAGAAAAGTGAAGATGGTTTGGAAGAGCTGCTATGGACCCTGCAGTACTGACCAAACAAGAGAGGAAAGGAACAGATACCCAAGAAAAAGGCATGCCGACAGTCACTGGCGTAAGTCACAAGTCATAGTAAACCCCAGCATAGCTTTGTGACTTCAGCCAACAATTCTTGGCACCTCAAGATGTTGAACAACTGCCTGAGCACGTGGTCTTCTGCATGGAAAGAGTGCCAGGGAGGACAGACTCGGAGATAATTCCCTTCTATGGAAAAGCTGGCCAGCAGGACAATATTCGTTTAATATGTGTCTTGGTCACAAAATCTCATAAACAAAGTCGTCTCTGAATTTTTTCCTTCAGAGGGCAGTACAATCAACCCTGTTCAATCTACCCAGAACGAGACTAAGAAAGGCAGAACTTTAGATGGAAGATTAGCAGAGTAAGATACTCTTATCAACAGTTTTTCTGAACAAACAGAACATCTCTAGGACAAATATTTGCTAGTTCAACTCAGATTAACCAAACCTTCCTCCTGGAAAACTTTATTAATATTATACATAGAATGTTTTCATCTAAACTGAGACACATTGGGGAATAAAAGAGGGTGCTATGAATAATTAAGTGGGAACAGTGAGCACATAAGACTGATCCAGGCAAAAGGAAACGTATGACCCATGCTCATTTATACATGACCCAAACAGAATTGCAAAAAGCAGCTCAGAAATGCGTGGAACACACAGCTCTGTATGGTTGGTCACAGGAAAATAAGGATGCTTACCTACCCAGAAAACTGTGAGCAACAAGGACAGAAAGCCATTTCAAGAATGCTCTGGCTCACAAATCCAAAGGGCTGTGGTTAACTAAATTATAATAGCACAAGGCCAGTTTAGAACACAGTATGAGGAAGAAGACTATTCTTCTAATGGAAAGATGTGTAGTGCCCATGAATCCCAGAAGAGTCCAATCAGAGTAGGCTCTGTGGCTGGTTGGTACCAAAATACTTTCTCAAATGCCGAGTATGGAAAAGATGGTTACTTCTGAAATATGAGGAAGGTAGAGTTACAGGATAACGCAAATATTTCAAACAACAAAGAGAAAATAAGATAGCTCCCACCGGGATGGCATTGGGCTTCCCTGTAAAACAGAGGATGGTTACTTTTCCAAACTTGTCACTTAAAGGAAACATATGCTGACTCAAATAATAATTCATCAATAACATCGAGTTCAAAATTAAAGGTGTGAGCTTCCTAGTAGCTTATGAGGACAGGGCATAAAAGGAGATACTTTTTTGGTTAAAAAAAAAAAAAGTGTTAAGTAAGCTTTTCTTTAGAGCCTCACAGCTAAAGCACTATGTCTTTGCTACTCAAAGTATGGGCCATGAACTAGTAGCAATAGCATCCCTGGGAAACTTGTTGGAAATGAAGAATCTTGTTTATACCTACTGAATCAGATTCTGCATGTACAAGATGTCCAGGTGATTCCCATGCACATTAAAGCCTGAGAGGCACTAAACTCAGAGGCCAGGCATGGTGGTTCATGTGTGAAGCACCACGCCCAACCAGGAAAAGATTCTTGACCTCAGCGCCCTCCTCTGGGAAAGTGGGAGGCTCCTTGCTCCCCTCTAACTCAAATCTGACTCTAGACGTTGGGAAGGAATTGACCTTGGACAGCTAATAAAGCTCCACCAGCTGCTTCTCAGCCACATGAGAGGGCACCACTCACCACTGCTGACTTAGACCTAGGGAGCTGCTTGGCCTTGAACATGTTTGAAGCTGTGGCCAAGCGTATACCTCCTTGAACGGTAAATGTTTTAAAATGCCAGGTAGCAAAGACAACATAGACCAAAAAGTTCAATCCACTTAACCCCATAAGTAATATAACAGAAATATACAAATTTTTTGTCCCCATTAAAGTGCTCCTCCCAAATCTTTTTAAGTAGTAGATGAGACATTCCCCATATATGGAAGCTATTGAGTTGTGAGAGAGAAAACAAAAAGTAAACATGGACTACTTCAAAGAAAAGCCCACCAGCCTTTTATTACAACTTTATAACAAGTAAAAAATATATATATTTTTTTCCAACCAACCTGATAACATGGATCCCTCATTAGTAGCCTCAGACAGATTAACACTCTCAGAAAATGAATAGATGGGGCTCGATTAACCCACTCTCTGAAATAAGAAAACAAGAGAACATGTTCACGTTTAAAACCCCAGTGTGACAATTCATAAAAATACAAGGCTATGAAGGAGTATAAAGAACACACAAAGCACTTAGTTTATTTGCACTGGGGACTGTTATTTGGTACTTGAACACTTCACCCATTTTAATTCAAAACACATTTAAACCATCTTTTTCAGTGTGGAGGAGAGGCCCCCCAAACTTATTTGGTTTATGCCACCACCCTTACTCACTCAGTAATATTTCATAGTACCCTAAGATCAAAAGAAAGAGCAAAGTGTTCCAAAATTTAGGTAGGCCCAACTTGGTAAGAATGTATGCCATAACAAATTGGTATCCATTTGAAAAAAATAATACATTACATCAAAAGATTATTTTCATAGCCACGCTTATTTATTAATGCAAGTGTGTGCATTAGTGGACACAAAACAACTTCCCAAGCCTGGAAATCAGTTTGGACTTCACCATCCTTGTTTTCTCTTCCCCCTGACTTTATAATAGAGTACTTGTTTTTTTATCATAGCAACCACTGAAAACTCAGCTTCTGAAAGATATGCCATCAGCTAAAGGAAGGCAGGATGACCTAACACTGAAATCACAAACTGCCTTCAGTTGTTCATGCTGTATCTGATGGATGTTGAGGAGCACTGAGGGTGTTTTGGGTTTTTTTTTTTAGAAAATTGAAAATAGCTCACAGTGCCCCCTGGGAGTTCTCTGTAGCCTTGGGGCACTTCGGTGCTCAGTTTGGGAAACACAGGGATAAAGTTTTTTTAAATTAAGTTTCCCCAGAAGCAGACCCTGAGATGAAGATTAGTGTGTGCAAATTCATGATTGAAAACATGCTCTCAGGAGAGACCAGTAAGAGAGTGGCAGAAACAGGAACGGGAAGAGGAGAAATCCAAGCAAGGGTATGAATCAGGCAAAATCTCCTCTTAACCCAATCAGTGGGGCTCTGGAATGTAAGTTACCACTCAGAGTTGTCCTATACTGAGGCAACGGCACTGGGCTTTTCTATACTACTGAAGCTGTTGCCATTAGCTAAGAGCTGCAGGAGGGACTGATGGAACATTCCCAGACACTCCCACTGGCTCTCTGTGCCTGCAGGCAAGGCAGACTCAAGGAACCTGAGGGTGGGTGGTGCAAGTGTTGTTGGACAGGAAGGTGCCAAAACCAAAAGGGTGAGAACAGGAGGATTCTGGGCAAAGCACCAATATTACCCTACAGTTCTATAGTGAGATTCAGCGGAACCCTTTGAAATTGAAGTCACAGTCACTGGATAAGTCATATCATGGCAGAAACTGAAGGTGTATTTGCCAAAGGTCTGTTCAGAGGGGGAAAAAAACACCTGGATTTTTGCTTCAAATATTGAATACAGTCAATATCTAAAATACCATCATCAGATTTCTAAAGAACTATTTAACTTAAAAGTATCACTTCAATGTCATCAAATGCTACAAGTATTCACTCAACTGCATTTTGAGAGGCTTTCAAAAAGTGTGTTTCTTTAGCAAAGAATGATTTAGTTGCAACCTTCAAAGGTCTTTAAAATAAGGACAATTGCAATTTTGCAATGTTTTTGAAAGAAGTCAGACACTAATCAAATTCAGAGGTGGTCACAAGACCTTGCACCCAGCAGCTACTCAAATACACATGGATGACCAGTTCTCTGATTTAAATCAGTGTGGTAAAGGTAAGCACATATTGGTCTCATTTTAGGCACCTCTCACTTAGATTTAAACCTAAGGAAACACATCAGTCAAGACAGAATCCCTCCACTGACATGCCTCTATGAGCTCAGAAGCTGAGGCTAGCTTGGAAGGAGGAAGTCGGGGTAGGGATAGTCTATGCTCTTTGGTGACGCCCACATCCCGTCCTGACCCTGCTGGACCACTGTGAACAATTTCTGTTCTGTCGCTCAGCTGTCCCACATCCAGTTATAGCTAGTAGCAAATGCAGTCAAATGTTAAAGCTTTTCAGTCAGCTCCCAATGTTGCTTCATAGGTCATTGAATGTGCACAATGCAAGGTACATTTCACATCAGTTGTTGAGGATACTTGTACCCAAAAAGTTGAAGCAACAGAGCCCAGACTGAAACTAAAACCCATGGCTTCCTGAATCTCAGTTTGATAGTTAGCATGTCTGAAACTGACTTCATGAACACCCCCTCAAGCCTGATCCTTCCAGTCATCTAGGTGACCAGACAGAAACCCTTGGTGTTTTCTTGCCTCCTCTATTTCCCTCACATTCTTTGCCAATTCCTCCACAAATCCTGTCTGCTCTACCTTTAAAATATCTGTCTCCACAACCTATCCACTTCTCACTATCTCCTTCACCACCCCCGGGCTCAGGCCACCATCATCTTTTGCTTGAGCCATTGCAAAAGCCTCCTATCTGGCATCTTTGCTTCCAACTTTGCCCCTTCCTTTACTCTCTCACATCTGCTAAGATGATTCTTTACAAACACAAGTCCATTCATGTCAAACCTCAGCCCAAATCCTCCAACAGACCACATCTCGTTCAGAATAAAAACCAAAGTCCATACCATGACTCACAGGCCCTCCAGGGCCTGGCCTCCCCATTACACCTCTGGCCTCATGTCTTTCCATTGCCCCTTGTTCACTCCCTCCCAGTCATGCTGACCTTCTCATTACATGGCTGGGCCAAGGTCCAGTGCCTAAGGTGCTTCCCATGAAAGCCTTCTGTGGCTTTTCAACCCTGGAACCTCATAAAGAATTTGAAAGATGTTCTCCATGATATGAGGCCAGTCACCTGTAGTTGTTCTAACCACAGTGTATGTTGTGTGGAAGTGGCCAACATAGCACAGACTGAACTCCTGAGATGAAAGAGAGGCTGAGTGCTGCCATGCACTGGAACTTGGAAGTAGAAGGTGGTCCTGGCCAGGTGACACTTGCTCACACTGCCCTCTAAGCTGGTTCCCTAGTGGTGTTTGGTACACACGTTAACAAAAGTCTAAAACACAAAGCATCTTCTATTTCATACTCAGCCAAGAAAAAGTGAGGGAGATAATGGAAGCTATTCTAGACTAGAATCCATATAATTTCTCCCACATCTCCTACCTCCACAACTGAGCTGATTGTGTATCCAGCAGGAATAAAGATCTGCCCCTTGTCAAACAGAGCAATTACTTTAGCTGTGGACCCAAGCCACCCATGGCCTGGCCTGTCCCATATTGATCCTCTGCCTCTGGGTACAGTTCATCTTTGTCTCCTCTATGATCCTGAGAAATTCAACTCTGCCCCCAAACCTGCACATCTCAAACCTGAGTGAATGACAACCATCTTCCTCAAAGTTAGGATGAACATCTGTAGTTTCTGCCACTAGAGGTGCTACTCCCCACCCCACCCCACTCACACTCCACCCCAAGTCACTCACCATTCCTTCCATCTACGAAGACTGACTTCATGGGAAGGAGGTTGATAGTAGGCGCTTCCCAAAGCCTTATATTCCTGAGTGCTCATTATAGATTAGAGTCCCCCGATGTTGAGTAAGATGTCCAAAGAATATCACTGGCTAAGAATTACTCTTCCTCCCATCACCAAGACTCCTGGCAGCTGTGCTGCCCACCACAGTTGCCATCAACACCTTGACCCCTCCTCTGGCCCAAGCACCTTGCCAGTGACCCCTTTTTGCCAATGGGACAAAGCCCAGTTTCCTCTGAAAATAGAGTCAGGATTCAACCAATCCCAAAACTGCCAGCCAGGCAGAATTATCCAAGGCCACATTAGTAACTGTACTATGGGTTCATCCTGACTTCAGATCGGACATACCCTGCATTGAGAAAAATAAGCCAAATTTGAAATACATTGTGAATTCAAAATCTATAGGGGCACTTATTAAAAATATGGTTATTCTAAAGCTCCTAATACAGAGAGGATATCTTTAATTTTTATAATTAGGAAAAGGGCTCATGACAAGTTTTTCATTCAGGTGTTGAGTTAGCTAAAGACAGCATGTAGGCTGAATTGTAGGGCAAAGATACTACATCCCAAAGATCTAACAGAAGTAATGATCAGGTTGCAACAGCTGCTAGCAACCTAGTGATGCTGAATGCTAATTACTTTTCATTATTTAAAGGAAAAGCCATGGGGCATTTTAAGAGATGATTCATGCTACAAATATGTGTACACTTGGTATTTTTACTGTTAGCCATATACAGTCATCATGAGGAAATTTCATGACTTTTCCAGTGATTTTTCATATTAATATAAATATAAAAAGGTTGTTTTCTTTCCACCTCCCAGGAAAAAGAAAAGAACAAAAATTCCAGAATATTTTTTTTTAACTAATAAAGAAGTATATATAAATAAAGAGTTTCAGAAAAATCTGAGTTGAAATTTCTGTTCCAACCAAATGGCATTTTTGTTGTGTTTTGTTTTGTAATTTGGGAACTGAAGCCCAAAGCTATTAATATTTCTACGTGGCCTCTGCTGCTGTAAATGTAAATAGAATTCCTGGTGTCTGAGTCCTCTGGCTTCTCCTCTCTTTGCGCTGACCTCTGAAAGAGCAGTTGTTCCTTCCCTGGCTCTCAGCCCTTAACCCACTGCAAGGATGGGGCACATGGGATGAAGTGCTGGTGTTCAAGGGGAATTGCATGCTCTGTAAGACTATATATATACACACACACACACACATATATACACATATATATACACACATATATAAACATATAAACATATATATGTTTGCCAAGAGTTGAGGGACTAGGAAACACACAGCTTAGTGCAACCAGAGAATTACCGTGAATAATAGTGACAGATTGTAAAGACAGGCACCTTTATTTTACTGACTCAGCAATTGTGGCCCAGAGGAGCTGAGCGTCTGGCCCACAGCTACACAATAAGTAATAGAGCCAGGTACCAGACTCCCACTCCTGTGCTCCTGCCATCCCTCCCCTCCACGTAAGTCTGTACAGGGGATGGCTGAAGAGAAAGTGACTC
The DNA here is from genome assembly GCF_047675955.1 of Chlorocebus sabaeus. Classification (NCBI taxonomy): domain Eukaryota; kingdom Metazoa; phylum Chordata; class Mammalia; order Primates; family Cercopithecidae; genus Chlorocebus; species Chlorocebus sabaeus. The sequence continues at coordinate 72,623,109 of NC_132918.1, forward strand.
TGCAGATATGTTTAATATGGGAACAGTAGCGTTCAGCAGAGTGGCATGGGGGCAGCCCTGAAAAATCTGTCTGTCTGCAAAGATAGATTTCTCTTGAGGCCGTGTCTCAATATAGCAGCCACACAGAAGCAAATTCATGAGCGGGCAAATATTTGTCCCCGCTTATGACTGAACTTATGCCACTGTTTTCACAGGACTATTAATACATGGCAGCGTGATCAGCTTCCGCCACCCCCATCCATGATCACCTGCCATTCTGCTGTCAGCATCAGGTGCCACCTTCTGCCATCAATATAAAAGGAAGGAAAAGCACTGGAGACACATTATTTGAAAAGAGAAAGAGTAGCCGGGGTTTCAACTTCTTAACAGTAACAGAAACAAATATGTGATGTGAGGGTTCCAAGTAAAAACTCAGTCCACGAAGCTGTGCTATTATAATGAAGCAGGGTTAACTGAACCCAGGAACTGATGCAAATGGCAGGGGTGACAACGTTGACCGTCATTTGTAGCACACTCTGTCTCTTTCATGTCACAGCCCTTTCCATGTTGTAGCACTGTTTTCATTAACACACAAGATAAACCAAAACAATCTGCAATCTTTGACTCAATGTTTAAAAATGGAGGAATTCAAGTCTGTTTCAAAATAAGTATCACCTCAAATTCATGAGACAGAGTCCTATTTTTTTAGATAGTTGAAAAAGTAAAATTCACATCTATGCAAAACTTAAAACAAAACACAAGAATATATGTGAAGAAATTCATCCTAAATGATTATTTAGGGAATTCTCACTGACTTATTTTGCTATTCTTAATAGGTCTTTGTTCTTTCTCTGTGTCCCCTACTAAACCTAGCATGGAATGTACACCCAATCAGAAACCCATCAAATACAAATGGGATCATGTTGGCCCCTAAAATCAGCACATAAATGTGCATTCTTAGAGGTATTTCTTCTACATAAATAATGAAAATTTCAGAATGTTTTCAAATATTTAACAAATACTCATCAACTATGACCAGCCAAGTACTGTTATAAACCCAGGAGTACAGCAGAGGACAAACCCATGCACTTGTACTCATGGAGCTTACATTCTGATCACAAAAACAAATAAAACTGCATATCAGGTGGTGACCAGTGGAGAATAATCAAGGTTAAGGATTTATTGAGTACTGGGCATGCTATTTTAGGACAGTCACAGAACAGTTCTTTGGTAAGATTAGCATCCGAGTTCTTTGAGGGATTGATCCATTTGGATGTCTAGGTCAGAACAGCAGAGTAGTTTAATACATAGTCTCTGAGGGAGGAATACTGTAATCTGCAAAGAATAGCAAGGAAGCCAGTAGGGCTGGAGCAGAGTGAGCAAAGATAGAGCAATAGGGATTGGGGTGAGAGAGACAGCAGAAGTCAAAGTTTTAAGGGCCTTGCAAAATAAGAACAGGGCCTTTGGATTTTTTATTCAGGGAAGTCATTGGAAGGCTCTGGGCAGAGGATTGACATAATCTGACTGAGATTTTGAAAAAATCCTTCTAAATTCAATGTTGAGAACAGAGTATAAAGAGCCAAGCATCCAAAGCACGAGGCCTGTTAGCCTACTGCAATAGTCCAAGCAAGAGATGATGAAGGTTTGGACTAGCGGACGGGGAAAACTAAAACTGAGGCATTCTCACACATTGAGTGAGAAAAATCAAAAGTACTGTTTTAAACATGTTAACTTTGAGATGCTTAAAGAAGGAAGAGCCCACAAATCAATATGTATAACAAAAGATGAATTTATAGCACAGGAAAGTGATATGGTTTGGCTGTGTCCGCACCCAAATCTCATCTTGAATTCCCACATGTTGTGGGAGGGACCTGGTGGGAGGTATTTAATCATGGGGGCATGTCTTCCCTGTGCTGTTCTTGTGATAGTGAATGAGTCTCATGAGATCTGATGATTTTTAAAAATGGGAGTTTCCCCATGCAAGCTCTTTTTGCCTGCTGCCATCCATGTAAGATGTGAATTGCTCCTCCTTGCCTTCACCATGATTGTGAGGCCTCCTCAGTCACATGGAACTGTAAGTCCATTAAACTTTTTTCCTGTATAACTTACCCAGTCTCAAGTATGTCTTTACTAACAACATGAAAACAGATTAATACAGAGAGTGTACTTAGAAGGCCCCATTTGTTGGAGCAAAGTGGATAGGAAAATTTAGGAAAGGCCAGGTTTCACAAGACTGTTTGGGGATTGGTTGATTTTTAGCTGTGGAAATGCGGCTCCCAGAATGTGACTATCAGTTACTGCCTGGCTCTCAGAAACTCCTGTACTCATGAGAAACTGTCATTTATTGATTTGGCCAGGTTTAAAACTGGTTCTGGTGGTTATCTGTAGCCAAGGAACAACCAGTTCTTTCCTGGGAAGGTAGGAACATTTTCATTTCATGCCTATTGACAGCCAAGTGAATGAGCTACACAAGAAGCAGTAAGTCTGGTTACCAAAGTGATACTTTTCCCTGGTGCACACCTAAAACAAATTTTAAATGTACATTGATTAGTAAAGAACAAGGGAATCAGTGAGGCATAAGAGAAAAGAGTACCAGCCACGGCTTTGTCTCAGGACCTTGGACCTTACTTACTCATCTCCCACGTCTATCAAATGAGGCTTAAGAAGGTTTTCTTCAGAATCCATTCTACCTCTATAATTTCATGACTTTTTTGGTATATATAGTCATCCGTTGTTATCCTCAGGAATTCCAGGGCCCCCATGGTTACCAAAATCCACAGAACCTACACATATTCTCACATGTACTATAAATCATCTTACTCATAATACCTAATATGATGTAAATGCCACATAAATATTTTTATTGTTGTGTTTTTTATTGTTTTTCCTGAATAATTTTTTAACCTGTGGTTGGTTGAATCTGAGATGCAGAACCCTTGGATATCAAGGGTTGACTATGCCTGTGTGTGTGTGTGTGTGTGTGTGTGTGTACATATTTACCTAAAATACCCTAGATAATATTGCATGAGAAATAATAATATAAGAGCTAGATGTTTGCTCCAAGTTAGGTGATGGGAAGAAGGGAAATCATCATTTGCTTGAGGACTACATGAGATGTTGGGTTGTTAAAGCTTATTTGCTTCATGTCTATGTTTAAGGTTGTGAAGCTTCAAGTAAAAGAGAGACAAAAAGACAAATTTCATTATCAAACAATGATCCAGCTGTTTAAAAAGTTATACTCTGGGTAAAAGCAGAATGTAGTTTTGTATGTGCATAATAATCTATCAGATAAGTGAAGGAAAAAAGCACAAAATTGTTAAAATATTAGAAGGAAATATAGCAAAAGTTAATATAGCTGTTTCTAAGGGTGGTATAAATAGTAAATTTTCATGTTTTCATAATTTTCTGTGTTTTCCAAACTTTTTAAAGCAATCAAAATAATTTAATGCAAAGAAATTCCAAATGAACAATCTTAGCCTCAATCTTCCCCCAGCAAAACCAGTGTCAATGGCTTGAGCAGGAGATAAAAGACCCACAAGGAGGTGGGGATAGAGTGCTTCAGGCAGAGGACTAGCACGGTCAGAGGATCAGAAGTAACAAAAAGAATAACTTTCAAAGGAACAGAAATTTCACTCTGACCTCAATGAGTCTAGGAGAGACACTGACAGGATAAAGAGATGAGGCCAAGAAGGAACAAGACCTCAAAGAACTATGTGAACCACCCAAGGAATGGGCTGTTATAACATTTTTTAGTACATAAAGACACAAACCTGGATGGATGCAGTGGCTCACGCCTGTAATCCCAGCACTTTGGGAAGCCAAAGTAGGTGGATCACCTGAGGTCAGGAGTTCAAGACCAGCCTGGCCAACATGGCGAAACCCCGTCTCTACTAAAAAATACAAAAAGTAGCCAGTCGTGGTGGCAGGCACCTGTAATCCCAGCCACTCAGGAGGCTGAGGCAGGGAGAATCGCTTAAACTTGGGAGGTGGAGGTTGCAGTAAGCCGAGATCAGGCCACTGCACTCCAGCCTGGGTGACAGAGCAAGACTCTATCTCCAAAAATAAATAAATAAATAAATAAAGACACAAACCTAAGACTTTTGAGGACTTTATGAAACTTTATCTGTGCCCAATTTATGGTGCTAACTTGAAACTCTGTCTCTAGGGAAGTTCTGAACTATCTGACAGGCTTTACCAAGGTGAACAGGCTTCTCCCTTCTTAGGCAATAAGGAATCTTCAGAGGTCTCTGTTGGCCTCTGTACTGGTTGCAGAGATAAATTCACAGAAAAAGCATCTCTTCATTAGCTTCATCTATTTCAAGAACTTATTCAAAACACTGAAGAGATTCTCCCTGCATCCTAACTTCTGGTCCTCTCATCTAACCTCCCTCTGTGATGGAGTCTGGATAGTCAATGCTGAGGACCAGGTAAAACTCGAAAGGATAAGAGTCACTTTTTTCATGATCTAGGACCTGGAGTGGACACGGATAACAAATTGTCTGATAGCTAAACAAATAACTATATTAATCCTCTTGGTTATAAGTATCTATGATGTTCTCAGAATACTTTTTATGGTAATTTCTAATAATATTGTGATGTTTTCTCCTAATTCAAGAAGTTTTCTCTTATACATAGTGCAAACATATTTCTCACCTAGACTTCCTACAGACTTATTTCCAAAATTCTTCAAATTTGCAGCAAATATCTCAGGAAACTGGGGTATAAAATAATAAGGATACTAACTCATTCTTTTCAGAAAAGTAAATTAATTTTTTTACAAATAACGTAATACTAAATGATTTCCTCCAACTCATTCCAACTAGAATGAGTACCTTGGGCAAGCTTACCTATACAAAAGTTACAGGCAAGGGAAGAGGTATATCCTGGTTATTCTAGAATGATAGTACCAGAACGAGGCCAGTTAAGTAAACCCACTTCAAAATAACACCAAATTTCATATTAAAGGGCAGGAGGAAAGACTGAAACAACATCTTTAAAAATAAATTATAAAACCAAGATGTATTTTACTTTACATTTAACAAAATTTAAGTTATACTGCAACATTGCCCTGGTAACTAGAACAAAGCAAGAATGAATTCTGCTGACATTTTTGGAACACTTTTTCTGAAAAAACATTCATATAACATGATCCAACATTCACTTTTGATTTTGCAAGAAAAAGAGGTTCATTTTTGTGAATATATTGGAAGGATTCATTATTTTTTTTCCCCAAAGACCTCTTCTATTCTCTGTTTTTCCAAACATAGCCTCATCATCTTCCTTGTTAACACTCTCTTCCTGGCCGGGCGCAGTGGCTCAAGCCTGTAATCCCAGCACTTTGGGAGGCCGAGATGGGCGGATCACGAGGTCAGGAGATCGAGACCATCCTGGCTAACACGGTGAAACCCCATCTCTACTTAAAAAAATACAAAAAACTAGCCAGGTGAGGTGGTGGGCGCCTGTAGTCCCAGCTACTCGGGAGGCTGAGGCAGGAGAATGGCGTAAACCCGGGAGGCGGAGCTTGCAGTGAGCTGAGATTCGGCCACTGCACTCCAGCCTGGGCGACAGAGCGAGACTCCGTCTCAAAAAAAAAAAAAAAAAAAAAAAAAAAAAACTCTCTTCCTTCATTGTCAGGTGACCTATTTCTGCCTGAGCCTTATTTGTCATATTCCACCAGCTCAGCTCCATCACTTTCAATAACTTCATAAAATTATACATCTTTAGCCAGCTTTGCAAGTTTGTTTCACAAATAAATAATATTTGCCTTGTAATATAGAATCTTCACATCAGCAAGGAATGGACTAACAAAGAGGAATTCCAGAGAAGCAGATATACACAAGAGATACCTGAATAGAGGTCAATTTTATAAGAGGTCAATTAATTAGAGAATATGATAATGTTTTGACAACTTTTACTTCCCTACACAGCTCATAACAACCTGGTCTTGGATACCAACACCCTTTGTACTTTCCTGTTCAGGCAGATGACATGGAAATGGAATCAAACTCTACTGCAGACAAATGACATCATTACAGAAAAAAAAAAAAGATTGGAAGACCACAATTTGTTTCCGTATCTTGCCACACCTTGAGATTGAGATTAGTTACCAGGAGTAACAATTCAAGAGAGCTGAGTAAGGGCATTTTGTACTTGCTTCCTCCACTAAGAAGAACCAATATAGTGAGCAGATAATTATGCTTCAAATAGGTCACCCAAGAGAGAATACTGGAATTCAGTAGAAAAGTGGCAGGCAATACCTAAAGGAAGAAGGAGAAGGAAGTGAGGCAGCCTGCTCAGCCAAGATCAGCTGGGAGCCAAGGGAGACTACAATACAGGGAAAGGGTGATTGAGAGACCCTCAGTGGTCCACATTATCACCATGGACTCCTGCAATCCTAGCCATGGGAGAGCCCCTTGACCCATGGCCGGGTGCGGTGGCTCACACCTGTAATCTCAGCACTTTGAGAGGCCAAGGCAGGCAGATCACCTGAGGTCAGGAGATCAAGACCAGCCTGGCCAACATGGTAAAACCCTGTATCTACTAAAAATACAAAAATTAGCTGAGTGTGGTGGCAGGCACCTGTAATCCTAGCTACTCATGAGCCTGAGGCAGGAGAATCACTCAAACCCAGGAGGCAGAAGTTGCAGCGAGCCAAGGTCACACCATTGCACTACAGCCTGGGCAACAAGAGCAAAACTCTGTCTCAAACAAACAAAAAAAAAGAGCTTTGTCTTCAATAGACTGCATGCTATCCTGCAACCCAGTAGCACCAGGGCTGAGGTGCAAGAGAAGTATGGGCTGCTGCCCGCAAGGCTTAGGTACAAGCAACCGTGGGCTACCACACCCAGGTAGGAGGCATGATCAAGATGCAGGCTACCACCAGGGCTGAGCAAGGCACTATTCTAGAACACTACCCCCAACAGAGTATGTACTATCCTAGAAGCCAGCAGTGCTGGGACAGAGGTTCAAAAGAAGAGCTGGCTGTTGACCCCAGGGCTTAGGAACAAGCAACCATGGGCTACCATACCTGGGGCTGAGGCATAAGTGGCACACATGCTTAATATCTGCTGGCGTAGGCTGCCATCAATAAAAACATTGCCTCCCCACCAACACCACCCAGTGGCATTCTGCCACTGGCCTAGAGGTTGCCCCATTCCTGCCTACCATGGCCAACACCTGTACATACAACTGCAGGGCCCTGAGGACCAGCTAGCCTAGCCCAGCTTCACCCTCTCCTCCATGCCAGAGCATACAGTCCAGGGGCCAGGGGATTGCCCAGCCCAGTCTACCACCATTGGCACCTAAACACTCCTCCCAAGGGCCTGAAGTTGAGCCTACCCACCAAGCCACTACAACCACAGCTGGCATCTACCAGCATGTGCTGCCTGCAGGCCTGGAGACTAGCCTGCCTAGCCCATTGCAGCCACCAACACCAGCATGCATTATTTGGGATCTAGAGGGTAGTCCTACAACTGCCACTACCATCACTCATAACACACCAGCTGCTCAGGGGCATGAGAACCCTTCTACCTGTCCAGCCCATGGTTGCCACTACTGGTATCCAAGTAAGCCACTTGGAGGCCCAAAAATAGACCCACCTGGACCTGCTAAGACTAGTGCCAGTGTATGCCATCCAGGGTCCCTGGGATAGGCAGGCTGTCCCACCGATGCCTCCCCTGACTGAAGACTAGCCTACCTGATGTCCCAGTCTCCAGCAAAACTACACCACAGCCTTCAGTAATAACTATACCCTAAGCCACTGAGGAAATCTCAGATACTACTGACACCGTTTATAGAGAAAGAAATCATACAGAGACTGCACAACTGTACTCACCCAGAATCAAAGCCGAAGTACACTACCCAACCAACATTGTAGATTCATCCTCAGGAAAAAGTCTTCCCATGTGAAAGCCAATTTTAAAAATTAGAAGTGACTATTACACCAGATGTGCAGACATCAATGTAAGAACACAGGAAACATGAAAAGTAAAGGAAATATGACGCCTCCAAAGAAGAAGAATGATTATCCAACAATAGATTCCAATCAAAAATAAATTCACAAAATCTTGGAAAAAGAATTCAAATTATTGTTTCAAAAGAAGTTCTGTGAGATATAAGAAAAGTCCAAAAATAATAATAAATCAGAAAAACAATTCAGGATACAAATTAGAAATTTACCAAAAAGACAGATATCTTAAAAAAGAACCACAGCAGCTGGGCATGGTGGCTCACACGTGTAATCCCAGCACTTTGGGAGGCTAAGACGGGTGGACCACCTGAGGTCAGGAGTTTTAGACCAGCCTGGCCAACATGGTGAAACTCCGTCTCTACTACAAACTACAAAAATTAGCTAGGCTTGGTGGCAGGCACCTGTATTCCCAGCTGCTTGAGAGGCTGAGGCAGGAGATTCGCTTGAACCTGGGAGTTGGAGGTTGCAGTTAGCTGAAAATGCACCATTGCACATTGCACTCCACCCTGGGTGACAGAGTGAAACTCTGGCTCAAAATAAAATAAAATAAAATAAAATAAAATAAAATAAAATAAAACAAAAGCAAATTATACTAGATCTAAAGAGAGAGATAGACTCTAATATAATAATAGCGAGGGACTTTAACACCCCCACTCTCAGCAGTAAGCAGAGGTTCCAAATAGAAAATCAACAAAGAAACATTGGATTTAAACTGGACATTAGACCAAATGAACATAACAGATATTAACAGAACATTTTATCCAACAACTCAACAACTGCAGAATACAGTTCTCCTCAGTACACAGAACATTCTCCATGATAGACCATTTTCGGCTAAAAAACAAGTCTCAACACATCTTTAAAAAGTGAAATCATATCAAGTATCTTCTCAGAGCAGAATGGAATAAAACTAAAAATGAATAACAAGAGGAACTTTTGAAACTGCACAAATACAGGGAAATTAAACATTTGCTCCTGAATGACTATTGGGTCAATAAAGACACTAAAATGTAAGTAGAAAAATTTCTTGAAACAAACGAAAGTGGAAACACAACATACCAAAACCTGTAGGACACAGCAATTGCTGTGCTAAAAAGTAAGTCTATAGCAATAAAATATTCACATCAAAAAAGTGGAAAGATTTTAAACAATCTAACAATACACTTCAAGACACTAGAAAAGCAAGAACAAACCAAACCCCAAATTAGCAGACAGAAAGAAATAAAAAAGATCAGAGCAGAATTAAACATAATAGAGGCTAAAAAACAATACAAAGCATCAATAAAACAAAAAGTTGGTTCTTCAAAAAGATAAATTGATGAACCACTAGCTAGACTAACAAAGAGAGAAAGACCCAGACCAAAATCAGAAATGGAAAAGGAGATACACAACTGACAACACAAACATACAAAAGATCATCAGAGACTATCATGAACAATTATATGCTAACAAACTGAAAAACCTAGAGGAAATGGATAAATTCCTGGAAACTACAACTTTCCAAGTAGTTGAAGCAGGAAGAAATGAAAAACAACAGACCAATAATGAATAGCAAGATTTAAAAAGTAATAAAATATCTCTTAAAAATGAAAAGCCACATGAGATACCATCTCATACCAGTTAGAATGGCAATCATTAAAAAATCAGGAAACAACAGGTGCTGGAGAGGATATGGAAAAATAGGAACACTTTTACACTATTGGTGGGACTGTAAACTAGTTCAACCATTGTGGAAGACAATGTGGCGATTCCTCAAGGATCTAGAACTAGAAATACCATTTGACCCAGCCAACCCATTACTGGGTATATGCCCAAAAGATTATAAATCATGCTGCTATAAAGACACATGCACACATATATTTATTGCAGCACTATTCACAATAGCAAAGACTTGGAATCAACCCAAATGTCTATCAGTGACAGACTGGATTAAGAAAATGTGACACATATACACCACGGAATACTATGCAGCCATAAAAAAGGATGAATTTGTGTCCTTTGTAGGGACATGGATGCAGCTGGAAACCATCATTCTCAGCAAACTATGCAAGAACAGAAAACCATATACTGCATGTTCTCACTCATAGGTGGAAATTAAACAATGAGATCACTTGGACACAGGAAGGGGAACATCACACACCAGGGCCTATTGTGGGGAGGGGACAAGGGGGAGGGATAGCACTAGGAGATATACCTAATATAAATGATGAGTCAATGGGTACAGCACACCAACATGGCACATGTATACATATGGAACAAACCTGCACGTTGTGCACATGTGCCCTAGAACTTAAAGTATAATTTAAAAAAAAAAAAATGAAAAGCCTAGGACTGGGGGATTCACTGCTGAATTCTACCAAACATACAAGGAAGAACTAATATCAATCCATCAATCCTCCTGAAACTATTCCAGGAAATTGAAGAGGAGGGAATTCTAACTCATTATATGAGGCCAGCGTTACCCTAATAACAAAACAAGACAAGAATAGAACCAAAAAAAAATGAAAACTACGAAAACTACAGAGCAGTATCCCTAATGAACATAGATGTAAAAATCCTCAACAAAGTACTAGCAAACCAAATTAAATAGCTTATCAGAAAGATAATACACTATGACCAAGTGGTATTTACACCAGGGAAACAAGAATGGTTTGGCATGCAAAAGTAAATAAATGTTATACATCACATCAACAGAATGAAGGATAAACAATATATGATCATCTCAATAGATGCAGAAAAAGCATCTGATAAAATCCAATATCCTTCATGATTAAAAACTCTCAACGAACTATGCATAGAAGGAACATACCTCAACATAATAGAGGCTATATATAACAATATCAACTTCAGCTAACATCATAGTGAAGATTTTTCCTCTAAGAAATGGAACATGACAAGGATGTCTACTTGCACCACTCAAATTCAACATAGTACTGGAAGTCCTAGCCAGAATAATAAGACAAAGAAATAAAACGCATCCAAAATGGTGGGGGTGGGGGAAGGAAGATGTACCTCCTTGCAGATGACAGGATCTTATATTTAGAAAAACCAAAGACTCAAGTATGATAAATAAATTCAGTAAAGTTGCAGGATACAAGATCAACATACAAAAATCAGCAGCATTTTTATATACCAACAATGAAATAGCTGAAAAAGAAATCAAGAGGACAATCCCACTTCCGATAGCTACCAAAAAAATAAAATACCTAGAAAAATAATGTGACCAGCGAGGTAAAAGATCTTTACAAGGAAAACTACAAAACACTAATGAAAGAAACTAAGGAGGACACAAACAAAGGAAAGACATTCCATGCTCGTGGATCAGAATTAATATCATTAAAATGACCATACTACCCAAAGCAATATATAGATTCAACGCAATCCCTATCAAAAGATCATTTTTCACAGAAATAGAAAAAAAAATCACAAAATTCATATGAAACAAAAAAAGAACCAGAAGAGCCAAAGCAATCCTGAGCAAAAGAACAAAGCAGGACCCATCACACTCCCTGACTTCAAAATATATTACAAGGCCATAGAACCAAAACAGCATGGTAATGGTATAAAACCAAACATACAGACAGATGAAACAGAATAGAGAACCCTAAAACAAATCCACATGTTTACAGCCATGTGGCTGCATCTATTGAGATGATCATATGTTGTTTATCCTTCATTCTGTTGATGTGATGTACAACATTTATTTACTTTTGCATGCCAAACCATTCTTGTTTCCCTGGTGTAAATCCCACTTGGTCATGATTTTTAACAAAAGCACCAAGAACATTCACTGCAAAAAGGACACCCTCTTCAATAAATGGTGCAGAAGAAATTAGGTATCAGTATGCAGAAGAATGAAACTGGACCCCTCTCTCTCTCTCTCTCACTATATACAAAAATCAACACAAGATGGATTAAAGACTTAAACACTAAGATTCAAAACTATGAAACTCCTAAATAAAAACAGAGAAAACACTTTCCTATGAAACATAGGAAGGTCTAGGCAAAGATATTTTTTAGGGTTTTGATTACTAGTTTTTAATATTTTTCTTTTTTTATTATTATACTTTAAGTTCTAGGGTACATGTGCACAACGTGCAGGTTTGTTATATAGGTATATATGTGCCATGTTGGTTTGCTGCACCCATCAACTCATCATTTACATTAGGTATTTATCCTAATGCTATCCCTTCCCCAGCCCCGCACTGCCCAACAGGCCCTGGTGTGTGATCTTCCCCTCCCTGTGTCCACGTGTTCTCATAGTTCAACTCCCACTTATGAGTAAGAACATGCAGTGTTTGGTTTTCTGTCCTTGTGATATTTTACTGAGAATGATGGTTTCCAGCTTCATCCATGTCCCCGCAAAGGACACGAACTCATCATTTTCATGGCTGCATAGTATTCCATGGTGTATACGTGCCACATTTTCTTTATCCAGTTTATTATTGATGGACATTTGGGTTGGTTCCAAGTCTTTGCTCTTGTGAATAGTGCTGCAATAAACATACGTGTGCATGTGTCTTTATAGCAGCATGATTTATAATCCCTTGGGAATATACCCAGTAATGGGATTGCTGGGTCAAATGGTATTTCTAGTTCTAGATCCTTGAGGAATTGCCACACTGTCTTCCACAATGGTTGAACTAATTTACACTCCCACCAACAGTGTAAAAGCATTCCTATTTCTCCACATCCTAAGTTGTTTCCTGACTTTTTAATGATCGTCATTCTAATTGGCGTGAGACAGTATCTCATTGTGGTTTTGATTAGCATTTCTCTGATGACCAACGATGATGAGCATTTTTGCATATGTCTGTTGGCTGCATTAATGTCTTCTTTTGAGAAGTGTCTGTTCATATTCTTTGCCCTCTTTTTGATGGGGTTGTTTTTTCCTGTAAATTCGTTTACGTTCTTTGTAGATTCTGGATATTAGCCCTTTGTCAGATGGCTGGATTGCAAAAATTTTCTCCCATTCTGTAAGTTGTGATCTAGGCAAAGATTTTATGGCTAAGACCTCAAAAGCACAGACATTAAAACAAAAATAGACAAATGAAACTATATTAAACTAAAAACTTCTGCACAGCAAAGGAAGCAATCAAGAGAGTGAAGAGACAACCTATTAAATGGTAGAAAATATTTGCAAACTATTCATCAACAAGCGACTAATATCCAAGATATACAAGGAACTCAAACAACTCAATAGCAAAAAATAAGCAAATAATACCATTAAAAAGTGGGCAAAGTTGCCTGTTCACTCTGATGATAGTCTCCTTTGTTGTGCAGAAGTTCTTTAGTTTAATTAGATCCCATTTGTCAATTTTGACTTTTGTTGCTATTACTTTTGGTGTTTTAGTCAGGAAGTCCTTGCCCATGCCTATAAATGGGAGAAAATTTTTGCAATCTACCCATCTGACAAAGGTCTAATATCCACAATCTACTAGAAATTTAAACAAATTTACAAGAAAAAAACAACCCTATCAAAAAGTGGGCGAAGGATATGAGCAGACACTTCTCAAAAGAAGACATTTATACAGCCAACAAACATATGAAAAGGAGCTCATCATCACTGGTCATTAGAGAAATGCAAATCAAAACCACAATGAGGGTTGGGCATGGTGGCTCATGCCTGTAATCCCAGCACTTTGGGAGGCTGAGGTGGGAGGATCACGAGGTCAGGAGTTCAAGACCAGCCTGGCCAATATGATGAAATCCTGACTCTACTAAAAATACAAAAACTAGCTGGGTGTGATGGTGTACACCTGTTGTCCCAGCTACGTGGGAGGCTAAGGCAGGATAGTCTCTTGAACCCAGAAGGCAGAGGTTGCAGTGAGCCGAGATCAGGCCACTGCACTCCAGCCTGGGCCACAGAGCAAGACTCCATCTCAAAAAAAAAAAAAAAAAAAAAAAAACCCACAATGAGATACCATCTCATGCCAGTTAGAATGGTAATTATTAAAAAGTCAGGAAACAACAGATGCTGACGAGGTTGTGGAGAAACAGGAACACTATTACACTGTTGGTGGGAGTGTAAATTAGTTCAACCATTGTGGAAGACAGCATGGTAATTCATCAAGGATCTAGAACCAGATATACCATTTGAACCAGCAATCCCATTACTGGCTATATACCCAAAGGATTATATATCATGCTACTATAAATACACATGCACACATATGTTTATTGCAGCACTATATTCAATAGCAAAGCCTTGGAACCAACCCAAATGCTTATCAATGATAGACTGCATAAAGATGATGTGGCACATATACACCATGGAATACTATGCAGCCATAAAAAAGAATGAGTTCATGTTCTTTGCAGAGACATAGATGAAGCTGGAAGCCATCGTTCTCAGCAAACTAACACAGGAACAGAAAAACAAACACCGCATGTTCTCACTCATACGTGGAAGTTGAACAATGAGAACACATGGACACAGGGAGGGGAACATCACCCACTGGGGCCTATTGGGGGTGGGTGGCAAAAGGAGGGAGAGCATTAGGACAAACACCTAATGCATGTGGGGCTTAAAACCTAGATGATAGGTGGATAAGTGCAGCAAACCACTATGGCACATTTATACCTATGTAACAAACCTGCACTTTCTGAACATGTATACTAGAACTTAAAGTAAAATAAAATAAAATAAGTGGGCAAAGGACATGAATTGACAACTCTCAAAAGAAGACATACAAATAGCCAACAAGTACATGAAGAAAAGTTCAACATCACTAATCATCAGAGAAATGCATATCAAAATTACAATGAGATATCATCTTACCCCACTTAGAATAGCTATGATTAAAAGACAAAAAACTAACAGATGAGGATGTGGAGAAGAGCGAACTCATACACTGTTTGTGGGAATGCAAATTAGTGCAACTGCTGTGGAGAACTTTATGATGATTTCTCAAAAAAATAAAAATAGAACCATATGATCCAGCAGTTCTGCTACTGGGTATCTATCCAAAGAAAAAAAAATCAGTATAACAAAGGGATACGTGCACTCATGTGTTTATTGCAGCACTGTTCACAAAAGCAAAGATATGGAATCAACCTTAGTGTCCACCAACAAACAAATGAATTTTTTAAATGTAGTACACACACAAAATGAAACATTATTTGGCCATAAAAAAGAGAAAAAATCACATCATTTATAGCAACATGGATGGAACTGGAAGGCATTATGTTAAGTGAAATAACCCAGGTATAGAAAGACAAATATTGTGTGATCTCACTCATATATGGGAGCTTAAAAAAAAGTCAGTCTCATAAAGATAGAGAGTAGAATAATAGATACCAGAGTCCAGGAAGGGTGGGTGAGTGCAAGGGGGGATAAAGAGGTAGGTTAACGGGTACAAATGTATTGTTAAATGAAAGGTATGAGTTCCATCATTTGACAGCAGAGTAGTGTGACTATAATTAACAACAACGTATTGTCTATTTCAAAGTAGCTAGAAGAGAGTTCTCAACACATATAAATGACAAATCCTCAACGTGATGGGCACCTCAAATACCCTGACTTGATCATCACACATTCTATGTATGTAACAAAATACCACATGTACCCCACAAATATGTAAAATATTATATAGCAGTATATTATAAATAAATACTATTATACAAGGATTTTTTTAAAAAGATTAGTTACCATTGTGTAACTAGGAGTAACCCCATGCTCAGGGATGACACTTTCCCTTGTCCTTTGAGATTTACTGTGAGGTATTTGCAGTGTTACCTTATCTGACTCTGGATTAACAAGTCTTTTCCAGTTTCAGATGCCATCTGGCAGTTTCATTCTGAGAATGGGGGAGTAATCACAAATCATAGAAAAGAACACAGAAAGGAGGTGTCCACAAGTGTGATTTAGGGAAAGGCTAGAGTTGGGGTGAGTAAAATACAAGAGCAACATTACCACCAATTGGGTAGGCATTGAGAAGTGAGTTGAAAGGGGTCACACTTCACAAATGAGACTAAATTCCCAGTAAGTCATATTTTTCAGGGCAAAATTGAGTAGCATAACATGCTGAATGTCTTATCTATAGTCTTATCTACAACCATAATTGGACCAAGGACCCAAATTCCCACCCACCCCCAATCTCATGCAGCCTTTAGTTAGTTGTGTTAATACAAATTGTATATATTTAGTACATTTTCCTTTATTGGGTAATTGTCTTGCTGATCAGAGTAGAATTTGAGTTCCTAGGGAGAAAAGGACCATATGTCCTGTTAATTTTTTAAATTTCACCCTTCTTTACCACTTACTTAATCCCTTCCTTACATACAGTATATGTTTACCAGTTTGTTTATCAAATTGAATCTAAACCTTCAACCCAACACTAAATCTGATGTTTGCAAACAAAGGGATAACAAGCCATATCAGAAAAGGTCCTGAGGTGTAATTCTTCTATAAGTCTAAAGTTAGAGGGGAAGAAAAAAAAGGACGGATGATCCCGGCTATTTTAGCAAGGTTATATGGGGTGAGGCACAATGGAAAACCTTTATATTTAAGCCATCTTTTACCCAATGCTTTCAGAATAGAACTGAACAGAGCAAGCTGTCAGCAGCCACAGGATGACATCAAAGGACGCCCTTGGTGTTCGACATTCCTAAATTCCATCTCGTACTATGAAAGCAAAGAGATCTACAATTATCTCTTCCTAGTTTGAAGACTTCCAGGGACTGCTCTTGTTACCAGCCAGTAACTTCATCCAGCCTAAGATGCCCCTTCAATTACTAGGAATTTTAAAACACTCTGAAAAGAGATCTCTCAACTTTAGAATTGTTGAGATCTTTTTCAATTAGTTGATGCCAACCAGTGCCCAGTTATTTTCCCTAACAATTTCTGCATCTAGTGCCTTCCCCCAAAGTATTGATCCAATAAATAGTCTACTGGGCATCCCTTGAAGAGTCCATGTGAGCTGGCTTTAAAAAAAAAAAAACAACAAACAAACTTTATTTCCTAATACTGTTTTATGCATAATGATTCTGCTACTACCATTGTTTCACTCTGTTCAATCTAAGCAAAAAACAGTTGAAATATATATATATACATAACTTCAGGTTATTTGCAGTGTTCATTAATCTTTGAACAATCTTTAAGTGTGTAATCGAGAACTGAACACTGACCCAATTACATAACCTTGGTAAAGATTTTAGGCTTCTTGTATCATCCGAGCCAGTCTAATAATCCTCTGCTTAAATTAAGTACAAAGACGTGACAGATGCAGTCTCAATTCTGTATTGTTTTAAAGAAAACTAATGTATCGGACAGTCATTTAAGTCCAATACTTAAATACATAATGCTAAATGACCCCATCCAAAAGATGGAGACATGAGGCCATCAATTAAGCATGTATCGAGTAACTGACTCATCATGGAGGACCCATCAGAATGCTGTTCTACTTAAAATAAGCTATTGCACTGGGCCAAGTCAGTTTTATTTTGATCAAGGTATTAAATTATTAATACTCCTATTTTTATTTTTCACAATAGAAATAATGTTTTTCCATTTTCACTGGGATGGAATTCACATATCTCAATCAAGTCACAAAGTGACAAGGAAGACTTTAGATTCTTTATAGCATTTTTCAGCTGATGCATGTGGGAAGAGTATGGGCCTCCTGAAAAGAGCAAAAGACAGGACCCTATCGTGACAGACTGTTAGGAGCCTCCTTCCCATCTGGCAGCAGCATACCCAGTTTTTCTATGAAGCAGCTCAGAATGGACAGAAAATTCAGACCTGACTGCAATCCAGCAACAATCAATGGCTCCCTGAAAACCGCTGATATTTGTGAGAGAGAATCAAGAGGCCTTGTTAACTAATCCTTTCTCTACAGTCCCAACACTGCACCCGTGTTAACAAGGCAAAGAAAGAAAGAAGAAACATCTTTATGAGGCTGTGGCTGGTTGTTACAGACTCATCCTTTCTTTCCTCAAGGTCAAGGCTTGCGCAGTCCATTTAATCAGTCATTAAATCACTGCAAAAGTGCACCATGAGAATGTTGTCCGTGGTGCTGTCCAGTGTCTCTTTCATAAGATCCCACACAATAAACTCCTCCTTCAGTATCCAAACTCAAAGAAAATAAAGGAAACATAACTTGAGTGTTTTCCCATTTTTCCTTATCTGTCATCAAATTCAGCTAAATTCAGTACCTCATCAGTGATTTTAATAAGATCATCTGTAATGCCTACTCATTTGCTTCCTTCTCTCCTTTAATGACATGTTCAATCCTGGAAGATGTTTCAAATCGTGTTCTAGAGACAAGATAGATGACATATGCCACTCTTGAGTAAAAGCCTGTTTTCCAGGAACAATCTTACCTGCATATGAGTCTATTTTTCACCAAGGCGGTAAAGATCTCCTGAAATAGTTTATGCTGAGGATGTTTGCTGAAATTTCTCTCATTCTTGTAGTTTATACTGAGACGAAACAAACAGAAAAGGATTTTGTTATAGAGATCAGGCTGTCTCAAAGTTGCCAATGCAGACAAAGATCATCTATATTCAGGTAATTTTTTTTTATTACTAACCAGTATACTAATGAGGATTCAGGCAAATATTGAAGGAGACTTGCATTTAACATGTTGCTAAAAGCAAATATCAACTGTTAAAACAGGAACTAGAAATTCAATTATAAGGTTAAAAATAAAATATAGTCAAGCGTATGTATTTCCTTTTACCATATCCATTAAATTATTCCCTATAAACACTAACAGCTAAAATTGGTTGGAGGAAGAAAAGGGTAAATGGAGAGAAAGAATGATTGGGGCACATTATTTAGACAGCTGTGTAACAGGAAGAGAAGAATTCCCTCTCCACTTTTCCACATACCCTCGATCCCACTGGCTGATCTCACTATCAACACCAGTGGTCATCATTTATAAATCCTTCTAGATAAGAAGAGTTTATTAAACACAGTTTATACACCTTCAGCCATGTTGACTGTCACTGTTGATTGTTTATATGGTTTGTGTGTGTGTGTTTAACAAAATTCTGAGATATTACAGCTTCAGCTTCTTTTTGCTGATCTTATAGCTCACCAAAGAGGTTAAAAATACCTCTAAAACATTCTATTTTAAAACTGGAAAAGGATAAGGGATAATAAACAAAATGGTCACATTGCTACCAAATACACAATATGATATTTTTGCACGTAATTAAATAAAACTAATTTTAAGATCTAGGACAAATAAGCTGGAATTCCATGAACATACAACCTCAAAGGAAATGAGTATAACCTTATGTTGCCATGTGTAATGTTCTGCCTTCTGAGTCTTTCAGATGCCATTGGACAGCATGTCCCCATCCTAGTCACCTGAAGGCTGTAATGGTTTCTTAGTACACAGGCACTGGTACTCACCATACGACAATTTTTTAAGTAGTTAAGTGCTCCTCACTAAAAATATGTTTCTAAAATATGAACCCATGAAATGTCATGTAACTTTCCCATACTATTAAATTCATTGTCATAAGATGACAGGGAAACAAAAACAAAATCTAGGCCAAATAAACAAATGATCCTTCTAGAATATTCATATTGATATTTCATGCCACTCACTATTTACATGGTACTTAGTGCCAAATGGCCCAAGCACACTGTAAAACTGAGAGAACCAGCTCCCGAGAGGGGAGTGGCCCACAAGAATGTGGAGCTTTGCAGGGGTCTGCGTGGCAACAGAGATGAACATTACCTGACACTTTCAATGTTGGAGGTGTGCCGCAACCCCTTCAACTGAAAACCTCAGTTGTTTTGACAACCACATACTTTAACCACCACATCTGTTCACAGCAACGGCTCCTTTTATGCCGTCTCATTACTGGCAAGATCTAGACAGACAAAGATTGGGATAAGCCTAACCAGGTCAATAATCTGGAACCACTTCCTTGTTGAGCAATGCCAAACGCATGTCAGCATAGTGTCCTAAATCTCCCAGGTCAGTTCCACCTGTACCCATTAAACCTGTTATTTGCATATTATTTCTGGGAATGGTTTAAGCACTAACTAAAAATATTAAATTAAGAATCTCTATGGTAACTACTGAAGCGGGTTTTTAATTTTAGCTCCTGGGATAAACTTAAATAAAACTGTGAGCTAAGTAGAATAAGTTGTTGAAGACGAAGGAGATGCTGGATTTCTTACCTAAAATTTTCAAGTTCAACAGCTTCTGTGGACTCATGCCACTGACCCCGAGCTCTGTGTCCACCCGCCCTGATGGCGGGCTCAGACTTCGTCATGCTATTTTGGGCACTATTGAAGTTAATGGCTGGAAGCTACAGAAATAGAAGCATAGAGTACATGAGGATCACAATTCAACACGGGATAAAGAAAGTAACAAAATATGGGGAGGATGAGGAGAATGAGTTTTTTTCAGGCCAATAATTAAGATAACAACCCTTTCAAATGTAAGGGTTTTCCAAGATTCAAATCAAGTATCTTTGACTTGAACATCTACCTTACACTGTTTTATTTTTCTTCAAAGCTTGTAACACCACTTATCATATCTGACAGTTATTTATGTACTTTTAGTCTTCCTTGATTGTAATGTCACCTCAACACAAGCAGGAACTTGCCTGTTTTTGTTCAGTGCTATTACCCCAGCACCTAAAACAGATATGGGTGTGGGGTGACACCTGGGCATCAGGAGGTTTTGAAGTTTCTCATGTGATTCAAACGTGCAAGCTGACTAGACAGCTCCTGGATCCAGGTAGAACACTCTGATATAGAGCAGGGTGCCCAAATTGAGAATGAGTCATCATACATTCATTCATTCTTCAATATTTACCAGGTGTACACACTATTTTCCTGGTGTTAAGGATATAACAATAAAGAAGATTCTATCACTTTTAATCAATCTGAACATCCTGATTACTCAATCATATTTATAAAATACATTAAAATATATTACCAAATTTACCATAAGTAAAAATTTAACTACAACACCTTGACTATGCTTCCACTTGCAATAATAAATTGTCAGGTTGTCAGTATTCAAATATTTTCACTTACCAATATTTGTCTATAATTGGGATAACCCTGAGATTTTTTTCTGATACCACAATTAAGTTGAGCATGGTATAGACAAATATCCTGTTTTTTCCAAAGTACAAATGAAGGATGTTCTATAATTAGCTAAATTATTACAGATGAGGCAAGCAGAGTATAACATAACAAAAAAATCATTTTTCAGTAAATAATTCCATATATATTCCATATATTACCAAAGTTATAATATGTTACACTTGTTGTCTTATTTCATTGAAGTATTTAATGTAAATCAGCATGAAGACATCATTTCCGGCCAGACGTAGTGGCTCACACCTGTAATCCCAGCACTTTGGGAGGCCGAGGCAGGTGGATCACCAAGGTCAAGAGTTCAAGACCAGCCTGACCAACATGGAGAAACCCTGCCTCTACTAAAAATACTAAATTAGCGAGGTATGGTGGCACATGCCTGTAATCCCAGCTACTCGAGAGACTGAGGCAGGAGAATCACTTGAACCCAGGAGGCAGAGGTTGCAATGAGCCAAGATCGCGCCATTGCACTCCAGCCTGGGCAACAAAAGTGAAACTCTGTCTCAAAAAATAAAAACAACAAAAAAAATCACTTCTTTATTCAAAGTGAATATGCCTGACTTTTTATAAGGTCAGCTTACAGAAAAATGGATTATAATAAAGACATTGTTTAATAGTTAACAAAACTAAAATCCTTTTTTACCATATGCCAGCCACAGTCAAATTTTCAAAGTGTTAATAATAAATCTTCCATCCTATAAAACTACTTTTCTATCTCAATTCAGTCAGCCAATCTACAACCACCAAAAGACAATAGGCTAAGCCAGCAATGCTTAGTGGTTAAGAGAACAAATTCCCTGGCCAGATTCTATGAGTTTAAATCTCCCATTAACTAGCTGCATAATCTTAGAAAATTTACTCAATCTCTCTGTGCATCAGTTTCTGTATCATTAAAATGGAAATAATAATAGTATATAACACAAGAGTTATGAAAATTGCATGAGTAATTATAAACAGTAATTTATAAAACACTTGCTATGTGTCAAGCATAGTTCTAATTGCTTTGTACATACTCTTTCAATCCTCATAATTATTCCTATTATACAGATGAATTTTGCTAAATGAATAAAATTTGTCATTACAAATTAGGTGATTTCTGAATATGAACTATTAATCCAAATGATATCTAACATGAAGTAACAGCACGAGCAAATTTTCCCATGTTATACCCAAAATATCATGATACACGGCAAAAAAAGGAGGAGGTTTTCCAGGCCCAAGAGATTCTAAACCCCCTTACCATTAGCACAACTCCTAGAAAAGTTTGCAAGAGACAAATTAGCCAGCACAGAGAAAGCAGGCCCAGGTGACTCCAAGGGAGGAGTGGAAAGCTGCCGCAGCTTGCCGCCATTCCCTTTGCAGCAGAGCGGGCGGCCTGTATCAGAAATCAACTCATGGAGAATGGGTGGAGAGATGGATTTGGCATCAATAGTTGCAAAGACCAGGAACTTAATAGTAGGCACCGTGAAGCAAGTAGCACTTCATACGAAAGAAATGTACATTCAGAATCCAGTTCAAAACCCAGAGCCTTTTCTCTTGGGTCCCCAATTCGTCTATCTTCTGTGTGTCTGGTCTTTCCACACCTGGGCATCTGCAGCCTGTTACTCCTGAGCTTGGGTGAGGGCGTGACTTACCCTCCCGGCAAGCACTTGCCCAAGCCTTCCTGGATAGAGGTGTTCGCTCCTTGCCTGGTGGCAATACCACGCTTACCTCTCTTTCAAAACATCTCAGGCTCGTAGAATGTATAGCTTACACAACATCCTTTCCCCTTGAATTTGGCCACCCTGAGGGCAGCATCACATCTATTAATCTTTGTGTTCTTAGCACTTCTCACAGAGCTGGGCATATTGTAGGTATTCAAATGTGAAGCTGTGGAACGAATGCTCACTTTGTTCCCAGTCTCTTCACCAAACTAATTCCTCTGCTAAACCACCTCCAGATAAGTTCATCCATTAATTCAGTGTATGTGTTGCAGACACATCATATACCAGACATTGTGTGAGACACTGTATATATACAGTAAGCAGAACAGTCATGGCCTCTGTCTTCAAGGAGCTTACAGTCCCATGGGTCATGGGAGGGGCTTGCAGTCCATGAACCAGAATGTCAAGAATGTCATGTCACTTCTGCTTGCAAACTTCAACGTTCTCTGTTGCTTATGGAATCAAGTCCAAAACTCATAGATGGGCTTTCAGACACTGCACGGTGTCTTCCAGCTTTATTTATCCAATAGAAATGTGTAGTCACTCTTTTACTTAAATGCTTGTCATTTTCCTTCCTTCGGATATTTGATTATTTTACTCACTTAACCTAGAATACCCTTTTCATCAATTCCACCAATGGAAAAACCAGCCTATTTTTTAAGAACCACCTCCTTCCCTGTCATTCAAGCTAAAATTGGCTTCCTATTCCTCAAAAGCTATATCCTCGCTGTATGCACCATTCAACCAGGATGGTGTCTTGCCTCATGCCATAATTATCTGTCCCTACTCCCGCTCTCTCAAAACATCACCACCACCACCATGCCGTATATGTTTTCTTTCTACAGCATCTATCGAAACCTCCTTCATTTCAAGATAATTAATAAGCCCACAACACATTAATTTTTTTCTTTATTCCATCTTTTTTTTTAAATTGCAAATAAATTCCGTAGCTTCCTATGGCTCTAAATGTGGAGGAAGAAAAGAATCTGAATTCCAGATCTTAGCAGGTTGCTTCAAGATTTGTGAAAACCTCTAGTGACATCTCCAATCAGCGTTGTAGTTTCACTTTGCCTCAGCAATCCTGGGGCAGTTCTTTTTCTTGAGTTATTGGGTTTTCCTGGATTATGATTATTCTAACCCTGCTTATCTTGAAGGAGGCGTTTCTGCCTCTGTGTGTCTCTGTCTCCAGTTCTGTCGCATTATGAGACTGTCCTAGAGATATGCAGAGATACACAGAGTGTAGGTCAGGACAAAGAACAAAGGTAGAACACTGGAACACAATGGACCAATGGTGGAAGCAGCCTGGCTCGTTAGAGATTCAGAGGACGGGCATTCAGTTCTCTGCACTCTCTACCCACAAGGTAGATTTCCTCTGTAACTTGAATTTGGCCAGCCTGGTTCATTTGCAAAAAACAGGCCACAACTTGTTAGGGCAGAAATGCAGCTGAGTGGGCCTTAATCACAGGTTTCACTTTTCAAATTGAGTACTGAAAATCTCAGAGCCAAATATGTTGCCCACGTGTATATTTTGTTGAGCATTTCTGCTTGACCCCACCTCTAGTTTGCTCCCAACCCTTGTTTTTCTCTTATTTTGCGCCCTGGTTTTAATGTATGACAACCTATCATACTTTCTGTCTCTTTATAAGCTCCTAATGGCCCTTTCTGGAATAAGCAAAGTATAAATAACTGTAACTTGAGTTATTTTCTCCAGTGTCTTCCCTCTCCTATAAATGTCTCCACGTATTTTACCAAAAGGAGAACAGGGGTAACATTTCTTATTTCAAAATTACAAATCAATGAAACTTTTATAAACACAATTAGGCATTAATTTTGTAAACCTAAGGACCTTCATTTAATTGACAGTATTTTTATTTTTTTAGCACTATCTACTTTCTGAATAACTCAAGTATTACAAATATACATTTTTGTACATGTAAAAGATTTTACGGCCGGGCGCGGTGGCTCAAGCCTGTAATCCCAGCACTTTGGGAGGCCGAGACGGGCGGATCACGAGGTCAGGAGATCGAGACCATCCTGGCTAACACAGTGAAACCCCGTCTCTACTAAAAATACAAAAAACTAGCCGGGCGTGGTGGCGGCGCCTGTAGTCCCAGCTACTCGGGAGGCTGAGGCAGGAGAATGGCGTAAACCCGGGAGGCGGAGCTTGCAGTGAGCTGAGATCCAGCCACTGCACTCCAGCCTGGGCGACAGAGCCAGACTCCGTCTCAAAAAAAAAAAAAAAAAAAAAAAAGATTTTACAAAAATATACACCATGTAAAGTTGTCCCACAACAGATTGCAAATTTGAAAATTGGTTAAAGGGGGAAAAAAATCACTAAATTAACTTTAAGCCTGCCAGGTGTTATCAAGCAAGCAGTGTTGAAAGGGCATACAAGAGATCTAGTCAGCATAAACTTCAAAGTTGGAAAATTAGAGCCAGAAAAAACACATTGCTTTTTGTTTATGTTTTTGTTTGCCCTGGTCAGGAGGTTATACATACTCATGTGGTGACCCAATTCTCAAGTCACAATTCGATTTAGCAAAATCTGGCCAAGAACTCATCATATAGAGTGAATGAGAGGCAAAAGTCAAAGTTGCTGGCATTAGGACATACATGATCTGTCAGGAAATAAGACATGTAAACAAGAGTTTCCAAAGCACAGGAGAAAATAATGCTACAGCATTAAAAGAAGGAGCCTTGGGAAGACAGAGATCACCTCTAGAATGGAAGCTACAAGGAGGTAGTATCATTAGAGTTGGGTCTTGGAAATGGGTGAGATTTTATAAGAAAGAAATTTAGGAGAAGGAAATAGTAAAAGCAAAAAGTAGAAGTCTTTGATATTATGTTTACATCACAGGACATACAGTGGGAAAGAATGGGCACTACACTCAAAACTGTATGCCTAGCCATCTTGCTTGCCTCTTTTAAGAAAGGAGGGACTTAATTTTGCAAGTCATTTAACAGGTATCTCAGTAGTTAGAAGCATACACAGCAAAGATGGGGTATCTGGGTTCAGAACTAGACTTCACCAATTAGGAGGCTATATGATCTTGGGAAAGTCACTTGATTTCTTCGTGCCTGTTTCCTCATCTGTAAAAATGGGAGTTGTAATTATTAAGCAGGGTAATGCAGGTAAAGCAGTGGGCACATAGAAAGTGTTCCCTAAATATAAACTATCATGATTTGGCTTTTATATGCCATCAAATAATTTTCCAGTATAAACAGATAAAAATGCTGTCGTTCTCGTGTAAATGTGGTCGATATAACAAAAATCATCAGGGTTGGATTACCAAACACATGAGCTCTTAAACAAATTTACTTAAGCAAGAACAATGTAGACTTTAGAGCCAAACCACCAGGGTTCAGGTCCCATCCCTGTCATTTATGAGTTAAGGTGCTAAATACGTGTCTGCTATTTTCATTATTATTAGCATTGCTATGTTGTTCCCCAAGCCTCCCTGGATGGCCTCTAATCTCATGATTTTCCAAAGTCTCACAGGTGCAAAACAAAAATGAAAAGTTTGGAGACAAATTCAAGCAGAAGTACCACTTTTTCTCTAATAAAAACATTACAATGCTACTATAAAAATAGTCAAAATTCACTCCTTGCCCCTCTTTTTGGTGAGGTACATTGTGCAGCAAGCCTCAAGAATGGTACTGTAGCAAGGGGGCAAGACTGGGAAGAGTGAGGGAGGAGGAGGAGAAAAATGTGGTAGAAAGTGCTTTGAAAAAAACAGTTTCCCTCAAGCTTGGAAAGCCAAATGTTGGCCATTCAGTAAAAGAGTATGCAGTCTGTTTACAGACCAAAGAGGAAAGGGTTTGCTAAGTAGGACACAGGGTGACAAGCATAGGCTAAAGCAGGGCCTGGCCTGAGAGAAGAATGTAGATGCCAAGTCTTGGCAGAGCCTGTATCAGGTGTCAGAGAAACAGCCAGATGAAGAAAGAGCAAAAATGTGAATGAGCAAAGAAAAGCAGACATATCGTTCATAGAGATGTTAAATGGAGTCCTTTGGAAACATATGAGTTTTCTTTTATTACCACATGAACCTTCTTTGTAAACACTACCTGTTGTTTGCTTGATTGGACGTTCAAAAGGCACCGAAGTCTTTTGAGATCTGAATAGTCCCTAGGAGAAAGAATAACACAATGTGAACCCACAGAAGGCTCCAGGTGAACAAGATCATGTTACCCACTGATGGCATTGCCACTTGGAGGCCTGCTTTTGTCAACTGGAACGTATACACACACTAAACATTTTCTTTAGAACGCTAGAAATGACCAAACGTTTCAGTAAACACTATAACTGAATAGTAGTTGTCAAGAGTCTTCTCTGTTTCTCAAAAAGCCATTAAATCTGTTCAGTAACCACTGCCTGAGTTAATAATTAGCAAACGCTCAGTAGGGAGTTACCTGGTGGTGATTTCTTGCTGCTTTTTATCAGTTGATTTTTCTGTGGTCTTCACCTTTTTGTCTTGATCAGGCATTGTAAAACATCAACGCCCCAGAATTAACATCGCATTCCTTTCAGATTAAACCAGAGGGAAAATTTTAGTTGGGTTGTATGCACCAAAATTTTCTCAGTTAATACAGACAAAACCCACTTATAACATCTATTTAAACGTGGAAAACCTAGATTCAGTTCTAATACAATAATAAACGTGTTAACATGAATACCATTTACTATTTATCATTCAAAGGACATTGGGAACATTTAGGGCATGCTTTACCCTCACTCAGAAGATAAGTATGGGTATGTCAATAGACAAAGAACAATTGGTTTGCTTTTATTTTTCTTAATCAATTTCTAATGCAATTATTTTAGTTTTCAGAATAGAAATAGAAAGTTGAAGATGCCCATATTTTCAATTACATAACAAATACAAAATTAAGTGTGTACTATGGGTTTAATTTGACTGGATGTAAAATTTTCCAACTAGGCTTCAATGCCACCGTTTGACTTCAATGTGTTGTTCAGGCACGAAAAAGTATGCATTATTGTCTTATAATAGCACGCTTCAATGTATTGTGAAATCTATGGTCAAAATCCAAGTGTTTCAGAAGTATTTAGAGGCAAAAGGAATGTACCAATGGGCATGTCACTTCCACTGAATCTAGTGAAATTTAATTTTGTGAAATGCTCAAAGACAATTTAAGGATTTAAAAATGATTTTCCTATTATATTTGTCATATTTTTGACAAATAATTGGGCTACAATTAAGAGCCAGAGACCAAGTCTCTCAGCACAGGAGCACAACAATAAAAGGTCCAATATTAACACTTTAGGATTGCACCTAGGATATAACACCACCTCTTTCATTGAACAAATATTTATTGACCCTTTTCTATGCCCACTCTCAGACTGAAAACTGCTAAAAGGTTAAGGAAGCTATTACAGGTATGCGTTTCCAACACAAGCAAAAAAACAAACAAAAACCCACTCACAAACTTTGAAACATGTTTGTGAGGTGTTCAGGTAGAGATTTAGCATCTATTTTTACTCTAAAAGAAAGGAAGAGAAGGGAGAAGAGAGAGAAGGGGAGGTAAAAAGAATGGAGGATCTTAGTGTTTAAAAGCAAAAGACCCAAGTGTTTTTAATATGCAAATATAAAAATGTCCAGTAAGTTCTAAAATAAATGGAAATCCATTCAAAATAAATAGAATCTAACTTTACTCTTCCCTCAAAGACAGAAGAAAAACTCTACATAGCCACATTGTCCTGCTGTTGGCTTCAAATTCCTGCTCAAACTATAGCTACAGACTGTTTTAGAAGCAAAAATCGAAGCCACAATGACAAGCACGGGAGAGCCTATAGAAAAGCTCACAGGCTGCTTCTGCTAGAATGGGATCGCATTTACCACTATCAAACTCGCTCAACACCCTGTCTTAATCTCTTGCTTAATTTCCGTAATTGTATTGACCAAGTGTGTGAACAGGAAATAATGATCTAATCGTTATATCTGTTTGAGATCAGCACGTACTCTACGAGCTGGAAGGCTGAATATAGACGACTCTTTGGAAATCTTTCACTTAATTAAACAGTAAACAAATTCACCAGTATCAGCAAAAACAGACAATTGCCTTTAGGATAAAAAACAAAATCCTTTCCATTTAACGGCTGCTCAAATGGAGATATTCTGAAAAAAAAAAGCTTTGAGAAGTTGGGAATGCTTTAAAATATTTAACCTAATCCCATTTTAAATTAACAAAAATGATTACATTATACTAATGTCTATACTATAAAACAAAATGGGAGATGGGGGAAGGAAGGGCAGTTCATATGTTAAGTCAAGTTGCCCAAAGGCAGACAATGTATTAAGAAAGCATTCCCAATAGAGGTCAGGCAAGGGTGCTAACGCAAAAGCTCTCCGGAGGGTAGCTTCAGTCTAAGTCCATGGAGGAATGCTGCAGTGTAGATTAGTACTCAGAGTTGTCTAAACTGAGAGAAGTGAAAGCCTGGCTCTCATATTCCTGTAGCCTTCAGTCATAACTCCCCAGGCACTCCTCTCTTGTGGTAGTGACTCCAAGTCACTTAGAGGCAGTCCTCTAAAAAAGACATAGAGAATCTAGCTGTTAAAGCAGAACACTGACGCCAATACCTGGATACACAGTCCCAAGGAATGGGGGAGGCTCCGGGTAGAGTGCCCACATATATCCACTACAATCACCGACTGCATGTGGAAGAGCTGTGGATAATGAAGGTAAAGTATCTTTGCTATGGATACAAACTAAGCAGCGCCTACTGCATTAGTTTCCAACTACTGAGTTGAATTTCTCTCTTTCTTTGCTTGACCTCGCCAGATGTTGGTATGATCTCGTGTCCTAGCAGCTCAGTCCTTGGTCCTCTTCCCTTCTCTATCTGCCCCCTCTCCCAAGGATCTCTTGCAGTCCCATGGTTTTACATACCATCAGCAATTATAAATTTATATGTTCAGCCCCATTCTGACCTCCCAAATTCACAAAGTCACCATATGGATGCCTAATGAGCATCCCAAATTTCACATACCATAAACTTGACCCCCACCCCCAGTACCAAATGCCCCTAGTGCTCCCCATCTTGGTACCTGGTACCACACTGGCGCTCTAGACAAAAGTTCAGGGGACATTCTTGGCTCCTCTCTTTCCTCTACCTCCCATATTCAAGCCACCAGCAAAACTAGTTAGCTTTCCCTTCTTTCCACTCCTACTGCTATCACCCTACTCCAAGCCACCATCTTCTCTGCCTGGATGACTGCCACGACCCCCTCAACAGTCTCTCTGCTTCCACCCTTGCTCCTCTACATCCCCAGGGAACGCTTTAAAATGTAAATCAGACCACACCACTCTGTGGCTTACAACCTTCCTGTGGCCTGCTATTGGACTTGGCTTCCAACCATGACTTTCACTGCACTCAGCTTGCCTCCTCCCCTCTCCCTCTTGCTTCCTCCAGTTCAGCCATGTTGGCTTTCTAGAGAGAAACATGAACCCAAAAACATGCCAACTGCTATGGTTTGAATGTCTATCCTCTCCAAAATTCATGTTGAAATTTAATTGCCACTAAAACAGTATTAATTTAGAGGTAGGACCTTTGAGAGATAATTGAGTCATGACTCTGTCCTCATGAGTGAGTTTAGTGCATTTTACAAAGGGCTTTCAGGAATGAGTTCTCTCTCTTTGCTCTTCTGCCATGTAAGAAAAAGTATGACTCCCTTCCAGAGAAAGCAGTGTTCAAGGTGCCATATTGGAAGGAGGGACTGGACACTTACCAGACACCAAGCCTACTAGCACCTTGATCTTGGACTTCCCAGCCTCCAGAACTGTTCTTTATAAATTACCTAGTCTGCCAGGCATGATGGCTCACACCTGTATTCCTAACACCTTGGGAGGCTGAAGCAGGAGGATTGCTTGAAGGTCAAGAGTTTGAAACCACCCTGGACAACATACCAAGACTCCATCTCTACAAAAAACGTAAAAATAAGCCAAGTGTAGTGGTGTGTACCTGTAGTGCAAGCTTCAAGAAGCTGAGGCAGGAGGATTGCTTGAGCCCAGGATGTTGAGACTGCAGTGGGCCCTCATGGTGTTACTGCATTCCAGCCTGAGCAACAGCACAAGATCCTGTCTCTTAAAAAGAAACGAATAAATAAATACCCCAGTCTGTAGTATTCTATCATAGCAGCACAAAACAGACTAAGACCACTTGTACCCATGAACATGCCAACTATATTCTTGCCTTAAAGCCTTGGCACTTTCTGCCTGCTTGCTGTTCTTTTCCCATAATCTCACGCTGGCTTCTCCATATCCTTTGGGTTTCAGGTCAGATGCACTCTCCTAAGTGGGGGCTCCTCTGATGAATCTCTGCGACATATTCACCCCCACATACTCATACTTACCACAGCACCCTGTTTTCTTTCCTTCTGGAGTTCATCAACATTGGAAATCCTCTTGTCCGTTTATTGATTTCCTTGAACTAGCTTATAAGCCTCCTATGGCAGGGACTGTGTCTGTTTCATCCACAAATATGTCCCTGACACATAGAAGAGCACATAGTGCATGACACAGTGTAAGCATGGTATAAGCCCTCAAAAAATAGGTATCACAATCTGTAAGGAGTGATTTATTTTGTGGGTTATTTGCTTTTAACAGTTACTTATTTTAAGGTTTACAACCTCCTCTGACATCCCAAGTCTGGTGCTCCTTCTCGATGCCCCCAGAGCAGCCTATACTCCCCACATATGATTATTATTATTATGCAATAATCAGGAAATTCCAATATCAAATATATAGTTTGCTCTGGGAGGTTTTGATGTTACAATTGCCTAATTACCACAGAAGGCCAGGAATTGGGCTTCCATTATTCACCACAGAATGGCGAATGGTCGGCAAAAAATATTTATTGAATGCAATGCCTAATAAATGGATGAAAGGATAAAAGGATTATTTTTAAAGAAACCTGTGTCATTACTCTTTTAGGTCAACAAATCGCTCATAAAGCTCTTTTATAAATAAAATCAACTGATGAGCATTTGTGATGTTGTAATAATCCTGAGCACATTCAGGAATTATTCAGTCATTGGGGGAAACTTAAGAGTTCTATATAAGAAAATATTCATCGCTGTGCTTCTGAAACTATCTGTAATGAAGAATTCTTTTTAATTTCCAATCTTTTATGGACTGATACTTTTGGTTCAAATCCTGTTCAGTGAGACCATTCCACTGGTGATGTGCCCACGCTGTCATGGCAATACTGAAGTGCTGTAAATATTTCTAAATTCTTACTCTCAATTTCTGTCTCTATCTGCTCAAGGACCAGTAACACACCAGTCTGAATATCACCTTAATAGCACTGGTCTGGATTATGAAAGTCTATCTTTTTAAGTAACAAAACTGTTTTCACAGCAACCCTATATGAATCTCTAACTGAAAACCACAGTTCTAGGTACAGAGTCTGAGGAGACTAACCCAGGAATTGCCAATTCCTTGACAACCGGGAGAGGGCGAGAGTGAGGCTGGGAAAGGAGAACTGTGGCCAAGCAGTTAAAGCTCAAGGTGGACTCTCCACTTAAAACCAAAGCAATCTCATTTCTCTGGGGTTCTGCCTACAGCTTCATTAGAGAAAAGGATTCTATTGCTAAAAATAAAAATAGAAAACCACTGATTCTCTAACACTTATTTTACCAGTGAGATTAGGCCAAAAACGTTTGCTTTTTACAAAAACTTTTGGTCTTATCTGTAAAATAAGTGTTAGAGAATTTGCTACACAAACACTTGTACCTATATGGGTTTTTCTTCCATTCTAATGAGATGGTGGAAATTTAGTTTGTTATTTTTTTATATAGGGAGTAGTCACAGTAGTGAAAGATTATATATAAAAACCAAAGGCCTGCTACTTTAAAAACAGAAACTTTCAGTGTCTTTGCTTTTTTTTGTACACCTCAGTCATGGGACCTGAACACCATCTCAGATGGGAGAGAAGAGATCTTTCCAAACCTCAGGGGACAGCCCATGGGTTTGGTGCTTAGCCCTAGACAAGTACAGATATAATCACAGTTATGATTCATTGTTGAATTTTTAAATCCATTTTTTAAAAGAAAGGCTTACAAGTAACTTCTGTCCTCTATTGTTTGAAATTTGGGTTAATGCTAAAGAAGTCCCCAGAGATGCACCTCATTTGCTCATGATGTCTTGGTAACTGCTGAGTAAACACATTGACAGAGAAAGAAACACATGCCATGGCAAAATTACCTAACTGACTGTAATTAATTTAAATTGTGCAATATTAACCTACTAACTAAATAACATAGGGAGTATTTGTGATATGGCTTTCAGATCTCTACCCAGAAACCCGTTTCTATTCCATGGTTGCCTTAGCTACTCAAAAGATCCTCAGGTGGCCTCATCTTTACTAAATATAAAACAGAGTAATTTGAATCATTATGGTAAATCGCCCACAAATCCACAGATACCTTTTTTTTTCCTACTAATCGCTTACGTTTCATCTTTGTAAATACTCCATTTTATTTACTACAATTACTAATGGTTAAAAACAAAACTTACAAAGTAATAACAGGCCAGGGAGTGGTGGCTTATGCCTGTAATCCCAGCACTTTGGGAGGCCAAGGCAGGTAGATCACCCGAGGTCAGAAGTTCGAGACCAGCCTGACCAACATGGTGAAACCCCATCTCTACTAAAAACACAAAAATTAGCCAGGTGTGGTGGTGCACGCTTGTAGTCCCAGTTACTCAGGAGGCTGAGGGAGGAGAATCACTTGAACCCGGGAGGCAGAGGTTACAGTGAGCTGAGATCATGCCACTGCACTCCAGCCTGGGCAACGGAGTGAGACTCTGTCTCAAAAAAACAAACAAAAAAAATCAATCAATCAATCAAAAATAAAGTAATAACAGTGAAAATACATCAGACTAAAGTTAATTACCACTTTGGCTTGTCAGGTTTATTATTTTGAAAAAAGCACTAAAATAAACTGCAAGGAACCCTACCACAAAAGGAAGTTAGAACTTCCTGTACTGACAAGAAGTCTCTATTTCTTCTGACGAATAATGATTAACCTTTCATTTTAGATGACAAGTTACAGTTCTGTCTGTTTTCAAAGCGACATATTACAATACTTTAGAGAACTTTCAGCCCCGTAACTAACTAGAAGTACAAAATGGAAAACCATTTCTCTAATTCCTTTACTGTAGATATTTTTCTAAAAGTTCCTCTAATAGTGATTCTTTGAGAAAAGTAGTTAAAATAAGATAAAAATTCACATAGAGCAGCCAGAGATAAGACAAACATGTTAAAATGCACTGGTTAAATGTTTAGTTCTCAGTTTTGATGACTGTAACATGGCGATGGCAAATGTCAACATTAAGGGAAGCTGAGTGAAGGGTATACGGGAATTCTGTGCTGTTTTTGCAGTTTTTATGTTAAGTCTAAAATTATTTCAAAATACACACTTAAAATGTATTTACAACTTCAGCAGTTTATGTAGTTAAAGTGCTTTGAGAATAAATAAACAATTTTCTTTTTGCAAAGAATATTTGCACTAAATCTCACAAATATAGAGTGCTTGGACTTTTCAAATTATGTATGCTTTAGAACATTATAAATCCTCCACAGAAAATGTCAAGTTAAATTGGTCAAATTGCTGGAAAATAAACAAATACACACACATCTTCAAAATAAGGTGAGCAAAAAGTTGAGGAAATCCTGTAAGAAACATAACTTGCTAATACCCATTACAGTTTAGAAAGGACATCTGGTTCTCTAGTCTAAACTGTTGTCTTGATTTTATCCCTTATATTACATTGTTCTTGTTCTCCAATGGAAACTATATGTGGAGTTAGCAGAAAAGAGACAGCTATGACAAGAATAAACCTCAGAGAACATGCAGTACCAGGGTGTCTAATGCCATCCTGGCCCAAGAACAGAATGTAAATGAATGAAGACAGGTGTAGAGAGTGGTAGAGCTTTGGTCACACCTGAGAAGGCACCTTCTCCCAAGAGGGATTCAAAAGCACATTAAAAATGAAGCAAAACACGACAAGACACTGGCACAAGATAATAAAACAAATTTACAGGTCACTAGTTGCAGACCATAATTCAGCTCCCTTCTACTAGAGGAGGAAATGAAGACCCAGAGAGGAAAAATGTGTCAAAGGCCACACAGCATCTTTAGGAGTAGAAGGAGAACAAAGCCCACTTCACCTTCAGGATGTAAATCTTCATGGAAAACTCTAAGGCAGATGGGAAAAAGAGAACTTGTTGACATTGGCCCTTAGCCAAGGGCAGAGGGTGATATAATAACAACTGATGTTTGCATAACTTCACCTCCTGGACCCTGGGGTGCTTGCAAACATCCATTCATTCATCCTGGTCCACTCATGTGAAATATGTAGGTGTACTTTAATCATCATAGAGTGGTAAACAAAGACACAGTTGGTACAGAATCTCCAAGGGCAGGAGTGTGTCACCAGCTAAGGACAAGCATTATTATCATGGCCTTGCTCCTGAGTCAGTACACTTGCCACCTTCCTTGTGCAAAAAGTCAATACTTTAAGCACTTTTTGTAAACAAGCACCTGGGGATAAAAAGAACCAAGAATTCCAATAGTATTCTAACCCTTTCCCACTTAATCCTCCAAATAGTTACTGACCACCTGCTATGATGATGGACACTCCTTTAAGTGCTGACTTTAATTTTCCTCTGGCTAATACTGACCCAACTTGGTCTGAGTGCTGCTCCAAAATTAACTAGAATATGTGACAACAGATACCACTACAACCTCCCTATTTTCTGATTTATTCTCATTCCAACTCATATCTTTTATTGTAAAGGGAAATCTGCAGATATTAATGTAGATTCTATGGATCCCCTCCATTGTCATTGCATAATGGTATTTGTGGTATGCTGTGTCTGTGCCTTGCATAGCTGCTACAGCATCCAATTCTACTCATCATATAGTTTACAATGTGCCTGTGTTATAGCAAATGAACCTGAGACTCACATATTAAGTAGTGATATTGAAAAGAGGGAAAAAGGTCCAGATGATGTGAAGGAAGAATTTATATTAACCCATCAACAAACAAAAATAACTAAAGTAGCACACTAAATTTCTCTTTTCTCATTGACCCCAAATATAATAAGAGTATATTCTATTTCCTGATTTTGTGAGAAACAGAAAAGTGAGAATTATATTTATTCATTACTCCAAGAAATATTTATTGAGTCCCTAGTATATGCCAGGCACTGAGGATACAACACTGAATAAGACATGGTCCATAATGCCTTCTAATAAAATAGTTAACCAACATTGTAATAAGTGATAAAGTAAGTACAGATTCAACCCAAACCCCTAGAACTTTCAGAAGTGAAGACTGAATCAACAAATTGAGGTTCATATGTTCAGTGGTGCTCCAAAAACTAGAAGTACTTTCTGAGCTATAAAATAAAATTGAATTTCATCTAATAACATTTTATTTCAAGTGCATTTTATTATTTACTGTGCTCTGACTGTGCACAAGACCCTACTGGACACTACAAAAAAAAAAATCTCTTTACAATCCAATGTATGTGAGAAATCATAAATACGTCGGGTAAAGCATATGAAACTGCTGATAATGTCTCTTTGTAAAAGAAGACTTTTTTTAATGGTTCGGGCAAATACAATGGATTAAATAAGAACACTAGAAATGTCAAAAAGCAGAAAAAAAAACTGTTGGAATGAGATTATAAACTGAATGAAATCAGAGGAAAGATCATAGAAAGACTTTGTGAACTGCGAACTTGAAGAAGGTCCAGAAAGATGGGCAGGGGGTTGAACAATAGGCCTGGCCAGTGAGTACAGGGATGCAGGCAAGATCCTGAAAGTGGCTTGAGGAGACAGTGAGTAGATGAGTTGAGCTGGAGCTGGAGGATCTGGAAGAAGGCGAGTGTTGGGAAAAGGAGTGAGTGGCAGCCTCAGTCTGTAAGCCAACTTATGGAACTCCTAATGGCTAAGGAGTTTGGAAGCAATGCTATTCTCCTTGGAAGTGTAAAACATCTATATGCGGATCATTTAGTTTATCATCACATTCCATTCATCTTTGGCCAACTCTTTTGGATAAAGAGGAATTGACCTGAGGTAATGTCAGAGTGTTCATGGAATTCAAAGAACTGC
This sequence comes from Chlorocebus sabaeus, assembly GCF_047675955.1. Lineage (NCBI taxonomy): Eukaryota > Metazoa > Chordata > Mammalia > Primates > Cercopithecidae > Chlorocebus > Chlorocebus sabaeus. The sequence continues at coordinate 72,659,970 of NC_132918.1, forward strand.
ATTAAGTAGCAGGAACACCAGAGGTAATTATATGAGGCAAGGAGAGTGCAAACATATTAGGTGGGCACAAAAGTAATTGCAGTTTTTAGAAATGGGGAAAGGATTCCCTATTTAATAAATGATGCTGGGAAAACTGGCTAGCCATCTGTCGAAAGCTGAAACTGGATCCCTTCCTTACACCTTATACAAAAATTAATTCAAGGTGGATTAAAGACTTAAATGTTAGACCTAAAATCATAAAAACCCTAGAAGAAAACCTAGGCAATACCATTCAGGAGATAGGCATGAGCAAGGACTTCATATCTAAAACACCAAAAGCAATGGCAACAAAAGCCAAAATTGACAAATGGGATCTAATTAAATGAAAGGGCTTCTGCACAGCAAAAGAAACTACCATCAGAGTGAACAGGCAACCTAGAGAATGGCAGAAAATTTTTGCAATCTATTCACCTGACAAAGGGCTAATATCCAGAACCTACAAAGAACTCAAACAAATTTACAAGAAAAAAACAACCCCACCAAAAAGTGGGCAAAGGATATAAACAGACACTTATCAAAAGAAGACATTTATGCAGGCAACAGACACATGAAAAAATGCTCATCATCACTCGCCATCAGAGAAATGCAAATCAAAACCACAATGAGATACCATCTCACACCAGTTAGAATGGCGATCATTAAAAAGTCAGGAAACAACAGGTGCTGGAGAGGATGTGGAGAAATAGAAACACTTTTACACTGTTGGTGGGACTGTAAACTAGTTCAACCACTGTGGAAGACAGTGTGGCGATTCCTCAAGGATCTAGAATTACAAATACCATTTGACCCAGCCATCCCATTACTGGGTATATACCCAAAGGATTATAAATTATGCTGCTGTAAAGACACATGCACACGTATGTTTATTGCAGCACTATTCACAATAGCATAGACTTGGAACCAACCCAAATGTCCATCAATCCACTGGATTAAATGTCCACTTAATCCAGTCTGCCCATCTACAGACTGGATTAAGAAAATGTGGCAGATATACACCATGGAATACTATGCAGCCATAAAAAAGGATGAGTTCATGCCCTTTGTAGGGGCATGGATGCAGCTGGAAACCATCACTCTCAGCAAACTATGGCAAGGACAAAAAACCAAACACCGCATGTTCTCACTCATAGGTGGGAATCGCACAATGAGATCACTTGGACACAGGAAGGAGAACATCACACACCGGGTCCTATTATGGGGAGGGGGTAGGAGGGAGGGATAGCATTAGGAGACATACCTAATGTAAATGATGAGTTAATGGGTGCAGCACACCAACATGGCCCATGTATACATATGTAACAAACCTGCACGTTGTGCACATGTACCCTAGAACTTAAAAAGTATAATAATAATTTTAAAAAATTGCCGTTTTTGCCATTACTTTCAATGGCAAAAACCGCAATTACTTTTGTGCCCACCTAACATTTTCATTCATCCTGTCTCAAATAAAACAGTCTCAAATAAAAGAGAGTCCTTTCGCATGGACTTCAGAAAAATGACACCTTCTGCTTCCTCACCCCCGTATCTGACATTTGGCTACTAAGTCCTATTTTTCTGTTAAATATGACACCTCTGTGTCCGCCCCCACTGTCAACGCCCTAGTCCAAGCTCACACTGGTGCCCACCGGAACCACACTATCACTTCCTAAATGATCTCCCAGCCTCCAATGTCTCCATGTCTCCCTCTCCCGAACTGCAACAAAAAACCTGTCTCCACACAGCGACAAGAGCACTCTTTTTATCGTACATATTTCACCAATTATGCCTTTACAGGCTTCCCATTTCTCCTGGGATAAAAAGAAAACTTAGCAAGTTCTGTGAGGTGCTGCATGCAATTGACGTCGCTGGCCCCCTAGCCAGCTGCCACTCACACTCGGTCCTGAACTGCCACCCCAGAGTTACTTCTGAATATCCCCAGGCCTTTACTCCTGGACTCAAGGGCTACGGTGGTATGGAGAGGCCCGGAAGTCTTATCCTTCATGTCTCAACTGAAGTATCCATTCTTTTTTTTTTTTTTTTTTTTTTTTTGAGACGGAGTCTCGCTCTGTCGCCCAGGCTGGAGTGCAGTGGCGCGATCTCAGCTCACTGCAAGCTCCGCCTCCCGGGTTCCCGCCATTCTCCTGCCTCAGCCTCCCGAGTAGCTGGGACTACAGGCGCCCGCCACTGCGCCCGGCTAGTTTTTTGCATTTGTTAGTAGAGACGGGGTTTCACCGTGTTAGCCGGGATGGTCTCCATCTCCTGACCTTGTGAACCGCTGGTCTCGGCCTCCCAAAGTGCTGGGATTACAGGCTTGAGCCACTGCGCCCAGCCTGAAGTATCCATTTTTTGGGCTGACCTCCTAGACAGGGTCACAACCCCGCCAAGCATTGCCTTGCAGCTTTTCACAAAGAGGCTGATTCAGGTAATAATTCAATAAATACATATGTCCATCTCCATTAGTTTACTGTAAACTAGTCAAGCATATGGAGGACAGCTTTTTGGCTCATTCCCAGTATCTAGCACATACTTTGTAGTTTACAACAAAAGAGGGATTCAATAAATAATTGCTGAATAAATCAATCAATGAACAAATTCCAAGTTAAATGTGATTGCGAAGCTCCAAATATAACTGGAATATCATGATGTAGATATGGAGAGTAAAGACAATGAAAAAGAACAGCAAATAAGTTTGCCCCAGCTGACTAGTATCCAGTGACTGCAGCATGTTGATTTGACAAAATATCTCTATAAATACAAGGAAGCCACAAAGAAAAGAATATAAAGTATTACATTGATGTTAAAGACGTACTCCTCAAGGATACACGAACAGGACAATAATGTTTCCTAAAGGAAAGATGAGTATTCACATTGTATCAAGTGTAGCATACACATGTGTATTATATGAATGCCACTGTCTCCACTGATGCAGGTTGACAAGTCTGGGAATGTGAATTCTCCTGGTTACACCACTGGAATATAGTCAAAAAGAATAACAGGGGTAGAGGAGGCTTGGTTTCCACTTGCCCACTGAGTGACCTCAAAAGTGTCACTGGATTTCTGTATTTTCTCATTGGCCGAAAAACAGAAATAACAACATGCCTATGACAAGGTGGCAGTCGGGACTAAATAAAATAGAGTGACATCCCTTTAGAACTGTCAACAACTAGAGAACTGTGTTACTGTTATGATAGCTGTGGTAAGTATCATCTTTTGTGTGTGTGTGTGGAGAGTGCGGTCTCACTGTGTCGCTCAGGCTGGTAATAATATTACTTCATTTGAAGAGCTTGTGTATTTACTTTATTTATTCATTTTTTGAGATGGAGTTTTACTCGTCACCCAGGCTGGAGTGCAGTGGCACGATCTCGGCTCACTGCAACCTCTGCCTCCCAGGTTCAAGCAATTCTCCTGCCTCAGCCTCCTGAGTGGTTGGAATTGCAGGTGCCCACCACCATGTCTGGCTAATTTTTATTTTTATTTATTTATTTATTTTTTCTGTGTTTTTAGTAGAGACGGGCTTTCACCATGTTGGCCAGGCTGGTCTCAAAGTCCTGACCTCAGATGATCCACCCTCCTCAGCCTCCCAAAGTGCTAGAATTACAGGTGTGAGCCACAGCACCTGGCTGTGTATTTATTTTAAATCATTCATCTATATTGATTTTGACTCATTAATGAAAAATACTAGAGATAAAATTAAAAATAGGGTTTAAATTCAATGTCATAAATGGTTTTCATTTTAATTTTTAAAAACCTAATAAGGGTTATTCTTACAAGCACATTAGTATATTCATTTAAACCTCAAAATAACCCTTTGAGGTAGTAATATATCTCCAACTTACAGATGAAGAAACTGAGGCACTAAAATGTCCAGTAACTTGGCCAAGATCTCATACCTAGTAATAACAACAGTCATAATAAAAGCAAACATTTACATGGTGGTGCTAGCACTGTTCTAAGTGCTTTCTATACATTACGTAACGTAATACTCCTAATGAGTCTATAAGGTAGCTACCCTTACAGTCCCTAATTTACACATGAAGGAAATGAGGCCCAGTGAGGTTCATCCATTTGCCAAGGTCCCACAGCTGGTAAGTGGCAGAGCAGAGATTTGAAGCCAGGCAGAACCCTTCCTGTTAACCTAATGCAGTACTAACTCTCATTTATTGGTGGCATTTATCCAGCTCTCTATTCACCTAAGTGAATTTTCTAGATAAATACTTATTTCTTTAATAAACAAATATTATTTTATTCATACTTTTCATATTAACAATTGCCTGTCTTTTACTAAATATACTAAATACTGTGCAACTTTTTCCTGATGGCCCAAGGTCAGTGTTATGGCTGCTGTGCTTTATCTGTCCTGCTTGTAGTTTTTACTTTAATTTTTACAGGAGTGCTTAGGTATCTTTTGTAGACATGAGCCAGTCCGTTGTCATTTTGTCACTGTGATTCTGCTGACTGCTTTGAAGCTAGAATCTGTGTCTATCGTAACTATTTCTAATATAAGATTTAATAAGCTTTGAATTGATGCCAACTCTATGGACTTAAGCCCATGACTTTCATTATGACCATGCAGATTTTAGCTGAGATGAGGGGAGTCTGACCTATAGATAAGTATAAGGAATTATTTTACCAAATGGAAAACTATATATGTTATCCAGTGTGCATATTCCTCTTTTTTTGTTGTTTTGTTTTTTTTTTTGTTTGTTTGTTTGTTTTTGTTTTTGATTTTGAGATGGAGTCTCACTCTGTGCCCAGGCTGGAGTGCAGTGGTGCCATCTCGGCTCACTGCAACCTCCGCCTCCCGGGTTCAAGTGATTCTCCTGCCTCAGCCTCCAGAGTAGCTTGGGATTACCAGCACACGTCACCACACCCAGCTAATTTTTATATTTTTAGTAGAGACAGGGTTTCACCATGTTGGCCAGGCTGGTCTCGAACTCCTGACCTCAAGTGATCCTCCCACCTTGACCTCCCAAAGTGCTGGGATTACAGGTGTGAGCCATCGTGCCTGGCCATTCCTGTTTCTGAAATCATGATACATATCAGGCATATACATGAGTTTGTTTAAAGTTCACTTTCATCTAGAAGATGAAATCTTTCAAAATGTAAGACTTATTCCCAAATCCAAGTCATACACACTATCCACAAGCTGATTATTTCTATTCCCTCATCCTGCTTTACTTATTTCTCTCCTCGTATTGTGTTCCAAATAGAGCATAATACAAATAAATAACATTTACATGGCAGTTCCTGCATAACAACCATTGTTCTAAGAAATTTTTCCATATTAATTCATGTAATGTTCACAACCACCTCATTTTACAGATGAAGAAACTGAGGTGCAGAAAGATTAAGTAACTTGCCAATCCCATATCTAGAATTTGGGGAGCTAGGATTAGAACCCAAGCAGTTTGACTCGAGAATCTGTGTTCTGTGAACTCTGCTCTACTGTGCCCTGAGAACTGTCCTAAGAGAATAGTGCCTTTGTTTTGTTCACTGCTGAAGGCCCAGGTGTTCAACAAATATTTGTTGACTGTCTGGATGAACTTCCAGCTTCTCTCTGCCTATCCAAGTGCTCAACCCAGTTCATTCTGACTTCAGCCTCAAAGCTTGACTGGCTCTGACAGGCAGAGTAACATTCCAGGCCCTTCTTCCACCTCCTGAAGACTTTATTGGTTGCACTGTCTTTTGGCTCACCCTCACTGGGCATGGAGCCCCAAACCCTTTAGATGGTCAATAAATACTCTCTGAATGATTGAGACTCTGAGCTGTATCAGGCTGTCACCAAACACAAAAGTTTGTGATCAAGTACTGTAACAACAGGATGGTGTCCTAGAAATTGCACTTGACTGAATCAAAAGATTGATTTTTACCTTTTGTGACCTGACCATGCCAATTTCACAACTCTAGCCTTCGGTGTTTTTTCTTTTGTTTTTTGTTTTTTGTTTTTTTTTTTTGAGACAGAGTTTCACTCTTGTTGCCAAGGCTGTAGAGCAGTGTGGCATCATCTTGGCTCACTGCAACCTCTGTCTCCCAGTTCAAGGGATTCTCCTGCTTCAGCCTCCCAAGTAGTGGGGATTATAGGCTTGCGCCACCACACCCAGCTAATTTTGTATTTTTTGTAGAGATGGGGTTTCACCATGTTGGCCAAGCTGATCTTGAACTCCTGACCTCAGGTGATCCACCCACCTCGTCCTCCCAAACTGCTGGAATTACAGGCATGAGCCACCGTGCCTGGCCCAGTGTGTTCATCTTTAAGCTTGAAAGCTTACTATATATAAAGCACTATGCCTTTGGTATGAATTATGTACATATAATCTTTAAAACAATCCTATGAGCTAGGTGCTATTATATGCCCATTGTGCAGATAAAGAATCTGACTAGAGACTAAGTAATTTGTTATGTATTACACAACTAAAATGCTAGAGCTAGGATTCAAACCTATGTATGTATGACTCCAAAGCTTAGCTCTTGCAAACCATGCTATACTGTCTCTCTCTCTCTTTACCATTTTAAGCTTATGACATATAATAACAGCTACCGTGATAATGATTATGGCTTGAACCATAAACTGTGAATTGAAGTAGTTTCCAATTACTGACGGTCTTGAAATTAAAGTAAAACCTGTAAATTCAACATTTACCTTTTATAACCAAAAGCTTCATTGGCTATTTCTGACTTTTCTGGAAGAAATAAAGATACCATGGCAAACAGTAACTTCTCATTTTAGAGATTCAACCAGTTAACAAGTATTTGTTGAACACCTGTTATGATGTCTTGTACTGGGCTAAATGCTGGATATATATAACAATAGTGACTGAGACAAAGATGGCCTCTGCCATCACAGAGGCAGTCTAGAGAAAGAAACAGTAATCAAGCAACATACAGAAAATTATTGGGGAGTGAGAGCAGGAGTGTGGGGGTGCAAAAAGGAGAGTCCATTCCTGGCAGTGTGAGCGACAGGTGAGATAACTACACACAGGAGAGAACGCGACATATTCTAGGAACAATCAAGATGGAACTGCTGATAGAAGGCCTAACTAAAGATTGGATTAGGGTAATGGGGAATCATTGCAGGTCTTTAGGTAGGGAAGAGAAATGCCCTTATGTGTGTTGTAAAAAGATCAGTTTAGCCGGGCGCAATGGCTCACGCCTGTAATTCCAGCACTTTGGGAGGCTGAGGCGGGCAGATCACCTGAGATCAGGAGTTCAAGACCAGCCTGGCCAACATGGTGAAACCCCTTCTCTACTAAAAATACAAAAATTAGCCAGGCGAAGTGGCTTGCGCCTGTAATCCCAGCTACTCTGGAGGCTGAGGCATGAGAATTGGTTGAACCCGGTAGGCGGAGGTTGCAGTGAGCTGAGATCGCTCCACTGCACTCCAGTCTGGCAACAGAGCAAGACTCCTTCTCAACGAAAAAAAAAAAATCAGTTTAACAATGGTGGGAAAAAAGTGAATTGGACAGATAGGGCCAGACTAGAATCAAAGAAGCCAGATGGATGTTGAATTTAACCAAGAGATGGTGGAAATTGAGACAGTAAGAACAGAGATGGTAATGTGGGAATTGATTCAACATCTATTGAGAAGGGATAGTCTTGATAATTGATAGAGATGCAGAGGAAGCAGCAGCAACTGTCATGGATGTTGTCTAGAGTGTAGGTTTTGAAAACTGAATGGATAGTGGAATCCAAGAGCAGTAGCAGGCGTGCGGAAGATGGCGTTCAGGGTTGCACATGTGTGGCATTAACTTGGCAGCTGGATTTTGGCGTCTGACGCTTAGTAGAGCAGGCTAGGTTCCAGGTGAAGGCTTTCTAACCATCATCAGATACATGGTGCCTGAGGCGAGGAAGTGGAAGGGCTCACCGAAGTGGAGCAGAAAAGCAAAGGGGCAAAGTCAAAGCAGCATCCTGTAAGGAGAAGGCAGAAAAGCGACGCTCATAGAGATGAAGAATGAACCTCCAGAGGCGTCGGAGCAGATTGGAAGAGACACATTCAGGCTCCATTTAACCAGAATAATTCCGTTATCAAAATGGAAGCGCCAAGAAGCATCGTTGATGGCGCTTTGCCACCATCCATCCGTCCAACACAACACCTGCTTCGAAAAGACTGCCTCACGTAGTGACTCACTTACCCACCACAGCCGCATTCTCTACCCCTGCCTCTTGTCTAGTGAAGCTGGCTCCCGAGGCTTCGGGGCCGCTCCACAGGGACCTGAGGACGTCTCCCCGGAGACCCTGACTCAAGCTGCGCGCCGGCACAGCCGGGCAGCGGCTCCCGCCTACTCACCGCACCGGAGGGACGGTCCCTCCTTCAGGCCAATCTCCTTCTCATTGTCCCTGCTGCTGTCACCTGCTGCTGCAGACCAGGGGTCCCGTCCAGTCTTAGCCCGTCCCGTCCTCCCCGCAGCCTACTCGCGGTCCCCTCAACCTCGAGTACACCGCGGCCAGCAGCGCCGTTGGTTTTCCAATCAAATCCTCCTCCAGGCCACCAACCGGCGCTGGTCAGGCCAATGCCGACAATTCTTCCTCCGCCTCCTGGGGCCCCTCAGCCAATCGGGAGCAGCCATGCTGCGCAGTGCAGAGCGCCATAGCGACGGATGACGCCTGCCAGGGAATCGCCGTAGCAACCAGAGACGCGCTAGGTCCACCACCAAGCTTGCAAGCAGAAGAGGAGGCAAGTGATGCTGAAGGCTGTGCTGCAGCCACTTCACTGGAACCTAGAGCTACCTGTGAACAGGTCTCCTAAACGTTGAAGATTTTTCTGGATTTAGGGTGTCTAACCTTTGATGGGAAAGGGCAGCTTCATCTTGGAGTGTTTAACTTTCAAGAACCGCTATGGGCTAAAAATCAATTCTTTAAAAGCAAAGATTTAATCTGATAAGGAATCAATGCAGCATGCTAAATATCTTTCATGTGGTGTGAAAATGTCTTCAGTTACTCAAGCCACAGGCAATGAGAATATGGTGCCATAGCACCATATTTTTCACAAAAATAAGAGTGATCTGGGATTCAAGAAACCTGTATGGTACAACTATTGTCAGTTCGTTTTGTGGCCTTGGGCAAGTCACTCCACCTTTTGTGAAAGTCTGAAGCGTCTTTAAAATTTCTGAACTGCATTAGATAACGCTTTAAAAATATACCTGACATTCTGTAACTTTAAATACATGAAAAATGTCAATTTATTGACTGCTCAATTTTGTGCTGGGCATGATTTCAAATTCTTTCCTTATTTCACTTAGTTATAAAACGGAGGCACAAGAAGTTTCCTAAGTAGTCCAGTACGGCAGAGCTAGTAAGTGATGTGAGTCACGGTAACATCTACTTGAGTCTGGTCTTAATCACGATGATGTTCCCTTGACGATTTCTTCGAGTTCTGGGCCCTATTCAACCTCATCTTAATATCACTAAACACTCATGAGTGTGTCAACACTGGTGATTACATCTTCCCAAACTGGATTTTAAATGAATACAGTGAAACCTAACGTTTTTCAGGTTTGGATAGTAAGTAGGCACATTGGGGTAACAATACTTAGGCTTCCATAATTGAAAGCATTTTTTAAAATGAAGATGGCCCTATTTTGGAAATGCAGAAAGGCGAGATGAAAGCCAAACTCCAGTGAGTATAGCAGAACTAATTAAACTTCGGAGAACATAAAACCAACAAGATTTTTTTTTATATGTAAGTTCTAGGGTACATATGCACAACGTGCAGGTTACATATGTATACATGTGCCATGTTGGTGTGCTGCACCCATTAACTCGTCACATTTACATTAGGTGTATCTCTCTCCTAATGCTATCCCTCCCCCTTGCTCCCACCCCATGACAGGCCCTGGTGTGTGATGTTCCCCTTCCTGTGTCCTAGTGTTCTCATTGTTCAATTCCCACCTATGAGTTAGAACATGTGGTGTTTGGTTTTTTGTCCTTGCCATAGTTTGCTGAGAACGATGGTTTCCAGCTTCATCCATGTCCCTACAAAGGACATGAACTCATCCTTTTTTATGGTTGCATAGTATTCCATGGTGTATATGTGCCACATTTTCTTAATCCAGTCTATCATTGATGGACATTAAAACCATCAAGATTAATGTTCCAATAAAACAAAACAAGGTGACAGGGGCAGGAAGACCGATGCTGAGTAGAAAAAGTATTCTATACACACATTCTACATATTAAGTAGTCAGCCTGGCTTGGTGGCTCGTATCTGTAATCCCAGTACTTTGGGAGGCCGAGGCAGGAGGATCACTTGAGGTGAGGAGTTTGAGACCAGCCTGGCCATCATGGCCAAACCATCTCTGCTAAAAACAGAAAAATCAGCGGGCATGGTGGCACATGCTAGTGCCTGTTACTCAGGAGGCTGAGGCACGAGAATTACTTGAACCCAGGAAGCGGAGGTGCAGTGAGCCAAGATCGCACCACTGCACTCCAGCTAGCCAGACAGAGCCAGACTCTATCTCAAAAAATAAATATTAAGCAGTGAGACATGACTCCACTGAACTTCTCATGTTCACCAGAATACCAATTGTGCTTCCCATCTTTCCACTACTCAGTGAAATTAAAGCCTTAAACTAATGTTTTAGCCATCCCAGAATATTCCCGAACTTCCCTGAAAGCTGCAGAGATTAAGAGGCAAGAATGACACTGCCTCTAAGACACGTACACTATCATCTCAAATGTTAAGGGTCCCTCTGTAACATGATAAAAAATAAAATCCCACAAGAGATCTTGCCCCAAGCTTATAGCTTATATAACAAGGCTCAAAACTATGAAAACATCTTTTTCTAAGGCCTTTTTTAAAATGAAATGCAAAACATAAATTATACAGTTCAAAAGTAAAACAGCATAATGTCTTAACTACAGCATAAAAGTAACAAATCTGCATGTAAGTAGATATTCAGGATCAGCTCATCAAGAAGATAAAATCACTTCCCAAAATTTATAAAAAGACTTCAGCCCAATGGTCTAGAATAAGAAAAGGCTATTTACACAAACACCCCCCACACACACACACAAACACAAATCTAAGTGGAGGAATGAGAATGATCGTGTAGACTGAAAGCAGAAGGCTGAGTACAATTTGAAGTAAAGGCAGAACTTAAATTGGGCTTTGAAAGAAAAGCAGAGAAGCAGAAAGGAAGGTCTACTAAACAACAGAAATGTTTTCATTAAAAGCATAGAGATAGGAATGTGTGGGTCCACCATGAAAAGAACTGATACTTAAGAGATCAGATATGCCTTTATTGGCCAGATCAAAGAGAGTTACTCTTTTCCTCTCTCCTCCTACAGAGTCTCAAAGGTCTGTAGCTAGAAATTATAAATTGACAAAAAAAAATTCCCTAAAATAAATGTAAACTAAATTTTCAAATGAAATTTCCAAAAACATAAGTGTCTATCCCCATCTTATTCCAAAGGGTATCAAACTCATGGTGAGGTTATCAGAAGTTTTTCAGTGCAGAAAACACAAAAGGAAAGTGTTCCACACATGCCAAATGAGAAACAAACCAAGACCTGTAATTTTCTGTTAAGGAAAATACTTCATAATAAAGTTAGTCACTAAAAACAAAGAAAGAGGCCGGGTTCATGCCTGTAAACCCAGCACTTTGGGAGGCCAAGGCAGGCAGATCATGAGGTCAGGAGATCAAGAGACCATCCTGGCTAACACAGTGAAACCCCGTCTCTACTAAAAAAAATACAAAAAATTAGCCGGGTGTGGTAGCGGATGCCTGTAGTCCCAGGCTACTCGGGAGGCTGAGGGAGGAGAATGGTGTGAACCCGAGCCAGAGCTTGCAGTGAGCTGAGATTGGGCCACTGCACTCCAGCCTGGGTGACAGAGCCAGAACCCGTCTCAAAAAAAAAAAAAAGGAGAGAGAGAAAGAAAGAAAAGCCCTGGAGAGTTCAGTATTATAATGAAAATCATTACACATCACACAGCAAGATTTCTAAAATCAAGGGGGAATAAATGGATTAGCCTTTTCTTAGAGAGCTTTAATTTCAATTATTTCTTAACCAGCAAACGCTGTTTGTTGTGAAACAAACACTGTTTTATTTTTTTCGCAACGTTTCCTGTTTTCTCTCTCCTACCGAAGCCTAGGAATATTAGGAGGCCAGAAACAGACATCACTCGTTTACCTTCCTCTCCTATCCCATCTCAAGCTGAGACAGAGATGTGGTTCTCCTAATAATCAGAATACAAAGTAAAGACAATAGCCAACAACTAATTAAGTAGATTTTTATTGCTCAATCAACTTCAGTAACATCTCCAAAAAAATAGTTTTCATCTAACAATTATGAAACAAATTTGAAAGGCAGGATCATTCACAATATAGACCTGGTAGAGGCTTATACTTCATATAAATGAAAAAATATCAGTTCTACAATTTAAATGTTTACTTTGGATTTTCTTATAGAAGAAAATATCATTGTAATTATAAAAGCCATAAAAATTGGAACTGTACTGTGAAATTACATCAAGGTATCAAATTTTATATAAATGAACAATAAAATTCAATTTTTCTTTATTTAAACATAGTAAACATTGGAAGACAATCTCCCCCATGGGGGAAAAAAAAAAAAAAAAAACCTTGAATAATAAAGCAACAAAAAAAAGCCACAACACAAAAACTAATCAGTGTGCAAAAATCTGATTTAAAAAAAACAAAAAAACAAAAAACCTGGGGTTTAACAATTACTCTAAGTCAAATGTTGAAGTCAGTATGTGCTAATTAAATTTCATTTTAAAAATGATCTTTGGATGATTACATTTCCAACTATGTTTTCCTATAATTGACACTTAATGTTACTTTTTGAAAAGTCAGAAAAGAAACCAATTTATATTAAGATGGCCAAATTTTGCAATTTGAACACTATTTTAAACTTTGAACGTCCCTAAAGTCTTTAAATTTACTTTCTAAAATAAATAATTGTTGGAATAAACCAAAAGACATTTCACATATTTGCACTGCATATGATAAAAATGATGCGATCTACATAAATAAATTTAAAACATTAAGTTATTTCATATAAACATTTTTAATTACAATGTTATATCAATGGCTTACACAGTTGAAATCTGAGCACTTTAAAACAGGATTCACACTTAGTTAAACTGCTGAGCACATTTATAGAACTGATGTACATCATATAATCCTTTAAACAGCAAACTCTGGTGTTATACCTCAGTTTCAGAAAGCATTTTTCTTTCAACAGAATTTTGAACCTGCCTTTGTGAAAGAAAACAATTAGAAAGCTATTATACCCACACAGAAAATTTAAGTATGCGGAAGAAATAAACTTTTTTGGATGAAGAAAACAAGTTGATTTTGAGTGGTAAACAAATCTGGTTTACAAATACATGCATTAGCACATAAAATATTTTGTCCTAGACATCTTTACAGAAGACTTGGCAAATATGAACAATGGTATGCCACAGCTTTTTAAAATGACGTTTAACAGATATAAGATCAGAATCATTCACATTCACACAAACACACACACACTTTAGAAAGACTGTGTGCTTCGCTTCAGCATATTTAATATCACTAAAGAATATAAAGAATCATCCTTTTATCATAAGGAATTTATGTCATTGTTTTCTCAAAAGCTGCTATTTTAGATTGAAACAGCATTCAGAAAAAAGTACATTTCAGATGGTCAGCATTAGGATTTACTACAGACTTTGTAAACAGGTATCTATAAATAAATAAAACTAGGGTGGAGAAAAGAATATCCTGAGGTGGCTCTGTGGCCAGGGTATTCAGTAGCACTAAGCTCCATTCTGGAAATCAAGGCAGCTAAAGAAAAGTGCAGGGCTGAATTTATTTTGTAAATGGAATATGTACAGGTTTAATTATTTTGCACCTTGAGGTAAATCAGTACACAGCAACTACTACTGCTTATACACACTTATTTAAGGCAACTTTATTTAAAAATCAATATATGTAGTAAATTATATCTGTCACTGTCTCAATGAATGTTATCTATGATTATTTTTCAAAAACAGTGGAAGAAATATAATCACTTAAAATAAGCAGTTAATTACTTAAACATGAGTTACCTTTGCTCTTAAACGGAGTAGTCAGATCATTTTGTCAGTCAAGTAGTCAAAAGAAAGCAGAAACCAGTAAAATTAGAAGCACTGTGAAAACATTTTGAGTGCAAAGTATTTTGCAAGTGACGGTTTTTCTGGCACTGGATACTTACTATACATAATTAAATAAAATCACAGAAACACTATGATCCCAGGTAGTTTTCAGTTTTAAAATGTCTTCCTGTAAAGTAAGTACAGTTGTTACCCCCGATGTCCAGACACAAGGAAATGATGTGAGGAAATCCTCTTGTTCAGGTACATCAGGGGAGTTTTAAAAATAGCAGCAAATACTGGGGTCTTTGGAAATAATTATGCTGCTACAAATGAAAAGGAATCATTACAATGGAAGCTCATAAACAATAATAAGCACCGTAGGTAATACTCTATCAATTGCCAATAGAGTTTAACTCTTTTTAGGCAGTACCAAATGATGACAGCTATATATTTTCTAAAGAAAAGCAGCTACATTTCCAACCTCTCATCCAAGGCAGAAGTTGAATCCATCATTTTAACTAGACTCTTACAATATGGTCTTAGAGGAGGACATTACCTTAGTTAATAAATAGTTTATAATGAATTTAAAACACCAGACTTGCTAAAATTTCAGCTTTTGGCATTCCTCATGATCCTTTATTAGATTAATTATGTATACTTTTATAATTTAATTATATGGTTAAAGGGCATTGGAATTTCATTAAAATTTTCATCCTAATAGTCATGTCACCATTTTTGATATTTCTGTGGCTTCTCAATACTCATTTGATTTTTGTAAATTATTCTCTTGTCAAATCAGTTTCACAACCCCATTCATCCAGTCCTACAGGCTTAACAACATTTATTTATTTCACGTGGAGCTAAAAGTATATAAAAGATGACTAACAAGATTTGTTAGACTTTAAAAAGCTCAGAAAAGCAAAAACTAACAAATACACAAAATAAAAATGCCATTAATCTGAGCTACATATAAAATGTCTAATTTCCTTTTAAAATATAAATATGGCAGTGCTTTATATCAAAGATGTAAAATCTATCAATTGCTTTAAGATAATAAACATAAATGCAAGTGAGCACCAACTATTTACATTAACAATTTACTCTATTTGTTACTTTTCCAAATGTTTATATAATATTTAAGCATCATATCAAAATAAATATTTTAAAATAAAATCACAGGTAACAAGCTATTAAATGTAATCTACAAAAGAGTAACATAAAGAGAAAATGAAAGGTAATTCTTAATAAAGTAATACTGATCACAGACCCATCTGAGATAATTCTGACTCCTGATTATTTACGCCCACTACTTATAAGGAATAGTCAATAACTTGAACCTGATGGAAACTAAACCATTTTAAGCCAAAGAGAGACAAGGCAGAGAACAGAGTGGGAATAATAGGATTTAAAAGAGTATAAGGATTCAGAAAAAAAAATTCTACAAAGGCTTCAAAATCTATTGCAAACTGGCATTGTATAACTTTTTAAATTCATGAAGTTATAAATGGTATGGGTGCTTAATTATCAAATCACCTGCAATTGTACTTGTCCGTCACAATGGATACCCAGATATGAAGGTTTTGAGATTAAAAAAAATTTAAACATAAAAGTTAAAAACTATCCTTATTAAAGTTTCCATTGTTCTATATTCATCTCTATGGCTAAGAAAATGCCAGTTAGTGAAACATGATGGACATCTACAGAAATGAAACACAGACAGAGAAGCCCTGAAATGTTTCCACTTTTCCCACAGCACTGGTATAGACTCCCTATTCTTCCCATAAAGCACTAACAAAAGTGAAATAACACGTGAAAATTTCGAGAAACACATAAAAATTATAAACATAAACAAAGTATCACTTAAGGTTTTTATGAATTGCCATTGATGAACAAAGAGATTTAAGAAAAGCAGACTGAAAGCATTTCTCTGCATCCTTCTATTGCAAAACAGAATTTTTTTTTTTCTAACAGAATAAATATTTGAATAGTTAAGAACCATGTACCTCACTTCAAAGAGAGCATTTCATTATACACATAGTCTCCACGGTGCTCATTACAAACTCCAGACACTACTTTTAAAAACTCAGTAGTCACACATAAACAGCATGACATACAATATTCTTATATATAGTGACATGATACGCACACCTTACATATGTATATATCTATATGTATAATGCCTCTTGGTTCAGTTCTATAATGAAGTTTCAGCATCCACATATTTCTTTCTTGGTTCATCTTCAAAACTTATTTTCACACTCACAGGTTTATCAGGACTATTTAAAACAAAGAATGAAAATAAATAATTTTTAAACATAAATATTCAATTCTAAACATGGCTGAGAATGAGTATATTAAACCTTCTGAGATTACTATTAACACTACAAACTTATGACTTGCTAATATAATTTTACCTTTTTCTAAATCAATAAAGTGGAAAGGCAAATATTAAAAATTGTTTTTAAAAATTACAAATATTAAAAATTCTGTTTGCAATTTAAATTCATATTCTTCTTACAACTAAAGAGGGGGTCCTTAAAATAGGGCAGTATATGGTCAGAATCTGTTGGATTACTTTTATTTAATATATGAAGAGTTATAGCATGAGACTTTTATTTTACTGAAAAATCTATTAATATATGAATCTTTGTTAATAGATAGGTATCAAATAATTTCCAAGGTTATAAATTTATAAAACTTCTCACTCCAAATTTGATTCATAAATACAAAACCAATATATCTATTATATATATTCTATATACATATTGGTTCTGTATTTATGAATTTTATTTATCAATATGTATTCTATATATGTAGAACAAATATTTGAAAAAAATATATATATTTTTTTGAGAGACAGAGTTTTGTTCTTGTTGCCCAGGATGGAATGCAATGGCACAATCTCAGCTCACTGCAACCTCTGCCCCCCAGGTTCAAGTGATTCTCCTGCCTCAGCCTCCCAAGTAGCTGGGATTACAGGCATGTGCCACCACGCCCAGCTAATTTTTGTAGTTTTAGTAGAGACAGGGTTTCGCCATGTTGGTCAGGCTGGTCTCGAACTCCTGACCTCAAATCATCCGCCCACCTTGGCCTCCCAAAGTGTTGGGATTACAGGCCTGAGCCACTGCACCTGGGCAACCTATTCTATATTTTCAAGTTAGTATCACACAGTGACTCCATGTACATGGATTTAATTGATTAATTGTAACATATGAATACCTGGGTTCTGGAAAAGGTTTTCAGAAAGTGTAAAAACACACTATGGTTTGCTGTCTTCTCTAGACAAACTGAAGAAAAGACCCCCTTCCCCAAGCATTTTCCTGTTAAACAACATAGCCAAGACATTCTCTTTCTTCCTATGTGATTCTGAAGTGCAAGGCAACCCAAACAAAAGGTAAAAGCATAAAACCTGTTAGTTATTATTGTAAGGCCTTTATTTTTTATGATAATTATACTAACAGGGCCAGGGGTGCTGACACTGTGTGAACAATTACTAATAGTAAAAAGAATATTTAGAAAAATTCTGGTTGTACTGAATGATCCAAAATTACAAAGAGTTTAACTTTAAAACTTTTTAAGTTAAAGACAGAAGAAAGGAAACAGCCAGCTGAGAAATCAGAACTCAGATGACAGAAGAGAAAAACATATGATATAAAGTAGGAAAAAGGTTCTAAAAGAGGGTAGCGAAACAATGACAAAAAGCTGATCACTTATTGTCAGAAGACAGAGCTAAGACAGCAAGTGAAGCAAAACAGCTACGTGACTGAATGCCTAGAAAAGTTTTCATCTGATGCCCAAGCAGAATATACAGACACCCAACATAGCATCTCGCACAAACTGTACATAAAAAGAAGTATTTGCTGAGTATGAATGACTGAGTACCCTATAAGACAGTAACTCATTTCTCCAGAGGCTTAAGGGATTAAAGTACTGATGATTACCAAACAGAATCCCTGAGGGCTTAGTTCTTGAAGTGAGAACAAAAGAAAGAAAATAGGTTATATAACAAGAAATGTAAGAAAGAGGTTACATAATACTTTCAATACATGGTCCACTGTAAAAATGAATGGTCTTTACATCAATGGATTCGATTTCTTCCAAATATCTCCAAGCAACATGCTTACCTCACCTGAACAAATGGCATACTAAACCAAAACACAAGACAGGAAACAACTTGTGTTTCTCTTTTCTTAGATCATCAGAAAGCATGATTGAAATAGTATTCAATTATAGTAGCTAATCCCTAATAGTTATCTTTATATGGTTTCTGATCTTTTTTATGTTCACTCCATACTGCTATATGAAATTTATTTTTATTATAAAATAGCTCGAATTATTATTATTACTATTTTTGAGACAGAGTTTCACTCTTGTCCTCCAGGTTGGAGTGCATTGGCACAATCTCGGATCACTGCAAGTGACCTCAGATGATCCTGACCTCAGACGATCTGCCCACTTCAGTCTCCCAAAGTGCTGGGATTACAGGTGTGAGCCACTGCACCTGACTCAAATTCTTTTTTAAAATAGGTAACTATATAAAAGACAAAAACATAATCATTATTTATACCTTATTCCAAGTATACATTAAAATGATGGATGAAAGGAAGAAAGAAATGAAGCTATCATAAGTAAATGAAAATTGGCTACAGTTAGAAAACACATAAACAGTTATAACTACCTCATATTAGATCTGGTTACTTTGGCATTCTCAGTATTCATGGAAAGTGCCTTCCACTGTGCAGTTTTGGCCATTTCATCTGATATGTTAACAACTGAGGGATCAACACTGAAGAACAAATACACTTTTTGGTTAGTATTCAGTACTTGCAAAAGCATTAATATTGTCATTCTTATTATCTGCTTTCATCAGCTAAATTGAGAAAACCTTTGCCATGCACTTAAACGTCCAGCAGGATATCAGAATTTGAGTTCTGTTACAAAGTCCTTATGAAGAATTACGTCTTTCTTTCTAATCAAAACTAGGACTAAGATTAACTAAGTTAGCAAGATTTATTTATGGAACTTCGCTTCAGAATCCAATTTGGGGTTTCAGTAGTACTTCGGCAGCATTCTAGCAATGATGCCCTATTATCATCTTGGCTGAAAATATGCTACTGAAATAACATAAGACTATGATAATATGCTTATGCATACAAAAAATAATGCAATCTCAAGTCAACTAGAAAACATTTATAATTGGCACACATTTAATCTTATCAAATAAATACCCAAAGTATATAAGGAAAACTTAAGATTATGATTTTTAAAATCTTATTTTTCATAGCTTTTACAAATCATTATAAAGAATGCTTGGAAAGATAACACTCTGAAATTGAAAACAAAGTTCTGAAAATATGTCACATATTTAGTGTGATAAAGGTGGTATTTATCAAGTTCATCAAAATTAAAAGAACAGAGTAGGCGGGGCATGGTGGCTCACGCCTATAATCCCAGCACTTTGGGAGGCTGAGGCGGGCGGATCACAAGGTCAGGAGTTCGAGACCAGCCTGGCCAATGTGGTGAAACCCCGTCTTTACTAAAAATACAAAAATTAGCCGGGTATGGTGGCACTCGCCTGTAATCCCAGCTACTTTGGGAGGCTGAGGCAGGAGAATCTCTTGAACCTGGGAGGCAGAGGTTGCAGTGATTCGAGATCGCACCACTGCACTCCAGCCTGGGTGACAGAGCAAGACTCATCTCAAGAATTAAAAAAAAGAAAAAAAAGAGTACTATCCATTTATTACAGTAAGATAAATGTTTCTGTTTCTGTATTTCTATGAAAATTACTTCAAGACCTCAAATCCAATAATATCCATAAATAATTAATTTGGGGCTCAAGGTTGTCCATCACAAGTAATAGGAAAGTATCAAAGTTAATACAAATACATTTGCAAGTCCTTTTTCTTTGATTAAAAAAATACATTCAGACAAACAAGATACAAATACAAATGTCAAATTAGGTAATGTTAAATTAACAATGTGATGGCAACTAGTTTACAAATGACTAAACAGCGGTCATTTAGAAAGTGCTAGCTCTGTTCATACTTAAAATCAGAATGTTATTTACAAATTTAAGATTGAAGAGAAATGTGAGGTGGTCACTGAAAAGTCTCTATGAATGGTTTCTTTACCTTCGCCACGTCAGATTTTTAAAAGTACACAAAGTCTGAATACCAAAGTTTATAATGGCATAGCCATCCAACTTGAAACTGCCTACCCCGAGTAAACATTTATTCACTTGGTTGCCAACTTCATATAAGTGAAGAATGGAATTCCTGATAAACTTTCTAGCTTCTAAATATCCTCCACTATGAAGAAAGTATGATTTTTTTCCCTCAAAATGAAATTAGATGGGAAAAACCATTATATAAATTATTTTCATCTTTTATAAGGGCTTTACAGTTTCCAAATACTTTCATATACCATCTCATTTGATCTTCCACCCAAGTAATCCAAAGCTATTTAAGATATAAAATTCTGGCAAATAAGTACATTAGCTATTTCCTGGCATTCCTGATGTTAAAAATTTTAAACATAGCCATATTAATCATGGCTCTTGTTACCACTTAAAAGACAAAAGGAAAACTACAGATATCTTTTTCTTTATCAGACTACAGACTCCACTTAAATTTATCAAGGTTCATATATAATTACACTGAAAAAGTGATAAAGCAGGGTACAGAAATTAAGCGCAAATACTCTCAGCAAGTTGGTGATTATTACTAACAACCATCATGGTAGTTCCTATACTCTTTTTAGAAGTACATCAATGAAGTTAACATATTAAATCATTTAACAAATATTTCTAGAACCCATCAAAGCAGATCACTGTGGCTGGATATATTAAATATCCATATTAAATGCCTCTATGCTTGGTATTTAAAGTATACAAACATTTCAAGAGAAATATTAATACAGAATAATAACAATAGTGAAAATAAATAGCAAAATGTATAGAGGAAAATTAGTTGAATTCATTCATCACAACTAATCAACATGTACAAGTCAAATGTCACTCCTGTAAAAGCTATAAATAGCTAAAAAATAAAAAAAGAAATGGAAGGAAGTTAAATACCAATAAACATTTTCTATCAACTGATCAGGGAAGAAACCTGTACATTTTCTAAGACTGATTTCGCTAGCTAATCAGAAATGGAATAGATGTGTAGAAACAGGAGGGCCAGGAGCTGTGGTTCACGCCTGTAATCCCAGCATCTGGGAGGCCAAGGCGGGCGGATCACCTGAGGTCAGGAGTTCGAGACCATCATGGCCAACATGGTAAAACCCCGTCTCTACTATAATTACAAAAATTAGCAGGGCGTAGTGGCAGGCGCCTGTAATCCCAACTACTCAAGAGAACCCAGGAGGCGGAAGTTGCAGTGAGCCAAGATCACACCATTCCACTCCAGCCTGGGGGACGAGAACGAGACTTCGTCTCAAAAAAAAAAAAAAGGAAAAAATAGAAATCAGGTGTGTACACAAATATAGGCTGTTATTAATATTATTTTGAGACTGAGTCTTGCTCTGCTGCCTAGGTTGGAGTGCACTGGCATGATCTTGGCTCACTGAAATCTCTGCCTCATGGGTTCAAGCAATTCTCCTGCCTCACCCTCCTGCGTAGCTGGCATTACAGGCACCACCAAACCCAGCTAATTTTTGTATTTTTAGTAGAGACGGGGTTTCCCCATGTTGGCCAGGCTGGTCTTGAACTCCTGACCTCAGGTGATCCACCTGCCTCAGCCTCCCAAAGTGCTGGGATTACAAGCATGAGCCACCGCACCCGGCCTCTAAGACTGATTTCTCTAGCTAATCAGAAATGGAATAGAAGTGTAGAAATAGAAATCAGGTGTGTACACGAATATAGGTTAATCTTTTAATACTACAGAAGTCTGCATTTCCCAACCTCTGTATCTTTAGTTCTTACATTTAAATATAAATCACCAAAATCACACACAATGAATTAAACATATTTATTAATTCTTGCATCATATGAACCCTCACTGCCAATAATCAAATCACATCTTTGAAAAGTAAGAGACTTCTAGGGCCTCTAAACATAGTTATATATTGGAAGGCTATCAGAAAACGAATTACTGGTATCTGAACGGATACTGACAAAGATTACTGAAAACTTTTATTTTCCAGCACCCACTGACCACGGCCCTAATGAAGGGCACAAAGGAAAACGCTACACTACTGGGAAAATGGAAATATTCTCAGACTCATGTACTGATTTTAAACTTCACTAAGACAGATGGAGTGATAGAAGACAAGTCAATTTTACTGGCTTGGCATGGAAGTTAGTTTAAGGCTCTGGTCCAAGTCCAGCTTGGGTGGGAAAGGAGCAAGGGACTTCCTTTTCAAATTGTGTGACACCCTACTTTAGTTGATACACCATATGCAGATTTTATCTTTTATAAAATAGAAATCATTTTAAAGAAGCATTGTATGGCATATTAATACACTTGACATGTATATAAAAGTTTTAGAGCATAAAGTTATATCTCACCTATATTTTAGGGCCTTAACTGGAATTTGCAAGAGACTTCCTCCTTCAAATGGAAGGTGCACAGTATCATCATCGTCTTGAAGCATCCGTTCAGCTTCCTTTAGAACACATGTGTGAAGAGGTTACTTTTCCCAGAAAATTTTCCAACAGAATCGGTTAATATATAATGTTTTAAAGACTTAGAAACCCAAACTGACATTATTTAAATATAACATATCTGCCATTACTGAAAAATTAAGTTTATAATCATGAAGACATACTTTTAACATAAAATAAAAACAACCACTTGTATAACAGGACTAATTTAACACTGATATAACTTTCATTTCTTTATGTAAATCACTATCACTCATACTATTTAACTACAATCTAATTACATAAATGTGATTATCAATTATTACGTAGGTTTATAATGAGAGATAACATTCTGTGAAACCTTATCCCCATACAATACAAGCAGAATGTCATTTGGATAAGGCAGGGTTTCTCAACCTCAGGAATACTGACATTTAGGGTATAATATTTATCTTTTGTAGAAGTCCTATGTATATAGAGTATTTCACAGCACCCCCGAATTCTACCTATCAGATGCCAGCAGCAGCCCCTCCAGTTATGACAATCAAAAATATCGCAGAAATTGAAATACTCTCAGCAATGTCTCAAATACTCTCAGATCAATTTGCTGAGAGTATTTGTTGTTTAATTCCCTCCAGCCCAACCCAGTAATAATTACTGATAACCATGACGGCATTTCCTATACTCTTTTTAAAAGTACATCAATGAAAGTACTATCTTAAATCATTCAGCAAATATTTATAGAACCCAGCAAAGCAGACCACTAAGGCTGGTTAAGATCAAGGCTCAAGCTCAGGTTGAGACCAACTTGGACAGTGGACATAGAAGAAAATTATGATGTTAATAATGGGGGTGATGGATAGGACAGTAGAGGGAGACACTGAGAACATTTGTATTTCTTTTCCTTACTAATAGAAATTCGACTATTTTGAGGTGCCAATGTGCCCAGATCTTAAAAACAAACAAAAACAAAAACACCTCTAAACTAAATCTCCCAGAATTCCTTGCAACTTAGTAGGATCATGAGGTGCAAGCAGAACTTACTGGAAAGAACATTCTGGAAAGACTCTTTAAACTTGACAATATAGTAAAGTTATTTTGCCTTCTATCCCTTCCTTTCTCCTGCTGTCTCTAATGCTAACATGACAGCTGGAGTTTGACAGCCATTTTGACTCATGAAGTGAAGGAGAGGATAGAAACTATATGCTGAGGTCAGGAGAAAAGTACAAGGAGCCCCTGATAACTTTGTAGGGCTTAACACTACATCACTTGCTTTCAAGAATTCTTTTACTTGAAATGCAAGAACAACCTTGTGTTTAAAGGCCACTTTTACTTTTGTTTTTTGTTATATATGACTGAACCTTATTCCAACTAATACAGAAAGTAATAAACAGGCAATTTGGCCCATATATTTTATAGGTAAATTACATCCTATTTCAAAAATCACCAAAAACTCATACAGGCCAGGTACAGTGGCTCACGTCTATAATCCCGGCACTTTGGGGGACCAAGGCAGGCACATCACCAGAGATCAGGAGTTCAAGACCAGCCCGGCCAACATGGTGGAATCCTGTCTCTACTAAAAATACAAAAATTAGCCCAGTTTGGTGGCGGGTGCCTGTAATCCCAGGTAGCTTGGACCCAGGAGGTTGAGGTGGTTGCAGTGAGCCAAGATCATGCCACTGCACTCCAGCCTGGGCTACAGAGCAAGACTCCATCTCAGAAGAAAAATTCAAAACATTTACATATATAACTCTGAAGAAAACCAAAATCTTAATTTTAAAAATCTGGTGTCTTAATTCAAATTAATATTGTAATTAGTATCTAATTAAAGAATTTCAATTTTTGTTGAAAAATAAACATAAAACCAATAAAATTTTAATCTCTATTTAAACAGGACCATAACATTTTAAAATATGTATCTTTCTTATCTTTGATTTCCAAACAATATTCTGAATGGGAAAATGGAGCAAGGAAATACAATCAAAAAACCATCAATGCTATATACTCAAGTCTCTACTTTTCCTTCTTATTAACTGATAGTATTGAGTTGGTTATTAAAAATCAAATTCCAATTCAGAATAAAGTATGTTTAAATCTTGGCATACAAATCAACTAATGGTGGTACACAGTAAGTGCACATAAAGACTAAAACTTTATTATACTTTTTTAAAAAGACAATTACTTAAAAATCCTTTTTGTCATTATGTATAAAATTAAATATATGTTAAAATTTATATTAAATGTATTTAACGTTTACTCAGATAATATACTCTGATGTACAACTATTTTGTGTTACCTATATTTTAATATTGCTAAAAGCTGTAATTCTTCTGATTGCTGATTAAGTAAGCACATGATATTTAATTTTTGAAAAGTATTACTGTGTCAGAGCTATGGAAGTACAATACAATGAAATAGTTAAGAGCCTACATTTGGACCATTTACCTAGTTGCTCTCTGCCTCAGTTTCCTCATGTGTAAAATGGAGATAGTAACAGTACCTACTACACTTTATATAAAGTTCTTAGAAGGATGAAAGGAACCGATTCATGTAAAGTGATTATAATGGTGCCTGCAATATGGTACAAAATATTAAATAAGGAAGCGGTGTAAGTTTAAAATGGTTATCTTTTTACCTCCTTCTCTTTTTTCTTTTTGTCATCTTCTTTCTTTTTCTTACTTTCTGGCATGAGATCATCAAGCCAACTAAGTTCTCTCTTCGTGAAACACAGGTCCATGAGTTTGCGTACAAACACTAATGCAAGAACCTTTAAAAAGAGGGGAAGGAAATATTAAGTAACACATAATATAAACTCTATCACTTAAAGAGCAAGAGCATATTTGTTAAATCTTATAATAAAAAATGCTTCATATAGTTTAAAAATTATTCACACATTATCTTGTTTCAAAGGAATTGAGTCAATTATTTCTTTTTTTTAACTTTCTGCTAAAAAAAAAAAAAGCTATAAAGAGAGGAAAAAAGGAAATGGCATTCTTAACCTTCTCCTGAATCTCTTGCACTCCACATGAAATGATGAAGCAGGTTAAACATTGACTATCAAAGCAAAAACATTAATTTTTAAGACATTATATATTATGTAAGTATATATAATTTTTAAAAATCTCTTGAGCAATGCATTAGAGTACCTATTCCCAACATTAGGTTTTAACTTTTCAATCATATGGGAGAAATGAACTACTACTTTAATTTGCTTTAACTGCTTCTGAAGATGAGCATGTTTTTGAATGCTGATTGGCAAATGAGATTTCCACTTCTCTACTTGCTATTTCCTAAACTTTGACTGTTTTTTCTGTTGGTTTTTATGACTTTTGTTTATGAATTTATGAGTTCTGCGTAGTTTGAATAGAAATTTTTTATCTGTGTTATATGTTACAAACATTTTCTCCCAGTTCAGTCTGATTTTACTGTTTTTTATGCTTTTTGAACACATAAGAAACATTTAATTATCATGTGGTCAAATATAGCATATCTTCCTTTTACACTTGGGTTTTCCTATGTTCTTTGAAAAGTTAGTCCCAATCAATGGATTATGCAATACTCTTTTACATTTTCTACTACAATTTATTTTACCCTTTAAATACTGAATTCAATTATGATTTTTGAACATGGTCTCAGATAAGGAGTACAACATTACTTAGCTTCCAGTATACATTTAAATCGTCCAATACTAAATTCTCCCACACAAAAGAAATATTACCTTTAATGAAATAACCTGCTTATGGTATTCAAGTGATAAAATTCCAATGTATTCAGATACATTTCTGGACCCATTTGTCTATTTTTCTGATTTGTCTATTCATATGCCAATTCTATATTATGGTGGCTACACTGATTTGTCAGCAATTTTTAAATATTTGGTTATCAAAACAGTACAGTATCCGCACACGAACAGTGAAGTAGATGACAAAGCAAAGCCCTCTATGCCCAATCCTAGCCAGGAATCTTTCTTAGTTATAATTATCATTATCTTGTTATTCTCTAGTAGTTATGTCTCTCTAGTGAATATATAATTTACATACAGAAAAATTGAAAAATAGCATGTGTACAGTTTGATACGTTTCACAAATGTATATACTACTCATATAATGCACACCCAGACAAGCTACAGAACATTTCTACCATCCACGTTTTTGAGTCTGGCATTTATTTTTTTCTATAAGCTTCCAAATTATTTATCCAGGTCACAATGACACCATCCCCCACCCCAACACATACATTCAGATAAAACTCCAGTAGAATTTGTACTTGGCACTGTATTACATTTCAATGCGATTTTTCAGAAAGCTGAAACTTTTATAATATGAAGTCTTTAAAACAAAGAACACAGTATTTGTTCAGGTCTTATTTGTTGTCCCTTAATACTGTTATTGATTGAATTTTGTTCCCCATTAATAGTTAAGTCCTAACCTCCAGTACCTCAGAATATGAACTTATTTGGAAATAAGCTGTTGAAGAACACCAGGTGACAACAAAGGCCCCAATTTGAGTTACCCAGCTGCAAGCCAAAGGAATGCCAAAGACAGCCAGCAAATCTCCAGAAGAGAGGAAGAGACAAGGCAGGATTCCTCTGGAGGCTTCAGAAAGAGCATGTTGCTGCCCACCCCCACATACTGCCTCTGGTTTGTGGTACTTTGTTACAGCAGCCCTTGGAAGCTAATACAACTGCTATTATAAAGCCTTTTTCTTTAAAGGGGTTTTTCTTTTAAAATTTATTCTTAAGTATTTTATGGTTTTTGATCATTGAGAGAGACTGCCTACTAATTCATCAAGTTTTCTAACGTGCAGTCACCCTAACACAATTCTTATTAATTCTATTACGGGCTCAGTCTTTTTTGTTTTTAACTAAAATCACTTGGGTTAATACGTATACTATGACATTTTCAACAAATATGTTAATAATTGCTTTGAAGCCAAAGTATCATTGTCTATTTACTTAATTAAGATATATTAATCTCAGAAATTCTGCTAAATTTACTTGCTAATATTTTAGTTTAAGGTTTTTGCATTTATATTAGTAAGTAGGAAGGCAGCATAGATTTCTCGTGCAACTTAATTAGCCTTGGGTATTAATAACTTGCTAGTTTTTTTGAGAAAAAAATTGCATAGGTTTCCATCTTTTCCTTTGGTCTAGAATAATTCAAGAGGGCATTGTAATGATCTGTTCTTTAAAATTAAGCTTTTAACCAATCTGACCCTGATACTTTAAGGACAGGTCTTTAACCACTTTTCCAGTTTCTTCTATGCAACTGGGCTATACACAAATTTTATACTTCTAGTGTCAATTTTGGAAATTTAGATATAGTATGAAAATAATCCATTTGTTCCAGGTCAGAGGTCAGCAAACCATAGCACCTGAGTTAAATCTCATCCACCATCTATTTTTGTATAGCCCATAACCTAAGAATGTATTTTTACAGATAAACATTTGGAATTAATTTGATGGTAGAGAACAAAAACCATGAATCCCGATTAAGTAAAATAATGTCAAATAAAAAGTAATTCCATTCTTCTAATAGCCCTATATTTTTAAAATTATTTCTAAAATTTCATCAGTAAGATTACGTAAGTACCCACATAACACTCTCGTGATCTACACAAAGTCTAAAATGTTTACTATCTGGCTCTTTACAGAAAAAAGTTTATTGACCTCTGCTCTAGATATTCAAATTTACTGATATTCATGCAAGTGTTATTTTCATCAAGTCCCTCGAATCACGTCCATATCTCTGGTTCTCTCTCTTTTCTCCTTCTTAATCTTGTATATCCATTCTCTCATTTTCTTCTTTACATGGGCTTGGAGTGGTTTATCCATTAATGAATTTTTTTTAAAAAAAACTTAGCTGCATCGAAGTCTTCTTGAATAATAAAGGCAATGAAGTGCATACACCTTCCTCTCAGTGTTTTAGTTGTGCTCAAAGTTTTACACCAACATTGTTATAATTTTCTCTCTTTCAATACCTCTAGATGGATTTTTTACTCAGTTTTCTATTCAGAAATTATTTAGAACAGTGTTTAATTTCCAAATATTTAAGATTATTTTAGTGGCTTTCCATTATTTATTTCTAATTTAACTATTAGAAAATATTACTTGAGTAATTTTTATAGCTTTTTAAATTCTGTAAGGTTTTCTCTGTGGCCATGTACAAAACCAATTTTTACATGGCATTTTACAGAAGAATGTACATTCTCTATTTGTAAAACGCAATATTCTGTGATAATTTAATGAATTATCTTGTCTTATATTAAAGTCATCGGTAGTCTTCATTACTTTTTAACTTCCAGATCTGTCAATTTCTGAAAAAGATGTATCAAAATATTTTAATAATGAACCATGTTGTTTTGGTTGCTTTGCTTTTACATTTGAAAATGTATTTGTTCCATGAACGTCTTGAATTCTGAAGTTATTTAAAAATACAAAACTGAGTCCTATAACCTAAGGACTAAAAAGAAAAACAAACAAAAATTTACAAAATAAGAAAACCGAGGCTGGAAACAACTGGTTTGTATCAAGTAACAGTTAATGCACATTTTTCAAACACCGGAAGTACTTAAAACACATTATTCCTTTTCTCAAAGTCAATAATAAATATTAATAAAAAATTACTGTAAAAATATTATTAATTAGTGACAAAGTAAGTGTGAAGAAATCTTACCATCATAGGAAAAACCACTGCAGCAGCTGAAACTTTTATCACCCATAAAAGGACCAAACAAGTAAGCTGAATGACTGTGAAAATATGGACTTTCCAGAGCGGCACGTAACGGAGGTATATCAAATCAGGCTGATGTTTAGCAGGCATTCCAAATAATTTTATACGGTCAAATAACTACATATAGAATAAAAAACAAAGAAGTTTTCAATAAAATATTTCTGCTATTTAGGAGAAGAATCTATACTCAACTTTAGGATTTCGTGTATTAAACTGTAACTTCCTTGACATTTTCTGATAGTACGGGAGAATGTTACAGCAAGGATTCTCTGGATCCAAAGCAGGGAGGGGGGTAGGGCGGATGTGGCGGGCAGGAACCAAGCAACCACCTGCACTGCTGTAATTAATTTAATCAGAAAACCCAAGCCAAAATGTTTAATTCAGTGGATTAAAATATCTAGACAAACTTATCTGCTATAATTGAATAACACTCTCATGACCTTTGAACTTGTTTTCTAATGTGCACGACAACAGAATAGTTTGAGTGACTTCTAAGGTTCTTTCCAAATCTAACCAGAAAATAAACTGAGATAACAATTACAATTCTTTACTAATTGAAAATAAAACTGAGCAAATGCCTTCATCTTTTGGAGCTTTAATTTCATCATTTACACACTGTGAATAAGATCAGCACAAAACTCTTAAAAATCACGTGAGATAAGGAAATAATTTCTGGACCAGCGAAGAGTAGATCCTGGATGGTGTTGAAAAAATAAAGATGCTTTCCTGCCACTAGCCTGTGAGTTGGAAACTTTAGACAACACCCTTTTCATGAGAAGAGGTGGTCATGTAGTGCTAACTGTGCTTTATGATCATTTTATTTTTGAGACGGGGTCTCACTCTGTCACCCAGGCTGGAATGCAGTGGCATGACCACAGCTCACAGCAGCCTAAAACTCCTGGGCTCAAGTAATCCTTCTACCTCAGCCTCCTAAGTAGCCAGCACTACACGTATACACCACCACAGCCAGCTAATTTTTAAATGTTTTGTAGAGACAGGATCTCACTGTGTTGTCCAGGCTGGTCTCAAACTCCTGTCCTCAGGTGATACTCCTGCCTCAGGCTTTCAGAGTGTTGGGATTACAGACATGAGTCACCATAGCCAGCCTAAATGTTTTATACTAAAATTACATTAGTACAACTCTTAAGAAGTTTTATTAGGTTGTTTCCCAGTAACTACTAAAACAAAACAAAATAATGAAATCACTGGCTTAGCTAATAATCTTCAATAAGTCCTTCTGTTTCCTGATTTATATTAGGATTTCTTCCTTTCCTCTCTCCCAACTGGTTAGTGTTTTGAGGATCACAAAATGATGTATCTGCTAGGCTTCATAAGCTGTATTTTGTTACACAAATGGTGGGTCTTGCTATTTTTATAGGAAACTAATATCTACCTTTTTAAGTACCAAAACTTTTTTTCAGTCCAATCCTTTTGATCCTCCCTCTCACTATACTAGTCTTTATTGAGTTATAGGGCTTTTCACTGGCTTCAATTAAAAACAGGTAAGGACCATGTCAGCCCATGACCTCACTCTCTGGAGGAAAAAATGTGCAGTAAGCAAACAATCACTTGGCAAATGTCTGAAGTCTTCAGTTAAGAAACTAACCTGCCCACAAAACGTCAGAGTTGAGAATAAATCACTACCATCATGAAAATAATCTTTACATACTTAAAATATCAAGTTTCTATAGAAAATCATTAAACACTTAAAACTTGCCTGGATTCCTTTTAATGAGGAAACTCCCATATAAAGGAAAACACCATACAGAACAGGCATCGGAATAAACTGTAAATAAAATCACCACAATTAGAACTCATGAGTAGTAAGTACACAAAAACATAATCAGTGAGTAATTACAGGGCTAGAATTAAAAGATCTTTCAATCATGAGGATTAGACCGACCTAACATTTTCACACATAAGAAAATTGCTAATATACAATAACCTGCTTGAAAAATGGCTCATCTTCTACATATTGCTTCCTAAAAAGGGAGTACGTTCACTTAAGAGCAGGGGTACTGCAGTCAGACTTACTTTTAAGTCAAACTTAACCTTTCTGTACCTCGGTTTCTATATCAAGATGACTGTGAAGATTCAATGACTTCAAATACATAAAACACTCAGAAAAGCACCTGATACATATTAACCACACAAAAGGTGACAACCATCATTATTGCTATCACTACCTGCTGCAGTGAATATTATTATGCAGTAGACTTTACTGAATATAGTAATTAAAATCCACCTCCAAAATAAAATCCTGAATACTTTGGCAGTTATGACGATCCCAAACTGTCTACACAGTTCACACCTATTCATCCTGCAAGAAGGTCTGACTATTAACAGAACCCATCCATTTACTCGAAAACCACAAAAAGCAGTCTGACCTACGGGAGAAGTGTACTATAAGGAAAAATGAATTTAAAAACTACAGAGGAAAACCACATCTACTACATCTCTTCTAAACAACTTAGCAGGTCTTTCTAAGGACACTGGAAAAAAAGAAAACAATTTATGAAGCAGACAGATTTTTAAAAATCCAAGCAATGCCTGTAATCTCAGCATTTTGGGAGGCTGAGGTGGGCAGGTCACCTGCAGCCTTAAGTTCGAGACCAACCTAGCTAACATGGTGAAACCACCATCTCTACCAAAAACACAAAAAGTAGCTGGGCATGGTGGCATGTGCCTGTAGTCCCAGCTACTCGGGAGGCTGAGGCCGAGAATCATTTGAACCCAGGAGGCAGAGTTTGGATCCAAGATCCACGCCACTGCATGCCACTGCACTCCAGCTTAGGTGATGGAGTGAGACTCAAAAAAAAAAAAAAAAGAATGCTCGGAAAAGGAAACAATAAGAATGGGAAAAGCTCATGAAAATTAAATCTATAAACATCAAAATAACTAAAATTTTGTAGTAACAATTTTGATAAGACTGAAGACCAATATAATGATATGAAAAAAGGAGGAAATTTTCTTTAATAGCAAGGGGGAGGAGGGATAAGAATCTTAGACCAAATCCAAAAGGTCTGAGATCTGTTTAGCTGGAGTTGAAGAAATTTGTAACAGAGACAGTAGATGAAAGGGAAGTAAACGGGAAGAAAATTCCCCACAGCAGAAGGCACAAGTTTCTTGAGGAAACTCACAGAGACTAAGCAGGGTAAATGAAAAGCCCCTAACTGCCCCCCTAAGGATCTGAATGAGATTTCACAAAAATGAAAATTAAAAACAATTTTTTTGGTTTATCTTACAGAAAAGAGGGAAAAGGTCTCCATAAAAGTACAAAAACCAAATAGATTTCAGATTTCTCATTAGAAAATTGGTCTCTAGAAAACAATGACTTGAAGATCCAAAAGAAAATTACTTTGAACATCTAACTATGGATCAAATGTTGAGGTAAACAGAGACATTTTGAAATATGCAAGAACTCTGAACAAGTTCACCACTCATGGTACCATGTGTAAAAAGAATTTATCAATACAAAAAATGAATACAAGGAAAAGCGGGAACCTGCATATACAATTTTTTACAGTAAGGGAAGGCAACAGATATTAGAAAGACTTATTTGGCCTCAAGGCTTGGGCTGGAGTAAAATAGGGTGTATTTCTGCCTCCCTGCAGGCAAATCACACTGCTTAGTCCTCACAATCATACTGCTTAGTCCCTAGCAAATATCATCATAATATCATTTATGTGTTCCCAGAGGGTATAAATTTCTGTAATCTAACTTACAGGAGAAGCAAGGAAGGCTTATCATCATAGCACAAAATGTAAATGTTAATAACAACTTTTACAATAATAAAATTAAAAACAAAAGCCAACAAGAGGGATGTGATGGAAGACAGAATGAGGATAGAGTCATAGGTGAAAGACACAACAACTTTAGGTCAGAAGCTCTCAAACTCTGTGGTCTCAAGACCCCTTTATACACTTAAAAATTACTGAGGTCATTTCCCCTCCCCCACAAATACTTTTGTTTATGAGTGTTTTATGCATACTGATATTTGCCATATTATTTTTTGTTTTTTGAGACAGGATCTCACTTTGTCACCCAGGTTGGAGTGCAGTGGCCCAATCACGGCTCACTGCAGCCTTGACCTCCCAGGTTCAAGCGATCCACCACCTCAGCCTCCTGAGTAGCTGGGACCACAGGAGCACGCCACCATACCTGGCTAATTATTTTTATTTTTATAGAGACAGGGTCTCACTATGTTGCCCAGGCTGGTCTTGAAACACCTGGCCTCAACCAATCCTCCTGCCTTGGCCTCCCAAAGTGCTGGGATTACAGGCGTGAGCCACTGCACCTGGCATACATTATTTTAAAAATATACACAGCTTAACACTGAAATGCTTGCTATACTAAAAACCCAATGAAATTATTTCCCAAGTAAACTGTAGAAAACAAACCCAATTTTAGATATTTTAAGTTTCATTTTCACATAACTAAGTATAAATGTTATAATAAGACTGTAAAACATTGCAATAAAGAGATTTTACCTTTAGGACTGAAGTCATGAACACAGAGAGGCCCATTAGAATAAAAATCATTAGCCCTGTAACCCGCTGTTCACGAATTCCCAAAAACTTGGGTTGTTCCCCTGGAGCAGAACATTCAGATTCAACTTTTAAGCTGTTGACATGACTTATTGACAACACTGTTGCAGCCACAAACCATGGAAGTCCCATGACAGAGCAAACTCCCAACATAACGCCAACCATGAGCAAATCAAGGTGATAGCCAGCTCCTTTCTGAAAAGTGAAATGAACATAAGTATCTGTAAGTCTAAATTGTTCCCTCAATTTAACATTCTACACTAATTATAAAGAGGGAAGAAGCTAATTTTCATCTTACATCTTGTAATGTTCCAATCATTACGAAAACACCTCAAACCCTTGAAGAATCACAATGCTTAAGGCAAATTCTAAAATTACCTTCAATTTGTGCTCCTTTCGGTTTATAATTACAGCTGTGATTTGTTGATCCATAAAAATGAGAATAGTACAAAGCAAAGCAGGAATAGCAGCTATTAATAAGGTCCACCAAGGATTATCTCCCAGTGGGTTTATGATCCACCCTCTCTCTGGATGAGTAGGCTGTTAAAAAATTAAAAATAATTTTTAAAAAGTCTCCTTGCTGTATTGCACTAAATTTCCATAACACAGACTCGATCTGTTCCAAGAAATACCAAGGAATGGGAAATAACTTAAATCTTGAACTATATGGTGAATTATTTTCAAAGATGGCCACAGTAATTCTTCCTATCCCTACAAGTGTACCTTCTGGCATGTGACTCAGTCAATCTTTCCACCTAGAGGTGGAGGCTGCTTCCTTAACCCCTGAAACCAGGATGACCCTGTCACTTACTTTAACCCACAGAATAAGGCCAAAGTGATACTATGTGATTTTTAAGACTTAACCTTAACGAACCTTGCGGCTTCTTCTCTAGCCCTCTTTGAACCCTGAGATTATTACGCTGTTGAGTAAGCCTAGATAAGCTTTCTTGAGGATAAGACTATCCTCAATATAGTCTATATGGTAGTGGGTGTGGGGGGCAGTTCACCAGGCAACTATCCCAGCTGCTTCAACCATCTGAGCTGAGGCCTCAGATATACGAATGAAGGCATATTGCCCCCACTGATGGCTGCACCCCATAGAGCAGACCACAAACCAGCTAAGCCTAGTCTCAACTGCCACAGAATTATAAACAAATAAAGTGCTGTTATTCAAAAGTCTGCTATGTAGAAATTGATAAGCAAACTGGAATGTCATTTCCACATGTTCCAGCATAATTCATATAAGGTAAAATCAATCTATCTACTAAACTCCTAAACTAAACTGCTTTATAAGTCCTCAGACTTAGTGATTTTGACAGGGTCAGTACTAAATCAGAACTAATCCTCAATACATGGTATTTTCAAAGGAACTACTAACAAAAATAAGGCACTTTATGAGATACTAATACATTCTGACAGTACAATATAAAATTTATTTTATAGCTATTTTTTTAAAAAAAATCAAGAGAGTTTAGTATGTTTGGGAGAATACTGCATATATTGAAACCAAAAACATATGTTTTTATTACCCCAACTTGGTATTAAGCTTGTTTCTCCTTCATGAAAACATTTGTCAATATAAAAGGGAAATTTAATACTTTCAAAGTTCAGGTAATTCAATCTTTCCACACTAATATATATTAAACTATCTCACACTCAAAACTCTATATGAATAAAAATATTTTATTCTACTTATACAATGCCATTTACTCTTAAGAGTTCCTTGATTTGTTTCCCTAACTATATTTTATGCCCCCTGAAATCAGCCTATTTATTACCTCAAAGTCATATCGATAAATGAATAACAAGGACATATTTAAGAACTAGAACAAGGAACTTAGGCCAGGATTATAGCAAATTACATCAAGTTTTGAACCAATACTAATTCACAGTTTCATTTATTTATATATTCTCATAAAATAAGCTTAAAGTTTAATATTTTCATATTTTTATGTTAGAAACACAGACTTTCTAAAAATTGTTGGCAGATCATTTTCCACCTGTGTACCCTATTTTAAAAGACCACTGGCTTTAAAAATAACATTTTTTGGTCTCAGTGCAATATTATAAAATTAAGCGATCTTCATTATATTCCTTATTTCAGATCCCCTTTAAACCAGATGCTTCTGAAAGAAGTCATATAACTTTAAATTAAATATAACCAATGACTCTACTCAAAATGTCTTTCCTTTTAGAATAAACAAAGGAGGATGGAAGAAAACAAAAACAGAGCAGAAGGAAAATGAATGTATTCAATTTGCTAATGAAAGCAGAAAATTCAAATGGATGTTCAGATCAAATAGCATTTTTCTTATAGAACCCATTTTGTTTTCTCCTTATGCTACCAGATTGTTACATGGAACTTTCCAACTACTGTCAGATATATTATCCTTCTAGAAATTTAACTAGACCCTCTGTGCCACTCCTAGAAAATACAATTTTAGGTTACCTTTTTTTTTTTGAGACAGAGTTTCTCTCTTATTGCCCAGTCTGGAGTGCAATGGCATGGTCTCAGCTAACTGCAACCTCCGCCTCCCGGGTTCAAGCAATTCTCCTGCCTCAGCCTCCTGAGTAGCTGGCATTACAGGTGCCCACCACCTTGCCTGGCTAATTGTTGTATTTTTAGTAGAGACAGGGTTTCACCATGTTGGCCAGGTTGGTCTCGAACTCCTGACCTCAAGTGATCCACCTGCCTTGGCCTCCCAAAGTGCTGGGATTACAGGCACAAGTCACTGCACCCAGCCTGGGTTACTTCTTTATAAAAGAATAAAGGGTGTTTCCTTCTCCCTGGAAAGTACAGCAAGAATTCCAGGTAGCAGAGCAAAGACTTTTTTTTTTTTTTTTTTAAATGGCTCCCTATATCTTACCACGGATAATTTCATTCACTCTCTCTAATGGAGCAGCACTGACACTTTTAAGTTCACATGTCACTTTTCAGTCCATATTGTCATTGTTTATATATATATGAAAAACACATATAAATTATTTCCTTTCAAAGCATCAGCTCTTCAGAGAGACTACATACTTTTGAAAAATAACTACTGAGAAAATAGTATCTTGCATTAAAGTAGTATGGTATTCCCAAGTAACAAACAGCCACTCGTTTTAATCCTTACCTCAAATTTTTCAGGAACATGAAGTTTAGGAGATGGAACTCCTACAAGGTAGTCAATTGTAACCATTATTACAATTGTGAGAAATACGGCAAAATCACTGATTGTCGATCGCACCTATGTTAAAAGGATCATGTTAATATAAACACAGAAATACTATGTGTTCTTGCTAAATAATTCACATCTTTCATTGATAAAATTGTCACTACAACGTATAAATGGAGCTTTTAACTAGTGACAATGTTAACAGTGAAACACATTTATATTTAATTCTTTCCAAAAATATAAGAAACACATTTCACAACTAACCTAGCAACTCTTATGGTACCGTCATCTTCCTACTGTGAGCTCAGGCATATAATATACATTTTTCACTATGAATAATTTCTTTATTAACCAGCTGGCATAGATTATTAACCTCAAAAAATGTATTACCGTTTTGAAATAAACCAAGGAAATAAAAACCAAAAATGTGAGTATTACCAGAATTCCAAAATTATATCAGTTACCTTGGTAGGAAAGTAACGCTTGGTCTTAAATTGCTTGAGGAATGAAGACAGAAAAAATGTTGTGAAAAACAAGATGACACACCAAAAGAGCACATCTGGAATATAAGGTCCATGATGACCACAAGCTGACCCTAAGAATACACCATGAAGTTTTTTACATTCCTGGAAAAAACGAGAGAGAAAACAGAGAATGGGGGATTCTTAAGTATTCAATAAATTATTATGAATTTCATTGACTCATGAGATGCAACTGATTGTAAGAGGCACCATTATTTTGTTTTCCTTATTAAAAAAACCTCATCCAGTCAACTACAACACACTACCAACTAATTGTAACATATATCCTGAGTTCAAGATATTATAATTTGAAAAATACGTGCATCTCAAATCACTAAAATACAGTATTTTGCCAAGTCACTTCATATACTCCTTTCTTTCAATTCCATATTCCCTATAGTGAAAGCCTCATAGTATTATTTGTGAAATGTTTCTTCTGCATTCTTGCTTGTCCACAATTTTACCGCTTTTGTCTCTGAACAAGTGGTTTAAAACAAAAGCAGCAGATAGAAAATTAATACTACGCTCTTTTATGATGCTGGACAAGACACGGTTACAGTATCTAAATTAAAATCAGTAATAAAAATTGTGTTTAGCTTTTCTGACTTGACTCAGTACCTTCAGACTAAAAGCACAGGACCATGAGCAGTAAAATGATCGTTAAAATATTTCCATTAACAAAATCAGTAACATAATAATATAGCATAACAAAATGCAATTATAGAAACTACTGACTTCATTTTCCTTTAGGGAAAAAAAAAAATAACTGAAAGGCAACCAGAGATTAACAGAAGTACATGCCACTAAAGTTCTCCTTTTTCTTACTTATAATCTAATGAAGCTCATTTTAACAAGTCAGTTGTACCAAAAGAAAAATAGTTAAATGTTCCATTATTTTCACATGCCATGTGCTGAGATTAGTAAACCTAATCCATTCCATGGACCATGAAATTAAAAGCTATACCATTACCAGAAACACAAAAAATCCCACCCTGCAAGGCCCCTTGGGATAACATGAAAACACTTATATCAATGAAAGACATCTGACCCATCATGAAATGAATTCTTTGTAACAAATCACTTTCATTTGAACACCTCTATTAACTATACCTCTTCCTTAACAAAAATGACTTTTTAAATATAAAATAGTAAAGCATGAATCTATGTTTTATCTTTTATTTGTTTTTAGAGATATGGTCTCATTCTGTCGCCCAGGCTGGTGAGCAATGATGCTATCACAGATCACTGTAATCTCCAACTCCTGGGCTCAAGTGATTCTCCCTCCTTAGCCTCCCAATAAGTTAGCTACACATGTGAGTCACAATACCAGGGTAATTTTTTAATTTTTATAGAGATGGTGCCTTGCTATGTTGCCCAGGCTGGTCTCTAACTCCTGACCTCAAGCAATACTCCCGGCCTTGTCCTCCCAGAGTGCTAAGGTTACAGGTGTGAACCACCATGCCTGGCAATTTTTACTGCTTTAAATCAGCACTGCCCAATAGACTTATTAGATGATGCAGATAATGTAACATTTCAATCATAGAAATAATGGAAATACAGAAGCCAGTAGTCACATGAATTGACTGAACACCTGAAATGTGGCTAGTTAACTGAAAAACTAAACTTTTAATTAATCTTAAGTTTAAACAGACACATGTGGCTAATGGCTACTGTATTGGACAATACAGCTTAAATTATCAGTGGG
The DNA here is from genome assembly GCF_047675955.1 of Chlorocebus sabaeus. NCBI lineage: Eukaryota > Metazoa > Chordata > Mammalia > Primates > Cercopithecidae > Chlorocebus > Chlorocebus sabaeus. The sequence continues at coordinate 72,699,314 of NC_132918.1, forward strand.
ATTAAATTTCAGTTAATATCCTTCAAATTATATAGTTATAAACTAACTATCATCTTAGTAAGAAAGGAATGACCTACAGTTACTTATACGATATAAAAAGCACAAGGGTAGCTCAAGGGACCTTAGTCTTAATTCTAACTACTGGCAAACTTTACATTCTTATTTCTAACTCCCAGGCTTGAAAATGTCAAAAATAAATATTCCAGGGTTAGGACAATATTCCCCCAACAGAACACAAACATCTGTAACAGTATTCAGCACACAGTAGGTGTTCATTACATGTTGTTATCCTTTTTCGTTTCTCTTAATGTTCAACCCAGACTAGTCTTGATGAGTTAGACAAGGTTAACTTAGACATTTAGGACATTAACACAGCTTTTCAAGATCTTCTAAATAAGCTGTCAATGGAGCAGATGAACTGATAAAAAGGCAGTATAAGTGGATACAAAATATTGTAAAGTCCAGTATATGCAGCCACAGTCCCAGTAAACACTTCCTTTGAACGTATCAATCTAAGTAGAATTAGAAAACAGAAGTATATTCACATCTTTATACTGTTCATATCTTGGAAGTCAAATATAATTCCCCTTATCTCTCGTGCCAGTTTCATTCTTTTCAGCCTATACTTTTCAGCGCATGATACATAAAAAAGTGGCAACTACTATCTGGTCAAAACACCACTACATACTGAAAACATACTACCTATCCATCAATCAAGAAGAAAATGTATGTCTAATTAGAAAAAGCTAAAAGAACCAGATCAATGTCTATTACAAAACCCTTTATTTCAAAATTTACTCACAGAAACAGTAAGATTTCTCCAGGAAATATTGTGTGCTGTTATATTCTCTTTCTTCCATTGTGCTAGAGTTTCATTGCTGGGGTTAGGAGGTTCAGTACATACACATCTGAGAAATTAGAGTAGTATACATTTTTAAGGATCCTGAATTTCATGCTTACATTTTACTAAATCAATTACACAATGTGGTAGTTTTTAACTTCTTTTTTTTCCTACATTGCAAAGCATGGAGACTAGAAAGTGAAAAATACATCAGAAACAACAGAATGAAATAAAGTTTGGGTTATAGAAATAAAATAAAACCAATACAAATATCAAAATGTTTAGTTAATGAAGCTAGTTATGTCCCTGGCAGGGGGCACTATTTTACTTAAAAATCTGAGATGATTCCACCATGTTTATCAAGATTAGTCTCCACTAAAGCTTATCTACTCAACCTCCATAGCAGTTACTGCTGTCTCCCCCCAATCCCCCATAGCATGTACAGATTCCCAATAAGTTATACTACCATTAATTATTTATAACTGACAAGCCCTACCTACTCACAGTCACCCTTTGTTGATCTTAAGGTTCATTCTTAAAGAAATAAATAAAAAATAGTTTCTCATCAGGACAGGACTAGGAGAGTCATAAGGAAATCAGAGTTCAGTTCATATCCAGAACTATTTCAACTGCCTAAAGCTAGAACACACATAAGCAAAGAAACTTTTAAATACGGACTTAAAAGATGAAAAGAAATAATCATGAACATTCCAAACTAGATTATGAACTGTTTGAGAAAAGGCAAAAAGACAAACTTTAGAGTCCATTCAGGCGCTTTTAGTAGCTGACTGACCTAAAGCAAGTTTTAACCTCCAAGGCCATCGGCTTCTTCATACACAAAAGGGGCTACGATGTGAATAAGTAACACTACAAATACAAATTTATAATATAAATTAGGCAACACTCCTAACACAGTGCCTGCAGACGCTCACAGAATGTTGACCAAATAAATGTAATTCACATGTAATTACCCAGTTAACTAGAAGGAAACACTGCTCTAACTGGCTGACACTAACTATAAAAGGCATACTTTATAAAGGTCAAAGAAGCAAAAGGCAAGGAAAGAAAGTTAAAAAAAAAAAATTGTTTAAATTAAAGCTTCTAAGAGGAAAGAAGATAGCATATAATAGATTCAGCATCATAGTGTCACTAGTATATTCAAATAGGTCAGTGTCTTACAGGAATTTTCATACCCTCTTTATTCTGTCCGTCAAAGCTGAGAGTGTGCAAGGAAAGGTAGCAGGGGAAGAACGAATGAACAAAAGGGGGAAGTACATGTCTCTGGGGCTTAGGTGGGTAGAAAAAGAAAAGCTGTATCCTTCTGTGTCTTTTGGTAACCATATTTTTTCCTGTAAATCAATCAAATGCAGTTCCACATTTACACCAAGCGTGACTGCTAAAAGACAGCAAATAAAGGCATCTACCTAAATATATCTACTTTCAAAAGCCTATTTTACACTTATTGAATATACTTGCCAAACTTTTGTAACTATTATACATTTATTTTCAAGTCCTATTTTATTCTAGAATTTAAAAAGATTTTCATTGCACATTTTTCTTATCAAAAGGAAAACACTAAACAGCAGACGAATGTATTGAAATAACTTTCAGTAAAAATTATCAAGCTTCAGCCGGGCGCAGTGGCTCACGCTTGTAATCCCAGCACTTTGGGAGGCCGAGGCAGGTGGATCACCTGAGGTCAGGAGATCGAGACCAACTTGGCCAACATGGCGAAACCCTGTCTCTACTAAAAATACAAAAATTAGCCAGGCACGGTGATACCTGCCTGTAATACCAGCTACTGGGGGGCCGAGGCAGGAAGATCACTTGAACCGGGGAGGCAGAGGCTGCAGTTAGCTGAGATTGTGCCACTGCACTCCAGTATGGGCAACAGAGAGAGACTCTGTCTCAAAAAAAAAAAAATCAAGCTTCAGAAATATTAACGAAGACGAAAAATTTGAAAACCATTTTTAAAAAGTCTACATTATACATCTAGGATTTAAAGAATATAAGATCCAATGTAATAACTGCCTGATTCAAATATATAGTGGATCAGTTGCCAAACAATCAAATTTAAATTGGCCAATCCAATTCAAACAGAAGACCAAAACATATACATGTGAATAAGCTATTTCAGTGAACAAAAAACACTGAATTTAATCAACTATATTTTTGTCCATTGAATGCTGTGACAAAATCTCATCTGAAACAACCACATCACTAACACATTAATTAAGGAGTTATAGCTAGTCACCCTATTAGACGGCAAAAAAATTCATTTTCTGAGGCTCTGACATCTCTGTAAAAACACATTTTAATATTAGGAGAAAAGAGAAATACTTACGAGTAGCTGGTCAGTTTATCTAAGTTGTTGTGCATATTAAATGCGTATGTTTCTCCTAAATCAAAGAGCTTCTCCAAAGCCTCGTAAATGAATATGATGCAAATAAGGGCTGCAAAAGCCTCTTCTGTAAATCGAGTAATATAACACACAAGGCTGCTTGCATCTGTTGCAACCAAAACAATGCACAAAAAAGAAGTCCACAGCCCAATACTGGTTCTTAAAGACAGATAAGAAAGTTGATAATCTCTGTTTAGAAAGAAAAATATGAATATGATAAACATGTGTGGAATAGTATTTGTACCTAAAATTTTTCATAGCAAGCAATGGAACAGCATGAAAACATGATTCCTAAAAGAGAATGAATTACAGAATGACAAAATAATGACTAGAGAAAACTGTATCTTTTTCTGCTTCAACTGAAGACTAGCTTATTAATAGATTTGTTTATTACACTTATATAAAAGATTTACAGTGAAAATCTACTAGGCGATAAATATTTCAAAATCATTACAGCTCACTTTCTAAATCAGTTATGAGTAAATGACAGGTATGGTGTCTATATGAAAAAACAATTGCATCTTACTCTAAAGATCCAGACGTCATGTGTATCAATACAGTAATCAGCTCCAACATTATTACCATCACTACCACTACTCTCCTCTCCTACCATTATCACCACGGAAAGTGATTTCTTATTTTAAACCTCAAGAAATTACTACCAGAATCTATACTTCAGGTCACTGCATTCTCTATTAGTCTACGTGGCATGCCAGATTGGAATCAGATTCAGCTTGTTTAGTAAGTACAGAATCAGAAAGAGAGCTGGATCCATCAAATATGTAATAGCATCAAGTTGTTTCAAACTAAAATATACAAACTTCATTAATGTCACAAAAGGAAGAATACTAGAGGCTGGGCGTGGTGGCTCACGCCTGTAATCCCAACCTTTGGGAGGCCAAGGCAGATGGATCACCTGACGTCACGAGTTCGAGACCAGCCTGGCCAACATGGTTAAACCCCATCTCTACTGAAAATACAACAATTAGCCAGGTGTGGTGGCGGCGCCAGTAATCCCAGATACTTGGGAGGCTGAGGCAGGAGAATCACTTGAACCTGGGAGGCAGAAGTTGCAGTGAGCCAAGATCCCACCACTGCACTTTAGCCTGGACAACAGAGTGAGACTCAGTCTCAAATAAATAAATAAATAAATAAATAAATAAATAAATAAATAAAATAAGGAACAGTATTAGCCATGCTGAATTCAAAGTCTAACAGCTACAGTACCCTATATTCATTTCTACAGTGTGAACAACCTCACCAATGGAAACTGACACTTCACTCTGATTGCTTCAACCCAATTCAGATTAACACCTTCTTACTGGTTTAAATTTGTTAGCACAAAGGATTTGTATTTAGCCCTCAAGTGATCTGCTTATCAGCATTCAAATGCACTGATTTTATACTCAAGGACAATCTTACTTTCTTCATCTCCAAGTTACTGGATTAAGAATGGAAGGGGCCAGAGTATGGTCAATCATACAGTAGCTCAAAAATAATGAGAATGCGCATATATTGACCAAATTACTTTTCAGCAATTAAATAACTCCCTTCTAAGTTAATAAACAATTTCATATATAATTGTGTGTGTGTGTATATATATACACACACAAACAAACACACACACAAACACATGTGATAAGTAGAGAGGGCTATTACTTACCTGCAGAATTTATATAAAATTTTTTCAAACACTAGAACTGGACCTGTGCTCCCCAATATTGTTAGAGGTTGCCCAGCAAACAAAGAATAGGCAATCCCAGTTAATGATGCTCCAAAAAGAGACTCTATTGCACTCTGTTTAAGGAAAAAAGAAACGAATAAAAGCAATACATCATAAACATTTCTCTAACCTACTATAACACTTGTAAGACATCTGGAAAATAAAAATACTCATCAAGCAGTTATAAAACCAACACCACTTTAAGTTTTTAATTTAAAATACAAAAAATTACAAATACATTTTAAATACACAAGAAAAAAATTCTTTCTTTTTGTATATTAAAAACTTTTGTGATCATCCTTAATTCAAAACTCAATACAGGTTGAGTATCCCTAATCCAAAACTCCACACTCCAAACTTTCTGAGTGCCAATACGACACTCAAAAGGAAATGCTCATTAGAGCACTTCAGATTTCAGATTAAGGATGTTCAACCAGAAGTATAATCCTAAAAGAAAATCCAAAATCTGCACTACTTCTGGTTCCAAGCATTTCAGATAAGGGATACTCAATCTGTGCTGTGGGATGAAAGGAGCAAAGAATAAATGGGAGAGACACACACAAGGGCTTCAACTCTATAAGTTTCATTTCTTAAGTCTGTGAGTACAGAAGGATATATATTATTTTCAATACTTTTATATGGCTGAAATAGTTCATTTTAAAAATATAGTAAATAATATGGTGCTACAAAAAAGAACTGCTATAAAAAGATCTTTCAAATAGGTGATAAATCAACATGTGACTTTCTCAAACTGATTTCTAAACGGCAAAACTTTCCACATATTTTCAAGAAATTAATCTAATATGATAGGCTTAATCAATTATCAAAACTGAAATACTTAACAAAATAAATGAGAAAAATCTCCTCAAAATAATTTATAGTAACCATAAATGACAAAGTATCACTAAAGTTTGGCAAGAAAAGATAAAGAGAAAATGAAAGACTAAGAGAATTTAAACGTTAGCACACTAATTTTGTACAACCACCACCATTACATTCTAACTCATTAGGCTATCAGATGATTAGCTATGCCACTAGAAAAAGGAAGTAAGGAATGAATAGTTTACCATATACAAACATCAAGGTCAACTGGAAAGTACTATCCAGAAAAGCCAGCCCATTAATTGGTAAAGGGAAGGAAAAAAGAAGCTTGTAAGAAACAATCCTGCTGAAATGAGAGGCAGCGCAGCAACAGGCAAAGAGGAGGGCTTCCGAAACTAGATTTCCAGTGGGAAGACTGACTACTACTAGGTGTTCAGCCATGGCCATATCTTAACCTTTCTAAGCCTAAGCTTTCTCACTTCGAAATGGAGGTGATAACTAGAACATAAATAGTATTTGCAAAAACACCTAGCAAGCATGGTGTCTGGCACACAGAATATAGTCAATTAATGGTAGCAATTCTCATCATCAGCTAGAACAGCATCTTCCAAAATCAAAATCACAAAACAACAATAAGCAATGAAAGTATACTTCCACTATTAGAATAAAAATAGGACCAAACTCAAAGATAAACAAATTTATCTTTTGGCAACATAAAGGGGAAGTGTCCATGTTAATGACACGTTTGTTAATTATATGGCCTAAATTTGTTTTCTTGCCTGTGGAGAAAATGTTTGTTCTTAGAAGACACTGATAAGCCATCATAAAATCCTTAGTTCAATTACAATAAGCATATTTAGGAATGAATTTATGCAGAGCTTAAGTCAAAGGAAAAAAATGGGCCAGGCACTGTGGCTCACGCCTATAACACCAGCACTTTGGGAGGCCAAGGTAGGTGGATTGTTTGAGCCCAGGAGTTCAAGACCAGCCTGGGCAACATGACAAAATTTTATCTCTGCAAAAAAATACAAAATATTAGCTAGGCGTGGTGGTAAATGCCTATAGCCCCAGCTGCTCCAGAGGCTATGAGAGAAGTCCAGGGAAGTCAAAGCTACAGAGAGCCAAGATCATGCCACTGTACTACATAGCCTGAGTGAAACAGTGAGACTCTCTCTCACAAAAACAAAAAGTAGAAACAAAGGAAAAAAATGTCTAAATGGTATACATACAGAGAGAGAAAGCAAAACATTGAGACAAGAAGCAAGGAGATGTCAAAAAAGACATTAACAAGGGCAAATGGGTATAAAATTAAGGTTCCCCTCTCCTAATCTTGGGTTGAAAAGCAGATGTTGCCATATGAAAACCATTTTCTTTTTTTTTTCTAATTTTTGAAGTGTTTCTATGTTCACTGCCATACTGTTACCTGTCTTTTCCCTAAAGAAATCACAGCCTGGCCAGGCACGGTGGCTCACGCCTATAATCCCAGTACTTTGGGAGGCTGAGGTGGGCGGATCACGAGGTCACGATATCGAGACCAGCCTGACCAACATAGTGAAACCCCATCTCTACTAAAAATACAAAAATTAGCCGGGCGTGGTGGCAGGCGCCTGTAGTCCCAGCTACTCGGGAGGCTGAGGCAGGAGAATTGCTTGAACCTGAGAAGCAGAGGTTGCAGTGAGCCAAGATCGCACCACTGCACTCCAGCCTGGTGATGGAGCGAGACTCCACCTCCCAAAAAAAAAAAACCACAGCCTATTACACTGCCTGCCTACCTCATTCTCACATTCAGAAGTTTCCATTGTACCCATCAGAAGGCCTACCTACCCTTACCTCCCCTCACATACCATACTATTTTGTCTTTTACACTTTTTTCACTTAGAATCCTTGAGGACAGGAGATACTGGCTATTTTTACACTTATCTATATTCCTCCAGTGCCAAACACATTGTCACATGTACAAGATACCAAACAGCAAGATTAGATGGGCAGGTAATGAATGACAGTCCACGAACAAAGAGGCAGCAATTCTATGATGTAACAGATAAAACACATTTCCATGGGGCCAGCAGAGTGACATGCACAATTTGTGACAGCACATAAAGCAACTCACTAAAAATATAGACCCTTGATACAATGATTAAAGACTAAGGTAAAAAGAGTTACATAATCCAAAATAAATTCAGAGTTGAAAGAAAATTTCAGTTGTTAGGTTTATTTCATGTTTAGATCATGAAATATTTTAATTAGATAATTATCATGCCTTAGCATTGGTTATTTTTTAGCCTTTGATCTATAAAAGAATGAATGTTCTCCCAAGAATAAATACAATTAAGTAAAATACACTTAAGAATTACAAATTGTCTCATTTAAACGCCTTATTAAACTGATTAAAATGCATATCAACAACAACAAAGAAATGCCTTTCATTTTACAAAGCACCATAGCTCTGAATACAGTATAACCAGGTACAGGAAAACATAAAAACTTTCATTTTAGTAATATCAAAGAATGAAGCTTTCAATTATATTTTCCAAATAAAAGTTTTAGCTACTTTCACATAGATTTAATAACAGCAAAATTAAATGCCACTTCAAAAAGCCACAATTTCCACAATTATGTTCTATTCTTCCAGTCTAGTCTAGGCCTACCAGCCAGGACTGACGAATTAATATTCATCATGTGGCTCTAACTAATCCTATCATATCTTACAAGATATGAAGTAGGCCCACTGATAAAAACCCCCATGACCCACCCAGAATCAGTTCAACTGGTGTCTTCTCCCAGTCCACCCCACCTCAAAAGACAATCCAAGCCTTTTACTCAATTTATAAAACCATTCATCCAGCAAGCCAAAGTAAACCTTTTTTAAATTTTTTTTTACCTCAACTGTGCATCTTCTGTTCAAATGGCTTCCCCATGTTTTCCACAGCAATTACCTTTGGGGAAAGTCTGCTTTGGGTCACGTTAATCATGCTGTGGGTAGACTCTTCAAATGAAAGTATGAATAGTGAGACAAATGCATACAGACACTTGCCTCTGAAGAGCTAAGAGCCTGGCCACTACCAATCTTTGTACTCACTATTCTGCCTTCTGTAGCTTCTCCAAGCAGCCCTCCAAAAGTGATTACAGGAGACATACAGGCACAGTATAGGAAAAGAATCGAGGCCAGGCACTGCAGGCTTAATGCATCCTTGAAGTCACTCAAGAAAAAAGGTGCTTTCCTTTTGATGTCAAGTATCAAACCACCAAAAAGCCTAAATAGGTGAGATGAAACTCGTCAAACTGTACACTAGAGGATTCTAGCTAGTTCAAACTACAACTATGGGCTACACAAAACTGCTGGTGCCTAGGTGTTTTGTCAACAAAATGTTAAATCCAATTTAACTTATAAATTACAGAAGATACACTCATTTAATCTAATCTACTGAGAGAGGAATGTTATATTTCATTAAGAGACAGATATCTATATACTATATCATGAAAAGATTGCAGGCAAATGATTTTATATGAGTAAATGTAATTTTGGACACAAATGTGCAAGGCAAGGTATAACAAAATAAACAAAACCAAACAACCCATTTATGAAAATGTGCATAAGCAATTCTATTAATTGTCTATATTAAAATCTTAAAGGCAACAATCACAAATATGAGGAAGGCAATTATTATCCAAATATGCTTTCATATAAATGTAGTATGTTGTGCTTAGATGCACAAGTAGTATGAATTCAATAACTTCAAAAGCTTTTAAAACTAGTCCTTCAGTCATATAAACACTTTGTCTAGGGCGAAAAAAATTCCTAAAAACCATTTCAGGATATTTAATTTACTGTGTATGTAGACAAACTAATATGTACATAAATAAAACAGGTTTCAATTAGTAGATTAAAAATCTGTTTATACATCAAAGCCATACCATTTCAACATTTTTAACAATTAATCTTATGGATACATCTAATTTGAAGACATTCCAATAAAATATAAACTCCATAAGGGGAGACTTTTTCTTGTTTACTGCGTTATCTACAGTGTCTAGAACACTACCTGGGAAATAGTAGGCACTCAACAAACACTGGTGACTAAATTGATAATTCGTTTTAATACTCAAAAAATAAATAATCATTCAAATTCCAACTGCAAGAAAACAGACCCAAAAAACTAACATTAAGCTTTCAAATGCTTTGGATATTTCAAGTTTTACCATTGTAATTTTTTTAAGTTAATACTGAAATAAATCCTAAACACAAATTGACAAGTAGTACTCTGTTCATAATCTGATAGCAAGGGGAATCAGCTTGCAATAAAAAAGTTGCCATCAATAATCTAAAATATGAATCTATAGTATATCATCAAATCGATAATTACTTAGTAAAGGGTGTACAGATGCTCTCAGGTGACTGAGATCAGTGGAGGCCTGACACAGTGCTTCTCAATGACTAACCCTATCCCAGTTTGAAGAAGCGATAATAGCTAATAACAGAATAGTACTGTTCACACAGGGTCAAAATCTTTTCTCTATTGTATTCACAGAGACTAACACACTTCATTAGTCAATGAATTAATTGTGAATTTCAGTTTCTCTAAAGTCTACATTCAGTATGCCAGTTACTTATTTTTATGATATAGTACCCTTTAAGGATGTCATCAAAATCCCTAATATTGTATCTGTTTAAGATGTTGTTTTTTAAAACAAATATTTAAGATTTAAGATTATTTAATTCCATACTGACCACCAGTGGACAATAAAGAATCAATAGCCACATGCTTTTCCACAGTATGAAAATACTATAACATTTATCTACTTCTACAAAATATTAAGGCAATGTTTGTATCTGTCAATATCTCTATTTTTGTTACAAAAATTAACTTCTTAAACAATTTTTCTAGCTGGGTTTCCAGAGAGCAATACAATGGTTTAATCATGCTTGTCCATGGAAGATTACCTCATGATATAATGCTCATTTAAGAGTTTTAAATCTGTGCACATATACAAAGAAATTATTAGTTGTAATTACTCTGTTCCCATAATTCTCTAACTCAATATGAAGAATTATAATAAGACTCTACACCTTCTTCAAGAACCTTCTGTATAAGCAATGGAAATTAACCTACACACTATATAACTGCAACACTCTGAATATACAGTCCATTATTTTCCTTTTAAACTAAAGCTTGATACATACTAATACAATTATTTATAAATTTTCTTATATATTTATACATATAAATTTTCCTTATATATAATAATGCACATTTTTCTAAATATGAAAAAATACTATAGAAGATTAGGTTCCAAACACTTGGAAAAAAATATAATATTTATGTTTTCATCAAATCATCCCCCAAACCCCTCAAAATATCAGTATTTGCACCCACCGTCCAGTCCTCTGTAGCTCAGGCCCAGCATGATGAGCGGCCTCTTTAGGAGTCTCACCCGATGTGGGGGTAGATCCATTGTGAAACACAGGAATCTTTCTCTTTTCCTGAATTTCACAAAAAACATTATTTTCAGAATTCTATTTTAAGAAAACTTGAGACGGCATCTTCAATTACAGTGAGTATCAGATTTTATATTGATTATGTATCTAATCAGTTCTCCTAGAATAGAATGCTTCCTAAAATAAACTCTCTTCTGAAATAGATTGCTCTTTAAAAATAGAATCTACTATCAGTTTCTATTAATATTTTAAATTTCTAATTAGCTTTTTGAATCTTATATTCTAATTATCAATACACTATAAAATATATTCACACATACCATTTCAAATTCCTATTCACCAGTAGCTACAAACAGAAGTAACCTCCAAAAAAGCAGCTCTCCCACCAAAACTTTAAAAATACTGCTCCTGTTAACTATTGAAAAATATGCTTTACATTAAGAAAAAAGTAAATTTCATTTTTCTTCTACTAAAATACTTCCCTTAAAAAATAAGAGCTGTTTGATAAACATGTTTCCACAAAAATCAACTTCGCATGACATTTTATTACAAATTCAAGAGTACCATTCACATGATACACGATTTCTCCCCCTCTGTAGAAGACAAAGAAATGAACTTTTAACTTGTTACATCAAGAGATTGCTGGGGCTAAAAATATGTGTGTGCATGTGCACATACAAGGGGAAAGATGAAAGAAAAGGAAACAGAGAGGTAAAGGGAAAGGGAGACAGAGATCTGTCATCTCAGGAGGTTTACTGGGTCAAAGGCTCTAGCTGAATTAAAGACTTAGGCTAGCCAGTTTACATGTTCCATATTTAGAGAATAGCAAGGCCCATCTACAAATACAAGATTGCCATCTGAAAATGTCAAAATCTCACAAAATTTCAATTTTCAAACTTACATCTTAAAGAGGAAAGGGATAAAATTTTAGAACTCCTAGGAAACAAAAATAATTTGAAAAACTACAAATTACAAAATTGTGGTTTTGGGCATTATTTTTAATTTAATTAATCATTTAATTGATTTAATAAATAATTTACTTGATTTGATTAAAGACAATGGCCGAAACCACAATTACTTTTGCGCCAACCTAATACAACCCATGAGACCCAGCCAAAGCACATTCGAGAAAATTAAGCAATTACATTAACAAAAATGAAAGAAGGAAAAAAAGTGAATTAAACAACCACCTCAGAAAATGTGAAAACAAAAAAAATCTTTCCTGGACGAAAGTGAAAGGAATGAAATAAAACAGCTAACAGCAGAAACTAAGATACAAAATAAAACGCATTTTTTAAAAGTACTAAAATAAATTTTAAAGGATGCTGCTTGAAAAATACAATAGACCTTTAATAACAAAACAAAAAAAGGCTAAGAGGCAATAATTTCATAGTGAGCACATTTTATATACATACATATATACATACTACACTTTATATAACTCCATGCAAATAAATTTGAAACCTAGATGAATCTGGTAATATACTAGGAAAACGATTTACCAAAACTGACACCAGAAAAAATAGGAAGTTTTACATATACTGATTTCCAAAGAAATAAGCTAATTGTTGAAGTCTACATGACAAAAGATTCAAGCTCAAAAAACTTTACAAAGGAATTCTTCCAAACTTTTAAAATCAAATTATTCCACACCATTTAAAACCATTTAACACCACAAATGAAAACTTACAAACTTTTTTATGAAACAAGTATACTGATGTGAAGTATAAAATGTGAAGATGGCACAAAAATCTATAAACCAATCTATAGTAATACAAACAAACTAGTAGACACAGACCACTACCACTTTAAAGTCCAAACTGGGTTGACTCCAGGAATTCTTTCATATTCAAAAATCTATTCATAAGATTTACCATAATAATTGATAAAAAAAATTAATATAATCATTTGCCAGAGATGCTGAAAAGGCATTTGATAAAATTCTACATCAATTTATATTTTAAATATCAATAAAAAAGAAATAATGTTACTTTCTTAACATGATGAAATGTATATCTTGGCTCCAATGTCATTATCTTACTTAATGGGAGAAATACTAGAGATATTTGACTACAGTGAGAAACAAGATAAGAAATGCCTATTTAAAGCCCATGCTATTTAACACTGTACTAGAGATTTTAGTCAATACAATTAGACAACAGAAAACAATTACAAGTATAAGATTTAGAAAAGGAGGAATAAAACTATCTCTTACTTACAGATTATATGACTGAAAAACTATTACAAACAATTAAGGATGGTAGTAGGATTAAAAATACACAGTTGAGGCTGGGCGTGGTGGCTCACACTTGTAATCCCAGCACTTTGGGAGACCGAGGCAGGTCGATCACCTGAGGTCAGGAGTTCAAGACCAGCCTGGCCAACATGGTGAAACCTTGTCTCTATTAAAAATACAAAAATTAGCCAGGCATGGTGGTAGGCACCTGTAATCCCAACTACTCGGGAGGCTGAGGCAGGAGAATCACTTGAACCCGGGAGGCGGAGGTTGCTGTGAACTGAGATGGCACCATTGCACTCCAGTCTGGGTGGCAAGAGCGAAGCTCTATCTCAACAAAAATAAAATACACAGTTGATTCTTGAATAAACAAGGGAGTTGGTACCAATTCCCATGCAGTTGAAATTCTGTGTATAGCTCCCTGAAACTCAATTCTAATAAGCCTACTGTTGACTGGAAAGCCTTACTGGTAACATGAACAGTCGAACACATATTTGGTATGTTAGAGGTGTTATAACTTACATTTTCACAATACAGTAAGATAGCGAAAAGAAAATATTAATGGAAATACATAATTTCTATTTCACTTATTTCATTTCTCTTAAAACGTGGACAGTACCAATCCTTGTTTCCTTTAGTACCCAAACCATAGAAGGATCCATGTCGCAAAAGAAGTCAAAAGCAATCCTGAATGATCAGAACCCTTCTGCCAGATCAGCTGATGTCAATTTGTTTTCTGGCACTACTAATTCTATATCTTTGTCCTCATCACCGGCACCGGTTCGGAAGCACTCATCTCCATCGAGTTGTGTTCTGTTAACTCCTCTGGTGTGGTGTTTATTAGTTCTTGAGCTTCTCCAAGATCCACATCTTGAAACCCTTCAACTTCCACCTTTTTTGCCATATACACACTTTCCTTGAGTGGCTCTGTCGTAAAACCTGTTAAGTCATGCACAACATCTGGACGGTTTCACCAAGAAGGAATTTACTGTTTCAGGTTTGATGATGTTCCTGGCTTTTTCTATAATAATGATGGTGTCTTCAATGGTGTAATCCTTGCAGACTTTCATGATGTCCTTGCTATCCAAGGTTCTCTTCCAGAGCATTAATCATCTTTTCTATATAGCATCTAATGTAACAAGCCTTAAAGGTCCTCAGTCCCCTAATCTAGAGACTGAATTAGAGACGTTGTGCTTGGGTGCAGGTGGACCACTTCGACACCTTTGGTGTTGAACTCAGATTTTGGGTGGCCAGAGGCATTGTCTAATATGAAAAAAATTTTTAAAGGCAGTCCCTTACTGGCAAGGTACTTCCTGACTTCAGGAACTGAAGGGACCAATCCAGAAAAAGGGTTCTCATTCAGGCCTTCTTGTACAACAAAAAGACTGGAAGCTGGCATTTATCTTTTCCTTTCAAAGCTCAGCATTAACAGCTTTATAGAGAAGGGTAAATATCATAAATTAGAGTGCATTTGCACAAAACAGTTAGCTAACCCTTCCTGCATTAAATTCTGGTGCTCACTAATCATCCTTACTAATAAATGTCTTCTGTAGCATTATTTCCAGAACAGGGTACTTTCATCTGCATTAAAAACCTGTTCAGGGGATGTAAATGACGAGTTGATGGGTGCAGCACACCAACATGGCACAAGTATACATATGTAACAAACCTGCACGTTATGCACATGTACCCTACAACTTAAAGTATAATAATAATAAATAAATTAAAAATAAAAAAATAAATAGAAGAGGAAGGCAGAAGAGTCTGTCAGAGAGATGCAATGGCTGAAGAACAGGTAGGAGAGATTTTAAGAGTGAGAGGGACTCCATCTATAATTACTGGCTCTAAGATGCAGGGGCCACAAGCCGGTGAACATAGGTAGCTTCTGGAAGCTGAGAATGACTCCCAGCTCACGCCAATAAAGAAATGGACTTCAGTCCTTCAATTGCATACAAATAAATTCTGTCAACCACCTGAATGAACAAAGAGATGGATTCTCCTCTAGCTCCAGAAAGGAACATAGTCCTGTTGACTCCTTTATTTCAGCCTTGTAATACTCAAGCACGGACTATGATGCCTACTGGAATTCTAACCTACAGAAACTGGGCAATAATAAATGGCAGTTGTTTTAAGCCAAAAAAAAAAAAAAAAAAAAAACCTGTTCAGGGGATTTTCTTAATAGGATCTGATCTGGGAACTCATCTGCTGCCTCCTGGACAGCAGAAGCTGCGTCTTCAGTTATTTTGACATTTTTTAAGCCAAACTTCTTTCTAAAATTACCAAACCATCTTTGCTGGCACTAAATTCTCTGATCCTTTGCTTTTCTTTTGCTTTATGTTGTCGTAAAATGACTGCCTTTTCTTGGTCATATCAGAATCTATAGACATGTCTTTCTTATAGTAATCTGCACCCACATAAAAGTTGCATTTTCAATATGAGATAAAATGGTATTTTGCAAAAAGCAGAAGTGTTCATGCCTGCTAGCATAGCTACAGTGACGACTTTATGTTTCCTCTTCTTTTTACAATGATCCTTACACTAGATTCATTTATCTTGAAATGGTAGGCAATGGCAGATGTCATTCTATGGTACATACCAAGCGAATCAACTTTGTCTTACATTTGCATGACTTTTCTCTGTTTCTTAGGAACACTTACTAGTAGCACTAATGGGACTTCGTATGAGTCCCATGTTGTTATTCAAAAGTTTCCAGCATTGCAGTAAACATGACGAAAAATATACGAGAACCTCATGATCACTTTTTAGGGTAAACACAATTTACTGGAGAGACAAACTGCTGATGTGGAGACGATGAGCAACACACAACATTTTATGCACGTTAACTTGCAATACTTGAGCTCACTGCAACAGCAACAGGCAGTAACTATGAAATTACAATATGACAGCGGTACAGTATTTACTATAGTTAATTTTATGCAGTTAGGATTTAATACTGCATCTTTACTTTTATTTACATTTCTCTCCACTGAGAATGGTGCCATGTACACTCTTAGTGTGTATAAGTTTTTGATAAATTTTAGCTTTTTAGAATAGATTTGTATATATTTTATGCTAATAATTATTAAAGAAGACTAGTATGTACATATATTTTACGCATTCAGGAATACCTAATTAATCTTAATTTTTTGATATTTCTAGGCTATGAAGTTTGTACACAAATTTTTCCAATTATCAAAAACCTTTCCAATGTTTACTGAAAATAATCCACATAATTAGAGCTGCACAGTTCAAACTCAAATTGTTCAAGGGTCAACTGTGTATGCATACATGCACATAAAAAATAGCCTTCATTTCATATAAAAGCAACAAAGATACAATACTCATGAATATACTCATCAAGAAACACGTAAATTATAAGTAAGGAAAACTTGAAACATCCTTTAAGAAGACAAAAACTTGCCTGAAACAGAAAATCAACTAGTGAGAGACACTCCATGTTTTTGAATAGAAAGACTCAAGTCATGAAGACGTTAGTCTTCCCTCAGTTCAATGAGAAATTTGTCACAACTTTTAAAAAACCATTACGCATATTTCTGAATATAGAAAGCTGATTTTAAAGCCTACACAGAAAAATAAATACACAAGATAGCCAAGAAAATTCAGAAAAACAAGAGTAAGAAGGAGAGCAAGAACACGTCTAGACCTACCAGATACTAAAATATACCAAAAAGCCTCAAAAATTGGAGTGTGAAATTGGTCCATGAACAGACAGACTAACAGAAAACAAAACAAAGTCTAAAACAGGCCTAGATGCAAATGGAATTTTAGTTAATAAAGGCAGCATCACCAACCAAGGGGAGCAATGTTTAACTCTGTAATGAACAGGGAGAACCAGGCAGCAATTCAGAAAAAAGATGAAGCTGGGTCTATACTCACATAAAATATGCTATGAAAACCTCCAAAGGATCAATGAACAATTTAAATGTTAAAAAAAAACAAAAAAACAACAAAAAAAAATGCTGGTGGGGCAATGAACGAAAGATAATCAAGAATATTCAACCTCACTAATTATACAAATGCAAATTAAAACCTCATTAAAAGGCCGGGAGCAGTGGCTCACAGCTGTAATCCTGTAACTTTGGGAGGCTGAAGCAAGAGAATCACTAGAGCCCAGGAGTTTGAGATCAGCCTGCACAACAAAGTGAGACACCGTATCTACAAAGAATCAAAAAATTAGCTGAGGCTTGTAGCACACACCTGCGGTCCAGGCTACATAGGAGGCTAAGGCAGGAGGTTTGCTTGAGCCCAGGAAACTGAGGCATGTTCACGACATTGCCTTCCAGTCTGGGTGACAGAGCAAGACCCTGTCCCATAAAAACTAAATTAAAAACCTCATTAAAATACTTAAAATAGGAAGATAAAGATACCTATTAGATTGACAAATATCCCAAGTTTGGCAACACACAGTGTCAGTGAGGATGTAGAGAAATAGGCCCTTTCATACATCACTGTGGGAGTCCAAAACAGTCCAGCTGATGGAAGCAATTCTAGTAATATCTACGAAAATTATAAATAAATTCCCCTTTGATCCAGCAATCCTATTACTTGGGATCTAGTCTACAGATACATCTGCACAAGACTGAAACGACATGTGATTACTGTCATGCATGGTTTGAAATAGCAAAAGACTGATAGAACCTAGGAACAGAATAAACTATGGTACACCCATGCATAGAAGACAACAAAGCTGTGAAAAAGTGATTAAGAAATATTTTCATGATTTCTTACATCAGATCTCCTAGATACACTTTTATATTAAAAAAGCAAGGTACAGAACGGTATATGCAGTACATTAACTTTTGGTAAGAGAAACAAGACTACATGTTCATAGTTTCAAGTACTGAATAAAAAATGAAAAGGATAAAAAACTAGTAAAAAATGGTCCACCCATAGGAGGTAAGTGTAGGGGTAAGAAGGTAAAAGGGACGAGGTGGGGATACAACTTCTCTGTTTTAGTTTTTGAATCATAGCTAATCAAAAATAATTTCATTAAAATAAAGTAAGTTACAGAAGAATAGCTCTGGATTCTTACCTGAGAAGGGACACTTTTTGGTGGTTCTATGCGTATAGAAGGATCCCACTCTCCTGGAGGTAGGACAGTTACTTGATCTAAAAATTCATCAATTCCAGATAAGAGGTCATTTCTGTCTTTTGCTTTATAAGCTACATCATGGAAGATCTAAGTGAAAAAAATATTGAGTAAAAAGATTTTAAAGCTGAAAAAAAAATTATACACATAGTCCACTCTGGATATCATAAATAGCTTCACAATAAAGATAATCACCTGAACTCTTATCTCAGGCAGGTATTCAGCCCACCCTGGGTAACAACTATACAAAGTAATCCACTCAGTATTATCAGATGAATAACAACAACAAACAATGAAAGAGAACAGCTACATGTTTAGAACAATTTTTTAAAAATAAAATTTTGCCTGGGAAATAGTAATTGATTAGAAAATAAAACACTGTAGCATGTCACTCTACTTCTATGACATTAAAATGTCATTTATCCTAAGAAAATAGTCAGGGATATGCAAACAACTTTACTTAAATAGTTTATTTAATGATCAATAGCTACTGGCTAACTACTAACTGCTAAAATACAATTCTAAGCATTGTGGATAATGCGATGGTGACAGGTAACGCAAGTTTCCCTATATATTCAATAACCTTTTTTTCTAGGAGGAAAGACAGTGAAACGTGTTATTAAATAATTATAGGTATTGATAGATGTTCTGATAAAAAGAACATAGGGTACAGAGAGGGAAACGGATGGGAAGGAACAAAGTAGCCATGAAAGTTCTCTTGAAGGAGGTAACTCACCAGGCACAATGGCTCATGCCTGTTAATTCCAGCACTTTGGGAGGCCGAGGTAGGCAGATCGCCTGAGGTGAAGAGTTTGAGACCAGCCTTGCCAACATAGTGACACCCCATCTCTACTAAAACTACAAAATTAGCCAGGCATGGTGGTGCACGCCTGTAATCCCAGTTACTCAAGAAGCTGACGCAGGAGAACTGCGCCACTACGCCCAGCTAATTTTTGTATTTTTAGTAGAGATGGAGTTTCCCCATGTTGGCCAGGCTGGTCTCAAACTCCCAACCTCAAGTGATCCACCCACCTCGGCCTCCCAAAGTGCTGGGATTATAGGAGTGAGCCACTGCACCCAGCCAAAAGTTTAAATTTAAATTTCACTATATGATAGGAAGTCATTAATACCTTTGGACTAAGGAAATGATACATTCAAATTTGCATGTTACTGAGAGTGCAGAGAAAAATACTATACAATAAAGACCCATAAAGGCTACCTGAATCCACAATCAAAGGCTAAGCCAGAGAAATGGCAGAAGAGACGGAAAGAACATGACAGATTAAATGCAAAACACATTGAAGAGGTAAAAAGAATCTGGTGACTGGCTGGTTGAAAGAGGAAAGAAAAATGGGACAGGCACGGTGGCTCACACCTGTAATCCTAGCACTTTGAGAGGCCGAGGGGGGCGGATCACGAGGTCAGGAGATTGAGACCATCCTGGCCAACATGGTGAAATCCCGTCTCTACTAAAAATACAAAATAATTAGCTGGGCATGGTGGTTTGTGTCTGTAGTCCCAGCTACTCAGGAGGCTGAGGCAGGAGAATTGCAGTGAGCCGAGATTGCACCACTGTACTCCAGCCTGGCAACACAGTGAGACTTCGTCTCCACAAAAAAAAAAAAAAAAAGAAAACTTAGGTCAGGTTCAGATATGGGGCATTTCAAATACCCTTGGGACACACAGCACTGATGTTTGGCAAGAATCTGATTACAAATCTCTCTTCAAAAGAAAGACAAGGTCCTGATTAATATGTAGGTTATCGTCAAAGATCAGGACCCCATATCAGATAAATTTACAGGAAAAAAAATGTTCTGAGGAAAACCTAGAGAAATTATATCCTGAAATCCAGGATTAAAAAAATCCCAAAATTTCAAAAGTTCAAGAAGGTAGTCAATAATTACAAATGTTTAAAACAAAAAAAAATTTTTAAGTACCCACTGATCTTGAAATAAAGGTCTTAAAAACCTAACCGAAGGCAAATAGCTGAGGAGTAAATACAAGATAAAACAGTATACACAGCAAGGAAAAGTTTTAAAGCTTCATTACGAAAGAAAAGAGAACTATAATTTAATATATACTGTATGCTGCATAATCAGTGTATACTTCAAAGAGACTTGGGTATTTTGATTACCTCATCTGTCATCAGAGTGGCTATTGATCTTCCAATTTCATGGTACTGTGGTGCCTTGCCTGCTGGACCCAATAACAAAAACAAAAACCTAAGGAAATATGAAAATACAGATTTATAATAAACATCATACACCCACAAATCTAGGCAATCATAAAAAAGAAACCATTCCAATATAAAGAAATAACACTCAGACATCTTTTCTACTCCCCCGCACCAATCACTGAAAAAAGATGGCAACTCCACCTGGACTAATTAGGAAATCACAGAACTAGGAAAAGCATCCATAATTAACTTTCTACCAAACTCCTGACCTCAGGTGATCCACCTGCCTCGGCCTCCCAAAGTGCTGGGATTACAGGCGTGAGTCACCGCACCCAGCCGATATTTATTTTATTGTACTTTTTAGCTCCAAGAAGAAAACGATTTTATACCCTATTCATAGTGGTCTTATATTCAAAGTATTTGGTACAATGACTGAATATTAAATATTAAAATGAGCTTTTGGCTGGGCACAGTGGCTCACACCTGTAATCCCAATACTTTGGGTGGCCAAGACAGGCAGATCACTTAAGTAGGAGTTTGAGACCAGCTGGGACAATGGCAAAACACCATATCTACTACCAATACAAAACTTAGCTGGGCGTGGTGCCGCACACCTGTGATCCAGGCTACTAGGGAGGCTGAGGCAGGAGAATCGCTTGAACCTGGGAGGTGGAGGTTGCAGTGAGCTGAAATTGTGCCACTGCACTCCAGCTTGGATGACAAAGTGAGATTGTCTCAAAAATATGATAAAACTAAATAAAATGAGCTTTTATTACATAAATCAACACGCTTGTTCATTCACTGGATAAAAAGTTGTAGATTTTGAAAATGCTTAGAGAATGTTACTTGGAACTAACTCTTTACCTGGTTGGAACAGGGACCTCAGTCAACCCTGTGAGGAGGACAGCAGGAGCCAGTCTCACAAATGCAATTATAGGCCTTTCCAAAAAGTCTACTTCGCCCACCAGGACATTGGATGCCTCAGCACCCGTAGGAATTTTTCTCATGAAATTCATATCAACCTATTGACAAATAAAGAATAATTAAAATTAAAGTTTCCGTGGTACTTGTAAGACTAGAGAGAAATAGGAAAGAAAAACTGCTTTATAAGACTACTATTTGCTAATCAAAACTTGTGATCTAATGAATGTTTAAAATGTCAAAATTTTTACAACTATAAAGAATGGAGTAGACAAATACAAAAGAGCAAGCAAACATATTTGAATCGATGCTACTGTTTTAACTGTCACAATCTTTACTACTTCAGAGATCTAAATTATCAAACATGAACTTGAGAAATTATTCAATGAATACTGCACTATTCATTAAAAACTATTAAGGACAAATATATAGCTCACAAACTAAACAATGGTTCATGAAATTATACACAGTGCTAAAAAATATTCATGGTTTTATATTACTTAACCTTAGAAATAAATGAATTGGATCCTTTACATTTTATGTAAAGTCCCCCTAAAAACAAACCAAAAAAGAACTCTGGGCATTCCCCAGTATTTTCATTAAGAGGAAAAAAATCATAACTTTTATTTTATTAGTAGTATTTTTGAGACAAGGTCTCACTCTATTGCCCAGGCTGGAGTACAGTGGCAGGAACATAGCTCACTGTAAACCTCAAACTCCCGGACTTAAGCAGTCCTCGCACCTTGGCCTCCCAAATAGCTGAGACGACAGGCATGCGCCACCATGCCGGGCTAATTTTTGTTGTTTTTTGTAGAAGTGTGGGGCTTGCTATATCGCCCACGCTGGTCTTGAAGTCCTGGCCAAGTGATTCTCTTGCCTCAGCCTCCCAAAACACAGGGATTATAGGCATGAACCACTGTGCCTGGCCCCTTGTTTTTATTTAAAACAAAAATCTACAGCCCTTACTGGCACAGATATATGATAATGCTATTGTAGTAAAATTTAGTTTTCTGTGTATAATTACAAGGAAAAGGTTACACATGATATCAAACTATGTGAACTTCATTTATACGCAGTTTCACACAAGTCACTAAACAACCACTTACAGGGCTATCTATGAAAAATAAAACCAGCACTTACAGCGGGCCTCTTGAGTCCCACACCCAGTGTGCCACAACTACAGTGCCAGGAGGCAGACTCCTGCCCAACAGGAGACAAGGAGGTATACACAAAGATAGGCCAAGTAAAAAAAAGTAAGACTGTGACAGAGGAACAAAAATAAACGGCAACTGCCATGCCTAGAGGAACTCTATAATGTAAATTATATTAATTTATTCACTTAACAAGAAATAAATTGCAATTTTGCTACTGAGTACTTTGCACTATCTGAAATAACGTGAGCACCAGTAAAATATGATCAGGATAGATCAGAAAAATTTAAAATACAACAGTCTTTCTGCACAGCCAATGTCCGTAATGCAAGGCTTCCTATAGTTTTAGACTACAACACTCAACAAAGCTATAATGCAAACCATTTAAACTCGTTTTCTGTAAAATATATCTTGTAGACTTTTCATCAAAGAATAAAAGACTTAAGAAATGAAATCTGCTTGACATAATTACATTTATTAAAAAGTCTTATACTGGATACAAAAATATTAAAATACCATGAACATCCACCTATAGCAAATTAATATTACTAAAAAATTAGTGGCTAGATAGAATCAATTGTTCGTAATACTCATAAAGTACATTTTAAATTCAGTTATAATTTGAACTTATTAGTCTTTTACCCTGTTCTTTTAAAATGAGGTTTATCTATTTCAACAAAATACTCATTTACCAAAATTTAAAAAATCATAGTTCACACAGTTATTTTTTTAAAATCCATGCCTTTACCTACCCATGGGGAAGCACCAATATATTTCTCAGTGACATTCCAAAAGTACTAACACCATAAGACAGTAATTCTGGGATCGCATTACAGCCCAGGAAAGACTGAATCACTAGTGCTGTGACATCACTCCCAGAATTAACCTTCTAGTGGTGGTAGCTCCAGAACAATGACTGTAGTTCAAAAAGTACTAACGTTTCATGATATCTATGGATAGGTGTGGCACATATTCTTTTTCAGAATTTCTAACACTAGTAATGGTGTAAAGTTACTCAAGTACTCACAGGTTAACTGTAACCCTTCTCACAGTTGTTTACCTTAAATTAATATATCACAGGCATTACATGCAGGTTTGTAAGCACCAGTCTACTAAAAAATTACTATAATCAATGTTAATAAAGCCACAAGTTACTACTTATTTTCTCAATAAGAATAATTGTGAGAATTTTCAGTTAATGACAGAATTACCTTGCTGAAGTCAACAGTACTATTTTCTCTGCTTCCACCACTTCCATTACCTTTAATTTCTCCACTTTTACTATTGTCCAAGTTTCCAGGAGCAGACTGGGGAGAGGCCAAAATACCTATGTTTAAAGACAAATTCCAAATTAGTAAGAAGAAAATTTACTTTGCAACCTGACTTTGCTCACATTCTGAAAGTGATGATTTATTAATATAATAAAAGCAAATGTGCAAGGTTAAAAAAAAAAGTGCCCAATGTTAGTAACATACCAGCAAAACTAGAACAACGTTTTAAGTAATAATAAAGCTACACATTTTAATATTTAAAATAATACAATTAGAATTTACAAAAATTGTGACCTTTTGCAAAAAGAAAAAAAATGTGAGTTGGTGTGAACCACAAAAGATAGAAGACCTGAGTCTGATTACCATTAAAAATACTTAGGGAATATACTTTTAATTATCACAAACATGTGAACTGCATGGAACTTAATGAAGCCTAGCTATACTTAGCATGCTTTCAACAATAAATTATCTGACAAACCCTAAGTGTAACTCAGAAAAAAGCTACATTAAATAAATGCAGGTTGAATTAACATAATCTCCAATAATCAGAAGTTTCCTCAAGACTTTTCATTTTTCTTTGGTAACATTTATGTCTATAATACCTATTGTCATTACTCTTAAGAAATCCAACTTTAAAATATAATAAGCAGTTTTTTACAATGAAATTGGCAGAGTAAGGGTTTTATAACCAAAGGGATCTGTGTTTAAATTATGCACTCTCTGCCACTTTGTATCTATGTGACTATAAGCAACTCACTCCATCTCTAAAAGTCAGACAAACTCATAAAAATACCTTATTTGGATTAGATATAATAGTTGTTTGAATTGCAAAGGACAGACACATATTGAAGCATTAGTATATTCATTTCAAAACTGACATTCAACACCAACATTTCACAATAATAAAATAAAAACACTGCTTAATATGAGACTAACCATTAACATTATGAATTCTAATTCTGCAAAAAAGTTAAAATTTAAAAATTTTAAATTCAGCCAGGTGCGGTAGCTCACACCTGTAATCCCAGCACTCTGGGAGGCCAAGGTGGATGGATCACCTGAGGTCAGGAGTTCAAGACCAGTCTGGTCAACATGGTGAAATCCCATCTCTACTAAAAATACAAAATTAGTTGGGCGTGGTGGTGTGTGCCTGTATTTGGGAGGCTGAGGCAGGAGAACTGATTGAACCCAGGAGGCAGAGGTTGCAATGAACCAATACTGCGTCATTGCACTCCAGCCTGGGCAACGACAGAGAAACTCCGTCTTTAAAAGAAAAAAAAAAATAGGACCAAGCACTGTGGCTCATGCCTGTAATCTCAGCACTCAGGGAGGCCAAGGCAGGCAGATCACCACCTGAGGTCAGGAGTTTGAGACCAGCCTGACCAACATGGAGAAACACCCTTTCTACTAAAACTACAAAACTAGTCGGGCGTGATGGAGCATGCCTGTAATCCCAGATACTCGGGAGGCTGAGGCAAGAGAACTGCTTGCACCCAGGAGGCAGAGGTTGCAGTGAGCCCAAAAGCAAAACTCTGTCTCAAAAAAAAAAAAAAAAAAAATTTAAATTCAAGTACACTACACAGACTTCTACTATTAGGTTGGTGCGATTTCCTTTGCTCCAACCTAATATTAAATGCATCTCATTTTTTCAAAACATCCAAGGTTTTCTAGTGCAAGAATACAGACTAATAATTCATAAGACATTGAATATTATAGCAGGAAAAGGTACTGAAATACAACAGACTTGACTTTTTGTCTTAACTGTCCCATGCACAGCAACACATGGAAGTTCAGTTAAAATCTGTTCTGTGGTTAGACTCTATAAGGTCCGAAGATGTATTGGTAATCAAGCTCCAGAATTTAAAGTACATCAGATATACTTGACACATCTAAAGGAGTTTTCACTTTTGTAAAACAGAATATACTATAACCAATGAATACTGAAACTAAGTCTTCTGGGTTTATGGTTTACGCTTAATGACAGAGACTTCCCTGTAAATACCTAAACTACAAAGTTGATGTGATGAAAAATCTTAATTTGCAATCTATTTAGCCATGTGCTTATTTTCTGAAAAAGTTAAACAATTCCGAAATAAAAATGTTTTCCCAAGCCTTAACTCATTTCTTACAATCTTAGCTTGGCACACCAAGAAGATTCCTCTTCTTTGACCTTTGTCCCTAAGCTTCCAGAAGAGTCCCTGCCTTGCTCAAGAGATAAAAAGTTAACCAGTATTTTTCAGTGACTTCCAACTACTTCCACACAAGAAAATCAAGAATACCATTAGGCCCTGGTGGCAAATGCAGCTGAGCATTACATACTTTCAAAGGCTAAATGTATTCCACCTGTGTATGTATAATCAAAAGCATCCATAATGCACAGTTTTCAAGAATAGTCCTAGTTGCCAGATTTGAGGGAGAAAAGTGCAATGATGAGAAGGCTCTGAGGAAAAGTAAGGCTATCTCAGCAATGAGAGGAAGAAATAATGAAGAACTCAACACTGACAAAGTTAGCAGGTATAACCTGAAGTCACATGGCTAACCTAGTCATCTTGAAAACCGTCCCTTTTTCAAAACTGGCACGCCAGATGCATGCTAGGGTTCTTCATCATTATGATTTGTGTAGTCTTTCCCAACCTCAGCTAAACTAAAACTGTTTTCTCAATCAGTCAATCTCCCTACTCCTATAATAAATTCCTAGGATTCAGAATTAAATGAGCAAATTACCAAAAAATAAAGCTATCATTAGCACAAACACAGAAGGACGATATTACTTTGCTTTAAGGAAAAAAAAAAAAAATGTATGCATAAGTAAATCAAAGATACCAACATTTTCTGTCATTAAAAATTTGAAAGTGAGGTAGTTAGAGCAATGGTGCCCAACCAGGAAAGATTATGACCCCCAAGGAACTTGTGGCAATGTCTGGAGACATATTTGGTTGTCACAACTCGGGGATGCTACAGGCAGCTAGCCAAGGATACTGCTAAACATCCTATAAAGCACAGGACTGCTCCCCTGCCACCCGACCACCCAGCCAAGAATCATCCAGCCCAAAATGTGGATAGTGCTGAGACTGAGAACCACTGTGTTAGAAAAAGGTATTTACAAGTACAAAAAATAAATTCACTTCCTTTTTTTTTCTTTCCCTAGAGATGAGGGTCTCACTATGAACTCCTGGCCTCAAGTGATCCTCCCCTCTTGACCTTCTAAAGTGCTGAGATTACAGGCATGAGCTACCACGCCCAGCCACAAGTTATATACATATTAATTTATATAATTTATAATTTTATACATATAACTTTTATATATATAATTATCTTCTAAAAAGTAACTAATGGGAAATACCATTTTATTATTATAGGTACGCGCAAATTATGACTCCATGACACAAAACTCCATGCTGTTAGTCACTTAAGACATAATGATGCTGAGGCCACTTTCTTCCACTAAGACAGTACCAGACATCAAGGAAACTCCACTAGAGTTTCTAGGTGCTTTAAGCACCAAAGGTAACTGAACAGGGAATAATGTATAGCTGTCCCTATTATTGTTCCTCAGCAATTACATACTATCTACAGTTGTCTTTTTAACTGTAATTCTTGTCTTTAGAAATTCCCTGTCTCCTCTCCATTCTAATTTCTTCTGTTCAAAAATGCCGATAAATCTCATCACAAAAACTCATGGGAAAAAAATGTATGTTCGATTCTCAGTTAATTTATCCCCTTAACATGGCCTAAGAAGCCAATGTGAACCCACCTCCCCCTTCCCTCCTATATAAAATTTATACTTCCTAATCATTTATAACACAGAAGCTGGTAAAACAAGAAGTGGTCGTTGTTACTGATCGATGTAATATAGGAAAAATGGAAGGAAGTAGCTTTTAAAATCACTTTTGTTCAAGGAAAAATAGTAAATCTTCTTAGTTCTTAAGATTAGAATGCTGATTACTTCTGAATAATTATTTATAGGGTTGTTTTCCTCTTTTATGTTCAGTTACTTTATCATTAAATTTTATCTTTTTCATGAACTGATAAAGTTCACAATGAAATACTCTACTATAGATTTTGTTGTAAGTGGACCTGAGTTCAAATCCCTGCTCTGGCTGATCTTAACATCTCCAAGTCTTTCTTCACTGAAAAACAGGAATAACACCAACCTCATCAAATCGTTACAAAAATTAGAAATATGATATTTGAAAAGCACTTATCACTGTATCTGGAACAAACTATAAAACAATGGCAGCCATACTGCTATTTTAACTAATGTCATAATGATTTAGCCATGAAGCTTCTATTTGTACTTTTAAAAGTATATCCTTTTTTGCAACTACAATGAGCTTTGGCTAAATGTAATTGGTGTGTTTCCATAAAGCCAACAGAAAGAGAGGTTTACTTCACAATGATAGGAACACAAGGATTTCCAGTCAGAGGATTTAGGCTGTCAGTCACCAGTTGTATGATGTAGGGGAAGACAACTAACTTTTCTAAGTTTCTGAAAATGGGTGTGTCCATCTAATTTACACATATTTGTATACACATTAAAAATAGGCTAATTTAATAACCAAGCTACCACTTAAGTGTTGGATGTTAACAGTATTTTGGAGAAATGTGATAATACTTATGTGATTAAAACCAATGGTTAGTATCAGTATCCATCACATTGAGGCTTAGCTGAAATAGTAAAAAAGTCACTAAAATATACTTATTTTATATTAATTAGGTAGAAAGATGTATGTACAAATGTACATGTAGTCAATATAAGGATAAGCCAAATTTTCATACTTTATAGCCCTTAAGTTATAGGCTGGGCGTGGTGGCTCACACCTGTAATCCCAGTACTTTGGGAGGCCAAGGTGAGTGGATCATTTGAGGTCAGGAGTTCAAGACTAGCCTAGTCAACATGGTGAAACCCCGTCTCTACTAAAAATACAAAAATTATCCGGGTGGTAGTGGCACACGCCTGTAATCCCAGATACTGAGGAGGCTGAGGCAGGAGAATTATTTGAACACAGGAGGCGGAGGATGCAGTGAGCTGAGATGATGCCACTGCACTCCAGACTGGGCAACAGAGTGAGAACCTGTCTCCCCCCAACCCCCCCAAAAAAAGTCTAAAATGTACTACATTCTTTGGAGAAAAGCATTAAATAGAAAAAAAGGTATGGCTGGGCCTGGTGACTCACACCTATAATCCCAGCATTTTGGGAGGATAAGGCAGGAGGACTGCTTGAGGCCAGGAGTTGAAGACCAGCCTGGGCAACACAGCAAGATCCTGTCTCTACAAAAAAATTAGCCAGATGTTGTGGTATGTGCCTGTAGTCTCAGCTACTCAGAACGCTAAGTCAGGAAGATTGCTTGATCCCAGGAGTTCAAGGCTGCAGTGAGCTATGATTGTGGCACTGCACTCCAGCCTGGGTGACAGAGTATGACTCTATCCTATTTAAGGCACATCGCTTCACTATAATTTATTTGTATGTGTTCATTCACCTTATGAGTCAACTTCATGCACACACACACACACACACACACACACACACACAAAACCGAGCTACCAAGGCGGGACGCAGTGGCTTACACCTGTAATCTCGGCACCTTGGGAGGCCGAGGTGTGTGGATCACTTGAGCCCAGGAGTTCGAGACCAGCCTGGGCAACACGGTGAGACCTGGTCTCTATAAAAATTAATCCGGCATGGTGACATGCCCCTGTGGTCCCAGTTAATTGGGAAGCTGAGGCAGGAGGATTGCTTGAGTCCAGGAGATGGAGGTTGCAGTGAGCTGAGATCATTCCAGCCTCCAGAGCAAGACCCTGACTCCAAAAAAAGAAAAGAGAATTACCAATCTAAAAAAAGTTCACCCAGCCTGACCAACATGGTAAAAACCTGTCTCTATACAAAAAACACAAAAATTAGCTGGGTGTGGTGGCTCACACCTGTAGTCCCAGCTACTCAGGAGGCTGAGGCACGGGAATCACTTGAACCCGGGTGGCAGAGGTTGCAGTGAGCTGAGATCGCGCCACTGCACTCCAGCCTGGGCAACAGAGTGAGACTCAGTCTAAAAAAATAAAATAAATACATCCATAAATAAATATTAAAAAGTTCATGGCAAATTACAACATTATAAAAAAGTCTATGTTTTACTGAAGTGTTCAACTACCTTGACCTCTAAATCTAAGTGAAACTTTTTTAAAAGGCCTTAAATTATGTGTAGTCTTCTTTGTAGTCTTTTTGTAACTCAAATTTTTAATAATCTTACTCTTTTTTATTAGGTTGGTGCAAAAGTAATTGAGTTCTTGCCACTGAAAGAAATTTTTGCCATTGAAAGTGAAGCAAACTTTCAATGGCAAAAAACACAATTACTTTTGCACCAACCTAACACAATATACCATAAAGAAAAAAAACATGCAGAAGTCAAAAATAAATTATAAGCATTATCTACATATGCTGCTTAAGCTATGTGCTAAAAGGCATTCCAAGTGCAAGTGACTCAGAGGCAGAAAGCACCACACATGGAGGATTTTGGATAGTTGCCTGGAGTTAAGTCAACATTTTCCTCATTCTTCTGCTCCTCGCCTTTCAGCGCTGCTTCTAAGTCTTCCTCGGGCGGATGAATTACTACTGTGGGAATATCATCACTGGCAGGTGAAACCAGTAGTTCTGGGGCCTGAAGCTGACTCTGTTGGGAACTTCTGGAGGTCAGGCGGCTGATGCTAGGGCTAGAAGGAGGACTGTTTTGAGGGGTGGGTACTGGGGTTGTACACCTTGAGCCTGCAGGGGTTCCAGCTCTTGAAGAAGGAAGAAGATGACCGAGAAGAAGAGATAAAGGTGATTCTCCTCTCAATGAAAGGTTTGAGGCAGACAGACCTGTTCGCAAAGAGTGGCGGGAGGCTGAAAGGCCTTCCCCTGAGATAAAACAAATAAATGAAAAATGATGAAGTTCACTGCAGAAGGCAAATAGAGACATTAAAAAAAAAAATCAATTTACACTATAAATTGCATACTTCAAAGGCCCAAAATTTCAAAGTCATGTTGTGATGGTTAGCATGTCAATTGGGTTTTTACATGTTAGAAAGTCACTAAAAAGTTGCTTAAAACTATAATTAGTTCTCAGAACATACAAAAAAAAAATTGTTAATGACAGATGGTGGGGGCAATATCCTGTTAGAAATTAGAATGACCAATAGCATGGCATTTTTTACAATGACAATATCAATACAAAGTCAATGCTTAAACAATAAATAGCAAATGAAAATATGTAATACAAAATTAATATAATAGAACTCAAACCAAAAACCACCAAAAGTAATAGCTTATATCTAGCGTATTTTTCCTACATTTTACCAAACAGCTATGAGATAATTATGTCTTAGAGAAAAAGTTCATGTTAATATTAAGTAATAATTTCTAACTTAAAACTGATATTAAATATTTATAATATTAAGTCAGTAAGACACCATATACAGGTGGTGCTGCTCTCAAGCTTATAAAAAAACAACAGCAAATAACAGAACTTTTGTAATAAGAGAACCACAATGTCAATTTTAAAGGATACATATTCTTGAGCTCTCTAAAAGTATTAATAAATGTCCTGAAGTATGCTTCTCACTTCTAATATGTAGCAGATACATTAAAACAAGTACATATAATTTTTTATTTCACTAGCTAAGAGTAGAGTACTTCTCACCAACAGCAATATGGCAGTAGGTCTAAAATATTTCAAAAGGTCATACATACTTATAATTAAACCCCTCATATTTCTACTAAGTATATCTTAAAATAATAACATTCTCTATGAAAAACATGCAAATACAATAATCAATTCCATATAGCCTAAGTAATCAAAGTTACGTGCTCAAGGGTTTTCAGAAATATTTAAAGGTTAAACTATAATCCATTAGAAAACACCATTTAAACAACAAGCTACATGCAGGAAAAACTCAAATTGTAACTATATTTCAACAAAAGAACATGCTAAAACAGCATTTAAAAGAAAACAGCCAATGTTTTATGATGACCAAATTATAAAGAGGAATTACCGCATATGTAAAGATTAAATAGGGTCCCTCTGGATAAATGAACTTATTTCACCAAAAGAGAGAATATAAACAAAAAATAAAAGACAAAAAAAGAGAGTTACAATGCACTATACATGGCTTCCTTTTACATTGAATTCTGGTCCATAAGACATATTCTTTTACTCTTAAGATTGTTTAAATACACGATGACATAATTTTAAATGGATTAAAAAGGGTTTTCATGGCCAAGTGGAAGATACAAAAGATGATTATTGTCAGCTTTAGATATATTAGACCCTATCACCTATGCTTGCTTGTTGGTAGAACACTTAAAAGTCATACTATTATTTAAGGGATAAAAAAGATGAGCAGGCACCGTGTCCCATACTCCACTAGTCCTCACTGTAATCCTCACAAGCTTTGGGTAATAGTAGCAGCTTACAGCAACTGCTGGAGGCTATAGTACTTCATAAGCCACTCCAATCCTTTGCACCCGGGTTTTCCAGACTCACTGTCATCAGAGTTCTCAACCCTACTGATGCATTCCTCTGCTTTACACAGAAGAAAATAAGGAAAGGCAAAACCTCCAAGTGTGCCAGCATTAGGACACTCACAGAGGTAAACAACTGTAAAAACACTGTCTTCCCACATGCCACACAACCTGCCTGTAACCTAAGAATGAGAGTGGAAAGGCGGAATATGTAGACCTGGGTCTGAGCCATTCTCAACGGATTAGAAGACACCAACTAGGTCACCCTTAGTGTAAGACTGGAACAGTCATAAAAGCCTTTCACAAGTTGTACAAATAAAGAGCCGTGAAATCAGCAAACCAATCCAAAAACACTTGTTTATACCAGCAAACCAAGTATATTCAGGAGGAAAAAAAAGTAGGAAAAATCTAAAATAAAGGTTCAAACCCAAGATTTAGAATTTCAAAAAGGTAAAATTAAAAATTATAGATCATAATTTATGCCTCTTTAATTAATTATACGAGAGGCCTTGAAAAGAAACAAAGCAGGGCGGAGAAATAATTCAGAGGTAGGTATAGTGAGTGTTTAAAGATCCCCAAATGTTAATCGTAATGTTCTGGAAAGCTGTTACAGTAGAAGTGTTAGCAAAAAATTGGATGCCACAACTTATCTCACCATTCCTTTCAAGCAAGTGAGGGTCAGAATGTTTCTTGCCTATATCTGCAAAAGATCGAACAAGGGGAATCCGACTGGTGAATCTTTTCTCATTCTGATGATGATGTCTCTTCAGAAGAGCTTCTCTGACATTCTCTCGTATAGACTCGTCTAATTGGCCAGAAGCTATCATGTTGTCTAATACCATATCTATTCAATGAAAAAAAATAAATTACTAAACATTCAGATGACCATAAAATACAGGAATAAATAAACTGTGAGTGAAATCTTATGACAAAAATTAGAATCTTAAGTAACTCTAGAAAGTTTTATTATCACTATTAAATAATCAATGCATAAATGAATATTATCCACCCAATAAAAAGGAATTATAAAGACTCCCTTATTTTAATAAATACTATTAATTATAAAGAGGCTACTATTATATACTAATTAGCCTTCCTATAGCTGAAAGTGCTTTCCTGTATGAATACAATAAATTCTATTAAGCTGAATATTCAATAATACTACCTTCCTAAGATGTAAAGGTATTTTATTGCCAAACCACGTATTCTACCCCAAAACTGTTCCAGCAGATGAGTATCAGGACCCACTCAGTCATTAACTGTTCACTGAGTGTCCGCTATGTGTTAGGAATACAGCAGTTTAACAATATCAAAACAGAGCCAAGTTTCTGCTCTCTTCGAGAGGCAGAGAAACCAACATACAAATAGATAAAACGTCATGAGGTCGTAAGTTCTCGGAAGAGGAGTAAAATCAGGTTGTGAAGGGGATGTGGGGAATGGGGAAACTGATGGCAATGCCATTTTATACATTACTGCAGTGATTAAACTTTTTAATTTATAAAATATATATTAATATTTTTAAACAGTGGCACTAACTTGGAAGAAGAGGGTCAAATTTTCAAAACTATATGGTAACTCTAAAAAAAACCCTGGAAGGACCAGCGTAATAGGTAAACCGTTAACATTAACACAACAACTACAGTTTACCAAATAAATGAACACTAGATTATACAACATACACTAAAAGTACTACATGGTATTATGTGATAATTGCAAACCAAAGTCTGAAACCCATATGTATTATACAAATTCAATATTCCCAACCTTAACTTAATTTTTCAGTTACTCATGTAAGACAAGTAAGGACTGACAATTTAAATATTTGCAGCACACAGTCAAATCTAACAGTTGGCTAAAATTGAAGTATTTCTAGCCTGAGAAATTGTATTAAGCTCATGGTTCTCTTGAAGACTAAATACCACAGATTTTTGTTTTTCCATGGGAGCAATCTACAATGGTAGTCACACCATCAAATTCATTACCACCGAACTTAATTTTGGTTTTCATTAATTTTAGTTAGTGAACAAAAAGCTGTATTATAGCTGCCTTTTTCTACTTTCTACCTCCACATTATCCTTCAAATCTCCCCCTTTGATTTTCATTGCTCAGCCTACCAGAGCTCTTTCCTTGCTTAGACTGTTCCTAGAGAATAACTGGCCTACTTGCTTCTAAACTCTTCCTAATCCAAAGCCACCCTACATTCTGTTGCCAGAATGATCTTCCTAAATGTATCTCAAATCATACTGTTCCTCAACTTAAAAACCATCAAGACCACCAAAATGCCTACCAAATAAAATCCTATTTCTTGGCTAGGCACCGTGGCTCACACCTGTAAACCCAAAATTCTGGCAAGCCAAAGTGAGCAGGTCGTTTCAGTTCAGGAGTTCAAGACCAGCCTGGGCTACATGGCGAAAACCCACCTCTACAAAAATTATTAAAAAAAATACAAAAATTAGCCAGGCGTGGTGGTGTACACCTGTGATCCCAGCTACTCAGTAGGCTGAGGTGGGAGGATCACTTCAGCCCAGGAGACGGAGGCTGCAGTAAGCCAACATCGTGCCACTGAACTCCAGCCTGGATGACAGTGAGAGACCCTGTGATCCCCCCTCCCCCAAAACAAATAAACAACAACAACAAAAAATTCCAATAATTCAAGGCTAGTCACAATCCAATCTCTAACTGGGTTTCCCCACATACCTCCTACCACTACTGAAGAAATCTGTATATTCACATAGAACTGACTTTCCTGAGATTCCTGTCTATACTACTCTAGACTTCTTTACTCTTCCTTAAAATACTTTTTCTCTTGTATCACCTACTCCTCGTTCCCATGTGTTCACATTTTATGAGTAACTTGTACAGTTAATGTTCTCCGTGGCTATTCCCCACATCCCCATTCCAAAAAACAAGGAAACAAAAAACTCTTTTCTGAATTTCCAGAGAACAGACTCTGTATTTGCTTGTGCCACTATTCACTCTCTTATTGATACGACACTTACGTCTGTTTAATTTAACCTCATCTGCAAATTTATCAGACAAAAAATCTATCTTATTTCCTTATACTGTACTCCACAGAATAGAAGCTCAGCATATAGTTATTAAATGAATGTCTAAAATTCCACTACATCTTACATATTTTTTAAAAGTCAGTTTACTATAACCTGCTATTTCATCTAGAGTGCTTGCTCTCATATCCAGCATGACTGTTCCATTGAGGATGCAACTCCTTAGTTCAAAAAGACTGTGCAAAGAGAGAGTTGCCACATAAGGTTTACTCCATCGGTCACCGCCATCTTCAACATCCTCTTCAAATTTCAGCCATCTGAATGCATAATATATAAAAATATTTTATAAGTAATGAAGATTCCATTTGTTTATCTTAATGTGATAAAGAAAAATTTGTTCTTAAAAAAAAAAAAAGAAACAAAGAAAACGATGACCAAACAGACTATGGTTACAAACACATTTTCATAAATTATGCTAATGGTCTACAATATCTATAGTCACAAACGTCCTTTGTAGTTCCTCTTTCTATTCTAGCTATCATAATACTAAGTCTACAAAAACAAACTATGGAATTTCATATAGTTTCTACTTCTATTCCTCATCTAAACTTGCAATACACAAAATTGTAGATATTAAAATCTACAATGACATAATTTCTTTATTAAAGTATAAAGGATTATTTAAGTAAACAAATTTGAGAATAAAGGGAAAAATTAAAGATAGAATTTCTACCAATTAATAAGGAAATTCTCTGCTCACTGGTTTAAAGCACCAGATATCTCATACTTTCAACTTAATATTCCCATTACAAAAAGAAATCAAGGAAAGCCCATTTAAAAATGAGATTTAGGCCGGGAACGGTGGCTAATGCCTGTAATCCTAGCACTATGGGGGACCTAGATGGGAGGATAACCTGAGGTCAGGAGTTCGAGACCACTCCCATCAGCTCGGTGAAACGCCATCTCTACTAAAAATATAAAAATTAGTCAGGCGTGGTGGCGAGCTCCTGCAATCTCAGATACTTGAGAGGGAGGCTGAGGCAGGAAAATCACTTGAACCTGGGAGGCAGAAGTTGCAGTGAGCCAAGATCGCGCCATTGCATTCCAGTCTGGGCAACAAGAGCAAAACTCCGTCTCAAACAAAAAAAAGAGAGAGAGAGAGAGAGACTTAGCAGTATTACCTAGCAGTTTCTTTCCATTCATATTCTTCTCCATCTCTGTAACACAGTTCATCCATTTCCGTGAAGAGATCATGGGGAATATGTTCTTCATCATCATCTTCAGTACCAAGGATAAACTGAACTCTCTGGGATGGTGTATCTTTACAAAATAAGAATTCACATATACTCAAATTTTTCCTCAAGTCATTCAAAGATAAATTCAGTCATTCAAAGATAAATTCAGTTTTGAAAATGAAACACTTTTGTTACCTGTATAAACAAATATATTTTATCAAAACTCTCTTAATTATTGAACTATCACAATTCTGAAAGGAAATAAGAACCAACAATCCAGTAAAAAAAAAAAAGTCACAGAAAGATAACCTCCATAGAATAAAAAGAAAATTATGTTAAAAATAAACAAGTCAAACTAGCTTAATAACTGATCTAAACAAACAAAAATAAAAGTAACATTCCAAAACATGAACATAATGTTCAAAGGCAGCCCTTTTTCCTCACCAAAACTACATGGAAAAGTTAGAACAGAATATTTAAAATACAAGCTAAGGCCAGGGACTGTGACTTATGCCTGTAATCCCAGCACTTTGAGAGGCAGAGGCAGGTGTATCATCTGAGGTCAGGAGCTTGAGACCAGCCTGGCCAACATGGTGAAACCCCGTCTCTACTAAAAATATAAAAATTAGTCAGGCATGGTGGTGGACGCTTATAATCCCAACTTCTCGGGAGGCTGAGGCAGGAGAATCGCTTGAACCTGGGAAGTGGAGATAGCAGTGAGCTGAGATCATGCCACTGCACTCCAGCCTAGGCGACAGAGACTCTGTCTCAATAAAATAAAATAAAATAAAATTAAAATAAATAAAATAAAATAATAAAATAAAATAAAATGCAAGCTATGTTAAAGAGTAAAAAATAGAAAATCTCCAAGTTCCAAAAAATGATGAGAAAACTCAAAACTTCAAGTATACAGAAACTATATTTTCCTACTATCATGGAGAAACAAAACTGTAAGCTTGGGGTTTGGGAAGTAGAATAAGTCACTACAAGGAACAGATAACCCACTCATGGCATCTGATATTCAACTACTCGTGTAGTACAGGAGACCGAAACAGAGGAATTAGCATAAATACTAGTCCAGGACAGTTGAAAGCCCTACGGCCCCATATAAACAAATAAACCACCACAAATAGTTACCCTGAATATGAGAGATGAGTTCTCACTCAAAATTTACACCTAAGTGAACAATCCTCCAAGTACTTGTGGATGCAACAAGGATATCTGAACAGGATAAAGAGTAGATTCGATGGAATTGTCTTTGTAAAAGTCAGATCTGAGAAAATTTCAGAGAATGCAGAAACAACAGATAAGAAGGAAGAAAACATAAAAGATTAAGAGGGATGCAGAAGGTCAAGAACTCCAGGACAAGAAAAATACAAAGAATAGGAAGAGAAGCATATAAAAAACGTCTGAAAATTTTCCAGTATGTTTATGTCATGAGCCTTCATATTGAAGAAATAACCTAAGACCTATACAGGATTAAAGAAACATACTGTGATTGAACTTCCTACTGTATTAAACTTTCCAGCATTTAGGTCTTGCACAAATCTTTGTCAGAATGACCCCTAAATGAAATCTCATTACTCACTGCAACTATATAGAAATATAATTGATTTTATGTCCTGTGAACTGCTAAACTCACTTAGTTCTCTTAAGTATTGTAGATTGCTTAGGATTTGCTACCTACATGATCCTGTATCTGCGAATAAAGACCATTTTACTTTTTCATTCCAATCTCTATGCCCTGTATTCTTTCTTGTCTTCTTACACTGGCTAGATCCTCCAGTAGAGTGTTGTATAAAAGTCAACAGAGAGGACATCCTTTCCTTTTCCCAAATCACAGAAAATACTCAGTCTTTCATTGTGAAATGTGATATTGACTACATGGTGGCGTTCTTGGTTTTTGGTTTTTGTAGATGCCCTTTATCAGGTTAGGGAAGTTTCCTGCTATTCTTAGTTTGCAGAGAGTTTTATCACGGATAGGTATTGAATTTTGTTAAAGGCTTACTTTGAACCTATTTAAATGGTTGTACTGCTTTTCGAGAAACTTTGTATTGTTAATGAGATTACTTAGTTACATTGACAGATAAGTTTAAGTTTTAAACCAACCTTAGGTTTCCAGCTTGGCCATCATGCTAGTAACAAATTTAATCCACAAACCTGGTGGATTAAATAATACAAATTTATTCTCTTACAGTTTTGGATACCAGAAGTCCAAAATGAGGGCTAAAATCACAGTGTTGGCAGGGCTGGTTCCTTCTGGAGGCTCTAGGAAAATCAAATTCCCTTACCTTTTCCAGCTTCTGAAGGCAGCTTACATTCCTGGGGTCAGGATCCCTTCCTGACATCATTGTAGCCACTTGCTTCTTTCTGTCACATCTATATCCAGTCTGATCTTCCGATTCCTCTTACTAAGGATCCCTGTGACTATATCAGGCCAACCTGCATAATCCAGGATAATATTCCCACTCCAAAATTCTTAACCTGGCCAGGCATGGTGACTCACAGTTGCAATCCCAGCACTTTGGGAGGCCGAGGCAGGTGGATTACCTCAGGTCAGGAGTTCCAGACCACCCTGGCTAACATGGTGAAACCCCATCTCTACGAAAAATACAAAAATTAGCCGGGCATGGTGGTACACACCTGTAATCCCAGCTACTCAGGAGGCTGAGACAGAAGTATCACTTAAACCCAGGAGGCAGAGGCTGCAATGAGCCATGATCATGCCACTGTACTCCAGCCTAGGTGATACAGCAAGACTCCATCTCAAAAATAAAAACAAAAACAAATGAAAAAAAATTAGGCCAGATATGGTGGCTCACACCTGTAATCCCAGCCACTTTGGGAGGCCAAGATGGGTGAATCACCTGAGATCGGGAATTTGAGATCAGCCTGGCCAACATGGTGAAACCCTGTCTCTACTAAAAATACAAAAATTAGCCAGCCATAATGGCGCAGGCCTGTAATCCTAGCTACTTGGGAGGCTGAGGCAGGAGAATAGATTGAACCCGAGAGGCAGAGGTTGCAGTGAGCCAAGATCGCATCATCGCACTCCAGCCTGGGTAACAAGAGTGAGACTCCGTCTCAAAAAAATTTATAACAAAAAAAATTAACCTAATCACATCTTCAAAGTCCTCTTTGCCATATAAGGTAACATTCACAGGTTCAAGGGTTTAGGAGATGAATATCTTGCAGTCCATTACTCAGCCTACCACTCCCATGATATATTATCCTTTTTAAACATTGCTGGATGCAATGTTGTAATTTTGTTAGGGATTTTCTAATCCATATGTGCAAAAATATTTTGTCCATAGCTGTATTTTTCCTGTAATATCCCTGATCAGTTTTGCTATCAGGGTAATGCTGGATTCATTAACAAAATTGAGAAGTGTTCCCTCCTCTTACGTTTTCTAGCAAAATCTCTATTATTTCTTTCTTAAGTTTATTTCATCCTTGATGCCATCTGAGAGTAAATTTTCATTGTCAGAAAGTTTTAGACCACAAATTTAATGTCTTTAATCAATTTCTTCCTTTTTTAATTTACTTATTTAAGAGATGGTATCTGTTGCCCAGGCTGGAGTGCAGTCACACAAGCATAGCTCACTGTGGTCTCAAAACTCCTGGGCTAAAGGGATCAATCCACCTCAGCCTCCCCA
Source organism: Chlorocebus sabaeus (assembly GCF_047675955.1). Classification (NCBI taxonomy): domain Eukaryota; kingdom Metazoa; phylum Chordata; class Mammalia; order Primates; family Cercopithecidae; genus Chlorocebus; species Chlorocebus sabaeus. Next base: position 72,739,794 of record NC_132918.1, read on the forward strand.
GCAGCTGGGGAGATGCACATCACCACACTCAGGTAATTTTTTATTTTTTGTTGTGACAGGGTTTTGCTTTGCTGCCTAGGCTGGTCTTGAACTCCTGGCTTCAAGCAATCCTCCTGCCTCAGTCTCCCAGTGTTGAAATTATAGGCATGCGTCAACATGTCTGGCTTCTTTAATGCATTTCTGCTTGGTAGTTTATATTCTTAGAGGAACTTGCCCATTTCATCTAAATTATCAATTTAGTTGCCACAAAGCCATCCATAATATTTTCTTATTAGTTTGCTTTTTTTTTTTTTTCTTTGAGAGGGAGTCTCACTCTGTCACCCAGGCTGGGGTGCAGTTACACCATCTCGGTTTGCTGCAATCTCCGCCTCCCAAGTTCAAGCGATTCTCCTGCCTCAGCCTCCCGAGTAGCTGGGATTACAGGCATGTGCCACCATACTTGGGTAATTATTTTTAGTAGAGACGGAGTTTCACCACGTTGGCCAGGCTGTTCTCCAACTCCTGATCTCAGGTGATCCACCTGCCTCGGCCTCCCAAAGTTCTGGGATTACAAGCGTGAGCTACCACTCCCAGCATTGACTGTAGTTTTGAAGAATGGACTAAAATGTCCCTAATATTTCACCCTTAATGAATTGTATCAGTTATCTTTTATATTAAATATTATATTGAATAGACCTTGTATATCTTTAGAGAAACATTATCTTTGTTGAAACACAGACTAACCTATATATCCCTCTATACTTTATATTCATATAAACAACTCCCAAATGGGTTTTATCCATCCGAAAACATGAAAACGTGACATCAAAAACTACAGCTCGCTTTTTTTTTTTTTTTTTTTTTTTGAGACGGCGTCTCACTCCCAGGATGGAGTGCAGAGGCGCAAGTTCAGCCCACTAGCTTCTGCCTCTTGGGTTCAAGCGATTTTCGTGCCTCAGCTGGGATAACAGGTACGCCTGGCTAATTTTCGTGTTTTTGGTAGAGACCAGGGTTTCACTGTGTTGCCCAGGCTGGTCTCAAACCCCTGAGCTCAAGCAATCCGCCCGCCTTGGCCTCCCAAAGTGCTGGTGTTGTAGACAAAACTGGGTTCTTGTCACATGGCAGGGAAAGATCAGGCACACAGACACTTTGAAAGGAGTCCTGCTAACAGGCTGTCCACCTCACCAACTGAATTCCTGATTACTATCCAGGAACAGGAGGGGCCAGGCTGTTCCCTTCTGCAAATGGCGCGAACTTTTCACTGCTGCACCCCATCTTTCCAGTGCTCGTAGACTGTCGTGGGAGCCGTTTTTACTTGGTTGTCTCACTAGGATTATAGGCATTAGCCACCGCTCTGGGCATTTTTTCTTTCTTTCTTTCTTTTTTTGAGGTGGAGTTTCCCTCTGTCGCCCAGGCTGGAGTGCAGTGGTAAGATTTCAGGTCACTGCAACCTGCGCCTCCCAGGTTCAAGCAATTCTCCTGTCTCAGCCTTCCAGTAGCTGGGACTACAGGCGTGCGCCAACACTCCCAGTTGATTTTTTATTTTTAGTAGAGACGTGGTTTCACCATGTTGGCCAGGCTGGTCTCGAACTCCTGACCTCAAGTGATCCACCCGCTTCGGCCTCTCAAAGTGGTGGAATAACCGCGACCGGACCTCTAATTAGTTTTCTAATTTCTGCAGGATGTATATTGAAATTTTCTAATACTGGTCATTTGTGGGGGCTTTTTGTCCTCTGATCAATCTGGCTTTACAGTTATCTATTTATCTTTTTTCAATGTACCAGATTTAGCTCTGATTGAGGTCTTGCTATTGTTTTTTTCTGATTTTTACTTTATTCATTCTCCTTCAATTTTGTTTCCCATCTTCTCCTTACAATTTGCCCTATATTTTTTCCTTAGTTTCTTAGGCTAGAAGTTTAAGTCCCTGATTTCAACTTTTCTTCTGTTCTAATATGAGGATTAAATGCTACAAATTTTTCTCTAACGTACTGCTTTAGTTACATCTAACAAATCAGAATGTTAGATAGTCCTCACTCTGCAGAGTACCATGTATAAATCGTGTACATATCAGAACTGTCTTTACTTGGCAAAAATCTATCTCAGTTACCTGCCTATACTATTTTCATTTTCAATGAGTTTGAAATATTTTCTAATTTCTGTTGTGATTATTTCTTTAACCCATGATTATTGAGAAGTATTTTCTTCAATTTCCAAATACCTAGGAATTATTCTTGATGACATTTCTAGTTTAATTCTATTGTAATCAGAGAACATACTTTCACTTCTTTTAAATTATACTGAGACTTGTTTTATGGACTAGAATATGATCTTGGTAAATATTCCATTTGCACTTGTAGAGGATGTATTCTGCTGTCCTTGGGTGAAGTGTTTTATAAATGTCAGTATCAGTCTGGTTGGGCAGTGTTATTCAGGTCTTCCATATCCTTATTAATATTCTGTTTGTTTATTCTGTTAGAGAGGAGAGCTAAAATCTCCAACTCTAATTGTGGATTGATCTATTTCCAATTTTATCATGTATTCTGCACCTGTTGTTATATGCATACACATTCAGGCTTATTACATTCTGATTCTGGCTATCTGATTCTTATGAGCCATTATATGTTTTCTTTATGTTTCTTCTTGGGGTCTGTTCAGCTCCTTGGATCTATGAGTTCAATGTTTTCATTAAGTTTGAAAATTCTTCAACTATAATTTTTTCAAGTACCTTTTCTGATACCTTCCTTTCTGGGATTCCAGTCATACATGTTAGACTACATGATATTGTCCCACAAATTACTTATGCTCCCTTCATTCTTTTTCAGTCATTCTCTGTGTTTCATTTTGGATAGCTGCCATCACTGTCTTCAAAACCACTGATTACTTTTTTTTCCTGCTGTAGCAAATCTTCAGTTAATCCTATCCAGTGTGTTTTCTATTTCAGATATTGTATTTTTTCCTCTCTAGAATTTCCATTTGGGGCTTCCTCCTATTTTCAATAGCTCTCTTTAACACAATCATATTCTTCTGTATCCTTTTGAGCATATTTATTCTAGTTGCTTTAACATTCTTATTTTCTAATTCAATCAACTCTGCCATTTCTAGATCTGTCTCATTAATTTATTTTTCTCCTGGTTTTGGCTCATACTTTCCTGCTTCTTTATATCCCTGATAATTTTTGTATTCCAGATATTGGGAATTTAACATGGTCAGGTGACAGATTTTATCTTCTTTCTTTTAGTAGTGTAATACTTTGCCCTGGCATACAGTTAACTTAATTCTTTCAAGACCTGCCTTTAAGAATTTTTAAAGCAGATTCACTGCAGTCTTTAGTGTAAAACTAATCTAGACTCACTACTAAGGCCAGAGCCTCCTGAGAACTCTATCCAATACCCTGTATATGTCGAAGTCTTTCCACTGTGGCTGAAGGGAATACAAACTATTCACAGTCTTGTGTGAAAGTACAGAAACTGCTTAGCCTACTACTACTTTCTGGTAGGTTTTTCCCAGGCCACAGGTAAGTTTCCTCTCACACATGGCTAGACCAGTGATCAGCCAAACACTCAAAAGGATCCTTCTTCAGATCTTTGGAACTCTTGAGTATTCTCTGCTCTCTTGAACTCAACACCTCAAATTCTAGCCTCTTTCAACTCCCCAAATTCCAATCTATGCTCCTCAACTCTAGGTTCTGTTTGGGTTCCCCTCCCTGTGCTGTGGCCTGGAAACTGTCCCTGGGTAATAAGCTCAGGTCATCATAGGTATTATCTCACTTGCTTCTCCCCTCTCAGAAATCAAAGTCCTGTGCTGCTTTTTGTACAATGTCTCAAAACTACTGTTTCACACATTTTATCTGGTTTTCCAACTACTTTAAATGGGATGGCAGTTACAAACTTTCAGAATTAGAAAAATGAATTCTGGGGATCTAATAATGTACAACATGATGACTATAGTTAATAATATTGTAATGGCGGAGCACAGTGGCTCACACCTGTAATCCCAGCACTTTGGGAGGCTGAGGCAGGCGGATCACTTGAGGTCAGGAGTTCGAGACCAGCCTGACCAACATGGTGAAATCCTGTCTCTACTAAAAATACAACAACAACAAAAAAAAATAGCCATGCGTGGTGGAGGGCACCTGTAATCCCACTTGGGAGGCTGAGGCAGGAGAATCGCCTGAACCTGGGAGGCGGAGGTTGCAGTGAGCTAAGATCGCACCACCGCACTCCAGCCTGGGCGAAAGAGAAAGGCTCAGTTTCAAAAAAAAAAAAAAAAAGAAAAGAAAAAAATGTATTGTACCCTTGAAATCTGCTAAGAGAGTAGACTTTAGTTGTGTGTGTTCTCACTATACACAGTAAAAGGCAACTACATGAGGTTAAGGATGTGTTAATTAACTTGATTGTGATAATCATTTAACAATGTATATGTGTGCATATATATATAAATCATACTATACACCTTAAATGTATACAAATTTTATTTGTTAATTATATCTCAATAAAGCTAAAGGAAAATGCAATGGAAAACAGCCCCCAAATAGGAATAATTATTAAAATAAAATGGGGAGAAAATTTAATCCCTGTTATTCCATCCTGTTTAGAAGCAAAGTCCTGTGTAATCCCTTTAGAGAGCCGAAACGAAAAGACTTCATTTTTAGCACTTTCGCAGATACAAATTGGTAGTTAAAAACTTCAGGGACATAAATCTTTTCTAGGAATAGTTATTCCTTTGAAAAGTCAAATATTTTCTTCATTATAGTCTATTTTTGAAGCCCCTATACTTACACTTTTAATCCCATATCCTAGTTTAAAACATCAAACCACATACTTAGGTGAACATATCTAAGAGTTAAGTAACAACATTTCTGTCCAGAAAAATACTGTGTGCCCTTTTAACTCAGTATGAATAAGAGAAGCATCCTGATCCATTCACCCACAGAAGAACCCAGGATATCCTAAACTGAATGGCTGCAATGTATAGCACAGTTTTTTACTGTTTAAGTATTTTTCACTTCTAAATTACTTAGTATCACCCAAAAAAGTTCACTAGTGACCCTTTCTAAATTCAGTGTTTGTTTTTCCTTTGCTAGCTACATGACCACTTAGTATTATATTTACTAGATTTACTAGGTCATCAGTATCTCTTAGTAGAGTTTCTTGGTTTTTTTTTGAAATGGAGTCTGGTTCTGTCATCCAGGCTAGAGTGCAGTGGCACGATCTCTGCTCACTACAACCTCTGCCTCCCGGGTTCAAGCAATTCTCTGCCTCAGCCTCCCGAATATCTGGGATTACAGGTGCCCACCACCATGCCCAGCTAACTTTTTTCTTTCTTTGTATTTTTAGTAGAGACAAGGTTTCACCATGTTGGCCAGGCAGGTCTTGAACTCCTGACCTCGTGATCCACCCGCTTCAGCCTCCCAAAGTACTGGGATTACAAGCGTCAGCCACTGCGCCCGGCCTAGTAGAGTTTAATAGATTCCTGTCAGTCTTGCTGGGCTGAAGTTTCCTGATCTATAAAATGAATTTAACATCTGTATTTTTAAAATGCTAAGATGGTTATATATTAAAACTACTAAGATGGTTAAATATAAGACCATTTGTCTAGGGCTTAATAGAATGTTTAGACACATAATTTGCACTTTAGATTTTACTATGCCATCAGTATTTTCTTCCTATGTTCATGCAGTAACTATATTATACATAATAATTTTTTTTCTTTGCCTTTTCACAAAAACTTTCTTTTAGCGTAGCACGCGAGTGCCTATAGGATATGGCTCACATAGCTTTCTTCACTAGAAAGCACTCACTAGGACCCAGGATGTACAGATGGCCTTATACTAATAATGCCCTGTATGCCAACTAAGTATAATGTCTAAGAATCCTCCTCAGGTTTTACAGCCTTTTTTTTTTTTTTTTTTTTTTTGGCTCTCTCCCACTCTCAGGGCCACTTAAAACATGGCTATCTATGCTTATCATCAGATAACAGTCTTGTCCCTGTTTTTCTTTCTGATTTCTATTGGTACCACTAACTTCTCTGCTTTCAAGTAACAAACAAAAAAATCCTGTCCTTTTATATAACTAATATTATCAAATAAGAGTACTCTTTTGTTGCACAGAAAACCAAGTAATCCAGCCTAGTGGATAAAATCTTCTGGCCAAAACTGTGGTGTAAGAAAGAAAAAAACAGCCAGGCATGGTGGCTCACACCTGTAATCCCAGCACTTTGGGAAGCTGAGGCAGGTGGATCACTTGAGGTCAGGAGTTCAAGGCCAGTCTGGCCAACATGGTGAAACCCCGTCTCTACTAAAAACATAAAAATTAGCCAGATATGGTAGTGTGTGCCTGTAATCCCAGCTACTTGGCAGGTTGAGGCACAGAATCGCTTAAACCCTGGAGGTAGACGTTGCAGTGAGCCGAGATCGTTACGACTGCACTCCAACCCAGCCTGGGTGACAGAGCTAGACTCCATCTCAAAAAAAAAAGGAGGAGGAAAAAAACTTTAATCACTTCCATGACAGCCTCAGCATTCCCAGTGTCTATCCATTGCATATGTAAGTAATTAAATATATAGTAGAGGAAAGAAAATGAAACTCTACTAAATTTGAGCCTAAGTGACTAGGCATAACTTTTCCAATTCCAAGGATGGGATACAATGAAGAAAATAAAGTCCTTTATTTTTTCACTTATACCAAAGAGATCTTGACCTATAAAGATTTTTCTTATATAAAAAAATTCTTACTTCAATTGGTATTCCCCAATGTATACAATGTGACTACATTACTGCAGACACACAATTTTTAAAAGAAAATATTCAATTAAAAGAAAATACTTTCCAGGAAAATAGGAACTTTAAACTGTTAAAGAAGAACTGTTTTCTCTTACCGTAAGAAGGAGATTCCCGTCCATCTTCTTTATCTGATTCTTTATCTTTTCTTCTCCGGTGGTGATGTTTGTGTCCGCGATGCCTATGACGCCGACGACTCTCTTTACTAAATGGGACGTGAACACCAATATATACAGCTCTATGACCTATTAAAAGGTTCAGAAACATATTACTAGCTTTCCAAAAGAGAAAAAAAGTGATATATACAAAAGTACTACAAGATCTACTCTGATAAAGAATATAAGTTCACGTAATTAACAATGGTAGTCTCCAGTTATTTCTCTTATTTTACAAAGCACTACACAGAATATTATGCCCAGGGCTAATATCACTGACAGATGACTACACTAAATCTACAAATCACTTATGTAAGTATTTGCACATCTAAAAAGATATCTTTTGTTTGTTTGTTTTTGTATTTTTAGTAGAGACAGGGTTTCACCATGTTGGTCAGGCTGGTCTTGAACTCCTGATCTCATGATCCACCCACCTCAGCCTCCCAAAGTGCTGGGATTACAGGCGTGAGCCACCATGCCCGTCTTAAAAAGATATCTTAAGAAGGAAGAGCTTAGCCCACCTGAAATCATACTATGTAGACATTTTTTTTTTTTTTTTTTTTTGAGACAGAGTCTCGCTCCGTCGCCCAGGCTGGAGTGCAGTGGCCGGATCTCGGCTCACTGCAAGCTCTGCCTCCCGGGTTTACGCCATTCTCCTGCCTCAGCCTCCAGAGCGGCTGGGACTACAGGCGCCCGCCACCTCGCCCGGCTAGTTTTTTGTATTTTTTTAGTAGAGACGGGGTTTCACCAGGTTAGCCAGGATGGTCTCGATCTCCTGACCTCGTGATCCGCCCGTCTCGGCCTCCCAAAGTGCTGGGATTACAGGCTTGAGCCACCGCACCCGGCCTGTAGACATATATTTATTCCATCTACATTTATGGCCAACCATAGTTAGTAGAGGTCCTTAAGAGATACATTTTAATAACAATTAAATACTTTATAATAAATATAACATATAAATATTTACAAATATTTATTTACTAACTTTTTAGTTTAAAAAAAAAGACCAAAATAAAAATAAAGTCCAAATTACTGAGAGCTACATTAAATGTAAATAATCCAAATAAAGGGTAGAAACTGTCAGTTTAGATAAAAAAGCAGTAAGTAAAGTTATTGTACGCTTTTAAACTAGAAAAAGCTACCACTGATATTGCATTATCCTAACTTTGCAGTATAACAACAAAATAGTTATGAAAGGCAGTCTCTGCTTTTGCCCACTAGATGAACTGAATCAGGAAAACCAGAGCTAGGAGCACTATGTCAAATATCAAATGAGTGTTCAGTGAAGAGGGATATGAAGTACAAGGTCAACTAATCTGCAACTATGTACACAATTTAAAATGTTAATAGGCTGAAATACAAATGATTAATGACATTCTTTTCCTAAAATATTCCATAAGATGGTCAGAAAATAAGTACTTCAAGAAACTTAGGACTGCCATCTTTATATGTGATTTGAATGTACAGTTGATCCTCATTATTCATGGGATTCCATATTTGCGAAGTTGCTGACTCACTAACATTTACTTGTAACCACAAAATCAATACTTATAGAGATTTCATGCCATTTTTCAGACAGGCACAGAGCAGTATAAAATTTGAGTTGCCCGACACTCATGTACCCAGGTAAGGCTGAAAAATGTGATACTCTGACAACTTATTTCAGCTGCCAATATATTAATCTCATAAAGTAAATAATCACCTTTTAAATTAAAAGAGGGACAATGTAACAAAACATATTGAACTAAAATGATTTGTTTAAACATCTTCCAGTACTCAGCCTAGCACATGGTAAGTACTCGATAAATGTCTATGGAATTAAATCTCAACTACCATAAAACAAAAATTCCAAATGTAAAAGCTAATTATACAGGGTTTCTTTTTGGAATTATAGATATGTTTTGAGAATTAGACAGTGGCATCGGTTGCATAATATAGTGAACACATTAAAAAAAATTGTATACTTTAAAATGGTCAATTTTATATTATGTGAATCTCAATTAAAAAGTAATAAGAAATAAATATAACAAAACTCAATTTTATTTTAATGAAACTATTTCCTTCAGAACATAAAGAAAAGTGGAAATTAAAGAGTCAAATTCCCATCACTGCACTGGGAATTACAAAGTTGTTCTTCCAATTAGTACTAATGGGTCTTGGCACAGAAGCCCCAATGCACCAAGATAAAAATAAATGCTATGAGTGTGCAGTTTAGAAAGACTAGATAAAATAAAAATACACTAGAATCCAAAGATTGGTAGATTAAGATTTATTGTGTTTTCTTCTTTTACAATTGCCTCTAATGTCCTGTTGTAATTTTTTCCTTTTTCTTTCCTTTTTCTTCTGCCCTTACTTTATTCTATCAAGACCGTATTTACTCAAACTCTCTTATATAAACTTAATCTATCCCTCAAACTTGATACCAAACTTACAGATCTGCACAAAGTATGCAGAGCTTAGTGCCTGTGATAACCAAAGGAAGCGAAGGAACATCCAGGTTACATATAGGTGAGGGTTGACATTAAACATTAAATATATTACTGTACATTTGAATTAGTAAAATTACTGCTAAAAATTTTAACCTCCCTAGCTCCTGTAATTCACAGGATCTAACAATAAGCTTCTAGATAACTGAGGTTCTTTTTGGAAACCCTAACAAGCCTAGACTCTTACAGCCAATTTTCAGAGTTTAAAAAAAAAAAAAATCTTCTAGAGTTAAAAAAAAAAAAACTTACAATATAAATGAAACTTTTTCTCTTTTTTTAAATAAACAATTAATAACTCAATATAGTAGTAGCTCTCACAAAAGAGTTTAACTTAAGGATATAGTTCCTAAAAACATCCCCCAAAAATGTATATCAAAATATTCGCCATGAACACCACCTCAACCATGTGTTCATGGTTAACATCATCAATAGTAAGTCATGTTGATATCATACACAGGTATGGTGCACTGAAAAGGGAACGTTACTTCTGTAGTATGCTTCCCAAATATCCATAACCTCCACCTATTCATGCCATAACATCATACTAAACCCAAACTGAGAAACACTGTACAAAATATCTAACCACTACTCTTCAAAAGTGTCAAGGTCATGAAAAACAAAAAAAGAATGAGAAACTGGCATAGATTAGGAGACTGAGGAGACTTGTAACTAAATGTACTGTTACAGATCCTAAACTGGATCAATTGAATCCTAGAACAGAAAAAGGCCATTAGTGGAAAAACTAGTGAAGCCTAAATAAAATCTGTGGTTTAACAGTAACCTAGTAATTAGTCAGATTCTAATTAGTAATTAACCAATGTTAATTTCTTCATTTACACAAATGTATGATGGCTGCGCAAAATGTTAACATTAGGAGAAACTGGGTGAAGTGTACAGAGGAACTATGTGCTTTCTTTGCAGCTATTCTGTAAATCTAAAATTATTTTCAAAAGAAAAGAAACCATTTGCCAGGACTTCTTCCTGTCTAAGGAAGAAAGATGGGCAAGTAACTCAGTTGCTCTACAACTGTACGCAGAGGTTATTGCAACATTTTAAAAGGCTAATGTAACACCTATAAAATGAATGCTGAGATGACAACAAATGATAACTGTCGTTTATTAGTCTGGCACTCTAGTGTACTCATAACACAAATTATGTAGCCTGCTAGAAATGAAAAAAATAAACGAGTTAACTAATTTTGTGACTGTGTCCTTTCAGTCTTCCAAGTTAAGGTAATTAATGGTAACCATCACTAAATTTTGAAAAGCATTCTGAACTCTATCTTTTGCCGATACTTTCAAGTGGCACTCTTCTAAATGTATGCTTTACCTTATAACAATAACAAAAAACTCAACAAATACGAGGTAAAACTTAAAAGGATACTTACAAACATTAATTAGTAATTTATCCTGCTAAGCAAAGTAAGCTATTTTAAATCAACTTACTTTCTAGTTCTTCTTTTTCAAACTTGGTGTTCACAGTTGAGCTAGTTTTGCCAAGATCCACAACAGCTTCTTCATCAGGACCCTAAAAACAAATCATTCTCATTGACTCATGAGATAACAATCAATTGAGGACCTATTATATGCATCCTTTGAAATGGCAATAAAATATAAAACAGACTGCTTTCTCTCAAATAACTGAACTCTTATTACAGCTAACTGCATTCTTTTATAATTACGTTTATAGGCTTTTTAAATCCACAGAAGATCATTCAAAAGTCCCATAGTAAGAAGTGAAATGGAAAAGATTTTTAAATGGATTTCCACGCAAATACTAAATAACTGGTAATATATTCATTTCATCCTCAAAAGACAGACCTTCCAGGGTCGGGGATTAAAGAAAATGTGATGTTAGGGGAATCCTTAGATGTCAACATGGAATGCTTTCTTTCTTGATCTTTGCTCTTAAGTCTCCTAAATAACAGGAAACAGTTATACCGGATTGAATTATGTTCAAACATAAAATTGTCAAAAATGAGCGGACTCAACATGTAGTACCACTTTAACTGATTAATCAAGGGCTAATAAAAGTTAAAAGAACTTTTTCTTTTCCCCTAAAGTAAAATGCATGCCAAAATTTAACCTCTAGGGAAATTCTAGCTTCAGTTGTGGAAATCCCACCTTCATAATTTTGTTCTCTTTTCAGTTCAACAAAAAGACTAAACATTTATTATAAAATGTAGAGGCTATTTTTAAAAGGATAAAATTTTAGCTTTAACTTCCCTTCTCAACTTGCAATAACTTTCAAAAGGACATTCTAATCATCATTAACTACTTATTATTAACTTATTATGCACAAGACTCTATGCCACTGCTAGAGAGAGAAGAACAAATACCCTTCCCTCAAAAAGTCTTTGAAGCCGAGCGAGGTTGCTCACACCTGTAATTGCATCACTTTGGGAGGCCAAGGTGGGTGGATCACCTGAGGTTGGAGTTCGAGACCAGCCTGACCAACATGGAGAAACCCCGTCTCCACTAAAAATACAAAATTAGCCAGGTGTGGTGGTGCGTGCCTCTAATCCCAGCTACTCAGAAGGCTGAGGCAGGAGAATCACTTGAACCCGGGAGGTGGAGGTTTTGGTAAGCCAAGATCGTGCCACTGCACTCCAGCCTGAGCAACAAGAGCGAAACTCTGCCTTAAAAAAAAAAAAAAAGTTTTCGAAATCTAGTCCTGGTTTCTAGCCGGACCAGCTACAGCTTGCTCTGGACCCATGCCCAGCATGGGGCTACTGGAGCTATGCAGGGAAACCCTTGCTGACCTCTACCAGAGCTGGCCAGGCACTTCCACACTTTTTCACAATGCATACAAAGTAAATTGAGATACAACTGTTGCTGCTATGGAAACCCTCAGTGTCCAAATTCTCAGTAAGTAAACTCAGGAACTGAACTATTTGATTAAATTTTCAAATAAATTCCTTGCTATCCAAACTACCACTACTTATTTACCCAAAACTCAGAACAGGACACAGTATATTAAGAAAATGCAGATCTTTTGATATCCAAATTTACTTTCTAAAGGCTAGATATCCAAACTGTAAATCAAATACATTTGGGTATCAGGACATACATGTATACAACTCTGAATGATTCTTCAATTTAATATAGGTAACAGATGTTAAACGACTTGCTATAGTTCCATATTTAAAGGAGCAGGCCATGTAGACCACGAGACAATTTCATACAATGGACTAAGAAGATGGGCTGGGTGTGGTGGTTCACACCTGAAATCCCAATACTTTGGGAGGCTGAAGTAGGAGTATCACTTGAGTCCAGGAGTTTGAGACCAGCCTGGACAACATAGCAAGAACCCCATCTCCATTTATTTAATACAATTTTTAATTAAAAAGAAACTTAAGGCTAGGGACGGTGGCTCACATCTGTAATCCCAATACTTTGGGAGGCCGAGGTTGGTGTATCACCTGAGGTCAGGAGTTCGACACCAGCCTGGCCAATGTGGCAAAACCCCATCTCTACTAAAAACGAAAAAATTAGCCAGGCGTGGTGGCAGGCACCTGTAACCCCAGCTACTCAGGAGGCTGAGGCAGGAGAATCGCTTGAACCCAGGAGGCAGAAGTTGCAGTCAGCCAAGACCACATCACTGCACCTCAGCCTGGGAGACAAAGCAAGACTCCATCTCAAGAAAGAAAAAAACATTTTTAATAAAAAACGAGACAGACAAATTAATCATGTCACTTTACAGCATTCACTTCCTCAGCAACAAGGAAAAGCCAAAGTAGGAAACCAAACCAAACCCCAAAAGTGCTAGAACGAATAATAATTTCCATCCATCAACCAAGTCATATTCTAAAATCTTTAGCTACATGTTCCAATGACTTCATGTCATTTAGTCTCTGAACATGCACAGGTACAAAAGATAAGCTCTCCTAAGTAAAAAGGCACAGAAGTTGCATCCTGAGAGGTAGCATACTGCCTATTCTAAAAGGGATTAACTGCTCCCATTCCAAACTTTCATTTAGGTTGCACAATTGCCAGGATATGAAGCAAAACAATTAACTCTCACCTTCAAATAACAAAAAAAGACTCAAAAACAGCTTAAGTTATATAATCTCACACTTATATATTATTTACTATACTTATTTAAAATACACATAACCTTTGACCTCTAAATATCTATCACAGATAAATGCTCCCACATGTACCAAACACGACATGTTAAAAAAAAAGAGCACATCATCTCATGGTCTACACAGGCTGCTCCCACTACATACTGTCTGTGAAGTCTTGGGCAAGAGAAAGTTCAACTTCTCTGAACTTTCATTTTCACTGAGGCATTGTTTCCAATATTTAAAAAAATGAAACAAAAATGTGTGCCAATAGTAAGGAGACAATCTCAAACCAAGGAGTGCTAGGAAACAGTTTGAGAAACCAGACTCAAAAAAAAATGGAAGTAGATCTATATGTCCTGGTAAGAAAAGGTCTCAAAGATATTTGTTTAGTGCAAAAGCACATTGTAGTGAATAAGATCAAGTTTATGTTAAAAATATTTACAAGACTAAACCAAAATTTTATTTCCATAGACATGTTTTCATATGTATTTATTTGTATTAAGTAAAAAGCAGCAGAAAAGGCTTGATGGGATCCACACCAAATTCTTAACTCCTCGTTTCTGGAAAGGGAACTGGGTTTGAATGGAAGCCAAGTTAGAATATTAATTTATTGTTATCGTTTCGGTTTTCAATAAGAATGTTTTCATGTGCAACTTGCATAACTAATTTTTTTTTTTTTTTTTGGGGGGGGGGACAGTCTCATTCTGTCGCCCAGGCTGAAGGGCAGCTTTTGGGAGGCCGAAGCAGGCAGATCCCTTGAGGTCAGGAGTTCAAGACCAGCCCCGCCAACATGGCAAAACCCTGTCTCTACTAAAAACACAAAAATTAGCTGAGTGCAGTAGAGCATGCCTTTAATTCCAGTTACTTGGCTTGAACCCAGGCAGTGGAGGTTGCAGTGAGCGCACAGAGTGCCACTGCACTCTAGCCTGGGCAACAGAACGAGACCTTGTCTCAAAAAAAACAACAAACAAAAAACAAAACCTAGTTCATAAATTTAAAAACCCAGCATCAACACATTATAAAATCAAAATTCAATTCAACATGCAAACTCCAGTAAAATCAAATCTAGTTTTGTTAGAAACAGATTTAGGCCTTCATAAGATATTTTACTAATTCCTCTCATAGTTATTTATCTTGCCTGAAAAAGCAAAATCCACAATTTATATTTTTGTTGGTCAATCAAAAACAACACTTAACATGCCAAAGGCAAAGTATTAGGGAAAAAAGATGTTAAAAGATTCCTTTAAAATATATTGTAAATCTAGTCTAATATCCTTTTGACACCCTGAGGTTTACAAAAATTCATTAAAACAGCCATCAGAGATCCCCGTCACAAATTAATTTTTCCATTATATAAGACATATGACTATAGTATAAAGTAACGCCTCCCATAAATTATGATTAACCATATGGAGTAATTTCACAGTTATCGAACACTTTAGCTTCAAAACACACTTAACCATTAAGATAAAGTGATTTCTTTCCTAATATTTTAACCAAATGACTCATTCAAGTAATATTAAGTAACCAAAGAGTGAGTTTTATAGAAGAATAAAGATGCTACAAATATTTTTAACTTTACACAAGGAATTACTCTTCAACAGATGACTTCCACACCCAAGGACACAGAGGATGATACTATTCTAAGCCAGTGCTAATAAGCCTGACATTTCTTCAAGCTTCACTATTAAACTCTGATTCAAATTTGTTTGTAAATAAAAGACAAGATCATAATTAGGTACATACAGGTAACTTCTTCTCCAGACGAAATCTTTCCATAGTAATACAGAAATGCCTTGTTTCTGATGATGTAATGCAGTAAGTCCCTTGAAGATTCCAGGGACAGTGAGCACATATCTGATTTAGGTCACTGTGCTTTGCAGAGATGAACTCTTCTAAGTTACTTTTATGGTACAGCCAATCACCGTGTTCTAAGTTACCTAATCTTCCAAGCTAATAACTACAACTTACACAGGGTCACAGCATAACAGATTCGGAAAGTAATATATACATTTAGTTATAAGTAACAATACCAAGAGGAATGCAACAATCCGTTTTCAACTAAAACCTTTCTGCAATGTTATACAAGAGTGTATACTCTAAGAATATATGTGGATGGACGTGTGAGAGTATGGTTTATAATTATTTTAACCAAAAACCAAAGTATTAACATGGACAATAGCTAGAAAAAAAAAATAAGTAGCACCCCTCTAACTACTGGACTTGGGATTCTCTACATTCTTAAAAATTCCTAAGACCTCAAAGGGCCTTTGTTTATACAAGTTACCACATCAGGATTAAAACAGAACACTTTAGTTATTCAAAATTACTTAAACCATAATAAAGCCATTACATGTTAATATACATAACATTGTAATGAAAATAACTTTTCAAAAACAAGACAAAACTTAAGAGGAATACCTCTGTTCTACATTTTTACAAATCTCTTCAATTATCTAACTTAATAGAAGACAACTGGATTCTCATATCTACTTCTGCAGTCAATCTGATGTGATCCACCCTTGGTTAAAGCACATTTAAAAATCCAGATTCACACAGATATTCTGCTGGAAAGGGGAGGCATATTTCAATATTCTCTTCAGGTAGTTATGGACATTCCTCTTTGATACTTCATCAAACTCAACAAGTATATTGTTTCTTAAAAGTTAGTTGCAAGGTAGAATCTGAAACTATTCCAAATGAACATTTTATACATTGTTACATCAAAATTCATTTGTCTACTATGCACTTTGAATGGATCTCTCACATGTTCAGAACATATGTGTTCACTGAGTATTAGAGCTTTTCCATAGGTCACATTTCATTAAACAATATCGAAATTTTTTAAAAATCACACTTGTTAATAATATCACCAACAATCTCTTAAGTCTAAGTATTCAGAAATTGTCAAAGTCAGGTTAGCAGATGCAAGTTTTCCAAAATTCTAACTTTTGCCTGAAAGCTGGAATTATTATCATAGGTAAAAATACTATCAGTTGTTTTTTTTTTTGAAGTTACAACTTTGCTTCATTCATTTTTGACAAAATACCTGTCAAATGCCCACGTATGATTAACCATAGTCTGTCAGTTTTTCTTTCAGGTAAAAATGGTGTTCCACGAAAATAACAGCTAGATGAGTTCACAATTCAGGCAATTAACCAGTGATTTTTCTCCAAACAATCATTCTATTTGGATACGCAGCAGAAATGTTTTTACGAATGCTTATTTTGTCATTCAGAATATTAAAGCAATACACAAAGGCAAAAATTTAATAAGATAATTAGTTTTTACTGCTTCATCAAAGTGCTCTTTGTATATATAGATTTGCTTCTTGGTACCCTCAATTCTGTAAGGTAGCAAAATAGATGATATTTAATATTTTCTATAAAAATATCTATATTCCACAGCTAAAGTCTTACTACCCAGCTCATCCTGGAGAATTCACTGATGACGTGCACTAAATAAGTAACACAATAAGAAATTATTATTTCACAACTTTACATAGGGAGACTGACTCTAGGTAACAGGTGATAGACATGTCATACACTTCAAATACAACTAAAGCTTCTAAACTTCTCCAAGAATAGAAATCCCAGTAACATCAACAGCTACATAACATATATAATTAATTACATATTTGAAATCTTCATCCTTGTTACGTGTGATATATACTTGGCAAATAAATATAAATCTGAAGAATCAAATACAAGAGTAAGACATATGTCAATGACTTTTTTAAATTCTCAATACATTAAGCCCCAAAGAATATCTGAAAACAACCAGGTTAAAAACCAATTTCTGGCTGGGCAAGGTGGCTCATGCCTGTAATCCTAGGACTCTTGGAGGCCGAGGCAGGCAGATCACCTGAGGTCAGGAGTTCAAGACCAGCCTGGCCAACGTGGTGAAACCCCGCGCCTGTGCTAAAAATACAAAAATTATACTAAAAATACAAAAATTAGCCAGGCATGGTGGTGCCCGCCTATAATCCCAGCTACTCTGGAGGCTGAGGAAAGAGAATTGCTGGAACCCAGGAGGTGGAGGCTGCAGTGAGCTGAGATCATGCCACTGCACTGCACTCCAACCTGGCAACAGAGTGAGATTCCATCTTAAAAAAAAAAAAATTCCAAAATGACCTCCTGAAATATACTTCCTGTGGAAAATCTTGGCCCTCCCCACCAGTACTTAAGAGATTAACCACCTGGTCAAGCACACGTCTGCCCCATTCCTCTCTTCCCCCACTGGATTATAAAAACCATAAGCATAGGGATTTAAGTGGGAGTAAGGGAAGGTTAAGCAACCTCAGAGGGAAAAGAAGAAGAAACTAGGTGCACGTACAGACTTTTTAATTTCCCAAATACAAAATACTATACACCAAAATACGGAAGAAACACTTCTCCAACATTTCCCACTGTAAGTAATACTATCATGGACACTACTAAACCAATATTCCAATAAAATTTTTAAAATCAAGGTTTATAGGTGAAATAGGTAAATTAGTTTTAGTTTAATGCATTATTTGATAAAATAAAAATATAAAGTAACTCAACAAATAAACGAAACTAACCAGTAGGCTTTTGTTTGGCTAACTCTTTAAAGATTAATTTTCAGTATAATTTTATTTAATAGGAGGCATACACAGACATCTCATTTGATCCCTTAGTCTCTTCACTCCATTTCCAGCCTTCTAATATTTTTATGCAAATGGAAATACATATATTCTTACAAAAAAGACAGCATTCATTACACATTTACTGTTTTATATATAACTTGTTTTTTTCACTTAAACTACATTTTTAAGTAATTTATCAAATTAATCTGTAAATGGTAGAAAAATCCAAGGTTACAAAAGTGCCCCCAAATAAGCAAGCATTCCTCCCATTTCCACTTCCACTTATGAAATATAACCACATTCTGTTGTGTCTTGAACTGTTTTTAGTTGCTACAGTTGCCATTATAACTTTAAATAATTTATTTCACATCTTGGTTCATCAATTTTAGACAGTATCTGTTCCACAATAAGAAAAGAAAGAATTTTCTCTAACACAACCCATATCCTTTCATTTACAATCTCTCTTCCACACCTGTGTTTTATTTATATATGTGTGTGTGTGTATATATATGTGTGTGTGTGTGTGTGTGTGTGTGTGTGTATATATTTTTTTTTTTTTTTTTTTTTTTTGAGACAGGGTCTTGCTCTGTCACCCAGGCTGGGTGCAGTGGCGCAACCTTGGCTCACTGCAACCTCCGCCTCCCAAGTTCAATCGAGTCTCATGTCTCAGCCTCCCTAGCAGCTGGGATTATAGGTGTCCGCCACCATGCCCGGCTAATTTTTCTATTTTAAGTAGAGACCCGGCTTCTCCATGGTGGCTAGGCTGGTTCCAAACTCCTGGCCTCAAGAGATAGCCACCCGCCTAGGCCTCACAAAGTGCTGGGATTATAGGCATGAGCCACTGCACCCGGCCTATATTTTTTTGTATCAAGAATCGTAACATTTACATTCTATTCAATATGTAAAATAAAGCCTTCTAAGCTGTGTCCTCTGGTTAATTCTAAAACTGAAAACTCATATTAAAAAGCATATGAAGTACTAGAATTACTTAAATACGTATTGTCTAGTGCAGAACCAAGAATGAAAACTGGACCATCTGAATCAATGTCACGAAATCCCTACTGCTCACAAGAGACTATTTCAAACATTAAAATAAAGTAGAACCCTCTATTAATTTATTATCAAGGGTGTTTTCCCCTAATTTGTCTGAGTGACGTTCAGCTCATATTATTCCTTTCTCATTTTCATTTAAGGTCTTGAGAAATACGCTTCACAACGAATATATGGGTGATGAAGAAAATCTTTTCATGTTCAAAAATCATTTTACTCCATACGTATTTTGTATAGATACCTTTTCTCAGGTACTGCACCACGGCCTTCAAGAATCTAGTGCTATTGACCAGAAGCCTAATATCCACCAGGTTTTTGTTTCTTTATTTTTCCGCTTCTGGTTCAATAATTTCATCAAGATGTGTCTAGATGTGTGTCTTTTATTATTCCTTCACGACTCCCAGTAGACCTTTACAACATGACTCACGTAGAATGAAAATAAAACGAACCTGTCCAAAAGTAATAAAATTATAACCAGATACCAAGAGCAAACATATTAAAGTGTAAAATACTAAAGATTTCACTTGTTACGTGAGCTGTAGGATTCCACTGTTTATAGGAAAATCCATCAATTTGAATGTGGAGCTAATGTAATGAAAATACAACAAAAAAACAAAATTATCTTTATTTGCAGATGATGTGACTGTGTACCTAGAATGACAGATTCAACCAATTAGTACAAAAAAAAAATTCCTTTGGCCAGGCATGGTGGCTCATGCCTGTAACCCCAGCTACTTGAGAGACTGGCAGGGAATATTGCTTGAACCCAGGAGGCGGAGATTGCAGTGAGCCGAGACCGCGCCACTGCACTCCAGCCTGGGTGACAAAGCGAGACTGTCTCAAACAAAAACAAAAACAAAAACCAACAACAACAACAAAATAGATTCATTTGAAGGCAGCCAATTACAAGATAAATTAAAACCAAAAGTTTTTCTTTAAGCAGTAACAGGCCAGGAATGGTGATAATCCTGCAACTTTGGTAGACCAACGCTGGACGATCGCTTGAGGACAGGATTTTGAGACCAGTCTAGGCAACACAGAAAGACCTCGTTTACAAAAAAACAAAAACAAAAAAACAAACAAACCAATAAAAGATGAATAAATAAGGAAAAAAGGTATACAAAAATGAACTAAGAATATGAACCATGGCTAGGCACAGTGGCTCACATCTGTAATCCCAATACTTTGGGAGGCCGAGGCAGGCAGATCACTTGAGGTCAGGAGTTCGAGACCAGCCTGGCCAACATGGTGAAACACCATCTCCATCAAAAAAAAAAAAAAAATTAGCAGGGCGTTGTGGCATGCTCCTGTAGTCCTGGCTACACGAGAGGCTGCGATGGGAGGATCACTTGAACCTGGGAGGCAGAGACCGTAGTGACCCAAGATTGTACCACTGCACTCCAGCCTGGGAAACAGAGTGAGATTCTATCTAAGAAAAAAAAAAAGAGTATGAACCAAGTAATTCCCTTATGTAAAAATACCAATGGCCAATAACTAAAGGGACACTCTCACTAGATGTTTAACAAATAGAATTTAAGACCCATTAGATTAGAAAAACAAATTTTTTTAATGGACTATACATGAGATTTAATTTTTTATTTCCATAAATTTTTTAAATTCACATTTAAAACTAGTAACGATAGGGAGACAGAGACACTCTTGTACTTCCTACTTGGAAATGTAAATTACCTAAAACTTTGGAGAGTAAGCTAGCAAGAATTCATTTACAAATTTTTCAGCATACATTTGGTGCAGCAATATTACTTCTGGGTATCTACTCAACAGAAACAAAACCAACAAAATATAAAGTCAAGAATGTTTGGGATTTTTAAAGACACGTTCGCAGGTACTGGGGAGCTCTGGTCAACCCACTCCTGCTCCTGATTCACATTATGTTCTTGAGTCATTGATGTTTGGTGTCACTGAGGAACAAGTTGGTCAGGAAGCAATACCATAGCCATGCTTCTAAAGATACTGGAAAGAACCAGAGGTGGCGATTCGACAAATCAGAATTATGCTAAGCAGTCGCAACGTAAAATCCCTGAAGATGTGTGCTGGCTCGAACAGAGGCGCAAAGGAAAAGAATCTTAAAAGGACCAGTTCAGATGCCTAAGACTTTGAGAATCACTACAAGAAAAACGGTGAAGGTCCTAAAACATGGGATCGCTTCCACATGAGAATCTACAAGCAACTCACAGACTTGGAGAGTCCTTCCAAGACTGTTAAACAGATTACTTCCATCACTACTGCACTAGGAATTGAGGCTGAAGTTACCACTGCAGATGCTTAACTATTTAATAAACTCATTACGAGCTGGGTTTAAAAAAATGTTTACTGTTCAAACTGGCAAAAACAAAGAATCTGAAAGCAAAAAGACAGAGGAATGGCTGATTACCATGGAATATTATAACTATACTATGAATAATGAGTTACAATTACAAAGTCCCATGCAATAGATGTCGGTAAAATATTAAGAAAAAAGCAGAGCCCGGTCGCGGTGGCTCATGCCTGTAATCCCAGCACTTTGGGAGGCGAGGCGGAGGCGGAGGTGGGCGGATCACCTGAGGTTAAGAGTAGAGACCAGCCTGGCCAACATGGTGAAACCCCGTCTCTACTAAAAATACAGAAATTAGCGCCGGGCGCACTGGCTCACGCCTGTAATCCCAGCACTTTGGGAAGCCGAGGCGGGCGGATCACGAGGTCAGGAGACCCAGACCATCCTAGCTAACACCATGAAATCCCATCTCTACTAAAAATACAAAAAATAAATAAGCCAGGCGTGGTGGCGGGCGCCTGTAGCCCAGCTATTCGGGAGGCTGGGGCAGGAAAATGGCTTGAACCCGGGAGGCGGAGCTTGCAGTGAGCTGAGATGGCGCCGCTGCACTCCAGCCTGGGTGACACAGCAAGACTCCCTCTCTTAAAAAAAAAAAAAAAAAAAAAAATACAGAAATTAGCCGGACGTGGTGGCAGTTGCAGTGAGCCGAGATCGCACCACTGCATTCCAGCCTGGGCAACAAGAGTGAAACTCCACCTCAACAAAAACAAAAGCAAAAAAAGCAAGCAAGCAAGCCCAATGTGGAGGCTAATATATGTAATTCTAGTAAGACAGCCAAATAAAAATGGCTCCCAAGAAAATCTACAGTTGCCTGCGCACTGGGAGGCTGAGGATGGGGTGGAGCCGCGAAAGTTCGCGCCATTTGCAGGGGGGAAGAGCCTGACCCCTCCCCTCCCGTTCCCATTTGCAGCGGGGAAGAGCCTGACTCCTCCTGTTCCGGAATAGTAACCTGGAATTCAATTGGTGAGAAGGACAGCCTGTTAGCAGAACTCCATCTCACTTTGCTGTGTTGTTGTTTTCGCCCAGTAAGTTCATAACCCCTCAGCTTTCAAAATGTCTGCCTGCCTAACGTTTCCCTGCTGTCTCTACAACACCAGCACTTTGGGAGGCCAAGGTGGGCTGATTGCTTGAGCTCAGGGGTTTGAGAGCCAGCCTGGGCAACATAGTGAAACCCTGGTCTCTACCAAAAACACGAAAATTAACCAGGCATGCCTGTTATCCCAGCTACTTGGAAGGCGGAGACACGAGAATCGCTTGAACCCAGGAAGCGGAAGCTAGTGAGTGGAGATTGTGCCACTGCACTCCAGCCTGGAGCAAGACTCCGTCTCAAAAAAAAAAAAAGAAAAGAAAACATGCTGTAGTTTTTTAATACCACATTTTCATGTTTTGGTAAGGATAAAACCCATTTGTGAGTTTGTGTTTATTTGAACACAAAATATAGATACATGTTAGTCTGTTTCAACGAAGATGTTTTTCTTAAGATATTAAAGATCTAATTCAATATAACATTTAATATAAAAGATAACTGATAATTCATTACGGGTGAAATAGTGACATTTTAGCCCGTTCTTCAAAACTACAATCAAGGCGGGGGGCGGTAACTCACACCAGTAATCCCAGCACTTTGGGATGCCAAGGTAGAGGTCAGGAGTTCAAGACCAGCCTGGCAAACATGGCAAACCCCTATCTCCACTAAAATTACAAAAATTAGCCAGGCGTGGTGGCGGGCGCCTATAATCCCAGCTACTCAGGAGGGTGGGTGAGGCAGGAGAATTGCTGGAACCTGGGAGGCAGAGGTTGCAGTGAGCCGAGATCGCACCACTGCACTCCAGCCTGCGCAACAGAGCGGGACTCCGTCTCCAAAAAAAAAAAAAAAAAAAAAAAAAAAAAAAAAAAAAAAAAAGGCAAACCAGCCAGTCCGGCGCGGTGGCCAATGTCTGTAATCCTAGTGAGACAGTCAAGTAAAAAGAGCTCCCAAAATAATCTACGAGGACTCGGAGGATGGGAGATGGGCTGGAACCGCGAAAAGTTCGCGCCATTTGAAGTGGGGGAAGAGCCTGGCCCCTCCTGTTCCGGGATAGCAACCTGGAATCCAATTGGTGAGATGAACAGCCTGTTAGCCAGGACTCCATTTCACTTTGCTGTGTTGTTCTTTCTTTTTCGCCCAATAAATTCGTAACCCCTCACCTTTCAAGGTATCTGTGTGCCTAATCTTTCCAGGCCGTGTGACAAAAACCTGGTTTTTTCTACAATACCAGCACTTTGGGAGGCCAAGGCGGGCGGATTGCTTGAGCTCAGAGGTTTGAGACCAGCTAGGACAACATGGCGGAACGCTGGTCTCTACCAAAAACACGAAAATTATCCAGGCGTGCCTGTAATCGCGGCCACCCAGGAGGCTGAGCCGCGAGAATACCTTGAACCCAGGAGGTGGAGTTTGCAGTGAATCGAGATGGCGCCACTGCACTCCAAGCCCGGGCAACAGAGCAAGACTCCGTCTCAAAAAAAAATAGTAATAATAAAAAACAAACCTACAATCAATTCTTGTTTTAAGTAGATACAACTTCAAAAAAAAAGCAAGTAACATTTTTGATAAACCATTTCACAAGGTCAGCTACCTACAGAAGATGTTTCAAAATTTTCCTAACCATTTTCCCATTTTCCAAAAACTGGTAGGCACAGTAAAAAATAAATAAATAAATAAAATACTAACATTTTACTGCTTTACAATCATTAAATTATATAATCAAATTAACTGATTTTTTGAAATCTTAAATTCAAGAAAAATACTACATAGCTTAAATTTCTAATTGTGAATTTCAATCGGCCAAAGGGCAGGGGGAAACCAAGAAATTTTAAATTAAGTAGAAAACTGTACAGGAATTAAAGTGATTAAGAACGCATATGTGGTATCCATTTAAGTTCCTTCACAGATGGGAAATTACTTTTTCTGTATAGGAACATAATACAGGAATATAATTAGATGAAATGACACTGCTGACAAAGCAGAGGGCCCATGTTTCTCTTTATATAAAAGGGGGGGTACATTAAGGTGCACAATTTTAATTATGACAAGATATGTTTAAATTCTTTAAAATTTTTACTTTCTTGGACGGGTGCGGTGGTTCACGCCTGCAATCCTAGCACTTTGGGAGGCTGAGGCAGGTGGATCACCTGCGGTCAGGAGTTCGAGACCAGCCTGGCCAATATGACAAAGCCCCGTCTCTATAAAAAATACCAAAATTAGCCATCTCCATAAAAAAATACCAAAATTAGCCAGCGTGGTGGTGTGTGCCTGTACTCCCAGCTACTGGGAGGCAGAGACAGGAGAATTGCTTGAACCTGGGAGGCAGCAGTTACAGTGAGCCAAGATCACGCCATTGCATTCCAGCCTGGGCAAAAGAGCATGACTCCGTCTCGAGGAAAAAAAAAAAAATTTTTTTTTTTTTTATATTTTCCTAAACTCTTTAGAAATAAAAGTTTGGGAAGAATAATCTCCATTAATAATGGATGGGTAAGGAAGTTCGTTTTATTTAGTATTCCACAGTCATACACTGTGGTTGTTACTAGCTTTTATAATAGTCTTACACTAAACAATTTTAGGAGCAAGTATTACTCTCCCAAATATGTGAAAGAAACTTGAGACTCAGAAAAGTTAAATAATTTTCTCAAGGTCCCATTGCTTCAGCTTGGATAAGATATAATTTAAAATCATGTCCCACCTCCAGGGACAATGCACTTTTCACTCGGCCACTTACAAACATCATTTTTAATTCTCACAAAAACTCCTTATGGTAACACAGCTGATCATTATTCAAATCAGGGGTATCTGATTTCAAAGAGCCCATGTTCATTCCACTAGGCCACATACCTTCCCCTATATTAAACTACATATAATTTTACTCATATGCCTTATTTATGGAACTGTAAGTAAAACATAATTAAATCAATCACACAAATTTTCACTTCATTATTTTAAAACACTTTGCTAGCAATTCAGTAACAGCTAATAAAACTGAAATCACAGCAATAAGCAGCATAAATGTCAACAAGAAAAGAGGAAGGAGAAATCCCATAAAACAAATGGAAACCCATCTCACTTTAAAACATGTTTCAGTGAGGAGTACAGCCAGTCCACTCCTTTCATACTGCTAAATAGCACTGCTGAGTTCACATTGCTTAATTTGGGCAATCATTTCAGTATTTTAATACCACTAAAATTTAGGCTTCACCAATATATAAGATCACCATCTAGTGGTTATGATTAGAACCATGGAATTTTTCTCTCTTGCTATGGTTATGGTTAAGAGAATGACTCTAAAGGCAAAGAAATTCTGAGTTTGAAAAAACTTCTCTAGTAGTTGCTTTAAGAAAGCTGTACTTTAATTTCATTCAGAAAAACAATTATCAAGGCAAAGTACTATTAAATATTTCATTTTTATATTAGCCAAATTTAGGACATAGTAGAGTAGTATTCAGATGGGCATTTTATATGTAAATAAAATCCTCTCAGGTTCAACAGATTCTCCTGCCTCAGTCTCCCAAGTAGCTGGGATTACAGGTGCACACCACCACACCCAGCTAAGCTAACTTTTTTATTTTTAGTAGAAACGATGTTTCGCCATGTTGGCCGGGCTGGTCTTGAACTCCTGACCTCAAGTGATCCGCCCGCCTCCCAAAGTGTTGAGATTACAGGCGTGAGCCACTGAGACCAGCCTTATAAATTCTTATTAAGAGATTAAAACAATCTATACCTGTTTGACAGCAGCTTCTAATTAATGACATAATACAAAAAATTATCTCCACAAATTATATTATATTAGGATAAAATTAAGACTAGATACTGAAAAACTGTACAGAAACATGCAATGCAATTTGTCAACCAATTTATTTTGGCTGAAGACAATATATGATCTAAGCTGACCGGTTACACTTAGTCAAGAGACTGAGGTGGAGGATTGCTTGAGCCCAGGAGTTAGAGCTGCACTGTGCTATGAAGCCACCTGTTAATAGCCACTGTACTCCAGCCTAGACAACATGGCTCTAGGAAGAAATTAATAGTACTCGTAATAATGTAGGTTCTAGATCTAGTAAGATTGCCTAAATTGAAATCCTGGCTCTTCACTTACTAGGCTGGGTAAATTACTTAGTCTCACTGGATCTGTTTCCTCATCTGTATAATCACATTTTTGTAAAATAGAAAGGCAGCTTGTGGTCAGGCTCACACCCATAATCACAACACTTTGGAAGGCTGAGGTAGGCGGATCACTTGAGCTCAGGAGTTCGAGACCAGCCTGGACAACATGGCAAAACCAAACATACAAAAAATTAGCCAAGTGTGGTGGTGCACGCCTGTAGTCCCAGCTACTCGGGAGACTGAGGTGGGAGGACTGTTTGAGCCGGAGGGGGGACGGGGGTGGAGGCTGTAGTGAGCCAAGATCATACCAGCACTCCAGCCTGGGTGACAGAGTGAGACTCCCATCTCAAAAAAAAAAAAAAAAAAAAAAAAAAAGGCAGATTGAGTATATTAACCCAATAAAATTCAATGCTACATAGTTATTCTGGAAATTCCTAAACATCTTAAAGTTATCTAATGATCCAAACACATATAAAATGACAAAGTGTGTATGTGCACAGATTGTATGTGTACACAAATCAAAATTTAGAAGATTACCACTTTACCCAAAAAAATTCATGGTAATTATTTCATATTATAGAAAAAATATATAAATGGTAAATTTAAGATGAAACTATGACTATGAACCCTTTATAAAGTATAATTTATTATCATCCTGCCTCAACAGAATAACAACTAGAAACTATCTTATGCCTATTCAGCCGAACACTATGCTAAGCTCTCTGACTTCCTATACTCTGTACACTAAATTTTGAAAGTCTAACATTATCAAAAAGATACGGTAAGATCTCATCAAAACAGAATAAAGCTGTCTACAACAAGCCAAGAATCAGAAAGCAGTCTTAGGAAGTAAAATTTGTGTCTCAGAGAGTAAATAAGTGAAATAACAGAGGCCTCCATCATCATCCCCATTAAATAACAGTGATTTTGTTATCAGTAACAAATCTACAGCAGATAAGAAATTCAATGATAAAACAGTTAAACACAGGGTAAGTTTTAAAAACAGTCTAAAGCTAGTGACAGTACTCCATTGTTAAAAGGAGAGATACAGCACATTTTAAATGTTTTGTCAAAATGGTTAAAACATTTAAAGGTAATCTCAGCACTTTGGGAGGTTGAGGAGGGCAGATCACGAGGTCAGGAGTTCGAGACCAGCCTGGTCAACATAGTGAAACCTGGTCTCTACTGAAAATACAAAAAATTAGCCCAGCATGGTGGCAGGCACCTGTAATCCCATCTACTCGGGAGGCTGAGGCAGGAGAAACACTTGAACCCAGAAGGCAAACGAGATCACGCCATTGCACTCCAGCTTGCGCGACAGTACGAGACTCCTAGAAACAGTGACTCCAGGAGACAGTGTGAGGCTCTGTCTCAAAATAAATAAAAGAAGATAATTATATTATGCTTTAATTAGGCTTTTAAACATTTTTGTCAACATGTCATATCCTTTAAAATGTGAAGCTTTAGGCAATAAACCAGTATCAGGCCAGGTGCGGTGGCTCACGCCTGTAATCCCAGCACTTTGCCAGATCACTTGTGGTCAGGAGTTGGAGACCTGCCTGGCCAACATGGTGAAACCCCATTTCTACTAAAAATACAAAAAAATTAGCCAGGCATGATGGCGCACACCTGTAATCCCAGCTACTTGGGAGGCCAAGGCAGGACAATCGCTTAAACCTGGGAGGTGGAGGTTGCGGTGGGCCGAGATTGCACCACTGCACTCTGGGCAACAGAGTGACACTCCGTCTCAAAAAAAAAAAAAAAAACCAAGAACAATATCAAATCCCTACCCACAGAGTTATCTAGAATATCTAAATACCAGGGGTTTAAGGATAGTCAAGATTTTTTTTCTCTTTCCTCATTCTGTACACAAACTCTTTTAGAATTTTATTATGTAGGATACTCCATAAGAACACAGGCTGATTATTAATAGCAAGTTTCCAAGAGGCACATTTAGTATTTTATACACAGTATTCTACCTGATCCTAAGACGAGCCCTATGAGATAAGTTTAATATAGTAATTTCAATTTGCAAATGAGAAAAGTGAGATTCAAAGATGTCAGTTGCCCAAAGCCACCTAAGTGGCAGATTAGAAATAGGGAACCCAGGTATATCTGAAACCCAAACATGTACTTGTTACATCTAGGTTAAGCCACCTCCAAATTTTACCTTGTTTTGAAAATGAGGGTTAGAGCCTATGATTATTTACTCAATTTCCTATTACTGAATAAATTGGCTCAATAAGATAAAATGAAAGGCTAAATGAAGGCCAATTTTAGACTGAATGAATCCCTTATTCCTAACAAATGACCAACTTCCCCAGATACAAACAGGCTTATAACAAAATCTTATTCCAAGGATACTGCTAATGGCATATGCAAAAATGGATAAGGAAGTTTCTCTTGGACATTTTATAATTAAGGTCATTTGGGAATAATTATGAACAAAACAAAAATAAAGACAAAATATTACTGAAAGGACTCTACTGAGTCAGTGCATTGGCTAATTATAGCACCTGTATAAACATTTATGCATGGATTGGCAAGTTAGGGAGGCAGAGTCCAGGAAGGAAGAGGGTTCGCAAACCTCAAAATCACAAAATTAAAAGCAGATGAACAAAAAAAATTATATTATGTAAGTAATAATTCTAAAGAATAGGATAGCATAATTTCAAACCAATACATATAACAGCTGACATCAAGAATCTGAAATTGCTTGTCATTGGTGGTTTTATAATCATATGTATCAAGTCACTGCTTTTCATAAAGCAAAATCACACGAGTATTAAGATTTAAGCAAAATACCCAGTTTTCCAACAATCAATGTAAATTTATTTAAAAGTGGTGAAAATAGGATAAATTTTCATAAAATTTTCATTTTAATGGTGCTTAATATTCACTTGCCTAAAATTTTCTCTCAGGTTTAAAAAATGTTATGTACTCTTTGGAATCAATCCAACTTGCATTTACTGCATTTACTCAACATTCTCACTCAAGGAACTAAGGCAAGAAACATTCTCTTCTACTGGCAGTTGTATCAAGCAAAGAAGCATCCTTTTTCTTAATGGTTAATACCATAAATAAAAGTCATATAACATATTACTTGACTAAACAATTAACTATCCGTATATTCACTTTCAAATCTTATTGAATCATGGTATCATCTGCTATCATTTGGCTTTGTGTCCCCACCCAAATCTCATGTCAAACTGTAATCCCCTCATGTTGAAGAAGGGGCCTGGTGGGAGGTGACTGAATCATGGGGGCAGATGTCCCCCTTGTTGTTCTCATTAGCTCTCATGAGATCTGGTTGTTTGAGAGTGTGTAGCACTTCCCACTTCTCTCTCTCCTGCCGCCATGTGAAGACTTGCATACTTCCCCTTCTGCCATGTTTGTTTCCTGAGTCCTCCTAGCCATGCTTCCTGTACAGCCTGCAGACCTGTGAGTCAATTAAACCTCTTTCCTTCATAAATTACCCAGTTTCAGGTAGTTCTTTATAGCAGTGTGATAACAGACTAATAACATCATCCTAACATTCATCCATTGAACAAATATATTTGTTCACTGTGTTAGACCCTAGGCTAGACTTAATTGAGAATTTACCAACGAATGACCCAGGAAAACTCTATCCCCAGCCATCAGGGAATCTGGAGGCAGAGAGGCAAATTTCAGATACTTAATTTCTATAACATTAGCAACTTAATTCACAAAACTTATGTAATAAAACCTTTTAAAAATAGAAGGAAACAACTACAGCTAAGTCTGAATTAATAACTTCAGCATTATTCTAGCCCCTCAGAAGAAATAATGAAACTCCCCTGAAGGTTCTACTATACTCTTCTTCTAATCCTAGCACTGGGCAGGAGGAATGTCGTGTGTCTTGCATTTATGCAAATCCTAATGTAAGATTTATGATTTTGTCCTTTGTTGTGTGGCAAGTTAGTGAACAGGTAACTTTTTAGAGAAAGCCTGCTCTGAACAATGCATTGTATAGGTCTCTCATTTAATCACTTATTATCTCTGTGTTAAAGATGTGAACTCACGGGCAGAAAGAGATTTTCTAAAAATTTTCAGGCCCTACCACTGGAGGCTGAGTTAAGATCTGAACCCATGGTTGATAACAAACCACTGCTCATCCCCTTCTCGTTTCTCATTAGGCTGGAATAATCAAAGATCTCTGTTTGGCAATACCATTTAATATTAAGCTGCATTCTCTCCCCATCAAAGTTTAATGTCTTTATTTATTATAAGATTTCCCAGAGCCTTTTTTTTTTTTTTTTTTGGAGATGGAGTCTCGGCAGGTTGGAGAGCAGTGGCGCGATCTTGGCTCACGAGCCCGCCTTCATGCTCTTTTGAAAACCCATTCCACAGTCCTTTCTGTAATGAAACAAAAGAGGCATCTTCCTAGTGTGAATCTACTGTCAAAAGTATAACCACTTCTCATGTTCCTAATCAGAAAAGATACACAATTCGACAGCTTTTCCAAATTGGGAAATCTGACTGAAAAGAAGCAATACAGTCATGGAATCCAGAGAGAGGGAGAAGACAACTTCTCTACTGCCCTTAAGATGTGAGTGAACAGAATCAGAACACATGACACTAGTTCACATAAAATTCTCTGAAAAGTGAGGAAAAAAAAAAAGGTCATTTAAAACATTAAAGTGGGCAGGGCACGGTGGCTTACACCTGTAATCCCAGCACTTTGGAAGGCTGAGGCGGGCGGATCACCTGAGATCAGAAGTTCAAGACCAGCCTGGACAACATGGTGAAACCCTGTCTCTACTAAAAATACAAAAATTAGCCAGGTGTGGTGGCGTGCGCCTGTAATTCCAGCTACTTGGGAGGCTGAGGCAGGAGAATCGCTTGAACCCGGGTTGGGGGGAAGGAGGTTGCAGTGAGCCAAGATCACACCACTGCACTCCTAGGCGAAAAAGCGAGACCCTGCCTCAAAAAAAAAACAAAAAAAAAACAAAAAAAACCAACAACATTAAAGCATCGTCCCTATTTCACTATTAACAGTGGACTGTGCTTTAACCCCCTGATACTGAAAACTGCTTAAGTACACTCACTAAAATCGCTTAAGAAAAATTAAAACATTTTAAAACATCCTCTTTGGAAGAAATCTGAAAATCTGCTTAAAACCAACAAACTAGGCCAGGCACAGTGGCTCACGCTTGTAATGCCAGCACTTTGGGAGGCCGAGGCAGATGTCAGGAGGTCAGGAGTTCAAGACCAGCCTGGCCAACATAGCGAAACCCCGTCTCTACTAAAAATACAAAAAAAAAAAAAAAAGAGAGAGAGAAAGACAGAGATGGGGGCATGGTGGCACACCCCTGTAATCCCAGCTGCTGGGGAGGCTGAGGCACAAGAATTTCGTGAACCCGGAAGGCGGAGGTTGCCGTGAGTCAAGATCGTACCACTGCACTCCAGCTTGTGTGACAGAGTGAGACCCTGTCTCAGGGGGAAAAAAAAAAAAAAAAAAGAGAAACACCAAACTAGAATCTGTCTGTATTGGCATATTAGCTCCAGATGAAATGCAAATCTGTATCATAAACACATTAACTTTCTAAACCAAGTACTGAAAAGATGTGTCGGCAAGGTGTAGTGGCTCACGCCTGTAATCCCAGCACTTTGCGGGGTGGAGGAGGGTGGATCGCTTGAGCTAAGGAGTTCGACATCAGCCTGCGCAAGATGTTGAAACCCTGCCTCTACTAAAAATACAAAAAATTAGCCAGACGTGGTGGTGTGCCTGTATTCCCAGCTACTCCGGAGGCTGAGGTGGGAGGATCACGTGAGCCCGGGAAGTCGGGGCTGCAGTAAGCCATGATGGTGCCACTGCACTTCAGCCTGGGCAATCCTAAGGATGAGACCCTGCCTCAACAAAAAAAAAAGAAGTATTAGGCCACTCTCTTCTTTTAACAGTCATTTGAAAATGTCTGGTCCATGGAAGGAAAGAGTCACTAATTTAAGCAACCTAGTCTACTCTAATCAGCTAGCCCTCTGCCTTAGGGAAGATTGTCAACAGCAGCACTGCCAAACACTACCATAACACTATGCCAACCAAAGACCTCTTATGATTTGTCACCATTACAATTGCAAATCCTAAATTTTCCCAAACTGCAAAAATGCAACAAAATACACAACATTGCCTGCTAAATGAAAATAGAGGTAAAATTCACTGTAAGCTAGAATGTACATGCTCATTGCAAAACTAAAAATAATGTATGCATAAAAAGTGATAGCTACAGAGGAAATCGTAATCATCAAGAAACCATAGTATAAATCAAAAGTTACATTGATCTGTAACTAATCTTTAACATTAACCCTATGGAAATATCTGTAAGCGCCTGAATGGCCCACACAGTTTAGTCAGTTGCAGATCCTATCCACTTTAAGATCATATTTGTGGTAAGATACAGTAAGAAGGAGGGGGAGGAAAAGAGGAAGAAAACAACCCATTACAGGATGTTGACAATTATAACCAGCAAAGTTTTAGAATATATTGGTTAGCATACCACATACCACTAAAACAATATATCAGGTTCCTCCAATACCAGGTTACTTTGGCTCTGTATTCTAACCTATTCAAACAAGAGTCTAATGTAACAAAATTCTCTAAGCTCTTAGAAGAAAACCTGTGTACTGCCCAGTCTCAATTACCAGGCAAAACCATTCATTGATGTCTTACAGCTTTGTTTCATCTTTTATTGAGACAGGGCTTCACTCTGTCACCCAGGCTGCAGTGCATAATCACAGCTCACTGCAGCCTCAACTTCCCAGGCTCAAGTGATCCTCCTGCCTCGGCCTCCCAAGTAGTTGGGACTACAGGCAAGCACCAACACACCTGGGGAATTATGTTTTGTAGAGACAGGGTCCCACTATGTTGCCCAGGCTGGTCTTGAACCCCCTAGGCTCAAGTGATCCTCCCACTTCAGCCTCCCAAAGTACAAGGGCTACAGGCATGAGCCACAGCACCCAGCCTTGTCCTACAACTTCAGATTTGCTCTCTCCCTTTATTACAACTCCATGGATTGTGGCCCAAAGATACTTAGAATAAGGCAAAAGGGTAATTGAAATCCTGATACTATTCCTAGAGTGCTGTATCAATACCTAGTATCAATACCAAACTGCAGTTCCTCAAAGAGAATGCCTACTTACAGACCCACAAAAAAAACCTTCCATTTGCCAATCAGTACTGGGTTGTCTGTCATTTATTCTAATGACTTTTTTTTTTTAATTTCTTACAGACTCATGAAATGTTTTAACTGGCACTCACAAATGGAAAGCAGAAATGTAAATGCCATCACTGTGTTCACACCATATGCCAAAATAAACTCAGCAAAGGCAGAATTCTGTCTACCTTGTTTGACTATATCCCTATTACCTGGAACCTATAGGATATTTAATAAATATGTGCAAAATGAATAAAATCATAAATCATGGAAAAATATCATGGTCCTAAAACATAAGTGGTATCAGAATTGTGTTAAATCACGCACTGCTTAGAAGAAAGTATATTACCTGCTAATACTTAGAAACCTTCTAAACTACGCTATTTATAATAGGATTTAACCTATATTGGAAAATAAGACTGACTACAACAAAAAAAAAGACTGACAAATCAATTCCAAGTGAGGCTTACAATTATGAGGCTTTATAGCAAAAGCAAAAGACAAGTTACATTTTTTCAAGATTAATGACTTTCTTCTCTCTATCCCAACACCCTGATCAGTGAAAATTATAGAATTTTAGGAGCAGAAGAAACCATAGAGGCTAAACTATGAAACAGATGGGCTCCAATTTCAGAGTAATATAAACTGCCACCAATCTATTCCACATTTTTTTTGCATAATTACAAATCTAAGACGAGATTTTATGAATATTAATTTGTTCTACTTTTTTGGCTGCTGAGCAGTCTGCTGCAAGTTAGAATTATGACTGATGAATATCATAATCTCTCACTTTAATGACTTTCATTTACCAAAACTGGGTGAGCGAAGATTTTACCAACGCCAATAGTTCCTCTTTCCTGTTTTCAAGTCATTTCAACCTACAGCTTTACTATTCTCCCATTCTAATCTTAGACTATATGCTAGTTTACTGTATTTGATTTCTATTATTAATTTATATATGTTAACTGTAGCCAAGCCTTATCTTCTCAAAGACTTAGGAGGTTTACCCTCCTAAAGTGCTCCCCTACCATGTCACTAACAGCAGTGTTTAGCAATTCCTTTGTCATCTGTCTCCCAACTCAAATATCACTTCTATCAGGATAGAGTTGGGTCGGGTGCCATGGCTTACGCCTGTAATCCCAGCACTCTGTGAGGCCGAGGTTGGTGGATCACCTGAGGTCAGAAGTTCGAGACCAGCCTAACCAACAGTGAAATCCTGTCTCTACTAAAAATACAAAATTAGCCAGGTGTGGTGGCACATGCCTGTAATCCCAGCTGCTTGGGAGGCTGAGGCAGAAGAATCACTTGAACCCGGGAGGTGGAGGTTGTAGTGAGGCAAGATCAGGCCATTGCACTCCAGTCTGGGCGACAGAGCAAAACGCCCTCTCAAAAATATATAAATAAATATTAGGATGGAGTTGGTTCTGCCTTGTTGGACACTACAGTAGTGTAAATAACAGTCTAAATAGCATAAATACTAGTCCAAATAAGTGTTGTTACAATGAATGAATAATTTGGAGGGCAATGGCCTTATCATATGCTTCCTCT
This sequence comes from Chlorocebus sabaeus, assembly GCF_047675955.1. Lineage (NCBI taxonomy): Eukaryota > Metazoa > Chordata > Mammalia > Primates > Cercopithecidae > Chlorocebus > Chlorocebus sabaeus. The sequence continues at coordinate 72,775,108 of NC_132918.1, forward strand.
ACTAGCTAGGCAGGCCAATACTTGAGAACACACCATAGTTTCTACCCAGCTCTGTGAAAACTCGAATGCACTTTACTGCTCAATTGAAATTAAGAACAGACAACATCACACTTGAAACACACAGAGAAAGTGCTATAAAACAGTTTATTCAAAGGCAACACAAAGAATTACAGAAGGCCAGGCGAGGCGGCTCACGCCTGTAATCCTAGCACTTTGGGAGGCCGAGGGAAGCGGGCGGACTGTCTGAAGTCAGGAGTTCCAGACTAGTCTGAGCAACATGGCGAAATCCCGACTCTACTAAAAATACAAAAAATTAGCTGGGTGTGGCGGTGCGTGCCTGTAATCCCTCCTACTCCGGAGGCTGAGGCGGAAGAATGGCTTGAACCCGGGAGGCAGAGGTTGCAGTGAGCCGAGATCGCACCACTGCACTCCAGCCTGGGCGACAGTGCGAGACTCTGGCCTAACATAATAATAATAATAATTATTATTATTATTATTACAGATTATTTAGGATGAGTTTGCAGTATTCCATTATCATCACTGTGAATGATCTTCCAATAAACACTGCTAAATGACTTCACTGTCTGGTGACTGAGTTTTCCTCTGTTAGAGAACTTATATGAACGTACTGAACTAGTGAATGACTACTTTCCATAACCTTAACAATAATCCTGAAAGTTAAAAGGGAAAGCCGGCAGGCAGTTTTAAAGACAACTCTTGAATAAAAACATAGAAGTAATTTTTCTCTTACTTGTGAAAGACCGGACAATTTTCCCTGCAACCTTCCCGCCTTTGCTGGTTGCACAGTAAAAATTAGAAGTAGGAAAATTTAGAATACTTTCATCTCCTTTGAGTCACGAACTTGGAAAGGAGAGACAACTGCGGGGACAGACGCATGTGCTCTAATGAAAGCAGGAAGTCCGCTTCTTGAGCATGGGCCATTCACCCATCATCACAAATGGGAACACCGGCCTTAAGTCCATCCCCATTCCCTTCTAACCCTGAAGCCAAAGCCAGTCTCAGTAGGAAACGCGATTTTGCTAGATGAGTTAGAGAAGGAGCACCAGACAGCTCAGGACACCCTCCTCCTTCTACTTGGCCTGCGGCAGGAGGATACTCCCCGGGTTCCAGCCAGTGGAGAAGGCGGACCCGGCAGGCAACAGCGAAACAGCCTTGGCCGGGAAGGAGCGCGGCCAGTCCACGCGGCCGGAGAACTCACCGAACAAAGCGCACCGCGGAGCGGGAGGGGACACTCGGAAAGAGGGGGAAAGATTCAACCAGCTCTTCACCACTGCCTGGGGCTAGAGACAGGTGGAGCCGCCGTCCTTCTTAGAAGGAGAAGAAAGATAGGTTTTCGAGGGCTAATCTGAAACTCCTGCGCCAAAGCAACCGGAACCAGGACCCCGCCTGGGGAGCGCGCTGAGAAACGGGGGAGGCGAGCACTGAGGGAAGCGATGGATGGTCGGGGTCACAGGCGGCCTCTGTGGGGATGTCGGGGTCCCGCCTGAGCCGCGCAGAGGATGCCCGCGGCGCGCCTCCGGCCGCCCCTACTTGGGCCTCCCGGGCGCAGCCGCCGGCCCCCTCGCACCCGCGCCCCAGGCCGCTACACAAAGGGGACGGCGAGGCGCGCCGGCCGCCGGGAGGTGGAGGGGCGACGGGCCTGGGACTAGGTGGCCGAGCCGCGACGGCCGCCGCGCCCCCCGCCTTTGTCTGCCTCGCCCCGCGCCCTCCCCCCGCCGAGGAGCCCCACCGCCGCGGCGCCCTCACCCTGCTCGTTACCCGGGTGAGTAGCGGTCTCATCTGCTCGCCGGCCCCATCAGCCTCCATGGCCGGCCAGCCAGCCCTTGACGGCCGCTACGGTACTGCCCCGCGCGGTCTGCCTGCTTCTGCCGCTGCCGCCGCCGCCGAGCCCCCGGCGCGCGAGGAGAAACGTGGGTGCGTCCGTGCGCGAGGTGTGCGCGCGTGGGGAGAGCCGGGCGCCCGGCGCGGGAGACGCGGGCCGTGCGTGTGCGCGCTGCGACCGCTGGGCTGGCTCTCGCAGAAGAGCGAGGCCGCGGCGTGGAACCTGGAGCTAGAACTGAGCGAACCGAAGGACCGAGCGGGAAGGAGGAGAGTCGCGTAGGAGGAGGGGTTCGGGGGCGGAGCCGCAAACCGTGACGAGCGCGGCCCCCGGGCCAGGCAAGACACGCCCTCCGCCCCGCCTCCTCGGGTCACGCCCCCTGCCAGTCTGGCACCGCCAGCCTCCTCAGCGCGCCCGCGGGCCGCGCCGCTAGGCCACCCGGAGATGGGGCGGGAGGGAGGCGGAAAGGATATTTGTCCCAGCCAATCGGCGGCTGGCGGACTTCCGCCCACCTCCCCCGTGCCACCTCCTCAGGACGCCCCGCCCCTCTTTGTATAAGCTTAATTGACCGAAGCTGAGCGTCTAACTAGTTTTTCAAGTCGGAAGCTCCCCTGACGTTCTCAATGGGGTGGGGGGTCACCACCTCCCTTGGCTCCTAACTACATTCTTTAGAGACTGCAGGGAAGGAGGACGCCACCTCTCTCAAGGACGCCCAGGATAACCTCCGAAGCAACTAACGGGTCTTCACGACTCCTGAAAGTTTCTTTTCTGTCAGTCCAGTAGGCACGAACCCCGACTCGGGGACCGTGAAAGATGGGGTACACTTGACCAGGTGTCCTCCTGTGCTTGCTCGCCCACTGAGCACCACGACAGCTGCCACTTTTTTTTTTTTTTTTTTTTTTGAGATGGAGCCTTGCACTGTCGCCCAGCCCAGGTTGGAGTGCAATGGCGTGATCTCGGCTCACTGCAACCTCCGCTGCCTGGGTTCAAGCTATTCTCCTGCCTCAGGCTCCTGGGTAGCTGGGACTACAGATGTGCGCCACCACCCCCAGCTACTTTTTGTATTTTTAGTAGAGACGGGGTTTCATCATGTTGGCTAGGCTGGTCTGGAACTCCTGAGCTAAGGTGATCCACCCGCCTCGGCCTCCTGAAGTGCTGGGATTACAGGCGTGAGCCACCACACCTGACCAGCTGCCACATTCTTGAGTCCACCCTGTAGGGCGTCTCTCAAATATCCCTTCAGTAACGGGATGATTCTAATACCTGCCACACAGGCTCATTGAAGGATTAAGGGGATTTCTATTCATAAAAGTGCCTGGCACATAGCATCCTGATAATTGTCATTATTGTTAACAGGTTTCTCTTGAGCGTTTCATAAAGATAGGGAGAGGTTTGGCCGGGCGCTTACGCCTGTAATCCCAGCAGTTTGGGAGGCCGAGGCGGGTGGATCACCCGAGATCAGGAGTTCGAGACCAGCCTGACCAACATGATGAAACCCTGTCTCTACTAAAAACACAAAAATTAGCCTGGTGTGGTGGCACACGCCTGTAATCCCAGCTACTCAGGAGGCTGAGGCAGGAGAATCGCTTGAACCCAGGAGGCAGAGGTTGCAGTGAACTGAGATCACACCACTGCACTCCAGCCGGGGCAACAGAGCTAGACCCTGTCTCAAAAAAATAAAAAATAAAATAAAAAAAGATAAGGAGAGGTTTAGTTGGAAAGAACTGAAGCCGTGCAATGGAAGGATATATAAATACATCAGCGGATCCGGAGCTCACATCCTATTCATCTCCAACAGGGTATTAGTAAAGCTTTTTGTCAGCAATAGGTAGCTAGGTATGCTGGATGACTCATTCCTTGTTTGGGCCCTGGTCCCCTTTTGTCCTAAATTTCCCAGACTTACTTCTAGTCCAGCACACATTGTTCACTTACTTGTACAAGAGCAGATGTGCCTCTATTAATAACTACTATGTAAAGAGGCCTACAATTAGAGACTGTGACATTTGGCAAATATATTTCATCTCTAATCCTCACAATACTGCAAAATATCTGCCGTCCTCTTTTTCTTCAGTGAGGTGGCCGAGCTGCAGACGCAGAGATGCAGATCTTTGTGAAGACCCTTACGGGCAAGACCATCACTCTTGAGGTTAAGCCCAGTGACACCAATGAGGATGTCAAAGCCAAAATTCAAGACAAGGAGGGTATCCCACCTGACCAGCAGCATCTGATACTTGCCGGCAAACAGCTGGAGGATGGCCGAACTCTCTCAGACTACGACATCTGGAAAGAGTCCACCCTGCACCTGGTGCTGCGCCTGCGAGGTGGCATTATTGAGCCTTCCCTCCGCCAGCTCTTCCAGAAACGCAACTTTGACAAGATGATCTGCCGCAAGTGCTATGCTTGCCTGCACCCCCCTGCTGTCAACTGCTGCAAGAAGTGTGACCACACCAACAACCTGCACCCCAAGAAGAAGGTCAAGGCTCTTCCTTCCTCGAAGGGCAGCCTCCCTAGAGCCTCAATAAAGTGTCTCTTTCATTGACTGGAGCAGCAAAAACAAACAAACAAACAAACAAAAATACTACAAAATATGTTATAGCTCCATTTTACAGATGAGGAAGCTGAAACTCACAGAAATAACTGATTTTAAGTTCCGGTGAGTGGAACTACTCTTACTATGGCACCATTCTTATTTATTTATTTTTGAGACGGAGTCTCACTCTGTTGCCCACGCTGGAGTGCGGTGGCACCATCTCGGCTCACTGCAACCTCCGCCTCCCAGGTTCAAGCGATTCTCCTGCCTCAGCCTCACAAGTAACTGGGATTACAGGTACCTGCCACCGCACCCAGCTAATTTTTTGTATTTTTAGTAGAGATGGGGTTTCATCATGTTGGCCAGGCTGGTCTAGAACTCCTGACCTCAGGTGATCCACCTGCCTCAGCCTCCCAAAATGCTGAGATTACAGGTGTGAGCCACTGCGTCTGGCTATAACATTCTATATATTTTATGACTTATTATGCTTATTGTCTACACACACACACACACGCACAAATGCGAGCTCCATGTAAGCTTCATGTGTACAGCAAACTTGGTTTTTGGTTTTTGGTTTTTTTCTCAGATATCCCTGTGTCTACCTGAGTGTTTGGCCCTTGTAAACTCTCAGCACATGTGTTAAATGAGTAAATGTACAGGTGGGGTAATACATCTGTTCTTCTTAAAACCTAAGAGCATCTTAGGTGACAGCTGAGGATGTGGCATAGTAACAAGAACAAAGTAGGAGTCAAGACCCATGGTGCCAGAGTTGAAAGTGTTAAGTAGTCAACTTCAAGAAGGTCTTAAAAATACATGCTTGGCAGACCTTGCTAAACAATGAATTTCAGTTCATCTATCTTGCAAGAAGAAAAAACTATTGGTTTATTTAATCCACAAATATTTTTTTAGTGATGTCTTTGTTGCCATGCACTTTTTCCACTCCTCATTTCATCCCAACTGCTAGAAGAGGAATGTAGCAAAGATCTGAATTATAAAATTTATCACTCAGTTGCCCACTTAATTCAACCTCAGCCAAAGTTCATTCAAGAAGATAATGTGTTAAAATTGCTTTCGTGCAACTAGAGATGGCTATAAAGTGTTCCAAGGTGCTGAAAGGTAAATTGTATTCTCGAATATTTTAAATATTCATCTGGGGCCAGGTGCAGTGGCTCACGCCTGTAATCTCTACACTTTGGGAGGCCAAGGTGGGCGGATCACCTCAGGTCAGGAGTTTGAGACCAGCCTGGCCAACACGGTGAAACCCTATCTCTACTAAAAATACAAAAATTAGCTGGGCATAGTGGCAGGCACCTGTAATCCCAGCTACTCAGGAGTCTGAGACAGGAGAATCGTTTGAACCCGGGAGGCCAAGGTTGCAGTGAGCCGAGATTGCACTATTGCACCCCAGCCTGGGCGACAGGTTCAGATTTCGTCTCAAAATAATAATAATAATAATAATAATAATAATAATGTGAAATGTGGCACAGGGAAACATTTACTAAACAAAGGCAAATGTAAACCTAAATTCATCAGTAGCAATGAAATGGTAGTACCTAAAGTTAATGAGTTTTAGCTGTATCCTAAATTCAGAATACTTCCTAAGTATCTGGAGCAGTAGGTAATCCTACAGACCCCTTGGCAACATCTCCATCCTGAGGAGTGAACAATCTTCCCAAGAACAATTCTCTATAGGCCAAGGTATAGTTTATAAAGACAGAGAGCAGCTTCTTTGGCATTTTGAAAAGCATGAAACCATTCTTTTCTTTTTCAAGGCGGAGTTTCACTCTTGTCAAGGCTGGAGTGCAATGGCTCCATTTTGGCTCACTGCAACCTCTGCCTCCCAATTCAAGCAATTCTCCTGCCTCAACCTCCCAAGTAGGTAGGATTACAGGCATGCACCACCACACCTAGCTAATTTTGTATTTTTAGTAGAGATAGGGTTTCTCCCTGTTGGTCAGGCTGGTCTTGAACTTCCGACAACATCAGGTGATCTGTCCGCCTCGGCCTCCCAAAGTGCTGGCATTACAGGCGTGAGCAACTGCACCTGGCCACGTGAAACCATTCTTAACTTTTAGCAGAGGGTTCTTTGGCAATTATATGTATCTTCATTGCCTCTTCTTGGTCATAGATAAAATTTAATGTTTTCTATCATCTGATCCTATAAGGAAAAGTAAAATCATTGGAATAGTGTTTTCAAAAGCACCAGAGCAGCCTCAATGGGGCAAAGACGCAAGGAAAATGACTTCATTGTTCTTCCTTTCTATAGGCTAGGCATATAGATAAATATTCAAAAGATGAAGAAATAAAAACAAAAACAGACCTTGTCCCTGATCTCATGGAGTTCAGAGTGCAAAACACCAATATATAAACAACTATCAACAATGCAATGCATGTAGTTCTGAGTCCTAGGAATCTCAATGAAAGAAATCAAATGAATTCCACTGAGGGTGGGAGGGGATAAGACTGCCCTCTGTGGGACAAAGGTGAATATGAAGATGTTTGGAAAAGCTACAGAGAAATGTAGTAGATTTAAACTGATTCATGATGGTATATGTGGTATAAGATAAAACATATTTGGTTTTGTCCTAGGTTCCTATTACAGCACTTTTAAAACCTTTAGAATTTCCTGAGTGATAGCACTTTCATAACTTCTAAGTCTATACTAACTAATATGGTTACCTACAGTGGGACCACTAGATAGTCCAGTAGTCCAGTCACCAGAAATGGGGTCAGTCGCCAGAAAGACCAATTGATTAGAGGATTAGAGGCCTGGAATGTTCAGCCCCACCTACCAACCTTTTGATAGAAAAATAAACTAGTAATCATCAATATGTCAGTCAAGGGAGATTGGTTACATCTATTTTATTACTACAAATGATGAAATGCAATTTACGATTAAAAAGAATGAGTTAGGTGTGCTGAGAAGGAAAGGGTTTCAAAATATATTATGAATATTATTAAGTTACCAAAAAAAACAAGGTTAAGTAACAAAAGGGTATACTATGATTCCTTTTACAAGCTAAAAAAAATTATATATCTATGTATCTATTCCCTTCTGGAAGTAAGTTAAGACACTTTTAAGAGTGAGTATCATTGGAGGTGAGGGTGTCTATCTTATTGTACTTTTAACTTTTTTGAGACAGGGTCTTGCTCTGTTACTGAGTGCAATCGTGTGGTCACAGCTCACTGCAGCCTCAACCTCCCAGACTCAAGCAATCCTCCTAACTCAAGCCTCCTGAGTAGGGATCACAGGCACGAGCCACTAACTCAGCTAATTTTTTTTTTTGGTAGGGACAGGGATCTCACTATGTTGCACAGGCTGGTCTAAAACTCCCGGGCTCAAGCATCCCTCTTGCCTCAGCCTCCCAAAATGCTAGGATTATAGGTGTGAGCCACCACACCTGGTTTTGTTTTTGTTTTTGTTTTTTTTTTGAGACAGAGCCTCTCTCACCAGGCTGGAGTGCAGTGGCGCTATGTCAGCTCACTGCAACCTCTGCTTCCTGGGTTCAAGAGATTCTCCTGACTGAGCCTCCCAAATAGATGTGACTAGAGGCATATGCCACCATACCTGGCTGATTTTTTGGTTTTTGGTTTTTGGTTTTTTTTTTCCAAGAGTCTTGCTCTGTCACCAGGCTGGAGTGCAGTGGCATGATCTTGGCTCACTGCAACCTCTGCCTCCCGGTTCAAGCGATTCTTGTGCCTCAGCCTCCCAAGTAGCTGGGATTACAGGTGTCCACCACCACACCTGTCAAATTTTTTTTTTTTTTTTTTTTTTTTGAGACGGAGTCTCGCTTTGTCGCCTAAGCTGGAGTACAATGGTGCGATCTCAGCTCACTGCAACCTCTGCCTCCTGGGTTCAAGTGATTCTCCTGCCTTAGCCTCTTGAGTAGCTGGGATTACAGGCATGCGCCACCACACCTGGTTAATTTTTGTATTTTTAGTAGAGACAGGGTTTCACCATGTTGCCAAGCCTGGTCTTGAATTCCTGACCTCAAGTGATCCACCCGCCTCAGTCTCCGATAGTCCTGGGATTTTTTGTATTTTTAGTAGAGATGGTGTTTCACTATGTAGGCCAGGCTGCTCTTGAACTCCTTGCCTCAAGTGATCCACCTCCCTTGGCCTCCCAAAGTGCTAAGATTACAGGTGTGAGCCACTGCCTCCAGCCACCTGGTCTTTTTATAGGTTAATATTAATGAAAATTGTATCGACAGTAAAAACAAAGGTCATATATTGTTTCTTTATGTTTAAAAACCTTTTATGGCTGGAGGTGGTGGCTCATGACTGAAATCCCAGCACTTTCAGAGGCCGAGGAGGGCAGATCACTTGAGGTCAGGAGTTTGAGACCACCCTGGCCAACATGGCAAAACCCTATCTCTATTAAAAATACAAAAAAAATTGTTGGGCATAGTAGCTGGTAATCCCAGCTACTAGGGAGGCTGAGGCAGGAGAATTGCTTGAACCTAGGGGGCGGAGGTTGCAATGAGCACCACTGCACTCCAGCCTGGGCGACAAGAGTGAAACTCCATCTCAAAAAAAATGTATTAAATAACATTTCATTTTTGATGTTACATATTTTTAAGTATAATGTAGGTAAGTTATACAATGAGATTTGATTTATCCTTACCTTCACATTTTAAGAAATAACCTATTTGGTAGAGTTCTCTATTGGTACTTCAAAAATTCTCTTTTAGGACGGGCACAGTGGCTCACACCTGTGATCCCAACACTTCGCAGGGCTGAGGCAGGCAGATCACCTGAGGTCAGGAGTTCAAGACCAGCCTAGCCAACATAGGGAAACCCCGTCTCTACTGAAAATACAAAAATTAGCTAGGCGTGGTGGTGCGCGCCTGTAATCCAGCTACTCTGCAGGCTGAGGCAGGAGAATCACTTGAACCCAGGAGGCGGAGGTTGCAGTGAGCTGAAGTCTCACCACTGCACTCTAGCCTGGGCGACAGAGCAAGACAGTCTCAAAAATAAAAAATAAAAAAAAGCCCTTTTAATCATTTCCCAGTATGCTCTCTAATCAACGAAGTTCTCACTTAAGAAGAATAGAAATTTTGTATTATCACAACAATATAAAACATCACCTTAATTTTTTTTATTTTTTCAGACGGAGTCTCACTCTGTCACCCAGGCTGGAGTGCAGTGGCATGATCTTGACTAACTGCAATCTCTGCCTCCCAGGTTCAAGCAATTCTGCTGCCTCAACCTCCACAGTAGCTGGGATTACAGGCATGTGCCACCACACCCAGCTAATTTTTGTATTTTTAGTAGAGATGGGGTTTCACCGTGTTGGCCAGGCTGGTCTTGAACTCCTCACGTCAAGTGATCCGCCTGCCCCAGCCTCCCAAAGTGCTGAGATTACAGGCGTGAACCCCCATGCCTGGCCACCATTTTTTTCTTCATCACGATAGTAGTTACACAACTCTATAGATGCATTTGTCAAAACTCACAGTACTGTACATTAAAATGATGAATATCACTCTATGTAAGTAATACCCAATAAACCTGACTTAGCACAAAAAGTGACATATATAAAATTGATCAAGATACATTTTACAGTCTGTGAAATATAATTCCCTTTAGCACTCACTTGATATGCACCAATTCTATGATGTTGTGCTTTAAAAGAGTATGTCACAGTGTATTAGTTTATTTTCACACTGCTGATAAAGACATATCAGAGACTGGGTCATTTATATAGGAAAAAGTGTTTAATGGACTTATAGTTTCATGTGGCTGGGGAGGCCTCACAATCATGGTGGAAGGCAAGGAGGAACAAGTCACATCTTATATGGATGGCAGCAGGCAAAGAGAGAGAACTAGTGCAGGGGAATACCGCTTTATAAAACCATCACATCTTGTGAGACTTATCCACTATCACGAGAACAGCATGGGAAAGACTTGCCCCCTTGATTCAATTATCTCCCACCAGGACCCTCCCACGACATGTGGATCTCAAGATGAGAACACAAGATATCAAGATGAGATTTGGGTGGGTACACAGCCAAACCATGTCACACCGCATCCTTAATAAAATAATAATTTTTGAGTTCTCTTCAATTTTTTTTATGAATATATACCAAACTATGTGTATGTCTGATTCTAAATTCTATTATACCTGTACGTATTCAGAAGAAACTACGTTTATCAAAACTAAAGTCTCTCCAGGCACAGTGGCTCTCACCTGTAATCCCAGATTATAGGATTACATGACCCGAGGGCGGATGACCTGAGGTCAGGAGTTCGAGACCAGCCTAGCCAACATGGTGAAACCCCGTCTCTACTAAAAATACAAAAAATTAGCCAGGTGTGGTGGTGGGTACCTGTAACACCAGCTACTCGCTACTCAGGAGGCTGAGGCAGGAGAATTGCTTGAACCTAGGAGGCAGAGGTTGCAGTGAGTCGAGATCATGCCATTGCACTCCAGCCTGGGTGACAGAGTAAGACTCTGTCTCAAAAAATAAAAATAAATAAATAAAATAAAGCCTGGAAGCACTGTCATGATCAAATAACACAGATAGGAAGTGTTCTGGAACTGACCCCTAGACAGGCTAACATTCATCTCATTGTTTCTTTTGCAATGCTGACTTTCTCCAAATCAGATTAAAGTGATTGATCACCACATAGTTTGCTCAGGCATCAGGCTCAAACGCTGTCATCTACCATTGAGTAACAGGTGGCAAGTACTGAATAGTGTACATTGGGACTCCAAGATGTGCCAGCAAATTTCTTTTAAAGATCATTACATGTTTTGATTTAGGCAATGTTCTTTAAAAGTTAGAGTCCATATCGGTCACACCTAGGTACACCTGGGTGTGGTTTTTTTTTTTCAGTTGTTTCAGAAGACTGTTCCTGTTAGTGCTTGAGCTAGGGAAGCATTACACAGATCCCTGTTGCTCATTTGATATAAAGAGAATCACTCTTTATACAGCCCTCGATTACAAGAAACACTTCTTTTAGGAAAATCGTCCCTTCAGCCAAGTCCATGACTAGGACTGAGATGAGTTTTGGAGAAGAACCCATATGAACCAAAGAGGACATCTAAAATCCCAAGGTCCCATTTTAAGAAGCACAGAAAAAGAGAGAATAGACTTTTAAGGAGCCAGAGGTAGAGAAAAAGATTTCTTGCCATGGTTTCGAAATTCTAAAAACAAAGTGTTTTCATGCAATCGTGTTAAAATAATTGCTTGAATTGGATTGAATCATCTTGGAATATTCATAATTATTTTACAATAATCTAAAACTGGCAGAAAAAAAGGAGACTTGGGTTCTACATGACACAGGACATGTCACTTAACACCACTGGATGTCTGTTTTCTCATCTGTAAATGGGAATAATTCAGGCCTCAATGTCTTCTCCTCAACTGTAAAATCCATAAAGCCCAAAAGATTAATAGTGTTCTGTAACTCATTTGACTGCAAAAAAAGCCTAACCAAATTGACATGAGGCTGTTTGTAATCTTTATCGCATTATTGTGAATATTCATAGCTCTCCTTGCAGAAATATCTATCTGATAAAAAGATATTGTTGGCCAGGCGCGGTGGCTCAAGTCTGCAATCCCAGCACGTTGGGAGGCCGAGGCGGGTGGATCATGAGGTCAGGAGTTCAAGAACAGCCTGGCCAAGATGGTGAAACCCCGTCTCTACTAATCATACAAAAATTAGCCAGGCATGGTGGCAAGTGCCTGTAATCCCAGCTACTCGGGAAGCTGAGGCAGAGAATTGCTTGAACCCAGGAGGTGGAGGTTGCAGTGAGCCAAGATCGCGCCACTGCACTCCAGCCTGGGCAACAGCGCGAGACTCTGTCTAAAAAAAAAAAAAAAAGATATTGTTCCAGACCATGTGGTGGGTGTCTCATTACATACATAACTGTCATTATACCACCTATCTAAACTTTAAAAAGTTCTGAAACCTAAAAATATCAAGCCCTAAGTGTTTCAAATAAAGGACCTCAGACCTGCAATACTTGTGTATATTTCAAAGACATTAGAAAGGCCAGTTAAGGTAACAGATAAGAAAATACCTGGCAGGATAAAGAGGGAGCTGTAGGGAGCCATGGGGAGCCGTAGAGATTCAAGTGTCTAGAACTCCTTGGGTGGGAAGGCTCTCTCTTACACTGGAAGCAGTTTACAGCTTCTACCTGTCCTATAGCTCCTTCTTTCCCATACCTATGCTCTCTCTCCCTCTCCTTAAAGATCTCTTTAAGAGTTCCTGATACCAAAGTCTGGCAGAGACACAACAAAAAAAGAGAATTTTAGACCAATATCCCTGATGAACATCGATGCAAAAATCCTCAATAAAATACTGGCAAAGCGAATCCAGCAGCACATCAAAAAGCTTATCCATCGTGATCAAGTGGGCTTCATCCCTGGGATTCAAGGCTGGTTCAACATACGCAAATCAATAAACGTAATCCAGCATATAAACAGAACCAAAGACAAAGACCACATGATTATCTCAATAGATGCAGAAAAGGCCTTTGACAAAATTCAACAGCCCTTCATGCTAAAAACTCTCAATAAACTCGATATTGACGGAACGTATCTCAAAATAATAAGGGCTATTTATGACAAACCCACAGCCAATATCATACTGAATGGGCAAAAACTGAAAGCATTCCCTTTGAAAACTGGCACAAGACAGGGATGCCCTCTCTCACCACTCCTATTCAACATAGTGTTGGAAGTTCTGGCTAGGGCAATCAGGCAAGAGAAAGAAATAAAGGGTATTCAGTTAGGAAAAGAAGAAGTCAAATTGTCCCTGTTTGCAGATGACATGATTGTATATTTGGAAAACCCCATCATCTCAGCCCAAAATCTCCTTAAGCTGATAAGCAACTTCAGCAAAGTCTCAGGATACAAAATCCATGTGCAAAAATCACAAGCATTCTTATACACCAGTAATAGACAAACAGAGAGCCAAATCATGAATGAACTCCCATTCACAATAGCTTCAAAGAGAATAAAATACCTAGGAATCTAACTTACAACGGATGTAAAGGACCTCTTCAAGGGGAACTACAAACCACTGCTCAGTGAAATAAAAGAGGACACAAACAAATGGAAGAACATACCATGCTTATGGATAGGAAGAATCAATATTGTGAAAATGGCCATACTGCTCAAGGTAATTTATAGATTCAATGCCATCCCCATTAAGCTACCAATGACTTTCTTCACAGAATTGGAAAAAACTGCTTTAAAGTTCATATGGAACCAAAAAAGAGCCTGCATTGCCAAGACAATCCTAAGTCAAAAGAACAAAGCTGGAGGCATCATGCTACCTGACTTCAAACTATACTACAAGGTTACAGTAACCAAAACAGCATGGTACTGGTACCAAAACAGAGATATAGACCAATAGAACAGAACAGAGTCCTCAGAAATAATACCACACATCTACAGCCATCTGATCTTTGACAAACCTGATAAAAACAAGAAATGGGGAAAAGATTCCCTATTTAATAAATGGTGCTGGGAAAATTGGCTAGCCATAAGTAGAAAGTTGAAACTGGATCCTTTCCTTACTCCTTATACGAAAATTAATTCAAGATGGATTAGAGACTTAAATGTTAGACCTAAAACCATAAAAACCCTAGAAGAAAACCTAGGTAATACCATTCAGGACATAGGCATGGGCAAGGACTTCATGTCTAAAACACCAAAAGCAATGGCAACAAAAGCCAAAATTGACAAATGGGATCTCATTAAACTAAAGAGCTTCTGCACAGCAAAAGAAACTATCAGCAGAGTGAACAGGTAACCTACAGAATGGGAGAAATTTTTGCAATCTACTCATCTGACAAAGGGCTAATATCCAGAACCTACAAAGAACTCAATCAAATTTACAAGAAAAAAAACAAACAACCCCATCAAAAAGTGGGCAAAGGATATGAACAGACATTTCTCAAAAGAAGACATTCATACAGCCAACAGACACATGAAAAAATGCTCATCATCACTCACCGTCAGAGAAATGCAAATCACAACCACAATGAGATACCATCTCATACCAGTTAGAATGGCAATCATTAAAAAATCAGGAAACAACAGGTGCTGGAGAGGATATGGAGAAATAGGAACACTTTTACACTGTTGGTGGGACTGTAAACTAGTTCAACCATTGTGGAAAACAGTGTGGCGATTCCTCAAGGATCTAGAACTAGAAATACCATTTGACCCAGCCATCCCATTACTGGGTATATACCCAAAGGATTATAAATCATGCTGCTATAAAGACACATGCACATGTATGTTTATTGCAGCACTATTCACAATAGCAAAGACTTGGAATCAATCCAAATGTCCATCAGTGACAGACTGGATTAAGAAAATGTGGCACATATACACCATGGAATACTATGCAGCCATAAGAAAGGATGAGTTCTTGTCCTTTGTAGGGACATGGATGCAGCTGGAAACCATCATTCTCAGCAAACTATCGCAAGAACAGAAAACCAAACATCGCATGTTCTCACTCATAGGTGGGAATTGAAAAATGAGATCACTTGGACACAGGAAGGGGAACATCACACAATGGGGCCTATTGTGGGGAGAGGACAGGGGGAAGGATAGCATTAGGAGATATACCTAATGTAAATGACGAGTTAATGGGCACAGCACATCAACATGACACATGTATACATATGTAACAAACCTGCACATTGTGCCCACGTACCCTAGAACTTAAAGTATAATAATAAAAAAAAATTTAAAAAAAAAAAAGAACAGCTCCCTATGATGGGGGTCAGTCTGGATGTCCTTGTTCTGTAGCTTTGCTAAACTCCAGCTCATAAAGAATTGGCAACAGAGTAGAAGACAATTAAATCAAGTGGGAACTTAAGCCCTGGGATGATTCCAGATGCTCTCCAGGAGTCGTGGAGCCTTCTACAATCTTCACTGCTTGAAGCTAAGTAAGGATACAGGTACAATCTGTGGTTTGTGCCTGCATGTGAAACAAGGCACATACTTTCTCCCTCTCCCTCTCTTTCTCGCTGTTTCTCTCTCTCTCTCTCTCTCTCTCACACACACACACACACACACACACACACACACAAGCAACACAAGCCCTGGTCTGTTCAAATAAATTATGGCCTTTTCTTATACCAACAGATTCATTTGGCGGTAACAACAAGTTCATTACATGTTGGTGTGCACGCTGACCCACATTATACTCCACGTAAATATAATGAATGTAGCTTGAGGTTAACTAGGACTCAGAAGTGGTAAGTTTTCCTTTCACTTGTTTTTCATAGTTGAGGTCTATCGAGACATCCTGCACAACTGAAAGTTGAGAATGGGAAGGGAATGATGAAAAAGATATTTTCATACGAAGTTATAAGCACCAGCATTTTGTCTTTGCTTAAAGACAAATAATCAGAAAAAGCACTGAGACTTTTGAAATGTTTCCATTTGAGAACTGAGAGTGTATCCCTTGCAAATGGGATACATTGGTATTATCATTCACCAATGGACTCACTAGCTATATCTCTTATTTATTTGTTTGTTTATTTATTTATTTATTTTGCGACAGAGTTTTGCTCGTATTGCCCCGGCTGGAGTGCAATGGCGCAATCTCGGCTCACCACAACCTCCTCCTCCCAGATTCAATAGATTCTCCTGCCTCAGCCTTCCGAGTAGCTGGGATTACAGGCGCCCACCACCACACCTGGCTAATTTTTTGTATTTTTAGTAGAGATGGAGTTTCTCCATGTTGGTCAGGCTGGTCTCAAACTCCTGACCTCAGGTGATCTGCCGGCCTCGGCCTCCCAAAGTGCTGGGATTACAGGCATGAGCCATGGCACCCAGCCTATATCTCCCTGTTAAACACCAATTCACAACAGTGCTTATAGGCTGACACCGTGGCTCACGCTTGTAATTCCAGTACTTTGGAAGGCCAAAGAAGGCAGATTACCTGAGGTCAGGTGTTCAAGACCAGCCAACGTGGTGAAAGCCCATCTCTACTAAAAGTGCAGGCACTTTTGTGGCAGGCACCTATAATCCCAGCTACTTGGGAGGCTACAAGGAGAATCGCTTGAACCTGGGACGTGGAGGTTGCAGTGAGCTGAGATGGCGCCACTGCACTCCAGCCTGGGTGACTGAATGAGACTCCCTCTGAAAAAAAAGAAAAAGAAAAGGAACACAATGAAGCATCCATAACTAGGTACATCCATAAATCATATGCATTTTCTAGGGCTTATTGGTCCCAATGTATCCATCCATCATGAATAATTTTTAACCCCTCCCTCTAAAAACACTTCCTGACACTAAATTGGTACAATCTTCCTGAAAAGCAATTTGGCAACATGTATTAACAATCTCAAAAAAGATATTGCAGCCTGGGCAAAATAGCAAGACTCTGCCTCTACAAAATTAACAGGGCATGGTGGCATGCACCTGTAGTCCCAGCCACTCAGGAGGCAGACACAGGAAGACTGCTTAAGCTGAGGAATTGGTTTCAGTAAACTATGATTGCAGCATTGCACTCCAGCCTGGGTGACAGAGCAAGACCCTATCTCAAAAAAAAAAAAAAAAAAAAAAAAAAAGCTTGTCCTTCAACACAATAATTTCATGCTAAGACTGCCATTAAGATGAGCCACAGAGACAGATATATATTTATACACAAAGGAATTTTTGCCAATATTAAGTGTAAAGGTGAAAAATTTAAAACCAGCTAAAATCATAGCAATTTAAAAACTGATAAAATAGGCTGGGCGCAGTGGTTCACGCCTGTAATCCCAGCACTTTGGGAGACCGTGGCAGGAGGATCACCTGAGGTAAGGAGTTCAAAACAAGCCTGACCAATATGGTGAAACCTCATCTCCACTAAAAATACAAAAATTAGCCGGGTATGGTGGTGGGCGCCTGTAGTCCCAGCTACTTGGAAGGCTGAGACAGGAGAATTGCTTGAACCTGGGAGGTGGAGTTTGCAGGGAGCCGACATCACGCTACTGCACTCCAGCCTTGGCAACAGAGTGAGACTCCATCTCAAATAAATAAATACATAAATAATAAAAATAAAACTGATAAATAGTTGCCTACGAATATGATGGAATATAATGCATTCATTAGAAAGACATTCTAAATTTTAATGAAAAAATCCTCATGGTAGCAATTATGATATCTATATACAAACTTTTTTTTTCTTTTCTTTTCTTTTTTCTTTTTTTTTTTTTGAGACAGAGTCTCTTTCTGTTGCCCAGGTTGGAATGCAGTGGTGCAATCTCTTCTCACTGCAACCTCCGCCTCCCAGGTTCAAGCAATTCTCCTGCCTCAGCCTCCCGAATAGCTGGGATTACAGGTGTGCACAACCATGCCTGGCTAATTTTTGTATTTTTAGTAGACACAGGATTTCACCACGTTGGCCAGGCTGGTCTCAAACTCCTGACCTCAGGTGATCCTCCCGTCTCAGCCTCCCAAAGTGTTGGAATTACAGGCATGAGTCACCGTGCCTAGCTATATACAAACTTGATATAGAATATAATCCCAATCATGACTATCAACCAATAATGATCAACAACAAAAATATTTAAAAGTTGAGAATACAGTGATGGAAAGGAAATAGACTAAAATGCTAACAGTTGTTATTGGTGGGTAGTAAAATCACAGGGGTTTTTTTTGTTTGTTTTTGTTTGTTTTTTGAGACAGCGTCTTGCTCTGTCACCCAGGCTGGAGTGCAGTGGCATGATCATAGTTCACTGCAGCCTCAACCTCCCAGGCTCAAGTGATCCTCCCAACTCACCTTCTTGAGTAGCTGGGACTATAGGTGGGTGCCACCAGGTCCTGCTAATTTTGTATTTTTTTTTTTTTTATGTAGAGATGGGGTTTCACCATGTTGCCCAGGCTGGTCTCCAACTCCTGGGCTCAAACAGTCCTCTTTCCTTAGCCTCCCAGAGTGCTGGGATTATAGGCATGAGCCACAGATTTTTACGTTTTATTTTTTAAGATTTTATTTGGCTTTCACAAATTTCTAAATGAACACATTATTTGTATATTGAGAAAAAACATAAACATTGTTTTAATTATTTTAAGACAAAATACTCTACAATGCTAGTGACAAATGTTCCAACATTCAAAGGAATGTTTCTTTTTTTTTTTTTTTTTTTTTTTGAGACGGAGTCTCGCTCTGTCGCCCAGGCTGGAGTGCAGTGGCCGGATCTCAGCTCACTGCAAGCTCCGCCTCCCGGGTTCCCGCCATTCTCCTGCCTCAGCCTCCCGAGTAGCTGGGACTACAGGCGCCCGCCACCTCGCCCGGCTAGTTTTTTGTACTTTTTAGTAGAGACGGGGTTTCACCGTGTTAGCCAGGATGGTCTCGATCTCCTGACCTCGTGATCCGCCCATCTCGGCCTCCCAAAGTGCTGGGATTACAGGCTTGAGCCACCGCGCCCGGCCCCAGGAATGTTTCAAAGTTAAATGCCACTATATTTTTCTTTCTTTCTTTCTTTCTTTTTTTTTTTTTTTCTTTTTTTGAGACAGAGTTTTGCTCTTTTTACCCAGGCTGGAGTGCAATAGCGCGATCTCAGCTCACCGCAACCTCCAACTCCTGGGTTCAAGTGATTCTCATGCCTCAGACTCCCAAGTAGCTGGGATTACAGGCATGTGCCACCATGCCCAGCTAATTTTTGAATTAAATGCCACTTTCTAAAAGTCAAACACATTAATAGTCACTAAAACTAAACAGCGTAATTGCAGTGTAAGGGTACTCATAACCTGTTAGGAGGGACCACTATTTGAGGCCAAGTCCAACACTGAATGAGTTAAACTAGATTCTCCCTGGAGGTCTGTTGAGTATGCTATAGGGATCCAAAATAAGAAGAATGTTAAATTGTTAGAGTAAATATACTCAATGGCATCTTTTCTGGAGAAGGGAGACAAAAAGAATATTTTAACAAAGAGGAAGAAAACTGCAAGAGTGTCAGAAAGTCTTATGTCCAGGAAACAAAAGCCAGTTGGTAGAGTAGCCCATTGCTTAGCAACCTAACGATGGTTTCATAAAGGTGGCATTTAAGTCCATAGGTCATTGGCATCAGCAAACACAAATTTGAATTGGAAATTTTCTGCCAATTATTATAACCAATCTTCAAAGATCTTCCAAATAATCCTTTAGAATAAAAGCATCTAAGATTACTGCCAGGTTGGAAGCTAAAGTTTTTGTCTTTGTTTTAGATTCTGTTAGACCAGGGTTTCCCAACTTTGCTTGTTTATAAGTAACATCTGGGGTACTTGTGAAATACATGGATTTCTCTGAATATTATGATTTAGAAGGTCTGGGATGGGGCCAGGGAATTCATCATTTCAAGGGCCCTAGGTAATTCTTATAACCAGCAAATTTGAAAAACATTATTTTAAACTGTCATTTCCTTCCTAGCACTTCTTGCTAGTTGTAATTACATTTTGTCCTTACCTGTTTAATAATTTGTTTAATGTCTGTCCCTACCATCAGACAGTAAGTTCCATGAAAACAGTGACGGTGTGTCTATTTAAGGACCAATATGCACATATCTTGATATAGATGTGCACAAACTTGATATAGAGTATATCATACTGCCATTTAATAAGAAATATTTACTTGGTAGCTGACCCCAGTTCCTGGCACACAGCTCCTAAAACTCTTGTAATTTCCTGAGCAATAAGAGCGCTGAGTGCATCTTTTGTTCTAATATTTGGTCTTTGACCTCAGTCCCTGACACAGAGCTACTAATCCCTTGAAATTTCCTGGGTGATGATAGGAGCATCTTTTGTTCTAGTCACATGACTGGATGCACACTCCCGAATGGGACTGGTTACCAGTAAGTCCAGGCCATAATTAGAGGCTTGAAACTTTCTTTCTTTCCTTTTTTTTTTTTTTTTTTTTTTTTGAGATGGAGTCTCAGTCTGTCGCTCAGGCTGGAGTACAGTGGCGCGACCTCAGCTCACTGCAACCTCCACCTCCTGGGTTCAAACAATTCTCCTGCCTCAACTTCCTGAGTAGATGGGATTACAGGTGCCCACCATCATGCCTGGCTAATTTTTGTACTTTCAGTAGAGATGAGGGTTCACCATGTTGGCCAGGCTGGTCTCCAACTCCTGACTTCTGACCTCAGGTGATCCTACTGCCTTGACCTCCCAAAGTGCTGGGATTACAGGCACGAACTACCTCACCTGGTGAGGCTTGACACTTTCAACCACAGTTCTCATACTCCAGAGAGGGGAGAGGGACTGGAAATGGACTTAATAATCCAGAATTCTTATAGAATCCAGAATTCTATAAAAATTCAAAAAGTATGGGCTTCAGAGAGCTTCAGGGTTAGCGAACGCATCAGTGCGTCAGGAGGGTGGTACACACCAACTCCACAGGGACAGAACCCTGCCAGACCTCCCCCATGTGTCTCTTGATCTAGTGGTTCATCTGTGTCCTTTATCATATCCTTTATTGATATAATAAGCTGGTCAATATAAGTGTTTTCCTGAGTTCTGTGAGCCACTCTAGCAATTTAATCCATCTGAGGAGAGGATTGTGAGAACCTCCAACCAAGTGGGAGAGAAGTTGTAAGTAACCAGAAACCTACAGCTTGGGATTGGTGGCTCAAGTGGGGGACAGTCTTCTTGTGGGACTGAGCCCTTAACCTGTGAGCCCTTAACCAGTGCAGACTCCAGTTAGTGTCAGAATTGAATTGAATTGTAGAACACCCAGCTATTATCCACTAGAGAATTGTTTGGTGTGTGGGAAAAAACCCACATGCATCTGGTGCACAAAGTGTTCAGTATATAAGAGTAGAAGGAAAAAAGGGTTTTTTAAAATAGAATCAATTGTAACTATCTATACATGATCAACAGAAGGTAATACATAAAAAAAGTTAACAATGAGATGATTGAAAGGAAATAGACTAAGATGCTAACATTAATATACTTCCTGAATGAATCAATCTATGAATCAAAATTTCTTTTGTTATATATCATAAGAGCCCAACTTAAGTCTGGATCATCCTCAGGATTGTAGGGAAAGCTCTACCCTTGAAAAGCACAATGTGAATCCAGACTACCTTGTACTCAAGCATGGAACTCATGTTGTCTTACGGACAGTGTCACACAAAACTGGAAGACTGTTGCAAAACAGGACATGCTGACTGCCAAGTGCATTAAGACATCAAATTCATAGAGAAAACAAATATATATCTTCTATATCTACTTTACTGTCTCTACTTAGGCAAGCATATAAAGCTTAACTTTCTGGTTCCTTTGAGGCCAGTCCTCAGGGAAGTAATTGCCAAGCAGGTCAGGGGCCAGGGTAACTAAATAGGTTCCAGTTTCTCCTAATACTTAGGTTCACCCAAAACTGTAAAAATAAAGAATGTAGGCTGGGCACAGTGGCTCATGCCTGTAATCCCAGGACTTTGGGAGGCCGAGGCGGGGGGATCACCTGAGGTCAGGAGTTCCAGATGAGCCTAACCAATATGATGAAACTCCATCTCTACTAAAAATACAAAAATTAGCCAGGTGTGGTGGCATGCTCCTATAATTCCAGCTACTTGGGAGGCTGAGACAGGAGAATGTCTTGAACCCAAGAGGCAAAGGTTGCAGTGAGCCAAGATCGCACCATTGCACTCCAGCCTGGGCAACAAGAGCAAAACTCCATCTCAAAAAATAAAAAATAAAAAAAAAATAAGAATGTTATAGACATCTGGGGCCTGCAACACCCTCAAAAACCTTTCTACAATTAAATTAGAGATGGCTACTGAATATTAGCTAGTTGAAATATGGCATTTGTGTAGGTACATAGTTACTGTAGATCAACAGTAAACTTCTACATACATAGGCACTGAGTAGGGGTTTATAAAATGCTCACTGAATCAGTTTGTCAGGACAAAACTAATTCTGGAAAGTGAAATACATGGAGTCATCTTCCTGTTCTCCGGCTATAGCCTGTCAGCTCCTCTACCTCTACTGTCAGAGAGGGGACAGTCAATGGGGACGCCAACTCTGCCCTTACTTTTGGCCATAATATCTACAGAGGCCTGTTACTACTGTGACCTGGGCTTCAGATAACTGGGGTCTTGTTACTCCCCCATTCTTGACTCCTGGCTAAGCCTTTCCCAGCCATCCACATGCAAACCCTAGTTGAAAAGACCTAATCAGGGATCAGCAAATGACAGCCTGTGGGCCAAAACTGACCAGCTGCCTGTTTTTATAAAGTTTTATTGGAACACAGCCATGCTCTGTTCACTTATGTATTATTTAAGGCTGACTTTGGTGTTACAATGGTGGAGTTGAATAGTTGTGACAGTGATCATCTAACCTATAAAGCCTAAAATATCTACTATGTGGCCCTTCTGAGAAAGACTTTATCTACCTCTGACATAGATGCATAGGGCCAGATAATAATAATTATTGGGACCAGGCGTGGTGGCTCACGCCTGTAATCCCAGCACTTTGGGAGGCCAAGGCAGGCGGATCACTTGAGGTCAGGAGTTCGAGACCAGCCTGGCCAACAGGGTGAAACCCCGTCTGTACCCAAAATACAAAATTAGCCAGGTGTGGTGCCACACGACTGTAATCCCAGCTACTTGGGAGGTTGAGGCAAGAGAATTACTTAAACCTGGGAGGTGGAGGTTGCAGTGAGCGGAGATTGGGCCACTGCACTCCAGCCTGGACAACAGCGTGGAGTGCAGTGACACAATCATAGCTCACTGCAGCCTTGAACTCCTAGGCTCAAGCGATTCTCCCACCTTAGCCTCCCAAGTGGTTAGCACTACTGGCACATGCCACCACACCTGGCTAATTTTTAAATATGTTTTTGTAGGGACAGGGTCTTGTTATATTGCCTGGCTGGTCTTCAACTCCTGGCCTCAAGCAATCCTCCCACCTCAACTCCCAAACTGCTGGGATTACAGGAATAAACCAACACACCCCGACCTGCAATAAAATTCTTATGTGGCATTTACCATATGCCAGGCAGTATGCTAACGTCTTTGCATATGTTAATTCTTTAGTCCTCACTACAGTCCTGTGAGGAAGCTGAAGCATAAAGAGGTTAAGGTAACACAACTAATAAGTGTCTAGCCTAGGTAGAGAAGGTATTGCAAAATAAATAGATTATCGCAAGGATCCAAGAAATGAACAAAATCATAATTTGGAAGCTCCAATAAAGCAGCAAACAAGTCATGGTGGAAATTATGAGAATAATGTGATTGTGGAAATAGGTTATTCCTAATAACCACATTATGGTCAGCTACAGATTCCTTTTGTGTGTGGGATTATGTGAAAATGTAATGTTTAAGAAAATAAAAAACCAGGCCAGGTGCGGTTGCACAAGCCTGTAATCCCAGCACTTTGGGAGGCTGAGAGGTCAGCAGTTCGAGACCAGCCTGGCCAACATAGCGAAACTTCATCTATACTAAAAATACAAAAATTAGCTGGGTGTGGTGGTGGGCACTTGTAATCCCAGCTATTCAGGAGGCTGAGACAGGGGAATCACTTGAACCCAGGAGGCAGAGGTTGCAGTGAGCCAAGATCTCGCCACTGCACTCTAATCTGGGAGACAAAGCAAGACTCTGACTCAAAAAAAAAAAAAAAAAAAAGAAAATAGAAATGACAATATAGAAAAATGAAACTGAAAAACAAGTTTTCTTTTTTTTAAAAAAAGGTATTTACTATAAAACTTCTACATTTAAATTGTAATTTCTGCATCAAGTTAGTAACCTTGGGATACTCTACATTTATTAAGAAATAATTTTTGGCTGGGTGCTGTGGCTGACACCTGTAATCCCAGCACTTTGGGAGGCCGAGGCGGGTGGATCACAAGGTCAGGAGTTTGAGACCAGCCTGTCCAACATGGTGAAACCCCGTCTCTACTAAAAAGTACAAAAATTAGCCAGGCATGGTGGCTCACACCTATAATCCCAGCTACTTGGGGGCTGAGACAGGAGAATCATTCGCTTGAACCCGGGAGGCGGAGGTTGTGGTGAGCCGAGATCATGCCACTCACTCCATCCTGGGAGACAGAGTGAGACTCCATTTCAAAAAAAAAAAAAAAAAAAAAAAAGAAGAAAGAAAGAATTTTCAATGTTTGTTTAAAATAATTTTATAAATTCACGTAAGGACTCTCTCTCTATATATATATTTTCTGAGGTGGAGTCTTACTCTGTCACCCAGGCTGAAGTGCAGTGGTGTGATCTTGGCTCACTGCAACCTCCACCTCCCCAGCTTCAAGCAATTCTCCTGCCCCAGCCTCCCAAGTAGCTGGGACTACAGGGGTGCGCCACCACGCCTGGCTAATTTTTTGTTGTGTTTTTCTTGAGACGGAGTCTCCCTCTGTGGCCCAGGCTGGAGGGCAGTGGCATGATCTCGGCTCACTACAACCTCCGCCTCCTGGATTCAAGCGATTCTCCCACCTCAGGCATCTGCCACCATGCCGGGCTAATTTTTTGTATTTTTAATAGAGACAGAGTTTTGCCATATTGACCAGGTTGGTCTCGAACTCCTGACTTCAGGTGATCCGCCTGCCTTGGCCTCTCAAAGTGCTGGGATTACAGGCATGAGCCAATACGCCCGGAATAATTTCTGTATTTTTAGTAGAGACAGGGTTTCACCATGTTGGCAAGGCTGGTCTCGAATTCCTGACCTCAGGTGATTCACCCGCCTCAGCCTCCCAAAGTTCTGGGATTACAGACACGAGCCACCATGCCCGGCCAAGAAACCCGATATTTTTAATTTGTGGCTTCATTGTTATAAAGTTTATTTTAGTCTCAAGTCATATGATTGATATTATTTAGCTTTATAGTGTGCTTTATTCATCAAATGTGATCCCCAGGGACTTTTGGCTTCTTTCAAAAAGTAAGTCTACCCCAAAGTAATTCCGAGAATAGATTTTCCAGTATTGTCTGAATAATTTGCTGCTTAACACCAGAAGCTGGCACATAGTAGGTGCTCAAAAAAACTGTTAAACAAAGGAGTGACTTTCTCAAAAAGAAGTTCCAAAGTATTTTAAGAAATGACAACACTGTTGGAAAATCTCTCTAGGTGACTGCTTTGAAGAAACAACACGCAGTTGGTTCATCAAATTACTTTGATTAATCTTTTCAACAAATACTCATTGAGAACCAGGGCTTGCTACATAGTTTGTGGGGCCCAGTGCAAAATGAAAATGGAAAACTCCTTGTTCAGAAAGCAGGACAAAGTATTTTTCTTTTTTCTGCAGTCTCCTTCTCAATCTGTAATTATGTTTTATATCTGCTAGTCAATGTTGTGTTCCCTTGGGCATGTGGATATTCGCAGACCCTTGAAGACATTGCAGACTCTGTGAGTTACTCCACAGGTGGACATAGTGCTCTTCCTGTGCTCAGATTGTTGGTGGGTGTGTGGGGGTGTAGAAGGACGGCAGTAGTCACTGAGTAGGAGCAGGAGAGCATCCAGTGAGGTGGAACCAGGCTAGAGCCTAGACTTCAAACCCCTCGTGCATGCGCCATTGTTCCACTGGACTTCATTTACAAAACACAAATTCAAAAATAAATTATTAAGTATAAGAGGACAACTGCTGAACATTAAGTCCCAAGCCCATAGCTCCCTTCTGAGCGCTCATGAAGGTGGTTCTGTTGAGAATCTACTACGGGCTACTCCCTGAGGGTACTATGTGAATGAGGCAAAGACTGGTGAACCTTTCTGCCTAACAGGGAAAGCAGACAAGAAAACAGGAAATTACTCTGCATTGGGTAAGGGCATTGATGGGAGTTGTTAGCTTCAGTCCTGGGGTCAGGGAAAGAGGCTCAAACACAGAAACTGCTAGGTGAGAGAGACCTAATGTACAAAAAGGAATAAAACTAGAGAAAATGTTCAGATAGAGGAAACAGCACTCGAAGAACCAGGGGTAGAAGAGAATGGGACATTCCAGAAACTAAAACTAACTGGCTAAAGTGGAAGGTGGGAACTTTCTCCATCATGTTAATGAGTTCCAACATTTTTTTAGGGCAATGAGAGCCATTTGGAGGGATTTAAGGCAGAGTGACTTGATCAGACTTGTGTTTATGTAAGATCACTCAAACTGCAATGGAAAGAATAAAAGTCCCAAAGGGCAGGATGAGAAAGTTTGGTAGGAAGACCCATCGAGGGCAAAGAGGAGGAAGCAGAGATTGGTTTGGGAATATATGGGAGGCACTAGGTAACTAGAGGGGCTTATACTGGGATAAGAAAGACCCAGGATATTAAAGATTGAGCCAAGGAGAATTCATTTCAATATCAACTGCTGGTAGGCTGGGTGCAGTGGTTCACACCTGTAATCCTAGCACTTTGGGAGGCCAAAGTGGGTGGATTACTTGAGGTCAGGAGTTAAAGACCAGCCTGTCAACAAGGCAGGAGAATTGCTTGAGCCCTGGGACGTGGAGGTTGCAGTGAGCTGAGATTGCACCACTGTACTCCAGCCTGGGCGATAGAGTGAGACCCTGTCTCCAAAAGGTAAATAAATAAATGAATGAATGAATGAATAAATAAATAAATAAATGAACTGCTGGAGGGGGACAAAATATATATTAAAAAAACAGGCTGAAGGCTGCTCTGTGTGTGTGTGTGTGTGTGTGTGTGTGTGTGTGTGTGTGTGTGTGTTTGGTGGGGGGAAGACCAGGCTAGATTAGCAGCAGGCTCTCACCACGCATGTACCGTTCTAGAACTGTTACACAGCATTGAGGCTTAATAGTTGTTCTGGAGCCCATGACCAGCACTCAGTTCCACACCGTTTCTTACAAAAGAACTTACTCTGCAAAGCAAATATAATAACCCTGAGGGCTGGGTGTGGTGGCTCATACCTGTCATATTAGCACTTTGGGAGGCTGAGGTGGGTAGATCACTTGAGGTCAGGAGTTCAAAACCAGCCTGGCCAACATGGTGAAACCCCCTTTCCCTGAAAATACAAAATTTAGCCAGGCGTGGTGGTGGGTCCCTGTAATCCCAGAACTTGGGAGTTTGAGGCAGGAGAATCGCTTAAACCCAGGAGGCGGGAGTTGCAGTGAGCTGAAATGGTGCCACTACTCTCTAGCCGGGGCGACAGAGTGAGACTCCGTCTCAAAAATAAAATTAAAATAAAATAACCCTGAAGAAATGTTAACTGAGCAATTCTGTGGGTAGACCAGAGTCAAAATATAAAGACACATGTTTCATCCCCTTTAAAAAGTGCAGGATAGGCCGGGTGCAGTGGCTAAGGCCTGTAATCCCAACACTTTGGGAGGCCAAGGCGGGTGGATCACCTGAGGTCAGGAGTTCAAGACCAGCCTGACCAATAAGGTGAAACCCGTCTCTACTACAAATACAAAAATTACCTGGGCATGGTGGCATGCTTCTGTAGTCTCAGCTACTCGGGAGGCTGAGACAGGAAAATTGCTTGAACCTGGGAGGCGGAGGTTGCAGTGAGCTGAGATCATGCCACTGTACTCCATCCAGCCTGGGCAACAGAGCAAGATTCCGTCTCAAAAAAAAAAGTGCAGAATATGTGCCTATGTTTAATCCTTAGGCCTAGTGCACACAGAATAGCACCAAGAGGGTAAATATTGGGGAGATAATATTCTAACATATCCAATTTGCCCTATAATTTGTTGAGCACATGAAGTATCTACTGTATTTTGAGAATTTCCTAACCAGTTTTCCTGGCGCAATAAGAGTGATTGATAGTTTCAAAATCAATTTTGCAACCATGAATCTTCAGGTGTTTCATGAACAGTGTGGCCAGAGCTACAGGGGACAAAAGAGATGATCAGAGGACCAGCAGTCTTGGCGTCTGGGAGACTGCTGGACATGCAGAATCGTGGGCCTTTGTATACACTTAAAGTTTAGGAAGCACTGCTCTGAAGATCTACTTCATGACCTTAAATAGATTATCACTGGAGTTGGAAAAACCATAGGGAACTACTGAAGGTAGAATTTTAAAACTTCTATATAATGTATTATGAAATATAAGGGCTAGAAGGGTTAATGAGAGGGGCTATTAGCATCATTAATGTTCTCACGTGATATAAGAACAGTCATTCTACTTTGGGTTGTTACAGTTAATTGCTTTTGTGCCTTCTGAATTCAAAATTAACACATTCCGTAAAGTTTAGGAGCATGGACTACACATCTCTGTATTCCTTTCAACATTCTGTACATCGTATATGAAGTATATGAAGATCTGTTAAATAAATTTGATAATACGATCCTGGCTGGTTGGTTGGGATTTTACAGATTAAATTTTTAGGGGGATTTTCCTAGTAAAAACATAAGAGAATGTTTAGGGTCATAGCATTTCTTGCTCTAGTCTTTATTTCATTTTGGGGGAGACACAGAATTGTTCTTCAGTCAGCTGTCTGTCGGAGGAGAGAGTAAAGCTGTTCCTTCGTCATGCAACAGTAATCTGAGTCAAGGATATGAAGCAAGCCCTTCAGGAAGTGAGCCAATTAAATGTTATTTCCTCAGATATAAAGTTAATAAATAAAATGTAGCTAAAGCATCAAAACATTGGAAAATCTTATATTCCCTGAAGTGGTAGAAATAAATTGATGTCCCATGATAAAAATAAACGAGATCCATGGGAAATTTTTCTTATTTTTCCCCGTCATGTTGTCTCATCTCTCACACATTACACACAATGATATGAGAAAATCAGCAGAAGAACTTTTCTCGCTTCTTTCCTCTTTTGTTAGGTGGTAAATACCAGCTAGAGCTTTGTGAGCAGTGAGTAATACACCTGGCACAGAACCAAGGTAACTGCTACCTGAAAACTTTCCACTCTGCTGTTATCCTTCTGTTCAGGAATCATATAGTCCAAATGAATAAATGGAAGAAACCATCTCTGTGGGCTTTCATACACAGGACTTTTCCGGGAGCATTGAGTGCCTGGTTAAGCTGCTGTCAGTTTTCAGTTTTGCCCTTGTGCCTAGTCCACACTCAAATGTTTAATCTCAGAATGGTTTCCTCTTGTTTCTCAGCACCCATCCGGGCACTCTCCCCTGGCCACAACTTGGTTTGTTCTCAGGGGATGGAAACTGACTGTATCATAACAAGTAAAATATATTTAGGACTGTCAATATAGCAGAGGCCACAGTGACAGGTCCTTGCTCATATCCCTCAGGTCTTCCCTGCAAGCTTCCAGCTGTCAGTACGTGCCTCTCTGCCCTCAGGCCATTTCCCCAAGCCCAGGGAGCCTGCTCTACCTGTGCACAAAACAGGCCTGAAGTTTAGAATTACCATGCCCAGGAGGAGCCATTACCAATGACCAATAAGTGCCGGTGATTGATACCCCAGCTTCCTAGTCCTTGAGCCAAGGTAATTCTAAAGTGTGTGTTTTATTTCACAGTGGGGCTAAGCTTCTAACGTACCATTGAGTGGCTGCATTTTCTACCCCTGTGTCGTACGCCCTGCCATACCAACGTTTCCTGCAACTTTTAAATAAACCACTGGTCCTTGAATCTTTGTCTCAGGGTCAGCTTCTGGCGGAACTCAAAGTGGGATGGTCAGTAGGCTGCCAAAATGTTCTCATAATGGATTCCAAAGCCAGATATACATACATTTTGAATTTCCCAGGGGACAATTAAAAGTCAGCAATTCATAGATAGGCCAAGACTCAAAGTTGCTAAACCTAAATTCCTTTGCTCACAGCATCAATATTCATCATACTGCCTCTTCATGCTCTGAAAGTGTTCTTCTGACTCAATGACCTCTGCTGGTAAATCGTTTAACAGAATGCATTTCCAATCATTTTAATGTGCTTTGAAGGTTACAGCCCAAGCCGCCGAACATGATTCACGGGTGTTTTCTATAACTCTAATTCTGATGTACCACGTGACCTTGGCCATTTTAATGCCTGTTTTCAACTAGAATGCACTGTGTTGTGAAATCATCGTTTATGACAAATAAACATAAATTTTGTATTTTAGTGTTATTTTTCCATTTCTTCTATATTTTCCCTTTTCCTCAAATATTGATTTATGCTTTTTTCTCTTTCCTTTTTACTCGAATTTCTACCTATATTTATTTCTATCCTGTTATTATTCTTTTTGTAACAAAATAATACAGTCCATCTAATATGTATACAGTGTATGTTATGGCCCTACCAGATCCCTTTTGGATCAGGGAACTGACTCCTCCAGCTGCTGGATATTGCTTGCTGATGGCTCACAACTCACAACTCAGTTTCTCTCAAAGAATTGCCCTGGGCTGAAAGAAGTTATCTAGCCCAAAGTTATACTCTTCGGCCGGGGGCGGTGGCTTACGCCTGTAATCCCAGCACTTTGGGAGGCCGAGGCTGGTGGATCAACCGAAGTCAGGAGTTCGAGACCAGCCTGGACAACATGGTGAAACCTCATCTTTACTAAAAATACAAAAATTAGCTGGGTGTGGTGGCATGTGCCTGTAGTCCCAGCTACTTGGGAGGCTGAGGCAGGAGAATCACTTGAACCCAGGAGGCGGAGGTTGCAGTGAGCCGAGATCGCACCTTACGCTCCAGCCTGGTGACAAAAGCAAGACTGCATCTTTAAAAAAAAAAAAAAAAAAGTTACACTCCTTCCTGGGGACAGCCAGCAACCAAAATGGCCCAGACACTTTGCCTCCCTTTGGAACCACTTTGAAGGGCTATCACAGCTTCAAAGCTCTCTGTAGGATCAGCAGAGGCCTCTTTTGCAATTGCATAGGAGTTCAACTTCTGCTTTTGCCCAGTTCTGGTTTGTTTTTTTTTTTTTTACTATTCACAAGTGCTGATCCTGAAAGCACACCACAGTTAACCTTCTGCACAAAAATCTCAGACTCTCAGAATCTGTTTTCCAGGAAGTTCCCAGAAACTTCTAAATAAAATTAGAAAATTATGAGGGGATCAGGTGCAGTAACTCATACCTGTAATCCCAGCACTTTGAGAGACCAAGGCAGGATAATCACTTGAGCCCAGGAGTTCAAGACCAGCCTGGGCAACATAGTAAGGCCCTGCCTTTATTTATATATATATATCTTTATTTATTTATTTATTTATTCTTTTGAGACCGAGTCTCACTCTGTCACCTAGGCTGGAGTGCAATGGTGCAATCTTGGCTCACTGCAAGATCCACCTCCTGGGTTCAAGTGATTCTCCTGCCTCAGCCTCCTGAGTAGCTGGCATTACAGGTGCCAGCCACCACGCCTGGCTAATTTTTGTATTTTTAGTAGAGACAGGGTTTCACCACGTTGGTCAGGCTGGTCTCGAACTCCTGACTTCAGGTGATCTGCCAGTCTTGGCCTCCCAAAGTGCTGGGATTACAGGCATAAGCCACCACGCCTAGCCTGAGGCCCTGTCTTTAATAAAACAACAACTTGGTAGACTGTCCTGGAGTAAAAAAATAAATACAACAACAACAACAAAAAGAAATCAAGATGGATAAAAATGTCCTCATTTTAATCTATTATTATTTGTGCACTCTGCCTAGTATATATAAGATGGTATCACAAAAACTTAGAAAGTACAAATACAGGCCGGGCATGGTGGCTGATACCTGTAATCCCAGCACTTTGGGAGGCTGAGGCAGGCAGATCACCTGAGGTCAGGAGTTTGAGACCAGCCTGATCAATATAGTGAAACCCCGTCTCTACTAAAAATACAAAAATTAGCCGGGCGTGGTGTCATGCACCTGTAATCCCAACGTCTTGGGAGCCTGAGGCAGAAGAATCACTTGAACCCAGGAGACAGAGGTTGCAATGAGCTGAGACTGTACCATTGCACTCCAGCCTGGCCAACAAGAGTGAAACTGTCTCAGAAAAAAAAAAAAAAAAGGTAAAAGAGTTATATTTCTAAGGCATATTTACCATGCCCTCTGTGAAGGTACATCTGTTGGCACTGCTTCCTTTAACTGCAATACTTCAATTACTAGCCATTCCAATCAGTTAGTAGTTAGGGTGCTATGGCCTGAATGTTTATGCACTCCTCTCCCAATTTTTCTGTCACCAGACCCTGAAGTTGCTGGCATCTTGATCTTGGACTCCCAACCTCCAGAAATATGAAAAATAAATTTTTGTTGTTTATAAACCACCCAGTCTATGATAATTCGTTATAGCAATCCTAATGCACTGCGACATAGGCTCATACTAACAGCTGTAATAAATAGACCTCAAAATATATAGTACTAAAACATAATAACAGTTTATTTCTTGGTCACCTAAGAGGTTGTTGTTTCTGAGGGGTGGTAGACCCTCTCTGTATCAGGGCCCCTTATGTTATATTAAGTTTATTATGTATCTCTCCTTTCCTCAAATCCTCACTGTCATCAACATCTAGCCAGTAAAGGGGGAAATAGAGCAGAGAAGAGACTTACGTATGTCTTAAAATAATGTCATAGATCATTATTTTGTTCCATAGATCAGAATTCGTTCCATAGATCAGAATTCAATTGTGTGGCTGCAACTAACTACAAGGCAAGTTTGGAAAAATAGTCTAGTCGTGTGCTCAGCAAAAAGTGGAAACTCATTTTTGCTGCACGGTTGACAAACCCAGACGCAGAGTCTTTGTGCAGCATACGAAAGACAAATACCAAGCTCTTCAAACCATACTAGATGGATCTTAAAGGTGCCAGTTGGCTGACTGCTGGAGTCAGTCAGTAGCAGAAACGCTTCGGATGAGAATCCACCTTCTTTAGCTGTCCTGAGAGTGCTTAAAACTTAGTATCTAAAAATAATTCTAACATTCG
Organism: Chlorocebus sabaeus; assembly: GCF_047675955.1. Lineage (NCBI taxonomy): Eukaryota > Metazoa > Chordata > Mammalia > Primates > Cercopithecidae > Chlorocebus > Chlorocebus sabaeus. Next base: position 72,808,120 of record NC_132918.1, read on the forward strand.
ATAATAGTTGTACCAGTATACCAAAGTAGGTCCCATAGTAAAGCACTTTGTCAGCTTCAAGACAGGATAGATGGCCTCTTAGGAACGGACTGAGTCGGCCTTTTCTCCCCCCTCCTCCTTCTAATGAATCAGCCACATTGTTTGGGAAGGCTTCTGAGACCATTATCTGGATGTCTCATTGCTCTGACACTACCACTTTGGGTGCTAGAATTTCAATCATGAAGACCAATGAGACTTAACCAGTTCATTTTCTTAACATTTTGTCAACAAATGAAATAAACTTTTCTTATAAAATGACTGTTAAGAAAAAAGTTATTTCTCTCGACCTATTCACACAAGTAAACAGTGAATCTTTCAACATTCAAGCCAGAGATCAGAATTTTATTTGAAGAAGATGACAACTTTGTGGTTAATGGTGTTCTTTTTGTACTTACTCGCTCTTCCAGATCAACGACAGAGAATAATTGGACATTCTGTAGATGGCTTCACGAGAGAAGAACTTACAATCCATGTTGGGTTTTTTGTTGTTGTTGTTGTTGTTTTTAGTTCGAAAAGGATGTTCCTGGGGGATAATATAATTATGTTTATACTTCAGACGAAACTGTCTGTGTTGGAGGTGTTCAATTTGTAGCCTAAATGGTTGACTCAGACATGTCTACACATAGAACAGCCAAATAATAATTAAGAGTTGCCAGTGAACACCACCACACTAGATATTATCAGTGTTTACCCGTAGTGTCTGCTCATATTTACAAATCACTTTATAATGTTCATGAAAGTATTTCGCCTCAATTATTTCTAACTAGTCATATAGCATGGGTGGATAGTCTTTCTTTTTTAAAAATTCCTGATTACATCTCCTAAAGCAAAACCAACGGTGTAATTAATTTAGAGTTGTTTTTCCTTAAAGAAACATTAAACATCAAAATCGTGTCCTTTTCCACCTAAGAAAACACAAAAGTACATAATTCTTACAAAAATGCTTTAAAATATCATTTATTTCCATTTTGTGGCCAGTTAGGAGAGAGGGGAGCAAATAGGAAGGGAGAAAAAAGAAGCAGGAGGCAGGCGTGGAAAGTAGAGACCCAGATAGAGGAATGAGAAGACATGAAAAGGAAAAGGAAAACATAAGTGATCAAGGAATGAGTTGGCAGGAGAAACAAAGCAGGGGAGAGAATGAGAAAGAAAATGGAGGAAGAGGCTAGGCTCAGTGGCTCACGCCTGTAAATCCCCAGGAGTTCGAGACCAGCCTGGCAAACATGAAGAAACCCTGTCTCTACTAAAAATACAAAAATTACCCGGGTGTGGTGGTGCACACCTATAATCTCAGCTACTCAGGAGGCTGAGGCAGGAGAATTGCTTGAACCCAGGAGGCAGAGGTTGCAGTGAGCCGAGATCGTGCCAATGCACTCCAGCCTGGGTAACAAGGGTGAAACTCCATCTCAAAAAAAAAAAAAAAGAGTGGGGGACATTTGGATAAAGTGAAGAGCAGAACCTACCTATTAGGGAAGGGAAGTGGATTGGGTTTCCTACCCTGTCCGTAGATGCCATGAAGAGCCATGTCTCTCCAGCCAGAAATATATTCTTACTTAAGTAACTCCTTACAACCAACTTCTTTATAAATTTTATAGATTCTTTCTTAAAAATTGAAATATAATTGACACACCATAAAATTCATCCTTTAAAAATATATAGCTCAGGATTTGTGGTAAGTTCACAAGGTTATGCAATCTTCACCACTAATTAATTCAAGAATATTTTCATACTTACCTGGGAGGTAAAATACCATCATCACAAAGGTGATTTTCCCAGGGTGAGGCTTATCCATTGCGCTCTGGATGTGCTGATCCCTGCAATTTCCCCAAATGTGGAGAACTCAACTGCATAATCTTTGGCAGTGGGAAACTGTGTTCACATTCTCTTCTGTAACAACAACAACAACAACGAAAATATATATATATATATATATATATATATATATATATATATTTATCACCCCTAGGAAATCATGTGTTTACTACATTAGCAGTAACTTTCCATCTTTTCCTCCCTCTAGCTCCTGGAAACCAATAATCTCTTTTCTGTCTCTATAGATTTGCATATTCTGGAAATTTCTTTTCTTTTCTTTTCTTTTCTTTTCTTTTCTTTTTTTTTTTTTTTTTGAGACAAGGTTTTGTCGCTCTTGTTGCCCAGGCTGAAGTGCAATAGCGCGATCTCGGCTCACTGCAACCTCCGCCTCCCAGGTTCAAGCGATTCTCCTGCCTAAGCCTCCTGAGTAGCTGAGATTATAGGCGCCTGCCACTACATCCATTTAATTTTTGTATTTTTAGTAGAGATGGGGTTTCACCATGTTGTCCAGGCTGGTCTCAAACTCCCGACCTCAGGTGATCCACCTGCCTTGGCCTCCCAAAGTGCTGGGATTACAGGCGTGAGCCACCGCGCCCGGCCTGGAAATTTCATATAAACAAAATAACCAAATATGTGGCATTTGGTGTGTGCCTTCTTTCAGTTACCCTAATGTTTTTAAGGTTTATCCATGTTATAGCATGTATTACTATTTCAGCCTTATTTTATTTTATTTTATTTTATTTTATTTTTTGAGACAGTCTTGCTCTGTCACCCAGGCTGGAGTGCAGTGGCATGATCTCGGATCACTGCAACCTCTGCCTCTCAAGTTCAAGCAAATCTCCTGCTTCAGCCTCATGAGTAGCTGGGACTACAGGCACACACCAACACACCCAGCTAATTTTTGTATTTTTAGTAGAGATGGCATTTCACCATGTTGGTCAGGCTGGTCTCGAACTCCTGACCTCAGGTTATCCACCAACCTCGGCCTCCCAAAGTGCTGGGATTGCAGGTTTGAGGCACTGCACCCAGCCTATTTCATCCCTTTACAGTTGAATAATATTCCATTGTATGAATATATCACCTTTTATTTATCCATTTTTCAGTTGACATTTGAATTGTTTCTACTTTTTTGATATTATGAATAATGTTGCTCTGAACATTCCTATGAGTTTTTGTGTGAATGTATGTTTTCAGTTCTCTTGGATATATAACTAGGAGTGAAATTGCTGGGTTATATGGTAACTCTATGTTTAACTTTTTGAGGAGCTGCCAGACTATTTTCCAAAGTGGCTGCACCATTTTACATTCACACCAGCACTCTATGAGTGTTCCAAATTCTCTCTACAACCTCACCAACACTTGTTATTGTCTAATTCTTTTATCCTCTTATAGTCAGTCTGCTAAGTATGAAGTGGTACTCATTGTGGTTTGGATTTGCATTTCTTTAATGACTAATGATGTTAAGCATCTTTTCATGTGTTTATTGGTCATTTGTATATTTTCTGTAGAGAAATATCTAATCAAAGGTTTTTTTTTTTTTTTTTTTTTTTTTTTTTTTTTTTTTTTGAGACAGGGTCTCGCTCTGTTGCTCAGGCTGGAGTGCAACGGCATGATCTCACCTCACTGCAACTTCCACCTCCCGGGTTCAAGCGATTCTCCTGCCTCAGCCTCCTGAGTAGCTGGGATTACAGGCATCTACCACCATGCCCGGCTAACTTTTTGTATTTTCAGTAGAGACAAGATTTCACCATCTTGGCCAGGCTGGTCTTGAACTTCTGACCTCAACTGATCCGCCCGCCTCGGCCTCCAAAATGCTGGGATTACAGGCGTGAGCCACTGCACCTGGCCTTTAATCAAATCTTGACCCATTTTTAAATTGGATTACTGTCTTATTATTGACTTGGAAGTATTCTTTATATGTTCTGGATACTAGACTGTAGGGGAGGAAACCCACTTTTCCTTTTCTTAGGTTAAATGACTAAGGCTTGTGAATTAAACCAATAGTAGATGATTAACAGGAGAAAAGGTTTATTTCAATGCATGTGGGAGCTTCACAGAAAGTGAAAGTTTGAAAGTTTATATACTATTTTAACAGAGGAAAATGGATTATGGAGAAGTGACAAGATAAAGGAAAAGGGATTTGGGCTTCTAGGGTTAGTAAGTTGTGGGAAGATTAATAATATATGGAGGAAACAAGTAAAAGATAAGGACTAATTTGGTAAAACTTATTATACAGATTCAAGTAGGTACTATCTCCAGTGATAAGAGTAATTTCTTCTTTCTGGTATAGGAGAGAGCAGAGGAGACATCTTCATAAAGGGAAATTTAAGCCCTAGTTTTAGGTAGAAAGGGGCAGAGCAGAGAGTTCCTTTTGTATCTGCTGTTTCTTGTCTTCAGCTCCAAATAATGCTTATGCCAAAGTGACATATTTTAGAGTGGCATATTCTGATCCCCCTCAACCCTTATCAGATATGTAATTTGCAAGTATTTTCTCCCGTTTGTTTGGATTGTGTTTTCACTTCCCTGATGAACAAAAGTTTTAAATTTATTTATTTATTTATTTACATATATTTTGAGACAGGATCTCACTGTATCACCCAGCCTGGGTTGCAGTGCCACGATCTCGGCTTACTGCAACCTCTGCCTCCCAGGCTCAGGTGATCCTCCACCTCAGCCTCCTAAGTAGCTGGAACTATAGGTGTGCACCACCATACCCAGCTAATTTTTGTATTTTTAGCAGAGACAGTGTTTCACTATGTTGCCCAAGCTAGTCTCGAACTCCTGAGCTCAAGTGATCTACCTGCCTCAACATCCTAAAGTTTTAAAATTTTTTTAAATTTAAATTTTATTTTAAATTAAATAGGGTCCAATTTATCCATTTGTTTCTTTGGTTGCTTGTGTTTTAGGTGTTAGATCTAAGAAACAATTGCCTAATTCAAGATCATGAAGATTTCAACATTTTCATTCTCTAAAAGTTTCAAAAATTTAGTTCTTACATTTAGGTACTTAATCCATTTTGAGTTAATTTGTTATATGGCATGAGATTGGTGTCCACCTTGATTCTTTTGCATGCGAATGTTGTTCCAACATCATTTAAACTAGACTCTACTTTCACCATTGAATTATCTTGGCACCTTTGTCAAGATCAATTATTTCTGGAGTCTCAATTCTGTCCCATTGATCTACTTGTCTATTCTTAAAGTTTGTACCAAACTGTCTTGATTATTATAACTTTGTAGTGACTTTATTTTTATTTTTATTTTCTGAGATGGAGTCTTGCTCTGTCGCCCAGGCTGGAGTGCAGTGGTGCAATCTTGGCTCACTGCAACCTCTGCCTGCTGGGTTCAAGCAATTCTCCTGCCTCAGCCTCCTGAGTAGCTGGAATTACAGGCGCCCCTCAACATTCTTGGCTAATTTTTGTATTATTAGTAGAGACGGGGTTTCACAGTTTTGGCCAGGCTGGTCTCAAACTCTCGACCTCATGATCTGCCCACCTCGGCCTCCCATAGTGCTTGAATTACAGGCTTGAGCCACCACACCCAGCCTGTAGTGACTTTTAAAATCAAAACATGAGTCCTCTAAGTTTGTTCCCTTTCAAGATTGTTTTCACTATTTTGGTTTCCTTTTGGATTTCCATGTGAATTTCAGCATCACTTTGTCAATATCTGCAAAGAAGCTAGCTGGGAATTTGATAGGGATCAAATTAAATCTTTAGGTCAATTTAGGAAATATTGCCTTTTTAACAATATTTTACAATATTTAACAAAATTAAGTCTTCTGATCCATGAACATGAAATGCTTTTCCATTCATTTAAGTCTCCTTTAGTCTATTTCAACATATGTTTGGTTTTTTTCATTTGTTTGTTTTCAGACAGGATGTACCTCTGTCACCCAGGCTGGCATGCAGTGGCACAATTACTGCTAACTACAGACTTGATCACCCAGGCTCAAGTGATCCTCCCACCTCAGCCTCCTGAGTAGCTGGGACCACAAGCATGCACCATCATGCCTCTCTAATTTTTCACTATTTATTTGTTTATTTGAGACAGAGTCTCACTCTGTTGCCCAGGCTGGAGTGCAGTGGTACGATCTCGGCTCACCACAACCTCGGCCTCCCAGGTTCAAGTGATTCTCCTGCCTCAGCCTCCCGAGTAGCAGGGATTACAGGCTACCACCACCATGTCTAGCTAATTTTTGCATTTTTAGTAAAGACAGAGTTTCACTGTGTTGGCCAGGCTGGTCTTGAACTCCTGACCTCAGGTGATCTGCCGCCTTGGTCTACCAAAGTGCTGGGATTATAAGCGTGAGCCACGTCACCTGGCCAAATTTTTCACTTTTTGTAGAGATGAAGTCTCACTATGTTTCTCAGGTTGGTCTCAAACTCCTGAACTCAAGTGATCCTCCTGCCTTGGCCTTTCGAAGTACTAGTACCATTTCAACATGTTTTGTAATTTTTTTAGCAACAGAGTCTCACTCTGTCACCCAGGCTAGAGTGCAGTGGCACAATCACAGCTCACTGCAGCTTTGAACTCCTGGGCTCAAGCAATCCTCCTGCCTCAGCCGCCCAAGTAGCTGGGACTAGAGGAGTGTGCCATCATGCCCAGCTAAATTTTTAATTTTTTGTAGTGATGAGGTTCTCGCTATGTTGCCCAGACTGATCTTAAACTCCTGGCCTCAAATGATTCTCTGACCATGGCCTCCCAAAGTACTGGGATTACAGGTGTGAGCCACTGGACCTGGTAAGAGTATACATTTTGCACTTCTTTTGTTTAGTTTATTCTTAAACATTTTATTCTTTTTATGCTGAATGGAATTATTTTCTAAGTTTCATTTTCAGATTGCTAGCGTATAGAAAAACAATTGATTTTTATATATTGATCTCGTATCCTACAAACTTGCTGAACTCATTTATTAGCTCTAACAGTTTTTTGTGGATTCTCTAGAATTCTCTATATTTCAAGTATGTATGTATGCAAATATAAATAGTTTTAGCCCTTCCTTAACAATCTGGCAATCTGGATGCCAGGGACTACAGACATGCACCACCATGACTGGCTAATTTTTGTATTTTTTGAAGAGATGGGGTTTTTGCCATGTTGTCCAGGCTGTTCTCCCACTCCTGAGCTCAAGTGATCTACCTGCCTTAGCCTCCCGAAGTGCTGGGATTACGGGTGTCAGCCACTGGACCTGGCTGCCCTTTTAGTTACTTTTTCCTGCCTAATCACCCTGGTTAGAATATCTAGGACAACGGTACATCGAAATGGTAAGAATGAGCTAGGCACGGTGGTTCACGCCTATAATCCCAGCACTTTGGGAGGCTGAGGTGGGAGGATCAATAGAGTCTGGGAAGTCGAGGCTGCAATAAGCCATGATAGTGCCACTGCACTCTAGCCTGGATGACAAAGCAAGACCCTGTCTCCCAAAATAATTTTTTTTAAAGAGCTAAAAGGCACTGAGATTGCCAGATTGCAAAGGAAGGGCTAAAACTATTCCTATTTACATACATACATACGTGAAATATAGAGAATTCTAGAGAATCCACAAAAAACTGTTAGAGCTAATGAATGAGTTCAGCAAGTTTGTAGGATACGAGATCAATATATAAAAATCAATTGTTTTTCTATATGCTAGCAATCTGAAAATGAAACTTAGAAAATAATTCCATTCAGCATAAAAAGAATAAAATGTTTAAGAATAAACTAAACAAAAGAAGTGCAAAACGTATACTCTTACCAGGTCCAGTGGCTCACACCTGTAATCCCAGTACTTTGGGAGGCCATGGTCAGAGAATCATTTGAGGCCAGGAGTTTAAGATCAGTCTGGGCAACATAGCGAGAACCTCATCACTACAAAAAATTAAAAATTTAGCTGGGCATGATGGCACACTCCTCTAGTCCCAGCTACTTGGGCGGCTGAGGCAGGAGGATTGCTTGAGCCCAGGAGTTCAAAGCTGCAGTGAGCTGTGATTGTGCCACTGCACTCTAGCCTGGGTGACAGAGTGAGACTCTGTTGCTAAAAAAATTACAAACATGTTGAAATAGTACTAGTACTTCGAAAGGCCAAGGCAGGAGGATCACTTGAGTTCAGGAGTTTGAGACCAACCTGAGAAACATAGTGAGACTTCATCTCTACAAAAAGTGAAAAATTTGGCCAGGTGACGTGGCTCATGCTTATAATCCCAGCACTTTGGTAGACCAAGGCGGCAGATCACCTGAGGTCAGGAGTTCAAGACCAGCCTGGCCAACACAGTGAAACTCCGTCTCTACTAAAAATTCAAAAATTAGCTAGGCATGGTGGTGGTAGCCTGTAATCCCTGCTACTCGGGAGGCTGAGGCAGGAGAATCGCTTGAACCTGGGAGGCAAAGGGTGCAGTGAGCTGAGATGGTGCCATTGCACTCCAGCCTGGGCAACAAGAGTGAAACTCCATCAAAAAAAGGAAGGAAGGAGGGAAGGAAGGAGGGAAGGAAGGAGGGAAGGAAGGAAGGAAGGAAGGAAGGAAGGAAGGAAGGAAGGAAGGAAGGAAGGGAGGGAGGGAGGGAGGGAGGGAGGGAGGGAGGGAGGGAGGGAGAAAGGAAGGAAGGAAGGGCAAGAATGGACATCCTTCTCTTGTTCCTGATCTTCGGGAGAAAGTATTTAGTCCTCCACCATTAAGTATGGTGGTAGCCATGTGATTTTTGTTGATGACCTTTATGAGATTGAGGAAGTTACTTTTCTTGCCTATTTGTGTTGGGTGTTTTTATTCAGAAAGAGTGTTGGATTTTGTCAAATGCTTTTCTGCATCTACTGAGATGATCATATGATTTTGGTTTTTATTCTATCAATATGGTACATTATATTCATTTATTTTGTACATCAAACCAATCTTATATTCCTGGGATAAATCTCACTTATTTATGGTGCATAATCCTCTTTTTTTTTTTCTTTTTTTGAGATGGAGTCTTGCTTTGTTGCCCAGGCTAGAGTACAGTGGCGTGATCTCAGCTCACTGCAAGCTCCGCCTCCCAGGTTCATGCCATTCTCCTAACCAGGTTCACGCCATTCCCCTACCTCTGCCTCCTGAGTAGCTGGGACTACAGGCACATGCCACCACGTGCAGCTAATTTTTTGTATTTGTAGTAGAGACTGGATTTCACTATGTTAGCCAGGATGGTCTCGATCTCCTGACCTTGTGATCTGCCTGCCTCGGCCTCCCAAAGTGCTGGGATTACAGGCATGAGCCACCGCACCTGGCCAGCATAATCCTCTTTATATGCAGTTTGCTAGTATGCTAGTATTTGGTATCAGGGTAATATTGGTCTCACAAATTAGTAGAAAAGTGTTCCCTTCTCATATTTTCAGAAGGTTTTGTGAAGGATTGTTGTTCATTCCTCTTTAATACTTAGTAGAGTTCTCTAGTGAAGTCATCTGGTTCTGGGTGTTTATTTAAAGAAAAGTTTTGGCTGGGTGCGGTGGCTCATGCCTGTAATCCCAGCACTTTGGGAGGTCAAGGCAGGCAGATCACAAGATCAAGAGTTTGAGACCAGCCTGACCAACATGGTGAAACCCTGTCTCTACTAAAAATGCAAAAATTAGCCAGGTGTAGTGGTACACACCTGTAATCCCAGCTACTAAGGAGGCTGAGGCAGGAGAATCACTTGAACCTGGGAGGCGGAAGTTGTAGTGAGCCGAGATAGCGCCACTGCACTCCAGCCTGGGCGACAGAGTGAGACACCATCTCAAAAAAGAAAAAAGAAGATTATGCACCATAACTGAGTGAAATTTATTCCAGCCTGAAAGAGCAAGACTCCATCTCAAAAATTAAAAAAAAAAGAAAGATTTTTTAATGATTCATCAACCTTTCTGTTTGTTATAGTTCTATTCAGGTTGCCTATTTTTTAAGCAGTTTGATAGTTTGGATCTTTTTAGGAATGTGCCCCTTTCATCTAGGTTATTTTATTGGTCGGCATATCATTGTTCATCACATTCTGTCATCTCTTTCATTCCTGGTTTTAGTACCTTGAGTCTTCTTTTCTTTTATTTCTTTTTTTGTCGGCCTAGCTAACTGTTGTCAATTTTGGTTATCTTTTCGAACAACCAACTTTAAGTTTTGCTAATTTTCTTTGTTTTTATTCTATTTCCTATTTTGTTTCTATGGCCATAGCACCCTGAATGCACTTGCTCTCGTCTGTTTTCTATTTTGTTTACTTCTGCTATAACAGTTATCATTTTCTTCCTGGTGTTTGCTTGATTTGGGTTTAGTTTGCTCTGCTTTTTCAATTTCCTTAGGGAGAAAAGTTAGGTTATTGATTTTTGACCTTTACTCTTTTAAAAATATAGGCATTTAGAGCAATACATTTCCCTGTAAGCACCAATTTAGCTGCCTTGAATTTAAGGTAGGTTGTGGTTTTTAAATTTTCATTCATCTGAAAGTATTTCTAATTTTCTATGTGATTTCTTCTTTGACTCGTTAGCTATTTAGAAATATGTTGTTCAGGCCAAGTGTGGTGGCTCACGCCTGTTATCCCAGCACTTTGGGAGGCCAAGGTGGGTGGATCACCTGAGGTCAGGAGTTCACGACCAGCCTGGCCAACATGGTGAAACCCTGTCTCTACTAAAAATACAAAAATTAGCCAGGCATTGTGGCGTGCACCTTATAGTCTGAGCTACTTGGGTGGCTGAGGCAGGAGAATCACATGAAGTTGGGAGGCGGAGGTTGCAGTGAGCCGAGACCATGCCATTGCACTCCAGGCTGGGCAACAAGAGCCAAACTGTCTCAACATCCCCCTGAGGAAGTGACATTTGAGCAGACACCTAAATGAAGAGAGGGTTCAAGTCTTAAAGATCTACTGGAATAGAGTGTTTGAGACAGAGAAAATAGTAAATGCAGAGACAGACATGTGCTTGGCCTATTTCCACAACATCAAGGATTCCAATGGGACTGGGTGGGAATAAACAGAGGAACTGCAAGTGAGGTAGCCAGTGATCACATATATATGATTTTATGGGCCTTTTAGATTTTAAGTCATTAGAAGGTTGTGAGCAAGGGAATGGCACTGTTAAATTTTACATTTTGAAAGCATCACTCTGGGTTTTGTATAGAAGATAAACAGTAGGAGAACATGAGTGGAAGTTGGGAGACCAATTTGGTTGATACAGCCTTAGCTGACCTCCAATGAGTCATGCCTTGTGTAATGCTCTCCCTTGAGTGCTGACAGAACCTGTGACTTGCTTCCAATGAGCAGAATATGGCAAAGATGATGGATGTCATTCTCATGAATATGTTACATTACATAAGACTTCATCTTAGCCAACCGGAGTGATTCTGCTGATTCTGCTGAAAGAAGCAAACCACCGTGATGTGAATTGCTGTGGAGATGGCCACTTGTCAGGGAACTATGAGACACCTCTAGTACCTACAGATAGCTCCCAGCCAAGAGCCAGTGAGAAGCTGGGTCTCCACTTATATAACCACAAAGAATTGACTTTACCAACAACTGGAATGAGCTTGGAGTCAGATTCTTCCCAAGTCAATCCCTCAGATGAGAGTATAGCCAGCCTACATCTTGATTACAGATTGTGGAGACTGTAAGCTGGGTATCTGGTTAAGCCATTTTCAGACTCCTGACCCATGGGAATGGTGGGATAATAAATGTGTGTGGTTTTAAGCTATTAAGTGTGTGGCAATTTGTTACACAGCAACAGAGAACCAACACAACCAATTAGTATGTTTTTGTAGTAGTCAGGTGAGAATTGATGGTGACTTGAACCAGGCTAGTAGCCATGAAGGTAGGGAGAAATGGTTGGATTTGGGATATGTTTTGAACACAGAGTTGATAGTTTGCTAAGAGCTTTTGCCAAAAACTTGGGTATGTTATATGTGTGAGAGAGAGGAGTCTAAGATGACTCCAAGAGTGGCTCAATAAATCCAAATACTCAGCTCATGAAATTAAATTAATTTATATTTTGCTCACCTTAGAAATCAGATCTGGGCCAGGCGCGGTGGCTCATGCCTGTAATCCCAGATTTTTGGGAAGCTAAGGTGGGCGGATCACCTGAGGTCGAGAGTTCGAGACCAGCTTTACCAACATGGAGAAATCCCACTTTTACTGAAAACACACAAATAGCCTGGCATGGTGGCACATATCTGTAAGCCCAGCTACTCGGGAGGCTGAGGCGGGAGAATCACTTGAACCCGGGAGGTGGAGGTTGCAGTGAGCCGAGATCATGCCATTGCACTCCAGCCTGGGCAACAAGAGTGAAACTCCATCTCAAAAAAAAAGGGATATCAGATCTGGTTGAATCCTACTGATGTGCTATAGCACCTCTTCCAGGAATGCACTTGACCCTTTTCTAAACCAGGCTTGTTCTACTAACACTTCAAGTTTCAAATAAAAAGCTTTCTTTCTCTGAAAACTTTCCCATGCATGTTAGCTAGCTTAACTCTTTATTACCTTTGCTCAAAAATTTCTTACAGCATTTGTGTCATTAATCATAATTTATACACACTGTCTCCTACAGCTTTTTTTTTTTTTTTTTTTTTTGAACGGAGTCTCGCTCTATCACTCAGGCTGGAGTGCAGTGGTGGAATCTCGGATCACTGCAACCTCTGTCTCCGTGGTTCAAGCAATTCTCCTGCCTCAGCCTCCCAAGTAGCTGAGATTACAGGTGCCCACCACCATCCCCAGCTAATTTTTGCATTTTTAGTAGAGACACGGTTTCACCATGATGGCCAGGCTGGTCTCGATCTCCTGACCTCAGGCCTCCCGAAGTGCTGGGATTACAGGCACGAGCCACTGTGCCCAGCTGGTACATAGCTTAAAAAACAAAAAACAAACAAAAAAAACCCTTTATATTCCCAGAGCCTAGAACAGAGTCTGGGACATCTAGGAAATATCCAAATGTTTAATGACTGAATAATTGCAGTCATTCTGAAAACATGTCAAATCATCAGATTACCTGTATTTTACCTAATTCTGTCTTCTCATAGCAACATAGTTCATCTCACTATATGATTAACTAAAACAGATAAGATATGTAGGTATGCATATACTACCTGCATCATAAGTGTAATGCAATATGCCCATTTGACAATATTAACTCCATTAATATTATAAGTGTTATAAGTAACTCCATTAATATATATAACAATATTAACTCCATTAATATTATAAGTGTTATAAGTAACTCCATTAATATATATAACAATATTAACTCCATTAATATTATAAGTGTTATAAGTAACACTTATAATTGACACACTGTGTGTATGTGTCTGTGTGTGTGTGAGAGAGAAAGAGAATTCTATAAGCTACAAAAGTTTTTTATCCAGTTTGAGTTGCAGATCCAGGATTTATCCTCTTGATTTATTGCTTTCTAGCCTTGTAAAAGGACAAAAGTAAAATTTTTGAAAAGACTTTGGGACAAATATACTTCAACTATTCCAGAATGTGAAAAACAGATAAGATAGATTCTGGGTCCAATGTAAAAAATATGGTATTTGTGGGCTAGTTTGTTCAAACACACCGGAGTGACTTTCTAGGCTTCGATCCAATTGTATGATGCATTCAGAAACCCTGTGCCTACTCATAAAAATATCTCAGATGAAAGATTTTGAAATTTGTTTATGAGTTTAACTGTCCTGAAAACTGCAATGTTGGCCATTTCATTTTGTGACCAGAGGGAGGAACTTCTATTCAATATTGAACCTAACAGACCACTGACTATATTTTCCCTAATTCCAGAAGACAACACACACACATACACATGCACACACACACACACACACACACACACACACACACTTCCAAAAGGACAAGTAACCTCAAAAGATTGCAGGAGTCTCTCTGAATCAGTTCAAGATTTCCCCTGAAGTGTTCATTTTCCCACTCATATCATTCTGGGACACCCAAACCCGCCAATAAATCTCAAATACGTAACTGCTGTCATTTGGGGAAACTTTTTGGCAATAAGACTTATGACCTGAAGCACGATGGAATTTCCGTCTCTCCAGATAAAAATGATGCTCAAAGCAGCCCATTAATTTGGTTGGTTATTCACAGATTAGAAGCAAATCTGAAATGCCAAGTCCAGAAGAAAGCCAGGCCTAAAAACAACTGAAATGATTTTCCATGGACAAAATAAAAAAGCAGAACAAAACTAGATTTTTCGAAAGGTTACTTAATCCAAACTTAGGGCCGGGCGCGGTGGCTCAAGCCTGTAATCCCAGCACTTTGGGAGGCCGAGACGGGTGGCTCACGAGGTCAGGAGATCGAGACCATCCTGGCTAACACGATGAAACCCCATCTCTACTAAAAAATACAAAAAACTAGCCGGGCGATGTGGCGGACGCCTGTAGTCCCAGCTACTCGGGAGGCTGAGGCGGGAGAATGGCGTGAACCCGGGAGGCGGAGCTTGCAGTGAGCTGAGATCCGGCCACTGCACTCCAGCCTGGGCGACAGAGCGAGACTCCGTCTCAAAAAAAAAAAAAAAAAAAAAAAAAAATCCAAACTTAGTTCTCAAACAAAGATGGAATAACAACTGATAATGACTGATATGTCTTTACCAGTATGAGTTTAAGCAATCCAAAGAACACTACCAGATGGCAAGTCTCAAAATTTGGCCTGGTACCTTGTAAACATTCAAGGGATTCTCATTGCTGAAAATGGATAGCAATTAGCATCTTTTTTTTTTTTTTTTTTCTTTTAAGGGACAGAGTTTAGCTCTGTCATCCAGGCTGGAGTACAGTGGTGCGATCATGGCTCACTGTAGCCTCCAACTCCTGGCCTTAAGTAATCCTCCTGCGTTGGCCTTCCAAAGTGCTGGGATTACAGACATGAGCCACCACACTCAGCCAGAATCCACACGTTTATTACACTATATTCACTATATATTATATTCACTAAGCCCCTCATAGCTCTAACAGTGGCTCAGTTAATGGAGTCAACAGAAAGATCAAGAATGCTATTTAGGTGGACACCCTGGTTGGTGCCTCCGGGCCTGTCCCAGACCCCTGTCCTGGCCCCATGGCCTGCAGGATTTGCCCCGCTCTGCATCCTCTGAGGCTGGGCTTCGGATAGCCACAGCTTGCACATCCTGCCATGCCAGCTTGTACCTCCCCTGTCTCAACCAGATTCTGAAAGTTAAAAAGCACAGTGTGTCTATTTGACAAATTTGAGGAAATTGGGAACTTTGGGTGACCTAGGCTCTCTAAATGAGATCACCTATCAAATACTAGCAGAGGAAATGCTGGAGTCCTAAACAGAATTTTTTTTTAAAGAAATATTTGCTCTATGGTTACAAAAGTCATGTTTCAGAGTCAGAAAATACACATATTTTCTTTTAGAGAAAATCAGGTAATTTGCAGATCCAAATAAATAAATACATAAATAATAAAACCGGGCCAGGCATGGTGGTTCACTCCTGTAATCCCAGGTGCTTTGGGAGGCTGAGGCGGGCAGATCACTTGAGCTCAGGAGTTTGAGACCAGCCTGGCCAACATGGTGAAACCCCGTCTCTACTAAAAATACAAAAATTGGCCAGGCATGGTGGTGGGCGCCTGTAATCCCAGCTACTCAGAAGGCTGAGGCAGGAGAATCACTTGAACTTGGGAGGCAGAGGTTGCAGTGAGCTGAGATCCTGCCACTGCACTGCAGCCTGGGCGACAGAGAGAGACTCCGTCTCGAAAAGAAAATAAATAAATAAATAAATAATAAATAAATAAATCCGAAACATCAGTAACATAAATTAGTAACCCCACAAGGTTTAAGCAAGTGAGCTATGCTAAATTTTGAACAGCTGTTTCCACAAAGATATGCATGCACAGAAAAGAGACGTTTTGAAAAATGTTTTCATGTTGGTTTTCTAGACAGGAAACCAGACCCATATTGCCCTAACACTTGATTTGCATTTCATACCAGTTAAATTAAAAATTATTGTTACATAATTTCTCGGTAAACCAATTTTCTAATTTAGCCTTGTTCCAAATTTAATAATTTTTAAACATAAAATGTGGAGTTTTTCTGTCCTTTAATGTTTATGAGATGGTTTATTGTAGCCGTGTGGGAGCTAGCTTAAATAGATTTATGTTTCTGGGATTGAAATGACTACCTAACTTTTATAATTCTGGGGTTAAAGGACACAACATTTTGATGAGTTTGGTACTATATTCTTTCAGGTGGTTAGCCTAGATTCAAATTTATTCAGGGGAATTCTTTAGAGATACATAGTTCTCAGTTTTCATAGTAAGACGAAACTCTTACTTTTTTCATTACTTTCTTAATTCTTCTTTGTTTTTTACTCATCTCACCACCACAGGCCTTCCTTTGTTCTAATGCAACTGAATTATCATTACCAACTCTTAATTTATTTTTTCAAATTTTAAGTCCAGCCAGGTGCAGTGGTTCAAGCCTGTAATCCCAGCACTTTGGGAGGCTGAGGAGGGCGGATCACTTGAGGTCAGGAGTTTGAAACCAGCCTGGCCAGTGTGGTGAAACCCTGTCTCTGTGATCTCAGTTCACCGCAATCTCTGCCTCCCAGATTCTCGTGCCTCTGCCTCCTGAGTAGCTGGGATTGCAGGTGCGCACCACCAAGCCTGGCTAATTTTTGTATTTTTAATAGAGAAGGGGTTTCGCCTGGTCCTGCTGGTCTCGAACTCCTGGCCTCAAGCGATCTGCACCCCCTTGGCCTCCAAGGTGCTGGGCTTACAGGCATGAGCAATTGCGCCCAGCCATGACCTCTAACCCAGAGTCCGGGTAGGTCACTGTACACATTCAGAGCTTCTAACCACTTTTACAGTTTACCATTACTGATCATAATGGAAAAATTAATTGCTACCAAATCTAAGGAAAATCTCTAATATAAAAAATTAAGCAACAAAACATGGGAGGGGCAAAAAGACACTTGGAGGAAACAGCTGTGCAGGAAGGAGAAAACTTCAAATTAATATTAACATTTTTTGAGAAATAAGAAAATATATCACAGCCACAAAACAGGAATAGGATACTAAAAGATAAAACAAACAGAATGAAAAGAGCTTTTGAAAAATAAAAACATTTAGCAGAAATTTAAAAACCCAATAGAATAATTAAAAGATAACATTTTTTAGAAACTCCTGGAAAGTGGAACTAAAATACAAACAGGTGGAAAATAGGAAATAAAATGTAATAAGAAGAGAGGACCAGTCATGAACATCCAACAACTATTTAATAGGAATTCCAGAAAGAGAGAACATGAAAAACAGGGAGGAGGAAATTATCAAAGAAATAACATAAGAATATTTTCAGGCCAGGTGTGATGGCTGATGCCTGTAATCTCAGCACTTTGGGAGACTGAGGCAGGCGGATCACCTGAGGTCAGGAGTTCGAGACTAGCTTGGCCAACATGGTGAAACCGCATCTCTACTAAAAATACAATAATTAGTCGGGAATGGTGGCACAAACCTGTAATGCCAGCTACTTGGGAGACTAAGGCAGGAGAATCACTTGAACCCAGAAGGCGGAGGCTGCAGTGAGCTGAGATCGTGCTACTACACTGCAGCCTGGGCAACAGAGCAAGACTCTTACTCAAAAAAGAGTATTTCCATAAGTAGGGGATACTAGTTTCTGTAATGAGAGATTCCACCAAGAGCTGGGACAATAACATGAAAATTAACTATGCCAAGGCATATTATCATGAAAATTTATAATCGTGAGATAAAAGAGAATATCTTAAAATCTTATAGAATGTAAAAATAGGTAACATACAAATGGTTAGTTATCATAATGGCAGTGGATTGCTGAACAAACCCCTAGAACCCAGAGGATAATGGATCAATGTCTTCAAAATTCTGAAAGCAAATGAGTCCCAATCCAGCATTCCCAACCAAACTATTTATCAACTATAAAGCTAATAATGATATGCTTCCGTAAACAAAGCCTCAAATGATTTTCCTCTCATACAACCTGGGGAATATGTTTAGTAGAACATATCCTTCAGTAGCCCAGGAAGCTCACATAGCTACTGGAGGATATGTTCCAATAAAATGAGGAAGTAAGCCAAGAAAGAGGAAAGCAGAGATCCCACATGAGAGAGAGGTCTAGGTTTTTCTGAGATGATGGTGAAGGGAGATCCTAGGACATAGCTTTCTCAAGTCTAGAGCACAACGAGTCCAGATTGGAGCATACACAAAGTAAGCACCAGTAGCAATCATTCTTTTTAAAAAACAGAATTTGATAGAGTATACACAAAGTAAGCACCAGTAGCAATCATTCTTTTTAAAAAACAGAATTTGATAGAGTATACACAAAGTAAGCACCAGTAGCAATCATTCTTTTTAAAAAACAGAATTTGATAGAGTATCGGATGCACGCAAACATATTCACAGGAGATGTATTGTTCTGGAAGAGTGTTTGAAGATAACTTAATATAAGCTACATAGAAAATTAAGCAAATAAAAAATGAAGGCTGGGTGCAGTGGCTCATGCCTGTAATCCCAGCACTTTGGGAGGCCAAGGTGGGTGAATTGCTTGAACTCAGGAGTTTGAGACCAGCCTTGGCAACATGGTGAACCCCTGTCTCTACAAAAAATACAAAAACTAGCTGGGTGTGGTGGCAAGTGCCTGTAGTCCCAGCTACTTGGGAGGCTGAGGTGGAAGGATCACCTGAACCCAGGAGTTTGAGGCTGCAGTGAACCGTGATCATACCACTGCACTCTAGCCTGGGTGACAGAGCAAGACCCCGTCTCAAAAACAAAAGAAACAAAACACTGGCCAGGCATAGTGCCTCATGCCTGTAATTCCAGCATTTTGGGAGGCCAACGTAGAGGTCAGACTTTGAAACCAGCCTGGGCAACATGGTGAAACCCCCGCCTCTACTAAAATAAAAAAAAAATTAGCCGAGTATGATGGCAGGAGCCTGTAATCCCAGCTACTTGAGAGACTGAGGCAGGAGAAACACTTGAACATGGGAGAGGGAGGTTGCAGTGAGCCCAGATCGCGCCATTACACTCCTGCCTGGGTGACAAAAGTGAGACTCTGTATCAAGCAAAACAAAACAAAAAACTACACAGCCCAGCTTTGAATAATATTACATAATTAACTGAATACTGATCTAACCAAAATCTATGCTTTAATTAGGATATCAGAGAGTAGGTATTTTTCTATGTTGTAGAGGTGGAGTAAGAGAGTTAACTATCTTTTACATTAGGAAGCCAACGGATTGTCTCTAAAAGTAAGAAATCAAGAAATAGCAGGGTAAACCTATTACCTAAACATTGAGTGGAAAATGTTAAAAGAACACCTGAAAGGGCAAATGTGGGTACATCTGGGAAGTGGAAATTAAGGAAAAAGAAAAGTAAAAGCAGAGGATTGCTAATTTCCACAGGAACATTATTGAACTTTAAAAACGATGTACATATAAAACTTTGATAAAATTAAAACTTGTAAAAATGATTAAATGACACACTGTGTCTCAAAATAACTTATCAGAGTACCTAGTTGTAGTAAATAGTTAATATATTATTTTTTTCCGTTGTTTTTTAACAGAAGAGTAGGAAAATTAGGTGTTTGCTCTAGGTTTTTCTTTTTGCACAAGACGAAGGCAATGACCCAGAAGGTGGAACTTAGGAGCATATTGTCCAAGATAGCATGATGCCATTACATCACTTGAAATTATGCAGGCCAGACATGGTGGCTCCTGCCTATAATCCCAGCACTTTTGGGAGGCTGATGTGGGACCTCTTGAGGCCAGGAGTTCAAGATCAGTCTGGGCATCAGAGCCAGACCCTGTTTATCCAAAAAATAAAACAGCCAGGCATGGTGGCAAGCAACTGTAATCCTAGCTATTCCAGAGGCTGAGGCAGGAGGATCGCTTGAGCCCATTAATTGGAGATTGCAGTGAGCCATGATGACACCATTGGACTCCAATCTTGGCAACAGAGTGAGGCCCTGTCTCAAAAAGGAAAGAAGAAAAGAAAAGAGATGAGGTTCTTGCTCTCAAAGGCCATCTGGAATGGTTCTCAAATCTGACTGTTTGCAAGCTTCATTTGGAAAGATTTAAAAAAATCCTGATGCTCAGGATGCATCCTAGACAATTAAATCAGAATTTATTTTTTAACGTACCTCAGATGATTCCCATGTGTAGCCAAGGGAAAGAACCACAGCCCTAAGTGTGAGTTTATGAGACTGGGCTATCTGCCATTTCCCAAATCTCATCAGAGCCCAGGGAGGCGTAGAGAGAAGTACATGTCATGGGGAGAGAAGTTGGGTATCCCTCCCTCTACCAGGCCAACCTGCACTTTTAACTGAACCCCACCATCGCTTGGTAGTTAGATGAATGCATACTCTGGGTGATGTTGGGGCCTGCTTTCTCAATAGGGTCTCATCTTCCCCTCCTCTATTCTCACCGACCAGAAGAAAAGTTGTGATTGGTCAAAATCTGAGACATTAATGGGGCCACATTTTGGGGGTGTACCTCAAAAGCAGAAACCAAGCTTCATTCTTTCTCCTATATTTCTAGCACTCAGGTGAACTGGACCATTTTTCTCTTGCCAGGCCACTTGCCTTAAAGTGGTGGGCTCAGGAACATTGGACCTCTCTGTCTCAGTATCTCTGCACCTGGAACAGGGTCTCTGAGAATCTCCGAATTGGAAAGTGCAGAACTTTAGCCCCAGGCCTGGGCCTTGCCTCCAGCACAGACTCCCAGAGGTTATTAGACCTTCAGCTGGTGCTTCCTAAGTAGAAGGGTATTGTTTCCTATCCAGTCACTGATCCTTTTGTGCGCCCTCCCTTGGTTCAGAATCCCAAAGAGAATGAATGGGAGAACTCGAGTTCTAAATTTGCTCTTAGAAGTACTCAAATACAGTTTGCAGGGAAGCTCCAAGCTGGTCTCTCACTACCCTGACAGCCTAAAAAAGCAGCTGGAATTCTCCATTCTCCTCCCCTAACCAATTAGTATATCCATTTCAAATACTATGCATAATATGCATATTAGTATATACAAGATACGCTAAACACTGTGTGAAACTAAGAAGGTAAACCCTCTCCTGGCTCACAAAAAAACTGGTACAATTAAAAATATTTGAAAATGGTGAAGGCATGGGCAATGGCTATTTACAAATCAAAATATAAATATTTTAGTATTTTAGTAATAGGCATGGTGGTACCAGCGTGTCTCAGCTAAATAGTAGTCTTGCCCCAAAGCGCTTTTGAGTGCTTTGTCACGTATGCATCAATGGACTCAGGAATGTAATGAGAGTTCTCAAAAGTAATGGAAGCAAAGCCAAGCAAGTCTCCCACTCCACACATCTCACTTTTCCCTTTCTGTGCAGAACTTTGGATCTTCCACATAGGAGACTGGGTGCCCCTGTGGAAGCCCAACCAGGGAGCGGTCAGAGCTGGGGGGAGAGGATGGATTACAAGCCTGAATTTGCCTTCCCTACCAGACAAGCTCTGGCTTGAGGAATAGAGAAGTGAAAGAAAAAAGAGGTCCTTCGACTCAGTTGGAGACAGGGAGGGTTATGAGTGGAGTGAAGACGAGTCTCTTAATTCAAGCCGCCTCAAATTACATTTGTCCACACACGCAACAAAACGCTGCTTAAAAAATAAATGAGGTTATTTTTCTCTTTACGGGTTCCCTTTCATCTCAGGGTTTCAAAGCACTTTGCCACAAAAGATCCTTTACCTTCACAATTCTTTTTTTATCTAAATATAAACTGAGGGCCCTAAGTTTAAAGTTCAGTAAAGCCCTAAACTTTGGAAAGAAAAAGTACTTTAAAAATTCTTTTATCGTTATAAGATCCAAGTAGCCAATCAAGGACCACACAGACAGAAAATCCACATTCAGATGAAAGGCCACACCTCTGCTCAGATGACCTGCTTGCTAATTAAAATCACAATTAAAACAAGCAGAGGGGATGGAGAGTGGTGACTTAACTTGCCCTTACCCCCAGCAGATACACTCACAACTGACTCACACAGGATACATCGGATTTTCTCCAGCAGGCATTTGGAAAAAAGCAAAGAAGAAATTCTAGTTTTAGCTGCCCTCCATCTACTAACCCAGTAAACTCCATCCCTGGGTCGGTGACACAGCCCTGACTCGCAGCCACCTCAGCAGAGCCCCGGTCCGTGCAGGAAGAGCCAGCTTGGCCTCCTGGTGATGGGAATGTTGTTTGCATATGCATTTTTTCAGCAAAAGAAAGTCTCAAAATCTCCCCGGTTCCAGGGTGTGAGTCATTAGTGGGTGTTTGTTTTTTGGGTTCTGAGTGTGAGTCACTACTTTCCTGCTGTTGGTCTTCTCAATCCTAGGGTAACAACTGAAAAGAGATGACTAGAGATGCCTGTGATGCTTAGAAGCGGGCACCAGGACGTTATTCATTTGGCAATTGTATCAACAATTAATTTTAAAGTTTATTCTTCTCTCTGTAAACAAGTATATAACGTTTATAAATAACAGTGGGAAAGAGGAAGGTGGGGGAAGGGAGAGAAACAAATCTAAAAAGGATATGACTGAGGTAAACGGAAGTAGAGTCTAGTCAAAGCAAAAACAGACAACTGCCTGTTTGTCAGCTAGAGAGGGCCAGGGCTGGTGATGTTGACCAAACTCTACACATGAACAAGCATCTGATGCTGCGCTCTAGCACTTTTCCCCATTGGCCTGGGGGTATGGGTGGGGAGGGCAGGGAGGAGGGACTGCCAGTGTTAACCATCAACTCTAGAATCTGAAAGAACAACATGACTTTGAAAAGACATCTTCCGGCCGAGCGCGGTGGTTCAAGCCTGTAATCCCAGCACTTTGGGAGGTCAAAGCAGACAGATCGCAAAGTCAGGAGTTTGAGACCAGCTTGACCAACATGGTGAAACCCTGTCTCTACTAAAAATACAAAAATTAGCCAGGTGTAGTGGTGCACGCCTGTAATCCCAGCTACTCAGGAGGCTGAGGCAGGAGAATCACTTGAACCTGAGAGGGAGAGGTTGCAGTGAGCCAAGATAGCGCCACTGCACTCCAGCCTGGGAGATAGAGCGAGACTCCGTCTGAAAAAAAAAAAAAAAAAAGATATCTTCCTGATGTTCCTCCCACTAGTACTATGCCTGGTACCATTTAGTACTGGGAAAGGACCTCAAGACCACCCAGAATTCTACAACAGAGAATGTTCTATAAAGTCACAGTGTCATGCCAGGACCGGGACCCAAAAAACAGGAGCTTGAAAACCAGTGATTTGACAGTTTGGGCTACCCTAACTGGGCTACCCTGACAGTTTTTATTTCAGTGACACTGGCCAATAAATCAAGCCATTTAAGATGGTTGAAAAAAATCAAGATGACCACACACACACACACACACACACACACACAGACGCACAGAGCAGGTTTTGAGCTCATGGAGGACTCAACCTGGATTTGACTCAGAGAAGGCATCTGACCACAGGCATTTCAGTTTGCTTTCAGAAAGCGAGGAATGACAAATGAAAAAAAGCTCTGACTTTTCAGCTGGTTTGAGTGTGGAAATCAAAGCTTGGCTTTTTTGTACCCAGGGGAGTCTGGGTACTCTGTGTCATTTCTAGTATATAATTAAAATATATCTGTATGCCCACATATTGTCACTATATTAGGTACTTTACAAAGCCCAGGAAAACAGAGCCGCTGTCCTGATGTTCCAAATGTTAGTCAACCTATTTAAACTCTTGGTACCAATGCTGAGGTAATGAAAATGAACTCTGCTGTCACTGTTGGCGTAGTCACAGCGGAAGGAAGAAGTATTATTTGATTCAAAGCATTCTCATTTAGGGGAGAAAAAATTATAATGCACATCACCACCAAGTGGAAAATACAGATGATAAACTTGGAGCTGTATTCCTGAGACCTTGACATTTTAAAATAAAAGGCTTCAGTGTTTGCAGAATATTTTTTCGTTAATGTCTCAGTTACTTGTTTTTAAGGATAATTATTTGTGGATATTACAAAAGAACTTCCTGAACTACCCATTTACTTGTGGGCATATACATTTGAAAGATGCCCGAGGCCCATTCCAAAGCAAAACAATACACATACCTAATTGTGACTTTATGCCTAACCAGCCTGGTATTCATGACACATCCTTAAAAATTCTCTCAAAAAAGTGACCAGTTGTGGTGGCTCCTGCCTGTAATCCCAGCTCTTTGGAAGACCAAGACAGGAGGATCGCTTGAGGCCAGGAACTTGAGACCAGCCTGGGCAACATAGTGAGGTCCTGTCTCTGCAAAAAGGTTAAAAATTAGCTAGATATGGTGGTGTGCATCTGTAGTCCCAGCTACTCAGGATGTTGAGGTGGGAGGATCACTGGAGCCCAGGAGTTGAAGCTTGCCCTGAGCTACAATTGTACCACTTCACTCCACTCTGGGCAACAGGGCAAGATCCTGCCTGTTAAAAAAAAAAAATTTAAATTTAAATTCTATGAAAAACATGAAGACCTGGGATCCGATTCTGGTAGACTGACTTGTTAACACTTTTTCAGAAGAATTCTGCTTTTATCTTACTTAACCTTGGGTACCTTTTCTCAGAAAAGTGACTGATGAGATGTTCTCAAATCTTATGACAACCCGTCAAGTTGCTTCCATGCTCATTCAGCTCAAGATATCCAAGAAGTCGGTACCTAGGGGCCATGTCTTTGCTGTCATCCTGATTCTTTAACTCTAGATTATCAGTGTGCCTGTCCCAAGTCAGGCTAGTTTGGCAGATAATCCCATATTCTCTTGTATAAGAGCATGGGGTGTGAAATTTGGAGATATGGTGTTCTTTGCCATATAGAGGAAGCCAATCTTCAGAAAGAAAAAACAAGAGCTCACACTTAGAGAGATGAGACGGAGAAAGTGCTGGCTGTATTTGAGTTTTTGGTTCTGTTTGTCCCTAAGATCATTCAGCTTGCCACTTAGGGATAACATATGCCAGAATACTTTTTAAAAATGATTACCACTACCTTCTCCTTTTTTTTTTGAGACATAATTTCACTCTTGTCACCGAGACTGGAGTGCAATGGCACGATCTCTGCTCACTGCAATCTCTGCCTCCTGGGTTCAAGCGATTCTCCTGCCTCAGCCTCCCAAAGTAGCTGGGATTACAGGTGCCCACCATCATGCCCAGCTAATATTTTGCATTTTTAGTTGAGATGGGGTTTCACCATGTTGGCCAGGCTGGTCTATGAACTCCTGACCTCAGGTGATCCGCCCGGCTTGGCTTCCCAAAGTTCTGGGATTATAGGCATAAGCCACCGCGCCTGGCCTTTTCATTTTGTTTTGTTTTGTTTTGTTTTTGACCTAAGCTACTTCAGGTTGGGTTTCTAAAATACTGATCAAGTTGATTATGAAAAAAATGTATCAAGATTGATAAAAATTTTATTCTTAAGGAAAATTAGACCCAAGGGACTATAGAAAGATATTTATTTACTTTAGTAAGAATTTTTCAACAAATGACTGGAGAGCACACAAATAGAATGTGCTACCTGAGTGCTACTACAGGGCTTTAAGACCAGGGAATCATTATTATTTTTTATTTTATTTATTTTTTATGTATGTATGTATTTATTTATTTATTTGAGACAGAGTCTTGCTCTGTTGCCCAGGCTGGAGTGCAATGGCGTGATCTTGGCTCACTGCAACCTCCGGCTCCCAGGTTCAAGTGATTCTCCTGCTTCAGCCTCCCAAGTAGCTGGGATTACAGGTGCATGCCACCATGCCCGCTAGGTTTTGTATTTTTAGTAGAGGCAGGATTGCACCATGTTGGCCAGGCTGGTCTCGAATTCCTGGCCTCTGGTGATCTGCCCGCCTTGGCCTCCCAAAGTGCTGGGATTACAGGCATGAGCCACTGCGCCCGGCCCACCAGGGAATTATTTTTAAGACCAGAATTATTATTATTTCTGTCCTTCTAGGAGCTTGAAGTCTTGTTGATATGATATAATTAGCTTTGCTTCCGTGGGAACTTCTTGTTTACTGTATATTACCCACCACTTGTGTAATCACAAGGCAGGAATATGGGCTTTGTTTTTTTGATGTAGCTAAGCACCTGGGATAATGCTTTTTATATAGTAGGCCTGCAAGAAAAATTTGCTAAATGGATGAACTAATGTTTGTTCACGTCCTATTCCTGTTAGGTATATTAGTTCTTGTATGAATGATAGAAGAAACAATGAAACTGAAGGAAACGAAGATGAACGGTAAGGTAATTAGGACAAAAAGCAACCTCAAATGTAACAGGAAAACTATTTTTAAATGTAACAATTTGGAAAATTTTGCTAACACTTCTGTCTCAGTCATCGATCATAGACAAACCAAAGGTATTTATCTCCATCCCACCTCTATTTAATTTCTATTTTACATACTGCTAGTTACAGTCTTTTACATATTCTTTCCTTTCCTTAGTAATAGCACCCCTACAATTTTAGCCAAGCAAATGGGAGTGCAGTCAAAAACCGTATTTTCCAACCTGCTCCCCCTGCCCAGCCTTCTGGGATGGTGAGTCCTGATCCTCCCTTGTACAGGGGGACGATCCTCGTCTCACTGGGGAAGATTATGGTGCCCCCAGTGCCTTGCTTGGGTTTCCTGTGGCACGTTGCAGAGAGGGGCCAATCCATTTGACATTGTAAACTAGGCAGCTGTCCGTTGCCAGGAGTGTTGCTGTCTCAGAACTACACAACTTTCCATGTCTTATTAAATAACCATGACTTACCCTTTCTTTGTAGCCACTAAACATCTCACTCTTTTGCCCATAGATGGTGTGCACCAAATCTCTTTGCCGCCATGTCCCAGATGGTGGTCTGTCTTTAGAACAAAACAGATAATTGGGTCTGCAGACAACTGCCCCCACTCCATCCTGGGCCTGCCGTGGTGCATCCAAGCAGCTAACCTGGGAAACTGTAGCCACTTCTACATTGTTTGTGTTGCTACTTAGGGGTCTTGCTGCAGTGTTCCTCCACATACTGGCCCTCTGTATACCTGGCTCCAGGGAAATCATGGAAGAACAGTGTGATACGAATGTGAGGGTCACTCAACATGATATAGGGGTGGGCCAGGCGCAGTGGCTCATGCCTGTAATCCCAGCACTTCGGTACACCAAGGCGGGTGGATCAACTGAGGTTGGGAGTTTCAGACCAGCCTGACCAACATGGAGAAACCCCATCTCTACTAAAAATACAAAATTAGCCATACATGGTGGCGCATGCCTGTAATCCCAGCTACTCAGAAGGTTGAGGCAGGAGAATCACTTGAACCCAGGAGGCGGAGGTTGCGGGGAGCCAAGATCGCGCCACTGCACTCCAGCCTGGGCAGCAAGAGCAAAACTCTGTCTCAAAAAAAAAAGAATATACTGGGGTGGAGTGTATTGTAGAAGCACCTGACAGCAATAACTTAAGAAGAATAATCTATGTTCGGAGTTCCAAGTGTGAGGAATCCAGGAGTGGCCAACCTGGAGATTCATTCCTTATCTATGAGGAACTTCTGAACCCCAAGACTGTCTCATGAACACGGGCCATACGGGGATTGATGTCCTTTGTTTTGGGTTGCCACGTGGAGGTGGCTAGGGGGAGGATGCTAAGTGAAAATGTTACCTAAACTGCATGCTTTCTGCAAGCAGTCTCGGTTCTCCTGTCCAGCCCACTGCCGCTGGGCTCTCCCTGTATGTAAGTTATCCCTAATAAAACTCAATATCAGCCAGGCACAGTGGCTCACACCTGTAATCCCAGCACTTTGGGAGTCTGAGGCAAGTGGATCACTTGAGGTCAGGAGTTGGAGACCAGCCTGGCCAACATATAGTGAAACCCCGTCTCTACTAAAAAATGCAAAAATTAGCTGGATGTGGTGGCGAGTGCCTGTGGTCCCAGCTACTTGTGAAGGTGAGGCAGGAGAATTGCTTGAACCCTGGAGGTGGAGGTTGCAGTGAGCTGAGATCGCGCCACTGCACTCCACCCTGGGTGACAGAGCGAGACTTGGTCTCAAAAACAAACAAACAAAAAGCCTAATACAGTGTCTGACACAATATGGGCATAATGACTCTTCTTGTAATGATGGTGATAGTGGTAACAGTGAAAGAAGATGAGGAGGAGGAGGAAAGGGGAGAATGAGGGAGGAGAAGAATAGGAAAACTATTCCTGGACTAGGTTGGTGGGAGTGAAAATTAATAAGAAAGGGTGACTCAGGCCTGTAATCTCAGCGCTTTAGGAGGCAGAGGCTGGAGGATTGCTTGAGCTCAGGACTTTGAGACCAGTCTGGGCAACATAGTGAGTCCCTGTCTCACTCCCTTCAAAAAAAAAATAATAATCAATTAATTCAAAAAAGAAGAAAAGATGGATTTGAGAGCTATTGGCAAACATCAATAAGGCTGTATGTAGTCTGGAAATGGGAAGTGAGGTAAAAGGAAAAGTCAGTTATGATTCAAGTTTAAAATATCAGTTGAATCGGCTGATCTTGAATTTCATCATTTGCATTCACAGTACCAAAAATAGGAACAACGATGAGGAAAAATAACTCTGTGGGGTGTGTGTGTGTGTGTGTGTGTGTGTGTGTGTGTGTGTGTTAAGCTAAAGATTTCACTGAGGGCCGGGCACGTGGCTCACTCCTGTAATCCCAGCACTTTGAGAGGCCCAGCCTGGTGGATCACCTGAGGTCAGGAGCTCAAGACCAGCCTGACCAACGTGGTGAAACTCCCTCTCCACTAAAAATACCAAAAAAAAATTAGCTGGGCGTGGTGGCAGGCACCTGTAATCCCGGCTGCCTGGGAGACTGAAGCCCAAGAATTGCTTGAGCCCAGGAGACGGAGGTTGCATTGAGCCAAGATCATGCCATTACACTTCAGCCTAGACAGCAAGAGTGAAATTCCGTCTCAAAAAAAAAAAAAAAAAAAAAAAAAAAGGAAAAAAGATTTTATTGAGTATTCTTCCTATCCAACACCAGCTACATAACTTGTGGGATTCCATGAAAAATGAAAATTCAGTGGCCCTTGTTCAGAAACTCAGGAAAAGCATTTATTTCCTTCTTCCATGGCCTATTTCTTCATCTGCCATTGATGCACTCTATTGTTATTATTATTTTTGGCTACTTAGTGTCAAATTACTTTGGGCATAGGATGCTCATGGTGTGAACACAAACCCTCCGGTTGCCTGGGGCCCTGGTGTGCATGTGCCCAAGCCTGATCCTCCCTACACTTGTTCTCAGGACCCATGCTGGGGGCAGAGGACAGCAGCATACATGAGGCAGGGGGTGAGAAACAGGCAGACAGGACCTGGTTCTAGGAGGTAGGGAGGTGGGATGATGGTGAACCAAGGCTCCAAGACCCTGGCACATGTTTCATTGTCCACTAGTCTTCAGTTAGGAAATAGGAATTCAAAGAAAAGAGTATTAAAAATTTCTAGATGGTGGTGACCATAGGTCATTAAATCCCAAGCATGTGGTTCCTTTTTGTGGCTGTTATTTTATGCTTCAGCTTAACCAGGCCCCGGGATATCCAGATATTTGGTTAAGCGTCATTCTGGCAGTTTCTGTGAGGGTGTTTTGAATTAGATTAGCATTTCAATCTGTACACTAAGCAAAGCAGATTGCCCTCCCTAATGTGGGAGGCCTCACTCAATCAGCTGAAGGCCAGAACAGAGGGCTGACCCTTCCCAAATAAGAGAGAGGTTTTCCTGACTTAAGATTTAAACTGGCCAGGTGTGGTGGCTCACACCTATAATCCCGGCGCTTTGGGAAGCTGAGGTGGGTGGATCACAAGGTCAGGTGTTCGAGATCAGCCTGACCAACATGGTGAAATCCCATCTCTACTAAACATGTAAACAAATTAGCCGGGCATGGTGGGGTACATCTGTAATCCTAGCTACTCGGGAGGCTGAGGCAGGAGAATCGCTTGAACCTGGGAGGCGGAGGTTGCAGTGAGCCGAGACCGCACCACTGCACTCCAGCCTGGGTGACAGAGTGATATTCTGTTTCAACAAACAAACAAACAAACAAACAACAAACAAACGAAGATTTAAACTGAAACATCATTGTCTTCCTGGGTCTTGAGCCTGCTGGCCATCACACTAGAACCACACCATAAGCTCTCCTAAGTGAGTCTACAGCTTGCCAACTTACTTTGCAGATCTTGAGACTTGACAGCCTCCATAATAGCAGGAGCCAATTCCTTATGATAAATCTCTTTATACACACATATGCGCATGTGTGTCACACATACACACACACACACACACACCCCTACATCTTATTGTTTCTGTTTCTCTGGAGAAGCCTAACTCCAGAGAACGTGCAGGATCTTGTGTAGCTGCACTGATCACATATCCATAAAGCTGACCCTGTTCCTATTTTCCCTACTTGCCAACACATACCACAAAAAGAAAGAGAAAGAGAAAAGTAGGGGAGGAGGAAGAGAAAGAGGTGAGTTAGTGGGAAGAACAAATTGGCTTGGTTTTTATGAGCTATTGATAATCTCTTGCTGTCACTATAAAGCACACATAATTTTGTATATACAACAGCAACAAAAGTATAGACCATATAAGATAGCTTAGAAATTTCCAGTGTCCTGAGATCTTATATTGAGACCTATTGATTTAGGAAAATATTAATTTTATGTGCTAAAGGGTGAGAGTTCAGAAATAATATTAACTGAACCAGTGACCTTCTTTGTACGGTTATCTCTGCTCTCCTAGGACCACAAGGCTTTATTTAAAACCCTGGGGCCAGATGTCAGAATTCAGAATTGTCTTGGATTTTTAGAAAAGTAATACAATGTATGTACTGTATATTATTTACACTCCCAGCAGACTCTGGGACAGTACTCTGTACTAAAATACATTAATATTTCTGCAGTAAAATGTGAATATTTATGCTACTTGGCCAAAGACTATCAATAGTCTCATGTCAGTCCAGGTAAAGTTTTGCTTTCAAATGAGTTCAGGTGAGGTCAGATTTCGCTGCCAAATAAGCTACAAAAACTCAGTCTGTAGTGCTTTCTGGAGTTTGGAATGCAGATCAGGATTAGTGGATGTGTAGTTCCTGTTTCCATCCTGCCACTCTCATTCATGTTCCGGTTGCAATGAACTCAGGAGAACAAAATGAGAGAGGTGAGTTTGCTGGGAGAGAATCCCACGATACATTGGAAAGGCCAAGAGGATGGCTCAGGATTTAACCTTGCAACTGCCTTCCACACCCCTTGGCCCAGATAACTGAGAGCTACGTGAGCCTAGAAAATGAATCAGAACTAAGGTGCAGGGGACAAAAATCCCCACAGACCTTTCCCGGAGTTGTTCCTTCATGCACTGTAGCACACCCATGGAAACTTCCTCCTAAGTTATCTTAAGTCAAAGTGGCTGCTACCACTTTGGGCTCTGAACTGGGGGAAGTCCTGTAGCTCTTTAAGGATATTCGTGTCTGTCAACTGAAGGGCTGGTGGTAGTTAACTGTAGGCAAAGTGCTTCAAAAGACTGTCTACAACATTCAACCAGACAAGTAATTATTTGGAATCATCTTTTTCTTTTCTTTTCTTTCTTTTTTTTCTTTTTCTTTTTCTTTCTTTTTTTTTTTTTTGGTTTGACACAGTCTCGCTCTGTTGCCAGGCTGGAGTGCAGTGGCGCGATCTCAGCTCACTGCAACCTCCACCTCCCAGGTTCAAGCAATTCTCCTGCCTCAGCCTCCCAGGTAGCTGGGACTACAGACATGCACCACTACACCCAGCTAATTTTTGTGTTTTTAGTAGAGACAGAGTTTCACCATGTTGGCCAGGATGGTCTCTATCTCCTGACCTCATGATCCGCCCACCTTGGCCTCTCAAAATGGTGGGATTACAGGTGTGAGCCACCATACCTGGCCTGGAATCATCTTAAAATACATATATGAACACACTATATATGTAATTATCACATACATAGATAATGATCCACACCATGTTTTCTCAACGTATCTTTAGTCGTGCTCTTAAAATATATGTAGAAGTCTTATCAGCATCTTGTGACACTACCTTGCAAATTCTCAGATGTATGGCCATTGTATAAATGTTGCTTGAGGCCTTCTTTAAAGGATGTAATTTTTAAGTGATTCAGTGTTGCTCATATTAAAGGTAAAGGAAGACTTTGCCCATGAGGATCCTTCTGCATGGTGGTGCATTCTCATCCATCCTGCCCTCAAAGGCCCAGGACCAATGCCGCTTCCTCGACAAAAATCCGAAACAAAGTCTCACCTGGTTCCTCTAGTTGGAAGGGAACTCTCTTACCTCTTCTGAACTCTCATGGAACTTTATCAACATCTTTTATGTCGTGTCAGTTACTTTTTATCTTGCCAAATTGTTTCTGGAAACCATTTATTTTTACATCTGCAACTGCCCCCAGGCTAAAACCTTAAATAGAAGTAAATACTTAATAATTTAAAACAATTTTTTTAGAGATAGGGTCTCACTCTGTTACTCAGGCTAGAGCGCAGTGGTGTCATCATAGCTCACTGTAGCTTTTATCTCTGGAATCAAGTGATCCCCTCACCTCAGCTTCCCTAGTAACCGGGACTGCAAGCACATGCCACCACACCAGGCTGTTTGTATTTTTATTTTTTTGTAGATATGGGAATCCCACTATGTTGCCCAGACTTGCCTAGTATTCCTGGCCTCTTGTGATCCTCTTGCCTCAGTCTTTCTAAGTGTTGGGATTACAGGTGTGAGCCACCTTGACCATCCTAGACATTGATTTTTAATATGAACATTTGTGCACTTAACTTTTTAAGTATTTGCTTCTTTAAGTTCACTGAGATAATGAAGTTAGTCTTAAAAAGTTTCTCCAGGCCGGGCACGGTGGCTCATGCATGTAATCCCAGCACTTTGGAAGTCTGAGGCAGGTGGACCACCTGAGGTCAGGAGTTTGAGACCAGCCTGGCCAACATGGTAAAACCTCATCTCTACTAAAAATACAATAATTAACCAGGTGTGGTGGCACATGCCTGTAGTCCCAGCTACTTGTGGGAGGCTGAGGCAAGAGAATCCCTTGAACCCGGGAGGCAGAGGTTGCAGTGAGCTGAGATCATACCCTGTACCCTCAGCCTGGGTGACAGAGTGAGACTCTATCTCAAAAAAAAAAAAAAAGTTTATCTAATAAGTTGTTGATGAAACTGAGTTAAAAAGAGATATTCTATTTTTCAAAGGAAATCAGATTACTCATTAATTACTCAACATCAGTCACTATGAATTGTGCAATAATGAAAGTAAAATTTAGAAACAGGAGACTCGAAGAAGAGTCAGCAAATTAGATTGTGAATGGAATGTTTAAAGGATGAGGATTGAGCAATTTTAAGAGTCACAGCTGTCCCTAGGAACTTAACCAGCTACGATGTTCAGAACAATAGTGTATGTAAAGGAATGCATATTAGATCAGATCACATAAAGGCAAGTATTGAAACACTGAAATTCAAGCAAGGACCCTACACAATCCCCGCTGTTAAAAGAGAAAGCGAGAGAGAGAGAAAGAGAAGTAATTTATTCATCTCCAGTAACATGATCATTCACTATATTGAAATGCTAAGGCAGTAAATAATCTAAGATTTGGGTTTGATGAAATTAGTACATTTATTTCTCAGACATACAGAAGGAGGTATTTAATTAACAAGCACGGTTGCCAGATGAAATACGGTACTCTCAATTAAATCTGAATTTCAGATAAACAACAAATAACATTTTAGCTTAAGTGTATCCCACATTTTTAATGGATTTTTATCTCAGTTCTGATTCTCTGCCGCTATCTAATTATTGTGACTCATTAATTCAATTACTGATTCAACAGTAATTTATCGAGGGCCTTATTCTATGTCAAGTACTGTGTGTGGTATTGACCACATAGTGATAAGCAAAATAGTCATGCTCTTTTCCCCAGAATTCGTACAGTTTAGTAGGCTGATTGAAATGACTAAATAGGCAATTACTCTAACATAATACATGCCATGATTCACAGTTTATTCATTAGAGGGACAATTAACCCAGGCTTGGGTCAGAAAAAGACTCCTAGAGAAAGTAATTTAGATTAGACCAAAGGCAAAAAGGTTAAGGAAGTAGGAGAGTCTAATGAGAGTGTACCTACCACAACGGGAAAGCTTGGAGGACAACAGATATCACGGGACATTTGAGAAACTGAAGACTCCAATAAAGCCTGCTTGAACCATAGACCACAAAGCTGTGAGTGGCAAGAAATGTGACTACAGAGGTATGCCATGGTCAGATCATGAGGGGCCTTGGATAAATCCAGTGGAAGCCTTATCGAATGGTCCTTGCAGCAAAGTGACAGTCATATTTACAAATTAGAAAGCTTACTCTGCCAGTAGAGGAGAAAATAGACTGGAAGCGAGGACACTGTTGTGGGTTGGGAATGGGTAGAGAAAGAAGTAAATAGATACAAGAGCTATTTATAAGGTCACTAAAAAACTGTTTTGTTCTTTGGATAGGTACAAAATTGGAGACAGTGTCTCCTTCTGTTGCCCAGGCTGGAGTGCAGTAGCACTCCAGGAGTTCAAGACCAGCCTGGGCAACATAGTCTCTATGAAAAATAAAATTAGCTGGGCACGGTGGCACATGCCTGTGGTCTCAACTGCAGTGAGCCAAGATTGTGCCACTGCACTTTAGCCTGCGGTGACAGAGAGAGACTCTGTCTTAAAAAAAAAAAAAAAAAAAAAAAAATTTAGGCTGGGTGTGGTGGCTTATGCCTGTAATCCCAGCTTTTTGGGAGGCCGAGCCAGGTGGATCACCTGAGGTCAAAAGTTCAAGACCAGCCTGGCCAACATGATGAAATCCCATCTCTACTAAAAATACCAAAAATTAGCTGGGCATGGTGGCAGGTGCCTGTAATCCCAGCTACTTGGGAGGCTAGGGCAGGAGACTCACTTGAACCCGGGAAGTGGAGGTTGCAGTGAGCCGAGATTGCACCATTTCACTCCAGCCTGGGCAAGAGCAAAACTCCACCTCAAAAAAAAAAAAAAAAAAGAAAGAAAGAAAAAATTTAATAAAGTGTACCTAATTTACCCATAATGTGATTTTGGTTGACCTGGAGTTACTGGAAAACCAGTCCATAAATGGGCACTTTGCCATGATTATAGACCGAAATTACTACGGGCCTTATTCAACTGGCTGCCTAAGAGGATCTATGGATACAAACTATCCATGAGATAGTTTTTATTAATAGAGGAGTATGTTTAGTTTTATTCTCATGAAGATGATCTGTGCCCAGCCATGATGAGAGAAATAATTCGAAAAGGAAGCCAGAAAGAGAAATCAATGATATGCAAAGGAATCAAGACCAGTGACAAACACTGGCAAATGGAAAAGGGAAAGAAGCAATGTCATCAACTAAAACAAATAAGCAAATACAGCCATGGTTTCTGTCTTTTTATTATTAACTTTTTTTCTTTTTAAAATAGAAGTGGGGTCTCTTGGGCCACTTGCTTGAACCCACTACCACTCTGTGGAGTATACTTTCATTTCAATAAATCTGTGCTTTCATTAAAATATAAATAAATAAAAAATAAAGATAGGGTCCTGCTTTTTCAACGACACTGGTCTTCAACTCCTGACCTCAAGTGCTCCTCTCACTTAGCTTTCTGAGTAGCTGGAATTACAGGCACGAGTCACTACATCTAGCCCATAGTGACGATTTATTGAAAACTGGGCCAGGTGCGGTGGCTCATGCTTGTAATCCCAGTACTTTGAAAGGCCAAGGTGGGTGGATTGCATGAGCCCAAAAGTTCAAGACCAGTCTAGGCAACATAGTGAAACCCCATCTCTACAAAAAATACAAAAATTAGGCAGATGTGGTGGCATCCGCCTGTAATCCCAGTTACATGGAGAGCGAAGGTGGGAGGATCACCTGAACCTGGAAGGTTGAGGCTGCAGTCAGTGGAGAGACCTTGTCTCAAAAAAAAAAAAAAAAAAAAAAAAAAAAGAGAAAATGGACTTTTGTGCCATGTCCTGGTTTAGGACAGTACATCAGTACATGTAGTATCTAATTTCATTCTCACAAATGTACTAAGAATTAATTGTTGTTCCTGTTTTACCGATGAGGAAAATTGTGGCTGCAAGTAAAATCACACTGCTTGTAATTGCTAGAGTCAATATTTGCATTCCAGGTTTCTCTACCTGTAAAGGACAGTTGTGCTACTCAGAAAAGATCATTTTCTCATGGAGGGTCAACCTGGCATTTCTGAAGCAGTACCTTTGCATTCTGAACAGAACAACAAGGACATCTCATAGGCACCATTAAGTTTATGAAATGCTGGCGTCTTTCTATTGGGAGGTAAAAAAGCTTCCATACAGAGATTTGGCGAGGCTAATAGAGACATGTTTTATAATTTGTGAAGATGTTATTCAAGATTCGGTACACCCACCTATTACTTCTTTACTTATTTCTTTATTTGTTTTTAGGCTCGTCAGGTGAAGCAGAGGGAATGGAAAAGGAACAAAGAAATCTGTAACTGGTTGTGATCAGTTAGTTGTAAACACCGCTGCCCTTGGACCAGCTACCCACCTACTACTTCCTAGTTCTCCAGATTTAGGTAAGGATAGCAGATGTAGCCAAAATAATTAAATTATTGATGGTTGATTTATGACGACTTAGAAAACAGTAACACTCATTTGGAGTTAGTAGTAGGAGCTATGTTCACCAAGAACAAGCCATGTCATGCTAATCTCATTTTCATCCATGTCTATGCTATTCTGCTGAACAAGAAGAAGATTAGGGGAATGCTGTAGAAACAGTCTACCTTGATTTGATCAAGGTTCTTAGAAAGATGCTTCACAATATCATTGGGAAATGAGGATGGTAATCTGAATACTAGTTCAATTGAAGAGAGCTGTAGTTACTGAAACAATCCTGTCCTGAATGAATACAAAAATTCGCCAGATGTGGTGGCATGCGCCTGTAATCCCGGTTACAGGGATCCCAGTTATCAATATTGATTGGATATCTCTGGTGAAATCCCATAAGGCATCATATTTGTTTGTGCGTTTGTTTGAGACAGGGTCTTGCTTTGTTGCTCAAGCTGGAGTGCAGTGGAGAGATCACGGCTCACTGCAGCCTCAACCTGGAGGGTTCAAGCAATCCTCCCACCTTAGCCTCTGAAGTAGCTGGGACTACAGGTGTGCACCATCACGTGCCGCTAATATTGTATGTTATTTTTTGTAGAAACAGGGTCTCACTATGTTGCCCTGGCAGGTCTTGAACTCCTGGGCTCAAATGATCCTCCTGCCTCAGCCTCCCAAACTGCTGGAATTACAGGTGTGAGCCACTGGGCCTGAAGGCATCATATTTGAACTCGTCTTTTTCAGTAAATTTTTAATAACTTGGATAATGTGATTATCTTATTGAGCTTCAGATTCCTAATAAAAGGATTCCTAGAAATCTTCATGTGAATGTCCAAAGCAACTCAAACTAACATGTTGAAAATTGAACTCGCTATCCTCTCTCGGAATTGCCTTGGTCCATTTCTCCCTAACTCAGTTAATGGACTACTAAATAGTCAAGATTCTTAAGTGCAAGTGCCCGGACTCAATTTTAAGTAGCTTAGGCAACAAAGGAAATGAATTGTCTCATGAAATCCAAGGAAAATTTATATAACCAAATTGTAGGAGGGACAGGGATGCAAATGGGCCCAGGGAACAACTGCAGCCAGGGTCTTCAATATTAGCAGGACTCTTCTTCCTGTGTCTCCTTGCCTTTTGGCTTCATTTTCTTTGCTTCAGACTAACTCCTTCTATATGATGAAAAATATGGCTGCTAGCTGCATCATTTTATATCTATCTATTGCAACTTCTATTCTTTATAAGGGACTGACTAAAGTTCACTTTGGTTCCAAGTTAGAAATTCTGGAGAAGTCTGGTTGGCTTGGTTTGAATCAGTTGTTCTCCCCTGTATCCATCTCCATCTATGTCAGTGGGTTGGCATATATGCTTGTCATAAGTGAGGTGTCTTCCCACACCAATCAGTTAAGGCCATTGTGGCAAAATTATAGGAAAACCAACTCCAGCTCCCTTGAAGTAAATTGTTACGCAGTTTTAGAAGAAAAGTTGGGAATTTCTTTTTCTTTTGAGATAGGGTCTCACTCTGTCACCCAGGCTGGAATGCAGTGGTGCAATCATGGCTCACTGTAGCCTCAACCTTCTCGGCCCAAGCGAGCTTCCCACCTCAGCCTCCTGAGTAGCTGAGACTACAGGTGATGCCACCACGCTCGGCTGATTTTTTTGTGGAGATAAGGTTTCGCTATGTTGAGGAGGCTGCTTTCAAACTCCTGAGCTCAAGCAGTTCTCTTGCCTTAGCCTCCCAAAGTGTTGGGATTACAGATATGAGCCACCATGCCTGGCCTGATTTTTTTTTTTAGTAAAAAATGTAGTGGTATAAGTTAGCAAAGCCTTAGGTGCTACAATCATGACAAATCTATCCATTCAAATGAGAGAAAGTCATCTTTCCTCTAGAATTCTCTTAGCCAATCAGCCAACAAATCCCCAAATGTATTATATTGGTTTCTTCCCATTTTTGCCAACTACATTCCACTTTCCCACTTCAGATCCTCCCCATATCTTGCTTGAACAATTGGCAGTGGTTTTATCTGGTGGCACTGCCTTTCACCACTCTTCCTGTTTTCATCAGAATAAGCTTCCTAAAATACAAGTCTGATCCTAATTACAATCCTTCCAAGACTCAGCATTAGTCAAAGGATAAAGTTCCAAACCTAACATAAAGCAAAATCCTTCTAACAAGGTTTAATGCCGTTTCTCCAATCTCATCCTCACTGACTCCTGATTTATTCATATTTCATGGTTTCAGCACACTTCTGGAAATTCCCTCATATGTCTCACCCAGCAAATGCAAGGAGAATCTGCTAACTATAAGACTTTAGAAGTTAGCAAGATAATTTCAAAGACCTCCTTTGTCAGCCACTGGTGGGGGATCTTATCTCACACAGAATCTAAAGAGATAGACAGAGACACTCTAATCCACCCTGCTTTATTTTTACAGATGAGATACTGAGTCCCAGCAGAATAAATGTACTTTCTCTATGTTATGGAGGGCAACAGCTTAAGTCTTCTGATTCTCATTCCAATGCTCAAAATCCAGTGAGAAGTGTGAACAGATCTTATAAACAAAAGGGCTGAGGAGGAAGGGAATATAGTCACAGGGAGAAAAGGTCCTGAAAGGAGGATGCACCTTCATTTCCCTAAATCATACTCCAAAAGTGTAAAATTAAACCAAAAAAGCTTATGAAGGTTAGGGAGAAGAGGGACTAGAAACTGCAAAGGGGAAGTGGAGACAGAAGAAAAGAAGAAATGGAGAAATAGGGACCTTAAGAAATCATCTCATCGGGAGAGGGATGGGTCCAGGGCCAGGAATAAAGGACCCAGATGGTTTTAATGACCAAACTCTGCCTCATTACTTTCACCTGACTGCAGCAGGCACTGTCACCACTGGTGCCTTGGAAGTTTCTCATTGAGGCTGGGATACTTTCCCACTTGCCAAATCTCACACCAAGACGTCTGTTTACCCCCTCTCGGGACTGCTCCAACATTCAAGCCTAGGTTGAAATGTATAAAGTGAGTAACAGTCTCCAAAGTCTCCTTTGGTCTTGCCCATGATTTACTTTAAAATATAATTTATGTTGGAATATGATTTCTGGCTTATCTTAGCCTGCTTGATAAAGCAAAGAATTGTTAACACCTGTGATAAATACAAAACTACCAGCCAATGCATGGTCAAAAAGAATACTTTTTGAGGCCAGGCTTGGTGGCTCACGCCTGTAATCCCAGCACTTTGGGAGGCCAAGGCGGGCAGATCACGAGGTCAGGAGTTTGAGACCAGCCTGGCCAACATAGTAAAACCCTGTCTCTGCTACAAATATAAAAATTAGCAGGGGGTGGTGCCATGCGCCTGTAGTCCCAGCTACTCAGGCGGCTAAGGCAGGAGAATCGCTTGAACCTGGGAGGTAGAGATTGCAGTGAGCCAAGACCAAGCCATTGCACTCCTGCCTGGGTGACAGACTGAGACTCTATCTCAAAAAATATATATAATAACAATAATAGTACTTTGAATACATTTGATTTTAAGAAGAGTGATTGGTAAAATTCATCTTGAAACAACTCTTCTCTCTTTTCTTCTTGTTGCCCAATCCTGGCAAAAGTTGAATTATTATTATTATTATTGTTGTTATTTTGAGACAGGGTTTCACTCCTGCCATCCAGGCTGGAGTACAAGAGCATGGCTCACTGCAACCTCCACCTCAAGCGATTCTCCTGCCTTAGCCATCCAAGTAGCTGGGACTAGAGGGTCATGCCACCCTGCTCAGCTAACTTTTGTATTTTCTGTAGACGTGGGGTTTCACCATATTGCCCATGCTGGTCTCAAACTCCTGAGTTCAAGCGATCCTCCCACTTCGGCCTCACAAAGTGCCGGGATTACAGGCATCAGCCACCATGCCTGGCCTAAAAGTTGAATTCTTAAGATATTCCAGTGTTGGAGTTACCTATGTTGGGGCCCAAA
The DNA here is from genome assembly GCF_047675955.1 of Chlorocebus sabaeus. Taxonomy (NCBI): domain Eukaryota; kingdom Metazoa; phylum Chordata; class Mammalia; order Primates; family Cercopithecidae; genus Chlorocebus; species Chlorocebus sabaeus. Next base: position 72,848,422 of record NC_132918.1, read on the forward strand.
ACCCAAAATACCAAAATATGGCATTTTGACATGCTAAACTAAAAAAGCCTCAAGGTCTCTCTGATGTCCTTCCCTCCCTCCCAACCCCCACCACCTCTCCCAGAATCTTTATCTGCTTAAGATCCAAACCCACCAAAAAGAACAACTGTTTTTCTTCCCCTTCTAGTAAGACCAAGAATGTTACCACACTTGAACAGATCCTTTTACCTTCAAAGAGAAATAGATACAGAGTAAATTAGTGCCTGTTCCCAGATCTATTCATTCTCCCTTGTAATCCCCTCAACAGAATTTCTCTCCTCCTCCCTCCCATAGCCTGTTTTGAGCTTCTGAACCACGTTGGAGATGGGCAATCACTCTGGGATGCTTCTCATGCACACATTGTACATGTGTTAAATACATTTGTATGCCTTTTCTCTAGTTAATTTGCCTTTTGTGATTTGACTTTTCAGATAACTCTCAGAAGGCCAAAGAAAAAGCTTTCCCTTGACCCTTACACCTACAATTAATGAAATATTCAGAAACAAAAGGTTTCCTAACCAGGCGCAGTGGCTCATGCCTGTTATCTCAGAACTTTGGGGAGCCAAGGAGGGAGAATTGTTTGAGGCAAGGAGTTCGAGACCAGCCTGGGCAACACAGTAAGTCTCCCGTCTCTATAAAAAATTTTAAAAATTAGCAGGGCATGATGGCATGCTCCTGTAGTGCTAGTTACTTGGCAGGCTAAGGAAGGAGGATTGCTTGAGCCCAGGAGTTCAAGGCTACAGTGAGCTGTGATCCTGCAACTGTATTCCAGTTGTATAACGGAGTGAGACCCTGTCTCTAAATAAAAAAAGAAAAAAGAAAAAAAAAAAAAAGAGATTTCTCCGTAGGAACAAAACAGTAAAGTAACTCCATGAATTCTGAAGTGAATCATTGACCTTCCATAGACCCACCCAAATTTCTTTTCCAACAACTTGAGTTAATATCAGCATCATGAGATCCAGACTGTGTTCTTTTTATTAGTTGGAAAGAATGACTAATCCCTGTATTCTATTCTTGGAAACTGTTATTTTCACCAACTTAGGAAGAATGGACTAATACTAATAGTATCTAACATTTATAGCACGTTCACAGTTTACAAAGTCTTCTTCCGTATAATCCTTGCAGCAGTTCCCAGCCTAAGTGACTTGCCATGGCTCACCCATAGCTAAGAGGCAGAGCTAGCATATAATCACAGATTTTCTGAATCTGGTCTTCAGTTCTAACTGTGCACTGGACAGGGCATGTAATGGTGGCTGCTGAAACCAATGACATCCATGTTTCAGTGGTGGAGTGCAGTAAAGTTGATTCCTCATTCTTGTCACAGCAGTGTGGGTTGATGGGGCTGAGGATTCTGCTCCATGTAGTCATGCAGAGACTCATGTTCCTTCTACCTGTGCATCAATATCTTCCACATGTGGCCTCCAAAGCTACTAGAGAATGGGAAATAGTGGGAGATCACACATAGGAGCTTTTTATGGGCCAGGCCTGGAAATGGCTCATATCACTTTTGCTCATGCCCTTTGGCCAGAACCCAGTCTCAGCAAGGAAGGCCAAGATGTAATTCAACTGTTTTCCCGGATCCACAGTCTTGGGAAAGTAGATCTGAGAGCTTTGTCTTTTAGTACTTTAGTTTATCAGGCCTCCATGAAGTCCCTTCTGCTGAGGAGGCCATGCTGAGCAGTCTCTGGAAGTTTTTAATTTTCCTTCCCCACATGATCCTTTTGCTTCTCTGAACTCCCAGAACTCCTCCTTATTCCTCCTACTTTTCAAACCTTTCTCAGAGGCTGTTTTAAGATCTATAATGTTATCTTCTTATTTTCTTTAATTTTTCACCTGCGTATTTCTCTTCCCTGACATGAAACATAAACTCTTTAAAAGCAGAATTGTATCTATTATTGCAATACTGTGAGATACATTTCCTCTAGTCGCCTTCATCAACCCTCCACTTTCATCCAAAGAAATTAAATTCTGCCAAAATTGATGGAGGCTTATTATGTACAAGGTGCTATGCTTGGTGCCATCGGGAGAAGCAAAGAGGAATTAGGCACGGGTCTTAAAAAGCTTGTAAAAAAAAAAAAAAAGGGCTATACGTGAAAGTACAATCAAGAATGTAGAAATGCACTGCTAAGAAAATAGTGGGAAGAGGCTGATTTTGAATTGAGGGAAAGGGGACTGGAAAAGTTTTAACTGAAGAAATTATAAACATGATAGAAGTATTTAGCAGTTATCGAACTTTTCCTACGAGCCAGGCACTGCATTGGAGTGTTTTATATATGTCGCCCCAGGTCATTCTCATAACAATCTTATGAGAGGGCACTGTCATTGTTCCCATTAACGAAATTAGAACAAACATGGGGAGAATTTGCTGTAAAGGACATTCCTGGGTCAATTGGTGAGATGTCAATATGGACTGTAGATTGGATAGATAATAGTATTATTGTATGAATGCTGACTCTCTTGATTTTGATCATTGTTTTCTGGTTATATAATGAATGTCCTTGGGTGTTTGTTTTTTTTTTTCCGAGACGGAGTCTCGCTTTGTTGCCCAGGCTAGAGTGCGGTGGCATGATCTCGGGTTACTGCAACCTCTGCCTCCCAGGTTCAAACAATTCTCTGCCTCAGCCTCCCAAGTAGCTGGATTATAGGGGCTCGCCACCACGCCCAGCTAATTTTTGTAATTTTAGTAGAGACACGGTTTCACCATCTTGGCCAGGCTGGTCTTGAACTCCTGACCTTGTGATCCACCTGCCTCGGCCTCCCAAAATGCTGGGATTACAGGCATGAGCCACCACACCCAGCCAGGAATGTCCTTGTTTTTTTTTTTTTTTTTTTGAGAAGGAATTTCACTCTTGTTGCTCAGGCTGGAGTTCAATGGCATAGTCTCGGCTCACCACAACCTCTGCCTCCTGGGTTCAAGTGATTCTCCTGCCTCAGCCTCCTGAGTAGCTGAGATTACAGGCATGCACCACCACACCTGTCTAATTTTGTTTTTTTGGTAGAGATGGGGTTTCTCCATGTTGGTCAAACTGGTCTTGAACTTCCAACCTTAGGTGATCCACCTGCCTTGGCCTCCCAAAGTGCTGGGATTACAGGTGTGAGCCACCTCACCTGGCCGAATGTCCTTGTTAATAGGAAATTTGCTCTGAAGTATTTAGGAATAAAGGGGCATGATGTCATAAATTTACTCTCAAATACTTCAGAAAACGGTAATAATCAGGTGTTTGTGCATTCATGTGTATGGAGAGAGAGAGAGGGAGAGGGAAAGAATGATAAAACAAATGTAGCAAAATGTTAACAATTGGTGACATATGGCAGGTTGTACTGCTATAACAAAATACCATGGAGTAGGTGGCTTACACAACAGAAGTCTATTTTTTTATAGTTCTGGAGGATGGAGGTCCAAGATCAAGGTGCAGCATCGTCAGGTGGTCAGGTTTTGTGTTTTTTTTTAGGCAGAGTTTTGCTCTTGTTACCCAGGCTGGAGTGCAATGGCATCATCTCAGTTCACCACAACCTCCACCTCCCGGGTTCAAGCAATTCTCCTGCCTCAGCCTCCCGAGTAGCTGGGATTACAGGCATGTGCCACCACGTCCGGCTGATTTTTTGTAATTTTTTGTATTTTTAGTAGAGATGGGGTTTCTCCATGTTGGTCAGGAGCATGGTCAGGTTATAATAAGAACTCTTTTTCTGGCCTGCAGATGGCTGCCTTCTTATTGTGTTCTCACATGGCAGGGGGATAGCAAGTTCTCTGGTGCCTCTTCTTCTAAGGGCACTAATCCCATTATAAGACCCAACTCTCATAACCTCATCTAAGCCAAATCACCTCCTAAAGGCACCAGGCTAAATAAAATCACACTGGGGGCTGGGGCTTTAACATATGAATTGTGGGGAGACACCACAATGTCTCCCCACAATTGAATTGTGGGGAGCAGTGAGTGATGGATATAGTGGAAATTTGGTACTATTTTTGCAACTTCCTGTAAGTTTAGAATTATTTAAAAATAAGAAGGTAAAACAAAAAAGAAAAGAACATTGGCATAAAGTGTTTTGCCCAGGTCACGCAGCTGGTGAGTGGTAGGAAATGGTCTTTTCCTATCTTCTTTAGAACCCACTCTCTCAGATGCTGTACGGACGCAGATGCTTTGTGACTGCTCATATCCTCCGGCATGGTCCACCTCCTCAATCACACCACAGCTGAGGACCAACTAGGCCCTCCCCCTTGGCTAGTGCTCTGCGGCTGGGTCAAGCAGATGCTCTTCCAGAATGTCTGGCTTCTCCCACTGCTTCCGGATTTGGATGAAACGCTGTGCTGCAGGGCATAGGATCAGATAGATGAAGGGAAAGAATGATGTAAGCAGGAATGCAAGGTAGTTTCTGTCTGCAGAGCAAACTTTGGCCAACTGGGGCTGTGTGCAGTGGCTCATGCCTGTTATTCCAGCACTTTGGGAGGCCGAGGTGGACGGATCACCTGAGGTCAGAAGTTCGAGACCAGCCTGGCCAACTCGGCTCTACTAAAAATACAAAAATTAGCTGGGCGTAGTGGTGGGCGCCTGTAATCCCAGCTACTCTGGAGGTTGAGGCAGAATTGATTGAACTCTGGGAGGCGGAGGTTGCCGTGATCCGAGATGTGCCATTACACTCCAGCCTGGGTGACAAGGTGAGACTATGTCTCAAATAAAACAAACAAAACCACAACAACAAAAAACACACTTTGGCCAATTGGAAGCAGGAGGCAGGGTTTCCTCTACCTTCCTCTCTTTCATGGACTACCTCAATGTGAGAGAAGTTGTGTGTGCCAAGCAGGCACCTGCACTACAGAGTAAAACATTACTTTATATTGTACTTTATATTATTATTGCACTTTATATATTACTTTAATGTATTATTATATTATAATTGTATAATATTTATTAATTAATATATAATGTATAATATGTATATTATTGCACTTTATATATTACTTTATATTGTGCAATATTACTTTGTATTACACAACAGAGTAAAACATTACTTTATATTGCTCCATATCTTTTCTTGCCCCACTTCCCCTTTTCCCCATCCCAGCTGACATGGGTTTGCACTTCTCAAAGGAAGCTTTAGCACTTTAATCCCTGCCTTGGGCTCTTGTTTTCTAGAGTACTAGGGCTAATTTAAAAAAAAATAAAAGGCGGAGCGTGGAGGCTCATGCCTATAATCCCAGCACCTTGGGAGGCCAAGGCGGATGGATTACGAAGTCAGGAGATCGAGACCATCCTGGTCAACATGGTGAAAACTTGTCTGTACTAAAAATACGAAAATTAGCTGGGGGTAGTGGTGCGTGCCTGTTGTCCCGCCTACTCGGGAGGCTGAGGTACAAGAATCAGTTGAACCCAGGAAGTGGAGGTTGCAGTGAGAACTGCACTCCAGCCTGATGACAGAGTGAGATTCCGTCTCAAAAAAAAAAAAAAAAAAAAAAAAAAAGACTATGCTATACTGCCCCTAATTTGAGCTAAGTTCTAAAGACAGGTAATATTTTGACAGCCAGAAATTTGAGAGAAAAGCAATACAAAAAGAAGGAATGGCTTTATTTTTGAGACAGCGCCTCACTTTGTCACCCAGGCTGGAGTGCAGTGGCATGATCATGGCTCATCACAGCCTCACACTCCTGAGCTTAAGCACTCCTCCCACTTCAGCCTCCTAAGTAGCTGGGACTACAAGCGGGTGCCACCATGCCCAGATGATGTTTTTAATTTTTAAAATTTTTTTGTAGAGACAAATTTTGCTATGTTGCCTAGGCTGGTCTCGAACTCCTGGCCACAAGAGAGCCTCCTGCCTTCCAAAATGCTGGGATAACAGGCATGAGCCACAACCAGGCCAAAAAGTAGGAGTGGTCTTAGGTAAAGCATGAGGGATAACGGTAAATGGCTTGCTGAGGCTGTAGTATGGGGCAGGTGGGTGGTAATGGGATACAGGGAATGACTTTAGATGCAATAAGGCCAGGAACAGTGGCTCACGCCTGTAATCCCAGCACTTTGAGAGGCTGAGGCGGGAGGATCACCTGAGGTCGGGAGCTCAAGTCTAGCCTGACCAACATGGTGAAACCCCATCTCTACTAAAAAAAATTAGCCAGTGTAGTGGTGGGCACCTGTAATCCCAGCTACTTGGGAGGCTGAGGCAGGAGAATCGCTTGAACCTGGGAGGTGGAGGTTGCAGTGAGCCAAGATCATACCATCACACTCCAGCCTGGGTGACAGAGCGAGACTCTCTCTCTCTCTCTCTCTCTCTCTCACACACACACACACACACACACACACAGAGCAATAAAAGATGATTGGCTTAAATGCCTGCTGTAGAGTTTAGACAACATTCTGTGGGCATTAGTGAGCCATGAGGAGTTTTTGAGGTAGGATGAATAAAATAATAAGAAGAATGGTGATGATGATAAGGATGAGGAAGATGATAGTAGCATTACTAATGAAAACTAATGTTTATTAAGTACTTATTAATACTATTTGCTCATCTTTGTACTAAGCATTTTTTGTAAATTATTTCCTTTTATTCTATTAATAATCCTATGTCGTGGGTACTGTTATTATTCCCTGAAGCTTAGAATGGTTAATAAACTTGGCCAAGGTTACACAGATTTTGAACACTAGAATTCCAAGCACTTTGCCACCAGAGCTAATTTTGGGAAAAGTGTGAAAGCTAAAGACATTAGAAGTAGGGCTGCTCATAGTCAAAGATTTTTCCAGCTTTTACAAAAAGATAGAAAGAAATGCGAAACACAACTTTCCTTGTCTATATTTATTTTATTTACTTATTTATTGATTTTCTTGAGATGGAGGCTGGAGTGCAGTAGCCTGATCTCAGCTCACTGCAACCTCCACCTCCTGGGTTCAAGCAATTCTCCTGCCTCAGCTTCCTGAGTAGCTGGGATGACAGGCATGCTCCACCATGCCCAGCTAATTTTTGTATTTTTAGTAGAGACAAGGTTTCACCATGTTGGCCAGGCTGGTCTCAAACTCCTGGCCTCAGATGATCCACCTGCCTTGGCCTCCCAAAGTGCTGGGATTACAGGTGTGAGCCACCGCATAGGGCGTATTTTCTCCCTCTTTTGTTTTACTTCAGCCACACTGGACCCGTTGCTGGTCCATAAACACCTCAGGCTCACCCTCACCTCAGGGCCTTTGTACTTGGTGCTCCACATATCTGGAAATCCTCACCCCTCCTCTAACCACACCTAGCATTTCCTAGCCCCCCTCCCTGTTCCATAGTAATCCTTGGGTTGCTATAACACAATACCACAGAATGAGTGGTTTAGCAACAACCGAAATTTACCTGTTACAGTTCCAGAGGCTGGAAAATCCAACATCAAGGCTCCAGCAGATTAGGGATCTGTGGAGGGCCTGCTTCGGGTTCTTAGACAGCAGCTGTCTTCTTACTGTATCCTCAGATGGTGGAAGAGGCAAGGAAGCTCTCTGGGGTCACTTTATATGGACAGAAATGTCATTCATGAGAGCTCTGCCTTTATGTCCTAATCACCTCCCCAAAGACGCTACCTCTTATACCATCACCTTCGGGGTCAGAATTTCAACATATGAATTTGTTGGGATGGGGGGCAGCAAAAACATACGCACCATAACAGTCACTGTCTAACATACTGTGTCTTCTAATCAGCTCTTCTGTTTAGGATCTGTGTGCCCCCACCACTAGATTGTAATTTAAGCCCTATTGTGTTCACTGTTGGGATGCTTTAGTATTCAAAACAATATCTGCCATACGGTTGAAATTCAGTACAGTAAGAGTTTGTTAAGTTAATTAATTAACTTTTGGGGGTGATTGTTCTGCAAGGCACTTTGCTATTGCATTAGCTTAGAATGAAAAAGATAGGAGGTCTTGGAAGCCCAGGCCTCTGTGGGTCTCCCTGTAAAACAGCAAAGGGTTTAGATAGATACTTTCCTTTTTTTTTTTTTTTTTTGAGAGGGAGTCTCACTCTGTTGCTCAGGCTGGAGTGCAGTGGTTTGATCTCAGCTCACTTCAACCTCCACCTCCCAGGTTCAAGGGATTCTCCTGCCTCAGCCTCCCAAGTAGCTGGGAGTACAGGCGTGTACCAGCATGCCTGGCTAATTTTTGTATTTTTAGTAGAGACAGAGTTTCACCATGTTGGCCAGGCTGATCTCGAACTCCTGACCTCAGGTGATCCACCCACCTTGGCCTGCCAAAGTGCTGGGATTACAGGCGTGAGCCACGGCGCCCAGCCTAGATACATTACTTTTGCGATGCATAGGTCAGACCATTCTTCAGGAATGAAGGTCTTACTCCCTCCGCTGGCAGCCTTTTTGGGGTATTATCTCAGCCGAAGAGAGGTGCCTCATTAAATGTCACACTTTCGTCTCAGGGCAGCCCAAATCCAGTGACTGATGTGTGTACATTTTAGAGGCCCTGACCTCTTGCCTCAGTTTAGGGCAATTCTGAAGTGTCCCCCATCTTTAGAACTCCCCGTGGGGTTGGCTGTGGCCTTCATCGTGTCTGTGTGGTAGCTCCACCTCTTCCTGTGCCCAATTTTGCTTCATTTTCTTTCCTTCCACAGGTGTGGATTACAAATGCACTCCCCTGTACACTTCCTGCACACTAACTCCATCTCAGAGTCTGCTTCCCAGGGAACCCTACCTGTGCTAACTCCCCAAATCAAGATGCTTCTCTATTTCTGATCTTTAGACTCATAAAGACTGACCCTTTGTCATCATAGGGAAAAACAGACTGCCTCCTGGAAAAGACAATTAGCTTAATAAAGGCCGAGAGGTAATTTACCTTGGAACTCTCAAAATCAATGGCTTGCCATTACTGAGGAAATACAAAACATATCCAAGCAGTTCTAAAGAAAGGGATTGTTATCACTGGGGCTTTGGGAATTTTAGTGCTATGCTCAGGTAACATATATGCTTTTAACTGGGGCCTCCTGAAGATAGCTCTTGCCCGTTTATGAGAATGCTGGGAAGACCGTAGTCTTCTCTGTACCTGGGCATCTAAAAATAATCAGAGTTAATGGAGTCTAACTTTCGGGAAGGCTGGGGCAGGGAGCGGGTAAAGTGAAGTAGTTACAGGTTTTTATACATACTTCTGTGTTACTTCAACATTTTGGGAGAAAATATTTAGATTTACTTTTCCAAATCAAATGAACAAAAATTTTAAAGACTATAAAATAATATACATGTTTTCTGAACATCATCGAATCTGGGTACACAGGAGTCCACTCCGTGGCGGTGTGCCTGGTGTTGCCATTCCAGCCCTTGCTCCCTGCTGCTACTCCCTATCAAATACATCTGAGCAGATCTTGAACCATCTTAGCTGCTGCTTCCAAGTATTCTGTGCTGACAACACAAAGACCAACCTCCTTACCACAATATTGAATGCCTTTTACAGTCAAACTGCAACCAGATACTCCAGGTTCCATTGTAAGGCTTGGAACATTTTCTTTCCTCCCTGCCACTGACTTTCAGAACCACTTCCTATTCCCTTCCAGCTCTTTGTTTTTGCATCTGCTAAAATTCCTCTTTCTCTCTTCTTCTAATTCTGTGCCTGCTTTAATGTCACCTGTCTACCAGCCTTCAGACTGCCCCGGTCCTCCATTCATCACTTCCACCTTTGTTCTCATGCAGCATCTTGTATTTATCGCATTTCTAGTTTTTTTCTTTATTAAAAAAAAATCACGATATTAGTAAATGTTTATGTGAAAACGAAACATTAGGCCTAACATGGTGGTTCACGCCTGTAATCCCGGCACTTTGGGAGGCCAAGGCAGGTGGATCACCTGAGGTCAGGAGTTCGAGTTCAGCCTGGCCAACACGGTGAAACCCCTTCCCTACTAAACAAATACAAAATTAGTCAGGCATGGTAGTGCACGCCTGTAATCCCAGCTACTTAGGAGGCTGAGGCAGTTGAATCGCTTGAACCTGGGAGACGGAGGTTGCGGGGAGCCGAGATTGCATCATTGCACTCTAGCCTGGGCAACAAGAGCGAAACTCTGTCTCAAAAAAAAAAAAAAAAAAAAAGATAAAAGAAAGAAAGAAAGAAACTCTGTCACAAAAAAAAAAAAAAAAAAAAAAAAGAAAGAAAGAAAGAAAGAGTTATATACAATTACAGGCTGGACGCAGTTATTCACCCCTGTAATCCCAGCACTCTGGGAGGCTGAGGCGGGTGGATCACTTGAGGTCAGGAGTTCCACACCAGCCTGGGCAACATGGTGAAACCCTGTCTTTATTCAAAATATAAAAATTAGCCAGGCATGGTGGCACATGCCTGTAGTCCCAGCTACTCTGGAGGCTAAAGCAGGAGAATCGCTTGAACTCAGGAAGCAGAGGTTTCAGTGAACCGAGATTGCACCACTACAGTGAGCCTAGATTACACCACTGGACTCCAGCCTGGGCAACAGAGCTAGAATCTATCTCAAAAAACAAGTACATAGAGTGTCAACTGTGCATCCCTTCACCCATGTTTTTATTCAGAAGCTGGTTGGTGGAGTTAGAAGAGGTACACAGTATACAAGTGCTCATTATATTATTTCGTATACATTTTTGTATCTGAACTATTTCATTCAAAAGTCATAGTCTTTCCTTTTCTTTGCCACTCATCCTGTTTGCTAGAAAAATGATTGTTAATAGTTTATTGGGTGCTCATTTTTCTAGAGCATTTGCCATGCTTCCAAACCTACAAGTAGACAAAGATACGTAATTTTTTATACACATGGAACCATACTATACCTGTTGTTCTATAATTTAAAATAAATTAATAGGCTTTATTTCTTAGAGTGGGTTTAGGTTTAGAGAAAATCAAATAGATAGGAGTCCTCAGCTGGGTGCTGTGGCTCATGCCTGTAATCCCAGCACTTTGGGAGGCTGAGGCAGGCGGATCACCTGAGGTCAGGAGTTCAAAACCAGTTTGACCAACGTGGTGAAACCCTGTCTCTACTAAAAATACAAAAAACAAAACAAAACAAAACAAAAAACCCCAAATAGCCAGGAGTGGTGGTGCACACCTGTAGTCCCAGCTACTCAGGAGGCTGAGGCACGAGAATCCCTTGAACCCGGGAGGCAGAGGTTGCAGTGAGCCGCGATCACACCACTGCACTCCAGCCTGGGCAACAGAGTGAGACTTGGTCTCAAAAAAAAAAAAAAAAAAAGGAAAGAGTCCTCATTTACTCCCCTCCCCGTTCATAGTTTCCCATGTTATTAACATCTTGCATTGGTGTGCTACATTTGTTACAATTGATGAGCTAATATTGATACATTATTATTGGCTAATGTCCACAGTTTACATTAGGGTTTACTCTGTGTTGTACATGTTATGGGTTTTACCAAATACAGTCATGTGTCCACCATTACAGTATCACACAGAACAGTTTCACTGCCATAAAAGTCCTCTGTGTTCTGCCCATTCATCCCTCTTCCCCTAACCCTGGCAACCACTGATCTTTTTACTGTCTTTGTACTTTGGCCTTTTCCAAAATGTCATAGAGTTGGAAGCATACAGTATGTAGCCCTTTCAGACTGGTTTCTGTCACTCAGCAATATGCATTTAAAGTTCTTTCCTGTCTTTTCATGGATATAATTTATTTTTAAATAAATTGAAAAATAAAATAAAATGAAAATAAAATTTAAAAATGAAAAAAATAAATCAGTGGATATGAATATTTTTCCGTGTCCTTACATAGAGATCTACCTTTTGCTCTTTAATGTCTACATACATATTTTACAGTACGACTATACAAACAATTTTACTCTTTTTCTTTTATTTATTTGTTTGTTTATTTATTTATTTATTTATTTATTTATTTATTGAGATGGAGTCTCACTCTGTCACCCAGGCTGGAGTACAATGGCATCATCTTGGCTCACTGCAACCTCAGCCTCCCAGGTTCAAGCGATTCTCCTGCCTCAGCCTCCTGAGTAGCTGGGATTACAGGTGCCTGCCACCACGCCTGGCTAATTTTTTGTATTTTCACTAGAGCTAGGATTTCACCATGTTGGTCAGGCTGGTCTTGAACTTCTGACCTTGGTTGGTCCACTCGCCTTGGCCTCCCAAACGGGCTGGGATTACAGGCGTGAGCCACTATGCCCGGCCTGATTTTACCCTTTTTCTTCTTGACAGACACATAGGTTTTTTTTTTTTTTTCAAATTTTTGAATTGTCTGTTTAGCTCCTACTAAACTTTGTACTTCTTAGCCTTAAAACATCATCTTCAGTAAAAAGTCATTATTGTTTCTATCAACAAAGAAGACCTATTTATACAAGAAAACGTTGGTGGTAACTCAAAGAGAGAAGACAGAAGGGTCCTATAAGCAATGACAGAGGCATTTAGAGGAGGGAAGGTGCAGCAGGCCGGTACCAGATGATCAGGAAGGACTTGACGGAGGGGTGGGCTTTTAAATCGAGCCTTGGAAGAATGGGTAGGGACTGGGACGACTGGGAGATTTGGATCCTTTCTGTTTCTAAAATGAAGAAGCCACAGCCTGTTGGTGCTGGCATCAGCCTTGTTGCTCAGCAGCCTGAGGGCTTGGAAACATGCCCACGCTGTCTGCTAAAGCCTTCTCCATCTGCCTTGCTTCACCCGAGGGAGCATGTAAAGGAAAGGCAGACGCGCTATTAAACAGGGCTTCCTGAAAACATAGATGGGTATGCGTGTGCGACTCCCAGGCAGGCCCTGACCAAAAAAGGCAAGGAGGCCTGGCCTCCAAGAGCTCTTGTTCCCAAAATATTCTTTGCTTGTGAAAATCAAGTAAATGCCAAAGGACTCATGGGGTAATTGCCTGATAGCTCCTGGGGCTACAATCTCATAACATTTCTTACCCTCTCTGGTACAGAAAACATCACGGTACAACTCATCTTCTTCTACACTGACTGTTCTCATACTCAAGAACCACATGTTAGTCACCTTAGCTTCTGTAGGATCCACTCCGCAGAGTGACCCCGGTGTTGGCTGCTGAGTGACTGCCGTGGTTTGAATGTGTCCCCCAAAGTTCATGTTTTGGAAACCTACTCCCAATGCAACAGTATTAAGAGGTGGGACTTTTAAGAGGTGATTAGGTCATTAATGGATTATTATTATTATTATTATTTGAGACAGGGTCTCATTCTTTCACCCAGGCTGGAATGCAGTGGTGTGATCACAGCTCACTGCAGCCTCGACCTCAAGGGCTCAATTGATCCTCCCACCTCAGCCTCCTAAGTAGCTAAGACTACAGGTATGCACAACCACACTTCGCTCATTTTCTTTTTCTTTTTTTGTGTAGAGATGAAGCTTTGCTATGTTGCCCAGGCTGGTCTCAAACTCCTGGACTCAAGTGATCTGCCTGCCTTGGCCTCCCAAAGTGCTGAGCTCATGGGCATGAGCCACCATGCCCAGCCCAAACTCATCTTTTTATTTTTATTTTTTAAATTTTATTCTTGTTTTTTTTTTAAAAAAAGAATTTTTAAAGTCTTATTTCTTATAGTGGCAGGGTCTCACTGTGTTGGCCAGGCTGGTCTTGTACTCCTGGGCTCATGTGATCCTCCCCTCTTGGCCTCCCAAAGTGCTGGGATTACAGGCATGAGCCACTGTGCCTGGCTATGGATTAGTGTTTTTAGCACAGGAGTGTGTTAGTTACTGTGGGAATGGGTTTGTTATAAAAGTGAGTTCAGCACTCTTTTGCTCACTCTTGCCATGTGATGCCTTTTGCCCTGTTATGATGCAGCAAGAAAGGCCTCAGCAGTTGAAGTCTCTGGATCATGGACTTCCCATCCTCCAGAACAGTGAGCAAAATGAACATTTTTTTTTTTTTTTTTTTTTTTTGAGCCAGAATCTCACTCTGTTGCCCAAACTGGAGTGCAATGGTGCAATCTCGGCTCACTGCAACTTCTGCCTCCTCAGTTCAAGCGATTCTCCTGCCTCAGCCTCCGAAGTAACCGGGATTACAGGTGCCCTGTAATCACCATGCCCAGTTAATTTTTGTATTTTTAGTAGAGATGGGGTTTCACCATGTTGGTCAGGCTGGTCTTGAACTTCTGACCTCAGGTGATCCACCCAACTCAGCCTCTCAAAGTGCTGGGATTACAGGCGTGAGCCACTGCACCCGGCCATGAACATCTATTTTTATAAATCACCCAATCTGTGGTATTCCATTGTAGCTGCACAAAACTGACAACTAAATGAGCAAGCGTTGTTAGAAGAATACTTCTTGGCCTGGTGTGGTGGCTCACGCCTGTAATCCTAGCACTTTGGGAGGCCGAGGCAGGCCTATCACGAGGTCAGGAGTTCGAGACCAGCCTGGCCAAGATAGTGAAACTCTGCCTCTACTAAAAATACAAAAATTAGCCACATGGTGGCAGGTGCCTGAAGTCCCAGCTACTTGGGAGGCTGAGGCAGAGAACTGCTTGAACCCGGGAGGTGGAGGTTGCAGTAAGCCGAGATCGTGCCACCGCACTCCAGTCTGGCAACAGAGCAAGACTCCATCTCAAAAAAAAAAAAAAAAAGAAGTTACTTCTCCTATTGTGGGTCTCCCTAGAAGCACACTCTGGGACAAGGATTCCTGTGTAAGTTGTTTAGTTGGGAATTAATCCCAGGGACACCATAAGGGAGAGGGGAAGTGAGATGGGGAAGAAGCGGGGAAGCAGCCGATAAAAGGGTGTGTTATTAAGCAGGTTTTCTCTGTAGGCAGCTGGAGTCTAATCTCAGGGAAACTCTGGGAAATGGTACAAAACATTTCCTCAGAATTATCCCACCCCAGGGTGAGGTGGCTCAAATAACGTATGTGCCAAATCCTGAGAGGCATTTGTTGAGGGCTGGTCCTGGGGGTGTCACAATTTCCCAGCCCTTTCAACCGGCCGCACATAGGACAGGGTGGCCTTCCACAGTTTCAGAAACTCCCTCAGGCTCCATGATGCAGACGCTGGAAGGTGGAAGTCAGCCAGAGCACACTGACGTGGAAAGTCTGAGGGAAAGTCTATGGGCAAGGCACACACTGCATTTTCTACACCACTTTCCAGGGAAAAATGTCCACAGGAGACCTGAAACTTCTCCATGGCATTTGTGACAATTGGCTGTTCCTATACCCATCCCACAGCTGAACTGAGAAGAAATTTAGTACATATCAGGGCAAATGATTTCATTGCTGGCAACTTCACGTGTTGAAGTGCTTTCCCATGTATCCTAAAATCTCCCTGTCCCTACATTCCCCGGTGGTTGCTAGTTCAACCCTCTGGAGCTGCTCAAAACATCTAAAGCCTTTTCTTCATGTCAGCCTTTAAATATCTGAAACAGTCACAATAGTCCCCCTGAATACCCATGGTTCCCTCTTTTTTAAACATCTGTAGTTCTTTCCACATAATCCTCACATGATATGGTTTTGAGTTCCCAGCCATCCCTCACACACCTAAGAAAAAATTTTTATAAAGGGAAAATAAAATATCCACTAAGGACCATGTACTAAATTGCCTTTAAACACTGGCATCTCTTCAACCCACATTCTTTAAATACATGATGACAACATAGGGAGAAAAGAGGCTGGGCTTCCTTGGGGAGATGGATGGAGGATGAAGGTTGTTAACAAGACTCAGTGTCCCCTCTACATTCCAGCACAATTCAACTCTTGTTACAAACTTGCAAATACCTACAACAAAAAGAAAGCCCCGTAAGTAATTGTTGTATCTTCTCCAAAGGCATATTAGCGATTTGAGTTCTTGTTCTCTACCCTTACCCCAAATTGTTCATGAATGTATTCATTTCAGTCATGTGCAGCACTTTTCCTGAGTGGACTAGGGGAAATTGATTTTCTCCATCTGGTTACATTTCTAGCACAGTCTTGTTGAGCCCCCTGCTCCTTTCATAGACTAATTCCTTGCCCAGCAGTTGCTCAGCTTTCCTGACAAGGTTTATAGTACTTTCTGTAATGCTCATTGCACCCCTTGGAAAAAAAGATTATTCCTGTTACATTGCAGAAGAGGACACTGAGGCTCAAAGAAGTGAATATTTTTGTCTAAAGCTAAAATGGGAACCTAGGCTTGCCTGACTCTGAGCAATTTCTGTTATCTCTTTCCTGTTAGGATCCATTCCTCCTTATTCTGGTACAGCACCCACATTTATCTTTTGGAAACCACCCCCTCTACTTACTTCAATCTTTGTTATTTGGGTGACGATGTCTCCACGCTGGGTTCCAGGCACAAGCCAATCACCATACACTCTTCCCTTGGCCAGTTATTGGTTCAAAGATGAGCACGTGACCAGAGTTAGGCCCTTATTTAATTAAATTAATTTATTTATTTTTTGAGGTGGAGTTTTGCTCTGTTGCCCAGGCTGAAGCACAGTGGTGCAATCTCGGCTCATTGCAATCTCGGCCTCCCAGGTTCAAGTGATTCTCCTGCCTCAGCCTCCTGAGTAGCTAGGACTACAGGCACACACCACCACGCCTGGTTAATTTTTGTATTTTTAGTAGAGACAGGATTTCACCATATTGGCCAGGCTGGTCTCAAACTCCTGACCTTGTGATCCACCTACCTCATCCTCCCAAAGTGCTGCGATTACAGGCGTGAGCCACTGCGTCCGACCAGGCCCTTATTTTAATCCGATGAAAGAAAGCAAGAAATTCTTCTTTCCAATGAGACTAGAAGTCGTAAGGGTGATGTGAGCCTGAATCTACCAGGAGCCACCACGTAAAGCCTAATAATGGAGCCATCAAAGAGAATAATTGAGATAAAGGGGAGAGAGGGTGAGCTCAGATGGCATCACTGGAGTCCCTAGATTCAGCTCAATCTATTTATCTCTGGACTTCTCTGTTACAGGATCAATAAGTCAAAATCAGTCTGTCTCTCTCTCCCCACCCCACCATGTTCTTCTCCCTCTGCCTCTTTCTCTCTCTTCCCCTTCCTCCCTCCCTACCTTCTAAGCAAGTTTGAGCTGAGATTTATTATTTGCAACAGATCAACCAAAATAATCATAGCAAATTAGTACTCCTCTCCCCAAGCTCTTCCCACGACACTGCACAGATTACATTTTGATGTAGACACTACACATATCCACATCCACGCAATCATTTATTTTTTTCAGACCCATTTGCTCTCACAAACTGATATGGTTTGGATGTTTGTCCCTTTCAAATCTCATGTTGGAATGTGATCCCTAATGTTGTAGGTGGGGCCTAGTGGGAGGTGTTTGGGTCATGGGGGCAGATCCTTCATGAATGGACTGGTGCCATCCTAGTAATAATGAGTGAATGCTTGCTCTATTAGATCATGAGAGAGCTGGTTGTTAGAAGGAGACCAGCACCTCCTTTTTTCTCTCCCTTTTGTTCCCTCTCTTACCATGTGACACACCTGCTCCCTCTTTGCCTTCTGCCATGAGTAAAAGATTCCTGGAGCCTCACTAGAAGCAGATGCTAGTGCCATGCGCCTGTAGCCTGCAAAACTATGAGCCAGATAAACTCCTTTTCTTATAAATTTCCCAGCATTGGGTATTCCTTTATAGCAATGCAAAATGGAACGACACACACTTTGAGATAAGTGGGGGCTGGGTCTGTATTAAGTTGTTAAAGTCTTTTTTTTTTTTTTTTTTTTTTCCTGAGATGGAGTCTTGCCCTGTCACCCAGGCTGGAGTGCAGTGGCACGATCTTGGCTAACTACAACCTCCGCCTCCCGGGTAAACCATTCTCCTGCCTCAGCCTTCTGAGTAGCTAGGATTACAGGCACGCACCACCATGCCCAGCTAATTTTTATATTTTTAGTAGAGATGGGGTTTCACCATGTTGGCCAGGCTGGTCTCGAACTCCTGACCTTGTGATCCTCCCACCTCGGCCTCCCAAAGTACAGGATTACAGGCATGAGCCACCGTGCCCAGCCTACAGTCTTTTTTATAAGTGAAGAAACTGAGATTCAGAGAGGCTAAATGACTTATCTGAGATCATACAGTGAGCCAGTGGGTGGCAGACCTGGTAGAAGGACCAGATCCTGGGTCTTAGGCCAGTGTTCTTTCCACTGTATCTTGCTGGATTCCTGGGCTCATGACTCACCTTAATCAACAAGCTGTGTGATTTTCCAAAAAAGCTCATCTCTCTGGACTTTAATTCTCATCTATAAAATGAGGAAGTTGGCAACTATTCCCAAGGGCTCTTCCAAACTTGTATTCAGGTGCTCCATGATATTGCTTCATAACTGTGCCTAGGACTGGCTGGGTTTACTCGAAGACCCTAATGAGAGAATGTCACATCAGTCAGCGCACACACACACACTCATGTACACACCTGTCGTTATGGTATCTAGTGTTTTTGTACTGAGAAGGAGCAAACATTGGTAACAACCCAAGAGTAATAAAATAATTGTGTAGATGCCCCGTACCCCATCTGCTCTATTGCTGTTTTTAAAACAAGGGCCATGTGCTTTAATCTTTTTTTCTTTTAGTCCTCAAAATGAAATAAAGCAGTCTTTGTGTTGCTGCATTTCCACTGACAATGAGACAATGGGCTCTGCACCAGTCCTGGGTTACTCACTGAGCTCTGCACTGGGGAGTGGGAAAGTGGAGGAACTGAAAAGCCTGCCTCCTCCCAGTTCCTTAGGTACGGAGACAAGGTTCAGACACAGCTCTGAGCCAAACATGTGTTCTCCCAGCTGGGGCCTATGGCTTCTCAAGATGTCAAACAGGGAAGTAGTATGTTCACACACTGATATATTACTGATAATTTATTTCTCTCTCTCTCTCTCTTTTTTTTTTTTTTGAGATGGAGTCTTGCTCTGTTGCCTAGGCTGGAGTGCAGTGGCACCATCTCAGCTCCATGCAACCTCCGCCTCCTGGGTTCAAGCAGTTCTCTGCCTCAGCCTCCCGAGTAGCTGGGATTACAAGCTCCCCCCACCACGTCCAGCTAATTTTTATATTTTTAATAGAGACGAGGTTTCACCATCTTGGCCAGGCTGATCTTGAACTCTTGGCCTCATGATCCACCTGCCTCAGCCTCCCAAAGTGCTGGGATTACAGGTGTGAGCCACCGCACCTGGCGATAATTTATTTATCTTATTATTTTATTTTTATCAATACCAAAGACCAAGACCAGTGGTTTTTTGTTTTGTTTTGTTTTTTTGTTTTCAAGATGGAGTCTCACTCTGTTGTCCAGGCTGGCGTGCAGTGGTATGATTTCAACTCACTGCAACCTCCGTCTCCCAAGTTCAAGTGATACTCCTGCCTCAGCCTCCCAAGTAGCTGAGATTACAGGCTCCCACCACCATGCCCAACTACCTTTTGTGTTCTTAGTAGAGATGAGGTTTCACCATGTTAGCTGTGCTGGTCTCAAATTCCTGACTTCAGGTGATCTGCCTGCCTTGGCCTCCCAAAGTGCTGGAATTACAGGCATGAGCCCCTGCACCTGGCCCAAAACTAGTGTTAATGAGCCACTTAGACAACTTGCTTGTTGTGGGCACCTCCCGGGCCTTCATTTACTTTGCAGTTTCTTTTAGTCGCTCTTGGACTTTTCTTTTTCCTGCATACTGCTTTAAAAGATTTCTAAAAGGAATAGGAACACAAAGGATATTGCCTTGCTATATTTTGTTGAACCCTAATTGTGTCAGAAAAAACTCAAACCATCTGTCTGCTGTTCTCACACCACAACAGCAATGAACTTGTATGAGCAAATGTGTGGGGGTTTCTCCCCACACACCATGCAAGCAATCACTTTCGCAGTAGATCCCAGCTGTATAGCATCAGAAACCACAGGATGACGGCTCTGTCTCGCAAGTCTGCCCCCACTCCTTCCCACCAGTCATGAGTCTAGGCCCCTGGAACATTTGACCAACCAGCTTTAACTTGGGGTTTTCACAACCCCCTCCTTGGGTTGGATTAATTTGTTAGAGCAGCCCACAGAACTAGGGAAATACTTATATTGACCGATTTAATGCAAAGGATATCTTAAAGGACAGAAATAAACAGCCACATGAAGAGATACACAGGGTGAGTTCTAGAAGGGTCCCTGAGTGCGGGAGCTTTTGTCCCTGTGAAGTTGGGGACATTCTCTTGGCACATGGATGAGTTCTTGTTCACTTCCCTGAAAGCTGGGGTATGGGGTGAAAGTTCTACCTCCTCTAACCCTGCCTTGTTCCTTCTGGTGACCAGGCCCCCATCCTGAAACTACCTAGGGACTGCCAGCCTTGAGTCAACTCAGTGTATGAAAGACACTTATCACTTTGAATACTCTGAGGATTTTAGGAGTTGTGTGCCAGCACACAGGGTCAAAGACCAAATACATATTTCTCAGTATTACACCAATACAAATCCTTCCCAGTGAACTGCAATCGACTGGCTTGTGAGAATCTGGATCATTAGCAACCCAAAAACATTTCTTGAGTTCCTGCAGTCTCCTCGTGCAGAGCTAGCTGGGATCCACCTGCCTTGGCCTCCCAAAGAGCTGTGATTACAGGCATTATTCCAGCTGCTTCATTGCTCCCTTCATAAGGGAGACACTATGTCCTGACAAAGCATTACTTGCCCAGAGTAATATCCTGTACTCTGTTCTTTAGAAAATCAGCATTACACTGTCACATGTTCACCTTTGACTATCCCAGATGTTATTTCTGAATTCGGAATTAGTTTTAGTTAATAGGACTTTAAAAGTGTTGCTGGAGTGGGAGTGTAGGTGAGTATACTTGAGTGTAGAAGCATATTCCAAAGCTCAACAAAACAACAGCAAAGCCTCACTCATTGTTTAATTTAGAATAAGGTGGAACGTGGTCTTCTATGTGAAGGACAAAAAGGCACTTGGTATAATTCTGACTTTCTCAGGAGTCAGGGGCTCTCTCTTTTATTTTTGTGAGACAGGGTCTCACTCTGTTGTCCAGGCTGGAGTGCAGTGGCACAATCACGATGAACTGCAGGCTCTACTTCCTGGGCTCAGGTGATCCTCTCATCTCAGCCCCCCAAGTAGCTGGGACTATAGGTGTGCACCACCAGGCCTGCTTTTTCTTTTTTTTTGGTAGAGATGGGGTTTTGCCATGTTGCCTGGCTGTTCTCAAACTCCTGAGCTCTAGTGATTCACCTGCCTTGACCTCCCAAAGAGCTATGATTACAGGCATTAGCCACCGTGCCCAGCCCAGATTGGTCTATTATTGATGTCCAAGCTCTTTCAGAAAGAACTTTAATGAGTTCTCTCATTAAGGTTGAGCAATATGTACATTTTAACACTTCAAGAAGGGAAGGTGATAAAGTTCCCAGATAGATTTCCTGCTGCACAAACTGACAAAAATGTCCTAGAGTTCATAAGATGTACCCATAAAACATTGGGGTGTTGTTTCTATAAGAAGAACACCTCTGTCATGGCGTCCATATGTAGAAACCCTGCCCTGTGTCATAAGCCTGGATCCCTCTGCTTAGATGCAGACAATCCCTTAACATGGACATCAGATCCATTACTTAATTATTGAACCACTGGGGAATTAAAGACCAAGAGTACTCATGAGGCCAGGCATGGTGGTTCTCACCTGTAATACTAACACTCTGGGAGGCCAAGGCAGGAGGATTTCTTGAGCCCTGAAGTTCAAGACCAGCCTGGGCAACACAGGGATGCCTTGTCTTTAAAAATATAAAAGTAACTCAGCCAATTGTGGTGGTGTATGCCTGTGGTCCCAGCTACTAGGGACCCTAGGGCAAGAGGATCTCTGGAGCCCAGGAGTTTGAGGCTGCAGTGAACTGTGATCATTGGATCACTTCCTTCCAAACTACGCAACAGAACGAGACTGTTCTTCTTTTTTTAAAAAAAGAGTGCTCATGGAACAGTTGGCCTCAGAGCAATGTCTCTTGTTAAACTGTTGGCAACCACAGTATCAGCTTGCTGTTCCCTTATAGGCATAGAACAAAATTTGTTTCTGCAGTTTCCTGAAATAACTTCCTGGTCTAATCTAATCTTGCCAATCCCTTAAGGGCCAGCTCAAACCCCATCATCACGGGTTCCATAAAGACATTCCCAATTACCTCTGTCCTCTAGGACAGCCTGCCTTCCTAAGCTGTCTTACTTCCTTCTTCTTAGCCAGAATCTAATTCAAACTCCCTACACCCCGCCTTTGTTCTTGGTCTATATTTTGGAGGTTTTAACCTCTTCTTATCTCTTCCTCTTTCTCCCTAACATCTTTCTGATTTCTCTGGACTTTGTGTCTCATTTCCCGTATCTAGCCTCACACTTGCCGCTGGTATCTGATACTGATATGGCTTCTCTGGAAATGACCAGAGCTCCCTTCTTTGGCTCCAATATTGGTACTCGTCTTTTGGATTTTGTCCACTAGTGAAAGATCTGGATACTGTCCCTGACTCCCTCCATTCCTGGAACCTACCTCAGTGCTGACCTCTAAGGCCAGCTAGTTTCTGGTCCTGTCCAAAGGATACTGGACAACCATAGCAAGAAATGTTTTTCCTTTGGCTAAATGTTTTACCCCAGGTAGGCAGTAACTCTCTTGATGTGGGACAACAAGTCATAAAACAGGTAAGGCCTAGCCTCGTAAGTTTAGGAGTTAGATGTTTCTGAGTTCTAATCGCAGCTTGCCATTAAATTCATTTCCTTTTTATGATCTTGGGCAAGTAATGAGCCTTTCTGAACCTCAGTTTTTTTCTTATCAGTTAAATGGGAATAATAGTACTTACTTTATAGGATTAATGGGACGATTAATGAGCAATGAAGTGCAACTTTGAAATGTTAACAAAATCCTTCCACACTAGTACAAACTCTAATGCTTGGTCCAAGGGTGGTGTGGAGTGCGTGTGTGTGTGTGTGTGTGTGTGTATGTGTGTGTATGTTACCAGGAAACAATTTCCAAGAACTGTCAGGATCTATGCAGAACATCTGGCACACAGAAAGCACTCAATAAATGTAAGCTTAAAAGAGAAAAGCCCGTCGGGTGTGGTGGCTCACACCGTAATCCCAGCATTTTGGGAGGCCGAGGTGGGCGGATCACTTGAGGTCAGGATTTCAAGACCAGCCTGGCCAACATGGTGAAACCCCGTCTCTACTAAAAATACAAAAATTAGCCAGACATGGAGGTGCGCTCCTGTCAGCCCAGCTACTCGTGAGGCTGAGGCAGGAGAATCGCTTGAATCCAGGAAGCAGAGGTTGCAGTGAGCTGAGATCGCATCACTGCACTCCAGCTTGGGAGACAGAGTGGGGACTCTGTCTCTAAAAAGAAAAGAAAATAAAAGAAAAGAGAGGATTGAAAGTCAACAGATGGGGCCAGGTGCAGTGGCTCATGCCTGTAATCCTAGCAATTTGGGAGGTCGAGGTGAGTGGATCACCTGAGGTCAGGAGTTCGAGACCAGCCTGGCCAACATGATGAAACCCCGTCCCTACTAAAAATACAAAAATTAGCTAGGCGTGGTGGCCCTGCCTGTAATCCCAGCTACTTGGGAGGCTGAGACAGGAGAATTGCTTGTACCTGGAAGGCAGAGTTTGCAGTGAGTGGAGATCGCACCATTGCACTATAGCCTGGGTGACAAGAGCGAAACTCCATCTCGAAAGAGAAAAAGACATGGATTTGGTAGAGGGAAAAGATACACACATGAGGACTATGAGCTAGCAACATTTGGGTAGTATGTGAATATGACCTCATTCGTATCTATGAGCTTTGGGGGCCTAGAGACATTTAGAGTACAGAGATGTTTGCTTATGTGAAAGATTATCAATAAATCTATACGGCCAGGCATGGTGGCTCACACCTGTAATTTCAGCACTTTGGGATGCCAAGGTGGGTGGATCACCTGAGGTCAGGAGTTCAAGACCAGCCTGGCCAACATGGTGAAACCTCATCTCTACTAAAAATATAAAAATTGGCTGGGCATGATGGCCCATGTCTGTAATCCCGGTCATTCAGGAGACTGAGGCAGGAGAATCACTTGAACCCAGGAGGCAGAGGCTGCGGTGAGCCGAGATCGAGCCACTGTACTCCAGCTTGGGCGACAGAGTGAGACTCTGTCTCAAAATAACTAACTAACTAAATAAATAAAATAAATCTATACCGAATCGGGATTCAATCAATACCAAAAGCCAATGCCCATAACTCCAGGGGGATCAAATCCCCTTTCAAAAGCACATCAATCATATTTACTTGCATTAATAGTTAATGCCCTGAAAATGTAGAGCCTGGCTCCTCTCTCTGACAGCAAAAGTTCATTCAGATATTGCAGGGAGAGATAGGGTCAACAGGCTTGACTGTCTGGAAGAGAGTAAATGATATACAGGTTTTAAAGTTCAATGGAGCAACAAACTGGCCATTGACTCGTTTCTCCTCTGCCCTGGTCAGTAGACTCTTGTATAGGCTCTCTTCTTGAACATACACACACACACACAAACCCCAAATTTGTTGCAGCCCACCAAATTTCTCCCTCACTAGATACCATGCAGGACTCTGGAGAATTCCTTTCATGCCACCTATGCTCTGCTTGAAGAGGTGGTTGGGAACAGCTGGCAGAAGCCATGCCGCTTGCCTCTCCTCCTCCCCATGCCCCTTCCTTCTCACAGGAAGTATAAAACCTTTATAATGAATAAAGAGAGAGAGGGAGAGAGCATAGGTCATGCCAGGAACTCTGACTCCAGCTCTTCAGGAGTAAAGGGTCCAGATTTGTCAATAACCATGGTGTTCCTAGCAGTATTTGGTGTTTTTTTTTTTTTTTTTTTTTTTTTTTGATGGAGTCTTCACTCTTGTCACCAAGGCTGGAGTGCCATGTCGCGATTTCAGCTCACTGCAACCTCTGCCTCCCAGGTTCAAGTGATTCTCCTGCCTCAGCCTCCTGAGTAGTTGGGAATTACAGGCACACATCACCATGCCCAGCTAATTTTTGTATTTTTTGTAGAGACAGGGTTTCATCATATTGGCCAGGCTGGTCTCAAACTCCTGACCTCAAGCGATCTGCCTGCCTCAGCCTCCCAAAGTGCTGAGATTACAGGTGTGAGCCACCAAACTCAGCCTTCTAGCAGTATTTGAACTAACCAAGCAATAGGACTGATGGAAGCAGATTTAGACAAAGTGCTCTGAGAGGGTTTGTACCAGTCAGAAGTGGTGAATGCTAGTAAGGAAAACCAACACTGGATAACGTAAGCAAAAAGAGAGATTCCTGGAAGGTTATCAGGAAGGGGTTCACAGGATCCACCACGTCTGGAATAAGGAGGGTAGAAATCCTTGGAAAGAGGTTGGAAATGAGGGAGCTTCAGAAATTGTCACAGAAACAATCTGGCTAGGGTTCTCGTTATCTTTCTAAATGCCCACCTGTTGCTGGACATGACCACAAAACATGGCCACCAGTGGATACTCTTGCTATTCTGCAAGTGCACACCTGCGGGCCTATGCTTCTTGCATTATACTCTGCCAATTCAAAGTGCCAAGAGTGATCATCTGATCAATTGGCCTGACTTCCTTGCTTGAACTCCTACTGCTAGGGGCAGGAGAAAGTGGGGCTATCTCCCCTTTGTCTTCCCTTGGTCTTAGAAAGTTGGGAAGAACAGTGTCTTATAATAATAGGGATATTGGTGGATTTCTCCAAAGCCCAAAGGGAGGTTGAATGTTGGAAATGAAAAACAATTAATGAAGATTCACCACAACTATGACTCTAGCTACAGAAATTAAAAGCTACATCAGGAAAAAGAACACTGAATGTAGAATAGTATTAATATGTATGTACCAGCCCATAGTTGGTGAAGCAGAGAAAGCAAGATGTACACTGGAAGTCTGTGTCCTTCCTGTCAAAGTATAAAGTTGTCAAAGGGAAGTGCCTTCCAAGCTAGAGACTACATTTACCAACACTTTTTTTTTTTTTACTTTGTTTTTGTGAAGCAGAGTCTTGCTTTGTCACCCAGACTGGAGTGCAGTGGGACCACAGAGAGAGAGCTGTGGGACCACAGCTCATTGCAGCCTCAACCTCCTGGGCTAAAGTGGTCCTCCTGCCTCAGCCTCCTGAGTAGCTGGGACTACAGGCACATACCACCATGCTAGGCTAATTTTTAAATTTTTTTTGTAGAGACAGGATCTGAATATGTTGCCAAGGTTGGTCTTAAACTCCTGGGCTTAAATGATCCTCCTCCCTTGGCCTCTCAAAGTTCTGGGATTACAGGCATGAGCCACTGTGTCTGGCCCCTCAGTACTCTTTTTTTTTTTTTGAGATAGAGTCTCACTCTGTCACCAAGGCTGGAATGCAATGGCATGATCTTGGCTCACTGCAACCTCCACCTCCTGGGTTCAAGCCTCAGCCTCCCAAGTAGCAGGGATTACAGGCATGTACCACCATGCCCGGCTAATTTTTTGTGTTTTTAGTAGAAACGGGGTTTCGCTATGTTGCCCAGGCTAGTCTTGAACTCCTGAGCTCAGGCAATCCACCTGCCTTGGCCTCCCAAATGCTCAGCCAATCTGCCCGCCTCAGCCTCCCAAGCTGCTAGGATTACAGGGGTGAGCCACTGCGTCTGGCCCCTCAGTACTCTTTACAGTAAGGTGCAGCCAAGTGACTGGGTTATACCAAACGGAACATACCAGTAATACACTCCCACTTCCAGGCTTAGCTTATAGCCGTTTTCCATGTGGTGTTCCTCCATGTTGTTTTCTTTTTCTTTTTTTTTGAAACAGATTCCCATCTCTGTCACTAAGGCTGGAGTGCAGTGGTGTAATCTCGGCTCACTGCAACCTCCGCCTCCTGGATTCAAGTGATTCTCCTGCCTCAGCCTCCTGAGTAGCTGGGACTACAGGTGTGTGCTACCACGCTTGGCTGATTTTTGTATTTTTAGCAGAGACAGGGTTGCCCAGGCAGATCTTGAACTCCTGACCTCAGGTGATTTGCCCACCTCAGCCTCCCAAGGTGCTACGATTACAGACATGATCCATCGTGCCAGGCCTAGTCACTCTTTTTTTTTTTTTTCTTTTTTGAGATGGAGTTTCACTCTTGTCACCCAGGCTGGAGTGCAGTGGCGGGATCTCAGCTCAGTGCAACCTCTCCCTCCTGGGTTCAAGTGATTCTCCTGCCTCAGCCTCCCGAGTAGCTGGGATTACAGGCACGTGCCACCATGCCCGGCTAATTTTTGTATTTTTAGTAGGGATGGGGTTTCACCATGTTGGCTAGGCTGGTCTTGAACTCCTGACCTCAGGTGATTCGTGCACCTCGACCTCCCAAAGTGCTGGAATTACAGACATGAGCCACCATGCCCAGCCTAATCTCTCTTTTGAAAAATGAAATTAATAGTATGTACCACAAAAGGTAGATATCAGGAATAAATGAAATTGTGAATGGAAAACACCTTGCATGGTGCTCGGCACACAGTAAGTGCTTAGTGGGTGGTAGGCTGCTGGCAGAACCTGGTGTATATGGTGAGGAGAGGGGTACAAGCTGGGAAGTAAGAGACTGGAATTCTCATTCCAGGACAGCTACTTTCTACATAACTTTGGGAAAATACCTTTATCTCTCTGAACTTTGCTTTTCTTATCTACAAAGCAATGGCATTGGATGATCTCCACACTCTTTCCTATAAAAACTATTGGCTCTGCAGATTTTCTCGGGGAATACCCTAGGAAGAGGCTGTGTCAAACCAAGCAGACTCTGGTCCCTGTCTCTGTTTCAAACAGAGAAGCTCCGATTCCATTTGTTTGACATGCTGGGCTTTCAGTGGAGTGTTGATTTAAAGAAGAGATATTGCTGCGGTTTAAAAAAAAAAATTAAATATCAGCATAGTCCAAGATTTAAGTCCTCCCCACTCTAATACTCTAAGATTCTGTGACAGTCTGAGCAATGATGGGTTAGTCCACTAAGTCATGTTGGGAAAGGCTATATAGCTTTCCTCCTCCACTTGACCAGTTTGAAAGAAGCCAAGGGAGTGACCTGCAAGTCCCAAGACTGCCCACACATAAAAGTACTCAGGTGGGGCAGAATCATGACTATGAATAAGAACTCAAAATTCAACCAGCAGGTACAGTCCCTGGCACTGGGACTCAGGAAAAGGGCAATGTACACTGTTCTGGTTGGAAAATGCGTAAGCCAAGTACGTGACTGAACAGGCTCTTTCTAACCAGTGAGGTAAGGAAAAGAAAGCAGCCGGATTCGCAGGCTTACAGAGCTGTCACTGAGGAGAAAGTACTGGCTCCTGGTCAAGTCATCAGCATTCCAATATGGCTTTCTACCATAGGATGTGTGGCCTTATAACACACAAATGTCCCCGGAAGAGAGTGTGGATGAAGTCTACATATAGTACTGGTGTTATGACTTTCATTTACTCAGCCCACATATAGTGCCAAATGTGCAAGGCACTATTTTAGATGTTGGGGACAGAGACAAATCCCTATATTCTACATTTCAATCTGGTAGACAGACATAAATCTCTTTTTTTTTTTTTTGAGACAGAGTGTCACTCTGTTGCCCAGGCTGGAGTGCAGTGGTGTCATCTCAGCTCACTGCAGCCTCTGCCTCCTGGGTTCAAGTGATTCTCCTGCCTCAGCCTCCTGAGTAGCCGGGATTACAGGCATGTGCCACTATGTCCAGCTCATTTTTGTATTTTTAGTAGAGACGGGGTTTCACCACGTTGGTCAGGCTGGTCTCGAAACCCTGACCTTGTGATCCGCCCGCCTCGGATTCCCAAAGTGTTGGGATTACAGGCGTGAGCCACGGCGCGCAGCCTTTTTTTTTTTTTTTTTTTTTTGAGACAGAGTCTTGCTCTGTCATCCAGGCTGGAGTACAGTGGCACGATAGCTCAGTGCAACCTCCGCCTCCTGGGTTCAAGTGATTCTCCTGCCTCAGCTTCCCAAGTAGCTGGGATTACAGGCACCCACCACCACATATTTTTAGTAGAGACGGAGTCTCATCATGTTGGCCAGGCTGGTCTCAAACTCCTGACCTCAGGTGATTTGCCTGCCTCGGCCTCCCAAAGTGCTGGGATTACAGGCTTGAGCCGCCGTGCCAGGCTGGGTAGTGGTTTATTTTTGTTTTTATTTAGTTGTTGCTTTTTCTTTTTTTTTTTTTTTTTGTAGATATGGGGACCACTGCAACAGGGTGTTGCAGTAGGGGAGAGAGATTGGACTCAACTCCCTATTGTTTAAACTACAACAGTAGCAGTGCGAGTAGTAAGCCATCAAATTCTGGATATATGTTTAAGGTACAGCAAATTGGCCCAACTGAACCACCAGGACATTGCTTAGTTGTTCTATTCTTTTTTTTTTTTTCTCCTGATTTTAATATTCATTATAAAGCTCTAGTAAACAGGACAGTGTGTTAATGGTACAAAAAAGCAGACAAGTTGGCCAGGCGTGGTGGCTCACGCCTCCAATTCAAGCACTTTGGGAGGCCGAGGTGGATGGATCACGAGGTCAGAAGATCGAGATCATCCTGGCCAACATGGTGAAACCCCATTTCTACTAAAAATACAAACATTAGCTGTGTGGTGGTGTGAACCTGTAATCCCAGCTACTAAGGAGGTTGAGGCAGGAGAATCGCTTGAACTTGGGAGGCAGAGGTTACAGTGAACCGAGATTGCACCAGTGTATTCCAGCCTGGGCGACAGAGCGAGACTTTGTCTCAAAAAAAAACAAACAAAAACAAAACCCAAAAACCAAAAAACAAACAAGTCAATGAAATAGAAATGAGTCCACAAAGAGACCCAAATATTTATATTGACAACCAGTTTTTATTTGTTTATTTGTTTTTTGAGAACCCTGGATGGAGTGCAGTGGTGTGTACATGGCTCACTGCAGCCTCAACTGTCTAGGCTCAAACTAATCCTTCCACCTCAGCTTCCTGAGCAGCTGGGGCTACAGGCACATGCCACCATGTCTAGCTTTTTTTTTTTTTTTTTGTATTTTTGTAGAGATGGATTTTCACCATGTTGACCAGGGAGTCTCTAACTCCCGGGCTGCAGTAATCCACCCACCTTAGCCCCCCAAAAGCTAGGATTACAGACATGAACCACTGCTCCTGGCCTGATAACTTTTTGTTGTTGTTGTTGAGATGAAGTCTCGCTTTGTTACTCAGGCTGTAGTCCAGTGGTGTAATCTCAGCTCACTGCAACCTCTGCCTCTGAGGTTGAAGCGATTCTCCTGCCTCAGCCTCCAGAGTAGCTGGGATTATAGGCGTGAGCCACCACGCCTGGCTAATTTTTTGTATTTTTGGTAGAGACGGGGTTTCACCATGTTGGCCAGGTTGGTCTTGAACTCCCGACCTCAGGTGATCTGCCCGCCTTGGCCTCCCAAAATGTTGGGATTACAGGCATAAGCCACCACGCCCAGTCCTGACAACTGTTTTTGACAAAGGCACAAATGCAATGCAATTCAGCGGACAAATTGTGTTTTTAACAAATGGTGTTAGAACAATTAGAAATTCATAGGTAACAGAAAGAACATCAATCCATTTTTGCACCATATGAAAATACTGATCTAAATATGTATTATTCCAGTCTGGTCAACATGGTGAAACCCCATCTCTACAAAAAATAATAATAATAGCCAGGCGTGGTGGTGGGCACCTATCATACTAACTACTTGGGAGGCTGAGGTAGGAGAATCACTTGAACCCAGGAGGCGAAGGTTGCAGTGAGCTGAGATTGTGCCACTGTACTCCAGCCTGGGCGACAGAGCGAGACTTTGTCTCAAAAAGAAAAAAAAAAAAAAATTATGACAGACTTAAATATATCATCTAAAGTGATTAATTTTCTAAAATAAAATATGGTAGAAAATCTTTGTGACCTTGGGTTAAGCAAAAATTTATTAGATATTATACAATACTAAAAGCATAATTCCTCAAAGAACAAATTGGTTAAATAGACTTAATGAAAATTATAAACTCCCTTTTTTTTTTTTTTTAGACAGCGTCTCACTGTGTTACCCAGGCTGGAGTGCAATGGCACATTCTCGGTTCACTGCAGCCTCTGCCTCCCGGGCTCAAGTGATTCTCCTGCCTCCGCCTCCCAAATAGCTGGGATTACAGACGTGCACCAGCATGCCCAGCTAATTTTTGTATTTTTAGTAGAGATGGGGTTTCACCATGTTGGCCAGTCTGGTCTCAAACTCCCGGCCTCACCAGCAAACTTCTCCTTTTTGAAAGACACTCAAAATAAAGAAAATCAGCCAGGCATGGTGGCTCACACCTGTAATCCCAGCACTTTGGGAGGCCGAGGCAGGAGGATCACTTGAGGTCAGAAGTTCAAGACCAGCCTGGCCAACAAGGTGAAACACCGTCTCTATTAAAGATACAAAAATTGGCCAGGAGTGGTGGCGGGTGGCTGTCATCCCAGCTACTCGGGAAGCTAAGGCAGGAGAATCACTTGAACCTGGGAGGCAGAGGTTGCAGTGACCTGAGATCGGGCCACTGCACTCCAGCCTGGGTGGGAAAAAAAAAAAAAAAAGAAAATATAACCCATAGAATGGAAGAAAGGATAATCTGATAAAAGATTTATATCCAGATATATTTATATCTAAAATACATATTTATATTCAGAATACATAATTTGGATTAAAACAATCCATTTTTTTAAGTGGGCAAAATGTTTTATTATATTTTATTTTATTTTATTTTATTTTATTTTATTTTATTTATTTATTTATTTTTTTTGAGAAGGAGTCTCGCTCTGTCGCCCAGGCTGGAGTACAGTGGCCGGATCTCAGCTCACTGCAAGCTCCGCCTCCCGGGTTCACGCCATTCTCCTGCCTCAGCCTCCGGAGTAGCTGGGACTACAGGCGCCCGCCACCTCGCCCGGCTAGTTTTTTGTATTTTTTTAGTAGAGACGGGGTTTCACTGTGTTAGCCAGGATGGTCTTGATCTCCTGACCTCGTGATCCGCCCGTCTCGGCCTCCCAAAGTGCTGGGATTACAGGCTTGAGCCACCGCGCCCAGCCTTATTTTATTTTTTGAGACAGAGTCTCACTCTGTCACCCAGGCTGGAATATAGTGGCTCGATATCGACTCACTGCAACCTCTTCCTCTTGGGCTAAACTGATCCTCCCACCTCAGCCTCCCTAGTAGCTGGGACTACAGGTGCATTCCACCACCAAGCCCAGCTAATGTTTGTATTTTGAGTAGAGATAGTGTTTTGCCATGTTAGCCAGGCCGGTCTCGAACTCCTGACCTTAAGTGATCCACCCACCTCGGCCTCCCAAAGTTCTGAGATTACAGGCACGAGTCACTGTGCCTGGCTTTATTTTATTTTTAATTAACATGGAATAACGTACATATTTATGTACATTACTGTACATATGTATGGGTACAACGTGACAGTTTGATATCTGTATACAATGTATAATGATTAAATCAGGGTAATTAGTGTATCTATCACTTCAAGACGTTTATTATTTCTTTGTTTTGGGAACATTCAAAATCCACAGGATGCCATGCCTCATGCTAGTAATCCCAGCGATAGAACGAAACTCTATGTCAAAAAAAACAGAAACATTCAAAATCTCTTTCAGCTATTTGAAAATATACAATAAGTTATTGTTAACTATTGTCACCCTATAGTTCTATAGAGCACTAGAACTTACTCTTCCTATCTAGCTGTCATTTTGTATTCCGTATCCAATCTCTATCTCCCACCCCCCACCCTTCCTAGCCCATAGTAACCACAATTTTATTCTATTTCTGTGAACTCAACCTTTTAGCTCCCTCCCCCATATGAGTGAAAATATTAGAATTCCATAGCTGTTACTACATTCTGTTTCTCTACTCTATCTCTTTCCTCCTCCCAGGAGAGGAAAGGAGGTATGTGGGAAGGGAAAGCAAAGTAAAGGGATAGAAAACAAAAAAGAAGATATAAATGCAGCAAAAAGTAAAAATAGGAGAGTCAAGGAATGAACACTAACAGGAGAAGAAAAGCAAGAATGAGAAAGATAGGAATGCTATTCATCTTTCTGGCTTTCTCATCTCTTTTCTTCTGTTGATAACATAAAAGTGAGAAGAGATTGATTTCTTTTTCAGCAAAAACCTTCATGAAAAACACTGGTGACTGTTTTGTTTTCAGTGGGTATATGCACAGTGCACGGTTGAAGAAGGAGAAATACATTTTCTGTAAAGAAAAATAAAAACCAGTGCTGGAGTGGGAGGTGTATGCTCAGAGATGTAAATTCAATTAATCATCACTTTTGATAAAGTCCAAATCTTCTTGCACAATAATGGGTGCCAGCTTAGAATGTTACTTCCTATTCTGTCTTCCAGGAGAGAAAAATCTGATTTCCAAAGAAAGATAAATTCATCATCTCTCCTGGGTCCCCTTCAACAACTACAGAGCTCGTTTTTTGAAATGATGTGTCATAAAGTCACAGTACCCTTGAAGGTAACCGGAAATCATTGTTTTCACAGGGAAAAAGGCAACCGGAAGTTACAACTTCCACTGGAGAATATAATCATATCCTCTTGCCAATGTGGCTGGAACATTCCCTGACCACGCTAGCTTTTTGATACTGTCAGTGAAGGAAATGGTGGTTATAAATCTTGATGAAAGATTACGGGAGTCATTTCCACCTTAGAGATTTGCAATGTGTTCAAGTGTTTAACATAATCTTAAAATGTAATAGAAGCTGTCCTCTAATTTAGTCTTCAGTCTTTAGCTGTCAACACAGATGCATTAAGTTGGTAAATGGCAAAGGGAAAAATAAAGAAGTGGTTGTGCACAGACCAAAAGATACTTTCATTTCCCTTAGAACTTGGTTTTGTCAACAGTTCCAAACAGTCACACAGCAGTCTGTTTGTATGAAATTTTGCCAGAGGGAATTAAGCTGAAAAAGAGTATTTTCCCTTCAGAACTTACAAGTTTCCAACTGGGACATTTTGCATAATAGATTCACTTTTCTATTGTGAACATGTGATCTATTTATGAAATGCTTCAACAAATGAAAGCAACAACAAAAAAGGCAGGACACATCCAATATTATCAAGCTTCAATTGCTTTAAAAAGTTTTCTGCAATCTCTCCCTCTTTGTTCCATACTCTCTTCATAGCCTTCCTCTTTTCTGTCCCACCAAACCCCAAACTAACAAGTAGCAGAGGCATTTTGAGATTGAGCCATAAAAAATAATCACTATGACACACATGGTTCCAGGCCTGCTTTCACCTTCCATCAAAGCTTTGTCTCAACAACAGCTCTTTTCCAGCCTGGAATCTTGCCTTAAATTTTCTTGTCTTTTCCTCCCCCAGAAGGACAGGATGTTAATGGATCACTAGGAAAAGCTTTTAACTAGGCTGAAGAATGGGCTTTCAAAGAAAAACCGATAATCTCCATCAAGTCCTGGAAACAAACTAACATTGGGTCTCCCCTCACCATTCTAACCAAGCTGTGCTCTCTCTTCATCTCTCTCTCTCTCTTTCTCTAACACACACGTACTCATGCACACATCCCTTGTCTTTTGAAAGTCTCTCTTTTGTGACACACAAACACACACCCACACTCGAACACTGAAACACATACCCATTGTCTATTGAGAGAAAGCCTTTGGGCTTTATTGATAATTTTGACTCTGGAAACTAAGTAACTGTATCATTTTGCCAGGGATACCCGTGGGAGTTGAAGGTCAATATGCAGCTGGCTGCTTCTTACAAGTTGTTTCAGTAATTTTTGTTATCTCTTCCTGGAGCAGAATCTAGCTGACTACATTAGATGTAAGAACAAAGCCCAGCAACCACAGAATTTGAATAATCACTTCTGGGGTAAACCACTCATGTCTCAGAAACCAGTTGGTGATAGACAAGATATGGAAACTATGGAAAACCCATAAATAATTGACCAATGATGTCAGAAGAAAGGGCTCGGGATAAAATGTCAGCATTGGAAGAATAGAACCATTTATACCCTCTTTAATTCACTACAACTTAAATTATATTCAATGACATTACTTCATATAGAGAGAAATACTAGATTCCCATAGATTTTGCTGTTGTTAAAAATCCATACCCGGCCGGGCGCAGTGGTTCATGCCTGTAATCACAGCACTTTTGGAGGCCAAGGCAGGCAAATCACTTCTGGTCAGGGGTTCGAGACTAGCCTGGCCAACATGGCAAAACCCCATCTCTACTAAAAATACAAAAAAATTTCAGCTGGGCATGGTGGTGCATGCCTGTAATCCCAGCTACTCGGGACACTGAGACAGGAGAATCACTTGAACCCTGGGAGGCAGAGGTTGCAGTGAGCTGAGATCACGCCATTATACTCCAGCCTGGGACACAAAAGTGAAATTCTGTCTCAGAAAAAAAGAACAAAGGAAAAAGGGCCAGGCACAGTGGCTCACACCTGTAATCCCAGTGCTTTGAGAGGCCGAGACAGACGGATCATGAGGTCAGGAGTTCAAGACCAGCCTGGACAACATGGCGAAACCCCATCTCTACTAAAAGTACAAAAATTAGCCGGGCATGGTGGTGATCTCAGCTACTTGTGAGGCTGAGGCGGAGGTTGCAGTGAGCCGAGATTGTGCCATTGCACTCCAGCCTGAGCAACAAGAAGAAAACTCCACTCAAAAAAGAAAAAAAGAAAGAATGAAATACTTGAATCAGTAGAAACATTTCTATTTCCCCCAACATCTTTGTGGCTCAAAAGAAGTAGTTATTCTAGGCTTTTCATTGGGTTATGCAAAATTGTATGTGTGTGTGTGTGTGTGTGTGTGTGTGTATATATATATAAAAATAAAATAAAATATATACTATATGATATTATGTATTATACATTAGTATAAATATACCTACAAACATGCTTATAAATATAAATAAACATACTTATAAATAAACATTTATATTTTCAGAAGAAATTTAGAGTGTTGATGACATAGTAGCTTTTGATACATTTAATCTAAGCATATGATAAATATATATTTGAAATTTGGTGCATAATAAGTAATGCTGCTAAGAAAGTGAGAAACCTCTTTTTTTATTTTTTTTATTTTTTTTTTATTATGCTTTAAGTTCTAGGGTACATGTGCACAACGTGCAGGTTTGTTACATATGTATACATGTGCCATGTTGGTGTGCTGCACCCATTAACTTGTCATTTACATTAGGTATATCTCCTAATGCTATCCCTTCCCCTCTCTCTCCTCCCCACAGTAGGACCCGGTGTGTGATGCTCCCCTTCCTGTGTCCAGGTGATCTCATTGTTCAATTCCCACCTATGAGTGAGAACGTGCGGTATTTGGTTTTCTGTTCTTGCGACAGTTTGTTGAGAATGATGAGAAACCTTTCTTTTCAGCATTGTTATGCTTATTAGCAAGAGCATCACATGACTGCTTCCAAAAGTAAGCTAGCTTTTCAGTGAATAGATTCGTGCTCACTTTGGAGCAAGCTTGTGTCATTTTCAAACTGTTAAATACACCATGTTTAATTGATAATCCTATCAAAATAATTGTACACTAGTGTCCACTCATGTACATTTTTTTTTTTGAGATGGAGTCTCACTCTGTCGCCCAGGCTGATCTCGACTCACTGCAACCTCTGCCTCCAGGGTTCGAGTGATTCTTCTGCTTCAGCCTCCTGAGTAGCTGGGACTATAGGCGAGCACCACCACACCTGGCTAATTTTTGTGTTTTTAGTAGAGATGGGGTTTCACCACATTGGCCACACTGGTCTCGAACTCCTGACCTCGTGATCGACCCACCTTGGTCTCCCAAACTGCTGGGATTACAGGCATGAGCCACCGTGCCTGGCCAAAATGTTCACTTTTTAATAGTGCCATCTTTTTTTTTTTCATTTGAGATTTCCACTTCTCTAAGGGTTTCTTACATGTTCTTATCCTTTGGGGACACCTTGGGGAAGAAAAACAGTTCAGGAAGTTAGGCAGGAGGATGAAGAAGGAGTGTGTTGCCCAGACTAGTCTCCAAATCCTAGCTTCAAGCAATCCTCCTGCCTTGGTCTGTCAAGGTGCTAGAATTACAAGTGTGAGCCACTGTGCCTGGCTCCCTGTTACTTTCTTGTCACTAGATACTTGCTTTCCTGACTTCCGTTGCTGTTAGAGAGAAGCCAAGTGATCAAGTTTTAGTCAACAAGATATGAGGAAAAATCTGCTGGGGGATACTAGGAAAGTTTTTGCTCTTCTAAAAAAAGAAGTAGATGATGTTAGCACCATTCTTTCCCTTTTCTTTCTTCCTTGACTGAAGGTATGGTTCCTTGAAATACAGCAGCCATCTTGTTCCACAGTGACAGACATGAGGATGAAAGATAATACACTGAAAATGGCATAACAAAGGGAAGGAGAGAAGACCCAGAGTCCTGGATGTCATCCAGACATTTCATCAATTATTTCCTTTCATTTTACCCTGAAAGACAAATAAACTTTCTTTCTTTAAGCTGCCGCAGTCTCTGTTGTTGTTGTTTTTTTTTTTTTTTTTTTTTTTGCTGCTGTGTCACTTGCACAACAAAAGTAAGGCGAATATGAGTAGTGGCAAGACAAAATGTGATCGATTAGGAGGACAAGAAAGGTAGTCAAACACTGTGCAACTTGCCTGGCATGACAGGAACCAAAAAGAGCCTGAGGGAATCTCACAACATTTTTATTTGATATGCTTTCGAGAGTAAAATAAGATTGGAGAAAAGAGCCTTCAAAATATTCCACTTTACCAATAGCACAATCTGGGAAGTTAGCCAGATAATTTAAAAGCAAAACCAAAACTTAGACTGCAGTAGAGATGCAGCACAATCAGCCCACTATTCAGAAAGTTGCTTAGAGGAGAACAGGAGAAAAAGGGGAAAGAAAGCAGGAAACGAGGGAGGAAGGGAAGAAGGAAGGAAGAAACCATGTTTGTCCCATCACAAGCACTAAAATAGATACCTGTTGCTAGGTAGATGTCGGGACTTCACCCATAGTGTTACCAGAAAGGGGTCCCGACCCAGACCCCGAGAGAGAGTCCTTGGACCTCACGCAAGAAATATTTGGGGTGAGTTTATAAAGTGAAAACAAGTTTATCAAGAAAGTAAAGGAATAGAAGAATGGCTATCCCATAGACAGAGCGGCAGTATGGACTGCTTGACTGATTATACTTATAGTTCTTTCTTTCTTTTTCTTTTTTTTTTTAATGGAGATGGAGTGTTGTTCTGTTGCCCAGGCTGGAGTGCAGTGGCTTGATCTCAGCTCACTGCAACCTCTGCCTCCTGGGTTCAAGCAATTCTGCCTCAGCCTCCCAAGTAGCTGGGATTACAGACGCATGCCACCACGCCCAGCTAATTTCTTTCGTATTTTAGTAGAGACGGGGTTTCACTGTGTTGCTCAGGCTGGTCTCAAACTCCTGAGCTCAGGCCATCAGCCTGCCTTGGCCTCCCAAAGTGCTAGGATTACAGGTGTGAGCCTCCATGCCCGGCCTAGTTATTTCTTGATTACATGCTAAACAAGGGATGGGTTATTCATGAGTTTTCTGGGAAAGGGGTGGGCAGTTCCCAGAACTGAGGGCTCCTTCCCTTTTTCGACCATGTAGGGTAATTTCTTGACATTGCCATGACATCTATAAACTGTCATGGTGCTGGTGCGAGTGTCTTTTAGCACATGAATGCATTATAATTAGCATGTAATAAGCAGCGAGGACATCCAGAAGTCACTCTTGTCATCATGCTGGTTTTGGTGGGTTTTAGCCGGTTTCTTTGCTGCATGCTGTTTTATGACTAAGGTCTTTGTGACCTGTACTTTGTGCCGACCTCCCATCTCATCCTTTGACTAAGAATGCCTATCCTCCTGGGAATGCAGCTCAGTAGGTCTCAGCCTTATTTTACCCACTCCCCAGTCAAGATGGAGTTGCTTTTGTTCAAATACCTCTGACAATAGCCTCTTGGGTTCCTTTTGGTGCACACCACATATTTTATGCACACTGGCTCCCAGGTGATTTCACTCACAACAGTTCAAACCTGAGTGTCTTTATCAAATGATTGTTGTCAGATTACCGAAGCTACCTTGGCCTGTGTGTATGAAGGGCCAGACGATTCTGGGGGCCAGGAGCGGTGGCTCATGCCCGTAATCCCAGCGCTTTCAGAAGCTGAGGTGAGAGGATCACTTGAGCTTGGGAGTTTGAGACTAGCCTGGCAACAAGGCAAGACCCCCATCTCTACAAAAAGTACAAAAATTAGCCAGGCATGGTTTCATGTACCTGCAGTCCTAGCTACTAGGGAGGCTGAGGTGGGAGGATTGCTTGAGCCAGGGAGGTTGAGGCTGCAGTGAGCCAAGATCACACCACTGCACTACACCCTGGGCGACAGAGTGAGACTTGATCTCAAAAAAAGGAAAACAAAGAAACAACCAAAAACTCATCCTCCCTACACACAACAAAACAAAAACAAGCAAACAGGAAAACCCCCCAAAACTCAGGAGATTCTGGGCATTTGCACACTTGTGAGATGGCCTTTAAGCATTGATTTATAGACACAAGAGTATAAATACGTCAACTTTGCCTCTGTTCGGAACAACTACCTTTTCCAGAGCTACCCGGCAGGTTTGAGGCAGTCCCATCGTGGCTTTGTACTTGATACTGTGCTTGCCTCTTTGTGCTTGATTGAACCTGGGAGGTCAACCTCCCTCTTGAATCAAGAGGGCAGTATCAAGCACAAAAGGGTTCCTTTGGTTCCTATCCAACTTCCTTTTCTCCTATTGTTTCTTCTCAGAAACATTTTCTAATAAAGTACTTTAGCCTGAATCTTGGTCTCTGGGTTTGCTTCTGGTGACCTATATCTAAAACTCCTTTTCTCCAGACTGTAAATAAAGTTACTCACCCAAGGCGAGCCATGCATAAAAGCAGAAGAAGTTAAGCAGACAGTGAATCAAAAATAAAATGAGAAGGGGT
Organism: Chlorocebus sabaeus; assembly: GCF_047675955.1. Taxonomy (NCBI): domain Eukaryota; kingdom Metazoa; phylum Chordata; class Mammalia; order Primates; family Cercopithecidae; genus Chlorocebus; species Chlorocebus sabaeus. Next base: position 72,888,149 of record NC_132918.1, read on the forward strand.
TTGCCAGAAGCCAAAAACATGAACCGTAACTCTTTGGGCTGCCCACTCTGGCCTGATTGTTGATAAAGTGAAGCAGTAATATTTCCCACAGAAGTATGAAATAAATCTGATATCCTGCTAAACACCAAGGCATTTGCAATACTTGAATAGGAAATCTAATATTGCTTATCATTAGTTAGAAGGGTCAACAAATGAAGGAGAACAGAATTGCGAATGCAGCCCAGCTGGTAAGGGTTCCCAAGCCTGGTCCTAGACCTATACCTTCTATGGGTACACACACAGGAGAAGCAGAACTCTCTTTATTTCGTCACAAATGTTCCCATTCCAGGTGGGTGACTTGATGCAAGGCTGAATGAAGGAACAGTTTGGGATCTTTCTTGTTAAGGAATTAGTCTCCAGTGCACTCAGGCTTCATCCTCATAACAACAAGAAATCCAGACCACGGGTCAGACAACCTAGTGATTCATGTGTCTTAGTGACTGACCTTGCTGGCTGCATGGTGGGTAATTTTAGCTGGAAAATACCGGGTCAGTCATCATGGAGCCAGCATGGTTACATCAAACAACCAAAGGATCAGTCTCTGAGGACCTGGAAAGACTGGATTTGAAGGAAAGACAGAAACTTTTTTTCTTTTCCACTTTTAACCAAATAAAAAATTTGAGAACCAACAGGGCAAGAGAGAAAGGAAATCATATTTACAACATGCAAATTAATGTACCTTATAGGTGTATTGCTAATTACTCTCAAAAGAAAATATTCTGCTTCCTTGACAAAAAACAAAACCTTCTAGAAAATTTTAACCCCAAAGTGAAGAATAACACCTTTAGTGACTCAAAATGCTAATTGAGTAGGTATCATCTGAATTCAACAGACATGCCTAAATTTATTGCTATTCTAATTACTAACATAGAAAACATATCTAGGATTAAAAAAATGAGTAGAATTATTCAATAGGAAAGAGATGAACTATGGACCTTTATGCATGGTTTTATCAAGTGTACTTTTAGCTCAAATGATGACAGTCTCTGACCAGTCCACATGACAAATTAATTTTAAAATAGACCGTAGTAAGGAGATAAGATCAAGTTGAGTACGGTCAAAAGTTTACTTTTATAGCCATAATGTCACTTTACTTTTTATATTCTTATTTTCTATGGAAGTATAAATTACATATAGTAAAATTCATAGATCTTAAGCTTGCAATTTGATGAGTTTTGACAAATATATACATGTGGCCGGGCGCAGTGGCTCTGACCTGTAATCCCAGCACTTTGGGAAGTCAAGGTGGGCAGATCATCTGAGGTCAGGAGTTCAAGACCAGCCTGGCCAACACGGTGAAACCCCGTCCCTACTAAAAATACAAAAATTAGCCGGGCATGGTGGTGCATGCCTGTAATTCCAACTACTCAAGAGGCTGAAGCAGGAGAATCACTGGAACCCGGGAAGTGGAGGCTGCAGTGAGCCAAGATTGTGCCACTGCATTCCAGACTGGGTGACAGAGCAAGACTCCATCAAAAAACAAACAAACTAACAAACAAAAAACATAAAAGGCAGAAAACAAAAACAAAAAAATAAATATATACATTCACGTAACCACGCCCAAGATCATGAGAGAGAACATATTTTGTGCCCAGCAAGTTTTCCCGCTTTCTTCCAGTCAGTTGCTTGCCTCCCATGGACAACCACTTTTGGTGTCTTTACTTATTCTTGGACCTCATATAAACAGTATCAACCAGTGTGTACTTTTTCGTGCCTGCCTTTTTTTTTTTTTTTTTTTTTTTGAGATGGAGGCTCGCTCTATTGCCCAGGCTGGAGTACAGTGGCGCGATCTCAGCTTACTGCAACCTCTACCTCCCGGGTTCAAGTGATTCTCCTGCCTCAGCCTCCCAAGTAGCTGGGATTACAGGTGTGCACCACCACGCCTCACTAATTTTTGTAATTTTAGTAGAGACTTGGTTTCACCATGTTGGTCAGGCTGGTCTCGAACTCCTGACCCTGATCCGACAGCCTTGGCCTCCCAAAGTGCTGGGATTACAGGCATGAGCCACCGTGCTCAGCCAGTGTCTGTCTTTTTTGCTCAGCATAATGTTATTGACATTCATCCACACTGTTTTATATATCACTAATTTGTTCGTTTTTATTGCTCAGTTGTAGTATTCAGTTGCATAAATGTGTTATAGTTTGTCTATATATTCACTTAATGGAAATTTGGGTTGTTTCTTGGTTATTATGAACATGCTTATACAGGTTTTTTTGTGGACATGTTTTTATTTTTCTTGGGTAACATTTATTTATTTTTCAAGGCAGGGTCTTGCTATGTTGCCCAGGATGGAGTGCAGTTGCATGATTATGGCTCACTGCAGCCTCAAACTCCTGGGCTCAAACAATCCTCCTGCCCTAGCCTCCCAAGTAGTTGGGACAACAGGCACATGCCACCACATCCAGCTAACTTTTGTATATTTTTGTAGAAACAGGGTCTCATTATTTGCCCAGGCTGGTCTTAAACTCCTGAACTCAAGGAATCCTCCTGCTGTGGCCTCCCAAAGAGCTAGGATTGCAGGTATGAGCCACTGGTGCCTGGCTTCTCTTGGGTAATATTTAGAAGTAGAATTTTGGGTCATAGGAAAAGTGTAGCCTTATATTTATAAGAAACTTCTAAACAGTTTTCCCAAGTGGTTGGACCATTTCCATTTCTACCAGCAACGTAAGAAGGTTCTAGTTGCTCCATATCCTTTCGGACAGTTGATATTGCCAGTCTTTCTAAATTTAACTATAGGATGAGTCACTATAGGTAGAAATAGTTTGAAATAACAAAGTAGGGACTAGGTGTGGTGGCACACACCTGTAATCCCAGCTACTCCGCAGGCTGAGGCAAAAAATTGCTTGAAGCCAGGAGGAGGAGGTTGCAGTGAGCCAAGATCACACCACTGCACTCCAGCCTGGGCAACAGAGCAAGACTCCACCTCAAAAAAAAAAAACAACAAAAAAAAGAGAAATAGTAGACTCAAATCTCCTTCTAGTTGGCAGTTTATTCTTACCTCTTTGTAATTTATTCTGACATCATCTCCCTTACACTAATTACTTGACCTCTGGTCCACCAAGAGTAAGCACTTCAAGGGGCCATGGAATGTCATGTTCAAAAATAGATGAAATAAATGTGTTTTTTTTTTTTTTTTAAATTCCTCTTGTCGAATAGCTTGAACCTGGGAGGCAGAGGTTGCCGTGAGCCAAGATCCCACCACTGCACTCCAGCCTGGACGACAGGTGAGACTCCATCTCAATAAAAAGAAAAAAAAAAAATCCCTCTTGTCTTATATCATTTCTACCTCTTCCTTCCTCCATTAGCACTGAAACGGAAGTAGTGTCAGACTGTTGTATTGAACACAAATTCTCATATTAGCCCCTTGCCTCAAAAACAAGAAAATGCTTTAATGAATGAAGTAATTTTCAAGTGCCACTCGAGCAACCCCTATTAGTTGCTCCAGAATTGTAATGTGAGAAAAAGTGGTTTCAATAACCCATTCTCACTGAGATAGTACTTAAGTAATCATAATTTTTTCATATTTAAGCCACATAGAATGGGTCACATTGAATGAAAGTCGCCTCAAAATAAATTCTAAAATTTTAACTGTTCATCACCTAAACAAGTTGATTGGTGTGGTTGGTTGGCAGAGTCGTTAGGGGCTTCATGTTATGAAGAATTCATCTGTTTGTGGTAAAAACAATATAATGGGGTGTAAGATTATACACATGGCTCTGGACAACTCAAGTTCAAATTTTGATTCCACTCCTACCAGCCAGATGAGCTTGGGCAAGCTGTTATAGCTCTTTCTTCCTTAGCTTATTCATATATAAAAGAGAGATAATACCATCTACATCCTAGAGATTATGAGGAATAAAAGAGTAAAGATATAGTAAAATGTTTAGAATTGTGTCAGGTACATTCTACACAAATAGGTACATAAATGCACTATTACTATTTATTTGACAAGTATTTACTGAATGCCTTTGATGTACATTGCACAATTTTTTTTTTTTTTTTAGATAGCTTCTCACTCTATCACCCAGGCATGATCACAGTTCACTGCAGCCTCAACCTCCCAGGCTCAAGTGATCCTCCTGAAACTACCTTTGCAAAAATTATAACTGATGAAATTATGACAGTGAGAGAAATCTGACATGGCTGACTCCATCTTGTCTCTAGCTGGCAGGTTGTCTGTGCTCATTCCTGGGCATGGGCTGAGCTAGCTTTGGGAGAAATTTAGTTTATAATTTAAATAATAGACCCCTCCTCAAAACTAAACTGTTCTTGTAAAAGTAATGAAAAGTCTCCAAGTTGGGATGACGGGGGTTGAATTCCAAATAACTACCTGCCGTTATTCTGGAGGTCATGAGATTTGCAACTTCCTTAATCACTCTTGAAGATAACATCACTATTGCAGAACCTAAGATTGGCCTTTTGAGATTTATTTTCAGGTTTTTGCATTTCTGACAAATGGATGGCCCCACCTGGACCTGCCAACCAGTGCTGTGGCCTCCACCCAGGAACTGACTCAGAGGACCGCTCGATCCCCTTTGATTTCATCTCCCAGCCAAACCATCAACACTTCCGACTCACTGGCCCCCTACCCACCAAATTATCCTTAAAAACCCCCGATCCCGGCTGGCGGTGGCTCACGCCTGTAATCCCAGCACTCTGGGAGGCCGAGGCAGGCGGATCACCTGAGGTCAGGGGTTCAAAGCCAACCTGACCAACGTGGGGAAACCCTCTCTACTAAAAATACAAAATTAGCAGGGCCTGGTGGTGCATGCCTGTAATCCCAGCTACTTGAGAGGCTGAGGCAGGAGAATTGTTTGAACCTGGGAGGCGGAGGTTGCAGTGAGCCGAAATCGTGCCATTGCACTCCAGCCTGGGTAACAAGAGCAAAACTCCGTCTCAAACAAAAAGGCAAAGACAAAAAAACACAACCTCCCTCCACCCCCAAAACCCCACAAAACTCCGATCCCAGCCAGGCGCGGTGGCTCACTCCTGTCATCCCAGCATTTTGTGAAGCCGAGGCGAGCGGATCAGCCTTACCAATATGGTGAAACCGCCTTTCTACTGAAAATACAAAAATTAGCAGGGCGTGGTGGCGCATGCCTGTAGTTCCAGCTACTAAGGAGGCTGAAGCAGGAGAATCGCTTGAACCCGGGAGGCGGAGGTTGCAGTGAGTCGAAATCGTGAGAGACTCTGTCTCATAACAAAACAAAACAAAACAAAACAAAACAAAACAAAAACTCCGATTCCTGAATTCTCGAGGAGGCTGATTTGAGTAATAAAAACTCCAGTTTCCTGTACAACCAGCTCTGCATGAATTAAACTCTTTCTGTATTGCAATTCCTTTCTCTCCATAAATCAGTTCTGTCTAGGCAGCAGGCAAGGAGAATCCGTTGGGCAGCTACACTCCCACCTCAGCCTCTGGAGTAGCTGGGACCACAGGCGTGGGCCCCTGCGCCTGGCTAATTTTCCTGTTTTTTGTAGAGAGAGGTTTTTGCCATTGTTGCCCAGGCTGGTCTTGAACTCCTGGGCTCAAGGGATCCTCCCACCTCAGCCTCCCAAAATGCTGAGATTACAGGTGTCAGCCACCATGCCTGGCCTCTTTGAACAATCTTAAATGCTGACGATATAGGGGTGAGTAAAGCACACGAATTACAGGAGCATATTCAGATTCAGAGGTAAAAAATGCAGCAATTGATTAGTGATGTCTGACATGGTGGGTAAGGTATGTGTGTGTGGAGAGGATGGTTGAATAGCAATACACATGCCAAATATTGGTTATCCTGATTGAGGCACTTGGAACTGTACTTATTTTCCATGAAAGCACATATCTGACTGATGTGGAACCATGCTCAACCTCCTGTTAAGCCGAAGTTTGTACACTGGGACATGTGAACAACATCTAGGCATGAGTAGCATGAATTTTAGAGATCTATAGATGGAACATGCATGCTCCATATCTCACATTCACCAATTTCCCCAATCACACTTTTTCTCTGCCTGATATTTGTTTGCTTTTCACTATCTAATTATTATTTCTTCTTGCAGACTGGAAATTTCTGTTCACTTCTAGATATACCTTACCTAGGGAAAGGCAAGATCTAGCAGAGTGCTCCATATACAGAGTGGATATTCAATAAATGTTTGCTAAAATGAATTGAGTTCTGCTTTTCATAAATAACAATGGATTCCTCAGACAGCAGATTAGTAATCATCTATCAGACAACAACAGTTGGTAAGAGTATTTGAATGTGGGCAGACCTAGGTTTGTGCTTTAGCTCTATCTTTTACTAGCTGTGTATAGGTAAGTTAACCGATGTCTCAGTTTTCTTATCAGTAAAATGGAAATCATAATACCACAAAAGATGTTGTAAGGCTTGAATGGGTTAGCATATGTAAAACATAAGGGGCACTAAATATGGTAGTTCCTTTTTCTTTACTCTCAATATTTGTCAAAAGCTAAAACTAGTGAAAGAGTAGTAAAATGGGCATTTGTTGACTCTCTCCCACTGGGTAGCAGCTATGTCCTTTGGCATGGACTCCACCTCCAGCTCCATGGGTGGGCCATGTTTGTTTAATCCAGTCTCATCCCCTTTGCTAAAGAGATTGGTTGTTGGTTTGGGTTTATGCTAATCAACACTTGGCATTTCCCCACTGCAGGAAATTATTCAGGAACTGGCATGTGACCAAATTATGAACAATGACACATGAGAATTTAATTTTCTGGGAATGTTTGGGGAATAAAGTTCCATGTTTGTTTTGTTATTTTGTTATTTATTTGTTTATTTTTTTGAGACAGAGTCTCGTACTGTTGCTAGGCTGGAGTACAATGGTGTGATCTCAGCTCGCTGCAGACTCCGCCTCCTGGGTTCAAGTGATTCTCCTGCCTCAGCCTCCCAGGTAGCTGGGATTACAGGTGCCTGCCACCACACCGGGCTAATTTTTTGTATTTTTAGTAGAGACGGGTTTCACTGTGTTGGCCAGGCTGGTCTGGAACTCCTGACCTTGTGATCCACCTGCCTAGGCCTCCCAAAGTGCTGGGAGGCGGAGGTTGCAGTGAGCTAGGATCACACCATTGCGTTCCAGCCTGGGCAACAAGAGCGAAACTTTGTCTCAAGATAAATAAATAAATAAATAAATAAATAAATAAATAAATAAATAATCTAACGTTAATGGACTGAATGGGGAAACTCAGCAAGGCCTGCCTGTCTAGATTCTTCTTGGCCTCTCTGAGCATGCATTCCTTCTTTCTGGGTGTGGGGCAGGATCCTCTCTGGAATGGGGGTCTTAGGACCTACAATTTCTTTATGGCCAGATTTTACACAGAAAGGTAGAGGAGGTGGGAAGGAAGTTAGAGTAATATTTTTAGGTTTTATGGCTGGCTTTGGGGGAAAGGGGTTCTGATTTCTACGACTCTCCTTGAGGAAGAGGGATTCTAGTTTCTACAGGTAGCCATTGGGGAGATTGAGGGGACAGAGATAGGAGGGCAGGAAAAAGTCAGAGAGAGAGAGAGAGCTGCCTCTGAGGCCTTCATTTTGAGGTATTGTTTTTTTGAGCGTCTACGCAACCATAAAATGGACCTGACAAAGGGCCTAATGGAAATAAACTGAGACGTTGATGCTATTACAAACCAGCCCTGAAACCTGAATCACCTTTGCTTAAGTGAGTCTTGATATCACCTGCATTGTTTAAGGCACTTTAATCTCAAACCCAATAATGCCTGTGGTCTAATGCAGGAAATAATATAGAAACCAAGATTACATTCATTTCTTAGGGCTGGTCCTGGGCCAGTCTAAGTCCAGTTAAATTTGCTTCTAGGGTCATCCAAAGCATCCCTCGCCTTGCTGCTGGCTTTGTATTGAATCCCTCTTCGTTCCCCACTGTGTCACTCCTTCTATTCTGCTCTCATCTTTTCAATCTTTTTATCCTTCTCCTCACTCTTATTTATTTATTTTAAATTTCATTTATAGATATATTTTGAGACGGAATTTTGCTCTTTTGCCCAGACTGGAATGAAGCGGCACAATTTTGGCTCACTGCAACCTTCGCTCCCCGGGGTTCAAGTGATTCTCAAGCCTCAGCCTCCCAAGTAGCTGGCCTGGGATTATAGGCATGCACTACCATGCCCACCTAATTTTTGTACTTTTAGTAGAGACGGGGTTTTGCCATGTTGGCCAGGCTAGTCTTGAACTCCTGACCTCAGGCGATCCACGTACCTCAGCCTCCCAAAGTGCTGGGATTATAGGCTTGAGTCACCACGCCCGGCCTCCTCACTCTTATTTAAAAGCATGCCTTCTCAACATAGTCTCAGTTGAGGAAAACAGGGAATACTGATCCACATTAAAGTATTCCATGGGAAATACATCAGTGAAGTGAAGTGAAGCTATAATACCATTCAATGATCCTGGTAATGGTGGGGTATCTGACCTTGTCTACAGCAAATCAGTGGACAATGATGCTCTTGAAGCTTCTTACATCAGATTGTGAAAGTAGCTACCATTTACACCTCCATGTCAATCTGTTTACCACTCTCCCTCCTTTAGTTTTTATCTGAGGCCTGCTCTAGGACAGTTTCTGGAATAAAGCCATAGCATCTCCATCCTATTGAGATCATGGGAACTATAAATAACAGAGGAAGTGAGCAACTGGAAGGCATCCCATCATTAAATATTCAAGAGTCAGAGGATATCTGATCGTGCCACATGATAAAGTCTCTGCCCTTTAGAAGTCTGTGAGATCACAGCGGGGTATGCTGGAGGGATGAGATAAACACAGCCCCTCAACCCTCACTCTTTGCATTTGACCTGGCCCACCTCTCCTGGAAGGCTCTGATACATTACATAGAACGGCTGTGAATTTTAACTTCCCGGCCCTCCACAATACCCCTCATTGTCACATGTTTACCTCCATAGGACCAGCCCCTGCTTTCTTTTTTTCTCTGTTTGCTTAATTTTTACTTTATAGGGATGGATTCTTGTTTTGGGAAAATGTACAACATTTGATACATAATTTAAATCCCTGAAGTCTACATATCTTGAGGAACTTAGGACCTCATCATATCCATTTCTCTAGGCTGGGCCCCCTGCTTTGACCACACCCTCTCCTATCTACCCATTTTGAGTAGGTTCCCAAATCCTACCAAGTAAACCCCCAAATGGGTTCTGTTTCACATCAACTACACACCCAAAAGGCATCAAATTTCATCATAGCTTTGTTGGCATCGAACATGTGACTGTCTTAGGAGAAAAAACCCTTTATTTCCTGTGCTGTGTGCTTTGCATAGGCCCTGGAACTAAGACCACATGTCTTTGAGCCTGTGTTGTCAGGCTACCTTCTTGGTCAGGAAACCTTTTTACAGTTTATTGAAATCACTCTTGCTACTTCTTCAAGACTGATTTTCATTTTGACTGTCTTTCCCCAAATCTCTATAATTGCATAGTGTGAGCGAGTGAGAACTGTGGCTTATCACAGCCTTGCAGTGAAGGCAGCAGAAGCTGCTGCCGGATGCTGCAGAATCTATTTGATAATGAAAAATCCAGATCTGGACAGATGGATGTTATATTTGGAGGAAACACCATCACATGACCAAGGTTCCTGCTCTAAGGAGAGAACATACAGATGTTCACATACCAGAGAAGTCATGGTGCTTCCAAAGGGATAAAGCAGCACTTTATTATTTTTCTTCCTTCACAATCTTAAGGCTATAGAGAAAACACAAGGAACATTAGGGTTCCGAATCAAAATGAAATGAAACTCAGTTGCAAGGAAACAAACTTTATCTGTATCCTAAATTGCAATAAGTGTCTTTTTTTCCTACTCATTTTACAACCATGCATAGAAAAATGACACGTACATAGAAAAGGACACTTTTTCTATGCATGATTGTAAAATGCACAGAAAGAGGCAGCAGGCAGGGAGAGAATGGTGTTTATTCAGTTCTTCTTTAAAATGACGTTTATCTTTAGAAGAGACAAACACTGGGATCCATATTATTATGATCTTACCGTGATTTCAACAGAGCATTTCACACCTACTAAAAAGCTCTAGTAATGAAACATGTTTGAGTAAAAACAGAAGTTTTCCTTCCCTATATTCCTTTCTTCCTTCTGGCTTTCCTCTTTTCCTTCCTTCCTTCCTGCTTGCATCCTTGGCCAATAAACATTAGGTGTCACAGTGGGACCTAGGGGGATTCTACCAAGATTAAACTCAATTGTATCAATATTTGGGCCGGGCGTGGTGGCTCATGCCTCTAATCCCAGAACTTTGGGAGGCCAAGGCAGGCAGATCACCTGAGGTCAGGAGTTTGAGACCAGCCTGACCAACATGGTGAAACCTCGTCTCTACTAAAAATGCAAAGTTAGCTGGGCATGGTGGCACACACCTGTAATCCCAGCTACTCGGGAAGTGACAAAGTGAGATTCCGTCTCAGAAAAAAATTCTACCAATATTTGTTGGTTATTTGCTCTGTACAGGGGCAAGTCCCATGCACACAAAAGGATGAAATAAATATATATCCACCCTTAAGAATCTTGAAGTTTAAGAAGGACAAAATCAACTGGGCATGGTGGCTCATGCCTGTAAGTCCTGCACTTTGAGAGGCTGAGGTGGGAGGATCACTGGAGCACACAAATTAAAGACCAGCCTGGGCAATACAGTGAGATTTCATCCTACAAAAAAGTTAAAAATTAGACGAGCATGGTGGTGCACCTGTAGTCTCAGCTACTTGGGATGCTGGATTGGGAGAATCACTTGAGTCAAAGCTAGAGGTTATAGTGAGCCAAAGATTGTGCCACTCTAGCCTGGGCCACAGAGCGAGACCTTATCTGAAAACAAAAACAAAAACAAAAACAAAACAAAACAAAACAAAAAAACAAAAACAAACCCCAAAACCAAAAAACATAAACAAGAAAACAGATCACGAATTACTGCAGTATAAAGGAGAGCAATAAAAATGTGACCATTATGGTATGGGCCCTGAAAGAGAGGAGATCTTCATGTAATGCATTAGACCTTGAAGGATGAAGGGCCTTTAGACCAACAGAGGTGTGCAGTAGAGTCACATAACAGGGTTTTGAATGGACCCACTGGGTTCATTCAAGCCACCTTTGAACAGTTGTTGAGTTTGACTGCTCATGGATGGTGGCAAGTATTAAGCATCAGCTTCAAATCTGAGAGGTTAATTTTTCTCATATGCCACAAGGAAGAAACTAATTTTTGAGGGAAGGTTTAAATGGAACCCAGAAATCCTTCAGACCCCCTCAGAAACTTTGCTTGAGTTTTTGGCATCTTAGGAATTTGCTTGGCCTATTTTGTAAAGTCCAACCCTAGAAACTTGATAGAAAATGACAGTGTAAAGAGACAACCCATCATGGTGGTACAATGGGCCAAATTGTTTGCTGTACTTGGCCTGAACTTTGAAAAATAATGGAAAAACAGGCTTGTGTGATTGTGTATGTAAATATTTTGATCAAACTTATTAAAACTTCTTTGACTAGAATGATCATATTTTTCAAAATGAAAAGTCCTGTCACTAGATCCTCGGAAACCTGGATTATTTTTCCATTACCAGTTCTCTCTCACATGTCAAAATGAGTCACTCTAAATTCCTCTACTTCATTTTCCCCATATTTTATGTATCATGAGGGTGAAATAAACTTGCTAAAAAGAAGTGCTGAAAATGTGCAGATGTGTTAATACAGCCTCTGTTCTACCTACTTGCAGTGTGTCCTCTTCATATCTAGTATTTGCAAGAAAGTTAGGCTCCCAGTACAGATGTGAAGGTAATGGGAACAACCAAAGTTCAGAAATGGTATCAATGGACAAAAATACGAGAACTGAAAACAGGGTGAACATCTGGAAGATAATGGTAGGTGAGAGATTGCCAGAAAAATTTGAAAAATACAAGGAACTAAGACTGGTCAAGCTCAGAAATACCAGCAAACAGAAACCAAGAAGAGAGACTGTCAGAGGAGAAGGTGGGGAAGAGCCCAGAAAGCACATCATCAGATGTCCCTTCATTGTTACTGTCTTCTCTAAGCAGTGCTACTCAATTAGGGCAATTTTGCTTCCCAGAGGACATTTGGCAATATCTGGAGATACTTTTGATTATCACAATTTATGCAGGGTTGAGGGGTACTGCTACTGGTGTCTAATGAGTGGAGGAAATGAGGCAAGATTTTCTTCTTGGTCACTTTGCAAGATGGGGACCTCTGGCCAGTGATGTCCCACCTGGGCTTTGCCTGACCATGTTACCTGCTACAGGAGATGGCTCACCCACTCAGTCCACCCAGGTTGAGTCTGGCCTATGCACTAATTTCTGAGTTCTTGTCCCATGCCCAAGAAGAATGAAGATGCACTGACAATTGAAAAGTGAGCAAGGCAGGGAGTTTTACTGAGTGAGGAAACAGCTTTCAGCAGAGCGGAGACACCAAGGTGGTCCCCCTACCTGAAGGCAGGAAAGTCCCCCTAATATGACTGAGTCCAGGGCTTTTATGGGCTCAGAATGGGGGAGAGGCAGGTCATAGGTAGTGTTGGAAAAGGCAACATTCCACTGGCTACAAGGCATTATTCAGAAATAATCAATTGGGGCTGGGCACAGTGGCTCACACCTGTAATCCCAGTACTTTGAGAGGCCGAGGAGGATGGATCACCTGAGGTCAGGAGTTCAAGACCAGCTTGACCAACATGGTGAAACTCCATCTCTACTAAAAATACAAAGTTAGCCATGCATGATGGTGCATGTCTGTAATCCCAGATACTCGATAGGCTGAGGCAGGAGAATCCCTTGAACCTGGGAGGCAGAGGCTGTGGTGAGTCAAGATTGTGCCATTGCATTCTAGCCCAGGCAACAAGAGTGAAACTTTGTCTCAAAAAAAGAAAAGAATCAATTGGAAAGGGCAGGAAAATGGGAACAGAAATTCTCACTGTGGGTCATGGGTTTCACCTAGGACCAGCAGTCTGGTCTTTAGGCCTTCAGGCTGTTTTTTGCTTGAAAATGGAGTTCCACTGGGGCCCTGTCCCTGTGCATTTGGCTACCTCCTGTCACTATCAGCAAGAGATGCTGCTAAACATTATACAGTTCACAGGACAGACAATAAAGAATTATCTAGCCTAAAATGTCAATAATGCCAAGATTGAGAAACCTTGCTCCAGACTATCTGTAGTTACCAGCATCAATTCTTTATCATACTTATCGTTGTTAATCTGATTATAAAAGTAATCAGTAACACATAAAAAGTAATATATGTTTAATCTGGAACATTTTATCAACATATTAAATAAAATTTTACTGTCATCCCATGAATTACGTCATAGAAGGCCATAGTCTATTGTCCCCAGGGCCGAAAGTTGTGGAATCAAATGCCAAATGAACCTCAACCGCTGCCAAACACCAATGCACGTTGTGCAGACACTTTGAAGAGCATATAAAGTCCATACCTTTCCCTTCTCTAATTGCTTAATCCAGCAGGAAATACTTGGCACTATTTTTATAGAAAAAAAAAATTGTAGCCAAAGTCTTTCCAGAAAAAAAGTAATTTAATAACATGTTGAAGGGAAAGGAATTTTTTTGAAATGTTGAAATAAAATGAAATTTGTTTCAAAAGAAAAGTGGAGGTCTTGGAAGCCTGCACCTGGTGCCTATGCCCAGCACCTGCTGAAGGGCCATGAATGGCACCATAATCAGTGGCAAGATCCGGAGAGCCATTAAGGGGAAAATTGCAGAAATTAGAAACTGCTAGGGATGAAAAGCATCCTGATTTCATTACAGTGATGGAGGCTGAGAAAAGTCAGGATGGCAAAGGACCTCCCACATGAAGGAACAATTTGGTTCAGTTTAGCGTGTTTCCAGATGTCTGTACCACAGACCAACATGTAGGCATTATGTCTGAAAAGAGAATGTGGTGTGACTAAGACAGATGGCTGGTACTGCACTGAGAAGAAGGGTACAAACTTGAGAGTCAGGCTGCCTAGGTTTGAATTCTTTTTTCCCTTGACTAGCTATGTGACTGGAGCAATTTATTTATTTGTTATTTTTAATATTTAAAACTTTTTTTTTTTTTTTAAATAGAGTCTCACTTTGTCACTCAGGCTGGAGTGCAGTGAGGCTATCTGGGCTCACTGCAACCTTTCTCTCCTGGGTTCAAGTGATCCTCCTGCCTCAGCCTCCAGAGTAGCTGGGGCTACAGATGCGCACCATGCCCAGTAATTTTTTCAGAGCAAATTATTTAAACTCCTGTGCCTCATCTGTTAAATGGATTTTTAAATTTGTTTGTTTGCTTAATAGAGATGGGGTTTCGTCATATTGCCCAGGCTGGTCTTGAACTCCTGAGCTCAAGCAATCCACCCACTTCAGCCTCCCAAGTGCTGGAACTACAGGCATGAGCCACTGTGCCCAGCCTGAAATATATGCTCACTAGAATTTTTGTTGTTACTGTGAGGCTTTGCAGCAGAACATTATAAGTATTCTGGCCCAACATCTCAGCATCCCTTTATCATTTTCTTCGCATCCCTTCTCCTGCTCCTGTATTTTTGCTTGGTGAGCCCATTATCCCATAGGGTCAGAGAGCCAGAAGTGCCTGACGGTTTACTTTATTCTGGTTTTTAGCCAATGACTGGCAGGGACCTGCATTTGAAAGCTCAGAAACCAAGAGCGGGGGCATAAGGTACACTCTAGGACTCCTCTGGGAGATTAGACTGAAGCCACCTCTCTGTGGGATATTGCCTGAAATTGCAACTATTTTGCTTTTTTTTTTTTTTTTTTGTCTTTGCTTCCTGCTTCCCCCACTCTCTTACAGGTTACTCCCAGAAGCATTGTCTTAATAAATCACTTGTACTTGAATCTTGTCTCCAGGCACTAGATGAGTTAATACACATAAAGTGCTTAGAACAATGCCTGGCACATAATGAGAATTTAATAAATGTTAACAGCTATTGTATTTATTTTTATTAAACGCTTACTTTGTTCCAAGTACTACGTCTCCTGCACTCAATTTATCATTTAATCTTATCCAAATCTATTTTCCTTTCATGAGAGAAGGAAAAGCTGGAGACATAGGCCAAGGTTGAATTGGCAGGAGACAATCAGGGGTCCAATACCAGTGCAAGAATTAAATATCCAAAGAAGCAGCACAGGAGAACCAAATTTCAAGTAATGATGCCACTGACAGCCTGCATTTACAAGTGGGATAGGGTGTGGGTGAATCAATAGGCAGGCTCATAAATGCCGATGACACCTGTACAGTTGAAGTTACTCTTCCCTGAGACAGATGAGAAAAGGAAGTCGCAGGATGCAAAGTTACCAGATGAGGGCCACACAGCCAGGAAGGGTTCTGATCTGAGACCACGTTCTACCCCATTCCCCCTTTCTGGCTGCGGGCTCTTGGCTTCCCGTGAGCATATTATGGGTCAAGACCTGGCCAGGCATGGCGGCTCATGCCTGTAATCCCAGCATTTTGGGAGGCTGAGGCGGGCAGATTACCTGAGGTCAGGGGTTTGAGACCAGCCTGGCTAACATGGTGAAACCCTGTCTCTACTAAAAAAATACAAAACCTAGCCGGGGGTGGTGGTGCACGCCTGTAGTCCCAGCTTCTTGGGAGGCTGAGGCACAAGAATAGCTTGAACTCGTGAGATGGAGGTTACAGTGAGCCAAGATCACGCTACTGCACTCCAGCCTGAGCAACAGAGCGAGACTCTGTTTCAAGAAAACCCAAAAACAAAAACAAAACAACACAACCACGACAAAAACCAAACACTGCTAATGTCCCTAAATGGAAGTGAAAGGTGCTTATGAAATAAGCAAAGGGTTGGAATACATTCTCAGAAGCAAGGAGCCACCTACTTCTGTCTCCCAAACCTGCACTGAGGCCACTCTCCACAGTGACATTTAACAATTATTTAAAGCCTTATACTATTTTTTGCCTTTTACTGCTTGCATGTCATGTCTTCTCAATTAAATGGCCTGTTCTTCAAAGGGAGGAACTCTATTTTATGGTTTTTAGAAATCGCCCATGGTAGTTAACACTAGGCCTTCTACATAGTGAGTCCTCAACGGTATTTAATTCATTTATTTTTTTCACTATAGAGGTTCAGCCTACAAAACTTAACTAAACACACACACACACATACACACACACACACACGAAAAAAAAACAACATGAGTTGTCAGTGTTTATTTACAATGTGACAAAGCCAAAACCACATTTTACCACCCTGATCCCCATCTCTCCTCAACTACTCTCGGTTCTTCACAGCATTTAAAACTGGATGCTTCTTATTCTTCCCATCTCCTCAGAAATGTTTTTATGTTGAACCCCAGGCATGCTTGTAACCCCAACTACTAGGGAGGCTGAAGTAGGAGGATCACTTCAGCCCAGGAATTTGAGACCAGCCTGAGCAACACAGTAAGACCTTCATCTGTTAAATGATAATAATAATAATAAAGTTTCTATAGATGGTCGACCAAGACAACAAAAGTAGTTTGCATCTCTCCATCTACCCACCTTCCCTCCCTAGCAACCTGAGTGGATATATAGAAAGTTGCTTCCCCCAGGGACAAATAAATGGAAACATAATGTGTTTGACGAAACATTTGAGTTGGCAATCAGTGTTTCCTATGCATTGCACTGCCTCTAACCAGTTGCACGATCGTGTGGAAGTCACTAGTGTCTCTGGAACTCATCCACAAAATGAAAGAATTGGACTAAATCTTTTCTATCCAATAGAAAGCTCTAGCAGCATATGGTTATTTAAATTTAAATGAATTATTTTTTTTTAAAGTTTAAAATTCAGTTTTTCAGTCACATTAGCTACATTTGAAGGGTTCAGTAGCCACCTATATCTAGTGGTTACAATCCTGGACAGTGAAGATATGGAATATTCCTATCACTGCAGATAGTTCTATTAGACAGCACGAGACCAATGAACTCACAGCCCTTTTCCAGCTCTAAGGCCCAAAGACTTACACCTAGGGTAAGAAAATGGGCTCCTTGTAGACTAAAGACATGAGCAAATGAGGCCAGGTACAGTGGCTCATGCCTGTAATCCCAGCATTTTGGGAGGCCGAGGCAGGTGGATCACTTGAGGTCAGGAGTTCGAGACCAGCCTGGCCAACATTGCGAAACCCCTTCTCTACTAAAATACAAAAATTAGCCAGACGTGGTGGCGAGCACCTGTAATCCCAAATCCCAGCTACTGGGGAGGCTGAGGCAGGAAAATTGCTTGAACCCAAGAGGCAGAGGTTGCAGTGAGCCTAGATGGAGCCATTGTACTCCAACCTGGGCGACAGAGAGAGACTCCGTCTCAAAAACAAAACAAAACAAAATTAGTAAATTAATTCAACTTGAGTAATTTAACATAGCTGTGGAGAGAAAATGGCCGTGTAACATGGAACTGTCAATATATAGACTGGGTGCTGATCAGATACGATGTTTCATGGCTGCATTGGGGCACCATTGGCTGCTTATATTATGGTACTGTGACCAGTTTAGTGGTGTATTTCTCATTGGCTGTTACTGGACACAGAACTTCTCTTTTGAGGCTGCATCCAATAATGCTGTCTAAGACCAGGCATAGCTCAGGCCAGAAAATTGACTCCAAGCCTCTGAGGTCACAGGTTGCCTTCACTATCCAGAGCATGGGTTCTTTTTTTTCTCCCCCCCATTCATTTGTTCTTTACTTTAATTAATTAATTATCTTCAACTTTGTTTTAAGTTTAGGGGTATACGTGCAGGATGTGAAGGTTTGTTACCTGCAAACATGGTGGTTTGCTGCACAGATAATCTTATCACCTAGGTATTAAGCCCAGCATCCATTAGATATTCTTCCTGATGTCCTCCCTCCCCCTACCACACTTTCTGACAGGCCCCCCGTGTGTGTTGTTCCCCACTATGACAACATGTGTTCTCATCATTCAGCTCCCACTTAGCAGTGAGAACATGTGGTGTTTGGTTTCCTGTTACTGTGTTAGTTTGTTGCAGATAATGGCTTCCAACTTCATCTATGTCCCTGCAAAGAACATGATCTCATCCCTTTTTATGGCTGCACAGTATTCCATGGTGTATATGTATCACATTTTCTTTATCCAGTCTATCATTATTGGGCATTTAGGTTGATTCCATTACTTCGCTATTGTAAATAGTGCTGCAATGAACATAGGCATGCATGTATCTTTAAACAGAATAATTTATATATTCCTTTAGGTAAATACTCAGTAAAGGGATTGCTGGGTCAAACAGTATTTCTGCCTGTAGGTCTCTGAGGAATCTCCACACTGTCTTCCACAGTGGTTGAACTAAATTTCACTCCCACCAATGGTATAAACACGTTCCTCTTTCTCCACAACCTCACCAGCATGTGCTGTTTTTTGACCTTTTAATAATAGTCATTTTGACTGTTGTGAGATAGTATCTCATTGTGATCTTGATTTACATTTCTCTAATGATCAGTAACGTTGAGTTTTTTTTCATATGTTTGTTGGCCACATGAGTCTTCTTTTGTGAAGTGTCTGTTCATATATTTTGGCCACTTTTTAATGGGGTTGTTTTTTTGTTGTAAATTTGTTTAAATTCCATGTAGACTCTGGATATCAGAACTTTATCAGATGTATAGATTGCAAGCAAAAATTTTCTCCCATTCTGGAGGTTGTCTGTGTACTCTGATGATAATTTCTTTTGCTGTGCAGGAGCTCTTTAGTTTAATTAGATCCCATTTGTCAATTTTTGCTTTTGTTGCAATTGCTTTTGGTGTTTTCATCATTAAATCTTTGGCCATGCCTATGTCCTGAATGATATTGCCTAGATTTTCTTTTAGGGTTTTTATAGTTTTGGGTTTTACGTTTAAGTCTTTAATCTATCTTGAGTTAATTTTTGTATAAGGTATAAGGAAGGGGTCTAGTTTCAATTTTTTGCATATGGTAACCCAGTTATGCTTGCACCATTTATTGAATAGGGAGTCCTTTCCCTATTGCTTGTTTGTGTCAAGTTTGTCGAAGATCAGATGGTTATAGGTGTATGGCCTTATTTCTAAGTTTTTTATTCTGTTCCATTGGTCTATGTGACTGTTCTTGTAGCAGTACTATGCTGTTTTGGTTACTGTAGCCTTGTAGTATAGTTTGAAGTTGAGTAGCATGATGCCTCCAGCTTTGTTCTTTTTGCTTAGGATTGTCCTGGCTATTTGGGCTCTTTTTTGATTCCACGTGAATTTTAAAATAATTTTTTCTAATTCTGTGAAGAATGTCAATGGTAGTTTAATGGGAATAGCATTGAATCTATAAGTTACTTTGGGTAGTATGACCATTTTCGTGATATTGATTCTTACTATCCATGAGCATGGAATGTTTCTTCATTTGTTTGTGTCCTCTCTGATTTCTTTGAGCAGTGGTTTGTAGTTCTCTTTGAAGAGCTCCTTTGCTTCTGTAGAGCATGGGTTCTTGAACCGAATGGTGAAATGGTCTTCATCATGATTGTGAGGAGTGTTGGCAGTGTGTTACTAATAAAGTACCAATGCTTGCATTCCATTTATTCTTATATTACTGTTATTATTTATTAATAATACATTGCTATTTATTGAGTGTTTATGGTGTTCCAGAGACTGTGGTCAATAGCATATATCTCAGAGCTCATTCATTTCTCAAGACAACTCCATGAGTAGATGTAGATATACTCTGCCACTGCTCTAACTCCAAGGAAGATGTACAGGCCCATCAAAAGTTCTCCACGCCTCTCTAAACCCTCCTGATGTCTATGACCTCACCTTCTATCATAAGAGAGGGAGCTTGTGAGTCCAAGTGGAACATGTCACATGAGCCCTGCGTATGTCTTGAGGCCAGACAGACATCACTTCTGCTAGATGATAATCCAAGCTGGATGCTGAGGATGGGCTGTTCCCTCAAGACACCATCAGGCAGAGCAGCTAGCCCAGCTCCTCAGCACAGACAATGCTTCTCAACAACAATGCTGCTGTTATTTATTGTTGTTGGTAGTAGTAATAGTCGTAATAATACTACTATTATATTAATATTGGCACTTCTTTATTATTAGTAACTCATTCTTTGCATTTCAGGAATCTAATCTAGTCTGTGTATGAGTGTTGTGAAGAAGTTAGGATAAAGATTTGCTCTGATTAATCATGACTTCCTTCGTGCCCTCACCCCACACTACTTCCAAACATATATGTTTCAATTTTATTTTACAACTGTGGAAACTGACGCTCAAAGAGGTTAGGAACTGTGTCCAAGTGGATTCCTCTGGTAAGATTTCCCTCATTCTCTGCATTCGTATATGCTTTCTTGAATGTCTTGAATGGGAGGGAAAGGGACATGGGGAACACCTGGGGATGCCACATAATCCGAGGATGGCTCAAGGTAGGGTGTTGGGCATGTGGACTTCTTCAGTCCTGTATGTCATGCTGAAAAAT
Source organism: Chlorocebus sabaeus (assembly GCF_047675955.1). Classification (NCBI taxonomy): domain Eukaryota; kingdom Metazoa; phylum Chordata; class Mammalia; order Primates; family Cercopithecidae; genus Chlorocebus; species Chlorocebus sabaeus. The sequence goes on from NC_132918.1 coordinate 72,908,598, forward strand.
ACAATTTCTGGAAATGGTAATGTGTCACTATCAAGACTGTCTCACAGGCAGTGATGTGGAGTCACTACCGGCTGAGGAACAAAAAAAATTCAACCGAATAGCCTGTCATCCAGTCGGAAAAGACAATCACATAGTTCAGTGTGGCTCCTCTCCAGGATCCACTTGTTTATTTTGCTCTAAATAAACACACTTCAAAAGCCCCAAACAGTCAGAATTATCTTAATGGTGAGAGGAAGGTGGAGTTAAGATTTGTGACAATTATCTGAAAAATGCCTCCTCAGGCTGGAAGGCTGGTCTGGACTTTGGGCTTCAGTGGTACTCCAGGGACCTTGGATCAAGTTCAGAACAATTTCCTGAGTAGGCCTGGTCCCTGAGGCCTATTCCTCATTCTGTCATTTTAACCAAGCTGTCTGCATTGCTTTCTTTCTTGGATTGGCCAACGGCTACTTTCCTTGTCACTAACAGCAGGGTGATAAAGTTCAGCCTTCATATTTTTAAAGTGTGTATTTCTCGTAAGGGCTGAGGGAACTGTAGGGTGTGGCTTCCTCAAGATTTACTAGAATGTAGAACTTAATGGCTTGGACTTGTGGATCAGAAGACCAGGGTGTAAGTCTAGTGTCCCTCTGTCTCTCAGCTGTGTGACATGGGACAAGTCATGCTACTTCTTTAAGTCTCAGTTTTTCCATCTTTCAAGTGGAAAGAATAAGAGTATCCTTCTTGTAGAGCAGGTGGGAAAGAGGATTCAATGAGCAAAGGTGCTTGGCACAGCGCCTGGCATGTAGTAAAAGCAGGGTTGACATTGGCGGGCCTCAAATATTCAAATAGTCTGTTGTCAAAATATTTAACAACTGACATGGTGAGGGCATGGACTAATCAGAGGGTATGCCGTTATGGCCAGTATTCATTCTGATTGGTTGATACCTGTGCTGTTTCGGTTGTTAAATATTTTGAATATCGCTCCTGGTATAATTATTCAATAAATGTTAACTCTGATTATTATTATGATTATTTTACACAAAATGTGTTTATTGAGATGGTTTCCCACTCACCTTGATTCAGAATGCTTTTAGTGCTGTTTCCTTCTAAAGGAACATTCTTCTGTAAGCCTTGCTTTTCCTCCTGTAGGCTGGCAGAGGACAGTGGAGCAGCCAACACACAAAACTACCATTTGTGCATGGCTAAAGACCCGTAGTGATTTTATACCATCCTAGGCATTTCACATCCATGAAGTAGGAATTGAGGCTCTGCACCACGCATTTCTTCTTGTGTTTCCTCTTCTCTTCTGGAGAGGGATGAAGGAGATCCTTTGCAAGGGGCATGTTCTTGTGGGTAGGTCGTCACCACTGGAAAGGCAACTCTGATTATTATTATTGCTGTTCTCACAAGGAAGGGAATCAGGAATTCAGGGGAGAGGACATCCTGCACGATCTGTTCCCGTATATTGTATGCTGTATTCCTGAGTTCCCCATCCTCACTCTCTCCCTGTTGCTGAGAAGAAACAGCTTCACCATAGCATACAGCATCCATGGTCATCTACCAAATGAAGTGTTTCTTCTGCAGTGAAGCAGGGGAGAAGAATCCCTGACTCCTACAGCTGAATGTTTCTAAGCATACAGAATATCATTCCCAAAAAATGATTATCTATCTTCATTAGAGGGATATTTTTTTCCTACCCCTTTCTTGCTTACCAGAAAAATAATGAGATGAAGAAAACAGAAGACAGAACAAGCAAGTGGGGAAGCAAAGGTGAATCTGATGGATACTCTCAGTTGTTAGAACAGAAGCAGAAGTAATGAAACATTGTGTTTGTTCATTAAACCCTTAAGCTGCTCTGGCTTAGGGGATAAGATTATTTCCTTTATCATTAGCACTAAAAAATGTGGTTTCCAAAATACACGTCTTTTGATTCTTCCCCAAATGGGTACCTGGGTTGTCTGATTTACTGGAGTATTGAAACCATTGCTTTTGGTGCTATTTCATTCTTGGACATGCGTTCTTTGAAGTACTCCAAAAGTATACACAAGCACAGGTGACACAAAATAGGTTAAAAATGCCTAAGATGCATATGAAATCTTATTTTTCCTCTGGATACTAAAAAGCATCATTTAATTTTTTCTCTGTGAGGTTGGGAGTGATAGAGACACCCATGTCCATTTCACAGAGAAGGGCAAGGCATCAAAGTAACTTTGCTGTAGGAGGATTTTTAAGTTATTGGTGTCAAAGTTTCTATTTGAACTGTGTATTTCACTATTACAGTTGAATTTATTATCTTTGCCATGAAACTAAGCTAAAAGTCACCACTGGCAGTCTATTAACAGAAACCTTTTTGTCTTAACAAATAAAGAGGGTAGGCAGGGTGCGGTGACTCACGCCTAAAATCCCAGCACTTTGGGAGGCCGAGGTCAGTGGATCACGAGGTCAGGAGTTCAAGACCAGCCTGACCAAGATGGTAAAACCCCGTCTCTACTAAAAAAAAAAAAAAAAAACTACAAAAATTAGCCAGGCATGGTGACAGGTGCCTATAATCACAGCTACTCAGCAGGGTGAGGCAGGAGAATCGCTTGAACCTGGGTGGCAGAGATTGCAGTGAGCCAAGATTGGGCCACTGCACTCCAGCCTGGGTGACAGAGTGAGACTCTGTCTCAAGCAAACAAACAAACAAACAAAACAAATACAGAGGGTAAATCAGGTTTCAAGGCAGATGTGAACCGTGGTGGACAGACTCTAGAGTGGCCCCATGTTCGTTCCCTGAACAATCCTCTCTCCTTCCGTGTAGGAGAAACCTACTACTCGCTTCTAATCAGTCGGCTGTGACAGGGTTGATGGCATGTCTCTCGTGTGATTATGTTATGACGTACATATGGCTCATCTTGCTAGCATACATCAGAGACAGACTCTCTATTGCTGGCTTTAGTAGCTGTCACGATGTGAGAGGGCCTATGGAGAGGGCCACGAGGCAAGGAACTGTGGGGGCCTTCAGGAGCTGACATCAGCCCCTGGCAGGCAGCCAGCAAGGAAATGGGATCTCAGTCCTATAAATGAATTCTCCTAACAACCTGAGGGAGCTTGGAAGTGGATCTTTTCCCATTTGAGCCTCTATTGAGGCTGCAACCCTGGCTGATACCTGGATTACAGTGTGGTGAAGACCCCGAAAAACAGAACCCAGCTAAGCTGTGGCTCTGACTTACAGGAACTGTGGAATTATAAATATGTGTTGTTTTAAAGCACTAAATTTATGGTAATTTATTACACAACAACAGAACATTTTTCCATAAACTTCCATCAGTCAGCAAACATCAGATTATCTGCTCTGTGCTTAGTGCTGTGACAAAATGGTATGGTGGATTTGAATTTCCCTGAATTTCTCATATGAACAAACAGAGCAGTTAGGCTATCAAAATCAATCACCTGTAGCAACACCTACAATAAAACTGCATAGCAAGGTATTCTCACAACTCCTAGACACTAGTGGGCGAGGACAAACTACCCAAAGCTGCAACACCTATGTGGGATAAGAAACTGGGATGAAACAGAGGGAAGGTGACTGGGTTTCTGACAGTCATGAGAAAAGGAAAGTGCTAAGTCACCAATGGACACTCACCAGAAAGCATGGTAGTTCAATCTGAAAATAGCCACTACACTGGCATGGGGTTCTACAAGATCCAATTCGAGTGTGCATGCAAGGAGATGGCAAAGCAATCGGCTCTGACAGTGCTGGAGTCACCAGGGCCCTGAACGCTCTTGAACTGGCAAACAGGAGCTCCCTTCCAAGACAAAACTCTGCAGGGAGGAGAAAATGCTGGATGTAATCCAAACTGAGCAGGGCCAGGACAGTGGGGCATGGGACAAAAAGGTTCGGATACAAGTAGGGAAGAAAGCAATCCAGATATGATCAGGTCGCAGAAAATTTAAAGTCTCACATACACACAGAGTTGTTTTTGTTTGCTTGTTTGTTTTGGGGGTGGGGGACAGAGTCTTACAGTTGCTCAGGCTGGAGTGCAGTGGTGTGATCTCGGCTCACTGCAACCCTCGCCTCCCAGGTTCAAGTGATTCTCCTGCCTCAGCCTCCCGAGTAACTGGGACTACAGGCTCATGCCACCACCTCCGGCTAATTTTTGTATTTTTAGTAGAGACAGGATTTTACCATGTTGGCCAGGCTGGTCTCAAACTCCTGGACTCAAGTCATCCTCCCACCTCAGCCTCCCTAAGTGCTAGGATTACAGGTGTGAGCCACTGTGCTAGGCCTGTTTGTTTCTTCAATACTTTGTGAAAACAGCAGAAGAGCTCTAGAGCTCTGAAGCTAGAAAAGCTATACTGTCACTCCTCCATTCTAAACACAAAGGAACATTTATTTCACTTAAAAAGTTATCAACAGAAACAAATCATGGTGGAATTTTACACAAAATTGTTAAAAGAAAAAGGAGGCCGGGTGTGGGGGCTCAAGCCTGTAATCCCAGCACTTTGGGAGGCTGATGTGGGTGGATCACCTGAGGAAGAGGAGTTCAAGACCAGTCTGACCAACATGGTGAAACCCCGTCTCTACTAAAAATACAAAACTAGCCAGACATGGTGGTGCATTCCTGTAATCCCAGCTACTTGGAAGGCTGAGGTACGAAAATTGCTTGAATCCAGGAGGCAGAGGTTGCAGTGAGCTGAGATTGCGCCATTGCACTCCAGCCTGGGCAACAAGAGCGAGACTGTATCTCAAAAAAAAAAAAAAGAAAAAAAAAAAAAAAGAAAAGAAAAGAAAAGAAAAAAGAACCGGGTGTAGTGGCTCCCACCTGTAATCCCAGCTACTCAGGAGGATCGCTTGAGCTCAGGAGGTCAAGGTTGAAGTGAGCTAAGGTTATGCCACTGCACTCCACTGCACTGGGTGACAGAGCAAGACCTCATCACCCAACACCAAAAAAGAGAGAGATACACATAGACAGAGACAAAACCCCATTAAAAAGTAGGGTTAGGTCAAATAAAAATGATACAGTCTGATGATTACAAATGAACTTTTTTCTATTCCCTGTAACTCCCAGCCAAATGCTGGCACATTATTAAACAGATTAACAAATTAGTTCAATGTGTTAAAAAAAATGTGAGCAAAAGCCTTAAACAGATATTTCACACACAGAGACACAAACATAAATATATAGCCAAATAGCATATGACAAATTGTTTATAAGGAAAATGTAAATTAAAACCACAATGAGATTTCACTTCCTGCTGGCTACAATGGCTAAAATAAAAAATTCTTGCAATACCAAATATTGGCAGGGATGTGGTGTAACTGGAGCACTCATACATTTTTATTAGAAGTGTTAAATAGCACAACTACTTTGGAAAACAATGTGGCCTTTTCTTATAAACTTAAGCATGTACTACCCTTACCATATGATTTAGCTGTTCTATTTCTAGGTGTTTATTCAAGAGAAACAAAAAGATATGCTCAAGAATAGACCTGTATGCATATAGTTACAGTTTTATTCATAATGGTTCCAAATTGGAAACAAATCAAATATATCCATTAACAGATAAATAGATAAGCAAATTACAGTATATTTACACAATGGAGCATTACTCATCAACAAAAATGATTGTATTATTGATACAGGCAACATCATGGACACATCTCCAAAACATGCTAAATAAAAGAAGTCAGACACCAAACAGTACACACTGCATGGTTGCATTTTTATAAATTTCTGTAGTTAAAACCAATGTATAGTGATCAGTAACTGCCTGATAGAAGGGATTTACAAAGGGGCATAAAGATATTTTCTGAAGTGATGGAAATTTTCTATATCTTTATTGGGGTGCTTCTTGGATGGGTTTATACTTTGTCAAGTCTTGACCTGTATGCTTAAAATGTGTGAATTTTATTGTATATGAATTATACCTCAAGAAATTTATATAAAATAAGTTTATATTTTTTGTTCTGTCCACTGAAAAGGCCTAGCAACAGTAACCAATTATTGCTGATGGGTAGGCCTAGCACTCAGATTGTGACTCCTTGGAGAAATGGCTAATTCCAACTGGAATCACTGTACATTTCCATATAAAAATGAGCCTACCACACTTTGTCATGCCATAAAGCATGACTCTAAAGACTACTAGGGTCATGTTAAAGAGACTTAGATGCCGTACTTAGTAGGCTCTCACTGGTCACAAAGATGAAACAGATTGAACATCAATAATGACTTAGAATTCTCAGATATGTTTAAATCTGTAAGTTTACTAAAAAAAAACCCATCAAATTAACATTGAATATCTTTGAAGAATGCTAGGAAACAACTTCATTAATTTTTAAACTGACAAATGAAGAATAAAATGTTTATCTTGCCTTCACTATGCAAAAAATAACCGAATAGTTGATATGGGAAATTTTCCTTTATAGAGAAATCCCAGCTAATAAATAAAGAATGAGTGATAGAGTCAGAATATCACCATTTGAATTACTGGATCTAGGCAATGATCACTAGGGGTTGATAACATCACCAAAAAGGAGACAACCAGACATTACGCACTTTCCAGGAAAAATACACAGCACCACCTATGGTGTTATCTTGCCAAAAAAAAAAAATAATTGAGACTAAATCTGATCAAGCCTCCTGATCTGACTACACATTTACAGGAAATATGAGACACAGAGAAACATGTTAAATGTTACCACAGGGGTGCAGCAAGCAAGATACAGACTGTAGGAAATGCTTGCTATCAAATGATTCAAGTGACTTCAACAAAAAATTTGCAAAGAGATGAGAAAGAAAGAGATGGAAGAGAGATAGGTAGTTTAAAAGAAATGAGACCAAACAATCACGATGCATAGACATTATCCTGATGTGGAATGAAATAAAGAAAATATGAAAACAATATGTAAAAAATGAAAACACTGCTTATATGATTATAGTAAGGAATTATCATTAATTTTTTAGGTTTGAAAGTGGTGAGTTTTTTTGAGATATTAATAGAGTCTGGGATTTGCCTTAGAATTATAAAGGTGTGGGGACTGAGTGGGGATATACGTGAAATAACACTGGACATCTGCTGATTATTGTTGAAGCTGCATTATGGGTACATTTGGCTCATTAAGCTAGGGTCTGTGTTTTTGTGTATGTTTTAAAATTTTATCATAAAAAGTGGAAAATAAAAGCAATCTATCTGAAGAAGAGAAAAGACCGATACATCTGAAATAATTACCAAATTGTGACAAAAAGTTAAATGGTAGGACACACTGATAGGTTCAAATAAGAAGCAAAATCTTATTCCCTAAATTATCTTTCAGAAAAGGAGTAAGTGGACTTAAATGCTAGTCCTTATAAGTCTTTCATTATGGACTCTGTCTCAATGACTTCATTTTGAACAACAAATTATTGATGGAAAATAACATATTAACCTGAAACCACCTCAGTCAATACTAGCTTGACATATTTATAGATATCAAGTGATAAAGTTGTTTCAAAAAGGAATGCAGAGATTTAACAGAGTTATAGTAATTATTCCAGTGGTTATAGCCTCTCAGTTAAAGATGTTGGCTGTATATAAAGAAGATAGTTTAAAGCAAGATTTTTTTAAAAGCAATTCAGTAATTATATTGAGGAAATCATGAATATAAGCAAATAGTCCTAATATGTGAATAGCTACTTGTAGTTTGGGATACATTTTCTAGCAATAGCCCAATACAGGATTTCAAAAAGGAAATCCTACTTATCTGGAAGTAAAGAACTTAGCTGGAAGTGAAGATTATATCATCTGAACACTGCATTTAATGACTCAGAATGTGGCCTTAGTGATGACTAAGAAATTAAGTTGCAACTAGGAGTTTTATTTAAACTGTCTCATGGAATGTGATGTAAGAACAAAAAGCAGTATTTCTAAATCAAGACATGATTTTATATCAATTGCTATTTTAAAAACGTTTGTGCATTTAAATTAATACATTCGAGTTAATTTAAATTGAAATAGACATTTTCCTATTTCATCAATATGACTAAAAGTTTATAAAGTTAAGTTGACCAAATCTCTTTTTCTTTTGGTGGAGGTGATTTCTCATAGAGAAATGGGCGATGGCTTCCCACCTGTGTTTGCCTGTATTCTGGCATGTACAGTAAATTAAAAATGCTGTAAGAGGTTAGAAAACAGAGGGATCCATTTGGTGGCTGTAGTTAGGGAAGGCCTTATAAAAGGCGGGATTAAAACGGGTAGAGTTTGTATTAGTAGTGTAGAAAGCTTTCCAAATGTGAAAAAGAAATGAATAAACACATATTAACAAAAAAGAGCTTGACTTGGGTTTCTCCCCCAAATAATAGTTGGAGAAGAACCAGCTAGATTAGCAAGAAGACCCAACCAGAGGAAAATTAGACATAGGCTATACATATGGGGTGAGGCCAGGTTGTGGAAGACCTTGAGAGAATGACCCTCTCTGATTATAGCCAGGGTTGCATTATGACTTTCACATGCCGTAGATGCCTCAGGCATTTTTACCTTCATGGGTCAGTTTCTTCCTTCCAAAAAAATTTAAAATTATACTTTCTGACTATATCAGTATAAAATGAATATAATCCAGGTGGCTTTTATTATCATATTCATATTATTATATTTGTTTTCTCTTCCAATTTTAAAAGAAATTAAAATTAAAATGTTTTTATTGGTTTCTAAAGCTATCGTGAGTTTTAGGCGCTGTGCCTGATGTGCCTAGTGAGAACTCAGCTCTAATCAGGGTTTGATCATTTGTTTCTTAGATATGTTACTTTATGGTTAAGGAGTCACTATGACCATTTTATATATGTGGACAAAGCCATTTTTTTTTTTTTTTTTTGGTATATGGAGAGATAGATCTCATCTGGATCACAAGATGCTTTTCTCTGGGCAAAGTTGGGCCAGGAAGAATGAGATCACTTGCTGGTCTGCCGTTTGGTCTTGACCGTAAATACCCTCCAACTGCAAAGCAGAACTTAGTGGGAGAACGTAGGGTGTCTAGAGGACTTCTGGACATCTGGGTCTCATTGTTGTGGAAACAGCTTCCAGGGCGTTAGAAAGAAAATGATGCCAATCATAATGGAAGCTGGAGTTAAAAAGGAAAGTCAGATCACGTCCTGAGAAAATGATACTAGGCTTTGGGGCTGCAGTGGACTGCCTTCAGATCAGATACTTGGATCTGACTCCCATAATGTCTTTAAGAATTTCTATCACTACTCTCTTTTTCCCTCTCCTTTCTGTGCTAAGTATAACCAAGAAAAAGGGCTTTTGACCATTTCCAGATGAGGGTTTTGAGGGTTTTAAAGTGGCAGCAGAATCCCTTGGGACTGGTATCATATTGGCAGCACAGATCATGACTAAAAAAAGACTGCACAGAGAATGGGGAATTTGGGAGAAGGTTTGCCAGGTTTGCTTTTTCAGTAGACCTTTCCCAGCAGAGTCAATTAGTCAACGCTTCCCTACTAAACCCTTGGAGTGCCTTGAGTCTCTGCCTCTAAGGGACGTGGATCCCTTGTAAAACAATCAGAAGAGTACTTAGAAAACATTTATCTTGTGGCCGGGCACGGTGGCTCACACCTGTAATCCCAGCACTTTGGGAGGCTGAGGCAGGCAGATCACAAGGTCAGGAGATCGAGACCATCCTGGCCAACATGGTGAAACCCTGTCTCTACTAAAATACAAAAATTACTAAAAACACAAAAATTAAAAATTACTAAAAATACAAAAATTAACTGGGTGGCACATGACTGTAGTCCCAATTACTCGGGGGCGGGGGGCCAAGGCAGGAGAATCATTTGAACCCGGGAGGTGAAGGTTGCAGTGAGCCGAGATTACGACACTGTACTCCAGCCTAGCGACAGAGAGAGACCTCGTCTCGAAAAAACAAAAAAAGAAAACGTTTATCTTGTAAACCAGTGGGATACAAGAAGGGCTGGAACTCACCTGAAGGGCCAAAAGGGAGGTTAGAATTGAGAGTAGGGTGGGGAGGAGATTGTTCTTGAAAAACATAGGTTGGGGACTTGCTACTCAAATTGTTGTCCCTGGACGAACAGGATTGGCACCAGAATATATATCTTAGCAAAATCCCCAGGAGATTTGTCAATATAATTAAGATTTGAGAAGCACTGGGCTAGGATGTTAGCTGAGAGGCTGAGGAGGAAGAGTAGATTGGCAAGGCAGATTAAGGTAACAGTTAGCAGGCGTTGGTATTCTGACATTTTTGGAGATGGAGATGACACAAAGATGAGTCCAAGAATACAAACTGGGGAGACAATACAAGTAACGTCCAATACTCATTTATCTACAGATAATTGATAGACTAATTAAAAATCATGCCTATTCATTAAGACCTAGATCCATGGTCAAATGACATGTTTAGTTTTGTTTGCTAAGTTTGCTGTACCCATTAGCATTATATTTATGCATTTAAAAATAACAAAATTGCTTTTTTTCTGCCTGAGAATTTAAACACAGGGCTGTACTTATATATTCATTTCTCTCTTTATTATTTAATCAATATTTCCTTTCCATGCATTTGTTATGTGACCTTGAACATTACTAATTATTACTACTATTTTTGAGATAGAGTCTCATCACTGAGGCTGGGGTACAGTGACTTGGTACCACCTCCGTCTCCCTGGTTCAAGTGATTCTCCTGTCCCAGCCCCCTGAGTGACTGGAATTACAGGTGTGTGCCAGCATGCCCAGCAAAGTTTTGTATTTTTAGTAGAGACAGGGTTTCACCATGTTGGCCAGGCTGGTCTTGAACTCCTGACCTCAAGTGATCTGCCCGCCTTGGCCTCCCAAAATGCTGTGATTACAGGCATGAGCCACTGCACCCGGCCGAACATTGCTAATGATTAGTGCCATAGCACACAAGGTGCCAGCTTTCTCAGTGTTGTGTAACTTATTCAGTTAAAAGTAGACAGCATGAGGGTTAGGCATGGGCTCTAAATTTTTTACACGATTCAGGGAACTAGTGAAAATGGTCTGGCACCTTGAGGTTATAAAAGGGATAGAACAGCCTCCATGGGTGCCCTATGTATCATGCAGGAGTACTAACTCAAGTGACGCTGTGTTCTTTTGTTGACTGAAAGAATTAAGAAAGAAGAAAGGCATTCCATCTATAAGTGGAAATGCCACTCTCACGGCATTCATGCACCAGCTATTGTCTAAGGTCTGACAGTTACAGTGACTTATCCAGATGTTTTGATTACATGATACCAGCCTCAGAGATATTTGCCAACATTTGTATAATTGAGTACCTCATTCCGTTTTTCATCTTCTCATTTTCTTTCACCGTGTAGACACCATACTACTTCTTGTCCTCTCTCTCCCAGCTACAGGGAGGAAAAGCACCAATGAACACACAATCCAGGCTCTCAACCTCTCTCCAGCACCTAACTACTGCAAGTTAGAACTTTTAATTCGGATCAAGGAAAACAATGTTCTGTGAATCTTTTTCTCCCTGGAAAAAAAAATGAGAGAATGAAATTATTTTCTGTCTATATTTCGCGACAGCTAGGTGATGATGAAAGTTGCATGCATTGTTTTTCATGATGTGTGATTTATTCCTCAAGAAAAAGAAGTCACTCAGATGACTCTTGGTGCTCAAGATGTTGAAATGTTCTGACTCTTCTCTAATACAACAATAGTAAAGTGAATCCAACAGCCTACTGCTCACTTTAAAACACCGGGGTACCTCTGTGCTTCCCAGATATTATCGTTTCCCATGGCAGGTTCTAAACTGGTAGCCTGAAGCCTAGTTCTGGCCTGAAGACATGTTTTACTTGGACTCCACAGTATTTTTGTAAACTATGAGCCAAAATGTAAAAATAGGGAGATTTCACACCAAAAAAAATCAGAGTTACTTCACTTTAATGAGAATATGTGACAAGACTAGACTCTCGTGTGGCATGGATCCTTCTTCACATGACAGTGATCAGCTGGAACTGGCTAGTGACTACCCTAGGATGCCACAGTTTCCACCGTTCCCTACCATTGTCTTGACTTTGGGGCTGAGTGCCAGTTTCCATTTACTGATCTCTGTGCTTGCTATGGTATTTATCTCAAAGTAAAGAAATATTTATCTGGGCCTATGTCTTTATCAAGAGAAAGATATCAGGCCAGGCGCAATGACTCATGCCTGTGATCCCAGCACGGGAGGCCGAGGCGGGCGGATCACTTTGAGACCAGCCTAGGCAATATGGCGAACCCCGTCTCTACTAAAAATATAAAAATTAGCCGGGAGTGGTGGTGCACACCTGCAATCTCAGCTACTCGGGAGGCTGAGGCAGGGGAATCAGTTGAACTCAGGAGGTGGAGGTTGCAGTGAGCCGCAATCATGCCACTGCGCTCCAGCCTGGGCAACAGAGTGAGGTTCTGTCTCAAAAATAAATAAATAAATAAATAAATAAATAAATAAATAAATAAATAAATAGAGTAAGACAGAAAAAGATAAACTGAAAATTATATTTCAAGGAAAACAGGACGGCACAAATTTCTTCACGGACTTGAGGAATATTCCTGCATGTTCAATATGTAAACCTTATGTGTTTGTCAAAAGATTGTATGTGTTGAAACAGAACTGAAGAACCTGGTTACTGCCTAGACCCTGATGTCAATTGAGTAAGTGAGCCTTCTCCACCTCCCAGAACTGGAACGGAGTGCCTAAACTGTCAGCGAAAATAGAATGAAGATAAGTTTGCAAAGCCACATGACACAGTGCATGAGATATCTGAACAGAAAGGCACCTGGAACTGGAGAACCCAGAGTTGCTGTTCAGTGGGTTCATGAAGGAAGTGCCCTACAGTCTTCCTGTCTCTGCCTGTCTGAGTGATAAGCTGCTCTAGCGCAGACCTCAACCAGGAAATAAACTCATATCATAGGCAGCAGCATAAAACCTCTCTCTCATTCTCCCGCAGACCCTTAATAGAGTATCCTGAGAGAGGTTGCTCACTTCTACCTAGGTTAGAGAGCAGAGCCACAGCATTTTGCAAACAGACAGAAGACAAATCTACCTGGAATGATGAGTACAACAGCAGCCCACATCTGTACAGCACGTCTGCAGGTTTTCACCTGTGAAGGAAACAAGAGACAAAGATTATAAGATTTGGGCGAGGTGCAGGGGCTCACACCTGTAATCCTAGCACTTTGGGAGGTCAAGTGGGTGGATCGCTTCAGCCCAAAGGTTCGAGACCAGCCTGGGCAACATAGGTAGAGCCTGTCTCCACAAATAATAAAAAAATTTAGCCAAGTTTGGTGCTGCATGCCTGTGGTCCCAGCTACTCCAGAGGCTGAGGCAGGAGGATAGCTTGAGCCCAGGGCTTCAAGGCTGCAGTGAGCCATGATTGCACCCACTGCACTCCAGCCTAGACCACAAAGTGAGACCCCGTCTCAAAAAATAAAATAAAATAAAAATAAAATTTGACGTTTAAGTAAGTGCATAAGTAGACCTGAGAATCGGGACATCATAGAGTAGACAGACAGAGGACAATTAGTAGAAACTTGAAGAAGAAACATTTAGATTATGGCAGAACAGAGATGACTCTTTTGGCTAAGAACCTTTGTCTGTTCCCCAACCCTCAACAACAGTTCTTTAGCAAAAGGAGTCAGAAATTGCTATAGATTGTTTATGATAGGGTGCCTGGTGAGCAGAGACTAAAGTCTTCTTTCCCCTTGTTTTGGGAGGTGGAAAGGAAGGCAGAGGAAATGGCCAGCATTCTTTATGTTCAGAGAGGAGTCTCTCTTCAGGCCTTCTTAGGATCAAAAGGAGAGAGGTGTTCATTTCTCTGGCTCCTCACCGCTTACAGAGCTGTCCTCTGAGGGAAGGGTAGGGTGAAGGACACTTCTTGGAAGAGAAGGACTAAAAATCCTCAGCTCCTACTTTTTTTTTTTTTTTTTTGAGTCTGAGTATCTCTGTGTCACCCAGCCTGGAGTGCAGTGGCATGATCATGGTTTACTGCAGCCTTGAAATCCTGGGCTCAAGCAATCTTACTGCCTCAGCCTCCCTCGTGAGGGAGTGCAAGTAGGTGAGATTAAGTGTGCCAGTAGCTGGGACCGCAGGGACATACCACCACACCTGAGTAATTTTAATTTTCTTCTCTTTTCTTTTTTTTTTTTAAGACGAAGTCTCACTCTGTTACCAGGCTGGGAGTACAGTGGTGTGATCTCGGCTCACTGCAACCTCTGCCTCCCAGGTTTATGCAATTCTCCTGCCTCAGCCTCCTGAGTAGTTGGGATTACAGGCATGCACTGACATGCCCAGCTAATTTTTGTATTTTTTGTAGAGATGGGGTTTCACCATGTTGCCCAGGCTGGTCTTGAACTCCTGAACTCATGACTAATTTTTAAATTTTTTGCAGAGATGGCAGTCTTACTATGTTGCTCAGGCTGGTCTCCAACTGCTGGGCTCAAGCAATCCTCCTGCCTCGGCCTCCTAAAGCACTGGGATTATAGGTGTGAGCCACTGTATCTGGGCCCCAGCTCTTACTCTTTTGAGGTTCAGCACTTGGAGAATCTCTCTTAGATTGAGGTGGGCCTACTAATAGCTGTTATCAGGGAAGAATATCAAAGAGGAACTCACCATGAGGGAAAGTTAGGTCAAGGCTGGAAACCCAAGTTCAATGCAGAGAGATGGAAAAGGGTGTGGGGGAGGGTTGGTAGTGGCACAACATACAGCTAGGACAAATACTGTTTGGTAGTGCTATACCTTGGTGACTATATGAAGCACATGAAGGTTAATGAAAAGAATTATAACCTTGGATCAATCCCAAGTTGGGGTGCTATTGACCAAGGCATAGTTCAACCAGTAAGGGTCTCATTTTAGCGGATAAGTGTCCCCCGACCTGTGTGGGATCAGTCTTCAAGAGTCACACCCACAGCCAAAGCAACAGTGGGGTTGGCCTGATGTGTGACTTTCAGTTTTCTCTCTCGTCTTGCTTTGATTAAGCCCCTCATGTCCTTAGACTATTTGCAGAGTGATGAGTGGTCTTTGGGAAATACTGTGCTTCTTAATAATAAGAGAAGATCTGATTGTACTTGAGTTTATCAAGTGGACTGCAAGAATTTCAAGGCCTAGGTTAAAGGTAAAGAATAAATGTATATGGTTATCACATAGATTAGATTACATCTTTTATTTATTTATTCTTTTACAAAACTCCTGGTTGAGTTAAGCAAGTGACTTTTGAATTAAGAAAAAGAGATACGTGGATAAGGAGGACTCTACACGACTGTTTCAGCTAACACTCTGGGGCTTGGTGTGGATGAATCTGTTTATTAGCCCCGCCTTACTAAATACTGCCTTAATAGGGCTTATTTCTATCTGAATATATAGCATGATTCACTTGCTCTTGTTTATGAAGTAGGAGTGGGGAGGAGGCTGAAGGAGAATGGCAATGGGAAAGATATATGCTTACCTTTCAAAGGGAGGTGGCCAGAAGGTGTAGGAAATGACCTCTGTTGGGCAATGTCCCTATATCAGATCCATTGCCTGCCCCTAACCAAGGAAACCAAGGAAAGCCTGAGCAGGGCTGGAGGAGGAGAGTGTGCCAGCCTCATGGGCTATAGTAGTCCTGGTGACGGGCTGAGAGGTACAGAAGCTAACACCGAAGTGAGGACTGACTTCTCTCAACCCTCCACTTCAAACCCCATGGGAACACTAAGCTTGGGGAACACACCCGCCATTCAGGTGAACCTTGGGAGGTTTCAGCATGTTCCAAGGTACAATAGTCAAGTTAGCACATAACAACATGTCTTGAAACGGCAGGTAATAAGCATTAATCTCCCTAATAAATTCATTAGTCAGCTGTATGGTCTTGAAAGTGGTTTGTATACTCAGATCATAAATTAAACCCTGGTTAGATATTAACCTTCTCTGACTTTGCTCAGCAAATCTCCCAGTAGCCCTAATGGGATCAAAAGATTCCATTAAGATGTCCTTCTTTTCTTTTGCCTAATTACACTGATATAAAGCCTCACAGAGCATTTTTAGGGTATAGTTTAAAAAAAAAAAAAAAGGTAATGCCTAATCTAACTTTCATGAGCGTATTTACTAAAAAAAAAAAAAAGAAGAAGAAGAAGACTGACAATGCACACAGTCATTCAGGATTCTGGATTTCTGGAAATAGATACTTCCCAGGGCATCTTTGTAGGGACACTAGATGAGTGTTCTATCACTCACACGGCACTTCTTTCAGGGTGGCCTCCCTTGAAGCCTAGGTCCATAAGACCAGCCCTCTGTCCAGTTGTCTTTCTCTCTGGCTGTTTTGACACACATTTCCTGATGCAGTATTTCTCTTATTGGGTATTTTTAAGCTTAATCATACATTATCTATCCAAATCCAATGTTTTGCATTCGTTGTATAGAGAAGTCTGTGAACTAGCAAAGCTTAAAGAGATACCAGGAACTCCTGGCAAAAGTGTTTTTCAATACCCTGCCAATCACCTCTCTCTCTCTGAATCCCTAGTTTTATTTTTCCTTCCCTTCTGCCCTGTGCTGCCTGCTCAGCAGAGAAAATCCTTCTTTCTGTCTCCCACTCTCCTGCCTCTTTGCTGTGAAAACTGCACGCATGTTCAGAATGCCCACCTTTCTGTTTCTCCCTCATCTAACCCCTTAGTCCCCATCCCTTCAAACTGACATTTCCCCAAACCTCTCCAGATGGTCTCCTGTGCTTTATCATCCCGTCTCTACCTCTCTCATCATTCAGCCCTTGGAGGTAAAGAACCTCGGCATAACAGAAGTTGGTTTTGAAATATTTCAAAATTTGACTGTTCCAGACAGCTGTCTTTGTGACAGGCATGATTCCAGGTCCCTGGGGATACAGAGGAGAACAAAACAGAAAATATCCCTAGCTCCTAGAGCTGTCAGCTCAAGGAGGTAAATACCTGTGGCATTTCTACTCACAATCAATTGGTTTCTTTATTGACTGTTGCTAAACTTTGGGGGTTTTTAAAAACTGAACTTCCTTGACAGTAACAAAGCAAGACTTTGTATTTATTAACGTACTTAAAAAAATTAAGGTGGAGAAGTTTTTTCAATATGTTTTAATGTATCCGCAGTGAGAACACATGCACAAGCAGTCTATTGAGAACTCAGAGGTCAACAAAAGAAAGACGAACAAATGTTTGGATTGTCAATGTATCCTGCAGATGGATCTGTTCTCCGGATGAATTTTTAATACAATCTCAGGTCCCTTTCATTGGAAAATTGTCTTATTTTACACTGATACATTTATCTATGCACCTATTTATGTTTTAATTTTTTAAGAGATGGGGTCTTGCTCTGCCACCAAGTTGGAGTGCAGCGGCATGATCATGCATCCTCGAACTCCTGTGCTCAAGCAATCCTCCCACCTCAGCCTTCCAAGTAGCTAGAACTACAGGCACGCACCATCCTTCTTGGCTAATGTTAATTTTTGTAGAGACAGGGTCTCACTATTCACCCAGGCTAGTCTCAATCTCCTGACCTCAAGCGATTCTCCTGCCTTAACTTCCCAAAGTGCTGAGATTATAGGTATGAGCCAGTGCCTGGATGACTTTTTATTGTTGTAAAATTTTTTATGTACATTTAGTTTTCCATATTATGAATGTAAAATGTAAGTAAGTTTTTAAGGGCAGAAGACAGAAGAGAGAGTACATGTATTTTCAGTTCCTTGGTCTGCTAATTGTGTGAACTCAGAGGTGATAGGCAAATAGTTAAAAACAGGTGTAGCTAGACCCTGACTATGCAGAACAAGTATGGCTTTATGGGCTCATACCAGCTGAATATGAGGCCTGACGTCAGAAAACAGTTTCTTCTCAGTTAAAAGGGGCCTATATTGAATATTCAAAAATTAGTAGTCTGCAGACAAAGATGAACCTCAAAGTTTTAAGCCCAGTATTATTGATTAGAGTACGCATTCTCTAGTTTGCCACAGGCCTTACCACTCTCTATTGCACACACCCTATTTTCACAATTGCTTTGCATACATTTTTACAACCAGCCATGACACATAGATGTCTTGCCTATGAAGGTATCTGAGTTTTCAGTCCTTGAATTGGAAGCTTTCCTTGGCTCCCCTATCAGCTCTGACATTTCTGGTTCTTGTTCTTTCTCAACAGCCTCTTAGTGTTGTGCTGTTTCACCAGGACTTAGTAAGTGCCGTGGGAGACAAGGGTCTTAAATATAGTGTATTTATTTTAGAAGTCTCTTAAGCTTCATCCTCTATTTGCTCCATGATTTGAATTCTGATTTCTGTTCAATTTCATCAGTGGGGGAGGGGGGTTTGGTGGGGATGGGAGGAGAATCAGTTATGAATTTTTAAACAGATTTGAAATGAGATATTTAGATAGAAATGAAAATATGGGCACGGAAACGTCTCCCCTCTCCTTGTCCATCTAGAGAAAGGGAACCTTGTAATCATTTCGACCCAGTTGTCTCCAGATGGTTGTGTGATGTGTCACTCTAGGATAAAAGGCAGGACTCAACTCCAGGACCTTAAAGAATCGTTGGTCTGGTTTGGCTCCCTTCTGATTTTTTCTGGAGACAGAGTCTCACTCTATCTCCCAGGCTGGAGTGCAGTGGCATGATCTTGGCTCACTGCAACCTCTGCCTCCTGGGTTCAAGCAGTTCTCATGCCTCAGCCTCCTGAGTAGCTGGGATTACAGGTGCCTACCACCACAACTGGCTAATTTTTGTATTTTTAGTAGAGATGGGATTTCGCCACGTTGGCCAAGCTAGTCTCAAACTCCTGACCTCAGGTGTTCCGCCCGCCTTGGCCTCCCAAAGTGTTGGGATTACAGGTGTGAGCCACCACACCCGGCCAGCTCACTTCTTAGGGTATAGTTTTGGGGGCTAGGGATGAAAAGAGAAGGGGGAAATCATCTAGTTTCATATATTTCTTTTTGAGACAGGGACTTGCTCTGTCACACAGGCTTGAGTGCAGTGGCACCATCTGAGCTTGCTGCAACCTCCACCTCCTAGGTTCAAGCTGAGCCACCAAGCCCATCAGATTTTTGTATTTTCAGGAGAGATGGAGTTTTACCATGTTGATCAGGCTGGTCTCAAACTCCTGGCCTCATGCAATTTCCCTGCCTTGGCCTCCCAAAGTGCTGGGATTATAGGCATGCACCTCCACACCCAGCCTCTCGTTTTATATAATTTAGAACTCTGTTGTGACCTCAGCCATCACATGGGACAGCCCAAGGGCATCCTCAAATTAAAACAGTGTTTCTCAAAGTGTATTTTCTGGACCACCTGACAACAGCATATTGGTTGAACATGGTGGCTCATGTCTGTAATCCCAGCACTTTGGGAGGCCAAGGCAGGCAGGAAGATAACTTGAAGCCAGGAGTTCAAGCCCAGCTTGGGCAACAATGTGAGGACCTGTCTCTACAAAAAATAATTTTAAAAAAATGTGCTGGGCATAGCAGCACACAGCTGTAGTCCCAGTTACTTGGAGGGCCAAGTCAGGAGGATCTTTTGAGTCCAAGACTTCAAGGCTGCAGTGAACTCTGATCACCCCATTGCACTCTAGCCCGGGTGACAGAGTGAAACCTGATCTTTAAAAAAAATTAAAAAATAAAATGCAGATTCCTTCTGATGTTTTCCCCTTCATCCCTATGACTCACCTCATAGTTTGCCTGCAGCTAGATGGTTTCTGTACATGAATCTCTCCTCTATTTTGCCTGAGGGTTTTTCCTGGCTCCAGAGAAAATTTTAAGTGCCAGGGAATTCATGCCTACCAAGACAACCATCAACTAATAAAGGAAAGGAGTTGGTGGATAAATACCCCGACTTCTCTCTCTCCCTCAGTAAGGCAATTCTAAGGCTTGTTTTTCATGGTTCCGCAGATGATCCCTAGTAAGGTTGAGCCCTAGTTGCCCAAGTCTACAACCTGCTCATTAATGCACACGTTCCCTGCCTCACCTCTCTCTTTTTTGTTTGTGTTTCTGGGGCCGTCGCTCTAATAAACTGCTTACATCCATGTCATTGTTTTAGGGTCTCTTTTTGGAGAACTCAAATTAAGGAGCCTCATCTAAGACAAGAGGCAGTAGAGTCATGAAGGGTAAGAGGCTTTGGAGCCAACTGTCTGGGTGTACTCCAGGTTCCGCTACTGATTAGCTGATAACTAGCTAACTAGTTATTAACCATTCAAAGCTTCAGTTTCCTCATCTGTAAAATGGGAATAATAACAGTAGCTACTACGTAGGGCTCTTGTAAGGATTAAATGAATTCATACATGTAAAGTGTTATAGTAGCGTCTGGCTCATAGTAAATGTATTTAAGAAATGCTTACTATTATTATTGAATAAATCAAGGTCTCTTGGGTGGGGCCCAGAAATATGATTTTCAAATAAGCTCTCCAAGTGATTCTCATGCACAATAAAATTTGGGAACCGCTGAACTAGGGACACACCCCTTGGCATTCCCATTTACAAAGAAAACATTTAAGGAAGCCTATTCTACTTCAGTAAGTAAGCAAACACCTTCTGCATGGAAAGTTTTGGGGGTAAAATAAAAAGCTGTGTCGCTGCTCAGAGCACAGGAGAGAATAATGACAGGTGATTGTACCCTTGGGGTTCACCAGGTTACTGGATTCATCTCCCAATTTAAACCTTTTCCCCATATTAAGTAAAACAAGTTCTAAAATACATTAATTCTTCAAAATCAGTGGTACCCCAAAGTGTGGTCAGACTGGCAGCATCAGTATCACCTGGGAAATTCTTAGATATGTTATTCTCAGGTTCCATCCCAGGCCTGCTGAGTTTTACACTCTGGCAGTACAGCCTGAAAATATGTGTTTTAACAAATCCTTCAGGTGATTCTGACGCAGCCTAAAATTTGGAACCAGCATCTTAAATTAAGGGAATTCTTTAAAACCTCCCTCCTTTTGTTACCAATGGGATCCAAAAGCCCGATTTTTTCAGAAGTGTTTTTTTTTTTTTTTTAAAAATCAGGCACCTACTTATATAGTTTTAAAAAAATGAAACCTGAACTCTGCTTACTAATGATTGTGACTAATGAGGCGCAAAGGTGAAGCATCCAAGGGTTAGGTATTTAGCCTTGCAGGAACACCCTAGAGTTTTGCAATACTAAAAATATTAGAAACATATAATTGTTTTTCATAATTAGTCCCAGATATTTCTTGCATCTGCCTGGACAAGGCATCTCACAGGTGACCTTCTGACCCCACAAAAACATAAAACAAAAAATAGAAGAAATGAGGTAATTTAGGAAATTTCTTTAACATTAAAGTGAAAGACTGGCTTAAATTGTGAAGATGAAAAGGATCAAATGAATTTTTGCTTTACTTAATTTAGTTTCCTCTGGGTGTCCACTAGGACATAGTAATCCTAGGTTCATTTTATCTCCTTTTACCCATCTGATTTTTTGGCCCGTTTTCTGACTCATAACCAGGAGAATTTCAGAGAAAAACTGATTTTTTGTTTTTAGGTTATTCCTGGGACATTTAAGAAGATCTCTACTACTACTATTATTTAACGTTTATCAAATACAAAAATGCTTTCTTTGTGTTATCTTGTTTAATCTTCACAACATTCCTATGATATATTATTATTCTACACTAAAGAACTGAGATGTTAAATGCCTTACCTGAGGTCACATATATAACAAGTGGCCAAGCTGGGGCACAAACCCAGGGAGTGTGATTTTCACTAACCACACTGCTGCCAAATAGTGAATCACAAGATAGTGGTTATTTATTTATTTATTATTATTTTTTGAGATGGAATCTTGCTCGGCTGCCCGGGTTGGAGGGCAATGGCACAATCTTGGCTCACTGCAACCTCCGCCTCCCAGGTTCAAGCGATTCTCCTGCCTCAGCCTCCCAAGTAGCTGGGACTACAGGCCCATGCCACCACACCCAGCTAACTTTTGTATTTTTAGTAGAGATGGGGGTTTCACGATGTTGGCCAGGCTAGTCTCGAACTCCTAATCCCAAATGATCCGCCCACCTCAGCCTCCTACAGTGCTACGATTATAGATGTGAGCCACCATGCCTGGCCGAGATAGTAGTTACTAAAAAGCCATTTCTTCGAACAGCAGAAATCATTAGAATACCTATTGTATAAAATGGTAGAATAAATTTGAAATTTAAAATTTTGGAGTAATTTTACATTTACAGAAAATTTGTAAAAGTAGTACAGAGAGGTTCCCTCAGTTTCTTTGAATGTTAACATCATATATAACCATGATACACTTATCAAAATTGAGAATTTAGCATTGGTACAACACTTTTCACTCAGCTACATTTTATTCCAAGTTTACCAGGTTTTACTATTTCTCGTTAAATGTAAAAACTGTTCCAACAGTCATTTTAGCATACTGTTTTGCATTTTGTTATCCTGTCTCCTTCATTTCCTCCAATTCATCACGATTTCCCAACTTTTCCTTGATTTTCATAATATTGATGGTTTTGAAGGGTACTGGTCAGGTGTTTCAAAGAATGCCCCACAATGTGGGCTTGTCTGACAAGTTTTCTCATGATGAGACTGTGGAACTGGGTTCTGGAGGTGAGGTTCCTTCTCATCCTTGTATCAGTGTGTATATACTATCAACATAACTTATCACTGGCGACATTGACCTTGAGCACTTGGTCAAAGTGTTCTGTGTCAGGTTTCCCCACTGCAATGGTATTATTTTTCCCTTTCCATAATATATTCATTGGAACTAAGTCACTGCTAAGTCCAGCCCACCTTCAAGAGGAGGAGAATTATGTTTCAATCTCTGGAGGGGGCAGTATAGTATCTACATTAATTAGAATTCTTCTGCATAAAAGATATGCCCCTCCTCCCCTCATTATGTATTCACTATTTTTTAATGCTGTGTACTCAGGGATGTTTAATTTTTTAGTTTATAATCCTATTTGATGACTTTTAATTTTCTTGCTCAAATTGTCCTAAGCTTTGGCCATTGGGAGGTGTTTCAGGTTGGATCCTGTGTCCTTTTGACATCCCCAAGCTCATTTTCCCTGTCCCAGCCCCAAAGAGCCATAGAATTGAGAAACCAAGATCTGGACACTAGTTGTGTCTATTGATGCTGGGTGTCATCACTTCTAGGCCCTGTCATCTGACAGAGCAAGGAGATATGTGTATTCTAATACATGTATGCACACATATCTATATATTTTTCTGAATCTGGCTACCTGCGTGCATATATACTAAAATATATTAAAATGCAGATATCAAATTAAACGTAAGTTTATACTGGTATCTCTTACTCTAATTCAGCAGCATAGGCCTTCTAGTCTTCTCTTCTTGCATATTTGTAACTTCTTTCTCTAAGGTGTGTTTGTTTGTTCAACTCTAGTGTATATTGCTAACCAGAAGCTCTGAAGAAACAAATTTACCAACTAAGGTAAGGTGTTTACAGTGAGTTCTTTTTGTCTTTAGTCTTACAGTCTGCAGTAAAAATAGCATTTTTTAAAGTTGCTGAGGTCAGCTCCCCACCCCTTTCTGTGAGGTTATTGTATACATTTGAAATATAGTTAAATGTATTTGTTGCAAACAGAGCTGCATTCTGGGGTAGGATAGATTTTTTATAGTCCATTTGCTCAAGGATTTATTGAATATCAGGACTCCTAGCAACCATAAAATGCTTTATATGTTTTCAGTATACTTTGTATGTATATGTATAAGGCTCTATATAACATTCTTCAAAGAATACGTGTTCACTGGAGAAAAATATCCAAAACTACAGGAAAGCAAAAAGAAAATAAGTCACCAAGCAGCCTATTGTCTGGAAATAACCATGATCAAAATTTTGTGATATATTCTTCTAGACTTTTCTAGATGAACAAAGTTGGCATTATAAATTCACACTATTTTGAATCTGCTTTTTACCTTTACTACATCATAAACATAAGATAGCATTTGGATGCAAAAAATGCAAATTTAAAAAATATTTTCTCCCCCTTTTTCCTAGGGATTTCAGATTAGTAATCAGAGATGCTAAGCAAATGCTAATACAGGCATACCAATAAACAACTGGGACTCTTCCTGGTAAAGGGAACTGATTAATACAATGTGTGCAAACATTAATTGATGGTGTAAATTAAGAATCAAATCCCTGTTTTAAACATGTTATACCCACAGTGCAATCAAGAAAAGCATTTAACCAAATTTGTTCATGAATTCCATTGTGTGCTGTTGAATAGCTAATTTATAATTGCACTGGTCTGTAAAATAATCTATTAATAAAATTGGAGAAAACTGGGCATAGATTCATTATCTCAGTCAGTTCTAGATGCTCACTGAAGAACGTTTTCCCTGCAAATGAGGTGGAGACCTCATTATCATGCTCAGTAGGCTGGGAAGCACGTATCTGTCCTTTATTTCTCCAGTGTTGAGTAATGTTCCAGCAACCCAACTAATTCATTAAAGTTAGCGAAAAATTTGTGTTCACGCTTAATCTTCTTTGGTGTTAATTAGAGTTGTCTGTGGTTTAAAAAATGCTTTATAATTTACTGAAACGAAGAATCAATTGCCTATCAGCTTTGTAAAGGTATTTGTGCTTTCTGCTGGTAGTTCTTATCCTTTGTGGAGAAAAATCTCGGCCCTTGAGTCATCCTTCCTTTTCAGAATTTTTGCTTTCCCACTGCTCTTTGGACTCATTAAAGGTCAGGGTAGAAAATACTCAGAGAAGTAATCCAGAAACTACTGTCAATATTAAACACAGAGAAAGTTAGAAAATCTACAGCTACACGCGCAAAATAAAGAGCCTATAGTGAAGTATTCATTTATTCATTCTTTAAGCAATCAATTAACAAATCAACAATCATAGATTAAGCACCAACTGCATGCCAGGCATCATGCTAGGCATTGTGAATGTACAAATTAAAGGTTTGGTCTAGGGTTGACAACAATGTGGGAAATAAACACTAGTATACCATTGTTGGTAAAGCAAATTAATACACCTCTTCCTGAAGTGGGGTGGATATATAACAGAATCTATTGGTACTTGAAGTGTATATACTCTATTATTCAACAAGTCCAATTCTGAGAAGGTATCTTATGAAAATTCAGTTGATCTCATTATTTGTGAATTTTCCTGTTCACTAAAATTTATTTATAACTCCAAGATCAATACTCAGAGCATTTTCACAGTCATTCTTGATGAACAAGTAGAACAGCAAAAGCTATGAGGATACTTATTCCCAGCTAAAGTTGAACAAGGTAATTTGTCGCCTTCTTGTTTCACCTCTTATACTGCAAACAAGTATCCTTTTCATGGTCTATTTAGTGCCACGTTTTCCACATTTTTGTGCTTTTTGTTGGTCATTTCACTGTTTAAAATGGCCCTAAAGCATAGTGCTGAAGTGATGTCAACCGACATCACTGTACCTGTGATTAGGTACCTCATAGTTCAAGAAGGCTGTGATGTACCTGACGAAGAAAATTCTGTTAGATAAACTTCATTTAGGCATGAGTTATAATGGTGTTAACCCTGAATTTCGTGTTCATGAAGCAACATTATATATTACAGAATATGTCTTTAATCAGAAACACATGTGAGCTGAATGTCTGTGTGCCCCTCAAATTCATACGTTGAAGCCCTAACTCCCAAAGTGATGGTGTTTGGAGATGGGGCCTTTGGGAGGAAATTAGATCAGATAAGGTCATGAGAGTGGGGCCCTCATGATGGGATTAGTGCCTTTGGAAGAAGAGACACCTCAGAGCTTGTTCTCTCTGTCATGTGAGGACACTGCAAGAAGGTAACAAGCTGGGAAGACAGCCCTCACCACAACCTGAGCCTGCTGGCATCTTCATCTCAGACTTGTAGCCTCCAGAACTGTGAAAAATAAATTCTTTTGCTTAAACCACCCAGCCCATGGGATTTTGTTAAGACAGCCTGAGCAGACATAGGCATTTGGGATTCATCTATGAGGCAAACAGAAAAGGTACTTACCCTTGCAGAGCTTACATTCTAGCAGTGCACGGATTACTGTAGTGGCCACCAATAGGAGACTGATAGCTTGTAGCCCCCAGCAATCCCTCTCTTAGGTGCATTTCAAGAGAAATAAAGGTGTATGTCCAAACAAACAAACAAAAAAAGACATATGCAAAATAGTTGTTAGTGGCTTTATTCATAAAAAGTGTCTAGTCAGCTAAGCACAGTGGCTTCCGGATCTGTAATCCCAGCAACTTGGGAGGCTGAGGCAGGCCAATTGCTTAAGCCCATGAGCTCAAGACCAGCCTGCATGATACAGAGAGACTATGTTAAAAACAACAACAACAACAAGGCAGCTAGTCAAATTACGCGTACATACTAGGGAACGACTAGTCTACAGACGCTGAAAATGTTATGGATGCATATTTATTGACATAGAACACATCCAGGACTAACTGTGTTTTTTAAAAGTAATTATTTTTTATTGATGCATAATAATTATACATATTTATGGAGTACATGTGATATTTTGATACATGTATACAATGTGTAATGATCAAGTCAGAGGCATCAGGATATCCATCACCTCAAACATTTATTATTTCTTTGTGTTAGGAGTATTTCAGATCTCCTCTCCTAGCTATTTTGAAATATACAATAAATTATTGTTAACTATAGTCACCCTCTGTGCTAGCTAACACTAGAACTTATTCCTTGTATCTAATTGTATGCTTGTTCTCATTAATAAACCTTTCTCCTCCCTCTACCCCTGAAACACCCTTCCCAGCCTCAGCTGAGTATCCTTCAACTCTACCTCCGTGAGACCAACTTTTAAGCTCCCATATATGAATGAGGACATGTAATATTTATCCTTCTGTGCCTGGCTTATTTCACTTAACAAAATGATCTTCAGTTACATCCATGTTGCTGAAAATAACAGAATTTCATGTTTTAATGGCCGAATAGTATTCCATTGTGTATACATACCACGTTTTAAAATTAATTCATCTGTTAATGAACACAGGTTGATTTTATATCTTGACTATTATGGAATAGCGCTGTAATAAACATGGGGATGCATTCTTCCTTTGATATACTGATTTTTCTTTCCTTGGAATAAAATACCAAGTAGTGAGATTGCATGGATTACTATCATGTGGTAATTCTATTTTCAGTTTTTTGAAAAACCTCTATACTGCTTTCAATCATGGCTGTATTAATTTACATTTTCATGAGCAATGTGTATGAATTCCCTTTTCTATGCGTCCTCACCAGCATTTATTTTTTGTCTTGTTCATGGCCATTTTGACTGGGGTAAGGTGACATTTCATTGTCGTTTTGTTTTCCCTGATAATTAGTGATATTCAGTACTTAAAAAAATGCTTGTTGGCCATTTGTGTATCTTCTTTTGAGAATGTCTGTTTAGATTCTTTTCCTACTTTTTAATGGGATTATTTGTTTTTTGGTTTTTGAGGGTTTTTGTTGTTGTTGTTGTTGTTTGAGTTGAGTTCCTTATATATTCATCCTGTCAGATGAATAGTTTGCAAATTTTTTTCTCATTTTATGTCTCTTCACTGTTGTTTCCTTTGCTCTTCAGAGCTTTTTAGTTTAATGTAGAACCATTTGCTTTCTTTTGCTTTATTGCCTTTGCTTCTGAAGTCTTAGCCATAAAATCTTTGCCCAGACCAATGTCCTGAAGTATTTTCCCTGTTTTCTTCTAGCAGTTTTATAGTTTTGAGTCTTACATTTAAGTCTTTAATCCATTTTGAGTTGATTTTTGTATATGGTGGGAGATGGGGGGTCTAGTTTTGTTCTGCATATGAATATCCAGTTTTCCAGCACCATTCACTGGAAAGGGTGCCAGGACTAATTAATTATTGACTGAAGGATAATCAGTTGCAGAACAGCATGTACATTAGGCCCCAAGTTTGTGAAAATGTGTAGCTGTATTGCACGTATATTTATTTGTGTGTGTGTACATATTTGTATAGAACTATTTGGAAGATACTAATAAGGCTTGTCTCTTGGTAGCTAGATTTCAGAGAATTTGTACCTTTTAAATATTACTATTCTGTACTTTTTTTCCAATTATTTTCTTTTTTAATCCCATATATGAGAATGCAAAAGTAGTCCCATTTACCACTGCAAATCTGCAGTGGCCATGCTTTCAAGGATTTACATGATTTACCAGCCAGTTTTTTTCCAAGAATCTCCTGCCTCAGAAATTTCCAGGTTCCCCCTGGGATCACACATTTGTCTTTCAAGGAGTCCTTATTTTACTGCTATGTTTCTTCATATTATAGAGCAAGAAGCCCCACACACGTCCAGGAACCATCTACAAATGTCACTTCTCACCCACCCTGTACCCACTCCCTCCCCACAACCCCCAGAAAGTGACACTCTTATTAAACTGTGTGCACAGGCTGTCTTCAGCTTCTTCAAGAGCCACCACCCTAGGGAGCAAAACTAGGCATCAGTAACTGCCACTTCCCTGTGCCCCACCCCCATCCTCAACTAAGGGGGCAGCTCAGTCCCTGGGTGTTCTTTAATGTTGGAAAGTAGTAGATATGAAGGAGATTATGTTCCCTGGCCCCCCAGCCAGCAAATCCAAACCTCAAATGAAACAGCTATGTTGAGAGAGGGTTGATGTCTTACTCTGCTTTGCAGAAGCAGGTGAAAATGGCCTCTGATACATTGGTGATAATTGAGGGGGTGTGAACAGGGCATTGGTCCCAGAACAGTTTGTGATAATCTTTTTAGCTGTCGTGTTAAAAACCCATTCATTCCTCTCTCTGTGTGTGTGTGTGTGTGTGTGTGTGTGTTTGTGTGTGAGTGAGTATGTGTGTTTAGTGCTACTCAGCCACTTTTCCAATCATGAATGGGGGACTTTTTTTCAAAAAGCAGGGCCATGGCTCACCCTGTAAATTTATTATCAAAACTACCTGGTAAGTAGATAGACAGAAATACTTACATTTATTTGTGTTGTCTTATCCTTAAAAAGTCTGCTTAGCTACGTAGTTAAGATAGTCAGGTCAGCCTTTTAGCTAAGATCCATATTCTGAGGCATGTTTGCACTATTTGTGAAGCAAAGGTAGGGGCTCTGAGGGAGCACGCTGCACCTCACATTGTCTTGGAGGCATCAAGATTTACAAGTATAAGGCCATTTCACTCTTCTTGCTTGTTTCAGGCAAGTGCAGGTGACTGATGGGGCTGAAGAGAAACACATTTGCCTGAGTCTTCACTGTTG
Organism: Chlorocebus sabaeus; assembly: GCF_047675955.1. Lineage (NCBI taxonomy): Eukaryota > Metazoa > Chordata > Mammalia > Primates > Cercopithecidae > Chlorocebus > Chlorocebus sabaeus. Next base: position 72,937,700 of record NC_132918.1, read on the forward strand.
AAGCAGTCACCCACGACCTCGGTCCTAACACCAAATTTCTGGGGATTCTTAAGCACTGATTCTTAAACTTGGCTCCATATTGTAATCACCCAGGGTATTTTTTTTTTTTTAAATATTAAGGACTGTGTCCCTCTTCCAGAAAAATCTGATAAACTGGTCTGGGGTGCACCCTAGGCACCTGGATTTTTTAAACTCCCCAGTTGACTATCATAGGCAGCAAAGTTTAAGACTCATTGTCTTGCAGATGGGAGTGATAGCATGTGCCTGTAGTCCCAGCTATTTGGGAGGAGGCTGAGGTGGAAGGATCACTTGAGCCCAGGAGTTCAAGGCTATAGTGAGCTGTGATTGCATCACTGTACTCCAAGCTGGGGTCAGAGTGAGATCCTGCTTCTGAAAAAACAATTTGCATCGCTGTCCTAGAGGGCACATTATGGGAGTGGATTTTATTTGGGGGATACATTGGTTTCTCAGAGTTGCCTTTGACTCAACCAAATTAGAAATTTATCTGAAAAATCCCTATTCAGAGAGACTATAGAAATTAAAAGGATAGCTTCTTATAACCATGTTGTTCATAACACAGAGGCATAGAGACCAACAGAGCATAGGGAATGCCTGCAGCAAAAAAGTGGTAGCTAATTTTCCCCTCACCTCCTACCAGGTAATCTCAATGGTACACCTGACAGGGAACAATGCCAGTGTCACATTCACGATGTCCAAGGCAAAAATGTTCCATGGTACTATGGAGCTCATTGATGACTTGTACAAAATGGCAGTTGGCTCCAATTATGGTACAAAAATAATCAGAAAGAATGCCTTCAAAAATAGTTCTCTATGCCTCATGCATTGTTATAAATACAATCTTCTATTTCTCACAACTGATGCTTCTTATTCCAGTGGCGCTGCATTTAGCCTCAAGATGCTGGGTGGAATACAGGCCAAGAAGCACGCTGCGTAGAAAAGGAAGACCTTTCTTTCTTTCTTTCTTCTTTCTTTCTTTCTTCCTTTCTTTTCCCTCCCTCCCTCCCTCCCTCCCTCCCTTCCTTCCTTCCTTCCTTCCTTCCTTCCTTCCTGTCTTTCTTTCTTTCTTTCTTTCTTTCTTTCTTTCTTTCTTTCTTTCTTTCTTTCTTTCTTTCTTTCTTTCTTTCTTTCTTTCTTTCTTTCTTGGACCTTTCTTTCTTTCTTTCTTTCCTTCTTTTCTTCTTTTCTTTTCTTCCCTCCCTTCCTTCCTTCCTCTTTCTTCCTTCCTTCCTTCCTTCCTTCCTTCCTTCCTTCCTTCCTTCCTTCCTTCCCTCCCTCCCTCCCTCCCTCCCTCCCTCCCTCCCTCCTTCCTTCTTTCCTTCCTTCCTTCCTTCCTTCCTTCCTTCCTTCCTTCCTTCCTTCCTTCCTTCCTTCCTTCCTTCCTTCGACAGAGTTTGCTCTTGTTGCCCAGGCTGGAGTGCAGTGGCGTGATCTTGGCTCATCACAAACTCGGCCTCCTGGGTTCAAGCAATTCTCCTACCTCATCCTCCCAAGTAGCTGGGATTACAGGCATGCACCACTACACTCGGCCAATTTTTTATTTTTAGTAGAGATGGGGTTTCTCCATGTTGGCTAGGCTGGTCTTGAACTCCTGACCTCAGGTTCAAGGCCACCTCGGCCTCCCAAAGTGCTGGAATTACAGGCATGAGCCACCGCACCAGGCCCTGGAAGACCTTGCTTTCATCCCATTGGTCAAGAGTCTCCCCACACTATCTCTGCAGCTCTGCCTTCCAGGCAACCAAGGGATTCTAAAGACAGTAGCTATTGTTTCTAATTAGCAGACATCACCTTATATCCGAACTTATATTTGCCCCATGTCAAAGACTCATATACAGATTTCTAACTGCTGTCTTCATTCTAAGGCAGGGAGTCATTCTGTTCCCTCTTCCAAAGCAGTTTCCCAAGGGCCAGGAAGGCCAGGCTTTGACTTTCTCCCCAACAGCTGACCCATCCCTCATCAATTCCAGCTGATGCAACAATTAGCTTTGCTATAACTTAATCTCATTTCAAGCACCCCGCCCAACACATCCTTAGTAACGTATAATAGTAACATCAGCAGTCATCTACAAAGGTTTTCCCAAGCTGGTAGTCTCATGCTAGACACCGTCATAAACGTGGAGGCTTCATGTGGGCTTAAATGCAGTTCAAGGCTTATGACTGAGAGAAAAACAAACTTCAAGTACATCTTCTTTGGAATCAGAGGTTACAGTGGAAACAAGGTGCTAGTTAAGGGCATTTGGCTCCGAGGAGAAATCCTTGAATATACTCATCTGGCTATTGGTGCTTTATCTCCCTTTACCTTTTCCTCCCACATTTTCCTTGATGGGACCTTAGGAATCAGCAAGTACTTGAAGTTCCCAAGTTTTACTCTTAGAACATCCTCTTAGGCATGGTTCACTTTGCCTGTAAGCCTCTCTCTGGAGATCATTTGTTTTAGGTAGAACTTTCCCTCACAATTCATAGGCAAACTCCACCTGACCCTGCAAGATCACAGGGGAATCAATTTGGAACAAGAAAGAATGTTCAAATGTCATGCAGCATTTCCTCAGTTCCCACAACTGCCTTGAGGTTTTAAAACCTCTCTTGACACCTTCTGTTAAACAGCTTCAGAGAATAAGGCCCTTGGCCATATGTTATTATTTGACAAAGGAATAAGAGTCTTTATTTCTGACCTAATTCCCTTTTCCTTGACTTCTCTGCTGATTTCTGGCAGAAATGGGGAAGGGGCTTCTTTCTGGGGAGGACATCGAGGCTGGCTGTTAGTAACCAGATCTAAAAGGTGATAGGGGCCAGGTGCAGTGACTCACGCCTGTAACCCCAGCACTTTGGGAGGCTGAGGCGGGCAGATGACTTGAACTCAGGAGTTTGAGACCAACCTGGCCAACGTGGCGAAACCCCATCTCTACTAAAAATACGAAAATTAGTTGGGCATGGTGGTGTGTGCCTGTAGTCCCAGCTACTTGGGAGGCTGAGGCAGGATAAGCACTTGAACTTGGGAGGTGTAGGATGCAGTCAGCTGAGATCATGCCACTGCACTCCGGGCTGGGTGACAGAGTGAGACCCTGTCTCCAAAAAAATAAATAAATAAATAAATAAATAAGAGTGGAAGGATCCAGTCCACAAAGCCACAAAGGACAGGAGCTATTTCCAGAAAGTGAGAGACAAGAAGGAGTCTAGGGAGGAGGGGACACAGGATCATACAGGCTCTCTCTGCTTTAATCAGTTAGTGAAACACCGAGCAGCTGAGGATGAGAAAAGGACAGGACTAATCCTGCTTAGCTGCCCTCATTCCAGCCTAGGAATTTATTTTTCTTTTCATAGTAGGCCAATACATACAATACAAAGGTAGGTATCCTACCCGAGTGAGTCAGAAGAAACTGGATTTCAAGGCAGTCAGAAGAAACTGGATTTCAAGGCCTTTCAAGAGTCAAGTTCAAGGTTAAAGACTTACTTCTCCAGAATTCAAGTGTGTGTAGGAGACCCTAATCCATCAAAAACATTGGGGGCCACACAGGAGGTAGGGTTAGCTTTCTAACTTTTCCCACAAGACAACTTCAAGCACAAATCCAACATTCCTTACTTCATCAGTTAGCACCGTGCTTCCTGGCCAACATGTCACACGTCAGATTTCCTTGGTTCTAAAGGATAATCGTGATTTCCAATTTCCATCCCCTCCTGAAAGGAGGAGGAGAATTGCTGAGTTCAGGTTATTCACGCAAATATTGAACAGCTGTGCTGTGCTAGATATAATTCAGGCCACCATATTCATTAAGGCTTAGCCGATGACCTCAGGGGTGCCAACCAACTTGAAATGTCACTGGAAGCTCAGAACTCTCATTTGTATTCTTAGGGTCAACTCATAATACAAAACCATAAAAAGTTAGGGCTGGGGCCATCCTCAAGGGCATCCAGCCTGCCTTCCTACTAGATTGATGAATAAACAGGCCTAGAGCAATGATGCGAATGGGTGAGCCAGTTTCACAAAGCTGTTGGCATTGCTGGGACATGAGTCCAGATTTCCTGACTTCTGGACCAGAGGGTTCTATCGTTCTTTGGTTTTCTTCACAAAACATCCAGATTGGCATTAATGAACAGGGTACCTCTGTGTGGTTATGCTGTTCTTGCCCCTCTGAAATGTCCCTTGTTGCTTTTCTTCATCTCCCTACCTCCTACTCATCCTTCAGGATTTAGTTCAAGTGTCATCTCCTTAAGTCTCCTCTGGCTCCTAGTATGAGACAGGGGATCCTGTGCTCCCTACATTCATAGTATTCGCGGCATTCCTCCAGAGCCCCCAACTAACCTGTGAAGTCTTGGAGAGCAGAGATTATGACCCTGTTGAATTTATACAAAAACAATGCCCGACACAATGCCTGCCATGTTGCACATTCCTTTTTGATGAATTAAAGTATGAACAACGTTATTATCAGTGCATTACACTGATGGTGTGTAATGTGAGTTAGGTATATGGTGATCCTAAGCTCTACTTTGTAGACTCTCTGGAATCTTATGGTCTACATAGATGGCAATAACAATAAATTATTTTAAAAACAAAGAAAAAACATGCAAATATGTTAAGTGAGGTCCTTGTGTTGTGAAACCTCATTTTCTCATTTTCCAGACAACGGAAAGGGAAGGGGAAGGCTTAAGTGAGTCAGGGTCATATTACAGCTTAGTGGCAAAACCTGGATTTCAAGTTTCTTATCAGGGATCCATGCTCTTTCACTAAATTTGCTGCTTCATCATCACTTAGAAAAGAAAGGTTTTTTGTTTTTTTTGAGATGGAGTCTCGTTCTGTCACCCAGGCTGGAGTGCAGTGGCGTGATCTTGGCTCACTGCAAAATTCGACTCCCGGGCTCAAGCAATTCTCTGCCTCAGCCTCCCGAGTAGCTGGGATTCCAGGCACCTGCCGCCACACCCGGCTAATTTTTGTATTTTTAGTAGAGATGGGGTTTCACCTTCTTGGCCACGCTGGTCTTGAACTCCTGACCTCATGATCCACACACCTCGGCCTCCCAAAGTGCTGGGATTATAGGTGTGAGCCACAAGTAAGGTATTTTTTTGTTGTTGTTTTTGAATCAGTAGAGTCTAATCTTCTGTCCTTTAGAAAGGGGCAGAGAAGAATGTGGGTTTTACTGATCCTGTACCAAATGTCTTATGGTCTCAGTGGCCAGAGTTAAAGTACAACCAAGCAGCAAAGAGTTCTTAGGCACTTATCACTGGAATCATCAGCTTTGGAGACAGAAATGGGCCCAAAGACTGCATGGACGTGAAACTCATGAGTCATGCTGTACCACTAGAGCGATGTGAGGTGATGGGTAGAAAGGAGGTATGTCTTCCCTCTCTGGATGGAACTGGGAGAAACTGTTGGCCTCTCCAGTCCTCTTCCTCTGCATTGGCAAACTCTGTCAGGTAACTAGAAAGAAACGTTGTCTAGACTAGGACTAAAGTACTTGGTGAGTACAAATGATTGTTGTTAGTGATAAGTGTAAATTGCAACGAGTTAGTTACATAGTAGTTAATATTAATAGTTATTAGTATTATTACTGGAATCTACATCAGACATAGATGGAGATGGAGAATAAGGTTTGGAACAGTGCTCACTACTAATCTCTGAGGATGGATGGACATCTCTCTTTTGTCAATTCTGCATCCTGCAGACCTGAACCTGGAAGGCCACTAAATGCCACAGCCCCCTGCTGGCCGCCAGCTGCAATGACACCTCCGAATTTCCTGGAACAAAGGCCCACCCACCCACTCCATCATTCCAGAGGTAGACTCAGAATCACAGAGGGGAAGAGCCTTAGAGACCACGCAATGGTGAAAGAGTGACTTAGTAAATCTCCCATCACTTATTACAGACGGAGCCTGAAACAGACACAGCCAGGTGTTCCTGGGGCCCTCTGAAACCAAATGCACAAATATCGATTGCAAGTCCACTGCACGTGCCTGAGTGTACACTGTTGGGTGACTTATTTGAGATCACGAGGACCGTAATAAACAGCTTAAAGGCTTATAATTTGTCTTTAAAAATTACCAGATCCTGACACCCTACTTCCTTTTTTTTTTTTTTTCAAAATGTCTTATTTTTTTTACCAAGCAAAATATAATAGAAACCTAACTCTAGTGGTAATAACTTGCATAGCAACATCAGCCACATGAGTATATGTGGGAGCTGGGAAGTGAGTAAAAAAAAGTTTTAGGCATTATGTTCAAACACAGGAAACTGTATTTAATTCACACTCAGAGTTTAAGTATGAAAAAGCTTCACTATATGATTTTCTCGTCTCCAACAGGTCAGAAGAAGGGGAATGAATAGCAAATAAAATGTCTGAAATATTAGCATTAGGTATACTGTCACAGGAAAAGGAAGAATAATGACAAAAATCCTCTTTACAAAATCAGTCCAATAACTAGAATACAGCCATGCTGGGTATGAAATGCCCAAGATACCTCCGAGAGGTAACCGTTGAGCAGGGCTGGACTCAGGTTTTGTGACTTATACAACTTAATGGATCTTTTTAAAGAAAAAGAATACAGGCCAGGTGCAGTGGCATACACCTGTAATCCTAGCATTTTGGGAGGCTGAAGTGGGTGAATCACCTGAAGTCAGGAGTTCGAGACCAGCCTGGCCAACATGGTGAAACCCCATCTTTACTAAAAATACAATATTAGTGGGGCGTGGTGGCGTACGCCTGTAGTCCCAGCTACTCAGGAGGCTGAGGCAGGAGAATCACTTAGAACCCAGGAGGTGGAGGTTGCAGTGAGCCAAGACCATGCCACTGCACTACAGCCTGGGCAGCAGAGCAAGACACTGTCTCAAAAAAAAAAAAAAAAAAGGATACAAATATATAAATAAAAATTAGGTACAAAAGTGAATATTTATCTGTAATGGGAAAATGTACACACACACCAAATTCCCGGAACTCTGCAGAGTTAGGTCTCTTTCTTCTGCGATCTCTCTGGAATTTACCAGAAATGTGGACAGCCTTGTTTCCCCTTTCCACTTAGAACATGCTACACTTTCTGCCTAGAGCCGGCACTTCTGGCCCTGGGCAGATGAGGAGTCATGGCGCTTAAGCTTCATTAGCTTCTCTGTAAAACTACCTCTACCCAAGGGGCCATCAGTTGCCTGCTCCTCAAATGAATGTCTCAAACCCCACAAAAGAGGTAAAATCATATGAACAATATCTCGTTGAGGAAGGCTGGGACATTCCCCACCGCCATACCCGCCTTTTTTTTTTTCTAATTTAAAAAATTCTTCCAACCTCCTGTAAACACTAAGGGACGTTCCCTTTAAAAATGTTCCCATAATATTTCCCTCAAAAGATGCAGAAATTTTTTCGCTTAAAATTTTTTCATCTTAAAAATTATCATACAGGGCTGGACGTGGTGGCAAGCGCCTGTGATCCCAGCACTTTGGGAGGTCAAGATGGACGAATTACCTGAGGTCAGTTCAGGAGACCAGCCTGGCTAACATAGTGAAACACTGTCTCTACTAAAAATACAAAAATAAGCCAGGTGTGGTGGTGCACATCTCTAGTCCCAGCTACTTGGGAGGCTGAGGCAGGAGAATCGTTTGAACCTGTGAGGTGGAGGTTGCAGTGTGCTGAGCTTGAACAACTGCACTCCAGCTTGGGTGACAGAGCAACACTCTATCTCAAAAAAAAAAAAAAAAAAAAAAAAAAAATTATCATACAGTAAAATTGATTAGGGATGGTATACAGTTCTGAGAATTTTAACACTTGTATACATTTGTGTAAACACCACCACCATCAGGATATAAGGTAGATATATCACTTGCAAGACATGTTTCATGCAAAAGTGTACAAATTTTAAAACAATATTAAAAGAGGTAATTTTTGTTAGCTGTGACATTCATTATTATGGAATACTTCATACCCCCATATAATGGTCCACAGAGGTGCTACTCTAACAGGAATCCACTAGACGAACTGCAGGTGCACTTCAGGAACCATTGTGTAGATGATATTCTAGACTTTTTTCGCCACTTGGTCAAAGTTCAGCCTCTCCTTTTTAACTTAACCTTTCCCAGTTGTGTGTGTATGTGTGTGTGTGTGTGAGAGAGAGAGAGAGAGAGATGCTTTGGGTGTGTCCCCACCCAAATCTCATCTTGAATTGTAGTTCCCATAATCCCAAGGTGTTCTTGGAGTGATCTGGTGGGAGGTAATCGAATCACAGGGGAGGTGACCCTCATGCTGTTGTGTGATAGTGATTTCTTACGAGATCTGATGGTTTTTTAAGGGGCTTTCCCCCTCCTTCCCTCATACTTCTCCTTGCTACCACCGTGTGAAAAAGGATGTGTTTGCTTCCCCTTCCACCATGATTGTAAGTTTCCTGAGGCCTCACCAGTCATGCTGAAATGTGAGTCAATTAAACCTCTGTCCTTTATAAATTACCCAGTCTCTGGCAGTTCTTTATAGCAGTGTGGGAACAGACTAACACAGTGTGTGTGTTTTGTATGTTTAATTTATAACTTTCTTCTGAAGATGGTATCTTAAAAAATTCTGTGTTCTCCAAGAAAATCAAACCAGGAACTCCAAGTTTGGCCACAGAAAGAGAATGTCCAGATGGGAATATCTGTAGACAGCCAACCAATCTTGACCATGCCTTCCTTTGCCAGGTCACCTTTGGTGTTGTCTCCCTTGAACCCTGCCTTACTGTTACCACAGTGGCCTCAAGGCACTCTGATCCCTCTGCGTCATTCTGACCCAACTGTAAAAATCCAATTCTCATGGACTCCCTAATTAAGCTAAAAAGGGTACAGTTAATACCAAAGAAAACCAAACAGGAAAAATATGTAAGTAAAAAAAAAAATGCAGAAGCTGTACAGTTTCTGCTCCAACAGCTTGGGGGTTTCATCCCCTAGCTTAGGCTGCTGCACCCCAAATACAAGGTATCCTGCTTATACCAATGCAGCAACAATACAGTAGGGAGTTAGGAATTTGGGTTCTGAAGGGAAATTACTCACATTCAAATCCCCACTCTACTGCTTACTCACTGTGTGTCCCTGGACAAGTTACTCAACCTCTCTCTGCCTCAGCTTTTTCATCTGTGAAAAGGGACATTAATAGGATCTATTTCAGGGGTTGTTATAAGGAAATGTAAGCTAATACCTGACAACCATTTAGGATGAAGCCTTGCACATGGTTAGTATGTGATAAATGGTAGCTATTATTTTTACCTGGGGACACTGATCTCAGGTGAAGTTCTAAAGGACGTTTGTGTTCCTCAGGTAACTACAATAGAGATAATCTTACTCTCCAAGTGAGACTTCTCCACCCCTGCCCACTCCATCACATCTATTACAGGAGGTGGGCTTCTTCCCAGCACAACTCCTATCAACTCATCCTGATAATAATACTGTAGCCACAGAGCAACTGTAACATCCAAACTAGATTTACAGAAGCCATACTAAGACAACTGTTCCCCCTTAGATTTCTATGCCTTTAGTCCTATTCTGATAGGGATTTGCACAATTGCTCCTAATCGGCACCGTTCATCTGTTACAGCAAGTTCCTTTTGAACTTCACCACAGAGCAAGTTTCTCATCTCTTAGACTGAAAAGAACATGGAAATTTTTTCTGGCCAATGTTATCCAGCCAGAGCTGTCTAGCAACCATGGACTTGGGCACAACTTAAGAACAAGGCAGGCTGTGCATGGTGGCTCATGCCTGCAATCCCAGCACTTTGGTAGGCTGAGGCGGGCAGATCACTTGAGGTCAGTTCAAGACCAGCCTGGCCAACATGGTGAAACCCCATCTCTACTGAAAATACAAAAATTAGCGAGGCATGGTGGCACACGCCTGTAATCCCAGCTGCTCAAGAGGCTGAGGGAAGATAATTGCTCGAACCCAGGAGGTGAAAGTTGCAGTGAGCCAAGATCGCACCATTGCACTCCAGCTTGGGCAACAGAGCAAGACTCTGTCTCAAAGAAACAAAACAAACAAACAAAAAAAGAACAAAGGGAACCCCCAAAGCCTCTCTCTGTAGCCTATAAAATAGATGCCATGAAGTTCTGAGCTGCAGGTGAACCCACTGTCTGCCGGAGGTAGAGGAAAGACTGGAAATGACAAGGCTTTTCTACGTCCTTTCCTTAAAATGAGAAGGTCTGACATCTGTAAAAGAGAGGCCTACCGATAAATAAACAAATAAAAAGAATCCTGTTGTTTTTTTCTGGTGACATAAACCCTTCATGGACACTGGAAATAATTTTTGACAATTTACTAATTTCACAGGAATGAGATTATGGAGGATATGTGCTTTTTCCTCCATTCTCCCATAATTGTGACTCAAGGTTCATCTCTAAGAACAAAACCAATGGTAGCCCAGAATCTGCCTCCTAGGATCTGCAGAGGCTGGGCCCAGCTGCCTCGCCACAGGGCTTGATGAGAAGGGCCAGGCTAGCAAAATGTTCTCCACCCTCCCACACACCCCCGTCCACACAAGAGGGGCCTGAGGAGAGGCACCTTTGGAGGAGGGGACATGATGCATTTGTGAAGTTACTTTGCCTCCTCTTTTCACAACTCCAAACCCAAGTGTGAGAGGGCACCAGAGAGTCACCCATGATGTTTGGGGTCCACCGACATTGCGTTCTCTTCATAGGCACCCGGCACTCAGGTCTGCTGGTGTGCTGTGTTAAAAGAAAAACGTCAGCCAAATTAAATTTACAGGAGTTTAATTGAGCAATGAACAATTTGCGAATTGGGCGGCCCCCAGAAGCACAGCAGATGCAGAGAGACTCCAGGTGTGCCTCATGGTCAGGATAAATTTATAGACCAAAAAAGGGAAGAGGAACACATGTCCAAGTGAAGAAGAGATGGCCAGGGTCAGAAGATGATTCTGCGTTACAGCCATGTCCAAGACCACAATGGCATGGGCAGAGGATGCTGCTGTGAGCTGGAATGCCGCCACACAAAGTGGCTGACTTTTCAAAGGGGTCACTCGTGGAGAACTGCTTGGGGTGGCCTCTTGTCAGCTTGGCCTATGGGAACTCACAGATAAAATCTAGGTCAGGGGATTACAACTCTGCCTTGGGTAACTGCTATTCTGCCATCTCCCGTTCCCCATTGGCTCCTGGCCAGTAGATTCTCAAGTCTAGTATATTGAAGATGGTAAGGAGTCAAGATGGTTGAGGAGAAGGAATCATTTGAACCAGAAATGAGACTGAAGTGTTAAATGAACAAGACTGGTATGGTGCTGTGGCTCTCGCCTATAATCCCAGCATTTTGGAGGCCAAGGCGGGCAGATCACCTAAGGTCAGGAGTTAGAGACCAGACTGGCCAACATGGTGACACCCCGTCTCTACTAAAACTACAAAAATTAGCTGGGCCTGGTGGTGGGCACCTGTAATCCCAGCTACCCGGGAGACTGAGGCTGGAGAATCACCTGAACCCAGGAGGTGGCGGTTGCAGTGAGTGGAGACTGCGCCATTGCACGCCAGCCTGGGTGACAGAGTAAAACGCCATCTCAAAAAAATAAAATAAAATAAAAATAAATAAATGAACAAGACTGAATTTTAAAACCAAATGAGTCATTTTTCAAGTGAAAGAAAAGGCTATGTTGTTAGACGAAGGACTCAACCTGGCATAGTCAGTGGAAATTATGGGGCAAATATGTCATAAGGTTCTTCAACATACCAGGTACGTTCTGGTCCCAATCTCATTTACCAAAAGTATAGATGATAATTTCTAATAAAATCAAAGCCCCGCCAGGCACATTAGCTCATGCCTGTAATCCCAGCACTTTGGAAGGCTGAGGCGGGAGGATCACTTGAGTCCAGGAGTTCGAGACTAGCCTGGGCAACAGAGCAAGACTTTGTCTCTAATAAAATTTTTAAAAGTTAGCTGTGTGTAGTGGTGTGCCTGCAGTCCTAGCTACTCAGGAGGCTGAAGTGAGAGGATTGCTTGAACCCAGGAGGTCAAGGCTGCAGTGAGCTGAGATCATGTCACTGCATTCCAGCCTGGGTCAAAAAAAAAAAAAATTGATCGGTCCAAAATGGCTAAATATTGCTAACAAAATATTACATATTTTATTATATTTTTATTAGGTATTTTATTACATGCTTATAATAAAATATATTGTAATAAGACCTGCTGACTAAGGAAAATAGTATTTGGGGCCGGGCACGGTGGCTCACGCCTATAATCCCAGCACTTTGGAAGGCTGAGGTGAGCAGATCACCTGAGATCAGGGGTTCGAGACCAGCCTGACCAACATGGTGAAACCCAGTCTCTACTAAAAAAATACAAAAAAATTAGCCAAGCGTGGTGGCATGCACCTGTAATTCTAGCTAATTAGAAGGCTGAGGCAGGAGAATCGCTTGAAGCTGGGAGGCGGAGGTTGCAGTGAGCTGAGATCACGTCACTACACTCCAGCCTGGGCAACAGAGAGAGAGTCTGTCTCAAAAAATAAAATAAAATAAATATAAAACAGAACAAAACAAAAAGGAAACTAGTATTTGGAACATAGTATGCTCAGAACTTCCAGCAATTATATGATATCTACTGTCCATTAGTAGAAGAAAAATAAGCCATGGTTCATGAAGAAACAGAAGCTTTTCCTGGTGCTGAGTTCTCAGAATCTATCACTAGACTCTTACTTATTGTAATGAAGCCTCCCAAAGCTGTTTTTACAGGAAATGCAAACTTGTCTCCCATGTGACTTTGGTGAAAGACCCGGTAAACAACAACAGGCCTGAAAGCACAGAGCTACAGGAACAGGCCTTCCCAGCCCTATCCTCTACGCAACGGCTGAATGCAACACACCTGTGGCTTGTTTCTGGCTCAACAATAATGATCTTTTCCTCACAAAGCAGCTCTTAAGCACTAAGCAGGGCTTCCTGTCACTAATCCCCAAAACATTTCTATGGGATAAAAACAGGAGACCAAGGATAGACTCCTGCTCATTTAGAAACATTTGAAAAGATAGCTTGGGTTCAGTCTGCTTCTTCCTCCCTGCCTCTACCACCACAAACCTAAAGAAAACAAAATTCCTACAGAAAAGCAAACTGTAAAACTCACAACCGCAGCATGAAATGAGGAAGCAATGGGGTGCAGCACAAACTGTAATGTGGAAATGCTACACAGCGTCCCTCTGCTGCCTCCCACCAGCCAGCGCCGGGCTGGGAGCCAGGTCTGAGAAATAGTAGCACATGTTGCCACTCTTTTTGTGGATGGTTGCCATGGCAACCTGCCTCTGCTCAAATGCTGAGCATCTTTCAGCAGTCTCACCCTTATGCTCTTCTGGCCTGGAAGGGAAGTATTAGAAAGAAGGTAGGATGAAGGGGTTGGGGGAATACCAAGAGGGTGTATGAAACAAATAGACTATTGGAGGATCAGGTAAGATGCTATTCTGGAAGTCTCAAGAAAGGGGTGGAAGGTGGGTGGGCTCTAGATGTAGGTCCCACCCTATCTTCTGCAGCAATTTCAGTCATTCATTCATTTACCCACTTGCTCATTCTTGCATTAAACTAATTTTATGGAGCACCAATCATACTCCAGGCATTATACTGGGCATTGGAGGTGTAATGATGAAAAAGATACCATCCCCCACCCCCCTGCAGGGACCTCATAGTTCACATGGGAGATAGGAGATGCACACTTGCATACACACACTTGCATACACACACACACACACTCAATTAACCATGATATAATGTTATAAGTGCAGAAATGAACATACATAAAAAATATTACAGACTTGGAAAACCAACTGCAATTAATTCTTAGAGTTGAATGTAAGAAGCTGATAAGAGACAACTACATAGAAAGGTTGATACTCGAGTAGGGTCTTGAAGGAGTTTGTTAAATGGAAAAAAGAATTGTCCAGACATGGCACAACACGAACACTTGTGGTATGTTTCACATGCAATGTATCAAACAGCCACCAATAATAATAGCCCTTGCAGAGTGCTCGGCTACTATTCTATGTGCTTTAGATGTATTATCTAGGCTAACCCCCACAGTGACTCTGTAGAGGAGGTATTGCTGTGCCATTTTACAGGGGTACAGATAAGTAAGAGCACTTGCCCAAGGTTACACTGGTATTTGATATTGGGTGGGAGAGCCAGGCCTCTGGCTCCCAAGTTCATGTGCTTAGTCTCAGCCTTCTGCTTACCCCATTGTTCTGGGAAGGCAAGGTCACAGGAAATACATGGAGAAAGAGGAGAAACAAGAGTTGAGACTGCTGGGAAAAAAAGATGAGGAGCAAATTATCATGCCCTGAAATGCCATTTTAAAAAATCTGAAGTTTGTGTTTTGGTCTTGAGAAGCCATCATGGCGTTACAATGAAAACTGTATTATTATGGTGATTCTGGAATTCATGTGTAGGATAGAATGGAGGAGAAACAGACTGAAGATTTCAACAGCAGGAACAGGAAGAGAGAGGAAGGGAAAGATCACATGTAGTTTAAAACAAGGCAAGGCCCATGTCATTTGGTTGATCACAGAGCCTGGTAAAAATACTATAGGCTTTCAGTAAATACTGGTTAAATAAATGTTTCAAAGTTATCTTATTTGGCTTTACCTGAAATCAAATTCTGAAATAAAGGTTCTCATATGAGAGTTTATTTAGGGAGTGTAGGGAATACCAGCAGATTAGAGAAGTAAGACAGGGAAGGAAAGGCAGCCAATAAAGGCCAGGCCCTGTGGCTCACGCCTGTAATTCCAGCACTTTGGAAGGATGAGGCAGGTGGATTGTTTGAGCCCAGGAGTTTGAGAGCAGGGCGAAATGGTGAAACCTTATCTCTACAAAAATACAAAAATTATCTGGGTGTGGTGGTGCATGCCTGTAGTCCCAGCTACTCAGAAGGCTGGGTGGGAGGATTGCTTAAGCCTGGGAAGCGAAATTTGCAGTGAGCCAATATCGTGCCACTGCACTCCAGCCAGGGTGACAGAGTGAGACCCTGTCTCAAAAAACGAACAAACAAATAACAAGAACAACAACAAAAAAAACCAGAAAACAAAAAGAAGGTCTAGAGACAGCTTAGTATTTGCATTATTTGAACATGGTCTGTCAGTTGACTGCCTGTGATTGAGTGACCCCTGACTGCTGTCATTGGCGGAGACTCAGCTATTTGTTATAAAAGTATATTTCTAAGTTAAGCTTTCAGTTAGTTTACATACTAAGTTGGTTGCAGTTTGTTAAGTAAGGAGTCAAGTACTGAGGCATCTTCAGGCCAAATCTAGTTTAATTTAACCATTGGGAATGCGTTCTCAGTGGTGAGAAGTTGGTGTTTTAGACTCTTGGATTTTATTATTTAGGTGAACTCCAGAAAACTTCCCAAATAGTATGGGTGGTTTTTGTAGAAAGTTAATTATATTATTCAATGTTGAAAGCTGAAACTCCATCAAGTAACATTTATAACAAAGATTGAGTAGAAAAGAAGGAGGAAGGAGAAGGAAGAGGAAGACAAAAAGGAGAAGGGAGAAAGAAGGGAAAAAAAAGACTGCTACTAAAATTGACATCACAGGTCCCAAAGTCAGCTCTTGTATCTGAATGCACAAAACTTAGACTAGTGTCTAAAGTTTCTAAATGGTGAGAATGAGATATTAACACGCAATTTGTTTTTCTAGCTAATCATGAAGTTCTCATCTGAAGAAACATTCCTCCCCATTCCCACCTGCCCTCCCACCCTACTCACTCACCTCAGCATCTCTCCCACCTTCCCGCCCCACTGAGATCTTGTCTACCCAAATGTTTCTCTTTCTCATCACAATTGTATCCTATGAAGGTAGGTCTTCCCCTGTTTCCCAATTTGAACAGATAAAAAGTAATGATTCCCAAACTTGCAAGGCAACTGTGTCTGCCCCAGGGAAGGATCAAAGGAAATTAGCCCACAGATTCTGTTCTGTTATACAAAAACCATGGGTTTTTGTTCCAAAGCGTGACTCCAGGGGTACCGCAGAGACTGATGCCATGGCTATGTGGTTAGAGCATGAGTAAGTACCTCAGAAAGTATGATGTCATCAATGCACTTTTCAAGCCTTAAGACAACCTTGCAAATATAGCCCCCATGTCTAACTTGTCAGAACTTGATCAATGGCAGAATGGCATGGAAGGAAGCAGGTGGCTAATCTGTTTCCTGGAGTCACATGGGAGCTTCAGAGACCTGCTGAAAGGAGAACTGTCTTAGCATCGCTCCCTCAGTCATTGTATGCCTCCTTTGGCAAACCTTGAAATTCCCTCTAGTAGCCTTATAAGGAACTGAAAATTATAGCCAACATCGAAACACAAGTGGATGTATTTAACAAGTGAATATCAAATTTAAACCTGTCAAAACAAAGATAATTGAAAATCATGTGAACACCACAGTGTGAGTAAAAATTCACCCACTTTCAAGACATGTCACTTTCCAGACATTGCCTCATAGACTCTTTCACTTCAGGGGAGAGGAGAGTTATGGCAAGCTATGAATATTTCTTGTCCCTGGACAGAATGGAAAAGTATGGCTGATGTTGGAAATCTTGCCTTTTGAAAAGCATAGCAGGATTATTAAAAACATCAAGAATCACCAAACTAAGGTGAATGCAAAAAGAAAGAAGCCGTTATTGTGAGATCACAGGTATCTTTTGAGAGTAGACAGTGAGAGACAGTCTTTTACAGAGCAGAGTATCAAATGAAGCTCATTAGGCCTGGCAAGGCACATTAGAGAAACATTCAGACCAGGCACTGACTCACTGAAGGCAGCTCAGGTGTGGTCCAGGGTATCAGGTTCTCCCTGAGGTTGTGACTACCAATTAGATGGTGATGGAAAGCATGGTGAGCTAACTGTCAATGTCTTCAAAGGCCTCTGGAGCAAAGCCACAGTGTTCTAACCAGGTGTGCACAGAGAATATTTTTCTGATCCACAGCCAGAACATGGTGTAGGCCTGAAAGATAACCTGTGACTGAGCCAGTCAACCTGTTGTAAACGGGTTAGTACTATGATCTCCCTAGATGAGTAAGTGCTCTACCACTACTATTTATTTATACTTTAATTCCAACAATTAGCAAAAAGATAAAAGAAATTGGGAGGACAATACAGAAGATGGTTAAGAAGGCCGAGTATGGTGGGTCACACCTGTAATTCCATCACTATAGGAAGCCGAGGTGGGTGGATCGCTTGAGCTTAGGAGTTTAAGACTAGCCTGGGCAGCATGGCAAAATCTCATCTCTACAAAAAAATACAAAAATTAGCCAGGCATGGTGGCATGTGCTTGTAGTCCCAGTTACTCAAGAGGATGATGTGGGAGAATCACTTGAACCTGGGAATTCAAGGCTGCAGTGAGCCGTGATTACGTGCCTGGGTGACAGAGCGAGACCTTGTTAAAAAAAAAAAAAAAAAAAAAAAAAAGAAGAAGAAGTTGGTTAAATTCAGACTGCCTGAGTCTGAATCCAAGGCTCTGTCCCTTATTAACATTAAATCATAGGCAAATAATGATTCTAGGCCTCAGCTTCCTCATTCACAAAATTGGAATTTTACAGGAATTTTACAGGTAACAGATGCGAAGAACTTAATACAATACCTCTCAGTAAATGGGAACTATTATCATTATACTAATAACACATATATCGGAAAGAGTAAAACTGATGTGGGAATTGAAAATTAAATACAGAGGTGTGTGTTTTGGGAGGGGGTGGAAAATGCTAGTTATTATATTAGCCCTAGTTAGGCAAATGTGATTACTTTGATTGGACGTTATATTTAGCTTCGAGTTTCCTAAAATCTAAGGAAAAATAAAAATCATTATAGACCAAATGATTCTCATTTTGTTATTAAATACAACATTAATATATAGTTTATTCTCAATCAACTTTTGTGGAATGCCAGGAAAATTGCTGCTCAATATAGAACCCTCAGCCAGGTGTCTTGTTTTTCTAATTGCCTCTTTTTTTTTCAACTTTAACCTTAAGACATTTGGAAAATTAATGAAATTCAGGAATCTACTAATACTTGTGCCTTCCCATCATTCAAGTACTTAGCTTTAGTTTTTTGGTGGTTGTTGTTGTTGTTGTTTTGCTTTTTATTGAAGTCTTAATGGCTAGTTTCCTTTATTTTAACTTAAATAAACACTAAATCAAAAGCATTTTTCCTTGAGACTTCCAGAACGGTGAAATAAAGTCTCTCTCCTGCAAAACAATTTAATTTGTGAAAATAATTTTTAAACAATCATTTAACTTTGGGAGGCTGAATTGAGAGGACTACTTGACCCAGACTTCAAGACCAGCCTGGGTGACAAAGTGAGACCCCATCTCTACAAAAATTAAAATTAGCTGGGCATGGTGGTGCACGCCTGTGGTCCCAGCTACTTGGGAGGCTGAGGTGGGAGGATCTCTTGAGCCTGGGAGGTAGAGGCTGCAGTGAGCTATGATTGTACCATTGCACTTCAGCCTGGGTGACAGAGCAAGATCCTATCTCAAAAATAACAGCAGCAACAACAACAACCATTTAAAGTCTCTGGAATTTGTCTCAAGAACATATAGCAAATGAAGATCACTCAAGAAAGTCAATTAGGAATCTCAGTAAGAGAGTGTCTGTGGCATTTCAGACATGGCCTGGCCTGCTAAGCTTCCCTGCAGTGCCATGTTACCAAAGCTCTACCCTGAAAGTGCTGCTCCTGGCAGGCACAAATAATGAGATGGGGGCTCCCTTGTCCCTCAGCTCCCATTCTGGGCTATGGTCTCACTCTAAGAGAGGTGGACTGCCAACATTTCTCAAATATATACATTTTCTCCTGTTAGTCTGCCTGCTGTAAATTTATTTCATAGTCTCAGTTATTTATTATTATTATTCTTTTGAAACAGGGTCTTGCTCTGTCACTCAGGCTGGAGTGCAGTGGTACAATCATGGCTCACTGTGGTCCTGAGTTCATGAGTTCAAGTGATCCTCCTGCCACAGCTTACTGAGTAGCTGGGACAACAGGCATGTGCCACCACATCCAGTTATTTTTTTATTTTTAATTTTATTTTCATAGAGACAGGGCCTCACTATGTTGCCCAGGCTAGTGTTGAACTCTTGGGCTCAGATCTTCCTGCCTCAGCCTCTCAAACTGCTGGGATTACAGGCATGAACCACTGTGCCTAGCCAGTCTGAACTATTGAACCCTCAGAGGAGAGAGGGAAATATTAAAAACTTTGAGAAGAATGAAAAGAAAAACAGAACAAAACACATGTTATGTAGCTAAAGCAGTGCTCCAAGATAAATTTATAGCTGTAAATGCCCATATTAACAAAGAAGAAAGATCACAAATCAATCACCTAAACTTCTACCTTAAGAAACTAGAAGAAAAGATCAAACAGCCCAAAGCAAACAGAAGGAAATAATGATTAGAGGAGAATAAGTGAAACAGGGAATAGAAAAACAGTAGAGAAAACCAACTGATGTGGTTTGCCTTTGTGTCCCCACCCAATCTCATCTTGAATTGTAATCCCCAGGTGTTGAGGAAGGAACCAGTGGAAGGTGATTGGATCATGGGAGCGGTTTCCCCCATGCTGTTCTAGTGATAGTGAGTGAGTTCTCATGAGATCTGATGATTTTATAAGTGTTTGGCCAATTCCTCCTTTGCTTGCTTCTTCCTGCTGCTGCCTTGTGAAGAAGATGCTTGCTTCCCCTTTGCCTTCCGGCATGATTGTAAGTTTCCTGAGGCCTCCCCAGCCATGCAGAATGGTGAGTCAATTAAACCTCCTTTATTTATAAATTACCCAGTCTTGGGTAGTGTCTTTATAGCAGTGTGAGAATGGACTAATACACCAACAAAGCCAGAAGTTGGTTCTTTGTAATGATCAACAAAATTGACAAATCTTCAGCTGGACTAAGAAAAAAAAAGAAGACTCAAATTATTATTTTTTATTATTATTATTATTATTAATATTATTGAGACAGAGTCTCATGCTCTGTCCCCCTGGCTGGAGTGCAGTGGCACGATGTTGGCTCACTGCAACCTCCGCCTCCTGGGTTCACGCCATTCTCCTGCCTCAGCCTCCCGAGCAGCTGGGACTACAGGCACCTGCCACTATGCCCGGCTAATTTTTAGTAGAGACAGGGTTTCACCGTGTTAGCCAGGATGGTCTCGATCTCCTGACCTCGTGATCCGCCTGCCTTGGCCTCCCAAAGTGCTGGGATTACAGGCATGAGACACCGCACCTGGCAAAGACTCAAATTATTAAGAACAGGAATGAAGGGGTAGACATACCACCAACCTTACATGAATGACAAGGATTATCAGGACTCTAAGGGACTATTATGCCAACAAATTAGAAAAGATATGTGCAATGACTTTGCTTATAATGGAAAAAGATCAGAAGCCATCTCTATGTCCATAAATTGGGGATAGACTAGATGCATATGTAAAAATATCAATAGACCTACATGACACACTGTTGAATTTTAAAAAGCAAGCTGTAGATAAATATGTTTAGTATAATGTCTTCTTTCTTTTTTTTTTTTTTTGAGATGGAGCTTTTCTCTGTTGTTTAGGCTTGGGTGCAGTGGCACGATCTTGGCTCAGTGCAGCCTCTACTTCCCGGGTTTAAGCAATTCTCCTGTCTCAGTCTCCCAAATAGCTGGGAATACAGATGCCTACCACCATGTCTGGCTAATTTTGTATTTTTAGTAGACACAAGGTTTCACTGTGTTGGCCAGGCTGGTCTTGAACTCCTGGCCTCAAGTGATCTGCCCGCTTTGGCCTCCCAAAGTGCTGGGATTATAGGCGTGAGCCACTGCACCTGAACCAGTATAATATATTTTATGTAAATATACACTGAGTGATATTCTGAAGTTTCTATGGGTAGGTGTAGGTGTGTGTTTGTGTGTGTTTGTGTGTGTGCGTGCACATGCACGCACGTATGGGGAAGGACGTGCACCAGAACTAATAACAGAGTTTAACAGAGAGAAGGTGGTGAAACACCAGGGCTGGGAGTTAGGGGTGGGGGAAAAAGGAGGAAAAGTGTATCTTTATTTATAATGGTTCATATTTTTTGAAGGAAAATATATTTATGTATAGTTTGTGAAATCTGAATTGCTTTTTAAGAAAATAATAGCTTAATAAATGGTGTCCAAATGTTTGATTCATTTAGGAAATTACAAATTTGGTTGTTTTACATAGATATGGCCTTGGATAAAAATGAACATAAAAAACATTTTTTCTACATTTGCTTATACATATGAGTATATTTGCCACTGTCAGGTCTAAATGAAAAAGGCTTTAAAAACACTATTATACGAAAAATAAAGATTAAACACAAAAGATAAAAATAAATGCTAACAAACATAAAGCTCATTTGAACCCTGACATAGTTCTGAATCTATAAAATATCTATTACTTCATTAAAGGCTCAAATGTAATGTCTAGAGAAACAAATTGGCTTATAGTTTAAAATGACAGACCAGTGAATTTGCCTAGTTTCCTAGACCCTAATGATGCAGATGCTGTGTGTAGCTTTAGGCATTTTTCAACACCAAGCCTTCAGAATGAAAAAGTACATGGCTCATTGCCAAATACGTTTGCCAAGTCCCAATTTACAAGCACTATTCAGTTCATTTGCACTTCTATCTTGATCCTGAGTGTTGGTCTATTAAGAAATAATAAAATCATGACATTGTTCCTTGGGTAGAGACAGCCATGACCGTGGTAAATCTCATCCCTGGGAACAAAAATATCCAGAAATGTCTTTAAACTCTCATTTTCTATTGAATTGAACACTTCCTATGGGAACCTCCTAGGTTCATCCCAAAAGGCAGGATTTCCTCATGGAGATAAGTCATGAATGCCAGAGTCTCATTCTTTCTCAGTTATTTGGTCAAAAAAATCATAGCTATTAACAGTTAGAAGAAAATAGTTTAGAAAATAGAAGAAAATAGTTCAGCCCTAACTTCGCTTTTCATTCGGAATGGGGAGCATTTGCTAGGGCTCACTTCCCTGAGTGCTTGAATTAATCATCCCAAGTGTCTCCTATCAATAAATGTAGAATAGACTTCTACAGGCTGAGAATTAGGGTCTAAAATTAAGGATAAGTTATATGTTCAAGAACTTCTGGTATTAGTATAAAAGAATTATGAAACTCAGGAAAGGAGTTAATAGGAGCCATCATCAACAGATTGCTGAAGGAAGAGATGACAGTGAACCTCTGCTGTTTTTGTCTGCTCAGAATCCACTCCTTTCTTCTGGTGATAGGATTCTGAGTCCCTTTGCAGAACCATCCCTCTTCCACTCTCAGTTCATGAGGTTCAGGTTGGACTATTCTGACCACCTGGCTCTAGGAGTGGGCACATGACTCAGATTGGGCCATTAGAGAATTCCATACCTCAAGTTAAAGTAATAGATTCATAGATGAGATGGTCACTTGACCCACACCAAGCTAATGAGAATCCAGGAGGTTTCTGGCACTGCTGGGGAAAACGTGCTATGTCTTGTGTTGGTAGAACTTCATTCTGAAGTTCTGCATAGTCCTGTTTACAGAGACTGCCTACCAGAAAATAAAGCCAACATTGAGAAGAGCTAGGCCAAGGGAAGGTGACAGTATGCTGATGGCATTTTGTGAGACCTGAAGTTAGCATCATGCCTTGAACTTCTCAGTTACATGGATCATTTTAATTTCCTTTGTAATTTGAATGAGTTTTTGTCCACTGACAACCAAAATAATTTTGACTGACACACCAGTAATGCAGTGTATTTAGGTGTTAAGCAAGCCTTTCCAGAGGCTGCCCTTCTACTCTGCTTATCTAAGTCCTACTTTTTTTTTCAAAGACCAATTAAAATGTTGTGTTATCCTTGCGGCCTTTTAGAATCCCATCAGACCTTTGTGAATCCCTCCTCCTTTTAATTTCCCAAAGCATTTGTTTTCAATTGTCAATTATTATCCCTGCTCATTTTATTTTAAATATATTCACACATCCTCTCTCTCCATATTGATTATAGTAAAATCCCAAGGTTAAGAACCGCATGTAGTAATGCATTCCTTTATCTCAGTGCTTTCAGTAGATTACGGCTTCAGTAAATGTTTGCTGATACATTTTAAGAGCTGTAGTATCTGTGATCCAGTTTTGTGTTCCATCTCAACTAACCCCAACACATGCCCAACATATACACTTACCCTCAACCAAACACATATACACCATGTATATAGACCCCTAAACATACACACATTCTGAAGTCACTAATGCAAGGTGAGCTCCTTTTTATGTATTGCCATAAAGACCTATTTGGTGGAGCAAAGGGAGAGTGGGGAGAGGGAGAGCACCAGGAAGAATAGCTGATGCATGCTAAGCTTAATACCTAAGTGATGGGATGATCCTTGCAGCTAACCACCATGGCACATGTTTAGCTATGTAACAAACCTGCACATCCTGCACATGTACCCAAAAACTAAAAATAAAAGTTGAAGAAAAAATAAAAGATCCTATCTGGGAGAGGACAATTCTAGTAACTAAGTTCCTTAGGATTCAGAAATGGCTGAATGACAAGGATAGAAGTGTATGGTTTCCTCACGCCCATCTCAACTGACATGAAAAGGAAAAGCCACGTTGAGGAGAAAGGAAAGTCTGAGTGAGTAGTCTCTAACCCGGGAGAAGACCTGTGCCCCGTAGCCAGCGCTAGAGTGAAAACAGTAAAATGATTTTTTTGCTGCATCATAAGTACATGTTAGAGCAAACACCCAGGCACAGGCCTTGAAATAAACTATACAGGACTTGTAAGGAGCAGGATTTGGGCGGGTGAGAATTTTAATAGTAATGAAAATATGACTCAGGTCTTGGCTCTCCCCTAAGGCCTTTCCAACTCTCTGACCTTGGTTTCATCATTGCTCTGCTGCGTGGAAAGAAGAGAGTGAGCGGAGTCCCATGGAGAGAAGTATTTTTCCTTTCCCTTTCTTCCAGCTTCTCTGGGTGAGTGGGGTGAAAAGTTATATAAGGTGATGTCTACCAGAATGGTGAAAGGGAAAATCTTCACCAGAAGAAAAAAATGAGGCCGGGCATCGTGGCTCACGCCTGTACTCCCAGTACTTTGGGAGCCGAGGCAGACGGATCACTTGAGGTCAGGTGTTCAAGACCAGCCTGGCCAAAATGGTGAAACCCCCCACCTTCACTAAACAGAAAACAAAACAAAACAAGTTAGCCCAGTGTGGTGGCAGACGCCTGTGGTCCCAGCTACTCAGGAGGCTGAGGCAGGAGAATCGCTTGAACCTGGGAGGTAGAGGCTGCAATGGACTGAGATTGTGCCATTGCACTCCAGCCTGGGCAACAAAGTGAGATTGTCTCAAAAAAAAAAAAAAAGAAAAGAAAAGAAAAGAAAACAAAATGAATTAAAAAAAATTAAAGAAAACAGTCAAGAAGTGAGAACATTCAAGGTCTAGAAGTCACTGAGGGGAGGTGTTTCAGTAGCTACTACTATTGCAGTGAGTATCAAAGAGACTTTTCCTGGTAGAATTTCACAAATAGTCATAGAATAGCTTGCCTTTACTATAGATGTGTGATGTGCTAGGTACTACATTAACGCTTTACATTTGTCTCCTCACCCAACCTCTCCTTACCTGTGTGTGAGGTTGTATCAACATTCTGATTCTTACAGATGGGGAAACTGAGGCTTATAGAGAGTAAGAAGCTCTTTTAATACTACACAGCAAGTGAGCAATGGAAACAGTCTTAGAGTTCAAGATCCTCTTATTCCATCCTTTTACCTCTCCAAAATATGAAATAAGATGGTACTCAGAGAAATACCTTTGCTCTTTCCTTGGCAAAAAATCTTAGGGAAGCTACATCATAAAGAAACAAAAACAGAAATTCGTCCTGGTGCCTAAAAATCCCAAGTGCCCAAAGTCTAAATACAGTGTAAACAGTTTCTCCTTATCCACAGTTTTGCTTTCTGAGGTTTCAGTTACCTGCAGTCAACTGTGGTCTGAAAATATTACAGTATTTTGAGAGAAAGAGAGACATGACATTCACATAACCTTTTTTTTTTTTTTTTTTTTTTGAGACAGAGTTTCTCTCTTGTTGCCCAGGCTGGAGTGCAAATGGTGTGATCTCGGCTCACCGCAACCTCCGCCTCCCAGGTTCAAGCAATTCTCGTGCCTCAGCCTCTGGAGTAGCTGGAATTAAAGACATTCACCACCATGCCTGGCTAATTTTGTATTTTTAGTAGAGACAGCTGTCTCCATGTTAGTCAGGCTGGTCTAGAACTCCCGACCTCAGGTGATCAGCCCGCCTTGGCCTCCCAAAGTGCTGGGATTATAGGTGTGAGCCACTGCGCCTGGCCTTTTTTTTTTTTTTTTTTTTTTTTCCTTGAGTGCAGTGGCATGATCTTAGCTCACTGCAACTTCTGCCTCCCAGGTTCCAGCAATTGTCATGTCTCAGCCCCCCAAGTAGCTGGGATTACAGGCATGTGCCACCACACCCAGCTAGTTTTTGTATTTTTAGTGGAGATGGGGTTTTGCCATGTTGGCCAGGCTGGTCTCAAACTTCCGGCCTCAATTAATCCGCCTGCCTCAGCCTCCCAGGTTGCTGGGATTGCAGGCGTGAGCCACTGCACTTGGCCAACATAACTTGTATTTTAGTATATTATTATAATTGTTCTATTTTGTTATTAGTTATTTTTGTTAATCTCTTACTGTGCCTAATTTAGAAATTAAACTTTATCATGGGTATGTATGTATAGGAAAAAACATAGTATACATAGGGTTCTGTATTAGCTGCAGTCTTATCCACTGGGGATCTTGGCACACATTCCTTGCCAATAAGGGGGAACTACTGTAAGTGGCTTCAAGTGACTTTTACAGATCAGTCGAAATCCTCTGCTCCTAGTATATATCCACCCTGGCTTCTTCCCTCTTTGCTTTGCGTGGAGTTTGCTCTGAGTAACTTGTTTTCACTCATAACTTCTGTATTAAAACACACAAGGGTGGCCAGGCCAGATGGCTCATGCCTGTATGCCTGTAATCTGAGCACTTTGTGAGGCCAAGGCTGGAGGATCACTTGAGCCCAGGAGTTTGAGGCCAGCCTGGGCAACATGGTGAGACCACATCTCTACAAAGAATAAACAAAATCAGCCAGATGTGGTGGTGTGCACCTGTGGTCCCAGCTACTAAGGGATCTAACAAGGGAGATTCTCTTGAGCCTAGGAAGTTGAATCTGCAGTGAGCAGTGTTTGTGCCACTGCTCTCCAGCCTGGGCGACAGAGCAAGACTCTGTCTCAAAAAACAAATGAACACACCCACAAGAAAACCACCACCACCACTACCAAAATAAACAGATGAGGGTGTGGGACACCTGTTAATTTTGTTTTTCTTAAACTATCTCTACTTTGAGTTCTGGAAAATTGAATGATGTTTTCTCTCTTCCAACCGCACTTAGGGATCTTGTGATCCAGTTCAGTCATAAGCCACTTAAAAGCTTATGTGAGATAGAAGCTCTAGCATGTTCGTGAAGGCAGCTCATATAACCAAGATCACCTCCTTCCCTTATCCTTTTCCCACATGCTGACTCCAAGTAGGTTTTTTGTTGTTTTGTTTTTATTTTTTAGAGACAGTGTCTCATTCTGTCAGCTCACTATAGCCTGGACCTCCTAGACTCGAAGTCCTCCTGCCTCAGCCTCCCAAAGCAATGAAATTACAAGCATGAGCCACTGCACCAGGCTGCCACGTGGTTTTTACTAGGAATCAGGACTTTTAAGGCCAACAGTGACACAGAAATGGACACTTGCTTTACCCTGCTGGAGCTCATCAGGGACAATGGCAGCCTGTTGGGCATGCTCACCATGCCAGACCACAGACCAGGGTCTCAGTTTCCCTCTGGAACTCCACTACAAGCAGATCGTATCGGTGAGTGCTTAAACACAGTGGCATGAATAGAACAGCCCACTGTCTCATTACTTTAAGCACCACGCTTGAGAATTCCAGCCAACAGAAGAACTCAACCTGTTCCCAAGCCTTTTGTTTCCATCTCCTAAATCCTGCAAGTCCTGCTCCTTAAACTAAAGGGCTGGGGATTTCAGAAAGGGTGAAGGAAACAGTGTTCTTGAATCAGAAACAAGAACAAGGCACACAGGAACTTTTTCCTGACCTTCAATTTAATCACTTTTGTACTGAGGAGGTAAGAGCATTCACATTTTAATTTTCAAGGAAATGTTTGATCTCAGTTTTCAGGTTCTTCCTGCTTGGCTGAGTGTCCTCATTTTGCTCAGAAAAAAAAGACAGCAATGACACAGATCTGCCCTCTAGTGGGCAACGAAAATAATTTAAAATATGAAGAAAGACGAGCCTCCAGGGAATAAAGATGGCTTTTTTTTTTTTTTTAAACTTTGCTGCATTTCCCCTAACTGACCAGCAAATTGAGTTTTTCCCAACACTGCTCAAACAGAACCCGCAGACCATGTCTACAAGAAGTTGATCTTTTTCTTGATAAAAACAATGACTGGTGGGAGGAAAGAGAGGGGACATCAGAAAATGGGGAAATCACTGGGTTTGGAGTGAGCTGTGCATGGCACTGAAGAGTCATGTGACTTTAGATCTCACCAGTCATCAGTTATCTCATATGTCAAATTGGGATAATAGTACCTATTATCATAGAAGTGCGGTGAGAATCGAGGACATCTGGAACACATTATTTGTGCTAATTGTGCTTCATCAAGCCATGTGCCTTGGGCTGGAGCGCAGTGGCGCAATCTCGGCTCACTGCAAGCTGCATGTCCTGGGTTCAAGCGATTCTCCTGCCTCAGCCTCCAGAGTAGCTGGGACTACAGACGCCCGCCACCACCTCTGGTTAATTTTTGTATTTTTAGTAGAGACAGGGTTTCACCATATTGGCCAGGCTGGTCTCAAACTCCTGACCTCAAGTGATCCACCCGCCTTGGCCTCCCAAAGTGCTGAGATTACAGGTGTGAGCCACCGTGTAAGCCTCGTGACTTTAAAGAGAAGATACCATTGTAAAATGAAGGCAGAGGAAGGGCGAAAACAAAGGCATCATCCTGGCTAACACGGTAAGGCTGAGGCAGGAGAATGGCGTGAACCCTTGAGGCGAAGCTTGCAGTGATCCGAGATGGCACCACGGCACTCCAGCCTGGGTAACAGAACGAGACTCTGTCTCAAAAAAAAAAAAAAAAAAAAAAAAAAAAAAAAAGAAAAGAAAAGAAAAGAAAAGAAAAAGAAAACAAAGGCACCGAGAAAGAAGCCCAAGCCCACCCACAGAGAATCCTTAAAGACACAAATTCTTATTTCTTGCTTAAATCTTAATTCAGTCTGATTCCACAAATAGGTTAACTCTAATACAATTATCTGCAGTACAACAATTGAAATCTAAAGAAAGAAAAAATGACTTTCTTTCAGGTGTCTGCAACGTAAATGAAAATTAAAGCCTGGATATATGATTGTCTTTTCTGACTTAGTTTGCAATGAAATCAGCCCACCAAAATACAAACTTTTACCTAAAACTCTTTAAAAAAAACTTTTAACACATACATTTAAAAAAATTCTCTCACCTCCTACTTAACCTGAAATCTTGCTTAGAAACAAAGCTAAACTTGGCGTGATAATGACTTTTCTTTAGCTACAATTCCCAAGGTTAAAAAAAAAATCAAACAAAATTAAAAACTACTGATGTATGTTGTTAAAAAAAATAAAAAAGCATCCATCGTCCCATATCTGCAAACCCCACTGTAAAAAAACCCAAATACTTTTCTAAACTCCAAAAGAAGATCTAAACTCTGACACTCTGACCTCAGAACCCAATGTTAAAAAATAAATCTTAGAATTCAATCTTCTGTGACTTTTTTTTTCAAGATTATCTAAATTTGGCTTATTATAAAGACAAGGACAACCATTCAATACTTATTTATTCCCCAATTAATTCACTCAGACATGCCAAATCTCTGTACACATGATAATGTCTGACATTTCTTGCTTTCTGTGGTATAATAGGAAACTTGACATTTCAACAAAAAAGATAAGACGAGGTCATATATCATAAGACTATTAAATTCTTCAGGAAGGCAACATTATTTTAAGATTATGCTTCAAAGAATTATAAGCAAAACAAAGAGGCACCATTTCAAAAGCACTGATAGTAAATTAAGCTTAAAGGAATAATATTCTGAGCACTTATAATAATGTAACTCAAAAACAAGTCTGTTCTCACAGAAATCTCCAGGACGTCTAAGATAATTTTAAGAGGTGCAGGGAGCAGTATTCTAATGATAGTATATGCTGTTAATTGTACTAATTTTAACAGAGTAGGCAATTGATTTTGACTCACTCTCAGTTTTTCAAATACATGGAAAACTCTTGTTGCTTAAGCTGTCAATATTTTACAACAGAAAAAATGTAAGTTGTAATAAATATAGTAAAAGCTAAAATTTTAATGAAAGTGTCCTGCAAGATAAGTTCAGATATATAATAAAAGCAACTTGTATTCAATTGGTGAAAATTACTGCCTGAAATGTTAGGACCAGAACATCTGTCTGTAATCCCCATTATAAAAAATCAGATGAAGAGAACATGGGTGTTTGTGTTCATATACCTTCTTTTGGCTTTCTGTAGACTCGATAATTTTATTTTATTTTTGAGACAGAGTCTCGCTCTGTCGCCTAGGCCGGAGTGCAGTGGTGAGATCTCGGCTCACTGTAACCTCACTCTGAGGCAAGAGAATCGAGGTTCAAGAGATTCTCTTGCCTCATCCTCCTAAGTAGCTGGGATTATAGGCGGTACCACCATGCCCGGCTAATTTTTGTATTTTTAGTAGAGACAGGGTTTCCCCAAGTTTAGGTGACTCAGAACAGAAAAAGACTGTATGTTTGGGAGAAAGTAAGGGAAGAGAACAAGAGTCTTTGCCTGGTAATCCAGAGAATTCTCCCAGATTTTGTCCAAGACCATCAAGGTGTTGGTGGTCCACAAGTCTGCAAGAAACACAGTGTTACTGTGCTTGGAGTGTCCCTTAAAGCAGAAACAGCTTAGATCACAACATCCAAGTCCTTTGAAGTATCTGGAAAGCCTTCCCCAGAATGACAGCTACAAATAAGCCCAGACAGTGAAGACTACAATAAATACCTCTCTTCAATGCCCAGAGACCGAAGAACATCTACTAGTATCAACACCATCCAGGAAAGTATGACCTCACCAAATGAACTAAATAAGGCACCAGGGACCAATCCTGGAGAAACAAAGATAGGTAACCTTTTAGATAGAGAATTCTAAATAGCTGCATTGAGGAAACTCAAAGAAATTCAAGATAACACAGAGAAGGAATTCAGAATTCTATCAGATAAATTTAACAAAGAGATTGTAATAATTAAAAAGAATACGCAGAAATTATGGAGCTGAAAAATGCAATTGGAATACTGAAGAATGCATCGGAGTCCTTTAATAGAAGAATGAATTAAGCAGAAGAAAGAATTGGTGAGTTTGTAGGGAGGCTATTTGAAAACACACAACCAGAGGAGACAAAAGAAAAAAGAATAAAAAACAATGAAGCATGCCTACAGGATCTAGAAAATATCCTCAAAAGGGCAAATCTAAGAGTTATTGGCCTTAAAGTGGAGGTAGGGGAAGAAGTAGGCATAGAAAGTTTATTCAAAGGGATAATGACAGGTAACTTCCCAAACCTAGAGAAAGATATCAGTATCCAAGTACAAGAAAGTTATAGAACACCAAGCAGATTTAATCCAAAGAAGACAACCTCAAGGCATTTAATAATCAAACACCCAAAAGTCAAAGATAAAGAAAGGATCCTGGAAGTAGCAAGAGAAAGGAAACAAATAACATACCATGAAGCTCCAATATGTGTGGCAACAGACTTTTCAGTGGAAACCTTACAGGTCAGAAGATAGTGGCATGACATATTTAAAATGCTGAAGGAAAAAATTTTTACCCTAGAATTATTTATCTGGTGAAAATATCATTCAAACATGAAAGAGAAAGACTTCCCCAGACAAACAAAAGCTGGGGGATTTCATCAATACCAAACATGTCCTACAAGAAATGCTAAAGGGAGTACTTCATTCAGAAAGAATAAGACATTAATGAACAATAAACAATCACCTGACGGTACAAAACTTACTAGTAATAGTAAGTACCCAGAAAAACACAGAATATTATAACACTATAACTGCGGTATGTAAACTACTTTTATTCTAAGTAGAAAAACTAAATGATTGAACCAATCAGAAATCACAAAAACAAAATTTCAAGACATAGTATAATAAGATACAAATAGAAACAACAAAAAGTTTAAAAAAGTGGGGTAACAAAGTTAAGGTGATTTTTTAATAGTTTTCTTTTTGCTAGTTTGTTTTTGCAAATAGTGTTGTTATCAGATTAAAATGATGGGTTATAAGATAGTATTTGCAAGCCTCATGGTAATCTCAAACCAAAAAACATACAATGGATACACAAAAAATAAAAAGCAAAAAACTAAATCATATCACCTGAAAAAATTATCTTCACTTGAGGAAGACAGGATCGTAAGAAAGAGGGAAGAAAAGACTACAGAACAACCAGAAAACAAGTAATAAAATGGCAGGAGTAAGTTCCTACTTATCAATAATAACATTGAATGTAAATGGACTAAACTTTCCAATCAAAAGACATAGACTGGCTGAATGGATAAAAAAACAAGACCCATTGATATGTTGCCTACAAGAAATACACATCACCTATAAAGACACAAATAGACTGAAAACAAAGGAATGGCAAAAGATATTCCATGCCAACAGAAACCAAAAAAGAGTAGGAATCACTATATCAGACAAAACAGGTTTCAAGATGAAACCTATAAGAAGAGACAAGGTCACTATAGAGTGATAAAGGGGACAGTTCAGCAAGAGGATATAACAATTTTAAATATATATGCACTCAACACAGGAGCACCCAGATATATAAAGGAAATATTATTACAGCTAAAGAGAGAGATGGGCTTCAGTACAATAATAGCTGGAGAATTCAACACCGTACTTTCATCATTGAACAGATCTTCCAGACAGGAAATCAATGAAGAAATCTCAGGCTTAATGTGCACTCTAGACCAAATGGATCTAAAAAGTATTTACAGAACATTTCTTCCAAGAGTTGCAGAATACACATTCTCTTCTTTAGCACCTGGATTATTCTCAAGGATAGACCATATGTTAGATTATAAAACAGGACTTAAAACATGTAAAAAATTGAAATAGTATCAAGCATCTTCTCTGACCACAATGGAATAAAACTAGAAATTAATAACAAGATAAATTTAGGAAACTATGCAAATACATTGAAATTAAATAATATGCTCATGAATGACCCGTGGGTCAATAGAGAAATTAAGAAGAAAATTGAAAAATTTCTGGAAACAAATGATAATGGAAATATAACCTACCAAAACCTATGGGATACAGCAAAAACAGTATGAAGAGGGAAGTTTGTAGCTGTAAGTGCCTACATCAAAAAAGAGAGAAAACCTTCAAATAATCTAACAAAGAATCTTAAAAAGCTAAATAAACAAAAGAGCAAAGTAAACCCCCAAATCAGTAGAAGAAAAGAAATAACAAAGATTAGGGCAGAAATAAGTGAAATTGAAATTTTCAAAATACAAAAGATCAGTGAAACAAAAAGCTGATTTTTAAAAAAGTTAAACAAAATTGACAAATTGGCCTTTAGCCAAACTAAGAAAAAAGAGAAGATTTAAATAAATAAAACCAGAAATGAAAAAGGAGACATTACAATTGATACTGCAGAAATTCAAAGGGTCATTAGTAGTTTTTATGAGCAACTGTATGCCAATAAATTGGAAAATTTAGAAGAAATGGAAACATTCCTAGATACATACAACCTACAAAAGTTGAACCAGAAAGAAATCCAAAATCTGAACAGACCAATAACAAGTAATGAGATCAAAGCTGTCATAAAAAGTCTCCCACTAAAGAAAAGCCCAGGAACCAATGGCTTCACTGCTGAATTCTACCAAACATTTAAATAACTAATGTCAATCCTACTGAAACTATTCTAAAAAATAGAGAGGAAGGGAACACTTCCAAACTCATTATAAAAGGTGAGTACTAACCTGATATCAAAACCAGATAAAGACACACAATAAAAAAAACCCTGAAAACAAGCAAAAAAACCCACAGCCCAATATCTCTGATGAATATTGATGCAAACATCCTCAACAGAATGCTAGTAAACTGAATTCAACAATATATTAGAAAGCTCTTCATTATGTCCTAGGATTTATCCCTGGGATGCAAAGATGGTTCAACTTACTCAAATCAATCAATGTGATACACCATATTAGCAGAATGAAGGATACAAAACATATGATCATTTTAATTGATGCTTAAAAAGCATTTGGTAAAATTCAACATCCCTTCATGATAAAAACCTTAAAAAATCTGGGGATAGAGGGAACATGCCTCAAGATAATAAAAGCCATATATGATAGATGCTCAGCTAGTATCATACTAAATGGGGAAAACCTGAAAGCCTTTCCTCCAAGATCTGCAACATGGCAAGGACACACAATGTCACCAGTGTTATTCAACATAGCATTAGAAGTCCTAGCTAGAGCAATTAGACAAGAGAAAGCTATAAAGAGCATCCAAGCTGGAAAGAAACAAGTCAAATTATCCTTGTTTGTGGATGATATGATCTTATATTTGGAAAAACCTAAAGACTCCACAAGAAATCTGTTAGAACTGATCAACAAATTCAGTAAAGTTACTGGATATGAAATCAACATACAAAACCAGTAGAATTTCTATATGCCAACAGCAAAAAAATATGAAAAAGAAATAAAAAAGTAATCCCATTTACAATAGCTACACATAAAATTAAATACCTAGAAATTAATCTAACCAAAAGACTGAAAGATCTCTATGATGAAAACTGTAAAACACTGATGAAAGAAATGGAAGAGGACACCAAAAAATGAAAAAAAAATTCCATGTTTATGTATTGAAAGACTCAATATTATTAAAATGTCCATACTATTCAAAGCAATCTACAAATTTAATGCAATCCCTATCAAAATGTCAATGATATTCTTCATAGAAATAGAAAAAACAATTCTAAAATTTATATGGAACCACAAAAGATCCAGAATTGCCAAAGCTATCCTAAGCAAAAAGAACAAAACTAGAGGAATCACATTATCTGACTTCAAATTATACTGCTACTGGCATAAAAAACAGACACATAGACTAATGGAACAGAATAGAGAATCCAGAAACAAATCCACACACCTACAGTGAACTCATTTTCAACAAAGGTTCAAGAACATACACTGGGGAAAAGACCGTCTCTACAATCAATGGTGCTGGGAAAACTGGATATTCATATGCAGAAGAACGAAACTAGACCCCTATCTCTTGGTATACACAAAAATCAAAACAAGGTCGGGCGTGGTGGTCACTCCTGTAATCCCAGCACTTTGGGAGGCCAAGAGGGGCGGATCACCTGAGGTCAGGAGTTTGAGACCAGCCTGGACAACCTGGTGAAACCCCATCTCTACTAAAAATACAAAAATTAGTTGGGTACGGTGACCGGCACCCATAATCCCAGCTACTCAGGAGGCTGCCACAGGGAATCGCTTGAAGCCAGGAGGTGGAGTTTGCGGTGAGCTGAGATCACGCCACTGCACTCCAGCCTGGGTGACAGAGCAAGACTCCGTTAAAAAAAGAAAAAAAAAAAAGTCAAATCAAAATGGATTAAAGACTTAAATGTAAGACCTCAAGCCATGAAACTGCTACAAGAAAACATAAAGAAACATCTCTAGGGCATAGATCTGGGCAAAAATTTTTTGAGCAGTACCCCACAAGCACGGGCAACCGAAGCAAAAATGAACAAATGAGATCACATCAAGTTAAAAAGCTTCTATAAAGCAAATTATACAATCAATAAAGTGAAGAGACAACCCACAGAGTGGGAGAAAATATTTGCAAGCTACCTGTCTGACAAGGGATTAACAATCAGAATATATAAAGAACTCAAACAACTCTATAGAAAAAAATATAATAATCTGATCAAAAGATGGATGAAAGATTTGAATAGACATTTCTCAAAAGAAGACACACAAAATGGCAAACGGGCTTATACAAAGGTACTCAATGGTCAGGTGCGGTGCCTCGCACCTGTAATTTCAGCACTTTGGGAGGCCAAGACGGGTGGATCAACTGAGGTGAGGAGTTTGAGACCAGCCTGGCCAACATGGTGAAACCCCATCCCTCCTAAAAATTCAAAAATTAATCAGGCATGGTGGTGCACATCTGTAATGCAGGCTACTCAGGAGGCTGAAGCAGGAGAATCGCTTGAACCTGGGAGGTGGAGGTTGCAGCGAGCAGAAATCATGCCACTGTACTCCAGCCTGGGTGACAGAGAGGGACTTCATCAAAAAAAAAAAAAAAAAAATAGTGCTCAACATTATTAATTATCAGAGAAATACGAATCAAAACTACAATAAGAATAAGAATATAATCCCACCCCAGTTAAAATGGCTTATATCCAAAGTCAGGCAATAACAAATGCTGGCAAGGATGTGGAGAAAAAGGGACCCTTGTATACTGTTGGTGGGAATGTAAATTACGCAACCACTATGGAGAACAGTTTGCAAGTTCCTCAAAAAACTCAAAATTGAACTACCATATGATCCAACAATCCCAGTATATTTCCCAAAGAAAGGAAATCAGTGTATTGAAGAGATATCTGGACTCCTATGTTTGTTGCAGCAGTGTTTACAAAAGCTAAGATTTGGAAGCAGCCTAAGTGTTCATCACCAGATGAATGGATAAAGAAAATGTGGTACGTATACACAATGGAGTACTACTCAGCCGTAAAAAAGAATGAGATTTAGTCATTTTCACCAACATGAATGGGACTGGAGATGAGTGTGTTAAATGCAATAAACCAGGCACAGAAAGCCAAACGTTGCATGCTCTTACTTATTTGTGGGATCTAAAAATAAAAACAATTAAACTCATGGACACAGAGAGTAGAAGGATGGTTACCAGTGGCTGGGAAGGGTAGTGGGGCAATAGTGGGGAGAATAGAATAGAAACAATGAATAAGACCTACTATTTGATAGCACAACAGGGTAACTATAGTCATTAATAACTGTACATTTTTAAATACAGAGTGTAATTGAAATATTTGCAACTCAATGGATAAATAGTTAAGAGGATGGATACACCATTCTTCGTGATGTGCTTATTTCATATTGCATGCCTGTATCAAAACTTCTCAAGTACTCCACAAATATATACACCTACTATATACCCACAAAACTTAAAATATATAAATAGCTGATAAGTACATGAAAACATACGTAACATCATTTGTTATCAGGGAAATACAAAATAAGCTACAATGTTATAACACTACACATGCACTCAAATGGCTAGAATTAAGAAGACTGACCACACCAGGTGTTAGTGAGGTTATGAGGCAAGTGGAACTCTCATTCATTATTGGTGAGAATGTAAAAAGTTCCAATCACTTTGGAAAACAGCTTCACAGTTTCTTGTAAAGTTAAATATACACTTACCACATGACCCAGCAATTCCACTCCTTAGTATTTACCGAAGAGAAATGAGAACATATGGACTTGCATAAGAATGTTCATAGCAGCTTTATTTGTAATAGCCCCAAACTGGAAACAACCCAAATATCCAAACGAGTGAATGAATATACTATTTGGATACATCCATTCAATGGAATATTACTCAGCAACAAAATAAAACAAATTATTAATAGAAAAACATGGATGAATCTTAAAAAATTGACCAGAGCAAAAGATGTCAGATGAAAAGGAAAAAAAAGTAGCTTGATACAAAAAGGCACACATTTTATATAATTTATTCATATAAAATTTTAGAGATAATTAACCTAATTTAAAATGATAAAATGCAAATCAGTGGTGGCCAGAGGCAGTATGTGGAGATTAAGATTTGACATGAGGAAATCTTTTGCATTGTAAGTGAATTAGTTGACCTGCCTATTGGGAAGTTTAAGTGGAGTCATATCCTCTCACTGCTCCAATACTGCCTGATTCTTTGTCTGAGTCTCAATTTAGATGTCTTTGATCCAGAAAGCCTTTTGTGATCTCCTTTCTATATCATTTCCATTTCATCCCACTGCTCACACTTCTCCTGTGCTTCCATAATACCTTTATCTTCCTATATCATAACACTTACCTTACTGTTATAATTTAATAGTTACTTGATTGATTAGTAAGCTATCACCTCAAAAGTTTTCTCATGGTCCTTTAAAATTCTTTCCCCATAACTCTCTGTCAAGCCTCAAGTAACCAGTGATCTGTTTTCTGTCACCGAGGAGTAGTTAGCATTTTCCATAAATGAAATCATGTATTACATAGTCTTATTTGTCTTCTTTCTTTTACTTAGCTTAATTATTTTGAGATTCATCCATGCTGTTTCTTGTATCATAGTTCATTCATTTTTATTACCAAGTGGTATTTCATTCCATTGATATACCTCAATTTGTCTATCCAGTCACAGGTTAATGGATACTTGGGTCTTCTCAGTTTGAAGTTATTACAAATAAAACTTTTATGAATATATTTGTAGAAAATATATTTGTTAACCATTTGTTAAAAAGACTACCCTTTCTCCAGTGAATTTCTTTTGTATCATTTTGAAAATCAGTTGTGATGGTCTCCATCTAGACAGTATTCAGTTCCATTGCTTTATCTTAATGCCAGTTGCATACTATCTTGATTTCTGTAGTTTATAATAATTCCTAAAGACAATGTAAGTTCCCTAACGTTCCTCTTCTTCTTCTTCTTTTTTTTTTTTTTTTCCCAGGTTTTTGGCTATTCTAGGTTTTTTCCATTTCCAGAAAAATTTTAGAAACAGCTTAGCAATTTCTTTTTTTGGGGGGATGGGGTTTTGCTCTGCCACCCAGGCTGGAGTGCAGTGGTGTGAATACGGCTTACTGTAGCCTCACCTCCTGGGCTCAAGTGATCCTCCTACCTCAGCCTTTCGAGTATCTGGGAACACAGGGGTGTGCCACTGTGTCTAGCTAATTTTAAAAATTTATTGTAGAGACAAGGTTTCACTGTGTTGCTCAGGCTAGTGTCAAATTTCTGGGCTCTAGCAGTATTTTCATCTTGGCCTCTCAAAGTGCTGGGATTACAGCCACTGTTTGAAATTATAGTTTCAAAATTTCTTTAAAAAAATAAAAATAAAAGCCTTAATGGATTTATACATCAATTTGGGGAGAATTTATTTTCTAACAATATAGAGCCTTCTGACATGAACACAGTGAATCTCCCTATTTATTTAGGTCTTCTCTCATCTCTCTAAGTAGTGTTTTGTAGTTTTCAGGGCATAGGTCTTGCACATAATTTGTCAGGTCTATACCTAAGCATTTCTTATTTTCGATGCTATTAAATAGTATTTTTATTTCAATTTCTGATTGTTTGTTGCTAGTATATAAAAAATACAATTGACTTTTGTATATTAATCTTGTAGTCTACAACTCTACTAAAATTTATTAGTAATGGCCTTTTCATTGGATTTTCTCCATAGATGATCATGTTATATTCAAAAGAAGTCCATTTTACTTCAGTCTTCCCAATCTAAGAGCCTTTTGTTTCTGTCTCTTGCCTCATTGACCAAGCTAGAACCTCTAGTGTAATGGTGAGTAGAAATAGAGTCATCTTATTCCTGATCTTAGGGGGAAAGTATTCTATCTTTTGCCATTAAATATGATGTTAATTCTAGGTTTTTCAAAGACACGTTTTATCAGGTTGAGGGAATTCTTTGCAATTTCAAGTTTGGTGAGAGTTTTTGCCAGGCATGAACGTTGGATTTTGTCTAATACCTTTTCTTTTTTTTTGTTTACACAAACAAAATGTATTTTGTTTAAAAATATAATTTACATATATATACACCCACACAGGGGAAATAACAAAATGTGAATACTAGCTAATTTCTAGAGTTGGCATATTAAGTCAGCGGGGTATTGATGAATAGATGTAGTTTATTATTAAATATTTTCCTGTATTTCCTAAATTTTCTATAAGTAACTTGTACTATCTTTTTTTTTTTTTTTTTTTTTTTTTGAGATGAAGTCTTGCTCTGTCACCGAGGCGGGAGTACAATGGCCTGATCTCAGCTCACTACAACCTCCGCCTCTCAGATGCAAGCTATTCTCCTGCCTCGGCTTCCCGAGTAGCTGGGATTACAGGTGCCTGCCACCACACCCAGCTAATTTTTGTATTATTAGTAGAGGTGGGGTTTCACCATGTTGGCCAGCCTGGTCTTGAACTCCTGACCTCAAGTGGTCTGTCCGCCTCAGCCTTCCAAAGTGCTGGGATTACAGGCGTGAGCTGCCACGCCCAGCCTGTAGTATTTTTATAATAGAAAAAAAAATATTATTTAAAAAAAAATCCCATACACTTTCAAAGTAGAATAAATTCAAAATATTTACACTTACTCATTTTCATCTTCACTGTCAAAAGAAAGGAGGCTACTGTTTTTGATTTGTTTTTGTGAGTTCCTTTTGACTGAGTCTTGATTTATTTCATCTTAATTTGTCTTCTTCTTTGAGCTTGCTGTTAAACCTTCTGAGGGATGCTTGACTGGTGCTTCACTGGTTTTTGATATATGATTCTTCCCTCAGCTGGAGCTGGTTCTTCATCTGCTTGGGCAGCCTTTATTTCTGCTGAAATTTTCATGACTTCTTCAACTGACAGGTCTCCCTTTTTTAAAACCACCACTTGAAGCTGTTCATCTTTGTCACTGTGATCCTCATTTTCATCTGGGAGATGAGGCTGGATTCTCTCGGTCTCTACGGTGGGCTCCTCCCTACAGCCAACCCACTCCTTGAAGTGAGCCAGGAATGCTGGCCCAGCTGGCCGCCCATCTTGTCCGATACTTTTTCTGCATCTATGTAGACAATAATAGTTATTCATTTTTAGTCTATTAACATGGTGAATGACATTGATTAATTTTTGAATGTTACATCAAATAATAATCTCTATTGTTTGTTGCTAGTAATTTAGGATTATTACGATCTTTTGATAAATTTATCCCATTATCATTATTAAATGACCCATTTTATTTTTTAAAATCTACTTTGATAGTAACATAGCCACTCTAGCTTTCTTTTAATTAGTGTTAGCATGTTATATCTTTTTTGCCTTTTAAATTTTAACCTGTGTGTGTCCGTTTGTTTATTTATTTATTTTGAGACAGAGTCTCACTTTGTCTCCCAGGCTGAAGTACAGCGGTGAGATCTCGGCTAACTGTAACCTCCGCCTTTCAGGTTCAAGCGATTCTTGTGCCTCACCATTCTGAGTAGCTGGGCCTATAGGTGTGTGCCACCACACCTGGCTAATTTTTGTGGTTTTAGTAGAGATGGGGTTTCACCATCTTGGCCAGGCTAGTCTTGAACTCCCTGCCTCAAGAGATCCACCTGCCTTGGCCCCCAAAGTGCTGGGATTATAGGTGTTAGCCACCATGCCAGGTCCATGTCTTTAAAGTGGATTTCTGAAGTGGGAGGATTGCTTGAGGCCAGGAGTTCAAGACCAGCCTGGGCAACATAGTGAGACCCTGTCTCTACAAAAAAAATTAAAAAATTGGCCGGGTGCAGTGGTTCATGCCTGTAATCCCAGCACTTTGGGAGGCTGAGGCAGGTGGATCACCTGAGGTCAACATTTCGAGACCAACCTAGCCAACATGGTGAAACCCCATCTCTACTAAAAATACAAAAATTAGCCGGGTGTAGTGGCAGGCGCCTATAATCTCAGCTATTCGAGAGGCTGAAGCAGGAGAATTGCTTGAAACTGGGAGAAGGAGGTTGCAGTGAGCCGAGCACGACATTGCACTTTAGCCT
This sequence comes from Chlorocebus sabaeus, assembly GCF_047675955.1. Lineage (NCBI taxonomy): Eukaryota > Metazoa > Chordata > Mammalia > Primates > Cercopithecidae > Chlorocebus > Chlorocebus sabaeus. The sequence continues at coordinate 72,978,525 of NC_132918.1, forward strand.
GGGCGACAAGAGCAAAACTCTGTCTCGAAAAAAAAATTAGCTGGGCATGGTAGTACTTTGTTGGTTTATTAGCTATAATTCTTTGTTGTGTTATTTTAGTGGTTGCTTTAGGGTTTGTAGTAAACATATTTCTCCTATGCTGGATGCTTCCTGCCCTTGAATATCTGACTCCAAGTTCTTCAGCTTTTGGACTCTTGGACATATACCAGTAGTTTGCCAGGGCTCTCGGGCCTTTGGTGGCAGATTGAAGGCTGTACTGTCGGCTTCCCTACTTTTGAGGTTTTGGGACTGGGACTGGTTTCACTGCTGCTCATCTTGCAGACGGCCTATTGTGGAACTTCACCTTGTGATCATGTGAGTCAATACTCCTTAATAAACTCCCTTTCATACATACATCTATCCTATTAGTTCTATTTCTAGAGAACCCTGACTAATACAGTTGGGTTTAAATCTACCACAGTTATTATTTGTTTTCTGTTTCTTATTCATTTCGTTTTTCTTCTTTTTGTGCCTGCTTTAGATTAACCGAATATGTTTTATGATTCTTTAACTTATCACAGTTTGCCTTCAAGTGATATTATATTATACCACTTGATGCATAGGGTAATAGCTCAATATGCTTCTGTTTCTCCCCTCCCAGCATCTGTGCTATAGTTATCATATATTTTACTTCCATGTATGTTATAAACACCACATAATTGGATGAGGGCTGCTAGAAAAAAAAACAAATAAAAATAAAGCTAACAAAAGCTTTTTTAGAAGAAAAAAACCTAGAATATCTTATTATTTTTGCTTTAAACAGTCAATTTTCTTTAAAACAGATTTTAAAAATAAGAAAGTAAGTATTTTATATTTACCCATGTAGTTAACATTTTTAGTGCCCTACATTGTTTAAAGTAGATTCAAATTTCCATCTGGTATCATTTTCCTTCGGCCTGAAGCATTTCTCTTAACTTTTTTTTTTTTTTTTTTTTTTTTTTTTTTTTGTAGCTTACGTCTGCTGATGATGAATTCTTTTAGCTTTTGTATGTCTGAGAAAGTAATTTTACCTTTGTTTTTAAAATACGCTTTCCTTAGGTATAAAAACCTAGACTGATGGTTTTACTTATTCTTTCAGTACTTTAAAGATGCTCCAATGTTATCCAGTTTATTTATTTTTTGTTATCATTTTTATTAGGTTGGTGCAAACATAATTTTGTTTTTTTCATTAAAAGTAATTGCAAACACCAAAATTATGTTTGCACCAACTTAATCTAATATGTTTGTTCCTTTGCCCATAATGTGTTCTTGTCCCCCTGACTGTTTTGATGTCTTCTCTATCACTGGTTTTAAACAATTTGATTAAGATAAGCCTTGGTGTAGTTTTCTTTGTTTTTTTAATAGAACTCTTTAGATTGGTGGATTATATTTTTTACCACATTTGAAATTTTTGACCATTATTTTTTCAAATATCTTGTCTGTACCCTTTTCTCTTTCCTTTCTTTGATGCACTCCAATTACAGGCATGTTAGTCTGCTTGAAATTATCCCACAGCTCACTAAAGCTGTTTATTTTTTCTAGCTTTTTGTTTTTGTGTGTTTTATTTTATATCCTTTCAATTTCTTTACCTCCAGGTTACTAATCTTTTCTTCTGCAATGTATAATATGCCACTGATCTCACCAAGTGTTTTTCAGTTTCAGACATTTGTAGTTTTTATCTCTAGAAGTTTAATTTGGTTCTTTTAAAAATATCATCCATGTCTCTACTTACCATTCTCAACCTTTTTCTAGCTTTTTGAACACATGAAATATAGTTATAATAACTATTTAACATCTTTGTCTACTAATTCTATCATCTGTCACTTTGAGTTGGTTTAGATTTTTTTTTTTTTTTTTTTTTTTTACCTTATTGTGGGTCATATTTTCCTGCTTTTTTGCATATCTGGCTGTTTTTGATTGGCTACTATACATTTAAAATTTTTGCTTGTTCTGTGCTGGTTGTTATTTTTATTACTATACGTATAACTTGAGCTTTCTTCATGGATATAGTTAAGTTTCAGTCATTGTTAATAAGCCTAGTTAGATAAAACCAGAGCAGCGTTTAGTCCAGTACTACTTTAGCTCACTACTGAAGCAAGACCCTTCTGAGTTCTTTTCCTGATACCTCATGAATTATGAAGTTTTCCATTTTGGTGAGTGGGAAAGGGGACAATCCTCAGTCAGTGTAAATACTGGTATTAATACCTCTCATCCAGTAGTTCTCAGCTGGGATGATTTTGCCCCATAGAGGGCATTTGACAATGTGTGGAGACACTTTTGGTTGTTACAACTGGTGGGGGTAGTGCTGCTGGCATCTAGTTGGTAGAAATCAGGATATTGCTAAATATCCTACAATGCAGCTCCCACAATATAGAATGTTTTGCCTCCAAATGTCAATAGTGCTGAGATTGAGAAATCCTGCCTAATCCTGTGGGCTTGGGGTATTTTCTTCACATGTGTGTGCTGATCAACGCTCAGGTGGAGTTGAGGAAGACCCTATTCAGTTCTCCAGATTTTTCTTTCTGTGCCGGTCTCTCCTCTCTGGAAATCTGCTCCAAAAACTCTAGCCATCTTGGCCTCCTCACCCTTACAGTTTTGTCTCCTCAAATCAAGAAGACTGCTGGGCTTTGTCCAGGCCCCCATTCCCACTCTAAGCTGAGGCCTGGAAACTCTCCAGGCAATAAGTTGGAGAAATATTAGGGCTTTCCTCATTCATTTCTCTTCTTTAATAGATTACTATTTTACATTGCCATATATATATATATGATTTTTAGTTTAGTTTTTTTTTCAAGCAGAAAGTTAATTTATATCCCTGTTACTCCATCTGGTATTAGAGCAAAAATCTGCTGTTGACAATATTTTTTTTTTTTTTTTTTTTTTTTTTTTTTTTTTTTTTTTGAGACAGAGGAGTCTCGCTCTGTCACCCAGGCTGGAGTGCAGTGGCATGATCTCGGCTCACTGCAACCTCCGTCTCCCAGGTTCAAGTGATTCTCCTGCCTCAGCCTCCCAAGTAGCTGGGATTACAGGTGCCTGCCACTGCGCCCAGCTAATTTTTTGTGTCTTTAGTAGAGATGGGGTTTCACCATGTTGGCCAGGCTGGTCTCAAACTCCCAACTTCAGGTAATCTGCCTGCCTTGGTCTCCCGAAGTGCTGGGATTACAGGCATGAGCCACCGTGCCCGGCCATGCTTTTGACATTTTCGAAATTCAATTAAAATCATAGCGTTGCTCTAGATCAGTGGTCAAAAGCTTTCCATAGCTAAATCTTCCTCACAGGAGTATTTTGATTAATTTTTTCAAGTAGGTTGCCAAAACTGAAAAGTAGGGGGATTTTCACATAAAAACCCAAAATTTTCAGCTATTCTTGAAACATCCTCTTGGGGAATCTCAAAACAACTTGAAAGTACTTAAGTGGGTAATCTTTAGCAATCCAGACATTGGAGGGGGATAGGTGGGCTGGATTTCTTCTTCATTGCCCCCAAACTTCACCCTTCATTCTTTTCTATCATGCCCTATGCCATCCTGCCTCCTCCATACAGGAGGTTGACCTCTATGACTGTATCAAGAGATTGTTTAACCCTTTGGATTCTCACTGGGTTCAGCCAAACAGGAGCACTGGCAGGGGATTTGAGGGTGGGAGGAGAGAGTCTGGCCTCCTTCTTGATGGTTTACCAAAGGTTGGATAAGTTCTTCCTAAAGCTGCAGCCTTTGTCAAATGGTCTTATCCACTCCACTCTCTCTTTGGATCTGGCAACCTTGCCTACATACAAGGAAGCTGGCAAACATAGAGAAACCAAATACCTAGCGGACCTTATTGCCAGCCTAAGAATGTGACTCATATATGTATATATTTTTTTCCAGAACTCTGATGGGAAACAGGGCATTGCAAGGCTTGGAAATGCTTGCTTGTCCTTTTCCAGTGAGTTTGTTTTTGTTGAGAGGGAAAGAGGAATGGGATAGAGTTATTTTGAGACATGTATCTCCAGATTAAGATTTAGTTGTATTTCTAGAGACTCTCTTCTATTGAAATTCTGTTTTTCAGATATGTGTTTCATCAATGTCATTAGGATCACCTTCCGTAGTCTAGTCAATTCACAGAATCTGTTTTGACAGCTCTGAACAGAAGAGTCCCTAATGGAAATATTAGATACCACCTTAACCATTTTTTCCCAGTTGTCTTCTGCACTCTGTAATCTCAGCTTACTGTTATTAGCCCTGGGGAACAAATACACACTCCCACATACAAGCATATATACACATTTTTGCACACGAATTCAACCCATGCTTCTCTGTGCTCGTCTATAACAGCTATGTAGTCTGTGTCTGTGGTCTTCTAAATATTTAGTGATGAGCACAGACTGTTGGTTAATTTTATCAACAATCATCTTTTTAGCAGAGGAACTTGAATCCTGAAGGAAGTAAAATGCCAAAGATCATTCTTGGGTTTTAGATCTGTAAGATAAAGACAAAACTTTCCTGCCAAGATTAAGAAAACCAGCAAATATGTAGGGTGAAAAACACATATTCTGTGGATTCACTACCCCAAAGCTATATAGGCCAAAGTGTGCAATGAAGAAGGCACCACTCCATGATAGGCTTAAGAAAAGGCTGAGTGTGGTGGCTCATGCCTATAATTTCAGTGCTTAGGGAGGCTAAAGTGGGAGGCTGAAGTGGAAGAATTTTGAGCCCTGAATTGCAAGATTAGCCTGGGCAACATAGTGAGAACCTATCTCTACAATTTTTTTTTTTTTTTTAATTAGTCAGACATAGTGGTGTGCACCTGTAGTTCTAGCTACTCGAGAGGCTGTGGTAGAAGGATTGCTTGAGCCTACAACTTTGAGGCTGCAGTAAGCTATGATTGCACCTGAAACACGGTCCCCCCAAAAAAAAAAAAAAAAAAGAGAGAAAGAAAGAAAATAAAAGAAGAGGAAGAAGAAAAAGAAGAAAAACTAATCATGGATACATTTGGATTTCAAATATTGTTCATCCTCTGAAAAACATAAATAATAATAAAAACTATGCTTTCAAATTTAATGTTTTCATGACTAAACATATTTCCCAAGCCTCTGAAATATTGTACGTCCAAAGTATAGGGTCTGACCCATGATACACTGCCAAATCAATGAGCTCCTCAAGGGGCTTGGCAAACCACAAAACCATAGTGATACTTGGTTCTTGCCTCTGGATAGTGGGGTTTATAGAACTAGAGCAGTCTCTAAGGTGCCTCCCAGCTCTCCAATTCAGTGACTCAAGGAATGATGACTGATTTAGGGATTTAGGAAGAAGTTCTAGTCAAGAGAAGGCTATATACTTATGACATTAATATTGAGTCATTTCAGGAAGAAATGGTGGCAATCTAAGACCTTTGGAGGAAACATTCTGATTGCCTGAAGGTTTGTGGAATAGTCTACAATTTAGTGTCTGGGACGAGGAAGGGAACAAGATGGTGGCAATGGTATCTACATGTTCAAATCTACCCTTGTCATTCTTTGAATTTCCGTGATGGTCTCTCTCAGTAATCAGCTCCATTCTGGTTCTAGAAGTTCTAGGCTGTGAATTGTGGATAGTAACTTGGACTTTCCCCAAACCTTTCTCTCCCTCAGATTCCTCCCTCAATCCTTTCCAAACGAAGTGGTAAGAAACCACTTCTCTTGTCATAAATGAAATCACTCCCCTCCCTGCTTAACAACCAAATTATTTAATAGTCCTTTTCTTTTTTTTTAGCACTTATGATTTCCATATGATGCTCCTCCTTATGAGTTATTGAAATACATTTTTAAAGGGATTAGGAAATTGATAATTTGCCCTGGGAGTAGAAAAGCAGATGAAAACCTACTTTATCACTTTGTTATGCATTGGTTTAATGTGATTTCTTAGCAATTTGGGGCATATTAGACTGTTATAATAAATATGTTTCATCCACTAAGTCTTACCAATTTATGCATTTTTTCTATTTTACACCTAGGTTTCTGTGTCCCATGTTCCCCAGAAGGCCTCTCTGTTTTCCTGTGATGATATATAAAGAGCAAAGATCTTGGCTTTTTGGCTTACTCTGTTTAATGTCACATTCAGAGTGTCATTGAGTAAAATTTTCTCATGTATATGTAATTGATAATAATGGCTGTACTGGAATTTACCTCCTTTGCTAACCCCTTAATGAAATAATGGGTCTAGCTGACAGTCATCAGTGTACAATGACATGCCCCCCAAAGAGACAACTCAACATGATGAGCCTCCTCATGGAATATTATCACCTATAAAATATTATTACTAAAAAAAGTGGAATCTGGATCAGATCAACAAAACGCTACTTTGTTGGAAAAAGAAGAATCAGAGGACTATGTTAACACCACAGAACTGCAATCAGCAAAACCAGAACCTGGAAAACTAGACAGAACAAATGCCCCAATTTCTTCAATAAATTGCAAGGAAAGATAAAAGAGAAAAGTTGAGAGGGGAGAGTTCTAGGTAAGAGAATTAAGTGATACATCAATCACATGTGTGGGACCTGTTTGGATCCTGATTAAAACAAACAACTGTAAGGAACAAGCAAACAAAAAGAAAAACAAAAACAACTTTATGAGACAACCAGAAAAACATACCTGAATATTTCCTGATATTCAGAAATGATTGTTGATTTTGTAGGTGAGATAATAACATGACAGTTTTATATATATATAACTATATAAATAAAAATATATATTCATATATAAATAAAATATATAAATATAATATATTTATATATAAATAAATATATAATATACAAAATATATATGTATATATAAATATATAAATATAAATTATATATATATGAGATACCTTTTTTTTTTTTTTGGCAGAACCGTTCAGGACCTGACAAAGCAGCTTTAAGAGTGGAAGAACCCTCTTCGGCTGGGGAGATCCTTACTCTCCACGGCCACCAGATGGCGAAGGCTGCCCGCGACCCGGAAAAGAGACAAGCCTGCAGCCCCGCGCAGAAACTGCTGCGGTACCTGGTGGCCAAGGGCAAGGCGTGGGGTCCTCCTCCATGCCAACTGTGTGGGGAAACCTGGGTAGAACTCAAAGTTACAAAAGTCACTGTGCAAGCCCTGCTGTGCATAAATGCATAAATTGGTAAGACTTAGTGGATGAAACAAATATAGGTTCGGCGGCGGTCAGAGATCCATGTGACGCGGGGGCACTTTAGGGACCATTGCTGAGGGCCTGGTTAGCATTTGGGCAGCTGAATCCTTCCCTTGGCGAACTCCATACGTGCCCTCGGCGACACACGGAGGACTCCCAGCGTTGAAGAAGTGGGTGGATGTGTGTGTGCGCGCTCGGCCACGTCGTGTTTTCTTTTTCATTTAAGCCGTAATAAGGAGAAATTCGATGACCAGCAAGGCCAGAGTCCTATCGTCTTGTTGCGGGTGAGGGGGAAGGAAAAAAAAAAAAAAAAAAGGTGCTTGTAACTTCAGGCTGTCCGAGAATCGCTTAGCTCCTGCGCCCGGAAGAAAATCCAGCGCCGGTAGGGTTCGGGCGCGCGAGAAGCCCTGAGAACCCCCGATGTGTGCGCTGAGCAGAGGCCTCTGCAAGCGGCAGGAGGGAATCTGACCTCCGACATTCTTTTCAAGACACGCGCCGGTGGACCGGATCCTGGGATTGGCTTACTCCCGGGCTGGACCTTCGGGGTTCGCGTATTTGAAAGTGTAAACTTGAGGAATAACGGTGGGGTGATGGGTATTTTATAGAATGGGACTCAATCGTGCTCAGCAACAGATTTTTCCAAATTCCCTTTTAAAGACAGCCTTCCAGAGCTTTCGAAATCTCCGCGGGATGAAAGCTAAACTTTCGGAGTCGCTGTGTAGCCGGGTGGAAGACGCCGCGGCGCGAGCCGGAAAGAGAAGCCACACAGTGTCCAGGCGAATGGGAAAGGAAATATTTTAATTTTTGTTCCTACTGGTAGCTGAATGTCGATAAAAATCAAAGGGCATGCGGGAAAGATTTTATTCCAGAGCGTTTCGATGACACCCGCAGAGATTTAAAAAATTACATTCCTCCCCCTCCGCAGGTTTAATTCGGAAAGAAGAGAATGCAGAGAGGGAAGACGGTGAGTCTGCTTTCACCTAGGTTTAAAGCGAATCAAAGACGGCTGTAAAAAGGGAAACCCGGACCAAAAACAGATCTGGAGCCTCGTTGGAAGATACGTTGCTGCAGACTTGAAACCGGCTCCAAATCCGGGCCCAAACGTGGGCTGAAAATATGGCGCGCTAATCTGCAGCTTCCCCTCCTCCCAAGTTCTTTCTGACTCTTCCCGCCTTTCCCAGTTTCCCTTCCAGACGTCTGCGGCTCCCCGCTCCACCCCCAGGATAGCTGCTCTACATCCCAACAATTCCCAGCTTCTACACCCAGGAGGGGGAATTCTGGAACCACCCAGAGCGAACTCGTGCCGGGGCGGGCTGGGGACCGGAGGAAGGTCCTGCTCCGAATTCTCCCCAGAGCAGAAAAGAATTCCAGAGGCTACATGTGGGCTGCTTTTCCCCATTCTTCCTTTTTTCCCTCGCAAACCAACAACCAAAAAGTGTTTGGCGATGGAAAGAACACCAGTGGAAAATGGCAAATAACAATATTTCCAACTCCAAGTCAGGTCCTCTTTGCTTTGCTTTTTCCTGTTTCATTGCAATTTATTGATTTCATTGTGGTTTTTTTGTTTGTTTGGGGCAAGAACGGAGATGTGAACCAGGACGAGCCAGCAGACCCCCAAGCCAGTACCTCCTCCCAGCGCAGGGAACACCGCCTGCACCGGCGCATACGCGGGGACCCTGGCGGAGAATGTAAACAAACCGGGCGCCGAGCCCTTGATCTTTATTTAAATAGAGGCTTGTTTATCGGTGTCATCCTAGGAGGATTAATTAGATACATCTCTTCACAATTTGGTGTCTGACACTCCATCTTAGGAATGCCTTATCACAAGGTGTTAATTGGGGCCACTCAGCCACTTACGTTTCTATTAAACACTGTGAGGGACTTTTCACAAGTACCAGGTCCTTTTTACTGTACGGTGCAAAAATATACAGGACCCGAAATAGACTAGGGCCAGAATCTGCTTTATGCCGGCAGTGATTAGCACTTTGGGGCTTTCTAGAGGGCAGAAATAGGAGAACACTGTTTTTGAAATTCCATCGCATCTCCCAATATTCGGTGGCTGGATGCAGATGTAAGGAAGCTGTTGGGGGTGGAGGGAAGGCGCTGATCAGGATAGGCGGGCTATGAGTCTCCCTTCCGGAATCTAAAGCTGTCATCCACAATACATATATATTAAAAAGCACATCTTCAACGCTTTTGTCCCTGGCTCCCTGGTAAAGTTCGGGGCGCCTTTGCCAAAGTGTTTTGAGCAGGCCATTCGGAAACGCGGAGCAGGAGTTGGAGCCCCCAAGGTCACGGGTGGCGCGGGAAGAACTCGGGCCCCAGAGGGATGGAGGGGAAGGGAAACAGGACAATCGAGGTACAAGGCCCTGGCGGTCTTAATTGGGTGCAGAAGGGGAGGAGGTCCCGGCTGATTGCTCGCCTCCCAGCAGCTAATCCTCTTAGCAGCTGCATTTCCGCGCTACGCAGTTAGCAGAATGACCCTCCCAGCCAGACCTTTACCCCGGGAGGGTCCAGGAAGAGGCTGAAAGTTTTGCAATCTGGGCCTGAAGCCGTCTGCAGATAAGCCTGGCAGGACGTCTGGCGTGGGGTGGGGGACAAAGGAGACCCTCCACCCCACTCCTTGGTTTGACTCTTTGGACCGCCCAGGGTTCAGTCAGGGGATGGGCTGTCCTTCGTCTTCCCGTGGAGCGTGTGCCAAATAAACGGAACTAAGCGTAAGGTGAACTGCTCCAAGGTCACTGTTTGCAGAGCGGCAGTGCCCGGAACGACTGGAATCCTCCTTTGTAAGTGCCACGCCCGTCCCTAGCCTGCGCCTCAGTCCGGGCGGAGTTTGACTGCAGCTACCGAGGCCGGCAGCCTGCGGCGGCGGGTGCGCAGTGTCTGGATTCAAAAGAAAGCCGCAGGTGGGCGCAAAGCTCTGTGCAGCCCCCCGCGCCGCCGCGCCCCACGGACCCGGAACTGGTGGGCGCTCAAAGGGTCACGGGGGTTCCCAGGGAGCCTACTGGGCCTAAGGATGGGTGGCCCCAAGTAAGCCTAGATAAACGCCCAGAGAACTAAGTGGCCAGGTGCCCTGCCAGAGCCTGGTCTCCAAGAACCAGGAGCATAGGTTTTCGAGGCTTGGTTAAGTCTGCTGTGGGCAATCAGCAGCAATACTCCTTCCCCCGCCCCCCCCCGCCCCCCCCCGCCCCCGCCCCCGCTAACACCCATTGTCCAGACTTCCCAGTGGGGTGAGGAAATAGCCCCATTCCATTTCAAGGAAAAAAGAAGATAAACAAAACATCCCCACCCCCGCATGACTACAGTATCCAGTTAGAGATTCTAGAGCCTTCAGGCCGTGTTAAAGCTGAAAACGATGGAGGAAGCAAAATGAGATCTTTAACACAAAGATGAAAACCCCAACAGTACAGAAGACAGAGTTATGCCCGTTCCCTTATTGAACCACATTTATTAAAAATGACTAAGACTGTACATAAAAATCCAAGATCTCTAAAAAGCCTATAGGAGCTGCGGTATCAGGTTTTAGTTTCTTCACATTACCAAGTTAGGGAGAGGGGATGGCACAAGAAGAGGATGAAATAGGAGTTTTCCTTAAACATGGTTCAAGTTAGTACAGAGTAGCTGAATACATTCTTAACTATCTAAGAAGTAAACAGAATATTCCCAAATGTCATGGGGATGATGAAACTCTCCCCTTGCCCCTGCAGCTGTTAAGTGATTTGCAAATTCTTTACAAAGCCAAAGCACCAGTTTTACATTATCCCAGACACCTATGTAGACTATTTGTACAATATATACCACATTATTCTACAGTGTATCTAAACACACAACTGTACACTTTTAAATTCTCTCTTTTATTTTTTTTGGTGACTCCTTCCCTTGCTGTCTCCGGAGTCCTACTGGCCACCCCAGCACACAGCAGAGGCCTAGCAAGTCTCAAGTGAGGCAATCCTGGACTAGGACAAACATGGCTTGTTCCAAAAGCCGGGGGTTAAGGAATCAAAGTCAGGTGAAACCATCACTTTCACAAAAGCTTTTCTTGACTCCTGGGCCTAATATCTTTTGCCCCTGGCAGAATGTAACAGCAAAACGTCTCCTGCTGAAACTGAAGGCCCAGCCCTCTTTCAGAAGCAAAACACCTTAACACTCGGCTTCTATTTGCTTAAGAATTTACAAATAGAAATGAGAATCAAAGGTTTTAACTAATTTGATAGCACTGGACACTCAATGTTCACAGCCTGCTTCTTTGAATGGTTAGTGTCTCTCCAATAAATAAATACAGAACCTTGGATACCCTTTGAATTTTAAAATACCTTAAAGTCTTCCATTAATCTTATTTTTTAAAAATGCTAGGTTTGTTTCAGTTACCTGCAGCAATCAAAAAGCTTTGGCACCTTCTTTTAGAGAATTGCACAAAACAGGATGCATCAAGGTGGAAGGCAAACATCTTTTTGGCAACCTAGGCAAAGAAGACAACAAAAACCACCACCAAGTCCATCTGCAAAAAGTTGGCTAATTTTTGAGGTTAAAATAACTCTTTAGGGTGTTGTGTAAAAAGCATAATACCCTCCCATGCCTTTTGAGGTGTCTTTACTATATTCTTCAGCATTAATGTCCTCACACTTTATGGAGGGTGAATTTTCATTACTGGAGTTGCTAGGAGACAGCCGCCTTCGCTTACAAGCACTGGTGTATACTCCTGAATCATTGGAATCTAGAGATTTGATGGAAGGGGGTGTCTCTATCCAAGAAGAGCCAATTTCCTCTTTCACTTTCTCCTTGGAGAGTTGATCTTCAGAGAACACAGTGGGGCTTGTTCTGGAGGTCCATGGTAGTCCAGCTGCCATCTTCCTCTGGTAAGAACCTCGACCACCCCACCCTGCCATTGCAGGAAAGGTTGGGTCGGGGTAATACCCCAGGGCATGGGATGTCTGAAGGGGCAAGGATTTAATGCCATATGGGAGCAACGTGCTAGAAGTATATTCAGGTTCATAGGAACCGATGTCTAGTTTGTTGGTCCCAGGTTGTTGGACAGGAGTGACAAGCCACCGCTGGGGAGGGTTGGCCACCTCTTCGCTCTGTTGGGGTGAAAGGAGGCCGTTGGTCTGTGGCACGGTTCTCTCGCCATTATAATAGCGGGCTTGAGGTAAAGTGTTGACAAAGGGCTCCGGGAAGAAGGACTGAACGCCGTACCGACCTCCAGGGACAATCTGATGGGATCTAGGAGAATCCGTGGGAGATGGAGTTAACCTGTCATTTTCTGAAGCGGTGTACATGCTACAATATAAAGAGAAACACTTAAAAAAAAAAAAAAAAAAAAAACCTAATGTTGTCCCCAAACAAACCACCTCCCAGAAATGAAAAAGGCTTGCGTTGGTTATCTGTACTGAAAGTGCTGGTCTGTTGGGCTAAAAGGACAGAGGCAGGAGATGCAGTGGTCCATTTACCTGGATGCTTGGCTTACTGGGAAAAATTTCCCACCATGTAAGAAAAAGTTTCCCCCTAGGCATCAAGTATTTAAACTACAGAAAATCTACCTTTACTAGTCCTAGAACATGAAAAACTCAGATCAAATCTTCTTTGTCAATGTGATGGAAAAAACACTGGCTGTGGTGGTAGAAAACTCAGATTTTAAAAACAGCAGGGCCTTGCTGTTTCATGTTGTGAAATTACATTCTCTTAGTTTCAGTTTTTTCTTATGTTAAAAAAAAAAGTGGGGCTGGGAGAGAGTAATAATATCTCCTCTTGGGAGGATGAAAAAGTGGATCAAATGAAAAGAAAGGTATATAAATGCAGATTGTTAAAATTTCAAGTCTTCACTCAAATGCTAAAAAAAACTCTTCATTTTTAAGTCCTTAACATTTCTTCAGAGATTAACACAACCCTTCTGAGAAAATTCTAAAGCAAGATTAGTAAAGGAAAAAAAATTGGGAAAATAAAAATATGTAAAAATCCCAAAGGTCAAAGCTCTTCCTAAAATATATTCTCAGCAAAGTGCCTGTTGATGTATGTCCTGTTCAGAGATGATCATGCAAGTGCGGATAAAAGCTGTACTTACGAATCGTAGTTGTCTCTGAAGCCTTTTGCAAAGGGGTTATGATCAATCTTTAGTTGAGTAATCTAGATAGGGGAGAAAAACAGTCATTGAGTGCTTTATCATGCTGGACCTTTAGAGATTCTTGAGATGTTTGGGACACTCACGTCGGTGTTTTGGTAGGCAGTCACTGCAATGAATTGCGTTTCTGAGAAGGTAAAGGTCTGGGTCTTTGAGGGCTCATTCAAGTCCTCTACGCCATCCTCTGTAACTTCAACAATATGCAGTCGGGGTTGGTATTTGTGTAAGGACTGTAAGACTATCATCTGGAAAGAGTACAGAAAAAAAGTTGCTAAATCTAAAAAATCTCTTAGTGGTTCAACAAAATTAGATTTTGACAAATTATGTATTTTGGCATGGGACTTCTAAACGCTTCGCACTAACAGCTTTGTTTGTTGCAACTTTAAAGGTTTCATTATTACCCCCCCCCACTTTTTTTTTTTTTTTGAAATTTAAAACATAGCTGGGTATGTGGTTTTGATAGATATGCTTTCCTCTTTGTTTCCTAAATTCCCAAAATACTTCGGTATTTCTGTTCTTAATAGTCAACTCACTGTTATTGAATCCAATAAGAAAGTGAAGATGAGAAAGGTCAAAAGAACAAAAAAGTTTAGAAATGGGCAAGCAAACAGGTCACAAATGCAAATATTATAAATACAGTGAAAAGAGTAGGGACTCTTATTAGAAAAAAGACTTATAGTCAGAGCCAGAAGATCCCCCCTCCTGCTCTGTCACTCTACCTGGGTGTTGTTGTTATTTGCGCCTTTGTTATTGGTGAGTTTTAATTTCCCAAATGATATCTCCTGTCTCATCCAGTGGGAACCAGTATTAGGAGACTCTGGGTGAACATACATTTTGTTGCCTAAGAGAAAATGAAACAAAACACAAAACCCAAGCATATAGGGCTGTTTACAAATGGGGAAAGGGGAGGGATGTCTCTTAGCTATGGGCAAGATATAAGAGCTAGACTTACAGCTGGTCTCCCAGCAAAAGTTGCTTAAAGAGGCCAGTGGAGACCAGCAGGACTACATCGATATCCCTCCCAGGCCCCTGTGCTTCCAGCCTTCCTTGCACTAGGGACTCACCTGAATGGCATTTCAGAATTTAGAAATGGAGCTAACAGGAGATGACTCTTGAAGGTCAATTGGGGACCTTCTAAAGCTGTAGGGGCAACATCCAGTGGAAGAGAGTTGGACATTTATGGGTGAACAAAACTTTGGCTGGGCTTTCTCAAGTGAACATTAGAAACCCAGGAGCCCTTCCCACCTGGAGAGCTTATGACTACTAGTTTCTTAAACGTAGGGATGGGGGGGGGTGGGGTGATGTCTTAGTTAAAGTTTGTAAATATCTATATATTGGCAGACAAGAAATCTGACTTAGCAAATTCTCCTCTCTGTCAAACAATCAACACAAAGAAACTCATACTAACACCTCTAGGCCTCAGAATGGAAGGAAAAAAAAAGTGCTACATTTAAATGTGAGTTGTCTGAGTCGAGGGTTCCGATTTCTTCCCGCCCGTTCCTCCCGGGACCAAATTTCTTCTCTGCTCACCCTGCATGTTATTGTCGGCTTTGCCGCAGGTCACCCATTTGCCCCCTTGGAATCGCCAGTGGTTGGGGTCCGCCAGCACCACCTCTACGAACACATTGTAGTGGGCGGTGGGATTGAGTCCGTTTATGTTGAAGCTCAGGAAAGGAAACATGCGCCTGTGCAAGGGAATAGAACCAGAAAAATCGATTTAAATTGGGATGTCCTAGAACGGGCCCAGACCCCGGCGGGTTCCCCAGACACCTGGGATAGGGTCGGAGCACATCTAAAAGTTTGCAATGAACAGAAGGCTGGTAGATCAAGTGGTCTGAAACTATGTAAAATATTTTTGAGTTGGCAACTCTTGGAACCTTTCTTTATTTTCAAACAAAACAAAACAAAACAAAACAAACCAACACACACACACACACACACTCACACACACAAAACTTGTTCCAACATTAGTATATCCCAAATTCGCATGCTTCTGAAAGCTCATATTCTCGGCCCTTTCAGACGCTCATTACAATTTTTCTCCTAGAATGTTAAAAACTACTAATTTTTAAGTGCACCGTTTAAAAAAGTACCAGAGAACAATATTAGGTTATTCTTGTTAAATATATATTAAACTTTAGGCTAAAAGTCCCCTTTGAGTGCTCCTCTCTCAACACCCATCCCTCCCTTTCCCCAGAAGTAGCCAGTGTTAGCAGTTGGATGTATAGCAGAACTTTCTCGCGCACCGAACCCAAGCCAGGTCTGGCTCCAGGGCAGGTCTAACCACCTACTCGGACCAAGCTTCCGAGGCCGGCGCTCTAGCCCTCACGCCCACCTCCTGGAGACGCCCCGTGGAGACCCTGGCGCCTAAAACTGCAGGAGCCCATCTACTGCGCTCAGGTGGCCAGCTCTTGCGCCTTCCCTACCCGTGGCTCCTTGCCTGCCTGCAGGCATGCACCAGCACACCGCCGAGCAGGAGGATCTAACGAATCCAGCTTGTGTACATGCCCTAATTTCCATTTCCGCCTCCTCCAGGTCTGTTCAGGTGAGGATGATGGGAGGGAAAAGCGGCGTGCAGCCGTAACATCGGCACCCTGCAAGAGCCGCCGGTGCACTGACAGAGGGGGACACGGCATCTCCGATGCGGTGTCTACGGAGATTTATTGCGCGCGGTGAAACACTCTAAGCACCGCGCGGAACAACTGGGTTTAGCTCCCTCATCCCGGACCTTCCCCAGGACCACACGTTCATTTATCCCCGAACCCAGGGGCCCCTCCACGCTGCGCTCACCTGCCCTGTTTCGTAATGATCATCTCAGTTTGGTGGCGGTGGAATTTGAGCCACAGAGGCCGGTTGCACAGGTAGACGTGGGCACGGAAGCTAGAACCTGGAACCCCCAGGCCCCCCAGTCCTCCGCAAGATCCCGCCGCTGCGGCTCCAGGGTACGGCCCGTAGAGCGGAGCCCCCTGGCTGTACTGATAGGTGCCCGGGCCGCCGCCCCCGCCGCTGCTGCCGCCCGCGCCACTGCCCGCGCCTCCTGGGCCGAACTGCGCCCTCCCGGGTGGGCACACAGCTGCGGGGAAGCCGCCGGGGGGCAGCATGGAGCCGTAGGGGTAGCGCGCCCCGTTAGGAGCCGAGTACACAGGTCCGTGGGGCGCCCCAGCCGCTGCCTGGTACGGGAAGAGTGAGCAGGGCGCAGCCAGCTCCGACCCCTGAGGCCCGGGGGACTGGAGGTAGTAGCGCTCGGAGCTCAGGCTGTCCATGGAGTAGCGCGCAGTGGCCGCAGCCGCGGCGGCGGCGGCGGCGGCGGCGGCTGCAGCGGCAGAAGGCAGCTCCTCCTCCCCGCAGGGGGAGCCCTTGCGGCCGTCCGGGGGCCCCGGCTTGGCCACTGCCGCAGCGCTGGCAAATGCGTCCCCGGCGTCGGTGTCACTAAGCATGGCCGCGGGGGCCCCCGCGCTGGCTGCTGCGGGCTCCCCGCTCACCGCCTCGCAGGAGAGACTGCCGGAAAACTTCTTGGACGCTTTGTCTAAGTCCAACTTCTGAGGAGAGGGGGCCGCGCCGGGGAGGTGGCCGGCGCTCCCGCCGCTGCCGCCTCGCGCACTCTCCAGCGGGTAGAAGTGCGCGCCAGGCAGGTTCACTGAGCTCACCAAGAGCTGCTCCCCTAACTGCATGCTTTGCAAAGCGCAGACGGCAGCTGGCTGCTTCCTCTCCTCCCGTGGCCTTATTATAAAGGCAGGATGGGGGAGCCAGCGCCCTCTTCCGAGGGGAAGGTAACTTCCCCTTCCTCCCGCGCCGGGGCTACCCACCTGCCGACTCGCGGGCCGCTACTGCGCGCACTGGCGCGCCCTGAATCCAGCGTCCTTTCCGGAAGGAAAGCGCCGTGAGTTGGAAAGCAGGAGGTGGAAACTAACCCAGAAGCCCTCTCCTTTTCCTTCCTTGTACCTCTTGCTCCTCAGGACCCCCACCCTCCTCCCAGACTCACACGCTGGAAGAAGGGGACTTAGATCTTTGTCCCCATCCACCCAGTAGCCCGCGCCTTTCTGCCCTTTTTCGATTGCCAAAGCATCGGTCAAGTTGACCACTTGGAAACTTATGGGCTGTCACTAGCTGCTTTATATATTTGCGGCCAGGGAGGGGCTTCGCGGCCTCACAGCCCGGAGACCCTCCTATTGGCTGATAGAGGTGACACTAATTCAATTAGGCATTTACTAATTGGATCAAGTCGCCTGCTACTTTCTTTTCCTTTAGCCTGATTTTTTTTTTTTTTTTTTTTTTTTTTTAGACTGCGTCCCGCTGTGAGAATCAATCCTGGTGTCTGTAATTTTGCCGGAATTTAGGGGGACAAGTTTTGGGGTCTCCGTAGCGGTATCCATCCTTGGCACATTAGTCATCTCAGCCCTCTGCTGGAGGAATGAGATGGCTGGAGCAGATTTTAGAGGCCAGAGAAAGCCTCTCCAAGCTGATTGCTTGCAGGGAAGCGCCCGTCCCAGAGGCTGGGGAAACTGGGGCGAGTTGGAGACAGGCCCAAGGAAGTCTCTTTCCTCATCGGAAGCTGTAACTTCAAGGCACACCTTCCTCTTGTCGAAGGCGGAATCCCTGGCCTTCAACGCACGGGAGCCACTTTTTGTTTGTTCCCATCCTTTTACCCAGTGGGAAAGGTTTGTAGAGAGGAAACTCGCGCTAAGCTTTTGGGATTCCGGGGACGGCCAGAGCACATTGCCATCCTCGAGGACCGAAGCTTGGATAGAGTAGGGTACTGGGGACAGGACAAGAGTGAAACTAAGCGAGCTAACACCCACTTGATACTCACGCCAACACACCTGCTTTCGGGGAGACAATCACTTTTATTCCCCACAACTTAAAATCCACGCTGCTCAGTTTTCCTGATCCCGGATTCCGTCCCTTCACCACCATCTTCAGTTAGGCCTGACACCAAGAAACAAAGGTTCCCTAGCAGCCCCGCTGTTAGGATTCCCTGAGCCCCTACTCTGCGGCTAATACAGAAGGTAGAATAATTAGTGAAATAATCAGTTTGATATTGAATTAAACTCCAGCTGCTTGTTTCTTCGCTGCGTTTCCTCAGATAGAGTCAAGAGCGGGGCCGTCATATTTTATTGTTTCATTATTACAGAAGCGGGGGGCACGTTTCGTTGCGGATAAGGAGAAGCCTGAATATTCGCTGTTAATAAGCAATTACAGACGCCGCCAGTAATCGCTCCGGGAGCGCATTTTCCGGCTGAGATGTCGGGACTCTGCTTCCCCAACCGAACGCGATCACACGGGAAACTCTTCGCCCACAACAGATGAGGTGGCCAAAGGATTGCTGAGCGCGCACACACAAGTGTAGAACAGCGCGAAGCTTTCCAACCCAGCTTTCCAACCACAGCACCAACATCGGCATGTCTGGGGTCTCTGAGAACGAGGTCCTTAATGCACTTGGACTCTCCAGGGCATTTATCACAGTTTTTATTTTTTTTATTTTTATTTTTTTATTTTTCAATGTGTGTGTTCACGCGCTCGCGCGCAGGCGTGTGTGTGGTGGTGAAACCCAGGAGTGCGCGAAGATTTTCAGGGTCAAGGCACAGCCACAGGGGAGGGGGCAAGTTAAGACTAGTGGGCAGGGGCGGTGGCCTTGTAGGTCCTAGGCCAGAGTGGCCAGAAGCAGATCGCCAGAAAGCTGGTATTGAGCGCGTTCTGCCCTGCGCTTCCTGCATTTCGTCCCATCAGTACAGTTCGTGTTTGGAAAGGCTGTTCTGGTCACTACACTGTCCGTGCCTTCCTCCCCTGCTTTAGTGTTATTTTGACCCAAGGAAGTCTCGAACATTGATTGTTCAAATAGTATAGCGCTGTGAAGACTTCATGATTGTCAACGTGGAGATCCCGTGAGGGGTACGGGAGCTCAAGGAAAGAAAGGGGCCGCGCCACTTGGGCGGTTTTGACGACTGTCTATCCCTGGGCTGGCGGGTCCTGATTACTATTCGTGGGATCCTCTACATTATCCTTGACCTGAGTTGCAAGATGTCTAAGGGAAAACTACGGATGAGAAATCTCCCTAATGTGAGACCTAATCTCATGTTATTTGGAGCTAGGGTGGCCAAAGGTACGTGACAGTTTTGTGCTTTCACAAAGCAAGAAACGGGCCTCGGTGTCCCTTCAAAATGTTTCTGACGCGGCCAGGGAAGCGCTTCGCGTGGCAAAGTGCCATCGCAGGCAACAGGCATCGTTCCGACCCACTCTGGCGCGAATAACGCGGGCCAGCTGTCCCCCGAGCCACATCAGAAAGGGCTGATTTTATTCCAGCCCCAGAGCAAGCTTTTGAAAGCACATGAGTTCAGTATGAGCACCACCTAATTATTAAATATATATACGATGTGTATAATTAGAATTTGTATTGATTCTTGGGGGCAGGAAATTTTGGTTTATATCTACCCACTTCCCCAATAAATCTATTATTTTTCCAAACTTCAACGTATTTTACATATGGAGAAGCAAAGACAAATTCCAAGAGAATAAAAATTCAGTTTCTATAAAACTACTCTAGGACCCAGGATATTTGGAACATGGAAAATATGTACATAATATTATATTACATATTGTATTACATTACATTTGTAAGTATATGTTACAAATTCTCTTTAAAATAATGAAAAGCACTGTTTCAGCTACAGGCCTTTTTTTTCTGGCTGAAGATTTAAAAAATCTCATTTAATGGTTCCTCTGTGTTAATTAGCTAATCACATTATTATTATTATTATTACATTTAGAATATACTAGTCTAGAATGCCTGGAGAGTCACAGATGAGCAAGTCTGTGATTTCCTGCTTGAAATGGGCTTTCCTTTTGCTGGCTCAATATCACTTATAGCCAGGGGAAGAGACGTAAAAAATATTTTCACGTGTCCCAGCCACACTTTAAAATCCAGGCACTCCTTTCCAGAAGTAGGAATAGAAAAGAAAGCCAAAGCAGTGGCTTAAGTGAACATGTCAGGCAGCACCC
The DNA here is from genome assembly GCF_047675955.1 of Chlorocebus sabaeus. NCBI lineage: Eukaryota > Metazoa > Chordata > Mammalia > Primates > Cercopithecidae > Chlorocebus > Chlorocebus sabaeus. The sequence goes on from NC_132918.1 coordinate 72,998,775, forward strand.
TCCTTAGATTGGGTGGGCAAATAACAGAGCCTTCCAGCCTGTTTGCTGTTTGATTTCAATTACACCCCAAGCTTCATGAAATCCAAATGAGACATTTATTGAAAGGTGCCTGGTTTTATGTGGCTCAACTGACAGTGTATTGGAATACATTGAACAAAAACATCAACATTGGGGAGGAAACATGGAGACCCTTTTGAACCCCAGACCCAAATACTGGCTGGATTAACTCAAATCTTGCACCTTTCAGCCTGAGATGGAGCAAGCAGGAATCTTTAAAGGCTACCAGGAAGCCAAGTCTGTGTGTGAGCATATTAAAGATCTCACGTTGTATTGTTCTGAGGAATAATACCAACTTCATGCCACTGTCTTGGTGGAAGTTATTGCCAACTTGACCAGATGACCTCTTTATCTCTTTCTCCCCCTTAAAGGCAACCACTATCCATGCATTGATCTTTTAAAAGCAAAACTGAAAAGCATTTGGTTGGAACAGGACTATTATACATTGAATACATTTACACACATATGGATACGTTACAGAGGTGAGTTATAGATGAGTGCAATGATATATGGCTTACCTCTCCCCATGTGCCACCCACCCCCCACAACCAAGGGGGCCCATATAAATGTCCCAATAAATACTATTATTTTCACCCCCACTAAAAACGTGTTATCAAAACACTGTCCATGTTATTCAAACACTTTGTAAATTCTGAGCAGACTTGCTGCGGGTTCTCCTTTTAACCCTAGGAAAACATTCCAACATTAACCGGTCACCAGCGCTTCGCCTGGACTCTGGGAAAACGTCAATGGGTTTTTTGTGGTGAGTTGGTCCTTTTACTATTTATCTATGGCCCTTTCTTTGTTGATGTTACATTTTATTTCACCATCTCAGGTTCACTCTTTGGTCCTTTGTTCTCTGATGGCCAGATCTGCCACCTCTGCTGTACTTTCCAAAAAGGGAGGGAGCTTTAATCACCGTTAGGTTGTTCATGTTTCATTTTTTTTTTTTTTTTAAGAAAATGTCCCATAAGATAAAACATCTTGGCAAAAACAAGCAGTGTTGATTCTGCTGACAACAGCAAGATACTCCCACCAAAAAATTCACTTTTATAAGAATTTTTAGAATTTATATTTCACCATGACACTAAAATACACTGACCAATTGCTTTACAGAAAAACAAAAACAAACAAACAAAAAAAAACCCCAAACCAGAGCTACAAATGTGTGACGTGAAGTGTTATATTAAACCCATGGTATTTTTTTTTCAACAAAAATGACCAATTTAAACTATTATCTTTGCTCTAAGTCTATATATCTATATTGCTAATGAACTTTGTGGTTCACTGTTAAAATATGAGGAGGTGAAGAAATCGTGAAATGGAAGTTAATAGATAAACACACTCATAGTTGCTTATTACAAAGATAAATTATCTTTTCCTAAAGACTGAATCAATAATCTTTGGCAATAGCACAAAATCATGACTTACCTTTTGATGAAAGTATTTTTTAAACTGCTAATGAATTTCTGTATTTAGCTGCTGTTTAATCATCATCATCATCATCTTTTTCTTCTTCCTCATCATATATATGGTAATATATAATAATAAGAAAAGCCACATTAGGCAAAGAAAGTAAAACACTCTCAAAGTGTATTTTGAGAACGTTTAGCTAATTGTTGCTACGTTATATATGAAAGTTATATGGGGCTCCATCTATCTTGCTCATTTTTCTACCCTGAAAAGCCTGGAGCACAGTAGGTGCTCATCAGTTAAATCAGAAGATTTATTAAATCTGTGTGCTAGGGCAGCTAACATAGGTTAGGGGCAGTGTCAGGTCTTAGCCTTTATAATCACAAGCACTGAAGTAAATTTTTTTCCTAAGAGAAAAAGAAAACAAAGATCTTTCTAAATTAATAGACCTGACATTTTCATCTTTTTCAGTCTTTAAAATATATCATTTTTAAGACCTTTTCTATCTCAAGGGTCTTACATTGTTGCATGGCTTTTATCTGTATGGTCATGCTAAGCTTCTTCCATAGCAAAAAAAAAAAAAAAAAAAAAGAAAAGAAAAGTTAGTGCTGAAATTGTAGTACAGCTGTTAAGGGAAGTGAACACCAAGTCACCAAGGAGAAATGTTTACCTGAATGTATGTTACTAACAGAGTTGACAGTCTATGAAAATTAATGTTTCAACAGAAGGCACCCCTGTGATACAGGTGCAGCAAGATGTCTACACAACAGGTGGGCAGAACCCAAATCCTGTTGACCAAGGCTTCAATATGACAGGGGTAGCTGGAATCGCCCATCCAGACCCTATGTGAGAAAAGTAGGGAGAGGAAGTTTGGGTTGGGGGAATTACTCAGCAAAAATAAGTAAGCCCATAAGATAACCAAGTGAGAAACAGTGAGAGGGAAGGAGAGAGGAAGGACACACAACAGGATAGAACACCGACGCCGTCATTTTTTAAAAGTCTCCCTTTTCAGGCTTCTAAGAGAAAACAGAATCTTGTATTCAGAATTCTATGTATTTGTGGCTGTAACCTTTACTATCTTTGCGAGTCTGGGCAAGCTCTTTAACTTCTGTGTGCATTTTCCCACTTGTATAATAACAGCATAATTAATATGAAGCAATTAGAATAGTACCTGGCACCTACATAGGAAGTCTTTCCTGCTACTCGCCATTACACTTCCACTGAGCTTACTTTTTACTCTTCTTACTAAGATACTAGAGCTAAATGAGGATGAATAAACCTTCGTCGTTTTCCTCCCGGGGATTACCAGTCCGATGGGGGAGGCCAGGAGCAAACAGGTCAAAAGCAACTTGAACCAGGGGTAGGAAGCAGGAGTGAGTCAGTCAGAACCAAAGAGAGTCCCCAGTTACTCTCTAGCAGCTCTTTTTTATTTCCCCGCAAGGGGAAATCAAGTGCCCTCCCGGTGAGCTCTGCTGGAGAGGTGCACTTCAAAGCCAGGCGGCCGGGGCGCCCTAACCAGGCTGTGCCTTCCGCCCCCTCCAGGCGGCCATTAGCATTCTGTTTTTCCCAAGGCCTCCAGTATCTCCCGCCACCCGCTGGGATTTTGCCGTTCCGGCCGATTACTTGTCAAAGAAAGAAAATAGGGTATTTAGCTCAGCTTTTGTTCTCCACCTACTTGGTTAAAGGCCTGACCACGAAGGAGTTAAGTGAGTAGTCGGAAGCCTCCCACAGGGTTCTCGCTCCAGGAGAAGGCACCCTTAACTCGACGTCCAGAAAAAGAGGCCATCTGGATCCACTCGCTGTGGGTCCCTGCGGGCCTCAGTGGCGGCATCTGCAAATGAAGGGGACAGAGCAAGTGCAGAGCAAGATCTACCGCAGAAAGCGGCTGTCGAGGGAAGTCCGGAGGAGGCCCAGAAGGCCATGCCGGCCTGGGCTGCTTAATCACTCGGCAGGGGCCGGGACGGTCCCTGGAACTCCCTCCCCCCACAGATTATGAAGGAGCCACAGTAAAGACGTATCCAAGGGGCAATAAAGAGCAACTAGGATCATTTTCCCACCACTTAGGGCTGACTTTTCAAGAACAGAGTTTATCTGCAAATCCACAAAGGAGGAGAATAAGAATAGAAGCAGCAGCTGACTTTGCTGTGCTTTACTTGTATAATCTTTTAAAAGAAACAGCACCCTAAACTGTTATAACCCATTTTACAGAAGACTAAAGTGATGCTTAGAGAGGCGAAGACCCTGGCTCAAAGCACCCAGCTGAAAATGGTAGCCTGGGGATGTGAATTCGAGCGGTCTGGGCTGCGGGGCTCCTAGTGGGGGGATTAAGTACGTGTGAATGGGGGCAGGGGTGGGTCGTTGTTTTCTTTGAGGAGGGGGTGAGGGCAGACGTAGGCTATGGAACGGGGACCCCGTGAATCTTAGGAGGAAGCCAGCGAACGGCATTTAGTGCCCATCTACAGCCGGTGGACCTTCAGAATGAGTCTCTGGAGGAAACCGGGCTCCATGACTCCGCTGTAAATCCCAACTTTGGGGTAGAATCGGTCATCCATGCTTGGCATAATCACGACATGAGTTGTCCACTCTTTAAGTGCTGGGGCTGGGCCAAGCCCTTGGCATACATCATCCTATTTAGGCTCTCACTCCCACCTCTTGAAGGTAGGTGCTTTCAGCATCTTCACTTTACAGTTAAGAAAACCCAGGCTCAGAGATATAAAATAACTTGCCTGAGGTTACACAACTTGTGAACCTTAAGTCCAGGAGGACCTAGAAGATGGAGAAGGCGGTACCTTCTGCCTGGAACTCTGAAACCTTTAACAGAAAACTGATCCCCCAGCCCCGAGCTTTTACTGAGGGGCGATCCGAAGAGACAGCCTCGGCGAAGCAACAGCCAGTTCTCTCCCTCATCCCCTTCCAGATAAATTTCCTTTTCTCCTACTCCTCGCTGGGGTTCGCGGTGCCCCTGCCTGCCGCATGAAAGCGCGCTCTAAAGCTAGGGTTTGCGGACTTTAGGAGCGCTTCTCGTCTCCCCCTAGACGTTTGAAGCCTTCGAATTGCGCAAGGGCTGGGAAACGAGAAGCCTCCTCTGGTCTCTCCCTCCTCTGAGCTCGGAACCTCGGCGGACGCCCTAATCCCGAAATACTGCTTTCTGGGACTGCGCACTTGCCAGCACAGCAACCAACTCCGCCTCAGAGGAGTCTTTTAGGGCTCCGAGCGCGTGGCGAATGCTCCCCCCGTGATGCACTGTCGCTCCCATCCACGCCCTGGTCCGCGCAGCCCGGGAAAAAGAAAAAAAGAAGTCCACGTAGGGGCTCAAACCCAGGCGTCTGCAGTCAGGGAGGGCTCTCTTAGGGGCTGGGTTCCTGGCGCTTATTACGCGGAGAAGGATAAGGGCGATAGTTTCGCAATTCCACCCCCTCCTTTGTCCTCCTCCCCACCCCCAGCCTTTGACGGCTTAGATCTCCAAATGCAGTCGGGGTGGCACTCAGGTATTCGAGCGCCTCAGTTTGTCTTATCACCGCCCCCTACAAATACATATCCATTCCAGGTTGGCTTCTGGGAAAAGATACGTGGGTAGGGGACCCCACATATTTCCTCTCACCCTCGCTCTTTGGTCCTTGACGCCGAGAGTCTTCTCTGTTTCTCTGTACCCTTAGGTCATCTTCCAGAGCAGAAGTTAATTTAGACACCTTGATTCTAACAACTGATAATACTTACATACATATATCAATATATCAACAATACATTATATGTAGTATATATTATATAACATAAAATCAATATATACTTAACATACTTGCATGAGTTAAAAAAAAAATCCCAGCAACCCAAAACCCACCAGATTGCCAACTCTTGCACCTCCCAATTCCTCGAAGTGAAGGCAATCACTTTTAGTTTCTCCTGTGTATTTCTGGGGCTATAATGTTACGTTTGCACCAGCAAGTACGTAAACGCACCTGAATTTCTCTTTATCTGTCCCCCATCCATCTGCACGCTTTTATACACTCTATTCACCACCTTGCTCTTTTCACTTATAATAAATCTTTAAGTTAGTTCCTTGGAGACGTCAGAGTTTTTGCTAGCTTGGCACATCCCGGGCTCACAATTGGCGGGAAATGGCTTAAAAATTATATTGGTGCTTTGAGGCCTTTCCTTAACAGCTTCGTGCGCCCACAATCTGCAGTCCTTTCCCCGGCGAGCAGTCCGGCTGTCCCGCATCCCCCGGAAGCGAGCAGCGGGTGGAAAGATTTGCGCCGCAGAAGACGCAGCGCTCCCTTGCTCTGCGTGTGCGGAACCCCGCTGTGAGAGTTTCCCTTTCTCTGAGACGCCTTCATTGTTTGTCCTCTGAGACCCCAAAAGCAGGTAAACAAGCACTCATACCCTGCCCTGTGATCAGAAGCTCGTGGGCCAGGGAGCGATCTGCTAGACCGTCCCAGTGCTGCCTTAGGTCAGATCAAAGCGGAGGACCTAGAGGGGACCGTCAGCCCCATTAACACCCCGCTCTGCTTGCCAGCTGCGGCCTGGATAGGGTTGGGCAGTTGCGAGCCAGGAATTGCTTGTTACCTACGGTCCAGGGAGCGACCTCATCTGAAATACTTCCTGAATTCTCCTCGGTCCCAGTGGCAACTCTTGAAGATGCTGAAGCTCCTTACATTTCTCAGAAGTCGCACTGTAAGATTCAGTTGATTCCACAATATTAGAAAACACTTGTTGACCTAGTATGTGTGTCAGACAATGCAGGAGGTGCTGGGGTACAAAAGTGGATGATGTTGGATCCGGACAAGATCAAGCCAGCAAATAAGAGAATATCAGAATATCAGTCAAACGGGGTAAGGCGGTGATTCTCAATCTTGGCTGCATATTAGAATAATCTGGAGAGTTCTTAAAAATCCTGATGCCCAGGTAGCACCACGGAACAATTAAATCAGAATTTCTGGCGGTGAGACAAGGCATCAGGATTACTTAAAGATCCACAGGTGGTTCCAACATGCTGCAAAGTTGGAAAGTCACTGGGCTTGTGGGTTGTTGGAGGCTCTTTATGGAGAGTTGACATTTGAGCTGAGACAGCAATAGGGAGGTGGCAGTCAGGAGAAGGTGTGTGGGAACACCCTGTGACCAGCCCCGAATCTGCTGATGCTCTGGGATTGGCAGTGGGGGAGGGAAAAAGAAGACATTTGACAAGTAGAATGAAATATATGATGCAGAGCATCTAGTCACAGTTCACTGCGTCCCTGGGAAGTCTCTTAATTGCCCAATTCCATAGGGAAGCTTTAAACAACACACAAAAAAATGTCATTTTAAATGATGGAATTTTACACACAGTTTTAAAATTAAATAATGCATGAAAATGTATGCAAAATAGAATAATGCTAGAAAGCTTTTGACAGCAATTTTGTGAGGTATTACGTGAGGACATTTCAACAAATCTAAGATGCCATCCATTGATATGCATCACTGATGTGTTTACCACAAAGAAAACAAAAACTGTGTCCTAGAATTTTAATTTTGTGTTTATTGAAATAATTTTTTTTTTTTAAATTGAGTCTCGTTCTGTTGCCCAAGCTGGCTTGCATGATCTTGGCTCACTGTAACCTCCACCTCTCAGGTTCAAGTGATTCTCCTGTCTCAGCCTCCTGAGTCCTGAGTAGCTGAGATTACAGGCACATGCCACCGTGCCCTGGAATTTTTTTTTTTTTTTTTTTTTTTTTTTTTAGTAGTAGAGATGGAGTTTCACCATGCTGGCCAGGCTGGTCTAGAACTCCTGACCTCAGGTTATCCACTGGCTTCAGCCTCCTAAAGTGCTGGGATTACAGGTGTGAGCCACCGTGCCTGGCCAATAATTGCTTATTTAGAGAAAGTATTATTTTCATATTTCACTTATGCTCACATAAAGTGGAAAATAAAAGCTGTATTCACAAGCAGTGACAGCTATGTCAGAACTGCCACCTGATCAACAGTGATGGTAAGACACCATTGCTTGTAGAATGCATCTGATTTCTGAGAAGTTAAAAGATGTGTCATAGAATTAATGCAAGTCACTGTCGTCCAATGAGCTCACTACTCTCAGTGCTTTACACCTTTTAGCTCATTTAGTCCTTACAATGATATGATATGAGGGAGGAACAATTATTTATTAACAACATTTATAGGTGAGAAAATTGAGACATTGAAAGCTAAGTTACTTTAATTCAAACCATTACCAAGTCGCAGAGATAGGGCATAAACCCACTGAGGGCTTAATTACAATAGGAGCCTGAGAAAATTGTCCACATGAGCCAACTGAGACTCCGAAGTGTTGAAGGGAGGGGTACAGGGTGAGAAGAGAGAGAAAGTGTTTGAGAACTCAATTAAGTGGTAGGTTGGGATCTGCTTCTCCACTTGATCTGTTTTGTAATATTTTAGGAGTAGAAGGAATCATGTGGTAAGACAATACTATATAGCCAAGAGTATTCTTATCCATTAAAATAAGAAAGAGATGATAAAATATACAGTTATCACCTTTTTCTTAAAAATAAAAATATACAGTTATCACCTCTTATTTTTAAGAAATAAGTTATCATCTCTTTCTTATTTCTTAAAAATTTTTTAAAACTGTATGTTTTCAGGCCATAATTTTCAAGTAAACTTTAAAAAGTAAACCTAAAGTACAATACATACAAAAAAGTACAAGCATTCTAAATTCACAACTTGATATGTTTTACCAAACTGAACACACTTGTATAACCAGCATCCATGTTAAGAAATCCATTATTGCCCAAATCCCAGATGCCTCGCATTCTTCCTTCTGCTCACTGCTTCCCATGAGGTAACCATCATTTTGACTTTTGTAACCATTGATTAGTTGTTTATAAATGGAATCTTATACTGTGTTCTTCTTTGTGCCTGGCTTAATTCATTCAACATGTGTTTGGGATTCACTCATGTTGTACTGCATACGTGCATTTGTTCCATCTCCTTGCTGTGTCATATTTCATTGCATAAATATATAATTTTTCCATTCTGCTGTTGAAGACATTTGTGTTGTTTCTAGTTTTTGGATTATTATACATAGGGCTGATATGAACATTCTTGTACATGTCCTTTGGTGAATATCCGTATCTTCTTTCTGTCAGGCCTGTCACAGGAGTGGGATTGCTGGGACAGAGGTCAGACTATAGTTTTTAAGAACATTAGTAACATTTAAAAATTTTTGGCTATTTGAAGATGGTACCTTATACTCTCAATATTTAATTGTAATAATGTTAGGGAGTATTAAGGGAAGGGATATCAAGTTAAAGAAAGCAGGAAAAATGAAAAGGAGATAGAAAGATAGAAGCTATGCTGTAGCATACACTTACTTTTCTGTATTCTTCTGTTCAACACTAAATACTTGTAAATATACTTCCCCTACAAATTGTTGAGCACCCACAGAGAAGCATGTTGGCAAAGCAGACAAGGATTAGGGAATATTTAGAACACAGAGGAAGCCCCTTGCTTACCTTTCATCTTCTAAATTTATGACTTTAAAGCAATTTCTTAGATAGAACATTTCTAGTATGTGAAGGTAGAGTTACTGATATCAGCACATTTTCAAGTCTGGATTTTCCACTGATTTTTAAAGCAAAAATATGTCATATGTAAATACATACTAAAATACATAGAAATAAATATATTATTATATAAAATAATATTATATTATATTTATATAAAAATATATCTATTTCTATACAAATACATTATTTCTATACAAAAAATATAATCAGGGAAAAACTTTCCCACCTGATGTTATAATGTTATATGATCTTTATTAAAAAAAAAAAGCAATTGAGAACCAGTAAAAACAAGGACAACAAAACACAATCTATAATCCAATCCCTTAGTGATAACTACTCTGAACAGTGGTGGTTATAGGGCACCAATGGGTGCCTACCTCGTGTCTCCCTCATTGCATTTGTTTTTCCTAAAAGAATTCCTGTTTTATTTAGGCATCCATCCCTCTCATAAGACTCTGGGAAAAGTGATCCCAGCTGCATTAAGGAGAGGCTGACAATCAGTATATGTCATTTCCTTGCAGATGCTCCTGGCCCAGACAGAAGGGAAAGACTTAGAGTCAATGCTTGGGAGAGAGTTTTATTCTTTCACATTCCTACTTAACTAGAAAAAGCAAGCAAGTGGTGTGATTGCCTCTGGCACTATCTTGGGACCATGAGGGAAATCTTTTTAGGGGAACCCAATGGTCGAACAACAAATCAAATACGGGGAAAGAATCTGGATCATTGGGGATTTCCCTGAGCTGCTGATGATTGGGCCTGCCCTACATTTTGAGGCAATAATTACCTTAATATTTAAAATGATGTGAATCAACATTCTAACTATGGAGTTACATATCTTTCCAGATATGATTGACCCTGGAGTTACATAAATATCCATTTACCAATGTACTACATTTACATATACACTATATACATATGTAATATGCAAACATACAAATATTAGTTTAGTTTTTTCATTTATAAGTGACACCACACAATGAGCATTCTTGCACGAACATCTTTACATACTTGCCTTACTATTTCATTAGAATATATACTTAGAATTCATAGCTCTAGATTGAAATACATTTGTGTTTCAAATTTTGATACACAGTAATAGATACTCTTCCACAAATAGTATACCAATTTACACTCCCAATAAAAATGCTTCAATCCTCACCAAAACCAGCTATTATTATTAATCCTCTAGTCTTCCTCAGTTTGGCCAGGGAAAATAAGTCAATACTACTTTGCATTTTTAAAATCATTGATGAATTTCTGTATCATGTTTAAGTTTAGTAAGAGCCTTTTGGATACCACATATATAGCTCTACTGTGTTGAGTGTTTCAAATATTTCCTCCTCTGTTATCATTTGTCTTTTGATTTAGTTAATGAGATTTTATTCTGTACAGAAAGTTAAGTATCTTTCCTGAGGCATGTTGGGGTTTATGTGAAGCCACAGAAAATCCTGCTCTCCTTCAGAGTTTTTCCAGTGCTTTCAAACCACATCATAAATGTTTGTCACATTTGAAATTAATGTTGAGGGAAAGAACAGTTAGAATTCATCTTTATGTTATAGCAATCATCTAACCAGTCGTCCAAATACCATTTACTGATTATCCTTAATTTGAACACTTTTAAAATATGTACCACGTTTCCCTGCATACTTTGGTTTAATTTTGGACCCCATTAGCTGCCATTGAACTATTTGTCTTTATCTCTACTAGTCACATACTATTTTAATTATCTTAGCTTTATAATGTAGTTTTTCCCCCATAGTACAAAAATAACGTGCCACTTAAAAAAAAAATCTTGGTGCCTCTCTCTCTCTCTCTCTCCCCAAGGTCTTGCTCTGTTGCCCAGGCTGGAGTGCAGTGGTGCGATCTTGGCTCACTGTAGCCTTGACCTCCTGGGCTCAAACCATCTTCCCACCTTAGCTTCTAGAGTAACTGGGACTACAGCCACATGGCCCCCAAGGCCAGCTAATTTTTGTGTTTTTTTTGTAGATACTGGGTCTCATTATGTTGCCTAAGCTGGTCTTGAACTCCTGGGCTCAAGTGATCCTCATACCTTGTCCTCTCAAGGTGCTGGTATTATAGGCCTGAACCACCCCACCCAGCCTTAAATGGTATATTATCTGTTATAGTAAAGCTATTGATGAAAAAAAAAAAAAAATCTTGTGGCTGGGCGCAGTGGCTCACACCTGTAATCCCAGCACTTCGGGAGGGCGAGGCAGGTGGAGATCAGCCTGGACAACATAGTGAAACTCCATCTCTACTAAAAATACGAAAATTAGCAAGACATGGTGGTGTGCACCTATGGTCCCAGCTATTCCAGAGGCTGAGGTGGGAGGATCACTTGAAACTGGAATGGGAGGAGGTGCTTGTAGTGAGCAAAGATTGCGCCACCGTACTCCAACTTGGGCGACAGAGCGAGATCACGGCTGGAAAAAAATAAAAAAGTTAATGACTGCCTATCTGAGTTTTCTTTTGACTTCGAGTAGCTTTGCACTTGATTATTCTTTTATAACATCACCTGCTAGGATATGAACATCTTCCTAGGATATGATCCATAGGATATGATAATTTTCTTCCTTTTTTCATTTAATTCTTGAATATTGAACTATCACTCAAAATCAATGTGAAATCCTAGTGCTTATGTGAGTCTGTTTGGTCTGCTATAATAAATCCTCTACCATAAATTGGGTAGCCTATAAATAATGGAAATGTATTGCTCACAGTTCTGAAGGCTGGGAAGTCTGATTTCTGGTTCCTGAATGGTGCCTTCTATGGTAGGCTCCATTTGTCATTACATGGTAGAAAGAAACAAGACAGCTCTCTGGGCCTCTTCTGTAAACATTAATCCCATTCATCAGGGCTCCACCCTCATGAACTAATTACCTCCCAAATGTTCCACGCCTAATACCATTATGTTGTGGACTAGCTTTCAACATATATACATTTAGGGAGGATACAAATATTTATACTATAGCATTGCTGCTGCTAATATCCTCCTCTTGTACCTAACTTTAGTGGGAATGCTTCTAGTGTTAAATCCTCTAGCCTGGGGCTAAATTCTGAATACATGCACACACACACACACACACACACACACACATCTATAAAACATAGGTAATTGGGTTGGGTGTGATGGCTCACGCTTGTAATCCCAGCACTTTGGGAGGCTGAGGCAGGCAGATCACGAGGTGAGGAGTTCAAGTCCAGCCTGACCAACATGGTGAAACCCCATCTTTACTAAAAATACAATAATCAGCCGGACTTGGTGGCACGTGCCTGTAATCCCAGCTACTCAAGAGGCTGAGGCAGGAGAATCACTTGAACCCAGGAGGTGGAGGTTGCAGTGAGCCGAGATCACGCCACTGCACTCCAGCCTGGGCAACAGAGCGAGACTCAGTCTCAAATAAAAAACAACAACAACAACAACTATATATATATATATAAAAAACATATGAATGCCTTTGAAAATATTTATGTAGTGTATGTAATATATATATTTAAAAATACATATGAAAACCTTTGGAAATATTTATGTAGTGTATGTATTTTGTGGACATACACAAAATTAAATAATCCACAATTTATTCTTATTTTATCTGAGATAATGTTGCTTTTTTTTTTTTTTTTTTTTTTTTTGAGATGGAGTCTAGCTCTGTCACCCAGGCTAGAAGGCAGTGGCGTGATTTCAGCTCACTGCAACTTCTGCCTCCTGGGTTCAAGTGATTCTCCTGCCACAACCTCTTGAGTAGCTGGGATTACAGGCACGTGCAGCCAAGCCCGGCTGATTATTGTACTTTTAGTAGAGACGGGGTTTCACCATGTTGACCAGGCTGGTATTGAACTCCTGACCTCAAGTGATCCACTCACCTCAGCCTCCCAAAGTGGATAATGTTGCATTTTTAAAAATATAAAATCAATTTGTTCAAATTAATTATTATTATTATTGTGACTGAGTTTCACTCTGTCACTCAGGCTGGAGTGCAGTGGCACTATCTCGGTTCACTGCAACTTCTGCCTCCTGAGTTCAAGTGAATCTCCTGCCTTGGTCTCCTGAGTCGCTGTGATCACAGGCATGCATCACCATTCCTGGCTAATTTTCTGTATTTTTAGTGGAGACAGGGTTTCACTATGTTGGCCAGACTGGTCTCAAACTCCTGACCTCAGATGGTCCTCCTGCCTCGGCCCCCCAAGGTGCTGGGAACACAGGTGTCAGCCACCACACCCAGGCTACATCACTATTTATAAGGTCTGTTTTCTCTTAGTTAGGTTTTGATAGCAATTGTATGCTAACTTTGTAAAAATAATTTGGGAAATTTGTTTTATTTTCTGTGAAATGACTTAAATACAAGTATCACTTACCTAAGACTTTATGTGTGAAATGAATAGGGCCTGGGAATACTCTCAGCATATTTTAAATTTTTTTCTTCTATTTATATTCATCTATTTAATTATCAGACTGTCAAATGTTTTAGCAGAGAGTTATGCCAAATAAAGTAGTTATGTATTATAGTAATCTATTTTACATAATAATATAGTCAGTCATGTTTTATGTTTAGTCTTAATTCTGCCATCTTATTTTATGTTTTTACTTCTTTCTCGTTGCCTTTTTTGTTATACAGTCTATATTTTTTGTTTCCCCTTTCTCTCTCTCTGTACTTTATTTGTATTTCTAAAAATATAGTTCTTTCATTAATAATTATTTTTTAATGGATTTAAACAATATAATGAGCCTTAAGAAATTTCCAGCCTAAGAAACAAAACAGCGTGTATAAACTCTCTATTGTGAAGACATGAACCAGCTAGAATGTAAGCATCATGACAGAATCGATACTGTCTGTATCATTTACTGCTGTATCCTCAATGTCAGGCACAGAACCTCAGACATAGCAGATATTTGATAAATACAAATTAATTGGGTAAATGAATTCATGTACTTCACTCACTTTCACTTTTGAATTTTTGGCAGCAGTCTTTGAGATTTAGGTACAAATCCATTACATCAATGTTATATTTATGTTTTTATGCTTTTCATTATCTTGTTTTCCCTTTAAAGAAAGAACATTTAAGACTCATTTCATAACTCCAATTGCTATCATGATTTGCCATTATTTATAATTATATGAATTCTGATCTCAATGCCAGTCTTTCTGTGTACTGTCCTCTGCACTTCCAACCTGTTTTACGTGCTGAGATTACGGTATTATACGAATTTTTCCGGAAAAGTTTTGCAGGTGATAGTTTTCTTTTATCTTCTGTAGTAGTCAGGGTTTTCCAGAGAAAGAGAACCAATAGGATGTGTGTGCTTGTGTGTGTATGTGTGTAAGATATAGGAAGTAGAAGAACTAGGACCAAAAATAGAAGTTCCAAGGAAGCTGATTGAGCTGGAAGCATGAGTAAGTTTAAAAAACTTGATTTCACTGTCAGTTAGAATGTCCAATTCAATAGGATCTCAAAGCTAAATATTTCCAGGGATTACTCAGTGAGTCAGTCTTGAGTCCCCGCTTCGGTTGCCTGTGTTCATTACATTAAACAACATAAGAAGAAGGTCTTTGTACATTTGGCACTAAGTAAACTCTAAACCAGAATTCAAGTTTGAATTCTAGGAAACTTTTCTGGGATTGAACCATTTAAAAAGTGCTAGGTCCCCTCATTTAACACATTTGTGAGGGACTTCCTATATGCCAGGCCATATGCTAACCCTGAGAATACCAAGGTTAATAAGGTTAGGTCCATGACTTTGAGGAGTATTGAATCTATTGGTTCTCTAACATTGTCACTCTTACTAGAGAATTTACAAACATTACTGGTAATACAAACCTAGCCAGCCAAGGCAACAACAAAAGCAAGATAATTTAATGTCAAAGAAAAAAAAAATTCCTCTTTAAAAATGTTATCTAGAAAGAGTGAAGGTTTTAGTTAAATAAAATAATTATTACTTATGGATTGATTGTTGCTTATTGATTTTACATGCCTTGTTCTTTAAATGTCTAGGGTTATCATTGCTGAACATAACAATTAAACTTGTGGCTCTCAAGAAGAGGAAAGAGGCTGGGCACAGTGGCTCATGCTTGTAATCTCAGTGTTTTGGAATTATGAAGAGGGAGGGTTGCTTGAGGCTAGGAGTTCAAGACCAGCCTAGGCAATGTAGCCAGACCCTATCTCAAAACAAACAAACAAAAATCCCAGAAAATAGCTAAGCATGGTGAAGCACGCCTATAATTCTAGCTATTCAAGCAGCCAAGGTGGGAGGATGGCTTGAGCCCAGGAGTTTGTGATTACAGTGGGCTATGATAAAACTACTGCACTCTAGCCTGTGCAACAGAACAAGACCTTGTCTGTAGGGGAAAAAAAGAAGATTGGGGGAACGGATGCCACTTTAATCACTGTACTTCACTTGTAAATTTGGGAGGTAGCACTGTTGCCAGTATGGTCTGTTTGTCTAGGAAGGACAAAACACTTTTTTTTTTTTTTAGATGGGATTTCGCTCTTGTTGCTCAGGCTAGAATACAATGGCGCGATCTTGGCTCACTGCAACCTCCGCCTCGCTGGTCCAAATGATTCTCCTGCCTCAGACTCCCAAGTAGCTGGGATTACAGGCATGTGCCACCATGCTCGGCTAATTTTGTATTTTTAGTAGAGATAGGGTTTTACCATGTTGGTCAGGCTGCTCTCAAACTCTCGACCTCAGGTGATGCACTCACCTCAGCCTCCCAAAGTGCTTTGGATTACAGGAGTGAGTCACCGTGCCCAGCTGACAAAATACTTTTAACTAATTCCCTGTATGTAGGAGTTCATTGTGTACACATTAATACAAAATGCTTATGGGAAAGAGGATAATAAGTACCCCAAATTTATGAAAATGGTGACATTCCTCTCAGATTTTTCTTTCTGAACTTGAGGAAAGTGGCCAACTATTTTTCTTTTGAAGATTCTCATATGTTATAGAGTGTGACAATCACAACAGTAAAGCCATTTCTTCACCTACAATCACTATTAAACTCTTACTTATTTCCTCTTAAAAGCTTTATTGATACAAAGCATAGAGGAAGAACCACAGAGGACATACCTGGGTTTTATTCTTATCCTCACAATGAACAATGGGCAAAATATCACTATTAGATGACAGACATTTAAGCTATTATTTACTTGTAAAGATACAGCTTTTCGGGCTGGGCACAGTGGCTCACGCCTGTAATCCCTGCACTTTGTGATGCCAAGGTGGGCGGATCATCTGAGCTCAGGAGTTTGAAACCAGTGTGGCCAACATGGCAAAACCCTCTCTCTACTAAAAATACAAAAACTAGCTGGGCGTGGTGGAGGGCGCCTGTGATCCCAGTTACCCAGGAGGCTGAGGTACAAGAACCACTTGATCACTTGATCCTGGGAGGCAGAGGTTATAGTAAGCCGAGATCAGGCCACTGAACTCCAGCCTGGGCGACCGAGCAAGACTCTGTCTCAAAAAAAAAAAAAAAAAAGATATAGCCTTTCTTTCTGTCTGACAACAGGCCGCTAAGCAATCTGATAACATATAACTGAAATGAGCAGTACTAACTCTAAATGATTTCTAAGCATTTAATTAAATTTTATAAAAATTGTATATATTTTTCCATAAATAAATCCTCATGTTTCTTTTTCCAGTCCAAAATAGTTAAAGTTACAAGACCATGTTTTTTGAAGACTGGGACAAAAATTTAAAGCAGCAATACAAATTTGAATATTTTGAACTGTTACCACTTGGGAATTTATAAAAAGCAAACCAATCACTTTTTGATAACATTATTGGCTCTAAAGAAAAACGTAGAATACAGTTAAAATACGTTTAAAAGAGTCATGATAACACATAAACAGCACATATCTAAACTATTGGGATGTAGCCAAAACTATAGCTATTGTAGGTCCTTTGCATATAAATTTTAGAATTAGCTCATCAATATCTATGAAGCTATAGCTTTAAATGAGTTTGTAATACAAATTAAAAGGGGGAATAAATGAACTAGAAGTTTCAATGAATATTTTTTAAAAAATTATGCATTTATGTGCATCCTCATTTATGGTTAGTAATTTCATTTTATTGTTGCTTTCTTTATTAAAAAATGCCTGCTGGGATTTTGATTGGAATTACATTGAATTTAATTCACATTTTAACAATATCAAAGAAAAAGGCAGAGTCTTTCTCAAAAGGCTCCAGCTTTTCCTCCAGTCTCACAAGCGTGAATTGGGAATTCTGCCCATCACTAAACCAATCTCTGCCTAAAGAGACGGAGGCACTCCGGGACCTGGGAAAGGCACACAAACGGCCTCACAAACTTAGGGTTGTAAGGAATGGGGAAGGATAAAATGAATACTAGGGTGACAACAAACAACGAATCACTGCATAAGACATAAGCATAAGGAGGGGAGGTGCTGGGGAAGGGAACTGGCTTGCCAACTTGAAGACTCCTACTTTTTATTATTATTATTATTATTATTATTATTATTATTATTATTTTTGACAGAGTCTTGCTCTGTCACCCAAGCTGGAGTGCAGTGGTGCGATCTTGGCTCACCGATACCTCCACCTCCCAGGCTCAAGCGATTCTCTTGCCTCAGCCTCTTGAGTAACTGGGACTACAGGCGCCTGCCACCACGCCTGGCTAATTTTTGTATTTTTAGTAGCGAGGGGGTGGTTTCACCATGTTGATCAGGCTGGTCTTGAACTCCTGACTTCAAGTGGTCCACCTGCCTTGGCCTCGCAAAGTGCTGGGATTACAGACGTGAGCCACCATGCCTGTCCAAAGACTCCTAATTGTACATTCATTCATTCAACAACTAGTTATTGAACCCTTACTATGTGTGGTTGACTATTCTGAGTACTATGTTTATGGTAAAGAAGCAGACAGACATGTCTTTCCTTTGAAGAAATATGTAAAAGGAGAGACAGAAAACAAACAAGTAAACAAATGTACACGGCAGTTTCAGACCATGAGGACAGTGATGATGTGAAGAATGCAGGGTGGTATGGAAAACTGCCTGGGAGAGCTGCTGTGGACAGGGAGCTCAGGGAAGACCACTCTGAGGAGTTACAGTCCATGAGTCTCAAATGACGCACCAGAGACAGAATCAGAAGGAGGCGCATTCTCAGCACAGTGACAGCAGGTAGAACAGCATTGAGGGGTAACCAGTTTAACGTATTTCAGAACCCGATAAAGGACTGGTGTGGCTGAAAAATACCATGAGATAAGGTAGGTGAGAGAGGTGGGCAGGAGCCAATCGTACAGGGCTTGGTGGACCCTGAATAAGTATTTGACATTTTAATGTAAACATAGTAAGAAGCTATTAGAAGATTGTAAGCAGAGGAGAATAAGATTTGTTTTATGGTTTTAAATTATCCCTCTGGCTTTCATATAGAAAGGAAACAACCAGTCAAGAATAAAAGCAAGGGAACTTGTTATGGAGCTTCTGCAGTGGTCCAGTCAAGAGATGAAGGTGGTTTGAGATTGTGGAGTTGGAATAAACATGAAGACCACTGGTTTCAAGTAAAGTTTTCGTTATAGAATGCTGGACTTATTGATTAGATCGGTGATATATATTTGGGATTGGGGTGGGACAGTGACTGCAGATGGAACTTGAACTGGATCCTGTGCAGAATCTTGAAATCTGCAAAAACTTTAGGGAATAAAAATAATGAGAGAGCCACCACGAATGAGTATAGAAAACACTTCTTAATTAAATGACATTGGAAGACTAGGTTAGCTACTGTTGGGAGGGAAGACTTCATTTTAAATCCATACCTTAAATGACATACAGAAATAAATTCCAGGTGACTTTAATGAGAAAAATGAAAAATAAGAATACATACTTGAATATTTATCATATTTGAAAGAGAGTGCTAATTTTCTAAATTTAGAAAAGATGTTTTTATAATTGCCAAGGAAAATATAGACAATTTTGACTGTAAAAATTAGAAAACGTCTATAATTCAAAAAACCAGAAACCAAAATGAAATAGAACAGTGGAATAAGAAATACTCATAATAAATATTACATGGTAAAGAAGGGAATAATAGCATTATATTAAGTGGTAATGAACAAAACTGCTCATAGGAGAAAATAATACTCATAAAAAATAAATATAACTTGCTAGTAATTTAAGAATGCAAAACAAAAATAGCAAAAACAAACCAGTGAGTAGCTGTTTTGCCTAACAGAAATAAACATTTTTAGAACGACAAAATCTAATGTTGGTGAAAGTATCAACTGAGGTGTCATAAATAGATTTAATCCTCTGAGAACCAAATTTATCCATGGGAATCAAAGATCACAAAAATATTAATATATTTTACCAAAAACTGAAGTTTGCCTCAGTAACCTTTCCAACCCATTCCCTTCAACACCTCTTCTCCAGCCAATACCATAGAAACATCTCTTTATCTGAAATTCTCTGGGTTTCTACTTTTGTCACTTAAATGTATGTATAATAAATGTATGCAAAATCGGGATAGGAATACCTAACTTTGAGAATTGTTGTGTTGCTCAGTCCAATAGGTTTTTAAAAATGACATACTGTTTAAATTTGAATTTAAATTAATTAATGGAAAGTT
This sequence comes from Chlorocebus sabaeus, assembly GCF_047675955.1. Lineage (NCBI taxonomy): Eukaryota > Metazoa > Chordata > Mammalia > Primates > Cercopithecidae > Chlorocebus > Chlorocebus sabaeus. The sequence continues at coordinate 73,018,353 of NC_132918.1, forward strand.
GAATATCTTTTCATGTGTTTATTATCATTGCATTTCTTTTTTTTAAAAATCAACTATTTGGGCCAGGTGCGGTGGCTCACACCTGTAATCCCAGCACTTTGGGAGGCTGAGGCAAGCGGATCATGAGGTCAGGAGTTGGAGACCAGCCTGACCAACATGGTGAAACCCCATCTCTACTAAACACACACACACACACACACAAAATTAGCCAGGTGTGGTGGTGGGCGCCTGTAATCTCAGCTACTCAGGAGGCTGAGGCAAGAGAATTGCTTGAACCAGGGAGGCAGAGGTTGCAGTGAGCCGAGATCACAGCCCTGCACTCTAGCCTGAGCAACAGTGCGATACTCTGTCTCAAAAAAAAAAAAAAAAAAAAAAAGAAAAAGAAAAAGAAAAAAAAATCAACTATTTGTAATTTTTAAAATGGATAACACCTTATTTTATTATTAATCACTAACAATTTTGTCATTAGACATTAATCATTCATAATATTCATTAAAACACATTCATTTTGCTTAAAAAGAGCCTTCTCAACTCTTATTACAGTTGGTTGCCTAGACCCATAGCTGGGACAAGTCAGTTACTGGGGTGTCAAAGAAATCTTCAAAATTAAGGAGTGCTAAATCCTGATTGATTGGATTTGCTTGCAATGTGATTGATCCTCACATCTATCAGTAATGCGCAGAAGGGCAGGCTGGAGGATTTTTCTTCTGTTTACATATAACATAACTGCTTTTATTTGTTCTCAGACAATCTCTACTTTAGTGGATTTTCCCAGTGAAGTGCTCCAATGTTTCCCAGAAATATGGCTGAAAACACTCACATTTATATTGTAAAGTTGACAAATCCTTACAGGCATGAATGAAGTGGGGATCGTTTCCCATTGCTTCCTGTTTGGCATTCCCTATTTGGCCTGAGAGGTTGTAAGTGGTGTCTCATAGTGCCTGGTTTATCTATTTAGTCAAGATACTTTTAACTAAGACAGTGGCCCAAGATCCAGCTAGAAGAGCCACACTTAGTTGCTTCCGTAATTGTCAAGGAACATGCTAAGAATGGAAATGGGTGCAGGTAAGGATCAAAGTGGGAATGAAGTAAAGCCATCTGGGTCTATTTCTGGGGCCATCTGGGTTGCCTTGTACTTTTCTTCTTGGATATTGGCCAAATGTCTGGAGAGTGAATTGGCTTAGCTGCAGTTAGAGGCAAGGGCTGGGGCAGACACTGCCACCCGGTTTCACATAAAAATATAACATATATCTTTTTAAGGTTTGAATAGGGTGCTAGGAATCTTGTTTTCTGAAGAGGAGCTCTCTCAGGTCAGTGGCACAGTGTCTATGTTTGTGTACATGCACAGGGAAGAGGAGCGGTGGCAAAAAGCAGTCAGGAAATCTAATTAAGAGGCCAAAATGCAGAGAAAAGAGCACCTATCCGTGCTCTATCACTTACTGGGTGACGTGGCCAGTTTCCCAACTTCTCTGTGTCTCAGTTTTTCCTCTGTAGAGGTAATAATTCCTACTTTATAAGGCTGTTGTGAAGATTAAATGAGTTAACTCCTGAGAAGGAACCTAACACATAGTAAGTCATCGATAAATGTTAGCATCATTGGCATTGCCATCTTTAAGAAGGTCTCTGAGGTCCATTTGGGATAGACTCTTTTTTCTCTTAATTGAAATTCCTGAAGGTGGGTGTTCTCAGTTCTACGAACTTTCTTCAGCCAGACTGTTTTCCAAAGATGGGGTTACACTTTATTTTGTATTCTCCAGCTTTGTAAAACCCAGAGATCAGGTGACAGGGGTGAGATAGGCAACGAAGAGACACAACTGGTAACATTCAAATAGATTATTTCTTCCCCCTTAGAAAAAAAAGAAGAAAAGTGCCCTCATTTTAACTTTTCTTTTGTAAGATTGGTGGTGTCCGAACTGGAGGGGTAGTGCACCCTTTAGGGACTTTGGAGGAATGCATTTCTGTTATTCAATATTTGGAGAGAGGAAGAGAAATGACACTGGGAATTAGAAGACACAGTAGGTCTTGGCACTGGGTTTTCTTGATTATAAAAGTAACCTCTCTTTATGGCTAAAATAAAAAAAAAAATTGTCTGAGTTTCAGTTACTTCAAAAGACAAAGACAAATGCAAATCATTTATTTGGGATATGATGGTATCATTGGTAGAGAAGTGAGGGAATAGGACACGAAGTACAGGCAGCCAGTAAGGTTTGTACAATCAAGCAGTTACTACTGTGGTTAAGTAAAGCTCTGAAAGAAAGCGTAGGGCCTGGGCTGCAGAGCTATTGTATTGGAGAGGAGAAAGAACTGGGGTATTTATACACCAGCTGTCATCAGTCATTTGTTCAGGGATGCATTGTATTCCTGTCACTTCTGCTAGCTCTGTGATGGCAGAGTGGGCTCCAGCAGCAAGAAGTCCTCAGGCAAAGAAATGCAGGGGCTAGTAAGTGGAATTTGGGCCAGTGTGCACTGAAGTGGAGGGAGAAAGGCAAAATAGATTGTATTCCCTATAAAGAGAAGCAAACAAAGTTACCTTTTGTCCCACAGCACACTGGTAACACTGTGCTATCAGAGATAAACACTGGTAACATGTACTATAAATGTATTTCCTTCTGGTCTTTTTTCTTTTAATATGCTTATCTGGTTCTATTCTATTATTCTCTCTACAGCTTTCTATACATTCTTAGACATATTTTCACAGATGTGAATTAGAAACTAGCAGTGGTCTACCTGTAAAGTGGTTGGCCAGAATTTTCCTGGGGATATAAGAAATTGACTGGAAAATTCAGAATTACTCATTTATGGCCCAGGTCCACGGAGAAGAGTGGAGGTGGAACCAGGGAAGGAGGCAGCCAGCAGAAGACAGAGACGAAGAAGCCAGAGCCAGGGAAGACTGGCTGGAAAAAATTCTAACATGTAACAGGAATAAACTCCACAGCCTCCCTTTTCTTTGGTAGTTGTTTGGAAAAATCAGAAAGATCTGCTAACCTCTAAATTATGGTCCAGTTTCTCCTTAGCTTGGTCACAAAATATAAAATTCTGATTGTGAGATGTTTTGGGGCAGTAAAAAAATTCTTGACTTCATTAATGGACACCATCTTTACAGTCACCAGGCAGGGAATGGAGGAGACTTCTCTGGGGTGGGTTAGGGTTAACAGTGAGTTCCAAGCCCAAGGTGTGGAACCAGAGTTTTGTGGTCATCTTTTCAACCTCATGTTCCCACAGCCTGAAGAATACTGGCTAGACTGGGCACAGTGACTCATGCCTGTAATCCCAGTACTTTGGGAGGCCGAGGCAGGAGGATTTCTTGAGCTCAGGAGTTTGAGACCAGCCTGGGCAACATAACAAAACCACATCTCTACAAAAAAGTACAAAAATTAGCTGGGCATGGTGGTGTGTACCTGTAGACCCAGCTATTTGGGAGGCCAAGGCAGGAGAATTGCTTGAGCCCAGGAAGTTGAGGCTGCAGTGAGCCGTGTCCTTTCCATTGCACTCAAGCCTGGGTGACAAAGTGAGACCCTGTCTCAAAAAAGAAAAAAAAAAAAAAAAAAAAAGAATGCTGGCTAAATAATAGATGGGTTTGGAGTTTTTTTGGTCTTTTTTTTGGGGTAGGGGGGACTGGACTAAGTATTAAGTTAGAAGATCACGCCGTTTACCTCCAAAGGTAAAGGGTAAAGAGGCCAGTAGCGTAACAATTCACTTCAGTTTGAGTTTCACTTTAGAAATGATGACCCAATGAGAAAGAAATGTTTAAGCTTTAAGAAATTTTGGGAACTAGTAGGCAAAATTTAATGAGAATGAGGATATTCACAGAGCCTAAACATATCTCCACATAAGATGTTTACTAATGATAAGTATAACAAAGGCAACTTTACAGCAGAAAAACCTAGCTGACACTACCTCTTATCTAAGCACTCAAAGTTAACAATAGCAATTATGGGGAAAATAGATGTATGTTCTGATACCATGCAGTGAGAAGGACAACACCACTTCTGTGGAATTCTGCCAAAACCACGTAAAGTGAAGCTAATCATGAAGAATCACTTGTCAAATCCAAATGCAGGGGCATTCTACAAAATAAATAGCGTGCACTTTTTGAAAAATGTCAGGGTCGTAAAAGACAAGGATGATTGAGGAACTGTTTCAGACTGAAGGAGACTAAAAAGATACGGCAACTAAATCCAAGTTTTGATCATGGACCACGTTTTATTTTTGTTTGTTACTTTTGAAATAAAGGATATTTGTGAGACCATTGGGAAGATTTAAATAAGGTTTGTAGATTAGATAATCATATTTTACAAATGTCAAATTTGCAATTTCGGTAATTGTGCTGTGGTTGTATTATACATAAATATTCTTGGTTTTAGGAAATACACTGACGTATTCAGGGTAGAAGGGCATCATTTTTGTGTATGTCTTCTATGGTGTGGAGCATTGGCTTAGCATCCAACACTCTACAATCTTAACATATGAGTAATACAAAGTAAAAAAAAAGCAGCCAATAGAGTCCTATGTGCACTATGATTCATTTTGTAAAGCATACACAAATATGCACATTTGCATGTGTATGTGTGCACACTCACACACTTATGAAGGAAGCCGGGAATGAAATATACAAAAATGTTAGCAGGCTAGGTGGTTGAGTAAGGAGTGATATTTGTTTTTTCTTTGTATTTTTCTGTGCTTTCTAAGTTAGTTACAATAAACTTAGTTGTAATTCTAAATGAGCATTTATTCTAAATTCTAAATGTGTTGATTTTCCATGAGCATTTAGAATAAATATAAATTATTTAGAAATACATTAGTGGAACTACTGTACAAAAATAATGAATGAAATGCACATTTACTTTTGGTCCCTCTAGAAAACTTAAAGGAGAGTAAATTAATTATTTTTAAAGGTATAAACATACGAGGTCAAATAGAACACGAATGGAAAGCTGAGAGTCCACCAAAGTTATACTACTGAACTGCAAAGGCTCAGAAATTGATAGTGCCAGTTACCTGTATGATGAGAGGAGGGGGAAACAGGGCCTAAAAGTGGGAGAATTAGTTGAAAGTAAGTTTGTAAATTCATTAGTCCGTTTTCATGCTGCTGATAAACACATACCCATGACTGGACAATTTACAAAGGAAAGAGGTTCAGTTGGACTTACAATTCACGTGACTGGGGAGGCCTCATGATCATGGCGTGAGGGCAAGGAAGACCAAGTCATGTCTTAATATGGATGGCAGCAGGCAAAGAAATATTGTGCAGGGGAACTCCTCTTTTTAAAACCATCAAATCTTGTGAGATTTATTCACTATCAGAGAACAGAACAGGAAAGACTTGCCCCCATGATTTAATTACCTCCCACCAGGTCCCTCCCCAAACATGTGGGAATTCAAGATGAGATTTGGGTGGGGACACAGCCAAACCATATCAATAAATAGGTGAGAGTCTCTGATGCCCCCTCTACTCCTTGTACTAGGTGACGGTTTCTCTCCAACCCAGCCAGAAGAGGGATGGTTCCCTCATCAGACACATTCTCTGGACTGGGAATGCCAGACAGAAGAGGAAGAAGTGAATGCTTATATTCTGAATTTTGAGAACTCCAGTCTTTTTCTGCTATCTTATTCCAGAGACTTGCAGTCAGGCCCATGTCCATGAGGCAGATTTGTCACCCCTTCTCTGAGGAATCAGACCACATCAAATATTAGGAAAAAAATGCTAAAAGTTTTGATGTCAGGGGTTCTCCCTATAAACCATTCCAGGCCTGTAACTCTGCAGTGATCCTCGTAATACATATGCCCTGCCAGCTGACTTAAGTCTTACAATCAACTATTGTTTGGTCCCTAACTTCTGAATATAAGATAACCAGAAATCACCATTCACATGTACCATAAAACATGGAGACTAAAACAATCAAGAAGATAAAAGTAACTTGAAGGAAACATAGAAGGAAGAAAACAGAACAGTAACAACAACATAGCTACAACTCAACTATCATCTATATCCTCTGAAAGATATCATAAATCCGTGAAACAACAGGATGATGCTATAAAATTGGAACATTGTAATATGCAGAGAAGAAGGTTGAATTCTTCGAATTTAAAAACACTAGTGGCAAGGAAGCAAAGAAGGCTTGGAATGTAAAGCTGAGACACTTTCTCAAAATTTGGACAAAAAAGAACATATAGAAAAAAGCAGACAAAATATGAAATTAGAGGACAAGTCCAGGTGGTCCATTTGAACATTGTTTGAATTTTAGGAAGAGAAAGCAGAGAAACTGAAGCGAGATCACCAATGGGATAATTTAAGAGAAGTTTCCAGAATTGTAGGACATGGTTTCCTAGGCTAAAAGGAACCATTGAGAGTCCAGTACAACGTATAAAATAGACCCATATGAAAGCACATCTTTGGGCACTTTCAGAACACAGGAATCAAAGATAAGATCCTGAATGCTTCCAGAGACAAATACAAATCACAAACATAGGATCTGAAATCAGAATTTCTTCAGACTTCTCAATAGCACTACTGGAAGCTAGGCAGCAATAGAGCAATGCTTTCAAAATTGTGAAGGAAAATTATTTCCACTCTAGGATTCCATACCCAGTGAAATTATCACTTAAGTAGGAATGTCAATTAAAGATTTTTCAAATACATATGCTCTCAAGAAACATATTCCCCATGTACTTTTTCCTCAGAAAGCCACTGGAGGATGTGGGTTAGCAAAACAAAAAAGTAAACAGAAAAAAATGCATGTCATAGGTTTCAGACAACAGAGGATTCAACACAGAAAAGAGGCAAAGTGAAACCCAAGATGATGATAAAAGAAGCAGAGGAAATGCTACTTGAGGCAAGATGGCAACAAGTTTATTGTGAACTGGGTCGGAAGACTCCAGGGGAGATTCCTGTGAGAAAATACAAGTAATACAATACTTGCTGTATCTGAATGTCTTATGAGGAAATTTAGACACCTGGAAGACAGATAGGGGTTGAATTAGAGGAAAACAAAAACTTAGGCAGAAAAAAAATATTTGTCACAATGTATTGTGTGGCTCAGCAGTGAACTTCAAATACTGAGGTAACCAGGCCGGGCACGGTGACTCACGTCTGTAATCCTAGCACTTTGGGAGGCCGAGGCGGGCAGATCACCTGAGGTCAGGAGTTTGAGAGCAGCCTGGCCAACATGGTGAAACCTCATCTCCACTAAAAATACAAAAACTAGCTGGGAGTGGTGGTGTACGCCGATAATCCCAACTACTTGAGAGGCTGAGGGCAGGAGAATGGCTTGAGCCCAGGAGGCGGAGGTTGCAGTGAGCCGAGACTGCACCACTGCACTCCAGCCTGGACAACAGAGGGAGACTCTGCCTCAAAAAACAAAAAACAAACAAACAAAAATACTGGGGTAACCAAAATTATGACATTGAGAGGCTGAGGACATGGTAGTGGGTGAGGGGTGGGGTGGTTGAGGACGGTGGAGTGGGGCAGGCTAGGAAAATCAAGAATAGTTATTTCACTATATGAACCCAGGAGGCAGAGGATGCAGTGAGCTGAGATTGCACCACAGCACTCCAGCCTGGGCACCCTAGTCTGGATAACAGAGTGAGACTCCTCCTCAAAAAAAAAAAAAAAAAAAAAAACTGGGGTAACCAAAGTCATGACATTGAGAGGCTGAGGACATGGTGGTGGGTGAGGGGTGGGGTGGTGGAGGAGGGTAGAGTGGGGCAGGCTAGGAAAGTCCAGAATAGTTATTTCAATATATGAACCTGGGAGGCAGAGGTTGCAGTGAGCCGAGATTGCACCATAGCACCCCAGCCTGGGCAACAGAGTGAGACTCCATCTTAAAATAAAATAAAATAAGAACCCAAATGTTAAAGTTTAAAAAGTCAGGGATAAGAAATACTGAGGTGGCACTAATATTTTCCTCTTGTACTCCAGTGTATCGTATTTTACATAAAAGTCCTGGACCCAGGGAGCTCATACTTCTTGGGAGGCAGCTAGACTTATTTATCTATCTATCTATTTATTTATTTATTTAACTTTAAGTTCTGGGTTATATGTGCAGAATGTGCAGTTTTGTTACATGGGTATACATGTGCCATGGTGGTTTGCTGCACCCATCAACCCATACCTACATTAGGTATTTCTCCTAATGTTATCTCCCCCTAGGGCCCCACCCCCCACATGCCCCCCTGTGTGATGTTCCCTTCCCTGTGTCCACGTGTTCTTATTGTTCAACTCCCACTTATGAGTGAGAACATGCGGTGTTTGGTTTTCTGATGTTGTGATAATTTGCTGAGAATGGTTTCCAGCTTCATTTATATCCCTCCTTTTTAATGACTGCATAGTATTCCATGGTGTATATGTGCCACATTTTTTTAAGGGAGGCAACTAGTTTAAGCCAATTGCAGTCATTCCATTCCTCTTGTTAGAGACTGCTATAGTTGTGGGCATGTGAAGCAGCTCTGCCTTTCAAGATGTTAAGAAAAGGCTTTTTGAGAATTTCTGAGAAGTTTTTCCTATCTATAAAGATAGACACAAGGCAGGTACTTTTCCGTTCTTGTCTTTAGCTGTTTTCAAATGTGGACATGATGCTTTACCCTGCAGTGGCTTTCTTATGACCATGAGAAGAGAAAACTGGAGGATCACAGAGAAACAGTAAGAGCACTGACATTGTTGAACTGCTGAATTAACCAAACCTGGAATTTCTCCTTCCAGTCTCCCTTTTGTATGAGGTTTAAGGGCATTGAATGGAACTTTTTCTTCTTCAGTTTCAGTTATGGCATGAAAACAATTTTCAAAGCAGGTGGTCAAGATCTGATTATAAGTTCTTGAACCCCTTACATATCATGGATATATAGGGTTAGTGAAATATATTTCCTAAAGAGAAGAGGTAAATATTGCTTCCTCCTTTACCTCTAGTCAATATAAATGGTCTTTAAGAAGATCTTGGCACGTGTCCCCTGCAGTGAGGGGAACAGAGGGCTAGTGGCTGCTCCTGATAGGACAATTGAAAATGTGAGAGATGAGCCACACAGTAGAGATGGTCAGAGTTGGCATGGGCCTGCAGTCACAGAGATTTTTGGGCAAAGGAAGAGTGGGACTCTCCCAAGTGCTATGGTCTGAATGTCTGTGATCCTGTAAAATTCATATGTTGAAACCTAACCCCCCAAGGTGATGGTATAAAGGAGTAGGGCCTTTGGAAGGTGATTACATCATGAGAGCAAAACCCATGTGGACAGGATGAATACCCCTTTAAAATAAGCCTGAGGGAAGCTGTTTTTCCTCTTCTACAGGGAGTGGAGGGGGATGCATCATGAAAAAGCCATCTATGAGGAACAGGCCTTCAGCAGATGCTGAATCTGCTGGCAACATGATCTTGGACTTCCCAGACTCCAGAACTGTGAGCAATAAACTCCTATTGTTTATAAGCCACCCATTTTTAAAAAAAATTATTTTTTTATGAGAAAAATTTTTTTGTGGAGATAGGGTCTCACATGTTACTCAGGCTGGTATTGAACTCCTAGCTCCAAGTGATTCTCCCATCTCGGCTCCCCAAAGTGCTGGGATTACAGGCATGAGCCACCATATGCAGCCCCAAGCCACCCAGTTTATGGTACTTTCTCATAGCAGTCTGAACGGACTGAAACACCAAAGATTAGATGTGGGTTATACAAGAGAGAGAGAAAGAGATAGGGAGTGGCAGTGGGAGGGGGTGAGCTATAGGTAATAACCTGGAATCAGGGGCCATTCTAAATCTTGTCCAAGTAAGGGCCATCTGGAAGGGCAGTGGGACCACAACTGAGAGAGACCGTGAGGAATGGCTGATGAAAAATTCGGAAGCAGAGAAAAATGGTCAGAGGGAGAGGAAAATGCTTCATCCACATCATAGGAAGTGGCTGTTTTCATTGGTGGTTTCTGAATAAACTATGCAAATTCCCAAGAAGAAGACTCACCTTTCATCATTGGTTAGATCTCATGTCATAATGTGACAGTGACAGTCACAGTACCAGTCAAGTAAAGATTTTTCTCTTTTCGTTTGCCATTTTCTCTCCCAGCTGCTCAGGCTGATTTGGCCCTGAAGAGAGTCAACAAACATGATCACTGGGATGAAGAAGGAGGGACGGAGATGAAAGAAGAGGAAGGACAGCAATTTGTGCCCTTTCCCCAGCTTCCTGCCTTCAGAAGCCCCCAGCACTAGGAAGGGAGAATGTTGTAACTTAAAATCATATTCAGAGCTGTGATTATTATATAGGGTGGGAAATGCTTCATTACAAAGCTTGAACAAGTTTTCAAACTTAAATAACTCTAAACCATTTACCTATCATCTATGTATGTACGTATGTATTTACGTATCTATCTATCTACTGTCTATTCATCTAGCCTAAGAGTTTTTAGAAATATCATGAGTGCCTGAGTGAGTTTTCATCCAGTGGCACGAACAAAAGTTTCCATATTGAATACATCTTAATAAGAGACTAAGATACCTTTAAATAAAGGTACTATCTAATTACATGCCATATAGTCTCATTGCTCAACATACTGGTTATTTATTTTATACTACATTTAGTTGGAGTTCTGTGGCTTACAGCTAAAAGCATCCTAATTTAATATGTTGGTTTTCCTATGGGGTTACTATGTAATAAGGAAATCATATTATAGTCCACACTATTGTATTTTAGACTCTAACATTTTATTAGGTTATTATTTATTGATAAGTATTATTTAATGATAATTGAGTCATGTCAGGAAAACAGAGTTATAAAGTTATCAATGTATTTTAATCTTAATAACCCCAAAAATGAAGTAGTAGGATTCATAGGGAGACTAAAATATTTTAATGCCTTGAGAAAGAAGGATATGAGCTATGTGAAGACAATTCTTCCTAACAGGATTGTACCTGTAAATTGTGTTGTCCCCATTCACACTACATATTTTATTTCTGTGTCATTGCTAGTTTTGAAGGATTTATAATTGACAGATGGTACCAAATGCAGCTTTCTCCCCTTCGCCTATTGTGAAGAGGAGACCGTTGCCAAAATTTCACAAAATGAAAATTGCTCCTGTTTCCTAAAGGGCAAAAATGAATCACTTTCTTTTTGGATTAGGAACAAGTTCAGGATGGCACAGCAATACGTTGACATGATCTACTTGCCAGAGTGCTGACATCCAATGCTGTATATATTTTTGGGAGAAGATTTCTGGCTTTTCACCATAGAATGGTCCGTTACCAACGTATTAAAATTGGAGTCAAGGCACTTTAGGTCTTCTCACATAGACAATGCATGTCTATTATTGCTCTTTCATTCCCAATCTAATCATTGTTAAAGAGTTCTAAGTTTCTTCTGCAGTAGTTGAAGAAAGGAATAACTTGGTTTGAAACGGAATATCAAAACACAAGCTCAGTTTATTTTCATCTAAATTCTAATTATCTTTCAAGACCCATACAAAGTCCCACTTCTTCCAGAATGGTTTACTTTTAGCAATGCATACCACTTTAGTATTTGACTTTTATTTTCTCTCTAATTTTGTTGTCTGTTTAATTTATGTTGCATTGCCTTCTCAACATGCTTATGTGCATTATAATTTAGACATAGTTATTTATGATAGAGAGAGGGTATGATAAATGTATCTATGTCTAAATTATGATAGACATCCTCAGAACCTAGTACCATATCACATCAGGCGTATTTTAAGTCTTCTGTGAAGTTCAGTGTGATGGTGTGCACCTGTAGTCCCAGCTACTTAGGAGGTTGAAGTGGGAGGATAGCTGGAACCCAGGAGTTGGAGACTACAGTAAGCTACCATTGTGCCATTGCACTTTAGCCTGGGCCACAGAGTGAGATCCTGCCTCTGAAAAAAAAAAAAAAAGAAGACCTCAGTAAGTCCTGATAATGAAAGTAATCCATTTTCTGGGGAATCAATCCTGATGAGGAAATGTTATCAATTCAATAACCAGGCTAATGAAATAGTTCATAAGATAGTCATGAGCTACCATTTTTTTTTAACCCTCAAATTTTGCTGAAAGCGCTCATCATCTTGTTGAAAGCTCTTATCATCTTGTTGAAAGCTCTCATCATCTCCCTGTCTGTCTCAATCACGCTGTCTTTCAATCAATTCTCCACATTGAAGCCAGCATCTGTTTTTAAACCAGCAAACTTGATTACCCCACTCTTCTGAATCAAACCTTCCAGTGGCATCTCATGAGCTTCAAGATAAAAATCAGAGTGTTTGACTGCCCCCTAAGGCCTTCTGTTCTCTGACTCATTTCTTTATCCAGCAAACACTTCGGCCTTGCTGTGGCACCCTTCTTCAGTGGCTATATAGGCATTTACTCTGCCTAGTTGGCCTGTCCCTCCCTGTTTTGGAGCTGAATTGTGTCCCACCCTGCCACCCAATTCATTTGTTTAAGTCTTAATTCCCAGTACTTCAGAATGTGACTATATTTGGAAATAGTGTCATTGTAGATGTAATTAGTTAAGATGAGGTCACACCGAAGTTTCATGGCCTCTAATTCAATATGACTGGTGTCCTTATAAAAATGAGAAGTTTGGACACCAGGGTAAGCACATGGAAGACCACCATGTGAAGACTAGAGTTATACTGCCACAAGCTAAGGAACTACCAGGAACCAGGAGAAAGCTTTCTGACAGATTCTCCCCTAGAGCCTATAGAGAGAACAAAGCCATGTTAATACCTCTATTTTGGACTTCTGGCATCCAGCATTGTCAGACAACACATTTCTGTTCCCCTGAGCTACCCAGTTTGTGTACTTTGTTATAGTAGCCCTAGTAAATTAATATACCCTCCTTCCACTTGATTAACTTCTACCCATTGTTCAATATTTGGCTCAAATATCATCTCTTAGTAAGCCTTTCCTGACATCTCCAGCCACCCTGGGGTCCCCTCTGTTTCTCTCTTTATATGTCTTGCATTTTGACCACTGGTTTCTTTGTGTCTCAACATGATCTGTGTCTTGTTCATCTCTATATCCACAGACCCTTGCATAATTGTCTCAGTACATGTTATTGACTTTAGTAACATCTCTATGGAGAAATATGTGTCTTGTAGAATTATGGTAACATTTATTTTATAAAGGGAGATCCAGAGGTATAAAAAGCTGGAGTGAAAGTAAATTAATCAAGATCATTTGGCATCTCTATGGCACAGCCAAGAGCAATCATCTACATCTGGAGTTTAAAAATCAGGAGAGTTTGGAGACTTCTCTGAGATCCATTCTGTTAGATATAAATGGCTCCTTATCTGCATAGGAGTCCAGGAAAAAAAGGAGTTCACTCCTGTGGATGCATATGAAACCATTAATACTGTTAGGAAATTCTGAGAAATTTAAATGAAGGCTCAGAATGTAGACTTATCCCCTAATGTAAATTCTTCATTATTTGTTCCTTAGGAACCCAAAGAAGAGTGGCTAAACATCATTTAGAATGACTGTCAACATGCTATTTTTCTCAGCTTTCACTGGTCAGAATTTAGTTAACAACTTTATGTGACAGAAGAAAGCTCCAATGGTCATTTTAAAGTTGCAACTAGGATTTAAGAATCCTAATTGGTCCAATTTAAGGCTTTTTTGATGATAATACTAATATTGATAATAATATGAATCAGAATTCTAATGTCTCTTAATACAAATTAGTAAATACTCTGGCTTTCTCTGGGCACCTAAGAATTTTCTGCTTTTGGTCTGTTGGCCTCAGGAAATTCACTGTGGACCTCGTTGAAAAACCAAATGGAGAAGAGTAGAGGATCACATTTGTGTCATAAGCAAATCCTTTATAAATCATCAAGAGACTGCATAGATGGCCACAAAGAGATTTTGTAAAGGGTTTTATACAACTAAAATCAATTCATCCACTTTATCTGTTTTGAACATACTAGGGATGCAACTAGAGATGTCACTAAGAGTTAGAGCTGCTTGGAAACCTTTAAGGTGTCAATTGACCGTATTTTTAGGTGCAGAAATGTTACATGGACACACCACAGATTCACCAGTGATTTACTTTTTAAAATCTGCAACAAATGGACCCAGGAATCTACAAGGGAATAAAAATATCATGAGAGCAAAGCTGAGTTGAAGCAGGGTAACTCAAAATCAATATTTTGCTTTTAAACTCTTAAGGGGAGACCCAGGAGGGCTGTACTCATTTTGTCCTCCTTACTTATGATCCTCAGAGGATGGAGTAAAAAGTGACAGGCCTGCTCCATACTTCAGGCAGGACATTCTTCACTAACAAGCCACTTGTTAGAATTCTGAGCTTCAATTTCCTGACGAGTGGCTTTTTAATAGCTATGCTATCAGTTGCTGGTTAAAAAAAAAATCACACTTACTTTCTATATCATATAGGTGGCATTTTGTATTTTGGGACCAGGCAAAGAACAGTCAGCAGCAAACGTGGTGGGAAAAGGGTGATCGTCTTGTTAAGCTACACCTGTGTAATAAAGGCAGTGGAAACACCACCCAGCAGCTTGACTGAGTTTTTTGCCAGGAATTAGAATTCCCTGTTATTTAAATCAAACGATTTTCTGTCCTTGTACATTGAGAAGCAAATATCTTACATTTTCATTACTTTGCTGGTGCTTTCAATTTAGTCAAACAGTAAATTGAGGAGGCGGAGGATTTTCTTTAAGGGACAACCTGGGAATAGGTTTTATTCCAAGTGGATGACATTTTAAGAATTTTCTCCTTAAAGAGCCTAGTTTTAAAAACAAAACCAGGCCGGGTGCGGTGGCTCATGCCTGTCATTCCAGCACTTTGGGAGGCCAAGACGGGTGGATCACCTGACGTCAGGAGTTCGAGACCAGCCTGACCAACATGGAGAAACCCCATCTCTATTAAAAATACAAAATTAGCAGGGCGTGGTGGCGCATGCCTATAATCCCAGCTACTCGGGAGGCTGAGGCAGGAGAATCGCTTGACGGGAGGCAGAGGTTGCAGTGAGCTGAGATCGCACCATTGCACTCCAGCCTGGGTGACAAGAGCAGAACTCCATCTCAAACAACAACAACAGCAACAACAACAACAAACAAAACCAAAGCTGTGCTAGGTAACTTCTGAACTGTTTAGAAAGCAAAGCTGCAGGTCTTGACTCAGTGTGAAATGTCCCCTGAACACCTAACTCCTCGACCCATTGCCTTGCATGTAGTGCTTGCTCCATATGGACTTAGCAATTTTCTTCACCGAAATGGTAGGAACAGATGAACTCACTGGCTCAAATTTTCCTATTGTTAAGAAACATGGAGCAAAATGGGTAAAGAAGAGATCAAAGGAAACGTATTCACATATAACGAGATTTCTCTGTGTAGCAGTCAGAGTCCAAACAGGAAAACAGAACCTGTAACGGTTATGCTAATGGAGAGAATTTAATATGTGGAATTAGTTTAACAGATCTGTGCAACTGGAAAAAAGTGGAAAGTAGTAGTTGAAGTAATGCAATGATTGTAACTCCAAAAAGCAGCCATGACCCGTCAGACTGAGGAAACAAAGAGATGAGGTTAGGGTTATTTATTGGAACATGGAAACTTGAAAGACAGGCCCTGTGATATGGAAACCCGGATCTTTGTGAGACAGTGGATATGCTGACAGAAAAGTGGGCAAACAGGAAGGAACCACTCTCACCCCTACCCCTTACAGTCCCACCTTCCAGTCTTTCGGTATCCATCATATTGGCAGAACCTAACAGGGAGTCAACCTGGAAAGAAGAAAGGAAATCTGCAGGATCTCTAGGCCCAGGGTCACAAAGCACAGTTTAGAGTAGTAGGTTTTAACTAAAGGACAATTGCTTAATAACTGGCCACTAGATCCCAGCATCTAATCCAACAAGGTAGACAAATTATGCTGCAATAAACAACTCTTGGACCTCCATGGCCTCAGACAACAAAGGCTTACTTTGCAGTGATACTTCTCATTCATAACTCATGGGCACGGGCTAATGCAGCAGCCCTGCCTGAATCACTGGTGGTCTCGATGGCAGAGGGAAAGTGAGCAGTACTGTGTTGTGCGCTGGTTCTTAAAGCTTCTGCTCAGAAGTGACACATGTCCCTTCTGTTCAGATTTCTTTGGGCAAAGGAAGTCATATGGGTATTTCAGATTCCAAGATTGAGGGGAAGTGCAATCCTACTACTTAGAAGAACCGGAAATATTTGGTTGATAGGGAAAATCGATATGATTAGGCAAATTTTAATAACAAAAACTTTGGTGTAGTTGACTTATAAGATTGAAAAAGCAAGTCAAACAGTAATATACTTCTTTTGCATATAAGGACCATGTAAGGTAAATTTTCAGCTGTAATGGCAATTAAAACATACAAGTTTTGTATTGAAATGAAGGTAACTTAAAACCTTTTAAAACCGTTCCTAAATCCAGAAAATTACTAAACTACAAAGAGTTGCAGCTATATTTTTAAAAGTACATTCAATTACTTTGCCCTCAATGTAAAACCTTTGTGCTCTCAAGTGCGTAAAGCAATTTATTCTTTTCTTTCTTACTTTTTTCCCCAATTTTTAAACAAACTGAAATCTGTTGGCACACTATTGGAAAAATGAATTCAAATGTATTTATTGATTTGAGTGTGAGATGGAAATAATTTGGAGACAGCAGATCTAGAGAAAACATAAACAAGTAAACAAAAACTCTATTCTGTAAAGTTCATGTGGGCAAGAAACAGATATCGAATTCACTGTGTTATAGGCAGCCTCTTGTTCAGTGTTCGGCACGTGGCCCATAGTAGATAATCAATAACATTTGCTCTGAGATGGTGTCATAAATATTATGAGCATGAAGCTTCCAAGGTATCACGGAAGTCCACAGGAGCACCCAAAGCTGGTCTGTATGGGTAGAAGAGAATCCTAGAGGGACTGGGAAGAGGAAGAGGTAAGTAGATGGCCACAGCTGGAGGAGAAGGAAAACCACTTAGCATTTTCCTGATATGTGCACTGGAAGGGCGCTAGGCTGTTGGGATGGGGCAGGAATGGGGAAAAGGAAGGGTAAGCTGGCCCATGGTCAGCAACACACTCAAGATTTGAATTGCTTTCTGAGTTAGCCAGCAATTTATATTTTACTGAGGAATAATTTATTTAACAGATAAGCTAAGTAGTATTCACTACTACATACGGCTAAGATGTGCATATAGATAAAAATATTTCAAGATAGGAATTGTTGAATGAAACATAGGAATAGAAAAATCACGTGGGAATTTTAAAAATGACTAACGTCCAGCTATGGCATCAAAGTGTACGTATAATCCACGATCAAAATATGTAGAGGGATTGTGTAAGAATTTAAAGAAACTAATGCATTTTTCTTTTTATTTTATTTTGTTTTTTTGAGATAGGATCTCACTCTGTCACCTAGGTTGCAGTGCAGTGGAGTGATTACGGCTCACTGCAGCCTCAACCTCCCCAGGCTCAGGTCACCTTCCTATCTCAGCTTCACGAGGAGCTGGGAGTACAGGCATGCCCCACCATGTCTGGCTAATTTTTGCATTTTTTGTAGAGATGGCATTTCACTATGTTGTTCAGACTAGTCTCAAACTCCTGGGCTCAAGTGATCCTCCCGCCTTGGCCTCCCAAAGTGCTGGAATTACAGATGTGAACCACTATGCCTGGCCCAATATATTTTAAATTACTGTATAATACAAATGGATTCATTTTTCTAAAAATATAAACAGCACAGACAAACTAAAGTTGTTTAGCCATCCCATGTTGAAATCCCGTTATAATATAAACATTGTTATGAGTCATTTATCTCTGTAGGTTTTTCTATGCATTTGTAAACATACGTGTAAACTTACAGAAAAACAGAGTTACAATATGTTTTTGTCAAACATCAGTTACATCCCACTTGTTTTTACTCTTTAAGTTACTTTTTTTTCCCATTTAGCATCATGTCTTGGAGAATGTTTCATGTTAGCAATCTAGATCTGTTTTAATCTTTTAAATTGTGAAATATGAGTGTGACATCATGTATTCCATTCTTCTACTGTTAGAAATCTAAGTTGTTTCTAGTATTTAGCTATTACAAACAATGTTAAAATGAACAAACTTCTGCCCTTAAAGAATTTACATTCCAGTTGAGAAAGAGACAATAAATAAGATGAAAAGTTTTTTTTTTTTTTAAAGATATTAGAAAATTGCAACTTTTCAGAAAAAATTAGAGAAGGAGGATGTGAAATGTCAGATTTTGTGTGCAAGGTGTGTAGTTACGTTTTAGATAAGGAAAAGTTTGCTTGAGAAATGATTGTTGATAAGATTTGAAGAAAGTGGGGGAATGACATGCAGCAAGGCTCTGTATCTTTCCTATTTGGCTGGGAATCCTTACCATCTCTGAAATCCCATCAGCTTCATTGGAATTATTTGTATGCTATAAATAAGGGCTAGTGTAAGTATTTTTAAAGTACTATATTGTAATAAACATGGTCTTAATCTTTGCCAAATTTTATTTTTTATGATTATTACTTTTTCCATTTTTTGCCTTGGTTAGCCACCAGTTGTTAGCTCACCTTATTTATTTATTTGTTTGCTAGATATGCCTTTCCAGTTTTGCTAAGAATAATGAGCTTTTGGATTCCCAATGGAGAGTCTGTGTCTAGTGATTTTTGTTTGTTTGTTATTATTATTATTTTTTTAGACAGAGTCTTGCTCTGTTGCTCGGGCTAGAGTGCAGTGGCATGATCTCAGCTCACTGCAACCTCTACCTCCTAGGTTCAAACAATTCTCCTGCCTCAGTCTCCTGAGTAGCTGGGTTTACAGATGCACCAGCACCACGCCTGGCTAATTTTTGTATTTTTAGTAGTGATAGGGTTTCACCATGTTAGCCAGGCTAGTCTCAAAACTCCTGACCTCAAGTGATCCACTCACCTACGCCTCCCAAGTGTTGAGCTACCAGTGCCTGGCCTGTGTGTAGTGTTTTCATTTCAAAGGTGTTTCTACCTATTAGAGGTTGGCCAAAATAATTGAATCATATACTTGCAGCATATATATTCTATCCATTAATCTAGGAAACTGGGTCATGGCCTATTGGGTCACAGACTCCATTGAAAGCTGATGAAAACTATGGATAATCTCCTTGAAAAATATACATATTTGCACCCCCTACCCCTTCCTCCCCACCCCAGATTTTGCATTTGACATCAGCAAGTTCAGAAATATTAGAAGTCTAAACAGATCAGGGTCTAAGGATCTTATGTTAAAATCTAAACTGAACCAACGATAAAACCTTTCTGAAACTCTAAAATCTATCTGTATTATGAAAGGGACCAGTGGAGAACTTTGTAGTTGAATCACATATCATGAGGCCTTTGAATGACTGCCTTATTTGACCTGTGTTTCAGCATAAAGCTGGAAGCTTATAATGAGAAGTGAGATCTATTTATTTATTTATTTTTTAGAGACGGGGTCTTGCTCTGTTGCCCAGGCTGGAGTGCAATGGTGCAATCTTGGGTCACTACAACCTCTACCTCCTGGGCTCAAGTGATCCTCCCATCTCAGCTTCTCACACGAGTAGCTGGGACTGCAGGTGTGTCACCACTCCTGGCTAATTTTTGTATTTTTGGTAGAGACTGGGTTTCACCATATTGCCCGGGCTGATCTTGAACTTCTGAGCTCACGCGATTTGCCTGCCTTGGACTCCCAAAGTGCTGGGATTACAGGTGTGAGCCGACACACCTGGCCTGATAAGTGATATTAATCTTTTTTTAAAAAATCCTTTAGTAGCTCGTTACCGTATTTACTATAAGGAAACACATGAGTTTACTCTAAAACTCACGTTTTGTTGTTAAGGTCCATGGGAGAAACTTATTTGACTAGTCTCAGATTCAGGAAAAATTATTATGCTTTTCCTGAACAATGGATTTAATTTATAGCATCTACTGTAAACCTTATTATCTGTTGGCTGCTGGAACACTTAGATTCAATGTGGGGTCTCCCTTTCCTGTGTGAGTAGGTTACAATAGAAGGTCTCATTTATTAAAAACACCATTTGATAGACATCCTGGTAAATATAAGAATTTTCTTGCTTGTTCTTGATGACAGGGCTATGACATAAGTGCTCTTTAAAATCTTCATTTTATAGAGGAGAAAACTCAGGCTTAAACAGGTTAGGTAAACTTATCCAAGATCACAGAAGGATAACAGAGCAAGAACTAAAATCTTGTTTTGTCTGACATCAAATGCTCTTAACCGCTCTGTAACACTTTCTCCCAAACTTACATTTTGAGTTCTAAACTCTCTCCTTTCTATGTCTTGCTACTCTACCTTTATTCTCACTTAGTCTAATTTTCCTTATTTGCTTTATATTTATTTTATCTTAGTGTATTTCCTATTTTTTTATAAGTTGCTTTAAATTATATTTGGAAAAGGGATAGTATAAATAAGTAAATGCAGATATTTCCAGGTATTTATTTAATTATGCACTGATTAGACTCAGATAAAAATTTACAACTATTCTCTTATTTATTTTTCCTCTGCCCCAGAGTATTATTATTAATACTTAAATGCCTTCAAAATTTTATCTAATTGAGACTCTGAATAGTTTATTTCATTTTTTAAAATTCCAGGGCCCAGTTTTTCTTTTCTATTCTTTTTTAAACACGTAATTCTTGTCATTACCTCGTCTCCTGTGAGATATTGTGCCTATAATCTCCTTCTTTTAGGTTTTCTTTAAGCCTGCATTCCTCATTGCCTTCAGTCATCCTGTACAAATTTGTAGACACTTTTCTGAGATACTGAGCCCATCTTTACAGAAAAGTGGCCCAATAAATTGGAATTTAAAATGTTGGCTGCTCAGCATTTCTTGGCGGTTCACTGCTGGATTGGGTATATTTGTAGTAAATTGCTTAATTTCTCAGGGCCTCAACCTTGACATCTAGGAAGTGATGATAGTGACATTTACCCTTTTTTTCTCAGAGGAAAGTAGTAAAGATCAATGGGACTTTCTGAATGGGCAGGAAGAGGTGATGGGCACCCAGGGGAGTGGAGCTCAGTGCTGTCCCTGGAAGATCAAAGCTCTGGGCCCTCTCCTCAAGCCTCTTCTTCCTTCTGTTATTGCACAAACCTGGATAGAGGCCATGGGCCAGAGAAGGAACAGTGGTGGAGACAGGGGGAGGGCGAGAAGCTAGTGTATGTGTGTTTTCAAAGAGAAAAAACTTAGGAATGGGAAGCATACAAATGTATCACCCTCTTGGCCATAGTTAGGAAGGATCTGAATGTTTACACCCCTCACGATGGTAATTATGCCTTCTGGATGCTTTTTCTTCAGATTTCCAAGGTTGCAGAACTGCTTTTATGCCCTTACCCTTATGTCTCTCTTCTCTTCTTGCACTGCGGAATTGGTAATGCTTACAATTCTTCAATGTGGAGTCTTCAACTTCCCACAAAATCCACTCAGCAAATGTTTCCTGCAGCTCTTACTTGTTCTATGTTCCTGCATTATAAAGTTACCCAAGGAATCTCAGTTAACGTTTGCTACCACTCAGAATATTTTCCTGTTTTTTTTTTTTTGTTGTTGTTGTTGTTGTTGGTTTTAATCTGCTATCTCTCTAGGCATTTTTCTCCTACTTGGGAGAGCTCGAGCAGCCTCCACTGCCAGTTCTTGCAGAAACCCTTCTCCTGGCCTTGTTTTGAACAAAGAAGCACAAACTCTTAGCAAAACTTCAGTACTTTGGGAAGTGCATACAGAAGGTGGTGAGCTGGTGGAGAAGTCAATTTTTTTTTTTTTTTGAGACGGAGTCTCGCTCTGTTGCCCAGGCTGGAGTGCAGTGGCACTATCTTGGCTCACTGCAATATCTGCCTCTCAGGCTCAAGGGATCCTCCCACCTCAGTCTCAGGAGTAGCTGGGACTACAGGCACGTGCCACCATGCTTGGCTAATTTTTTGTATTTTTAGTAGCGATGAGGTTTCACCAGGTTGGCCAGACTAGTCTCGAACTCCTGACCTCAAGTGATCCACCTGTCTCAGCCTCCCAAAGTTCTGGGATTACAGGCATGAGCCACTTGTGCCCGGCCGAGAAGTCAGTTCTTTAATGAAGGCAAGTGAGCAGACTTTTCTTGTCTGCTGTGTGAAGCTCTAGAAACAACGACACAGCCCCCTTTTCATAGTAACCCTGCCGCTTTCTGCTCCAGCCCACCTAAGACTTTTATTTCAAGTCTCACATTAAACAACAGCACAGTTCTCCCTTGATGGCAATGGCTGCAGCCTAGTAGCCTGACATGAGTTTGGTTTACTTTGCTTTAGTTTTTATTTTTATTTTGATGACTGCAGGCCTGCTGCCTCTGGAGCCATGATTTATGGGGCCATGTGGATTAGCATCTTCCTCCTGATGGCAGTCGGGCCTCCCTCCCTGCCCCCGTTAAGTTGCTTTGCCAGTTTCTCTGCTCCACATGGTGGGGGAACTGTTCCAGCTTCTCTTCCACATGGCGTGTCTGCGCCTGGCCCCCGATCCCTCCTCCAACTGCTTAGAACTACAATAATTACTGTATTTGCTTTCTCTTTAAATTCTCTATAAGAGCAGTGTTCAGGATTTACTAAATAAATACACAAATAAACTGATAAAGGGACTAGCCAGGGAGACAGGGCAAGCACCAAGGTCATCAGAATGACTGAATTTGGCAGAACTTCCGTGGCGAAAAATAAATGGGTAAACAAAAGATGTTTTCTCTCTTTCTGTACCACAGGGCAGCTACTGGATCTCCTTCTCCCAGATACTTATTTTTTGTTTTCCTCTCATTGGAGTCAAGAGAGTGAGTACTTGTGAAGTTTGGTGTGCGCAGGTTTGCTGGCAGTTATGGTTTATCAGTCATGCAACTTATGGCTGGGTAAGGTGGGATCCAGAGTCCAAAGCTATAGGGAGAAACGAGCAGCTAGAAGTCAGGGCATCTGTTAACGGGAATCTAAACCAGATGCAACTTGGGGAGAAAGCAGCCAGTCATGGGCACTGGTGGCTTCATATGGAGTTGTGACCTTCAGGGACTTTGAGAAAAATTGGGCCTTGAGCACGCTTGTTGTCTGCTTGAGCAGTCAAGAGCTGAAGTTGAGGCTGATTTTATTTTCCAACTTATTGAGCCCCACAATATCAGAAGGTGACTTCTAGGGAGAGATTTCTGCTTCAGTGTTTGATATTGGGTGGGTAAGAGACAATGCAGGGATGGGATGCATATTTAGTTTGCTTATGTTGATTTCAATTTTGCTTCCATAGCTTTCAAGATTCCCATTATACCTTCCTTTTTTTTTAAAATTATTATTTTATTTTTATTTTTATATTTAGAGATGGGGCCTTGCTTTGCCACCCAGACTGGAGTGCAGTGGTGCAATTACAGCTCACTGCAACCTCAAACTGCTGGGCTCAAGCCATCCTCCTGCCTTAGCCTTCTGAGTAGCTGGGATCACAGGCACATATCACCATGCTTGGCTAATTTTTTAATTTTTTTTTTTTTGGTAGAATCTTGCTATTTTGTCCAGGCTGGTCTCAAACTCTTGGGCTCAAGTGACCCTCCTGCCTCAGCCTCCCAAAATGTTGGAATCAGAGAGCCACTGTGCCGACCTATGTCTTCCTTCTTGTCTCTGATCACCATCCCGCTTCACCTGCATTTCTATGGTTATCTTTTGAAGTGTGAAGTGGAGACAGAGCGGAAGCATGGTCAAGACAGATAGGGTCAGAGGGGAGGACTAATCTTATTTATGAGATGGCTTACATTTACCATCTTGTCTTTGTCTTTCTTTCTGCCCATTTGGGTAGAGATCTCTGGGGTCCTGGGTATTTGCAGAGCGATTTAAAAGAATCTGGGTGGACACATGCCCATGGACCACAGACCTCTTACCCCATGGAAAGGTGCATGGCTGAGGAGGGCCAGACAGAGTTTTAGAAAGCAATGCATCTTCAACTATATGTGGTCAAGGTCCATTTCTTTAACATTTATAATGGTATTAGAAATAACATATAATGTTGTGGACCGATAATCTTGTAAAATTAAAATCATATGCTTGAATGTTGTGACAATGTCAGGTTGTTATAAAAGTTTCTGAATACTTACGCTTACTTTCTTATGTGTATTTCCCTTGTGGCAAATAGGTATCTAAAAATTCCTCAACTGGCACTGCTCTGTGGATCACACATTGAGGAGCTTTGCTATAAAGTGGGGATCTCAGTGCAGGAGGCCCTCTTGCCTGCCTTAAAGGTGGGTACTGACACCTGGTATCTTAATAATAAATTCCTTTTCTCATTCAAAAAAGTATGGCTTCTGTTTTTCCAACCAAAAGAGTACAATACTATGTGTGGAAGATGGCCAGTTCTGTGCTCCATTTTATAGGGCTCATAAAGGTAATTCATCTCATCTTTTTATACAGGATGCATTCCTAAAGCTAAACTCTCATCAAATGATAGTTTTGCCTGTTATAATGAAATTTTTATCTCAGAGAGATAAAATATAATATCCTTTATTTCATCTCATGTTTTAGCCATAGTCTTCAACAAGATATTTCCAGACACTATGTATATTTTTTAATTGTGTCCTTTTTAAAGAAAATTGTGGCCAGGAGCAGTGGCTTATGCCTGTAATCCCAGCACTTTGGGAGGCCAAGGCGGGCAGATCACCTGAGGTCGGGAGTCTGAGACCAGCCTGACCAACATGGAGAAACCCTGTCTCTACTAAAAATACAAAATTAGCTGGGCGTGGTGGCGCATGCCTGTAATCCCAGCTACTCAGGAGGCTGAGGCAGGAGAATCGCTTGAACCTGGGAGGCGGAGGTTGTAGTGAGCCTAGATGGCACCACTGCACTCCAGCCTGGGCAAGAGTTTCACAAGAGTGAAACTCCGTCTAAGAAAAAAAGAAAATAAAATTGCACATATTGTCAATAAGCTGAAATTTTTCAGCATCTTATTAAAGGTAAAACTTTTTGTTTTTGAGATACTAAAAGGTTTTTACCTTTGTGTCATCTGTATTAATTTGTAATACTTATGTTACATAAAAGTAGTACCAGCACTTTCATTTTTCTGAATGGGATCATTCATCTTCAAAATGTTTATTCATCAAACAATATGAGAGCAACCATATTTGGGCATACATATATGCAAACATACAAATCTATCTGTCTATCTATCTATCTATCTATCTATCTATCATCTATCTAGCTACTTTTGTATCTCTCTCTCTACCTATTTAACTATCTAGCTATTTACATATCAAACTACTGAATTAGTGTTATGGATATACAATGTTCAAAAATCTGAGGCTGCTCAAAATCTGACTAAGTAAAATTTTATAATAGTGGCTAATTAGGAAAAAAACAAGGAAATATTGAAAGTAAAATAAGATATCGTGAGAACCGTTAAGAACATAGCAATGCATATCTACATAAATAGTTCAAAGCTTTTACTTCAATTATTTAAGTCTATTATTTTCTTAAAATATTCATCCTAGAAGCACCTTCCACTTATGCTCTTCTCCTTCCCTCTTCCAATGTCATCTTCCCTCCTCCCCTCACTCTCCTTTTACCATACTTCCCTCAGTTTCTTTAACCCTTCCGCAATTATTTACTAACTGTCTAATTCTGGCTTTGCTCAGTGTTAAGTGTGGATATGGCAAAGTATTAGCAAATGGTCCTTGCCATTTGTAAAGTCATCAGGGAGACCATGTACATGCAGCTCTGTAGTTAAGCAGCTCCACATGAGTTAAAGAAACAGATCAGATATTTGTAGTAGAGATATCTAAAGGCCGTGTACATAATGAGAGGCCCCAAAGAATCATTCCCATTAAAGGCTATGAGCTCACCAGAGGGGAAAATAACGGTTGTCTGAGGACTTGAGTAGACAGGGCAAGACTCTTTGAGAAAGTAAATCTTGAGCTGAGCCTACAAGGGATGCTAAGACCTGGATTAGCAGAGAAGGCTGGGCAGGAAATATAAGAGGATGATACTGGATACTGGTCAAAGCAGGCTGATGTTGCAGAGTTGGAGCATAGGAAAGTCTGACTAGAGCAGAGAAAGACTCAAAAGAGGAGGTGATGGATATGACGGAGGATCCAGATTGAGTTCTTGCTATTAATTACCAGTCTAATGATCTAGTCCCAAGAGGATTCATAAACTATGACTCCTCGTTAACTATGACTCCTTCTCCAAGGCCAAATCCGAGTGCCCTATCCATATCCCTTTGGCATTCATATCTATACATGGATGGCTATTTATACCTATAAATTTTTGCCTGTGGAATCTTCCCCCTACCTGTTCCCTGGCCATAGGATCATGCTTGGCTGGTACAAAGGACAGGCTGGAAGTGTCAGAGAGGTAAGTCCCTCAACCAATGTTGTATGGGGACTTCGTGGATACTTACACCACTTTCATCTCTCAGTTGGGATAATACCATGGCTTGTTCTTCATTGTCTTCTGGAGTTACCCATCAGGAATGAGCTCCAGTTTCCTACAGTGGACACTGTAGTGGTGATGCACCATTTATTGACTGCCTTCCTTTCCCTACCTGACTTCCCTACTTTTTTACTGGTGTTTCTCGGTGTCACTTTCCAGATAAACTATTTCTACTTGAATCCATGTCCCAGAGACTACTTCTGGGGAATCTAAACAAAGATACAAATTTACCTCCATTTCTGTATATCAATTCCACTTATTGAAATCTGGCCAGGCACAGTGGCTCATGCCTGTAATCCTAGCACTTTGGGAGGCTGAGGCGGGCAGATTACTTGAGGTCAGGCGTTCGAGACCAGCCTGGCCAACAAAGTGAAACCCCATCTCTGCTAAAAATACAAAAACTACCTGGACATGGTGGCAGACACCTGTAATCCCAGCTACTCGGAAGGTTGAGGCAGGAGAATCGTTTGAACCCAGGAGGTGGAGGTTGCAGTGAGCTGAGATTGCACCACTGCATTCCAGCCTGGGCAACAGAACAAGAGCCCATCTGAAAAAAAAAAAAAAAGAAATCTGAATGATTCTCTTTTATATGCCAGACACCTTACTCACTCTTGGAAGACATTTCAGTGGATACAAAGATGGTATGACTTTCAGATCAAATGGAAACTTTGATGTATTCGTGTCTAATGCTAGATGTTATAATACGTAAAGCCCCAGTGGAAGTTTGTTTCTCACTCATCTAACACTCCAGTGAGGCTTTCTTCTGGACAGCCAGGCAGTTGATGAGGGACTCAGTGTGGTGGAGTCTCTGCCATTATCATTGTCTGCCTTTGCCATGTGACTGCCAGGGTTTTCCTGAAGGTCATCTTCACCTCAACTGGTGGGAAGGAGGAAAGAGTGTGTGGAAAAGTGCTCATGGGAGGGATTTTTGTTTGTTTTGTTTGGCTCAGATCTACAAGTGGTACACATTCCTTCCACTAACATTGTATTCCACTCAAATTCAATCACGTGGTCAAATCCAAGAGCAAGCTGTGCTCAGAAAGAAGAGGAAATGGGTTTCGATATCCAACAGTCTTTGCTAAAAATGACATACATATTAATTGAGGTGATGGGAAAAACAAATGTAAAACCAAAAATAAATTTTTATTTAATATATGATATACTTAAAAAATATATTTTATTTTAAAAATAAATATTCCATGAGGGCAGGGAATGGTGTCTGCCTGGCCCATCACTGTACACTCAGCTGCTTGCACAGGGCTTAACACAGGTAAGGCAGTAAATATGGGTTGAGTGAATGCCATGTCTCGCCTGTTCTTCCCTGAAGGGCTGCTTTGGGTCCCTACCTATCTATTACTTCTGTGGTTCCCCTTGATGCTTACCTTGGGGTCTCAATTCATGTGACAATGAATTGGGAGCTGGTGGCATTTCTGTACTGAGGGAGTGTTCAGTCCATACTGTCTAAAAGAAGAGAGACTTTCTTCATTTTCCAGACTTTGGAGGTTCAAGTATGATTCTCATTTAGATTGAGAGGTCATTAAAAAGGTAGAAAAAAAGAATGAAAGTGTTTATTTCCTAACAACTGTTACGTATACCTTAATCGAAATACTGAATTTATCTAAACTCATGTCACGTTTTTAATGCCTTAAATAGAACACACTTCCAAAGCTCTCCCAATGCAAAATAAGCCGACTGTTTGCCGGAATTTTGGAGGAATATTCTTCTAATCCTGATTACTATTTAAAACTTTTCACTGAAGTAAAATACATATATCAAAAGTCTCTAGGTCAATGAATTTTCACAAACTGACCACACGTGTGCAACCAATGCCTAAATCAAGAAGTAGATATTACCTTTACCCCCAATGCCAACCTCGGGCTTCTTTCCTGACCCTACCTCCTCCTGAGGGGTAAGTGTGATTCTGGCTTTTATCAACATTGCCAAGAGTTGCCAGTTTTGTCCTCAGAAAAGTTAAATAATACAGCATGTACTCTGTCCTGTCTGGCTTCCTTCAGTCAACAGCATATTTGTAAGATTCGCCCATATTGTTGTACATAGTCTTCATTGCTGTATGGTATCCTGTTATTCAAATATACAACAATTTAATATACAGTTCTACTTTTTGTGAACCTTTGGGAAGTCTTTGGTTTGGGGCTATTGCAACTGGCTAGCGCTGATTAAGTTTTTTAAAAGCAGTGCTTTGTTATGAAGTCAATATACATTCAACCAGTGATTTGGTCACCAGATTCTATTAACAGAGTTATGTTGTTATAAGTTATTCCTTTTTCAGTGCTTGGATTTTTTTTTTCCTGTTAGTAAAATAAATGGGCCAGGTATGGTGGCTCACACCTGTGGTTTCAGTGCTTTGGGAGGCTGAGGCGGGAGGATGGCCTGAGCCCAGAAGTTTGAGACCAGCCTGGGCAACATAGTGAGACCCCCGTCTCTACAAAAAAACTTAAAAAATTAGCTGGGCCTGGTGGCATGCACTTGTAGTCCTTACTACTCAGGAGGCTGAGGTGGGAGTTTTGCTTGAGCACAGGAAGTTGAGGGTGCAGTGAACTATGATCATGCCTCTGTACTCTAGCCTGGGTGACAGAGTCAGACTCTGTCTCTGCAAAATAAATAAATAAATAAATAAATAAATAAATAAATAAATAAATGGCATAGTAGGGAGAGAAGTGAGAGAACTAAAAAGATGGTTACTTATTGCTGCACAGTAAAGAACCTCAAAATTTAAGGCTTAAATAAATAACAGTTTTATTATTTCTCACAGTTCTGCGGGTTGACTGGGATCAGCTGAGCAGTTCTTTGGCTTCACATGGTGCAGCTGGGATCCCTCATGTGGCTGCAAACCAGCCTGGGAACATCCACGACGACATCACTCACATATCTAGGCCTTGTCTCCATGGCTGGAGTGGCTGAAGGCTGCTTGCATCGCTCTTTCTCTCCACGTGATAGTCCGTCAGTTAGGAATCGAGCCCGAGTTTCATTACGTGGTGACTGTGTTCCAAGAGAGGAAAAATGGAAGCTGCCTTGCCTGTGGAGGCCTAGGCTGTAAAACTCACAGAACATCATTTGTATTCTGCTAGTCAAAGCAAATCGCAGAGCCATACTGAGATTCAAGATGAGGGGAACTGGACTCCTTCACTTGGTGGAGGAGCTGTATGTCAATTGTTGGTAGCCTTCTTAGCTGATGGTCTACCACATAATCTATCTTGTCGCCTGCCAAAACTGGGGGGAGGAAGGAAGCCTGCCAAGTCTTGCAGGTTATGTGGAGAAGTGAGTCGATATGGAGAAAGGGTGAAGGTGATGGCATAGAGGTGGAAGGGTTGCTACACAGTGGCAGTGGGAAGTCAGGATAAATATAACATCTCCTGCTCTTCATTACTTTGGATGTATTCATTCATCTAGCAAATATTCAACGTGGGAGCCTTGAGACAGTGTGATAGACTGATAGGCAATTTCTGGAAGCAACATTATCCTAAAAGGCTGCCTGTTCAGAGGGTGGTAAACATTTGGAAATCAAATTGCTCAACCAGAAAACAGAGGGAGGGACTGAAGTAGGGATCCAAATGACATTGGGACACACAAGTGTCAGTAACTAAGGTGGTTACAGAAGCCATAGAGAGGGGAGGACCTGAGGTGATTCCTGAGCTTCTCTGTGGGCTGCAAGTGACTGGCAGGTTCCTACACATTTTTCATGAGGGTCTAATTTAAGGAGCTAAGTTGAAAGTGTAGGAAATTTCAGTATTGCTGAGGAAGTAGAAAACAACAACAACAACAATCTGTGAAGCTGCTCAGTGTGTTGGCTGTAGGTGATGGTTCCAGAGATCTGCAAGGAATTTGGCCATAACCCTGCGCGTGGCAGAACTTCCAGAGTCAGCCAGGCCCCAGATGTCAGAGCATCACAATTCAGAAATAGAACGCATGGGTAATACAGATGCTTGCTTCCCTTCTCCCATGTGAATGATTCTGTCTCCTCTCAAATAAACTACCTAAATTCAATTCAAATCCTTCTTTTAGGCTGTGCTTCTGGGGGGAATCCAAATTAATCTAGACAGTGATGGTGTCTCTTGTAATAATCTGGAGTTTAGGTGACTAAGGTGGTGGCAGTGAGAATGGAAAGAAAGGGATTCTCTAGAATGTGTACAATATTTTCAATCTTGGACCATGTTAGTTGAATAGAAATATATATGATTTACATGTATATATTCCTCCAAAATGAATTTAAACCCAGTCATTATTATTAGCTGCTTGAGAAGTGGGCTGGTGCCAGGTTGTATCACCCCTTGAGAATTGATTACTAAATATCCAGAAAACTTGAAAGCTGGTAGTTAAACTGTTGGCAGTTTGAAATTGGCCATGATGAGGGTATTTACACCATCAAAACTGGCAAATGCTGCAAATCAGAGCTTTTCTCCACAGAGAGATGCTTTACCAGCACACAACTGCAATTATGGTAAGTCCATGAATAAAAGAACATAGTGTCATGGAATTTTGGTGTTGAGTCATCGGGAATCATCTAATTAAAAATCCTGAGTTCAAACCTAGAAAATGATGCCCAGAGAAATTTAAGGGAATAAATTGCCCAGAATGAGAATTGGTGGCAATGCATAGGCTAATACCAGTCACTTGGTAAATAAGAGTCCTCACAAATTTAATACCTAGGCTGATGCATTAAATCATTATAAATGTTACTAGTGTTGGCATTTTTAAATGTTCAGATTGTATTTACAGAGTAGTGTGTGTATTGAGGAGGAAGAAGGGGAAAAGAAAAAGGGGGAAAGTTTTACACACTATTGACAGTGCAATTTAATAAAGGTATTTTGTTCAACGCTGAAAGAAAGAAATAAAAATTCCCTGAGCATTCATTGACACTGTAAATATGGAAAGTCTGTTATTGAACAACAGTTAAATAGATGCCAAGGGAGAACATTGTGACAAAATCTCAACCAAATATCGATATGAACATACTTCTGTTTGTGTGAAAATGTGTTCTCTCCATATGGGAAGGGAAACTGTAAGGAGAGAAATATAAACAACACATTGAAAAAATGTTGAGTGGAGAAGCTGTTTATCTGCCAGAGCAAAACACTCCTCTTCATTCTGTGAATTTTCCTAGAGAGGTTGTCATGAAATTTACTTACACAAATAGGAAGCCAATTCTCCCATTCAAGGAAAAACGACAGATTTTAAGGGCTGTTACTTGGTAAGGATGAAAACACACACAACGTGGTTATATTCTGAGCAGGTAGTTTGATTGAATCACCAGAGCTTTATAAGCTCCAGAGAAAGATTAAATTATTTTATTTTTAGAGAATTATGTATAACAACATATTAACCTAAAGAAATTTATATTTGGCATCATTGTTCGTGTTCCCAAGAGTCCAACATGTCTTAAACTCAGATCTAACTGGGAATTCAGTCCACAGTTTAAAATATTTCATAACAGTTTCTAGATTAAGAAAAATCGGAATACCATCTTCCTAACATTTTTCTTTCTTTCTTTTTTCTTTCTTTTTTTTTTTGTTTTTGAGACGGAGTTTCACTCTTGTTGCCCAAGCTGGAGTGCAATGGCACGATCTGGGCTCACTGCAACCTCTACTTCCCAGGTTCAAGTGATTCTCCTGCCTCAGCCTCCCGAGTAACTGGTATTACAGGTGCGTGTCACCACGCCCGGCTAATTTTTTGTATTTTTAGTATAAACGGGGTTTCACTATGTTAGCTGGGCTGGTCTCAAACTCCTGACCTCAGGTGATCCACCCTCCTTGGCCTCCCAAAGTGCTGGAATTACAGGCATGAGCCACCACGCCCGGCCACTCATAGTTTTCTTTTTTTTCCCAAATATAAAACATATTGCTATAGGCTGAATGTTTGTATTCTTCCCAAATTCATATATTGAAACCTCATTCACATATTATGAATATAAGAATATAAAAATTCTTATGACTATAAGAATTAGGTTTCAACATATGAATGTGTGAGAGCATTTGAAGATAGGGCCTTTGAGAAGTCATGAGGGCAGAGGTTTCATGAATGAAACCAGTGCCTTTATAATAAAGAGACCTCAGAAACTCCCTTGCACCTTCTGTCATGTGAGAACACAGGGAGAAGAAGGCCGTCCATGAACGAGGAAGAAGGTCCTTGCTAGATACTGAATCTGTTGGCCCTTGATCTTGAACTTCCCAGCTTCCAGAATGGTGAGAAATACATTTCTGTGGCTTATAGGCCAGGCGCGGTGGCTCATGCCTGTAATCCCAGGACTTTGGGAGGCTGAGGCAGGTGGATCATGAGGTGAAGAGATTAAGACCATCCTGGCCAACATGGTGAAACCCTGTCTCTACTAAAAATACGAAAAGTTAGCCGGGTGTGGTGGCGGGCACCTGTAGTCCCGGCTACCCAAAAGGCTGAGGCAGGAGAATCACTTGAAACCGGGAGGTGGAGGTTGCAGTGAGCCGAGATTGTGCCACTGCACTCCAGCCTGGCGACAGAGCAAGACCTCATCTAAAAAAAAAAAAAAAAAAAAAAAAAAATTCTGTGGCTTAAGTCTACCCAGTCTATGTAATTTTTATTATTGCAGCATGAACAGATTAAGATACATGTTATTGAGACTAATTAAAAGGAACAGATCAAGCTAGAAATATGAAAAATAAAACATCTCCACACACATTCTACTAGCCATGAGAAATACATCAGACAAACTCCGGTGGGGGGACATTCTACAGATATCTGGCCAGTATTCCCCAAAACTCTTTAGGTCATCAAAACAAGAGTCTGAGAAACTGTCATGATCAAGTGAAGCCCAAGGAGAGAGGACATCACCTGTAATGCGCTATCCCAAAAGGGATCTGCGAACAGAAGAATGACATTAGGGAAAACTGACAAAATCTGAGTAAACTATGGACTTAAGTTAAAAACATATCAATGTGGATTCATTAATTGTGATAATTCTGCCAGGCTAATCTAGGATGTTAATAATAGAAAAAACTGGGGGTGAGGAATACAGGAATTCTGTAAAAATTTTATAAATCTAAAATGATTCTTAAAAGTTTATTAAAAATGAAGCAGAAGCATACATTTGGGGAAAATAAAAGATGTTCATTTTAGCTTTTGTTTTTGATGCACTATTTATGTACACTCTTATCACACTGCTGTCATGAAAAACAGCCATGTGCTTTATGCAGGGAAGGGAGAAATAAGAGGAGCAAAGAATATAAAGGCGAAAATCAGTGATGACAGTTGAGGACTCTGCCAGTGACAGTGTATGGTAGGTGTCAGATGAGCTCTGATACTAAAATTACCCAGAATCTCAACCACTGGGGACCTTATGCCCAGGAACCCTTTTATTCTCAGTGCATATAACTGTGTTAGCAGGAGGTATCTTGGAAAAAAAGAAAACAAGATGCAAAGTTCAAATATCTTTATGGAGCCATGGTGGGGGAAAAGAGGTCCATTGACAATTAAGAATGCTTTACACATCTATGTTTGTTCTCTGTGTATAACCTTTTTTTTTTTTTTTTTTTTTTTTGTGGTAAGCAGTCTCCAAGGATGTCCACCATCAGTTTCTTCCCTCTATGTATATGCATGCCGCTCTTCACATTACGAGTTGGAATCTAGCCAGGCGTGGTGGCTTATGCCTGTAATCCCAGCACTTTGAGAGGCTCAGGCCAGAAGATTGCTTGAGCCCAGAAGTTTGAGACCAGCCTGGGCAACAGTCTCTACAAAAAGTAAAAACAAAGAAATCAGTAGGGCATGGTGGTGCATGATTGTGGTCCCAGTTACTCAAGAGGCTGAGGTGGGAGGATCGCTTGAACGCGGGAGGTGGAGGCTACAATAACCCACGAACATTCCACTGCAGTCCAATCTGGGTGACAGAGTGAGATCCTCTCTCAAATAAATAAATAAATAAATAAATAAATAAGAGTTGGAATCCAATCTCCTCTCTTGAATCTGGGTTGGGCTGAGTGACCTGCTTCACATGTTATTACATGTGAAGGAACTGACATTTTGAAACTTCTGAGGTTGTATCATAAGAAGCATATGGCTCCTCCTGGCCCACTTGAGAGGCTTGGTCATGGGACGCTTGTTCTCAGGATTCTCCTTGGAAACCAACCACCATACTGAGAAGAGAGCAAGCCACAAGGAGAGGCTATGTGTAGGTACTCTGGTTGACAGTCCCAGCTGAGCTTCCAGCCTCCAGACAGCCAGCATTAATTGCCAGCTATGCGAGTGAGCCATTTTGGATGCCCAACCTGTCAGGCATCATATGATTCCAGTGCTAGCCACTGTCTGACTACATCTGTATGGAGATCCCAAGGACTAATAGCTTCATGTGCATGGTCAACCCGTGGACCTGTGAGAGAAAATAATAAATCATTATTTTAAGCCACGGAGTGATTTGTCAACCAGCAATAGATAACTGGAATTCTCCCTAAAAAAGCAACCTATCTAGATATTTTCCAAAGTTTGACCAGTAGATAAGTTAGGCTTCTGACAGCCAATCTGCACAGTCCCGTAGTATGTAGCGCTATTGAAAATCAATCACACTTGGTTAAATATAGCATACACCGAAAGTATTTCGCACTGGTATTTGACAACAAACAAGACCGATTTAAATTCTGTTCTTATAAATAAGTGGAATAAAGCTATTAAGGCTCAAAAAAGGTTATATCTTTAAAAATTTTTAACTGGCTATATTTCCCCTCAGTTTTAATACCTCTTTCACTCCCTTAGGATTATAGAACTGTGTGTAGGAGTAAGAGCTGGGAAAATGTTTTAAAAAATTATTTGTTACTTTTTTTGGGATTACCCTTAAGTTACAGCATTTTTTGTGTGTTCAAGAGAAGGAAAGGAAGAAAGAAAAAAGAAAGAAGGAAAGGAGGGGAGAAGAGAGGGAGGAACGGAGGAAGAAGGGAAGAAAGGAAACCAGCAAGCACTTGGTAGTTCAAGTTGACTGCCTTCTATGTTTTATCCTTCTGTATCTCTGCATATGTTTACCAAAAGAAAAAATATTTATCAAGTTTTTGTTATGTACCCTAGGTACTGTTCTAAGTGTTTCATACATGTTAGCTAATTTAATAGCCACAACAGCCCTGTGAATTGGGTACTGTTATCATCTTTACTTTAGAGTTAAAAGATAGTGAAGCACAGAGAGTTTAAGAAATTTGCCCAGGATTGGCTAGTTGGTATTAAAAGGGAGTTTCAAACTGAGGACATCTGATTCCAAAACTTGTTTTTAATAGTTTAATAAGGCAGATTTCAATTTTATTTATTTATATTATAAATAAATAATACAAATAAATACAAATAAGTATATTTAACACGCAGTTACAACTAGCTATGTATTTCCACCTTTGGTTTATTATCAACTGCTCAAAATAGCTACTTTTGCAAACACTTGAGTAAGAAGACCTGCATTCCTTGTGTGCATGAATATGAACAATGATACACATGTATCCTCTTTCAAATTTCCAGCTTTGATAGACAAAAGTGTTGGAAAGCAGCAAAAACAAGAACAAACCACCACCAGAAAAAACAAACAAAATCAAACCATAGGGTCAGATAGACCTGGTTCTGCATCTTGATTCTAGCTCTTGGGCAAGTTATGAGACCTCTGCTTCATTTCCTCATCAGTGAGGGAGGCCTTAATGGCACTTCACCACAGGGTCACAGGGAGTAAATGCATTTGTGTACATTTAGTACCTGTCACATCGTAGAAGCAGCTAAGCACAGTGATTAAAATCTTGGGGTTTGGAATCAGAGAGACTGGGATTGGAAACCTATGCCTGGGTTGCCTATGTAACTTTGGACAAACTACCTGACAATTACTGTGAGAAATAAATGGGATAATGTTTGTAACACATCTGGTGCACAATGAGAGTGCGGAGTCTAGTTATGGTGATGCTAATGTCAGATCTACTCTGCCCTCCCCGCCTCCTTCCATTCCATACCCTCTCATCCTTTAGTAGAAACTGGCATGCTTGTGTCAATAGAAGTTGTCTTCCTCACTTTGTTTTCATTAAGGAATAATCTATATACGGTAACTTTACCATCTTTAGTGCACATTTCCATGTTTTGATAAATGCATACAGTTGACCACAACAAGATGTCATATTCCATCATCCTCCAAAATTCCTACCTACTATTTTCCAGTCAACTCCTAGCTCAATCCTCTTGGCAACTACTAGTTTATTTTCTGTCACTACCATTTTGCCTTTTCTAGAATGTTATATAAATGAAATCATAGAGCAGGTAGTATTTTGAGTCTGATGACTTTATTCACTTAGTATAATGCTTTCAGATTCATCCCCAATAGATTTTAGTTATTTTTAAAAATATACTTTTTTTCTCTCTGTTGCATCATGCTGATTGACATAGATGAACTGATTAAGGGTGGAATCTCAAGAGTCTCCCTTTCACTCAGAAATTATTTCATTCTTTGGCTCACTGAAATACAGGCAAACAAAACAAAAAACCAAAAAGCACAAAACAGCACTGGGATATGAGTTTCAACAAACTTAAAATAGTATACTATGACAAGAAAAATATAATATCCCCCCCTTTCACAATTAAAAGTTAAAAAAAGAAAAAAGTCATCATTCTGATATCCACCTTCCCTAAGTTATCCCTTCATTATACAGGAATGCTTTCTTTAGCGACTTGACCACACAGATCTGCTGCATCTCATTTGACTTCAATGACTTGAATACCATTTTGAGGCACTTACATCTTCTGCTTTTAGCCATAATGTGATTTATACATTCATGCTGACTCCATACATGCTAGTTGGCAATGGATTGAAATGAAACCTGCTGAGGAGAATCCGTTGACAGTAGGAATTCAGGAAGATGAACAGGCTTAGGAAAAATGGTCATGATCTTTTCCCATGTTTTTTTCTCATTTTAACTCTTGGAGAATTCAAATCTTGGCTTCTCAGAACTTATTGCAGGTCTTAAATAAGGACATAAAGAAAAAAAGGACATATGGAATTATGTTTTTTTTTTTTGCTGGTATTGGGATGGGGAATGGGAAAAAGAAGGTTAGAGATGATTAAAATGGAATGGTTACAGCAGAATTTGAGTGAATTAAAGCTATTAAACTTACTATCAATTTAGTGCAATAATTCTTCCAAACCATAAACATAAACTTGAAGTGCATTTGTATTTCTAAATCTTTAGTTGACATTTCTGTTACAGAAACTGCTAGTTGGTCTCTGATATCCATTCTGATGGCAATCTAGTAGCCCAAATGTGTTCATTTCACAAATAATTTTGAGTGCCTGCTAGGCATGATACTAGATATAGGAGTTCAGTGGTGAGAAAAACAGCCAGCTCTTGTTCTTATGGAATTTACAAGCTTATATGCTGATGATAACCTCCCAAGACTTCTAAGAATGCCATGGTACCAATGTACTCACATAACCGCCCTGCAAAATGTGGCAGTCACTTTGATAGGAGGAAGAACATATGAGAAGTGGTATGTTCGGTTTGCAAAATAAAAGAGCAGGACTTTAGAGACTTTGAAACTGAATATTGTCAGCTAAAGAAATTCCTGGATACACAAGGTGTAAAACCTATCTTTATTTTATTGTATCTTATTATTTTCTTACAGTGGCACTTTTAAAAAAGATTTGACATAACTATGAAACAGAGAGTTACAGTCAGGTAAAACACACACATGCAAACAACAAAGCAAAAAAGGAAAAAAGGCAATTTCCCAAATGAATTAGGAGAAAATCAGGATAGATATTTTGAAATATTGGAACAAAGTTAAGGTGAAATTGTGAAGTTAGAAACCTAAATACATAGTATAAGAAATGCATTCCCGGCGGGGCGCGGTGGCTGAAGCCTGTAATCCCAGCACTTTGGGAGGCCGAGACGGGCGGATCACGAGGTCAGGAGACCATCCTGGCTAACACGGTGAAACCCCGTCTCTACTAAAAAATACAAAAAACCAGCCAGGTGAGGTGGCGGGCGCCTGTAGTCCCAGCTACTCGGGAGGCTGAGGCAGGAGAATGGCGTGAACCTGGGAGGCGGAGCTTGCAGTGAGCTGAGATCCGGCCACTGCATTCCAGCCTGGGCGACAGAGCCAGACTCCGTCTCAAAAAAAAAAAAAAAGAAGAAAAGAAAAAAAGAAATGCATTCCCTACAGAATGTATGTTTGCTAGAGGCAGATCACGAATTTGAACCTCCTCTGATTAGTAGCAGGAAAGTATTGACCCATGATTCACAGCACAAACATGATAAAAGCAAAGAGCTGCAGAAGAAGTAAAACTATTCTTGGTACTGAGACATAGGAGACATTTCTTCTGTGAGTCTTTTGAGGAAACGGTAAAGTTAGTGTTAATAAAAGTAAATATCCATTGCTACTGTTGTACTTATTGCCTGTGGTAACATGGACACAAAGTGTAGAAATAAGACATTTATGAATTTTCCATGGTTCTCCGATAATGCCATGTGTTCCCATATGGGAGATGTATC
Organism: Chlorocebus sabaeus; assembly: GCF_047675955.1. NCBI lineage: Eukaryota > Metazoa > Chordata > Mammalia > Primates > Cercopithecidae > Chlorocebus > Chlorocebus sabaeus. The sequence goes on from NC_132918.1 coordinate 73,057,179, forward strand.
TAGATATTTTCCTATAAACATAAGGGATGTAGTTCTTGCGAGCACCGGAAGACTGAGGACTCTTTGACCTCCAGCCTGGCCCCAAGAGCTCTGGCTGTAGGAGGCTACTCCCACCAAATGCTCTTCCTGACTGTGTCCCAGGGTTTCAGACCATTGGCTACAACGCTGCAGGTGATCCCAGCCATCTATTGTCCTCTTCTATTCAAGGACCTTCCTCTCCTTCTGTCTGCTGCTCCTGACATTCTGCTTGTGTCTTGGTTTCCATGAGACCACGCGTTCTGATGGTCCTCAAAACTTTTTCTTTGGTCTCCGTCTCATGTCATCCCTCTTGACTCGTAAGTTTTGGCTTGTTGGTCAGCATTGACATTCCTCATGGGTCATGAAATGAAGGTTCTTCTCCCTTCTATGCTAAATTCTGAAATGAAGCCAGAAACAAATTATCTTATTCTCCTAACTTATTGAAGTCCCTTTACTGGTAGAGTTTTTCATTAGCTTGATTGTTAAAGCCATGAAATCTTTTCTTCTTAGTAACTATGGTCAAGGTTTTTGAAGACTTATCTAGAAGCCAATTTAGTTGCAGGAAGGACTGTTCTGTATCTGAACTGTTTTTTCCCCAAAACTCAGCCAAGGTTAGCAAATTGAACTTAAGGGCCTTGACATTCCTTGGGACAGGGACTAGTATCACCATGATTTTCCTTCCATCTGCTTAGGGATCTTAGCCCTAGAGTTTCTACCATCACTTCCAACTAATTCAGTTGCTTCGTCTTTTGGCAGGCTCATCAGGTCCATATCTCAATAAAATAATAGCTAGCCCCCTCCATCTGCTCACCCAGGTAGGCCAGGACATCCTCAATTCAACCAATTAGGCAGTCAATGAATAGTTTTTGAGTGCCTTCTACGTGCCAGGTGCTGCTCCAGGCACAGAATAAACTGACTTGCTTTCTTCTTTTAGAGATAATAATTGAGTAATACTTTCAGTGAACAAGTAGATTAGATTCTCTCTGGTACCTTCACTAGATCTAGAATTTCAGGATGGAAAATTCTTCCACTCTCTTTTTAGTCTCTGATTTAGGCAAGTTCACTTTTTAAAATTGTAATTAGACAGGTTTACGTAACATCTTTTTACATAATTGCACAAAATATGTCATAGTTTCATTTTAGTAGCATTTTCCACTGATTGTTAACTCTCTCTCATTGGTGATACATTTTCTTTTTTTATGAGGGGCTTTATTATTCTTATGTTGCATGTAAGGAGATCGCAGGTACAGGAAGGCGAAATGACATTTCTGAACTCACCTCCTTGTAAGAGGTAGTATCAGGAGTTGATGATGTATTTATCCACTATGTTGTCTCAACAGGTGATAGTTTTTCTATATATTCATATCCTTTCTCTTTCCTGATGCCTGTTTCCTAGAGTCTGGTTGGGTAATGAGGAAGATAACTCAACATCCCTTACAGAGAGTAATAGTTAGGCACATGTGTATGTTATAACCAGAATAAGAATCCTGGCAACTGCAAACGACCTCTGGAAATTTATCCACCCTTCCTAGAACTTAGTTTTTTTATGTGTACAATGGGTAAAAATAATTGCACCCTCTTTCCTCATGAGATAAAAGTAGTCAATAAATAATCTCCATTGTTATTACTTAATAGTAACTATAACATTGTAAAATTAAAAAGGATGTTAGAAATAATCTATTTATACATAGTTGATACCATCTTTTGACATAATTTTTCTCCAAGTTAAACAAAAGGGTTCCAATTACACTTTGCATTTTGGTCTGACTACACAGATTGACTTGAATAGTTGAGATTGAAAAATATTGGAGACCTAAGTAGGTTAAAAAATAAGCTTGGAGCCAGGTGTGATGACTCATGCCTGTAATTCCAGCACTTTGGGATGCTGAGGCAGGTGGGTCTCTTGAGCCTAGGAGTTTGAGACCAGCCTTGGCAACATGGCAAAACCCTGTCTCTAGCAAAAAATACTAAAAATTAGCCAGGCATGGTGGTATATGCGTGTAGTCCCAAATATTCAGGAGGTTGAGGTGGGAGGATTGCTGGAACCTGGGAAGTGGAGCTTGCAGTAAGCCAAGATCACACCATTGCACTCTGGCCTGGGTGACAGGAATGAAACCTTGTCTCAAAAATAAAATAAAATAAAATAAATAATAAGTTTGGATTTGGCACCTATTAAAAAATGTTTCCTGATCCAATGAAAATAAAAATAGCTCTAAAAGAGTTGTTCACCCCAAGTTGATTCATATCTTAGTTAAAAATGATTACAATAAGGTCAGGTGCAGTGGCTTTTGCCTGTAATCCCAGCACTTTGGGAAGCCAAAGCTGGTGGATCATCTGAGGTCAGGAATTCGAGACCAGCCTGACCAACATGGTGAAACCCCATCTCTACTAAAAATACAAAACTTAGCTGGGTGTGGTGGCCTGCGCCTGTAATCCCAGCTACTCAGAAGGCTGCGACAGGGAATCGCTTGATCCCTGGAGGTAGAGGTTGCAGTGAGCCCAGATCATGCCACTGCACTCCAGCCTGGGCAACAAGAGCGAAACTCCATCTAAAAAAAAAAAAAAAAAAAAAAAAACCCCACAATGTTTATACCTATCATTTACCTGGTTTCTATTTCAGTTAGGAAATGGCGTGAATAAGGAATATTCTCATCCATCTTGTTTCTCATTTGGTATTGCATAGGACGTTACAAGGTTGGACTGGGACTGTGCCAAGGGGAACTTCCAGAGAAGCAGTAGCTGCCATCTAATTCAGTCTAAGAAGCTTAGCAAGAGTTTATGTGGGAGATACCAGAGATGAAGGGCTTGGTTACAGAATACAGTTGATGTTAAAGAGCTATGTCTCTTGGAAAACTTATATGCTAACGGGTATCTATGAAAATTGAGATGGGGGAGACACTATATATGTTACACAAAGTTTTAGACTGATGACCATTTTCTTTGTGCATATTTTTCTTAATTTTTTTGTTGTGGTAGTAAAATACGTGTGGCATAAAATTTACCATCTTAACTATCTTTAAGTGTACCATCCAATGGCATTAAGAACACTCATATAGTTGTGCAAACATCGCTACCATCCAACTCATAACTCTTTTCATCTTGCAGAACTGAAACTCAACACCCATTAAACAATTAAATCCATTCCCCTTGTCCCCTAGTCCCTGGCAACCACCATTCTGCTTCTTTTCTCTGTGGTTCTGACTACTCTAAGTACTTCAAATAAATGGAGTCATATACTATTTGTCTTTTCATAATTGTCTTATTTCATTCAGCATAGTGTTCTCAAGGTTTATCCATGTGGTAGCAAATGTTAGAATTTATTTTCTTTTTAAGAATAAGTAGTATTCCATTGCATGTATATACCACACTTGATGTGGAGCAATGGGAACTCTTACATGCTGCTGGTGGTGATGTAATTTGGCAAAACCAATTTAGAAAACTGCTTAACAGTATCTACTAATGATGAATATAAAATCAACCATTAAATAATTCTACTCTTAGGTATATACCTTATAGAAATTTGTACCTGAGTGTACCAAAAATCATGTATGACAATGTTCATAGAGTTTCTGTTCATGATAGCCCTGGACTGGAAACTGCCAAAATGCCTAATAATAGAATAGATAAATAAATTGTTGATATATTCATACTATGGAATCACTTATGGCAATGAAAATGAACAAACTGTTAGTACATGCAACAATGTGAAGGAATGTCACAAATACAATATTGAGTGTAAGAATCCAGTTACGAAAGAGTACATGCTGCATAATTCCACTTCCCCGAAGGTCAAAATCTGACAACTGATCTATCGAAATAGAGGTCAAGATACTCGTTAACTTTGGAAATTTGAGTGTTGATAGGGAGGGGTAATGAGGAGGGCTCTTCAGATTTGGGTACTCTTGTGTTTGATCTGGGTACAAATTATGTGAGTATGTTTAAGTTTGGAAAATTTTTGAAGCTGTATACTTAAGATGTGTGTGCTTTGCTGTATATTTTCAAAAATAAAGATGTGTACTTTAAAAATAATGATGGGTAGCCGGATGTGGTGGCATGTGCCTGTAGTCCCAGCGACTCGGGAGGCTGAGGCAGGAGAATCACTTGAACCTGGGAGGCGGATGTTGCAGTGAGCTGAGATCTTGCCACTGCACTCCAGTCTGGTGACAAAGCGAGACTCCATCTCAGAAGAAATAAAATAAAATAAAATAAAATAAAATAAAATAAAATAAAATAAAATTTAAAAAATGACTGAGGCTGAGGGTGATGGTTCACTCCTGTAATCCCAGCACTTTGGGAGGCCGAGGCGGGTGGATCACCTGAGGTCAGGAGTTTGAGACCAGCCTGGCCAACAGGGTGAAACCCTGCCTCTACTAAAAATACAAAAATTAGCTGGGCATGGTGGCAAGGTGCCTGTAGTTGCAGCTGCTAGGGAGGCTGAGGCAGGAGAATTGCTTGAACCTGGGAGGCAGAGGTTGCAGTGAGCGGAGATCACACCACTGCACTCCAACCTGGATGACAGAGTGAAACTGGGTCTCAATAATAATAATAAATAAAAATGTAACAATGATGACTGAATTTTAAATATCATGTGTGTTATATGTAAGTGTTCACAGAGCACATGCAATTATGTGTCTATTATCCGAGTGGTAGGATTTTTGAATGTGTATCTATTTGTACCACCATTTTTACAATATTATTTGTGCAACAGATAATTACAATGAAAAAGAGACCATTTGATATATTTATTTACCTTTAATTTATCCAATTTTTTTTTTTCAGGGAGATAGCTTCAATAGTAGAACAGAAGAGAAACAAGCTAGAGTGGGTGATGACTAGAGCAGAAGATAATGAAAGACATAATAATAACCATTTTTAAATAAAAAATTACTATGTTGCCAGACGTACTGGCTCACACCTGTAATCCCAGCACTTTGGGAAGCCAAGGTGAGAGGATCCCTTAAAGCCAGGAGTTCAAGACAAGCCTGCCTAGGCAACCAGGCAAGACCCTATCTCTCCAAAAATAAATTTAAAAATTAGTTCGGCATGTTGACGTATGCCTAGAATCCTAGCTATTTGGTGGTTGGGGCAGGAGGATCACTTAAGCCCAGGAGTTTGAGACTGCAGTGAGCTATGATCATGCCACTGTATTCCAGGCTGGGTGAGGCCCTCCCTCCAAAAATAATAAATAAATAAATAACTATGCATACTTTTCATTGAGCTACTAAAAGTAAAGCTGCCTATTCAAGAATCACAGGGCTTTAGTTATGGAAAGGGCCTTAGAGTTTACAGAGTCAACCTCCTTTGCTTCATAAATTTAAAAAAGTCAAAACCACAGTATTACACAGTTTGATGATGGCAGGATCAGGACAAGGCTTCAGGTCTCCTGACTTAGTCCAGTGCTCTTCTTTCAAATCAGTTGCTGGTTGATCCACAAAGCTGTGACAGGACCCAAGACCAAGAGGGGAAAAGATAATCTCCCTGGGAAGATAGTCAGAAAAAGTTAATAAGTCTCCACTCCTTCTTGAAGATGTTTCCCTTTGCAATATGACTTTAAAAAAGAGGAAGTACCTTTTTGACCCCTTGAAGCCAAGCTTGGCCATGTGAGTTGCTTTGACCAATAGAATGAGGCAGAAATCATGCTGTGCCAGCTGTGAGTCTAGGCCTCCAGAAGTGTGAGCGATTCAGTTCTGTCTCTTTGAAGCCTGCCAGCTACCAGGTCAATAAGCTCGGACTAGCCTTTTGGAAGCTGAGACCATGTGGAGCAGAGATGAATTGTTCTGGCCCCCAGCAGATTCAGTAGCTGACCATAGATGCATGAGTGAGACCAGTCTAAGTCAGAACATCCCAGCCAAGCCCAGTTCAAATTGCTGACCAACAGAAGAGTGGGTTAAATAAATGATTTTGTTTTAATCTACCAAGATTTAGGGTGGTTTGTTTTATAGCAAAAGTGAATGGATATCACATCAATTGATCATATTAAGCCATGTCTCATTCATCTGTCCCATTGCAAATTAGTGTTCCTTCCTTCTGATTTTAAAAAAGAAAACCTCTTCAAATGAAAGATACACATTGTGAGGAGGCAAAGGAAAAATTGGCATTTACAGCATCTTTTCAAATTAGGCCTGGACACTTGCTCCCTTCTCTGGAAAGACCTCCTGAGGACATTTGATGTTGCATAGCATTCTGTTGTTCATTAAATTCTGTTATCTTTCTTACTCCAGACAAATAAATTCAAATACTGTACATTACTATCACTTTCTCTTTCTTCTTTATTATCACTCAGGGATGACATAGATCTATCCCCTTCAAAACCCTTTTTATTACAGTTGTTGTTACTTGTCATGGCTGGAAGTTTAGCATCCTGCTCTCAGAAGCTTTTGCTGGTTTGGCAAATGCCTTGCAGAGATGTCCTCTGTTCCTGCAGACAAAAAATCGAGTTAAGGTGTATTTCTTTCAAGAGAAATAAGCATTCATTCTGACCTTTTCCTGCTATTCTGCCCACTCCTAGAGCACTGTGTGTGCTCTGATGGTGACCATGGCCCTGAGCCAGAGGGAGGGAAGTCTCACCATATTGTTGTCAGAGTAGATAAGCAGTGGGGCACATGAAAGGGAAGTGCTCCAGGATTTGTGGGCTGCTTAGGCTCAAAGATGCTTTCTTCTCATCCAGCTAACGGGGACTAATGGAAGCAATAAAACCCAAGTTCATTAGTGAATCTCAGGCTCCCAGCACCCTGGTGGGAGGGTGGCTGAGCAAGAAGCCAACTATAGTGGCTTCTCCTTCCTTCTTTAGAACACACATGTGCACACACACAGACACTCAGCACTCTCTCACTTAAAAGTGTGACAGCTTTCAGGAGTAGAGTTGTAGCTACATAAGATTAATGAAATATGGTTATCAGTGGCTTTGGTTCCCATACTTTATTATTTGCTAGTTTTTTTTTTTCTTTTCATTTTCATGACTGCTTCATGCTTTTATTTTCACAGACAAACCCTCATGAAGCACCTGCTCTGTGCAAGGTAATGTGTTAAGTACTACCATGAGGACACAAAGGGGGACTATGAACTGCCTGTAAGATGGTAAGAGTCTATTAAACAAGAGCGCATCATAAATAAGTGAAGAAATTAATCATAAAAACTGCTAGTCTAGTCAAAGAAGAAATGCCATGGTAGATAAGAATTTTTTTTTTTTTTTTTTTGAGATGGAGTCTCACTCTGTCACTCAAGCTAGAGTGCAGTGGCACAATCTCACTACTGCAACCTCCACCTCACGGACTCAAGCGATTCTTTTGCCTCAGTCTCCCAAGTAGCTGAGATTACAGGTTCCCACTAACACGCACAGCTAATTTTTGTATTTTTAGTAGAGATGGGGTTTCGCCATGTTGGCCAGGCTGATCTCTAACTGCTGACCTCAAGTGATCTGCCTGCCTTGGCCTTCCAAAGTGTCGGGATTACAGGTTTGAGCTACTGTGCCCAGCCAGAATGTTTCTTTTCATGAGAAATTCTTATTCTGTGGATCTACGAACTTTTGGTTCTCATTCCTGACTATAGTGACGTTTCTCCTTTCTTATTGGTTGGAAACTGCATTCTCTGCCAGTCAACTCTGTCGCACCTGAGGAAATAAGACTCTATTGGACTCGGTGGTTGCTGGGAACAAAGAGGAGTGCTTACAATAAGGGAGTGAATGCAAACACTGCCTGAGAGACACTGTTTAGGGAGAAAGCCAGAGAAACAGAATTGGTCACCTAATATATACAGTAGTCCCTCCTTATCCATGGTTTCACTTTCCATGGTTTCAGTTACTTGCAGTCAACCATATTCCAATAATATTAGATGGAAAATTCCAGAAAAAAAGAATTTATAAGTTTTAAATTGCATGCTGCTCTGAATAGCACAGTACAATCTCAAGCTATCCCTACTCTGTTTAGCCTGGGATGTGAGTCATCGCTTTGTCCAGCGTATCCACACTGTCTACACTAGCCACCCATTAGTTACTTAGCCATCTTGGTTATCAGGTTTACTGTCTCAGTATCACAGTGCTTGTATTCAAGTAACCCTTATTTTGCTTAGTAATAGCCCCAAAGCACAAAAGTGTTGATGCTGGCAATTAGGATATGCCAAAAAGAAGCCATAAAATGCTTTTTTTAAGTGAAAAAGTAAAGTTCTTGACTTAAAAAGGAAAAAAATAAGTTATATCCTGAGGTGACTAAGATCTATGGAAAGAACAAATCTTCTATCAGTGAAATTGTGAGAAGGAAAAAGAAATTCATGCTAGGTTTGCTGTTGCACCTCAGACTGCAAAAGTTACAGCCACAGTGTGTGATAAACGCTTAATTAAGATGGAGAAGGCATTAAATTTGTGGGTGGAAGACATGAACAGAAAATTTTCAATTGATGGTAACATGTTGTGCCAGAAAGTATTGAGCCTGTACAAAGACTTCAGCAAGGCATCCCCTGAAACGAGTGACAGCAAGTCATTTACTGAACATAAGGGATGTTTATACAGATTCAGAAAGAGGTTTGAACTGAAAAATACAAAAATTATTGCAGTCTGCTGAAGAAGTTGCTGCTGCATTTCTGGCAGACTTGAAGAAGTTGACTAAGGAGAAAGAATACTATCCAAAGTAAGTCCGAATGCGGTGAAATCGAGCTCTCCCAGAAGATGCCCAATAGAACCTACACTCATAATGCAAAGGAGGCACCAGGGCATAAGGCATGGAAAGACAAATTAACCCTGGTACTAGGTTTAACATTACAGGGCATATGATAAAGCCAGTAAGTGTACACAACAAAGAACCCATGCATTCTCAAAGACAAAAACAAAAAGTATCTGCTCATGTGCTGGCAGCAAATCAGAAAGCATGAGTGACACCCATCTTAATTATGGAATGGTTCTACCAATGTTTCATCCTAGAAGTGAAAAAAATAATTGGAAGAGAAAAAGTTGGAATGTAAAGTCCTATTAATAACAGACAATCCTCCCCAGCCATCCTGGATCTGTTTGCTATGAATATGAGAATGTTGAGGTTTTATTTTTACCTCCAAATATGACCTAATTGCTTCAGCCACTTGACCAGGGCATCATTTGGTTTTTCATGGCCACATACAACACGAGGTATGTGATTGCATTTGATCAGCAATTGACACAGACTCTAATCTGAATATAATGCAGTGCTGAAAATCATTCACTATTGCTGATGTAAGAACATTCATCAAAACGACAATGGATGAATTAAAACCAGAAACTAAATGCCCACTGGAAGAGCTCAGAGAGTGACATTGTGAATGATTTTAAAGGTTTCCCGGGGATTGATGGAGAAGTTAGGAAAGTCATTCATGCAGCATGACAAGTTGGTAGAGAAAGATTTGTCGACATGCTTGATGAAGTGGAATAACATATTGAAGACCATTGAGAAGTGTTAACAAGTGAGAAATTAGGAAAACTTGTCATCTACAAAGGAAGAAGAAGAAGAAAAAACTGAAGCAGAAACAGCAATGTTGACATTACCAGAATTGGTTGAAGACTTTCAAATTGCAGGGACATTAAAGCACAAAATTATGGAATATGATTCTCATATGGGACAATGTCTTAAAGTCGCTGGCATGATGATGAAAAGATTACAGTCTCTGCAGCAACACTTTGATGAATTAAAAAGAAAGAGACAATAACTTCCAATTATAATGTTCTTTCAGAAGTTTTCTGCAAAAACCTCAACTACTGAGGATCCCCAACTATCCACATTGTCTGTTCCTGACATGAAGCCAATGGTATCATCATAGCCTCACGATCCAGGATAACCCAAAGCAAATAATCCTTTTTCTAACAACATGTCAGAAGGTCAATGGTAGCATCATAACGCCTATCCTCACTTTCTGTTTTTTTTACAGGGTCTCACTTTGTCACCCAGGCTGGAGTGTAGTGACATGATCTTCACTCACTGCAGCCTCGTCCTCCTGGGTTCAAGCAATCCTTCTGCCTCAGGCCCCTACATAGCTGGGACAACAGGCATACGCCACCACACTTGGCTAATTTTTTGGTATTTTTTTGTAGAGGAGGGGTTTTATCATGTTGCCCAGGCTGTTTTTGAACTCCTAAGCTCAAGCGATCCACCTGCCTCAGCCTCCCAGAGTGGTAGGATTACAGACGTGAAACAATGGGCACGCCCGGTCTCATTCCTCTCACTGCATCTCATCATGTAGGCATTGCATCATCTCACATCATGACATGAAGAAGGGTGAGTGCAGTACAATCAGTATTTTGAGAGAGAGATTACAGTATATTGTTATAATTGTTTTATTATTAGTTTTGTTGTTAATCTCCTACTGTGCCTAATTTATAAATTAAACCTTATCACAGATACGTACGTGTGTATAGAAAAAAACATAACATGCATAGGGTTTGGTATTAACTACAGTTTCAGGCGTCCACTTAAGGTCTTGGAACATGTCCTCTGGGATAAGGAGGGACTAATGTCAACCTAAAGGAAGAAGCAGAGGCAGAACATGTAATTTTAAAGAGTTTGCTTGAGCCCAAATGAGCACAGCTGCTGGGAAAACACTTCCAAGTTGCCTTGGGAGGTGCTCTGCTCAGCCTTTGTTACAAGCAGGTTTTCAAAGACAAAAGGGACGAAGGAGCGGACTGATACAAAGTTGTTTGACAGGAATTCTCATTGGTTTACAGATATAACATTGATTAGTGATTGGTCATATATGATTGAACTATAGGATATGAGTTATGGTGTCTAGTGTATGACATTGTTAGCTTAACCTTGTGGCTACCCGAATGGTAAGTGGCTTCAAGAGGTAATTACTTAGCTCAAGGGGCAGAATGAGACTGATTGTTGTCACTTTTCAATGCCTCTCTCGGCTTGATAATTTAAAGGGGCTTGCATTTCTCAGATTAAAAGTTTCTTTTCTTTATCACTACTGTACTCTGGATAAATGAACTTAAACTTTGCCTTTGTCTTCAAAGTTTATCTTTGCTGCTTTTCCTTTCTGATTTTTGACTCTTGAGCTACTTCCTTCTCTTTCATGCTACGGGTCACAGCTGGGTTCGTCTTCATGAGGCGTAACGGTGCCGGGATGCACTCTCCTGTTCCCATTTGCCAATTTATTGCAGACCCCTCCTCGAAAAAGTTCTGGGACTAACTCAGCCCCATGGAGATCAAGGTGAATTAGAAAAACAACAAAGCAAAACAAAACAAGATTCATTTTAACATCTCATTTTTCTATCTCCAACTTTCCCTCCCCTCCTCCCACCCCAGGAAGAAAAGACTACGTTTGTTTCTGGTGATACATTCATTGTAGGTGGGTGGGTGTGTTCTAGGAAAGGAAGATCAAGAAGATTTGGAGAAGGAGTCTTGGAAGCTCAGGTGAAGTTTTCCAAAACTGGGAAGGACATGAGGTATGTGATTACTAGCATCCCGCCCCCCGCACAGTGCTCCTGGGAGGAGGGGGAGTATCAGAAGGAAATGTCTGGCTGGACCCGCTTTGCAGGAGGCTTCCAGAATTGGCAGGCTTTTCTGTGCTACAGCTTTGCACAGCAGCATTGAGGTTACGTGTCTTTTTTGAACATTTCCAGAGGAACAATTTACACTTAGTCCATGGTGACTAATACCCTCTGGAATTGTTTTTCATAGCAGTCCTATTAGGAACCAACTGGACAATGAACACGTCGGTAGAAACCAAGGCAGAGTAGTGCCCTGACCTAACACTGCAGGCTGCCTCAGACCCCTGACATCTCCTTAAGGTTCCTGAGGTGGTGGCGAAGGTGGTGGTGGTGAGTGCTCATAAAATCCGAGAATTTCTCTACGATCCAGCAGGACGGGCCCTTAAAGGAGGCCAAATTTGAATGATCAAAGTAAAAACGATATATTTATTTCCTTTTAAGTTTTCCAACAGAACAAAATTCACAACTACCTCCATGTGTTTTACTTAATGAGAACTCAAAACGGTTATTTTGTTTCCATTTTTGCTGCTGATGTAGAGCAGATGCTCATTGGCTAATGACTAATTCAGAGTCACAACCATTCTTTTTCGCAGTCACAAAAAGAAACACCGGGCCGGATGCAGTGGCTCACGCCTGTAATCCCAGCATTTTGGGAGGCTGAGGCGGATGGATCCCCTGAGGAGATCCTGGCCCAGCCTGGCCAACACGGTGAAACCCTGTCTCTACCAAAATGCAAAAAATATCCAGGTATGGTGGCACGTGCCTGTCATCCAAGCTACTCGGGAGGCTGAGGTTGGGGAATCACTTGAACCCAGGGGGCGGAGGTTGCAGTGAGCTGAGATCGTGCCAACCTGGGTGACAAGGCGAGACTCTGTCTCCAAAAATAAAAATAAATAAGAAACACTGGATCACTTGGTGAAAATGAGGTTACAGGAAAGCAAAATCATGGATGAAAAGTAAATAGTAGGGCTTCCACATCTCACCCCCCAGGATTTCACATATTATTGATGTTTTACTGCTCACAGTTTTCAGATATTCTTTTCTGTGATTAAAAATAAAGAATTAAAAAAATTTGCTGGAGTTCAGTATAGAGAATGTATTTCCTAAGGGCACTGTATCTTAGGATGGTTATAAGTCATAACAGTAGCAGCAGCAGAAGCAATGGCTATACAATCCAGTATGTTTACCATACGACACGGAGTTTTAACGTCCTTTTGTAGTTAATCCACATGCTGTCTATTTAGCACCTTTCTCCATTTATTTCTGATTATTTCATCTTCCTAAACACAGAAAAGCAGTACAGATTACATCCAATTCATTCATCTTTTTAATTTTGTTAAGCGCTCAAGTTAGTGATTCTCGGATGCGGGACTGAATTATTGCCTCCCACAAGCTAACTGTGCCCTTGTAACCCTTCAGGTCAGCCTGAAATAGTATAAACTGTCTCCTAGCTACCCCTGGGAGGGAGAGATTTCTGCAAATAGATGTCACCTACCGTGGAGGCTGCCCTTCAAACCAACAATAAAAACCAATATTGGTGATCTGTGTGTTTTGATGGGGTGCAAAAGAGACATGCTGCCATGCAGATGGGGCCCGGGGGTTTAGAGGTGAGCAGGAGCTGGATCTTACAAATTCTTCTACTGCCAGCTTTCTCCATCTTGACAGTATGGACATTTGGAGCCAGATAATTCTTTGATTCGGGGGCTCGTCTATGTATCATAGGGTGTTTAACAGCCTTTCTGGCCTCTAACTACCAGATGCCCTTATGCAGTGCCTTGCCCCAGTTATTTAAGCAAAAAAATGTCCCCAGTCATTGCAAGTGTGGAGGTCAAAACCATCCCAAGTTGAGAACCACTGTTCTATAGCAATACCTTTCAAACATAGTATTAGTTGGGAGCTGTGCTACAAGTCCCAATAAAGTGATAAAATTTGAAGGAAAAAAAACCCCTGAAAATTCAATATTTATTTATTTATTTATTTATTTATTTATTTATTTATTTTGAGAGAGAGTTTTGCTCTTGTTGCTCAGGCTGGAGTGCAGTGGCGCAATCTTGGCTCACTGCAACCTCTGCCTCCTGGGTTCAAGCGATTCTCCTGCCTCAGCCTCCCGAATAGCTGGGATTACAAGTATGTGTCACCACACCTGGCTAATTTTGTATTTTTAGTAGAGATGGGGTTTCTCCATGTTGGTCAGGCTGGTCTCAAACTCCTGACCTCAGGTGATCCACCTGCCTTGGCCTCCCAAAATGCTGGGATTACAGGCGTGAACCACTGCGCCCAGCCCCACTGAAAATTCAAGTTTTATGAACTAGACCAAATTTATGTTTATCCCTCTGAGAATGTTGTCAGTAGCTACCAACAGAGATATTTCTTGAATGGAAGAGACAGTAGAAATGGAAATGAGATGTGAGCATGGTATGTTTTTTCCCTACTCCAGCCTGCAGTGGGTTACCAGAGATGAATCACTCATGGCTGTGATGTTATGGGGAAGTGCAAGGCTTTGCTTGCTGTCTTTAATTCTGAGAATTTGTGAAGATCTGACCACCTCACTCACCCCCACTGGTTTCTCATGAAACCATTGCCTGAGTTACAGCAGGCATAAGAAAGCTTGAGTAAAAACTGCTGATCCAGAGCCCAAACAATTATTGGTCTGACACAACCAACTGGAATGAAGAACTTTTCTGTTTCTTTTCCTACCTCTGTCTCAACTAGCAGAAGAATACCGTATTTCATGGGAGTAATGTAACTTGCTGATCATTTCAACTGAGCATATTTATGCAAAGAATAGTAACTAACCGTATGAGAGCTAAATTTGGTCAGGCAAATTAGTTTAAAAAGTTGGAATTGAGTGTCCCCCACCACTCCTGTTAAAAAAAAGATACTTCATCCATATTTATGCTGCTGTCTCTACTATGACGCTTGCTCAAAGAATGAGCAAGTTCAATCTCTTTGGAATACCTCTCTACATTAGCAATGAGTGTCCTTGGCACCAGTGGGTAAGAAAGCTGAGAGAAAAGGGCTTCCTTATACCCAATGATAACTATGATGATACTCTTTCCTGAGGACTAAATTCCATGGCTCTCCAAGGAGCAGTTGGGAGCTTGCTCTGTCTTTTACCTTGAGTGCCTCTAGAGCCATCACTCTCTGTGCTCAGTCCCTAAGGTTTTGGGGAGGCAGGCCTGGATCACTGGTTCCCAGGCCTAGCTGAGCATTTATTCACCCAAGGATCTCAAAAGAAATGATCAAGACCTTACTCAGTTCTAATGTGGTTTTGGGTGTGGGATCTGTGAATATGTATTTTTAAGAATTTCCTCAGGTTTTTCTGATATGCAACTACTTTGAACACCTCTAGAATAGTGAAGATGGTGATGGTGGCTATGTTGATATCTACAGTGTATGGAGCTCTTACTGTGCTCCAGACCTGTGTTTAATGCTTTCCATGCATTTGCTCATTTCATCCTCCCCAAATCTCTATGAGTTACTATTATTGTTTCCATTGGAAGGTGAGGAAACTGAGATTCAAAGAATTTAATAATTCTTTCAAGTACATGCAAGTCACACTGGGCATGCCGCTGGAGCTGGAGTTCTTAACCATTAAACAGTTTTTCCTCCTTACCAGTTTTTCAACTGTAAGGGGAGTGGGGGTTAGAATAATCAAGACACAGCAGATGATTGGGGGAAAAGATCTCTCTGAAAATGTCTGGGATTTCTGTAGGCCTCTGAATCTGGGCCTTTTTCTCAGCGTTAAGGAGCAGGTAGGCTGACAGGCGCATTTAGGTGTAAAGCTGATCTTTGTCATATCTCAGACAGGGAGTCTTGCAGCTCCATAAACAAGGAATGGAGGCTACAGAACTGCCTGAGGGAAAGGGTTCATAAAAATGATATTTTTACTAAGCACCAGAAAGAACATTTTCGTCTTTAAATATGCAGAGACACTACAGCAAGTGTCACAAATTCATTCTGGTGATGCAATCAACAGCACTTAATTCTCAGCTCCACAAGCAAATTAGGTGAGAAAATTACTTGTCTTTTTATATTTATATTATTTCTAAAAGAATTCAAAGAAGATAAAGATTTAATTACAACAGCATATTACTCATAAATGACTTCTCTTCTTTAAATGTTTCTTTTTCTCTCCCTTTACTTTAGCCACAGGTATGCCTGTTCTTTTGTTTTGCCATTTGTGTGGATACCTAGTAGAGGAATTCGGGTGCCATTCTTTGAGGAATCCATTGGATCTGTCAGAAAGCTGAGGTAGAGACATTTGGTGGTAGGGTTAGGTACCAGGACTGGAGATATGTTCCTGAGTGTCTCTGTCTGAATCCATCTGTTTACAACATATGAGGCTAATTTTCTAAGAAGACTGAGCTGCCCTGCCCAGACTGTTTACCAGAGGTGGCTTTGAGGTGATGTTTGTGCAGTCACTGATGCTAACTCATAGTCTGCAAATCCTAGCTCCACATTTTCTTTTCCCTGTGAGATATTGTTTTGAGGATGTGGAGCTCTGTGGCCTAAGAAAGCCCACAGAGTTAACTCTGCCCATGGAGTTAGGCAGGGCAAAAAGAAAGCGCACCACTCCCAAGCAAAGTCATATTCTCCTTCACTTTCTCACACATCACATGGCTCCATTCCCAAGGGATCTTTCTGACATGCTTCCAGAGAGGAAGCTATCGCTTCCTGCTTAGTATTTTCTGAAAGCAATGAAGTCTCAGCTATTTTACTAAATATGCTTGCGATGGTTAGACGCCAAAGCTTGGTTTCTCCTAGTTTCCCTAATTTGTGAACTCTGTGTTCTCAGTCTGCTCAGCCTGTGTTAGTGGAGAGGAGGGAAGGAAGCTGGCTGGAGGCCACTGGGCCCACAGAGGACAGTAGACAAGCTCCTGCAGTAAGTCACTTCTGGTTCCATCATCAATTACACCCTCAGCAATTTGGTTCTCTAGCTCCAAAAACTGGAACAATTAGAGATTCTAGAACTCGTCTAGTCTAGTGTTTCAGAATCAAACGCCAGACCTGAGGTGGCCAATGCAAACAAGTGAAGTGAGGCAGGAGAGGACTGTGTGAGCTGGAGAGCACACACCTCAACTGCAGGGGGAGCTGCCTTTCGCTCCATCAGAATTGTCAGGAGGCAGTGTGAACCCAGGGTGCCAGATCTTTCCAAAAGATTTCAGAAATCTGAATTTTTGAAAAGAAATTTCATAAATTTTTAATGTTAGCAAACCATTCAAGTTTTTTTTCACTTATTTTATTTTTTATATTTTTGGAGATGAGATCTTGCTCTGTTGTTCAGGCTGGAATGCAGTGGTGCAATCATTCCTCACTGCAGCCTCTACCTCCTGGGCCCAAGTCATCCTCTCACCTCAGCGTCCTGAGTAGCACCACCACACCTGACCAATTTTTTAATTTTATTTTTGGAAAGATAGAGTCTTCCTATCTTCCTATGTTCCCCAGGCTGGTCTCAAACCCCTGGGCTCAAGTAATCCTCCTGCTATGGCCTCCCAACATATTGAGATTACAGGCATGAGCCCCCATGCCTGGCCCTGAGTTTTTAAAACACTGTTTTGTGGGCCAGACAAAACATGTCTGTTAGATATGGCCTGAGGGTCACCATTGTGCAACTTCTGCTCTAATTCAACATTTTTTTTTTTTTTTTTTTTGGAGACGAAGTCTCGTCTCGCTCTGTCACCCAGGCTGGAGTACAATGGCATAATCGTGGCTTGCTGCAACTTCTGCCTCCTGGGTTCAAACGATTCTCCTGCCTCAGCCTCCTGAGTAGCTGGGACTACAGGCGCATGCTGCCATGCCTGGCTAATTTTTTGTATTTTAGTAGAGACCAAGTTTCACTGTGTTGCCCAGGCTGGTCTCGAACTCCTGAGCTCAGGCAATCTGCATACCTTGGCTTCCCAAAGTGCTAGTATTACAGGTGTGAGCCACCACGAAAGATGGATCTCCCAGAGGGCACATGGTGTGTCGCCATTCACAGAATCAGAACAGAGATTTGATGTCTGAACTACGGGTAAAGCATTCTTTCCTTTACATTTTATTCTTAATTATCTTGATTTTCGTCAACTCAATGATTCATTTCAACTAGTGAAGATTGAATACTTTCCACATACAAATATCTGTGCTAACTGCTTGAGATTACCAGAGAGTTAAACAAAATAATCATCCTTCCCTCCAAGGACTGGTAATTTTCTTGAGAAAGGGCAGAGAAATATGATTTATAATGTGTCTCCTCTGTGCCAGGCACTTTATATCTAACATTTCAAGGACTTTTCAAGAAATTCTATGAAATCAGCATTGTTTATCACCTTCTTTTGGTTAAAAATATTACAGATCACAGAGATTAGGTAACTTGCCCAGGGTCACGCAGCTAGAAAGATACAGAGCTGGGTGTTGAACTCAAGTCTTCTGACTCCAGAGCCCAGAGTTTTTCGAGCCCAGAGGTTTTCATCCTTTTTTTTTTTTCCTTATGAGAAATTGGGGCTGGTCGTGATGGCTCCCACCTGTAATCCCCAGCACTTTTGGAGGCAGAGGCAGGCGGATCACGAGGTCAAGAGATTGAGACCAGCCTGGCCAACATGGTGAAACCCTGTCTCTACTAAAAATACAAAAATTAACTGGGCATGGTGGCACCTGCCTGTGGTCCCAGCTACTTGGGAGGCTGAGGCAGGAGACTGTCTTGAACCCTGGAGGCAGATGTTGCAGTGAGCTGAGATCGTGGCACTGCACTCCAGCCTGGTGACACAGTGAGACTCTGTCTCAAAAAAAGAGAAATTGGGAGTGTTCATTTAATGCATGTTAATATTTTCCCATGCTTTTCTACTAGACCATACAATAATAGGGTCACCAAAACACAGTATTCAATAATGCATAGGAGAGTTATTATCACTCTCCAGGAAACTAATTGTAAAGAATATGCAAAGTTGCAGAAACAGCACAGAGGGGTCAGAGTGAGAAAAAGTTTGATTAAGGAAAATGTTAGGTTGGGTACAGTGACTCACACCTGTAATTCTAGCACTTTAGGATTGCTTGAGGCCAGGAGTTGGAGACCTGCTTGGGCAACATAGTGAGACCCCCCCAGTTGTACAAAAAATAAAAAATTAGCCAGGCACAGTGGCACGTGCCTGTAGTCCTAGCTACTCCAGAGGCTGAGGTGGGGGTTTCACTTCAGTCCAGGAGTTCAAGGCTGCAGTGAGCTATGATCATATCACTGTGCTGCAGCCTGGACAACAGAGGGTGACCCTGTCTTACAAAAAAAAAAAAAAAAAAAAAAAAGAAGAAGAAAAGGGATAGATTCCGAGTAGGCGATCTTTGAGAATGTGGACAAGAGCTAGCACTGGGCTGTGTGCTCTCAACCTTTGAATATGTCATATAAAGAAAATTTATTTTGCTTATCTCTAAATACAGTTCTTGATGACTCAGAATCTAGGGGCAGTGGCTTAGAATCAGTTTAGAATCAGCTGGAGGTGCACCTTGCAGCAGGCCTGTGCCCCAGTAGAAGAGATGAAAGCCTGTCATTCAGTGGGACTTGATGACTTACCCATAATCACCAGGGCCCGGATGCCCTGGCTCTCAGCACACCAGCCTTCCTGTGCAGCACACAAATTCTTGCTCCTTAGCCCCAGCTCCTCACACTGAGCCAAGGCCCAATTTCCGTCTCAAATTTACTTTGTTCTTCTATAAGGATCAAACATTTGACATTTATCATAAAAGGTCTGAACTATTCATCTGACAATTAAACATCCTCTGGGGGCATGCTGAAGGCTTGGTATTTATGTTTGTGCTTTTATTTTTTCTCTTTAGTAACCCTTCCTTTACCTCAATAATACTTATATATACTGGTTCAGAACATGTAAAAGATTAGTCTATGGAAGAACTATTTATTTTTAAAATTCACTAAAACTATATCATAATATCATTTGTTCTGTTTTTTTTTTCCCAGGGTTAGAACTCTTGGGACACAGCTATCAGGGGCTCCCCCAACTTTCCCACATTTGTGTGTGTATGTATAGATCCCTACCCCAGAAAACACAAAGTCTTTAGTTAATAACTGTTGAGTTCACAATTTCTACTTAGGGGGACTTGAGAGATGGGAGGCCGAGGTAGGAGGATCACTCGAGGCCAGGAGTTGGAGCCCAGCCAAGGCAACGTAGTAAGACTGTGTCTCTACAAAAGATGAAAAATAGCTGGGCACGGTGGCATGCACTTGTAGTCCTAGCTATTCTGGAGGCAGGACTACACACACATTTGTGTGTGTGTATATATCCCTACTCCAGAAAACACAGAATCTTCAGTTAATAGCCATTGAGTTCACAATTTCTACTTATGAGGACTTGACAGGCGAGCAGCATATCGCTTCTCCTGGCAGGGGGTGTTGGGGTAGGGAAACAGACATAAGGCGTGAAAATATCTCATTGACTCAGAAAGCAAGCATAACACCATTGCTATCACTTACATGTGACCATCTCAGCTCAGGGGCTAGAAGTGCTGAATGAGAGTTTTTCCATTGATTTGGTATGCTAACAAGGTGTCTTGGTGATTCTAGAGAAATGACAAATCCGTATCTTGAGTAAAATAATGACTTGGACTGTAAGAAATTAATTAGAAAACATCTGTGCAATGTAGTTGAAGAAAAAGAAAATGAGACCTAGAAGACCCAAATCACAAATTAAAAGGACCTCACAGAAGATTCTAAAATTGAGATTATTTATCCTGGGAAAGACTAGACTTTTTGTCTAAGTTTATGATGAGAAAACCTTCAGGGGACAACTTTCTCTTTTCTGCTGGGAAACCTGAGAAGTGACTCAGAGTCTCAGCAGGGGCACCTCCAACAGTGGTGAGCAGATCCCTGACAAACTGCTCAAGAGGGAAGTCAGTGCTCCTGTCTGGGATGTGTTTTGTACTGGTTTTCAGTTAAATAAAGAGTTCAGAGCAACTAGATTTCTTTAAGCCAGTTAGGCAGAAAACCAGTGTTATATTAAGAATCAAATGATACTAGTTGAATATTTGTCGAAGAGCGTGTGACTGTACATAGGTACATAGGAGTTTTTATGTAGTCTGAACTTGATTTAGATTTTATATTAGAGGTCAGCAACTGGTTCGAATGATGGTTTTGTTAAGTGGTTATGCTTTTCATAGAAAACACATATAATGCATTTTAAATTGAGCTTTCCATGCCTTAGGAAATCCTAACTATTTTAAGAAACAGGATTACCTGTGTTTTCCTTGTCTCCTGGTGGCAGCTACCTACTTAAAGGCATTTATTCCTTCCTAGCTGAGAAGGAATCAATGGCCTTAAGAGGACAATCTTGAAAAAAGACCTAAGTGATGGTAAGCACCAGATCCATCTTCCTTCTTGGCACCACTTTTGACTCATTAAACATAATGTGATGATAGCCAACCTTCAATAGGATGTAAGCTTCATGAAGGCAGGAAGCATTCTCTGCTTTGTTTGCTGCTATATCTCAGGTGCCTAGCTCAGTGCCTGGCTTGTAGCAGGCATGCACAGACCTGCAATGCTTAAAGAAATGAATGACCAGGAGTCAAGAGCAATAAAGAATTTTAAGTTTCCAACACTGAAAATCTCATCATCAACATTTCTTCATTTTCCTTTTTGTTTGTTATTTGCCTAAAAAGTCTTCTCTTAGTGCTGTGTAAATTATATATATTGCCTATATTATATCCTAAGGCTATGAACATTGTCTGTTTAGCTTACAACTGATAAGTGCTCACCACAGGATAATGTGTTATGTGTACGTAAAACATTCCACTTGATGATAAAAATCAAACCCTAAGCAAAACAAGAAAATTAAATTCTGAATTTGCAAAATTAGGAAAACCCTAGAGTCTGCCTACAGCGATGTATTATAACTTCCTGGCTTATTATCATCAGTAGTGAGAAATTTCTCAGGTAATTTGCTGCTAAAAAATAATTACAGCAAACATTTATTATTTTTGCTGTGCCATATACATAGTGCAAACGGTCAATTATATGCGTTATTTTATTCAAACCTCTCAACAGTCATTTTACAGATGAGAAAATGTAGGTTTTGAGAGCTTAAATAATGTGCCCAAGGTCACCCAACTAGGAAGTGCTGGAGTGGGGATTAAGACTCTGTTAGTGGCTCCAAAGCCCAGTTCCAAACCACTAGTTTACATTTCTCTACATATTGCTCAAAGTGGTTAAAATACTGGAATTTGTAAACAAGATGCTGTTTTCATAAATTAGTGTTGGGTTTTTGCTAGATTCTTGTCTCTCTTAGTCATGTACAGTTTTATTTGCTTCTGGAGTGGAACAAAAAAGGTGACGTTACACATGGAGTATGGGATCTGTGTATGTCCACCTTCTGTGAGTCCATACTTGGCAACTGCTTCTGAGGTACACTATTAAATGTTGTGGCAGTTAACCCCCAAGTGCATGGGTGCACCTTGAATAATCCTATCTTTTATTTCCTCTATAATCTGTTTCATCAAAAGAAACATGAATTCCTATTCCAGAATCTTAAATAAAATGTGTGTACTGAATTCTCCATAAGAAGTAACAAAGTGAGAAATCTACCCTGACCTTACAGCAAAAATGTTGGCACATTCTCTTGTGGTGACTCTTTCCTTGAAGGTCCCCCAGGCTTGGGAGCTCCATGTCTCTCTCTCTTTCAAAGTCCTGCATGGCTCTTCTAGACTTTTCTTTTGGGAAATGGCTCCCTGGCCTTTTTTAAGGAAATCAACCTACCAACTTTTCCCAGCAGCCACCGTTGTGTATCTCTACCTAACTAGTACCCTCATTCTGGTACAAGTCCCAAGTATGGTGACTGCCAGTTTACCAAAGATCTGGACAGGTTCCAATTCTGTGTAGGGGAAGAGGCAATGAATAGTTACACTTAAAAATGTTTATTTGTGGAACGAGGGTATTTTTTCCCCTCCAAACCTGAACACCTCCAAAGTACTGTGGCAACTGCATAATATGTATCTTGGGGTTAAAGATTGAGAGCCATGTACTCAGAAATCATCGTATTTTAAAAATTACTAAAAAAACAAAAAGGCTAATATTTGAAGTCACCTTGCCAAAGTAGCAGTTGGTCTATGTATACCTCTTCACTTTTCAGTGTGTTTTGGTGGTAAGATGAAAAGACCTTAGTCAAATGTAGACATACTTTCAAGTCTCAAAACACATGGTTTCTTTTACAAGACGCAGGCCATATTAATCTTCCCAGCATGCTTTCCTCATTCATCTCCACAAATGCTACAGTATAGATTACAAATAGTTCATCTACATGTCCTAATAAGCCATAAGTACATTAACAAGTTTACAGACTTTTGCACAATGTTAATATTTACTCCACCTTATGAGTCCCTGGAATCAAAATTCACACATCTATTACCACTGGTTACACACGAAGGGCACCCGTGCAACTTAGCGGGCATGGATGTGGACGCCTGCAATCCTGTACTGCCTGAAGGGCTGCAAGACCGAGTCAAGCATGTTCCCTATGTGCAATGTGTCAAGGATGATATGTCAACCCATTACCCATGAAAGCCATTCGGGGTTTGTTAGCAAATAGTGGCCTGATTATGAATGGGTGTAGAAGCGCTTTGTTGCATAGGGCTGTTTTGATACTGCATCTTGATGAAGGCAGCTTTGAACAACCCAGCATTACCTACATTACTTCTAAGTTAAAGGATACAATGGAAGCAAATGTATTTGAAGCTCTGGAATTGATTCTTCCTATTAAACAAAATACACTGATATCTGAATAAGGGCTTATGACTTTCACAAGTATTTATTCTAAAATTAATGTGTTAAATATATTTTATCTCAGGATGCTTCATGAGTACATATTTTAGTGAGTAGAATTACATACACACACACAAACACTCATATAAATTACCCAAAGTTGATAGCTTTTGCAGATCAATTGTGTAATATTAATTAGGCTAAAATTATCATACATATCTATATATTTAATATATGATATTTGAGTGAGTATACATGAATAAATAGATAACTGCCATTGTAGAAAGAAGTCTGATTTCCAAATGCCTTTTAAATTATTATTTAAATTATTATTTTAAATTATTATGCGATTTGGTTATTTTTCAGGGGAAGAGATTATATTTAGGTCCTCTTCACCAGATTATTCAAGCTATTTTGAAGAGTTTAAGATAGCAATGTTTAATCTGTATATTGGCAAAGAATTCTGATCACAAAAGTATCTAGCAAAGAACTCTTATTTCCATTTGAATGTCTCAAAGCAACCTCAAATGAACATACCCAAATCAAATTTATGATCTTCCCCGAAATTTGGTTCTTAGGTTTCCCATCTCAGTGAACATCAGCACCATTCATCCAATTGCATAACCAGAAAGTGGGGAGAAATATCTCTTCTTCCTTTGCTCCCAAATTGCAACCATCACCAAAGTCTGTTGATTTTGCAGTCTAAGTAATTCTCCAATCCAGCCCCTTTTTGTTATCACTCCAGATATTCCCCAGGCCAATCTGCCATTATTTTCTTAGCAGTGTCTTCTCTTGTTCACATGAAAAAGTTACTGACTAGACCCTCATCAATTTCTGCAACCTTGTCTCTCATAGGCTGCCCCTTCATAGTTTCTTCAACCAGTTGGTCCTTCTCTCAGTCCTAACAAAATGCATTATGTATCGTGGCCTTTTGTGCCCCAGGTCTTCAAGCATGCTGATCTTTCTTCCCTACCCATCTGCAATTCTTCCAGTAGAGTCCCTTTAGCTATCAACCAATACATCACTTTCTTAGGTAAGTCTTCTCTGATCTTGCTAGTGTTGGTCAGTCTTGTCAAATACATATTCATAGTACTCTGTGGCTTTTTCTAATAACATTTTATTTTATTTATTTATTTATTTATTTTGAGACGGAGTCTCGCTGTCGCCCAGGCTGGAGTGCAGTGGCTGGATCTCAGCTCACTGCAACCTCCGCCTCCCAGGTTCACGTCATTCTCCTGCCTCAGCCTCCCGAGTATCTGGGACTACAGGCGCCTGCCACCTCGCCCGGCTAGTTTTTTGTATTTTTTAGTAGAGACGGGGTTTCATCATGTTAGCCAGGTGGACTCCATCTCCTGACCTCGTGAACCGCCCGTCTCGGCCTCCCAAAGTGCTGGGATTACAGGCTTGAGCCACTGCGCCCGGCCTTCTAATAACATTTTAACATAGTCTTACTCAATCATACAGTATTCAACTGTATGATTATTGTGGTTAAAGCCTGTATCTCTCTCTGATTTGATTATAATTTTTCTGAGACCCCAATCTATTCTACTCACCACTCTATCCACAGTGATGACATGGGGCCTGGAATGAAGTACCTATCCCTTAAATTTTGCTAATTGTATGAGTTAATGAAGAGCTATGGATATCAGATATTAAACAAATCTGTTAAGGAATTGAACAGAGAGAAAGACTACTGAGTGACATCTGTAGAATTTCACTGTCTTGAAGAAAAGGTTTCCAGCCCAGATAACTTCATTAGAAAATATCTCTAATTATAGGATGTGACAAAGCTCTTGAATTCCTTAGATACAATCACTGTGTGCTGCATCATGAAGTAGGGCTGAGCCTTCCAGAAGCTGCCTTCATATCTATTTCTTTTCTGTTGGACAAGTAGGGTCTTTGCCTCTTTTTCTTCACAAGCAGAAGGGTTTGAACAGCCAAATGGCAAGATACTCAGCAGAAGAGAGCAGGTTTGGGGGGCTAAATGTCATAAACATGTGGCTTTTCTTTCTCCCTAGTGAAGACCCAGCCTCATGCATTATAGTTATAGCTCTGTCAATGTTCTGAACACTTCATCACAAAATGTATTATAGACTCAGTGAGCTTTGCAGAAAGAAAGGTCATCTTCTTTAAACTACCTCTCAATATGGGAATGCTGGCTGGGCGCGGTGGCTCACGCCTATAATCCCAGCACTTTGGGAGAACGAGGTGGGTGGATCACCTGAGGTCGGGAGTTTGAGAGCAGCCTGACCAACATGGAGAAACCCTGTCTCTATTAAAAATACAAAATTAGCTGGGCGTGGTGGAGCATGTCTGTAATCCCAGCTAATCGGGAGGCTGAGGCAGGAGAATCACTTGAACCTGGGGGGCAGAGGCTGCGGTGAGCCGAGATTGCAGCATTGCAATCCAGTCTGGGCAACTCTGTCTCAAAAAACAAACAAACAAACAAAAAGTACCCAGAAAAAAGTATGGGAATGCTTTCTAAATTATCTGTAAGAGAAAACCGCTCTCCATTATGAAGTGCTTAAAGATGCAATAAAATTTCTTTCCATGGAAATTTCTTCCTTTTGGTTGGAAGTCTTAGAGGATAAATGTAATCCCTCTTTCAAGCCCTTCAAATACTTCGAGACTGATATAAAAGCTGTTCCTTTAGTACTACCTTTTTTTTTTCCTCTTTGTGTTTTGTTTTTCTGTTTCTCAATGAATGTTGGATTGTACTACTTTGAGATTTTTTTTCTATTATTATTAACATAGGGAGACTGCAAATTTAAGAAAGATGTTTTTGGCTTTCCTAAATTCAGAGCCGAGATTCACAAAACCTTTCTGTCTTCCAAAATTTGCTCACCCATCTGTGGTCACCCTGTTCTGTAAATTCTTAGCAAGATCCACTTGGTAATTACACCTACACTTAAAATTCTAGTAACATTTTACACATATTTTTTCTTTTCTGTCAGATTTATAGATTATTTGTATTCCACACTGGCATTGCATGTTGAAAGCTTATTTGCAGTAGGTAATCAACAGAAACACGTTGTTTAATTGATCTAGGAGTCAGAAATCTCAAATTGTAATCCCAATGGTGTTCAGACCCTAATATTATTTGGACCTACCTCAACAAACCTTGATTTTCTCATTTGTGAAAGATATCAAGTCTTAATTTCAACAACTTCATAAGGCTACTTTGAAAATAGATGGAACGATATTCTGAATTTAAAAAAAAATTTAAGAGGTTTAATTTTATTTTCGAACTCCCTGACAATTCCCGTGGGATTGTGATTCAAGCTCCTCCTTCCCAATCACTTGTATTTGCCTCTATGTGTCCCTTTTTCAGCATGAAGATAGACCTGGCAATTGAACTCCTCAGTTGCATCGGGGCGGTTGCAAAACCCAGAGTTTTGGGATCATCGGGCTTTGGGGAGAACATTTGTCTGCAAGTGTCTGCCTATGGTATTACAGGGATCCAAGGGTTGCATTCACATTGCGCCTGAGGTTTCTTTTTTTCATGGGGATAATCAGCTGTCTATATGACCAGATTAAAAAATCAACGTGGAAGGATGAGTGAAATAAATACGTGATTTTGGATGACAATCTTTGGGGAGGATTAGGAAGAAGGAAACCAGCTTCATGATTGGAGATGGTCAATCTCCATTTTAGAAGGCTGGGACTGCCTGCAGGGCTTTTAAATGCTGACAAAGGTCTATCAGGCTTTAATTGGGCAGTCTAATGTTTTCTTCTTTTACCTGGTGCTCTGATGGAATATCAAAGGGATGATCCTCTCCTGGATTTTGAAAAACAAAATAAATGAATACCAATTGCTCTTCAAGACCAAAACCTGTATCCACTTCTCAGAACCGTCAAAGTGCCTTAGGAAGCAGTTTTTGTTTTTAAAAGAAGCCGTCTCTTAGAAGTGTTTTGAGACTGGAAGGAAATACACCAAAATGGTAATAGTGGTTGTTGTTTGAGACCTGGGCCTGTAGACAGGATTTTGTTTTGTTTTGTTTTGTTTTCCTATTCTTTTTGAATAGCCTGTTATTGTATTATGATTTTTATTTAATTTATTGTTTTATTTGTATAAATTTAGGGGGTACAAGTGCAGTTTTGTTACATGGATATTGCATAGTGGTAAAATATTATGACTAATGATGTAAGAACATAATATAAGAATAAAATACAATATAAATGTTACACATAATATAAAAAAATAGTATAAAAAGAAAAGAAAAACAACAACAACAAAGCCATCCCTCCCTAACAAAAGCCCTTCAAACAAAACTAGTTATTCTACCCTTTTGTTTTACTCCTTTCAGGGTGCTCTCTTTAGTATATGGAAAACATTTCTGTTTCAGCTGGACACCAAACTCAATAGTTTTTGTTTAATTTTTATCTCCTCCCTATTCCCAATAAGTCTTTCCTTTATCAGCATTTGGATCTCAGCTTAACTGAGTATGTAGAGCTTGGAAATTGCTCAAAGATGGCAATGTGTAGAGTTCCACTTTTTCCCTCCATTTTAATTTCCTTTAGCAATTTAGCACTTCTTTTCAAATCACACATATAGAAAAAACAGAGAAATTTCTTAACACCCCTTTGGCAAGTCGCATGGAAAAAAACTGCCACTGTTTCTATTTACATGCTTTGGGCAAGTTATATTTCAAATAAAGAGCTTCAACCAAGAACCAAAGGAGAATTTTTTAAAGTCCTTTTTAAGCAACTAATTCCTTCAGACAAGATGTACTATGAAAAGCAAAATGCAACCTAGAATAGTATACAACAATGTAAGAAGGATGTACAACTTAAGTGTTTATAATACTAAATATTGTACTTCAAACTACTGATTCTTAGAGAAAATACAATGTAAATACAAAGTACACTTTATATATTTATTATAGGATGTTAATATTGACATTATCTGGAATATATATTTTTAGTAAAAATAAAATCATCGCCGGGTGCAGTGGCTCACGCCTGTAATCCCAGCACTTTGGGAGGCCGAGACAGGCGGATCACGAGGTCAGGAGATCGAGACCATCCTGGCTAACATGGTGAAACCCCGTCTCTACTAAAAAATACAAAAAACTAGCCGGGCGAGGTGGCAGGCACCTGTAGTCCCAGCTACTCGGGAGGCTGAGGCAGGAGAGTGGCGTAAACCCAGGAGGTGGAGTTTGCAGTGAGCTGAGATCCGGCCACTGCACTCCAGCCTGGGCGACAGAGTGAGACTCTGTCTCAAAAAAAAAAATAAATAAATAAATAAATAAATAAATAAATAAAAAATAAATAAGATAAAATAAAATAAGATCATATGTCCCCAGTTGTGCCTCAGATGAAGCCTTCAAATCTTATTGTTTATACTTACTTTCAGCAAAATACTACATTTGGCAGCTCCAGTAAGTTAAAAGAAAGGGCACAATCCTGTATTCACCTAGTTTTCAGTTAACATACTTTTACAATATTCACTTCCTTATAAAGCTCGCTTTTGTTTGGGAGGTAAATTATAATTTACTCAAGGAAAGAAAATATGAGGAAAAGCAATTATTGTATTTAATAATTAAAGCAAATTATTATATTGTTTGCTTTGATTTAAAGAATTGTTAGAAATTAATTTAAACAATTATTTATTTATTATATTTTGTTTTTTATATGGTAAATGTATCTTTTAAAATTATTATTATTATTATTTTTTTTTTTTCTGAGACGGAGTCTTGCTCTGTTGCCCAGGCTGGAGTGCAGTGGCACCATCTCTGCTCATTGCAAGCTCCACCTGTTGGGTTCAAGCAATTCTGCCTCAGCCTCCTGAGTAGCTGGGACTACAGGCGTGCGCCACCACGCATGGCTAAATTTCTGTATTTTTAATAGAGATGAGGTTTCACCATGCTGGCCAGGCTGGTCTCAAACTCCTGACTTTGTGATCCACCAGTCTCGGCTTTCCAAAGCGCTGGGATTACAGACGTGAACCACTGCACCTGGTCCCTTCTTAATTGTATTTTGAGTTCTGGGATACATGTGCAGAATGTGCAGGTTTGTTACATAGGTATACATGTTGCCATAGTGGTTTGCTGAACCCATCAACCTGTTATCTATGTTAGGTATTTATCCTAATGCTATCCCTCCCTTAGCCCTCCACCCCCTGACAGGCCCCAGTGTGTGATGTTCCCCTCCCTGTGTCCACATGTTCTCATTGTTCAACTCCCACTTATGAGTGAGAACATGTGGTGTTTGGTTTTTAGTTCCTGTGTTAGTTTGCTGAGAATGATGGTTTCCAGCTTCATCCATGTCCCTGCAAAGGACATGAAAACTCATCCTTTTTTATGGCTGCATAGTATTCCATGGTGTATATGTGCCACATTTTCTTTATCATTGATGGGCATTTGGGTTGGTTCCAAGTCTTTGCTATTGTGAACTGTGCTGCAATAAACATATGTGTGCAAGTGTCTTTATAATAGAATGATTTATAATCCTTTGGGTATATACCCAGTAATGGGATTGCTGGGTCAAATGATATTTCTGGTTCTAGATCCTTGAGGAATCACCACACTGTCTTCCACAATGGTTGAACTAATTTACACTTCCACCAACAGTGTAAAAGCATTCCTATTTCTCCACATCCTCTCCAGCATATGTTGTTTCCTGACTTTTTAATAATCACCATTCTAATTGGCATGAGATGGTATCTCATTGTGGCTTTGATTTGCATTTCTTTAATGACCAGTGATGATAAGCTTTTTTTTCATATATTTGTTGGCTGTGTAAATGTCTTCTTTTGAGAAGAGTCTGTTCATATCCTTCACCCACTTTTTGATGTTTTTTTTTTTTTTTCTTGTAAATTTGTTTAAGTTCTTTGTAGATTCTGGATATTAGTCCTTTGTCAGATGGATGGATTGCAAAAATTTTCTCCCGTTCTGTAGGTTGCTTGTTCACTCTGATGATAGCTTCTTTTGCTGTGTAGAAGCTCTTTAGTTTAATTAGATCCCATTTGTCAATTTGGCTTCTGCTGTCATTGCTCTTGGTGTTTTGGTCATGAAGTCTGTACCCATGCCTATGTGCTGAATGTTATTGCCTAGGTTTCTTTCTAGGGTTTTTATGGTTTTAGATCTTATGTTTAAGTCTTTAATCCATCTTGAGTTAATTTTTGTATAAAGTGTAAGGAAGGGGTCCAGTTTCAGTTTTCTGCATATGGCTAGCCAGTTTTCCCAACATCATTTATTAAATAGGGAATCCTTTCCCCATTTCTTGTGTTTGTCAGGTTTGTCAAAGATCAGATGGTTGTAGATGTGTGGTGTTATTTCTGAGGCCTCTGTTCTGTTCCATTGGTCTATATATCTGTTTTGGTACCAGTACCATGCTCTTTTGGTTACTGTAGACTTGTAGAATAGTTTGAAGTCAGGTAGTGTGATGCCTCCAGCTTTGTTCTTTTTGCTTAAGATTGTATTGGCTATACAGGCTCTTTTTTGTTTCCATATGAAATTTAAAGTAGTTTTTTTCTAATTCTGTGAAGAAAGTCAGTGATAGCTTGATGGGGATAGCACTGAATCTATAAATTACTTTGGGCAGTATGGCCATTTTCATGATATTGATTCTTCCTATCCATGAGCATGGTATGTTTTTCCATTTGTTTGTGTCCTCTCTTATTTCCTTGAGCGGTGTTTTGTAGTTTTCCTGAAGAGGTCCTTCATATCCCTTGTAAGTTGTATTCCTAGGTATTTTATTCTCTTCATAGCAATTATGAATGGGAGTTCACTCAAGATTTGGCTCTCTGTTTGTTTATTATTGGTGTATAATAATGCTTATTATTTTTGCACATTGGTTTTGTATCCTGAGACTTTGCTGAAGTTGCTTATCAGCTTAAGGAGATTTTGGGCTGAGACGATGGGGTTTTCTAAATATACCATCATGTCATCTGCAAACAGAGATAATTTAACTTCCTGTCTTCCTATTTGAATACCCTTGATTTCTTTCTCTTCCCTGATTGCCCTGGCCAGAACTTCTAATATTATGTTGAACAGGAGTGGTGAGAGAGGGCATCCTTGTCTTGTGCTGGTTTTCCATGGAAATGCTTCCAGCTTTTGCCCATTCAGTATGATATTGGCTGTGGGTCTGTCATAAATAGCTCTTATTATTTCAAGATACGTTCCATCAATACCTAGTTTATTGAGAGTTTTTAGCATTAAAGTGTGTTGAATTTTATCGAAGGCCTTTTCTGCATCTATTGAGACAATCGTGTGGTTTTTGTCATCGATTCTGTTTATGTGATGGATTGCGTTTATTGATTTGCATATGTTGAGCCAATCTTGCATCCCAGGGATGAAGCCAACTTGCTTGTGTTAGATAAACTTTTTGATGTGCTGCTGGATTTGGTTTGCCACTGTTTTATTGAGGATTTTTGCATCAGTGTTCATCAGGGATATTGGCCTGAAATTTTCTTTTTTTGTTGTGTCTTTGCCAGGTTTTGATATCAGGATGATGCTGGCCTTATATAATGAATTAGGGAGGAGTCTCTCTTTTTGTATTGTTTGGAATAGTTTCAGAAGGAATGGTACCAGCTCCTTTTTGTATCTCTGGTAGAATTCGGCTGTGAATCCGTCTGGTCCTGGACTTTTTTTGGTTAGTAGGCTATTAATTACTGACTCAATTTCAGAACTCATTATTGGTCTATTTGGGGATTTGACTTCTTCCTGGCTCAGTCTTGAGAGGGTGTATGTGTCTAGGAATTTATCCATTTATTCTAGATTTTCTAGTTTATTTTATAGAGGTGTTTGTAGTATTCTCTGATGGTTGTTTTTATTTCTGTGGGATCAGTGGTGACATCCCCTTTATCATTTTTTATTGTGTCTATTTGATTCTTCCCTCTTTTCTTCTTTAATAGTCTTGCTAGCAGTCTATTTTATTGATCTTTTCAAAAAAACCAGCTCCTGGGTTCATTGATTTTTTAAAGGATTTTTTTGTGTGTCTCTGTCTCCTTCAGTTCTGCTCTGATCTTAGTTATTTCTTGTCTTCTGCTAGCTTTTAAATTTGTTTGCTCTTGCTTTTTTAGTTCTTATAATTGTGATGTTAGGGTGTTGATTTTAGATCTGTCTTGCTTTCTTCTGTGGGCATTTAGTGCTATAAATTTCCCTGTAAATACTGCTTTAGCTGTGTCCCAGAGATTCTGGTACATTGTATCTTTGGTCTCATTGATTTCAAAGAACCTCTTTATATCTGCCTTAATTTTGTTATTTACTTAGTAATCATTCAGGAGCAGGTTGTTCAGTTTCCATGTAGTTGTGCGGTTTTGAGTGAATTTCTTAATCCTGAGTTCTAATTTGATTGCACTGTGGTCTGAGAGACTGTTTGTTATGATTTCCATTATTTTGCATTTGCTGAGGAGTGTTTTACTTCCAATTGTGTGGTCAATTTTAGAATAAGTGCAATGTGGTGCTGAGAAGAATGTATATTCTGTTGATTTGGGGTGGAGAGTTCTGTGGATGTCTGTTAGGTCTGCCTGATCCACAGCTGAGTTCAAGTCCTGAATATCCTTGTTAATTTTCCGTCTCGTTGATCTGTCTAATATTGATAGTGGGGTGTTAAGGTCTCCCACTATTATTGTGTGGGAGTCTAAGTATCTTCATAGGTCTCTAAGAACTTGCTTTAAGAATCTGGGTGCTCCTGTATTGGGTGCATATATATTTTTGTTGCACTGATCCCTTCATCATTATGTAATGCCTTTCTTTGTCTTTTTTGATCTTTGTTGGTTTAAAGTCTGTTTTTATCAGAGACTAGGATTGCAACCCCTGCTTTTTTTTGCTTTCCATTTGCTTGGTAAATATTCCTCCATCCCTTTATTTTGAGCCTATGTGTGTCTCCGCATGTGAGATGGTTCTCCTGAATATAGCACACTGATGGGTCTTGACTTTTTATCCAATTTGCCAGTCTGTGTCTTTTAATTCAGGCATTTAGCCCATTTATTTTTAAGTTTAATATTGTTATGTGTGAATTTTATCCTGTCATGATGTTAGCTTGTTATTTTGCCCATTAGATGATGCAGTTTTTTTCCTTTTTTTTTTGAGACTGATTCTTGCTCTTTTGTCTAGGTTGGAGTGCAGTGGTGTGATCTCGACTCACTGCATACTCTGCCTCCTGGGTTCACGCCATTCTCCCACCTCAACCTCCTGAGTAGCTAGGACTACAGGCGCTCACCACCACACCCAGTTAATTTTGTTTTTGTATTTTTAGTAGAGATGGGGTTTCACTGTGTTAGCCAGGATGGTCTTGATCTCCTGACCTTGTGATCTGCCCCCCTCAGCTTCCCAAAGATTCAGTTTCTTTATAGTGTTAATGGTCTTTACTATTTTGTAAGTTTTTGCAGTGGCTGGTACCAGTTTTTCCTTTCGGCATTTAGTGCTTTTTTCAGGAGCTCTTGTAAGGCAGGCCTGGTGGTGACAAAATCTTTTAGCATTTGCTTGTCTGTAAAGGATTTTATTTCTCCTTCACTTATGAAACTTAGTTTGGCTGGATATGAAATTCTGGGTTGAAAATTCTTTTCTTTAAGAATGTTGAATATTGGCCCCCACTCTCTTCTGGCTTGTAGAGTTTCTGCTGAGAGATCTGCTGTTAGTCTGATGGGCTTCCCTTTTTGGGTAACCTGACCTTTCTCTCTGGCTGCCCTTAACGTTTTTTCCTTTATTTCAACCTTGGTGAATTTGACTGTTATTTTGGGGTTGTTCTTCTTGAGGAGGATCTTTGTGGTGTTCTCTGTATTTCCTGAATTTGAATGTTGGCCTGTCTTGCTAGGTTGGGAAAGTTCTCCTGGATAATATCCTGAAGAGTGTTTTCCAACTTGGTTCCATTCTCCCCATCACTTTCAGGTACACCAATCAAACGTAGGTTTGGTGTTTTCACATAGTCCTATATTTCTTGGAGACTTTGTTTATTCCTTTTCATTTTTTTCCTCTAAACTTGTCTTCAGGCTGTATTTCATTAACTTGATCTTCAATCTCTGATATCCTTTCTTCCGCTTGATCAATTCAGCTATTGATACTTGTGTATGCTTCACAAAGTTCTCATGCTTTGTTTTTCAGTTCCGTAAGATCATTTATGTTCTTCTCCAAACTGGTTATTCTAGTTAGCAATTCCTCTAACTGTTTTTTCAAGATTCTTAGCTTTCTTGCATTGGGCTAGAACATGCTCCTTTAGCTTGGAGGAGTTTGTTATTACCCACCTTCTGAAGCCTACTTCTGTCAATTTGTTAAACTCGTTCTCCATCCAGTTTTGTCCCCTTGCTGACGAGGAGTTGTGAGGAGGAGAAGAGGCATTCTGGTTTTTGGAATTTTCAGCCTTTTTGCACTGGTTTTTCCTCATCTGCATGGATTTATTTACCTTTGGTCTTTGATTTTGGTGACCTTCAGATGGGGTTTCTGTGTGGATGTCCTTTTTGTTGATGTTGATGCTATTCCTTTCTGTTTGTTAGTTTTCCTTCCAACATTCAGGTTCCCCTGCTGCAGGTCTGCTGGAGTTTGCTGGAGGTCCATTCCAAATCCTGTTTGCCTGGGTATCACCAGTAGAGGCTGCAGAACAGCAAAGATTGCTGCCTGATTCTTCCTCTGGAAGCTTGGTCCTAGAGGGGCACCCTCCAGATGCCAGCCAGAGCTCTCCTGCATGAAGTGTCTGTCAACCCCTGCTGGGAGGTGTCTCCCAATCAGGAGGCACCGGGGTCAGGGACCTACTTGAGGAGGCAGTCTGTCCCTTAGCAGAGCTCAAGGGCTGTGCTGGGAGATCTGCTGCTCTTTGCAGCGCTGGCAGGCAGGAACGTTTAAGTCTGCTTAAACTGTGCCTACAGGCACCCCTTCCCCCAGGTGCTCTGTCCCAGGGAGATGAGAGTTTTATCTAGAAGCCGCTGACTGGGGCTGCTGTCTTTCTTTCAGAGATGCCCTGCCCAGAGAGGAGGAATCTAGAGAGGCAGTCTGGCTACAGTGGCTTTGCTGAGCTGAAGTAGGCTCTGCCCCATTCAAACTTCCTGGTGACTTTGTTTATACTGTGAGGGGAAAACTGCCTACTCAAGCCTCAGTAATGGTGGATGCCCCTTCCCCACACCAAGCTCGAGTGTCCCAGGTCAACTTCAGACTGCTGTGCTGGCAGTGAGAATTTCAAGCCAGTGCTTAGCTTGCTGGGCTCTGTAGGGGTGGGATCCACTGAGCTAGACCACTTGGCTCCCTGGCTTCAGCCCCCTTTCCAGGGAAGTGAATGCTTCTGTCTTGCTGGCATTCCAGACACCACTGGGGTATGAAAAAAACTCCTGCAGCTAGCTCAGTGTCTGCCCAAATCGCCGCCCAGTTTTATGCTTGAAACCCAGGTCCCTGGTGGCATAGACATCCGAGGGGATCTCCTTGTCTGTGGGTTGCGAAGACTGTGGAAAAAGCGTAGTATCTGGGCCAGAGTGCACCATTCCTCATGGCAGTCCCTCACTGCTTCCCTTGGCTAGTGGAGGAAGTTCCTTGACCCCTGTGCTTCCCGGGTGAGGCAACACTCCACTCTGCTTCGGCTCGCCCTCTGTGGGCTGGACCCACTGTTTAACCAGTCCCAGTAAGATGAGCCAGGTACCTCAGCTGGAGATGCAGAAGTCACCCGCCTTCTGTGTTGATCTCACTGGGAGCTGCAGACTGGAGCTGTTCCTATTCGGCCATCTTGCCAGGTACCCGCTAAAGAATTATTTAATTTGTTAATTAATTTTTTAATTGTTTAAATTAAAGCTAATATTGAAAATTGTTATTGCTCAATTCCAAAGGTGGCAGAAAATAGGAGTAACACAAGATTGAAACTTGGATTATGTGATCTGAGATTTAT
Source organism: Chlorocebus sabaeus (assembly GCF_047675955.1). NCBI lineage: Eukaryota > Metazoa > Chordata > Mammalia > Primates > Cercopithecidae > Chlorocebus > Chlorocebus sabaeus. The sequence goes on from NC_132918.1 coordinate 73,093,184, forward strand.
TTATGTATTTACTTATAATCTGGAAATTTTGTAAAAGACTGTGAATTTATACTCAGTTTCCCTGCTCATTTGGAGCAATTTCTAATTTTTACTTTTTTTAATGCTGTCATATCTCCCAGTAACAGTGGCTTCTGTGTGTGTAGTGATTTGCACATTTCAATCAGATTTTTTCCCTCTCTTTTTTAACATCTTCAATTTGTGAAATGCAATTTTAACATCTTCAATTTGTGAAATGCAAGATCCAAAAGAGAAAAAATCACTTCCCATTCAGTTTCATTTCATTTATTTATTTTTCTTTCTGTTAATTTTAAATTGTGCAATTAAACATTTCTTTTGGCTGTTAAAAAGTAAGTTCTACCTAGTGTGATTTCTTCAAGATAACTTCCTTTGCAAACAGTAAAATTAGTTTTTTCAGTTATTTCTGAATTTATGGATCATTTTACAATTCGTGTTTAGATTTAAACTTAGTGGGAAGGCATCTGGCAAGGGTGGAAGACTCAGCTCTGCCATCACTTTGTTGGAAGACCGTGAATAACTTACATTTAAAATTAAAAGCAATGAAAGTAAAAGTTAGAGGCCAGTTTTGAAAACAGGTGGAAAACGCAAGAGTCATATCACTTTAAGACTACGCCACACACACACACACACACACACACACACACACGTCAAATGAGAAAAATATTTATTTTCTTGTTTTTCAAATAGATTATTTGGTATTAGGAAACACTGCGGGAGTTTCTTAATGCATTTAAAATATTATGTGCTTGGCCATTATTTTTAAGAAACAACTATTGTAAAAATTAATGTGCTCCTTTATCAATGAATGATGATTGTTTTCAACTAAGGCTTCTAGGCAGAGATTAAGTTGGAAATGACATCAACACTATCATTTGTATAGGGCATTTCTGTTTTCTTGGGCTGAAGATTTTAAAATTTTTATAATCCTCAGAATAATGGGTAGTTTTTGTGATGCCCGCCTTACCTTACTCTCAGCAGTGTTACAGAGTAAAGGTAGGTGTTTTTTTTTTTGTTTTTGTTTTTTTTGGCAAAAGTGTTTAATGGTCTAACCAACATGTACATTCTCCTTTGCAAAGACCCCAGCTGCCCAGCTACATTTCCCATCTTGGGTTCCCTTATATGCCTGTAACTACTCTCCTCCATGAAATGTGAGTGGAAGGGATGGGTATCACTTATGGGTTGAAGTTTTTAAGAAGGGAGTGTGCCTTCTGCATTCTTTCCTCTTCTGCCAAAGGCCCCAAAGGTCTATGAGATGGTTAAGGTGACCAGCTGTCCTGGTTAGCCCTGGACTGAGGGAGTTTCTGGAATGTGGGACTTTCAGTTTCAAAACTGGGACAATCCAGGAGAAAGGGGGATTTGCTGGTCACCCTAAGAGATGCCACTGACCAATAATATCTATATGGGACTTTTATGTAATTGAGAAATAAGCCAGGAAAGTTTTGAAGTTAATTCATTGCTACTTACTAGCTTTACCCTAATACAGATTGGAATTACTACTGAGGAAGTGGCCTTGTTCAGATAGACACATGTCAATGAGAGGACACCAAAAGCAGAAATGCTGGCTATCATCCTCAGCAACTCCATGATCTAGAACGTGTTTTTGGCCCAATCTTCTAGTTGGAGCAGATTAATGGTTCTCAAAGCGTGGTGTGAAAATCCACAGGGTTCCCTAAGATCTCAGGGTGTCCATGAGGGCAAAACTATTTCCATAACAGTGCCAGAAGTTATTACCTTTCACTCTCATTCTCTTAGGAGTGTGCAGTGGGGTTTTTGAGAGGCTGCACAAGGTGTGATGATGTCATGGATCTGGTGGCTGATGGACTATGTGCTTGTGAATTACTGTGTTTTAAAATTGTGTTGCTCTTAATTTCTAATGCGGTCCATACTAACAGATGTTACTCACACTCCGAAAACTCTTTGGGGTCATTAATGATTTTTAAGAGTGCCAGAACTCCTGAGACCAAAAAGTTTGAGAACTGTTGATGTGAATAATTTCTAAGGTTTTGTATATTTCTCGAAGTTTATGAATTAGTTCTTATATATACCCAAGCCAGCTATAGAACTTTCTTTTTTATTTGAGATAAGGTCTTGCTGTGTTGCCCAGGCTGGAGCGCAATAATGGCTCACTGCAGCCTAGAGAGTCTGGGCTCAAGAAATCCTCCTACCTCAGCCTCCTGAGTAGCTAGAAATTCATGCATACACCCCCATGCCCAGCTAATTTTTGAATTTTTTGTAGAGATGGAATCTCATTATGTTGCCCAGGCTGGTCTTTCACTCTTGGCCTCAAGAGGTCTCCTGCCTCGGCCTCCCAAAGTGCTTACAGGTGTGAACCACCATGCCTAGCCTCATTACAGAATTTGTAAGTTGCTATGTCTTTCATTTTCTTCCATCTTTTTTTTTTTTTTTTTTTAGACTGAGTTTCACTGTCGCCCAGGCTGGAGTGCAGTAGCATGATCTCAGCTCACTGCAACCTCTGCCTCCTGAGTTCAAGCAATTCTCCTGCCTCAGCCTCCTGAGTAGCTGGGATTACAGGCATGTGCCACCATGCCAGGCTAATTTTTGTACTTTTAGTAGAGGGCGTTTCACCATGTTGGCCAGGCTGGTCCCGAACTCCTGACCTCAGGTGATCCACCTGCCTGTCTTAGCCTCCCAAAATGATAGGATTACAGGCGTGAGCCACCACACCTGGCCTTTTTTTTTTTTTTTTTCCATCTTAGGCTGTGGTGGGGATAAAAAATGTTTTGGAATCTATTATTAAAAGATCTCTTTCCAGAAAAGTATAGACACTTTGTTTTATATATTAGGAATTACACTCAGAGTTATTCCCCTTATGATATGGGACAGTTGCCTTAAACATATCATAAAGTAGCAAAAATTGAAGTATGTTTTTTCCCTTCAGAGGAAGGACATTTTGCTGTTTCAAACAAGTAAATCTGACAATTATGTTTCCAGCAACCTTAGAGACATGCCTGTTGTGCTTATCCAGGGTTCTGGATAAAGATGCTTAGTGTACTTTTGATGGAAGCAAATCAAATGCAAATTTGGTTGTGTCTCTCTCTTGCTTAGAAGCTTTCGGTAGCTTGGGTCCTTAGGATAAAGCCCCAACTTATTCAAAGTCCGTTCAGGTCTTCACCTGCACTCTCCCTACTCTGGTCTCCCCTCTGTGTGTTTTCTGTCTGGTTCTCTTTACTGAACCTCACAAGTGCTGACAGACGTTAACCCTGTTTCAGTTCCTGCTTTGAAAGCCTTTTCTCCAACCTGATTTATAATCTCAATGCACCTATACTTCTTACACCTCAGAAACTCACTTGTAATTCTCTGTTCCAGGATGCCCACTGGATCCAAAGAGAGAAACATACCAGTACTCTATAGAACTATGATCTAGGTTTGACTGACTCCTGGCAACAAGCCCCACCCACCAGCCAATTTGGATGAGATGAGGCATTTTTCTTATGCCGCAAAGGAGATCTGCAACAGGATGCTCAGGCTTTTGAAGAAATGACTCAGAAAAGGGCTGTCCTCATAGCCAAATAACAAAATGTTTACTAAAAATACAAAAGTGAAGTCATCAACCACCTGAATTCACTGGACATTGGTAAATTTAGAGAAAGCCAAGATCTGTCATCTATTCATACACACACACACACACACACACACACACACACACACAAACACGAACACCAGAGATCAATTCAAAATCCAGATTGTCATTTGAGGAATGTATAGTTGCTAATTTATTTTGACAAATTCATGGAGTTGATTTAAATTATTTATGATAATGCTTCACAGTATATTTTATAAAATTAATGAAAGTGTAAATTTTAAAAAGTTCTTGGCTTTTAAACTTTTCTTGGGGAGAAATGAAAGAATGCTGTTTTTTTTTTTTTTTTTTTTTTCTTTTAAAAAGCATTAAAACACCAGAACTATGGAGTGAAAATATGAAGGAAGTCTGTTTATATTTTAGGAAATATATATACTTCTACAAACAAACCTAGTAGAATATCTGGCACAAAAACTGTACAGGCCTCTCCTAGCTCTTTATATGAACTCAGTTGCTGGCGAATGGGGAGATAATTCGCCCATCCATGTACGTGGCTTTCTGGATAATAATAATGATATGGTAATTGGCATTTATTAAGCTCTTACTATGTTCTGAACACTTTATTTGCATTATATCTTTGAATGCATATAACATTCTAGAAGGTAGGTGCTATATTGTTTCCAATTTATAGATAAGAAAATTGAGCCACAGAGAAGTTAAGTGACTTACCCAAAGTCACACAGCAACAAAGATCAAATTCAAAATGATGTAGGTTTATTTCATAGCCTAGTATTCTTTACTCCTAAGCCATACTGGGTTGTACAGTAATTGCTAAAGGAACAAATTTCAAAATCTTCCTTATAGATAGCCTTTCTTTCTATTTGTACGAAGGATTATAAACTGTAAGAACTTTTATGGCACATTGAATTAGCTCAGCAGTTCAACTGTAAGAGTTTCTCATTAACTATTTAAAGCTATTCATTATTATTAGGAGGACCAGAGCTAGACTCAGGATAAACCTCTATTTCATTCAATTCAACTTAGTTCAATTTAGTTCATGTTACTGAATATACATTACATGCTGGGTTTGGGGAGGGAAGATTGTCATTGTAATTAGAAAGGTATTATCTCTTGCTTTCTAGGAACACAGAATCACTTGTGGGATTGAGAGATAAGGACAGCAAGTAGACCAAACTATAAGCTGAGGTTCAAGGTGGCATAGGCTGGGTGCCACAGTGCTGTGTCTCAGGTGGGGTAGAAGTGCAAAACGGACAGTACCAGAAGGAAAACTCGAGGGTAAACTTGGGATTTTTTTACCATTCCCAGCCTTAGGAGGCCGTGGGCTCAACAAATACTTGTCAAATGAATGATTAAGATCCCTTAAGGTACTGAGTAGGATATGAAAAAAAAATCATGGAGGAGAAAGCATTTGAAGTGAATATCTTTAAGTTTTAGTTCCATTCTGAGGTTGCAGCATATGCAGAGGGTAGATGCGAAGCCTGCTGAATGATGTGGAATAAAGAAGTATGTGATAATGATTATGATTTGACTAACATCTATTAGACATGTCCATTGTGCCAGCTGCTTTCCAGGGCTTAATTTATTTGCTCTGCAGAAATTCATTATTGGTGGTAGACATAAAGGTGCTACCTTGTTCTCCCTTGGAAGAGAAAGTGCTTCCCAGCTGTAGGGGGTGTGGTCCGCATACAGCCTCTGTTCTGCTCTCAGCTCCTTCAGAGCTGGCCTTGGCAGCAGAGAGGTGCCTGGCCCGTAATCCTACCCTTTTTAGGGAAAGCCCATGTCCCATCATTGAGGAAGAGATATAGAGGTCAGGTCATTCTGACCCAACATGGACGGACTCTGTAGGGTTCTGTTTGCTCCCAAGCTCCCTCCAGGGTTGGCTATGGCACTATTAGGCTTTCATTGCTCCCTTCCCTTCCCATCACAGCTCAATTCCTAATCAATGCCTTGCTTAGTTTAGAGTATGCTTCCAGAAAACCTAATCTGTGACACCATTAATCTTCCACATTGACAAACTGAAAACTGGAGCCCTGAGAGATGATGCATTTCCCCAAGGCCACACAGCTAGTGAATAGCAGAGCCAGGTTTTAAATTAAGATTCATTTAACCTCTAACTGCGGTTCTCTTCAGAACCCCCCACTGGCTACAGGACCAACCTCTATTTAGCCAAAGCTAAAGTATTTAGCCAGAGCTGCATTCTTGCACATGCGCACATCAACAGGAATCTCTCCACTTGTCGGCCCAGATAGATGTTTTCTGTCAGGAGAGCCCTGAGTCATCTGTGCCCCCTAGAGGAAGCCAAAACTCTAGGTCATCTGTGCCTACTCTTGGCTCGACTACTCTCAATCTTTCAAGTCTTAGCTTCTAAATCAAAATTAAGTTTTCCGGTTACAAGCTTTCGCAGTACCTGTCATAGCACTGGCCACAATTTGCAAAAACATATTTATTTTCTCCTGTTTGTTGCTCCACTAGGCTGTAACTTCAGTAGGGCGTGGATTATGTTTGTTGAGTTCAGTACCAACTTCCTAGCACTTCCCCATACTTTTTGGGTGTGACAGGAGCTCAATGTACGTTAAAGGGCTGAGTTAAGGGTGTATGATAAATACTGGGTACTTAGTCAATATTATTTCTAGTTTTCTTCTTTTATGGAACTACATAAGATAGTCACAAAAATATTATTGTATTATGACAGATATTAATTATTATGATCATGATTGTTTTTAGGCTCATACCATACCTTAGACCATTTTCAAATGACTAAATTGAATGGTCAAAAATCAATAACTTACTTAGAAACTGTCCCTATATTTTTTGCTGAAGTCATGTTTAATTTTCTTCAGGAGAGATCTCAATCCTAAGACAATGCTGACATTTCTCAAGAGTGGGAATTCCATGAGCTTTCTCAGACGGCTGCCCCGATGTCTGGAAACCTCTTGAAGGTGATCACTATCATTTTGTCCACCTAGATATTTGATCATAAACTCATTCTTTAAAACCAAAGTCATGGGTGGCACCCTTTGACCTCGTTAAAGCTCATAAATCTCCTCTTTGTGAAGATTTTTCATCTTGATATGTGGCAAAGGTGTGAACCATTGAAGAGGTGTTCTCTTGAACATTTGCCCTACAAACTCACCCAATAGAAAACCAGATTCAGGCATTTCCAACATGGGTCACTTCTCAGAAAGACTGTTTCAACTTCAATGTATATTATGAAGATTTTATAGATTTCAATTATGCAGACTTTTTAGCTTTTTCCTTTTCAGACTAGCCCGACTTGTTTTTTTTTTTTTATAATTTTAAATGTATTCTTCAATATAAAGTTAATATATTGACAACAAAATTTTGAAAAGAGAGAAAGGGAAAAAAGTCATATTTTTAGACATCATACGTGTTTCCATTTGTGAGTTTTTCTGGTGTATAGAGATTATGAAGTTCAAGTGGGAGGGAAAAGGATTGTTGAAGGCTCATTCTTCTAGAGTTGCTGTGAAACCAAATTCAAACTAATCTTGAACAGTTGCGACTTAGACAACTCAGTCTTTAGGCTCTGTTGTCTAATCACTGTGTGTGTTTCTACAGTTTACTTCACCGCTGAGTCCAGTTTTGTGTTTTGTAAGATAGGAAATAATAATTTCTGTTAGTGACCTACTAGGAATGTATTAGAGAATTAAGTGAGAAATGACAAAATCCCTTCTGACCCCCAATAAACATAAGCTACTTTTATTACTGATCTTGTTTCGGATCTTTTTGTTAGATATGAGTTCTGTCTTTTCGAAGAATTAATATGTCAGTATGTTCAATTCTTTGCGTCTATTTTTAAACTTCCTCGTAAAGCAACCTTTTTCAATTACCTACTCCACCCTGGCTCATTCTGATCACCTGCTCCACCATACATTCCCATCACCTGCTCCACCCTAACTCATTCCTGTTACCTGCTACCTGCTCTGCCCTGACTGCTGCCAAAGCACTCACCCCGTCATTCTCTTTAAATTAGCCAGTCGGAATTAGTTTAGCCTGTGTGGTCTAACCCCAGCCAATAGGGGAACCACACAGCAGCAGGGGCTGCGTGCGTTAGGGATAAGAACCCCTTCCCCTCCCTTGTACAAGTGTGCGCTCACCATTGTTCCATCTGTAAGGGCGCACCCTTCTACACAGAAGTAACTTGCCTTGCTGAGAATTAAAAAGAAAATTTTATATTTGAGTGCTGTTTCTTTTGCAGCACCGAAACTTTATATATAACATTTTCTAAACAAGGTTGTAGCAAAACTATTGGTACCCACCTCCCTCATATTCCCTGGAGCCTTACCACTGTAGTGCCCACAGGCCCATCTCTAATTACTAGCATTTGCCTCTCTTTGCCCAGGGGCTTACTCTGACAGCCAGCTTCTGGTATATGTTCACAAAAAAATAGGCTGAAACCAGATAATTAGTATACCCAGATCAGTCTACAACCAGTGACTGAAGGGAGTTGATGTATAAATACCTTGGCTGCCCTGTCCATCAGATGGGATTAAACTGAGGCTTATAGTCTACGCTGGATCTCAGTTTCCATAGAGCTATTAAGCTGCAGGTGCCCACAGTGACAACTAGCTCGATTATACACCATTTTTGGCTTCCTGAATCATTTATTGGCTTTATTCCATTCAATTTTCTGATTTACTTCTCCACTTTCTTTTTTTTTTTTTTTTTTTTTTGAGACGGAGTCTTGCTCTGTCGCCCAGGCTGGAGTGCAGTGGCCAGATCTCGGCTCACTGCAAGCTCCGCCTCCCGGGTTCACGCCATTCTCCTGCCTCAGCCTCCTGAGTAGCTGGGACTACAGGCACCCGCCACCTCGCCCGGCTAGTTTTTTGTAATATTTAGTAGAGACGGGGTTTCACCGTGTTAGCCAGGATGGTCTCGATCTCCTGACCTCGTGATCCACCCGTCTCCGCCTCCCAAAGTGCTGGGATTACAGGCTTGAGCCACCGCGCCTGGCCACTTCTCCACTTTCTAACTATTATTTCCTGGAATTACCTTTCAAGTTAACTACTCGTATTTGAATTCTTGTCTCAGGCTTTGCTTCTGAGGGAATCCCAAACTAAGACAATGTTTATATGAATTCCAATTGTTTTGCATGGAAGTGATATACACTTACTTTAACTCAATAGAGCTTCAACCCAAACAAAGAAAAACTCAGTTCATTGACTCATATTAATGCAATGTCTAAAGATGACAGAATCTTATTTAAGAATAGTTAGATACTGGAAACTTACACAATGTCACTGACTTTTTTTTCTCTGACTCTCTCTGTTTCTCTCTCATACACACACACACACACACACACACACACACACACATCCCTACCCGTTTTCCTCTATGTATTTATTTTAGGATAGGAAAGATGGTGCTCTAAGGTCACTTTAAGCTTACATTGCCTCTAGAGCATGTAATACCTGAGAAAGTAAAGTTATCTTTTGTTCACATCCATATCAATTCCAGAAAAGGTCTCAAATTGTCAGTATTTGGAATGTATGCTGATCTCTAGAAAAAATGACTGGGTCCAGGTGGCTGAAATATGCTAGGCTGTCATCCCAGGGGAGGTGACAACTTTAGCAGAGCCATATGAAATATGGGGGAGTGGACTTGACTTTAAAATGTGTAAGCAACAAGCTTACACTTTAAAAGTGTAGCAACAAGCATCCCACAAAGTAAAAAATACTATCTGGTGTTTTCATCTTTCTTTTTTTTTTTTTTTTTTTGAGATGGAATTTCACTCTTGTTGCCTAGGCGGAATTGCAATGGCATGATCTTGGCTCACAGCAACCTCTGCCTACTGGGTTCAAGCGATTTTCCTGCCTCAGCCTCCCAAGCAGCTGGAATTACAGACATGTGCCACCACGCCCGATTGATTTTGTATTTTTAGTAGAGATAGGGTTTCTCCACGTTGGTCAGGCTGGTCTTGAACTCCCAACCTCAGGTGATCCACCCGTCTCGGCCTCCCAAAGTGCTGGGATTACAGGTGTGAGCCACCACTCCTGGTTGTTTCCATCTTTTTTAAATGATATCTTGCATTTTTAGACCTTTTCATCTCAACAGAAGCAATTGCTAATATAATATCACAATTGGACCAGTGACTCGTTTCCCAGGTTCAGAATCGATGGATCAGATGTCACCATACTATAATAGAGGGACAGGCAAATCATGTACTCATTAAATGGTAACAATAGTGGTTACTCTTTGTCAAACACACATAGGATAAGTTCTAAATTCCATGCTAGGTATTTTACAAAGGCGATTCTACTTAAATCCCAGAAACAAACCTTGTGACTAGTCATAGATGTGACTAGGATTTTTATTTCATAAATGAAGAAACTAAAACTTGGTAAAGTTAGAGACTTGCTGAAGGTTTTCTTTTCTTCTTCCTCTTCTTTTTTTTTTTTTTTTTTTGCTCATTGATTGAAGAGGCAATATTTGCATCCAGGTCTGTGTAGTTCAAAACCCATTCCATAGCACCTTGCTACATTGCCAGCTTGAAGCACTGGTGCTTTGAGAACATTGCTTTTGGTGGACCTATTCTAATACTCATCTGCCCTTAGGTTCCTTTGCATTCATTTTCTGGTCAAACATTAGGAGTTAATGGAAGCAATTTGAACTCTAGGAGCAGATCACCTATTTCCTTCAAATCTCACACTTGAGGTTGCAGACTTTTTGGTTCACACTAAATTTCCTTGCGATCTGAGAACCTGAAAACCTTACACTCAGAATCAATGGGCCTAGAAAAATCTTTTTATCTAGCTGTAGCACAACCAGAGCTACTTAAGTTGCCATATTGGTTGTCCTTTTCCAGTTAGCCTAATGAAGTCTCCTGATGGAGTAGGCATTAGATCAGACCAGACTTAATGAAAACAGAATTAATTCATGGAGTTGTTTCATCAGCTTTCCGAGACCCTCTCTCTCACTGGGACTGTAGGCAGCAGTTCTAAATATCTGGCACTCTGTAGAAAACAACTCTATTTGCATAGTTTTTATACACTTTGAGATTTTGTTATTGTTTAAAGATATAAGAGGTAACTGAGGTGTGAATCTAATTATCTTCGTGATCAGTTGACAAATGAATTACCCACATAGTTGAAAGTGCTAAATTCTCTCATTGGTTTGCCAAATATTGATTACTCTCCTTTTTTTATGTCAGACACTATCCTAGGTGCTGGGGACATAGCAGTGATCCAGATGGAAACAAGTAGCCCCACAAATAAGTATATAATTACGTATTATGATAAGAATTCAGAGAGAGTTTAACAGGCAGACTATAGCAGTCAGGCTCCAGTGCAGAAAAGAGAAAAAATTCTAGGTATTTTAAGCAGGATGTAGATTAATTCAAGGAATTGGAGGTTTGTAAAACTCATTTGAAGGGCTGAAGAGGCAGTTTAATCCTCGGTCTTCAGGGGTATTTCTCAGAACACTGCAGAACTGACCCTCCTGGGGAACTCCCATATGGAACTTTGCAGAGTCAAGAACACGTTGCCACTCACTTAAATTCTCCTATTGAAACTGTCTCTGAACACCTGGGTCACCACTACAAGCTGGATATCCAAGGCTGTGATTCATGATTTAGTAAGCCAGTCAACATGCCATGATTGCCACTAATGCCTCTGCACCCACTAACTTCATTCTCAGGAATTTGAAAACTGGGACAGTACAGAGAAACCTCACGTTTCCATGATAGTGTTTGCTAGTAGAAATTGCCAAGTGGAACTGCATTAGCATCCAGACCCTTAGCTGCAAGAGAGGTCAGCAGTGCAGTTCGTAGCATTCTATCCTCTTCAGATAGGAGGAGGGTGGAATGGAGAGTGAGTGAGATGATCTACAATGTCCAGCACACGATGCTGATTGAGTTTGAGGCTGGTGAAGGCTTCTTTCAGGTAATAATATTTCAGCTGAAACATGAAAAATGAGCTGAAGGACAGCAGCCAAGGAGTTCAGTGTGCTCCATGTGGAAGGAATAACATGAGAAAAGGCCTTGTGTTGGGAAGGTGCTTAGTGTGTTTGCACAGCTGGATGGGATAGTGGTGGGGCAGAATGAGTCAGAAGGAATGGTACACAACTGGAGAGGTGAGAAGGACCTGGTGTGTAGGCTCTTGTTGATAATGTTAAAGACTTAGGATTTTTCTATAACTGCAACGGGACCATTTAAGTAGGGGAAGAAATCAATCTGCTTTATATTTATAAAGCTTACTCTTGGTGATGTCTGACAACAGTTTAAAAGATGGTAGTTTAGAGGAGGGTGTTTCCAGTGGAGGTATTGGAGAGGAATGGAGTAACAGGAATTACATTTTGGAGGCAGAGCTAACAGGACTTGATGTTAGGCCAGTTGAAACAGAGGCAGGGGTAGGGAAGACAAGCACCCAAGCATGGCCCCTGAGTTTCCCATGTGAATAGCTGGATGGGATGTTCATGCCATGAAGCGCAATTGGTAAGATGCATAGAACATGTTCTGTGGCAAGATCAATATTCTTTTAGACATATTAAGCTTGAGGTGCCCCTGAAACATCCAAAAGGAGATTTCCAGCATGTCTAGAAATGCATGCATGTCTAGATAATGGTTGGTATGAACTTGCAGGTGGACCTGGGAGAAGCCAGAGTGAAAAACAGGTATAACCTAAAAGAGTCAGTGCAGCAAGGATTATGGATTAATCTACTCCAAAAGGAAAAAAAAAAATGTAAAGGTAGTAAAGATGTCACTGACCATATGGTAGTAGTAGTAATAGTTATTGTTTTCCTCTTGCCTCTTTGTTCTCCTCTTCCTGTTTTCCCATTTTCCTTCCTTCTCTTCCTCCTCTTCTTATTTCTCCTTCTTTTTCTGTCTTTCTTCACAACATTCTTCTACGTTAATCTTTTGGCTGTTTGTTTTATTTTGAGCACAACCTGTAAGAGCTTCCACGAAAAGAATTATTCTAAACTTTTAAATTGTGCTGATTCTTTGAAGGGTTGTTATGTCAGGTAAGAGTTACATTGGTATCTGTTTTATCTTCATTTCTTTTTCTGGTTTGAAAGAGAAGTGAGGAAAAGAATAAGATATTATGTAGATTATTTTTCTTCTGGTCTTTGGGGCAAGCCAAGATCTTGGTTATAAAGAAGTACAGAAATCAGCAACAGCTATATTTGGAGTGAGGGATGTGTGAGCTGACTTCACATACAGGCCTTTTTTAAATGGAAAGAGTCAACAAAATAGAGAGTCAGCAAGTTGGACGGGGGAGAAAAAACAAACTGAAACAAAACAAAAATGCTAAGCAGAAGAGCCAAGTATGATAGAAGATGAATGACAGCTAATTAACACTTTCCATTGATTTTTATAGAAGGCAGAGTTTCTGTATTAAAAATATGTGTAAATTTGCAATTAAGTAGAATGGATTGGAGAGGGGAGGAGAGGAGAGGAGAGAGTGAGAGTGAGAGAGAGAGAAAGAGAGAGAGAGAGAGAGAGAAATGGAGTAAGAACATTGAGAAATCAATATTATCCTGAAATTTGCCTTTCAGTAAAATTGAAAGGGGCCTCTTCACAGGTTGTCTGGACTTCCTCACAGCATGGTGGCTGGGTTTCAAGAACAAGCGTCCCAAGAGAACCAGATAGAAGCTGCATTCCCTTTTGTGACCTTGCCTCTGAAAACATGTAATGTCAATTCTCCCATAGTTACAAATACACCCAGATTTAAGGCAAAATAACAAAGACCTTACTTCACAATAAAAAGAGTTTTAAGGCATCATTGAAAGAAGATTATGGGAGATAGGAAATACTGTTGTGGCCATTTTGGAAAATACAGTTTACCACACTATTCAAAAACAGGGTGCTCTTTTCATTTATTTGAGTCTTCTGTTGTGTCTCTCTATAGATTTTTAGATTTTGTTCATAGAGATTGGGCAAATTTTATTTTCTTTTTTTAATTTTTAAATTAAAAAAATTTTTTTGAGTTCAGGGATACATGTGCAGGGTGTACATGTTTGTTACTTAGGTAAACGTGTCATGGAGGTTTGTTGCACAGATTAATCCCTCAAGTATTAGGCCAAGTAGCCATTAGTTATTTTTCTTGATTCTCTCCCTCCCCACACCCTCTACCCTTTGGTAGGCCCCAGTGTGCATTGTTCCCCTCTATGTGTCCATGTGTTCTCATCATTTAGCTCCCACTTATGAGTGAGAACATATGGTATCTGGTTTTCTGTTTCTGTGTTAGTTTGCTAAGGATAATGGCCTCCAGCTCCATCCATGTCCCTGTAAAGGACATGATCTCATTATTTTTTATGACTGCATAGTATTCCATGGAGTATATGTACCACATTTTCATTATCTAGTCTATCATTATTGGGCATTTAGGTTGATTCCATGTCTTTGATACTGTGAACAGTGTTGCAAAAAAGCCATATGTGTGCATGTGTCTATATAATAGAACAATTTATATTCCTCTGGGTATATACCCAGTAATGGGATTGCTGGGTTGAATGGTATTTCTGTCTCTAGGTCTTTGAGGAATTGCCACACTGTCTTCCACAATGGTTTAACTAATTTACACTCCTACCATCAGTGTAAAAGCATTCCTTTTTCTCCACAACCTTGCCAGCATCGGTTGTTTTTTGACATTTTAATATGTAATTGTAGCCATTCTCACAGGTGTAAGATGGTATCTCTTTTTTGTTTTGATTTGTATTTCTCCAATAATCAGTGATGTTGAACTTTTTTTTCATATGATCGTTTGCTGCACAGATGTTTTCATTTGAGATGTATCTGTTCATGTCCTTTGCCCACTTTTAAATGGTTTTTTTTTCTTGTAAATTTGTTTAAGTTCCTTATAGATATTGGATATTAGACCTGTGTCAGATGCATAGTTTGCAAAAAATTTTCTCCTATACTGCAGGTTGTCTGTTTACTCTGTTTAGTTTCTTTAGCTGTGCAGAAGCTCTTTAGTAGATACCATTTGTCAATTTTTGCTTTTGTTGCAATTGCTTTTAGTGTCTTCATCATGAAATCTTTGCCCATACCTCTGTCCAGAATGGTATTGGCTAGATTTTCTTCTAGGGTTTTTATAGTTTTGGGTTTTACATTTAAGTCTTTAATCCATCTTGAGTTTATTTTTGTATATGGTGTAAGGAAGGGGTCCAGTTTCAATTTTCTGCATATAGCTAGCCAGTTCTCCCAGCACCCTTTATTAAATAGGAAATCCTTTCCCCATTGCTTGTATTTGTCAGGTTTGTCGAAGATCAGATAGTTGTAGGTGTGCAGTTTTATTTCTGGGTTCTCTATTCTGTTCATTGGTCTATGTGTCTGTTCTTGTACCAGTACCATGCTGTTTTGGTTACTGTAGCCCCGTAGTACAGTTTGAAGTCAGGTAGTATGATGCTTACAGGGCACATTTTAAATAGATTATTGAGAGTTATGATGTTTCATTTGGTGCTATTGTAATGAGAACATTTCCTTTAATTGCATTTTGTAACTGATTATTGCTTGTACAGAAAAGCTAAGGTATTCATGTGTTAATTTTGTAGTCATTCACATTAGTAAATGTCCTGGGGAAGTATCAATTTGAAACATTCCTCAGTTACCAGGTCATAATGTGTTTGTGGTAAATTTTTACTGTCTTGTGACAAAGTTTCAATAGTTTACTCAAACCCAAAAGACAACAGAAATAGAGAATCTTTCTTTCGTTGTGTCATTCACCAAAAGTTTCTCTGATTCAAACTTTGTAAATCTACTTTATCTTTGTATAAAGCAAAGATATATACTTTGTCATAGATATGTGCTATGCTTTAGAAAGATATATGCTATGACATGATGGAAGAAATAATTCTGCTTATGGACTTTTTGGGGAGCTTGTGCCTTTCAAGGTTTGCATTTTACAAAATATATGGAAGAATTTGAAGTTGGCAATTTATTTTAATACGGTCATAAAGCTAGATTGTAGAACATTGCTGAAATTTCACATTGAGCAGATTCCAGAGATCAAGACCTCTTTGGAATTAAAGGACAGTTTGAGACTCAACTTGCTGACTTGTTCTGGCTCAAAAACTATTCTTCTTTATTGATAAAACTATAATTTTTACTGAACAAAGTAAACCTAAAAGCACAACACTACTCTCAATCTACAACGAAGTAAGGGTGTTCAGATTCCAAATGAACCAATAAAGCAAATATCAATTTTTATTCTTCACCGCTAAAAAAACTCTAAGCTCAATGGAATTACATGTATGGAAGGATTGCAGAGTGTATTACTCAAGGATCTTCAGAGGGAGAGAACTAATTGAATATATGTTTATATGGAAAGGAGTTTATTAAGGAGAAGTGACTCACATGACTACAAGGTGAAGTCCCATGATAGGCCATCTGCAAACTGAAGAGGTAGGAAGCCATTAGTGGCTCAGTCCAAAAGTCTTAAAAGTAGGAAAGCCGACAGTGTAGCCTTTGGTCTATGGCCAAAGTCCTGAGATCTCTAGGCCACTGGTGTAAGTCCAAAAGTCCAAAGGCTGAAGAACCTGGAGTCTGATGTCTGAAGTAAGGAAGTATCCAGTATGGGAGAAAAATGAAATCCAGAAGACTCAGCAAGTCAACTTATTCTTTCTTCTGCCTGCTTTGTTCTAGCCGGGTTGTAGCTGATTGGATGGTGCTGACTCACATTGACGATGGGTCTTCCTCTTGCAGTCCACCAACTCAAATGTTCATCTTCTCTGGCAACACCCTCACAGACACACCCAGAAACAATACCTTACCAGCTATCTAGGCATCCTTCAATCCAATCAAGTTGACACTTAATATTAACCATTGCACAGAACTACTTACAGGAAATAAAATCACAAATTTACAAGTAAAAATGTGTAAACAAATACAGTTATGGCTGCCTTTGGAGTACAAGCTTCAGGTTGTTTCTGAAATATGCCTTGGCTTTGTGGTTAGCGCTTACAACTAATATACTATATATATTTTGTTTATTTATTTTGTTTATTACTATCTGCCCTTTTTAACATTAGCTCGATGATTTTCATCTGAGTTTTAAAAATTCTATCTTCTCAGTACCAGATAATACCTAGCTTCCAGTAGGCATTCAATAAGTATTTACTGACTGAAAAATTCAGTAAACAAATGAGTTAGAAGGTGTTCGAACTGAGACTGAAGTATCTACAACAGAAAGACATATTATCTGTTGTTCTTTGGATGTGAGTATTGTGAGCTTTAAAGTTGTAATTCTACTAGATTCTGTGGAAGAATATTTTCTTTCACAAAATGAACTGAAGGTGAGAGTCACCATTAGTTGTGAAAATTTTGAGTTAGAATTGATGTATCTAAGTTGGAAGAAAAAAAAAAAATACCTGGAACGAAATACACTAACATTGACAGTAAAATGGATTGTGTGTTTTTTTTATGCTTCTTCTTACTTTTCTGTATTTTACAAATTTTCAACGACAAAGATGAATTACTTTTGAAGAGAGAGAAAAAAAGAAAAACAGAAGCTTAAAACTATTGTGCCATTAAATTTGTTGTTGCTGTTGTTGTTTTGTGTTGTTTTGAGACAGGGACTTGCTCTGTACCCCAAGCTGGAGTGCAGTGGTGCGATCATGGCTCCCAGCTGAAGCAATCCTCCCACCTCAGCCTTCAGAGTGCCTAGGACTACAGGCGTGTGCCACCACGCCCAGCTAATTTTCTTTTTTAGAGATGGGTTCTCACTGTGTTGCCCAGGTTGGTCTTGAATGCCAGGCCTCAAGTGACCTCCTCCCTCAACCTCCAAAAGTATTGGGATTATAGGCATGGGCTACCACACCTGGTTCTATTAAGTTTTTAAAAAATCAGCATCTTACTAGTAATTAATATCAGAATATATGAATTAGAAGTAAAAGATGTATGACTGCACACTTAGGCACAAATAAAATCAAACTATGTTTTCTTCTGTTTTGGGTATAACTACTGAAAAAATCTATA
This sequence comes from Chlorocebus sabaeus, assembly GCF_047675955.1. Taxonomy (NCBI): domain Eukaryota; kingdom Metazoa; phylum Chordata; class Mammalia; order Primates; family Cercopithecidae; genus Chlorocebus; species Chlorocebus sabaeus. Next base: position 73,110,694 of record NC_132918.1, read on the forward strand.
TTTGAATAAATGACATATTCTTCTTTCCTTTTGTTATTAATAATGGTTCCATGGCCTCCCATCCACTTTTTTCTTCTTTAAAAAAGTATAGAGATGGGATCTCACTATATTGTCCAGGCTGGTCCTGAACTCCTGATCTCAAGAGATCCTCTCACCTCAGCCTCTCAAAGTGCTGGGATTATAGGGATGAGCCAGCCCACCCGGTCTCACATATAGATTTTTGAGTATAAGTTTGTTATTGAAATAGCTTTGACTAGATGATCTTTAACTCTTATTCTCTGCCACCCTAAAATGGGCTTTATTTACATCAAAGGATTGTGAAAACTAAATAACATGCAGATATATTTTCATACATGAGAAGACACTCTCAATTATAAAGCCCCATATATGTTAAGTAATATTATTTATTAATTATCAGAAGATTGGTTGGAAGATTATCTCCCAGGACCTAGTCTAGTTCTCTCAGCCTCCCCGCTGGTGGCTATTTTCAACTTGGAGGGAGCTGGGTGGAACCTTTACTTATCTGGGAATAAATGGGAATAAGGGAGCACTTTTTTCCTGTGCTGTGAGGCATCAGTCTGAAGGACACAGTTTAAACAGAGGAGACTCCAGGACCATAACATATATAAATGACTGTGCCAAGGGAGTAAGACCTGATGGAAAACTTTCCTGGAGTGTGGGGCTGCCCCAGCATGGGTCCAAAGGAGGCATTTCCCTACAAGGTTGCTAACTTGGGAAAACCCCCAGTTAAGGGAACCCAAATCAAGTTTGTCTCTTCTGGAATGATACTGGTGCGTTCTGTTCAGAGGCCTGCCACCCCAAATTATTGAGATCATAGAGGGCATTCGATGGCCTGTTTTATCTTGTAGGCCACATATTAATAACAAGAGGAAGCTGGGTGTGTCCTAGCATCCAAACAAATTATCATTTGTTATTAAATTAGCTGATATTAAAATAACATTTTAATAAGAATAAATTACTTTTATATTATTACTAGTGCTTATCGCTATTAAAGTTGTTTTATTCTTATTTATTTTTTCTTATAAATGTTTTTCAAGTTTCCATGTAATGCTTACATAATAAAATGAAATATTAATGCAAGTTACTTATAAGACGTTTAGGAAATGCAGGCAAGTAAAAGGAAGAACATTGAAATTATTTGGAATCCTGCTGCTTGGAGATAAGCACTGTAAACATTTTAGGATCTGATCTTCCAGGATTGGGGAGGATTCCTTAAATTCTTTAAAGAAAAGTGGGCTTATGCTCCACATACTACAGTCACCCTGTTCTCTTGCTTATAAAAAAATACTGTGAGCATTTTCATGTAGTAATAATGTTCTTTAGATGTAACATACCAAAAAACTGCATATCTAAGGCTTTTCATGTGTATTATCTAGTTAGAGAAGTTGAATGTGTCCACACTCTGATCAGTGGCGTAATCTAGTGCCCAGTCCCTTCCTCACTCTCACGCCAGCCTTCTCAACATCAGCAACTGTAATAATTGGAAAATCTTGGTTAGTAATGGTATCTAATTATTGTTTTAATTGGTATTTTGCTAATGACTAATAAGATTGGTCAATTTTTCCCAAAAGGTTTATTGAGCAATTGCCTTTGCCAGGATTGCTTCAAGATTCTATAGCAGTAGAGTAGTGAGAGTGGCATCTATCTATATGGTGGAATGAGTTTTTATATGTAAATGTTTAATATTCAAGTTGTAGTATCTCTACGCTCAGTCTCTTTTAACACATATATACTCACTAAATCTGCCTTCTTATTCATTAACACATATTTACTGATGGTCTACTATACGGCAAGCCTTGTTCTGGGTGCTGGTAATATAATTAAACAAAATTGACGAAGTTCTGGTGCATACATTCTAACGGGGAGAGACAAACAACACACAAAGAAAGAAAAAAATACAAGGTGCAATATTGCTATAGTGGAACACAGAACAGAGTATGGGGGTTACAGAGTGTTGGAGTGGGAAGGAGGTGCTCTATATTACTGGGGGATCAAGGAAGACCTCTCTAACGAGATGATATTTGGGCAGAGACCCGGATGAAGCAAAGAATGAGTGAACCATGCAGATGTCTGGGGAAGACCATTCCAGATAGAAGGACCAGAAAGTGCTAAATCCCTGAGGCAGTCAAGTAGTTGTTTTGATGGGGTAGTGGCTAGAACAAAATGAGAGGTAGAGACAGTAGTGCCAAATGAGATCAGAGAAATTGAGGGGCCGTGGAGGGCTGTTCACATAGAATCTTGTCGGCCCTATCCAGGGAGGACTTCAGATGTATTCTGAAGGAGCCCAGAGAGGAGACAAGGAGACCAGTAGGAAGCTACTGCAATGGTCTGGAGAGCAGTCAGAGAGCACTTGATAGTGTACATGGATATAAACCATTTCTCCCTTATAAGCCTGCCTGTCAAGCTGAAGCCATTGCCCACCTCCAGTGCCACCCAGTCCCTCTCCTCCTGTGGCCAGATCACAGTTAGATATGAAAGAGGTGGAGTGGGTGCCTTCTATGAGGTCTGTTGGGTGCTAAGATTCTGTGTGACAGATAACCAAAATACCTAAGAGTGACAAGGCAGGATTAGTGGGTGTCACCCTCAGAAGTCAATTTGACAATCTTGGTCTAGCACTTATGGGTCGAGAAGAACATGCTGGTAATACTAGAGAAAAAGCAAAATAGAGGCACCACAGACTTTAGCAAGAAGACTAAAAAAGAAGTGGCAGACACAAATACGTAGTGTGTACCAAATCACTCCATATTTAATCTCCGTGATGAAGTACCTGGAAATCTGTAAATGACAGCAAGAAACAGCTTGACAGGCTGTGTTCTACTTGCCAGTTACAAACTAGGTGGAAGTTTTTCTCAAATCTGAGATGTCACTTTTGAATACAAAACTAAGCAAAGTGGGTTCAAAGTCCAAAGTCCAGGCCTCTATCTTATCCATAAGCCAGATCAAAGACCTATTAAGCAAGAAGGCAGAGAGAATAAATGGCACCATTTATTACGCACTTTATTGTTCTAGAGTGTAAACTTCATAAGGCCAATGATGTTTTACTCACTCCTACACTCACAGTTTGGGAAACTGCGTGTGCAACACAGTATGTACTCAATGAACAATTTTTCCATGGATGAATTTTAAATTTCTTTGGGTTATATGCATATTCTTGTAAGCCTGGTGAGGATGAGATTACATTTTATTTCTTCCCATCTTTTTCTCCTCTCCTTATTTCTCTTCCATGTTACTGTAGCAGATGCCATCAGCGACCTGCCTGTATCGCCTTGCCCCACTGAGAAGTCAGGCTGCAGACAGTTCTTGTATATAGCAGTGCTTCTTTTGGCTTCTGCCTGCAGGTGTTTTCTCGCCACAGAAGACTGCTCAGCCTTCTGGAAGTTCTCCAAACAGTCAGATCTCCCAGGGGTGATCATCTATCAGTGAAGGATAGGAATTGGCAAATAACTATTCCAGATTCCTTGCTTCTCAGTGGAATAATTCCGAGGTGCATTCTACAGTTTCTCAGAAGGAATCGAACCCCAGTTATTTGCAATGGTTTCTCACCCATTAATGCATATTTATGGCTTTCCTACGTTCCCTATCTGAGGTCATTACGTTATCATCCTATTTCCTGGGGCCACTTCCTAAATAAACTATATACACCCAAATCCTTGTATCAGGGGCTGCTTTGGGGGAACCTAAACTAAGACAATTACTTACAATGCTTAGAAAAGCTGTCCATAGGTGATTCTTGTGAAGATTGAGGGAGATAATGCAAATCATTTAGCACAGTGCCCCTTGAGTGAATGTTCAGCTCTTATCCACATTGTTGCTGTTGGGGGTGCCCATTAAGTATTTATGCATTATGAATTCTGGGGGAGGAATTTCAAGGAAGAATCAAAACAAAGACCAATGGGCATACACAATAACAACAACGATAATGGTGGCAATTTACGAGGAAAGACAGAGGCAAATATCGACGACAAAGCTAGGAAAAATGGTGTCTATACTAGGTGTTAATCTGAGTGGCACGAATAGCATAAGAAGGAAGACTTCACTCTGGGCACCAATGAGGAGAGCTTCCTGTATTTTCAACAGAATTGGTGAAAGCCTCATAGCTAGCTAGAGTATAACGATATTTACAATCAAATGGCAAGGGCTCTATTAAGACAATCCTGGAGGGAAGGGTCAAAAATTGGACTTCCTTTGAAGGAACAGAAAGATTCCACAGGTCTCATTAGAGCGGAGCAAGTTGGTCCAGTCTCAGGTAAGTGTAGACAGAGAACAGGAAAGCAAAGGGAGCTAGAATGCTGAGGATGAGAAAATCAGAAAAAGGTGAACTGCAGAGCTCTGCACCCAGAAAGAAGCATTTAAATCTTTGCCTGTTTGATATTGTGTGTTAAATGCTGTGTGAGTGACACTTGTGCTAACTGTATCTGAAAGAGGTCAGAGCTCATAGGGGAGTTTTGCCATTAACTCTAAGCAGTGGCAGACCATTGGGATTATACCATAATGTCAACAAAGGTAAATGGTGCTCGTAATTTTTTTCAGGACTGAGGCTTGTGCCTGAGAGTGTTTGATTCTGTAGAATGCTCAAAATTGGAAGTCTCTTTGAGGCACAGATGGTGTCCTATTCACTTTTCGATTTCCATTGTCCCTCATTGTGCCTAGCATGGAGTAGGTGGTCAGCAAACATATGTAGAAGAAGGGAAAAGAAAAAGCCAGTGACATCGAGGTAGGAATGGAGAGGGAAGAAGAAATTAGTACGTCCTCAATAAATGCCAGTGTCTGGGTTGGGTGAGCAGGTACCAGTGGTACCATGTTGGCTACTTTCTCCTCCCCTCTGCTGGTTGGGGCCAAAATAGACCAGAGGTTGTCACTGATGTGCTTTCTTGTTAAACCACCACTATGATATACAGCTCATCCTGACCTGGTGAAGTTATGTCTTCTCACCTACTTTTTATGAAACATGTGATTCCACAGTTGTAGAGAGGATATGAAGTAGGACAAGAAAGGAAATGTACATACTTTTGTCCATACGGAAAGGAGGCCTATGGCCAAATTAATCAATAAAGCACTTAGGGGTGGAGCCCAGGCTTGAATTTGCATCTGGAAAACATGACTATGTGAGAGTTTGGATTCATTCTAACTCCTACGAGGAGACATTCTCCTACTCACTTTGGTCCCTTGGATTCCAAGTATGTCTTAGGGGTAATTATAGCTCATAAAGTGAGTCTCTCGTTTTATCAGTGAGATACTGTTGGTGAAAGTGCAGATACCTAACATGTTAATAAAGTTACCATCACATTTTCTTGAATTTAACTCAATGCCTGAAGCCCATATGAGTTATACTTTGATTCCTGTCATGACCAATCACCTTATGATATTTGACCAAAACCATGTATATTTTCCCTCATTTTGTTAGTTTTATTTATTTACTTTTTATTTCAATAGTTTTTGGGGTACAGGTGGTTTTTGGTTACATGGATAAGTTCTTTAGTGGTGACTTCTGAGATTTTAGTGCATCTGTTGCCTGAGCAGTGTACACTGTACCTAATATATCATCCAAAAGCATAATATATGTCTTGATTGGTGTCCCATCTGAACCAGTGAGCAGAAGGAGAAGAGTGGTTCCTGGACTTTCTTGATGTCTGCAAAATTCATGAGCAAAAACAGAAACAAAAACCCAGTGGTGTCAAGCTCTTGTTCTCCCAGTATCAAGGGTGTGGGCTGTGGTGATCACTTCTCTGGGCTTCACTGTCTTCCTCTTGAGATGAGGTGCTTGGATTATATAATGTTTGGGGTTCCACTCAATCTGTTATTCTATGATTCCGAGTATATACCGTAGTTAGGAGAAAAGTTTGGTGTCAGGCGCTATGGGAGATTACGTTGTTAAGGCTTTTGCTCCAGCTGCCTTGTAGAGGAGAGGCTTCAGCAAGTTTTGCATTGTGTCTTTCTGAATCATTTCACTTTTAGTACCTGTGGTAGCTGAGTGATTCAATGATTTGCCAATTAACTTTGCTTATGTTCCTTCAGCTGTGCAATCGTTTTAATTTCTTTTTAAATTTTGTGTTCATAGGATCAAGAATAATACCTTTAGAAAGGCTTACTTTAAGATTATACAATTATTCTCCTATGGAATTTTTCTATAGCTTTTGGATTTAGTTTTAAATATCTAAATCCTTAATGCGTCTGAAATTTATTTTTGCAAATGGTGAGTCAGGAAATGTAACAAATTTTCTTTCCAAACTGGTCCACTATTTCTTGGCTATTTGATAATTTATCCTTTCCCCCACTGATTTTGAATACTACTTTTATCTTATGCAAATTCTCATAAAAACATGACTCTCTTAATTTCTATTTTCTAAAGATTAAATTTGTAGTGGATAATGTTGGCACTCCTCCTAGATGTCTTAGATCCTTTTTAATGCTTGTTTTGGAGGACTTTGGAGAGAGGTGTTTGTGAGTTTTAGTACCTTCAGGTCTTTTGGTGGGGGTGGGGGTGATCTATTAGCTTCCTTTGTCTTTACCAAGGGAGGTCCAGAGGTTTCTCTCCCTGTCCCTCCTTAACCAATGAATGATAGATGTGAGTATATGAAAACCCACTTCTCTTGTCTTGGGCAGGTGCAACTCTAAGGCTTTCCTTATACACCACAGCCCTCCAGCCTGATCAGCCCGAAGCCACCTTCCTCAGGATGTCATACTCCCACCTAGCTTCTGCCCCTCTCCCTGCCAGGTTTTCCTTGGAAGCCCTTCACGAATAAATCACTTGCACACAAATCCTCATCTCAGGGTCTGCTTTTGGGACACTTGATCTCAGGCAGAATCTTTTTCATCATCCAGGCAGATCACTCCACCAACTGAAAAAAATCTTCCCCCATCAGTCACCTGTAGAATTGAGAAAGCTATCAATACAACATCCTTCACTCCTTCCAGCCAGATGGGCTTCATACATTTAGTTAGATTAAAGTAAACTCAGCTCCTAGTGGTATCCTGTCAATACAGTGAAAGATGCTTTAGTGTATTAAGCATAATCCCTAAAGAACTCAAAGTTTTTAACTTCTCAGAAATTATCCAGCAGGTCCCCAAAATAATATTTCTGGATCATCAGTTGGTGTCATTTATGGTAACTAAGATGGTATGTGATCACCTTTAAACTTTCAGCCTAAAAAAAGTATCATGTGTACTTGGTAAGAAATTAGACAGAAAAGTTTAAAATGAAGAGAGTTCTGTGTATTCTTGCTAAAATATTTAGATATATTTAATACTTTATGGAACATTTATTGTCTGCTATATACCAGGTACTCTTTAATCCTCTTTCTATCTTTCTCTCTCTGTCTCTCTCTCTTCTTCCTTCTCCAAATTTAACCAGTCCCAAAAGGGTTGGGCATTTAAATTGTTTTTAGTGTCTGCTTTTTAAAAAAAATGCTGCAATAAACATCTTCACAGCATACTTTTGGATACTTCACTCACATGTATTTGTGGAATAAATTCCTAGCAATGGCATTGCCAAACTTCCTGCAGTTTTCTTTTTTACACTATCACATATTGTAATTAACAGTAACTATTTTTTTGGCAGCTTCTCCAACATTGGTTTTATAAAAACTAGCATTTTTTGACAAGCTGGAGGATTTATAGTCTATTATACTCTGTTTATAGTTCTTTTAGTGTATGCTGGTATCATGGAGTTAGTTCATTCTCCAATGAAATTCATGCTTTCCTTTTCTTCTTAATTATTTCTTAGATGTGGCTGGTTAGGGAGGCCTATTTCCTACCCCATTCCCTTACCCTTTTTGTGTCTAGATGCAGCCAGATGACTAGTTCTTGTTAATGGATTATGAACGTAAGTGATGAGTGACATTCACCAACTAAGACTTTCAAGAAATAGTGTGCCTTTTCTCGTTTTCTTTCTCCTTCTGCTGGCAGGATGCAGAAGAAGATCAACCTAGGACTGGCAGAGTCACAGGATGGAAAGAGCCTGGGTACTGGAATCACCACCTGAAGGAAAGCCACTCACCAACCCAGAATACCCACCTTCTACTGTTACATAAATAAGAAACAAATATTATATTAAGCCACTGAAATTTGAAAGTTTATTTGTTTTAGGCAACAACATTACCCTAGTGAATATAGGTTACTTTGTAAATTAATATAACCTACTTAAAATTTGTTTCTCGATTTATTATTTTGAACATTTATTTTTCACCCTATTGTGAATGATGAGTGAATTCGTACACTTATATTCCTCTTACTTCTCTAACTTTGCCATCTCTCTATTTTTATCAGTCATCTTGTCATTTTCAGGTCTACTATTGATTTATACCTTATAGTAGGTTTATATTCTTACCTTATACTGTAAAACAATAATATATACATTGATTTCTTGATTTTACTAAATTAGAGAACATCATTTAATTCTATGATATAAAATACTTGTTTTATACTTGTACTTCTTCTACCTCTATTTTCTGTTTTTGCTTTCTTATTTTAGCTAATTCTATTTTAGTTTTACATTGCTAAAACTTAAAACTTTTTTTATTGTGTTCTATAATATTTATTCCCATAATGATGTTTATCCTTCTTTTACTGGATTCAAAATTATGACCAATTATTAATAATTTTTATTTTCCTAATTTTGTTAATTTAATTCAACCCTTTGTTATCTGAATTTTGTCATCAAATCATTTTTGCACATTGGAGAAATTCTGTCTCTTGCTGCTAATTTTGAATGACAACATTGTAATGAAGAATTCTGAAGGCAGTTTTATTTTTCTCTCTTATATTCCATCACGTTTTTTAATGCATGTATTTATGAACTTTTAAAAATATAAGTGACTTCAAGAGCAGGCACAGTGGCTTACACCTGTAATCTCAGCACTTTGGGAGGCCGAGGTGGATGGATTGCTTAAGCCCAGGAATTCAAGACCAGCCTGGACAACATGGCGAAATCCCATCTCTACAAAAAATACAAAAATTAGCCAGGTGTGGTAGTGGTGCACACCTGTAGTCCCAGCTACTAGGGAGGCTGAGTTGGGAGGATTGCTTGAGTTCAGGAAGTTTAGGCTGCAGTGAGCCACGAGCATGCTGCTGCACTTCAGCCTGGGTGACAGAGGGAGATCTGGTCTCAAAAAAAAAAAAAAAAAAAAAAAAAGTGACTTCAGCAGTCTATGTCTCTGCCTCCCTCACCTCCTTTTTTAATATTAAATTTTCTGAAATTACTTGTCCCTTAATTTAGGTCTTCCATCATTTTGAGAATAACTTCTTATATAAATATATTTTCAATTCCATTAATTGTAGTCCCTTTTTCATGAAGCAGATTGTATGTATGGTTGATCCTTCATATCTATTTATGCAGTTAACCAACTGCAGATCAAAATATTTGAAAAAAACAACAGTAAAACAATAAATAATAATACAAATAAAAACCAATACAATATGGCAAGTATTAACATTTACATAGCATTTATGTTGCATTCAGTATTCTAAGTGATCCAGAGATGATTTAAAGTATACAGGATGATATGTGTGGGTTAGATGCACATACTATGCCATTTTATATGAAGGACTTTAGCATCTATGGATTTGGGTATCCATGGAGGAAGATGGTTCCTGAAACCAATACCCTGCAGATACTGAGGAAAAGAAACAAAAGTCAAATTGTTTTACTTTGCCATAATACCTTAGAAGTTGTTGACTTCTTTCCTAATTAAAAAAAAGGAAAAGAAACATTCTTGGTAAAGATTTTCCTCTGGAATGTTTTGTTCTTATCTAAAAATGTCACCTTTAACAGCATAGTGCACACAAGTCATCAATCTTAATTATGGCTCCATTCAGAAAACCAAGAACGCAGCTGCGTGCAATGGCTCATGCCTATAATCTCAACACTTTGGGAGGCCAAGGCAGGCAGATTGTTTGGGTCCAGGAGTCTGCAACCAGCCTGGGCAACATGGCAAAACCCTGTTTTTACAAAAAATACAAAAAGTTAGCTGGGCATGGTGGTGTGCGCCTGTAGTTCCAGATACTCAGGAGGCTGAAGTGGGAGCATCACATGAGCCTGGGGCTCAAGGCTGTAGAGAGCCATGATCATGATACTGCACTCCACTGGGGGATAGAGCGAGACTCTCTCTCAAAAAAAATAAAAATAAAAAAAAAACCGACAAAGCAAAATGAAACTGAGGTTCCAGACCATCATTCCTGAAGAATGAGCCAAGGGCAGCTTTGAATGCTGTAAATCATGCTGTGAAACTCATTGGAAGGTGTTGAAGAAATCCAGTGGGTTTTGGATCCAATTCTGCACTATAAGAGTTCATTATTCCCTCTAGTGAGTAAGTGCACTCATTGATAAACCTGGCAAAATTTGGAACAAAACCAATTTAAAATGCCATATAAACATTTGTTCATTTGATAAACCTTAAAGTGATTTCAGTTCTGTTTTACATTAGTCATCAAAGATAAGACCAAAATTGTATTTATGATGGCAGTGGCTTTCAGTATCTTGTATAAGAAAGGGGCTATTAAGACTGCCACCAAGGAATGATGATTTCAAAGTTCTCATTATGTACTTCAAACTCTCCAATACAGTTGTTATTATTTCTATAGTAAAGAGAAACAAGAATCCAAACATTTCCTCTTTTTCCTTCTGATCAACATCATCCTTTCCTTCCTTGTCACCCTCCAGGTCACAGGGGTCATCCATCTTTCCTTATATGTGACTGGTATGCTCTTGCCTATCATGTTTTCCGATAAGATTGACTTGGAGGTTATTTTTGAGGGGATTTTTAATATTTGCAAGTGATATTTCCATACATTAATAACAATCTGACTTTTAAAAAGTTTTAAAGAAATCTTAGCTAGATCTCCCCACTTCACCTCCTCTTAACTTTTTCCCCTTTTTAAAAGACTATGTATAAACTGAATAGTGAGAAACTCCCACTAGCAACCCACATATTTTCCCTCCAAATGGGCTGCTCATCTTTTGAAGCAGTTTTTCACATGGTTTTGGCTTTCACACTTTTGGTCGTCTGTCATGTTTTGTTTACTAAAACAGGTGGAGATTTAGTTCTATCTTTACAAAGCATGTACAATGGAGAGGAAAATACAAGACTTTGCTTTAAAGAAATGAAAGAGGAGGAGTGAAGCCTTAGGCATACAAATAATAAACCGGAAGCCTGGAATTAGTTTTCCTCGTGCTGTCCTGACCTGTTTGATGAGTCCAGGATTTTGTTTAGTGTCCCTGGGAAGGATCCATGTGATCGTGATTTTCTCGGGGAAGATCATCCAGAGTTGTGTCTTTACTTTAGCTGTGTCTCAGTGTGAACCTAGTAATTTTTAAAACTCCATGTCAAGTCTCAGGAGGCTGAACTGGGAAGATCACTTGAGCCAGGGAGACGGAGGCTGCAGTGAGCCAAGATTGGCCACTGTATTCCAGCCTGGGTGACAGAGCAACACCTTGTCTCAAAATAAATAGATAAATAAATACATAAATAAAATCCATGTCATTAAAACTCTGTAGAACAGAGTTTTCTCCAAGTTGTTCTCTTTGTGTAACATCTAAGATGGAAGACTTAATTCTACCACTGCCACTCCTCCAATTCACAGCAGAGTATTCTGCAACTTCGGGCTCCTAGGGGCCAGAGTATAACTGGCAGCAGAACATTCAAACTCAGTAGAGTGCTGGCCAGTACTGTGGCTATGGGGGCTGTGGTACTCAGCAGAAGAGACAGTGGCTCCCGGGGGTGTGATGGTACAAAACAGGAGAGTAGTTGGGAAAAAGACAGACTGCAGATGAGCCCACATGGGAGCCTCCTTCAAAGTACCATAGGGAAGGGATTTTTACAGGCACCTGGGGTATGCATCTGCAGAAGCTGGTAGAGAAGGGAATGGAGAGCCAGCAAACACGTGTTACGATATCTTCTGAGAATAATATCTTATCAGATTTATTTAATATTTCCCTCTCTATTGTTAGTGAAAATGTAATGGTATAAGGCGAGAGTTGATGGAAAAGTGCGTAGAGATTTTGGTACTTTGGTATCTTTTTAGTAAAATTTCTTAAACTCACAAGTAATTCATGTTCTCAACATAAAGATAACAATGAAAGAGACTTACACTCCTGTGAGGCTCTCTCTTTTTCAGAGGACCCCCTATAGATGCCCTTCATGCACAGTATTTCAATGAGATTGACAGACCATGTATTTACTTCCACTTTGACAGGGGCAACCTGAATCTTCAAGACATGGAAGTATTTCCAAGAGTGAGGCAGCTAAGAAATGGAGACACTGATAAACTCAGGTCTTCTAACTCCAAGATCATACTCTTTCTACCAAATCATGCTCATTATAGTAATTTTCTAAAATAACAAAAATGGCTTAATCTTTTATAAATTTATATAACATATAACACTGGGCTAAGCTGAGTTCTATAGTTTCTATAATGTAAATAGAATGATGATACTATATAGTAATGCAGTATGCAATTTTCAAAGCACAACAAATTTTAAATAGCATAAAAAGTTAACAGACAAGTTATTGTTACCTGTATTTGACATAGAAGGAAACTGAGGATTAAGGAAGTTAAATAACTTGCCTCAAATCTTCTGATTCCCTCTCATCATCTAAGAGTAGATTTCTCTTACAATTCTTCACATCATCACATAAGTAACCTGTATAACTATGATATACCCACATTTATACATTTACTGTTATGTTACTAAATTTAACTCATGATTTTTCTTCCTTCACATGCTTCATATATTGTCCTGGGCTCTCTTTTCAGGGCATTTATGGTGAACTCTAAAACAAAGTTGCTTCCATCTCTAATTAAATAGTTAGTTGATTTTCTTGGAAGCAAAATAAGATCATCTCAACAACCACATGCAAACATCCCTCTTTAGTTCCCTCCCAAATGTAGCCTTCTTTAAAAAAAAAAACCAAAAAACATGAAGGTTGTCAAAAATGGCACCTTTTACATTGGCTATGTATTAGAAAAACAAAAACAAAAATTGATTTGAAAATAATTGCGGTGTGTGCATGTCAGAGGTGTTACCTGTTTTGCTAACTGCCTGGCTGAGACTGATTCTTGGTATATGTTGGCTGCCTTCAGATAGCTACTGGGCTTGCACCTTCACCAAAGGAGACACAATAAAAAGTTTACATATATTTAAGAAGGAAAAGAAAAACAGCCTTATTTTTTTCCTTCCTATAGCAGTCAGGAAGGACTATATATTTGCTATATATATATATATATATATATATAAAACAAATCAACTGGGAGAAACCACCTTCAGTATTGAGTCTAAAGCACATCCTTTCAGAACTCTATGTTTCTTTCTCTTTGGCATCAAAAGCCAGAACACTCTCCTTGGATCCCAATCACTGAAAGAGGCTTTTCTAAAGAGAAGTAATTATGTATCAAACTCTCTACTGAAGAAAATAATTATGTAGAGTAATTAAAGGGGATATTTTAGAAATTTTTCCCACTTTTTGATGTCTACTTCTCCATGGAGAAAGTTAATGTAATTCAAAAATTAGCTAAAAACTTGGCAGGAAATAGGGGGAGCTAAAACCATTGTGATGTGGATGACTGGGACATAGACTCAGAGAGCCTTTCAATGTGTGCAGGCTTCATCCCTAAAACTGTAAAATAGGAATATGGAGAGGACAGTAGTAGTTACCTGGGGATAATAATTCAGATGTAAAGCTCTTTGAACATTCATTGAACTGGTGTCCTCCTTCCAGTTTCAAGGAGAGGAGCCTTAGCGTATGCAGCACTTGCCATATCAGGGAATGGCTATTTAGTATTGAAAAAAATGGAGGTGCATTTTAAAGCCAGATGGTATTTATTTCGACTCACAATCTCTACTTTTTATTTGTACTTGTATGTGATTATACTAGGGAGGAGGAGGAAGGAGGACTACTTAACTGAAGTGATCAAATATAAGGATTTCCCACAGAATAACTATAGATGTGATTGTTATGTCAGTCATGACCATTTTGGGTGACCAGAACATCAGAGACAAACTATATCATTCTGCACCAGCCTCTCCCAAATCTCATGTATTTTCACATTTCAAAACCAATCATGTCTTCCCAACATTCCCCCAAAGTCTCAACTCATTTCAGCATTAATGCGAAAGTCCATAGTCCAAAGTCTCATCTGAGACAAGGCAAGTTTCTTCTGCCTGGGAGCCTGTAAAATCAAAAATTTAGTTACTTCCAAGATACAATGGGAATATAGTCATGGGATAAATAATCCCATTCTAAATGGGAGAAATTGGCCCAAACAAAGGGGCTACAGATCCTATGCAAATCCAAAATCTGGCAGGGCAGTCATTAAATTTTAAAGCTCTAAAATGACCTCCTTTGACTCCTCATGTCCCATCCAGGGCACACTGATGCAAGGGATAGGCTACCATGGTTTTGGGAAGCTCCTTCACAGGTATTGAGTGCCTGTGGTTTTTCCAGGCACATGGTGCAAGCTCTCAGTGGATCTACCATTCTGGGGTCTGGAGGATGGTGGCCCTCTTCTCACAGTTCCACTAGGCAATGGCCCAGTGGATACTCTGGATGTGGGTTCCAACCTGACACTTTTCTTCCACACTGCCCTAGCAGAGGCTTTTCATGAGGGCTCTACCCCTGAAGACTTCTGCCTGGACATCCAGGCATTTCCATACATCCTCTGAAATCTAGGTGGAGGTTCCCAAACCTCAGTTTTTGACTTCCATGCATCTTCAGGCCCAACACCACATGGAAACTGCCAAGGCTTGGGGTTTTCATCCTCTGGAGCAATGGCCCAAGCTGTACCTTGGCTCCTTTTATTCATGGTTGGAGCTGGAGTGGCTGGGACAGAGGGCACCAAGTCCCTGGGCCTGGCTCGCAAAATCATTTTTTACTCCTAACCTCTGGGCCTCTGATAGGTTGAATGCTGTCAAGATCTCTGACATGCCCTGGAGACATTTCCCTCATCACCTTGGTGATTAACATTGGCTTCTTGTTATTTATGCAAATTTCTGCAGTTGGCTTGAATTTCTCCCCAGAAAACAGGTTTTTTCTTTTCTATCACATTGTAAGACTGCAAATTTTTCAAACTTTTATGCTCTGCTTCCCTTTTAAACATAAATTCCAATTTCAAATCACCTCTCTCAAGTTCAAAGTTCCACTAGAGCAAGGGCAAAATACCACTAGTCTCTTTGCTAAAGCACAGCAAAAGTTACCTTTGCTCCAGTTCCCAAGAAGTTCCTTATCTCCATCTGAGACCACCTCAGCCTGGACTTCATTGTTCATATCATTATCAGCATTTTGGTCAAAACCATTCAACAAGTCTCTAGGAAGTTCCAAACTTTCCCACATCTTCCTGTCTTCTTCTGAGCCCTCCAAATTGTTCCAACCTCTGCCTGTTACCCAGTTCCAAAGTCACTTCCACATTTTCTGTATCTTTATAGTAGTGCCTCACTGCCAGTGCCAATTAACCTCATTAGTCCATTTTCACACTGCTATCAAGAAATTTATCTGAGACTGGGTAATTTATAAAGAAATAAGGTTTAATTTACTCACAGCTCCACATGGCTGGGGAGACCTCAATAAACTTACAATCATGGCAGAAAGGGAAGCAGGCACCTTCTTCACAAGGAAGGAAGAGAAAGAATGTGTGAAGGAGAAACTGTCAAACACTTGCAAAACTATTAGACCTCAGGGGGATTATCATGAGAACAACGTGAGAGAAACAACACCCCATGATCCAGTCACCTTCCTCCCTTGGCACATGGGGATTACAGGTCTCTCTTTGGACATGTGGGGATTACAATTTGAGATAAGATTTGGGAGGGGACACAGAGCCAAACAATATCACCCAGTAAGATACTCCATGAGAAGATCAACCCCAAGACACACTTCATCAGATTCTCCAAGGTTGAAATGAAAGAAAAAATGTTAAGGGCAGCCAGAGAGAAAGGCCAGGTAACCTACTAAAGGAAGCCCATCAGACTAACAGTGAACCTCTCAACAGAAACCCTACATGCCAGAAGAGATTGAGGATCAATATTCAACATTCTAAAAGAAAAGAATTTCAAACCCAAAATTTCATATCCAGCCAAACTAAGCTTCATAAGTGAAGGATAAACAAAATCCTTTACAGACAAGCAAGTGCTGAAGGAATTTATCACCACCAGGCCTCCCTTGCAAGAGTTCCTGAAGGAAGTACTAAATAAGGAAAGAAAAGTCTGTTACCAGCCACCATAAAAACACCATGAAGTACATAGACCAATGACACTATAAAGCAACCATATAAACAAGTCTGTGAAATAACCACCTGGCATCATGATGACAGGATCAGATTCACACATGACAATACTAACCTTAAATGTAAATGGGATAAATGCCCCAATTAAAAGACACAGAATAGCAAGCTGGATAAAGAGCCAAAACTTATCAGTATGCTGTCTTCAAGAGACCCATCTCACATACAAAGACACATATAGACTCAAGATAAAGGGATGGAGGAAAATTTACCAAGCAAATGGAAAACAGAAAAATGCATGGGTTGCAGCTGGACGTGGTGGCTTATGCCTGTAATTTCAGCACTTTGGGAGGTCGAGGTGGGTGGATCATTTGAGGTCAGGAGTTCAAGACCAGCCTGGACAACATGGTGGAACCCTGTCTCTACTAAAAACACAAAAATTAGTCGGGCGGTAGAGGTGCATGCCTGTAATCCCACCTACTCAGGAGGCTGAGGCAGGAGAATAGCTTGAGCCTGGAAGGTGGAGGTTGTGGTGAGCCGAGATTGTGCCACTGCACTCCAGCCTGGGTGAAAGAGTGAGAGCCTGTCTCTCTCTCTCTCTCTCTCTCTCTCTCACACACACACACACACACACACACACACACACACACACACACAGGTTGCAATCCTAGTTTCTGACAAAGCAGGCTTTAAGCCAACAAAGGTCAAAAAAGACAAAGAAGGGCATTACATAATGGTAAAGTGTTCAATAAGAAGAATTAACCATCCTTAATATATATACACCCAATGCAGGAAGACCCAGATTCATAAAGCAAGTTCTTAGAGACCTACAAAGAAACTTAGATTTCCACACAATCATATTGGAAGACTTTAACACTTCACTGACGGTATTAGACAGATCTTTGAGACAGAAAATTAGTAACGATATTGAGGACCAGAACTCAGCTTTGCATCAAGTAGAGCTGATAGATATCTACAGAACTCTCCACCCCAAAACAACAGAATATACATTCTTCTCATCACCACATGGCATTTACTCTAAAATTGATCACATAATCAGAAATGAAACACTCCTTAGCAAATGCAAAAGAACTGAAATCATAATAGTCTCTCAGGCCACAGAGCAATGAAATTAGAACTCAAGACTAGAAAATTCACTCAAAACCACACAACTAATGGAAATTGAATAACTTGCTCCTGAATGACTCTTGGGTAAACAGTGAAATCAAAGCAGAAATCAAGAAGTTCTTTGAAACTAATGAAAACAGAGACAACATACCAGAATCTCTGTGATGCAGCTAAAGCAGGTTAAGAGGGAAACTGATAGCACTAAATGCCCACATAAAGAAGCTAGAAAGATCTCAAGTTAAAAACCTAACATTATATCAAAAAAACAAACAAACAAAAAAACCCAAAAAAACTAGAGAACCAAGAGCAAACAAACTCCAAATCTAGCAGAAAACAAGAAATAACCAAGATCAGAGCTGAAATGAAGGCGATAGAGACATAAAAAATCTGCCAAAAAAAAATCAAGAAATCCAAGAGCTGATTTTTTGAAAAAAAGTGATAAAGTAGATAGACCACTAGTTAGAGTAATAAAGAAGAAAAGAGAGAAGAATCAAATAAACACAATCAGAAATGATAAAGGGGATATCACCACTGACCCTATAGAAATACAAACAACCACCAGAGATGACTATAAACACCTGTATGTACATAAACTAGAACATTTAGAAGAAATCGATAAATTCCTGGATACATACACCCTCCCGAGACTGAACCAAGGAGAAACTGAATCCCTAACTAGACCAGTAATGAGTTCTGAAATTGAGGCGATAATAAATAGTCTACCAACCAAAAAGCCTAGAACCAGAACGATTCACAGCTGAATTTAACCAGAGGTACAAAGAAGAGCTGGTACCATTTCTACTGAAACTATTACAAATAAAAAGGTAAAGGATGGAATCCTCCCTAAGTCATTCTATGAGGCCAGCATCATCCTGACACCAAAACCTGGCAGAGACACAACAAAAAATGAAAATTTCAGGCCAATATCATTGATGAACATCAATGCAAAAATTCTCAATAAAATACTGACAAACCAAATCCAGCAGCACATCAAAAAGTTTAACCACCATGATCAAGTTGCTTCATCCCTGGGATGCAAAGTTGGGTCAACATAAGCAAATCAATAAATGTGATTCATCACATAAACAGAACTAAAGACAAAAAACCACGATTATCTCAGTAGATGCAGAAAAGGCCTTCAATAAAATTAAATATCCCTTCATGTTAAAAACTCTCCATAAACTAGGTATTGAGGGAACATCCCTCAAAATAATAAGAGCCATATATGACAAACCCATAGCCAATATCATAATGAATGGGCAAAAGCTGGAAGCATTCCCTTTGAAAACTGGCACAAGACAAGGATGCCTTCTGTCACCATTCCTATTCAACATAGTATTGGAAGTTCTGGCCAAGACAATCAGGCAAGAGAAAGAAATAAAGCATATTCACATAGGAAGAGAGGAAGTCAAATTATCTTTATTTGCAGAAGACATTTTCCTATATCTAGAAAACCCTGTTGTCTCAGCCCAAAAGCTTCTTAAGCTGATAAGCGACTTCAGCAGTCAGCATACAAAATTAACATGCAAAAATTACTATCATTCCTACACACCAACAACAGGCAAACAGAGAGCCAAATCATGAATGAATGAACTATTAACAATTGCTACAAAGCGAATAAAATACCTAGGAATTTAGCTAACAAGTGAAGTAAAGGATCTCTTCAAAAAGAAATACAAACCACTGCTCAAAGAAATCACAGAAAACACAAGCAAATGGAAGAGCATTTCACGCTCATAAATAGGAAGAATCAATATCATGAAAATGGCCAAACTGCCCAAAGTAATTTATAGATTCAATGGCATTCCCATTCAACTATCATTGGCATTCTTCATAGAATTAGAAAGAAGAGTTTTAATGCATATGGAACCAAAAAATAGCCCAAATAGCCAAGACAATCCTAAGCAAAAAGAATGAGGCATCATTCCACTCGACTTCAAACTATACTGCAAGGCTACAGTAACCAAAACAGCATGGTATTGGTACAAGGACAGGCACACCGACCAGTGGAGCAGAATAAAGAACTCAGAAATAAGACCACAAACCTACAACCATCTGATCTTCAACAAACCTCACAAAAACAAGCAATGAGGAAAGGATTCCTTATTTAATAAATGGTGCTGGGATAACTGGTTAGTCATATGCATAAAATTGAAACTGGATCCCTTCCTTTTACCTTATACAAAAATTAACTCAAGATGGATTAAAAACTTAAATGTAAAACCCAAAACTATAAAAACCCTAGAAGAAAATCTAGGCAATACCATTCAGGACATAGGCATGGGCAAAAATTTCATGACAAAAATGCCAAAAGCAATTGCAACAAAAGCAAAAATTGATAAATGGGATTTAATTAAGCTAAAGAGCTTCTGCATAGCAAAAGAAACTATTATCAGAGTGAAGAGACAACCTACAGAATGGGAGAAAATTTTTGCAATCTATTCATCTGACAAAGATCTAATATCCAGAATCTATGAGGAACTTAAACAAATTAACAAGAAAAAAAAAAAGACCCCATTAAAAAGTGGTCAAAGAACATGAACAGACACTTCTCAAAAGGAGACATACATGCAGCCAACAAACATGAAACAAAGCTCAACATCACTGATTATTAGAAAAACGCAAATCAAAACTACAATAAGACACCATCTTACACCATTCAGAATGTCTACTATTACAATGTCAAAAAACAATAGATGCTGGCAGGGTTGCAGAGAAAAAGAAACGCTTTTACACTGTTGGTGGGAGTGTAAATTAGTTCAACCATTGTGGAAGACAGTGTGGTGATTCCTCAGAGACCTAGAGGCAGAAATACTATTTGACCCAGCAATCCCATTACTGTGTATATACCCAAAGACATATAAATCATTCTGTTATAAAGATCCATGCACGTGTATGCTCATTGCAGTGCTATTCACAATAGCTAAGACATAGAATCAACTTAAATGCCCATCAATGATAGACTAGAGAAAGAAAATGTTATATATATATATATATATATATATATATATATATATATGGGTATATATATGGAATATATATGGACATATATGGAATATATATATGTGGACATATATGGAATATATATACACATATATATATACACACACGATGGAATACTATGCAGCCATATAAGGAAATGAGATCTCATGTCTTTGGCAGGGACATGGATAGAGTTGGAAGCCATTATCCTCAACAAACTAATGCAGGAACAGAAAACCAAACATCGCATGTTCTTGCTTTTAAGTGGGAGCTGAATGATTAGAACACATGGACACATAGTGGGGGAACAACACACACTAAGGCCTGTCAGAGTGGTGTTGTGGGGAGGAAGAGCATCAGGAAGAATAGCTAAGGGATGCTGGGCTTAATAGCTAGGTGATGGTATGATCTGTGCAGGAAACCACCATGGCATATGTTTACCTATGTAACAAACTTGCACATGCTGCACATGTACCCTTAAGCATAAACTATAAGTTAATAAAAGAATATGAACATTTCAATCATAGAGCAGGACAGGAAATAAGGAAATAAATAAATGGCAACACAGTGTGGACCCCAGAGCCCATCAGTGGCCTATCAGTCATGAGTCTACCACTTTTTAGCTCTGTGATCTTGGGTAAGTTACAATAGCCTGTTACCACATCTCAAAAATAAAGATAAGGACTGTACCTATCTCACTGGGTTATTGCAAAGATTAAAAAATTGTCTACCAAATTCTTAATACATTATCTGGCAAACAATATGTGCTCAATACAATATATACATTATTATTATGGATAGCTTTACTGTTCTCTCAGACTATAAGACCCAAACTCTCAAATTGTAAATTTATCTGTGATGGCTCCTTTTTTTTTTAGCACTATCCTTGCCCACCAGCCAGTCAATAGTTAAATTATTTAAATTCCATGATCTCCTTTTCTAATACATCCTCTGAAATGCAGCTCCTCATGACTTTCCTCCTAGCAACAGAAAATCTTTTCTAATTGCCTTTGTAGCTCTGAGCATATCACTTCTTTTTAAGGATTGTCTATTGCAACTATTTTATTTTATTTTTGGAGACAGGGTCTTACTCTGTCAACTGCACTGGAGTACAGTGGGGCAAACATGACTCACCACATCCTTGACCTTCGGAGCTCAAGTGATCCTCCCACCTTAGCCTCCTGAGTAGCTGAGACTCCAGGTGTGCACTCCAAGCCTGATGATTTTTAAAAATTTTTTGTAGAGACCGGGGTCTTGCTATGTTGCCCAGACTGGTCTTGAACTCTGGGGCTCAAGCAATCCTCCCGCCTCAACTTCTTAAAGTGCTGGGGTTACATGTGTGAGCCACTGTGCCCTACCACAACTGACTTTTTTCACAGCTCATTACTTCTATATTTAAGATCTGCCCTCATATGACATTGCAATAGATTACATTTTTGGTCATAATTCTTCACTCCCCTGTGATAGGATTGTACATTCATACCTTTGTCTGGTAACTTTGCTGTGCCCTCCTGCTGGGTCTGCTTCCTCAGCCCATGTGACTTGCTTAGGCAATGAAATATAAGTACGTGTTGCAAGAGCAAAAGTCCTACCTGTGTTTTTTATGATTTGGCTCAGCTCTTACGCTCCAGATCCATCATGAGAAGAACATGCCCTGGATTCCTGCTACCCCTTTACCCTTAGCTCCAAAATTAACACATATGAGGAAGCCCTGAGTTCAATCCACAGCCTGGATTCAAGCCACCTAATACATAGGGGAATCAGAGCTACCCAGCCAAACTCAATCTACATTAACTAAACCTCAACTGACCTGCAGATTTATGAGTATGAGAATAAAGGCTTGTTAGTGTATATCATTAAGTTTTGTGGTGGTTGGTTACTGTACATCATAATTGTGTTGATACCTGATTAGTACAGACTAACTACTTTTCCAGCCTCACCTCTGACGATACTCTTGTAAATATGCTATAGTCCAGCTAATTATAACAACTTGATGACCTCTCATTGTGCCCTTGGCTTTTCTACCTGGTATCCTGGTCCTCCTCTCTATCTTCACATGAATATATGTAGCTGGTAGTTATTGGTTCTGGGCTAAGTAATCATGGGCGACCACTCTAACCTTCTCCACTCTCGGGGCAGGCTGCCATGCCATTCGTGATTTTGAATTTTTTAGTTTACCTTTTCATATTTGTATAGTTTGATTCCATTACTAAAAAGAGACCTTGATTTTTAATAAGGAATTATTATTTATTGAAGGCCTCGATGTTCTAGAATTCGAATTGGCATTTTATATATAATGTCCATCCATGAGGTTGAGATTATTTTCCCCAATTTTATAGAAGGGGGTGGAGAGATTCAGAGAAGTTATGGAACTTCTCTGAATGTGAACAGTAGAGGTGAGGCTGAAATCCACTTTTCTTCTGTTCCTCACTACTATGCTTTTTGGCTGTGCCATCTCATCTTTTGCAGTTATGACCTCAAAAAATTAACATGTTCATTGATTTGTTAAACAGATAAGTGATAGGAACAATGGTTGTGAAAATCTAGAACATACAGTGCCACATCTTAGTGGTCTTATTAAAGAAATATTATTTTAAAAATTAGATTTTAAACCTTAAATAGCTCATGCCTTCATCTCTTGAGGTTTGCCTTGTGTATTGCCAATGTTTGTGTCTTCAAGTTCTATAGAACTCAAAAGGAAACCACAGAACAACCACCCAAGGATAGCAGAGTCTGACCTAAGCCCACAGAAGCCAAAAGTAGCAGGGTTGGAGTTGAAAGTTTACACTTTGTCTTCAGCTCACACCCTGACACCTTTAGGCTTTGTCTTTTTTTAACATCAGGGTGCCAGCCTCGAATTTTTAAACCTTAACTCTGAATTTCTTGAATTTCCATATGTTTAAGATACACTTTGTGTGTTACTATTTTGAAACAGCTGTTTGTCAGAGCTAGGGAGGAGGGAGGGAATCAAAGTTTAATGGGAGGTGCTTGTCTTAGAAGTGAGGCTGCTGAGCTCGATTCTTACAAGCTGAAGAGCCTCACTTTAAATTAGGGTTTCTCAGCCTCGGCACTATTGACTCGTGCGGCCAGGTAGTTCTTTGTTGTGGACTGTGCTGTTCCTTAAATATTGGTTAGCAGCTTTCTGGCCTCAGTGACGCTGCTTTCCCCAGTTGTGACAATCAAAAGTATCTACAGATGTTGCCAAATATCTGTAACCTTCCCTGTGGCAAAATTGCTCAGATTGAGAACCATTGCTCTAAATGAATTAAGAAGACTGAGCTCATTTTGTTGTTGTTATTACTGCTGTCTTTTAGAGATGGGATCTCACTCTGTCACCTAGCATAGAGTGCAGTGGTGAGATCATAGCTCACTGCAGCCTCGACTTCCTGGGCTCAAGTGATCCTCCTGCCTCAGCCTCCAGAGTAGCTGGGACTACTGGTGAACACTACCATGCCTGGCTAGCACTGAGATCAAACTCAGAAAGGCAAAATAAAGAGATAACAGATAAACATATCTAGAAAAATTATCCTAGTACTAGTTAGATGGACTATGAATGCATTGTACTTTTAAAACAAATCTTACTTATCTATATTATAAATATCTTAGGAAAGAAAAAATCAAATAGAAGGGCCATTATTAAATGACCCTTCTTAAAAATCAAGCAACTTGCATAGATATACTCAGTAAATTAAAGGTGAACCCTAAACTAAAACTTGTCTCTCTCAGAGCAGGTATGTATATTGTTGTAGTGACTTGGCAGACTGAGAGCAGAAGTATGGATTCAACGTCCCCAGAGCCAGAAAAGCTGAGAGCTCTGTTATTTTTAAGCTGCTACATATTGACTGCCTCAGTTGCTTCAGGGGCTTTGCTTTGTGTCTTACCATATGAGGCAGACATTATTGTTCCCATTTTATGGATGAAGAACATGAGGTATACAGAGGTATCACTTGCCCAGGTTCACAGGGACAAGGTCAGGAATTAAAATCCGGTCTGCCTGGTTCTCAAGCTTGGGCTCTTCAATCATTATGGTGTCTGCATCCCACAGCTGGTATAAGGCCACGGATTCATTGAGCTTCACAGAGTAATCATCACATTTGTTATCTCACCTCACACTGAACCCAGGCCAGCTCTGTCCTCTGATGCCTCTGCCCAGAGCTGACCATGCAAGGGCATTCAAGGAGATTGTTGTCACATAAGATTGTCTCACAGAAGTCTCTGGCTCAAATATTGCATGATTCTGTGATTCTAATGAATGTCATCCAGAGAAAGGAAGAATGCCATGACATTATTTATCCTGAGCTAGCAGGAGCTATTTGGAGAGAAGCACCCAAGTGGTGCAGAAAAGTAGATCTAGTGTTTCTGGCAGGAATTCCATATTAGTGAAGGCAGTGGGATATTAGATGGTGGGATATTATGTGTAACCTTCTTATAATGGGTGCAGAAGAGATGGAAGTCCTCTAGTAGGGAAGGCATGGGGGCCTATGAGACCAGACAAAAACTGATGTCACAATGAGGGACTTCTGGAATTGCTGAAATTCTGCTAAGACAGTTATATTCCTCGGACTGGAGCTAAACCTAGGTGTTGTACATTATTAAACAAAATGTCAGTAAATGTACAGTATTCCAGGCATTATTGGTGGTTTCAGTGTTTCCCTCAGCTTTACTAAGGTATTATTGACAAAAAATTTAGATATTTACAATGTACATGTGGTGTTTGATACATGTATACATTGTGAAATGATTCAATCAATCAAATTAATTTGCCCATTACCTCACATAGTTAGAATTTTTTGTGGTGAGAGATTAAGATCTAATCTCTCAGCAATTTCCAAGTATACAATACATTATTAATAATTACAGTCAACATGCTGTACAATAGCTCTCCAGAAGTTATTTATCCTATCTGATTGAAAGCTTGTATCATTTAACCAACATCTCCCCATTTGCCTTACCTCCCCACAGTTCCTGGCAATCACCATGCTATTTTCTGTGAGTTTCACATTTTCAGATTTTACATAAAGTGCAGTCAAGCAGTATTTGTCTTTCTCTGGTTTATTTCACTCAACATAATGTTCTCCATATTCATCTATGTTGTTGCAAATGACAGGGATTCCTTCTTTTTTTAAGGCTGAATAGTATACCATTGTGTATATATACCATATTTTCTTTTATCCATTTATATGTTGATAGACCTTAGGTGAATAATGCTGCAATGAACATGGGACTGTGGATATCTCTTTGACATACTGGTTTTATTATACATTTTTTTGCGGGGGTTCTATACCCAGAAGTGGGATTGCTAGATCATATGGTAGTTCTATTTTTTTTTTTTTTTTTTTAGAAATCTCTACACTGTGTTCCACAGTGGCTTTACTAATTTATATTTCCACCAACAGTATACAAAGTTTTCCTTTTCTCCACATCCCCACCAATACTTGTTACATTTTTTCGTTTTGGTAATAGCCATTCGAACAGGAGTGAGGCAATATCTCACTGTTAATTTGCATTCTCCGATATTGAATGTTTTCTTTGTATATCTGTGGGCATTGGTATATACTCTTTAAACAAAAGTAAAAAAAAAAGTCTATTCAGATCTGTTGCCCATTTTTTCAATGGACTTATTTGTGTTCTTGTGACTGATTTGAGTTTCTTATATATTTTCACTATTAACCCCTTGTCTATATATGGTTTACAAATAATTTTTCCCAATCTCTAGGTCACTTTTTCATTTTTTTGATGATTTCTGTTGCTGTGCAGAAGTTTTTTAGTTTGATGAAATCTCATTTTTTAATTCTTGCTTTTGTAGCCTGAGCTTTTGTTGTGATAGTCAATAAATCATTGACAAGGCTAATGTCAAGGAGGTTTTCCTCTGTTTTCTTCTAGGAGTTTTATGATTTCAGGTCTTATAGCTAGGTCTTTTTTTCCATTTTAAGTTGATTTTTGTGTTCAGTCTAATAGTCCAATTTTTGCTTTTGCATGTGGAAATCCAGGTTTCCCAGGACCATTTATTGAAGAGACTATCCTTTCTCTGTTGTGTGTCATTTTTCTTGAGATGGAGTCTTGCTCTGTCACCCAGACTGGAATGCAGTGGTATTATCTCAGATCACTGCAGTGTCTACCTCCTGGGTTCAAGCAATTCTTGTGTATCAGTCTCCAGAGTAGCTGAGATTACAGGTGTGCGCCACCACACCCAGCTAATTTTTGTAATTTAGTAGAGACGGGGTTTTGCTATGTTGGCCAGGGTGGTCTCAAATTCCTGACCTCAAGTAATCTACCTGCCTTGGCCTCCCACAGTGATGGAATTACAGGTGTGAGCCACCATGCCCAGCCATTGTGTGTTCTTGGTACATTTGTTGAAGACCAATTGACTGTAAACGGGTGAATTTATTTCTGGGCTCTCTATTCTGTTCCATTGGTCTACAAGTCGCGATTTCTTTGTTGGGTATTGTTTTGTTTTTTGTTTTTTGGCAGTATCATGCTTCTTTGAACACTCTAACTTTGTAGTATACTTTGAAATAAGGTAGTGTGATATCTCCAGCTTTTTCTTTTTGCTCAAGATGGCTTTGGCTATTTGGGGTATTTTGTGGTTCCATAAAAATTTTGGGATTGTTTTTTCTACTTATGTGGAAAACCTCATGGAAATTTTGAAAGGGATTGCATTGAATCTGTAGGTTACTTTGGATAATATGAACATTAAATAATATTAATTATTCCAATCAAAGAATATAGGATATCCTTCCATTTATTTGAGTCTTCTTTGATTTCTTTCATCAATGCTTTATAGTTTCCAATGTACAGAGCTTTCACTTTCTTGATTAAATTTATTCTTAAGGGCCAGGTGCAGTAGCTCACCCCTATAATCCCAGCATCTTGGGAGGCTGAGGCTGGCCAATCACCTGAGGTCAGGAGTTCAAGACCAGCCTGACCAACATGATGAAACCCCCTCTCTACCAAAAGTACAAAATTAGCCAAGTGTGTTGGTATATGCCTGTAATCCCAGCTACTCGGGAGGCTGAGGCAGGAGAATGATTTGAACCTGGGAGGTAGAGGTTGCAGTGAGCCAAGATCGCACCATTACACTCCAGCTTAGGCAACAAAAGCGAAACCCTGTCTCAAAAACAAACAAACAAGCAAACAAACAAACACACACACACACAAACAACAACAAAAACCAAATTTATTCTTATTATTTTGTTTTTTATTGTAACTAGTATAAACGGGATTGCTTTCTTGATTTCTTTTTTCAAATAGCTCATTGTTGATATATAGAAACACTACAGATTTTTGTATGCTGCAACTTAATTGGTTTATTAGTTATAACAGTTTTACAGTTTTTTTTGGTGCAATTTTTAGTGTAACTACAAGATATGTAATCTGCAAACAATTTTACTTCTTCCTTTCCAATTTGGATGCCTTTTAATTATTTTTCTTGCCAAATTGCTCTGGCTAAGACTTCCACTACTATATTGGATATAAAGAGTGAATGTGTAAGGCCATGTCTTGTTCTGATCTTAGAGGAAAAGCTTTCAGCTTTTCACTGTTGAGTATGATGTTAGCTGTAGACTTACAATACATGGCCTTAATTATGTTGATACATTGGTTTCATAATTTGTTGAGTTTTTATAATAAAATGATGTTGAATTTTGTCAAATGCTTTTTCTGTATCTATTAAGATGGTCATGTATTTTCTCTCTTTATTCTGTCAATGTAGTGTATCACATTTATTGATTCATGTAAGTTGAACTATCCTTGCATCTGAGGGATAAATTGCACTTAATCACGGTGTATGATACTTTTAATGTGCTGCTGAATTTGGTTTGCTAGTATTCTGTTGAGGACTTTTACATCTATGTTCATCAGGGATATTGACCTGTAATTTTATTTTCTTGTAGTGCCCTTGCCTGATTTTGGTATCAGGGTAATGCCAGCCTCATAAAATAAGTTTGGAAGTGTTCTGTCCTCTTTAAGTTTTTGGAAGAGTTTGAGAATGATTGGCATTAATTCTTTTTAAAATGTTTAGTAGAATTCCCAGGTGACATTGTAAGGTCCTGGTCTTTTTTGTGTTGAGAGGTTTTTTTTTTTTTTTTTTTGAGACGGAGTCTCACTCTGTCACCCGGGTTGGAGTGCAGTGACTCGACCTCGGCTCACTGCAACCTCCACCTCCTGGGTTCACGCCATTCTCCTGCCTCAGCCTCCCGAGTAGCCGGTACTACAGGTGCCCATCACCACGCCTGGCTAATTTTTTTTATTTTTAGTAGAGATCGGGTTTCACTGTGTTAGCCAGGATGGTCTCGATCTCCTGACCTCGTGATCCGCCCACCTCAACCTCCCAAAGTGCTGGGATTACAGGTGTGAGCCACCGCACCTGGCTGTTGAGAGTTTTTTGATGACTGATTTAATCTTCTTCTTATTGGTTTGGTCAGATTTTGTTTTTCATAATTCAATTCCAGTATGTTGTATGTTTCTCAGAATTCATTTATTTCTTCTAGGTTACCCAATTTGTTGATATATAATGTTCATAATAGTCTCTTATGATTCTACACATTTTTGTGAAATCAATTATAATGTTTCCTTTTTTATTTCTAATTTTATTTATTTCAGTCTCTCTTTTGCTTAGGCTAACTAAAGTTTTGTCAATTGTATCTTTTCAAAAAACCAACTCTTAGTTTTATTGATGTTTTCTATTGCTTTTCTAGTCTCTATTTGATTGATTTCTGCTCTGATCTTTATTATTTTCTTCCTTATGCCAACTTTGGGGATAAGTTGCTCTTTTTCTAGTTCACTGAGGTATAAATTAAGGTTGTTTGAGGTCTTTATTCTTTCTTAACGTAGGCATTTATTGTATACACTTCTCCCTCAGAATGTTTTTAATGTGTTCCCTCAGTTTTGGCATGTTGTATTTTCAGCTTTATTCAAGATACTTTTTGCTTTTCCTTTTGATTTTTTCTTTGACCCACTGGTTGTTTAGAAGTGTGTCATTTCATTTCACATATTTGTAAATTTTCCAATTTTCCCTCTTGTTTGATTTCTAGTTTTATATTATTGTCAAAAAACATACCTGATATGATTTTGATCTTCTTGGATTTGTTAAGACTTGTTTTGTGCCCTAATATATGGTCTATCCTGGAGACTGTTCCATGTGCATGTGAAAAGAATGTGTATTCTGTCACTGTTGGATGGAATGTTCTATATACACCTGCTGGAGTCATTTGGTTTAAAGTATTGTTCAAGTCTGCCATTTCTTACTTTCTGTTTTGGTGATCAGTCCATTGTTGAAAATGGAGTACTGAAGTCCCTTACTATTGTTGTAATTCTATTTCTCCTTTCAGTTCTATTAATATTTACTTACATATTTAGATGTTCTGATGTTAAGTACATATACAGTTGACCCTCTATATCTGTGAGTTTTCCATCAGCAAATTCAACAAACTGTATATAAAAAATATTTGAAAATGAAATGGATGGTTGCATCTGTACTGAACATGTACCAACATTTTTTCTTTTCATTATACCCTAAAAATACAATGCAACAACTATTTACATAGTACTTACATTGCATTAGGTATTGTAAATAATCTAGAGATTATTTAAAGTATACAGGAAAACGTGTGGGTTATATTCAAATACTATGCCATTTTGTATAACAGACATGAACATTTGTGAATTTTTGTATCTGCAGGGGGTCCTAAAACCAATTCCTCACAGGTATTGAAGGACTACCATATGTTTACAATTGTTATATCCTCTTGGTGAATTACTCCGTTATCATTATCTCATCATTTGTAGAAGTTTTTCGTTTAAAGTTTATTTTATCTAAGTATAGCCACTTCTGCTCTATTTTCAGCTTATGTGTGTCCATAATGCTACAACATATCGCTTATAGGCAGCATACAGCTGAATCTTGTTTTGTTTATCCTTTCAGTCACTCTTTGTCTTTTGATTAGAGAATTGAATTCATTTACATTTAAAGTAATTATTGATAAGTAGAGACTTACTACTGCCATTTTGTCAATTGTTTTTGAC
Source organism: Chlorocebus sabaeus (assembly GCF_047675955.1). Lineage (NCBI taxonomy): Eukaryota > Metazoa > Chordata > Mammalia > Primates > Cercopithecidae > Chlorocebus > Chlorocebus sabaeus. The sequence continues at coordinate 73,141,057 of NC_132918.1, forward strand.
TGTTTGCTTTTGTTTCTTTGTTCTATTCTTCCTCTCTTGCTGTTTTTCACTATGATTTTGTGATTTATTTTTTGTAGTGGTATGCTTTTGAATCCCCTCTTGTTGTCTTATGTGTACCTCCTATTCAGTACATGTGGTTACCATGAGGCTTACATAAAATATCTTATAGTTGTAACAGTCTGTTTTAAGCTGAGAACTTTGACTGCATACGAACTCTACATTTTAACTTCTCTTCCCACCACATTTTATGTTATTAATGTCACAATTTACAACTTTTATGTATCTTGTATCCATTACCAAGTTTACTGTAGCTATAGTTATTGTTAATACTTTTGGTTTTTAACTTTTGTTCTAGAGTTAAAGTGATCTATACATCACCATTACAGTATTACAGTTTTCTGAATTTGACTTAATTCTTACCTTGGCAGTGAGTTATATAATTTTATATGTTTTCACATTGTCAATTAGTTTCCTTTTGTTTCAACTTGAAGAACTCCATTTAGCATTTCTTGTAAGGCAGGCCTAGTGGTGATGAACTCTCACAGCTTTTGTTTGTCTGGGAAAGTCCTCATCTCATTTTCACTTCTGAAGGACAGCCTTGCAAGGCATTATATTCTTAGTTGGGAGTTTTTTTCTTTCAGCACTTTAAATATGTCATCCCACTTTCTTCTGCCCTGAAAGGTTTCTTTTGTTTTCAAAAGAACTGAGAGCTTCTCAAGAGAAACTGACAGTTTCACGTGTGTTCCCTTGTATATGATAAGTTTCTTTTCTCTTGCTGATTCCAAAATTCTCCTTTGGGCTTTTGAGAATTTGATTATAATTTGTTGGATGAAGATATCTTTACATTTAATTAATTTAGGGGGTCTTTGGGCTTCACGGACCTGGCTGTTTGTTTCCCTCTTCAGATTTGGGAAGTTTTGTTCCTTATTTCTTTAACAAAGCTTTATTCCTCCTTCTCTGTTCCTTTTGGAAATTCCATAATGCACATATTGGTTAATTTGCTAGTGTCCCATTATTTCTATAGGCTTTCTTTGCTCTTTAATTCTTCTTTCTTTTTGTTCCACTGACTGGGTAATCTAAAATAATATGCGTTCAGACTCACTGATTCTTTTTTTGCTTCATGGAAATATGCTGTTAAAGGTCTCTATTACATTTTCCAATGTAGTCATTGTGTTCTTTTAGCTTCAGAATTTCTATTTGTTGCTTTTATCTGGTTTTTATCTCTTTGTTGGACTTCTCATTTTGTTTTCATTTTGTTTTCTTGAATTTGTTTAGTCATCCATTTGTGTTCTATCACATCTCACTAAGCTCCTTTAAAACAATTAGTTTGAATTCTTTGTCAGGTAATTCATAAATATCTATTTCTTTAGGGTCAGTTATTAGTGTTTTATTTTATTCCTTTGGTGGTATTATGCTTCTCTGATTATTCCTTATTCATGCCCATTTGTTGGTGTCTGCATTTTTTAAGTATCTATTTCTGTCTTACATACTGGTTTTGGCAGAGAAAGCTCTTAACCAATCAACTGGTTTAGAGATCCTAGTTAGGTTATATGGCAGTGTGCATGGGCAGGTTTGCTGCTGAAGTTTTTGGACAGGCAGGCCTGGTGCCAGCCTGGTTCTGGGTTGAACTGGAACCTGCATCAATGGGATCTAGCCCAGACCTGGGGTCTGTGGGTGCCAACCTGGTGCCAGGTTGAGTTTGAAGGCTGGGTCCTAGGGTGCTGGCCTGGACCTGGGGTCCAAAGGTGCTGCCTGGTGCTAGAGTGGGTCTAGGGCTCTGGGGCTGACCTGGAAACTAGGACTGTGGGGCCAGCCTGAGTTTTATTATAATTTACTATAGCTTTTCCCAAATCATATGTTGTATAAGAACAAGGAAGAAGTTGATCAAGGTAGGCAGACATTGGCTTGGGTCATGATAAGGATCCTATCCAGAGTAAACACAGTAGGAAAGAGAGGTGAAATACTTGGACACGTTTCAATTTCATTCCTTTACTCATTCATGCAATGCATTTATTGCATATCCATTGGGTGCTAGCTACTATACTAGGTATTGTGATCATAGTGGTGAGCAAAACAGTGGGGGAAAGAGATGCCTTTCAAATAAACATATAATCAAATTTGTAATTAATTCCTACAATAAGACTCTGAAGGGAGGTACAGGGATCGTTTGATAGGAATATCTGGCTTGTCTGAGAGGTTAAGAAAGGCTTCTTTGAGGATGAAATTTTGGAGACAAAATCTGTGCAATATGTAAAGTAACTTGGAAAGGGGAATTTGGTATTAGAGGTAGAGGAAAGAGCTGTGCAAAGATCCTGGGGCAAAGAGAATCTTTCATCTTTAAAGGAATTGAAGGCTGGCTTGCAAGGCTAGAACTCATAGGGCAAGAGCAAGGGGTTAGGAAATGAGACTATAGAGAGGGTAACAGGCCGGATTATGTTAGAGATTTTGTTCTTTGTCCTCAGAGGAATGTTATTGACATATTTGGGTTGACCTTCTCAAAAGCTCTCTGATTACCATGCAGAGAGGAGTTTGGGTGAACTAGAATTGACACCAAAGAAGTTATCTCAATAGTCCTGACAATAGAAGGATGTCATGGTGGTGGCAGAGACAGAGAAAAGAAAATAGACTGAAGAAGTACTGAAGAGGATGAGCCAGTCTCAAGGCCTTAGCCTGATTTGGAATCCCAGGTTCTGGGGTGATTATGATACCACGCTATATGATACATGTTTACTGTGGTCGTTAAATGTTATATTTGGGCATCGTGTTCTCCAGGTCTTTCATTTTATAGATAAAGAAGCTGAGATCTGAAAAATGAAGTCACTTGCTCAAGATCTCATGATAATGTCCCCACCAGAGTAGAACCAGGTATACCAGATCAGCCACCTGGGATTTCTTGAGACACCAAGGTCAATGAGCACACATGTTCCTTAAAGTCATAAAAATGTCTGAAGAGTGATTGGGAGGTAGGAAGAGGTAGCATGCTGAACCCCATTTCTGGTACATGGTAGGTTTTATATAAGTACAAGCCTAGGTCAAGTGTCTTTGCTGACTCCTAGATGGCATATTACTTTTCATAAACCAATGTAAGAGAACTTTGAAATACACTTAAGATGGGAAGTGGATAGGTTGTATGCAGGGATAGATTTTGTTTTCAGACTAATAATACCTATGTATTGGTTCATAAGATATAGAGGACATAGAAGGAATTTGGATTTCTCAGTGCATTAAGTTGAGGATTGATTACCATAGGGTTCTTTGCTCACAAACCAGTGAAGCATACTCTGACAATTTAGAAAAGAGGAATAAAACAAAAACAAAAGCACAATAACAAACAAAAAACAAGTGAAAAACCATCACTCGACCAATTTACAAACAAAGCAAAACAACAAAAGAGGAAATTAGGGGTTTAGAGAAACAACAAGAAGGAGGATGGAGAACCAGATCAGGGAAGACACACAGATCAGGGTGGTGCTGGTGTCTGGGAAGCAGGAATCAATACAACATTCTCTCATTGGAAACCATCTTGACAGGACGTTTCTGCTAGGATGACTATAACCACAACATTGTCATTCTCTTGTTATTCTGTTCAAGATTTATATTTTAGGAGAGACATCTGATTGGCCTAAGTCATGTCGTATGTCTGCCCCTTGGCTAGAAGAGGGTGTGTTCCCTGAACATAGTACCTGTGGTATTGTAATACAATAGGAAAGATATATTTGATCTTCCTCCCTGGTTCTTGACTCAAGACCTCCTGAAACCCTTGCAATTTTCCGAGTGATAGGAGAGTGAGGAGCATCTTTCATTATTCATAATAAGCCGCTTTCAACTATACCTAAGTTTTTGTTAATAAGGTGACTCTGGGTGGGGCCCTAAATAGCTTTAGGGTAAGGGATGGTCACCATAAAGATCAAGGCATGATTAGACAATTGAGACGTTAAACTCCACTCACCTTGTCCAGAGGGGAGAGAAGCTAGAGACGGAGTCAATAATCAATGGCTAATGACTTGCCAAGCTTATCCAACCTGCCTTATTTTGTTGTTGTTGTTCTGTTTTGTTATGTTTTAGGCTTTTAACAGCCTGAAGCCATGGTTTTTAGTTTCTGTCTAGTGATAAGCAGAAAAGAGGGATGAGGAATGGGCTTTACTGGCCCAACCAGAAACAGAAACTTTAAGAACCCATGACTGTATTCTCTCTCTTGGATACCCCTAAGTCCTGCCCATGCAACCTTGATAAATACCCTAAATGATGGGGTTCCAAGTGCTTCTAGCTTAGTGAAAATATTGAGGTACTGAGAGAGTAGCAGGCCTGGAGAGGCCCTGGAAACTCTTGCCTCCCCTCCCACCATGTCTTGCCTTGTGCATCTCTTCCATTTGTGTGTTCCTTAGTTGTATCCTTTATAATAAATTGCTAATAGTAAGTAGTCTGTTTTCCTGAGTTCTGTGAGCCTTTGGAGCAAATTATCAAATATGAGAAGGTGGTTGTAGGAACCCTCAATTTATAACTGGTCAGTCAGAAGTTATGGAAAGCAACCTAGGACTTTTAACTGGCATCTGAATAAGGCACAGTCTGAGGCAAGGGTGGTCTTAAAGGATGAGCTCTTAACTTGTGGGGTCTGACACTAACTCCATGGAACTGAGTCACTGGACACGCAGTTTGTGTCTGGAAAAGTGGTTGTTGGTGAGGAAAAATCTAACATTTTTGGTATCGGAAGTGTTCTGTGTGTAAAACAGATCATAGTATTGCCTCTGGAGAGTATCTACATGGGGAGAGCAAAAGTAAACTTACAAGTGTCATCAGGAGAAAAAATCTCATGGCAAGATTTAGTGTCAGGCATATTGTTTCTTAATAAGCCACAGGGACAGACCCTCTTTTCTTCTTTCTATCCTGTTTTCTCACCCCCTCTCTGTGGTGTCTCAGGAGCTATGATCAGAGGCTGCCCCTACCTGTCTCAGGTCAGCAGAAATTGGGTGGAGAAAAGTCACCAGCTTAAAGTGGACACCCAAGCCTAAGTGGTTTAGGACTTAATTATAAGGCACAAAGATGAAAGAAGGTGTATGTCAGGGAGTCACTGGGCAGATAGATAAATGGGATGACTAAATATTAAAAACAGTGGAAAATGAAGGGTGAAAGATGAATGTTAAGGCCAGGTGTGGTGGCTCATGACTGTAATCCCAGCACTTTGGGAGGCCAAGGTGAGCAAATCACCTGAGATCAGGAGTTCGAGACTAGCCTGGCCAACATGGTGAAACCCTGTTTCTACTAAAAAATACAAAAATTAGTCAGGTGTGAAGGTACATGCTTATAGTCCCAGCGACTCAGGAGGCTGAGGCAGGAGAATCACTTGAACTTGGAACGTGGAAGTTGCAGTGAGCCAAAATTGCACCACTGCACTCCAGCTTGACCGACAGAGTGAGACTCCATCTCAAACAAACAAATAAATAAACAAACAAATAAAAAAACAAACAAGGAAAGATGAATGTTAAGGAATGAGGGAGGTCTGTAGGACATTTCTAAAGGCTCAGAGACTACAGTTAAGGTCTCCTATCCTGCCCTAGAGACTAGGAAAGTGAGATATTTGTTACCTCTATGGAAACTGGAGCAACCCTGACCCTGTATGATTTTGAAACATAACCTAAATCTTGAATAAATAATTTTCTATTCTTTACTCAAGAATAGAAAAGTTATGAGTCAATGTTTCTTGAAAAGACTGAAAAAGCAGACTCTTTACCATGCAGTTTCCACAAGCAATCAGTAACTGTGTTCATTCTTGATTAAACAGGTTGAGCAATATTCTTCCGATTGCTTTATTACTGGTAGATTTTTTACGTAGAATGAACATTAGAACCACTTCAGGACCCTTTTAGTATCTTTATGCCTAGTCTCCAGTTTCACAATATAAGTTTAAATGATTTGAACTTCAGCATTAGTGGGTTTTTTGTTGTTGTTGTTTGTTTTTTTGTTTTGTTTTGTTTTGTTTTGATGGAGTCTCACTCTGTCACCAGGCTGGAGTGCAGTGGTGTGATCTTGGCTCGCTGCAACATCTGCCTCTTGGGTTCAAGTGATTCTTCTGCTTCAGCCTCCCGAGTAGCTGAGACTACAGGCGTGCACCACGATGCTCAACTAATTTTTGTATTTTTAGTAGAGATGATGGCCAGGATGTTGGCCAGGATGGTCTTGACCTCTTGACCTCATGATCTGCCCACTTCGACCTCCCACAGTGCTGGCATTAAGGTGTGAGCCACTGTGCCCCGTCAGCATCAGTGTTTTTTAATGCTCCCAGGTGAATCTAACATGTAAGGTTAGATTCTTGTGGGTTGAGAATTCTATGTGCATTTTTAAAGAGGGAGATTTCGTTAGCATCTTTTGACACTATCAGTGTGGAACAATGTCATTGGGCAGAGCCACTTCATCCAAGCCCCAGCACATTAATGGTTGCCTCTGGCTGACACTGTAGTGCCTAGGCTGACATAACTGGGCTCACTGAGATAAAATCAGCAACAGAAGCAGAAAATATTAATGGATAGCTATTACCAGTTGTGGGGCTTCCTAGACTCCTCCTCTAAGACATCTGATATACCAGGTCACTGGGATTCTAATAGAGTGCTCTCTATTAATTAATTAATACTGCATTAATACACTGTGCAATGCCTAAGAGTAAGATAAGCACCTCACACCATCCTCTGCATTCCTAATGTAGACCCATCTCAACCCAGCAGCTACTCTTGGGTGCTGTCACCAAAGCATTAGGTAGGTCCTTCTCACTCTGGATTTCCTAAAAGGGAATCAGACTCTAGTACACAGTCTGCTTTCACTTTTTAAAGTGTAAGCCAAGCACCAGTCCCCACTATGTCACAGTTCATGGATTTCCAAGGGGTTCTTTTGAAGACCCATTATTATGCGTTGGGCTTAAGGAACAACCCTCCTCCAATTTTCCCCCAAAGCAAGATGGTGGGGGCAGGGCACTCAGAACTACAAGCTTTCTGTCCAAACAATCTTCTTAACCAGTATTCCGTTTACACTGTTCCACCGAAGTTCCCCTCACTGGACTTGAGGTGAATAGGTACAGCCCTACTCCCTCCTCTCCAAACAGGCTCTTGGTAGAGAGGTGCACACAGGGCTCACGGTAGAATTTTCTTCAGTGGTAGTCACTTGCCTTCTATCTGTGCTGGTAAATTCTAAAGTGAGACTCTAAAGTATGAAATGGTGCTGTGCTGCCCTAACCAAAACCTAGTTAAGGACAGGAAGACATTGACCAGAGATTGCCTGCCTTGCATGCTGCATAGCTAAACTCTTAAGGTTTTCTGGAGAAACCCTAAACAGCTACAATTGTTTCTTTTGATAACTCTATGGGGCTTATTCTAATAAGAAATGTCCATTCTAACCTCTTAGCTAGCTGTCAGCTCATTAGTTTACCCAGATATGTTCAAACAACATGCCCTCTTTCTATACTCTACTGGCTTTTCTTTGCTCTCTTTTCTCTCTCTAAAATCATATTTTTGCCCTTGATCTTTAACTCCATCTTTTATTCAACTTCCTCACATGTGAGTTAACAATTTGCAAGCTTAATAACAAACAGTAAGAAACTGCATGCAACATAACCATAAAAAGTGTCTGAATTATTCTTTGATGGTGCCTCAATCAAAAAAATGAGACAGGAAAAGCTCCAATTATCATATCCTGTGATGGCTCAATAGGCAATTGTAGCAGAGGCTATTAGTTATCCCCCAATATCCACTTTCCTCTTATGTACAATAGTCAGTTGTCCTCCGCTTTATCTGTTGTTTTGCATTCTATGGTTTCTGTCGTCCATGAAAAACTGAGGTCTGAAAGTATTAAATTGAAAATTCCAAAAAATAATTTATAAATTTAAAATGCATGGTCTTCTGAGCAGCATGTTAAAATCCTGTGCCATCCTCCCCTGTCTCACCCAAGATATGAATCTTCTCTTTTTTCAGCATATCCACGCTGCATACATGACATGCCTGTTACTGTATTTAGAAAATTATGTGTATAGGGTTCGGTACTCTCTGCAGCTTCAGACATCCACTTGGGGGGTCTTGGAACAAATCCTCCATGAGTAATAGGGGACTACTATATTTTAGAAGTTCTAGTTTTTACATGGCACATGACATTGTGAAGAAAGACCCTCTTCCCCTGTGAAGAAGGACTCTTCCTCCACCCTCTGATGGTTCGATAACTGATTCTGTTATATAAACTGACAAAAGGGAGATTTATAGGAGAAAAAGTATACAAATTCATCACATACACAGGAGCATCACATGAAAGAAACGTAGATATTCAATAAACAAGTGAGATTCGGGAGCTTATATGCCCTCTTCACAGGGGAGAGGAAAGGAGCGATGCAAGCAACTTAGGGGAAAGTAAACGATTTGGTAGAAAGATGAACCCTTAGAAAAAGAAAAAAGAGTTTGCGATAGTTTGTGACAAAGATTGTCTAGGAGGGGTATCAATTTCTTGTCTCCTCTCCTGTGATACAAGTTAGTCTTTCCAGATTGATAAAACTCTCAGAAATGAGACTGATGACAATTGAACTCCCTTGGAGGATCTGTCTTTAGGTAGCAAGGGGAGTTCGGTGGAAGTCTCTCCCTGTGTTACTGGAAAGGGGTCCCGATCCAGATCCCAAGAGAGGAGTCTTGGATTTTGCACAAGAAAGAATTTGAGGTGAATCCATAGAGTAACATGAAAGCAAGTTTATTAAAGAAGTAAACCAACAAACGAATGGCGACTCCATAGTCAGAGCAGCAGAGTAGGCTACTTGACTAAGGATACTTATAGTTATTTCTTGATTATATGCTAAACAAGGGGTGGATTATTCATGAGTTTCCCAGAAAGGGGTGGGCAATTCATGAAACTGAGGGTTCTTCCAATTTTTAGATCACATAAGGTAACTTCTTCTTCTTTTTCTTTATTTTTATTTTTTATTTTTATTATTATTTTTTATTATTATTATACTTAAAGTTCTAGGGTACATGTGCACAACGTGCAGGTTTGTTACATATGTACACTTGTGCCATGTTGGTGTGCTGCACCCATCAACTCGTCAGCACCCATCAACTCGTCATTTACATCAGGTACAACTCCCAAAGCCATCCCTCCCCACTTCTTGATGTTGCCGTTGCATTTGTAAACTATCACTGGTGCTGGTGAGAGTGTCTTTCAGCCTGCTGATGCATTATAATTAGCATATAATGAGCAGTGAGGACAACCAGAGGTGACTCTCATCACCATCTTGGTTTTGGTGGGATTTGACCGGCTTCTTTACCACGTGCTGCTTTATCAGCAAGGTCTTTGTGAACTGCACCTTGTGCCAACTTAGAATGCTTAACCTCCTGGGAATGCAGCCCAGTAGATCTCAGTCTCATTTTACCCAGTCCCACTCAAGATGGAGTCACTCTTGTTCCGAGACCTCTGTCACCTTCATTTGCTATTTTCCAAATGCCTTCACCTCAAAGGAATTAGTATAACAAAGCAGCATATTTTGGTGTGGCATTTCCTAAACTCCTTCATCCCTTTATAACAATCCTTAAAAAACCCAGGAAGGATTCTAATTGGCCTGGCCCTGAGTTGTTTACTTTGCAATTAATCAATATGGCCCGAGGATAAGATTAGGACAAATAGTCCCCGTGAGAACCACAAGGCTGGCCTGGAGACAGAAGCAGTTCTCCAAAAGAGAGTTTGTCTCTTCCTATAAGAAGAGAGAGGAGCTGGGCAGATAAAGGAGTAGAAGTTCACATTAGGGACTTTAAAGATTTCTGAGGCTGGTGCTTCCTGTTTGGATCGCATAGCCCTTCCGTGGTCATTGCGGAAGGTAGTCTAGGCTAATTGCCAATTTGAGTCTAAAGTTAGAAGACTGAGTGTTTTCTTTGGTCTTGAACTTGCTTTTATTTCTCACTTGTGCTGTCCTGATAAATCTACTTATTATCACTTTCTCTATTTTGCCCTATATCTTGCCTGGTCTCTGTTATGTTTCTGTTGAAAATCTTATTCACACATTTGTGTGCTCGTCTTGATTATAGAAAATTTTATTTTTAATGCTTCCTTGTCTTTGCTTTACTTCAAACCCATAGACTCAATCATCAGGTCACACACATGCATCATGCAAAAAACGATCTTGAATGACAGGAAGCAAAAGCGAAAGCTTTAATACCATGTGGAAATCAAGGCAAAACCAACTTTTTGGATAAGCAGAACCATCTTAAAAGCATAGGATGTGTGGTTGTGGCAGGTGGTGACGATGAGAGGGAAGCACATCTTTAACCCCCACATTAGGGAATTAATAGGAAATGGCTAAAATGGAAAATTCAAGTGGACTATATTATTTAATATTTGAAAGCAATGCCAAAGGAGACAGTGAATGGAGCTAAGTGGTTGATTCTGAGGAGTAGGAAGTAGTGGGAAAAAGAATATGGCCCCCAAGGGGCTAAATTTCATAATAAATCTTGTTGAACTATATTATACAATTATGTGCATGATAACTTGATAAAATAGAAATAAAATGAAAGGAGCCCTAAATCTGAGCCAAAGGTCTTGAATTCTGGCCTGCCTTAACTGATTGCTCAGACTTTCTCTTTCCTTCTCTTGTGAGCTGGCTTTCCCATATTTGTCCTTCTCTTGGTTTAATCTCTTGATTATTTTATTGTTATTATTATTATTTTGAGATGGAGTCTCTCTCTGTTGCCCAGGCTGGAGTGTAGTGGTGTGATCTCGGCTCACGACAACCCCTGCCTCCTGGGTTCAAGTGTTTCTCCTGCCTCAGCTTCCCAAGTAGCTGGGATTATAGGTGCGCACCAGGCTACCACCCAGCTAAGTTTTATATTTTTAGTAGAGACAGGATTTCACCATGTTGGCCAAGCTGGTCTCGAACACCTGACCTCAAATGATACACACGCCTCGGCTTCCCAAAATGTTGGGATTATAGGCGTGAGCCGCCGTGCCCAGCCTAATCTTTCATTTTGATGGTGCTTCCTATAATTGTTTCCTGTGAAAGGATATAGGAGATTAAAATGTTAAGCTCTTATATATCTAAAAATGTCTTTAATCCATGCTGAAATTTTACTCCTTGTCTTGGCATAGAATTCTAAATTGGAAACTATTTTCCCTCAGAATTTCTCCATTTTTCTACTGTTTCTACTGATTCTACAATAAAACAGTTTCTACTGTTTTATTGAGAAATCTACAGCCATTCTGAATCTTGGTCCTTTTTACGTAATTTTTTTTTTTCTTTTCTGAAAGATTTGGGATTTTGTCTTTGATCCTAGTGTTCTGAAGCACTACACTGGTGGGCCTCAGTGAGGATTTATTTTTATCTATTGTGGTGGACCTCAATAAGACTTTTAATTCTGAGAAATTTTCTTAAGCTATAATATTGATTATTTTATCTGTTTTCTCTCTCTCGAATTTCTTTTACTTAGATGGTTAGTCTTCTGGACACTCTCTAATCTCTAATTTGCAATTTTTTTTGCTCTCATTTTCCATGTCTTGGTCTTTTTGCTCTACTTTCCAAGAAATTTCTGCAAAATTATCTTCTAGCATATCAATTGAGATGTTCCTTTCTGCTTTCGGGTTTTCATCTTCTAAAACTCACTCTCGTTGTCTGCATGTTTGGTTTTTAAAAAATAGAATCCTGTTTCTATTTCATGCATATAGCATCTCATTCTATCACCCAGGCATGATTATAGCTCATGGTAACCTCCAAATCCTGGGCTGAGGTATTCCTCCTGCCTCAGCCTTCTGAGTAGCTAGGCATATGCCACCATGCCTGACTAACTTTTGTTTTTTGTGGAGATGAGGTCTTGCTATGCTGCCCAGGCTACTCTTGAACTTTTGGCATCAAGCAATCCTCCCATCTTGGCCTTCCAAAGTGTTGGGATTACAAGTATGAGACAGTACACCCAGCTTTTTCTTAGACTTCTGGCTTTCCTGTTGTGTTATTCCTCAGATGTCTGGTGATCAGCTTTCTTTGGTCTATTTAGTCAGTCAGTTATGTGCCCATCTGCACTCCAACTTCCAAACTTTTATCACTATCATGAAAGGAGAGATTTCCTCAAAAAGAGAATTCCATCAATGAGAAAAGAGATATTGTCCCATTCTTCTCCTTGTCAGTGTATGCTATTTAGAGGCGAGGATGGGCAGCAGTGTGGAAGCTGGATGGGAAAAAAGTACTATTCTTGCTCAACTGTCCAGACCAATTTGAGTCTAACCCCAAACTTATGTTGGGGCTCAGAACATAATACCCCAAGTATGGCACCTTGGCATGCTGAGTACTCTGAACTGAAGGACACTGGGAGGGTCTCCGAAACAAGGTGTTTCTGATCTTCTCCCATCCTCTGGTTTCCTGCCCCTCTTTCTACTCAAAAGCAAATCATAGAAACCAGAATTTCCCTTTTGCAAGACGGGTCATAGAAACTAGAACTCCTCTCACCCAAAGCAAACCACAAAAACCAAAAAGGTCACTTTTCCCCTTCTCCCTTCTCACTTGAAGACCTCATTCCCAAGGGTCCTGTCCCATATCCCAGAGGAAGGAATGTTACACAGAGAAGACAAGAAGATTCTGGAAAGGCCTTGCTAGGTTTGCCACCTATTATCATTAGATCATACTCTTTTTGTCCAATCACATTCCTACATAGCAGTCTATTCTTCATTGAAACTAAACATAAAAATAGGCAATTTTCCCTGGATCTCCTGATCTTCATTCTAAAGGCACATAAAACTTTGATTAAATAACTGTGTTATGCTTTTCTCTTGTTAACCTGTCCTTTGTTATAGGTGTGTTGGTTTGGATCCTATGACTGCTGAGGAAAATATCACACCTTTCCTCCCCTAAGCTTACTCAACCCAGCACAAGAAAAGCTCTTTGCCCAAATTTCCCATCCCTTCTTAGAAGGCAGCTTGAGCTCCATCTTTCTCAAGCCCCTTTGGAGGATTATTTCTACCCCTTCCTTTTCTTCCCCTAAGCAGCTTGGTAAAGCAACCGACATGTAAGTCTTTTCTGAAAGCAGTTTTGGGAAATAGCATTGTCTTCATCGTATTTCATTTCCAGTGATTTTAGTGCCTAAGCAGCTTGGTAAAGCAATCGACATGTAAGTATTTTCTGAAAGCAGTTTTGGGAAATAGCATTGTCTTCATTGTATTTCATTTCCAGTGATTTTAGTGCCTTGTAAATGCCAGATGGCTCTGCCTCTTTTTTCCTGCCTCTGCTTTCTCACTACCCAGCCCGGACTCAGTCTCCTCCTCTATCAAATGGGGGACATACTACCTCCCTTACTGCACTCCTGTGAGGAAGAAGTAAAACAAGGTAAATTGGAAAGCCAGTAGTCAGAGACTGCCACTTCAGGAGCTTCGTGGCCTTCGACGGCTCTGAGAACTATGAGCACCATGGGAATATCTTCTCCCAATGTCTCCTTTACTAGGGGGCCCTTGATGAGGGTTTGCAGTTTTCTCCATCAGAGCTTCAGTGTTTGCAAAAGTGAAAGTAACGTTAAGTCCCTTGCGATGAAAACATAAGGTGAAAAACACCCAATAACTAAATTCTCACCTCAACAACTATTGCAAGTAAAACCAAGGAGGGAAGAGAAGATATTAACCTCCCTAGACCTACATGCAGGCAACAGGGTAAGTAAGCAGCATCAGTTCTCTACACAAACCCAGAGAAGGTGTGAGACACTGTGGAGTCTGCTGCTTCCTTCAGACCCAGGGAATGTCTGCTTGACACCTCTCTTTCTGCCTCCCCGCACCCCACTTCCTTCTATTTTTGTAACTTAGAGAAGAACAGGAAGGGGTATTTTTTTTTTTTAATGTTTTTAAGCACTCAGGGTATGCCTGTGTTCTAGAAGCTGGTGAAGCTGTGATCTTGCCACAGAAAATGATTGTGACCCAGGACGAGGGCTTCAGCGTCTCTACCTTGTCAAAGGAGGAGCTGACCCTACTTGGCTGGAGAAAATTTTGTCATCTCCCTCAAGCTGGTGCAGGGAGCTCTAGCACACACCTGCTGTATGATATTCAAATCCAAAGTTAAAAAAGACTCCAAGATTGTTTTACTTAATCAGTGAAAGGGAAGGTAGCAACAGAGTTGAATTTCGAGATGGTGGCCCCTGAGCCAGCCTGCCAGATCAATTTGTGTCTCCTGAGAGAGACCTTTGGAGCTGGCCTTTCCCTTCAGGGGCTAGTAAAACCGATGAGGACCCATTGATCAGGCAATGACAAATCGATGACTGAGGCTGCTGAGATTATATTCATTGCTCAGTGGTTCAAATATGTCCACAATTTAGAGTGGAATCCTCTATACAAATAAGAAATAGGAAAAAACTGTACATGATTTTCAAATAAAATACATGCTGTCAGGATAACTAACTGGGGTTTGGTTTGCTTATTTGTTTTTCTTTGCTAGCAACCACTTCCAACCTACTCTCTATTTCTTGTTTTCTCACTTAGCTTCCAGTTATATTTTTTTGCTTTGTCGTTTTGTCAGATTAGTTATACTTTGGATAGGTTTACCATATTTAGAAAATAAAAACATAGTTAAATTTGAATTTCAGATAAACAACTTTTTTTTGGTATAAATCAGACCCATGAAATATTTGCATACATTTACAGAAAAAAATATGTATTATTTACTTGAAATTCAATGGAACAAACTTATACTAAAATATTATTTATTGTTTATCTGAAATTCAAATTTAACTGGGATTTTGTATTTTTATCTAGCAACACTGACTCTATATCGCTTTTCCTCTCCTTTTAAAACTCTTTCCAGAAAGAGGTTTTAAACCAAGGAGAAACAATGGAATATAGGCATGTTCTGACCTACTACAGTGAATTCATACTGAACCAAGAAACTGGGAGAGTGTCGGTTTACAAGTTAGTGGTAGGGTGAGTAAAATATAGAGGAAATTTCACACTTTTTTTCATATACTAGTATCTCTGAAATAGGGTGCATTTAAAATTATTGTGCATATTGTGACAACTTTCTTTCTGATACATTGAATAATAATGGGTTTTATATTCAATGGCTTCGACTTGGTAAAATAGCATGGACTTTTACTATTAAAATAATGCATCTTTACACATAAAATTGAAGGGCCTTTCTTCTCCCCTATCACTCACTGTCATGCTCACCTGTGTCATTTTTCTTCATTCCCTTGAGGCAATTATCTAAATTTGGTGTGTATTTTTCAGGACATAATTTTACATAAATATACATACATATATGTTTTTCTTAATATATAGTATTAGTCTCTGTTTTATTGTTCTACATGTATTGTTTTGCATCTGTCTTTACTTGCAATTATGTTTTTAAAAGTCTATCCATGTTGATCTGTATAGTGAGATTTCATCTGCTGAATTACATTTCAGTGTATGCATATACTATGATTAATCTGTTTTCCTATTAATGGACATTTCAGTTGTTTTCTATGTACTTTTCTAGTTTCATACTATTATAAGCAGGGATTCTCTAACACATATTAAGAAATGGAATCTCAAGGTTGGAGAGTACACTTTTTTTTTAAACTATTTTCAATTTACCTTTAATTTAAATAAGCCTGCATTTAGTGGTGTTTTAGCTTTACTGAGTGAAATCTGAATTTGTTACTGTACAAAGTTTGTTTTTTTTTTCTCCTCAAAGGAAAGCCCTTTCTATTTTGCCTTTCACCCACCTCATTACCAGCAATCATAACAGTAACAGTGATAAAATCACTCTCTGTAAAATGTCACCTTTGAAAGTTCTTTTGTGATGATTTGTGGGCCATCAGTCAACTGAGCCACCTACACTTCCCAAATCCTTTGTTGTATTAGTCTCCAAAGACTATCTGCTTGAAAGACCATACAAGACTCCCTCAGGCTCATATGTCAATCACCCGGTGGTGGAGAGACAAGTAACATCAGTGTGAATTTTAAGGAACTGCCAGTAATATGTGTCAAGGGCCCAAGAGTCGGCATCCCCATTTGGTCCAATAGTGCCACATTTAGGAATTTACTGTGAGCAGATAAGTAAAGATATGCACAAAAATAAAGTGATGAGGTATTAAAACAAATAAAATTTTAAAAGTAGAAAATTAGAAACACCCTTAGGATTCTATAGTAGAAGCTTATATAAATGTATCAAGATGGGTTTCTATAAAAAAAATTGACCTAGAAAGTGTTAATACGATGTTAAATGAAGAAAATGGGATAAAAGCTAGTTTGAAGAGATACGACTTTAAAAGATATATATATATATATATATATAGAGAGAGAGAGAGAGAGAGAGAGAGAGATGGAAAATATCTGGAAGGATGTAACTAAAGGCATTAACAGTGACTATCTCTGGAGTGTGGAACTTATAGATAGAGTTTCATTTTCTTCTTTTGTAATGTATTTTTCTAATTTTTATACAATGAACATATATTATATTGGCAACAAAGATAATTAAAAGGAGATATGCCAGAATTTTGTTTACTTGGGTCATGGTTATGTGCAGAGAGTGAACGCTAAGAGATAGGCAGGTTGGTAGTGAGGGAAGAGAGAGACCCTCTCATCTTGTTTTATATTGTTTAATACTCAGTACCTGTTCTAAAAAAGAACAAGGAAGTGAAACCAAAGACAGGCAGCCCGGCACCAGGCCCCAAACCGGGCCTGGGCCTGCCTGGCCTAAACCTAAGTAGTTAAAAATCAACTCACGACTTAGAAACCGATGTTATCCATAGATTCCCGGCATTGTATAAAAGAACACTGTGGAACTCCCTGCTCTGTTCTGTTTCACTCTGACCACCGGTGCACGTAGTCCCTGTCACACACCCCCTGCTCGCTCAAATCAATCACGACCCTTTCATGTGAAACCTTTAGTGTTGTGAGCCCTTAAAAGGGACAGAAATTGTGCACTCGGGGAGCTTGGATTTTAAGGCAGTAGTTTGCCAATGCTCCCAGCTGAATAAAACCCTTCCTTCTACAACTGGGTGTCTGAGAGGTTCTGTCTGTAGCTCGTCCTGCTGCAGTTCTTGGTTCCCTGACTGGGAATCGAGGTGACTGATGGACGGCCAAAGTGACCGGGAAGCGAGGTGACTGATGGATGGATGAGGCAGCCCCTGAGGCGGCTTAGGCCTGCTCTGTGGAGCATCTCTGCGGGGAACTCCGGCCAGCCTGAATGATGCAATCCAAAGAGCGCTCCCCGGTAGGCAGTTGCCCTGGTGGAACGCCTCAGCTCTTAGCAGAGCAGCGCCTGGCAGGCGGATTAACACAGTGACTGAACATCGGGAAGGAACTGGCACTTGGAGTCCAGACATCTGAAACTTGGTAAGACTAGTCTTTGGAACTTGCCCACTCCATTTGAGTGGAATCGTGGCCTGATCACCCACGGCGTGCCTTTATTGGCACTTTGGTGTTGGTTTTGGTTTTTACTTGGTTTGAATGGCTTGATGGGACTGGTCTTGGGAACTTGGTTACTCCATTTGAGTGGAAGGGTGGCCTGATCACCCACGGCGTGCCTATACCAGCACTTTGGTTTTTGTTTTTGACTTGACTTGGATTGTTTGATACTTTAGTTTTGGTTTTGACCTGGCTTGGATTTCTGGATACTCTGATTTTGGTTTTGATTTTGGTTTGGTGTAAACTGCAGAAGTGTGTGTGTGCCTTTTTACCTGTGTTTTGTTTTGTGGGGTGCGTGTGGTGTGAGTGTGGTGTTTTGTCTGGAAGAAGCATGGGTCAGGCACAAATAAGCCCACCCCACTAGGAACAATGTTAAAAAATTTCAAGAAAGGGAAAAAGGCGGGGAGGCAGAATTTATATAAAAAAAAAGTTATATGATAAATTCTTGTCCTGAAATAAATTAACTGGTTGTTTAAAAAAAAAAGTTTGTAATAAGTTAGAAAGTTGAGACATGTCAAAAAACTGTCTGCAAAAGTCACAAAAGAAAAAAAGTTATAAAAAAATTTTATGCAAAAAATATATAATTTAAAAGTTATAAGGCCTCCTGAGTACTATTGAAGAAACAGTTTATGTGCAAGGTGTATAAAAAAAGTAAAATATACCTTTGGTAAAAAGATTACAAGGAGGCATAAGAATGTGGATTTTTACCTATATTAAAAGGTTAAAAAATACTGTTTTGAAAGCTTAAGCAAGTTTTAAAACGATAATTGTAAAGAAAATTCTTTGCGTAAACATATTAGCTAAAGTTGAAAAGGTATCATCCAGTTCTTCTGTGAACTGGATATTAAAGTAAAAATGCAACAGGTTTTTCTTAAAGCATCAACCTGCTCTTTAACAAAAATTATAAAAGGTTAAAAAGAGTCTATCAAATCTTATGGTTGGACATGAAAAATTGGATAAATATGTCTGTAAGATTTCATTAAAATTAAGTTTAACATTAATAGCACACTAATATAAAGATAAAATATAGCTTATCTGGTATAAAATCATACAAGAAACATTATTAAATATAAAATGATGTTTAGCTTTCTTTGGTCTAAAAACTAATAAAGATAGGTGCTAAAGGAAATATTCATTTTACTAGAGGATCATAGAAGTTAAAGACTTAAAACAAACTTTGGCAATTCAGACAGCACACTAAGATGCAAATGCCTGGTTAAAATGCATCAAATATTCCATCTGCACGTTAAACAGAAGCAATTGTTATGCTTGTGCACCTGGCAGGCCAGAGGCCCTGATTGACCCCCTTCCACTAAGGTGGTCCTCCAGTCGACCAGCCGCGGGCTGCATGGTAGCTCTTTTCCAGGATTCTACAGCCTGGAGTAATAAGTCATGCCAAGCTCTCTCTGCTATATCCCAAAGTCCCTGCAGGTCAGTCCCCAAGGGCCATCCAGCTTCCGTCTCTCCACACTGTTCACTTCGTGTCTCTCACAGCAGGGAGGAGACTTAGCATTCCTTGGAGACCTGAAGTGATGCAGCAAGCTTAAGAATTTTCAAGAACTTATCATGAGTCAGCCCTTGTTCATCCCCGAGCAGATGTGTGGTGGTATTGTGGAACCTTTACTGGGCACTCTGCTGAATAACTAGAGTGGCACTTGTGCTTTAGTCCATCTGGCTCTGCCTTTCACCCTGGCATTTCATCAACCGGGGGGGGGGGGGGAAGACATTATAAAGCAAGAGAAGCCCCTTATAAGTCTTTCAATTCTCACATCTATTTAGACGCAATGGGAGCCCTGCAAGGAATACCAGATCAATTTAAAGCTTGAAATCAAATAGTTACAGGATTTAAGTCAACATTTTGGTAGATGACAGTCAATAAAAATGTAGATTAGATAAACTATATCTATTACAACCAACAGTAATGAGCTTTTCATGAGTTAAAAAGAAAAACTCATGTCGGCCCCAGCCTTGGGGCTCTTTCTGACTCTATGTGTCAGAAAGAGAAAAAATAGCAGTTGGAGTTTTAATCCAGACTGTAGGGCCCTGGGCAAGGCCAGTGGCCTATCTCTCAAAACAACTAGACGGGGTTTCCAAAGGCTGGCCCCCATGTCCAAGGGCCCTGGCAGCAACGGCCCTGTTAGCACAAGAAGCAGATAAGCTAACTCTTAGGCAAAACCTAAACATAAATTCCCCCCATGCTGTAGTAATTTTAATAAATATCAAAGGACACCATTAGCTAATGAATGCTTGACTAACTAGATACTAAAGCTTGCTCTGTGAAAATCCCCACATAACCATTGAAGTTTGCAACACCCTAAACCCCGCCACCTTTCTCCTGGTATCAGAGAGCCCAGTTAAACGTAACTGTGTAAAAGTATTGGACTCAGTTTATTCTAGTGAGCCCAACCTCCAAGATCATCCTTAAACATCAGTAGACTGGGAGCTATACGTGGATGGGAGCAGCTTCGCCAACCCCTGCAAAGTGACTCGGAAGAAGATGACAAGCTCTGCTCCAGCCACACCCGGAAGCTGACTGGTCCACGCATGGCCGAAACATGAGGAAACTCATTGCGAGACTCATTTTCCTTAAAATTCGGACTTGTACAGTAAGGCCTTCAACTGACCTTCCTCAGACTGAGGGCTGTTCCCAGTATATATATCAAGTCACTGAGGTAGGACAAAAGATTGCTACAGTCCTATTATTTTATGGTTATTAGAAGTGTACCAGGACTCTAAAAGAAACTTGTTTGTATAATGCTGTTCTATCCAAGGTATGTAGCCCAGGAAATAACCAACCTGATACATGTTATGACCCATTTTAAGCCTCCCATGATCACAGTTTTTAAAATAAAATTAAGGACTGGTCCTTTTCTAAGCGACACAAGTAAAGTAATAGCTAAGACAGAAGAAAACGGGATCTCCAAGCATATAACCCTAAAATGTAATGCTTGTGCCACTATCAATAGCAATCAGCATAGAAAAAGATGCAGTTCTTTAAATTAAAAAAAAAAAAGTTTACATGGCAGGAAATATGTATATCTGCCATGAATTAAGCTCATGTGCAAATGTGTGTAATTACTGGTTTTGTGTCATCTAGACTACTTAGAAAAAGGATGAAAAAGATCCTGTTTAGCTCCAAAAAGGAGAAGGCAGCCCCTTCTGTACAAGTGGAAGCTGCAACCCCTTAAAATTAATAATTACAAATCCCTTAAACCCAAGGTAAAAAAAGGAGAACATGTATCTCTGGGCATCAATAGGAAAGGACTAGGTCCAAGAGTAAATATCTTAGTAAAAGAGGAGGTTCATAAACTCTCCCTGGAACTAGTATTTCAGGCTTTCTATGATAAACTAAATGTGCCAGTACCAGAGACTCCAGGAAAAACCACAAATTTGTTTTTGCAATTAGCTGAGCATGTAGCCCCGTCTCTAAATGTCACTTCATGTTATGTTTGTGGAGAAACTATAATAAGAGATCAATGGCCATAAGAAGACTGAGAATTAGTGCATACAGACCCAGTTCCTGATGAATTCCGGGCCCAAAAGAATCACCCTAATCATCTCTAGGTTCTAAAAGTCTCAATTATTGGACAATATTGCATAGCTAGAAAAAGGAAAAAATTCACTCATTCTGTAGGATGATGTAGTTGTCTGGGGCAAAAACTGTATAATGGTACTGAAAAAAACAGTTACGTAGTGGAGTTACAATTACACAGAAAGAGATCCATTCAGTACATTTCCAAGGTTGCAGACTGTCTGGGGCCACCCAGAATTCCACTGGGACTGGACTGCCCCCACCGGGTTATACTGGATATAGAGACATACAGCCTATGCTAAGCTCCCTGACCAGTGGACAGGTAGTTATGTTATTGGCACTATTAAACCATCTTTCTTCCTACTGCCCATAAAAACAGGTGAACTCCTGGGCTTCCCTGTCTATGCTTCCCACAGAAAATGAAGCATAGCCACAGGTGATTAAAAAGATGATAAATGACCTCCTAAAAAATTATACAATACTATACACCTGCCACTTAGACACAAGATGGCTCACGGGGATAGTGGACCCCCATTTACGTGCTCAACTGAATCATACGGTTGCAAGCTATTTTAAAAATCATCACTAATAAAACCGGTCAAACCTCGACTATTGTGGTCCGGCAAAAAACTCAGATAAGAAATGCTCTCTATCAAAATAGACTGGCTCTCGATTACTTGCTAGCAGCTGAAAAAGAGGTCTATAAGAAATTTAAGCTTACTAATTACTGTCTACACATAGATCATCAAAGGCAAGTAGTTAAAGACAGAGTTAAAAATATGACAAAACTAACACATGTGCCCGTACAAGTGTAGCATGAATTCGACCCTGAAGCCATGTTTAAAAATTAGTTCCCAGCACTAGGAGGATTTAACACTCTTACAATAAAAGTTGTAACAGTAATAAAAATCTGCTTACTGTTCCTTGTTTGCTACCTGTAGTTTTTCAAATGGTAAAAAAGCTTCATCGCTACCTTCGTTTACCAAATGCTTCAGCACAAGTGTACTATATAAATCACTATCAATCTATTGCACAAAAAGACATGAGTAGCAAAAATAAG
Source organism: Chlorocebus sabaeus (assembly GCF_047675955.1). Taxonomy (NCBI): domain Eukaryota; kingdom Metazoa; phylum Chordata; class Mammalia; order Primates; family Cercopithecidae; genus Chlorocebus; species Chlorocebus sabaeus. Next base: position 73,163,010 of record NC_132918.1, read on the forward strand.
AGTAAGAACTCCCACTAAAAAAAAGTGAGAGTCTCAAAGGGGGGAAATAAGGGAAGAGAGAGACCCTCTCATATTGTTTTATATTGTTTTATACTCAGTACCTGTTTTAAGAAAACACAAGAAGTGAAACCAAAGACAAGCAGCCTGGTGCCAGGCCTGAAACCAGGCCTGGGCCTGCCTGGTCTAAACCTAGTAGTAGAAACCGATGTTATCCATAGATTCCCAGCATTGTATAAAAAAATCACTGTGAAACTCCCTGCTCTGTTCTGTTTCTCTCTGACCACCAGTGCAAGCAGCCCCTGACATGCACCCCCTGCTTGCTCAAATCAATCACGACCCTTTCATGTGAAATCTTTAGTGCTGTGAGCCCTTAAAAGGGACAGAAATTGTGCACTCGGGGAGCTTGGATTTTAAGGCAGTAGCTTGCCAGTGCTCCCAGCTGAATAAAGCCCTTCCTTCTACAACTGGGTGTCTGAGAGGTTCTGTCTGCAGCTCGTCCTGCTACACTAGGCGAATTTAGGAGCAAAGTAAGATGGAGAAGTAAGTTTAATAAAACACATTATCTGGGAACAATTTTGGATTTTTCTTGGACGTTTTTTTCCACCCTTGTTCCCCAGACTTTTTAAAGGATTCTAAAGCATAAAAGTCCTGAATGATTGGTGTCTAGCAATAAATAATCTCGTTTTCCTTTTGTTTTTGAAATATGTCTGCACTTATTCCTTCACTGTAGGAAATTTATGCTCCCAGTAAAGACCTGCAGAAAAGATAGATTTGATAGCCTTCCTTGATAACAAATTTAAGAAAGATATCTAATGCTTCTTTTATTATCTTTAAAATTTAGTTTGGAGGAGATCAAAATCTCCTCTAGAATGACATTCTTTTTATAGCTTCAATATCTCTTCCTTGAATCTGCAGTGTGGCAAAAATAAAATAAAATAAGTACAAAATAAAAATCACTTGGTTAGGGCAAAAAACTCTATTTACTATCAGTTTCTATCAGGCTCAAAATGTCCAAGTTACAGTGTACAGAGAGTATGGTTGCATGTAGATGGGTTCCTTAACAGATGAAGATACTCAAATGTAAATAACCTAAAATTGGTATTATAGTAAACTCATCAAAACTATAAAAAATCATAAAATCTAATATTGTCTGGTATGTAGGTTATGGAAAAACCGGCATTAATGATAGCACTTAAAACTGGTTCAGTGTTTATGGAAAGAATCTTAATAACATGTAAGAATTATCAAAAGGTATTTTTTTTTACTTCCCCCAAAAAGAAAAAGTTTTTTTGTATAAGTATCTTTCTCCCAAAGACCATTTGCTTACTACCCTGTCATGATGTAACTTTAGAGAAACTATACCACAAAATAGAGCTTGAGATCCCTAAAATCAGAAATATAGAGAAGGAAACTTAAAAATGTAATTTGATGGCTTTAAAAGCTTCTAAAAGATTTTCCTAAGTTCCCCCAGCTAAAAACTAAAGATGCTGAGCTTGCCGTTGATGATTTTGTAATTATAAGTTATGAGTCTTTTATGCAGAACCCATGCCCTCAATAATGAGGCAGCTCCTAGGGACCAGAAGGGAGCTGTTGGTCTAGGCAGACGCAAGTGTTGGTTAAAGACTATATACCGCTTGCCTGCTGCTGCTGGCTCTGCATTCCAGACAGACAATTGCTCTGGAAGTGGTGTGAATTGCACCCCACCCCCACAATTAACCTCAAAGACATGTTAATTTCGCAGTCAAACTGAGGACCATTTAAATTCAGGCGGTGTCAGAAAACAAGCATTTATTTGGAACCAAAAGAACAATTTGTCTCTTTTTCATTGTCTGCCCATTAATTTTCCCAGAATGAAACATCTTCAAACAGACTTTCCCTGCTCCTAGAATGTCCCACATCCCAGTCTAGGCAAATGGGAGGAGAAAATTTCTTTTTCAAGGAGAAGAAAAATTACTCCCTCATTGTTTGGTGAAGAAAGAAGAAAGAATGGATGGTTGCCTTTAAAGAGGACCATTTCTGGAAAACAAAGCTAGGACAGTACATATTTGTTCTTTTGAGTATCCTTTTATTAGTGACATGATGACGTCCTTCCAGTGTCCAGAACACTTAGGAAAGTGTGGACACTTTTCCTCTCAAACCACTGGTTTTGTTTATGACCACATGATTATGATTTTGGGCAATAACTTTACCTACCTTTTCTTCATCTCATGGTTTCTCAACCTTGGGCACTACTGACATTTTGGGACTGGATAATTCTTCAGTGGGGAGGGAGGTGGAGAGGAAAGGGGGGCAGTCCTATTTTTACAGGACAGTTAGCAGTATCCCTGGCTTCTACCCGCTATATGCTAGTAGCACACTCCTCCCTCCTGCACCCAGCCCCACCATTTATGACAACAGAAAATGTCTCCAGACATTGCCAAATGCTGAGTGTCCTATATAATAGCAATATCAACTATGTATTGAGTGCAACTATGTGCCAGGTTCTGTACTATGCACCTTACATTGTTATAACAACCCAGACAATTAGGTACATGTTGTCCCTGTGTCACTAGAATGCAAGATCCATGAGGACAGGTACCATATGTCTAGCTTACCAATGTACCTCCCAAGCTTTTGCACAGTGACCAGCACATAACCATGTTCACCACAATGCCCAGGTAATATTCTTTAAAAAGAATCAGTGATTGAAATTTACTAAAGAAGATCATTTACTTCTTCCTCTTATAACCCAAGCTTTCAGCACATTCTGTTTTCTCCACTTTCCAAATATACTCAGAATGTATTCATTTCCCATCACCTCTAAAACTACCACCCTGGTCCTATCCAGTATGATCTACCACCTGGACAATCGTAACAACCTCCTAACTGCTCTCCGTGCTTTTGCCCTTACCCTACTATAGTCTGTTATCAACCCAGCAACCAGGGGATCCTTTGAAACATAAGACAGATCAGATAACTCTACTCAACATCTTCTAATGGCCTCCCATCTCAGAATGAAGTCAAAGTTCTTTCAGTGGCCTACAAAGTTCTACATGACGTAGTCCCTGCTACCTCTCTGCATGAATTTCCTTCTAGTCTCCCTTAAACTCTCAGTTCCCTCTACACTGGCCTTCTTGTTTTTTAGATAGGCCAAACACACTCCTACTTCAGAGCATTTGCACCAGCTGCTCACCCTGCCAGGAACACCCTTCCCACAGCCCTCTCTCTCTTTTAAATCTTTACTCAAATGTCATCTTCCCAATGAGGTCTTTCCTGGGCACTCCAAACCTGCACTCCTCCTGACCATCTTTGCTACTTAAGTTTTCTCCATCATCACCCTCCAATGAACCAGAATGTAAGCTCCATGAAGTTGTGTTTGCCATTAAATCTCCAGCATCTGCCGGGCGCGGTGGCTCAAGCCTGTAATCCCAGCACTTTGGGAGGCCGAGACGGGCGGATCACGAGGTCAGGAGATCGAGACCATCCTGGCTCACACAGTGAAACCCCGTCTCTACTAAAAAAATACAAAAAACTAACTGGGCGAGATGGCGGGCGCCTGTAGTCCCAGCTACTTTGGAGCCTGAGGCAGGAGAATGGCGTAAACCCGGGAGGCGGAGCTTGCAGTGAGCTGAGATCCAGCCACAGCACTCCAGCCTGGGTGACAGAGCAAGACTCCATCTCAAAAAAAACAAAAAAAAAACCAAAAACAACAACAACAACAAAAAAAACATCTCCAGCATCCAGTATTAGGCATACAGTAGGTGCTCAAATATTTGTTGAAAGAATGAATGAATGAGTGAGTAAAGACACAGAGATGTGAAAGGGACAGAGCTAGAATGCAAATCCAGGCTGACAGCCTCTAAGTCCTTTTCTTCCAGTGATTCCCAAATTTGGTTGTGCATCAGAATCACTTGGGGGAGAAGGGTATGATTGTTAAAATGCAGATTCCAGGGCTTCATGCTGGACCTTAGAAGTCAAAATACAAGAGAGGAGGATTCAGGAGATTGTAGTTTACAAAAGCTCCCTGGCAAACCCTATGCAGTTCACTTGCTGGCTCAGTGGATCTATAAATGGAAACTTAAGGAGTGATCTGGGAGCCACCTGTCGCAGAACCAGCTAGGTGAAAGTCTGGGACCTCCAGCCAGCCTCTCAGGCTGTGAAACCTTACTCCCCCGCCTACTAGCCCTACTACTTTTCACTGTTATTTTTCCTTTCTTTCCTTTTTTATTTTAATTTTTAGTTTTTATTTTTTGGGACAGAGTCTTACTCTGTCACCCAGGCTGCAGTGCAGTGGTGCGATCTCCATTCACTGCAACCTCTGCCTCCAGGGTCCAAGTGATTCTCCTGTTCAGCCTCCAGAGTAGCTGGGACTACAGGGGCCTACCACTATGCACACCTAATTTTTGTGTTTTTAGTAGAGATGGGATTTCACTATGTTGGCCAGGCGGGTCTTGAACTCCCGACCTCAAGTGAACTGCTTGCCTCGGCCTCCCAAACTGCTGGGATTACAGGTGTGAGTCACTGCACCCGGCCGCCTTTCTTTCCTTTTTCTAATTAGAAACTCTTTGAGTCAAGGACCTCAATATCTAACTGTGTTACATTTTCTCATAGTAGAATCCCTTGTCTGTAATTTCTAATTGAATGACATTGACCAAATTACTTAACTTCTTTATCAGTTTCTCAGTCGGTAAATTGGGATAATACCAGTCTTGATCTCATAGGATCACTGTGAGGATTTGAAATTCCAGAATAGTCCCTGATGTATAGCAAACAGACAACAAATGTTAACTATTATTATTGCTAACACCACTCATTGCTAGCCTCCAGCCCAGATCATGAGATCAGCATCTTTGGAGGGAGGGCTCTAGGGCGTTTAAAATGAGCATTCCATGTGATTTTGGTGCGCACAGAGGGTTAGCCTGCCCTGCCTCACTCTGCACCATGGGGAGTAGGAGCTACTGTTCTACAGCCTCACAGCCAAATGTTCAATAAATGCTGGAAGCAGCAGTGATCTGACCCCCTGTGGAACGCAAGAGACTCCTGGTCTTGCTAGTAATAGGGCAAGGTCTGGAGTGGCAAAGTAAGCTTGAAGATGATTTAGCCTAAACCCTCATTTTCATAAATAATGAAGCAGGCCCCAAAAGTGATTTTGTAACTCATGTGCTAATACTTCAAAAATGAAGGCAGAGGAATTCCCCTATAGCCTTGTTATTCAGTGCAGGCCAAGGACCAAGAGAATCTGTATCCCTGGGAAGCAAGTGTGTCAGAAATGCAGAATCCCAGTCCTGTTCCAGAACTACTGCTCCAGAAACATTGGTCAAGACCCCTGGTTCTCAGACTCACTGCACAGTGGAATTATCTGGAAAGCTTTACAAAATACTGGTATCTCAGTCTCACTCCTAGAGATGCTGATTCATTCAATCCAATGTAAGGACCGCACTACATATATATTTATACAGAAACATGAATACATATATATGCTATCTCATCTCTGGCATTACACGTTTTATTTAATAAAGGAAGAGATAAAGCAAGAAGGTTAAATTTAAAAAATAGAGAAAAGCAAAAGACCTAACACCCACCATCTGGCCACCCAACCACAACAGCACTTTTCATTTGGTAATATGAATTTTAAATACTAAACGCATATTTTTCCCCTTTTGACTTTGCTCACGCTGGTATTCATTTTCAGTTCTACCAAAGTGGATGACTACATTTAGCGCTGTGTTTTTTTTCTTGTTTTCCTCAATTAGATTGCTGCTAAGGATTTTTCCCTTTATAAGCATCTTTTATAAAGAGAATGAATAATTGTCTCTTGAACTCATCCTATTATCTGTCTGGCACTTCAGCTTGCTCTTCTGTGACCCAGAGATAACTTCTAGCCTATCTTACTTGTGAGAAAAGTACATGAGATAATAAAGATGAAGATACTTTAAAAAAAGAATAAAGGAGCTTAAGGCCAGTTGAAAAGAGGAAATCTTAATATCATTTTGTTTGTTGAGGACTAATGCACCAGGCATTGGGTAGTTTAAATATTTTGCATCATACGTTCATACTAACCCTGCAAAGTATTACTAACCTTGTTTTATAAATGGCAAAGCTGAGGCTCAGAGTGATGCAGAAACAAGCTCAAGGTCACACTGCCAATAACTGAGAAAGCCAGTTTTCAAACTTAGATTTCCCTAACCCTGAAGTCACTTCATTGAGCAGTCATTCAAAGGCATGCATATGGTATTATAGACTTTATTATTAATTATATATAATATATTATTATTTAGATATTATAGAAAGTTCAATGTCAAAGCAAAGGAAGAGACAAAGGGCTGTAGAATTATAGAAGGGAAGGAAAATACATTGTAAGTTGAAGTAGCTCACACTTCAGTGAGTGTGTAAATTATTTGGCAGATAAATTCCAAATCAGAGTGGTAGCCCTCTCTGACTGGCTCTACTAATTTAAGCTAGAATCATTTAAAGAAATTATTAGATATTCATAAAAACTTTCATTTAATTTATGAACTATTATATATATATAAGTAAACATTTAATTTATAAACTATATTTATCTGTCTAGACATATACTTCTGAGAAGTACTGAAAATGGGCTGGTCTTAAATGGAATATGTATATGTCTGCATGGTGAAAGTTGACAAAAGCAAGACCTTCAGAGGAGAGGACATATCCCAACTCTCCCATTCCCTTCTCCAACTTTTCTCTCTCTTTCCTCCTTCCCCTCTCCCTCTCCCTCATTCTGAGATATTTCAAAATGAGACAAGACAGGAAAACTTTTCTTAGGAGGCACTAGAATTAGCCTTATATTCTCAAATTTACTGGTTATCTATTTTGTCTACATGTTAGAGTCACCTGGACAGCTTTAAAAATAACCAGGTCTGGGTCCTGCCCCCAGAGATTTCTGATGTAATTGGTCTGTAGCAAAGCTTGGAGTTGGCGATTTTTGAAAGATCTGATGATGCTAATAAGCAATAGTATTGGAGAACCACCAGCCTAATCACAAAGAAGTGGAAGGCTTGTGACTAAATTACTTTAAAAAGTATGTAATAAAATTATGCATGCTCAAAAGTACATCTCTCTAGCCAAAACTATAAATAGAAATAGCCATCACTTTTGAGTATGACTTTAGATAGCTATAGATGTTCTGGATATACACACAGCGTGCCTTAACACAGTGTTTAATTAATATTTGCTGAATATGTAGTGATTGAGTAGTGGATAAATAAATGAATGAAAAATGTGTAAAGTTGAGCAACTATACTAGGAAAGGTGCATTCTTCTCAGCTTTTTTATTGTTTATTTCTTTCTTTGCATACAGGCAAAATTAGAAGAATCCTGGATTTGAAGTCAGAATACTTATATTTGAATATCCACTGTGGAAAAGTCAGATAAGTTCTCTTGTCTCTGACATTCAGTTTTTTATTTGTTAAAAGAGGGAAACAATTCTAGGGCTTTCATGATAACAAACAAGATTATTGTCTGAAAAAAAAAAACCCTTTGTAAACAGTAAAGTGATATAGAAGTGCAAGGGAATGTTTTTTATTTTTATGATACAATTAAGAAAAACTCAGTAAGCATAACTTTGACTAGTGGTTCTCAGACTTTAGCATGGATTAGAATCCCCTGGAAAGCTGGTAAACATGCAGATTGCTGTCCTCTCCTCCAAAGATCTTGAGCCAGTACTTGAGATCTGTGCTAAAGTCCATAAACCCAAAGGTGATGCTGATGCTGCTGATCCACGGACAGTACTGTACATAGCACTGACTTAGACAAAGTTATGGGGTGATGTTTAACCAATAAAAATATGTTTTTCTGCCTTTTTCTTTCTCCTAAGACATCTCAACTCCTCCTTTAATTTCCCTTACCCTAACCTCAGAACCTACTTTCTAGAAAGAAAACAAAACAGTGTCATTCATTAATATTTGTGAGCAAATTGACATCTGTGTACTACTTCATCTTAGAACGTCAAAATTTTAAGACAAAGTATGGAATAGAAAATTGCTCATTTCCTTAAAGAAGTAAGGTTTTAACAGTAAGAAGAAATTTTATCATGGAGGGTGGTGGGAGAGAAGGTAAAACATTAGGCTAAGGTTTGAGAACAGAACAAAGATGGAAAGGGATGGGGTTGGAGTAAGATGTCTACAGGGAGGTGGAGTTAGTACTTCAAGGTTTTGACTAGGGTAAGCCCTGAACTAACATAGTAATTCTGGCTCTCTCTTGAGTGCTCCTTTTATATTTCTCTGAAGTGAAAGTAAATGAGAGAGTTTGGAGGCAAAATGTATATGATGGAACCCAAGTTTCAGCATGTTATATTATAAGACTCTAACTAGTAAAAAATACTCATTCTTTGTTTAAAAATTTAAAAATAAATGATTCTTCTTGATAAGTAACACAATCACATTATTCAAAAGACAAATATGTGAAATTAGTGAATGTGGGTGGAGTCGGGAACTCTTGGGGTCTGTCCCTCATCAGAAACCCCCCAAAACTTGCAAAAGGTATTTTACTTTAGAAACTCTGAAAGATAATAAAATGTTTATAGCAACCAAGTAAATTCTTAATCAAGATAAAAGCCACTGAAACATACTAGAAAATCTCTGTGGGATTTTAACTTATTCTAGCTTCACCATTCTTCCTGATGTGGTGGTGGTTTCAAAAATAGCAGCCAATGTTTCTGGTGTGGGCACCAGGTTTCAAAGGGAGCAAAGAAGATCTTGTTCCCAAGGAATTATGTTTGTCTGTTTTCACCTAACTGGGGCTTTCCTGAGGGACTGACTCAAAGGGCCTTCCTTTTTTTTTTCTTTTTTTAAACTTCGTTTGGAATTCCATGGGTACATGGCTATACTCCTAAACACAGAAAGACAAAGAACAAGCTGTTGCTGCCTGAGGCAAAAAATAACAACTGGGGCAAAAAATAGGTGCAATGAAAGCCCAGGAGAAAAAGCTGAAGAACAAGATTTTGGGAAAAGAATAAGAACAAGATTTTGGGAAAAGCTGAAGAACAAGATTTTGGGAAAAGAATTCCCGCATATACTAGGGAATCTAGGAAGATAGGTGTATACCCAAGGTAGAACACATGATCAAAAAAGACCTGAAAAACCGTAAGCTTTTACCTCTGGATAATCTTTAGGCTTAGCACAAGCAGGAAGTGAAAGCTAAGACAGAGCTATAAATGGCTTGGCTAAGCACAGAGGGAGTGACTCAACACAGAGCCAATCTGCAAAGACAGATGATTTTATTTTTTCCTTTCCCTCCTCTTTATCCTCCTCCTCCTCCTCTTCCTCCTTCTCCTCCTCCTCCTTATTCTTCTTTGCTCCAGGCATTTAAGAAAATCTCTATTAAACCACTATTTGAAATTTCTGTCAGATAACAAAGCTAAAGGAACAGAGCCTTCAGCGACTACTTATAACAAAGAATACAGTTGTTACAAAAGTAGTTTAGAAAGGTCACTAAACAAACAACTGCAACCTGTAGGAAGCAATAACCAAAAATCCTGGAGAGAGAGATATTTAATTTTCAGAGTTGTCATGATACTCAAAATTGCCAGTTTTCAAAACAAGTTGAGACATGTAAAGAAACAATAAACTATGACCCACTCAAAGGAAAAAAAGTTAAATTTATAGAAATGCTAATGAGAAAGCATAGATATTAAACTTAATAGTCAAATACTTTAAACCAACTTCCTTTAGTATGATTAAAAAAAAGCTAAAGGAAACCAAAGTAAAAGAACCAAAGAAACCAAGACAATAAAGTCTCACCAAATAGAGAATGTCAATAAAGAGGATGGAAAGTAAAAAAAGGACCCAAACAGAAATTTTAAAACTAGAAAGTACAAGAAATAAAATGAAAAATGTATTAGAGGGATTCAACAATAGACTTGTTAGCAGAAAGAAAGAATAACTACATTAAAAGATTTGTAAAATGAAATTATCCAGTCTGCATAGCAGAAAGAAAAAATAATAAAACAACAGTGACTAACAACAATTTAAAAATAAGCAGAGCCTAAGGAACATGTGAGACATCATCAAATATACCAACAGATGTATAGTAGGAATCCTAGAGAAAGAAGAGAGAAAGCAAGGGATTGAAAGAATATTTGAAGAAGTTATGCTCAAAAACTTCCCAAATTTGATAAAAGATAGGAATCTATACATCCAAGAAGCTCAACAGATGCCAAGCAGAATAATTACAGACAGAACTACAATGAGACACATAACAATAAAATTGCTGAAATATAAACAGGGAATTTTGAAAGCAGCAAGAGAGAAGTGATTCATTATGTACAAGTGATCCTCAATAAAATTAACATTTTGTCTTCAGAAACCATGAAGGTAAAGAAGCAGTGGGATGAACATATTTAAAGTACTCAAAGAAAAAAAATTGCCAACCAAGAATTTTATATTTGTCAAAACGATTCTTCAAAAATGAAGAAGAAATTAAGACATTCCCAGATAAATACAAGTTGAGGGAGTTATTTGCTAGTAGACATGTCCTACACAGAAAATGCTAAAGGGAATCCTTCAGGATAAAATGAAAGAACACCAGCCAGTACCTTAAAACCATATGAAGAAATAAAGAACAATGGGAAAGGTAACTTCATAAGTAGATATAAAGACCAGTATTATAGTATTTTTAGTTTATGAAATAAAATAAAATAGTATATGACTATTTTTAAACTATATTACTTAAAATAGTATATGACTCTTTTTAAACTATATTACTTAAAAGACAAATGCATAAAACAATAATTTTAGATTTATGTTAATGGACATACATCAGTGTGGATATAATTTGTGACAATAATGATGTAAATGGGGAGCAATGGAAAAGTATAGAAATATAATTTATATATGATTGACGCAAAGTTTGTCTTAGTTCAAATGAGATTGTTAAAAGTACAACATGTTGATTTTAATTTCCAAGTAATTACTAACATAATAACTGAAAAATATGGAAAAGGAGATGAGAAGGGAATCAAAATGGTACACTAGAAAAAAACAAATTAAACCCAAAATAAGTTACTAATGGAGGAATTGAGGATGAAAACAGATATAAGACATACAGAAAACAAATAGCAAAGTGGCAGAAGTCCTTTCTTGTCAATAATTACTTAGAATGTGAGAAGATTCAGGTCTCCAATTAAGTACCAGAGTTGGCAGAGTGGATTTTAAAAATCATGCATCTATTTGCTGTCTAAAAGAGATTCACTTTAGCTTTGAAGACCCAAAGAGGTTGAAAGTAAAAAGATGGAAAATACATTTATGGCACATAGCAGCCAAAAGAGAGCTAGGGTGGGCTAAACTAGTTTCAGATAAAATAGAGTTTAAAGCAAACGTTGTCACAACAGACAAAGAAGGACATGATATATTGATGACAGAGTCAATAAATCAAGAAAATATAACAATTATAAATATATATGCACCCACTGAGAGAAACTCAAAGCATATGAAGCAAAAATTAACAAAACAAAGGGAGAAATAAAGAGTTGTATAACAATAGTTGGCCAGGCGGGGTGGCTTATGCCTGTAATCCCAGCACTTTGGGAGGCCAAGGTGGGCAGATCACGAGGTCAGGAGATCGAGACAATCTTGGCTAACACAGTGAAACCCCATCTCTACTAAAAATACAAAAAATTAGCCGGGCGTGGTGGCGGGCGCCTGTAGTCCCAGCTACTCGGGAGGCTGAGGCAGGAGAATGGCGTGAACCTGGGAGGCGGAGCTTGCAGTGAGCTGATATTGGACCACTGTACTTCAGCTTGGGCGACAGAGTGAGACTCCATCTCAAAAAAAAAAAAAAAAAAAAAAAGAAAAACAAAACACAAAACGAACAACAATAGTTGCAGATGCCAATACCCCACTTTCGATAAAGGATAGAACAACTAGACAAAAGATCAATAATGAAATAGAGTATTTAAATGATGCTGTAAACAAATTAGATCTAATCAGCATATACAGAACACTCTACCAAACAACAGCAAAACATACATTCTTCTCAAGTGCATATGGAACACTTATCAGAATAGACCATATCCAGCATAGCCACAAAACAAGTCTTAATAAATGTTAAAAGATTGAAATTATTAAAGTACTCTCTCTGATCACAATGAAATGATGCTAGAAATCAACAGTAGAAGAAAACTGAAAAGTTCACAAGTCTGTGGAAATTAAACAACACACTCTTAAACAACCAATGGCTCAAAGAAGAAATCACAAGAGAAGTGAGAAAAATTTTGACATAAATGAAAATACGAACACAACATATCAACACTTACAAGATGTGGCTAAAGCCGTGCTCAGAGGGAAATTTATAAGTGTAAATGTCTACATTAAAAAAGAAAAATAATCCCAAATCAATACTCTAACTTTATACTTTTAGGAACTAAAAAAAGAAGAGCACAATAAACCCAAAGCTGGGAGAAAGAAGAAAAATGAAATATAAGAGTGAAAATAAATAAAAGTATAAAAATAATTTAAAAAATTTAATCAGAAGTTGATTTTTTAGAAAACATTAACAAAATTGACAAACCTTTAGCTAAACTGACGAAGAATAAAAAGAGAGAAGACTCAAATTGCTAAAATCAGAAATGAAAATGGGGACATTACTACCAAACTTACAGAAATAAAAATGATTAAAACAAAATAATATGTACCATTGTACAACAAATTAGATAACCTAGGTGAGACAGACATTCTTAGAAACACACAAACTACCAAAACAAGAAATAGAGAATGTGATAGACTATACAAGTAAAGGGATTGAATCAGTACATTGCTGGTGGGAATGTAAAATGATCTAGCCTCTGTGGAAAACAGTTTGGTGGTTCTTCAACAAGGTAGACAAAGAATTACAATATGACCCAGCAATTACAATCTTAGGTATATACACCAAAGAATTGAAAAGAATTCTTTAAATAAAAACGTGCACCAAAATGTGTATAGTGTCACTATTCACAATAGTCAAAAGATGGTATATTAGTTCGTTTTCAGGCTGCTGATAAAGACATAACTGAGACTGGGAAGAAAAAGATGTTTAATTGTACATCCATTTCCACATGGCTGGGGAGACCTCAGAATCATGGCAGGAGGTGAAAGGCACCTTTTACATGTCAGCAGCAAGAGAAAATGAGGAAGAAGCAAAAGCAGAAACCCCTGATAAACCCATCAGATCTTGTGAGACTTATTCAGTATCATGATAATAGCATGGGAATGACCAGCTCCCATGATTCAATTACCTCCCCCTGGGTCCCTCCCACAACATGTGGGAATTCTGGGAGATACAATTCCAGTTGAGATTTGGGTGGGCACACAGCCAAACCATATCGGGTGGAAACAAGGCAAATGCCCACCAACAGATGAAGAGATGAACAAAATGGGTTATATCTACACAATGAACTATCATTGAGCCCTAAAAAGAAATGAAATAATGATTCATACTACGATGTGAATGAACCTTGAAAACATTATGCAAGCTAGACACAAAAGGTCATATATTGTATGATTCTATTTATATGAAATATATGGAACAGGTACATTTATAGAGACAGCATAATTGTGGTTGACAGAGTCTCAGGGGAGGGCAGAATGAGGAATGGCTACTTAACGAGAATGGCATTTCTATGGGAGTAATAAAAAAAGTTCTGGAGCTAGACAGTTGTGCTGGTTGTACAATATTGTGAATATACTTAATGCTATTGAAGTGTACACTTTAAAATAGTTAAAACGGTAATTCTATATTGTCTGTATTTTACCACCAAAAAAAGCGAAACATGAAAAGGCATGTTGAGAGAAGTGCTTTAGTCCTATACCTGTATCTACTACTGGATCCCCTACTCCATTCTGACTTTTGGAGGTAAGCATTTTAGGAGTTTATTGTGTTTCTTCCTGATATATATTTATGAAATATAACAAATACAAATATATATTCCTCTATTTTCCTCTATATAACCTTTCAATAAAGGATAGAATCCTTTATTGAAGGATTCCCCTAAAATCTACTGTGCTATGTATACTAATCTGTGCTTCATTTTTCCAATTAGCAATATATTCTGGAGATACTCCCACATCAACATAGAGAGAAGGTTCTTCTCTTTTACAGTTGCAAATCCTCTACTGTGAAAACATCCATTTCTCTGGAGACTCACTGAGTATCACTCAGCCTCTGGAAAACAATTATTACCCTTTTGAAAAGCTGAAGACTTTTCTCCCTTTATTTCCAATCTCAGTGACCAGTTCTGCCTTCCATTAAAAGCTTGAAATATCCAAATGATGCCAAAATAAAACTCCCTACTAGGATTCAAATACAAGATAATGAACTTCCTTGTGATCTTGTCTATACATCTACCATGGCCTTCTCACTGCTCACTGCAGGAATATTTGAGGTTGGTGATAACAATTGAGAGCTCAAACCATGTGGGATTCTGCAGTGTATAAACCCTAACCATTGCCATTTTAGCATTTTCTCCATATCTGAAGATAAGTAGGAAAAAAGAGAAAGAAATAGGTCATCTGCTCCTGCACGCTTCAGAATTTTCTACTGGCACTTCCCAACCCAATCTTACATTCTGATTCTTGAATGTATTACAGTAAGATGGGTCAACTTTCCAAGGACCGTAAGGGTTTCAAATAGCTTCTCTCTTGCATCAAAGGAAACCAGCACTCTCACAGGTGCTTCAGTAATTTCAATCAGAAAAGAAAGTGGTTAGCAACTTGCTGAAATAAACCCAGTGGGGCTCTGGATTTCAGCAACCATGAAAGATTATTTTCTTCCCACATATGTTTAACATAATGAGTGAGAAGATGAAAAGAAAATGAGTTTGCATGAAGTACTATGGTTTGTCTTGATTACAATTCAGCAAAGTTTCCTTGCTGTAGATTCTTTCCAAGTACAAGTTAAATTTCTAGTAACTTGGCATGGCTGCCTCTTGGGCGAAAACAAAGGCAGTTCTCATGTTGGGATGAAACAGCCCCTCCCTCAGCTGCCTGTCTCAATTCCAGTAGTCCTTCAAGAGCAGGACAGACTCTATGTTCTCATAGCCCTTCTGGTGATGTCATCTCACAATGACCTTCTTCTTCACTCTGCATCACTGACACTCAGGGGCATCCAGTGTCTCGAACATAGTAGGCACTCATTAAACGTGTGTTGACTGTTGAATGAAGGTTATTACATTCTGCATTTTAATTCTATGTAGTCTCTTGTATAATCAGTGTTTCCCAGAGAAACAGAACCAGTAGGAGATAAATATGTGCATATACATGTATACGTATGTATGCATACATATATATTTGTTTTATTTAGAGATTTAAGGAACTGGCTCACATGATTGGGGTGTGTCTAGCAAGTTCAAACTCTGTAGGAAGTTGAACAGACTTGAAACTCAGGAGTTGATTCTGTAGTATTTAAACAATTTCTTCTCAAGAAACCTTAGTTTTTGGTCTTAAGACCTTCAACTGATTGCATGAAGCTTACCTGCATTATTAAAGATTAATCTCCTTTAAAGTCGACTGATTATAGACATTAACCACACCTACAAAAATACCATCACATCAACATCTAGGTTAGCATTTGGTTAAATGCTTGTATATTATAGCCCAGCCAAATTGATACATAAAATCTAACATTGGCAGGACGCATTTGGCTCACATCTGTAATCCCAACACTTTGGGAGGCCGAGGCAGGTGGATCACCTGAGGCAGGAGTTCAAGACCAGCCTGACCAGCGTGGAGAAACTCTGTCTCTACTAAAAATACAAAAAAAATTAGCCAAGCAGCGTGGCACATACCTGTAATCCCCGCTACTTGGGAGGCTGAGGCAAGAGAATCGCTTGAACCTGGGAGGTGGAGGTTGCAGTGAGCCAAGATTGTGCCACTGCATTCCAGCCTGGATGACACAGTGAGATTCTGTCTTAAAAAAAAAAGCTAATATCACACTTCCTCATCTGATTTATGCCTCAAAGGCTGAAATGCAGTTATATTTGAGCTTAGGATATGTTTCTATTGCATTCCACCTACCCCAATTATTTCTGACCCAGGTTCCTTATTTCTTCCGAAGTTACTTCTTGTATTTTAAAGCCCCAGTCTGCTTTTATTCTTGATGCAGGCTGGTTTTCTTTTTCTGGGCTATCCAGGAATATGCCTCACCTGGTCTGCAGCTCCATTCCTCAACTTGTAGCTGGTTACTTGAATGGTATAAGATTTTGTAGCTACCTTCTATGCCATGGTTATCATATACAGTTGTGAATGGTAACCCTAAAGTGATGCAGTGTAAACAGAGAACCACTTGTGACCATCCATTCATCTATTCATTATCCCATCATCATTACTTACAGCCATCTCTGGGGGAATCCATATCCAAAACTCCTTTCATTTAAGGAGACCAAAGTGGGGTGAGATCACCTAAAGTTGCAAATATCTGAGATCAAGTTTAAAGTAAATGACGCTCAGTCATGAACTCCTTAATGAGAGTAGGGGTGGTGGCTTTTCCCTGAAGGCAGATCTTGATAAGACTTAGAAGGCTGATGTCATACATGACAGGGTTTCAGAGTATTCATCAGAAGGCAAAAATTTATGAAAATGTACTTCACAAATTTCTCTACAGTTATACTGGTCCTACTCTGCTCTTAGCACTTAGGATAAATTTTGATCATATCTCTCTAAAAGGGTTACTTGAAATCCAAATCTCTCTTTAAAGCACTGCTCACAGTCTCTTTCTCTTTCTATAGCTGACTTTAGCCTCAATTATGCATTCAGCAAATACTTGTGTGCCGCCTGCTATGCATCAGGCACTGGTCTAGACACTGGTCATTTTCCTGTTGTTTCTTACAGTCTAGTCTCGCATCCAAGATGACACACCCTACCCCTCTTCTAGTACCTTTGAAATTCCAAAGACATTTATTATCTCATGGCTAAGACAGAAATAAATCTGGTTCATTCAATAAGATTTAGGTCATGGGCTGATAGAACATTGTCAAGTGGTGCACACTGAAGGCATTACACAATAGACACTATCCCTAGTGCATGCAATGAGTATGGTTGCCTTAAGGAGAAATTAAAGGGCTAGTAATATGACTATGCTAATAATAGAGGTAAATTAAGAAAAAAGAGATGTCTCTAAAAGAATTCTGTAAACTTTATGCTTCCTTTAACAACAAGTTCATTAGGTGAAAATTAACTTTGGCTGTAAGTTTATGTATGTGTTCTTTTGCCTAGGAGTCTAGAAATCCACAACTCCTAACCCAACAGAGCCCAGGAAACTGATCTTTTTTAGACTGATGGATTGTTTTTTGACATGAGCAAGGTTGAACCATCTCTTCATCTAGAAATCTATATCCCACCAAGACAGTTTTAAGGACTCTTACAAAATTACATGGATTGAACTGAGATTTAAAAAAAAAAAAAAAAAAAAAAAAAAGCAGAAGAAAAAAAAACAAGAGAAAGAAAAGTGAAAGAATGTCTTTGTGAGCCTAGCTTGCTATTTTCCTTAAACTTATTTGCCACGATGTTGTTTCTCATGCTTGCCACTTACATAAATTTATTTTCTAACACCCATATTTTATTCACATTTTACATCTTTGAAACAGAAAATCCTTTTGTAAAAGATGGCATCTTAGATAAATGAAATGTAGTAAACCAGTAGCCTAGAACTAAAGTCATACCTCATTTGCTAATCATCTATTTCATATGAGTTTTAATCACATTTTCAATTGCTTCCCATGCCTATATTATGTTTTTCAATTAAAATGGTAAATCCTTCAAGGTAGACAGTCCCTAGTGGGCCCTAGTCACTTTATAGACACTGTTTTATTCTGAATTCTTTTAATTACACTGTGTGATAGATTACTCCCATTTTACAAACAAGGACATTGAGGCTCAGGGAGTTGAAGTTACTTACCTAAGATCTTATAACCAACTTAGTAGCAGAATCAGAATCTCGCTGATGAGCGCAGGGTTGCGGCAGTATCTCTCTGCAGGGAGGTAAGGGTGGGAGTCTGTGTGGTTTTGACAAGGGTGGGCAAGAATTCACCCTGGAAATCTTGACTAAAATGTTTTTGTGGGTCTCGGGCACAGTTAGGTTCACACCTAGGAAACTCTCTGAGGGTAAAGCCACAGCTTGGTTAAATTGAGTGACTCACAAGTGTGAAGGTTCATATTTTAGCACCTGGTAATCAGAGGCAGAATTAAACTACTTAAAAATGAACATTGATGAAAACTCAGAACCTTTGCAAGAGCTCCAGGCCACAGCATATGTTAGACTCTGAATTGCACCTAAGGGTTGAATTACCTTCTAGCCCATCTTTGATTCATATGAAAGAAATATAAAGCGACAACCCTGGGCAGATGAGTAAGCCTTTGAGTCCTGTCCTAGGGTCATGTTCTCTGCTGGATCAGATTTGATTTCAGGAGCCCCTCCTGAAAAGCAGATTCATTATGGTATTTATTGGGTAGGTTTGGAACAGGGTAATCATGAGGTCCTGAAAGCTGTAATACAGATTTTTAAAAATCCAAGCCTCAGAAACTTGCAGAGGTAAGAAAAGACAACTGTAGCTGTACAAGTATATCTTAAATTCGGTACTTCTTTATTTTGAAAATTGCTTTTCAGTTTCTTCAGGAAAAATTACAATTGTGGGGGGCAATTAAGGGGAGAGAAAGGAAAAATGTCCTACTTGTATTGACATTGTGTTCTCCATGGCTAAATTATTGAGCAAAGAATCAAAGGAGTTAGTAACCTCAGCCTACTTCATCTCACTACTTCTCTACCTGGGATAATTTACAGATTACTTGGGACGTTTGTTTAATTTTTTTTTTTTTTGTTTTTTGAGATGGAGTCTCGTTCTGTCGCCCAAGCTGGAGTACAGTGGCATGATCATGTTTCACTGCAAACTCCATCTCCTGAGTTCAAGCGATTCTCCTGCCTCAGTCTCCCAAGTAGCTGGTTCTACCGGCACAGGCCACCATGCCCGGCTAATTTTTGTATTTTTAGAAGAGATGGGGTTTCATCATTTTGGCCAGACTGGCTATGAGCTCCTGACCTCAAGTGATCTGCCCACCTTGGCCTCCCAAAGTGCTGGGATTACAGGCATGAGCCACTACACCCGGCCCAACATCTCATATTCTGTTTGAGATTCTGCCAGGGTTAGCAACTTATAGAAATGATTGAAGCATGAAAATGGGGATATTTTGTTGCTGACTTGCAGGTGAAAGTGTTGGTGGTAGACATATGCTTGTAGTTAATTACTCTAACCCTTTTGTCAGCCGTTTGGCCCTATTGGTCATTTTATGCTTCACAGATTTTTTAAAAAAAGATATTTAGACTTCCCACTTTTTACAGTTTTTCAGAACTTGTCTTTCCCCACATTTTGAGACATTCACAGTAATAACTGAAGGTTATGCAATAACCGAAGGTTTATTTATTAGTAACACAGATGCCAGGCATCCACTTTGTTAAGGGGCTCCTAGACTTGAGAAGGATTGGAGGAGGGGATTCATATATATAGGCGGTAGAGAATCTTGGCGTCGGAAATTAGAATCAAGAGAAATAATAATTGGATGCATGTTAAACTTAACCATTTAGATGGCTTATTTTTCCACTGGGCTATGACAAGCTCTGTAAGTAGAACATGTCTGGTGTTGCCCACCATTGAATTCCATTTCTTGCACAGTACCTGGGACATAGCTGGGATTATATAAATATCTAGTTAATAGATTAATGAATAAGTGAATGAGGCAGGGAAAGAACCCTGTCTATGTAGACCACAGCATAGAACCTGACACTAGTAGATGCTCAATAAACAATGTAGACTTGGGTGTCTTCCTGGACACCCAAATATCAAAACGTAAAATATCAAAATGTTAGGCTTTGTGAAATTCAGACATTATTTGGTGTATGACTGGGTTGGTTTTTAAAGATCAGATAATTTTTTCAGGTTGATTGTTCTCAGAGTAAAAAGGGCTGGGTTTTATCTTGCAAATGGCCCACCATTTTTGTTTGTTTGTTTGTTTTGTTTTTTTGAGATGGGTCTCTCTCTGTTGCCCAGGCTGGAGTGCAGTGGTGTGATCTCGGCTCACTGCAATCTCTGCCTCCTGGGTTCAAGCAATTCTCCTGCCTCAGCCTCCCGAGTAGCGGGGATTATAGGCATGTACCACCACGCCCGGTTAATTTTTTTGTACTTTTAGTAGAGATGGGGTTTCACTATATTGGCCAGGCTAGTCTCAAACTCCTGACCTTGTGATCTGCCCACCTCAGCCTCCCAAAGTGTTGGGATTACAGGCGTGAGCCACAACGTCCAACCATGGCCCACCATTTTTTAAAAATTTCACTTTATAGCATCTCTATAAGTGCTGACACCTTGTCTGGCTTGAAAGGGCCAACTGCTGACTTGTTTTTTCTCTCTTTATTACATATATCCACAATCAAATTAAAACTTGTTCTGTTACAGGAATGAGGTGGAGTGTGGAAGTCCATATAACAGAGCCATGTTACAGAAATTAGAATACCTGGTAGTGTCAAGAATGCATGCCTCTGGTTACAATGTAACACGAAGTGAAGAATAGTGACTTAGGGATCTGAAGGCTCTCGTTTTGGCCCCTGCTTTGCCAAAACCTTCAATGACTTGCTTAACTTCTTTGAGTCTTTTTCCTTGGTTGTGACAGGATTATCCTTTTGAAGAAACAGTATCAAGAAAATCATGTTCGTGTGGAAAAAAATTACAGTTAGGTGGTACATGTATCTGACTGAAAATAGACAATCAAGTAATCAGTATTAATTTGCTCATAAGTCAGTTTTTAATGACGAATTTCTGATGCTTTGTTAGAGAGCTTAAAAGTTCAAATACAAGTATGTCCCCTTCCTTCTTCTAGAGGAGCCCACAGATGCAAACTCTAAAGGCTTATTTGATGCATAAGAAAATTTATCTTATTTTCATAAGTTGTCCTAATTTGTCCCCCTTTTTCTTCCTTTTCTGGGTAAAATAATGTTTGCCAGCTTTATTTTAGGGTTGGATAGGATTTCTTTGCCTCCTTATCTATACAACATCTAATTAAATCATTTTGAGTCTAATTAAAACATTTTCTCAATGTGCTATCAAAGAAATTCTAAACATTACACATCAAGAGCTTACAGGAAATCACCATCTTTATGTTAGAAAAGAAACAGGAAGCACTGCTTATCTCTGGGACCTCAAGATTTCTGAAGGACTTACCTACTCCGCAGAGTTTCTACCGAGGCACCAAAATCATCAATTCATTTTTGGCACTTTCTAAGACTTAACCTAGTTCTTCACAATATCACCAGCTTGAGAAGAATTTGCCCAAAACAACATTTCTATTACAAAAGTTCAAATGCCAGGAAAAATGGGTAGATAGTAAAGCAATTTCACATCAAATAATAATAATTTGATAGGGTTTTTAAAAATTTTATTTTTATTTATTTATTTTTATTATTATACTTTAAGTTCTAGGGTACATGTGCACAACGTGCAGGTTTGTTACATATGTATACTTGTGCCATGTTGGTGTGCTGCACCCATCAACTCGTCAGCACCCATCAACTCGTCATTTACATCAGGTATAACTCCCAATGCAATCCTTCCATAATAGGCCCTGGTGTGTAATGTTCCCCTTCCCGAGTCCAAGTGATCTCATTGTTCAGTTCCCACCTATGAGTGAGAACATGAGGTGTTTGGTTTTCTGTTCTTTACGATAGTTTGCTGAGAATGATGGTTTCCAGCTGCATCCATGTCCCTACAAAGGACACAAACTCATCCTTTTTTATGGCTGCATAGTATTCCATGGTGTATATGTGCCACATTTTCTTAATCCAGTTTGTCACTGATGGACATTTGGGTTGATTCCAAGTCTTTGCTATTGTGAATAGTGCCGCAATGAACATACGTGTGCATGTGTCTTTATAGCAGCATGATTTATAATCCTTTGGGCCTATACCCAGTAATGGGATAGCTAGGTCATGTGGTAATTCTAGTCCTAGATCCTTGAGGAATCACCATACTGTTTTCCATAATGGTTGAACTAGTTTACAATCCCACCAACAGTGTAAAAGTGTTCCTATTTCTCCACATCCTCTCCAGCACCTGCTGTTTCCTGACTTTTTAATGATTGCCATTCTAACTGGTGTGAGATCATATCTCATTGTGGTTTTGATTTGCATTTCTCTGACGGCCAGTGATGACGAGCATTTTTTCATGTGTCTGTTGGCTGTATGAATGTCTTCTTTTGAGAAATATCTGTTCATATCCTTTGCCCACTTTTTGATGGGGTTGTTTGTTTTTTTCTTGTAAATTTGTTTGAGTTCTTTGTAGGTTCTGGACATTAGCCCTTTGTCAGATGAGTAGATTACAAAAATGTTATCCCATTTTGTAGGTTGCCTGTTCACTCTGATGGTAGTTTCTTTTGCTGTGCAGAAGCTCTTTAGTTTAATTAGATCCCATTTGTCAATTTTGGCTTTTGTTGCTGTTGCTTTTGGTGTGTTAGACATGAAGTCCTTGCCCATGCCTATGTCCTGAATGGTATTATCTAGGTTTTCTTTTAGGGTTTTTATGGTATTAGGTCTAACATTTAAGTCTCTAATCCATCTTGAATTAATTTTCATATAAGGATTAAGGAAAGGATCCAGTTTCAGCTTTATACTTATGGCTAGCCAATTTTCCCAGCACCATTTATTAAATAGGGAGTCCTTTCCCCATTTCTTGTTTTTCTCAGGTTTGTCAAAGACCAGATGGCTGTAGATGTGTGGTATTATTTCTGAGGACTCTGTTCTGTTCCATTGGTCTATATCTCTGTTTTGGTACCAGTACCATGCTGTTTTGGTTACCGTAGCCTTGTAGTATAGTTTGAAGTCAGGTAGCATGATGCCTCCAGCTTTGTTCTTTTGACTTAGGATTGTCTTGGCAATGCAGGCTCTTTTTTGGTTCCATATGAACTTTAAAGCAGGTTTTTCCAATTCTGTGAAAAAACTCATTGGTAGCTTGATGGGGATGGCATTGAATCTATAAATTACCTTGGGCAGTATGGCCATTTTCATGATATTTATCCTTCCTATCCATGAGCATGGTATGTTCTTCCATTTGTTTGTGTCCTCTTTTATTTCACTGAGCAGTGGTTTGTAGTTCTCCTTGAAGAGGTCCTTTACATCCCTTGTAAGTTGGATTCCTAGGTATTTTATTCTCTTTGAAGCAATTGTGAATGGAAGTTCATTCCTGATTTGGCTCTCTGTTTGTCTGTTACTGGTGTATAAGAATGCTTGTGATTTTTGCACATTAATTTTGTATCCGGAGACTTTGCTGAAGTTGCTTATCAGCTTCAGGAGATTTGGGGCTGAGATGATGGGGTTTTCTAAATATACAATAACGTCATCTGCAAACAGGGACAATTTGACTTCTTCTTTTCCTAACTGAATACTCTTGATTGCTTTCTCTTGCCTGATTGCCCTAGCCAGAACTTCCAACACTATGTTGAATAGGAGTGATGAGAGAGGGCATCCCTGTCTTGTGCCAGTTTTCAAAGGGAATGCTTCCAGTTTTTGCCCATTCAGTATGATTTTGGCTGTGGGTTTATCATAAATAGCTCTTATTATTTTGAGATACGTTCCATCAATACCTAGTTTATTGAGAGTTTTTAGCATGAAGGGCTGTTGAATTTTGTGAAAGGCCTTTTCTGCATCTATTGAGATAATGATGTGGTTTTTGTCTTTGGTTCTGTTTATATGCTGGATTACATTTATTGATTTGTGTATGTTGAACCAGCCTTGCATCACAGGGATGAAGCCCACTGGATCATGGTGGATAAGCTTTTTGATGTGCTGCTGGATTCGGTTTGCCAGTATTTTATTGAGGATTTTTGCATCGATGTTCATCAGGGATATTGGTCTAAAATTCTCTTTTTTTGTTGTGTCTCTGCCAGGCTTTGGTATCAGGATGATGTTGGCCTCATAAAATGAGTTAGGGAGGATTCCCTCTTTTTCTATTGATTGGAATAGTTTCAGAAGGAATGGTACCAGCTCCTCCTTGTACCTCTGGTAGAATTCAGCTGTGAATCCATCTGGTCCTGGACTTTTTTTTGGTTGGTAGGCTATTAATTATTGCCTCAATTTCAGAGCCTTCTATTGGTCTATTCAGTGATTCAACTTCTTCCTGGTTTAGTCTTGGGAGAGTGTAAGTGTCCAGGAAATTATCCATTTCTTCTAGATTTTCTAGTTGATTTGCATAGAGGTGTTTATAGTATTCTCTGATGGTAGTTTGTATTTCTGTGGGGTCGGTAGTGATATCCCCTTTATCATTTTTTATTGCGTCTATTTGATTCTTCTCTCTTTTCTTCTTTATTAGTCTTGCTAGCAGTCTATCAATTTTGTTCATCTTTTCAAAAAACCAACCCCTGGATTCATTGATTTTTTGGAGGGGTTTTTGTGTCTCTATCTCCTTCAGTTCTGCTCTGATCTTAGTTATTTCTTGCCTTCTGCAAGCTTTTGAATGTGTTTGCTCTTGCTTCTCTAGTTCTTTTAACCGTGATATTAGAGTGTCAATTTTAGATCTTTCCTGCTTTCTCTTGTGGGCATTTAGTGCTATAAATTTTCCTCTATACGCTGCTTTAAATGTGTCCCAGAGATTCTGGTATGTTGTATCTTTGTTCTCACTGGTTTCTAAGAACATCTTTATTTCTGCCTTCATTTCGTTATGTACCCAGTAGTCATTCAGGAGCAGGTTGTTCAGTTTCCATGTAGTTGAGCAGTTTTGATTGAGTTTCTTAGTCCTGAGTTCTAGTTTGATTGCACTGTGGTCTGAGAGACAGTTTGTTATAATTTCTGTTCTTGTACATTTGCTGAGGAGTCCATTACTTCTAATTATGTGGTCAATTTTGGAATAAGTGCGATGTGGTGCTGAGAAGAATATATATTCTGTTGATTTGGGGTGGAGAGCTCTGTAGATGTTTATTAGGTCCACTTGGTGCAGTGTTGAGTTCAATTCCTGGATATCCTTGTTAACTTTCTGTCTTGTTGATCTGTCTAAGGTTGACAGTGGGGTGTTGAAGTCTCTCATTATTATTGTATGGGAGTCTAAGTCTCTTTGTAAGTCTCTAAGGACTTGCTTTATGAATCTGGGTGCTCCTGTATTGGGTGCATATATATTTAGGATAGTTAGCTCTTCCTGTTGAATTGATCCCTTTACCGTTATGTAATGGCCTTCTTTGTCCCTTTTGATCTTTGATGGTTTAAAGTCTGTTTTATCAGAGACTAGGATTGCAACCCCTGCCTTTTTTTGTTCTCTATTTTCTTGGTAGATCTTCCTCCATCCCTTTATTTTGAGCCTATGTGTGTCTCTGCATGTGAGATGGGTCTCCTGAATACAGCAAACTGATTGATCTTGACTTTTTATCCAATTTGCCAGTCTGTGTCTTTTAATTGGACCATTTAGTCCATTTACATTTAAGGTTAATATTGTTATGTGTGAACTTGATCCTGTCATTATAATATTAGCTGGTTATTTTGCTCATTAGTTGATGCAGTTTCTTCCTAACATCGATGGGCTTTACATTTTGGCATGTTTTTGCAATGGCTGGTACCGGTTGTTCCTTTCCATGTTTAGTGCTTCCTTCAGGGTCTCTTGTAGGGCAGGCCTGGCGGTGACAAAATCTCTAAGCATTTGCTTGTCTGTAAAGGATTTTATTTCTCCTTCAGTTATGAAACTTAGTTTGGCTGGATATGAAATTCTGGGTTTAAAATTCTTTTCTTTAAGAATGTTGAATATTGGCCCCCACTCTCTTCTGGCTTGTAGAGTTTCTGCCAAGAGATCTGCTGTTAGTCTGGTGGGCTTCCCTTTGTGGGTCACCCGACCTTTCTCTCTGGCTGTCCCTAACAGTTTTTCCTTCATTTCAACTTTGGTGACTCTGACAGTTATGTGTCTTGGAGTTGCTCTTCTCGAGGAGTGTCTTTGTGGCGTTCTCTGAATTTCCTGAATTTGAATGTTGGCCTGCCTTACTAGGTTGGGGAAGTTCTCCTGGATGATATCCTGAAGAGTGTTTTCCAATTTGGTTCCATTTTCCCCCTCACTTTCAGGCACCCCAATCAGACGTCGATTTGGTCTTTTCACATAATCCCATACTTCTTGAAGGCTTTGTTCATTTCTTTTTCCTCTTTTTTCTTTAGACTTCTCTTCTCACTTCATTTCATTCATTTGATCCTCAAGCGCTGTTACTCTTTCTTCCAGTTGATCTAGTTGGTTACTGAAGCTTGTGCATTTGTCACGTATTTCTCGTGTCATGGTTTTCATCTCTGTCAGTTTGTTTATGGCCTTCTCTGCATTGATTATTCTAGTTATCCATTCTTCCATTCTTTTTTCAAGATTTTTAGTTTCTTTGCATTGGGTACGTAATTCCTTCTTTAGCTCTGAGAAGTTTGATGGACTGAAGCCTTCTTCTCTCAACTCGTCAAAGTCATTCTCCGTCCAGCTTTGATCCGTTGCTGGCAATGAGCTGCGTTCCTTTGCAGGGGGAGATGCGCTGTTATTTTTTGAATTTCCAGCTTTTCTGTCCTGCTTTTTCCCCATCTTTGTGGTTTTATCTGCCTTTGGCCTTTGATGATGGTGACGTATTGATGGGGTTTTGGTGTGGGTGTCCTTCCTGTTTGTTAGTTTTCCTTCTAACAGTCAGGACCCTCAGCTGTAGGACTGCTGGAGATTGCTTGAGGTCCACTCCAGACCCTGTTTGCCTGGGTATCAGCAGCAGAGGCTGCAGAAGATAGAATATTGCTGAACAGCAATTGTACCTGTCTGATTCTTGCTTTGGAAGCTTCGTCTCAGGGGTGTACCCTACCGTATGAGGTGTGGGGTGTTGGTTTGCACCTAGTGGGGGATGTCTCCCAGTTAGGCTACTCAGGGGTCAGGTACCCACTTGAGCAGGCAGTCTGTCTGTTCTCAGATCTCAACCTCCATGTTGGGAGATCCACTGCTCTCTTCAAAGCTGTCAGACAGGGTTGTTTATATCTGCAGAGGTTTCTGCTGCTTTTTGTTTAGCTGTGCCCTGTCCTCAGAGGTGGAGTCTACAGAGACAGGCAGGCCTCCTTGAGCTGCTGTGGGCTCCACCCAGTTCGAGCTTCCCAGCAGCTTTGTTTACCTACTTAAGCCTCAGCAATGGCGGGCGCCCCTCCCCCAGCCTCGCTGCTGCCTTGCAGTTAGATTGCAGACTGCTGTGCTAGCAACCAGGGAGGCTCCGTGGGTGTGGGACCCTCCTGGCTAGGTGTGGGATGTAATCTCCTGGTGTGCCGTTTGCTAAGACCCTTGGTAAAGTGCAGTATTGGGATGGGAGTTACCTGATTTTCCAGGTGTTGTGTGTCTCAGTTCCCCTGGCTAGGAAAAGGGATTCCTTTCCCCCTTGCGCTTCCCAGGTGAGGCGATGCCTTGCCCTGCTTCAGCTCTAACCAGCACCGACTGTCCGGCACTCCCTAGTGAGATGAACCCGGTACCTCAGTTGAAAATGTAGAAATCACCTGTCTTCTGTGTTGCTCGCACTCAGAGCTGGAGACTAGAGCTGTTCCTATTGGGCCATCTTCAATAGTGTTTTAAAATATTGCTTGATACGAATGCAAGGATCTGATACTGTTTATACAGTAGGACCTCAATTGCTCACTGTAGGTGGTGGGTGCAGAACATAGTTTTACATGCTTCTTTCTGCTTATCTCTGTTATCCATATTATATATAATAAACATGTATAACTTTTTAAATCAGAATAAGTTATAGAAAGTATTATTGAAAATTATACTAAATTAAACCATAGACCTTTGCAGACATTTTATATTGAGAATTATAGACTTGAGAAGAGGGCATCCCAAAAGACAGGAGTCTAAACACTATAATTAAATAGAGGAATAAGCCAAGGCCCAGAGAAGTAAAGTGACTTGCTCATGTCTGGAAGTAGAGGTGGGTGGGGAGGTGGGGGGAGCCTGGATTAGAATCTCAAGTCAGAACTCTTTGAGTATTATCCATATAGTTTCTATGACAAAAATCCTTTAACATATATGTGATATACAGATAATTTAGTTGTCCAGATAAAAACTACTCTGAGATCTTCTCTAGGAGTTCCCTGGGAGGAAACTGAAAATTTTCTTAATAGCGTGATCAAATGTCTAGTGCCATTTGACTTGAATAATATGCCCAATTATAAGATAACAAACTTTGTCATTCCTGGCAACAACTAATCTCAAACACATCACACTGATTGGGCTGCTCTACAAGGTGGGCTTGAAGCCCAATATCCACCCTCTCCTATAATGACCTAAACATATCACCAGGTATCAAAAAAAGGCTAAGCCCAGACATAAAGGAGAAGTGCAGTGAGTAGACCCTTCCATGTAAAGGAAAAGAAAAATCATATTTTGACACTGCCAACAGGAGCTCCAGATGAAATACCCTGCTCTCTGTATCCATAGGTTCTGCATCTGTGGATTCAACCAATGGCGAAGGGAACATATTTTTAAAAAAATGGATGGTTGTAGCTGTACTGAACTATGCACAGACTTATTTTCTTGTCATTATTCTCTAAGCAATATACTATAACAACCACTTACATAGAATGTACATTGTATTAGGCATTCTAAGTAATCTAGAGATGATTTAAAGTATATGGGAGGATGTCCATAGGTTATATGCAAACACTACATTATTATATATCAGGGAATTGAGCATCCATGGATTTTGGTATCTGCAGGGGTCTTAGAACCAATCTCCATGAATAATGAAGGAAGACTGTACAATAACAGTTTGAGAGAGGTTTTTTTAAAAATTCATTTTATAATGAGTAACTGAGATTGAGAAGCTAGTCTATTTGTACAAGCTCATAGCTAGTAAATCGTACAGGCAAAATCTGAACGCAGGTTCTCTACCACCCAGACTATTGTTTTTTCCAATTTTTTCTACAGTCATGAATCCCTACTCATAAGGTCATATAATATCCATTGCATAAAATAGACACAATAGAATGTAAAATAGGAAGTGTTGGATCAAATGCAAGGATACAGATGATTATCACAGACTATCAGATAGAAGGCTTAAAGTAGTCAATAATCAGATAGAGTCCAGGCGTGGTGGCTCATGCCTATAATCCCAGCACTTTGGGAGGCAGAGCCCGGTGGATCACCTGAGGTCAGAAGTTTGAGACCAGCCTGGCCAACATGGTGAAAACCCGTACTAAAATACAAAAATTCACTGGGCGTGGTCATGGGCACCTGTAATTCCAGATACTCGGGAGGCTGAGGCAGGAGAATTGCTTGAACCTGGGAAGTGGAGGTTGCAGTGAGCTGAGATCATGCCACTGCACTCCAGCCTAGGTGACATGGCAAGACTCTGTCTCAAAAAAAAAAAAAAAAAAGAAACAAAGAAAATCAGAGAGAGAGCTGAGATGGATGCCCTACCAAGGCCCCCTTTACTGGGCTGTGGCATTCCTCTCCCAGCTGCTATGAGTATTGACTCTGGCTCACAGCTGCTTTTTTTTCTGGAGAATTGCCCTCAGCTGGGGACCAATGGGAACTAATGTAAACTGCCTCATCGAGGAGGCAACCCACAGACCACAGTTAACTGATATGGAGGTGTCAAAGGCAGCCCGCTTGCCTCAAGGTGAGACATACTATGTGATACAGTTCATGTTCCAGAGCTCCACATGGCATCTGGTTGAGGTCTGTCTCCAACTGAGACCACATCTTTGCCTAGCTTCTTCCTTCTGCCCCATTTTGCGTCCCCCATTCCGTTTCTCCTGAGTGTGCTCCTTCAGTCAATCACTTGAATGAGAATTAGAGGTGCCAGATTAAAGAAAAGCAAATAAACACATGCAAGATACTCATTTAAATTTGAATTTCAGATACATAAAAAATAATTCTTTAATATGAATGTGTCCTATGCAATATTAGGGACATACTCACACTAAATTCTTCATTGTTTATCAGAAATTCCAGTTTAACTGGGAAATTATAACTTATCTGGCAACCCTAGTGGGAATTTATGTCTCAGACTCTGCTTCTAGGGAACCCAACCCACAACAACGTCTCATTCAGATTAAATATATGAAAGGAACTAGTTGTGGGAAATTGGTTGGATTGTATAGAAGGATTTTATTGGAAATAGCTATGGAGTTCCAATCGCCTTTCCCCAAAGTGGAAGAGTGTGCTGTGCTGTCTTGTGATCCTGAGCTAGAGAGAGGGGCTGTCACTGGACCACTCAAAGTGCTTCACATCTATCCTAGCAGCTGTGGCCATGGTGGAACAATTTACCTGGGAGTTCTAACACAGCTTGAGGCAGGAGGGTTTAGGGTACAGTGGGGGAAAATTGCATTCTCTCTGATGGCAGTTAAGGAGTGTGAAGTTCAGAGACTAGATGAGGAACTCATGGGAGGAATGGGACCTGGAGTCATTTTTCAAGCGATTATTTCCTAGAGGATGGCCTGTTAGGGAAGGGGACCCCAATAGGTTACAAAGCTGACTGAGGGGGTTTCAGGAGTAGCCAGTCAAAGGAAAAGTGCAGCCTAGGGCGAGGGTTAAAAATTTTTTCTGTAAAGGCTCAGAGAATAAATATTTTAATCTCTGTAGGCCACAGAGTCTCTGTTGCAATTATTCTGCTCAGTCATCATCACACAAAAGCAAGCACAGACAGTATGTAAGAGGATGGGCATGGCTATGTTCTAATAAAACTTTATTTATAAAAACAGGCCCTAGGGATTTGGTCTGCCTGCCATAGTATGCCAAATCCTGTCCTTGGATCAAGTAGAGTCAATCAGAGGGGATTAGCAGGGGAAACTACAGAGAACCTGTGAATTTGCCTAGGAGCGAGTTTTCTCTAAATGTCTAACCATTTTATGTTCATATCAGTCAAGCACAATTATTTCTGCTCTTTTCTTCCCAAACTCCAGCTTTGGAAGGGTCAGACACTGAGATTAGTAAAGCAAGGAAGAGTGAACAAAGAAGACTAAGTTAAATTTGGAGTCTTGTTAAAGGGATTAGATAATTCTAACTATTTTAAATTATTTTAAAATTATTAAATTATTAAAATTACTTAATTTTTAATTATTTTTAAAATTATTATTCAGATTACTTAATAAATTTTAATTATTTTAATTATTGAATTGAGGCTATAACATAAAGTAACTGTAGAATTTTCTATTAATTGTGTAACCAGAAAAGGCACAA
Source organism: Chlorocebus sabaeus (assembly GCF_047675955.1). Lineage (NCBI taxonomy): Eukaryota > Metazoa > Chordata > Mammalia > Primates > Cercopithecidae > Chlorocebus > Chlorocebus sabaeus. The sequence goes on from NC_132918.1 coordinate 73,194,169, forward strand.
GGTCCAGTCAGTTTTTATCTAGTCACTGGGAAAGAACGTCCTCCCCAGAATAAATTTTAAAGGGATAGCAAGAGACGAAAATAAAGATGAGGCTGGTCACAGTGGCTCACGCCTGTAATCCCAGCACTTTAGGAGGCTGAGGTGGACAGATCACCTGAGGTCAGGAGTTCCGAGACCAGCCTGGCCAACATGGTGAAACCCCGTCTCTACTAAAAATACAAAAATTAGCTGGGCGTTGGCTGGTGCCTGTACTCTCAGCTATTTGGGAAGCTGAGGCAGAAGAATCGCTCGAACCTGGGAGGTAGAGGCTGTAGTGAGCCAAGAGCGCACCACAACACTCCAGCCTGGGTGACAGTAGAGAAACCCTGTCTCAAATAAATACATATATAAATAACAATAAAATAAAGGTGCTTTCTTATTACATTTAATTTGTCCTGCTTGTCTGAGGTACTTCTTACATTTATATTTGTAGGTCCTTGCCCGGAATTGAATCTGAAAATGTTCCCAATATTGAGAAGTCTCCAAAGCAGGCATGCAAAGTGGTTCTTGAGAGAAAAGGTTGGTTTTGAATTCCAGTGAGGCCTGGAGAGCACAAAGCTATGCGAATCGCAGGTGAGTCAAAGCATTCCTGTCCCCTTAAGTCTTCACCCTCCTTTCTGTTCCCATGAGGAGTGGGACAGGCGAGGACGCCAGGAGCAAGAGCGAGTGTGAGGGGCACATGGAGAGTGAGAAGAGGGGAAGAGACTGACCACACTCATTTCCCTGAAGACAGTAGTGGGCTGGTGGGTGGGGTTAGAAACCTCATCTTTGAAAGATTTGCTTTGTTAAAATGTGACTTGATAGTCCACATTTTAATCTCTCAATTAAGACTGTTTGTGACATACGGTGACTGTAGGACTTTCCAGTATATAAGAATTAACAGAGAAGTTATGGGACTGCCTTACTTTGCATCCAGAGGTGGAAAAAGACTATTCTCCCGGAGCAAGGCGGAGAGACCAAAACAAAGTTGTCTCTCTCTTCACAACCCATGAGTACCACATGGTTAATACACTGGGTAAACAGATAAACATGAAATGGGGCCCAGCTCTGGGAGCCCTGTGGGGGGGCCTTCCCTCACTCTGCAGTGCCCTGCTCTCCAAGACCTCCCTAGGAAACTCAGGGTGTCAGGAGGAACAGTTCGTCAATCACTGCCACATATCTAGCTCTCCCTTAATTCGGAGGCCTGCAGAAAACAGCTTAAAACGGACTCAAAGTGTGATGATACCAATGAATGACTTCTTGGTGTTTTCCTTAGCATGTCCCACAAACTGACATCCGAGTGCATTCCAAAGTAATAGCGTAGTTCAGGGGTCAGAAAACATTTCCTTCAAGAGGCAAGATAATAAATATTTTAGGCTATTCAGGCCATATATTATCTGTGGCAACTTCTCAACTCTGCTGTTTCTTGAAAGTAGCTATAGATACTGCATTAACATATCAGTGTGATGCTATTCCAGTAAAACTTTATTTACAAAAACAGGTCTCATGGACTATAGTTTCCTAACCCTTGCTGTATTGTCTTGAAGCATCCATGTCTTGTTTTTCCAAAAAGAGGCCCCGTTTTCCTCCAGGATGACCCCTATACCACCAGCTCTACTCTCAGTCTGCGTGGTTCAGGTGGCTCAAGGCCTACGCCTCTAAATCCAGGGGAGGACATGTCATTCAGATCTGAACAAACATAGTATGCCTCCCTGTGTCGACTACTATTGACTTAGGGTGAGTACCTGAGTCAAGGCAGTCAAAGTCAAATTAGATTAAGTGAAGGGACTTTTGCTTTAATAGCTTTGGATTTTAGGCTGGAAAGATGTAAGCCTGAAATATTGGGATGAACAGGGAAAAGGAACCTGCCTGTCTCTGGTGGGATTCTCCTAATACAAAGATTTGTTTCCAGGGAAATCTGAGGGAGATATGGGAGTCAGATCAGGAAAGCAGGGAGACCAAGCAAGGATGCAATATCAAGCAAAGTCCCATAAAGGGCAGCTTCGCCTAAGTTCTGAGGGAGGTGGGGAAGCTTTGGGGCCAATCTCAACTGTGAAGTTGTTCTCATCGGGGAACTTTGCACCTACCAGTCATTGATTAAGGTCTACCCCTGGAGAACTTAAATTCCTAGGCTATTCTTGCATTCAGGGCAGTAGTTGCCAATATTGACTTTAGAGCGTGAAGGCAAAGCACAGGTGCTATCTATCAGAAGAGGAAGCATGCCAGGTTAAGGCGTATGAGGACCATGTGTAGAAAACAGACAGCTTCTGCTACACTGCTAGAGAGAGAAGTGAATTTTTAAAAAGTAAAAATAAGAGATGGGGAGAACATGAGGGCTTATGACAATTTTTGACCTCTGTGTCCAGCTATTCCAGAAGCACTAATTTACCCCTGGATTTTAAAGTTACTTGCGAGGAATAGGGGGAGAGGAGGAATTCCTATAAGTTTTCTATTACTTGCAAGCAAAAGTGTCTTAATGGAGAGAGACACACAATTGATCAGACTTTGCCATAACACAGAGTAGGAAGAAAATAAACCTTAAAAGGTGGCATATTGGTCTGTGGACCTCAACTCTTGGAAATAACTTCTCTCAATGGAGCTTTTGTGTCTCTATTTCTATTCTTAATAACAACCCAATTGTGGAATTACAGGGGTAGAAGTCTTTCACACCCTTATAAAAATCCAACTTCTGAGAATGAGGGAGGGCCTGAAAAGTCTGACCCCCGTTGGGGACAAACCCCAGGTGCACTCGAGCCCTTAATAAATAATGGAGCACCAGTAGAAGAAAAGGCAAGAAACGTGGGAAATGTGATATCTCAGTTCCAAGGCCCGGTGGACCAACTTGGCAGTCTTGGATAGAAACAGATTAAGTGTGAGAAATCACTCATCCCTAATATATAGTTGTTTCATGGACTTTGCCATTGTGAGAAGCATTCAGCCTCAGTAAGTCACAGACAACAAGATGTGCATTTTTTCACTTCAGAGGATTTAGCCAGTTGATTAACTACAAAAAGAGGGAGCTTGGTGGGTAAAAGACTAAGCTTTCACTTCAGGGAATTGTGGTTGAGCCCTCTAAGAAATGGAGTTCACGTCTCAGCTCTGGGACTCTCAAGGATAATAGCTCACATCAGAAAACCACAGTAAAGGATTTGGCAAGCGGGGACCAGGGCAGGCAGTTGGATGGGCAAGGAATTATGGGAAGTCTCTCCTGCCATCCTCCCAGGTAGGGAAATTCTTAAAGAGATGGCAGAATAAGTGGAAAATGTTAGAAATCTAGCACTAAGTCTGCTTTGAAATTGTCTCATATTTTTAGAAAAACAAAGAATGTGTGGTGCTTACAAAGAAAAATGATGGTCATAAAAATACTCTTCCTCCCTATCTTTGTATATTCTTTTTCTTACTTTTAAGGGAACCTACTTACCAATGGGATAGGAAATCAGAAAAGCACAGAGACTCACAAATGTCAATGTATTCAGGACTGAACTTACCGATAGGCAGATTACATTAGATGTAACAATAAGAAATCACTAACATTTGACAACTTTTAATCTACAAAAATGATAGTTTCATATGACACAGTCTAATAATTTTGATATTGGGAAAAGAAGTTCACTAAAACAATTTGATATTAAATAATTCAAAAAAGTGTTGAAGCAGCCTTCATAGGAAAAATCAGAATGTTGAATGTTTTGTGTTTTCTGGTATTTACTTTATAGTTCAGTATCACCTTTAATTTGAGTTACATGTTGAAGGTGAGGTAGAAGCAGAATAAATTTTTCAGAACTTGGGTATATAAAGATCCCATCTGATCCCTGGTTACATTCATCATATGAGTCTCTGCAGGTCTTTCTCTAGTAAATGTTATTATTCCAAACACCTAATAAAGGACCCTGACTCCACTAGTTAGTACTTGTATGGTCTTAGATCACACGGATGTAAGACCTTATATCTCTAAGCCCCAATAATCCCTTCTGTTGAAATGTAAGATAATAAAAGTGTATTATTCAATGAGATAATCCATGTAAGGTACCTTCACATCCTAAGCACTGGATAAATAAATACTAGCTAGGATAATACAAGTTATTATTATTGTCATTATTACTAGGGCAGGTCTGGACAAGCCAGAAAAAGCAGGAAGCCCATTTTCCATTTTGTCAGCTTTCCAAGTTCACCTTTCTGAGCGTTCATCTCTGGCATTGGCAATAAGGAAAGAACCCGAATGTGAAGTTAAAAATCTGGGCTCCTATCTCTGCATTGCCACTTCTCAACTGTACAACCTTAAGCAAGTTACTTAAAAGTCTCTGAGTCTCAGTTTGCTTATCTGTAAAGGTGAGGAATAGCCATCTGATGGGTTCGTTCGTAGTAGAGATTAAATATAAAATGGTGACCCTGTGCCTGATACACAGGAGGCACAGATTTTTTTTTTTTTTTTTTTTGAGACGGAGTCTCACTCTGTTGCCCAGGCTGGACTGCAGTGGCCGGATCTCAGCTCACTGCAAGCTCCGCCTCCCGGGTTTATGCCATTCTCCTGCCTCAGCCTCCCGAGTAGCTGGGACTACAGGCGCTCGCCACCTCGCCTGGCTAGATTTTTGTATTTTTTAGTAAAGACGGGGTTTCACCGTGTTAGCCAGGATGGTCTCGATCTCCTGACCTCGTGATCCGCCCGTCTCGGCTTCCCAAAGTGCTGGGATTACAGGCTTGAGCCACCGCGCCCGGCCAGGAGGCACAGATTAATGTTCTCCCTCTTTCCTTCCACCCAGTGACTCCTTGGATGCCTAATGGCCCTCTGTCTAATAGGGCCTGGTCCTTCCCTCTCTGTCTTCCTGCCCTTCCTCTTGCACAGTCAGAATCTCAGTTCCTCAGATCTTGTTCTACTCTCAGTCTCATAGAGCAGAGCAGTAAAGGTAGTAATGACATTCATTTACCCAGAAAATGTTCTTGATTAGCCACTAGGTGCCTGCCACTGGGGGTACAACAGTGAACAAAACAGACAAAAATCCCTGACCACAGAGAACTTACTGCCACAGGGTTTGAGTAGAGTTTTCTGTTACTAGTAGACAACAAAGTAAATGGCATATATAGCATGTGAGATGATGATAATTTGTAAGGATAAAAAAATAAAGTGTAAAAAACACATAGGAAACATGTATGTGTATTTTAAAGAGATTGCCTAGGAAAGGCTGACTAGGAATTTGAGTATAGCCTTGAGGAAGGGAGGAATATTTGTGGGGAGAGGTGACTTCAAATGCTACAATCCTGTTGTATAATACATAATCTATGTGACAGTGTTTTTGTATCAAATTCACAATTATTAGCTTTTACCCCTAAATCCATTCCAAGGTTTATTCACCTTTGACAATCTTCTAATACTGCGGATAGGATTAAAAATTGGTATTGGGCAAGCCAGGTTAATAGTTTCCTGGTCCTGACATGATAATGTTACAGAAATGTCCATTTCCACTTAATTACCACTGAAGGCATCTTGATTTTCAATGTCCACCTCCTCTCCCTTTGGTCAAGATTCTTTTGTCCTGAAAATGTTTTCACTCATATCAAACTAGTGTGCTGTTCTACAAGGCCACAGTCCAGAGGCAAGCTCAGTAGTGATTAGAACTCACCCACAAGGACAGCCAACACACAAAGCTTTCAATGTGCTTGTTTTATCTCATCTTATCCTCTCAACAACTCTGACGGAGGTTTCTTAATTTGTCATCATTTTCCAGATGTGGAGAATGAAGAACAGGTAGGTTAAGGAACTTGCTCAAAGCCATGCAGTTTGTAAAGCAGTAGAGATGAGACTTTGAACTAGTTGTACATGTAACCACCGTATCATTGGTTTCTAAACTCTAGTATGCTCTAGAATCACCTGTAAAGCTTGTGAAACCTAAATTGCTGGACTCCACCCACAGAGATTCTGATTCAGCAGGTCTGGCATGGGACCTGATAATTTGCATTTCTAACAAGTTCCCAGGTGATACTGCAGCAGCTGCTGCTGCTCTGAGGGTCACATTTTGAGAACCACTTTGCTGCATTATACTTCTTTAATCTAGACGGGACTAACTTTTCAGATGATATGACAAAAAATATTTCTGTCCTTAAAAATAAACTTTCACTGTGTTTATTGATAACAAACTGGGGAACCAGGGTGCTTATGCTAAGTTCAATTTAATTGGCCCTGAGTTCCTTTTCGGAGTTCCCAATCCAGTGCCTAAAAAACAATGGCACCAGTACTTCTTAAAGGCAGAATGTGATCAGAGGAATCTGAGAATTCTGGGGGTCCACAGAAGCAGACACACAGAAGGTACGTCATTAAAATAATGACCCCACAGAGTCACCCCCCTGTGTCTATACTCTGTGATGTGATGCTGCCACTCCTTCCATAAAGAGGTAGAATTTATTTTCCCTTCCCCTTGAATCTGAGCTGGCTTATTGCTTTAACCACTAGAAATGTGGTAAATGGGCCAGACCCAGTCTCATGCCTGTAATCCCAGCACTTTGGGAGGCCAAGCGGGGGGATCAACTGAGGTCAGGAATTCGAGACCAGCCTGACTAACATGGTGAAACCCCGTCACTACTAAATACAAAAAAAATTAGCCAGGCGTGGCGGTTCATGCCTGTTATCCCAGCTACTTGGGAGGCTGAGGCACAAGAATCGCTTCAGCCTGGGAGGCGGAGGTTGCAGTGAGCCAGGATTGCACCATTGCACTCCAGCCTGGGCAACAAGAGCGAAACTCTGTCTCAAAAAAAAAAAAAAAAAAAAAAAAAAAGAATGTGGCAGATATACAATGCTCAAGTTCTGGAGCCTACATCTTAAGAGCCCTGCAGTTTTTGCTCTTGTCCTCAGAGATCACTATGATGAAGCTCAGGCTAGTTTACCTGCTGGGGGCATGTAATGGACAGTTGAGATGCCCCAGTCACCAGCCAGTAGGAGGAGCCACAGACAAGTTGTCGGAGGAAGTGATCAAGAAAGCTTGCTGGATTTTCCTTCCAGATTGGCAGTCTCTGCCTGCTCCAGCCCACTCACCAGCAACTACTGAGAAACTCCGGTTACAGATTTCAAACCCACTGCTTGCCTGGCATTGGAAAGTCCCATCTTAACCTGCAGGTGGGTTCCCGTATCAGGGTGTTCCTAAGCCTGAGTGCTGTGTTTCCCTACGTGGACCATGAAGGTGGGGTCATGACATTATCATAGTATCATATAGAGCTATTTTTTTCAATTATCTTATAACCCTTCTGGTTAGACCAAGAATAACTACACTTTCTAAACAACCTTTAGATTAGCACAAGGAGAGCAAGCTTTGGGCAAAGAACTTTGGCAGCCAACAGTATCTATCCAGGATCTAATAACACCATTCTGTTTTTATTGAGCATGTGTGCTAGTGTCATTTATGTATAGTGATCCTGGTTTTTCATTTGTGTTTGCGATGTGAAATTTCCTTTTCAAGCAAATGTAATAATTTTAAAACTATATTCACGTGTACAGAAAACGTATCATAAATGATAGCATTGGAAATAAACACACAGCAAAGCTGTGACAGCAGTAAATGAGCCCAGGCTAGGTTCATGAGGTTGGCTCACAAGGCTGAGACAAGTGTTCTCTCACCTCACAGACCTCCAGCCCTTCCGCTTTGCCCTTTAGAACATGTGACCCAGTGGTCATGGGACAACGGGCCTGGGTCCCTGTTTGCCTTTCTCTACATTTTCTTCCCCTTTTCATTCCAGGTCCTCAGAGAGGGGCCCTTCCAGGTTTCCAGAAGAGTTGGAGAAAGTGAAGCACTCATTCCTGTGGAAGTGGTCCCCCACCTCCTGTCTCTTCCTTCCCTAGTTAGCATTAGGATCTGACTGTATAGTCTCTTTAGTGAGAAGGTTTCTTAGCCCCTCAAAGCCCTTTATTTTCCATTTTTGAAAAATGGAGGTACTTTTGAGGGCTAGATGTGTTTTTTTTCGGGGGGGCGGGGGAAAACTCCTAGGACTCTGAAGAGCTGAGAAGGCCTGTTGACTTACAGCTGGTTCTAAGCCCTAGGCTGTGAGAGAGAGAGTTGTCAGGGGCCTTAGAGTTTTGTTTGATAGCCTCAGGCCATGCTCACCAGGATGGGAAGGCAGCAGGCACTTAGAGTGAAATCCCAGCTCAAGACTATAGATGGAACATTTGCAAGGATCTCTCTTATGATGTATTTGGGTATCTAAAAAAGGCATACATTCAGCAGGAAAGCAAAGGAGGCAGGAATGCTCAATATTTAAGCAGTTTATATTTAACTTTTTGTATGTGTCAGCTACTGTTTAACATACTGGGGATACAGAAGTAAATGAGACAGATAAGGACCCAACTGTCATGGAGATGGCATTATAGTAGGGGAGACATAATATAAACAAATACATGAAATAATATATTGTATAACACCAGGTAGTGATAGTAGCTATGAAGAAAAATTAAGCATCTTAATGGATCGAAAGTACGTATGTGTCTGTGGGGTGCGTGTGTGTGTGTGTGTGTGTGTGTGTGTGTAAGGTTCTAGCCTTCCCTAGGGACTTTAGTCTCCCAAAGACACTCCCATAAAGGTGTAAATTAAAAACCGAGATAATTTAACTCTGTTGCTACACATGGTGGTTATGGGGATGGGGGAAACATTCTGGAAGAAAAACATTTGGCCAGGACACGGGGTTGATAATGAACAGGGCACTATCCCTTGTGACTGGGATTCCCCTTCCTCCAACGTTACCCCTCATCTTACCCCCTGCAATGCCTTAACTCTTTAGAGTTTGGAAATTTCCTCTCTTACAATCGCATTTTTATTGAAGGTAAAGCAAGAAGCTCCCAAGGCAGCTGCTTTGGGAGAAACATTTCGTTCTGTCCTCTGCTCTTGGAAAGTCTTGGGTGATGCTAAAGAGGAGAATGGGAGAACTGTTTTGAGTTTTCTGTTTCTCTTTCCTTGTTTTGTCAAATGCCTCAAAAAACCTGTTGATTAGGGGTCCCCAGCACTCTCCACATGTCAGTACAGTGTCACTAGCAGTGTTCCTGTTATCTATTGTTGCGTAGCCCTCAAATTTAATATCCTAGTTCAACAATTTATTATTATCTGTATATTCGGTGTGTTGGCTGGGCTCACCTGGATGACTCTCCTTTGGGGTCATTCATGCAGTTGCAGTCTGATAGGGCTGAGGCTGGAGTTAGCCAAAGGCTCCACTAGGCTGGATGCCAAGGTAGTTGCTTCATTCATGTATCTGGTGCTCCAGTCCCTCGCCTTGTGACTACTGGTTAAAGCAGTCACAGACCACTCAAATTCAAGGCAATGGAAGAATAGACACAGTCTTTGGTGGTAAAGTGTCATGCATGTACTAGGAAGGAAGGAATTGGTGGCAATCATGTAGACACACTACTTCAAGCAGCACAGGGGTGCATCCTCCCAGTGCTCAGGCAAATTCTGACAATATCAGGTCACTAAAGGGAGTTCTGAGGATTGGGACTTCTGGGGTTATTATTCTGAAGGATTTTAGGAGTTACTACCCCTAAAAATATGAGACGTCACTATAGGCATCATTAACATCAGTCAGCAACAATATGTGGTTAGCCCCTGCTCCAATACACTCCAGGCCTCCCAACCCCTGAAAAGAATATTAAACTCTACCTGCCAAATGAATGTATCGTAAAAGTTCTCTAGAGTGGCTGTGAGACATGGGAAAAAGCATGGTCTTGGCTACACATGAGACATGGATCTTGCCTTTAGGTTCTGCCACACAAACTCGCTTGGCAAATTATTTTTCTGAGAAACATTATCTGCAAAATGAAGACAATAATATATAATGTTGCTTTAAGGATTAAATGGATTAAACAAATGTCAAATACTCCTTGTAAACACTGAGTAAATGGTTGCTGAGGCATTGATAGAAAAACTAGTTCCCTCAAATGAAACTTTTAGAAAGAGCCTTGTCTTAGGATTAGGTTAAAATTTTTTGGTGACAGGAAACCCAAAATAACTATTGCTAAAGTTAGGTAGAGCTTTACTTCTCCACCACATGAAAGAAAACTGGGAGTAGGCAGTACTAACCAATGTTGCAGTTCCATGTTAATTGGGGACCCCAGCTGATGTTACTGTGGTGTTCTAATGGTGGTTTTCTTTCGTTGTTTCTTTTATGCTTATTAATTAAAATTCTTCTATATAAAAGTGTTGATCCCTTCTTCCTCATTTATTTATTTAATCTTTTAAACTTGCCCCTATCTTTTTTTTTTCTTTTTTTGAATAGCACTTCCATACTTTATGGCACCATGAGAGGCTTCTAGGCTCATCTTGTATTTTCCATGCCCTAAGACTGTAATCAAACACTTCTCCAAGGAGCCCTCCTTTTCTTGTAGAATGGTATTTATAAACCAAGATCTGAATGTTAAGTGTGCTCATTGCTACTGGAATTTCACTGCTTCTGGGACTTATAAGCAGACTTGACTAGGAGAGACAGACAGGTAGATGATAGGCAGGCATGTGTCTGTCTAACTATGTATGCTAATTCATGTATGTACACAAATCTACGTTTATTTCTGTTTCTCTATGCATGCATACATACATACTTACAAACTCACTAGTACATGCTGAAACCTCCCTCTCCAATGAAGCACAACGGCATTCTTCCTGTAATTCCCCTTTTGGTTATTCATAACTTCTCTCTCTGATAATGAGAAATCTGACCCTCATTCATTCTCTGTCTCTCTCTCTCTCTCTCTCTCCATCCATCCACCCATCTTTACTTGTTCAATTCTGATACACATGTGATTTTAGAATTGCTAATGTATACCCCTGTTGGAAATAGATTTACCAACTGAGTACAGTGTTTACATACTGTTCTTTTGTGTTTAAACTTATAGTCAAAACACTGTTTTCTGAAGTTATTTATAAGATACTTATACTACTATTTTTCGTAATAGCTGTAGCATCTTGCATTTCCAATAGCAATAAATGAGGGTTCTAGCTGCTTTGCATTTATGTCAGCACTTTGTATTGCAGATTTTTTTTGTTTCAGCCATTTTAATGTATGTAGTGGCATCTCATTGGGGTTTTCATCTGCATTCCACTAATGACTATTGATGTTGAACATTTTTTCTTATGCTTTTTTGCCATATATATATCTGCTTTGGTGAAGTATATAATTAGCTCATTTGCCCATTAAACATTTTTGATTTTTAATATTCAGTTTGTTTTGTATTTTTGAGTTATGAGAGGTATTTATATATTCTAGACACATGTCCTTTAAAAGACATATGATTTGTAAACATTTTCTTTCAGTCTGTGGCTCTTCTTTCCATTTCCTCAAAGTGTTTTTCATAGAGCAAAAGTTTTTAATTTTGATAAAAGCTAATTTGTCATTTTTTATGTACTTTTAAAATTCATATCTAACAATTCCTTGCTAAATAATACAAATTATGCATATTTTCACCCGTTTTTTTTCCTGGAAGTTTTATAGCTTTATATTTTACATTCAGTCTATGATTAATTTTTTGTTAGTTTGTTATGAGTTGTGAAGTACGTGTAGTTTTTGTTTATCTGTTTTAGTTTTGTTTTTGCTAAATGGATATCCAGTTGCTTCAGAATCATTTGTAGAAAAGACTGTCCTTTCTCCACTGAATTGCCATTGCACCTGTGTCAAAACATATCTGTAGCTATAGTCTCTTACAGAATTTGCATTTATGATGGTTTTGCATAGAGATGTTTCATTATTATTTTCTATTTTATATAGTGTTTCATTATGATTTACTTCCCTTTTATTTCTCCTTTATATTATAATTAAGACATTATTGATTCTTTTTAACTTATGTGTAAAAGCAGATTTAACTTTATTTAATATTACTAAAAGGGGCTTTACAGAAAATATTTTTATAGAGAGTATTGAGTAAAACAAGTTTAGATAACCAACATGATAATCCTTGATAGGCCATTTTAAGGACTTTGGATTTTATTTTAAGGATGAAGGAAAGCCTTTGTAGAGTTGCAAACAGAGAATTGAAATCATCTGTTGTACTTTTAAAAAATATTATTCTAGCTGTTTCATGAAGAATAAGTTATAGGCTGGGTGCGGTGGCTCATGCCTGTAGTCCCCACACTTTGGGAGGCCAAAGCGGGCAGATTACTTGAGGTCAAGAGTTTGAGATCAGCCTGGCCAACATGGTGAAACGTCATCTGTACCAAAAATACCAAAATTAGCCAGGCGTGGTGGTATGTTCCTATAGTCCCAGATATGCGGGAGGCTGAGGTGGGAGAATCGCTTGAACCTGGGAGGCAGAGGTTGCAGCAAGCCGAGATCAGGCCACTGCACTCCAGCCTCAGCGACAGAGTGAGACTCCATCTCAAAATAAATAAATAAATAAATAAATTATAGAAGCAGCAGAAAGGATAGGAGCAGAGGAGCATAAGGAAGAATTTAATAAGCCAAGTGATAAATGATTGTTGCTTGTAGCAGTGGATCAGGGTGGAAGGGATCAGTATCGGGTTGTACACATATTTCTGCGGTAGACACAATAGGACACTTGCTGTTGGATTAGCTGTGAGGAGTAAAAGCAGAGGCAAAGTTGCAACCAAAATTTTTTCGTCTGAGCAACTAAAAAAATGGAATTTTAATTTATATAAAGATAGGAAATTATGCAAGAGGAATGCAAAGTTGGGCATTTAATTCTGAGATGTCCATTTGACATCCAGCTGGAGATATTGGGCAGGCAGCCATGTTGGGCATTTAAGTCTGGAGTTCAAGGGAGAGATGCAGGTTGGAGAGAGAGATTTGAGAAATTTTAGTGCTTAAAAAAATGATAAATTCCTCTCTGTTTTTCTCTTTATGAAATTCTTATTAACCAGATTTGGAACATCTTAGATTGGGCTTCTTAATCCTCGCTTTCATATTTCTAGTTTTTTAGTTCAATTTTCTGAGGAGTTTTCTTGACTTTTTCTTCCTTTTATTTATTTATTTTGTTACAATAAGTTCAATTTTTTATTTTTATTTTTTTGCTTTTAATTTCTCGTCTAATATTCAGCTCCGGTTTTATCAATTTAGGTTTTTCCCATATTTTTCTAAAGTTATTTAATTGGTGTCTTTGAAGTTTTTCCCTGTTACCTAAATTAGTTTTTTCTTTTGGATTTCTGTGAGTGAGTGAGTACATTTGTGTTTGGAGAGCTTTCTTTATATGTCTAGTGATCCTTAATTGCCATGATTCCAAGTAAAGCATTAAAAATCTTTAAGAAGCTGTTATAGGCTGAATTATATTCCCTCCAAATTCACATGTTGAATTCCTAATCCCCAGTACCTCACAATGTGACAGTATTTGGAGACAGGGTTTTAAAGAGGTAGTTGAGTTAAACTGAAATCATTAGGTTGGCTCTAATCCTATATGACAGGTGTCCTTATAAGAAGAATAGATTGGGACACCCATGCAGAGGAAAGACCGTGTGAAGACACAGGGAGAAGACAGCCATCTATAAGCCAAGGAGAGAGGACTCAGAAGAAATCAACTATCCTGACACCCTGACCTTAGACTTCCAGCCTCCAAAACTGTGAGAAAATACATTTCTGTTGTTTAAAGGCTTAAGCTTTAAGCCACTCAATCTGTGGAACGTTGTTATAGCAGCCCTAGCAAACTAACACAGAAGAGCTGAGGCTTGAGGCTATCTTCACTTTTTGGTGCTTTTCTAGAGAACTGGCTGTTTGATCGGTGGATACTCCTTTCCCTAACAAACATACATACAATTTCAGTCTATAGTGGTCATTATCTCTAAAAATGAATCCTTCATCTTCCTCCCTGGAGGTAGACACCTGACTATGTAAAGGTTTGAATCCATTCAACATGCATTTTTTCAATTGACTATTCCGTCAATCTCTTTGCAATCTTGTACCTCAGTCCTACCTTCTGCTGTGGTTGGTGCTTCTGAGTACAATCTTGCCCTTTCAGTTACACTGGCGAATTAACGATTTGCAGTGATGGGGAGTGGAGGCATTTGGCTGCTGGCAGCTCTGCATGGGGGTGCGGGAAGGTGGTATATAAATGCACAGCAATTTTTTTTTTTTTTTTTTTGAGATGGAATCTCGCTCTGTCACCCAGGCTAGAGTGCAGTGGCGTGATCTCGGCTCACTGCAACCTCCGCCTCCTGGGTTCAAGTGATTCTCTTGCTTCAGCCTCCTAAGTAGCTGGGATTACAGGCACATGCCAACACGCCCAGCTATTTTTTTTTTTTTGTATTTTGAGTAGACATGGGTTTCACCATGTTGGTCAGGCTGGTCTCAAACTCCTCACCTCGTGATCTGCCCACCTCAGGCTCCCAAAGTGCTGGGATTACAGGACTGAACCACTGTGCCTGGCATGAATGCATATCTAGAATGTCAAGTCATTCATATGCCTTTTTACTTTAAGTTTTACCTTGTGACATGTGTCATGGTAGTTGCTCCTGAGTTCTCTAGGGCAAATAAGTCCACGTCTCTTTGGTATCTCCTGGTTATGTATTTTAGATTGAAGCTCATTCCCCTATCGTGTCAGCCACTACTCAATTCTCTGCTTTACATTTTCTAAAAATGTGATAATGCCTCTCCTTTTCTTGCCGGGTTATATCATTTTTACTCCTTTATTGCTATTTTGTTGGAGTGATAAGTCTGAGAGGAGATTAAAGAATGTATCCAATTTGCTACTTTTATCTATCTGGGCAACTTTTGTGAAAGGAGGAAGATGAAATGATAGTAAAAATATGTATTTTTTAAACAAATTAGAGTTGCTAGATAAAATAAAATTCTGAAGACTATTTTTTTTTAAGTTGCTTAAATTAAGTCAGCAAATTGGGTTAGCTGTACTTAATCTCTTTCCATTTTAGTTTTCTCTCCTGTCAAATAATGTGTTCTCCAATCCAGGTAGTTATTAGAACCAACTTGGATGCTTTTTTATAATCCAGATCCATAGACAGCAGGCCCAGAGATTCAGGTTCCACATATCTGGAGGAGAAAGCATGAGGCCAAATCACCTCTTAGGGCTCTGGGCACTTAAATATTCTGTGAGTTTGATAATTTCATTTCTATTCCTTGATTTCCTTTTTAACTGGGAACTCTTTTAGGAATGACAACTTTTCTAAATATTTGGATAATAGTAGACTCATTTGGAGCCTTAAACTGAACTTCAATATTGCATAAATCACAAATTAAGAAGTGGAATCATACAGTTGATTATTGGCTGGGAGGGCCAAGATGGGGTGTGAGAAGATGCCGTATAATTTGAGAAAAAATATTTAAAAATATTTTTATATTTGGAACATTAAACAGCCCTTTTCTTATAACAACTTCAAAATAAATTGCAATAATTTTTCTTATCTGACATGGTATGCCAGAAATAGATTCTATTTTCTGCATACACAAAGCTCAGGGTGGCGGTGAAGGGAATGGTGTCATGAGATTTTCAGTTTATCCGAAGGGGTCATGGGTTTAAAAAGGATGGAAAGCACTGCAGTAGTGAGATGGATTGGTTTCTGAAGAAAAGTGAGAAAATAAAACCATTAAGTCCAACTGTCACTCTTCCAACTGAATATTGAAACCACTTGGGAAAAAACTTGAGTGAAGTTTACAGTCATAAGCAACGTTGGTATTTTTGAGGTTTGCCTGTGAATTGCCATTTAGCTGTACCACATACTTCCTAGATATGTGATTAGTTGCCATATTTTAAAACTTCCAAAAATGTTAAGTTGCTTGCTATACTGGGCTAACTTATTGAAAGGTTTCTGTTCATTTGGATTAGAGGATTTGTGTGTTTTGGTATGGTTTATGGACCGAGGATTCAGAGACTGGGATTTCTGTTCTACTTACACAATAATGTGGTGTATGAACTGGAACATGTCACTTCGTATTTTATCTTTAAGTCCTTGTATACCATACATTGCATGCAAGGATGATTTGACTCAAAATTTGTCACCCATGAAATGCCAGGCTCATTTGACTGACTGATTCAGCCAACTAGGTAAGTGTCTTCTTCCTCTTTGCCTGTTTATATTGTTGATGAATAAGGACACATAATCTTAAATGATGTTGTTACTTAGTGTAGCAATGGTCGTAACAGTAGTAACAGTAGTAGTTTTACTCCAGAAGAGTAAAGAGGTGAAACTCATTAAAGAGACGAGAATATTAATATTAAAAGCAATGGATCTAGAGATAAGAAAGCTGATTTTGAGTCTTGGTTCTCCCAGCTCCGTGGACTTGGTTATGACAGTTTAAGATTTCTACGCCTTGGTTTCTTTGTTTGTAAAATTGAGATTATAATAGCTACCTGAGAGAATTGTCTTCAGAACTAGAGGAAATAATATTTTCAAGGACTGAGCACCATGGTGGGCATTTTGCCTGGAGATAATTGCAGCACTGCACATTTTTAAGTAAAAGGATGATATGATTAGATTAATGTTTTAGAAAGTGTGGAGGATGAGTTGGAGGCACATAAAAATGGAGGGCAAGAGATTTGAAGCAGGTGAAAAGCTTATAATAATACAGCCGAAAAATCATACAATCTAAAATAAAGCAGAAGAAGAGGAAATGGAAAGGATGAGACCCACTTGAGTAATAAGAAAGCAAATGTCTTGAAAGTAAGGCCCATGTCTTATTCATCTTTGTGTGCCTAGCACATCACACAATGCTTACCATAGAGTAGGTCCTGGGGAAATATTTCTTATTTGATCATGGAATTGACTCAGTTTGATTGAATAGCACTAAAAAGGTAATAAGATGAGAAAATTTAAAACTTGAATACTTTTTTTTCCTCATGTTTTCTGTTACTCCTAACTTTATCCCTTCTTTTCTCTACCTCCCATTTGGGGAGCCAGGTATTTTGCCTTCATTTCTTTGGGTAAAGGTTGCCATAGGAGAAAGTAAACTTTAAGATACAGTGAAGTTTATAACTTCCATTTTTCAAAAGAGCCTATGGATATTTAGAAGAAAACATGATGAATCAGAGTCGATATCTCCTTCACAGAGATGAACAAGATTCCCTATCCTGAAGGATGGAGATATTTGTAGAGGACATGGTGAGCCCTGGTGGCTTCCTGAGGCTGTAGGGGTTGGCTGAGAGTTGAGCAAACTGGATCCATTTGGAGATAGGCAATCCCAGGAGACCTATGCCTCTGTCTACGGGGTAGTGCCTGGGGGTGGGGTTAGGGAGGAGGCAAGCTCCAAAGTCTCCATCACCTAGCTGGATGAGGAAGCCTAACTGTGTATGTGATGTGAACGTCATGGAGTTCCTTGTGTTGTGGCATGGCATTGTAGCAGCAGATGGTCATAGGGCCTGAAAACACAGCAGAATTCTCCACATTTCAGAGTAGGGTCCCACAGTAAGAACTTTTTCCTGGCACAGGTGTGACTCAAAAAAGAATCAGGGTCTTAAAGAAGACTTGCTTTTTTTTTTCTTTTTAAATTTTTAAATTTTTTTTTATTTTGAGATGGAGTCTCCTCACTCTGTCACCCAGGCTGGAGTGCAGTGGCATGATCTCGGCTCACTGTAACCTCCGCCACCTGGGTTCAAGTGATTCTCCTGCCTCAGCCTCCTGCATAGTTAGGATTACAGGCGTGCACCATCATGCCCGGCTAATTTTATATTTTTAGTAGAGATGGGGTTTCACCATGTTGACCAGGCTAGTCTCAAACTCCTGACCTCAAGTGATCCACCGACTTCGGCATCCCAAAGTGCTGGGATTACAGGTGTGCACCACTATGCTCTGCTAATTTTGTATTTTTAGTAGAGATGGAGTTTCACCATGTTGGCCAGGCAGGTCTCGAACTCCTGACCTCAGGTGATCCGCCCACCTCAGCCTCCCAAAGTGCTGGGATTACCGGCATGAGCCACTGTACCCAGCCCTTAAAGAAGTCTTGATAATGGGAACAACAGAGTGGAGTAGAAGGGTACAATACTACCAATAAACACAGAATGAAGTCTTCAAGGGAACCAGGGCATCTGCGTGGATGACAATGTAGATACCCACTGACAATCACACGTTGTCTCCCATTTCATCCCTAAAACCTTGACATTATAAGTTCTGTGAACCTATGGCTCCAGAATTTTGATGCAACTCTGAGGGAAACTAAATTTGAATTAACTCATAGTAAGTCTCTGCCACTCAGTAGCATGGGAACTCACAATATAAATTGAATTCAGTAATAAAAAATATAAAGAAATTAAAATTTCTCATATTGTAAACTGAGGTTCAAACTCCCTATACAAACAAGCTTTTTTGGACATATTAATAAAAGTGGAGTAGGTGTCGATTGTAAATTGCTGCATGAACGCATTCTATCTCGTACAGATCAGAACACACATGAAATACCATTTATATGTGGGAATCAAATTTACAAAAAAGTATTAGCAAATTGGAGCCTGATGAGCATGGAAAGAGAATAACAATCATGCAGCATGAGAAATGGTACAAAGATCTGTGATCCTTAGGTGAGACGCTAGCAGTTGTTTAGTGGTATTCAAAGAGAATTCAATAAGGGCAAAGTGGAATGACTGCTAACCTTTATATGGCACTTACTATTTTCCAGACACTGTCCCAATCATTGACGTGAGTTAACACATTTCGTAATAACTCAGAGCATAGATTCCTATTATTATCACTATTTACCAGGTGAAGAAATGAAGGTGGAGAAATTAAATAATTCACCTAAACTAATACAACTGATGAGTGGTGGAACCAGGATTCAAACTCACTTTTGCTTCAGGGTTCTGAATTAGTGAACCTCAGAACCTGCCAGGTTCTGAATTAGTGTAACAAAGACTTCTTTACAGTTAGAGCTCTTCAGAAAGGGAATGCTGGCTCAGGAAGCAGTGACTTATTTCACTGGGAATGGGTTGGGCAGGTGTCACGGATGGTATGGAGAGATTTGAGATTTCTGCTGGAGGTGAATATTAGGTGGAATGACTGTGAGTTCTCTGATTTTGAACTTCTAGGAGATCACTTTTTGTGCTATTTCATTTGTTAGTTAAAATTTTTAAAAATTTAGTTTAAAATAGTTTCTCCCTTTTAGGTGGCATGTGAGATGTACTCAAGAAAAATACTGCAGTAAAACTCTACCTCAGGTTATATAGCACCCATTCTCTGTACAAGATTGTTAACTAGAAGTATCTCACTAAAAAAAAATGGCAGACTTAGTAAGGAGAAATATTTTATTTATGTAGCTACAGATCTAACTGGGATGATTTACTGAAATTATTTTCATTCTTCTTTTATATTCTGGTGTGCATGTGGTGTGTGTGTGTGTGCGCGTGCGTGTGTGTGTGTCTTTATCTCTTAATTGGTGATTCTGTTGGCTGAATTTCTTGGGGTTGATTTTCCCTGCATAGTTTGGCATTTGTGTTTGAGAGCTCATTTTGGGTGGTCTCCCACCCATCCTCCTTTCTCCAATCTATGCTCACTCCTGTCTGTCTGAAATACCTGGGATTATCATGGTGGATTCAGTCTTCTATTCCACTGTGATATTGGGAATGTCACATTTGGTGGTCCATAGAGACCTATGCTTTAGAAAAGTCAAGAATTTGCAGTACTTTTAGAATGCATTGAGGATATGTATCAGATGAGCCTAGATTGCAGCTTGTTTTACATATACACTGACTTTCAAGTGTGCAATAACATAAAAATCAAGAGAAGATTGTACTTTCATTTAGGTTGAACTTTATCAAAAGCGGTTTACCATTGTGGAATATCATGTTACTGACAGTTGTTGAACTTAGGCTTTTGAGTTGTCAACACCACAAACAACCCACTGATCTTAATTTGTAGCTATTTTGTTTATGGTGTTCAATATCTAACAACTTCACTATACCTTTTAGTGTGACTGTACCAAGCATTTACATATTGAAATTATAAATTTCTTCCATTCTGTTTCTCCTTTATATTAAAGTCAGAATATTATATCGATTTTTAAAAATTTGCATGTGGTTAAGTTAAATTGTTATAAATTTCATTCAGAATGGACCACAAGGCATTAGAAAATATTTATTATAAAATGGAGGTTTGGAGATTTATAGAGCTTTCATTTTGTTTTGAGTTTCTCTTACCTCCAAAACCTCAAAATGAAACCAGGCCAAAACCTCCAAATTTTAAAACCAGGGACTTCCTTGAATCTTGACTCAGGTTTACTAAAAGAATATATGACGCTTCACAAAAAGTGGTGGGAGGAAGGGTTTCTGTGGAGGGCAGTGTGATGCAACTATCACATTTAGGAAAACCCATTATAATCATAAAATTTTACTTCCTCAGAATATTTTTGGAAACTTTCTATTTACATAGACATGCTCTAAAGAGCAAATTAAATAAGATACGAATGCTGTGATAAGACTACTGTATTGCTATGCATTTCCACTAGAGTATGTACAAATTTTATCCTTTCCTAATTTTTTAATCTAGAGGATGTCAAATCAGAAGACAAATCTAGTTTTAAGGTAGTAGAGATCAGAAGAAAAAAAAAAAGATGACTTTCTAAAACACAACCTTATTTTGGGCCTGGGGGCATCCCTTCATTGGGTGTTTTTTCGTTTGTTTCTTTGTTTTTCACCTTTATTTCCCTTTGTGGAATATCTTTTCTCTCTTGATCTCTATACTCTCAAATCTTATATTACAATTCTGAAAAAACAAATGTGCAAAAATATTTTACGAAAAAAGGGAACCAAACCATAATGAGTAAAGATTCATTCTCTCAGGCAATAAAATGTGTTATAAAGCTATAGTGAATAAAATAGTGTTGGTGGTAAACAAATAGACACAGATAAAACATTCCAGAAACAGACTCCAGTATATGAAAAATTGCTATCATAAAAATTATAGCAGAAATGACTAGAGAAAAATTGTTAAATAAAGTGTGATTACATAATACATAAAACTTTGGGGGAAATTCGATTCTTAGTATGTATTATGGATAAACATAAATTTAACAACATTAAAACATTTTTAAATATTAAAATAGCAGAAAATATAGATAATTAGTGCCATTATCTCAAAGATGGAAACAACTCTATAAGGAAAAATCAAATGCAAAACTTATGGAGAAAATCATAAAGCATAGATTGATAAAATTAACTACTTTAAATTTTGTTTTTAATATTAGTAACAGTAATGCCCATGTTGATTAGTGTTTACATTATGCTAGTGCAGTGGTCTCCAGACATTCAGAATGTGTGTCTCCAAGAAAGGAACATGGCTGCTATATCCCGGATGTGTCCTATATAAGGACAAGATAATTAAGAGAATGTCATTCATATTGTAGACAGGTTTAGTATTTTGGACCTTTTAAAATATTTTCTTGTAATTTTTTAGGTTTCAAAGATAGGCTATTTGTGTATTTATTAGGACAATTCTCTGACTAATCAAGTGTCATTCATAACAGAGTAGATAGATATTTTGCTTTAACTCATGAAGAAAGGAACACATTCAACAAACAAAAGATTTTAATGATGTAACAATAAACAATGTTTCTAATATTAGAAGTTATTTTTCATTCATGTGCTCCTTAGAAAATATCTTAAAAGAAAAAAAGAAAAAATCCTTATTGGTAAAATTTAGCTAAATTTTGTGTTTCATTTATTAGTTCATAGTATTTGACATTTGTTTATTTTACTAAAATGATGCTGTGGCATTTCCAATTTAAGTTTAAGAATACTTTCATAGTATTATGATGTAAATTATGCTATAATATAATGAGTAATATTCCTTTACCATTACCACAAAATAATCTAATTATAGCAATTATTTATTGGTAGCTGTGAAAATTTTATCACAAATGTTAATTGCTGTTAAAGTTTAATGGTTCATTATATAAATATAATTTAAATATATTACACATTCCAAAATAAATGTACTACACAATCACATTATTTCTGCCCAAATATTTGAAAGATAAGAAAACAATATGTCATGATCAGGAAAACTTAAAATGAGAAGTCACTAAACAATAGAACGAGAAAAAATTATTTTCATCATTGAATGCTAGGAGTAAAAAGGAAAGGAGATAACTAGTCTCCACAGAATTTAGTATGTACAGACAATTCATAGAGGGGACAATGGGTCAATTTATTCTCTACTTCCATGTCAATAAGAATGGATGAATTCCTTAAAAAACACTGAGAGATGAATGGATAAACAAAATGTGGTATACACATACAATGACATGTTATTCAGCCTTAAAAACGAAGGAAATCCTTTCACTTGCAGCAACATAGATGAACCTTGAAAACATGCTGAGTGAAATAAACCAGTCACGAAAAGACATATACTCTATTACTCCTCTTATATCCAAAGTAGTTCAATTCATAGAAATAGAAAGTAGGATGGTGGTTGTTAGGGGTAGGAGAAGGGGGTAACAAGGAGTTGCCATTTAATGGGTATAGAGTTTCAGTTTTGCAAGATGAAAAAGTTCTGGAGATCTGGTTTACAACAGATCCTTTTTGAAATGATTCAAGTCATTGTTCATGTGGCCCAGAAAAATCAGGAGTCCTACACCCACTGCACTCTCAAAGTGAAAGTACTTCTTATCTTGAGCTTCCTTTTCTTTCTTCTGTTGCCACTGATAGCTGCAGTCATCCCTTGCTCTTCAGAGTTTTCCCAGATGTGAATCAAATACTGCTACGTGTGTTTACCAAATTTCATAGGACCGTAGCCAAGCTATCCCAGTAGGCACTATTGACATTTGCCACTGGATAATCCTTTGTTGTGGGAGGCTGTCCTGTGTCTTGTAGATATTAAGCGGCACCTCCAAGATGCTAGTATCATCAGCTCCCAGCTGTGACAACCAAAAATGTCTGCAAATGTTGTCAAATGTCTTGGTGGGGCAAAATTGTCTAGGGCCATTGACCTATAGGCATGAATTTTTACAAACCTTCCTACTTCCTAATGACTTCTTTATCTTTTCTTTTTTAGGATGAACGTGGCAGTGGAATAATGCTGGCAAAAGAGGATCCCAAATGCAATTTCTGTGTAGATGGTTTAGTTCCTCGCTTTAGAGTGGCACTTGGCATCCTGCAAAACCTCAACCAAACCTGAGAAAGGAAGAGTTGTATTTAACACCTTGCCCCACATAAGATAATAAAAAAGACACAAGTGATAGATGAGAAAGCACACGAAAATATTAACAGAAATGATCTTGGAGAGGTGAAATCATTGATTTTTTCTTCATTATAATTTTACTATTTTATGTACATGTTTTAAGTACATGATTTGTAGTACATGTTTTAAGATAATTAAAAAAATCAAGACCAAACAAATCCTAGCAATTTCCAAGACCTAACTCAAATGCCATCTCTTCCGTGATGCCCTTTGGATTACCAAACTAACAATATTTTCTTTCTCTTCTGTAACAGCAATCACAACTGACTTATATTGAGTACTCTAAGGCTGGACTTAGATTACCTTATTTAATCTTCATAGTCACTTCATTAAATAGAAGTTTCATTATTCCTGTTTTGCAAATGAAGAAACTGAGCTTATAGAAATAAATAAAGAGCATAACTTGCCTAATATTACAAAGCTGTTAAATGGCAGAGCTATCATTTAAACTTATGTATGTTTATTCAGTCCATTTCCTCCTTTCCTTTGTACTGATCACCAGGCACACCACACTTATTGGTGTTTTTAGTGGACTTAAACACTACTAAGACATTTTTCCTTTGTCTACATAGTATTCCCCAACTAAATTATAAAGAGCTTTTTTTTTTTTTTAGGGAAAACGGTATTGAGCTTTCATTAAATATCTTCATCTAGGGGGCGCCGAATAGGTGGACTGTTGAAATAGTGCCTTAGTAAAACAAGACAGTGGATGCTTTCTCTATAAATACAAGAGCAACCCAAAGTTCTCACCACAATCACTTAACATCATTTTTCAATGAAAACATCATAAATCCATAGTTTTCACTACAATCATTTAACATAATTTTTCAATGAAAATATCGTAAGTCATGAAGATTATTCAACATGTGAACACTAACCTGAAGATATCTGTTTACACAGATGACCTACTGCCTAAATACTGGTGTCATTTATATTCAAGCAAAAGAAGAGGCAATGAATATATGCCACGAAGAAGGACATTGCTAGACATTCTAAACTGATTTTTAGGACAAAATTATCATATAAATTGAGCAGCTTAATTGTACCAAACAATCTGAAATGCATACTCAATGTAATAGTAATGGTAGAGCCCCTGAAGATTAAAAAGAAGAGGTCACCTCTGAGGAGGCACAGAGCTGAAGGGGATCCATGCAAATCACTAGATTTAGGGTATTAAGACCAAGCTGGGTCCCACTACATGGTGGGGATGAGGCTCCTCAGATATGACCAGGATTGGGCCCCAGTGGCTCAACATCTGGCAGAGTAGTGTGAACAGGCTGCCAGTTTTCAACCCTGTAAGTGTGTAGGACTGTTAAAAGCAGGGACTGATATGTGTGCCTTGGAAAAGTTCTTTCTATCATTGTGGCCACAATAAACATATCTAGTCATTTCTGTTTGAAAAACTTATGAAAACAGCAAAGTTAATGGTAAAATTCAAAGAGAGAAATTTTGCACAAATGGTATTCAAGAACGTGGTCCACGGAACATCAATTGGGAGCTTATTGGATATGCAAATTCTTTTTTTTTTTTTTTTTTTTTTTGAGATAGAGTCTCACTCTGTCACCCAGGCTGGAGTGCAAGTGCAGTGGGCACTATCTCGGCTCAAGCAATTCTCTCCTATCTCAGCCTCCTGAGTAGCTGGGATTACAGGTGTGCACCACCACATCTGGTTAATTTTTGTATTTTTAGTAGAGACAGGGTTTCACCATGTTGGTTAGGTTGGTCTCAAACTTGTGACCTCAAGTGATCTGCCTGCCTTGGCCTCCCGAAGTACTGGGATTAAGGTGTGAGCCACCACGCCCAGCTTGGAAATGCAAATTCTTAATCCTTATGTCAGACCCAATTAATCAAAATCTTTGGAGTTGGGACCTAGGAATTTTCATCTTAACCTACCCTCTAGTGATTCTTCTACATATTTGAGAGTCACTGGTCTATATCACTCCCACTACATTCACCACCCGCACAACAGAAAAAACCTTCAAGAATCTGTTTAAAATGAAAGTTTCTATCATTGTGCTTTCCAAGACAGTAGCCAGTAGCTATAGGTGACTGTTGAGCAGTTTAAATGTGTCTGGTCCACCCAAAGACATGCTGGAAGTATAAAATCCACATTGGATTTCAAAGAGTATGAAAAAGAAATGAAAATACCTCATTGATAATTTTTATATTGATTACATAATGATATAATATTTCAGATACATTGGATTACATTTATTGGGTTAAATAAAACATTATTAAATTTAATTTCACCTTTGTCTTTTTATATTTTTTAATGAGACTGCTAGGACATTTAAATTTACATATAAAGTTTGAATCATATAATATTTCTATTGCATAGCACTGTTCTAACTAATCCCTTAAAGTATGACTTACTTTTTAGTCTACATTTTCTAGTTCTAAACTAGCCAGGGATTTTTTGAAATAATAACAAGAACAGCAGAAATAAAGATTTGTTTTATGTTTAATATATGCCAGACCCTGTACTCAGCATCTTGCAAGGATTATTTCAGGTAATCCACACAATCATCACAACAGTTCTGTGAAGTAGCTACTGTTATTCTCACTTTAATAATAAAGAAATTAAGGCTTAGAGTGTTTAAGTAGCTTGCTCAAGGATACCAGGTGGTATGTGACAGACACAGAATTCAACTCAGGACCATCTGACCCCAGAGCACGTGCTTTTATATATTTCCTTGTACTTCTTCCCCTCGTTATGCAATGAGCTAAAAAAAGTTATTTATTTTTAATGACATTTCTGTACCAAATGATGAGTGTATTATAGAAGTCTGTATCAAAAAATCGTTAAAAAATAATGTCAGAAGCAACCTCATGTGTAACGTGTGAATCCACAGGTGTTTAAGATGTAAAGCCATTCAGGAAGCTTGAAACAATATTCCTCAGCTTTGCATCTGATAAATGGATAACATTTCCAGTATTCCTGATAAAACTCATAAAGCGACTGGTCACATGGCTGAGAAAACTCTCCAAATTTGGGTGGCAGCACCTAGTTCAGAAAAAATCTGAGAACAAAGCAGCAATTTCATAACTCTGTATTATCACTCAATGTTATATCCTACCAGCTTCAAAGCTCTGAACCAACTTAAGTCACAGATAGGCTATTAAAGGTAGGGTGAATTCTTGTATAGATAATTCTATCCACTAGAAGATCTGCGATGAAAGACGTAGGTGATTAAGATCTATGATGAAATGAAATTTAAAAAAATGTAAGAATATGCATCATCTTTGTAGATGTCCAACAGAGGAGCCAGGAAGCTTACCACCAACATACCACTCATTCTCCCTGCTGTGTCAATATTTGTTAATGTTGGGAGAAGGCATCACCAGGGCAAGCCTCAAAATCAGGGAGCAGCAGAACAACAGAAACATCTGACAATAACCAACAGATGTTATTGTCTGGATAAGTCCTCAGAGATGAGTAGAACAAGTTTTCCATTATTCATAAACTGCAAGAATGAGAAACCAGAGTATGGAGCTAGGTACTAAAGGATGGAACGAAGGAGAAGATCAGAACCAATGACTGAAATTGTAGTGGTGTACCTTATGGCACCTAATTCTATAAGCCTCTTTATCAACTGGGATTTACTTGATTTCTTATGATCATTAGAAATATTTCTATCAGCATTATATTAAATGTTTTTGGTTAATAATAGGGTCAATAAAAATTGATGTTGTGAGAGCTTGTTTTTCTCCAATAGCCAACTTGAGTTGACGACTGACAATTAATGCCAAGGTATTCACAACCTTAATGGTGGTCTGCGTAGAGCCTGGGGAATTATTCTGGTGGTTTTTGGATCAACTGTCCTGTGAGTTTTAGGACTAATTGGACCCTTTTCACCAATGGCATCATCAAGGATATCTACAGGTGGACAGCAGAACTTTATAAATTAGAACTTCTAAAATAGTGTCTGTCTTCTTTACAGTGTTTATTGTTTCCAATGTTACAACCTCAGACTTTGCAGGTTCTGAGTTCATGGACAAGATATTTAAAACCAAAGAAAATCCTGCCACTTCACTTATAGAGTCCTTAGCCCATAACCATTGGTAACACCATCAGCAATAAATAAAACAAACCTAATCTCTTAAAAATCAACAGAGGTCATCTCCAAGAATATAATCATCAAAGTTGAATCATGAAAGTTTCTTGTTGCAATAAAGGCTGACTGCAAAGGCACTTTTTTTTTTTTTTTCTTGGAGATCCATTCATCAGGTTGGAAGAAGAGTTGGAAATGACAGTGGCTACATCCATATAAAGCATTTTTGCAGCTTATTCTCGGGTGACTTTGTGGAAGCTACTGTCTATGGACTTTTACGAGCTTTTTTTCATCAAGTCCTTAGGAAAGCCAAATTCCAACTGCCACTTAGAGTTCCCAGAGCTTGAATATGCCAACTCCTATATTTTCATAACTCACTCAGAATCTCATTCAATATAAAATGCAAGGGACTAATGTCTAATGACAGTTTTTTCCACCTGGGAAGTACTAGCTTTCATGTGCTTGAAAAGTTCAAGATGAAGAGGGAACAAAGCTTTCCTCTTGATAGCAGAAACTCATGGAAATGTGACTCCCCTCTGGTCTAGCCAGTGGTGAAAAGCATCAGCATAACTCTAGCCTCATACCCAAATTAAAACCATCAGCTCAGCCTGACTGTGATGTGGCCATAACATTTCACCACATTAAATGTGTGATAACTGTGCACTGGCAGGTAATGTGATCTGACAGTGTCACCATGGAGCTGTCATGTCTGAATTGTTTTCTCAATCCCAAATGTCAACGTCCATCATGGATCTTTATGCCAGTTTAAATGTATTGTGATGGTAATAATATATGTAATCATGAAAGAATTCAAGACAAAAGAAGCAAATTAATATTTATTGAGTACTCACTATGTGTCTGTGGCTGACAGACCCTAAGGTGATCTCCAATGATTTCCCACTTCCTAATGTCTACTCCTTTGTGTAATCTCATTCTCTGGAGTGTGTGCAGGACCTGGGACTTGCTTCTAACCAATATAATATGTCAAACATGATGGGATGTCACCCACTTGATTAGGTTGCATTATACGGCAAAAGTGAGAGATGTCATCCTGTGATGATGTTTTGTTACATAAGACTTCCTAGCAGAGATCCTCCTTGCTCACTTGATGAAGTAAGCAGCCATACTGAGGAAGCCATATGGCAAAAAAAGCTACTCAAGGAGTGTTCTATGTCATCTCTCAAATATCTCCAGTGGGATTGAGATCCAGATGTCACAATGATAATCTGCTCCCTAACAGACCCTAAAATGGGTTTCCCCCCACCCTTTTCATCTTATTTCCAGATACGGTTTGACTCTGTGTCCCCATCCAAATCTCCTGTCAAATTGTAATCCCCAGTGTTGGAGAAGGGGCCTGGTAGGAGGCCATTGGTCATGGGGGTTGTTTCTAATGGCTTAGCACCATCCCCCTAGTGCTGTCTCATGACAGTGTTTTCATAAAATCTGAATATTTAAAAGCGTGTGACTCTCTTCCCCCTTTGCTCTCTCTTCCTCCTGCTTTGGCCATGTGAAGATGTGCCTTGCTTCTCCTTTACCTTCTGCTATGATTGTAAGCTTCCTGAGGCCTCCCTAGCCAAGTGGAACTGTGAGTCGATGAAACCTCTTTTCTTTATAAATTACCCAGTCTCAGGTAGTTCTTTATAGCAGTGTGAGAACAGACTAATACACTTCCCAACTCTCATCAGTGGTGGCTGGAATCTCCTTCCATATAAATGATCTGAATTTAATTATTTTTCTTATGGTCTGCTTGTAGGTGAACCCAACCAAAGAGGTCGGGGCACTTCAAGCTGGATGAAAATTTATTAAAATCTCATCAAGAAGGACAGAAACATGAAAATTTATTAAAATCTTATCAAGAAGAACAGAAACAAGCAGAGAGATTGTTTCAAGCAATGTCCCTAAGAATGTTTTTGGCAAGGTACATAATAAAGGAGAAATAAACTTAAAAGAAACAGCTGGTTGTATTTGTCAGACTCAACATTTACTAGCTAAGCTGTGATGAATAATTTGACCCTTAAATATTTTAATACTGGGTAAGCAGTATGCTGGATAGTGGACACTGGTGTTCTTTCACTGGGTAGATATCACCTCTTTTGTGAAATCACATGTTAGCATTCTGATTTATCTATTGGTCTCCTGAGTTTGGTTAGTGTGAGTCAGTTTTGAGTCTCGTAGGAACTGCTGTGATTAAAGGATCAGATTCTGGAACTGCCACTCCAGAAGGCTGTCTGGGCAGGCAAGCATATTCCTTTTATATATTTGCCACTTGCCTCAATAATTTTTATTATGCTATCAAAACTATGCATTTGTTATTCAGGAAATAAAAGCATTTTCTGGCATTAAATTCTGAAACAAATTCATTGTCTGCTTATAAGTGGTATAAGATAATATAATGACCATTATTCAAACTTCCATAAAAGCTGAGTATAACATATTCAAGTATAGCAGAGTGAAGGTGTTTTTGCTGGGGCAAAGCCAAAGAAGTGAAAGTCTTTCTGATCTAGGAGTAGTGATTCTCAACTAGAGTTCAAAGTACTCATGCAGACCTCAGTAGCTTCCATAAGAGTTTCTTCACCATATATTTCCAACAGACCAATAAAGGGATCTCACACAGATGTGTATGGCTGTTTTTGCAGGTATAGGTAGAAGTTATTTATTATAATGCTTTTGAACTCATGGTGGTGGGCAGTGTCTTTGATGACTATGTATTTTCTCAATCAATGGTTACTAAATAAAACTGCTATCATTTGGGGAGAGCCTTGATAATTGTTTAGGCTTATAAGGAATCCTCATATATTAAAAGATTGAGCCATGATTTGACTATGTGTCCTAAGAATCCATTTTGCAAACTGGTTTTTGAAATGTAGGATAGAGGAATTAGGGAGTTCAGTGTTACCTTCTCTGGTGGCCATTGAATTTAGAGCTTCTGCGCTTTTGCCTAAAGTGAATCCCTGTGCTATGAAGTAAGGTTGACGTTCAGTTATGAAAATTCTTAAGCCTGACTGATATTTATCTCTGAGTGCGGCCTCTTTTATGGCCTATGCAAGTAATATTAGGGTATAGGGAAGGAGGAACAATGGCTCTACCTAAAGATTATTGCAGGATATTGGTCAAGATGAGTATTTTCCCCACAAGATATGGAAGAAGACAGTTCAACCCCAGGAGGCAGCCTTGGTTCAACCCTGATGTCTCAAGATTTCTCTGGGTTTATAGCCCATATACCCAATGAAAACCTACTTCTCTAAGCCCATAGATGTGAATTTCAGGAGTTCACGGGATTCTTCAGAATAATGATCTTTGTCATTACTATTATACTTTACAACTTTGTATGTGTTTTCTTTGGCCCTTTTCTGAAACTCTGAGAGGTAAGAAGGGTAAGACTGTCCTATTTTATGCATAAAATAAACACCCTGTCTCACATAGGTTGCTTTTGTGAAGGCCACTTAGCTAACATAGGGAAGAATCATAACAAAGATCTGAGTCCTTCTGAAACCAATCTAGATGACAATTGCATAATTAACATAAAATAATTTACAATCATGTACCACATAACAATGTTTCAGCTAACAATGGACTACATATATACATATATATGTATACAATAGAGGTCCCATAAGATTATAATACCGTATTTTTACTTTAACTGTTTTGTGTTTAGATATGTTTAGATGCTGATATGAAACAGATAAAGAACTAAGGCCAAACAACTCTAAGAGGAATTCCCAGAGCAGTCCAAGAGTTCCCCATTTTACACTCAGTTGTCATACACTCTTTTAAAATACATTCTCACAGTATAGCCCTTGAATAAAGTTATTTCAAAAAATAAGGGCGACTGGCATCTTGTTTAAGAAATGTTCCCATCACAGTTTGACTGAGCAACTTGGTAGAACCAACTCGTTTATCTGGAGTTGAAGGGACAGAAATGAACAGATTTTTAAAATAATTATTCATAAGATGTCAACTCTTATAACACTGTTTCTTGATTATCTGCCAACCTGAGGGGCTCTTGCTCTGCTCTGAGAATAATGTGTCACATGCTGACATCCGGCTGGTCAATGGTAGTGAGATATTCAGTGGGTTGGAGAGAAGGGTCTGATATGTAAGTCTAACCCCAATTCTCCTTTGTCTGTTATCTGTTAGGACACTTCATAGAGAATTTTAAGGGGCATATGGTGAAATACATGGAAAGTTGGGATTCTAAGATACTAAACATTTATGTACTAGGTGATAGGAGACAAAGGATAATAGTGATCCTAGAAACACATAGATTCTGTTGAGGGAACTATTTAGAGATTAGGTAGAATGTGTAGAATAAGAGAAAATGGCAGTCAGGCAAATTGCAAGTCCCTCCCCTACCAACAATCTAGGTGAGTGACACCAAACAAGTCAGTTAAACTCACAGAGCCGATTTTCTCATCTTAAAAACGAGGTGATAGTGCCTTAGAAGACAATAAATGATGATGAAATGTAATTATATAAAGTATCTTGTCCATAGAGACATATTCAAAATGATACGATAATTTAAATATTAAATAGCATTTAGTTTAATATTAAAAATTATTTTTCTATTTGAACTGGATTCCCAAATATGTTTTATTGAATATTACATTTATGTGGTATGTGTACTATTTTAAAGGTATACAGTAATATCCTTTAAGTACAAATTCTGATTAGGGAAAGATTTTGTGATTCTCACTAGGCAACTACAGTCACGCATTGCTTAATGATGGGTAAATGTTCTGAGAAATGCATCATTAGATGATTTCATCATCTGAACATCATAGAGTGTACTAATACAGGCCTATATGGTATAGCCTGCTACACACATAGGCTGTATGGTGTAGCCTACTGCTCCTAGGCTACAAACCTGTACAGCATGTTATGTTCTGAATACTGTAGGAAGTTGTAACACAATGATGGGAGAGGTAGTTGAAATTTTCCCTTCAAGCACCTGCTCAGGCACAGTCTACACCCACCCCCAGGACCTGGAAGTTGGGGCAAATTAAGCTATCTCCTTCAAACACATTGAATACAGACAATCTTAGTTCAAAATAAACATCAAAGAGAAAAGTCCATAAATATATACACTGAAGCGAGTGTGTGGAAGGTGAATGGCCCACTGTTTTGCTCTCAGCCTGGGGTGGTGATTCATGAGTCAGTGGTAGCCATGAGAATCCCTCTTTGCATTCCTACATGACAACTGCAGTGTAAGACAATCAGGCCTGGAAGTCAGGGCACATTTCTTACCTATTCAATGACCCCAGCATTGTCATTTATCCTCCTTGAACTTCAGTCTCCTCTTCTGGTATGTGAGCTGTTATTTGATCCCCATGATGACATAGCAGTGAAGAAGCACTGAGGACACTCAATCTGTAAGGAGTTAAGTGGCTCTCCCCAAAGTCACATAGCTAGTAATGGCAAAAAGAAAGGCTGAAACTTGGGTTTTTGGACTGTGAGCCCAGTGCTGCTTCCTCTGCATAATTACAGAGCCTGTGCATTTATATGATTTATATGACTCAGGTCTTCCTTAGGAGGTTGAGAGCACAGACTTCTAGGCCTGGGGTTACCAATTGTTCTGGTTTACCTGGGACTGAAAGTTTCCTTGGGCATAAGACTTATAGTTTTAAAATGAGGAAACCTGGACAAACAAGGGCAAATTGGTCACTATAGCTGGTTAAAATTTTATGCAGTGGTTGTCAACTGTGGCTGCAGAATAGAATCACCTGGATCACTTAAAAATACTGATACTTAGGCCCATGACTGGCAATTGAATCTGAATCTCTTGAGTATCTATATAATATATTTTTAAAAAATCTCTAAAGTTTATTTTGATGTATAGTAAAGATTGAGAACTACTGATTTAGAATACAATATCAATGACCTTCCGCCTTCAGCAGACCACACATAATTGCCCACAATCCAGGTGGGGGAAGTGGCTCACCAAAGTCTAATTGAAAGTCTCATTGGAGAAGGTTGCTTTCTTCAAGGTTATAACAGCTGGAGTGAGCCCTCAATTGACTAAAGCAACAAATTGTAGTACGGAGGGAGCTGCAAGGACCGCAATTCCATCTACAGCCCCAGGACTTGTGTGGAAAGACAGACAGACACTGCTTCTTGAAAACCATCTTCCACAGACTGGCATTCAGTCCCCTGGCTTACCTCAAGGAAGAGGTGGAGGATGCCAATATGGTGTGATGAAAGCAAGTTTCTGCGTGTGGGAGTTTTCTTCTAACTACCAAATAGAACGAGTGCATTTGACTAGGTTTAATGGATCTGGCTTTTAAAAAATCAAAGAGTTTAGAAAGCCTCAAGGTAAATAGTCATAAGAAAATAAAAATCATTTCTGCATTAAGCTTCAAATGAAATAGGGAATGTCACTTGGTGACTATGACACCTGAGTTGCCTTGTTCTTCCTGATCCTGTGGCATTCTGCATCATCAGCTGTCTTTTGAAAATAGACCGGAGTTAAGGATAACTTCTCACCTATGTTTTTAAAAATTGCACATCAGAGTTCTGTGACATGATTTGCCCATGGCCATTTACAATGGCCAAAAATGCCACTCAAAGTAGAATTTGTATTAGCCTGCACATTGTTACTTTTTGATCACTTTTGGGGTTTTCTGGTTCTAAAAACAAGTGTTGGATATAATTTTGAGAAAAAATACAATAATTATTCCCCAATAATTTCCCAGCAAGTATTTTTATTTTTGTGTTTCTGTGCCTGTCTTATTATCAAATGACAGTACCAGTAAGAAGATAATAAGAAACCAGAATGTAATACTTACTAAACCTCCCTGGAATAGGATGACATTATAAGCTTTGAAGCAATAGGAAAAATGACAAAAAAAAAAAAAAAAAAAAAAAAAAAAAAAACCTGGCCAATGTAATTAAAAATTTAAATCTCTCTGAACATACTTGTGTGTGTGTGTGTGTGTGTGTGTGTGTGTCATGGTCAAGTAGCACTTAGGATCTTACTCCACTTCCTTTTCATGTGCCTTCCAGTACATCAGAGGTAGAAAGGTAAAAATGGACATTTCCCAGGCTCCTTTGCAGATAGAGTGGTAGATTCCAAATAGATTCACCCATTAATGCATTCCTGTGAGGATTTAGAGGTGGAAGTGTGTCAGATGCTGCTGTTGGCTCTTCATTTTTGGTTTTAGGTACAGCTGTGGAAATGTGAGGTCTAAAGTAACACTCCAGGGTCTCATTCCCACCTTTGTGGTTGTCAGGAGACATTTGTGCTAGAACGGTGGGGAACTTCTTATTCCTTTGGTCTCAGCTGCAGTGGCGTGTTCTTCCTGGTGGTAGCAGATGTATTATAGCAGCAGCTTCTAAGGACCAGTTATGGGATGATTTAGGAGTCGTTTTTAGGGGTCCAGCCTAGAGCCTGCTCCTATAGAATTTCCAGGGATTTTATAAGCATCTAATCTGTGTTAAATTCCTTTTGCTTAAAATATTTACAGGGGTTTCTACACTAAATTATGAAGTATTGGTAAGAAAAAGAAAAGAATAAAAAATATAAAAAGGGAAAAGTTAATTAAACGAACAACTGGTTCATATGAGAAGAAATGCAGAAAAGTAGAAAACCCCTGAAGTGGATTTCCTTTTAGGAGTTGCCCTGTGGCAAACTCACCCAAAAGGCTGACATGAAAGCAGTCACCCACACAATGTGATCCCTCTGCTTTCCCTCTGTGGAAGTGATTGTTTTGCAAGCCACTTCTTCAGAAACTTGACATTGGAATTAAAATCTCTTTGATGTTTTCCCAGGTAGCTGAAATAAAGATGTGTAAAATTTTCCTGGGGACTGAGACACAGAGGAAGTTGGTTGGTAGTGAGAAAGAAAATTAGGCAAAGGAAAAGGAAGGAACTGAAAGAAGTAGGAATAAGAAAGTGGTGAAGAGAGTGAAAGATCCCCTGGTTTCAGTTTGTTCCTGGGGCGCAGGAATAAATTTCTTATTTTGCTTAAGTACGATGTGTTTTTGGTTACTTGCAAATAACAATAACAATAATTCTAACCAATATCTTTGCAATAACAGAAAATTGACTCAAAGATCACTCATTCAGCAAATATTTGTTGGGCATCTTGTGAAAAGGAATTGAGGAATAGGGTTTTGAAAAAGACCAAGCCTTCACATTCATGGAGCATCCAGTTGAGTAGGGAAAGAGATACTGACCAAGTAATTAGAGGGAAGTATAAGTTTTCTCAAGAGTGTACACCACGATTGATGAGGACTTACTACGTCATTTAGAATAGGTGATTAGCCAAAATAATCACTTCTCTATTCATGATTGTGGAAATCTCTTTTAAGTGTTTGTGATGCTTTTGTTCGCTTTTCAGGAAGAGTGCCTTTTTACTGCAATGACCAGATACTAAAGTCAAAAATTTGTGGGATAGAAATATGAAGAGCTTAACAGCAGAATCTGAGACTCAAAGTTGTGACTTTGGGCCTGTCATGGGCCTATTTACCCCACTAATGGGAGCTGTTTGTGAGTGTCCTTCCTTCCAGTGACAAAGACTAATTGACTCAAAAAGTTCAAGTCAGAAGCTTATGAAAACTGAAAAACTATTAGAATTCTTATACACACACCTATGTTTCCTCCTACATGACTCTGCTTTGATTAAAAAATCTACATTCAGATATATTTATTCACATTTTCCTCTGTGAGAACTCATGCTAAGAAGATTCTGGAGAGAGATATAAACATGGTTGCATGGATATTTTGAGGTTACCAAAAAAGAAAAATACATGGTGTTTTAAAGATGCTAAAAGATATTCTGTGATTTCCAGACCTGGCTGAACACTGCTTTGACCTGATATGAGAGGAAGATTCTAATACTGAGACAATATGTGTCTATGAGAAATGCATCTGGAATCAGAAAGACTGACGGCATCCTGACTGTATTTGCAAGTTGTATGGTCCTCTAGGCCTTATTTCTTTATCTGTAAAATGATATGTTCTGGTTGTAGTCTGTGATTCTCTGTTGACCAAGACGTGACCGAAATAATAAAAACGCAAAAACACACACTGAAGATGGAAGGAGAGTATTTTGTGCAATGGCTATATTGCTGGCAGACTCTAAATTGGTGTGAAACTCTGAACTTGAGGGAGCGGAAGATGAGCCAGGCTCAGCTCACACCAACAAACATGTTATAGCCAGAGGATGCTTCACCCTGGTTAAATACCAGATGAATTAAAGGCCATTGCCAGCAGCTGTGAAGAATGTCACAGGGATGCTGTCTGATTACTCAATGAGTACTATGAGTGAAGGGTGTCGGCTCCTATGGGAAGGTCAGCTGCATTTCCAATGGTTCAACTGCAAGGTTTGGCTGGAGGCACCCACAGACACACAGGTGCCGAGAAATGTCTCTTCCTTGCAGTGTGCACTGGGACAGACCAGTTCTGTGCTGTCAGATGAAGTGTAGCATGGACAGCCTGCACTACGATGGGAAAAGACAGAGAATCTAGGGCAGGCAATGGGCTCTGGGGAGCAGAGGAGTGAGCCTGTTAGGACTTCTTTTTCTTTCTTCTTCTTCTTTTTTCTTTTTCCCGAGAAGGCTGTCCTGCCACCTTGACTGCTAGTGTTCATTGTAAACCTAATTTTTTAAAAGAGTATTGGGCCAATTTAGATTTCAGATTGTGTTTCTTGGAATCCTGGTAGGGGCTAGAGGAATGGGCTAGATTTGTTAGTTGCTTCAGGGTTATCAGGTGGGGGCAAGCAGGTGGGCTCAAGATTCCTCGTTTCTCTTCAACCAGAGATAATCTAACTTCACTTTTCCCCTTTTTCCTTTTTCCTTTATTGTATAAATTTAAGGTATATAGCATGACATTTGGCATGCACATACACAGTGAAATCATTACAATTAAGCAATTTAACATATCTATCGTCTCACATAATTACCCTTTTTGTGGTAAAAGTCACTGTTTTATATAGTAAGTTCAAATGTAAGATGATTTCAGTGCTTAAAATGAATCAATAGGTGAAATTCAATCCCACCAGATCAGAGCTTCTCACTTTGATGCATATATTAATCATGTGGAGATTTTGTTAAAATGCAGATTCTGGTTCTGGGATGAGGCCTAAGATTTTGCCTTTTTTTTTTTTTTTTTTGAAATCCAAAGATCTTTATAAAGAAAATGATAACTTTGCACAACAGAATCCATGTCTATGAAAAGTTTTGGTAACTAATTTAATATTCTCCATGAGGTATCATCAAAAATATGCTTGAGAATTTTTAACTTGCTCAGAACAGATTTCTCTGATGATCAGTGATGTTGAACATCTTTTTATATGCCTGTTTGCCATTTGCATGCTTCTTTCAGAAATGTCTATTGAAATCTTTTGCCAATTTTTGATCGAATTATTAGATTTTTTTCCTATAGAGTTGTCTGAGCTCCTTATATATTCTAGTTATTAATCCCTTGTCAGATATGTCATTTGCAAATATTTTCTAATTCTGTGGGTTGTCTCTTCACTGTATTGATTGTATCGTTTGCTGTGCAGAAGATTTTTAACTTGATGTGATCCCATTTGTTTATTTTTGACTTGGTTGCCTGTGCTTATGGGGTACCGCTCAAGAAAATTTTGCCCAGATCTGTGCCCTGGAGATTTTTCTGCAATGTTTTACTGTAATAGTTTCATAGTTTGATCTCTTAGATTTAAGTTTTTAATCCATTTTGATTTGATATTTTATATGGCAAGAGGTGGGGTCTAGTTTCATTCTTCTGCATATGTATATCCAGTTTTGCAAGCACCAATTATTGAAGAGACTGTTTATTTTTCCCCAGTGTATGTTCTTGGCACCTTTGTTGCAAATGAGTTCACTGTAGGTGTGTGGATTTGCTTCTGGGTTCTCTATTCTGTTTCACTGGTCTAGGTGTCTGTTTTTAGGCCAGTACCACACTGTTTTGGTTACTATAGCTGTGTAGTATAATTTGAAGTCAGGAAATGTAATTCCTCCAGTTTTGTCCTTTTTGCTTAGGATAGCTTTGGCTATTCTGGGTCTTTTGTGGTTCCATACAAATTTCAGGATTGTTTTTTCCATTTCTGTGAAGAATGCCATTGGTATTTTGATAAGGATTGCATTGAAGCTATGGACTGCTTTGGCCAGTATAGACATTTTAAAAACAGTGTTCTTCCAATCCATGAATGTGAAATGTTTTTCTATTTTTTGATTTCCTCTTCAATTTGTTTCATAAGTGTTTTATAGTTTTCATTATAGAGATCTTTCACTTCTTTGGTTAAGGTTAGTTCCTAGGTTTTTAATTTTATGTGTGGCTACTATAAATGGGATTACTTTTTAATTGCTTTTTCACATTATTCACTGTTGGCATATAGAAATGTTACTAATTTTTATATGTTGATTTTGTATCCTGCAAGTTTACTAAATTTCTTTTATCAGTTCTAATTGATTTCTTGTGGAGTCTTTAGGTTTTTCCAAATATAAGATCATATCATCTGTAAACAAGGATAGTTCGCCTTCTTTCTTTCTTTTTTTGAAGTTATCATGAGGTTTGCAAATACTGTTTTATAATCCATTATTTTAACCTAATAACAACACTATTTGCACAAACAAACATAAAGAAAACTAATAAAAACATTTTGCCTTAACTCTATCCTCCAACTTTTAAACTTCTTGTGGTTTCTACGTACATGTTATTGTACTGACTATGTCTTAAAAAGTTGTTATTTTTTATTTTTGTTATAGTTGATATTTTGGATTATTTTGATTTTTGATTAAAAAGTTATTATTTTTGATTGGTTCATTGTTTAGTCTTTCTACTTAGGGTAAGAGTAGTTTACACATCACTTACAGTTTTATAATATTCTGTGTTTATCTGTCTACTTACTATTACTGGTTCGTTTTGTACCTTCAGGTGATTATTTTTTGTTCATTCATGTTCTTTTCTTTCTGACTGAAGTACTCCCT
The DNA here is from genome assembly GCF_047675955.1 of Chlorocebus sabaeus. Lineage (NCBI taxonomy): Eukaryota > Metazoa > Chordata > Mammalia > Primates > Cercopithecidae > Chlorocebus > Chlorocebus sabaeus. The sequence continues at coordinate 73,233,247 of NC_132918.1, forward strand.
TTAGCATTTCTTGTAGGATAAGTCTGGTATTGATGAAATCCCTCAACTTTTGTTTGTCTGGGAAAGTCTTTATTTGTCCTTCATGTTTGAAGGATATTTTCACTAGATATACTATTTTAGGATTAACGTTTTTTTCCTTCAGCACTTTCAATATGTCATGCCACTCTCTCCTGGCCTGTAAAGTTACCACCAAAGTCTGCTGCCAGACATATTGGAGCTCCATTGTATACTATTTGTTTCTTTTCTCTTGCCATTTTTAGGATCCTTTCTTTATCCTTGACCTTTGGGAGTTTGATTATGAAATGTCTTGAGTTAGGCTTGTTTGGGTTAAATCTGCTTTGAGTTAAACCTTCTTGAACTTGGATGTTGATATTTTTCTCTAGGCTTGGAAAATTCTCCATTTTATTTCTTTGCATAAACTTTCTACCTCTATCTCTTTCTCTACCTCCTCTTTAAGGCCAATAACTATTATATTTGTCCTTTTGAGGCTACTTTCTAGATCCTGTAAGTCTGCTTTATTGTTTTTACTCTTTTTTCTCTTGTCTACTGTGATTGTGTGTTTTCAAATAGCTTGTCTTCAAGCTCACCAATTCTCTCTTCTGCTTCATTCATTCTACTATTAAAGGTCTCTGATGCATTCTTCAGTATGCCAACTGCCTTTTTCAGCTCCATAATTTCTGCTTCTTTTTTGATTATTTCAATCTCTTTGTTAAATTTGTCTGATAGAATTCTGAATTCCTTCCCTGTGCTATCTTGAATTTCTTTGAGTTTTCTCAACACAGCTATTTTGAATTCTCTGTCTGAAAGGTCACATATCTTTGTTTCTCCAGGATTGGTCCCTGGTGCCTTATTTACTTCATTTAGTGAGCTCATGTTTTCCTGGATGGTTTGATGCTAGTAGCTGTTCTCTGGTGTCTGGGCCGGGCATGGTGGCTTACACCCGTAATCCCAGCACTTTGGGAGGCTGAGGCAAGTGGGCATCTGAGGTCAGGAGTTTGAGACCAGCCTGGCCAATATGGTGAAGCCCCATCTCTATTAAAAATATTTTTTTAAAAAAATTAGCCGGGAATGGTGGTGGGTGCCTGTAATCCCAGCTACTCAGGAGGCTGATGCAGGAGAATTGTTTGAACCTGGGAGGCTGAAGTTGCAGTGAGCCAAGATCACACCACTGTACTCCAGCCTGGGTGAGAAGAGTTAAATTCCATCTTTCTTGCTCGCTCTCTCTCTCTCTCTCTATATATATATATATTTTTTTTTTCCCTTTTTTTTTTCTGGTGTCTGGGCATTGAAGAGCTAGGTATTTATTATAGTTTTCATTTTCTGGGCTTATTGGTAGCCATCCTTCTTGGGAAGGCTTTCCAGATATTTGGAAGAACCTGGGTGTCGTGATCTAAGCTGTATCTGCTTTAGGAGGCACCCCTAGTCCAGTGAGGCTGTGGTTCTTGCAGACTCACAGCGGTACTATCTTGATCATCCCTTCAGGGCAGTTGGCTCCCCTTTGGTTCAGGGATGGCCCAGAAATGCCATCTAGGAGTCAACACCTGGAATTGGGGACCCCAAGAAGCCATTTGGAACTCTACTCCTGTTTGTCTGTGCTCGTATCTGTGGTGCAACATAAAGTCCCCTTTACTTTTCCCTCTGCTTTTCTCAAGCAGAAGCAGTTTTGTCTTGTAGCCATCACAACTGGTAGTGTGCTGAGTCTCATCTGAAGCCAGCAAGTCTCAGAAGTTCACCCAAGGCCCTTGATGTAGTGCCTGGGTATTACTGCTGGTTATTCAGGGTTCAAGGGCTCTTCAGGTAGCAGGTGATAAGTGCCTTCTTTCCTTCAAGGCAGAAGGATTCCTTCTGGCCCAGGGTGTGTCTAGAGATGTCATCTGGGAGATAGGATCTGGAACCGGGACCTCACGACTCTGACAGTTCCTCTATTCCACTGTGGCTCAGCTGGTATTTAAGATTCGACACAAAGTCCTCCCTATTCTTACTTCTCCTCTCCTCAAGCGGAAGGAAGAGGTCTCACTTGGAGATGCTAGCCGTGCATCCTGGGGTTAGAGGAGGGGTGATGCCAGCATTCCCTTGGCTGCTCCAGCTGGTATCTCAGTATGTTGTGTGCCCCCTTGGTCCACTGTCTCTGAGACTATTTTAGCACTAGGATTGGCCTAAGAGTTGCAGTCCTTAGGGTCTAGACTGCTTTTCAAGTTTACTTGGAGACAAACAGTGCTGTAGTTCTCGTTGGCAAGGTTTGTGGGCACTTAAGTTCAGAATGCTAGGATCTGTGATTCCCCTCTAAATAGGCTAGTTTGAATACTTCCTCTGTGGGTGGGCATCAGCTGAGTTTGGTCTGGTTTTCCTTTCTGCTCTAACACAACAGCACTGAGTTCAATGCATTCCAGCTTGGGATATAGAGTGAGACGGTTTCTGAAAAACAAACAAAAAAAGAAATCCACCAAAAAACAGGAAAAAGGAATTCCAAAATAATTAGGATAACAGATGAAAATTTCAAAATAACTATTATAACATGAGAGAGAAAATAATGTGTGAGAACTTTCTCCAGAGTAAGAGCAATTCAGGAGGGAATGCTGAAAGATTTGAAGACTGAGAGGGACTTTACCCATTGTTGCTTAAGAGGAACCACATGGAAAGAAAGAGAAGGGATGCAGAGCAGATTAATAATAAACGGTGAGATGGTATAATCAGTAAGTAAGAAAGATATTTTGGCTGGGTGAGGTGGCTAAAACCTGTAATCCCAACACTTTGGGAGGCCAAGGAGGGTGGATCACCCGAGGTCAGGAGATCTGGCCAACATAGTAAAACCACATCTCTACTAAAAATACAAAAATTGGCTGGGTGTGATGGCATGCACCTGTAATCCATACTCAGGAGGCGGAGGCAGGAGAATTGCTTGAGCCAGGAAGTGGAGGTTGTAGTGAGCCAAGATTACGCCACTGTACTCCAGCCTAGGCAGCAGAGCAAGACTCTGTCTCCAAAAAAAAAAAAAAAAAAAAAAAAAAAAAGATAGAAATATATTTTGGCAATTGGGAATAAACTATTAGAAATTGAAAACTCAATAGAAGAATTAAAAGATAAAGTTAATGAAATCTCATAGAACATAAAATAAACAAAGGAATAAATACAAATATGTGAAACATGGGAAAGAAAATATGAGAACATTCAAGGATTAATTTAAGAATGTGGCATCACAATATTAGGAGCTATAGAGCCAAAGTTGGGAAAATAGAAGAGACAAAATTATCAAGAATGGTTAACAAAAGCTCGCAAAGCTAAAGAGCACAACTACAGATTGAAATAGCCCATCATAATAAGTGAAAAAGACACACCAACATTCATTGTTATAAAAACTTGAAATGCTGGAGATGAAAAGAAAATGCAAAAATATAACTACACAAGGAAATGGGGATGAGAATCACATTTCACCTCTTAACTCAATACTAGATGCTAGAAAATTGTGGAACAATGCCGTCAGAATTAGGGAATACTAATTTATAAATTAGAATTCCATATCTAACTAAACTATCCATTAAACTGCTTTAAAATTAAGCTATTTCAGACCTATAAGAATCTCCCATTTATCCTTTCAGGGGAAATGTAGGAGAATTCAGCAAAATAAGAGAGTAAAACAAAAAATGAAAATGTGAAACAATAAACATAGGATTTTACATAGGAAAAGTGTGAAAAGAAGCCTCTGAGTAACAAGTATAAGATTGGCCTCAAGAGCGACCAATCCAGATGGAGTAGAGCACTGGAGAGCTGTAGCTGGGAAATTACTAGGACAGAAGTAGAATAAAAAGATTGTTCACTGTGCTTCAGTGATTACAAAAGAACTGGAAAATTTTTGACAGAATTCTTGGAGCATTTGGAAAATCATGGACTTAAATACACAGACTACAAAATGAAAGAAAATGGCAAGACAAATATTAACTCCAGAAGAAAAACAACAACAAAAATTTGCACAGGAAACAAAAGATTACGTGACTCGACAGCAAACTATATTTACACACTCATATTGTAAATGCTGACTAAAATTTAAGCCAAAATTATAACAAATTATAACATAAGAGGATTTTGAGTTGTATAGAGTTTCTGTAAGAGACCATATCATAATAATAGAAGTAATATAACTTCTAGAACATCTCACAGAAGTTAGTAGAACTGTAAGGAATAATTCATCAAAAGTTTGCATTGAGTTTCAAAAGAAAAATATGTGAAGAACCAAACTTAAAAAACTAGACAGAAGGCTGGGCGCAGTGGTTCATGCCTATGATCCCAGCACTTTAAGAGGCCAAGGAATAAGCTATTAGGAATTTTCATTTTCAATTTCCAGCTAATTTTTGTATTTTTAGTAGAGATGTGGTTTTACGATGTTGGCCAAATCTCCTGACCTCAGTCTCCTGAGTAGCTGGGATTAAAGGCGCACCACTACACCTGGCTAATTTTTGGTATTTTTAGTGGAAACGGGGTTTCACCATGTTAGCCAGGCTGGTCTTGAACTCCTGACCTCAGGTGATCCACCCAACTAGCAGGAGAATTCCTTCAACCCAGGAGGTGGAGGTTGCAGTGAGCCAAGATTGTGCCATTGCACTCCAGCTTGGGCTAAAAGAGTGAAACTCCGTCAAAAAAAACAAAACAAAAAAACAACCTAGAAAGAAGATGAAAGAACCTAGAAAGAAGATGAAAAGAACTAAAGACAGCAGAAGGGAAGTATTAATAAAGATAAAACTGAAATCAAATAAAATACTAAAAACATACTCAATCAAGATAACCAAGAACTTGTTCTTGTAAAGCCCAACAGGATAGTAAAATGTTGGCCAAGTCTGACAAAGAAAAAAGAGAGAACAAACAAATAAGTAATACTAACAATAAGAAAGAGGAAATAATAACATTGAAACACAACTGAAACAGGAAATGATAATAGGAAGGAAATTGTAAGAGGATAAGATACATCTTAGTACCAAAAAGGTCCAAATCTAGCTGAAGCAGATGATATTTTAACAAACTCAAGGGCTAGACAAATGAGTATCTGAAAGGTAATGACAAACTGTGTAGAAAGCCCAGATAATCTTCAAGGTCATTTTATTTAAGGTCTAAGAGAGATAATTCCTATTATTGTATAAAAACTTGTAGTGCTCTACAAGTTTTTATTGCTCTTCAAGCAATCTCATTTGGGAATATAATATGAATACGAAAATAAAGCATGAACCAAATTCAACATTATACCAAAAATAACCAACCTTCCTTCCCTTCCCTTCCCTTCCCTTCCCTTCCCTCCCCTCCCCTCCCCTCCCCTTCCCTTCTCCTTCCTTCCTTCCTTCCTTCCTTCCTTCAACCCTTCCTTCCTTCCTTCCTTCCTTCCTTCCTTCCTTCCTTCCTTCCTTCCTTCCTTCCTTCCTTCCTTCCTTCCTTCTCTCTTTCTCTTTCTCTCTCTCTTTCTTCCCTTTCTTTCTCCTTCCTCTCCCCTTCCTTCCCCTCCCTTCCCGTCCCCTCCCCTCTCCTTCCTTCCCCTCCCCTCCCCTCCCCTCCCCTCCCCTCCCTTCCCTTCTTTCATAGGTCTTGGCCTGTTGCCCAGGCAGGAGTGCAGTGGCATGATCATGGCTCATTGCAGCCTTGACCTCCTAGGCTCATGCAATCCTCCCACTTCAGTCTCTTGAGTAGATGAAACTACAGGCATGTGCTACCACGCTGGCTACTTCTTTATTTTAGTGATGGCATCTCCCTGTATTGCCCAAGCTGGTCTGAAAATCCTGCACTCAAGCAATCTTCCCACCTTGGCCTCCCAAAATGCTGGGATTATAGGTGTGAGCCACTGTACCTGGTCTACATTATTTTTTTCTTTTAAACCAATAATCTAACATTGGTTTAAATTAGAAAATTCACTAATGTAATTCACTACATTTCGTTTAAAGTAAAACAAATAGTGATTTCAATAGATAATTTTAAAAACTCATCATTTTAACATCTGTTTCTAATTCTTAAATGTTATTAAATTGATTAAAGTGATCTATTTGAAACCTTAAGCAAATATCATAGTTAATGGTAAAATATTTGAAACATTTCAACTTATATACATATAGTATTCCATGTTGTTTTTGAAGCTTTAGTCAATACTTGACATAGGTAAATAAAATAAAAGGACAAATACAAAAAATAGATAAAACAATTATTACTTTAGGTTAATATGGTCGTCTATAGATGATCAAACAATTTGCTTATAATTGGTTTGCAAGTTTAAAAATTGCAAAATGTTTATAAATTTAAAAATTACAACCAATAAAAGAGTCAAGTTGGGTAGATGCCTAAAAGATGAATAAGTGAAAATTTATACTTTTTTTATAATGCAGAAATAAATAGTTATAAAATATAACAAAGTTGCCTTTTCACACATAGCAAAAGTAAGAATCATAAATTATCAAGAAATAGATATAACTGAAAATGTGGAAGAACTACAAATATCCAAGATCTATAAATATATAAACATTTTCTGAGGGAATTAAAGGAAGACCTAAATAAATTGAAAGACATACTTTATTCTTTGATAAGAGTAATCGATGATGTTTTAACTCTCTGCAAATTATTTTATAAATTAAATACCAATCTCAGTTAATAATTCTCATTACACATGTGACTAACTCCTTCACCTTCAAGTTTTGCTCAAATGTCCCCTTCTCAATGAGCCTTTTATTCTTATTCAAAATTTTCTTATTCATCTTATTCAAAATTTCAACCGGTTTCCTCACCAACTCCCTTGCTAATTCTTCTGCTTTTTCCTTTTTTCCATGGTGTACCTACCTTATAATTACTAGATAATTATTTATTGTGTGGACTATTTATTGTCTGCCTCACCTTGTTAGAATGTAAACTCTATGGGAGAGCAGAAATTGGGACGTATTCAATGAGGTATTCCCAGTACAGTATGTTTGATGCATGAAATTGCTCAATAAATATTGCAAATATCTTTTGACACTATCAACTGTTTTCTAAAATTCTGTTTGTGATATATTTGCCATCATTTTTGGTTTGTTTTTAGTAGTAAAATCTATCAAATTTTACTTTTATGCTTTCTGGATTCCATGTCAATCTAAAATTATATAATAATTGTTTATATTTTGGTTTAGTGCTTTAATCATTTCTAAAATCAAAATGGAATTGATTAAAATTAAAAACTTAAAGTTGTTTTTAAAACTAGAAAACTGAAAAATTCTTCTGTAAATTTAAGTATGATATAAAAGCCCAAATTATTTTTCTCTTCAACTTTTATTTTAAGTTCAGGGGTACATGTGCAGGATGTGCAGGTCTGGTACATAGATAAACTTGTGCCATGGTGATTTACTGCACAGATCATCCCACCACCCAGATATTAAGCCCAGCATCCATTAGCTATTTTTCTGATGCTCTTCCCCACCACCAGCAGGTACCCAGTGTGTGTTGTTCCCCCCAAAACAGTGGGTCCATGTGTTCTCCTCATTCAGGTCCCACTTATAAATGAGAACATGTGGTGTTTGGTTTTCCATTCCTGGATTAGTTTGCTGAGGATAATGGCTTCCAATCCCATCCATGTTCCTGCAAAGGACATGATCTCATTCCTTTTTATGGCTGCATGGTGTATACGTACCACATTTTCTTTCTGAGTCCTCTATTCTGTTCCATTGGTCTATATGTCTGTTCTTGTACCAGTACTATGCTGTTTTGCTTGCTGTAGCCTTATAATATAATTTGCACATTTTCTTTATCCAGTCTATCATTGATGGGCATTTAGCATCACTCACATGATGAGAATTGAGTATATGATTAAGGTGGAGAAAATATGGATAAATTCATAAAGTTATTGCTGGTATAATTGATTATACAGTGAGAAAAATACAGTTATACCTCTCATTTCATCACAAACACAAAAAATTCTAGATGTATTTGTAAATGAAATGTATTTTTAAAAACTAATCAAGTACTAAGCCCTAATATAAATGATTATTATGTAATCTTAACAAGAATACAAGCACTGTGGAATACAGAAGCCATAAAGGCAAAATTTGGTAGATTTTACCACCAGAAACAAACAAAAACAAAGTAAAACTTACTTCCATATGGCAAATACAACATAAACAGACAGTCTGTCAAAAATATTTGCAATTTTTATAAGACAAGGGGTATAAACATCTGTACTACCTAATGAGTTTGGGAAATCTAATAAGTAAAATTCAAGCAATCCAAGAGAAATGAAATTGCAAAAATGTATTACAAGAAAATAGATGAGTGGGCATAGTCTTTGAACAAAACTTATGAGTCATGTTTTACTCAGCATTAAAACCAGTCTAGGAAAAAAGCCATAATGATACTCAGCTAATGATTATCAGCAGAGGAAAAACATACAAAGCATAGAACATGACTCACTTGTGAGAGGCAGTCACCATCATTTTACAACACAGTGCCTGGAAAGCTATTAAAGACACATAACGTGAATGATGCCTAAAATTTCCACCCTTACGGAAGCCACCATAAAATGCCACATTCTAGTTAATCTTATGGAGAGGGAAACTAGCTCTAGAGAAAAGTGCTAAGATTATTTGTGCTTCTAACTCTTTTGTCTCAGAATGGTGTCCTCTTGTACTTCTACTTTCTCTCAAAAAATGCTCACCAAAATTGTAATCTACTTAGAATGTAGTTGAAATGCCTCACTGGAGGAGCATGAAGAATTGGGTTTCTTATTTTTTTAGTAGATTTAATTTTTCAGAGCAGTTTTAGGTTCAGAGCAAAATTGAATGGAAGGTATGGAGATATTTTCCTTATACTTCCTCCCCGGCCACATGCACAGCCTCCCCAACTATCACCATCCCCAGTCAGAGTGATACATTTATTACATAAGGAACTTACATTGACACATCATTATCACCCAAAGTCCATATTTACATTAAGGTTCACTCTAAATATTGTACATTCTATGGGTTTGGAAAAATTTATAATGGCATGTATTAACATCATAGTATCACAGAGTAGTTTCACTGCCCTACAAATCCTCTGTTTTCTATGCTTCACATATTCACTCTTTCCTTCCACTTAACCCCTGATTTGTTACAGTCTCCACAGTTTTGCCTCTTCCAGAATGTCATATACAGTAGTTGGAATCTACAGTGTATATGATTGGTTCTGTTTTTAAAGCTGCAATTTATTACGTGTGATTTGTGAAACATTGTTAACTTGCCTAAGCTCCTTGGATGTTGATTTCCTCACCTGCGAAATGGTGACCGAGGACTTGCTCTGTCCAGGGACAGCTGTGAATGTTGGACCGTGCAGCAGTGCTTTGGAAATGGCTGCACTCTAGTAAAGACCACAGGGAGGAGAATAAACACAAGCTTTTGAACATGACAAAAGTCACTTCTTAAGACTGGTATTTTGTGGTCTGTTGGAAAAGTTTGGACAGGATAGCGTATACATTTGTTTCCTGGTTTATACAGAAAAACTGGAATATAGAGATTGAGGTAACTTATCTAAATGCATATACTGGATCATTTTTCATATGTATATTTTCTGTAGACTATTCTAGCAATATCTATATTCATTAAAACAATAAAAGGAAACCAGTCATTATATCTTTACTTTTCAAATCACATCTTATTTGGAAGGTGTTACAGGCTGAATTGTCTCCTCCAAATTTACATGTTGAAGTCCTAACCTCTAGTACTGCAGAATGTGACTATATTTAGAGACAGTGTCTTTAAAGAGGTAACTAACCTAAAATGAGGCCATTGGGGTGGGCTTTAACCTAATGTGACTGCTCTTTTTGTAAGAAGAGAAGTTGACCTGGCGTGGTGGCTCAAGCCTGTAATCCCAGCACTTTGGGAGGCCAAGACGGGTGGATCACGAGGTCAGGAGATCGAGACCATCCTGGCTAACCCGGTGAAACTCCGTCTCTACTAAAAAATACAAAAAAAAAAAAAAAACAAAGAAAAAAAACCAAAAAACTAGCCGGGCGAGGTGGTGGGCGCATGTAGTCCCAGCTACTCGGGAGGCTGAGGCAGGAGAATGGCGTAAACTCGGGAGGCGGAGCTTGCAGTGAGCTGAGATCCGGCCACTGCACTCCAGCCTGGGCAACAGAGCGAGACTCCGTCTCAAAAAAAAAAAAAGAAGAGAAGTTTATGACATAGACAAGTTCAGAGGGAAGACCATGTGAAAATACAGGGAGAAGACGACCATCCACAAGACAAGGAAGAGGCCTCAGAGGAAACCAATTCCGCTGACCCCTTGATATTGTAGCAATTTCTCTTGTCCAAATTACCCAGTCTGTGGTACTTTGTTATGATAGTCATAGCAAACTTATATGGAAGGGTCCTTCTTGTTTTTTGTTTTTGTTTTTTCCATCAGTAAAATTTATTGAGCACTTACAACACATCCAGTGCTATGTTCAATGTTTTATATGCATTGCTTTATAACTCTCCTATAAGAGGTGTTGTTATTAACACCAATTTTACGTTGTTGTTTGTTTTTAAGGGGCTACCTTTACCAAGCTAAAACTACATGAACAGAGCAATGATATCAGTTCATTTTACAGAATTAGGAAAATCATTCCTTATTGTGAATCAGATTCACACCTCGAAATGGACTTTCTGAGCACAGGATGTGCAGTTTCTGATTAACTAGAGAGGAAGAATAGAGAATACATTACTCAGCTGATGGTAATATTTTCTATAATTATATGTTCTGGTTAAGCACACTCATGGGTTTGGCATACTTTTGTAAATCATCAGCTGTGTATGCCCCATTAAAAAATAAGTGACATGTAGAGAGATGACAGTGATGTGAATTAGAAATAGGCTGTCTACACCCCGGGGACAGGGGAGGAACGGAGGCAGAGGATTTGATAAGTCAAACCATGGTGGTGACAGTAACCACACCATGGCCAAGTACCACGGAATCCTTTCACATGAACCAAATCGAACTTCTTGGAAGTTTGTAAACTTGAAATGAGCTCCACATCATAAGCCAGGAAAGAATGTCTGTAACTATGCTCCTGAAATTTAAGAATTACCTGGGGTCTTGTTAAGATGCTGATTTTGAATCAGGCGGGCCTGAGGTAGGGTACGAAATTCTACATTTCTAACAAGCTCCAAGGTAATGCCAATGCGACCGGTTTGGGGGCAATACTTTGAGCGGAATGTGCCGTACCGGGAGAACAAAGGAGAAAGGAAGGTAGGTCGACTAGAAAGGTATCGAAAGGAAACTTAGAGCCCCTCAGCCTTATTTTGAAATGAAAGAAATGCAAATTAAAACCATGGAATAGCATGTCCTGCCTATCTCTTTGGCAAAGCTCTGAAGACTTGATGAGGCATGGTAGGAAAGAGTATGTGTTTCTCTCATGCATCACTGGTTGAAGTGTTAATAAATACAATTTTGAAGGTGGGAATTCGGTTTTATCTGTCAAAATGGAAAAGGCACATACTTTTGAGTCCAGTATTTTTATTTCTGCAAATATATCCTATAGATACGCTCATATTTGTGCAAAAACAGTCTATATTTTCTGTTAAAAAGTTATTTATGTGTGACTATATTTATATGCTAGAACATGTGTAAAATATCTCTGGAAAACTACAAAAGAAAGAGATAATAGCATAATCTCTGACAGAGGAGAATGTTCAAGGAACTAAGAGTTTTGGAATAGGAGATGATTTACCTGTTACTTTTGTATTGGGTAATTTTTTTTTTTTTTTTTTTTTTTTTTTTTTTTTTTGAGACGGAGTCTTGCTCTGTCACCCAGGCTGGAGTGCAGTGGCCGGATCTCAGCTCACTGCAAGCTCCGCCTCCCGGGTTTACACCATTCTCCTGCCTCAGCCTCCCGAGTAGCTGGGACTACAGGCGCCCGCCACCACGCCCGGCTAGTTTTTTGTATTTTTTAGTAGAGACGGGGTTTCACCGTGTTAGCCAGGATGGTCTCGATCTGCTGACCTCGTGATCCGCCCGTCTTGGCCTCCCAAAGTGCTGGGATTACAGGCTTGAGCCACCACGCCGGGCCATTTTTTTAGATGGAGTCTTACTCTGTTGCTCAGGCTGGAGTGCAATTTTGGCTCACTGAAACCGCTGCCTCCCGGGTTCAAGCCGTTCTCCCAGCTCACCCTCCAAGTAGCTGGGATTACAGGTGCACACCACCATGCCCAGCCGAGTTTTGTATTTTTAGTAGAGACAGGGTTTCACCACGTTGACCAGCCTAGTGTTGAACTCCTGACTTCAGGTGATCTGCCTGCTTCAACCTCCCAAAGTGTTGGGATTACAGGCGTGAGCCACCGCGCCAGGCCAATTTTTTAAAAAGCCATATTCATGAATTAATTTTATGTTTTAGTTAAAAAAGGGAGTGGAGTGAGGTGGGAGAGATAATTTAGAGGGCTCGTGAAAGACAGAATTAGGACCAAGAAGGTGATGCTGCTTTCTTTTCCCTCTGAGGTCACACCGAGGAAGCCACCATCATTGTCTGCTCATAAAAACAACTCCCACCAGTTTCCCAGATCACTCACTGCTGCCTGTACTGGGCTCAGTCTCTTGGGTCATCTAAAAGTCATTTTGTGCTTCTGGGGCACTTTAGGTTTCTAGAGAAACAGAATCATGCAGGCCAGCTTCAGAAAGAGGGGAATTTATTGGACTACAACTGGAACATCTTCGGGTATCAAAGCTATCCTAGAAAGCACACATGCTGTCTTTCTGAATCTCTTTGTGAGTCAGCCTCTGTCTGTCTGTCTTTTTCCCTTCCTCTCTCTCTCGATATATAGATATCTATGTATATCTATAGATATAGATATCTATGTATATCTATAGATATAGATATAGATATCTCTATAGATATATATATCGAGATACATGGTATCTAAATGATATATAGGGTATGTAAAATGCCACTATATGACATATATACATTATGTCATATGACTCTCTAGATATATATATGTATATAGTGTCACACACACACACACACATATAATGTCACCACCTTCTCCACTACCCACTGGTAAGCATTCCCGCTCACCCCAGACTGTATTTTTTCTTTAGCTTCTGCTACTAGCATTTCTGTCCTGCTCATAACTTGGAATTCCCTATTGTCTTTATAGTCCTACTCTACCCCCAATCTTAATTTCTGATTCTAAAAGGTCTTACAGTTTTTCCACTGTTTCCATACTCCAGTTTCTGAGAGGTGGACTCTGAATCAGCTTGACCGTAATATGAGTGATTGAGTAGGAATCACAGGGCAGAATCGCTCCTGCATCCCCTGTGGAGGCTGCTGGTTTGCTGCTTCATGTGAAGAGGGGAGTTTTATATGGAGTAGAAACCATGACTGACATTTCTAAGACCTTCGTTTTGCAAATACACCTTCTTAAAGACCCAGGCTTGATGTCTAGGGACAAATAAAACTTGATTACTTGCAATTCTCCAGTCTTCTGTGGCATGTCACTTATCTTTCTGTTTATAAGACAGAAAGTCTGACGCCTCTACAGAGCCCGTTCTACTTACAGACCACAGGCAGACTGAGATGGGTACATTTTCCACTTACTAAAGATTTACAAAATGCAGACAGGATCACACCCCAGAGGCTGAGAAAACAGCACTCCTGTGAATTCCTGAGAGAAAAACTTTTTTTTTTTTTTTTTTTTTTGAGACAGAGTCTCGCCCTGTCGCCCAGGCTGGAGTGCAGTGGCGAGATCTTGGCTCACTGCAAGCTCCGCCTCCCAGGTTCACCCCATTCTCCTGCCTCAGCCTCCCGAGTAGCGCCTGCCACCATGCTCGGCTAATTTTTTTGTATTTTTAGTAGAGACAGGGTTTCACCGCGTTAGCCAGGATGGTCTTGATCTCCTGACCTCGTGATCCGCCCGCCTTGGCCTCCCAAAGTGCTGGGATTACAGGCGTGAGCCACTGCATTTTTTTTTTTTAGTGGTGATTCTTTATAACTCACTAGCTTAACGAAGTACAGAAACTAAAGAAATAGACTGTAACAACTGGATGTTTTTCAATGCATTTGAACAAAATGATTTACAGGGTTCTTCCCCCACCCATTCCTCCACACTTGATTTTAGCATGTATATTCCTTAGCCTAGAAATAATATGCTTTTGGTATAATTTTTTCAGATTCATAACCCCTACCCCATTCTTTGCAGAGACTTAAGACTAGGAGCCTCCAAGCCTCCTGGACGCAAGGAGTCCAGGGCCCAGAGCAGTATCTTTAGCTTCCCCTTAATCTGACCAGAAAAAAAAAAAAAAAGCTTGGAGAAAAGCAATGCCTGGCCTCCTTACGCTAATGCTATTGGCATCTCTGCCATCATGCCCCACAGCACCTGTTCAATGCTCTCAAAAAATTAGAGATTCTTGATAGATAAAGACTTTGGCTACTTCCACGATTACCTTAGGAGGCTCTTAAATGAGCTTTCTGTGTCCCGGTAATTATATTTCTTCTGGCCCTGATGTTACCACCCCTTCCGTTGCAACCCGACTTCCCTTTCATAAGTGGTTTCAAAATTTGCTTTTTAAATAAAATGTAAGTGTTTAGATAGATGGTGGCACAAGATGCCGCACAGGATCCAATTAGCTTTTAACCAAAGCTGGGAAAGAGTTCAACAGAGCTTTTAAACATTAGAGGCAAGTTATCTCCCCACCGCTCCAGGCAGGAGAAAGGGATTTTCGGCATGGACTGTTAACAGATAGCCAGTCTAAATGGTAGAAAAGCAAAAAGCAGAAGAGACAGGTAACATGCAATGAAGAGCATTTGGGGAAACAAAGCTTATTCTCTAAGAAACTGGTCAACCTGCCAGTCGTTTTTTCTGACTTTTGCACTTTTCCTGACCTTTTTTTTTTTTTTTTTTTTGGCCAGGTAATTAACTGGCTAACCAATTATTTAACCAGGCATGCTGACTACAAAGAGAAATTCTATGTCTACAGTATACAGTATAGCCACCTTGCTTCTCTAATACTCTAAATATAGAGAAATGTATGTGGATGTTCTTTCTTGACAACATAAGAAAATTATGTCAGATTCCACTGTTCAAAACAAAGCCCAGCAACTATAGAGTTAATACAGATCATATAATGACTAAAGATTCCAACGAGGTCTGTGTGAGATAGAGCTTGATCTGTGTCCCTGTGAACTCATGTGTTTGTAGCTTATTTTCAAACTTCTAAGAAGGAGCCAGATTTTTAAAAATAACAACGTTGAAAAGAAACTCTTAGTCCCTTTTGCTTTATCCCTCCCTGGTTTTCAATCTTTACCTTTTGTTGACATTGTTGTTGTCATCGTCATTTTTTATTTTTCCTAGTCTTGATGGTTGTTTTTCTTTTTCTCTGAATTTCCTTAAACAGAGATAGATCAATGGAAAGACACAAAGACCTCAAAACCAAAGCCAGAAAGCCATCTTGAACTTGGAAGGAAGGTACTGACTGAAATTGAGGAGGGTGCTGAGGGCACAGTGAGCTCTCTGAGAGGAAAATCAATAATGATGACAGAATTTGTTCTGGCAGGGATTTCGTGAATGAAATATTCCCCTTCCCGGAGCCACAGGAAGAAGATAAATTGGAAATGGTAGCTCACTACAGACTGTTTTGTTCTAAACGTTTCTCTTCATTCACTCTTTGAAAGAGTAGGATATCCATTTGCTAGAACGGGACAATTCTTTGCGGTCCCCACGTTACTGGAGGCTCAGAGTGCTTGGACCTAATCACCTCTCTGAGGCCCAAGTCACACTGAATTTGACCAAGTAACAATTGTCTGGGAATCTCATTTTGTTTTAGTTTTCAGATTCAGAAGCATACATACGAAGAGTCCCAAGCTTCCCCTTGGGCGGGTGAGATGAATATGACTATGTTAGAGAGATCATTAATTTAATTCACATGGGTGGGTGGTGGTAGTTGAGAAATAAGCATTAGTGGTTGGGGCGAAGCTGTGACGAATAAAAGGCCCCATTCTTGTGCCAGGAGGGCTTTTAGAGCCGTCTTCTTACTAGCTAAGGGCTTTCATTTAATATACAATCATTTAAAAATTGAAATATACCCTAAAGTATCTTTGAGTTCTTTTCTAGCTTTTTGATTCTATGTCACACCGATCCTTGAGGCCAGGGACACTGAGAGAATGAAGTTACAGGGTAACTGTATGAGAGCAAAATGGCTGGAAACAGTTGCTTATCTCCACCTCACAGCTTTGTGTGCCAGAAAATGACACTGAACATTTTACATGAGATTCCACGATGTTGGTGACATTTGTCCTTCCATCTATGTTATTCTATTTCTTAGTTTGGGAATGTCTTTTAAAAAAATCTCTGTTCCCTCCCTTTTTCCATCTCCTACTTACAACTACCAGTTCAATTGTTTTTTTTCTCACCAAATGTGCCCTCATGTGACCCCACCCCCACGCACAAGTGTGAAAAATAAGTTGGTCTGAACAGCCACTTACACAGCAGGTAAATTCCATGGTGGTTGGATAGGAGATTTCCTCTTAAATGTTCTATTAATAATGATGCGAACTAATTTCCTTTCCAGTATTTTTTCTTCCTCAAGCTTCTAGAAGTAGCTGTCACTAACAAGACGCAAAAGGAAAATGCAGTCTCAGTGTATGCTTTTAGGATTTAGGTTTTTTCCTAAATTTGTTTCATCATTAACGGTGGGTATCTCATACTATAAGAGAGAATTTTTTTTTTTTTTTTTTTTTTTGAGATGGAATCTCCCTCTGTCACCTAGGCTGGAGTGCAGTGGCATGATCTCAGCTCACTGCAACCTCCACCTTCTGGGTTCAAGGGATTGTTCTGCCTCAGCCTTCTGAGTAGCTGGGATTAGAGGTGCGCACCACTATGCCTGGCTAATTTTTTTGTATCTTTTAGTAGATACGGGGTTTCACCATGTTGACCAGGCTGGTCTTGAACTCCTGACCTCAAGTGATCCTCCCACCTTGGCCTCCCAAAGTGTTGGGATTACAGGCATGAGCCACCACGCCTGGCCAAGAGAAAAATTTTCAAGTGGTCTTCTAAAAAGTTAGTCTGTTAATTCGCTAAATTTTTATTGAACCCTTACTGTATGTCTAGCACTGTAATAGGCACTATGGAAGATTATAAAAGAACTATGTACACAGCAGTGGCAGAGGCTTCCAGTTTCCTATTCAGTGTCTCTTTAATCATTTGTCTTGTACTCCAACCATTAGCTCTACTATTAGCAAATTATGTCAGCCTGACTTTAAAATAGATACAAAATCCAATTCCTGAGTCATCACATCTTTTACCTGGATTATTGCAATAGTCTCCTAATTGGCCTCCCAGTTCCTTTAGGGTATTCTTCTTGTCTACTCGCTACAAAGAGCCAGATTAATTCTTTCAAATCAAGCTACCTCATGTTATACTCCTCTTAAATTTCACCAATGGCTTCCCATCTGACCCAGTGGAAAAGGCATTGGCCTAGTATCCTTACTGTGTGGCTTCTCACTGCTACTCTGACTTCATCTCCTACGTTGGGGATCAGAAACACTATTCCAAAGTACTTTGAATGAAAGAGATTGGGAGGGCCTCAGAAGCAAGAAGAAACCTTCCCCACCTTTCTGTGTAGGAGATGGCTATAAAGAAATTCTCTAATCTAGCTTGCATGAAAGTAGGTCATAAGAACCTTCCAGAAGGGTTCTTCCCTATATCCAGGGAGATGGAATGCTACACAGAGAGGTCAAGAGTCTAAACAGACAGGCCTTACTGGGTTTCTCCCAGCTCAGTCTATTAAATCATATCTAATCACATTTCTACATGACTGTCTATTTTTTTTTTTTCTTGGAAACAGGGTCTCTCTCTGTTGCCCAGGCTGGGTGGCAGCAGCACGATCTCAGCACACTGCAACCTCTGCCTTCTGGGTTCAAGCGATTCTCCTGCCTTAGCCTCCCCAGGTAGCTGGGACTATAGGTGCCCGCTACCACGCCAAGCTAATGTTTTGTATTTTAGTAGAAACGAGGTTTCACCATGTTGCCCAGGGTGGTCTCGAACTCCTGAGCTCAGGCAATCTGCCTGCCTTGGCCTCCCAAAGTGCTGGGATTACAGGTGTGCGCCCCTGTGCCTGGCCATGACTGTCTATTCTTTATGGAACCCAAATGTAAAAATAGGCAGTATTTTTTACTTTACATAAAATTTTGATTTTGGTAATAATGAAGACCTGGGTCTTTGAGTCTTCATTTCTGAAGTCTCTCATGTAAAACAAAACTTTGATTAAAGAAATTTGTTATGTTTTTCTCTTGTTAACCCGTTCTCTGTTATAGGAGTGTCAGGCAAACTCTCATGATAGGCGAAGAAAGGTGTCACAACCTTTTCACCCCCAGATCTCTCTCCCTGCTCTGCTCCAACCACACAGGTCTTATTAATACATGTCAGACACTATTCTGCCTTGGGGTCTTTGCACCTACTCTTCTCTTTGTCTAGAATGTTCTTCCCTCAGATGTCTGCACAGATTCTCTGACACTTCTTTCAGATCGCTACTGAAATATTATCTTACAAGTGAAGAGTTTCTTGACTACCAGTTTCCTGGTTTACTTGCCTATTTACTCTCTTCACACATTATTACTGTGAGATCCATAAGGGAAGGACCTTTGTCTATTTTATTCATTGTTCTAATCCTAGGACCTTAAATAGTGCTGGGCACATAAAATATGCTCAATCAATATTTGTTGAACCAATTTTCTGCTTTCTCCTCACTAACAAAACACTGAGTTTATTCAAAATAGTAATAAACCCATCGAAAATACTATTCACACTGTACTTTGTGTCTAAGAGTGATTGATTTGATTTAAGCCTAAGTCATTAGGTAGCTAGAGAGGTTTGGGGACAGTCTTATGAAAGGGAATGATGCATCCGGGAAACATATTATTGTGTGATTACCTGTTTTTTCCTCATTCCTAGCTGGAATATGAACTTGATGGCTGAAACTCCCACAGATATATTGTGTCAATGAAGAGATTCTAATGATTATAGCCACGGGCTAAAGAATGTAAAGCAAAAAGGTAAATAGAGTCTGAGTCCCTTTTATGGATACCAGTTTGACTGTTTGCCTTCTTATTTCTTTATACTAAGAGAAAAGAAAATTCCACTTTGTTTAAGTCACTGTTGTTTCAGGGTTTTGTTACTGGCAAACAAATATAATTCCTAACTGATAAAATGGTCATTTTCCTTCAGAAGCTTGTATCATTTAAAAAGAGAAGATAAAAATACAAGGAAATGTAAGTAGATATAGTAATAGCATCAGAAGTAGACTGAACATATTGCCTCAAAAATGCTCTGATGTGCAGTGTTATAAATTCAGAGCGGGCAAATATTGAGAGACTCCACAGAACTGGTAAGAAGTTGGTTGAAGAGGAAAGGCGCTGACCTAAGGTTGGGATGTAGAAGATACTTGGTGTGTTGAAAGAATAGCTTGCCAAGGTTGACTGAACAGAATACTTACTCTTAGGAAAGTGTTAGAAAATTAGGTTTTGAAAGACTATTGGGATTTACTTACAGAGAGCTAGCTTGGTGGTAGTATAAAAGGAAAACGAGCCGTGGAAATGAGAAAACCTACCAAGAATTTGGTTGTGGGAAACAAGAGTAAAGGTGGTCAGAGTGCACTGAGAGGGACTGGAGAAAGTCACAAAAATGGGAGGCCAGGATGACTTCCTAAGGAAAGGGCTTGGCTTCAGACACTTTATTTCAATATATCAGACCAATACCGAAATGGAACTGTCTAGTCAACTATAAGAGATGCAGAGGTAGGGCTTGGGGAAGAAGCCAGAGTTGCAGAATTAGATGAAGGAGATATTCATATATAGAAGATATAGGAAGTTATGTTCATAATGGATTAGGCATCTGTGAATAGCTTCAACTGTAGTTGGAAGAAGAGGATTTAGCAAAAGAGATAGATCAATGAGCAAGCTGGTGGGGAAACCGAATGTCAAGGGGACCAACAGATAATGATTTTAAGAATGAGGGTGGACAATTTGTCAAAAGCAAAACAACATTTTTTTTTTAAAAAACCCCAAACATTAAAAGCCAAAGCAGATAGGAATTTAGAGAAGACAACTGGATTTGGCATCTAGTTGCCTGGGAAGCTTTGAGAGCACAGCTTCAGTGGTGAGAATGGAGACTACTAGGAGTACAGGTTCAATTGTCAGTGAGGAAAGGCAGCGGCAGAGGTAAGGCACAACTCGAAGAGTTTAGCAACAAGAAGAAAGACCAGAGCTTGACTGGTCACAAGGTTGAGCACAGTTTGGCTTTATTTTGTGTTTTTAAAGGAGAAGAACTTTTTATGTTTTAAGAAGAAACCAGGAGAGAAAAGACTGATGCTGAAGGAGATTAAAGCAGAGAGAATTAATTTCAAAGCCTTCTTATTTTGAGGCTAGAGAGAATGTGAAGGGTATTTCAAGGTGGAAGATGAGGAATCTCCTTAGGAAGATTAATTTATCCATTAAATAAAAGGTGAACATTTGCTGAGAACTGAGGTAAAGGGAAATGGAATTAAATCAAGAAGTGGGGGAGGTTTTTTATGGTTACTGGGAAGTGTGTTTTGGCAAAGGTTTTAGTATTGTAATTACTAAATAGTCTGTGATCATGATGATGATGCACATAAAAAGGTAAGAAAAGTAACTTTATGTTGAAACAGGAAATCGAATAGATTTCCAAAAGCCAGCATTATCATCTTAAGCTCTAAGTTTCATCAATGCAGAATTTTTTTTAGGGGTCAGGTAACTATGAATTCAAGTCAAGAACTAGAAAAATTCCATGCTTTGTTTTCATTCCTCCTCACCTCCCAACCCCCAAAATCCAAACATTTTTGGATATGAAGCACTTTCCAAATCAATAAAGACTCCTTAGTCACATGAGGTTAAAAGGATCACAGCCAAAAAGCTGTGATCAGTGAACTCAGGCGTTCAGGATAAAGCGTAGATGGGACCTCCAGAGGACAGCCAATGCGGGTTCAGCTGGCCTCCACGTAGAGATAAAACCAAAATGAAAATTCCATGAAAGTAGGAACTTTGTTTACTTCTGATTCCCAGCACTTAACATAGTGCAAGGCACATACTGAGCCCTGAATTAGCGTTTTTTGACCGAATGTTGAATGAACACATGAACAAGCGCTGTGTCATGTAATTATCGATGTACCCAACAACCAGTATTTAAATGGCTTTTCAACAGAAAAACATTTCTTTTTCTCCAGTTGCAAGCTTAATTAAACTACACACACATAAGCACACACTCACAAATACGTTGTGTATTTACATATATATTTTTGAAGCACTGAAGCGCTCCCATCTTGAAGTGAGTATCCTAGGTGCTCCTCAGTGGTTCTGAGTGGTTCTGGGTGAGGATGGTTTGTGTAGCTCCTGAATTTTAGCCTTGCTCCTGAGCTCAAGAACTTAAAGAAGATCTGTAGAAGTTGCAGAGTGGAGGCAAAACATAAGAAGCAGCTCAAATCTAAAATGAAGAATTAAAAATAACAAAATGAAGATAAAGATCACCAACTCCATCCATTAAAACCTATAAACAATAATGGAATCATACCATACATACGTCCTACAACTTTTTTTGTTCCTGGCTCTGTTTCCATAAATGTTGATCTCCTACATTATTTTG
This sequence comes from Chlorocebus sabaeus, assembly GCF_047675955.1. Taxonomy (NCBI): domain Eukaryota; kingdom Metazoa; phylum Chordata; class Mammalia; order Primates; family Cercopithecidae; genus Chlorocebus; species Chlorocebus sabaeus. The sequence goes on from NC_132918.1 coordinate 73,254,837, forward strand.
TACTGGTGTCGTTCCATCATATTAATGTACCATTATTCAGACATTCTCACATATTCTGTTATAGATGGGCTTTTTCATTATTTTTTTTGGCAGGATCTTATGATGTTGTCCAGGCTGGCCTTGAACTCCTGGGGGTCAAGCGATCCTCCCACCTCAGCCTTCTGAGTAGCTGGGATTACAGGTGCACATCACCATGCTCAACCTGGATGGGCATTTTAACATTTTTAACAGGCTGCAGTGAGCATGTTTGCAGACCTTTTTGTACTTGTAATACGTTAGGATGGATTCCTAAAATTAGGTTTGCTGCTACCAATTTTTTATTCAAAACAATACACTTGTAAGCCCTTAGCAAACAGGAGATTCTTCTTTTCCAAACATTTTTTCCAGCATTGGCTCTTAGCAAGCTATTTAAAGTTTTGTCACTGATAAGCAAAATGGCTTCTTAGTGCTTTTAAATTTGCAGGTCCTTAGTTATTGCCAAGCATTTCCAACTCTTTTATGTTTATTGGCCATTTGTGTTTATTTTATGTGAACTGCCTGTTTAGATCCATTGTTTAATTTTCTATTGCATTGGCCTTTTCATATTAATTTATTTAAAGTAATTTTGTGTTGTGAATATTAACCATTTATTTGTAATATGTTGTGTTTTCTCCTAGCCACTTTTATTTTTGTTTATGTATTCTTTGATTAAAATTTTTAAAAAATATTTATACAATTATTAAATTTTTATATTGGGAGTTTGAATTTTAAGCTTTCCCAATACCAAGCTTAGAAAACCATTCCCCTTATCTTTAGTTTTAATGCTTTTATTGTTTTATTTTTACATTTAGATCTCTAATTCAGATTAAATTCATTTTTGTATGTGATACAAAGTAACATCTAACTATTTTCTTATATATAAACATCCAATTGCTTTAACAAAATTTGCCTCAATCCATTTTCCTTGGGATTTAAAATACTACGTTAGCACATATTGAAACAGGATATTTCCCTGATCCCTTCGCGGGACTCTTGACAGAGGTGCCCTGTTTACTCAGCCTGTCACTCTCAATTCCTTGCAGGAGGGAGTGAGTGAACTGGAGTACACCAGTGCTAGGACCAGTTAGCTGCTTCAGTGTCAGCAGCAGCGAACTCCACTTACTTGGATCTGCCGCGTTCCACTCCTCGTAGGAGGAAGTGTGCAGGTGAGCGGGTGCAGGAGCTGGGGTGAGCACTTTTGGGTGCCAGCAGGAGCAAACTCTGTGCAGGCCCCGCGACAGCATCAGCGGGGGTACCTGTGACTTCTGAAACCCCAGTGGGCAGGTTACAGTACTCTTTTAGTTCTGCTGTTGCAGATGGTTTAAGTGCCAACAGGTCAGTGGGCCCTTTTGTATCTGCACTCGCTCCGGAGCTCTTGTCTATTGTCAAGGAAAAAGGAGGTTGCATGAACCAATTGAAGGTAAATGCAGGGGATTTTATTGCCAGTGAAAGTGGCTCTTAGTGGGAAGGGGAGCTGAAAAGGGGACAGGGAGGTAGGTAATTTTCTTCAGAAGTCTGGCCAGAGATGACTGGATTCTTCTCTGAAGTTACACCCTCAAGCTTTCCCTCTGAAGTCAAGCCGCTTCTCTCCAATGTCCAGCCATAGTTGTCCTGACATCCAGCAGTTTCTTCCTCTCTGTTGACTGAGTCTGGGGTCTTTATACGTAGAGGATGAGGTGGGGCGGAGCCATGGGTGGTTTAGGAAAAGGCAACATTTGAGCGGCAGAACAGGGATATAAATTCTCACTCTGGGCTGCGATTTCAGGCTTTTCAGCTTGAAAGTGGGGCTTCACCATGAACCCCTCCCTTTTCTGTCTAGAATTTTTCTGCCTCCTGTCCCTATCAGTATTACATTTCTACTTATTCTTGAAATTTTCTGGATTCTACTCCTACAATTAATCTGTTAGTGCTAATCTCCTCATTATGATACATTTTCCAGATTATCTTGGCTATTTTCCTGTATTTTCCCAGGTTTAATATCAATTTGTCAAGTTAAAATTAAATACACATATAAAACAATTGCTTTTGTAGTGAATTAATCTGAAAATTACATATTTATTATTTCCATTAGAGAATATGGCATATCTCTCCATTTTTTCAGATTATTTCATGCCCCTCAGTACAATTTTAAAGTTTCCTAGATATTCTAATATTTTTGTTGCATCACTTTATGCAATAATGTTTTTCATTTAATCTACTAAGCAACTAAAAATGTGTTAATAGGTTTTTAAAATATTGAATCATCCTTGAAAATGGTGTATTTTAAAAATTGTTTCACTGCATTTGATTTTACTGCACTGACGTTTTGCTTAGCAATTTTTGTTTGTATATTATTAAGGGATAATTCACTAGCACTTTTCTTTTAATGCTATCTTTTTTTTTATTCTGATGTGAATATTGTGTTGGTTTTGTAGTCTGAATAACACAAAACTGCCTGTCTTTGGAGAGTTAGTTATACTCCGAGCCTGGCATCTTATTATAGATCTTTGACAAACTTTTCATTTCCTCTCTGGATTAGCAGTCTGCTTGATTTTCTATCTTTTCGTGAATATCTGTTTCCATTTATAAATGTCTTCTGTATGTATTCAGACAGATTTTCTGTACAGGTCCTTAGGGATGCTTACCTCTGCCACTATTACAGTATTTTGGGCAACTCTTTCCCCAAATAATTCTCTCTAGCATTATCTTCCAACCCCAGATCACACAATTCAATACTCCCAAGTGCTTAAGAAACTTAGTACCTGTTTCTTACCTGTAACTTAGCCAGTTAGATTAGTACCACTAATAAAATCATGCTATGTCTTCGTCACATAAGCACAGAAAGGAAGCAATCTTGACCCCTATATGCCAGCTGGCCGCGCTAGGCAACCCCAAATTCCCCGATGTGGAATTTTCAAGCAATTGAAACTAAGTCTACATAATTTCCCTAGCAATCAAAGAGACAACCTCCACCTCCCCACTCCCTCAATGCTTTTTGGTTTTTCACCAACAGCCCTATAATATTACAGCTTTACAAATGTCCTGGCATGTATTTTCTTGCCGTACAGGGTAGAGACAAAATAAAATCCTTTGTGGACCCACAAGGAAACTCTCAATTGTGTTTTCTTCTTTTTACTTGAAACCACATACTCTTTTTCTTTGCATATTTTTCAGTTGGGTTAAAGGAGGCTGGAGTTGAAAATGTTCTGACACTTAAAAAATAATTATTGTCAGGAGGGTGTTTCCCGGTTTGAAACATAATTCAGTCTGCCTCTAAATAAATGAATGCGTCACAAGAGCTGGAAGCCAAGAGGCTAAAAATGACAACAAAAAACAAAAAAGAAACTCAACCCTAACATCAACTTAGGTATATTTCAGTACTTGGCGGCAAAAAATTAAACTCACATCTGTTATGGCTGCCTAGATCCCTACAATGTGACATATGCTTTGATAGGTCCAACTGGAAAGCAGGACCCAGGAAGAGACAGATTCAGCTTTCAGCCAATGATTCTTTGGATTGTCAGAAATTTGGCTTTAAGTTTCAAAATCTGCTCTCGACTTTCTAATTAAATTACCTTACTACAGATAATCAGATGGTGATGTATACAATTTCAAAAGAGAGAAGGTTTAAAAAAATATTTAGTTCATGAAATTGTTTTACAAATGAGGAAACTGAGACACAAGAAGGTTCATTAATTTGTCTAATATTCAACAGCTTGGTAGTAGCAGAACTCAGATCAGAACCTAGATCCCATGACTGAGAAAATATATTCTATCCTCTACATTGCACAGCTTTTACATAGGTAAGAAAAGCGGGTAAAGAATGAACCTTGGAAGACAAGCTGGGGTCTCTCTTTGGTTCTGTGTATACCTGAAGACTCTTGAACCTGCCATATTCCAACAGACATGTAAGATTTATGCAGAGTAATGTAAGATGTGGTATGTGGCAAACTTTAAGAGATATGCAAAATTACATAACTGACACTTTAGAAGACTAAATGAGGTGCATATAAAGCACTTAACATGAAGCTTGGCACCTATATAGAGCTTAATAAATACAAACCATACCTGGAACATAGAGACACTCAATTAATATTTGTTGTATCAATGAATATTTATCCATCTTCTTATTAAAGGCTCCTTCTGGGATATTCCTGACCTTGAAAATAAAGAAAACTGTCTCCCAGGATGAGTACATTTCTTTAGGCAACAAGATGCCCCTAGCATAAATTCAACACTTTCAGCTGAGAAACCTGGGCTCTCAATCTTCAGTTACCTCATGGTGGCAGATAGTACCGGGTTCTTGTCAATGGTGGAAAAGGCAATTGGACTTTTGTTTGATGTTGTGGCAGAGACTGATAGTGGCCCACTGGGTCAATTAACTATTGCGACAGTACTGCTGCGTTAACAACCAACCACGAAGATTTGTGGAAATAGCTCATTACTGAAGTAGGTAAGAGGAAGATGAGTCCCTAGGGGAAAGGGACAAAAAGTGAGGATGCAAGCTTTAAAGAAATATTTTCACGGAGGAAGATTATAAGAATAGAATTTTCCTTGTCTTCCTTTTAAGAACTAGAGACATTTAATTGCATAAGAAATAAGTATTACTATGATGTCCATCTCTTCGTAACACAGTGACTAAGACTACAGAGAGAAAACTCTAGTTACTTTACAGTGCTCACTCATTGTAGCAAATGGGGACATCAATCAAGTTTCAAAATCAAGTGGATATGAGTCAGCATGCTGATTCCTGATTTACTAGATCTTGTACAACGTATCAGTAATAAGTCTAAATTTCCCTATCTATCTGTAAAATGGGGATAATGTTAAGATCTACTCAGAAAATGTGTGGGTATATCTAAATGAAATACCTTGCTTTAGGCCTATCTTTTAATATTTGGTTGAGTCTAGCTGCTCCAGCATCAACAAGTTATATCAGGTCCTTCTCCCAAACCCTCCAAAAGGTCCTACCATACACCTGACTTTCATGGATGGAGATGGTATCTCGTCAGGACAATACCATTCAATTATTTTTCTTTTACTTCTATTATTTTGGCGCCAGTTACACAGTCACCATCACCTCATGGTTAGGACTTAGATACATAGTAGGAATTCAGTACACTGTAGTGGTGTCCCCCTCAGCAATTGCACTGCAAGAAAATATTTAGAATTAAAAAGCAAAGTAGGTCACTAACTAAAAGGAACTAGAGAGTTGGCAGGTCGGTAGGTGGCTAGCTATGGTGTGATGCCCACCTGAGTAAAACAATGGTGGAGAATAGTAAATAGGAAGATAGGATGAGACAATGTGGAGTGCTAATCTAAGTCTACTAGGTTAATTGCATTACTTGTAGCAAACTGAGTTGTAAAGGGAGAAATCAGTGAGATGTGAGATTTGCTGATGATATTGGATACCAATGAAGTAAAAACCAGCAATAATCAAGGATCATATGCACCATACAAAGACGAATTTGGAGACCTTACCTGACTTGAACAAAGTGTTCTCAAGTAGAAATATTATGAAGCCTATAATCCTGAGTTACAAAAAATCATTTTAGCTTTTTAAAAAATTGTTGAGATAATTATAGATTCATATGCAGTTATAAGACATAGTACAGTGAGACCCTGTGGAGCCTTTTCTAAGTTCTCCCCAATGGTAATAACTTGCAAAGTTACGGAACAATATCACAATTAGGATGTTGACATTGATGCAGTCAAGATACAGAATAGTTTCATCACCACAAGAGTCTTTTAAATTATCCTTTAAAGTCATACCCACTTCCCTAACAGCCCCATTTCTTGCTTTTCCCCTAGCAACCACTAACCTGTTCTCCATTTCTATAATTTTATCATTTATAAATGGAAACGTAACCTTTTGAGATTGGCTTCTTTCCCCCACTCTGTACAATTCTCTAGATTTTCATCTAGATTGTTGCGTGAATTGATAGTTCATTCTTATTTACTGCTGAGTAGTATTCTATAGTATGCACATATTACAGTTTCTTCAACCAGTCCACCATGGAAGGACACCTGTATTGTTTCTAATTTGGGGTCCATAAATAAAGCTGCTATATTCGTGTACAGGTTTTTATGTGAACACCAGGCTTCATTTATCTGGAAAATTATCTACATGTGCAATTGCTGGGTTGTATGGTAGTTACATGTTTAATAGGTGTTTTTTTTCTTTTTTTTTATTTTGACAAAACCACCAAACTACTTTCCGGAGTGGCTGAACAATTTTACATCCCCTCCAGCAGTATATGAGTCATTCAGTTTCTTTCTCCACATCCTACCACCATTTGGCATTGTCACTATTTTTTATTTTAGCCATTCTGATAGGTGTGTAGTGATATCTCATTGTGGTTTTAATTTGCATTTCCCTAATCGCTAATGATGCTGAGCTTCTTTTCATATGCTTATTTGCCACCTGTATATCTTCTTTGGTGAAATGTGTCTTCATGTCCTTTTCCCATGTACTACTTGAATTGTTTTCGTTTTTACTGCTGAATTTTGAGAGCAATTTGTGTTAGAGATACTAGCCTTTGTCAGATCTATGACTGGCAAATATATTCTCCCAAACTGTAGCTTTTCTTTTCGTTGTCTTAATAGAGTCTTTGGCTGGGCAAAAGTTTTTAATTTTTATGAGGTCCAATTTATTTCTTCCCTTCTTGGATTATGCTTTTGGTATTAAGTCTAAGAACTCCTCCTAGTCCTAGATTCCAAAGATTTTCTTCTGTTTTAGTAGAAGTTTTACAGTTGTATATTTAAGTTCATTGTGTATCTTGAGTTAATTTTTATGAGGTGTGAGGTTTAGGTAAACGTTCATTATTTTGTGTATAGATGTCCAACTACCCCAGCATCACTTGCTAAAAAAGCTAATCTTCTCCATTAAATTGGTCTGTGTTTTGGGAGAGAAAAATAATTTTGGCCTATTTGTGTGGGTTCTAGTCTCTTTCTGACTTTTTGCTCTGTCCCATTGATCTATGCGTCCATCTCTCTGCCAGTATTAAACAGTCTTGATTACTGTAGGTATATAGCATGCCTTAATATTTGGTTGAGTGATTCCTTCTGTTTTATTTTTCTTTGTGAATTTTTTTTGGCTATTCTATGGTTTGTTCTTTTCCATATACATTTTAGAATAAGCTTGTTCTACCTGCAACAGAACTTGCTTGAATTTTAATAGGAATTTTGTTAAACCTCTATATCAGTTTGGGTAGAACTGACATCACTAATATGTTAAGTCTTCCAATTATGAATAGAGTATATTCTCCATGAATTTAGGTCTTATGTGATTTATTTCATCAATATTTTATAATTTTTAGCATTCATATTTATACTTGTTTTGTTAAGTTTATATCATTTTTTTGGAGTGGTTATAAATGGTATTGTGTTTTAAATTTTGCTTTCCACATGTTCATTGTTGGTATTTTAAAATGGGATTGATTTTTGCATGTTGATCTTGTAAATTGATCTTTTAAGAATCAGTGTTATTTTAAAATGTATTTATTAGTAGTCTATTCTGTGCAAATTACATCATATCTTGGGGAATATTAAAGTGTAATGATCACTACTTACATTGTATTCTTACCATTCAACTTGTTTCTAGCAAAGATTCAAGTAGTGAAAACTATAAGACGAAATTTTAATCCATAGATTTGATGAGATGCCCTGCAAAGAGACAGGGAGGAAGTATTGGGTAAAATGAGTCTAAAGAGAACAAGATGGGGGAAAGATTGCAGACCCAGGCTTTGAAATATCTAGATTTTAATTGCCTTCCAGATATTTTCTGTGGCTCGGGCAAGCCACTGAATGACTATCTCATCTGTAAATATTTCATATCACTGAAGTACTTTTTATTCCCCAGCAACATATTTGAGAATCCAATAACATCATACTCATGCTTTGGAAATATAAAAATAGAAAAAGTTAAATTTTCTTTCCTTGAGTGATTTAAGTAATTAAGAGTCATTTTTGACTTGGAAAATGCTTTTAAGTTTTAGTATCAAGGTGAGATGTATATTATCAAGGTAGCCTGTCTACAAACAGCCATGCAGCCATGTTTCTGGGGAATGGGAGTTAATTACATCACACTATGTATGAGTGAGTGTCCCTTCCATCCAGGCCAACTGGGCATTATTACAAGTACAAGTAATTGCCTTGCCTTTCATCGCTCGCCTAAATCATTAGAACACAAGATTATTAAACTAAGACCTTACCAATTTAGCTGCTCAATGATGAAGTCTATTAGACCATCTGCTACCTTATCAACACCAGGCACAGCAAGTCCAGGCAACTTTATACCCAACATGTAGCATCATACTGCTTCCAATTGGTCCATATACTGTTTTTAAAGTGATTGTTATTTAATTGCTAGGGCTAACAAGCAATCCAACAACTGCTTCTCAGCTGTCAGTAAGACTTGCCAAAAGTGGACTGTTTGATTCAGAAAGAGCCATCCCACCGCGTAAGTTTGTTTCAAATCATGTTATTCAGGCTAGAGTCTGGAAAGATTATTTCAGGAAGGTATGAGTCTTAAAGACACAGAATTATGACCACATCCTCCTCTCAGCTCCCGTTCTCTCACTATATGAAGGCATAGTTATTTTAAGAAGGTGAATAGCAGAAAGAAAGGTGAATATAGAAAATATGTGCATTTATAATTATCTCCTCTCTCTGGTCCTTCTACTCTGTTCTACCTCTTATCTCCACCTAAAGGCTGTAGTCACTTCTATATTGTTCACTATCATACCCAGCACCTGGTAGGTCTTTAACAAATATTTCATAAATGAATGGATGTTTTCTAGGTGAATATATAAGGACACTCACATATACAGGGAGAGAGGTGAGAGATGATGTGCACACAGAGTTTGATGGGAGGAGGAGGAAAGGCTTGCAGGAAGCCCTAGGCAATTTAGTCACTTCGTTCTCCTTCCGGTGCTACCGAGAACCAAAAAAACTAGAAAAAATGATCTGAATATCTTGGAGAACTGACATATTAGTAAAGCATTGAAAAGGAAAAACGACAACGTCTTGGGTAAAAATGGAATGGGGGCTTTGCCATCCTCTTCTCCCAAATAAAGCCTGCTGTACCATTCTTCAGTGACACAGCTCCTCCACGAATCTTCATACCTGCAGTAATGAGGTTTAATCTACTTACTGGCACTTAACCATATATTGCTTGATAGTGGTTGATACAGTTTGGATGTGGGTCCCTGCCCAAATCTCATACTGCAATGTAATCTCCCTGTTGGAGGTGGGACTGGTGGGAGGCGATTCGATTTGGCTCTGTGTTCCCACCCAAATCTCATCTTGAATTGTACCACCATAATTCCTACATGTTGTGGGAGGGACCCGATGGAAAATAATTTGAATTATGGGGGCAGTTTCCCCCATACTATTCTTGTGGTAGTGAATAAGTCTCACAAGATCTGATGGATTTATCAGGGGTTTGCACCTTTGCATCTTTCTCATTTTCTCTTGCTGCCACCACATAAGAAGTGCATTTTGCCTCCTGCCATGATTCTGAGGCCTCCCCAGCCCACATGGAACTGTAAGTCCAACTAAACCTCTGTTTCTTCCCAGTCTTGGATATGTCTTTATCAACAGTGCAAAAATGAACTAATACATGAGGTGATGAGATGCTGGGAGAAGATTTCTCATAAATGGTTTTGTACCATCTTGCTTGGTACCGTCCTCGTGATAGTGAGTGAGTTCTTGTAACGTCTAGTCATTTAAAAATATGTAGCACCTCCTTCCTCACTCTGATACTCCTGCTTTTGCCATGTGACCTGCCTGGTCTCCCTATGCCTTCTGCATGATTGTAAGCTTCCTGAGGCCTTCCCTGAAGAAGATGCCACTATACTTCCTGTACAGCCTACAGAACTGTGAGCCAATTAAATCTCTTTTCTATATAAATTTCCCAGTCTCAAATATTTCTTTATAGCAATGCAAAAAATGGACTAATTCAGAAGTATTCACCAAAGTGTATGACAACATTATAAGTTCATCAAAAGCAAGACTGTGGTTGCATGTATACCATAAGTGGCTAAGTACATAGTGCATATTGACCCTTGCAGACTGACTAATGGAAGGAGCTATGTTTTATCTCCTCAGCAGGTTGACAGAGAAGGAACATGTATCTCTAGGTCACTTCCTATTATGTTTTTCAAAGGTTCCAGGTGGCAAATCCACAACTTCAAAAATTCCTTTCTGGTACCCTTAAAAGAATTAGTGGATAACAGGGTCCCTCCTTTAAAAAAATTCCCCTCTTATTACTTTACTCAGATTGCTTAAGATGTCAAATTCATTTGGAACATTTGAAAAGAGTAATGGTATAATGAAAACAGTGGGTTCTTTGAAGCCAGAAAAACTGGGTTCGAATCCAGTCTCATTCCTTATGACTCTGAGAACAAAGGCAAGTTATTTAACCTCTAAACATTGTTCTTTCTTCTTTTATAAAGTGGTGGTGATGAGTGGCTGTTAGAATTAAATGTGTATAAAGCTATTAATTGAGATAATGAGTATTATTTAGGTAATTATCAACTTTGACCTCTGTAATCCTTGACTTCTCTTCTGAAGAAGAGGATAATGGTGATATTAATTTCATATGGTTAGTGTAAGTATTGAATGTACAGCTCAGAGGGAAGAGTAAAGGGGGGTGATGGTATGTGAAAATTACTGTTTTCAGAATACATTTTACTCCAAAATTAATTTAAAGCATTGTCCACATTAAAGCAAACACAGAGCTATATTTAAATAGAAAGGAATACACATGGTTTCATACTAAAACACACATTTCAGAGCAAATTTCTGGTTTGCTCTGGATGTACAGAGCCACTCCTTAGATGCTATGGAATTATGTATACTCCATTCTGCTCTTAAGGTAGTTTGAAGGAACAATTTGGAAAACATTAAGAAAATCATTGGCAAACCATAAAACACAAAAAATGTTAATTGAGATGACGCATCTGGTGTCTGCTAAGCTTCTTCAGTATGACCAAGAGCCAGGGGTCGGACACACAAATGAAGCATAAATTTGTTCCGCTACATTTTTAGTATATGCCTATATCCACCAGCTCTAGAATTCTTCCCTCTAATACCATCCACCAAAGGTTGTTCCACTTCCCTTGGGAGACTGAAAAATTCTTTGAGAACTGATTGGCCCTGTGGATTTAATTTCCCTAAGGAGACATTAAGGTAGATTCCAGCAAGTTTCTGGGGGTTTTTCAAGTGAATCTGATTCACTGTATTCTCCCTTCAGAGAAAGTGACAAACACTAAGTTAGCAAGTCACAGGAATATCACACTTTATACTGCCTGCAAGAGTTTTCTAACTGTTAATCTGAGAATCTGATCCTTAGTTTTCTTAACAATTCATCCTATGTATATCTAAAAGTTACATATTATTGGGACATTTTTGTGTTTGGAAAGCTATTTGTTACAAAAATTATATTCACACTTCCCCTGTCACCATCATAACAATCAACACAAAATCCTCCTCAAAAGCAGCAAGTGAATATGTAATAAGCCAATGGTATAACTGGGCTACTATACCTGCAGATTATTAGTTGCACGTGGTAGACAATCAAGGTTAGGTGGATTTGTTTATTCACTCAACAAATATTTGCTGAAGGCCTAAAATAGGCCAGACACTTGCCAAGGCATCGGATGGATAGATGGATGAACGGATGGACAGGTGGATGGATACATTTATGATGATTATATCAGTGAATGGATGGCTCTCAAAAATGCATGACAACTAACACCTGATTTAAACTAAACATAGTAACCCTAGAAAACAGCAAGGGTATAGAGCTTTTTTTTTTTTTTTTTTTTTTTTAAGGAAAAGAGTCAGGTCTGTAACTATTGGGACACACACTATTTCAGATATAACTTGAGCTCTGAGCAGAATTTCCTGGGTGTTTGTGATAGTTAATCATAGGAAAAATTACAAGTAATTTCAAACTTATTAAGTAAAAGCTTTTCTTTGATTTCATAGCCAGTGTACAGATTCCCTTAATCCTACTTGGAAAAAATGTTTTGATTTTCCCCTGTTAGAGACTCTCAACTCTAGCATGTTGGAGCAGTACCAGCCTTCAAATCTAAGGAGAAATTTAAAATTTCTGTTACATTTTAATTTATGTTTTCAGTTTTTATAAGCTATGCTCAAACTTTGTTTTTGGAAAAATCATTTATCTTAGTGATTGCCTGCCACATCCATGTAGTACATTCATTACAAATGTCGGCTTCCTGGAAGACCAGGACTTTCTGGCTGTCTTGTTGATTTCTTTGCAACATGGTCCAGTGTAGAGTGAATGAATGAATGAATGAATTCAAAATGCAGACTAAGTTTTATCATTGCTGTTGTGACACTCTACCTTGCTACACATTGGACCATACCTCCCCATCACATTCTAACTCTTCATCTATGCAGCTCCATTTTATCCTTGATAACAAGGCATATTGAAAGAAAAAAGTGAATACAGTAGGAACAAAGAAAATATTTTAAAAGTTAACATTTACTGTATTTAAATAAAGTCAGAAAAAGCCATATGTATTATATCAGTCATTTCTTTCTCCTAGGCCACATAATAACAGTGGTTATAACATGATTAAAAAGTAGATATTCTCTCCTGGCAAAGTCCAAGTCTTGAAACAGACCAAGCTACCCACTTTCTTTGTTATAAGCAAAATATGCTAGAATCATATAGAAATAGTCCTAGCTGATATTTTCTCCCCACTTCTTATTAGTGTCAGGCTTTGAGACCATATACTTTTCACCCATCAAGACAATGGTTAAAATAATACCTGGATCCATTTATATAGAAAATGTCAAATAAATTCTATCCTCCTCAAATTATTGACCAGCTTGCTAGATTTTTACCCACTTATTTATTCCATTAATAGAACTTAGACATGATTTACTAATAATCATAATCATAATAATATCTTCACAATCCTCTCCCCAGCATATTAGTCTTGCCCAATGATGATTCTTTTGAAATTCAGCCAAGTATCTTTGAAAGCTCTGGAATGAAGTACTCACAAGTATAAAATCAGAAAAAAATGCCCATCTATACCACTGAGAGCTGACTTGCCAAGACATGTATGTGTAGGTCTAGCCTGTCTTGAGGCAATATTTTATTTCAATCCAGAACGTTTTCCAAGGCTAGAAAAAAGATGGCTAATACATCATTTGGGACCAGAAGTGTCATGCCTAGGTTGAAGTTACACCTGAAAGATCCTGTCTGTTATGGGATGACTTGTGCCCTCCCTTTCTTGTCCCCAATTTCATATGCTGAAATCCTAAGCCCCAGTGCCTCACACTGTGACTGTATTTGGAGATGAGACCTTACAGAGGTATTTCAGGTCAAATGAGGTCATATAGTTGGGCCTAATCCAATATGACTGGTGTCCTTATAAGAGTAGGAGATTAGGGCAGGCACACAGAGAGGGAACATGTGAATGAAGACACAGAGAGAAGATGGTCATCTGCAAGCCAAGAAGAGAGGCTTCAAAAGAAACCAACCCTGCTGATGCCTTGATCTTGTTGATCGTGGGCTCCTAGGCTCCAGAATCATGAGAAAACAGGTTTCTGTTGATTGAGTCACCCGGTCTGTGGTACCTCATCTTGGCAGCCCTAGCAAATTAATAGAGTGTCTTAGAAAATCTGGAGAAGAGATGCCTGATTAGGGCAAAGGGGAAGATTAAGAAAAACTGAAGTTCTTTCAGTCTCTGAGGCAGCAGAAGTCTGTGAAATGTGACTAAAGGTAGTTGCCCGCTTAAAAATAAAGGGAGTAGACTTTAATAAAGATGAGGAACCTTTCCTTTTGGCCTACTTACATTCAGGTGAAAACTAGATTGAGTTCTCCTTTGTTCCCCAGACAGCTTGCATTAGCAACTGGCCACTGCCAAGCTTGGGCTGGGAGGCAAGCAGGCTTTATCAGTATGCAGATGAGGCGCTTGGGGCAGGCTGCTAAACCAAACACCCTGTGTCAGCAGCCTTTAACCTGATGGAGGAATTCAGCCTCATTTCTGGCCAGCAAATCAATTCATCCCAGAGAGAAACCTTGGGGACAAAAATTCACACACCATCAGGAATTCAAAACCTTACCTCCTGCAAGACTGGCTTCCAACAATTTGGAATAATAATACACATCAACACAAAGACCCAAAGCAACAAAGACCATCTCAGACTGCTTAAACACACTTAAAAAGCTCTAAGCAGATGGTCAGTTCTGTCCCAAACTGAACAGGCTGCAGTGGACCTATCAAACACCGTGTTAGCACAACGCTTTCATCTTTATTCCAAACTCTAATGCTCACTAAGCATTCCCAATGACAGGCAAGCTCCATTTTCACTTTCATTTGGAGAAAGATGTGAACTAGCCCTCCCTCAAACACATTTAGGTAAATAACTGTCTTTTTAAATCCATAAGCAACAGCATCTTGTATATCTAAAATACCTTGTACTTTTCTTCTCTTGGTGGCATACTTAGCGTACCCAATACCCTGGATACATCATTTTTAATACCTCCCCCTCTGTACACAAAAATTTTCAGCAATAATCATGAAATTAAATGTATGATAATCAGAAAATAAATGTAAACAGTAAAAAATGTTATTTTATTGAACTTTGTATATCTAGTCATGTTAGTAAAAAAGAATAGAATAAAATAAAATACCAAAGTTAAAAAAAGAAGAATGGATTAATACTTTTAAATTAAATGCAAAATGTCCAATTTCAGTAACTATGAAATCATACCATTAATTTAACATTGGAGGTTTTTGCTCATTTCTTAGTTAATTAACTAACATTAAAGAAGAAACATCAATTTTAAAGATACTCAAATTTAAGTTATTCAAATGATATTCATTATTTAAGATATTTTATGTATAAACTAAAATTTGTACTTACCAAATGAAATACTACATCTTGCAGTTCATGTCCTGGTTCACTGTTTTAAATTTAAACATAAATTAAAACTCCAAGTGATCACAAAGATAAAGAAAAAAATGAAATAACTTGAGTTATGTTGCTTCATCTTTATTATTGGTAATTTAGGACCCACCACAGGAGTTTAAGACTCAAACTGTGCTTGAAGCAAACTTGAATGACTCAGAACTATTGAGAATTCATTGCTGAAACAAACACGTGTAGTCAAGTCCACAGGTGTCAGAAGCCAACCACAAAACTGAGAATCTTCCAGAGTAACTTCCATGTAGACTACCTGTTTAGTAAAGGGCAATAAAAATATGCTAATCTGAAGATTACATTTATAGCAATTGTCTAGAACCTAAACTCAAAAAGTTTGTTATGTGTGTGTGGGGAATAATCATTGATAAGTTTTAAATTGTTGGTGCACGATAGTAATAAAAAGCATTTTCAGTTGCGATTTATTATTTTTAAATTCTTTACAGACAATGCCTGTGTTTGGAGAGTATCATTCCCAATATCCCACTAAGTACTCCATTGACTTCTCTACCAAAGCTAAGTATGCATTAAGAGTTCCAAAGCGTTCCACTTTGTTCCCACTCATGCCATCCTTTATTCTAAGGGATAAAGGGAGAGATATAATCCTGCTCTCAAAATCTTGAGATTTTGAGATCATCAGTGGTGAAGATGCTCATCCTTGGAATTAATTTTGGTCTTCACCATTGATGCTAAGATTTTGAGGGCGGGGATTATATCTCTCCTTTCCTTGTTTCTCATGGCAGAAATGCCAATTAAATAAATGAATAAACCAATTTATAAAAGATTTACTAATTTTTATTAAATGTATATACAACATATTGGATAGCAATCCCATACATATTTTATTTAGAAACAGTTATATTAAATGTTATTTACTATTAAAAGCCTTAGGTAGAGGGACCTTACCAAAAAACAAAAAAAGATTAACAAGTCAGACATTAAAAAGAGTACATACTGTATAATTCCATTAAAAAACTACAGAAACAGGGACGCTATTCTAAGCTGCAAATGTTAGGATCATCACCTATTCTGCAGAGCAAGGAAGGGAGGTTGTGTTAATGACTAAATGGCAGTACAAGGGATGTTTGGGAGGTTCTAATAATGTTCAGTTTCACGATCTGAATTCTGGTGGCAAGAGTGTGTTCACTTTGTAAAAATTTCCCAACCTGAACATTTCTGTGTACTTTTCAATGGGTATATTATACTTCATTGAAACTATTTTTCTTAAAGAGGAAAAGAGCATGGAAAAATATAGTATGAATTAAAGAGAAAAGATATATTTTGACCACATATAAGAAATAGATGCTCAAAATCTTCCACAGAGTTGATTATATTTCTGGAATTTCTCTAACCTTCTACTATCTCCTAAAGCCACAGGGCATTGTCATTTTATTTTGACTACTTACTAATAACTGCAGAACTAAAACCAGCTTTAAAAATGTGCTCAATGACAGTTTGGGTTCCAAATTCGTCGTCTTTGATGCCCACGCACCGGACTGACTCTGTAATGGTCTCTTGCTGCCAAAGCTTTACTCTTGGTGCTTCGTTTTCCTCCTCTCTTGGCTTCTCTTGCCTCTTACTTACACTAGGCTTTCTGAATATTACAGAATATTCATATCAATACATTCTCTCAAGTATTCTGATAAACATAGAAAAATGTCCTTACCTTGTTCTCAGACCAAGTCAATTGATCCCCCATCAGTTTCTAGACTCCCCTAAAGTTTATCAGTGATGTCCTGGAGTGTCTGAATCAATTAAAAGTCCTCACCTACTTAATTCTCATCTCCTTTCCCATGAAAACGCCCACACCCCTTAATTTCTCATATCTCATACTCTTTTTCCTGAAAGGAGAATGATTTGGGAAGGAAGAAAAATGTGAGGGGAGATGCCTGTTACTCATTGGTAAAATGGAAACACACTAGGGGCATGAGAAAAAGAGAGGAAGAGAGGAACAAACAACAGCAAGTAGGTGAACCACAGGCAGTCAAAAGTGCTGCAATTTAACACAACGGTAACAGAAAAACATTGCTTACTGGAGTTTCTCAGAATCTAATGATAACCACAATAACAAGAACAGTATCAACAACAGCTATTATTTGTTGAGGGTCTACCATATGCCAGGCACTGAACTCAGCAACTACTTTAATCTTGTTGGACCTGCACAACAAGCCAAGAAGTAGGAATTTTAATTTCCATTTTACTGAGATTCAACCAAGTTTGAATCTACTTTTCATATGATGGTTATCACCATACAATATGGCAAATACAGCACAGAAAATGAAGGACGGCTGTATCACAGAGTGAGACCCAAGTTCCAGAATCCATTTGAGAAATATTGTTAGTTTCAATCATGAGCAATCCATGTTCACATAACAGAGATTATCGTTGATCGTATTTCTTGATATTAGCATTTATCATATTTTATTGAAATTGTTTGAGTACCTTCAAACTTCTGTGATGTTAGTTATTAAATTTTATTTAATTTTGTATCTGCAGCACCTGACACATCAGCAACACTGAAGATTATTGCAGGAAATAGCTCTCAATATTTTCATCTCTTGTCTTAATAAAATGAAATAGAGTATCATTCCTCCCATTTCAATAAATCCATATTGAGCAGCAAATCTCCACATTCTTTTATTCCCCAATCAGGTTAAAGCTAGGACCCCAAAAAACCAATAACCAAAATCAATAACAATGATTTCAAACTGTGCTAAACATCTCGGTGGCTTTTGTAGGGGATTCCATTTTGTTTATGTGTTGTTTCTGGGGACAAATTTAATTTATTCAAACAATCTGGCACTATCTAGATTCTAAATTACCTCATTTCTGTTTTCTAAGTAGTTTTTCTACCACCATAAGTTTTGTAAAACATCTTGTGGTTTGGATAAAAAAAAAATCGCTAAGGGTTATTTGAGGGTTATTTTGTTTCTTTGTTTCTGTTTTGTAAATAAAGAGATGAGTAATCTTACATGATATCATTTCCATAAAATAGATAAGTAGCAGTGATTTTACATCACAGCTTTGGAGGGTGTGTTCATAAACCGGAAAAATATTTATTGACAAAAAAAGTGATGAACAGTACCCTAGACAGGCTGCTGATGAAGGCTATTATGTCTCCTTGTGACTCAACTGGGGTCAGAATAAGGTGGTTGCTCCAGTTATTCTAAAGATATTTCATTCAAATGTCAAATTTCACAATAACTCATTGTATGGAAGATTTAGTGGAAATACTAATTAACTGAAAGTTATCTTTTCAGTTATACTTTGATACTAACTAGAGAAATCTTTGTTCTAGACAGCAATACCATTAGAACATTTACTGATCTAGTTTGTGTCTCCTTGTACAGTCAACATTTTAAACATAAAATGTCAAACAAACTTCTTCATGAACTAAAGAGATACAGACAAGTTTCTTTGAGAATGGGGCAAACATTTAGCGTCTTGGTGCCCAGACAGTGGAGTAAGAATGGGGCGCAATTAATACAATTTTCTTCATGATTTTCTCTGATCTTTCCCCATCAACTGATGGAAGAATCAACTAGAGAATAGTTATGTACCCTGGAGTACCACTGATCTCATTACCTGAGAATGTCTTTCTAGCCTAACAAGTGAAAACATGCTCTCTTATGATACATTCTTTATCATATCCATGTGCCTCAGAGGCAATGGTACAGCTGGGATCTACATTGAACAGGGTTCTTTTGTTGGCAAACAGAAGATAGCTCTTGTCTTTAGAGAACACACCCACAGAAAATGCTCTTTCTTACCTATCAAGAGGCCCAAAGTGTATCCAAGACTGGGAGTTAGAGCTGTCTTTCCAGTAGCCCCTCCATGGAACAGTCACAGGTACCCACCTGCTTACATGAACATCCAAAGGAAAAAAAAATTAAAAATTTGTGTCAGCTGTGAGGTTACCCAGATATACAAATGGAAGTTGTAGCTGTCAGTGCTATTAATGTGAAGAGTTCATGATCAAGAGTGTAAAACACTCTCTAGTTTTATGGTAACCTGAAGCCTGGAAACACAGGCAAATGAATTTCCACAATAAATGGGTTATTAGTGTTACATTATGATAAGTTATATAGTCAAAAGCATTGTATGATGTCTTCAGTGTGTTCTTCCTTTTTAGCAATTCATAGCTTAATGCTTTGTACAAAATTGCAATGAGCGTGGTGCATTCATGCAGAATTTCCATCAGTCCCCATGTATACATCTGGAATACAATGCCTTAGTAATTTATGTCTCTAATTTTCTCTAAATAAACCTGTGCCTTTAGCATATCCCAGAATAAGTAAGTGAAAGGGTTCAGATCTAATAAGCATACAGCCCACTTCACAACACTGTGTGGTTCCACCAAATTTAAGAAATTATCCTCCACCCAGGCCATCACCACTCCGTTGTAAGGAAATGGTGCACCATCATATACATTCACTCTGGTGACTTCACCTGGCCTGTCAACCTAGAATTTAGAGCTTTTTTTTATTTTGTAAGGGTGGAACGGACTATTCTTATATGGCAGTTTTGTCTAATGAACCATCGGTTATGATTCCATAATTAGAACATAACCTGTGCTGCTTCTTTACATTAATGTATTCCACAAATGTTAAATTCCTATATTCTAGACTACAGATTTCTAGATGCTTGAATTACATCTATAAACAAAACCAAACCCCAGCCTTTGTTAAATGTGAATTGTAGCAAGGAGATAAGACAATACACAATGAACATATAAGTAAGTATATAATATAGTATGTTTGGAGGTGACAAGCAATGGGAGAAAAAAGTAAGGCACATTAATAGGAAGTTTCATTAATACCTAGATACAGCATACAATGGGAAAAAATAAAAACAATGATAAATTTAAAAATAAACACAGAAAGTTAAATAGTCAATCTATAATAATATTTGGGTATGGCTGAGTTTCAAGAGAAGATGTTGTTAAAAAGAGACTGGAAAATTGGAGAGGAAACATCAACCAGCATATCTCTTGATCCCAAAAAAATCTTTGACTTTATGACATGGAGAATTCACAGGTGGAAAATTAGAGGAGATTTCAGTTTACCACTATAGTTGATTCATGCCCTCCTGGGCAAGCAAATAGTAGTCTACTTAGTCAACTTTCATTTTCAACTTGAAATGTTGGAACCATTTGTTTGGATTTTCTGACAGGTAGGTGACACTATAAGCCACAAAACTCAATAATCCTAACAAGCTTCAAGTGAAGATGTAGAAGTATCCAGCTCAATGAGTTGCCATTGCTTATACTTTGATTTCCAGCACAAAATGGCTGGCCTTTGGTTGGCTGTTTGGTGAAGCATGCTTATGAGACATGAGGAGCCAGTTCTAACTTCTAATTTCATGAGGAAATGCTGTCTGAACATAATGCATTTCCTGGGACATCTTGGTGTACACCATCATCCCTCCTCCCCATACACAAATTGTCACACCCTGACACCCTCCATCCTCAAATTCATGATCCATGACTCCTACTGACTGCACCAGGAACAATGAGGGTGCTCCATTAGAAGAAGGCATGGGGGGGTGGAGTGACCGTTGAGTATACTCTGATTTTTCAAAAAACTGTCATATGGCGAGATAGTGGGTTTCAATGCTGTCACCTATTCAGTCAGCCCAGATGAACTAGAATCACCATTTCAGTTATATCATAGCTCCAGGCAAGAACATGTCACCCCCTTTATTTCCAGCTTCCAACAAGCTGCTTAGGCAGATGCTAAATGTGGTCCTCCCTGCCACGTTGGGTAGAGTGGCCTTTGTGTGGGTTAATTGAGCCCCCACTCCATTTAATAGGCTGTTGAAGTCTTATTGAAACAGAGCTAGTGCCGCAGGTTAAATACATTGCAGTGCTCTTGCTAATCCTCTCATTAACAGGGCTGGAAAGCTTGTTGGGAGCTGTGAGTTTGCATATATTAACAGGGAGCTCTTCACTCAAGTGCTATCAATAAAATGACAAAGTCAGTTTGCAAATAGTGAAATCAACACTGACACAAAGCTAGATACCTTTAAAAAAATAAACAGCTTAATAACTGGTAAATCTTATATTCACACTTGAGAGAAGATAAAGATAAGCTGGGAAGAGATGACTTTTATTGGGTCAGAATTAAGATAGAAATGTAACTGATGTCAAACCACTGCAGAGACTAGCGGATGAAGTCGAACTGAGAAATGATGTTAATGAGCCATTGAGGGTAGGCCCACTTTTAGAAGCACCCAAAATGGCACAGTATGTTGTTTTTTAATAAAGCAGTGGAAAATAAAATCCTGGCACTGGCTGAAATAGGTAAGGTGGAGAGTTGTAGCGTTGCCATCTCCTAGGAAAACCATGCTGACATAACCATTTCAGAAAGCGTGTGGCATCAGAAGCAGACTCCTGATGCTGAGCCTGCTCTGTGCCAGCAGGGAAGTGGGGGAAAGGGGACCTGTGAAACAGGGGGAGGGTCACAGTGTTTCAGCTGAAGACTGCCCATCATCAGTTTGTGTGTCACACAAGAAAATGGAAAGAGGATTTGGGGACAAGAGTATCAGTAGATGGAGATAGTGTCACAAAGGACTAATAAATATGGCACAAAGACAAGATGATTGGCAAATGATCTGTGCTGTTAGCCATCCTTGATGCTTAGTGAAAAGACAAATAAATGCTCTATGATGTCAAACAGCAAAATGGAGCTTTTATGGCTGAATGGATTTTGAGTATTTTGGACAAAACGGTATCTACATTTTAGGAAAAATAAAAGACTCCCTATGCCAACTGGTTAAATAGCAGGAATTTACACCCCAGAGTATAATTTTAGAAAGTAGCAGATGAGGGGTATTGGTGATAGTTTCCTAGGACTGCTGAAAAACAGGGTTGTTTTGCTGCACCCCTCCCCCACTTGTTTGTTTGTGTGGAAAAAACAAACACCCAGGTTTCGAAGTAAATCAAGTGTCACTGATCTGAGAGTTTCTGATCTTTAGAAAGTATGTAACTTCAAAGTTATTTTGATTTTTAAAAAGTGCTTTGGACCAACTATCTAAAATTCTGTTAGTAATGAGCCATGTTAAAAGTGTTATGGTGGATAATTCTCAACTAGATCGGCAATCATTCTATCGCTAACTAGCTGTGTGACCCTAAGGAAATCATTTACTGGTTAGAACCTAAATGTTCTTGTTTGTAATATGTATGACTTGCACTAGAGGAAGTCTAAATTCTTCCCAGTTCTCAAATTCCATGATTAAAATAACAGAAGGAAAGAAGTATTTTGTAGATTTTACAAAGAAAATAATTGGTAGATTTTATTCTAAAACATAAATGGTTAACATAACTGACTTGTGATAATGGTTTGAAAGTAGAGGGAAAGTAAGCAGTCTTTGATCATTGACTTCTATTTGACCTACTCAATTATCAGTTCCTAGAGGAATGGGCTTGGCCTTATATGTTTCCAAAAAGCCTTACAGGGCCTCACACAAAATTGGCTTTAAATGTTTATTTATTATTATTTCAGAGACTATTTCTTTTATTTATTTATTTTTAATAAAGTGTATATTTATTATTTTAAAAATTACAGCACTGGTAAAATCAGTAATGAGGCATTAGACTGGTATTTTGTTACATTGTTTCAAGTCGCAATAAAGTTTCAGAGAAAATAGAAATACTGATTTTACTCTACATGTTCAGAGACTATTTCTAATGACTTTCCATCAACAATAGAGGCTAACATTTAAAAGTTTCAAACCTTTCCCATCACCCGCTTATCAGTTGACTTATGATTGTTTAATATCCCACTTTCTATATGAAAACAGTTTTCCAGTCTTTCCAATTGATCTTAAAGGAATCTCAAACCATCCCCTGTCTTTCTTTCCAACTACTACTGCCTTTCTCATGGTTCTTCCTATTGGTCTTCTTTCCCAAAAATCTGTACAACAGACAGGTTAATTTGCCTAATGTCCACATTCAAATATATTACTTACCTGCTTGCAACAGTTAGTGAATCGCCACCATGTGGCGGATTAGTTACAGACCCTTCACCTGCCATTCAAAACTTTTCATAATCTGGCTCTCACTATTTTAGTCTTATTCTCTCATACTAAACTCTAAAATATATGCTTTATATTGAGTGGAGTTGCTGAACCTTCCTTTACTTTCCCATTGCTGGGCCTCCACCATCCCAAGTGCCCCCAAATTTCCAAGCACAGCTCACACAGTATCCTAATTTCCTTTTAGTCCACGCACTGGAAACAAAATAAGAAGCTCCTAAGGTTTTCCGTAAATATTCCAATAGAATCTCACATTTTTCATTCCCACATGAAATTCTTTCGGAGATATTAGACAATAAATTTTATTCTGTGCTACTGAATACCTTGCAAGGTACAAACTTCCATAGGGAAGGGACGTTGTCACTATTTTGGAATTGCCGGAAGGTAACTTGAGAAAACACTTCACCTAAAAGAAGACCAATAAACATTTATTGAATTAAGTAGAATGATTTATCAAAAATACTTGTAAATGGCCCCTTGTGAATTCTAAGCTTCTATTTAAAGAAATCCTTTTAAAATGAAGATACTATCTGTGATTTACCCTTTGATACCTTAGAATCTCCATGGTTAGATTTTCTTTAAGAGCATTCATACACGTGGGTAGGCAAATAACTTTCCCTTGTGAAAGAGGAAATGCAGGTTCCTAAGATGCTTGGCAATATCACTAACACAGCCAGTTAGTGGTAGGCCTAGGACTGGAAGGGATGGGTTTTTGTGATCTAGTTAGAGTGTGACTCATGGGCCAACAGTGTTAGCATCACTCAGGAGTTTATTAATAATGCAGAATCTCAGACCTCATTCCACACATACTGAGTTAGAATCTGGATTTTAATAAGATTCCTAAGTGAGTAATGTGCACGTTAAAGTTTAACATTATCTCTTTTCTAGCACTATGGTCTGTAAGCAAAGAAAAGAGATAATTTTGTTGAAGCTTTCAGGGATCAAAATGTTTATTTTAATTGAATCTCATAGATAAATATATGTTCATCAACCCCTACCAGTCATGAAAGTAGTCTAGGACAGAAAAAAAACAAAAAATCAAAAAAGAAATATGTAGTGGGCAGACATTCTTATTTATTCAGGACCAGTAATTATTATTTGGGGTCAAAACAAAACCTAAACCAGCTCACATGAAAAGTTACTCGCAACATGCTGATTCAGTTAAGATAAAGGAACGAATATAATTACCTTTTATTTCTCTTCTGCCTGAGCAGTTATTCTAGTTTAGCACAGCATTTGTCAAGGCTGCACTAAAAAAGTTTTGGTCACTCCAAAATTTCAGTTACCAGAACCAAGTACCCTATATTTTGAATTAAGTTCTCTATTAAGTATAAAAATACTTCTGTTTAGGAAAATTGGGGTTTATTCTGGTGTACAATCATATTGCCAGATTTATAAAGCATTGTTTATACCACTTGGAGAATAAACACATAGGGAATCCTGCAGCTAAACAATGCATATGACCAACTGAATGAATGGAAGTAAAAGAAGACTGAATTTAAATTTACTCTCTTCTCTCCCTTTCTCCTCACCTTTTTTTCTGCTTTTCTTTAGAAAACAAGAGTTGTCAGGGAGTTTCCTTGGAGAAGCACCTTATCATTTCACCACTCCTCAAGACAACTGTGGAATCCAAGAGGGAAATTCTACCTTAAGAATTCCCCAGTATCGTATTGCCCCAAGTTGAATCTGATCACATTTATCAAACACGACAGAAGTGCTAATAGTATGCGTTGTTATCCACAGTTAATGCAATCAAGGGAACGCTTTCAGTGCTCTGGTGTTGGGGGTGGAGGGTGAGTGTGCAAGAGCTGTTCTTTGAGTGAGGACAGCAGGAGAAATTATAACATAGGCTAGTGTGAAGTTCTTTCTGTTTAAAGAAAGACATGAGGGTTTCTGTGTCAGTTTGGTGGGATGCTAATAGTTCCTGAGAAATTCTCTCTCATTGTTCAATGAAAATGTACATGAAAATGCAAGAAGAGAGGGAGAGACTAAAACCATTCTTCGAGGGGAAAAATACAAGGCTATATGTTACAGAAAGGGGAATATTTTTATTAACTATAGCTTTGATGGCATTGGTCAGAGAAATATATCCTGGAATACCCATATTTTACCTTCTGAAGCAAAATCAAAACAGCATGTATGGACTGGAGCAGTAAAAACAAAAGGGATGGGGGCATTAAATAAGTCTGCTGCCTTCATTCAGCCCAAGTGCATAAATGCAGCACTGCGTTCAACTTAGGCACAGTCATCTAACAACATGGCAATTGTTTTCCCCCTTTATTAAAAAAATGACCTTTAAAAAAGTTTCTGGGCCCATTTGGTTTTACAGGAAATCTTTCCCTAAAATTTAAAAAATAGAAAATACGTGTGTTACAATAATCCACGCTACAGCATTGTAAAAATAGAAAAAAAAATAACCTCATTCCATTTAACCTTATAAAGATAGCAACACTGATATAAAACTGGATAAGAATCCTCCTACCCCTACTAATAAGAATACTATAGATAAACCCCATGTAAGAATAAGTAGAAAAAATACTAGATATAATAGTATCAGATGAAATTAAGATGACTATAGTAGTTATATGAGTAGGTAGTTAGGCAGACATAAGCAGGGCAGGAGAGGCCCCCCTTCACCACCAGAAATGTCAGGCAACCATCAGGTAGGTGACGGTCAGGCAGTTGTTAAACTGTCTCTCTAAACTAATAGTTGGTTGCAGCAAGAACCAGGGAAAGGCACCTGAGACAATAGACAGAAAACACCTTAAACTGGTTATCATCAGCTTCCTGATAAAATCTCAGGAGTTGGGCGAGTGGGCTCAAGCATCTTAACTAAGAGGCAAAATGGCAGTTTAACTGCTATATGACCTTCCTCTGGGGATGCTCAACTGGTAAGGAAAAAATGCCTCAAGTCAGCATACGTACAACTTCAGTAGACACACTGCAAATGTGACTTCTCCCAAGTGCTTGCAGGCCAGTGCACATGCAGAATGCCAACATATAAAGCCCCAAGTCAAAGATCAAAACAGCACACTTGAATATCTCAAGTTACCTGCTCAGCCCTCTTGCAAGTGTGTGTCACTTCCTTTTGTTTCTGCTCTAAAACTTTTTAATAAACTTTCCCTCTTGCTCTAAAACTTGCCTCTATCTCTCTGCCTTATGTCTCCTCAGTTGAATTATTTCTTCTGAAGAGGCAAGAATTGAGGTTGCTGCAGACCCACGCAGATTCACCACTGCTAACAGCTACAGATGTTTAGTCTTCCCAGAACACTATTTCATCCTAAGTATCACAGGATTCTCACTGCTTTCTCTAGGAAACAGAGTCTAACATACATGATGTTTAGGCCAGGTGCAGGGGCTCATACCCATAAACCCAGCACTTTGGGAGGCCGAGGCAGGAGGATCACTGGAGCTCAGGTGTTCGAGACCAACCTGGGCAACAAAGTGAGACCCCATTTCTGCAAAAAATAAAAATATTAAGTGGGCATGGTGGCACGTGCCTAGGGTCCCAGCTACTCAGGAGGTTGAAGTGACAGGATTGCTTGAACTTGGGAGATCAAGGCTGCAGTGAGCTGTGATCATTCCACTGCACTCCAGCTTGGGTGACAGACAGAGACCTTGTCTCAAATAAAATAAATATGGCGTTTAGCAGGAAGGATGTTTGTTAAGAAGTGTGCTAGGGATGAATTTCTCTGAAAGGGAGACAGGAGAAACAGGAGCAGGAAGAGGAAGATGTTGACTTGTCATACAGGCCCCCAAACATTCTCAGCAGGGCCTACAGAAACTCTGAGGCTACAGCAGCCCTTAGTTGGGATGACACAATTCAAAGATTTTATTTCCACATCAATTAGTCTTTGAATGTGGGTCACCCTGGAAAGGGACATGACCTTAGATGAGGCATCTCCCACATTCATTGCTGGGAAAAAAGATCTTCTTTACTCTGGATTTGTTTCAGCTGGTCTGTTGTTAGCCATGTTTTCTGTCACACAGAGAGAGCCTGTCTATCCTAATACAAAATACAAGTGACAGCTGGAGGGAGAGAGAGAGAGAGAATGAGAGAAAGTTCTGGGGTTCACAGGTTACTACTTGCAATTCCTGCGACCTGATTCCTTCAACTTTTCCTTCAGTTTTCTCAGATAGTCCAGTATCTTTTCTAGCAATATAAGTGAAGAAAACTCCCTTTCACTTCAGCTAATGTGAGCTGAGTTTTTATTACCTGACCATTTACAATATCAGGTTAACTCAGTTACCAGACCTAAGTAAGCAAAACACACACAGTTGACTAATATCAGGTATGAATACAGAATAAACCACAATAATACTATGGAAAAAAGCATTAATGTTGTATATAAAAAGACTGACTCACTGTGATGGTTCACTTTAAGTGTCAAATTGACTGAGTTAAGGAATAGCCACATAGCTTGTAAAACATTATTTCTGGGTATGTCTGTGGAAATGCTTCTGCAAGGGACTGGCATTTGAATCAATGGGCTGAGTAAGAAAGATCTGCCCTCATCCAATCTGGGCAGACACCATCCAACCCATTGAGGGTTCAGATAGAACAAAAAGGCAGAGGAAAGGCAAATTCATTCACTGTATTCTATAGCTGGGACACTCTTCTTCAACTAACCTTGGACATCAGAACTTCAGGTTCTATGACCTTTGGATTCTAGGACTTGCATTAGCAGTCCCCCAAGGTTCTCAGGCTGTTACCCTCAGAATGAGAGTTACATCATTGGCTTCCCTGGTTGTGAAGCCTTTGGGCTTGGACTGAGTCACACTATCAACTTCCCTGTTTCTTTCACTTGCAGATGAACTATATTAGGACTTCTCAGCCTCCATAACCACATGAGCCAATTCCCCTAACAAATCTTGTGTTAGCCATTCTTGTGCTGCTATAAAGGAATACTGGAGACTGGGTAATTTATTTTTTTAAAAAAAGGTTTAATTGGCTCATGGTTCTGTAAGCTATATAGGAAACATGGTCCTGACATCTGCTTGGCTTCTTGGGGAACCTCAGGGAGCTTTAACTCATGGTGGAAGGCAAAGGGGTTCCCAGTATATCACACTGCAAAAGAAGGAGTAAGATAGAGAGTTAGAGAGGAGATGCCACATACTTTTAAACAACCAGATACCACAAGAACTCACTCACTATCTTGAGGACAGCACCAAGCCATGAGTGATCTACTGCCATGACCCAAACACCTCCCACCAGGCCCCACCTTCAAATTTAGGGATTATAATTCAGCATGAGGTAACATCCAAACTATATGAAATCTCATCTTCTATATCTATGGATATGTATTCTGTTGGTTCTGTCTCTCTGGAGAACTCTGAGTAATACACCTTCCATAACCAAAGTCTATCCCAGGAATGCAAAGATGGTTTAATGTAAGAAAAACTTGTCACCAATCCTGGTGGCTCATGTCTGTAATCCCAGCACTTTGGGAGGCTGAGGTGGGTGGATCACAAGGTCAGGAGTTTGAGACCAGCCTGGCCAACATGGTGAAACCCCGTCTCTACTAAAAATACAAAAATTAGCCAGGCATGGTGGTGAGTGCCTGTAATCCCAGCTAGTCAGGAGGCTGAGGCAGGAGAATCACTTGAAACTGGAAGGTCGAGGTTGCAGTGAGCTGAGATTGTGCCCCTGCACTCCACTCCAGGCTAGGTGAAAGAGCAAAACTCTGTCTCAAAAAAAAAAAAAAAAAAAAAAGAAAGAAAAAGAAAAATTTGTCAATAGAGCTTACTGAATCAAACCAACTTTCAAATAAGAAAATATATATAATCACCTTAATAGAAGGGTGTGGTAGGCTGAATAATGGGCCTCCCCAAAATGTCTGTATCCTCATTTCTGGGACCTATGAATATGTATTTTATATGGCAAAAGGGACTTTGAATATGTAATTTAAGGATCTTGAGATAATGAGAGTATCCTGAGTTATCCAGGTGAGCCCAATGTAATCACAAAGGTCCTAGTAAGAGGGAGGCAGTAGAGGTAGAGCTAGAAAAGGCCATGTGACCATGGAAGCAGAGACTGGCATGATATGCTTTGAAGAGAGGGAAGGAGTCATGAACTGAGGAATGCAGAGGGCCTCCAAAAGTTGGAAAATGCAAGAAAACAGATTCTTTTCTCAGAATCTCCAGAAGAAACTGGTCTTGCCAACACCTTGCCTTTTGCCCTGTTAAAATGATAATGTTAGAAAAATTAAATTTAACAGAGTTTAATTGAACAAAAAAATGGTTCACAAGTTGTGCAGCCCCTGGAACCAGAATAGGTTCAAAGAGACTCCAGGGCTGCCACATGGTCAGATAATATTTATGAACACAGAAAGGAAAGTAACATATGGAAAATAGAAGAAAGGTACAGAAATAGCTGGATTGGTTACAGCTTGGTGTTTGCCTTATTTGAAGATGGTTTGAACAGTTGGCTGCCTGTGATTGGCCAAAACTTGGTGACTATTAGAAGAGCAAGTTTGTTTACACATTTGGTTAGATTACAGTTCACTTGATATGGATAAACCCTTAGCCTAAACTTAAAATATATGAAAAGGTAGCTTTACGCTAAATTTAATTTAAAAACCTGATGAGAATGATTTTGGATTCTGACCTCCAGACATTAAGAAAATAAATTCATGTTGTTTTGAGCCACTAAATTTGTGGTAACCTGTTACAGCAGCAACTAGAAACTAATACAGAGGGAAATGACGGTAACATTTCATATTCAATGTTGATTTTTTTTTTAGCATGACAAAAATTAATAGCCTACTTTAAGTAGCAGCACATAACAGTGTCATGATTATTTTTTACACATTGCTTTGAAATTTTTGGCAAATGCAGTAAGGAGTATAACAGAAATGTAGGTATTTCCACTGAAAATAAAGAAAAGTAATTCTCTTCCTAGAAAATACAACAAGTTGAGGCTAGGTGCAGTAGCTCACGCCTATAATCCCAGCACTTTGGGAGGCTGAGGCGGGCAGATCACCTGAGGTCATGAGTTCAAGACTAGCCTGGGTAACGTGGTGAAACCCCATCTCTACTAAAAATACAAAGAAAAAAATTAGCCGGGCATGGTGGTGTGCACCTGTAGCCCTAGCTACTGGGGAGGCTGAGGCATGAGAATTGCTTGAACCTGGGAGGTGGAGGTTGCAGTGAGCTGAGATCACGCCACTGCACTCCAGCCCAGCGACAGAAGGAGACTTTGTTTCAAAATAAATAAATAAATAAATAAATAAATAAATAGAAACAAATGAATGTTTGAAAAAATCTCTGGGTGGGGTAAAGTGAATATTTAGAAAACCTTGCATGGGAAAGTTTACCAATTGGAAAATAGCAATGGATTGGACTTTTTTGGGCCTAATGAATTAATTAATTATCATTATTATTTTTGAGACAAAGTTTTGCTATTGTTGCCCAGGCTGGAGTGCAGTGGCGTGATCTCGGCTCACTGCAACCTCCACCTCCCAGGTTCAAGCGATTCTCCTGCCTCAGCCTCCTGAGAAGCTGGGATTACAGGCGTCTGTCCCCACACCTAGCTAATTTTTGTTTGTTTGTTTGGGTTTTTTATTTATTTTTTTTTTAGTAGAGACAGAGTTTCACCGTGTTGGCCAGGCTTGTCTTGAACTCCTGACTCAGGTGATCCACCTGCCTTGGACTCCCAGAGCGCTGGGATTACAGGCGTGAGTCACTCTACCTGGCCTGGGTCAAATTAATTAAGAAGTAAATAACAAAATACAAAATATAGAAAATAAAAAAAGTGACAAATATTTTAGACAAAAAGTTAAAATCACCAATATGTGTAATTCATATAAATCACTAAAAGTCACTAAGATTCCAATAAAAAATAATGAGGCTAAGACCTCACAATTCATACATGAGAAAATTAAAATTGGGTTTTTAGAGGCTACATTAGAAAATAATTGATATAAATTCATTTATTCTTTTCTTCCCTATAAGAAATTTTGTATATGAGTTGTGTTCCTTAATTCAAGTATATGACTGTATATATATTTGAGTATAGGGAGTAAGCCCACAACTTTTCAATGAATACATATCTAAGAAAGTTATAGGAAGAAAGTAATTCACTTACATAAGAGTTTAAGCATTACTTATTAGATGTACAGTATGGGCTGGGAATTCTGAAAAATACAAAAGGTACATAAGATAAGCCATTAAGTTTAATCTAACAATGAACACGCAGTTAACAAATGGCATTCTCATTTCATGAATAAGTGATATGAAGTCTCTTGGGCTGAGTGAATTACAACAGAAACAGCTCAATGCTAGGACACCAATGGGCGAAGAGTAATAATTTTTGCAAAAAAAGTCTTACTTATTTTTCAGTTAATAAGAAAGAACTTAACTGATTAAAAAATCTTGATATTCTTTAGAGGCAATCTTCTGGAATAAAAATCCTAGCAATCAGAGAGTAGGGATTTCTTTTTGGGGTGTTTGTTGTTTTGTTTAAGAATGAAAGTAAGTTTTATCATAAGATTTGACTCTCCTGGTGAAATGAGCTTAAGACAGATACAGGGTTCATTAAATTCTTTTCAAAAGAACAAAACACAAGGCAAAAAAGATCAATTATTATTTCAAATTTAGTAATTTCCAGCCTATAAAGGATAAAATAGAAAAAGTTAATAGAGGACATTAAGACTAACCTGCAGGGTGACAATGGAAAAGTCACTTAAAAGCTTTACATATCAACTGGCCTTATTGGTGATTTGATACGAATGATCTTTGGTACATCTTCAGCCCCTGGAGGCTTGTCATTGATGTATTCTTCTGGTCCCTTCCTGTTCTAAAATCTGACATGATCTTAGAGACCATCTCATCTTAACAGAGACAATGGAGGGGAGGAAGTGCTGCGGTCTGAATGCCTGTGTCCTCTAAAATTCATATGTTGAAATTCGAATTCCCAAGGTGATGGTATTAGGAGGTGGGGCCTTTTGGAGGTGATTAGGTCATGAGGGCAGAGTCCTCATGTGGTGAAAGGTGAATGCTGTAGCAAAATACCTTTAATTAGGGGGCTTATAAACAACAGAACTTATTTCTCACAGTTCTGGAGGTTGGAGAGTCCAAGATCAAGGAACCAGCAGATTCGATGTCAGATGAACGCCAACTTGCTGGTTTATAGATGACACCACTTTGCTGAGTCCTCGTGTGGTGAAAGGTGCTAGGAGACTCTCTTGGACCTCTTTTAGAAGGACTAATTAAGGTAAATTTTTGAGAACTTACATCTGAAAATGCCTGCATTTTACCTTTATATTTGATTGACAGTTTGACTGACTATTCTGAGCTAGAAATCATTTTTCTTAAGAATGGGGAAGGCATTGCTCCTATGCTTTGTAATTATCAGTGTTGCTTTTCACAATTCTAAATCAATTCTGATCTCTGATTTTTGTGTATACTAATTTTCCCTCCTCTTGAAGTCTGTAGGGTCTTCTGTAGGGCCTTTTCTTTATCCCAGAATTGAGAAATGTTGTGATGATATGCCTTGTGATGGGCATATCATATCACCTTTCACCACATGAGGACTCAGCAAAATAGTGTCATCTATAAACCAGAAAGTTGGCTCTCATCTGACATCGAACCTGCTGGCTCCTTGATCTTGGACTCTCCAACCTCCAGAACTGTGAGAAATAAGTTATGTTGTTTATAAGCCACCTAATTTAAGGTATTTCGTTATAGCAGTCCAAACAGCCTAAGGTAGGAAGTTATAAAGAGGATAATTCACTATAATATCTCAGAACTGAAAGTACTAATAGCATGTCAGTTCCAGGAGAGTTGTGATTTCATCTTCTTATGCATTTTCAGTGCCTAGGCTAATACCTTGCCTATAGTAGAAATTCAATAAATACTTTTTGTAAGAATAAGGAAAAAAGGAAGGAAGTAAATGTGTTAGTAGGTTTTAAAAGTCCATTTGGTACCCAGCAAAAGAAAAAAAAAAAAGGAAAATACAACCATCACAAGGCATATAATCACAACATTTCTCAATTCTGGGATAAAGAAAAGGCCCCACAGAAGACCCTACAGACTTCAAGAGAGGGAAAATTAGTATACACAAAAATCAGAGATCAGAATTTATTTAGAATTGTAAAAAACAACACTG
Source organism: Chlorocebus sabaeus (assembly GCF_047675955.1). NCBI lineage: Eukaryota > Metazoa > Chordata > Mammalia > Primates > Cercopithecidae > Chlorocebus > Chlorocebus sabaeus. The sequence continues at coordinate 73,287,946 of NC_132918.1, forward strand.
ATAATTACAAGGCATGGGAGCAATGCCTTCAACATTCTTAAGAAAAATGATTTCTAGCTCAGAATAGTCAGTCAAACTGTCAATCAAATATAAAGGTAAAATGCAGGCATTTTCAGATGTAAGTTCTCAAAAATTTACCTTAAAAAAATAGTTTCTTAGAAACCAACTGGAATATATGCTCCACCAAAATAAAGCCAAGAAAGAGAAAGGTGTGAGATACAAGAAACTGAGGATTCAGCTCAGAAAAGAGGTGGAAGGGAGTCTGCAGGCTGTTGGCTATGCAGGAGTAGGACAGTAACTCCACCTACAAGCCGGTCAGAATGTTCTTCCATTTCTATATTTTCACAAAAAGCAGAAATCGTTAAGTACCTGAAACATCTAAATATCTTGAGAGAAGATTTAGATGATGAATGGAGTGAGTGAAGATCGGATTAATTTTTTTTCAATCAACTAACAACAAAGAAGACTATAATTAATCATAGGAAAAATAAATGTATAAGGAAATAAAAGTTAGCATGGGATACTCCACATCTCGGCTACGAAAGGAATTTACAGTCATAGGAACACTGACAATGGTATAACCAACAGTATAATATAACAGTATAAAAAGATGAGAAGCCTTCATGAGTGACTAGGGATGGAGGTAGTGTGAGAGAAAGCAAGACATTTTTCTTTGTTAGGGAAAGTCAATAGAGAATGTTTAAAACTGGCCGGGTGCGGTGGCTCACACCTGTAATCTCAACACTCTGGGAGGCTGAGGCAGGCAGATCACCTGAAGTTGGGAGTTCGAAACCAGCCTGGCCAACATGGTGAAACCCTGTCTCCAGTAAATACTGCAAAAATCAGCCGGGTGTGGTGGCACATGCCTGTAATCTCAGCTACTTGGGAGGCTGAGGCGTGAGAAGAACCCAGGAGATGGAGGTTGAAGTGAATCAAGATGGCACCACTGCACTCTAGTCTGAGTAACAGAGCAAGACTCTGTCTAAAAAAACAAACATACATACAAACAAAACCCTGAAATATGAAAATGTCAAGATATAGCAATATAAACATTTTTATTTAAAGCATCAAATAAAAACAAACTTACCTCAATTTGACTTCACACTGTCATTTTTCCACTATTGCACATACAGTCCCTAATCACAGAGCTTAGGGTCTACTATGCTCCTTCTGGCAATGGTGATAATTAACACAACATTTAGATAGTTGGCTAGACATGAGCCATTAGATTGACTAGTGTGACAGAGTGTACGACATAAAGAAGAAGGAAAACACATTTAACTGAGAGCTAATGACATACCTGGCTCTGCGCTGGGTTCTCTTCATTGTTTGGTTTTCTCATTTAATCTTGTTTGTTTGAAAGAACAAATAACACGTGTCTATGAATGCCTTAGCCTGAAAAACAGAGAAGAAAGATATTAACCAACTCCTGGTCTGTTTATTTTAGAATGATATGTGTTAAAGATGCTTACCACCAATGCTAATGCATAAATTTTATGTTATAAACATCTGAATGGTGTATATGATTTTATTGTAATACTATAAATTCTAACAGAAGAGTTAGAGGTCATTGTTTATGTTGATTTCTTCTAAGCACTACTTTACTTCCTTATTTATTAGCTTAATTTTTTATTTGTACATGCTTATTTTAAATAGGGGCCAAATCATAGAAGGAGGGTTGGTTACTATGAAATATAGCTGAAGAAGAAAAGATAAATGCAATGGGTGTACAAGACATTTAAACAATGAGAATATTTAGTTAGTTCAAAAGGTTCCAACTTTTGGATCCTACTTAAGAATATATAGAGTTCTAGGCTTAAAGATGACACAATTCTTAATTATATTTTATCTTTTCATCAAATTGTAGCATGCTTTTTGATCACTGGGTTATATATGCCAATCTTAGTTTTGATTTTCTTTAAAGCAACACCTCTTGAGTTCATTGTAAGAAACAAGGAGTACCAGTCAAACTGAAAATCATAAAACACTAAGGGTTGTGGATTTTCCCAACAACTTTAATGGGGGCTATTTAAAAATCTAGCTTTCAGCATTTCACTGCATTTCAGTCTTGCTTTGAAGCCCACATTACTCCAACCAGTTCCTGTCACTACATGAGAACCACAAAATGTAGATGGCAAAAATTACAATGTTGGGTGTCCATCTTTTTTATATCCAGTGACAGAAAATGAAATACACTTTAACAATACAAAGACATGGACTGGTGGATACATACATACTTATCACTAATTCAAGACAAATTTCAAAATGAAAACACAGATTATCCATCCATCCAGGTTCTCATGCACCAGGGCTTTTAAGCAGTATTGTTAACTGATGTTAGGCACATGTACAGCCAGAAAATGGTGTTCCATTATCTTTAAAACATAACATTTTGTAAACACATCTTTTATTATTAATTATTGAAAAGAAAGAGTTTACTATCCTTGTTAAAGCTTTTATTTATTTATTTATTTATTTTATTTTTTTGAGACAGAGTCTTGCTCCATAGCCAGGCTGGAGTGCAGTGGCACAATCTCAGCTCACTGCAACATCCGACTCCTGGATTCAAGTGATTCCCCTGCCTCAGCCCTCTGAGTAGCTGGGACTACAGGCACGGGCCACCACCACCACTACAGGCATGGGCCAAAAATATATATATATACAATTTTTTTGTATTTTAGTAGAGACGGGGTTTCACCATGTTGACCAGATGGTCTCAAGCTCCTGACCTCATGATCCTCCTGCCTCGGCCTCCCAAAGTGAAACCTTCTTATTTTTGAGATGAGGAAACGGAGACACTGATAGATTGAACAACCTTCCCAAGATTGCATGATTCTTACTGAAGAAATTGACTTTTAAGTTAACAAATATGTAATTTTGTGTTTTGTTGTTTAATCATTCATTCATTCATTCAAAAATATTTTTTGAGTACTTGCCATAGGCCTGACACAGTAATATAGAGATTAGAAAAAAGAGAGAGAGAGATAATCTCTTCATTCAAGAAGCTAATAGTCAAGTGGCAATGACAAAAACTCAACCAAAGACCACAGAGTGCTTGGTTGAAAGTGAAGGCAGGTTGGTGAGGCAAACCATGGTAAAAAATGAAGTTACAGATGGAGCCATGGGTCAGATTATAAAGCACTTCAGAAGCCATGTTAGGACTTTATGTTTCAAGTATGACAGATAGCTGGTCGGGCATTCTGAGCATGGGCATGACATGGTCAGTTCTATCATGATCAGTTCTATTAGTTATACCGTGTTGCCTCTCCCAAACCATAGTTTATTCACAGCACTGAATGTTTGGTTTACTTAACACTATAGCTACAATTTCCTGCATTTTATTTTAAATACTTATGTCTACATTTTAGTTTGAAAGACATTCCAAACCATATGTTCAGCAGAGAACTCCTAACTTTGATAAAGTTGATGTTTCACAAGCAAACCAGGCAAATTTGCTACGTTTGAAAGTCAGATGTTCTATACTTTTATTTGAAGATTTAGGTTCCCCCCTCAAGATTTCTCTCTCCTATGAATCTAAGTCCTGTTTTCTTTCACTCATAATTTCCAGTGATATCTAAACAACAATAGTGACATTTTCCAGAACAGTTTAAAACCCACTGCATTTTAAAGATGCAATTACAGCAATACTAGAAAAACAAAACCTAAAAACAACAATGAAAGCTATAGCTTATCTCCCTGGAGAGCATACATCTTGGACTTTGTGGAATGGCCCTGATTTCAAATATTTTGTCTCTATGTTCTAAAAGATATTCATACTCATTGCCTCATTACCTCCAGTTCAGAACTGATGATCACTGTACTTGTTTCATATTGCACAATAAAGTGAACTTAAATTTGTTCAAATAACATTCAACTGCTCTCATATCACTATACAGTCACTTTGGAAATATGCTTCCGTCTTTTCATATCTTCAATAAAAGAAAGTGTCATGAAAAAATGCAATTCTTAAGGAATGGGTTATGACCTTTTCTTCTTTAAGTCTGCAAATTTTAACAGTCTTGGAAATAGACACTCATCTTTTTAGTCTCTGGGCAATTAACAAGTTATTTTACCTGTAGAGCATTTTTCATTAATATTTCACTAGTAGAAATTTCCAAAAAGAAGAACAACTCATAAGAGAGAGAGCAAGAAAGATAAAGAGGGAACAAAGGAAGAAAAGGGGTTTGGGGTGGGGGGAGAAGACAGGAAGGGAGGGAGAAAAAGAAGAAAACATTCTTCACCTACTAGCTGGAAAATATTTTGTATTAATTTGAAGACTCAATACATTATAACTAACTTACTTCTATTTGATCAGCACCCAAAAGCTGCAACATTGTTCCACTCTTATTTTTAAACGTATGTTGAATGCTGTAATTTGTTCATCCTTTTATAGTTCCAACCTGTACCAATAAAATTAGTGTGTTATGTTACATAGATAGTTAGCAACATATACAACCAATTGTAATCAGATTTTTGTTTTACAAAAAACAGAATGACAAAGACATTTATTGTGAATAATCTTGACAGAAATCAAAGATGTCTCTTTAATTTAAATCCAGCTACAGTTTCAGAGTTAACCACAATGGCCATAAGTTTGTCAAATGTTCTTTTTCACAAGGTAGATGCTTATTCACATACAGATGTATCTAGTGAACAGCAGAACTTTGAGGGAACTCATTGAGGGGACACTAGGGTTAGCCTTCACTAGAATCTCTTCAAGGCCCCCACCCCTTTTTTTCCATTTGTAAGTGGAAAGGAGATATCACACATAACAAGTTTAGCACAAAGCCTGACACGTAGTAAGCTCCTGATCTGTGTGAACTATTTGTTATAATTAAGTTGGCCCCCAAATTCTCCCCACAACCTTACTGTCCAAAGGCAGCTGCCTTTATGCACACATCAACTGTCAGGAGACCACAGTGATTGAGAGTCGGAAAGTACCCTGAGGTCTTTGAGTTCAACCTCCCACATTTCACAGATGAGGAAACTGAGCCTCAGGTGGTAGAAATATATGGCCCAGGGGAACATAGTTATGAGGTTTCCTGATTGTGTTAGTTATGTATGTTTCCTGACTGCCAGACCCATTTATTTCCTGTCATTCAAGCTGAATCCAATTCTGTCTTATAGAGCGGTGATGCTCCATACCTTATACTTACTGGCATTGTCTGGGGATTTGACTGGTCTCCAGGCTGAGGCTCTAGCCCCACGATACAGTTTACAGCCTGGGCTTCTGGTTGGAAGACTGGCATGGAGAGTGGGAACTGGAGACTGGAGACGCGCTTTGATGCTTGGAGAGGGGAGCTAGAACTGTCCGTTTAAAGCACGTATCATGTCACTCCTCTGCCAGAGTTTTTCAGTCCCTCTTATCTTACTCAAAATAAAATCCCAATCCTGGCCGGGCATGATGGTTTAGGCCTGTAATCCCAGCATTATGGGAGACCTAGGCGGTCGGATCACTTGAGGTGAGGAATTCGAGACCAGCCTGGCCAACCTGGTGAAACCTGGTCTCTACTAAAACAAACAAATAAACAAACAAAAAATTAGCCAGGTGTGGTGGCGCAGGCCTGTAGTCCCAGCTACTCGGGAGGCTGAAGCAGGAGAATCGCTTGAATCCGGGAGGCAGAGGTTGCAGTGAGCCAAGATTGCCCACTGCACTCCAGCCTGGGCAACAGAGCAAGCCTCTGTCTCAAAAAAAAAAAAAAAAAAAAAAGAAAGAAAGAAAAAAGAAAAAAAATCCCAAATCTTAACTGTGGCCTGCAAAGATGGGAATAGTGTGGCCCCACTCACCTCTCTGATGTCTGCTTTTACCGCTCTCCACCTCCTCCCTCTACACCAGGCCTCACTGGCTTCCTTGCTGTAGTTGGAGCATAGCAGGTACGTCCTGGCTACAGGTACTTCTCTGCCTGGATGGATCACTGTCTCCTGACATCAACATGGCTTCACTTTGTTCAAGTCTCAGCACAAATGTCGTCTTACTTGAGAGGCCTTCCATGACCTTCCCTATGCAAAACGGCATCCCTGCCCTGCTCCTCTCTGCCTCTCAGCCCGCTGTATTTATCTTTGTGGCATTGACCCTTAGCTGACATTTTGATGATTGTTCATTTATTTGCTTGTCTTGTGTCTCTGCACTAGAATGTGAGCTTGTGAGCTCAGGGACTTTGCCACGTTTGCTGTTGTCTTCAGAGTCTAGGAGAGTGCCTGGCATAGAGTAGGTTCATTAAGCGTACATTAAATGAATGGAGGAAAGGAAGCAAGGAGGAGGGGTCTGTACGCTTGGCTAACTCTACCAAAGAATTCTGGGCTGAGATGGAAGCATCAATATGAACGACTTTAAAGAGAACAGCAGGGGATTCTCTTATGTCTTTAGGCCACCCACTGGTTTAAATGTATGTGCTTATTTTTGTCTGCCTCCCTCACTCTTTTGCAAATGTCATGAGGGTCACGACGTTGATTCTCTGTTATATCTCCAGCACTAGACCAATATCTGGTACGTATTGTTTAATAAATTCAGTGAATGAATTAATAAGTAAAGTTTTTAAAAGGGGGAAGGATAAAGAATATAATCTGGATATAAAATATCTAAATAAGTTTTGAAAATGAACCAGGCCTCCTATCTCCTAATAAACTCTTTACATAATTTGGCCTCTGCAAAACTTAAAAAATGCTTAAGAAACTGAATTCTTAAAAGTATATTTATATGTGTGTGTGTATATATATATATATATATATACACGCACACACATATATATTTTTGCTATCTGTGTACCCTGTTTGCTATCAGTGAACCCTGTTTGGATGACAATTCTCTAACATTCCCTCATCTACTCGAGAAATATATTTTGAGAATCAACTATGGGTTGGGCACTGTGTTAGATGCTACAAGTGTAATTGTGAGAGAAAGAGACATGATTCTTGCCTTATTACACTCACAATTTTGTAATGAAAGAGATATTAAACAAATAAACACATTAATAGCTTACTATCTCATTGCTGATTGCATAAGTGTTCCGAGGAGAGAGAACAAAGTGCAATAAGAGAAAATAACAGATTTATGTGAAACATATTCCAACAAATTCAATCCACGGCTGTCCCTCCCAAGACCCTGAAGTCATAAACTTATGTATGCCCTGTGGGTCTAAGGGGTGGTTCTAGTACCATTTACCTGAATGGAGCTCTTTACTGGGATATCAGGCTCTAAAGAGTCACCACAGGGTTCTGTTAATTTGATAAGAGATGTTTATCTGAAACCTCCCAGTGCTACCTGAAACCTGTGAGATTTCATAGACACAGCATTTACTTTCTCTCTTGATATCAGCCAAAATCTCTTAACAAAAACAATAGCAATAATTATAGAAAGCCCTTCTCTATCCCTTACTCTGCAGAGGGCAGTGTTCTCAGGTTTTTGCATCTATTAATTCATTTATTAAGTAGCTACTATTATTATCCCCATTTCACAGGTGAAGCATCAGGCACCAGGAGGTGAGGTGACTTGTCAAGGTTATACAGTGGTTAGGAGCAGCTGGGTCCTTTCGTTGTTTCACAGTTAATCATCTTTTGTAGTTCAACAACTCTGGGGGTTCTGGAGATTTTATAGGGAAAGTACAGAAGTGCTCTTTTGTGTTTTATCATAAACTCAAATTCCAAACAAGTTGTCATTGCCTAACAAGTAGATAAAGATCTTTCCATTCTGTATTTAACAAAAGGATGAAGGCTTTTGCTGGAAATGTTAGTTTGCTGCCTCCCATTTCTAAATTCAACACTGAAATATAAACTGTGAAATATAATTTCTATTCTCCCATCTTTCCGGTTGCTTGTGAAGTATGTGGGAGCACATGTGGCTAACAAATTTCCCCACCACTGCACTGCCACGCTGAAGCCATTCATGGACCCCATCAGGCCCTCAGATGTCCCACAAGCAGGAAAAGCGCTAAGTGAAGCAATGTTCTAGTCAGTGTGACAATTTTCAAAGAGAAAATCTGCCTTGTGTTTCCCTCCCACCCTCCGCCCCCCACAATCAAATAGGAGGCAGTATATCTGTCAAGCTAGTTTTTTTGGGGGGGGGGGTCAGTACATTTAAAAAATCCCACTATCTTTGAGAAAAATTGAATGTGTGAATCTGTATCAGGGGTCCTCAACCACAGGTGATTTTTGCCCCGAAGGGACACGGGGTAGCGTCTCGAGACATTTTTGACAGTCACAACTTGTGGATGCTACTGGCATTTAATGGGAAAAGCCCAGGGACACTGCTAGACATCCTACAACACACACAAAAATCCCCCTTCACTTTTCATCCCAAAGAATCATCTGGCCCCAAATGTCAGTGATGATGAGGTTGAGAAATAATATGACAAGTTTCGTCTATAATAATGTACTTGTTCTTATGTTCTAAAATGAAATAAAATGAAAATGTATTTTTTGAGCATCTCTCATGTGCAGAGTCCAGAGATAGATCCCGGGATAAACTCTTGATCTAAAAGATCAAAAGAGAGAAAAGACATAAAAAGCACATGGCAGACTTCTGCTTCTGGGAAAATGGAATAGATATACTTTTCCCCATTCCTTCCTCCAAGTACAATGAAAAACTCTGGAAATTACACGTAAAATAAACATGAAGGACTTGAAAAATGTTAAAGAAGAAGGCAGACTGGCTAGGGAACTTGAAATTCAAGGAACAACATGGTGGTGAGTTCCCTGGATTTATTTTTTCTCATATATCCCGGACTTGGTGTGAAAAAAATCCGGGAAACCAGAAATGTTGATAGACACAGAGGGGGAAAAAGCCAAAGGATCAGGAAAGAGGCAGCCTAGCAAGACAGAAAACATTCAGACAATACTTTCTCTAACTCCAGGCAAACACTACAGAAAAGACTACCTATAGCTAGGCCTGCCCACCCCATGCCAGCAAATACCAAGTGGGGAGCTTAGACTTCTACCATCAAGGCTGAAATGAGGTGCCCTGGCATCTTCGCATGGGTAGTCAGAGAAGGCCAAGTAGGGAGCCGGGACTTCCATCCCTACCAGTCAGTGACAAGGCCCCCTCCCGTCCCAGTGTCTGTGGAGATCATATCAGGAGTCTATACTTCCACTCTGCCTGGCAATAATAAGGTACCTCTCCCTCTCCTCATCAGAGTGCTGCCGAGGAAGCTTCACGTGGAGTCAGGACTTTCACCATTGCCCAGAAATAGCAAAGTCACTGCCAGTGTGGTGTTAGTGAAGACAATATGAGAGCTAGAACTCTGACCCATGTCCAGCAATAAAAAGGAACGTCTCTCTTAGTGTTAATATAAACGTTTTAGAAAAGAAAATAGAAGAACATTTCAACAGTTAGTATAGGCACAGTTTTTAGACTTAACACAAAAAGCATGGGCTATAAATGAAAAATTAATACATTGCCCTTCATCAAAAGTTAAAACTTTTAAAGTATGCATTTGGGAAAAATATATACCTTAGAGACTATATCTAATTATTCAATCAAGTCATTGTTGAATGAATATGTGAATATGTGCAAAGTATCACAAACCTGTTGTATGTGATATAATTCAGTTCAGTGTTCATCGAACATCTACTGTTGGAATACACCATGTTATCAATCAAGTCATTGTTGAATGAATATGTGAATATGTGCAAAGTATCACAAACCTGTTGTATGTGATATAATTCAGTTCAGTGTTCATGGAACATCTACTGTTGGAATACACCGTGTTATCAATCAAGTCATTGTTGAATGAATATGTGAATATGTGCAAAGTATCACAAACCTGTTGTATGTGATGTAATTCAGTTCAGTGTTCATGGAACATCTACTGTTGGAATACACCGTGTTATCAATCAAGTCATTGTTGAATGAATATGTGAATATGTGCAAAGTATCACAAACCTGTTGTATGTGATGTAATTCAGTTCAGTGTTCATGGAACATCTACTGTTGGAATACACCGTGTTATGTCCTGAAGCACTGGATTTTAGAGAAGGTAATGGAATGTGCAAATTGCAGGGTAAGGAAAATCAAACACAAGGCACCCTTTTAGATAATAAAATACCACCCTCTGGAAAATGAATCGGGGCAGCTCCTTCAGAACCAGGCATTCTAAAACTTTGGCATTTTTGATGCACAAGCATATCTCGGTCATTTCTGTCAGGTCTTGATTCTATAAATGAATTATAATGTTTTCAGTCAATATTGGCAGACGCTTGGCAGGGATGCAAATTATTTCTCCTACTATGGTCTCAGCTGACATCACTTGTGAATCCCAGCACTCTGTAGCACTGTGGCCTCTGAGTTCATCTCAACCACATGCTCTAGGCAGTGCTTACCAACTGATCAGAGTTGATCCTTCAGGAACACGTGTCACAAACTCTGGGTCTGGAAGGTGACCTTGATAAATCATTTCTCCTGCTATTTGCACAAGGTGAATCTCTCAGTAACCTTTTTATGTGGACACTGGCCTCTCAGGGTTCTGGAGTTTGGTAGGGAGAGGAGATTGCAGGTTTAAACCTTCAACTGGGTCATCCTCCTTCACAGGACTGGCTCTCACACCGAGTATTTTTCCTAGTCCTCAATAGACACGTCAGCACTCTCCTTCCCTGCTGTCCCTGGCAGAGAGAAAGGGAGAGACAGGGACGAAGGGCTGCCATGAATTCCAGGTGTCCCTTAATGCAGTCCAGTGTGGCCACTGCAGGGCCTCTCTGCTTGCCTGCAGATATCCTTTTGAGCGTTCAATTAAAAGGGACATTTGCTGACGTCCGTAGGTGGTGCGCACGGGTCCTGGCAGTTTCAACATGTTGGCTTTGAGCATGGATGTTTATAAGATTTGGGAGACTTTTTGTATTTCTTTCAATGCAAACATTAATGTTGACAAAACCTGAGCTGTTCTGTGTTTATTTAAAGCCTCAGAAATAACAGGATCATATTCTTTAGCAACCTAGATAATATTTTGCAAAAGTTTTCCTGCGAAATGTTTTTAAAGTGACACTGAGAAAAGAAATTCATTTTCTTACCCTTTGAATCATTTTCTTACTCTTACTCTTTGAGAGACCTACTGTAAACCCTGAATTTCAGTTTCCTCATTCATAAAAGAAGGTGACTAAGATCTACTTAGAGGATTGTTGAAACAATGAAGGGAATGAGTGAATTCTTTTATAACTTCGGAGCAGGGGAAGGCCTTTTAATAATTACTTAAAATCCAGGGGCCATAAAAGAGAAAATTGATACATTTAAATATTACTCAAGACTCAGAGGACATAAAGAAAAATTGAACCATTTAAATATATTTTAAAGATATGCAAATCAAATATGAAAGAAAAATTGAAAATAGCTGTGTCTTAGCACAAAGGGCTCGTCTCTGTCATATATAAAGAGCTCCAAGAAATTGAGAAGAAAAAGGCCAAAAAGTTCATCAATAGAGAGTTTATAGGAAAAAACACAAAGATCCTATATAGATATATATATATAGGCTCGATTTCACTCATCAGAGACAAAGCACAGTGAAATTACACTGAAATAACATTTCTCACCTATCAGATTGGCAAAAACCCAAAAGTTTAACACACTCTGTTGGCAAGGTTGCAGAGAAATGGGCACTCTGATACATTGCTGGTAGGAGTGCAAAATGGTACAACCCCTGCGGAGGGCAATTTGGCAATCTTTATCAAAATTACAAATGCATTTACCCTTTGACCCAGCAATTCCACTTCTGGGAATGTATCCTACAGATTATATGTATATACATGAAAATAAATACATATTAATATGATCCTTAATTAATAGCAAAAGATAAACAATTCAGCTGCTCATTAACAGGGTACTGACGAAATAAGCCGTGATGTACTCACACCACAAAATATTATGCCGCTATAAAGCAAAGAATGATGGTGCTTTCTGTATGCTGGCGTGGAAAAATCTCTAGCATTTATGCTGAAAACAGGAGCAGACACTATATATTATGGGTTACCTTTTATGTAAGAAAGATGAGAAGTGGTGGGAGAGAATATATTTGCATTCGCTATATTTTCAGAAAGAAATATTTTTAATGTTCAGAACAAGATAATAGAAATAGTATTCCTTACGGGACACAGAGCCGGAAATAAAATAGTTGAGAATAGTGGGAACAATACTGTTTAATATACTCTCTTTTTATATAACTGTTAGCCATGTGAATTTGTTACCTTTTAAAAAATAAAAATTGAGGAAAAGAAAGAATTAAGTGAGTTTGTGAACATAAAATACTTAGCCAATGTTGCAGGCCCATCTATGTATAAATATTGATCATTTATATAAATTGAAAACGTATCCCCAGGTTATTTAATTGGTCTCTGAAGAGTTCTATGGCTCTTTCACATAGTGTGACCTTCGGACTACTGGCATCAGAATGAATCTTCATTTTTAATATGTACCCCAGAAAATCTTCATTTATAATATGTATCCCATATCAATACTTGGGTCCACCTCAATGCTTGCATGCATAATTTTTTAAGTCTCTCCCAGTGATTCTTATGAGCCTCACAGTTTGAGAACCACTATGATCTATCTCAGGTATACTGTAGAGGGTTTTGGAGGTAGCAAGCACGTAGAAGGCCGTTTAGGCCATGATTTTGATACCATAGCTAATCTGCTGAGTTCAAAATATACCTCTCTAGCCTGTGCTCTAAACCTGCATATACAATTTCCTGTTGGTATGGCCACTTGACTGTGTAATAGGGATCTCAAATATAACACATCTAAAATCAAACTTAAACTAACTGGGTTGGAATCGATCACCTGTTTACCCATTTATTCTCTTACATGTTTTTTGTGTGGTCTTCTCCATCTCAGTCAATAACATCATAAACCATCCAGTTGCTCGTTAGAAGTTTAAACACCACTTTTTGTTTTTCCATCTATCCTCTTCCTACATCAAATCCATCAGGAAGCCCTCTCCTCTGCAGGATTTGTACCATTGTGTAATGTGCATGAGAGTGAGCATTTCTCTACTGCTTTCTCAACAGAAACTGAAATTGAGTCTTTTTATTAATTAATTAATTAATTAATTTTTATTTTTTTCCCTGTAGTCTATTCAGTTGTGCAAGATAATGAAGTTCTGGAGATCTAATACACAACAATGTGACAGTAGTTAACAATATTGTTCTATATACTTGAAATTTGCTAAGAAGGTAGATCTTAAGTATTCTCAACACACATACATGAAAGGTAACTATGTGAAGCGGGAGATGTGTTAATTAGCTTGATTGTGGTGAGTATTTCACAACGAATACATGTGTCAATAGCTTAAATATATACAATTTTTAACTGTCAACTATATCTCAATAACTTTGGGGAAGAATTGTGAAAAGTAACAAGTATTTGAATATTTGGTAAAGCCTTTTCCTCCTTAGAGAGCCCTGCCCGTAGCAAACTGCTAAAAGGTGCTCCCAACACACCAACCTCTGCTTCTGTCTATCCCTACTACCCTGCCCTTGTGCAACCTCTGCCCTCACTCACCTGGATGTTAAAGTGTCAGTGTCCTCCCTGTTCTCCTGCTTCCATTCTTGTCTTTCTTACACTCTGTTCTTCATCAAATGATCTACTTCAAACGTAAGTCCACTCATGTCACTTTCCTGCCTACAACAGCTTCCCATTTCACTCAGGATAAGACCCCGAGTTTTCTTCATTTTGACCTACAAAGCCTGAGTGATTTGTCCCTTACTACCATTTCTATTTCATTCTGTGGCACTCTTCTTGCTCTTTGTGTTCCAGTCACAAAGACCCTCTTTCTTTCTTTTGGGTGTACACGATGCTCACCCTCTCTTCAGGGCCTTTGTGTTTGCTGGACCTTCTGTGTGGAATGTTCTTTCTACTGAGCCTCCCTGCGCTTATTTCTTTGTGTCACTCAGGACTCAGCTGAAGTCTCCTCTCTTCAGAGGGCCCTTCCCTGACCACACCAACCCATAGTGCCCCTCTACCACCGCCCCATCCCTGGAGGTCACACTATCATTTCCTCCTGTTTTGTTTTCTTCATAGCACTTGTCATTCTCTCCAGGAATGTCAGTTCCATGAGAGCTGGGACTCTGCCTACTTTGTTCACTATCTTGTCTCCAGACCAGAAGTTGGGTGTGGCACATTAGTAAGTGCTCAATAAATATTTGCTAAGGAAATCAGTGACCTGCTTTTTATGACTCATGGCATCGCCTCCGCTTCCTCTTCTTCAGACCAACTCAGACTCATAGTCTTGGCTTCAGCTGCCGTCGTTTATACTCGTTGCTTCACCACTTTTTTTCAACTTCATTGATGTATAATTGCCAGTTAAAAATTGTATGTATTTAAATTATACAACTGGATGAATTGATATGTGTATACATTGTCAAATATTCACCACAATCAAGTTAACGTATCCATCACCTCACATAGTTACATTGGTGTGTGTGTGTATGTGTGTGTGTGTTGAGACCACTTAATATCTACCTACTTAGTAAATTTCAAATATACAGTAAAATATTAACTATTGTGTCACATTGTTGTACATTACATCTCCAGAGCTTTATTATCTTGCATAACTGAAACTTCGTACCTCTTGACCATCGATATTGTTTGGCTCTGTGTCCCCACCCACATCTTATCTTGAATTATACTTCCATAATGCCCACATGTTGTGAGAGGGACCTGGTGGGAGATAATTTGAATCATGGGGTTGGTTTCCCCCTTTACTGTTCTCGTGGTAGTGAATAAGTCTCATGAGATCTGATGAGTTTATCAGGGGTTTCCGCTTTTGCATCTTTCTCATTCTCTCTTGCAGCTGCCATGTAAGAAGTACTTTTCACCTCCTGCTACGATTTTGAGGCCTCCCTAGCTATGTGGAGCTGTAAGTCCAATTAAACCTCTCTTTCTTCCCAGTCTTGGGTATGTCTTTATCAGCACCATGAAAACAGACTAATACAGTAAATTGGTACCAATAGAGTGGGGTACTGCTGAAAAGATACCCCAAAATGTGGAAGCAACTTTCGAACTGGGTAACAAGCACAGGTTGGAACAGTTTGGAAGGCTCAGAAGAAGACAGGAAAATATGCTAAAGTCTGGAAATTTCTAGAGATTTGTTGAATGGTTTTGCCCAAAATGCTGATAGCGATATGGACAATAAGGTACAGGCTGAGGTGGTCTCAGATGGAGATGAGGAATTTGTTGGGGACTGGAGCAAAGATGACTCTTGTTATGTTTTACCAGAATGACTGGTGGCATTTTGCCCCTGCCCTAGAGATTTGTGGAACTTTGAACTTGAGAGACGTGATTTAGGGTATCTGGTGGAAAAAATTTCTAAACAGCAAAGCATTCAAGAGTTGACTTAGGTTCTGTTAAAGGCATTCAGTTTTATAAGGGAAGCATAGCCTAAAATTTAGAAAATTTGCAGTCTAACAATGTGATAAAAAAGAAAACAACACTTTCTGAGGAGAAATTCAAGCCAGCTGCAGAAATTTACATAAGTAACGAGGAGCTGAATGTTAACTCCAAGACAACGGGGAAAACGTCTCCAGGACATGTCAGAGGTCTTCATGGCAGCCCCTCCCGGTAAAGGCTTGGAAGCCTAGGAGAAAATGGTTTTGTGGGCCGAGCCCAGGGTACTGGTGCTGTGTGCAGTCTAGGGACTTGGTGCCCTGCATTCTAGCTGTGACTAAAAGGGACCAAGGTACAGCTCAGGATGTTGCTTCAGAGGGTGCTTCAAGCCCCAAGCCTTGGCAGCTTCCACATAGTGTTGAGCTTGTGGGTGCACAGAAGTCAAGAATTGAGGTTTGGAAACCTCTGCCTAGATTTCTGAAAACGTATGGAAATGTCTGGATGTCCAGGCAAAAGTTTGCTGCAGGAGCAGGGTCCTCATGGAGAACCTCTGCTAGGGCAGTGCAGAAGGGAAATGTGGGGTTGAAGCCCCCACACAGAAAATTGCTACTGGGGCACTGCCTAATGGAACTGTGAAAAGAGAGTCACTGTTCTCCAGACCCCAGTATGGTAGATCCACCAACAGCTTGCACCTTGAGCCTGGAAAAGCCACAGACACTCAACACCAACCTGTGAAAGTAGCCAGGAGGGTAGCTATACTCTGCAAAGCCACAGAGGCAGAGCTGCTCAAGACCATGGGAACTCACTTGCATCGGTGTGACCTGGATGTGAGACCTGGGGTCGAAGGAGATCATTTTGGAACTTTGTTTTTCAGATGAAGTCTCACTCTGTTGCCCAGGCTGGAGTGCAGTGACGCAATCTCAGCTCACTATAACCTCCACCTCCTGGGTTTAAGCAATTCTCCTGCCTCAGCCTCCTGAATAGCCAGGATTACAGATGCGCAACACCATGCTCAGCTAATTTTTTTGTATCTTTAGTAGAGACGGGGTTTCACCATGTTGGCCAGGCTCGTGTCGAGCTCCTGACCTTGTGATCTGCCCACCTCGGACTTCCAAAGTGCTGGGATTACAGCCATGAACCAATGCGCCCAGCCTATTTTGAAGCTTTAATATTTGACTGTCCCACGGGATTTTGGACTTGCATGGGCCCTGTAACCCTCTTTGTTTTGGCCAATTTCTCCCCTTTGGAATGGCTGTATTTACCCAATACCTGTACCCCCATTGTATCTAGGAAGTAACTAGCTTGCTTTTGATTTTTCGGGCTCATAAGTGGAAGGGAGTTCCTTGTTTCAGATGAGACTTTGGATTATGGACATTTGGGTTAATGCTGAAATGAGTTAAAACTTTGGGGAACTGTTGAAAAGGCACGATTGGTTTTGAAATCTGAGGTAATGAGATTTGGAGGGGTTGGGGCAGAATAATATGGTTTGACTATGTGTCCCTACCCAAATCTCATGTTGAATTGTACTTCCATAATTTTTTATGTGTTTTGGGAGGGACCTGGTGGGAGATAATTTGAATCATGGAGGCGGTTTCCCCCATACTGTTCTTGTGGTAGTGAATAAGTCTCAAGAGATCTGATGGTTTGATCAAGGGTGTTCATTTTTGCATCCTTTGTATTTTTCTCTTGCCACTGCCGTGTAAGAAGTGCCTTTCACCTCCTGCCTCGATTTGGAGGCCTCCCCAGCCATGTGGAACTGTTAAGTCTAATTAAATCTCTTTTTCTTCCCAGTCTCCGGTATGTCTTTATTAGCAGTGTTAAAAATGGGCTAATACAACCATCGTCTTCCCATGTCCCCTCCTCTTTGCCCCTGGTAAACACCATGGAGTTTGAGATTTTTAGATTATGTAAGTAAGATAATGCAGTATTTGATTTTCTGTGACTGGCTTATTTCACTTAGCATACTGTTCTCCACATTTACCATGTTGTCCTAAATGGCAGGATTTCTTTTTTTTTTTTAAGGCTGGATAATATTCCATTACCCACACACACACACACACACACAGAGTCCAATATGTAAATATATATAATCCATTATATATGTATGTTATATATGTATTTCTGTAAATATTTATGTGTATCTGTGTGTGTATATCTATCTATATATGAATATATATAATATATATTTTATATATATAATATATATATATGTCATGAACACTTAGATTGATTCCATAGCTTGTCTATTGTGAATAATGCTGAAATGAACATGGGAATGCACTCATTTCTTTGGAATAGTGATGTGATTTCCTTTGCATATATACCCACAAGTGGGATTGCTAGATTATAAGGTAGTTCTATTTTTTTTTTTTTTTGGTGGAACTTATATACTATTTTCCATGATGACTATAGCAATTTACATTCCCATCGATAGTATACTAGGGTTCTCTGTTCTTCACATCCTCCCCAACACTTACTATCTTTCATGTATCTGATAATGGCCATTCTAACAGGTGAAGTGATATCTCATTGTGTAGTTCACGTTCGTCTGATGATTATTGAAGTATCTTTTTGTACATCTAGTGACCATTTGAATGTCTTTTTTTGAGAAATGTTTATTCAAGTCCTTTACTCATTTTTAAATTGAGTTATTTGGGATTTGGGTTTTTTTGTTTGTTTGTTTTTCTATTGAGTTATTTCTATTGCTTTCTATTGAGCTACATGAGTTTCTTATATTTTGGATGTTAATTTCTAATCAGATATATGGTTTGAAAAATATTTTCTCCATGTCTTTTTACCCTGTTGTTTCCTTTGCTGTTCAGAAACTTTTTAGTCAGATGTAAGTCCTCTTGTCTTTTTTGCTTTTGTTGCCTGTGCTTTTGGTGTGATATCCAATGCCAAAAAGCTTTTCCCCTATTTTTCTAGAGTTTTACAGTTTCAGGTCTTACATTTAAGTCTTTAATCCGTTTTGAGTTGATTTCTGTATATGGCGTGAGAGAAGGGTCCATTTTCGTTTTTTCTGCCTGTGAACATTCAGTTTTCCCAATACCATTCATCAAAAAGGCTACCCTTTCCTCATTTTGTGTTCTTGGCACACTTGTCAAAGATCAGTTCAACATGGGATATGTAGATTTATTTTGGGGCTCTCTATTCTGTCTTTATGTCTACACATCTACTACTTAAAAAGGAAGCCAGGAAAGCAATCCTATTTATAATGACTAAAAAAGGAACAAAATACTTTACCACTTGTTATAAGTAAGTTCCTGAGATATTTCTGATGAATCCGGCTCATCCTCATCTTTTCTCTCCTGTCATAACTGCTGTCTTCATTCATGTTCCTGCACCTGATCCAATCATATGAGGTTTGTGTGTGTTTGGGTCAGGGTAGAAGAAGAGTCACGTGGTTTTCAAAGGAGCTGTGAAGGGGCTGCTTCACTTAAAATGATAAATCTATAACATTAGATATAGAGGGACTAGAACAAGTATAGGAGGAGAGGACCAGCCCAAGACAGAAAAGGGGACATAAAAGGGAGATTGAAGACAAATTTTGCCTAATGCGCATTCTTTCTTTCTTTTTATTTTATTTTCTTTTCTCTTTTTTCTTTTCTTTTTTTTTTTTCTCTTCTCTTCTCTTCTCTCTTTCTTTCTAGTTTCACCCTTGTCACCCAGGCTAGAGTGCAATGGCATAGTCTTGGCTCACTAAAACCTCCACCTCTGGGGTTCAAGTCATTCTCCCACCTCAGCCTCCCAAGTAGCTGGGATTACAGGCAAGCACCACTGTGCCCGGCTACTTTTTTGTATTTTTAATAGGGACAGGGTTTCACCATGTTGCCCAGGCTGGTCTCAAACTCTTGGCATCAGGTGATCCCGCCCACCTCAGCCTCCCAAAGTGCTGGGATTACAAGTGTGAGCCACTGTGCCCAGCCCTACTTCACATTCTTTAATAGCTTTGTATTGGAACCTTATCTCCATTCTATCTTCCTGGGGCCCAACTTGCTTAATAGAAAACCAAATCAGGAACAAATAAGACTGGGAGGAGTGGAAGTCACAACTTTTGTGAGCAGGAACAGATTTGAATGTGTGCATCCTAGCAAACACGGTGTAATTGTGATATGTTGCTCTGTGCCATCCACATCTCTTTGCTATAATTAGCAGAAGAATCTAGAGTTTAACAGAAGAAGCAGTTCTCACTTTAGTGAGCCATGAAAACAATTTCAACTCTGCTTAACTTGGCTTCTTTGAATTTCAAGCAGAGAAGGTACTGCAGTCCATTTTAAGCGAGACCAGAATCTTCTTTCCTCTTGCTCATTCCTTTGTAAAGTCCTATAAAATAAAACCACCAGATTCCCAGAAGATAAAAATCCATTCTCTCCCTCCCCCTCACATAAGTGCATCCTCACGTATTCACAGGCTTCTGCAGATTTTAATAAGGTCCCTTGTGTGGGTCTCTTCAAATACGGGCAAAATACTCGGAGTGAGAAAATGTCACATCTAATCAAGGGTGCTATAAATGCAGCACCCGTGGCAGGCCGACGGCTCACAAGTGGCTTGAACCAAATCACAGTCTTTCTCTGTTGGAAACCAAAATTGAAGAAACTCATTTTGGGTCTTCATTTTGGTCATTTCAATTAAATACTTAGGAATTTTTTTAAAAAGGAAAACTATATTGGAATTGGGCAAACGGTGTGGCCTGCTAATGGTGACAGAACCTCAGAACTTTATTTCCTGGAGAAAAAAAAAGTGTTTTAGAGACCAGCGAATGCTCCTTTTAAACATAAACATCTAAACATAAAGGCACAACCACCCCAGCTCCCAAATTATTTCTGACTCTACATTTCTGCTTATATTACGGTAACTCAGTTGTCTTCACCCTGGAGTTCTTCAGTCCTATGGCTTTAAGTCAACATTCCATGCAGATGTCCAGAGCTTCTCCCAGTATTTCTGAAAGGACTGGTGCAGGACAATGGTTATTAACCCAGGTGATTTTGCCCAGAGAGAATATTTGCAAAAGTGTAAAACATGTTTGATTGTTACAACTGGGGAGAAGAGTGGTGCTAGAGGTAGAGACCTGGGATGCTGTTAGCATCCTATGATGTTCAGGATGGCACCTCACAACCAAGAATTATTGGGACCCAGATGTCAACAGTGCCAAGGTTCAGAAACCCTGTCCTAGGGATTTGTATTTCTGCTGAGGCATTCTCCATCACAGCCGTTGCAGGCTGCTTCTCTCTTATCATGGGGTCCTGTCTGCGGTCCTTGGCTTGGACCTGAACCTCTGCTGGTTTCACTGACTGCAGCTCTGAGATTTTATCCTGTCTCTGTGAGATGCTGCTGCCACCATGTTGATATCAGTAGAGTTCTGAGTTAGGAAACGTTACAGTTCTCTTTATTAGACTTGCCCTTCATTCCCCTCTCGCATAAAGGTCTCATAGCCTTTGACTGAAGTTTTGGGGTCAAAGAGGGAGACAACGGCAGAGTTTACTCAAGAGAACAAATTAATATATATTCATTCAATTGTCCTTTAATTTAAATTTTCTCCAAAGACATTTCCCTGCTAGGACTTTCCCATGGTCTGTCTGAGAACCTGCCATGTAACTTACCTCTCATTGTCCTCAATCTACATCTGTCAGTCCTGATCTTCCCAACCCTTGCATTCCCAAATCTTCCTCATTTATTATGCTTTGCTCTCTGTCTCCCTAGTCCCCACCCAAACAGTTCTGCATTTGAAAAACCTCAGACAGGCCTTTGCTAAATCCAAAAGCCTCCAACTTCAGTATTACACACACACACACACACACACACACACACACACAACTCACAGAAACTTATAAATTACAGTATTTTCTTAAACATATTGTAGATCGAAATTTTAGTCAGGGATCCCTCTCAAACAAGTCTTTGAAGCCTGAGAGGAGAATAAAACTGTATTTTCTCCCTAATGGAGCAAGGAGAGGACATGTGGATTCTCTTTTGTTTTATGTTAGTAGAAGAAGAAGAGTTAGCTCTGATGACTTGTTTCCATGGCTCTATGGTTGGCCCAGATAACCTGTTAATACCTAGGTATAAGTATTCTATTTCTATGTAACATATTTCCATGTGGTTAGCAGTTTAAAATAACACCCACTTCTCATCTCACCATTCTGTTGGTCAAAATTCCTGCATGACATGATTGGATTCTCTGCTCAAGACATCACAAAGCTGAAATCAGGGTGTCAACTGGACTGAGTTCTCTTCTAGAGTCTCTGGGGAAGAATCCACTTCCAGATTCATTCAGGTTGTAGGTAGAATTTATTTCTTTGCAACTGTAGGACTGAGGTAGATATTGTCTTGACAGCTCTGCAGGGGTAGGTGTCAGCTCCTAGAGGCCACTCTCTAGCACTCGTGGCACCCCTTTTTTCAGCAACAGAGAACTTCCTTTACATCATATTTCTATCAAATAAAGTCTTTTTGATTTTTCCATCTGCTACTGGCCAGAGAAAACTCTCTGCTTTTGAAGAGTTTGAGAGTTAGGCTTGGCCCACCTGGATAATCTCACTATCTGGAGGTATAGTCTGTCATATAGTGTAACGGAGTCACAGGAGTATAAAATCCATCATCTTAAGACCAGTCACGGTGGCTCATGCCTGTAATCCCAGCACTCTGGGAGGTCAAGGTGGGTGGATCATGAGGTGAGGTTGAGACCATCCTGGCTAACCTGGTGAAACCCTGTCTCTACCAAAAATACAAAAAAATTAGCCAGGCGTGGTGGTGGGCGTCTGTAGTCCCAGCTACTCAGGAGACTGAGGTAGGAGAATAGCATGAACCTGGGAGGCAGAGCTTGCGGTGAGCCGTGGTTGCACCACTGCACTCCATCCTGGACGACAGAGGGAGACTCTGTCAAAAAAAAAAAAAAAAAAAAAATCCATCATCTTTAAAGGAGGAAGAATACTCATCAGGGGGAAGGAAATTTAGGGGACATATAAATATCCTACCTACCACACCAGGTGTTGTGGAATAAATTATGCCCACTTGGTACCAAATTCATATATGAAAGCTCTAAACCCTAATGTGACTGTAATTGGAGATAGGGCTTTTAAGGAGGTACTTAAGGTTAAGTAAGATCATAAGGGCAGGGTCCAAATCCAATAGAAGTGATGTCCTTTTAAGAAGAGAGAGACACTAGGAGTGCAAACTCCAGAGGAAAGGCCATGTGGAGAAAGTGAGAAAGCAGCCATTTGCAAGCCTCTCCAGAGGCCTCTGGAGAAACCAACCCTGCTGACACCTTGATCTTGGACTTCTAGCCTCCAGATCCGTGAGAAAATACTTTCTATTTAAGCCATCCAGTCTGTGGTATTTTGTTATGGCAGCCTTAGTAAATAAATTCACTGGACAATAATATCAATGAAAACCTAATTTTTAAAAATTTGAAACTGAGATGGTAGTATTCTTTGATGAAGTTTGAAATGCACTCACTATACAACCAATGGAAACACTCATGTACCAAATAGGGGGACCAGGATGTGACAGAAGACAATATGAAAATTGAGATACAATGGTATGTATCAGAAAATTATGTATAAATACAATCTAGCATAAATCAATGTTGTAAGATATGTGCTAAGTGCTAAGGAACACAGAGAAAGTAAGACTCCCATCAAATGGGACTTAGATACTTTCACAGTGAAGGGCACATCCCATCTGGCAGGGTAGGAAGATCTAATCATAGGTTTAGAAGAATGTGGTATGCTTCATGTCTATATGGTGATATGGTTTGCATCTGTGTCCCCACGCAAATCTCATGTCAAATCATAATCTCTAATGTTGCAGGTAGGACCTTGTGGGAGATAATTGGATCACGGGGATGGATCCTTCATGAATGGTTTAGCACCATTCCTTTGGTGTGGTTCTCATGATAGAGTTCTCATGAGATCTGGTTGTTTAAAAGTGTGTGGCACCTACCCACAACTTCCTCCTGCTTTGGCCATGTAAGACAAGCCTGTTTCCCCTCTGCCTTCTGTCATGGTTGTAAGTTTCCTGAGGCCTCCCCAGAAGCTGAGTGGATGCCAGCATCATGTTTCCTATGTAACCTGTGGAACCATGAGCCAATTAAACCTTTTTTCTTTATAAGTTACCCAGTTGCAGGTATTTCTTTATAGCAATGTGAAAACTGAAAAATACAGAAAATTGATACCAAGGAGTGGGACATTGCTATAAAGATACCTGAAAATGTGGAAGCAGCTTTGGAACTGAATAATGGGCAGAAGTTGGAAGAGTATGGAGGGCTCAGAAAAAGACAGGAAGATGAGGGAATGCTTGGAATTTCCTAGAGACTTGTTAAATTGTTATGACCTAAATGCTGATAGTGATATGGACAGAAATGACCAGGCTGATGAGGTCTCAGATGGAGTCAAGGAATTTACTGGGAACTGGAGCAAAAGTTACTTTTGTTATGCATTAGCAAAGAACATGATGGCATTGTGCTCCTGCCCTAAGGATCTGTGGAACTTTGAAATTGAGAGTGATGATTTAGGGTATCTGGGGGAAGAAATTTCTAAGCAGCAAAGTGTTCAAGATTTAACCTGGCTGCTTGTAAGAGCTGATATGCATGAGCAAATAAATGAGGTAAAACTGGAAGTTATATTTAAAGGGGAAGGAGAGCATAAAAATTTGAAAATTTTGCAGCCTGGCTATGTGGCAGCAAAGAAAAGTTCATTTTCAGGGGAGCAATTCAAGCCACCTGCAGAAATTTGCATAACTAAAAGGAAGGCAAGTGCTGATAGCCAAGACAATGGGGAAAAGGCCTTGAAGGCATTTCAGAGAACTTCGTGGCAGCCCCTCCTATCATAGGCCCAAAGGCCTAGGAAGACAGAATGATTTCCTGGGTCATGGCCAAGACTCCCCATCCCCTGCTGCCCTACACAGTCTCAGGACACCGCTCCCTGCATCCCAGCTGCTCCAGCTCCAGCTGTGGCTCAGAGGGACCCAAGTACCGCTCAAGTGTGCAAACTGTAAGCCTTGGTGGTTTCCATGTAGCATTAAGCCTGCAGGTGCACAGAATGCAAGTGTTGAGGTTTGGCAGCTTCTGCTTCCTGTACAGCCTGCACAACCATGAGCAAACTAAACCTCTTTTCTTTATAAATTACCCAGTCTCAGGTATTTCTTTACAGCAATGTTAGAGCTGGTTAGTACATACAGTTTCTGATGAACATTTATTATTTATATTTGTTGATTAATTTGGAAAAACACCAGTCCAAATGGAGTTCTCTGTTTAAAAAGAGAAAAAGTACCCAAAGGGATACTAAGAAAGAAAGGGAAGATACTAAGAAGGAAAAAACCCTGCATTTTCTTCATTTTATATTTCTGGCCAATCTGAATTACATAGTGATTATAATAGCTTCATAATATAGTGTTATAAAATTGTATAGTGATAATGAATGGCTTAATAATATAGTTTTATAAAAGATAGAAATGTATATTTTAAAAGACATGCATTGACATATTAGTTTTTAATTAATTTATTTTTTTGCCCTCACATTGAAAAAGTGATTTCCAAATTGCAATGATGATATCCCACAGACACGGCTAACAATTGTCAGTTCCCATGTGTGCATGGCTCAACATATAGTCCAATATTTGCCATTTGTTATCCAGTTCAACTCCATGAATTTTGCTCACACATTTTAGAAAAAATAGTCAACATTTTAAGGCTTATAATTTCTCCAGTTCAATTATTAAAACACTCTTAGAGGAGATATGCAGATCTGGGGCCATCTCATTTCTGGAACCTAAAATGTAACATGAACCAGTTAAAAGTTGAAGGTTCCATATTCTTGTCCTTGCATTTAGAGATATAATCAGGAGTAAACAAGGGTCTTAGGTATTACAGCTGATCATTTAATAAAGCAAATGTCCATCTATAAGCTTCAGACATATTTTAGAACTTTTGTAAAGGCTGATATAATCATACATGTAAATTAGCCAGAGGATTTTTTTTCTCAAAACGTTTGAAAAGGAAAGAGATTGTTGTGAAATTAACCATAAAGAAGGTGGGCAGGGAATGGCAAAGGTTATCCTGCATGATGTGTGACTAATCTCTAAACTAACTTCTTTTAGAGGATAGTGACCTTAACCTTGGCCATGGGGGTTGCCACATCTTTTATGTCTTTGAGGCACATGTTGTGTATGAACCTATATTTCAAAGACGGAGATCAATGAGAGTGTGTTTCTGGGTGTAAGATTTCCTGCAAATGGGACTTACATACTTTCATAATGCAGGGCTCATGGGAGAAGTTGCCTTGTAAGGGATGTCTTGAAGTAAGTCCCTTGAAAGGGACACTTGGATTTTCCAGTAGATTTAAAAGGCATAAACCGTTGATTTCCCAGTCATCTTCTGGACTCTCATTGCCTTTCTCCTCTCCCAGCAGCAGCCAAAGTCCTTACCATCAATCTATAACTTGCAGAAACTTCTAAGTCTCATAAGCAAAGCTTCCTGCCTATAAATTGATGTCCCTGAGTGCACAGGTATTCCCTACATCCAATGTTTCCCAGAGGACAGTGTTTAGAGACCTGTAGAGGAACTCCTCTCGTTGGGAGTCACAGTTGATCTCTTAGCCAATATCACAGCTCTCTTTTTTCTGGCCAATGGCTGTGACTTTAACTTTTAGCTGACACTATGAACCACAAGTCTGAATGCATGAGTGAGTGAATGAGTAAGTAAATAAATGAATGAATGAATGCTGGCTGGTAGTTCAAAATATAAGCAAAAACAAACAAACAAATAAACAAACAAAAACCTTCACACATTTCCACCCAATCACTTCACCAAGCATTATCACAGGAAGTTCATTGACACCTCTGTCTCCTTTCTCCACTTCAGGCATCAGACTTCATAAAAATGAAAAAGATCTATTAATGAAAGGTTGGAACCTAAAATAGTACAGAAAGTTTTGTTAAATTCACTATAGCTTCCAACTACCAGTTTTTGGTAGCTTCTTTGGCATTTACACAAAGCTTTGTGTAGTATGTGTGGTGGAGGATTTTTCTTGTTTTCTCGATTTTTTTCTTTGTTATAAAATTTGTTCATTTTAAGAACCTGTATGTTTGTGTGCAGGAAGTTTGTGCGGTAAGCTATGTGCATGTGATCTTGAACCATTTATTACATTAAATGGAAAGAGAGGAAAAATATTTTTGTTCTTGTTATTCCCCAAACCATACAAGACACACAGGTTTTCTCACGCACATGACAACTTCTGTCCCTTCTCAGCAGCACGGAAAATTTGGGATCTATTATCCACAAAAGCAAGAGGCATGGCATCTAAGAATTTCTCACTTGCTGTCCTTGTAGATAACTTTTTAACTGGAAGAGAGAGGTTTAAAGGACTATGACTTAGTTTCACCTGATGGACAACAAGTTTGGGAAATGGAGGGCAGATCATTCCCAACCAGGCGGGTGTCCCTTGCAGCCCTATGCGTGTGACCACAGCTCTTGTATAAGGGCATCATACTGATCTCGCAATCAAAGTTAACTTAAGGTTGAAATTCAAAACTAAACTTACAGGAAACCAGAGCCTATCACAATTGAGAAAAAAAAAAAAAAAGGAAACAGTGGGAGTTCATGTGGACAGAAATTGTTAAGTCTCCCACTGCTTGTATTTGTCAGTATCACATCCAAAGTCCCCACACACCCACCCTCTCTCCCTCCATCCCAAAGTGATGACAAGGGAAACACATGCAGAAACATATGCACACATGTGTATAGAAGGAGCACTGTAGGGCTTTGCCAAAGTGGTTTTGACCACAGCAGATCATTTATTCAGTTTTGCTTAACACAGGTAATTCCCTTAACTTACTGTCCTCAGAGTAAGTTTCAGCACCTGGCAAGTGACATTTAATTTTGTTCCTTTGAAAGGGCACCCAGAGGTTATTACCACCCAGTTCCCAAGTTGCTATCAGGACTTGAACCCATGTGAGAACTAATGGCAAACCACATAGCACTTTACCTATCCTACACCCACACATGGAAACCTAGCTCAATTTGGGTTCATCTTTGAGGGCATCTCATTTGAAAACCTGTCCCTGCAAAGGTATCCATTCCCCAGGACACCATAAGAATGAAAACACAATGAAAGTTCATCATGAGCATAATGCCTAACATTTATTGAGCACTTACATGCAACAAGCCTTGTGCTAAATACTGCACATGGATAAGCCCATTTAATCCTTATAACAACCGTATGGTGTAGAGGAAACTGAGGCACAGAGAGGTTATATGACTTGCCCAGGATCATATAGCTGTTAAATGGAGAATACAGGCAACCTGACTCCTGAGCTTATGCTCTTAACAAATATATTTTTTCAGGCTCCATTTAAATATTTTTGTGTGTGAGAGAGAGGGAGAGAGAGTGTGTGTGTGTGTCCAATATGTATATGAGTGAGTTTCTGGAAGGGAGGTGCAGGAGGTGACACAAGGGCAAAAAGAAATGAAAGCAAAAGAAAAATATCTTCAGAGCCTTGGAAGAACTCTTCATGGACACCTTTCATTTATAGTCTAAAGGGACCCTTTTAAATAGAATATCGACAGTAGGCTGCTGGCAAGATGTATAGTAGTCCCTCACTCTCTCCTAGTGGCAATTTGAGGAGACCAATTCAAGAAAACATCATTTACCAATTACTGGAGATTCTAAGGAATTTATTTGGGAAAGGTGTGGATTGCAGCAAAAAGTAAATCCTACCATTTTCAAGTCCCAAAGCTTGCTTTCTCCAGCTCTTTTCTGTGAAGGGACATGGGAGGTTTAAAAAAAATCCAAACCCAAAAACTGTATCTCCATCTCACGCCATCTCTTTTTCTTTTCTTTTCTTCCTTTCTTTTTCTTCTTTTTTTTTTTTTTTTTTTTTTTTTTTTGAGACAGAATCTCACTCTTGTTGCCCAGACTGGAGTGCAGTGGTGAGATCTCCACTCACCACAACCTCTGCCTCCCAGGTTCAAGCAATTCTTCTGCCTCAGCCTCCTAAGTAGCTGGGATTACAGGCACCTGCCACCACGCCCAGCCAATTTTTGTATTTTTAGTAAAGACGGGGATTCGTTGTGTTCCCCAGGATGGTCTCAAACTCCTGACCTCAGGTGATTTGCCCATCTCAACCTCCCAATGTGCTGGTATTACAGGCATGAGCCACCACACCCTGCCACACATCATCTTATAAAAAGAAACTTAATCCTCTTGCTTTGATTTTTCTCCCCAAAGCGATTTCTATTGTCATTGAGACTTCACAGGCAACAAGGGAAGGCTCCTGTCTGGTTATTAAAACATGAGCCCTTCCTCAGAAAGTAGTTCATTCTGATACCTTATTGGGGAATTTAAGACATAATACGCAACATTAATCTTGTGGATTTAACAGACTATTGCTTTGTAGGTTCAATTGTCATATCTCTCTTTTGTGCTTCCTCCTTAGAACTTCTACTAACCTCAAGGAAAGTCCTATGTGGTGAAAATATAAAAGTTGAAAACAGTTTGTTGTATTATATTTCTATTACAGATTACTGCTAGAAGGCCTTAGACATCATTTAGTGCCATCTTCCTTGGGGGAGGGGCAGGGCAAGGAGAACAAGGCCTAAATATGCGAGCTGAATATCCTCAAAGCCACATGTTGTCTCAAGATTTGGTCCTTCTTTGAATCCCACTTAGTTTCTCACTTTTACTGAGTATCTTATATGCCCCCATTTCATTAAGATGGCCATAGAGTGTTCAACATGAAAAAGACTGTTCAGAAGCTTTCACTGAATCAATACAAATTTTGGACTCACATTCTTCTCTCCAGTGTTTTTCCAAAAAAGACCTAAGACAAAAGTCATTTAAAAAAATGTGTGACCCAGTTGGCCATACTTAAATGTTAATAAAATCCTATTTTGCTTTCACAATACACTACTAGAGATAGTTTCCAAGTCAGATTCATGCAATTTCTTTACTGTACTGATCAGTAAGATTTTTTTACTTAGTAGAATTGAGGTAAAGAGGCAAAAGTAGAAGCCAAGAGCTAATCATCAATGTGAGGTCACAGTGGTGACTATAGGCTCCATGAGAAAAGAGAGCTTTCCTATGTTGTTTACCACAGTGAACTAAATATTAACAGTATATGGTAAGTAGTAGGCAATCAACACATATTGGTTAAATAAATTAACAAAAAGGTGATGGGGTGAGGAGGAGTTCCTCATATACTACTTCTATATGCTCCGGCTACTTACATGTTTCCCTAGTTGCCCAAAGACAGTGTGTTCTTAATGGGTCATGGCACATCTCCCAGTGGAACAGACCAGGTAAATAACAGCTTTTTAAAGAAAGAAACTGAGACGACAGTATTATTTGGTGCTTTAAACTGTGATTTCTTATTTGCACAATGATGGGAAAGGTAGAACTGGCTCCCAAGAATGGTTTTCAACTTCCTCACCTTATCAACGCTGTAACATGATAAGACACGTTATCCCTGTATGATATCTCCTGCTTCTCAAGGTTGCCTTCTCTAAGCCTCAGGTTCCTTGTGTGTGAAATGTCAGTAACTCTAGCTAAAGGTGGTAAATGAAGAAAGGTGCCATTTCTGAATCAGAAATTTTGGCGATCTCTGGAAGACACAAGAAGAAACGACTGATTGATTTGAAAAAAGAAAAAATCAAAGCATGAACTAACAAGTCGAAATTGCACCACAAGTAGGTTGCAATGCAATTCTTCTTCAGGGAAACTCAGCAAGGACTGAGTCAAGTGGTGATCTCTGAAATAATTTATTAAAGAGCAGGTGAATAAGCATGGCTGTTGATTTCTACACTCGTTTATCTGTCTGCCCATATTGAGCAATTGGCCATGGTTTTCTGTCCAGGTTAAAACCATGAAACTGGCCTCTAAACAAATCAGAGACTTTGTTTTAAGGATAAAAAGTGAGCATTTTGACAGGAGAGAAAAGTAAAGCATGACTATAAATTTAAGTACAAAATAAAAAGGTAGCTCCTTCTTGAAGCGCAAAGTGTTGAAACACATTGTCTCCTAAGTTTGGCAACCATGAAAGGAGGTGCCGTGCTCTTGGCCCTCATCCTTAGAAAATAGAAAAGCTTAGATTCTGTCATTCTGTGTTCACTGGAGAGAACGTTCCCAGTGAGAGCAGAGCCTACTGCAGAGATAATACTTTACTTCTGCTGAGGAATACCCACATTAGCTGCTTGTGTTAATCACTACATGCTTGAATTTCTAAAAATGAGTGTACAAGCAATAATCCCAACACATTTGGAAAGACATAAATAATAAATAGAGAAAAAATTAAAATCTGGTATTCAAAATAATTAAAATAATTCTAGAGGGAAAGGAAGGAATGAAAGTATGCCAAACACCTGTTTGAAGGGTATGGGTTATAAATATTGATTTGTCTTCAATAATAGGAAAATATGTTTATATACATTAAAAATACATGGCTGGTTGGGTGCAGTGGCTCAGATTTGTAATCCCAGCATTTTGGGAGGCCAAGGCAGGCAGATCACCTGAGCTCAGGAGTGCAAGACCAGCCTGGCCAACATAGTAAAACTCCATTTCTACTGAAAATGCAAAAATTAGCCAGGCATGGTGACACATACCTGTAATCCCAGCTACTTGAGAGGGTGAGGCAGGAGAATTGCTTGAACTCAGGAGGCAGAGGTTGCGGTGAGCCAAGGTCACTCTACTGCATTCCAGCTTGGGTGACAGTGAGACTCCGTCTCAAAAAAAAAAAAAAAAAAAAAAATTACATAACTAAACATGAGCTAACTAGAAATAGGATGTAGAGATTCCAAGATGCTTTTGTAAGACACAGCACAATACAAGCACAAAACTGAAAAGGGGACAAAGACAATTCAGTCAATCCAGTGAATGAGAAAAAATTTCACAGCAAATGGAAAATAAAGCAAGATGACAGAAATAAAATCAAATACACATGTAATCGTAACAAAAGTCAATGGCTTGAACTTCCATCAAAAAACAAAGATGTCCAGATGTAAAAGGAAAAAAAAGTATATATGTGGTTTATAAGAGAAATACTTTTAAATTTGTTTGAAAATATTAAAAATATGAAGATTTATAAACGTATATCAAACAGAGGATAAAGAGGCAATTCATGAAAGAAGAAATATAAATCATCCATAAATCTATGAGAAAGTACTCAGCTTCTAGCAGGGATAAGAAGATTAACTAAAATGACCATGAGATACCATTTTCCACCTGTAATAAGATAAGCAAATTTTTCAAACAATTGGTGATAGAGTTAATAAGGATGTGTAGAAACAGGCATTGCTAATGAAACTATTAATTGGATGGGATTCTCCAAGTTATGGGGGGCTACATGGAAAGGGAACAAGAATGGAATTATCCCACTGATTTATCTTCAGGATAAAGACTAAGAGTCTGGACAAAGGTACCCAGAAGACAAGTTGTGTTAACAAGTCATGTCATCATTAAGGGTAGAGACCCAGACTCAGCTCTGACGCTTCCTTACTTTGTTCTCTAGTGCAAGTCTCTTTGCTAGAACATGCTTCAATGTCTCCATCTGCCTTAATGTTTTCTTCAGATAAAATGAAATAGGATATGTAAAATGCTTTACAGAATACAAAAAACTGCACCATGTGTGACATCATTTTTTATAATAATAAAAATTACATTGACATGCTCCCACAAGAAGGACAGGAAAGATTAAATATCTATGAAATTGGACAAAATCTGGCTACCACTATCTGAATACTTTTATCCTCCCTCAAAAATTTTAAAACATTTAAAAAGCAGCACTTTCAGCATCCTTGGATAGATCCAAATATATGGTCAACTTGTTTTCTTTATAGAAATACAAGAAGATGTTCCCCTGTTCCCCCACAGCTGTGCCTGTCTAAAGCATTCACAATCACAGGGTTTCTTAGAAAGCCCACTTAGGAGAAACCAAAGAAATGCTTTTAGCAGCTGGGTCCCAAACCCAGGCCACACATCTCAGTGTAGCTCGTCAACCCTGAAGTGGGAGGTAGGGACTCAGGATTTTGGTTATACCTTCCATTGTCTGCCTTTTACTGTCACAGTTGCTGTTGTTTCTAAGGGTGACATCTGAGCAGGCTTTCAACACTGGGGAGAAAGAGATTTCTACAATCTAGGAATGACAGGGCTTCTCAGAGGAAATGAAACTTTCTTCTTTAAGACCCTTACTATCATCTTCAAGGTCAGCTCCTCCACAGAAAATTGTTATTAACCTGAGATGTTCTATTTGAGAGTCATCGCTCTATAGAGCAGTTTTTTTAAAATGGTATTGGGCAAATACCAAGATACCGATGTACTTGAGGAATAGTTAAGATACCGGGCTGGAATTCTACATCAGCCTCTTTTTTTTGTTTGTTTTTTTTTTGAGATGGAGTTTCGCTCTTGTTGCCCAGGCTGGAGTGCAATGGTGCAATCTCGGCTCACTGGCGGAACCTCTGCCTCCTGGGTTCTAGCAATTCTCCTGCCTCAGCCTCCCAAGTAACTGGGATTACAGGCATGCACCACCACACCCAGCTAATTTTTGTATTTTTAGTAGAGACGGGGTTTCACCATGTTGGTCAGGCTGGTCTCGAACTCCCGACCTTAGATGATCCGCCTGCCTCGGCTTCCCAAAGTGCTGGGATTACAGGTGTGAGCCAACACACCCGGCCCATCAGCCTCTTATATCTGCAACCTTGTGTATAGTACTTCAATTCTTGGTGCCTCTGATTCTTTATCTTTTCTGCCACTGGTATGTGGCAAGTGCTCATTAAATGGTAGCATTGGTCTTTGTTATTGTCTCATTAGTACTTTACTTCCGTTCAAGCAGAGTCATTATTTCACTAGCAACATTAGTAAAGAAAGACAGTAGGCAAGATAACATCTAGTTTCTCACACCTGGGAGAAAAAGACCAGATGGCCTAGGCTACACTTACAGACACAGACAAGGACAAGCTGGGCTGCTGTGAGTAAAATCATTTGAAAATGTAGGACATGCTAAGTGCCTACTACCAGTTGAGTCAATTGAGAAGCATGGCTGGGAATCATATTCAAACTGCAGTCAATCTAGAGTCTAAAAGCTTCTTTAAACAAATCTAAAAGTGACCGAATGACTTCTCCTTTCTGATAGGTAAATTCAAATTGAGATCCATAATCATAAATTATATGATCTGCCAGTTCTGCTGGAATCATGTCTTTTAATGGAGGCTTTCCATCCCCTTCCTGATCCAGTTTCCAGTGGAAAAAGTGGAGGCCATTTATGAATAGATGGGGAATTTCAGCAGAAAAATAGAAATTATAAGGAAGAGTCAAGTGGAAATGCTAAAAATAAAATCGTGATAACAGAAAAGAATAATGCTTTTGACGGGCTTGTTTGCAGGCATGATATAGCCAAGGAAATAATCAGTGAACATGGAAAAAGATCAATAAAAATTACTAACACTGAGAACACAGAGGATTAAAAAATGAGAGAGGAAAAAAGAACAGTGCATTCAAGAGTTGTGGAACAATATCAAACATTGTAATGTATAATTAGTATCTCGGAAGAAGAGAGAGACAGCAGGGAAAAACATTTGAAAAGGTAATGGAGGTTTCTCCAAAAATAATAAAATATATCAATCACGGACTTAAGAAATTTAGAGAATCTCAAGCTGGATCAATATGCCCTCCCCAAACACACATACACGCCCCCCACCCCACCCCACACAAACAGACATACCTAGACATATTAAATCCAAACTTAATGCAAAGATAAAGAGGAAGTCTTCAAGGCAGCCAGAGAAAAAAGAAAGAAATACGTATTACTTACTGAAAAATAAAGATAAGTATTACAGCAGATTTCTTGACAAACACTATGCAAGTCAGAAGAAAATGGCGTCTTTAAAATATTAACATTGAAAATGGCTATCCTAGTATCCTGTAGCCAGGTGAAAATACTTCTCAAAAATGAAAGTAAAATAATGGCTTTTCAGACAAATAAAATTAGATTTTATTACCCATAGTCTGACTTTACATGAAATGTTAAAAGAAATTCTTCAAGCAAAAGAAATATGACACTACTTGGAAATCTAGATCTACATGAAGAAATAAAGAGTTCTGAAAGTAATTTAAAATGGAAATAAATATAAAAATATATTTTCATATTATTCATCATTTCAAAAGAAATTGACTGCCTAAACAACAACAACAACAAAAAACAGCAGCAATACATTGTGGGTAAATAGCATATATAAAAGTAAAATAAATGCCAACAATAGCACAAAAAAAGGAAGAGAAGAGTTGGAAGTAAGACCCTTACTTATGTGATATTCTGTTGTTTAAAAATAGACATGAAAATTATATATATGCATAGTACATTTTTAAATGATTTTAACCTTTATTTTAGATTCATGGGGTACATGTACAGGTTTGCTGCATGGGTATATTGCATGATGTGGAGGGTTGGCTTCTAAAGATCGCATCGCCCGGATAGTGAGCATAATATGCAACAGTTAGTTTTTCAACCCTTACCCCCAGCTCACCTCCTTCCCCTTCCTATGAGTCCCCAGTGTCTATTGTTGCCATCTTTATGTTCATGAGTACCTAACATTCAGCTCCCACTTATAAGCAAGACCATGCAATATTTGTTTTTCTGTTCCTGCATTAATTTCCTTAGGATAATTACCTCCAGCTATATCCATGTTGTTACAAAGGACATGGTTCCATTCTTTTTTATGGCTGTGTGGTATTTGTGTATATGTACCACATCTTCTTTGTACAATAAATCATTGGTGAGTGCCTAGGTTGATTCCATGTCTTTGCTATTACGAGTAGTGCTGTGATGAACGTATAAGTGTGTGCCTTTTGGCAGAACAATTTATTTTCTTTTTGATATATGCCCAGTAATGGTATTGCTGGGTCAAATAGTAGTTTTAAGTTCTTTGAGAAATCTCCAAACAGTTTTCCACAGTGGCTGAACTAATTTACATTTCCACTGACAGCGCGTAAGCAGCTCCTTTTCTCTGCAGCCTCACCAAAATCTGTTTTTTGACTTTTTAATAATAGCCATTCTGACTCGTGCGAGATGATATTTCATTGTGGTTTTGATTTGCATTTCTCTGATGATTAGTGTTGTTGAGCATTTTTTTCATATGCTTGTTGGCCGCTTGTATGTCTTCTTTTGAGAATTGTCTGTTCATATATTTTGTCTATTTTTAATGGAGTTATTTGTGTTTTGCTTGTTGCATTGTTTAACTTTCTGATAGATTCTGGACATCAAACCTTTGTCAATTGTATAGCTTGCAAATATTTTCTCTCATTCGGTAGGTTGTCTGTTTACTCTGTTGATGGCTTCTTTTGCTTTACAGAAGAGCTTTAGTTTAATTAGGTCTCGCTTGTCAATTTTTGTTTTTGTTGCAATTGCTTTTGAGGACTTAGTCATGCATTCTTTCCCAAGGCCAATGTCCAGAATGACGTTTTCTACGTTTTCTTCTAGGATTCTTATAATTTGAGGTCTTATATTTAAATATTTTGTCCTTCTTGAGTTAATTTTTGCATATAGTGAAAGGTGGGGATTTAGTTTCATTCTTCTGCATGTAGCAGCCAGCCAGCTATCCCAATACGACTTACTGAATAGGGAGTCCTTTCCCCATCGCTTATTTTTGTCAACTTTGCCAAAGATCAGATGCTGTAGGTGAGTGCCTTTATTCTGGGTTCTTTATTCTGTTCCATTGGTCTATGTGCCAGTTTTTGTACCAGTCAATGCATGTTGCAAATCCTAAGACGACCAGTAAAATACTTTTAAAAGAGGCATAAATAATAAGCCAACAGTGGAGATAAAGTAGAATCATTAAAAAACTCAATCCAGAAGTAAGTAGAAAAAGAAGTTAAAAAAAAAAAAAAAAAAAAAAGAGGAAACAAATGGAAAATACCTAGCAAAATAGGAAAGGTTAATACAATCCTATCCACAATCATATTAAACTTAAATGATTTATCTATACTAATTAAAATATGAAACTTATCAGATTGGATGAGAACACAAAATATCCATATGCTATCTACAAGAAACATTTTAGATATAAAGACTTCAATAGGTTGAAAATCAAAGGCGGGAAAAAGATATGCAACACCACCAATAAAAAGAAGTCTGGAGTGGCTATAATAATATCAGACAACATCGACTTCAAAAGGAAGATTTTATCAGAGATAAAGAGGGCCATAATGATGAAGGATTCAGTTTTCCAAGAAGACATAGCAATCCTAAATGTGTATGCATGTAACAACTGGGTTTCTAAATTCATGAAGCAAATGTTTTAGAGCTGAGAAGAAAAATAGGCAAATCTACAATTGTACTTGGAGAGCTTAACACTTCTCTCTCATCAGTTGATAGAATATGTAAGAGAGAATCAGCAAGTGTATAGAAGACCCAAGTGTCACCACCAACATACTTAACCTAATTGATATTTATCTGACACTCCACCCTATAACAGCAGAATCTACATTCTTTTCATGTGCAAATTAAACACTCACCAAGATAGACCATATTCTGAGTCATAATACAAACCTTAACAAATTTAAAATAATCAAATCATATGAAATATTTTATCTACCCAGGACAGAATTAACTTAGAAATCAATAAAAAAAGATATGTGGAAATTCTGTAAATATTCAGAAATTAAACATCATACTTCTAAATAACCAGTGAGTCACAGAGGAAGTCAAAAAGAAATTAGAAAATATTTTTTACTGAATGAGTATGAATACATAACAGAAAACGTATGTAAAATTTCCAACGCAGTGCTTAGAGGGGAATTCATATCATAAAAATCTTTATATTCTTATATTAGGAAAGAGATCACAAATTAATGATCTTTCTTAAAGTTTCACTTTAAGAAACTAAAAAGGGCAAATTAAACCTGACATGAGCAAAAGAAAAAGAATATGAAAAATAAGACTAGAAATCAATGAAACTTAAAAGAGAAATACAATGGAGAAAATCATCAATAAAACTAATGAACCTCTAATAAAACTGATAAAAGAAAAAGAAGTTGAGACACAAATTACTACTATAAAATGAAAGAAGGTTGAAAAGAAATAACACCACTTCAAACACTACATTAAAAGTGTAAAAAATCCCAAATTGATAGCCTTAAATTAAATAACTTAGATCAAGGACTGATAAACTTTTTCTGTAAAGATCCAGATAGTAAATATTATAGGCCTTGTAGGCCATGCACTGTCTCTATTATATACTCTTATTTTATAATTCCTTAAAAAAGTAATATGATTCTTAGCTTACAGACCATATAAAAATAAGCTACATTCCACATTAGCCTGGCTCATGGGCATATTTTGCTAACCCCGAATATACATGAAATGGACAAATTCTTTGAATGTGCGACATTATCAAAGGTCAGTCAACAATAGATTACTTAAATAATCCTATATCTATTAGATCAATTAAATTTGTAATTGAAAACATTGCGACCAAGAAAACTTCCAGGCCCCAATAGCCTCATTGCCAATATCCTACCAGACATTTAAGGATGAGTTAATACCAAATTTTTACCAATTCTTCCAGAAATTAGTAAAGAATTGAACACTTTCCTCCTTATTCAATGAGATCAGCGTTACCCTGAGACCAAAACCTGACAAAGGCACTATAAGAAAATTTTAGACCAACAATCCTCTTGAACATAGACACAAAAATCCTCGATAAAATACTTGCACATTAAATTCAGTATGTATAAAAAGACTAACACACCATAATGAAGCAAAATTTACCATAAAAATAAAGTTTGGTTTTACATTTTAATATCGATATAATTCACCATGTCATAGAATGAAGAAGAAAAACCATATGTTTATTTAAATACATGTAGAAAAAGCATTTGAAAAATTCAATATTCATTCATAATACAAAGTCTAAGCACATCGAGAATAAAAGGATGCTTCCAGTTGGGCACGGTGGCTCATGCCTGTAATCTCAGCACTTTGGGAGGCCAGGGTGAGTGGATCAGGAGGTCAGGACATTGAGACCATCCTGGGTAACACAGTGAAATCCCATCTCTACTAAACATACAAAAAAATTAGCCGGGCGTGGTGGCACACGCCTGTAGTCTCAGTTACTCGGGAGGCTGAGGCAGGAGAATCGCTTGAACCTGGGAGGCAGAGGTTGCAGTGAGCTGAGATTGCGCCACTGCACTCCAGCCTGGGTGACAGAGTGAAACTCCGCCTCAAAAAAAAAAAAAAAAAAAAAAAAAAAAAGGAAGCTTTCCACAACCTGATAGAGACCATCTACAAAAAAACTATCATCATATTTAATGATGAAAGACTGACTGCTTTCTCATTAAGAATGAGAATAAAGCAAGGATATTCACTCCCAACACTCCTATTTCAGATAAAAGAGATGAAAGCTATACAGATATGAAAGAAAAAAAAAACCTCTATTTGCAGATGGCATGACTAGAAAATCCCAAAGTTTCTACTAAAAAGCTACTAAAACTAATAAGTGAATAAGGTCATAGGATACAAGGTCGGTATATAAAAATTAATTGTTTTTCTACATATTAGCAATAAGCAGTTGGAAATAAAAATTTTTTTAAATCATGTTTTACAATTGCACAAAAAGATAAAAAGTACAGGCAATATCTGTATAAAACTTTAATAAGAGAAATTTTAAAAGACAAGAAGAAATGGAAATGTATATAATTTAATTTTTATGATTTGTAAAACTCAATATTATTAATATCAGTTCAATCCTAAATTGTATGCAATCCTAATCAAATTATCAGTAGGAGTTTCGGTAGAAATTGACAAGCTGATTTGAAAACATATGTGGAAAGCCGATCTAGAATAGCCAAAACGATTTTGGAAAAGAAGAACAAAATTGGAGTTGTTAACATTATTTTGTTTCAAGCCTTATTATAAAGTTCTAATTATCCAAAAAGGGTGATGTTGGTGAAAGCATAGAAACACAGACCAATGAAACAGAGTACACAGTCCAGCAATGGTCCCAAGCATTACATGGTCAACTGATTTTTTGAACAAGGTCCAAAGGCAATTCAGTGAACAAAAAAAGTTAATCTTTTCAACAAATGGTGCTAGAATAATTTGATATCAAAATGCAATAAAGTCAATCTATACCTTGAATTATATATAAAATTTTTACGTAATGCAGATTACATGCCTAAATGTAAAACCTAAAACCATAAACTTCTAGAAGGAAACAAAATATTTTGTAACTTGAATTAGACAAAGATTACTTACATATGATACCAAAAGCATAATGAGTAAAACAAAGAATCTGATAAATTAGTCTTCACTAAAAATAAAAAGTTTTTGCTTTTCAAAAATCACTGTTAAGAACATGAAAATGCAAGCCTTAAACTGGGAGAAAATATTAGCAAAACTTTTAATTAGTGAAGAAGTTGTATTCAGGATATGTAAAGAACTCTCAAAACTAAACAAAAATAAAACAAACTAATAAAGATGAACATAAGATTTGAACAGATACCTTCTCAAAACCTTAGGAGTCTGGGGCAGGAGGATCACTTGAGCCCAGGAGTTTAAAACCAGCCTGGGCAACATGGTGAGACCCTGTCCTGCCTCTCACCCACACCAAAAAAGATATATTAATAGCAAATAAGCATACGAAAAGATGCTGAACATAATTAATTATTAGGGAAATGCAAATTAAACCTACAATGAGATACAACTACATACCTATTAGAATGGCTACATTTATTTTAATAATTGGCTGTGAGAGTCTCATAGGTTGCTGATGTTGGGAAATAAGTATGGTATTTTCCTATAAAATTAAATACATTTGCCTTATGACCCAGGAATTACACACACACATGCACACACACTCCCGTGCATAAACGTTTAGAGGGTATGTTTAGAGGGTATTTTTGCCAAAAAACTGAAACAAGCCAAACGTCCTTCAACTATTAGATGAATAAACAAGCTATGGTTTGTCTATATAATGAATGCACCCAGATATAAAAAGCAGTGAACTAGTGACACATGCAATAATATGGATAAATCTCAAAAGCGTTATTCGAAGTAAAAGAAACAAGACTCAAAAAACTACATTCTGTACGATTCCGTTTCTATGATGTCATACAGCATATGATGAAAGAGCAAACAGAGAGACAAAACCAATCAGTGGTTGGTGGGAGGCTAGGATTTTGCAGAGTGACTGACTACATGCAGCATGAGGGACATTTTTGGAGTGATTGCGTGTTCTATATATTGATGGTGATTGCGGTTACATGACCAAACCCAACTACATCAAAATGCTCCCTGTGTTAGCCCTTCTGAAAATACTTCACAGAATCATAGTGTAATGCATTAATGGAAATGGCTGATTTCACAGGGTATTCCCCAGCATAAAACTTCGGTTTATGTTGATGGAACATCTTTCTCATAGTTGGCTTTTTTTTACACCAATCTAGATAAGAAATCCCTTTTGGCAAGAGCTCTAAATTTATATTAGGTCAGAATGTTTGGTGACACATTGGAGAATTAGAGACCTGGGGCTTCCTTATTATGTAATAAACAAGAAACCCTCAAAGTTCTAAGCATGTAATATTTCTTAAGTATCCTATATTTCTTTTTCTGATAGTCTGCAAATCATCTTTTTCAAATTAGGAAAGCAATGGACACATAACCATTTATCACATATAAAAGCCCAACTGGGAATGGGGGTGGGTTCTTACATGTTTCTAAAACCCAGTTAAGGAAAATGACCACATTTGGAAGAAAGAATGACAGAGACTTGATTCTGTTGCAAAACCACTAGGAAAGATCAACCTCATATACATGGTCAGGGTCAATAGAAAACAACTACTTTTCACCTAAAGCCATTTGTTTTTGAACAGCCTCATTAATTTTATCTTCTGAAAAGAACTTGGCCATCAAATTTATATCAAATACCAGAAGGCTGTCTTTTGGTTTTGAAAGGTGTCTGAGTCACTTAAGAATCACAGGGTTCTGTGCTTGAGGAAGAGCTACTTTGGTGTTGAAAGGTGTCTGAGTCACTTAGGATATGTAGAAAGATGGCTCTTTGCCAGCATGTGGGTTATCTAACATCTGAGCAGCCCAAAGTTCATGTTGGCTGTTTGCATTAATCACCATAATTTGACTAACAAGCCTGAAGTGACAGCTCAGCATCAGGATGGCACGAGGGCCACAAACTGAACAAAGACAAGAATTAAAAAAGGAAGAGTGGTGAAACAGAAATCCCCCATTCCCCTCCACGGCAGTTGAGAATTTCCAAAATGTCACTAAAGGCATCAACAATTCAAGCAAAAGAGATAGTGAGGGGGAAGCACAGGTGGGAAGAGCACAATTCCAACTTCAAGTTCTCTTATTCATGGCTTTACTTCTTCCTACAAATCTTAGCCAGTTTCTGACTTTGGGCTGTGGCTCTGTGTGAGGTGTAACCATTCCTAGACCCCAGGGTAACATGGTTTCATTTGCTACCCTGTTCAAGAATCCAGGGGGCCGGAGCAGTGGCTCATGCCTATAATCTCAGCACTTTGGGAGGTCAAGGCAGGCAGATTGCCTGAGGTCAGGAGTTCGAGACCAACCTGGCTAACATGATGAAACCCTGTCTCTACTAAAAATACAAAAAGTAGCTAGGTGTGGTGGTGCACACCTGTAGTCCCACCTACTCGGGAGGCTAAGGCAGGAGAATCACTTGAATGCGGGAGGTGGAGGTTGCAGTGAACCGAGATCACACCACCGCACACCAGGCTTGCCAACAGAGTGAGACTCCAACTAAAAAAAAAAAAAGAAAAAAAAAAGAATCCAGACTGGGCCCATCTGATTGCAAATAGTCAGATTTTGCTGTTTTTCCTTCAAAAAAATATAATCATTCTATCTCCAAGACCTGGATAAATTAGAGGTTTTTGTTTTTACAATTTTATAAAAATAAGAATGAGCATTTTATTTACAAGAAACAGAGGAAAGCTACATCCCTTACCACCACTACCACCGCCCCCTCACTCCCCCCCCACCCACCCCCACACGCAAAGGCATAGAAATAAATGACCATTGAGCACAGATTACTTATTTCTTAAGTAATTCAAGTCAATCAATTGGCTTAATTCCTAGGCAAGACTTTTAACTTGCCAACAGTTTTTCAACTCAACCTTGTCTTTCAGTTTGCCTGTAGTACATCACCTGCGAAGTATTATGGCTATATCTTTTAATGAAGCATAGCCTCCCCAACTTAACCTACTGGTCATGTGATGGCACCCCTCCCTGAAATCAAAGAGCTATTCCAAAAATTCTCTCTCGTTTCCTGAACTGAGTTCCACAGAATACTATTTCCATGGAATGTTATTTTGTGTTTAAAAACAACAACAACAAAAGGTTTATGTGGTGAGATGAGATGAGCAAATATTCATTTGTGAGAATCTGTTTTTGAACAAACTTAAACAAAAAGCAGGACTCCTCAGAACCTTTCATATGTGTGTGT
Organism: Chlorocebus sabaeus; assembly: GCF_047675955.1. NCBI lineage: Eukaryota > Metazoa > Chordata > Mammalia > Primates > Cercopithecidae > Chlorocebus > Chlorocebus sabaeus. Next base: position 73,330,698 of record NC_132918.1, read on the forward strand.
GCCTTGTGAATCTCCACAAGCAAATATGGCATACGAGGTTTCCCGAAGGTACTTAACAAAGGAGTTCATTTAATTCTCTCATTCACAACACCTACTGTTTCATATAATACAGTTTGGGAATTTCCGTCAAACTCATAATTTCTTTTTCTAATAACAGGAGAGACTACTTCCAGTTCTAAACACCCAACACTATATTTCATCCTCTGGTCAGAATCCCACCACCAGCTCCTAGCTGATTTGCTGAACAGGTTTAAGTGGCGCAACCGGATTCCAGCTTCTCCTGCCTGAGTTTGCCATTGTCTCATCTCTCCAGGTGCTAGAGATGCGTCTCTTATAGAGAGTAGATTTTTGAAATTGGATTCATCACAGTTATATCTTATGATTACTTCACACATATGATAACACCAAAAAGAATGTGCTCTCACATCACCCCAAGTTAATTCATAGCCCAGGGGTATATCATGTTATCTACCCTACCAGATAGTCAGCATGTTCCCTTCTGCTCCCTCTTAACAAACTAAGTCTTTAAATCTGTTTCTTAGTGGGTAGCCATAACACATCATAAAAGATCCTGGATATTTAATGAGATAAAAATAGATATGACTGTACTTTTCTTTCAAGCCATAGCTAGTCTTCTTGTTCATAAAATAAAGCCTTATTTAGTGGCTCGTGCCTGTAATCCCAGCACTTTGGGATGCCGAGGTGGGTGGATTGCTTGAGCTCAGGAGTCCAAGACCAACCTGTGCAACATAGCAAGACCTCTTCACTATTTAAAACAAAAACAACAACCACCACCACAAAACCTTTATTTAAAAGGAAAACAGTTTCTCTTTACAACGATATACCTATATAATAACTTTTGATTTCTGAAAACAAGAAAATATAGTGATATACTCCCCTTTTGATTGCTATTTGAACATTATTTCAGTTTTCTTTAGAAGTAAGAATAGCCGGGTGCGGTGGCTCATGTCTGTAATCCCAGCACTTTGGGAGGCCAAGGCAGGTGAATCAGGAGGTCAGGAGTTCAAGGCCAGGCTAACCAACATGGTGAAACCCCATCTCTACTAAAAATACAAAAATTACCCAGGTATGGTGGTGCCTGCCTGTAATCCCAGCTACTCAGGAGGCTGAGGTAGGAGAATCGCTTGAACCTAGGAGGTGGAGGTTGCAGTGAGCCAAGATCATGCTACCGCACTCCAGCCTGGGTGACAGAACGAGACTTCGTCTCAAAAAAGAAAAAAAAAAAGTAAGAATAAATTTAATTTGGAGAAGTATTTATTTTGGTTAACTCAAAAAATTCTGCACATATCTGACTCTGTGTGTGTATGTGTATGTCTGTGTGTGTGTTAAGTGTGGGTTCTTAGCATTTGGAAGAAAACAAAGATTGCTGAGGGTGGGAGGAGGTGTCTCCTGTTTTCACAGAGATGTCAATGCTTGAGTCATCCTTGTCATTTTCAAACTCAACTGCTTAAAACTGAGTCACAGGGGTGGGGTGAAGTGGAGATTAAACTGAGTTTTGAAATAAATCTAACAACTGCAATAGGTGGTCACCCACAACGGTCACCCCAGGAGGCCTCCTCACACATTGCTCCCTCGTATACATTTTCTGGTTCTTTTCCATCACTCCCTGGAAAGAATGTGTTAGGCTATGTTCATTTCCCAAACATGCCGTCTCCTTTTGGAAATGATGTGGTTACTAGCAAAACAACTCTAAATATTTGCACTTTTATAGCCTACCACCAATATATCCTGAGGTTTTCCATATGCAACAATAGTTAACTTATTAAAACCCTTGGAATAAAGATCAACCTTTTTTTATTCTTATATCTCAGCATTATTGTGAGGAATAAATGAGTTGGTATTTGTAGGATAATATGAGTAGAGCTTAACACAGAATGTGTGTACTTACTAAATATAAATAATAAATGTCAGCTATTACTACTACCATCACTACTTCTACTACTGCTGTTGCTGTCAGTGCCTCATTCAATCTCAGAGTATTTCCTTGAAAATTAAACCTGTGAAGTGTGTTTTAGAATCCTGCTTCTCAGAGTATAGTTCACATTGTCTGCGGACAAACAGTGGCAGTATTACCAGGTAGCTTGTCAGAAACACAGAATCTCTGGTTCCTCCCCAGATCTACAGAACGAGAACTTGTGTTTTAACAAGATCCATGGGTTGTTCATATATATGTTAATATCTGAAAAGCACTCAGACAGCAGAATATTCTGGCTAATGGGATACAGTACATATAGATTATCAACTCTTAAAGACTTCAAACAAGAATACATCAAAAGAAACTTACTCTTTTCAATTGTGAGGGACAAACCTGAGACACCAGAGGTCTGCTTAAATGCCCTGTATTCTCAGGACACTTGCTGCTAAGAACGGAGAACTGAAAGAATGAAGACATGGTTATCACTAGTGCTTATTAACTAATGGACATTTCATCTTGTGTATTTCTTTGGCACCTCAAATATAACATGTCCAAAAATCAAACTCCTGGACTCTGTATTAGGTTGGATTTTCCAGACACACATGCTGAAATGAAGATTCCTATGACAGTGATTTATCAGAAATGTTTCCAGAAAAAATCTAGTATGGAAGAGGAGAAGCGGAATTGGAAGAGAAGAACATTAAGTAAGGAAGAAATGTCTAGTGAAAGCCCATGGGGAAGGAGAAGCAACTGTGATTCAGTCACTCAAGGGACTCTAGAGACAGTGGAACTCCTAGCAACACAAAGTGTGGTCCATACACCGGCAGGTCAACATCACTAGAAAACTTGCTAGATGTGCAAAATCTCAGACCCCATACTAGTTCTACCAAACTGAAATACACATTTTAATACAATCCTCCAAGTGATTCTGGAGGTAGTGGAACTCCTAGCAACACAAAGTGTGGTCCATACACCGGCAGGTCAACATCACTAGAAAACTTGCTAGATGTGCAAAATCTCAGACCCCATACTAGTTCTACCAAACTGAAATACACATTTTAATACAATCCTCCAAGTGATTCATAGGAGTGTTAAAATTGGAAAAAATACTGGTTTATTTCGTGATATCAAAGCAGTTCTAGCTAGGAGCAAGGATGGTGAAGTATTTGTATTCCATTGCTATGTCAGTTTTTGGTTAAGGGCTGGTCCTAGAGTCCTTAATTTCCTTAGTAAATTCCCTTCCACTTTCTGCCCTCTGTGCATGCAGGCAAAGGAGTTTAAGCAGGCTGAGGTCAGCCCCTGACAAGGAGACCCAGAATCTGGCTGTGCTCAAGGGTTAAGAGTGAATACCAGGAACTGGTATGCAGGGAAGTGATCAAGAAATCCCAGGAAATTAGAGGCAGAAAACAAACAAGGCCTGCTAGACTCCATTTGCCTTTTTCCTCATTCTGCTCCTTCTCTGGTCTTTTCTAACACATACGTTATTTGCCATCCATAGAACTCTGAGATCACTTTGTATCACTTTCCAAGACCAATAGGGGACCAGTCCTCCCAGGTCTATCTCTGCAAGGGTTCTCAAATCTGTCCTCCATTCTCCATCACCCTGTCACTGCCCAAGTTCAGAGCTGTGGTATCTCAGACCATCACATTCCCTTTCTAAGTGCCCTCAACCCCACCTTGTGTCTGCCACTTGCACACATCTTTCAAGTTGAACATCCCCTGCTCTTCCATGCCTTTCCCAATTCTTCCAGAATTGACCATTCTGACTTCCCATAGGAGCATTTTTGGTATATTCTTCAAATGAAGCTGGAATGGTCTTCAAGTGAAGCATTTGTCTTATTATTGCTATTTTTAGTCTATCCAGATAGATTCTGAACTGCTTGAAGATAATGTGATAGCACTTCCTGTGCATAGCACATAGTAGGTGCTTGATGAATGCATAGTAAATAATGAGGTTATTGATTTGAAAGTGTTTTTTAAGTACTTGAGCCTATGGACAGGTGCTTTGAATCTAAACTTAAATTTAATAAACTTCTCAAGGATGCAAATGCTGCATGAAATGAAAAGGAGATGAATAAGAGATGTTATACATAACCATTTCAAGCTTTCCAATAGATAACACCTCACTCATTTGTCACTTAGCAGATTCTCTCCACTGCTTTGGGAAAATTTAATTGTAATCTTTAATGCAAACAGTTTTCTCAAGAATTGGTCACACTCATTTGACAAAAGCACAGAACAGCTATGGTCAATCACTGCTTCTTATTTTAGCTATTAGACACTAATTTTCATATCCATTGCAGAATTGAAACTGTTTTCCAAATACAAGTCTTGAGAATAAATACTGTTTACTTTTACTGATATCATTCCAGAACAAATGGAACATTTGTAACTTGAGTAATTAGCATCTGATCCGTTCTTTCTAAATTGTGAGCATCTCCCTCTCTCTCTCCGCTAGCGCTCTCTCTCTCTCTCTCTGGTTTAATTAATGCTAATGCATACTGCCCTACAAGAATTTGCAAGCTGTACTGAGAAATAATGCAGTGTTAGTTTTGTAATTTAGTGCACAGAGCACATTTGTGCAAAAGCTTTGTAAACTGGGCCCGTGGTCAAAAGGAGCAATTAGCACTTTGTTAGTATGCAATGATGTACTAATCTGTGCAGTCCCCAAAAGCAATTGTCTGTTCCATTTTGCCCTCATGTGCAAATTTTTTCCAGTGTATACAGCACTACTCCAAAAATAACACATTGCCTGCCTGGTGCTATAAATTGGATTCATGATGATGAAGACATATCAATTAGAAAATATCTTCTGGGGGGAAAATGTACATGAGTTTGGTCCTACAATTTTTAGCAAAATGAGGAAGTTGATGCATAGCCTTGACAAGGAGCTATAGTTTTCTGTTCCTCACTCAAATTTCACAAATGAAATTGTTTCATTTTTATAGAAAGACTGTAAGATGGGCATTTGGTGGGAAAACAAGATCTCAAACCAGAGTAGTTAAACCCAGAATCACACGGATGTCGATTTTATTAACACAGCAGGACTGATTTGCATTTAAACAGATGCCATCCGTTCCTTTATTTAAATAGCACATAGGAAACATAAGAATTTTGTGCATTCTTAGGACTTCTCAAGTTCTTAGTAAAACACATGATTATGTCAGTTGAATAATAAAAACAACAATAATACCTTGCATTTTTAGAATAATTCTCAGTTTTCCTAAGGTATGTCAGGTACACCAGCTCATTTGAGTCTCACCACACATCTGTGGGTAGGCATTATCATCACCACTTTGCTGATGTGGAATCATGGGTTCAGAAGCTCAGTGACTTGTATAAAATCACCCAGGAGGCAGTATTGTATAGTAATTCAAAGCATGAGTTTTGAGGCCAGGCTATCTGAATGCAAATTTCAACTCTGCTTCTGTCTGGCTTGAGACTTTGGCTTCACCCTTCTGCACACGTTTCCTCAATCTGTAAAATGATAATGATAATTATACAGTAGGTCCTCATTTAACATTATGTATAGGTTCTTGAAGGCTGTTACTTTAGGTGAAATGAAATGTAACAAAACAAATTTTACCATAGGCTAACTGATATAAACAAGAGTTAAGTTACTACAGCATATTTCAGGTCATAGAAACACTACCAAACTTCCAACTAAAGATAAAAACACAAATCATGAGTGAACTCCCATTCACAGTTGCAATAAAGAAAATAAAATACCTAGGAATACAACTTACAAGGGATGTGAAGGACCTCTTTAAGGAGAACTACAAATCACTGCTCAAAGAAATAAGAGAGGACACAAATAAATGGAAAAACATTCCATGCTCATGGATAGAAAGAATCAATATCATGAAGATGGCCATACTGCCTAAAGTAATTTATATATTCAATGCTATCCTCATCAAGCTACCATTGACTTTCTCCACAGAATTAGAAAAAACTGCTTTAAATTTCATATGGAACCAAAAAAAAGCCCATATAGCCAAGACAATCCTAAGTAAAAAGAACAAAGCTGGAGGCATCATGCTACCTGACTTCAAACTATACTGCAAGGCTACAGTAACCAAAACAGCATGGTACTGGTACCAAAACAGATATATAGACCAATGGAGCAGAACACAGGCCTCAGAAATAATATCACATATCTACAACTATCTGATCTTTGACAAACCAGACAAAAAGCAGCAATAGCGAAAGGATTCCCTATTTAATAAATGGTGTTGGGAAAACAGGCTAGCCATACGCAGAAAACTGAAACTGGACCCCTTCCTTATACCTTATACAAAAATTAACTCAAGATGGATTAAAGACTTGAATGTAAGACCTAAAACCATAAAATCCTGGAAGAAAACCTAGGCAATGCCATTCAGCACATAGGCATGGGCAAGGACTTCATTGCTAAAACACCAAAAGTAATGGCAACAAAAGTAAAAAATGACAAATGGGATCTAATTGAACTAAAGAGCTCCTACACAGCAAAAGAAACTATCATCAGAGTGAACAGGCAACCTACAGAATTGGAGAAAATTTTTGCAAACTATCCATCTGACAAAGGGCTAATATCCAGAGTCTACAAAGAACTTAAACAAATTTACAAGAAAAAAACAAACAACTCCATCAAAAAGTGGACGAAGGATATGAACAGACACTTCTCAAAAGAAGACATTTATGCAGCCAACAAACATATGAATAAAAGCTCACCTTCACTGGTCATTAGAGAAATGCAAATCAAAACCACAATGAGATACCATCTTATACCAGTTAGAATGACAATCATTAAAAAATCAGGAAACAACAGATGCTGGGGAGGATGTGGAGAAATAGAAATGCTTTTACATTGTTGGTAGGAATGTAAATTAGTTCAACCATTGTGGAAGACAGGTGGCAATTCCTCAAGGATCTAGAACCAGAAACACCATTAGACCTAGCAATTCCATCACTGGGTATATACCCAAAGGATTATAAATCATTCTACTATAAAGACACATGCACACTTATGTTTATTGCGGCACTGTTCACAATAGCAAAGACTTGGAACCAACCCAAATGCCCATCAATGATAGACTGGATAAAGAAAATGTGGCACATATACACCATGGCATACTATGCAGCCATAAAAAGATGAGTTCATATCCTTTGCAGGGATGTGGATGATGCTGGAAACCAACATTCTCAGCAAACTAACACAAGAACAGAAAACCAAACACCACATGTTGTCACTCATAAGTGGGAGTTGAACAATGAGAACACATGGACACTGGGAGGGGAACATCACACACTGGGGCCTCTCAGGGGGTGGAGGGCTAGGAGAGGGATAGCATTAGGAGAAATACCTAATGGAGATGATGGGATGATGGGTGCAGAAAACCACTATGGCACAAGTATACCTATGTAACAAACCTGCACGTTCTGTGCATATATCCCAGACTTAAAGTATAATAAAAAAGATTAAAACACTTCTAATATTTATTTTTTATTTTACTTTAAGTTCTAGGATACTTGTGCAGAACATGCAGGTTTGTTACATAGGTATACATATGCCATGGTGGTTTGCTGCACCCATTAACCCATCATCTAGATAACACTTCTAATATTAAACATTGAGATAAATGTGAGATATACATACATTTAAGAAAGACTGATAAAAATTAAGATAATTATTTGCCCAGTTATTTCAGTTCAGGGTCATAGGCAGGTGGAGCCTATGCCAGCACAGGACTCAAGGCAGGAACCCCCACTCTGGACAGGATGGCATTCCCTTGCAGGGCACACTTGCACACACCCACGTTCACTTAGGCAGGGGCAACTGAGAGATCCCAAGTCATCTACTGTGCACATCCTTGGGATATGAGAGGAAACTGGAGCACCCAGAGAAAACCCATACAGACATGGAGCAGATGTGCAAACTCCACACAGACAGAGTCATCAGCTGGGAATGGGTAGAATAATTATGTTGCTCAAGTTCCTGTCTCAAGGGGTTATTGTGAGACTTACGTATAAAGCACTTAAAATACAAATATGGGCAATATATGAATTAGCTATTATTATTGTTATAATTATTTAGCATATAGTAAGTGACACAGGTAAGACTTATTCTCAGATGTGAGGACTTTCAAAGGTATCAAGTAAATATAACTATTCTTCCTTTTCAAGGACCTATTTTTCAGACTATCAAAAGCATCAAACATATTTTTGAAGATGAAAGAGAGCTTAAGGGAAATTAATGCTATTCAACTTAAGGAAAAGCTATTAAAGAGATAGTGAATATTGTTCTGTATTATCATCAAAGAATGCTATAATGAGTTGGTAATAAGCTGAAACATGAATTTGATATGATATAAAAAAATAGTTCTGATAGTGGAGAAGAAGAATTTTCTTAGGGAGTGTAGTAGGTTGCAAAAATGACCACAATCCAGCACCTCTGTTTGTAGCAATGACTCTAGAAGGCCATTCTGCAGCTCCTGCTATCAAGAGGTGGAGACTGTGTTGCTACCTAATGATTCTAGGATAGCTTGTGCTTTGCTTCAGGAAATAGAATGTAGTGGAAGTAAGGGTGTGCTAGTTCTGAGTCTAGGACCCAAGACTTTATAGCTTCTACTCTTCCTCTTGAAATACTGCCCACTTATCATGAGCTAGCCTGCTGGACTTTGCAAGAGAGAGTCCATTTGATACCTTGTCCTAGGCAACAGCCAGCAAACCCAAGAGGCAGTCATCTAACTTACTGGCAACTGACTGCAGGTATATGAGCAAGTTCAGCTGAGTCCAGAAGAACCACCCAGCTGAGCCCAGGCAAAATTGCTACCCCACAGAAATATGAGCAAAATAAATGTATGTATTTTTAATTTGCCATATTTTGAGGTAGTTTGTTATGCAGAGAAAGCTAAATAACTCTAGGAGACTATGACATTTTTGACCCTAAAAATCCTTGAAAACAGTATAGGTATCTCCCAGTGGAATTTATTTAGGAAAAAACCTATATGGGATAACACGAGGAAATAGGAGATTTTAGATGATTTGTTCCAACACACATACTTCTCCAAGTTTGTGAAATGAAGGTTTAAACTTCAGCTAGAGGGTTATTTTCCATTTGTAAGGAAACGGCATGATCTTTCATTCATGCATTCAGTAATCATTATTATTGAGGAGCTACTCTGTGCCAAATGCTAAGAAAATGAAGTGATCTCTTTCCTAGAAAAAAATAAAAATTGTGGCAAATGTAATTTTGACTCTACTTGGTTTGCTATACATTATTAAAAAACAAGTTTTTAAAAGAAAGACTGCATTTCCATAGTAGTCATGTAAGCTTATTGATGACAATACATGAAAAGCAAATAAGTTACAAAGATGTTTTCAGAGTACATTTAAATAGTTTCTATATCATAAATGTAATAATACCTACTTGTAAAAATTTGAAATCTAGGACAGGTATTTAAGCAGAGGTCAGGCCATTTCATCCTTTGATATTCAATACACGTTGGTCGAGCAAGTCTGAACCCTGACACTCAACTTTTACCAAAGTCTGCATGTCAGTCAACATTTCCTGTCATACAAGTCTGACACATCAAGTCTGGGCTACCTTATTATTTTTCTTCTTTTTGGTATTTGGTTACCATAATTTTATTGTAATCCTCATTCCCAAGAAATTCTTCCTCCTTTACACTTGCTTTTTTCCCTCTGTATTTGTCAGCTGTGGTTGGTGCCACTGCCCCCTCTCCTCTGGTCTTGGCAGTGGGGATCTTTTCAACTGCAGCACCATGCTGCTTTGAGGACTAATACCCTTACATTTGGGGTAGTAGGATGGTACAAAGCCCTGTCAGATTTCTTACAGAAATCTGAGGCTTCAAATGGGAGGTTTCATTCTCTCATAGTTGCAAAACAGTTTTTCAATTTTTCTCAGTTGCCTGGAGCATAGTACATAACCCACAGTGGTCTCTCTTTCATTCATTCACTTGTTCATTAACTCAACAAATAAATATTGAGCTTGGCAATGTGCTGGGCTTGGAAGATACAAATGTGAGCGAAATATTAATTTGAATTCTGTCCTCGAGGAACTCATAGTCTAGTGAAAGAGAGAAAACTTTATCAAATGGTTATAAAAACAAGTGTAAAATTGCCTTTAAGACAAGTGCCACCTGGTATATGAGTATTTTATAATAGCTGAGGACAGAACATGCTTCCCTTAGGTAATATCACTTGAAGTGAAATATGAAGCCTGTGTAGTAAGCAAATAGGAGAAGGATGTAAAATAATACAAAATGGAACGAGCAGAGAAAACTGTGAGTGCAAAGACACTGTGGCAGGAAGAGGCATAAAGATTTGGGACTACAAGGCCGTCAGAGTGGCTGGGATACAGAAGGTCCTGGTGAAAGTGTGGGTGGGATGAGGAGGCAGAAAAAGGTGGAACAAAACTAGGTAGGCTTTGGTAAGGAGTTTTACCTGTATCCTGAATGAAGAGAAAAACCAGTGAATGGTCTTGCAGGTACCAACATGGGTAGAGTGGCATTTTGAAAAGATTACTTTGGTTGCAGTAGGCTGTAAGAACACACTGAGCTTCTGTTCCAGAAGAAATCCCCAAAAAGAAATAATACACAAGCTACAGCTGAATATTTAGACCAAGGAACGAGAAGGAGGAGCAGGTGGAAGTGGTCTGAGAGAAGACAAAAACCAGTACTGGGCTGGAAAGAAAGTCATCAGGACACTTTGCCCTCCGGTTGTAGGACCCACATTCTGCGTGGGCTTTTCTGTTTTTGTTTTGTGTTTGTTTTTGTTTTGAGACAAGAGTCTCACTCTTGTCACCCAGGCTGGAGTGCAGGAGCGAGTTCAAGGAACTCCAGTATGAGTTCCTTGAGGACAGAATTCAAGTTAATATTTCACAAGGTCTGGGCTCACTGCAACTTCTACCTCCAGGTTTCGAGTGATTCTCCTGCCTCAGCCTCCCGAGCAGCTGGGATTACAGGTATGCACCACCACATCCAGCTAATTTTTTTGTATTTTTAGTAGAGATGAGGTTTCGCCATGTTGGCCAGGCTTGTCTCAAACTCCTGACCTCAGGTGATCCACCCATCTCGGCCTCCCAAAGTGTTGGGATTTTGGGCGTGAGCCACCATGCCCGGCCAGTGTGGTTTGTTAAACATGCAGATTCCAAGGCCCCATCCCACAACTTCTGAGTCAGAATCTCTAGGAGATGAAACCCGGGAATCTGTCTTGGTGTTTCGAGTTAACCATGACTAAACATTATATTGTCTAAGACAGGCAGGTAAGTGATAAAATGATGAGGTTGAAACTATTCAAAATTCCACGAACTCCTCCAAGTGAGATCTGAGCAAAGAGGAAGAAGAAAAGGCACAGATACAATGAAACAACATTAGACATGGGTTTTCTTCCAGGCTTAGTCATGGCAGCTCCCTGTGCCCTGAGGTTTGTCCCAGGATCTCTCTGCCTGTTTTCTCATTGCACTACACTGCCAAAGCCCCTTCCAGCTGTTAATGCTAAATTCTAAACTGAAGCATCTATGTTGATTCCTACTTTCCCTACAAAGTGATGTCAGGCATTTACCTTCATTTTGTTCTGATTATCAATTGAGACTTGTTCATAATACTTTAAATTAGGGTTAGCAAATTATTTCCCTGTAGGCCAAACTCAGCCCGTCCCCTGATTTTGTATGGTCCAGGAGCTGAAAATGGCTTTACGTTTTTAATGACTGAAAATAATCAAAACAAGACTTATTTTACGATGCAATAAAAGTATATGAAATTCAAATTCAGTGTCCTCAAAGAAAGTTTTATTGGAACACACAGCCATACTCATTCACATATGGCTGATTTTGCTCCATACATAATTCACAAGGTCAGAGTTGAGTAGTTGTGATAGAGACCAACTGGTTCACAAAACCTAAAATATTACAATTTTTTTTAACAGAAAAAGTTTCTGACTCATGTTTTACATTAACCTCTCAGCCTTTTTGGTTCAACTACTGATAAATTGCCAAGTTCTTCTGAAGCAAATAATTAATTTGTAATGCAAATAATTGTCCCATAATTTAAATATTTTATACATTTGACGTTTCATGCTGAATATTCTTAAAGCCCTTATCTTTTTGTCTTATGACTTTCTGTATTCTGACTAACTTACTGTTATTCAGGTGAATCAGAAATGTATAGCATCATTAAGGATCTAACATAATTATCAGTCCACTGTACATTGCCTAGGCTTCTCTAGAAGTATATCAGATTAATAAGACAGAATCTACATATAGTCTCTACTTCATAATTGACTTATCAAAAACAGAATTAATTACTTTTGGCTTCAAACCCATCTCTTAGTCTTCCATTCTGGGTTAATACTCTACATTTGAATGATAACATTTTATGAATATGCAAAATGCTTTTGAAAACAGTAAAAATCAGATAATTCACACTATTGACAAAGAGGCCCACTACAGATTAGCACATTTCTTGGGAGAGAGGATTAATTGGAAAAAATAAATGATGTAAGTTTACTGAATTACCCTGTAAACTGTGCCCAGAGAGACACACACTGTTGACAAGAATCTTTCATTAAAGATGCCATAACATATTTGGTAAACATAAAGGGAGTTGCACTTGCAGGAGACCTCATTACAGCTTTTGGCTATGAAATCTTGGTGGAGAAGTGGGGTGAGACTGCTGGGTTTTCTGTGAGAAGTATTGAGTTTGTGGATTATTAAAGAGGTGAGAATCAGTGAAAAAGTGGGGTTAGGCTGTACAGCACTTTTCAAGACTCATTCCGTCTTCATTGTTTAGACTGCTACAGAGCTTTTCTCAGATTTAAGTAAAGTCCAGGAAATATCTTTTAAAGTATATTTATTATTTTGTTTTAATTTTGTTGGTACCAGGTGCTACTGTTTTTAGCAACAGAATCTTTTGAAGGGGAGGAATTGGTATGAGGGAGAGAAATAACAGACTGCTATTTATAACCTTTGGATGTCACCTTCCCTAGCTTTTCCAACTCCTAATAGGCCCACAAAGGGGCAGACAGTGTTTTAAGGCCCACTGGGATAAGAAATTAAAATTGTTTCTTCTGGCATGGGCCAGACTGGAGTAATCTTATAAAGAAAGCCAAATTTTTTTCCTTCCCACCTCCACTCTTCAACTCACACCTTTTTTCTAATCAATTATTTGTTTATTTTTTGATTATCAATTCGACAAGTATTTATTTAGCACCTGAAAGTCACCGGGTTAAACCTCTGACAGCTCTGTAGAGAGTTATAAGAAGTAGTGTCATCTCTTCTACCTAACCAAGGTAGGAGAGTGCTGTAACAAACAATGCCAATGTCACTTTGAATTAACATAATAAAAGTTTACTTCTAGCTCATGTAACTTTTTAGTGTGGAAGTTGGATCCTCCCATCTCGTAGTTCTATAATATCCTAGGACATCAGGAATGGAAGTGACCAACTGGTTGGACCAACTCAGCCACTTGGCCACAGATAACTGTAATGAGAAATGTGAGAAATATGGTTTAACCCTTCCCAAGAGAAGAAGGAAATGGATTTGGGGAAAAGATAGCCCGTCTTGGCCACACTTCTCTTCAGGAAACTTACTTTCTCTCATATGCCAGTGCTGGACCACTCAGCACCATCATACTGCATGGATTGACATTCCTTTCACATCTCATGCCACCCGATGCTCTGAAATCTTCCAGCCTCAGAATCACTGGAGGCAAGGATAGGAAATGTGAACTTGATTGAAATAGGAGAGATTTTTTGAGAAACCACTCTATGCCTTATCATTTTAATATGTAAAGTAAATTATTTTAATCTTATTTAATCTTCTCAACAATTCTGAAATGTAGGTTTTATTAACAGCATATCACCAATGACAAATTGAGATTCAGAGAGGCTAAAATCCTTCTAGAGTAACTTGGATTCAATTTCAAGTCTAGTGGATTCCCAAACTAGTATAGTTTTCACTATACCAGTTTCCCAACTTGAGTTTTTTTTTTTTGTGCAGCACCTTTATGCCATGTCCTGTACCACATACTTCTAGTACTGTTAAAAAGACCTTCTCATCAAAACCTAGTCTCAGCCAAGGCAATGCTACTTGTGATACACTATGATGGTACTATCTTTACACCTTAGCAATCACTTTATTGACTGTATCGTCATTATTTGTCATTTAGGATAACAACCTGATAAATAATGCTGAGCAAAGACAAAAGACCAGCACTGATAATCTGTAATCCTTTCCCTGGGATTTTTGCATTGTTAAAAATATATGCTAGGGTTTAGCCTAGAGGAGAGACATCCTCAAATTAAAACAACAATGAGCTATCATTGCATAGTCACTGGAATGACTAAAACAGCAAATTTTAAAAGCAGATTTACAAGAATATATAACAAGTCTCATAAATAACTGGAGAAAATATAAAAGCATACATCTTTTCCCACATTGGAAAACTGGCCAGCAGTAAGAAAGTTTAACATCAATTCTTGACCCCAATTTTTCGCTTGTAGGTATTTACCCAAGAGAAATGAAAACGTGTTCACACACACACACACACACACTCTTTCTCTCTCTGTAAAAAATATACAAAGATGTCCCAACTTTTCAGTCTTGAGACACTTTTACATTCTTAATAATCACTGAGAACCCTAAAGGGCTATTGTTTATGTGAGTTTTGTCTATTGTTACTAAATTGGAAATTAAAACTGAAAAATTTAGACACTTATTCATTTTTAAATAACAGAAATAACGTTAATTTTAACTATTAATATCATTAACATTGTTAACCTAAATAACATGTTTTTATGGAAAATAACTATATTTTCCCAAGTAAAAAAATCAGTGTGAAAAGTGGCACTATTTTACATTTTTGCAAATCTCTTTAATACAAGTTTAATAGAAGATGACTGGATTCTCTTAACTGCTTCCACATTCAGTCTGTTGAAATACCGCATGTCATATTGATCTGGAAAACTCCACTCTGCATACATGAAAGAATGAGAATGGAAGCATCAAATAATGGTCTAGTACTATTACGAAAATAGTTTTAATCTTGCAGGTCCCTGAATGGGCTGAATGGGTCTCAGAAACCCCTAGGCATCACTGCACCCACACTTGGAAAGCCACTGACTGCCCTGGAGAACTTTCCCACATAGTCAAGTGTTTAAGAATGCTTAACATGTTCAAGAATGATCACTGTAATAGCTTGCAATAGGAAAAAGTTGGAAACAATAAAACTGTGTATTTAAGAGAGAATTGATAAGTTTACTATTCACAATACTAAATAGCTGTTCAACTAGATACAGTTATGCGTATCAAATAGTTAAATCTCAGAAACAAAATATTGTCTAAAAAGAGCAAGTAGAAGAATGACACATTGTATAAGATTATTTTTATAGAGTTAGAAAACATTAGGAAATGTTCTAAATGTTATTTGTCACATACAAATATAGTAAAACTATAAAAGTTGCATGGGAATTATAAACTCCAAATTCAGAGTAATTTGCCTATAGATGACAGAGGAAAGGAGGGAGGGAGGGGAATAAGATTGGAGAGGACTAAACAGTAGATTCAGTTGTATTTAAAATGTCTTATTTTAAAATCCTAAAGAAATATGGTAAAATGCTAAGGTTTGACAAGGTTGAATAGTTGTTACATGAGTAGTATTTATTTTACTTGCTATGCTTTTACGTATGATTGAAATATTTCAGAATGTTAAAAAAAAAAACTATATACAAGAGAGTACAAAAGCCTTTGAGAGTAAGTAAAACAAATGTGTTGGTAGTCTATGTTTGAAGGGTTATTCACATTTTTGCTGTTTCGAGGCTTTTCAAAAAATTCTCAAACACAACAGGAAGAGCTTAGGCTCGATTCATGCGCTTATTTTTGTTCTTAAAACTTTCCTGAATTTGTACTTTTTCTACATTTTGAAGGAAGGGCCTCTTTGAAAGGGGCTTTTGTTTACATTTATCCAATGAAAATTTATTCAATATCCTGTACAAAAAAAAAAAAAGAAGAAGAAGAAGAAGAAACAAAGAGGTATTGAAAAGGTACAATAATACCCATTCTACATCAGCTAAAAATGCAACAAGAAAGCAATTTCTTATCCCAACTGAGTTGATAGATGTATGGGGAATCCAGCAAATACTCCTCCTAGGTACAGCACAGTAATACGTGCACTAGTACATAGGGACATCTATGCAAGAGTGTTTATTGATTTTAGTGAATTAGACATTAGCAGAAAAAGTTTCAATGAATTATAGTGAGTCTGCATAATGATATCTTATCCAGTTTAGAGTAGTAGGCAACTACCTTCTCTTTGCATTATTATCTTGGTTATTCTTAAGGATTTATTCTTTCATAAAAATTGTAAGATAATGTTATCTAAATGTAAGGCAGAAATTTGGTTTTTGATTAGAGTTGCAGAAAATTTAAATTTAAACAATAATTTTGGAAAAAATGTTTTTGTGATTTTAAGTTGTCCAATTGAAGAATATATGGATGTCTATACATTCAGATCTTGTGTTATGTCCATCAATAAGATTTTTTGTTTTATCCTGTCATGCTTAACATATTCTTAAGTGCTTTTTGTTGTTGTTGTTTTTGTTGTTGCTATGAGTAAAATGTTTTCTATTCCCATTTTGGGGTACTCAAGGCTAGGATCTATGAGAGGTATCGATTATTTAAAATATTTATCATGTATACAGCCAACTTACCAAATTTTCTTACTAATTCTATTATTTTAAAAATAAAGATGATATTATATTAATGTGTCCCCCAAAGTTCTAGTGTTAGAAACTTTGTCCCCAGTGCAACCATGTTGAGAGCTGGACCTTTTGGGAGGTATTTAGGTCATCACGAATGGATTAACACCACCGTAAAAAGGGCTTGTGGTTCACTCTCTTCTGCTTTTCTGCTCTTCCGCCATGTGAGGACACAGCACCCATCACCTCTTGCCCTAACACTTTCTGCGATGTGCAGATGAAGCAAGAAGGCCCTCACCAGATGCTTGCATCTTGATCTCGTACTTCCAAGCCTCTCCAGACTACGAGAAATATAATTTTCTTTATAAATTACACAGTCTGTGATATTCTGCTGTAGCAGCATAAAATGCCTAAGATAAAGAGTTTGCTATGTTTTTTTGTAGTCTTCTAGGGGCTCAGGTCTGTTTGATCAGTGACAGCTCTCCCATTGCGGGTAAATAAAGAGATCTCCATTCTCTTTAACAACACCTAATAGCTCTCCAATTGAGCAGCAGGTAGCAGGCTACCCTCTGGTATATTGGGGAACTCTTTTGCTCCCCAGTCTCTTTGTTCTCTTTAATACTTTGTCCTCCTGTTAAATTCCTTGGACTCTTGGAAACCAGGGATATCTGGTACTCTCATGAAAGGCCATTGAGGACCTTCTCCCTGGAGTTCGCCAACCTTCACAAGGTAAATTATTTCCGGGGGTTCTACAAAGCTAGTCTCCAGATGCTCAATCAGATAAAGAAGATTGTCCCATATCAGTCGAGTGGGGACTAACTCGACTGTTGGAATTGGTGAGGAAGTCAAAGGGCTGCATTTGGGTCACTGTATTTACAGAATGCCCCTCTTTTAGATTTCTAGATTATTACGCCTAATAGACTCAATGTTACTTTTTAAGGAAGCTGTTGAATGATATGTGTATGGCTTCATCCTGGCTCAAGCGCTTAGTGACTTGGCTTCCCACATTCTTCCTTTCTCGTTCTCTTTCCAACCATACACCTTAACCAAGTCGAGTCTAGATTATCTCAAAATGTACTTTGTACTGTGATGGAATTCCAATTCACAGATAGCATATCCTAGAGGCTTAAACTTGCATTCAATTGAAAAAGTTATAAAATAATGGAATAAATTATCATTTTGACACAGTTTGTCATGCAGGATTGATAACATCACTAGATGTTGGCTGAAGACCAAAATACATAACATGACACATTACCTGGTCTCTAATAATGGTCCCTAGTGAACCATTCCTTCCAGTCTTCCTGCCCACTGAATCTGGACTGGTGGGCCTGTGACTTCCTTCAGCTGATAGGATACAGGAGAAGAGACATCAGACAGTTACAAGGCCTAAGTCTGTAAGAAGGTCAGTAGCTTTCAGTAACCGTGTAAGATATCCAGCTACTTTGCTGGAAAGACCATGTAGAGACACCACATGTAGAGGCCAATTGAAAGAGAGAAAGGAATCGGCAACTTCTGCCTTTACCAGCTACAGTCCCAGACTTAGGCATCCTTGCCAGGGTATCTATCAGACTCATGAGAGGAGAATCCTGGATGTTTAAGCCTCATCCACAATCTGATCACAGCTGCAAAGAGACCCTAAGTGAGACCACCGGAAGAACCATCTAACAGAGCCTATTTTAAAGTGTTGGGAGAAATAGCGTGCAAAATGGCCTCTGAGTTCAGTCCTTGTTGGAGCTTAGGCCAACTTCGTTCATTCAAATAGACATTCTTCAGAATGCCAAACCACAAACCACATCATTTTATTATGCAAATTTATTGCATATTAAAATTGTTGTTGTCTTAAGCCACTAAATATTGAAATAATTTATTCTGCAGCAATAATTTGCTGACCAATAATTTGGTCAACATATAACCAAAACGTATGTTAAGGCAGAAATTTAGAGTGAAGTTGGGACACTTAAATCCACACAGTGACTTATTTTCAGACCTAAATTTTCCATTTTGTTCAATGTTTTCATTCCTCTGTCTCCTTGTTGCACTAAGACAAAAATCTTAGTGACACAATTTAGGATTTTTAGGACACTCTTGATTCTCAGGGATTTAAGAATGATCCACTAAAACCTACAACAAAGAATGCAAATAAAAGCAGTCCTGTGACTCGGATTCTCCAATATGCTGAAAGTGTGCCATCTTGTTTCATTTCCCAAAAGCATCAGGTTTTCTGAATCAGGCCTTCAATCTAGTGAAGTGTCTGTAAGAGTAAAATGGCACAAATTCACACAGGCTCATAAAATCATAATAATAATAAAAACCCCTCAGACCACTGTTTTTTTTTTTTTTTTTTTTTTTTTTCAGCTGTGAAGCAGCACCTGCCATTAGCTGTGGTGGTTCCTATTTTCATATTGTCTGACAGTAGCAGTTGGATCACGCTTGAGCCAGTGTGACTGAGAGGCGGGCTCCCTGCTTCCACAAAGCTGAATTTAATAAGATGAGAACAGCATGCCAAGATGGGGAGCTCCCTCCCTGACACTTATCCTGACACCAGCCCCTCAGCGGGGCCGTATTGCTGTGGTAATCTGGGTGAGCCGGAGAGAGCGTCCTGCTTACAAGTTCAATATAATGGAACAGCAGGGGGCGAAGGGCTGGCAGAAAAGCTTAGCAAAGTTAAAGCCTATTACTCTATGCTTGAGGAAAAATGAGTCACCAAATATTACACCCAGAGCAAGACTTGAACCTGCCAAATGCAGCAGCAACACACGCTAAGCCTTGCCCATAATGGTGCATTCATTATCCTGTGGTCCAGGGTAATGTGGATTTAAATGTTTTTATCCCTAATGGAAATGTATATGCAAATTTTCCCTAAAGCCCATCCCTCTCTCAGTATTCTTTTGCCCTATTTGAATCTAATAGGCAAGGTGACTGTAAACTGCATATGTCAAAGAAAATGATGCCTTCTGTATCTGCCTTCAGTAGCAAGAAGGAGGCAAAAAACTGGACAGAAATCTTCCAGCTGCATGTTATGGCTTTTGTTGTTGCTGTTTTATGCCTCTTGTGGTGTTGAATTTAAAACGAATGGAAGAAATAGCATGCAAATGATCTCTGTGTTCAGTCCTGATTGAGGCTTAGGCTGGCTTAGTTAATTTGAATATCAGCTCTTCAATATAAGTGAGTTCTAACCCAAACTCTTCAATATAGATAGGTTTTGATACAAGTTCTTCAGTGCTGGCCATTCAAATCAAACTCTTAGAAGTGGAACAGATTTGCCTTATATTTTCCATCAACCAGTGCCCTAGAACTTACATATTTCCATCAACCAGTCTAGGACTTTGTCTGACTAAAAGACTATTATTTAGAATCCTGATCCTTAGGACCCTAGGACTCAGTTTTTTTGAAAAAATGACAATAGAACTAAGATTTATGATTCCTCCTGCTCCCCTAGACCAGCTACTACCAGATTTTCATTACAGCAGAGGCCACTGAGATAATCAGTTATGGTGTTAATGACAACAGTCACCAATTACTGAGCTCTTATCATGGGCCAGGTGCTTAGTTGGGTACTTTCTGCCCATTATCTCCAATTGTTATACAGTGCATCATAAATGTTCTCATACTGTTCTTCAGATGGACAAAGAAATTTCATCTTTTTTATGTATAGATGGTCAAATCTTGTTCATCATGGTTTTCCAACGGAGATACAACATTGAATGTCAGACTCTTTGGATGTATAGTGTCTTTCAGCTATATACTCAGTCTTTTAGGTTTCCTCTCTTTCCCCTTGCTCCTCTTGAATATGGTGTCTGGAATGCACGTGCTTAGCACCAGTGGTAAATGAACACTCCACACTCATGTTAGCTCTCGGGTTCCTGGGGGCCCTACCTTGGGATGGCTGGCCTGACCAGCTGCATGGACTGAAGAGCAATCAGGTCCTGACTGGCCATTTGGAGCTTCCTGCTGGCTTACTACTAGAGACTGTGATCCTGGTCTATTGACTCTGTTTATGAAGCGTTCAAATGTTGCAGACTCTGACCATCCCAATGTGTATGACAGTCCACCTTCTGTCTCTTAAATTCTGTGTCTCCACGTCAGGACATGTAGGAATACCTGTATGTCCTTCATGCCAGGTGCGAGCCAGGGGGAGCAAGCCCACTTCCTCAGTCTCATCTCTCATCTCTCTTGTTCTTCTGTCATTCAGTGGTGTACTTTTCTTCCCACTCCATGAGGACATGGTGCAGAGATTAATGGGAGATCCCTCCTAAGATCTTAGCTGTGTCTAGGGAAGTAGACCACCAATCTTGGTGTCTTGGGGGCATCATAGAAACATCTAAATATTTCCACTGTCCTTTCACTTTATTTATTTATTTATTTATTTATTTATTTATTTATTTATTCAATCATTCATTGAGATGGAGTCTTGCTCTGTCACCCAGGCTGGAGTGCAGTAATGCAATCTCCACTCGTTGCAATTTCCACCTCCTGGGTTCAAGCCATTCTCCTGCTTCAGCCTCCCAAGTAGCTGGGATTACGGGCATGCACCACCATACCCAGGTAATTTTTGTATTTTTAGTAGAGATGGCATTTCACCATTTTGGCCAGGCTGGTCTCAAACTCCTGACCTCAAGTGATCCAACCCCTTTGGCCTCCCAAAGTGCTGGGATTATAGGCGTGAGCCACCATGCCCGGCCCTGTCCTCTCACTTTAAATGCAGGACAAGGAGTGAGGAAAATGGGAATCTTGACATCTGACCTCCTTCATCATTCACACTTTTCTTCTGTTTCACACTGCCCTGGGCCCAGAAGCAGGGCTTTCCCCTTCCGGTTCCTGCCTAGCCAGACCCCCATACCTCATATGAGTTCTTGTTGTACTCTAACTGCCCTAGTTTAGGTTCCCCAGAAACAGAAAAGGAATCAAACGGAAGTAGTATATTTGGGAGGGGCAAAAACCGCCAAAGTGGGAAAATGAGAGAGAAAGGCAGTAAATAAACTGTGCATTATAGACCAGTTACCACTGTGGGCAAATGGACCTTAATCCCATGGGGAAACTTTGGGTAAGAGAGTAGAGCACATGTTCAGAGTTATTCCACCCAAGGGTTAAGGAAGCTGCAGCATTTATACATCCATTCCTATATTTGCTGTTGCTTCAGACAAAGCCACAGGACCCAGCCATGGATTATCTGATTCAAAATGACTTTAACAGTTAAATTCTGACAGTTGAGACTTGCAATTTTCCTAAAAATTATTTCATTAACTTTTGTTCTTCTTCTACTTCTTGATCTGAAAATCAACCAACCAAACAAGCGGAAACCATGACAGTGTTCATTCTAGTTCAGCTAAAGACATGCATTAAAACAAATAATTTGTTTGTGTATCACCAACCAAGTATGACAAGAAATTCATTAGTTTAGCAGAAAGTAATAGCTTTTAAATAAAAATCCAGCTAACGGTTTTGATCAAACTATAGCAGTTACAAAAGGAATTTATTTCCTCTTATAAATCAAAGTAATACCCCAACCCTGGAGGGCTAAACTCTCTTTTATTTCTCAACTTTTTGAATATGTTGGTATCTCTTCTCTCTGAAACATCCTCCTATCCAACTCCCAGCATCCTTGTCTTCACAGACTTCCTTTAGGTATCACTTTACATGTAATTTCCTCTGAAAATCTTTCTTCCATTCTGCCACTCATGTTCTAGTTCCCAAGAAAGCACTTTACTCATAGCACAAGGTATATGACCTGCCATAGTATGCATCCATCTGTGCAGTGATGGCCAGTTTTCCTCTCTGAAGCCCACTAGCTCATGAGTGCATCAATATAAGGAGTGCTTTCTAAACAAAAGTAGCTTGACACCTAGCATGGCTTACATGCTCAAAGTGGTTACACAGTGAGTGAATTACACTTGTGTTCAGTCCCCATGAAGCCTCGCCTAGATTAGAAGATAGCACCTGTACTCAGAAAGGTCCTAATTTAGCTCCTCCATGACTTTTGGCAAATTGCCTCATCTCTGTAGTCTTCTGTTTCCTCATTTGTGTTACGAAAGCATTAATATTTACCTGTCAGGGATGTTGTGCCACTAAATGAGATGTAGTCAATTTCTTGGTGTTTTATATAACAAATGGTAAGCATTCAATATCTGGTAAGTGGGTTCTATTGCTACTTCTCAACAGTGGGTACTTGGGATCCTATTAATATTTATAATGTATTTATTCCTACTATCAAGCTGTCTGAGAGGCTGAATATATAAAGTAGTTGTTCTTAAACTTTTGCATGGATTAGAATGCACAGAGCATATGTATATATAAATAAATATATATGTAAATATGTCTCTTTATATATACAGATTACTGGGCCCTAGCTCTAGAATTTCTGATTAAGCAGGTATAGGGCAGGGTCCAAGAATTTGCATTTCTGACAATCTCCTAGATGACACTAATACTACACTGATGGTCCTGGCATCATCCTTTGAGACTTGATTCTTGCTTTCTTCACATCTCCCTCAGCCCAGACAGCTGCACATGGGAGTCACCACAAAGTTTTCAAAATTACTAATGTGTGAGTCCCATACTATAGATTTCTAATTTAATGATAGTTCTAGGGTGCAGCCTGAGCATTAGTGTTTTGAAAGTTTCCCAAGTGATTCTAATGAGAAGCCAAGGTTGAGAACTGGGGCCCCAGGTGCATGTCAATGAAGCTTTGCATCTCAAAGTGTGGTTCTCAGACTAGCGCATCCACATCACCAGGAAGCTTGTTAGAAACGCACAAACTCAGACTCCACCTGGACCTAACTAATCAGAATCTGCATTTTAAATAAGATCTTCCAAATGATTCTCGTGCATGTAAAGTTTGAGAAGCTCTGAAACAGGGAGTCCTCTCACCCAGCTCATATCAGCGGAAGTATTACCAGATCTTATCTTTGCTTCAGGGATTGTCTTTCCTAAAAGATGAGGATTTAAGACAAAATGAGGAACTCGTTACCTCTGACCTTTCCCCCAAAAGAGGGGTTTTTCTCCTACATTGCAGGCATGAGTCTGAGAACACTTCTCTCTTTGTCCCCATCCTTTTCTCCTCTCTATCTTCCCAGACTCAGTTTCTAACTCCAGACACAGCCTTCATCACACCTGCTTATTAATGCCAAGGCTTCATACTCTGATTCAAATAAAGACAGGAGGCAGGATCAATGTCTTAGTAAAATTCAGAAAAATGAAACTCCTCTTTTAAAACATGTTAGCATGTGGTTTCTCCCTAAATTACCCTAACACACAAATGTGTTGAGTACTAAAATAAAATCTTTATCCACTACAGGCTGGAAAGTGGAAAGTAACATTGAAGGGATGCCTAATGATTTGGAAAAAGAAAAAGATCCAGCTGCATTAGTGAAGAAATTATGAGGTGTCTATGACCAGAGAAACCTGAAATGTGCTAATTGAATGCCCTCAGATGCCATTATCAGTAAGGCCCCTCCAGAGCCAGCAGCACAAGCTCATCTGAGCAGAAACCTGAGCTAACAGCGAAGAGAGCTGTCTTGACGGCCTAAGTAGGGTTCTAGGGTGCATGAGTCAGCAGGGGAGGGTCCTTGTGCATATGAGTTCATTAGGAATCTTCCATAATCAAGAGCGAAAATCACCTCTGGTTGAGTGTGCCATTATGTATTTGAAACCCAGAGAGAACACAAGTTTTATTTTTAGAGAGTACAATAACAGCCATATTAGGAATATGTACACGCACACATTGCAGTCATGTACACATGCCCACACACACTCCAAATCACAACTTTCATTACTCCAAATGTGTTCCATGGACCAGTAGCATCAGCACCATCTGACCCTACCTTGTACCTACAGTTTATGAATCTGCATTTTAACAAGATCCTCAGGTCGTTTGATGCACTTTAAAGTTCGAAAAGAATGACTCAAGACCAGTGGTTCACAGCTTTGGCTGTGCACTAGAATCACTCAGGAATTTCAATACGCAGCAAATTTTGACAGTCGATGGTCTAAAATCAAAGATAAAATTATGCCCTCTCTTATCCCTTCAAATTGAGCCCTTTCACCACTTTTAAAACAGGGCTTTGATGTGCAAGAGAAATACTTTAACACTGCTATTGGAAGATATGGCTAATAACTCTTAGACGAGATCAGGCGCATTCAGGGTGGTATGGCCATAGACAGCTAATAGCTCCTCTAAAGACTAACTTTATTCTCTTCTAGTAATTATCTCTTTAGCTAGAAGCTTACTGAAAATATAAACCACGACTTTGTATAATATGAGACTTCAGGCAAACCAAAGAGCTTGGCCAGCATCGATGCTCAACCAATGTTTGTAATTAATGATAAATTACTGATAATAAGGGAAAGCTCAGAATTCTGTCTTCTCTGTGCTGTTCATTTTTTTTGTACATTTCAATTATGGAAGGCATTGTTAAGGTTATACCTCTTCATAAATATTAGAAGCTCTTTGAAATGCAGAAACACATTCCTGTTTCTTCCCCCATCCAAATATATAATATATTAATAAACACAGAACATGTATTCAGTGAGTCTAAAGTTTTTATGAAACGAGAAGGCATGATTTTTACAAGAGAACATTTGAATTTTTGTAATTATGAAGCATGCATTACTGGAAGTTTGCTGCATTTTACATAAGAACTTTTTAATTAATGAGAATTCAAGAATGAGAAAAGAGCTGTCAATAATAATGTTCTTAAAACTAATGTCTTCTAAGATATGTCATAGATTTAGAATATATTCAACAGAGCATACTGCACTTTACTTTCTATAAATCTGTGCAGTGAGTTTCTGTGTTTGGAATGATGACACTAGACAAGGGGTTGGCTAATGTTTTCTGTAAAGGACCAGGTAGTAACTGTTTTTTCTTTGTTTCACCAGCCATGCAGCCTCTGTCACACCTGTCTACTCTGATATTGAAAACAGCCATAGACAACAAGTAAGCAAATGCTTGTACTTGTGTCCTAACAAAACAATTTATGAGAACAGGTGGATTTGGCCCACAGGATATAGTTTTTCAACCCCTACAACTGGATTATGTAAGAGATAAATGTGGAATAAATTATACTTACAAAGGCAAAATAAATTAGTTTTGGTAGAAGCTAGAGTATAAACAACTGCCAAACAATGCAAACACACATACTTAGATACTATTTTCACAGAGAAAAGGAAACTATAAATCCTTACCAAATTTTTCAGAACCAATGTGGGGGTGGAGAGTGAAAAAATGCTCTGTTAAGTTGTAACCTTAAGACATATATAATTAACCAGGACATGATATTCCTCAAATAGTCAGATTATTCACAATTTTCTGTAAAGATTGTAGCAACAAGACTGTAGGATGACTTCTCCATTATAGAGAGAATCAAGTGATGACTTCAATAAGTGAACTGGAAACAACCCACCTTAGTTTTCCAGCAGAAGTAGGTTAACGAGAAAGTCAACCTGGAGCTGATGGAAACACCTATAGTCAAAATAATGTCTACTACACTGTAAAAACTCTTAGTCTTTTGATCTGTGCATTGATCAAAGATCATTTCAGGATTGAAACTGTTGAATCCTAAGTGGATAGGTAAAAAAAAAAAAAAAAATTATCAGGTTCCCTGATAATTTGGAGATTCCTTCTCTCAGAGGACATAATAATTAGCCCAGGAGCATACTCAGCTAAACCTAGTATGCTATTGTGGTTCTCTTGACAATGTCTAACTCAATGGCCTTCACCACTCATGAGACCAAATGCACACAAGAAAATGGATTTCTCTAGCAAATAAGATGTTAAAATATTAGCTTGGTCTTAACAGATGGTCTTCCAAGTTTAACCTGGTTTGATAATTTTGGAAGACATAAATTTTTGTTTGATCAGAATTGATTATTAGAGCACACTCATGGTTAAATATTCTGGATTTGAAAAAGAAATTTAGTTTCACTTAGGGTTTCAGCAAGCTGGTGTCATGTTTGTTGTTGTTGTGATGGTGGTTGTGGTTTTCTTGTGGGGTTTGGTTTAAGACCCACCTATTAAACTCTTTACCATCTCCTTCTTTCTTCCTCATTCTAGAAGTATTTCTCCTCCAGAGCAGTAGGTGCTTACACAACACATGCTAATGAACTAGAAAGAAGATATTAATTTGATATTAATAAGATATTAGTAGATATTAATTTGGTTACGGGCAAGTTGTATTTACATATTTCGGCCTGAGAATTGGATGTTGCTTTAGAGGCAATGAAGTATCTCTAAGGAAGTTTCTTAGATTTAAACCTCTCTTATAATTTCTGGCTTCATGTTAAACATGTAACAGTTTCCCTCTCGTAGCATTTTGTGGAAATTGGTAATGTACATGGCCATTTACAAAATGGGAACTGGGCTGAATACACACACGATTTTGCCTGGGAAATCTCACGTTTTGATGCCAATTATTTTATTAAATTCTCACAATATCCTTTGGAGAGTTTACCTTTGGTTTTCACTTTATAGATGAGGAAACTTAGTATAAGAGAACTGGAGTTACATGGATAGTAAATAGCAAAACCTAGATCTTAACCTATGAGAATGATTCTAGAAGAATGTTCAACTACAATGTTCCATTTCTCAATTAAAAGCTATAGTATTCTGCAAAGTGCCAGGGAATTGTCATCTCTTCTGTTTGGGAGAAATTGTATTTGGAGAGTAGGTAAGAGACAAAGTTAGAAAGAAAGGTGGAAGCTGCATAAATATAATTTTATAAGCAATATTAAAGTTTCCACATCTTTCTTCTTAGTTGGCTTAGTCTGGGATATGACATGAAGTTAAAACATGTGCATTTCTAGAGGGGGTTGTGCACATATGTATACATCTAGGTCTGTAGGTGAAGAAGAAACTGTGAAGAAACTAACAAGAGACAAGGTGGTATTTGCCATTAAGTTTACAATGAGGACCATAATCTGTTCCAGTTAATACCTGCTGTAGATGAAATACCTATGTTTTCATTATTTTAGTGCCTTTTCCCCCTTTCACTCTCAAACATTTCCCAGTTTGGGCAATAAATTGTATTGCAGTTGTATCTATAATAAAATATTCAAATAATTTCATTTTTATTTAAGTGTTTTTTATGCTTTATTGAAACCTTAATGTATCCTTAAATACTTCTTGGAATATTTTATTTCTAGGAAAACAGACTTGATCATTCCTTCAGATATTTGTGGAAAGCACTGAAACAGCCACTGAAGGGTGGGAATGAATCCACAAATGAAAGTGATAGCCTATAAGCAAAAGCAATAATGACGACATGATTATAACAGAATCTTATAACAGAGGCAGGTAAAGCCATTTCTGGAAAGAAGAGGCTTGATCAACGATAGGAGCTTGGTCCTGGACATAAAATACGTGAACAAGAGTTTATGTGGTGGTCAGTGTAGCTGAAGAATATTTTAGAAAATCAAGTCAACAAAAACATACAAGCCCTCAGCAAACTGAAGGCTACCGGGGGAGAGTAAGGGCTCACTCTTTCTGCCTCCAATGCTGAGCAGCAAGAGGATAGAGAGAGGGAGAAAAAAGCAGCAGGGATTTCTCTCAGTTTCTCTGGTCAGACATAAGGACTCTCCTTTCTTGGAGTTTTGGATACCTGACGAGCCACCACCGCAATTGTCACCACTGCAATTGTCACCACCACTGCCATAGAATTTCCTGGGAGATGGAGCAGTAGAAACGATAAATTCTCTTTGGCCCCATGAGGCCCTCTTTCTCCTTCTTTAGACTAAAATTAAGTGGGTTTTCTTGGAGTTCATTCTGTCTGTACCTGATGTATAGTTCCTGTTTTCCAGCTGTCTCGGTCCTACAGCAGGAGATGCCAGAGGGGAAAAGTGGTTCAATAGTTCTTCAGGTTCTGGTTGCTTTCCTTAGTCTGCCCGCTGCCACGTACTTTACAGGCTCCACAGAGAACTGCTATATATATTCCACCCAGGGTTTTAACTTCCTTCATGGAGAGAGACAGAGTGGAATATGTTTACTGCATCTTGACTAGACATCCCAGAAAGGATGGGATATCCCAGAAAAGATGTCTTAATTACTGTAAGAAGATTGGCTTAATGACTAAAAGTATCCAGAAACCTTTTTATCTGAAACTTGAGAAAGTCATTGGACCCATCTTAGCTTTCACCCAAGAGCTGGGGGAGAAAAGAATAAAGATGTTTTATGAAGTGTCTTTCAATTTAATGACTCCATATGGTTAAATTTTTAAAAAGAATATTTACAAGTATTCCACCTTAGTAATCAATTCTACAGAGCCAGTAGGAAAAATTAAAAAAATAAAAATAAAAAAAATAAAAGTCAGTCTGAAAGTACTTGAAATGCTTAATTATTTTTCAGAGTAGACAGTAAGGAAGAAAAAGCCCCAGATCCTAACTTTGGCTCTCCGCTTCACTGAATTACCAAAATAAGGGAAGTCTTCAGCCGTGGCTTCAGATCAGGACAAGATGGGAACTTCATCATGCCTGTGTTATTGTTGGGGGATTGATCCAAAAAGAAAAGACCTAAGTTTCAGCTGGTCCCAAACCATGGAGAATTTTACCCACACAAAGCCCCCATTTGCCAATGCAAATCTGGTAATTGGACACTTAATTACCCTATTTGCACACATAAATGAGGGGTGTTCCTTCAAGAAATCAGAGTCCACTCTTATAACTTTGGCCGCAAGCAATGAAACCACATGCTTTTGTCAACAGTTAAGTTGATTAGAATTGTGTTTATTTCTGCTCATGTTAGGCCACATGTATTTTCACTGGAGCCTGATGTCTATTGAGTTAAAAGCTTAGTTTAAAAAACCTATGTTATGCAGAAAACCTAGATAGTAATTGCCAACTATGTGCCAAGAATCCTTTCATCATGTAGAGAATACAAGGTCTGAATAAAAAGAAATATTCTTTGCAACCTCATATGCTTGGGCAGACTCAGCAGTCTTATCGTCATAATAAAGACAGAAGGGCCTTTTAAAAGAATACTTTAAGCAAAATTTCCAGCATGGATTACTCTTTTGGGTAAATGGCTCAAACATTGGATTTTCCCATTTCCCTAGGGCAGGTAAAGGAGTGAATTTTCTCTGAATATCTTCTAGCTAGACAGTGTCCTAACAATGTCCTTAGGGGGAAAAATGTTCTTTCATTTGGAAGCATGTATTGTGAGTAGGCCCATCTGGGTTTCCTCCCTATGAATAGAAACATCAAGATTTGGCTGTTTTCTGATCTTTGATTATATGCAGGCCTGAGTTCTAGTCCTGGCTCTAACTCAAACTATGTACTATTGGGGACAGATTCAGTTCCTTACAAGTGCTGAAAAAAAAATGGTGAAGGGAAAGCTTGCCAGGGAGGATCAAGCAGTAAGTCTGGGAAATGGAGGCAGGCACAGGAGGCTTCTAAGGTAGCAATGGTGGAGGAAGATGAGCAGTAAGGAATGATCATTAGATTAGGTGATTTGAAGGTCAATAGTAACTTGGTCACTAGGTGCTTAATAAATATTCTTTGAGTGAATGGCTTAATTATCAGCACAATTTGTTGAGCACCCCCTGCCCAGGAAGCACCATGCGAGGAGTCTGGATTACTTAGAAAAAGAAAATGGGCTCCTGGTTACAAGAGAGTTGTGAGAGTACTCACCAAAGAGTGAAAACTAGCCAAGGCGAAACAACTGAGCAAGACATTCAAAGATGTAATGTGAAATGAGGGAGCAAGATGAGTTCTTACATAGTGATAGGATGCCTCCTTTGTATTGCATTCCATAGAGGGGCTCCCCTCCCGCCTCAGGTGCAGGGGATCAAACTATGGAAAGACGGAAGCTGGCTTGTCTCCATCACTGCTGTGATCACCTTAGGTTCAATAGATGCCAACCAATGCAGAAAAGCCGTGCACCCAGGGAAGTCCTACTCCAACACGGTGAAAACCAGAGGACTCTGGAACCAGGCCTGAATTCTGGTGGCCCAGAGGTACAGTGCTTGATTTCATCACTTCTTTTGTCTCTCTGCATTATGGGGCATTTGGACTCTCTTACTTGGGCTCCATCTTCTTTCATTATTTCTCATGTGGACATCTGGGATACACACACAAACACACACACAAACACACACACACTATATATATGTGTGTATATATATATAATATAATAAATGCTATATTATTATTGTTTTATTTCCAAGGCGAATATTCAAACGAAATTCTGCTTATGTGTTATGCATGAAAATGGTTATGTGTGGAAACTGTTAGTTTGAGGACAGAAACAGAAGTACAGGCCCTGTCTGTCACATTCATCACTATAATCAACTTCCTCACCATCCCATCCCTCAATAAGACATGTTTTAAAATCTTCATCGCAATTTTTTTCCTTGTTTCCTTCTTCCATTCTCTTTCTTCCTTTCTTTCTCTCTCTTTCTTTCTTTTCTTTCGAGAAGCTGCAAGTGCTATTGTAATGGGCTTGACCGGAAATTATTGAAAAGTGGCTCTTTTAGTTGAACATAGAAGTAACAGTGTTTAAAGATGTGTTATCAGTGGCTAAACACTCTGACCAAACTTTAGAGGTCAGGGGGTTAGGAAAAATATTTTTTCACTTTTACAAACCTGTGAACTTCTGCTGTGTCCTGTTGGTTTAGAAGCAGAAGAGAGGAGAAGAAATTACCTTTAGTAAGTGTTGACTAGATTCCAGGCACATTAACCAAATTATCTCAGTTAACTCTCTCTGCCACCTTCAGGTAGGTATTAATATTTACTTTAGAGATGAGGAAGAGTGTTGTTTAGAGAAGATTGACAACTTGCATAGGGTTACCTAGGGAAGGAAAAGAATCAGAAGGCATGTTCTATGACCTTAAAACACATCCAAAGTACTGGTGGTTTTTAAAGCTGTGGGTCAATAAATCAATTTAATGTATCATGACTAGAGTTTTTTAAATTAAAAAATAGACTAAAATATATTTGAAAATATCCAAGTACCATTTCCTGAAGCCTCTGCTTTAGTGCACACGTGTGGGTGTGTGTACTATGTTATGATGAAAAATGTATTTCTCCCTGAATTGTAGTCAAGTTTGAAAGCCACTGCAATTACCCATACTGGTGCTATGCAGTAAGAAAAAAGATGTCTAGTTAATTGTCATTAGGGTAACTACTTAATTTATAATCCAAACAAGAACACTTTGGAAAATGAAGGAAATGTTATCATTAACTACAGGAGGTTAGTGGACATAACGGGGATTTTTCTGGGAAAAGTTAAATGAGCATTCACACCAATAAACATTGCTATGGTCTGAATGTTTGTGTTCCTCCAAAATTCATATGTTGAAGACTAATCCCCAATGTGTTAGTATTAAGAAGTAGGGTCTTTGAGGAGGTGATTAAGTCATGAGACTGAAGCTCTCACAAATAATATTAGTGTCCTTGTGAAAGAGGGCTGGGGGAGTTTGTTTGCTCCTTCCACCACATGAAGGTATAGCAAGAAGGATGGAGCCCTCGCCAGACAAACCCCACCACCGCCTTGATCTTGGACTTTCCAGCCTCCAGAACTGTGAGAAATAAATTTCTGTTGTTTATAAATTACCCAGTCTATGGTATTTTGGGTATAGAAATCCAAAAGGATGGAGACAATCACCCACTTCTCATCCCCATATCTTACATTTTAGCAACAAAATGACTGATAAAAAATAGAAAATACATTTAGGAGAGAATTGTGACATATTTTGTACTCAGTGAGGCGAAACAACTATTTCAGGTTACAGACACATGTTTTTTCCCCAGTACACTATTAAAGTTCTAAATCATTGTATACTGGTGCAAAGAATATATTATTTCTCCTATTCAGAGACTGCAATGTTTGTCAGCACAATCTTGCATTATTAATGCATTATTACAAGCACAGTTTTGTGCTTGTAACTAACTCTATGCAATACCTATTGCATTTTTACAAATAATAGTAAGAGCATTGCAAGTTTAACTTCACTCCTTTATCTTCACTACATTTTACAACATGTGTGTGATATCAGTTATAAAGGCTGACATTCTAAAGTAAAGGGTTAAATGGCAATACATGGAGGATCAAGGATCATATGACTTATACTATCTGAAAATATGAATGTTCGATCTGTGGACAGTGCTTAGTGACTTTTGGAGAATGTGTGGTCTTTCATCATCCCTGCTCCTCTTCTGCTCACCATTGATACCTGCAGGAAAAGAATGAAAAAATGTCAAGTTATTGGGAGTACCCAGCGTTTTTGCTACCATATTCCTTCCAGGGATTTTTTTTCTGTTATTTGTTCATTTAGTAGATGTAATTATGATCTATATGCTAGTTACTGTGCTAACACACCAGGAATAGAAAAATGAATTAGAAATTTTCTCTGCCCTCGAAGGTTGTATAGTATAGAGAGAGAGAAAGAGAAAGAGAGAGAGAGAGAGAGAGAACAGATAAAAGACCATGCAGTATGACAAAAGTGATAATAAATGAACAGAATTCTCTGGACACTCAGATAGCTAAAGAGACTGCTGTGGACTGAATGTGTCTACTCCAAAATTCATATGTTGAAACTTATTCCCAATTTGATGATATTTGAAGGTAGGGCCTTTGGGAAGTAATTAGGTCATGAGAGTGGAGCCCTCATGAATGGGATTAGTGCCCTTATGAAAAGAAGGGACATGAGCTTTTTCTTTCTGCTCTGTGCCATGTTAGGCTACAAGAAGGTGGCCATCTGTGAACCAGGAAGTGGGTCCTCATCAGACACCAAATCTGCCAGAACTTTTATCTTGGGACTTTCTCGCCTCCAAAACTGTGAGAAATAAATGTTTGTCATTTAAGCCATCCAGTCTATGGTAATTTATTATTGCAGCCCACAGTAAGACAGACCAACTCTGCCTGGGGAAGTCAAGAAGGCACAGAAAGAAAGAGAGAGAGAGAAAGGGGCGGTGGGGTGGGGGTGGGACAAAGAGCATGTATTGTTTCCAGCAGAGGAAAAAACGTGTGCATGGCCTGGAGTCCTGAAATGATAACGTATGTTCTGAGACTGGTATAGTTTTTTACAGAGGTGTACTGGAAGTGATGTTTGGAATAAAAAGTGGTGCTAGATTGTGAAAAGTTAAGTTACAAAGCCCATGCATATTGCACAGACAGCAGTCAGACAATAGATAATGTTAAGTGTGGGAGGAAAATAATCAAGATTAATTTTTATCTTTAATAGAAAGAGAACTTCATAGGAGGATGGTTGATGGACTGTGATTTGAAGAGTGTGTGATATTATGTCCAGCAGGAGATGAGGGCTACAGCAGGTTAAAAATAGCTAGGTAGAGATGAGGGTCCATTCCTCTGTGCATGAACAGCTGACTGCTTTGACAAATGGATTATAACCAAAGTGTCACTACACCTAATTCAGACCTAGCCATTAAGAGGACTGGAATCTTCTGCCTTTGTCTATTGAAATTCTCAGTTGCCACATGAGAAATCTAACTACATTACATGGAGAAGCCACAAGTCCACAGTCCACAAATATTGATAAATTACAATTAATTAAATGTCATAGTTTGCTAGATGTTCTTAGTTTTTACCTAATATTCTTTTTCTGTCCCAAGATCCCATCCAGGATACCAGATGACATTTAGTTGTCGTGAACCTTAGGCTCCTCTTAGCTATGACAGTTCCTCAGGCTTTCCTTGTTTTGATGACTTGACAGTGTTGAAGAGCACTGGTCAGATATATTGTAAGAATGTCTCTATATTAGAATTTGGTATTTTCTCATGATTAGACTGGGATATGAATTTTGGGGAGAAAGATCACAGAGGTAAAGTCTTTGATCCACTTTGAGTTAACTTTTGTATGTGGTGTGAGGTAGGGATTCAATTTCATTCTTTTCCCATGGATATACAGTTGCTCCAGCACCATTTGTGACAAAAACTTTGTTTTACCTTTTTAAATATTTTTTGAGAGGAGGGGGAATATTCTGGATGATTTACATTCATATGTGAATTTTGGGGTCATCTTGTCAATTTTGGAAAAATTAGGTAGGATTTTTATAGAAATTGTGTTGCATCTGTAGGTCAGTTTGGGGAGTATTTCAATAGTAATAATGTTAAATCTTTCAATCCTTGAACATAAGATGTCTTTCCATTTATTTAGGCCTTCTTAAGTTTCTTTCAAAATGTTTTCTTAATTTTATTTTCTGATTGTTCATGCCAAGTATATAGAAATATAATTGATTTTGTATGTTGATCTTGTGTCTTTCAATTTTGCTGAACTTTATTCATTGCAATAGTTTTAGTGAAATCCTTAGGATTTTCCATATTCAAGATTATGTCATCTGCAATTATAGTTTCACTAATTTCTTTCTAGATGTCTTTTATTTCATTTTCCTTCCTAATTTCCCTGACTAGAAATGTAACTGCTCAATGGTCAGAGGCATTTGAACCAGAGCAACTCCATCTTGAATATGGTCTGAGTAAAATGAGGCTGAGACCTACTGGGCTGCATCCCTATAGAGGCATTCTAAGTCACAGGATAAGATAGGAGGCTGGCACAAGATACAGGTCATAAAGACCTTGCTGATAAAACAGGTTGCTGTAAAGAAGCCAGCTAAGACCCATCAAAACCAAGATAGTGACGAGAGTGACTTCTGGTCATCCTCACTGCTACACTCCCACCAGTGCCATGACAGTTTACAAATGCCATGACAATGTCAGGAAGTTACCCTATATGGTCTAAGAAAGAAAGGCAGGAATAATCCACCCCCTTTTAAGCACATAATCAAGAAATAACCATAAAAGTGGGCAACCAGCAACCCTTGGGGCTGCTCTGTCTATAGAGTAGCCATTATTTTATTCCTTTATTTTCTTAATAAACTTGCTTTACACACTCACCCTGAATTCTTTCTTGTGTGAGATCCAAGAACCCTCTCTTGGGGTCTGGATCTGGATCCCTTTCCAATAACAGAATGAGTTCATTTTGCCCATTGCCCAGATGGAGCCTACTAATCAAGGCAGGGTGATTGCAACAGAGAAAGAGTTTAATTCAAACAGTGCTGGCTGAACAGGAGAGTAGAGTTTTATTATTACTCGAATCAACCTTTCTGAAAATTGACAGGCTAGGGTTTTTCAAGGCTAGTTTGGTGGGCAAGGGAATAGGTGCTGCTGATTGGTTGGGGGTGAAATCATAAGGATATGGAAAATAGTTCTCATGTGCTGAGTTCACTTCTGGGTGGGGCTATGGGGCTGGTTGGTTGGCCCAAGTGGAGCTACTGGTGGTCATAAATGCAAAAACCAGAAATGACATCTCAAAAGGCTAATCTTAGGTTCTGCAATAGTAATGTTATCTGCAGGGATAATTGGGGAAGTTGCAAATCTTGTGACCTCTGGAATAAAGGCTGCTAATTTTTTATATCTACACCTTAGCAGAATTCAGGCTATTGTCATATTCCTAAACTGGTGGTCTTTTATTAGCTTTATAAAAGTGGTTAGTTCTGGGGAAGGGCTATTATTATTTAAACTATAAACTAAATTTCTCCCA
Organism: Chlorocebus sabaeus; assembly: GCF_047675955.1. NCBI lineage: Eukaryota > Metazoa > Chordata > Mammalia > Primates > Cercopithecidae > Chlorocebus > Chlorocebus sabaeus. The sequence goes on from NC_132918.1 coordinate 73,366,820, forward strand.
AAGTTAGCTTGGCCCAAGCCCAGAAAAGCCTGAGAACAGTTTGGAGGTTAGAGGCCAGGTGAGACTTGGTTAGATCAGATCTCTTCCATGACATAATTTTCTATTACAATTTTTGCAAAGGTGGTTTCAGAAACTCCAGTAAAATTTTAATAGAAGGGGTGACAGTACTTACTGTTGTCTTGCTCCTGATCTTAGCAGAAAACCATTCAGTTTCTTACCATTAAGTATGATATTAGCTGTGAGATTGTGTAGATCCAAATTATTAGATTCAGAAAGTTTCCTTCTCCTCTTAGTTTGTTGTCTTTTTATCATGAAGTGGTACAAATTTTTTCTAATACTTTTGCTGTAATCCGATGATTATGTGGTTTCAGTACTTTATTGTATTAATATGTTTATTACATTATTGATTATCAGATGCTAAGCCAAACTTACATTGTTGGGATGAATCTCACTTAGTCATGATATATAATGTTTTTATATGTTGCAGGATTAGGTTTGCTAGTATTGTGTTGACGATGTTTGCCATGTATATTTATAAAAGATGTTGATCTGTAATTTTATTTTCTTGTGATGTCTTAACCTGTTTTTTTTCTTTTTTGTACTTTAAGTTCTAGGGTACATGTGCAAATGTGCAGGTTTGTTACATATGTATACATGTGCCATGTTGGTTTGCTGCACCCATTAACTCGTCATTTACATTAGGTATTTCTCCTAATGCTATCCCTTCCCCAACCTCCCACCCCATGACAGGCCCCAGTGTGTGATGTTCCCCTTCCTGTGTCCAAGTGTTCTCATTGTTCAATTCCCACCCATGCGTGAGAACATGCAGTATTTGGTTTTCTGTCCTTGTGATAATTTGCTCAGAATGATGGTTTCCAGCTTCATCCATGTCACTACAAAGGACATGAACTCATCCTTTTTTATGGCTGCATAGTATTCCACAGTGTATATGTGCCACATTTTCTTAACTTTTTTTTTTTAATCATAGTAGTATTAACCTCACAGAATAGATTGTGAAGTATATTTCTTTTTCTTTCTTTTCTTCTTCTTTTTTTTTTTTTTGAGACGGGGTCTCACTCTATCACCCAGGGTGGAGAGCAGTAGCACCATTATGGCTCACTGCAGCCTCAACCTCCTGAGCTCAGGTGATTATCCCACTTCAGCCTCCCAAGTAGCTGCAACTAAAGGCACATGCCACCATGCCCACCTAATTTTTTTGTGTTTTTTGTAGAGATGGAGTTTCACCATGTTGCCCAAGTTGGTCTTGAACTCCTAGGCTCAAGTTGTTCACTCACCTCAGCTTTGCAAAGTGCTGGGATTACAGGTATGACTTACCATGCCTGGTCTCTTTTCTATTTATTGAAAGATTATTGTTAGTTGTTCTGTAAACATTTGGTAGAATTCACTAGTAAAGTGTTCTGAGCCATGGCTTTTCTTTGCAGAAAGTTTTTTGATTACTAATCATAATTCTATTTTTTATAAATATACTCAGATCTTCTGTTTATTCTTGAAAAAGTTTATGTAGTTTACGTCTTTCTAGGAATTTGTTCATTTCATCTAGATTATCTAACTTGTTGGTATGCATTTCCTCATAGTGTTCTTTTTAATCCATTTTTTTATTTCTGTAAAATTAATAGCAATATTCCTTTCTTTATTCCTGATTTTAGCAACTTGGTATTCTCTCTTATTTTTTCCCTTTTGTCAGTCTAGCCAATAGCTTGTCAATTTTGTTGGTCTCCTCAAATAACCAAGTTTGGTTTTGTTGGATTTTCTCTTTTTTCAAATTTCTCATTTTATTAATTTTATTCTAATCTTTACTATTGCTGATTTTTCTCTATTGCTTTTTTATTTCCCATTTCATTAATTTCATTCTAATTTTTATTATTGCTTTTCTTCTGCTAGATTTGGATTTAATTTGTTCTCCTTTTTTCAGTTTTTTGAGGTGGAACTTTGTTATTGATTTGAGACTTTTCTTCTTTCCTAATCTAAACATTTAGTGCTATAAAATTCTCTCTCATTGCTTTAGCTGCATCCCATAAGTTTTGTGTGTTTTTATTTATTTTCATTCACCTCAAAGAATTTTCTAACTTCTTAAGATTTCTTTTTAGACCTATTAGTTATTTAGGAGAGTGTTGTTTAATTTTCACATATTTGTGATTTTCCTTATTGTCTTTCCATTATTAATAACTGCTTTCATGCCACTGTTATAGAATAACATATTTTGTATCATTACAATCCTTTTAAAGGTATTGATATTTGTATTATGGCCTAACATAGAGTCTATCCTGGAGAATTTTCCATGTGCGCTTGAGAAGAATGTGTGTTCTGCTCCTGTTGAGTAGAGTGTTCTATAGATATAGATTGTAGTTTATTCATAGTGTTTTTCACATCTCCTATTTCCTTATTGATCTTCTGCTTAAGTTGCTTTATCCACTATTGAAAGTGGAGTGTTGAAGTCTTCAACTATTATTGTTGAATTGTGCATTTCTACTTTAAATTCTGTCAGAGATTGCTTTGTTTATTTTGAGGTTTTGCTATTAGGTCTATGAATGTTTATTATTATTATTATGTCTTCCCGATGGAGTAACTCTTTAATTATTATCAAATATTCTTCTTTATCTGTGGTAGCATTTTAAACTTCTTTTAAAAAATATTATTATAACTACACAAGCTTTCATGTGGTTGCTGTGTGCATGATCAATCTTTTTCCACCTTTTTACTTTTAACTCTTTGTGTCTCTATCTAAATTTTGTCTCCTATTGATGACATTATAATTGGATCATGTTTTTATATCCAGTCTATTTCTGCCTTTTGATTGAGTTGTTTAATCTATTCACATTTAATGTTTTTGTTGATATAGTTTGATTTATACCAGCCCAGCCATTTTGCTTTTTGGCTTTTATATGTCTTCTGGCTTTTTCCTCTGTTCCTCTTGTACTGTTGTGTTTTGCATTGAGTGCATATTTTCTACTGTAACATTTTAATTCCTAGAATTTTTTTTAACTACAGCTTTTAATTTATTTTCTTAGGGGTTGTTCTTGAGCTTAACGTATACATCTTACCATAACCTACTTAAGATATATATTGTCTTGATTCCAGAGAGATAAAGAAATGTTACTTCTATACAGTTCCATTCCCTTTTCCCCTTTTTTGTGCTATTATTGTTACATATATATTATATCTATATATATTACAAACCCAAGAATACATTATTGTAATTATTACTTTATATAACTTTGTCTATTAAAGAAGCTGAGGAAAGAAAGGAGAACAAATATGTTTATAGTTTGTTATACTAACCTTCTTTTGAAATGTTTCTTGTTCTTTTAATTTGTTCCTGTGGATTCAAGTTACCATCTGGTGTCATTTTCTTACTCCCATACACCTTTACCATCATTCATCTACTTTAAAATGTTAATTGTCAAGTATATTATATCTTTATGTTTTAAGCCCAACAGTTTAGTTATATAGTTTTATTAAATTAGTTTTTAAATTACTGAAGACATTGAAATAAAGAAAATATACATTTATATTGTCTTTTAATAGTGCCTTTATTGGTGCTTTTAAAAAATGGATTCTAATGACCATCTGGAATTACATGCTTTCAGCCTGAAAACTTCTTATAGTATTTTTTGTAAAATATATCAGCTACCAATAAATTCTATCGTTTTTGTCTATCTGATAATGTTTTCATTTCACCTTTGGTTTTGAAGGATAGTTTTACTGAATATAAGTCTCTTGGTTGACACACTGTTGGGATTTTTTTTCCTTCCAGCACTTTTGATACAATTGACCTCTGAACAACACATGCTTGACTGTATTTGTCCACTTACACATGGATTTTATTCTGCCTCTGCCAACCCTGAGATAGCAAGACCTCCTCTACTCTTCCCTAGCCTATGCAATGTGATGACAATAAGAATGAAGACCTTTATAATGACCGATTTCCACTTAATGAATGATAAATATATTTTCTTTTTCTTATGATTTTTTGTTTGTTTGTTTTTTTAAGACAGAGTCTTGCTCTGTTGCCCAGTTTGAAGTACAGTGGCATATTCTTGGCTCACTGCGACCTCCACCTCCTGAGTTCAAGTGGTTCTCCTGTCCCAGCCTCCTGAGTAGCTGGGATTACAGGTGTGCACCACTAGGCACAGCTAATTATTATATATGTAGTACAGACATGGTTTCACTATGTTGGCCAGGCTGCTCTCAAACTCCTGACCTCAAATAACCTGCCCACCTTGACCTCCCAAAGTACTGGGATTACAGGCGCGAGGCACCACACCTGGCTCTTTGTTATGATTTTCTTAATAACATGCTTTCTCTACCTTACTTTATTGTGGGAATAGAGTATAAAATACATATAACATACAAAATATGTATTAACCAACTGTTTATCAGTATGGCTTTTGGTCAACAGTAGGCTATTAGTAGTACGAAAGTCAAAAGTTATATGAGGATTTTTGTCTAAACAGGAGATTGGTGCCCCTAACTTGCGTGTTGTCCAAGGGTCAACTGTATATTGTCCCATTGCCTTCTGACTCTCATTGTTTTTTATGAGAAGTCAGCTGTTTATATTATTGGAATTCTGTAGTATGTGTTAAGTCATTTTTCTCTTTGATACTTTCATAATTTTATCTTTGTCTTTCAGCATTTTTCTATGATGTATACAAATGTAAATTTATTTGTACTTGTCTTACTTGGAGTTTATGGAACTTCTTGGATGTGCAGATTAATATTTTCAGCCAATTTGGAAGGTTCCAGTCATTATTTCTTCACTTTTTTTTTTGTTTTTTTTTTTTTAATTATCTCTTCTCCTTCTGGTACTCCTGTTATCATGTGTTGATGCTCTTAATGGTATTACACATTTCTGTGAGGATTTATTCATTTTTCTTCATTTTTTTTCTTTCTACTCTTCAGATTTTATAATCTCTATCAATGTATCTTCAAGTTCACAGATTATTTTTGTCTGTCAGTTCAAACCTGCTGCTGAAACTCTCTAGTGAATTTTAAAATTTGGTTATTATGCCTTTCAAGTCTAGAATTAGCACTTGGTTCTTTTTTATAATTTTCTTATCTCTTTTTTGATGTCCTCTATTTAATGAGATGTTGTCATATCTTCTTTCACTTCTTTAGACATATCTTCTTGTAGTTCTTTGAATATATTTAAAATGGCTCTTTTAAAGTCTTTGTTAAATCTGACATTTGGGTCCTCTTACAGCCAGTTTTTGTTGCCCTCTTTTTTCCTATGTATGGGTCACAATTTCCTGTTTCTTTGCATGTCTTGTGATTTTGTTAATTATTGTTGAAAACTGGAAATGTGTTAAAGTAACTCTGGATACTAATTCACTTCTGTCCTCACCAGAGCTTGTTTTTGTTGTGGCTTGGTTGCTTTTTTGTTTGTTTGTTTGTTTGTGACTTCACTAACCTATTTTAGTGAGATCTCTTTCCTCTGAAATGTAGCCTCTGTTGTAATTTCCCAAGGGTGTAGTCTTGAGTATCTGCACAGACAACCTGGGATGACTGATTTTGGCAGCACTCTCTTTGAGTGTTTCTTTCCATGATCTTTCTGTTAAGTTGTCTGCCTTTGGTATTACACCCAGCTGTTTTGTCAGTAAGGGTATAGCCAAGCAGATTCTACCATTTAGTTAACTGAACTCAGGCCAGTTAGTTGCCTCTCTAAGCCTTACTTTCAGAGTGATATTAGTCAAATGACTAATAATACACATTCTAATATGTTATACCAGTTAAATTAAATCATGGAAATAAAATCATCTACCATAGGATCCTTGGCCCAATGCATGTAGTTCATGCTTAGTACCTGTTATCCAGACTTCCTCAGTAAATATGAAGTTGATGAGTGTATAATAACAAAACTTCAAAATTCTACACCACAAATATTACAGAAATAATGATTTTCTTCCCAAATCTGGTTTTGCCTATCTGCTTTATTGGCTGATAGCAAATATCAACTAGAATTAAGCTTCTCATTTCTACTTTCTAGATTCATTGAGCATCAGGGAAGTTCCAGGATGTATTTTGTTCAACATTTGCCTATAGCCGGCTAACAGTCAGATTCATCTGAAAAAAAAAAAAAAAAATCTTTACTGTTAGTACTTACTGATATGTTCTTCCCCAAAGCATCAGCACAATCAGATTTCACCTTAAGGGGAAAAATAGTAATGTTAGTCATTCACTGAACAATTATTAAGTATCTGGTATGTTCCAGGGAAAAAAAGATGCTAGAGAAAAGGAAATAGAAAAGGCAAATATTGCTCTATCCTTATGAAACTTAAAATCCAGCAGAGTCCAAGCATCAAGGTATTTCAGAAGCACAAAATTTAACTGCTTATGAAACTAAAATTTGTCTCAATAACTGAGATCAAATTAATGTTTTTGTGATGATATATTTATAGTCCTGAACAAAGTTTATAAAATATATGGGAAATGCCTTTTAGCATTCAGAAGGTAGAGCCAAACTTTTACTTCAGTTGAAGTCTCAAATTGCCTAAAATTCAAAGATGAATAACATATACTATCATCTACCTCCAGGAAATTTTAGATTCGTGTGGGAGATAGGCAAATAACACCGAAACGACATAGCAGTGCCCCTGGCACAAAATGAGATGTTCAATAATGGAAACAAATATAATTACTACTTACTAAGTAGAGAAAGCTGCTTGAGGAATAAAATGTAAGGTACTTACGCCGTATGAAGTATGATGAAACATGACCTCTGGGCACAAAGGAAACAAGAGACATCTAGATTTGCATTAACTGGGTACCTTTACTTGTTCAGCACTACTATGGGAACTCTGGGGAAGGTAAAACCACCTGTCTTCGAGGTGATTATACTGATGAAAAGGACTCAGGACAGAAAACTCAGAGCCAGACCAGTTGCTCAACAATGAGTTTTAGAACTCTGAAGACCTTATCTACTCTGAGCCTCCATCTCCTTGTCTGTAAAATCAGAGTAAACATACTATCACCCAGAGCTGTTGTAAAGATTAAGTGCAATAATGGATTTAAAAGGCATGTGAAAATGTGTTCTGCAAATGTGGAGGTTATTGTTACAATCCAGCAGGAGAAATGCTGAGTTTCTTTTAAGCCAATGAGGCCATCTCTGAAGACCTGAACTCTGTGTGCTCATATAAAGTAACCAAGTTACCATATCAAACATGCCTTCCCTTATTGGAGATTATTGTGGAGGTTATTGTCACAATCCAGGAAGAGAAATGTCAAGTTCCTTTTAAACCAATGAGGCCATCTCTGAAGAACTGTATTCTGTGTGCTCAGACAAAGTAACGAAGTTACCACATCAAACATGCCTGCCCTTCTTTCTCTAACTACCTCTATGGTCCCCAACCAATGTAAATCCAACATTGATCATGTGGATGAAATGAATCTAAATGTGGTGGCTTTTCTCCACTTGGAAGCTAGAACCTGAACATGGCTAATTCTGTACCCACTCCATACTGCCCAATTTCCACCCCCTCTATCCCCACCACTAATTTGGTTTCATTCTCCCGTATTAAGGTCACACCTCACCAAATTATATGCTCCCCAAAGAATCACTCTCTTCTTGCATTCATCTCTTCATCTCCCAGGGTTCACAGCAGGGTGATTTGCATGTGACTGGTGCTCAATAGTACTTTTAATAAATTTACAAAAGGAAAGACCATTTTAGCCGATGGTGTTTAGTAAAGTTATTTCCAATATTATTTGGTGCTAGCTCTTATGTTTTCTGATGTGTTACAACAGTATGCAACATTAGCCAGAGGGATAATTTATTAGTTCTAATAATATTTGTGGAGTTAGAACTACATGATAAGTGTTAGGGTTACAATAGTGAGCAAAGCCAAATCTGACTCTGCTTTCATAGAACTCAGGTTCTGTTTGTTGTTCATTGTAAATGAAGGCCAAGAAAGATCTAGAAGCAGACTTGGCATTTAGCTGGAACACACAAGTACCACTGTGTATATAACCAGAATCTATCTCAGTCAGTGCTTAGGCAACAATGTTTAGGACATATTTTTATTGTCACTTCTAACCAAATATTAACTCTTTAATTCAAAATGTCTACTGCAAAATAGATAAAAACAGTACCACTGATCTGGCCACTTGTAAATCAAAATGCTTTATAGCATTAGCTATAGTATTAGGTCTAAGTATTAGGTGTAAGACAACTCCTTCTGAATGGTCAATGTCAGCCTATTCCTGAACACAAATGCAATACAAATGGGGACTCATGTCAATTGTAAATGTACCCACTCAAATAATCTCCTTTACCTGGTTTGAGAAAGTGTTTCCTAGGGTATATACTTTGTAAACTATCCTCAAGAAATGCTTTTCAAAGCATTCCATGATCAAAATTAGAGAAAAAAAAAATCTGTATATGTAAGAGAACACATGAAAGCCCTGAAAAGCGCTACAGTAAAATTAAATTTAAAAAAAGGTTTGACTTGTAACCCAGGTCTCCTCATATTCGTTTCACCATAGAACCATTTTCCCAAAACACACATATAAGTGTACTGAAAAAGTAATATTCTAGGCAAGGTACTTTTGTATACTGGGTTTAACTTATTCAGATCCTACTCTGGTAATTTTCTCTCTTTCTTTCTTTAAGTTGCTATCATAGGAACTGCATAAATGCATTGAGTTATTCTCTAAGTCTATTTTGATCAGTTATGTCATCTGCCAAAGTGGCAATCAAAATCCTATTTTGTCTTTTAATAGAGTAAGCAGTTGAGATGAGAGCAATAATAATGGTTGTTTAACACTAGAAAAAGCCAGAGAATGATTCTTTTCTACCTGGATATGTACAGAGGCCTGTAGAGGATTCATCCTGCAAGCTCATACACAATTCATTTTCATACTTTTATTTCATATTTATTTTTATTGTACTCTACTTTGGCAATCTTAGATTAAGTTTCCAATTTTCCAAAATTGCCTGCAGTGAACTCCTATCCCCAGAGATTGTTTTTTTTTTATTAGTCTCTTAAGCAAGTTATACAATTCAAATCACCTCTCCCTGTCCACCCATCTGCTTGTTTTTGCTTTTCTTCCTCTCTGCTGGATTCAGTGTAGAAATCCTCTATGCCTCCTCTCTCCCCTCCCTGTCCACTGCCCTAAACTCTCCCCCACCGTTCTGTCTATCCTCTCTGTCAGGGTCCAGGGGCCCCTTCTGTTCACATGGCTCTGGGCCCACCTGTACCGGCCCCATCTGTCAGCAAAGCAGCCTCAGCATCCCACAAACCTGGTGGAGGAAATTCTCCTCTGAAGAATTGACGTCACTAGGTGTTCTCCTGAGAGTTGTGCCCTGAAAAATTAGCTACATTGAGAAAGAATAAAGGGCATTTCAGCATGGAATAGAGGCGTTCATCCCACTGGCATTAATAAAACACTTCTTCTACACGGGACCACATTTCAGTCTTTCATTTCAAGCATTATTTAACATCAACCTGACAATTTTTTAAAAGTGGGAATTTAAAAAAGATAATATCTTCAGGATAACCAGAAATTCAAAAATAATTATTTGTATTATTAAAAATACATTTTATTTACTAGACCTCCTTATGCAATGTAACTATTTAGAAAATACATTTTCTTTATTAGACCTCCTTATGCAATATGAATAATTAAAAATTATAAGTAAAAATATAAATAATTATTTATATTGCATAAGGAGGCCTAGTAAATAAAATGTATTTTCTGAACCTATCATGACCAAACATATTTGCAAAATTATTTCCTCATATTCTTCCAATTCAAGTAATGCAGTAATCTTTTCGGAAGAAGTCATTCAGTTATAGTTCCTTGGCACTATTTGTAAAGGAGTCAAAGAATCATATCGCAAAGGAAGTGTTTACTTGAAAGAAAGCTTATCTCTGATATTTAAAATCCCCTGTCCCCAAAACATACACACAGTGAAAAAAGTGAAGATCTACAATTGAATAATATAGTAAGGCTTGGCTCATTTTTTCCTGTCTGAAATTTGATTCATATTTAACCCAGATTTGTGTGTCAATTTAGAGACCAAAGTGCCAAGAGGAGAACAGAATGGTCACAGCCAGCCATGGTAGAGAGTATTTGGTGCCAGGACTGAACAAGGTCTCAAAAATGTTGATGGCACCTGAAATTCATACATTAGAACCCTTGATGTACAAGCCGGTCTCTTGGTTCTGATGTTCCCTTGCCTGTTTCCTGCATGTGAGAGAAGTGCTGCAGCGACCCTGTTTATCTGGCCCCTGCACAACATTGTCAGGACACATTTCCATTTTCCAAGTGACTGCTGCCACTGGGCCGCAGTCTGTGCTCATTTCTCGAGTAGCTAAACCCTTTGACACTGTGGTTTTTAATTAAAATTACATTAAAGTTAATCAACCAGAAAGAGGCTGCTGTAGAAGGCAGGTTTGATTGCAACCTGCAAAGGGCACGAAGGCTGCCAACTTGCTAAAGATGTGCCTGCAGATGCCAATCTGCGCACATGAGCCCCACGGTTACAGAGCTGCCGAGGAGAGGTCAGTTCTGTTTGCATTTTCCCTGGAACTGTCAAAAAAATCGCGATGGCAGTGGCATGGCATAAAGTTAAGAAAATAGACAAGCCTCTTCAAAGCATACCATTCCAGCATTTCTGCTACTGCCCCAAACCACTGATGTGAAGCTGTCATGTCCCAACTGTTTCCTCTTCAGACGCAGTTAAGCTCAACTGAGAGCCATTAGGTTCGTTGCTTGAGTAGGCTACAGATACTCTTAGAAGATCTTGTCTTCTACAGCCTAGGTTTCTGGCATATGATGCTGTGACTAGCTTTGCTTTGTTTTGAAAGGGCCAGAGAAAATACTTGAATGTTTCAGGATTCCTTGTTCATCTTCAGGTTCTTTGCAAAAGGGATTCACTGGAAAATGACTACTCATAGCACAGCATATCTTTATGCATTCTGAACCAAGACACTATCAAATACAAATTCACATATAGGACTTTTTATATGACACTTACTAAATGTTGCAATGGTGTTGAGTCTAAAATATAAATTATTTTATGTTCACTTCTTATATGATGAATTTACTTATATTTAGTTCTTGAAGTACCTCACACTTGGTGAGAGATTGACTAGTTTTAGATAAATGAATGAATGAATGAGTGAATGAATTAAAAGAGTGCATCATCTGTCAGAACTAATTCTATCTGTGCCTTTTCTCTAAAGCTGTATAGTCATGTACCATGTAACAATGTTTTGGTAAATGATGGACCACATGCGACAGTGGTCCCATAAGGTTATAATGGAGCTGAAGAATTTCTATCGTCTAGTGATACCATAGCAATCATAGCATCATAACACAATGTATTACTCATGTGTTTGCAATGAGGCTGGTGTAAAGAAATCTATGTAGCCAGTCATACATACATAACAATTTTGTACAGCACATAATACTTGACGATGATAATAAATATGTTACTGATGTATGTATTTATTATATAATTTATTATTATTTTAGAGTGTACTCCTTCTACTTATTAAGAAAAAGTTAACTGTAAACAGCCTGAGGCAGGTGTTTCAGCACGTAGTAGCAATGCCACAAGAAGGCATTGTTATCGTAGATGACAGCTCCATGTGTGTTATTGTCCCTGAAGACTTTCACTGGGACAAGATGGGGAGGTGGAAGACAGTGATCTTGATGATCCTGATCCTATGTGCCTAGGCTAAAGTATGTGTCTGTGTCTTAGTTTTTAATAAAAACAGTTTTAAAAAATAAAAATAACTAATAGAATAAGGATATAAAGACAACATATTTTTGTACAGCTGTACCATGTATTTGTGTTTTAAGCTAAGTGTTATTACAAAAGAATAAAAAAGTTAAAAAGTAAAAATGTTTCAGTAAGCTAGGGATAATTTGTTATTGGAGAAATAAAAAGGAAAATATTTCCATAAATATGATGTAGCCTAAGTGTACAGTGCTTATAAAGTCTAAAGTAGTATACAGCATTGTCCTAGGCCTTCACAATTCACTCACCCTTCACTCACCCTTCACTCACTAATTCATCCAGAGCAACCGCCAGTCCTGATAGCTCCATTCACGGTAAGTCCCGTATAAAAGTATACTATTTTAAATATTTTATGCCATATTTTTACTGCACTTCTATATTTAGATACACAAATACTATCATTGTGTTACAGTTGCCTACACTATTTGGTAAAGTAACATTCTGTACAGGATTGTAGCCTTGGTACAAAAGGCTATATCATATAGCCTAGGTGTGTAGTAGGCTAGACCCTCTAGGTTTGTGTAAGTGCACTCCATGATGTTTGCACAATAAAATGCATTTCTCATTAGGTAACTGTAAAACCACCATTACTACAAAAAGTTAGATGCCATTTTATTTTAAGTGTCGACTTTATTCATATCTGATGCCTAAACCACTATTCTAAGGATTCTGAGGTTGTGCCCAAGTTATAAAGCAGAGAGAATGATTTCTGTCAAGGACTATTCTAGTGCTATGGTTTGGGGAACAATATAAAGATTATATCAGAATTCCATGGTTGCTTGGAAGCAGGTGGACAGAGCCTCATTATATGAGGCTTTCTATGGGAAAGGGAAGAATGAACTTTGAAGAGGAAATGTAACTAACTTTACTGAGTTTCAAGCTCTGTAAAAACTGGCAAATATTTTCTTCTATATATCCCTTAGAGGCTTCCAGAGTCCATTCCTGATTCTGATTAATCCATTAGTTCTGATATTATTTACTTGTCTATGTATATCTATGGGTCTGTCTGGGTGCTCCATTCAGTAGCAAATCTCTTGAGTCAGGGGAGCACCAGGTGCCACGCATACCATAGCTGTGAATGTTAAAGAGTGGCAAAGTGTCTCCCCATAAAAAGCGATATATAAAAACACAGTTTTGTTCTTTGAAAAGGTTAATTCTTTTGCTATAATATTGAACATTCTTTGGAATCTCAGAAAAGAATTTTTGTGTATGGATATGGTTAATTCATCATTACAGTATCCTCTCCTTATTGATCACATCATGAAAAAATTGAACTAAACTCTTAAACACCTCTTTCTTTTAATGAAAACTTACAATCTTTTACTCATAAAATCAGTCAGTATAAATGTTCTTTAAACAGACTTTTAGGGATAACACTTGGAAATAATTTGTCATCTCTCTTTTATAAAACTGATGTTTTAAAAACAGAAATAAAATGTAAGTTTCTCTTCTCACTTCAAATTAGACATTAATATTTTCTACACTCTCTAAATCACATCCCTGATGAGATCCATATAAATATATGATTTTCAATACAACTTCTAGGTCAAGCAAAATATAATGTAGTGTGGCCGTATCCTCCAACTTACCAGAGAAAAGTTGAGTTATTAACTATTACAAACATTACAAAGTACTTTACTAAAAAACATTATTAAGTCAACCAGCTAATACTTACTGACCATCTACCATGAGGTAGGTACTCTTTGGTGTGAAAGGTATAGCAACGATCAAAGATGATGATGTTCTGCACCCATGGAGTTTACATGCTACATATGAGACAGCAGCTATATAAAATGGCTGCCCTGGAAGCACTATAGGCTAGCTACCCATTAGACATTTCCTTGCTATTTCCTTGCTAATAGAATTTCAGTTTGGTTTGGGAAGGCATTACTACCAAGATGGCTGCCCCCTTCATGTCAGCCAGATAATACTTCCCAGCCTTCCTTGAGCTTGGGATGGCCATGTGACCCAGTTCTAGCCAATGAGATCTACTAGGAAGTCTGCTGGTAGGGAAGTGGGTTCTTCAAAATATATTTTCATCTCTAATAAGAAGTGAATAACCCCTGCCAGGAGTTATTCCTTGCCTGCCTTACCAGCCCACTGTCTTTGCCTTTGATGGAGTCATCCTGTAATCATGAAGCACAAGCACCAAGACAAAAAGCCAAATTCTGAGGATAGTAAAACAGAAGGATGGAAACTTGGGGCTTCAACAACATTTTGAACTGCAGCCTCCAGGCTGGAACTTCTAGACTTCTTGTTACATAAAACAATTAAATGTCATATCCCTTAAGCTAGTGTTAGTTGGGGATCTATTATTTGCAGCTAAAAAAATCCTAATTGATATCATTGTCTTGATTTCCAACATAGAAAATAAAACCTTCCTATCCCATAGTCTACTCCACTTCTTCCACTTTAACATTTTACTCATACTATATCTGTATATCATGGTACATCAAAAATCTGTCTGTTCCTTATGGAAGTCCCTAATGGAGAAACATATTAGGGGTTAGCTCTTTTTGCCTGAGCAGGGTTTTGGACTAATATCTCTGCATAGGTCTTTGGCAGGCCTCCGAAAGCTTTCCCCAGTTAATACATACATTTTTTTTTCTCTTCTTGCTTTAAACCAAATAGGAATTCTCTTGTCCATAAGAATGCAATTTTCCCATGCCTCCATATGAATGAACCAATCAGATCATTCCCTGGATTTTGAGCAAAGGCATTAAAGAGGCTGAGGACATATGTGATTAGTTAGCCAGGCTACGATTCATGAAGGAACAGAAGGATGAGGTTGAGCTTGTCATAGGCAACATCTGAAAGCATTATGACTATTCCATGCAAGGATTTGAGTCCTACTACTACTCAGGTATGCTGGCCATAAGAACCATCTGGAAAGCTGACAGATTTTGACAGCTACATTGATAGACTGAATTAAAAATATATGCTTTTCACAAGAGATTTATGTATGGTATAAAGACACAGAAAATTGAAAATTAAAGAATATAAAAGACAGATAAGAAAAATATTAAGTATAAGAAAGCTTAAATAGGCTGGGCACAGTGGCTCATGCCTGTAATCTCAGCACTTTGGGAGGCCAAGGCAGGTGGATCACCTGAGGTCTGGAGTTCAAGACCAGCCTGACCAAAATGGTAAAACCCTGCCTCAACTAAAAATACAAACAATTAGCCGGGCATGGTGGCTGTCATCTGTAATCCCAGCTACTCGGGAGGCTGAGGCAGGAGAATCCCTTGAACCTGGGAGACAGACGTTGCAGTGAGCTGAAGTGGTACCATTGCACTCCATCCTAGGCAACAAGAGCGAAACTCCGTCTCAAAAAAAAAAAAAAAAAAAAAGAAAGCTAAAATAGATACACGAGACAGGTTGCTAAATTAGAATTCAACTGAATTGCCCAGATATGTAAATATTTGATATCATAGTGAGCCCCTAGGAAGTGACTCCACTCCCTCCAATGGTGAGATCAAAGGGGAATGTTTGCTTTGGGAATGACCTTCCCATACTTCAACTCTGGAGGTGGGTTGATGCTCCAGTTAGCCAGTTGAAAAGGGAAGAAAGGGAAAATTTTTTCTTCCCCAATGACAGTTGGCCTGTGCGCAATTAGTCTTAGCTCTTGGTGGAAAGGTTTAGAGAGTGGTAAAAAAATCTTGTTTTTGATGAAAAGTAAAAGGAAGATTAAAGTATTGATTAATGTTATAAAATAAGACACAACACAACAAAACAAAAACCTACCATGAAACTATAAATAGAGCTCATATTTATGTATTTAATGGTGTAAAATATAGGGTTTTATTATGGGAATATTAATAATATGACTAGGGTGAGCCAGAACAGGTAATCTATTGAGAAGTCTGTGGGTTTGAATACTCCTTATCATTTGTGTCACATCTGAATTTTTGTTACCGGTTAGTACTTATGAGGTGTTACAGTTTGGATTCTCTCAAACAGCAGATGCTAAGACAGAGTTTAGATTATAGGATATTTATGAGAGTTGAAATCAACACAAGTAAAAGGAAAGGGGAGTGTCTTGGTCTGTTTCTCGCTGCTGTAACAGAATACCACAGGTTATGTGATTTATAAAAAAAATAAGTTTATTTGATGCACTGTCTGGGGGCTGGGAAGTTCAAGAGCATGGCATCTGGTCAGCACTGGTGAGGGACTTCTTGCTGTGTCAAAACATGGCAGAAAGGCAAGTAAGTGAGCACTCAAGGCAGAAAGTGAAATGGGGCCAAACATATCCTTTTATCAGGAGTCCACTCCCATAATAACTAAGCTACTCCCATAATAATGGCACTAATCAATTCCTTAGGGCTTCGCTCCCAGGACCTAATCACCTCTTAAAAGTCCCACCTCTAAATACTATTACAATGGCAATTAAATTTCAATGTGAGTTTTGGTGTCATTCAAACCATAGCAGGGAGAAAGCAAGCTTAAGCAGAGGGAGATGTCAAACTGGGAAGCGGGCCTGACAGATCCCTGGCCAACCTGGCAAGGTACTCTGGCTCAGCATTTCTCTGTCTTGGGCCAGAATGTGTGGCCTGTACACCACTGTCTTGTTCAGTCACAAGATGCAAGATGCCACTGAAAGTATATGACCTCAACCAGGTTAGCTCTCTGAAGCTGAGGCCAACCCTAAAGGAGCTGCCAGCTGGAGGTAAAACTGTGAATGCATATTGTTAACTGTTCCGAGTGACAGTAGCTGTTTCTGATTTCCTTTCTTTATTGAGATAGTCAAGATATTATTTGCCAAATAAATGACTACATACAATGTTTTGGAGGCCCTATTTATCTGCAGTAGCAAAGACCACATTCAGCATAGTGGCTGCAGTCAGAGCTAATACTTCATTGTGCTCATGGTACTCCTCAGTAGGGTTTCTCAACCTCAGCATTACTGACATTTTGGGCCATATAATTCTTTGTCATAGGTGGTTGTTCTTTGCATCATAGGATATTTAGCAGCATCCCTGGATTCAATCCACTAAACGCCAGTAGCATCACCACATATATACACAGTGGTGACAACCAGAATGACTCCAGATATTGCAAATGACCCCTGGGGTTCATTCACCACCAGTTAACAATCACTGGTTTCAAGTTCTCCTTAAAAATTCATCCAGTTTCTGCAGCACCAGACTGCTCAATTAGATGAAGATATGTTGGAAATGATTACCCCTGCATCCTTTAAATCTTTAAAGTTATTACTAATCTGTACTGTAGCTTCCCCGCTTCCAGGATGCAATATTGGTTTTGATTTACTATCTTGGTCATTGGGTGGGCAAATTTCAAGGCTTCTATTTGGCTTTCTTCACTATGATTGCTCTTACCCCATAGACCACAAAAACTCATTATGGGGGTCACAGAATCTGCCAATATGTCCAACTCAATGATCATTCAAGGGCAAGGGAAGCAGCTTCTAGCAGGTCTATAGACCCAGGGGATCCTCTAAGAAATATGGTGGCTGGGAATCCATTTATCACCTGCCTGCCATTTGCTCCTACTCTATCCAGGGGAACATGATGACACTTCATGTCTTCAGCCATCAGGGTCAACTCACACCCTGTGTCCACACATCTTCAAAAAGTATGGAAATTCTCCTTACCTCACTGAAGAGCTGCCCAAGTAAATGGCCATAAGTGCTTTTTAAGGACTGAGGGAGTAATTACCATGTATACCTGTTATGGTATTATAGGATCTTCCCCACTTTGGACCAGATCACCTCTTTGGTCAATGGATTTTGAGTCTGAAACTGGAATAAGCATTGTGACTTTTCATTGGGGGTCTGCTCTCATTTTCCTGGTCAACAGCTCTTGATTTCTCCTGCTGGTACAAGCTGAGTAATACCTTTGTTGAATACTTATTTTGTCCTTAGTACTCACACTATATTAATTGTCTCAAAACTCTCTGCAAGTCAAGCTCTCATGGCTAGCACTTCAACTTTGCCAGTCCTAATAATAATTGTGGCTTCTGGGGGTCAAGCATCACCACTGACCTCTATTTTTTGTGTTCCATTATACCCATTGCTATTTGGGAGTCAAGTACTGTAACAGCCTTTCTTATCATCAGCCCTGGTAATCCCTACAGCTAGGAAGCAAGTGCTGTTTTGACAGAGATGTGAGCTGCACATCTCTGAGTCTAAAACATAGGGTTTCATTTTAATCATACTAGATGATGTAATTATTAATTTAAGATGTTTTGCTATCTAAAGTCACAGTTGAACTTTCTATTACCTATGGAAAAACCTGAGTCTAGAATTTTTCTCCAGAGTCAGGGAGAATTTCTCCCCAATGAATATATTTCAAAGACTAGGAGAAAAAAAAATAAGGATGCATTTTCATTGCCTCCCATAAGACATGCTTGTTTAAGGGAAGGGTCTGTTTACCTATGGTAATATCAGACAAAACACTCTCTAATGCTAAAAACATTGCTAGAGATAAAGACAGATGTTTTCTAATAATAAAACATACAATTCACTAGGAATATTTCTTAAAGTCTAAATTTTTAAGCACATAATAACATACCTTAAAATATATGAAGAAGGCCAGGCATGGTGGCTCATGCCAGTAATTCCAGCACTTTGGGAGGCCGAGGTGGGCGGATCACGAGGTCAGGAGATCGAGAGCATCCTGGCTAACACAGTGAAACTCCATTTCTACTAAAAATACAAAAGATTAGCCAGGCGTGGTAGTCCATGCCTGTAGTCCCAGCTACTTGGGAGGCTGAGGCAGGATAATTACTTGAAGCCGGGAGGTGGAGGTTGCAGCGGAGATTATGCCACTGCACTCCAGCCTGGGCGACACAGTGAGACACTCACTCTCTCTCTCTCTCTCTTCATATACATATACATATATATATATATATATATATATATGAAGCAAAAACTGAAAGAAGTAAAAATATGAATTTACAAATCCACAATCATGGCATGATTTTACCATACTCATTGTAACAGTTAAATAGATTAATAATCATATAGAAAACTTGAACATCATAATGACTGCCCTGATCTAATAAGCATATATAGAATCCCAAACCCAGTGATTACAGAGTACATATCATAGACAGAAAATTTATGAAAATTCTTCACTTGCTAGTCTACAAAACAAATCTCAAAATGTTTTGATACCAGGTCTCATGCAGATCATGTTCTCTAATCACAATGCAAAAGAGATGATTTTTTTAATCTAAAAAGCCAACATATTTAGTAAATGAAAAAACACATTTCTAAGTAAGAAAAAAAATTATACTAGAAATTGTATGGGCCATTATAGACCACCCTAAACTAATGCCTTCATATTAAAAATGGTGAAACCAAGACCCAGAGTAATTAAATAAATTGCTCACACTCACATTGCAAGTTGGTAGCAAATAAAGGGACAGCAGTATGTAGTTCAGGGCACAGGATTTAGGGCACAAGCCATGGGTTCAGATTAGTTCCTAATCCTCCATTTACTAACACTGTACCCTGGGACAAGCGACAAACCTCTCTGAACCTGTGTTTTCAGTTAAGATAACAAAATCTCCTTTGGAGTCTTGCTTTGAAAATAAATTGACACAATGAATGTAAAAGCCTAGAAGGCAATTGAGAAGGGGAACTGCCTTTAGCAGACCCCAGAAAGTGTGGGGCAGTTGCCAGTGATCCCAATTGAGCTGGAGTTTAAAGGGGTAGGTCCAAATTAAAGATGCAGTGGGGCAGAGAATGCAGTCAGCAGAAACCAAGAGCATCCCCTGGAATGAAGTGGACAAAGGCATGCATAGGCAAGGCAAGACAAGGTAAGGTAGGTGGCCATACAGCTGGGAAGGTGCAGGCCATGCGTCTGGCATACCCATGGGAACCATAGGCCAAAGAGCAGTCACAAGTCTGGGGCCACCAACACCAGCCCTGCCTGAGAACTCCAAGGATGTGGGGGTGATGTCAGTAGTTTCCATTTTGGCTACCCAGGAAAGTTGGCCACAAGGCTTTCCTATGAAATTTCTAGGGAGAATTATTTCTAATTTTTAATGTTTATGGAAATGCAACCTTCTAAAGAAATGTCTCTCACATAACACCAAATATAGTGTATTCAGTGAATAAGTTTACTTATTTGTAAATTCAGTAAATATTTCTGGAGCCCCTTCTGTGGGAGAGATATGACCTTAAGTACATAGGAACTCAATATCAGTTGCTTGATTAGCATTGCCCTCTAAGAATCTTTGCAGCCAATTGCAAGAAAACAACATTAAGGGCTGTATTTATTGTTTATTGCCACGGTAATACTGTGTAACAAGCAACCACGAAACCTCAGTGGCATACAACCACAAATGTTCATTTTGTTCACAAATCTATGGGTTGGCTGGTGGTTTTGGTGATTTGCTCTGGGATCAGCTGGTCTCACATGAGCTTGCTCATGCATCAGCAGTTAGCTGACAGGTTGACAGGTCTGGGATGTCCTCAATGGGGGGACTCAGCTCTGTTCTGTGTGGTCTCCATCCTTTAGCAGGCTAGCCTAGGCTCATTCACATGGTGAAAGTTCCAAGAGACAGAGCGAAAGTACACAAGGCTCAGGCTCAATGTTTGCAGTGTTCTGTTGACTAAAGCAAGTCACAAGGTCAGTTCAGCTTCAGGAAGTGGGGAAATAAAATCCACCTCTTGAGAGGAGCTGCAAAGTCACGTGGCAAAGAGCAAGGACAGAGAGAGGGGTGGAGAATTTGGAAACATTTTTGCAATCAATTTATCACATGGATTAAATTACTCCTTGGCAGAAGCTATAATGGTGATGAAATAGAAAGTAAAGTGGATGTATGTCTCATAAGAAGAGTGAGCATTCCCTTAAAAACCTGCATTTGCTTTCCATTTAAAGCAGGGGTCCCCAACCCCAGGGCTGCAGACTGGTACTAGTCCCTGGCCTGTTAGGAAACAGGCTGCACAGCAGGAAATGAGCAGGAGTGAGTGAGCATTACCACCGGAGCTCCGCCTCCTGTCAGATCAGCAGTGGCATTAGATTCTCATAGGAGTGCATACCCTATTGTGAACTGCACATGTGAAGGATCTAGGTTGAGTGCACCTTATGAGAATCTAATGCCTGATGATCTGAGGTAGAGCAGTTTCATCCCAAAACCATCCTTCCAATCCTACCCTCCCATCTGTAGAAAAATTGTCTTCCAAGAAACCAGTCCCTGGTGCCAAAAAGTTTGGGGAACCACTGCTTTAAAGGAATCCATACCTCCAAACAAAGGTCAGATACAAAGAAGTAAGTTGATATATGAAATAATAATCAATGAAAGAAATATAAAAACAGTTGCTGAGGTTTCATGAGCTAGAGTAAATCTAACTTTAGACTTGAAGATCTAAATCAAATTATTCTGTGTGGAAATATAACATTTCTAAAACCCAACTTGTTTGGGTTGGATACAGAGCAAAATATTGACAAATTAATGAATGTGAATGGCGACATATTTTAGGTAAATATTCTCATTTAGACTGCATGGTTCTAACATTTAAATAGTAATCTTTTAAGGACTATGCTTTCCGGTTCAGAAAATGAAGTCTCTGCTTTTTGATGGAATATCTAAATTATATAATGAGGCTGGAATATCACATCTTATGCAGTTTTTATGGATGCAAGTGCCTTTTTGCATTGTACGTTTGGTACAAAGACATTGCATTTATTACAGCATGGGAGGAGAAAGGTAGAAATCCTTATGAACATAAAACAGCACGAGAAATGTAATTTTCACTTCCAGCACCCTGAAAGATAAATTATAAACACTCCTGAAGATGCTGTCAACCACCTATCCAAGAACCAGGATTCCAGAGGGCTCAATCTGTACATTTTAAAAAGTAATTTTTAACTCATTAAATAGTACATTTAAAATTCCTGATAAGCAAACTCTATATTTTGAGGAACAAATTAAAATATATTTGTTACTTTTTAATTATAATTTCAACTTCTATTTTAGATTTGGGAGTACATGATCAGGTTTGTATATTGCATGATGCTGAGAACCTCATTTTAGAGCAAACAACATGCCATGAAATTTTGCCTGGCTTCTTGCACATTTATTGAAACTTTGCCCCACTCCCCACTTGTAAGAAATAAAAATTATGGAATAAAAATTATCTAAAAAGAAATGCTTACACAACTCTTTTCAGGAACAACAGTAAACTATATTACTGACAGAATCAGCAACTTAATTAAAAGTCTGTTAATGCTGGTGTTAATAAACCTGGCATATTTTCAATTTAGATTGACACTACTCAAACTGATGCTTGGTAATATGTCACAAAATCTGGCTGAGAATATTGGCTATATAAATTAAGCTTTGATTACTTGAAAAATCTTAGAGGCTATTACAGATGCTCCATAATCAAATTGTATTTTTTAATAAAAATATTCTACCTAGGAAGCCAAAATGAAGTAACGGACTGTGTACTATTTACCTTCTGGTTAGAGAAAAGTCACCAATACATAATTATTCATGATATTAAAGTTTTAAATAAACAAACAAATTTACTTTTTTAACGATGGATATGTGCACTGTTTGGATTTCAAAATTGAATAAGTGATTCATTACTTCCATTTATTTTGCAGGTACTTACTGAGCTCCTATTATGTGCCCGGAACTTTTGTAGAGGTCGGAGAAAATGTGAAACAGGAGACAAAGATGTCACACTCATGTAACTTAGGTCCTAGAGATTTTATTATTAAATTTTAATGAGCCTTATTAAAGAATGACTAGGACACTATAGTAACACGAGAGCTTGTTGGAAAGCTATGATGATATAAAATAAAAATTTCGATAAAGGTTCAAATATTTCTAAAGAGTTGTGTCAAATAAACCTGTTAGCTAGCACCTCCTTGCCTCTAATGTCCTCAACCGCCAACAATTCCTTTGTTCCAGAAGTTCAAAGTACTACATAAAGTTTCTGAGTTGAGAGAGGGAAATGATGGCTTGTATTCTCAGAGCCAGCGCAAGTTTCGGACCCCTGAATTCTAGAAGTTTCTTCTCTCTACTCATTTCACTATATGGAACTCAGTCCTGCCTTACTTTCCACAAAGATCATGTGCATCATTTCCTAACACCGCCTGTTCTCACTGCTCTCAAGGCACACTGTCCAATTTCCTGTTTCTTAAAGGTGCCAACTGACTTCAACTTCAGGGGCCTTTCACTTGCTCTTCCCTCAGCCTGGGATGTGATCCTCCCAAAAATCTGCTAGGGTTGCACCCTCATTGCATCTGGATTACCACTGAAATGTCACCTCCTCTGACCCCCTGTCTAAAGTAACACACATGCACCCTCCCACTCTCTACCTCAATACCCTGCTTTATTTCTCTTTATAATATTTGATAGCAGCCAACATGCTGTTTATTTATTTATCTGTTTACTATCTCTTCCCAACTAGAATATAAGCTCCATGAGATCACAGACCTGGACATAGTCACTGCTGTAACCTCAAAGGCTAGAATATGCTGAGAACATAAAATTTGTTCAATTAATATTTGTTGAGTAAATGAATGAATACATGGAAAACAAATGAACATAAGTTTAACAGACTTTCTTGAAAAGTTCTGGGCTAAGATGAAAGAGGAGCTCAAACTACACTAATGTAAATAACTTTAAAGGGAATTCTAAGCATCCACACTCTTAAAAATGTCCTTTGGCCACTGACTTCCCTTTCCCTTTGAGATGCAAAACCACACACTCCTGCCCTTGTTTTACAGATGAGCTCCTCCCTTCCTTAGAAGTTCCAGCACCAACTCACATTGAGAGACAAGGGCTCACCTTCTGCATAGTCACTTCTTCATGTATTTTTCCAAAGACAGTTCATTCCTTTAGAGAAAATTACTAAGATCTACTATTTAAAAGTTAAAGTTTTCTTCACCTCATTGCATGATTAATTAAAAGCAGTGCAAAATCTAATTTTTGAGTTAAACATTATTCCATATAGAAACTATTTGTCTGGTTAAGACATACATGTCAAAGACTATCCTAATTCCAACAAGTAGGAACTTTAAACCATATTTACAGCTTGAATTTTTCTGGAGGGAAAAACATATTTAGATCAGTCTGAGATAGTGACAGCAGTAAATAAGACACCAGGGGGGAGAACTGCTGAGTGAGAGGTAGCACAGGGAGTTTCTTTGTAATGATGAAACAGTTCTGTGTCTTGATTGTGGCTGCATGAATCAATACACAGGATAAAATTACATGGAACCACACACATGCATGCACACGCAGGGAAATGAGTTCACGTAAGAATTGGCAAAGTCTGAATATTATTCAGTTTTGTATTGTATTGTACCAATGTCAGTTTCCTGATTTTGATATTGTACTATAGTTATGCATGATACTGCTATTGGGAGAAGCTGGGTAATGGGTACCCAGGGATCTCTGTATTATTTTTGCAATTTCCTGTGAGTTTGTATTTGTTTCAAAATAAAAAGTATAAAACAAAACACAAAACCACAACTGAAGTATCTGTTAAAGAAGTTTCAAAAAATATATTTCAGACCTAAATTGTGATTCCAAATATAAATATATGAACTGTCAAAATTTTTACAAATCTGTTGGAAAAACAGGGCACACAAGGCATGAATGAGAATGAATTGCATCTTTTCTTTTCCTACACAACTCTCCAAACTAAAGGCCTTCTTTACTGAACCTGTGTTTGGTATAATCACATTTCAGGATGCAGAGAAAAATGTTAGGGCTGGGAAGTGGTTATTCCCATCAATCTACAGGGGTTGGGAAGCCAATTTGTGGCTCTTAGTATCGTGCCTATTGGATATTGGTGTCTTCTATTCTTTGGGGCCAGAGTTGACAAATTTTAGAGGATCATTATATTCAAGTGCTGATAATAAATTAACCAACTGTAGTGACAAATGTTGTGATGTAATATAATGTTCTTCGATTATATTCAAAGCCGAAATTCCCTTTGCCCTATGTGTCTTTAGAAGGACTGGACTTCCCTTAAGAATGCATCTTTCTTGTATGTCAAGAAAGATGAATGTTTTAAACAAAAGTCCTTAACCATCTTACTAGGAGTATGATGACTACTAGAACGAAGCATTAATAAATATTTGATCTTATTGTTCAATTAAATAGAATGCTTCATTTTGTTCATCCGAAATTTGGAATATTACCTGTAAACTATAAATGCATTAGGATGAAGAGAAAGAAACAGATTAGGATGAGAATAAATTGGAAGAAAGGAGAAAAATCCAGCCGGTGAAATCTAAATAAGGTCTATATTTTAGTTAACAGTTTATTCAAATATCAATTTCCTGGCTTAGACAACATGGTATAGTTATATAGCATCTTTGGGTGAAGCTGGGTGAAGGGTGTATGGGAATTATTTGTGCAAATTCTGTGAGTCTTAAACTATTTCAAAATAAAAAATGATTTTAAAAATTAGAAAGCAGAGAAACTAAAAACACAGGGTAACTCCCAATGCCCATAAATTAATTTACCAAGAAATGCTTCATATACTGCCCTTAGCTACAGATGGCCAGTGGCTCCAAAGCCGATTTTACAGTAATAACATCTATTATCTTTTACTGGCTTCTTATTAAGAGCCAAACACTATGCTAAATACTTTATATACATTTTATTTAATCTCCACAACAACCCTCTCCTAAGATCAGTTAACCTTCCAAAGAGCTATTATTCTCATCTTCACTGTACCAACAAAGAAATCAAGATTTATACAGGTTAATTTTCCAAAGCCATGTAGCCAGTAAGTGATAGGGGTAGGAATTGGAGCAAATCTATCTGACTTTGAACTTCATGTGCTTTGTGGCACAAGGGACTTACCTTCTTTCCTTCCTTTCTTTTTACTAAGATTAATTTTTTATTATCTTTAATTGGCACATAATAATTATACACATTTATGGGATACAGAGTGATATTTCAATACCTGTATACAATGTGTAATGATCAAAATTGGGTAATTAGTATACTATCTCAAACAATTATCATTTTTTGGAGTTGGGAACATTAAAAATCCTCTCTTCTAGCTGTTTGAAAATATAAACTAACTAGTAACTGTTAATGATAGTCACGCTACTGTGCTGTAGAAAAACTAGAGCTTACTCCTCCTACCTAGCTATAATGTTGTATCCATTAACCAGTCTCTCCCTATCTCCCTCCCTGCATCTTTCCCTACCTCTAGTAATTACTATTATATTCTCTATTTTTATGAGATCAACTTATTCAGCTTCCACATAGGAGTGAGAACATGTGGTATTTATCTTATCCATGCCTGGCTTATTTCACTTAACATAATATCTTTCAAGCTCATCCATGTTGCCACAAATAACAGGATTTCATTCTTTTTTCAGTGACCGTACTTTCTTGATACCTACCCAGTGGCTTAGATAAAGAAAGTAAAATTATTTTGTTTTCCTATGGAGAATATATAGATTTAATTAGACAGGCTCTAGCAAATCCTCATTTCCTTAGATAGGTCCAGGAAGGGAGAAGGCAATGTCCCCTTTGAAAAAAGTGGTCACAGATGGTTCCTCCCTCGTAGGTTTCTCTCCTTTGTGTCCTATGGACGTAATACACTGACCACAGCTCACTGGACCACGAATTCATAATGTAACATAGACTACCAACTCTGTTGTTGAGGCTGCTAAGTCTGAAGTTTGGTGGACTCTGATGCACATCAAATTGGGGTCCTGAGTTCAAAATAAGAGAGTCCAGCTGCTTATGATATGGAATGGTGTGAGAACTCTGCCCAGCTGTACTGCTCGGTATTAGGTGGTTACTAAGTAACTGAATTGTATCTTCCTTTGAAGAATTTTGAATACTAGACACACAAAGAGAAACAGATGTAGCAGAGAGAATCAGCAACAGGAAAAAGCAAGTCCTGAGAATAGCATTGTCTTCAGGCGAAAGATCAATGGCCACAAGCTCATGAGAGAATAGGTAGATTTTTAAAGATACCCCTGAATCATATATTGCAATTATTGATGCTCCAAGTTTCCAAAGGTTTGATTCTGTCATTTTTTTCTAGTGTTCCTTGCTTATTGTCAATCCTCACCTATTTTGGTTTTACAAATAGGAGTTTCTCTGCAACCGGAGAAACAGAGAGAAGTTCCTTGCAGTTAAGAAATAGAAATCAAAAGAACAGATTTCTATATAGAATTTTTAAATATTTGTCACATTCATAATAGTATTGTGTCCAAGATTATAAAATCATACATTTGTTTTTACACAAAGCAACTGTTTTACATTTTTTGAAACTATTTCAAACATAA
The DNA here is from genome assembly GCF_047675955.1 of Chlorocebus sabaeus. Taxonomy (NCBI): domain Eukaryota; kingdom Metazoa; phylum Chordata; class Mammalia; order Primates; family Cercopithecidae; genus Chlorocebus; species Chlorocebus sabaeus. The sequence continues at coordinate 73,393,835 of NC_132918.1, forward strand.
ATTATAAGAATAGTACAGAGACTTCATCTAGATTTACCCATTATTAACATTTTGCCACAGTTGCTTGATCATTCTTGCTTTAACCGTATATATGCATACTGATTTTTCTGAACCATTTGAGAATAAATTGCCAATATCATTCCCTATTACTCCTTAATCATCATTATGTATTTCTTAACAACATTCTTTTCACATAAGCACGATGTAGTTATCATATTTAAAAATTTTAACATTGATACAATATAGATATTAGATAATATAGATATTAGCTATTACATAATATCTAATCTATAGTCAATATCCCAGTTTCACCAACTGTCCCAATATGTCTTTATAGGAAATTTCTTTCTGGTTCAATATCCAGTCCAAAACCACACACTGTATTTAGTTGTCCTATTTTTCAGGATGCCTGTAATCTATAACGGTTTCTCAGCTTTCCCTTTTCTTTCATGACATTGACATTTTTAAGATTACAGACCATTTCTTTTGTAGTACACTCTCAACTTTTGACTTGTCTGATGTTTTCTAATGATTAGACTCAAGTTATGCATTTTTTTGGCAGAAGCACTATATATGCAATCTCCTTCTTAATGCATCACTTAAGAGGCATATGAAGTAAGCTGGAAAATCAACACTGTTGCAACCTTTATGGTAATATTTGGCCCAGACAAGAATTATTAGTGGGTGCTAAGTTAGTGTGTAAAAATTTGATGAGAAACAGAATATTTATACAATCTCAAAGTATCTCCTTATAAATACTTATTAATCTTAAAAAAAGAAATAGTAGTTTTGCAATGGAGAAAGATGGTCGATACCACCTTAGCAAAGTGATCAGAATCATATATTCTTAAAGATAATTACTAAGTACATACAAGATTCCTTGAATATATTTCTTGTTTTATTTTGTATCATCTACATGGAAAATTACCTACAGAAATGAAAACTAACAAGAAGAGATAGTGAGACAAAATACAGCAGCAAAGAAATAGAACCTTCCTTTCACATAAATCCTAAGTAAATGGATCTTATAAGGTGAGATATTTCTACATTGAGTTTCTAGACTAACTAAAAAGTAAGTACCCAGAAGTCTGCCTGATAAATTTCCAAACCAGAAAGAGCATGCATCTGACTTCTATATTCTTCATTTGTAATAATACTTGTAGCCCCAGGGATGGGAAGGGGGCTAAGATGTGATATTCAGAAACTATTGGATTTCTGAGCAAAGGTACTATGTGGGCCTTAAAGAGAAAAAGGAAAACAAAGACAGCCAGAAGACCTGTAATTAATAGCTATACCTGCAAAACCAAAAGAGTTGAAAAGAGCATGGAAAGATCTGCTGGTTACATTTCCATTCCAAGCAGAAATAGCATAGAGCACTGTTCAATAAATACTTATCATCTTTTATGTGCCAAACAATGGGATACCCTTGGGAATCCAAACATTTAAAAAATATTAACCCTTTCCCCTAGATTTTACCCTTTAGAAGGGAGAGTGAATTGGAAGCATTTGATTGGGGGAAAGTCAATATTATAGGCATGGTGATGAGAAAAGTCAAGAGTACAAGACTATGAAGTATTCAAAACGCCTTCATAGAGCAGGTAATGATAGATCTGGCCTATTGGGGAAATTGATAGCAGTTCAGTGTGGCTAAAGAATTATTCTTCTCATGACACTTCTTGAGCAATTATTATGAGGCTTTGTCCTAATCAATTTGCATATGTTAATCCATGTAACTCATACCAATTGAGGAGATAGATGCTATTATTATCTCTCCATTTTACAAATGAAAGTGCTAGAGGAATGGGATGAAGCATTGTGCTTAAAGTTTTCATCAGGAGTCAAATCATGGAAAGATACGTGTCCTATACTAAAAGGTTTGAAGTCTATCCTACAGTCTGTAGGATAAGACGTATTGTAGATTTTGTAGAACAGAAGTGACATGTTTAGATTTGCATTTTAGAAATTTATTCTGGCAGCTGTGTAAATGGTGAATTAGAGGTGGGCAAGACTGGGAAAAAGGGAGCCAATAAGAAAAGAGAGGAGACAGTTACAATCGTAATATAGAATAAGAGGAGGACATAAACTATGGCAGAAGAAGAGGGCTGGAGAGGATGGTTTGATAACAAAAGTTGTATCAATGGGATTCATGATTGACAGGAATTCCAATAAAGGAATTTACAATTTCCCCCAGGATCTAGTTTAATCTATTAAATGGTCTAGTACAACTTATTGAGGCTAAGTTTATTGGTCCAATGCCCACATATGGTCATTAGCTTGGATTCATCTCTCTGGTCACAGACGACACCATTCATCAGACTTCAATTATAAGGGGCACTGGGTGACACCGGATGTTTCTGGACAAATCACTGCCTCTGAGAGGGAGGAACATCCAAAATACATATTAAAATGTAAGCACGTCTGTCAGATCAGTAGAATCACCTTATTATATGGAGTGCAGTGCATGTCAGAAACTTCAAGGAAAGTATTGAAGACAACTCTCTACAGGTCACACATTTTTGCATGTCTTGTGAGCCATGCACTCTCCAACCTTTTTCCCAGAGTATCCTCTCAAAGAATTTTGTATAATGAAAATCCTTGGAAGATGGAGATCATATCGCCCTCCAGGGCAAAGGGTAGGTTTGCTCATAGCTTTGGAAGCCAGTATCTTCCTCCAGAGTAAAGGGCTGATATGTTTTTTGACCAGCAAAAATAAATTCAGGTTCCCTAAGCTCAGGACTGCTCTCCTGTAACACAACCTATTGCATCTTTCTAGGCCCATATTGCCCTCGTGGGACTTAAGGACAAAGAGAACAGACACAAATATGCAGCTACTCATGCTGCCTGCTGTGCCATGCATAATAAGGTCCTCTGTCTCTGACCCAGAGAGCCTCATGTTTTCTACCAGCATCCATGAAATTGTGGCAGGTTAACTTATGAGGTTTTAAGGAGGTGACCATCATGGACACTTTACAGTACTTGCTAGAAAGTTACTCAAGATTGCTAGTTGTGGCACACTCAATGTGAAAGAGTGGCCAAACTAGTTAGTGAGCTTAACAAATTGTACAGTCTTTTTTGTAAACCTTTGTTAAAACCATATCCTTGTACAAGCCCAGAATCTTGCCTAAGATGTAAATAAACTCACTTTCTTGGTGATTGATTTCAATTTTCATAATTTTTGAATAGAAATGATAATGGGAAAGTTTGACCTGCCAAAAACACCCTCACAGAAAAACAGGAAATGATGGCAATTCTCAGATATCTATTTCAGTATTCACTAGTGGAGACTTTTCTCCTTTTCTGAAGGAACAAATTCCCTGGGGGTCTGAAGATGACTTAGAAAGTGCACAGATAACTTACTTTGAGATTAAATGTACAATGGCTGTTATCTGAAATGAATTTCCTTTGAATTTCAGCTAATATACAGAGCTGCTAAGCAGGGAGGCTTGTTCTTAGATTTATTTAACCATTTTATGGGTGTGGCAGGATGGTGGCAACTGAGACTGGATCTTAAGAATGTTGGAAACATCAATGAGTTGATTCTGAAAAAATTGTCACTTAAAACTTACAAAGCTCTTCTATCTTTTATGAGGTAGAGACTCAACTTTATTTTTGAAGCTGTTTGACTTTTTGTTTGGGGAAAATGACCCACATTTAGAGAAAGACTTATGAAATACAGATATTTGAGAAGGGCAGTTCCAAAAGCCAGACTTTTCTGAGAAATGATGTAAAATCTTATTTTTTTATAGTGATTACAATGCATCTCTTAGATTATATTTTTAAAATAATTGAAAATGTTTGTTTTTTGGAGCAGGTTTAGGTTTATGGAAACAATGAGCAGAAAATACAGAGTTTCTGTACGTCCTCTCACCCCTCCACAGACAGGTTCCTCTATTGTTAACAATGTAGGAACATCATAGTAACATTAGTATGGGACATTTGTGACAATTGATGAGCCACTATTGATACACTAACTAAAGTCTACAGTTTACATTAAGTTCATTCTTACTGTTGCACCTTCTTTGGATTTTGGCAAATAAACAATGACATGCATCCACCATTATAGTATCATACAGAATAGTCTTACTGCCCTAAAATTTCCCTGTGTTCCACCTATTCATCCCTCACTCCTTCCACCCCAGCTTCTGGCAACCACTGGCTTTTTTACTATCTCCATTGTTTCGCCTTTTCCAGAATGTCATATATTTGATATGATACAATAGATACCCTTTTCAGATTGGTTTCTTTCACTTAGCATTATCCACTTAAATTTCCTCCATGTCTTTCTGTGGTTCATTAGCTCATTTGTTTGTGTGTTTGTTTGTTTGTTTGTTTGTTTATTGAGACGGAGTCTTGCTCTGTCACCCAGGCTGGAGTGCAGTGGCACCATCTCAGTTCATTGCAATTTCCACCTCCCAGCTTCAAGTGATTCTCCTGCCTCAGCCTCCCAAGTAGGAGGGAATCACAAACCACGCCCAGCTAATTTTTGTACTTTTAGTAGAGACAGGGTTTCGTCATGTTGGCCAGGCTTAAAACCCTGACCTCAGGTGATCTGCCCACCTCAGTCTCCCAAAGTGCTGGGATTACAGGCATGAGCCACTGCGCCTGGCCTATTTATTTATTTATTTACTTATCTTTATTTATTTCTTGAAAGACATCTTGATTGCTTCCAACTTTTGATGATTATGAATAAAGCTGCTATAAACATCCATATGAAAGGTTTTGTATGAATGTAAGTCTTCGATTCATTTGCGTAAACACTAAGGAGTATGATTACTGGAGGCTATGTTTAGTTTTGTAAGAAACTACCAAACTACTCCTAAAGTGGCTACATATGTTGCATTCACAACAGATAGATTTAGACTGTCTTCTATCTGCATTTTCCTTAGGAGGGGTGTGTGTGTGTGTGTGTGTGTGTGTGTGTGTGTGTTTTCAAACAACTGTTTCTAAAGCATTAGGACAAGAGTTTCCCAGACAGCTGAAAGATATTGTGATAGGCACAATAATGCCCCACACAAAGTGGCTATGCTGGAATCTGTGAATATGCTATGTTATGGTACATGTAAGGAGGAATCAAGATTGCATTTTAAATTAAGGTTGATAATTAGATGACCTTAAAATAAAGAGATTATCCTAGATTATTTGGGTGGGCCAAATGTAACCACAAGCATCCTTTACATGTGGAAGAGAGAGTCAGAGTTAGAGCGATGCAGCCTGAGAAAACAGGGGGCTTTGAAGAGGGAAGTGAGCCACCAGCTGAGCAATACAGGCAGCTTCCAGAGGCTGGAAAAGGCAAAGAAAGAGATTACCCTCTAGAACCCACCAACACCTGGTTTTCAGCTCACAGAAATCCATTTTGCACTTCTGACCTCCAGAACTGAAAGATAACACATTTGTGTTAAGTCTAAATGTATAGTTTGTTACAGCAATTATAGAAAACTACTACAGATATGTAGCCTAATCTTCCTATCATCTCAGACTCGGGGAGAGATTTTGAAAAGGGTCTAGGTTGGACTGTTCACGGCCCACATGTAATTCCAAGATTGAATGACCCAGAATTGAAAACATATGTCTACACAAAAACTTGTACACAAATGTTCATAGGAGCGCTATTCACAATAACTAAAAAGCAGAAATAACCCAAATGTTTATTAGCTGGTGAGTGGATGAAAAAATGTGGTATATCCATACAATTGAATATTATTCAGCCATAAAAAATAATGAAGTGCAGATACATGTCACAACATGGATGAACCTTGAAGACATTGCGCTAACGAGGCTGGTTGAAAAAGGCCACAAAGAGTGGGATTTCATTTATATGAAATGTCCAGAATAGGCAAATCCATAGAGACAGAAAGTGATTGAAGAAGCTGAAAGTAGGGAGTTATAAATGGGGAATGACTGCTGATTGAGTATAGGGTTTTTTTGGGGGGGATGATTAAATGTTCTAAAATTAGATAATGGTAATGGTTGCACAACTTTGTGAATATACTAAAAACTACTAAATTATATATGTTAAAAGGGTGAATTTTATGATGTATGAATTATATCCCATTCTATCTCAATAAAGCTATTACTAATTTTAAAAAACTCCACATTTTAGGAAAGGTATTAATGATCAGTTACTGACTTCTGATGTGAGTTGGTAACAGGATTTTCTCTGGGAGAAATGAACAAAGGAATTTCCCACTTGTAATCATTTGGGAGGCAGGTCTTGGACTGTTGTAAAAGAAAAACTGTTTTCACTTTTCTGAACTTCAGGTTGTTGAGAGCTTAGATTTTGGATGTGTCAGTCAATTTAGGTTAAGGTATATCACAGAAATATCAAATCAAAACAAAACAAAAACTAAATTAGAGAATTTTAATAGCACAAGTTTATTCCCTGCTCATCCTTTATGTCATTGCAGGTCATCAGGGGACTCTATTCCTTGCTTTCTTCCCTAGAACTTGGATTGATGGTACAGCCATCATTCCAAAACTTGTTTAGCTCACAGCAGAGGGGTCAAGCTCTTGAGTTCTTGCAGTAACAATTATATGCTTTAGCCTACATGAGATACAAGTTACTTTTACTCATTGGCCATAGCTAGCTGCATCCCCCACCCAACCAAAGGTAGTCAGCTAGTGCAATATTACCGTTGCCCAGAAGAGTACAAATTGGAAACATTTGGGGAATAACACCAAAGACTACAGTCGTAGGCTGAATAACAGCTCACAAAGATATCAGGTTCTAATCCTTGGAATCTGCAAATGTTACATTATTGGAAAAGAGTCTCTGCTGATGTGATTAAACTAAGGATCTTAAGAGTGGGAGATCATCGAAGTAGGCCCTAAATGACACAGTATGCATCTTTATAAAAGGAAGGCAGAGAGAGATTTGACACAGACAGAAGGGGAGGAGGCAATGTGACCATGGAGGCAGAGACTGGAGTCAGGCAGGGATGCAGTTGGTTACCAGAAGGTGAAAGAGTTAAGAAATTTTCCCCTAACGCCTCCAGAGGGAATGCACACCTGCTGGTAACCTTGATTTCTGCCCAGTGAAATCTGATTTTGGACTTCTAGCTTCTAGAACAGTGAGAGACTACATCTGTGTTGTAAGCCACCGAACTTGTAGTACTTTGTTACAGCAGCCATAGGAAACTAACGTAACTGTCATATTAAATATGGTAGCTGTGTTTTGGGTCCTTTATTTAGGACAATTAAACTCGTCCCTTTTACATAGTCATATGTCCGTAACTACACTAAAGCCAAGCAAAAGAACTAAAGAAAGAGGAACCCAATAGTGAACCACAATCAAAAAACTTAAACCTGTGAACTCACAGGACTGACAGAACCAAACCAGTCACTTTTCACTAGAATCACACTGCACTGTCCTCCAGACCTTAGGAAACTCTCACTGAGGGTTATGGTGCTGTCTTTACTAAAAATAAGAAGGTGGCGTAAAATCGACAAGAAGGGAACAGCAATAATTCTATTGCCTTGGCCCATGGTCAGAGAAAGTCAGATGGCTGAAATGACAAATGACAACCAGGTTGGATCTTGGGACATATAGGCATTCCTCAAGTATTCCTTGAAAAAGAAAACCTTGGGAAAGAAAACACTGTCAACATCTGGATTTCCTGATGTCTGTCAAGCAAAATGGAATTCAAGCTCTACTGGCTTGTGATGTTTAAGGAAGTGTGATATAATAACAAATTTAAATTTTTAAAAAATTGAAATTATAAAACTAGAAGTGCCCTTGGAGAAACATTTAGCACTGTTAATGAAAAACCAAAGCTCCCAGGAATTGTTAGAGCCTCAGTTTCTCCATCTTTAAAATAGAAAGTTGGACAAGACCATCTCAAGTAATTCAATTCTTACATTAAAGACTTGGGACTCTATAAATTAACTTGATAACTAGCTCTAGTGTTCAATATTGGAAAGAAATCCAAAGTAGACCTGGATACTTTAAAATTGTGCATATGAGATAAAATTAGCATGCGTTGTAATCCTTCCTTTCCTTCCTTCCTTCCTTCCTTCCTTCCTTCCTTCCTTCCTTCCTTCCTTCCTTCCTTCCTTCCTTCCTTCCTTCCTTTTCTCTCTCTCTCTCTCTCTCTCTTTCTCTCTCTCTTTCTCTTTTTCTTTCTTTCTTTGCAGTGGTATGGCTCACTGCATCCTCGAACTCCTGGGCTCAAGTAATCCTCCTGCTTCAGCTTCCTGAGTAGCTGGGACTACAGGTGTGCGTCAGCATTCCTGTATAATTTTTGCTTTTTTTTTTTTTTAGATATGGGGTCTTTCTCTGTTGCCCAGGCTGGTCTCCAGCTCCTGGGATCAAACGATCCTCCCACACCTCAGCCTCCCAAAGCATTGGGATCACAGCATGAGCCACCACATCCAGTCTCACAAGCAGTTTTCTTTCTTCTCAGGAATGTTTCTGGGGTCAAAAGTGATTATTACAGAAATAATAATAATCATCAAGGATAGTTTAATGCTAAATATAAAGTGGCAAATTACTGAAAAATAAAACTTATGAAAATATGTCTTGGAACATTTTGGTAAATAGTGGATGAGTAAGGGAGTGAGTGGGCAAGTAACATTTTAAAAAATCTCCAAAACAAAAGTATATAGTCAAAGTCTTTCATCTAAAGTGCTTCAGAAAATATGGCTCTACCTCCAAAACAGATATAAATTTGATCACTTACCACCTTCACTGTTTCATGTTGATGTAACCACCATCATTTTTTGCCTGTGTCATTTCAAAGTCTTAAATGGTTCCCTGTTTCCACTCAAGCCCTAGAGTCTATTCTTCATACCACAGCCAAAGGAATCCTTTAAAAATATATCAGATTGTCACTCCTTTGCTTAAACTTCCCTTCACCCAAATAGCTTCTCATCTCATGCAGATTAAAGCTAAAGTCCTTCCAATAGCTTACAAGGCTCCTCTGAGCTGGCTGCCCACTACCTCATTAGCTCATTCCTTCCACTCTCCTCACTCACTGGCTTTGGTCTATTCACACAGGCCACTTCTATTCTTCAAACACACCATGCAAGCTCTCACCTAGAGCATTTACATTTCTCGTCCCTCTGCCCAAATGCTCTTTCAAGTCACACAGGGGCATGACTCCCTCCCTCATTTCCTTTATTCCTGCTTAAATGTCACTTTTTCCTTATGGTCTTCCCTGATCACCTTATGTAAAACAGCAACAACAACCCCTCCCCAGCTTGGCACTCTCTATTTCTCCTCACTTAGCTTTATTTTTCTCCATTGTGCTAATCATCAAACGAAATGCATTCACTCGTGAATTTGTTCATTGTCTGTCACTTTCTGACAGACAATGGATATAAGAACTGTGTTTTAGTCACTGTTGTATCCCTAGAGCTTAGAACAAAGTCTAGCACAAGTGGGATACTCCATAAATATTTGTTGAATGAATAAACGAATGCAGCTTATTTATTTGTTTGTTTTTTGTTTGTTTGAGACAGGGTCTTGCTCTGTCGCCCAGGTTGGGGTGCAGTGGTGTAATCATGACTCACTGCAGCCTTGATCTCCACAGCTCCAGTGATTCTCCCACTTCAGCCTCCTGGAAAGCTGGGATTACAGGCATGTGCCACCACACCAGGCTAACTTTTAATTTTTTTGTAGTGATAGGGTCTTCCTATGTTGCACAGGCTGGTCTTGAACTCCTGACTTCAACAGATCTTCCCAACTCAGCCTTCCAAAGTATTGGGATTATAGGCATGAGCCACCATGCCTGGCCACGAATGCAGTTTAAATATTAGGAGATTTGTTATATAATATTACAAAAAGTTAAGAGCTAATTTTCCACAAGTCTGTCTAGTTGTTCAATGGTGTCATCAAAGACCTTCTGCTATGCCATCCTCAGTGTTTTGGCTCCTGTCATATGGGTTGCTGCAAGGTTGCATACTGGCTGCTGCAGTTCTAACCATCATAGTCACTCACAAATATTTGCATGCAATCATCCAGTTAGTAAGTAAATTTTATGAGATAGTACTAAGTACCAGGCATTATTGTAAGCATGGGAACATAACCATAAACAAAACAGAGGAAGTCGCTACTCTCATGAAGCGAGCTGGGCTGGAGTACAGTGGTACAATCACAACCCATGGCAGCCATGACCTCCCAGGCTCAAGCCATCCTCTTGCCCCAGCCTCCCGAGTAGCTGGAATTGCAGGTGTGCACCAGCCTACCTGACTAACCTTTGTGTTTTTTGTAGAGACGAGGTCTCACTATGTTGCCCAAGCTGGTCTGGAACTCCTGGGCTCAAGCAGTCTGCCCACCTCAGCCTCTCAAAGTGCTGGAATTTCAAGCATGAGCCACCGTACCTGGCCTTCTTCATATAACTTTTAATCATGAAGAAAAATATGTCTCTGAAGCCACCAAACCTCCTTCATGGGTCAGCATTATATCACATCACATGACTAACCCTCCTTATAAAGGAAGCTGGGAAAGCAAGTCTCCAAAATTTTCAGCCTCTATCGTGACAGATGGTCATGACAGAGAAAAGAAGTAAAGGAAACAGCTGCCGGAGAGGCAACCAACAATGTTTGCTACAAATCATGCTAAGCATAGGTAATCCTTCAGTATCTGCTTTTTGATAAAGCATTAAGGTTGACAATTATTGCCCTGTGACTGAAATTTAATATTTCTCTCTGAAGGTTTTTGCTTTCTAAGTTTCTGTCACTTATTCTAACAGCCTTAATCATGCAGCAGCTCCAACATTCTAACAAACATGCTTTGGAAATTGACCAAGAAATGCTGGCTTGCTCCCAGGACTAAGTGATGGCATTTAATTTGCTCACCTGGAAAGAAGGACAATTCCAGAAAAGACAATTTCTTCTTGTATTATTTATTGGTCAACCAGCAACCTTTAAGCCAAAGCTGTGAATATATATATAATCTGTCAGCCTTCTCTATGTGTTCTTCAGGACCAAGCCTCAGTTTCAAACTTCTTTTGTCCAATGTAACTGCAAGACCCACTTTAGACTCTTCGCTTCGCTTCTCCGTGGGCAATAAAGCAGCAGTTCCATCACCATTGTCCAAACAGCAAATGAGAAGTGATGTTTCAGTATCAGGTACTGTCTGGAAAAGAAGAGAAAGAGGCAGTTTTTCTGACAGAGCCGTTCACACTTTTCCTGCACAGCTGGGAGACATTAGCTGAATTTCCCCAGACTGGTCTGCTTTCTGGCACAGTAAGTTAAAAACCCTGAGAGCCTCCAAGGTAAGCTGGATTTCTATCATACACATTTAGCAGCTAAATCACCAAAAGTCACTTTCAAAAATTCATGCAAAGCTGCATCTTTAGCCAAGGTCAAGAGTTCAGCAGAAGTTAACAAAAAGGGGATTGTGGGCAGGAGGCAAGAAAAGAGAGAGAAAATATCGACAGATTATCTTTGTTTGAAAGCTGCTTTTATTTTGAGGAACTTTGTGCTCAGGAAAGTAGATAGAAGATAGTTCTGCAATAAACAGTATGAGACATATATGAAAAGAATAAATAATATTTCAATGTATGCCAATTTCCATTTCTGCCACCATATTAAGGAGATGGAAAGAGCATTAAAAGAGCCATAGGTCGGGCGCAGTGGCTCATGCCTGTAATCCCAGAACTTTGGGAGGCCAATGTGGGTGGATCATCTGAAGTCAGGAGTTCGAGACCAGCCTGGCCAACATAGTGAAACCCATCTCTATTAAAAATACAAAAAATTAGCCAGGTGTGGTGTCAGGCACCTGTAATCCCAGCTACTTGGGATGTTGAGGCAGAAGAATCGCTTGAACCCAGGAGGTGGAGGTTGCAGTGGCCCAAGATCATGCCACTGCACTCCAGCCTGGGTGACAGAGCGAGACTCTGTCTCAAAAAAAAAAAAAAAAAAAAAAAAAAAAAAGCTAGATTCTAGTCCCACATCATGATTAATAGAGAGATTTTGAACATGTCATTTAGCCATGGGGCTCAAAGTCCTGTCCCCTTCACTTTACGGGAATTTAGTTATGAAAAATTCTATTTCCCTAGGTATTTTGTGATTTATTATCAGCTTTTGATTCCACTAATAAGGACAATCTCTGGGCTTTTTACTTATATTCTGCCTAAGGACAATCTCTGAGCTTTTTATTTATATTCTGCCTTATTCCACAGGGAATCTCAGGTTGCTCTGTGGGCCAACTTACATGACTTTTGTGTAGATCTCAGATTTTAAATGTTTATCTAAATCAATATGGCAATGCCAGAATGGGTTTTGAAAGAGTCAATTCTAATTTTAAATGGCTTAAAACCGGACTGCACCTAAACATTTTTATTTATAATTTCTGCCTAAATGATTTATTCTGGCTTGAAAGATCTATATATTTTCTCCTATATATGCGCCAACATATATATATATAAACATAGAGACAAGCATCCTACCCTATGTTGATGATACAATCTTACTATTATAAGAATGTCCTCAAAACAAAAATGGAACCTACTGGCAAATTGCCAAATTAAATTTAAAGAAAAAAAGAATCTTATCACAAAGAGACCATACTCTTTGCATTTAGATCTGTGGTTTCTCTACTTTCTGAACAGGGGGATCTCTGGGGCAGGGCTAAAGAGTGAGAGAAGAGGCGGGTAGTTGTGGCGCCAGCCTCACCCCACACCGAAAGAGGAGTGGTTTTGTTTGGTCATGTTTTTATTTATTAGACTTCTACACAAATGTTATTCAAAAAAAAGGAACTTACTGATTTAAAAAGTCTGATCTAGGTGAAAACGGGCAAAACCAGGAGTCACTGGAGTGAATCTTGCCCATGGAATTTTTTGTCCTGTAATACATCAGTAAAATGTTTAGATGAGTTGCCAATATTCAATTATTTTACATAAAAATCTGGATTTCTGGGTCTGTTGACAATGGGGGTGGACTGGAAACACTGAGACGCATTCCCACACAACAACGAACTGCAGCTGTGTACTGGCTGCCCAGCTTTAGAAAGTCACACACTTTTGCCAGGTGCGGTGGCTCACACCTGTAATCCCAGCACTTTGGGAGGCCGAGGTGGGCGGATCACAAGGTCAGAAGATCGATACCATCCTGGCTAACACGATGAAACCCTGTCTCTACTAAAAATACAAAAAATTAGCCCGGGCCTGGTGGCGGGCACCTGTAGTCCCAGCTACTCGGGAGGCTGAGGCAGGAGAATGGCATGAACCAGGGAGGCGGAGCTTGCAGTGAGCCGAGATCGCGCCACTGCACTCCAGCCTGGGTGACAGAGCTAGAGTCCGTCTCAAAAAAAAAAAAAAAGTTACACACTTCCTTTTTTTTAAAATTACTTGATTGATTTATTTTTTATTATACTTTAAGTCCTAGGGTACATGTGCACAACGTGCAGGTTTGTTACATATGTTATACGTGTGCCATGTTGGTGTGCTGCACCCATTGATTCTTCATTTACATTAGGTATATCTCCTAATGCTGTCCTTCCCCTCTCCCTCCACCCCTGGTTTGTGATGTTCCCCTTTCCTGTGTCCAAGTGATCTCATTGTTCAATCCCCACCTATGAGTGAGAACATGCAGTGTTTGGTTTTCTGTCCTTGCGATAGTTTGCTGAGAATGATGGTTTCCAGCTGCATCCATGTCCCCACAAAGGACATGAATTCATCCTTTTTTATGGCTGCATAGTATTCCATGGTGTATATGTGCCACATTTTCCTAATCCAGTCTGTCATTGATGGACATTTGGATTGGTTCCAAGTCTTTGCTATTGTGAATAGTGCCGCAATAAACATACGTGTGCATGTGTCTTTACAGCAGCATGATTTATAACCCTTTGGGTATATCCCCAGTAATGGGATGGCTAGGTCAAATGGTATTTCTAGTTCTAGATCCTTAAGGAATCACCACATTGTCTTCCACAATGGTTGAACTAGTTCCTACTTTCTAATTCACTATGTCCCTGCTACTCCCTAGTTTGTATCCACCTAATTGTATTCACACATTTATTTCACTTGTCTCACACTTGGGGGAATTCTGGGAGGTGGCCCTAATCTACATGTATCTCAACACCAGTACATTCTGGTATGTTGACTGGGATGTGCTCCTACTTAATTAAACTTCTGAGTTAGCCACTTTGAGTCTTCGGGACAGAATTCAGTAGCTTCAACCAAGGGTTTGTTTCAGCATTTGAACAGATCCATGGACTTTGCCCTGCCTTAGCTGCTTTGAAGCATTTTATGAAGAGGAGCTGGTTCCATCCGGGCATAACTTCAAGTGGAACTAGGAGGCCGTCAGCTTTCTCATAATCTCTAAAGAGGTTTGATTGCAAATCTGCCTTTAAACAACAGTTCAGAGCTTCTTCACCCTTCTACACTCTACAGCAATCTCAGACAGAAGAAGCCAAGAAGAGACATACTAGAAGGTTGTCTAAAGCAGTGCTTTTCAAACTTGTTTTTACTACAATGTACAGTAAGGGATGTATTCAGCCACAGGTATGCACACTTCCACGTGCGTGCACACACACACACACACACCGGTTTTATGTTACAGTAGTTACCCTTAATACAAATACTCTCTTTTTATACATGTACATATGAATACATATGAAATCTATTGTTTCATTTCTTAAAGTGCTGTTTGTAACCTACTACCTAGATCTCAGAAATTCTAGGTCATAATTTGTAGTTTGAAAAACATAGGTTTAAAGAACATGCTATTAATTCATCTCCTAGATTTTTTAAATTCTCTCTTAGCATTAGCTAAATTATAAAAACATGCCTATATAATGTTATTTTAGTTATCTATGGACCTGTATCTCTGAATTATGTACTAATATATTATCCTGCTTTTCACCAGGTGCTGTGATAAGAAATGGCCATTTTCTTGCCAAGTGTCCCTTGTAGGGCAATATCCCTTTATAGTGTGACATAATGTGTTCCTCTTGGAGTTCAAGAAAAGTTGATTTTCCTGACTGGTATGTAATCTTCTACTAGATAATCATTATTGAATCACATCTTTTATTTCCTATTTTACCACAACTGTTAGCAAACTTAAAACTTTTGTACTTGCCTGTAGTAGCTTTTCTTCACCTAGATTCTCTAGTCTGATTATTTCTTTCTCCATGTCTGCAATCTAACTGCCTTTGCTTTCATCAGTTCTCATCTAAATTACTACAATAGTTTCTAGCCACTTTCCCTGCCTCCTTCATTCTAATCCTTATTCCAACTGCTGTGGAATGATTTTTCTAGGACACAAATGTGATGATCTAAAAAGAAAAGATTATTCCCCTGCTTCAAATTCTTCCATGGACCTCCTTGAGCATCACTTTCAAGTGCTGTGGCTTGCACTTAAGGATTTTTTTGGAAACTAGGTTAGATAAATATTGCTTATGTAATATTAACATTTGTAAGTCTCAAAATACTTTGACAGAAAAAAGAAAAACATCTAAAGGGTCAATAAAGAATGTTGATCAATGATTGTGATATGATTTTTGGCATGTGCATTCAGAAGTTTAAAATGATGCCTATATATCTAGGAATATTTTTATCTATTCAACAAAAGAGAAATGTCTACACATGGATCTTAAACTGGCAACCCAAAAGCCAAATTCATCCCTCCAACAGTTTAGCTTGTCATGAATAATGTTTTAGAATTTCTATATTAGATATTTTTAGATGGGCACCTGGTTTCTAGTTCACCACTCTCAAGCTTCCTACACATAGTTCATCACATTCATTTTAGTTACCTGCCAGATCCCTAGTGGCTTCAGAATTTATCATTTTTGTTAGAAAGTTGAAAGGTTCAAGAGAGGTTTTCTCACCATAATCTGTTCTTCTCCCAAATCCTGGTCTTGCTTCTGCTTTTTGTATCCTTTCCAGGTTTGATTCTAAAAGTACCTGAAATCCTAAAGACAAAAGAGTTGTCTTCCTATCAGTTCAGAAAAAAAGAAAAACAAATAAAACCTTAGGTAAATTTTGAAAAACGCTTCTCTGATGAAGTGGCATTTAAGCTGAGAAAAGAAGAATGAGGAGGAATGGGCTATGCAGAGAAACAAAAGATGTTCTAAGAGAGGTAACAGCAAGGGCAAGGGACCTGAGACAGGAAAGAAGTTGGTGTGTTAGGTCGATGTCAGCTAGACTTAGTAAGAAACAGAAAGAACTGGTAGCATGTTAAAAAACATTGCCAAGGCTGGGAACACGAGGCACTCCATAGGCCATGATAAGCAGTCTGGAGTTTGTTCAACATGCAATAGGAACCCTTCGATACTTTTGGGTAAGGAGTAATTGGTATGATTTCAGTTTTTAAAAGATTATTCTGCTGCCGTGCAGACAATGGCTTGTACAGGGCTAATAAAGGAAGCTAGGAGACCTGCTAGGAGGCTCTTGCAATAGAATAGGTGAGGGATGATGGTGGCTTGAGCTAGGTGACAGTGGTGGAGGTGGAAAAAGTAGATGAACTTGACATATATTCTAGAATATAAATCGCAGGAATTGCTGATTGGCTACATGTGAAGGTGATATTTAAAAAAGGACTGAAAGATGTTTCCCTGGTTTCAGGTATTATTAACTGAGTGGATGATGGTAACATCTACCATGAGAAAACTGAGGAAGGATGCAGGTGTATGGCAATTGTGGCCAGGGAGCAGGGGACAGCCATGGCTAAGCATTTTATTCTAAGCATGTTCAGTCTGAAATCTATGTCATCAGATAGATGGGATTTAGGGGAGAAGTTCTAGGCTAGGCTTGAAACAGATTTTACAACAGATAAAGAATTTGAACCTTAGTCAGAGAGTAGAAATAGGAAAACAAAAGAGGAACTCAATCCAAGATCAGTGAAACTACCACAGTAAGAGTTGGAGTAAAGGAGGGAGAGCCAGGAAATACTACTGAGAAAGAACAGCTAAAAAAGAAAGAAAAAACAAGAAGACTGTGGTGCCACCAAAACTATCCAGAAGGAAAAGCTGTTAAACTTACTGAATGATGCTGAAAAGTTAAGGTAAGATTTGCATAGGATTTTGCCAACTGAAGGTGGTTGGTGAGTAGCAGAATGGAAGCCAAATAGAAAGGGGTTGAGGAGAAAACGTTATGTGAAAAACTGGTGATGGCATATGTAGGGATAAACTGAGCTTCTCAATGAGTAGTTTTGCATATCTGCGTGGGCTCCTTGGGTAGCTTAAAGCATTATGAAAATATAAAGTTGGAGAACATGGTTTTACTATTTATTTACCATGAGGGTGCCTTTCAGTTTGAAGTCACGTTTTCTCTTGATTCAGTTGCTGCTAATGTTTTTCATCCAGTTATTCTTTTCAAAGACAGTTTTACAACTTCGCTGAGATCAAACTGCTTGTCAATACACTTCAAGGCCTGAGGTTATCTCAAGATGGTATGTTGGAGTCTGTACAGTTTCATTTATTTAAAACTTGAACTTGGTAAAAGAATCTCTTGAGATTTAACAGCTCGCTCCCCTGGCAGGCTTGGGGAGGGGCAAAAAAAATCATACACAGCAAGTATCATTTACACCATTCTAACACATTCATAGCACTCTTACCAAATCCTAACGAAGGAAGAAAGAATGTACATGCAGTAGGGAAGTTCAATAAATGAGAACTATACAGTTATTTTAAGAATGTATGAACAAATGAGAAAGGGAAAGCTACTGACCAAAATAAACAATGCTCATTTTTTATCTTGAAGAGATGTAAGTATTTAGAATGTCAAGATCTAAAAATAAAATAGATTCTGTACCTCTAAACAAGAGAAAATACTATTATTTTGTACCTTTCAGTATCTAAGCAACTATTCTCTTCTCTGAAAATGATGCGTGAATCACACTGGGCAGTGGAGTTGTAATGGTTAGACTTTTAATATTCCTCATTTTAGAAATTTGGATCTAGCCAGAACATTGCAATTTATCCAAAAGCAAATTAGGTCCATTTTAAGATAAGAGAAGAAATTTGTATCTTGATCCACTGACTACCCTATTGTAGAATCACAGGAACTTCAACTGGAAGAAATTCTAGACATATCTAATCCAAGTTCCTACGTAAAGAACAGAGGTCATCCCAATTCTGTGTGAAAATCTTCATGATGGGACACTCACTACCTCATAGAGATTTTGAGCAGATCTCGTTGATAGAAAGTTTGCTATTATTTCACTAATTATGTCCTCTGTACATGCATCACAAAACTCAGATATTTAAAGGGAACTATAAAGTCTCTCCATTAAAATGTTCAGTGCAAAAAAAGATGACAAATAATTGTTATCATTTTTGAATGTTTACATGCCTATGGAAACGATTTCACATGTTTCTTCCCACTTAATATTTACAGTAACATTCTGAGATGTACAAGAGGGCAGGTCTTCAGATGACAGATCGTGTTGGCTGACCCTGATCTTCCCTCTCTTGCATGTAATTCTCAGGCAGCATGTACCAAGAATTCAACATCCTGAGATAAGGAGGAAATGCCCAGAACAACCCAAACTGTGTCCTCATTTCTCCTAGAACAGAATATTCTGCAAGCTTGAGCTCAGCATGACAAATGTCACCCAGGGTATATAAACCCAGCACAGCACTCAGCTGTGGTGCAACATGGGGCACGCACAGACAGAACTCCATCCACCCTGGGCAGCTTTCCTGAGCCTTAGGAAGCTGGCTTGCTCTGATTCCTAGGCTTCTGTTTATCCTTGCTGCCTATAATAAATCTGTAATAAAATAATAATCTACTTTGTCCTACTTGTACATGTATTCTGTCTCATCGGACTTAAGCAACTGGTAGAGAGCCTTTGCAATGTGGGTGTGGTCAGCTTTGTTAGTGCCATCTTTCTTGCCTGTTCTCCAGCTACAGAGGATATCAAACCAAATACTTTGTTTCCCAGCCTCTCTTACAGCTAGAAGTGGCCATGGAATTCCATTTTGGCTGAGGAGACAGAGAAGAACATCTGCTAGAGGGATTCTTAGAAACACTTTTTCTTCCTTTGAAAAGAAGAGAGACATGTTTGGAGGGTTTTCTCTCTGTCTTACACCCTTCCAGATTTTGGACTGGAAATTATGAAAGGAGATTTCTGGAGCTACCACTGCCATTTCTCAACAGTGGAGGGAAAGTCAGGAAAATCACAGAGAACCTAGAATCCTCATATTGTAGAACCACCAGACTAACCCTAAACCATGTACTTCCAGATTTCTCACTAAGTAAACAAGTGATGTCTGTGAACTGAGCCAAATTACCTGGCTTTTCCATTACCTGAAGCTATAATTATACTAACTGAGAGAGTAGGCAATGTTACTATCTTTGTTTCATATGTGAGGAAACAGAACAAAGAAATAAAGTAAAAATATTCTAAGGTTGCACAGAGGGCAAAGAGCAGAACCATGACTCAAGCTTACATAACCTCAGAACAAACACACAATCTCCTCCAGTTTGTTGAATCAATTTTCATGTATTATGTTTTCCAGATCCCACATCATGCTGAATAGCTACATATTGTCATAATTGGCTTTCTCAATATCTCTCCTAAGTGACGTTGTTAAAGTCAAGTACAGTCACTCCTCAATCAAAGTAGTGTAGAGAGCAGTAGACATTAACTACCTTACAACTACCTTGTTGTGAATACTTATATGAACACAGGCTGGAATCCTATGAGCTTTTTACTCATCTCAACACCCTCATATCAACTCATGTTAAGCTTTATTTTGGCCAGGTGCAGTGGCTCACGCCTGTAATCCCAGCACTTTGGGAGCCTGAGGTGGGCATATCACTTGAGCACAGGAATTTGAGACCAGCCTGGGCAACATGGCAAAACTCAATCTCTAAAAAAAAATTTATAATTAATTGGGCATGGTGGCACATGGCTGTGGTCTCAGCTACTCTGGAGGCTGAGGAGGGAGGATGGATTGAGCCCAGGACGTCAAGGCTGCAGTGAGCTGAGATTGTGCCACCAGCCTGGGTGACAGAGTGAGACCCTGTCTCAAAAAAAAAAAAAAAAAAAAAGTTTTATTTTTTCTCCTAACGTCCTTCTCACTCTTTAATATTTAGATAATGAAAATAACTTTAGAGAACTGAAAGAGGTTGCTGAAGAAGCATTTCCTTTAGTCATTTGCCTTCACACACACATGCAAGATAATACATAATTCTTTCCAAGGAAATGATACTCTCAATCTTTAAAGGCACTCAGGCACTGGGATTCCTAATCTCACTTCACTGCTCCAGTGTTTAAAATTTTTATGATCTTCATTAACTGTATCAATAAAATGTAAGCAGCACAAATGCAGGGACTTTTTCTCCCTCTGCTGTATCCTTGGCATCTTAGTATAATATTTGGCACATATTAGGCATTCAGTAAACATTGATTGAACATGAATGAGTCTAAGAAATTCTTTCTTCTATTTAGTTTGAGTTTTATTTCCCTATATTTTTTGCAAGTGGAAATCCCAAAAGGAATGGCGTAAGGTACAGATGCCTTGTGAAACCCTGATTAGCAGATGGCTATATCTATGCCTTTAATTTGTTCTCTCTTTTATCCATCATCTGGGGAAGGTTTAATACCATTTTGTACACCACTGATGACACTATTTCCTAAGACATTCCATCTAACCAGTCGTTGTTGGATCTCTAGCTGCTGATCTGTCCAAAACACATGGTTGGTCAACGAATATATTACATGGGATAGAATCAAGAGCTATGTTGGAGCCAGTGAACAGGCTGAATGAGCAAAGGAATGAATAAAACCAAGATCTATGCAGTTATAATTTCCCTTTGATCTTCAGTCTTATCTCCTGTCACAGGAGGATTTGTTTCTAACCAAATCTTTTGGTATTTTCCTAATATTCATGTCTCTTTTTCATGTTCTCCTATTGATGCCCACTGTTTTCATAGAAATCTAAATTAGATCTGGATTTCCTTGCCTCTCCTAATAACACATTACTCTTCCTGAACCAATCTTAAAAACTTTCACTATTTTTTAATAATAAAAAAAGTATTGATCTCCATGAGTAGGTAATTGCACTGAGATTAACCAAAGAGTCAGTCCTTTATCTCAGATTTCAGAAGATCCTGTAAAAGTGAATCCATTTACTCCTCGCGTCACTTTAATCAGCTCTCACCACTTTTGTTTAATTATTGTACTTACTCTCTCATGGGAAGCCTATCCTAATTTTTGAGCCACTTGATGTGATTAGGAAAACCCTTTAGCCTAAAAGCCAAATCGAGGCTGAGAGAAGCATATCTAAAGTATATAGAGTTATCAAAAAAGCTCGTCTCTTTGAAAGTGAAACTAGGAAGGGATTTAGGAAATAATGAATTTATAAAGAGTGTTTGTATTATTTGAAGTGTGCCCTCTTAACTGGTAAAGATGATCTCAAATAAGGAAAACTAAGATGTGGGTTTCTTTAGGAACATACTCAGAAATATTTTATTGCTCTGAATTTAATGTAACCTAATTGAATGTTGTACCATTTGAGGATCCTCTTCATAAGTGAAATTTACAACTTAGTTTGCCTGCCCAGCGGGTGGAAAAATGTGTTAACTCTTGACCTAGTTGAAGAAGAACCCAGAGTTTGAAGCTACATATCTAAAGTCTTCAGCTAACAGAAACCCAGATAACTATGGAAACAAATGATACCAGAACATTATTAAAATATTACTGGTGCCATTTATCTTTAAGACCTTATATGAGTTAAACACCTAAAGGAAAGACAATCATTGCATGCCTTAAGGTTGTGGTTAAATTTCCAACCTAACATAGGTAAAGGAGCTTGTCACAAGAGCCACCACCCAGGACTCCCTGTGCCAGGGAATTACTCTAATTAAGTGTTTCCTGGACACTATTTATTAGAAGAGTTTCTAACATCCTGACCTATGCTTCCAGGGTTCTGATGGAAGATTCTATGCCACCCCCAAAAACATAAAACCAAAGTCAGACATTTTTACAACGTGGAAATAAAAGGACGATGAGTCAGGAAAATGACAATGTTCTGCTAAATTTTGGCAGGGAGAATTACAGAAAAATAAAAGGTGAAGAAGGTGTTGGTAACAGTACTGTAAATGTATTCCTAGTCTTATTTCAAATAGATCAAAGTTCCAGGGAAATACATATGTTTGCCAGAGACAGCTGTCACATATTCTTGGTGGGAATGGAAGTTGATGCAACTTCATTGAAGGGTAATTTACCCAAATTCATCAAAATTAAAATGTACTTCCCTTTGACTGAGCAACTTTATTTCTAGTAGTCTATGCAACAGGTATCATCTACATTTTCAAAACTGTATATGTACTGCTTATAAGAATGAAAAATTGGTAACACCACAAAACCATCAGCATAGGACTGGTTAAAGAAATTAAGGTACATTTACAAAGTGGAATCCTACATGTCCTTAAAAATATGAGTGATACGAAACAAGCTCCAAATATATTAAGTGAACAAGTAAAATCCATAACTTTCTCCCACTCTCGTATATGCAGTGAATTTTTCTGGAAGGTGGCACACAAACAGATGACTGTAACTGTTTCTAGACAGGGAAAATAGGAGACTGGAGGAAGAAGAGGAAGGAAGAATTGCATTTCACTATAGAACAGTTGAGATTTTTAACATATTTATGTATTTCTAATTTTAAAAATTAATTTAATAAATGTATGTGTCACCATATTCAGAACTTACCAGAAGCGACACCTCACCATACAATGGTGTCACCAAAACCCCTAGGGGAGAAAGTTTTCACAGGCCAAAACATCTAGACTCCTGAGGAGCGCAGACACTGTAAAACAGACAAACTGAGCACATGAGGCAGATTTGTGGGGCCAAGGGCTTCAGAGATAAATGAGGGTTTTAGTAATTTTAAATAGAACACAATAGCATTGAAATTCAATAGGTAGCAGAAACCATGCCTACTGTCAAGGGAGACAAGTTTGTCACTCATTTGCCATTAAGTCCATGATGAAAACTAAATATTAGTAAAGTTACCATAGTTTTTGCAAACTGTTCTCTGAGGTATTAATAAAAGAGCTAGAAGAGGGGGCCCAGAGTAGTAAAACCCAACCTAACCAAGAACGAAACAACAGCCACAGTTAGTATCAATCATGGAGGGCCTCCTAGAGTAGGGCTACTAATTTGAGCTTTAAGATGGAGAAAAATAGGGGTTAATAGACAGAAAAATGAAGATGTTCAGGTAGACAGACAATATGGATGACAATACAACGGTAGGGCTAAAAAAAAAATCCAGACTTGGAAATAGTCTGACTTGAGCTGAAAAAGTATTAGGAAGAATGAGGAAAGAAGAAAAATTGATGTCAGTTATTGAATAAAAGATTCAGTTCAGATTTTTATGCTAGGCAAAAGGAAACTACCAGAGATTCTTAAGCAGGTAATTGATAGATTTTCATTTTACAACTTTTATATAGAAGAGAAAAAATACACTTAAAATCACATTCTCAGGCTTCCATTTTAAATCTGCCCTCATTAATGACCTAACATCAGCTATACTATTAAAGTTCTAAGAAATCACCAATATTCTGATGGAAGACACTATGGGAAACACAGGAGTTTTAAGATTTCCATGGTAATATATTTGGATTTTTCTTCTTAGTAAAGCTCAGTTTCCAGAAAAGTCACCCTAAGAAAAATTACTCTTAGAATTTTTGTATAACCATTGACATCCTAAAATGTCATGGTCAAGATGTTAGGCTTTACTGGTATTAACTCATGTTTGACAAATTGAATATGAAAAAGTATTTCTTGTCAGTCAATTAGGTAGTTTTCTCTGCATGCTTAATGATTTCAGGAGTCTTTATTGTGAATTCTGAAGGTAAGATCTGAAGTGTGACTATAGTTGCTTTATAAAAGGCATGGTTGTATTTTATTCATGATAGCTATGCATTTTGTGATGTCTTCAAATCCAACCATGAATAAAGGCTCATACACTTATTCATTACTATTTTTCACATCATACTATAACTTGTATATATATATACACACACACACACATATATATGTAAAGTGTGTGTGTATATATATGGTGTGTATACATATATATGGTGTGTGTATATATATAAACTGATATATATATACACCATATATAACCATATATATATACACACACACACACCCTTTATATATATATAACCTGGGTAGTTCCCAGGTTTGGGGCCCTCAAATTGTTTATTTATGAATTTATTCTCTAAACTGAGAGTTTGATAAGAAATGAATATTAAATAAATTGAGGTTATTTTCTTGGAAAGGGTTTTGTTTCTCATTTCTTTCTAGCATATAGTACATTCAAGTAATTTTAGATGTCAGAGTGCTAAAAGACTTCTGATAAAAACCCAGCCGTTTCTCATTGCCTCTCTTCCCAACCCTTCATTCCTGTGCCCAGAGTAATTTTCAGCTTTTTTTGTTTTCTATTCTGGCATTTGCATCAATATTTTAAAGTAATATACATAACCTGTTTGCTCTAGATTCTGCCTAGAAACCAGACAGATCTTCTGTTGATAAAAGGAATTTATTTCTTATTCTTGTTTTTTTAAAATGTAACCACATTTCAAGATTTTTTTTTGTCTCTAATGTTCTGATATTTCACAATCATATGCCAGGGTATAGCTTTCTCATGCTTTGTGTTAGTACTCATCTTGCAGTTTTGAGAAACATTCTCATATTTCTTTCTCATTATTTTCTTTATTTTTTCCCCTGGAACTTCTGTTTATCAGATATTGAACTTCTAGTTTTCTTGACTATTCTCCTATTATTTGTTTTTCTTTGTTTGTTTTTGTTTAACTTTTGGGGAGATTTTCTCATCTTTATCTTCCAAAGTTTCTTTGGGTTTATTCTATTTACTTTTACATTTTAAATTTTTCATTCTATTTATTTTAATAGTATCTCATTCCTCTTTTATTTGTGCATTATTTCTCTTATGTTTTGTGTTTTCTTTGAAGTTTTCCTCTTCTTGCATTTTCTTTTTTTTCTTTTTTTTTTCGTGAGCCCTATTTTTCTCCCTTTGCTTGTTTCGGTCTCTTTCTTCTTGGAGATTATCCTCAAATATCTGGTTATCACTAACTGTTCTTTTACGTTCAAGAGTGAAGTGCTAAGAAATTGACTGACATCTTCTTGTGCCAGTGTGGGGTTGTATGCTGGTGGGCTACACTGCAGGGCAATAGAGAGGCAGCTGGCTTTTTACTTGTGAATCTTCTATGTCAATATTAGTATATCTTTTCTCTGGAGTTGTTTTTGCCACAAAAGGAGATTCCAGCTCCTATTTGGGAGGTGAGGTGGTGACAAGAAAGGATAAATACACTGGCTCCTGGTGTTCTTCTGGTGTTGGGTAGGGAAAGGAAACAGGATTATCAACATGCAGAACTTTCATATTCACCTACTTATACTGTTGTCAGCACGCCACGACCTTCCACTACCTGTCTGCTGTGCCTGGTGTTTCCAATCCAGAACCTCTACTTTGGTTAATCTAGAGAATAAACATCCAGTTTCCTGCTGGAGTAGAGTAAAGGAAGCACTGCGACAGTGCAGGATAGAAGTGACAAGAAATGTCCCATTTTCAGAACCTACCTCCAATCTCTCAGGCTGTCTTAGGTCTATACAAAATATCTGCTTGCTCCTGGTTGTCACCCTTCAAATGTGTGTGCACACACATCCACTCTCACTTAGACATGGCCTTCCTCCTACCTGCTACATCATTCATGATGACTCTATCTTTTTCTGTATTCATGTTTTACTTGAATTAAGCATCTCTTGTCTCATTGGCAATGAAATACGTGTTTCCATTTTTTTGTTTCTTGTTCCTGTTATTATTTGGGGATGATCCGTGAAGATGAGGAGTCAAAGATATTTTAACTAAGCTACCTTGAAATAAAAACTTCCTGGAAAATGATTGAAGAGTAGATAATTTCTGTGACTGCTGAAGACTGCCTTAGTTTTAGATCAGCATTGTCCAAAATAAATTTTTGAGAGAACAAAAATAATGTATTCTGGCACTGTATAATATAGCAAATACTAGCAAATACATATATATATATACACACACACACACCCCAAACACACACACACTCTCTCTCTCTATATATATATATATACATATATATATACACACACACACACACACACACATATATATATATATATATATATATATTTAAAAAAACCTGGGTTCTCACTTATAAATATTTAATTCAATTCTCAAAATACTATCCTCTACACTTCTACAATATTGTGGAGATTACTTTTTTCCCTCATCTTAATGCTCAAAAGAAATTACTCTATGCTGGAAGTCCTATATGTCATTCATTGTCTCTATATAAAATGCCATGAGCATGCCAAAAGAATATTTAATTATTTTTAAGAACTTTAAAAAAATTGACCAGAATTAATTGACTACCAATGGCCCTCACTTCTCCAAAGCATGAATTAACTTTTCTACTGTAGGAATAATATTGACTATGTATTAACTAAATTTTAGATGAAATGTGCTAAAATTAACTTTTCAGTTTCAGAATAATTAATATTAAATTCTCTTATGGCAATTATTGAAGAATCTTTTATTCTCTGAGGCACCTCAACATTCACTGTCATAAAAGCGCATAATTTGCATATAGAAGAAATATTGTTTGTTCTACTTGTTGTAGTCAAGAGGCATATATTTACATCATTCTAAAGCAGTTTAAAATCATTGAGATATAGGATTAAGAAAAGTACAAATAGGATGGGCGAGGTGGCTCATACATTTAATCTCATTACTTTGGGAAGCTGAGACAGGCAGATCATTTGAGGTCAGGAGTTCGAGACCAGTCTGGTCGATGTGGTAAAACCCCCATCTCTACCAAAAATACAAAAATTAGCTGGGTTTAGTGGTGGATGCCTGTAGTCCCAGGGAAGCTGCAGCATGAGAATCGCTTGAACCCAGGAGGTGGAGGTTGCAGTGGGCTGAGATCATGCCACTGCACTCCAGCCTGGGTGACAGAGTGAATAAGATTCCATCTCAAAAAAAAAAAGAAGAAAAGAAAATTACAAATACCATAGCTCCATTTTGAGCTCAAAAGAGTAAACGGACTATTTTTGTGGAATCTAATTCTCATGTTAATAACTAGTAAATAGGTTTCAGGGAATTGTAAGTACCTAGGAGTCTGTATTGATTCTTTGCTGAGTCATCCATTATGGTTCCTACCTCTGGAACCAAATACCAAGGAGATACATATAGAAGTTGAAAACCACACTATAATAATTATCATGTTATAATAATATAATATATACTGCAATTTTAACAACATAATAATTTAAATAATAATTTCTCCATGGGATAATGAAGTATAAAAACATAATCAATGATGAGCCATTCCAGAGACCTGCTTCCTCTGTGTAAACTATTGGCCTGGGAGACCCAGACTTGCAGGTCGTTGAGGAGCCAGCTGGAATAATGTAAAGCTAGGATTTTCATCAAATTGATAGTTCCACACTTGGGGAGTCATGAAAAATCATCTTCTTATTTGTAATAAGAAAAAATTATACTGTTAGGATTGTACTCATGGAATCCTAACTACATTCACTGTTTTTCAGTAAAAATTTCTTATCACAGTTTAGTTGTTAACAATTATCATTTTTTATACAAAGGTAAACAGAATACCAAAGAAGCATTTTTTGCATTACCAAGACCTGATGGTGACTGCTTTGATATATATATATTTGTGTTAAAACTGAAAGGCTGAATACTTATTAGATTTTGCAATTGAGAATATTACCAAAAACATGAATTTTAGTCCCACTTTTAAGCTATTATTCTATTGTGATAATTTGCTAGTCTAAATAAAGGTCTACATCTAAATCCCAGCAAATGATGTCCTAAACCTGGGCCCCTGTGCAATGGGAGTGATGTGCAAATCAAACACACTTGTGAAACCCAAGTGTTCTCTGTATACTGAAGGGTACTAATGACTTTAATAAGAGTGAAACGTTGTGCTTAAAGCAAACTGATTGACCTTGACAACAGAAGTGTAAACAAGAGTCTAATGAATATTAATTTTTCTTCTTTCCTGCATTAGCTGTAGCTGTTGACTGATTAGCTCTGACACCTACATGGTCAGATTAACAAGCACATTTGTAAGACATTTTCCATTGTTTATAATATCAACAAAATTTCTGAACCTTGGTAGGTTACTATTAGTAAGTTATCATCATTTCTAAGAAATCTACCAGATTACATTTAAAACCATCATGTATTTTAGCTCCCATAATGTATAAGATGCATATTTTGAAATGGATGCATATAGTTCCAATAATTTATGATGGGATTTCAGACGCTAAGCCAAAATGTAATAATTATTCCATTATTAGACTTACACATGAGCTGGATTAGTTATCAGCAGCATTGATGCAGGGCAGGTTTGATGTATCCAGAGCTACCATATTGAACTAAGTGCCACTTCCCATTGTGCCCTTGCCATCTGTATAATGACATCAAAGGAGAGAAGGCAGGAGCAGATGGCATCAATGGCATACAAGAGCAAAAGTCACACCCACAGCATGCTGCTGAGTAATGAAAGTGAGGTGATGTGCAGGCAGAGAGCAGACAGAAATTAAGAAAGGTCATGGTGGTGCTATGGACTGCTTAGC
Organism: Chlorocebus sabaeus; assembly: GCF_047675955.1. Lineage (NCBI taxonomy): Eukaryota > Metazoa > Chordata > Mammalia > Primates > Cercopithecidae > Chlorocebus > Chlorocebus sabaeus. The sequence goes on from NC_132918.1 coordinate 73,422,386, forward strand.
TCCTACCATCATTACAAGAGCAGCATGCTCCACTCATTCCTACCTTCCTTTATATGAGAAATGCTCTTCTACCATTCCCAGCATGGGCTTCTAGCAGGAGTCGTCATGTTTTACAGGACCCCTACCTTTCTGGCCACAGCTGATTATCTCAGGAGGTCAGACCCTGACCCCATTTGGACCCCTTTTGTCCAGAATTTGAACTACGTAAAAAGAAGTATTTTCTTTCTTCAATTAAGGAGGGACACAAGATGAAAATGTGTGATCTGTCAGTAGTCATGTCTCCAGCCATGAGTAGAGACCCATTCATTCTACAGTTAGAGTGACAAATGACATCACCATGAGGTGAAAAGCAAAGACAGGAAATATTTGAGGTTGGGTTTCAAAGAGTAAAAAAAATGTCTGAAATGGAATAGAGATGGAACTCAGATGAAACTGCTTCTACTGATCCTTGTTCATACAAGTAAAGACATAAACTTTTACAGGCCATAGTGGAAATGTGTAAAAACTATAGCCTCCAACCTTGTCAGCAACAGTCAAGACTGGCCAGAGCAGCACCTAGATCATTTTCTTCCCCTTATCTAAATCTGTAAAATAGGCTGGGCCTTTTTATAGTTAGCCACTTTCCTCCCAATAAGGACGACAATTCAGCTTATGCCCAACAATGCCTGACTCTCTTCAAATTTTACTTCATTTGGAAAACCTATTTAGGACTCTTGAAGTGTTTAATTCTCTTATACTCTAAATCTAATAGAAGCCAGACCACTACTATAAATAGATCCTTAGAGATCAAAACATTGGAATGGTTCTTTATTGTAACCATAATGAGGGTTATCTCCGCAGAGAATTAGAGTTGGGGAGAGAGGTAGTAAACAAGAGGGAATCTTCAGTGAATCTATATCGATTTCATTATTTTATAGTGATAATATTGTAATAATGATAAGTGCCAAGTTTCCTGGTAAATAATGTGTGTGTGTCTATATGTGTGTGTGTATATATACATAATATACATATATATAATATAAATAATATATATATATAAATTCATCATATTCTGGCAACAAACCCCTCCATAGTCCAATGCTAAAATTATCACCATTTTATAGATGGGGAAACTAGGGCATAGCAGATGAACTTACTCAGGGTCATATGACTAATAATTGGCAGATTCCAGGTGATAACAAGGTAATCTAGAGTCTGTGCCCTTAACTGCTATGTCCTACTATATCTAACATGAAGGAAATTTATTCATGTATTAGTTTTGTTAAAATCAAAGTAATAAAGGCTTTGTTTTTTATAAGTTTGGAAACATGTACACCAAAATGTGAACAGTGGAAATCAATTTTTAAATATTAGGGATAATTTTTATTTTATTTATTATTTTTAAAATTATTATTTATTCTTTCCAAATAGGTATGCTTTACTTCTGCAATAAGAAAAAATACCATAACTTTTCATAATAACACAATTCAAACTATCTTGGGAACCGTAAAGTATGCAGCAGCTTCCTTTCCAATTGGTAATTGGGTCATTTTGTTCTATGCTGATTGGCAGCAAGAGTAAGATTTTGCAGAGATGTTACACATGTTCTTTTTAACCCCTCTGGCATAGTGTGCTGTTGAGAAAATGTATGTTATACTAAGTAAATATGAAGATAGATATAACAAGGTTGGTTTGCAACTGATACCTGATTAATACTATAAAGTGTGAGACCTGAAAATTTTCTCATGGTATGGTGAATATAATATCTGTAATTTCTGTAATCTTTGTTTGGGGAAAGTCATGCCTAATGACTACACCAATATGGAATAGCAGCATGAAACTGAAAAGAATGTGAGATTGGGAATCAGCAGACTGAGATTTATGGAGAAGAGGTATCTTATTCTGTTAGTAAAGGTTTTAATTCCAACGGACCTTAAATTTTGTGACCTTGTGCAAGCCATTTAATCTCACTGGCTCTTAGTTTTCTTGTAAATATTTAGTAGATTTTAATGTTAAAAATATATCATTCCATGATTATATGCTAATACATTTGGTCATGTCTGTAGAACTCACTGTTATACTTTTGATTAAAAGTGAGACTTCCTAATCATTCAAAAACTGAAATTTCCCATCTTTTGGACAGATGTATAACACTCCCTCAGGGAAACAGGCTGCTATAGCTACTTAAATGTGTTTCTTTATCTAAATGAAAGTCAAGTATACACATCTAAAAAGGCAGGGCTGGCTGGTGAAAGTAACCCATGAGACATGTGAGTTCCAGGCTTGTTATCAACAGAACAATGGATGTCAGCTTTCAGCTCACATAGAGTAAGCAGCATTTAATATTGATAGCTTCAAGTCAATGCTTTCTGACACATATTCTAGCAGAAAAGAAAACAGACATGTCTAAAAATTAATCTCTGCCTGAAGACAGTTTATTTAGCAATGGGATGTCCTATTTCTAAAAAACTTTATTTATCCCTCTAAAAAGAAAACTGAAAGTAAAAGGGATCAGTTCTCAAAACATGGAAATTGCTAACGAACACAAGAGAACTTGGGGGTAATGGAAATGTTCTATTTCTTGATTGTGGTGGTGGTTACATAAGTGTATACATTTGTCAAAACACTGAACTGTATAATTAAGGTGGCTATATTTGATTATATCAATAAAGTGATTTTTTAAAAAAAACCTCATGGGTACATGTCAGCATACTCAAATGGATTCCTTTTCATTTCTTTGTGCTAAAGATCATCAAAAATCCCAAAATGCTTAACTTAAAATATGCCTACCTTTCAACTCGGAAATTTCAGCTCAATAAATTATCATTATAAGGGAAATAATAACTGAAGAGAACTAAAACTTATTTTCAAGGATGTTCCCTGCAATGCTGCTTTTAATAGCAAAAAATAAAAAAATAAAAATAAATAAATAAAAAAATACAATGTAAATTAACTATGGAAGACGGCAGCAGGGTGAATGATTAAGACCCCAGACACTGAAGCCAGGATCTTCAGTTCAAATCCTAACTGTTGCTTAGTAGCTAGAGATGTTAACAGTTTGTTAACATCTCTTGCCTTAGTTTCCACATTTCTAAAATGAGGTTAATACTGGTGCCTATTTAGCGGTATTATTATGAGGATTAAATAAGCTAATATTTGGAAAGTGCTTAAAACCATGCCTCACAGATAATAAGTGTTGAATATGCATCATTAAAGTGAGCAGTGTTCTTCTTCTTATAAAGCAGGGTTCTAGCCTTACAATAGTTCAATTTAATGTAATTTCTTCCACTAGGTCTACACTAATATAATAATCTTATACTAAATGAATCTGAATTTTAAGAATAAAAATAATATGTTATTTTTATAAAATAACTTTTTAAATGAGTAGTACCTTAAGGTCTGTGAAGATCTGATTTGTGGAACTTTATTTAAGAGCATTCTAAATGCTGTCTTCTTCAGAATAGTATGTATACTGTGCTATCTTTTTGTAAAAAAAGGAGGAATATAAAGGTACTTGTGATTTCTTTAAATGAAAGAGTAAACCAAAAATCAATATAAATGGTTATCTATCTACAAGGTGAGATGAAAGAGATGAAAGCTAAACTTTTCTGAATGCAATTAGTTTTATACCTTTGTCTTTGGGCCCATGTAAACGTTTTATATAACAAAAAATTAAGCTAATATTTTTAAAAATTTCTAAAAAATAAATCAAAATGAAAAGGTCAATATCACTATGTAAGTTATTGGCTTAACCACACAGATAGAAACTATTCTAATGACTTTAATTATATATATGCTTTATTTATAAATATAAATCTATACATTTCTAATATAAATATATTTACATATAATTAAAATAAACATTGATATATCACATGTGTATTTAGTAACATATTTAGTGGAATACTAAAGACAAAAACTATAAATAAAACTATATTTAATAATTATATTGGTAATAATATTGGTGTGATAATTTTGGAGTTTTATATTGCTAGCATAAAGCAAAGAAATAATATATTTATGTCATTAAAAACAAAGATTTTTCAGTATATGAGAAGGAACTACAACTGTTAAATCAAGTAAGTTAAATAAAAATTCTAAATTTATGTTGGAAATAGTACTATGAATTCATGATGTAATTTTTTAAAAACATAAATATTTTCTACTTCTGTCTGTTGGAAAGGGCTAGAAACAATGACCAATCCTGTGGCAATGAGCACTTTTAGTGCTCAGATTATGGTTTCTAAAAACCACTTCCTATTAAAAGGAAACAGGGTTCCTTGGAGAAATGGCCGATTGTAGACAGGAGTTAGTATAAAATGAGCCTCTTTTCATTCCAGAAAGCAAGGAAGCTCATGAAGATATCAGAGGAAAGTCCAAAGGAACATGATGTCAACTTGAAGGGCTCCCTTAGGGCAAAGATGGACGAATTTGTGCATTTAAAATACATGTTATTTCAATGTATTGAAACACATCAAAAATTTTTAAAAATCCATGAATTGCTAATAGACAATTTTTAAATAACCTGATTAAACATTTCTTCTATACTTCTTTTATAAACTATTGCCTCAAGGTAATGGCCAACTTTAAAATAGTTGGATCAGACTGACAGCATGTGAATTCAATCATCAAAGAAATAACCAGACATTAAATGCCTCCTAATATTCACAGTAAGACTCAGCTCCACTCATGAACTATTCTTGAAGAAAAAAATCTAATGTAATTAAGCCTCTAAGTCTAATTACTGGTTTGTTGGAAACTCGGGGGCTAGGATAACATGTTACATAACAATTAATCAGTAAATCCAGAAAGTGGAAATTTCTACATGACAAATGCCCTGGATCTTCACAAAATAAATAGTAAGAAAAAAAAAATAAAAGCAGTGAAGAATCTATAAATTAAATGAGACTTAAGAAGTATATCAACCTATTTCATGTGTGATTCTTATTGTATCTTCATTTGAACAACAACAAAGGAAAACTGCTATCAAATAAAAACTATAACTGGAAAAATTTGAACAATAACTAGATATTTCATGAATTGATGAATTATTGTTACTTTTATTTTACATATCATAATGGCAATGTATCTGTTTTTTAAAAGTTCCCTTTTAAAGATAAATATTGAAGCATTTATATGTGAAATAATAGGATGCCTGAGATTTGCTTTAAAATAATCTAGGTTGAATATCAAGGGTAAAAAGTAGGTATGGTTGTAAATGAAACAAGTTACATCATGTGATAATAATTATAGAAACTGAATGAGGGGTTCATGGAGTTTATTATACTAGTCTTCCTACTTTCATATGTATATATTTGAAAAAATCCATAATTAAAAGGCACCACCTTTTTCTGATTTCTAATCTGGTTTTTAGATTCTTTGTTCTTTTTAGACTATTCCTGGTTTAGGGTGGATGTTTATAATTAAATTGTTGGCTGACGCTTCTTACAATTGAATCAAAACAAGTCATGGGAATGGAGTGATACGTAGGAAGTCACAGGTATATTAAACCTAAAAATCTTCTAGCTTCCAAGTAACAATATATTACTATATAATTACATGTGTCCTCACTTTTGTTTGACTTCAAATGAAGCTGCATTTCTTCAATTGGCTGCTACTGGATAATAGTGTGAGATGAATGTCAAACATAATTAAAACATAGCAGAGCACAAGGAGAGATATTGTCAGCAGCCAGTGAATACAGTGCTGTTCTCATCCAGTAAAAAACTGTGCCACAGGCAGATGAACAGATGCTGCATTTACCTCAAAAGAGTTTATAGTAAAAGGAAGCAATTTCACAATACAGTATAACCCCGTTCATTTCATCTCATAGTCATTATTTGAACTATTCAGAGGTCCTCTTACCTGTTTTCTTTGTTTTGAGTCTTTGCCTCTCTAATTCTTATTTTCCTAAAATTTGCCTGGCTCAGATCCTGCCCTTGGATACTGAGATCCTGTACAACCTGCTCAAGTCAATTCTGTTCCTTATCCTATCATTCAAAGCCTTCCACCATCTGGCTGTAACCTTTGTTTCTGGCCCTAACTCCAGCTACTTATTATTTCCCGATCACAACCAAACTCTTCTTTTAGAATTGCCACCAAGTTACACCCATTTACTCCCCAACTTTACATTTTACTTCTACCTCCCCAAACCATAGTCACTCCAGTTACTCTGAAATCTCCTTTAAGAAAGCAAACAAGAAAACCAAAAAGCTACCAATTTTTAGCTTATGTCAGTTCCGATCTCAATGTCTGCCAGTAGTCTTTCAACATCATATATAAATATGAATTCAACTTCCTTCTTCAAATTCCAAAGCCATCTGTCAGTGTTATTTTATTTTCTTTATATCCTTTTTCTACTGCCAGTTTGCTTCTTTCTAGTCAAGCTCTCATTTCACCCTGTATTTGATGGGTTCATATAGTCTTCCTTTGTGATAATTACTTGTATAATGTGTATCTCCCCAGCTAAACTATAAATTCTACATGGCAAGGACTACGTTTGTCTTTTTCACATTGTAATCCCAGGACCTAGAGCAAAGAGACAAAACAAGTATTTTCAGTGATTGAATAAATGCAGCAACATAAACATCATTTTCATCCAATATGAATTTTGTTTTCTCCTTATGTTAGGAATCATCTTACTCTATATCAGGAATCATCTTTTTCTTTCCTTTTCTTATTCAAAAACATTTTTTAAATAGAAATTTCCCTTATACAAAATTTTTTCAAACAGAGTTTGTATGAACTCTAGCAATCCTAAAACACCCAAAAAGCATATGTTCTTTTCCTTACATATCCATATTAAGGCTCCACAATAGAAAAATTGTAAAACAAATACAGGTGACCCTCTAGCAATCTAATAGTTAGGGGTCCCAACCCCTACACAGTAAAAAATTATAATATAACTTTCGACTCCCCAAAGCTTAATTACTAAGAGCCTACTTTTAACAAAAAGCCTTACTAGAAACATATGATCAATTAACACATATTTGGTATGTCATGCATTATGTATTGTATTCTTTTTTTTTTTTTTTTTTTGAGATGGAGTCTCGCTCGGTCACCGAGGCTGGAGTGCAGTGGCATGATCTCGGCTCACTGCAATCTCCACCTCCTGAGTTCACGCCATTCTCCTGCCTCAGCCTCCCGAGTAGCTGGGACTACAGGTGCCCACCATCACGCCCGGCTAATTTTTTGTATTTTTCAGTAGAGACGGGGTTTCACCATATTAGCCAAGATGGTCTCAATCTTCTGACCTCGTGATCCTCCCACCTCGGCTTCCCAAAGTGCTAAGATTACAGGCATGAGCCACCACACCTTGTAAGTACTGTGTTCTTACAAGAAAGTAAGCTAGAGAAAAGAAAATGTTATTAAGAAAGTCATATAGCCAGTCACGGTGGCATACACCTGTAGTCCCAGCTACTCAGAAGGCAAAGGCAGAAGGATGAATTGAGCTCAGGAGTTCTTGAATTTAAACACACCTTGGACAACATAATGAAACCTCATCTCCTAAAAAAAGAAAATCATAAGGAAGAGAAAATATATTCACTATTCATTAAGTAGAAGTGGATCACCATAAAAGTCTTCATTCTTGTCATCTTCATGTTGAGTAGGCTGAGGAGGAGGAGAAAGATGAACAATTGGTCTTTCTGTCTCGGGGTGGTAGAGGTAGAAGAAAATCTGTATATAGAGCGTAGCAGTTCACACCCATGCTGTTCAAGGGTGTCAACTTTTTATGTTTGGGGTAAAGTTAAATCTAACCAATGACAGTAATATGTGTATAGACTTATTATGGTCCCAGCATGGTGGTATAGATACAAGCTGGTTTCACTCCCCTATACAGAAGACTAAAAACAAATGCATAATGCTGAAATTATTACTGTCAATACCCAAGAATTCAAATGTGAAGATGAGACAGTTCCCAGAGAACTGAAAAACAGAAGTGAAAAAACTCCAAGCAGACAGGAAGAGAGTCAGGCTTCCACATCTGAGACACAGACACTCCTGCTCACATTCTCCCTGGCACAAACATGAAGAAAATTTTTCTTCAACTTAGCTTCTATGCTAGAAAAAGTGAGATCAAGGTAAACAGCCAGCAGACATCTTGGAATTGAGACATATATTTGCTGAACTGAAAAATTCAAATGGCAGAATGAATCAAACAAAGGAAAGGAAGAGTGAGCTCAAAGATAAGCTATTCAGAAATATACAGAGGACAAAAAAGAATAAAAAGCAACAAGGAATGCCTACAAGATATAAAAAATTACTTAAAATGACCGACTACCAAACAAAGAAAAAACAAGCAAAAAAAACTTTCTACATGTTAACTTCACCCTCCTCCCCACATTTTGACTTTTGTCACAATTTATATATTTTTATATTACTCAATAATAGCTATAGGTTCCTGTAGCTATTGTTTTTGATAAATTTATCTTCTGGGCTTCACACTAGAGTTATGAGTGGACTGCACACAGAATTACAAAATTAGAGTTCTGGGTTTCTCTGTTGTACTTCATTATATCAGTGGGTTTTATACTTTCAAGTTTTTTGCATGTTAGTATTTTACGGGTATTTTTCTAATGACATCATTGCGAAATTATATCAAACATTTAAAGAACTATCCCAAGTCTACTCAAACTCTTCAAAAAATTTAAGAGGAGATCATACTTCTCAATACATTGTGCAATGCTAGCATTATCCTTGATAGCAAAACCAAACAAAGACACAACAACAACAGAAAAACTACAGGCCAATAGCACTAATGCACATAAATGCGAGCAAGCCAAATTCAGCAACACATTAAAAAGATCATTCACCATGATTGAGTGGGATTCACTCCAAGAATGCAGGGATGGTTCAACATATTGTATCAAATCAACAAACATGATACATCACATTAACAGAAGTGAAAACAAAAACCATATGATTATTTCAATAGATGCTTTAAAATCAATAAAATTCTATATCTCTTTACAATAAAAACCCTCACTAAACTGGGTGTGAAAGAAATATACCTCAAAAAATGACAAACTGATAGCTAAGATCATACAAAAGGAGGAAAAATTGAATACTTCTAAGATCTGGAACAAGACAAAAGAAGCCCACTTTTATTCAATATAGTACTGGAAGTCCTGCGAGAGCAATTAGGCCAAGGAAAGAAACAAAGGACATCCAAGTTAGAAAAAAAAGAAGTTAAGTTAGCCTTGTTTTCAGATGCCATTATCTTATACTTAGAAAAACCTAAAGAACACCAAAAAACTGTCAGAACCTATTCGAAAGTTCAGTAAAGTTGCAGGATACATAATCAACATACAAAAATCAGTAGCATTTATATAATCCAACAGTGAGCAATCTGAAAAAAGAATCAGGAAAGCAATTCCATTTGCAATGGCTTCAAAAAATATAAAATAGCTAAAAAAATTTAACCAAAGAAGTGAAAGTTCTATACAAGAAAAGCTATGAAATGGTAAAAGAAATTAAAAAGGATACAAAAAATTGGACAGATAGTCTATGTTCATGGATTGCAAGAAGTAATATTGTTAAAATGGCAATACTTTACAAAGCAATTTACAGATTCAATGCAATCCCTATCAAAATATGAATGACACTCTTCACAGAAATAGAAAAAAACAATTCCAAAATATATATGGAACCATAAAAGATCCTGAATAATCAAAGCAATCTGAAGAAAAAAGAACAAAGCTGACAGCATCATGCTATTTGATATAGTTTGGAAATCTCCACAATGTCACCATGTGAAGAAGGACATGTTTGCTTCCCCTTCTGCCATGATTGTAAATTTCCTGTGGCCTCCTCAGCTCTGCAGAACTGTGAACAACTAAACCTCTTTCCTTTATAAATTACTCAGTCTCAGGTATGTCTTCATTAGAAGCATGAGAATGGACTAATATAGTAATCAACCTAAGTGTTCGTCAACAAATGAATAAAGAAAATGTAGTGTATATACACAATGAAATATTATTTAGCCATAAAAGAGAATGAAATTCTGTCAAGTGCAGCTACATGGATGGAACTGGAGTTACGTTAAGTGAAATAAGCCAAGCAGAGAAAGACAAATATCACTTGTTCTCACTCATATGCAGGAGCTAAAAAAGTGGATTTCATGAAGATAGAGGTATACTAAAAGAAAATCAAGCAGAAATTCTGGAACTGAAGAATTAATTGAAGGAAATACATTCAAAACTTTCAACAGTAGACTAGATCAAGCAGAATAAATCATTTCAGAACTTGAAGAAAGGTATTTTGAAATAATCCTGTCAGACAAAATAATTTTAAAAGAATAAAAAAGAATGAACAAAGTCTTTGAGGCATTTGGAACAACATAAAGTGACTGAATTTATGAATTATTGGTGTTGTAGAAGGCAAAGAGAGATCAAAATGTTTGGAAAACCTATTTAATGAAATAGTAGATGAATACTTCCCAAGCCTAGCAAGAGGTTTAGATGATCAGACACAGGAAGCTCAGCGATTCCTATGCAGAAACAATGAAAAAAGGACTTCACCAGAGCACATCAGAGTAAGACTGTCTAAAGGCAAAGGGGAAATAGTGAATTTTAGAAATAGCAAGAGAAAAGTGTCTAGTCACCTGTAAAGGAAATCTCATCAGACTAACAGTGAACTTCTCAGCATAACCTCACAGGCAAGAAGAGAATGGGATGATATATTCAATGTGCTAAAGAAGAAAAAAAATAACTGGCAGTCAATAATTTTATATGCAGCAGATTAGTGTTTATCAATGCAGGAGAAATAAAGAGTTTTCCAGACAAGCAAATTATATGGGAATTTTCACGACTATACTTGACCTACAAGAACTACTGGGAGTCCTAATCTTGGAAATGAATAGACTTACCATGATTAAAAAAAAAAAAAAAGATATAAAATTCACTAGTAAATCAATCACACAAAGGAGGAAGAAAAAGAAAAAGGAATCCAATGATACCATTACAGAATTCTACCAAACCACAATGACAAATGACAAACACTAAGAGAAAAAGAAAGAATTTATAAAACAGCTAGAAAATAATAGCAATATGACAAGAACAAAAGTTCACATATCAACAACAACTTTGAATGTAAATGAATTAAACACTCACTTATATGAAATAGATTGACTGAAGGGATTTTTTAAAAGATCCAACTGTATACTGCTCACAAGAAACTCACTTTACATGTGAAGACACATAAAGACTGAAATTAAAGAGTTGGAAAAAGATATTGCATGTAAACACAAATCAAAAGCAAGTAGGAATAGTTATACTTACATCAGATAAAATAGACTTTAAGTCACAAATGATAAATAAATAAATAAAAATTTAAAAAATACAAAGTAGATACTATTTAATGGTGCAGTTATCAATTCAGCAAGAGCATATAATAATTCTAAATTTCTATGCAGTCAACACTGGAGCATCCAGGTTCATAAAACAAGTATTACTAGACCTAAAGAGAAGGACAGACCACAACACAATAATTGTGGGGGACTTCAACACCCAATTCATAGCACTAGATAGATCACCTAGAAAAAAAATAACAAAGAAACATTGGACTTAAACTGGACTTTAGACCAAGTGGAACTAACAGACATTTACAGAACATTCTACCCAACAACTGTAGAATGTACATTCTTTTTATCAGCACATGGAACATTCTCCAAGACAGATCATATATTAGGTCACAAAATAAGTCCCATCAAATTTTTAGAAATGAAAATCATACCAAGTATCTTCTCAGACCACAGTGGAATAAAACTGAAAATTAATACCAAGGGGACCTTCAGAAATTATAGATACATGGAAATCAAACAACATGCTCCCGAATGACTCTTCAGTCAATGAAGAAACTGAGAAATAAGAAAAAAATTGGAAACAAATCAAAATGGAGACACGATATACCAAAACCTGTGGGATATAGCAAAAACAGTGCTGAAAGGTAGATTTATAGCATGAAATGCCTACCCCCAACAAGTTGAAAGTTTACTGATTAACAATCCAATGATGCACCTCAAGGAACCAGAAAGGCAAGAATAACTCAAACCTCAAATTAGCAGAAGAAAAGAAATAACAAAGATCAGAGCCGAACTAAATAAAATAGAGACTAAGAAAACAAAACAAAAAATCATCAAGACAATAAGTTGGTTCTTAAAAAAGATAAATAAAATTGATAAACTGCTAGCTATCTAACTAAGAAAAGACCAAAATAAACAGACTCAAAAATGAAAAAGGAGATATTACAACTGATACCACTGAAATACAAAAAAAGATAATCAGAGACTGTTACAAATAGCTTATGCTCACAAACCAGAAAATCTAGGGGAAGTGGATAAATTCCTGGAAACATACAACCTCCCACAATTGAACTAGGAAGAAATAGAAAACCTGAACAGACCAATAATGAGTAGTGAGATTTCATCAGTAATTTAAAAATCTCTCAACAAAGAGAAGTCCAGGACCAGATAGATTCAGATTCATGCCAAATTCTACCAAATGTACAAAGAACTAATATCAGTCCTCCTGAAAGTACTCCAAGAATTCAGGAGGGGGAAATTCCCTCTAATTCATTCCTTAAGTTCAGTATCATCCTGATACCAAAACCAGACAAGGACAAAACAAAAAGATAATATCCTTGATGAACATAGAAACAAAAATCTTCAACAAATTACCAAAATGAATCCAATATTACATCGAAAAGATAATGTACCATTATCAAGTGGGGTTTATACCAGTAATTCAAGGATGGGTAAACATACACGAATTAGTAAGCGTGATAAATCACACTAACAAAATTGAGGACAAAAACCATATGATCATCCTAACATAGAGAAAAACTTTTGATAAAATTCAACATCCTTTTTGACAACTGGGAAAAAAAAATCCAACAACGTTTTATGATAAAACCCTCAATAGGCATAGAAAAAACATACTTCAAAATAATAAAGGTAATTTATGGGCCAGGACCGGTGACTCACTCCTGTAATCCCAACACTTTGGGAGGCTGAGGCAGGCAGATCAGCAGGTGAGGATATCAAGACCAGCCTGGCCAAGATGGTGAAACCCTGTCTCTACTAAAAGTACAAAAAATTAGCTGGACATGGCAGTGTGCACCTGTAGTCCCAGTTGCTCGGGAGGCTGAGACAGGAAAATGGCTTGAACCCTGGAGGTGGAGGTTGCAGTGAGTTGAGATCGCGCCACTGTACTCCAGCCTGGGTGACAGAGCGAGACTCCGTCTCAAAAATAATAATAATAATTTTAAAAAGGTAATTTATGAAAAACCCAAAGGTAACATCATACTGAATGGGGAAAACTGAAAGCATTTTTTCTAAGAACTGGAATAAGACAAAGATTCCCACTTTCACCATTTCTATTAACCTAATACTGGAAATCATAGCTAGAGCAATCAGGCAAAAGAAAAAGTAAAAGACGTTAAAATTAGAAACGAAGAAGTCAAATTATCCCTGTTTGCTGATGATATGATCATGTTTAGAAAAACCTAAAGACTACATTGAAAAATTCTTAGATTTGATAAATGAATAAATAAAGTTGCAGGATACAATATCAACGTGCACAAAACCATAGCACTTCTAAACATCAATAATCATCTAGCTGAGAAAGAAATCAGGAAGGCAATTCCATTTACAATAGCTACAAAAAATATAAAGTATCTAGGAATAAATGTAACCAAGGCAGAAAAAAACCTTTACAAGGAAAACTACAAAACATTTTGAATATAACACAAATAGAAAAATGCTGCATGCTCATGGATAGGAAGAATTAATATCGCTAAAATGATTATACTACTCAAAACAATCTACAGACTCAAAGTAATCCCTATCAAAATACCAACTTTGTATTTCACAGAATTAGAAGAAAAATCCTAAAATTATTATGGAACCAAAATTAGCTCAAATAGCCAAAGCAATTCTGAGTAAAAGGAACAAAACCGGAGGTATCATATTACCTCACTTCAGAATACATTACAAAGCTATGGTAACCGAAACAACATAGTACTAGTAAAACAAACAAAACAGACACATAGATCAACGGAACAGAATAGAGAACCCAGAAACAAAGCCACATATTTACAGCCAACCTAATATTCAGCAAAGCCAACAAGAATATACATGGGGAAAAGTCAGTAAATGGTGCCAGGAAAATTGGATATTCATATGCAGAAGAATTAAACTGGATACATACCTCTCACCATATACAAATATCAACTCAAGATGGATTAAAGACTTAAATGAAAACCTGAAACTATACAAATACTAGAAGAAAACCAAGAAACAAACTCTTCTGTACATTTGTTGAGACAAAGAATTTATGACTAAGACCTCAAAAGCACAGGCAACAGAAATAAAAATAGATGAATGGGACTTAAACTAAAAACCTCTGCACAGCAAAAGAAATAACCAATAGAATAAAGACAAGATGTTGAGTGGGAGAAAATATTTGCAAACTATGCATCCTACAGGGGACAAATATTCAGAATATACAAGGAACTAAAAAAACTCAACAACAAGAACAAAAACCCCACAAATATTCCCATTAAAAAGTGAGCAAAGGGCATGATAGATGTTTTTCAAAAGAAGATATACAAATAACTAACAAGTATTTGAAAAATGCTCATCATCCCTAATCATCAGAGAAATGCAAATTAAAACCACAATGAGATATCATCTTACTCCAATCAGAATGGCTATTACTAAAAAGACAAAAATAACAGGTGTTGGTGAAGATGTGTAGAAAAGGAAACTCTTATAAAGTGTTGGTGAGAATGTAAAATAGTATAGACATTAGGGAAAACAGTATGGAGATTTCTTTAAAAATGAAAACTGGAACTCCCATTTGATCTACTGGTCATCTACCCAAAAGAAAAGAAATTAATATATCAGAGGGATACCTGCACTCGTATGTTTATTGCAACACTACTCATAAGAGCAAAGACATGGCATCAACTTAAGTGTTCATCAATGGACGAATGGATTTTAAAAATGGGGTATATATATACAATAGAATACTATTCAGCCATTAAAGTAATGAAATCATGTCTTTTGCAGTCACATGGATGGAGCTGGTGGTTGTTATGCTAAGTGAAGTAAACCAGACACGAAAAGACAACTATTGCACGTTCTCATCCATAAGTGTTTGCTCAAAAATATATTCACATGGATGGAGAGAGTGGAATGATAGATATGGAGACTCAGAAGGGTAAGTGGGTGGAAGAGGGAGGGATGATGAGAAATCGCTTAATGGGTACAGAATACATTATTCAGGTGATTAATACCCTAAAAGCCCTGACTTGACCACTACTCAATCTGTGCATGTAACACAGTTGCACACATATCCTATAAATTTGTACAAATAAGTAGGAAATAAAAGCCACACTCATTCATTTACATATTGTTTATAGTTGCTTTTGCACCACAATAACAGAATTGAGCAGTTGCAACAGAGACCTTGTTGCCCAAGTAGCCTAAAATATTTACTCTCTGTTCCTTTACAGAAAAACCTGTGGTATAAAAAAAATAGTTTTTGAAAGATGATGCTGAAGGGAATTCTGACTCAGTCCCCACTGAGGAGAAAGACATTTCAACTTAATACAATTTTAGCTATACAATGAACTCTTTGCAATGTCTAGTAAACTCCTCAATAAGAAGGAAAAAAATTAAGATGCAATGTTATAAGGGAAAGATACATGCTTAAAGGAAAACAGTTCATTGTTAGAAAAACAGCAATAACGACAGAGATGCTGTTTTCAGTTTGAGAGAACTTGTGAAGTCAGTATTTCCAATAATTTCCCAGGAAATTATTCCAAACCCACATTATTGTCAAGTGTGCTGCCCCTGAATTATCTGACAGTTTGCTTTTGATGTTAAACTAGCAGTTTCTTGGTGATTTGGTGGATGATTCTCAGAATCACAATTAAATTAGGAAACCAAGAAATACAAGAAAGTAGTGAGCAGAGAATGAAAAGTGTAGAGGGGGCACCCAGCTGGTTGTCCTTGGGCAAATGAGTTCACCAACAACTCTGAGCCCTCATTACTGCACATGTGAGATGAGAGATAACATTACGTAAAAGCTTAAATAAGAAAATGTATGGGAAAGTATCTGGCATAATTAAATAAATATATCCTTGGCTAGACCAAGTGGAACACTATAATTGATAATGAATGGTTTTGTAATAATCATGGATAGTGACGGAGTAAACTCTCCATAAATAATAGTGTTTATTTTTACAGTAAGAATATGTATGAATGTCCATACAGGGTTGCTTTACCTCAACTAGCCATAGAAGCAAAAGTATTGTACTGTTTCTCATATGATGTGAGTAGTAACCGAGCGTTATCTCACAGACATGACAACTTGCCATTGTTTTAGTACTAATTACTGTGATATCCTCTCTGTGAAACTGTACTATCATTTCTGCCTAAATGATTAATTGTATGAATCCTCCTACTACCCAATGACCTGGAATTAGTGTTACATTGTCCCCTGATCTCCAAAGTCACATAAGAAAATACTGACTATGTGAAATTAAATAAACAAGTAGCATTACCTACTTCACAGTCTTTCCTGCTCTTCCTTTAAGATAATCTCTGTTCTGTTTCACAATGACTCCTCTAGAATACCAAGGAATTGAACTTAAACGCCATTTTTCTTTGCCCTTCTACAGGGAGCAAGATTTCATTGGATCATTGATAGTGTATAATGTGCCAGAAAGTCTTCTAAGTTTAAGTGCACAATACTGAATGATCATATTGCTTTTTTTGTTTTTTTGTTTGTTTTTGTTTGTTTTTTGAAGGAGTCTCGCTCTGTCACCCAGGCTGGAGTGCAGTGGCATGATCTCGGCTCACTGCAACATCTACCTCCCGGGTTTAAGCAATTCTCCTGCCTCGGCCTCCCTAGTTGTTGGGATTACAGGTGCATGCCACGCCTGGCTAATTTTTTTGTATTTTTAGTAGAGACGGGTTTTACCATGCTAGCCAGGATGGTCTCAATCTCCTGACCTTGTGATCTGCCTGTCTCGGCCTCCCAAAGTGCTGGGATTACAGGCAAGAGCCACCATGCCCGGCCAAATGTTCATATTTCTTAAGGTAATGCAAGCTGCTGTAATGAATAAAACTCCAGATCTCATTGGTTTAAATAAACAAACATGCATTTCCAATGAATGTGTATTTCTGGCTTCCGTAAAGTCTAGTACATGGGAAAGAGAAGGGGGCACTCTGCTCCACATGCTAATTCAGGGATCAGGATGATAGAGGCCTTGGCATCTCTACACATACATTCCAAAAAGGTCCTAAGCTTTGACATCAGCTAGCAGATTAAACATAAGATAGCAAGAAGAATGGTCCAGAGGTATTATAGGACAGATCTGGTAGGGGGTATACCCTACTTTCATCCACTTTCCACTGGCCAGAGTTTAGTCATGTGGCTCCACCATGATTCAGAATGTGCTGAAAAATGTTGTATAGGGCTGGAAACTCCTTTCCTGCAACAATTCTATGCTGTTAAAGGGCAGTATGACCTTTTGCCAAGGGCTGACCATTCTGCAACCTTCCCGATAAAGGTTAGACACTATTAACAATGACATGCATAAAAATGTATGTGGGATCTGAGCTCTGAAAAAAGCAAGCTTGTCAAAGAAATGCAGAAGTTCACATTTTCTATCACGAAAAGGCTCACTGAGAAATTTTAGTGTGCTGTATCAAAGCTTCTCAATGCAACCTATAGGTGATTTCATACCAAAAGCAGAAGAGGACAGGTAGGCATAAAACAAAGGTTAGTATGGGTTTTTCTTTCTTTTAGTGTAACTTTATTTTACCACTTTTATTAGATCATTTGGTTGTTTTCTCAAAATTTTTCCTTCTTGGATTTATTACTATAAACTCAGAGTATGCTTGAATGAATAAATAAATAAATCTCTGTTGGAGATTTGCTTGATGAGCATCTGTCACGGTGTTTAATTATATACTAACAGTAACCCCCCAAAAATCTTAATGGCTTTTTCAGTCTTGAACTGTTCATCATGAAATTGTGTTGATCATGTTATACTATGAAGTGTTTGTCAGGGGAAAAAAAAAAAAAAGAAGAAGTTTCCGAGTATCACAGGGATTCTGGGTCTTAATTAAGCAATCAGATCCAACAAAGTGTATATTCATGTAAGATCACATACCTCAGGGGCATTGAAAAGCTGAAGGCTGCTCTCTGAAAGTCATTTACAATTTGTAGTGTCACAATATCGCTGTAAAATGTCCCAAATTGTAACTGAAAGTATCACCAGAGGCAAGCAGAGGGAGAACGTTTTAATTCTGTCACTGTAGGTCACTCAGTCTGAAGGACATTTACTTCTTGATCCATATATAATTTTATTGTGTAATAGTTCTGTCTGCTTTTGTCCAACAATGTAAGTATGTAATTACTTATTGATGTCCCCTTTTGTGTTACATTATGCCAGGTAATGTTATTTGTCAGCTATAATGATGAAATACAAACAGATATAATATTTAGAAAAGAACACATTTACTTAGACGGTATGTTTCAACAGGAGCAATAATGTTCCTTCAGGGTCTTCAGAAATATGTGAGGGCACATTTGGTTGTCCCAGTTATTGGAAGGCACTACCTAGTGGGCAGTGTCCAGGGATATGAGACATTCTGCAATGTGCGGAACACTTCTACGGAATGCAGAATTGTCCAGGAGTTCACACAGCTTTAGCACCCCTCCAGACATCCGTGAAGATGAAATACCTTCATTACATAAGCTTAGAAGCTAACTTTGTTTTATATATTAACACAAAGTCTATTTTTGCACAATTTAAAATTTATTTATTTATTTATTTATTTTATTTATTTATTTATGGTGGAGCCAGGGTCTCCCTGTGGTGTCCAGGCTGAGCTCAAACTCCTAGTTTCCAGTGATCCTCCCATCTTGGCCTCCCAAAGTGCTGGGGTTACTGGTGTGAGCCACTGCACCTGACCTATGTTTGCACAATTTTTAGATTCACTGACCTTTCCAGAAATGTAACTACCCTGTAAATTGATAGAAGATTACTTTTTGTTTTGTGCAGAACTTTACAGAGAAATATTTATTTCAAAATACCATATATATCATTTCAACGAATCATGTTTCTAACTGCAATGCTGGTTATGGTATTTGAATCATCTGTACTGGACAGTCAGCATTGTTAGCTCTACCATTTGTGTGAATTCTAATTTTAAGTAAACATGTGACTACATTTTTGTTTTCCTATACAGTCTATGCATGAACTTTCATAATTCTTTTATTATATACTAATATCCTTTTATTTTCTTTTATCATTTATTTGTGGGTAGGGCTTTATAGTTTTGAAGTTTTTTAACATACAAATATCAGAAGACTTAAAAATCTTTGTGGCACTGAATCTGAGAGAATTGAGAACCACTGTTTAGGACAGTGTAGGTTTTCAGGATTGCAATGAAATCATAATTATAATAAGAGCTGCCATGTATTGATTGTTGACTAGATACCAAGCACTGTGTTGATCAGTTACCCACTCTGGAAAAGATTGATTATTGACTGAGGGAATAACCAAGAGCAAGTAATAATTGTAAGTCTGAACTATCATTGCTTCCAGTGCAGTAAAACTATTATAGTCTCCTAATTTCGGGAGATGAGAAAGACCCTAAAAAGTACTACTCAAACTCACCTATGCACTGCTGTACATACTCACCTGGGGATCTTATCAAAATGTAGATTCTGATACAGTAGGTGGCTGCTGGTCTACAAATCAATTTTTAAGAAGCAAAGATCTAAAAATAAGTTTCAGATATTAATGCATCCCAGGTGTACAAAATTGTTAATATACATATAATTAAAGCAATATTTAAAATGCAAATTAAAAGGGACTTGCAACATTTTCAACTTTTTCAAAAATGAACATCTGCATTACTATGATGTAAAAAATAAGAAAATACACTAGAACAAATCAGAGAAGTTACTGAACATAACATAGAACTTGTATATATAAGGAGGACTCTCTCCAAAACTTCAAAACATAAGCCCCCCAAATTAGCATATATTTTACATAGAAAAATATAAATATTAGACTAATACAGTATAGACTAGCATATATATAAAATTATAAAATATGTCAATTGATCTAATATAAAGATATTAGATATTATTTACTGGAATGAAACATATTAACATAAGCAATTAGCCATAATTTTGCTTCCAGTATGCTAGCTAAAATATAGATACATATCTACTAACTTAAAGTCAGTTAAGCTGTGGAAAAATGTGTACATTGGAATTTCTGGTTGCAATATAAACAAATGTGAACATTTTGTTAGGATAATCTGCCAACTATTATTAAAAACCATTAAAAAGTTCATACTCTAAGACTAAAAATTATTTTTATACTAAGCTATTTACAGTACCCAATAATTTACTCTGAGAAAAGAATTCATAAAAGAAAAAGATATACAGAGCCATAGATTAACAAATGTTAATTGAGTACCTACTGTGGCCTATGCTTGAGGCATTGTTGTAGGTACCTAGGGTACACTGGTGAACGAAAAAGGTGAAGGTCTCTGCCTAACCAGGGGAACCAGGCAATAAATGAAAAATGTAACAAGGAAATCTTACTATAGTATGTTAGAATGTGATCAGTTCTGTAGAAGAAAAAGAAAGCAGAGGAGGTTAAGAAGGATCAGACTTTAGATGAGGGCAGAGTCAGGTGTGGTGGTGCATGCCTGTAGTCCCAGCTACACAGGAGGCTGAGGCAGGAGGATCACTTGAGCCCAGGAGTTTGAGGCTGCAGTGAGTTATGATTGAGCCAACTCACTCTGGGCAACAGATAAGACCCTATATCTATAAAAAAAAGGAAGAAGAAAAGATAAAGGGCCAGGGTGAGGTGGGCAGGGATCATCTCAGGTTTTTAAGCTGCATGCAGCATAGAACCATTGTAGGGTCCTGAGCAGAGGAGGAGCAGCAATAGATATAATATTGCAAAAATAAAAACAACTTACAATGTGTTTTAAAACAAATTACACTGTTCAGACACAGAAGAAGAGTTTAAGACTTTGCAGATAATAGACTCCATGGAAAAATACAAAGTATTTACAATAAAATAAAAAATAAAAGCACCATTTCTAGATTGAAATCATAGGACACGGAAAAGATAAAATAAAATTGAATATAATCTTTGATGATCACCTATTGAAGTAAGAGATAAGATAGCAAAAAACAGGAGTAAGTGAATTTTTTTACATACATATAGTACAAGTGTTTTTACCTGACCGAGTGGCAAAATAAAGAAAGAAGAAAAGGAAAGGAAAAGGAAATCTCTACATCAACCAAGTAAGTCCTCAAACTAGTGCGGCACTTTACATGTGACAGCATAACATCAAGTCGCCATGATACACATTCCTATGTTCTTTCTATACACTAAAGGTAGATACATTCAGGCCAAATGTGCAACAAAATTAAATCTTTCTTAAGGTCTGCAGAGTTCTTTCTCCTTGGACTCTTTTTTCACCTTTATATTTCACAGCGATAGATAATCTAAGTTTCTTTCTAACTAAAAATCTATGATTCTTTGGTGCTTTTACAATTAATTTAGGTGCAAACCTCTGACCTCTATTGCTGTGCCACCAATGGCAAGGCTCAAAGCTATCAGGAGAGGCAGAAAGAAAAGCTACGGGTATACAGAATTAACAACAAACTTCAAGTATAGCTGCTTCTCCTCCCAATTTAAAAGTAAAAATGCAACAGAAGTCTCCAAGGTCAAAATCTCCTCTGTTCTGCTCTTCTCCATGAACAACTTCTTTTTATACTCATGCAAAACCTTTGACCCCTAAGAAGCCAACAGCCTTCATAATGATGTCTCAAAAATAACTCTTTATATGGTATCCAGTGCATAATGGATTCAGAGACATGAATAAAACATCTTAATTTTCAAGTATTTCTTTTTAAATTAATTTTTGAAAGAAAAATGTCTTGTAAAGAAAGAAGGTTTTTTTAAGGCATGCGGCTCTTGCATAGAAGGATATAGTTTTCATAGCCTGTCTTGTTAAAAATGTTCTAGTACCCATCTGATGCACACTTATTTATGGATTTTAGACTAAAAGCTCTTTTTTGCCGGTTTTCTTCACAAGCACTTATCTCGACATCCTCATTAGGTGGTTTTTTTTTTCTTTTCTTTTTTGTTGAGGCCTAGTCATGCCCTTGGTACTCTCTTTTGTTCCATGCTGCAAAAGGAATGGTTTTTAAAGGCTCCCTCTCCACCAGTCCCACCTTTTTTTTTCTTTGTAATTAGCCTTATTTGAGGACCAGAAAAGCAAAAGACTGGAAAAAAATACAAAAACTATTGAACAAAAGATATGATGTTTTTTCCCCCAACCATATGCTGTACAGCTCATGTACAGCCTGGGTCAGATGACTTGCATATATGCCTTTAAAATGGAAAGAGAAAGAAAAAAGAAAGGAAAGTCACTGACTTACACAGCAGCTGCGTTGGTATAAACAGGCTCAGAGTAAATGTCACAATGAAAGGAGAATAATACATTTTATCTCTATTGCAAAAGTAATTCACTTTAAAACCAAAGAACATGATGAAACTTGGTGCCTGATGACAATGCTTGCCGATAGCCATTTGAAATGTCTTAATATTAATTTGGTTTAATTAGAAGGAGAGAAACAATTTTCTTTTTTCAAATGAAATTTTTTTTTTAATTGGAGCAACACACAACTGAAATTGTTCAGCTCTTTCCTTTAAAATGGGTTCATTAGAATGGTTTTGATGCACTGATGATTAATGAAACATTTGTTCTGCCTTCTCTTTCCTTAGTTTACTAGCTAATAGCCTACGTCTAAGTAAAGGGCCAAGGGATTTGTCCTATCCTTGCCTCTAGAAACAAAATTCTAGCTTTCAAAATATTAAAATGTATAAATAATAACTGGACTTTGGGGCCTAGAATAGAGTTACTCACTTCAAAATAAAAGAAACACCTTTTTATGGTACAAATACGATTTTATGAAACTGATTATCAAAGGCAGCTTTAATGAGATAAATGTTAGGAAAACTAAGGATTCTGGAAATATAGTTGTCAAGAAGCCAACCAGTCTTCTTCCCTCCTCTAACCCATGGAGTAAATACTTTAAGTTTATCAAAATGTGGGCTTTGTTTGTTGTTTATTTGTTTTCTGTGCTGATTAGGCAAACATGAGTCGATATCCAGAAGGAAACGTAGGGCATACTCTAACTAGGTAATTTAAGAACAGTTAAATACACAGACTATCCCCAAAACTAAGAAATAGGTTCAGGAAAACCAAAAAGGGGTAGTGTTGGTATCAACTTCCAATCCTAGGCCTGAAGGGGAAAAAGAAAGAAACTATTATTGAATCTAGAGAGGTAACTATATGAAATAAATATGGCTTTTGAAAGAGGCTTGTGGCCAGCCCACATGACTTGGCAATGCAGAAGGTGAAGGAACACATACACCATCCACTCTCTCCTCTTGCCCTCTGATTTTCTGCAGATGTTTCACATTAGACAAACTCGCCTGGGAACCAGAGAACAAGGAGAGCTGGTGACGCCATCCACATAGATAAACATCCCAGGCATAGAACAGGTGGAGACAGAATCGGGAGAAGCAAATGAAATTATCTTTATTTTTTTTGAGTAATCAATAAGTACCTCTTTCTCTCTGCTTTTTATTATAGATACAGTCATCTATTCTCCTTAAGTTTTCTTTTCTTTTTACATCAAGTCAGTTTAATTAAAATTTTTAGGAACAATTTTGAATAGTGAGCCTATATCCTCTTAATTATTTTAACAGATCAAAGAGCTCAAGATACCTAAAAATGTTAATGCTTTCTTCTCACTCCCTATTGGGTGTACATTGATTAATGGATATAGCCATTTCACTCAGCAAATATTTATTGAGTACTTACCATATGCAAGGCACTGTCCTGGAACCATGGGGTACCCAAAGGTAAATCAAGTACGGATGCCATCACTAGCATATATCTCTGTTTTTCTCTTTCCTGCATCCCTTTCTTTTTTTTTTTTTTTTTTTTCTGCTGCCCATGATCAGACACAGGATTGGGCACATTATTTAGGCCTGATAATCAGTATGCCCTCCCTTCTGGCCAAAGTGATAAGTCAAGACAGACAAATTGCCTAAGATAGATCACTAACAGTTTTATTTGGAACTTTCCTGCCATATTTATCAAGAAAGAGGTACTCTTTCAAAAGGAATTGTTCAGTGAAAAACATGCAGTCAAATTGAGATAAACCGCTGAGAAAGAGACAGAAACTGAGACTCCAGCCTAGCCGTTCCTGTCCCCCATTCAACTTTTCAGTGTTCTGAGACAATAAATTATCTTGTTTTGCATAAGCTATGATTTTATCCCCTGTAACAAGATAAGATTTGACTAACACATTATCCTCAAGTTTATATGTAATAGATAAAATATGTGTGTACACAAAACACAAAATATAGTTATAAATGGATTTTTTAAAAGATAGAGTTCAACCATTTGATTCAGCAATTCCACAACTGGGTATCTACCCAGAGGAAAATAAGTCATATGAAAAAGATTCTTGCACACACATGTTTATAGCAGCATAATTTGTAATTGCAAAAACATGGAACCAACCCAAACGTCCATCAATCAAGGAATGGATAAAGAAACTCTGAGATATACATATATGATGGAATACGACTCAGCCATAAAAAGGAATGAATTAATGACATTTTCAGTGATCTGGATGAGATTGGAGACTATTATCCTAAGTGAAATAATTCAGGAATGGAAAACCAAACATTGTATTTTTAAGTGGGAGCTAAGCTATGAGGATGCAAAGGCATAAGAATGACACAATCGACTTTGGGGACTCAGAGGGAAAGGGTGAGAAGGGGGTGAGGGATAAAAGACTACAAATAGGGTGCAGTGTATACTGCTTGGATGGTGGGTGCACTACAATCTTACAGATCACAACTAAATAACTTACTCATGTAACCAAACACCACCTGTTCCCCAATAACCTATGGAAATAAAAATTTTTTAAAAAATAAAATAAAATATGATAGAGTTCAAGGAGGCTAGGTTTACTTACAGAAGTAATTATCTGAACAGCCAAGGCAATTAAGATGTCATTTGAACTAAGCCCTAAATCATAGATGAAATTATGGGCATGTTGATCATTGGGGGGAGGGGCACAGAGAGAGGTGACAGATGTGGTATTTGCTTATTTGTATTTCACAAAGAAAGTGAGGTGAATGATACAGTGGAGAACATGTTACAATATATTACTAGTGAGAACACAAACATTTAAACAATGTATATGACTCCAAGAATATACAGAACATTATTTAACAATGGTTGAATTTTGGTAGTAGGACTGCAAATAATTTTTTTTCTTTGTGCTTTTCTGGTTTTTAGACTGCAATTTGGAATAAGTAGAAAATAGAATTATTTATTACATGAAAAAATGCCAAAATCTATCAAAAAAGGGGAGGGAGTCATAATTAATGTTGAGTTTTAGAAATATTAATTCTTAAACTCATTTAGTTTTGAATTGTTTGAAGCCTGACAGTGCATTGGTCAACAACAGTTCTTAATTTCATGCCCACAAATTCAAGGGTAGAATTCACTCAGACCATTGCATCTCTAGGCTTCATGCCACTTACTGTTTTTACAGGTTGCCTAAGATCAATGTATGTGTCAGAGAACTTATTATCACACTTCTTTATCACTTTAGGAAACTAGATTTTTAGTACACAGTTTTATCGAAGAGAGCCCAAAACTCTAAGAACATAATGGCATGAACCTAACAAAACCATCAAAACCTGATAAATTCAAGCAGATTATGTAAGAGGTGAGGCTGCATCAAAAACTAGGAAGAGTTTGAGCATTCCTTTACATGAGGCAAAAATTGATTTCATTTGTGTAAAACTAAACAGGACTAAATGTGAACATACCCGTCTCCATCCATTTGAACTAACAAAGTGAAAAGAAATGCTTTTAAAAATTAATTGAGAAATTTTAAGGACTATGCCCAGTTTAGACTTAAGAGGAATTAACAATCTTCTCTCTTCTGTCACTCCTGAAAAATATTTTCAAAAAAGCCCTCCAGTGTATCTTAGGCTGTTATAGACACTATTATTTTATCAATTAAGCTAAACAGGCTTACAATCAGAATTTAGAAAATAAATTCTTAGCATCCTTCCTCCCCAGCCGACTCTAATCTTCTCAACAGTCAGTTTTATGTGTCACTCATTAGCTTTTAAGGGCTAGGGAGTTTGGGAAAGCAGAAAGAAAAGGATTTAGATCTCTCAGAAAGTAAAATTGAAGACTAGTTTATGGACATCACAAAAATATTTTGTCAGGTTAATCTTTATATCTATTATTTCTTTCAGATATTGTTTGTTTTGCTACTAGAGCTTCTTTTTATAGTTCCAAGATGAAATACGATTTGTACGTATTTCTTTTACAAAATTTCTAAGTATGTATTAGTATTTTGTTGGTGCAAATGTAATTGCGGTTTTTCGCCATTAAAGTGGCAAAAACATCAATCTAATAGATTGGATAGACATGTATATATACCCTGCTCTTTGACATATAGGATTTAATTATTTCAAATTTTGGAGTGGGCTGGACAATTAACATCACTATGCTAAAGAAAGACTCATGATAATCTTAGGAACCATGCTAATGTATGAATAGAAAAAAAAAATGGAAAAAATAGTGTCTGAAAGCAATCCAGGTAACCTTCAGTATCTTAATAGTATTTTAAGAAAGCAATAAAATGGCAAATTATTCAATTAATAGTTTTGGGACAATTGGTTATCCAATTGGAAAAATAATGATATAACCTTTACAAAAACAACCTCCAGTTAAATAAATATTTAAACCTAGTTTTTTGAACTGTAAATGTTCATATAGTAAAATAATTTTTAAATCTTATTATAGGAAAAATCATTAAAAGCTTTGCCAAAAAATGTAAGAAACATAAAGGAAAACTTTAAGTCCTGATTGCACAAAATTTTGTTACCTTTGTAAATTGAAAGACACTATAATCAAAAGTATGTAGTTTATATACCAATACATTGGAATAAAATATGTTGCATACTTATCTCAGACAAAGAGCTAATATTCTTAATACATAAATGGTTCTTAAAATCAATAATGAGAAAGGCAAACAACCCAATTAAAAATGGTCCCAGAAGAGAGAAAAGTAGGTGTTAAACTCATCTAAAGATATTTAATCACACTAATCAAAGAATTCTCATTAAAATAGAGCTTCTAAAAATGTAGAAGCTTAATAACAGAGTATTGGCAAGGATGCAGAGACATAAGCAATATAATCAAGTATTGGTATAAGTATAAATTAAAATAGATTTCAGGAAGACATTATGACAATATCAATATGTTAAATCTACGTACTCAATTACCCAGTAATCTCACCAGGGAGAATCTATCTTATAGAAATACAGGCATGAGTGTGCAAACATATCTATAAAAGAATGATGATTAAATCTTGTTTAAAATAGCAGAAAAAGTACTAATCTATACATTAATAAGACACTAGAAAAGTTAATTATATTGTACCTATGTGTTTCAGTCATCTATTACTGTCTAACAACACTCCAAAACTTATGGCTTAACACAACAATTCTGTGGGTCAGGAATATAGACA
The DNA here is from genome assembly GCF_047675955.1 of Chlorocebus sabaeus. NCBI lineage: Eukaryota > Metazoa > Chordata > Mammalia > Primates > Cercopithecidae > Chlorocebus > Chlorocebus sabaeus. The sequence continues at coordinate 73,450,063 of NC_132918.1, forward strand.
GTTCTTCCTTTCTATATAGTATTGACTGTGGCCAATCGCATGCCACAACAGCTGGTGGCTGGCCCATGCTGGAATTTCCAAAAGTCTTCACTCATTCATGTCTGGTGCCTCAATGCTCCTCCACATGATCTTGTATTAGGCCATTCTTTGTGCTGCTATAAACAAATACCTAAGACTGGGCAATTTATAAAGAAAATAGATGTCATTGTCTCATGGTTCTGCAAATTGTACAAGCATGCATCAGCATTTGCTCAACTTCTGGGGACACCTCAGGGGCTTTTACACATGGCAGAAGGTGAAACAGGAGCAGGCACTTCACATGCCACACACTTTTAAACAACTAGATCTCACAATAATTCACTTACTATTGGGAGAACAGCACCAAGCCATGAAGCATCTGTCCCCACAGAACCAACACCTCCTACCAGGCCCCGTCTCCAACATCAGGGATTATATTCTACCATAAGATTTGGGCGGAACAAATATCCAAACCATATCAGCCTAGTTGAGCTTCCACACATCGTCTCACAATAGTCAGACTTCTCACATGGCAGATGACTTTCAAGAGAGAGCATTCCAAGAAGATAAGCCCTGACATGGAAGTTCTTATCAAGTTTTGCTATCCCATTGGTCAAAGCAAGTAACACGGCCAACCTCAGCATCAATGTATGCTGATGCATCATCAGCATCAGCATCAGAGCAACCTCAACTACATAAAGGAATTGTTAACAGGAGGTATGATTATTTAGGGATCACTAACATAACAGTCTCCTAAACATGCAATAGAAAATAGCAGAGCCTTTGTTTTTTTTTTAAAGGAATAAGGTATTTGTATATTTTTCGATAAATAGAAACTTGTTCTGGATGTATTTTTAAGTGGAAAAAGCAGGTTATGGAACAATATTCATAGTCTGATCACATCTGGTTTTTTAAAAAGCAAAATTAATTCACGTACATATAATACATATGATATATATATGTATATGCATGTATGCATGTGCATGGGTATACACACCAGATAGATATGGACACACAGAGAGAGAAAGAAGAGACAGGGAGAGACCTAAGGGGATATGCTCCAATATACTCCAAACTGGTATCAGTGGTGATTACTGGGGATTAGGATTGGGATGAACAAGGATTTTTTAAAAAAATTATTGTTTGACTTGGGTTATAATTTTTATTTTATCTCTTGTATTCTTTAAATTTAGTACAACTAGCATGTGTTATTTCTGTGTTTTTTAAAGAGAAAGTATTCAGAACAATCTTTAGTTCATGCTACAGACCTATAACCAGCTGCAATAAATCATGTTGATTGTGGTCTGCCAAAGCAGGGTAATGAAGAAGGGTGGCAGGTTAGCAAAATAGTACAGGCTCATCAATTATGACAGAACAATCTACCATAATATCTTTTTAAACAACTTTAAAGCATGAAGAGTTACTTTGATAATTTCTCCCTTTCATGAAAGTGATTTGTCCTAGGCAAAACACAAGTATAATTTTGGTAGTAATTAAAATTGTATTTGTTTTGACACACACACACACACACACAATCTACTAGATGAACTTTTAATTTCTCTTTCCTTGTTGACTGTGTAATAACTAGAATAGAACGATGATGGTGATGATGGTGATGATGATGATGATGACAAAAATAGTGCTTACTTACTAAGCATGTCACCTGCACAACAACCTGATAGGGTATCTAAGACTGTTATGCGCATTTTGCAATCGAGGAAACTGACACTTATTCTATATCATAAAACCAGCATTGTGGAAACTGAGATGTGATCTCAGGTAGCCCTGGCCCAGAGCTCTTTTTATACTGCTTCTCCTGGGAATGATGATAGATGATCTCTGTGTATACACAAACATCCTTAAAGAATTAGGAGTCCTATTTTTAATACAAATCAAGAAAGAGTAATAAAAGTTTTCACTATTTAAAATCCATTTCTGATTACCATTTAGGGTATAGCTAGTTGAGGTTAAACATTCATTTATGCCTATGATCTTGGTTTTGCCATCACAGTAACTCAAAGACAACTCAAGTTGTCTAGGCTGCTTCTAGAACCACATATCAGTCTCTCTGTGCCATAAGAATTCACTGTGCCAGGCTGAATCCAATCTACCAGTATTCTAACACTGAAATTAGAGAGCTCAAACAACAGCTGATTGCACACCATGAGATCCACTAAAATCTGACAGCAGGTGTATTCACCAATTTTGGCCATAATGATGGCAATAAGGAGACTCTGTTAAAGGGACAAGAGCACAGATATCTGGCACCAGGACCTGGAAAAAAGCAAGACAGTTTTAAACAAGTACCACATGTGGTGACTCATTAGATGTTGAGAGCTAATAAGAGTCTGAAGATTTTTAGCTTAGCACTGATGCTGTGGACAGCAGGATATCCTAACATCTAGAAATTGAGAATGAATCAGGAGGTAGTGATAAATCCTGTGCTGATAACTGGTATGTAGAACTGTTATATTTTTAGGATAAATGCAAAGATGTCAAAATTCAAGAGAGTGCTGGAGTGAAGCAAATATACTGAGATCTGCACATTTGTGGATTCTCATTCACTAAGCAAGTACTATTTGATGGCAGCATCCCAGGTTTCAAAACACAGAAGCAGACCAAAAAGACATGGCCCTTTTCTGATGGAGCTGAGAGTTTAACAGAAATGAAACAACCAGATAATTATTATAAAGTGCAATGGGTGTTATACTAGAAATACAGGATATCATGGGACCGTTGTCTAGAGAAGTGAAGAAATTCCAATGGAGGTGCGGGTCCAGGACAAGGACAAGGAATAACGTATCAACGGAGAAAAAGCCCATAAATATGGACATCAGCATGTAAGGAGGTCAGAGATGGCAGGAGCTGAGGTCATTAGTGGTGAGAAATGAGGAGATGGAGAGATAGACAGGGGCCAGATGTTGGTGTTCTATGAAAAAGCATCTCTATTTTTACAGACATTCAAATTATTTTAATAGCCACTTTTATTTAAAAGCAGCCAGCAAACCAACATTTATGAAACTACTATGTGCCTCACAGTGAACAAGATCGTCTCTGTCCTCAAGGAACTTATCTATTAGTGAAGGGATCCAGACAAAAAAAAAAAAAAAAAAAAAAAACTCATAAAAAAATACAAATAAATATCTAGCAAGTGCTAAGAAGAAGAAGAAATCAAATTCTACGAAGAAGAATGAGCGAAGGGGCACATTTTAGCCCCTGTGGTCAAGAATGACCTCTCTAGTGGAAGAAATATTTGAATTGAGATCTGAACAAGTGAGAAAGAGGGAGGCATGTGAAGGTCTGGAGACAGGATTCAACATAGAAGGAACAGCAAGGGCAAACAAAGGGGGGTATCAAAGCAAGACTGCGTTCAAAGCCCAAAATTAGGCCAATGTGGTCAAAGACAGTGAAAGAAAGGAGGTCTAAGGGAGTTGATGTCAGAGAGATGGCTAAGGGACAGATCAGGTAGAACCTTAAAGGAAGACCAACTAAGCATCCCACTTGCCCAAGATTATCCCAGTTACCGCTCCTTAGCTCTGTTTAATTAAGAAAGCCCCTGCTTCACTCAGAAGTTTATAGCATATGGCAAAGAGCTTAGATATTGCAGTTCTGATGAAAGCCACTGGAGGGTTTTAAGCAAGGCAACAACATGATCTGATTCACGCCTTAGAAAAGTTGCTTTGACTACAATTCTAAAACGTCTGTAAGGGGGAAGGACAAGGCGAAGAGCTTACACTTTCATTAATTCTGTATAAGGCCCAGATACCCAAAGAACTTTTTTGATTTCTCACAGAACTCCAGAATCTTGGAATTTGGAAATAATTTTGGAGTATACTTTCTCTATTCTCCTATATCATATAAGAATGTCTCCTGCAATAGTTGATGCCTATAACTGGCTTTAATGACACAGAAACCAATATCAGATTTTAAAGAGAAAACTTCTACTGGATAAAAAGGCAGGAGACTCCAAATGAAAAGAGCAGAGTCATTGGACGAAGACAGAGCTAGATGTGTGTCCTGACTGGTTAGAAGCTTTTTAACCTTAGGCAAATTTCTTAACCACTCTGAATAGTCAATTTGCCATTGTCAAAATCAGACACACCAAAGGAAACTTATACAGTTTCATGATAAGGAAAGAAGAAAATTATTGAAGGTCTCCAGCAATCACTTCAATAATGTTTTTCAGGCCGTGTGATTTTTTTGTCCTGAAAAATCTAGACAGGGCTGACTATTCCTGAAATATACATTCGCATGGTCTCTTTTACTGTTACAACTAGAATAAGGCAACCCAAATCTACGTGATTTACCACTGGTGCCAAGAGACTAGACCACAATCATCAACACCTAAAGGGGCCTCCTTTCTCAGAAAACTATACTAGCTCCACTAAGTCATCATGAAGGTATTATAGACAGTTATATTAGTTTTCTAGAGCTGTCATAACAAAGTACCACAAACGAAGTGGTTTAAACAGCTAAACTTATTGTGTCATAGTTCTGGAGGCTAGAAGTCTAAGATCAAGGTGTTGGCAGGGTTGGTTCCTTCTGAGGGCTATGAGAAAGGTTCTGTTCTGTGGTTTCTTTCCTAGCTCCTGGTGGCTTGCATCTTTAGCACCCATTGGCTTATAGATGCATCCCCCCAATTTTTTTCTCATGTTCATATGACATCCTCCCTGTGTTTGTGTCTGTCTCTTCAAATGGAATTCTTTTCAAATGGACACCAGTCATATTGAATTATGGGCCCACTTTACTCAGTATGACCTCATTTTACCTTAATAAATTACATCTGCAATGACCCTATTTCCAAATAAGGTTACATCTTATTTGGAATTGCTTGGAGTTAGGACTTCAATATATGAATTAGGGGGCAGGAGAGAATTCAATCCATAACAATGCTGAAATAAATCATCTTTATTTTACATTGGTTTATGTCCCCTAGCCCCCAAAAAACATTCTGTTTAAACTTTTCTAGTTAAGAAAAAAACATTTTTAGAGTTACTTAGGGAATTCTGTTTTAAAAATATTTTTTAAAAGCATCTGTCTTGTTAAAATATATATATACAGCATTACAAAAAGGAATTAAAAATGGAGACAAATTTGATGCAGACCTCCCTACAGGGGCACCACTGCCATCACTTGTTCTCAGAGTTGACATTTGAATCTCAAGGGCAATCATAAACATGGAATTCATTCCGAAAGTCTCTGTTGCCCTGTTGGAACAACTGTTATTGTTTATAAGGCACATGGTATGATGAAGATTACTTTTATTTTATGTTAGTCTGGGGGCTGACATTGTTGTTCTAAAAGTCTGAAGATGAAATTACTAATTTAAATAGTTCCTGTTAGTAGCAAAACCTGCTGTTTGCTATAGCAGATGCTGACAGTGTTCTGCCCATATCCTATAGGCACTCATTCTACTGAAAGCACCTGTGACTCTCTGCCAGAAGGCTTTCTTTAAGCCTGTGTGTAGCACAGACTAGAAGTGCTGGGGGTTTAACACCACTGGGAGCCTCCCTCAGCGAATGCTAGATGGGAGTTGGCAGATAAATGATCCATTTTCTTTGCAACTTGGTTGGAAAATGTCTGCACTGACTTCCAGCAACTCTAAGAAATGTCTACCCTGACTTGCAGTGTTCCCAGCTGCATTAAGCTTCCGTTGCCCATTCTTGCAACTTGATTTATAATGCACCCTTTTTTAGCTGCCTTCCTTTTCTTCTCTTACTTCCCTACATCCCCAGAACTTCCTAGTTTCATCCCCTAAATAAACCACCTATACAGTTGACCCTTTAACAAAACAGGTTTTAACAATGTGGCGTCCACTTAAATGCAGACTTTTTTCAATAAATATATTAGAAAACCTTTTGGAGATTTGAGACAATTTGAAAAAACGTGCAATGAATTGCATGGCCTAGAAATATTGAAAAATTTAAGAAAGTCAGGTATGTCTATTTTATCATTTACTATCATAAAATAAACACAAATCTATTATAAAAAGCTAAAAGTTATTAAAACATATGCACACAAACACTTACAGATTACACATGGAACTATTCACTGTCAAGAGAAATGTAAACAAATGTGACGATCCAATATTAAGTCATAACTTCATAAAATTAACTATAGTAGATATTGTACTACTATAAAAATGTTATATCCACCTCCTGTTGCTATTATAGTGAGTTCAAGTGTTGTATTTGCTTAAAAGTCCATGGGTATTAGTCCATTCTCAGGCTGCTATGAAGAAACACCTGAAACTGGGTAATTTATAAAGGAAAGAGGTTTGAGTCTCAGTTCCACATGGACGGGGAGGCCTCAGGAAACTTACAATCATGGTGGAAGGTAAAGGGGAAGCAAGACACCTTCTTCACAAGGCAGCAGGAAGGAGAATGAATGTAGGAGAAAATACCAACAACTTATAAAACCATCAAATCTCATGAGAACTCAATATCACAGGAACAGCATGAGGGAAACCACCCCCATGATCCAATCACTTCCCACCAGGTCCCTCCCACAACCCGTGGGGATTATGGGAACTACAGTGGGGACACAGCCAAATCACATCACATGTGAGGCTAATCATTGCTGCATGAGCAGTTCATCTTTCCAGTAAATTTCATTTTGCAGTAAAGAGTGATCTCTTGCAGTTCTCACGTATTTTTCATTGTTTTTAGTGCAATTTTGTAAACCTTGAAAAACACCAGGGGACCCATATAAGCTACCACTAGTGATGTTGGAAGTGCTCCCAACAAACAGAGAAACGTCATGACATTAACAAGGAAAAGTTGAATTGTTTAATATGTACCATAGATTGAGACCTGCAGCTGTGGTTGCCCGCCATTTTGAGATAAATGAATATAGTGTAAAAACCATTGTTAAAAAGGAAAAAAAAAGAAAAAGGAAAAGAAATTAGGGAAGCTGTCTCTGCAGCTATGCCAGCAGGTGTGAAAACTTTGCACTTTTTGTGAGAAATAGCTTATCTCGTATTGAAAATGCAGCTTTATATGAGTGAGGATTGCTATGAAAAAGGCATACCTATAGACTCAAACAATACAACAAAACATGGTTGGCTGGGCATGATGGCTCAGGCCTGTAATCAAAGCACTTTGGGAGGCAGAGGCAGGAAGATCATTTGAGCCCAGGAGTTCATGATCAGCCTGGCCAATGACCCCCACCTCTACGAGAATTTTTAAAAATTAGCCACGTGTGGTGGTGTACACCTGTGGTTCCAGCTAATCAAGAGGCATAGGTGGGAGGATTGCTTAAGCCTGGGAAGTCAAGGCTGCAGTTAGCTGTGATTGTACCACTGTACTCCAGCCTAAGTGATGGAGCGAGACCTTGTCTCAAAAAAAGAATAGGGAAAGAGAAGTCATTATATGACAACTTAGAGCAAAAGGAAGGTGAAGCATCTAAAGTGGGAGAATGTAATGCCAGCAAAGGATTGTCTGATAATTTTAGAAAGAGGTTTGGCTTTAAAAATGTCAAAATAGTAGGAGGAGCAGCAGCAGACAAGTTCTAGGACTATATGCCATTAAGAAAATTAGAAAAATGATATCTGCCTGAACAGGTTTTTAATGCAGACGAAAGTGCCTTATTCCAAGGGAAAAATGCCACAAAGGACATTTCTTAGTAAGGAAGAGAAGTGAGCACCAGAATTTAAGGCAGGAAAGGATAGGCTAACTCTAGTGTTTTATGCAATTGCAGTCAGGTTTATCATCAGAACTGTCCTTATCTATAGAGCTGCTGATCCCAGAGCCTTGAAGGGAAAAGATAAACACAAGTTGCCAATCTATTGGTTGTACAACAAGAAGTCCTGGACAATGAGAACACTTTTTCTGGGTTGTTTCTATTGCTGCTTTGTCCCTGTAGTCAGGAAGTACCTTGCCAGTAAGAGACTGCCTTTTAAAGTACTTTTGATATTGGACAGTGCCCCTGGTCACCCACAACCCTAGGAGTCAACATTAAGGGAGTTGAAGTGGTCTACTTCTTCCCAAATGCAACATCTGTAAATCAACCTGTAAATCAGGAGGTCATAAAGACCTTTAAAGTTCATTACACAGAGCACTCTATAGAAAGAATTAAGGTCTATGATCAGCATTATGAAAGAGAACCCTCAATACAGGGAACATCCTGAAAGTCTGCAGAGATTAACCATAGAAGATGCTATTGTGGTTATAGAAAAAGTTGTGAAAGTCATCAAGTTTGAAACTATAAATTTCTGCTGGAGAAAATTATGTCCAGATGCTGTGCATGTCTTCACAAGATTTGTGACAGATATACTCAAGGAAATCATGAAAGAGGTTCTGGATATGGCCCCCCACCAAAAAAAGAAAAAAAAATGGTAGGGAGTGAAGGATTTCAAAATATGGATCTTGGAGAAATTCAAGAGCTATTAGACACCACATTAGAGGAATTAACAGATGATGACTTGATGGAGATGAGTGCTTCCAAACAAATGCCACATGATGTGGAAGAAGATGTAGAAGAAGTAGTGCAGGAAACAAATGGACATTAGATAATCCAGCAGAAGAGTTCCAATTATTCAAGACTGCTTTTGACTTCTTTTACAACATGAACCCCTTGTTTGATACAGGTACTGAAACTAAAGAAAATGGCCAGAAAAAGGTTTGTACCACATACAAACTTTTAGAAAAATAAAAAAGCAAAAAGTCAGGCAGAAATTATGATGTTATACAGAGTATGCCTGCCTCTCCTGTTTCCCTTTCCACTTCCTCTACCTCTTCCACCTCTGCCACTCTTGAGACAGCAAAAACAACTCCTGCTCCTCCTCTGCCTCAGCCTACTCAGAGAGAAGACAATGAGAATGAAGATCTTTATGATGACATACTTCTACTTAATGAATAGAAAGTGTTTTCTTTATGATTTTCTTAATAACATTTTCTTTTCTCTAGCTTACTTTATTGTAAGAATACAGTGTATAATACATGTGATATACAAAATATGTGTTAATTGACTGTTTATAGCATTGCTAAGGCTTCAGGTCAACAGTAGGCTATTAGTTAAGTTTTGGGGAAGTTAAATATTAGACATGGGTTTTTTTACTGCACGGGGGAATTGGCACTCCTAAACCCCTTGTTGCTGTTCGAGGGTCAACTGTACATTGTTTAAAAATTTGCTTCTGGGGTAATTCAAACTAAGACCATTATCTTCTTACCTGCCATTCCCTTCTTCCTTATTTACATGACTTCGATTTTGTGAAGTTCCTACCCTCTCCAGTGCCACAGACTTTAAGAAAGGTTGGACCAGTTCCATCTCTGGAAAGGGTGCTGATTGATCTAAACTGATCATGATTTCTTATTTTTCTAGGCATGAGCAGACAGCTCAGTTATAACCGATGAGAGACGTGCAAGAAAGTCAGCTATGGGACTTTGGAGACATAGAAGAAAACAGTTTATTTTCAGCCTCTGGATTTCATCATGTTCAGATGAGATGCTAAAACTGTTGTATCCATCTTGCAACAATGAAAAGAGGTATTGGGAGGACAGAGCCAACACAGAGGTAGGGGCAGAGCCACAAGAATTCCCAAGAAGAGCCAGAGCTCTAGTTACACTGAACCTGGAGCTGCCCTTTCTTTAAGAATTCTTGTTATATGAAATAACTCTCATACTTCTGATCAGTTGAGTCAGGGTTTTTTGTTACTCCAGGCAGTAAGCACCTAATTAATACATTGTTATGAGTAGAGAAGAAAACTTCACAATCCTTAGGCTGTCTAGAAGCTGAAGGTTGCCACTGAAACAGAAATCAAGAGCTAAAAGGGGTCAAACAGACATCAGGACAAACAGACCACGGGCAGGAGGAGAAAATAGGGAATAATGGTCAATAGTAAAAATGGTAAACACAGCGAAAATGCACAGACTCCAAAAAAGTAGGGCATCAAGGGTGGAGAATCTTCCAACCTGTCTTCTTTCTTTCCTCCCTTCCTTCAACTATCATTCACTGAGCACATACTGTATTCCGGTGCATTTTTAGGAACTGGACATTCAGAGGTGGACAGGAACAACAGGGCCAGAGCCCTTGGGAGGCTTGCATCCAACAGAATCACTGGCAAGTTAGAGCCTAGGATTATACTGTGGAGCAAGGAAAAGGAAAGTGGACACATGCATAGGTCCAGATAAAACTCTGGATGCAGCTGAGATGCTATTTCTGCTGCTGTCTGCCATATGTGGATACCTCCATCTAGGCTTCAAAGGAGCCAAGAACGACTTCTGACCCCAGACAAAAATATTAGTGAATAAGCTATGCTAAAGAAAGAAAACACTTCAGAAGGCCATTATGGAAACCCTAATATTGGTAAAAGAGCCCTCAGAGACAGAAAAGTCACTTTTATTAAAAATATAACATGAGGTGGATAGTGGTGCTTGTCAAACTCTTTCTCTCCTCAGGTAAGCAATAGTTTAAGTTGAGGAGGTCAAATAAGATCAACTGAACAGCTCTCTGGAAATCTGTTGGTAAGTTCATTCTCAGTAGGAGGAAAAAAAGGCGGTAATGCCTGCCACAGGTACAGAAAAAATGACAGCCATTCAGAAACCCATTTGCAATAGCCTAACTGCAGGAGAATGTGAAATAAGAGAAGTCTTCCTCTCTGTTCCTATGGGAGAAATTATTTTGTAGCTGAGAGAAAAACAGAACCAAAATATAAAACTATACTTGTTTTTCTTCTTGTGATCAAACTTACGCCATAAAAACTGTGAATTTTGATGTTGGCAAGTACCCATTCCTGAGTGTTGAGCAAAAAATGAATCAGTTGACCTAAGCATCTCTTAAATGCAAAGTGCAATCTTACCTATACAATTTAAAAGTAGATTATACCTTATTATTTATGAGCCTGTGAGGTTTACTTAAAGTGTACTGAATGTGTATCATTTGTACATTAAATCTGGTAACACCTTTTTTTGCATTGAATTGCAAATGACTGTGTTACCTAATGTCATTCTGCTTTGCATATGCTCTACTTTATTTTCAAACATATTAAAAATATCCACTTATACACATTTATGCTCTCTTTTCAAGGCAATGTGGCTAAGTGTTTTATTAAAATGTATAATTATTGCTAAAAATAATTGTTTGTTAGCACATTATGAGAGCATAAAGACTAGTTTTTATTCATTTATTTATTCACTCATTCAACAAATATTTGTGGAATACCTATTAATTGTCAGGTGTGAGAACACTGGGCTAAAAGCTAGATTTATCACCATAAGTCTGTTTGTAAACCTACTTTTCTACTGCAGCCTTATGATGGAACCAGTTAACCATGAATTATTTGTACCAAGGTCTAAATAATGAATTGACACAAGACAAAAAAAAAGAGCTTTGATGGGACATGAAAACTAAGTTTTTGGGGGCAAAAGCAGAGTTGGGACAAGTCCAGATTCAGATCCTGAGAGTATTAGAATGAACAATACAAGATCGAGGCTGAACGTGGTGGCTCACACCTGTAATCCCAGCACTTTGGGAAGCCGAGGCAGGTGGATCACCTGAGGTCAGGAATTGGAGACCAACCTGGCCAACATGGTGAAACCCCATTTTTACAAAAAAAAAAAATACACACACACAAAAATTAGCTGGGCATGCTGGTGCACACCTGTAGTCCCAGCTACTCTGGAGGCTGAGGTGAGAGAATCAGTTGAACCCAGGAGGCACAGGTTGCAATGAGAAGAATTCACACCACTGCACTCCAGCCTGGGCAATAAATCAAGACTCTGTCTCAAAAAAATAAATAAATAAAAATTAAAGAAATAAAAAATAAAAATAAAAAAAACCAGATAGAAGTAATCAAGAGAGACTATGAAGACCATGGAAAAATCTAAAGCCAATGACTACAGAAACTTACAAATAGCAAGGAAAGCACGCTTTAATCTGTGCTTGGTTTGTGTGGGCAAATTCTCATTGACAGAGAACTGTGTTGAAAGCTCTGAGCTCCATTTTCTGAGAGGTGCATCTAGTAGCACCTACTAAGTAGTACTTTCAACTACCTGAGACTTTACCACTTTGTCACAGAAAGCTAATCCTTCTACAATCTCTGGTTTATGTTTGTTCCTATCAAGTTCCAGTTGCTTTCCAATTCAGATGCAGAATTCTGACACTATTAGAAAAGGTGTGATGTGGATTTCTTCTCCCACATTAGACTATGGTACATCTTCTTTGATTCATGACCTAGCATTCACTTAGGCAAACATCCCTATCCTCTAAGATGCAAAAAACAGAATATTATATCATCAAAGCCAACAGGTTAGAAAAAGGGAGACTTGAAAACAGTAACAAGTTCCAAATTAAAATAAGCTCATATAAATGTACAAGGTTTAATGGGTTGGGTAGGAAAGGTTGGTAGGCTAATACTCAGTGAGTCCTGAAATTGAAAAGGCAAACTCTGAGGCCAGGCACAGTGGCTCACTCCTATAATCCCAGTACTTTGGGAGGCCAAGGTGGGTGGATCACTTGAGGTCAGGCGTTCAAGACCAGCCTAATCAACATGGTGAAACCCGTCTCTACTAAAAATACAAAATTAGCCAGACATGGTGGCACATGCCTGTAATCCCAGCTACTTGGGAGGCTGAGGCAGGAGAATCGCTTGAACCCAGGAGGCAGACGTTGCAGTGAACTGAGATTGTGCCATTGCACTCTAGCCTGGGCAACAAGAGCGAAACTCCATCTCAAAAAATATATATATATTAAAAAAATAAGGAAAAGGAAAACTCTGTTCAATGGTATAGACACAGAAATTCTTCATTATTATTGTTCTCAGAGCTAATTGGGCCCTAGAAACTGACATATATTAACTATCTCAGAAGAGATAGAACTATATATCAGTATGTTAATTACTTTTTAATGAGAAGAAATGGTCAATATCCTTACATCTCCTTTCCCAATGTCAAGGGATTTCCAAATCTCATCAACAGTTTTCTTGGGGATCACAAACTAAAAATAACAAAAGTCAAAGTGTCTTGATGAGTCTTTTATCCAGGTCTGGTGATATGACCATTCCATGTCATTAAACTCTCATGCCTAGCAGATGGGGCTGTGGGGCTCTGAATAAGGCTTCATTTCCAAGTCCTACAGTTTTAAGAGTCAAGAATGAATACTGGAATGGTGTTGAGCTGACCCAGAAACTAGTTTGTATGAAGCAAGTAGAGAAGTAAAGATGGAGGTTTTCAAAAGGAAAGTCATAACTGAGAAAAACGAATAATTAATCTTTGAACAGACAGGAAATAGAGTCCAGAGAGAGACTTAAAGTGCTGGGTTAGAGTCCAGGATTCTTTCCAGGGGGCACTTATGGGCCTCATCAACAAATGGAAAAGATCTGTCGAGGTTGCCAAGTAGTTCAGATACATGACACTGGAATTCCATTGACTGGAAACTTTGCGCTCCTGGAGTCTGTTGGATAAAAACTGACAGATTTCCTGTTTGTTTTTTTAAAGTCTGAAAATCACTACCTTTGTTTATACAACCTATGAATTTTATTAAACATTAATGGCAAGGCTGAAGTACCAAAAAGGAGGGACCTGACAAGCTATTTACTCAGTTTTACAATGCAATCCTAATGACAGGAGAAAATAGATGATAAAAGTATTTAGTAGTATATTTTCATAGAAATTTTAAAGATTATGGATTAAGCCCAATACAGCACAAAGATTATCTCTGCTAGATGTTCTGTGTTTGCCCCTCAGCATCTACTCTGTACCTCATCCGCTCTACCCTGTGCTGCAGGAAGCTGACATTTATGGATACATCAACCAGGTTAGCTCCTCTTCTGCCTTCCACTTCTGTCCAGCAGATGGGAACTACTAGCAGTGAATTAGAAAGTGGAAGAAGGATGAGATTATAGCAGCACGACTCAAAGACCGTGACCTCAGAACTTATTAATACCCTTAAAAATTATGTTTATTGATAAGAGAAACTAAGACAAAAATTATACCTATTGATTTTACCATATGACAAATTAAAACAGAAAAATTTACATTGATATAATTTATTTAAAAAATAATAAACTCATTGTACATTAATATAAATCAAGAATGTTTATATGAAAAGTAACTATTTTCTCACATAATAGTAATTAAATTGGCATTGTTTTATGTTTTTGCAAATCTTCTTAATACCTAGCTTAATATAAAACAGCAGGATTTTCATATCTATTTCTGCATTCAATCTTTTGCAGTATTACATCATGTGGTCCCTGGAAAACTCCACCGTACTCTCATGAGAACATTAGAGAAAATAAGGCAAATAACATCTCAGTGTAAGTATAAAGATAGTTTTGAAAATAGTTATGAGAGGTCTTGAGAACATCCAGGAGTCCCCCAAAAAAACTGCTGGTTAGACTATGCCCCTGGCTCCCTCTCTGCCAAGCTGCAAGTTGGCAGTGGCAATGTTCCCTTATCAAAACTGCATCTCCTATTGGGAAGTCAACCCTCTCCTACAGGATAAATATTCCATCCGCTAGCCCTCCCTGCAAACCCCAGGGGTGATAAAGGCTCCCTGTTGTTGCTAGTCCTAGGGTGTTGCAGGATTCCTTGACTTGCCTTAATCTTGCCCATACCTTTGTAAATAGTCCCTTTGTTAAACTCTCCTCAATCTTTGTGTGTGTATGCCTGTGGTAGACAGATGTAAATTGGACCTCCATGATCTCCATCTCCTAGTATTTGCCTTTGTGTAATCTCATCCACTTGAGTGGGGGAGGACTTGTGACTTGCTTCTAACCCACAGAATGTGGCAAACATGATGAGATGTCATTTCCATGGTTACATTGTATTGTGCAAGACTCTGTCTTGCTAACAGATGCATTCTAGTGAGAGACTTGCTGGCTTGATGAAGTAAGTGACCATGTTTGGAGACATGGCCATATGACAAGGAGCTGTAGGCAGCCTCTGGAAGTGCAAGGCAACCTCTAGCCAACAGCCAGCAAGATGCTGGACCTCAGTCCTGCAGCCACAAGTAAATAAAATGCGCCAAAAATGTGAGTGAACTTGAAAGCAATTCTTTCCCAGTTGAATCTCCAGATAAAAACACAGCCTCATCAATACTTCAACTGCAATCCTGGTAAGACTTAAAGCAGAGGAGCTGCCAAAACTGCATCCAGATTCCCTGATTCACAGAAACTGTGAGATACTAAATGCATATTGTTTTAAGGTGCTAAATTTGTGGTAATTTTTTGCACAACAATAGGTAACTAACACAGTGCCATTTTCTCCCTAAAACCCTAACTCAATATACACCAATTAAAAAATTTAAAAAAATCTTTTTACCACTGCCTTCCTATTTTTTCAGGCTTTCCCACATTTATTTCCATATTACTTAATGTCTACAAAGTCAGTAGCAACTCAAAATGTGAAGAAGTATGTAGTGATGTTGGAGTTAAGCATTTTAGTCATTTAAAATCTTGCTCCAGCTGACTTTTCCCTGAGTTGAAAAAATTTAGTATATACTAGTCATATATGCAAGGCCCGTTTGTTTTTAACTTAACAATTATTTGTAATTCATTTATTTAACAAATATTTATTGAAAGCTCACTTTAGATCAGGAAGTATTATAGGAACTGTGAATGTAGGAGTGAACAAAACAAACCACCTAATCTCATAGAATTGATATTCTGCTAGAGGGAGACAGGTGGTAAACAAGAAAAATAGGTAAACTATGTAACACATTGGAAACTGATCAATACAGTCAAAGAAAAAAAGTCACACAGGGAAGGAGCATAGGGTGCGCTGGGGTGAGGAAAGAGGTGCAATTTTAAATGAGTTGGTGAGGGAAGTATTGCCTGAGAAGAGGACATCTGAGTAAAGCCCTGCATGGAGATAATAAAGGAGCCATGAGAAAGCTGTAGGAAGAACAACCCAGGAAGACCAAATAGCAAGTGCAACAGCCCAGAGATGGTAGCATATCTGGTGTGGCTGAGCAAGGGTAAGAATATTGGAATTACAATCTGTAAAGGGGGAATGAAGATCAAATAGGGCATTTACATCACTGAAAGGACATTGGCCTTTACTCTAAATGACACAGGAAGCCATTGAAAGACTTTGAGCAGAAATATGATATGACTTGACATGTATTTTTAAATGGATCACTGGCTTCTGGGTTGAGATAGTCTACAGGGGACCAAAGAGGGAGCAGGGAAATGTTTAGGAAGTAAAGGCAATAATTCAGGTAATGGATGATGTTGGGTGAACCGGAAAGATAACAGTAAAGGTGATGGAATTTCTAAACTGAGCAGCGGGGTTTGCTGATAGACTGGTTGTTGGTGGAGGAGGTGGCAAACGTGAGAAAAAGAGAGTTGCCAAAGATGACTCCAACTTTTTTGGCTTGAGCAACTGGGAGGGTAGAGGTGGCATCAATTGAGCTGGGAAAGGGTGTAGAAAGGGTAGGTTTGAGAAATAATCAGAGATAAGTTTCGATATGTTAAGTTTGAAGTATCCATTAGATGTCCATATGGAGATTCTAAATGCTCCCTTGTATATGAGAATGAACCTCAACACTATCGGCATTGGGCCAGGTAATTTTTTGTTGTGGAGTGTCGTCCTGTGCATGGTTAGATGTTTAGTGACATCTCTGCCATATGCCCACTAGATTCAAGTATAACTTTTACCCTCAACCCCCAGTTGTGACAACCAAAAAGCCTCCAGGCATTGCTAGATATACCCAGGTTCAGGGGTGAGGAACATAATTGTCCTGGAGTAACAACCACTGGAATGAAATGGAGTTATAAAGAGAAGTCTGGCTGAAGATATAAATTTGAAAGTCATCAGCATAAAGGTGATATTTGAAAGAATTAGACCAGTTGATAGCACCAAAGTGTAGTCAGAAAGAAAAAGAGGTTCAAGAGCTCCAATATCTGGAAGTCAGAGAGATGAGGAGAGACCAGCCAAGGTTCAGCAAAAGAAACATATAAGGAGCAGTCATGTGTGAGGAAAACCAGGAGACTGTAATGTCAAGCATGGCAGAAAAGATGTGTACAAAGGAGAAAATGTACTACTGTGTCAAATACTGTTGACAAATCCAGTAAAGTAAGAATTAAGAATTGATCACTGGGCTTAACACAAAGGTTATTGATGATCATGACATCATCTATTTCTGGAGTAAATGGGGCAAAAATATATTCCTAATTGATTTCAGAAAGAACAAATTATAGACATTGACTAAAAACATGAAAATAATGATAGATGTTGAGTATTTTTTCAATGAGTTTGCTACAAAGGGAAAGAGGAAAATCAGACATCAACTGAAAGGATAAGTGAAATGATGGGGAAAACAGAAGAGCATGTTTTGGTACTGATGCAAAGACAAATTCAGTTCAGAGAAAAAAATTCGAAGCTGCAGAAGAGAGAGGAGAAAATTATTAGAGTGATATCATTGGATAAGCAAGAGAAAATTGACCATGACATGCAAATCATAATATATACATGTCAGTATATATAGTAGATGCCAAGGATGTTAAGTTCGAGATGCATATGGCAGATGCCCGTGTTCTCTTGGCACTCTCCATCCTGTACATGCCACAGCTCCTACCTCACTCACAACATGAGGGTTTTCACTAATTGGAAGAGCAAGTTTAGTCCACAGGTGTTGACCTCATCTCTTCCAAGCGGCCCTCAGCCAATGACAGATGGGTACTGGATATAAATACCTAAGGAAGTTTCTATACCATCTCTTAGAGGTCTCCAGTAGAACTGGGCTCCAGTTGTCCATGGCAGCAATCTGCTCATTGGCACACACTTCACTGGCTGCCTTCCCTTCCCTGTCTCACTTCATCTGCTGATAGTGCTAGTGCTTCCCGGGATAACCTCCCAAATAAGTTACCTACACTCAGACCCTTGTTTCGGTGCCTGTATCTGGGGAAACCCAACCCAAGACAGTGTAAACTCCAATGATTTTTAACTAAGCCCTACCTACTAGTTAGTAGTACAGTACTTCCTGTAAGAAAAATTGCCATTCCAGGCTAACTTCAAACAATGTCTTTCTGCCTTAACAAATTTCAATCCAGACTATAACACAATGGAATATTTATCTTGACTAAAATGGCTCCATATCTGTGCTTGAGTGTCATTCTCTGTCACATCAGTGTGACAGCACTAAGTGTTTAGCTTGAATAAGTGGTTCCCTGTCCTTTGATAATACAACATGGGTCCAGAGTTCTCCTCGCTACAATTTTCAGCTCCATCCATCAAGAGTAGCTAGCCTAAGACATCTCAGAATTCCCAGAGATTTTCAATATGTGCTTCATTTGTTCTATTATGCACTCATTCTGTCTTGTCCGTTTGAACTGGGTCCACCAGGGAATACAATTTAGATAGTCATTTTTTTTTCTTTTTGCACTCTCTAGCCTGCCATTTTATTTTTAGCCTAAATTGTGCTGCTTCCTCATTCTTCACCCACTCCACCTCACTCCACTTACATTTAAAATCTCACAGAGCTGGGCAACTATAATGTAGTTCCTTCTCTTTTCTTAACACCCAAAATTTCAGTTTGCACAGTTAGGTAATACCAATATTTATGTAGTGCTTCATACGTGCCAGACACTTTTAAATGAATCAATTTTTTCTTCACATCAACAGGTACTATTATTATCTCCATTTTACAAAATTGAATTATTACTCATTTTAATTGGGATTTTGAATTTCATAGCACCTCAGGGCTAGAAACAACCTTGAAAGTTTATTTAGGTAAGCTTTTCTTTTCTTTCTTTCTTTTTTTTTTTTTTTCCTGAGACTGAGTCTTGCTCTGTCACCAGGTGCGATCTCGTCTCACTGCAACCTCCACCTCCCGGGTTGAAGCGATTCCCCTGCTTCAGCCTCCCGAGTGGCTGGGACTACAGGCGCCTGCCACCATGCCTAATTTTTTTTTGTATTTCAGTAGAGATGGGGTTTCACCATGTTAGACAGGATGATCTTGATCTCCTGACCTCGTGATCCACCCACTTCGGCCTAGGTAAACTTTTCTTGATAGAGATGTGTTCAAGCACCCTTAGGATAATTATAGACCTAAATCTTAGAAATAGCCTACAGATTTCTATAAGACTTAGCCTGGCCTTTCTCTCCTGCCAATCTGCCATAAACACTCCTTTGCTCTAACACTTCAGTCACAGTGACCTCATTCTGCTTGTCCAATGAGAGAAGCTCCCTCAGTTTCAGGGTTTTGATCAATGCTTTCCCCTCTGCCTGCCACTCTGTAATAGACATAATAATAGCCTGCAAAGAAGTCCATGTCCTAATCTTCAAACCTGTGACTATGTTACTTCATGTGACAAAGGGACTTTAAAATGTGATTAAGCATCCTGAAATGGGAAGATTATCTTGGATTATTCAGGTGTGGCCAGTGTAACCACCAGAGTCCTTATGAGAGGGAGACAGGAGAGTTAGAGTCAGGAGAGAAGATACGATCACAGAAGCAGTGGTCAGAGTGTTGCCATCACTAGAAGACAGACTTTAGCCAAGGAATGTGAACAGTCTCTAGAAGCTGAAAAAACAAGGAAACAGATTCTCTCCTAGAGCCCCCAGAAGGAATGTAGCCCTGTTGACCCATTTTAGACTTCTGAACTCCATCACTGTAAGATAATAAATCTGTATTCATTTATGCCACTATGTTTGTGGTAATTTGTTACAGCAGTAATAGAAACAAAAACATAGTCTATTTCACCCATCTCCCCTCTTCATTTTCACTCTTATTAGTCTTTTAGATTTTGATTCAAATATCTCTTCCTCAAGGACACTGCCCTTATCACACAAACTCACCAAGAAATGCCCCTATTACATTTTCAAAGCATCCCATACTTTCCCTTCATGATACTCAGCAATACTATTTGATTATTTAATTAATATCTTTGTAACCCACCAGACCACAATTTCCATGAGGGTAGAGCCTATTATGCTTTTTTCTTATCATTATATTCCAAGCATATCACACAGTAATATCACAAGCACTCAATAAATTGTTGTTTAATGAATAAATAAATAAATAAATAAATAAATAATACAGGATCTGAAAATGATTTGCTAGCTCTAAGGCATGTAAAGAGTATTGTTATAACAAACTGGTTAGCCCTCCAAATGAGAATCAATGCTGTATACAAAAGGTACCCTAGGAGGATGGGGCCAAGATGGCCAACTACAAGCAGTGGCCATCAGAGGTTCCCATTGAAAAGAACCATAATATCATGTGAATCCTGCACTATCAACCAAGGTATCCAGGTTCTCCCATCAGGACTGACTAGGCAGCTGGTGTGATCCCCAGAGAGAAAAAAAGAGCAGTGTGGTGTGGTGGCCCACCTGAGAGCCACACAGGTCAGGGGAGCCCTCACACCCCAGCTAAGGGAGGTGGTGAGTGAGCATGCTATCCAGCCAGGGAGACTGGGCTTTTTATATGGAAATGTGCAACCCCTGGATCAGAAGATCCCGCTTGTGAACCCATGCCACTGGGGCTAGGGTCCCAATTCTGGAGCTATGCAGATTCTCAACAGCCTATAAGTTAGAATATGCTTAAGCCTGATGAGTTCCCAGTGGAGAGGGGGCAACCAGTACCACATCTGTGGCTGCCTGCTGTCTAAGCTGTTTCAGGTCCTTGGGGAAGGGGCAGCAGCCAGCACTGGGACTCATAACTACCTAACATGCTAAGGTCCCTGCACTGGGGAAAGGCAGCATCCATCTCTATAGCCCCAGGCCATGCTTTTCCTCTGCTGTGTCCAGTGAGGCTGGACAATTTGGTCCCAAGAGGTGTCCCCCACAGTCCAACACATCAGCTGTGGCAGACTGTGGCCAGAGTGACTTTTCAGGACTGACCCTGACCCATCCTTCCTCACTGGACAGGGCCTCCCTGTAAGAACTCTAACAACTCCAGCCAGAGGCTCAAGGACATAACCCTTATCTCTATGGGCCTGAGCCCCTAGTGGGAGGGGTGGCTGCAGTCTCTGTGGACCAGCAGACTTAGCCTTTCCTCCTGGTAGTTCTGAGGAATCCAGGCAGCCCAGACAAGTGGGTTTCCCCCCAGCGAAACACACTCTCTCCACCAAGGGACAGTCAAAGTGCTTCATTAAATAGGTCCTGTTCCCTGTGCTACCTGACAGGGTGAGACCCTCCAACAGGGGTTGTCAGACACCCTATTCAGGAACAATCCTGCTGGCATCAGATTGGTGCCTCTCAAGGTCAGAAGTTCCAGAAGAAGGAGCAGGCACCCCTCTTTGCTCTTCTCTAGCCTCCTTGAGTGACATCTCCAGATGTGGGAGCAAATCAGATGAATAGGGCCTAAAGTGAAACACCTGCAAATTGTGGCAACCCTCCAGAACAGGAACCTGACCATTGGAAGAAAAACAAACAAACAGAAAGCAATAAACAACAGCATCAACAACAAAAACGTCCCCACAAAAACCCCATCTAAGAGTCATCAGCCTTAAAGATCAAAACTGGCAAACTCATGAAGATGAGAAAGAATCAATGAAAAAATGCTGAAAATCCAAAAAGCTCTTCACCTCCAAATGATCACAGTGCCTATCCAGCAAGGACACAGAACTAGACGGAGGATAAGATGGATGAATTGACAGAAGTAGGCTTCAGAAGATGGGTAATTAAAAACTCCACCGAACTAAAGGAGCATGTTCTATCCCAGTGCAAACAAGCTAAGAACCTTGATAAAAGGTGAGAGGAGCTGCTAACTTGAATAACCACTTTAGAGAGGAACATAAATGACTTCTTGGAGCTGAAAAACACAGCACGAGAACTTTGTGAAGCATACACAAGTATCAATAGTTGAATTGACCAAGCAAAAGAAAGGATATCAGAGTTTGAAGACCACCTTGCTGAAATAAGGCATGCAGACCAGATTAGGGGAAAAAAAAAAAAAGATGAAAAGGAATGAACAAAGCCTGCAAGAAATATGGGACTATGTAAAAAGACCAAACCTACAATTGATTGGAGTTACCTGAAGGAGAGAAGGAGAATGGAAATAAGCTGGAAAACACACTTCAGGATATAATCCAGGAGAACTTTCCCAATCTAGCAAGACAGGCCAACATGCAAATTCAGAAAATACAGAGAACACCACTAAGAGACTCCATGAGAAGGTCAACCCCAAGACACATAATCATCAGATTCTCCAAGGTTGAAATGAAAGAAAAAATGTTAAGAGCAGTCAGAGAGAAAGGCCAGGTCACCTACAAAGCAAAGCCCATCAGACTAACAGCAGCCCTCTCAGCAGAAACCCTACAAACCAGAAGACATTGGGGGCCAATATTCAACATTCCTAAGGAAAAGAATTTTCAATTCTGAATTGAAATTCTGAATGAATTTCAATTCAATTTCATATTCAGCCAAACTAAGCTTCATAAGCAAAGGAGAAATAAAATCCTTTCCAGACAAGCAAATGCTAAGGGACTTTGTCACTACCAGGCCTGCCTTCCAAGAGCTCCTGAAGAAAGCACTAAATATAAAAAATGAGAAACCAGTAGCAGCCACTGCAAAAACACACCAAAATATAAAGACCAATGACACTATGAAGAAACTGCATCAACTAATGGGCAAAATAACCAGATAGTATCATGATGACAGGATCAAATTCACACCTAAAAATAGTTACCTTAAACGTAAATGGGCTAAATGCCACAATTAAAAGATACAGACTGTTAAGTTGGATAGAGTAAAGGCCCATTGGTGTGCTGTATTCAAGAGACCCATCTCATGTGCAAAGACACACATAGGCTCAAAACAAAGCGATGGAGGACAATTTACCAAGCAAATGGAAATACAAAAAAAGGAGGGGTTGCAATCCTAGTCTCTGACAAAGCAGATTTTAAAACAACAAAGATCAAAAAAGACTAAGACGGGCATTACATAATGGTAAAGGGATCCATTCAACAAGAAGAGCTAACTATTCAAAATATATATGCACCCAATACAGGAGCACCCAGATTCACAAAACAAGTTCTTAGCGACCTACAAAAAGACTTAGGCTCCCACACAATAACAGTGGGAGACTTTAACACCCCACTGTCAATATTAGACAGATCAATGAGATAGAAAATTAACAAGGATATTCAGGACTTGAACTCAGCTCTGGATTAAGTGGACCTAACAGACATCTACAGAACTCCACCCCAAATCAACAGAATGTACATTTTTCTCAGTGCCACATGGCACTTATTCTAAAATCGACCACATAACTGGAAGTAAAACACTCCTCAGCAAATGCAAAAGAATGGAAATCATAACAATCTCTCAGACCACAGTGCAATCAAATTAGAACTCCGGATTAAGAAACTCACTAAAAAACATACAATTACATGGAAATTGAACAATTGAACCTGCTCCTGAATGACTCCTGGGTAAATAATGAAATTAAGGCAGAAATCAAGAAGTTCTATGAAACTGAAGAAAACAAAGAGACAATGTACCAGAATCTCTGGGACACAGCTAAAGCAGTGTTAAGAGGGAAACTTAGAGCACTAAATGCCCACATCAGAAAGTTAAGGAAGATCTCAACTGGACTCCCTAACATTACAATTAAAAGAGCTAGAGAAACAAGAACAAACTAATACAAAAGTTAACAGAAGACAAGAAATAACTCAGATCAGAGCAGAATTGAAGAAGATAGAGACACAAAAACTCTCAAAAAAACCAATGAATTCAGGAGCTGGTGTTTTGAAAACAATTAATAAAATAGATAAATTGCCAGCTAGACTAATAAAAAAGAAAAGAGAAGAATCAAACAGATGCAATAAAAAATCATAAAGGGGATATCACCACTGACCCCACAGAAATACAAATTACCATCAGAGAACACTATAAACACTTCTATGCAAATAAATTAGAAAATCTAGAAGCAATGGGTAACTTCCTGGACACATATGCCCTCCCAAGACTAAATCAGAAAGAAGTCAAATCCCTGAATAGACTAATAACAAATTCTGAAAATGAGGCAGTAATTAATAGCCTACCAATCAAAAAAAGTCAAGGCCAGACAAATTCACAGTTGAATTCTACCAGAGGTACAAAGAGGAGCTGGTATCAGACCTTCTGAAAGTATTCCAAACAATTGAAAAAGAAGGACTCCTCCCCAACTCATTTTTTGAAGCCAGCATCATCCGGATACCAAAACCTGGTAAAGACACAACAACAACAACAAAAGAAAACTTCAGGCCAATATCCCTGATGAACATTGATGCCAAAATCCTCAATAAAATAGAGGCAAACTGAATCCAGTAGCACATCAAAAAACTTATCCACCACGATCAAGTTGGCTTCATTCCAGGGATGCAAGGCTGGTTCAACCTACACAAATCAATAAACGTAATCCATCACATAAACAAAACTAAAGACAAAAACCACATGATTACTTCAATAGATGCAGAAAAGATCTTTGATAAAATTCAACATCCCTTCATGTTAAAAACTCTCAATAAACTAGATATTGACGGAACATCTCTCAAAATAATAAGAGCTATTTATGACAAACCCACAGTCAATATCCTACTGAATGGGCAAAAGCTGGAAGCATTCCCTTTGAAAACTGGTACAAGACAAGGTACCAGAGGCCGGGCACAGTGGCTCGTGCCTGTAATCACAGCACTTTGGGAGGCCGAGGAAGGTGGATCACCTGAGGTCAGGAATTTAAGACCAGCCTTTCCAACATGGTGAAACCCTGTCTCCACCAAAAATACAAAAATTAGCAGGTGTGGTGGTGCACACCTGTAGTCACAGCTACTCAGAAGGCTGAGGCATGATAATCGTTTGAACTGTGGAGGTGGAAGTTGCAGTGAGCTCTTTGCACTCCAGCTTGGGTGACAGAACGAGTCTCCATCTAAAACAAACAAGCAAACAAACAAACAAAACACATAGACACCAGAAGTTTCTGGTCAGAAACGTTGCTGGTTAATGAGAAATTGGAAACTCCCGCCTTGATTCCCTTGATCACATTTCAATGTTTCTGTTTCTAAATCATGTCTTTTTCTTGTTTCCACCAACTCAAATACATGAAAAATTTGAAAAGAATGTTAGCTCTGCAACTGCTTTAGTAACTCTATTAGTCAAGATAATCCCTACTGTTTAGTATTTAAAAAATCCCCAAATCTCACTTGTTTTAGACACAGATAAAATTATTTCTTGTGCTTACAAAGGCTGAAGAGAGTCAGCAGAGTTGTCCTCTGTCTGTGATTCAAGAATTCAGCGTCCTTTCACCCTTTGATGCCACCATTTCAACCTCTGACTTCCAAGGCTATTGTGTCAGGACAAAGTACAAAGAACTTGTAGTTCTTAACTGCCTTGGTCCAGGGGTGACACAAATCCTTCCACTCACAAAACATTGGCCAGAACTTGAAACTTTGGCCCAACGTAACTACAAGGTAGTCTGGGAAATTTAAGGGGACACCGGGAATATTTGGTGAGCATCATTTTCTTTTCTACAATATTTGTAAATGTTTTTGGCAATGTTTCACTGTTTATAAGTAAAACAAAATGTTGCTTCTCCAATTATATTTTAATGCACATAGAAAGTTCCAGCTCTTCAAAGAAGTACAGTGACACATTTGTAAACAGTCTTTTGTGAATAATCACTTCAAATGTTTCTCTTTTAATGAAAGATGTGTTCATATTGGCTTTTCTTAAAATAGTATATGCAGAGATGTGCTGGAGGCGGCTCGCACTAGCTCTGAAGCTGATTTTGCACCTCTACCGAACTCCTAACTTTGTGTTAGGTGACATCATAATGGTAGCTTCAATGTGGTCACAGTGGAAGTATTTACACCATGGAAATCAACAAATGCGACAAATCAGTACTTTTGTTTGTTTTTCAAACAGTCAGTTGTTAAACATTTACTAGTATGTCACTATGTACACTGGTACTTAAAATGATTGTTTGCTCCTGGAAATCAGATTGTAAGAGTGTTAAAATGACTTAGTTCTAAAATTTTAAAACCACATTTTCTGTGCCTGTGTGTCCGGCAACACAACATAGTAAAAGGCTCTAGTAGAAGGGTCAGGAAATCAAATCTATTCCACATTTCGCCGCTAATCATTCATGGTCCTTAACCAAATCAATCTCTCTTGGATGCGGTGTGTCTAGTGTAAAAGAAGGAGATTGTGACAGCTAATCTCCCGAACCCTTTCTTGTTTTAGTATTTAGGATACAAGTTCCCGGCTGAGTCAAAACATGACCTCTTCCTCTGTGTTAAGATTGAAGCTACCTAGAAACACCTAATTATTTCAAGGGCAGAATACTGCAGTTTATTTCTGGATGTTTCTGTTAGGATTTGTGTTTTACTCTAGAAGTAGTGTGTGGCAATAGCACAAATATATACATGAAATAATGGCGCTGTGTTATTGCAAATTGAATAAAAGATTAACATCGCAGGGAATTCACATTTTAAGCTCTGTCGTCTTGAGAATTAATCTACTACATCAGCAGCATTTCTTTTTTCTTTTCAGGTCATGTTCTTACATTGGCTTTTGTTTTAATTATACACTGCTGCATACATATCATCCCCAGACTTAATTACTTAAAACATAAACTCGTTTACTACAGTTCACAATTTTCTGGGTCAGGGATTCAGGCATCAAATAGGATTGGTAGATGGTATTCAGCTGGCAGCTAGGCTGATCTAGAGTATCCAAGTTAGCTTTATTGATGTGCCTGGTAAATTGACAGGGACAGCACAGAGCTGGGTTCACCTTGGCCTCTCTTTCATTCTCCAGCAAGATAGTCAGACTGCTATATGGCACCTCAAATTTTCCAGAGACCAAAGCTGAAGATGCCAGTCCTTGAAAAGGCCAGGTCTGAAATTGACATATGTCACTTCTCCCATACACTTTTACTGAGGCAGCCATAAGCCAGCCCAGAGTCTGTGGGAGTGATACCAAGTCATTTGTGAACACTTACAATCTTCTATAAAATCAAGACATATCTTAAATACCACCAAGCCTTTGTGAAGACCCTCTACAATCCTGACTTCTCCCCAATATGCCACTGCTGCCACCGCCAACAGCAGAGAAATAAATCTCTCTCTTAAGCTCCCACTACATCACAATTCCTGTTTTAAGGCCTGTGTTTTTTAAATTGAGCTACTTTGCATTCTTGCCTATTGTCACCATTCATCTTAGGTGTTAATACTATGCTTTGTCCCTCTATACAAGCTTTGCAGCATTTACCACAATATTAGTATATAGTAATTATACAAAAACATGTTAATTGTATCAATACATTACAAAATATTGTTTGTCTACAAAATTGTATATATTATGGCTAGAAACCCTGGTGCTTAATTTAACTTCTAGTAAAGAAAACATAGAATACACCCATGACCTTGCCAAAAATTTTGACAAAATGAAAATTTAAATAAATCTGTATCACAAAATACCATAAACAAAGTTCAAAGAGAAATGAAAGATTTGGAGAAAATATTTGTATCGTTTATGATTAGAACATGAATTAGTATCCAAATTTTACAAGAAAACCTATAAAACAATAGAAAAAGATAAACCACACAAGAGAAAAATGTGAAAAGGATACAAATAAGCCATTCACAGAAGTAAAAATACAAATGACCAAGACAAGATGCTAAACCTCACTAATAAACAGGGACTTGCAAATTACAATCACAGTAATAATATTGCATACTTTAAAACTTGACAATATTAAGTGTTTTCAATACTCTAAAGAAATGGGAACTGCTGATAGAACTGAAATTGGTACAGATATTTTGGAGGCCAATTCAGTAGTATTTACTGAAACAAAAAAAAACATATACACCATCTGTGACCCAGCATTTCCACTTCTCATTAACTTTCATTGTTCCCATGCAAAAGGAAATATTTTTATGTTGTCAAAATTATTGACAAAGTTATTATATTTTACCACATTTTAAGATAGCAGTTAAATAAAATGCCTGTTGTACTAGCCATAACCTACACAGTTTTGTAGGCAGGTATGATCTTGAGTGTAGTAATATAATTGATCTCTTTCAAACAACTATTATGTGTAAATAATTATGTTAAAAGTTAGTAGAGTTATATAGAATTATTTTTAAACATTAAAAAAAAAAAAAACTAACCAGAAACAACCTAAATAATCATCAATAAGGGAAGTGCTAAACAGAAGATATTAATCTCAGTTTTTAAAATGGGGGTAAATTTTTATATATTAACATGTGCTTGTCTCCAGGACAAGTTACCAAGTAAAGTAGAACATGGTAAAACATTATATATATAATTCAAATATATATATGAATTATATTTATGTTAAATAAAAACAATACAATACTATATATTGTTATGATTTTGTAATAATGACATGTAAGTGCAAATAATTAGGTCTGGAAGAATATTTAGAGAGTTGTTAATAGTGGTGAACTGGAGAGATAGTGAGAGAGGCTGAAATTCAAAGCAGAGATTAAAAAAGGACTTTAGCCCCACATTTCAGTTTCTACTAAGACAATATATTTATTTGTGAAAAGTAAAAATAATTTTTAAAATTAATCGCAAACATTTTTATTTCAGAATGTTTGAAGAGGTAGGTTACTATATATCAGTAGCAAAATGAGATGTCCACGTTTTATTTTTAAGTGAACAAAGGATGTTTCAGAGCAATTTGTGTAATATAACTCCATTTGACTGAAGAGGGAGAGAAAATCTGCCACATTGGCATGTGTTATATTTAAGTGGGAAATACATGGAAATGGAAAGATCCCCACAAACTGGTAATGGTGGTTACTTTGTAGGGGAAGAGAGTTAAGATGAGAGGTAGAGAGGACAGGAGGAGTTTTTTTTTTTAACGCTTCTGTACTGTTTCAATGTTATGAGTGTGTACTATCCTTATGATTTTTAAAAATCCAATTTAAAAAGTTAATTCAGTGTGGCCTACTTGGCTAGTTATAAAACATCCTAAATTTCACATCTAAACCATGGACTATTTCTAGGTCTCATTTTTGCTTAAAAGATGGAAGCATTTGTATGTAAGGGACTGAGTTGAAGTTTATGCATTAAATCAACAGATAACAACCTTTTCAGTTCATATGTTCACTGATCGGCCTCCTTCGTTAGGAGTGAAGGAAACAGAAAAATGCAATGATTCATTTCTAAGGGTTAGGGAAAATGCTCCAAAAGGGACTCCTGGCTGGGCGTGGTGGCTCATGCCTGTAATCCCAACACTTTTGGAGGTTGAGGTGGGCAGATCCCTTGAGGTCAGGAGTTCAAGACCAGCCTGGCATATGGTGAAACCCCGTGTCCACCAAAAGAATACAAAAATTAGCTGGGCATGGTGGTGCGTGCCTATAGTCCCATTTACTTGGAGGCTGAGGCAGGAGAATTGCTTGAACGTGGGAGGCAGAGGTTGCAGTGAGCTGAGATTGCCCTACTGCAATCCAGCCTGGGCAACAAAGTGAGACTCCATCCAAAAAAAATAAAAAATAAATAAATAAATGGGACTCATTACTTTTTATTATCATTGCTTTGTAAATCTTCAGGCAAAGGGTGTAAGAGCTAAATAATCTGAACAAAATCTGGATCAAAAAATTTGATATAGACCAAATTATAAAGCAAGTCCTGGAAGAGACTGTAGTAACTGTGCAATCACTTTCGTTACCATAGTCGCTAAGGGGTAAGTGTATAAACTGACATTGTTACTTGTTACTGCCCCACCCCTTTTTGCCCTCAAGAAAAGAAAAAGAGTTTTACAGAACAAGTCTGTTTTGATGGTATCAAACATGGTAGGAAGAGCCTCTTCCTTTAATGATTTCCTGTTTGTCAGGTTTCTATCTAGGTGTCAGCTTTAAATTTGGAACATGCAGTATGCAGTGAATTATTCTCAAGCAAAAGAAGGCAAAGAAAAAGAAACAACACCTCAAATTATGTATTTGAAAATAAAATACAATTTAATGCATAAAGCAATGTTATTTTTTACAGTTTAGTAACTAATCTACTATAAATTGTGTTAAAATACGTAATGCCAGTGACTGCCAGAATTAAATATGGCTCTAATTGTTTGTGAATTGTGAGACTGTGATTTGAAGCTTGATTTAGGAAATGCTGACATTGTACGATTATAAAGTAAAAGTGATAATGAAGAATGATAAATTCCAAAATGGAGAAAAGTCAAAGTTGAAATGCCAAGAGAAAATATAAGGCAGGAACCTCCAAAGAAAATGATAAGAAGTGAAAGATGGCCAGGCACAGTGACTCACACCTGTAATCTCAGCACTTTGGGCAGGCCAGGCAGAAGATTGCTTGATCCCAGGAGTTTGAGGTTAAAGTAAGCTATAATTGCACCACTGCACTCCAGCCTGGGTGACAGGATAAGACTGTTTCTAAACAAACAAACAATAAAAGAGTGAAAGAGTGTTCTAACAGAAAATAAGAAATACAATAGCACCGACCAAATCACATGATTTGTATTGGATTCACATATACAAAAATGCAGCTCTCTCTTAGCTATTATACAGAGAAAAGGAAGAGGGAAAAGCCCTATTAGATCCTCTTGATGATTGACCCTAAGAATAATGAAGCACTAAGAGAATTTTCTCTAGGCCTGTGATATGGTTTGGCTGTGTCTCCAATCAAATCTCATCTTGAATTGTAGCTCCCGTAATTCCCACATGTTGTGGGAGGGACCTGGTGGGAGATAACTGAATCACAGGGGTGGTTCCCCCATATTGTTCTCATGGTAGTGAATAAGTCTCACGAGATCACATGGTTTTATAAGGGGTTTCCCTTTTCACTTGGTTTTCATTCTTTCTTTCTTGCCGCCATGTAAGACATGCCTTTGGCCTTCTGCCATGATTGTGAGGCCTCTCCAGCCATGTGGAACTGTGAGTCCATTAAATATCTTTTTCTTTATAAGTCATCCAGTCTCAGATATGTCTTTATCAGCAGCATGAAAATGGACTAATACAGCCTGTGTGTGCCTCAGTAAATAGTAGAGTATAGCCATATCTGGATCTTCTAGTACAATACCAGTTTATTTATTTTTAAATGTGAAATAATTGACACAGTCAAATGCACAAACCTTTAGTGTATAGCACAATTAATTTTACATATGTATACATCCATGTAACTATTACCTAGGTCAATATATAAAAGATCCTATCACTGTAGAAGATTTTTTAAAGTGATCCTTCCTGGTCATTTCCTTTTCCTCCAAAGGTAGCCAGCCGTACTACAACTCTTATTATCATAGTTTAATTTGCATGTTTTTGAATTTAATATCAATGAAATCATACGATATGTAGTCTCGTGTCTGGCTTCATTCATTGTTTAATGACATTTCCATTGTTTCCATTTGGGAATCATTATGAATGAAGCTACTATGAACATTCTTTAAGAGTGTTTTGGTGGAAATACGTCTTCACTTGATATTCTTTGAGCATATACAAAAGAGTAAAATTGCTGATTCATAGGTTGGATGTATGCTTAACTTTATGAGAACTGACGAAGTTTTCCAAATTTAGGAATTTGTGGTATGCATTATATATTAGCCTTGCTCCTGATCTTATTTTCTGCTCATCTTTGATTTTTCATATATAGTTCTCATATTTTTCATACTTATTTTACCTTACCCTTTATCATGACTGGCCAGGTATTTAATTTTCAGAGGTAGAAAGATAACCAACAACTCAGTGATAAATTTCTAATTCATATGTCATGGTTTTCTGGTTATCTATTGTTGTATAACAAACTCCTCCAAAATTTAGTAGCTTGAAACAACAAGAATCATTTGTTTTGCTGGAAAATCTGCAATTTTGGTAAGGCCTAGTGGAAATAGCTTGTCTCTATTCATCAGCTTGAATGACTCAACTGTGGCTGGAGGATCCACTTGCAAGACAGCTCATGCACATGGTTGACAGGTTGATGCTTATTTCAGATGGGTGCTTGATTGAAGCTGTTAGACAGGGATCCGGATATCTTTCCCTGTGGGAAACCCTTTCTCCATAGGGTTGCTTGAGCTTCCTCACATCATGGCAACTGGTTTCTAAGAATAAATGTTTTGGAAGAAAATAAGAAAATGGAAATTCCGATTTCTTAAGGCCTGAGCCCCAAATTGACAAGTGTCACTTCTGTATTCTATTTGTCAAAATAGTCATAGAGCCTTCCCAGATTCAAGGGGAAGGGATATGAATGCCTACCCCTCAATGGGGGAAATAGCAAAGATTTTTTCAGTCACTTTAATCCGCACAGTATACTCTTTGGCAAAGAAGAAAAAAAAAAAGTATTTATATTCCTCCAACATGTAAAATACACTCATTCTTTGCCAAGAATGTCTTAGCCCATTACAGCATCAGCCTCAGGCTCAAGGCATTAAATATTGTCATCTAAATAAAGTTGTATTACCTAGCTCAGGTTGCCATAAAAAAGTACTATGGACTAGATGCCTTAAACAACAGAAATTTTTTTTTCCTCACAGTTCTGGAAGCTGCAAAGTCCAAGATCAAGATTCAACAATGTTTCATTTCTGGTGGAGACTCTCTTTCTGGACTTCAGATGGTCGCAATTTCTCAATGTCATCACATGGTGGGGGCGGGGGGAGGGGGGAGGGGGAGAGATAGAGAGAGAGAGAGAGAGAGAGAGAGAGAGAAAGCACTCTCTTCTTCTCTTCCTCTGCTTATAAGGTCATAGTCCTATTGAATCAGAACCTCATCCTTATGATCTCATTTATCT
The DNA here is from genome assembly GCF_047675955.1 of Chlorocebus sabaeus. Classification (NCBI taxonomy): domain Eukaryota; kingdom Metazoa; phylum Chordata; class Mammalia; order Primates; family Cercopithecidae; genus Chlorocebus; species Chlorocebus sabaeus. Next base: position 73,482,714 of record NC_132918.1, read on the forward strand.
TTGATTACCTCCTAAGATCCTATCATCAGATATAGTCCCACTGAGGGTTAGGGCTTTATCATACTAGTTTTGGGTAACACAATCCAACTCATAGCACACATCTAGCTGCTGATGCTCAGGTAAGGTTTCTTGAGTATAGGTCACTGAGTGTAGATCCTGTTGATCACAGAACCTGTAAGTTAAAGAGAAAAGTGTTCTCAACTTATAATAGTGAGAAAGAGATTTGATGACCATAATAGACAGTCCCACTCAAAAAGGAAAGGAACAAAAACATAGCAGTCACAGATTCATAGCAATTCTGAAGCCCAATCTGGCACATGGCACCAATCCCTTTGATAAGGGTCTAGTTCTGCTGTGAGTGATTATCTGTGGCTCTTAGCTTTGACCGCTGGGCTCTAGGATCTTCCCTCTGAATTATTATTTCACATCAATTTAAACAGGTCTGTGTTTGCAGCAAGGTAGCTTTCTTAGCCTGCTTCTTAACGATATAAATTAATTTTATATTATCTCTCATTCCAAGTTGCTTTGATTCTTTTAACAATTTTATAGAGTTTTATATCAATGTATAAAAAACTCCAATAAACAAAGGCACACTTACATTTTTCTGAGATGAGCCCTTCTATATCTGGGCCATGTATAAGTCTGCTATGGGACAAGAAGTTTAAGATTTATGAAATCCATATTCTTTAGCTGCAGGGTCTATAAAAGGCTGTCTTTAAATCTTACATCTACATACTTGAGATATTTACCCTGAGATCATGTTTGTTGATAGCTCTAGATTTGATCTTGCTGTATATTACTCTGAAATATTTTACTGCAAGACACTGGGTATGGAAAACAGTTTTATCTTCAAGACAAGCAAGTCCTGAATATTTTCTATTTCCTCTAAATTTGACTCAAAAACTTAACAGTTAATTCTTTATTTCCTCTCTCTCTTCTTACAAGCAGTGAAGAAGTTAACTTATAAATTATCACAATCAGTAGAAGCAACCAGTTAGAACTTTCTACATTCTGCCTGGAAATATCCACAGCCAAGTCCATGAGTGCTTTATGTATTTATTCTTTCTATTTTCCCAGTTACCACAGATAGCAGTGTTGACACACCATGTGACACAACATAACAAGGATCCTTTTCCCCTCATTCTCAAATAGCACTTTCCTCCACATCATAGGAGCCCTCAGCAGTGACCTCTTGAGGCCCTTTGAGCTTTCATTTCCAGTCTCCTTGACGCTCTTTCAACGTCCACGCACTGCCCAGTTCCAAAGCCAGTATCACGTTTAATGTTTTTGTTATGAAGCATCCCTTTTCCAAGAACCGTTGCTGTACAATAAATTATACCAAAATGTAATGGTTTTGAACAATAGTTATTTAATTATACCTCATTTTTTTGTGGGTCAGGAATTTTGGCAGGGCTCAGCAGAGTGATTCTTCTGCTCCATGTTACACTGACTGAGGTACCTCAGTGGTACTCAGTTGTGGCAAATGGGTTAGTTTGGAAGGTCCAAGACACCTTCTTCATACGTCTGAAGCATTTTGATGGGGGTGGCTGGAAGTCTGAGCTTAACTGGAGTACCTACATGTGACCTCTCCAGCATAACCACCTCAGGGAGTTGGAATTCTTACAAAGCACATTAGGACTTCCAGGGAGTGTATTCCAAGGAACCAAAGCAGAAGCTCCTAAGCTTCTTCTGATCTGGGCTTGGAAGACCTACAATGTATTCTTTCTGCTACATTCTACTAGCTGTGAGTGAGTCACAGGACCTGAAGGCCAAGGGTGAGGGGATGAGGAGAAACAAGGAAGTTTGGTTCATTGGGGGACAATCTTTGGAGACTTGATACCATATACAGTACAAAATTAGTATGTTACTTGAAGACTAATAAGAAGCATTGCAATGTCACCATTCTTTATCCAACCAACAAATTAGTATGGCCTACTTTTAGCTATTATGGGCATTCTCTGTGTTGTGTAATCATGGGAGAATTATTTCAACTTTCTGTAATTCATTTTTGTCATTTGTTAAATGTGGTTGATAATACCTGTGTCATAAATTTGTTGGGAGATTATAAAGTGTTTAGTTGTGTGTCTAGCACAGAGTAAATGTGAAGCATAAAATATAAACATGTAATATAATTCATCATTATTCCTATAGGAATTCTATCAAAAAGGAATTATATGTAACATAATAAACAAACAAATAAAAAAAAAAGAAAGTACTGAAAGTACTGAGAGCTAACAAAAGTGATTTTGTTTTATTGTTGAATCTCAGATATTTATAAATGGTATTCATAAACAGTGAGTAGAAAGGTGAAAGGGCATTGATATAGGTGAGCTTACCTTAGGGCAATACTGATTCATACTTCTAAATCTCTCAATGATGCTGGTAGGTCTCAAAATTGTTCTGGAGAGTGTTCCAAAGATGAGGTAAAAAGAAGATTCATGTCATCCTTAGAGTCTTCTCTGGTTTAGACTGTTCCTAAGAATGAAAAGTCATCTGCTTTACACTCCCAGGGAACCATTCTGTTTCAGAACCAATTGTGAATTTAAAAGGAACTTCAGAGTTATTAAATTTTTTGCCCCAAATTTGAGAGCCTATAGACAATAAGGCCAGCCAATGTTTGCTCTAATGAGTACAGTTTTAAATGTGACGCTCTCATGAAAGTGTGCTCTACTTTTGGAGTTGGTCAAAGCATTCAAAATCTTTTTTTCTTTTCCCTTCCCTTCCCTTCCCTTCCCTTCCCTTCCCTCCCCTCCCCTCCCCTCCCCTCCCCTCCCCTCCCCTCCCCTCCCCTCCCCTCCCCTCCCCTCCCCTCCCCTCCCCTCCCCTCCCCTCCCCTCCCCTCCCCTTCCCTTCCCTTCCCTTCCCTTCCCTTCCCTCTGTCTTTCTGTCTTGATGGAGTCTCCTTCTGTCACCAGGCTGCAGTGCAGTGGTGCAATCTCGGCTCACTGCAACTTCCGCCTCCCGGGTTCAAGCGATTCTCCTGCCTCAGCCCCCTGAGTAGCTGGGACTACAGGCATGTGCTACCACACCCAGCTAATTTTTGTATTTTTAGTAGAGACGGAGTTTCACCATGTTGTCGAGGATTGTCTTGATCTCTTGACCTCGTGATCTGCCCACCTCTGCCTCCCAAAGTACTAGGATTACAGGCATGAGCCACCACACCCAGCCAGCATTCAAAATCTTAATCCTCAAGATTGCCTCCAAAGAAAGACATCTTCATTTCCCAGACCCCACACAAACCATTCTCTCAACCCATTTGCACTTGCTCTCTCTTAGGTCTGCAGATGGGCAATTAGTAGGATTGAAATAAGCTCATGAGGTCACGGCACTCCCCTTCCTCAGGAGACATGCTCAATGAAGATGGTTCTTTTCTGGAATCTCTTTAAGAGGAACAAGTCTCTGGTCTTGGTCATATTTCCCTCTCTTCTTTTCAACCAATTTTCTCCCAACACTGACATGTTTGCTGTCATAAAGTTGTAAACATATCTGTGATGCTGCTGGAGCTAAGCATTTTCATGAGCTGTGTGGCTAATTGAGGCCTTCTAGGAAGGTCAGATTAGGCCTGAGAACTAAAGTGTCCTACAAGTAAGTGGGGTCATGGTGATAAATTGTAGTCATTCTTATTTATTGACTGGTAGTGCAGTAGCATGGAGTTGAGAATTTAGATTAGGGAAGAGTAACTAAATATGAATTGACTAGCCCATGTGCAATGATGCCAAATAGTACATTACCAATAGACTGATTAGAAATGTTGGAATGCTATGCTCCCGGTCCAGCTACTTGGATTTTTATCTCATTTTTCTTCTACCAAAAACCTAATGGCTTGAATTTGCTTGCCTCATGTCACACCCAAACTAAGAGGAAAGGAGCAATTTGGGGCTATGGATTTATAATGGGAGGCACTTAAAAAACAGCTGGAAAGGCATTGATACAAGCTTGCAGATCTCTGAGCAACAACCTTGTTTGAGTGTCTGTCCATACAGAGCCATGCCTGGAACAATGTTTGCATCCACATATCTAAAGAAGCAAGAAAGCATATGAGACAAAAGAGTCATTTTTTCTGAATGAGAGAAGCAAATTTTTGCTCATTTTCAGTGCTTGGTTTATGTTTCAAAGAAGACTAACAATATTAATGATCAAGTGTAGGACCAAAACTAATACTTATCTAGAAATTGTTATCTTTCATGGTGGATTAAAATCTGAGCTTATTTTTACTTCAAAAATGAATGTGGTTAAAGATCAACTTCTATCCCTTAGTGTCTCATTTCAGTCATGATACCCTTCACATCAAAGCTAATTCACGGAAATAGAAAAATCAGATCTCCAAAGAAGTGGTGGGGCAGATTCTAAATTAACAGACTTCATCATTAGGGTAAGGGAGCAGCAGCAAATCAAAAGTCAGTTTGAGAGCTCGTTATTATTATTGTGCTTATAATAATAAGTCCTCCATTTATTATTATATTTTCACTATTATTTTGAGTTACTTGACCGCTCAGATGTTTCGCTGTATATAATTAACCTATCAGAGGACAAGTCTATAATTTCTGGCTTTGCTCTATTGAAGTTACAGCAATTGTTAAAACCTGAAAAAGAGTTTCTGTTCCATTTTCTAATTCCATGAAAGATTGACTCATTTGTAAAATGCCTCCACATTTGTAACTGAAGATATGCACCAATTCACTCAGGAAACAAGCCTTGTTATACATAAGAGATCAATTGATTTATGAAATGAAATTAAAAGTGTAAATGCTGTTAACATTTTAAAGATCAATTGAAAGTACTCCTTAAGCTCATTTGACCAAGTAGTTTTTTTCCCATTTTTTAAAATCACACCTGTGTTAAGGCATGCACTCTTTTCCTCTATCTGGTAAGCACAAGGTGTGGGAACTGGTGCAATAGATAATTAATCTCTATTGCTATCTATAGTTTCATAGTTAACACTGTCTTAGCAGAAGTGTGAAAACACATTCACACCTTTGAAAATGGATGATTAATCAAATGGCAATATGAATGTTAGACAAAATTACAGAAATGACTGCAAGGCAGAGCTATTTATGATTATAACATTCTATTTAATTATTAAGGGTGGATTGTTCAGTGTATCTGTGCTCCTCAAACATCTAGGCAGATTCTCAACTTTTTAATTACAGGACTCTTCAGACAAGAATGAAGAAAATTTTAGATTTCCCCCTAATTAAGGAGTTTTAAATACAAGAGGTTAAAGAGGAAAAGAGATGTACAGTTCAAGACCACCTGCAAAAGGGAGCCAAGAAGGGAGAATCACATTTGAGTGAACTGTCAATTTTTCCCTCTGGACTTTGTAATTTCCATGTAAAATGCAGAATAATCTGAATACATAATTGAATATTCAATCTATCACAGCAAAGTCTCTTTTGATAGTCTGATATATAAAAATCTAAATTAGGAGGTGTATTAGTTCATTTTCAGGTTGCTAATAAAGACATACTTGAGAATGAGTAGTTATTAAAGAAAAAAGTTTGAGTCACAGTTCCACAGGGCTTGGGAGGCCTCAGGAACCTTACAGTCATGGCACAAGGGGAAGCAAACATGTCCTTCTTCACAAAAGGGCAGGAAGGAAAGAATGAGAGCAGAAAGCAGGAAAGCGGGAAGGAAGAATGAGAGCAGAAAGCAGAAAGCGGGAAGCCTCCTATGAAACCATCAGATCTTGTGAGAACTTACTATCACGAGAATAGCATGTGGGAAACTGCCCCCATGATTCAATTACTTCCTACCTGGTCCCTCCCACCACATGTGGGGATTATCAGAACTACAATTCAAGATGAGATTTGGGTGGAGACATAGCCAAACCATATAAGGAGGTAGGACCCTATATTCATTATCTTGTTAATTTTCTAAGTTACCTGTGTGTGCAGTTTAAGAAATGATACTGGAAAAAGGCAGTGACACTCTTGGAGGAATGCAGATCTAATAATCAAAGGTTTAAAACCAATATTCCATGTATATTGTATTAAAAGGCTTTAGAATAAAAATATCTACCCATGTTTATATTTTAAAGCCAAAGGGTATATTAGTGGCACATCTATCATATAGCCTTATAGTGTAGTATTTTAAGAACATCTTAACTGCCCTCTAATGCCTTGAAATCTGGCTACGTATCAGACTTATTACCCTGCCCCTAATTAGTAGTGTTTTATACTAAGCATCCTTATCTATTGAATAAATGCTAATAGTAAATGATGAGACAAAAGTTGCCATCAAGTTGCATTTTTATGAAAATACGTGGTTATGAAAAGCTTGAAAAAGCATGATTTTCAATTTATAAATTAGTCACACATTTCTTTGTTATATAGAAAATAAAAGTTATACTAATTAGCAATCATTGATCAGCACCAAGTGAATATTCTGTCAACTGTTTGACCTTGTAGTTACTATTGCCCACCTTGAATATGTGTAGGGATGTAGGTATATACACATACCTATTTTCCCACCTGTAACCTAGTAACTTCTGTTGCCCTTTCTTTCCTGAAACCACCCCGGTCCAGATCTTTTCCATTTTTCTTCACCTTGACTTCTTAATAACATTCGACACCACTCAATATCTTTCCTTTTTGAAACATTAGTTTCTCTTGGTTTCCGTGCCATCACATGCTTTTGATTTTCCTCTACATTTGATATCCTCTACAGATCTCATTCACTCCTGGGATTCAATTACTACATATATACTTATGTCTGCCATATTTAAACCTCTAGTTCAAATCTCTGTTCATCTTCAGTCATCCATATATGTATATGAATGTATGCACACACACATACTCTATTAATCTCTTCTCACATTGCTATAATGAAATACCTGAGACTCAGTAATTTACAAAGACAAGAGGTTTAATTGGCTCATGGTTTTGCAAGCTGTAGCAGAAGCATAGTGACTTCTGCTTCTGAGAAGGCCTCAGGACGCTTCCAATCATGGCAGAAAGCAAAGGAGGAGTAAGGTGTCTCACGTGATAGGAACAGAAGTAATGGTGGGGGAGGTGCTACACAACTTTAAACCTACACATCTTAATACAACCAGCTCTCAGAAGAACTCACTCATAATCATCAGGACAGTACCAAGGGGGATAGTGCTAAACCATTCCTGAGCTATCTGCCCCCATGAGTCAATCACCTCCCACCAGGCCTCACCTCCAACATTAGGGATTATAATTCCACATGAGATTTGGTGGGGACAGATCCAAACCATATCACATACACATATACACATGCAGGCACACATACTTAGGGCACCACTCTCTGTCCCCCAAGCCTACTCCTTCACTAGGCTTTCCACTCTTGGTGACTGAAGAGCTATTCATTCAGCCACCTAGGTAGAGATCTGGGTGTCACCCTTTACTCTTCCCACTCATGCACCTACACACCTAATCTCTCACCATGTTCTATTCATTCTACCTCCCAAACATTTCTTGGATTTGTCCCCTTCCATTCATCCTCACTTGCCCGCCCCAGTCTGGGCAATACCTGTCTTGCTTCATATATCACAACATCCTACTAGCATGTCTTGTTGCTTACATCTTGCCCCTTTCTGTTCATTCTCATACTGTATTCAAAAATATTTTTTAAATGGTGGTCCTTAAGCTTTTTTGCCTACAAACCCTCCATAGAAAATTTCAAAATTATATGTAATGTTTACATAAAACTTATTTTACTGTAAATTTAAATAATTTCAAAGGCTAGAATATCTGATACAATGTAAACAGTGATACAGAAAATATAAAGAACATTCATTTGGATACATTCAAAAGAGGACAGAGTTGTGTCCTCAAAAGTCATTTAATGCCTGCCATTGGCCTCTTTAAAAATACCTGAACAAGTTCACAAGTTCTTCTCTAACAGTTGATGATTTTATGTTTTTTTCTCAAACTTATATTTCTATTATACTTCCTCCACAGATTTTATGTTAACAGAATAATTTTTAGTCTTTTATTGATTATTCTGTTACTGCAGCAAAAGCATATATATAAGCTGAAGTTTTCGTTTCCTTTATCCATAAGACTCTAAGTATTAAATAATTTCTTACAGATTGATTTACTATTATACAACATATCATTCAATATAATTAATGAAAACAACAAATATATATTTAGAAAAATGCTTACTAATTATAAGTAAAATATTATATGGAAACCACCTCTTAGTGAGATAAATGTCTTTTTTAAATGAGTTTATGTGCCTATGGATAAACATTACTTATTTCTAGAATTAGGATTCAGAATAAACTCTATGCCTATGTTTGACCTTATACATATGACTTTTGAGAAGCGTTGATCCCATAAATACCGTGGTCACTTCATGATGCTTTAAAAAGCATGGCAGGTTGACATGAAGATAGGCTCTTGAGAATTATTATATATAGATAGTACAGTAATGTCATTCCATGGTGAAAACAAATACAGAACTAGAGCAGCAAATGCACATTTGAGACAGTAGAATTAGTCATAATAAATGGATGCAGATTTTAGGTTCAGGACATTGGATAAATGTATTTTGCAAAAATTAATTGCAAACAGAAGAGATGGTATCGCCATGTACTAATGATGACTGGTCATTATATTATTTACAGTATAAGCTACAACATATTTATTTTGTTATTCTTATTGTAATAAATACTTAGGAGGAATGTATAGATGACTAAAGATGTTGATGACTGACAGCAGGAGCCTTGGTCGAGTAAAAAGTTAGTATGTTTACAGTATTCAGTAATTTCTTAGGAAAAGTAATGAAATTGTTTCTCCACAATCTGAATCAAAATGTAAAACACAAACTTACCTTTGTTATATGTTCCTCTCACTAAAGCTGTAAAATCTTTAGAAAATGAATCAATTATTTTCCACTCTTTTCTCTTTGAAATCAGGCCAACTAGACAGCTGAAAACACAGGTGAAGGGGAGTTCTCTCATCGGTATTGGAGAAGCTCTTTCTCCTTACCCAGGAGGGGGAAAATATCCAGAGGGTTCACTTTGTTGCAGATTCTTACTTCCTAACATGCTTTTTACAATTTGGAATGCTCCAATACTAAAATAGACAAAGTAGAGATCTTTACTTGAGTTGTTTCCTGGATGAAGTAAGGTGCCACCCTCATCAATGTGTTTAATCAATTTTTTTTCTTTTCAGGTGCATTGCATTCTTTGATGATAGTTCAGGAATGAAAGAGACAAAACCAATAGGTATAAAATTATCATTACTCCAGCATCTTTGCTCTGCAAAATATCTAATTTGAAAACATTCTAATACCCTATTTCTGATACCACATTTTGCCCCTAATAAAAATATTTTTAACACAAGGACAAATCTCAGATCTTACAAATGAGTTTATTGTGTCTTGACAAGAGGGGTCTTGACCAGTACCAATATTTTGAATTGTCCATTTGTTTGGTGCCTCTGGATAACTCACCAAAGCAAGATTCAGAATGAATGAGTGATATGTCTCTTAAAAAAATAGTAATAAATAAATAAAAATCAAAGAGGGAGAAAGATAATTATGCTAGGGCAAGAAGAAAAGGAAAACCATATATGCCTTCATCACAAGTGTGTGCATTCTCTAGTAGAAAGAGTGCAAAAGGAAGGTGACCACCTTAAAATGAATTATAAAAAACTGTTCATGACTGTGACACCTTGCACCCCAGTGAATGAGCCTACCCTAGCTGGAAATCTTTTGTTCTAAAGATAATTTCATGTCATCTCACTGCTTAACATTTATGTGGCTTCCCTTTGCTCTCAGGATCAAGGCCAACCCCATTAATTTTGCCTACAAAGAGGTCCACATTAACCTCTGCCTGTGTTTGCAACCTCACCTTTTACCCTTACACTTGATCTGAAGTTCCGCAGACTTCCAAACCTACTAGGACTTCTTTTCTTCAGAGTCTTTGCACGCTTTTCTCAGTTTGGAACATTTTTCTCTTCTGTACTTTTTAGCTTGACTTGCTCCTGTTGATCTCGCATTTTCAGTTAATTCCTCTTAAGCACCTTTCTGAACTGCCCACCCCTAGCTGCATCCCAATCACTGAACTGGATTAGGCACTTACCCTATGCACTAAGTGCTAGTATTGCTTCCTATCCCCACAAGGCCTTACCCACTTATATTAGCCCATTTTCATGCTGCTAATAAAGACATACCCAAGACTGGGCAATTAACAAAGGAAAGACAGTTATTGGACTTACAGTTCCACATGACTGGGAAGGCCTCACAATCATGGTGGAAGGTGAAAAACACACCTCACATAATGACAGATAAGAGATATGTGGGGAATCTCCCCTTTTTAAAACCATCAGATCTTGTGAGACATATTCACTATCACGAGAATAGCATGGGAAAGATCTGCCCTTATGATTCAATTACCTCCCACCAGGTCCCTCCCACAACACATGGGAATTGTGGGAGTTATAATTCAAGATGAGATTTGGGTGGCGGCACAGCCAAACAGTATAACCACTTATCAACTTTATTGTAATAATTAAAATCTTACTTGTGGACATAGCATCTTAGGGCCATGAGCACTGTTTTATTCACCACTCTATCATCAACTCCCATGCCAATGTTTAGCACATAAGACAATAAGACATATTCAATATTGAGCATTGTTTTTCAACAGACATAGAGAATTTACATATTCAAATAAATCCAGACTTTCAAAGTGGTTACTTTTTTTCTTTCTGTTTATTTCGTTGTTGTTGTTACTAGTATCAACAAAAAATGAGCTCAAGCAAAGTGGCAACTCTATCATCTTTTTAAATTATTTGTATTCATTCATTTATTTATTTTTTTGAGATGGAGTCTCACTCTATCATCCAGGCTGGAGTGCAGTGGCATGATTTCGGCTCACTGCAACCTCTGCCTCCTTGGTTCAAGTGATTCTCCAGCCTCAGCCTCCCAAGTAACTGGGATTACAGGCGGGTGCCACCATGCCCAGCTAATTTTTGTATTTTTAGTAAAAACAGCGTTTTACTATGCTGGTCAGGCTGGTTGCAAACTCCTGACTTCAAATGATCTGACCACCTTGGCTTTCCAAAGTACTGGGATTACAGGCATGACCCACAGTGCCTGACCTCAAACTATCATTTTATTCCATTCTTTAAAAATGGGAGTTTCTCAGCATGAAACATATACAAACCAGTTACAATGATCCCAAGGATATCTGTTAGGAATTCTGGGTTCTAGGCTTGACTAGGATCTGCCTAACATTCCACTTTTAAGTCCTGTAGTTTCTTCGTACTGTTTTGCTTTAATGTACGTGGTCACCAAACTCACCTATGGGCCGTGAACACAGACTGAGATGCCTCACATGTATATGGAGAGACTTAGCAGGCAACACAGTGCTATTTTTTGTATTTGTATTTGTGGAAATAGTCGGGTCTTTAAAGAAGGGGTATGTAATCACGATGAAGTGTCCTGGAAGAAAACAAAGTATCTCAAAAATGTTTTGGAACTATTTCATTCTTCCTTTCAAGAACCACCGCTTTTCTGAAACTTTCTTTAAATGCAATGAATTGAGGGTCCAGAAGGATAGTGATAAGTAAGAAGGAATAAGATTATAAAATAAGGTTATGCCACAGATAGGCCTGTTGGGCCTGTAAGTTTGGAAATGTGGAATCATTGAAGGGTTTTGGCAAGTAATAATATCATGAGATGAAAAAGGAGTTTAAAGGGTTTAATCTGGCTGGGCATAGAAGGAATTGGACAAAGAAAGCCTAAAGGTCTGAAATAGTTGGGAGGCTACAAAAATAGTCCAAATGGAAAGGGGTGTGGTCTGCACAAAAATATTAACTGTGAAAGAAAGAACATCAAGCTCCCTACATAACTGAGAAATACCGTAATACCTGGGAGTAAGGACTTTCTAAGTGAATTTATTTGGCCCAAGTACAGTTAAAACTTGTAGTTTGAAACATGACGTAGTGGCTTAGCTGTTGTCACCAACATCTAGTTCACTAGAAGTTGACAGTTTTTCTTTGTTGCTTTTATTTAGCTTATAGGGGAAATACACTATTATTTATACTTAAACCCGACCTACAAATTTAAAATAACCTACTAGTTCAAGAAGGTATATTTCACCCTGAAAGTAAATAGTGTATTCAATCTTCATGGCAAACAATTTATATAATTGGAACACTTTCATTCTCATTAGTGAAGAGTTGAATCATTCATCTTTTCTGACAACTCATCTGCTGCTGCCCTCTTAATGGTAAGTTGAAGAGGCTGTCATTAGCAATATTTCACAGGTGGTTGTGATTAAAATTTATTTTTTTATTTTTGTATGCCCAGACTTTTTTCCCTTTTATGATTTCAGAGTAATAAATAGCTTAAACCAGAAATATAAAACCAAAAACCATACTCATTGTCTCCTGCAAGCCATAAGTCAAAGAATGAATTGAAGAATTATTCAATAATAAATCAAGGTCAGGAAAATGTGTTGACCAAGAGCACTAGGGAAAAGGGAAAAGGGAGGGAAGGGAGGGAGTCTCAAGCAGGGCCTCTCCTCCACATTACACTAACTATAGCTGGAGAGGCCATTCTTCTAGTGGTTGTAGCCGGTTTCAAAATCCAGGAATCAATGAGCCAAATCAGATCAAGCGAAGTGGCTGTGCTATTTTGGTAGGAAGTGGAGGTCCAAGAGGCAAGTGAACAGAAAGCTAGAGAACCTAGTTTGAACCTCAAGAAGCAAAGGTATAAGCCGGAGAAAAGGCTGGACGGTGCTAGACAAAAGAATGATCAGCAAAGCCTGGGACAGAAGTCAGCTGCATAGGCATGTTGAATGTAAGAGCTGATGAATAATGCAGTACTGAAAGGAGTTGAAATGCTCCTTGGTAGAGTTTTCGGTCAGATTCTAACAGAGTGAAAGGAACTTTATAAGATGTCAGAGTGATCATATATCTCATACATGACTAAACCCTTTTACAAATAATTAAGTTAAATTAACTTTTAATTAAATACTAACATAATATGTGCTAAGAAGCTATTCTTGCCAGACAGTATGTGAATCATCAGAAATACAAAAGTGAGGTATGATCCCTGCTGTTAAACCTCATAGTCTAATGAAAGAGAAAGGCTTGAAAACAATCTAAATAAAGCATTAATATAAAACATAGATATGAACACAGTGTGGGATTATCATTAGACTACCCCAAGAGAGGAATGGAAAACTGGAGAGAGGAGGAGTATGTGAGTTGGGTAGAAAAGACACTTTGTCAGGTATGAAGGCATTCAGTACATCAGTGGCTGCAGTGCTCAGGTGTGGAGAAAATATGCGCGTGGAGTGTGAGGCATATGATATGAGTGGAGTGCAGATTGATAATTGGGAGAAGCAAACTGGAGCCAGATAGAGGCATGAGCTGCTGTTAGTCTTATCCATAAGGCAGCAGTTCTCAGAGTTTGATCCCAGGATCAGCAGCGTTAACATTACCTGGGAACCAGTTAGAAATGCAAATACTTGGACTCAAGCCAGCGCTAGGGAATTACAAACTCTGGCGAAGTAGGTGGGGCCCAACAATCTGTGTTTTAATGATCCTTCTAGGTAATTCTGATGCACAATGTAGTTTGAAAACTACTGTGCAGGGAAAAGTGAAACCGTAGAAAGTAGCTTAGCGAGGCAATGAGAAGGTCTTATTTTCTTAGGAGAAAACTAGCAAAAATATGGAGACTGGATTAAATGAGTGGCTGAAGACTATGGCAACTGCAAAATACAAGAAAGAGAGGGTAAAATTCAAATACCTTAAATGAGAAAATATGAGTCAGAATTTGACGTGGTGTGGTTAAGAAGGTGCTTTATGGTCTGGCAGAGATTTGAAGTCTGTTAATTAGGAGAGCACCAAATAGTTTTCTCTCAACATGTTTTTAGTTGTTGAAGCACACTATTTTGTATTTTTTAAAAAAATTCTCATACCTTTCATTTCAACTTTTTCTATTTCTTATATAATTGGACACAAATGGCAGCCTAACTTTAAGAACAGGAGTTCAGAAGGCCCTGGAGAGCTCTGCAGTCCTGCCTAGGATAGATTCCCCTAAATCTTTGTGTCTTTATAATAAGCCCTGGAAATCTATTTGTTACACATGAAGTTATGTCCCCTGCCTTAAAGCTCACAAGTTCAAACTGTAACCCTCAGTGTGACTGTGTTTGGAGATAGAGCCTGAAAAAAAGGCAACTAAGGTTAGATAATGTCAAAAGGGCAGGACTTTAATTCAGTAGGACTGGTGTCATTATAAGAAGAGGAAGAGACACCAGATCTCTCTCTCTCTCTCTATCTCCCTCTCTTTTTTCCTGTGTGCACACAGAGAAGAGGCCATCTCAGAACATAGTAAGAAGGTGACCCTATAAGCCAGGTAGAGAGGCCTCACCAGAAACTAACCCTGATGACATCTTGACCTTGGACTTCTAGTCTCCAGAAATGTGAGCAAATAAATGTCTGTTGTTCAAGCCACCCAGCCTGTGGTATTTTGCTATGGCAGCCTGAGCTGATTAATTATTATAGTAAAAAGAACATGTCCTCTGAACCAAACAGATGTGACTTTAAATCCTAGCTCTGTCATTCATTAGTTGTATTTTTGTGTCCCAGTTTCCTTATTGTAAATACAGACAATGAGGATAATATTGCCTCCTATGGTCATTTACTTATTCGACAAGTATTTATTGAGTGCTTTTTATGTACCAGGTACTCAACAAATAATTGCTATGCTCTTAAGGCTACAATGGCAATTAAGAAGAAAAATAGTCCTTTCCTTCCTGGAACTTACGATATAGAAAGAAATGGATGACAATGAATGAATCTCACAAATTTATGTTAGTTTGTAAGTATAATCAGTGCTACAGCTTCTATTAAAAAAGCATGTCTCCTCCAAGGCCATGCCCCTGTCTTAGGGCAGCCTTCTATCAATGATCAGTTAATGCAGTAGTACAAAGTCCAGCTCCCTGGCTCCAATTCAGGACAATTCTGAAGGGACATCCCAGCTTCAAAGCTTTATGTGGAGTTGGCTTAGTTCTTATTATGACTGTACCACAGCTCAACTTCTCCCTCTCCCTAATGCTGTTTCTTTCCCTTATTTTCTGTAAGTATTAGCTTTCCAAAAGTAGAGCACTCCCTAACAAATTTCCATGTGCTAATCTTTACCTCAGAGTGTGCTTCCCAGGGGTTGACCTGGAATAGCAGGCTCATATGGAATAAATGTAAACCGGATCTGCAACCAAGAATGGGAAATGAAGATTCTTCAGCTAAACCTGAGAGTGTATTGGATATGGGCTCCCTCCCATAGCCCATTCCTCATGTGATTGCCCACAAACCAGAAGCCAGCAGCCACAGAACCAGGATAGACAGGCAGGTGACACTGTTCATTGTTCTGACACGGACAGGTCACATATCCTGTTTTGAGCCTTTGGTTCAGTGGTCAGATGTGCAGAAACAAAGTCTCAATCTGGAAAAGATTAAAATATCATGTGCACCCTCACCTTATCCATTTAGAATTTGTGTCAGTTGAAAAGACCAGGATACATTCACAGAAATAGGCAGGAAGATGGACAGAATAAATAGTCTAGAAACAGGCCCAAGATGAGAGAAAGAACTGAAAAGAAAATGGTATCTATTTTTCTAGTAGATATTTTTCTAGTAAATATATCTAGAAAATAGTGTAAAAAATTGGTTAGTTATTTGGAAAAAAAATTAAGGTAGATATTCAATTCTCACCATAAATAAAATGAAATAAAGATAAGAAAAGAAGGTAGATGTAAAATAGAAATCTATTTCTTTTTTTAATTTGTGGGGCTTTTTAAAATGCTGCTTTAAGTTCTGGGATATATGTACAGAAAGTACAGTTTTGTTACATAGGTATACGTGTGCCATGGTGGTGGGCTGCACCTATCAACCCGTCATCTTGGTTTTAAGCCCCGTGTACATTAGGTATCTGTCCTAATGCTCTCCCTCCCCTTACCCTAGAAATCTATTAAAAAAAAAATAAATAAAAACCACAGGAAAATATTGGGGACAGGATGGGTTATCTCTCTCTAAGAATTAAACAAATCAAAATAACAAAGGAAAATACTCTATATATCTATAAGTCTGTCAAATTAGTATAAGTAAAAGAAAAACAATTACAAAGAAGTAACGCTACAAAAAGGATAGAAAAAGACAATACCCTTGACATAGAAAGACAATATATAAATCAGTAAAAAGATAGTAATAGTATAAATTAAAATGGGAAAGAATATAGATAGACATTTCACAGAAGGCCAATTAAAGGGCTAGTAAATACACAAAAATGTTTATCAGTACTAATAAAAAGTAAAAAGTTGTAACAATATGCCTGTTTGTAGCAATCAAAAATATTTAGGATAACGTTACCTATTGCTAAAAATTCATCCATAGTAATTAGCAAAATAATTTTACTCCTACGAATTATCCTTCAGATATAAACAGAGCTAGAGATAAATGCTTTATTTTTAGAATATTTATCTCCGTGTTAATTTTGAAAGAAAATTTATAAACAACCTAAAACATCAATAATAAGTAAAAAGTGAAATAAATGTTGGTATCTATATACAGCTTTGATGAAGACTTTAATTTTTTCTAAGCTTCTAATAATACAAATAAAAGGAAGTATGTATAGATATATTCAGTATGTTTTATATGATTGATAATGATTCAAGCATAATCAAATGAATGATTATTTCCCCTTAATCTTTGCTTTTAAGTCCCCAGAAATCAACACCTTTATAAATTTATCCCACAGATATGTGGTGAGTGGCTTTTATGTCTTAGGCACTGGGAGAAATGCTAGGTGAGGGGCTTTGGCATTTGTGAGTCTTTGGGTCTCTAGCTTACTGGCCACCATGT
This sequence comes from Chlorocebus sabaeus, assembly GCF_047675955.1. NCBI lineage: Eukaryota > Metazoa > Chordata > Mammalia > Primates > Cercopithecidae > Chlorocebus > Chlorocebus sabaeus. Next base: position 73,499,561 of record NC_132918.1, read on the forward strand.
GATATGGAGCTGAACTAGATATATAGAACCATATCCAAAGAAATTGTCACTGTCACACCTGCAGTAGCATAACACATGGGTCTTCACAGAAAGAAGGCCTGGCACGAGTATTGAGAGCTGAAGCATTAAGAACTAAGGGATTTTCAGCCAGAGAAAGCAAAAGCAAAGAAGAGCAGATTACAACAGGCAAAGAATAGGCAAATAGTAATATGGGGTAATCCTGGTAAAGTAGTAGGCTGCTTCCTGTGCTTGGATTTTCATGTATTCTCATTCAGTTCTGTTGCTTGTATGATCTTATTCTATGGGCAATGAGAGAACCATTGCAGGTCTTTGTATGAATTATGACAATGTTTTTGAGTAGCAAGAGGCAGGAACCAACTTAAACAAAACATGGGAAACAACGAGCAAGTGTTCTTTTAGACTAGATTGCATGCAGGTTGATTGTCTTGGAATATAATCCCAGGAAGCAGGAGTGAGGAAGAGGGAAGAGGAAAAGAGGGAAGGACAGAAAGATAATACATGAATGTATCATTAAGTTTCCTACTTCACAGGTGACTGGTGCAGTTTACCACGAGACCTTTGCAGGAATCTTTAAAATGTGTTTCAAGACTGTCTGCCTAGGGAATAAAAAAAGGGCACACATTTATCCATTGGATTCCATTCACTATTAATCAAGGTAGTCCCACCGCCATTAACTTCCCCTGCACTTCTAGATTGTATATGAATGACTACTGAGAGGGTCCCTGTGCATGATCCATGGTGTAGTGTCAGAGAAGCAAGTGAGAAGTACAACGCTGAGGCAAGGTGCTGTCAAGTTGCACCTACATGAAGAAGGCTGAAGGAAGCTTGAAAAGAACTTGTCCCACTTATAAGAGTTGGGGCCAAGAGTATTTGAAGTGGTACACAAGAGGTGTCCTATATGTCTGTTGTGGCTCAACGAAGAGCAAAGACACAGAAAGGCAGATATAGAGCTGAGCCTCACAGAAACTGCAACTGGAAACACAAAATTCTTCTGGACTTTCTTAGTCTTGAGTCTCTATATCTCTTTGGTTGGGCTTCACGCTTTTTCTCTCCCTATAGGTAGCTTTCACTACATGGCAAAAACTAGTCTCTTAATGACTTCTACACATTTTGCATTTAACAATTGCAGACTCAGAATACAAACTGACATGCTTAGACTCACATCTATAATTTCTAGGACACAGTTTCATCAGCCTTTCATAGACCAGGTATCCATTTTTGGACCAATGAATATGGGTAAAGATAGATGGCATGTAAGGACATGAGGACACTGGTAGAAGCCATATAATAAAGCCGGGGAAGAACAGAAGAGCAAGATGCCAACTGGACAATACCAGAAATGTATACCTCATATCCTGAGTTAAGGAAACATCTCTTAAAGCATATAGAACCTGGAAGTACCTACAGCAAATAACCAGAAAGGACAAAAATAATGTCAGAATTAAGGCAGGAGTTACGGACAAGGAAAAGAACAAAAATGGCATTAATAAAGAATAATTGATGGGCCATGTGACCCACTTTAGTTTTACATGGTGCCCTTACATTCTCCATTAACAGGAATTTGTGCAACAAGCATTTATGATGTCACGTCCTGTGAGAAATGTAGGGGATTACCATAGCACATAAGACACAATCTTTCTCCTCAAAATGCAGATAGTCATGTGACTTAGTAACAAACAGCAATAACCTATTTTTATAGGATATCTTTCATCTACACCTTGAAATCCCTGGCTCCATGACACAGAATCAGATTAATAGAAGGTAACATAAACACTCTTCTTTACTGAAGGTCAAGGCCCGAGTTCTTTGGGATGTCTTCATTTGGACTTAATGCTCCATGTCCAACTGGTAAAGATACCAGAATCAGTGATGTGAGATTGTTTTGTTTGAGCATAGAACTTGGAAGAAAGCATTGAAACTTGATAGCAATACTCAACATTATATATTTTTTTTCTTGTATCTCGTTTGGCTCCAAATAGTAGTGAATAATCTAGCTATTTTAACCATATTCACAGGGCATGACAGTAATCCCACACCTATTCTACATGGTAAAAGCTTTGCCAATGAGGACTCCATTTGCCTTTCTCTTGCTGAAAATCTAATTATTCTTTAAGACCTACTTCAAACATAAGCATGTATATAAAGTCTTGTGAAAGTCAAATTAATTTCTCCATTCTTTGGGCTCCCATATCATCACCTATCAGTTGAATTGTAATTATTTTTTCATATGTTTTTCTCTCTCCCTCTAGACTTTGAGTTCCTTAAAGGCAGAAACCTCATCTTACTGATCTTTATTTTCCCAGGATTCAATACAGTGCATGGCATATAGAAAGTTCTCTGATCTGAAGGAGGAATGGTGCTGAATTAAGACATTTGTCCTTTTTCAGATTAGCAGGGTGGAGATACTTGGTGTTAAGTCACTTAAGTTTTCATAACTTTGTTTCCTCCAAATGAGCAAAAGATCTCTGACATGTTTTCAGTGCAGTTGACCCACTAACTGGTATGCCAGTGATGTTTCAGGCTTGGTGTACAACAAAAAGCAGTCCCGTGTTTTGTTCATCAGTTCCTATGAGAAATTCTACAGAGAATCATAGCACCCACACAAAGCCAAAATAGGAGAAATCCAGCATAAGTCCTATCATAGTATTATTATTACTTTTAAAAATTATATCTTTTCTAGGAATAGAGCCTCTGACCCTAGAGAATATTGTGGTCTGTCTCAAAGGAGGCCACGCAGAACACCATACACAGTAAAAACAAAACATAAAATATAGAAAGCCTTCTGCAGAGGTGAGAGGTGATATTTCACACTTTTTTTTTCTCACCTGATAAATGATAGGGCACACTGCTAAATCTCCTTTGTTCATTTGAAGGTTGTTTCACATAATACTGATTTAAACCCATTGTTGTCTAGATTTCAGTCCTGAAGGCAGAGTAGCTCTGAATAAAAATTTTTAAAAACTACATATCACGTAATAATAGTTTGAAAGAACAGTTTTTCAAAAGTGAAAATAGAAAGGATAATCATCATAGTAATAATAGCTACAGTTTAAGAATCGCCTACTAGCCGGGCGCGGTGGCTCACGCCTGTAATCCCAGCACTTTGGGAGGCCGAGGCGGGTGGATCACAAGGTCAGGAGATCGAGACCATCCTGGTGAACATGGTGAAACCCCATTTCTACTAAAAATACAAAAAATTAGCCATGTGTGGTGGTGGGCGCCTGTAGTCCCAGCTACTCGAGAGGCTAAGGCAGGAGAATGGCGTGAACCCGGGAGGCGGAGGTTGCAGTGAGCTGAGATCGCCCACTGCACTCCAACCTGGGCGACAGAGCCAGACTTTGTCTCAAAAAAAAAAATAAAAAAAAAAAAGAATGGCCTACTGTGTGCTGGACATCACTGTCAGTGTTTGTAACAGTGCATTGTTAAGGCTCAAATCAATCATGCAGAGGTAGGTTATATTTTTACAGATGAAAAAATTGAGGCTCAGGAGGATAAACAATTTCCCAAATGTTACATTAAAAGTAGCAGAGCAGCTACGTCTATATATACAACAACATGAATGAATCTCATAGCCATGAAGTTGAGTAAGAAAAGTCAGATAAGAAAGACTATGCACTGTATAGTTACATTTATATAAAGATCAAAAACAGGCAAAACTAATCAATGCTCAGAAAAGTTATGAGAGTAGTTACTTTTGTGGAGAGAGGTTTTACTAAGAGGAGATAAAAAGGAACCTTCTGAATGACTAGAAATGTTCTATATTTTGACAGAACATTATTTGGGGTGTTAGTTCAAAGTGTATAAATATGTAAATACTCCCTTAGCTGCACAAAGATTTGTAGTCTTTACTGTACATAAGTTATATCTCAGTTTAAAAAGTTAAGTAAAGTAGGGGAGAAAAATGAGTTTAGCTCTGTGTATTGGGCCATTCTCACATTGCTCTAAAGAAATACTAAGACTGGATAATTTATACCAAAAAGAAGTGTAATTGGCTCGCAGTTCTGTAGGTTGGACAGGAAGCATGATGCTGGTATCTGCCTGGCTTCTGGGGAGGCTTCAGGAAACTTACAATCATGATGGAAGGTGACGGAAGAGCAGGCATGTCACATGGCCAGAACAGGAGTGGGAGAGAAAGGAGGGGCCACACACTTTTAAACAGATCTCACAAGATCTCATTCAGTATCGAAAGGACAGTACTAAGAGGATGGTGCTAAACCATTCATGAGAAATCTGCTCCCGTGATCCAATCACCTCCCAACAGGCCCCACCTCAAATATAAGGGATTACATTCAGCATGAGATTTGGGTGAGTACATACATCCAAACTATATCACTCCGTCTAGTTCCAATGGTCCTAGTGATACCTAGATACTTTATCTGCAATTAGTTTCAAGTTTTTATACTAACTACAAACTCTTACCCATTTTTCCAGGATAGCCCAAAGAAGTCTTAACAGATAATTTAATAAACAACTGTATGTAAGTTAATGTAGCAGAAATTGCAGATTACAAGGAGGTTGGTTATGAAAAGTTGATACAGTAATCTGGGACTAAGTTTATAAAGAGTTTTGTGAACCTTGCTAAAAGAAGGGGTTTGAATTTTATTTATATAGGGAACTACTGAGGATGTATGTATGTATGCATTTGTTTCAACTAGCAAGTTAGATAGTGTATATTTATAGTATACATTATGATGTTTTAAAATACATTTGTGGAATGACAAAATAAAGCTATTTAACATATGCATTACTCCACATACTTATCATCTTTTTTGTAATGGGAATACCTAAAATCTATTAGAGAGTGGCAATTTTCAAATAGATAATATATTGTTACTAACTGAAATGATCATGATGTACAGTAGATCTCTTGAACTTATTCCTCCTAACTGAAATTTTCTATTTTTGTTTTAATTAACATTTCCCCAAGGTCCCCAAACCCCTAGCTTCTGGTTACTGCCATTTTACTCTCTGTTTCTATAAGTTTGACTTTTTCACACTGCACCTGTAAATAAGATCCTGCAGTATTTTTCTTTCTGTGCCGGGCTTATTTCACAGAAGAGTCTTTCAAAATTGAAGGACACATAATATCCTTCAGATTCATCCATGTTGTTGCAAATGACAGAATTTCTCTTTTTAGAGCTGAACGGTATTCCATTGTGTATATATACTATGTTTTTTTTATCCATTCATCTATTGATGGACACTGAGGTTGATTTCATATCTTGGCTATTGTGAATTATGTTGCAATAAAACATGGGAGTGCAGATATCTCTTTAGCATGTTGATTTCATATCTTTTGAATATATACCCAGTAGTGGGACTGCTGGATCATATGGTAGTTCTGTTCTTAGGTTTCTGGGGAGCCTCCAGACTGTTTTCCATAATGGCTGTACTAATTTACATTTCCATCAGCAGTGTCTAAGTGTTCTCTTTTCTCTATATTGTCACTAATACTTTATTATCTTCCTGTATTTCAGCTATTCTAACAGATCTTAAGTGATACCTCATTGTGATTTTAATTTGAATTTCCCCGATGATTAATGATGTTGAACATATTTTCACATACTTATCATTTATATGTCTCCTTTTGAGAAATGCCTATTAAGGTCCTTTGCCCATTTTTAAATTGGGTTTTGTTTTTTTTTTCTTGCTATGGAGTTGTTTGAATTCCTTATATATTTTGGATGTTAGCTCCTTATCATTTGTATGGTTTGCAAATATAGTCTCCCATTCCATAGGTTGTCTCTTACTGGGAATTTTATATAAGAAATTTTAGAATCATATTTGCTGTTGTGGGTGAAATGGATTAGAGAGAATAAGCGGGAGGAAGAAATGCCTAGGAACAGAGAGGCAATTCAGAACTATTACAATAATATCAGCAAAAATGGGCAGATCTTGGACTAAGAGTTATGACTCTGATTGGCAGATGAACTAAAGATATATTAAGGAAGGAGAACTGACTAGATGTTTTGATCAATCAGATGTAGAAAATGAGGGACAGTCAGGAGCTGATTGAAGTGAATAGGTGAACTGAGTCAGATTAAAATAGGCCCTATTCAACAGCCAGGAAAACAGGGACAAAGTGTTTTATTCTGGTGAGAGGCTAACACTAGGCAGGTTCTCAGGGCTCTCGTGAAGTGATTTGGGATTCAGGGAATAATTGTAGTCCTTGTAAAAAATTTCAATGCTTTTATCAGTTGAACTGTACCTCCTAAAATTCTTGTGTTGAAGTCCTAGTCCCTAGCACCTCAGAATGTGACTGCATTTGGAGATAGGGTTTTAAAAGAGGTAGTTTAGACAAAATGAGGCCATTGGGATATTCATTAGAGTAGGTTCCAATCCAACATTGCTGGTGTCCTTACAAGAAGACATTAGGACACAGCCACACAGAGGGAAGACCATGTGAAGACACAGGAGAAGATGCCATATACAAATCAAGAAGAGAGGCCTCGGGAGACGCAACTCTGCCAACATTTTTGATCTCAGACTTCTAGCCTGCAATTGTGAGAAAATATTTCTGCTGTTTAAGCTACCCAGACTGTGGCACTTCATTATGACAACCCTAGCAAATACTACAAATGTCAACATGGACCTAAGTCCTTTTAAACCAGAGAAGACACAAGCCATGCGAACTGGGTGCTAAATGATACAGCTCAGAAAGTAGGCAGGGCCACCAGGGACCCTTGGTTAGTGATCTTCTAGCCAAGAACTACTTCTCAATCCTATCCTCTGGTAGATATGGGGCGTCTAATATTCTTTCAAGTTTGATTCTTATTGACTCAAGTTTGATTCTTATTGACTCAAGTTTGAAATCTCATTGACTTCAAGTTTGATTCTTATCTGTAGCAGAGCCGAGCTACAGATGAAAAGTCTTTAATTCTGATACTAAGAAGAGGCAGAAGCAAGCAGGGGTTGACTGACAATCTCAATTTCAAAAAATAACTAACTGCATATCAACATATAGCATAAACGAATGTTAGATCCAGTCGGAATTGACTCAAAAATAATTAAGATATTTATTTCTAGTTGCACATTCGGAATCTTTGCCTTCACATGCAAAGAGAAATTCACTGTGGTTTAACTGCTGTTATTATCCTGCATTACTGCAAATTTCTCTGAACTGATCTTTCTGTTTCATTATCGCCACTCTTAGACCCCAATAATGAGGATCAAGAGCAGATCATTTTAGGCATGAATAGGCACATTGCCATGATTTTCTCATTTGTCTGTACACATTTGCCAAAAAAAGGAATTATCCAGATATCTTGACTCTTTGTCCTAGTCTCCTAAATCCAATTTCAAAGGGTAGATTCTTCCTTTGCAATTACTCTCACATCCATCCTTTTACATTTTTATATGTCCCAGTTCAGGCTCTTTTCAGATCTTGCCTAAACCAGTACAATAGCCCCCTTACTTTTCTGCTTGCCTTTTAGCTCTTTCCTCGCTACCTAAATTCATCCTGCACAAAACTTTTATAAAACACCTTTAGAAAATGTTGACCACAATGCTCTTTTCCTATATATTAACCTTCAACAGATTCTGGTTGCTTATTCAAACACATTCAAACACCTCTGTCTAGTGTTTAAGACTGTGGGAATCTGGCCTTTTCCAGCCAATGCATAACTGCCCTAGCTTCCCAAATCCTCAAATGAATTGAAGTAGTTTCAAGCATTGCCCACCACATGCCTGCCACACAGCCAGGTGCTTCCCACCCCTGTGCTTTTGTTCATATGGTTCCATTCCTTAGCCTGCACTCTGCCATGCTCCACCATGCTCCTTCAAGAACAGTTCAAATCCCACACGCTTTTGGTCTCATTTTTCTCCCAGAATGAGATGCCCTTTTTTCTGTCTACTCATTCTACCCATCTTTCAAGGCGAAGCATAACTTCTAACTTACCTTTGAAGTCTTTCCTAACCATTACGGCATTCAATCCTTTGAGAAAGGCTTTTGTGGGGTCACCAGTTACCAGATGTTGTCTGAGCTCTAGGGATCACAATTGGGTAAGACACTGTTCCTAGTTTCCAGGATGATATCCTCTCCTCTTTCCTTGAGCTCCTATTGCAGTTACTACCCAAAGAATTGCCTATTAATAATGCAATGCCTCAGGAAATTTCTTCTGTTTTTAATTGCCAATTACATTTGCTTAACTTAAAAAAATGACTTATCTTCCCTAGTTATAGATTGCAAAGACTCAGTTTCCCCCCAAAGTATCTAGTTTAACATGGGAATAGAGAGAGAGATACTATATGTATCAGGCATTGGGCTGCTATTTTTGCTAGTGCTTCTCCTGGTGTGATACATCTAACAGTTCACTCTATGGGGTACACAAAACCCATGATATTACAGATACTGTTGCTTAGGATAAGGCTAAAGTAAATAGCGCCTAGTTAACTGTTTTTAAAAAGTGAGTTGATTTAAAAACAAATGTTAAATAATAATGTTTCAAGTGATAGCTCTGGCAAAAATGGTAGAAGTGGTTTTTTAATGTCTTTCAAAGGTGTTATATGATATCACATTTATTCCTCAGAACAGTCTTTCAATTGGAAACCAAAGTCCAGAAAAATGATAGAACTTACTCAAGTCGCTAACAGATCATACTTTCCCCCTTTACCATAATACCCTTTTGCATATAGAAAGATTTAGTTTAATACTTGAATATGGGTGTCTGACCCATGTTTTAATACTCCATCTCCTCAAAAGGATTTGCTTTAGCTTTCTAAATCAAATCCTTCACCTTCAGAAGAATAAAAGAGGCACACCAGAGTCATTCTGGTGTATTTCTAAGCACATTTACAAAACATACAAGGAAAAGGACTTGATTCCCTGGCTGGGTGAGTGAAACGTTAATTCTTCACCTTGGCACCTCAACCTACAGCTGTAGTAAGGGCCGTTATGCCCAAATAGGCCCTTAAACGGAAGACCTGCTGAGCAGAGACCCACTTTCCCAGCCCCGCTCAACTGCCTCAGCTTTTCTGCCAACTGACCAGGCGGAAGCAGCAGCAGGGGAGGAGGGACTGCAGGTAGGTGGGGAGGGGATCATTTTGAAAGCCCTAAATCCCTTGCAGGGAAGAAGCAGCTGCTCCTTGTTTTTCTAAACATCTGTCCCATCTGTCCCAGGCCACACCTCACCCTTTGGTGGCTCGAGCCAGTGAAACGTGAATTTGACAAGAAACCCCTTCTGAAGGCTGGTTTGTGAGTGGAAACGAACCTAAGTGCCACCTAGAAAGTTTCTTCTACTGAGAAGACGTTAGTAGGGGGTCTTCAGCGGGACGGCTATTACCTTCCTTCATTTTATTCTCACAAAACACACAGCTTTTACTGATAGAGGCGGGATTTGTAACGTCACCCAAATCAGACTGTACGCCCTGGGGATATTATTTCACAACATAGAGGTACTTCTAGAGCCCACATTTTAACCTCTAGGAGAGCCACAGCCTAATTGGAAGGAGAAATAACGATATTGCACACACCATACCGCCTTTATGGTAGAACAAGCCGTGCACATCTAGTGCCTGTGGCGTTTATCACATTTTTCAGCGTGTGGCTTTTATTTGTCTCCTCTGCCACACTGCTCCTTGAGAACAGGGACGTTATTTTTATTGTTATTTTCCCCTCGTATTCAGAACCGCGGCTGGAACTTGGTAGGCATGAAATAGATATTTATGAATGAATGAACGTTAACGAAGAAGAAAAGGAACTGGATGATTCATTTGGTTCTCCGAAGGCGGGTGTGAGGGGCGGGGCTCGGACTTTGACCCAGTTACCGAGTGAGGCGCAGTCCCAAAGTCCTGCAGGTCCGGCTCCAGTCACTGCAGACCCGGGTCTACAACCCGTGCTCAGGCCTCCCGAAGCGAGGCTGCGCGCGTCCTGCACGGTCCCGCCCCGAAGGAGCGCAGCCACGCCCCCTTCCCTGGTCATTCCCTCTGCGAAGTCAGTTCCACTCTAGTTACAGGATTGGGGCGGGGCCAGCAGAGCGCAGGCGCAACGGGCGGCGGAAGTAGGAACCTGGGAAGGAAGAGGGAAAGGGGCCTGGCTGTGCTTTGCAAAGGGCCCACGTTTCTGTTGTGGGAAGCTCCCGGAGGTCGCACGTGCGTCCGAGCCCAAGCCCCTCCCCACCACTCCCCTCCCCGCTTGCCCCGGAGCCGCCAAGCGGCTGGCTTCTTCTCGGCCCGCCGAGATGGCGCTCGACCCCGCAGGTACCGGGGCGGGAAACGGGGTTTGCCGAGGGGCTTCGCCCTGGGTCTCACGCCGCGGGCCTGCACTGCGGGCTGGAGACCGACCTGGGAAAGGTGCAGAGCTTTGGGTGACATTGCTTCCACCAGCGTCTCCTCACGCTCGGCGTCTGCTTCACCCAGTCTTAGGTCATCTTCTCACTTGTTGGGGGTTATGGTTAGCTGAGGTTGCTTTTGTTGTCTAAACTCTCATGCATTGTGGTTTCTTAACGCGACTCGTCTCTTCATTGTCACCCTCTTTTCGCCCCTTAAGGGCGCAGACTCATTTAATGTATGGTGCAGACACTCTGGCCCCAGAAAAATTTTTATATTCTGGCGCACAGTTTTACATTTCTGTGTGGGAGTTCGTGGACCCCGAGTTCATCCTTGTAACCCAACTTAAAAACACATTTCAGAGGATCCATCACTGTGGCAAGAGTCAGTTTCTTTGGAAAGGATCTTCAAAGTCTTGAATGTTGTTTTAATCTCCTTGCTTCCAACCACTTGCGTTTGCAGCAATAGTTTACTTCCCCTCGAATTCCCGTCCTTGCGGAAGGTGCAGTATCTTTGCTTTAGGCTATTCTTGCAAGGGAATAGATAACAGTTTTGGAGGGAATGGTAATTGGTCTAGTCCATTTCTTTCATTTTATGGATACAAAAAGTCAAAACGTTGAGAGGTGAAATGGCGTCAAACTTGGGAGATTCAGAAATGGGAAATGCTCTTTCGGAGCCTTCAAGGAGCATGAAAAATATATGTAGCACAGAAATAATGTTTTAATTGAACACGTTATTACCATGCTAAGTGTTCTCTATTATCCAACAATATGTGGTATGGTAGGTTCCTTTAGCTCTATTTTACAGATTAGGAAACCGAGGCGAAGAGAAGTTAAGTGACTAGTCCAGCAGGTAGTGGTAGATCAGGGAATACTCTAATTTGAAGCATAGAGGAGTTTTGGAACATAATGATCATGTTCATTTTGGACCTGGTGATTATGAAACAGCAGTTGATCTGGGCTTTGAGGGATGGAATTTCCAGTGTTTGGAACTGGAGAAGAGCAGCTCCATGAGCAAAGGTTTAGATAATAAAGTGCACTGTGCGATGCTTGGTTTCAGGATGACTACTATGATTTCGTTCTTGAAGGCAGAAGGGGTAGGGTGTAAGTGAGGGGTGAGTAAGGAAGGTTCAGGTTTAGTCCCATATAATTTTATGGTATTTCTTTTTTTTTTTTTTTTTTATTTTACTGGGACGGAGTCTCACTCTGTAGCCCAGGCTGGAGTGCAGTGGCGCTATCTCTTCTCACTGCAACCTCCGCCTGCTGGGTTCAAGCAATTCTCCCACCACAGCCTCCCGAGTAGCTGGGATTACAGGTGCCCATTACCATGCCCGGCTAATTTTTGTATTTTTAGTAGAGATGGGGTTTCGCCATGATGGCCAGTCTGGCCTGGAACTCCTAACCTCAAGTGATCAGCCTGCCTCGGCCTCCCAAAGTGCTGGGATTATAGGTGTGAGCCACCGCACCCAGCCTAATTATGGTATTTCTGAACTTGAAGTGACATAAAAAGTCATCTCATATAGATGAGGAGATTGAGACTGAGAGAGGTTAAAGATTTCCATATAGCTATAATATTTGAATTTAGGCAAGGAAATTTGGGAGAAAAATCTTCATACTTGCTGTCTTCACTTGCTTACCTTCCAGTTACTCATAAGCCACTCCAATCTTGTGTTGTACCCAAGGCTGCACAGCTAGTTGCTGGTTGAATCAAGTCTAGTTAGAACCTAGGTAATTTCATTTCCAGTCCAGCGCTGTAGACCATGTCACCTTTTGAGTATTGATTAAACAAAGACTTGTTGAGTGTCTGGTATATGGCCCATATTGTTCTGGGCCCTACAGAACAGTAGTATATAGGACAAACAAAATCCCTGCTTCCAATAAAGCTTATCTAGTGGTAGAAAAAGACAATTAACACCCCCTTCTCCTTCTACACAGACACGTGCGTGGGCACACACACACACACACACACATTTTTACAGATTGTGATAAACATGAAGAAAATAATGTCATGTTGTAGATGGTGAAGAGATTAGTCAGTGAAGAGCTTTATGAGGAAGTGGCATTTGAATTGGAATCTGAGGGATGAGAGGAAGCTAGGCAGAGTGTGCTAGGCCATCAAGTAGCAAATACTTAAAATATTTAACTTGAATGTGGGTCAGAGTGTGGAGGGGATCTATAAGGAAAGATACTGGGAAAGTGGGTAGTAGCTAAATGCCTAGATATTGCAGAGGCTGCAAGGCCTCAAAGGCTGGCTGTGATAATAAAACATTTGGATTATTTCTAATGTCATCAGACGCCTTTAGAATCTTTTAAAGAGGGCAGTAACATAATTTGTGTGTTTATTACCCTGACTACAGTGGTAGCATGCATTGTAGAGGGGTCAGGTAATAAGTGGCAGAAGGGAGACAGGTTAAGAGATGGGAGCAGTAGTCCAGGCCAAATATGTTTGTATCTTAGCCAAAGATGGTAATAGAAAGATGGAAAGAAGTATACAGCATCATGAGGAGAAATTGACAGGACCTGCTGTTGCATTGAATAAGGATGGTGAGAGAAAGGGAGGAAATAGCATCTGGGCACCGTGGCTCATGCGCATAATCCCAGCGCTTTGGGAGGCCGAGGCAGGTGGATTGCATGAGCTCAGGAGTTCGAGACCACCTGGGCAACATGGTGAAAACTCATCTCTACTAAAATACACAAAAATTAGCCAGGCGTGGTGGCGCACACCTATAGTCCCAGCTACTCGGGAGGCTGAGGCATGAGAATTTGAGCCTGGAAGGCAGCGGTTGCAGTGAGCCGAGATTGCGCCACTGAGCTCCAGCTTGGACCACAGAGTGAGACTTTGTCTCAAAAAAAAAAAAAAAATGAGGAAATAGGGATAATTCATCTCCAAACAAACAAACAAACAAAAACAAAAAAGGGGGGAAATAGGGATAATTCCAGTTTTTTTTATGTCAGCAGCTGGGTGGAAGGTCATGGTCAAATCTAACAATGTGATTATTGGAAACTTCATCAAAGGAAGGAATGGAAGCCATGGAAAGTAAAAAAGTGGAGTCAACAAGTAGGAAGATTTTTTTTTTTCCCTAAATTGTTTTGTCTGTCTAAATTCCAGAATAAAGTGTATGGAAGCCAGTTTTGTTTGTTTGTTTGTTTGTTTTTGTTTTTGTTTTTTTTAATTTCGTGTTTATTTGGTTTATACGTTGAAGCTTAGTTTCACATTTTGATGTTTTACTGCTTTGTACAGCCCATGATGGTATTTGTCCATATTGAGTAAATGAATAATAGATACACCAAATGAGGTTTGTTTAGCAAAATCTGTTTTCCTATTGGTGTATTTTGTATTTTCTGTGATCTTTATAGAAACTTGATTTTCATTTGGCAGCAACTTTTAATTAACTTTGTAGGGTCTCTGTTTTCCTCGAGAAACTGTGACAACAATGAAATATGCAGGTTACAAGCTTACACGTAGCTTTATTTACACTGTTTTCCTTTTTGTTAATGTAGCAGTAATAACAACACTCTTTGCTTATTACCACGTTCTGGACAAATTTTCAGACATGATTTTATTCTCAGATGATGGCCCATAGGAACCTGCACCTGATAAATCTGATTTTTCACTTTCTCTATCAACTAGAAGTAATTCCTTTCTCCCTTCTTTGACGTTTCCCCATTTTAGTTAGGTTCTCTTCCTTGTGTCAACATGGATTCCTTCTCTATTTATGCAGGATGGGGCATGGCAGCCTAAGGGAAGTTTCCTTAATCAGGTGTGTATGTGTCCCTGTGTCCTTCTATTGCTGTTTTCTTCCGGGGACCTAATAACAGGAGGAAATGGGACAGAGATAGGGTTTAGGGGGTGGAAAGTGGGATCACGAATTTCATGACATTCTATGAGAAGGTGTTTAAAGTATATGTGTCTTGGGAGGATTTCATTATGGATGTTCTTGGATCTTTTGGGTTTCAGTACTCCAAGTGGGGGTTCTTTTAGTGGTTCCTGTGGGAATGTAGGTAAATTAGCTTTAGGGGTACAGGCACAGTACTAGCACTTACATTTACTAGAAAATTTTACTTTTTAAGTTAGACATCTAAACAAACTTGAAGAATCTTTTTTGAGAATTGTGTGTTTAATATGTAAAAGGTTGTGGAGCTGATTAGAAAAATTTTTTGTTTTTTGTTTTTTTTTAGTGATGGGGTTTCGCCATGTTGCTCAGGCTGGTCTTGAACTCCTGGGCTCAAGTGCTCTGCCTGCCTTGGCCTCTCAGAGTGCTGGAATTATAGGCATAAGCCACCTTGCCTGGCCTATAAGAAAAATTTTGATGTTGTTATTGCCGCTATATCTCTAGAGTATCTTCTTAGACATAAATTACAGTGGTGGCTCAGAACGAAAGAAAAAAGACTTGTTTAACATCTACATTTTGTATGTTTGTAAATTAAAAGCATATTTGCCATAGAAAATACATTATTTTTGTCTCATTAGATTAATGACTCTCTGATGTTTGCTCTGTGAAATTTGAAAAACACAGCCTTAAGCAAAGACCGTAAGAAAGAAAAATTGAGATCAAAGAGGAGTGTGTGCCATGGCAGTGGGGTGGGGGTTGGGATTTCAGTTCTGAAGCATGAAATGACCTTTAAACCATTTCAAGGATTTTGAATTTTATACTAAGAACAATGGGAAGACACTGCAAGCTTTTAGGTTAGGCAGTGACAAACAGAACTCTCTTCACTTTATGTTGATCTGACTTTTCTTTAGATCAAGAATAACCTTGATCTCAGCCACATACTGCATACGTGATGTGTCTTTCTAGAGTATCCCATCTGGAGGCACATGGTATCTGTTTCTCATAGGTGATGTTAATTTTGATTGCCCACTCAAGGTTTTGCCCTGTTTTGTTGTGTATTTTCTCTGTTTTGCAATTAAAAACTAATCTGTGGGAAGGTTAAGACCTTGTAAATATTTGCTTCTCATCAAATATTTCCCTTTAATTTAGGGTCCATTGATTTTTATTTTTATTTTTTAGCTGATTCAGTCTTTCCTATAATGGTTGCAAAATAATGATTTTCTACCTCCAGCACACTCCCTTCACATTTACTAGATGGTTGTTGACATTTTACTGTAAGCAAGAGATTGCTTTGTTTCATTTTCATTTATTTATGAATTTATTATTGGTATTCTTGGTAAGGACTCATGAATTCCTATATTTTCAATGGTTTATACTCTTTTAATGTACATGATTATTTTTGTGCTCGAATTTCCCCAGATTTGGCCAGAGTTCCCTTCAAACTAGCTTCTGGATCTTTGTCATGTGCTGTCACCATTTTTTTGAGCATTCTCTTTTTATTCCCTCATACAAGATATCACTGCTTCATTTTGTACCTACCCTGGCCAATCCGTAGAATTACTTATTTCTCTGAGAAGCCCTGGTTCCTTTTATATGGGCACAGTATTAGAGAGTAAGAGCCGGTCACTAGAACTGAGTATAATTTGGGTGATTTATTAATGGATTGCCTTTAGGAAAACAAAAAACAAAAAACAAACCCTGTAACAGAGTAAGGAAAATAGGAGAGGGAAGGGGAAAAATCTGAGCAAGGATGTGGTTTCAGGTCTTAGCCTAATCAGCTCTGGTGTACCACATGGTACATACAGTTTATTGTGCCTTGGAGGCAAGGGAGCTGGGCTTTCATGCCACTTTTCAGTCGTTGGTAACTGCAGGAGTTGGGAGAGGGACAGCAGCAAGGAAAACAGCAAAGGGCTACCATGGCCAGGGGCAGTCCTAATAAGGTTGCAGGTATGAATGCTCCAACATTCTCTGCTGCAGGAGGGGTACCAGCTCTGTCCTAAAAATAATTTATCTGAGTCTATTAGGAATCTTAGGATAGTGAGATTTTAGATAGTGACAGGTCGGATAGGAATGGCTATTTGCACACATGTGTACATACACACAGGTGTGTGTACTGCATCCAGTAAAGTGTCACAGGTTGTGGTTAACAAGTTTGTATAACACTGGCTTAAGATATACCTAAGGTAGGCTAAGCTGTACTTTTTTTGTTGTTTTCTAGGCCATCGTATATACTGTTCTCTCTAGAATTTCCCCCGTCTTCCCTACCCCCAAGTCTACCGAATTCTTGTTCATTTCCACAACTCAATTTAAAATCAGTTTCTTAGGGGGCTTTTCCTGATTGCTACCACCTCCAGTTAAAAATTTTTTGTTAAGGTTTAGGATTAAAAACTCCACCAAAATATCGTATTTTAGATATAAAGTCCTTTTCTTTGATGAATAAAAGGAAACCTACAGATATGATGTGCCTATATGTAACAAATAATTGGAGTAATAAAGAAAAACATGACTTGAAGAATAGGAATATTCTACCTGTGTAATATTTTTCATACGAATCCACCTCTTTAAATTCGTTAGAGACTAGGTAAAAGGATAGGTCAGTTAATTTCACCTAGATTATAGAGGATTGACCACCTACTCCCAGGGAGGCAGTGTACTGTTGTGGAATCAACACCGAATTTGGGAGTTAGTAAGCCTGACTTATTGTTTCAGACTTTGTCATTAACCTGTCCTTAATGACATAATATGAGATTTGAGGATGAGAAGTAGGGAAAGAGATATCAGGTAATCGCTAAGGTTGCTTCAAACCTTAAACTTCTATGATTCTAAATATTAATACTTGTCCTAGGTCTCAAGGGGTTCTTGACTCCACACAGAAATAAATTCAAGATTATGTCTTGTTGCCTGGATTAGTATCTTTTTAAATTTTTTGTTTGGGGTGTTAAAATCATATGTGTAAAATTCTGTGTTTTTGATATCTGTAGATGTCAAAAATATGAGAAGTATTACCTTGTACTTGATATAAGTAGACCAAACAAAATTGTACCCAAATAAAACTATTAATACCCAAGTTAACATTCTCCCCCACAATCCTCTATTCTATTTTTTGCATTTTTTCTTTTTTTTGAGATAGAGTCTTACTCTGTCGCCCAGGCTGGAGTGCTGTGGCCAGATCTCTGCTCACTGCAAGCTCCGCCTCTTGGGTTCACGTCATTCTCCTGCCTCAGCCTCCCAAGTAGCTGGGACTACAGGTGTCTGCCACCATGCCTGGCTAATTTTTTTTTTTGTATTTTTAGTAGAGACAGGCTTTCACTGTGTTAGCCAGGATGGTCTTGATCTCCTCTCATGATCCACTCGCCTTGGCCTCCCAAAGTGCTGGGATTACAGGTGTGAGCCACTGCGCCCGGCCTATTTTTGCATTTTTAAGTAAGAAGATTGAAGGAAAAAATTGTTAAGAATGTGGTGTTTACCATCCTGCATTGTGTTCTGCTAAAGAACTGTTACAGGGAGATTCTTACAGATCAAAAGATACGTTAATTACCTAAACATGACTAATTGGAATGTAGAGTGTCACATGTTTATGCTGCAGAATAAGGAACCTTGCTTGACTGATTCATTATTGTATACACAATTCCTGGTGTGGTGGTTGGTACATAATAGGTACCTATGTATTTGTTTACAGTATATCCATAACTATCAAATACTAAAACTCTTTTAAATATATGTGTCATTTGTTAAGCATTAAAACAATTTTATTGCATATGTACCGTATGCTAGGAGTTAGAGGGAATTACAAAGATGAGTTAGACGTGGTCTCTGACCTCATTAAACTTAACTGTTACTCGCAGTAGTTCTCAGTCTAGCTGCATATTATAATTATTTGGGGAGCCTTAAAAAATATCAATGCCTGGTTTTACCCCAGCATTTCTGATTTAACTGGTCTGGGGTGGGGCACAAGCATTAAGAATTTTGTACAGTCCTCTCAGGTGGTTCTTTGGTACAGCCAAGGTTGAGAGCCTCTGGTACCGAAATCTTTCTTAGTCTGCTCAGGCTGCCATAATAAAATCTCGTAGACTGACTGAATGACCCACACAACATAGACTGGGTGGCTTAAAAAACGTACATTAATTTTTTTTACTATTCTAGAGACTCGGAAATTCAAGACCAAGGTGCAGGCAGATTTGTTTGCTGGCAAGGACTCTTCCTGACTTGCAGATGGCTGCCTTCTCCCTGTGTGTTTACATGGTGGTGAGCGGGGAGGGTTGGGGGAAGAGGAGGTTGGAGGAGGAGGAGGAGAGAGGGAGAAGAAGAGAGAGAGCCCTCTGCCTCTTACGAGGCCCACTAATCCTATCGAATTAAGGCCTCACCTTTATGACCTCATTTGACCTTAATTACTTCTCAAAAGCACTATCTCCAGATACAGTCACATTGGGGGTTAGGGATTCAACATATGAATTTGGAGAATGGTAAACACAATTCAATTCATGCCAACCATTGATCTAGCAGGAGAAGATTGCATATATAGTGTGATATGATGTGTTTAAGTCCAGGTGTGGTTATAGCAACAGAACGAGTGCAGGCAAAATCTTGGGGTTAGAGAAAGGAGAAATCACATTTTACTGCTGGAGGTCAGGAAGAACTTTGGGATGGAGAAATGTTGAATTGAGTTTTAAATAAGTAAACTCTGATAACAAAAAATAAGAGGTAGAAGATGGAAAATAAAGACCGAGATTGAACTTGAGTTTGGTTTTACCTGTTACTTGCTGGGTAATGCACGATGCTTTGAGCTTTCTGAGTCTTAGTTTCTTTATACCTGCTTCTAAATGAGATGATGTTTGTAAACCAGTTTCATCCACCACCCTTTTCTTCTTTCTGTAAATACTTATCGTGTTGCTTCTGTGTACTATATAGCTGTAAGCTGATTTTTCAGGTAAGAAGGGTAAAATAACCACTAGGTTGGCAAAATGAGGGTTTACATTGTAGAAAATTTAAGTTGGAATTGAGATGCTGGTGGGACTTAGAAACCACTAGTAGATAGTTGAAAATGTGGAGAGTTGGAGATGGAGAGGAGCACTGAGAACTCAGTATCATAAACACCATCTTTAAAGGTGGAACCTTGTGGGATTGCCCCAGGAGGATTAAGTGCAGATATTACCTTGAAAGTGTGTGTACTTCTAGTATTGTGACCATTGTTCAGGATATTTTTGAAACCCCTTTAAGATTTCCTTCCAGATTCTTCAGTACACTTATCTTAATATCCTCATTTTGGCAAATCTTTGTTCTGAAAGTCAGTTTGAATTTCAGCCAAATTTTAACCAGAGACAGTCTGGTGAAGGTGATAGATGATCATCCTGGGAAATGCTGCCTCTTCCCTTGTCTTGGTTTGTTTTGTGTTGCTATAAAGGAATACCTTAGGATGAGTAATTTGTAAAGAAAGGGGTATATTTAGCTCACAGTTCTGCAAGCTATACAGGAAGCATGGCATCTGCTTGGCTTCTGATGAGAGCATTTATGCTGTGTCAGAACATGGCAGAGAAGACCAAAGAGGAAGCGAGCATGTGTGAAGAGGGACCAAACGTGAGAGGCATACTGACTTTTACAACAACCCAGTCTCTTGGGAACTAGTCAGTTTCTCTGAGAACCCAGCCCACTCTGAAGAACTAGTCCACTCCAGCAAGAGCAGGAATTCATTACTGCTAGAAGGGCACAAAGTCATTCATGAGATGTCTGCCCTCATGACCCAAACACATCCCACTGGGCGCCACCTCCTTACACTGCCACACTGGAGATCAAATTTCAACATGAGATTTGGTGGGGGCAAACCATATTGCTCCCACCCCAAAACAGTTATATTATGGAACTGGTTTTCATGTTTACTTCAGATTAGCTCTGAAGCCATACCAAGAAAGATGATGTGATTTGAGCAAAGGCTGAGTCTTTGAAATAAGTGAAAAACCCTTCAATATAAAAATAATTCTCCTATCCCATTATCAAAGTATTATATTTTCTTTATAGGAATTCTATGAAATATTGTAAGATAAAAGAAGAACCAGTAGTAACAGGGTGGCCAGAGGCTTGAGGAACATTCATAGGGTTGAGAATATTACACAGTCTTCTAAATTCATATGAGAAAAAAAAGTAAATCAGGCAATGTATTGCTAAGAAGGCCACAGGTATGCTGTCATTTATTACTTTGTCAAATGTCTGCTCCTGTCCCATAACACTGCTGATTTTCTACTGGATATCAGTGGGAAATTGTACTTGTAGGGGCAAAGACAGTCTTGAAGTTTTACCAAATAAAGTAAATGTGAAACTTGTTCATTTAAGAAATTATGGCCACAATGGCGGTTGTAACACAGTTCTAAAATTGGCATGTCTTATTGCATAAGTTAATTTCCTGCTTTGGTATACTTTTAAATATGTTGTCCCTTTCTGGCCTCTTCTTGGTTAAAGCAGTGTGGGTGGAAGAGGAAGTTTTCACACCTAGCAATCTGCAGAATCTGAGGTCCAAGAAATAGGTGCTATTGGGAAATGGGCACATCTAGTGTGAACAAGGTGGTTAATTAACAGTGAAAGCTGATAGGACAGAGAAGCTCAGATGAAGCATACTATTGTGGGATATGGGTGGTACTTGACCCAGAAGCTAAGCAGAAATAGGCACATCTACCTCACTGATGTACTTTCCGTATTTTGTAAGCGTTTGAGCTTATACAAAATTAGATTGTTAGTGGCTGACCTAATATTTGATGTTTATTCCCTTTAAATGTGTTTTTCAACCAACTGACAAATTGCTCCTCTTGCTTTAAAACATTTTTTTTTTTTCCCATGGTAGGAAGCAGAATCAGAATTCCCTTTGATTTTACTTTCTGATAAAAAATTGAGAACTATGAATTTTTGAATATTGCTTGTTCAAATGGTGCTTCTGAATCACCAACTTACTGTCTAAGGGTTGTTTCCCTGCTTCAGCATAACTGTGGAAGCTCACTTAGACTTGTTTGCTTAAGTCCCCTAAGGCTACCACTCGATGTGTGTGGTGGTGTCATTGAAGATTTAGAACCTAGGTTACATGATCTTGGCACTGGCACTTTATTAGAGGCTTGGTTCATTTCACCTCTGTGAGCCTCTACTTCTTTATCTGCAAAATGAAATCAAAATACCTGCGAGAACTGTTATGAAGACTGTTTATATTCATTGCCCTCATCTCCAGGTTTCACAGACATAGACAGGCTGGAGCATTGTGGGGGAAAAAACATCTCTCCTACTCTTGATTTCCCTTTTTGTTTTTGTTTTGTCAGTTCAAGTATGGCTTGAAGGGAAGAAGGTGAATTTTCCTATTCTAAGATGTCACTTCCTTTACCCTTCCTCATTTTATTCTGTCATTATAGCAAGAAGGTATGAACAGACTGGCAAGAGGAATATCTGGTCATGAGCATACATATCTTTGTGCTGTTGAGGCAAACTGGTGTCTGCCTAGATTCCTGGTGTGAAGCACTTAGTGAGAACTAACAATTGAGAACTCTGGTCTCATTGTATTGTACATCATGCCTTCTTCCTGGGGCTCTGCCTTTTGAAGCTCTTCATAGCTAGTAAAGAAGAGGGTCCAGTAGGACGTGGTAGCTCACTCCTGTAATCCCAGCATTTGGGAGCTGAAGTGGGTGGATCACTTGAGTCCAGGAGTTTGAGACCAGCCTGGGAAACATAGTGAGATCCCATCTCTATAAAATACACAGAAAAAAATTAGCTTGATGTGTTGGTGTGTGCCTGTGTTTCCAACTACTTGGGAGGCTGAGATAGGAGGATCACTTAAACCTGGGAGGCAGAAGCCTCAGTGAGCTGTGATTACGCCATTGCGCCCTGTCCTGGGTGACAGAGTAGTACTGTGTCTCAAAAAACGAAAACGAAACCCAAAAAAACCCCAAAAATACTCCCCCCAAAAAGCTAAACAAACAAGAGGGACCCAAATATAGAAACTACTGCTAATGAGAACATTATTGCAAGTTTATTACAAGCATTTTTCATGTTTTTCCTACAGAGTAAACAGTAGCACCAAACTGTCTTCAGGAACAAGTAAGTATAACTAGTAAATTTTTTAAAAAGTGGCATTACCTAAGTAAGTATCAAATTAGTTAAATTAGAATGTTTTCAAATTAGAATGTTTTCATTATTGAAAGCCCATAGCTTGCCCTTCATATATCACATTCTTTCCTATTAAAGACTCTGTAATATTCTGATTTGCTTCACTGTTGTCTTTGTGGATTCATAGCAAGTGCTGTTGTCAGTAGCCTTATAATCCAGTACTGCCATATTGCAAGAACACATGAGCCCCAAAGCAAAATATGAGCTAACAAATTCAGCCAGTGAAAAAGGTGAAAATTGACTTCCAGGTGATGATAGAATGTTGAGAAGTTAGAGCTTTGGAAATTTTCCCTGGTGGTATTATCCTGATTCTTTAATTCAGTATAAATTTATGTGACTATACAGTAGCAAACTTTCAAAATTTAATTTTTAGTTTTTCAACCTGTGTACAAATGTATCACATATGTACACCAGATTGAGATTAAGAGAATCACTTTGTAATATTGTGAATAAAAATTGCCATATCTATAATGTTTGTAATGTTGAAGATAGCTTTTTCAAAAATTATAATTAATAAATCATTGATATTTAGTGACTGGTATGCTATCAAGTAGGAAAATCTTTAGTAGAATTTTCATATTTTTAATACTGTCATTTCTGATTTTTTTTTTTTTTTTGAGACGGAGTCTCGCTCTGTCACCCAGGCTGGAGTGCAGTGGCCGGATCTCAGCTCACTGCAAGCTCCGCCTCCTGGGTTTACGCCATTCTCCTGCCTCAGCCTCCCGAGTAGCTGGGACTACAGGCGCCCGCCACCTCGCCCGGCTAGTTTTTTGTCATTTCTGATTTAATACCAAGAATTTGGAAAATTTGAAATCAATATTAATACAATTCTGGAATTATTTATTTGCCCTAGGAAGTTTTAGAAGAATGATCAGATGTCTTGACAAACCATTTTAAAAATGTGTTTGATAGGAATATTATATCTTAGAATTCATAATGTAGGTAAATTTCTATTATAATTTATTTTTGAAAAAATGGTTTGATATTACAAATCTATGTCTGTATTCGAGGAATTGATTTAAAGTAATATTGCCTTAGTCATTTAAGACCTAGTTGGAAGATTTATAGAGCAAAGAGAAGATTCATCAGGATGCATTATGACTAAGTTGTGTAGATGAAAATTATATATGTGAAAAAAAGTAACAGTTTGCCATTGATTTTATAAATAGATCAGTATAATCCAGTATCTTCTGATCTGTTTAGTAATTACAATGAATAGTTATTGATGCCTAGTTACGATTTATTCTGTAGGCAAGGCAAAAAGGAATTTGTAGGGATAGTCTCAGTTTTATTCTTTTCTCTGTAAGTAAGCATCAGCTTTCCACTCTATAAAATGTGTCACAGTCCCTTCAAATTCAACATGTACACAACTGAATGTCTGTCTTACCTGATCCTTCTTTTGTATTCCCTAGCTCAATAAATGGTCATATCCTTTAACTTGAAGCCAGAAAACTAGGAATCCTCCTTGAATCATCCCGTTCCCTCAGCCCCTTTAGGCACCATCAGGCTTGTAGGAACTCCCTCTGAATTTGTCCTTTTCTCTCCATCCATGCTTCCAGTTCCTTCTCAGTGCTTTGTTTTGTTTCCTCTTTTTTTTGAGACAGAGTCTCACTCTGTCTCCTAGGCTGGAGCACAGTGGCATGATCTCGGCTCACTGCAACCTCCGCCTCCTGGGTTCAAGCAATTCTCCTACTTCAGCCTCCTGAGAAGCTGGGACTGCAGATGCGTGCCACCGCGCCCGGGTGATTTTTGTGGTTTTTTTTCACTAGAGACAGGGTTTCATCATATTGGCCAGGCTGGTCTGGAACTCCTGGCCTCAAGTGATCCTCCCGCCTCAACGTCCCAAAGTACTGGGATTATAGGAGTGAACCACTGTGCCCGGCCTGTTTCCAGTGGCTTCTGGCAAAGCCAAGGAAAAAGAGAATGTATGAATAAATGATATAGCGAAGAGTTCAGGCCTACGGGCCAAATCTAGAAAGGCTTATAAGCTAGGAACGGTTAGTAACATTTTTGAAGGGTTGTTTAAAAAAAATATACATACATATATACACACACACACACACACACACATCCATACACATATATATAATATATATACACACACATACATGACAGAGATGATATGTAGCCTGCAAAGCTTAAAATATTTATACTCTGGTTCTTAACAGAAATAGTTTGTCTACCTTTACATAGGCAATGAAAATTAGAATACAACCACAGGTGTCATAAAGAGAAAAAAAATTATGTGAACCCCTTCATATCATTTTTTTGTTTGAAAATTTAAGTGAAATAGATAGTGTCATTGAGAAATAGAATCTTGCTAAAACTTCAGCCGACTCTAGAGTAAGTAAAAAGCCCTTACAAAATTGAAACAAAAGTTAAAATTGTCTTTGTGCCTGTGTGTCTTACACATACACACATACATACCCCAAAACGCAAGCCCTGATAGGTTGTGTATTGGTTAGGATTCCACCATTGAAATAATCAGTAGGAAGAAAAAACATATATATTCTTAACGTGTATATATATACACACACACATATATGCATATATGTGCAAAATACCTTCACAGCATCATCTGAATTAATGTTTACATGAATAACTGGGGACTATAACCCAGCCAAACTGACCCATAAAACTGACTATCACAGGTGGTTTTTAACAAACTTTCAAGGAACTGAGAAGAATCTTTGTTTTATACACAATGTTCTAGATAATATAAAGGGAGAGGAAGGTCCCTAATTTATTGTTTAAATAATGCAACTTTAACACCAAAACAATGCAAACATAAGGGAGGCAAGTCATAAGCAAACACCGACATGGTGACAACTGAAAAGATTTTAAACACAATTTGAGCATCCGAGACAGAGGTCTTGCTAGTTACTACTTAACCACTTTTCTAAAGGATGTAGCCAGCAAGAATTAAGAAAGAGGATGCAAACTGTTTCTGTGATTTTCTACATAGAAATTGGAAAAGAATCTGTTGTCAAATTATTACAATTGAGAAAGGTTGTATTGATTATAAGGACAACATAAAAAATCAGTTGAACCTAAACACTAGCAGTAAATAATTACAACAGGTTATTTATGGAAAGACACATTTACCAATAGAAATCTAATGAAAGATGAACAGTAACTTTAAAGAGAAATTTATGAATCTTTTTGTCTACTTAGTAACCTAATTTCTAATAGTTATGTGTTGAAATCTTCCACTGTGAGTGCAGATTTGTGTAATTTTTTAAGCTAATCTATTTTAAATTGAGGTAAAATATACAGTGAAATTTACAGATCTTAAGTGAGTTTTCACAAATATATATACCCTAATGAAGACATTTTTCAGAGTACCTTTTTAGCTCCCATAAATAAGCACTGTTGTAATTTTTATCACCATAGATTAATTTTGCATGTTCTTGAATCATGGCAGTGTGTACTCCTGTGTCTGCTTTCTTTTGCTCAGATGTTTTTGAGACTCACCTAGGATAGATCACCCACCCTACTGATAGTAATGGTATACCAATAGTATCATTGTTTTTTATTGCTAAGTAATTTTTGGCTATTCTGAATAATGCTTCCGTAAATAGACTTGTACAAGTTGTTTTCTAGACTTATATTTTCTTTTTTTTTTTTTTGAGACTGAGTCTCGCTCTGTTGCCAGGCTGGAGTGCAGTGATGTGACCTCGGCTTGCTGCAACCTCCGCCTCCTGGGTTCAAGTGATTTTCCTGCCTCAGCCTCCCAAATGGCCGGGACTTCAGGCGCATGCCACCACACCCAGCTAATTTTTGTATTTTTAGTAGGGAGGGGGTTTCACCATGTTGGCCAGGATGGTCTCTATCTCTTGACCTTGTGATCCGCCCGCTTTGGCCTCCCAAAGTGTTGGGATTACAGGTGTGAGCCAGGACTTATATTTTCATTTATCTTGCATAAGTGAATACCTAAGAGTGGAACATACTTAACTTTATAACTCATCAGTTTTCCAGAGAAATGTATCATTGCACAGTCCCACCAGCAAGATATGAAAGTTACAGATGCTCCACATTCTCTCCAATGTTGATGTTGTCATTGTTTTTAGTTTTAGTCATTCTCTTGCATTCAAAATGATACAAGGGGTTTCATTTGCAGTCTCTTAATGATTAATGATTTTGAGCACCTTTTTATATATATATTTACAATTTGCATATCATCTTTTGTGATGTGTCAGTTCAAGCCTTTTGCCCATCTTTTATTGAGTTTTTATTATTAATAGGTAGGGGTTCTTGATATATTCTGGACTCAAGTCCTTTGTTTTATTTATTTTTATATTATATATATATATATATATATATGAAGTAAGTTTTTCCTCCTGGTCTGTAGCATGCCTTTTCAAAATTTTCTTAATTGTGTCTTTTGATAAACAAATGATTTCATATTAGTGAAGTCAAACTGATAATTTGTATACTTTATTTTTACTACCTTATGCCCTCTTTAAGAAACTGTCTACTCCAAGGAATTGAAGGGTCTTTTTTGTTTAATAGTTTTAGTTTTTACATTAGACTTATGATCCATGGCCAATTAATTTTTGTGGTTACTGTGAAGTAGGTGGTCAAAGGGTTTAACTTTTTTTTTTCATGTTAATATGGTTCTGCCACCATTTGTCAAAAATACTTTTATTTCTTCATAAACTAGCCTTGGTTCATTTGTCAATAAATTTGTTGTATATACATGGAAGTATTTCTGGATTCTTTTGTTCTCTTTTGTTACATTATTCTTTTTGGTTACCCGAATTATGCCAACACTACATTGTCTTGACTTCTGTGGCTTTGTAGTATGACTTGTAATCAGGTAGTTGCTGCATAGCATCTAAATTTGTTCTTCTGTTTTAGTGTTGTTTTGGCTATTCTGTGTCCTTTGTGCTTCCTTATACATTTTTTCACTTTTTTATTGCAACTTTATTTTGTAATAATATAATAATAATAGGAAACTGCAAAATCATGCGGTTTCCATGTGTCTACCTTCTTCCCTTTCCCTAATGATGCTATCTTACATAATCATGGTATGTATATTCTCAGTGGGTGTGATACTGCCTTCAAAGGATAACAATTGACATTGGTGGAGACAAAAATACTCTCAACACTGTTACACCTGCAGTACGTAAACATATATGCTTTATCTGTGATATTAACATTTCATAGGGGTACATTAGGAAAAAAATGTCTTTTAGGGCAAAAATGAAAAAAGGTTGGGACAGGCTTCTGTAATGAAATATGAACAAGGAAACCGGGAATTGGCAATGGTATAATATCGTTGCTTCAGGTACTAATCTTAGTCGAATTTCACCAGTTTTTTACATGCACCTTTTTTGTTATTCTAGAGTTTTATGACATCTAGATCATGAGGATTTTCTCCTGTGATTGTTTGTAGACGTTTTTTTCTTTAACTTTTTATTTTGAAATAATTATAGACTCACATAAAATTGTGAAAAATACTATATAGACTAAGTGTCCATCTCATAGCGTTCCCCAGTGGTGACACTTATATATCTGTAGTATAATATCAAAACCAGGAAACTGAAGTTGATACAGTACTGTTAACTAGATTATAGACCTTTTCAGCTTTCATCAGTTTTTACATGTACTCATATGTGTGTGTATATAATTCTGTGTAATTTTATACCATGTTTCTTTTTTTATAGGGAAAGCGTTCAGAGTTTTACTATTAAGTATGATGTAAGCTAGAGGATCTTTTGTAGATGCCCTTCATTAAAGAAGTTCCCTTCTGTTCCAAGTATACTGATTTTGTTTTTTATGAATGCGTGTAGAATTTTGTCCAGTTTTTTGGCATCAATCGATATGATTATATGGTTTTCCTTTTTTAATCTGTTAATATATCTGATGGATTACATGGATTGAATTTCTAATGGTGAACCACCCTTACCTCCCTGGAATAAATCCAACTTTGTTGTTATGTATCTTTCTTTTTATGTATTGCTGGGTTTGATTTGTTAATATTTTGTTGAGGATTTTTGCATCTGTGTTCATGAGGCATAGTGGTCTGTGGATTTTGTGGGTATGTGTATGTGTTTTGTAAATGCCGTTCTTGCTTTTGGTATCAAGGTATCTGTGCCTTCTTGAGTGAGTTTTGGTTGTTTTGTGGTTTTTTTTAAAGGAATGTGTTCATTTCATTCTAGTTGTCAGGTTCATTGGCCTAAATTTGTTCATAATATTCCCTTATTATTTAAAAATATTTATCATTTCTGATGTTTGAAATTTGTAACCTTACTCTGGCTAGTGGTTTATAAATTTTGTTAATCTGATCCTCTCAAAGAACCAGCTTTAATTTCATTGTTTTCTTTTTCTTTTATTTGGGTGGTATTCTTTATTTCATTGATTTATATTTTGATATTTATCATTTCCTCTTTTGCTTGCTTTGTGTTTATTTTACCCTTTTGCTGGTTTCTCAACATAGAAACTTAAGTTGATATAAGACCTTTTTTCATTTACTAGATAGGTTTTTAGTGCTACAAATTTCCTGCCAAGTACGGTTTTAGCTGGATCACATACAATTTGATATATTTTTATTTTATTCATACGAAAATACTATCTTACTTCCTTTTTGACATTTTCTGAGATCCATGGGTTATTTAAAAGTGTATTATTTAGCTTACAAATATTTGAAGATTATCCAGAGATCTGTTATTGGTTGCTAATTTAATTACATTGGTGTCAGGGAACATAGTTTGTAGTGCTTGAATTCTTTCAGATTTATTGAGGTTTGTTTTATAGCCACAATATGGTTTATTTTAGTAGATGTTCTGCTGTTATTAGGTATTCTATAAATGTTAGTTAGGTCAAGTTAGTCGATAATGTTGTTCAAGTACTTCACAGTTTTAACATTTAAATATATGTTTTTGTAATATGATTTATATATTTTACATTTGTATATCATGTGTTCAGTTTTTTTTCTGTCAGAGCATATTCTCTGTTACATCTTGTGAGACATTTTAGTTTACAAAGAAGGTTACAAAATTATCTCCCATCGTTCATGCTTTTCTGTAACGTGGTTTTGTGACCAAGAATGGAATCTGATTTCCTTCCGCTTGAGTGTGGGCTATCCTTAATGACTTGGAATCAGTATAGTGCAGCAGGAACGAATGCTGTTGCATGGCTCCAGGTAGAGAGGCCATTGGTAGATGTTCTGGTTTACAGTCCTAACTGAGCACTTCTTTTGGCCATTCCAGGCCAGGTGTCAGATACATATATGAAAAAAGAAGTAATTTTGGAAGTAAATCCTCCAGCCCCAGCTTTTGTAGCTGTTGAAACCAACACCAGAACCACCAGAACTTTGAGTCTTCCCAGATCAGGCCCTCTGACCAATAGTTTATTGTTTATTGTCCCACATCACTAAATTTGATTAGTGGTTGTTGTTGCACATAGTAGTCATTCCCCAGTATACGTAGGGGATTGGTTTCGGGAGCCCCGTATTTACGAAAACCTGTGCATTCTCAAGTCCTACCATGGGCCCCTCAGAACCCATGTGTATGAAAAGTCGGCCTGAAAAGTTGGTATACCATATAGGTTTCCATCTCTAAAATATTGTATTTTCAGTCTGCATTTGATTGGACATTATCAGAGTGTTTAGTGGACCCCCACAGTTCAAACCCATGTTGTTCAAGGATCAACTGTAACAAAGAGATTACTTTTTCTCTAGGGTTTGAAGGTGGTAAGCATTTTAGTTCCTATATATCTGAATGTTCTTAACCTAACTCATAATTGGTAGTTTAAAGACTCTAGAATTCTTCATAATTCTCTCTCAGAACTTGGAAGTTATTTCTCCATTGTCTTGTTGCATCATGTGTTGCTAGTGAGCCATGATGTAAATCTGATTCTCATTCTTTTATGTAGGCAGTGTTTATTCCCTTTTGAAGCTTTTAGGATTCTGGGGTTTCAGATATGGTCCATTGCTGTCTGAGGACTCAGGTCTTTGTATTTGCCTCAGTATATTTATTATACTTCACAATAATCTAAAGTCTTCTTTCCTGTGTTCTTTTAATGGGAAACTGTCTGGTCTTTTGAGGATAAATAGCTATATATACCTTTTTCACCCATGACCTGAAGGCAGCAGAGGAGGTGACCATTTGGCTCCTGTTGAGTCACTTTAATTAATAACTGTTTAGTTTCCCCCAGGGAAGTTTTCTTGCTTTCCATATTTGCTGCTTCAGAGCATGGAGCAGTGCCCACTTTTGGCATGCATTTTTTTCCTGGACACTCTATAGCAATATGATTACCTCATTTAATCTGATCTAATCTGCCTTTTTATCTTTCAGAGATTCCTCATCGTTTTTGGTTCACTGAAGACACTTATCCCTTGTTTATTTTTCAGGACTCTCTTAGCATTTAAGGAGCAGGTGGGACTCTAGAGCAGGTGTTCAATTTGCCATTTTAGTTCAATTGTAGAAGCTGTGTTTAAAATGCACAGAAATCACATATGCTTTGTTTTCATATGGACTTGCAGTTCCACCTTTTCTTCTGCTAGTTCTTTTTTAGGCTACTCTTACTGCTAGGTAGAAAAACTACTTGTGTGTCTCTTAATCTTGTATCTCTTCATCTATTCTTAGATCTCAGTATCAGTGAAAATCCTCTTTTGTGGATTATATTAATAAGGGAGTGATGATTTAGATGCCAACTTTGACAAGACTGCATGGAATACGTTATAAAGTAAAAATGTCGTAGTATAGTTTCCAGAAATTTTAAGAAACATGTTGCTTGTATTCCTCACATTTTTGTTGTTGTATATAAAAAAACATTGCAAATATGATGAATTTCAATGACTAAAATAATCACAATTTCATAAGGTTGTAAGTTTTTAGTATATTTGCATAGGCTTTTAAGTAAACCAGAGTCTTATTTTTCCTTTAATCTGGTGATTTGCTTGAGACTTTATTAAAGAAAGATCTTTTTTTTTTCAGACCAGCATCTCAGACATGTCGAAAAAGATGTTTTGATCCCTAAAATAATGAGAGAAAAGGCCAAAGAGAGGTGTTCTGAACAAGTTCAAGGTAAGATTCAAATATTCATATAAAGATCAAATTTATTTTTAATAATATCTGAATTTAATCCTTAGCCCCAGAATCAAGTAGTCAATGAATTAATATGTATGAATTGCTTCTCACCCTTTTGCTGAAATACCAGTATTTCAGCTTTCAGAACTTCCAGTGATGTTCAATTCATTTACAGTTTAAAAATATTTCCCTAAATTACTAGTAAAAAGCATCTTTTTTTTACCCTCAGAGGTACAGTTATATCCATAGAAAAACTTGGTATGAGTAATTTGGAGAAACAAGTTATTCTGATGATTTTATAGGGGAGGAAGAAACATCAGATCTAGCCTATACCTGTTTTCCATCTGTCACCATATTCACATGTATATACATAATATATATATATATATTCTAAGGTGATTTTCTTTGGTGTCATTGTCTATTACTGAATTGTTAATAGAATCCCGATAGGACTTACAGTGAGTCTGGGGTTTTTGTTTTGTTTTACGTTTCTAAGTGGAGGATATTTATGTAAATACATACACTAGACAGCTGCACATGTATGTTTTCTTTGGAAAATGTTTTAACATGAAATACTCCTGTAGATCTAGAGACATCAGTGTGTAATATTCTAGTGAAACATGTAAACAAAGCAGTGAAAGGTGAAAAGTGAGGCCATAATACATTTGTAAATGATGAGTTATTAGAAAAGCACATGGCAATATTACTGTAGAAATAGCTTTAAAAAAATTCTACCTCTTGGAAGGGCCATCAAAAAGAAGTAACAAAATTTTATGGACATAGGCTATTTTCCTGGCTTTACTTCTTCAGTTTCTGTGTGGTCATCTTTGTTGAGGGAACACAATAATTTTTAGCGAGGATGATGGGCTGCACTTCCACTGCAAGCTTCTCTACAGGGGAGCAGGGCTGTGTCAGCTCTAATTTCAGGACTGGGTCAATAACATTTGGAGACTAGGAATGCTTTTGTTCCCTTCTCTGTCCTCTGCCCTTAGAGAGGACCTTTGCAATTGATGAATGGAGGTAATAAAATAAGAGTAGTTCTTTGGACTCAACAATGTGTGATGGTCATTTTTGTTTCTTCAGTAACTTATTATGACCTATCCATTTTAAAACTCATATAAATAACCATCCTGTGGTTTTACTCTTGCTTTCCTGTGAATTAGTTTAATAGTTTAATCAGAGTACCTTTCTTTAACACCTACACCCAGGTGTCTTGAGAAGTCAACCTATTGACACCTGCAAGTAGTGCATGTATGGCGTTGGCAGGTGTCATGTTTATGGTCACAAGGGGTACAATGTGCACATTCCTCATAGAACTTAAAAAATGTATATCCTGATTCAGGTGAGGGGAGATAAAACTTAAAAACTCTATACTAAAGTTGTAGGGCTTTTTATTGCTAGGGAAATTTACTTATTACTGATCCATCAGTCTGAAGTTATACATATAAGTTGTATTTATGCTGTCATGTAGCATATTATCTTTATACCTGGAATGAAAGAAAGCTAGCTAACTCAATTACAGATTTAAATTTTACTGACATAATTCCAAGGAAAATGCAGAATGATTGTATGACTTTGGGTTTCAGAACTGTCTTTCATTGTCTCTTAGACAATGAAACTTTGTTTTTGGTTTTTGAAATGAAAGAGTAGAGTATAACTTTAAAATATTTATTTGTGTTACAAAACTAGTGTTTTATAATGGTACAGAAAATAAGTGTTTAATTTTCACTTCATCAAAAGTTGTTTAGGATGTTGATGTAGTTAAGTTTTTGCTTTTTCAACATACTTGAGTTTTCTGAAGACTGAAAGCATCTTAAAATCTGTGATTCATTTGGATTATTTAAATGTATTCATCTATATTAGAATGTAATAACATAATTTGAATTTCTTATAGATAATTATATGTTGATTTTTTAGGCCATGTGATTCAGAACAATGTTTTAGAATCTAAAATTGATAAGAGAATAAGAAGTCTATTTTCTAACCATATAAATTAGGAAATGATGTATATTAGAATTATTTAAGCATCAAAAGAAAACTTCATTTAAACTGAACAGTAAGACATAATTTAGAATCGGGACATTTCCATTGTAGTTTATTTACTGTTTATAGCTTTTGCTTTATTAAATAATTATAGGATTTTATATAAAAGCATTATGTATGCCAATTGTATGCTTCTTAGATAAAAGATACAGGAATTTTAATAAGTGGTCTGACTTTCTGCTAAATGCCTAAAACATGATTATGTAGGAAAGCTTTTCCCTTAGATTTTTTTTTTAAAACGTCATTTCAACCCAGCTGATCATAAGAATTGGGTCAGACTGTCAGCAACTTAGGTTTGTGAAGGGAATGGAACAGCTTTTCCATGGACAAAGAGAAATGAAATCACTTTCAATGAAAGAAAGATGCCTCATTATAGTCACCAACAGCAGTTATTGACAGCTACACTTCCTATTAACAAGGAGCATTTAACTAAGAGTTTGGCTGTTGGATCTTTGGACTTGATCTAATTTGCTAGCATTAATTAGTTTCTTTTGAGCACAGACACTTGGTGCTCACAGCTATAGATCTGGAGGGCTAATTAGGATAGAAAATTGAACAGAATTGGGTAAGGCATTAACTTTCAACCATTACCAGCTGGGACACTGATAAAGACCACAGAGTCCAAATGTTACCTATTGATGTGGGGAGTACCCTAATGAATATCAATTTCAGCCAGGTTGCTATATTCTTACTAGTTGTCTCTTCATTATAATTTTTTAACCAGCTTACATTATACTCTCTTTATCTGTACACCATTGGTTTTTACTTACTGTACACTGAATTAGTCTGAGTTGCATATTTCACCTAATGTTTAAATACAGTTAAAATTTGTCAAGCAGTAGATAACATTTAGAATGTTTCATCATTATATACCCTTGTAATTCTAAAATTTAATTTTAATCTGGAATTACATGATTCTAATTCTACAATGAATTTGTATAAGTTCCAGTAATATGCCATTTCAATATAATGAAAACTGTAAAGTAATACAAAAAAATTTTAGCTTTTGGGTGACAATTAGTTTTCATATTATTCAAATGGTGTCGACTCTTGAATCTTGGTCTTTATAAAATATATTTTTAATAATGTAAAGTAAGAAACACGAAAATATATGGTTTCTTTTTTTCCCCCTTTTTCTTTGAAATGGAGTCGCACTATGTTGTACAGGCTGGTCTCCAATCCTGGGCTCAAACAAGTCTCCTGCCTTGGCCTCCCAAAGTGCTGGGATTGCAGGCATGGACTACTGTGCCCAGCCTATGTTTCTTTTTGAAGGGAAGAATAGTGCTTAGCACCTTTCCTTTTTGAACTTTGATTTGATTTGAAAAGGTGGCTTGACTTAGAGATTAGAAAGGAGAATCCTGATCTTGCTATTGGGGAAACTTTGACAAGATTATAAACTCTGTTGGTATCAAAAGAAAAGTTATTGATTTAAATATAAAATTTAATTTTATAGTATTCTTTCCTTGCTAGTGATATTATTGGCAGTGAATAAAGCCACTAAAATAAATGACTGAAGTATACTGGTAGACATTAACACAGTGAACACTGAGTACATTGGGAATGGAAGTGAAGGAAAACTCTAGAACGGCCAAATCGCTTTCTTACTTCCTCCCACTTTCCTCACCTTCCAAAAGCCAAAACAGTAATATCCCACCAACTGCAATGATGAAATCATTACTTTTTCTTGGATCTAGGAGTTAGCACCTTGTGTCTTAGGGAGATGGTTTGACCAACTCTGGATTTCAACTTTGTGTCTTTTTCTAGCTGTTTGACTTCACTAATTTAATGATTTATGTTTTCTATGTTAGTAATGTTTAAAAAATATTGTTTGCCGTATATAGGTAAAGTATGCATACTAGTATTATACATTTTTCTCTGTAAGAGGAAGAGTCACTGAATTATATAGTGTTTTATAAAAATTCCTCATTATATTTCTTTGCCTTTTTGAAGTGCATAATCCACATTTGCTATAAAGTCTCTATATTGGATAATGACGTTTGCTTTAGAAGTAATAAGAGCCTTTTCTCTTTTTTCCTTTTGCTGTCACAGGTAAAGACAAAAAAGTATTTCGTCATCAGGGATGGGTTGGAACTTTCTTTAACCTAGCTGTATTCTTTTACAGACTCCTTTCATCCCTTGGGCCTTCTTTTCCCTTATTTTAGTGTTCGTTTTGTACTTATGTTGCAGTCTTTATGATCTGTTGTCCAATAAGTGAGATATAGCTCTGAAAGAATTATATAAAGTACAAGGAAGCATGGGTTATTTGTTTGTTTGAAACATCACAGAGCTGTAGGTAAATAACAAAGAAGCTTGATAAAATACCCTGTTCTGTCAATCACACCGAACTGAAGTATGTTCTATTTTGTGAAATTCCAAAGATAAGTGAATAAACAAAAAAGAATCAAGTTAAGCATGCTTAGAATGTTCTTTAGGAAGTTTACAGGCAGATAATGATCAAAACAGCATTGAAATAGGTTGCAGAGCTGGAGACTATATACATGGTCAAAGTAATCAATCTTCTGTCCAACTGTGTTGCTTGAAGCTGCCAAAAACCTGCCTTTTTATTTGTTGTTTGAGGTGTACCACTCTTATTACATGTATTTTTATTGTTAACCAGTTCACCGGTATTAACTAATGCTGAAGTGGATATGCAACACATCTTGAGACTAGTTTGGATATATTAAATGGAAAATAATCACTGCATATGATGAACTGCTGTTATATATGAGTATATTATACAGTCTAAGAAATACAAGTAGA
This sequence comes from Chlorocebus sabaeus, assembly GCF_047675955.1. NCBI lineage: Eukaryota > Metazoa > Chordata > Mammalia > Primates > Cercopithecidae > Chlorocebus > Chlorocebus sabaeus. Next base: position 73,535,651 of record NC_132918.1, read on the forward strand.
TATAAGGCACAGTTTCTGCACTTTGGACTTACACTGGACTATGTTATGGGTTCCCAAGACCACCATTGGATTGGTTGATTCACTGGGAAGACTGACAGGACTCAGCATATAATCCTATTCATAGCTAAAATTTATTACAGCAAAAAGATACAAAGCAAAATCAATGAAGGGAAAAGGCATATGGGAAAGTTCAGAAGAAACCATGGCACAAGCTCCATGAGTCTTCTCTTGGTAGAGTCACTCAGGGTGTGTGTAATTTCTCCAGCACTGGATTGTGACAACACATGTGAAATGTTGTCTACCAGGGAGACTCATTAGAGACTCAGTCCCCAGAATTTTTATTGAGAGTTGGTCATTTGGGAACCCTCTGCCTAACATGTACCCAAATTTCAGATTCCCAGAAGGAAAGCAGGTGTTCAGCATAAACCATACTGTTTGCACAAACAGTTTGGGCACAGTGAGCCACTCTTATTAATTAGGAAATGGTGGGGACACTCCCGAGATCCGAGTTCTCCGATGCCACCTGAGGGCCAATCTTGCGAGCAAGCTTTTTAAGGATGGCAGTGTCATGCCTGCTATGTTAACTCTTTTCTGCACATGGACATAATGAAAGTTACTTAGCAGTAACTATTTATGTATGCCTATCATGCCTGATGTTATGCCAATGGAATCATGAGTAATAGGCTTATATCAATCATAAATACAGCTGAGTTATTTTAAAAATAACCGAACAAAGTATATAGCAGCCCTTCTTATCTGTGGTTTCACTTTCCGTGGTTTCAATTACCTGTGCTCAACTGAGGTTCTAATTTTATCATTTCATATCATCATCAGAAGAAGGGTTCGTATAATAGGATATTTATAGTACAATAAGGTATTTTGAGAGAGACCACATTCACTTAACTTTTATTGTTATAAACATTCTATTTTATTAGTTGTTGCTAATCTCTTACTGTGCCTGATTTATAAATCAGATTTTATCAAGGGTATGTATGTAGAGGAAATAAACATAGTATATGTAGGATTTGGTAGCGTCTGCAGTGTCAGGCATCCACTAGGGGGCTTGGAACGTATCCCCCATGCATAACGGGACTACTGTATAATGGTTATTACTTATTGATCCAGTGGTTCTCAGTTGTGTGTGTTAGCTCATATGCTCATTATGAGACTCAGTAGCTTATTATGATTATCTTGTTTCTGAAAACAGGACAGTTTTGCAGTAAAACTGTATGTAGTTGGATATAAATACCCTTGAATAAAATGGCTAGTTTTCTTCTCACAGAGGAAGACGCAGTATATTTGGTTTTAGAAGTAAATGAAATTTTACTTCTAAGTTCTGGGATACATGTGCAAGATGTATAGGTTTGTTACATAGGTAAACTTATGCCATGGTGGTTTGCTGCACCTATCAACCCATCACCTAGGTTTCTTTTTTTTTTTTTTCCTTTGAAACCGAGTCTCTCTCTGTTGCCCAAGCTGGAGTGCAGTGGCGCAATCTCAGCTCACTGCAACCACTGCCTCCTGGGTTCAAGTGATTCCCCTGCCTCAGCCTCCCAAGTAACTAGGACTACTGGAGCACACCATGACGCTGGCTAATTTTTGTATCTTAGTAGAGATGGGGTTTCGCCATGTCGGCCAGTCTTATCTCAAACTCCTGACCTCAGGTGATCTGCCCGCTTTGGCCTCCCAAGTCCTGCGACTGCAGGTGTGAGCCACCGCACCTGGCCAATCCATCACCTAAGTATTAAGCCCAGCATGCATTAGCTATGTATCCTGATGCTTTCCCTCCCTCCCTGCCCCCAGCAGACCCCAGCGAGTGTTGTTCCCCTCCCTGTGTCCATGTGTTCTCATTGTTCAGCTCCCACTTATAATTGAGATCATGTGGTGATTGGTTTTCTGTTCCTACGTTAGTTTGCCAAGGATAATGGCTTCCAACTTCATCCATGTCCCTGCATCCATGTCCCTCGTTCCTTTTTATGGCTGCATTGTATTCCGTAGTGTATATGTGCCACATTTTCTTTATCTGGTCTATCACGGATGGGCATTTGGGCTGATTCCATGTCTTTGCTATTGTGAATAGTGCTGCAATGAACGCACGTGTGCATATATCTTTATAATAGAATGATTTATATTCCTTTAGGTATATACCCAGTAATGGGATTGCTGGGTCAGATGGTGTTTCTGGTTTTAGGTCTTTGAGGAATCACCACACTGTCTTCCACAGTGGTTGAACTAATTTACATTCCCACCAACAGTGTAAAAGTGTTTCTGTTTCTCCACAGCCTCACCGTATCTGTTGTTTCTTAACTTTTTAATAATTGCCATTCTGACTGGCAAGAGATGGTATCTCATTGCGATTTTGATTTGCATTTCTTCAATGACCAGTGACGTTGAGCTTTTTTTCATGTTCATTGGCAGCATAAATGTCTTGAAAAGTGTCTGTTCATGCCCTTTGCCCACTTTTTAATTGAGTTGTTTGTTTTTTTCTTGTAAATTTGTTTAAGTTCCTTGTAGCTTCTGGATATTAGACCTTTGTTAGATGGATAGATTGCCAAAATTTTCTCCCATTCTTTAGGTTGTCTGTTCACGCTGATGATAGTTTCTTTTGCTATGTAGAAACTCTTTAGTTTAACAAGATCTCATTTGTCAATTTTTGCTTTTGTTGCAATTGGTTTTAGCATTTTTGTCATGAAATCTTTGCCCGTGCCTATGTCCTGAATGGTATTGCCTAGATTTTCTTTTTCTTCTTTTTTTTGAGACGGAATCTTGTTCTTTCACCCAGGCAGGAGTGCAGTGGCATGATCTCAGCTGACTGCAACCTCTGCCTCTCGCGTTCATGCCATTCTCCTGTCTCAGCCTCCTGAGTAGTTGGGACTACAGGTGCCCACCACCACGCCCGGCTAATTTTTTGTATTTTTAGTAGAGACGTGGTTTCACCATGTTAGCCAGGATGGTCTCGATCTCCTGACCTTGTGACCTTCCTGCCTCGGCTTCCCAAGGTATTGGGATTACAGGTGTAATTACAGGTGAGCCACCGTGCCCAGCCTAGATTTTCTTCTAATACATAGTTTTAGGTTTTACATTTACGTCTTTAATCCATCTTGAGTTCATTTCTTTGAGACGGAGTTTCACTCTTGTTGCCCAAGCTGGAGTGCAATGGCACGATCTCGGCTCACTGCAACTTCTGCCTCCCAGGTTCAAGTGATTCTCCTGCCTCAGCCTCCTGAGTAGCTAGGATTACAGGCATGTCCACTATACCTGGCTAATTTTTTTGTATTTTTAGTAGAGATGGGTTTTCACCACGTTGGGCAGGCTGGTCTTGAACTCGCGACCTTGTGATTTGCCCACCTTGGCCTCCCAAAGTGCTGGGATTACAGGTGTGAGCCACCATGCCCAGCCGAGTTAATTTTTTTTCTTTTCTTTTTTTTTTTTTTTATTTTGAGATGGAGTCTCACTCTGTTGCTTAGGCTGTAGTGCAGTGGCATGATCTCGGCTCACTGCAGCCTCTGCCTCCTGGGTTCCAGTGATTCTCCAGCCTCAGCCTTCTAAGTAGCTGGGACTACAGGTATGCGCCACCACACCCAGCTAATTTTTATATTTTAGTAGGGACGGTGTTTCACCATATTGACCAGGCTGGTCTAGAACTTCTGACCTCAAGTGATCCACCCGCCTCAGCCTCCCAGTTGAGTTAATTTTTGTATAAGGTGTAAGGAAGGGGTCCAGTTTCAGTTTTCTGCATGTGGCTAGCCAGTTCTCCCAGCACCATTTATTAAGTAGGGAATCCTTTCCCCATTGCTTGTTTTTGTCAGGTTTGTCGAAGATCAGATAGTTGTAGATGTGCAGTCTTGTTTCTGAGTTCTCTATTATGTTTCATTGGTCTATGTGTCTGTTTTTGTACCAGAACCATACGTTTTGGTTACTGTAACCTTGTAGTATAGTTTGAAGTCAGGTAGCATGATGCCTCCACCTTTGTTCTTTTTGGTTAGGATTATCTTGGCTATACGGGCTCTTTTTTGGTTCCACATGAATGTTAAAATAGTTTGTTCTAATTCTATGAAGATTTTCTAATTCTGAATTCTAGTGGATGCTTGACAGTGGTAGTTTAATGGGAATAGCATTGAATCTATAAATTACTTTGGGCAGTATGGCCATTTTCACGATATTGATTCTTCCTATCCATGAGATGGAAGGTTTTTCCATTTGTGTCCTCTCTGATTTCCTTGAGCAGTGGCTTGTAGTTCTCCTTGAAAAGGTCCTTCACTTTCCTTGTAAGCTGTATTCTTAAGTATTTTATTCTCTTTGTAGCAATTGTGAATGGGAGTTCATTCATGATTTGGCTCTCTGCTTGTCTATTGTTGGTGTGTAGGAATGCTTGTGATTTTTACATATTGATTTTTGTATCCTGAGACTTTGCTGAAATTGCTTATCAGCTTAAGGAGCTTTGGGCTGAGACAGTGGGGTTTTCTAGATATAGGATCATGTCATCTGTAAACAGAGACAGTTTGACTTCCTGTCTTCCTATTTGAATAACCTTTATTTCTTTTTCTTGCCTGATTGCCCTGGCCACAACTTCCAATACTGTGTTGAAAAGGAGTGGTGAGAGAGGGCATCTTTGTCTTGTGTTTGTTTTCAAGGGGAATGCTTCCAGCTTTTGCTCATTCAGTATGATATTGGCTGTGGGTTTGTCGTGAATGGCTTTTATTGCTTTGAGGTATGTTCCATCAATACCTAGTTTATTGACAGTTTTTAACATGAAGGGATGTTGAATTTTATTGAAGGTCTTTTTTTGCATCTATTGAGATAATCATGTAGTTTTGGTCTTTAGTTCTGTTTATGTAAAGAATTGGTTTATTGATTTGCGTGTGTTGAACCAGCCTTGCATCCCGGAGATGAAGGTGACTTCATCATGGTGGATAAGCATCTTGATGTGCTGCTGGATTTGGTTTGCCAGTATTTTAATGAGGATTTTCACATTGATCTTCATCAGGTATATTGTCCTGAAGTTTTTGAAGTTTTCCTTCTTTTTTTTTTTTTTTTTTGAAATGGAGTCTTGCAATGTCACCCAGGTTGGAGTGCAGTGGCATGATCTCCTCTTGCTGCAAGCTCCATCTCCCAGGTTCAATCGATTATCCTTGCCTCAGCCTCCCAGGTAGCTGGGATTACAGGTGCCCCACCACCACTCCTGGCTAATTTTTTTGTGTTGTTAGTAGAGATGGAGTTTCACTATGTTGCCAGGCTGGTCTCAAACTCCTGACCTCGTGATCCACCCACCTTGGCCTCCCAAAGTGCTGGGATTACAGGTGTGAGCCACCACGCCCAGCCTTCTTTTTTGTTGTATCTGACAGATTTTGGTATCAGGATGATGCTGGCCTCATAAAATGAGTTAGAGAGGAGTCCCACCTCTTCAGTTGTTTGGAATAGTTTCAGAAGAAATGGTACCAGCTCCTCTTTGTATCTCTGGTAGAATTCAACTGTAAAACCGCCTGATCCTGGGCTTTTTTTGGTTGGTATGCTATTTATCACTGCCTCAGTTTCAGAACTTGTTATTGTTTTTTGTTGTGAGCATTTAGTGCTATCGATTTCTCTCTGAACGCTGCTTTAGCTGCATCCCAGAGATTCTGGTGTGTGGTTTTTTTCTTCTCATTGGTTTCAAAGAACTTATTTATTTCTGCCTTGATTTCATTGTTTACCCAGGAGCCATTCAGGAGCAAGTTGTTCAATTTCCATTTAGTTGTGTGGTTTTTAGTGAGTTTCTTAATCTTGAGTTCTAATTTGGTCTGAGAGACTGTTACGATTTTAGTTATTTTGCATTTGCTGATGAGTGTTTTACTTCCCAATTATGTGACCGATTTTAGAGTAAGCGCATATGGTGCTGAGAAGAATGTATATTCTGTTGATCGGGGGTAGAGAGTTCTGTAGATCACTGTCAGGTTCATTTGATCCAGAGCTGGGTTAAAGTCCTGAATATATATCTTTGTTAATTTTCTGTCTCAATGATCTGTCTAATATTTAGAGTGGGGTGTTAAAGTCTCTCTCTATTATTGTGTTGAAGTCTAACTCTCTTTGTAGGTTTCTAAGAACTTGCTTTATGAATCTGGGTCCTCCTATATTGGGTGTATATATATTTAGGGTAATTAGCTCTTTTTGTTGAATGGATCCCTGTACCATTATGTAATGCCCTTCTTTGTCTTCTTTGATCTTTTTGGTTTAAAGTTTTTTGACAGAAAGTAGGATTGCAACTCCTGCATTTTTCTGCTTTCCATTTGTTTGGTAAATTGCCCTCCATTCCTTTATTTTGAGCCTATATGTGACTTGACATATGAAGTGGGTCTCTTGAATACAGCACACTAATGAGTCTTGACTCTATCCAGCTTGCCATTCTGTGTCTTTTAATTGGGAGCATTTAGCCCATTTACATTTACAGTTAATATTTTTATATGTGAATTTGGTCCTGCCATCATAATGCTAGCTGGTTATTTTGCTGACTTGTTGATGTGGTTGCTTCATAGTGTCATTGGTCTTTGTACTAAAGTGTTTTTTTTTTTTTTTTTTTTTTTTTGTTTGTTTGTTTGTAGTGGCTAGTAGCAGATTTTCCTTTCCATATTTAGTGCTTCCTTCAGGAGATCTTGCAAGACAGGTCTGGTGGTGATGAATTCCCCCAGCATTTGCTTGTCTGAAAAGAATCTTGTTTCTCCTTTGCCTAGGAAGCTTAGTTTGGCCAGATATGAAATTCTGTGTTGGAAATTCTTTTCTTTAAGAATATCGAATATTAGCCCCCAGTCTCTTCTGGTTTGTAAGGTTTTTGCTGAGAGGTCCACTGTTAGTCTCATGGGCTTCCCTTTTTAAGTGATCTGGCCTTTCTCTCTGGCTGCTCATAATAGTTTTCCTTCATTTCAACCTTGGAGAATCTGATGATTATGCATCTTGGGGTTGATCTTCTTGTGGAGTATCTTACTGTGGTTTTCAGAATTTCCCTAATTTGAATGTCTGTCTTGCTGTGTTGGGGAAGTTCTCCTGGATGATATCCTGAAGTGTGTTTTCCAGCTTGTTTCCATACTCCCTGTCTCTTTGAGGTACCTCAATCAGTCATAAGTTCGGTCTTTTTACATAATCCCATAGTTCTTGGAGGTTTTGTTTGTTCCTTTTCATTCTGTTTTCTCTGAACTTGTCTGCCTGTCTTACTTCAGAAAGATAGTCTTCAAGCTCTGAAATTCTTTCAGCTATTTATACTTATTGCAAATTCTCAGGTTGTGTTTTTCAGCTCCATCAGGTCATTTGTGTTCCTTTCTAAACTGGTTATTCTGGTTAACAGGTCCTGCAATATTTTATCATGGTCCTTAGCTTCTTTGCATTGAGTTAGAACATGCTCCTTTAGCCCAGTGAAGTTTGTTATTGCCCATCTTCTGAAGCCTGTTTCTGTCAGTTCATCCATCTCAGCCTCAGCCCAGTTCTGTGCCCTTGCTGGAGAGGTGTTGCGATAATTTGGAGGAGAAGAGGCACTCTGGGTTTTTGAGTTTTCAGTGTTTTTTAGTTGATTCTTTCTCATTTTCATGAGTTTATCTAACTTCAATCTTTGATGTCCTTTGGATGGGGTTTTTGGGAGGACTTATTTGTTGATGCTGTTATGCTGTCGTCATTGTTACTGCAAGTTTTTTTTTTTTTTTTTTTTTTTTTTTTTACAGCCCTCTTCTGTAGGGCTGTTGTGGTTTGCTGGGAGTCCGCTTCAGACCCTAGTTACCTGGTTCCCTCATGCATCTGAAGGTGTCACCAGTGGAGGTTGCACAACAGCAAAGATGGCTGCCTGCTTCTTCCTCTGGGATCTTGGTCTCAGACGGGCAGTGACCTGATGCCGGTGGGAACGCTTCTGTGTAAGGTGTCTGGCAACCCCCTATTCGGGTCCCACCCAGTCAGGACACACAGAATCAGGGACCCATTTAACAAAGCACTCTGGCTGCCCCTTGGCTCAGGGCGTGTGCTGCTCTAGGGGGAATCCTACTCGTCTGGACTGCCCCAATTTCTCAGGGCCAGCAGGGGAAAGACTAAGTCTGCTGATCTGAGGAGATCGTAGCCACCGCTGTCCCCAGGGTCTCCATCCCAGGGAGATCAGAGGTCTGTCCATAAACCCCTCACTGGAACTGCTGAAATTCCCTCTGGGAGACCCTGCCCAGTGAGAAGAGATGCATCCGGGTTTGAACTAAAGAGGCAGTCTGGCCGCTTTCTGCCACAGCCACTGTGCTCTGCTGTGGGAGATTCCTCCTTGGTCCAAACCACCCAGTCTCCCTGGCACCGGCAGGGGAAAATGGCAGACCGGAGCTGCAGTGATGGCTGTCGCCCCTCCTTCTGGGAGCTCGGTAGTCTTGGGCAGCAGCCATCATCTGCAGTAATGGCAGCCACCCCTCTCCCTGGGAACTCAGTAGTCTTAGGCAGTCTCCAACTGAGCGGCCCCGGAGAATCTGCACAGCTCTGTGCTTGGGACCCAAGCCTTGGTAGTGTGGGCTCACGAGGGGATCTCCTGATCCACGGGTTGCAGACATCCAGGGAAAAAGTGTAGTTTTCCAGGCAGGATAGCATAATCACTCACCGTCTCCCTTGGCTGGGGATGGGAGCTTCCCTTGCCCAGTGCGGCTCCTGGGTGGCCCATTGTTTCACTCTGCTCTCCTTGTTCTTTGTGGGTTGTGCCAACCACTTAGCCAGTCCCATTGAGTAAACCTAGATACCTCAATTGCCGGTGCAGGATTCACTCGCCCTTTCTGTTCTTGGTAGGAGCCTTCGACCGCAGCTGTCGCAGATGTTTCTAGTCAGCCGTTTTGGCCCCTATGAAATATTTAAATGCTAAAAATTTAAATGACAAAATTAGTGAGAATTTTGTCAAGATGGATGAATATAGTTTTTTAAACAACCAGTTTATATAACTCATCTTTGAAGGTATAATTGTGTAAAATCTACATTTGAACACAAATGCAAAGAATTACGTGTCTTGAAATTTTAAAATGTTGTTAAAATGAATCTGTTATTATAAAAGTCATAGCTTTTTAACCAATACTTCATTAACAATATTTTGGTGTTCTAATCTTCCTAGACATTGACTTTGTTTTGCTATAGTAGACTTAAATCCTTTTATGAGAAATTAATCTAAAATTAAATATGGCCTTCAAGCAGATATGCTTATATATACGATCTGAGTAGAAGATCACAGTTCACTTAAGTTACCTGATGATCCTGCAGTTGCAATTGACATTGGTAATCAGAGCCTGACGCTGGTAAACATTTTGCAAATACCCACAGATAATTACATTTTACTGAAATAGACGTTTTTATAGGAATCTTGTATATCTGTTGGAAAAATAACAAAGGAGGCAATTTGGTTTGTACAAAACTCTGGAATGTATTAGACTTTCAGATTTAAAACCAGTTAATAATAATCAGCCGTTTTTTGAGGGGCTGGGGACAGAATTTGTTTGAAGAGTAATGTACATAAGAGATAAAAGCAGTTTTATTGTATTGGGCTTCCTTTTGTTACATTTACAGAGCCAGCACATGACAACAATGTGTGATTTTGATGAAGCAGATTTTAAATCAGAAGTTATAGGTGACAGTTGCAGCCTAGTATGTATCTCCTTCCATTTTCTTTTTGTGGTTTTCTCTTTTGGGAGATAGAAAGTATAGAATAAATTCTAAGTCATGTAAGTCAACAGTTTTAAAGAATAACGGTTTCTTATGATTTATTCAAATTTTCAGAATATTAATTAAATAAAGATGATAGAGATTTTATTCTGAGGCCCATAAACAAGTTTATCTGGTGTCATGTTTTAATACACTGGTTGTCTCCATTGTATTTGCATTTGGTAATACTGTTTGCATATATTTTAGTGTTACCCAAATATTACATCGCTAAAAATATAACTTTACAAAGCAAATAAAGAATTTTCTGATTCCTTTGAGCACTTGAACCTTAGTGTTATGTGGAATGTAGTCATTTAAAATATTATTCCCTGTCACTTAGTATTTTATGAACAGTTAATAAAATAGACAAAAATCTTGAAAGTTATAAACTTTAGTGGCATAGGGGAGGATAAATAATAAACATTATAAGTAAATATAAGTGCCTTGGAGAGCAATAAATTTCGATAAGGTCAGTGGAGAGTTCTGGTGTTGAAAATGAGACTGCAGTTTTTAATAGGTGATCAATATAGGTCTTAATGAGAAAGTGACATGTGGACCAAATTCTTGAAGGAGGTGAAGGAGTGAGATAATGAAGATATCTCTGAGAAGAATGATCTTGGCAGAAGGAATACCATGTGCAAAGACCCTGAGGTGTAAGTGAAGCTGGCATGACTAAGGGACACCAAAAAGGTCACTGTGGTTAAGTTGGAATGAATGAGGGGTAGAGTGAATAGGAAGGAGTTCAGCAAAATGATTTAGAGGCAGAATCCTTCAGGGTCTTCTAGGTACTGAGGACTTGTAGCTATTAAGGAGAAAAATGGAAAGATGAAGATTGCTTTGACATTGAAAAGAGACATCTCAAAGAAAAGAGATTTACAATCAGCTCTCACTGCTATGTTAATAATAAGTGGAATAGGGACAAGGGGAGAATTAGAGACACCAGTAATTGTGTGATTGATGTGACTGAGATACTCCAGCTGACAGATGATGGTGGACTGGAAGGTTGGTAAAAGTGGAAGTGGTGAGAATGAGCACATTTGGGATATATTTGGAAAGTAGAGGCAACAGAGAAAGCGATGACTCTTTATTTGTCCTGAACAAGTAAAAAAGGAGGAGTTATAGTTAGCAGAGATGAGGAAGACTGTGTGTGGAGAAATTTTATTATTTTATTTTATTATTGGTGGTAGATGGACTCAGAATTTAATTTTGGATATGTTTGCTTTGAAGTGTCTTATTATTTCATTTTGAAACCATTTTATCAGACAGTAGTAAAAATCTCTCTTTTAAAGGGAAACAAGGGAGTAGAATGTTTGTACAATTGTGGTGGCTCTAATGTTTTTGTGCACATTATGCAGGTTCTCTTTTCTGTTAGTGTACTATCAGTAAACATGTTCAACTTGGATAGTGATAGATTAAAAACTGACATTTGTATTCCTTTGCCTTCCCTTAAGATTTCACATAGACAACTTCCCCTCCAGAACAAACCATGACTACACTGATTTGTTAATTCAACAAACTCTCCTTCAGTACTACCATGTGCAATACATGGTGTTAGGTACAGTGGGGAATAGAAAGACATGGTGTCATAAGAGTAAATTATCTATTCGGTATCATCTGACTTGTCAATATAGCAGGACCATTATTAGAATTCAGCTATCTTTATTCCCAGCCTAGTGTATTTCCTTAATAATGTACCTTTTAACTATGTCAAAGATAGCAAATACAGTTCATCTGTGTCAACTTTAATCAGTTGATAGTGGCTGACTAGCACATTGTGAATGGGGTCAATCAGAAAGAATGTCATTAGATCAATTAGCTATTACTTTATATTACCTAAATTTAGTATGATTTAAAATTTTATAATGAGTTTATTAAGTTTATAAAGAGTTCTGTTTCTGGCATGGCCTGATAGCTCCATTGCACAATTCCTTCTGCAGAAAACTACTATAACTTATGAACAAAATAGGAAAAATAAATACCTGAAAGCACTGGAGAGTAAACAAAAGCAGACAGAAAATAGAGGGAAGTCAAACATTGAAGTAAGGAAATAGCACCGCGTGAGTCTCTGCCAGGTAGGGTGGCTAAAACTCTTACAAACAAAACCCCTCGGTCATGTTGGTTTGAAGAACCAAGGACAGGGTTTGGTGTAGCTGCAGGCCTTGGAAAGTGTGTGTGCATGCATACTCAAAGTAAATTAAATTGCCTACTTAAATGAAAAAGAAAAAAATTACTCAGAAAAAACAGAACCCAAACTTTTTACTCATATTACTCACAACATTTGCAGTAGAATGCGAAAGTATTCAGTGTACACAGAAACAAGAAGACATGAACCATTCCGAAAAGAAATCAATGGGCTAACTTCAAGATAACTGGTATGTTGTTATTAGCAGACAGGAATCTTAAAGCAGCTGTTGTAATTGCTTAAGAACATGAGGGAAGGCCGGGCGCGGTGGCTCAAGCCTGTAATCCCAGCACTTTGGGAGGCCGAGACGGGCAGATCACGAGGTCAGGAGTTCGAGACCATCCTGGCTAACACGGTGAAACCCCGTCTCTACTAAAAAATACAAAAAACTAGCCGGGCGAGGTGGCGGGCGCCTGTAGTCCCGGCTACTCGGGAGGCTGAGGCAGGAGAATGGCGTAAAAACCCAGGAGGCGGAGCTTGCAGTGAGCTGAGATCTGGCCACTGCACTCCAGCCTGGGCGACACAGCGAGACTCTGTCTCAAAAAAAAAAAAGAAAAAAAAAGAACATAAGGGAAAATATGTTTGCAATAAATAAAAATAGGAAATCTTCACACAGAATTTGAAGCAGTAAAAAAGACCCAAATGGAAATTTCTATAACTGAAAAGAAAAAAAAAAAATCTGACATAAAACTTTTAGGATGGAAATGAATAGGAATCATAACCTAAAGATAGATCAAGGAAACACCTAAACAGAGAGGGGGAAAGAAACAAGATTTGAAAAATGAGCAAAACCTTACAGACTGGTAGGACAATAACATAAGGACAACCTTCATGTAATTGGAATGGCATACTTGCCAGAATGGCTACAATTAAGAGCACTAACAACATTCACAAAACACATGTCTGCCCAGTGACCTAGCAACTCTTTCCAGGAGAAATGAAACTTATGTACACAAAAAAGGCCTGTATACTAATACTTGAGTAGTGTATCTATCAGTAGCCAAAAATTGAAAATAGCCCAGATTCCTCTCAAAAAAAGACGGGATAAGACTTAGTGTGGTGTAGTTGTACAATGGGCAATAAAATGGAACAAACTACTGTTCTGTACAACAGTGGAGATGAATTTCAGAACTATTATGCTTAGTGAAATATAAGAGAAAAAAGTGTATACTCCTTTAATATTATGTTCTAGAACAGGCAACATTTATATAGTGTTTCAGAATAGACAAAACTAATGTGAACAACAGTTGCACTACCCGGGAGTGGGACAAGTATTGATTGAAAAAGGATATTAAAGGAACTTTCTGGAGCAATTTTAATATTCTGTAGTTTTCAGTAGTTTGTATTGCACAAAGGTATACTTTTGTTTCATTGAATGGTATATATTAATGCTCGTTTATTTCATTTTAGATCAATGTTACCTAATTAGAAAAATGTAGACAAATACTGAACTCTTACCACATACATGATGAAGTATTTGTGGGTAAGAAAACATATGTAATGTATAGTGTTGACAAGATTTTGGAAAAGCAGATATTTACACTGCTGGCCAGGAATAACAGCATGAAAGGAGCTCGTATTTTTAAAAATTCACAAAAATTCATAAATGTGGCTACTCTCTTAGCAATTCTACCATTGGGATTTTATCTTAAGGAAATGGTCAGAGATGTACAATAAAATATGCATAAGGATGTTCAACATAGCATCGTATACAATATGGCATATTGCCAAAAATGTAGTTGTCAGCGGAGTCTGATTGCTTATATTAATTATGGTACAGCCATAGGATATAGGATACGTATATTTGTAGTCACAGTAAGTGTGTTGATCAATATGAGAAACTAGTTACAATATATTGTTTTTATTCAACAGTTGGCAAACTGCAGCCTGATGTCCAAATTTGGTCCACCACCTATCTCTGTAAATGAAGTTGTATTGGAACACAGCCATACTCATTTACTTATGTATTGCCTATAGCTGCTTTCACACTACAGCAGTAGAGTTGGGTAGTTGCAACAGAGAACATATGGCCTACAAAGCCTACAATGTTTACTCTTTGGCTCTTTACTGAAAACATTTCCTGACTCCTGGTTTAATCAGATTAAATTCTAGAAACACAGGAAGGGCTTGCCTAAATTAACTAATTCCATAAATTTATGAATACTTACCATGTATCCAGCCCTGCACATAAGCTGTCTACATAAATGTGACTGAAACAGATTCAGTCTGCATTCTTTTTAAGTATGGTAGGGGAGATAGTTATCAAATCAATATTCAAATTAAAATTAATTCTATAAAGGAAGAGTGCAGTGAGGAAATGTTAGCAGGTATTATTTCTAAGTGTTGGTAATATTGGCAATTTTAAAACTTGATTCCTTTTCTAAGTTTTTTCTAGGATTTAAATATATTTCATTGGAAAAAGGTAATGAAGATTGAGTAGATAACTAGACACTGCTTCAGTAATTTTTAAAACTTTCTGATATTGCTCTGAATACATAGAATTAAGTTTAATTTACAGAATTAAGTTTAATAGCATGTCTGCTTAAATATTATTGGATGCCTATCCCATGTTCAGTATTGTGAGAAGTTCTGTGGAGACGGAGTCAAAGTCTGAGACATGCTTTTAAGTACCTTATTGTGTGGTTGATAAGAGACAAACCAGGCACAGAAAATAGAATTACATTATATAAACCAATTTATAATAAAATACTTGTATGTTACTTTAGAAAAAAATAAGCCGGTGAATTCTGATTTAGGCAGGTGAGACTTAATGAAGTATGTGGGTTATCAACTGGACCTTGAAGTACAGCTAATTATTTGGCTAAGTATAGGGAAACTGGAAAAACATTTCAGACCAGAGACCCGGGATTTAAGGCACAGAGGTGAGAATGGGCATGTTTGTTGATACAGTAGCAAAGAGATTGACCTTAGGAGACCAGTGGTGCATTAGGGGATTAGTGATGTAGATAAAGACTGAGAGTCAAGGCTGATTTTGGAATGTCTTAAAAGTCTGAAACAGAAGTTTAGATTTGATTTCTGGTTAAAAAGAAAATCAGAAGAATTTGAAATCTATTCTTTCTACCTACCTTTATTCCTTTTTTCCCTCTTTCTTTTCTGTCTTTCTATTTCCCTTCCCAGGAAAAGACTTGGTACAAATAAAATTGAAAGATTAATTTTATCACCAAATACAAGACAAATTAGAAGTTTACTTTCTAAATTTTGGCTCTCTGCATTCTTTTAAAACCAGAAGCTGATTTTCATTAACAGTGACAGACAACAGTGTAACCATGTGTGTTTGCTGGAACTAAAGGGACGTCCCTGTCTCAGATCGCTGTAGCATAACCTCTGGCATTTATTTAAAGAGTGAGGCTGTTGTAAGAGAATGAGCATTAACTGCAATGTAGTACTACAGAGATAACTGAACAGTCTTTTTTTAATTGTTGTTCTTACAGGTGTCCTAAAGCATTAGTCCTTAGCTTCTCTGGAGAAATTGATTCACCAGATTTGTCAGATTTTTAAATGTAACATTTTGTTTTATTTGAAGTCCTCAAAGCTAAAGAAATACATTCTTTGCTCTAAGAATGGCTAAATAGCTAAACACAGTTTAATCTTTTAATTTAATGGCTATTGACTTGTGCTTACATAATCTGAAAGTTCACATTGTCAGGCTGCTTTTTCCCCTCTAATCAACACCAGTAATTTTACTCTGTATTCTGATATATTACCTGTGTCATTACCTTTAAAATGCATGCATGAATGATCTGTTTACACTTAACTTTTTCATCCCTTTGATTCTTCATCATAACCTTAAAACTTTGGTTTTAATGACAACCAAATTCAAACCAGAACAAATTTAACTCTAAGTTCATGTTATTAGATATCTTGCCTTATTTCAGCTATATCTACCAGCAGAGCTTAAGAAAATCCAATTTGACTTGACTAGACTTACTAGGTCATATCTTTCTGTAAGATTTCCAGGTCATCACACACAGCTCAGCTTCTTTTTGACTTTCTGAACTTGGCCATGTATTTATTGCAAAGTATTCCTATAGTTCAACCCTGTACTCATACCTTCCTAGTCAGTGACATTGCCAAAGAACCAAGTCTTGCATAGAATTAAAGTGATGGGCAGAATCTTTATGATATTTTTCAAAGTGCTTTATGTAAAATATTGGGTAATTGACTAGCTTTAGGTCAAACCATGGGTAAATATCAAGCACATGATTAGAAACCAGTTTTTGGCCAGGCATGGTGGCTCATGCCTGTAATCCCAGCACTTTGGGAGGCCGGGGTAGGCAGATCACTTGAGATCAGGAGTTCGAGACCAGCCTGGCCAACATGGTGAAATCCCATCTCTACTAAAAAAGAAAAAAAAAAAAAAAGCCAGGTGTCGTGGTGCATGCCTGTAATCCCAGCTCCTCAGGAGGCTGAGACAGAAGAATCGCCTGAATGCAGGAAGCAGAGGTTGTGGTGAGCCGAGATCGCGCCATTGCATTCCAACCTGGGCAATAGAGTGAGACTCCATCTCAGCAACAACAACCAAAAAAAAAAAAAAAAAAAGAAAAACAAAAAGAAAGAAACCAATTCTCTGCAGTAGTATATTGTCTAGCTTTTATAGTTGTCTTTTTAAGCCTATTGGGTCCTTGAGCATTTTATGTGGTGATTCCATTTCAATTCTGACTGACTTTTCTAGGCAGGGAATACCCTGGCTTTATTGACTCAGTAGGAGCAGTTGTATTCCATCTCAATACAGATTACTGCAATTACATTGTCTGCTTATTTCTTGTCACTCACCTACACAGACTAAACTAGACCATCCTAAGAGAAAAGTCAAAGCTATATTTGGAAATATGAAACCCTCTTTAAAAGTAGCTAGATGTTCATTGAATCCTAGATTCTGTCAGTACAGTGTACAAATTTAAATTTAGGATATGTTGCATTTTATTTTTTTCCTGGTATATCTCCCGTAGATATATTTTATGCCTAGACTGCAAAATTTGAACTTTTGGAAATTAGAATATCTGATCTTATTGAAGATTTGACTAAGTGTACTTTGTGATGCATTAGTGTGAAAAATCTTAATTGTTCCTTTCCCTCTTATTTTGATTCTGGCTTCAGAAGATCATCTGTGGTTGACTTATTTATTGTTGAGCTCATTGAGGAACTCTTTCATTTCATTAGTACCCGGTGATTTTCAGAGTAGACCTAAATAGGTCTACTATTTACTTCTGCCTCAGTGGTTAAGGCTTCATGCAACTTCTTTTGTGTTATCTTTTTATTTCATATCTTCCCTGGTGAAGTCTGTTTAGATGATGAGATTCAAATTGTCATATTCTTAGAGTAGAACCTTTACTTTGCCTGTATAATTGAAGTGTATTGGATCTTCATCTCTCACACATAGGCTAAATCAGTGGTCCTCAAACCTTCATTGTACTTGAAAATTATCTAGGAATTAAAACAAAACAAAATAATAGTGCACGTTTCCCTCCACAAAGAGAGATAATTGTATTTTTTTTCAAAAACTTTCAAGGTGATTTGAATGTGCATCCAAAGTTGAGAAATAATGGATTAGCCAGAGGAACAGAATTTCTCCTTAAAGCAGCCCGTAGCAACAACCCATATAGATTTTGCTCATTTGTATATCTTAAAGTTACATAATTTATTATCTAAAGCACTCTTCTATATAAGCCATAAGTTTTTGGCTGTTTTTGTTGTTAGATTTGTGTGTGTATGTGTGTTTGCTATTTCTTTACCTTTACTTCCCTTACTTCCATCTTGGCGGTTAAACGCCAAATTATCTAGGTCAGGTTTCAGGTTCTTTTCCAGTAGGCCAAGGATTCTTAGCAAACTCTTATGAAATAAGAAAGTATGCTCTGGCAGCCTTAAACCTTGACCTCTTTTGTATCCTACCAATTATATGGCTGCTTCCTTTACTAACCCTGTTGCACACAAACTTCACCTTCTTTAGCAGCTTCTTCCTACTGTGTGTTCCATCAGTGCATTCTTTGATGTTTCAACTTTCATATATAGATTCTAATCCAAATGAGCAGAGATTGCTTTGTGATCATTGAGATTTCTACATACTTAGGATGTCATGCTAATCATTGATTGATGAATTTAGTGAAGAAAATGATTGTGACATGGAGAAAGAGTCTTTAACCAGCATGTGCGTGTATTCTCTGTCCAAGATGATGGTTCTGTCGCTGAGCACAGTAGCTAAGGAGGTACTGGTGACCTGCTCTGCTGGGGAGAAAGGACTTGTGTGGTGACACACAATACATACTTAGCTTCAAAAGCTGTTTAGGGATGGAATTACAGTTTTGTTCCAGTTAGCGAATACATATTGTAGAAAATATATACAGCTAAAGAGAGTTGATTATGTAAAAGTCTTACTGGGTTTTTTAAAAAAATGACTTTCTGTCAAATATCACATGTTCTCACTTATAAGTGGAAGCTAAGTAATGTATATATAAGGGTACAGAGAGTGGAATAATAGACATTGAAGACCAGGAAAGATGGGAGGGTAGGAAGTGGGTAAGGGATGAGAAATTATCTATTGGGTACAGGGTACTATATTCAGATGATGGTTACACTGAAAGCCCAGACTTCCCCCCTACACAATATATCCATTTAACAAAGCTGCACTTGTACCCCCTACATCTATACAAATAAAAAGTGAAAAAAAAAAAAACAAAAAAACACACATGACTTTTGGACCAAGTTATCAATTAGTAATTATTATTCTGTATATTGTCCAGGTAAATTCTTAGCATTTTCTTTTTTTCTTTTTTTTGAGACGGAGTCTCGCTCTGTCATCCAGGCTGGAGTGCTTTAGTGCGATCTCCGCTCACTGCAAGCTCTGCCTCGCAGGTTTCCGCCATTCTCCTGCCTCAGCCTCCTGAGTAGCTGGGACTACAGGCGCCCGCCACCATGCCTGGCTAATTTTTTGTATTTTTAGTAGAGACGGAGTTTCAACGTGTTAACCAGAATGGTCTCGATCTCCTGACCTTGTGATCCGCCCACCTCGGCCTCCCAAAGTGCTGGGATTACAGGCGTGAGCCACCGCGCCCGGCAGCATTTTCTTTTATGCTACCTTTTTTGGTATATACATTTTATACTTGTATATGTCCAATTTTTGAGCTTCATTAAAAAAGACTAAATCTAAGATATCATTGTTGGCCTTGCTAGCTAGTACATTTTTATATTGATAGAATAACTTTTTTTGCTATGTCAGTATTTTATGTGGGCCTGTTTGAATATCAATACTTCCTCCTCATGAAATAGAGTTAACTTATTTGGGCAGTAAGGAACCTCTTGATATTTTGACTTTGAAGAAACATTGCTTTTCCTGTAGTGTTTTATACTGGGTAGTTTATATAGGGGTAATTGTTATAGGAATTGGATTCTTCACTTTTTTCCCTATACATTTTAACATGTCATTTAGTGAAAGTAAAGTTATGCAAAACGTTTATATTAAATAGACTTGTTAAGTATGTCTTTCCTATCTGCTACATGATTCCTACTGAGAGTGTTAATATTCAGATATTCATTTATGATGTCTGTTATTCAGGAATACACCTATTTGTACCATAGTCTTCATCGTTGAATGATTGCTGTTAAAGAATGTATTACATAATGATATTTTGCATTAGTGAATGGAATATATCAATTTTCTTCTTTTCATTTCCTTTTTGTATTAAAGGAAAAATTCCAAGATACAAGGAAGTAGGTCATGGTATCTATAAACTGCTGAGGAACTGAAGTATGTATTATGAAGTAAAGATTGAAGCTCAGTTGCCCTCTAGGGGTTCAGTTTTAACACAGCACATGTAGAAATAATTTACTGAGATCTTGGGGGAAGGGTAGATCTGCTGAATGTGGGAGCCTATTTTTCATTTTCTGTTAGAACCTGACTGGTCATTAAAAAGCTAGTTTTGATTATTTATGGCAAAAGAGAAGAATATATCCCATTTTTGTAATATACAGTTTAATGAAATATCCTTTTTGTTTGCATAATTTTAAAGTCAGGGCTTTTGTGCTGGAATAACCCAGCCATCAACACATTTTCAGGTATTATTTGGTGTCCAATTCTCAGATTCTTTCTAGCACTCTTTTGTCTTCTCAGTGTCACCTCTATAGCACTTTTAAATCAGCTTCCTCCCTTATTCTGCCCAAATCCAAGAACAGACTCCAGTGAAGTGGCTTCTTCATGAATCCTCTCTTACGTTTTATGAGAAGTGATCATCATGAAACTTTTCCTTTTGGTTTCAGCACCTTTGATTGGCATCTTTGTCTGGATTAGTAAGACTATTTCTCTCAGTTTGAAACAGAATGGCTACTGGCTGTCTAGTTTAATTGATGCCCAATTTGCATTGATTGAGGTCCACATAATTTATGTTGGAATGTTTCTCTGGTGCAAAGTGCTCTACTTTGTAATTGCAGAGTTAGACTCCTACTGTTTTGGTAAGGGGGAGCAAATTTTTTTTCCTATTATTGAAAATGTTAACTTTGACTTGTGTAAACAGTAAATAGGTTTATTGTAATTGCAGATAGTTACATATTTTAAATATTTAAACCCATTTCTATACTAAATTTGGAAATTTACGTGGTTATTGGTATACTTTAAAAAGATTTGTGTGTTTTAATATATGCTCTTTTATTCCCTTTGAAGGATGCTGTAAACTTTACTCTTTTTAATATATATTGGTTTTTATTTTTATCGTTATAGTTATATTGAGCTTTTCTATATTTTTTCCTGATGATTTTGGAAAAATCTCCATTATTAATGGTCAGAATCTTTCATTTTTATCATTGATTTATAGTAATTTTATTTTTAAAGATCAGTTTTTATGTGTTATTTTACACTCTGAAAACCATGATTAGATTTTGATATATATTAAAATATTAAATTGGCTATAATATAGCTCTGTGCTGTCCAGTATATTAGCCAGTAGTCACATTGGCTATTTAATTTTAAATTAATTAAAATTATATAAAATTTAAAATTGAGTCTCATAAGGTACTAGCCACATTTCAAATGCTCAGTAGCTGCATGTGACTTGTGGATACCACATTCGACAATGCAGACATCAATCATTTCCATCATTACAAAAAAATTTATTGAACAGATCTGGTATTGATATATGAATCTTCTTCAATGTGTTTTTAAAAATACCTTAATGCTGGCAGTTTCCTGTGTCAAATGAAACATGAAAATGTTATATGTCTATATTTTATTAAAAGAACATTTTGGAAATATTTAAAAGTGACCACATGTGAAGTGAGTTTACCTTTATCATAAAGTTAGCATATATTTCTGATTGTGAGCCAAGTGATATCAAATAATTTAATAAAATTATATATTTTTGACATATGTAAATACATCTACTTTATCTCCATCTTGTGGTAGAAGTATCTGGAGATCCTGTTAAGAATATCATTAAAGCTTATTCATTTTTACATTGACTTAACCTTGCTCTTTCTCATTACCATAAATGTAACATTAAGTGTTAAATGTTTCTTTAGGAAATTTTGGCTCTTACTGAAGGACCCAGTTAAAAATGATTTTAGGTTTTATAGTTACTATTGAAGGTAAATGTACAACTGCAACTGCCACATTTTGACTGTGTGTTGGATATTAAAATAAGGAATACAAACATTTAAATCGTGGTTGAGAGGAAAAACAAAAAAGAAAGCTTTAGCTGCTTACTTGCAAATGTAGCTTTGTGTCGTTAAAGAGGATTATGATGAATATATTTATGTGATAAGTTTGATAAATTGTTTCATACTGACTAATATTTTTTATAATTTTTATTTTTATAGTTTCTTGTTTTTAAGTATACTCACAGTCCCTTTGTGGATAATTATGATTGTAAGATTGTTTTTGGAAGTAAATGAAAAAGTGATTATTAAAACACTTTGTAAACTGTAGCATTTTATACAAATACATAATCTTATCTTTTAAAAATATATAACATGAAATATTTAGTTGGGAAGACCATCTCAGAGGTTTAAGAACATATTTCCAGTCAGGTCTATTTGTATCATTCTTTTATTTTCTTTTTAATTTTTTGATGAGTTTCTTAATATATTTTTAAAATTTTTATATCTTTGAGTTTTTTTAAAGTTTTTGAATTAAGACTAATACAGTCTGCAAAGCAGTATTAATTTAGAGTTATGTTTCAATATAGAAAAGTCTCTGAGTACTCTAAAAATTCTGAAAGAATATTTTAGTTAAATTCTAAGACTTAAGGAAGAATTTTGTGTAGAAAATAAACTTTAGTTAGGCAACATTTAGATAGTTTCTTTTAAAATTCATTTTGTTTATCTTACTAAGTATTGGGGAAGGAATAGTCTGTGAAATGGAAACACCTAAATTATTTATTTAGAAGATATTCCAAGTTGGTAGTAAGATATAAAAGCCAAGTATAACATGAGATATTTGTGGGACAATGAGAAGATTAGTTTAATTATATAAAACAATTTAGTTGCTGTTTAGGGTCATATTTTGGTGCTCCTTGAAAGCCAGGCAAAGAATTTTAGAATTCATATAATGGAAAACAGGGATTTTTATGCTGCAAAGATCTTTATTTAGGGAGAAAGTCTGTGATCTCAGAAACGTTAGATGAAGCCTGTGAGGTTAACTACTACCAATGCAGGAATCTTTCTAACAGTATGTGAGACTTCATTTTCAATACATCTACTCTAGTTCAGGCATTCAGTATTTCCTTCCTTCCTGCATTTTATTGTTGTGGGGGAAAATAACATCATGCTTTTATTCAATTCATATAAGTAATACAGAAAATATGAAATGCCTTCCAAAAATTACTCTAAATTCTGCCATTCACAAATATAGACATCTCTCTGGGAACAAAAGGATAATACAAAGGGATTATATTATATACACTATTTTTTTAGTGGAATTTAGAAAACAAAAGGTTTGCTAAAGTTTATGTAAATGTTTCTTGATAAAAGGTTACTTGCCTCCATCATAAGAAAACATATTATGAAACCCACTGACAAGGTTCAGTAATTATGTTTTAACTCCATATTCTAATTTTGAACAGTATTGAGTGATTCCTGTGTGTGAAAGTACAATTATACTTCCTCCATCTTTTCTCTTTCAGGTCCCAGTTTCTGTAAGTTGTAATTTTACATTGTCATAACTTATAATACTTATATTCTTTTCTGTAACTATAAATCCAGTGCTCATCACATTTTGTCTTTAAAATTTTTTTTTGATCCGTTGCTTGATTTTATTGCCAATAGTTAATTTAAGAAGAGTCTTTGGGTTCTAGAATCCTTGATATCGTTCATGGTTGGGAATGACTGCTTGTTGCCGTATGCATTTGTGACATGTTGAGTGGATATAATATTGTCAGGTCGTATTTTCTCTACCTCAGAACTTTGTAGATACACATTACATCAGTATTTTATGACATTAAATGTTGCTCTGGGAAGTCTGAGAGCAGCCTGATTTTCATCCCCACCCCACCTTGCAATCATCCTACTATAGATGACGTGATTTTTCTGGTTGGATCCTAGAAGAATTCTTTCTATATCCTTGAGTTTGAAAGCTTAACTGGGATATATCTTGTATCAGTTCTTTCTGGAACATACTGTGCCCTTTTGGTTTGTACTTTTTTTTTTTTTTTTCCATCAGAAAACTTTTCCTAAATTGTAATTTAAAATGTTTTTTGTTTCCTTTTTTGGGGGGAATTTTTTTCCTCGGAGATAACCAATCATCCTTGGAACTTTAAAACAAAGATTAACATTTGATGTTATTTACTGCATAACTAATTATTCCAAAATGTAGTGGCTTAAAAGAGCACATATTTATCAATCTGATAGTTTCTGCGAGGCATGTATCTAGGTATGACAACTGGGTCCTCTGCTTCAGTTTCTCACAAGGCTGCAATTGATGTGTTGGCTAAGGAGGGTCTGTGGTCTCATCCGAAACCTTGACTGGGGAAGGATCTGCTTTGAAGCTCACTCATGGTTGGCAGCATTCAGTCTCCTGTAGAATGTTGGGTTGATAGCCTCACTTCCTTCCCTCATGAGCCCTTTCCACATGGCAGTTTACTTCATCAAAACATGCAAGCCAAGAAGACGAGAGAGAACATCTGGTAAGACATGCCACAGCCTTTTGTAACTCAGTCATAGGGAGTGACATCCTATCTGCATTACCATATTCTTGGTTAGAAACAGATCACTAGGTTTAGCCTACTTAATAGGAGGGGTGACATGGACATGAAGGACATGAACAATAGGAAGCTGGGATCATTGGAGGCCATCTTGGAAGCCATCTTCCACAATAGTTGCCTACCATGCCTTGGTTTTCTCTGTGTTTGTATTAACCTTTTTTCCCCCGTGATATTTACTGTGATTATCTTGGGTAATTTAAATATAATTTTTCATTTGAATTTTAGCTGTGTCTATGCTATTCGTTTTATGTTTCTGATATATTTATTAGCACTGTTATGGATTTGTTTTGGTCTTCAGTTTATCTCTTCTGTCATCTCACTCTGTTTTATCAACTATTCCTTGAAGTCTAGTTTTCTTGAATTTATGTTTTTATTAAGTTCTAATGGAGTGTGACATTTGAGATGAATCTTCTTTTCCTTAGGCATGTTTGCAGAGTTGCCTTGCTGCTTCTCTGAAAAATTGTGGGTGAATGCTCTTTAACACTTCTGCCACCTTTTTCTGATGTTTGTTTTCTCCTGTGGGCTATATTGTGAAGGCTGGGGTGTTCTTTTATGTACTTTCCTGAAGCCTGAGGGAGGGGGAGAGGGAGCACATGGCCAATGCACTGTTTTTGTTAGGTAGCCTTCAGGAATGTTTCCTCTTTTCTGTGGGGTTACCTTTGGGTTATCTTCTCTATTAAGTGTGGATCCCTGAAAAATGGCATACCCTGGTGGTTTTTCTAGCCCCTGCTGAAATCCTTTGAAGGTGGGTAGAGGTTTTTTTATACTAAATGTTTTTCTTTTGTTTTGTTTTATTTTTCTCTGGGCTATTTATGCCCTTAGTCTACTTCTCTCAAAAACGAGGAGTGTTTTTTAGTGGAAATTTGCAAGATATTTGAACTCATTTCTTTCCCTAGTGCATTCTAGGGGCTAGGATCCATGGCGTGCTGAGTCTTGCCAAAATCTTTCCTTTTTTCCTACTTTTCGAAATTTGTAGTATGATACTACCCCCCTTTTATGGCATAGTGGCAGCTAGCCAATTTTTGTCTTTTTAAAACTCTGTTTATCTTATAGAATATTGAGGAAGAGTTTAAGAGCTTACAATATCTTGCAGTTTTACCCAAAACTGCCTTCAATATCTTTTCAGTTGTTTTATTAGCATGAAGACTAGTTTTTTTCTATCTAGAAAATTTCTTTTTCTCCTTCTTCCCTGATTTTACCCTTATCCTAAATGTTGTTGCTAGGTAAAGCTTTTTGAACTGATCAGTTTAGTTTATGTCATTCCCCACTGCTTGTAGGATCAAGCCTAAGCTCTTATATTTAAGGTCACCTAGATTTTTACTTCAGCTTACTTTAGTGACAACAGTCTCATTCCCTTTCTTGAGTTTTCTTTTCTGGCTAAATTTAAATATTTTCTGTTTTGCCATAGATGCCCTAGGTAGATTTCTAAGATGTGGTTAGTATATAATATGGTGTTTGTGAACATTATGGTTTTTAAAAAGACTTTTAATCTCTTTATTGCCTTTCCATAGGAGCGTACTTATTTATCAAGATTTATCTAAAAATATGGTCTGCAGAAATGAACATAGATGTGCTGTGAGTTCCGTGCAGTTGTGATTGCGGCACTGATAATTAAGATTGGTTTAGTTGTTCTGTCGTACTTCATCAAGTTATTGATTCACATTGAATTTATAAAATGTCATTCTATTCTAAAACTTGGAAGTATTTTTAACCTAAATGTAGGAATTCGCATGTATCCAAGTAAATTTTACCTTTAAACACTTTTTGCCCTGGTTGGCCATACTACTGAGAGTATTTTGAATCTCCAATCAGTTCTCTCTTATATCTATATATGCTAATCATGCCTTTAGTGATTTCCTACACATCTCTAAATAATAATTTTGTGGGTACGTAAGGGCAGTAGTTCTATTACTTTGCATCCTTTTAATTTCATATAGTTCTGTTTTCTTCCCCGTGTCTGCCTGGGTGACATGAGAGATAAAAAACCGTGGTGGTTCTGTGTATGGGCTCAAGCTGGATGGAGGAGTTGATATTAGAAAAAAGGGATGCTTTCCATTTGATTAAGCTACAAATAGAGGGACCTTTTTTTTTTTTTTTTTTTTTTTTTTTTTTTTTCCGGGTGACCGGGGAGGTGACAGTGAGAACGGGAAGCATCAAAGGGAGCTTTGGCAGAACTTGGTAACTGAAGAGAAGACCACTGAAGAGAAACATGATGATGCCAGGAGTTTGATTTCAAATGATTTGAAAGAAACAGTGAACCTGGACACATTAAGTTTGAGGTAGATGATTGTAAGATATCAAGAAGATATTCGTCTTTAATGAAAATTTGCTTTTGAGGCTTAGATTCTAGATTTTAAAACAAAACAGACATCTTTTAAAAGTAGCCTTTCTTTTTTTGAGATGGAATCTCGCTCTGTTACCCATCCTGGAGTACAGTGGTGTGGTCTCAGCTCACTGCAGCCTCTGCCTCCTGGGTTCAAGTGTTTCTTCTGCCTCAGCCTCTAAGTAGCTGGGATTACAGATACCCACCACCATGCCTGGCTAATTTTTGTATTTTTAGTAGAGACCGAGTTTCACCATGTTGGCCAGGCTGGTCTCAAACTCCTGAGGTCAAGCGATCCAACTGCCTCAGCCTCCCAAAATGCTGGGATTAAATGTGTGAGCTACTGTGCCTGGCTACAAGTATTCTTTTTTTAACTTGAAAACCTTTTTAGTTCTGTAAAATCTTTGTTAATTTTCTTCCTATTACCTTTTATATTTTACATGTAAGATTAAATTTGAACTAAATAGATTTCAAATAAAAGAAGAGAATAATTGCTATTTTTGAAGAACTCATTTTAATTGGTTAGAATAAATATTAGGCAGTGATTTTTGTAAAATGGCCTTTAAAATATTAATGTCTGGTTATATAGAAGGTGCTGTAACAGGATCATCTGCTTTACCATAACTTCAGTATGCCTATTAATGGTACATAACTGTGGAGCAGTTACGTGAGTGAGCTCTGTCAAAAAAGTTATATAAATGAATTGCAGTCAGGAGAACTTTATTCAGTGGTTATGTATACAAAATTTACCCCCCTTAATGTGGGAAAAATTTTTATAATTGCTTTATTTTCTTACAGAATTGGCTTCTAAAGTTGCACATTGTGTAATTGTTAAGTAGCAAAATTTAGGGGTAGTATTTCCTTTTTGTCATGTGAAATAAATATTTCTCTTTTACAATACAGGATAAATAAATTTTTGTGAAACATTGCAGATGTTAGATGGATTTGGGAGAATTTTCCATAGGATTTCACAAACTAAGTAAGAGGAGGAACTTATATAGCTACATAAACAGTAGTGAGTACCAGAAGTTTATTAATCTGTTTGTATTACATAAATAAAAATAAAATGCTTTAGTTAGTGAGTTAAAAAGCTAATGGAAACTGATATAGGGAAGTTAAAGTCAACATAAAGTAATAATACCAGAAATCCTAAATTCACTGTATTTCAGTCATTTTTATGAATTAAAAAAATCTTTTTTAACTTGTGGTTCTTTAATTATTTTTCCCATTTTCACTTTAGGAAATCTGTTTGCATTCATTGAGTTAGGTAAAATAGAGGACTTAGGTTCTTAGTGCATGCTAATGTGGTTACTTCTAGATTTGTCCAAAACATCAGACAGGATTCATGTTGCCTATTACTCAGAGAGCTAGTTATATTAGAACTCAGGCTTTGGGTAGTAACTGAACCCTTCTTTCTTTGTTGCCCATGGAGAAGTTACATAGATGCTTAGTTTACGGTGCTGATTATTATTATTACTACTTTATGAAAACAAAACAAAACAATCTGTAGACTTGAAGGAGCAAAGAATGTAGTGTTCACCCTGTGCTACCCCAGAAATACCCTTAGTGAATAATGTTTTTCTAACAGATTCATTTTAACGTGAGCTCATTTTTACTCTTAAGTGTGTAAGCCATTTTTTAATGTATGTCTTTTGTCTCCTTAGTCTTTACTTTCATTTTAGTGACATTGTGAAATTAAGCCCTGTCTGATTCCCACAAGAGTAACTTAGGTACTTCTACATTGGCATTAGTAGCTATGCCTTCTCTTTAGACTAGGCTACCTTATCCATATTGTGTTTAGGAATTCATATGAAAATTTGTTCTTATCCACAGTTATTTTTTTCTTCATGCCCATTTTCCTTGAAAATATTTAAAAAAAATGTCTTGTATAGAATTAGAAACTTCAGTATCTGTATCACATCACTGGCTATAAAAATTATGTTACTGATTTATTCACTTCCTTTAAGTTTTCCCCCAAGAATCTCCTTAGAGGAGCCTACCTGGATGACCCTACTGAAAATGTAACCTACTAGGTCCTTCGTCCTATAACCTCCCACACCCCTTAACTTCTCTCTCTTTTTCTGTAACTCTTACCACATTGTAACATACTGCACAATACTCCTTTTAGAATAAGGGATCTGGTTTGTTTTACTCATGTATCCCTAGAACCTAAAACAGGCTTGGTACATAGAAATGTTCAGTAAATATTTAACAAAAGAATGGATTAAGAATATGCAGTTGTCCCTCATTATCCACAGGGGATTAGTTACAGGATGCCCGTCCCTCCCCAGGAAACGAAAACCTAAATCCCATTAATACTGTATCTTTGGTCTGTGTTTGACTGTGGATATGGAACCCCCAGATAAGGAATGGTATTTATTGGGGGGAAAAAACCCACATATAAGTGGACCTGTGCAACTCAAACCCGTGTTGTTCAAGGGTCAACTGTATTATTTGAGATCTTTTTCTCCTATTGTATAGAATAAGAATTTTCATGCCCTAAACCAATTACTTTCCATTTCTTTTCACCTGGAACATAGTAAGAAATACAGTTTAAAATACAACCCTGAGTACACATACATATGAACAGATTGTTAGAAATCTGAATTACTCTCTGCCCCCAGCTGTTGTAAGACTAAACAGGCCAGGAACTTTGCATATATTCAGTAAACTAGAATGTGACAGATACTTCCTATGAAAAATGTAATGCTGAGACTCCTTAAATGGTTGGTTGATCACCATTGTAACCATGTAATATTTTACACTAAAACCAGATGACTTAGGAAATAACTTCTAAGTTTTTTTAATGTTCGACATTAAAAAAATATGATGATTCATTAGTTTTAAAGTTTGTACATTTTTGAGGAAGCTCTTTTAAGCTTAAATGTCAGCAAAGCAGCTGCTGCTTGAATTTACTTTGTAAAACACTGAATTATTCATTTCCATAAATAAAACTTCCTTAGTAATTATTTAGCATTAATTTCTTTCTCTTTATTTCAATCAACCCTGTTGACATTCTGTTTTAAAATTAAAAATATTCTTTGTGGAATTTAACAATAAAACTGTGACAGCCACTTTCTTTACTTTCTTTTGTTTTCATAACAGGATTTCCAGATCCTGAGATGAGTTGTGTCTTATTGTTTATTTTTATTATTTTAATAAAAGTTACTAATAAAATGTAGAACACAAGTAAATTCTTATTTAAAAATGTCTTCTAAGTAGCTTCTAAGACCAACTGCTATGATTTTGACTTATTTAACATCTATTATCTTGAATTCTAACAATGCAAACTTGTTAGAAATATTTTAAATAATTATTTCATTGTTTGTATTCTCTGATTATTTAATCGAGTAATAGGGAAACAAAGTAATGTTTGTTGTTTTACATTTCTTGGCACTCTTCCATCTGTTTTTGCAAATGTGGGAATACCTGCTTGAATTTTGTGCTGCCCTTCTAGTAGCCTGTGGTGAGCCCTTCCACCTTCAAACTCTTATTAGTTACTTATGTGGCCTCCTTGGGCCATCAGTCTTTACTGCTGTGTGATGTTTCTTGCCATCTTTCCAGAATTGCTATTTTATTTATTTATTTGTTTCTTTGTTTAATTTTAAATATGTCACTGCCTTGCTGGTCCATTGGAGACTTCTTGAGGGCAACAGACAAACTATTTGATAGCTGAATACATATTTGGTAAGTTAGCATTTTAAAGTAGCATCCATTCAAATGAAACATTCTTACCTAAAGTGCTTCTTGCAGCATACATTTAGAGAGGTTTAGTAACTGATCCCTAAGACAATCAGTGTGGGCTTAAAGAAAATGTAAACTTTTAGCTAAGGGCCCATCTGAATCCCTGTTGAAATGTACTACAGCCACCATTACTGTGGCAGCCTCATAGGACCATGGAAGAGAATGAGGCCTGTGGAATTAGAGATGGGAAAAGTCTCCATTTAATTCCTCTGTCCTAGGTTCTACAGTGCTATTTAGAATATAATTATGGAGACCTCTGCTTTAATAGTTGTTGTGTGGGTGATAGCAGTTTTTGTGGGAATAACCGCAAGTGTATAATTATTTTAGAGCTGACATGTTCAAGGAAGCTTTTCCAGCGATGACACAGACCGTCAGCCTTCAGCTAGGAGCCATTACGCAGACATGTTTTTCCTCTGCAGTATTTTAGAAAATAAAGTTAGCTATTTGAAATTGTGAGATTTTACATAGAACAAAAATTCCAGCTTAGAAAAAAGGTAAATCCTCAGATCTGATGATTCTGTATTTCCAGTCCTGCAAGACAAACAATGATCTCAAATAAAGTAACAGCTGTACCTTTAAACATGGACATGTGTTGTAGTGGTTCATTGCAGTTTTTGTGCTTGCAGTGTTCATGTATTTATACACACACACATTATGTATTTACATATACATAATATATATACAGATACATGTTTATGTACAAAAACATATTTCTCTGAAATTGTGCTTCAGTCATAAGTAAGAAAACCAAACTGAGCTGTTGTTCTGGTTCAAGAAAAACAGGATGGAGCCTTTTGTGAAGGTAAAGAATATTCTTTTGTGTTTAACATGCAAATGGGTCAACTTCCAAGTTGCATAGGTCACCCAGCCTGAGTCTACAGTCTTGGAGAGTATCTGATCTGTCAAGTTTTGATTTTTATGCCCTTAATTATAATCTATAGGTAACTTGTATGACTCATTGGATATGAATTTTGGAACTCTATGCTTCCAGATTACTTTGCTTAATTCTTGGCTCCTCATACTTTTTCTGTGAAGGGATATATATCTAAGACACTAGGAAAAGCACATCTGAGGTAAGTAACACCCATAAATATTTAGTACATGGTTAATAACCTAGTTTGTGAGGTTTAGAAATAGTAAATTATATTTTATATGTAATATTCTATATAAAATGTATTTTTATATATAAAGTATACATATTACATATATAATAAAGATGTATCGTATGCAATGTTAGTACATACTAAGTATTCTTTAAATTATTTTTAACTCTAATAAAGTGTACATTTATCTGTGGTTCTGCTCTCTTAAATACATTTTTTAAAATTTGAACGTTTTCATCTGAATTTTTGAGTTTGCTAACAAGCCAAAAATCATTTCTATTCAATTAATCCAACAAATAATTTACTCTTCTTCTCTATCTTAAATTTGAAGATAATTAAGAAATAAAAGAGGAGGGACATCTATTTCATGTTCTGTTTAGTAGTAACAGTTGCAAATATGTAAGTATTTTATTCTTGGATTCACTAATTTCCCTGCTCAACAAAGATGGGTCAGTATATTCTGTTTTTTTTCTGGGAAAGTCTATAGAAATAATTTGGTTGTTTTTAAGCACATGCATGATTTTGGAGGCAGTGGTGGTGGAAAGAGTATGATCAAAAAGAGCTGTTTCTTTACCTACCTTACAAATATCTGTGCCTGAAACAAGCCTCTTCTCTGAGCATAATCAGTCTTTAATAAAACTGTATTCCTAACTACTTGAGCTGATAAATAGTGAGGTTTGTTTTAAACAAGTCAAGTTTATTTTATGTCAATTTTCTATTTGCCCTGTGTAAGATATATTTAATTACTTTACTCCATCTCTGTGTTCAAATTAATCAGATTCTGCTACATATTGGTGCTCAAATTAGAATAATTCTTTAATCAACTGTGTTATCCATGCTATGGTAGACTAGAATAGAAAATCTACTCGTGGCATATTGAAGATGCATGCATTTTATTTTCTATTGTAATTTAAAAGTAAAATCAGAAATATTGATTTCTACTTGACTGGAGAGATGATTTAGTTTGAATATCAGCCTGATCTTAATCAGGTGAGAATTAATTGAGTTGGAGGTATTAGATATTCAGTGATGTTAACTGAACCATGATCCATCTAGAGAGAAGCTTTCTTTTGTACTGTGTTAGAATTATCAAATAACTCATGCACTACAATATAAAATAATCTTTTCATGTTCAGCCTTCTACCTTCTTGTCTCATTAAATGCACCACTAAATTCATTCTATACACAGACTAATCTTTAAAGTAGCAAGCTAATACATCACAATTTAATAGAAAATTAAAAGCATAATAATTTTGTCATAAGATGCTATTGTTGTCACAATTTTATAATGATATATTTTCTAGTTACTAGTTTTAAAACCAAGTGATTAAACCTCTGCTTTTCAAGTATACCTGGGACTTTTAAAAAAACTCTTAGTCTTTTACTTTTTTTATGTTCAACATTGCAAGAAGAAAGTGAGCAATTCAGAAGTATTTTAATGTTTATCTTCAGAAATAAAAATAGAATCTGTAACATTATGTTGGTCTGAAATGTGACATGGGCTTTCATTTATTTTAAGAGTGTGATAGCAATATCATAAGTGTTGTGAAAATATAAATGGTGAGATAACACCTCCATAGGACTTGCTCTTAAGTAGTAAAATTGTAAAGTCTTTAAATAAACTGCAGCTAGAACTGAAGGGATTGATTTGCCTTGTTAACTACGGATACTATACTTATTAAATGTCTAGTTAAATTTAGTATAACATGTCTTTATTTCCTCCTTTTTTTCCCTTAAAACTGAAACTTTTGACTTATTTATTAGCAAAGTGGCATGTGTTTTCATTGTCAGATTTCTTCGATTTTGGCAGTTGGTGTGCAGTGTTAAATGAAAAGAAAGCCAATAGTGTGACTTTTGATAGTGTCATTTTACACTGGAATAGTGTTTTTTGCTTGATATTGCTATAATGGAAATAGTAGGATCTATGTAGCTGTATATTTTGTGAAAAGGAATATCCGAATTTATATTTGAGAGCAATTAGGATTTAATAAAATTAAGCCATAATTGCAGAGACATTCCTAGAGTGCGATGTTCTCATGAGATACAGTGGGTTCCCTACCTAGTTGTTACTAAACAGCAATTTAGGGCAGAAAGGCCTGCTTAGGAAAAAATGAGAGAGAGGGAGCTGGCTTTTTCACTCAGCTCTTGGAAGCCGAGGCTCCTCTTACATAGACTCCACTGTCCCCTCTCCAGCACCCAAAATGATTTCCATCTCTCTCTCTCCTTCCTTCTTCCCTCCCTCCCTCCCTCCCTTCCTTCCTTCCTCTCCTCCTCCCCTCCTTCCTCCCCTCCTTCCTTCCTTCCTTCCTTTCACCCGTCCCCCTCCCTCTCCACCTCCTGCTTCTCCTTCCCTCTCCCCCTCCCCCTCCCCTTTCCCTTCCCTCTCCCCCTCCCCTCCCTCCTCCCCTCCCCTCCCTTCCCTTCCTTTCCTTTTTTTTTCCCATAGTATTCTGTAAGGTGTAGAGAGTACCAAACCACAATACAAATGTGTTTCTTCAATTCTTGTCCCTGCCAGTTTCCCTCCTGTGAAATCACCATGGTTATCAGTTTTCTTACATATTCTTTCATAGCCATTATGTGCTTGCAGACATACCCCCCACACATACACACATACACACCCCTGAAACACAGAAATGATAACATTCTATAATACTCTTCTATACCTTGCTGTTTTCACTTTTATGACTTAGAGATCATTCCCTATCAATGTGCTTTTTTTTTTTTTAATGGCTACATAGTATTTTGTGATACAGTATTAATACTTAAGCAGTTGGTGTTACTGTGTTAGATTTGATGACATCACCAAAAACCACATTTATATAAAAATATTTTTTGCTTCGGGTGACAGAAGACAAGATGAGAAATGGCTAATAATATGTCATTCTTTTAATGATTCCTCACAGATGGGAACCTATTTACTACTATTTTGGAGACAAGGCCATGCTCTGTCACCTAGACTGGAGTGCAGTGGCATGATCACAGCTCACTACAGCCTTGACCTCCAGGGCTCTAGCGATCCTCCCACCTCAGCCTCCCAAGTAAATAGGACTACATGTGTGTGCCACCATACCCAGCTAATTTTTAAAATTATTTATGGAGGCGGGGTCTCACTGTGTTCCTGAGGCTGGTCTTGACCTCCTGGATTCAAGTGATCCTCCTGCCTTAGCCTCCCAAAGTGTTGGGATTACAGGTGTGAGCCACTGCACTTGGCTTACTGATGTATTTTTGTTAAGAAAGACATATACATAGTCAGTATCCGAATTGAATGAAAAATTCGACTGTGGTCGAATTTGGAGAATTTACTTTATGAATGCTGTATTTTTTTTTTTAAATAGGAGATGCTAATGTTTTTTAAGCCAGTTAAATAAATAAATTTGACAAGTGAGCATATTATAAAGTGGGTGACAAGGATTTGTTAATAGTCTGGAAATCACATACCTTGAGGAGGCAGCAAAATTTGAACTGGTGCTGAGCCAGGAGAAGAGAAAAAAATATGAATGTTATTTCCTATAGTGTATGATGAAGCGGCAGCATTAGACTAGCTTTTTTCAGCCTATACTACTCCCATCCCCCATCAACACATACACACTATGGAACTGGCTACCTTGTGAGTTAAGGAGTTTTCTATCACCACAAATGTTTAAACAGTAAGACGGAGTAGGACACACTTTCTGAAATAGATTAAGTGACCTCTAAAGGCCTTCACACTCTAACCTTTTTGATTCCAGAAGTCTAGAACAAGACAGCTGGTCCTGTCCAGGGCCCTTCATAAGTAGTGTTTAATGGTCACTGTTGACTCATACTTATTGCCAGAATGGGCTGTAGACCACTTGCAAGTATGAAAAAGTCCAGCAGCTTAGTTTATTACTTGCATTACTAAAAACATGGATCCTACTTTTGTTTTTCCATTGTGTAGGTGATGAGAGAACGCAAAGCATCTGCTAGAGGCAAGAAATCCTAGAAGGCTCCATGTTCAGAAGTTTGCCAGTTTGTGTGTGTGTGTGTGAGAGTTGCTTTTATCAATATCTATTAATGAATTGGTCTTTTAACATTGAAGACTATGTGGGGCAGCAAAGAGTTGGGATATGCAAGAAAAATGTATTTGGGGAGACTTAGGGAATCTTTTCCATGTGCTCTCTTTAAAAAGATAGGGGGATTCGGTGCTTTCATTGTCCACACCAGGCTGTGCGAATGTCTCCCTTTCAAATTCTGGTAGCACTTAATATCTGAAACATGAAATTTAGCATTTCTTTATATTTTGTTTGAAAAAGCCCCTTTCTAATGTGTAAAATCTTTATTTTAAATATTTAAATATATTTTATAGGAATACTGGAAAACAGTATGGAATCAGAGAGTTGAGGTATCTGATGCTATTTGATTTTATATGGTTGCTAAGTGGTCATTTAGCAAAAAATCAGCAGCAGTGTCTACTTTAATCTTTCCTATGGTAGTGATACAATGTGATGAACCATTGCCACTTGCTTCCCAGGTCTCGTTTGTGACCTCATGTGAGATACTTGGCCTAGGTTAAGTCTCTATTGCATGGGCATGGAAATTTCTACCAAGCATAGGAGTTTTTCCTGTGTTCTGGAAAGGAATAAGTGAAATCCAATAGTAATTACAGATGTTTTTCTGAAGTGAAAAGACCTGGTTCTAAACCAGTCTATGTATACCACGCTATTTAATCTTGGAATATGATGTAGCCTATTTAAAGTTCAGTTTATTCATCTGACAAATGAAGATAAAAATAGTGCTTACTTGATAGTGTTTTTGTACAATTCAAGTGAGCTAACCTACATAAAGTATCTAGTATAGTAGTGCCTGGTACAAAGTAAACAGTTTATCTTAGTTGCCATTTTCATGTTTTTATTGCTATTATTACTGACATTATTAACTACCTTGCAAAAAATGATTAGGAAGTTGTCATGGGAAAATGGAAAAAGAAGAAAAAGGCCACCCGAAATAAGACAGTTTCTATTCAACATTATTAATGTATTCTTGACTTTTGGTTTTCCATTATCTATGTTCCTAGTGTTTTAACTGCTTCTTGTAAGAATCACATTTTAATCTGAAATTTATATTCTGGTCAACTGAGATAATGAATCTCAGTATTCTCCTGAAACTTTTTAATTTTCCTATGAAACCCCAAAGTTTTGTTACTGTTTTTTTCAGTTTTGTTTATGAATAAATTCTGAACACAGCCTTTACTAAACTGAAGAGATAGTCATGATAAAGTACAATGTTGGAAATTTTGATCTTTGTCAAAGAAATTAGATAACAGTAAGGGCAGAGATGGTTTAGCAACATATTTTAAAAAATTACAGTGAGTTAAATCAACTAAAACCTCGTAGAAAATGAGAATTATTAACACTCCTTCAATTAATTCACTTATTTATTCAGCTATTTGTTAGATAAATATATGTGAATATTTACAGATATTCATTTGTATACAAATAAATGCACAAATATTTGTTGAATAAATATAAGCTAAGCAAGTAAGCTTTGCTGAATGATTATTTTTTACCTTAGTCTTTATTTTCTTAAATATTTTATTTTGATCGGGTATTTTAATAGGCTTAAAAGGATCAGTGGATAAGAAAATATGTTTTAAGGAAAGATATGGAAGATAAGCCTAGAATGATCATAAGTTATAAATCATAAAACAGTAGCCAAATCATCATTAGCCACCTGTTTGCATCTCACCTGAAGTATAGGGAACTAAAAATGTCTTTAGCTATGTTGTCCAACGTGGTCACCATTAGACATACATGGCTATTTTAATTAAAATAAAAAATTTAGTTATGCAGCCACATTAGCCACATTCAGCTTGGGCAACATTGTGAGACCCTGTCTTTTGAAAAAAATATACATCTTATTTAACCTAATAGATCCAAAATAATATATTTTTAACATGCAGCCAATATAAAAATTTTTAATGAGATATTTTATATTCCTTTTGTCACTGGATTTTTTTTCATTTTCTGCCTATGTTAGGTAGAATAATAGTCCCCAAAGATGTCCCAGTCATAATCCCTGAAATCTGTGAATATGGATATAAGGAATAACTGTCCTAGAGAACTGAAAATAAAAGCTATGTTTAATGCATCAAACATACAAAGTCAGGATTTTTATCTGCTCTAATCCCCTCACTGGAGTTATGTGAATCCAAGGTATTTCTGGACAGTATGGCTTAAAATTGTAACATAAAAACTGTTGAGTGATTTTCACTCATCTTAGTAGATGTCTCAACAGCATTTGACAATAATGATTATTTCTTCCTTGACCCAAACTTTCCCAGAAAATATAGTCATCTGATGGATACAATTTGTTAGTTTTTATATTTTAACATTATATTCAAATAATTTATAGAAGAATGAAGACTGTGACTTTAGAAAGTATAATAAGAATTTAAATATAGCAAGCCCCAATTTTTATTCCCTATTTTACTTTTTCTGAAAGTTCTTTTTTTTTTTTTTTTTTTTTTTTTTTTTTTGAGACGGAGTCTTGCTCTGTAGCCCGGGCTGGACTGCAGTGGCCGGATCTCAGCTCACTGCAAGCTCCGCCTCCCGGGTTTACGCCATTCTCCTGCCTCAGCCTCCGGAGTAGCTGGGACTACAGGCGCCTGCCACCTCGCCCGGCTAGTTTTTTGTATTTTTAGTAGAGACGGGGTTTCACCGTGTTAGCCAGGATGGTCTCGATCTCCTGACCTCGTGATCCGCCCGTCTCGGCCTCCCAAAGTGCTGGGATTACAGGCTTGAGCCACCGCGCCCGGCTGAAAGTTCTATAATTTGGAATGGTTTATGTCCTTTGATTGCCACTAACTGCTCATCATGAACCTAGAACATAATCTATTTTAAAATTCTGACTCCGTATATGTTCTCTAATAGGTTCTCTAATAGGTTCTAGTTTACCATTAATCTTTAAATTTTTGTTTGTTTGTTTGTTTATTTGTTTTTTTGCTTTAGATTTGAGGAGTACATGTGGAGGTTTGTTACATGAATATATTGTATAACGCAGTGGTTTGAGCGTCTATTGAACCATCACCCAAACAGTGATTATAGTAACCAATAGGTAGGTTTTCAGCCCTTATGCTTCCTCCTTCCCTACCATTTTGGACTCCCCAGTAGCTGTAGTTTATATCTTTATGTCCCTGCATACCCATTGTTTAGCTCCTATTTATAAGTGACAACATGCAGTATTTGTCTATTTCTCTTTTAATTTACTTAGGATAATGGCCACCAGCTAAATCTATGTTGCTATAAAGGACACGTTTTCATTTTTATGGCTGTGTAGTATTCCATGGTCTATATTTACCACATTTTCTTTCTCCCTTCCACCATTGATGGACAGCTAGGTTGATTCCATGACTTTGCTGTTGTAAGTAATGCCACAGTAAACATACAAGGGCAAGTGTCTTTTCAGTAGAATGATTTCCTTTGGGTAGCTGCGCAGTAGCGGGATTATCCAGTTCTACTTTTAGTTCTTCTGGAAATCTCCAAACTGCTTTCCACAGGGATTGAACTAATTTACATTCTGTTTATAAGCATTCCCTTTCTCTGCATCCTCAACAACATCTCTTAGTCCTTTGTTGGATGCATAATTTGCAAGTATTTTCTCCTTTTCTCTAGGTTGTCTGTTTGCCCTGTTGATAGTTTCTTTTGCAGGGCAGAAGCTCTTTAGTTTAATTAGGTCCCAATTGTCAATTCTTCTTTTTGTTTCATTTACTTTTGAGGTCTTAGTCATAAATTTTTTGCCTAGGCCAATGTCCAGAAGAGTTTTTCATAGGTTTTCTTCTAGGAATTTTTTGTTTTGTTTTGTTTTGTTTTGTAGTTTGAGGTCTTAAGTTTAAGTCTTTCATCCATCTTGAGTTAATTTTTGTATATGGTGAGAGGTGGAGATTGAGTTTCATTCTTTTGCATATGGCTAGCCAGTTTTCCCAGCATCATTTATTGAATAAAGTATCCTTCCCCAGTGTTTATTTTTGTTTACTTTGTTGAAGATCAGTAGGTTGTAGGTGTGCAGCTTTATTTCCAGGTTCTCTATTCTGTTCCATTGTTCTGTGTGTCTGTTTTTGTACCAGTCCCATGCTATTTTGGTTCGATAGCCTTGTAGTATATTTTAAAATTGGGTAATGTGATGCTTCCAGCTTCGTTCTTTTTGTTTAGGATTACTTTGCTATTTGGGCTCTTTTTTGGTTGCATATAAATTTTAGGATGGTTTTTTCCTATTCTGTGAAAAAAGACATTGGTAATTTCATAGGAATAGCATTGAATCTGTAGATTGCTTTGTGCATTATGGGCATTTTAATGACATTGACGCTTCCAATCCATGAGCATGGGTTGTTTTTTCATTTGTTTCATCTGTGATTTCTTTCAGCGGTGTTTTGTAGTTCTTCTAGAGCTCTTTCACCTCCTTGGCCAGATGTATTTGTGTGTGTGTGTGTGTGTGTGTGTGTGGCTATTGTAAATGGGCTTGAGTTATTTTTTGCATGTTGATTTTGTATCCTGAAACTTTACTGATGCCATTTATCAGATCCAGTGGTCTTTTAGAGGAATCTTTAGCATTTTCTACATATATAGTAATTGTTGGTGAACTACTTACATCTTTAAAATGAATATTTTTTTTTTTTTTTTTTTTTGAGACAGAGTCTTGCTCTTGTTGCCCAGGCTGGAGTGCAGTGGCACTATCTCGGCTCCCTGCAACCTCCGCCTCCTGGGTTCAAGCAGTTCTCCTGCCTCAGCCTCCTGAGTAGCTGGGATTACAGGTGCCCGCCACCATACCCGGCTAATTTTTGTGCTTTTAGTAGAGACAGGATTTCGCCAATTTGGCCAGGCTGGTCTCTAAATCCTGACCTCAGATGATCCGCCCACCTTGGCCTCCCAAAGTGCTGGGATTAATAGGTGTGAACCACTGTGCCCAGCCAAAATAAAATATTTTTAAAAACACTAATGACTCATAATTTTGTTGAAGTGAAGATGCCGTCTTTTTGGCTCCATAATTTTAAAACATTTTTACTTTTAGATTTATAAATGCTATTTCCTTTTAATCACCTTTTAAATACATCTGTCTTCAACATTTGTATCAAGTACATTTCAACACACAGATATCATGAAAGATGGAAGAATACTGCATTGCCCTGTTTTTAGCACAATGGGTTACAAGTTGTTACTTTATACTTCATGAAAAATCACTCCTGTTAAATGTCTAATAGGATGAGAATACTATATTTCCTTTTTGTCCTTAAAAATGTATTATTCAGGCCAAGTCAAGAGAATTGCTTGAGGCTAGGAGTTCAAGACCAGCCTGTGCAATATAGTGAGACCTTGTCTCTATGAAAAGTAAAAATAAAAAAATTAGCTAGACGTGGTGCCACACACCTGTAGTCCTAGCTACGTGGGAGGCTGAGGTGGGAGGATTACTTGAGTCCAGAGTTCAAGGCTACAGAGAGCTATGATCTTACCAGTGCCCAGCCTGGGTGACAAGAAAAAAAGTATTATTCACTCATCAGTTCCTGATTTTGAGAAAATTCATCTGGGATGTTATCATCTGAAGACTTATAGTCGATATGATTGATATGATTATGTGCTTATATCATCAATTTCATCATCGTTAAATTGTAGAGTGCTGCTGTTGGTTTCTTTGCATTCTTCTAATTCATCAAATAATTGCAAAACATCTTTTGGCCAGTTTTTCCCCGTACTGTGGTAGCATGTTAGTTTTCTATTGCTATTGTGACAAATTATACAAACTTAGTAGCTTTATTAAGACAATACAAATTCATTATATTATAGTTCCATAGTTCTGAAGTGTGACAGGTCTCACTGGGCTAAAATCAAGGTGTTAGCAGAGCTGTGTTTGTTTCTGGAGGCTCTAGGGAAAAGTCTGTTTCCTTGCGTTTTTCAGCAAAGGTGAAGGTATTCTCTTTTTTCCATCTTTAAAGCCAGCAAGATAGAATCTCTCTGACTCTGCTTCCATCATCTCATCTCTTTTCTCCTGTCCTCTTCTGCATCTGTCTTTCACTTTTAAAGACCCTTGTGATTATTTTGGGCCTTCCGAGATAACCTCCCTATTTTCAACTGATTAGCAAACTTAATTCTGTCTGCATCCTTAATTCCTGTTTCCTGTGTATCTTAACATATTCATGGGTTTCCGGGATTATGACTGGGACATCTTTGGGGACTATTATGCTACCTAACATAGGCAGAAAATGAAAAAAAAAATTCAAATCTTAACTGTATTCAGTGAAAGCTTTAAGAAAAAAGAAAAGAAGCTACTTTTATATCTTCATAAACAGTAATACAATACATTGAGCAATATAGTAAATATGATGGAATAATGAAAGGCTTTATTTCACTATTGCATCCTTCTAGGGGATTTCCTCATTTTCTTTTCTTATCGTAGTTATTTTTGACATAATTGGAAATAACTGACAGGCTATGATGCAATAATTTCTACTATGATGAAATTAAATGTTTGAAGATACAGGAAAAATAAGATCAATAAATTATATATTGAATCTTAGCTTTACACCAAGATCAAATGATCCTATTTGATAAAATGAATTTTATTGTATTAAAAATATGTCAATTTTCTTTAGATTTTTGGAGGACTCTTAAGAAAGAATAAAGTCATAAAATATCCTTGAAATAGTTATAAAAGAAACCTACAGTGGTGGCTCATGCCTGTAATCCCAGCACTTTGGGAGGCTGAGGTGGGTGGATCACTAGGTCAGGAGATCGAGAGCATCCTGGCCAGCATGGTGAAACCCCATCTCTACTGAAATGCAAAAAATTAGCCAGGTGTGGTGGCACATGCCTGTAGTCCCAGCTACTTGAGAGACTGAGGCAGGAGAATCGCTTGAACCTGGGAGACAGAGGTTGCAGTGAGCCGAGATCATGCCACTGCACTCCAGCCCAATGACAGAGCGAGACTCCGTCTCAAAAAAAAAAAGAAATCTGCAAAACTAAAATTGGGTCTAGTGGACCCTGATTTTATACTGAGAGTCAAATGCTTGGTTTCCTTGCTTTCTCTGATCCTCTGTATTTTTCCAGTTTCGTCCTTTTCTCCTAGCGTGAAATGTTAGGATTCCTCAGTGGTTGTCCAGGGCCTCTTTTCATTATTTTTGTTAAGTTACTGCTATCAAAACAGTGTCTTCAGAACTTGCTTCAGAATCATAGCTAACTGCCTTCTACTTGGATGATTCACAGGCTCCTTAACTGAACATATCCTAAATTCATTGTCATCTTTATTCCATCTTCCTCCACCGAAACAGAACAAATTCATATGCTATTCCTTTTTGGTGAGTGTGTGTTATGTACAACAGTGCTTTTGTTTGTTTTTCTGGTGTTTTTTAAGTCATCAACCTGGGCCATCATGCACCCAGCAAGAAAATTAGGGGTTATCATTGACTCCTCCTTCTATTACACTCATAAATAACTATATTCCAAGTCCTGTTAGTTCGCTCTGGTTTCATTTTTATTCACTCACTTCTGTCCTTTCCTACTTTGTCTGCCACAGGTTTAAATGTTTTTAGCCCCAGGTTTAAATGTTTTTAGCCCCTTGGACTGTTGTACTAACTTTCTATCCAGTTTTCTTATTTCCAGTTCTGTTTCCCCTGCCTACTCTAAAGTTCTGTGCAGAAGAAAACATGATCTTGTCATTCCACTGCATAAACTCTTTTGAGGATTTCGATAATCCTTAGAACACAGCCTAAACATTTGAACATTGCCAACTGGTCATACTTGGTACATGCCTTTTCTCCTCCACCTGGCATCCACCACACATACACACACACACACACACACACACACAC
Organism: Chlorocebus sabaeus; assembly: GCF_047675955.1. Lineage (NCBI taxonomy): Eukaryota > Metazoa > Chordata > Mammalia > Primates > Cercopithecidae > Chlorocebus > Chlorocebus sabaeus. The sequence goes on from NC_132918.1 coordinate 73,578,681, forward strand.
TCACAAGCTAATAGCAAATGTACCAACCATTCTGAATTATTCTGTGCAATATGTCCTGCCTGTTCACCTCCAGATCTTCTGTGCCCTTGCCTTTGTCCAGAATACCGTTCCCTCTCTTCCTTTGCTAACACAGCACAGTGTACATCATAACTTAAGAGTACTTCATATTGGAATTCCCTCCTGAATATGTATGAGGTTCCCATTCTGTGCTTCCAAGGCACCCTCCCTGCCCAGAGCAGGTATCAACTCAACTGTTAGCGTTTGAAGATTACTTGTCTTCTTCAGGGACTGTTGTTAGCTCCCACAGAGTAGGAACCCTCTTTTTCTTACTCTACATGGTAACCCCAGAAGCTAGCACAGTGCTTAAACGCACAGTAGGTACTTTGAAAATGTTTGTTGAATGAATGAATGATATTTTATGAGCCCCTGGATAAATGAGAAAATACTTAAATATTGTAATTTATTGAATCAGCTAATACATGTGAATCATTAATTAACTCATTGGACAGTGCCTATTATAAACACAATAAATATTAGCTATTATTGCTGTTATCATGAAGATAGGAATGTAGGTAATTTTTTCTTTTTCATTCTACTTTGATAATTAAAGAAAAACTAACGCAGTATTTACAAATGAATCTTTTCTTAAAAATTAAGGTAATGATTTGGTGATTTCCCATCTGCAGTGTATAGATTTGCCTTTGAAAATGGAAATGTTTTAAAAGATGTAGTGTAGTGAAGAAGCCACGGTTTCTATATATGTCTTGTGAAATAGCAATCCCCAACCTTTTTGGCACCAGGGACCAGTTTTGTGGAAGACACTTTTGCAGTGGTTTCGGGATGAAACGATTCCACCTCAGATCATCAGCCATTAGTTAAGAGTCTCATAAGGAGCGTGCAGCCTAGATCCCTTGCGTGCACAGTTCTTCACAGGAGGGTGTGTGCTCCTGTGAGAATCTAATGCCGCTGCTGATCTGACAGGAGGTGGAGCTCAGGCAGTAATGCTCGCTAGCCAGACGCTCACCTCCTGCTGTCCTGCCCAGTTCCTAACAGGCCATGGACTGGTACCAGTCTGCAGTGCGGAATTTGGGGGACCCATGTTATAAAAGGTGTTTATCATTTCTGGACATTATATTTTTCCATGTGAACTGATAGTTTTATGGATCTTTAGAAAATTGTGGTACTCTTTTTTTTTTTTTTTTTTTTTTTGTAGGGATGGGTAGCTAGAATGTTTGCTGGAAAAGATTTGTGTACTTTTTTCAGCTTACTTGAATTTATCCTAATTTACTTCTCATCCAGTCTGGAAGTAATTTATATTTGGCTTTTTCTGTGAGTTCGATTCGATTCTTTCCAAAAGTCAAAGTACTTAGATCATTGATGCAGAAGTCACAGGGAGACGTACAATTGTGTTACTAAATTTTATAGACTAATATATATGAAGTGAGAAGCTCATGAAATACTGTTCATGCTGTTGGTTATACAGAATAATGTGCTGTGTGTCCCTCTGGCCTTGATTTCCTTCAGCTGAGCAGTCATGAGAAAGAAGAGGACAAAAATACTGTCTTCATTGTCTCTGCTTTGGTTCAGACCTTCTTCACTGCATTAAAAACTGAGGGTGACCTCCTGTTGTCTTCAGGCACTTTTTACTTCACAGCTTCCAGAAGGGATGATGATTACTGAGAGTGGCGCAGCTCTTAGGCATCGTCTAGAGGGACCTGACATTAGAGTGTTCACTACAGAAGTATTCACATAAAAGATAGCTTTTCTTGAGAAAATTTGTTGTAGATTTTAATTTACATCACAGATTTAAAACTGCAGATACCTTTGTCTGAAGGGAAATCTTACTAAAAGTCAGCACTTAGACCCTCTTTCAAATTTTATCATTTTTAGTCCTATGCTTTTAAAACTTCTTATAATTCACTAACTGTTCAAAAGATCTTTCCTACATTAAGTTTAAAGTACCTCTCTGCTTTTATTCTTACCTAGTTTTATGTAAGGAATGTTTTGTGATTCAGATTCCTATTTATAGAGTTGATATGATGTATTATGAATTTAGGGTGATTTTTAAGTCTGCCTTACTATGTTCTTTAATAAACAGGATGTCCTAATTTTTTTCCACCTATTAAGATGATGGTACAGTTATGGAAATATTGCCTATAGCTTATATGTTAAAATTCTAAATTATATTGGTATCCAAATATGCCTTTGCTTTTTGTAATGCTGGGAGAAAATAGGCATTTTTTTTGAAGACTTGACTGGCTAAGGAAATTAAAGTACTGAAAAGTTAGGAATAAGTGCTGTGTCTAAAGATAGTTGTGAAAAAATTCATTTTAAAATCAAATTAATGGAGATACGAACAGAGTGGTTCTAATCAGAGAAATGAAATAATGGGGATTATTTCTTTTAATTTGGTGTGTTTTAAAATTGTCATCTCAGTGAATGCTTTAGTTCTAACTGGATAACTGCATTTGCAAAGTAATGATGTTGCTTGAAACTATGTGCAGAGAAAGTGTAAAAGATGAACTATCTGCTATTTCTAGTTCAGTGCACAGTTGCCATATTTATCCTTTGCTCGATAAAGGAACCATATTCTTGGGAATTATTTAAATATTGACGTGTATCTGGAAGTTCCATAAATTAAATGAGTTAAAAAATAAATTACTTCTGTTACTGTTTTATATGGAAGCTCCCAAGTTTTTTTCATATCATAGTTAACCTGGAAATTATATAGGCTACTGGTACTTAATTACAATGTGAATAATTATTTTGTCCATTATGTTAAAGTTAGGAGAAGACTTTATATCTTTGTGTTTTTTTCCTAGATAATCTTGAGCCAAATTTAATTATATCCAAAGAATTTTTTTTTTAATTATTTTTTTGAGGCAGAGTCTCACTTTATTGCCCAGACTGGAGTGCAGTGGTGTGATCTCAGCTCACTGCAGCCTTCTGTTCCTGGGTTCAAGTGATTCTCCTGCCTTGGCCTCTCAAGTAGCTGGGATTACAGGCGCTGCCACCATGCCCAGTTGATTTTTATACTTTTAGTAGAGATGGGGTTTCACCATGCTGGCCAGTCTGGACTCAAGCTCCTGGCATCAAGTGATCCACCCACCTTAGCCCCCAAAGTGCTGGGATTACAGGCATGAGCCACCGTGCCTGTCTTCAGAGAATATTTTTACCAATAGTATATGATATTACGTGGTTTCCTTGAGATAAATGAAGAGTTTCCAAAAGAAAGACACAGAATTTTATGTTCTTGATATCTTAAAGAAAAAATATATTGAGTGCTCATTACTTTAAACCTTTGAATAACTTTTAACAGTCTCTCCACATTCCTACTGTTTATTGATATTCTTTTGTATTATCTTAAGATAGACTGAATTGAATGAAATTTGATTTTTGTAGTTTTTAATAGTAATTAAATTATTGATAGAATCAGATATACAAGCTCTTTAACATTTAACATAAATTGAAAGATGGAAGTGATTTAAATTGGATTTGTTTCAGAATTCCATTTTAGAAATCAGTTGGCAGTATTAGCAGCATCACTATTATATGAATATATGCTAATGTAGAATGAAAGAAAGGTCCTCATTAAAATCTTGTTGCTAAACAAGTGACAGAAACCTTACAGACAGCTTTAGGCTTCAGGTCAGTCACATTTACTCCTGAAGAGATATGGACAAGTGTGAAAGTATATAGACTGTGCCTTTATTGTGATCAGAACACATAAATGCTATTTTGTACCAGTTCCCTACCAAGGACATTTTTATTAATAGTAAACAAAACAAATCTTAATGCAATGCCTAAGCATCCTATTCTCAAGTAAGGTAAAATATTGGGTTTGTTAAATTCAGAAAGTAAACATTTGCTAACAGCCATTGTGTCTGTGTTTTCCAGAAAAGGCCTGAAGTTTGGTCAAGTAGTGTGTTTTCATGAGGCAAAATTCATTATCTAATTACCTTTCTTCCAGACATTGTTTGGGTGAACTGGTCTGGTATAGGTATAGTAAGGTGACACTAAAGGTAAGGTGGTGCAGGGGAATCCAGCCAATGGTTCATTACCGCTATTGAGCATGGCAGTTCTCTTAAAGAAGCCTTTAGCTAGATTTAACTAATTCCGGATTAACTTTATATACATATTGTTTGAGGATTGCCCATGTCTTTTTATTTGGGGATCGTAGTCTTTGCTTATATAAAGGTAGATCTTAACATCATGCCGTAAATAGAAAAATTAACATGTCAGAATAGATAGGCATTCCAGAGTGAAAGATAATTGACTTTTAGATAGCCATGTGGCTACCCTTCAGCATCTGCACTGGAGAGCTGGCTGTAAGTCCGCTTTGCCTTTTGAGTGTTAGGGAGTCCTTAGTCAAAGGGCACAAAGAAATTTCCCTTGGTTTGATTTGACCTGTGTGCCCAGCTCCTCTGCATCAAGAGGAACAAGAACATTTGTAGTTGGAATAAAGAAGATACTTGATTACATTTAGAGTCTAACCGGCTGGGTTGGGAATGAGAGAGCAAATGTTGGGACTGCTGAGACTAGTGAAGCAGAAGCCAAAGGGAACTAATCCTGTGTGTCCTTGAAGGGGAATACTATGTATGAACTCATTTCGTGTGATCACGCACGTTATTTGAATTAAAGTCATTTCTTGCATCCCTTGTTCCTTCTTCCTATTCCACCAATTTTCTTGGAAGTATCACTATGATGTTGTGAGTGGATACAGGTATCTATGCTGTAGGACTCTGGTCCCAGCAAAGCCCCCATAATGAATTTTTTTTTTTTTTGAGACAGAGTCTCATTCTGGTCTCCCAGGCTGAAGTGCAATGGCACGATCTGGCTCACCGCAACCTCCGCCTCCTAGGTTCAAGCGATTCTCCTGCCTTAGCCTCCTGAGTAGCTGGGATTACAGGCACCTGCCACCACGCCCGGCTAATTTGTGTATTTTTAGTAGAGACAGGTTTCACCATGTTGGCCAGCCTGGTCTCGAACTCCTGACCTCAGGTGATCTGCCCGCCTCGGCCTCCCAAAGTGCTGGGATTACAGGCTTGAGCCACCGTGCCTGGCCCATAATTAATTTTTTATGCATTTAATCTCATTTTTGGTTGCTTGTGGTTTAAAAATATTTTTGTTACCTAAGTATGTATTTTCATGGACATTCCTAAAATTCTCTGTTTAAGACAATTATAAATAATGTATAATCCCAAGTACCTGGAAGGATAACACATAGCTTAAGAGAGGAATCTTGATTATTTTGTATTTTAAAAGTTACAAAACATATTGAGAAAACACAATCCACGATTTATTTTTATTTTTATCTTATTTTTTTGCCTACAGCTTCTTTGTAAGGACGATGTTTAAGATCTCACTTGGAAATAGTTGCTTACTTACAGTAGATTAGGGGTGGCAGAGTCTGGAACTAGAGCAGCCAATGGTCAGAAGGAGGGACCAGAGTAGTTCACGAGGGTAGCTTCAAGAGATGAGGAGCAAAGCATATTGTCCTGTGTAAGGGATAAGACAGGACTGAGTCTGACCCAAGCAAACACAAGACAGAGTAGTAAGTGGCCCACCTGTGGGTAGCATAGGTACTAGGCTTTTCTGGGTCTGTGGTCCTGAAAAGGCAGAATACTCAAGGTGCCAATACAATTTAAAGGGCAAACTAGCAGAGTGGAAATTTGACAGAAAGCCATTTGAAATATCTAGGGCACCTAGAACTTCCTTGCGAATGAAATGGGAGTCCTGTTATTAGAAGTTAAGAAACCATGGCAGGGTTGTGTAAAAGCAAAGGGATGCCTTGATGCCATCAGGTGGGAATCCACCAGCTTTTGTTGCCAGGTACTAAGAAGACATGCAGAGACTAGACAACAGATACCAATGTCTGCAAACAATTCCCCTTCAAAGGAGGAGGCAACTCTTCGTATTTCTCCTGGAATATACAGTCATGCACTGCATGACGATGTTTAGATCAATGATAGACTACATGTATGATGGTGGTTCCATAAGATGATAATGCTGTATTTTTACTGTACCTTTTCTATGTTTAGAAATGTTTAGATACACAAGTACTTACCTTTGTGTTATAATTGCCTGCAGTATTCAGTACAGTAACATATGGTACAGGTTTGTGGCCTAGGCTATAGCAAATAGCCTAGATGTCTACTCAGCTGTACCATCTAGGTTTGTGTAAGTACACTCTGATCTTTGGACCACAATGAAATTGTCAAATGATGCATTTCTCAGAACATACCCTCATTGTTAAGCAGCCCATGATTGTACTGTTTCTCTGCTAGAAATCCTATCTCTACATCCTATCTCTTTGAAGTCTCCTTGCCCTTCATCTCAGAAGTCCTCTCTCCCTCCTCTCAAATCACATTTATTTCTACAAAGTAAATATCACTCATCTTATTCTGCCTTTTACTGGTGTACATGTCTTTTGTTGAGCTTGATACCATGTGCCAAGCACAGTCTACGTAATAGATGTTCAAGGCTGCAGTGAGCTATCATCATGCCACACTGCACTCCAGCCTGGGGGACAGGCTTTCTTCTAAAAAGAAAAAAACTTGTGTGTGTGTATGTGTGTTTATACAGATGTAATTACAAGTAATTTTTTCCTTCCAAATTTATTTCAGATTTTACCAAATGCTGCAAGAACTCTGGAGTTCTTATGGTAGTAAAATGCCAGAAAGAAAACTCTGCACTGAAAGAATGTCTAACTGCTTAGTAAGTAGTTATTTCAATGTTTGTGCTTCTGTGTGTATTTGTAGTAGATAAGAGTGTATTACTTAACTCATTACATGTCATATATTCTGTACCTCTCCATACCAAATTTATCATATTGTTGGCTGAGTCTAAAGTTCCAGTGTAGTCTTAAAAATGCAACATATTTATGAGTCTTTTCAAATTTTGTCAGCATTGTATCTAATTAAAAAGATGAAGTCAGCAGACAAAAATATATGATTTTTCACTATGTAACAAATCTTTTTTCGTGAACAGTCTGATCTGTAAAATATAGTACAGACTGATATTTGTTTATTTTATTGTGAAGATAACTGAATTAAAGTATCTCTGAGACCTTCTCCAGCCTTGTGATTTGTTGGATTAATATAATTTAACTCCTAGAAAGCTGAGATAAATCATATGGATGATATAAAGGTAAATTTAGATTTTTGAAGTTAACCAAATTAACTTTTAAAATAATTTTATAATATCATGTTCACTAATGTTTTGTGGTAGTTCCTTAAATCTAAGTAAAAATGTGTGAAGTTCTTTGAATTCACATGCTGATTTATTCACCCAAGTTCTATCGCCCACATTATTGACAGATAATATTGTAGAATACTTTAGCAAGTATTGTTAATTGAATGTTGAGAGATCTTAGTTTTGGTAAGCCTTTATTTCCTTTAATTTCTCTAGCCTGTGCAGTGTGTATGTCAGTATGATACATGTCTTAGGGGATTAAATAAAATAGTAATGAACACCTGAACCCTACGTTTTTTAAAAAATAAAATACGTACACGTAAACTTATAGACCTTTTTTTAGAATGGTGGAGTTGGAAAAGACTTTAGAGATAATGTAAACTCATCTCTACATTTGCTATATTTGTGGATGATGAAACATAATCAGTGTTGATTTTTTTTCTTAAGTTAATATCAACAGCAGCCCTTATTTATGGTCTAGGTATTGTACTCGTACTTTACCATAGAGGAGTGAAACTTCGTTCTGTGACTTAATATTCTCTCAGTTCTATTCCCGAGTGCTTCCAAGAAATGTTTACTGAGTAAACGAATCCCTTAAACTTTTGTATGACTGAATTGTTAAATTCTGCCTTATATATTGATTAAATAATTTTTATATCTCAGATTCAGTCATCATAATTGTTATTGCTAGTTTGACATATTAGCCTTCACTCCAGTCGGGGCAGCTCTAGAGCAGTGTAGACAGGAGTCTAGACTGCAGAGGGCAACCTGGGTTCAGCTTCTGCATCAGTGAGAGCTTAGCTAGCCGTGTGACCTTAGGCAGGCTCTTCATTGTAAGAATGAATAATTATACCTTATGGAGTGATTGTGAGGTACTGTATGTAAACACATTTACCATGATAGGTATTCAGTCAATATTAGCTGTTTTTTTATTAGTATTTGTTACTATTTATCTGAATATTAATCATTTGAATATCCTTCTCTCTCTCACCCCCTAGAAATACGAGAAGAAAATAAAAGATTCTAGTCCATCTGAGGGGAGGAGAGGGCTGGGAAGGATGGCTGTTTCTGCTTGCTTAGAAGAGATAAGCAGTGGATGTAACATTAACTGAAAGTAAATGGAAAATTATTAGGGAAAATTTTATTTGACTTTGAGTCCCCAGATACACTAAGAAATAATATTTGTTCATCTTTAAATAAGAGGGTGTTCTTCTTTGTTAATTACTATTGACATTTCCATGAAATGAATGTAACTACTTCTCCTGTCTCATTTTGAAACATTGTTTTTGCTTACCTCTTACCTTCATTTATAATCTGATTTCTGTCCTTACATCACTGAACCTGCTCTTTTTAAAGGCTCTAATGGGCTGATGGTGGACAAATCCAACAAATTGTTCTTTTTTATTTGACCTCACTCTGGCAATCCCTTCTTAAAAGTCTCCTCTGTCTTCCCTGATAATATTTTTTCCCATTTTCCCAACACCTCTCTGTACTTCTCAATGTTTTTAATCTACTCCTTAAAGTTGGTGATTCCCCAGGTTCTCTTCTCATTCTGAAAGCTGAGGAAGTTTAGCTTGCACCCATGAATTCAATTACTTACTATAGAAAGGAACATTTGTTTCTTTGTTCAAGTCCAAAAATGAATTTGGCTCATTTTGCTCATCCTACGTGTCTTTGTGAATTATACAGTAGTCTAGTATCTACAGTCTTATCTCCTAACTCTAACTGGTTATTTCCTGTTGATTACTGAAATTTCCCACACGTTATCTCTTCCTTTTCATTCCTTCAGCTCTTCTTTTGGCCTGTGCCTTCATCATTTTTTGCCTGGATTGTTTTAACCATTTATTGGCTATCTTGGCTCTAACGTTGCTTGCCCCCTTTTGCCCCATCTGCCACATGTTGTCAGATTCATCCAAGACACAAAACTGATCTTACAGGTGAGGTGCTCTATTAATTGTGCCCCATTTTCTTCAGGATAGATTTGCTTCGTATAGCATAAAGGGCACATCATGATTTGACTTTTGCCCATTCCATCTTCATTTCAGGCCTTTTCTCCTATGTGCATAATCTGCTATAGTGGTACCTATCTATTTGCAGTTTTTCATCCATTAGTTTTTCCTCATCCATGTGCCTTCCCACACTTGCCTTCTATATGGATTTCTGTTGGTCTTTGAAAATACAACTCAAGCATTTCCCCTTGATATCTCTCCCTTCCCCATTTCTTCCTTGTTTCCATGGTGCACTGGGGCATACCTCTGTCACAGTATTTTGTACACTTAATTTTAATCCGGTCTTTACTTGTCCTTTACACCGTGGGTTCCCAGGACAGGAGCTGTGCTTCTCACTGCTCTATCCTGTGACAGTGCTATATAAAAACGAATGATTTGGTCTTCAGTTTGGTAGCATAAAGTTAACAGTGAATTTGTAACCATTACTAAAAGTGTGCTTCTAAAGATTGAGCCTGATGAACCAGATGTCTGAATATTAGTAATTAAAGTAAGCTTACATTTAACACATGCAAGATTACTTTAAAATATTTTCATTTCCTTCTCCTAGCTATAATGATCCAGCCTTTCATGAAGAATGCAAAATGGAATACCTGAAGGAAAGGGAAGAATTCAGAAAAACTGGAATTCCTGCAAAGAAAAGGCTACAGAAGGTTCCAACAAGCATGTAGGCAGATACTCAAATGACATTCAGGAACTCTAATATTCATGGAAGTCATTTTATAGTATAAATCACCTTAACTAATGAACTCAAGCATGTATGTTTGCTTTAATTATGGAAATACTGAAATAAATATTTTATTTCAAAGTTCTGGTTTCTTAAATGGGAAAGGAGTAGTTACTGAAGTGGGATATGGTTTTCCTGGTCATTTTGGACCTTTCGAAAGGTTTTCCACAACTGTAGTTCTATAACAGTGATACTGATTTTTTACAGTCCAGTATGATCCTTTTATTACTTTTCTTCCAATGTATAGGCTAATGGCTAATCATGGGAGCCAAAACTAAAGAAAAGCAGGAATGGACAACCTGCAAAGGTGTTAATAATTAGGCAGTATAGCAGGATGGCTATGAACCAGAATCCTTCCTGATTCTACCACTTATTAGCTATACAACTGTAGAAGTAAATCTAATACAGTTTGTGAGGATGTACTGAGTATTGCATATAGCAGCTACACGTACAGCGTGTAAGACAGTGCTTCAGACCTGGTGGATGCTCTTATATTGGTAGTTACTGTTAGTAGTAGTACAGGCTCATTTGGAAACTGTCTTAGTCCATTTTTTGTTGCTATGGGAGAATACCCAAGACCAGGTAATTTATAAGAAAAATTTGTTTGGCTTACAGTTCTGGAGTTTATTTGCCAGCAGCTTCTGGCAAGGGTTTTCACACTGCATCAAAACATAACAGGGTGAAAAAATAGAAGGACGAACAAGTGTGGGCAAGCTTTTGTAACAACCCGCTCTCTTGAGAATTTATACCTGCAATAATGGCATAAATCCATTCATGAGGGCTCCACCCTCATCACCCTATTAACCTCTTAAAGTCTCTTAGTACTGTTAAATTAGCAATTAAGTTTCCAACACATGAACTCTTGGGGGACACACTCAAACCATAGCAGAACCATAGATAAGGAGATACTTATATGAATTAATTTTACTTACATCTTTGATGTAGAATTTTCTAAAACGTGTTCTTAACCTGATAACTTGGCTAGTGAGTCCTTTAATCTTTCATTTTGAAAAGTTATCTAAGTGAATTACCATCCTGTAACATAGTAATGGACTCAGGAAGTAGTATAAAAAATTTGTGTCCCAATTTAATAATTTGAACTTTTATATTAAAAGTTATTTTTCCCCATGCGCTGTTAACTCTTCCACAGCCATTTTAACTAGTTTCAAGATAAGTAAATTTTATGTATATTTTCACACAATCCTCATTAAAAGCACAAATAGAAATCACTACCCACTAAGACAAGGTTTAACTTTCCCTAATCCCATGAAATAGATCTGAGAGATTTTTTTTTTTTAAGAAAGAACTTAAATAGGACACTGAAGAATCAATAGATGTTCAAGTTCCATACTTTACTCTTGAGTGAACCACTCAAAAAACTATTTTACTCTTATTTGAAATACAAAGAAACCACATTTTCCCAGGCCACAGATCAAAAGGAGGGAGATTACTAGAGCAGACAAAAGCAAAGCAAATACAGAAATCTAGAGACCACACAGCATAGGGGCAAACCTGCCCATATTTCCACATTGACCTTTGGTATTGGTGTATTTCCTAGAGCACAAGAAGTTACCTGTTTTTAGAGATAATGGAAAGGTTACTTTAAGAAGCTAGTGAAATATACAATCTGTGACTATTTTATAGCTTTAAAATCAGAAGTAGCCCACTTCATGTAGAAAATTCACTTACGTATATGTTGCTTTCCCCATAGAAGCCAAATTAGATTATATAATATAAATAATATGTTCATCCTCATGTCAAAGACTAAACCATTCATTGTAGACTTCAGAATACCCATGCGTATCCATACTGAAGATTTTCTTCACCTGGTACATCTGCCTCAGTTGTGTCTTGCTTGCTTATGGGTGCCTGTTGATATTATTCTGTTAATATGTGATAACCCACAGGCTTTTTACCCCTTAACATACACCTTCTCCAAGTAGCCTTTCTGAATTAAGATCAGTACTTTGTTGTCACATGATTCAGTTCTTCAAGTCTGAATTTTCCCATTTATTTTGGTTTTCTAATGTTTCACATAGGCACGTTCCTGCTTTTAAGAATTCAGTTACATTTTGGCAGCAACTCGGTAAGTCTTACAGATGTAAATTTTACTTTAGCTAATAAGGGAGCAAGAGGAAGGAATAGGTGGCTTTTTGTTATTTATGTTCTCTTCATTCTGTCGATTTATGGATGTACTGAATTGAACCTTATATAAAGATTCAAAGGAAGCTCTTGAGAGCAAGTTTCAGCTAGTTTAAGTCAACATATTCAATTTTAAATATTTATAAGCTACAGATGGGCCACTGTTTTTTTTGTTTGAATTTTACCTAGAGCAGAGATGATCAAGTGTACATTTAAAAGCTTCTAGCTGGGTAAAAAAATTTTGGTTAATCTTTCCTTACTAAAGAACCTTATACATCATTTGTCTAGCACTTTAAACTGTCACAGTCACTGACTTTTTAGTACACCTGTTTGATAGCTATCATCACTGTACTGTTTAAATGGAAAATAATTTTCTCCAAGCAAAAGCTGGTTTAACAAATGTCTATTATATGAATCATATTAACAACTAACAATTAGTACCAGACTTTGAGATATATAGGCAAGGACAGTGTTTCACATCCACTTCAATTTCAAACAAAAATAATTTATTTTAATTAAACAATTTCTTGGTATTTTTCAAAACATTAATCAAGCAATTATTTCATAAGACTTTTTTTCTTTACAAAGGAAAATTTCCAATTTTGGTTTTAAAAAAGGTAAACCAGTAAGCTACATTAGAGATCAGGTACAATATACAGCCTATGCAGCTATATGAGAAATAGTTTTTGCTGCTTTGTTATTACACAGGTAGTTGCTTCCTTCAGCTAAAGCCTGGAGTATTGTATTTGTTTTATGCATATTGGGTTTGGTTCTATTACTTGGCAGGAGATTGTACTCCCCTGAGTCAGTATGTTCATTGGTCAGAATAAATTCCAGCATCTGACACCAATTCCATTAATCACAGACAAGCTTGAATAAGTGTAAGATAATAGAAAGAAAAAAATATCTGGTGAATGGTGAACATTGTCTATGTATGTATGCTATTCAGTAATATAGAAGAAGAAATCTGAGATATTCTTTTTGAGTTCAAGATATATGAAACTGTCTATCAAAAAGGATAAAGTCCTCCTACATGAAATACTTTAACTCAGGCAAAAGGTGTATGAACCAAGTAAATCTCCACCCTGAAAGAATTTAGATAAATTTCCATGTGAAGCCATTCTTTATTTACAAGTAATTGGCCACTTAGAATAAGAGTGTGTGGACATTTCATGATTGACAATATCAATACAGCCCAAACTTTGATTTCTATGATTAAAAATTCTAATTTAAAATCACTTTCTCAATAAATATATTACATTTCAATACAAAGTCTAACAATTTAGAAGCTGCTCTACATAAGCAGTTGTAGTCTCTTTGAAGAAAATGACTTTTTATCATTACACACATACATTTATGTTTATATTATGGCCCACTGAAGGGGCAGATTAGACTGAAATCTGTGTGATGCTCTTTCTACTACTTATTGAATGGTGTGTAGGGTTAACAATCATTTGTTTACACCTAACAGAGGTTTTCAACTATTTCACCTTTTTTTTCCCCCCCAATTAGGACTTATGGAATGTACTGGGACAAAGTTGGCTTCAATGATCAGGTTGTTTCAAGTCTTAGAATTCAAACTTCTCCATTCTAAAATTTTTATCAACAAAACACGGTGACTAAAAAATCACTTTAAATCTTAAATATTGAAACACAATAGCATATAAAGATGGTATAACCTAAGATGCTTTTATTTCATTATATTTTCAGTATCTTTATGCATTGTAACAACAGAAATGTAACCTATTCACATTGCCATTTGTTCCACTATGCAATCTGAAGCAACATACATGGTTTCCTTTTATTTTCATGAACAGATATTTAGACATTTCACACTTTGTAAAACCACGTCTACAATCTCCAATTCCATTCTTCTGAGAGGCAAAATTTTAAATTATCGAAGGCAGAGTTCTCTTTTTAAAACACCTTAAGTTTACTTATTAATTAGTAGTGTATTTCAGATTCTTAGAATATGGAGCTACAGGGTGTTCTTTCATACTAGAAAACCAACTATGTTGGTTTTTGTAAATATTGTACAGTATGTTCAAATATAGTTACTGAAGAACTCTGCAAAATTTTAATCAAAATCCCCTTTCAGTTTGTTAAATAATTTCTTGGGAGGACCACTGAAAGAAATAGTGTCCTCATGGTCAAATCGTGAATCTCTTCCAAATTAATTCTTATAAAGGCAGTTCTGATTATGCTGATCCAAGTAATGCAGTGGTGGAAGGTTGGATAAAGGTAAAGTTTTACTTTTAGTTTCCCCAAATGCCGTCTCACTTGATTTAGGAGGACTTGGAAATACCCAGGAATTGTCTTCCAGAGAAAGAGAATTTCTGCCATAAGAACTGTGTTCCTGAAAGCATGTACCATCATTAGGAATGGATCTCTCATTGTCTGTCCATGACTGGAGGACTGCTTTCTCTGATAAAACCTTTATATCTCCTGGTAAAGGGGAAGATGCAGTATGACAAAGAGCTTTGCCATTTGGTGAGAGAGGAGGATGTCTTGTGTATGTTGCAGTAAAATTCATCAAGTGCAGTTTTGTGCTGTCTCTTCCAAGGTCTTCACTGCATCCTACCGGGGCACAGGCTAAAAAGAAAACACAGACTAAATGTCAGATGACATTTGTGATCATAAAATTCGGTAACACTTCACTAATTTGACTGAATTCTAGAACTGGTGATGAAATTAACATTTCCAAGTTAGTGTGATCATTGAGGCACTGTGACTAGGAGATGACAGATGATCTGAGTTTTAATCCTGGATCAGCAATTTACTGTGACTTTAGATATTTATCTCTTAGCTGCTCCTAATGTCTCTTTCCTTGTCTGCAGAATGGATATAGAATTCCTGTCCCAACTATGTCATAGAGCTTTTAAGAGAGGAAGAACTACATATTTTTTAAAGTTGGAAACTAATACAGTTAAAATACATATAAAGATCCTGTTCTTGGCTCTTACTGTAGCTGGAGAAGGGTTGCAGACTGTTCACATGTCAGTGGGGACTGAGATACTTCAATTAACCAAAAAAAAAAGTTTTGTACAAATGCAATGGCCTAGAAAAAGACTACTTAAAAGCTATTATTTCACCACAGCCAGCATGTTGGTAATACAGGTTTCTACTCTCCCTCCAGCTCCACCTACCAGTGTGGAAAGGTAAGTTTATCCTTAGCTCAAGAAGGATGGCCAAGAGTAACAAAGGCTTGACTTCATGCAATTTTAGAATAAACAGATTGAACGACATTATAAAATAAGCTCGTTGTTTTTCCTGGGAGGGTGGATAAGGATGGAGGAGAACTGGAAGTGAAGTGTTTGGCTTTGGAAAAAAGGTGATACAAAGGTCAGGAGAAAGGTTGTTCTAGTCTCATCTCTGTACTCCTCAAAGCAATGAGTTCTGTATAAGGAGTGGTGACCTTGAGCCTGCCACTGTCATAGGAAATGTGCTAAAAAACTTATGTTCCAAAGCACTGAAAAATACCTTATTAATCAGCTAGGAAGGAACACAAGGGTAAGCCATGTCCAAGTATGAAAGGAGCATTGCTCCTTTACTATTCTTTGGTAGTTCTATTTATCATGTAAAGAAAGCTACAATGAAAACCCAATGCAGAATTACTTTGTGAGTCCCTTTAAAGAGAGATCTTATTTGTACCATCAACCTTTGGTCTCAGATATAACTCTGGCCACTGGAAAACTCAAGGACAAAGTGAACCAAAAATTAAGCTAGACTTGCTAAAACACCATATTATTTTCCCTGATTTATATGTAACCAACTCTCTAAAAATGAAAAGGAGTTCTAAATTCAATTTTCCTTTCCAAAGTTTAACATTTTTCCTCACTAATAAACACTCCTGAGGACAAGTATTTATGACACAATCCCCTTGTGTCCTCTTAAGACAATGTGAAATATAAGTAAGTAAGTTTAAACTAGACGGTGATTATTTTTTATAAAAAGTCCTACCTCATTTTTAAAAAGTAAATTTTAGGGCATTCAAATTTGTATCACCCAACTTTTCAGAATATACCTGTTATGTAATACTAGGTACAAATGTACTGATTTTTCTCTAAGGTATAAAAATAGCTTTGGCGAAAGTAGCTACTACTAGTTAACACAAAACTCAAAAAGTTCAATCAGTCAAGCAGTTAAATATGAAAGGCAAAGCAATGAAAATTGTTTGCTTGAAGGGCATAAGGGGAGAACACCTAGTCTTCGTTGTAATCAGCTATATCCTTTGTGCAAAGAAAAGCTTATAAGAAATGCAAAAACCCAAATAATGAATCAAAGTTTGTTTTTTTTTTTTTCAAAACAACCTAAAAAGCTAGGTCTCCAGTGTATTCTGTAGCACTGGAATGAAAATTTGCTTTTGGTGTCTTTTTTTTTTTTTTTAAATATATGAAGTAGCTGTGGTAAAAGGTCAACTAGAGCAAACTTAACACCTCAGTCTTATACACATAAGCAACACTTGGCTGAGAAAAGCCACAAGGGGAAAAGAATACAGTACTGAAGAAAAAACACATCAGCAACACCTTTATGTGTGAAGTTGACCAGTATGAGACTGAAGCCAAAGCAGAGAATGGGTAGGCTGCGAACATACTATATATACTTTGGCTTATCAATCTCTCATTTGATGAGATTTTGATAAGATACGACAGCTAGTTGCTCTTCAGGCAGTTTGGCTGGAATCAGTGGTTTCCGGTAAACAGTGACTTGCCTTTCTTGATTGCAGTTGAGGTTTTCAGTTTTCTTAGTAGTTCAGCTTGTACTTGAGTCACCAGATGTAAATTAGACATTTCTCTCTTCAGTTCCCAGTATGCATGCTGCATATTATCACTGAAATAAATGTTTTTACAAAAAGTTAATACTCATCATTCTTTTTTATAGACAAAAGGGAATAACTTTAGAAATATGCAGATCAAATTTCTGCTCCAATTAGTTTTGAGATGATGTAAATTGAATAAACAATTGAAAGATATTTAACTAGGGCATTAATAAGTGAAAAGATCTTGAAAGAATAATACTGTCCATCTGATATGTAGCAATTAACTGTATGATATTAAACAGGGTATAATAAAAGTAAATATAACGGATGAGAGCTTCTTGCAGAGTCTCAGAACTGAGATTTTATTTTAGGCTATAATGTGCAGCTATTAATTAGTAAGTAGTAAGAAATATGTTCTTTATTTGCAAATCTGATTAACAGTAAAGTTACACTCATTCAAATATGGATCAATTTGTATTTATCCTTTGATTGTTTTGACACTGAATTGAAATGATATATCAACTGCTGAATATATATCCACGTCCACATTAAAATAAAATTTAGGTTTCATGTATTACATTCTTTATGTCTGACTGGGCTGTCTCATAATGTTGGTTCTAAACCAATGTGACATGACAGCACAAGACATGAAGAGCCAGATGATTTCCTGGTAAGGAAAAAGAAGCTAGAGAGGGAGGATTATATGAAACAGAAATAGAAACGTCAAAAATGCCTCTCCTATTTTTATAATTAAAAGTATTTTACCTCAATTATCTAAGAAATTATAATTAGTGATTTTAAACCTAATTTTTATAGATTCTGTTTTCCATTAAACATTCATATTCGGATATTCATTATTTTTTTTTGCTGCTTAATTACCAACTAAATGAAATTAAAATCTTCAGCATATATTCTCATTTTGTTGAACAGGAATATCACAAAGTATTAAGTATAAGACTAAATAATCTTATAGCATTAAAAAATAATTATTACCCCTTAGAGATATTAGTGTAATTTTAGTAGTACAGAAATCAAACTAGACAAACATGTCACCTTATGCTTCAATTTTTGTGTTACCATAAACACTTAAACTTCAAAAGGACAACATTTTTGAAATCTAATATCTCAAATTACAGAAGTAATATAGTTTATATTTAATATATAATCTATAAAATATAATTATTTTGAATTATGTAAGGTGAAATACCTTTTTGTCAATAAACTTTACACTGCTTTTAAGAAAAATGTGCTTTAGTTTCTTGTAAACATCATTTGTTAAGTTGTAGTGTATTAGAAATCACAGGGCTTTTTGCAAGTTTTGAATAGGGGTCAAATAATTAGTTCACAAAATTAACCATGTCTACTTCACCAAAAAACATCTGAGATGTTTGCTACAATGAATGTTTCACACAGGAACCTGTCTTAAGTGTGAAGAGAGTTGTTGGTTTCTTGGTACAATTCTGGGCATTTTGTATGCTTTCCGAAGAGTTATTCACATTATATAGCAGTAAGTGTAAACACTGTACATGGGCTAATTCATTCAGTCATGGTATGAATAATACAGCTTAAAAATAGTTTATTATTGGCGTGAGACAGTAAATCAGAGCCCGTTTTAGAGAAAACAGCAAATACTGAAGACAGTCTGAGAGCTAAAATACACAGCTAGGCACAGAAAAGAAGAGAAACAATTCTAATAATGGTGTTTACAGTGCCTAATACAAACTTTTCAGTTCAATTTAGTGAAGACTGCTTAAAACTTAGGTTTAGTTAAAAACTAAGTCACTGAGTTTAATACACATGTAGTCTTCTTTTTTTTTGCTCTTAATGTAACCTGAATTTAAAACTACAGATAGGCAAATCTAAAATTATTACTAAGTATAGCTCACCCTCTTGTGGATAACAAAGTAACTGCAGTTAGTGTTTCCCAGTTTACAGTTAATATTAAAGTGCTATAATCTTCAAAGTGTGTAAAAAATTATTTTAAATTCTATCTACTTGAATAAAATGTTTAAACCATCATTTAAATGATATTGGAAAAGGCAAGTTGTCATCCCTAATTTTTAGCAGGCTTCCAATTAAACCTCTTATCTAGGTATTTCAAAGACAATATATAGATTGTGACCCTCCTATCCTCACCACAGTTCCTCAATTGGGAGTATAAACTTTAGTTAAGTTTTGCTTTAAATGCCACCACAAGCAAAATGCTATTAATGTATATAGTTGTCTATAAAGAACTTATACAACTACTTAAAATATTGAAATGTAACACTGAAGCTTCTCAAATGAGAACTCTAAAAACAGATGAAGCACAAATAACGATGGCTGAGCACTAATATTAGGCACTTCACCACACTGTCACACCAACTTGGTAAAGTGGGTAACCTCATTTTACACACGAGGAAATGGGTTGAGAAGTCTACTGCAGTCTGCCATGTTGCTGTTTAAAGCTTTTTTTCACTTACCAGGTCTGATGACTGATCACTGCCCTTTTAGAGTAACATTTTTCATATCATCATCAATTACCACGCACCTACAATATGCTGATTGCCAACACAATCTTCTCAGTATAAGTTTTATACTTCTCAGTATAAAACTTCACATCTCTGACTTTTAAATGAAACCTGCTTGTCCACAACTGAAGGAGGGAGTACATGTCCTGCTTACAAAGTGTAACATCTAAAAGCCATTTTCTTAATTGACACTATATCTGGAACTCTTTAATACAGAAATAACTATTCCTTGTATAAGAAAAATCCACTTACTTGAGTTTCTACTTCAGCCATACATATTTTTCTTTAGCATTTGAAAATTTACTGAACTATTACATCCTCCATCACCACGGTAGAATTAAACTATGGGATATTCTTAGCCAAGAGTTATAGACTTAAAAGTGTGTATTTTGACAACTGTGGTTCCCCCCAAACAAGTGGCTTTCATTTTTTATTGCAAGGCACAGCAAGAATCATTTTACACTGCAACCCAAAGAAAAGTTCTAAGAAACCAGACTTACCCTTATTGTGTGTAATGCACTCTGCTATTGGTATGTTCTTTCTTATTCCGTATTTTTACAATGCTTATTATAGCTAATAAAATTTCATAGCACTAAGGAAACACAGAAGAGCCTGAAAAACACTTATCTTTTTTTTTTTCTAAACCTGGAATTTACATTTTAGGAAGTCATCTGTAACACAGTTCCACAATATAAGTTTACAGATGATGAATAAGAGAAGTACAGTGACCCCATATCTAGATCTGGTTTAAAAACTAAAGCAATCAACCTAAAGCCAAAATCAAAACAGGAACTGGCAAGACATTGGTTAAATTTCTGATAGGGTTATTATTGTTAAACGATGTTTTATACAAGGAGTATCATACAAAAGGCCTCCAGTAATTAAAAGGTTCACTCTGTCTTACAAAAACAGTATACTACCTCATTTGCCTGGCAATATGATGGAAGAAATACAAAAAAGGAGAGTTCCCAAAAAGCAAGCTATCCAAATAACTGAAAAATATTCCTTAAAAATATCTAAACCTTTAGTTAATGGTTTAATGGAAATATCCCTATGTACTTTCTCCAATATAGTAAACCAATCTGTCATCTGAATTGTTCCTCTTAAAAGTGGATGAAGTAACTTACAAAGATTAACAAAACACAAGAACATAAACTGGAAACAGGCGGAAATGATGAGGCGAAAAATAGAAAACAAAACAAAATGCAGTGGAGAATGAGGCTAACATAAAAATGCATGATAAAAGTTTACCAACAAGTAGGCCACAACTCTGGTTCTAAGTTTTCTAATATATAACCAGAAGAGAGAAACCTAATTGGTTTTGCAGTTCACATTGTCTGCCTGATACAAATGCAAACCAATTTGCAAACACACACAAGTGTATATGAGCACTGAGAGAGCCACTGGGACACGCTGTAATTACACAATTCTTTCCATACATCTGTTGACACGGATTTAACACAAAGTAACTTTTAAACTGAATTTAAGGCAATTCTTTCTAAAAACTCCTCTGAATTGATACTGAGCTTTAAAGAATTGCGAGACTACGCTCTGGAGCTTTGCAGCCTTGAAAACGGAATCGTCTCCTTGGGACTACAGCTTTCCCCAAATCCTGGCACAGAGAGATTTTAATATCTGTTAGTTATCTGATGCCTTCAAACAGGTATTTTTTGGGGGAGTCAGGTTTTCAAGAAATTCTTAGTGGATATGATCCAAATTATGTAATCTCCCATGAATGGAAGCAGAAATTCCATTCTATATCACATATTTCGAATGTACTATTTATATAGCCCCTGTATTTGATCTCTTTTGCTGATATTTATTCATTCTTTACTCCTTTCTAAGCTGATTAGAAGTGGCTTACAAAAAGGACAATACAGAAAAATAAGGGGAACCCTAGGTTGACAGGAGAAAAGAAGATAACTGACAAGATAATTTTCAGAAATAGTTTACATGGACACTATACTAGACACATTTTTCAAAAAAAAGAAAAAGTTTCCTTGCAGTAAACTTAGATAAAATTCGAAGGCATAATTGAAGTACTGTTCAAATGGCAGAGTTAAATAACTTCAACAGAGAGTGTACTGCCAGCTCACAAAGCCAAATAAAACAGTTACTGCTGGCACTTTATAGAAAAAGTCTGCCAACCCCTGATCTAGAAGAATGGCTGTATGTCATTTCCTCAGATTGTTTTTCCTAATTGATCATTTCTCTCAAGCAGGTTTTTGATAGAAATTGGCCTGACACAATTCACATTATTTACTTAGGTCAGTAAACTTTGGAAGCCAAATGACAAAACAATGAAGTCAGATCACTATTTTTTATTGGATGGAGGGTAACAATGTAGAGAGGCTATCTTAACATAGTAGAAACAACAATTATTAGATAGTTTAAAACACAGAACTGAAGTTACTTAAGTAAAAATGATACGTATTTGAGGAAAAAGGGTTGAAAAAGTATATGGACTCTGATGGCTACTTCTATTCTTACGGGAAGAGGGAACAGCCCTCAAAATTCATGCTATCCCATGATTGCGCCACTGCACTCCAGGCTGCGCTACAGAGACTCTGTCTCAAAAAACAAACAACAAACAAAATAAATTTCATGCTATCCCAAAGACTAACAATGGCCAAGTAAGCTCTTAAGACAAAGGAATGTTATTGTATATAGATAATGAATAATTCTCCATGTACAAATTCAGTATTACAGAATATTTCCACAAAGCTAGTTCCCCAAAATCATACCTAAAATATTACTAAATGTTCAGAAAGTTTAAGGCATCCCATTTTTCTACTACTTAAATTCAAAGCTGTTATTAACAATTAAATTTTATTTTATAAATATATTGTGATCAGAGGTTACATTCAGTATCCAAACAACATCCATTTTTTGTTTTTAAGGTTAAGTCATAAAAGAAATCTAAGGACCTACACGAAGTGACTTATGGAAGAGGACAATGTATTATTTTAATGCTGAAGAATGGTCATACCTTGAAATGCTTAGTTTTTGGAGATCTCTGCTCTTCAGATTGTCTTCCTGATATGGATCCTGTCAATTGTTTTAAAAAAAAGAAGTTTAAAAGTTGTAATTTTTACATTTTATTTAGTTTCAGCTCTTACATTACCAGAGACATGTTTCAAGTTTTACAGAACATATCTGTAAGTGCAAAGAATAAAATTAGATTTTATACTTAATTTTAATGAAACACCTCCAATCTGTAACAAATATCTCTAAATCACTTCCAATGGTTTAAAGTATGCTAATGCTTTAATTTTCTTTAAAAGAATAAAATTGCTCTCATTTTGTAAAAGACCTTGTAATTTTACAAAATATATTTCTGAAGATACCAATCTGAAGTCTATATTCAAAAAAGTATTACACATTTATCACATTTCTGTTTACTTATGGTACAGGTGAATAAATTCTATGGGAAAATGGAAGTTTTTTGGTATTTTACTTTTTGTAGTACTACCAAAAACACACCAGAATTTTTAACAGGTTACTGTTTTAAAACATCAGCATACATTTCCTCCTTCCACATGGATTAAAAATGACCTGGCGAGGACATCATAAAGTCCCTATATGCTTTTAAATTTAGTTTATTTAGTTTGCAGATGTGACAGAAAGAACCTTCAGAAGATATTTTTAAATGGACTTAGTATGTTTGAGACAACTCTAACACACTTGTTTGCAATGCATTCTCATTTAAGGATCTGTAACAAATAATGATTATCACAGGTATTCTACTGGCAGATGTGGCCAGTATAAGCTCAGAATACCAATTTTAATTTTATTATTTCTTACTAATACAATCTAAATTATATAATTTGCAGTGAAACATTAAAAAGCAACACAAGGACTTCATAAGTACTCTGAACTTGAGAGTAAAATGTGAAAAATACCTAATCTTACAGGAGTTAAAACATTTCTGGATCTCCGATTTTAATACTCTAACAGTTAAATTAAATCTTAGGGAGCCCTATGGAGAGGGGAAACAGAACTGGCCCAGAACTGGCCCACAGGTCCAGGAGGTTTGACCATTAACAAGACATATATCCTTGGACCTTGTTTTTTCCTGTTCCTTACAGAAAATAATGGAATCTGATCAGATCACTTATAGTATCATCTTCGTATTATCAATTAAAATCATTTAAAAAATTAGTATATACTTACGCATACATGTTCATTGAAAACCTTCCTCATTTTTAAAGCCAACAATATAAAAAATTTGACAGTTTGAGTGGGAAACTGTTTTTCCAACTACTAACAATTCAGAGACTCAATGTACATCAGCAGTAAGCTCATAAGGACTGTATCTAGTATTCAAAGATGCTTTTGTTGCTAGTAATAGATTGCCTATGTCCTAAAGGTGGTAATGGATCTTTTCCCCAACTAGTGCCATATGATGTGGGAGTTTAAGGTGAAGCCCATGGCTATGAAATCTTGGGAAACAACGTTCAAGTTATATAGATTTCTATACTATAGCAGAACCTTTAACATACGACAGCACACTGTGAATCTCTAACTGGGCTACTGCTGTTAGGGACTTCAGACATCTTCTAAACCAACTTGATTTTACTGATCCAGTATCTCTTTTACTTCTTTGGCTCTAGAGTCTGTATTTCTCACAGGATCAACTGTTCTGAATATAAATGGTTGGAATATTAGGGGACACAGAAAGTCTAAAAAGCCCATAGTGGAACTGCCCCTGTAACCTCACTAACATGACATACTAATGAACTGAATTCCCTCACTAAACACTTTAAAAAAAAAAAAAAAACCCAAACAATAAAAAACACTTATATCCATGTAGGATGCTCTTACATACTTCAGAAGGTTTTATAAAATGCTTCACTGAAAGTGTCATCTTAAAAAAAACAAAATTTGTTAATATGGCTAGAGTAATGTGAGCTAGAGTAATATGGCTAGAGTATTGTGAACATAAATTTCTCTCCTTGGCTTCCTCTCAGATTCGTGTATCCAAGAGGACTCTGGCCAGCAACATCATTGAAAGAAGATTTGCAAGTATGTATCAAGATTTCAACTCGGAACCCTTGATAAACTGTTATTTCCACTCTTCCTCTTCTTTGTTCATTTATTTTAGTTTGAGTAAGCCCTTTTTAACTTCACAGCCTCACCCTACCCCTAAGAAATGCCTGTGAAGGTGGGGGCCATCTTATAAATATTACCTTTTCAATATTCCTCTCTTAGCTCATCTTAACTATTAAAAGTTTCTTGTCTCTCAGACATAATTTAGTCATCATTTAAAGAAAGTGATTTCTTCTACCTCTGAAAGTCTGTTTCTGTGATTTGGTTACTTATGACAGATGAATTTAAACTAAAAGCAAATTGATTCCCTAGCACCATCTAGTGGAAAAGAATAACTAAAATGCTAAGAATAGAAATTTCAATACATATAAATACCTAAAAATACTGACTTTCTGGATTACTCTAATCAAATTTTTTAAAAAAGCATTTATCTACTGAACATACTATATAATGGCCACTATGCTAACTAGCTGTGATTAATATATTAAGTCCTGTGAGCATGACAGTCATGTTTGATCAGGAGAATAAAACTGTGTCCCCTAATATTACAGCCATTTATATTCAGAAACAGGTGATCCTGTGAGAAATACAGACTCTAGGGCCAAAGAAGTAAAAGAGATGCTGGATCAGTAAATGAAGTTGGTTTAGAAGACGTCTAAAGGCCCTAATAACTGCTTTACATACACTAATTTAACCTTCATGAAAAAAGGTATTTAATGTCTACTTTACAGAAGACAACTTCCAAAAAGTAAAATGGTGTTCCTAATGTTACAGTTAATAAGCAACACCAAAATTCAGAGCTAAGTTTCCGATTCCATGGTACTGCTTCCTACACTACAACAA
The DNA here is from genome assembly GCF_047675955.1 of Chlorocebus sabaeus. Taxonomy (NCBI): domain Eukaryota; kingdom Metazoa; phylum Chordata; class Mammalia; order Primates; family Cercopithecidae; genus Chlorocebus; species Chlorocebus sabaeus. The sequence continues at coordinate 73,603,911 of NC_132918.1, forward strand.
AATATCCATCACGTATAAAGGCTATCAAATTATTTCCTTTCAAACAGAATATAAATACTGACAATTATAATTCAGAACTTCAAGGTGCATATCCTTTCTTGTAAACCCATCTTTTGAAAAGAGGCTTCTCAGTGGTGACAGTAACTGATCTGTGGAACAAGGATGCTGAGTCTTTGAAGGAATTGTGGTGTGTGGCCACAAGCTCAAAGCTGGGAACAATCAACTTTATATGTCAAGTAGGAAAAAAAACCACTTTGGCTCTAATGGGAGTTGACAATAATTTTTGTAGTGTTTCCCTTTTATTAGGGATAGGGGTGCCAAAGTGAGTTCTCATTGCCATTTCAGAGGAATTCATTTGGCCAAGAACTAGGCAGAGTGCTATATTATTCTCAATGTCTGGCTCATTCTTATCGAGTGGCCACCTCTCATAAAAACTACATTACAGAAGAAAGAAGTATCAGCTCCATCTAAGAACACTTGAGATTCACAGCAGAATCTGGAAAGCAGTCAGGAAGTATGGGATGGAGTTCCCCTTTCAGGTGGCGGTATCCCAGAGGAACAAGAAATTAGAAACACAATTCCTCGATAGTGTTAGAAGGCTTTGGTAGGCAAAATGGTTGAGTGCAGAAACAATTATGTAACTGGTTATACCTTAGTTTGAGACGTGAATGCATAAAATGGCTATTTGCTCCAGACTACTAAGCTTTTCAATGTCTTGTAATAATTATTTAAAATCTGCATTTGGTGCATTGCTGTCACACTACTTTGCTACTTTATCATTTCTTCTTTTAATCTCAACACTGTCATGACGTCTGAAAACATAGATCCAAGCTTGTTAGAACCTGGTGTAAAATATTGGGCAAATAGACTCTTGGTGAGGACCTAAGAGGCAGCTTGTTTTAGTGGTTGACTTCAGGCTAAACACACTTCAGCAACTTGGCAGGTTTTTGTTATTTTTTCCAATTCTTAAATTCTCAGCTATCTGCTGGTAGTTAAAGATGCCCCAAAGTATTAGTCTTTTGAAAATAAGTAAGCTCTGTCAGGTTTTCTTTGTTGGTCATGTTGTTTTGTTTGTTTAATTCTAAAAATTGAGTTGTCCCTTATGATATATAAATTAATGAAACTATTAAGTAAAATAATATAGGACTTAAAACCTGAGTACTCTTTAGACTTTACAGAGAGAAAAATAACTTAAGGAAATTGAAGGAAAGAGTCTGAAAGAACAGTTATAATAAACTAATAAGCTTACTAAAAAATCAACCTTTTAAACAACAAAATTGTTTAATTTTGTGACAGACTAAAAGTATATGGCATGTCAAATTTTAGCAGAAATGCTTAAAGAGGTAGATAAACAAGAATTTTTTTATTCTCTAATTACAATTTATTTTAACTCTATGGTTTAATACATACTTAGTTATAAATCCTACATATGATGTACAAAGAACACTGAATTTCTCGATTTAGTAATTCTGTAATACCGTCTGTTTGGCTTTCTGTAGTTCTATTTTGAGATCGCTACATTCTTTTCTCATTAGTTCCAGCTCTTGTTCCAAACCATGGATCTTCAGGTCACAGCTCAACTTTTCCACCTCCCAGTTTGATGAAGGTGGATTTAAATTCCTCATCACTACAAAAAGGATGGACAATGGAATTGTTATCTTTTACCTTCCACATTGATTGCAATTCTTAAAAATAGGTTACTCTGGTAAAATGTAGATAACAGAAAAACTATCATAAAACATATATGATCAATAGTTTTTTAAAAACAGTAATTATTAATACTTTCAAATATCTATGCTAAGGAGAATAAGAAATCTAGCAATCTTTTTTTAGAATTTCTAAAGACAACTACACTAAAATCAAGCATGTGCTAAAATTGCAGACAGATCAATATTCTACATAAGTGAAGGTTAAAACAGTGACAAAAATAATAAACTGAGGCTCAGCTAATCATTCCATCTAGTCCTCTCAGAGAATACAAAGTTTGACCAACAAGCTCAGAGTACAATGTCAAAACAATTTATCCTTAAACATTCCACTGCAGAAACTCAATATAACTGGATACTGCTTTGTTCTTTAATTAGTAACTCAGTCTCTCTAGCTACAAAAAGCCCCAACTAGTTATGCCAAGAGACTGCATCTCAATCTCCTATCAAAAGGTCTCTCAGAGGCCCACTCTTAGCTTGTCTCATCAGAACGAATATTCATGGGAACAGGCTATTCATCCATATGCCCCAGATCCAACTTTCCACCCCAACATTTCATCTGCACCTTTTAACAACCTTCAGAAAGAAAAAGAAATTGTAACAACTCCACAGCAGCGTGTTTAACTGTGGGCAAGATGTTCAGTAAGAAAGAGAAGCCGGGACAACCAACGGGCTAGGTGATTTCACTTCTGCTTCTTGCTCCTGCGCTTCTACTCTCTTCCTCTTCTGCTTCATCACAACCTAGACCTGAATAAAAACCATCACATTTTCTCTAGGAAAAGTGCAATATATAGCTAAGGAAAAGTTAAAGGAAGTTGATATTATGTGAAGGTAGAACAGAGAAATTAACATAAACCTAAAAATTAAAAAATAAGGTCTTAGCATATGGATACAGAAAACTGTTGATATTACAAATAAATGGAAAAATATGCTAATTCTGTTGGAATACTTATAACAAGTAACTGGCATACCCTGCTGAGTTTCCACCTCTGTCCTCAGCTGGAGGAGTTCTACTTCTTTAGATTGTAGCTGCTCATTCAATACTTTCAAAGATTCAGAGTTGTCTTTATTCTAGTTAAGTAGGGAAAATGCCAAATTACATTCAATAAAATCTACACGATGCTATTATATTGCAATTTTCAGGTAGATATTGAAAAAAACACATTCTTGTCTTTAAAAGCAAGGTGAGAAAATGAACTCAGTTTCTCAGAAATCTCTTTTCTTTTTCTAATTTAGGAAATCATTATTTACTGGCTTAAAAAAAAAAAAAGACTAAATCTACTACGTCATAATTTTTCAAAATAAGTCAGTGCTGTTAGATGTATTTAAGTCCTAAACATCATTACATACTAAATATTTTACATAAAAATAAGTTAAAATATTACTAAAATTTCCATTTTGCCTTGAGCATGTATACAAAATTTTAATTACTAAATGTAAATATTTAACTTACTTCTAATTTTAAACCTCTTGAAGGAGAAAATCCATTTCCAAAATACAGATGTCATTCTTTTCAAACCAACTTACCATTTTGTCCAGTTTGCTCTTCAAATTATCTCTATCAATGCAAACCTCTCGATATGCATGATAGGCCTTATTTACTTGTTCTCGTCCCACGGAACTTGTTTCTTCATCAAATCGAGCTATTAGCTAATGGTATGAAATTAGAAGAGAAAGCTTAAGAGAGTTTTCTACAGATAAAAAATAAGTCAGTGTTCTGATGGCTCCATATCTTACTTGAATTGTTGTAATAAGGGGATAAAGCCTGGATTCATTAGGTGAGTATTTCATTTCCACACAATTAATCTTTACAAAGAAAGCAAAAATGTGCAGAATATTTTTTGAAGTTTTCTATGCTTTTACCTAATCAGTATTTTACAATTCATGGTATCTGTTTTATCACATTAAATCATAACTACAACAGAGTATAGATGTGATGCACAGTGCTTAGATGTTTTTCAAATTAAAAGTATCTAATTTTCAGGAGAAAAAGCAGCACCTTACGACACACTTGACTTTTTTTTCTTTTCTTTTTTTTTTTCCGAGACTGAGTTTCACTCTTGTTGCCCAGGCTGGAGTGCAATGGGGCGATCTCAGCTCACTGCAACCTCTGCCTCCCAGGTTCAAGTGATTGTCCTGCCTCAGCTTTTGACGAGCTGGGATTATAGGCGCACCACCACGCCCTGCTAATTTTTGTATTTTTAGTAGAGATGGGGTTTCACCATGTTGGCCAGTCTGGTCTCAGACTCCTGACCTTAGGCAATACACCTGCCTTGGCCTCCCAAAGTGCTGGAATTACAGGTGTGAGCCACCGTGCCCAGCCAAGGCATACTTGACTTTTTAAGAAATAGATGTGTGTGTTAATTCATTAAATCCTTTATATTATAGAATAGGAATTAATAGGATTGTTGGTCATGAAGTACTGAAATATTTCCAAAGTTAACTATACATAAAATCCCATTTTTCTACTAAACTTTAAAATAAAGCTCCGTGATCCAAAATGTTACCTTCTCTCACTGTATCCCAGTATGTTACAAATTTACATAATCAACATTAAAGTAAACATAATTCATATCAATACAAAGAAATTATAATTATTTTACAACCGACTCCTTTCCTCTTACTTCCTACCAAAAATGAATCAAACTCTACCAAGCCCCATCTTCAAGTTTTTTTTATATAGGATAATTCATTTCCTTGGATAATTAATTTCCATTATACAGGACAATGCATTCTTTACCCTTTGTGGTAGCTGTTCTTTGTAGGATAAAAATGCTCTGATCTGAGCTGAAAAAATATAAACTAAGCTAAGTTAAAACTTTAAAACTCAAAAACAAAAGGATGACTGAAGAATATTCCTCATATATAAAGCCAAGTAGATTGGTGCTTTATATTGAATCAGCTACCTTACTTATATATTCTATAACAGGTGTGTCACAATTGTACATGGAAAGGTAAACAGAAAACATCAGTTTATCAGTTAAAAGCATTATTCCTATTACATGTGTTAAACAAGAGAAAGAATGTTGAAGTGAATATTTCAGTCCTGGTAAATATATTATTAAACCTATTGGACAATGTTCCAGAAGCTTCCTCCTTTGATACTTAATTTCTTTTGTCAGGGAACCTTTTTTTTTTTTTTTTGCCCAGATTTGAAAATTCTGAATAAAATACATACAGCTATGAAGGTAAGTAAACCTGAAAATGAAATAAAAATATTTGGAATATAATTCCAAGTTATTAAATCCTCTCCTACAGATACAGATACAAGTACATGGTACGTGAAATACAGGATAAGTATAATGCCCAGAGTTTTCAGATTAGCAGTGAGTTATTCTTGGAAATTTAGTACAATCATGGAAGACAGCACAAAAAGTATTCAAAATTTCAAATATTTTAAATTATTCCTTATGTCACAAACACAATGAAGGTAAAAGATAAAAATTACCTTTTCTTCCAAAAATCTTATTCTCTTCTTTAACAAAGAGTTCTCTTTCTCTGAATCCTTAAGTCGTTTTTTGATGTCTTCATATGCAGTGACAAGAGCAAAATGGGAAGCAACAGATTCATCTCCTGAATATATTGAAACTGGAGTCACTGTATCTCTCTTATGGGCTTTTTCATGATTCAGAATACAGATATCATCTTCTACCAGTGCATCCATGACAGCTGTTTAAAAGAAAAAAAATATGAATGACAAATGTCTCACTGAATAAGTGAAAAGGAAAAAAAAGTTATAGTTAGAATAATGTAAATACTAGGACAATGTTTAAAAACCAGACTGCCTGGGTTATATTCTAAACTCTAACATTTAGTGTCTGACTTTGGGCAAGTTGCTTAACCTCTATGCTTCAGTTTCCTTATTTATAAAGTACAAGGAATAATAGCAAATACCCCATAGAGTCTTAAGAATATTAAATGATATCTATAAACCACTTAAAACTATAATTGTTAATATTTAGCCGGGCGCGGTGGCTCAAGCCTGTAATCCCAGCACTTTGGGAGGCCGAGACGGGCGGATCACGAGGTCAGGAGATCAAGACCATCCTGGCTAACACGGTGAAACCCCGTCTCTACTAAAAAATACAAAAGACTAGCCGGGCGAGGTGGTGGGCGCCTGTAGTCCCAGCAACTTGGGAGGCTGAGGCAGGAGAATGGCGTGAACCTGGGAGGCGGAGCTTGCAGTGAGCCGAGATTGCGCCACTGCACTCCAGCCTGGGCGACAGAGCGAGACTCCGTCTCAAAAAAAAAAAAAAAAAAAAATGTTCTATAAAAATCTGAAATATCAGCTTCATTAAAACAATCAAAATTTTTTTTAAATACTTCATCCTCAAATATTCCTTCTCCTAACATTTCCACTTAGATCTATTAGTAGCAAGTTTTATAGCTTCTCAATTTATAACTTCTCAAAAATTCTGAGTATAATTCATTACAACAACATATTAATATTATAGAAGTCTTAAAGCGTACTCTATCTTTCCATACCAGTAATTAGTTATGTTTGTTGTATATTTAGAAGACAAATTAATCAACACTTGAGTGTCCAATATGTCCCACTATCATATACTACATTCTTTTATCTCTTTCAATTATCTGAACAATTCTATGAAATAGGTATCATCTATATTTTATAGGTAGGTTTTAGAAAGTTGGATTAGCCCCGTTAAATCTAGAAGAATGTTAAGCTCTGTGAGGGCAGAGGCTATGTCTGTTTTGCCCATCATTGTGTCCCCATCTCATCACTGTGTAAAAACTGCTCAATAAATACTGATTACTGAATGAAGAATGGGTACAGTAGGATTCAAATCAAACTCTGACTTTAAAACCTAAGAGGCTAGTTACCTTCATTGTTTAACGAAAAACTGACTTGCTCTGAACATCTACGTTTGCTGTTAGGTTCAGCATTACTTCTCTGAGAGTTATGTTCCTGAAAAACATGACGGAAGGAGAAACTGTGGCTAAAACCTTTTAAGACCTCCTGGGAAAAACAGAATAAGAGGAACTTTAGATCATGCAAAAGAACCCAAAAAGTCCTTTTAAATATTTTTTAGTTTAAAATTAAAAACTAAATATAACATTCTAAAGAAAGATTATCAATTGAATTTCATGTATCTTAGGTCAGTAATTACTACTAGAAAGTGAGTTTTTAACTATCCCTTGTTTGAAATAAAATTTGGTTACTTACTAACATCAGTCACTGTTCAAGAACATTATAGATGAAGAAACTGAGGTAGGAGGAATTTAAGTATTTTTTCCAAAGTAACATAGCAAGTGGAGAGTTGAGATGTAAACATAGACAATTTAACTACAGCCTTGTTTCCAATCTGTTTCACTACGCCTGCTTTCCTCCAAAATGTCTAATCTCCCTTCTCGTATCAACTAATGCCTATAACATTTCTTTTGCCTTATTTCAGACCACATGAATAGCAACAAAAGGTTTTGTGTTTTTCTGGGTCCGGTCTTATTATCATTGTATTTTTGCTTTTCTAATTGTACAACTAAAAACTTCCAATTGTCAACTAAAGCAACAGTTGGGAGCACCTAAGCAATTTGCATCTAGGAATAAGCAAGGCAGGTTAAAATAAATGTGTACACTACAAGTCTTGAGTAGGTAAAACCTGCCACCCAGTCAATCTTCACTAACATCAATTTAACATTTTCTAACCACACAGGACAATTCCCACTCTTAAGGTACAATCTTTCCCAGTTTTTCAATAAAGTCCAAGAACAAGAATATACTATGCTACCTACAGTATACCAAAAAAGTGGCAGATTCTCAGAACCATAATTAACTCATGCTGCTTCTGATGCAAGCTGTATTTGCTCCTAATGATGGTAAGTTTTCTTCCTCTAAAAGAGTTTTTCAGTCTCCAGATTCAATGATATTCCAAAATAAGAGTAAACATATTCTTGTCACGCTCTTGCTAGCTGAAACTCCCGTTATTTCCTTTCAAAAGAAAAGTACAGGTTTTTCTCATATTGCAAACTGAAAGTATGCATATATATCTTCATATAAGAAAGACTCTTACACACACACACACTCTCCCCTTAAAAGTAGAGCAAGTTAAATAAGCCTTAGATGGCTAGGTAAGTGGTAGAATGCAGTCTGGTTTAAGGAGAGGTAAAATTGTGTCCATAGATGTTTGACTTAAATAATTTAACACTCAACCCAATGGGCAGAATTGATTCGATGTGGATTTTTTCTAAAGACAGCTGAAAACAAAAAATAAACTGCTCTACAAAGTCAAAAACAGATATCCTGCAGTTTGTGTATTTTAAGGATTAGGGCTCATGCACCTCTGTTTTACAGAAAGTACTAACTAGCTCAGCTGTGATTTACTTGTTCATTTTTATCATGAAACAATCATTTACACAGCAAGGAAAACCCAGAGTGAGAGGCAGAGTTGTGCAGAAAAATAATTATTATACCATAAAGGTAGGTAATAAATTTGAAACAACAGAACGCTATGGGGGTCTGAGGGAACGGGGAGAAAAAGTGGTTTTCAAAGAAGATACCACAAAAGAGCAAATGTCTCTTAAGACTGTATTCTTATGTGAAGAAAATGGTTATTTTCATTGTACTGTACTTATTGTACTTACACCTTCACAGCTTGCTAACTTCCAGTCACATGCATTTTTCTACCACTTAGCTAAGTACTGTTACGAACAAAGTCTTAGAAAAGTTAAATACCTTACCTATAGCTACACAGCTAATCAGTGACAACGGTGAGACGTGAACCCAAATAAGCTGTCTTCTAAGTCTATGGTCTTAATACAACATTTGGAGAGGCAATACAAAAGGGATTCTGCTTATCCTAAGAAGAATATGGACAAGGCATAACTATGTCATAAAGAACACTTGCCCAGGATTCAGAAACACAGACTCTAGTCTAGGATTTGCCACCCTGATTATAGTTTAGTTTGCTTTACCTCTCTGGATTGAAATTTTCCCACCTATCTAGAATGATAGGGTTAGACTACATCACTAAGATGCCACCTTACTAAACTGTGAAGGCAAAAGTTTAATACAAATACAGAATAGCAACCTAAACAGAGAGAAGGGAATTCACATTTATGCCAGGAGCTGCATAAAACGTATGGTACACACATTATCTCAAGCCCACACCAAACTTGGCAAGGAAGGTATTAGCACCATGATAAATGAGGAAACGGAAGCTCAAAGAGGTGAGATAAATTGCCTATATTCACACTAGCAGTATGTGACAAAACTGAAGCTTGAATCGAGGCCTACACGGTAGGCTCTTTATTCGATATTGCCTCCTGAAGTAAATCATATTTAGAATTTTCATCACCTTTCTACCTCTGAAAAGCTAGGATATTCCCGAACCCATTTCGTACAATCAGTCAAAATACTATGGAGCAAGGATTAAGTCTTATGAAGACGAACAGACCAATGCTTATTCCCCTTCCTCTATTTGTAATGAAATAGGGGCGGAAATAGCCTAACTAGTTTATGAAGACGGGTCACCGAGTACCTCTTTTCAAGACATCATCTCTTATGTGCGTACATTCGCAATAAAATGACCTGTAATTCAATAAATGTCCAAAAATGTACTCAGCATTAGATATACAACATGAAGAAAAACTTCAGTGCCATTTTTATGACTCACTGAGTTATCCAACAAACTGTGTTAGTCCAGAAATCAGTTTGTATTGCACTGAATCATAAGACTCTTCCACAGTTAGCATAGGTATGAAGAGCAGTCTACTTCTTTTCATTCCTTTCATACAGTAATACCTCTAATGCAATTCAATGTTACTGACAATTATTTTCTAACAGTACAAGACAACTATACTTGCACTCTGAATATAAGTGCCATAAAAAAGAAAAAAGTTAGACTGGTCCTGTTACTTCATGGATTATAAAAAAAACTTCATCATTTTACTTAATAAACATGACAGGGTTCTGCATTGGTAATTAATAGTAGCCAAGGGTTTATGGTACACCAAGCAGTATGCTTCATCTTTTAGAGAAACTATCTCATTTGTTCTTCATAAGCATTCAGTAAGTCTATGTAATACCTCCGAGGTTGTAAATAATCTCCTCAGATTACAGGTGGAGAAAGTGAAACATGAAAACAATAGAAAGTAGGGGAGCCAGAAATGAAAATCAGGCAGCTGACTCCAGAGCCGCCATAACTCTTAGAAACTATGCTTTGGTGACTTAGAGTATGTATTACCCCTATTTCAGAGATAAGGAAAATGAGGAAGTTTAGCCTTTCCCCATTGTCAAGTAAGTGGGAAAAATCAGCATTCATATACTGGTGTTCTGACCTAATCCAGTGTCATTTCCCATTATGTTATGCTGCCTCTTTAATATTAAAACCTTCTATTTGCGTAAGCCGTCTCGCTTACAAACAGTATCACATTAAAATTTTGTAAATATCCTGTAAATGATGCACTGTTCTCAATTTACAGATGATGGAATGATCACAAGATTGGGCAATTAGATATGGCGTTTTTAGAGAAATGAAATTGTGCCTTGAGATCTTGCTCAATCCAATTTGAAATTCCAATCTAAAAACCAAAATGCCTTCTATACTTAAGGAGCAAGGGTTAATTTCAATCCTGGTACGTTTGTCTTTGATTACCTTAGCAAATTTCCATTACGTCTTGGAGCAACTGATGGTTTGATCGGTATTAAGAGTTTTCGTGGGGATTTTATCTCGCTTTCGAGTATTGGGGTTTCTCGTGTGTAGAGGGTGTTAGTCTACCTTGCACGTAGTACTAGTTACTCAACAAATAGCCGAAGGCTGGAATGAATACCGTACACAGGTTAGACACTGGAGAAACGACGAATAGCTGTTAGCCCTCGATCAAGTGCAGGACGTCGATATTCACGACTCAGATGCCCCAGGGAGTGCCGTCCTAGCCAACGTCCCCCTTTTCTTTCCGATAATTTGTATCGGAAAGAAGCATTTGGCAGTCCCAACGAATGAAAAAAAAACTCAAGGCGCCCCAGTAAGAAAAGGAGGAATTAGAGAAGTGAATGACCAAGAAGGGCCTGGACAGCTGGGGGAGAGGGTGACGGGGGAAGGGGTGTGGACAGCTGGGTGTGGGGGTGACTGGGGAAAGGGATGCCCAGGAGTGGGCCGCTCCCTAGTCAAAGGAGGAGGCGCGGGAGGGAGTAAGAGAAAAATGACGTGTCTCTTCGGACCAGCAACAGCAACGGAGGTTGGCCGCGGCATTGCCCGCATCCCTATCCTCCACCGGGCCCTGGCGAGTCACTCACCCAGAAGCCAGGCTACGTAGGGCCGCCCCCAAGGCCGCCGAGTTTCGATTCCTTAGTGTTTGGAAACGGACCGAAAACAAACCGGGTCGCCAGGGGTCACCACGGGCTTCCGGTTTCTTCGAAGACACCGCCGCTTCCACAGCGAAGGGAGTTGCACCGGGTGCGCCGCGGAGGGAGTCCCATTTCTTCTGACTCGGCAGGAGCCCTGGATGTTCTGGAAGGAGGGACAAGCCGAGGCTGGAGGGGCTGGGCCGACGCGGAGAAGGCCCGTTACCCAGCAATACGCGCGCCAGACCCAGGCCCGCCGTCGGGACCAGCACGGGCCGGTGGGAGAGGAAGCACTGCGGGAAAGGACTCGATGTGTGGCTCAGGTCTCGGCCGGAAAAGGGGCCGTCGCCGTCCACGGGCTCGGCGCCAGGGCCGCGCGAGGAAACCGGAAGTCAGGCCCGAGCGAGCTGGGAGGGCGTAGGGAAGCCAGGTTCGGTCGTGGGGGTGTGGGGAAGTGCAGGAGTGGCGCGCGGTGTACTACATGTCCCGTGAGCCTCCGCAGCGGGACGGGGCGTGGCCGCGCGACGCCAAGAGGCGGAGGCGGAGTGGAGTTAGGTAAGAGCGTTGGAGGCGGAGTGGAGTTAGGTAAGAGCGTTAGCAGCCGCCTTACCAGTTGGGCCAAGGGCCCCTTTCAGGGGCGCCCTCTAGTGCGTCTTTTTCACACAGCGGCCTTTTGGGGGTCCCCGGGCCGTGTGGTGCGTGCTGGCTCGGCTCAGTAGCGCCCTTACAGGTTTAGGAGCTGAAGTGGCTGGGAACTGGGAAGTCTGTTAGAAGCAGTTTACCCCTCTGTAGCCTCTGTTTTCTAAGCTCGTTGCAAGCCCTCAGGCGATCACTTGAGGCACAAACTCGACGAATTGCGTAGGGGTCTATAGTTATCCACAGACGACAGCGCGGCTCCAGCAGATTGCTCAGTTTATGAAATGAGAGACAGGGAGAAGATGCCAAAGTATTGGAGTTGTGCCCGGCTTCCCTGGAGTTGCCACCACCTTGCTTATTTCTAGATGATAGACAGTCCCTAGCCGTGGAATCACGAGTAGTTGAATTAATTACAATCCTTGAAGGTCGCAGCCAGATGGAACCCCTGTAGCTCTAAGGTATTATTGGTTAAATAAACAAATAAACAAGGACCAATAATTATAGGAAATTTAACTTCACGAACCGCCAATTAGCAATACGGACATTCCTCACCACCCCGTTAAAGTAGTATTTTGTCATCTACCGGCTTAACTATCAGCCCAACTGTCAGCCCAATAGGATGGATTTCAGTCAAGGGTTTACATGAAAATTGGTTTTTTTTATTGTTATTGAGCCTCTTTTTTTTGGTTTAGATTTAAGTGAAAATTTATAGCTGTTAGGAACAAAGACTACAAGTTGAAGTTTTATATTTTCAAAAATACTTAGAAATGTGTATTAATGTTATCGTTGAGAAAGGAAACGATTTGCTTCAATTTACTGGGCTGGAGAATGGAAGAGAGCAGTGTTTTTAATATTTTGAGCAAGTATCAGTCCTTAATTTTTTTTTATTACTTCCTTGATGCATTTTGAGAATTTTCAATTTAAAAACAACAGTTAGGTGGTGTGTTTTTACAGGTAGAGTTTTGAAGAATGCTAGCAAAATTGGTTGAGGCATCACAAGTCATCAGACATATAGTAATCTGGTTTTTAATTTGAAGGTGTAGAAATATTTTTGAATCTTCGTTCACAGTTTAAGATAATTTAAGAATTGTTGAAAAGGCAGGGGAAATCATTTTTATCTTTTCTTTCTGGGTAAGTAAAGAGAAAATGTCATAAATCAGTATTTTGAAGTTTATCTGTTGAGGGAGTCAATTTTTGTTTCCTAGTGCACACTACACAGTGAGTTTATTAACAAACATATAATGGGTTTGTTAACAAATGTATTTGCTTAACCAGGATATATAAACTTTATTATTTCAGTCAAGTAAAACATCTTGATTTTTCTTTTTGGGTTGTGAAACCCCTGCTAGATTATGACAAAATATAATCCATATAGTTATTGGATTTAGCTGCAAATGGTCACTTTCTACCCTGCATCTGCTTCAATTAATTTTAGCAAATAAATTATTAGAGAAAACTTGTTACACAGTTCAGATATAATCATGTATTAAAGGTTTATTATCAGGGAAAGGCCTCTGATAATTAAAAGATACAGTCTTGATAAGGACATTTTATAGGAAAAGAGAATGGTTAGATAATTGTTAAGCTCCAAGAAAGAAAAGAATTTAAGGGTCCTAAATGATAATCTTGACCGATAGCCAACTAGTTCAGTGAGTGGTTGGTTTACCAGAGCATCTTGATTCCATTGAAATGTATTGGAACTTTGTTTAGGGATTTTTTTCAGAAATTTTCCTATTTTCCCAAGAGGGAGTTGTGAATTACATCATCTAAAAAGCTGTCTCCAAGGCCAAGTTTGGGACAGTTTCTTTTCTTTTAAACCATTACATTTTTTGTAGCTACAAACTCAAATCTGAATATTTCAAAACAAGTCACTGCTGTAAAAAGGTATGTATTTTTTTCAGAATGGCTGTTTTGGACTGAACTGAACACTCTTGACACCAGGCACTTTAAAAATTGTCCTGTCTATATGTTGTCGCTCATTAAAAAAAAAAAAAAAAAAAAAAAGAAAGAAGGATAAGCTTCTTCTCCACTTTTTTCCACCCCCCCACCAACTCCAAGATCCAGATGTTCTCCATCAGGGACAGGGCTCCTGAAGCACATGATACTGGCCGAGACTGGGTTCCCTTTTTCACTGGATTAGATTGGATTTCAGAGCAGTATCTTAACAAAGAATATGGGCCCTAGCACAACTTCTGACTGTGGCTTAGCCTTTTATTTATTTTTAGGTAATAAGGTGCATTTTTAGAGCTTCAAATCTTAGGCAACGTGTAAAAATAATGAAAAACCTTTTTTTTTTTTTTTCTTAAATGAAGACTGGGTCTATATCTGAGCTGTGAAGAATACAGTTAAAAAGAAACAGTAAGTGCAATTTTTAAGAAAAATTTTTAAGTGAATTTCTGATTAGTGATTTAAATTGTGTATTTAATTTGATTAATGTCATACTACCTCAGGGTTCTTGTTTTCTGTTTCTTTGTTGTGTATTCTGAGGACTGCTATGGTACACCCTGGATAGATGTGGCTCTTCATTGTCAGAGGAAGAAAACTTAATATGTCAATACCACTAAATTGAAATGGCAGTGTCTGTCTTTTCATATTCATATCAGCTTCAGTGTCATTTCATCAGTGTTGTTTCACAAACTTCTTCCTCTCTTTTCCTTACATATCACATGTCCAGATTGTATCTTTAGGGTATGAGAATAGTTTTAGTGGCAAGGATAAAAGCGATTTCAAGAATACTACCAAAAATAAAAGCTGGTATTTGGGCATACACAGTTGTCTTCCCTGTTTTCCCCGTACTTTCTCCCTCTCCCCTCTCCTTTGTCTCCTTACCTCTCGTTTCCCTGTCTCTCAGATGTATGCACACACACACCACACACACACACACACACACACACACACAGAGAGAGAGAGAGAGAGAGAGAGAGAGAGAGAGAAAGAATGAATTATGAATGCCTTAGAGTTCATGACTTCTCTTAAACTGCATGTATCCCAACCTGTGTGCATCTTAAACTGGCAGTCTCTGAACTGAGCAACATATATCCTTTACCTTTAACCTTGAGAGGTACATAAAGGCTTTCCAGGGGGTTATATAGTTAAGGATAGTTTAAGAGTGTTAATTCTCAGGTTGTCAACTTGCATGTTTTCATTCCTAAAATTGATCTTCCTCAGAGTGTGCTGAACTAGACATCTTTCTGCTTTCCTCTTTAGCAATTGTCCCTCTCTCTGACAAATATGGGGATACCTTATCTGACCTAAATCTTGATAGTGGTGTTTAAAAAGTGAATGACTCTAATGACTGAGTAGTTAACTCTTTTGTAAAATTGGTGAGTTTCAGTTGCTTTAAAAGATAATTGCAGAAGGACCAAATTGAGTTATCAGCTGATCATTAAAAATAATTTTTGAAGCATACCCCTATGTGATTTTTGGTCTATAACTTAGGAGTTCACACAAATGATTATTGCTATAGCCAGAAATCGTTACACTCCCAAATGTTTGGAATGGAAGAATACAACATATAAAAATAGAATTAACCTGAATTCCATTTCTTTCTAGCAATAAGTAATATTTATTTTTGGGTACATGGCCTCATGAGGGAGGGGGCAGAAGGTCCTGTCCATTTTTTTTTATGACATGCATTTCCAATAAAAGCTTTTTATATTTTATTGGCCAGGCACCGTGGCTCATGCCTGTAAACCCAGCACTTTGGGAGGCTGAGATGGGCCAATCACCTAAGGTCAGGACTTCAAGACAAGCCTGGCCAACATAGCGAAACTCTGTTTCTACTAAAATACAAAATTTATCCAGACATGGTGGCTCCCACCTGTAGTTCCCAGCCACCTGGGGAGGCTGAGGCACTAGAATTGCTTGAACTCAGGAGGCAGAGGCCGCAGTGAACTGAGATTGCACCACTGCACTCCAGCCTGGGTGACAGAGTGAGACTGTGTCTCAAAAAGAAAAGAAATCCTTTTTATATTTTATAATAATTACAATTTGTTATATGTTTAATACTCATGAAAAGTGTTCTGGTAATCTAATGAGGACACAGTATTAGAACTTATGTTCTTGGAAATTTTAAAATTTACTTTTTTTGTTGTAGGGGAGTATAAGAGGGTGATCAATTTAAAATATTTTGAAACACTAAAATATATTATGTTGGGATAAGCTTATGTGGAGGAAGTGAGATGGAAATATGAATTCAAGGAAAAGAGGCATGATATTGAGTTCCCAGTTGCTAAAGGAGAGCTTGTTCATATAATTTTCAAAAAGATGGATGATGATAGATTTTAAATTACTATGGCATTTACATTTCATTTATAAAAGAAATTATGACTTTGACTCCAGCAGACAGTTTTGTCCTGGACATACAATCTGTGCTTCACCAAGAACTTTTTGACTTAAAAGTGTTTGCCATCAATAGGAATTGGTTGCTGACAGAGCTTTTTTTTTTCCAAAATAAAACATGAGTGCCATAATTGTCTGCACAATGACAAAATGCAGTGATTTTCTGGCAGAAACATGGTAAAGAAAAATTAATGGTCCTAGAAAGCCTTTGACATGAAGAATCACAGGGAGAAGAAATATGAGAGCAACCAACAGGAGAACAGCAACAGAGAAGGTTGGTAGATTGTACAGAGAAGACTCAGTAGAGGGAATCCTATAATTCTTATTAAATGAAGTAAGAGAAACCCTCCTCTGAGGCTTTGTAGTTATACTCTTTTGCTATTTGAGATATGAATTTGTTCATTTATTCAACATTTGGCAATTATTGAGCACCTATCATGTGCCAGACACTGTTTTAGGCACTGGGATGAAATAGGCAAGATGACTTTTTTAAAGTACAAGGATGTAAAACCTATTAGAGAAACCAGTCACATTGACAAAGAACTGTGTGAAATTTAACATGATAAGAAATTCCCTTTCATTTATTTTTTGCCAATAGTTTCTATATGTGCCTATAAAGAAAAAAAAGTCCTTTTTTTCCTACTTAAAATGAGAAGAGAAGAATAAATAAATCGTTTTGAGGCTTTCATTTACATTGTAAAAATCAGGAAGACAAAGCAATGATTCAGAGGAGAGCCATTTTATAAAGCTACAAATAAATAATAATGAAAGGATGACATTAAAGTTCATTAAGGTCTATAGAAAGAAGTTAAGCTACATTTTTCAAATAGATTGTGTAGCAAAGAAGAAAGAAAATGTCCAAACCCACAAATCACACAATACAAAAGCGAAATTTTTGATTTAGTGTGATGGTTAATTTTATGTGTCGACTTGACTGTGTGCCTGGGCTGCCCATGTATTTGGTTAAACATTATTTTTGGGATATCTTTGAGTGTCTCTAGATAAGATTAGCATTTGAATAGTAGATGGAGTAAAGCAGATTCTCTCCACATTGTGAGTGGGCAGCATCATCCAATCCACTGAGGGCCTGAATGTAACCAAAGGTAGATGAAGGGAGAATTCGTGCTCTCTCTGCTTGAACATTTAAGCTGGGACATAAGTTTTCTGCCTGTGGACTAGAACTTATAGCATTGGCTCTTCTGTTTTGCAAGCCTTTGGACTTATACTGAACTATACCACTGATTCTCCTGGTTCTCTAGCTTATATATGACAGATCATGGGAGTTTATCTCCATAATCACATGGGCCAATTGTATATATATTATATATAGTTGTATATATATTATATATAGTTGGCATGTATGTATTATATATATATTTCCATACACACACACATATATATATCTGTGCATCCTATTGGTTCTGTTTCTCTACAGAACTCTGACTAATATACTTTGTACTAATTACAAAATTAGATCTAATTTTCTAAAGTAAAGACTTTGAATTGCCTATGAATCAGTACTCAAGTGATTCTTAAGTCTCCCTCAAAAATTTGTTATTTATTCACTGAAATTACCTTATTAATTATTTGCTCTTGATAGTCATTCTATGTCATTCCCTTTTGGCTTTAGTAATCCCTTCCCTCATCCCACAGTCAAATCTGTTCACCTAGTTTTATAGGTTTTACTCCTTAGCTATCTGAACTATTGCAGTAGTTTTCGTTTAAAATTCTTTTTTCTTCCGACACATTCTTTATATTCATTTCAAAGTGATCTTTAAAAACTGTAAATGTTATCATTATACTTCTCCTAAATTCCTGAAATGACTCCTTAACATTTTTTAAAAGGACCTTTTTAATATAGCTGGCCTGTTTCTCCACTAGCTTTTATAAATGCTGCCAACGTAGGCACTGAAATTGGATATCTTTACACACTTACACGATTTTCATTCAAGTGACTCTGATTATTCTTTTACAGTATTTAATTTCTTAGATTATCATTGATATTATAAAAATAATTGTCAAATTCTCAGAGAACTAGGATTTTCTAGTAGAGCTACCGTAACTTGACAAAAATATGCATGAGAATGTCTTTGATTTCATGGGTAAAAATTAGCTTGAATTGAAGAAAAGAGAAAAAGGACTAGGGAAAAATATGTATCTTGACATTAAATGAATTATCAGAATACTTCATAATCCTTGCTTTGTAAAGATAAATTAGCAACAAAAAAAGTTTGAAAGTTTATAAAGGATTTTCATCCTTACAAAAACTGTAGAACAAGTTATTCATTGTTTTTTTAGGAGACAAAAAACTATAGAGCAATCAGGAAATTATCAACTATAAAATGTAGCATTAGGCGTATTTATGTGATATATTCATGAAACATTACCTTACATAAGAGGTAATTAAAGATAATGTCTTTTTTCACCCTACACATCGTAAATTATGATCATCCCATCTTTTCTTGGCTAAACTTTTGAAAACTTAAATATTATAATTCATAATTTCATTTGGTCACTTCTCATGTTTTAATAAGAAATTTTAGAAAAAATTAGAAATCAATGAAATTTACTTGTTTTGCTAACAGGATGATATGTTTAAAACCAAATATATCAGTAATTACATTAAATGTAAGTAGACTACTCAGGACAAAGATGTCATTTTGGATTAAGAAAAATAATTGTGTACTAATTATAAGAGATACATGGGAAAGAGTGAAGGAACAGAAAATATTAATAATGCATACATTAAAGTAGCTTGGTATAATTATAGTAAGATGAAACAAAGCAGATTTTCAGGAAAAAAAGTGTTACTTCCACCAGAAGATAAGACAATTCTGTTTATATGTATCTAAAGAAACAGCCTCATAAGAAATGAAGTAAAAATTGATGGAACTAAGGGACAAATCTAAAGTAGATTTTAATATACCTCCCTCAGTAACTGATAGAATAAACAGGAAAATAATGCATTAGGAAAAGAGATGACTGTAATTAAAATGATTTGCATCACAGCTACTAGGATGGCTATTATTAAAGCAAACAAACAAACAAACAAAACAGAAAATAAGTATCCTAAAACTCGTATGGCATGTCAAGGGACCCCAAATAGCCATAGCAATCTTGAGGGAAAAAAAAAAAAGGCAGGAGGAGGACTCACACTTTCTGATTTCAGATATTACTACCAAGCTACAGTAATCAAAAGAGTACGGTACTGGCATAAAGACAGACATATAGACCAATAGAAGTAGAATAGAGGGCCCAGGAAACTTATTTATGTTTCATATGTACCTAACACACATAGCCCAAATGTAATTTTAGCAATTTTAGCCTATGTGTGTTAGGCACATATGAAACACAAATACATTTTGTGTTTAGGCTTGGGTCCCATCCTCAGGATGTATTTTTATGTATATACAGATATTCTAAAATCAAAAAAAGATCAGAAATCGGATATGCTGTGGTCTCAAGCATTTTGAATAAGGGATATTTAACTAGTACTGGCATAAAGACAGACACACAAACCAATGGAACAGAATGGAGAGCCCAGAAATAAACCTACACACTATGGTAAAATTGTCTTCAACAGAGATTCCAGAACTATGTAATAGGTAAAGGATAGTCTCTTCAACAAGTAGCCTTGAGAAAACTGGATATCCACATGCAAAATAATGAAATTGGACCTTTATCTTACACCATACACAAAATCGATTCAAAATAGATTAAATGAAGCATATGAAAAATATAAGGAATTAAACTATAAAACTCTAGAAGAAAACATAGGGGAAGAACTTCATAACATTGGTCTTGGTGATGATTTCTTGGATATGACACCAAAAGCACAGGAATGAAAGCAAAAATAAACAAGTGGGACTATATCAAACTAAAAAGTATCTGCACAGCGAAAGAAACAACAGACTGAAAAGGAAACCTATGGAATGGAAGAAAGTATTTGCAAACCATGCATCTGATAGGGGATTAATATCAAGAATATATAAGAAATTCATACAATGTAATATCAAAAAGAAAAAAAACCTGATTAAAAATGACAAAGGACTTGATTACACATTTTTCTAGAGAAGATGTACAGATGGCAAGGTTATGTGAAAAGAGACTCAACATCACTAATCATCAGGGAAATGTAAATCAAAAACAATGAGCTGTCCCCTCTTACCTGTTAGGATGGCTATAATTTTTTTTTAAAGGTAGAAAATAAGTGTTGTTTAGGATGTGGAGAAATTGGCATCCTAGTGCACTGTTGGTGGGAATGTAAAAGGGTGCAGCTGCTGTGGAAAATGTTATAGAGGTTTTCCCCGGATTAAAAGTGGAACTGCCTTGTAATCCAGGAATCCTACTTCAAAGGTATTTATCCAAACTAATTAAAAAGACGATCTGGAAGAGATATCTACACTCTCGCGTCCATTGCAGTCACTCACAGTGACCAAAAGGTGGATATATGAGCAGATAAGGTGGTCCATAAGCAGATAAATAGATAAAGAAAATGTGGTGTATATATGGAATGGAATATCCTTCAGCCTTAAAAAAGTCAGTTATACAAGATGAAAATGTTCTTGAGATCTATTGTACAACAATGTGAATATAGTTGACAATACTGTAAATTTAAAATTTTTAAAGAATAGGTTTCATATTATATTATTTAAAAAATAGTTCAATAGAAGCCACAGAATGGGAGATATTATCCAGAATCTACAGGGAACTTAAGTGTACAAACAAAAAGCAACCCCATTAAAAAATGGGCAAAGGGCATGAACAGACACTTTTCAAAAGACATACATGTGGCCAACAAGCATATGAGAAAACGCTCAAATATCATCGTTACAGAAGTGCAAATCAAATCCACAATGAGATACAATCTCCCACCAGTCAGAATGGCTATCACTGAAAAGTAAAAAAAATGACAGATGCTGGTGAGGTTTTGGAGAAAAAAGAACACTTATATACTGCTGGTGGGAGTGTAAATTAGTTCAACCATTGTGGAAAGTAGTGTGCAGTTCCCCAAGGAACTGAAAATAGAACTATTAAACCTAGCAATCCCATTTCATATCCAAAGGAATATAAATTGTTCTATTATAAAGACACATACATGTGTATGTTCAACACTATTCACAGTAGCAAAGACAATGAATCAACCTAATGCCCATAAGTAGTAGTATGGATAAAGAAAATGTGGTACATATGCACCATGGAGTACTGTGCAGTCATAAAAAAGAATGAGATGACATCCTTTGCAGGAACATGGAAGGAACTGGAGGCCATTATCCTTAGCAAACTAACACAGGAAAAGAAAACCAAATACCACATGTTCTCGGTTATAAGTGGGAGCTAAATGATGAGACCACATGGACAGAAAGGAGAACAACAGACACTGGGGCCTGCTTGGGGGAGAAGGGTGGGAGGGAGAGGTTCAGGAAAAACAAAACAAAACTGTTGGGTACTATGCTTAGGACCTGGGTAATGAAGTAATCTCTACACCAAACTCCTTAGTCACGAGTTTCCCTGTCTAACATGTACCCCTGAACCTAAAATAAAAATTAAAATTTTTTTAAAAAAAAGAATAACAAAATAACTGATATCTGGAATATACAAAACTTTATTTAATAATAAGGCAATGACAACCAAATAGAAAAATGGTCAAGAGACTTGAACAAGTACTTTACCAAAGAGGATTTCCCAGTGGCCAATAAAAAAGAAAAGGAAAAAAGAAAAAGTACTCAGTTTTTCTTATAATAGCACCGGGCTTATTCTCATTCTTGGCAGATTGTTTCTACACTTTGAATGAACATATTAATATTAACCATATCTTTTTTTTTTTGTATTCTGATGCTTTGACATTCTGGTGTTTTGCTGACCCTAGAAGTACAGCCCCTTTCAGTGTTTGCCCATTTCTAGAGCTAGTAAACAACTGGCCTGAAATGTACTTTTCAAATGCAGATCAACCAATCCAGAGCCCACACCCCAACCACCTCCTTTATTAAGCTCCATACCACTGTTTACCTGTGCTAATCACCCCAGAGATAGGTACCAGAAACTAGGGTCAGCTCCTATGTCCCAGAGCTTCCTGAAATCATTCAAACTAGCCAATCTTAAACCTTTTTTTTTTTTTTTTTTTTTGAGACAGAGTCTTGCTCTGTCACCCAGGCTGGAGTGCAGTGGCGTGATCTCGGCTCACTGCAACCTCCACTTCCCGGGTTCACACCATTCTCCTGCCTCAGCCTCCCGAGTAGCTGGGACTATAGGCGCCCGCCACCACGCCCGGCTAATTTTTTTTGTAATTTTAGTAGAGAGGGTTTCACCGTGTTAGCCAGGATGGTCTAGATCTCCTGACCTCGTGGTCTGCCCGCCTCGGCCTCCCAAAGTGCTGGGATTACAAGCGTGAGCCACTGCACCCGGCTGCCAATCTTAAACCTTAGGGCTTGCCTTTCCCACTCCTTCTCATAGAAACCACAATTAAGCCTCTTGTTCGCAGTCCTCCCTCTCCTTCTGCCTCCTGACTGATCCTGGTCCTTCCTCATGTAGCCCTCTCTGGTGGTGCACACTCCCTCCTTTTGTGAATAATAAATTGTCTTTTCACAATGGCAATTACCTTGTTATCTGTCAGCCTTACTGTATCTCAAATTTCCTGTTAATATCTTATATTCTAAATATAATCTTCCTATAATCCATATTGTCCTAATCCATATTCAGTCACTCATATGTTAAATGTAAGTAGAATCACGGTAAGATCACTACACACCAGAATGGCTAAAATGAAAAAGACTGATAGTATCAAGTGATGGCAAAAATGTGGAGTGACAGAAACTTTTATATATTCTTCATGGGAATATAAGTTGGTACAACCACTTTGGAAAGTCCTTGTCATTATCTACTGTGACCCAGCAATTCCATTTATAGGTATATACCCAACTGTTAAGTGTGCACATTGCACTAAAAGACATAGACATATATAAAAACATTGACTGTGGCATAACAACCCTAAACTGGAGATCTAAATAGCAATATTAGAATAGATAAATAACTTGTGGTATATTTTCATAATGGAATATCCTATGGGAATGAAAATGAATAAACTAGCTACAAGCAATAGCATGGAGGCATCTCATATGGGCACAAAAGCATACATGCTTTATGATATACTTTATATGAAGATCAAAGCAGACAAAACTATTAGAAGTGATGATAATGGCTACTTCTGGGGAGAAGAAAGAGGGTAGTGACTGGGGAGAGGTCAAAAGATTTCTAAGGGTGTTGTTTATGTTCTAATCCTTAAACTGAATGTTGGTTACATGACTGCATTCACTTTGTGATAACTCATTGAGCCATACAGTTGTAATTCATGAGCTTTCTCTGCTAATTTTCATAAAGGTTTTTTTTTTTTTTTTTTTTTTTTTGAGATGGAGTTTCACTCTTGTTGCTCAGGCTGGAGTGCAATGGTGTAATCTCAGCTCACTTCAACCTCCTCTTCCCGGGTTCAAGCGATTCTCCTGCCTCAGCCTCCCGAGTAGCTGGGATTACAGGCATGCACCACCACGCCTGGCTAATTTTGTATTTTTAGTAGGGATGGGGTTTCTCCACATTGGTCAGGGTGGTCTTGAACTCCCAACCTCAGGTGATCCGCCCGCCTCAGCCTCCCAAAAGTGCTGTGATTACAGGCAGGAGCCACTGTGCCCGGCCTACAAATTTTTTTTTAAAACTATAATTAGTTACAGAGTTGTGTTTCATTTAAGCATCTAACATTCTTAGGTTTGGAATATTAGACTTTGAATTTATCATAGTATTGATAAATGTATACATTTGAGAGTAAATCATATAAAATATTCTACCTAAATGATGTGTTGATTCTTATTGCTTGATTTTATTACAACATTCTACCAGTTTTGGTAAAGAAAAAATTTTTCTGACACTTGTTAAAATGGTAAGGAAATCTTTATTCAAGACTATTGCAATAGGTATGTGGCAATAGGTGAGAGAAATCAGAATAAAACAAGAACGACTGGGGATTTACAGCCAAGGAGCATGGTAAAGTGTCGTGGATAGAAAATTACTGGGAGGAGACATCAAGTGTAGGGGGATTTTGCTAAATTGACTTGACAAGAATCTTACTAAAGGCCAAGGAGTTATACATCAAAGGGAGTTGACCAAATACCAGGAGTGAGCAGCCTGGTATAGTGGCTCATGCCTGCAATCCCAGCTACTCAGAAGGCTAAGGTGGGAGGATCACTTGAGCCCAGGAGTTTGAGGCTACAGTGAGCTGTGATTGTGCCACTGCAGTCTAGCATGGGCAACAGAGCAAGCCCCATCTCAAACAAACAAATAAATAATAAATAAATGATTGATCAATATTAAGGATGGGAGGACTCTCAGTAAACTAACTTAGCAGGATTCTTTGCTAAGATTGGGCTGCAGAGGCCAAAGACAGGACAAGATAGGTGGGGGTTGGTGGGGGATGTGGTCAAGCTCCAGGCCTAGAGGAAAAGAGGCCTTAGAGGAGCCTGATTAAAGTTTAGTCAAAGGGAGAGTCTTTGCCAGTTTCTTCTTCTCCTCCTCCTTCTTCTCTCTTCTGTCTTCTTCCTTCTTTCCTCCTCCTCCTCCTCCTCCTGCTCCTCCTCCTTCTCCTCCTCCTCCTCCTCCTCCTCTTCCTCCTGCTTCTCCTCCTTCTCCTCCTGCCCCCCCTTCCTTTCTTCATTTTTTGCTTGTAATAATATGGGCTTAATGTTGTTCTTGGCAGAATGGTTCCTTTAATTACCTTGCTAAAATTCATACTACCATAATCTATATTCAATTAATATAGCAATTGAAGGACTTACATTGATAAAAGACAATGATTATGAAGATTGTTGGATGTAGTTAGAGATTTATGTGAAATATTCACTTAGCTATAATATTAAAGAACCATAGTCTATAGTATATTTTTTTGTGATATAAAGATATGAACGTTTTTAGAAGCTTAAGAGAACCATCAGTGTTTTTAGAAAAGGAAAACAAGCAAATCATGAAATGTTAACAGCCCGAATATCTAAAGATTGAATATTATTTCATCAGGGAATGAAATAATAACTTTTTAAAAATAACTTTTTTTCTTCAATTACAAATTTGGCTATGGTGAATAGCGCTACAATAAACATGAGAGTGAAGTATCTCTTTGATATAATGATTTCCTTTCTTTTGGATATGTATCCAGTAGTGGAATTACTGGATCATATGGTAGTCTTTAGTTTTTTGAGGGACATCTATGCTGTTTTACATAGTGGCTATACTAATTTACATTTCCACCAAAAGAATAGGGGGGTTCCCCTTTCTCCACATCCTTACTAGCATTTGTTATTTTTTGTCCTTTTAATAAAAGCCATTTTAACTGGGGTGAGATGGTATCTCATTGTGGTTTTGATTTGCATTTTCCTAATGATTAGTGATGTTGAGCCTTTTTCATATACCTATTGGCCATTTGTATGTTTTTTTGTTTGTTTGTTTGTGATGGAGTTTCACTCTGTCGCCCAGGTGAAGGGCAGTGGCACAATCTCTGGCTCAGTGAAACCTCTGCTTCCCAGGTTCAAGTGATTCTCCTGCCTCAGCCTCCCAAATAGCTGGGATTACAGGTGTGCAACACTATGCATAGCTAATTTTTTTATATTTGGTAGAGATGGGGTTTCACTGTCTTGGCCAGGCTGGTCTTGAACTCCTGACCTCAGGTGATCCACCCGCTTCACCCTCCCAAAGTGTTGAGATTACAGGTATGAGCCACCACACCTGGCTCCATTTGTATGTCCTTTGAGAAATGTCTACTCAGATCTTTTGCCCATTTTTATATTCGATCTTGTTTGTTTTTTGCTGTTGTTGGAGATCTCTATAGATTCTAGTAATTAATCCCATCTCAGATGGATAGTTTGAAAATATTTTCTCTCATTCTGTAGGTTGTCTCTTCACTTTGTTGATTGTTTGCCGTGCAGAAGCTTTTTGGCTTCATGTAATCTTATTTGTTTATTTTTGCTTTTGTTGCCTGTGCTTTTGCTGTCTTATGCAATAAAAGTTTTGCCCAGACCAGTGTCCTCAAGCATTTCCCTAATGTTTTCTTGTAGTAGTTTCATGGTTTCCCATCCTAGATTTAAGTCTTTAGTCAATTTTGATTTGATTCTTGTATATGGTAAGTGATAAGACACTAGTTTTATTCTTCTGCATACGGTTATCTAGTTTTCCCAGCACGATTTATTGAAGAGGCTGTCCTTTTCCCAGTGTATGTTCTCAGTACTTTTGTCACAAATGAGTTGACTGTTCTGGGTTCTCTAATCTGTTTCATTAGTCTATGGGTCTATTTTTATGTGGCTTTGGTTACTTTGGCTTTGTGTAGTATATTTTGAACTCAGGTAGTGTGATGCTGCCAATTTAGTCCTTTTTGCTCAGGATTGCTTCAGGCTCTATTTTGGTTCCATATAAATGTTAGGTTTGTTTTTTCTATTTCTATGAAAAATCTCATTGGTATATTGATAGGGATTATATTGAATTTATAGGTTGCTTTGGGTAGCATTATCTTAATGATACTAATTTTTGCAAACTATGATTATGGGATGTCTTTTCATTTTTTGTGTGTTCTTTTCATCAGTGTTCTTTTCCTCAACTGATTTTTCTTATATAGATCTTTCACTTATTTGGTTAAATTGATTCCTAGGTATTTTTTATCTTTTGTAGATATTGTAAATAGGATTGCTTTCTTGAGTTCTTTTTCAGATTGTTCACTGTTGGCATATATAAATGCTACTGATTTTTGTATGTTGATTTTGTATCCACAACTTTACTGAATTTGCTTTACAGGTTTTGTTAATTTTCATTGATTTTTCTTTCTGGATGATCTATGTGTTACCAAGAGTGAGGTGTTAAAGTTCCTTACTGTTATTATGTTACAGTCTCTCTTTCTCTTTAGATCTTTAATATTTGCTTTGTATACTTGAGAGCACCAGAGGTGGGTGCATAGATATTTATAATTGTTTTATCCTCTTGCTGAATTCACGCCTTTATCATTATATAGTGACTCTCTTAATCTCTTTTTAGTCTGATTTTTACTCTATTTTTCCTAATGTAAGTATATTCTGTTTTTTTTTTTAGTTTCGTTTAATCTGTTTGTTTGTTTGTTTCAAGTTGTATGTAATACCTTTTTCCACTCCTTCACTTTGTCTATGTGTCTTGATAGTTTAAGTGGGTTTCTTGTAGGCGGTATATATTTGGGTCTAGTTTCTTTATTAATTCAGCCACTCTCTGCCTTTTAATTGGAGAATTGAGTTCATTTACAGTCAGTGTTATTATTGATAAATAAGGACTTAACTACTGCCATTTTGTTGCTTGTTTTCTGGTTGCTTTGTAACTCCTCTCTTACTTTCATTCTTTCTTACTGTTTTCCTTTGTGGTTAAGTGATTCTCTCTGGTAGTGTTTTTTAATCCACTGCTTGATTTTTAAAACATTTTTGTGGGTACATAGGTATATATATTTATAGGTTAGCTGAGATGTTTTGATACAGGCATGTAATCTGAAATAAGCATACCATGGAGAATGGGGTATCCATTTCAAGCATTTATCCTTTGAGTTACCAATAATACAATTACATTCTTTAAGGTATTTTAAAAATACAATTAAGTTTATTATTGACTATAGTTATCCTATTGCGCTGTCAAATAGTAGGTCTTATTCATTCTTTCTATTTTTTCATGCTCATTAACTGTCTGCATTTCCCCTACCATCCCCCTACTACTCTTTCTAGCTTGTGGTAACCATCCTTCTACTCTCTATGTCCATGAGTTCAGTTGTTTTGATTTTTAGATCCCACAAATAAGTAAGAACATGAAATGTTTGTCTTTCTGTTCCTGACTTATTTCACTTAACATCATAATCTCCAGTTCCATCCATGTTGTTGCAAATGATGGATCTCATTCATTTTTTTATGGTTGAATAGTACTCCATTGTGACTATGTACCACATTTTCTTCATTCATCTGTTGATAGACAGTTAGGTTGCTTCCAAATCTTAAGTATTGTAATCAGTGCTACAACAAACATAGGAGTACCGATGTCTTTTTGATACCCTGATTTCCTTTATTTTGGATATATACCCAGCAGTGGGATTGCTGGTACTTGATATTTTTAGTGAATCTATTATAGGTTTTAGGGTTGTGGTTATCATGAGTTTATAAAAATATCTTATAGATGTTATTTTAACGAGATGTCAGCTTATCTTTGAATAGAAACAAATAATGAAGAAATAGGAAAAAAAAATCTCTACACTTAACTCCATTCCTCTCGCATTTTGACTTTTAGTTATTGCATTTACATATTTTTATATTAACCATATCTTTATAGATTGCTCTAGCTATTTTTTTTTTGATAGATATATGTTTGGAGTTTCATTCTAGAGATATGAGTCTGTTGCACCCTAGCCTTACAGTACTAGAGTTCGGGGTTTGTCTCTGTACTCAATTTTACCAGCACAGTGTGTCTGGCAGATTGTGGGAGGGGTGTCATGAATATAGAAGTCGGATTCTCTTATTGTCTGTCCAGTTTTTTCACTTCTCTTTGAACCCAGGGATTGCTTCATCCTCAGATTTCAGTTCTGGGATATTGCTCGTTGTAATCTTGGCAGAAGGTATTTGTTTTTAGTTTTCTCTTGGGGTGAGGTGAAGCTTGATTCCTTGTACTCCACCATTTTGGTGATATAACTTTTGTCTCAAAATGTACGTTGAAATCTTTTGTACACTGATTACTCCCTAACCCTTTTTTTCTCTTTTATGTGTATATTTTCTTTTTTATCTTAAGTGTAATTTTAATGGAAAGAAAAGGTAAATAAATGAGTCTGTAGTCTTAAACAGAACTAGACAGTTTGCTTTCTTGATTTAACAGTATATTGTGAACATACTGTTTAAGCAAAGGCATGATTTTAGTTTTGATGTTAAAATTATATTCTTTATTCCTCAGTTATGTATTTAGACAGTTCTAATGAAATTCACAGTGAAGACAAATATTTTTCCAATATTGAATTCACTACATGATGATTTTTTTTAAATTTTATTAGTGATTTGTTTAGAGACCTTTAGTTTGTTTTGTTTCTTTTCAGAGAAAGAATTCCAAATTTTCCTGTCCTCAGCCTGTTGTTTTACTCTGTAGATTCAGATGTCATGCATTAAGGATGCATGCTCTCATTTTTGCATCATGCTATTTAAAACTACTTCCATTTTTACATTCTAATTTTAAAACTTGTGATAGAGTCCTTTTCTTAATTTTTGCGTAATGATTCTTGAAACAATCATTATGCAGTTGCTCACTAGAACTGAGAGTAAGAATGTTATCACTCTTTGTTAGGATTATGACATTTACTTCAAAAATAAGGAAAGTAAGTGACAATGTATAAATCATCTTGAATGTCAAGTTACAGTTTTCTAATTAGATTAGCTCAAGATTCTATTTTTTGTGTACTATAGTTTAAGGAAAGTGGCCAGCTGAATTAGACTTTTTTCACATTAGGGCAACAAAATTTTACCTTTAAATAAATCAGCTGTATGACTTCCATGACAATATAACTTAAATCCAAAGGTCAATTGAGAATGGTCACATTCAGGGAAAAATAACTAAGCAGTCTAAATTTTATATTCTCATTCATTCTATGAATATAACTTTTATATATAATGGAATTGTATTTGAAGAGAGTCTGAAGAACTTAATTTTAACTGTCTTGTTAGGTCTGTTTTATTTTTACAAGTCTTAATATACTGAATAAAATTGGCAGCCATTCAGTTTTATTCAATCAAGCTAAAGCATATAGCTTGATTATTAAGATTTGGAGTTGGCATTTAGCACAATTTATCAAATTTCCAATTATTTACCTTTCCCTTGAAAATATTTAACACAGCAGAATATAGTTGCTGCAAAAGACACCAGCCATTAAATATCCCAATATGCTGTTTTTGTCCGTTCTACTTTCATGTCTGACTTTGGATGAAACCTATCAGTTATCTTTATTATTATAAAAGAAAAGAAGATCTTTGTTAAGCTTCTTGGAGCTATGCTAGAAATTATCCACCAGTATCTGCATAAACTAGTCTCTGAATGATAACAGTTTTGCATAGATACAGTCTCTTAATACATTTTTGTGGAATCATTAAGTATAAGGTTGACATATGAGCATGAATTTCTTAATTAGGTAAAAGAATGAACAGTGAAAGTTAAATATAGAGAAGATTGAAGATAAATGTAGTTTAATGATTTGAAGAAAACTAAATAATTATTTGTTGAGCACTTGAAAAAATGAAAGACAAAGTAGAGAGCTCTCATTCTACATTGGTTTTTGCACATTTTAATTTCTTATCTAACTAGAAATATAACTGACTTAAAAGCAGTCTAGAAAGGAAATCAAACATTTATTGTATCTTCAGTGTGTCCCAGATACTGAAATGGGTTTTTTCATATGCTGTTTAATTTCATCATTAAAGCTATCTACGAATTAACTGTTATTACCATCAACATATACAGATGATAAAAAGACATTTGGATCATTTAACTGACTTGCCTTAATTTGAAAATCTCGTAGGAAACGAAGTGCGAATTTAAGCCCAGACCTAGGGATGACGTACAACTGATACGCATGGCCATGATTGTTGTTAAATATTTTGAATATCAACACTGCCTAAGCCAGTCTAATTCTGAGGTTTATATTTTTTTCATTATTTCATGCCTTATAAATAATTATTCAGTGCTTCTCTTTGACAAAAGTTCTTTTAGATGCTAGGGATAAAGCAATTAATAGATAGATATGAGCCTTGTCCTAAGTGGACTTGTCTTGTAGAGGATGTCACTAAATAAACTATAATATAATGTGTTAAGTAGTATGCAGAGGGAGTAGAGATTGCTGAGGCATATAATAGGGATACTGACTCCTACTTATTATCTTTCAGATTAGCTTAGACATCACTTCTCCCAAGTAGCTGGACACTGCCTGAACATATCAGGTGTGCTTTATGTGCTTCCATAGAATTCTATGTTTGACCCATAATAGTACTTATCATCACTTGTGGAGAGGGGTCTTGTATTTACCTTCGCATTTTATACCTGGTTCATAGCAAACCCTCAAGAAATAGTTCTAGAACAAAGAAAATAGAATCAAGGTCTGAGACTGCAGCAAATCCATGAGAGAGTAGTTTTAGATAAGCTTTTAAGTATTGGGATGAGAAGTGATGGAGATATCCTTGTAAAGCCAGAGGAAAAATTATCTTTTGAGAATGAGGAATATGGTCTAGAATGAAAAAGATTTAGAATAATCACTGAGGGGTTGCAAGAGGAAAGAGAAAGAATACATTAAAAAGACAGCCTTAAACAAGTGCTATAGAATGAGGGTAAAATTCCTGAGGTTAAAACAAAAAACAGCAAAAAATGCCCTTAAGAATATTACTGTGAATTCTTCCCTGAATATCAACAATTAGAAAGTTTATCTGTGTGTTTTTCTGAAATCTACCTTTATACAATAAATATCTTCTGCATTAAAATTGGTCATTGAAACAAAAGTTTAGAAGGGAATACCTCTCTGTTCTATTTCCAAAACATTTTTTTTTTTTTTTTACACTTGATGTATTTACATCAGTCAGTACTTGAGCAACATTAAGGAACCTAGGACATACAAAGAAATGATTGTCCTCTTTAAATGGGTGACTTGTGAAATGTGAATTATATCTCACAATCAAGCTGTTAAATTAAAAAAAAAAAAAAGAGAGAACCTTTTCCATAGCAAAACTAGAGAATAAAAAAATTTGACCATTTGTAGCTCAAGTAACATATCAAGAAGTTTCTTTCTATTTTGGGAGTCAAAGGGACAGGTGAATTATAATGGAGTAGACCTAATCTTGAAACAAAAACATTGAGTAAGTCAAGTTTTTTTTTTTATTTTTTATACTGGACTCCTCCCCCTTACCACCCATATAAATATATGTCATAACTTGCTCTGACCCCACAACGTTTTCCAGCTTGCTCTTCTCTTTGCATTTCCTCACTTCCACAGAAACATGCAAACAAACAAAAACAACTACTCAAAGAATCACCTAAATTTGTTTTATACACTTCCTTACTTTATAATTATTCTTTAGCATGCTCCAATGAGGATTTCATCTTTACTATAAACCTGGTATTGCTCCTGTCACGTCATCAGTGACTTCCATGTTGAAATCCAATGGCAACTTCTCTGTCTTCATTCCTGAAAATTCTAAGTAATGTCCAACACAATCAACCATTTAGTTTTTCTGGAGACATGAATGTCACTAACTTTTATCTCATTATTTAGGTTGAAATCGTAGTAGTCAAACTTGATTAATCTCTTTTTATTTTTCCCTACATGCAATATGTCAGTGAGTGCTGCTTATTTGACCTCTAAAACATATGCAGAATGACTCCACTTTTTTTCAAAGCTCTGTTCCCACCCAAGACCAGAACATTATCTTTTTCCACAAGTCTATTCTCTACCTAATAATGTGCTATGTTTAAAATATATATACTTTGTTGAACTTTAACATATATATGTACAAAAATTATTAAATCTTTACTGAAGTCTCTTGAAAGGATGGCAGACGGGGAAGTCCTTCATTTAATAGAAAATAAATTTCCTTACTCATCTGTCCTCCTCAAAGTTCCAAACTGTGCAGGAATTGCTTGCCTCCCTAAAAACTTCACTAGTAGCCTATTGTTGACTGAAACCCTTAACAGTAATATAAAAAGTCAATTTAACACATACTTTGTATATCTATTGTATACTGTATTCTTACAATAAACCTAGAAAAAAGAAAATGTTACCAAGAAAATCATAAAGAAAATATATTTACTATTTATTATGTGGAAGTGGATCATCATAAAGGTCTTCATCCTCACTGTCTTTATGTTGAGTAGACTGAGGGTTGGTTTTGCTGTTTCAGGGATGATGAAAGTGGAAGAAAATCTGCATGTAAGTGGACCCATGCAGTTCAAACCTGTGTTATTCAAGGGTCAACTGTGTATGTAAATCTTAGAACACCACCAGCCTGGGTGACACAGTGAGACTATGTCTTTATAAAAATGAAATAAATTAGATGAGCATGGTGGCACACGGCTGTACTCCTAGCTACTCAGGAGGCTGAGTGGGAGGATTGCTTGAGTCCAGGAGTTTGAGGCTGCAGTGCACTGTGATCCCACCACTGCACTCAGGCCTGAGCAACAGAGAGAACCCTTATCTCATAAGCAATATTTTGGAACAATAAAGTAGCTGTATTTATTTGCTAGGACTTCTGTAACAAAGCACAACAGATTGGCTGGCTTAAAAAACAGAAATTTGGCCGGGCGTGGTGGCTCATGCCTGTAACCCCAGCAATTTAGGAGGCCAAGATGGGTGGATCACCTGAGGTCAGGAGTTGGAGACCAGCCTGACTAACATGGAGAAGCCCCATCTCTACTAAAAATACAAAATTAGCTGGGTGTGGTGGTGCATGCCTGTAATCCCAGCTACTTGGGAGGCTGAGGCAGGAGAATAGCTTGAACCTGGGAGGTAGAGGTTGCAGAGAGCTGAGATTATGCCATTGCATTCCATCCTAGGCAACAAGAGTGAGACTCCATCTAAAAAAAAAGAGAGAAATTTATTTTCTCACAATTCTGGAAGCTAGAAGCCTGAGATCAAGTCTGAAATCAACCCTGTTGACAGGGTGGGTCCCTTCTGAGAGCTGTGAGGGAAGGATCTGTTTCAGACTTCTCTTCTTGGCTTGTAGATGGCCATCTTCTCCCTGTCCTCACATTGTCTTTCCTCTGTGTCCAAATTTCCTCCTCTTCTAAGGACACTAGACATACTGGAGTAAGGCTCATCCTAATTACCTCATTTAAATTTAATTACTTCTTTAAAGACCCTAACTCCAAATAGAGTAATATTCTGAGTTAGTTGGGATTAGAATTATAGCACGTGAATTTTTTTGGAGAGGAGGGCAAACAATTCAGCTGATAATAGTGGTTTTCCTACTTTTGTTTTAGATACTTACTATTCTGCCAAAGACAATTTATAGAATCCGTTTATTGGTTCTTTTCTTCGTTTTCACAAACTCTGAAGCTAGTATTTAGCTTAATAAAAGGGAGAAAAGGTACATATAATATTTAAGATATTGAGTCTTTGATAGGAAAGCTGGATGCTGCTATAAAGTGCCCTTAAGTCTTTCAAAATCCTGTCCTAATGAGTAACATTAAGGAAATTTCAGGGTACATAGATATTGTATTAATTGTATGGTAAAACAAATGTTAATTTCAGTCTTTCCACATTAAGAAGCAGTAGTTGAAGCATTTTCAACGATGACTGGCTATACTTGTTTTGCCTCATAATAATAAATTTATAATAACAAAATCACATGGAATTGACACTGGCATTATTTGTTAACAATTTTGAATTAAGGTATTGCCAAGGTTTCCATCACTCAACCCTGTATTATTGAAATATTAATCAGGACTGACTTAGCTTTCTAGCGCAAATACCTTGAAGGAGAGGGTAATTCCTAAATATACAGAGGTAACTTGACTGTCTATGTTGCATCCTGTGTCATCTCCCACATATTAATATTCGATAAGTTGTTTAATTTATATAAGACATCTAAAGCAGAACCACAGCTCCTTTTGGGAAAATGGCAAATCTTTAGGATGAAAGAACCTATGCGAATAGTACCAAAGCATTATCACATAGTAGCTAATACACTCTCTTAAATGTTACACATAGGAAAAATAAAACATGCAAGTCTTAAATATGACACAAAGCAAAGATTAATGCTTCTTGGATTACATTTTATAGAGAGCTTACCATAGGTATAAATAGTTGACTTTTTTTTTTTTTGTATTATGTGACTGACAATGTCACTGGAAACCTGAACAATGCAGTTTTAGCTATGGATTCAATTGGCCTTTGTGAAGATTTTACCTGTGTAAAATGGGCATTTAGTGGGTTTAACGTGTTAGGGTATATTTCTTTTTCTACTTTATAAGTAAAAGCAAACAAACCAAAAAAAAAATGTGCTAGAAAATAAGAGGTGTTAAAGCTGAGTGGACTGGTTTTGGGGTGACCTTTTTAAGTCAGACATTCTAAATATTGGAATGTTAATTGATTAATGAATTCTGAACGTGGACCTCTTTGATTCTAAAATCTTTATTAAAAGCCTCCCTCACATGAGCCTAAACCAAAGTACTCTTATTGCCACTTTTCTGAAAGTTCAGGGGAAAAAAATCAGTACACATTTTTTATAATGAACAAAGAACATTTGCCTAGTTTATAAAAATGTGACTCAATGCTTACTTTTAAAACTAGATTTTAAAAAAATTGGATGGTATAGGCACCCTGTAATTTTATAATTATTCATCTAAACTTAAAATTTAATACTTCTTTTAAAAAAAAATCAACATGCTCCATGCCTCCATATACACAGACCATGTAGTGAGTTTCCTGGGCTCTCCCACAGCTTTAGAAGTATATTACTAGAGTCCTAGCCATTATCATCTTCCTCCATATTTTATATTTGGGTAATACATTTCTGCTGGTATTAATGGTAGAATATACTGTAATGTGGATCATCTCTACTTCTGTGTTTATTTATTTGTTATTAGACCCAACCACAGTCTTCTTTCCTTGCTTTCATCTTTCTCTGCTCATGGAATATGTTATATGTAATTATACACTTTGTGTATTAATATGTTAGAAATCACAAATCTGTTTTGTACTTTTTATGTTATTAAATACTGCTTGTCAAACTTTTGCTTCTATATTAAAGTTAGTCTTACTACAAAATGTGTCTAGTGTACTGAAAATATGTCTAGAAAATATGTCTGTATACTGAAAATATTTCATTCTAGTTACTTGCCTTTCAATTTACTTTATGGTTTTAATTTTTCAGTTTAGCTTTAGTTACACAGAAGATTTAATCACACATTCAAGGTTACCGGTTTTTTTTTTTTTTTTTTTTTTTCTGAGACAGAGTCTCACTCTGTCACCCAGGCTGGAGTGCAGTGGGACCATGTTGGCTCACTGCAACCTCCACCTCCTGGGTTCAAGCAATTCTCCCGCCTCAGCCTCCTGAGTAGCTGGGATTACAGGTGCCCACTACCACGCCCAGCTAATTTTTAAATATTTTTAGTAAAGACGGGGTTTCACCATGTTGGCCAGACTGGTCTTGAACTCCTGACCTCAGGTGATCCACTCGCCTCAGCCTCCCAAAGTGCTGGGATTACAGGCATGAGCCACCGCGCCCAGCCAACCAATCTTTCTTTTATGACTTTTGTGTTTTACATACATTTCTATGTCAATATTATACATATTTTATACTGTTTTGTCAGTCTAGAATTTATGTTTATAAATGGTGCTAGGTTAAGATTAAACTTTATGTTTTGTTGTAGAATCGCAAATAAATGTTGAATTTATCATGCTTTTGGGGCACATATTAAGATGATCCTATGGTTTTCCTTCTTTAATCCATAATGTGGCATGTCGTGAAAACAAGGCAAGTGGTCAAGACCTGCACATATCAGACCTGTTGAAACAGTATTTAATTTACTGGAGAAAGCTCAAAGGGACAGGCGTCAATAGCTCAATGTGTGGGTCTCTGTGACATCATCCCACTCTGAAGCAGACAGGGCATAGCAATTTTTAGAGGCCATATGACAAGTTCCATTAGAGGGACCTTGACTGTTGGCCTGTATAGCTTTTAATTAATAATTAGAGAAATACCACCTCATCCCCTGGCATGATCAGGTACCAGAATACAGCATGATGTGGAAGAAGTTTTATTCCAGCGCTAGTCTGAAAGCATGGGTATTCAAGGTTGTTGGGATATCCCAGCCTAACAGCATCCAGGCCTTATGGTTACAGCTTTGCGATAGTGCAAGATAAGAGTAGGATTGACCATATCAGTACACATGATTAGACTAGCACCAGCTCATTCTCTGGCATGATAAGGGTTGGAGGTGGCACTGGGGTCCAAACATTGTGGTTGACCAAAATTGATTGCTTTAGGCTCTGGGCCATAGTTAGTTTCTATGGAGCTTTGTAGGACATCATATCTTTGGGAGGCTAGCTTGCAGGGGACCATTCTTGTACTAATTAATTCTTACTCTTATTACCTATTTGGCCATGGTGAATTTTTCTCTTAATATTCTAACAGATTTGATATACTGTTTTAGGTAGGATCTTAAAAATCTACTTTCCTAAATGAGATTAACATAACCTTTTATTTTCTTACACTCTCTTTATCTGGCTTTTAAGTTTTGTTTTGTTTTTCTGTTTTTT
The DNA here is from genome assembly GCF_047675955.1 of Chlorocebus sabaeus. Taxonomy (NCBI): domain Eukaryota; kingdom Metazoa; phylum Chordata; class Mammalia; order Primates; family Cercopithecidae; genus Chlorocebus; species Chlorocebus sabaeus. Next base: position 73,641,196 of record NC_132918.1, read on the forward strand.
GTTTTTTGTTTTTTTTTTTTAGTTAAATATATACATTGTATCCTTTAGTAACTTTAAAATTTTTGCTTCTATAGTTATATTTCTAATACAATTTATTTCTGTTTTCTCTTTTTGAAGAACCAGCTTTTGCTTTTGTTGATTATTATAAACTGAATGTTTGAGTCTCCCCTAAATACAAATGTTGAAACTCTGACCTCTAGTATGGCTAAATTTGGAGTGAGACCCTTACGAAAGTAATTAGGAATAAATGAGTTCATAAAGGTAGTATCCTGATCTGGGAGGATTAATGCCCTTATAAGAAAAGACACCAGAAAGCTCACTTCCTCTTTTCTTGCATACACACCAAAGAAAAGCCATGTGAGGATCTAGCAACGAGGCATCAGTCCACAAGCAAGAAAGAGAGCCCTCACTAGAAACCAAATCAGCCAGAACCTTTATCTTGAACTTCTAGTTTCTAGAACTCTAAGAAAATTAATTTATGTTGTTTAAGTTACCCAGTCTATGATATTTTGTTATGCCTCCCCAAGCAGACTAATAGATTCATTGTGTTTGTTTTTTCCTTGCTTGTTTTTTAGTTTATTCATTTCTCTTATACATCATTTTGTAAAGTTCAGTGTGCATCCTATGAAAAATTATTAGCTAAAGTTTGCCACTCATTAATATTTATTTTTGGTTATTTTGATAGCCTATCAATCCATTTAAACAATCTTGATGGTCAGATTTAAAATATCCATGATATTGTATTGATTATTTAAAAAATAAATAGCCTTTTATATTTATATTTTTATGAGTTAAGGTTATATGATTATAAATATTTTTAAATGCTCTCTGTTAAGCCTATGTTTTATAGGATAACTTTTTTGTTGGATTTGTTTCTTCTCTTTTATTGTTGGCTCTTCTCTTTGATTTTTGTGATTGGGTGATCAACTGTATTTTAGATTCATTGTTAGTCTGTTTATGAGTTCTCTGCGTACTTTATTTTTTCTCCAAAAAGGAGAAGGAGAATTGGTGGGGCAGACTCCTGGATAGGGTGAGCCAATAGCTTCTTCTGAGCAGTAAACACTTCCTGTTCCTCCTGAATATCGTTAAGACTACTGGAGGTCCTGTTTTCCCCCTTCAGCCCAGCATCAGCTCTCTGCTTTACCTGGCAACAGGCATCTCTGCTGCTTTTTCTGGGCCAAAGAGAGATTATCCTATATGCTGTTACTTCAGTACTCAAACCAATCACTCTTGGTTTTCCCAGATCCCTCCAATATTCACTATCTGTGACTTGTAGGCTTAGCAAACCCTTGGATCACCTCCCATCTTTGTAGGTGTTTTCTTCTGTTCATGTTCTGCACGTAGTTTTCTTCTCTTTGTTCCCATCTGTCTTCTTTCATGGAAGGATTTCTTATCATTTCTAGAGATATGAGGGTACTACTTTTTTTAAAAAATTATATTTTTAGAAGATACGGAGATTTACTCTTCTGTAATTTCCTGGCACTTGAAATGAGATGCAAAGGCTCTGGCAAGTATTTAGTCATCTATCTTAAACCAGTCTCCAAGACAGCTACATTTTAAAAGTTGTTTTATTTTGATATAATTTTAGAGCTAAAGAAAAGCTTCAAAAATAGTAGAAAGACTTCTCAGTTACTCTACATCCAGTTTTTTCAAATATTAACATTTTATTACATTTGCTTTATTTATGTTTGTGTGTGCATCTATATTCTCTATCTGAGTCATTTAAGAGGAATAATTTAAGAATAAGTTGTAGTGATATAATAAAAAAATGGCAGAATAGGAAACTCAAAATGAAATCTGTCCACTATAACAATGATTAAACTGGCAAAATCTTTCACAATTGACTTTTTTGGAGCTCTGGAATGTAATTTTAGAATCTAACTGAAAACTTAGTAATACCCAGAGGAGTGTGTAATAAAGAAGGAAGCTGATAAATTTCAGTAAGAGAGTTTCATAGCATTTTCACTTACCTCTTTCTTAAGAGTTCTACAGAGAAACAGAATCAAGAAACTGCATATGTATAGAGACATATTTATTTCAAGGAATTGGCTCATGTGATTGTAGAGGCTTGGCAAATCCAAAATTTGGTGGGGTAGGTTAGCAGGCTGGAGACAGAAAAGAGTGGCAGTTTGAGCCCAAAGGTAATCAGTCTAATGGTATAATTCCTTCTTGCTTGGGGCAAGTCAGTCTTTCTTTTATTAAGGTCTTCAACTGAATGGATGAGGCTCACCTACATTATGGAAGACAACCTGCTTGACTCAGAGTTCACTAATTTTAATGCTAATCTCATCCAAAAGTACCTTCACAGAAATATCCAGAATAATATTTGACCATCTGGGCTCTGTGGCCTAGCCAAATTGACATATGAAATTAACCATCACAAGTCCCCACCTTGTCAACCTGACAGCCATACACATCTCCTTAAACAATACTTAATCTGCCACTAAAGACTCTAATAAGATCATACTTTTGCCTAATATGATACAACTATCTTGCATACAACTGAAAACATGCTCTTTTTCCAGAAGAGGTTGCAAAGTCCTTGTGTGATGCTTGCTCTTTTCCTAGATATCCTGTAACATAAATAATTTGATGTAAAGTTAATAGTACTTAAATACTATGACATAAAGTCAGTATATCTTATAAGATAGGGGGATACTGGGGGAAGAAAACAAGGATATTTGGCTTAAACTCACACACATATTCATAATAAAATAAGAAATACTCATGACAATTAAAATTCTTATTTCTGTAACTGGTCATGTAGTAGTAACTGTCACCTTCTGCCACTACCCATTTTGTATTTTCTTTGCACCTTTAGCCTGCATGTCAATGGATAACCCAGTCCTTCATTCCTGAGTGATGTGGGCCATTAAGTACTCCTGCCTGTTTTGGGTTATTATAATTTTCTCTTAATTTTAGTCACAGTACGTGGTAATACTGAGATGCCCTAAAGGATTTCTCTTGTATTCCAGACATACTGTTTCTTCTTCCATTGTGAAGCAGTATCCCAGTTTCTTTTTGGAAGTCAGGATCAATCACCTCATCCATCACAGCTCTCTTCTTTGTTGACTCAGATAAATAAGGTACCCCTCAGCCTAAACTTCCAGTTCAATGGAATAATTGTTGTGTCTCCTAGTGGAAGCGTTTTTCCCTCTGGAAGTAAGACCTCTAGGCCGTCAGAGCATGGCATCTTGGGAACAGGAAGCAAAAATGTTACTAGTGATGATACTCCCATTCCTACCCCTTGATTCATGGATACAAGATATAAGGGTGTCTTTCAGGGCAGAGCTACAAGCTTTCAGATCACTGATGGAGAACTTGAACTAGAAATTTGAGTTCCTGAGCTCATCCCTTTTCTTTTTTGTTTTGTCCAATAGCATGAACAACCAGCCAATCTCATTATACTCATTAGTTTGACAAAAATGTTTGAAGGTACTATATGTATGGTTGCCCAGATCTTGGCTTTTATAAGTGCTTAATTAGGAGTATCCATTGGTGAGATTTTGCTTACCTCTATTGCCATATCATGCCATGGACTAAAATTGCTCTCTTTAGTAATGGAAATGGAGTTATTCGTGTCTTTAAATCTAATCAGATTAGAGACCAATTACAGAATTCCCAGAACAAATTTAGAAAACGCATCCTTAAGATTTTGTTCTTTTAGAACAACTCCCAGTACCAGAATCTGTATTAGAGTTATTCAGAGAAACAGAACCAATAGGACATATATTTATAAAGAGAGATTTAAAGATACATATCATGCAATTGTGGAGACTTGGCAAGTCCAGTTTCTGATGGAGGAGGCCAGTGGGCTGGAGACTCAGAGAAGAGTTGCAGTTTGAGTCTAAAGTCAGTCATCTGACAAAATTCCTTCTTACTCAAGGGATGTCAGTGTTTGTGTAATTAAGGCCTTCAACTGACTGAATAAGAACCATTCACATTATGGAAGTTAATCTGCTTTACTCAAAGTTCACCAATTTTAGTGTTAATGTTATCTGAAAACACCTTCACAGGAGTATCCAGAATAACGTTTGGCCAAATACCTAGGTACCATGGCCCAGCCAAGCTGACACATAAAATTAACCTTTATACCTGCCTGTCATCCTCCATTTCCCAGTTTACAGATGGCTATGGGAATGTCAGCCCACATTCTTGATGTGAGTTGCTAGTGCCAGACAGGGTGACACAACAAAGAATATCATCTTCACAGAGTAAAATTGTAGATGTGATCCCTCTTTACCACTTAATACTTCAGGGTGTGTTTCAAAAAACAAATAATTATTTTTATTATTACTTAACCATAATATAGTTATCAAAATCAGCATCTTAACATTGATCAAATACTATTACCATATGAGTATGTCTTAAAAGTACTTACAACAAATTGCAAAATTTCCTACCCAAAGTTTTATCAAATTTATACTTTTGTCAGTGATATATCAGAATTTCAAATAATTCTTTATTATTTTAAAAATGTGGGTATTATATAGTTTTAAATTTGCTAGATTGATATACAACTTCTTCAGATTCATCCCAGTAGAACCCCTGCCCCTTTTAGTAACTACAGACCTCACTTCCTTTCTCTGGAGTTTTGGGGTCTATTTTCTTCATGGAATTCTTCTAGGAACAAAAGAAAAGTCTAACTCTTTAAATACTTGAGGAACTCCAAAATGTTTTTCTCTAGTACATAGGTATTTTTATTCCCATCACTGTTCTCTATTGCATATATGCAATTTTAAAATTTAAAAATATCACCTATATAACTTCTCTATGAAATAATGATTTTTCAGATAAAATTAAAATACTAGGAGGTTAAATGACTTTCCCAAAGTTAGTCACAAATTAGAAAGTTCTGGAATCTTCTTATACTTTCTGACTTTGAAGTGGATAACATCATTTTGGGTTGCTTAGGTGGAAGAACAGTGAAACATTCTATCAACATTTGCCAAAGGGAATTCATATCTGCTCTCTTTTGTTCTAAAGACAGTGATAAAGGCATCTTTCATGAGAGATGAGAGATATCAGGCTAGACTAGGACCCCAGATAGAGATTGAAGGTGATGAAATGTCCTGGATGTTACTGATTGACAAGAAGCACAACTTTTAGACTAAAATTATTTTCAAGTTAAGGGAGATTACATAAGAATTGGAGATAGAATAAACTTTAAGCCTAGCACATACTGCAAAGTAGATAAGGTTTTTAGCAAGTCTTCAGAACTAATAAGACTTAATGACACAGATGTGATAAAAGGGTGACTGATGAAATTTGTAGTTTCATCAGTTTTAACCATGTAGATATATGGTTAAAAAGAACATAGAAGAGTATATAGCAGGGAGTCATGACAGCAAGATGGAGGACTACGTGATTCCAGCCTTCAGTTCCATCAGTCCCCTCTCCCTGCCACACACACACACACGCACGCGCGCACACACACACACAGCCGATGAGACAGCTACCCATGAATGCAAATAGCCCTGGGAAGACTCAGGAGTCCAATTAACAACCTCCATCAATGCAGTGGAACAAAAAATAGACAATATGCTGAAAGAATAATTGCAGAAATGGGCATACCTGAAATGCCAGGAGAAGGCTAGGGATACAAAAGAAGGGCAGGGGCTATTAGTATCAGCAGTGTGGCTTATGGTACCACATGGCAGCCCCTGTGGAAGCCATGGATACTTTGCACTTTCACGGAGTCCTCTTAGTGTTTGTCAGCATGACCTCTAATGCTCTGCTCCACAGAGGATACTGGCAGCTTTCACAGCTGAGGTAACCAATACCATTGCCACTGCAGACACCCAGAGAGGGAGATGCTTTTGGGTCCCTCACCCTCACCCCCCAAGAAGGAGCCACTATTTTGCCACCCCAGGACCAGGCCACCACCCACTCAACCCAGTACATGCCCTAGCCCCTAGAGAATGACAGGAAGAAAGGAGCAAAGGACCCACAAAACAGCCAGAAAAAAAATTTAAAAAATGGCAATGGTAAGTCCTTACTTACTGTTTGCTATTTGCCAGTCAATAATTAACTTGAATGTCGGTGGATCAAATTTTCCAATTAAAAGACATAGAGTAGCTGGAAGGATTTGTTTTAAAGAAAGATCTGATAATATGCTGCCTATCAGACTCACTTCAGCTTTAAGGACATATGGACTGAAAGTGTGGAAAAAGACAGAATCCAAAAGAGGCCAGGGCTATACATATTAGACAAAATAGACTTTAAGTCCAAAACTGTAAGAAGAAACAAAGAAGGTCATTATATAATGTTAAAAGAGTCAATTTATCAAGAAGATATAACATCCATAAATATATATGCACCCAACATCATACTTCCTAAATATATAAAGCAAATATTAATAGATTGAAAGGTAGAAATAGACAGGAATACAATAATAGTAGGGATTTGCAGTACCCCACTTTCAACAAGGGAGAGATCATTCAGACAGAAATCCAGTAAGGAAATACTGAACTTGTACTACACTTTGGACCTAATGGACCTAACAGAAATGTAGAACATTCTATCCAACAGTAGCACAAAATACATATTCTTCTCACACATACACAGAACATTCTCCAGAGTAGATAATATGTGAGGCCATACAATGAGTCTTAACAAATTTAGGAAGATTGAAATCATATCATTTCTGACCATAATGGTATAAGATCAGGAATCAATAACAGGAAGAATATTATAAATTCACAAAATGTGGAAATTAAACAACATACTCTTGAACAACCAATGGCTCACTAAAGAAATCGAAAGTGAAATGAAAAAAATATTTTGAGATAAAGAAAAGGAAAAGATATACCAAAACTGATGGACTGTGACAAAAAAAAATACTAGGAGAGAAAAATTTATAGCATTAAATACATACATGAAGAAAAATGAATGAGTTTAAATAAAATTTACAACTCAAGGAACAAGGAAAAAACAATCAGCCCAAAGTTAGCATAAGGTGGGAAATAAAGATCAGTGCAGAAAAAAAAATAGAGATTAGAACTATGCTAGAAAAGATCAAAGGAGAGAAGATTAAAAAAAACTAAAACTGTTTTTTTGAAAAAATAAGCAAAATTGGCAAACCTGTAGCTCAACTAAGAAAAAGGAGAGAGAAGACTAAAAATTAGAAATGAAAAAGGAGATATTACAACAGATACCATAGAAATACAAAGGATCATAAGAAACTACTATGAACAATTATATGACATCAAATTGGGTAACCTAGAAGAAGTGGATAAATTCCTGCAATTATGTAACCTACGAAGACTGAATCATGAAGAAATAGAAAATCTGAAATAGACTAATAATAAGTAAGGCATTTGAATCAGTAATCAAAATTTCTCATCAAAGAGAAGTCCGAGTCCTGATAACTTCACTGCTGAATACTACCAAATATTTAAAGATGAATTAATATCAATCCTTCTTAAGCTCTTCCAATAAATTGAAAAGGAGGGAGCACTTCTAAACTCATATTACAAGATTACTGTCACCCTTATACCACAACCAGACAAGGACACTACAAGAAAAGAAAATTACAGGTCAATATCCTTGATGAACATAGATGCAAAAATCCTCAACAAAATGCTATCAAACCAAATTAAACAGCACATTAAAAGGATCAAACACTATGATCAAATGAGATTTATTTTTGGCATCCAAAGATGGTTCAACATAGGCATATGAATAAATGTTATACACCACATTGACAGAATGAGGAACAAGCATTATATGATCATCTCAGTAGATGAAAAAAGTGTTTGACAAAATTTAACATCATTTAATGATAAAAACTCTTAACAAAATAGATATAAAAGGAATGTACTTCAACACAACAAGGGTCGTATATCACAGTTGTATGACTAACATCATACTCAGTAAGGAAAACTCTAACGTATTTCTCTAACAAGACAAGCATACTCACTCTGACTCTCACCACTTCTATGCAACATACTGGAAGTTTTAACCAGAGCAATTAGGCAAGTGAAAGGAGTAAAAGGCATCCAAATAAAAAAAGGAAGATGTAAAATTATCTCTGCTTCCAGAGGACTTGACATTATGTATAGACTCCATCTAAAAAACTGTTAGACTAAAGACTCCATCATAAAACTGTTAGAACTAATAAATTTAGACAAGATACAGGATATAAAATAAATATAAAAATTAGTTATGTTTTTGTACACTAACAAGAGCTATCAAAAAAGTAATTCAGAAGAAAATCCCATTTACAGTAGCATCAAAAAGAGTAAGATACCTAGGAATAAATTTAACCATGGAGATGAGAGATCTGTACACTGAAAAGTATAAAACATTGATGAAAGAAATTGAAGAAGAAACAAATGGGAAGATATTTCATATTTGTGGATTAGAAGAACTAATATTGTCAGAATATACGTATGATCCAAAACAATCTACAGATTCAATGCAATTTCTATCAAAATTTCAATATAATTTTTCACAGAAATAGACAGAAAAATCCTAAAATTCCTTTGGAACCATGAAAGACTGTAAATTTATAACAGAAGCAATCTTGATCAAGAAGAACAAAGCATCACATTTGCTGATTTCAAATTATATTACAAAGCTATAGTAAGCAAAACAGTATGGTAGCATAATAAAAATAGACATATAAGCAGGAGGAAGAGACCAGAAATAAACCCATGCATATACAACCAATGAATCTTTGACAAAGGCAACAAGAATACTCAATGGAGACAAGTATAGTCTCTTCAACAAATAGTCTTAAGAAAACTGGATATTCACATGGAAAAGAATTAAATTGGACCATAATCTTAAATCATAGACAAAAATCAACTCAAAATATATTAAAGATTGAGACATAAGACGCGAAACTGTGTAACTCCTAAGAGAAAATATAGGGGAAAATCTTTATAACATTTGTCTTGGCAATAATTTCTTGGATATGACACCAAGTGCACAGGCAACAGAAGCAAAAATAAAGTGGGACTACATCCATTTAAAGTGTATCTGCTCAGCAAAGGAAACAACAGACTGAAAAGGTAGCCCATGGAGTGGGAGAAAGTATTTGTAAGCCATACATAAGGGGTTAATATCCAAAATTTGTAAGGAATTCATACAATTCTGTAGCAAAATACCAAATAACTTGATTAGAAAACAAGCCAAGGACGTAAGTAGGCATTTTGCCAAAGAAGACGTGAATGTCCCACATATGAAAAGATGTTCAACATCAATAATCATCAGGGAAATGCAAATCAAAACCACAGTGAGATATCTCTTTATACCTGCAAGGGTGGCTATTATCAAAAAAGCAGAACATGTTGGCGAGGATGTGGATTGGCATCCTTGTGCACTGTAATGTAAATGGGAATGTAAAATGGTGCAACTGTTGTGGAAAACAGTATGGAAGTTCCCCAAAAAGTTTAAACTACCATGTGTTCCAGGAATCTCACTTCACAGATATTTATCCAAAATAATTGAAAACAGGACCTGGAAGAGGTATTTTCAATCCCATGTTAATTGTGGTAGCATTCACAGTAGCCAAGAAGTGGAAATAAACTAATGTCCATCAACAGATAAATGGATAAAGCAAATGTGGCTTATACATGCAATGGAATATTATTTAGCCTTAAAAAGGAGAAAATGTTGTCATTATGACACCTGAATAAGCCTGGAGTACATTATGCTAAATGAAATAAGCCAGACACAAAAAGACAAATACTGTATCATCTAATTATATTTAGAATTTGATAAAGTTGTTCTGATGGAAACAAAGTAGAAGGGTGGTTACCGGAGGGCTTGGAGTGGAAAAAAAGGGAGATGTTGATCAAAGAGTACAAACTTGCGGTTATAAAATCCTTCAGTTATAGAGACCTAACGTACAGCATAGTGACCATATTTAATAATATATACTTGAAATTCGCTAAGATAGTAGATCTTAATTTTTCTTATCAGAAAAAGTAATAGATAACTGTGAAAGTTGATGGGTATATTAACTTGATGTATTTTGCAATGTATCTATGTCAAAACATCATGTTATATACCTTGGTATATAGTTTTTGTCAATTATACCTCAATGAAGCTGGTAGAAAGGGCGAAGAAGCTGATAATGCAGCAGGGGAAGTAGAGAGTTTTTGAGGAAAGTTGGAAAGGCCAGAATGGATAAATCATGAAACATTAGAACAGAACAAATTTTAGAGATCATCTAGCCCTATTCTCTTTACAGATAAGAACACAGAGGTCCTCTAGAGATTATACAGCTAGAAAGTTGAATAAAGTTGGAGGGTGGCCAGAAGCACTGAGAACAGGCCACAGGGAGAAGGCAGTATCCAGCTGAACTTTGTAATGATTTGAAATGATCAAGAAGCCTCCTTGCCAAAACTTGGAGGAGGGCATGAATCCGGTGTGCAGACTCTACAGGTGGGTAACAAGGAAAGCCATACTTGCTTTTGCAACTGGGGTGTGGGTAGCCTGGGGCAAGTTCTCAGTCCCACTTGCCCACTGCCTGGAAACAGACTCAGTGATGTTGGTGGGGGAATGGTGGGGGTGAGACTAGCCCTTCAGATTGGGAGCTGGGTGAGGCCTGTGACTCTGGCTGTCCCCCACTTCCATGACAACCTGCATGACACCGTATAGACAGCCATAATCCTGCTAGGAACATAACTACTTTGACCTGGGAACCTCACCCCCATTCTCCACAGCAGCTGCAGCAAGACTCACCCAAGGAGAGTCTGAGATCAGACATACCCCCACCCAATGGTTCTTTCCCACCCACCCTGATAACTGAAGACATATGGCATATACTCTTGAGAGTTCTAGGGCTCCGCCCACCACCTGTTCCTTTCCATACTGCCACAGCTGCTGCTCTCTGGAAAACATCACCTCCCGGCAGGAGGCCAACCAGCACAAAAGTAGCACATTAAACCACCAGAGCTAAGGAACCTCACAGAGTCCATTTCATCCCCCTGCCATCTCGACCAAAACAGGTGCTGGTATTCATGGCTGAGAAACCCAGAGATGGTTCACATCACAGGACTCTGTGTAGACAACCCCCAGTACCAGCGTGGAGCCTGGTAGACTTGCTGGGTGGCTAGATCCGGAAGACAGATTATCACTACAGCTCAGCTCTTAGGAAGCCATGTCCATAGGAAAAAGGGGAGAGTACTACATCAAGGTAATACCCCATAGGACAAAATAATCTGAACAATAGCCTTTAACCCTAGACCTTCCATCTGACAGAGCCTACCCAAATGAGAAGAAACCAGAAAATCAACTCTGGTAATATGACAAAGCAAGGTTCTTTAACACCCTCAAAAAATCACACTAGCTCACCAGCAATGGACCCAAACCAAGAAGAAATCCCTGATTTACCTGAAAAAGAATGTAGGAGGTTAGTTATTAAACTAATCAGGGAGGCACCAGAGAAAAGTAAAGCTCAATGTAAGGAAATAAAAATAAAAATGGTACAAGAAGTGAAGGGACGAACATTCAGCAAAATAGATAGCATAAACAGAAAAACAATCAAAACTTCAGGAAACAGTGAACACACTTAATGAAATGCAAAATGCTCTGGAAAGTCTCAGCAATACAATGGAACAAGTAGAAGAAAGAAATTCAAAGCTTGAAGATAAGATCTTCAAATTAACCCAATCCAACAAATACAAAAGACAACAACAAAAAGAAAAAATGAACAAAGCCTCCAAGAAGTCTGGGATTATGTTAAATGACCAAACCTAAGAATAATTGGTGTTCCTAAGGAAGAAGAGAAATCTAAAAGTTTGGAAAACATATCTGGGAGAATAATCAAGGAAAGCTTCTTCAGCCTTGCTATAGACTTAGACATTCAAATACAAGAAGCACAAAGAATACCTGGGAAATTCATCACAAAAAGATCATTGCCTGGGCATTGTCATCAAGTTATCTGAAGTTAAGATAAAGGAAAGAATCTTAAGAGCTGTGAGACAAAAGCACCAGGTAACCTATAAAGGAAAACCTATCTGATTGACAGCAGATTTCTCAGCAGAAACCCTACAAGCTAGAAGGGATTGGGGCTCTATCTTCAGCCTCCTCAAATAAAAGAATTATCAGTCAAGAATTTTGCTTCCAGCAAAACTAAGCTTCATATATGAAGGAAAGATACAGTCTTTTTCAGACAAACAAATGCTAAGATAATTTGCCATGACCAAGCTACCACTACAGAAACTGCTAAAAGAAGCTCTAAATCTTAAAACAAATCCTGGAAACACATCAAAACAAAACCTCTTTAAAGCATAAATCTCACAGGACCTATAAAACAAAAATAGAGCAAAAAACAAGGTATGCAGGTAACAAATAGAAAGAGGAATGGATTGGAACCCCACATCTCAATACTAACATTGAATGTAAATGGCCTAAATCCTCCACTTAAAAGATGAAGAATTGCAGAATGGATAAGAATTCACCAGCCAACTATCTTCTGCTTTCAAGAGACTCACCTAACACATAAGGACTCATATAGATGTAAGGTAAAGGGATGGAAAAAACCATTTCACACAAATGGGCACCAAAAGCAAGCAGAAGTAGCTATTCTTATATCAGACAAAACAAACTTTAAAGCAGCAGTTACAAAAGATAAAGAGGAACAAAATATGATGATAAAAGGCCTTGTCCAACAGGAAAATACCACAATCCTAAATATATATGCATCTAACACTGGAACTCCCAAATTTATAAAACAATTACTAATAGACCTAAGAAATGAGATAGACAGCAACACAATAATAGTGGGGGACTTCAATACTCCACTGAGAGCACTAGACAGATCATCAAAACAGAAAGTCAACAAAGAAACAATGGGTTTAAACTATACCCTGGAACAAATGGACCTAACAGATTTATACAGAACATTTCATCTGACAACTGTAGAATATACAATCTTTTCAGCAGCACATGGAACTTTCTCTAAGATAGACCATATTATAGGCCACAAAACAAGCCTCGATAAAATTAAGAAAATTGAAATTATATTAGGCACTCTTTCAGACCACAGTAGAATAAAACTGAAAATCAACTCCAAAAGGAGCCTTCAAAATATGCAAATACATGGAAATTAACCTGCTCCTGAATGATCATTGGGTCAAAAATGAAATCAAGATGGAAATTTAAAAAATCTTCAACCTAAATGACAATAGTGATACAACCTATCAAAACCTCTGGGATACAGCAAAGGTGCTAAGAGGAAACTTAACCCTGAATGCCTATCTCAAAAAGTCTGAAAGAGCACTAACAGACAATCTGTGGTCACACGTCAAGGAATGAGAGAAACAAGAAAAAAACCCAAACCCAGCAGAAGAAAGGAAACAACCAAGATCAGAGCAGAACTAAATGAAATTGAAACAAACAAAAAAAATACAAAAGATAGATGAAACAAAAAGCTAGTTCTTTGAAAAGATAAATAAAACTGATAGACTATTAGCAAGATTAACCAAGAAGAGAGAAAATCCAAGTAAGCTCAATATGAAATGAAATGGGAGAGATTACAACTGACACTACAGAAATGCAAAATATCATTCAAGGCTACTATGAACACCTTTACACACATAAACTAGAAAACCTAGAAGAGATGGAAAAATTCCTGGAAAGATACACCCGTGTTATCTTAAGTCAGGAAGAATTAGATACCCTGAACAGACCAATAACAAGCAGCAACATTGAAATGGTAATTTAAAAATTACCAACAAAAATAAGTCCAGGACGAGACAGATTCACAGCAAAATTCTGCCAGACATTCAAAGAAGAATTGGTACCAATCCTGTTGACACTATTTCACAAGATAAAGAAAGAGGGAACCCTTCTTAAATCATTCTATGAAGCCAATATCACCCTAATACCAAAACCAGGAAAATAAATAAGCAAAAAAGAAAACTACAGACCAATATTCCTGATGAACATAGATGCTAAAATCCTTAACAAAATACTAGCTAATCAAATCCAACAACATATTAAAAAATAATCTGCCACGATCAAGTGAGTTTCATATCAGAGATATAGGGATGGTTTAACATATGCAAGTCAATAAATATGATATACCACATAAACAGAATTAAAAACAAAAATCACATGATTATCTCAATAGATGCAGCAAAAGCATTTGACAAAATCCAGTATCCTTTTGTGATTAAAACTCTCAGCAAAATCAGCATACAAGGGACAAATCTCAGTGTAATAAAAGCCATCTATGACAAACTCACAGCCAACATAATACTGAATGAGAAAAAATTGAAAGCATTCCCTCTGAGAACTGGAACAAGATAAGGATGCCCACTCTCACCACTCCTCTTCCACATAGTACTGGAAGTCCTAGCCAGAGCAGTCAGACAAGAGAAGGAAATAAAGGGTATCCAAATCAGTTTGAAGAGAAAGTCAAACTGTTGCTATTTGCTGATGATGTGAGTGTTTATGTAGAAAACCCTAAAGACTTCTCCAGAAAGCTCCTAGAACTGATAAAATAATTCAGCTAAGTTTCAGGATACAGAATTAATGTACACAAATCAGTAGCTCTTCTATACACCAACAGCAACAAAGCTGAGAATCAAATCAAGAACTCAACCCCTTTTACAATAGCTGAAAAAAATTACTTAGGAATATACCTAACTAAGGAGGTGAAAGACATCTACAAGGAAAACTACAGAACACTGCTGTTAGAAATCATAGACAACACAAACAAATGAAAACACGTCCCAGGCTCATGGATGGGTAGAATCAATATTGTGAAAGTGACCATACTGCCAAGAGCAATCTACAAATTCAGTGCAATTCCCATCAAAATACCATCATCATTCTTCACAGAATTAGAAAACAATTCTAAAATTTATATGGAACCAAAAAAGAGCCCGCATAGCCAAAGCAAGACTAAGCAAACAGAACAAATCTGGAGGCATCACATTACCTGATTTCAAACTACAGTATAAGGCCATAGTCACCAAAACAGCATGGTACTGGTATAAAAGTAGACACAGAAACCAATGGAACAGAGTAGAGAACCCAGAAATAAACCCAAATACTTACAGCCAACTGATCTTCAACAAAGCAAACAAAAACATAAAGTGAGGAAAGGACACCCTTTTCAACAAATGGTGCTGGGATAATTGGCTAGCCACATGTAGGAGAATGAAACTGGATCCTCATCTGTCACCTTACACAAAATAAACTCAAGATGGATTAAGGACTTAAATCTAATACCTGAAACTGTAGAAATTCTAGAAGATAATATTGGAAAAACCCTGCTAGACACTGGCTTGGGCAAGGATTTCATGACCAAGAACACAAAAGAAAATGCAATAAAAACAAAAACAAATAGCTGGGACTTAAGTAAAGAGCTTTTGCATGGCAAAGGAACAGTCAGCAGAATAAACAACCCAGAGATTGGAAAAAAATTCTTCACAACCTATACATCTGACAAAGGACTAATATCCAGAATCTACAATGAGCTCAAATAAATTAACAAGGAAAAAAAAAAAAACATCAAAAAGTGGCCTAAGGACATGAATACACAATTCTCAAAAGAAGATATACAAATGACCAAAAAACATATGAAAAGATGTTCAACATCATGAATAATTAGGGAAATGCAAATCAAAACCACATTGTAGTTATTCATACCACTTTACTTATTCATACCACCTTACTCCTGCAAGAATGGCCATAATCAAAAATTCAAAAAACAGATGTTGGCATGGATGCAGTGAACAGGGAACATTTCTACACGACTGGTGGGAATGTAAACTAGTACAACCACTATGGAAAACCGTGTGGAAATTCCATAAAGAACTAGAAGTAGAACTGCCATTTGATACAGCATTGTCACTACTGGCTATCTACCCAGAGGGAAAAAAGTCATTATATGAAAAATGTACCTGCACATGCATGTTCATAGCGGCCATGGAACCAACCCACATCCACGTGCCCATAAATCAATGAGTGGATAAAGAAATGGTGATATAGATAGATAGATAGATAGATAGATAGATAGATAGATAGATAGATAATGATGGAATACTACTTAGCCATTAAAAAGAATGAATTAATGGCATTCACAGCAACCTGGATGAGGTTGTAGACTATTATTCTAAGTGATGTTAACTCAGGAATGGAAAACCAAACATTGCATTTCTCACTTATAAGCGGGAGCTAAGCTATGAGGATGCAAAGGGATAAAAATGACACAATGGACTTTGGGAACTTAGGAGGAAATAATGGAAGGAGGGTGAGGGATAAAAGACTACAAATAGGGCACACTGTATACTGCTTCGATGGTGCGTGCACCAAAATCTCCCAAATCACCACTAAAGAACTTACTCATGTAACCAAATACCACCTGTTCCCCAATAACCAATGGAAATGAAATATTTATTTTGAACTCATTTAGACATATATTCTTATCACATCTCACATAAAAAATAAAATATAAGTGAAATAAATTCGGTTATGGAATTCCTAAAGTTTATTCATATAAAAGTACTTTTCCTAAATCACTTTTCAATTCAGTCTTTGATGTTGGTCTTTCCACATCATATTGCTATGGTCTGAATGTCTGTGTCCCCCCAAAATTGATACTTTCAAATCCTAACCCCCAAGGTATTAGGAGATGGAGCCTTTGGGAAGTGGCATTAGGTGGTAGGGCTTTGCAACCTGAACATACTAAGGCAGGAAATTGGTACTGAGAAGTGGAGGTGCTGCTATAATACTTTCCTAAGAATGTGATAGTGGATTTAGGGTAGAGGCTTGCAGAGTTTTGAGGGGCATGCTAGAAAAAGTATACATTGCTGTAAACAGTTTTTGTTGTTGTTGTTGTTGTTTTGAGATGGAGTTTCGCTCTTGTTGCCCAGGCTGCAGTGCAGTGGCACGATCTTGGCTCACTGCAACCTCCGCCTTCCAGTTTCAAGTGATTCTTCTGCCTCAGCCTCCCAGGTAGCCGGGATTACAGGCACCCACCACCATGCCTGGCTAATTTTTGTATTTTTAGTAGAGATGGGGTTTCACTGTATTGGCCAGGCTGGTCTCTAACTCCTGACCTTGTGATCTGCCTGCCTCAGACTCCCAAAGTGCTGGAATTACAGACGTGAGTCACCCTGCCCGGCCAGCAGAATGTTAAGTATGATTCTGGTGAAGGCCCAGAAAGAAAAGAGGAGTGCAGTAGAGAATGTCTCAGTCTTCTTAAACAATGCCTAAGTAATCCTGAAGAGAATGTTGGTAGAAATATAGACATTAAAGGCCATTTTAGTGGGAGGCCGTTCTCAGATGGAAATGAGGAACATATCATAAAGCAATGGAGCAAAGGCCATCCTTATTATCATGTGGCAAAGAACTTGACTCAATTGTGTTCATGTTCTAGTGTTTTGTGGAAGGTAGAACTGTGAGTGATTAAATTGAGTATTTGACTGAGGGAAATATCTGAGCAAAGTGTTGAAGCTGTGGCTTGGCTCTTCTTGACTGCTAATAGTAAAGTATAAGAGGAGAGAAATGATTTAAAGATGGAATTGTTAATCAAAAGAGAAGCAGTACTTAAGGATTTGGAAACTTCTCAGCCTATACATATAGTAAAGAATGAGAAAGCATGTTCAGGAGAGAACATGAAGGGTGTAGCTAAATGACCATCTGATAAATTAGCAATCTCAACAGAAGCCAAGATCTACTATCCAAGAAAATGGCAGAACGACACTGAAGAAAATTCAGAAGTCATTAGAGTTCTTGAAATGCTTTCATAGTGACTGTTGTCCAGTCATAGCATGAGAAAACCATATCTGTGCACTTTTGGGTGAGCTTATACTTTAAATTATCAAGTGTATTCATGTACAGGCAATGACAACTACATAATGACTTTGAGAGGATATTGACTGGAAGATACAGTGTGGCTGCTGAGATGTTTAAATGTAAAAATATGTGCCTTGGAAATTACGAAGTATCTCATTTTTTGTGACTCTTAGTTTTAAACAGACAATGACTCCTCTTTGCTTCTAGAATAATAATGTCTATTAACCTAACACAGTAAATAAGACTCTTCTGAGGTTTTTCCACCCTCACCTGCTATGACCTTTGCTTCCCTTAAAAAATGTTCTAACAGCTCAGCTCAATATTTTTGTACATGCTGTGCACCATTATACATGCATGCATGTTTTCATGGAATTTCCTTTTCTTTTCTTTTTTTTTTTTTTTTTTGACAGACAAGGTCTTGGTCTGTCACCCAGGCTACACTGCAGTGACATGATCATAGCTCACTGCAGCTTCCAACTCCTGAGCTGAAGCAATCCTTATGCCTCCACCTTCTGAATAATGGGAATAAGGTGTGCCCTGTAACACCCAGCTAATTTAATTATTTTTGGTAGAGATGGCGTCTCACTATGTTGCCCAGACTGGGTCTCAAACTCCTGGGCACAAGTGATCCTCTCATCTTGGCCTTCCAAAATGTTGAGATTACAGGCGTTAGCCATTGCACCTGGCGAATTTCCTCTTATGTGCTCCTTTGCTCCTTCACCTCGCTAAAATGAACTACTTATCTTTTCATGTTCAGCTGCTCCATGCATCCTTCATGGAGCCCTCTTATTTTAAGAAAATTATTTTCTCATTTGTGTTCTCCTAGGTATTTGTGCATCTAACATTTATCACACTGTACTGCATTTATCAACTATTTTATGGAACTTGGTGTTTATGTTCTGAGTCAAGAACGGGGATTGTTTCTTGTTCATCTTTTGTTCACAGTGTCTGACATTTAATAGGAACTCAATATTTGTTTGAATTGATGTTTAAAGCCATCCATTTATTCAAAAAATATTGAGTATCTATAGTGTGCAAAATAATATGCTAGGAGTTCAATATAGGGTAATAAGCAATACTCTTATTATCCCCAGGTAAGGGATCAGAGATTTTGAGTGGTTAACTAATTTGCCTAGTAAAGAATATTAGAGTTGTCTGACTGAAAATTGAGTGTCCATAACCATTCATCTCCATTTCCTTGAACTTAAGACTTTATAATTTTAAATAGCCATTCTGTGTTTTCTGTTTTTAAAATTTAATATTTTGGTTTTCTGCATTTTCTAGTTCAATATAAGTAAGTTATGAAATAAAAATTTAGAAACAAAAGTTGAATGAAGCAAATATTGTACTCAGCAGAGCTTTGCATTTGTCAGTGTCTTCATAAACTAATTCTGGTCTACTTAGGTATGATTATATCAGGATCCCTTCAAAGGCGCTAGCATTCTTGTGACCACATTCACTTCCTGATTGTGATTTGCATCTTCTATATGTGGCAGGAATTTTGAAAACCAGCAAAGTGTTGGAGAAAATGTAATGGAATCAATGAGAATCTGGTTTGAAAAGAATAAGCATTTTATGATCTATATTCTAAATTCTATTAGCCTGGATAAAACGTATCAAATCTAAAATACCAAGAGGTTTAAGTTAGATGCAATTGAAAATGAGTATCACTAAGTAATAATGACATTTTCTTAGTGTTAGTTTATCTTCTCAGTATTATCCACTATGAGACCCAACTTCCTAAGAAAATCTGAAAACCTTATCTACCATTTAAAAGCAATCTTTTAATCCCCTTAACATTTTATAATAGACTGTCATAATGAATTTTCATAAGCTTTCCATTGATGTGGTGCCACAAACTTTCCCCTTTATAGCAATCCATTGGTTGCAAGTTGGACAAAATGCTATGTAATTGAGTGACAGTAATTACTTTCTTCTTTCTGTCATCTCTCTCATACCTCATTATTTGCATTATTAATATTGTCTAGTTTTTCTGTTTCTTTTTAGAAATTTTTTAAGGTAACTTTATTTTCTGAGGAATAATCTAGATAATATATTCTATAAACTTGTTTAGTTAGTTCAGTGTAACTCCAACACATTGCATTATAGTAATTGTAAATGAATAACTGAAAGGCACATTTGTGAAACCCTCTTAAGTTATGGCATCTCCCACCTTTTCAGCAGGAGACCTCACGTATGACCAGCTTACATATGGTCTTAGTGAAGAATCCAGTGTTAATTTTGTAGTAAGTATTAGTAAAGCCTATTTTTTCTTACTTATTAAATAAAAATAAATAGAATGTCCTTGAATGAACTTGTTATTGATAATCTCATTGTTTCTAGATCTGTACCCCAACTGTTTTCCCTCAGCTCAGTAGTTCATGCAGACTCTTAATATCTGCTTTAGACTTAGAATTTTCTGGATCTTTTTTGGTACAGGGAAAGACATCTGAAAGAAAGGAATACAGAGCCCAGAAACAGATTAATGTGCACATATGTGAATTAAGATAAAGAGCCATTTCAGACCAATTACTAAAAGATGAAGAATTAAATAAATATTTTTTGGATCATTGGTTAACTACTTAGACAAAAAGTACAGTCTTCCATCTTATTCATTCACAAACACAGAAAATATTCCAGATATTCCAGATGGCTTAATTTTTTATTTTTATTTTTCTTTCTTTCTTTCTTTCTTTTTTTTTTTGACAGAGTCTCACTTTGTCACCCAGGCTGGAGTGCAATGGTGCAATCTTGGCTCACTGCAACCTCCACCTCTCTGGTTCAAGCGATTCTCCTGCCTCAGCCTCGGGAGTAGCTGGGATTACAGGCGCCTGCCACCACACCTGGGTAATTTTTGTATTTTTAGTAGAGGTGGGGTTTCGCTATGTTGCCTAGGCTAATCTCGAACTCCTGGTCTCAAATGATTCACCAACCTCGGCCCCCCAAAGTGCTGGGATTATAGGCATGAGCAACCACGCCCGGCCACTATTTCATCCCTTTCTGTCACCATCCTTATTCAATGAATACCCTTAGGTGTAGTAAATTATGATGGCAAAGAAACTGGAAAACATATGGAAAAAAAATCTAAATTAACATTGTACAAAACACACAAGTGCTAATTATGACTAATTTTGTGGTATAAATGCAAAATAGAACTATGATGCTGGAAAGAAATGAGCTAAAGGCACAAAGGTCATCTGAATTAAAGCATTCTGTTATTTTGAAGAAGGTAGAGACATTGATTAATTTATACCTTGTTAAATCACGTATTAAGGGTAACTATTAAAGTAATAAAAATAACATAAACTTGTGAAAACCAGTATAGAGAAGAAAAATATTAATTTGTTTTAATACAAGTTAGGAAAGGAAAAAAGAAGTAAAGAAATAGCATAATAAATAAAAGGTGCACAAAAATCCAAGTATGTCAGTGTCAAAGTAAATGAACTAAAATCACTGGTTAGCAGATCATATCTTAGATTGGATAAAAATGCAAATCCCAACAATATACTGTTTACAGGAGGCAGAGACAAAGAAATCCATAATATTAGAAAGGGTAAAAGTTGTAACTAGGACCAAGCCAATCATAAACATAACTACTATCTTAATTGCTATGTTAATAGTAGACCAAGTAGTTTGGTCCACTAATTAAGTTAGTAGATTGGCAAAGAACATTATTAGGGATAAATTGCATCATTACATAAGATGAGGAAGAATTCACCAGCAAGATGTCACAAATCTGAACATGTATATATTTAATAAGCAAAGAAACCTGACAAAATTACGGGATACATTGACAAATCCACAATTACTGTGGGAGATTTTAATGTAGCCCTTTAAGTAATTAATATATCAACCAATTAGTATGGATAGAGAAAATTCACCCCACAATCATAAAATTTTATTTGTAATAGTTGATACAAAGCTTGGTATAATGATTAAATGTACACCTTGCACCCAACAATTGAAAACTACACATCCTTTTTTGCACACATATAACATTCACAAGTATTGTTAAGTAGGGCCACAAAACAAAACAAATGCCAAAAAAATCAATGTCACACAGATTATATTCTCTAACCAAAATGTAATTATGTTAAAAATCAATAATAAATACTCTTAAATACCCCTACCTTCTGAATTTTTTGAATTAAGTAACTCATGATTAAAAGATGAATAGAAACCACATGTTTAAAACTAAATAATAAAGCAATACTGAGACAGGAATGTATAACCTTGAATGCTCGTAGTAGAAAAGACTGCAAATGAATTAACTAAGCATCAACTCAAGAAGAAAAAAATAAGAGCAACAAAGAATGTCCAAAGAAAGTAAAAGGAAATAAAGAATTAAGAAAAGTGCAGCTATTCATTAAATAGAATTCAAAAAAATGAGGGGACTCAAATTCTGGTTGTTTAATAAACTCTGACAAGATAAATGAAGAAAAAAAGAGAGGGCATAAACTTCAAAGTGAAAGAGAGAAATATAATGAGAAATATAGTAGATATACTAAAATTCATAAAATTTATGTTAAAATTAGAGAATTCCTCCCTTAGGCAAACTTTCCCAAAACGGGGTAACATTTTTTTACTTTACTTAATGAAGTAACTTTACAATCTTCATATGAAAACCAGACAAAGACAAAAGGAGAAATAACAGACAAATCTTTATTATACACACGTAAAAAATATTAATTATTAATAAATGAAATACAGCACTGTATATTAAAAACTTATGAGGTATAACCAGGTAGGGATTATCCAGAATACAAGTATAGTTTATTATTCAAAAAATCCTTGAATATAATGTACCCAATTAATATGTTTTAAAAGAAAAACCATATATTTATCTCAGTATATGCAGAAAAGAATTTGATGAAATTAAACATCACATTATGATTAATATCAATTAAAAAAATCCTTTTGGTAGGCTGGTAATAGAAGGAAAACAACTTTCTGTAACCTTTTAATGGTCTCTACAAAAGCCATACTCCCAACATAACAGTCAAACATTCAAAGCATTCTCTTTAAAATTAGATAAAGAAATCTACCATCATGGCTTCTAGTCAATGTTATATCTGTCTTAGCCAGCATAGTAAGACAACATATGAAGATTGGAACTAAACAAGCAAAAAAAGCTGTTACACACACACACACACTTGATGTGAAGTGAAAGTTTAGGAAAGGACAGGGACTCTGTGAGTAACACATAACCTGGCTCCAAAGTCTAACCTCAGTCACTTCTGCTTCACTGACTGGTGACCCAGAGAGTAGAGAAAGAATTTATTCACTTCAGTTGCAATCCACATTGCAGTTTTGCTCCTTATGCATTTTCTCATCTATTAAAGAATTAAACACATTAAAACAAATATCATTAGTAAAAGTTTATATCTTCTGCTAGATTTGATTCTGTTTTTAGACTTTTTCACTCTTTCAGTATGAAAAATAGTGTTACACTGAATGTTTTTGGTCTTCGTATGTATTGGTTCGTGTTTTTAAAATTTATTTTATTGGCCGGGCGCGGTGTCTCAAGCCTGTAATCCCAGCACTTTGGGAGGCCGAGACGGGCGGATCACGAGGTCAGGAGATCGAGACCATCCTGGCTAACACAGTGAAACCCCGTCTCTACTAAAAAATACAAAAAACTAGCTGGGCGAGGTGGCGGGCGCCTGTAGTCCCAGCTACTTGGGAGGCTGAGGCAGGAGAATGGCGTAAACCCGGGAGGCGGAGTTTGCAGTGAGCTGAGATCCGGCTACTGCACTCCAGCGCGGGCGACAGACCAAGACTCCGTCTCAAAAAAAAAAAAAAAAAAAAAAATTTATTTTATTACATTTGCATGAGTGGGATTAATAGGTCAAAATTTTTGAACTATGGCTATTGAAATACATTGACAAATTTCTAAAGCAATTTGCAGTGGTCCTGGTAAGGTATATGACAAATATAAGTAAGTAAGCTTCTAAATATATGATTAATTTATAAATTAAAGGATTCTTTAAATGGTGCTTATACTTGGATAGTAGTGTTTTACTAATTCGTGTATATGGTACATCAGTCTTTTTATTTTTAAGAAATAGACTTTGTATTGCCTAATTAGTTGCCAATACTTAGTTTTACTTGTATTTTATTTATATTTATTTATTACTATATACATTGTTATTGAAGCCAGAATTTGGGGGCTTTGTTACACAATTCAAACTTTTTATATGTTTAAAATTTTTCTAACAAAAAAGCTCTGAGAAATTTAATTAATAATGAATAAAAGCCAAAACTATATAAGAGATTAATTTTTAAAAAATCTTACATTTTTGTATGTTGAAATATTTTGCTGCATTTGATTTCCTGAGACAGAAGAAGAAAAGGATCATTTAGTCATGCTGTATAGATACTCAAGTGGCAGTACAAACTGATGGGTAAGATCACAAACTTAGAATCAAACTGCCAGCATTTAAATTCCAGCTCTACTGTGTATCAGCTCCAGGACCTGAGACAAATTGCTTTACATTTCTTAGCTTCAGTTTTGTCTGTAAAAATGGGCCTAATAAGGTTGTTGGGAAGACTATATGAGCCATGTGTATAAAGCACTTAGAATAATACCTGGTCCCTAGCCAGCATTCAATAAGGCTTAGCTGTTGTCATGGGAAAATGTACTTGTTATATATCAGACATGTGCTATATATTAGGTTAATAGAAACTATAGTCAACCTCTACTCCTCTTTGGTTCCATCATATTTTTCTTATTTTTAATTTTGGTGCATTTTATGCTCAGAGTGATCATTGTTTCTATTTTGTTCCTTTGTTTCTAGGTAGGTGGAAACAATGTGTTCAACATATGTAGTCTTTGTAGGATAGAGAGGGGATGGGCACAGAAGATATCAAAGAGGAATTTCTCTGATTTTGGTTTGAATTTTCTCTCCTTATACTCTTGAATCCTCATTCTGTTATTTTCCTCTTTCTTATTTTCCAGATTAAATGCCTTAATGGATAAAGAAAAATTGGACGGTAACATTGAATATTGTAACTGTGCAATGGATGCCTCAGTGGAAAACATGTATGTAAACAAAGTGTGGGTTCAATGTGAGAATGAAAATTGTTTGAAATGGAGATTGTTGTCAAGTGAGGATGCAGCCAAAGTTGATCATGATGAACCATGGTACTGCTTCATGAACACTGATTCAAGATATAATAACTGCTCAATTTCTGAAGAAGACTTCCCTGAAGAGTCTCAGCTTCATCAGTGTGGATTTAAGATTGTCTATTCACAGCTCCCTCTTGGAAGCCTGGTTTTGGTAAAATTACAGAATTGGCCAAGGTAAGGTTTGTGTTGTTTTATGACTTTCGAGGTATAGTCTTGCCAGGTTTATGAATGTTAAAAATCCTTTTGAAGATTCAACATTTTTCTTTTGTCTACTTGTTTCTTGATTTCTTATCATTGTTCTTTTCTATACTTCTTTGGATTTTTTCTTTTCTAGCTTTTTAAATGGGAAAATTAGGTAACTGAATTCAAATCTTATTTTCTTCCCAGTACAGGCAATTACAGCTATAAATTTCTCTTCAAGTAGTGTTGTAGCTTCATCACACAAACTTTGATATACTATGTTTTATTATTCATTTTGAAATATTTACTGATTTTCTTTGTCCTTTCCTTTTTGAAGTGGGTTATTTAGAAGGGTGTCTTTAAATTAGCAAATATTGGGGAATTTTAATGTATCTTACTGCATTTTAATTTAAATCTGTTATAATCAGTTCCACTGATTCTTATTGTATGGCCCACTGTACCTTCTTGTGGCATATATTATTGATGTTTCATGGTCATTTGAAAAGAACGTATTCTGTAATTGTTGCCTAGATACCTAAAATATTTTTTCTTTAGATTTATGTTGATTTATTATATTCCAATATTTCCCATTCTGGGTTGGTTTTCCCAAGTATGCAGTGTGCACTTTCAGCATATAACTTCAAGTCTTATTTTTAGCTGAGGTTTATTAAATTATAACCTATTATATTTGTTGTATTGCATTGCTTTGATTTTCTTATTTTAGGATTTTGATATTATGGTGGATGTTTGTCCATCTTTTGTATTACCTTTTCTTGAACTGTGTTTATCTTTTCAATTTTTTAAAATTTCTTTTTTTTTCTTTTTTTTTTCTTTTTTTTTCTGAAGGTATATAAATTGCTTTTGTGTTTCTTCTGATTTAGTCTTTTTTGTCAAAATCACAAAAAAATTTTCATTAATTATGTTTCTTCTCTTTTCAAATCTTTTAATTGTAATTTTAGGTTCAGGGATACATATGCAGGTTGTTGTATAGGTACACTTGTTTGATGTGGGTTTGTGGTGAAGATTATTTCATCACCCAGGTATTAAGCCTAGTATTACTTAGTTATTTTTCCTAATCCTTTCCTTCCTCCCACCTTCCACCCTCTGGTAGGCCCTAGTGTCTGTTATTCCCTTCTATGTGTCCGTGTGTTCTCATCATCAAATCTTTTTCTCTAATCACTTACTTTATTTTTTTTTAGTTTTTCTAATTATAATTAATGTTGCTTTTTTTCATTACTTGCATTATTTTCTTAATTTCTATTATCTCAATTTGAACTTTCAGGTACAATTTTGATCTTTGTAAGGCCATGCCTCTGTGATAAGCTTTCACTTTTTAGTAGGGTATTTACCATAACATCTTTATGTTAGATTCTACTATAATCTTTTCTTGTTGAGTACTTTTATATGAAATGGCTTCTTATTTGTTCAGAAGGCAAGAAGGAATAATACGTTTTTTCAGTTCATTTTCTCTCTGTTCAGATTGGTTTATTCCTATTGTTCTCTTTTTAAGTTCACTGATTCTTTTCTCTGTTATATTCATACTGTATTGAAAGTATCCACTGAGCTTTTAAAAATATTGGTATTTTCAATTCTAAAATGTTCATTTGGTTCTTTATATTTCCTATTTGTTTACTAGACTTTCTATTCTTTTCATTTTGGATCTTATTTAAACCTATTTAGCAGGCTGCTTTTGCTACTACATCAGCAGGATATGTGGGAGCACCTCTTTGTTACTCCCACATGGGAGTAAGAGTCGAGGTTCTCCACTCAGCCTCTATTGATTTCCAAGGGAGGGAAGGGTGCCTCAATTCCACTGGGTGGAGGAGAGAGTTCAAGCTCCCCACTCACAACCCTAGCTAGTAGGGGTAGGATGAACTGTTCGTTGTTGCCAGGTGAACTTCATTGACACCATAGGGGGAGGATCTTGTTAACACTGGAAGGTGGTAAAAATCTCGGCTTCCAGCTAAGCCTTTTCTGCCACTACCTGAGCAGGAAGGGTGCTCCATTATTACTGGGTGATTTGCAGTCCAGGCTCACCATTGGCCTTTGGTATCGGGGTAAATGTAGAGGCCATATATTTTCCATGACGTTTTTCTGGGATAAAGCAGTTATTCTGTATAAGTTTTCTGTCTTGCTAGGCTCCCCCTATCCTGCTCCTTTGGCTAAAAAGAGCAGGCTTCACTGGAGCTTTTTTTGTTTGTCTGGTTGCACTCACTGGTGTTTCTGGGTTACTGATTTCTTCAGTACCCAGCTGAGGAATATAAAGTGGCAGGAAACTCACTGCCATGTCATTCCTCAAGTCACAGGATCCCTAGCTAGTCTATCATATTCTCTTCGACTTTGAGAATCTTTTTATGTTTTTTTCATGTATAACATGCAGATTTTTTGATAGAAGGAGAAATACAAAGAAATAAATCTACTTCTTGTTGAGAACCATATGTTGGAGAATAGTTTGTTTGTTTGTTGGTTTTTTAGCTTTCCCCCCCACTACTTCAAAGTTCTAGAGCCCTTATTTTATTGTTTTCTCAAAGTATCAAAAATATGGCCTGTGTTCTTAAATTTCCTAGGTTTTTCTCTCCCCCATGTTTACTTTTAAATTTTTAACATTTACATTTTTATTTATTTTAATTAATTGACTTTATTTAGGTTTGCATAAAAATGGAATGGAAAGTATGGAGAGTTTCCCCATGTCCCCTTCTCCCTCTGACACCCACGGTTGCCCCACCATCAACATCCCACACTGGTGTGGTACATTTGTTATAATCTATGAAATAGCATTCACTCATCATTATCAATGAAGTCCATAGTTTACATTAGGATTCATTCTTTGTGTTATATATTCTGTGGGTTTTAACAAATGTATAATGACATGTATCCATAATTATAGTATATACAGAATAGTTTTATTGGCCTAAAAATTCTCTGTGTTTCTCCTATTTACCCTTCCATTCATCCAAACTCTTGGTGACCATTTATCTTTTTACCATCTTCATAGTATTGTCTTTTCTAGAATGCCATATAGTTGGGATTGTATAGTATTTAGCCTTTTCAGACTATCTTCTTTTTTTAGTAATATGCATTTACATGTCTTCCATGTCCTTTTATGGCTTGATTATGCATGTATTTTTGCAACTGAATAATATTCCATTGTCTATACGTAGGACAACTTATCTATCCATTCGCCTACTGAACGATATCTTGGTTACTTCCAAGTTTTGGCAATTATGAATAAAGCTTCTGTACATCCATGTGCAGGCTTCTATGTGGACCTGTTTTCAGTTCTTTGGGTAAATACCAAGAAGTGCAATTGCTGGCAGTATGCTATGAGTATGTGTGTTGTTTGTTTTTTAAGAAAATGCTAAACTATCTTCCAAAGTGGCTGTATTATTTTGCATTCCCAACAATGTTGCTTCACCTCCCTGCCAGCATTTGGTGTTACCTGGATTTTGGCCATTCTAACAGGTGTGTAGTGGTATTTCATCGTTTGAATTTGTATTTTCCTAAGGACATATGCTTTTGAATATCTTTCTATATACTTATTTGCCATCTTGTATATCTTCTTTGGTAGGGTGCCTGTTCAGAATTTTTGCCCATTTTAAAATCTGGTTGTTCATTTTCTTATTGTAAAGTTTGAAGAGGTCTTTCTATATTTTGGATATCACAGTCTTATCAGATATATATTTTGCAAATATTTTCTCCCACTCTGTGGCTTGTCATCTTATTCTTTTGACAGTGACTTTTGCAGAGCAGATTTTTTTTATTTTAATGAACTCCACTTTATCATTCTTTTCTGTCGTGGTTGGTGCCTTTGATGTTATATTCCCACTTTTATTTGTATCATCTTTTTCCTTTGTTTCTTATTGATCCTGTCCTCTTCAGTTTAGATTTTGCTCCCAGTAGTTTCTCATTCTGTGAACTTTTTTTTTAAAATTTTATTTATTTATTTATTTATTTATTTATTTATTTTTGAGATGGAATCTCGCTTTGTCGCCCAGGCTGGAGTGCAGTGGCGCAATCTGGGTTCACTGCAAGGTCCGCCTCCCAGGTTCATGCCATTCTCCTGCCTCAGCCTCCCGAGTAACTGGGACTACAGGCACCTGCCACTACACTCAGCTAATTTTTTGTATTTTTAGTAGAGACAGGGTTTCACCATGTTAGCCAGGATGGTCTCGATCTCCTGACCTCGTGATCCGCCTGCCTTGGCCTCCCAAAGTGCTGGGATTACAGGTGTGAACCACCACACCCGGCCCCTGTGAGCTTGTATCCTGGAATGGATCTTCGTTGGTTGGTTCATAGGGCCCACACTTTTCCAACACTTTCAGATTTTGTTGCAATCCATCTCACAACTTTGGCTGCTGTTCTTCGTTCAACTTGCTGCACTTTCCTGTAAATGCTTGTTACAAGTTTGAAGTCCTCATTCCTCCTCCTCCCACCCTCCTTCCTCTCAAATAGATGCTAATGTTATGTGGGGGTCATATAATTTTTAGTAGTTTGTGCCCATTTGCTCCTATTTTGGTGTTCATGTGGGTAGCTTACCACTTAGTTTCATTATAGGTGGTGTGCGTCAGGTTTGGTTTCACTATTATAGTTGCCCTACCTGTTTTTATGGGGAAATTTCAGGATATTCTAAAACTATACCACTATTACTGCTATCTTTCCAGAATCCCTTACTATTTTACGTTGCATTTTTCAACATAACATTCTTAAATGTATATTTTAGCTCACTACCTTGTTTTCATTCATGTTCAACTATTCTCCATGAAGAAAATAGGATTTTGGCTTTCATAGAGAGACTATGGTGGTTTTATTCCCCCCAACACACACACACAGCCTTTAAATCAATACCTAGATGTATGTTCTTGCTCTATCACTTATGGTTATGGCTGAATTATGGTCTCTCAAAATTCATATGTTGAAGTCTGTAACCCCCAGTACCTCAGAATGCAACCATATTTGCAGATATAATTCTTAGAGAGGTAATTAAATGAAAATGAGACCAAAGTAAGATGGACCCTAATCTAATATGACTGGCATCCTTATAAGAAGAGGAGATTAGAACCCAAGACATGCACAGAAGAAAGACCATGTAAGGACACAGCAAGAAGGTGGATGTCTGTAAGCCAAGGAGAGGGGTTTCGGAAGAAACCAAACATGTCAACGTATTGGTCTTAGATATTATTCCCCCACAACTATGAAAAAATAAATTTCTATTGTTTAAGCCACCCAGTCTGTGGTATTTTGTTATGGCAGCCCTAGCAAACTAATGTGCTTACTATCTTTGCACATGTGGGAAATCTAGAAAAATGTGGCCTTTGTTACTGAGGGCTTTTCTAAAGATCAAATGTGATAGTGTTATTTAAAAATTATATTGTTAATCGGCTTCCATGTAATAATTTAGGAGGGACATCAACAGGAAATAGTTACATAAGCAAAAATATTTTAAAAGACATGAATATGAACACTTATTTTATGAGAACTTATGAAGGTATTTATAGTCCCACATAATTTTTCTTATTTCTAATTAACATTTTGGAAGCACAGTGTTTGTTTTCTCTAATGAAAATTCTGAAGTTTTAATTCTAGCTCAAAAAAATTGATTTTTTTTTGTCAATGTGTCTGAAATACTGTGTTAGAAATTTGATTAAAACTTTTCTTTTGAAGTGTTGTGCTGGTCACTGAGGCTTAAGACTTAAAAATGAAACATGTTTTACCACAGTCCCTCATTTATCTCTAATCTATGATTAGGGACATCAAAATGCCCAAAAAATACAGCTCTATCTACCTTCTTATTTACTGGAGAGTAGAATGCATCTGACTAAGTTGTCACATATATTCCTCTTTATAGACTAAGTTGAGCACACAAAATACAGATTAAGAAACTCAAATCTACTTATATTGCTTATTCAGTAGCACAAATATATAGAAAGATAATAACAGGATAAATTACAATAGGAAAATATAAAGATAGAATTAACCTACTAGAAACAAATATTAGTTCTTAATTAAGCAATGTCATAGATGTTGAAGTTCCAAGTGGAAAGATTAGCTGCTGGCCCCAGAGATACCTAGCGGTGTAGCATTATCTATGTCAATTCTCTTTAGCCTATGGCCTTACATGTAGTTTCTAAGGCTCAGAAACTCAATCTTGTCAACATATCAGAGTTATTCTTTCTCAAAAAAGTTGACTTTCTATAATAAAGCTAGCTAGAGACTGATACAGAATCTAGAACTGCTTTATATCTATATAATAAAAACAAATAATTGTCAAGAGAATGGCACTTTCTTTTCCTATGTGCAGATTCCAGGAAGAATCAAATTATAACAGTTATATCTACTTCTACATTCTGGCACAGCATATATTTATGTACTTATAAAAATATATATGTAGGCCAGGTGCGGTGACTCACGCCTGTAATTCCAGCACTTTGGGAGGCCAAGGCAGGAGGATCACCTGAGGTTGGGAGTTTGAGACCAGCGCGACCAGCATGGAGAAACCCTGTCTCTACTAAAATTTCAAAATTAGCTGGACATGGTGGTGCATGCCTCTAATCCCAGCAACTCTGGAGGCTGAGGCAGGAGAATCGCTTGAACCCGGGAGGCAGAGGTTGCAGTGAGCCAAGATAGCCCTTTTGCACTCCAGCCTGAGCTACAAGAGCAAAACTCCATCTCAAAAAAATTACATATATATATATGTGTGTGTGTGTGTGTGTGTGTGTATGTGTGTGTGTGTGTGTATATATATATATATATGTAGCATTTTGCCTTTGGGTTGTGCCTTTATATACTAGGATATGGAAACATCTGCATGTACTAGAAAGATAAAACTCTCCACAGTGTTTAAGCAGCCTTGTTTTTAAGAAAATTGATCATACACTATTGTATTTGGCTAGAAAGAGTCTGGACTCTTTAGAGAAAAAAATGGTGCATATCTCACTTAATTCAGGAAGATATATCGTGAAGCAGAAACTAGGCTCTGTTATGGTAACTACTTCAGGAATATTTACACAGATATTTGACAAAGTTCTGTCAAAAATATGAAAATTAATTTATAGAAAATATATTTGCATTCTATTATAGTCCAGTTTGGTAATAAAATATGGATTTAAGTTAACAAAGCAATCAAGTGATACTTTTTAGACACAGTATATAAATCAATAAATTGAGATTTCTACTAGATCCTTTTAGTATTATAAATTATTAATTGATTACTTTTCATTTGCATTATTTTGCATATGAATTAATATACTCATAATGTGTGTGTCTGAAAGGAAAACTTCCCTTTTCCATCAGCCCCTGCAGTTAGGTACAGTCCAGAGATTTCTTGGCAAATATAACATTTAGTCATGATTCCAACTCATCCATTTTGTTTCCAACAGTTTAGGGAAAAGCCCCAAGTAAAGTTTGCTCTCCACTTATACATCCAAACCACTATTTAAACATGAAGTCATGTATTTCTAATTGGCTATGTGGCACCTGAAACCATGATTAAACTTCAATTTCTATGGGGGCAGTAATTATCTTATTAAAGATCATTTCTACTGGATAACAAATATGTAAAACATGAGTCTTTTCCTGATACATTTGCATTCCCTTGAGCTTACTTGTCCTGTCAAAATTTGCCCTTTCCTCTAATGGATTTCAATGACTGGTATCTATTTGATTTTGTTGCGTTCGTGCATTTTACTTCTCACCACGGATTTTACTTCTCACCACCCACAGATTCTAAAATTGATCATACACTTTTCTTGTAGTTCTGATAACTTTCCATTGGGTTGCCCACTCTTCTCCCTTTCCATCATTAAATCTCCTGATAATGCTTCAGAATTTCTCATCCCAGTAAAAGGAAAGATAGAGAAATGGAAGTGCAGAATGCATTATCATGGTTGACAGTATCTGAACTCAGAATGAGGTCAGCGTAAGGGCAAAAAGTGGACATCAGCTTTCTTCAAACACCTCAAGTTGGAAAAGATGATGAATGTAGGAGATGAGGAGAAGTAATCGTGTTTTCTACATCTGTTGTCTCTGCTCAGCTTTTCCTTTAGTTTAGCACATTCATTTTTAACTGTGATATACAGACTAAGAGTCAAACAATTTCCCTCTGTCTCATGAAGAAATACTGAAGTGCCCCATTTATTTGGACATGTGACAATATCTTTCACAATTTGTCTTTAGATCAGCATGCAAGATTTTCTATGATTTAATATGTTTAAATATGAACAGAAGCTTTCTCTTTCATTAGCATCTAATTCTTTTTGAGAGTCATCTCTGTTTTTATTTATATTTATAAAGTAATAATTTAAAATGAATACTCTTAGACCCAATAGAGATGTGATTTATCAAAGACTATCAAAATAGCCACTCATGTTATACATAATAACTGCAAAATACTTCCCACTTTTATGACTTAAGTGTGAGAAATCTTGAGACTATTTTATGTTACTTTTAATTTGATATTGCTTGACAATAATCCTTTGAGAAATTTTAAATCACCAACTGTTAAACATAAACCTCTTACATTTTACAGTTTTAACACTGTAATGTAGCAATTATGGATTGGTTGCTTTTAAAATAGATGTTAACAGGTTGAAACACCCATTGTTCCTAAATTTCTATTAAGTTGGGGTCTCCATTGCTGCTGCCATGGAGTCTCCATTTCTGCTTCTTAGTGAGATCTTCCTTCAAGTGGGCTCCTTCAGAAATGTAAATTTCCAATGTAAGTTTACAAGGTAAACTCTGCTCAAGTTTGCTCTTAAGCACAGCCTAGTAACAGTCGCCAAACAATGAGATACTGTGGTGTGAACCTGATAATAACCAGATAGTCTTCTTCATTGAGGTCCTGAGGCTACAACTGACTTTTTGTTATCACTTAGAGTTCTTTTAACATATTAGGCTTCTTTGGGTTCCAGACAGTTGGAAACAATGTGTAATGCTCTAGACCTTCCTCTTCTAAAACCTATGACTGCCAGGTAGTCCTCTACCTGTGCTTTCCCTAACTCAGAGGCACAAGAGCCACAGGACTCTGCTCAGCTTCCAGGGAGCAACTGAACATCTACTTCATTCTCACATTCCACCATCTCTGTTGACTGTGCACCCATGTCACCACCTCCTGGCAGTAGAGTTGGGACTCGTCAACTTCCTAGAATCTGAATTTTTATGTCACTAAATACCAAGCATGAAATATTTTTATTAGTTTACATTGTTTTGTTAATTATGATCAGTAATGATATGGTTTGCCTCTGTAACCCACCAGAATCTCATCTTGAATTGTAATCTGAACTGTAATCCCCACGTGTTGGGGGTGGGACCTTGTGGGAGGTAATTAGAATATGGGAGCAGTTCCCCATGGTGTTCTCATGATACTGAGTGAGATATCATGAGATCCAATGGTTTTATAAGGGACTTCCCCCCTCCGCCACACTTCACTTGGCACTATTCTCACTTCTCTCTCCTGCTGCCATATGAAGAAGGATGTGTTTACTTTCCCTTCTGTCATGATTGTACGTTTCCTGAGTCCTCCCTAACCATGTGGAACTGTGAGCCAATTTAACCTCTTTCCTTTGTAAATTACCCAGTCTTGGGTATTTCTTCATAGCAGCACGAGAACAGACTAATACAGGAAATTGATACCACACAGAGTGGGGTGCTGCTATAAAGATACCCCAAAATGTGGAAGCAACTTTGGAACTGGGTAGCAGGCAGAGATTGGAACAGTTTGGAGGGCTCGATAGAAGACAGGAAGATGTGGGAAAGTTTGGAACTTCCTAGAGACTTGTTGAATGACTTTGGCCAAAATGCTGATAGTGATATGGACAATGAAGTCCAGGCTGAGGTGGTCTCAGATGAAAATGAGGAACTTCTTGGGAACTGGAATAAAAGTGACTCTTACTATGCTTTAGCAAAAAGACTGGCAGCGTTTTACCCTTGCCCTAGAGATTTGTGGAACTTTGAACTTGAGAGAGATGATTTAGGGTATCTGGTGGAAGATTTTAAGCAGCAAAGTGTTCAAGAAGAGACTTGGGTGCTCTAAAAAGCATTAAGTTTTATGTATTCATTCACAAAGATATGGTTTGGAATTGGAATTTATGTTTAAAAGGGAAGTAGAGCATGAAAGTTTGGAAAATTAGCAGCCTGATGATATGATAGAAAAGAAAAACCCATTTTCTGAGAAGAAATTCAAGCCAGCTGCAGAAATATGCATAGTAACAAGAAGCCAAATGTTAATCACCAAGACAATGGTGAAAATGTCTCCAGGGCATAGCAGAGGTCTTCATGGCAGTCCCTCCCTTCACAGGCTCACAGACCTAGGAGGAAATAATGGTTTCATGGGCCAGGTCGAGGGCCTTGCTTCTCTGTGTAGTCGTGGGACTTGGTGCCCTGTGTCCCAGCCATGGCTAAAAGGGGTCAAATACAGCTCAGACCATTGCTTCAAAGGGTACAAGCCCCAAGCCTTGGCAGCTTACATGTGGTGTTGGGCCTGCAGGTACACAGAAATAAAGAATTGAAGTTTCAGAACCTCCACCTAGAGTTCAGAGGATGTATGGAAATGCCTGGATGTCCAGGCAGAAGTTTGCTTCAAGGACAGAGCCTTCATGGGAGAACCTTTGCTATGAGAGTGCGGAAGGGAAATGTGTGGTTGGAGCCCCCACACAGAGTCCCCACTGAGGCACTGCTTAGTGGAGCTGTGAGAAAAGGGCCACCTTCTTCCAAACCCCAGAATAGTAGATCCACTGACAGCTTGCACTGTGCAACTGGAAAAGCCACAGACACTCAATGCCAGCCTGTTAAAGAAGTTGGGAGGGGAACTGTACCCTGCACAGCCACAGGGGTGGAGCTGCCCAAGGCTGTGGGAGCCCACCTTTTGCATCAGTGTAACCTGGATGTGAGACATGGAGTCAAAGGAGATAATTTCAAAGCTTTATGATTTGACTGCCCCACTGGAGGGGCCTGTAGCCCCTTCGTTTTGACCAATTTCTTCCATTTGGAATGGGTGTATTTACCCAATGCCTGTACTAATATTGTATCTAAGAAGTAACTAACTTGCTTTTGATTTTACAGGCTTATAGACAGAAGGGACTTGCCTTGTCTTAGATGCGACTTTGGACTTGGAATTTTGGGTTAATGCTGGAATGAGTTAACACTTTGGAAGACTGTTGGAAGGGCATGATTGTGTTTTGTAATGTGAGGGCATGAGATTTGGGAGGGGCCAGTGGCAGAATGATGTGATTTGGCTCTGTGTCCCCACCCAAATCACATTTTGAATTGTAATCCGAATTGTAATTTCCACAGGTTGGGGGTGGGACCTTGTGGGAGGTGATTAGATCATGGGGCAGTTCCTCTATGCTTTTCTCATGATACTAAGTAAGTTCTCATGAGATTTGGTGGCTTTATAAGGAGCTTCCCCCCCTTCACTTGGCACTTCTTTCAGTTCTCTGTCCTGCTTCCATGTGAAGAAGGACATGTTTACTACCCCTTCTGCCATGATTGTAAGTTTCCTAAGGCCTCCCCAGTCATGTGGAACTGTGAGTCAATTAAATTTCTTTCCTTTATAAATTACCCAGTCTCAGGCAGTTCTTTATAGCAGCATGAGAATGAACTAATATAAGTAATAACTTTTTTTATTTGGTTGTGGGTTGTTTCGATTTATTATTTTATAACTTTGATATCAATTGATAATTTAACAGATTAATAATCTACAGACCTCAAATTCAAGCAATTTATGGATATTTTATTTTTGTGATTTCAGATTCTTTGTATACCTTCTTTAGATTTTAAAATTATCTAAATAATTTAGTTTACAAATAGTTACCTTAATTAAGCAAATGTATCTTGTATCATTCTTTCTCCTCTCAGTTGTAGCAAACATCTTACATATATATGATTGTATTTGTTTGCTAGGGCTGCCATAACAAAATGCCACAGATTGGGTGGCTTAAACAACAAAAATTTATTTTCTCAGTTCTGGAGGCTAGAAATCCTGAGATTACAGTGTCTGCAGGATTATTATTATTATTTTTTTGAGACCATCTTCTTGGCTTGCAGATGGCTATTTTCTTGCTGTGTCCTAAGACGGTCTTCCTTCTGTGCATGTCTGTCTTCACTTCTTCTCCTTATAAGGAGACCAGTCATATTGGATTAGGGCCCACCATAATGAACTCATTTTAACTTCATTACCTTTTTTAAGGCTCTCTGTTCAAATACGACCACATCTGAGGTTAGGACTTCAACATACAAATTTGGGGGTGTGGGGAGGACAAAATTCAACCCATAATGATGTTACTTTACAATTTTTTAACTTGCCAAAACCCAAAAATGTGTAAAGTATGTGTTTGTTTGAACTTTATAACAACACAGTGAGGAACCAGTTACAGTGAGGTCTAGATACCTGCTTGGTGCCTGTATTGGTTTGTTCTCATGCTGCTAATAAAGACATACTTGAGACTGGGTAATTTATAAAGAGAAGAGGTTTAATTGACTCACAGTTCAGCATGGCTGGGGAGGCCTCAGGGAACTTACAATCATGGCGGAAGGGGAAGCAAACACATCCTTCTTCACATGGTGACAGCAAGGAGAAGTGCTGAGCAAAGAGGGAAAAGCCCCTTATAAAACCATTAGATCTCATGAGAATTCACTCACTATCACAAGAACAGCAGCATGGTGGTAACTGCCCTCATGACACAATTACCTCCCACTAGGTCCCTCCTACGACCTGTGGGGATTATGGGAATTACAATTCAAGATGAGATTTGGGTGGGGACACAAAGCCTAACCATATTAGTGCCTCTTGTCTGGTTTATGGCAAAACCAGAGAAAAATGTTGCCAGTCAGAGACTTGAGCATGTGTTGGTCTTTGCTGTACCGCTAGGAAATGTTGGAAAAAAATCTAAGCATTCTGTGTCTCAGATCACTGGGCTATAACATGTTGGGACATATGAAAGGTAGAGGGGTACAGGATTTGGGATTATGAACATTATTATCTAACTGGGACTTTACAGTGCTGCAAAGTGAAGTAGCACTTGACAGCTGTACAGATTTCTGAATGGTTTGGTGTATTAGATATGCATATTTATACCTTGATCTGTAAAACTCCATCATATTTCTACTGTATATTCCTTAATCTTAGCTTTTGACTTTATTTGCTGCCTTCCCTTCCTGCTTTGTTCTCTGAACAGTAGGTCAGAGTGTAGAATAATTGGTTAATTTTTTAACACTTAGTTGATATGTAAGTGCAATTTTGCCATGGATAGTTTTAGCCTAATAATTTACATTGTACTATTTAAATACGAGATGATAATTTTGATTTCAGATTTGTAGTTTTTAAAATAAAAAGTCAATTTTTTGATACATTAATACTATTTAAGAAATTATAGACTTAATATATATGTAAGATAAATAAAATACCTAGCTATAGTTACAATGTATTATCTGAATGAAAAAAATAGATATTACTGAGATGAACTCATCTGTATCTTTTTCAGTTTTATTTCACTGAAAGCACACCATCATTCTATCCTTGGTCTTGATACAGTAGCAATCCTTATTGATCAAACATCTGATAAGAAAGTCCTTTTGTTATTTTAGTAACTTTACTCTTTTGACTATGGTATAAGATAGTCCTCATCAAATTGATTTTGTCATAGAGCTGGAGAAAACCTTCAGAGATCATGTGGTTGCCCAACTTCAATAAGCAAAGCACATTCTCACACACACACACACACACACACACACACATAAACACACATACTCCTATACTATACACCACACATACTTTGGTTCTCTTTACCAAATGGTTGTTTAGGCTCTTAACCAGCAAGGAAATGAAATTTATGGGGCTGAATATTCCATCTTTGGGCTAATTATTCTTAAGTATTTCTCTTTTTTTCCTTTCTTGAGTTGAATATAGCCTCCCTATGGTTTCCCTTCCTTTGGTACTGATCCTGCTTCTGAGCCATGACTATGACCTAGTCTAGTGGAAAACATTTGGGCTTTGGCATTAGAAAGTCCTTTTTCAAACTGTGTTTTCACCTTTTATTAACAGTCTTCTTAAGAAAGTTACAGAATAGCTCCAAGACTCAGTTTTCATTTAAATGAAGAAAATAGGCCACGCCCGATGGCTCATGACTGTTATCCCAGCACTTTGGGAGGTCGAGGCAGGTGGATCACTTGAGGTCAGGAGTTTGAGACCAGCCTGACCAACATAGTGAAACCCCATCTCTACTAATTAGCTGGGCATGGTGGCAGGCACCTGTAATCCCAGTTACTTGGGAGACTGAGGCTGGAGAATCGCTTGAAACCCGGGAGACGGAGGCTGCAGTGAGCCAAGATCACACCACTGGACTCCAGCCTGGCAGCCAGGGTGACAGAGTGAGACTCCCTCTAAAAAAAAAAAAAAAAAAAAAAAACTTACTTCATCAGGTTGGTAGGAGGAACATAATCAAAGCCTCAAAGGAGTGCTGGGAACACTGGCATCATTAACTTGCCTTAGTAAGTTGTCTCTTCCAATTATACCCCAGTTTGTTTGTTTGTTTCTTTGTTTGTTTGTTTGTTTTGGACCACTTTTAAATATCTGTGATGTTCCTCCTCAGTTTCTCTTATAATAGCCTTGAATCAATTTTCATTTTACTGTTTAAATTACAGAAATTGTTTTTAAAATATTGAGCAAATATATTACTTAAAAATTCTAATTTTCTTAGCACTAAATTTGTTTTTATTTACATTCACAATCAGGAATTTTTACAGTTATTATGTACCCATAAATTTTTAGTTTATTTCGAACTTCCTTTTAAACAGAACATGATAAACCAAATAAAATGAATAACTTCTTAGGTGTGGGTTTTTTCACTTCAGAAGTTTTTCAGGACTATTCTCTAATTTCCTGTTCAGACTCCATATAGAAATATTATTTCAGTTTTTGCTTATCGGGGTGTTAATGACAGGAGCTCTCTGCTGCATATTATGAAATAGAAAAACCAAATAAAACAAAAAAAAAAGTAGAAGAGTAGAATGGGCAAAAGTGGGAAATGAAGACCAAAGAGAAAAATGAAACATATCAAGAAATTTGTGGAGGTTTATGTCATGGAAGAACGTATCTCTAAATGTTTGTTTTTAACAAAGAATAAATTTTATTTTCAATGTTGAGGATTTTTGAACAATGTGTTCACCTGGCAATGCAGCAGATGGAGGAAGGAGACAGGATGGAACTGCTGAGCTCTATTTCTGCTTTTCCCACAGTAGTTTGATTCCACAGCATTATCAAAGCCTGAGCTACCAGGATTCCTTTGACAGACCTGGCTCAGGAAACACCAGCTCTCTCCTACTCCATCAGAAACCGTGCTTACTGGGTTAACATTTTGCTAATTAATCATTCAATTGTTTAGAGGTAATTCAGCTCTACCTGAATTTGATGAATCTTTTTTTTTTTCTCTTTGAATCTTTTCTATCATCAGTGCCTAAATATCTCTTATTGTCCCTGGAGATCATTCTTTTGCTTTATAATTCTTTCCTTATATCTTATCTATATCTTAAACTTGTGACTATTTCAAAGCTTTCTATAACTATAAAACACAACTTATTACTTGCATCAAGCAAATATCCTAACTTTGAAAGGTATAAGTGGGAATATATGTTTTGTGAAAAGTCATTAAAATTCAAAGGAGGAAGTTAATATGTGATTGATAGATGTGTTGATGTCTGCCTTTTTAAAAGCATGAAAATAATTACAAATGTTTTCTTTTGAAAGTTGGCCAGGGATACTTTGCCCTGACCGTTTTAAAGGGAAATATGTGACCTATGACCCAGATGGAAATGTTGAAGAGTATCACATAGAATTCCTGGGCGATCCTCATTCAAGATCATGGATAAAGGCAACCTTCGTTGGACATTATAGTATCACATCAAAGGTAGGTACAGTAACATCAAAACTTTATTATTCTTGCGCTTATTTTTAGTTATGGTAATTTTTATCTTTGATCAAAAAATACAATTATTTGCTTTTAGATTTATATAAATAAATAATGTATGCTGTTTATTTAATTGAAATATTTGTATTTTTAGTGTTTTTCTCAAAGAAAGTATGGACATAAAATCATTGTGGGAGTTTTAAATTTTATTTTTCTAATGGCAATATAATAAAAATCAACTGAAGACTTTATGTGATTGCCTTTTGAAACAATTTTAAGGCTATAATTTGGGAATTTTTACATTTTCTTGAGAAGAGGAGACCGTTACAGCCATAGCTCACAGGAAAAATTAATTATGGATTGCAACCAGCTTTTCAATTTCAAATGGAATATTTCATTTATACTAACTCCTTTGGTATCTTTTCAACTCTTTTTAAACTTTAAATCTCACACTACACTTAATGGATAGACTATTAGGTTAGTGCAAAAGTAACTGCGATTTTGCCATTACTTTTGCGCCAACCTAATAGTTTCTCAAATTGATGAGAATAGGTAAACTGGACCTATTTCCAAGTATTTAGTTTAATAAGTATAAACGAATTAAATGACCTGTGTTTATATTCTAATACTGAAACTTTTCATCTGCAAATCATACTTTCATTAAAACTTGATAAAAAGTAGATGTCAGAAATGTGGATACGTTTTACTTAATTTTTTTTTTTTTTTTTTTTTTGCGATGGCCAGCCTTCAATTACTGGGCTCAGGTGATCCTCCTGCTTAGTCTCCCAAGTAGCTAAGTCTACAAGCACATACTACTGCGTCCAGCTGGATGTTTTTGTTTTGTTAATAGTGAGATGTGTACATATTTAGAAATACAAATAAGTACATATACGTATTTAAAACATGCAATTTAATCCACAGTAAAATTAAATCTTTAAATATTAGGGGTAATTTTAAATGGGCTTTTACTATATCTTTGGCAAATATATAGTAAAAACTATGTATTTTTTACTATTTTGTTTGGTATTTTATACTATTCAGTTTGAAGCAGGTAAGAGGGGAGGCTGTTTTTGTGAAAACATTTAAGTATGGAATAACGCCATATAAACCAATTTCATGCTAGTTGTGATCCAGTCATCTTTACATGAGGCATCTTCTCTGCTCTGATGTTTTGAATGTGCTCCTAGATACTTCTGCTGGCAATCACAGAAGACAGGATAGAATATTCCATCTGGGTCTCTTTATAAAGGATAGGGGAATCTTTTAGCTGCTCATGAAGCTGGCCTTAGAATCTTAGCTCGGGATAGCTGAGATTTCCCTTCCTTTGAAGATGGAGATTGCATTGACTCCAATTTACACTCTATTGCCTAGACTTCCCAGAGATTTAATCTTTTATGGTCCTTTCCACTTTGGAGCTCCTATGTCCTCAAATGCTCTCTCTATACTGCATCACATTGATCGAGATATTAAATACATGCCCCTGACTTCAGGAAAAAAGACAGGACCACTTACACAAAAAGTAATGTATAGTTAAACAATGTAGAGTTTTAAAAATATTTTCTAGAGGAGAAGTATGTAAATTGTACGAGTTATCTGATCACTTTTTCTAAAACCGGATGAAGAATGATAGTCATGTATAATTTTCACTGGTTATAGCTGATTAAATCTTACTTCATACACTATTTCAACATCATTTCCCTCTAAATTAATTCTTCTAAACTAATTACTTTAACAACGAATTAAATAATAATTCAGGATTTTCACTGAATATGGACTCTCTGTATTTTGCAGTACATATGTTAAGGTGGGATAGACATAAATTTGCCTACAAAGACCTGCATTATATGCATTTAAATTAAATTTTTTTTTTGTTTTACTGTGAAAATTTTAACTATTTTCTTTTGGTTCAATCATGTTTGTCTAGTCTTTTAAATAGTTAATTTAATAGGTACATGGTTGACATGTTTATGAGACCTCTGACTTAATTAATTTTATTGTTAAGAGCACAATAGTACTTAGTCATTCTCTAGTCATACAGATAATAGAGTTTTCCCCTGATAAATGGAACTATTCATTAATACACTGAGATATACTCCAGAAAATAGTTGAAAGTAATATTTTTATTATAGATTTATAATTGATGTTAGTTTATATATTTTAGTTTTTAATAGGTAGTTATAAACATAGCTGAAATCCAGCTTCCTCTCTTATAAAGAAGCCTTGATATTCCTGAAAGTATTCAGAGATGGGATTCTGGGAAGATGGTAGAGTAGGAAGCACCATGAATATGTCTCTCCACCTAGACAACAGTCAGACCCTGGAAGAGTCTGTCTAATGTAACTATTTTTGAACTTGAGTCTATTGAAGACTTGAAACTTCCAGGAAAAGGCTTGGACTGTATGCTGCAGTTAATTTCCATAAACTCCAGCTCTTAACACAGTTGCAGCTACCAGTCCCCATTCCCAGTCCTGTGGCAGACAGTTGCACATGTTTCTGGAGCATCTTGCACATAGCTTACAGGAGCTGAGGTGGGCAAAAACGACCTTGTTTTTCACATATTGGGGATCTGTGCTGTAATCATCTATTGCTGCTGATGATCACAAAGATTCAGACAATGAAAGAGGCAGCTATTGTTATTGTAATCTCCCTCATTTTTGCAAGCCCCTCCCCCTTCAGCTGAAGTGACTTCCAGGGGATTTAAAGGGCTGGAACCCTTTTGCACCACCACTTTCATTTTTCCATTTTTCCTCTTGTGAAAGCCAGACGTTAAACACTGGGAAATTTGAAACCAACTGCATATACAGGGAAAATTAGAAAGTGACTGCACAGGCAGAGGGAAAGGTGCAGGCTCAGAAAAGACCTGAGCAACACTTAAAGTTTTAGTTCAGGCTGATCCTTGGCACAAAGATAGCCTACAACAATCAACAACAACAACAACAACAACAACAACAACAACACAAAAGCAATAACAAAAACAGCAAATTGTGGAGAAGAGGATGAATCTGATTTTCAAACTTATCTCATTGTTAGACTTAAATGTCCAGTTTTCAACAAAACTTCATAAGGCCTATAAAGAAATAGGAAAGTATGGCTCATTTAAAGGAAAAAAAATCAACAGATACTGTCCCTGAAAAAACTTGATGGCAGATCTTCTAGACAAAGACTTTAAAGCTACTGTCTTAAAGATGCTCAAAGAACTAAAGGAAGATCTTGAGAGTCAAGAACATGATATATGAACAAAAGACAAATATGAATAAGGAAATAGAAAATCTAAAAGAAAACCAAAAGAAATTTAGGAACAGAAAAGTACAACTGAAATGAAAAGTTCACTACAGGGATTCAAAGACAAATTAGAACGCAGAGAAGAAAGAATCAGCAAACTTGAAGACAGAACAGTGGAAATTGTTGAGTCTGAGTGTATTAGTCAGGGTTCGCTAGAGGGACAGAACTAATAGCATACATATATGTGTGTGTATATATATGTGTATATATATGTATTTGTGTGTGTGTATATATATATACACACATATATATTTTTATATACCTACATATAAAGGGGAGTTTATTAAGTATTAACTTACATGATCACAACATCCACAATAGGCTGTCTGCAAGCTTGAGGAGCAAAGAGAGCAAGTCCAAATCTCAAAACTGAAGAACTTGGAGTCTGATGTTTAAGGACAGGAAGCATCCAGCATGGGAGAAAGATGTAGGCTGGGAGGCTAGGCCAGTCTCTCCCTTTCACATTTTTCTGCCTGCTTTATATTTGCTGGCAGCTGATTAAATGGTGCCCACCCAAATAAGGGTGGCTCTGCCTTTCCCAGCCCAATGACTCAAATATTAATCTCCTTTGGCAACACCCTCTCAGACACACCCAAGATCAATACTTTGTATCCTTCAATCCAATCAAGTTGACACTCAGTATTAACCATCCCTTGGCAACTTGAACCTGTACACATCTCCTGAGATCATACATAGTCTTCAGATAAAGACAATAATAAGGTCATAATTATGCCAAACATAATA
Organism: Chlorocebus sabaeus; assembly: GCF_047675955.1. NCBI lineage: Eukaryota > Metazoa > Chordata > Mammalia > Primates > Cercopithecidae > Chlorocebus > Chlorocebus sabaeus. The sequence goes on from NC_132918.1 coordinate 73,686,193, forward strand.
CAACTATCCTTTGTACAGTCGGAAATGCACCAGTTCCCAACCCAAATACTATTACATAAAGTTAGCAATACTTAAATGCTGATGTGAAGTCAATAAATCTTATGTCACATGATAAAGGAAAAAGGAAATAAAATGAAGATATTTTCTTAGTACAAGTGTATACGTGAACGAACATGTTTTTAACAAAGAATGGGGCAATACTCATGACAATTACAGTCCCATTTCTGCAGCTGGTTATGTGGTTGTAGCTGGTATTGATGACTACCTCCTTCTACTAACCCATTCTGTATTCCTTTTGCCTTCAGTAAGCATCTCAGCAGGTCATGGTTTTTTTTCCTGGTGAAGTGACCCAAGCCTTCATTCCTGAGGGGTCTGGGCTATTTGTAGTCCTGCCTGGATTGGGCTGTTGTAGTTTGCCATTGACCTTAATCACAAGGCATGGTAATACTAAGAGAAACTCTCATGGATCTCCTGTATTCTATGCATACTCTTCCTTACCTCCATTGTGGAGTAGTAGACTGATTGCATCTTGATAGACCAGGTCAGTCACCCCAGCCAACATTGTAACTCCCTTAGCCTTTTGACTTAAAGGTAGGAGGAGCCCAAAGTGTCCAGGTGGCAATCTTAACTTCCAGTTTAATGGAAACGTTGATGTGTCCTCTGATGGCAGCATTCCTCCCTCTGGAACTAAGACCTCTCGGCCAGCAAAACATAATGTCACAGAAACTGGAAGCAAAAATTTTGCTAGTGGATCATTAGAGGTAATGGTGAGTGGTGCCACTTCCACTTCCACCTCTTGGTTCCTGGACCTCTTGATTCCATGAATCCTGGCTATGGGAGAAACGGTACCATATATTAGATGCTGATTCATAATATACACAGCCTTCTGGAGAACTTTACCCCAGCAAAGTATTGCCACCTAATTGGCATTATAATTGTGACTTCAAATGGCTATTCAACTGTTCTATCAATCCAGCTGCTTCAGGACGATGGGGAACATGGTAAGACCAGTGAATTTTATGAGCATGAGCCCACTGCCATGCTGTAAAGTGAGTGCCTTGATCAGAGGCAATGCTGTGTGGAATACCATGACGGTGGATAAGGCATTCTGTGAGTCGACGGATGGTAGTCTTGGCAGAAGCATTGTGTGCAGGTTAGGCAAGCCCATATCCAGAGTAAGTGTCTATTCCAGTGAGGACCTCTGCCATTTCCATGATGATAGAGGTCCAATATAATCAACTAGCTTCCAGGTAGCTGGCTGATCACCCCAAGGAATGGTGCCCATATCGAGGACTCAGTGTTGGTCTCTGCTGCTAGCAAATTGGGCACTCAGCAGTGGCTGTAGCCAGGTCAGCCTCGGTGAGTGGAAGTCCATGTTGCTGAGTCCATGCATAACCTCCATCCCTGCCACCATGGCCACTTTGTTCATGGGCCCGTTGGGTGATGACAAGGATGACTGAGAAAGAGGCTGAGTGGTGTCCACAGAACGCAGTCATCCTATCCACTTGATTATTGAAATCCTCCTCTTCTGGGGTCACCTGTTGGTGAGCACTCACATGGGGTACAAATATCTTCACAGTTTTTGATCACTCAGAGAGGTCCATCCACATACCTCTTCTCCACATTTCTTTGTTACCAATTTTCCAGTCATGCTTCTTCCAAGTCCCTGACTATCCAGCCAAACCATTGGCTACAGATATTGAATCAGTATATAATCACACATCTGTAGATTTCTCCTTCCATGCAAAGTGCACAACCAGGTGCACTTCTTGAAGTTTTGCCTACTGGGAAGATTACCCTTCACAGCTTTCCTTCAGAGATGTCCTAGAAAGGGGCTGTAGTGCTGCAGCTGTCCACTTTCGAGTGTGGTGCCTGCATATCATGCAGAACCATCTCTTCTGTCAGCTGATCACAGGGAATTCATCATGAGGCCATTGGTTCAGGCTGGGGGAGAGAAGGCAGGGTGGCAGGAGTGGAGATGGTAGAATCTGAGACACTTGCCCATGTAACTTACTTGTGCCTTCAGGACCTGCTTGAGTCCGGTCATATATACCACTTCCATTTGATGGTGGAATGCTGCTGTGCACAACTCAGTTTATGGCTAGATGGATCAGAAAGCACCCAGTTCATGATAGGCAGTTCAGGTCACATGGGGACTTGCTAATCCATAGTCAAATGTTCAGTTTCCACCAAAGTCCAGTACAGGCCAAGAGCTGTCTCTCAAAAGGAGAGTAGTTATCTGCAGAAGATGGCAGGGCCTTGCTCCAAAATCCTGGAGGCCTCCACTGTGATTTACCTATTTGGGCCTGCCACGGGCTCCAGACAGCATCCTTACCTGCCACTGACACTTCAAGCAACATTAGATCTGCTGGGTCATATGGCCCAAGTGACAGAACAGTTTGCACAGCAGCCTGGACCTGTTGTATAGCCTTCTCCTGTTCTGGACCACACTCAAAACTGGCAGCCTTTTGGGTCACTCAACAAATGCACCAGAGTAACACAGCCAAATGAGGAATGCGTTGACTCCAAAATCCAAATAAACCAATTAGGCATTGTGCCTCTTTCTTGGTTGTAGGAGAGTCCAAATGCAGCAACTTATCCTTCCCCTTAGAAGGAATATCTCAACAAGCCCCACACCACTGGACTCCTAGAAATTTTGCTGAGGTAGAAGTTCCCTGAATTTTAGTTGGATTTATTTCCCATCCTCTGGCATGCAAATGTCTCACCAATAAGTCCAGTGTGTTTGCTACTTCTTCCTCACTGGATCCAGTCAGCATAATGTCATCAATGCAATGGACCAGTGTGATATCTCATGGAAGTGAAAAGCGATCAAAGTCTCTCTGAATAAGATTACGATACAAAGCTGGACAGTGGATATACCCCTGAGGTAGGACAGTAAAAGTATATTGCTGGCCTTGCCACCTGAAGGGAAATTGCTTCTGGTGGGCCTTATGGACAGGAATGGATAAAAAGGCATTTGCCAAATCAGTGGCTACATATCAGGTACCAAGAAATGTGTTAATTTGCTCAAGCAATGAAACCACATCTGGTACAGCAGCAACAATTGGAATCACCACTTGTTTACACATATGATAATACACTGTCATTCTCCAAGGTCCATCTGTTTTCTACACAGGCCAAATGGGAGAGTTGAATGGGAATGTGGTGGGAATCACCTCCCCTGTGTCCTTCAAGTCCTTGATGGTGGCAATAATCTCCACGGTCCCTCCAGAGATGCGATATTGTTTTTGATTTACTATTTCTCTAGGTAGAGGCAACTCTAATGGCTTCTATTTTGCCCTTCCCACCATTATAGCCCTTACCCTACCAGTCAGGGAGCCAGTGTGGGGGTTCTGCCCGCTGCTACATATGTCTATGCCAATGATGCATTCTGGCACTGGGGAAATGACCACAGGATGAGTCCAGGTACCTACTGTAAGTCAGACCTGAGCTAAAACTCCATTAATTACCTAACCTCCATATGCCCCTACTTTAACTGGAGGACTACAATGACATTTTGGGTCCCCTGGAATCAACGTCAGCTTAGAGCCAGTGTCCGGTAGTCCCTGAAATTTCTGATCATTTCCTGTTCCCCAGTGCACAGTTACCTGGGTGAAAGCCCAGAGGTCTCCTTGGGGATGTATGGGAGAAAGAGTCACTGCATAAATTGTTGGTAATGTAGTGGGGTCCTTCCTCAAGGTGACCCGGCCTCCCCGTCATTCAAGTGGTTCTGGGTCTGTAAACTGGATCAAGTCTGGAAATTGATTGAGGGGGTGTGGTTCTCTGGTTTTCCAATTCAAATTAGTCTTTTATCCATTCAACCTAGTTTTCTGCTTGTATAAATTAAGTAGGAATGCAGTAGGCTTCCTATCAGTTTCACTTCTAGGAACGTTGTGATTAACTAGCCAATACCAGTGGGCTCTACACAAGCCAGACTATTCTGATTACTGCTTTGCCTCTGCTGTCCATTATAGTAGATATGCCCACCTTGCCTTTAATGGTTGAGTGTCACCACTTGGACCCTGTCACCTCAGGATCCAATTATTCTCATTGTATTTAAATTTTGTAGTCGAGTGACCGTGGTGCCCACTGTTAGATCTGACATGCAGAGAAGAGCAATTACAGGGCTCCTCAAAATTGCAGATGCTCCCCTCACAAATCTGTTTTGCAAGGCATTGGTCAAGGGTGTATCTTCTGGACCCTCCCAGCTAGGATGAGTAGGTCTAAGTGACTAATCCACTCCACCATCCCAATCTCCCTAACCCTTTGGACCCCTTCCTCTACATTGAACCAAGGAAGATTAGGCATTTCCAGCTTGCTCACAGTGAACCATCTTTTAATCCATGTTTCATGTGACCAAGCAAATAAACTGTTAGAACCTTTTTTAACTCCCCAAGGCACAACATTAAAAGCAGAGTCCCTACTTAATGGGCCCAAATCAATAAATTCAGCCTGATCCAATTCTGTCTTCCTTCCACCATTATCCCACACCATTAATATCCATTTTTATGCCTGTTCACCAGATTTCTGTTTATATAAATTAGAGAACTCAAACAGCCCTTTTTGAGTGTAGCACACCTACTCATGGTCACATACTCAACCTCACCTCTAGGGGTGAGAACTTTAGTCTAGTTATAGGTCTAGAAGATAGCATGAGTGTTGAGGGTGGCTCCTGAGGAGAATCAACATTATTTTGCCTGGCAGCTGCCTCAGGGGAGGCCATCACTGTTGCCTCCGGCAATGCAGGGTTTATCTCCTCGGACAAAAGCGGAAAGGCTGATGGCAGCATTGGTCGAGGAGGGGAAGCTGCCACTACAGAATTTACAGATCCAGTGTCCCCAGCTTCATCAGGGTCCTCCCACATATCCCCATTCCACAATGCAGGGTCCCATTCTTTTCCAATCAATGCACTCACTTTTAGAGTAGACACCTGGTGAGGCTGTGCATGTACCTTTCATTGCAGGTCAGCCACTCGCATGATAAGAGCTTGTATCTGTTTTCCACAATTTCAGCTCTTCCTCTACAGGAGATAAGACTCTCACTCAAGGCAATCTTAGCAGATTTGAGGCTTAGTATCTGCTTCTTCTGAAGCCAGGAGTTAGAATCCCTGAGTTCATCTTTTGCTTTCATCACTTTGTCCACTGAACTTAGGAGCAACCAACCAGCTTCATTATATTCCTTGGTTCTTCACATATGGTCAAATGTATTATGTATAGAGTCACTAAACTCCTTGCTTCTCATGGGCAGTGAATCAGGAGTGTCAAATGCATTTATTTGGCTAACTCCGTAAAAAGCTCACACCATGGAGTATCAGTGTTTTCTATACTATTAGAAGTAGAGTCCTTAGCATTTTGGGGTCTATCATATTAAGCAGCCAACTCCAGAAACCCCCAAACCAACAAAAGAACTCCATCCTTAATATTCTATTTCCCTAGAACCATACCTGGTACCAAAATCTGTATTAGTCAGGGTTCTCTAGAGGGATAGACCTAATAGGATATATATATATATATATATATCCTATTAGTGTGTGTATATATCCTATTAGTGTGTGTGTGTGTATATATATCCTATTAGTGTGTGTGTGTGTGTGTGTGTATATATATATATATATATATATATATATATATATATATATGAGTTTATTAAGTATTAACTGACCACTTGGGTTACAGAGTGAGGCCCTAACATTATTAGTCTAAAAGCTAGTGTATGCAACTTTGGCTTATAACTCTATATTTTGTTTTCTGCATAACTTAAGAGACGATGCTCTTCAAAGAATTACTAGTTTATATTTTTGGGCAAACAACATATAAAGATGAAATTTCGTGACAACAACTGAAAGGGGCAGGGATGAAGCTGTTAAAGGAGCAGAATTTGTGTATGTTGTGGAAGATAAGCTGGTATAAATTCAAATTAAAGTGTTATAACTTAAGGATGTAATTCTCATATTAAACATAAAGAAAACAGCTGTCGAAAGACAGAGATAGTTCTGAAAGTTCTAGCCAGAGCAATTAGGCAAGAAAAAAGACATAAAGATATCTAGTTTCCAGGGATGTTGTCAGGAGGCACTCAGAATGGACCAGGATTTGACATACCATCGTAGGGTTTCCTATAATACAACCACTAATAAAACTAGGCTGTCCTGAATCCCTGGTAATAGAATTGTTTACCTTTATACAAACAAGGTTGAGAAAGCACCAAATCTGCATGTGGTGTGTGCCCAGGCAGACTTAGAGGGGTTCATGCTGTAAGGCCTACATTTCTTATGAGATTGTCCAAAACAAAGAAACATGCCAGCAGGCCCTATGGTGTTTCCATATGTACTAAATGTTTTCATGACAGGATCAAGTGTGCTTTCCTTATTGAGGAGCAGAAAATTGTTGTGAAATTGTTTAAAGTACAAGCACAGAGTCAGAAAGCTAAATAAAAAAATGAAGCCTTTTTTAAGTAACAAAAATTAAAAGTCTTTAAAAAAAGATCCAAATTGGACAGAAAGAAGTAAAATTATCTTTCTTTGCAGATGATATGATCTTATAAGTAGAAAACCTTAAAGATTCCACACAAAAAAATTAGAACCAATAAGTGAATTCAACAAAGCAGCAGAAACACACAGAAATTCAGTTGCATTTCCATACACTAAAGAATGCCAAAAGATAATTATAAAAATGACTCCATTTACAATGGCATCAAAAAGAATAAACCACCTGAGAATTAACCAAGAAGATCAAATACTTGTACAATGAAAACTATAAAACATTGGTGAACAAAGTTAAAGAAGATATAAATAAATAGATAGAAACATGTTCCATGTTCACAGATTGGAACTTACTATTGTTAAAATGTTAATACTGACTGGATGTGGTGGCTCATGCCTTTAATCCCAGCATTTTGGGAGGCTGAGGAGGATGTAACACTTGGGGCCAGGAGTTCGAGACCCGCTTGGCCACCATGGAAAAACCCCATCTCTACTAAAAATACAAAAATTAGCTAGGCACGTTGGCACATGCCTATAATACCAGCTAGTTGAGTGGCTGAAGCATGAGAATCGCTTGAATCCGGGAGGCAGAGGTTGCAGTGAGCTGAGATTGTGCCACTACACTCCAGCCTGGGCTGCAGAGTGAGACTCTGTCTCCAAAAAAAAAAAAAAAAAAAAAAAAAGTCAATACTACCCAAAGCAATGTACAGAGTCAATGCAATCCCTATTAAAATCCTAATGATATTTTTGCATGAATAGCAAAACCCATCCTAAATTTATTTGGAATCTTAAGGGACCCTGAATAGCCAAAACAATCTTGAAGAACTAAGCTAGAGGACTCACACTTCCTGATTTCAAAACTTAGGACAAAGCTACAGTAAACCTATAGATAAGTGGAATAGAATAGACAGCCCAGAAATAAGTTCTCATGTAAATAGTCAAATTATTCTTGACAGTAGGGCAAAGACCATTGAATGGGGAAAGGACAATCTTATCACCAAATAGTGCTAGGAAAATTGGCTATTCACATGCAAAAAAATGAAGCTAGACCCTTACCTAAAACCATGTACAAAAATGAGTTCATAATAGATCAAAGACCTAAATGTAAGACCTAAAACTATAAAGTCTTAGAAGAAAACACAGGGCAGTAACTAGTGGCATATACCAACAATGGAATATTATTCTGCCTTAAATAGAAAGAAAATACTGACATGCTACATCATGATGGAACCATGAAGATATTACGATAAGTGAAATAATGCAATCACACAAAGACAAATACCATATGATTCCATTTATACGAAGTACTTAGAACAGTCAAAATTTCCGGGCGCAGTGGCTCATGCCTGTAATCCCAGCACTTTGGGAGGCTGAGGCCGGTGGATCATAAAGTCAGGAGATTGAGACCATCCTGGCTAACATGATGAAACCCCATCTCTACTAAAAATAAAAAATAAACAAAATAAAAAAATAGCCGGGCGTGGTGGCGGGTGCCTGTATTCCCAGCTACTCTGGAGGCTGAGGTGGGAGAATGGCGTGAATCCTGCAGACAGAGCTTGCAGTGAGCCGAGATCGCCTCACTGCACTCCAGCCTGGGCGAAAGAGCAAGACTCTGTCACAAAAAAAAAAAAAAAAAAAAAAAAAATAGTAGTCAAAATTATAGAGACAAAGTAGAATGGTGCTGCCAGGGGCTGAGGGAAGTAGAGAATGGGAAGTTATTGTTTAATGGGCACAGAATTTCAGTTTTCAAGATGAAAACAGTATGGAGATAGATGGTGGTGATGATTGCACTACATTATAAATGTATTTAGTGACACCAAACTGTACATTTAAAATAGTTAAGATGGTCGATTTTATGTGTATTTTATCACAATAAAAAATTACAGAAAGCATGTGTTCAACATTTACATCACTCTAGTAATTACTTATAGAAATAACCATGAACATGTGCTGCAGGGCTATTTTTTTAAGCTGATGCATGTTATAGAATTCTTCCCCATTAGTACAAATGATTTTTCTTTTATATTTAGTAGGTACATGTCTGTAGAACCCATGATTTAAAAGTTTATTTTGTAGCTTGATAGGTTACATGATTTAGTGTAGCGTTTTAGTGTAGAGTAGTGTAGTGTTTGCTCTTCATGCAAGTCTTGTTGTGCATTAGAAAGCTTTACCAAACAAAAACAATAACAAAAACGGAGAACTGCCTGAGCCTCACTCTACTGGATCAATTAAACCAGAATCTCTTGGAAAAGGGCCAGGCATAAGCATTTTTAAGTTCCTCAAGCATTCGAAGCTCCTTAAGTTTTAAGGAGAGAGAACCTCTGATTAAGTTTTTCTCAACTTGAGACATTACAGTTTTGTTGGTTTTATCCCTACTAGTGTAGTAGTCTAACTTTGTTTATGGCTTATAGCTTTCTGTTGGCTTTCTTTGGTGTACTTCTTTTGTTAGCCTTTCACTTTCATTTGCCTGGACTGGAAATTATGCTTACTGCCATAAGCTCACATGTCTAACCCAATAGTAATCAGTTTAACTGAACACAACATTGAGGTCATTCTTGTCGTTCAATATTATTTATAATTTGTAGATATTGCTGATTCAGAATTTGGACTTAATGTTTATAGCATGTTTAAGGTGATCATCTAGCTTGTAGGTGGCATAGAGCCATTATAATTTTTCTTGGGCATAAATAATGTATTCCTATTAGCAGTATAGTACAACCAGTAATTGCTCAGACTGCACTTTTGTAGTTTTTTATGTTGCCAAGAAGAAGTAGATGGTTCATCCCTGATGCTAAGATGCTCCTATAGTAAAAATGTAGCTTGTATTATCCATGATGTGAATGGATATTTTTGGCCATATATCTTAGTGGTCTGCTTATCATTGTATGTAAGATATTCCTATATAGATATGGAATTATTTTGGGGGGGGGTCCCAGAGATCGTTTGGGTATTTATCCATTGTATTATGAAGTTTACCCATATTTTCTAGGGAAATGGAAAGGGAGCATTGCCATATTGCTAAACTTGAGCTTTACAGCTCCAATAATGCTGCTTTCTAATTGTGATAGTCATTAATATTGTTGATCAGCTTTCTAGATCTCTGCCTTCCTGCTGCAAAGTAAAAGTGCACATTTGGCACCCTCATGGTAGGTAGGGCCAGTGCCTTGTGAATGAAAGTGATGAATGTCATTTGTTTGAGCACTTCACTGTGAGTGAAATATCATCCAGAGTTCTTTCTTTCCATGGCACAGTGACTGGTAATGTTTGAGGTGTCGGTTTGCTGTTGCCTCAGCCTGGATCCTGAGGGACTGCATTCAACATGTGCTGTGATGACTCCAATAGCAAAAAGAGGCCACAAATGTTTATATCAATCATATATTGAGTCCATATATGTAGGCTAAAGATAGGGAGATCTTTTAAACATAATATTTAAAGTCTAACAGACATCACCACTATTTGACATATGGAAGAAACGGAGACTCAGGCTACATGTCTACTCCAATGTCTGTTGGCTAAATGACAGGGCAATGGTTAGAATCCATGTATCAAGTCCAAATTCTTTTCTCTTTGTACGCTATGCCAACATATATATGCATAAGCAGTGGCCTAATTTATTTTTGAATGTTTTCTCACATTTGTACCTACAATGAGGAAATTTTTTGGTTTTTAATACATGTTGAATGATGGAAGTCTCTGGTAGACTTGCTCTTTCCTTGCTGCTCAATGCTCCCCTATGAAGGAATAGAGACCAAGAAGAACAGGCAGAATTCTTATTTTCAAGTTACATTTGCAGTGGTCATTTGACCAGTACATCTGGATTAACATCTAATTAAAAAGTGTTTTGCTTCTAAGATTCATTAGGATCCAAATTCTAAGATGTAGTCTGTGATAAGGATTAGTAAACGAGTTTGTAGCTTCATCATCTGGCAGCATTTTGCCATCAGAGTAAGGGAGTGAAACTGGATACGGATTTATTAGCCAACACACTGGAAAAATACACTGGAAAATAAAAACTAAAAACTAAAAAACTCTTGCACCATGTTCCTACTAGCAAATAATCTTGTACAGCTACCAAACTCTCAGTAAAATTTTATTATACTAATCCCATAGTTGGCATAAAATTTGCTGTAATTTTGCGATTATTAGATTCAACCTTTGTTTGTTTTCTAAACATCCTTTAGTTTTTGTCCTGGAGAAAGGTTGAAGGAATTAGAACATGACTCTATAACTGTGATATATTTGTGAATAATCTGCCAAGAAAAACTTTGGTAGTAATTTACAATAGGAAAAGAATAAAGTTGTCAAAGTGGTTAACATAGTGGTTAAAAATACAGGCTCTAGAATCAGGTTCTTTGGGCTTGAAGGATAGCTCTGCTACCTACTAATGCTTGACCTAAGACAAGTCATTTAACTTTTACAAATCCCAGATGTCTTATCGTTTTTATTTATTTATTTGTTTATATTTTGAGATGGAGCCTCACTCTGCCACCCAGGCTGGAGTGCAGTGGCACAGTCTCAGCTCACTGCAAGCTCTGCTGCTCCAGTTCAAGCGATTCTCCTGCCGTTCTCCTGTCTCAGCCTCCCAAATAGCAGGGATTACAGGCATCTGCCACTGCGCCTGGCTAATTTTTGTAGTTTTAGTAGAGACAGGGTTTCGCCAGGTTGGCCAGGCTGGTCTTGAACTCCTGACCTTTTGATCCACCCACCTCAGCCTCCCAAAGTGCTGGGATTACAGGTGTGAGCCACCGTGCCCAGCCACCTTATCTTTAAAATAGAAATTGTGATAGCATCTGCCTTATAAAGTGGGTATGAGTGTTAATTGAGATAATACATGTAACGCATTTAGCATATGCTTGTCATGCAGTAGGCTCTCAATAAATGTTAGTTGTTAGTGTTCATTGGAAGTAACTGGTTAAATATACAGTTAAATTATCTATTTCCTTTCCCTAGTACCCCATGTCTATAGGAGAGAGTACCAAAAAGATGCTGAGAACAATAAGGTGGAGAATAGTATCTTTTATTTTGACTAAGATCATATATAGAAAATGACATGATTTTAATGATCTTTATCAACAAACACAATGCTCCCAGAAATTGAGAGAAGTAGAGCTAGCTGATCATCTTATTCTTTGATTCTTCAGTACATGACTGAAATGAGACCATTGCTGCAATGTTTTCATAGTTTAGTGTAAACAGAAGTGTCAAGAACTACTGAAAGCAGGAAATAAGTTAGAGCCTTCTTAATCTGACTACTTGGTGAATGAGTAAGCCCAATATCAGCAGTGTCTCCAGAATACTTTGGATTTGTTTGATAGAATTTGGAAGGAGAACAGGAAATACTATATTTCATGTTCTTTGCAACTGAATGAAACCAGTTTCTTTCCCTATCTCTATTCTGCTTTTTGGATTCACTCACGTTTATATATGCTGACTTCGCAGCACCAACTAAATTGTTGAATTCACCTCTATCATCTCTCAACTTCATCTCTTATAAATTTAGATAGCTGTGAACTTGTACTGAAGTTAAAAGTCCAAACCAAATAATATGACCAACTTCACTCAGTATATAAAGAATGGAACAGTTGGCTACATTTTCCATCATCAAATGCATGAAAAATATATCAGCTAGGTTTCTCATATTGACTCTTCAATGGAACAGCAATATTCTTTTCTAAGAAATTTCAATATATAGCTTTCTTGATTTTCTAAAAGTGCTTATTTTCTGTTTAAAAAACATGATTCAGATCATTGTTTTTAAGCCAACATACAGGACTCATAAAATTGCCCTCAGAGTCATTTCTCTTATAAGTAAACTTGCCTTATAATGAGATTTTTTATGTTGGGGTTCTTAAATTAGTAAATAGCTGGAGAGTAACTTCTTGTTACATTCTTCCATCAAGAATGGTGAAGTCCAAAACTCAAAATCAGATAATAGAAAGTTTATAATTGTGTATATTTATAATGGTATATATTCTTTATCATTTTCCTTTCATTAATTCTTCCCTTTACCTTATTTTTACACATTCATATATATTGCATTAATAGTGCTGACATCATGAAGCAGGACTTATGTAGGGAGTATGATATCCTAGCATTTTTAAAAATGAGATATTAGGTCATGCAAATATTTGTAAGAAAGAGGAGGATATAGTATTAAATTTTGTGGATTTCCTCCTTTATCTTTGTTATTACAAGCAAGTGTTATTCCCTTTCATGAGTACGCATTATACTTCTTCATCTTACTTTTTCACTTTTAACTTTTAAGTTCAGAAGTACACATGTAGGATGTGCACGTTTGTTACGTAGGTAAGTGTGTGCCATGGTGGTTTGCAGCACAGGTCATCCCATCACCCAGGTATTAAACCCAACATCCCTTAGCTACTCTTCCCTATCTTTTCCATCGTTCTACTCCTCACCCTCTGACCGGCCCCAGTGTGTGTTGTCTCTCCCCTTGTGTCTATTTGGTCTCATTTAGCTCCCACTTAAAAGTGAGAACATGCAATGTTTGGTTTTCTGTTCCTGCATTAGATGGCTAAGGATAATGGCCTCTAGCTCCATCCATGTCTGTGCAAAGGATATGATCTCATTCCTTCTTATGGCTGCACAGTATTTCATGTTGTGTGTGTACCACATTTTCTTTATCCAGTCTATCATTGATTGGCATCCAGGTTGATTCCATGAATATGCTATTGTGAATAGTGCTACAGTGAACATATGTGTGCATGTGTCTTTATAATAGAGTGATTTGTATTCCTTTGGGTCTATACCCAGTAATGGGATTGCTGGGTCTAATGGTATTTCTGTTTCAAGATCTTTGAGGAATCACCACACAGTCTTCCACAATGGTTGAACTAATTTACACTCCCGCGATCAGTGTATAAGTGTTCCCTTTTCTCTACAACCTCACCAGCATCTGTTATTTTTTGGCTTTTTAGTAATAGCCATTCTGACTGGTGTGAGATGGTCACTCATTGTGGTTTTGATTTGTATTTTTCTGATGATCAGTGATGTTGAACTTTCTTTCATAGGCTTGTTGGCAGCATGTATGTCTTCTTTTGAGAAGTGTCTGTTCATGTACTTGGCCCACTTTTAAATGGAGCTGTTTGTTATTTTCTTGTAAATTTGTTTAAGTTCTTATAGATGGTGGATATTAGACTTTTATCAGATGAATAGATTGCACAAAGTTTCTCCCATTCTGTAGGTTGCCTGTTTACTCTGTTGATAGTTTCTTTTGCTGTACAGAAGCACTTTAGTTTAACTAGATCCCATTTGTCAATTTTTGTTTTTGTTGCAATTGCTTTTGACTTTTGTCATGAAATCTTTGCCTGTGCCTATGTTCTGAATGGTATTGCCTAGTTTTTTTTTTTTTTTTCCAGTGTTTTTATAGTTTTGGGTGTTACATTTAAGTCTTTATTTCATCTTGAGTTAATTTTTGTAAATGGTGTAAGGAAGGGGTCCAGTTTCAATTTTCTAGATATGGCTAGCCAGTTCTCCCAGCAGCTTCTATTAAATAGGGAATCCTTTCCACAGTGATTATTTTTGTCAATTTTGTTGAAGATCAGATAGCTTAGGTATGTGGCCTTATTTCTGGGTTCTCTATTATGTTTCATTGGTCTATCTATCTGTTCTTGTACCAGTACCATGCTTGTACTAGTACCATGCTGTTTTAGTTACTGTAGCCCTGTAGTATAATTTGAAGTCAGGTAGCATGATGTCTCCAGCTTTGTTCTCTTCACTTAGGATTGTTTTGGCTATTCAGGCTCTTTTTCAGTTCCATATGAATTTTAAAAAAGCTTTTTCTAATTCTGTGAAGAATGTCAATAGTAGTTTAATGGGAATAACATTGAATCTATAAATTACCTTGGGCAGTACGGCCATTTTCATAATATTGATTCTTCCTGTCCATGAGCATGGATGATTTTCCATTTGTTTCTGTCCTCTCTGATTTCTTTGAGCAGTGGTTTGTCATTCTCCTTGAAGAAGTCCTTCACTTCCCTTGTTAGCGGTATTCCTAGATATTTTATTCTTTTTGCGGCAGTTGTGAATGGAAGTTCATTTGCAGTTTTGCTCTCAGTTTGCTTGTTGTTGGTGAACGCTAGCAATTTTCATGTATTGATGTTGTGTCCTGATACTGTGTTGAAGCTGCTTGTCAGTTGGACTGAGACAGTGGCGTTTTCTAGACATAGGATTATGTCATTTGCAAATAAAGATAATTTGACTTTCTCCTTTCCTATTTGAATACTATTTCTTTCTCTTGCTTGATTGTCCTGGCCATAACTTCCAATACTGTGTTGAGTAGGAGAGATGAGAGAGGCCATCCTTATCTTGTTTCAGTTTTCAAGGGGAATGCTTCCAGCTTTTGCATTCAGTATGATGTTGGCTGTGGGTTTGTCTTTTATGGTTCTTATTATTTTAAGGTATGTTCCTTCAATACGTAGTTTATTGATAGTTTTTTACATGAAGGGATGTTGAATTTTATCAAAGGTCTTGTCTGCATCTATTCAATAGATAATCATGTGTTCTTTTCTGATTCATCACATTTATTGATTTGCATATGTTGAACCAACCTTGCATGCCGGGGATGAAGCCAACTTAATCATGGTGGATAAGCTTTTTGATGTGCTGCTGGATTTGGTTTGCCTGTATTTTGATGAGGATTTTTGCATTGATGTTCATCAAGGATATTGACCTGAAGTTTTATTTTTTGTTGTTGTTGTATCTATACCAAGTTTTGGTATCAGGATGATACTGGCCTCATAGAATGAGTTAGGGAGGAGTCCCTCCTTCTCTATTTTTTGGAATAGTTTCAGTAGGAATGGCATCATCTCTTCTTTATACCTCTGACCTCTACCTTTCCTTTAAAGTATCTTCTAGTAAAGGATCAGGTCCAGTCCATGAATTAGGTGAAATCCAGTATCCCCAAATGCTAAACAATGCTGACTAAACTAGTTTTGAAAGTAAATTTAGGATTATCACTTCTTTACCATTTGTTTAGCTCACAGAATATGTACTGATTCTGCATCACATATTTAACCATCTTCTTTACCTAGATTTCTCACCTGCCCTTATAATTCTATCATTAAACATAGAATCCGAGCATCTGTTTGTAATAAATACAACCAGGGTTTCCCCTTAAACACATATTCTATAAAAAACAAGCAAGTATGGAGTAGAAAATAGCATCCAAGTATACTAACATTCTTTTCAGTTCAGGTCTTGATATCCATTAATATTGTTGCCTAAAATTTTGTAGGCTAATCCTGAGTTTTTAAAGACTCAGTGCAAATGAGTGCATGCTTATTTCATGGCTGATTTAAACCTGTACACTTCTTGCAGTTCTATTTAATGTCTCTAGCTGCAGCAGTCTGCCTGGCTAGAGCAGTGGAAGATAACAGCACTTTAGATAAGCACTGGCCTTAAAAATTATCTGTTGACTCTATGCTCATTTGCTTCTTGTGTTGTGTTCATCAATATGTTACTAATACTTCACTATCATTTTACATAGCAGAGTTTACAACTGCTTTTTTTGCTACAGACTTGATGAATTTCAGTTTTCTTAAAAATAAAAATTCTACACCTTGAAATCAGAATATGTAAAATACTTTAAACTGTACACAGTCAGTGTTTTTATTCCTTTTAAAAAATTATATTAAAATAGATATAGGATAAAGTTTACCATTTTAATCATTCTTAAATGTACAGTTCATTGGTGATTTAAGTTTTTAACTACTGATTAATTGTCCTAAAAATTTTTTCCTAAGCAATATGAAAGTGACCAATGCCACATGGCAGTTTCTCATCATTTTCAACACCACTTATTTTTTTATGATATGAGCTAAGGAACTCTTTATAACACCATCTTTGATAGTTAGGCAATAGAATTACCTTGTAGGGAAACAATATCATTTGTAGTGGCTGAGCACAGAAACTCTCTAGGTTGTCTGTGTATGAATTACAACTCTGTCTTACTCTCTATGTAAACTTGTGCAAGTTCTAAACTCAGTGCCTCTGCTTTCTCATCTGTAAAATGAGGATTCTAGTATCTATTTTATAAGCTTGTTAAAAAGCTAAATGAGTTATCTGTGAAGCGCTTAGGATGTTGCCTGTCAGTACTATATAAGCATTGAAGAAATTAGTTAAGTTTAAAATATTAGGTTCATTAAATTGTAGAACTCCTATAGAAATTAAATATATACATGGCCAACTTCTCTCTATTGTGAATAGAGTTCCTGTGTCATTTTTTGGATTGTAGACATCAAATGATAACCTCACATAATCTTCATTTGTTGTTAAGAGTGCTAAGGTTCAGGTTAAGTGATTTGCCTGAAGTTACACAGCAGCAGAACCAGGACTCAAGCTCAGATCTTATGATTACAAACTCTAGGTTTTTATATTGTATGTCAACCTGTTTGAAATTTACATTGGGGTGTCTGATTCTCATCTTCATAAGCATACCAAATTCATAATAAACTATCATTTGTAAACGGGAAAACCGCACAGGCCTTCTTATTGATCAACTGTTGTTAATTCAGCCAACCTGATTAATTAGTTTAACCTTTAACCGGGGTCTTTCAAAGCTGAATAAAGATGTGAAAGGTCTTTTGGTCATGCTTAGGGCATTGATTTCTTGCCGTGGATTTGAAGGCTCTTCATGTTGTCATTAAAACCTAGGATTTATTTCATTCCCTTTTAACATAGCAGTAACTGGTTGTTATTAATACAAATGTTGTTATCCTGTTGTCGTCGTTCGTTTTGTGTTTTTTTATTTGTTTGTTTATATTTGTTTGTTTTGATCTACTCTTGGTTCCCAGGCTTGCTGGTCATCAAATTCTGCTGTAGAGCTCCTTAAAAATACATATTCTTGGCCGGGCGCGGTGGCTCACGCCTGTAATCCCAGCACTTTGGGAGGCCGAAGCAGGTGGATCACGAGGTCAGGAGATTGAGACCATCCTGGCTAACATGGTGAAACTCTGTCTCCACTAAAAATACAAAAAATTAGTCAGGAGTGGTGGCGGGCACCTATAGTCCCAGCTACTAGGGAGGCTGAGGCAGGAGAATGGTGTGAACCTGGGAGGTGGAGGTTGCAGTGAGCTGAGATCGCACCACTGCATTCCAGCCTGGGCAACAGAAGTCACTGTCTTTGGTAAATCTCAAGAACCACTGTATAGCAGATTATTTTCCCAAAAATATTTTCTGTGTGGTACTGGAATTAACTAACGAAGATATTTATGTGAATGTGCCTTGCATTTATTGTGTTTATGGAATGTATGAAAGTATTTATGAAACTGTGGTACTGAAGAAGCCAGGAAAATCTTGGGCAGGATTGTGACATTAAACTCCCTCGTCCTTTTAAGTATGTTTCTTCTTTTGGTGGTGCCTGATTTTCTCTCTGCTGTGACAGCCAGAGCCCTCTCACTTTCTCTTCTCAAAATCTGATTTCAGGTCTATCACACTATATGACTGGCGTATTGGTGGTATAAAAATTGTTTTCTAAAAGGATGTCACTCCAGATAATGGACAAACCTAAAATGTCAAATTGGGGCTTCTTTAAAAAATATTGCCATATGCAGCAGTTGTGTATTCCTTTCAGATAGGAAAAGAGCTTAGATATTCAAAATCTTTAGTAAATATATGTTAAAGTCTAGGTGAATACAAAGCTTATCTAGTACCTTGTGATTTTTCCGATTGGTTCATTGGAGCCATTTTATCATAAACCGCTTGATTTCCTACCTCCCTACCCCTACCTGCAATGTTGCAGGGGGTACCCAGTTAGGAATCTGATCTTCTGTCTTGATATTTTCAAATAATTTCAAGCCAAGTAATGGAATTACAGTATAAAGATTTGACTCCCAAATTTTCTTATTATTTTTCTCTGCCTAATTTCTTCTCCAGTGCCCATTGCATTCTTGGCATTATCTCTCAATCTGATGTAAGGGATCACACTAAACAGAGCTAGCCTTTTTTTTCTTTTTCTTTTTTTCTTTGTCAGCTTTAATAGTTTACACTTTGCAGTGGCATGGGGAGTGGGATACACAAGTTGTTTTGATCTTAAAATTCTGCTGAGTTAAGGAAGCAAAATTACTATTTGTGTCTGTAGGAAACTTAAGCAGAGTAAGCAACAACTCAGTAATTTTTTTAAGCAATATTTGCTTCAAGTATTCAATAATTTGAATAAGCTGTTTAAATAATCCAGATTTGATTGTTTGAAGATCGTATGAACCTATGTTAAAGTGACCGGTGAGCAGAAAGGCAGATATTATTAGAAAGCCAACGAGGCTAACTAAAGCTATGGCTTCTCTAATGCACATGGGTATAATGTAGCATTCTTCTAGTTTCTATCAAAGGAACAGGGATGTTCTTACTGTCTGGATTACTGGTTGCTGTTGCAGAAATCCAATTTAAAGAAGACAAGATATCCTAGTGATTAAGTTTCTACTGAACTGCTTTAAGTGAAAACGATCTGCCCAACAGAGGAAAAGAGCGATAGCTTTGGCACAATAGTAAATAGAATGATGCGTCAGTGCAATACATGGTTAGAATCAGTGAGCTACGTTGCAACTTTGAATGTATAAATAGCAGCAATTGACATAAATCTCTAGACAGACACTTTATAATAGGTGGTAGTATTGGTTTTTAAACATTTAGTGGTGATGCAGTCCAAAGGATAATAATGTTTTGTTTCTTTAGATTGTGAGATCTATGACTTATATCCACATGTTGCTAAAGACATATAAGAAATAATTTAAAGAAATGATCAATATTTGAAATCATATCAATGAATTTTTGAAGTTTGTAAGTATGTGTCATTCCCGTTTTCTAGATTTTAAATATATAAACATTGTGTATAAAAGATACATTTTCTAAATTGGAGGTGCTTATATTTGCAGTTAGCCTTAATATTGATATTTGATAATTTTAGATTATAGATGTTGTCATTGTACCTAGAGTATTGTTATAAGGTTCTCCCATTCCCCAGATTGGTCATACTGAGAACATTTGATTGAATTACTTTAAAGTTATGTACCATTTTTTATGTAACATTATACTTGACATTAGACAGACACTTTTTTCAAGAAAAAAAATGCTACCAATACTAGAGGATAAATCACTGACCTATGAAATACTTTACCCAAAATGAAGTTTTATATTATTTTAGTATCATTGTAATACCAGGTCATCATTATGTTTGTAAAATTTTCTTTTTCCTTTGTAGAGGGTAATCACATAATTCGGGATTAAAAAATGTAGCAGCCTTTCGTTTTCATCTCGTTTCTTGACTGGGTTGTTTTTCATGCCACCTTGAACGAAATATGTCTATTTATACTACTCAGTAAATATCTACTGAACTCCTATTATTTGAAATTCTTCTAGGTTCCAAAGTGAACAAAATAGACAAAATGAAATGCCCTCATAAAATTTAGATTAGTGGAATAAGACATGTAATAAAGAAATAAATAAGAAAAAAATCATAGTATGTTAGTTATTTTTGAGTGCTATGTAGAAAAATTAGTTCAATAGGCAGAGTAAAGAAGTAGAATACCAAGGGGTGGGAAGGAAAGACTGTCACCTCCCTATGTATTCTAATATTCAAAGTCACGTAGCTAGGACATTCTTCCCTACAATTAACCAAACACCACTGGTTGGTTGATAATAATTTTTGTCTTGATTGTATTTTTCTTTCTTTTACTGCAAAAACTAGTCAGGCCCCTTACATTTTCGTATGTCAGGGGAGTTTTCTGTTGTGATGGTCACAAGCAGAGTTTGCTTGTTTTCCTGACCTGAGTTCCTTGAGGGTGGGCAGGGCGGACTGGGAACACAGAGGCCAGGACCACTGCAAGGGAGACACAGGAACAGCAAGGCAGAGAAGATAGTCTCTCACACTTAGAAGAGAACAAACGTCTGTCAGTGCCCTGGGCATGGGGCAGTACCCTGAAGAAGAACAGCTCCATGGTATACCCAGGGAAGTTGAACCCATGCTCTCAAGAGTCCTAGCCTCTGAAAAGATTCTTTTGTCAAGGTGTGGCAAAGAAGCTGTTGGGTTGCCTAACTTCAAGGGACGTGAACGAAAATAATATTCATGTAACTGTGATAGGCTGAAGAGCAGTGATCCGCCCTCATTTTTCAAGCACCTTTTAGGCACAATGCCTTTCCGATTTATGTGAACCTAGGGAATGTAAAAGGTGGCCCCAAAATAACAGAGATCCAATTTCTTATTATCCTGGTTGGATGCGCACTGTCACATTCAATTTGATTTTGCAAATATGAGATAATACGACATTGCTTACATATTCAACTTTGAAAAGTAAAATTTATCCTGCTATAACCCCAGGTTGTTATTTATTACATCTTTATTAGTTCTTTTGTAGAGGAAAAAAGTCTTAAAATAGGAAGCAACAGAAGACATGAATTTCTGCCAGATTGCAAATTTCTCTCCACTGTCCTCACTGGTGAACAAACCCTTACATTTTTTTTTCCTTGATTTTTTAAAATCCACATTAGTATGTAGAAATAGCATAAACCTTGTTCAGTGAGTCAAAAGTTATTGAAAAGAGACATTCGATTTCTTCCTTAAGGAAATAGGAAAGGAAAAATGAGGTTAAGGCCTTCAGTTGGTCAATAATACCTGATTAAAACAAGATCACTTAGAATAGTGGTTTACAAACTTCAATTTTGGACACAGCTAGGGATTTTCTCAGACATAGAGCATTATCTTCTTTGTCTAGCCATATGTTTAGTCTCAAACCTCACTCTTGCTCCAAACATTTCCATGCTTATTCATTTATCAAAAATCATTTATTTATATTCATAAGTTTACATAAATTTTTAGTCTAAGTGTCTTTCTTCTCTTTCTGTAATTATTACTTCTTTTATCCTCCACTGAAAATTTAATAAAACTGATTGTGAAAACTCAAGTTCAAACTTGCCAAAGTAATATAGACATATTAAGGATATAATATTCTCTCTCAGAATTATAGGATTTACTGGAATGCGATGATCATGGTACCCACTCCTTCCTATAATCTCATCTGGAGTTACTAGTATTAACCCTTGACTTTATAAGCTTTTAGGTTCTTGGAAGTTTTTACTACAGAGCTGCCTTGAAAATGTTTAAATTTAAATTTTAAATTAAAAAATTAAAATTTGTCTGTGTTTTGCTTTGGGTTGGGAGAGAACCTAATTTGAAAATTCTAAAATTATTAGATATACTCAGATTTTAGTGAAAGTCTTTAGAACCTCAAGCTAAGGACAAAAATATTATTTTTGCATCACAAAGTGAGGTACAAGAGTATGTATGCAGAATTTACAAGGAGGTGCCAAACTAGCTTGGCATCCCTTAACCCAATTTTATAAAAGGTTGGAGGTTGAACATACAGAAATTTTTTGGTGGTGGTACATGCTTGTAGTCCTAGCTACTTGGGAGGCTGAGGTGGGAGGATCCCTTGAACTCAGGAGTTCAAGGGTTCAGTGAGCTATGATCATGCCACTGCAGTCCAGCCTGTTCAACAGAGCAAGACCCTGTGAAAGAAAGAAAGAAGGAAGGAGGGAGGGAGGGAGGGAGGAAGGGAGGAAAGGAAAGAAGAAAGGAAGGAAGGAAGGGAGGAAGGAAGGAAGGAAGGAAGGAAGGAAGGAAGGAAGGAAGGAAGGAAGGAAGGAAGGAAGGAAGGGAGGGAGGGAGGGAGGGAGGGAGGAAGGAAGGGAGGAAGGAAGGAAGGAAGGAAGGAAAGAAGAAAGGGAAGGGAGAGAGAAAGGGAGGGAAAGAGAATTAAAGAAGGGAGGGGAAAGAGAAGGAAAGGGAATGAAAAGAAATGAAAAGGAAAATTATGGGGGAGGAAATTTTGGTATATTGTGGTATTTTCTCTATACCTCCTTCCTCCCTATCTTGAGAAAAAGAAGATGGTCATTTTTCTTTACCTCATGTGAAGTACAAGGGTGTTTTTTGTTTGTTTGTTTTATTTATTTATTTATTTATTTTGAATACCTGATGAATGTGTCTTAGAGCTTGAGCAATACAGTATATTGATATAAAACTTCTCCCTGAGAAATCTACACAGTGAAAACTGAAGACAGATGGCAGCACTGGGAATGGCCAGCGTTATTCCAGTTTTCAGGAGCAATGATGCAGACAAAATGGGAAGAGTCAGGGGTCAGTTTAAAAGAGTCTCCACCCTAAAGGGCTTCCTGCCTTCATGCAACCTAAGCAGAAAGAGGCAGAATATGATAATGAGATACAGGTTGAAAGCAACCAACTAAAAAAAACACATTGCTCCTCTCAAGGAAGTTGTTAATCAGATGTTCCTAGTTGGGAGAGAAGACCCTCTAACAACCCACAAAACACACTGTAGTTTAAAAAAAAAAAAAACTTCAAGCCCAGAGAACACCAATCCTAGACTGCCATAATAGAAGATAAATAAATATATTTTCTGCAATTTCTCTTGTATTCTCCATATCTAACTCTTTCAGCCACAGAGGACTCAGAACATAGTGGGGGAGACGAAGAAGCATAGATGGACAAGGAGAACCACTGGCAGCCTGAAGTGTACTGCTAGCTTGTAGGGCACAGGAGATTTAACTGGAAATGAAGTTTGGAATTTTGTTTCTTACATGCTAGAGGACACTTTGGCTTTTTAATATTGGGGCACTAAAACTAATTACAGGACATTTTATTATTTTAGTGTTATCAGAAACATCACAGGAATTTCTGTAGATTTTAACCAAGGCTTAAGAAACATCCGGATTATAGTTGAAAAAGTTTTAATGGCAGTTCCTTTCTGCTTAAGCTTGAATCCTATTTTGAATAGTATTTGTCTTTGAGAATAATTATTTGTTAAATATGAACTTAATTATCTATTTGATTGCTGGTTAGAAAAGTAAATGTAAATGTTTCCATGCTTTCAAAAGATAATTTTTTAAATGTAGTTTTTACCTTAGTTTGACCTTATCTATAAAACAGCTTTCTTTCCTTTGCTAATTTGTTTCTAAAATATAATATAAATGTGTTCTAAACCAAATATTTGTCTCTTTACATACTATGGCATTTTAAGATGGAACTTAACCATAATGGTATTACTGTAGTTCATTCAAGCATGATGTTCATTCATCTTTCACAAACTTTATCCGGTAATTAGTATATAGAATGAATCTATTATGTTTAGTGAGATGCTGAGTCTTACCTTCTTGTCAATCCAGAAGCCTTTCAGTGCAAGATTCAAATGGAAAGATTATGATAATGTCTAAAAAAGCTAAGTTTATGAGAATGATTTCAAACAAACTTGTTTGTTAACTTCTCAAAATAATGCAGTTAAATAAATGTGAATTACTTCAATATCTCACGAAAAGAACATGAACTCATTTTACATTTTTATTTTAATTAGAGAAAAAACTGGTTGTTCAGGTGGGAAATTTGAATTTTTAAGAGTAGGTAGGACTGCTACTATTATGTAATATTATTCTGGTCTAATTGGCTAATATAATTAACCAAAGAAAGAATCAAAAGTGCCCACACAAGAAAGGAAGCAGAAAAATTACATTATTAGTAGACAAGTGTATACCTGTAAAACCCATGGAACTCAAACAAACGAAAAAAACCTATGGTAAACAAAACTATTATAAACAATAGGAAAAAATGATTAAAAGCATAAGAAAATTCAGTGGTGTGTCAGGTCATAATCTTTCTTCCTTAAAGACACAAGCACACGTATGTTCATCACAGCATCATTCACAATAGCAAATAGATGGAATCAACCTAGATGCCCATCATTGGTAGTCTGGATAAAGAAAAGGTGGTACATAGACACCACAGAATACTACGTAGCCATAAAAAGAACAAAATCATGTCATTTGTAGCAACATAGATAGAGTCAGAGGTCATAATCCTAAGAGAATCAATGCAGAAACAGAAAACCAAATACCGCATGTTCTCACTTCTAAGTGGAAGCTGAATATTGAGTACACATGGACACAAAGATAGGAACAGTAGACACCAGGGCCTACTTGAGGCAGTCTTCTAGTAGGGTGGGAGGACAGTGAAGACAGAAAAACTACCATTGGGTACTGTGCTCATTGCCTGGGTGATGAAATAATCTGTACAGCAAACCCACATAACACACAATTTACCCATGTAATGGACCTGAACATGTGGCCCCTGAACCCAAAATAAAAGTTGGAAGGGGAAAAAAAAGAAGTAACCATTTTGAAAATATAAAGAGACTAAAATTCTCATTTATAATAGCAACAAAGCATAAATAATACACTGGTGTAAGCCTTAAAAGAAATGTGCAAGATCTGTGTGAATAAAACTTCAAAATGCTAAGAGACGGAAAATAAAGCCCGAGACTGGCTGTGATGGCTCATGCCTGTAATCCCAGCACTTTGGGAGGCCAAGGCAGGCAGATCACCTAAGGTCAGAAGTTCAAGACCTGCCTGGTCAACATGGTGAAACCCTGTCTCTATTAAAAATATAAAAATTAGGCTGGGTATGGTTGCTCACGACTGTAATCCCAGCACTTTGGGAGGCTGAGGCGGGTGGATCACGAGGTCAGGAGATCGAGACCATCCTGGCTAACATGGTGAAATAACGTCTCTACTAAAAATACAAAAAATTAGCCGGGCATGGTGACTGGCACCTGTAGTCCCAGCTACTCTAGAGGCTGAGGCAGGAGAATAGCATGAACCCGGGAGCTGGAGCTTGCGGTGAGCCAAGATCGCGCCACTGCACTCCAGCCTGGGCGACAGAGCGAGACTCCATCTCAAAAATAAATAAGTAAATAAAATAAAATAAAAATACAAAAATTAGCCAGGTGTGGTGGCACACACCTTTAGTCCCAGCTACTTGGAAGGCTCAGGCATGAAAATTGCTTGAACCCAGGAGGTGGAAGTTTCAGTGAGTCGAGATTGCACCACTGGACTCCAGCCTGGGTGACAGAGCAAGACTGTGTCTCAAAATAAAAATAAAACATGAGTAAATGGAAAGATATAATCCTCTTCTTGATGTGGAAGATTTAATATGGAAGGTGTCAGTTCTCCCTAAATTAATTTAAATGCCATCTCAATTAAAACAAACAAACAAGAACTTTGACAAAACAAACTAATTATAAATTTGTTTGAAGGTTGAACAAAAGAGAGAGGCCTATAAAATATGATAGACATAACAAGATGTCACTAGTTAAGTCAATATGATACTAATAGTGATTTGACAGATTAATAGAAATATATAGAAATTCCACAAATAAACTCAAAAATACTTGAAATTATAGTTAATGGTTCAGGTTGTATTCAAATAAGAAAAGTTATATTGCTTAATAAATGGGATGGGTACAAATAGTAACCTGTGGGAAAAAAATGAAGTTGGAGCTATATATCATACTTATGTCCAAACTAGTTCTACAAGGAAGAAAGACTTAAATGAACAACAACAAAAAAGAAAATACAAACGTACTAAAATACAAACTATAAACAGAGGAGAATATTTGTAGTACATAGAGGAAAGGGGTATTTTAAAAAAATATATAAAAATATTATTTTACAGTCAATAAGAAAAAGACCATTATACATACTAACACAGGACTTGAATAGTCATTCCATATAAAATAAAATATAAATGGCTTTTAAAAAACAGTCACAACCTGCTGATTGTAGATCCCTAGGGCACTGAGAGAACATAGGCAGTAGCGAGTCAGTGGTTATAGTGGGCCTTGGGCGAGATCCAGTACTGTGTTGGCTTCAGATCAGAGTCAGTGCATTCCCAGTGGTGGAGGCCACAAGGGTGCGTGTGTCACATCATCCCCAGCCCCAGGTGACTCACAGAGAGCAATATTCTGTTTGTTTGTACATAAGTCAGGGAAGAGAACAAGAGTCTCTGCCTGATATTCCAGAGAATTCTTCTAGATCTTATCCAACACTCTGTGAGTCCGTAAGAGCCATAGCATTACTGGGCTTACGGTGCTCCCTAATGCAGATACAGCTTAGATCACAACACTCAAGCTCTTTTAAATACCTGGAAAGCCTTCCCAAGAACAACAGGTGCAAACAAACCCATACTGTGAAGACTACAATAAATACCTAACTCTTTAATGCCCAGACACTGATGAACATGCACAAGCATCAAGACCATCCAGGAAAACATGACCTCATCAAACAAAGTAAATAAAGCAACAGGCACTAATCCTGAAGAGATATGTGACCTTTCAGACAGAATTCAAAATAGCTGTTTTGAGGAACTCAAAGAAATTCAAGATAACTCAGAGAAGGAATTTTGAATTCTATCAGATTAATTGAAGAAAGAGATAGAAATAATTTAAAAGAATTAAGCAGAAATTCTAGGTTGAAAAAATGCAATTGGCATAATGAAGAATGCATCAGAGTCTCAATAGCAGAACTGATCAAGCAGAAGAAAGAATTAATGGGCTTGAAGACAGGCTATTTGAAAATACAAAGAAGAGACAAAAGAGAAAAAAAAATAAAAGAATGAAACACACCTACAAGATCTAGAAAATAGCCTCAAGAGGGCAAATCTAAGAGTTATTGGCCTTAAAGAGGCAGTAAAGAAAGAGATAGTGGTAGAAAGTTTATTTAAAGGGATAATAACAGAGAATTTCCCAAACACAGAGAAAGATATCAATATCCAAGTATAAGAAGATTATAGAATATCAAGCAGAATTAACACAAAGAAGACTACTTCAGGGCATTTAATAATCAAACTTCCAAAGTCAAGGATAAAGAAAGGATCCTAAAAGCAGCAAGTAAAAAGAAACAAATAACAAACAATGGTTCTCCAATATACCTGTCAGCAAACTTTTCAGTGGAAACCTTACAGGCCAGGAGAGAGTGGCATAACATATTTGAAGTGCTGAAGCAGAAAAACTTTTACCCTAGAATAGTGTATCTAGCAAAAATATCCTTCAAACATGCAGGAGAAATAAAGATTTTCCCAGACAAACAAAAGCGGAGAGATTTCCTCAACACCAGACCTGTCCTACAAGAAATGATAAAAAGAGTACTTCGATCAGAAAGAAAAGGATCTTACTGAGCAACACAACATCATTTGAAGATCCAAAACTCACTGGCAATAGAAAGTACACAGAAAAACACAGAATATTATAACACTGTAACTATGGTGTGTAAACTACTCTTCAGTAGAAAGAGTAAAAGATGAACCAATCAAAAATGGTAACTGCAACAACTTTTCAAGACATAGAGAGTACAATAAGATATAAATAGAAATAATAAAAAGTTAAAAAGAGGGAGGAAGGAGTTAAAGTTCAGAGTTATTATTAGTTTTCTTTTTACTTATTAGTTTGTTACATGTAACAACATGTAAGCAGTTGTTGTTATCAGCTTAAAATAATGGGTTATAATATTTACAAGCCTCATGGTAATCACAAATCAAAAAACATACAACAGATACACACATTAAAAAGCAATAAATTAAATTATGCCACCAGGAAACATAACCTTCATTAAGAGGAAGAGAAAAAGGAAGGAAAGAAGGAGGATTTGTAAAACAACCAGAAAACAAATAACAAAAGGAGTAGTCCTTACTTATCAATAATAACATTGAATGTAAATAGACTAAACTCTCCAATCAAAAGACATAGAGTGGCTGAATGGATTTTAAAATAAGATCCAATATCCATTGCTTACAAGAAACATACTTCACGTATAAAGACACACGTACTCTGAAAATAAAAGATGGAAAAAGATATTCCATGCCAATGGAAACCACAAAAAAGCAGGAGTAGATACACTTAATACTAGACAGTATAGGTTTCAAGACAAAAACTATAAGAAGAGACAAAGAAGATTATTATATAATGATAAAGTAGTTCATTTATCAAGAGGATATAACAGTTGTAAATATATATGTGTGTGTATATATATGTGTTTATACATATATAAATATATATGTGTGTATATATACACATATAAATATATATGTGTGTGTATATATATAAATATGTGTGTGTGTGTGTGTGTGTGTGTGTGTGTGTATGCATGCACTGGAGCACCCAGACATATAAAGCAAATATTATTAAAGCTAAAGAGATAGATAGATCCCAATACAATAATAGCTGGAGACTTCAACATCCCACTTGCAGCATTGGATAGATCTTCCAGACAGAAAATTAACAAGGAAACATCAGACTTAGTCTGCACTTTGGAACATATGGACCAAATAGACATTTACAGAACATTTCATCCTATGGCTGCAGAATACATATTCTTTTCCTTAGCACATGGATGATTCTCAAAGATAGACCATATGTTAGGTCACAAAAGTCTTAAAACATTCAAAAAAATTGAATGTATGTCAAGTAACTTATCTTACTGCAATGGAATAAAACTAGAAATAAATAACAAGAAGAATTTTGGAAACTATACAAACACATGGAAATTAAACAGTATGCTCCTGAATAACCAGTGGTTCAATGCAGAAATTAAGAAGGAAATTTAGGTCGGGCACGGTGGCTCACGCCTGTAATCCCGGCACTTTGGGAGGCCGAGGCGGGTGGATCATGAAGTCAGGAGACCGAGACCACCCTGGCCAATGTGGTAAAACCGCATCTCTACTAAAAATACAAAAATTAGATGGGTGTGGTGGTGTATGCCTGTAATCCCAGCTGTTTGGGAGGCTTAGGCAGGAGAATTGCTTGAACCAGGGAGTCAGAGGTTGCAGTGACCCAAGATCGTGTCACAGCACTCTAGTCTGGTGACAGAGCAAGGCTCCGTCTCAAAAAAAAAAAAAAAAAAAAAAAAAAAAAGGAAATTTAAAAATTTATTGAAACAAATGATAATGGAAACATGACATACCAAAACCTATGAGATATAGTAAATGCATTACTAAAAGGGAAGTTTATAGCCATGAGTGCCTAAAGAAGAAAAGTTTCAAATAAATAACCTAATGATACATTATAAAGTACTAAAAAAGCAAGAACAAACAAAACTCAAACTCAACTGATTTTCTTTTACTCAAATTAATAGATGAAAAATATTGAAGATTAGAGATGAAATAAATGAAATAGAAACATAAAATACAAAAGATCAACAAAACAAAAAAAATTTTTGAAAAGCTAAATAAAATTGACAAACGTTCTGCCAGACTATGAAAAAAAAAAAAAAAAAAAAAGATAAGACCCAATAAATAAAATAAGAGCTAAAATGGAGACATTACAATCAATACCACAGAACTTCAAAGGCTCATTAGTGGCTACCATGAGCAACTATATGCCAATACATTGGAAAATCTAGAAGAAATGGATAAATTTCTAGACCGTACAACTTACCAAGATTGCACTACAAAGAAATCCAAAACTTGAGCAGACCAATAACAAGTAACAAGATAAAAACTATAATAAAAAGTCTCCCAGCAAAGAAAAACCAAGAACCTGATGGCTTCACTGCTGAATTCTATGAAACATTTAAAGAATAACTAATACCAGTTCTACTGAAACTATTCCAAAAAATAGAAGTGGAGGGAATACTTCCAAACTCATTCTATGAGGCCAGTATCACTCTGGTACTAAAACCAGACAAACATATATCAAAAAAGAAAACTACAGGTCAATATCTCTGATGAATATTGATGCAAAAATCTTCAACCAAATACTAGCAAATATAACCAAACAACACATTAACAAGATGATTCATTATGATCAAGTGGGGTTTATCCCAGGGATGCAGGGTTGGTTCAGCATACACAAATCAATCAATGTGGCATATCAACAGAATTAAGGACAAAAACCATATGATCATCTCAATTGATGCTAAAAAAAGAATTTGATAAAATTCAGCATCCTTTTATGATAAAAACCTCAGAAAACTGGGTATATAAGAAACATACCTCAATATAATAAAAACCACAGACACACAGCTAGTATGTATCATACTGAATGGGGAAAAACTGAAAGCCTTTTTTAAAAATCTGGAACATGACAAGGATGCCCATTGTTATTCAACATAGTGCTAGCTAGCGCAATTAGACAAGAGAAGGAAATTAAGGGCATCCAGATTGAAAAGGAAGAAGTCAAATTATCCTTGTTTGCAGGTGATATCATCTTATATTTGGAGAAACCTAAAGACTTCACCAAAAAGCTGTTAGAACTAATAACCAAATTCAGTAAAGTTGTAGGATACTAATCAACATACAAAAATCAGTGGGATATTTATATGCCCATAGTGAACAATGTGAAAAACAAATAAAACAGTAATACTGTTTACATTAGCTGCATATAAAATAAAATACCTAGGAATTATCTCGACCAAAAAAGTGAAAATTTTCTGCAATGAAAACTGTGAAACAATGATGCAAGAAATTGAAGAGGACAGAAAAAATGGAAACATATTTCATGTTTATGGATTGTAAGAATCAATATTGTTAAAATGTCCATACTACCCAAAGCAATCTACAGATTTAGTGCAATCCCTATGAAAATACCAATGACGTCCTTCACAGAAATAGAGAAAAAGAATCCTAATGTTTATATGGAACCACAAAAGTCTCAGAATAGCCAAAGCTATCCTAAGCAAAAGGAACAAAACTGAAGAAATCACATTACCTGACTTCAAATTATACTATAGAGCTATAGTAACAAAAATGGTATGGTAATGGCATAAAAGCAGACACATATACCAGTGGAACAGAACAGAGAACCCAGAAATAAATCCATACATCTACAATGAGCTCATTTTTGTCAAAGGTGCCAAGAACATACATTAGGAAAAGAACAGTCTACAATAAATGGTGCTGGGAAAACTGGATATCCATATGCAGTAGAAAAACTAGAACCCTATCTCTTGCCATATATGAAAATCAAATCAAAATGGATTAAAGACTAAAATCTAAGACCTCAAACTATGAAACTACTACAAGCAAACTTTGGAGAAACTTACCAGGACATCAGTCTTGGCAAAGATTCCTTGAGTAATACTCCACAAGCACAGGCAACCAAAGCAAAAATGGACAAGTGGGATAACATAAAGTTAAAAGCTTCTGCACAACAAAGGAAACAATCAACAAAGTGAAAAGACAACCCACAGAATGGGAATAAATATTTGCAAACTACCCATTCGACAAGGGACTAATAACCAGAATATACAAGAAGCTCAAACAGCTCTATAGGAAAAAGAAAATCTAATAATCCAATATAAAAAATGGGCAAATGATTTGAATAGACATTTCTCAAAAGAAGACATACAAATGACAAACAGGCATATGAAAAGGTGCTCAACATCATTGATCACCAGAGAGGAAAATTAAAACTACAATGAGATATTATTTTACCCCAGATAAAATGGCTTATATCCAAAAGACAAGCAATAACAAATGCTGGTGAGGATGTGGAGAAAAGGGAATCCTTGTACAGTGTTGGTGGGAATATAAATTAGTACAACTACTATGGAGAATACTTTGGAAGTTCATCAAAAACTAAAAGTAGGCTTGGTACAGTGGCTCATGCATGTAATCCCAGCACTCTGGGAGGCCAAGGTGGGTGTATCACTTGAGGTCAGGAGTTCAAGACCAGCCTGCCCAACTTGGCAAACCCCATCTCTACTAAAAATACAAAAGTTGGCCAGGCGTGATGATGCATGCTTGTAATCCCAGCTACTTGGGAGACTGAGGCAGAAGAATTGCTTGAACCCAGGAGGCGGAGGCTGCACTGGGCCGAAATCATGCCACTGCACTCCAGTCTGGGTGACAGAGTAACACTTTGTCACAAAAATAAATAAATGAATAAATAAATAGAGCTACTGTATGATTCAACCATCCCACTTCTATGTATATACCCAAAAGAAAGGAAATCGGTTTATTGAAGAGATAATCTGCACTCTAATGTTTATTGTAGCACTGTTCACAATAGCCAAGATTTGGATGCAACCTAAGGGTCTATCAGTATATGAATGGTTAAACAAAACATGGATCATGCCATGGAGTATCCCGGCCCGCGGGATCGTCGAAGCAGGCCCTGGAGGAGGGAGTGGGAATTTGGGGAACAAGAGACACGAGAAATGGAGACAAGACAGTGCTCTGATCAAGTCTCGTTTAATGGCAGTAATGCAGTGCCTTATATACACTTGGAGAAGAAGGGGTTGGGCCAAGGCGGAAATGATTTCATTTCAGAGGGCGCGGCCAGGCAGGTTTCGGTTTCAACAGTCAGTCGTCATGTTGCGCCTGCGCTAGGAAGTAACCATTTTGCTACGAAGTAACAATTTTCGCGCGCGCGGGAAAGATGGGTGAAGAAGAAGCAGGAAGAGCGCCATCTTGTGTGAGGTATTTAATACAGGGCAAAAGACAAATCTGGGAAGGAGGTAAGAGGTGGAAATGAATAGAGCTCAGGCATCTAATCATCAATAATTACTCGCTATGGCCGGGGCGCGCAGCTCCGGACAGGTCCCCCTTTTTATTGTTTTATGACAAGAGAACGACCCCCCGGGAACTGCGCCTGTCTTAGGTTGGGTCAACTCATCCCCACCTTCTAGGCCCGTCATGGGATAAGGCAGCAGCAAAGGCGGCCCTCCTGTCTTAGGCTCCGGTGGAGATAGTGTCCTCTTACCCGTCATTGACTGTCCAGTTCAGCACACAGGGGAGGTGGTCTTATTGAGGTAAATAAGACTCACCATTTTCAGTCATCTCAAGGCGATGATAATGGACCTGTATAGGTTTGGCCTGGAAGGCCTCGATTTGTTGTCTGACGAATGCCATAAGCTTATTAAGGATTATAGGCCCGAGAGTGAGGAAGAGTAGAAGAGTAAGTAAAGGACCAAGAAATGGCAGGAGATAGGGGAGAAGTCCATCGAGTCCCGTCCACAATGGATTGGTGGCCAGGCCCTTTCTGCGCTTTTCTAGTTCTTCTTGTAAAGTCTTTATCTTATCTCTGACGATTCCGGATTTGTTGGCGTAAAAACAGCACTTTTCCTGTAAAGCCAAACAGATCCCTCCCTGTTCTGCTGTTAATAAATCTAGACCTCTTCTATTTTGGAGAACTACTTCAGCTAATGAGTCTACTTGGTCTTGTAAATCTTGTATAGTACTGGATAAGGTCTGTACATCTGAAATTAATTGGTTGGATAATTTAGTATATTGGGTTAGTGAGACCCCTAGGCCTGTGGCTCCTGTTGTAAAAGCAGTGGTGATTCCTAGTCCAGCCAATAAGGGAATAAATTGTATGGCTTGTTTCGGTCTATAAATAAAATGTTCAATAGCGGGGATGGGGATAGGTTCATCTCCAGAAATGATATCAATGTCGGGGAGAAGAGTGGCCAGAACACAAAGCCCTGTCCAATTTGTAGGTAGATAAGTATATGCCATGTTGTTTCCACAGACGAAAACCGAGCCATTTACAGCACACAAAGGGTCGGTGGCATGGATTATGGAGGTACAGTTGTCAGACATAACATAGCCTAGATCAATTTCTTTAGTGCTATTATATGATGGTGAAAAGAGGCAAAAGGAATTAGAAAACGTCATCGGTTGAACTAAGAGGGGAGAGATAATAGGACAGGAATTATTTACCAAGGATTCATTTGAGTAATTGACATAGGACAACAAAAAGTTAGGTATAGCTAGAGGAATGGGGGGCCCATTTTAAGACAAAGCCAACAATCGTGGGCTAGGCTTGTATTGGACATTTGAAGTAAATTGTAAGTAGCATTGAGGATATCAAAAGTTTGAGCATCGAGCCTAAAATTATCTCTAATCTCAGGCAGGGCTAAGGGGTGATATTGAAGTTCAGGATATAGAGCTTTATGAATCTTTTCTAATTTTTTTTTTGGACGGTTTTAATTCATGCAATATCTAATGGGCCTCCTCCATCAGAAATATGAATGGGAGCAGTAGTGCTCCAACAAACAGGCTTTCCTTTTTGGCCGTTACAAGAAGATTGTACAAGTTTAT
Organism: Chlorocebus sabaeus; assembly: GCF_047675955.1. NCBI lineage: Eukaryota > Metazoa > Chordata > Mammalia > Primates > Cercopithecidae > Chlorocebus > Chlorocebus sabaeus. The sequence goes on from NC_132918.1 coordinate 73,720,557, forward strand.
TAGTGGATCCTAATACTTGTACGTCATTGGTACCTCCAGTTTGTGTTTTTAGTAACATGGCCGTATAGTATGTTTTATTGCCTGATTTGCATTGTTGATAGGAGGTATAACAGGAACTATGTACAGAAGATTGGAAAGAGCTACAAGGGCATTCTAGGAGCGGCCCGCTAGACGAGGTGTCTCTTGGGGTAGACTTACATTTCCACGACTGGTCTGGCATTAAGTACGCTGTCTTGCCCGAGCAAGTCACCTGGGTGATTCTGTCTGACGGAGGTTCAGATATTTGTCCCCCTCTGCAGTCACAAGGCTGGCCGTATTGTTTTTGTAGTAATCCTCTTGCTTTATGAGGGTCACCAAAACCTGCATAGACTGTCACTATGTTATATAGAGCGATTATTCTCCAAAGGAATCTCATGTTAGGCTTCATTTCCTGAAAAACAAAAAGGAAGAAACTTCTCAGGGAGATTTATCTTCCCTGGCCTGACAATGGTTATGATTTATTTGTCTTACCAATCTTTCAGGCAGCCATCTGGCTGCATCATTCTTTTGTGAGAAGATGCATACTGAGCCTCTTCCCCAAATTAAAACTGGATCGGGGCCATGCCATGAATTATCAAGTGGATCTTTCCATTTTACCATTGCAAACTGTTTTTGAGATTCAGGATGCCAGAAACGGTCGGCAGCAGATTTTCCATGACTGTCCAAATTTTAAAAATTAAGGATAAACAGGGCATGATTGAGTATGTTTCTGGGGGTACCCTTCACGGGGTACCAGCTCCCCCCTTTTAATTTTGTGATAACAGTTTTTAATGACAGATGGGCTCTTTCTACTATACCTTGTCCTTGGGGATTGTAGGGAATGCCTGTGGTATGTTTAATTTGTAGGGTATTGCAGAATTGTAAAAAGGTTTTAGCTATATAACCAGGGCCATTATCTGTTTTAATTTGTTTGGGTATTCCTAAAATAGAAAAGCAGTGTAATAAATGAGCTACGACATGTTTGGTGGCCTCTCCTGTTTGGAGAGTTGCACTAATGAATCCACTATAGGTGTCTATGCATACATGGATATATTTTAGTCGGCCAAATTCTAAGTGGTGAGTAACGTCCATTTGCCAAATTTCATTGGGGATGAGTCCTCGGGGGTTAATTCCTAAATGAGGAACAGGTAAATACGTTATGCAGTTGGTGCATTGTTTAACTATTTGTCGAGCTTGTTCTCTAGTAAGTTTAAACATGAGTCTTAAGGTTTGGGCGTTTCAATGATGTAAGGCATGTGCTTTTTGTGCTTGTTGTAAATTGTCTGTAGTGACTGTGGCTATGGTTTTTGTTGACATGTCGGCTGTTGCGTTACCTCGTGTTAAAGGTCCTGGTAATCCTGAATGTGCTCTGATATGCCCAAGAAAAAAGGGGGTAGTCCTTTTTTGAATAAGTTGTTGACATTGTAAAAATAAGTTAGCTGTGTCTGAAATATGTTTAATTTGAGGCATGGTCTCTAAGAGGGGTATTGAATGAGCCAGGTAGGCGCTGTCTGTGTAAATGTTAAGTGGCTGACAAGGAAAAGCTGATAATGCTGCAATTATAGCTTGCAATTCGACTAGCTGAGCTGATGTATAAGTGGTCTGGAATTTAACGACTACATTATTGTAGGTGTAAGCGGCAAGTCCTGTGGAAGATCCATCAGTGAAAATTAGTAATGCGTCATTGAGGGGTTCTTTACTGGTAATATGGGGAAACACAAATGCATGAAGTTTGCAAAATTGAATGAGTTTGTTAGGTGGGTAATGGTTGTCAATTGTGCCAGTGTAAGAAGCGCAAGCAATTGGCCAGGCTTCCGTATTTTGTAACAGCCAATGGATGTGTGATTGAGTGTAGGGCTGTATAATGGTAGAGGGTTCTATTCCAAAGTACTTTCTACTGTTTTCTCTTCCCAAGATAATTAGATCAGCTATGGCATTATAATAAGGCAACAAAACCTTTTTAGGGGAGGAGGGCAGGTGTACCCACATAATGGGATTGCTCTGCCAGAATAAGCCAGTAGGGGTTATTGTTGTGTTAAAAATAATGAATATTAATGGCTGAGAATAATCAATACTGGTAACAAATTGTGTTGCAATGGCATATTCCACCTGTTGGAGTGCTATTAATGCTTCTTTAGTAATGGACCTGGGGGATTTTGGATTAGAGTCTCCTTTTAATATATCGAAAAGAGGTTTTAACTCCCCTGTAGTGAGTTTTAAGTATGGCCGAAGCCAATTTATGTCTCCCAGTAATTTTTGGAAATCATTTAAAGTTTTTAAATGATCACGACTTATAACGGCCTTTTGATTAATGATTTTAGGTCCATTAATTTGAAAACCAAGATAGGTGTATGGATCTTGTAATTGTACCTTTTCTGGGGCTATTTGTAGTCCGACTGCTGTTAACTCTTGTTTGAGTTGGGCAAAGCACTGTAAGACTTGTTCGCCAATTTCCCCTGCTATTAAAATATCATCCATATAGTGTATAATATACATTTGTGTCCATGTTTTTCTGACTGGCTCTATAGCAGCAGCTACATATTTTTGACACAAGGTAGGACTATTGGCCATACCCTGAGGTAAGACTTTCCATTGATAGCGCTTCATTGGTTGTTTAAAATTTGTAGATGGAAGACTAAAGGCAAATCCTTTTTGGTCAGCAGGGTGAAGGGGAATTGTAAAAAAGCAGTCTTTAAGGTCAATAATGATTTTAAAATATTTTTGAGGAATCGCAACTGGTGAAGGCAATCCTGGTTGTAAGGCACCCATAAGGATCATAGTGATATTTACCACTCTTAAATCTTGTAAGAGTCTCCATTTGCCAGATTTCTTTTTAATAACAAAAATAGGTGTATTCCAAGGAGAATTACTTTCCGCAATATGTCCTGCTATCAGTTGTTCCTGCACTAACTGTTGGGCAGCACTTAGTTTATCATTGAGTAAAGGCCACTGATCAACCCAAACGGGCTCATCTGACTTCCAAGTAATGGGGTCAGCGCACCTTTGGGGTGCAGGTATGTCAGTGGCCTGAGCTAAAAATTTCCAAACCCCTTTTTATCAAGTTGTCCTGAAACCAGTATAGGCTATGGAACGCCGTTTTCTCCTTTTCCAAGACCTTTACCAGGGGTGTATCCTTGAGTTAACATTTGTGCAGTAACTATATCATTTGGACTACACATTATAATTTTCATTTGAGAGAGCAGATCTCGCCCCCAAAGGTTAACAGGTAGGTAAGGGATGACAAATGGCTTAATAAGGCCTGAATTGTTTTCTTTATCTGTCCATGTTAGGTACTTAGAACTTTGTTTAGGATTACTGCTTTGTCCAATTCCTCTCAAGTGAGTTAAAGTCTCTGTAGTAGGCCAATGAGAGGGCCAATCTTCCTGTTTAATGATAGTTACATCAGCCCCTGTGTCTATTAGTCCAGTGAATGCCTTCCTGTCTAACCATAAGGTTAGAGAGGGTTTTTGATTTGTAATTGGTTGCACCCCATATATGTCTGATGATCCGAAACCTTTTATATTTCTGTTAGAGTGTTGGATATTATTATTTGTTTTGACCAAAGGTAGCAGGATTAGCTGAGCTATTCTAACTCCTTGAGGGACAGTAATAATACTATCAATAGCTCTGGCCATAATTTTAATTTCTCCTTCATAATCATTATCGATAACTCCAGGGAGGACTTGTAAGCCTCTCATGGTGACACTACTTCTTCCCAAAAGCAGCCCAAGAGCGTTAGGTGGTAAAGGTCCATATATTCCAGTATTTAAGGTCTGTGGTCCCATTTCAGGTGTTAGTACTGTGTGGGAGGTGGAACTGAGGTCCAGTCCTGCACTTCCTGGGGTTGCTCTACTAAGTTTTGAAATGGATTGCTGCTGCTGGCTGGAACAAAGCTGACTGCCCCATATGCTTGTTTCGGGGCCTGAGGCTGGCCCCTCATCCCGTTTCCCTGCCTAGGGGATAAAGGATTTCCTTGACTGTCAGTTTTAGATTTACATTCGTTTGCCCAGTGCCTTCCTCTTTTACACCTTGGGCAAAGGCCTGGAATTTTTGCTTCTGGATTTTTATTTTGGTTTTCATGGCAATCTTTTGCAAAGTGTCCCCTTTTACCGCATCTAAAACATCCCCCTTTATCTCTACCTTTGTTAATGAGGAAGTCTCTTACTGTTTGGCCGCTAAAAGCGGCGGCCATTGATAGGCCTTGTTGATATGAGGGCCCAATATCTGAACAAAGGCGAATGTATCCTGTTAAATCTGTTTTCTTTCGATAAGGTCTGATTGCCGCTTGGCAGGCGGGGTTAGCGTTTTCATAAGCTAACTGTTTAACATAATCTACACCCGTTTCTGCATTTCCAAAGATTCTACCTGCCGTGGTCATAAGTCTATGCACAAAGTCTGAAAATGGCTCATCGGGTCCTTGTTTAACCACTGTGAGCGAGGCCCCTGGATCTCCTTTAACGGGAAGTTTTCTCCAGGCTTTTGTAGCAGCAGCCTGGATTTGTGAGAACAGTCCAGGATCATATTGCATTTGGGCCTGAGTGTCTGCATAATTACCTAAACCAGTTAACATATCAAAATCCCAACCGTTTCCTGCCTGTTGATTTCTTTTAGCCGTGTCTCTACAATTTTCAAAGAACTCTGACTTCCAAATTAAATGGTCTCCCCCAGAAAGGACTGCCCTAACTAAGGTATTCCAGTCTGTAGGAGTGAGCCAATTCTCAGCTACAGATTCCACTATAGCAAGAGTATATGGAGCAGTAGCCCCATACTGAGAGGCAGCAGTCTTTAACTCTTTTATAATAGTAAAGTCAAATCCAGTATGATGCCTCCAAGCCTGTCCCCGTTCATCTATGGTTTCAGTGACCGGAAAAACGTCTTTGGGGGAGGAGTCTTCTCTATGTCGGCTAGCAACTAACCCCCCTTTTTGAACATGTTGTCCAGGCCGCTGAGGTGGGCGCAAGGAACCCTCCATAGCGTCTGAGTTGGGTATTTTTTCATTTCCTGTCTTTAGCTTTTGGAGCCTAATTATCAATGATTGATGTAACTCTTCAAGTTTAATTTGTTCCTCTAGTTGAGCAATTTTTTGTTTTAATTCTTCTTTGGGATCTATTGCTGCCATAACAATGGGCGCAGAAGCCTCATTATGTGTCTTATTATATGGGGGCGGGTATGAAGTAAAGGGAGGCAAATCAGGGTTGTGATATTTAGCCGCCTCTTCCTCTAAATCATCCCAATTTATGTCTGATTGATTAGGCTTATTAATTTCCTCCTCTTTTTGAAGCATCTGTAAAATTGGGTATTTTTTTGGTTTGTTTTCGTGTGGCATTTCTTTATCTGTTACAGAAGGAGACTTGATTTCCTCATGATCACTTTCGAGGGAAATGAGATCCTCCTCCGTATCTTGCGGAGGCTTTGTAAGGTTAGAGCGGGAGCTAACCTTTAAAATATGCTCTGTCTGAGCGACCGCAGCCATGACTTGCGGATCGGCCTCCTTCTTATCTATTAAATCTCTAATGAGGTTCCAATAAGAGAAGGCAGCCACAGGAATTTTTTCTGGCCCAAAAGTATTATAATAGTCCTGAAGACAATCCCCTACTCTACGCCATCTTTTAATATCAATAGTTCCTTCCTGTGGGAACCAAGGGCAAGTGTCTTTTACAAAATCAAAAAATTTAAACAAATCATTACCTTTAACCTTTACTCCTCGTATCTTTAAAGCCTCTTTTAATTGTCCTACATAGATCTGATGTTGGCTTAATTCTTGTCCCATTTCGGACGCGTCACTTACCTTCGATTCTGACGCGGCAGGTTCCCGCGGTGATCGGAAGAGTTCACTTTCTTTTGTCTTCGTTAGCGGTCGACCGTCCTTTGGCGTCCTCTTCCTCACGGAGTCCCTCGTTTCCAGGTCCCTGTTCAGGCGCCACGTATCCCGGCCCGCGGGATCGTCGAAGCAGGCCCTGGAGGAGGGAGTGGGAATTTGGGGAACAAGAGACACGAGAAATGGAGACAAGACAGTGCTCTGATCAAGTCTCGTTTAATGGCAGTAATGCAGTGCCTTATATACACTTGGAGAAGAAGGGGTTGGGCCAAGGCGGAAATGATTTCATTTCAGAGGGCGCGGCCAGGCAGGTTTCGGTTTCAACAGTCAGTCGTCATGTTGCGCCTGCGCTAGGAAGTAACCATTTTGCTACGAAGTAACAATTTTCGCGCGCGCGGGAAAGATGGGTGAAGAAGAAGCAGGAAGAGCGCCATCTTGTGTGAGGTATTTAATACAGGGCAAAAGACAAATCTGGGAAGGAGGTAAGAGGTGGAAATGAATAGAGCTCAGGCATCTAATCATCAATAATTACTCGCTATGGCCGGGGCGCGCAGCTCCGGACAATGGAGTACTATTCAGCCATGAAAATGAATGAGATCCAATCATTTGCAACAACATGGATGGAACTGGAGGTCATTACGTTAAGTGAAATAGGCACAGAAAGATAAACTTTGCATTTTCTCACTTATTTGTAGGAGCTAAAAATTAAAAGAGTTGAACTCATGGATATCAAGAGTATAAGGTTGGTTAACGGGCTGGGAAGGGTAGTGGAGTGTCAGGGGGATGTGGAGATGGTTAATGAGTACAAAAAATAGAAAGAATGAACAAGACCCAGTATTTTCTAGCACAAAAGGGTGACAATAGTTAAAAACATTTAATTGTACATTTAAAAATTACTAAAGAGTATAACTGGATTGTTTGTAACACAAAAGATAAATGCTAGAGGTGTTAGCTATCACATTTATCCTGATCTGATTATTACACATTACATGCCTGTATCAAAATATCTTATGTAACCCATAAGTATATACATCTACTATGTACCTACAAAAATTAAAAATTAATAAAAAAAGATTGATAAAGATGTCAAAGCTTGGAACAGAAGTGTTCTGCAAGGTGTGGGAAAATATATTGAATATATTTCTTGTGGCACTGTAAACTTTGACCTCCTTATTCAAGAGTGATTTCACAGTAGCCTCCAAAATTTAAAATATACATACATTAAACCTGTAATTTTATGTCTTGGAACTTATCTTTCAGTATACTCTCAAATGGACAAAATGACATATGGACAAAGTGTTTTTGTTTCAGCCTTGCTTCCAATAGCGTATTAGGAACAACGTAAGTGTCCATCACTTGAGCATTGTCAAATGCGTGCACACGCCCATTTGTGTATGTGTATGTGTTTGTAATTCCTAAAGTTTATCTGCAGGTAAGTTTTCTGTCCTGAATTTTCATATCCAACTGCTACTTGACATCTCCACCTCGATGTCGTAATTATGTTCCTCTTGGGTATTGAGAAGTCTCGTGTCAGTATGTGCGGACTCTTTTTTCTTTTTTCTTTTTTGAGGCGGAATCTCGCTTTGTCTCCAGGCTGAAGTGCAGTGGCACCATCTCCGCTCACTGTAACCTCCGCCTCCCGGGTTCAAGCAATTCTGCTGCCTCAGCTTCCCGAGCAGCTGGGACTACAGGCACATGCCACAGTGCCCGGGTGACTTTTTTTTTCTTTCGTTTTCCCTTTTTTTTTTTTTTTTTTTTTTTTTAGTAGAGGCGGGGTTTCACCTTGTTGCCTAAGCAGGTCTCCAACTCCTGAGCTCAGGTAACCTGCCCAACTCTCAAACTCCCAACCTAGCCTCCCAAAGTGCTAGGATTACCCGCATGAGCCGCCGCGCCCGGCCCCGAACTCTAGATCTTTCTCCTAATCTTTCTTTATTGACAACCTGCTTCATCTCAGTAGAGAGCAAATTCCATCCTTTCGCCCGCTGGGTTTGAAAGTCCTAGAGTAATCCTCCGTTTCTCCCAAAACCAATTTTCAAGTGGTCAGGAAGTGCTTTTTGCTCTCTCATCAAATTATATCCAGAGCCCTAACACTTTTTATCACAGTAACTGTTACTGCCCTGGTCCACACTGCCATCATTTCTTGCATAAATTATTGCAATAGGCTCCTAATTGTCCTGCTTCTATACTTGCCTCTGTATAGCCTTTCCTCATCAAAGCAATCAGAATGATTTCTTTAAAAACAGGAATTCAAATCAAATATTAATTTTATGCTCAGAACTCTGCCATAGTGTCTATTTCACTCAAAGTAATAGCCAAAGACCCTACAATGGCTTGCAAAGGCCTTGATGATGTGGCCCTTGAATTTTCTGAAATCATTTCCTGTTACTCTCTCTCTTCATCGTTTAGACTCAGCTACCCTGGATTCTTTGATACTTCTTGAATATACATGTACTCTCCCACATTAGAGGATTTTTTTCTCTACCTGGAGTATGTTTTCCTTGGATATATATGTGGGTAACTTCCTGGCCTCCTTCAGGGAGATCATGGCCTAAATTCACCTTTTTGATGAGAGTTACCTTGACCACTCATTACCCACCCTGACTTTGCCTTACATTTTATTACAGAGCACTTATCACCTCTTATACTATAGCCTTATGTTTTATGCTTGTTATAGATTGTCTCTTCTCATAGGTTAGAATGTAAACTTTGTCTGTTTTATTCAATGATAGATCCTGAGAGTCTGGAATATGCTGAATCAATAAATTTGAAAATCTTCAAGAAAATTTAAAAAATCAATTATATATAACTATTCATAACATTAATTATATATTTATATAAGTTATAGAAATATATAATGTTATAATATATACATTGTATAATTATATAAATATGTATCTCTGGAAGACTGTAAAAGCAACTAGTAACAGTAATTTTGGGAGAAGTAGTACCTGGGATGGGAAGGAAGGCACATTCCATATTGTGAGAATTTGCACCTTATCACTTCTTCAATTAAGAAAAAAGGAATTTAAAAATACAAAGCACAGTTGAGCCTAATTTGGAAATTAAAATTCTTCGTAAAATAGATCCTTAGTTTTTGAGTTCCTTAGGAGGTTTTAATTTGTATTACCACTAGGTGGCACATGCCTACTGATAAGTTCAAAGATTCCCAGACACAAGTGTTAAACCTTTCGGTTCCCCTAAGTCATCAAAGTTTATTTTAGCTATATGGCACTGATTTTTCTCAAGAATTTTCTTTAACTATTTTCTTGTACTATTTCTGTAGGGCAGCAGTCTCCAACCTTTTTGGCACCAGGGACCGGTTTCATGGAAGACAATTTTTCCATAGACTAGGGGAGGAAGGGGGGTGGTTTCGGGATGATTTAAGTGCATTACATTTATTGTGCACTTTATTTCTATTATTATTACATTGTAATATATAATGAAATAGTTATATAACTCACCATAATGTAGAATCAGTGAAAGCACTGAGCTTGTTTTCCTCCATCTAGAGGGTCCCACCCGGAGGTGATGGGGGACAATGACAGATCCTCAGGCATTAGATTCTTGTAAGGAGCAGGAAACCTAGATCTCTCCCACGTGCAGTTCACAATAGAGTTCATGTTCCTACCAGAATCTGATGCCGCAGCTGACCTGACAGGAGGTGGAGCTCAGGCAGTAATGCTTGTTCGTCCCCCATTCCCCTCTTGCTGTGCTGCCCAGTTCCTAACCGATCATGGACTAGTACTGGTCTGACCCCTGCTTTAGGGAATATTATAGGAACTACTCCTACACCATTGCTATATACAGAATAGTATGGGAACTGTTTTGTGCTATAAGCTTTAAAGTGATTTTTCACTATAATTTCTAATTTAATTTTATAACATTTGACTTGCAAAAATGTCTTAAATCTGTGAAGGCTAGCTTAGACATTCTTAAAATAATTTAAAATTTCCAGTATTTAGTGAATTGTATCTGTCTCTTTTCATCTGTTTCCTATGAAATAACTTATTTAATAAATGAAATTTATAGATTATGTGTCCAAAAGTAAATTTTTGTTTGATCCTATTGTTTCATTGCTTTTATGTCAAGTTAATCTGTGCCCAGGACCAAATGCAATTTATCAGCCTCTTTCTGAATACTTTATATAATATACCATGAGGTATAGGCAAATGGGTACTGTGGAGGATGCAAAGATGAAATGTTATTTATTGCCTCCATCTTCATGGACCTTTCATTTTATGGGTAGTGATGTCATGAACACAAATAACTATAATAGAAGTCAGAAAGTAGTAAATCAGTAAATGAAAGTATTATGTGTAGTGGGAGCACAGACTTGATATTAATTTAGGGACTCTAAGAGTATGGTGACATTTGAGAAGAGCTTTAAATATATAGTTTAATTCTCTGAATTAATTCAATATGGGTCTTATATAGATTTACACTTCTGTGAAAAGGGTGAATTATACATCTGAGAGAAAAATATAATCTTTATAGATAGGTGATAATTTTAGGTTAATAAAATAAATAGCCATATTCCTTTGGCTGGTAAAGTATTTTGAATAAAATGAAAATGATGGCATGCATTTTATAAATATAACATTTAAAAACATTATACAAACTTTTTTGCTGAGTTTTAAAATAACACTGAAAACATTATTGGACTAGGTCAATTTAATTAAATTTATTTTTGACCCAGATTTTTTTTTTCATTTTGTTTTTCTTTTTAAAATATATTTTTTGTAAACTAAATAGGTATTTAGAAAATGTACTGTATCCAAGTAAAATAACTTATTGAATTCTTATTATGCCATTAAACTATAATCTATTCTTTTATTTCATACTCATGAAACCTTATGATGTATGTAGTGTTATCAATCATATTTTTTAGATAAAGAAACTAGGGCACAGAAAATTTAAGAAACTTGTATGCATATGTTAATATCTGCTGTAACACTAAAACTAGATGTGAATTTTATTTTATTTTATTTTATTTTATTTTATTTTATTTTATTTTATTTTATTTTTGAGACAGAGTCTTACTCTGTCACCCAGACTGGAGTACAATGGCACAATCTTGCATCACTGCAACATCTGCCTCCCAAGTTCAATCTATTCTCCTACCTCAGCCTCCCAAGTAGCTGGAATTTACAGGCATGAGCCACTGCACCCTGCCAAATTAATTTTCTTCTAATAAGAAACTTGCTTTTCAATTTGTACCACTTTAGTATAATTGCTATGTTGTTTAAAAAGAAATCAACATTATTCTTATTAAATCTATTAATATTAACTGCTTTGTTATGTAGTGAACCAAACATCTGACCCTTTGACTATTAAATTGCAAAATTTTCACAATTTTGCTGAATTTTAAAATAATAATAAGATAATAATTAGATACCAAAGTCTAAGAAATATACTATACAGTGCTCCAAATTAGATTTTATTCCAGCTTAATCAGTGGATTTTAAAACAAAGTTATATATTTAAAAAAGAATTTTATTCTTTTTTCTGTATTTATATAGCCAGAAAAATGTAAGAATAAAAAGAAGTGGTATAAAAGTGCACTTCAAGAAGCATATCTACTCTATGGATATTCTCATGAGCAAAGACTGGAAATGTGCTGCCTATCAAAACAACAAGGTATATCAATATTTTTTCTTTATTACTCCAAAATAAGGATTTATCCAAATGCATGTTTTCCAAAATATGTTTGCTCATTCAAAAATCTGTCTCTTTCTGTTCATAGGGAAATAGTATGTCATTGTTTATTGGAAAATTATTTTTATATAAATGAATAGCATATATTTTGTCCCCTAAAACAATTTTCAATGACTAAACATACACTCTATTTAAATGCAGGAGTTCTTGTGAGCACTTTTGTTATCTTCTTTACTCTTAGACTATCTACAGATCCCCTTGTGTATTTCAAAGGCATATATTTCACAATGGGAATCATAGCTTTAAATATATTCCTGGCATTAAAATTTCACTTGGATGTGCTATATTATTACAGAACAAAGTATTTTCAAAATGTTGCATTTTAAAATAAGTTCAGGGCAGGAATAGAAGATAAACTTCAACTTTCAAAAAAATTAGGTGAAAAATTGTGATAATATTTCAGGTTATTTTCAAAGAAAGTTTTATTGAATTCTCAGTACTATGGTGTATAGTTAGCTTTTTAAATGAAACCATTTGAAAGATTAAGTAGGTTTGATTTTTTTGTGTGTATATTTAACTTTTAAGTTCAGGGGTACATGTGCAGGCTTGTTATATAGGTAAACTTGTATCATGGGAATGTGTTATAAAGATATTTCATAACCCAGGTATTAAGCCTAGTACACATTAGTTATTTTTCCTGATCCTTTTCCTCCTCCCACCTTCCACCCTCTGATAAACCCCAGTGTATGTTGTTCTTCTCTATGTGCCAATTTATTCTTATCAATTAGCTCCCACTTATAGGTGAGAACATGCAGTATTTGGTTTTGTTCCTGCATTAGTTTGCTAAGGCTAATGGCATCCAGCTCCATCCATGTCCCTGCAAAGGACTGATCTCATTCTTTTCTATGGCCGCATAGTATTCCATGGTGTACAGATACCATATTTTCTTTATTGCAGTGTACAGGTACAACGTTTTCTTTACCACATTTTCTTTATCCACATTTTCTTTATACCATTGATGGGCATTTAGTTTGAGTCATTGTCTTTGCTATTGTGAATAGTGTTGAACACATGTGTGCAAGTGTCTTTATAATAGAATGATTTATATTCCTTTGGGTATATACCTAGTAATGAGATTGCTGGGTTGAGTGGTATTTCTGCCCCTAGGTCTTTGAGCAATCACCACACTGTCTTCCACAATGGTTGAGCTAATTTACACTCCCACCAACAGCGTATAAGCGTTCCTTTTTCTCCTCAACCTCACCACCATCTGTTATTTTTTGACTTTTTAATAGTAGCCATTCTGACTAATGTGAGATGGTATCTCGTTGTGATTTTGATTTACATTTCTCTAATGATCAGTGATGTTGAACTTTTTTTCATATGTAGGTTGGCCACATGTATGTCTTCTTTTGAAAATTGTTAGTTTGTGTCCTTTGCCCACTTTTTAATTTTGTGTGTGTGTGCGTGAACTTGTTTAAGTTCCCTATAGATGGTGGGTATTAGACCTTTGTCAGATGCAAAGATTGAAAAAATTTTCTTCCATTTAGTAAGTTCTCTGCTCACTCTGTTGATAGTTTCTATTACTGCACTCTTTAGTTTAGATCCCATTTATAAATTTTTGCTGTGTTTCAGTTGCTTTTGGTGTCTTCATTGTGAAATCTTTGCCCATGCCTATGTCCTGAATGGTATTGCCTAGGTTGTCTTCCAGGGTTTTTATAGTTTGGGGTTTTACATTTAAGTCTTTAATCCGTCTTGAGTTAATTTTTGTTTATGATATAAGGAAGTGGGGCAGGGTCCAGTTTCAATTTTCTGCATATGGCTAGCCAGTTCTCCCAGCACCATTTATTAAGTAAGGAATCCTTTCCTGATTTTTTTTTTTTTTAGACAGAGTCTTGCCCTGTCGCCCAGGCTGGAGTGCAATGGTGCGATCTCGGCTCACTGCAAGCTCCACCTCCCGGGTTCAAGTGATTCTCCTGCCTCAGCCTCCTGAGTAGTTGGGATTACAGGCACATGCTACTATGCCCGGCTAATTTTTTGTATCTTTAGTAGATACGGGGTTTCACCATGTCGGCCAGGCTGGTCTTGAACTTCCCATTGCTTGTTTTCGTCAGGTTTGTTGAAGATCAGATAGTTGTAGGCATGTGGCCTTATTTCTGAGTTCTTTATTCTGTTCCATTGATCTATGGATATGACACATTTTTAACTCTAAAAAGAAGATGATTGCCACCTAAAATGATAACATTTATTCATTTATTTATTTAGATGGAGTTTCACTCTGTCGCCCAGGCTAGAGTGCAGGAACGAGATCTTGGCTCACCACAAGCTCCGCCTCCTAGGTTCTAGCAAGTCTCCTGCCTCAGCCTCCCAAGTAGCTGGGATTACAGATGCCCGCCACCACGCCCAGCTAATTTTTGTATTTTCAGTAGAGACGAGGTTTCACCATATTGGCCAGGCAGGTCTCGAACTCCTGAACTCAGGTGGTCCATCTGCCTTGGCCTCCCAAAGTGCTGGCATCACAGGCATGAGATAGTTTTTATTAAACTTAAATATGTTTAAATTGCTTTCTGCTTAGTGATTATAATCATTTAGTATTTTATAAGCCCCTTTTTATCTTTATTACTTTAAGTTCTAAACAGATTACTCTATGGATAGAAGGATCCGGACTTTGATGCTGACTGAATTTTAAAGTAGCAATGATTTATTTTTTTCTCCTTTGGAAAACTTTGATTTATATTTACAAAAAAAAATGTATATGTGAAAAGATTTTATTTGAGAAAAAATTTAAATTTCAACCCAGCCACCTAAGTTTAGGATTTAAAGCAAATAAGTAAGTTTGAAAAGAGTGGAAGAAGAATGACAAATACACTACTCAGGTTTACTCTGAGACCATGAGAAGAGACATTTATTACTACAAATGCAATTTTATTCCTGTGCTGAAAATATAATGTCTCTGTTTATTAGCAATAAAGGTTGAACTCACTGTATTGTCACAAATACAATTTTATGCCTTGCACAGACTATACATTTCTGTTATTTAATCACAAAAGCCTTTTAGACATTTAATTTTTTGAATAATAGATTTAAGTAATATAGTCATTTACTTTTTAAACTTATATCTATTTCTCACGAAGAGTAGACTTGCACTCTCAATTAGCAGTGGGTCCTTTGACATTCTTGCCTGTCCGGAGACTCTGAAGAAGGATTATTTCTGATTGGTTTTGCAGCAGTAGCTCATTTTCTTGCTGAAAGTCTGATTATTTTTACATACAGAGTTTTATGTAATTCAGCCTGATTCTTGAGAGCCATATGCCTAACAGCTTTCATTTTGTCTCTTAAGTAGCCAAAATGGAGGGGCATGAACTTTCAGGACTTCAGAATTCCAGGAGTTCAGTCTTTGCAGTAACAGGCTCACAATTCACTATTCACTATCTCCAAAATAGTCATGTAATCCTTGTGTCTGCTTAGCATCCAGTGTAGATTCTGGTAAAGTATTCAGCTTCTTTCTGTATTCAAAAGTAGTTTTGAGAGATAGGTAGCCACTGTTTAGATATTTCACCAAAGATGAATAACTTAGCAGCAATCCACTTTTTAACCCAGCAACTTTAAAGGTTTCTTCACCTAACAATTTATTTTTCCAACCTAGAAATGAATTACCCCAATATTTAGCCTATAGTCTTCCTACCATGAAGAAATTGGTATAGTATTTTATCTGATGCAACTCTCTCATTGTTGAAATATGCAGGATCTTTAAATATATGTAAATTTTTTAAAAAATATAACTTTAAATGTAACCCAATCAGATTATAACAGTCTCACCCTCATAATTTAGTTGTTCTGTTTTTATTGTATTTATTACTACTACTGTAACTAAGTAATTCTACTGGGGCTAGAAAATTTTTTATCTTATATAGAAACATTCATTTTAAGTATACTTCTAAAAATAAATAGACCATTATCCATAGAATAATGATTAATCTTAATAAAGATTAAGACTTTCTTACATGCTCTACATTTTAGAATTGATGTCCTTATTTCTTTTTCCCAGAATTATTTATATTGTAAAAAAATTGACTTGATTTTTTAGAGCAGTTTTAAGTTCACAGAAAATTGAGTGGAAAGTACAGAGAGTTCCCATATATCTCCTCCACACAGCCCCTAAACACACAACCTCCCCCACTGTCAACATCCCATACCATGAGATCTATTTGTTACAATTGATGAACCTACACTGACACGTCATTATCACCCAAAGTCCTTAGTTTACATTAGGGTTTACTCTTGCTGTTATACATTCTGTGGGTTCGGAGAAATGTATAATGACCTGTATACACCATTGTAGTATCATGTAGAGTAGTTCACTGCTCTAAAAATCCAAGGGTCAAAGGGTCAGATGTTTGGTTCACTTCCATATTGGGTTGGCTATTTTTGGTCTTTTGCCTTTCCATATACATTTTAGAATCAGTTTGTAGATTTCTCAAAATAACATGCTGGCATTTTTATTGGGATTGTGTTGAATCTATATATCAAGTTGGGAAGAACTGACATCTTGACAATATTGAATCTTTTTATCAATGAACATGGAATATCTTCAAGTTTATTCAGTTCTTTTTTGATTTATTTTATCAGAGTTCGGTAGTTTTCCTCATTTAGATCTTATACTTTTTTTTTCAGATTTATGCTTAACTAATTCACTTTGAGGTTTGCCAGTGTAAATTCTAATGTGTTTTCATTCAAATTCTACTTGTTTGGTACTGGTATATCAGAAATCTATTTATTTTTGCATATTAACCTTGTATCCTGCAACCTTGCTATAATCTATTATTAATTACAGGATTTTATTTTGTCTATTCTTTTGGATTTACTACATAGACAATCATATCATGTGCAAAGACACTTTTATTTCTTCTTTCCAAATCTATATACCTTTTATTTTCATTTATTGTCTTACCGTGTTATCTAGGAATTCCAGTACAATATTGAGAAGAGTGGTGAGTGAGAAAACCCTTGACTTGTTCTTCATCTTAGCATGACAGCTTCTAGCTTGTTACCATTAAATATGATACTAGCTTTAGATATTTTGTAAATGCTCTTTATGAAGCTGAGGAAGTTCCCCTGTCTTCCTTGTTTCCTGAGGTGTTTTTTTTTTCTTCTTTATGCTGTTAATGCAATTGATTGATTAAATTAATTGGTTTCCAATTTTTGAACTACCTTGCATTGAATGAGTTAGAAAGTATTTTCTCTGCTTATATCTTCTGGAAAAGGTTATGGAGAATTGGCATAATTTCTTCCTATATGTTTGATAGCATTCACCAGTGAACCCATCTGGGCTTGCTGCTTTTTGTTTTGGAAGGTTATTATATTGATTCAATTTCTTTTAATAGTATAGGTCTATTCAGATTGCCTGTTTCTTTTTGTAGAATTTTAGCAGAGTGTCTCTTTCAAGAAATTGGTCCATTTCATCTAGGTTATAAAATTTGTGGGCATAGAGTTGTTCATAATGTTCCTTTATTTTCTTTTAATGCCCATGGGATTTGTTATAATGTCTACTTCTTTCATTTCTAGTATTAGTAATATGTGCCCACCTGCCTCTCTCCCTTTCCTCCTTCCTTCCTGTCTCTCTCCCTCCCTCCCTTCCTTCCTTCCTTTCTTCCTGCCTTCTTTCCTTCCTGCCTTCCTGTCTTCCTGTCTTCCTTCCTTCCTGTCTTCCTGTCTTCCTTCCTTCCTGTCTTCCTGTCTTCCTTCCTTCTCTCTCCTTTCTTCCTTCCTTCCTTCCTTCCTTCCTTCCTTCCTTCCTTCCTTCCTTCCTTCCTTCCTTCAGTCATCAAATGTACTGATCTTTCAAAGAACTAGCTTATGTTTGTATTGATTTTTCTCTATCTACTGTCTTCAATTTCATTGATTTCTGCTCTTTTATTTTTTTCTTCTGCTTACTTTGGATTCAGTCTGTTCTTTTTCTTCTAATTTCCAAAGTAGAAGCTTAGATTATTGATTTTAGAGCTTTTTTCTTTTCTAATAGATGAATTCAATGCTATAAATTTTCCTCTGAACATTGCTTTTGCTGCATCCCGTGATTGATAAGTTGTATTTTCATTTTCATTTAGTTCAAAATATTTTAAAATTTTTCTTGAGTTTTTTTTTTTTCTTTGATCTATGTGTTACTTAGAAGTGTGTTCCTTAATCTCCAAGTATTTTGAATTTCCACCTCTCTCTGTTACCAGTTTCTGGCTTAATTCCATTTTGGTCTGCAAGGAGACATTGTATTATATCTATTCTTTTAAATGTGTTAAGGTATTTTTTATTGCCCAGAATGTGGTCTGTTTTTCTGAATGTTTCATGTGGGCTCAAAAAGGATGTGTATTCTGCTGTTGTTGGATGAAGTAGATTACAGATGTCAAATATATCCAGTTGATTGATGGTGCTTTTGAGTTCAACTGTGTCTTTACTGATTTTCTTTTTGCTGGATTTGTTCATTTCTGACAGAGGGCTGTTGAAGCCTCTAGCTATAATAGTAGATTTATTTATTTCTGTCTACAGTTGCATCAGTTTTTGCCTCTCATATTTTGATGCTCTGTTGTTAGGTGCATGTACATTAAAGGTTGCAAGTCTTCTTGGAGTATTGACTTCTTTATTATTTTATATGACCCTCTTTATTCTTGATAACTTTCCTTACTCTGAAGTCTGCTATGTTTCAAATTAATATAACTCCTCCTACTTCCTTTTCATTAGGGTTAGCATGATATACTTTTCTTTTAATTCATCCATCTAGGCCATTAATATTTAAAATGATTATTTTTAATATCATGGATTAATAGTTGTCATATTTATTATTATTTTCTATTTATTGCCCTTTTTCTTTGTTACTGTTTTTGCCTTTTACTCTTTTTCTGTCTTTGTGATTTTGAGATTTTATGTAATTACATTTTCTTCCCTGTTGACATATCAATTATCAATTATACTTTTTTAAAACTATTTTTAGTGGTGCCCTTTTTCTTTGTTACTGTTTTTGTCTTTCACTCTTTTCCTGTCTTTGTGATTTTGAGATTTTAAATAATTCCATTTTCTTCCCTCTTAGCGTACCAATTATCAGTTATACTTTTTCAAAAACTTTTTTTAGTTGTTGTCCTAGAGTTTGCAATATACATTTACAACTAATTCAAATCTCACTTACAAATAATTATCCTGTTTCATGGGTAGTACAAATATCTTATGACAGACTATGCCTAATTCTTCCTTCTCATCCCTGCTATCATTGATATCATTCATTTTACTCATATATAAGCATATATGCATGCACACAAAAAGATGTATGCATAAACATACGTAATTAAGTATATCATGATTATTTTAAACAAACTGTTATCTGTTAGATCAATTAAGAATAAGAAAAGGAAAAAGTTTTTACCTTTACTTAGTCAGTTTTCAATGCTCTTCTTGTCTTTGTGCAGATCTGACTTTCTAACTTATATTATTTTTCTTCTCTTGGAAGAACTTCTTTTAGTATTCCTTGCAAGGCAGTTCTATTGGCAACAAATGCCTCCTTTTTTTTTTTTTTTTTTTTTTTGCCTGAGAAAGTCTTTATTTCTCCTTTACTTTTGAAAAACAATTTCACAGGCCATGCATTGTGGCTCAGGCCTGTAATCCCAGCACTTTAGGAGGCTGAGGCAGGAGGATCACTTGAGCTCAGAGTTTGAGACCAGCCTGGACAACATGGTGAGATTCCGTCTCTATAAAAAATTCAAAAATTAACCAGGTATTCATCTGTAGTCCCAGCTATGCAGGAGACTGAAGTGGGAGGATCGCTTGAGCCCAGGAGGTTGAGGCTGCAGTGAGCCATGATTGTGCCACTGCACTCTGACCTAAGTACAGAGCAAGATCCTATCTCAAAAGAAAAAAAAAAAGAATTAAGAAACATGTTTTCTAAATGAAAAAAAAAAAAAAGAAAGAAAGAAAGAAAAGTAATTTCAGAGTGTATAATTCTAGGTGGGTGGGTTATTTTGTCAACACTTTTTGCTCAACTGTTTTATCGATTGCATGGTTTTTGAGGAAAAGTTTGATGTAGTTCTTATCTTTACTCTTCTATTGGTAAAGTGGGTTTTTTCTCTGACTTCTTTCAAGATTTTATTTTTAATCTTTTATTTTCTGCAGTTTGAATATGACATGTAGATTTTTGACATTTATATTACTTGGTATTTCCTGAGCTTCTGGGTCTATGGTTTGGCATCTGATATTAATTTGGGGGAAATTATCAGTTATTATTGTGTCAATTTTTTGTTGTTGTTGTTCCTGTATCTCTTTTCATTCTGGTATACCTATTACGTGTATGTCACACTTTTCTAGTTGTCAGACAGTTCTTGGATATACTGTTTTATTATTTTTTTCAGTATTTTCTCTTTTTCAGTTTTTTTAGTTTTGGTGGTTTTTATTGATATATCCTGAAGCTCAAAGATTGTTTCCTTAGCTATGTCGAGTCTCCTGATGAGCATATCAAACACATTCTTCATTTCTGTTACAGTACGCCATTCTCCTGCCTCAGCCTCCCAAGTAGCTGGGACTACAGGCGCCCGCCACCTCGCCCAGCTAGTTTTTTGTATTTTTTAGTAGAGACGGGGTTTCACCATGTTGCCAGGATGGTCTCGATCTCCTGACCTCGTGATCCACCCGTCTCGGCCTCCCAAAGTGCTGGGATTACATGCTCTCAAGTATTTCTTATGAATCTTTCTTAGAATTTTCATTTCTTTACTTACATTACTCATCTGTTCTTGCATGTTGTCTACTTTTAACACTATAGCTTTTAGCATATTAATCATAGTTGTTTTAAATTCATGAGCTGATAATCCCTTCATCCCTGCCATATCTTGATCTGGCCCTGCTGCTTGCTCTTTCTCTTCAAATTTTCTTTTTTGCCTTTTAGTATGCCTTATAAATTTTTATTGAAAGGTGGGCATGATGTTCTGGGTAAAATAACTGCAATCATGATAGTTTAGCAGTACAGTGGTAAGACATGAGGGGGAGGGAAAGCATTCTATGTTCCTATCATAAAGTCTCAGTCCTAGGCTGGAAACTTCATAAGGTCTTTCCTCCAACTTCCTTTTATTTTCTTCACCTACATAGGTGGTAAAGGATGGCTAGAAGGGGCTGGAGTTGGGTATTTTGCTTCCCCCAGGTCAGGCTGGGGTTAGGCTTTGAAAATCCCTCAATAGGTTAGGCTCTGGTAAAATAGTTTCTCCTCAGGGCAGGCCTTGCTAAGAAGTACAGAATGGTCTGATTATTTCAAAATGATTACTTTCCTCCTCCCCTTGATGGAACCAGGAGATATTTCCCTAATCTTCTCTGTGAGAACCTGGTAGAGCTCCTTCAGGTAAAACTCAACAAAAGTGTGCCCCTCCTACCATGACTAGGTCCCCCTGGAGATTTTGTCTCAGGCTTGTTCCCACAGAGTTTCTAGAAGTTTGTCAATTGAAGTTCATGTTTTCCTACCCCTATACTAGTTTCCACCCTGCTCAGGTGGGTTGTGATCCTCTGTATTTACCTGTCTTTTTCTCCAAATTTGGGGACATCAGTTTCCCCAGTGACCTCACTTCTCCAAAGGATCTGAAAAGAGTTGTTCATTTTTCATTTTACTCACCTTTGTATATATTGTTGAACTCTAGTGGCAACCTTCTAAGCTCCTTACATTCTAGACCAGAAACTGAATGTCCTCTACATTTTTACGAAAATGCTCTTAGCTATCACAGTTAAACAAACAAAAACTGACAAATTTTTCAGAGTTTATAAATACACAAGGTTTAAAAAAATTATTTAAAGAAGAGAAATCATTGAATTATGTTAATATTTGTATTTCTCCCTAATATGGTTGTAAGTAAAAAATCAGTAACATCTGTTCTGGGTCATGAGTCATAACCACCTCTACTCATTTAGAACATTTTCATTTACTACCAGCAGCTCCTCTTTTGCACTTTAAAAATATGACTTGGATATAGCTCAAAGGAGGAGTGAAGGCCCTTTTCATTATCCACATCTACATTTCCTGTTAACTGCTTTTCACTCTTTATGGTGAGAGTCCCTCCATGCAGAGATTTCTGAAGGAAGGAAATTAAATCTTTCTCACAAGAGAAAATTTAGCTTTTAGAAGGTTGTTAATTTTTGCTGAAGTTGAACATAGACCTACTGTTGTTATTAATAAAGAAATTACTACTGATCATAATGTTTCAAGTATTACATAAGAATTTTCCTTAGGCATTTGAAAATCAATATGGTTTTTGATACTCCCCAAGATACTCTATTTTTATTGGAAGATAGTTTTTATAACTTTTGAACATAAAAAGCTCCTTGAACAATAGTTCACATATTTCTGTTCCCAATTCATTGCCATGTTAGCAAATTTACGTAAGAATGAGGTATATTTTGACAGGAAACATAGCAAACATCCATTTTGGTTAACTCTCTCTATCCCATCCAGATATATAGACTCCAATTTTAGTTTTTGAGTTTCTTTTTCAATTTTAACTATTTTTAATGATTGATATTTCATCATGACTTCTATCTTTATTAGAGATTTTCAAAAGAACAAAGAGTATATTTACTTTTTTTAAGATACAACAAAACTTATTGTATCTTTTTATTACTGTAAGGTTCTACTGGGCCCTTTACACATCATTAATCCCAAAATATACTATGAGATTTTCGTGATCTTATTTTTTCCTATTTCTTGAAATATGTTTCTATTTTATTATTACTCATCAATTATTTCCAACTATGTTAAAAAGATGAAAATAATTATTTAGATGGAAGAATGGTAGAGTCACCTAAAAAGATGATACAGTAGTGAAATATATAATCACTAAAGTGTTTTTCCTAGTATTCCAAAGATCAAGATCTCTCTCTTTCTTTCTCTCTCTTTCTCTTTCACATACACACACACACACACCCCATGTCTATTAGCTAAAATGGAAGTGAATATTTGCTGATTATCTATTATCTTCAGACATTGTTTTAGGAGTTTTAATTAAGTAGCTTATTCTGTTTAAATCTCACAATATACTAGTGAGGTAATCATTTTTACTCCTGGACCTAATTAAAGAGCTTTTTACAACAAAGGAAACTATCAATAGAGTAAATAGACAGTCCACAGAATGGGAGAAAATATTTGCAAACTCTGCATCTGAAAAAGGTCTGATGTCCAGCATTTATAATAAGCAAAAAATAACCCCGTTAAAAAGTGGGCAAAGGACATGAACAGACACTTTTCAAAAGAAGACATATATGTGGCTAATCAGCATATGAAAAAATGCTCAACAAATGCTCAACATCACTGGCCCTTAGAGAAATGCAAGTCAAAACCATAATGAGATAGTATCTTACACCAGTCAGAATGGTTATTAATACAAAGACAAAAGATAACAAATACTGGCAAGGTTGCAGAGAAAAGGGAATGCTATATACTACTTGTGTTAATGTAATTTAGTTCAGTGACTGTGCAAAGCAGTTTGACAGTTTTTCAAAGAACTTAAAACTGAACCATCATTTGACTCAGGAATCCCATTTTTGGGATATATACCCATAGAAATATAAATCATTCTACCATGAAGATATATGCACACATATGTTCATTGCAGCACTATTTTCAATAGCAAAGACATGGAATTAACTTAGATGCCCATTAATTGTAGACTGACTAAAGAAAATATGGTACATATTCACTATGGAATACTATGCAGTCATGTAAAAGAACAAGATAATGTCCTTTCAGCAACATGGTTGGGACTGGAGGCCATTATCCTAAGCAAGATAATGTAGGAACAGACAATCAAGCACTGCATGTTGTCACTTACAAGTGAGAACTAAACACTGAGTACACGTGATCACAAAAAAGGAAACAATAGACACTGGGGCCTACGTAGAGGGTGGAAAGAGGGTGAGGATTGAAAACCTACCTATTGGGTACTATGCTTACTACCTGGGTGATAAAATAATGTGTACACCAAACCCCGCAACACACAATGTATCTGTATAGCAAACAAGTACATGTACCCTTGAAACTAAAAGTTTAAGAAAAATAATTATTACCCCTGGTTTATAAATAAAGAGAGTCTAAGAGCATGTGCATTGTTTTATATCTTACACTGTCTAATATAGTAGCTGATACCAAGTAAATGTTCAATATATTTTAATTAATACATTACAGTAATTTTTTCAGGTAAAATATATATTTCAGAGTCACAGGAGATTTTGGATGAAATACATATACATTTTTATTTATAAGTAATATTGAACACTTAATGCATATAAAATGTGGTCCCTGCTTTTGAGGAATATTCGAGTCACAGAATACTTAGACATGTTTGTAACTAACCATAATGCAAAGAAGAAAGTTTCATGGCTTAATATGACTATGATTTTGCAAAAGAGGTGGAGTTTTATCCTAATCAGAGGAATATCTGTAGTGGCACATAACCTTATACATTCATCAGTGGAGAGAAAGGGTGTCCCAGAAAGAGGGATCATCTCAAGTATACAGCTGGATATAGGAAAGAGGATAGTTTACATGTGACCAGCCAGTTGTAGGAATGAATATAGTAACCTGTTCCTCTGAGTTTCTATGTTTTATGACAACAGTCGTAACCAATAGGTACATATACACACGTACATGCTTTAGCATATCTCAAAATAATATCCTGGGATAGTTTTTTATGAACTATTTTGTTACTAATTATTCTGTTTTTAGGAGTGGAATATTGAGAAAATGTACCAAATTTAGGAGTAGTATAATGAGAAAATGTACTAGTAGTTTCCATTCTTGCTGAGTCTTTCTCTGAGGCACTGTTGGTAGCTCAGTGGTCCCAAATGGAGATGACAGACATTCTGGAAAAATTAGAGGCTTGTGATCAGATGGTTCTGGCCAAGCTGCATGACCTCAGGCAGGATACATTATTTACCTCAGCTGTGAAGTGAGGAGAGGCTGCATACTTTACAAGGTTATAATGATAATTAAATAAGATATCTATATAAAGTCCTTGTCCCATGTCCAGCATATAATAGATAGGTATGAAAATGGAGGCAGCTGGGATTCAATTTTAGATCCTATATACTCCAGAGTACACAAGCTCCCCAGAACCTAGAAATCAGATATACTAGACACCAACTTGAGGACATCCAACTAACCAACTTTAAGAGAGGAGATTTGCCAAATAAATATAAAAATGTTCATATTATTATTTTTGGATTGCATTGGTCTACTAAACAATGAGAAGCTCAGTTTATTAGCATATTAATTAAAGGGACAACTGGAACAAAATAATGTTATAATAGTAATGAGAAAGTAGAAAATTCTAATTGTGTAACTCAGTATTTATTTGAACAGGAACATAGGCACTTTTTTGAAGCAGCCATGTTTCATTGTCTTACAGATAAATCCAAAACACATGACAAAGTTGCTGCACTGGCCAAGAAAGGGGTAAGATTGTGTTTTATTATATAAAATATACAAACTTCAAATTTCATTTAACACTATTCTTTAAAGAAAATTAAATTATTTAAAAACAAACAATGACATACAATCCACTTTTTCTTCTAAATGTTACTTCAGTATGTTTCCTTTCTTAGGTTAACATGAGGAAATTAATATTTATGGTTACTTATATTAATGTTATAGGTCTATCAGAAATTAGAACAATAGAGAACTATAAATAAACAAGTCAATGAGTGCTTTTACTTAAATTATATTTCATATACATACTCATATACTAAAATATTTTTATATACTATATTACTGTAATGTGTGTACACAGTCTCATAGAAAATTTAAGTAGAATTTACCGCTCAACATGGCATCTAACTTAAACATAAGTAGAGAACAGTATCAGCCATCTTAATGAATTTTCTGAACCTGGAATATTTTAAATGAAAATTGTCAGCAGCATTTTTAAAGAATTATTAAAATGTAATACGTTATTCTGAATATTGTATTCAGAGAGTTGTTTAACTCTACTTATTGTCAAAAACTTGGTTGAGATAGGATGAACCTTGACATTCTCCTCAAGAGATGATGTTCTTACCACTAAATGAAGAGAAAGAGTTGGTGCCTAAAACAAATACTTGTGGACATATACTAGTGCCACAATAAAAGGAATTATGATAGAACGAAAAGCCTATGGTGAGATTTCCCATGTTGAGTGGTGAAGCAGAGCAGATCCAGGGAAGGTCAAGTGTAACCTCGAGGAACAGAAAAGGATGTTGGGCATGTATCTATAGATGATTAGGCAAAGGATGGGCATCATGTTTGTATTCTGAATATGTACATTTTATGAGTCCTTCTAAAATCAGGTTTTGTTTTATCTTTTTGCTTTTTGGCTTATAAAAGGAATCTTGGCTGTTCACTGGCTGAATATTGTTAAGCTCCTTTGCAGAGAGGAATTCAGTATCATAGAAAACAAGGTTGCTTTTTATAAAAGAAAGGATATAGGTCTTCTGTGTTCATCTGGAGATTTAGACAGGAATACGTGAAGTAGTGCAGTATTGTTAATGTGGATAGGTTTATTTTAATCTTTGCTAAATGATATTTAGAATCAAATACTATAAAGATAATAACTAATGTTTCTATATATTGCTTTATTTGTACCAGTTTTTCTTAACAAAGGCAGTTCTGTCCTCAGGGTCAGTGCCATGGGCCAGATCTGACCTTTAAACTACTTGTTGGTCTGTAATGAGATATGTGCAGAAAGTAAGAGTAATCATTTATGAACTTGTATGGTAATTTGATAGAGTATTTTTTGTCTGTTGAATCTAATAATATAAAATGGAGCTTGTATTTTTTAATATGTCTTTGTTTTTTATTTCATTTTTTCTCTAGTAACTCATTTTTATTTTGTTTAATAAAAGTATAGATCTCAGATAGACTGGGGAAAAAACTGATCCTTTATCACAGATAGTTTGAGAGATACTGTCTTAGGGGACATTTTAGAAATTTTTGGAGAAGCTGTGGGTTATAGTAATTTTGGAGAATACACGGTGTTTTACTAGGCAGGGGTTAGAGACACTAGATATCCTGAGATGCATGGAACAGGGCTGTGTAAAATGACTGTCCAACATTTGGAATGATTTTGAATGCTCTGCTGGACTCAACAAACTACAAGTATAATTTTATATTGAGTTAATACAAAATAATACTGAAACATAACGTGTTAGGCTAAAAGCAAAGGAATGAGAAGGCTTGTTATAGAGAGGCAAACTGACATAGAATAGACAGATTAAATGGTTCTTGAAATTATTGACTATTTTACTGAACACTTTGTAACATTTTCAACTATATATTTAGCCACAAAAGGTAAAAGTGTAGTTACTGAGAAACCATGGAAGGAATTTACAGATGTGTAACAGGAAATTTGAGATAGCTTTTGTCTTAAAACTAAATACTACTAAATTAATAGAGATACATGAAATGCATTGATTTCACTGAGTTTTTTAAAATAAACATTTAGAAATATTTTTAGTGTTGCTAGCAAGATTATAAAACATTTCCACATTGTCTTTCACTTCAGACCCCAAGGGGAAAACAAGGCAGACATTATTATCATTATCTTATAAAGAAGGTCATTAGTGGTTAGAGACGTTAAGGAACTTACTCTAGCCCCATGGTACTTTTAGATATTTTTATTTAATCTTAATTAGTTTTTCTTAGTTCCTATTAAAATATTGACAAGGTAGCCTCATTAAGATTTTAATGTTAATTTCACTTAGGAAGTTAGCTTTTATTTTTCTTTACAGTTTGGTTTTATGGATATTGAACACAATATTTTTAAAGACAGCACTGTTTTATATAAAATATTATAGATGTATAAAAGAAAGCTGTTGGTATGAAAGCAAAAGATAATGGTGAAATATATTAGGTAATTACTAAGTGCCAGTCACTACGTACATGTTATTTCATTTTATTCCAACAACAATTATGGGGCATATTCAGTATTATCTCTGGTTCACAAGTGAAGAAAACAAGCATAGGGATGTTGACCACTGTGAAAAACACAATGCAAAGATGGATGATAAAAAAGTAAGTAATTGCTTCTAGAGCCCTTTATCCTAGGTTGAAAACCTTAATAGTTTGTATTTTGTTTATATATAGAAATACATATACTTATATACATTATACAATACATTATTTATGTAATACATAGTATTTATATACATTACGTAATACATTATAGTACATAAGTATTTAAAGAAATAAACAAAATACAAACTGCTAAGATTTTCAACCCAGGGTGAGGGGCTGTAGAAGCAATTATTTACTTTTTTATCATCCATCTTTGCATTGTGTTTTTGGCAGTGGTCAACCTCCCAATGCCTGTTTTCTTCCCTTGTGAACCAGAGATAATACTTATGTATTTATATAAACAAATGTGTATATATGTATAAATGTTTCGTGATCGTTTTATTTTTTACAATGAGATCTTATTATATATGTTACTCTATAGATTTGAATGCTTAGATTAACAAATATAGACCTGTTTTTAACATTCTGCATAGCATACCATAGTAGATATGTCAGAGTTTTATTAACCAGTCATATATTGATGAATATGTAGATGTTTTCAAATTCCTGGTGTGGTTTGGTGCTTCTACAAGAAATGATTTAGTAAACATCCTTGGATATATATCCTTAAATGCTGGTACTATTATTTCTGTAGGATAGATTCCCAAAGAAGAATTGATAGATCAAAGCTTCTCATAGTGTTGCCCTGCTTCCCTTGAATCAGGAGTGGACCTTGAGGAATAAGTTGTTAAAGTTATGTGTTGGCGTGTGCTGAGTTGTAGTGTCAGTTGTTGCCACCTCTTTGAACCAAGATATAAGGGTGTTGCCATCTTCGATACTATTCCGAAGTGCCTATTTTGAATGGTATTCCTGGGGTAAAGTATGAGACCTCTATCTACAAGCTTCTGCCCCTCACTTAGCTCTCCTTTTTAGGTCTTCAGCCATGTGTGATAGAGGTGTGTAGTACATGTGCACCTGCCTGATCACCTCTGCCCCACTGGCAGCAGTCTGAATGAAAGAGACTCTGAGTAAGTCACACTAATCTCTTTGAGTTCCACTTGATAAAAAGGAGTAGGTCTAGATTCTATAAGTCCCTTCCCACTCTACTCCCCACTCTAATATCCCATGAACTATAAGATATTTATAACAGCTCCTTAAGTATCTGTAGAATATCAAAAGACTTGTTCAGGCCAGAATTAACAGATACAATATCTGAGTCAAGTGGGCCTAAGATAAATAATAAAATAAAGAATAAACAACAATAGTGTACCAGGAAGACAGGTGGAGTAGCTGATGGTGTTGCCTGTAATAGATTTTGAAAGATGTTTGAATAGATATGTACATGTATGTATGTGTATTTATATACATATATACATATATGTGTGTATATATGTGTGTGTGTGTGTGTGTACTCAGGAAACAGTATACTGTGGTGGAAGAATACAAACTTATAATTGAGACAACTCTGTCTCCAAGAGCTAGTCCTTTTACTTAGTTGTTGTGTCACCTTAGGAAAGTAAACCTAAACATCTTTTAGCCTCATTTAATCAATCCCTCTAAATTGGCAACAATAATAATTACCCTGTATGATTTTTATAGAGGTTAATATACAAAGCAATTATAACAACATATAGTTACTATATTATAATAGGTGGTTAATAAATGCTAGTGCTTTTCTTCCAAATTTCTCCTTAGAAGGACATAGGAAGTAAGGATTTAAGAAAATTTAAAATTCTCAGACTTGTAATAATATCATAGTTCTATTAGACAGTTAGGATTAGCTATGCCTTTTTTAAAATTATACTTTAAATTCTGTGATATATGTGTAGAACGTGCAGGTTTGTTACATAGGTATACACATGTCATGGTGGTTTGCTGTACCCAACAACCCATCATCTAATTAGGTATTTCTCCTAATGCTATCCCTCCCTAGCCAGCCACCCCCCAAACAGGCCTTGGTGTGTGATGTTACCCTCCCTGTATCCATGTCTTCATTGTTCAGCTCCCATTTATGAGAGAGAACATGTGGTGTTTGGTTTTTTGTTCTTGTGTTAGTTTGCTGAGAATGATGGTTTCCAACTTCATCCATGTCCCTGCAAAGAACATGAACTCATCATTTTTTATGGCTGCATAGTATTCCATGGTGTATATGTGCCACATTTTCTTTATCCAGTCTATCATTGATGGGCATTTGGATTGGTTCCAAGTCTTTGTTATTGTAAACAGTGCATAAATAAACATGCATGTGCATGTGTCTTCATAGTAGAATTATATGTAATCCTTTGGGTATATATCCATTAATGGGATTGCTGGGTCAAATGGTATTTCTGGACCTAAATCCTTGAGGATTCCCCTCACTGTCTTCCACAATGGTTGAACTAATTTATACTCCCACCAACAGTGTAAAAGTGTCCACCTCCTCTCCAGCATCTGTTGTTTCCTGACTTTTTAATGATCGCCATTCTAACTGGCATGAAATGATATCTCATTGTGATTTTGATTTGCATTTCTCTAATGACCAGTGATGATGAGCTTTTTTTCATGTTTGTTGGCCGCATAAATGCCTTCTTTTGAGAAGTGTCTGTTCATATCCTTCACCCACTTTTTGATGTGGATGGTTGTTTTTTTCTTGTAAATTTGTTTAAGTTCCTTGTAGATTCTGGATATTAGCCCTTTGTCAGATGGATGGATTGCAAGAAATTTCTCCCATTCTGTAGGTTGCCTGTTAACTCTGATGATCATTTCTTTTGCTGTTCAGAAGCTGTTTAGTTTAATTAGATCCCATTTGTCAACTTTGACTTTTGTTGCCATTGCTTTTGGTGCTTTAGTCATGAAGTCTTTGCCCATGCCTATTTCCTAAATGGTATTTGCCTAGGTTTTCTTCTGAAAATTGCCTAATTATACCCTTACCTATTTTTTTCTTCGGCTTATATTTTTTCTGATTGATTTGTAGGCATGGACACACTTATTAGTTATTAATAATCTGTCAATATGTTACAAACATTTTCTGATTTTCATTTTAAATGTTTTGTAGTTCTTTTTCTGTATTTATATAGTAAAATTGTCTCTCTTGGGGCATTCAGTGTTTTTTTTTTTTGACATGCTTTAAAAGACTGCTTTTTCATTAATATAAAATATGTTTCACAGTTCACTTAACCTTTCTTCTATTGTTGTTGGTAAAACTGATGAAAAGCTTCATCAGTATAGCTTTCTCTCCTACCCTATTTGTTGAATTGTTTTTTTAAGGACACTTCCCAGTAGAAGGATTATGTTGAAGTGTTCTCATCATCAGTGCTTGCAAATGCCATAATTGTCATTGACAAGTATTAGTATAATAAAGATGTTGTTGCCAGTTTACATCATAACTTGTTGTTGTTGCTATAACATGAGGTAAAAAAATGTACCAATTTAGGGAAAAATTTCATGTTTAAAATATTAAATGCATCCATGTAGAAACATAGTTTGATTCTCTATTCATTTTTATTTCATTTTTTCAATAGATAATTTTACATATTTCTAATTAACTCTATCCTAGATATTATTACTAACTGGAAAATGATCTATTTTTTAATTTTTTGCTTACATACAGAAATTATGTGTATCTTTTTCCCTAAAACTTATTAATACCAATAACTTAACTTACTATTTGAACAACAAAATTAAGGACCACTTTCTTGATTTATACATTTCAATATGAGGAATTTCAGCTATTATGTTTTCTGATAAAAAGTATTTGTCTCCAAAGTTATTACGAAAAATTTCCGTAACAAGCAGAAAATTTTCATTAGCCCAATTAACAGGATAAGTTGCTTACATTTTATGACTAGATGTCTGGATATTTGTGTTAATTGCTAAGCTTGCTATTAATATGGAATTCATGTACTGCAACTCACTTAATTTATTTAGCTTTATATGCATCCTTCCCAGAAGATAAATATATTATAGCAGATTCCTACTGCTGGGTTCTAGCCCTAGGCAGAGAGAAATCTCAGAAAAGAATAGCAAGGAGCAGAACCCCTTGGGAAGAGTCACAGTTAGGCTTCAAAACTCATTTAATTTCCTTTTGTATTCTACTTTGTGGGCATTATTCACCTTTCCATAGGTCAGTGTCCCCCAGACTTGAATCATTCAGGTATTTCATCACCATTTTGCCATTTTCAGTACTATTAATATAGTTTTTTTTTGTTTTTTATTTTTTTATTTTTTTTAGTTTTTAGAGAAGAAATTTTCAACAAATGGAGTTTAAAGATCAAATTGGCTTTTATTAGTGATTCATGAATCTGGCAGCATCTTCTCTATGAAATAGAAGGGTGCTCTACTGGGATTAGCAGAATGATCAGCTTTTGTAAGGCAGCTCCAGTAGGAAGAAGGAAACAGCATTGTGCAAAAAAACTAGATTGGTTAGCATCAGGTTACTTCAAGTTACTCTCCTTGTGTGGCTTAAAGCAGAAGATACTTTCTTATTATACCAGCTCAGATTGACTGGGACCCTTATTATTGGTTGTTGTGAAATCTTCTGGTTTTTGGAAAACTAGCTCATGTCTCAGTTCAGTTTGATTACATGACACTTAGTGCGAGTGACTCCATTCTAGTTTGGTCTGGATTATTGGGGTCTAGTGCAGGGGCACAGTCCACAATGACTACCTCCTATAAATTTTATTTAGCCAACTTGACTCACCTTTTTCATAATTTAAATTTTTATTGAAGTATTTAAATACAGTGAAATGCAGAGATCTTAAGTGTACAATTTGATGAATTTTTCTTAAATATATGTACTCATAAAACTACCATCCCTAATCAAAATAAAGAATTTTCCCTACCCAGAAAGTTTCCTAATGTAAATATTTATCCATTTTATCCATTTATTACTTTAAATCATCAGTGTAAATCTTAACATACAAAGTTCATTTTTCTTTTTTTGAGGCAAGGCTGTTGCCCAGGCTGGCATACACTGGCGTGAACACAGATGGATCACTGAAGCCTTGACCTCCTAGGCTCGAGTGATCCTTCTGCCTCAGCCTCCCAAGTACCTAGGACCACAAGTGTGTACCACCTTGTCTGGCTAATTTTTGTATTTTTTTTTTTTTTTTTTGTAGAGACAAGGTACTCCTGGGCTAAAATAATCCTCCCACCTTGGCCTCCCATAGTGCTGGGATTACAGGCATGAGCCACCCACACCCTACCAGAAAGTTGTTTTCATACTAATTTCATTTGCCCTATGCTCAAAATCTGTAGAGGGAAACTGCCTCCTTATAAGGCAGTATTAAAATGCCCTTCCAGAGGGTGATTTTAACAAGATACTCTTTAGTAACTTCATAACTAACCCTGCTTGATTAAATTGCAAGATTTACCTCTTTTTTCTTGAATTAAAGTCTATAGGAGTTCTATAGGATAACAATTAGTAGTAAAATATTACAATTAGAGAAAATAGATAAATCTCTGATTCCAAATCCTTTCATACACCATTTATGAAGGCAAGCAAAGATCCCTTGCTTCAGAATACCAATTTTCTGGTGCAGATTATTGTATTTGCTCCTTAAACAAAAAAGAAAAAGTCTTCGTTGAGACTTACATATTTCCTTAACCCTTTTTTGTATTTGATTTTCGCTTGATGGATCTGACTTCAGCCAAACTGCCTACTTGTGGTTTTCACAAAATGGCCAGTGGGAGTGGGAGGAGCTGAGGAGTACAGGGTAAATGCGTGTCAAGGTTGAGTATAGCAGAGTTGAAAACTCCTTTGTTTTTCTCCCCTGGAGAGAAAACAATAGTATGTCATAGTGTGAAGACCGCACTATTCCCCAAGTTCATAGGGCATGTAGTGTAAGAAATGTTGGCTAGCAACTAGCTATAAGGGGAAGTTTTTCCATCCACAGGGCTGCTGGCCTGCTTATTGTTGCTAGGGTTGCAGTTGAGTTGTAAGGGGCTGTTCTAAGAAAGTAGAAGTGGAGAGAGGTATAGTGATGCCTTCCTAAACCAGTGTTTTTTTCCCAGTGCAGTGAGTGGTTTGTCTGAGGAAATTCAGAGTTTAATTATGCAAATCTGGTTTTTGGTAAACAAACATTGAGGTTTATCTATCAGTGATTTTTTCTAGTCATTTAAAATTTGTTTTCATCCTTGTTACTAAAAAGCAAACACAAAAGTATCCTTTTTGAATGTCACTGTTTATAATGACTAGTTTTGTATTAATTTTTCTCTATACATAATGCCCATTTAAAAATTCAGTTTAGATTATTTTACTTGGAATTTGAATTTGATGATACTTAAAATCTGCTGCTGCAGATTCTAAAAATTTGAAACTTTTCAACCATAACTCTCCCTGTTTTCTATTCTATATTTCAACTTTGAACCAGAAAACAAGAAATATGATTCCACAAAATGTAGCTGCCCTTTTTTTAAGAAACAAAATCTTCCTCAAATACCAGTTATCAAATGGTGAACAGCTGCCAGATGTCCTTTGTTATTTGAACCTACAGTTGTGGTATGCAGTTTTCTTCAATGCATTTTGCTGATTGTATTTAGTACAAGTGTAATCCTTTCTCTCTGATTCAGAGACACATAAGTCCTATTTCCAACTTCAGACTCCACATAAAATGAACCTGAGTTTCCTCTAAAGTCTGGAATATTTCTTGCTCACCATCATCATCTTCACTCCATTCCATTAAAACCAAAACCAATAGTACCTATCAATAGGTTATTGATATAATATAGAATAGGAATTTGAATGAGTTTGTATTTTATGGATTGTAGCAATTACACTAGTTATATTAAGTGATTTTTCTATGCCTAATAGTAATACTACTATTCTATTTGCAAAGGGGAGAGATATCACCAGAAAAAATACAATGTCAGTGAAAAGAATATTGACTTGTAGCAGAAATTTAAGCCTACAGTTTCAAATTTATAAGCATTTGGGTTTTGTCCACAAGTCTTTCAACTTTTCATTTATGTTAAATGACACAGACCTATTTTCTTTCTTTAAAAACCTATAAATTACTACTTCTAAAATTCTTTAAAATTATAATGACTTTGATATGCTATTTGTCTTTTTGTTTATGTAGTTAATACCTTTACTTTGCCAAGCAGGGTGGCTCATGCTCATAATCCTTGCACTTTGGAAGGCTGAGGCGGGTGGATCGCTTGAGCCCAGGAGTTCGAGACAAACCTGGGTGACATGGTGAAACTTTGTCTCTGCTAAAAATACAAAAATTATGCCAGGTGTGGTGGTGTGCATCTGTGGTCCCAGCTACTCAGGCTGAGGTGGGAGGATCCCCTGAGCCTGGGAAGTTCAGGCTGTAGTGAGCCAAGATTGCACCACTGCACTCTAGCTTGGGTGACAGGAGTGAGACCCTATCTTAAATAGTGACAATAATAATAATAATAATAATAATAATAATTTCACTTTGTTCCAGAAATAATTTGCTGCATCATGAAATGTTTATATTAGAGATACATCTTAAACTTATACTCTCCTACACACTAGACAACATTTTTAAAATAATTTTTTAAATGTTTTAGTTGTGCTATTGTGGAGAGTCTGTCTATTCCTATGTATAAGAGAGATCTTACGCATTCTACTGAAGGTAAATGCTTACAGCATTTGACAATGATCCATGAGTTGAAAAATCAGGCTGGTTATCCTTACTGTTCTAGCCGATATGGAGAAAAATTATAAAACAAATAATGAAACACTTGACATTCATTCTTTTGTCCAGAAAAACAGCATAATATAGATACTATAACCACTGAATATTCTCTGCATCAGCTTTTTAGAATGTAATTGAAACCCATAGATTCTAGAAGGTCTTCCCTAAAAACAGTATCTTCTCCCAACATTCCCCTTGCTAAGATATCTGTTGGCTTTAGGAAAAAACTGTACCCAAGTATGAATTGTTTCAACTGATTTGGATTTTCAGAAAGCCTACAACTAGAGGTCAGATAATCTAATTTACTGGCTTTATTCAATCAGCTAAGCAACTGTGTCACAAATTCTGCTTTCCATGGGGTTTGTCCCTCCCTGGACACCCTGTCTGGATTAGTCCTTAGTATTCTTAAACTCTTTATAATTATAAGTGAAATCTATTCTATTACAAAAAGAAATACCTGGATTTTCATGATCTATCTCTGGTATATATAGTCAAAGACCACTGAAAAATAAATGTAAGGCTTTAAAAAACTATCAGCGAAGCACCAAATCATAGAGCTCCTTGAAGTTTCCTGGTACTCCTGTTCTCAGCCAGGATTGTTAAGTGTTAATCAAAGGCTTTTTATGCCTTTTGTTTAAGGTAGGCTGGTGATCAACTGCTATTTTTAGGGAAAGTGCTGTCTTGTGTCTCAGCTCACTGCTTGAATACACACTCCAGTGTTCTCTTTGATAAGCCCCTCAAAGCAGAGAAATCCACAGTGCTTTATTGTAAACTTACACATGGCTGAAGAAGAGAGTGCAGGGAACAGCAAGATATAAGTCATATTGTCAGGGACTGGTCTCTAATACTGTTCAAATCTCACAGGAATGCAGAACTCTACTAAAGGTTGACTAGACTGGAGC
Source organism: Chlorocebus sabaeus (assembly GCF_047675955.1). Classification (NCBI taxonomy): domain Eukaryota; kingdom Metazoa; phylum Chordata; class Mammalia; order Primates; family Cercopithecidae; genus Chlorocebus; species Chlorocebus sabaeus. Next base: position 73,756,623 of record NC_132918.1, read on the forward strand.
ATGTAGCAATTGATGATTGACATTTATATAAGAAACACTAGATTTGGGTTCTTTCTATTGAAATAGTGTCTAAAATAGGGCCAGCAAATGATCATTTTAATCCTCCCCTCCTTTTCAAAGGAAAGTTGAAAGCAATCATTGTCTAGGCCCAAAGACTTAACTATATTATCTCTACTCTTTGGATACTCAGATTAAGTAATAACCATCATTTGCAGTACTGCATGTAACTAGTTTTCATCCTTATTCTAAGCAGATTTTTCAAAGGGAAATGAGGATATTGGCTTTTTCTTGTATATGATAACTTTTAACAAGGAGTTTGTGTACATTATTCAAAGCACACAGATTCACTTTTGGAAATTCTGTCAAAGCAGGCAGCTCTTTAGTGATTATTGACTGACAATTACTCTCAAAAGAAGATTACAAAACATATTTATGTCTTCCCTGAGCATAAAATACTGAATCAAAATTTCACACCCTCAGATTTAACAGAACTAACAGACTTATTCTTTTTGTTTAAAAATTAAAAAAGAAAACTTCATTTAGCTGAATAGTGACTTAAGGAAATGGGCAATATCAAGTCAGTTTACGCAGATTATATAAATCTAATGTAAACAGAGTTCTATGGATTTTCTGTCCTTTGCAATTAAAGGCAATTCTGTCATTTGCCATTCCAGTCAGCAATCCTAATTATCATTTTGTGTGTGTGTGTGTGTGTGTGTGTGTATATATATACATATATATATACACAGAGAGAGAGAGAGAGCAAGAGAGAGAGTCTTTCCATATAACCACATTGATTTTTACACTCCACAAGGAAAGCATTAATACTTATTTGGTTTATTTAAACTCAGTGACACATAGTGTTATATTTGTGTGGATAGGTGGGAAGCATTAAATTTAGTGCCTCAAAAACTTTAATTTGCTTGAGAGTCATCTAAGGAGCTTATTTAAACACAGATTCCTGGGACCCACTCCCAGAGTATCTGATTCAGTAGGCCTAAGGTGGGCATAAAAATTTGCATTTCTATCAAGCTCCCAGGTATTGCTAATTCTGGCTATTACTCTGAATAGTAATAGGCTAGACAACATAGGAGAATCAGCTCTTCAACGGTAGAGAGAGAAGTAGAAGGGATGGGATAGGTAAATATTATAGTATCTACCTGTAGTGGGTTGAATATTGGCCCCAAAAATATATGTCCATCTGGAACCTTAGAATGCAACCTTGTTTGAAATAATGGTCTTTGCAGATGTAATCAAGGTAAGTATAGTAAGATGAGATCATCTTGGAGATGGGCCCTAAGTTTAATGAGTGCCCTCACCAGATACAGACTTCTATCCTATATTACTGTAAGATAATACATTTCTCTTGCTTTTCTGTTTGTGATAATTTGTTCCATCAGTCCTAGGAAACCAGTGTACTACCCAAGCTCCTACTACACCAGAATGCTAAGTTCCCTCAGTCATATGCTGTAAACAAAAAGGGTAGAATCTGGACACTGGTCCAGAGGTGAACAATGATTGAACAACTAACTGGCAAGCAGAGTTGGATATTTTCTGATATGTTATTTTATCTTCCCCCAAATACTTTGAGGTAAATAATTTTTGGTATCATTTCACAAAAGAAGACCTTAAAATGCCAAAGAGTCATTTAGGCCACAAATATTTATTGTTTATACCAGACTCTTGCTGGCTATTGGAGTGGTCAAGTGACTTGCCAAAAGTGACACAGCCAGTAAGTGCCAGATTAAGCACTTCACTCTAGATCCTGTTATACCAAATTCTGTGGTTTTCTCCATCACATTTTATGAATGGCTCATACCAGCAAGGCACAGAGCATTTTGGCAAATACTGACTTTTTCATTTCAGTCACTGTAGAATATTTAATGAAATAGAAAAAGAATTTATTTTTTTCAACAGGAATCTCTGTGATTTATGGTAACTGTTTAATGGTATTTCCATTAGTAACAATACAGTACTTTTCATTTGTTGTTATCTTTTAATCTTATTTCCTCTTGTAGTAAACCTTTTTACTTTATATTTAAACGTGCAGACAATTTAAGATGATACTTACTAACAAGATAGAAATAATAGTTCTACATTGTCTTTGGAGATGGAGGTCAGTGATTTAGACAATATTTCAATATTCTTTTTTTTTGAGATGGGGTCTCCCTCTGTGGAGTACAGTGGTGCAATCTCGGTTTCTATGAATTTAATACAAATTTTAGTTAGCTACCTTTTGGGTTTTGATTTCACATGTTATTGCATTTTTTTCAGTGAATGTGGTCTGTAAAATAGAGATTACTTTAATATTTTTGAGACTTCCTCTGTGACCCAGTAGGTGGTCAAATTTATAAATGTTTCAATGTTGGAAACAATATGTATTCTTTAATTATTCAATGCTAGTTTTAATATATGTTCATTATATTAGGCTTATTATTTGTGTGGTTGAATTATCATATTTACTGTATTTTTTCTGCTTTATTATTTTTTGAGAGGTAAATTGTATAAGAAATTTTAAGAGAGGTAAAAAAACTGTAGATTCAGTATTTTCTACTTGTAATTCTGTGTTTTCACTTTGTATATTTTAAAGCTACGTGTCTTAGTTCATTTAGTGTTGCTATAAAGGAATACTGGGTAATTAATAAAGTAAAGATGTATTTGGGTCAGGGTTCTACAGGCTGTACAAGAAGAATGGTGCTGGCATTTGCTCAGCTTCTGATGAGGGACCCAGGATGCTTCCACTCATGATAGAAGGCAAAGGGGAGTCAGCAGGACTCTCTTAACAACCAACTGTAGTGAGAATTAATAGACTGAGAACTCACCCACAAAGGAGGGCATTGATCCATTTATGAAGGATTTGCCCCTATAATCCAAACACCTCCCATGAGGCCCCACCCCCAACAGTGAGGATCAAATTTCAATGTGAAGTTTGGAAGGGACAAACATCAAAATTATTGCACTAATATTTTAGATAATAGACAGGTCAAGACAATTATACTTTCTGAGTGAATTTTTTTTTTAGCATTTAGTAATAACACTTTTTATCTCTGATTATGCTTTTTGACTTAATGTCTGCTTTTTTCTGACATGAATATAGTTACATTAGGTTTCTTTTGTTACTTTTGTTAATAATTATGAATATATTATATTCCAGCTCCTCACTTTCAACCTTTTTTGTTTGAGACAGAGTCACACTCCGTCACCCAGGCTGTAGTGCAGTGATGCGATATTGGCTCACTGTAACATACACCTCCCGGGTTCAAGTGATCCTTCTGCTTCAGTCTCCTGAGTAGCTTCACCCTCCTGAGTATTACTGTTGTGTACCATCACACCTAGCTATTTTTTGTACTTTTAGTAGAGATGGGGTTTTACCATGTTGGCCAGGCTTGTCTTGAACTCCTGCCCTCAAGTGATCTGCCTGCCTTGGCCTCCCAAAGTGTTGAGGTTACAGGTGTAAGCCACTGCCCCTGTCCCTTTCAACCTTTCCATGTCATTCTGTTTTTTAAATTGCAGATTTATTGAGATTTAATTTGTATATCATACAACTCACTTTTAAAAAAAATGTACAGTTCAGTTTATTCAAAGTTTTGCAGCCAACATCATTAGCTAATTTTAGAACAGTTTTTTCATCACCCTGAAAGGAAACTTTATACCCATTAGCAGTCACTGCCCATTTCCCATCTCCCCCTTTTCCATGGTAACCATGCATCTGTTTTCTCCTTCTATAGATTTGCCTTTTTTAGACATTTTGGATCATATAATACTGTGGCCTTTTGTGTCTGACTATTCACTTTTCATCTATATTGTAGCATATGTCAGGACTTCATCATTTTTAATGGCTGAGTAATATTTCATTATATGGATATACCACACTTTATCCATTGGTGGACATTTGGGTTGTTTCTACTCTTTGGCTATTATAAATAATGCCATTATGAACAATCATGTGCTCATTCTTGTATGGGCATATGCTTCTGTTTTTCTTGGGTATATACCTAGGATTGGAATTATTAGATCATAGGGTAACTCTAAATTTCAGGTTTTGAGGAACTACCAAACTATATTCCAAAGTGGCTGTACCATTTTATATTCCCACCAGCAATAAATAAAGATTTCCATTTCTTCACATCCCTGTGAGCACTTGTCATTTTCTATTTTTTTAAAAAAATATTAGCCATCCTAGTAGGTTTGAAATGGTATGTCACTGTGGTCTTGATTTTCATTTCTCTGATGACTAATGATATTAAGCATCTTTTTCTGTGCTTATTGGCTGTTTATACGTCTTCTTTGGAGAAATGTCCATTCAAATTCATTGAGCATATTTTAATTGACTTATTGTATTTTTATTGTTGTGACTTCTTTACATATTCTAGATACAATTTCTTATCAAATATGTGATTCGAAAATTTTTTTCTCATTATGTAGATTTTTTTCACTTTCTTGATTGTGTCCTTTACAATTACAGAAGTTTTAAAATGTTGATGACATCCAATTTATTCTTTTGTTGTTTGTGTTTCTGGTGTCATATCTAAGAAACCATTAACTAATCCAAGATTATAAAGATTTGCCCCTGTGTTTTCTTCTAAGAGTTTTAACTTTTATCTCTTACATTTACATTTTTGGTCCATTTTAACTTTTATGTATGATGTGAGGTACAGGTTGAACTTCATTTTGCATGTGGATATCCAGTAGTCTGAGTACTATTTGTTGAAAAGACTATTCTTTTCTTACTGAATTGTCATGGCAACCTTGCTAAAAATCAGTTGACCATATACATGACAGATTTTTTCTGGACTCTGAATTCTATTCGATTGATCTATTCTTCTGTTCTTATTCCAATACCATACTATGTTGATTACTGTAGCTTTGTCATAATTTTTGAAATCAGGAGATGTGACCACCTTCTTTTAACCACACCCTTTGCAGTTGTTCCTTCTAAAGAAGAGTATATTGCCCCACTGCATGCCTTTGGCTGAACTCTGTGACTTACTTTGGCCCATGGAATAAGGTAGAAGTGACAGTGTGATAATTCCAACCTAGTCCTTAAGAGGCTTTGTGTATTTTGGCTTTTCTTTTGACCCTCTACACTAACCCAAGTTTACCCAATGGTCTTAGGAAAATGCAAGTCATGTAGGGCAGAACTACCTACCTCAGCCAACCCTAGACCTACAGGAGAGCATTCCTAGCTGCTTCACTGTGCATCAGAGATGCCCTACCAAACCAAGAGGAACCTCAACCAACCTGAAGACATAAGAAAAGAAGCCACCAGTTTCTGTAAGGAAAGCCTAGGATCTTCCATGAGAAGATGATGATGTACAAATTTCTTATCTGTATTAGTCATTTACAAACACTGTGCATGTCCATTGAGGATTAGCAGGGATTGAAACAATTAGAACAGAATCTCTACTCCATGGTCACTAAGGGAACCAGATTGAGTCTCTACCAACTGGTAGCTACACTCTGGAACTTGTAGCCTTTTCAGCTATCAAGATGAGAGTCAAGGCTAAGAATCTACCCTAGATGTCAAGAAAGACCCTGGGCATAATCATTGCTGAAGTGAAAAGGATCAACACTGGAGAGAAAAGAGGGGAAGAGGTAAACATAATGACAATCTGGAAGATTAATTGAATTTCATGGCAGTAAGGGAACTCAGGAAGTCATTCAACTATCTGGGTGTGAACCAACTAGGAGCAAGTGTCAATTCTTTATATGGGTCATATTGTTGGATCCTCCCTCATGGGAACTAATATCTTAAAGTGGGTTTTGAACAAAATTATGGAACTTGAAAATATAGCAAATGAATATACGTAATGTAAACAAGAATTTAAATGGAAAGTACTTCATTTGAAAATTTTTTTCAAAAATATTTTCAAAAATGTTAGCAGCAAATTCTAATAATAAATGTACTGAGTAGACAGGCATTATCTGTCTATCCAAGAATTAACTCTATGAATTTTTCTATCCATTGAAGTACATATTTTTAGACATAATAAAAATGAATTTTCTTTAAAAAAATACAAATTGTATTTCTCTTCTTTTGGTGATTATCCTTAAATATAAACATGCTTAATGGGTTTAACAATTTAAAACTGATCACCATCACTCTTCTTCTGAATAATTCAAGGATCTTAAGATGCTTTCACCTTTGTCTAACCCCTTTTCCTCTTCCATTCAGTTGTCTACTTTTGTAAATCCTCTTTGTTCTTTACTCCATTACCAATTTGTCTTTTTTTAGGTCAGTGTTTATTTAGATTTACATAATGTTGAGCACTTAATTTACTTATCTTCACTTCTTTTTGATTTTTCTAGATTAATCTTCTTCCTCCAAAGTACATTCTGTAGTAGCTCTGTCAGCAAAGTTCTATCTTTTTAGTTCTCACTCTTTTGAAAAATATTATTTTAAAAATTGTAATTTTTTTCATAATCATGGAAATTAACAATCACAAAGGCAGAGAAAATAGTATTAAACCTTTTTATACTCCTCAGTCTCAACAAACACACACATATGGCTAACTTTTTGAATTACAGTATTATTGAATGTTGTTTAATTGAAGATATGTTCCTGGGTATTGTTTTGATATGGTGCCTATTAAAGCCTAATTGTCTTACCTTTATAGCTTGGCACCATGGGCTTTTACAAATTGACATGTTTAATTCTGGAAAATTCTTTTTTTTTTCTTCTTTGAGACAGACTCTCGCTGGAGTGCAGTGTTGCAATCAACTCACTGTAGCCTCTGCCTTCAGGGTTCAAGTGATGCTCATGCCTGGCTGATTTTTTTTTTTTTTTTTTTTTTTTTTTTTTTTTTTTTTTTAGTAGAGACAGGGTTTTGCCATGTTGAGCAGGCTAGTCTCAAACTCCTGACCTCTGAAAATCAACCTGCCTTGGCCTCCCAAAGTGCTGGGATTACAGGTGTGAACCACCACACATGACCTAATTCTGGAATATTCTTAGTCATTATCACTTCAAATATTTTATCTTCCATTTTGTTTCCATATTATTCTTATGGAATTCCTTTCAGAAATATTCTTGACCTCATCATTCTATTCTCTGTGATTCTTAGCTACTTTTCCAAAAAGTATTTTTGTGTCTCACTGCTATAGATTTGGTGATCTCGTCAAATCTACCTTCCAGAATAGTTATTCTTTCTTCAGTATATCTAATCAGCTCTTTAATTCATCCGCTGAATTTTAAATTCGATGACTTGACTTTTTTTTTTTAATTCTAGAAGTGCTATTTGGCTCTTTTTAAAAATTCTTTCATGGCTTATAGATAGTATAGAAACCTAAAGTTGTTCATTATAGTTTCTAATCCATTTTAACCCTTTAATAACTTAAATATTTATTTTTAATTTAGGTTTATTGCTGTAATACAAACATACAAAATGAAAATCATAAATGTAGATAAAATTAGATGAATTTTTTTAAATGAGCATTCCCTTCTAACCAGCACCAGATCAAGAAGCAAAACATCTCCAGAACCCCAGAATTGTTCTCGTGCCCTCTTCTAGTCACACTTCCTACCTCCAAGGTAACTGCTATCCTGACTTGTAGTGCCATAGTTTAGCTTTGCCTGTTTTTGAGTTTTATGTCAACTGAGCTATACAGTGCAAATATAATTATTTTGTGGGTTTTTTCTTCTCCAGATGATCTATATGCTCTTAATATTTATGAATTACAGAGATCATGTATACATTTTTACATTAATTTCTTGGCTCTTTTGCTTACTTTTGTCTTAGTGATTTTAGAAGTCCTGGATAAGTCTTCGTGTTAATTATTCGACTGGGAAATCTCAGGAGACATGAAATTGGATTTCTCACTTTAATGGTATAGACCTAGTGTTTTCATTCTTTTAGGGTTATTGCTTTTTGCCATCTAATTCCCTATGTCAGACTGTGTACTACCTTATTGCTTTTGTGTCCTCGTGAATGAAGTTTTTCCTATTCTCTTGTTATGGACAGGAAAAGATCCTTGAAGTCCCTGGGCTTTATGGAATATGATTAGCACAGCTCTCTAACCAGTGTCACCCTCAAAACATGTCACTTATCTTTGCCTGGACATGAAAAGCCCAGCTCAAAACTCCTTTGGCCCCTTATCCTGGTACAAGTTTCTTTTGGACCTTCACTGTGTCAGTTTCCACCTATATATTAATAGCTTTGCATTTCATGTGCTTCTGGCATCTGATTTTTTTTTCTTTATCTAAATGTTATATATGTGTGTACAACTTTAAAGTGTTTTTATTAGTATTTTTATATGTTTGTGAAGTTATGTAAGGGGGAGCGGGTAATATGGGAGGTAGACATCCAAATCAGATCAGTTTAGCACTCCTGAAAGATGAGCAGATCCATGCAATTGCAGTGACTATGCAGTGGTTGACTAGCCGTAAAGATGTTGTTTAGGGCTATCGGCCAGGGTGTTTCTTCTTGCCAAATTACTTGAACTGCATGGGGCCCATTATTTTACTGAGCTGATTTAGTCCTATATGAACTAACTCATATTTTTGTTTTTGTTTTACAGAAGCAGATTTCTAAAAATAATATTGAAAAGAAGCAGCCCAAACTTAGAAAAAGGAAAAGGTATACTTTTTGAAATTAAATAGTATTATGATAAAATTGAAATATATATTGGATTTAGTTGTTGCATGACCTTTCTCATAATCCTTGATTCTGTTTCACTTGGAAAATACTGTGTTTACAGTTTTCTAAAAGAATTAATAGAATTACAAGTAGTAGTCTTAGAAGTAGGGAAAAAGCTTTATATTTATGAAATATTTTGAAATGGGACTTTTAGAGATTAATATCTTATGAGCAATCAGAAGAGAATCAGGTTTTTAGTTTAAAAATAGTTAATTTAAACCAGAAACAGGTTTTCATAATGAACTAATAAACCACAGATGACAAGTTTTAGTGTTTGTCATTGAACCAGTCATTTTTTAGAGAATGGTAATCAGTGCTGTGTTAGGAGGGGTCCTACTCAAAAACAAGGACTGACACTAATAGGTAGCCCTTTTCTTCTTCCTTGTGCTTTTTCAGAAGATGAATAACTAAATTTTAAAAATGGACTTTCACTGCCTTATTTCATTACACTTCACACTAGCCCTATCAAATAGTTAGGAAGTATATTATAATCTCCATTTTAAAAAAAGAAGAATTCCTGGCTTGGAGAAGTTAGTGACTTTCTCAAGATCTGATGGTTAGAGAAAATACATTTGAGCAAATTTTTTTCTGACTCTGTGTCAGCAACATAGAGTCATGGAAACAGTATGGATTTTGCAGTCTGACCGAGTTTAGTTCTGCCATGTTCCACCATTTACCTAAGTTGTCAAACTTCTCATTTTTCTCTGATATCTCAAATTCCCAGTTTCTTTATATAATGACAGTAACAATTAGTAGTTGTTTTGGAGGAGGATTATGAAAAAGCCAGTGTAAGGTGCTTGGTAAATTGTTAATGCTTTGTACCTAGTGAGAACTCAAATCAATATTAGTCTTCTTTGTTTTTCACTGCAACATACTTTCTTACTACATAAAACAACCAAGAGAATTACCTTAAGAAAATATATGTATTTATAATCTACAGTTACCAATGAATAGACATAAATGGTCATTTAAATATACATGATTGATCTTTTGAAACTAAATCTGTCAAATTCTTTTTCTAGGAAAGCAATTTTAAAATGCTCTTTTGAAAATGTTTGTTCTGATGATGCCTTATCAAAGGAAAACATGGGTATGTGAAAGCCTGTCCTGCTTTTAGTTCTTTAACCTATATTTAATTCCACAGAATGTAGCTGTAGTCCTTTGAAGGAAAAAAACAGCTCTCATGTGTGTGTGTATATATACACATATACACATGTACACATATGTATACATTTTTACACATATATACATGTGTGTATATATACACATATATATGAAAAATATTAATGAATCATTTTTGTTATTGATTTACATACCAGAGCTTTTAAATTTTCTTTAGGTTTCTATTTCCTTGAATTAAATTTTCTCTTAGTCATGTATTTAATTTTTTAAAATAACACACCAGGCCATGCCTGTAATCCTAGCACTTTGGGAGGCTGAAGCAGGCAGATCACTTGAGGTCAGGAGTTCAAGACCAGCCTGGTCAACATGGTGAAACTCATCTCAACTAAAACTACAAAAATTAGCTGGGCATGGTGGCATGCACCTGTAGTCCCAGCTACCCTGGAAGCTGAGGCAGGAAAATCACTTGAGCCTGGGAGGCAGAAGTTGCAGTGAGACTGGGCAACACTCAATAAATAAATAAAGCAGCAGCTGTGAGAAGAAATACCAACAACTATACATTTCAATCCAGACTTCTTCATTCCAAACTTACTGGGATCCTAGGAGTGCCAAAGGGAGAGAAGAAAGAAAAGCAGAAGCCTGGGGCTTCCAACTAAATTGTCCTTGGTTAGAACACAGTAGAGTGAATGTGGAATGCAGGGAGAAAGTTTTGGTTTTCAAAGGCAATTTCCTCCTTCTACATTTTCTTTAGTCTTGAAAAGCAGTAAAATGCTTATTTGCAATGTGGAACTTTGGCAGTCATGTTCAAAGCCCATTAAACCCTGAGGAGTTATCAGTGATATATTCCCTTTTCCTTGAAGTCACTCCCAGGGGATCCTATGGCATTGCATTTCAATTGGCTAAATAAGTCAGTCGTTGGTTGTAGTGTTATTAAAAGAAAGGAAAGCCAGGTGCAGTGGCTCATGCCTGTAATCCCAGCACCTTGGGAGGCTGAGGCGGGAGGATCCCTTGAGCCCAAGAGTTAAAGACCAGCCTGGACAACACAGTGAGACCTCATCTCTACTAAAATTAAGAAAATCAAATAAATTAACTGGGCATGGTGGCACATGCCTGTAGTCCCAACTACTGGGAAAGTTGAGGTGGGAGGATGACCTGAGCCCAGGAGTTTGAGCTTACAGTGATCTATGATTACGCCACTGCACTCCACCCTGGGTTACAGAAAGGATGAAGTAGTTATTTTTAAAAGAATAACTTGTTTTTTTAGACCCAGAATGTAAAATAGGAAAACTTTTAGACTCTAACACTTTTCTTTTAGAAAACAAAAGAAAACCAAGTACTTTTTCCTCCTCATCACTATTCTCTTTTATTAAAATGCCCTCCAAATTTCAATATTGACATAGCCCTGCAAATTTATTTAGGATTTTTTTTTTCAGTGCCAGCTTTGGGGTAACCCAGCCAGTAGCTACTATATAAGAGAATGTGTTAGTCTGTTCTTGCATTGCTATAAAGAAATACCAAAGACTGGGTAATTTATAAGAAAAGAGGTTTAATTGGCTCACAGTTCTGCAGGCTTTCTAGGAAGCATGGTGCTTGGCTCCTGGGAGCCTTCTCAGAAGGCTTACAATCATGGTAGAAGGTAAAGGGGGAGCAGGCATGTCATATGGCAAAAGCAGGAACAAAAGAGGGGAGAGTTGCTGCACACTTTTAAATGACCGGATCTCATGAGAACTCACTCACTATCACAAGGACAGTACCAAGGGGATAGCACTCAATCATTCGTGAGAAATCTGCTCCCATGATCCACTTACCTCCTACCAGGCCCCACTTCCAACACTGTAGATTACAATTCAACATGAGATTTGGGCAGAGACACATATCCAAACTCTATTAGAAGGAAACAGCTTCTTAAACATTTAATAGATAAGTCTAGGTGAAAGAAAACTCCATAAACATATATTTGAAAGTTTTTAAAATAGTGACTGAGTTATTGAGACAAACTGTGAATTATTTCTTATCAGGAATGGAAAAACAACACTGATTTATTTTTCTACATATTAATTTTTAAAAGCTAGATATGGGGCTAGACGTGGTGGCTCACGCCTATAATCCCAGCACTTTGGGAGGCCAAGACAGGTGGATCACCTGAGGTCAGGAGTTCGAGATGAGCCTAGCCAACATGGTGAAACCCTGTCTCTACTAAAAATACAAAATCTAGCCAGGCATGCTGGCATGTGCCTGTAGTCCCAGCTACTCAGGAGGCTGACCCAGGAGAATTGCTTGAAACCGGGCGGTGGAGGTTGTGGTGAGCTGAGGTCATGCCACTGCACTCCAGCCTGGGTGACAGAGTGACATTCCATCTCAAAAAAAAAAAAAAAAAAGAAAGAAAAAAAAAAGCTAGATATGGACTTTCCTATTACAGATACATATTTTTTCTTTCATTTCCTTTTTTTCTTTTTAACTTTCTCTGAGTGATAGAGTAGCCATAATGCTACCACTTCACTCTCAACAATAAATTGAAACAAGTCAGAGAAACTACAAGATAATCAGTGTTGATAGAAGATGATTGGTCATGCAATCAGCAAAGGCATTCATTTTGTCCGTATCTTTGGAGGATATCATTGACCAATTTTGATAACATAGTTTGTAGATTACAATAACTGCTATTTTTTGAGAATTATTTTTTAAGTTCATTTACAATATAGGAATACATATTTAGAAAAGTAAACCTCCCACTACTCTGGAAGCAGAAGCTGACAGCAGTCAGGTTGGTGTTGTAAACCCTAGTTGACTTATGAAGTCATCCATTACTTTGTCTAATTTTGATCAAAAGGCAGTGTATATATTTCTTCAGATCACTTGAAAAGAGCCTACAATGCCATTTGGCAATGATATTTATTATCATAAATTGATTGTATTTTAGCCTAACATTAGAAATATAAAGGTATTTGTTTGCCATTTTTTCTTTTACAGCATACCTTCAAATCTATCTTCTCAACAGTGTATTAAATGTCATTGTCAATTTCCATAGACTTAGAATGTAATGTAGGAAAACTTAACATTTGTGAGTGGAACTGGGGAATTGGTGTGAAAATAACCATGAGCAGTCATCTATTTAATTCCACAGAATGTAGTTGTAGTCCTTTGAAGGAAAAAAAAAGTTTGTGTGTGTGTGTGTGTGTATATACACATATACACATGTATACATATGTATACATTTTTACACATATATACGTGTGTGTATATATACACATATATATGAAAAATATTAATGAATCATTTTTGTTATTGATTTACATACCAGAGCTTTTAAATTTTCTTTAGGTTTCTATTTCCTTGAATTAAATTTTCTCTTAGTCATGTACTAGTCAGGTATATAGTCTATTATATAGTCTATTATATAGTATAATGACTATTGTACTAGTCATTATATAGTCAGGTTACTAAATAAGAAATCTGTCTTATTAGAGGGTGTTAGTTTTATTAACAAAAGTGCTTCAGTAAAAAACGTACATTCCTCTAGAAAATCCTGATTTGATAGACATGGCATTGTTATATTTTTAAATAAACTCTCCAGGTGATTATTATGCCCACACAATTTTGAATGCCACTGTCTTAGAATCTAGCATTCTGTATTCTGTGTTCTTAGGCCTTAACAGTAACCCTAGAACATAGATCTATGTGGATGCAACTAACATGTTAATTACAGGTTTTGCTTGTTTGTTTTTAAACATGAGACCTTTTTATAAGATGTGGAGTTGCTTATCAAAAAGCTTGTTTAAAACTATTCTGAAAGAGGTTTTCCATAGAGAAAACCTAAAATTGACTAGGAGGAGGTGATAGCTAGGAAAGCTTATTAGTCTATGCCTGTTTTCTTGTGTTCCCTGCCCCTTAGTAGGTAAACAGTAAATATTTGTTGATTGAATATGAAAGTGCTTGGGGAAAGCAGTACATATTGACAGAAAAATTATTTTCAAGACAGACTTGTGTTGTGAAAAATATAAACTAAAAGTAGTTTTTCCAGAACTGTAGTGACAAGAACCAAGAAATGGGAACCTATTTCATAACCTGCTATGATTTTATTTAACATTATTTAATAAGTACTTTAGCAGAATTTCAATTTTTCCTGCTTATGTCCTGCTTGAGTATTTTCATGTTCCGTGACCTTTCAGCTGCTCTACTAGGTGGGATTTTTGCTGACTTGCCCATGAACTGCAGATAATAGAAGGTGGTATGTTAGATTTTACTAACTAGTGGAAGATGAAGGGATGTGTACTCACGGCCTTTCTCTCTGAATTACGTTGTCTTTGGAAGAGCTTCTCAGATGATCCATCTGCCTCTGGTGCAAGAAAACAGGCATGTGGCCTTCCTTCTTTGAAGCAAAGGCTTCACTAGGCCCTCTATAAAATGAAAATGTTTGTTTTATTTAAGTCAAAAATGCAAATGCATATTTTTAATCAGTAGTTAAGTCTACAGTTATAGTAGGCTTTTGTTTCTTTGGTGGGGATATTGTTTTATCTCAGCAAAGTCAATGAATTACCAGATTTTTTTTTTTTTTTTTTTTTCCCCGAGGCGGAGTCTCACTCTGTCGCCTAGGCTGGAGTGCAGTGGTGAAATCTCGGCTCACTGCAAGCTCCGCCTCCTGGGTTCACGCCATTCTCCTGCCTCAGCCTCCCGTGTAGCTGGGACCACAGGCGCCCGCCACCGCGCCCGGCTAATTTTCTTGTGTTTTTAGTACAGATGGGGTTTCACCATGTTAGCCAGGATGGTCTCGATCTCCTGACCTCGTGATCCACCTACCTCGGCCTCCCAAAATGCTGGGATTACAGGCATGAGCATGTCACGGTGACTTTTATAATACAAAAAAACTTTTATAAATGCAGTATTAAAAAAATAGATTAAGCAATTAAGATGTGTTGCCATTTGGATTAGGAAGGCACTAGCTTGTATTCAGCCTAGCCACTTAATTACAAAACTTTTCCTTTTAACAGTAGTTTAATAATCTATAGTAGAGATTGGCAAACTGTGGTCAGCAACTGCTGCCTGTTTTTGTAAATAAAGTTTTATTGGAACATAGCCACTCTCATTTGTTTATGTACATGTCAATGGTTTGTGCTACAATAACAGAATTGAGTTGTTGTCACAGACCATCTGGCTCCCAAAGCCTGAAATACTGGCTCTCTGTCCCTTTAGAAAAAAATTTGCTGACGCTGTTTCTATAAATAATATAATTTAGTTTGGTGCCTTTAGCCCCTAATTAAAAAAAGTTCTAATAAGCTTTTGATATTTCACTTCTACTTTATGGTTTATACATAGCAAGACTATTACCTACATTTTTTGAGGAAGAATTGTAAAAGATTCACGTTGATATTCATAATAATTTTGTATCAGGAAGAAGTCATGTAAGAAAATTATATGAAACATTTATATTTTACCTCGTAGCATTTAAAATATTTCTTCTTTCTGAGTAGTTAAGATTATGAATTAGATTGAATTAAGTGAGATGTAGCATTTTTTACTGTATTAATCATGTTTTTTTTTAGTTGTATCTGAGACGGAAGTTTTACTAAAAGAGTTGGAGCAAATGCTACAGCAAGCACTGCAACCCACAGTCACACCTGATGAATCTGAAGAAGGATATGGAGAGGAAATAAATACGGGAGAAAAGGTAATATTGATAGTTATTTTCAGACCTAAATAACAACTTCAAATTATTTAAACAGTAGAATTTTTCCTCATTGTACATTTTAAATATTTAAAAAACTATTTTTATGTCTGAAATTTGCATCCTTGATTATCATGAGGTAAATAATAAACTAGTAGCCTGTTAAATCAAAACACATCTATCAGTATTTAAAAAAAAAATTCTGTGTTTAAGCAGAGGAGTTCTTTTAATTTTAAGTCTTTGGGATTGGAGTGAAGAAAGATGGACGATGCTCACTGTCGCTGAAGTAGGCCACTCCAGAGAGAATTTCCCCTTGCTACCAATCTTTACAGTCAGGAGAGGGGGCCAGGATAACAAGAGCTCCCTGGAAAATCTGCCCTGTCTGGGCTATGCACCGAGATAATCTCTACAGGGACAAACCTTATCATTAACATACTGGAGGTAGAATTTTTCACTGGAATAAGTTTTACTATTTATATCTAGACTCATCCTGTTTTAATTTTTTCATTTGGCTTTCTATGTTGAACTCAGAAAGGCCAAATGTGCTTACTTTATTCAATGTCTCTGCAAATAAAATGAGAGTTTGTGATACAAGGCTCTGCCATTAGTACAGAGCAGTGATGTGGTAGGTATGAGAAAAAGAAGTCATAGGGTAGACACTTTCATGTGCCAGTGCAGCTGTTCCCTAACTAGGAAAAAAATGGCACTGAGTTCTGTAACCCTAAGGCTTTATTCATTCATTTATTTAGATATGCAGTGTGCCTGGAGTCGAGAGAGCATATTGACACTGACTCTGAAATATAATCCTGTGTCCCAGTCCTGGTCCTGCCAATAAGGACTTGTGTAATTTGAAAAAGTGGCTTATCACTTACCTCAGAGGATTGTTTTGAGGATTAAATATGATAAACCAGGAAAAGTGCTTTCCATAGGAACAAACACCCCAGGTTTGGCTATTACTACAGATGAGAATTGGCAATGGCAGTTGCTAGAGGGAATAAGTGCTTAGATTTTCTTACTTCATCTCTCTTTTCCCACATTCACACTTTGAGCAACTGCCTATCTCCAAGTCTGTCTGTTCCAAGATGTAGAAAAAGATGGATTTATAAATGGACAAAGGGGATTACACCGTTAAGCAGACTGCCCAGTTGTATGATTTCATTCAGAATGTCAACAAAAATAAAGATTATTCATAAACATGTCCTTTATTGAGTTAGAAATTAATAAAATATACAGAATTTACTACTATGAAGATGAATGTGCTAAAGGAAAGTAATATTAACATTAAAAACTCCTACTGAGTTGAAAAACATAACTTTCTTAATCAGCATCAGCAATATCAATTTTTACCTGAATGTGCATGGGTTGTAAATGCTACTTTTCCAATTGGATTCCTTTCTTAAAAAAAGAAAAAAAAGACTTGTTTACTATATATGGGTCTTTTGCAGAACAAGACCTGTAGATTGGTATCATACATCCTACATACGTATAATTAATATACAAATTATTCTTTTTCAGCAAATGTGTGTTTTATTTGAATACCATATGGTTTTGTGTAGTGTTTTTTAGTGTTAGCAGTTTCTTTTCAAAAATACAGCCAGGTTGATCTTTAGAGCGATGTCCTGGAGCTTTTACAGGCACAGAATTGACTTCTGTTTTGCCATTATAAGTAGTACCTTGATAGAACAGAGAAATACTTCTGATTTTTATTTCTTAAGGTAAAATACATAGTTTTAACCCATCACCAGGCAGGAGCTTGCTTTTGTTTTAGATTCTTGTATTATTTTATTCTTTCAAACAGCATTTCAGAAGTGTAAAAATTAGCTATTTTAACTGGCTAGTGGGCAGGTGAGTGCCTCCTGGTTACTGAATCATAAGCACTGTGCATACTGAGCTTTGTAAGTCTGGCATTCATGCCAGATTCAGGATATTTGGGTTCTTGTTCACTTTTCAATGAGGAGAATAATGGTGAAACCAACTAGCAAAGCTGAAGAAATTTCAGTTTAAAAGTAAATAAATAATCACATGTTGGAATTTATTTACTGTTATTAGAAATAATTAATGTGTCTCCCAAAAGCAACTCCACTTAAAGCTGGAGATGTGTTGTTTTTAGGAGAAGGTGGCCTCTTATAAGGTAAATACTCCAAGAAGAGACCCCTAAGAATTTTAAAGTCCTGAGCACGTTGACTCTCTGAGCAGACATTGTATAAGCTGTTTTCAAAGTTGTGAATTTGATGATGTTTTCATCATTCATTTCACCTATGAGGTTTCAAGTGGATTATCTCAGGCATTTACATCAATGGATGAGAATAACAACATGGAAAAAAGCTTATACACATAGATAATCAAAACTCATTTCTATTTGTCATTGAAATGTTTTATGAAATTATTTTCCTACATAGAGTCACCTTCCTAATTATGTTCTTCTTAAGCTAATATTAACATTGGGTGACATGCCCTGACTTGGCAAGCAATCGGAGGAAATAAATTTTAGATTTTTATAAATCCACCTGAATAATTCACACATTGAATAATCCATATACAAATAAAATAGAGTTTACTGAAAAATTATTGGTATAAAAGTGTACATTTTTGATATGTGAAAATATTTATATGAACTACATATACATTTTTTCCCTTGAATTACATGGGAAGTGAACTCTACCTTTAATAAGCTCTGAAGTTATAAAGCAAATAAATCCACATATGCATTGTTTTTACTAGTGTCCTTTCCCACTAAGCAAGAGCAAATTATCACTATTTTTAAGCAATGCAGATGACCTTTTGACAACACGACCACAGAAAATGTGACTAAAACAGTCACATTTTAAGTTGTATTCCCTATAACAATAATGTAAAAACTAAAACAACGTAGAAAACTCACATAGAATTAGAATTACCACTTTTTTCCAAAGCATAAAATTAAAACTAAAAATATATAAGGCTGGGGAATAGACACAGACCTAAATAATGACTTTTTCTTATATAAACACATTCACCCTACATTATACTATATATAGTGACTATTATTTGAACACTAGAATAACAGAAAAGTTTGTTTAGCTAATGTGGCTTGCGGAATTACTGACTACTTTATGTTTTGTTCCAGTAATCAGGTAAATTTGACGTAGTTCCGATTAATTATATGGTTGTTTTGCAGTTATTTAAATGCAGCCCAGAAGCTCCTGCAGGCAATCTGTTTGAAAACCGCTGTGAAGAGGACTATCTTGTAATTGATGGGATAAAAATAAAAGCTGGAGAATGTATTGAGGATATAACTAATAAATTTAAAGAAATAGATGCTTTGATGTCTGACTTTTAGAATACTATACATTTTTAAGTTAATTATAAAAATATTGGCATCTTTATATTTATCCAAAGTTAAAACCTTAAAAATGTTTGGTGAAATAGGTATAAATTATACCAAAGTTTATATTTGCAATAACTTTCTACTTCATATTTTGAGAATGGCCATGATTTTTAGAGCCAGTCAAATGGTATTTAAGTTAGTGTTAAAAATTTAGAATTAAAAAACCCTGATAGTTGTATTTATATATTTCTTGTTTGCCTTAATTTTTAAATGGTTTGTGAAATGGCCTCACAAACATATGCTTTACAATGATTGTTTAGGCCGTTTATTCAAAAATGGATAACTTAAAATGGCTGGCCAAGCTATTATAAATCTCAGAGGTAATTCAAATCTAATAGACTTAGAGAATGTATATTTGTGGTGGAATCAAACTGTTACAAAATAAAAGGAAATAATTTTTTAAATAATTGTTTAATAGAGTTGAAATTTTTCTTGTAAAACAAAATTTCACTTGCTACTTATACTAGAAACAATTATTTCAACCATGGTACCCAAAAACTGACTGCTTAATAGAGTGTCTGGGAGATTTTGGAAGATCAAAATCCTGGACCCTTCCCTGCTGAATCAGTGTCTTTGGAGGTATCATCAGAAAGGTGGAAAAAATGTAATTTAACATGTATACAGAGAAGTTAAACATATTCATTATAAGAAATCTAACAATATAGAAAGTAAAAACTACATCATTTTTCAGGAATTCTCATGAACAGTTTTAGTAGATATCATTCTAGATCTTGCTTTACGTACACTGAAATGTGTGGGCATTCACACCTATCTTTAGTTCCTGCTCTAGCTCTCTCTGGCGGTACGGGGTGAGGAAAAGGGCATTCCAAGCACATAAAAACCAAAGCTTGAGGAGAGAAGTGCACGAGAGCATCACCACAGTGGTGAATTTTATTGTGAGTTGCCTCATATTGCTTTATCAAGGAGGCAGCACATGTATAGATATTAAAAACAAATAAGACACCAAACAACCAACATATCACTAAGGACTCATTGAGTGGGTTGCTTCTTTTAAGTATTTTTAGATTCTGTAATAATCACATAGACTGGAGAGTAGAGATAGACCCATAACAGTGAAATATCTTATTTGTCAAAGTAAAGTATGTATGTATTTCTGTCCTCCTTGTTTTCCTCATGTATTCCTTAGCATTCTGATATTGTGTCATAGGATGTCGAGTTGTAAAGCCTGTCTGGGTTCATACTTTACCTACTAACTTGTCTTAAGTCATATAACCAGTAAATAGAACTCTCAGAAGTTGAGTACATTTCTGTCAGGTTCCAGATCCCACGCCATTGATTGCCATCTATAACGTCTTGATGAAGCTTTTAACTAGCTGGGTGGTGGGAATGATAATCTAGTTTCCTCATGTGTAAAATGGGGATGGAACTATGTAAATCAAGCATTGTTGTGAGGAATAAATGAGATTCTTTTTGTGAAAGTGGTTTGTAAATCAATTTGATCTTCCATTTTACTCTTTGCAAAGAGAACCATGTGTTTAAGTATATTGCGATTAATCATTACTGAGATAAAATGTAACTATACATTTGAAATGATGACTTTTCTTTCTCTTATTTAATCTACTGCCCCTCAATATCAGAGTTCCTTCTTTCTCGTTTATAAAATTAATATTTGGAAACCATCACAAGCAACATTATGCTCTTCTGTCTATCTTTTAAGGTACAGCTCACTGTTGAGTTTTAGAAATGGCTTTAAATAACTTTGCTTTCTTAATAGACATTCAGTTAAATAGGGAAAGGTGAGGGAAAGTCTTAGTTTTGATGAGTAGTGGCTGGTTTCTCTGTCATTTTGGATGCACTTCAGCAAATGGTCAAATGCCTTTTGCAAGAAAGACATGCTATTTTTAAGGATATGTTCCTGCAGCAAGTTGGAATTTGGGCCCAGGCTCAAAATAACTTAAAAACCAGGAAGTTCACCAAAATATTTAATCAGCATTAGTCTCCTTCATTGTTGACACTTCCTTATTATGACATATAATGAATTTCCATAAATCTTAAATTTTATGAAATGAACTTCTTGCAATTTGCAGAGGAAAAGAAGAAGTCAGGAGAGAAATGTATTTATTTACTTTTATTTATTATGCTTTTAAGTTCTGGGATACATGTGCAGAATGTGCAAGTTTGATACATAGGGTATACACGTGCCATGGTGGTTTGCTGCACCCATCAACTCATCATCTATATTAGTTAGGTATTTCTCCTAATGCTATTCCTCCCCTAGCCCGCCACCCCCAATAGGCCCTGGTGTGTGATATTCCCCTCCCTGTGTCCATGTGTTCATTGTTCAGCTCCTGTTTCTGAGTGAGAACATGAGGTGTTTGGTTTTCTGTTCCTGTGTTAGTTTACTGAGAATGATAGTTTCCAGTTTCATCTATGTCCCTGCAAAGGACATAAACTAATCCTTTTTGATGGCTGCATAGTATTCCATGATGTATACATGCCACATTTTCTTTATCTAGTCTATCATTGATGGGCATTTGAGTTGGTTCCAAGTCTTTGCTATTGTGAACAGGGCTGCAATAAACATACATGTGCATGTGTCTTTATCATAGAATGATTTATAATCCTTTGGGTATATACCCAGTAACGGAATTGCTGGGTCAAATGTTATTTCAGTTCTAGATCCTTTGGAATCACCACACTGTCTTCTACAGTGGTTGAACTAATTTATACTCCCACCAACAGTGTAAACATGTTTCTATTTCTGCACATCCTCTCCAGCATCTGTTGTTTCCTGACTTTTTAATGATTGCCATTCTAACTGGCATGAGATGATATCTCATTGTGGTTTTGATTTGCATTTCTCTAATGACCAGTGATGATGAGCTTTTCTTCATATGTTTGTTGACTGCGTAAATATCTTCTTTTGAGAAGTGTCTGTTCATATCCTTTGCCTACTTTTTGATGGTTTTTTTTTTTTCTTGTAAATTTGTTTAAGTTGTTTGTAGATTCTGGATATTAGCCCATTGTCAGATGGATAGATTGCAAAAATTGTCTCCCATTCTGTAGGTTGCTTGTTCACTCTGATGATAGTTTCTTTTGCTGTGCAAAAGGTCTTTGGTTTAATTAGGTCCCATTGGCTTTCATTGCCCTTGCTTTCGGTGTTCTAGTCATGAAGTTTTTGTCCATGCTTATGTCCTGAATGGTACTGCCTAGATTTTCTTCCAGGGTTTTTATGGTTTTAGGTCTTACACTTAAGTCTTTAATCCGTGTTGAGTTAATTTTTGTATAACCTGTAAGGAAGGGGTCCAGTTTCCGTTTTCTGCATATGGCTAGCCAGTTTTCCCAACACCATTTATTAAATAGAGAATTATTTCCCCATTGCTTGTTTTTGTCAGGTTTGTCAAAGATCAGATGGTTGTCGATGTGTGATGTTATTTCTGAGGCCTCTGTTCTGTTCCATTGGTCTATATATCTGTTTTGGTACAAGTATCATGCTGTTTTGGCTACTGCAGCCTTGTAGTATAGTTTGAAGTCAGGTAACATGACGCTTCCAGTCCAGCTTCTTCTTTTTACTTAGGATTGTCTTGACTATACAGGCTCTTTTTTGGTTCCTTATGAAATTTAAAGTAGTTTCTTACAGTTCTGTGAAGAAAGTCAATGGTAGCTTGATGGAGATAGCATTGAGTCTATAAATTACTTGGGTAGTATGGCCATTTTCATGATATTAATTCTTCCTATCCATGAACATGGAATGTTTTTTCATTTGTGTTCTCTCTTATTTCCTTGAGTGGTGGTTTGTAGTTCTCCTTGAAGAGGTCCTTCACATCCCTTGTAAGTTGTATTCGTAGGTATTTTATTCTCTTTGTAGCAATTGTGTATGGGAGTTCACTCATGATTTGGCTCTCTGCTTGTCTATTATTGGTATATAGGAATGCTTGTGATTTTTTGAACATTGATTTTGTAACCTGAGACTTTGCTAAAGTTGCTTATCAGCTTAAGAAGATTTTGGGCTGAGACAATGGGGTTTGCTAAATATACAATCATGTCATCTGCAAAAAGAGACAATTTGACTTCCTCTGTTCCTATTTGAGTACCCTTTATTTCTTTTTTTTTTTTTTTTTTTTTTTTGGAGACGGAGTCTCGCTCTGTCGCCCAGGTTGGAGTGCAGTGGCGCGATCTAGGCTCACTGCAAGCTCCGCCCCCCGGGTTTACGCCATTCTCCTGCCTCAGCCTCCCGAGTAGCTGGGACTACAGGCGCCACCACCTCGCCCGGCTAGTTTTTTGTATTTTTTAGTAGAGACGGGGTTTCACCGTGTTAGCCAGGATGGTCTCGATCTCCTGACCTCGTGATCCGCCCGTCTCGGCCTCCCAACCTTTATTTCTTTATGTTGCCTGATTGCCGAGGCCAGAACTTCCAATATTGTGTTGAATAGGAGTAGTGAGAGAGGACATCCTTGTCTTTACCAGTTTTCAAAGGGAATGCTTCCAGCTTTTGCCCATGCAGTATGATATTGGCTGTGGGTTTGTCATTTGTTATAAATAGCTCTTATCATTTTGAGATACGTTCCATCAGTACCTAGTTTATTGAGAGTTTTTATCTTGAAGGGGTGTTGAATTTTATCGAATGCCTTTTCTGCATCTATTGAGATAATCATGTGGTTTTTGTCATTGGTTCTGTTTATGCAATGGATTACATTTATTGATTTGTGTATGTTGAACCAGCCTTGCATCCCAGGGATGAAGCTGACTTTATCATGGTGGATAAGCTTTTTGATGTGCTGCTCGATTCAGTTTGCCAGTATTTTGAGGATTTTTACATCAATGTTCATGAAGGATATTGGCCTGAAATTTCTTTTTTTGTTGTGTCTCTGCCAGGTTTTGCTATCAGGATGATGCTGGGAGTTAGGGAAGATGAGTTAGGGAGGAGTACCTCTTTTTCTATCATTTGGAATAGTTTCAGAAGGAATGGTACCAGCTCCTCTTTGTACCTCTGGTAGAATTTGACTGTTAATCCATCTGGTCCTGGGCTTTTTTTGGTTGGTATGCTATTAATTACTGCCTCTATTTCAGAACTTGTGATTGGTCTATTCAGGAATTCGACTTCTTCTGGGTTTAGTCTTGGGAGGGTGTAGGTGTCCAGGAATTTATCAATTTCTTCTAGATTTCTAGTTTATTTGTATAGAGATGTTCATAGTATTCTTTGATGGTAGTTTATATATATGTAGGATCAGTGATATATACCCAAAGGATTATAAATCATTCTACTATAAAGAAACATGCACATGTATGTTTATGGCAGCACTATTCACAATAGCAAAGACTTGGAACCAACCCAAATTCTTATCAATGACAGACTAGATATAGAAAATGTGGTACATATACATAATGGAATACTATGCAGTCATAAAAAAGAATGAGTTCATGTCTTCTGCAGGGACATGGATCAAACTGCAAACCATCATTCTCAGCAAACTGACACAGGAACAGAAAACCAAACACCACATGTTCTCGTTCATAAGTGGGAGTTGAACAATGAGAACGCATGGACACAGGGAGAGGAACATCACATACTGCGGCCTTTTGGTGGGTGACTGGCTAGGAGAGGGATAGCACTGGGAGAAATACCTAACGTAGATGATGGGTTGATGAGTGCAGCAAACTACTGTGGCACATGTATACCTATGTAACAAACCTGCACGTTCTGCACATGTATCCCACAACTTAAAGTATAATAAAAAACAAAAACTTTTAGAATGAATAAATGAATTCAGTAAAGTTGCAGGATACAACTTTAGCATACAAAGATGAGTAGTATTTCTGTACACTGATAACAAACTAGATGAAAAAGAAATCAAGAAAGCAATCCCATTTACAATAGCTACATAAACGTAATAAAGTAAAATACCTAGAAATAAACTTAACCAAGGAGGTAAAAGACCTCCTGCAAAACTACAAAACACTGATGAAAGAAATTGAAGAGCCACAAGTAAAAAGACACACCAGGTTTATGGATTCAAATAATTAGTATTTTAAAAATGACCTTACTACCTAAAGCAATCTACAGAGTCAATGCAATTTCCATCAAAACACCAATAACATTCTTCACAGAAATAGGAAAAAAATTATAAAATTATAAAATTTACATAGAATGAAGAAAGAGGTTAAATAGACAAAGCAATTCTGAGTTAAAAGAAGAAAGCTGGAGGCATCATACTACCAGATTTCAAAATATGCTACAAAGCTATAATAACAAAAACCACATTGTACTGGCATAAAAACAGACATAGAGACCAAGTGAAATGTAATAGAGAATCCAGAAATTAATCCATGTGTTTATGATAATACGATTTGTTATAAAAGCACCAAGAACACTCTGTGATGAAAGGACAATCTCTTCAATAAATGGTGCTGGGAAAACTTGACATCCATATACAGAAAATGAAACTAGATCCCTATCTCTCACCATATACAAAAATCAAATCAAAATGGATTAAATACTTAAGACTCAAATCTATAAAACTATTAAGAGAAAGCATAAAGTAAATGATTCAAGACCTTGTTCTAGACAAAAATTTTAAGATTAAGAATTCAAAAGCATGGACAACACAAACAAAAATAAATGGGACTATATTAAATTTAAAAGCTTTTGCATAGCAAAGGAGACAATTAACTTAGTGAAGAGACAACCTGAGAACCTGTAGAATGAGAGGAAATATTTGCTCATTTGGCAAGGGACCAATATCCAGAATATATAAGAAACTCAAGTATTTGACAGCAAACAAAACAAAACAATTAAAAAAAAAAAACAATAAACAATCTGATTAAAAGGTGGGCAAAAGTTCTAAATAGACACTTCTCAACAGAAGACAAAAGGCCATCAAGTATATGAAAAAAAATGCTCAACATCACTAATTATCAGGAAAAATGCAAATTAAAACCACAATGAGATATCATCTCATCCCAGTTAAAATGGCTATTACAAACCACAAAAAAGAACAAATGCTGATGAGAACACAGAGTAAAAGGAACTCTTTAACACTACTAGCAGGAATGTAAATTAATACAGCCATTATGGAAAACAGTATGGAGGTTTCATAAAATCTAAAAACATAACTACTACACAATTCAGCAATTTCATTACTGGGTATTTATCCAAAGGCATAAAAATCACTGTATCAAAGGGATACCCACACACCCATGTTTCTTTCAGCACCATTCACAATAACCAAGATAGGGAATCAAACTTGGTGTCCACCAACAAGAGAATGGAGAAAGATAACTGTATATATACACACTAGAATACTACTGAGCCGTAAAAAGTGAATGGAGAAGGATAACTGTATATATACACACTGGGATACTACTGAGCCATAAAAATGAATGAAGTCCTGTCATTTGCAGCAACCTTGGTGGAACTGGAGGCCATTATGCTAAGTGCAATAAGCAAGGCACAGAAAGATAAGTATTTCATACTCTCACTCATATGTGGGACCTATACAAATTAATCTTACAGAGGTAGGAAAATGGAATGATAGTTACTAGAGTCTGGGAAAGGTGGGGGAGAGCATAAAGAGTGATTGGTTAATGGATCCAAACATACAATTAGACAGACAAAAGGTTTAGTGTTTGATAGCACAGTAGGTTGATTATAGTTAAAAAAAAAATTGTGTATTTCAAAGTAGTTAAAAGATAAGAATTTAAATGTTCCCACCACAAAAAAAAAATGATAAATGTTCATGGTGATGGATTTGATCACATTTTAAGGATATATATCAACATACCACATGTACCCTGTAAATATGTATAACTATTATGTATAAATAAAATAGATTAATTTCAAAAAATAAATCTGGCAGTCAAGGGGGGAAAATTAAATGTTAAAAGAAATGATGCATCACTTGATTTAAATGCTAAATGCCCTTTTTGCCAATCACTGTTGTGATGAATACTAGTGCAGAGTCATTGGGTTAATAAACATTTTGGTGAACTGATAGAATTTAAAGGTCCAGAGAGTTATATTTCAGTTTGGACAGGGGTAGGGATTTGGAGGTGCTTTAGAGAATGAAGTCAGTGTTTACTGATTCCTTTTATGAAAGTGGTCATGTAGCTTTCCTTCCTGTATCATAGTCATGATCAGTGAATTTTTTGATATTAAGTTACTTAGCTGATAATTTTTAAAATCCACTTTTCTTGGATTAAATTGAAATTTATTGCAATGAGAGCATGAAAACTATTTCATTTTTCATTCACATATTTCATCCACAAATACACGTATTTTGTGTGTTTGTAGTCTCTATTTGTAATATCTAGCTTTGGATGATGGTTCTTGCCCCAGCCCTTGCGCTAAGTATTTAAATTCATTCAAAACCATTATTGCTCATAAATTTTACCTTCACAAAATAGATTATAAATACTTTTAGGTCAGGGTCTGGGATTTATGGATTTTTATAATCCTTTGACCTAGCACAGCAAGCAAGGGCTTAAGAAATATTTGTTTAATAAATGAATAA
Organism: Chlorocebus sabaeus; assembly: GCF_047675955.1. Classification (NCBI taxonomy): domain Eukaryota; kingdom Metazoa; phylum Chordata; class Mammalia; order Primates; family Cercopithecidae; genus Chlorocebus; species Chlorocebus sabaeus. Next base: position 73,783,878 of record NC_132918.1, read on the forward strand.
ATCAAGTTTATGTTATTAAAATGCCTGGAACAAATACCCTTGCCCAAGTAAGGATTAAATTTGCCATCTAACTTAGCCTTTCCAATTATGTAAGTCTAAGTTCTCAAAACTGGATGAAACTTGAATGTTTTCACATTTTAGCCCTCACACATGGCCACATATGCTTTATTACTTATTTCATGTGTGTGTCAGCCAGTATTTAAGATGATTCTCAACTTCTGGTATCCAAACTCATGTAGTCTCTTTTTACATTGAATAGGGCTGAAGTGTATAACCATTAAGACACTGCAAACATGACAGAATGTAACCTCCAAGGCTCAGTCATAAAAAACAGTGCAGCTTTTACTTTGATCTCTTTTGGAGAAGTCATCTGGAGGAATCCAGCTGGCACACCATGAGGACATTCTAGCAAGCCTATAGAGAGGTCCATGTGGTAAGAAACTGAGGCCTCCAGCCAACAACCAGCACTAACGTGACAGCCATGTGGGTGAGCTCTTTTGGAAGGAATCCCACCAGCCTCAGTCAAGTCTTCAGATAACCACAACCCATCTTGACTGCAACTTCATGAAAGACCCTGAACCAGAACTTCTCAGCTAAGGCTTGCCTAGATTCCTGACCCACACTCATGTTTTGAGGTAATTTCTTACACATCAATAGATAACTAATGCAATGTTTGATGGGTTTGTCTCTCACCAAATAGATTATAAGCAGATTATAAGCATCTTAGAGAAAAGAACCATATGTCTCATTTCTCACAGTGCCTGGAGTAGCATTGAGATACTTGTCTCAATAAATGATGTCAATGCTTTACAGTTACATTCTAGTCAAGTCAACAAATATTTATTAATGTCTACCAGATACTCTTCTAGGGGCTAAGAAAAGTAAACATAAAGGGACAAGGTAAAGTCTAATGGAGAAGACAGACAATTTAAAAATAGATATAGATCAGGGCCATGAATCAATGAAGATAAGAAGCTAGGAAGAAAACCAAAACAAGGATGGGGGGTGATACTTTGTATATTTTAGACAGGGTGTCAGAAAGGCCTCTCCAGTTAGACATTTGTGCATTGAACTATGCATGTATCTGGGAAAGAGCATCCAAGGCAGAGGGAACCACAAGTTCAAAGGTTATGATACTGCAAAAGCATGACATATTCAATAAGGCCAATATGGCTAAGGCCGAGTTAACTATTTGCTTCAGATTTCACTATTTAGTTAATCGAACTTCTCATGAATGCAACTTAACATTTGAATCTCTCACATTGGCTTGGATCCCTCTTCCTGAATTTGAACATGGCACCAAATATTGGTCTACTATAAACAGATCTGTTCATGTAAGTTCATTATTTTATAAACACATGAATGTGGCTAACAAGTCAAAATATGCTAATATTTGTAATTGGAATGAAGAATTAGAAAATTTACTGATTGCAATCTTCCTGTTATTATTTCTGCTCTTTGAAGCTTTCTGATTTCGTTAAAGCCGTTAGTGCCCACCAATAAATTACATAGCCTTTGTTGTAACACAAATACGTGTGAATGTTACTGACATTGCAGGAAAGAAGCAGGCTCAATCACTGTATGTTTATGAAGAAATAACGTCTCAAATTGGCAAGTGATTATCTCTCCCAACAGAAGAACAAATAAAATTCCATCATTCCATGCTGTGGACTTTACTTCTTTTCCTTCAGTTCTGAAACACATATCGTGTTGAATCAAGTGATCACTGAATAATGAATTCAGCCTTCATTACAGTGTGTTAGTGATCATAAGTAAATGAAATGTGTGCATTTCATGGACATACAGTTTTTTTAATCTTGTATTTCACCTCAGATTACCAAGTGAAGTGTACCCTTATTTTAAAAGTAAACACTCCTTTGAGAGGCATAATGCAGAATTTAAACTCACATTTAACATTCTTAATTATATGTAAATAAGAACTGCTAGGCGCGGTGGCTCACACCTGTAATCCCAGCACTTTGGGAGGCCGAGGAGGGCGGAACACGAGGTCAGGAGATCCAGACCATCCTGGCTAACACGGTGAAACCCTGTCTCTACTAAAAATTCAAAAAATAAATTAGCCAGGCGTGGTGGCGGGCGCCTGTAGTCCCAACTACTGGAGAGGCTGAGGCAGGAGAATGGCGTGAACCCGGGAGGCGGAGCTTGCAGTGAACCGAGATCGCGCCACTGCACTCCAGCCTGGGCGACAGAGCGAGACTCCGTCCCCAAAAGGCAAAACAAACAAACAAACAAAAAACTCCTCATTCTTTTACTACGACAGTAGCTGGTGTTCTCTCTTTAAAAGACGAGTGATATTCTTTCTTGCATGCTCCCTTTTATAAACATAATCTTGGCTAATTAATGAATTATTTTATTTGTGCTTTAATGCTGAAGAGTAAACTTCACAGAGGACGCATGGGGGAAGTGGGGAATAGGAATAATAAGGCAGAAGAAGGGAGAATCAAAGAGAGGAAACCAGAAAGAGAGAGACACAGAGATAGAAAGACACAAAGACAGAAAAATTCTGTAGCTTGTGTGCATGTGTGTGTGGGGAGGAGGAGTAGGTGTGCATTTGTGTGTGTGTGCAGGCAAGACAGTGAAGAGGTAACTACTGAGATATAGTCAGAACGGAAAAAGAACAACCATTTAAAGACTAGGATTTGTTGGTGAGAAAGAAGAAGAGTTTGTTATTTTTTAAATACATAATACTGAAAAATGTAATTACCACACATGCTTTTTCTTAAATAGAAATGAGGCCATTCAAATTATAAAAGGAAAAATATTAAAAATTCCTAAAAGTAAATGCATCTATTAAGTATTTTACCTGGAAGCCTAATACCGTATATTTTTATCAAAGCAAATTAAAAGGTATGAGGACTAGGCATGTGTAGTGTCATTTATAATTGAGTTTTCCAAGCTCTATCAGAATTTCTTTTGATAACCTAATTAGATATAGACAAATGTATTTTAAAAATCTTTCTGTGATTCATATTTACTTGATATGAATTGTTTCACTTTGAGACACTCGACTCTGATAATAATTTACCAAAAAATTAACTTTGATAGAATCTAGTAAATGAATTTGGAAAATGTAAACAAATTTCAAACTTTCTTACAACTTATTTTTCATGAGTTATAATGCATATGATTTATACATTTAGCATAAACTTAAGCATATGCTGAAATCTATTCTTCTTAAATTGCAAATTTTTGACGATATTTAATCTTTAGCTTCAGGACATTCAAACAATGATTTGGAATTTTCCAAACCCCTAGAATTTGGTTTTCTAAGTAGCAAGAACTTTAAATATTCATTCTCCATAGAAATGATTATCTCTTAATGACAATTTTAAGAGAATTTTGGTATGCTTTTATTGAAGAGAAAAGTGTTTAACAATCCCGCCAATGTTTTAAGTAGAAAAATAAAAAACCACCAAAGAAGTAAATTCTCACACATATTTTCCCTAAAGGACTTCCTTCTTTTAGAAACTATATTTCAAGGGAAATCTAATCTGTGTGTACTTGATTCATTTATACACCTTCAGAGACATTTCAAATACCAACACTTTTTAAGAGTCTTCTTATAAGACTTTTCCAAGATATTTTTATTTGGACTAGAAGTTCATGTTTTGTTGACACTAAATGGAGCTTGGGATGAGAGAGAAAAAGTTAGCTCAGAGACCACAGAGTTCAAGTGACTCCAAACAAGGTCAAAAGCATTCTTCTAGTCTCAAATAAGATTGTAGTGAATAATAGAAGTGTTCACTATGTGATAGCGTGTTTGAGCCAAAGATTTAAAAAAGAAATAATACATTATCCTGAAACCATTAAATACTTAAGGCCTAAAACAAATTCTATACAAAGTAGAATAAGTTGGAAATTCTTATATTTGCTTGGTTTGTGATTTAACAATTTTTTGTTTTGTTTTGTAGACAATTTTTTTTTTTTTGGAGATGGAGTCTCACTTTGTCACCAAGGCTGGAGGGAAGTAACGCGGTCTTTGCTCACTGCAATCTCTGCCTCCCAAGTTCAAGTGATTCTCCTGCCTCAGCTTCCCGAGTATCTGGGATTACAGGCATGTGCCACCATGTCCAGCTAAGTTTTGTATTTTTAGTAGAGATAGCGTTTCACCATGTTGGCCAGGCTGGTCTCAAACTTCTGACCTGAAGTGATCTGACTGCCTCAGCCTCCCAAAGTGCTGGGATTACAGGCATAAGCCACCCAGCCCGGCCAAGACAAATATTTTTAAAAACACGTTTTTGTAGTTTTCATATTTGTATTGCTAATTGTCTTAGGGTTTCTTCCAGAAACAAATATTTGGGGGTAAGTGTTTTATTTGGGGGTTAGTGTTAGACAATACTGGGAGGTGATGTGAAGAAGTGACACGGGGAAGGCGAACACTAAGGGTGTGTTATCAAGCAAATTCCCATCATGGGCAACTAAAGGTCAATCCTGCTGGGGAACTCTGAGAGCCAGTGTGGGACATACACCTCAGAACTGTGCCACCTAGAGTGTGAGGAAGCTAAGCTATTTATATGCCACTTCCCATTGGTCACTGGTTAGAGACTGCTCCTGGAAGGTAATGATTCCCCATGCTTCTGGCCTGCCATATACAGCAGAGTGGACTGATGTGGTCAGAATCAAGGTGATGTGGGATGCCTGGACAACATCTACTACTCTAACATCTGTTCTTTTTTATTTCAGAATAATAACCACAGGAGGTTTATGGTGGAGGATCAAGAAAAGCTCTGTCTGAGTTAGTGAGTTCGTTAAAGCAATTTTTCAAGTGAAAGAAAATTTGTGATTGAGACAAAAGAGAACTTGAGAGCCTCAGTTACTCAGATTTTAAAAAACATAGTGTTGACACTTAGTGTTTGACACTTCATTTTCCTTCATATGGATAATAGCTAACATTTATTAAACACTTCTTATATCACTGTGCCAATTGGTTTAACTTTTAATAAAACATTTAGTCCTCACAACTACCCAATGAGATAGGCAATACTGTTATCTTTATTTCACAGATGAGGAAACTGACACATAAAAAGGTTCTGTAACTTGCCCAAGATCTGGTAGCAGAACAGGAATTATAATTCTGTCTGGTCTCAGAACCATGTGCAAAAGTTCCTAGGTCTAGCAGGAAGTTTTGCACAAACCCAGCTACCAGAGAATAAATCTGGTCAGGCAGAATACTCACATAGCACATCAGGCAAAGCAAATTTATTAGTCATAGACAGGCAGCAAGGATAGATAGAAGCCTGGAATCCATGAAGAGCCAGTTGTTCAAGATGCAGGAAAGCTGGCCAGAGTGGAGAGAGACTGGTCTGTGCATGCCCCCACGTTGCATTGCAGCTGAGGGACCGCTAAAAGTACTTTGCTCTGAGTTGTATACCCTGGATGTCACTGAGTCTCTGAGTGCAAACACTGAAGAACATCCTAATTTAGGAGGAACGAAGGCATGGTCTGGGATACTCTGACACTTCCTTCTTATTTCGGAATGTTGCATTCTCAGTACATTTGGCCTCAGAATTGCAAAGAAGGGGGAAAGAGCCGGCTTGGCCAACGCCATCCAGGGATCTGCCCTCCTGCACTGTGGTCTTCAACACTGCATATACTGTTTCCTGGATAATCTAGCAATCATGGTTCAATGGTTAATTTTGTTTCAAATTGATTGGGCCAATAGGGTACCCAGACTAAACATGATTTCTGGGTGTGTCTGTGAGGTTGTTTCTGGATGAGATTAGCATTTGAATTGGTGGAATCCATAAGGTAGATTGACCTCCTCAATGTGGATGGATATCATCCAATCTGTTGAGGGACTGAATAGAACAAAAAGTCAGAGAAAGAAGTAATTCACCCCTTTTTCCTTTCTGCCTGCCTGTCTGAGCTGGGACATCAGTCTTCTTCTGTCCTTGGACTGACCACCATGGGATTCCCTTGTTCTCAGACCCTTGAATCTGGAGTAGAATTACACCACCAGCTTTCTTGAGTCTCCAGCTTTCAGATAGCAGATCATGGGACTTCATATATAAATGAAGGTATTTATTATGAAAAAATGGCTCACACAGTCATGGAGGCTGATATATATATATGCTTCTATTTCTCTGGAGAACCCTGACTAATACAGATTTTTGTTTGGGTACCAAAAATGGTTCCAGAGGAACAGAATTTTAAGGATGACTTTTCTAAATTGATCAAAGGGTTTCTGAAATTGGATCTCTAATCTACTTAGATTTGAAGATGCTAATGATTGTATTTTCAGTAGTAAAGACAGCACTGATAGTCCGTGGTGTGTAGTGTTTATAGAGATAAACAAAATATCTCCATTTGATACCCTAATCAACCACTTAAAGGAGCAAAGAGCTGGGTGACTGTATATATCATACATATAAATATTTTTAGAACTTTAATGAATGTAATGAAGTTGACTGGTTGCGCATAATGTCCCTGGACAAAGTGGTGAAAGAAAAGACTGAGCTCAGGGATTCTCATTCCCAGTGCAAGTACCACATACATGACCTGAAAACATCTATGTGTGCCCTGAAGAAAATCCTTATTGCCTGTAGCTTCAGGACTGAGATTGCTGAAAATCAAATAAAGAATCTTATCCTGTTATTGGTTGAATGACAATGCAAGTTGAACTCCTAGCCTTGTAGCATGTCTGCTGTTAAAATGAGGGCGTTGATTGGGAAGGAATGGGATTCTCTACGTTGAAACAGAGATGTGTGAAAAGACCCTGATGAGTCTGGGAACCCTGACCCCCCAAATTCTAAATTCTGATTAGTGTTTTTGCCAGTAGAAGTTGCCTTGCTAGTTATGGTGGCCTTTCTACCCTCTGTCTGAGGGCATTGATTCTGCATTGCCTAACGAAACTATAATGGCCTCTTCTGATGCAGTTGCCATGCAAGACAATGCTGACTCTCCTCAGGACCCACCCCCAGAACCCCTCTTTGCTTCTATAATGATAACTAAACTCAAGCACTGCCAGGCCTTTAAAGGTGAGGTACAAAGTATGACCCATGAAGAGTTGCACTACGAAAGAACTATGTGAGTTTTCTAATTTATGTAGACAGAAATGGGGAGCATATGAGGAAATGAATGTTGACGGTGTGGAATAATGGTGGAAAAAACATAAAGTTGTATCAGGCTGAATTTGCTGATACGGGCTCACTAAGCAGAGATTCCGCATTTAATGTTGCAGCTTGGGAGTTAGGAAGAACCATAATTGTTTGGTTCATTGGCTAAAACTTGGACCAAAAGGTGACCTATGATGAGGGAATTAGAAAGGCCAGACCTGCCTTGGTTGAATGTTGAAGAAGAGATTCAATGGCTTAGAGAGATTGTAAGGTTAGAGTGGAGTTTTCATTTAAGACCTACTAACCCACTCTGGGAGAGCCTAGAAGATGTGCCTTTCATCAATACTTTGAGAGAGAAATTTGTGAAGGGAGTCCCAGCTACCTCTTGAGAACTCCATGATCACTCCACTCGTCGCTCTTGGCCAGACCTTACAGTAGGGATTGCAGTGACTGAATTGGGAAATTAAAATGCAATGGGAGTAATTGAAGTAATTGAATCCCTGGGTGGCAAAGGCCAAGTGGCATCACTCAAATGCTAAAGGGAAGGTAGACATTGTTACCATAATGGACAGAAGAGTCAAAGCAGCAATTAGAATAGCCTGACTCATAAAGACTTAGGGTGTTGGCTAATTGACCATGGTGTTCCTAGAAGTGAAATAGAAAGAAGCCTACCAAATTCTTACTTGATCTGTATAAGCAGAAATGTTCTAGATCAACTGAACAGAATTCTAACTTGAATCATAAAAACAGAGTCACGACTCCTCAGTCAATTTCCAGACTTGAGCAAGATTATAGACATAGAGTACCATGAGTGAAGGGGAGGCTTGGTCCTCTTCAGAAGAGACCATGGGACACTGCCAAAACTTTACTGTTAACCTTCCTCATAGCCCAAAGGACCTTTTGGCCTTTTACTGGGGTAACCATGCATTGGGGAGAGGAAATAATCAGAGCTTTGGGGAATTACTGGATACTGGCTCTGAACTGACACTAATTCCAGGAGACCCAAAACATCACTGTGGGTCCACTGGTGAAAGTAGGGGCTGATGGGGGTCAGGTAATCAATGAAGTTTTAACTGAAGACCATTTCATAGTGGGTCCAGTGGGTCCTCAACCCTAGCCTGTGGTTATTTCTCCAGTTCCAAAATGTATAATTAGAATAGTTACACTTAGCAGCTGGTGAAATCCCCACACTGGTTCCCTAACTTGTGCAGTGAGGGCTATTATTGTGGGAAAGGACAAGTGGAAGTCACTAGAACTGCCTCTACCTAGGAAAATAGTAAGTCAAATGCTGTGTGAAGCCTTTTTTTAAAAAAAATAAATAAATAAGAACCTTAATCCTATTTATAAGGGAGAAGCTTCATGATCTAATCACCTCTTGAAGGTCCCACCTCTTAATACTATCCCATTGGCAACACCTGAATTTTGAAGGATATGCACTCAAACCACAGCTCAGCTCCTAAACCAGATGTGGTTTTATTGCTTGAGTAAATTAACACATCCCCCAACATGGTATGAGGTTATTAATCTGGCAAATGCCTTTTCTCCGTTTTTGTTAATAAGGCCTACCAAAAGCAGTGTGTTTTCAGCTGGAAAGGCCAGTGATATGCCTTCACTGTCTGGTAGGTAGGTATACAGGGGTGTATTAACCTTCCATCATTTTGTCATAATTTAGTTCACAGGGATCTTGATCATCTTTACCTTCCATAAGGTATCACACTAGTATATTACATTGATGATACTATGCTGATTGGACCTAGTGAGCACAAAGTAGCCAATATTCTAGAATTATTGGTAAGACATTTGCATGCTGGAGGGTAGGAAATATACCCATATAAATTCAGTTCTACTTTAGTTAAATTTCTAGGGGCTCAGTGGTGTGGGACATGTTAAGATATCTCCTCCAAACTGAAGAATAAGTTGTTGCATCTAGCCTCTCCTACAACCAGAAATGAGGCATAATGCTCAGAGGGCCTCCTTAGATTTTTGGAGGCAATATATTCCTCAGTTGGATGTGTTTCTCTAGCCCATTTACTAAGTGACCTGAAAAACTTCCCGTTTTGTGGGGAGCCCAGAGGAAGAGAAGACTGCAACAGGTCCAGGCTTCTGTTTAAGCTGCTTTGCCACTTGGGCCATATGATCCAGCAGATTCCATGATGCTTGAAGTGTAGGTGCATATAGAGATGCTGTGTGAAGGCTTTGACAGGTCCTTATGGGTGAATCACAGTATAGACCTCTAGGATTTTGGAGCAAAGTCTTGCCATCATCCACAGAACTATGGTGCTTTTGAGAAATACCTCTTGGCCTGCTACTGAGCCTTAGCAAAGACTGGGTGCTTAACCATGGGTCACCACACTATCATGTGATCTGAAATGCTCATACAAACTGGTTTGTTCTTTTTCCCAGCCTGCACGTCTGACTTTTTGGGGAATTCCCTATGGTCAGTTGCCAGAGGAAGAGAAGGCTTGAGCCTTGTTAACCGAGGGTTCTACATTACACACAGGCACCACCTGAAAGTGGACAGCTGCAAATCTATAGCCCCAACCTGGGACATTTCTGAAGGACAATGGTGAAGAAAAATCCTCCCAGTGAGCAAAACTTCAAGAAGTGAATCTGACTGTTCACTTTGCTTGAAAGGAGAAATGACCAGATGTGCAATTAGATACTGATTCATGGGCTAGGCTAGTGGTTTTGCTGGATAGTAGTCAGAGATTTGGACGTGATTGGAAAATTGATAACAAGGAAATTTGAGGAAGAGGTATGTGGATAGATCTCTCTGAATGGACAAAAACCACGATGATATTTGTGTTTCATGTGAATGCTCACCAGAAGGTGGCCTCAGCAGAGGAGGATTTTAATAAGCAAACGGTTAGGATGACTGAGTCTGTGGATAGCAGTCAGACTCTTTCCCCAGCCTCCCCCGTCGTCACCCAGAGAGTTCGTGAGTAAAGTCATCGTGATGGCATGGGCTCAGCAACATGGACTTCCACTCATCTAGACCAACCTTGCTACAGCTATTGTTGAGTGTGAAATCTGCCAGCAGCAGAGACCAACAATGAATCCCAACATGGCACCATTCCCTGGGGTGATCTGCCAGCTTCTTGGTTGACTACGTTGGACTGCTTCCACCATGGAATGAGCAGCATTTTGTTCTTACTGGCATGAACACTTATTCTGGATACAGATTTGCCTTCCCTGCATGAAATGCTTCTGCCAAAACTACCATCATGGACTTTTAGAATATTTTATCCACACTCATGGAACTCACTCACAGAAAAAAAAAAAAAAAAAAAAGTGTGGTAACGAGCCCATGTTTATGGAGTTCACTGGTCTCATATTTTCCACCATCTGGAATTGGTATGACCTTTTGAAGACTCAGTTACAATGGCAGGACAAGGTTCTGTAGAAGGCTGTATATGCTCTGAATCAGTGTCCCATATGTGGTGCTATTTCTTCTATACCCAGGATTCACAGTTCAGGCATCAAGGAGTAGAAATGAAAATGGCAGTATTTGCTACTACCCTTAGTAACCTGCTAGCAAAATTTTTGCTTCTTGTTCCTGTGACTTCATGCTCTGCTGGCCTAGAGGTCTTAGTTCCAAAAGGAGAAATGCTTCTACCAGAAGACACAACAATGATTCCATTGAAATGGAAGTTAAGACTGCCCCCAGTCATGTTGGACTTTCAGGTTTTTGAATCAACAGATAAATAAGAGAGATACTGTGCTGGCTGGAGTGATTGATTCTGACTAACAAGGGAAAATTGTACTACTACTCTACAATGGAAGTAAGGAAGAGTATGTCTGGAATGTAGGGGATCCCTTAAACAGTCTCTTAGTATTACCATGGTCTGTGATTAATGTCAGTGAAAAACTACAATGGTCCCATCCAGGCAAGGCTACTAATGGCCCAAGACCCTTTAAGAATCAAGGTTTGGGTCACTCCAACAGGTAAAGAATCATGACCAACTGAGATACCTTTTTCTACTCATTTTTTTTTGCACAGGACTGATAGAAGGAAGTCATTTTTTGAAACATGCATTCTTCTTTCAGTACTTATACTTTCACCTAGTTTTCAACCTTGTGGGAACTTGTGGTTATCTTGAAGTCAAAATAAACTTAAAAATAAAATTATAGAACAGAAAAACACTTTTGGGACCAAATAAAGCCTCTATGTGTGAGAATTTTGAAACATGCAGAAATTGCATACATTCAGTACTACAGACCGAAAAGTTGTAGATAAGGCCACCTCTTTCTTGTTCCTTAGTATGTAAATGACAGCAAAAACACTTTGGGTTATTTTATACATAGTGCGTAAGTTAAATTTATTTTATATGCTATTTTATGACCTGAGACTATTTAGTAAATTGGTTAGCATGTCTCTGGCTAATAGGGTAATGTCAAAATGTCATTCCTTGCAGCATATGTATTTATGTATTTTTAGATGAAAAGTTATTATATGCCCCCCAAATGAGGTGGTGGGTTGGGGAGGAGCCGTTGTAGGACAAATAGTATAGGTTCTCAAGAGCTATTAAGTCAATAACTTAAGTGAGGTAAGACTATGTATCGGCTTTTTAAAAATTTAAGATAAATAAAAACCTAGTATGAGGGGACTTTCATTTATAATTTTGTATATTTTTTTGAGTTAAAAAAATGTTGTCTTTAAATTTTAAAATTAACCGTCAAAACTTCTTTTGGCCTCAAATGTATTACTGAAAACAAGCTGAGTTAAACTACAAAAACAAAGTTAGAAATAGTCATTTGTTCTTATGAAAAAGAAAGTATTGCTACCCACAATAGCCAAGAGGCCAAAATAAGTTCTAAAGAAGAAGGTAATCACCCTCTCGGCACAGTGGGCAGTACGTCAGTCTCATAAATGAAAAGGTGATCCCTAAAACAAGAGGGGTGAGTTTTGCCCAACCTCCAGGAAAGTTGTTTTTCAACTATCATTTCCAGACCTCACAACACAATGGAGGGAAAAAATAGAGGCAAGTGTACACAGACTCTTTTCTGGAAGGGGAAAGGGGAAATCATTCTAGCTATTAAATTCTTAGAAAGAGTAAACAAAAATAGGGATACACAGGACTTGGTGACAGTAATTTATTTCAATTTTTAAAGGTTGTGATAAGGCTTCCAAATAAAGGCTGTGAAGGAGCCCACACAGCCCATGGAACAGCACTCAAGCCCTCAAGAGACAAGTGTAGGATCCAAAGGCCACAAAGAAGATGCTTTCTGAGGAGAAAAGATCAGGCCCCACCTTGTCCAAGGAAGCAGCCTTTTATGAGTACATAAGTGCCCAGTGGTCACACTTTGTCATTGATGATAAAGGTCTCTGCTAAGGGGAGATAATGGCTTATGAAAAATTTCAGAAATGGGCGAATAGACAGCAGAGATGTCAATGCATTTTATCCTGATTATCATTTACTTTTCCTGATTGTTGACATTGTGTTTGGAACTGAATGAGGTGTTTAATTGTCAGCAGTACAAGGAGATGCAAGTTGAAGAAGGAATCACTCACAGTTTGTGACCAGGACAGATGGCCCAGCTGTGACAGCCATCTTTGGGGAGGGTCTCTGGACCCTGAACACAAAGAGACTTATGTTTCCTGATATTTGACTGCATCCTCCCCAACTATTTGTTTCTGTCAGGAATTTGGAACTGTGAACAGAGAAGCAGACATTGGGAGTTGTTGCGGGTTAATGGAAGCCGTTTGTGAAAAGGTCCATAAACTTGCAAGTTGAGGAGCTACCATAGTTCTTATTGTATCAGTTAGCTATTACAGTGTATAAATCACCTGAAAACTCAGTGGCCTAAAACAACAATCACTTATTATTATAATGCACATATTTGTGGGTCATCTCACCTCCACAGGACTCACTCATGCATTTTTAGGTTGATTAGAGGCCCTGATCTAGGCTCAGAGTGGCTGGGGTAGCTCTACTCTGTGTGTCTCTCATGCGCTTTTGAAACAGATGACTGAGTCAGGCATCGTCCTTCTCAAAGTGATGAGAGAAGTGCAAGAGAAGAAGTAGAAAAACACAAGTGTTCTCAAAGCCTAGCCTTGGAATTGGCATGCTATCATTCTCACCTCATTTATTTAATGAAAACAAGTAGTTGCATTGTTGACCATAGACATAAAGGTGGGATTTGTGGCTTGAATGTTTATATCCTTCCAAAATTCATGTTGAAACTTAATCTTCCTGTGGTGGTATTAAGAGGTAGGGCCTTTTGGAAAGTGATTTAAGTTATGATGGCTATACCACATGAATGGGGTGCATTTTTTTTTTTTAAATAAAAAAGCTGGAGGGAACCAGCTTAGGCTATATTTTGCCCTTCCATCTTTTCTGCCATGTAACAAGATTCATCCCCTCCAGAGAGCACAGAAACCAAGCACCATCTCAGACGGAGTAATCATTTCCCTCACCAGAGACTGAACCAGCCAGAAACTTGATCTTGGACTTCCCAGCCTCCAGAACTGTGAGAAATATATTCTGTTTATAAATTACTCATTTTGTGGTATTTTGTTTTAGGGGTACAAATAATCTAAGACAGTGGGGAGATAGACTCTGCCTCTTAAAGAGAGGAGTGACAAATTCATATGACATGGGGAGGAGAAGAACGAGGGTCCTTTATGCAATTTATCATGGTGCTATGGCAGAATATCGATTGTGTTGATGGCTGATTGTTGTTTGCCCCATGTCCATTCAATACATTAGTTTCTTTTAGCCACCTCAGAAATAACAAGCAGGAACTACCTTGGACATTGCTGCATGCCAAGTCCAGCTCATAAGTATTGCCAAAGGAATGAGCTCAACAGTGTCCTGGTTTATGATCCAGTTCTCATGACCACCGCACTAGGTAGGGAAGGCAAAAGAAAATGAACTTAAGTCTGATTTCGTTACACTGGCAGTTCACTGGGAAAGTGGGAGGAAAACAGGTCTCTTATAATCCAGGGTATCTCAAACCATATGCTTGAGGTTTAGTTTTTATTAAAATCCCCAAACTTCTCTTTTAACTGCACCTACATTTCTACCTGATATCTTCCTTGGGGAAGTCCATACCCTGGGACATTCTGGAAATGCTACCTACTTCCATTCTCAAATTAGGATTTTTACATTCACTTCCTTGTATCATCATGTCTTTAAAATATAGGAGGGGAAATTGCTGTCCTGGGACATTTTATTTGGTGGTGGCTTCTTCAGGGCTGAAGATTACAATGGAAGATGCTTGCTTACAGCAGGCTTTACCTGCCTAGAGAAATGCACATCTTTTTCTAATTTGCACACAGATGTTATATAGGCCAACAATAGCCCAGACTTTCCTGGTTTTCCCTTGGTGACAATTCTAATGCTGGTGATTTTCTTCCAAGTTAGTACAAACTATAGATACCTTTGTGGTTCAAATTATTCAAAGAGCAACTTTTACCTTCTAGTATGTAGTCACCAGTTGCTCTTAAATTAACCTATATTTTTCCTTGTATTATTGTGCAAACCTATTTTCCTTCAGAATGTTAACTCTACTCATTTCCCAAGTAATACTTGAACTTGAGGATACTAATATATTTTATTCTTAATTTTACTGCCCATCTCTAACTGAAACTGATTCCCGTTGCTTGTATGAGAAAGAACCTTAAGTAATACATTAGCTAAAGAAATGGTACAAAGAAACAACAGGACTGCTTAATCAACATGGCAGCTTGATCTGCAAAAGTTAAAAAAAAAAGAAAAAGAAAAAGTCAAAGTAGTCTTGGCTGTATTAGCAGCATCAGGCAATTACAGAATCTGCTGCAATAAATGGCCAAGGTTATGGCACCCATAAAGTTTAATTTGCATTCTGAATATTACCATGTGTTCATGGAGAATGCAAAGCAGGCTCTGCAGGTTGTGAGCAGCTGAATTACAGTGCATTTCAGGATTTCTTTGGTCCATGCAAAGGCAGGAGGAGAATGGCTTGCTGGTATGTGGTCAGCCTCAACCTTTGCCTCCTTCAGCAGGACATATGAAATGTTAAAGCAGATGGCCCTTCTGGGCTACCCTTGGAGGAGACAGAATCACCAGATGGTCTGATGTAAATTGTCACTGGGCCACACTGTAGCCAATCGGATTATCTGGGTCATTTTGGGGATGAATGTAGATGGTCAGAAGATTGATTAGGTTGCCGTGATTGGAACCTGCTGGTATGGGAATGAAAGTGATTTAGCCAATTGTGCCAAATGTGTGTTATTCCAAGTTGCCCAGTGAGAAAGTGAGCTGGCATTGTGCAGAGACACTGAAATTGGATGAGAATCTCATTGCTAGAGAACATACAGGAAATTATATTTCCAGATAAATGAGATATGTAGGAATCACACTACTACAGGAGGAAAGGGTCCTAAGCCCAGAACATTTTCCCACAGCTTCCTCACACTTACCTCTCTTGCATGCATCCATGGCACGGGAGGAGGTCAGGGCTCTGATTCATTCTGATAAACTTCTCTGCTAGGCTGTATGGATCTCCTGCTCATCTTTCCATTCCTGGGCACCTTCCACGGGTGAGCATTTCCCATAAACCCATGTGGAAACACTCTCTTACCAATTGCCCAGGTTGTATAACTAGGATTGTCCTTCCAAGATGTCTGTCTGCTCCACTCCTAACTGCTCTGTCATAGCCATGAGCATGACAGGCATCAGACTTAGAAAACATAGGGAATTCTTTTTTAGTGAAACAATGCATAATTTCAGGACATGAGGAGAGAGTGAGAGAGGAAGGGTGAGAGGGAGAGAATGGCCAAAAATATTTCCCTATTCTTTATTCCTTAAAAAATTGCAGTGCCAAGCCACATTCAAACATAACCCCACTACAAGGTGAATCTTCAGTTGTCAAATTCTCCAGCACCTCAAGACTGGCTGAGTTCCCTCAGTCTTGTAGGTGTTGTGTGGCTAGAGAGGGGAGGAGAGAGGAGCAGAAGGTAGGGGTGCTCCTTACCTGAGGTTAAGCCCCTTCAGCTCACCATTCTAGAGGGGGAGCTGTCCTGACCCATTTTGTCACAATGCTGAGGGCAGGAACTGGGGATCAACTGTGACATCCAAAACAGAGCTTTCACCTTGTTTGAGATGCTGATGAACAAGGATTTAAAATATTCACCTCATTTCTTTAATAAGTGAGTTAACATCATTTTTGAAAAACAGGGTTTGTTTTTAGGAAAGAATTTTACTTTCAGATCTCTTCTGTAATAAAGCAGAGTATATATACACATCAAGAAAAAATAAACAAAAAGCCTACATAAATGAATGATGCACACTAAACAGTTTAAAATTATTCCTATATAAATCACTCAGAGAAAAATATAACATAGGAATAAAATAAAAATCTTCATAACCTCCCAGTTGGGTTTTAGTATATTTCCTTCTAGTCATTTTACTATGTGTATGAGAAAGCCTTTTTAAAAATTGGATCATTGGTGTACATACACACACCACACATACATACTTTTCCAGTCAATCTGTATTAGTTTACTACGGCTGCCCTAACAAAATATCACAGACTTGGTGACATAAAGAACAGGAATTTGTTTCTCACACTTCTGAAAGTTGGAAGTCTGAGGTCAAGGTGATGGCAGGTTTGTTTTCTCCTGAGGCCCCTTTCCTTGGCTTGCTGATGGCAGTCTTCTCTCTGTCCTCATGGGACCTTTT
This sequence comes from Chlorocebus sabaeus, assembly GCF_047675955.1. Taxonomy (NCBI): domain Eukaryota; kingdom Metazoa; phylum Chordata; class Mammalia; order Primates; family Cercopithecidae; genus Chlorocebus; species Chlorocebus sabaeus. The sequence goes on from NC_132918.1 coordinate 73,800,619, forward strand.
CTCTCTGCACTCCTGGTGCTCTTCCTCTTCTAATAGGGACACCAGTCATATTGGATTATGCCATTATTGAATCTAATTACCTCTTTAAAGACCCTATCTCCAAATACAGTCACTGTGGGAGTTAGGACTTTACCATACGAATTTTGAGGGGACACAATTCAGTCCATAACATTATTTAACATTATATAATAATCTTTCCCCTACATCATTTAATAGTCTTGAAAATATTTTGATGGCTATACTGTAACTTACACAATCTTTTCCTATTATTTTACTTGTTTATAAAAAGCAAAGGGTTATTTTACTTGTAAGTAATATTGCCAGAACATCTTCTTGCATAAATGTTAAGTGTGAATATTTGCCTTTCAAGTAGATTTTAGGCTGTTGGGTAAAAGGCATCAGGGAGAGAGCTTGGTGAGGGACAAACCCAGGGTACCTATAGGTAGATTGTCTTAGTTTTCTCCACTTCACATCCCATTTTTGGACTACAGGCCATTGACCAGGACTGGCCCCAGGCCCACCAACAGATACTTACCCCCAGTTGTGATCCCATCCCAGTGACAGGAGGTGCTTGCCAGCTCCCACTTGTCCATCTGTGGTATGGTCCCTGTTATTGACTTCCCCCTGAGCCTCCACTTTCCCTTTTCTGGAACCTTATTCCTCTAGCTCTTCTCATAATTATGCAAGGTCTCCTTACTTTGGCAAACTCCTTACTCCATAATAGTAAGAAGAGCTTACTACATGCAGAAGAGCTTACTATATGGTAGGGTGCAGAACCACCATAATAGGTAGGGTGGTTCTCCATTCCTAGTTGAACCCTAACTGATACAGACAATTTGCCTCTCTGTTCTTCAATATCCTCATATGTAAATTGAGGCTAATATATGGAGAGGCATTTAGATGTTCTAAGATATACTTAGAACAGTGCCTGGCCCATAAAAAGGACTCAATGAATTCAGTCTGTTATCTTCACTATTGTTATCACCTGTATGCCCAGGTACCTGCTTTAGATTTGTAATTTAGTCCAAGCGTGGCTCTTAGCTTCTTTTCTGATTCCAATAAAAATTGGCTCTCAGAAACATTTGCAAAGCATAGTTAATTTTACTGGTCAGGTGCAGGAAGATATGAGAGGAATTTTACATCATGGTATTACAAGCAACTCCATGTTGAAAAGCTAACTTTCTTATTCTTAAATTTTCTTCTGCGTATGTCCCTGGGCATTCCCACTGGTACTTTACCCAAAGCACACAAATGCCTACCTCATCCCTCTCCCTGGATGTTCCCTCCTTATCTGCTCTCTTCATCTCCTCATCTTTTTTCTCCCCCTCCTTCCCAAGAGTAAACCCTACTTTTTCTTGATTAGTCCTGTCAAGCAGCTTGATAGTGGTTTTATTACTTGAAATATTGCAGTGGTCCTTAACCAGGGGCAATTTTATTGCCAATGGGGTATTTTGCAATGTCTAGAGACATTTTTGGTTGTCACAACTGGGAGTGATATTGTCATCTAATCAGTATAGGCCGGGGATGCTGAAAACATCCTACAACAAACTGTTATCCAGTACAAAATGTCAATAGTGCTGAGATTCAGAGGCCCTGAACTAGTGCAACACTCATGTTCTCAGAGCCTTAGTGTTACCCCAATTAGCTTACGAAGACAATTTTCCAAGAAAAGACAGTTCCTTTCATATAAAAATACTGGCCCTGGCTATTAAGAAAATACATTTACGGCTGGGCGCAGTGGCTCATGGCTGTAATTCCAGCACTTTGGGAGGCTGAGGCAGGCAGATCACAAGGTCAAGGGTTCGAGACCAGCCTGACCAACATGGCAGAACTCCATCTCTACCAAAAATACGAAAACAAAACAAAACAAAACAAAACAAAAATTAGCCAGGTGTAGTGGTGCGCCTGTAATCCCAGATACTCAGGAGGCTGAGGCAGGAGAACTGCTTAAACCTAGGAGGCAGAGGCTGCAGTGAGCTGAGATTGCGACACTGCACTCCAGCCAGCCTGGGAAACAGAGTGAGATTCCATCTCAAAAAAAAAAAAAAAAAAAAAAAAAAGAAAAGTAAAGAAAGAAAATACATTTCCATCTTTGCACAAAGAGAAGTAAGTTGTAGCTTTTCCTGCACTATAATGCAAAACATGCTTCTGTTGTTCAGCTCTAGGATTAGCTTCTAGACCTGTGCTGTCTAATATGACAGCCACTGGATACATATGGTTACTGTATTACCAAAAGTGAACATTAAAAATTCAGTTCCTCAGTCATACTAGTCACATTTCAAAGTGGCTACCAAATGGGATAGTGCAGACATAGAACATTTTCATCACCCCAGAAAGTTGTATTGGACTGTATGATTGTAGAGCTTCTTACATTGCCCCTAGACCTTCCTTATCATTCTTCTTTTAAATTTCACTTTTAAGTTCAAGTGTACACATGCAGGTTTGTTACATTAGTAAACTTATGTCATGGTGGTTTGCTGTACAGATTATTTTGTCACCCAGGTATTAAGCCTAGTACCCATTAGTTATTTTTCCTGATCTTCTCCCTCTTCCCATCCTCCATCCTGTGATAGGCCTCAGTGTGTGTTTTTTTCCCTCCACGTGTCCATGTATTCTCATCATTCATCTTCCACTTGTAAGTGAAAACATGCAGTATTTGGTTTTCTGTTCTTGCATTAGTTTGCTCAGGATAATGGCCTCCAGCTCCATCCATGTTCCTTCAAAGGGCATGATCTCATTCTTTTTTCTAGCTGCATAGTATTTTCTAACTGCATAGTATTCCATACGTACCACATTTTCTTTATCCAGTCTACCATTGATGGGCATTTTGGTTGACTCTATGTCATTGCTACTGTGAACAGATTTGCAATGAACATACGTGTACATGTGTCTTTATAATAGAATGACTTCCAGCCCTTTCAGTATATACACAGTAATGATATTATTGGGTCACATGGTATTTCTGTTTTTAGGTCTTTGAGGAATCACCACACTGTCTTCCAACATGGTTGAACTAATTTACACTCCTCCCAACAGTATATAAGTGTTCCTTTTCCTCTGCAACCTCAACAGCATCTGTTATTTTTCGACTTTTTATTAATAGCCACTCTGACTGGTGTGAGACGGTATCTCATTGTGGTTTTGATTTTCATTTCTCTAATGATAAGTGAGGCTGAGTTTTTTTTCATATGCTTGCTGGCCACGTGTATGTCTTCTTCTGAAAAGTGTCTGTTCATGTCCTTTGTCCACTTTCTAATGGAGTTTTTTTTTTTTTTTTTTTTTTTTTTTTTTTTTTTTTTTTTTTTTTTTTTTTGCTTGTTAATTTGTTTAAATTCCTTATAGATACTGGATATTAGACCTTTGTCAGATTCATAGTTTGCAGAAATTTTCTCCCATTCTGTGAGCTGTCTGCTCACTCTGTTCATAGTTTCCTTTGCTGTGCAGAAGCTCTTTAGTTTAATTAGATACGATTTGTCAATTTTGCTTGTGTTGCAATTGCTTTTGCTGTCTTTGTCATGAAATCTTTGCCTGTTCTTATGTCTAGAATGGCATTGCCTAGGTTGTCTTCCAGGATTTTTTATAGTTGTGGGTTTTACATTTAAATCTTTTTAATCTATCTTTTCTTGATTAAAACAACACAGATTTATTTATCACTCACACTACACATCTAAAGCATGTCACTTGAGGGATGCTATTTTATCATCATCACTCAGGGACCCAGGCTGACAGAGAGTTGGCCATGTGACTGACATCACCATCTCAACATTCTAACAGAGGAGAATGCAAGGGGAATCACATACGAGCTTTGAAGTGCTTCCATCCAGGAGAGACACCTGTCACTTCCACTCTTATTTAACTGGCCAAAGGAAGTCACACAGCCATGCCTAACTCCATGGTGTTAAAGAAGCATAATCTTCCCTTGTGTTGGCAGAAGAGGAGAACCAGAACTACTAGTGAACACTACTAACGTGTGCTTCACCATCCATAATCTACCTTCCTAATTCCTTTCTCCCCTTCTTCCCTCACTGATCTTCTATCTGAACTCCATTCCATGATCCCTTGCCATTCTAATGTTATCCCCTTCCATCCCTTTCTTTGTTTTGGTTTGTTTTGTTTTTTTGATAGTGAACTCTTTTTTTCTTGAATAAGTTTTCGGGAAACAGGTGGTGTTCAGTTACATGAATAAGTTCCATAGTGGTGATTTCTGAGATTTTGTTACACCCATCACTCAAGCAGTGTACACTGTACCAAATGTGTAATCTTTTATCCCTGACCCCACTCCCACCCTTTCCCCCAAGTCCCCAAAGTCTATTGTATCATTCTTATGCCTTTGTGTCCTCATAGCTTAGTTCCCACTTATGAGTGAGAACATACACTATTTGGTTTTCCATCCCTGAGTTAGAAAAACGGTCTCCAATTCCATCCAGTTTGCTGTAAATGTCATTATTTCATTTCTTTTTATGACTGAGTAGGTTTTTGTATATGGTGTAAGAAAGGGGTTCAGTTTCAATCATCTGCTTATGGCTAGCCAGTTCTCCCAGCACCATTTATCAAACAGGGGATCTTTTTGCCATTACATGTTTTTGTCAATGTTGTCAGAGATCAGATAGTTGTGTGTGTGTGTCCTTATTTCTGGGTTCTCTATTCCCTTCCCTTGGTCTATGCTTTTGTACCAGTACCATACTGTTTTGGTTACTGTAGCCCTGTATGATAGTTTGAAGTTGGGTGGCATGGCCTCTAGCTTTGTTCCTTTTGCTTAGGATTGTCTTGGCTATTCAGGTTCTTTTTTGGTTTCACATGAATTTTAAAACAGTTTTTTTCTAGTTCTGTGAAGAAAGTCAATGGCAGTTTAATAGGAAACTATAAATTGAATCTATAAATTGCTTTTTGCAGTATTGCCATTTTTACACTATTGATTCTTCCTATCCATGATCATGGATTGTTTTTCCACTTGTTTGTATCATCTCTGATTTCTTTGAGCAGTATTTTGTAGTTCACCTAGCAGAGATCCTTTCACCTCCCAGGTTAACTGTATTCCTAGGTATTCTGTGTGTGTGTGTGTGTGTGTGTGTGTGTGAATATTGTGAATGGGATTGTGTTTCTGATTTGGTTCTTGCCTTGACTGTTGTTAGTGTATAGGAATGTTTGTGATTTTTGCACACTGATTTTGTATACTGAGATTTTACTAAAGTTGTTAATCAGCTTAAGAAGCTTTTGGACTAAGACTATAGGTTTTTCTAGATATAGGATCATGTTATATGTCAAAGAGGGATAGTTTGACTTCCTCTTTTCCTATTTGAATGCTCTTTATTACTTTGTCTTGCCTGATTGTCCTGACCAGAAGTTCCAATACTGTGTTGAATAGGAGTGGTGAGAGGGCATCCTTGTCTTGTGCTGGTTTTCAAGGGGAAAGCTTCCAGTGTTTGCCCATTCACTATGATGTTGGCCATAGATTTGTCACAGGTGGCTCTTATTATTTTGAGGTGTGTTCTTTCAATGCTTAGTTTATTGAGAGTTTTTAATATGAACGGATATTGAATTTTATTGACGGATTTTTCTGTATCTATTGAGATAATTATGTGGTTTTTTTGGTCTTTAGTTCTGTTTATGTGATGAATCACTTTTATTGATTTGCATATATTGAACCAATCTTACATCCCAGGGATACTTGATCATAGTGGATAAGCTTTCTAATGCCTGCTGGATTCGGTTTGCCAGTATTTTGTTGAGGAGTTTTGCACTGATGTTCATCAAGGATACTGGCCTGAAGTTTTCTTCTTTTTGTTGTGTCTCTGCCAGGTTTTGGTATCAGGATGATGCTAGCCTCATATAATGAATTAGGGAGGAGTCTCTCCTGCTCAAGTTTTTGGAATAGTTTCAGAATAAATAGTACCAGATATCCTTTGTAAATCTGGTAGAATTCAGCTGTGAATCTGTCTGATTCTGGGCTTTTTTTGGTTGGTAGGCTAGTGATTACTGACTCAATTTCAGTGCTCATTATTGATCTGTTCAGGGATTCAGTTTCTTCCTGGTTCAATCTTAGAAAGGTGTTTGTGTTCAGGAATTTGTCTATTTCTTCCAAATTTTCTAGTTTATGTGCATAGAGATGTTCATAATATTCTCTGATGGTCATCTGTATTTCTGTGGGATCACTGGTAATATTCCCCTTGTCATTTCTAATTGTGCTTATTTGAATTTTGTCTCCTTCTTTATTAGTCTAGGTAGCAGCCTATCCATTTTATTAATTTTATCAAAAAACTAGCTCCTGGATTCATTGATCTTTTGAATGATTTGTGTGTGTGTGTGTGTGTGTGTGTGTTGTGTGTGTGTGTGTATCTCAGTCTCCTTTATTTCAGCTCTGATTTTGGTTATTTCTTGTATTCTCCTAGCTTTGGGCTTGGTTTGCTCTTGGTTCTCTAGTTCTTTTAATTGTGATGTTAGGTTGTTAAATTGAGATCTTTCTAACTTTTTGATGTGAGCATTTAGTGCTATAAATTTCCCTCTTAACACTGTGTTAGCTATGTTCCAGAGATTCTGATATGTTTTGTCTTTATTCTCTTTAGTTTCGAAGAACTTCTTGATTTCTGCCTTAATTTCATTATTTATCCAAAAGTCATTCAGGAATAGGTTATTTGATTTCCATGTAATTTTATGGTTTTGAGTGAATTTCTTAGTGTCTCTCATGATTCTTTTTTGTTCACTTTTGTAAATCTCCATGTCCTTCGTGATCCAGTCAGCAAATCATAGCAGGTGTCATTCTAGCACCAGAGTGAGCTGAAAGCGCCTCTCCTAGAAAGGAATTCTCCCTCAGATATGAGGAGAGTAACTTGGGTTCTTTGAAGGGAATTGTAAACTCCTCAAGGTCAGGAGTTTACAATTTCTTTCCCTTGGGACACAGGGCACATAGCCTGGTGTCTGACACATGGTCAGCATTTAATAAATAATTAATTCAGTGAGTTAAGTGAATTACATAAATCCTAACAAATTACTTATCTGTGTTGACCTGTATCTTGGCACTCCAGGATTAACCAGACTTGGCCATCAAGTTGGTTTGTTGTAGCCAAAACCTACATGGTAGGGAGGGGTAATAAACAGATAATGGGAGTTTACGTGGGATTCTGGTTCCTTGCCAACCAGGTGGCCTTCGTTGGTTATTTGGCTGATTGCTTAACCTCTATGGGCCTCAGTTTTCCCCTTTGTAAAATGAGGATCTAATTTTTGGCCTTCCTACCTTCTGTTTTTTCTTTTGTGAGGTTTGAATGAGGTAATTTAGTTAATAGTAGTTTGTAAAATATAGATACCAGTAACTTTTATTATCATTGCAATTACACAGGCAATGGTCCTGGTTAAAATTAGCAGGGGCCATATATTTCTTCCCCTTGTAGAATTCTACCTTTTAGACTCATGGTAACAGTTGTTTATCTTACTACTGAAAATATTTTTTTTGGTTGCTTTGAGCTCATTCCTTGATCTTCTTTCTGTTTCCTCATTAAAAAAGAAATGAATCTAGTTCACAGGGTTTTGCTAAAGAATAGCTAATGAATTACAGATGCTGTAAATGCCAAGCAATGACAACAGGCTGCTCTCAGGGGTCCAGTATCCTTGCATTCCACTGTATCAGTCTCTTCCACTTTCTCTTCATTCTGGCATTTAACACCACCCCTGATGACATTATGGTTTCATCTTCAGAGAATGGTGTCACAGAAGTTAACACTTTTGTCATTATCCATTGAGCTGATTTTAAAATTCCTAAAAGGGTTTAAAAGCAAGATCAGCTGACTTCAGTCATAGCAGATATTACAGGTGAAACATGCTCTTCGGAAATGGCTATTATGTCTATATCTACATCTACACTGAAATTCATCATCTGCAGCTGCATTCACCCTTCATTTTGGTGGGGAGAGGGGGACCCAAGTTTGGTGCTTTCAACTATGAGACTTCCATGTTGTAGACAGTATTTCTGCAGCATACATTTCCAACACCTTGCTCTAATTGCAATGCTCTTTGTTTCACTTTACTCATATCCTGTGTATCTTCCAAAGCCCATGTATTTCTTTCTTCTCTCTTTCTCTCTGGGACTACTGCTGGGACTACTACTCCAACTATTTCCTTCTCTGTAGTGAGAGAATGATAGAAACTTAAGGCTGGAAAGGACCTAAAAGATCCTCTCATCTTAAACATCCTATAACCCTTCAATCTATCCCAATTAGTTGTTCAAGCTGTGTTTGAACGAAGTATTACATCACACCCATTACCTTAGAGTTAATAAAAATGGTCTAATTGTCTTACAACTTAGTTTTCACTCCCCAGTGAAACAGTCATGAGCTGTTCCTTTATTATCTCTTTCAACCCTTAACATATTTGTATTGGCTGGGATTGCTTTTGACTGTATGTAGCAGAAATCTGAATAAAGTTGACAAACAAATAAAGCTTTTTCTCTCATAACAAGAAGTCTTGGAGATGGGCCATTGTTGTTGTTGGCTCAGTGGGTCAATGATGTCGCTGCCAGCAAAACTTTTGCTATGATCTCTTTGCTGCAGCTCTTTCCAGGTACCATGATCACATTTACGGCAGAAAGAAGGCAGTCACATCTCTAACTTTTTGTCATGATAACAATAGCTTCCTCAGAAAATTTTCATTAGTTTTATGCTTACATCTCATTGACTAGAGTGATCATATCTGCAAGATTGGGCTGTAGAAACTGAAATGAGATTGTCATGTTTGGTGTATCCCAATAGTAATTCATATCCTGGGGATAGGCTTATTGCCTTTCTCCAGAATATTTGGGATCTGTTAGCTGGAAAGAAAGGGAGAATGCTATTAGGAGGGCTACTGTCATAAGCTGTATTCCTCTAAAAGCTAGTCATGAGACAACTTTGCAAGCAAAAAGAGCTGATTTAGGAGGTGATCCCAAGAAGCATTGGCAGGAGAGTGGGAAAAGGAAAAATGAATGGGTAGAAAGATGTATTAATGAGCAGGTTAGTGCTGTGGGCAACAGCTTCTCAGTCCTACTCAGGACCTCTGTGAGACAATGTAGAGCTTTCCTATCTGAGGGGCAAAGAAGCTAGAATATTTAACCAGTCATTCCCATCCATCATTGGTAGAGAGCTGCTCCCAGCAACACTAACTTCCGAGCACCTCCAACCTACCCCTTGTATGGACTAAACATCTCCCTCAAGCAGAGAGTTTTAGATGCTTTTAACAAGAGCAGTCCATGTACTCAGACATGGTGAGTGCCAAGGGACATGCAGTGTCTGCTAAGCTACCATCAATGCCTGTCACAGTACTTACAAGGTACTCAATAAATACTTTAATTCAATGAACATTTATTGAGTACCTACTACTTGCCAAGCACTGTGAAAGATATTTACTAATTGATTTATTCTCAGAGGGACTTTCTTAATATAAACAAAAACAAAACACATGGTCTTTGTACTCAGATCTTGATAAATGATAAAATGCACTTTCCCTATGTCTATGAACCTTCTCCTTTCCCTATTCAATATTGGTGTATAAACTTTTTGTTCCTATTGAAGGAATCATTCAGTACTAGAACAGCCTGTAACTTCACATAGTGTAATTCTTAGGAAACAAGATGTTTTATTTAGTAAAATGTTCAGTGTTTCTGAGTTCTACTTTGTCCTTAAGAGTAGATATTTACTAACTAGCACATTAGTTGCTTGAAAAAAATGAATGTCTCTTTTTCTTATTCTAGCATGACGATTTACTGCCATGAGCTATCTTCGTTATAAACACCATTGTTCTTTTCTGAATAACTTAAATGAGGACGTGGTTGTCATGTAAGTAGGTGTTGGCTTCAAACCTCCCTCAAAAGTTATTCTTAGGTACCTGCTGCAACATGAAGAATGCAATCATACTGCCATCCTAGGCTAGCTTTGCTCCAGTGTGAGGTTCTCTTGTGACTGGTGGATTGAGTCTGATGATGGTGCCATGGCTATTTTGCTTTCAATTTCTTTTGCCTCCCTTCTTTTCTGGCTCTGCCCTTCTGTACTCATTGACTATGAATTTATTGGGTACTGTAGTGGGCATTGATGCCTCTCTAGCATCTATTCCACTCCTTTTCTATTGTGGTAGGCATGTGATTTGGTAGGACTGACCACCACACTCATACACAGGAGCAAGATATGATTGGCTTGTGTCAACCAGATGATATTTTCCTGGTTATGGCGATTAGTTCATTATGTACAATGAGTGTGGAGCCAGTCTGAGAACAAAGATGGCACAGTATAGAAAGATAGATCCAAAAGAATAGAAGTGAAATAGAGTCAGAGCCCAGTTCAAACTGTTTTAGAAATGATATTATTTCTACACATTTTAGTTCCATGAACTAATAAATTTATTTTGTTGTTAAAACAATTTGAGTTGGTTTTCCTTGACTTGCAGCCCAAAACATCTTGACTAAAAAAAAAAAAAGAAAGAAAGAAAGAAAAGAAAAAAAACCCTTGCAGTTTCTTTCTTCATCCAGCCTTGAATTGGCCCTACCTTTCATTCTGTATTCTCCTTTCCTCTGGATTCCAAATCTGGATTTCAGTCACCCAATATCCAGCCTGCCAATATCTTCCCAAAATGTGGCCAATACTTGACCATGGAAAGACCCAGTCATCCAGCTTACTAAGACCTTCTGAGGCATGGAGAATTACCATAAAACATATGACAAGTATATCCCAAAATCGTGTCTTTCGACTATAAACTCCATAAAGGTTGCCTTATTCTAAATTATATAAAAACTGTGAGGCAAGAAAATGTTTGACAATAAACCTAGTACTGGAATTGGTGTTCAAAGTCTTTAGCTCTCCATTTCAAACCAAAATTCCTTTATTTATAAATGGTGAGTGATCAGCTGTGGAATCTGGGAAGGGTAATTTGCAGCAAATACATTTAGTGTAGTTCACCTTGTGTTGATCTCTGAGGAAGAAATCATTTTCACTCACAAGAGCTAGTCAAAGGCAAATCTATCCCTTTCATAAAACAGCTATTCTTCAACATACCCCAAAGAACATGAGAAGAAAGAGCCTTACCTGGACATATGAGAGAATTACAGTAAGTAAGAGGAGGGTTTTCTTCATGCAAGGTGTTTTAAGAAATAGAATGGGTGAGGTTAGTGAATGTCAGTGAGGTTAGTAAATGTTATTTATTTAGAGATTCTTAAAAACAAAGTGGTTTTGTGTAGGTGAAGATTTGCTTAATGACAGTGAAAAATAGAGTCTTTAGCTGTCTAATGGTTGACATTGAAAAGCATATACTTAATTTCCTGTAAAAGACTGAAGAGAGCTTTCAGAATAAATAGCACTATAAACACAGACAGAAAAATTTGCACTACCTGGAAAGTATGCGTTCTTTCTTTTTTTCTATTCAACAAAAATCCCATGGAATTCATTGGCCTCTGACATTTCAATGCATAGTTGGTAAAAATAGGTCAGGTTTGGTTGGAGTCTGACTGCATGGCACATTGATTTTCCTCTTACTTTGGCCATCTTTTGAAGCCTTGCTTGGTGTACCCACATGTGGTCAGAGAATATTTATAGTCTGCTCAGTGATCTTGACATTCCTAATTTAGAAGCAATAGGTACATCTAATGACTCACTCGGTCCTGTTGATTATACCTTCTAATTCCCTCTAGAATACAGCACCTCTTCTTTCTTTTGTGGTTGCTCTCTTATTCAAATCGTATTTCTTGCTTCTCTTATAGCTCTGGTCCCCTAGTTGGTTTCCTTGCCCTCTTACCTTACTTTTCTCTATAGGGTTATCATGAAATCTCCCACATCTTATTCCTTGCTTAAAATACCACCATCATTACCATGATATAGAAGTACCTTCACGATCTGGGTCCAGTCAACCTTTCCATCCACCTCTCATTTCTCCTTTACACACTTGAGGTTCTGCAATGTACATTACACTCATCGTCTTGCTCTGTACCCATTGTTCTCTCCACTTTGAACAGCAAGGATGCTCTGTCCCTTTTATTATTTCTTGTTGACATCTCCTCATTCTTCCAGATTCAGTCCAGCCACTGCTTCCTCCCTGACACCTCAGACTGAGTTAGACACCATTTGGGTTCCCAGAGCATGTAGGGCTGGTTGTCAGTCTCCTGAGATCCTGGAGGGCTGGAGCTATGTCTTGCATTTCTGTATTTCTGGCATAGTTCTTAGAGCCTGGTACAAGTGCTCAGGAAAGGTTTGTGAAATGAAGGGCTGAATGAATGAGGTAGAGATTATGATTAATTTGCTCTCTTAGGGAATGAGAAATGAATGAGTTAGGGTCATTACACACTCCTGAGGGGTATGGACTGTGGTTGAGCATGCTATGCCTTTGTAAGAACATGGTTAGCTCTGTTTGGGACTATTACTCAAAATCTAGACTTCTGACTTCCTCTGCTACACAAAAAGCACAACGCCATAGAATTCCAACATTCAAACATGCTGAAAGAAGACCAGGTGGCTAGAGCTTGTCCAACTCATATAGGCAGATACCTAACTGATACAAAGTTACTGTATACCCTGGAATTTGGGATACCCAAGTAAGATCTAAAAATTGGGGCAGAAATAGTCTTTATCAGCATGTCCTCAGATAAACCCAAACTAAAATCCCCTTTATGATATGAAAAGGTTTCAATGGATCTTTCAACGGTGGGTCTATTAAATTTTAAATTTGCAATTTAAATACAGTCTAGTAATACCTAATAGATATTTATAAATGTGATGAGAGCTTTATGTAATTTTATTATTTAATCTCCACAACAACCCAAAGGTGTAGGAAATGTTATTATCCCTGTTTTACAGGTGGGGAAATTGAGGTTCAGAGAAATTAAATAACTTAGGTGACTTTCCAAAGTCATACATTTACTGGTAGTGGAGTTAGAATTTAAAATTATGTTCATCAGACATCAGGGACTTGCACTCTTAATTAGCTACTTTTTTCAGTCTTAGCCATGAGGGAAAGCAACATGTGCACATTTCCAGTTCTTTTTATTGATACTGTATTAACAAAAGCATATGAAGTTTTCGCTATCTAAACAAGATAGGAAGATGTGAAACATCAAATATTTAAAACTAAGAATCTGGAATGTAAGTAAATATGAAGGGAAAGTATTATTCTATCTATGTAAGGCATGGGTTATAATTCACAAAGTGATAGACGAGAAAACTGAGATGAGAGAGAGGGGTGGATAAATTGTCTAAGGTCATAGAGTGAGTGGCTGAAGGGGGATTTGAGGAAGGCCCGTCTCACTCTGAAATCCTCACTGGGCCTCAGTTGTTGGGAGCTGGTAAGGCTCTTATTTAAATTTGTCATGGAAACATAGAGCAGGAATAAAATTAATGCCAGAAATCCTGCCTACGGCTTACCATATGACTAGAAGACACAGTTGAAACAAAAATTTGTACCACTCTAAGATACTATTCTGGCATTAAAGTGAATTAAAAAACGCAATGTGATACTACCTCATACCCACTTGAATGGCTACTATCAAAAAGACAGAAAATAAATGTTGGAAAGGATACAGAGAAATTGAAACTCTTTTACACTGTTGGTGGAAATGTAAATGCTACAGCTGCTTGGGAAACAGTACAGTAGTTCCTCCAAAAATTAAAAATAGGAATTACCATATGATCCAGCAATTCCACTTTTGTGTATATACCCAAAAGCACTGAAAGCAGGAACTCAAAGAGATATTCCTACGTGAATGTTCATGACAGCATTATTTACAATAGCCAAAAGGTGAAAGCAACGTAAATGTCCATCTGTGGTGAGTGGATAAACAAAATGTGATACATATATATATGAGACAATGGACTATTATTCATTCTTAAAAGGATATGGAATTCCAACACATGCTATGAAATGAATGAACCTTGAGGACATTATGTTAAGTAAAACAAGCCTGTCAGGAAAGGACAAATACTGTATGATTTCACACAGATGAAGTACCTGGAAGAGTCAGATTCCTAAAGACAGAAAGTAGAAGGGTGGTTGCCAGGGGCAGGGTTTGAGGGGAATAGGGAGTTATTGTCAATGGCGACAGAATTGCAGGTTTGCAGATGAGAAGAACTCTAGAGACGGATGGTGGTGGTGGTTGCACAGCAATGTGAATGTATTTAATGCCATTGACTTGTGTACCTAAAATGGTTTAGATGGAAAATTTTATATGTATATTTTACCACACTTAAAAATAATTTTAAAATGAGCTAAGTATTACCAGTCAGAGTTCAGTCAGGAAACCAGTTACCACTCTAGCCTTTCAAATGGAAGCGAGTGTGATAGATTCAGTCGCATATGGGATGGCCAGCAGAACATGATGAAGCCATCCAGAGGTTAGCAAGAGCAGGAGGCTATTCCCTCCCCTAGGGCTAGAATTCCACGGAGAGGAGGGTGCGTTACCTGGTCCTAGAATCTGGGGCCACATAGTGGGAACTAAAACCACGGTGGTGGGGGTGTGAGGGGGGCTGCTGCCCAGCAAGATCTAGGGCAACTGAAGGAGGGTCCATCTGTTTCGCAAGAGCTGGAGCCACAGAGATGTAGCTGCTGCTGGATGCAGCTGAGGCAGGAGAGCGGGGAAGAAATACCCTAGCGTCTTCCCTCCTTACACCCTGCCATCTTCTACCAGTACCTCCCATGGCCTGAAACTACCCAGAGATCAGTTAGCAAAAGAGCCCAAATATGTAGTTTCCTGTGACACAGAGCAGAGCAGGGGACACAACAAACAATGAGAGATGGTTCTAAGAGCAACCTGGCAAAATACCAGCACATTAGTCTGTGAAAGGCTTCTTTCCTTCTTGTTTAAAAAGCAATTTAAAAAAATCTCTCTACATTGAGTTTCAAATACCTCAGTACTCAGTGATACTGATTATTATTAAATTAATTCACTTTCTAGAAGTTAGACACATTTATTAAGAGTCTATATATATTTGAACAGAGGTCTAGCTTTGGTTATCATTCAATGGTTCAAAAACTATCTCTTGGCCAACCAACTTCAAGTCATCCTGAGCAAAACAGCATACAGTTTTGTTTTGATTTGTTTGTAAAGTGTGAGCTCAGATGAAATAAAACTCTTGCTCTTCCTTTAAAATCAGATTAGTGTTCATTTTCTTCTCTGACCCTTTCTCGTTACCTTTCACTCACCCCAAACCTAGGTTAGTGTTTCTTTCCTTCCTCTGCAACCTCAGCACCATGAGTTTACTAAGAGTATAATACTTATAAGAACAATTTTAACATGTTGTTGATTTGTCTATTCATTCTACATGTCTGCAAACTACTCAAGAGCAAAGACATTATGTGTGTGTGTACATACAGTATATGAATATATATTTTCATAGATATGTGTGTGGGTGTACTATGCTATCTCCATCATTAATAACTAACACCATTTCAGGGCCAGATACATAGTAAGTACTCAATACCTTTTTTAAAATAAATAAATGAATAATTGTTTAATGAAATACAATTAATAGGTTTCAGCAACTGTTTGGATGTATGGAGCTAGAAAGAGGAGTCAAAACTGTATATGAGCTGTTCAACTTTGATGATTAGGAAGAATTGTCTGTTAATACAAATAACAAATAATTGGATAAAGCCTGGTTTTAATAAAGAGCTTTGTGAATTTGGTTTTTGAAAAATTCTAATAGACAATCAGAAGTATGGAACTGGCCTCACAAAAGATGTCAGGGCTTAAAAATACATTTGAAAGTCATCTTCATAGATGGGATTCATAGAGGAATCATCATGTAGCAACTTGTTTTATCCATATATTGCTGCAACAGGGTTTTCTCTTATTCTACATGCTCTTTTAGTACTTTACTACTTCCATATAACAGGTGGAGTCTATGTCCTCTCCCCTTGAACCTGAGTAGGCCTTTGTGTTTGCCTTGACCAACAGTGTATAGAAGAAATGGCCTTGTTCTAGTAGCTTTCTGCCTTGTTCTAGTAGATTCTTCGCTCCTAGAACACAACCACCATGTTGTGAGGAAGCCCAAGTGGGCTTT
Source organism: Chlorocebus sabaeus (assembly GCF_047675955.1). Lineage (NCBI taxonomy): Eukaryota > Metazoa > Chordata > Mammalia > Primates > Cercopithecidae > Chlorocebus > Chlorocebus sabaeus. The sequence goes on from NC_132918.1 coordinate 73,816,617, forward strand.
GGTGAGCTCATGTGAAGAGGAACAGAGATCCCGGCCACAGTCCTTGAGCCCCAGCCAACAGCTAATACCAACTTGCCCGCCACATGAGTGAGCCGTCTTCAGTGTGGCGCTTTCAGCCCCCACTGGAGCTGCTCCAGCTGATGTGGAATAGAGCTGAGGCATGTCGCATCTACCAAGCTTTGTCTGAATTGCAGTTGTGTGAGCATCATAAATGATTTTTTAGAGTATTAAATTCTGGGGGTAATTCGTTATATAGCAAGAGATCATTGACATATATAGGTGGAAAGGATCATGAAATTTGAGTCTGAGAGGCTTGAGGCCTGAATTCAAATGCCTGGTTCTGCTATTACCAGGATTGTGGCTTTAGGCATTCTATTTATACTGTCAGAACCTCACTTTCCTCAGGTATAAAATGGAGCTAGCAATGCTTATTGCAATGAGGCTGTTATGATAAATAAAAGAAATGTTATACATTAAATGCCTAGTGCTGTGTTTAATCTCTCTGTTGATTAATAACGAGTGGTATTTCAAGAAAGTTGAAGTTTTGTGAGCTCTCAAGAAACAACATGCATGGAGTAAAACAGGTCACTTGGGGATGGATAGGGAACAAAGAGTAAAAATGAGAGTGGTGAGGGATTAGTCAGAAAAGGAGGAGGAATTAAGACTGTGTAAGACTAATTATTTCACTCAATTTTTCTTCAGAGAATTTGAAAGTCCTTAATTTGAAAATTTTTGATAAAATTTTAGTGAAATAAGGGACAGACGGATGATGAAGATAAAGGAACCACAAAGGCATTGATTCCTTCAGTGGAGAGGTGATGAGTGACACACAACAGAACAGTGTCGACAGAGCAGACAGCTGGGAGCCTGAATACTAAGGGGTAAAAAGAGAGGGAAGAGTGAGAAGAAGCAAACAGTTGGTATCTTATGTCTTAATTTCTAAGCATGTATGTTATTCTAAAGGCACGTGAGAATATCAAAATATGAAAAAGGTGTGTATCACCCACCAAAATTTCTATTTCTCCAGTATAGTAGTCCTTCTCTTTTCTCTAGAAATTTATCCAGGTACACCTTGTAACCCATCATCCACACTCTTCTGGTTCTCCCTAGAGGATTATTTATTATGTGTATTACTGCCTCTGTGGGTTATTTTTTCTTATGTGTTTTGTATTTACATTTAAATTACCATTTTCCAAAATGTTGCATCTAATTATTTGCCATAGTTGTACATGTTTGTTATACTCTGATTTCAAAATGGGAAGCAAAGTGTACAGATAAAGAACATAATGACCAGGGGATCAATGGCCATATCTAGAAATAGGAGAAGAGGTGCAAATGAAAGCATACCATTAAAAACTACAGGTTTCTCACCTTCACTTGATTATTTGATACTTTCAGTGTGCAATTAACTAGTCAGAAGATATCTACTATTGTAATCTGTTTTTGAGTTGAACACATTACATGTTATTTCACAAATAGGGAAATGGAGACGCAGAAAAGATACCTGTATGAAGTTACAATTACTCACCTTCCTACAATGGTTCAGTAAAATTGCCACAAACATGTGATCATAGTAAATCCATGGTGAAAACCTAGTTTCCAAATAGACTGTCCTTGTTTTACTTTTTTGAAGACTAAATTTTCCAAGATGAGATGCAAAGTCATCCACATAAAAGGTTTTTAACATTCATTCTCAAGCATTTATTTAGCTCCCACCATGTACAAGGCTCTGCATTAGGTGGGCCTTCTAAAACATACTACATGAGGGTATGAAAGATAATTTGTGGTTTAAAAAGCCAAATTATGAAAATGTAATATTTATTAGGCACTTGTAAGATAAAAGGTACTTGCTAGAGCACCTCCTCTGCAAGCTTTTTACCTTCGTAAAATTTCTGGTTTGCTCAGGAGATATGAGCATGATGCTAATGAGAGCTGGGTCAGTAGTTTAATTCTTGACAGCTTTGTACCAGGAATGTTAATTCCTGGTACAACAACCATGTCTAGGTTGTTGTTAGTTGTAGTTAGTTCTGCAACTGAGGGAAGTGTGACTGATAGAGCTGATGGTGACCGAGCAGTCATATAGGGCCAGAAAGCGGATACAGGACATGGCAGGACATGGAGCTATCCCTGGTATGTTCCAGAGTTCTCCCCCGTGGCAGGAGACAGCAGTTGGCAAGGGGGATTGGGACATGGGATACAGGATACAGGGCTGAAATTGAAGCAGGATTCACTTGGGAAGCGTAACACTTCTTCCTCATATCTATTTCTTTCCATGTGTATGGAGTTCAACTAGCACAACAACCCTGGCCTCTCTCAACTCTTTCATTCCCTCTGCCCCAGGAGAGGTCTCTTGTCTGCCTAGTGAATTTTGGAAAAAATGGACTGAGTTTGCTGTCCTCCTCCTTTTTCTTTCTGGGAGCTAGCTGCCTGCAGGGCACGTGCCCACACTGTTTGTGACTGGTTGAATTTGTCTGACTGATCTTAGTGTTTATAAATAGGGAGACCATTTGCTTACAGATACAAGCTACATCCTCCAACCTAGATGTTATCAGTAATAGAGGTGATATTTTGGCCCTGGATATTCTTTGGCCTTATTTCTCTTTTTAAGAACTTGGGTTGGTTATTTATTGGGTTCCCTTTTTAAGACTCCTAAAGGATACACAGGGAGAACACTCTGGTTGCTGAGACCCCTGGAGTAAGTGGGTGTGTACTGACCTTTTTCTTTCTAGTACTCATAGTATTTTGTGGCATACCTTAAGTATCCATATTGCCGTTGTTTACAAAGCAAAGACTACCACATGCTTCATCTCTATGGTTCCACTGTCCAGCAAAGATCCCAGTAAATGTAAATGTGGAAAAAGATCCCCAGTAACCCCGTCTCTACTAAAAATACAAAATTAGCTGGGCGTGGTGGCTCATGCCTGTAATCCCAGCTACTTGGGAGGCTGAGGCAGGAGAATCACTTGAACCCGAGAGGCAGAGGTTGTGGTAAGCTGAGATCGCGCCATTGCACTCCAGCCTGGGCAACAAGAGCAAAACTTTGTCTCAAAAAAAAAAAAAGGAAAAAAAAAAATCCCCAGTATGGCAACCAGGAATCCAAGCTGAGAGGCCCAAATCAAAGGGCACAGAAATAATCAAATGCGGGAGATCATAGGAGAGGGACTGCATTTCTGAGCACCACACCTAAGCATTCAGAAGCACCAGTTGTCAGAACTAGCTCAGCAACGCTGACATGCTGCACAAGATTCAGGGAGCCGAATGGGTCAGCTCACTAAGGCAGAATTGCTCTGATATTGCTTGGGCAGAGTGTGACTGCTCTTCAAACTGAAAAGGCCTGGAAACATTTTTGGGTGACCTCAAAATTAAAGTTCAGAATCCTGGGAATTCTTATGTCCCCAAACTACATGTAAACTTTTAGTTCTCTGTTAAGAAACATGTGTGTTTGAGCAAGTAAAGGGTGGTGCATCTTCCAAACATTGCTCAAGACAACTATTAGGGTTTGTGGCTTAATTTTATTAAGATGTCAGCAAAGGTGTAGAAACACAGAACCGAGTTTGGCCCTTTTAGTTCATCACTGAAGGAGTAAATATTTTTGTCTTCTTTCATCCCCACACTGCTCCCTCCCTTTTGAGCTGGACTGATGTGGATCATGAAGAAACTTGCCTTCCGTTTTTGAGAAAATGACGTCTGAGTGAGGTGGGTCTTAAGAAGCCCTCATGAAATTCAAGATGTTTTGAATGGCGTCTGAGCTCCAGGCCAGCCTCCTGAAATCATATTATCTGAAGTCCCTTGGAGTTTCTTTCCTAAGGACAACAACAACAGTCTATTTATTGGTTTCAGTTGCTATGAAGTGACCATCCTGCAGAAGTGAGGCTGTTGCCCTTAGCTACACATTTCTTTGTGGGAATAATTTTGAATCACACAGTACCAAATCAGCAGCTGGGCAAGGCACAGACCCTGATGAAATATTTTCCTAGTGTTAGCCTCCTTTTATAAGACAGGTTGTGGCTAATTCAGCTTAGAAGTGATACACGTCCTTTTTCAATCAAAGAAAAGGGCTGACTTTATTTTAACACTATCCCCTTCCCTCTCTAGTAGGGATTTGCTTATTTTTATTCTGCCTTCCTGAGGTGTGTTAGTTAAAACAATAATCCAGATCTCCGGAAGAATTTTTTTTCCTGATCATACCCACCTTACATGATTATTGAAAGGATTATAGGGGATAATGTACAGAGCACACTTAAGCAATGATAGGCAGTGCAATTATAAATGTGGTTGTTGTTGTTATTCTTATCCCAGAGAAGAGAAAGCTTGAGGAGGCTGGTTTCTGTTTTCAAATCATGAGTGTTTTTGTTTTATCCCCTCTCCTCTCATCTCACCCCATGCCATCCCATCTCATTCCATTGGTTCCATAGATAATTAATATCCATACTGAGTGTTGAGTACATTTCTATTTTGAATTTCATTTGCTATCTTCTGGTACTGTTAACTCTATGATCTCTCTTTTATTTTGTATTTCACCTTCCATTTTGAGAGTAATCTGCAAGTTTTGATATTTACTTTCAACATAGATGCACTCAGTGTAATCAACTTTCCATTATATGCCAACAAGATGCTTGCGGTGGGGGGGATGTCTTTATGTATCCTGTACTCTGAATCCATTTGCAGTCTTTTGTCTCATTTTCTTAAAGCAGTTTCCAAATGCATTCTATGTCTGCTGATGTTTGAAAAGGCTGTAAAATTAAAGCTAGGCAATTATGAATACTATGAAAAAGGTTTTGACAACTTTTGGTGGCATTTAATTCAAGTTAAACTCCTCTCATTCAAAATAATAAGCATAATGTTACTTATTATGTAAATGAGGTGGCAAGGCAGATGTTTTTCTTCCTGGTGCATTCACTGGGGATTAATACATACAAAAGCTGAGAAGGAGGGGCTGGTGTGTAACCTGGGAACTCAAATAAGGGTTGAGCAAGAGGAAAGATGATTACTCTTGAGCTGTGCTGTTCAATAGTGGAGCCAATAACCACATAAGGCAATTTAAATTTAAATCGATTAAAATGAAATAAAATTAAAATTTAGTTTCTCAGTCATATTAGCCAATTCATTTGTTCAATAGCCACATATGGCTGGTGGCTACTTATTGAAGAGCTCAGATAAAGACCATTTCTATCACTGTAGAAAGTTCTACTGGACAGGGGTGCTAAACCTAGAAGGATTGAAACAAAGGGAAGGATGCTTGTAGATTCCTCTACAATTGGAACTTTACCCATAAGAGTTCCACAAGCTTCTCAGAATGGATGTACATCCACGAAGAGCCAAGAGATGTAACAGGTAGGATTAAGTGGCTGTTATTTTTTTTGTATATTATGGGGATACACTACAGCTGTGCTTCTCAAACTTTAAATGTATATACATATCACATGGGGATCCTAATGTGCAAACACTGATTCAGTAGGTCTGGGGTGGGGCCTGAGAGTCAGCATTCATAAACAGCTCCTAGGTGATAGTGATGAGCACCCAGGTGATGGTCTGTAAATTGCACTTTGGGTAGCAACGTGCTAAAGCCCTTAACAGCAGAGACTTGATTTACAGCAACATCCCTGAAGATGGTTAACCAATCTGACACAGAAATCTTTAATCACTGCAGGCTGGTGCCAGGGTACATCTCATAGCCACTTAAAATTGAATCATTTCAAATCAAAGTCCTGCTGGAGAAAGCAGAAGCTGCTGTCATGTTACCAAGAAGGAAAAATGGCTCATCGGAAAATACTGAATACACTAATTTGAATCTATGACAATTGGGATAGTACTCTACCTTTCTAGGCCTCCATTTTTGCAGATTAAGAACTTTTTTTAAAAAAACACTAGCATAGAAGAAACTGCTGCTCCATGGAAACACTGATTTGCATACATAAAAATTCAGTCTATAGACATCCTTCTCAACCTTGTCTGCACAATTGGAATAACCGGGGGGAACTTTTAAACATTAACATGTTAGATTTCACCCTCAGATATTTTAATTTAATTGATTGTGGGGGAGGAAATCAGTGTTTTTTGAACACTCCCCAGGTGATTCTAACATGCAGTTGCAGAGAATCTTTGATCACAGCAGTGGATCTGAAACTTAAGCATGCATCAAAATCATGCCTTGTGAAAACATGGATTGCTGGATCTCACCTCTAGAGTTTCTGATTTGGTAAATCTGGGATGGACATTAGAGTGTGCATTTTCAGCAAATTCCCAGGTGCTACTGCTGCTGGTTTGGGACTCACACTTGGAGAATCACTCACTGACTTAAAGCACTGTTTCTCAATCTTGGCTACACATTGTAATCACCTGGAGAGGTTTAAAAACTACTTGTGCTTAGATCCCACCCCAAATATTCTGATTTAATTTTTCTGGGGCCTAGTAGTCTGGGCATTGAAGATTTTAAAAAGTTTCCCACATGATTAAAACTTGAGAAACATTCATGGTAATAAAGCAAACCCATTAGGTCTGGGGACTAGAAGCACTGGCTTTACCTGAATGTTTGTTAGAAATTTAGAGTCTCAGAGCCAAACCCAGACCTGCTGAATCATCACCTGCGTTCTGACAACATTTTCCGGGTGACTTCATATACATGAAAGGTGAGAAGTACTACACTAGATAGCCTTTTAAAGTAACAATTTGTTATCTGTGTGATTTAAAGAAATTCTTGTAATAATTTTTTATAGTTCCTAGAAATTTTGGGGCACATAATTTGGTCCAAACTCACTCCAAATTATTGTAGCTGTATTAGATTGCCACTGCACAGACAAGCACTTGTCCGTTTCTGTTTGCCTTGCAACCGAAGACGTTAGTTATCCCAGCAGAAAGAAACTGTGGACTTTCAAGTCTCAAGTAGAAAGAAGGTCAAGAATAACCAAGTCTTTAAGGAACTGGTTCCACATATTTTCATGAAGTTTATTATTCAAGATTAAGTGCTTTTTAGGTTAATGCCTTTTGACTTTAGAAAACTGTATACTTTTATTACCAGAGATACAATATAGATAAATTTTTTTTTTTTTTTTTTCTTTTTTGGAGACCAAGTCTTGCTCTTGTTCCCCAGGCTGGAGTGCAATGGCGCCATCTTGGCTCACTGCAATCTCCGCCTCCCAGGTCCAAGCAATTCTCCTGCCTGGGCCACCCAGCAGCTGGGATTACAGGCGCCTGCCACCACGCGCAGCTAGTGTTTCCATTTTTTTAGTTGAGATGGGGTTTCACCATGTTGGCCAGGCTAGTCTGGAACTCCTGACCTCAGGTGATCCACCCACCTCCGCCTCCCAGAGTGCTAGGATTACAGGCATAAGCCACCATGCCGGCCGATAAATTCTTATTTTATGAAACTTTTCATTATGCATCACTAAGATCCTGGAGGGTGAGAGGTCGTGGGGAATATAATGTCTTAAAAAAAATATTTCTAAATTGTGATTTCCTAGTAAGCCTTTCTTGGTAGTATTTCAGGGAAATAATGAGTGCCCATAGATGATTATAATGTAGAAAGACTAACCACGTGATGTGCCAGAGCACTGGCTCTTAAGCTTAAATGTTGTAGGAATCACTTGCTGAATGTAGATTCTGCTTCAGTAGGTCTAGGGTAGGGCCCAAAACTTTGCATTTCTAACAAACTCCCAGATGTTGGGAAGATTCTGGTTCACGGATCATACTCAGTAGCAAGGAGTTAGAGTGACTACTCTGCCAGGACACCTTTTTGTAAAGTCCCATTTCAGTGACTCAAAAAATCAAGAGGTCTGGTATAAATAGGAAGAAGGGTGATGTTGTTGAAAGTGCTGATTTACTAATTTAAATCATTTGGGAAGAGAAAGTCAAAGGTCAAAATTATTCACAGACCTATCATTAATGGAAAGTTAATTGAGAAATGAAGAGTCATTTAAGGCAACTGCAAAATAGTAACACAAATACCTCAGATGACTAGTAGGGCAAAATTTTCAAAATGTTGCAAGCTGTCTGCATGCTTGAAGTAGCAATTTACATGCATAATTAGGTGCAATCAACAGTTTAGAAATGTAATATATTTTCCGAGTCCATATTTACTTGTGACAGATGCTTAAAAAAACTACATCCCCCAAAAATAGAGGGGCAGAAGGAGAAATATTTGCATTTAACAATGAGAGTCTTTAAAAGGACATGTCTAAATTTAGAACAAATTTAATTGAAGTATTGTATCTTTATTTTGATGTAATCTTCATTTAAGCCTTGAAAGAAGTTCACAAACATATTTTGGAAGTAGCAAGCATGGAAGAATAATAACTTACCAGTCAGCTATTCCTGCTGCTGTCTGAACTGACGTATGATTTTTATTGCTACACTGTAGAAAAACAAAACAAAAAAAAATCTGACACATTCAAACCTTTATTGCACAAAATATTATTGACTTTCTTCCTGTCTTCAGAAGGGGTTTCATTCTCTAAAGAGACCAAATATCTTTTAGGAAATTTAAATAAAGGTAATTTAAATTGGTAGCTTCTTTTTTGTAAATCAAGGTCTTCAGATGAACACTCAGTGTGAACTTGTATCATCTTACTGTTCTCAGTATAACAATGCTAGGTGCTCACTATGCACTAAGACCCTCTGCTAAGCACATTACACATAATCTGATTTACCATTATAAACCTTCTCTAATGATTGTTGGTTTATTACCAGGTACTGGGGAGGAGCCCACTCTATTTTCAACAATTCCCAATTGAGAAAATGAACTTGAAATCTGATTTTTAGAAAATGTGAAGAAAAAGAGAATGGGTAATTTGGTCCCTAAACTTTTTCTTCTTTTTCAAAAGCTTGTTCACATTGCATTACCCAGATTGGCTGTCTACACTGATGAAAGTGGCAATTAATTTCTGTCATACATGCAGAGTCAGATTAAAAGATAGCAATGAGGAATACAACCTAATGATGTGTTCTTGTGTAACTGCACCTATGGGGCAGTGTGTAAAATGTTGTGTTTAAGTTAATGCAAAGCATTTATGGGATGAGCAATGCAATTTTCCAGTTTCATCAAGCAAGTGTGATCTGTGATATATGTTAGGGGGAAAAAAGCCATCCTCTGCTAAGAAACGCATGAATAGTTCATTAATCTGCTGATCCATTTGGGAGCATTATGGAACTCAAAGCCCAGAACAATGGGCTCTATTTAATATTGAACAGGTTCTTGATAACCCGCCATTTCTCTCCAGAGTCGCTTGAAGGTCCCTCCTGGACGTGCAGAGTTGCAGTGGCAGTTCCCGTGAAGTTGTAAGCTACTACCCAGGATCAAGTGGTGTTAAACTGAGAAGTCATCCTGATCACCTGACTAGTGGTGAACCCCGATTTAAGAATTTCCAAGTCTACCCTCGCCATCTCTAAATGTACAGACGCACCGCACTCCTTGCCCTGGGGTCACCACCGAAGCCTCCTGGTGGAGCCCTGCCCTGCTGAGGACGCTCTTCCAGCACAGAACTCACCACCAAAAAGAGACGGCGCCCAGCTGGCGCCCGCCCCGGGCACATTGCAGTAAATGCCTGGCAGCGACTTCTCGCTTCTCCTTCCTCCTACCCCATCGACCCTCTGCTGCCGACCTTTACGCCAAACTCCGGCGCGCCGCAAGACTCGCGTCCTCGCTGTCCCCGAGGGGCCCCACCCCTTCCCGGTTCTAACCTGCGACCTGGCCAGAGGCAAGGGTAGGTCGACTTCCTGCCCGGAATTTGCCGTTGGCTTCTCCTTCTCTACTCCAGTTCTCTAGTGCAGGGCTGTGCGGCGCGGAGCCGCCAGCGGCAGAACAGACCCCGGAGCGGAGCTCTGGGATACACACGCGCAGCGCGGAGGGACTGACCCCGGAGGCGCGCTCGACCGGGGGAGGGAGGGGACCAGGGCCAGAGCGGAGGCGAGGGTCACCTGGGGTTGGGGGTGGGCGCACCAGCTCTCCGCACGCTCCTCTCTTTCTAGTCCTCGCCGCCACCACCTCGCACAGGTCGGAGATCCCTCCTTTCCTTGGCTCCTTTGCGTTGGGGAGGGGATAAGGCTGAGGGGTCGGCGCCTGGTCAGCGGGCGGGGACAGTAGATTTCACTTGCACCTGACAGTCCCTATTCTTGCCAGTTTAGCCGGGCAAATCCTGGCGACCAGGTTTGTTCTTCCAGCAACTTTGTTCAGAAGGTTGGTAGGGAGGGGAAACGCCGAGGGGCCCCAAGAGACGCCGGAGCGTGGGCCGGGCTGGAGAGCAAGTCCCCAAGCGGCCCTGAGGCTGGGAGCGCGGCTGGGAGGCGCCGCCGCCGCCGGGATGCGCTCTGCTTAGCGGGACTGCCAGGGGCGCCTGAAGGCCAGCGCTCCAAGGACACGCGGCCACCCGCTCCTCGCGCTCCCCGGCCCAGACGCCGCCAGGGCCGGAGCCGAGCAGGCGAGCGGAGCTGCGGGGAGCGCGGGTGAAGGGTGGCAGGAGGGAGGGCGCGCGGGAGGCGGCCCCTCCTCGGCGAGCCATGCGTGCCACGGGCAGCTGAGGAGCTGCCGGGCGCCGCTGCCAAGTCTCCACTCCGCTTTTGTCTTGCCCTCCAGTGAATGGGAAGATGGAGATGGATGTTGAGGGAGTTTCTCCGCGCCCGGAGCCCATCCCCCGCTCCCAGGGGGCCGGCGGAGCCTGCCAGGCGCCGCCACAGCCGCCCCAGCCCCAGCCGCCGCCGCAGCAGCTGGCTCAGGATGAACTGCCCGGCGAGAGTGCAGGCGCTGAGGACAGCGACGATCCCGAGACGAGACCCAACGGCGAGAAAGGAGAGAGCAAGGTAGGTCCACAGTGTTGGCGCTGTGCTACCTTTTGAACAAAACCAAGGAGTTGCTGTCGTGGCTGTCACTTTAACCCCTCCGCTCCCCAACCCTCTTCCCTCGTTTGTGTGGGGGTGGGGGTGGCAGATGTGAAGAAGGCTTAAGATTTAAGGGAATCCATGGGCGATAGTGACTTTCTGAACTGGAGGGTATGTGTAGAAGTCTGTCCTGGTTTCAGTGTTCAGCGGTGTGTGCAGAGAAAAGTCTGCTGGTACATGCGGTGTGATGCTCTGGGCGAGCACAGCACCTCAGTAAAGCAGTGATGAGACCTTTGCTTGCCCTCGCAGTTTAACTGAGGCTTATTTGGATGATATAGGTCTAGGAGAAACAGTTCTTTAGGAGCTGCCAAGTGGCTTCTGAGACTCCTTGGAGGGTGGTGACATCAACCTAAAGAAAACAATGGGAGCAAAGTTTGGCTCATTTGCAGAATGGAGTGCCCTGCTTAACCCTGCTCTAAGCTGGAGGTCCTCCTCTTGACCTGGCATCCTCCTTCTAGGAGGGCAGAGATCAAGTGCCTGGCAGCAGATGAGCCCTCCAAATCCTTTGCAGCCCTGCTGTGTCATTGTAGACCAGGGGATAGCTGCTACTTGCTGTGGAAAGAGGAGTTCTTCAGGTAATTTGATTCTAGTAAGAAATGGCTTGAATGTTATTTTCTGGTGCTGATGTCTCTTCCGCTGAGAAAATTGTAAAGTAGGGGAAATGGCATAGAAAATACTGCCTTGGTAGTATTAGTAGGGTGTGTTTATTACAGCTTTGTCTCTGAGCAGTCTTCCTTCACACACTCGGAGTTTAGTTTTGTAGAAGCTAATGTTGCTTTGTTTTATCTGTATAAAGTGTACACTGTATATTTGTTAATATATTTTGAAACTGGCTGGTAATATTGGGGAAAAGTTGGTTCAACAAATCAGACTATTGGAAGCAAATGAGCCAGTCAATCTACTTTCTCACTTCTGCTCACTTAAGGAAGTGTGCAGGAAAATGGGCATTTCTGCTAGTTAGAAAGGAATTGTGTGTCATGAAGTGCCCCTTAATGGAGATTGCCTTGGTTTCTGTTAGAGCTTTCCTAAGATACTAGTGGATTAAATAAATACTGGAAACATGTCGGGATCACATTGAATTGCTGTTCTGTGTTTGGAGACAGGCTCATTTAACAAGTTCAGATTTGCAAATGTTCAGAATTGTTTTGCATTTTGAAACTGAGCTAAGAATCAAAATTGTTGTTTATCTTCCAAAATCAATATTGTTATTTAAATGGAAGTTTACCAAGGAACTAGAATTTGAACACACTCTAGATGCGACCGGGGTGCCTTACAAATGCATACAAGATTTACATTGTGAAAACTATGATGAATTTTAATATTCTGATATCCTCAGCTTTCCAGTCGCTCTTGATTTCATGAATATTTAATTCTGTCATGACTGCATATTTACTACTTTAAATGACTGTCTGCGCTCAGTTTTATGAAATAACCATAACTGAGCATCAATTACCTAATTGAACTTTAAGCCTCTTTTGCAAAATAGGTGTGGAGAATAATTAAAATATACAGCCAGTACTGCCATTTCCATATTGTTGATTCATATGCCCTGAGCATGAGAAATTCCTGCCATCAGCAAAAATCTGTGCTTATTTGTTTCCCTTTGATGCACCATGCAGACTGTCTAACGTTCTACCAGTTGTGAGGAATAAGGAAGGCAATGCACTAGAAATATTACAGCAGGTTAAAAGAGGACTGAAAGCGGGTTGATTACATTTAGTTAATTAGCATGTTCAGATAATTGAGTATTCTGATGATGCGATTTGCTTCGTGTTTGTCTGCGATTTCTTGAGGTGGAAACAAAATACTACTTTTTTTCCCTCCAGGTGTTTGTCTTAAAAAATTATGTTGCATCCTTCTCTTAACCTAGACAGCAGCTGTGTTAACCCTTTGCTTGCCTCTGATACTGTCCTACTGGTTCTTTTGAGTCTGAGGATGGTTGCTGTGTTTCAGACTTTAATAAGTGTTCTTGTCTTTGATGGATACTAAGGCAAGTTATAAATTGATTTTTCTTAGAAAATTCATATTTCATTAGTAGGAAGTCCTTTGGATGTCTGACCAAATTATTCTATTAAAATATAAATAGAAGACAAACTGGTATAAAGTGAAATGGGGTTGTATCAAGCTGTTTGGGGTGAGGTGGAGGAGTTTATCACAGTATGGTTTTCAAACAGTAATATACAAACATAATGTACCAGATGATTATGTTTTCTTTTCATTAATGAGAGCAATAAAATACAAATTTCAAAAACTGAATTATTGACTTTAACTTTACCTTAAGGGTATTATAAATAAGATGTGAGTGGATATACCCCTTGAAAATAAAGTATCAGGGGCTAATGGCATTTTTTTTTTAAGACTCTGATTTAGGGCCATGATTTATTCTCATATGAATTTGTCTCAGTTGTCTTATTGGAAAAGAAATCAGAGCTTAGCGCCAGATCAGCTTGTCTCCTAGATTTCAGGTTCGTGGTCATATGTCCTCAGAAAGTCTATGAAATAGGAAGAGAGGTTAGAAAACTGGATCAGTCAAGGGATTTTTTACGCCTGAGTTTCATGATGTGACTGGTGCTTTCTGTCCTAGAATAATGTTTCCTGATTCCTCTCCAGCAAATACTCTTCAAAGAAATATTAAAGCAGCTGCATATTATATTGCTTTGATTCCATGAATTGGGGAGGAAACAGACCTGAAATAGACCATCTATTCTTCCTCTGTGCTTTAAGGCAGGTTTATATTAAACCCTTACAAAAAGCAGCCTCTTCTCTTTGCAATGACATCCAAAGATAATATTGTAATCACCTTTGGTGACCTAGTGAGATATTTCCTTCTAGTCTTAGCAAAGAAGATTAAATGCTCATGGTCCTTAAGTAAGAGACCTTCAAATTCTTGAAAGTGCTCTTGATTCTGGGTTTGATCATCCTCAGAACTTTCTTAGAAAGTTTTTTGCAGGCTCTAAATATTTCATCCTTTCATTGCTTTTTAAAATTCTTCTGAAATGCTTTGGTTATACCAAATAACTCTTGGATAGGTGTTTCTGAAACTTTCTTTGGAAAAGTTAAAGAAAAGTTTCTTGTGTCGAGGACCTACACTCCAGTGTCTTATTCCTTCTGTATTATAAAGTTACTTATGCAAATGTGGAAATTCTTCCCCTGATCTGATCCTAAATGCTAAATAAAAATGATTATTGGCTTCCTTCAGGTTCATCTCATTCATGAATATATGAATGGTGCTTTCTGTCCTCCCTTTTACTTCCTTCCTCACACCCTACACCAGCTTCACCTCCCCTCTGCCAATACTATTTACTACAGTGTTTTATATAGAAGATATGTTTATGGCTCAGATGTAAAGCATTGTGATCAAACTCTCTTTTTTGCTCAACTCTGATTAAATCCTTGGTTTGCAAGATGTGTTATTCCCATGGCTTTGGATTAGAGGAACTCTGTACTGTTGCTACCAATGATACATCATTGATGAAAATGACTCAATTCTCACTTCAAGTGCATTCCATCAGTAACGCTGTTCTAACAGTCATTCTTTAGGAGCATACTGTAGGGACTCTTATCAAGAATGTCATTACATTTTTGAAAGCCTTTTATTTTGGAAATAAATTTACATTTATAAAAGAGATGCAAAGATATATCCTTTGCCCAGTCTCCTCTAATATTAACATCCTACATAATCAAGGTATGTCTATTACAATAAAGAGATGAACATTTGTACGAAACTACTAGTTAACTTGTGTAGTAAAACTTTTTTTGAGTGAATGTATAACATATAGTTGCTTTCCATTCTATTCTTTCAGTCTTTAAGGTGGTCTTTATACCTGAAAGGCTCTGTGAGAGGGTATTTCAGAGTCAAATTTAAGTTCTGTGTGACTCTCTCTCCCTTTTATCTGTTGAGTAGGAGCAGCTTGCAAAGTACAAATTTGGAGGTCCCTGAAGTTCTGCATCAACTGCAGTGAGCCCTGGGGGAGTTACAGCTTTGGCAAAGCTCTTGAGTGCTGTTAACTTGTGAGGAATAATGGTCTTCCTTTTTTGTTTTAACGTGAAAAACATTCCTGCTCCAGGTAAGACAGGGTTTGTCAGTACACAGAGGACAGCAAAGTCTCAAGTGGCAGGCAGAGGATAAAAGGAAATGGATAAATTCAAGGTAGTTCACTTTGATGCCTAACCCTTGGGTGATCGTTTCTGGCATGAAATCTAATGGAAGCCTTTTTGGTTTTACATTGTATATTAGCCAGGTGAACTCTGACTTCCGGCACAGAAGCAGAAACGTTTCCACAATAGGTAGGATGTCAATGTGATTAAAACTGTTGACTGTGAAATAAAAAAGACCCCAGTTTGATCCTGGCTTTGTCTTTTATTAGCTCTTGACCTTAGACAAGGTCTTAACCTTTCCAAAACTTAACCCTTTTATCTGTCAAATAGGAATAATTATAGTGCTAACCATCTATGGTTATTATATAGCTCAAATGAGATAAAATGTATAGAGTTTTTGATTCAGTGCTTCACAGGTAATGACTGCTCAGTAATAGTGAATAAATTGTATGAGTTGGGGCTTCAAGTCACCCTCAATTTTTCAGTTTGCCAGAAGGTTCTGGGACTGGAAATGACACAGACATACTTTTCTACAGTCAAACCAAGTTGGTGCTCATCCACCTGGTTTTGCCCTGTGGTCCTTAAGATGCTCTCAGGTCCTGGTAGGCAGAAGGTTAGAAAACAGTTATCCTGACTTGTCAATAGTCTGCTCTTTTCTCATCAGGAAAGCCAAGGAAGAGCAGGATGAAAAGTCCCTATATCCTACCCCAGGCCCCAGAAATATGCCTAAGACCCTAGTGAAGAAAATGGATTGCTCTGCTTTTGCACATTATATTTATGGCTTTTCAGGAAGATTAGGTGGCAAATTTTAAGACTCACAAAATGATTGAGTTAAAAAGTTGTATCTGTTAGGGCTCTTTGGTTTCAGGAAACAGAAACTGACTTTACTTTGAGCAAAATATTATATTGTAAAATTTTAAGGTAATTACAGAAATCAAAGAGAAAATGACAAAGCTAGTTTTGGGGAAATGCTGACACAAGAGTTGCTCAGATTTAAGTAGTAGAAAGTACTGAAAGGTTTCTTAAGGGCACTGACATAAGAAAAATAAATCCCAGCCATTTTTCGCCTTTATGCCACTCTGCTCAAGACATGGATTTTTTGGGAAGGTTATCTAACTGGCCTCTCTTGCGTCAGATAGCTGCTTCTTGGCCAGGGTAAGGTGGGAATCCTCAATGTAGTGTCCTTCAAATTGTATCTTTTGGACGGGGTATAATTCCTGGGGGGGGGAAAAAAATCATGGTGCTGTTATCAGACCAAAGACAATAGATATTAGTTGCCAAAATAACCATTATCACTGCTTTCCTAGATAGAGAGAGGCACAGAGAAAGAACGAGAAAGAGAATGAGAAAAAAGGAGAGGGAGAAACAGACACATATTTAGACAAGAATCTGGAACATTTTGTAGCATTGTATTCCTACCATTTTAAAAGAAAGAATACAGAGGAAAGTATGGAATCTATCACGTACTTATGCACAGGAAGAAGGGCAGAGAACTTGATCCTTATTTATTTATTTATTTATTTAGACAGAGCCTCACTCTGTTGCCCAGGCTGGAGTGCAGTGGCACGATCTTGGCTCACTGCAACCTCCGCCTCCTGGGTTCACACCATTCTCCTGCCTCAGTCTCTTGAGTAGCTGGGATTACAGGCACGCGCCACCACCCCGGCTAATTTTTGTGGTTTTAGTAGAGACGAGGTTTCACTATGTTGGTCAGGCTGGTCTCAAACTCCTGACCTTGTGATCTGCCCACCTCGGCCTCCTAAAGTGTTGGGATTACAGGCGTGAACCACTGCACCTAGCCGATCCGTATTTTTATATGCAAAATAAGACTCCTAGAATTAGAAAACTGGATTGGAATGCATATCCCACTGGGTCTCATCTACCTAATCTCCCTTCTTTATTTTTACATGGGAGAAAATTGAGGTCCCATAAGTGATTTGCCCAAAGGCAGAGCTGGCACTTGAATACCTTTTAACCTGGAACATGCATCCAGGTGACATAAGTCAAAGTCTTAGGAAACTCTAATCTTCTCTGAGTTGTTATATGGTGACATGAAACATTTGGAGTCTGCTTTAGAATTTCAGAATTCTTAGTTTCTCAACTTAGAAAATGAGATCAGCAGCACACATCTCCTGAACAGATAATCTGACAATGGGTGCAGCTGGGCCCTGATGTTTTAAAATACAGACCTTTCATCGTACTCCTGTCCTTTAGAATAAAATATATTAAGAATTTTTGTCTGCCTGTAAATTAAGGCAAATTGATTGATTGCTCAAATTGCTAAAGCTTTTTCTTTGACCTTTGAATTTACATGTCCAGATGTTTCCGTCCTCACATTTTGACCTTGTACCTACTGAGGAAGTCCTGTAGGTGGTGGAATGATGGACAATGTTAGTTTCTGATTTTTGGGTGGCAAGTGTTGGAAGTAAGCAGTTCATTCCTGGGCACACATTCTTCTGGCACCTACCATGCCTGGCACGTAGGAGGTGCTCAATAAATAGTGGTTATGTTGAATTCTGCATTGATGCATTCCGTCAACACATATTAGCTGGAACTGCAAAGTTAAAGAAGTTAAAACTCCTCCACAGTTCAGTGGAGATCATAATGCTATAAGAGGGTGAGGGCCATGAAAGAGATGAGAATAAGAGGTTTTGCAGAGAGCGGCTCAACTGCCCTCCCTGAATGGAGGCTGCATGGAAAGGAGCCATTTCACCAGGTTTAAGAGGAGTAGGAGATGCAGAGCAAGAGCTTTCCAGAGAGAGGCAATGAGTCAGTATTTGGAATGGCTGAGAAAGATTCAGAAGTTTGTCATAGAATTGAGTAGAGGTAATAGCTAGAGGTATATTGATCATGAGGGCCTTGTAATGCCATGCCAGGAAGTGTGGACTTTATCTTACAAATAGGTTGAGAGTAAAACTTTGAGGCTGTCATAGCAGTCTAACACTGTCCAGCAGGGGTTTCCAGACTTGGGAATTCCCTACATCAGTAAATTTAAAAGAAAATGTAGAGACAAAAATAGAATTAACTCCTGTTTATGACAAGAGAGGATATTACATCATTTCATACATGAAGTGCATTTAAGCACCAAAAATGATAAATAAAATTTATGTCAGGAGAGTAGCCTTTCTTGAGAAAGAATAGGTAGCAGCCTTAACCCTTTCCCAACCCATCTCTCTCATGTGCATCCTGTCTTATGCCATCATAGCCCATCACACCCCACTGTCCTCATTGTCCTCACTTCTCTGTAGACCTCTGTGTACTTCCTTATGGATAGGGGGCTGGGGGCACCTGTGTCAAGCCTGAGATTAGGCTGAGGAATTTTTGCTGAGTTTATCTTCTTTTTCTCATAGGCACAGCCATGGCAGAGTTACTGTCAGTGGTAAGATGGATTCATGCTCTTAGACTAGCCTATTGTTTTTACCTCTAAAAAGTAATTAAAAATAAGATATTCCTGAGCTCACTCAAAAACATAACTGGAGGCAGCAGAAGGAATAGTGATTCTCGTAGCATATTCTTAAAAATTGAGGCCATTTAACATGTTTTGTAAGATAAAGTATTGACCTGTCTAACAAGCATTCCAATGAATAGCCAAACGAAATGAGACTGTGGAACACATAGACACACTGATCAGTGCGTGGCTCCTTTATTTCCTGAGATGCTCCACAAATAATCAGAGGCACAGGTCACGATTCATTTGCAAGAACTAGTGGCTGGCTCTGCGCTGTCCGTCTGTCCCATGCTTCCTCCTATATGCTTTTCCCAGACTTACACCCCCCTCCCCACGTTAGATCTCCTTGTTCTGTACAATGTTTTATTTTTATTTTTATCTATTTTTATTATACTTTAAGACCCAGTAACCCCATTACTGGGTATATACCCAAAAGATTATAAATCATTCTACTATAAAGACACATGCACATGTATGTTTATTATGGCACTGTTCACAATAGCAAATACTTGGAACCAACCCAAATGCCCATCAATGATAGACTAGATAAAGAAAATATGGCACATATCCACCATGGAATACAATCTGTTTTTTAAGTAACATTAATTTCTGTATAATTTACAGACAGTAAATCTCACCCTTTTTAAATCTATAGTTTGGGTTTTGACAAGTGTGTGCACTTCTGTAACCACCACGATTAGGATGTAGGATGTTTTCATCATCCTCAAAGAGTCTTTTGCATTCCTTGCTGCATAATTCCCTCACCTTTTCCAAGTCTTTTCCAAAATTTTCTGTAAATTGAATCAGATAGTATATATCCCTTTGTATCCGACTTCCTTTGCTTAACAAAATTTATTTGATATCCACCCATTTTGTTGTATGTATCAATAGTTCATTTTTCTTACTCAGTAATATTTCACTGTATGGATGTATACCACATGTTGCATTTCTGTTTCCCTGATGATGTACATTTGGGTTGCTCACAAATTTTTGGCTTTTATGAATAAAGCTGCTATAAGCTTTGTTTTGTGAGTGTGAGGACATTTTCATTTCTCTTGGATGAATTTCTAGGGATGAGATTGTTGGGTCATATAAGTGTGTGTTTAACTTTATAAGAAGTTGCCAATCTATTGTTAAAAGTAGCTCAATGGTTTCACATTTCTATCGGTTCTGGTCCCTGAGAGTTCCAGTTCCTCCACATCATGTGAACACTTGGCATTGGCAGTATTTTTAATTTTAGCTATTCAAGTAGATGTGCAATGATATCTCATTGTGGCTTTAATTTGTATTTCCCTATTAAATAATGATATTGAGCATCTTTTTACGTGCTTAATTGCTATCTCTGTTTCTTTGGTAAAAAGTCTGTTCAAATCTTTGCCCTGTCTTAGAAAAAATTGGGTCGTTTATATTCTTTATTGATACAATCTATTATTTTCACCTAGATTTAGGTTTCAGAAACCCTAGTGGAAGTTTGAGGAGATTACAAAGTGAGGGACTTTTCAAGCTTGCTTTGTTAGGATTGTTGGTGAACTAGCATTTGTTGGGCATTTATCATGTGCCAGTCACAGAGCAAGGTAGATTCACATCAGGTGGTCTCATGCTTTACAGTAATCCTGAGACATACCTATTATTAACCCTGAGGTCACACAGCTAGTAGATGTCAGAGAAGGAATTAAATTTAAGTCTTCCTGATATACTCTTTCCACTTCCTCAGGTGTGACTCCAAGGCTTGTTCTCCACAACTGACTGGTTGGTTTCCCAGCCAAATCCCTTGCACTGCTCTGGGTGTTTTAAAAGCAGCCCTCAGGTGAAATAACACTGCTGGCACTGACATGCAAATTGGAACATTGAGCTTAAGGCAAAGAGAAGGCTCCCAGTTTTATTTCAGTCCTGAAGAAAAAATCCTATCCATTTCAGAAGATAGAAAAGTGAGAGTTCTCCAGAGAAGTGGAAGATCTGAAGTGTTCATTTACATGTCAGCACCCAGGGATGTGCATCTCTCAGCTAAATAGCACTGCTGTGTTACCCATGGGCCTAGGTTTGGGGTCGTTCCTGGGAATTGGACCCCATTTTAAACCCCAGTTGTGTTTCTGTAGGCTGTCAGGACCTTGGGCAAGCCATATGAACACTCTGGGCTTGATTTTCTTATCAATAAAGATGATGGATAAGGTCTTCTTACTATACCTGAAGTTACAGGATTGAATTACGAGCAGAGTTACTAACTCATCTTAGTTTAACACTGAAAGTTCTCCGTCTCAGGTAAACTCGGAAAGTTAGTCACCCTACTTATAGGATGCATGTAAAACATCTGTGCCTTTATAGGCTCTCAGGATATGAGAGCTGTCATTGTTGAATGTGCTTTGGGGCATTCGATCTGTGAGTCTGAAAATGACTCATTGTATTTCAGAACTAATGAGGCCCTATGAATGATTCCAGGTTCTTCAAATTGACTTTAAAAATAGTTCAAAGCAAGACTCTGGATTTGAATTGGAGGAACAATATTACCTTTCTGAATAAGTGGCCTTAGAACTTTCTGATGCAGCTCCCCGAAGCCTCTAACCACAATGTTAGTGTGTTTTAGGATGCTAGCTGTGTTTTAGAATGCCAGTCTCCCTGGCTGGAGAAGGGAAAGCTCTTTGAAAGAGTGCTTTCACTGGCAGAACAAAAATCAGCTCAATATTTTTTTTTTTTTTTTAAGAGTCGCATGGTTGGTAGGGTTTGTGTCATTAAGAATCTGACTCTGTATTTCCCATGGGAACCCTCATTTGGGAAAAAACTGCTCTTGTAGGAAAGAATGTGGGACTTGGATGGTACGACGTTGAATCCTGGATCTGCCCTTTCTAACGGTGAACTCTTGGACAAGTCACATTTTCTTTGAGTCTCAGTATCCTTTACTGTTCAGGAACTGTCTAGACCCAAAACTCAAATTCAACAGTGCATGAGCAAAGCCTATTATAAATTCTTGCCTGAATCTGAATATATATCTGTCCGTCACTTTAGTTTTGTTGGATAAATGAGTCCCACCTGCATTCACGGTTTTCTATTATTCTATTTAAGGAAGTGAACAAAAGAACATCAGAGTTAAAGGAGCTGGGGGACAGGGTGCATAGGATCGTGTGGTCTTTCCTGAGAAGGATACCCTCAGATGATACTGCATGGGTTCGTGAGCCCAGGAGGTCTAAGGGGCTGGATTTGAGTGGCAGGACACCACCAGGGGCCTCGTCAACTGACCCTGAAAACCTGCTCTCCTGCCTATCTTGCTTGCTTTTTGGATGAAAGTAATAATAACCTTTTTGAAATATATATATATTTTGGAGATTTTTGAGCTCACAATGTCCTACCCCAAGCCTTTGCTCAAGTCATTCCCTTTGCCTAGAATGCTCTTCCTTCCCTCTCTGTCACTTTCTTGTCACCCAGTTAATTCCTACTCAGCCTTCAAAATTCAGTTCAATACCTCAAGGAAGCTTTCCCTGATTTGAACCTTTCCCTGCATACCTTATAAGTCAGGTTCCTCAGATAGAGGGGAATAACACACACTGGAGCCTGTTGGAGGTTGGAGGGTGGGAGAAGGAAGAGGATCAGGAAAAGTAACTAATGGGTACTAGGCTTAATATCTAGGTGGTGCAATAATCTGTACAACAAACCCCAATGATACAAGTTTACCTGCACGTGTACCCCTGAACTTAAATTAGAAAAAATAAGTAAAGTCCCTGTTGATGTGATATCACACATTCTTAGTTGTGAAATCTGTCTAATGTATGTCATGAGGATAGGGACAGGTCTGTCTTTTCAGGCAGTTTCTCCAATCCTAATGTAGTAGCAATCATATCAGGGTACCTATTTTGATAATCTTTTATCTAAGACTTACTTCCTCGGACAGGATGGTCAATGTTCTTATGCAGCCCATATTTTAGTGGGAGAGAGAGAGAGATACTAAACAAGTAAACAACTAAATAAACATTACAGATAATAAACAACCAAAAAAGAAAAATACTTGACACCAGTGGCCCCTTAGCTGTAGGCATATATTCAGACCCCCTGTCTAACCATATTTATTCAAGGCAGCGAACACATAACCATAATCCAGCCTGTTCTCTGGAATGGCCATGTATCTTAGAGCCTCAGAACCTGTCCTTGTTTACTTCTTTCTACGTTGTTTGCAGGGTTTAAGTTCTGCTCACCATATTGACATTAGGAAATATGCAGGAAATGTGCCACCAGCTCCCCTTCCTGGGTTCATGTTAGTCATTGCAAACTCATCACAGCACTCTTTCCTATTGAGTTCAGCCTTCGCCTTGGGAGCAGACATTCCTTAGCAATCAGTTGGAGGTGGTGTACAAGATGAAACTCTGGTGCTGTCCTTGCTAGGCTTACAGCTTTCTTAGCAATGCCTTCTCCCTTACTTAGACCAGACAATCAATCTTCATTGCTCCCCTCCTCAATTTCTAAACCTGAATTATTCAATATAATGGTCAATTGACACATGTGGCTATTTACATTTAAACATGATTAAAATTAAATTAAAAATTCAATCACTCATTTGCACAGCTCCACTTCAAATGCTTAAAAGCCATAAGTCAAATGGCTACCATGTTGCACAGTGCAGATATAGAGTGTATCTATTATTGCAGAGAGTTTTATAGGACAGGGATGTTATGGAGTATGACTTTATCTCTCCTAGCCTGCCTCAGCTGTTGTTCTGAGAAGCTGTGAAGCAAGTCCTTTGACAAGGACGGAGATTTTACAACTTCCCTGGGTTTGCTTTACATTCTTGGTGACTTACAAATTGTTTTAGAATTACCAATATTGTTGTGTATAGAGGTAGTTTAGAGCAAGATCTCTTTCAAAACCTTTGGCTAGTGGGGTTACTATTTTTACTTAGGTATTCTGTTGAATCTTGGTATTTGCCCTTGACCATTATAGAAAGCAGTCTTTGGTAAAGGGGTTCCAAGAGATAGCTTTTCTATTACTCAAGTTCAAAGCCTTTATTAGTGGGGTTAGTGGAACCACTGCCTGAAGCACCATTGACATCTCCTCTTGGCCATTTACTTGTGATTGTCTTCACACTGTGGGGATTACTATAATGGTACTTATTGTTAGAATACACAGGCAGAGAAATCTTGCCAGGAGCCCAAATCTAATAGCATCAAAGAGCCTCCATGCTTGCAACAATAATGTAGGGAATAATTTTCAAATTATATAATGGATAAAGAATACTAAGTTACAAAGTTGCACTCTTAAGGTGTTTGTCCTATTCTTCTTCTTACGTCTTACTCAATAAAATTTCAAGTACGTTATGATCGCTAGTGGTTTTAGATATAGATAAATAAGAAAAAGAATATCTATGAAAAGAAGTCCGATAATAGATATTACCTTTTTAGTCCTTCTTGTATTTCTTCTTTTAAATCCATGAGTGAGAAGAGTAATCTTTTTAAGATTGGAGAAAGGATGGGGGAGTTAGTCCTGAAAGATCCTAATATGAGACTTGCTGTGCCTTTGTCTGGTACATTAACTGTCAGCAGGAAAAGAGATGGGAAAATGGCCCCAGGGTGGATTTGGTGAATTTCCTCCCTGTTAGCTAGGATGAAAATTTGAATGACACCTTGAAGTGATCTAAAACTCTTATTTACACATCCAGTTAGCCGGGAGGCCCCTAGGCATCACGTTCAGAATGCAGCAATGCATGGAAGACAGTGAGAGTGGGAGATGTCAGCCCTCTCTCCTCCATTTCAGCAGTGGCAGATAATCTGAAACCAAGGGATAGGAATACAGTTGATACAGAGAATAATAATCGAGAAAGAAAAAGATATATAGCTATGCCAATAAAAATGACATCTTTCTGGTATTTTTACATACCATTTAAATAAGTATTAAAACATAGAGATACAGAAAGACTAACATATTTGCCAAAAGTTGGAGATGTAACCAAGGCAACCATAATTGCCCTTTAGTCATTACCTTCTTATTTCTTTATGTTTGAACTGAAGACATGAAGCTAGAGCTCATTCCAGAGTCCTTTGCGTCAGGGAGTTCACTTTTACCACTGAGATTTACTGGTGAAAATATGGACTCTTGGTGTCTGTGATGTCAACAGCTTCAAGCAACTTGAAACCTAGAAGGGCACATGAATAAGGAGCAAGAATGAGGAAAAACTGCTGTAACTCCTTGCTGTAACTATTGTGTCTTCCCATGCTCACTACTCAGAAATGTGCACTCACTTTCTGTATGTGATTGTAGCAAAAGCACTCAGCTCAGAATCACGCCAGCTGGGAGGCGCAGCCTAAATATTGGGTGGTCGCGTGTCCATTTGTTCTACTTTCAGTTTCCAGGCAATTTTGGAATTCAAAGAAACCTCCTTGTTTATGGCACCAGTCCCTGAATTCTATAGAGATTCACTATCTGTGGCAATATCAACATGGCAGATGTTGCTTCTCTGGTTGCGTATCGTTTTAGTGAAGGAAGAAGAGGTAGAGAAAAAAGAAAATCCTTGAGGGAAAAGCAATATTGAAGACCTAACATTTCACAGCTGCTGTGATGTTTGAAAATTTATGTGAAGTCTTTATTTTGATGCATCAATTTAATTGTGGCCTAGAGCTGAGATTTGCATCTCTGAGGCTGTCCGATGTAGCGTTACAACAATAAAGTAACACCACACACTTCACTACATTGTTTAGTATTTTTTTTTTTTTTTCATTTTTCTTTGGTGTCAGTTGCATAACAGCTGTCTTTGAAAAACTCCAAGTTCTATAAAGGGTTAATTTTGCACTGGGTTAGCAACTAAGGTCTAACCTTTTTCAGGGCTAGACTAAGTGTCTATTTGGTGTCAGGTAGGTAAAGCAGTCTGTTGTTTGAGTTGAGAATCATATCACTCTCTAAAAACAGTCTGGCTCTCTACTGATGATTCATCAGAAAAATGAGCCTGGTAATTGAATTGGGGGTTGAAAAGGATCACAAGGAAAGCAACCACATTCGACTTTTGGCGCTGTCATGTGAAATCCTGTTAATGTGTAATACATAAAGCAACGATCTCTCATCGTGGACTCTTTTAGTAAATGCAGACTACTTATTTATTTATTTATTTTTCGCTCTGATCAGTTACAAGAGACTGTCCGTCACTGCTGTTGAATCAGGGTGGGATTTGGAAACAGAATTGGAAAATGAGTCTTTCTGAATGCCTGTGATGCCTTTTATGTGTTGATCAGATTCTGGGAAAGAAATCTGGGTTCTAAAGGAAAAGATGACAACTCAGAGAAACTCGAATGGTGGAATTTTCTCAGAAAAGAATTGATCCTCTTTTTGAGCATGGTTGTGATAAAAAACTGTTACAGGACCTGTAGCTGCTTTACTTTGGAAGGAATCAGGTTTTGCTTCCAACTGTATGGATAGTTGGTTTGTATAGGTTGGACAAAATAACCATCTTTTGGCAAGTTAAAGGTTTAACTCTTCTCTAGAGAGGCATTTCTCCATGGGGATGGTTTTGGCGCTCCCTCTAGGGACATTCAGTCACATATGACATTCAGTCATATTTTGGCTGTCACAGCCATTGGTGGGGTGCTCCTGGCATCCAGTAGGTAGAGGCCAAGGATGCTGATAAATATCCTGCAATACACAATGCAGCCTCCTACAATACCAAATTATCAGGCCTAACACGTCAGTAGGGCTAAGGCTCAGAAACCCTGATCTGAAAAATATTCTGGGACTTTGGTGTCTTGTTTTTGTATATCCTTTATGAGGTTAATATTTTGAAGGGAAGTTTTAAAACAGAATGTGTAATGCTTTGTCTCGTTGTGAGGTAGTCAGGACCCCCAAGTCTGTAAATATATCCTTTTTCCAGATCTAATTTTAAGAGACTAGTGTGAGGGGAAAGTTTCTTAGACCACGAATTCCAAGCGTTGTCTTTTCTGTAATAAAATTGAGATTTACTGGGACCCTTTCTATTGTTTTGAAGGTAGAAGACGGGTAGCTTCTCTAAAAATCATAGTCTCAGACTTTAATGAAGATTTTTTTTCTCTCTCTCTCTTTTTTTTTTTCCTAGAGATGGAGTCTCGCTATGTTGCCCAGGCTGGTCTGGAACTCTTGGGCTCAAACGATCCTCCCACCTAAGCCTCCCAAAGTGCTGGGAGTACAGGTGTGATCCACCATGCCTGGAAAGATTATGTCTTGATGCCAAACTATGTATGCTTTGGGTTTCTAAACCAGTGATTTCAAATTGCGTAGCTGTTATACTGTCATTAAATTTTGCTACAAATATTTTCTGATCTTGTACAATATGGATTAGTCCATGCTTATGAATTTTCAAACCAGGAAAAACATTGTATCCCAAATAGTTTACTTAAAAAACACATGCAGTGTAAGGCTCAGAATACTTAGCTCTGTAAAGTACTGGAGACCAAAGACGTCACGTTAAAAAAAATAAAAAGAAAAAAAAAGAAAAAAAAAAAAGAAGGCTACTTAAATTTATCCAGTGGGTAGAAACTTTAAACAAATGTATGCACAGTCCTTTTTAATTTTGATAAGCATGAATAAGGAAAATACTTTATTAAGAAGGAAAACTCTCTTGATTCCACCTTAAATCTTGAAAGATTTAATCTATCAAATGTGTTACTTAGTCTCTTTATTCACTAAAGTTAAAGCAGCAGTCAGTGTGAGATGGTCAAGAAAGGGTCCCATATTAGTTGCTACACCCAGCGCCCAAAGTAAGAAATGTGATAGTTTATTTCAGGTGTTGGTTAACTCTTTCTGCAAAGTGCCAAATAGTAAATATTTTGAGTTTTTTGAATCACACAGTCTCTGTCTCAACTATTTAACTCTTTTATAGTGTAAAGCAGTCATAGACAAATGAATGGATGTGTTTATAACAAAATTTTATTTGCAAAAACTGGTATTAGGACGAATTTGGCCATCAGATCACAGTGTATCCACCACTGCTTTATTTAATTCATGCAGCTTTATCATGCACAAATGCATGATTCGTGTTACATTTTTTGCAATGGTGAGGATTTTTTATGAAACTATGATGCTTTCTTCAAAGCCTCCAGGTTGGGAATCATTGCAGGATGCACTTAAGTGTGGGTTGATAGGCCACCTACAACCTAAAAGGCAGAGAAAATGCCATGTCCACAAATTGACTTTGTTAAAACATGATTCCGTGTTCACGGAAATGATCTAATAGGGTCTGTTAGGTGATTATAAAAATAAACAGCCTTCTCTAATATTTGCTAGATTTCAGAATTAGTGAGAAATCAGGTTGAATAAAAAAAGATCAGCCATTTCAAAACAGGATTCTGTGAGGACATGAACTGTGCCATGAACTGCTGGTCAGAATGGTGCATGAGATGAGGACAGAATTGTTAGACATTACTTGACACTGTCCTTGGCAGTATGTGATGAGGTCTGGAGGTGTGTTGCTCAGTTATAGTCTAGGTCTTCCTGATACGGCTTTTTAAAAAAATTTATTATTTATTTATTTATTTTTATTTTGTTATTGTACTTTAAGTTCTAGGGTACATGTGCACAATGTGCAGGTTTGTTACATATGTATACATGTGCCATGTTGGTGTGCTGTACCCATTAACTCGTCATTTACGTTAGGTATATCTCCTAATGCTATCCCTTCCCCCTACGCCCACCCCGCAACAGGCCCTGGCATGTGATGTTCCCCTTCCTGTGTCCAAGTGATCTCATTGTTCAGTTCACACCTATGAGTGAGAACATGCGGTGTTTGGTTTTCTGTTCTTGAAATAGTTTGCTGAGAATAATGGTTTCCATCTGCATCCCTGTCCCTACAAAGGACACAAACATCCTTTTTTATGGCTGCGTAGTATTCCATGGTGTATATGTGCCATATTTTCTTAATCCAGTCTGTCACTGATGGACATTTGGGTTGGTTCCAAGTCTTTGCTATTGTGAATAGTGCCACAATAAACATATGTGTGCATGTGTCTTTATAGCAGAATGAATTTACAATCCTCTGTGTATATACCCAATAATGGGATGGCTGGGTCAAATGGTATTTCTAGTTCTAGATCCTTGAGGAATCGCCACACTGTCTTCCACAATGGTTGAACTAGTTTATAGCCCACCAACAGTGTAAAAGTGTTTCTATTTCTCCACATCCTCTCCAGCACCTGTTGTTTCATGACTTTTTAATGATTGCCATTCTAACTGGTATGAGATGGACTCTTGTGGTTTTGATTTGCATTTATCTGATGGCCAGTGATGGTGAGCATCTTTTCATGTGTCTGTTGGCTGTATAAATGTCTTCTTTTGAGAAGTGTCTGTTCATATCCTTTGCCCACTTTTTGATGGGGTTGTTAGTTTTTTTTCTTGTACATTTGTTTGAGTTCTTTGTAGGTTCTGGATATTAGCCCTTTGTCAGATGAGTAGATTGCAAAATTTTTCTCCCATTCTGTAGGTTGCCTGTTCACTCTGATGGTAGTTTCTTTTGCCGTGCAGAAGCTCTTTAGTTTAATTAGATCCCATTTGTCAATTTTGGCTTTTGGTTCCATTGCTTTTGGTGTTTTAGACGTGAAGTCCTTGCCCATGCCTATGTCCTGAATGGTATTGCCTAGGTTTTCTTCTAGGGTTTTTATGGTTTTAGGTCTAACATTTAAGTCTTTAATCCATTTTGAATTAATTTTTGTATAAGGTGTAAGGAAGGGATCCAGTTTCAGCTTTCTACTTATGGCTAGCCAGTTTTCCCAGCACCATATATTAAATAGGGAATCCTTTTCCCATTTCTTGTTTTTGTCAGGTTTGTCAAAGATCAGATGGCTGTAGATGTGTGGTATTATTTCTGAGGGCTCTGTTCTGTTCCATTGGTCTATATGTCTGTTTTGGTACCAGTACCCTGCTGTTTTGGTTACTGTAGCGTTGTAGTATAGTTTGAAGTCAGGTAGCGTATGCCTCCAGCTTTGTTCTTTTGGCTTAGGACTGTCTTGGCAATGCAGGCTCTTTTTTGGTTCCATATGAAGTTAAAGTAGTTTTTTTCCAATTCTGTGAAGAAAGTCATTGGTAGCTTAATGAGGATGGCATTTAATCTAAAAATTACCTTGGGCAGTATGGACATTTTCATGATATTGATTTTTCCTATCCATGAGCATGGAATGTTCTTCCATTTGTTTGTGTCCTCTTTTATTTCACTGAGCAGTGGTTTGTAGTTCTCCTTGAAGAGGCCCTTCACATCCCTTGTTAGTTGTATTCCTAGGTATTTTATTCTCTTTGAAGCAATTGTGAATGGGAGTTCACTCATGATTTGGCTCTCTGTTTGTCTGTTATTGGTGTATAAGAATGCTTGTAATTTTTGCACATTGATTTTGCATCCTGAGGCTTTGCTGAAGTTGCTTATCAGCTTAAGGAGATTTTGGGTTAAGACAATGGGGTTTTCTCAATATACAATCATATCATCTGCAAACAGGGACAATCTGACTTCCTCTTTTCCTGATTGAATACCCTTTATTTCTTTCTCTTGCCCAATAGCCCTGGCCAGAACTTCCAACACTATGTTGAGTAGGAGTGATGAGAGAGGGCATCCCTGTCTTGTGCCAGTTTTCAAGGGGAATGCTTCCAGTTTTTGCCCATTCAATATGATATTGGCTGTGGGTTTGTCATAAATAGCTCTTATTATTTTGAGATATAGTCTATCAATACCGAATTTATTGAGAGTTTTTAGCATGAAGGGCTGTCAAATTTTGTCAAAGGCCTTTTCTGCATCTATTGAGATAATCATGTGGTTTTTGTCTTTGGTTCTGTTTATATGCTGGATTATGTTTATTGATTTGCATATGTTGAACCAGCCTTGAATCCCAGGGATGAAGCCCACTTGATCATGGTGGATAAACTTTTTGATGTGCTGCTGGATTCGGTTTGCCAGTATTTTATTGAGGATTTTTGCATCGATGTTCATCAGGGATATTGGTCTAAAATTCTCTTTTTTTTGTTGTGTCTCTGCCAGGCTTTGGTATCAGGATGATGTTGGCCTCCTAAAATGAGTTAGGGAGGATTCCCTCTTTTTCTATTGATTGTAATAGTTTCAGAAGGAATGGTACCAACTCCTCCTTGTACCTCTGTTAGAATTCGGCTGTGAATCCGTCTGGTTCTGGACTTTTTTTGGTTGGTAGGCTATTAATTATTGCCTCAATTTCAGAGCCTGTTATTGGGCTATTCAGAGATTCAACTTCTTCCTGGTTTAGTCTTGGGAGAGTGTATGTGTCCAGGACTTTATCCATTTCTTCTAGCTTTTCTAGTTTATTTGCGTAGAGGTGTTTATAATAGTCTCTAATGGTAGTTTGTGTTTCTATGGCGTCAGTAGTGATATCCCCTTTGTCATTTTTTATTGTGTCTATTGATTCTTCTCTCTTTTCTTCATTAGTCTTGCTAGCGGTCTATCAATTTTGTTGATCTTTTCTAAAAACCAGCTCCTGGATTCACTGATTTTTTTGAAGGGTTTTTTTGTGTCTCTATCTCCTTCAGTTCTGCTCTGATCTTAGTTATTTCTTGCCTTCTGCTAGCTTTTGAATGTGTTTGCTCTTGCTTCTCTAGTTCTTTTAATTGTGATGTTAGGGTGTCAATGTTAGATCTTTCCAGCTTTCTCTTGTGGGCATTTAGTGCTATAAATTTCCCTCTACACACTGCTTTAAATGTGTTCCCAGAGATTCTGGTATGTTGTATCCTTGTTATCATTGGTTTCAAAGAACATCTTTATTTTTGCCTTCATTTCGTTATGTACCCAATAGTCATTCAGGAGCAGGTTGTTCAGTTTCCATGTAGTTGAGTGGTTTTGATTGAGTTTCTTAATCGTGAGTTCTAGTTTGATTGCATTGTGGTCTGAGAGACAGTTTGTTATAATTTCTGTTCTTTTACATTTGCTGAGGAGTGCTTTACTTCCAACTGTGTGGTCAATTTTGGTCTAAGTGCGATGTGGTGCTGAGAAGAATGTATATTCTGTTGATTTGGGGTGGAGAGTTCTGTAGATGTCTATTAGGTCTACTTTGTGCAGAGTTGAGTTCAATTTGTGGATATCCTTTTTAACTTTCTGTCTCGTTGATCTGTCTAATGTTGACAGTGGGGTGTTAAAGTTTCCTATTATTTATTATTGTATGGGAGTCTAAGTCTCTTTGTATGTTTCTAAGGACTTGCTTTATGAATCTGGGTGCTCCTGTATTCAGCGCATATATATTTAGGATAGTTAGCTCTTCTTGTTGCCTGATACAGTTTTCTGACGAGGGGTTGTGTTGCCAGTCCTTGTCAGCGTGCCACCTACTGTGATGTAAGAACGAGTGATGGTTCCTGCAAACTGTAAAGAGGGAAATGAGCCACTACACGTTCTTTGCTTTCTGTTCTTCAGTAATCATGTCAATATGATCAAACACTGTGACACTTCCAACAAGTCAGCCAGTCACAATGTGGAGGCAATGAGAGATTTTTTTCCACCTCTTAAGTATCCTCAGTCAAGAAAGATAAAACTAAAGTAGTTTGGTGTGAGGGTTCTCAATCATAGAATGGTAGAGATGCAGTGTGCTGTGTAGCAGCACAAGCATCAAATTGCCCTGAAGTCTTCATTTTATGTGAAATGTGAGGCTCTTAAGAAATAGTCTCTGATTCCCTGAATGAATTATATGTTATGTTCAATTATCCCTGTTTTCTTCAGTGCTACCAGCCAACACCCCTTCCTCAGAATGAATTAAACCTTTAAATTTGCCTTTCACATGAGCCAATGACAAGTTCATGAGTAAAACCTTTGCTGTCTTGTTAAAAAGAGCCTGTAACCCAGGCAGAACTGATTTCATCTATGACTCAGTTCGAGAAAACTCAAGGTAATACACGATGCCTGGCACAGTCTATTTCCCTATTCCAGGAAACATCAAACATAATTAAAGATAGGCAAAGCTTTTCAGCCTAAAGTAGAGCTAACTTTCTCTTTCTTTCTCTCTGTCTCTATATTGAACAAGCTAGTAAATTCATTATCTATTGGTGAATAGTAAATTAGCCCAAAACTTAGCAGCTTAAGGAACAATAAGTATTTATTATCTCACATAGTTTCTGGAGGTCAGGAATTCAAGCAACTTACCTGCAGGGTTCTGGATCATGGTGTCTCATGAAGTCGCAGCACAGGTGTCAGCTCGGACCACAGCCATCTAAAGGCTTGACTGGACCTGAATGATTGGCTTCCAATATGGTCCAGTCATGTGGCTGGCAAGTTAGTGCTGGTAGTGGGTGGGGGGCTTGAATTCCTTGCCACCTGAATCTTTCCACAGGGCTTCTTTAGTATCCTTACAACGTTGCAGCTGTTTTCTCCCAGACTAGTGATTCAAGTGAGAGGAAGGTAGAAGCCACAATTTTATTTATGACGTAGCCTTGGAAATCACACTCTGGCGTGTTTGCAGTACCAAATTGTATAGACAGAGCATCCCTATGCAGTGTGGCAGGGGGAAGCACAGAGGTGTGAATATGAAGAGGTGAGAACCACTGGAGGCCTTCTTGGAGGTGAGCTCCTGTAGCCAGTTACTTGGAAAGATTCCTCAACCTGCTCTTAATTTTTATTTGCATAGAGATAAAAATTTTAGTAAAGGTTCTTTCTAAACATAGGAAGGTCATAACTATCCTAGGCCTTTCACATAAGCAAGAATATGAAGCTCAGCACATATTTGACCAATATTTATTTATTTATTTATTTATTTATTTAATTTTATTTTATTTTTGCTGTTAATAACACCTGTCAGATATCCTGGCTAGAAATTTTAAAAGATGCTGGTTGTTCAATTTTTAAAAATCCTCTTAATATGTTGTGATTACATGTATCTAGATTTTCTTTTTGTCTCTTGCTTAGTTGAACTGGTCTTAAATCTTTTTTCATGTAACTTTCCTCTATGGAATCTGCATTAGATCGAACTGCTACTGACAAACCTAAAGGTGTATAATGTCTCACACACAATAGAGCTTTATTTCTCACTTTTATGACGGTCTAAGATGTGTGTTCTTGGTCAGTGGATGGCTTTCTTTATGCAGTGATCTACTGGCTCCTTTCATCTTTTGCTTCTGCCATCCTTGATGGCCACATCATCATCTGCATCCAGTCTGAGGAAGGGTAAGAGGGTGGAGATGCTAATGCCACTTACATTCTGCTGGAGGGAACCAGTTATTTGACTATGGCTGGTCCAGGAGCTAGGAAATGTGATTACTCCCGAGGCAGTTGCTTCCCAGACACAAGTATATTCTCTAGAAGTAGAAGTTGCAGGGAGGATTTTATAGAAGGGCAACCATCTCTACCTGAGATCCCAGGCTTCAGAACTTAGCTGCCTTGGAACATTTTGTAAGGACTAGAATTACGTATATTTGAGATTTTGTGACGAAAGTTAATATTACTTCACTTTATAAGTTAAATTTAAAATAATGTGAACCCAATTCTGTAATAAAAATTTTAGCAATAATCACTTAAATTTCAAAGTTGGAAGCCAAGCACATTGTAAAGTGTTTATACTATTGATACATGGAGGGAAGTGGGCATCACTTTGGACTGATAAATATAAAAGCTCACTGTCATTTTGAGGATTATTCTGGAATAATGTGAGGCTTTCAAGATATCAACCCTTTCATAGGGAAGCAATCAGCTTTGTTTACACAAAATATCCTCGAACTTATATTTATGTCCCTGTTCCTAGTAATACTTCAGTTTGCATATATCTCAACTATCTATTTTCTCCTCAGTGTTAACATGGTCCTCTTCCAGTTGAGGTACTTTTGAGCTGTTGTTGCCTTTGCTTTTCTAATTGTTGTTATTATTATCAACAACACCACTTATCCAGCACTTACCGGGGCCAGGCATTAACCAAGTACTTTGCTTATCTTTTATCTAATTTAATCCTCACAAAACCTTGTTAAGTAAGAACATCACCCTAATTTGACCATTACACTGAATTTCAAAGGCTAAGGTGCAGTTAATGGTGGAGTTGGGATTTAAATATATTCTGCCTGGTACAAAGCCCTTACTTTCTTCCACCTCATGGTGTGCATCAGACTAACTGCAATATAATAAGTTTGTTTGACTTTTTGTTCTTATATCTCTGGGGCAAATTAAATCATGTTGCTTGATCCTTAAATCACATTGTGGAGGTATCTTCCTACTCTTTTAAAAATCATTCCTGATCCCAGATAGGGCCTTCTCAATTCTGAACGGGCATTTTATTTCATGTGTTGCCTTTGCATGCTCATAAATGGCTTAAGCAATGTTTCCACTATCCTTTCTTAGAGCGTGGGTCTCCTTTGTGAATAAATTTGCAAGCATCTTGAAGAAAATGGAGTGCGGGCCGTTAACCATTTTGGCTTTTTAGAGAAGAATCCAATTGTCTGTGACCAAATGGCAGGATTGATAATTCTTGTGAAGGCACTTTGGAAAAAATTCTATTACCAACTTTATCAACCCTTTTCATTCTGTCCCACACTACCAACTCATTGGTAAACTGGTAAATGGATTTAGCTGATACAGATTTTCCCATTTGCTGGACTTGCAAACCCATGTTGTCTTCAACAGTTCCTTTCTTGGTCTAGCCTCATTGAATCAGTCTTTGCAAGTTGTAAAAAGAGGAGACTTTTAAATCAGACAGCTCTGAGTTAGAATCCTGGCTAAGAACCTTTATAACTGTGTATGGTGTTTGAGAAATTACTTAATCTTTCAATGCATCAGTCTTTAATTTTATAAATGGAAATGATGACGCCTAAAGACCTAAACAAGGACACATAAACAAAAATGCTTAGTGTCAGAAGACCAGTAGGTCCCGAGAAATTCTACTGCTACATCGACTTGTTTAAAAAACAGTGTCAGTTAGGAATGCAGCAAGTAGCAACAACAACAACAAAAGCATGAAAAATAGCTAGAGAAGTCAGGATTGATTTTTCTCACCTAGTAAGTCTGTAGGTTGGTGGCTAGTAATGTTGGTTCAGGACCTCTGTGGCATCAGAGCTGTAATCTCCATGATTCTCTTGGCTTTGTCCTCAGGCTAGCAAGATGGCCTCTGAAACTTCAGACATTATATTCATGTACAAGATGAGAGGAAGAAGGAGATACCAGCTGCAAGATGGGCTTGGACGATGACTATCTAGCTTTGTCAGTTTCAACAGAGGAACTGAGCAGTCTCTATTCACAGTCTCATTTGTTGATGGAGTGGCACGGGATTGGGGGTATAGGAAGTAAAAAAGAGGAATGTGTACAATGTTAGGTTATGAAAGAAAGCATAGTGGAAAAAATGACTGCATAACAGTAGGACTGAGGCTTAAATAGTAGAGAGGAGAGGAGTGTTTCAGAAAGATCCTAAAGAATAATGATAGGTAGAGAAAAGAGTAGGGGTTGCCAGGTCATAGAAATGGGATACAGTGACACCTAAGCATTGTATGCATTTCATGTTTGGGAGTTGGTAGAAACTTGGTGGCTCTAGGATGGGGTGTGTGTGTGTGTGTGTGTGTGTGTGTGTGTGTGTGTATGTATGTGTGTGTATGATGTAGCTGATGTTGTGGGGAGTGTTAAGACTGGAAAGATAAATTAAAACTAGACTTTAAAGAGCCTTGTGCATAGCAGGAAGCAGTTTGGACTTTGGCAGCTGGGAATGGTCATGTGACACAACCCAACCAATGAGACATCAGTTAAAAATTGCTGGGGAGTTTATGAAAAATTTTTGTGTTTACTTTATAACAGAGAAAAGCACAGCTGGTATCTCCCTCTTCCTCTCATCTTGTACATGAATATAATGTCTGGAGTTTCAGAGGCCATCTTGCTAGCCTGAGGACAAAGCCAAGCTGGGGAGGGTACTAGACGGCTTTAACATGAGCTTAGGATTGAACTGGAGTGAAGAAGTAGCTAATGCAGGTTATGGGTTATTGGGCTAATGCTGTGAGGAAAAAAGTAGAGGAGACCACAAATACCAGAGAGCTTTAGACAGTGGGCATGATGAGACTTGTTCTGATTTACTGGAAGAATAACAGAGAGGGAGGAGTTAAGATTAACCCTGAGACGTCTAACTTGAGTACATGATGATACTATTGAGTACAAGAAAAGGAATACTGGAAAGGAGCAGGATTTGGGGGAGAGAATAATGATTCTGGCTTTAAACAAACAGAATTGAAAGGGCCTGCAGGAGTTCTAAAGATTAGAGATTCGATTCTAAAGGCCAGGAGAGAGGTTGATGGAAGGTATAGTTACAGAGTAGCAGCTGACATCAACTTAGGGCAACATGCAGAGTGCTAGGGCAGCATGCAACCTAGGCCAAAAAGGAAAAGGCAGAGGAAGAGAAGAAATGAAGAGGGAGTGGCGTTCTGAGGAGGAGTGGGCATCCAGTAATTCAGAGAATTCACGCAGAATGGGAGAGACGACATTGATTCTGAACACTACTTTAACTTCATTTGTTATGTCTCTGACATGTTTCCTTTTTTGAATATTCCCTTGTCTAGACCCTTATTTCCTTGTTATCTGAACTGTTACATTACATCTACTTTCTGTTTAGTTTTGTACAAAGTATTAAGCTATTCTCTACAAGATATTTGTAAAACTAAAATAAATGCTGGATATTTTTTCTGCTTAAAAGCAACATAGGCTCATTATGAGAAAAATCAGAAAATACTGATAGGTAAAAATAAGAGAAAAACCCTCATAATCCTACTACCCAGTAATTACCACTGCCAAGATCTTGGTATATATTTTTCTTGACTAATATTTTTGAACACAAATACACACGCAATTTAACATAAATTAGGACACTCTGTACACGTTGTATTGCAACCTGCTTTCTTAAATGTTGCAATATACTGTGTCATAAAAATGTTAAATGCTCATCTAACAGCATTATTTTTCATGGATGAATAATATTCCACTCAATTTCTATATAATTTTAGACAATTCTTCCCTTAATGTTATACTTTAAGGTTGCTTTTAATTTTTGCCTATTATAAACAGGGCTGCAGAGAGCATTCTTGTAGATAAATGTGAGTATACTTTAATGGATAAATGTTAATGCGAGGAAGTATCTTTAAGATAAGTGCTTAGAAAGGGATCACTGGCTTTTCCAATATCCTTTTGAGTGTTGCTCTCAATTTCCTCCCACACACCCAGTGTCTAAAAAGCTCCATTGTGGACTTCTCCTATTCTTCTTACAATTATTATGAAAGTAACTCTTTGCTCTTCTCTGCACATGACTTGTTCTCATGATACAGAGCGTTTCCTGAGGAGCCACCAAAGTGTTTGAAGGGATGTGAAGGGAGAACCAGAAGCAAAGGTCAGACAGAACAGCATCTCATCGTGAAGAACAATTTGATAATGCATTTCCAATAAAGGAAGAACTTGTCACTGAAGCAGGGTCAGCTGTTATCCTCTGCAGCGAAAAAGAGAAGAAACAGGTTAAATCTCTAGGGTGGGTGATTTAAGTTACCTACATGAAATCATTTCCTGGTATTGTAGGCTATTAAGCTTTGAGATGTTCTCCTGGGTGTGACTTTGGAGTCCTATTGGGGAACCTTTAGGCATTTTTAGAATCTCTTTTGGCAGGGGTGGTTAAGTGGACTTTTGTCAGAATGAGATGCCCCTCTCGGTGACCTCTGAAGGCCACTGTTAAGCCCATGAAGTCAGTCTTCAACCTGAGAGATGTGCCATTACTTACGGTGGATTGCACTTGGGTCAGGCGATTATCATTTAAGCCTGTTTTCTGTGTATGTTTGTGTGAACCGCTCTACAGAGTTGATGGAAATCTGAAGTTATTTTTCCACTTCAATTCTTTTGTCCATGAATAGTGCTTCTGTGAGAAAAGAGATCAGTGTTGTTTATTGTTGCTGCTTTTGTTTTCTTATAGCTGGAAGCTTTTTCTATCAATACAAATTCCGATTCCTTATGAAAGATCAGAGTTAGTCACATGTAATCTGTATATCCAGGGTTACTCTAAGTGACACCGTTTTCAACCTTCTGTAGAAATCACTTTGATTCTAATCTGTTTCTTCATTTCTTATATTTTGGGCTTTTGTTAGAAATATTTTCCTTTTTCTTTGGGGCTAAATGCCTGATGGAGAAAGTATAGGAGGACAGCTGAAAATTTTTTCTCTCTAAATAAAAGATCACAGAAGGTGCCTGAGGAGATTTAGACCTTGGGAAAACTAAAATGAGCATTTTAATTCACTCTTCTGGGACTATTTTACATTTTTCTGGTGGCAGGGGAGCTTTGTGAGCCTCTCCTTTTAAAAGTATTTTGTCAGTGAGTACTAATTTGATTTTTTAGTGCTATATCGATGGCAAATCTGATTAATAAATGAAGAAGGTAGGAGTTTTGAATCAGGGGACTATGACCATGTCATGTTGGATTTTTAACACTGAAATATTTATTCAGTTGTAGAAAAAATATTTAGAAAGTAAGTTCCCCTGCCTTTTTGGATTTCATGTGAAAAATAGGAAAGTGTGGAACTGCTGTCTCCCCGAAAAGTTTCCTGATTTTTGTGCTCTTGACTGCATCTTTTTCCAGTACGGCTAAGTCAGTTTATGATGCCTTCCCCTTGAAAATAATGATATTGGTTTCACTGGGGAGTTGCCATTGTGGGAAATAGCTGATCAGTTAGAATCAGTGCAAATATGTGCAGAACAGTGAGGAAAGGAGGCTCATGCCTCTGGAGACCTATGATCTGTTCCTGGCTGCCTGGAACTAGCTCTTAGGCATCCTTTCATTTTTCTATACGTGGCCCAAGTAGGACAGACACTAGTCTGAGAGCCAGGGACCCTAACTTCTCACAACCATCTACTAATTTACTGCATGCAAATGTCTAAGCAAGGCTTTCTCCTGTCATTTTCTCCTATGTATAACTAATAGGACTACTTCCAAATTATAGACAAATTTGAGTAAGGATTTAGTATCAAGGACTATAAAATTTATTTAAGTGCTCCAAAATGCTCTGAGTATATTTGTGTCACTTTCTAAATCACAAAAAAAAAATCCAAACATGTAAAATGATGAAGTAGGTGTTGATGATTACTAAGATACTGGATTTTTTAATTGAATTCCTCAGTTATGAAGAAATTCATAAGAAACAAATGACAATCTGGAAGGTAAACATGGGCATGTGGGAAAACTTGGTAAGTAAAAGACAAAGGATTAAAGGTTTGATTCCTGTCTGCTGTGAGCTGGCAGGTGCAGGGGAAACTGAAAAGGTGGGTGAAATATAGAGTCTTTTGGAGGCCGAGGCAGGCCAATCACTTGAGGCCAGGTATTCGAGTCAACATGGTGAAACCCTGTCTCTACCCAATATACAAAAATTGGCTGGCTGTGGTGGTGCACACCTGTAATCCCAGCTACCCGGGAAGCTGAGGCAGGAGAATTGCTGGAACTCTGGAGGTAGAGATTGTAGTGAGCCAAGATTGTGCCACTGCACTCCAGCCTGGGGGACAGAGCAAGACCCTGTCTCAAAAAAAAAAAAAAAGTCTTTTAGAGAGGGCTTAATGTGTAGTGTTTGGTATTTGTTGCTCTTTCCTATGCAAGGCTGCTTCTCATTTGTTTTATTTTCATTTTTCTCCTTTACCCTTCTATGCCCCTTTACCCCATTTCAATTCTCCTCTTCCACATAGGCACCTACTCTAGAGGAGCCATCATTAAGAAAAGGTGCACCCATATAAAATATGGCATCTTGTTTTGTGTATTATACTATGGTTCTCTGTTGGTTTCTTAATTTACTCAAAACGATGTGTTTGATACCGACTTATATTTTTTGTATTATATTGCAAATATGCATCCATCATATTTTACTGATTCATTTCCCCAGTGATAGGCGGTCTCACTCCCAGCTATGGCAAGCAATACTCTATTGTGTCAAAATGTTTCTGTGGTATGTTTGAGGTTGGATTGTCTGGTTATCGCATATATAGTAAATAATGTGTATCACTTTCAAGTATGGTTATATTTATTATTATTAGTGCAAGCACATTTGTGAGAAACATATATGAAAATTATTCTTAACCATCACTTAAAATTTTTCATTCTTATGGGATTTAGTTGCATTTCTTTTACTAATAGTAAACTTGAGCATCTCTTTCTGTGTTTGTGAGCCGTTTGAATTTCCCCTACTGTGATGTGATATGTGTATGGGAGAGAGTGTAATTTTGGATAACATACTGATATAAGTTTGGAAGCTGCCCTAATTCTTAATAGCTACCTTATCTATCTAAAGGAATCAACTGCTAATGCCATCGGTAAGTTACCCTTAGTAAAGACAAAGAATTAGGGTTGGGTGCCGTGGCTCATGCCTATAATCCCAGCACTTTGGGAGGCCAAGGTGGGTGGATCACCTGAGGTCAGGAGTTTGAGACCAGCCTGGCCAACATGGCAAAACCCAATCTCTACTAAAAAAATACAAAAAAAATTAGCAGGGCTTGGTGGTGTGCACCTGTAATCCCAGTTACTCAGGAGGCTGAGGCAGGAGAGTCGCTTGAACTTGGGAGGCAGAGGTTGCAGTGAGCCAAGATCACGCCATTGCACTCCAGCCTGGGCAACAAGAGTGAAACTCCATCTCAAACAAAACAAAACAAAGCAAAGCGAAACAAAACAAAACAAAACAAAGGATTAATAAGATTCCCTTCTCTTCCTACCTCTACCACCAGATAGAGAATTAAAAGCTTTGTTACCACCAGTTTCTAAAAGCTAAGAAAAGTTTCTGTGCATCCCATTGCAGGCAAGATATTTGACCCTATTAATGGAGGCACTAGTCTGATAGAGACTATCCAAGGGAAGTCTGAGTCAGAGACTCTAACTTCTCGTAATAACCCACTGTTAACATATTGAATAAATTTATGTAAGATTTTCTCTCCTTATGTGTCATATTTAAAATAAATAATAGGAATCAATACTTCCAAGTGACAGGCACATTCAAGTGTGTATCTAATATCAAGTAATATAACATTTTCACTTTTCCAGGGCTGGCATGTAAGGAGCTTGGAAGACGTCTCCCTCATCCACACAATAAGACAAATCATGCTGAATAAACTGAAAAATTAACAACTCTTACAGCTCTCAGAGAACTGAAGGGTCACAGGGCAAATGACTGCCCCCAAAATTGGAGAGACAGGGAAATACAGAGAATTACAATTTTACCTGAGTAGAAACCCCAAAGGAACAACTTCTGGGGAAAGCAGTGCTAGAGTAGGGACACCTAAACTATAATTAATGAATTGCTGGAGGCTCACTGTGGACAAGTTAGACAGTTAAGAACTCCAGGAAACCTAGTCTTAGGGGGTTGCTCCCACACTTTTGTGAGTTTTACCTACAGGAGCTCTACCAGGTTCTCATAGTGAATACTGGAGAAAAATCCAATTGTACTTCTGACAAGGGGCACATTTTAAAATATGTCCAAGTGTTCTGTTCTTCTTAAGATCTGCCCTTGAAATAAACCATTTCACCAAAGCCTAACAGACTGGTCTTTTATCAAAGCCTAAGAGACCATGGGGGAGGGAAGCCCCTTCTAGTTTTGCCTGACCTGTGTTGGGCAGTAAAAGGGGGCACAGAAAAACATTTGTAAAGTTTACAACCCAGGGGCATAGGTTCACTAAAACTGAGACCTACTCACAGGACTGCAGAATGTGTCCCCGCCCCTCACAGCTCAGCACCACATCACTACAGGTCTATTTACTACAGCTGCTTTTACCCAGTAAATGTCTCATTTTCAACAACAACAAAAAATTACAAGGCATACTAAAAGACAAAAAACACAGTTCGAAGAGACAGAGCAAGCATCAGAATCAGACTCAGATAGGGCAAGAATGTCGGAATTGTTGGAAAGGGAATTATTAATACGCTAAAGACGCTAATGAAAAAAGTAGACAACAATCAAGACCAGCTAGGTCAATGTAAGTAGAAAAATGAAGATTCTAAGAATCAAAAAAGAAACGCTACAAATAAAAACTACTGAAACAGAATTGAAGAATGCCTTTGATGGACTCATTTGTAAAACTCTTAATTGCCTCTGATGTTATGAGAATACAGTATTCAAATGTCACTTTAAATTTTAAAACAAGTCTCAACTTTACTCTCTCTATGAAACACATTGCTTTTTACGTGATACTTTCTGGTGCTGCCTATTTCATTCTTGGCTTTGAAATGTTCACAGAAGGGAAAAGGGGAGTTTTTGAAGAAATAGTATGGGAACCAGAACATTATGCAGTGCCTTTGAAGGTATGATGTACAACTAGACATTGATTCTGGGTGAAATCAGCAAATTTTCATTTAGAAATTATTTGGCGAAAATTATTTTTGTCTCAATGAAGTTAAATTCAAATTGTGACATAAAAGATTCTGACATCAGCTTTAAAATTTGGATACTTAAAATTTGGGAGGTGTGAAGATGAAAATTAGAAAATAAAATGTTATAAAATACTAAAATATTTTATTTATGATTTACAGTACTTTCTTGGTCAGTATATTTTATCAATACTTTTTTTTTTCCCAGGGAAATCTTGCATTTCATGTTTGGTGGTGCTATATAGGTTGTTGCTTGTTTTTAACTGACAATAGTCATCAACTATGTTTGGCTTATGCAAAAGACTGCAAATTAGGCTGGGCGTGGTGGCTCATGCCTGTAACTCCAGCACTTTGGGAGGTCCAGGAGGGCAGATCACTTGAGGTCAGTAGTTCGAGACCAGCCTGGCCAACATGACGAAACCCTGTCTTTACTAAAAATACAAAAATTAGCTGGGTATGGTGGTGCATGCCTGTAGTCCTAGCTACTCTGGAGGCTGAGGTATGAGAATCGCTTAAACCTAAGAAGTGCAGGTTTCAATGAGCCAAGATCTTGCCACTGCACTCCAGCCTGGGCCACAGAGTGAGACACTGTCTCAAAAAAAAAAAAAAAAAAAAAAAAAAAAAAAAAAAAAAAAAAAAAAAAAAAAGTGCAAATTAAACATAAAATTAAATAGGAACAGACAGAAGAAATATGTTAGGAGCATTTTATAATATGTAAGGATAGCAGCAAAGCACATTTAAGATGGACACTGCTTTTGTTTTATTATTTTTTCATGAGATCATCAAAAACATACTTTTCTGCAACTTGCTTTTGTCAATCATATTACCAGCATCTTTCCAAGTCATTGCGAACAGATTTGTCTTATTCTTTACCTATTTTATAAATATAAAATAATTTGTTAAAACATTGCCTATTTATGCAATTGCCTATTTATGCAATTATGCATTGCCTATGTATTTGCTTTTAAGTAGAGTGCTTCAGTAGTTATAATTACATAATATATCTTTAAGTAGTCACGCCAGTGTTTCTGTAGGGTAAATTGTTAAAATTATAGAGATTACAAAGTCATGGATTGTGGTCATTTAACATGTCAATAGTGACTGTCAAATTCCCTCCAGAAAGGATGCTCTAGCCTCCTTTCCTCTGAGAGGAAAATGCCTGTTTGTCACACATTCACCACAACTCAACATCATCAATCTTTGTATTTTTTGTCAATCTGATACCCTTCAATTGGTATCTATAGGATTCTGGCTCAAGATGGTAGACTGATCATATGTGTCTGATTCTTCTTTCTAGTAACATTACAGATTTTTTTTTTTTTTAAACAATGGAACTATAGTAGTACTGAGCAAGAACATTCCTTAAACTATCAATGGCCAGAAGTGTTGAAGAATATGTGGAAGACAGAAAGCATCCGTTCAATCAGTGGACTGATGGAGAAAGCTCAGTAGAAACAAAAATTCAGAGCAGCTTCAAGTCTGGGGGTCAATAGAGAGCTTGAATGAGTCACA
The DNA here is from genome assembly GCF_047675955.1 of Chlorocebus sabaeus. NCBI lineage: Eukaryota > Metazoa > Chordata > Mammalia > Primates > Cercopithecidae > Chlorocebus > Chlorocebus sabaeus. Next base: position 73,860,789 of record NC_132918.1, read on the forward strand.
GAGCAATCATCCAAGTTACTCATTTCATAGAACTGTGTTTCTAATAACATGGACATTTGGTTGCCCCTCTGAGCCTTTATTAATCAGAACAGTTTAGAGGAATAGGCTTTTGCTCTTGACCTAAGACTGAAGAACTGCTTCCTAAAGAAAACGATTTGTCTGGTGGTAGATCTCAGTGAGAATATAGGAATCTATAGCGAAGCAGGGTGGTGTATGTAGGAAGTCCCGATCTCCACAACAGATATAGTCAGGTAAACTGAAGAAAAGGTAAGTGCTTGGGAAGGAAATACAGCAAAGGCTTCCATTCCTGTGGTAATTGTGTCTGTCCTCAGTCTCTTTGCATGCCTCATGTCCCAGCAGACTCCAGGGTGCGCACCTGTTGACATCTCAATTACACTATTGTCCCTCCTAGAGCCTGCAGTCAACCCTTTCATTCAAGGGAGAGATGCCTGTGGAAGCAAATATATATAGCTTTCAAGTAAGTCCATGTTACAAAGGTTAGCAGACGTTCGATGAAAACACTGAGGAAAATCTTGAAAGAATGAAAATAAACAGAACAACTAAAGTACATAGAAATAGTTTTAGTAATGGAAAAACTTTAATGTTCTCAGAATAAATCGCTTTCATCGTGAATATAGCAAGAGTTTATGAAAACAGGAAAAACAGATTGCTGACATTAAAAAATCAATGGGTGGCCTAAATAATCTAATGGGACTGAAGACCATGTTGCTGTTCTTAAAGAGAGCATCAAGGAAACCTTTGATAATGTACAGTGAAATGAATTAGAAAATAAGGAAATAATACTAAGATGGGAGCAGAGGTCTAGACATCTAATGTGACTCTAATGGGAACTCCAGAGAACAAGAAAAAGAAAAAGAAAGAGTAGAGAAAAGGACATAGCCCAAAAACAATAGAAGAGTTTTTTGTGTGTATGTGTGTGTGTGTGGTTTTTTTTTTTTTTTAAGTAAAATAAATATAACTCTTCAGATTGAAAGATTCCAGTAAGTATCAAGCAGAATGAAGGAAAAGAAAACCTACTGCTAGCTTAGTGTTCAACCTTCGGTAATTAACCACTCCTCTACGATATGTTGGAACTGGCTGTTAATGCTACTTAGGGATCAAAGTGGAAGCAGGGAGATATTGGTTCTTTACCTTTCTGAGATATCTAGCACTTAAGGACTCAGTGATCATGAAACAAGAAAGGGGCCATTTTTGTCCCATAAGGAGAGTATCAGCCTGAGAAAGAATCCACCACATAGAAGACCAGGCCTGAGAGATAGAAAGAAAGAGACACAGATCTAATAATACTGTTTGAAATCATCAGTCTGGCCATATCCGATTTTAGTACTACTGCATGGGATTCATATTAGGATCAAAGAATTGGAGATGCATTTCTGCATGAAAGTTGTGAGAATACACTTCATGTATCCTAGAGGAATTCTAGTACTCTGAGGATAAAGAGAAGATCCTAAAAGCTTCCAAAGAGGAGAAGAAACAAATTACTTACCAAGAAATAAGACATGACATTCTACCTTTTGTCAGCAACACTGGATAGCCGACAAAAAAGCAGTGTTTTCTTGTTTCTTTTCTTTGTTTTTTTTTTTTTTTTTTTTTTTTTTTTTTTTCTGAGACAGAGTCTCACTCTGTTACCCAGGCTGGAGTGCAGTGGTGGGATATTGGCTCACCTCAACCTCTAGCGGGTTCAAACGATTCTCCTGCCTCAGCCTCCCGAGTAGCTGGGATTATAGGCACCTGCCACCATGCCTGGCTAAATTTGTGTGTTTTTTTTTTTTTTTTTGTATTTTTAGTAGAGACAGGGTTTTGCCATGTTGACCAGAGTATTTTCAAAATGCTGGGAAGGTGGGGAAAGGTTTGAAACTGGCATTCTATACTTGTCACATTACCAATCAGGCATGAAGGCCAATGAAGATATTTTTGGGTGTGCAATAATTCAGGAAGTTTGTGAAGAGATTGTAGTAGGAGGTATTTCAGCAATATGATAAAAGAGTAAGACTTAGGAGAACTAAAGGAAGCTAGAAAGAAGGTAAGGTTAATTGGTGTGGGGACCTGAAAATGTCTCCTCCAATTAGAAGTGATTTAGGACAACAGATTCCTTGCGTGTTACTCTTCTTGGTTCTAAAGTGAATAATAGCTACACGTTTATAAAAATCATAAACATTTGTAATTGGTTTTCCAATTTTAGAATTAACCTATGTGGACAAAGCACGGAAGATTGACTTAACAGTCTAAAGGTAAAATGTTTATGCTTGAAAGTGCAGTGATTGCAAATAGGGGCAAAATTATTTGCTTTAAACAAGTATGAAAGAAATGTAACTTCTCTGAGCAAAATCTTGTGGAACTGGTGTCTGTCTGAATAGAGGAATGACCATGAGTCCACATTAGAGGCAGGGCAAAGGGAGAATGAAGACACATCACTTGGGAATGTTGTTGTATCTGAGCTGAGACAGGCTCCACAGAAAAAAGGGCTTAGGTGTGATAAGTCTGAGAGGGTCAGACCAGCGGTTGTGCTCCTGGCTGGGACCAGTGTTTGCTCTCTAGGAAAGCATTCAGACTATTAGATTATCATCCCTTTCCCTAGGACCCTCTGTTACCTAAAATTGAATATGTAATTTTTTTTGATGTGGTTTTGGTTAGAAGGCATAAAATGTACTCACTTTTCTGAGAAAGAGGATTACGTGTGATAAAATGATGCCTTGTGTCTTAAATATTTAAAAAGAGAAAGAGGGAGAAAGCTGAAATGTTCCGCTTTTACCTTCGCCATTTGAAATTGGTGTGAAAGGGCTTAGCCTCTTTTCAGAGAAATTAGAGTCTTACGTTCCAAGTGCATAAACACAGAAAAGAGAAACAAAACATGCTAATTGGTGATTAAAGGAGAAAAGTTCAATATTTTTTGACTGTATGGCAAAAGCTTATATTCCCAAGAATAAACATTTCTAATGAGATCCAAAGACCACAGGGCAAAAGAAAATGGGATAGTAAAGGCTTTTTAATAATCTAAAATAGCTAGGGAGAAACAAAGACAGTTTTAAGGCTTTAGTGAAAGTTATTTGCTATTGTGTTAGAAAAAAGAACCCAATGTTTAGATTGATTTTTTTTTTTGTTTTGTTTTTCAACCACTTGAGATGGTATGATTTTTCGAAATCATTCTTTCTCCTTCTCCACTGTTAACATGTAGCTATAATTTGGTTTCTCCGACTTGGGATCTTTTAAGGTAAAGGAGATATGAAAACTTGAGGATATGGAATGGACTTTATCACAGGCTAGGGTTAGGCAAAAAAGAAGAAGTGAAGTCATCTTTAAGGAAGCAACTGGAGAAGAACCCAGAGCTGTGCTACTGAAAGTGGACACTCCGTGCTCGCTGACTGTCATCAAGGGATGACTTTATGAAGCACGCACATGTGATGGAAGCATTGTCAATTAAAGTAGTATAGAAGAAAACAGACAATATTTAGAAATTGATATATATATTTTTAAAAAAGAAAATGATCCAAGAAACATACTTCTAGAAATGAGCTCATTAAAAAGAAAAAAAAATTATGTAAAAGCACATGGGAAGAAAAATGTGACAATAGAAAAGCCTTGTGTGGCTCTTATCTGTATGTGTTAGCAGTGCTAGAATAATGATGGTGAATGTACCAGTAGAGACAACATTCTAGATATTTATAAGTAATACCATTTAAAGTAGTTCTTGGACACCTTTGTTAGTATATGGCAACCCAAATGAACAATCATACCAATAGATATAATTTATACAAAAAGATATGGAGTCTATTGAGAGAAGCAGGCCATATCCCAAATAATAGCTAATATTTACAGAGTTCTTACTCTGTGCCAGGCACTATGCTAAATGCATTTGATGTATAGTCTCATTTAATTCTCACTGCAGTTTTTTTGAGGTAGGGGCCTTGTACAGATGAGGCTTCAAGAGACTGAACAACTTTGTAAGATCTCACCAGTAAGTAGCAGGCTTGGGTTATGAATTCAGATCCTTTGAGTTTGTAGCCATGCTCTGAACCACTCTGTTATTATAAGGGTGTTATTGCTGCTGCTATTAAAGTGATGTAAGTAGTATTCTCATACAAGGAACAGAAATTTCACTGATGCAAGGAGTAACTTTTGACCGCAAAGGCCTACATTGATTTTCACCTCAGCTTCAAATAAACTATTAATTAATAAATAAAAATCAAAATGACAGCTGCAATTTCTGAGTACTTCATACATGCTGGGTAAAGTATTTGACATGTATCATCTCATTTAATTATACTATGAACTCTGGGAGGCATTAAGTCAAATGATTAAGGAGGCAAATCAGAGTCATACAGCCTGGGTTCAAATACCATCTCTTGGCATTACTAGCTGGCTGTCTTCAGCAAGTCTTATTTTCACTGAACTTCAAGATCCGTACCTGTAAGTGGCAATAGTAATACCACCTTCATCAGAAAGTGGTGAGGTTTAAATTGCTAATCAGAATAATGTCTGGAACATAGTAATTGCTCAAGTGTGGTTTTTTTTTTTTTTTTTTTTTTTTTTTTTTTTTAATATTCTAATCTAGGTGAGAAAATGGAGACTCAGAAGTTAAATAACCTGCCCAAGGTCAATAGTTCTCATATAGCAAAGATGGGATTCTGATCTTTCTCTATGTCGCAAACCTCAGTCTTTGCTCTTAAGCCCTCTGTTGTACTACCCTCCTAGGATTTGACCTCACAACTCTGTTTTCTAAGTATCATTCAGGGTGCTTTTCCTCCTAATTTAATCTATGAACAGGTTGCCTGTTGAGCATGGATATGTCAAGGTTAAGGCAATGAATAAATTAGGAAATTGACACAGTTGCAGGTGACCCATTTTTTAAAGATTGAATTTAAAAGCACTTTCTCTTCAAAAGAAACTGGATTAAGTAGAACTACCTGGTTTTACTAAAACATGGAACATCTATTTGAAGAAACATTTAGAATATTTTATTTCCAATGGTGGCTTGTTCATAAATGCATAACGTTAAAAAAAGGAAGCAGAGCTTTTAGTTTCAGACTTTGAAGTTTTCTAAAAAAGAAGCACAATAGGCTGTATAATCCATATCCAAAGTGCAGGATAGCATGAAGAAGTACAAATAAAGCATATCTCAAATGGTTATATTCAGGGGAATCTTGTTGTAAGGTAGTATTAAAAGGTGGTGTAATGAGCTCTTTATAAGTTAACTATATGACCTTCGACTTTTATTTTCTGTAGGTTTTTTTTCTTTTAAAAATGTTTTAGGAAACCATGATATATCAGAGACCATGAATTGTGTAATGGTGTGCATTTAACTAAAAGGAAAAAGGTCAAACTTGGCCAATGGCAATGTCCAGAATATCCTGTCCCAAACCTGCTGGGGATCTCATCACAGAAAGACATTAATTTTGTGAATTTGTCACATTCAGGACCCAATCTCACTAAGCTCAGAACATTCATTTGTCAGTGCACTGCTAGTGGTTTCTTCTCTCAGTTGTGGACTCAGAAACTTTTTACCCTAATGTATAAAACGAGCAGACCAATTGATGAAGGTACAGTGAATCCCAAGACACATGTCACCAGCTAACCCGCAATCTCCCTGTAGGGCACAGACAACAAATTATAGTCAGCTGGTTGCTTAGTGAGGCTGTAAGCAGCTGAGGTGAGTGAGTTACATGATTTAAATGTTTAATGGCATGAGGATAAGATGGTTGATTACATCAATTCCACAAAAGAGCAAGACCTGCCACTAGGACCAGATTCTCTAAAGTATACTTGGATGGGCACTGCCAACTATGACTCCTCAGTGAGACCCCAGGCAAGTTCCTTGTCTCACTGTGTCTCAAGTTCCCTACCTGTAAAAAATGTGTGAGTAAATGGTTTGACAACATGCTTGGCCATGATATACCATTATCCTCTTCGCTATCCAGGCTTCAACTGCCAACAACCTCCTTTCTTCACACAGAGGCCATTGTATCTCTCTAAAGTGACTTTACACATCTCTGATTTTTGAAGTTTAGTTCATAGAAGAAAACATTTTTTTCTGACTTCCAAGTTCTTGTAGGTTCCAAATAAAGAAAGCAATAATAATAGGGGGCTTTTTTTTTTTTTTTTTTTTTTTTTGAGAGTATCCGTATAGCCAAGTTAAAACTGGTTAGGCTCTTTCAGTGTTGATAAAACACATGGTATCCTGCCAAAAGTCTATAGAAAGGAGACCTGTCTATGTAAACTATCTATTTTTAACTTCTAAAAGACTATCCTCTGGTGTAGCTTTTCTTTCTTTCTTTTCCTTAAATATTTGTATCAGGATAAAAAGCATTGCCTTTCCTCAAATTTTTCATGAATATGTTTCACTTTCCAATAGAACAGAGCATGAGCATGAGCTTGCTGTTTTCCTCCTGATTTTAATGACTGTGCTTGCAGGGAACAAAGAGTAGAGAACAAGTGGGCCTTTATGCTGCAGAGACAGTTGATAATTGACACCTGCTTCCAAACAATTACTGCATGTGCAATATTTAATTCAGCTGTTTTTAGCTTTGGATTTTTCTGAGAAAACAATTTTAGCATAACTCTGTAAATCTCTTTTCTCTCTTGGCCTCAGACTGTGTATTTAGATACTATTATCGCCTGTTTGGGGTCAGATATTTGCTGGGGTAGTGCATTGTCTTATTCTCTTTCTGCTGCCATAACCGACTACCACAGACTGGGAAATTTACAAACAATACAAGTTTATTCAGCTACGGTTCTGGGGGCTGGGAAGCTCAAGAGCATGGTGCCAACATATGGTGAGAGCCTTCATGCTGCCTCCTCCCATGGCAGAAGGACAGAAGGATAAGAGAGTACATGTGAGAGCCATTAGCAAGAAGAGATCAAACTTGTTTTTATAACAAGTCCACTCGGTTGATAACTCACCCACTTCCACGATGATGACATTAATCCATTAATGAGGGTACAGTCCTCATGACCGAATCACCTCTTATTAGGCCCTATCCCTCCAACATTGTTGCATTGGGAATTAAGTTTCCAATATGGGAACTTGGGGGGAGGGAACACATTCAAACCATAGCATGCCTGATCTAATTTCTTTTAGAAAAAAAATAAACTATTACCTATGGAAATGTGGAGTTGGACTCATAATTTAGTATTTTATTTTGAACATTTGGCAGCCATTTTCTTGTTTTCATTCAAATCAAGGAGTTAGAGTTCAAAAGTAAACCATTTTCACGTTACGAGTCTTGACTTCACAGTGTTTCCCCTTGATGTTTCTGTGAAATGTGTTATCCTGGATTAGTACAAAATCAGGCCCCAATGCTTCAGTATTAAATATCACACAGCTGTATTAACTTTTTATGAGATGAAACTGAGCTGCAAAACATTACGTGTGGATTTTGGAGGGGACTGTTTCTGACTGGTGAGTTATGATGGCTGGGTTTTTATCTGTAGTACTAGAGTTGGGCTGATTGGATTAATGCATTTTAGGCATATAAACCTGAATTATAAAGAAGAGAAATATGTTCTCATTGCAAGTAATTCTTTATAAGTAATGATGTCACTGTATGAGCTTTTTAAGCTACTGAAATATAGTCCAGATGATTGGGAAAGGCTTATATTTCTCGATTCCCTGGGATCCTAATGTGCATATCTCTAAAAGGAAGCAGAATATAATGGCCTTGCAAGGGCTGTCTGTAGTTGATGGGACACCCAGTGCCATCAAATCATGGGCTGCACTAAATGTGATTAGGAGCTGTCACAATACATTTAGCCCTCATCGGTTAGAGAGAGAATCCGGGTCAAAGGTCATTCTCTACAGCAAAGTGGGCATTTAGTGCTTTTATTTGCACTAATGGTAAATGATAGTTAATGAAAATCATTTATAAACCTTGTCCAAACCAGTGTTTCTCTACTGAAAACAGCGGCTGGCTGCCTCTTGAAAGGACTGTAATTGCAATATGGTTGACGCCATGTGATAGTAATTGCGCTTACAGCTTAATGAAGTCTGTGTCCAGTAACTCATTTCCACATAGTGGGAAAACAAGCCAAGGTAACAGCCCTCCCTGATGGGAACTTATATTCCTGCTTCATCTAGTTGACCTGTGTCACTTTGCACTTTGAAGTGAAATATTACCACCTTTGAAATGTGGTGCCCAGTCTGAGACCTCATACTTTTGAATCATGGTTGACGCATGCTCTAATAATGATTAATAGCCTTTCCAAGTATTCTAGTTGTTTAAAGGTCATTTAATCTTTATGTAGCAGCTTAGTTGAAAGTTTTTATCCTTCTTATACACCTGGCATTCATTTAGAGGGAAAGAAATATAATCACAGCAAGTTGATGAGAAATAGTTTATTTGGCATTCCTTCTCTTTCCTCAGATTTTCATTTTACTCATAAACATTTTCATTCATTATATTTATTTCCCAATAGTTGTGGTAAAGTTTCTTCTGGTGAAATGTAATGGTGATAGCTTCTTGAGTCAATTCTATTTCATCAATAAACTTTTGGGAAATGGTGCCAGGCTACTCACTCATACTTTCTTGTAAATCATGGATATCTGAGGGAGAAAACCACCTGCTCGAAGGACTAGTATGGCCAGACCTTCCTATCCACGGATTCCACATCTGCAGATTCAACCAACTGCAAATCAGAAATATTAGAAAAATATACAAAATAAAAATACAAATAGGAAACAATGCACTACAACAACAATTTACATAGCATTTATATTGCATTAGGTATTGTAAGTAATCTAAATCTGACTTAAAGTTTATGGGAGGATGTGAATAGTTGATAGGCAAATAGTATGACGTTTTATACAAGGGACTGAGCATCTACAGATTTTGATACCTGTGAAGGGTCCTGGAACCAATTCCCTGTGGGTATTGGGGGATGACTGTATAACAATGAAAATGTTTCTGAAGACTTTCAACAGTCTGAAGATGTATAAATCACCGGGCATGATTTATACAGAACAGGTAATAATAACAACCATTCATTGAGATTTACTATTTGCTGAACACTGGGTAGGGCCTTTGATGTGCACGATCTTGTTTAATCTTTGCAGTACCTTTATGAGGCCCATAGGGTCTCCCCATTTGACAGATGAGGAAAACGAGAAAGAGAGGTAGGTATCATGCTCAAAGGAGGCGGCAGATAAGCAGGGCTGCACCTAGCCAGTGTGGCACTGTGTGCATATTAGAGAAAGGCTCTCACTGCGGTGATGGCTTGGCTGGCAGAGCACAGGAAGGATTTTGACCCCTGCTTGCACCTGCTGCCAGGTACCCTTATATATTGCACAATCCATACAACCTATGTGGCGGCCCAGCTGGTGAGCGACAGATCCTGAGTTAAAGCCATAGCAGTAGACCATTGCTGTTCAATGGAAATAGAAATGTAATTTAAAATTTTCCAGTAGCCACATTTAAAAAGGTAAAAAGAAGGAGGCAAAGGTAATTTTGAGAATACATTTTATTTAACCTAATATGTCAAAAAACATTGTTTCAACATATAATCAGTATCAAAATGTTACATTCTTTTTATTTTTCGTGAACTAGTCCTTGAAATCTAGTGGGCATGTTACGTGTGTAATACTCTCAGTTTGGACTAGTTACATTTAAAGTGCTCAACAGCCACACATGGCTAGTGGCTTAGACAGAGACGGTGCAGTTCTAGAGCTCCAAGTCTTAACATCTTCCCCTGCATTCATATTTTTCTGGGAAAAAAAAAAAAACAAAACTGAATTCAATCAAAGCATCCTCAAAAGAAAGAACTTATTAAAAACAATAAGGCAGATCAGAAATTCCAAACCTCTGACTGTTATCACTATACTCAGGAAAGCTTGTTTTTGCACACGAAGAGTTTATTTGCACTATCATTAATATATTACATATATTAATATAGTTACATATTGAGGATATGGAGTCTGAGTATCTATTAATGGATTTTCAAAATTCTGTGGATCCTTTAGGTGTCGCCTTTTTGCCATTCCTTTTGTCCTTTGCATTTCAGTGAGAAGGTGGGCAAATAAGTCAAGAAGAAATAAGAGCGAAACCAAAGAACTTTTGAATTTCTCAGCATTACTCTGCTAAGAGTAATGCCGTCCAGAAGCTTAAAGACATTTTTGGATGACTGGTTCAAGGATATTAGGCGATGTTTATTCTCTGTAGAGTTAGACAACATTACCAGAGGCACAAAAGTGCAGGCTGAGTTAACCTAGCTTTTCAACTTGCAGTGGCTGCTAGCACGATTTAGTGAGTTAATTTTAATTTATGGAATTTTTTTCTTCATCGACTTTATTCTTTTTGGTAATAGAGTATGAATCAGGCTGAATGTCATCAGTCTGTGACTAGTCATATCTTTTTGGAAAATGTTCAAGATTCCTTTGAAACTGTCTGGAAAGTGGTGACATCACTTGAAAGGGTTTATAGAGCTTTAATTACTAATTGATTACTACAATTACAATCTGGGAAAACTGCCATACAATGGAGAGTGGTACTTGGGTGGCATGGCCTGGTTTCCTTGAAGCAAGGACAGCAGTAAATAGTGTAGCATTTTGGGAAGAAGACAGGCATTACAATCTTAGGTTTGCTATGACCTCTTTTAATTTTCTTATTAGAAATGTGGGAGAATGATCCCTATTATGATTGTCATGAGGAACTAATGAGAACTTATGGAAAGCATCAAGCTCTGTGCCTGGCAGAAAGAAGGTAATTCATAAATTGCAGCCTTCATCCTTTCTAATAAAACTTATTATCATAACTTTTTGAGTTGGTTATATATTTTTTCCCATCAAAACATAATTGTTAACAATTATGGTTTATTGTTGACAAAAACTATCATCCAGCACTCAGAATCATGATCCTACCACATATCTTGTGCTACTAAAAACACAACAGTATCATTCTCAGAAAAAAGAATGAATTGAGAAGTTGTCAAAATAAATTCAAATAAGAAGATATGAATTATATAGGATTATACTGGACAAAAATTTTTTTTTGGCTCTCATAGGAGTGGAAAGATTTCCAAAAAGCTAAAGAAATGTGTATTTTTTTTTCTTGCAAAATAGTGCTAAAAACAATTATAATCTGTTTTTTTCCTTTCTTCTTTCTTTTTTTCTTTTCTTTTTGCCCTTTTGTCCTCCCTTCCTTCCTTTGAGGAAATGGGTTAAGTTGGTGAAGGTTTAGGCTTGAAGTATTGTGTGTAGAGCAGGGAGCCTTGTGACTAAAATCTTTAAACTCACAGATCAAGGTGATATATGTGGGCTATGGCCGTGGGGATATTTTTATTCCAGAACTGTTATTATTCTGAGTTTACCAAGGTCTGGATGATTGTGGAAAATGCGAATGCTCCAAATCCTAATTTGTATCTGTGATTGAGCTGTGTCGTCCAACTCTTTGGAGTAGCCACCAAATACCCTTAAAATAATGATCACATATTAGAGTAAGAGCCAAAGAAACCAGCACCTAGGTATAGTTGAACACTTAAATATCACTTAAGAGCCTTTGGTGTAAGCAAGAGATCCCAGTTCTGTGCAAGTCAAGAAATAGGAGAGTTTAGAGAAGGTCTGCTGAACAGATAGATGCCAGAATAGATGGGAGACTGAAGGATAATCCATGGCAATAGATTAGGAACAGGCCACTCTTGGCATTCAGCGATGGAATCTACCTAATTGTTTCATCATTTATCGTCTTATGCCACTTTACTCAAGATTAGAAGTTAGAGTAAAGCGTCCAGTGACTGAAGCTTGGATTACTTGACTGCCCCCTTGGGTGGCCTGGGGTATAACTGGCTTTATAATGCCACCAAGACTGAAGATTGCATGTGGATGCTGAGTAGCCAAGGTAGTCGATCGATAAATGTCTACCACAGATACAATTTTCACTTAGGAGCAACTTCTATTAACAACTGCTTCCACTGACGCTAATTTTCATTTAAGTCTCAATAATCCTAATGCTTTAATTCTTCTTGCTTCCTTTCATGGGGTCAGAAGTTCTTCCGTGGCTTAGTCACTGCTGAGTCTCTGGTGCCTTGGTATTCCACACTTTGCCACAAACTCAGCAGCTGTTGAAAATTTCTCAGTGGAATGCTACATTTTTCTTTCCAGTTTTCCTGATCTCCATCTCTTGTTTGCCAAAAAATCAAGAGAGACAAGAAAAAGCAAATTATATTATGGCTTAAGAAAACAAAACACAGCTCATCATGGTCTTTATATACTAAGCTTCTCTTGGTGATTACTAGTAGTATCTTAGTGTCATGTCTCTTATTTTCTGCACTGGAAAACTACCTTTAACACACACACACACACACGCACACGCACACGCACATACTCATACACAATGACATTAGTATATAACTGTCGTGGAGTTTAGGTTTTTTTTTTTTTTTCTCCAGCAATGAAACCTGATCAGTACCTTTGTAAGTTAATGCCCATAGATCTTGTCAAACATGATTGTGTGGTTGATGGATAGAGTGAAGAGGTCTGCATGGTGTTTCCCACACATCTTTTTGAGGTGCTACAAAGATGACAGACATTTTAATATAGTGTCAATACATATTATAATTCAGAAAACATTTTGCATAATGCTAGGCACATAATAGGAGGTCAGCAAATTCATGTTACTGATTGATTGATGCAGCACCTGTACAGCGTAATTACTTATCCTTCAAGACAATGATTAGGATCTGGCTGGTAATGGAAGCTATGGAATACCATAGTTTTGTTAGAGCTAGTTTCTTTTCTTTTGGAAAATGGCTGTCATTTTTGAACTGCTTTAGCCATAGCTGTGGGTTTAGGAGATTCCCAGAGTGAGACTATAAAGTGAACTGTGGAATACGCAATTTGTGTTGCTGCATCATGTCTAAACAGTTATTAGAAGGAAATAAGCCAAACCCTACACTGCTAAAGGAATTATTGCATATGTCCTCAAACTTTCTCAATAATTTGTAGATTATGGCTGTGGTTTTGCAGTCCATCATTTGTTTATCTTTCCTTATAATTTTTTTCAGGTAACTCCTATTCTAGCATTTAAACATGTGAATGTGTGATACCACAGCCCTAGAAAAGGGGATCTGGTAGATTTAAACTAAGAAAATTGAAACTATTGGTAAAGAGGAGTGGATTATTAAAAACCAAATTTCATAGAGATTCTTTCAATGCCGTAACCACAGTTGAATCTGGTAGCACTCTTTCACCAGTTCAAGATAAATAAAATGTATTGGCTCACATAAGTCAGACATTCTGGGGTAGGCTGACTTCAAGGCTCAATTGTCTTCAGGGCTCAGATTTAGTTCCTCTTTATCTCTTGGATTCATTGTCTGTGTATTTGCGCCATTCTTTTATTATTATTATTATTATTATACTTTAAGTTCTAGGGTACATGTGCACAACATGCAGGTTTGTTACATATGTATACATGTGCCATGTTGGTGTGCTGCACCCATCACCTCGTCATTTACATTAGGTATATCTCCTGATGCTATCTCTCCCCGAGCCCCCGTACCCCTGACAGGTCCTGGTGTGTGATGTTCCCCACTCTGTGTCCCAGTGTTCTCATTGTTCAGTTCCCACCTATGAGTGAGAACATGCAGTGTTTGGTTTTCTGTCCTTGTGATAGTTTGCTGAGAATGATGATTTCCAGCTTCATATATGTCCCTGCAAAGGACATGAACTCATCCTTTTTGACAGCTGCATAGTATTCCAAGGTGTATATGTGCCACATTTCCTTAATCCTGTCTATCACTGATGGACATTTGGGTTGGTTCCAATTCTTTGCTATTGTGAATAGTGCTGCAATAAACATACATGTGCATACGTCTTTATAGTAGCATGATTTATAATTCTTTGGGTATATATCCAGTAATGGGATTGCTGGGTCAAATGGTATTTCTAGTTCTAGATCCTTGAAGAATCACCACATTGTCTTTCACAATGGTTGAACTAATTTACACTCCCACCAACAGTGTAAAAGTCTTTGTATTTCTCCACATCCTCTCCAGCATCTGTTGTTTCCATTTCCTGACTTTTTAATGATTGCAATTCTAACTGGCATGAGATGGTATTTCACTGTGGTTTTGATTTGCATTTCTCTGATGACCAGCGATGATGAGCGTTTTTTCATGTGTCTGTTGGCTGCATAAATGTCTTCTTTTGAGAAGTATCTGTTCATATCCTTTGCCCACTTTTTGATGGGGTGTTTTTTTGTTTGTTTGTTTTTGTTTTTGTTTTGTTTTGTTTTATTTTGTAAATTTAAGTGCTTTGTAGATTCTGGATATTAATTCTTTTTCAGATGGGTAGATTGCAAAAATTTTCTCCCATTCTGTAGGTTGCCTGTTCACTCTGATGGTAGTTTCTTTTGCCATGCAGAAGCTCTTTTGTTTAATTAGATCCCATTTGTCAATTTTGGCTTTTGTTTCCATTGCTTTTGGTGTTTTAGTCATGAAGTCCTTGCCCATTCCTATGCTCTGAATGGTATTGCCTAGGTTTTCTTCTAGGGTTTTTATGGTTTTAGGTCTAACATGTAAGTCTTTAATCCATCTTGAATTAATTTTTGTGTTAGGTGTAAGGAAAGGGTCCAGTTTCAGCTTTTTACATATGGTTAGCCAGTTTTCCCAGCACCTTTTATTAAATAGGGATTCCTTCCCCCATTTCTTGTTTTTGTCAGGTTTGTCAAAGATCAGATGGTTGTAGATGTGTGCTGTTATTTCTGACGCCTCTGTTCTATTCCATTGGTCTATATATCTGTTTTGGTACCAGTACCATGCTGTTTTGGTTACTGTAGCCTTGTAGTATAGTTTGAAGTGAGGTAGGGTGATGCCTCCAGCTTTGTTCTTTTTGCTGAAGATTGTCTTGGCAATGTGGGCTCTTTTTAAAAAAAAAGAAAAAAAAGGCACAGACTGGCAAATGGGATAAAGAGTCAAGACCCATCAGTGTGCTGTATTCAGGAGACCAATCGAACGTGCAGAGACACACATAGGCTCAAATGAAAGGATGGAGGAAGATCTACCAAACAAAAGGAAAACAAAAAAAAGTAGGGGTTGCAATCCTAGTCTCTGATAAAATAGACTTTAAACCATCAAAGATCAAAAGAGACAAAGAAGGCTGTTACATAATGGTAAAGGGATCAATTCAACAGCAAGAGCTAACTATCCCAAATGTACATGCACCCAATACAGGAGCACCCACATTCATAAAGGAGGTCCTTAGAGACCTACAGAGACTTGGACTCCCACACAATAGTAATGTGAAACTTTAACACCACACTGTCAATATTAGACAGATCAACGAGACAGAAGGTTAACAGGGATATCCAGGACTTGAACTCACCTCTGCAACAAGAGGACCTAATAGACATCTACAGAACTCTCCACTGCAAATCAATAGAATGTACATTCTTCTCAGCACCACACCGCACTTATTCCAAAATTGACCACATAGTTGGAAGTAAAGCACTCCTCAGCAAATGTAAAAGAAGAGAAAGCACAACAAACTGTCTCTCAGACCACAGTGCAATCAAACTAGAGCTCAGGATTAAGAAACTCACTCAAAACCGCACAACTATATGGAAACTGAACAACCTGCTCCTGAATGACTACTGGGTACATAACAAAATTAAGGCAGAAATAAAGATGTTCTTTGAAACCAGTGAGAACAAGGGCACAACATACCAGAATCTCTGGGTCACATTTAAAGCAGTGTGTAGAGGGAAGTTTATATCACTAAATGCCCACAAGAGAAAGCAGGAAAGATCTAAAATCAGTACCCTAACATCACAATTAAAAGAACTGGAGAAGCAAGAGCAAACAAATTCAAAAGCTAGCAGAAGGCAAGAAATAACTAAGATCAGAGCAGAACTGAAGGAGAGAGAGACACAAAAAACCCTTTAAAAAAATCAATGAATCCAGGAGCTGGTTCTTTGAAAAGATCAACAAAATTGATAGACTGCTAGCAAGACTAGTAAAGAAGAAAAGAGAGAAGAATCAAACAGATGCAATAAAAAATTACAAAGGGGATATCACCACCGATCCCACAGAAATACAGACTACCATCAGAGAATACCATAAATACCTCTATGCAAGTAAACTAGAAAATCTAGAAGAAATGGATAAATTCCTGGACACATACACCCTCCCAAAACTAAACCAGGAAGAATTTAAATCTCTGAATAGAACAGTAACAGGCTCTGAAATTGAGGCAATAACTAATAGCCTACCAACCAAAAAAAGTCCAGGACCAGACGGATTCACAGCCAAATTCTAACAGAGGTACAAACAGGAGCTGGTACCATTCCTTCTGAAACTATTACAATCAATAGAAAAAGAGGGAATCCTCCCTAACTCATTTTATGAGGCCAACATCATCCTGATACCAAAGCCTGACAGAGACACAACAAAAAAGAGAATTTCAGATCAATATCCCTGATGAACATTGATGCAAATATCCTCAATAAATTACTGGCAAACCAAATCCAGCAGCACATCAAAAAGCTTATCCACTATGATCAAGTGGGCTTCATCCCTGGGATGCAAGGCTGGTTCAACATACACAAATTGATAAACGTAATCCGTCACGTAAACAGAACCAATGACAAAAACCACATGATTATCTCAATAGATGCAGAAAAGGCCTTCGAGAAAATTCAACAGTCCTTCATGTTAAAAACTCTCAATAAACTAGGTATTGATGGAACATATCTCAAAATAATAAGAGTTATTTTTGACAAATGCACAGCCAGTATCATACTGAATGGGCAAAAACTGGAAGCATTCCCTTTCAAAACTGGCACAAGACAAGGATGTCCTCTCTCACCACTCCTATTCAACATAGTGCTGGAAGTTCTGGCTAGGGCAATCAGGCAAGAGAAAGAAATAAATGGCATTCAATTAGGAAAAGAGGAAGTCAAATTGTCCCTGTTTGCAGATGACATGATTATATATTGAGAAAACCCCATCGTCTTAACCCCAAATCTTAAGCTGATAAGCAACTTCAGCAAAGTCTCAGGATACAAAATCAATGTGCAAAAATCACAAGCATTCTTATACACCAATAACAGATAAATAAAGAGCCAAACCATCAGTGAACTCCCATTCACAATTGCAATGAAGAGAATAAAATACCTAGGAATCCAACTTATAAGGGATGTGAAGGACCTCTTCAAGGAGAGCTACAAATCACTGCTCACCAAAATAAAAGAGGATACAAACAAATGGAAGAATATTCCATGCTCATGGATAGGAAGAATCAATATTGTGAAAATGGTCATACTGCCCAAGGTAATTTATAGATTAAATGCCATTCCCATTAAGCTACCAATGACTTTCTTCACAGAATTGGAAAAAAACTACTTAAAGTTTATATGCTCCATTCTTTTCTGGTCACAGAGAGCTGCCAGACATGGCACCGTGCTTGTTACGAGAAGTGAGAGTTTCTTTTGTGGAAATCTGAGCAGTCTTAGTGGCTCTGACTAGGTAATGCATCCATCCCTGGATGATTGATTCACTGTGGTCAAAATGAATATCAAGTCTTAATTGGCTTGGGTCTGAGGTATGTGTCTCATGCCTGGAGTTTGGGGTTATATTCCTTCTCAAACTACATCGAAGTACATTCACACTGACATATTGTATATATAGTATCTAATATAGATAAAATAGTAGGACATGATGAAAACATTGATGTGGCTACTTTTTGGCATTGTAGGTAGGTTAAGCTTTTTTGCTCTTCTTTGTGGTTTCTAAATTTTCAGATGTGAGAGTATAAAATTTTCATAAGTAGAAGGATATTAATTGCAATTATACTATAGTAGTAAAATAACTTATTTTGGATTCTTTAAAAATAATTTAAGATTTTTTTCTTCCTGACTTTTCCTTTGCATTTGTCTGAGAAAATCCTTGTCACTAGTAAGTTAAATATTTGCCTATGGTCTATCATTTATAAATTATTTTTTTCAGTATCTTTGAAATTTATTTGGGTATATGGTGTAAGGTGAGACTTTAAATTTATTTTCTTTTTTCTAAATTGGCAGATTTTCAGGCAATATTGTTTGAAATTTTATTCTTTTTCCATTGATTTGAAAGGCTTATTGTGCTTTTTTTTTTTTTTTAACATATCTATGCCAAGGTTCTTCTAGAAAAATTCTCTGTTGTCGACCTTATGTTAGCCAACCCCATGCAGCTGAAAGAAAGAGGTAGCCAAGTGTGAAGATTTGAGAAAATAGGAAAGAAAGCTAATGTTCCCTGCTTGGATAGCTGTATGGTTCCTTGGAGGTAGCATTAATTCCAAAAACCAAAGCTCTATAATCATGTGACAGCATTGTTTCCTCTCCCCAAATCATTCCTGCTGGAACTCCTGTTAATGTAGGAGAAAGCTGCTGATCAAACATGGGAAGCCATTTGTAAACACTTGAGAGAAATCAGTGAGCAGCCCTGCCAAATTCTCTTCTAGTCCCACGTAGCAAACTTTACAGATTCAGAACTCTGTGGAAAATATTCATTACTGTAAAAAGTAGTCCTTGTTTGTGCATAAACAAGACATTTACTGGAAATGTGTTTTAATTGTTCACATATTTGCCAATAACCTTTTTTTAATTTTGCCAACAAAGTTTTATATTTCAGAACATAATTTTCACTATTTTGGAACAGTTTTTAGTACGGTCTTAAAATGAAAGATTTTGATGGAATACAGATATGAAATGTTATAAATGATTTAAAAGAACCTTTCCTAGCATCTCCCATAACAGTGACACCTGATAATTGCACAGTGACACAAGATAATTGCAGTGGACATTGTGTTGGTGATACAATCAGAGAGAATTTTTAAAGGCTTAATGATCTTTCCATTAGTATGTTTAAATCCTACATGGAAACATCCCTGGAGTTATTTCAACTGTAGAAGCTCCATTGAGGTCAGTAAGAATCTTGCTTGGGAAGGACTACATTTTTAAAAATGATATTGAATATTTTGTGCTTACACAAATCAAGACGACTGTGGATTTTTTTTCAATAAAAGGCTGTAGAATTCTGTTCATTTCAAAATCTCCTTTCAGCATTCCATTATAGTTTGCAACCATCTTCTAACTAAATTTTCTTAAAATTACGTCTCATACAAATATCAATGCTACTCTTTTTAAAAGATCAATTGCATTCAGTGTCATGTCTCCATCACTTTGTAGGAGACGCAGTCTCCATCAATGGGCTAGAGTTTTCTCTCTTGAGACTTGTGGACTGAATGAGACCATCTGCACAGATATGTTTAGCATCTTATTTAGATGTTTTTTGGTGTGTGTTCAACTGATAATCAAGACTCAGGGCTGTTAATAGATGGTTTTCTCTTGTAAGTGAACTGTGTTTCCTATGGTGAAAAGCAAAATTCCCCATGCCAAATCTCCGAACTCTTAGGATGTTGTATACAAAAAGTGAATTGGCATGCTTAGTTTGAGTCTCTGTGATAAAATATCTAGAACAGGTCAGATGCTGGCTCCCCCTGTAAATTGGAAATAGGTCATGTCACATCTTAGATAGGCATAGCAGAGTGAGTTCATGATCATATTCCATTTTGGATTTATGATTATGAACCTAAACTTGAGCCCATGCATGGGGCTGCTTAAAAGTTATTTTATAAATATTCTACTCTTCTTGGCTTCTGAGTCCAGCTGTCGTGCCATGATTATTGCCTCCACGTTGGATGTTCTCCCTGCACTCCTGCTCTGTCAGGGGAAACACTTGCAACACTTTGGATATGGCTAATTCTTATTTATTGATTTGCATGGTGCGCCATGTGCTTCTGAAAACAAGGTCACTGTATTATAATTAAATGAAGATTATTTGTCTGTTGCAAATACTTAGCAAAAGCAAAACAAAATTCAACAAACAAATGCCAAAAGTGCTTTATTATTTGGGTCACAATTATCTAATGCGTATTTATCTGTGTTCCTCAATAAGAATATTCACTTGTTTTCTTGTTTCTTGTGAACCCGAATTGTCATAATTTCTGTAACCCCAGTGCAGAATTCAAGATTCAGCCAGATGAATGGAAACCCAGCTGAGAGATGAGGGCAAAACCTGATGAGGATGGGGCCTTTATCTGGGTGAAGGGAAGGTGATGTGATCCTTTGGGTGGGAAGATATCTTTCACTCTTAGGGTATATCCTGGTGTGTTTAAAGCTGTGTTGTATGTTTGCAAAGCCACAAAGGGGGTCATTAATATGATTCAATGGTCGATGGGGAGGAATTGCCATAGACTTAGGGCTTGGAAGGGGCCACTGCCATCAGAGGCCCAGGAGGAGAGCCAGGGCAAAGGGGATGCTATTTCAGGATATCCATAGAGACAGCACACCCACAGAAGGAAACTTGTTCTAGGATTCAGGCCTGAGCTTAGCAGCAGAAAACTTGTTTCCAAAACAATAAATAATTATACAGGTGGATTTTGTATAACTAGTGTAAGTAATAGATTCCTCTTAATATGGAACTTCAACTATTTAATTTTCCTTTGAAATAGCTGAGCTTTATCCTGTTAAGAAGAAATATATTTTAAGTATAAAAATGACTGTGGCACATTTATTTATATGTTAAACTAAATTAATGTCAGTGCGCTTTATTGTTAAAATAATTATATATCTTTTAAAAAATAAGGTAAATGCTTATATAGATCTATATGGGTGTGATATTAATTTATTTGTAGGGGATTTAAAAATCATTATTTTGATAGCTGGTATTAAAGTTTTTTCTAGTGACAAAACTGTTTTTGTTTAGGAGAATATTCAGGGCTAGGCGAAGCCTTGAAGTCAATGTTTATGAGAAAAATATTAAACAAATAGCTAAATATATTTGTATACCCAATGAGCAAGAATGGCTGTGGGAGAGGTACCTGAAAGAGAGAAGATGAGAGAGAAGAATGGGAAGAAGAAAGTGAATGGGTCAGACAACATGGGGGGATGATGATGTCTACAAATGGAGGTAGCCATGGAGAAATTCCTAGTGTTAGGTTGGCTAAGAAACATTTTAAGTTATATTCAGTGGCAGCCAGCAAGGTGGCAATACCTTGCAGGGCTGGGGCAAGATTCTGTAGACTATGTATGCTCTGAATCGTGTCCAGTATATGGTGCTGTTTCTCCCATAGCCAGGATCAAAGTCCAAGAATTAAGGGGTGGAAAATGGGAGTGGTACCACTCAATATTACCCCTGGTGAACCACTAGCAAAATTTTTGCTTCCTATTCTTAAGACCTGATGCTCTGCTGGCCTAGAGGTCTTAGTTCTAGAAGGAGGAATGCTTCTACTAGGAAGCACAACAATGATTCTATTGAACTGAAATTTAAGACTGCTGTTAGCCACTTTGGCTTCTTCATGCGTTTAAGTCAACAGGTAAAGAAGGGAGTTACTGTGCTGGTGGGGGTGAGTGATTCTAGCGATCAAGAAGAAATCAGACTGCAACTCTACAATCTTGGTGAGGAAGAGGATGTCTGGAATGTAGAGATCACTTAGAGTGTCTCTTAGAATTACCATGCCTTGTGATTAAGATAATGAAAAACCACAGCACCTTAATTAGGCAGGACTACTGATGACCCAGACCCTTCAGTAATGAAGGTTTGAGTCACCCACCAGGTAAAGAACCATGACTAGATGAGAGGTGCCTGCTGAAGGCAAAGATAATACAGAATGGGTAATATAAGAAAGTAGTTATAAATGCCAACTATGACCAAGTGATCAGTTACAGAAATAAGGACTATAATTGCAATTAGTATTTCCTCCTTATTTTGTTATGAATATATGTATATATAAAATTATATGATGCAAATATCCTTGTTTTATTTCCTGTCTTATTCCCTTATCATGTAGCGCATGTTGACTTTACATCAGTATTTAAGTATTAATTTTATATCATAGTATTTAAATTATAAAATATCAGAACAAGAGTAGACATCACTCAAGGACCTTACCTCCTCTTCTGGGAAAGAGCTTAGTTGGCAATTTTGGTTGTATGCAGAGTAAGAGAAATTATGATGTTGTTATTGTCTGTCTTTGGAGATTAAGTATGGCTTATGGAGATGCATGTAAGTGCCAGATTGAAAAGGGGTGAGTTTGTGATGGTTAATTTTTTTTTTTTTTTTTTGAGATGGAATCCTCCTCTGTCAGAGGAGGAGTACAGTGGCGTGATCTCAACTCACTGCAGCCTCCACCTCCCAGATTCAAACAATTATCCTGCCTCAGCCTCCTGAGTAGCTGGGACTATAGGTACATGTCACCATGCCCAGCTAAGTTTTGTATTTTTAATAGAGACAGGGTTTAGCCATGTTGGTCAGGTGGGTCTGGAACTCCTGACCTCAGGTGATCCACCCACCTCAGCCTCCCAAAGTGCTGGGATTGTAAGCATGAGCCACTGTGCCCAGACAGTGTAATGGTTAATTTTATGTCAACTTCACTGGACTAAGGAATGCCCAGATAGCTGGTAAAACATTTCTGGGTATGTCTATACGGGTGTTTCCGGAAGAGATCAACATTCAAATTGGTGAACTGAGTAAAGACCTGTGGCTTTCTCCAGTGGGGGTGGGTATCATCCAATTTGTTGAGGTCCTGAGTAAAACAAAAAGGCAGAGGAAGGGTGAATTTGCTCACTGCTTGGGCTAAGACATTCATCTTCTGCTGCCAGACATGACCTTCCTTTTTCCTTTCAGATTTAGATCAAGACTTACAGACTTAGATCAGGACTTACAGACTTCGCCTCCTTGTTCCTAGGCTTTCAGACTCAGATCAGGATTACACTAATGGCTCCCAAGTTCTTGGGCCTTTGGATTTGGATTGAATTATACCATCAGGTTTTCTGTTTTGCCATCGTACAGACAGCAGATTGTGGGACTTCTCTGCCTTCATAACTGCTTGAACTAATTTTTATAATAAATTTCCACACACACACACCCCCTGTTGGTTTTGATTCTCTGGAGAATCCTGACTAATACAGTGTGAAGAAGTCTAATGCTCAAACTTTTATGTGTGTGGCTGTTTTTTAAAGCTCTTAGTAAAGCCTGGCACATGCCCCAGTGCATGGTTGGGGTAAACACAGTGGCTGAATTCCCAGACAGGAGTGACAGAGAGGCGAGATCAGTGCTGCACAAGGTAAGTCTTGTGTGAGATGTGGAGTAAGTCACATGGACCCATAGTGACTTTGAGACAAAAATTCCCTAGGTGTTTGAAGACAATTTCTGGAGAATACTGAAGTTTCTCGAGGGCAGGAGAAAAGGAGCTGGAGCCAATTTTATATAAATTAGAAAGGAAAGGATGGGTGGACGGGTAGATGAGTGGGTGAGTATGAAGTAGAAACACATTACTTGTTTAATTTAGAATTCCATTACTCAAGTTTTCTTCTCTACAGGGCAATGGTGTAATTCTGGCCAATGTTGTCATAAAAAACTAAGGAACTTGAGGGCAGTCTGGAGAAGGCTATTAGAGACTTTCTTGTTCAGAGGGCTCCGCATGGACCCACTCGAATGGTCAGGGCCCACTAGATGTAAACAGGAAGCCCTCTTGAGATCCAAGGAGTAAATAAACCTAATACTGAACATCTCTCGCTCTCTGCATCCCGAGGAGACAGCTTCCTTTAGTGCTCCTCTGCATTATCCCCACCTGCCAATGCCCAGAGGGAGAGAGTGAGAGTGAAATACTTTGTCATTTCTCTGCCGTCATTTAAAACTCTCTCCTTCAGTTGATTTTCTCAGAAACACTTCTACGACTTTTTAGAGGAGGCTGAGGTTGCAATTAAATGTCAATGAGTTGAATTAATTAACGTGGGTTACTATGGAATAAGGGCAGTTGTTCATTCATTTTGGTCCTACTGAGATATATAACTCCAAAACATTGATTTCAACAATTTTCCCCCCTTGGTTTTCTAGCAGCTAATCACCAAACAAGCCACTGAACTTAACTAAAATGCACACGTGAGAAATATTTCATAGGTAACCATGTGGGTTTTAATTGTACATGTCTTGACTATCTTGTGCGTGAACCATTTTATCCAAACTTTTACTAGTAAGTTCTTTGGCACTTACCTGGTACTAAGGAGAGTTAAGTCATCAAAAAGGAAACATAAATAGGTACTTGCCTTTTGATGACCTTTTGGTGTTATGTTCTCTAGTTGTTTCACATGTGTTACTCTTAAAATTGAACCCTTGTCATGTTCTGCTTGTGTTCTCAGAGGTACCTCACATTCTTTGGGGATGCAAAGTAGACACTGAATAAACATTTGCTGAATTGCATTCAGCTACGAAGGTAATTCTGCAATGACATGATGTATAATCTCTTAGCTTAGCTCTTGGTTTATCTTTTGTGTTGAATCTTGACTATACATGCTTGAATTCATGCATGTTATAATTTCCTTGTCAACTTTGAACTACATGCATCTCTTGGGCAGATATTTAATAGACTGATTAGTGTAGAAATGGATAGAATAGTGTAGGTGCTAAGAACCAGGCTCCCTGGGTTCAGATGCTGGCTTGCTTGCCTGAATAACCTTGGAAATTTACTTACCACTCAGTGGCTCAGTTTCACAGTTTGTAAAATGGGGATAATAACAGTTCCTACCTCATAATCTTGATGGGAGAATAAAATGAATTTTTATATGCATGTGTATATATTTTTATGTGTGTATATTTGTATATTTTGATACATATATACATTTATGTTCTTATGTATATACATGTGTATATATTTTGATGTTTGTTAATGTATGTGTGTTTCTATATTTTGATATGTGTGATATATATATACACACATAGCTCTAAGAACACATATACACACATAGCTCTAAGTACATGGCATGTATTATAAAATTGTTTGCTATTATTGTTACTATTAAAAATGTTTAGTGTTTAATATGGTGTAAGTCAGGGCATGTCTTTTTTTTCTTTTTCATTCAGGAGGCATGTTCTTGTTTATTTGGACAGTGAGTTGCTATAAAAAGTGGAAATATCACTATGAATTTGGGGTTTTCCCTGAGTGTTTTAGGGTGGTACTAAATAACAGTAGCTTTTGCCTAGCCTCTGGAAGCACCCATCTGCCCAGGACCAGCGCTGCTCTTATGTTAAAAGCAGAAAGGCCTAAACTTGTCTAGGAGCTCCCCACCTGCGTTCATCATTCTTTTTCTAGCTGCAGCTCGAGTGGGCGCATTTATCCATTTTGATTAGAAGGTGAATCAATAGTCAAGCATACAGAGTCCCTCAGGCTCAGTCTTAGAGCTGCTTTCAGCTTAAGGAAAAGGAAAACATTCTCCCGCCTCCTTTTGTATCAGTTCTTACTGGAATCAGATGTTGGATGAAATGCCTTGGGGCCCTGATGAGTAACATATGAAGATTCCTGCACACCCTCCGACCTTTACATCATTTGAAGACTCCAGGTCGACTGCACGATTTGTTTGGTTGTATTGTAAATCTGAAGTGCCACATGACGGTGCCCCAGAAATGTTTTCAGGGAATGTATTATGAGGCTTCAAGGGCTGGTTACAATTATGTTGACCAAATAAAGAAATAATCAGCAGAAAACTCATGTGATGCGTCATTCAACAAATTTTTATTGAGCACTTAGTATATTCCAGACCCCCCGCAACGCACCATGGGCCAAATCTATGCCTGTTTTTTATATGACCCACAAGCTAAGAATGATCTTTGTAGTTTAAAATGGATGAAAAAAATCAAAAGAATATTCTGTGAAATGTGAAAATTGTATACAACTCAAAATTCAGTGTCCATAAATAAAGTCTTATTGGCACCCCGCCACATCCTTTTGTTTACTGCTCTCTCCGTTGCTTTCTGCCCTAAAACAGCTGGACCAAGTACCTGCTAAAAAGATGCTATAGCTTCAGAAGCATGAAACATTTACTATCGGGCCTATTTTTTTTTTTTTTTTTTTTCCCCGAGACGGAGTCTCACTCTGTCACTCACCTGGACTGGAGTGCAGTGGCACGATCTTGGCTCACTGCAACTTCCAGGTTCAAGCGATTCTCCTGCCTCAGTCTCCTGAGTAGCTGGGATTACAGGTGCCTGCCACTATGCCCAGCTAATTTTTTGTATTTTTAGTAGAGATGGGGTTTCACCATGTTGGCCAGGCTGGTCCGGAACTCCTGGCCTTGTGATTCGCCTGCCTCGGCCTCCCAAAGTGCTGGAATTACAGGCACGAGCCACTGCACCCGGCGTGCTATCTGGCCTTTTAAAGAAAAGGCTTACCAACCTCTAGCCTTCATCAACAGATTGCTTACTCTCTGCTTCTTGCTGGGCTTGGCCAATGGATAGCTGCTGCTGGAGATCAGAAGGCAAGGGAGCACAGACTTTGGGGAATTAATTCTCCAGCTGCCTTTCTTTGGGGTCTCTGTCAATTGCCTAAATTAACTCCTGAAGGTCACAGAGCCTGCCAGGTGGTCTTTGGAATACACAACCCTTTTCTTCTTCATGTGCCAGCATCTGCTTTTCCCCTTACCCCTCTAGGCTTAGGGGTGCTAATGTCCCTCACTGTTCCTAGGCCCTGTTTACTGCACCATCCCTGTGGTTTCTCCACAGTCTGTCCCCACTTTTGTAAATAGTCCTTTTATTAAGTGAACCTCAATTTGCAAGATTTGTTTGTAATAATGTATTTCTTGCCTGGCACCTCCTAGGTAATGATACAGAAATAAACAAATCAGAGATTAAGACAATTTAATGAAAATGAAATATTAAATAGGACATGAAATAGGGTGATGTGGTAACAGAGGGAGTGAATGGCCAGGGAGGACTCTTGGGGAAGTGAAATTTGAATGCTGAGAAGAAAAGTGTGAGAAATCTGTCTGGGGAGATGGTATGTCAGAGTGGAGAAGCACCTGGTATACAATTTTTAGGGTGCTTAGATTATAGGAAGGAAGCCTGTAGGCTAGAGGACAGTAAGTCATATAAAATGAGGAGTGAGATAAGCAGGAGCCAGTTTCCATATGGCCTGATGGGTTAGCAAAGATGAACTATTACTCAAATTCCATGTTATCACACATGTTTCTCATGTAAATCTAACGAAAAAAAGGTGTTAGTCATGCTGATTCAAATAGTTTTATGTGATTGTTATAATTGTTTTTGTAAATTAGATATGAGATAAGGATTTTATTATAAATGGGAATATTTAAAGAAGTATGTCATAAATGGATTTAAGAAGAATTGCACTGGCTATTTTTTGGCGGGGAATTGTTTGATGGCAAGAAAGGCTGTATAAACACTGGTAAAAGGCTGAGCTTACTGCAGTAATGAGCAGGTCTTCAACCAGAAGGTCACAGCTGAATGCTGCTATCAATTTCTGTTCTGTTATCTTCCAGTGGAACTTTGGAGGCATTATGGTACTTAGGTGTGGTATTAAGGAATGGAAGAGTTGGTAGGTGGGACCATGATGATTTGAATTTGTTTTTATTAGCCTCATGGCATGTCTTGCTTGGTTTTTCACAGAGAAGACATTGCATTTCTTTCCTTTGTTTCTTTGGGAGATAATGTCTCATTTTCTGCATTTTTTAATTCCTTATAAAGCTTTAAAAATCATAATCTAACCCCTCTTCAAACAGCAAAGAATAAAATAAAAGCCAGTTTTTGGATAGATTTTTATATTTGATAAGAGTAAAACAGGAAAAAAAAGTGCATCCGCATAGGCAGTTTGTGATTGTGTTTTGATTGTACTAACTGGTTTTGATTGTGTTCTCTGTACTCTCTGAATTGTTTCTCTGGGTTCTTTTGGTCAGGGTGCTGTGGTTAACTTTTCTATTCTATTTTCAGTGTTTCAGCCACATTAATTTATAGGCCATGCCCCATAAAGGCTGGTATTCATTCTCCCTGTCCCCACCCTCCCCACCTGTTCTCTCTGCCCAACCCCTGCCCATCTGCAAAACCCCTGCTGTTGTAGAATTAGATCCTTGGGGGTATCTTCTGATCATCCCCAACAACCTGCAAGAGGGAGATGTTCCTTAGTTGGGATCGCATTGCAGGGTGGTCAGAATATATTTTTTAACGTTTATTGCAGTTTCAGGAGTAAATGTGCAGATTGGTTTTATAGATAAAATGAATGTTGCAGAGGTTTGGTGTATAGATGATTTCATCACCCAGGTAATAAGCAGAGTACCCAACAGGTGATTTTTCAAATCTTCACTCTCTTCCCACACTCCACCCTCAAGTAGGCCCTGTTGTCTATTGTTCCCTTTTCTGTGTCTATGTGTACTCAGTGTTTAGCTCCCCCTTTTAAATGAGAACATGCAGTGTTTGGTTTTCTCTTTCTGTGTTCACTTAGTATAATGGCGTCAGCTCCATCCATGTTGCTGCAAAGGACATGATCATTCTTTTTTATGACTATATAATATTCCATGGTGTATATGTACCACATTTTCTTTATCTCGTCTACCATTGATGGGCATTTGGGTGATTCATTGTCTTTACTAGTGTGATTAGTGTTGAAATGAACATACACGTGCATGTGTTTTTATGGTGGAATGATTTATATTCCTTTGGATAGATACCCAATAATGAGGTTGCTGAGTTGAATGGTAGTTCTGTTTTACATTGTTTGATAAATCACCAAACTGATTTCCACAGTGGCTGAACTAATTTGCATTCCCACCAGCAGTGTGTAATCGTTCCCTCTTCTCTGCAAGCTTGCTAGCATCTGTTATTTTTTGACTTTTTAATAGTAGCCACAGTGAAATGGTATCTCATGGTATTTTGATGTGCATTTCTAGAATGATTAGTGATGAGCATTTTTCATATGCTTGTTGGCCACATGTACGTCTTCTTTTGAAAAGTGTCTGTTCATGTCCTTTGTCCACTTTTTAATGGGTTTGTTTGGTCTTTTGCTTGTTAATTTTTTTAAGTTCCTTATTCATTCTGGATATTAGACCTTTGTCAGATGCATAGTTTGCGAATATTTTCTCCTATCCTGTAACTTGTCTATTTACTTTGTTGGTAGTTTCTTTTGTTGTGCAGAAGTTCTTTGGTTTAATTAGGTCCCATTTGTCAATTTTTGTGTTTGTTGCAATTGGTTTTAGAGTCTTCATCATAAAGGTTTTGTCAGGGCCTATACCTAGAACATTATTTCCTAGTTTTCTTCAAGGTGTTTTTTTTTTTTTTTTTTAAATAGTTTTAGGTTTTGCGTTTAAGTCTTTAATCCATATTTTTGTATATGGTATAAGGAAGTCATCCAGTTTTAATCTTCTGCTTATGGTTAGCCAGTTATCTCAGCCAGGGGGGTCAGAATATTTTGTCACTTGTCTTTCTTCCCCTCTTCCATGTGGCTTTGGCATATCCATGTAAGAGATTTTGCCCCTTCTCAGTTATCAGCCTTGTGCTGCTTGGATGTACAGTGTGAGCCCAGTAATGATCCTTCTTAGATACCTTGGTCAATTTCACAAGCCTCTTCAACTACCTGTTTTTGTCTACTTAGTGTTTTCTTTTCTGTCAACTTCTACATTTCACTTAATTTTGCCTGTTTCCTTTGGTATATGTGGTAAGCCTTTTGGTAAGGGCTGCACATAGTTTAAGACAGAACCGTAAGCATAATTTATTCATTTATTTTGCAAATATTTATTGGATGCTTCATATGCAGCAGGCCTGGTGCTAGCGATTGAAAAGTCTTTGTCCTCAAGGAGCACAGAATGCCATGGAGGAGCGGGGCATCCAAGCTAATACTTGTAATTAAATATGGTAATTATAATAGAAAGATGATGATGATTATAGAGGCAGTAAAATGTTGTGGTTGACAGCCCAGATTCTGGAGCCAGAGGGCCTTCATTCAAATCTCAGCATCACCCATACCACTAGTTATCTCTGTGTTCCTAGGCAAAGTACTTGAAGTTGGTGTACCTGATATTCCCTACCAGGAAAAAGGAGATAATATAAGGATTAAGTGGGTTAATAAAGTAACACAACCAGAAGAACACCTGACATATGGCTAAATGATCATTATCTATTGTTATTAATAGCCCCTTCTAATCCTGACAGGATTAAACTTTGAAAGAGAGGATAGAATTTAATTTGGCATAGTTGCCACTTGGAATCTGGAGATTTTTTAATAAGTCAATTTCTGGCTATTGGGATTACACAGTAACTAAAAATTTGGGATTGAACCCTTAAAAATAATTTCAAAATATTTCCCCTTGCATTTATGTGTTAAACTCAAACCCTCTGTATCTGGTTTGCTGTGTTGCAACAAGAAGAAATGAATCTTTCCTGTTTACTAATGGAGCCAGTTGCACTGATTCTAGGGAACGTTTTTCATCTTGTAATCCTGTACTTCAGTGCCAACCTCTTTTTAAATTAGCTATCTTCTCTGTGGGCATTCTAAGGAAATAGGTGACTGCAAAGGCAAAATATTGGTTTTAATGCCCATTTTTCAGTATTGCACCTTCTAAGTGACACATGCACAGGCAGAGCCTTCAGAAATTCCTTTATGTATTAAGTATAGAAAACAAGCATCAGGAGCCTAAACTTCAGCAACCTTCCTGCCTGTCAGTAATCCAATTTTCCAAATGTTTTTCTGAAGTCATTACTCCTGTCGAGCTCTTGTTACCATATCCTTTTCCTTGGCATCTTGAAGGATTGAGTCTGAGACACCTTTGAATCGTCATTAATTAGCACGTATTAGCTGCTCAATCGTTGTTCATTGAATAAACAGATGAATAAATTATTTTAGTGTCTGGTTCTGTCATGTATGTCTAGCAACTACCTATCTAGAGAACTTACTTTGCTCTTTCCTTTTTTTCCTTCTGCTGCTTATTTGTAGATTAGAAACTAAAATGCTTTATCCCCTGGTAGGACTTCTGAATCCAGTTGTGAAGTTTGGCATTGCATACTCGCATAGAAGCGTCTAAATGGAAAGATTGGCACTGAAATTCAGCCTGTGCTCTGCTCACCAAACCCTGTGCCTGACAAGGGGCTCTATCTAATTGGAGGATTGGGGTTTTCTCTCCTACAGACAGGCACCTTGTACTATCTCCTTTGCCCAGAGAGGGCACCTTTATCTAATATTTATACAAGTGATCATATAGCTTAGTAGTGGCCATGGCAGTAAATTCAGAATTCATTGCTATGTTCTATGATTCCTGAAAGCAGAAAAGGACTAGAATGGGTAAATAATATCCTCTTTCACTGAGCTTATTTCTCAAATTAGATCTGTCGTAGTATGAAAACCAGCTGCTGCTTCTTCTGTCACTCAAGTCTGTGATCACCACACTTCAGAACAGTTTGCTGTTATTTTCCGGTAGTTTCATAATCATATGGATAACTCATTAACAGTCTTTCCTCTCTACCAGAATATTAACTTTAAAAGCATCTCCTACTAATGATAAATTTTTAGCACCATCTGTACGTAGGTGAGCTGGAAGAAATTTAAAAGGAAAAGCCCCACAGAATCCCTAATTGCCCTCTTAGCCAAGATTTTTCAATTCATGCTCCCATTGAATCTGTTGCAGGAACTGCTAACGATTACAAAAATGAATAGTTTATGTCTTTTCCCTGTGCATATTCCGTTGGCTCTGCTAATGACTAATGAAGGGGCTGGAAAGCAGGGGGCACAAATCAGCCAGTTCCTCATTGAGCTCCTGCTGGGATGTGACTGGTACAAAAAATTGAACAGAACTGGGCCCAGCTTTCATGGAGTGTGAGTCTAGCCCACAGGCCAACAGCTTCATGCAACTAACCTTGCTTGTCTCTGAGCTGGTGGTATGATTTTTAAATGTGTCCTTGTATTCTACACCCCCACGTACAAAAAAAAAAAAAAAACCAAACTGATGGATTATAGGGTTCAAGTGGGTAGCTGTAATGAAAAAAGGAGGCTAGTGGGATAAAAGAAAACGTGATGAGGATGAGGATGGACAAATGAGGACTAGTTTGCTCTAAAGGGAGCAGAACCCAACCCCATACACCAAGATGTTTTTAGGCATCCAGTGTTTTCAAAGGAAACTGGAAAAATTTACTTTTTGATGTGAAATCTAACATTTAAAAAATGTTGGCTTAAGCTCTTTCAAATCAATATGGGACAAATAAAGCATTGCCAAGAACAAACCATGTCTAACCCCTGGAGGAGGAGGAGGTCAGTTCAGTCAGGGTTATCCAGGGAAATAGAACCAATAGGAGATCTAGCTATCTATCCACCTATTTATCCATGTATAGATAGACATATAGAAATATATATACATATATAGGTATACATATCGAAACTGTAAACAACACTGGGGCCAAGGGCACTGAACCCTTGCAGAGTCAAAAATCTTCTTATAACGTTTGATTCCCCCCAAAACTTAAGTAATAGCCTACTGTTGACCAGAAGCCTTACTGATAATATAAACAGTTGATTAACACATATTTTATGTCATATGTATAATATACTCTATTCTTAAAATAAGCTAGAGAAGAGCACATGCTATTAAGACATTTTAAGAGAAAGTATATTTACTGTTCATTAAATAGTAGTGGATTATCATAAAGCTTTTCATCCTTGTTGTCTTCATATTGAGTAGGCTGAGGAGGGAGGGGAGGAATTGGTCTTGCTGTCTCGGGGGCGGCAGAGGTGGGAGGCAGGTGCACTCTGTGTAACTTTCAATTGAAAAACATCCTTATATAAGTAGACCTGTGCAGTTCAAACCCATGTTATTCAATTATATATATGTATATGATATATAAAACATAATATATAAATATATATATAATTTATAAATATTTACATATTTTAAAATATAAAAATTTAAAATATATGTATATTTAGTTTATAAATATATATATATAATTAATGAGATTTAGTGTAATAAATTAGTTCATGTTTTTGGAGCTGGCAAATCTAAAACCTGTGGGGCAGGCCCGCAGGCTAGAAACTCAGGAAGTAGTTGACGCTAGAGTCTTGAGGCAGGTTTTTTTCTCTTTTCTGGGAAGCCTCTCTTTGCTTATAAGGACTTCAGCTTATTAGATGAGACCACCAACATTATCGAGGGTAATTTCCTTTATAGTCAACTGATCATAGATCAGTTAATCACATCTCCAGAATACCTTTCCAGCAATATCTAGATTAGTGTTTGATTAAAGAACTGGGTACTGTAATCCAGCCAAGTTGACATGTCACACCCAGGATTTGGGGAAGATGCTTCCAGGACGATGTCATATCGAATACTTAGCACAGGGCCCCAAATACTCCGTAAATATTGCATTTGAATGCAATCAATTCTTACGTCAGCCAGAGGATGAATTATCTGAAAGTGAATAACATTTAAAGCTTCAAGGCTATATTACCTAGGCATCTTCAGGTAAACAGAACCAATAGGAGATATATGTAGAGAGAGGGAGGGAGAAGGAGAGTTATTATAAGGAATTAGCGCACACCATTTGTGGAAGCTAAGTCCCATAGTCTTCCTTCTGCATGATGGAGGCCCAAGAAAGTCCATGGTATAATTTGAAGACCTAGAGAGCCTGACAGTCAAAGGCACAGATTTCAGTCTAAGTCTGAAAACCTGAGAACACTCGGGCAAAAGGAGGGTGAATCCACCCCTTCTCCATCTTTTTGTTTTACTTAGGCCCTCAGTGGATTGGATGTTGCCTATCCACAGTGGGGAGGGCAGTCTATTTTACTAAGTCCACAAATTCAAATGCTAATTTCTTCCTAAAACATTTTCACAGACACACCTAGGAGTCATGTTAATGAGTTATCTGGGCAACCCATGGCCCAGTCAAGTTAACACATAAAGTTAACCATCAGAAGGGCCTCTCACTCATACAGGGTCCTTCCAAAGTGCTGTACCTAATTTTGTGTTCATAATATTGGATCATTTATCTTGGTCGTCCTCCACTGTGTAAACATCAGACCCCTCAACACCTGCCTGTGCCTCAGTCAGCTCTGCCACTGTGTCTGTGTGCCCTCCAGCCAGTCCCTCTCTGTTTCTGAACCTCAGTTTCTCCATTTGTAAATTGGTGAAGATCATTCTAACTATCTTCTGGGGTTCTTTGAGGGTTACGAGAAGATGCTATAAACTTATGAACATATAAAAAGTCTAAATGCTTTATCCTAGTTTCTGCTTCTCAAAAGTGTTCTAGTATTAGTATTTTATCAGCTAAAAAAGGCAGCATCAACTTCTTGTACTCAATAAAATAGGTAATTTAAAGTGAGAATATACAATTTCCCACCCCCAAGGGACATAAAGAACAATTTTCATTTTCAATAACTAGTTTTCCAAGTGCTTTATATTAAAAATGTAGACATCACCTAGCAAGTTGAATGCAGTTAAGGCCCTCCATTGGGCATTGCCTGGGGGCTGGCACTGTGCAGAGGGTCTCACACACATGATTATTCAACCTCCTTCTCACTGTAGCGGTGAGACAGATGTCACCATCCCCATTTTCCAGAATGGAGCAACTGAAATCCAGAGAGGTTACATTTGACTTGCCCAATATCAAGTTAAGCAGCAGAGCTGAGATTCAAACCCTGCGGTATGCTGCTCTGTTAGCTGGGGATCTGGAGGCAGAGGGGTAAAGGAGAGCAGGTTCTTGGAGTGGTGAGGATAGCATTTGCTTATGGTAGCTATTTAACCAAGTAAAATTGGGTCCTAAGCACTGGCTTAAGAAATGAAGTCCTCTGCTGCCTCTCAGGGAGCCATTTCAGGGCTTCTTTGTGTAGGCTGTGCACTGCCCAAGGCTCCTGATCCTGGGCAAGTGGGGTCTGAAATCTAACATATGCTTCAGTGGTATACTGAGACTACCGAAGAACTGCAGTAGCCTAGAGGGATGCCATTTTCTCCTGCACGTGTCACTGTGTAGAGCTGACGGCTCTGGCCAGCCTTGAGTATCTACTCTGCCTTTCTATGAATCCTTCATTCACAGTTATTTAAAAGCTTTCCTTATTCCTTTCTAAGCATTTGAATCTTGCCAATCTTATGGATCATCTCCTTTGTACAAATTCTCCTGAATTCTTAGGTCTGCTGTGCTGTGATCTTAAGTCCTTCTCAGCTCCACTTCATTCATAGATTCACTCATTCATCAACAAACTTTTTTTTTAGAGACAGAGCCTCACTCTATCACCCAGGCTGGAGTGCAGTGTTGCGATCATAGCTCATTGTAACCTCAGACTCCTGGGCTCAAGTTATCCTCCTGTGTTGGCCTCCCAAAGTGCTGGGATTACAGGCATAAGCCACTGTGCCTGGCCAACAAACATTTATTATAGTATGTATTAGGGTTCTCTAGAGGGATGGAACTTATATATATATATATATGATATTATATATAATAAGATATTATATATAATAAGATTATATATTACATAATATATATTAGTTCTGTCCCTCTATATATAAAATATATAATGTATAAAATATATAGAATATAAAATATATAATATATATTAGATAATATATATTACATAATATATTATATATTAGATAATATATTACATAATATACAATATATATTAGATAATACATATTACATAATATATTATATATTAGATAATATATATTACACAATATATAATATATATTAGATGATATAAATATTAGATTAT
The DNA here is from genome assembly GCF_047675955.1 of Chlorocebus sabaeus. Taxonomy (NCBI): domain Eukaryota; kingdom Metazoa; phylum Chordata; class Mammalia; order Primates; family Cercopithecidae; genus Chlorocebus; species Chlorocebus sabaeus. Next base: position 73,896,292 of record NC_132918.1, read on the forward strand.
GTATATAATATATATATTAAGGAAAATATTAGATTATATATATAATATATATATTAAGGAAGTTTATTAAATATTTACTCACATGATCACAAGGTCCCATAATAGGCCATCTGCAAGCTGAGGAGCAAGGAGAGAGCCAGTCCAAGTCTCTTAGTCTTAGCCAGTTCTTAGTCTCCGACACTAAAAACTTGGAGTCCAGTGTTTGAGGGCAGGAAGGGTCCAGCACGGGAGAAAGATGTAGGCTGGGAGGCTAGGCCAGTCTAGTCTTTTCACATTTTTCTGCCTGCTTTATATTCTAGTTGTGCTGGCAGCTGATTACATGATGCCCACCCAGATTAAGAGTGGGTCTGGTATCCTTCAGTCCAATCAAGTTGACACTCAATATTAACTGTCACATAGTATGTGTCTTGTGCTGTGCTAGGTGTTGGAATTAGAATAGAGGTAAACTCAGATGTGAGTGAGAAAGGGTCTTTGCAATCAAAAAGTTCAAATTTGTGGAGGGAAAATAATTATAAAAAATTGTTATAATAAATGTGTATTGCATGTTTACTATGTGCTTGTTTTGTTCTGAGTGCTTTGCTTGCATTCATTCATTTGATCCTTTCAGTAATCTCGTGAAGGTTGGTATGACTACTATCCCCAATTTATATTAGATTGAACCATGTGAAATTGCCATTGCCTTTGATATAGGTCAAAGCAGTTGTAGGATAGCAGTTTAATATGGTTTGGCTTAAGAGACTTGGAACCCTACGTACAGTTACATCATTTGCGTAAGCCAGTCCTATAGTAAGTGATGGAGCTAGATTCTGAACCCAGGTAGTCTGACTCCAGAGCACACATACCTGATCCCACATAGGCTAAGCTGCCTGATAATTGGAGTGTTGGTGCTCAGAGGTGGGAGTAGCTGCTTGCTTTGCCTGAAGAAATCATAGAAGGCTTTCCTACAGCGGCACGTGGGCTCTTACCATTCTGTGACTTCATGTTCTGTGTCTACCACTGTATTCTAGGTTTATCAAGGGCAGAAGGAACCCGGTTATTTACTCATCACCTACATCATGGCACCTGGTCCAGCACTTTGAATTTAGGAAGAATTCTATGAAAAATATCTGTTTACTATTACTGTCAGTGTGTCTTCACTTTCTGAGAGACAAAATGTGAAGAAAGAAGAGTGCAGGGTTGAGCCTGAGAATTCAGGGCTTAGGAAGAAGGAAAGAAAAAATTCACAAAGTATCTGAAATAAAGATAATGAAAAGTTCCTCTAAGTCAACAATAATTAATAGTGATAAATAATTCATAATATTATAATAAACTTTTTAGTTTATTTAGTTCCTGGATAGGTGAGCACTGGCTATTCAGACTATGAAAAACCAAGGGAATTTGATTTGTAAAGAAATAAATTTTTAACAAGGGAGCTTCCTGCTTTCGAATCTGTCTGTTCTAGACTAACTTTGTCACATCAATGCTTAATGCTTGATTTCTTTATAATGCAAGGGTTATCCTCATAGGAATCTCAAAAGGGTTCAGTGTCTTAAATGTATTACTCTATGTTAGGACTGAGAAGCTACAGTTTTTTATTTTGTTTTGAGACAGAGGTAGAGATGAGAGCAGAGAAAAAAGATGTAAACACATTTCCATAGACTGACTTTAATTGTGGCAGAAGCCCCTTAAGTCACGCTTAATGATTGTTTTCTCCACAGAGAGCATTCTTGTGTGCATCCAATGTTGACTCCATTGATAATATGTACATAGTCTCATTCTAACATAATCTAAATCTGCTAATTATGGAGTGGTTTGTGTTGGTAACCAGATTCTGTACTTTTGCACTTTTGCCTTCTAGCATATTGCTACATTTTTTTTTTTTTTTTTGCCAACCATGGAAGCACAAAGAAATGACTGAAACTTTCTGTAAAATTTATGAGCTGGTCTTATTTTTATGATAAAAGATTTGCTCTTCAATACACCCTCTGGTAAATTTAAAATTTTATTCAAATTAGGTTAAATCACAGCAGACAACTAAGAAGCATATTGTTATTCACCTTAAATTCAATTCTAAGCAACTCACTGAGGCTTATAAAGTCCTCAAAACTGTAATATGCAAACCTTGAAATACCCCATTCAGTGGTCAAAATGCCACCTATATGTGGTTCTCAAGTAGGGGAGGGGGAATTTTGCCCTCCTTAGGGACAGTTTTGTTGTCACAATTGTAGAGAAGGAGACTGCCAATGGTATCTAGTGAGTAGGGGCCAGGGATGCTGCTCACAAACACGATGCACAGGACAGGCCCCGACAACAAAGAATCATCCCAGCAAACGCCAATAGTGCAGAGGCTGAGAAACCCTGAACTACATAAATCTAAAACTGATTTTAGATGCATATATCGGGGTTTAACATTTAACGAATGGAAGAGTATCAGATAAATATCTAGATAACTTGCTTTTGTCAATTGTCTGCAAAAATGAAAACGTGATCCCATTATTTGTAGTAACTCACAAATATAACTTACTTGTTGGAAAGGCTATTCGCATCTTTGTCCCAGCTTTTTTAATCTAAAGAATTTGAATTCAATTCTTAAAATTATGTGGGCCATGAACAAATGATGAACTAGGACTAAAGAGTTTTATAAAGTATGTATTTATTTGTTCCTTAGCCAATAATTTGTCTTAATTTTTAAGACCCTTATTAATTTCTGAGCAACTCCTCTTTTCTGGGCAAGAGACACTTGGGGTTGGTATCCACCTTTTGTTTAAACCTCTTTCTTAGGTTTCTTCTCAGACTCCACTGTCTTGTCTAGCAGCATGAGCTCTCTCACATCTTTATCATGGCTGTTGTTTCCTATGTACCAACAGATACGTTTACTGGAAGTGTCTTCATCTTCTGTCACTAGGTAATGCATCAAATCTGCAGAGTCCTAATGCACGGTGTGCTTATGGTGCAGTTTGGCATGGCCTTCTTTGCTTTTGCTTTGTGAATTGTAAAGAGGGGGTCATGTGGACTGCCCCCGTTTGCAGCTCTGTCTGGAGCCACCCCCCCGACCTTGGTTCTCGGGATAGTTCTCCCACAGCTTGCATCTAGATGGACGAGTGCACAGGCACCGTCACTGCTCTGCATCTCACATACTTCTAAAAGGTTTTGTCCTTTACAGATCTTGTCCAGGCCACGCAGGCTCAGAAACTGTGGGGTGGCAGCCAGTCAGTACATGTGCTATAGTGTAGTCTCTCAGGCCATCCCACACACTGTATTTTGGAAATTGTCAAGTTAAACGGGAACAACTGTCACGACCTCTTTAATGGGCATCTGATAAGTCTATCTGCTAATAAGATGGGCTAGCCATTATCTCGTATTTGAATGTGCTCCAGTTGTCCCTATCCTTTATTATTAAGCATTTCCAAACATAGATATAGAGCCATCAATACTACCTTCTCATGTTTGCCTGTATTTCAGTTGGTATCTGTCGTTGGGAACCTTACTATTGTCGACTTTACCAAACTCTACTTGGCTTGCTGAAAAGAGATCTCTGGCTTGGCACAGATCCTTAATGTTTACTTTCCTTTAGAATTTACAAGGCATACATGTTTATTTTATATAAAGATTAGAAAATATAGAAAAGTATAAAGAAAAAAGTACTTATAATTTTACTATTTACTGTTAAAATTTCAGGTACTTTGCTTTACATGTATCTGCATAAATGGATATGAATGTTTTTAACAAAATAAGAATCATACTATTATTAAGCCTATTTGACTTAGAATATAACAATCATTTACCCAAATACTTATGTATCTTGAGTAACATTTTAAATGACTGCGCGGTATTTTAACAGATAGCTGCACCATAACATATGTGCATAAATATTTATTTCTTTACTGGTTGCTTTTGTTCAATGTTTACATTTGTTCCACTCTTTTCACTGTGACAGTCACCTGCAAATGTGCACATCTCTGGTTGTTAACCGCAGAGAGTAGAGTCCTAGACATGGAATTAGTTGGTAAAAGACTGTGAACATTTTTAAGAGATTTGATATATGTTAGCAAACACCCTCCAAAAGATGTTTGCCACTTATTTAATTTTCTTATTTTGAATTAGCTAAAACTTTCAGCACTCACCATTGATTTTTCTATCTTTCTTTCAGTAGGGATTTTTCTACTCTCTCACCATTAAGGATATTTTATAATGAAAGTGTCTGCTATTCCATTTTTTAAAAGTATTTTCATGTTTTAATTAGGAATGGATGTTGGATTTTATCAAATGCCTTTTGGGCATCTATCTATGTTATCAAATAATTTCTATCATTTGATCTAAAAACATGAGGGATTATGTAAATGTGTTTCCTCACAGTCATCTTTGCCTTCCTTGCCCTTTAGGTTTTCCTGGACTCTCCTACTATGGGGTGAGCAGGGCTTCTGTGTGGGAAAGGACGTTATGGAAAAGTTCTGTTGCTCATGGACTGTCAGATATGGCTATACACATTGTCCTTGCACTCTCAGCTTTTCCTGAAGCTGTATGTATATAGTTTCAATAATGTTGCCTGGGAAGTTGTTTCCCATCTGAGGAGTGCTGCAGCCTCCAAGGCTGTTGATCTGAGACAGGATAACTTGATTCCAGGTAGGATTTCCTGTCTTTCTCAGTACTCTTACATGCCATTTTCTCAGCAGAACCTTAAACTCGAGGGAGACTGAGGAGGCATTTTAGCATTTCCTCTCATACCAGGTTTACTGCACTGCTTTCTCAGGAGCGGAAGTTGTCAAATTTTGATATCTTCTTTTAGCTTAAAATGAATCACATATATAAAATACAATTTGAAGTTTACAGTGGAAATTTTGGAACCATTGCCTGATTTAAGTGTTGAGGTACTCATCTTCATCACTGCTTAGAAGATTAATTTTATAAGCCTAAACTTATAGCATGGTATACTCTAGTACACTTGGATAAATCTTTCTAAAAGGAAGACAAAAAGACACACATTTAATGTACAGTCTTAACCATGTGATGGATAACAAAAAAGTGCTCTATTAAAATATTTCTGTTTTTAGTTTCAAGAGTTAACTGATGTAAAAATAATTTAAAATTGTAACATAGCTGAATAGATCCATGGGTATAATGGAAATGAATGTGGCATCATTCTAAGTGTGTGGCATAATCTAATAAATTTTAATTTTAGCTCCTCCAATTATCTCAGTCACTATCTAAGGCTGGAAACTAGGTTAAATATTACATGATTCATCTTCTCAAAAGGGAAGAAAGGATAATGTTTTAAGACCCCATTTTTGAGAGCTTTCTGCATACTAGTCACTGTGCAATAGTGCAATTTAGTTCACATTCATGGTGGAAATTTGGTGTTCACAATGAAATATGCCCAAGCTTTTCAATGGTTTTACACTTCTCCATAAATCTATCAGAATAAACATGGGAAATCTTGTGAATGTATTTAATGAACTTCTAGACATGTGTTCCTTTGCAGTGGAAAAAATATAATTTGAAACCTTACAATGTGTTAAACACAGGAGGCCCAAATCACTGTGATTTAATGAAAAACAAATTTAAGTTGAACAACTCTAGAATATATAGGACTGGGGAAGTTATCAAACAAAGCATTATCTGTGAAAAAAAGTCTTTATAGATAGAAGGGAAAACAGACAGCTAGATGTTGACAGTGAATGCCAAGTTTCAACAGTTAGCTTTACTAAAGCCATTTATTTGCAGCGATTCTCAGTGGGGTTGATCACACTTCTAATAATGCTTGTGAATCATATTTCAGAGCTACTCTAAACATGAGAGAATCATTCACAAGGTACAATTTTAACTCATAAGCTTAAAGTGATATAATAATGGATGGATAACTTCATTTAAAAAGATTTGAAAAAAGGATATTTTGATTGAAATATAACCAGTGCCTGTCTCAAGTTTTTGTAAGGTGGCAATCTCACCTAATTGTATCATCCTGAGTGTGATAGTATGGAAATTGCAGATTGAATGTGGACGTATCTTTCTGTATTCAATGAATATATTGCTGTAAAGCTATATGTAAATCACATTTAAACATCAATCAAATCATTTTAGATATATTAGAGGATCTCTCTATGAGAAAAAATCCATTTGGGAAAGATTTCATAGACTGATGTGTCATCTCCTAGTTTATAGTATTTAAATATGGATTTTCTCAGACTTGTTTGAAGTGTGCATTGTAGTTAATCATCCGGACATCCTGACTTGACTTAGCTATGTGGTTATTGCACATTTTTGGAGAGGATGAGATATAAACGCAAAACAGTATGTGAAGTTAACAACTAAGAGAGGGACCTCCAGATTCCTGCATATGTATTTTTTGTTTGAATCTTATTTTTTCAAGGTTACATATAGATAATTTTGGAAATTATATAGTTCTATAAGATTCACAATGATCTACTGTAGTCCTCTTTCTCCCTTTCTACTCAGCTCAATTCCTTCCTCCCAGAGTCAACAATTTCTAATGTTTAGAGCTATTTCTCTTGAGTTTTACCTTAATCTTTCCAAAAAACAAACTTGTACCATCATTTCTTGATTTGATTCTGAGTTTCATTTCTTTTCTTTTCTTAGTTTCTTTTGCTTTTACTATACACCATGACACTCAATGTTTTTGAGTGTTAGACGTTAACTATTGGCATTCTTTGAAAGGGAAAGGCTAGGCTAAGGCTAGGTTCTTTCCTTCACCACAAGTGAAACAGATTCTACCTACCTCTCCTTTAGAGGTGTATAATAGTGTTTGTAAGAATCAATGTTTAGTTTTACAATATTTGATTATGCAAATGTGATGGGATATTAAATTGTTTCATCCAAGAAACCAAGTAACAAAACACAATTTCAAAGTGAGGCAGAAGACTAAAATGAGTGACCAAGAACTAGTTGCTTGTACATGATAGGGAAGGAGAGTTTGCTGTGCTGGAAGCATTATTGAGGTAAATTAAAGATCCAGTTAAATGGAATGATATACCCGAGCTTGTTGGGGCAAGCTGGGTATGTCCTTTGAACATATGTGAATCCCAGTAGGGAGGGCTAGCCTGGAGCCCTTGTTACTTTGGCCCAAGAAGATGACCTTGGGTGTGTGTATGTGACTGTGTATGCGGGGTGGTTAGGCAGGGCAACAATGTAGGGGGTCTGCGTTGAGAGGTAGAGGGATAGAAAGAGTCTGGGGATCTAATTGCTTTGTTATAGAGACTTTTAGTCATTCTTCTTGTTTTCTGCTTTTCCCCCGTATTTCATAGGTATCTATTGCTCCCCAAACCTGGATCCTTCTGGGGCTTGCTGTACAAATACTTTTAGAAAAGCACTTCCCCGCTGCTGACATACGTCCCCTGGTCTGCTGATTCACATGCTCGCCAGCCTTCAAAATTAACTGTTTCTTCCTCCTCTTTGTCTTTTTTTGCCCTAAAAAATAAATCTCTATTGTTGTGATTGGTGGAGTTGTGAGTCAGAGTGGTAGTAGATATATGTGTTCAATCTATAACATTTACCTGGAGCTTCAAAATTTATTCTTACATAAAGGTGTATGAAAGGAGTATGCCCATAGGATAAGAAGGTGAATAATTATATAATTATTTTGAGGAAAACGAAGTATTTGAATATTGTACCTTTCTTTTGTGTTCCTGATCTTGATCAGCTGTTTTGTCTGCTTGAAGACGGCAGGGAGGTTACATGGCCATAGTGGGTAACCATACTCCTCAAGACAGTGCTGTCTGGGACAGCAGCCACTATGGAGCTGCACCACACACATATTCTACTTTACAGATTCAGCTGCACCAATTCTAAAGATAAGGGCTTACAAAGTATATCTCTTTGCCCTGTCAGGCTCCATATTTCCTGTCCCTCAAAGCTTTTTTAAAAAATAAAAACTATGAAAAAAAACCTAGAAGAATCAATTCTTAGCTTTAGTGCTTTTAAGGACTCAGTGATAGAAATATGAAGATAAATTTAAAAATTATTCAAGGGTCACTTTGTAGATGCTTAATTTTGCCTTAAAATCTGATTTTAGATTTCCAATTCTTGTGTCGGATGAGAGTCTGCTGTAGTCATTCTACTTCACTGTACAGAACCAAAATATGGAATGTATGCTTATTCCTGTGACTGTGTGGTATCATGGGAAAATCTGAGTCTTAATTTATATGACCTTGGGTTTAGATTCTAGCTTTTCCATAGTGGACATATTACTTTACTTAACTTTCCTGAATCGTTGGTTTTCTTGCCTGCTTGCAGTTTTCTAGTGGTTGCAGTTATAAATACTTAATGGGCTTATTTTTAAGAGTTAATATTAGACAATATTTTTGGCACGGTGAAGACTGCTGTGTATACAGTAAATGGCTAAAAGATTAATTTCCTTGTTGACCTCACAGCTGACAATTCACTCACTATTTTTCATGAATCAGGTATCTGATTATTTTAAGGATGTTGGTGTAGGCCCAAGAATATGTACTCACATTTATTGAGTACTTACTACCTTGTGTTGTTCTATGTTCTTTACTGATTAATGACATATTTAACTCAAATTTGAATTTTTAATTCTCAAAAACTCTGTGAGTTAGCTACAGTTTCCATTTCTATTTAATAGATATGTAAACTGAGGTCCATAGAGATTAAATAGTTTACCCAAGGTCACAGAACTGCCAACTGTCGAGCTGGAATTTGAACCCAGAATAATGATAGCATTTCCCAGCATGATTTAGGAGAAAAGATAAACTCTACTTTTTTCTTTGGCCTTCTGGAAAATTCATATTAGCTCTTGTGTTTAACGTAAAATCATAGGAAAGTTTTTCTATAAGGGAATAATATGAAATGTGTACTAGGTTGGTACAAAAGTAATTGCAGTTTTCGCAATTAAAAGTAATAGCAAAAACCATAATTACATTTGCCTCAACCTAATAGATTACATTTTTTTTTTGTTATATATTGAGGAAACCTTACTCAAAACTAGTTTAGGCAACAAAGGAGATTTATTTGGAATTCAAAGAACGGTTAACTTACAAAACTGTAGAAAGAATACAGGCGGGCTCAGGAACAGCTGGTGCCAGAGAATTGAACCCCACCAGGACTTTCTTTCCATGTTTCATCTGTGCCTCTCTGTGCCTGTTGACTCTTCCCTTTCTTATTGTAGACAGGCTTTCTAGTTAGTGCAAAAAGCATAGCTGCTGACCACCTAAGTGTAGTATTTTATATGACTTAAGCCAAGTGAGAGGGCTCACTTTCCTTCTCAGATTCAGGTTGTAAAACCCCAGGGAAGAACTGAGTCAGAGCCTCATCCTTGGAACACTTAACTGTAGCCTGAGAGTACAGTCATAAAGAATATGGCTTCTCCTGAGGCAGCCTTGTAGGCTTGGGATTATGGAGGGTGAGGGCAGCTAAATCAGTCAGGAATACTTTGGCTGCAAGTAAGAAAGAGTTAATTAATGGTGGCTTGGCCTAAAGGGACATTTATGATTCACTTATTTACCATTATAACAAAAAATCTGAAGTTAGGGTTGAACCGTTATATCAGTGATATTATTAAGAACCTTTTAATGTTCTATTTTTTTCACACTGTCTTCCCTATATAGGCTTTTCTTATTTCTGCTTGTTATCTCTTCATCACAAGGTGGCTGCCAGAGGTCTGAACATCATGTACACACTCAAGGCAAGTAGAGAGAAAGTGCATGCTTAAGCAAAGTTTCTTCTTTCTTCAGTCTCTCTTATCACCTTTCTTAGGAGCCCACAGCAGACTTCCCTTTTTGACTCATCAGTCAAAATGGAGCTGTGTGACTGTCTCTACCTTTGAGGGAGTCTAGGAAAACCAGCAACTCGCTTATTAGCCTGTGTTGTAAGAAGCAGTAACTGAGTAGGGGTTAAGAATGGCTATTGCTTTAGCCAATCAACAATGTCTGCCACAGTAGGTGAAGAGGTGGACACAATTGTCAGTTGCCATGAGGGCGGGAAGGATGGATATTAGACAGACAGTCTCATAGATATACACTACATGACAGAAAAGTCATGAACATAGACCTCAGCAACTTTCAACTATCTTCAAGAGAGCAGACCCAGCCAACTGTATTCTTTGTATGCCTCCCAAATAGGACTTGGGCCTTTCTGCCTTCTGGTTCTGCTCATGTGATGTCCCCTCAAACTCTTTTTTCTTCTCCTCTAGAGCTTCCAGACCTTGTAACCTTATTTCAAGGCTCACCTCGATATGCCAAGCTCACAGATGGAATCTCTTCCCTTTGAATTCCAACCACTGCTTGATCACACAATCCACAAGTTATGTAATGTACTACCTGATGACAATTTACATTTTGCTCTTTTATCCTGTAACTTAGCTTTAGACACCAAGATGTCTGATTATCTCAATTAGATTGTAGATATTTTTATTTATTAATTGGTGAAGATTATATGTATTTGTCATGTACAAAATAATGTTAAAAAATATGTATACATTGCAGAATGGCTCCATAGAGCTAATTAATATGCGTAGTATTTCACATTCTTATTTTTTTGTGGAGAACATTTAAAAATCTACTCTCTTACCAGTTTTCAAATATACAGTACAGTGTTATTAACTGCAGTCACCATGATGTGCAAAAGATGTCTTGAACATATTCTTCATATCTAACAGAAATGTTGTATCCTTTGCACATCCTTCCCCCACCCACAAGCCCTTGATAACTACCACTGTATTCTCTACTTCTATGAGTTCAACTTTTTTAGATTTCACGTATACGTGAGATCATGTGGTACTTGTCTTTCTGTGCCTGGCTTATTTCACTTAATGCCCTCCAGGTTCATCCATGTTGTCACAAATGACAGGATTTTCTTATTTTTAAAGACTGAATAGTGTCCCATTGTGTGTATGTGTGTGTGTATGTATGTATGTGTGTGTGTGTATATATATAATATATATGTGTGTGTGTGTGTGTATATATATATATTACATTTTCTTTATCCATTTATCTCTTGATGGACACTTAGAATGATTCTATGTCGTAGCTACTGTGAATAATGTTACAGTGAATGAACACAGGAGTGCAAATATCTCTTTGACATACTGATTTCATTTCCTTCGGATATATACCCAGTAATGGGATTGCTTAATTGTATGGTAGTTCCATTTTAATTTTTGGAGGAACCTCCATACTCTTTTCCATAATGGTTGTACTAATTTACATCCCCACCAACAGTTGTTCCCTTTGAACTCTCATCCTACCAACAAGGATTCCCTTTTCTCCACATCCTCACCATCATATGTTGTCTTTTGTCTTTCTGATAATAGCCATTTTAACAGATATAAGTTATATTTTATAGTGTTTTAAATTTGTATCCCCCTGATGATTAATGATATTGAGCATTTTCCACATCTATTAGACATTTCTATGCCTTTATTTATTTTTTTTTTAAATAAGAGATGAGGTCTTGCTCTGTTGCCCAAGCTGAAGTGTAATAGTACAATCATGGCTCACTGCAGTCTCCAATTCCTGGGCTCAAGCAATCCCTTGGCCTCCCAAAATGCTGGCATTGTAGGCATGAGCTGCCACACTGGCTTGTATGTCTTTTTTGAAAAATGTCTATTCAGGTCCTTTGCCCAGTTTTAAATTGGGTTACTTGTTTTTCTGGTGTATAGTTGGAATTCTTTATGTATTTTGGATATTAACCCATTATCAGATGCATAGTTTGCAAATGTTTTCTCCAATTTCAAAGGCTTTTTTCTTCACTCAGTTGTTTCCTTTGCTGTGCAGAAGTCTTTTAGTTTAATGTAATCCCATTTGTCTATTTTTGTTTTGTTTGCCTGTGCAGGTTATAGATATCTTAAACAGAACAACCCTTCCTCTATTTCTTTGTAAAGACCATGGCAAAAAGCAGAGTACATTGGTAGGTACACAATTAATACATGTTGGCTAATTCCCTCTATAAAAGAGCATTTATTTAAAACCATAACTAATCCATGAAGAATAATTTTAATCTATGGCATGCTTTGAAATAGGGGCTTTAGAAGAGGCAACTGGAAGGAAAAAATTTCTTTAGTGTACAATCCTTTGGCCTAGGTCAAACTCGGTTTTAGGGCATCTACTTAGATGACATCTTTCTCCTCAAAACTCCTAATGGTGCATCATCGCACAAGTAATACTCAATAAAGGCTATTTCTTTTTCCACTCAAAGCAGCTGTTAGATTTGCATTATAGACAAAACAGCCACTATGCTTGTCCACTGTGCTATTTTGCTCCTGCCTGTTTTTGAAGTATTTTCAGTAATGCCATGGGTTGTTGAATTTTACTTTCTCTGGAGTCAAGTGACTATTATGCAAGGGCAGAAAAGGAAAGGAGAGGGTTTGATGTAAACACTGTGGTTTTTGAAAAGAAGTCAAGTTCTTTAGAGAAAGGGGAGCTAGCAATGGGAAGTGCTGCTCAGTGTGAAAAAGTGAGATGCTGAAAAACAGTGGAGCCAGCAATAGGTTCTGTGTTTGCTTAGCATTTGATGAATGAAAATTCTATTTGTATTTGAGGATGATAGAATTGGAAATGGACATATTTTAGCTTCATAATGTTCTTGAGAGTGTGGTTGCTTTTTTTGCATCTTTTTTTTTTTCTTTTCTTTTCATCTTTGATGTCCGGCTGGTGTGTTGAGACAAGAGTATGATTATGGAATTGGATTTGAAGAGCGGCACTAAATCATTCTCACTCGGTACTTGACCTTCATCCTAAACAGAATAGATTTCATGGGAGGAATCAGGCTGGAGAAGATATAATTTAATTCTGCCATGGGTCAAACAGAAAGTTAAGTCCTTTAAGTTCCTCATTCTATGATACTGCTTAGTGATGTTTTTGAAGAAAGCAATTTTTAATATTAGAATCATTTTCTCTCTCTCTCACATTTATTTAATCACTTTGATACACAAGCCCATTTTAAATAAATTTTTTCTTGCTAGCATTCCTTTCTGCATCTTTCAGGAAATGGTCAATTTTTAAATTTTTGGTGAATTAAATGGAAAAAATTGTACTGCTTCTGTTCTGACATGCCAGGTGACAAGTACTTAGTACTTCAAAGATGTAAGCCTGTGGTTTCCCTGTTCAAAGGTTATTGGGGATCAGATGTATTTGTTTCCTTCTTTCTTCACCTCAAAACAAGATAATAGCTGAGGATTACTGTGAGATTTTCTTCTGTACCTTTTTTTTTTTTAGGTTTTACATAACCTTATTTTGTATGCTTCCACTAAGAAAACCTCATCATTTCTTCTTTGTAGCATTGTCTTTACTGAACCCTTCCTTCAGGAGAAGTTCACCACTATCACTGAAGTCAGATTTGCCACATCCACAGTATGACACTACTATGTCTTTTTCCCCTAGAAACTAAATCTTATCTCTGATGGGGATACTCAGTAGCTGTTAATCAAGAATGCTAACCTCCAAAGGGCTATTGCTTTGGATATTTTCTTTGCAGGGTAGTCCTGTCTACACATCCTTCTCATTTCTTTAATTAATATCTGTTATTTTAATTTCTCTCCAGGCATCATCACCAGCTCTTATCACTTAGCCTTCTTTTACCTCGCATGTTCTGACATGTTCAAAATAGAGTGTTCCAAATACCAGCCATCCTAAATGAGGTTGACTTGTGTTCTTCCCCATAAGCAGCGCCTTCCATGTGAATCTCAGCATGGTGCTGACCTATTATCCCTCTCCATTACTCGTTCCTGCCTCTGTCTTCCTACTCTGCACTCACTCTGCAACTTTAGATTTAACCTCTTGCCAGTCATTTTCAACTCACCCAATGTTTTGTTCAAGAATGGTTCTTAGTTAATCTTCCAGCTTTTGTGTATTAATTTGGAATGTTCTAAGAACTCCTTCCTTCAAATATGACCTGATTTATTTGGTGGGTAGTTTCATATTGAAGGAGATGATAACCATGTGTGTTATGCCCCCTTCCTATGAAACTACAGATAATTCATTGGACTACTTGCCTTTGGGCATAGTGCATATAATGGTGTAGACAAATTTAGAAGTGTTTAATAGCATAATTATATTAATTTTTCTGGTTTGCTTGAGGTCACAAAAAGCCAGCGAGCCCTGAGCCAATTCCAATATATGCTTTTATATAACAAAATAATGATGAAATAACTGTCTCTAGCATTCCTGTGACATGCAACTATAGATATAGTATTTAAAAGGGTCCAATGAAGGCAGATATCAAAGGCACAGTTTTCATATCCAGGATTACACCGTAGGTCCCCTGACCCACATAGAACTCAGAGGCTCATAGAGGCCAGCAATCTCAACTTACCACCCAGTAGTTCTGTTTCTGAGGGCAGAAACTTGATTCTCTGCTCTGTCCCCCATGGCACTTGCCACAATGCTTTGCACCTGGTGGCCATCCTTTAAAAATTTGTCAAATGAAATGAGTTCAGAGATTGAGGGAGCTATACATGCACCACAATATGTTCCTGACAGAGCACATGAAGCAACTTGCTTCATGGCATGACTATCTGGGACCAGAAGCCAGACCCCCTACTCCTGTTCTGGCACTTGTTCCACTGAATCTCAGTACCACTCCTGGTTTCATCGCCACCCCTGTAGACACTTGGTCCTCCCTAATGTCTCTCCAAAGAAGATAGTCTGGTTTGCAAAACCTTAAATATCTGAGCTCACACTGGTTGCCATCCCATGGTAGCAGGCTATGTGTCTGAAATCATCTTGAAGACATAACCCATTCAAAAATATGGTTTGGAATACATCAGTATTAGAACCTTCCATTTTTTCCATTCTCTTGACTTGTGTCACTCACCATAATAACACATATCCCTTAGGAAGCAGTGGGCACCATTGTTGGGAGAGATTTAATGGGGAGTTTTCATTACTTCTTTGTGGATTCCATTTTTAAAAATCTTGTGGTCCATTTGGCTTATTGCACTCTATCACCTTCCTAATACACCTAAAAGACCCAAATGGGTGCACTCATTCCTGACATCTGGTCATCAAAGATTCATTCTTTGATCTGACAGACATTTTACTGAGCATCTACTTTGTGCCAGTCACCATTCTAGGTTCTAAGAATCTCTACCCTTGCAGAGATTATATTTTGGAAGGAAAAGGTAGACAAGTACATAATCCAGACTAGTTATTTCATCCTTTCTGTTTTTCCTTCACTCTTAAGCTTGACCTTCCATTAGAATTAATGGAGCTGCCTATGTTGAATGTGTCTCTAGGCATATAAGATTAAATGACCCATGGAGCAAAATGCAATGGCTGACATTTTAGAGAGAGAGAGAAAGAGAGAGTGTGTGTGTATTGTGTGTGTGTAAATAGGAGAAACTTATAAGCAATAACAGTGCAAGCCAGAACTGGATGCCATGTTTAGAGAAAGAAAACTTTAAAAAACTGGAAAAAAAATCCTTTTTTATCTCTAATTACACCTTTTCCTTCAGGAAGACATTTTCAAGACAGGTGAAAGTTAATGTTCCCTGCCTACTACATACTCAGTTGAATTACGTAATGTGTTTTCTATTTGCAGACATGGCGAAAATTTAATCTAGATGTATGGTTGAAGTCATTAGCTTATAGATGGTAAGTAAAGGTCTTTTTTTTTTTTTTTTCTTTTTTTGGCAGAATCTCGCTCTGTTGCCCAGGCTGGAGTGCAGTGACATGATCATAGCTCACTGCGGCTTTGACCTCTTGGGTTTAGAGAATCCTCCTGCCTCAGCTTCCCAGAGTAGCTGGGACTACAGGCATATGCTACCATGCCTGGCTTACGTTTTGTTTGTTTGTTTGTTTTAGGTAGAATTGAAATCTTGCTATGTTGCCCAGGCTGGTCTCCAACTCCTAGCTTCAAACAATCCTCCTGCCTGGACCTCCCAAAGAGCTGGGATTACAGGTGTGAGCCACCACACCTGGTAATAATTAAAATCTTAAGAATGATTACGTTTGCCCTGACGAAATCAGTGTGCAGTGTGAGATGAGAAAAGGGTTGTTACAGATCCTGTGTGAACAGCCACATGTGACGGTCCAGGAAAGAGATCCTCAGAGAGACTGAGAGGTTGATGTGGAATGGAATCAAAGTGAAGACACTTTTAAGAATTAATTCTATAAAATGCTGAAGGGAGGTCAACACAGCTACATACCAAATGACTCCATTGAATTTAGAAAAAATTTCAAGTGAGAGGGCCAAGGACCTCCGAAATAAGCACAGCAAAATGAAAGGAATAGAACCACAAGAAGAACTGGCCAAGAAAAGCACAGGAGGGATGGGTTAGAGCAATGCTTAATGCCTACCATAACGTTTCCAATATGTGTGAATAGGTTGTTTTTGTTCTTCTGAGTAGCGGTTCAATGAAATCAGAGATGGCTCTCACATTAGCAAGCTCTCCTTTGATGTAGCCCATTTCTGTGGGAAATCCATTTCCGAGTCGAGGCTCTCCTGTGCTCTGTTGAAAATCAGCCTCCAGGAAACTCAAATGGGAATTCTGAGGAGAAAGGAAAAGCTTCTAGGGAGATGTTTTGAAATCCTTTGAGCTGCATATAATCAGTGCAAACTTTACATGTATATTGACTGTACATTCAGAGCACTTGAAGCAGTAAAGACCTCAAAGGCTTCAGTCCATTATGAGAACAAACAGCAATTTAAAGCAATATTTTCCCAGAGAAAAGAAATCAGGAGGAACAAAGATGCTGGGGTTGGGGCTTTTTTCCCCTGTTCATTTGTGAGAAAATGTGCTTTTGATTGATAATCTAGAGAAGACTGTGTTCAGCATAGCATATTTTTGATGGTTAATGAATTTGCAGAATAGTAATTTAAAACATTTGGGGTGGTTCCTTCAGGCACTTTTTCCAATACCTCTTTTATTCTTTCCAATATCTGGAACATGAAGACTGAGAATGAAAATAATTGCACTCGTTCTCCTTTGCTTTCTTTCCCCTGAGTCTGACTACCACCAAGGCCTTCTATTCTCATGAATTCTTCGCTTTCATTTTTTAGTAGCAAGGCTGGAAGTTTTTTGTAAAAGGCAAGAGTATGCTGTCCTGTAGAAGACAGGACCCATGATGAATCCAACATACTTCTTTTTGCATCTTTTTATTTGAAATTCAGCGAGAGCAATTTGTTTATAGAAATACGGAATGGCTTCAGATAAAATACTCAGTTTCTAATTCAGATCAATATACTGGAATGAAAACATTATTTTTCCCCATTTGTACTTTTTTTTAATTCATGTTTGTGTTTGATTTTTGTGGTCACACATTTTGCATTGGTGGCATTTGGTAGCAAGACACTACGCAGATAAGATTCTACTGAGGACTATCAGACCATGAAAACTTAATAGCATCTTGGCAATGTGTACAGCTTACGTCTGCTCAGATTCACATACAGCATAATTTCCTATGCTACTTAGAAAAATAAAAACAAGAAGCAACACCATTATACAACAAACCACTAATTTCAGGCTTCATTTACAAACAAGTAGTATGCTGCTGTTAAATAAACATTAAAAAGCTTTCTATTATCCTGTGATGGTTGAAAATATTGGTCATATATTAACCCAGATAGTCAATATATTTTTGTTAAATTAAGATTGACATTTACTAAGAAATTAGATAAAGATATTTAATAAGAGAAATGTGTGCTAAAATAAGAGTCAGAATACATCATTGCTTAGCACTAAAGTATATTACCTCTTTAAGATGTCACAACAATATTTCAGATGCTGTCCAATTTTTCATGGACATAGTTACTAAACAGCATGACATTTCAAACATGTTAGAATCTTCAAAAACTGCATAGCCTTCTCTTTACTCTGGTTTCTGTTTTACTATCAGGAAACCTGAAGAACAATGAATACTAGTAATGGGTCAACATTTTTGGAGGTATATTGTATGCCAGGGAGTATGTTGCAGATTTTTAATATATTTTCTCTAATCCCCACAGTAATATTCCTATTGTATGGATTAGAAAACTGAGACTCAGAGAATTTAAGTAACTTGCCCAACAGGGTGTAACTCCTAGTGATGAAGAAGAGATTCAAATGTATGTTCATCTGCCTCTAAATCTAAGACCCTTTCCATTGGAACAATTACATTAGAATCTCTACGGGTAGGCCTCGGGTGTTAATATTCTTTAGGAAATAGCCTTGGAGATTTTAACGTGGAGCTTTAATTGGAAAAGATTGCATTCGTACCTTTTGTTTTTCATGAGCATAAGTAAAGAAATCAGCTTTGCTAATGTGGTTTATTTGTGGGGACAAAGCTACGTAGGCTAGCGAAAGTAGGAATATCTTCATTTTGCATTTTCTTCAGCTTTCTGTTTGGAGTTGCTCCATTCCTTACAAGAGGAAGAAAGTATGTATTGTATGTGCAAATATGTGTGTATATGGGACTGTTGCTATGTGTACCTCATTCATGTCCGTAAGAATGGAAAACTATTTAAAATGGCAGATATGTAGATGAAATGTTTATATAGAAAAAAATATACAGAAAATGTTGAGCAAAACTCTGTACTCGTTGATCAAAAGGGTTAAGGAAAAAGAAGTGATGTGAATGTAGACTGCAATGTTGGATAGCTTCTGTGTGCGTGTCTGTGTGAAATCTCTTTGAGTTCATTATTTTAGAAACTTAAAAAATTTAATTAAGAGCAGAAGTCACTGGATTTGACAATTGGATATTTAATCTCCTGGCTCTTTAACTGGAGATAGTAGAAGGTCATTTTGTTTCTGGGTGGTGGGGGATAAAGAAGGGTTTACTCATTCTTTTCTCACACAACATCCTTGGTATTTGAAGTTTAGGTCAAATAATATTGTCCAAGAAGCTGGTTTGTCTTAAATATGTCACAATTTATTAGCAATTATGATTTTTCATCTGGAATGTTTAGGGTTTTTTTTTTTTTCTTTGATTGACATGGTTTTCATAGTAATGGAAAATCTTTTCCCCCTTTCCTCTGCTCCCTAGGCAGACCAGTAAACCCCTAAAATAGTTCTGTTGGCATCCTTGTTTAATATTCAGCTTGGCTCTACTCTGTATTTTGCCTGCAAATCAAACCCTACTTCACTCCTTCTGTCCCCAGTTTATGGCCTTAGTACCTACGATTCTTTGCCGATCCTTGAGAACAGAGCTATCACAACTACAACAGAAGGCTACCTGTTCTCAAATACTCATCAATGCCACCAGCACAGTTTGCTTGGAGGGGCAAAACTGTGTTATAATGCTAGTTTATTTGGAGTTTCAAGATAGGACAATGCTTCATGTCACTAGGTAAGACTAATAGAATCTAATATTATTTTTATCTCAATTTTCATCATTTTAATTAACTATTGGTTCTAAGGACATTCGAATTTCCAGTCATTTTAGTACATATTCTTTTGTCATACAGTGGAGAAGCATTACTACTAAGAGTTAATTAGACCCTAGTAGTTATATAAGTTAATTTGGGAATCTTAAAGAGTTTCCCAAAGCTAGACATACAAAGATTTCAGTAGATGAACGGGGTTTGTTCTGTGTCCTCACCTAGTGTAGAGTTTAGAAGAGTACACAGCCATTATCAGGGCTGGAGTGAGTGACGTGATTAATCAAAGAGGTATTCAGCTGAGGAGTTACAATACAAGATAATTTGGGGTCCCTCTGCTTTCTGAACCAGACCATTCATTGTTTCTATTAACTGTGGGGTAAATGAAAATTTCAGGATAGTGAACAGTTCCATCTAGTCTCTTATTCACTAACAAAGACAATGCTTACAAATAATTTGAACAATTTTCCAACTTCTTTCAGCTTTCTCCCTGAAGGTGGGTCTTTTCAATAAATCCAAGGATCCAAGGACCTGAAATTGGTGTTCTCCTTTAATGACAGGGGCCAGACAGGGAAAGAAGAGGGTCTCACAGGTCTCTGGTAGTTCACTGTTGGCTAACCTTCTCTTCACCAAAGGAGAAGGGATGGCCTAGACCTTTTATCATTTTCTTGGTGTCAGAGGTATGACTCTTGGGAATAATTTTAACCCCTACCTAATCTAATTTTGACTTTAACCCACAAAGTCCTTTTATGTTTTTTTGGGGAGGATTAGGGGGATAGGGATATAAACATTAATGTTCTTCTCTAAATTATAGAGGAAGAAATAAAGATAAAACAGGCAGGACTCCTGTACAGATAATTTTCATGAGAGTATTTGCAAATATTATTTCTTCTTTTTAAAAACAAGCATGCAGATATCTTAGAAGAAAGGGCACCTTGGACTTTGGTCTTCCTTTCCTAGAACAATGGTTATAACATTACTCCCCTGTGTTCCCATAGGAAGGAAAAAGCAATACAAGAATTGTGCTAATGGGATTTCAAGCCGTATGGGCACCAGAGGATAGTGCCATTTGTAGATGAGCTTACCCATGGAAGAGATAGGGGGAGAAGCTAGTATGACGGGGTAAGGGAGGAACAGAGCGGGATAGGGAGAAGCAGAAGCTGCAGCCAGAGTCTAAGAACAAGTAGGATTTTTCCCAATGCAACTTTTTGGGCTTCCAGACTATTAGCCTTCACCTTCCAATGTTTTGAGTTCTCTCACAGGCATGAAATCCAAGAAAGCTGATCAAAAACAACTTAAATACGCAAGATCCATGCGGTACTGTTAAGGTCCCTGTGTCTGCTTTTCATTGGCTTTTCTATTTGCTTTCCATTTGACCTATTTGATTCTCTTTATATTCTGGGCACGTAGAGAAATGCATATTTTTTGTAGTAGGTCTGTTCTATCTATATTTGAGTTTGCAGGAAGTCATGCCATTTAGAAAAGTTTTACTTAATACGGGCAATAGTGAGAGAAAAAAAGACAACTTTGTGTTTGAAGCAGTAGCCTTGTTTCAATGACATTTAAAAGATGAATGCTCACCATCATGCATCTTTCCAAGCTAAGAATCCAGCATATCTTGAGAAGATGAATGGATTTGAGAGGCTGGTTAATACATTATCTTTGTTTTGCTGCTGGCTAACAAGGGAGAAATATTACAACTTGGCCAATAGGTTGTCCTACTCTTGTTTTTATGTTGATGTAAAGTATCTAATAAGCTGAACACTAAAAATTTCCTGTGTTACTTTAGTTCCTGGAGGAAACTAAAAATAGAATGGAGAGAATGAATGAAACATAACCAAGAATTCTTTAGTCCCTTCCCTTCTTTTCTGATAGAAATTTCTTTTTCACGTGGCCTACTACATAAAGATTCCTAATGTCTTGTTTCTTGCCCTTGGATGAGGTTCTCTGGGGGCTGAAAATAGTGTGTTCAATGGCTTCATTTCTATAGTTTTCTCTCAGAGGCCATCTGAGGTGGGAGTTTAGAAACTTAAAGACAGAACTGATTTGCAAAAAGAACTTCTCTTACAAGAACAGGACTTTCAATTATGATCATTTATATTTGTTCAGATTAAAAGGGCAGGGGGACTTTAAGGTAGTCTGTCTTTTGCTTGTGAAGGCTGTGGAAGAAATGAATTGCTGACAGATTGGAATCATGGTGATGATAAAGTCATTTGACGGTTGTGCTGTCAAAACAATGTAAAGTTTGGGAAAATACTTTAGAGGCATACGGAAATATTAGGACCATTTTAAACATTCATTTCTTGTCCTTGCCCAAGGCATGCTATAAATACATATCCAGGGGGAATATACAAGAGTTAGGGTGTAATCTTTTGAAAGTAACAATAAAACCAAATCAAACTGGCTTGAACAACAGAGGGGATATATCAGCTCATGTAACTTTAGAAGGTTAAAGGTAGAGCAGGCTCAGGCAGTGTCTGATCCAGATTCATTAGGACTCTGACTTTATTGCTCATGATTCTCTTGGCCCTGCCTTTGCTGGTATTTTGGCATCATTGAGAGTCTGACTGTCTGCATTGTAGCAAAGGGCTGCAGCAATTTGAGGCCTTCTGTCCACACATGGTCCTGTCCAGACAAAGTGAATATGCCATTGTTTCTTATTCCTAGAAAGGGCCTGAGACTCATTCTGCTCAATTCACTGGGCTGGCTTAGATTAGGACACATGCTCACCCCTGGAGATGGGGATGGAGTTAGTATTCCCAGAATTGCACAGACTCTCCAATGTAAACAAGGAATGTCAGAAAGAGCTGAATGGATGCTTGGGATGCAACCAACAATTGTCCATGGTGACGCACTGCAATTAAGATTCTTTTAAGTTTCGGCCGGGTACGGTGGCTCATACCTGTAATCCTAGCATTTTGGGAGGCCGAGGCAGGCGGATCATCTGAGGTCAGGAGTTCGAGACCAGCCTGGCCAACATGGTGAAACCCCGTCTCCAGTAAAAATACAAAATTAGCTGGGCTTGGTGGCACATGCCTGTAATCCCAGCTACTCAGGAGGCTGAGGCAGGAGAATGGCTTGAACCTGGGAGGTGGAGGTTGCAGTGAGCCAAGATAGCGCCATTGCACTCCAGCCTGGATGACAGAGCGAAACTCCAAAAAAAAAAAAAAAAAAAAAAAAAAAAAAGATTATTTTAATAGGTCAAGGAAAGAGAATTTCACGATCATTACCTTCGCATCATTTTCTGTTAGAACGGATTTTTGATGATTGTTAACACATAATTGTCTATTAACATTCTTCAAGATATCCAAAGAAGCCAAATTCCCTACTTTATGCTAGAATGTGGTATGGTATTTCATAGCCAGTGCATTCACCTTACTTGTTTCCCTTAACTTTTGGTGGAATTTAATCCCATTTTTTCTTACTTAATACTCACTGGAAAGAAAGAACAGCTGGCCTAGCCATTCTGTGTGATATCCTAAATCTGTTTTCATTGTTTTAGTGTCACTTTTATTAGCTTTCCCTCCTGATGTCACAGTAAGGTAATGGCCCTTGTTTTCTGTGGTCCCCAGTTTACTGATTTGAGGCAGGCTTACCTGACGTATCAGAGGTCCTACTTTGAGTTACATGAGAGGTGATATTAATAGCTACAGCTCCAAAGTTGTAGGGGATAGCAAACTGCAGCCCATGGGCCACATCTGGCCTGTGGACTGTTTTTGTAAGTAAAAGCTTATTGGAACACAGCCACATTATTTTATTTATGTATGTCTATGACTGCTTTCAGCACTACAGTAGCAGAGTTAAGTAGCTGTGGCAGACACTGTATGGCCTGAAAGGCTTAAAATATTTACTGTCTTGCCCTTTACAGGAAAAGTTTACTGACCCCTGAATTGAATGAGCCACATTCTTCACTTTAAAAACTGTGAAAGATTTTACAGCTGGATATTACTCTTCCCATGCCTTTCTGGTTAGGATTTGTCTTTCAAAGTGATCAAAGAATGTTGGAGATATAAATAATCTGAGAAGGTTCATCTAGTCTGGAATATCTTCCATTCCACAGATAAAAGACTGAGCCCCAGAGATATCACATGACTTATACAAGCTTCCACAGCATATTAGAGATAGACTAGAGTGCCCTTTATTTCCTACACAAGGTTTGTGTATTGGAAGAGTACCTAAACACACTGCCACCAAAACAGGATCATTTTCTCTCATGCCTCCTCAAGGACCTTATTCTGTCAGTTACCTTATCTTTCCTCTCCACTGTCCTTTCAAATTATTATTAATAGAATACTCAGGACTTTAATATTATAATAAAGACATTGCCATCACCTATTTCATCTAGATGTAGTGTCATGCTTCTTCCCTTCCCTTCATTGCCCCCAGTGGCACACGACTCACTATTTTTACTCCCTCAAGTTCCATTCTAAATTCAGCTCTTCTAAAACTGTTCCAGCTGGGGTCACAGACAAATCCGTGGGACGATATGTAGTCTTCATCTGTCCCAATTTTTATGTAGCATGAAAACTCTTGACACCACACGCTACAAACTACATTTCATGGGAGGCTCCTTTTCTCTTGTTTTTGATCCATGATCCTATTTTGCTTCTCTTCCTACCTTCTGATAAGTCTCTCTCCCGCATTATTCCTTCTCTGCCTATCTTGTGTTTTCCCAGGTTTCATACTTAGAAACTCTCCTTAGCAATCTTGTACTTCGTTGTGGCTTCCATGACTGTCTGCTGAACTGCTGAATGTCTCTGAATGTAGCAGTAGAAGTAATGCTCACCAACTCTCCTTCCAAAGTACCCCTCTATTTGACTCTTCATCATCCTCTTCTTCATTCTCATGACATTTCAATACCTAATACATACTGAACACTTGTTATCAAGCAGGTTCTGTGCTGAGAGCTTTTGAAAGTAGAAGAGCACTTTTAAAAGACTGAAATATTATTTTCAACTTTAAAAAATCAACAAAAATTTACCAAGTAAATACATTCAGGTAATCAGCTCCCACATCAGAAAATAACATCGCCAACATTTTAGGGGCTTCTTTAATGCTTTAATGCTCCCTTCCTGGTTACTAACCCTCTACCCAGTGATAATCATCCAGACTTTTTTTTTTTTTTTTCTTCCAAGATGGAGTTTTGCTCTTGTTGCCCAGGCTGGGGTGCAATGGCATGTTCTTGACTCGCTGCAACCTCCGCCTCCTGGATTCAAGCAATTCTCCTGCCTCGGCCTCCCGAATAGCTGGGATTACAGGCACCCACCACCACGCCCAGCTAATTTTTTGTATTTTTAGTAGAGACAGGGTTTCATCATGTTGATCAGACTGGTCTCGAACTCCTGACCCCAGGTGGTCCACCTGCCTCGGCCTCCCAAAGTGCTGGGATTATAGGTGTGAGCCACTGTGCCTGTCCAATCATCCAGAATTTTTAACATTTATTAGTTTAGCTTGTGTCTGTGTGTTATTTAAATGGAGTCATACAATATGTAGCATTTGGTATTTGGCTTCTTTCCTCAATTGTATGTTTGTAAGATTTGTCCATCTTTTTATGTATAGTTGCTGATTGCTCATGCCCATTACTGTATAGTGTACCATTGTATGAATAAGTAGTTTATGTATCTATTTTTCTGTTTCTAGAAATGTTGCTTATTTTTAGTTTTTCCTTATCACAAGTAGGACTATTAGGAAATTTTCACATATATAGCATTCAGCACCCATAATACACATTTCTATTGTGTATAATCTTAAGAGTGAAACTGCTAGGTCGTGGAACATACATATGTTCAAAAATGGTACTCTCAGCTGATAGTCCCACTACCAGTATATGAGAATTCTTGTCCTTGTAGCATACATTCTAATTTTCAAAACGGTTCGTGACATAGTTATAATTTTATTGTCTTTCATTTTAATAAAATTCGAGTCTTAGACAAGATAAAAGACCAATGTCCTGTACTATTAGTTTATACCCCAATGTAGTCTGACCCCAGAGCCTGCATACTTTAGTAAAGTATCCAAGGGAGAGAATACAGTCATGAGTCCTTAGTTTCCCTGTCTGGTTGGGTCAGTGAAGTCCCTTCCTCACACCTCTTTTCTGTTTATCTCTAGAGACAGAAATTAAAAACTGGCTACAGGCCGCTAAAAGCCTAAAACAAAACAAAACAGAACAAAAACAACAACAAAATAAGGTGTCTTAGACAAGCTTGCAAACCACTATCCTTTCTTATGCCTCTAGGTTAAGGACGTCATCATATACAGGTGTCCTCTACCTGGTAACTGTCACAGCTCGTTTCGATAAAGCCAAATGCCAACTCAATGTATGTCACCTCCTACTGTGGCCAACAGATGGCGCTAATGATGGTTTGAAACTTGTCACTTGGGGTTTTTGAGCACATAAACTCCAACATAGCCTCTTAGAACTAGTCTTTCTATATAATGGTCTGAGCTGGCCTGAGAGCCAGAAACTTTAGGATCATTTCTCTCTCCCACCCCACCTAGTTAAATCCCAAATCCCATTCATTTTAATCAGAAATAATTCCTGAATATGTACCCCCCTCCATTCTCTCCTTCCTCTGTGTCTGCTCTCCTCCTGTTCCTTTTTTAGCACTCATCACAGGTGGCTATTTATGTATCTGCATTGCCCTGCTATGCTATGAACTCCTCAGGGCAGAGACTGGGTCATATTCATTCTGTGTCCCCAGTGTCTGACAGTGCCTGGCACAAAGAAGGTGCTCATGTTGGGGACTGAATAAAGTTCTCTTGGCAGAAACCCAAAAGGTTCAAAATGACTGTTCTTTCCTGTAGTCACAGAAGCTCAAAGGGCATTTGACTTGCCCTGGATGCTCTGAATGCTCTGGTATCGTACTCTGACCTATGGGAGATCAGGGCTCATTATCACACAGGCTTCTGGCCAACAGTGTGGCTTATTTGTACATTCCATCTCTCTTCTTCCAGAAGATGAAAGATAGGATGTGATATGAGCTACGAGATCATTTTTTTTTTTTTTTAAAGAAAAATGGGTGGTTGTCATAGCATTTCTGGTGTCAGACTGCAGATATGATCAAGCTGTCCATTTACCCTGGTTCAAATTGAGTTGCTGGTAATTAAAAATGGGGAGTGGGGTTAGGTCCATCTGAGATCAGACAGCAGAACCATTAAGGACAGATATACCCCTTTATGAGAAATAAAGAGACTCCTGGTTGTTAGACTGTATGTTTGTGGGCTAGGGGTTTGCTTTTAATCACATAGTTTTGTATACTTGGAAGAGGTTAGGTAAAAACATTAAGCAGATTAACATTTTACAAATATTTTCTTTCCCTGACCTTCGTTTTCTACCTCCTTCCCACAGTTACAACTTTCCAATGTTAGTATTGATATTCTGTCTGTCTAGTATGTCACTATGTTGGGTTAGGAGCCAGACTACTTGGGTTCAATTCTTGATGCCACCCCTCCTATATATGTGATCTTGGGCAAATTACTTAACCTCTCTGAGCCCCAGATTTCTCATTAGTAAAATGAGTTTACTACTATAATAGTACCTTCCTCATAGGGGTGTATTGGGGATGACATGAGTTTTAATACATCTAAAACTCTTAGAATAGTGCCAGCCCATATTAAGTGCACTTGGTAAATATTGGCTTTTTTTAAAAATCACACCAGACATAGCTGTTTTATGAAGACATTTCCACAGTAACCATGAACAAGTTCATTTATTATTATGTTTCATGTTGTGGTAGCTTGTATTATCAGGGTGAAAAATGGCCAAATGTAAATGAACTTTATTTAAACCATTTTTTTCTTACCAATTTTACTGGATTTTTTCTATGTTTGTTACATAATATGAGCAGAATCCTATACTGTCTACACATGCCATCATAATTTCTTATGTTTGTATTGCATCTTAAAGTTTATAAGTGATTTGCACTTATAAAATCTCATTTGAAACTCTAAGAAAGCCTTGCAAGATGCACAGGGCTTTTCAAATATTCATTTCTATGTTATTTAAGAGATAAGAAAGCTGTGTCTTCCTGTAGTTAAGGGAATTTTGCAAGATCTCAAGTATAGTAAATGACAGAGCTGGGATTGCCATCCTTCTTGTCCCAGTAGCTCACTCATGGTCAGGATCTAGGAGCTTGTGAACAAACACACACATAAGGGAGGTTGGCAAGCTGCAAGTGGATGACATGTATGTTCGTTAGTAAAATGTGTGTACATGCAATGGCTTCTACCTAACACAGAAATTAGGTATTCAAAACCTTCATAGTAGGAGAATTCACAGCTGAGGGCATTATTTCAAAACTAAGGGTGGGCAACAGAGGTCCCAAATGAGTCTATGCAAGCCTTTAAAATTTTATGTTACTAAAGTAACTTAAGACAGTACCATAAATTAGGACAATCTCACCGAGAGTTTACACGTTTTTAGTGAGTAGCAAGGTAATTCCAGGATCTCACTTGCCGACATTTGCAACACGTCACCTTTATGGTGTTTGTTTGTTTGTTTTGCAGATACTGGCATAGCACACTGCATTTTTTTTTTTCTGGGTCTACTTTGCCATCTAAATGTTCAATGCCTTTCTGGTTTTATGACTCCATATTATTGATTTCTGCCATTCCTGGGGCCTGCATCTGTCAGCCCCTCTTAGACACCTGTAAGCTTTCTTTATTGGCTCAGACACAGCCTGAATGCAATACTAAGGTTCTAGTCTACCTTCCCTTACCTCCTTTGTCTCACTCAAGTCTTCTAAGACCAGTCTTCCTTTTCTGCTGTTTTCTGTATCTCCTGTTAAAATTCTCAAACCCTAGAACATCCTTATTAATTTATCTTTAAAAGACTGACCTAGAACTGAAACCTTCACTGTTTCAGAATAAAAGTATGGGTGCCACAATTTTGCATAAGCTTTCATTCAATTCAGCTAAAAAGTATGCATGGAGTTTCTACATATGCTATCATAATTCCTCAGGAAGATTCCCTTTGAGGGCCTGGACCTTTGTGATTCATCCAGGCTCATTTGGATTCAGTTCCCTTTTCAAGGGAAGCCTGTGGAATACATAAAATATAGCTATTGTTTACTGTTATTAATTAAGTCTGCCAAACTTTTCTTTTTTCAGCCCCACCTTTCACCTCACCAAAGCTGAACACCTGTACTACCAAAAGCCTCTTGATACAGCTGTTTTTATTTGAAAAATACTAGCTAGCTCTGTAGATATTTCCTTGTAGGAATGTTAAGGAGAAATATATCCGATTGCATTGCCGGTTGGTTGAAGGGATGTTGTAATTGATCAGCAGCACCCCGTACCCATGAGTTCTGACCAGGGATAAGGAATAAAAGCATCAGAACCTCGTTCTCTCCCTGCTGAAATAGTGTAGTAGATGCTGTGATGTGCAGCCCAGGTGCCTGCTTTAGGCATTCATTTTCTCAACTGCAGCCACTGAGGGACACTGTTCTCACATCTCATTCTCTCTCCCCAGTTGCTCACTGCCTCTGGGAATCGCTTTGCCCAAGGTTGTGATTGCTCCCAGGAGGAAAGGGGCAGAAAGTATCCAATAACCTTTTGTCTAGCACACCAATACCCAGCCCCTTGCTTCAATTTAAGACAACTGTAAAGGACTTTTCATGTCTCCAAACTCCCCGTTGAATCCACAGACCTCTACTGAGAGTTTATCACAGTATAGCTCCTCTCTCTACCTAATCCTGCTTCCTTCCCTTCCCTCCAGAGTTGATCCCAAGGGCACTCCCAACAAACCTCTTCCACAAGGATCTCAGAGTCTTAGGGTCTGTTTCCCAGGGAACTCAACCTCAGAGAAATAACCTGATTATCTGTGCAGTAGGTTGGCTGAAAATGGAGGGCAAAATCCCCCCAGAGCCCTCCCACCATTGCCAAGCAAACGGCACTGGTCCAGAATTGTTTTGACTGTTAAATCTCATATTTGGCAGTGAGATATTTCTCGGCATGGAACTTCATAAGGAATACTGGAAGTATTCAGTTCTTTAACTGATAGCTTTTAGTGAAAATTCCTTTTGGTTTTACACACACAACTGCCCTCCCGCCAAAGAATGGTTTAGCTTTAAATGACCCTAAATATGTACTTTTAAAATATCATCCTTAGTGTTGAGGTTAGGCAAACAGTAGTGAACATGGAAGACATGACCCCATGGGGGAGAGAGAGGCAAGTCAGGAGACGGTTACAATATGGCCAGAGAGCCTGTGACTGGGGCAACTGTGATGTCCTGCGAGGATACATAAGAAAAGTAGCTAACCGAAGTTGAGATTTAGAAAATGCTTTTCTCTACTTGCTGAGAGCCAGGGATTGGATTGGTAAGTGAACCTTGGGATCCTGAGGGAGAGGTGGAGGTTGTAGGGAGAGCCTTGAAGAAGAAGAGACAAGATCCTGGTGGGCTTGAGTAATGGAGAGAAGTCCATAGTTCTGTCCATGGAACACAGGGTTTGAGGTCGGGTGAGGTGACAACAGAGGCTGAAAAGGTGAGCAGAGGTCACATCCTGCAGGGCTTAGTGAGGCATTTTAGAGAAACTGAACTGTATTCTCTGAGTAATGGAGAGGCATCAATGGATTTTAGGAAAGGAGTGAGCTAACCATATTTGCTTACTTTGTGGGTCTAATATTTGTGAGTTGGATTATGATCATTTATAATATAGATCAGTAGAGTCATGTTGACTGAAAAAAATTAAAATCAGTGCCCACAGAATAATCAAGATAAAGGATCATTCTTTTCCATGTGCATTGATTGTGAGAGGCCTGCATTTAAGGACACAAGTGGATTTCAAGAATTCCAAGGACAAGAGATAATGGGGCATCTGATGGTGGAGGCATGTGAACTAAGAACACTGAAGCAGCCATTCTGTGTGTGTGTGTGTGTGTGTGTGTGTGTGTGTGTGTGTGTGTGTTCTGGTCTGTGACTGGACCCCATTACCTCTGTTCCTTTCTTTTCTTTTTCTTTTCAGTGTATCCTTATCTCTGTCTCTTTTTTTCCTCTGTCTCTTGTTTCTTTAAATTCTCTCTCACTAGGTTTCTCTCTGCCTCCTTAGGCAAAACGGGCACCTAAAACGTAGCTGTTAAAGAGATTCCCATGAAGGATAGTTCCCTGAGCCCATTCTTAGCCACTGCATTTCTGGGTTACCAAAAATGCCTGGAATGACTTAGCTGAGTAGCTAGGAGCTCCCAGTCTTCATAGGAAGTTTTCTATCACTGGCAGTTTTAGGACTGAATAGAAAGCATACATTTTTTTTTTCTGTTATTTTATTCATGTCTAAGCTTCCTTAATTAAAAAATGATGGAATAAACATTTGATCTTAAACTTAGCAGATGCACTAGCATCAGTACTTCTCAGGAAGGTTTCCCCAACTCAAATCTGCTATGAATGACCAACCCAAACCCTACCAATAAGTCACAGTTTTCCTGCAGAAACTCATTCTTTTTCAGATTGCTAAATTGTGGGGGAGCACCTGAAGACAGATATTGATCTGTTAAGATAAATGAGAGAAAATGACCAGAACAAATAAACTTTGGGGAACCAAATTATAGAAATCATCTATCCCCATCAAAAATCCCTGCTCCATTCAGCTGTTCTTCATTTTGAGAAAATAAAAAAGAACAAACAAACGTTGACTGATAGACTTGTTAAGGTTTGAAGTTTGTTTTTGTATAAAGATATTATTGGAGCTGCTGCTGCTTTCCTGATGTTTGTCATGAATTTTTTTTTCCCCAACTCTGTTCTGTTTGAAGTAAGATGTTACTTCGCTCTGGCAATTTGGATGGCCTAATTGATGTTGCCAAGGAAGAAGACTCTCTTGGTTTCTGTGCCACTCTTCTGCACTCAGAAATGTCTTTAATCCCTCTAATGATTATCTTCACGGCATGCAAGCACATCTTATCCTGAGAGTTGAACAGTGGCTAACGAAACAGAGTGAAATCTTAGCCAGAATGTTCAGAGCATGGAGTCACTTGAACAGACTGCCTCTTGATTAAGCTGGAATATTCTACAGTGTACATTTTCACGGTCATTAAATGAAGTCTACTCAAATGGTTTTACATAAATGAGTACCTTCTCAGTGTAATGACTCTTTGGAAGGGGTGAGGGTAACATGAACAAGTTGAGAGAAATAGGTAGGCTCTTGTTTTAAGTCTGTTGTGGGTATTGTGGTACAATACATTAGGCAAGTCCCTTGACCTTTCCCGCTAAAGGAGGTCAGACTAGGTGATCACTAATGTTCTTTCCACAAACCTCGTGTTCTGGATGGATGCATTTTGGGACCTGATCTAAGACAGTTGTTCAGTCTCCTAAGTAGTTCTGTTCTCATTCTAAAAGTTGAGATTATAGAAGAAACTATGTTCATGAAATTAGTGGTTCTTATTCCTTGAGTAAGCAAAAATTGGTGTGTTTGCCATTTTAGCTGCAGAAGAGTGCTATGCAACATGTTATTACTTTTCTGTGCATGTGTGAGTGAGTGGACATGTCTATGGGTGTGTGCCTGCGTATATGCATACATGTGTGTCTGGGGAAGGATGGATTTTAAGGGACCTAAAAAAGAACAGTTATACCTGCAGAATATGGTGGACGGCTTAAGGACCAAGTGGGCCCTTTTCCTCTCTCTGCTTTGTATTATCAGTTTTTATGCTACAATTGCTGCCTTCTATTTAATAGAATTCCTCCACCTCTCCATGATTATTTTCTAGGTCTTCCTGGTGGGAGTTATTTCTGTTTCTTACTCTATACCCAGCAGGTCCTCAGTAAAGACTTGTTGAATAGAACTGAATATAATTATGTTCCAAATACTAGCTCTTAGAGGTAGCAATTTTTTAAGGAATCTCAAGTGCTGAAGTCCTTAGGGGTAGGAAAGCCTCGAGCATGCAAACTGAGTTATGGGGAAGACAGTCATGCTGTCTTTTGTGCTGCACGACCTGCTGACTTCGTTGTTCTCCTGATTGCCCTAAGAAGTGCTACATTTACTCTCCTCTGCCAAATCCGTAGGGAACGTCTGTGAATGCAGTCGTGCATCACTTAGTGACAGGAATGTGTTCCGAGAAATGTGTCATGAGAATTTTGTTGTGTGAACATACAGCGTGTATTTACACAAGCATAGGTGGAATAGCCTACTTACACACCAACCCTGTATGGCATAGCCTGTTGCTCCAAGGCTGTGTTACTAGACTGACTACCGTAAGCAGTTGTAACACGGCGGTACATATTTGTATATCTAAACATTAGAATAGGCACAGTAAAAGGATGGTATAATCATATGGGACCTCTGTCATATATGTGTCTGTTGTTGACTGCAACATTGTTATATATGGTACATGATTGTACTTAGGAATTGTTCATGGATTAATGGTTTTCATCTGTCCTGTCAGCATCCTGCTGTAAGACAGCATAGTTTCTTGCCATGATGATGTAGTAATCCCCTAAACTAGTGGTTTTTCAGACCTTGATGTGCATCAAAATCACCTTGGAGGGTTTATGAAAACACAGATGACTTCTCCGCACCTCCAGAGTTTCTGTTTCAGTAGATCTGGGGTGGGGCTCTGAAAGTCTGCTTTTCTAACAAGTTCCCAGGTGATGTTTATGACATTGGTCCTCAGACCTCACCCTGAAAATCTGCACCCTAAATAGTCTACATGTCTCCTTGCTTGGACCAAAGCTCATTATGTGTGCAGAAGCTGGAGTGATCTGTTATAAACATAAGTTAGATGGCATTATTCTCTCTTAATACCTTCCAGAGTCCCTGACCCAGTCTATGAGGGTGTATGATTTGGACCTCTATCCGTATCCAAATCTTGTGTTCAACTGTAATCCCCAATGTTGGAGGTGGGGCCTGGTGGGAGGTGATTGGATCATGGATGTGGATCCTTCATGAATGGTGTGTCATGATACCTTTGGTGCTGTTCTTGTGATGGAGTCTCACGAGATCTAGTTGTTTAAAAGTTAAGCTGGGTTCAGTGGCTCACACCTGTAATCCCAGTACTTTGGGAGGCTGAGGCCGATAGATCATTTGAGGCCAGGAGTTTGAGACCAACGTGGAAAACATGGTAAAAACTTGTCTCTACTAAAAATACAAAACTTAGCTGGGCGTGTTGGTACATGCCTGTAACCCCAGTTACCTGGGAGGCTGAGGCACAAGAATCTCTTGAACCCGGGAAGCAGAGGTTGCAGTGAGCCAAGATCATGCCACTGCACTCTAGCCTGGGTGACAGAGCAAGACTCTGCCTCTAAATGAATGAATAAATAAATAAATAAAATAAAAGTGTATCGCATCTCCCCGCTCTCTCTCGGTCCTGCTGCTGCCATGTAAGACGCCTGCCTCTGCATTGCCTTTTATCATGAGTAAAAGTTTCTCCTCCCCAGAAGCAGAAGGTACTATGCTTCATGTACAGCCTGCAGAGCTGTGAACCAATTAAACCTCTTTTCTTTATAAATTACCCAGTCTCAGGTATTTCTTTATAACAGTGCTAGATGAACTAATTTGGAGGCCTGTGTATCCTGACTCATGAGGCCACCAGACTGGACCCTGTCTGACTTCCCAACTTTGTCTGTCCCATCTGCACCTTCCTCATCATTCTACTATGTCACCTGCCTCCATTCAGGACCTGACCATACCACCTGTTCTTTCCAACTCTTCACAGAGTCTCTGCTTTTGGTGAGAAGCCTTCTGCTCTCCTTTAATTTCACCTATTAGTACCTGAACATCCTTTTCTTCTCAGCAACATTGTTACTTCTTCATAGACGACATCCCTAACATACAAGAAGAGGTTGCATTACTGCTTATTCCTTTTCCCCCTTTTTAGTCTTTAACACAATATTTTATGATATTAATTTGTGTTTTGACTTTGCGAATAACTGTATTTCACCTTAGATTGTAAACTCTATGAAGAAAGGGGCTATATATGTTTTGGTCACTGCTGAATCTGTAATGCATAGCAGTGCCTGACACATGGTAGATACTTAAGAAATATTTTTTCAATGAGTAATTGGATGGATGGATGGTGGGATGGGTTGTAAAAGGAATCAGTTTCTCTACTCACAAAACTTCCGACAAACAATGAGTAGTTTTTCATATATTGTACTTTTCCAGTTCCCTGGGATACCAACTGGGTGTACATACAATTTAATTCAATTCTGACAGTAACTGGAGTTAGCATCAACCTCATGAGTTAAGAGCTCAATCCCTCAAGACTGCCCCCTACTTCAGATGCCAGTGGTAGGTCCCTAGATTACTACCCACATTATTATCTGACGTGACTACAAATTGGGTGTCTCATGACCCCCTCCTCGGGTTCAATGATGTGTCATCATGGCTCACAGAACTCAGGGAAATACTTTATTTGCCATTACTGGTTTATTATAAAGGATATTGTACAGGATACAAATGAACAGCCAAACAACGAGGTACATAGGATGAGGTCTGAAAGGGTCCTGAGTGCAGGGGCTTTTGTCATTTTGGAATTGGAATATGCCACCCTCGTGTGACATGGATAAATTCACCAACCTGGAAACTCTCCAGACCCCTTGATTTAGGGTTTTTATGGAGCCCCATTACTTACACATGATTGATTAAATCATTGGCCATTGGTGGTTGACTTGATCTCCAGCCCCTTCCATTACCAGGAGGTTGCGGGTAGGGGTGAAAGTTCTAATTCTTCAATCTTGCCCTGGTCTTTCTGGTGACCCACTCCCATCCTGAAGCTGTCTAGGGACCTCAGCCACCAGTCATCTCATTTACATACTAAAAGATACCACTCTGGAGATTCCAAGGGTCTTAGAAGCTGTTAAGAATCAGACTAAGGCCAAATATTATAACAAAGGATGCTCCTATTTCCCTTATGACTCAGAAAGTTACGAGAGTTTTAGGAGCTCTGTGTTAGGAAGTGAGAACAGAGACAAATAGTTATTTTTTATTATGTTGTAGATGAATATGATTCTGAAGTGTTAGAGGTTGTAGAAAAAGCTTAGAAGACGAGGGAAGGAGTACCTGCTACCTAGCATTTGTCTATAGCTATGTGTACTGCTTTATCTGTCAAATGAACACATACAAGGTCTGTTTTAGAAATTTTTGCCAAAGAGCCCAGAATTGGCAGATACAATCAACATCTCCATCACCAACACTCTGCTTGGTCATATTAAGATGGGATCGTTCCCTTGAACCCCTTTGCAGGCAGGAACTGGAGTGGCTTGTTTCACTCAGCTTGCTGCTGGCCACTCCTCGCTGGAGGGAGCGTGCAAGCGGTTGCGGGAACTGGAGCTAACAAATGCTGGAACCAGCTGGTCGCTCCTCTCTGGCAGGAGCAGGCCCTGTGCAGGCCCTGCAGCAGCATACAAGCATGTTACAACCAGTGCTCTTTCAGCTCTGCCGTCTGGGGATGGCCAAGTGCCAACCAGCTCAGTGGAGGGTCAGGATGGCAGCCCCTACCCTGTTGGCACCAGGGTTCTTATTTGGCGTCCAGGAAGAATCAGGTCACACGAACTGTTTGAAAGGTGATGAATGAGGAAGACTTTATTGAGCGGTGGGTGGCTCTCAGTCGAAAGGGAGGCTGGAAAAGGGATGGGAAGGTGATCTTTCCCTGAAGCCTGGCCATCTCTGGCAGGGTCACTCTCTGAAGCTGCACCGTCTGAAGTTAGTGGTGTCTGTCTGTAGTCTC
Organism: Chlorocebus sabaeus; assembly: GCF_047675955.1. NCBI lineage: Eukaryota > Metazoa > Chordata > Mammalia > Primates > Cercopithecidae > Chlorocebus > Chlorocebus sabaeus. The sequence continues at coordinate 73,932,188 of NC_132918.1, forward strand.
CAATGCTCAGTTGTTTCTTTGCTCGCCGCTCAGCCACTTGTATCCTCAACGCTCAGCTGTTTGTGTTGTTCTACCAGCTGAAGTCTTTTATGGGCACAAGATACGGGGAGGGCAGGCCAAAAAGGCAACATTTGGGTGGAAAAACGGGGTCAGCTGTTTTCGCTTAGGGCCTCAGTTCCCAGCACAACGGTGAGGTTTAGCGGGGAGCACAGCCCTTCTGTATCATTATCAGCTCAAAACATTATGTCTGCCTTAAAACTCCTTTCTTGGGTCATCTGATTCTGAAGTTAATAAAACCATGTCTGTGACTGAAAGAACTAATTCATGTATCTTTGAAATGTAGTACTCCTTATGCATAATAAGGTCAAAGTTTCAGAAACATTTTTGGCTTAAGATAACAGAATTATTTCAAAGATAGTCTTGTGGAATTTCAAATGCCTTCCTTCTTGGGGTTGTCCTTTCCTTTGGCATGGCCTATTTCTCTGGGGAAATTTTGCCCCTTCTTGGTCTCCACACCTTTCTAGTGTCTTTTCTCGCCAATCTTCTCTTCCTAGATTCCATCCATGGAATCTGTGCTCAAGGAAAAGCAAAGCATTCCTCAGTGTTCATGGACAGGTAGGGTCATCGCAGTTACATGACAAAGCCGATTATGAACCCAAGTCTGCTATTTACTAACTTACTCTGGCACAGCACTAACCTCCCTACCTACATATTGAATTCAAATGTTCCTTTTGAGTTGTGTGCACTTGAGGAGTTAGAGGGGAGTAATCATGAAGGGGCTAAATTGTCAAATTCAGGTAACCGATGGGATCAGTCTGAATGTGATGGAGGCGTTTAAGACAGAGATCCATGGCCTTTACCACCATTTGGTCCATGTAAAGGGTGGTCCCAGAGTGATGTATTTTGCCTCCAGGGTTTTCAGAGCTTTTTTTGTTTTGTTTTGTTTTGTTTTTTGTTGTTGTTGTTGTTGTTTTAATAAGTCAATTTAAGGGAAGCACACTGTCAGATGGAAATCATAATTTGAATTTGACATTGACACAGTTCACTTAGGTGCAAAATTTGCCAGGGAGTCCTAGCAGGTAAAAGCGAGGTGAGGAGTCAGAGAAATTTAATACATCTGGAGTTAGTATGATACTGTCAATGACCATAGGCAGTACTTTTTTTTTTTTTTTTGCCTGCTCAGGGTTTCTTTTCTGGTATCAGAATGTGTTTCCTTATTGTGGAGAACCACCCTCCCTCCCCTCTTCTCCTCATTCCTCCCGTTTTACAGGCTTATTGTTGGAAGACAGTTCTCATGGATCTTTCATGTTTCTGCACAGCTTGTGTCAGCTCTTGTTTCAGAGGATCTTTTCAAGGATGTTTATAATAAACAGCTTTGGATAATAGAGACAGGGTCTCCCTGCAGGAAATGGCTAGGTTTGTTTCCTGGCTAGAATAATAAAGATAATATCTCCCTCCAGGGTGAAGGGTGAGCAGGTTTGCTAGCAGCCTGCTTATGAGATCAGGGGTTTCCTAAACTTGAGGCCCACACATATGAGGCAAATCAACTGTATATATGCAGCACCTACCTGGGCCACTCTGTATGTTTTTCAAGGGACTTGTGGAGCAAGGGGAGCCAATGTGAATAGGAAGCACAGACTACTTTCTGTGCCATGAGTAATCAAGCTTTTTGTCTCTGACCCAAGAGTCTAGCAGCATGTGTGAAGCTGTAGGAGGCTCTCTTGTTAACCAGCAAGGAAGGTAAGATCTCAGACCCCTCACAGCTCCTGACAGCTGACTGTTGGTTGGAAAGCCTGGACAGTGAGAGTAGAGCAGGCTCCTGGCCACAAGGATCACTTTTGTGTAGTCAGATGACAAAGATCAGGCACATAGGAAGGGTCTTCAAGGCTTTTGCTGGAGTTGCTGGTCAAGGGATGTAGAATAGGAGCCTGGCCATCTTTGTGGTTACCTGGGTAGAGTCCCTTGAGAATGAGTCCCCTTACAGAGTAAAGCAGAGTCAAGAAAATGAGAGAGGGGAGGGGCAGAAAGCAAGGGAAATTGATTGAGGTTGAAATTGAGATTGATTTTATTTGGGAGTGTTGATTGAGGGCCTGGATATCGCCCTGCCTTTTCTGTTACATAAGCCAATACATTCACTTGGTTTGCTTAAGCCAGTTTGTGTGGGAATTTTGATACTAACCATTGAAAGAGCCCTGTCAAATACAGTTGCAAAAGAGTGGGCTGACCATCCCAAGGGACCACTACTCTAGAGGTTTCTACTCAAGCTTTTCCTGTATGAGCATATAGCCACTTACCCACTCTAAAACGCATCTAAGCAATGACTGCCATTAGGTGTAGAACTTGAGCTTGGTGCCTCTCCCCAGGTAGCTCCTCGAGCAGTTACCTCGTTTTTGATGCTCTGCTTATATATCTGTGTATCTGCTTCCCCAAGATGATGTGAAAGTTGTGAATCAAAACAAATGCAGAATGTTATGGAGAAAAAAGATGGCTGCAGTAAGAAAGGCCAAAAACATGAAAGGTGGCAATGTTTTGGAACTCCTAGGGCCAGACCCATATGAGGAAGTGAGGAATTTGGGATTATAGAGGTTTTTGCCTCTAAATTCATCACTTGAAGCTGTTCTGTGGCCCTGTAGAGAAATGATAATCAAGCTGAGGTTAGATATCAATAGATGATTGTTATTATTCTGTGGGAAAGCACTGTAGCATTTGGAGTTACACAATGAACCCTGTGAGGTGAAAAGACTGGCAGCTTCTTTCAGGACCAGCTTTGTTTTAAAGAGGAGAAAGATATTTTCTTTTGCTTTTCCTTTCTTTATATTATGTTATGTGTGAGCACAGATATGCATGTATATTCGTGGATAGCCATGACCCCACATATGTATGCATGTGTATACATGTGCATGTGCATGTACATGTGAACCTATGGGCACATGTGTATATGTGCAAGTATGCCTGTATATGTATGTGTATCTAGGCATTTATCTTTCTAATTTGGATTGCAGAATTATAATCATCTTTCCAATATTTTATTAATAATGTCACATAATTCACAGTGTTTCTTCTACCAAATGTCCTTTTACCTTTCCAGTAATAGTTTCAATTTGTAATTGGAGAAGAGGCATAAAGAAGAAGTAGATAAAACTTATCAGGTAAAGTTGTGGCAGGGGATGCTAATAGAAAAAGAAAAAAAAAAAAAAAGAGGATCAGAGGTTAAAAAAAAGTGAGCAAAGAACCAATTCAAATACTGAGACTTCTATGAAATCCCATGCAAGCCTGTTCCAATTCCATTACCAGACGTTTTTTCTGACTTCTTGTCATACAAACCGTGTGTTGGTCCCCTAAGCAATGCATCACTGTTCCGAGATGCTTTGCTCGTATATGTTCAGGCTTCCCTCCATGCCCTCATGTTTTCTGCCTCTGCACTCATATTTATCACTTGCCTGAAATAACATGCTTTTCCCTTCTGAGCCCTATGTGTCTTAATTTCACCCCAGACACATTCACTCACCCAGCCCCTGGGTCTAAATTGCTTCCTAATTTACAAAATTACATGACCCTTCCAGGTAGATGACATGTCTTGCTTTCTTTTTGACCCAAAGCAAGCAAAAATGTTGAGTGATGCTTCTCACTTTAAACACACACACACCTCAAGTTAATTCTGAGATCAATTTTTTGAGACTGGTCCTGGGACATGTCACCAGTGAGATGAAGATGTATGAGAGTGCAAAGAAGTTGGAGTTCTTTTTCTTTCTTGAAGAGGAATTTTCACTTGCGAGCAAAATTTTAATTGGATGTCTAAACTTCCAGATAAGCTTCTGTTCAACATTTGTCATGAATTTATAGGGGAAGTAAAAAATCAATATTCTGCAGTACTTCTTTCATCCCAAGGAGGTTGAAAGACTTTAGCTGCAAAGTGAGGAGATCAGAAGAGAAACAGATTTATTAAAGAAAAAAAAAAAAAAAAAAACACCCCATCTTACCAATGTCGTTTGGAAGAACAGACCCGTTCTGAAACAATTTCTGATCTCCTTTCCAAAGGCGATCACTATTAATAGGCGACCATGAAGACGAGAAGCAAGAAGAAGGTGGTTCACAGAGAAAAATGCAGAGTGCAATTTTCTATTCTCTACATTTTTGTAGAAAGAGATCTCAGTTGTAAGCATGAACATTTGCAAACATTTAAGCCAGGAGTTCTGCCAAATTTAAATGCCTTCAGCAATCAAGACAAGAAGCATCTCTCTCTGATATAAATCCAAATAGCTGGAAAATGACAAATAGGGCAGAATTGCCCATGCCCAGCTTTCATGGGACCCTTCCCGCACACACACTAGGTTTCTTTGTAGAACAGTAATGTCATTTCATAACTTTTTCACTAGCTGCAGTTTGGTGCATATGTTTGAGAATTTCCTTGTTTCCTGTTGTCTGAATGCTTTGATATTGTAGGGGAGAAAAAGTCATAACTTTTCCTCACTCGTCACAAAGTTTATGACTGAGACCCATAAAAGAAAAGGCAGATTAGCCAGAGAAAAGCAAAGCAAATTTATTAGTCAAATATTATGGGATATGAGAGTCTTCAGAAATGAAGACCCCCAACCATAGGGAAGATCGTGTATTTTTATGCTTAGGTTTGATGAAGAATGGACAGGCATGTAGAAGTATGATTAGATGAAAAAAGAGTATGACTGAATGGTAATAAACTGGGGGTGCGGGAAGTAGCAAGGTCTGTTTGTTGAGATTCTTCTTGGCCTGTCTGGGTAGAATTCCCTCTCTTCGGATATAGGGCAGATCATCTGCCACACAAGGGTCTTCAAGAAAGAAGTCCAGAGAGATCTTTCTGCTTCTGTGGCTTTCTCAGTTTCCTTCAGCTTGAAATACTGAGTATCAGAAGGTGCCGCATTTGGGGCCAGTGTCTCCTGTACCACATCAGTATCATATGTGAAATGGTTTTATTTTTTTCCAAAAACTGTTACGAATTTGCTCTAGCAAAATCCACGTTCTTATTTCTTGTTAAAACCATCCCACTTAAAGTTTTTAAGTCTCAGTGTTAACAATGTAAAACCTACTTAAAGAGTGTAATTGGATTGTTTGTAACTCAATAAATAAATGCCTAAGGGGATGGATAAAACAAACAAAACAATGTAAAAACTTCAAACTTCTATTTAGTTGATAATTTCTTAATCTCAGCCATCCTCCCTCCCTCTTAACCCCACCATCCCCCTAACCAAGGCTAAAGTTGTGGCTCTGGTGGCTAAGAGCGGAGGGGTCTGGGTTATGGTCTGTTCTCTTACACACTTTTTGCTCTGCCTTCTTCGAATGATGACTCTGATGTTGAGGGCAATGAGGAAGGGGATGAGATGAAAATGTTACCTTGTATGCCTGTCCATAGTGGAGTTGCATGACTCTTCTAGGTTGGCCCTAATTGCTGACCTAGTTTGTGGATGAGTCCAAGAAATCCTTGAGCATGGGTGGTGGCTCCATCAGGCCTCCTGATAAAAGTCTCATCTTAAGTAGCTCCCTATGCAAGATGACTACATCTTCTAGTTGATCCCTAGCTGAACACCTCCCATCCTTTGCTGTATCCTATAGCTGTGCCTGGCACGACTATAATACAGTGTCATCTGTGTTTGCAGTGTTTCCATCTCTGTCATCTGCTGGTATGTTCAGCTCTAATTTACATACATTTCAGGAACAGGAAACTTTCCCTTTTTATACCATATCCGCCCAGTGCTCTTTACCTACCTCCGGTGGTATAAGGACTTGCTAGCAAGCTCAGTGATTAAACTGACCCCAATTAAGGTACACAATGTTCCCTCTCCTTTTCATAGCCTCCCTCCCTCTCCAGTATTGGGAGAGAGAATAGCTAATCTTGAGAAATTCTTCAGTTCCTCAGCCTCCTTCTTGTACTCTTTACTTTTATACCAATATCATGGGTGTAAGAGGTGGGAATTAGGTGGGGGGTAGTTAATGCTAAGTCTGTTGACCTGTTACCTTGTTTTCTTCTCTTCTCTTCTCTTCTCTTCTCTTCTCTTCTCTTCTCTTCTCTTCTCTTCTCTTCTCTTCTCTTCCCTTCTCCCCTCCCTTCCCCACCTCTCCTCTCCCCTCTGCTTCCCTTCCCTTCTCTTTTCTTTTCTTTTCTTTTCTTTTCTTTTCTTTTCTCTTCTTTTCTTTCCTTTTCTTTCTTTCCTTTTTTTTCTTGTTTTTTTTGAGATGGAGTTTTGCTCCTGTTGCCCAGTCTAGAGTACAGTGGCATGGTCTCGGCTCACTGCGACCTCTGCCTCCCAGGTTCAAGTGATTCTCCTGCCTCAGCTTCCCAAGTAGCTGAGATTACAGGTGCCCCCCACCATGCCTGGCTAATTTTTGTATTTTTAGTAGAGACGGGGTTTCACCATGTTGGGCAGGCTAGTCTCGAACTCCTGACCTCAGGCGATCCAACCACCTCAGCCTCCCAAAATGCTGGGATTACAGGCATGAGTCACTGTGCCTGGCCCTTGTTACCTTTCAACATGCCCTGTGGGATGGTGACTAGGATGTGGAACACTTAAGGCATCTGCTCTAGATTACCGGGACAGCAGAACTCTGTGCATAATATCATCTTTTTATGCTATGGTTAATGCCTTTTACTGAAAAAGGGAAAGAGTGAAAGGGAAAGTATCAGAAAGAAGTAATGAATAATTTCCTTATAATGGCTCAAACAATTGTAAGGAAGAGCCCATTAGACATGGAATATTTGGATCTTGTTGGGAGAGACTAGTCTCTTTATTCCTAGATCCCAGCATAGTGCCTGGCACATGCTTGCTGGGTAAATATTGAAAGAAACTTCCAAAGTGCCAAGGTGCTAGAAGGTAATTGTGTGATTTTGCTATACAAGAGACTAAACTGGCGTGAAAGCAACCCTGGAAGAAACGTGTTCCCAGTTTTTGTCTCCCCCAACTCTTCCTGCGCTCCAATGTTGGTTTCCCTTGCCCTGCCCACATGAACATGCACAATAGGAAAATTGGAATTGTCTTTGAAGTGACCATAGTGAATAGTGGTGGTTGTCAATGCTAAATAGCTATTTTGAAATCTTGGATTTATCTTGCTATGCAAAATGTGTGACATTAAAGCCCTCACTTCTACAGCACAATGGACTTAGGGATATATACCTAGAAATAGTGCTTCACAGCTACATTGAGTAAGAAAATTAATGTCAGGCAGTACCACCCGTAAAAATGGACCCAGTGCCTTGGGTCTCAAAGTTTGGAAAACTTCACATTGATCAACATACACACACACACACACACGCTCACACATACACTTCAATAAGGAATACACGATGCCTGTTACTCAGGATTCAGCACTCAGTGTTGGCAGCTAAACATCCACTCTCATGACTGCTAATACTGTTCAGGCCCCAGGGAAATGCTTTCCCACATCTCGCCCAATGTTCTCGAACAAAAGATGACTGCATCTGAATGCCGTGAAGATTTGTGGGTTGTGCTGTCTGAAACAGGCACTGCTTTGGAGTGTGGGGAAGATTTGAGCAAGAAAAGCACTTTGGTAAGACAAAAGACTAATTAAATTGTAAAACCTTTCTCTCAGTGTAAGTGTAGTAGTGTATTGCATAAAAAGTATTATTTTTCAGTAGACTCAAGCCTCCATTTCTTTGCTTCTCTTCATGGTTTCAGAGGTACCTGGGAATTAGTGTTCTCTTTGCAGTAGTTGCACATGGTGACTGGAGAACATTTTGCAGTACTAAACAACTACTAATCCCAAAGTCACTGTCCATCAACAAAACATCCAGATGGGTATAATAACACTTCAGTCATCTTTGATATTTTGCTGACTTTTAGTTAGATAAAAGCTATAACTTCACACACATTTTTTAAAAAAACATTATAGTTATAAAGTCTTTTTCAAGGTAGGAGAATAGAATATATTTATGTTTTCTAGACTCACATATAACTTAAAAATATTAAACATGCTATATGTATGTTTTTATTCATACTTTTCTTCCAAGCCCTACAAATATTAGGGTTGGACTTAATGTAAAATATTGGGTCAGAGTAGCGGCCTCATAAAAGTAAGTTTCCTTTCTCTTCCCTAAATATTTGTCTGTCACCATGAAAGAATAGCTGTATCTCTGAACTTTATTTTATGGAGGTGGAATTATAGGACAATGCCTAAGATTTTGCCAATGTTATGTAGCCTGGTCTTTTCCCATGAAACTCAAGAATAATTTCTACAGGAGAAAATGGACTGTGATCCCTTTGTTTTCACTAAAACTGCATGTTCATGAGAACCAATAGCAGGCCAGATTTGGAGCTTATTTCTTTGTATTTAAATATATTCTTTTCCCAGCATGAATGTAAGCTTACTTGGTTGGCAAAATATGCATTTTGTCTCACGATTTCCGGATCATTTTTGTCCTTAACAACGACAGCAGTAAGAACAATAATATTAACCGACTATGGAGAAGCACTTTACAATGTTCAATGTGCTTATATATATTTTACCACCTGTTAATATGTTAAGAAAGAAAACTGTGGCTTCTGACATTCTGATAGATCTAGTTGCAAAGTTAATGGCAATATGCAAGGGTTTGCACCTCTATTTATTTCTATATTCTATTAACAAACTGATGCTAGACATTAATTTCCAACTGGCTTATGCATTTCAGAACATTTTAAATTTTGTTTTCTTTTCATGGAAATGAAAATATAACTATATTTTTCAGAGAATGTTTATGCTGCGATGGTTTATTTTTCACTCTGTAAATCAATAGCTAACTCTCTAGGGAAAGCATAATTTGGCAGTTAGATTGTGTGACCTTTCATTTTTCAGAAGTCTTTGAGGCATTGCATTTGTTGTTCATGATGGTATGTTTGGAGTTTGTATCCGTCTATATAAAGAGACACAATGAGAATACAAGTATCAGGCAAGGAGCTGAGAAATCTAGGTTTTTGGCTTCACTTTTCCTAATCTTTCTGAGCTATAGCTCATCTGTCTAATCACATTAAGATGTATGCCCACCTATGTCATATAACTATCGTGAAGAACAGACTGGATGATGGATGTGAAAGTGCTTTGAAAACCGCAAATAAATGGTATCGGAAGTAAATGATACTATTATAGACTAGGATGGGCAAATTAAGGCCTGACGGCCAAATCCAGTCTGCTACTTGTTTTTGTAAATAAAATTTTATCGGAACACACCACATCTATTTGTTTACATATTGTCTATGGTTGCTGTCATGCTGCAATGGCAGAGTGGAGCAGTGGTGACAGAAACCACATGGCCAGCAAAACCGAACATATTTGCTATTGGATTCTTTACAGAAAACGCTTTGCCAACCCATGTTAGAGACCACAGACTATTTGGCTGGAATTCTCAAATGTGGGGAATAAATAAGCATCTAATCTAAAATTTTAGGAGGAAGCTGTAGTTCCTCTTCAATTGATGAATGAATGCTTTTTTTAAAAAAAATTAATAACAATGGATAATAAAGAAGTAATGATAGAATTAGAGAATATCAATTTTTATAGACTTTTTGAAATAATTGATATAAGCCAAGGATTGTCAATGAATATTAAAACTTTTGTATAAGGTGTTGTTTGGGCAAAAATATGCTTATACTGTGTTGAAAACATGATGCCACAGGTTACTTACTAATTGTAAAAGGAAAAACAGAACCTTCTATAGGTGAGAGATCTGGTGGTCACTACCTTAGCCATTTGATCAGGCTCTTTATCAGTAAAATTGAGACAGACAGATGTGGTGTGCCTTCTAACAATACACAAAGTTTTGAAAAGCCATTATCTATTAAGTATTCGTGTCAAAATGTGTAAGGTAGACTTAATTTCTAGTTTATAGGAAATACTGAGAATATAGGAATCAGTTAAACGACACCAAAATGAAACAGACAAATCAAAAACCAAAACCTGAGAAGAGCATTTCTAGATTGTTGGAGCTGTAACAGCCAAATGTCACGTGGGAACCTCGATTGGGTTCAGTGTAGAAAAAGGAAAGCTATAAGGAGTCTTATGGGCCAGCTGGGACATTTGAATATGGACTGGATATTGGATATTGTTATATAAGGGAACAATTATAAATTAATTATATCTTGTTAGTAACGTAATGATATTGTGGTTATACAGTGGACAGTGTGCTGAAGTTTTTGAGTTACTTTCAAATGCTTGAGACAAACACACACAGAAACACAAACCAAACGTGGCCAAAGAATATATGAGAGTTTGTTGTTCTAGTCTTTTAACTTTTTTACTTTTGAATATTCCCCAAATAAAACATGGAGAATCAAATTCAACAAGCAATTATTGTCGGTGAAATAAAAAACCCAGGAAATTGACATCTAGTAGAAGGAAGACCTCGGTTTCTTTGCCATTTGGTTAATAATGGTACGCAGTAGTGTTCTCTCTGGTGTGCTTTATCCAGCCACTCAAGTGAAAAAATCAGAGATAAAACATTCTCTTTTCATGATTTTTTCCCTGCAGATGTTCATTCCTGATGGTAATTCATCTTACAGCCAGGGAACCCACCAAAGCAATATTTTTCCCTTATAAAATTTCATCTTACTAGTTGTCACCCATCATTCCAGGCTGTTGAAATCTTTAGAATTTTGATTGGCCCATTCAATCTGCTAGTTATCTTTCTCAGTCTTGTGACATCTGAATGGTTGATGAGCTCACTTTCTATGTCTTCATCCAAGTAAACAATGAAGATATGGAATAGCAACTCCTTCCTGCGTCCTAGTAGCTGAAGACAAAGCCTCACAGCATTCTAGTGCCTGTTCCCTGCCTGCAGTGGGGAGGCGGGGAGCAGGCACCAGCTGCTCAGCAGGCCGGATTGGGCCCCAAGCTTCAACTAGCTACAAACATAGCCTGCCACTTCTGACCCAGGACCCTTTGTGCACCAACCCCTTCACATCCTCTTGCCCTCAGCACTTTTTCCAGCTGCTGCTGCTGCAACTTTCCCAGCATGAGCTTTTATTGGCTCCATGCAGGCACATCCTGATCATGAGGGGCCTCTTACCTTGTGCCCTGAGACTTTTCTATTGACATCGAGGCAAGAGACACCCCGAGGAGGGCCACAATCCTACCGATGCATGTTCACCCTGGAAACGTGAGGGTCTCCAGCCCTATAGGGCAAATCTTTGAGCAAAGGGAGACTGAAGTCTGAAGGTACATTCATTGCCCTTTCTCCCTCTAGGCAGACCCCTGAGCTTACTCATGAATGTCAGGAACACATCTTACATAATAAGATCAACTGTTCTCAATTTAAATTAATTTGGCCATATGTAAATTATACAAAATCTAAATGTCTTTAGAAACAATACTTTCCTGGTGATATTTTTTGCCGTTCTAAAGAGCAGTTCTAAGTCAGTGGCTCATGATTGACTATATCTGTACAAAAGTGTTTTGCATGTTTTTCTTGCTCCTTCCATTGATTGTTTTACTTTTTGTACACATCCTTTTATTCTTCATGTCTATCATTTGAAACATTCCTAGAAGTTCAGAAATGTGATTGGCTTATATATTGTTGGTTATAAATTATTTTAAAACTTCATTATTTCATATATATATATATATATATATATATAGCTGTATAGCTGAATCATTCTTACTTACTTATTTATTTAAGAGACAGAGTCTTGTTCTGTCACCCAGGCTGGAGAGCAGTGCATGATTGTAGCTTGCTATAGCCTCAAACTCTCGGCCTCAACCAATCTGCCTGCCTCAGCCTCATTGGGTTTACTGGTGTGAGCCACCTTGCCCAGGATCATTTGTTTTTGGTGCAGAATTATGACTTGCCAGTGGCTCACTGTGAGGCAGTATGGGGTAGTGGTCTTGAGCACACATTTTAAAATAAGATTTTTGGGGATCACATCCATTCTGTGCCATTAGCTGTCTTATTTTGGTAATTTACTGTATTTAATCGCTCTGTGCCTCAGTTTCCTCATCTATATAATGAACATGATACTATTAGTGTTTATTTTATAGGATATTGTGAAGATTGAGTTAAATATATATAAAGCAATTATGAAAGCACTTGGTATTAGTAAATACTCAGTAAATGTGAGCTGATATTATCATAGGATGGTTATTACTGCAATTATTATTACCACTACTACCACTAAAATGAATGTTTCTAGAAATTATCTTCCCTTTAGCCATAGGATATACCTATAACTAAGATGTAAACAAAAGTAGTCTCCTGAGCAGCTGAAATAAACACCATAAAATTATATCACTACCAGATCTTTACTTAGATCATCATTCAGAGCATATTTACTCTTATGCTGCATTCAATGCAAACAAGTTTTTTATCTATTTTTCTGGATCATAGATAATTGGAAGCATCTTATTAGAAAGCAGGAGAAATAGGGTTGCTCTTTCTAAGGTATACTTGGGAAAAGCTTTGTGGTGACAGGAGACAATTAACTATAAAACAGGAGACAATACAGGAGAAAATCACAAGACCCAGTAAAGCATGATGACCATGAGTATTAATTCATCCGACAAATATTTATGAACACTTTGTGCCAGGCATTGTCCTGGACTAAGAAAATGCAAAGGTGAATGTAATTGACAAGACCTTGACAGGAGACTGTTCCATGGCAGGGGTTGGAGGAAGTAAATACAGTCATCTCTCAGTACCTGTAGAGAATTGACTCCAAGTCCCCTCCTGTAGGTATCAAAATCCAGGAATGCTCAAGTCCTTTATATAAATGGTCTAGTATTTGCATATAATTTAGGTGCATCCTCTGTATAGCTAAATTATCTCTAGATTACGTATGATGCCTAATATATTGTAAAAGCTATGTAAATAGTTGTTATACTGTATTTTTAAAATTTGTATTCACTTTCGGAGGCCAACATGGGCAAATCACTTGACCCCAGGAGTTTGAGACCAGCCTGAGCAACATATCAACACCCCCTCTCTACAAAAAATACACAAAGTAGCCTGGTGTGATGATGCATGCCTGTAGTCCCAGATATTTAGTGGGCTGAGGCGGGCTTAAGCCCGGGAGGTTGAGGCTGCAGTGAGCAGTGATCAGCACCACTGCACTCCAGCCTGGGACATAGAGTGAGACCCCGTCTCAAAAACAATTTTTGGTAACATTTTCATTTTTACGTTGTTTTTGTTTGTTGTTTGTTTTTTTTCCAAATATTTTTGATGGTCAGTTGGTTGAATCTGCAGATGCGGACTCCACGGATATGGGGACTGGCTGTGCAACTAAAGAATGCAGTACATAGGGTCACATGGTAGAAAGCAACTGAGGTGGCGGTAGGAGTACTTGGAAAAAGACTGGGGTGAAATCTGAAGTATGAAATGAAAACAGCCTTGTCAACAGCTCAGGGAAAAATATTCCATGTAGAGGAATAAGCAAGTGTGAAGGCCATAAAGTATGAAAGAGTTCAGTGGATTCAAACTATAGAAAGAAGGCCAGAGAAGATGGAATGTGACTGGCCCAGGGCAAGATGGTGGATGATATGAGCTAATATTGGAGAGCTAGGAAGGGGTAAGCTCACAACTGGTTTTAAAGATGGTAGTAAGGATATGGAATTCTATGATATAGACTCCATTGATAGGTTACAACCAGGATAGAGATGTGATATAATACAGTCATACAGTCACATGCTGCCCAATTATGTTTTAGTTGATAAAGGACTACATGTACAATGGTGATCCCATAAGATTATAATACCATACTTTTACTCTACCTTTTCTATGTTTAGATATGCTTAGATACACAGATACTTGCCACTGTGTTACAGTTGCCTATTGTATTCAGTGCAGTAACAACATGCTATCTAGCTTTGTATCCTAGGAGCAGTAGGCTATCCATGCAGCCTCCGAGTGTAGTAGGCTGTACCATCTAGCTTTGTGTAAGTCCACTCTGTGATGGTCACATGTGATGAAATTGCCTATTGATGCATTCCTCAGACTGTTATCCCCATCATTAAGGGATGCATGATAGTGTGTGTCTATCTATCTATCTATCTATCTATCTATCTATCTATCTATCTATCTAGATACAGATATAGCAGGTCCTGGTTTCACTCAGCATCATCTCCTTGTAACATTGATGAGGAAAAAAAGTTGAATCCCGGCTTGGGTCACTGTTTGTGTGGAGTTTGCACATTCTCTCCATGTCTGTGTGGGTTTTCTCTGGGTATTCTGGTTTTTTCCTACATCCCAAAGATGTGCACATTAGGCGAATTGGCATGTCTACATGGTCCCAGTGTGAGTGTATGTAAATGTGTATATATATGTATGAGTGTGCCCTGTGTTGGAATGGGATCCTTCTAGGGCTGGTTCCTGCCTTGTGCCCTGAGCGTCCAGGATAAGTTCTGGTTGCCTACGACCCTGTAATGGAATAATTAGCTAAAGGATTATACTTGTTTCTATTAATCTTTTAAAAATGTATGTATAGTTCACATTTATTTCAGTGTTTCAATATTAGAAGTGTTTAGGTTTTTATTTAGAAGTTCAGTGACATTTTGGTGATCAAAAATATGCCATGGGAACTTAACTTTTGTTTATATGAATTATCTTATGGTAAAATTGGTTTCATGATGCCTTGTTTCACTTCAAGCTGCAGTTTCCAAGAACTTATCAATGATGTTAAGTGAACAGTTATTATATCATATAGATGATGATTGTCACTGCTAAACAGAATGATTTGGGAAAGGGTGGGATTGAAAACAGAAAGATTACTTAGAGGACTATTGAAGCAGTTTAGTTGAGAGCTGATGGAAGGTTGAATTAAGATACTGGTGGTAGAGAAAGAAGTTCTTATGTTTGAGTCATATTTTAGGGATGGACTTGACAGGATTTCTGAAGAATTGAGAGACTGCGGGAGGAGAAGGATAAGCAAAAGGTGGGAGTCAGAATCAGAGGTGACTGCTGTCCCTTCATTTGAACATCTGGATGATAATGGTGCCATTTCCTGCAATGAAGAGGCAAAGAATAGACTAAGGGCATGGTGTCAAGAGTGCCCTCTGGGGCATGTTTTGTTTGGGTGGTTATTTAGTAGACAGCCAAGTAGAGGAGCTGGACAGACACTTAACTGTACAGTTGTATGGAAGGAGAATAAAGGATGGATGTCTTGTATATCTCAAGAACTTCTGAGGGTTGATACACAAGGGAACATAGGAATATAATGAGGCTGTAAGCTTTTTGAGATAAATATTGGTGAAGGTTGATATTGATGTGTTAATTTTGAAAACATCAAATACCTAACTAGGCAACAGTTGATTTTCATATTTATAAAGGCTTATTAAAGTTCTCCCTACATGAGATAGACCTCTTTGATTAAGAAGCTAGGGGGAAAAAATTCAGTGTTTTTTTTTCACATGAGCACTGCGGTTTACTCAAGACTCCCTCATGTTTACTAAAAATGTCTTTCCAAGAGCCCCTAAGCAAGTCCTTCTGCACTTGTGCTTCCTGGGTTTCCTTTCTGAAGAACAGAGGTAAATGAACTCAATGATTTCTGAAGATAAACTAGGTGTAATGAACTCAGTGATTTCTGAAGATAAACTAGGTGTCAATTTTTTTTTTCTGCGTTAGAATTCTAGGTCTCAGGGCCTCCTTTAGTTAAAACAGCCACTCTTAAAAAGGACTCAGAATGACTGAAACATTTAAGGGATGGCAAAACTCTGAGTTTTATTATGTACATTTACCATGGTGGGTAAACGTTGGAATGCCGAGGTCATTTGGCCCCTGGCCAGAGAGACTGAGTTCCATTTTGGAGTGAGGAGGGTAGAGATGCATCTCCCTTCATAGCAAAGCAGCAGGGGGCTTCTCAGCTACCTTTATTAGCAAAACGGCTTCAGAGCCCTCTCTCAATCTGTGAAATCTTTGATCTTAAAAGGGGTTTTGTCTTGTTTTTCATTTTTTTAATTTAAACTTTATATGATGTTAGCTTTTTAACAAGCAAATTCTGCCTTCCTTCCCCCATAACCACCTTTGTAGGACTGCACACTGATTTATTTTGCTGGCAAGCACAGTGATTTTATTACCTTTCACCATGTGTAGTATGACTCCATGGCAGTTTTGTTCAAGCCCTTTGGTGGGAGAGCCTGCTGAATTTGTAAAGGTGTCATTATTTATTCTTTTAATATTCTCAAGCAGCAGCAGTTATGTTGCTAGCTTGAAATAAAGGCATTGAATTCAAGACCATGAGAGATTGCCTCAGGATGTCTGCAGCAGGAAGTATTCGCTATTTTCAACATCAATTTCTTGACCACTTGAATCATATCTTAACCTTTTGCCAAATATTGACTATTCCTGTCAGATGGGGGCATATTGCCTTTTGTTGAAAACTGTTTGAACAGATCATGTCAGAAATAAGGAAGAATGAAGTTTGCATGATTAAAATAAATCATAAGATCTTGGTTCAAGTTCCAAAAGACTAGAGAAAGGTAGATGAGTTGAAGTTCTTTGGCTCCGGCCAGCAGGGGCAAATATCTTCCTGTAACTAGACTGTTGAGCTGAGAATTGTGGCCTTATTAAAAGAAATAGCAGAGATTTGAGAAACTTTGGGGAAACTATAGACTGATGTTTCTCTGGGGACTGTTTCCCGGGAAGATTGGGGTGATAGGCCTATTGCAGGTTGCTTGTTCTGTACTTTCTGAATCTTACCCACTCTTCTTTTACTATTTGTACACTCCCAAACAAGACTGCCTCTGTTTTTCTTTTTTGTAAAATAATTGGTTAATCTTCTGCTTTTAGTGTCTGCGTCCTTGTACATCTTTTAGATGGAGAGAGACAGTACATCTGGGCTTTTATACTGTCTCTACTACTTACAAGTATGGCTTATTCTAAATTCAGTTTTCTCACTTATAAAATGGATTTGATTTCTACCTCAATGTGGGCATTAAATACAAATAGGAGATAATAAGGATTGAAAAGTATGTGGACTTTTGAGTGCATCCTGGTTTTGAGTCTTATTGGCGGTGTCATTCTGGGCAAGTTATTTTACCTTTCTAGGCCTCAGTTTCTCCACATGTATAATTGAGATAATGTCTGTGTTGTAGAGTGGTTGTAAATGAGGTATAGAAAATACTTAGCCCAGTGCTAACTGAAACAGGCACAATAAGGAGTAGCTGCTATCACTACAATGTTTTATATACATACCATGGAGCTGAACTCTAAAATAGTTTAAGATATTTCAAAATTCAATATAAATTGGACTGGCCCTGAGCCTGTATAGACACACATATATAGTTAGCCTCTTATCAAGTCCTGGTCTTATAATGCAGTTTTATGGCATTGACTTTAAAGGAAAGCATTGCAGCAGACCCAAGAACCTAAAGCCATGAGTCTTGCCTCATACAGAACCCATCAAGTACCAGGAACCTCTGCTACGGGGGCATCTTGGTGGAATTTAGTGTTTTGTAGTCATCAGTTGTCAGAGAAGATCTTGACTCAATGGAGTCCTAGTGTCAGAACTTCCACAGCCAGTGTCAACTGGGTATCAGCCTTGGGCATTTTTTTTAGGGCCATCTTTCATATGTGAGAGGGTAGTTACACAGGGTCCACAGTATTGGTCTCGAGGTCTTGGAATTTTCCCATGATGGAGCCATGCGATATGGATGCACTGGCTGGTCCCTGGTTTGTGTCTGGTTTTCCAGTAGAGAAACAATTACTCATGTGGGCTCTGATAGCAGGATGCTGATTTACATTGTATAAAAGAAGGGTTCAGTTGACAAAGAAATCTGGAAAATGAAAGGAATATATCTTAGAGTACAGAGCTAGACATGAGTACTAGTTCCAGATATTCTATCTACTGCCCTTTGTAGTGTGTAAATAATATTAGAAGATTTTATTAAACTCCCACCAGATGCCTACCACTATGCTTGGCATTTTATATATGTTATCTCGAATTTTCCCAAGCCTTTCAGAATCCTTTGCTGTACCTCAGTGCTGCAGTTGATAAAACCAAAGCTCAGATTACATGGCTTCATCATGCCCACAAAACTAGGGGAAGATCTGGGTTTCTCACCCAAGTCACACTGATGCCAAAGACCAGGCTTGCCACACTCTTGGGGGTCCTGTGTGTTATATTCCTGAGGGAAAAAAAAGACACTGCCTAACATGATACTTCGAAAACCATACCTCCACTGGGTTGATCTGAGGAATGCTGAGCTGGTAGTTATGCCTGGGGAAGAAGTAACTCTCCGCATGCTCCACTTTCTTGTGAAGCACAAGAAGAGGGAGGTGGTGTTTAATATTTACAAATGATAAGGCATGGATAGAAATCAAATTAAAGATCCTGGGCTTAAACCTGAAGCAGGGTCTTGGAAGCCATCGGATTGTGTCAGCTGTTAATATTTTAGGTGCTAAGTCACAAGGAGGCCCAGAAAGTTCCAAGAGACAGACACAGGGCAGTCAGGGTGAGGAACACCTAGAGGGATTCAGGACAGCAACCATATTCCAATTAGTTTACAGAGTTTTTTTTTGTTTTTTTTTTGTTTTGTTTTTTTTTTCGTATTTTGATGTCTAAGTATGAATCAATTGCCTATCAGCTGAACACCAGCCTTGTCAGAGGGGGTAAAGTCGGTTTGAGGCACTGCGATGTTTCCTAACTTGCCAGGTGATAAGTTGCACACCTGCCCCTATTGCTATAAAACCTTGCTTGTTTTCTAGTGGAGGGGGCAGGAAGACAAGTGGCTCTGCACAGAGAATCTTTTGTCTGCTTCAGCTGTTTTCTTGTTTTAAAGCCAATATCAGTAGAAGTAGTCCTTGTTTTTTTCAGCATTGTTTACTTTCCAATATTTATATGGGGTTATCTATCATGCCCTTCCCTGGAGCACTATTTTATAAAGAATAAGCAAGTTTAGCTCCTTCAGCTTCTCCTAAATTTTGAATAAGAGAAGAATTCTACGTGTTCCTTTTTTCCCTATAGTGATTGAGGTGAAAGCCAAAACAATTCTCTGCTCCTCTAATTGTCTTCCCCATGAGTGATGATTTTTATTCTTCTAGATTCAAAATCTGATTTAAAAATTCTGCAAAACACATTGTTTTTACATAGAGTCAATGATTCCCCATGTCTTATGTACTTTGTTGATATGAACTTAAATGGTTGGTTAATTTAAAATGAAGAAGGTGTTAAACCTGTTTGATTTGGTTCCCAGATTTTGCTTTTGTCCCAATTCCGTATCTAGCTGGAGAGAGACTTCAGGGGCTCAATGATCCATTATGCTGCCCCACATTTCTTGGGGTGCTCTTGCATCAGGGGATTACTGGAGGCTCGAGAACTTTTCTGGATGTGGGGTGGGGGCAAGGGGTGTGAAGGACTTGTAGCTAGCTATTTTCTATACACTCTCTGTGTAATTTTCACCTGTAAGCACAATGACATTTATAAATAGAATGGGAAAACATTTATTTTTACCAAGAATCTCTACTTTTCTCATTTGTCAGAAGGGACATTTTATGGCTGCTTTCTCCAAACTTTCAGAGTAAATCAGTAGCTAAATGAGGACTTTGTCACTAACCTCTGAGATGATGATGGAGTTGTGAATTTTGTCTTGTTAAAATAACTTTCCATTGAAGCTTCCTTTTCACTCCAATTTTTGGATTTTGTAGTCTCCCATCTATTCTTTCAATCGCAATAGGGAGCTTATTATTTGGCAGTTTCCTCTGAAACATTATGGTTCTGGAAGTTGACTCTGGATTGATCTCCACTGATCCTGTCAGCAGGGACCATGGGACCAGCCTGTCTCCCATTAAGACCTATGCTTTGACTAAACCAAATTCCCTGAAGAAGCTGGGCTGAGCTAGCTGGGACCACATGTGATGTTATAGGGTGGTATCAGGCAGGCAGACTTCTGATGACCCATTCAGTTTCAGTAGATACCTGGATTTTCTACTGGCACTGAGCCAGAGGCTGCTAGACTCAGAGGTGCCTCTAACCACTTGGTGACTTGATTTTCAAAATTGAACTTGAGAAACTGGCAATCTGTCATATCTAGACTCAGAAGCAATGGGTCACAATATCTTGTCCATATAAGTCACTCATGCTTCTTTGCCACATTGTTTGATAATGGTTTCATGTCACGAATGCATAAATAGAGAGATCTTATGGAATGCCATTTCTAAACCAGGTAAAGCTATTTGTAATTTAGTAAATGTATTGGCAGGAATAAGGACAGGCATATATTTTCTGTCACCCTTCTCTAAACATGGAAGAATAACCTGGTGTAGAGGATGATGGAATCGGAGTTAAGAGACATAGGTTCTTGCCAGCATGGCAAGTGAGGCACTGGACTTCTTTGTGCCAAGGATTCATGGAAAATGTCATGGGAGTCATTCTCTGGTTAACAGAGGTCAAATGAGGATCTGAGTAAAAACTGTGATGTCTGCTGCCTTTATAGGCAAAATGAATGGGTTAAAGTATTGACTATAAAGTCCAGGGAAAGTGATGATGCTGAAAGGTAATATGTAAAGTGATGGTGGGAAGATGAATATCAGCATAGATCAGGAGCGGGAACCAGCAGTTCTTTAGCAGTTTTGTTCAAGTGATGGTCGTGGGCTTGGTGATTTATCAGATTTCTTCCAGAGTAGGGCAGGAAGATGCAGAGATACTATTTAAAAATCTAGGAGTAATGAACGTCCGAAAAGGAAGAAAACTGAACTTATAATGCCAAATTGAGAAAAATATACAATGATAAATATATTAGGTTTCTCTAGAGGGACAGAACTAATAGGATAGATATACGTATGAAAGGGAGTTTATTAAGGAGTGTTGACTCACACGATCACAAGTTGAAGTCCCACAATAGGCCATCTGCAAGCTGAGGAGCAAGGAACCAGTCCAAGTCCCAAAACCTCAGAAGTAGGGAAGCCAGCAGTGCAGCCTTTAGTCTGTGGCCAAAGGCCCGAGAGCCCCTGGCAAACCACTGGTGTGTATGTCCAAGAGTCTAAAAGCTGAAGAACTTGGAGTCTGATGTTCCAGGGCAGGAAGCATCCAGCATGGGAGAAAGATGAAGGCTGGAAGACTCAGCAAGTCTTCTCTTCCATCTTTTCCTGCCTGCTATATCCTAGCCACATTGGCAATTGATTAGATGGTGCCTACTCAGACTGAGGGTGGGTCTGCCTCGTTCAATCCACCGAGTCAAATGTTAATCTCCTTTGGCAACACTCTCACAGACACACAGGAACGATACTTTGCATCCTTCAGTCCAATCAAATTGACACTATTAACCATCACAGTAAAGGTTCTTCTAATAGAATATTGCCTCCATTATGTCTGCTCAAGTATTAGGAAGTAAAAGTTGAGGCCACACGGAGAAGAACACCCAAGCAAAGTCTTTGTAGTGGAGAAGCCAGTTCACAGGGCAACTCAAAGGGCTATTTCAGACAAGGTTCAAGTAGCAATTCCTTGGTAATTTCAATTTCTTTATCACAGTGGATCACTCCATCGTTTTGTTTTTTTCCCCTTCAGACTGAGTCTCACTGTGTCGCCCAGGCTGGAGTGTAGTGGTACGATCTTGGCTCACTGCAACTTCTGCCTCCCAGATTCAAGCAATTCTCCCTGCCTCAGCTTTCTGAGTTGTTGGGATTACAGGTGCCCATCACCATACCTGGTTAATTTTTGTATTTTTTAGTAGAGACAGAGTTTTGCCATATTGATCAGGCTGGTCTTGAACCCCTGACCTCAGATGATTCGCCTGCCTTGGCCTCCCAAAATGCTGGGATGAATCACCGTGCCCGGCCCACACCATCTTATGTTGCTGAGATTTATGCCATAAACTTCAGTGTGCAATTTTTGATTCATTATTTGTGTTAAGGAACTATATGTGAAGCCGGTTTCTCTACCCCAGCTTCTGGTGGTTTAACACAGTGATAGAGCACAAGACCTTGGAGTCAGATGACTGGATTCAAATTCTAGCTCTGCCCCTTAGTAGCCATGTGACTTTGGGCAAGTTTCTTTTTTCCTCTCAATGCCTCTTTTTAGTCTTTTGCAAAAGGAAGATAATAATAGTATCTACCTCATAGGGATGTTGCAAAGATTTAAGAGACAGAAAATATCTAGTTCATAATAAGTTATGTTAGCTACTGTTATTATCAGCATTAGATTCACAGAGTTCCTTCAGGACTAACTGTTGTAGTAGAAGCACCATGAATTAAACACTGGGACAAATCCGGACTTGAATACTGACTTTTGCACTTATCACCTGGGTGACAATGGGTAAGCCGTTCAACTATTTTGAGTTTCAGTTGTGCCCACCTGCAAAATGGTGCTCATGGTACTTGCATGCAGCACTGTTGGGGCTTTAAGAATGACTTATATGTGTAAAACATGAAGCCCATTGCCTGGTTTGAGATAGCTTTCTCATAAATAATAGCTACTATCATTATTGTTGCCATTTTCTTTCTTGTATATAAACATAGGCTTAAGATTCCCCGTGGGTAAGAAACATAACTGAGATTCAAGGCCTATCATTCCCTGTCCCAAGGTTAGTATTTATATTGAACTTCTATTTATTTGCGCTACTGGCTCAAACTTCTTGTCCTTTCTTGACTTTGGCCTTTGGTATCTCTTCTGATCTTTTAAGTCTTTATCCTTCTAGGCTTATCTAGATATTCTGACTTCTTGTTGAGGCCCTGCCAATTCATCCTTGAGCCAGACAGCATAGTACCTACCTGAATTTAATCCTAGCTCCAGTATTTACGTTAAGCATATGACTTAATTTTCCTGAGCCTCAACCATCTTTCAAATGGTCATTCTAATAATGATCTTATTAGATCTTTGTGGGGCCTAAATAAGATAAAGTGTGATAAAGTTCTGAACTATATCTATCATTCAGATGGTGCTCTGTGTTAAATTGGTTGCCCTGGAAACAGACTCTGAGGCAGAGATTTATATGTAGATTTTTGGGTGCAGTGATCTCTGGAATAATATCTATAAGAAAGTGAGGGTTGCAGGATTAGGCAGAGGGTGAAGTTGAATTGCAGTGCAATTGCAAATGAGGCTTCAGCCAAACCCAAGGGAAGACTCCGATTGGGCTGATCCTTTAGGATTACCCCAAGGGGGCCCAGCTTTTGTTACTGCATCATCCAGTCATTGGATGGGGGCTGCCTAGGGTGGATGGTTGAGTGTGTAGCTCCCTTTGACCAAGGGCAGTTCCTGGAGAGGGGTGCAGCTGTGAGCTGTAAGTAGGCAGCACTTCTGATAGCTGCAGGATTGAGGGCCTCTGCCCTGAAGGCAATCTGGGTACACAGCACAGTATCCACTATATGCTCAGTAATGTTGAATTACTTCTCTTCAATTCTTTGGCATCCATTTCCTTTCTCTTGTTGTAGCTCTAAGTTTCACCCTGATTAGTGCTTGTCTTTTTCTCTAGAGAGTCCCCAGTTCTGATGTTGCTCCTTTTGAGTTGAAATAGGTTATCATTTTATGATTTTCATCTTTCTTACCTTGGGAGCTAGTTGCAGCAGGGGTTCAGGGGTGAATTAGGGAAACAAGTTATTCCTCTCTCATTGTCCGATGAATAAAGACTTAAAGTGGAGGCTGTGTCTTTCTTTTTTAAATGTAATGACCACTTCTGAACATTTGATGTTGAATCTACTCAATTTTGTGATGAACGGATTTGTAAGGCTGTGTCTATGCTAAACACAGAAGAACGCTGTGATGGTTAATGGTGTATAAGCATATATAGGTCTACTATATTCTAACAACGGAGGACACTTTTGTAACCCCAGGTGTGTGGGAGTTTTTTCTCCCACCTGGGTGTCCTGTAATTCAGTTCGATTCTGACAGTATCTACCTGGAGAGAGTGTCACATCCCACAGGTTGAGGACTCAGCCCCACAAGACTTTCCCCCACTTTAGATGCCAGTCGCAAGTAGTAAGTTGTTACTGATACTTCTGACCAACCACACTTCTCAAGTTCAATTAATTTGCTAGAGTGGCTCACAGAACCAAGACAAGTACTTTACTTTTGTTAACTCATTCGTTATAAAGGATATTACAAATGATACAGATTAAGAGATGCATAGGACAAGATATGGGAAAAGGAGCAAAGCTTCCATGCCCTCCGTGGGCATGCCACCGTCCAGAACCCTCCATGTGTTCAGCCGTCTGGAAGCTCTTTGAGGCCCTGTTCTTTTGAGGTTTTTTGGAGGCTTCACTATGTAGGCATGATTGGTCATATCATTGCCTATTAGCGACCAGCTTAACTTTCAGCCCCTTTCTCCTCACTATAGGTTAGGGAGTAGGACTGAAAGTCTCAACCTTCTAATCATGCCTTTATTTTCTTGTGACCAGCTCCCATCCTGAAGCCACCCAGGGACCCCCAGCCACCAGGCATCTCATTAGCATACAGAAGAGACTCATGTCACTCCAGAGATGACAAGGATTTTAGGAGCTGTATGTAAGGAAACAGGATGAAGACCAAATATATAAAAATCCCATCATACATCATCACAATGTTACATGATGTCTGCTATGGGAGTGGGTTAAGAGACTGGGGGTGCTCATGCTCCATTTTTGTCATTTTAAATATAGAGCTTTGTCTTCCCTTTCAATGTTAGATATAAAAATGCTTTGGCTTTTTCTGGTCTTCTGGGGTAAATTTCTATACCAATGTTCACAGCTTATTTGCCCCTTTAAAGATAATTAAGCCATATGCCTACAGTTGTTTCTCAGGTCACCTTAAATACTTTTACAGCTTCATCTCCTGGAAACCTTTCATTAAATAATTAAGAGTTCATTAAGAAAATTGGGCTACTTTCACAAATGCCCTTTTTTTAAAAAAAAAATTTTAACTTTTTTGTTGTAGCAACCTGCCTGATCAACACAAATGCTTTTCTATTTGCCTTCCTGTTAAATCAGTACTCACCTTTTATGAATATATTACATTAATGCTTGTTTGTTTTATGGATTTGTTTAGCATATCCCCTAAGGAATATTCTTTCTCTGCCATCGTTTCCTGTCTTCAATTGTGTAAGGTCCCAGAAGGCAAATACTATGTCTTTTAAAATTGTATTGTACAGTGCTGTGCACAAATGAGCAATTAATTCTCAAAATACTGACAGTCGGAAAAGGCATAAAGGAACTGATAATATCTTAAATGATTTAAACGATATCTTTAATGCATTGGTTATCCCCCATTTTTTTTTTCTAATAAAAGCTGTTGGAAAGAAACAAGATAATGTTCAAAGTATATTGAGTTTCTCTGAACTGAAGTTCTGGTTAAATTAAAATTATTATTAAAAGATCAGTCTTAGGTGTTTCTGTCTATATCCACAAGCTGTTATTGTTGGATACTTTTACCAGGCTCTTTAAATTGTCCTCATGAGCTTAAAAGCCTAAAGAATAGCAATGGTGGCATTGGGGAAGGTGGAGGATCCATACTTGATGTGGGTCAAGGGTGGTCAAACTTTCTGTAAAGGGCTACACAATATGAATATTTTCAACTCCGTAGGCCATAAGGTCTATGTCACAACTACTCAACTCTACTTTTGTAGCATGGAAGCATCTGTAGACAATATGTAAATAAATCATGGTGGTATTCTAATGAAACTTTATCTTCAAAAAGAGAGGAGGGTCAGGTTTAGCCCGTGGGCTATGATGGCTAACACCTGATCCAGGTGATTAGACTATATTCCTCTGATTACTGCTGCACTGATTCTGAAATTCATCACTAAATTGAACCAATGGAAAGAGAGACACAATTGAAAAGTCAAGAATGTGAAAACAGTTTTAATGACTTATATTCACAACATTTGTTGCCTTGTTTGTTTACTCCTGGGCATGGTGCTCAGGAATGCTCAATAAAGAGTAGGTTCCCCTGGGACAGTTCCTAGTTCCCAGGGTCCTGGGTACTCCCATTTTTAAGATCCTGGCCACCAAGTGGTCTCAGTATGGTCTCCTTCACTTAGTAACTGCCAGATTTGGGGAAGCCACTGGTTTTCTCTGCACGTAACCGCATTTTTCTTTCCTGGATTAAGCGGATTGTGATATCTTCCCTACTGACTTTCAGGGTTATTGTAATAGCTGAGTGAAATATTGCTCAAAAGCACACTTCGTCACACATTCCTATTTAAAAAAAATATTAAGTTTGCTCGACCCACTTTTTCTCTAAACCTGAGCATGGTACTTGGTTGATTTTTTTTTTTTTTCTCGACAGATTTGTATGCCTGTGTTTGAGTGATATTAAATATCCAAGTATAGTAAAATAATTGAATGATTCTTAAGCCTTGCTTCACGTTGGACTCACCTGCAGCATTTTTAAAAATCCTGATGCCTTGGCAACACCTCAAATTAACTGAATCTGAATCTCTGTGAGGGAGACGCAGCATTAATATGCTTTTAAAACTACCCAAGTGTATCATTTTCTGTTGCCTCTGAAACAAATTACCACAAATTTAGTAGCTTAAAATAACACAAATTTACTATCTCTCAGCGTTGTAGGTTATACATCTGACACGGGTCTCATCTGAGCTATAGTCAAGGTGCTAGCAAGTCTGCATTCTTTTCTGGAGGCTCTAGGGCAAGCTCGTCCAACCTGCAGGCCCCATGCAGTCCAGGATGACTTTGAGTGTGGCCCAACACAAATTTGTAAACTTTCTTAAAACTTCATGAGATATTTTTAATGCTATTTTCTTTTTAGCTCACTAGCTATCAGTGTTAGTGTATTTTATGTGTGGTCCAAGACAATTCTTCTTCTTCCATTGTGGCCCAGGGAAGCCAAAAGATTGGACACCTGTGCTCTGGAAGATAATGCATTCCTTTGCCTTTTGCAGACTCTGAAGAGGCCACCCATGGTCCTTGGTTCATGGCCCCCTTCCTTTTCAAAGTCAGCAACAGCAGGTGAAACTTCCCTTTTATCTCATCACTATGACCTTTGACTCAAATAATTTTTCTTCCTTTCCCCCTTTCAAGGACATTGGGCCCATCTGGATGATCCAAGTTAATTCCTCTGTTTTAAGATCAGCTGATTAACAACCTTAATTCCATCTGCCATGTAGCCTAACTTACTCCCAGGTTCTGGGGAGTATGATATGTACAGCTTTTGGAGCCCATTATTCTGCCTACCACATGAGGTAATTACTACTCTGAAAGGGAAAAGTGTATAAGCCCTAACTAGTAGAAGCAAATTATTCCCACATGTGTTCTGTTGACGGCTAGTGCATAAGCATTCTTTCCTTCACTGATTCATTCTTTCAATAAATGGTGATTTCCTTTTGTGTTCTTGGCATTGATTCCAGAGATACAATAATAAACATTGTGGTGAAGGTCTAATGGAAAGAAAAATATATTTAAATAGAGAAAATGCAGATGCCTTGGGCCCTCATAGAAAGGGTCCTTTCCCAGATTTTGAGACCAGACTAGGATGTGTGGAAGAAGTGATGTGGGAATTACATAGGTATAGAATATGGAATAAAAATAGCCTTAGTAGCTCTTCCAGACACTTAATGCATTATCTTTAATCTTTACTACAAACTTGTATAGTGCATACTATTACTAACATTTTGCAGATGTGGAAACTAAGTCTCATGAAGATGAAATAATAATAATAGTTATCATATTATTATGTGAAATCATGTGTGTAGATCTATACTAGGGCATTTTAGAATGGCCATCGTTCCTTTAAACACTGGGCTAATATTTTGCTATCTTCCAAGTTCAAATGTCTTTCTGAAGAAAAAAAAAAAAAGAACAGAAATCTGATTCATCCTCTATGGTTATAACTGACACATAGCCACATAAGTGTTTAGCCTTGTGGCTTGTTTTCTGTCTGAACCAGAAGAGTACCATGTTCTCAATGGAGGCTTAGTCAGTATGGATTTTATTGGGTGTAACAGGACTCCCAGCAAACAGTCACTGTGTTACCACTGTCAATATTATAGTTAATCCAGGTATAAAAGTGACTTGATATGAGGATCTGGTGTCTTCTGGAGCTAAGCAGCGAAGGGTCATTTGAAGATTTCAATGCCTGGTGCTCTTTTGAAAAGTGAGTAGGAGAACCTAGTTTAGTGTTCTTAGACTTATTTAGCTCCTCCTTTCCATCTTAGACCTAACAGATCCACTTGGGGTGCTTCTACCATGAAGCTGTTTTTATTGAGTCATTTGACTTTCACAAGTAGCCAGATTTAGTTTCTCTGTCACAAGAATAGAGATAATACTTCCTAGTCATTTCTTATCTATCATATGTATAATAACTGAGGGAAAAACCTACAGGGTATAGAATATTGGGATACATTGGAAATTTCTAAAAGAGGCTTTAAAGAATTTTTTTGAGTTGCTTCATTCTAGACATTGATGCTTGAAATATAAAGATAAATAGGAAGGCCAAAGTTTAGTGATAAAATGCAGATAATTAAATGAAGGAAATAAAGGTGCATTACAATGGATTAAGAAAGGACTTTAGGCCAAATTTTAAGACCAGCTAAGGATTTCTGGAGGAAGTGATGCTCAACAGTGATATAAGGATTAGGTAAGTAGAGAATGTTGGACAATAACTGCCTGAATGCCTACTCTGGGCAGTTAATAAATTATATTTAATTCTCTCAAAACCGTGCACAGTGGTTACTATTACCACTGTGTTGCAGATGAGGCTCCTACAGAGCAAGTAACTTTTAAGGTCTCATAAAGAAAATGACAAAACTGGAATTGGGCTGGGAAAATACTAAGCTTCAGTACTAATATAATGGCCATTAGTCATGTATTTAAATTTAAATTACTTCGGCTATTTAAATTATTGGATATTTAAACTTAGTTTTTTTTTTTAATTAAAAAAATTAAGCTCCTTCTTTACACTTCACTCAGGTACTCAACAGTCACATGTGGCTAGCTGCCAGCATATTGGGTGTGCAGATTAAAGAACAGTTCCTTCATTGCAGAAAGTTTTTTGGACAGCATTGCTCCAAGGTGTTTAGAAAGTATTTAAAGGTTTTCTAGAACTTTTTGGATTAGTAACATATCAGTACCATGTAGGCACCTAGACTCTTGGAACCAGAAGCAGACTTTATTTCTATATGCGTAGCTCTGTTCTACCCTTACTAGTCACAAGGTAGATAACAAAATACTGAAAAAGAGGCTTCACTAAACCTGTTCTACCAATACGTGGAGAGTGGGACAAGAAATTGGGGGTTCACAAGGTTTGTATTTTCAGGGGACTACATGTTTCTTGTGCAGGATTTATCTATGGAAAATGCAAGTGGTGACGTTGGCATGGGGATAACAGCGGACTATTTTGGCAAAGTGAAGCGCTGCTGCTATGTATTAAGAGAGTACCTAATAAATCAGATCAGTCAAATGTGGCAAATTGGAAATGATTAAGATAATTTTCAAGTGATATCTAAACATCCACTTATAGATAAACTAGTAATACACTAAAAGAAGTTATTCTTATAAGAATATTCATTAATACAGAACCTTAATATTAATATTCATTAATACAGACCCTTAAAATACTCCAATGTTATTTCTCTCATCTTAGTGGAAGTTTACCTTTCCATAGTGCTCTCAACTTATCTAAGGAACTTTATAAGTTTTAAATCCTATAATCTTCGAAGTCATCCTATAAAGAGGGATGGTCAAGTATTATGATCAGCAGTGAACAGGTGAGGGAAATAGGGTACACAGAGGTTTACTTTTCTGTTCAAAGTAGGTGATCTGGGGTTGATTCCACATCTGTTGGTGCCTAATCTTCAGATATTTCCAACAGCCCCAAAAAGGAAAGCAACCTCACTTATTTAAGGAAAACAAATCTATAATTATTATTTTTTCCCATTGTTTCAAAAGTTTACCCCCAAACACTTCATATTAATGACGTTTTACTGCTCTCCAGAAGATGTTGACTCACGCAGGATTGAAGAGAATCCAGTAGGCAGTTTGTGGAGTCATTCAGTACATACACATGGCTTTTTGTCTCAATGTTGGAGCCATAGGAGACAATGAATAGTTGCTGTTTAATCACCTAGTAAGGACTAAGTAGTAACCAAGTGTAGGCACCTAAAGTGGATCTTGCTTTGCTTATTACCGAGAAACACTCATAGTTTCTATCACTATTACAGGTCATTAAAGTGGAATGGGTTTATTATTGATGGTCTATGTAGCAATTCCAGTGTGATTGATACCAGCAAACACACATGGAGTGAACTGTCTTGCTCTAGTCTACAAATAGAGATCAATGACTATTTTATTTGCTCAACCCTGCCTCCAGTCCATGGCTGTGGCCTCCATCATGAAGTAGCTGGAATGATTAATGATCTGTTGGAGGTATTAATGCCTCTTGTTTTGGTACTCTAATTATAGAAGCAGATTGGAGCCAAGCTTTTAGAGTGGGTTTGAGATTGAAAGATATTTGAAAAGCAGGTGATTGGTCCAACACTTCCACTTCTTTCAATTTAACCATAAATCAGTTGTGAGTGATTTTTTCACTGTAATTTTTCATAGGTTTTGAACTTCAGTAATGAGCATCCCTGTCCCATAGTGAAACTGTGATTTTCCTAGATCTTGTTGGAAAGAAGATGAAGATTTATGAAGGGGAATAGAAGGAAATATATTGCATTTCTTTTTATCCTCTGCTTGGTATTTTTCTCTTCTTTTCCTGTACTTCAACCCTTATAAGTCTCAACTTTTATACATGTCACACATGGCATATAGTATTTGGAAACGGGAAAGCTGCAGTGTGTCTTGACCTACTTTCCAGTGACTGTACAATTACAAATAAGAAGTTGATGCTATATAAAGTAGTACTACATTCCACACTGAAAAGAACATATGGAGAAGCAAAGAGTGCATTTGCCCAAGGAGCACCAATTTTTAAATTTTTAAAACTCATTTGCTGAATTTGTTGACTTAATTTTTTTTTTTTTTTTTTTTTTTTTTTTTTTTTTTTTTTTTTTTTTTTTAAGTTGAGGATGGCTTAAGGCATTGCTACCACCCAAGAAGCTACCATGAGGACTGTGGAAAAAATTCTGAGGAAGCCTAGGTGAAGAGATAGGCTCAAATTGGAATCAGTTTGACAATTTTTCCTTCCCTAACTAGAACTGCAGCTTACCCCATTGTGGGTAATGTAATACATCTGTGCCTGATGAAAATCTGGCTTGCAAATTGTGGAAAAGCACAGAATTTTTTACATTTGTATAATTTTTATTTTTTAAAGCATTTTATTATCTGGGAAGTAGATTGGTAGCAAAGGGCATCTTAAAATAGATTGCTTATAGACACTCAAATGCAGCAAATGCACGTTTACCTTTATACTATAGCACATGGAAAATTCCACCAGGTCTTACAGGGTATTCAGTTTTTGTAGCTGCAACACTAAACTCCTATGTATTTGAGTAATGTATTACATTTATCATTTATTTAAAAGATGAGGTTCATATATTAAAAGGTTTGTATTCCAATTCTATGAATGGAAAGAATGATTCCCTTCTGTATTAGGTTTCTCCAGAGAAGCAGAACCAATAAAGCGTATTTAGAGATATATAGAAAGAGATTTATTATGAGGGACTGGCTTATGCAATTAGGGAGGCTGAGAAATTCTATGATAGGCCATCTGCAAGTGGAGGCCCAGGAGAGCTGGGGGTATAGTTTCAATCTAAACCCTGAGGCCTAAGAACCAGAGGAGCCAATAGTGTAGATCCCAGTCCATGTCTGAAGACCTGAGAACCAGGAGTGCTGATGTCTGAAGGCAAGGGGAAGAAGGAGGTCCCAGCTTAAGCAGATAAATTTTTTTCTTTCTTTTTTATTTTTTTATTTTATTTTAAGTTCCAGGATACATGTGCAGAACATGCAGGTTTGTTACATAGGTATACATGTGGCGTGGTGGTTTGCTGCACCTATTGACCTGTCCTCTAAGTTCCCTCCCCTCGTCCCCCATCCCACAACAGGCCCTGGTGTGTATTGTTCCCCACCCTGTGTCCGTGTATTTTTATTGTTCAACTCCCACTTATGAGTGAGAACATGCAGTGTTTGGTTTTCTGGTCCATGTTAGTTTGCTGAGGATAATGGCTTCCAGCTTCATCCATGTGCCTGCAAAAGACATGATCTCATTGCTTTTTATGGCTGTATAGTATTCCATGGTGTATATGTACCACATTTTCTTTATCCAGACTATCATTGATGGGCATTTGGATTGATTCCATGACTTTACCATTGTAAATAGTGCTGCAATAAACATACGTGTCCATGTGTCTTTATGGTAAAATGATTTATATTTCTCTGGGTATATACCCAGTAAATGGGATTGCCAGGTCAAATGTTACTTCTGGTTGTAGATCATTGAGGAATCACCATATTGTCTTCCACAATGGTTGAACTAATTTACATTCAGAGGGAGTTTTTGTTCTATTCAGACCCTCAATGATGCCTGCTCACACTGGGGAGAGTAATCTTCTACTCAGTCTACCTGTTCAAATGCTAATCTCATCCAGAAACACCCTCACAGACACATCCAGAAATAATGCTTACCTGCTATGTTAACATCCATTAGCCCAGTCAAGTTGACACATAAGATTAATCATCACGCCTTTCTTCTTTCCTTCCAGCCTGCCTGCCTACTTTTCTTCTTAAAATATCTATTGGGCCATTATTATGTACCAAAACAGTAAGTTAGTCTTAGGTGACTGGGTAGTGGGAGGGAAAGGTAATATTAAAAATAAGATTCAGTCCCTGCCATCAAAGACCTTTCACTTTAGTTGGGAAGAGTAGAGAGCATAGGTTTTTATTATTTTTGTAGACAACAGAGTCCATTTTGAACCAAAAAGAAAGAAAAAACTTCTTTTGAGGGCCTTGATTAGCTAGCAAAGTCTTTGGAAGGCCTAGAAAACCAGTTTTTTTATTTGTTTCTGTTTTAAGAGACAGGGTTCTCTCTCTGTCCCTTAGACTGGAGTTCAGTGGTGCAATCATAGCTCACTGCAGCTTGGAAGTCCAATCATAGCTCACTGCAGCTTGGGAGTCCAATCATAGCTCACTGCAGCTTGGGAGTTCAATCATAACTCACTGCAGCTTGGAAGTCCTTGGAGGGCTTTCCTTCCACCCCAGCCTTCCAAAGTGTTGGGATCACAGGTGTGAGCCACTGCACCTGGCCTGGAAACCGGCTTTAAATGACACATAGCCAGATACAAGAGCAGCCAGGAGAAATGCCAGATCACCTCTCCAAGGGAAGTCCCACTGCTTTACAGTATTCAGCAAAACCCTCTGCCAGAGCTGCCACAAAAGAAGAAATTCCTTTAACACCACACTTGCAAGAAGAACGAGTGTCCCAAAGTGAAACTGTGACCTTGTGTTGCCTTTTTTGTTTTTTTCCCCCCATATCCAACCTCTTACAGGTACGCCTACTTAGCAAAACATAGGACACATCTGCTTTCTTATCTGTAAAAAAGTCCAGGGAATGTAATTGTTGGGTTTCTAGTTTCTATTACATAGGAAGTTACATCAGATGGGTTGAAATGCATATGGAGGGAATGATCCCATAGTATCCACCTTAGGGAGACAGGTTAGCAAATAACTAGAATAAATTGTGTGTTATGCTGGAGTAGATAATAGTTCTGTGGGAACACCCAGTGAAGGCAACTGTCTCCAGGGGACGGAAGGGTATTCAGGGAAGCCTCTTGGAGTAGGGCTACACTTGCTGAATCTTGAAGGGTTTCAGGATTGTATTAGTTAGGAAAGGATAAGATAGGTATATGTTACAGAAGCAAACAGCTTCAAAATCTCGGTGGCTAACACATTCACAGAAAATTCCTGCAAAGTCTGTGCTCTGAGGGCCACTGGGTACAAATTTGTGGAGCCTGGTGCAAACTGAAAATATTGCGCCTCTTTTCTAAAACTTTTCGAGACAGTGATCGCAGAGACTTAAGCCAAGCACAGAGCCCATCCGAGTGCAGGGTCCTGGGTGATCACATAGGTGGCATGCCTATGATGCTGGCCCTAGGTAAGGGTCCAGGAGACTCTCCAGAGAAGCTTTCTTCTACTTGGTAATTCAGTAATTCATGCAACTTCAGTCTGTGGCCCTGCCATCTCAACACAACCTCTTCCACATGTGCCAAAACTGGGCAAGAGAGAGACTGTAGGGTCACCCAGGGCATTTCACTGCCTCAACCCAGAAGTGATGCATCTTACTTCTGCTCACATTTCACTGGCTAGAACTGATCACATGGCCTTGACTGACTACCAGGTGGCTAGGAAGTGGAGACTCCTGCGCATGCCTAAGGAGGAAAAGGCAGGTTATGATGAATCAGCATCATCTACCCAATGGATCAAAGAAAAGGGAATGCTATAAACAGTGTCTTTGCTATTTGAAAATACTATTTGTATTTGAATATTAATAAATTTAGAGTGGCTTAAAAATTCAAGAAGCATGTTTGCTTTTTGCCAATGTACTCATTTTGAATAGAACAATTTCAAAATTATTATTATTATTATTATTTTTTTTTTGCTAAATCCAAGTGCTACTCGAATAATTAGCAGTAACTCATGAAAAACTCTGAGGCAGTAGCAACTAATGAAAAATGTTTGGAACAAGGAAAAGTGTTTCTATTTTAGTATGTATATATCTTGTCTTAAGATACAAATTATATTTTATTAAAAAAATGTATATGAAATACAATCAAAAATATTCTCTTGAATTTTTAACTGTTTTTAACCAATGAATATGCTTAAACATATGTGCTTGGACAAGAAAATAATATCACTGAAATGATTCTAAAGTGTTTACCTGCTTCTATCAAGTGTTCTGAATTATCTCTGTTGTGGACTCAAGTGTATTCACATATAAAATCCACTTCTAAACATGGGAAATAGGTGTCCAAAAAAGTTCACCCTTGTGTCACTGATGCCCTGTGTCTATTACCCTGATGCTTTTATCTATGAATTAAAACAAAATTGCCAAGTCCAGTAATGTGGTACAGGCAATAAAAGGAGCTTAGATAAGAGATACATAAATGTGGTTCTTGGCAGACATGTCGGAGTATGTATTGACAGGTATATTTCGTTTTTTCCAGAAAACTCCTGTTAGTGTTGTACACATTTAATTTGTACTCCTTTAATTTTATTCCTTTAAATTCAATGTTGCTCTTTTTGCCACATGCACTACAGTATTGAACTACTATTAGAATGCTTTCTTTTTGATGTTGTACTGTGCTTTATTGGAAAGAAATCATTGGATTTGTTCTGATGTCCAGCCCAAACACTTACCAATTATGCAAATTTATCTTTTTTATCTATAAAATGGGAGTTATAGTTATGATGATCTTAATAGCAAACGTGGTGTTAAGATGATCACTAATTGCTTTTCTAACTCAATGAAGGGAAGGGATTTACGCTCTAGAGTCTGAATCAGGAGTCAGCAAACTATGTTCCACAGGTACACCTACTTAGCAAAACATAGGACAATGCCTTCACTCATTGTTTTGTTTTTTCCACTCATTTCATTTTTTGAATAGGAACACAGACATGCCTTTCATCTATGTAATGTCTATGGCTCCTTTCCTGCTCTGACAGCAAAGTTGAGTAGTAGTTGTGACAGGCACTGTGTGGCCCACAAAGTCTAAAGTATTTACTGCCTGACGTTTTATGGGAAAAATTTTCAAATCACTTATCTAGAAAGTCACCAAATACCTGTTTTTATTTGAGAAAATGTAGGAATACTGCCTTAAAGGGATATGAGGTGGCCTTTAAAAAAACAAACAAACAAACTTTGTACTCTATACTAGACCTAGAAAATCTCCAAGGACAACCTAACCCAGCTTTCAGCTGCTGACAGCAGTATAACATTTATCTTTTCACTCTTGAAGTGCTACCTACAGGGCCACTGCTGGCAGAGGTCATTATGCAAATGCAGACTCATCTCTCCGTGATACTACACATGAGGCATTTGCACAAATGTAGATTGTAGTAAGGCCTGAATGTAATGTATATACTTCAGTCACTTTTATGAAATTGTTCAGTCATCTGGACATTTTTCACTGTGTTTACCGGGAAATGTGAAATAGAGAATTGAGCAATTTTCTCGTCAATTTGATCAATGTAGAATGGCAACCTGGATCTTTAGTCTTTTTTAAAATGCCTTTTTTTCTCTCAATTGCTAGAATTTATTTATTTATTTTACTAAATTGCCCAGTTAATTACTTCAATTTTCCAATCTATCTTAGCATTGAAGACTAAGACTGTTTGAATTTTACATGTGGTTGGTACAATTGAGGTCTGTACCCAAAGTGTAAGATTTTCAGTGTAGGATTCATATTTGTTTATCCAACTTCTTACTTGGTCCTTTTGATCTGTAACCTAGACTGTTCAAATTTCACCTTTGAATCAATCAAGTAGATTATGGCAACCCAAAAGGAAAGGAAGAGAGAGATTGGAATGAAAAACCAACAACTGACGAATTTGGAGAAATAGTGCCCTAGTGGCAAAGGAGAAGGGTTTTGAAGGAGACAATGAGGTACTAGAAGACCATGGGTTGATGCTTTGGAAATAGTTAAGTAGGGCATGAAGGGAAGCAGAAACAGCCAACACTTTAGAGGAAAGATCAATGAATAAGAGGAAATACCTTAAAAAGGGTAAGCAACCAATGAAGTTATATTCGAGAGTAACTAATCTAAGAAAATAAAACTGGTTCTGAATTCCAAAATTGTCGTGATTTGAAGGGGCAATCTTGAGCGGGCTTCATCCAGTCCCACCTCGAGCAAGTGAGGGAAATTTTCTCATCAGGCTACTGCCTGTTCAAGAACTCTCTTATCTTCAGGGGTTGGTATCTTCCTTGTTATAAAAAGAATTGCCTATGTACAGTTGGGCAGATGGGGCAAGGAGCAAACTTTCAGGACAAGTGGACATCAACTGTTAACATATTGGTCACTGTGGGTTGAAGGGCTTTCGTGGTATCAAAGAAATATGTCTGGATGACATGGTCTTATAGCCCCTGGCCATGGATGGTACTTGCTTTAGGAGAGAATACTGATTTCTGGTTCTCATACCTTCCTTTTATATACCTTTTTTCCTTCCTTCCTCTTGTTCTACTCATTTGTACAAATGGTTTGTACATTTTGAAGAGTAGCTTTTGAACTTAATAGTATAGTGTTTTTGCAGTCTTTGTTTTCTGATTTCCCCAAGAGTGACTCATGCATTCTGAAAAAGAGCTCTTTGGGTCTGAGGAAGGAATTTTGTGGGAATATTAATACTTTAAAATACTATAACCTGCTAAAAGTGGTTATTAGCTTTGGTGACTTAGAATTTATTGGTGACTTTAGACATTAAAGATGCAGGGAGTCATATTTTAGGACCAAGATTCAAAGAGCATTCAGAGAATTTTCTTTTTGGTTGATTAGTTGGTATGTTATTTTTAGACAAGAAGTTATAAGTGGGTCTAGGAAGGTACTAGAACATTACAGAATGATGGGGAAAGTCCACACAGATCCAAGTCTCAGGCACTATAAGTTCAGGAGACATCTTTCACAATTAAAGCTAAGAACCTATGACTAACAGAGGAGAAGGGCATTAACCAGTGTCAGATTAGGTCAGATTCTAAGAAGCAAAATGGACAGAGGTTATTGAAAGTCATAGGCTAGGGGTAGAAATAAATTCCTGCAGAGAAAGTTTTGCAAATGACTGACATGTTTCAAAAGCCCAGGCCTCTTACAAGTGACCTTTTTTAAGCATAAGAGGCTTTCAAAAATTTGATGAGTAAATGCCTGAGGAAGTAGTAGTTAACTGGGATCTTGAAAAACATATAGGTTAGCATGGCAGCATAAAGGGAATGTGAGGTCATTCTAATTAAGAGAATTTACCTGAAGTAGGATAAAAATGGTATATGTCTGGCATATTCTGAAGACTCTTAGCAAACTGATATATTAAAGTCAATGTATTCCAAAAGTTGATGTGAGATCTGAGGGTCTCATTGTAGCTTTGGGTATGTGTGTATATGTGTATGTATGCTTTTCACCGAGTGCAAGTGTATAAACTATTAACCAAGCTAGGTTATAAACTGGAAGGCTCAGCCTACATTTTTTATCTAAAGAATCATAACTCCTTTAGTGTAGTTTTAACAAAATGTTTTCTTTCTCTCTCTCTCTTTCTTTCTTTCTTTCTTTCTTTTTTTTTTTTTTTTTTTGACGGAGTCTCACTCTGTTGCCCAGGCTGGAGTATAGTAGCGTGATCTCGTGATCTTGGCTCACTGCAATCTCCACCTCCTGAGTTCAAGCAATTCTCCTGCCTCAGCCTCCTGAGGAGGTGGGACTACAGGCGCCCGCTGTTACGCCTGGCTAAGTTTTTTTTTTTCTTTTTTAGTAGAGACAGGGTTTTGCCATGTTGTCTAGGCTGGTTTTGAACTCCTGAGCTCAGGCAATCCACCCACTTCAGCCTCCCAGAGTGCTAAGATTACAGGCGTGAACCACTGCGCCGGCCAACAAAATATTTTAATTCTTTGTTTTCTTTCATTTACCTAGCTAAAGACTTTCTTGGCCTAGACGTGTGCAAGTTTTAATGTGCTCACAAATCACTTGAGGGTTGTTAAAAATGCAGGTTCTGATTCAGAAGGTTTAGCAGAGACAGAGGCCTGAGATCTACATTTCTTACAAGCTCCCAGGTGATGCTGCTGCTGCTGGTCTGGGGATTGTACTTTGAGTAGAAATTACTAAATGGAAGTGGAAAGGGTTTGGTAACAAAAAGGGGTTTAGTTTTTTGTTTTTTTTTTTAAAGATTAAATTTCTAGGGTACATATGCATAACGTGGAGTTTTGTTACATATGTATACTTGTGCCATGTTGGTGTGCTGCACCCATCAACTCGTCAGCACCCATCAACTCGTCATTTACATCAGGTATAACTCTCAATGCAATCCCTCCCCGCTCCCGCCTCCCCATAATAGGCCCTGGTGTGTGATGTTCCCCTTCTCAAGTCCAAGTGATCCCATTGTTCAGTTCCCACCTATGAGTGAGAACATGCAGTGTTTGGTTTTCTGTTCTTGTGATAGTTTGCTGAGAATGATGGTTTCCAGCTGCATCTATGTCCCTACGAAGGACACAAACTCATCCTTTTTATGGCTGCATAGTATTCCATGGTATATATGTGCCACATTTTCTTAATCCAGTCTGTCACTGATGGACATTTGGGTTGATTCCAAGTCTTTGCTATTGTGAATAGTGCCGCAATAAACATACGTGTGCATGTGTCTTTATAGCAGCATGATTTATAATCCTTTGGATATATACCCAGTAATGGGATGGCTGGGTCATATGGCACTTCTAGTTCTAGATCCTTGAGGAATCGCCATACTGTTTTCCATAATGGTTGAACTAGTTTACAATCCCACCAACAGTGTAAAAGTGTTCCTATTTCTCCACATCCTCTCCAGCACCTGGTGTTTCCTGACTTTTTAATGATCGCCATTCTAACTGGTGTGAGATGGTATCTCATTGTGGTTTTGATTTGCATTTCTCTGATGGCCAGTGATGATGAGCATTTTTTCATGTGTCTGTTGGCTATATGAATGTCTTCTTTTGAGAAATGTCTGTTCATATCCCTTGCCCACTTTTTGATGGGGTTGTTTTTTTCTTGTAAATTTGTTTGAGTTCTTTGTAGGTTCTGGATATTAGCCCTTTGTCAGATGAGTAGATTGCAAAAATTTTCTCCCATTTTGTAGGTTGTCTGTTCACTCTGATGGTAGTTTCTTTTGCTGTGCAGAAGCTCTTTAGTTTAATGAGATCCCATTTGTCAATTTTGGCTTTTGTTGCCATTGCTTTTGGTGTTTTAGACATGAAGTCCTTGCCCATGCCTATGTCCTGAATGGTATTACCTAGGTTTTCTTCTAGGGTTTTTATGGTATTAGGTCTAACATTTAAGTCTCTAATCCATGTTGCATTAATTTTCATATAAGGAGTAAGGAAAGGATCCAGTTTCAGCTTTCTACTTATGGCTAGCCAATTTTCCCAGCACCATTTATTAAATAGGGAATCTTTTCCCCATTTCTTGTTTTTCTCAGGTTAAGGGGTTTAGTTTTATCACTGTAATGGCTTGCCTGGTTGAATTCTGGCTCTGAGACCTGTGAACTATATGATTTGGACCTGTTATTTAAGCTGTTTGTGCCTCATTTCTTTATCTGAATAATAGGGATGATGATACCACCTTCACAAGTATCATTCTAATAGATACATTTCTCCTAAGTCTATCTCATCCACTGTTTTATCTCTGGTGGCTAGAACACCTGGCACCTCATAAATGCTTCATAAGCACTTATTGAATGAATGAATGAATTGAATGAATGAATGAAAAAATAGGTTTGATTATGAATCTTATAATGTAAATAGAATATACACCAAAGGATCTCGCCCTAAGAGACATTT
This sequence comes from Chlorocebus sabaeus, assembly GCF_047675955.1. NCBI lineage: Eukaryota > Metazoa > Chordata > Mammalia > Primates > Cercopithecidae > Chlorocebus > Chlorocebus sabaeus. Next base: position 73,972,486 of record NC_132918.1, read on the forward strand.
TAATAAGTGTTGATCACTTCTCCATCTCCTTTGCCCTCTGAAATAAAAAGCCAAATTTGGATGCGTGTTTCAAACTGCTGAAGCAACAACATGTAAAACAGGTACTGTCTTTGCGATATCTCAATGAAATAACAATTACACTTCAGATAATAGAAATTTAATGGATAGATGAGAGAGTAGTTTCATAATGTTATTATTACATATAAATGGACAAGGGTAAATTAGGCAATCACTTCTTTTACATTGATCATCTAAATATATACATATGTCTTATTTGTTGCTGGAGCACTGGAAGGGAAGCCATTGTGAGAAAACATGAACCTTTTTAGAATTCTTTGGATTCAGAAGACACTGGAACCAGGTACATAGCTGATATTGGGAATAAAATTTGACAAGCCTGGATTACCTACTCATAGACTCCCTACTTTCCTCAAATGTCTAAATTTGAGTTTAGCAACCTTAGTCCTTTCAAAGTGCAACAGCCCTGGAATATCAAAAGTTAAACTAGTAGGCTTTAGTAAATATTGTCAGCTGGTTTATAGTGAGGAAAGTGATTAAGCTTCTAAACTAAAATACCAACTATGGGTCAGGAACTGAAGTAGATAGTGGAGGGTGGGGTGAGGAAGGCAGAGCCAATTTTTGCCCTCATGATCCTTATTCTCAAGAGCAGAGCAGGGTGACCCAGGAAAACAGGAAGAGACGAACAGCTGCATTGTTCGATTGGCTTTCAGAAATGTGTTCACTGAGATGAGTTGTCATTTGTTGGTTAAATGAGCTTACGACCATTTCTGGTGGGATTTTTGCTGTTCTATTAACTGCTGTATCATCAGCACTTATAACAGTGAAGATTATATGGTAGATTTTCAATAAATATTTGTTTAGTGATGAAAACTTTGCAGGAAAGTACTCTTAGTAAATTCATGTTAACGATGACTGAGAACTTACAGTTCTGTGCACACCCAGAACAAATATATATTATCATTTCTCTCTCATATGTAAACAATGTGTAGGTTTTAGCCATAATTAATTTACTAATTAAGGTTATAAAAAGAAACACCCCTAAACTATGAAACTATCTTTTTGCTAAGGCACTTGAATAGGAGCATCAAAAAATTAACAGAAAATAGTGCTACTGACAGTTCTCCATATAGAGAATTTTCTTCTTGACTTAGTACTTTTAATTTTTGTGGTAGCTGCCACTGCCATTAGTGGCAGTTATATTTTTTGTGTTTGTTGAAGTTGACAATAGATTGAGTTTGTTTTTATTTTGTTCCTAAAGCTGATTGATATTAAGTGTATTTTTTGAAGCATAGTTTGCTCTTTTATAAACCTTCTGAGGACACCACAACTCTCACTTTCTTAAGTACAGGATTATCAACGATGTTGCTACTTGCTAATTTGGTCTAGTCCTTATGCCACAGAGCATTCATTGCCCAAAGCAGGAGGTACCCTAATGTCAATAACAAACATGTCTAGTCTAAAAAAAAAAAAAAAGGAAGGCAGATACGCAGTTTGTAAGCCATGTGACTAGTAGATCTCTATAATTATGATTACAATTAAGATTATTTTAATAGGGAAGTAAAGAAGTGATATGATTTGGCTGTGTCCCCACCCAAATCTCATCTTGAATTGTAGTTCCCATAATCCCCACAGGACATGGGAGGGACCAGGTAGAGATAACTGAATCATGGGAGTGGTTTTCCCAACTGTTCTCATGATAGTGAGTAAATTCTCACAAGATCTGATATTTTTATAAGGGACTTTTCCCCTACTTTGCTCTGCACTTCTTGCTGCCGCCATGCGAAGAAGGATGTGTTTGCTTCCCTTTCCGCCATGATTGTAAGTATCCCGAGGCCTCCCCAGCCTGGCAGAACTGTGAGCCAATTAAACCTCTTTCCTTTATAAATCACGCAGTCTCGGGTATATCTTTATCAGCAGCATGAGAATGGACTAGTAAAAGAAGGTTTCATCTTACAGTGTAGTAGTGAAGGCTCTTATTTTGGGCTCACTTCTGACTGGTAGGGAATTAGTATCTGCACAAGCAGGTCAGACTTATTAAATCTTGAGCAAGAATTCTTGGGCAATTTCTGCAGTTATGATGATGAATGAGCCCATGAAATGTCTGGGTAATCAGGTAGATGGGATGGCCCACTAATTCCAAACACAGCCAACCATACTGAGATTAGGAGTACTTAAAAATATAAACCACATCAATTGTAGTACTGTCACTTTGTGTGTGTTTTTTACACAACTGGGATAAGTGTTTTAAAATGGTAGAGGAGGAGAGGGATAAAACAAAAAACAGTCAAAACAGGTATTTTTTTTTTTTTTTGTCCTGAAGTGACAGTTATATAGTAATATTGTCCCAAGAAGTCAGTCTTTTCTCATTAGGAAAAGTGAATGTGAGAAATATCTGCTCTTACCATTTAATAAGTGAAGTAAGTGTGAGCAAAAATGACACACAGAGTTTTATAAAAAATTAATGTGTGGCCCTGAGTGATGGGATCTGTATCTGGGAGGCAAAGCGTGGAGACTAAAAGGGCCAAGTAGACCCAAATGGAGAATATGACCTTGAGAGTAGGTGCAAAATAAAACAACAACAACAAAAACCATGGGCCTGAAACCAGTATGGAGAAGAGACATTCCCCTGGGCAAATGGAGCCCATCTCCCTGTAATATTCAAATGTGTGAAATACAAAGATGAAAGGGGGGAGGTAAAAGGAGAGAGTCCTGTGCCTCAACTAGCCACGCATCTGTTATTGGGCAAGGCATATGATATCCTGGAATTCAGAGTCATTCTCTATTAAGTGAGGTAAAAGGACTATAATGAGTGATTTTTATATTGTCCTGTGTAGATTTTTGAGGTGCTAGAAAGGGGCCTTCTCAGGGAGTAGGTTTGGTTCCAAAGTGGTTGAAAACCAATGATCCTGGGATGATCTCCGGATCTAACAAATTAACATTTTTTGACTTTTATCATCTCTTTAATAGGGGAAGATTGATGATGAAATATAAAATAACACTTCCATTTTATGCCTCTAATTAACTGAAAAACTGATTGTATTTGCTTAGTAATCTGTATGTCGTGTGATTTGATGATTTGCAATTAACATTGTGTTTCCAAAGTCTTTTTACTCTCATACGTGTCTTGTTTGGAATAGAAGTCCCTGAATTCATTTTTACTCACTGAACCACCAAGTTCCTGTAACAGTGTCCAGGATAAAATAGAAATTGGACTAAGGTCCTGAACAAATTGTCATACAGGTTATGTCTTCAATAAGTTACCTGTTATATATAAATGATCCTAATTAAGACAGGCTACGAGCTCAGTGCTGGCATTAGACTTTATTTGTTTGGGGAATATTTTCACTTTGCTCTCTTATCTCCAGCAATGTAAAGATAGTTCAATAGATCAGCACTCATAAAGAGGTGCCAACATATCACAGACTTATGGACAAATGATATGAATCCTCATAGTGGCACTTTATGAGGAAAAGAGAAGGTAATAAGATAGGAAGGGCTAAAGAGAAGAGGAAAAAGGGCAGGGTGATGGTAGAAGAGACAACTAATTCCTTCTGAGCTGATTTAAGCATGCATCAATGACTATACCCTAATGAGAAAGGATGCACAGAAACAGGAATCTATATGGCAGACAAAAATAAGATATGGATCAAAAACTCTTTTCTATGTGTTCATAATGCTGACTCACAGGATCAAAGACTTTCTGAATGGTGAATTGGTCATCTGGGGACAATGAAGGACACAGTATAAACCTCATCCCAACTCATTCATGATGAAGAGTGCCTTTTTAGAAAAACTTTCAGATCATGAGGCAGAAAAATGACCAGAATAGTCTAATTGAATTCCCATTATTTTATTTTTGCCAATGTTATTTGAGTAGAAAACTGCTCTAAAAAAATCTTGTAGGAAACAGCTTATTTTTGATTTATGGCTCACTATTTTGGTAATCTGTTTGGTATATAGATACTGCTGGACCTTTTCCTCTTAAAATACCTGACAATATTGGGGGAACAAATAAATAAGTAATGGACAAACATAATTACTTTATGAAGTATAACTATAAAGGCTTTCTTTGCTCTTCAATCCCTCAGCACCTTGAATTTGCAATAGCTGCATCTCATTATCCTATCTCTGTTACTTTCAGGGTAGGTTTGCACTGATAGTATTCTGACAAAATCAGTAACTATTCGAATAATGTGTTACTTCCTCCATACTAAAAAAAAAAAAAAAAAAAAAAAAAAGATGCCAAAAGCACTTACTGAATTATTTTCATCTGGCAGGTCATGGAGATTGGTATTTAACCTGTTGTTATGCCCATAAATAATCCCATTGTCAGAAACAAAATGAGGCTAGTAGCCTTATTTACAGAAATATATTTTAAAAGAGGAAACAGTTGGGGCTGGAGAACACTTTCTCAAGGTTTTAAATGCAATTAAGAGATTCTCAACTTGGAAAGCTAGAATGAACAGTTCCTCTTCTAAATGTAGGTTGGACACATTATTTTGTGCATTATTATCTGTATAGGAACAATTATAAGATCAATATATTTTGATGCTGAAGGGTTTCCCCCAATCATGTGCCTTATCTGATTCATTCAGCTAAGCATTCTGAAAACCGCATATCTTCTTCCAGAGTAATTTGTCAGCCATATGTCAAAAACTTAGTGTGTATGCTGTCGAAATTATCACCCACGGAGATACTTTTAAACCCTAAAGAAAATAAACAGATACTGTTATAAATGACATGGTCACCTCTTCATTCTGTTTTTTCCCGTCACGTTTTTTGTTTTTTTTTTTGTTTGTTTTTTTTACTGTTATTAATAAAGTAAGTTACACTTCTGTGACTTCCTAGTCTTCCAACAATTTAAAAGAGTCTTAGAATTATTTTTGGCATTTTAGGGCTTAATACACATGACTAATGATATCTTTTATAACACAGGAATTGTTTTGCTGCTTGAGAGCTCTAATGTACTTAAAATTGATAGAAATAACTAATCTACTTGGGGTGACAAGTTAGAGTGTATAATCAATTAATTGTACGCTCAAATTTTCTTTTCCTTTTTTTTTTTTTTTTTTTGAGACAGAGTCTGGCTCTGTCACCCAGGCTGGAGTGCAGTGGCGCCATCTCGGCTCACTGTGAGCCTTGCCTGCCAGGTTCACGCCATTCTCCTGCTTCAGCCTCCCGGGTAGCTGGGACTATAGGTGCCCGCCACCACACACGGCTAATTTTTTTGTATTTTTAATAGAGACGGGGTTTCACCGTGTTAGCCAGGATGGTCTCGATCTCCTGACCTCATGATCCACTCACCTCGGCCTCCCAAAGTGCTGGGATTATAGGCGTGAGCCACTGTGCCTGGCCTTAATTTTTCTTTTCAAAACATGCAAAGATTTTATTTTCCACCACAGAATAAAGAATTTACAGTTGGGTTCCCTGGACTGGAATTTTCAACTCTTAGAATGTATGTATAGTATCTTGTGTTGGGTGCATTTCACAGTGTAACTGTCTTCTTTTCAGCATCAACACTCAATGAGAATGAAGTCAACCATCACAGCTGTAAACAGCCTGATTCTATGAATTGGAAACTTCCATCAAAAGGCTATAACACTGATTCATAGCTCATTTTTTAACCCTCGCTCAAGTTATTTAATTTATCTTACCATTACCATAAATGTTTCTGCCCTTATCATTGAAGACTTTTGTCCTCTTAACTGAACTGTAGCATTTGTTTCATTACTTTTTCTGTCCTACTTTAATTTCCAGAAAATTGCATAGATTTCTTTGCTGTGATTTTTTCCCCACTCACCCTAACCTCCTAGAATGCTGCCTGCTAGTCTCCTGAGTCCAACCTTCCCTTCATTCTCATTCTTTGTCTGACACCTTCTCTGACAAGTTTGGAGACCACTTTGACTATATCATTAACTGAACTAAAGAAGGTATTTTCAGGATTCATAGAGTATTGTCTTGTCATATTTCTCTATGTTTATATCTCGTGTATAGTCTAGATTCCTAAGCTCCTTAAAGGTGACTTCACTACCATAATTTGTACATATCTTCCTCAAACAGTACTTATAGTTGCATATAGTAGTTGAAGCAGTTAGGCAAATTGAAAATTAATAATTTAAATAGTTCTCCTTGCCTGTGTATTAGTCTGATACCCTAAACCAGAAGATTGTTAGCCTATTGAGGGAAGTTCCTATTCAACTTTCATTCTCCAGCACCTTGAGCCTATCGTATGGTAAACGTCCAACATTGTCTGTTGAGTTGAACTGAATCATCTCTAGTAACTGGATATAACATGCTTGTTTTACAGATGTTTGGAAAAGAAGAGATATGACATAGCATTCCTTGATGACTTGGCTTCTTACCATTCTTTGTATTTAACTTAAGTGTTCCTAGCTGAGCCTGACAATGAGTTAGCTTCTATTTTGGCTTAGCCAAAATTTTGGATACTGATGATGACTTGACTTAAAGCACTGTGTCTGATGAAAGTTATGTTATTCATGTACGTAGCCTTCCAATTTTATTTTAAATATGTTAAAATTTTAAAAAATTATCCCAGGATGTTTTAAATTATAAGATTGGAACATATCCATTGAGAATTTTAAGCATAGCTTTTAATACTGAAGGTTTAAATGTATTATTAGGTAGGTACATTTCCAAATTTCTCATTCTAAATCTCAGCTTTATCTAGAGAATGCTGAAATCACAAGCAGAAAATGAATAAAAGTGAAGTCATCGCACTTTGACTGATCAGCCTGCCAACACCTCTATTTTGTCTGAGGTAACTGGTTATTACACAGCCTCAGTTAGCCCCCTCCGGTGTCTGTTCCCTGATCTGCCACCTAAAGCCCTTTTGGTGTATGGTTTTGGTGAATGGTTAAAGCCCTTTTGGTATATGGTTAATGACCTGTGAACAAGCTGTCTAGACATAGCTTTAAAAGTCATAAAATGCCATCTTCATTTGATCTATTATTGGCAGGGACATTCCAAAAGTCTGTGTGAAAAAAATCCACCAACAGAAGACCAACACTAAAATTTCCAGATGACTAAAGTTTAATTTCCATTTTCTGAAATGTAGATATACATGCTGAGATAAAACGTACTGGTATTAAAATGTCCTCAAAAAAGTAGAGGCTAGGGAAAGCTAGAATACACAAAATGCCTTTCTTCCACCCCTAGTAGTAGTTTCAACAGTCTCCACCACCTAAAGCACTAGAGGCCCTTCCCCTGTACCTCAGACCTAAGAAATTTGTTGGACATAGTATAGAGCCTGGATTTTACACTCAAGTAAATATGCTCTGTGTGTTCCCAAAAAGGCCAATATTTATATATCAAGCTCACCAAGTTAAATTTACTTTCCCACATTAAGCCTGCATGATGAATGGCTTTATCTTGCCTATTACAGCCTGTTAAATCATAAATCCCTAGGAAGGAGAAAGAGGAAAAAAATAACTTGAATGAAAAAAGCCCCTGAGGGACAAACCATGACTACTTGAGGTGGTTATACTGCATCACATTTGCTAACAATAATATATAAAATATACTGGAAACCTATTTGCTCTTATTTTCTTTCCATTTTAATTTCTGTTGTTAACAACAACAAAAAAGGAATATCTGACTAACCTGATATTTCTATTTCCCTATTTTGTTACATACATAATATAGTGTTCCTTGAACCTATTTTACTTATATTCTCATTTGTTAGGTGAATAAACGAATGCATGAATAAACATGAGTATTAAAGCATTTTCATATCCTGGTTGGAATGACCATCCCACTTATTGAAATTTTAGCCTCCATTTCTGTTTTAAGAAAATTATCTATTTCTCAGAGAGGCTTTCTCTTGTCTTTGGTTGGAGGTTTTCTTTCCTTCTACCACACTTTGTATTTTGCTTGGATTACTATTTTAATCTACTTTGTATCAAAGTCATTTAAGTAATGTTCATAACAGTATTGTGTTCAGTTCTGAACTATACACTTAGTGCTTTTGTACGTTTCTTTCTTTATATTCCACAAAGTAGAGCATAGGACATTGGGAAGGTAGGGTAGTGTCAGGGTGACCCTATAATTTACTGCTCAAATTGGATACTTTTGAGATTGAAGGGAGTGGTATTAGTCATTATGCTGGACAATAGGCAAAGCCAGGACCCTCCTGGGAAATCCAGATATATGGGATCCCTAAGAAGCATGAAATATTGAAACATGAATGAGAATTGTGCATCAGGCACTGTGTTCCGGTCTGTTTTCTTATACCTTAGATTAAAATAGACTTTAGTGGTATCTTGTGATTAAATATGTGTTTTGTATAGTTAATGGGGTTAAACATTTAGACAGGAGAATAAACATGTATGCCAAATTATTAGATGGTTCAGGCTTCAATTCTGGCAGGTGAGAATAAAAATAAAATAGGTAGTGTCTATTGTTTAGGTTTATTCTGTATACTGGTGGCATACATAAAATAATTGTTTAAAGCTTAGCATTATGGTTGTGTACATGTATGTCTCCATTTCTAGAAGATGAACTACTTCAAGGCAGAAAATGCATCTGATTTCTATTTGTATCTCTTATATTTCCTTATATGTACATAGTCAACCACTGTAGGCTATGAAATTGTACTGAATCTTGTAAGAGTTCTGCTGGTTAAACCTGTGTTTAATGGAGGTTCTTCTATAAAATTTTTGACTAATAGAATTAATTCTTCAATTCTTCACTTGTGAGAAACTATTCTTTTTAAAAGAAAGCGATCCCATTTTTGAATTGCCATATTTATGGAAAAATATCCCTTTAATTTAAATGAAGACACATCTTGTTATAATTTTGATTTGACATATTGTTTGAGTACTCACCACAAACAAGGCACTTTTAGTCTACCTGCTAGTCCTCATTTGACCTTCTGGATCTACCCAGAATAAACCTAAATCCCCTTCCTTTCAAATAGTTGAAGTCTGTTATTGTGGTCTCCTGAGTTTTTTCTTATCAAGCCTATCTTTCTCAGGTTTTTAAATCCTTTTTTTTTTTTTTTTTTTTTTTTTTTTTTTTGAGATGGAGTCTCGCTCTGTTGCCCAGGCTGGAGCGCAGTGGCGCAATCTCGGCTCACTGCAAGCTCCGTCTCCCGGGTTCACGCCATTCTCCTGCCTCAGCCTCCTGAGTAGCTGGGACTACAGGCGCCCGCCACCTCGCCCGGCTAATTTTTTGTCTTTTTAGTAGAGACGGGGTTTCACTGTGTTAGCCAGGATGGTCTCGATCTGTTGACCTCGTGATCCGCCCGTCTCGGCCTCCCAAAGTGCTGGGATTACAGGCGTGAGCCACCGCGCCTGGCTTAAATCCTTTTTCTTATGACTTATTTTTCAGACTAATTGCTATTCAGTTCATCTTTGACAGAATCCTGTTTTGAAAGTCTCCTTTAGAAAGGAATACCCAGTTCAGAGCAAAATCTAGCTGAGCTCTGAGCAATGCATAGTATAGGAGTTGGTTACCAAGGCTGCCCTGTAGTTATGTATATTGTGTGCTCTGTGAGAGTGTCTGAAAAAGGAGGAAAAGGTAAGCTAACTTCTAGCCTGCACTCCATCCCACCAAGTCGTATGTCTTGGCTCAGGTTTTTGTCTTTGCACAGGAAGGGCCTCCATTTTTTTTTTTTTTTATTAGCAGAAAGGCATCATATGACTTTGTCAATATAAAATCTATTACACTAACTGATTCTTACCTTGCTTAGCTCTTAGACTCTGAGCATCTTTATAATACAGCATAAGATTTCCTATGCTGTTTTGGCAGTCATATGATTTGTGCAATATTATGACCCTGTAGCTAATTAAATTTCCCGGGTCTTATTTATATCAGCTTCTGTTAATCCAAATTTCTCCTATTGTACTTTACATTGATATATGTTATTGAAAAGGATAACAACTTTCTGCAATTTGTACAGATTTTCTTCCACATTGACTTGAAGTCATTAATTAATATTCTTTGAAAATATTTTTTCAACCAGCCATTAGTCCATCTAACTACTAGTCATTTCTCTGTCTTCTTTAGAAGAATATCTTGAAACAGTAAAATCTTTCATTGAGCTTATTGTTTTATGTTTATAATACTTTTCTGAGTTGACCAGGCTTAGCAACTGTATCTAGGCAAACCAGTGTTAATTTTGATAATCACTTCTTTTGAAGCATCTATAATTTATTTAATATGCATATTAAAATTGTATTGAGGCTTGATAGCAAGGTCAGCAATTTCTGGAGTCTGTGGTGTTTTTTTTTTTTTTTTTCCATTTCTCATTTTCCCATTTATTTTGAAAACCAGAACATTCATTTCTCTCTGAGCCCCTGACATCTTTCCTATTCTCTTTAAATCTTCATGGGGATTCTGTGAAGATGACTGCATTTATCACTCATTTTGTCCACCTATCCCTCTTAACTCCTTTCTGGAGCATCACAGTAACCAACATAAGAAGACCAGAGGAACCTGGAGGGTATGTCTGTGATTCCACATTCCCCAGAGAGTTCTAGGAAGAAAGCAGGTACAAAGCTTCTTTCTCAAATATATTGGTCAATAATCAAGAAGTAAGCAACAGAGAAGACTTGCTTTCCCTTAATTATTGGGGGGGTTGAGTTGATGACTTTTGAGATTTTGTGAGGAGCCCACACCTTCCTGCCTGTTGCTTTTGCTCTTTGCAGGTTTCCCTATCCTGCTGGATCAATTTAAACATAGTGTTTTACTATTTGGGAAGGCTGAATGTCTTCCAGTCATCACATGTAAAAGAGGAATGTTACCTGTACAATAAAAAACTTGATATTAGAAAGAAATCGTTCTCACATTCCAGGAGAAGAATCAGCTCATTTGCAGCTGGCCTAACAACATAAGATATACCCCTTCTATTGACTCATGGGTTCCCTCTGCATGAGAAAATCTAACAGCTTAATCTCTACAAGTTACTGTGGGAGCACTCAACAGTGAGAAGAAAAGCAAAATTTCAGCTCTGAGAGGAAGACTAAGCAGACTAATTCAAAAGTCAGGATATACTAGACTTTGCTGCAATAACAAATGACCTCAAAAACTAAATAGCAAATGACCTCAAAAACTAAATAGACTCCACACAGCTCTGTGTATCAGACTTAAGACCCTGGTGGCATGAGCTCACGAGGGGATCTCCTGATCCATGGGTTGCAAAGATCCCTGGAAGAAGCATGGTTTCTCCGGCAGGGTCACAAAATTACTCACCATTTCCCTTGGCTGGGGGTAGGGTTCCTTTGGTTCCATGCCACTTCTGGGTGGGCTGTTGGCCTACCATGCTTTTCTTTGTCCTGTATGGGTCGAGTCAGTGTGCGTAGTCAGTCCCAGTGGGAGAACTTGCATATTTCAGTTTAAAGTGCTAAATTCACTTGCCACTGTCATTCCTCTCCGTGAGTGCCACAGACCTCAGCTGCTTCTCATGGACCATCTTGGCCGCTCTCTCTGCCATTCTTATACTATGTGTGTGAAAACATTTGGTGAACTAATATAACCAATTGAAAATTGAACCAAGTTAGATATTTCTGGATAGGGGAGACAGCACAATGAGGAGCAATGAATAGCAAATTTCACAATACATAGTTAAATATTTATTCATCATAATAGCCGCATAAATTTGGTATTCTTTGCCCAACTTATAGATGAAAAACTGAGACTTAAAGCTGCCTGGCATTCAGAATGGAAGAGCTAGGATTCAAGCTCAAGTTCTTTGTGTGCAGAGTCCAAGCTCTTAACCACTTAATCATGTGACTTTTCTTGAAACCTTCAATAGGGGGAGAACTGCTTAAATCAAACATGAAACCCAAGAACCACATAAAAAAGATAAATACATTTTTTACTGAAAATGTTTGGCAAAAGATATCAAGACAAAGTCTAAAGATCAAAAATAGAGTAGGGAAAATAAAATGCATGACAGAACAAAAGATCATATATAACTCATCTGATCAGACTAAGTGATGAAAAGTTATTGATTAAAGTTGAAAAATAAGCAAAGTACATGAACAGGCAACTCACAGAGGAGAAATGCAAATTGCTGGTACCTTTATGAAAAAAAAATCCCCTGTCTCGTTTGTAATCAGGGTAGCACAAATTAAAACAATGATGGACACATTTTTTTATCTGTTTCATTGGTTAAAATAAAAAGCAGGTAGAACATTCATCATAGGACTGGTGAGGACTCAGTTTGTGTATATATATATGTGTGTGTATATATACATATACACACATATATACACATACACATATACACATTCATATGCTTATAATCATCGTATAAATGTTTATGGTATGAAAAAACAATCTGGTGGCACCTATGAAAATTAAAATTATACACATCCAGAAAACCCTCTGGGAAACAATTCTTCAGAAGTCACAGCATATTACATTGAAACATTGGTGTACTGGTAAATGTTTTACCAGTGGCTCTCCAGAACAAAGGAGAAGAAGGAGAAGAGAAATTAAAGGAAGGAGGAGGATGAGGGAGGAAGGAAGGGAAGGAAAAAAGGAAAGATTGAAGGAAGAAAATCTCATTGTAGTACTTACCACTATCCATGCTGTAAATACTCTCATTGTGGTCAAGCCCAGGTTACTAATGTGCAATCCCTAAATGCAGAATTGGGGAGAAATGCACACAATTGGCTGTACTAAGTCTATATGAGTGGGCTCCAGCATGCCACTGCATTGAAACATGTGAGTAAGGACCTCGATTGCAACATTATCGTGATCCCATAACTAGGTCTTCTGTAGTCTCTCTGTATGGTTAGAATTGTTTAAAAAGCACTTAATATCTGTGTAGTTTTTGAAATTCTTATAAAAGTTTTAAAGAATGAAATTCACTATGTGTTTTACAGTTGCTCCATAAAATATTTCAGTATTTTATAATCTGATTTATTTGGTCCTGGAGTCTCAAACTCAATCAGTCAAGTGCTCTATTACTATTTCCTCATCATCTCTTAGACACTGTAAAGAAATCTGACAGCTCTATTAATAAAATGAATCTTTAGCACTTCAAGGTTGGCAAAGGAGTGATAGATAACTTCTTTACTAACCTTGGAGGATGTGTGTATGACTGTAGTAAGGAAACTGTCAGGTTTCCTTTCTGTTTTCAATGCACTAGAATTCAAGTTCCGTGAGGCCAAAAGACCATGTTTGCCTTATGCACCAAGGTTTTTTTTCAGATGCTGGTGCAATTCCTAGCATTTAGGCATTAATAAATAATTTAAGTAATCAGCCAGTAAAGTAAATAAATGAATATTCTCTTTGTTAAGTTTGGCCCTTTTTGTTTGAAAACCATCCTGATAGAGAAAATGACTGCAAAAGATTGGTCTGGTTTTTACTTTGATGAACATTAACTGTACTACAATTAGCTAGCCTAGCTTTTGTTTTTCTTTTTGGATTGAGCTTTAAAAAAGGACTCATGGAAGAAAAGGCACTTTTATTTCTTCACAATTTTATCAAAAGTCCTTAGTTCTTTCTCTGCTTAGCCTTCCTGAGACTTTGTATGCATTCTTCACCTTGGACATTTTTTCTTTCTTTGTGAAGAGTCTTTGAAAATATAAACCTATGAGAGATCTGCCTGTGCAGCTACTTGGTTAGTATTATTTTTTCACAATCCTTTCTTTTAAGGTTCATTTGGATCTTTAAGAATCTCCTGCCTCGTTTGAACCACTTTCCTTTAAAATTTGTCAAGCTGCTTTCCTGGTTCTACTTGTTTTGGTTTGATAAGCAAACCAAACATTTTTCAGGATCCTGAGCCTACCGGACATAGGTATTATTAGAGATTGAACTGTTTTCCTTAGTTTTATATCTGTCTTTGTTTCTCACCTCAAAAACCCTTAGGCTGTCATATATGGGACAGACATTTCATTGTCTCTTCACAGTTCACAATTTATGTAGTGTTTGCCGAATGCTCACTACATGTCTGAGTCAGTATTGCCTATTACAAAGTTATAGGAAAAAATAAATGTCAAAATATCTAATACAGTGCAGTTCCTTTGGGCACTTAAATAGTATGTGTGTATGTGTGTGTTGTGTACTGTGTAAGGAAAATATTTATGTTTTTAAAGGAAGAAAGTCTGAAATAGATTGATGTTGAGGTAATTCCAAGTCCTTTTGAAATAGTGTAGTATCTGAGCTGTATCTGAGTCAGCTAATCAGGGCAGCAGCTGCGGAGGCTTGTAGACTAAACTTTAGAGTAATACACACAGCAACCCCTTAAACTTGCAGAACTTCTTTCCAAATTAGAAACTAACCTGCAGAGGTATCATAAAATTTGTTGTATCTCTAGACTGCCTGTTTTTTCCTTTTTGCAAAGGCCATAAAGAGAAGGGTAATCAGGAAACTTGGAAAGAGAAAGAGGGAACAGTCTGTATTAAGTAGCAGGCAGACAAGAGAATGTATTTTTCTGTTAGTGAGAATGTTAGAGAAAGTGTAAATTTAAATATAAGAAAGATCACGTAGAGTTTAGACATTCATAATGCTGGACAGATGGCTTTGAGCAAAGCGTGCCAGCCAACACACACACACACACACACACACGCGCACACCACACACACAACACACACACACACACACACAGAGCAAGAAACTTAAGGATAGCATGAAGACTAATTAGTTGTGTGTTTGTGATCATGCTGAGATTGCGAAGTGACGAATAACAGTATAAGGTTTGTGGATGTGCCACCTAATTTTATCTAGCTGCTTGAATTTTTTTTGCTATTGTTCTTTCTATTGTTTTGGCATATATAAAGAAAGGTAATTGTTTTCATAAAGAGCTCTATTTTATGGGGGGAAAAAAAAAAACCTTTCCTAAGTGAATCAGTAGGTAATGAATTACCATAGGAATGATTGTGCTATTTATATCTCTATTTTGGCCCATGAAGCCATTGTTAAGCCACTACTGTTCAGCTTGCAACTGAATATCTGAATTGTAACTATATTTTAGGAAGAAATAAATAGCCTCATTATCTAAAGTCATGCCTATAAAATGAGAATAAAATTCATTGTAATTAACTCTTATACTCTGATTAGGAACATATAAACCTGTCAGAGAATTTTTATCCTGAAATCTGTGACCTAAATATTTCATTGTCTGAGCTCAGGGGACAAAACTGGAATCTCTGAAGAGGATGGGTTACTCTCTTCTTCACCCATATAAAATGGACACACGGAAGTCTCCCCTTATCTGCAGGAGATACATTCTAAGACCCCCAGTGGATGCCTGGAACTGCAGATAGTAACAAACCCTATACAGTATATACTATGATTTTTCCTATATGTATATACTTATGATAAAGTTTAATTTATACATTAGGCACAGTAAGAGATTAACAACAATAACTAACCATAAAGTAGAACAATCATAACAAAACACTGTAATAAAAGTTATGTAAATGTGGTCTTTCTCTCCAAATATCAGATTGTACTGTCCACCCATTTTTGGATTGCAGTTGACAGTGGGTGACTGAAACCATGAAAAGCTAAACCACAAATAACAGGGGACCACTGTGCTCTTTGCCCCTTGCCAAATTTTCAAGGGAATATACAGAATAAAGTCTTTAAAGCTCTATAGAACATATATAGATAATCATTTTAATTTAACACTCTCCTTGAGCAGACAAATAGGCCCTGTGATTTGACAGGTTCCTTTTCATCTCCATTATCTATGATGTTAATGCATAAATTGTACTCTAACCAACTCATATGTTAATATCTTCAAGAGGATGCTTGATAGAGCTGGCAGCCTGGACGGATGTGATTTCTAACCAGCTTCATATTCTAGTTGTGTAACAAACTAGAAGGGCAAGAGCAATCCAATTTGGGCTTTTCACTTTGCCAGGTATAGTAATGAGGTCATCTCTACTTTCTCCTGGGAAAGCACTGAGAATTTTAAGTGATAAAAGTGTTTTAGAATGATAACAAGACATAAATTTGAGCAATAATTTAATGTAACAAGTTATTACTAGGATGCTTACTAAGTGCAGGACATTCTACTAGGTGTTTGGTAAGAGAAATGTTCCTAAATGCCAACAATACTCATTCCCTTTTCTCAAGGAGCTTAAAGTGTCATCAGGAAGGTAAAGACTTTAAAGTTGCTTAGTGTGGTTATCTTTAAAGTTTTGAATAGTAGCTAAGGACCTACCTGGATGGAGGTAAAAATGGCTGCCTGAGATTGCCATTTGTTGAATCAATGGGTCTGAATGGGTTGGGTCAGTGGCTGACTCCTAGTTTGTATTAATTAAGTCTTTACACAAATGGAAAACTTAGAAAACATGAGAGAATTAGTAGAATGAGATAACTCTCTGAGAGAACAAGACTTCCTAAGGGTGCTCCAAGCGCCTGTTCTGGGGTTGGTTAAATGGTGATGAAGTACATGTTTAATATAGACTTTCTGACTAGACTGATCTTACCATAGGTAGTCATGGAGCCTGGATTGGAACTTGAGAGAAAATAAGGGGAGACTGTAGAGTGTTAGGTCCTTAAGGGGGACAAGCTATGGAGAACCAAAGAGAACAAAAGATATGGAATGCAGATCAATGAGAGGTAGTAGGCAATGAACAAATTATTAAAAATAGGGCCCTATTTTCTGGCCCATATTAAGTAAACTACATGTTTTTTGAACTTTCAGTTTTGTTGATTATTTACAATACTGTCCCTTGTTTTCTAAACATTTATGAAGTTTTCCTTTCAAAGTTAGATTCCTGAGTGTTTTACCTAGACATTATTGATATACATAAGCCCTGTTTACCTAAACAGTGGTTTGGGATAATTTTATCTATTTAAATAGGATAGCATTCTTTTTCTGCAGATGTCAAACATATTATTGGAATCATGAAGGATGTTGGTTTCAGTACCGTTATAGGAAAGATAACAAAATTCTAATTTTATATAATGAATCAGAATGCAGGCCATTTCATACAGTAGGTTTTCTAAAAATAAAAATTAGTTAATCCTTTGAATTTCATTGAAAAGTACAAACTTTTTTTGGACTTTATATAATGGAGAAAATCTGCTAATATTTTTCTTCCCTGTTCCTCTCCCACTTTATCAATAAATTAAGATACAATGATATCAACTTTATGAATCACTAACAACAAAAATGATCCCAGCCTATTGATTAATATTGAATATACTGATGAAACCAATACGAAGTAAGAGCACTTTGTGAGTCAAGAGTTTAGTTGAAACTAGAACTTCATGGATAAGTTTGCCAGTCAGAAGTCAGGAAACCCGTGTCTTGATTCTGAGTTTGCTACACACTACCAGAGCTGTGGATAAACCGTCTTTCTCTCTAGGTCTCTGTATCTGTAAAATTTAGAACTAAAAATCTGTTGGTTACAAATAATAATAATAATAACAAATATTTATTGAGCTCTTACTCTCTGTCAGGCAGTGGGCTAAGCCCTTTGTATTATCCCACGTAATTCAAACAATAGCTTCTTTGATGTAAAATTATTATTATCCCAAATTTTCAGCTGTGAAAACAGAGATGCAAAGTGGACTATGGTGTATTACAGTAGGCAGTGCACTGAGTGCTGTTCTTGTATCATTGTCCACTTTGATATAATCCTCACAATAGCCTTGAGGTCTACCTCCATTTTAGAGGGTAGGAAATGAAGACTCCAGGAAGGCAAGTGATTTGCCCACCTTTTCTTCATAAGAGCACAACAGATCTAGCACAGACATACAAGTTTCTTGACTCCTAGGCTGACATTTTTCTACTATACCCTGCTTACATTAAAACCATTGAAACCTGATATTTTTAAACCATTGAAATCTGATATTTTCCATGTCTATAATTTTATCTACAGAAGAAGCCTAGGAATTTGGCAACTCACAAGCTGAATCTGGCCCATAGATGTGTCTTGTTTGCCTGCACAGTAACTTAAAGTTTGTCATTGCCAACATTTTAATGTTCGGAAGCTTCCCATAAACAATCTTGATTTTTGTCTTCTCTTGAAAAAATAGGAAGTTCCGGCCCCTTATAGCCTCATGGCAAGTGATTGCTAGAACTCAGTCCCACACTTTCAGGTTTCACACTATTCCACCCAGCCCTCTTCATTCGCCTGCGGGCCCTCCAGGACCTTTGCGTTCATATGACTTGTGAGCTAAATCGAAGAATCCTATTCCTTCAAAAATCAAGGCATTTGAAGGTTTGCAGCACAGCACAGCAAGTTGGTTATTCTACTTGGCTTCTTTCTCATGACATGTATGGGAATGAAAGTCACAGTGGTATGGTTTATGTTTCACAGGGCTTTTACACACTGAACATTTCTCCACTGTAAGTGACATTTCAAATTCAAGAAGGCAAGCCCAGTCATAGTTGGCACTGTCACTGTTCGAGTTTGATGTTGGCACCTCATGTGTTTACCCTGGTTGAGTAATCTGTTTACATCTGGGTAGGCCACACACAGAAAACTGTGAACTCTATTTATATTCATTTCCTCCCTGGGAACTTGGTTCCTGTGAGTCGCAGCTTTGGAAGGCCTGACGGATTGGAAATTTACTGGTATAGACTTGGAAGCAAAAACTTTACGTGAACCCGTTTTGGGAGCTGACCTGAGTAACCTTCTTTGGGTTATAGCAATGGGGACTTTCCCATTGACAGGTGCAGTTGATTAGAACAATTGTATGAATGCCATGCCCGAATATAAGATGATCAATGTAATCAAGACAATCAGTAATCCCATGTTATAGGCGAGGCAATTGAAACCTGGAATAAAGTTACCTAGATGAGTACCAATTGTATATCATAAATATGTCTTAGTAATGAGCAGAATTCTCTCTTTTCTCTTGGGTGTCTCTCCCAAACATGTAACAACCAGCTCTACTCCCAGCATTCCCAAAGAAAGACAGACTCACCCCTGCCAAACTTCACCGTCTTGGCCTTCTCCATTTCCCGCAAGCATCAGTATGCAAAGGTTCAAGAGGGATAGGATTAAGTTTAGAAGACCAAAAACTCCTGGATCTGGCTTCTGTCTTACCCTGTGGGTCAATGGCCTCCTAAGGCCTCCTTCCCCAGTTGTGATAATCTGGCAAAATCCTTGCAGTATTGGCATCAATAAGCTGCATCTTAAATAAAATCTTACATTTAAGACTTTGTTGAGAGCCCCCATTCTTCAAATATAGAGCTAGGAATGCTGGAGGTCATTTAGAGAAAATTGTCTTCTTTTGCTCTCCTTTCCTCCTCTCCTCCCACCTCCAGCAGTAGGTTACAGGTAAAATTAGGAGAGAAGTAAATGGAAAAAACGGGAAGGTCTCCAGGAGGTGAATCATTGGCACCATTTTTATCAGGAATACTTGTCTGGAGCCTATTTTTGGAAGCCTTGGGATACCTAATCCTGGTTTGGCAGAACTGCAAAATATCTCCTTGCAGAGATCAGCTCATTTTTTATTCACCTTAGTCTCCAGCATTCTGCTAGGCATTATGAAGCTTACAAAAAGAGCATGCAGAAGGGATGGCCTCAGCTTTCAGGGAGTATATACTTCAGTTGCAAAGTCAGAAATGTGTACAACAGTGTTTATGTAAGAGCCTTAGTCTTCTTTGAAGCACCGTCAGCATCCGAAAAACACTTAACATGATAAATATTCCCATATCCATTCCTCATTAATAACACCTAGAGCTTCTCAAGGACGAATGTATTTTTCAGGTGAAAGAAAAGAAATGATATAAAACTAAGGTGAAGAGATGTTAAGCTGCCTTAGGAGTAGAGACTGGGCAGATTTAGAAGTGACTTTATCAAAGGTTGTCTTTAATATTCAATGACTTGAGACTACCAAGGGGTAATATTTAATATTATAACTTACTACAGGTTAAATAGCCAATGACAACTTCAATGAAACTTGAGCACAATTTGGGATAGTATAGTTTGTTTTTAATGCGACTCTTAAGAAAGTGCTGAAGTCTTCCGTATGTATAGGTAATATTGTTGGCAACACAATCTGTCATTTTTAAGCTATAATGGCACTCCTGGATGTAAAAATCCCAGAGAGTGAATCAGCCTTGTGGAATGTGTTTCCTGTTCTCTATTTTGCCACAGGTCTCTTTCAGTAGACATGTAGCTTTGAAGGTGAGTATAATTAAACATTTCTTGGTATTGCATCTCTCATGCACATATGAGAAAATTTAGTGGCAAATTTCTTCTCTAAAGAATGTGCAAAACCCTTTTGAATTGACTGGCTCTTCTAGTACTTTACTCTGAAACTTGGTTGCTCTGGCTCTTGTGTGTATTTTCAATACATTGTATGTAAATGATGGTTTAGTTTCTAAGTGAATTTATCTGACTGTCAGATGAAGCATTCTGCATGGATGGAGGTGGAAGTTAGAGGAAGGTCATGAGAATATGTTCTGTGTGCCTTCACATCTGGTACTTAGAGGTCTCCGGTTGTGATTGTGCTTCCCTTCCATGCCCTTCTTAATTCTGGCTTTTAGCCCAGCCATTGTGACAGCTGTTTGTAATTCCGTTTGCAGTTCACTTCTGGAGGAATCACACATTGCTCTGTCTGCTTGTCGTTGCTGTGGCCTCTTCAAGTTCCCGTGTGATGGGAGAACAAAACAGTCTGGGCTCTGAAAGGGACTCGACTTTCTATTCAAATTGGAATTATTTTTAGAAAGTGTCTATAGAATCAAAAGTTTCCTCAATCAGCAGGATTCATATAAAGCCATATGTTGGTGTGCTTTCCTCAGAAAAAGCCTTAGAAAAGTTCTTTTAGAATCTCACAGCCTGTGGGAGGCTGCATTCTGTGGGCAGGCCTGCCCCATGCACCTGGAGTCATGGCAAGGTTTCTGTGAGGTGCTGAGTGTGTGAGGTCTCTGGTGGTAATTTGCTCTTGAGGCGTTAGACTCAACCAACAAGGGCCAAAACTATATTACAGTGAACTCTGTTAGCGGCCAAGTTGAGGATGCAGAATGATCTCTTTAATCAATACTTTATCTGGATTGTCAGTTGTAAAAGGCTTAGAAATAATGCAACAAAATACTCAGCTCTGAAATAACACTGAGTGTCATTTCACCTTTGTTTGATTCAGAAGGTCCTTTAGAGTCTTTGTGTCCTGGGAGAGCTAATTAATAAAGATTCCATGTTTAGAATGTTTGATAAATTAGACTTTATTCTAGTTAGGAAGGGAAATAGGCGAGTGGAAATGCCATAAAGTCCTGCTGGCCCAAGAGGGAGATGAGAGCTCTAAGCAAAAATAAGTGTGTTTGCGGTTAGTGGCGTTAGTATTACTCATCACTCACCGCTATTAAATACCCCACAAATATTTCACTTCTGGAGTATAAGATGCGTCAAAGTAGGACCTCTTCTTTACCTATATTGGACCCTCACCTATTAGCACCCTGTTCTGTAATATGCTCTGAGATGTTTAATAAGTCTACTGATTCGCAGCAATGGCCCAGGGTTTTCAGGAAAGACTTCCCAGAAATGGGCCTCACATTGGTCTGTCTAGCTTATATAGCTCAGTTCACCCCAAACTGGACTCTCACTCAGAAACAGGTCAAGAGAAGGTATCTGATTACACAGGATTTCATGTCCCAGTGGCCCGGAGGGCATAGCATGTTCCACAGGACTGATGTTCTGACTTGGTGCCCTGTCTCGGGGCCAGCTCCCATTTTAGGCTTCCAGGTTCATCCTTCAAAGGGTTGAAAACAGCATCACAATTTTTTTTCTCTTAGGAAATTTCTCACCCTTGACAAGCCCGCAGGACAAACAGACCTGACCTCCATGGCCCCTTGTCTGTCAGCCCTTATTCAATGAATATTCACTCTGCAGAGCATCACACTAGGCATTGTGGAAAGTTATAGAAGGGGGTGATGCACTCCTGGCCTTTGAGCATCTTATCAACTTACAGGAAAGACAGAACCAGCACACAACAAAATATATAAAAACTTAAATGTCAGCTGGATATATATATAGTTATTTATAAATTCAATTGACATAGCCTGGAAATACATATTTATGTATACATATATCTATATGTACATAAAGTTAAGGCATTTCTGAAATGACTGAAGTGACTAGAATTAGAAAAAGGTAGTTTTCTATTGGCTTAGTTTTAGTCCCCCAGAAGTGACCCTGAGACAAGGACTTGAGAGCAAGTAGTTTATCTGAGAGGTATAGCAAATGCCAGTAAGAAGAGAGGGAAAGAATGACAGGAAAAGTAAGGCAGACCACAAAGAGTATGATATTGAGCCAGCTATGACTATGCACAGCTAGAGCTAAAGCCTATGGAAAAAATCTGGGAAATAATTTAGAGCATTTACTCTGGACTCCTATCAGTAACTGGCTGAGGACTCCTCTCAGGGTGAGTTAATACCCAGATATGCATAGATCACCATACCCAGACAGAATAGTTTCTCGAGAAACAAAACAAAACAAACCTCGTGCACAGAGATGCAGTTAATGGCAGTTTCAAGGCTGGTCTTGGTAAGACCTGAGGGATACAGTAAGGGACCAACATTCTCTGCTACATTCACAGATATTAGTGAGAAAAATGGTTTGGAAAGGAGAAAGGGATTTTGAACATTTAGGAAGCCAGTGTCTATAAGGACCCAAAAGTAATGACAGATGACATTCAAACCAGTACAATAGGCTTCCTTATGCAAGTTCCTCAAAGGAGTATGCCTCAAGTGGCATAGAGAAAATGGTCTGGGTGACCAGTTGAACCAGACTGAAAATGAGGAGCAACTTAGGGGTACAAGGATTCAGATTGTGATGGCTGCCCTAAGTTAGGATTCCCTGTGATCCACTAGACATGTCTCAGTTGCAAACCGTATTGGGAATAGTGGGTAGGTTAGCCACACTGTGGACTATGAAGCAGTTACTTTATCTGTGGCATGAAGTCCTGACAGATCACAGGAAACATTTCAGAAGAATGAGAGCTGAATGCTATTGGAGATGCAATAGGGCAACATGTCCTTCCTTCAACTCACCTAGGTCAAAGAGATGGGCAGTGGCCAACAAGCACTGGAGATTTTACACTAGGTCTCCTATATTTTTAAAGGGTAAGACCGACAGCACTGGGACAGTGGGCGTGGGACTCATCATGATTAGTAGTATATCTAAAGTCGATCTAATATAATATAGTCTTCTCTTGAATTTCGTTGAATGTATAGATCTTCTCTAAGGAGCTGGTAGATGGGAAGTTAAGACTGGCAAAGGCAGAAACACTGCAGAGGGCTCTTGTTCATCTGACACTGGTTAGTTATTGACATATTGCTACAGAAGACCTGTAGCCTAGGCTTTAGCAAATGCCTCCTACAAGGACTCCTGTGTGTTGATCTTTGTTAATGGAAATGTCTATGTGTTTCATGTAACTTTTAGCTGCCCTGGCAGATGTGCCCAAGAATGAGCTCTCTGAGAATGCATCTCAGGGTTAATTATTCTTTAATATATACAATCATACTGACATGGTTTAGATGTGTCCCCACCCAAATCTCATCTTGAATTGTAGTTCCCATAATCCCCAAGTGTTTTGAGAAGGACCTAGTGGGAAGCAATTGAATCTTGGGGGCAGTTACCCCCTTGCTGTTCTATTGATAATGAGTGAGTTCTCATGAGATCTGATGGTTTTATAAGGGGCTTTTCCCCACTTTGCTTGGCATTTCTGACACCTGCTGCCATGTGAAAAAAAAAAAAAAGTGTGTTTGCTTCCTCTTCTGGCATCATTTTAAGTTTCCTGAGGCCTCCCCAACCATGTGTAACTGTGAGTCAACTGAACTCCTTTCCTTCATAAATTACCCAGTCTTGGATATTTCTTCATAGCAACGTGAGAAGAGTCTAATACAGTAAATTGGTACTACAGAGAGTAGGTGTTGCTATAAAGCTACCCAAAAATGTGGAAGAAACTTTGGAATTGAGTTACAGGCAGAGGTTGGAACAGTTTGGAGGACTCAGCGGAAGACAGGAATATGTGGGAAAGTTTGGAACTTCCTAGAGACTGGTTGAATGGCTTTGACTAAAATGCTGATAATGATATGGACAATGAAGTCTAGGCTGAATTGGTCTCAGATGGAGATAAAGAGCATCTTGGGAACTGGAGCAAAGGTTACTCTTGGTATGCTTTAGCAAAGAGACTGGTGACATTTTATCCCTGCCCTAGAGATCTGTGGAACTTTGAACTTAAGAGAGATGATCTGAAATCGGAATGTATATTTAAAGGAAACAGAGCATAAAAGTTTGAAAAATTTGCAGCATGATAATGCAATAGAAAAAATCTGTTTTCTTGAGAGAAAGTCAAGCTGACTGTAGAAACATGCACAAGTTATGAGGAACCAAATGTTAATCGCCAAGACAATAGGAAAAATGTCTCCAGGGCATGTCAGAGAGCTCTATGGCAGCCCCTCCCATCACAGGCCCAGAGGCTATTGAAGAATACGAGCCTACATGAAATGATCTCTAAAATACAGTAAACTTTCACTATCCAATATGGTAGTATAAGTTTACTGTACCTGCACACATGGCTATTTAAGCTCAAATTAATTAAGATTAAGTATAATTTAAAATTTAGTATCTTAATCATAGTAGGTTCATTTCAGGAACTCAAAGCTGCAAGTGGCTAATGACTTCTATATTAGACAGCACAGAATATTTCCATCATGGCATGAAACTCTGCAATAGAACTATAGTGAATGAGCAAAGCATAACTCAAAAATCTCGTTCCCAACACATAAACAAGTCTACAAAATAACCGGCTAGCATCATGATGACAGGATCAAGTCCACATATAACAATACTACTAACCTTAAATGTAAATGAGCGAAATGCTCCAGTTAAAAGACACAAAATGGCAATTTAAATAAAGAACCAAGACTCATCAGTATGCTGTCTTCAAGAGACCCATCTCACATGCAAGACACACATAGGCTCAAAATAAAGGGATGCAGGAAAATTTACGAAGCAAATGGAAAACAGAAAAAAGCAAGGACTGCAGTCCTAATTTCTGGCAAAATAGACTTTAAACTATCAAAGATCAAAAAAGACAAGGGCATTACATAATGGTAAAAGGTTCAATTCAACAAGAAGAGCTAACTATCCTAAATATATATGCACCCAGCACAGGAGCACTCAGATTCACAAAGTAAGTTCTTAGAGACCTTCAAAGAGATTTAGACTCCCACACAGTAGTAGTGGGAGACTTTAACACCCCACTGACAGTATTAGACAGATCACAGAGACAGAAAATTAACAAAGATATTCAGGACCTGAACTCAGCTCTGCATTAAGTGGACCTGATAAATATCTACAGAACTCTTCACCCCAATACAACAGAATATACATTCTTCTCATCACTGCATGACACTTACTCTAAAATTGACCACCTAATTGGAAGTAAAACTCTCCTCAGCAAATGTAAAAGAACTGAAATCATAACAAACCATCTCTCAGACCACAGTGCAATCAAATTATAACTCAAGATTAATTAATTCACTCAAAACCACACAACTATGCGGAAATTGAACAACCTGCTCCTAAATGACTCCTGGGTAAATAATGAAAGTAAGGCAGAAATAAAGAAGTTCTTTGAAACTACTGAAAACAAATATACAATGTACCATAATCTCTGGATGCAGACAAGGCAGTGTTAAGCGGGAAACTTATAGCTCTAAATGCCTACATCCAAAAGCTAGAAAGATCTCAAGTTAAAAACCTAAAATCATTTAAAACAACTAGAGAACCAAGAGCAACCAAACCACAAAGCTAGAAAAAGACAAGAAATAACCAAGATCAGAGCTGAACTGAAGGATATAGAGACATGAAAAACCCTTCAAAGAATCAATGAATCCAGGAGCTGAGTTTTGGGAAAAAAAAAAATTAATAAAATAGACCCCTAGCTAGACTAATGAAGAAAAGAAAGAAGAATAAAATAAACACAATCAGAAATGATAAGGGTGATCTCCCCACTGACCACACAGAAATACAGACAAATAACAAAAAATACTATAAACACCTCTATGCACATAAACTAGAAAATCTAGAAGAAATGGATAAATTCCTGGACATATACATCCTCTCAAGACTGAACCAGGAAGAAATTGAATCCCTGAATAGACCAATAATGAGTTCTGAAAATTGAGGCAGTAATAAATAGCCTACCGACTGAAAAAAGCCCAGGACCAGATGGATTCACAGCTGAATTCTGCCAGAGGTACAAAGAAGAGCTTATACCATTCCTATAGAAACTATTCCAAAAAACTGAAAAGGAGGGACTCCTCTCTAACTCATTCTATGAGGCCAGAATCCTGATACCAAAACCTGCCAGAAATACAACAAAAAAATAGGAAACTTTAGGCCAATATCCTTAATGAATATCGATGTGAAAATTGTCAACAAAATACCGGCAAACTGAATCCAGCAGCACATCAAAAAGCTTATCCACCACAATCAAGTAGGCTTCATCCCCAGGTTGCAAGGTTAGTTCAACATAGGCAAATCAATAAATATGACTCATCACATAAACAGAGCTAAAGACAAAAAAAGCATGATTATCTGAATAGATACATAAAAGGCCTTTGATAAAAATTAACATCCCTTCATTTTAAAAACTCTTAATAAACTAGATATTGAAGGAACATACCTCTAAATAATAAGAGCCATATATGACAAACCCACAGCCAATATCATACTGAATGGGCAAAAGCTGGAAGCATTCCCCGCAAAAACCAGTATAAGACAAGGTTGCCGTATCTCACCACTCCTATTGGAGATGGTATTGGAAGCTCTGGCTAGGGGAATAAGGCAAGAGAAAGAAATGAAGCACGTTCAAATAGGAAAAGAGGAAGCCAAACTACCTTTGTTTGGAGATGATATGATCCTCTATCTGGAAAATCCCATCTTCTCAGCCCAAGAACTTCTTAAGCTGATAAGCAACTTCAGCAAACTCTCAGGATACAAAAGTCAATGTGCGAAAGTCACTAGCATTTCTATACACCAACAATAGACAAGCCAAGAGCCAAATCACAGGTGAACTTCCATTTACAACTGCCACAAAAAGAATAAAATTCCTAGGAATACAGTTAACAAGGGAAGTGAAGGACCTCTTCAAGGAGAACTATAAACCACTGCTCAAAGAAATCAGAGAGGGGAGAACAAATGGAAAATCATTAATTCCATGTTCATGGATAGGAAGAATTAATATTATGAAAATGGCCATATTGCCCAAAGCACTTTATAGATTCAATGCTGTTCCCATTAAACTACCATTGACATTCTTCACAAAATTAGGAAAAAACTCTTTTGAAATGCATATAGAACCAAAAAGAGCCTAAATAGTCAAGGCAATTCTAAGCAAAAAGAACAAAACTGAAGGCATCACACTACCTGACTTCAAACTATATTATAGGGCTACAGTAACCAAAACAGCATAGTAATGGTACAAGAACAGACACATAGACCAATGGAACATAATAGAGAACCCAGAAATAAGACTACATACCCACAACCATCTGACCTTAGACAAACCTGACAAAAACAAGCAACGGGGAAAGGATTTCCTCTTCAATAAACAGTGCTGGGAGAGAATTGAAATGGACCCCTTCCTTACACCATATACAAAATCAACTCAAGATGAATTAAAGAGTTAAATGTAAAACCCACAACTATAAAAACCCTAGATGAAAACCTAGGCAATACAATTCAGGTCATAGGCACAGGCAAAGATTTCATGATAAAGACATCAAAAGCAATTACAACGAAAGCAAAAATTGACAAATGGGATCTAATTAAACTAAAGAGCTTCTGCACAGCAAAAGAAACCATCAATAAATTAAACAGACAACCTACAGAATGGGAGAAAATTTTGCAACATATCCATCTGATAAACATCTAATATCCAACATGTATAAGGAACTTAAACAAATTTACAAGAAGATAATAACCTCGTTAAAAGTGGGCAAAGGACATGAACAGACACTTCTCAAAAAAAGACATACAAGTGGCCAACTAACATATGAAAAAAAAGCTCAATATCACTGATCATTAGAGAAATGCAAATCAAAACCGCAATGAGATGCCATCTCACACCAGTCAGAATGGCTGCTATTATTAGGTTGGTGCAAAAGTAATTGCAGCTTTTGTCATCAAAATTAATGGCAAAAACCACAATTACTTTTGCACCAACCTTATAAAAAGTCAAAAAACAACACATGCTGGCGATGTTGTGGAGAAAAAGGAAATGCGTTTACACTGTTGGTGGGAGTGTAAATTAGTTCAATAATTATAGAAGACACTGGGGCGATTCCTGAAAGACCTAGATGCAGAAATATCTTTCAACTCAACAATCCCATTACTGAGTATATACCCAAAGTAATATAAATTGTTGTATTATAAAGATACATGTGCATGTATAGCCATTGCTGCACTATTCACAATAGCACACACATGGAATCAACCTAAATGCCCATCAATAATAGACTAGATTAAGAAAATGTTGTACATATACACCATGGAATACTATGCAGCCATAAAAAGGAACAAGATCATGTCCTTCATGGGGTCATGGATGGATATGGAAGCTGTTATCCTCAGCAAACTAACATAGGAACAGAAAATCAAATACCCTGTGTTTTCACTTATAAGTGGGAGCTGATAGATGACAACACATGGACACATGGGAGCAGGAAACATACAATGGGGCCTGTTGGAGAGTAGAGGGTGGGAGGAGGGAGAATATCAGGAAAAATAGCTAACAGATGCTGTGCTTAATACCTTGGTGATGGGATGATCTGTGCAGCAAACCACAGTAGTACACTTTTACTATATAACAAACCTGCACATACTGCATACGATCCCTGAACTTAAAATAAAAGTTAGAAAAACAACCTAGTCTCTAAACCTAACTCTACACTTTATTAGTTGTGCATCCATAGAGAGATTACTTAACATGCCTGTGCCTCCGTTGCTCTATCTGTGAAATAGGGGTAGTCAAGATAGCACATCACAGGGTTCAGGTGAGAATTAAATGCAACATTATTTATAAAGTTATTAATGCATTATCTGGCACACTGTGAATTCTCAATACGTGTTACCTAAAATGGGAGAGGGTCTCTGTCTTAGTCTTTTTGTATTGCTATAAAGGAATACCCGAGAATGGTTAATTTATGAAGAAAAAAACGTTTATTTAGATCACAGTTCTCATGGCTGGAAGGTTAAAGATTGGACATCTTCATCTGGTAAGGGCCTCAGGCTGCTTTCACTCATAGTGGAAGGCAAAGGGGAGCCATATGTGCAGAGATCACATAGTGAGAGAGGAAGCAAGAGAGAGGGAAAGGTGCCAGGCCCTTTTAAACAACCAGCTCTTTCAGGAACTAGTAGAATTAGAACTCAGCCCAAAAGAGGGCAGTAATCTACTCGTGAAGGATCCTCTCTCATGACTCATACACCTCACACCAGGTCCCATCTCCAACACTGGGGTTCACATTTCAACATGAGATTGGAGGGTACAAATATCCAAATCACTGCAATCTCTTAGCTCCAATATTATGTGTGTTTCTAAATGCTGTGCCATATCTGTTTTCTCCCTGATGTTGATAATTTATATTTGGAGTACCCCATGGAGGCAGGGAATCCTACATTAACTCACAAGGCCATTTTATTTAACATACATTTATACAACTCATACCATGTGCCAGAGTCTAATGTAAGCACTGAACGCATATTTATTTCATCTTCCCCACAAGCCTATGTGGTAAGTATTCTACAGAAAAGCCTCCACATTTCTAAACCTGCCTCATTTTGTGACTTATCTTGGTAAGTCCTGTGGGAGTAGGGAGAGGAGAATAAAGATGAAACATGAAGATTCTGCCCTTAAGGCAGAGAGGAGACAAACAAATAATTGTAGAGAGTATATTGTCTCAGGCTAGATATTTTGCATGTATTATTTAATTTTAAACAACAACTCTGTGAGATAGGTGATATTCCCATTATATAGATGTGGAAATAAACTAAAGAGGTTTTATAACTAGCTCAGCATTGTACAGCTAGTTCATTGTGAGAAATAGGACTCTAACCTGGGCCTAATTCCAAATCCCATACATTTTTCACTGCATCTTGATGTCTGTTAATAGGAAAGATAATATGCATGTATAAATATAAGGTATAAATAAAATAATATAGATAAATTGTCCTAGGAGTTAAGGGGAGTAAGGGATTACTCCTGGCCAAGAGGGTCATGAGAACCTTCATTGAAGAGGGAGCATTTAAAATAGCACCTAAAAGTGAGCAGGATGTGGGCTGGTGGGACTGGGGGAAGGAGATTCCAGGTAGAGGGAAGAGCACAAGCAAAGGCTCTGATAGGATCAGGATAACATGTGGAGTTGGTAGTAATGGACCAAGGAGGGGGACCTGCCTGGGTGGGATGCAGTATCTTTCACCAACATTGTTGAGAATTGCCAGAGCATGGTCATAACAAAGAGCAGTCTGACTCTTAGTTTTATTATTGCCTTTAAATTCTACACATAATGTGCCTGCTTTATTATGTGTATCTGGGACAGACCACTCCTATCAACCTCTATCCTTTGGTATGCCTGTGGGTTTGTTGGAATAAGTTTCTCTTGAATTCTGTTCTCTATATGTCGTCCTTGGTAGCACTCCAATTTCTATGATTTCTAGCCTGTGTTATTCCCAGCCTGTGTTATTTCTGGCTTGCGTTCTTCACTATGTGAGTTTTACCCTATGTTCCAGGAAGACAGGTTCTTTCAGGGTCAAAGAGGTAGCCCTAGGCTTTCTATAGGTTTTGGAAAAGAAGGGTTACACATAGAGCCAGGTATCTGTCATATTCCAGGTCTGGAGTTCTTCTGTCTCAGGCAGGAAGCCTGGCTGAAATAAAAACTTTCTTCAGGATCTGAGTGATACCCTAAAGTCTACAAGCAATGCTAGATTGAACTAAATGACATGGGCCATGGCACTGGAAGAATCTTCTTAGAACTCTTGTCACATGGTGGGAAGTTAAGAGTGGGCTGTCTTGAACATTGAAACCGTTAAAGGGAAGACCATGGGTTGATACCCTCCCTACCCTCATCCCCTGGCCTTTCCTTGACTACCACCCTGGGGCAAAGGAAGGAGGAGGATCTCCTGCTAATTTTCAACTGCGTTTTGCTCTCTGTTATGTAGTATTTCAGTGACATCATCCACTCAGGAGAGTTGGGGCGAGGCTGGCTGAGGTTCTCAAGGAGCTGAGTTTTGAGTTCAGGTGCTCGTGTAGCAGTGGAATGATGCCTCCTGACCTTTCAGACCTTTGAGACCTCTGGGCGGTCTTAGAAATCACTTCAAGCCTCCAGTCCAGGATACGACTGCCTAGGGGAATTCCAGGGAAAGGTGGCAGGTAGAGTATCCTTTCTGAGTTTTATTCTCTCGTCCTCCTTTCCCTTCTTTCTATGTGTCTGTATTGCTCTGTTGTGTCTCCTCCTCGAGATTCCAAAGAACGTTGATGCCAAGGTATTTATTTTATGTTCTTGTCAACAGAGATGCCATGGTCTACAAGGTGATGAATACCACTGTGAGCTCACTACAAGATCTCAAAGATTTCAAGCCACTGGCTGTTCCAAAGCATGAAGCCGCCCTTCCAGAGCAGCGGCGGGAGGCAGGCAGGGAGGAGGTAAGGAATCATCCTCTCTTCCCTCTGCCCCTTGACTCTGTCAGCCTTTAGCTGTCAGACTGTTTGGACTCATGCCTGATGGGCTTTTTCCCGTGTGTTCTTCCACAGGCCCCGAGTTTTGGCCAGATGATGGACCATCTCCTAAGGTGTCCAGAGAGCTGCTGAAACATAGTGAGGAAGATGCTGCTGATCCAAAGGATAAAAACACAGAAACTGAAACCAAGAAGCACCTAAAGTGGACTCACGTCCAGCATCCCTGCAGACTGATGTTCTCTCAGCTATAGTTCTGCATTGAACTGTTTTTCCTTTGCTATCACCGGCCTAACACACAGTCCTGGATGCTTTTGACTGGTTGGATTTCTTTTTTTTTCTTTTTTTTTCCCCTGCCTTTTCATTTTCTTTCCTTTTTTTCATGCCTTTTCTTTTTCTTTCCTTGACCCTGGGAATTACAAACAAGAAATTGCTTTAAAAAGTATTATTCGGTGCTGAAAATAGCCTTGTTTATGAACAAGTTTTATCCCTAGGGATTTCCTGAAATGCAATCTCAGGTTACCTTGTAAATGGGGCTGTGCCGTTTGATTTGTATAGTACTGATCTATAAGTTAAAATACATTTCCTTTCTTTTGTTTCATTCTTTTTTAAAAAGTTTGGATCCAGGTAATGGCCTGAGTCACATTTGCTTAGCTACTGAAGTGATCTCAATGTGTTATCGCTTAGAGTTGAAACATAATCAAACATATGTTATACCTGGGGCTCTTGCACACTCTTTGATACATATGTCACACTACAAAGAAACACAAACCTTGTAGGTTGAAATTTAATTCCTGTTTGATCCTGCAGCTAGAATGCTAAATAAACTGTAAATATCAAAATTGGCTTCAAATACCCTGAATATAAGCTAGTCAACAGTAAGTGGATGGTTCCAGAATACCATTTTCTAAGACAAAGCAGGAATTAGAGATCAACTGACCTCATCCATAATGTTGCTCAGGTCTGTCTGTGGATCTGTCCATTTTGGAGTAAAAAACAAGGCATGCTTCTGTGATTGTGTTTATGAAAACTGTAGTATTTCAGATTTATGTTTTGTAATTGTGCTTGCCTTGCAATAAAACACCTTCAGTTGACTCGCAATAAGGTCTCTGTCAATTTCCTGCAAAACTGTGTCCTTATTGGCTTTCTAAAAAAGTTCAGTGTAGACCTATCAGTGGTGACCTGCTAGACATTTCAGCTGGATCTAGCATTATTGCTCTTTCAGAAATAACACTAGAGCTGTCCATTGTCTACACATGGGGTCAGAGTTGTACAGTCAGATTCTCAATTCTTCGTATTAGCATCAACTACAGAAATCTATAGTCACAGCCTAACCCTGTTACGTATATGTGCTGCCATCTGCCATTGTGTTCCAACTCTGGAGTCCCTATTTATTTCTGAGACTCTAGGATAAGCCAAAAACCCTCTGGACCTCAGTGTCCTCATATACAAAATGGGGATAATGATACTTCCTATGATTGTGGTGATCAGTGCCTGTAAAAGGACATCACATGGATGGTACTTTGCACATTGTAAATTCATTGGAATGTGGCAATATTCAATAAATGGTGGTTATTTTATTTGTTAATAAAGAATTGAATGAATTTCTAAATCTCTTAGTTGACCTTTAGTTGAGAACACTGAGTAACTTATGAATAGTTTCTTAGCCCTCTTTACTTAAAGCTCTTGGAAAAAAACATGAAGATTCATGAGACAGAAGTCCAGAGTGGAGAATCTGCTGTTGCCTTCCTTGGCCACATAACCTAATACCTTGGTTCCTTAATTCCTCCTTCTGAAAAATAGGGCAGATGTTTTACCTCCTTCGCAGAGATGACAGTATCCTGTTCTCAGAAAATGATATACTGTACACATAACTGTATGAGACATCACCTTTTCCACTTGTTTGCAACATCAAGCCCATGTCATCCAAGGGGAGGTGAGTATCCCTCTAAATACTGACAAGAAGAGCTCATTAGCTGAGGAAAATAATTCAGACCATCAAGAAACAAATCAAACTGGATCTGTCACTTTAGTGGAAAGCACTTTTGAGAAAACCCTGGTATTCTCTACCACCACGCCTGGGATTTCAGGGTGATCAAAATGTGCAGCAAAGACAAGACCTAAGATACTTCATTTTGGGCTGGGTGGCAAATGGAACAGTTGTTCTCTGATTGCCATGGTACAGATTATTGTCCCACAGACATTATCCCTGGATTTGAAGACACGCATAGTAGAAAGAACATTTTCTACTTTCTCCCTGAAGTCATTAAAATGACAATAATAATTGCAATAGCAAATTAACAGTTATTAAGCACTTACTATAGGGTGAGAATTAGGCAAAACATTACAACCACTGGCTCATTTAATCATCACAGTGATTATATGAGCAGGTACTCTCATTACCCCCATTGCCTACATGAGAAACTGAGGCATGAAGTGGTTAGATAACTGAGCCAGACCACCCAGTTGGTGAGGGGCAGAGCTGGATGAATCAGTCAGGTTGTCCTGACTCCAGAGCTTGTGCTCTTCACTGCCATGCTCAGCTGCTTCCTCACCTGGGCTTCAGTCCCTGTCTGATTGCTTACTGGCTTGTGACTTTAAACCTCACCTTTGGAACTTCATTGTCCTTATTTGTAATTTCGCTCTATTCTCATTCTCTCTCGCCTGCTTCCCACAATTATTGCCTATGCTCTTGGAAAAATGTGTTCCACCTAACATGAAAAGCAAATATTTTTTTAAATAATATTTTTTAAATTAAATTCACTTCTAAATGGGGTCCTGGTTAAGTCTACCTTACGCTGAATTCTACGTTCTACTTAGCAGTTTGAGGTTTCAGCATATCATATCCAGAGAAAGTCCTAATGGCTGTGAATGTTGAGCCCAAAAGCTATATAATGGGTAACTGAGAGAGTACCAAACTAAAAGAGAAACAATATTAGATTCTTGAGCAAAACAATGCTGACTCTAACCTTAGTTCCCAAAGTCTTGATCAAAGGATGTCACTTATGTCAGACTGAAATAACCTCTTTCCAGTTCCCTCCAACAGCTTATCCAGAGGGTGGTGAGATGGTGTATCTGTTTGAAGGACCACTGGAATTGAAAGCAGGTTACACATTTCCAAGCAAGTTGTAGCAGCTGCAATTGGCATCCTGTCCAAATTTTTTAGGGCTTCCTTTAACTGGGGCACATTTGTACATCACATGCTAGGGTATGTATTTCCTGCCCCACCTGAGACTAGCCCTCAACCAATGACTGAAGACAGTTGGGATATAAATACCCCAGCCCCCTCGCCCCTTGGTGGACTGAAGGAGGCATATTCTACACTGGCTCTGAGTTCTTCTGTGAGGTGATTCTCCAGTTGCCCATGGTGTTAACTAGTTGCTAACCTACTTTTGTTGGCCACCTTTCATACTCTATCTCACTCCGTTCTCAACTCTTAACCATTGCTGCCTAGAATCACTCCCCCAATAAGTAATTTGCACAAAACTTCCTATCTTAGAGTTTGCTTCTAGGAGAACCTCAAGCAAATTCAAAGTTCTGGTGCTGGTCAATTATAGATATAATAATGCACCAGAGGAAATACAACACTATCATTCAAGACTAAATAGTCTCTTTCTTTGTCCTTCTACTGATATTTTGCTAATATCAAAGGGGTTAAGAACAGGAAGAGGGGCCTTATAAACCTGAGACTCAGTTGCCAGAGAACAATTTCCTTCTTGCTAAATACGTACCTTCAGAAGTTATGAGATACTTTGGGCCGGGCGCGGTGGCTCAAGCCTGTAATCCCAGCACTTTGGGAGGCTGAGGTGTGCGGATCACGAGGTCAGGAGATTGAGACCATCCTGGATAATACGGTGAAACCCCGTCTCTACTAAAAATACAAAAAATTAACCAGGCATGGTGGTGGGCACCTGTAGTCCCAGCTACTCGGGAGACTGAGGCAGGTGAATGGGATGAACCCAGGAGGTGGAGCTTGCAGTGAGAAATTGTGCCACTGCACTCCAGCCTGGGTGACAGAGCGAGATTCCATCTCAAAAAAAAAAAGTTATAAGATACTTTTTCTTTAAATGAAAAACTCAACTAACCTGATATTAATACCAGGCAAGAATCACCTGATGGCAAATCAAATTACAATTCATAGGCTAGAACAAGTAATTAAATATAAGGGGGTAATGGGAAAAGGAGAGAGTCACAATCCCAAAGCCCCTCTCTCACCTCTCAAGGACTCCTATTTGCCTTTGAATCACTTCTGCTTCAATTAACATTGATTGAGCTTGCCTAGAGTGCCTGGCTCTTGTCAAATCCCATTACAGGAGACTCCAAGATGCTATCTGTCCCAAACGTTTGTTGTACTGGGATGTTTTTGTGGGAATATTGAATATCGTGTGGAGTAGCTAACACATTGATCAGGGATGTAATACAAGAGGTTTGCTTTTTCTAGTATGGCAGTATTATAAATGGGATTTCATTTTACCATTATTATTATCAACTAGAACCAATTCTCTAAGTTCAAGTTATGATGCTCTAAAAAGCATGTCAGACTGACCCACTACTGCTTTTAGAAATAAACATTGAAAATGTCAAGCCTGTCAAGTGAGACAATGTGACCGAATCTTTGTTATAGACATCACACACTGAATTTTCTTGTTTTGTTGGAAGGAGACACACCAAGAAACATGCTTTCTCCATGGGATTCTCAATAAAGGAGTCTCTGTTTATTTTATTGGAGATGTAAAAGGAATCAATAGATTTATCAGTCTGCCTTAATTCTTTTCATCTCCCTTTTGCAAAAGTCTTGAAGGGTGGGGCTATATTTTATGTATCTTTGTTTTCAATATATGACTGACAACAGAGCTTTCTTCATGTTAGATATCGACTCCATTTTTACTTGAAATAATTAAACTAGATAAGGGAAACTGTTTATTTTATAGATTTCCTACGGAATTTTAAGCCATTAGTAGTGTGCACCCAGCCTTATGCTTACTGGAGGAGGGAAGGAAAATCAAAATCCCATCCTTGGATGCATGCTTAGATGTTGAGGGGCTAGATTCCTATGAGGAAAAAAATCAGAATAACATTGTTTCTAGGATGTCTTCATGACCAAGAACATTTTATGCAGGGAAACACTATTATAGGTACCTTTTTAATGCTTGCATTTTAATCTTATTAGTTTTTAGAAAAACATTTAAATGCTCTTGCTACTAATAAAACACATCTTATGAATGGAATCATCTTAGATATTTAAATGCTGATTACAAATTTAATTAGACAAATTCTCCTAAGTATTTTAATAAAATACTTACCAATTTCATTAAGTTACACAGACTTTAAAAGCAGATGGCACCCACATGTGCATCCACAATCAAAATCACAGTCACAATGGGATTCAAAAATTTATTCCTACACTTAAACTATTAAGTAGTATTTATACAATATTCACAAACTTGTTTTATACCTCCCTTGTTTTTTTATACTTATTGTTTATACTTTCCTAGGTTTCAGTAATCTTGCTAGACTTGAAAGAAGAAGGCAGACTCAGCCGTATTCGTTTTGCAGATTCTGGGTTATCAACCACATGATTTTTGGTTGATACATGGGATCTTATTGGATCGCTTCAAAGTTGATACAGCCAGTTGTAGGCCAGTGTTTTCTGGCTTAAGTTTTTTTCTGAGAGTTAAAGTTCAGTTGCTATGTCAATGGCTGTTGGAAGCCCTTGTCCTGTACCAGAAACATGGAACCTCCTCTGAGGGTTCCCATATCCATCAAATCTTCGTTCCAGGCAGTAAAGCTTTACTTCATGATGCTTTAGTTTCTCAGTATTTTTGATAAAAGCATCTAGTGGTTTCATTATCCAAGAGATGAAGGGGTGAGTCTGGGCAGCAGATTCTCTTCTTGTGATCACTGCATCATATGTCAGTTTCCAACACACCACTGGAATTTTTCGCCTGACTGTTATGAATGACCATAGGAGCTGATAACTCATCTGGTCTAGCAAGATAAATCCCCAAGTTTTCTTGAGTTACTTGACTTAACATTCACTGTAGTTTTTTTTCCTATTTCTTGAGAAAAATATAGATATTGAAACATACATCAAATAAAGAAACTGAACATCTATCTACACATGCCAATTTTCTAACTTATTAAAAATATTTTAAAAATAAATATATCTTTCTTTTTGTTTTTCAATGACCTCTTTGTACATCTTCTACTTTTTCATTGTTAAGTACTTTTATGGACTGAAGTGAAGGCTTTTCACAGACATAAGTTATTCCAATAAACTATAGTGATTCTTGTTCAAAGTATTATACTGTGAGCACCCCCATAAGCTATCTCCATTGTCTTTTCAGCATTACTTCTGAGATATTTTTGAAAGTTTCTTGCTTAAAAGCAATGAGATTTTCCATACCCATATTGTTTGTTCTTTATTGTTACCTAAGGTTTTACTCCCTGAGAAGCTCTCACTCCTAATAATAAAGAATAGCACTAGGATTATGTATTAGCTTTATCCTCAGGAATATGGTGATAGTCAAAATATTACTTCTTTTTGTCACTTAATGGAAGTGCTTGAAGAAAATATTCAGTCATGTCCCACATAATGATGTTTTATATATATGATGGTGGTCCCATAAAATTATAATTAGACTGAACAATTCCTATTGCCTAGTGATGCTGTAGCCATCATAAGTTTTTAGCACAATGCATTACTCTTGTGTTTGTGGTGATGCTGGTGCAAACTCATCTACTCCTCAAGAAGAGCCTAGGGCAGCAGGTCCATCAGGAGGTATTCCAGAAGAAGGCATTGTTATCATAGGAAATGATAGCTCCTTGCTTGTTATCGCCCCTGAAGACCTTCCAGTGGGACAAGATGTGGAGCTGGAAGATGGTGATATTGATAACCCTACCCTGTGTAGGACTAAACTACTCTGTGTGTGTGTGTGTGTGTGTGTGTGTGTGTGTGTGTGTGTGTCTTAATTTTTTTTTTTAAAAGGTGAAAAAGAAAAAAATAATTTAACAATTGGAAACAGAAAAACTTTTAGAATAAAGATATAAAGAAAATACTTTTGTTCAGCTGTACAGTAGGTTTTAAGTGAAGGGTTATTAAACAAGAGTAAAAAGTTAAAAAATTAAAACATTTATAAAGCAAATAGTTACAGTAAGCTAAAGTTCATTATTATTGAAGAACAAAAATAATTTAAAATAAATTTAGTGTAGCCTAAGTGTACAGTGTTTACAAAATTCAAAAGACTGTACAATAATATCCTAGGCCCACATTCATTCACCACTCATTGACAGCCAGAACAACTTCCAGTCCTTCAAGCTCTATTTATGGTAAGTGCCCTACACAAGTGTACTATGTTTGATCATTTGCACCTTATTTTTACTTTTCTATGTTTAGATACACAAATAACTTTCCATTACAATTACCAACAGTATTTAGTACTATACAGTTCAGATCTATACAATAACATGCTGTATATGTTTGCAGCCTAGGAGCAATGGTCTGTACCATGTAACCTAGATTTATAGTAGGCTATACCACCTAGATTTGTATAATTATGCTCTATGATAGCACAATGACAAATCACCTAAGGACACATTTCTCAGAACACAGCCCTGTCATTAAAAGACACATGACTGTATTTTAAGATCAAAAGTTTTCATTAACATTTCTTAATATGAGTGGTAATTTTTTACGTGTTCTAAGTATTTATCAAATATTAATTTTGAACATGTATTTTCCTATACCATGCACTCTTGGATCATTAAACTGGAATCACATTCTTTTCTCATTTATTAGCCTTATATGTTTTATTGATCACCATTTTGGAGTTCTTTTATTGACAAACATAAGACACCATCCAATTGGAAACAGCCATAAGATATACCAGAAAGATCAGTTTTATCATCTGTAAATGGTATGAACTGATGTGATTTAGGATAGAGATTTTTATCTTATGGGTGATGAAATGCTCCTTGGAATTTTTATCAATGGTCTAAGGCAATGGTTCTCAAAGCACGATCACCAGGAGGGAGTGTTAAAAGACAATTGTGCCTACCCCCAGAATTATTACTAAGTCAGAAGTGGGGTCTGGAAAATTTGCATGTCTAACAAGTTCCCAGGTGAGACTGATGCTGCTAGCAGTGAGACCATACTCTGAGAACCAATGGTCTAAGGAACATAAAATGATGCTTGTTGGCTATGTGGAGATAGGCTTTGATGCTTTAACTTTGAAGCCATTAATCAAGCTGAAGATTAAGTAAGAAAAAGAAAAAGCAACACCTTCTAAAAAGACAAGTCCTTGGGCTATAAAAATTGATATTATTTTGAATCTTGCATGTTCCATAATGTCTACCCTTTCCTTGTAGTTTCCATTCTCTTCTGGCAACTGATTGCTTAGCAGCTATAGATCTCATGCAGAGACTGAAGTGCAGAGTGGTATAAAAACCTTAATAAAAACTGAACAGAATTCCATAATTCATGTAGAAAATTCCCTTCATGTAAATAAACACTAATGAAATTACTTCCAAAAAGTTATTCGGAGGAAGGGAACAATAATTCACACAGTCAAAGGAATTTTATGCCTTTAAACCCAGATCCTAAATCTTAATTTTATTTTTTAAGTTTGAAATGTACATCTTGTCTCTGTTTACATGATACCTGTTACAGAAGGAAGTCTATCTTCCTAAATGTTTAAGCAAGTGCTAGGTGTGCTGTCACTTCAAGATGAATCATAAATAGCCATAAGAAATGGATGTTGTGGGTGACATTAATAAGCCATTTTCAATCCTGCAGGAAGAGTCATGCTGGAAGATAAATAGATGCATTTATTTATACTATTGTTAGGAACTTGAACTTTTAACCCACAGAGCAGGTGTTCAATCTATTTTGGAAACATCTGAAAAAAACCTCGTTTTCTTGTTCCTCTATCTGACCCCAGAAGGTAGATGTTCCTAAATGTTCTGCCTTTTGTCTTTGTCTCTTGATCTCTTTATTTTTCTCCTAGTGAACTCTTCTACAGTTTTAATCATTATTTCTATAGGGATTGATTCCACAATTCAACCTCCCTTCAAAATTGAATCTTCATTTTTAGCTACTATAGTACATCTCTGTCTGGATGTGCTTCAGGCAACTCAAATCACCTGCCTGTAAAAGAACTGAGTTCTTCTTCCCAACCCAGCTTATCCGTTTTGTTTTTCCTTTTCCCGAATATCAGTCACATTATTTGCTTCACAAAAATTTCTCTTTTATCATCCCACACATCCACATGATTAAGCCTCCAGTATCTCTCTCTGACATTAATATCTTTGTTTCATCTTCTGACAAAACTGTATCTTAGGCACCTAATGTTGCCATTCAAATTATTGTTATAGCCTTTTAACAGATTTCCTCTTTTTCAGTCTGTCTGCACTGCAACCCATCTTAAATATCATTGCAACAAAAACATTTCCTGGTATAGAAGCTTTAATGATTCCCATTATGTAATGAGATATGTTCAAGCCCTCTTTATCCTGTTATTCCAGAACTTCCAATATATAGCCCGAACTTTCTTTCTCATTTTTCTCTCC
Source organism: Chlorocebus sabaeus (assembly GCF_047675955.1). NCBI lineage: Eukaryota > Metazoa > Chordata > Mammalia > Primates > Cercopithecidae > Chlorocebus > Chlorocebus sabaeus. The sequence continues at coordinate 74,013,694 of NC_132918.1, forward strand.
CACTATTCAGTTATGAACACTCTCACTCGCTCCATTGACATAATCTCAATCTTCCAACATGTCTTTAAATTTAATCATATGTTTGTGTTACTCCTCTTTCTTTTTTTTTTCTTTCTTTAATTTTTGTTTTGTTTTGATTCAGGGTCTCATTCTGTCACCCAGGCTGGAGTGCAGTTGTGTGATCTTGGCTCACTGTAACCTCCATCTCCCAGGTTCAAGTGATTCCTATGCTTCAGCTTCCTGAATAGCCGGGATTACAGGTGTGCACCACCACACCTGGCTAGTTTTTGTATTTTTTTAGTAGAGATGGAATTTCTTATCATGTTGTTCAGACTGGTCTCAAACTCCTGACCTCAGGTGATCCACCCACCTTAGCCTCCCCAAGTGCTGAATTACAGGTGTGAGCCACCATGCCTAGACTCCTCTTTTTTGTGTGTGTCATTTTCTTCTTTCTTTACCTATTGAAATCCAACAGAATCTTCAAAGATGCATAAGAATTGCTTCTTCTCTGTAAAATGTTGCTTGATTCAGCACAACTGATACTAGCTTTTCTTTCTTTTCTCCCATCTTACTCTGTGGAACTTTCACATTCTGACTTGCGCCTTAGCTCTGTTGGTTCTGATGGTGTGGAACATTATTTGTTGGATCCTGGACTCCCAAATCCCATTATGTATCTATGTGGGGAAATACCAAGAGGGACACACTAGCAAATGCATGCTGTTTATAATTCATCAAGTATTTTAGGGCCCTGTCATGGCCAGGCACAGGCATTGGACTCACACTAAATCTATACTCTCTTAGAGCTTATGTTCTAGAGGAGGGACAAAGACAATAAATAAACCAACATATTGTTATTGTGCAAAGAAATAAACTGACAGATTGTTATTTGTGCTAATAAGAATACAAGACAGTGATGTTAGAGTTGTGGGTGTGAAATATATGTAGTTAAGGAAGGTTTCTCTGAGAAGGTGATATTTGTTTTATTTTACTTTATTATTATTATTTTTTGAGATGGAGTCCCGCTCTATCTCCCAGGCTGGAGTGCAGTAGTGCGATCTTGGCTCACTGCAAGTGCTGCCTCCCGGGTTCACGCCATTCTCCTGCCCGAGTCTCCTGAGTAGCTGGGACTACAGGCACCCGCCACCACACCGGACTAATTTTTTTGTATTTTTAGTAGAGATGGGGTTTCACTGTGTTATCCAGGATGGTCTCAATCTCCTGACCTCACGATCCATCCACATTGGCCTCCCAAAGTGCTGGGATTACAGGCGTGAGCCACCACGCCCGGCCAAGAAGGTGATATTTAAAGTGAGACTTGAAGAATGAGAAAAAGCCAGCCAGGCAGAGGTCTCTGGGAAAGTGTTCTAAACTGAGGAACAGCACATGCAAATCCATGAGACAGGAATGAGCTTAAAATTCGACCAGTGGGATGGTCTCAAATCCATAAATGAAAGTTGTATTAGATGAAAGCAGAGAAATTAGATCACGTTGGGACTTACAGACTATTGGCTAGAGTTTAGATTTTATTCTAAGCATTGTCTTAGTCCTTTCATGTTGCTATAACAAAATACCACAGACTGGGCAATTTATAAACAACAGAAATTTATTTATTACAGTTCTGGAGGTTGTTAAATCCAAGATCTAGATACCAGCAGGTTTGTCGTCTGGTGAGGGCCCAGTTTCCACTTTCAAGATTGTGCCTTGTTCCTATATCCTCCAGACACATGTATCCATCCATGTATCTTCACATGGTGGAAAAAATACGTGGGCAAGAGAGTGCTGTTTTCAAGTTCAAGCACTTTTATAAAAGTGTGAATCCCATTCATGAGGGCAGAGCTTTCATGACTTAATCAACTCCCAAAGGCCACCCCTCTTAATATTGTTGCATTGGAGATTAAGTGTAGCATAATTTTGGAGGGGAAACCATTTTTCAAACCATAGCAGCAAGATGAGAAACCATTAAACAAAGCAGGAAAATGACTGTGGGTATGAAGTTACAGTGACACAAGAGAAAAAGCAAGCAGACTATTTGTTTTCCTAAGGTGTTGACTCCAAAGTGATATTTGGAAACTAAGTTGGGTGAGCTGGCCAGCCTATAGTTAGGTCTCAAAAATGCCTTTTCCTCTGTGGTCTAGATTAAAAGTAAGTTAAGCAACCTCTTTGGCTTCCTTCCCCATTGGCCAAAAACTACCTTGGCCTTTGATCTTTTGGATTCTACGGGGAAAAAAAAAAAAAAATCAGGAAAGAATAAACAAAAAGATAAAGAGCTCAAGGACTGTTTTACTTTACCAGTGGCATGAGAAAACTTTCAAAAGAGAGACATTCTAAAAAGACAGGAAATCCAAAAAGTGCAGGCTACGTGGACCTTACAGTTTTAAATGTCTTTGCTCATAACACTGTAGCTTTCATGACTACAGCAAAACTCCATGCTCTAGCAACAAGGCCAAATAGTGGTGTTGACCTGTGCCCCGTGTCAGCATCCTGTGTCAAACGTAGACAAAAGAGATCTTGAGTTCTTCATAGAACTATTCAATTTCTTTTTTAAGAATGACAGGTATATAATACAAGGGGTACACAATATAATTTTTTTAAATTGAGCCAGTTTTTCTGCCATTATTATAAAGAACACAACTCCTCTTGACACAGACACAAACACTCACACATTTCAAAGAGAAGTCCATTAAAAAAAACAACAGAACTGGGGAGAACAGTGGGACATCATTTAACACCAGTCTGTGTACCCCAGATTCAGGGATTACTGTGAATGTTAAGCCAATTATTTTTTTAAGCCAATTATTTTTTTTAAGCCAATGTATTTAATTAGAGACTTAGAGCTAATCACACTCTAGATTTTTACAATATTAGTAGAATTCTCTTCCTGCTGTCTTTTGTGCTCAGATATTTTTTTCTATAAGTGACTGACTTTATTGTGCAACTCACGAGAATAATCCCTTTAAAAAATGTTAAAGGATAAACACTGTTTGGAAGCTTTTCGATCCTTTTAGAATCCTTTAAATCCTTTAGAACTTCTGTATGGTGTTTTAGGCTTTACTTGGTCTGACTCTTGCGACTGCTGGGACTTTCTGTTTGACTAAGTAATCAGATAAGATTATTAATTTGTTGATAAATGACAGTAACTCTATGTACCATTTTTCTCAGATTAAAAAATTTAATTTAGACATTATCGCCTTAAAACACAGAATAGTTAATGAATCATAGTATTATTTGACATAGTATATGTGTATTTTGCTTCAAACATATGCTGGTACCTACGCTAGAATCAGAGATAAATGGGGAATAGTTTATGACTTTAAAAGATCACAGTCTATAACTCCAGTAAAGTCTCAGGGAGGAAATTTTAAGAAGTGTCATTGACCACTTAAGTCCCTCTGTAGCGTTTTCTCCAAGTGGTGATCCATCTTCCCTTAGAAATCCTCAGTGCCACTGTACTTGTTATCACTCATGGCAATCAATGCCATCTCTGGAGATCTCATCCTTATAGGTCAGGTGAAAATGTATGTCTTGACAAGTTTATCCACGGATCGTATTTCTTTCTTTTTTTTTTTTTTTGAGACAGAGTCTCGCTCTGTAGCCCAGGCTGGAGTGCAGTGGCCGGATCTCAGCTCACTGCAAGCTCCGCCTCCCGGGCTTACGCCATTCTCCTGCCTCAGCCTCCCGAGTAGCTGGGACTACAGGCGCCCGCCACCTTGCCCGGCTAGGTTTTTTTTGTATTTTTTAGTAGAGACGGGGTTTCACCATATTATCCAGGATGGTCTCGATCTCTTGACCTCGTGATCCGCCCGTCTCGGCCTCCCAAAGTGCTGGGATTACAGGCTTGAGCCACCGAGCCCGGCCCACGGATCATATTTCTAACTTAGGAAATTCAAATGTCTACAAAGCCTTGGCAGTTAATTTACATGAGTCAGGCAAGCCAGGTATTAAAATTCAAAACTTCAAGTATTGTAAAAAATGGCGTATGGCATGTGACCAGAACATGGTGAAGACAATAGTTGGGTGGTAGGGACTGTGGTCAAAACTGAAGAGCATGCCATCTTTCACTCTCATTTATTGTTTCTTTGAAGAAATGTGGGCCAGATATTATAAATTTTTTCAAGAAAACCAGAATTGGGCAGCTTTATTTGGCATCTCCTCATTTTTAAATTGGCAAGTAATTCAAAACTTTTAAGACCTTTTGGGAGACAACACTTTGAGAGACAAGCACATATCTACAGCTAGATTTGGCCTGTGGGCTATTAATTTTTAAAACTTTTCTAAATGTCACAGGTATAAGAAAGAAATCTTTATTCTCTTTCACTTGAAAGATGCTATGGTTAATATTACGTGCCAACTTGATTGGATTGAGGGATGCCTAGATGTCTGGTAAAGTATTGGTTTTGGTTGTCTTTGTGAGAATGTTGCCTGAGGAAATTAACATTTAAGTTGGTGGCCTGGGAGAGGAAGACCTGCCCTTAATGTGGATGAACTCCATCCAATCAGTTGCCAGCATGGCTAGAACAAAGCAGGTGGAAGGATGTAGGTTAAGTTCTTGCTGAGTCTTCTGGGTCTCTTCCTTCTTCCTGTGCCAGATGCTTAATTCTGCTCCTCCTGCCCTTGGACATCATTCTGCAGGTTCTTTAGCCTTTGGACTCTGGGACTTGCATTAGCAGCTTCTTTGGGACTCTTAGATCTTTGGCCACAGACTGAAGGCTACAATGTTTGCTTCTCTGGTTTTGACGCTTTCAGACATAGACTGAACCACTATCAGCTTCTGTCTTTCCCCAACTTGCAGGTGGCTTAGTACAGAAAATTGGTAGTGGGAGGTAGGGCATTGCTATTAAGATACCTAAAAATATGGACTTGACTTTGGAACTGGGTAATGGGCAGAGGTTGGAAGAGTTTAGAGTGCTTAGAAGAAGACAGGAAGATGAAAGAAAATTTGGAACTTCATAAGAGACTGGTTAAATTGTTGTGACCAAAGTGCTGATAGTGATAGGGACAATTAAGTCCAGGTTCCAAGGTCTCAGATGGAGATAAGGAACTTATTGGGAGCTGGAGAAAGGTTTCACATGTTATTCCTTAGCAAAGAGCTCAGCTGCATTCTGTTCATGCCCTGGGGATCTATGGAAGTTTGAACTTCATAGTGAAGATTTAGGCTATCTTATGGTAAAAAACTTCTAAGCAGCAAAACATTCAAGATGTAGCCTGGGCCCAGTGGCTCACACCTGTAATCCCAGCACTTTGGGAGACCAAGAGGGGGTGGATCACCTGAGGTCAGAAGTTCAAGACCAGCCTGGCTAACATGGCAAAACCCCGTCTCTACTAAAAATACAAAACTTAGCTGGTGTGATGGCACGCAGCTACTCAGGAGGCTGAGGCAGGAGAATCGCTTGAACCCGGGAGGTGGAAGTTGCAGTGAGCCAAGATCATGCCACAGCACTCTAGCCTGTGCAGCAGAGTGAGTCTCCATCTAAAAAAAAAAAAAGAAAGATGTGACCTGGCTTCTTCAAACAGCATATGCTCAGACATAGGAGCAAAGAAATGACTTAAAGTTGGAACTTACGTTTAAAAGGGAAACAGAGTATAAAAATTTGGAAAACCTGCAGCCTACCCAGGTGGCAGAGAAAGAAAAAAGCTCTTTCAGGAGAGGAATTCAAGCAGGCTGAGGAGCAACCACTTGCTGAAAACATTTGCATAATTAAAAGGGAGCCAAGGCCGGGCGCGGTGGCTCAAGCCTGTAATCCCAGCACTTTGGGAGGCCGAGACGGGCGGATCACGAGGTCAGGAGATCGAGACCATCCTGGCTAACCCGGTGAAACCCCGTCTCTACTAAAAAAATACGGAAAACTAGCCGGGCGAGGTGGCGGGCGCCTGTAGTCCCAGCTACTCGGGAGGCTGAGGCAGGAGAATGGCGTGAACCCGGGAGGCGGAGCTTGCAGTGAGCAGAGATCCGGCCACTGCACTCCAGCCTGGGCTACAGAGCGAGACTCTGTCTCAAAAAAAAAAAAAAAAAAAAAAGGGAGCCAAGTGCTAATAGCCAAGACAATGGGAAAAAGGCCTGGAAGATATTTTGGAGAACTTCATGGTGACTCCTCCCATCACAGGCCCCAAGGCATAGGAGGGAAGAATGGTTTCCTGGGCCAGGCCCTTCAGGACACCACTCCCTGCATCTCAGCTACTCTGGCTCCAGACCTGGTTCAGAGGGCCCAAGATAGTGTTTTTGCTGTCACACTGGAGAGTGCAAACTGCCATGAGCTTTGCTAGCTTCCGTGTGTTGTGAAGCCTATGTGCACACAGAGTGCAAGAGTAAAAGAGCTTGGCACCATCTGCCGAGATTTCAGAAGATGTATGGAAAAGACTGTGTGTCCAGACAGAAGCATGCTGCAGGGGTGGACTCCCAACTTAGAGTCCCCAGTGGGGCATCGCCTGGTGGAGATGTGAGAAGGGGGCCACTGTCCCCAGATCCCAGCATGTTAGAGCCTCTCTGCCTGTGTCCACAGGTCTGTGCCAGGTCTTATGATAGCAGCTGTAGGGGCTGCATCTGGCAAAGCCACAGGGGCAGAGCTACCCAAGGTATTGGGAGCCCACTTCTTGCACCAGTGTTCCCTGTATGTGGGACATGCAGTCAAAGAAAATTATTTTAGAGCTTTAAGATTTAATGACTGCCTTGTTGGCTTTCAAACTTGCATGGGGCCTGTAGCCCCTCTCTTTTGACTGGGTTCTCCCTTTTAGAATGGGAATGTTTACCTAATAACTATACCCAGATTGTTTCTTGGAAGAAACTATCTTATTCTCTGTTTCATAGGCTCATAGATGGAAGAAATTTGCCTTGTCTCTGATGAGACTTTGGATTTTGGACTTTTGACTTCTGAGTTAACATGAATGAATTTAGACTTTGGGTGACTGTTAGGAAGGCATGATTGTATTTTGCAATGTAAGAAAGACTTGAGATTTGGGGGGACCAGGGATGGAATAATATAGTTTGGATATTTGTCCGCACCCAAATCTCATATTGAAATGTAATCCCCAATGCTGGACATGGGCCCTGGTGAGAGGTATTTTTATCATGGGGGTGGATGCACCATGAATGGCTTGGGCCATCCTCTCAGTGTTAAGTGAGCTCTCATTCTGAGTTCACACAAGATCTGGTCATTTAAAAGTGTGTGCCCCCCTGCTTCCCTGATACACACATACTCTCTCTCTCTTGTTCACTCCTGCCTTCACCATGTGATGTGCCTGCTCCCCCTTCAAGAGTGATATTTGGAAAACATTTGCCAAACTGTGTTTCCTTTCTGTACAAAGAGTTATTCTTCCGAAAGACTGTCAGAGCACCAGTATAAACCCAACTCTTACTTAGTGGAAATTTCAGACTGAGAGGGAAAATATTTGGGGAAAGATTTCCCCAAATCACTCACCAATTATATCTACATATGACTTTAATTAGATCAAATGCCTAGTCCAGTGTCTTCTTCTTACATGAATGTCCAATAAATGTTTATTTCTGTGCTGGTTGTTCTCCATTTAACGCCGCACTTAGACCCACTCTCTGCCCTTATACCCCTGATTTGGATCACTGAAGGCTGACTCCTCTGCACTGCAATATTTGGGTTTCCTTGCCACATGGTTTCCAGTAGGGTATGGCCAAGGGATGACACCAGAAATATATCCGCAGAAGGAGAGAGCAGCCAGGCTTTCATTCCATGTTCCCTCCCTGCTTTAAATTTCCATCTCTAATAGTAGCTGCATCTCTGTGTAATTTCATATTCCACCAGAGAGCCTGTCTGCCATGAGTCTCTGGTAGAATCTGAGATCATAAAAAGAGATAGAAACACAGCTCTCATGGAGCCCCTGAAATGTTCATTTTATCCTGTTACTTCTTTGACTTCAAAGGTTGTAATGGATTTCCAGTCTTGCTAATGTCTGAGTGCCTCAACTCTTGCCAAGTACCTTTGTCTCTTGATTAGAAATGTTGGGGGTGAATTGTTTATTCTGCAGTGTTCTCTGAGAGATACATTCTCCTTCCCTTTCTTCTTAGCCCTTATAATGCCATTTCTCCATTTATCTCTGCTTCAATGATAGGAACTTGTCTCTAATGAAAGGTGTTTAAATATGTAGTTAGTAATATTCAGTCATATTTTTTGTTTCCACTGTCTTGATGAGTATCAGGATCTTCTTAGATAAGTCACTCTCTACAGAACCATGTTTAAAATTACAGAAAACTACCCTGTTGATCCACAGAGCACAAGAACATGTTAATTACTATGTAAAGGTAGCCTGCCATCTCCAGCACACTCAAGTGAAGCCTCTGAGCCTCCAGAAGCCTTGGCTCTTTCTATTTTCTGAACCAGATTTGACCACCTGGGATGTATTGGAAGCTTTATTCTCACTAGCAGGATGGATGTGGAATTAGTCCTACTCTTCTGACCCCTGTTTTCAGTGAGCTTTAAGAGATGCCTATGAAACCCAAACTTAACTACAATTTCTACACTGTGGGTCTGCCCCTTTATATTTTCAGTCATGCCTTGGAGACATTTTCCAGGTTACACAAACTTCTCAGAACCATAGCACTGCCAGCCTACCTAATCTCAAGTATTTTGATCTGGGTGAATTTTTAATTCATGTTTCTTAGGGTACTTTGGAATTTGGTCCTCTGGCCACCTATCATCTTAGTCTCACTGGCCTAGGCCACATCCAATCTCTTATTTATTTATTTATTTTGGCTTTTTCTTATGTTCTTATATTAAGAATCCAGTATGGCTTGGGGAAGATTCTGAACTAGCTATGACAGTGTAATATAATAGGTCACCTTTTGTAAACAAAAATTTTATGAGTGTTAAATGTTAAGGACCAATAAACATAGCACTACAGCCAGTCATACATCTGTAAAATCCAGTAGCAAGTAATTAGGGAGGGATGAATAGAGGTTTTACGTTTAGAAATTCAGAACATCTCTTAGCAAAATCCATTTCAAAACAATATAGGTTGTAAAATCTTCACAATAATTTTAATATGATCTTATCTTTAAAGCACTTTCTAAGTATTAATTCCCCCAGTATGCTTCAAAGTATATATCATTACCAAAAGTATGTGCCAGACTACTTTTAAAACAAATTAGTATAGTGAGTAAGCATTCTTTTTTACCTTAATATTTAAATTGGATTTTTGGTTATCATTTAAAACTACATAGTCAAGGTAATTAAAGTTTAATGCATTGTTTTAGGATGGAGTAGGTTATATGTCAACTTTTTATGATATTGTAGTCTATGTCCATTTCTTTTATGTTGCATATTCCCAAACAGTGATTCCTTAGAGCAGTTAGTTGCTCAACCAGCAACAATTTTGTCCCCCACGGGCTATTTGGCCATGCCTGGAGACATTTTTGATTGTCACAACTTGGGTGAGTGTGTGTGTTACTGATATCTAATGGGTAGAGCTCAGGGATGCTGCTAGATATCCTACAATGCAGAGGATAACCCTCCACAACGAAGAGTGATCCAGTTCAAAATGCCAGTCGGGCTGAGGTTCAGAAACCCTACCCTAGAGAGGAAAAGGTTCCTATTCACTGCTTCTGCAGCCTGTCTGCCCCTGACCCTCTCTAACCTCCAGACTAGGACTACTACAGCTTATAACCTCCGGTCATTTCAACTACAGGAAATTTTTGCTCCAAATTTCTTCAGTTTTGCTAAGTAGTTGCTATGCATATGATGCTGTCTGCACAACAGAATGAAGAACTACACAATAGAATGAAGAACTGAGGTGTTCTTCAGGATCTCTTAATCAAAACGTATGTGTATTTGAGAGAGGAAATTGTTATTTGAAACCAAAACTGGTTATAGCTGTCTTTCCTACTAAGGGAAAGAGGGGGTGGGGTGATAGATGGTGGCAGGAGCATTGTCATTATTGGTGAAGTAAATCCTTATATGGCTTTTTTCAATTTACTATGACATATTGGGGAGAGAGTAGGTGAAACTGAAATTTTAGAAGCTTTATCAATTCTTCTTTGTTGATGAACACAATATCTGCGCAGATAGCCTTTTTGTTCAACTGAGACAGTGACTATGAGACTCATTGAATGAGGGTAATTTGTTCAGTATAATAGAGTGGGGTGTTGGCTTTCTGGGTAGGGTAGCCTAAGGCTGAAATAACAGGAAAATAAGAAAGCTAGAAAAGGTGGAAAAGTCCAAAGGAAGAGGAAGAGCACCAAGCAATATAGTTGGGAACAAAGGAAGGTTGAAAACAGTGACTAGTGGTAGATTTCTCTGTGAATTAAGGACTTTAAATGGCTTTTTAAAAACAGGTGTATCTAAAACACAGTGATGGTTATTTGTTTTTTCTGTAATATAAAGGCCCTTTATAACTTTAAAACTTTAGTAACCTCAGCTATATGCACAGGCACATTCACACACACCTTGTGAGTGATTTCCGGTAATGTCAAAGAAAAGGGGCTGAATTCTCTGGATGAATCAGTGTAGCATAAAGATAAATCTACTTGGGATGATCAGGTTTCCACAGATGTAACGTAAGGACCTAGAGCTAAATGCAGGGAAACTGTAAATTCCTGTCAAGTTGCAGTAATCTTGCAGTAAAACTCCTCCCAAGTTTTATAGTAATCTTGGGAAAATTAAATGGATTACTATAGAATGGAGGGTAGGTGATACAAATACATTTTAGTTAGATTTCAAAGATGAGATTACTTCAGTTGATTCTCGGCAACACATCATATATTAGAATATGCTTGATTTTGCATAACAGAGATCTAAGTTGAACTGGTTTATGAAAAAAGGAAATTTACTGGCCTAGATAACTGGGAAGGCCAAGGGGTTGCATCTAGGGGTGCCAACATAGTCAACAAGACTCCGACTCTCTTTATCATGTGGCTGTCTCTGAGACAACTTCATTTCACAATAATTCTTTTCATGTGGCAGCAAAGATGTTGCTGCTTGCTCCAGCTTTCCAAGCACGTTCATTATAACTATCTGAAAAGGAGAAGGGACTTCTTTTTCCCAGTATTTATGAAAATCTCTCCAAGAGAATGCATTAATAATATTATTTGGGTCATATTTTCTATTTCAGATCAATTTCTGTGTCTAGGGGCTGGCCATGCTGGGTCATGTGCTTACTCTGTTGGCAGGGGAATCACAATCATGTGACTGGAAGGCTGGGGGAGGGCCTGTTCCCCAAAGGCAAAGTCACTAAAGAGACAAAAATGTAATAGATGTCCACTGAACACAAATCGCTCAGATTACTTGATGACGTTGATACTACAATTTCGTTAAAGTAATTCTGTTTTTAGTATCTTGAGTGTTGTAGAGCCAAATATATCTGCTCTGAAACATAGATTCTCTCTTTTGAGAGAATCCCATAATTGGATAAAATTTTCCCCTTTCATATGTTTCAATCTGTGATTCTTTACTTTTACTATGCATCATCATCACCTGTAGGGATTTAAAAAGAACATATGCTAGACTCTATTTCAAAATATTCTGATTTAATTACTTGAGAGTAGAACCTAGGCACTGGAATTTTTAAAGACATCCTTAGTACTTGGGGTTAAGTGGTGGTGTCCTAGGATTCTTATGTTAGCATGCAGATGATTCTGAAAGATATAAAGACATTTAGTCACTAACACCATCTGAATTTGATGCACACGTTTTCCATTGGAACAAGTATATGAGCAGAATGTTTGCCAAATAAAAATAGAATAGAGGACAGATAAATGTTGAAGAGGTAGAGTGTGAGGGTAAAGTTTTGACGTGGAACAAAAAAAAGTTTTGACTACTGTTCTTTGCAGAGAACAGTAGTCCTGGAAGTGGTGGCACACTGCAGGGGAGGAACCCATAAGGCAGCTGATTAGATCTGGGAGGGCATTCATGCTCCAGTGTTCTTTTGACCAGCTTCTCACCTGATATCCCAGTTCTTAAAACAGGTTTGTCAAAATATCTTGCATTGCACTAAAATAAGTAGGTCTTTATGCCCCAACCTTTCTCATTCACCAAATGGGACTGCTTCAGGAGTAGTGTCACCTTGGGCAAGGCAGCTCTTTGCAACTAAGGCAGATATTGAAGGTACTAAGAGTTCATGCAGCTTGGCAGCAATTCTTTTCTTAATGGGGCATAAGGGCATATGTTGTTGACTCTGATATGCTAATATCCCATTAAAGATTTTTGCATATGAGTTCATGAGAGATACTAGTACTTTTCTCCCCCTCCCTTTTCCCTCTCTTTTCCCTCCTCTCCTCCTTCTTCCATTTCCCCTTCTCTTTTTATCTTTGTCTGGTTCTAGTATCAGGGTAACACTGGCCTCATAAAATGAGTGAGGAAGTATTCCCTCCTCTTCCATTTTTTGAAAGAGATTTTGTAAAATTTCTGTAAATGCTTCTTCAAACATATGGTAGAATTATCAAATAAAACCCTCTGACCCTGGAGATTTATCACTTGGGAACTTTTTAACTATAAACTCAAATTCTTTGATGGCTATAGACCTATTCACGTTGTCTATTTAATATTGGTTGAATTTTGGTAGTTTTTAGTTTTCAAGTAATTGGTCTATTTCTTCTAATATTCCCTTATTATCTTTTTAACACTGCAGGATCTATAGTGATATCCCTTATTTTATTCAAGATATTGATAATTTATGTCTTATTTCTTTTTAATTTTTGTCAGTGTTACTAAAATTTTATCAGTTGAACCTGGTTTTTGGTTCATTAATTTTCTCTCTCTCTCTTTTTTTTTTTTTCTGTTTTCAATTCCATTCATTTCTATTTTCATCATTTTTTTTCTTTCACTTGTTATGGGCTTCTTTTCTCATCTTGTAAGTTGTTTTCTTCTTTGTGTTGTTCTGTTTCTCAAAAGTTTTTTGAGTGTCTGTCATGATTTTTTTTTTTTTTTTTTTTGAGACGGAGTCTCGCTCTGTCGCCCAGGCTGGAGTGCAGTGGCGCAATCTCGGCTCACTGCAAGCTCCGCCTCCCGGGTTCACGCCATTCTCCTGCCTCAGCCTCCCGAGTAGCTGGGACTACAGGCGCCCGCCACTGCGCCCGGCTATGATTTTTATATTTAAAGAAACAGCTTAAGGAATAATGCCAACAATATTATCTAGGAACAGAGAATAATGGAGAGTAAGAGCTATGTACGTGAGAAAAAATTTGGAAAACTGACTTCTTCCTGGAACTTCAAAGCCATTATTACAATCACCAAATGTTACAATTAAAAAATTGTTTTTTGAGGTAGAAACTTAGATTAGTCTTTTCTAAATAGAAACTAGATTAGATTAGATTCCATTAGATTAAGGAGTTTTTCTTGCTTCCAATGTAAGCATTTAGTGTTATAAATTTCTCTCCCAGTACTGCTTTAGCTGTGTTCCCTAAAATGTAATTTTATGTTTTCATGTAATGTTGTATTTTTGTTTTTATTGAGGTCTATGTACTTTTAATTTTTTGAGACTTTTTCTGCTTTAACTTGTGGTTTATTTAATAGTGTTTTGCTTAATTTTCATGTTTTTAGAGATTTTTCAGTTGTCTTTCCATGATTGATTTCTAATTTGATTACGTTATATTCAGAGAGCACACTCTGTATGACTTCAGTTCTTTTAAACTTGTTGAGTTTTTTAATGACCTTCATGTGTTTTTTCTTGGTGAATGTTCCACATGTACTTGAAAAAATGCAAATTCTGCTGTTGTTGGGTGAAGTGTTCTGTGTCAAGTAGTTACTGTTGGTGGACAGTGTTGTTCATATGTTCTATATTCTTGCTGATTTTCTGTCTAGTAATTCTATCAGTTGCTCAGAGTGGATACTGGACAATTTTTCCGTAAAAAATGCGTGTTTGGATATGCACACAAATGTTTGCACACTTTCTAGATTTCCCATTGTTGTTAAGGCCAGTAGTCTTAAGGACAGTAGTCTCTGGATAAAACTCCGGTTTTGATAGAGCTTTTCTCACTCTTTCCTGCCAACAGAGATTGTCTGATTAAGTCTTTAAATATGTTCATAACTGTGAGGGAAAAGAAGACTTCATCACAGATAACTGATGAAATGATATTGCCAATTTGCATGTTATACTTCACAGTTTTGTTCATGCTTGGACATTACCTCTTTAATGTTAATAACAGCATAGGGTATCCATGAGTTGTGACTAGGGATTGTGATCATCAAAAAGAGTATGAACATCCCTCTGAGTATAGGAATGCTGTTTTGGCATCACAGGTGTTACTCCAAGTATTAATTATCAGTTATAATGTAACAGGTACAAAGTGTATGTCCAGGATCTTGGTATGTATCAACTCCATTGAAGTTAACAAATGTCAGGTAAATCAACTAATCAAGTAGTTAGGAAATAAAGATAAGGCCTATATCAGTTAGATATTCTGTCTAATAACCCATTCCAAAACTTTGGGGCTTAAAACAGTAAGCATTTATCATGGTTTAGAAGTCTGTGGTTCAGCTGGATGTTTTTTTCTGGTCACAGCCGAAATAACTCAGGTGTCTGGGGTAAGTTGTGTGTTGGATAGGAGGCTCCACTGATATTGCCTGGACTCTCTCATATGTTCGAAGAGCTGGCTGAACATTTACTATTCATTGATATTGTTCTTAACTAGGACAATGTGGATCTCCACATAGTCTCTCAAATCTTCCGGTGAGTTAACCCAGGCTTATTTTGTGACAGTGGTGAGGATTTTGAGATTGAGAGTGCAAACATATAAAGCCCTTAATGCTTAGAACTGACACTGTCACTCTTGCCATATTCTTTTAGGCAAAGGCCAGTCCAGATGAAAAAGAAATGAGCACACAAACTACCCATCTTGATGCAAGGAGCTGCCAAGTCACATTGCAATGACAGATGCAGTATGGTCATTAGTGCAATCCATCTTCTACAAGGCCCTTTTTGCAATCGCTCTCACCCAGATACCTTAAGCTAGTATATTTGGAAGTAATTTGGCTTTCAATTACTTAAGCCTCCTCTTAAAAGCTTTCCACTACTAAAATGATAAAGAACTCTGTGAGGTTTCGCTGTGTGTCTTAAGTAAATTGGATGCTATTTTCTTTACTTTAGATAATTTTTGTCATTACATTTTAATAGGAATAAGACTACAAAACAAAAGGGAGGAAAGGCAAGAGGAATAGACGGACATATGGAGAGAGGGAAAGAGGAAGGCAGAAAGAGACAGAAAAACAGCTTTTTATTCTAAAATTCAGATGCTTCATATGGATTTCCAGGACACTTGCAATAGTTGTTTATTCTGTTAGACAGAATGCTCCCCCCTTGTTATTTTAAGATAATCCTGTCAAAGGCAGTGGCTCTGTTGGATGTCTATTATTCAGCCTGCTAGAATCCTTTATGTTTGCAAAGTAGTTTATAATCTCCATTATTTTTATTTTTCGATGTGTAGCTTGGCATTTTTACTCTTGTTTTATAGCAGAGTAGTGGTGGTTAGACTTTCCCCCTACTGCCATCTCTTTTATATTATCATAGGGCCAGAATGGCCGTTGAGAGGTCATGAAATAAAGAAACCTTGGGGCGGGTTGGGGGCAGGGGGTGGTTCATTCTGTGGGCTCCACAGAAGAAAAGGTCTGGATACTCTGAAATGATGTTTGAGACTCTCATTTCAATGATTTGTCACTTTCTGTCCTTTATGTACAACCCTAATTTCTTACAATTTCTTCTTGTTTAGTCTTAAGATCATGTCTTGATATCCTCCTAAGAACACCATCAACAAAACAGATATTGCCATAGGGTTCTGATTGGAAAGGGAAACATTTTCTACAGTTGTTAGAAATTTTTAGTGATAGTTTCTTAATGCAAAAGTCAATGTAAGGGGCAGAGCAAAACAGTATATATAGGTCAGATAAATCAGGTTGAAAAACTAGTGTTCATTTATGTAGTTATTCAGTGAATCAAATACCTTCTATGTGCCATGCACTGTTCAAGGCCTTCAGGTGATAAATAAGACACTTTCCCTTTTCTCGAGAGCTCACATTCCAGTCCAGAAGAAACAGATTTGCAAATAGATAAATTACTGTATTCTGTCACAAGTAAACAATGAGTTACTATACATTCTGTCATCCATGTTGTTTTTAACTGCACACTCTGAGGACAGATAGGGGTTTCAGATATTTGGGCCTATTCCGATTTTCCATTTGCTCTGGTTAGATGTCTTCGGTCTTCCTTGCATGGAGCCACTGTCGGCTTTTTAGGCCAAAATTTTCTGTTGAGTTCTAACTTCTCTAGTTTAGGACCTAGTATTGGATTTGTGAGAGTTTACCATAGTAAAGAATAAAATTATTCACAGTTTCTTAAACAACAACAACAACAACAACAACAAAAACTATTTTAAGAGCAATGGAAGAGCATGCCTTTGAGGAGTGACCTACCAAAAGTTTTAGAATTTACAAATCAGATTTCCACTGATAAAAGAAAATGGACAACTTGGTAACAACCTGCCTTAACTGGGTAGTTGGCAGGGAGTGGATTGGGATGGAGTGGGGTTGGATATTTGTGGACTGGGGTAGGATGGGGTTAGCTATTTATGGCAGGGGGCAGTCTGGGATGGGATGGGGCTGGGTATTTCAGGTTCTAACTGAAGTAAAGTTTCAGATGGAGAAGTCCTAATAAATTATACAGTTCTTTTATAAAATTTTTGTCATGGGCTTTGTGACTATGAAAAGCCTGTCATTAAGAGAGTACAGAAAACAGTAAAATAATGCATGAGCAGAGATTAGGTCAAATCATTAATCAAATTTGCTAATTCTGTCCCAGAAAACCCTGCAAATGGTATCACAGAAATATAAAGCAGAGACAGTCACTATCAAGTAGGGATACTTGATATTCGTTCCTTTATAAAACAAAGGAAAAACTTATAGAGGAAAGTTAGTGCTTTGGATGAATTTAAGTGGAATAAAGAAACTACTCAAACCCAGATCCTTCATCACTTAATAAAGAGATCTCCTTGGGATGCTTTGTGAAAATATGTTCACTTATCATCTTGTCTCCACCATTTAGAAGGATGACAGTCAGTACCTGGGATTAAAGTTTTGCCAGTGGGGACACTGATTGGGGGGTGTCTCAGACCCCATTTACTGCACAGCTAAGAGGCATAGAGTGTATATAAAAAGCAACATTTAGGATTTACATGTTTGTAATTCTAAATTATATTACTTAAAGTATTAGATATTACCATACTCTGAAGACAGTGTGAGCTCTAATTTGTTGGTCTATCCTAGCGAGTGGTCCAGTTTCTGAGTGTATCACTCAGGATTGGCTAGGTTATGCTACTGTAATAGCAGTCTTCCAATCTCAAGGGTTTAGCACAAAAAATATTAATCTTTGCCTCTCTTTTGTCATGGAGAAAAGAAGGTATAGTAGTTTTCTGTGGGAGTCTTTCCAATCCTCTAAAGATAGTTAACATGCACAAATAAAATTTAGCAGAATTGCAAAAATATGTTTTCATTTCAGCTTCCATTTTGGCAATCTTCGTGCTAGATATAGGAAGGTACTTTTGGTTCTCCTCCAAAATAGAAGGCACATTCCTTTGACAAGCTTTTCCATTCTTGTACTTTAGCTGAATGAGGTTGGAAAATAGAAAACTGTTTTATTTATTGCATCTAATAATAATTAAGGAGGATCTTGCAGCTTTTCTTGAAAAAAGTTAAAAATAAAGTTATGGGAGATTAAATTTCGTAGAAGCAAAGCATGTGACCATAAAAAAATGACTTGCTCCTAGTAGTATTCATCAGCTCAGAAATTGCTAAGTGTGATTTTTTTATTACGTTGTAATATTTAGAAACTCTTAATATTTTACTATATTGTAGTGTAGTGAATAATTTGTCCTGGTGTAGTTGACATAAGTCACACAGCTTAATGTGTGTTATTGAAATAAACTTGTTTGTTCATCCGGTTGAAGCTCTCATTCCCCACCCTCAAAATCTTTGTGAACTGTGCTGCCATGAGTTGGAGTTAATCCAGGATTTCCCAACCTTAGCACTATTGACATTTTGGGGAACATAATTCTTTGTTGCAGGGAGCTTTCTTGTACACTGTAAGATGTTTAGTAGCATACCTTGACTTTAGAAACTAGATGCCGGGAATAACTCTGTCTCTTGGCCCCAGTTGGAACAACCAAAAATGTCTCCAAATAGGGGTAAATTTATCCTTCGTGGAAACTCCATCCTCTCCCCCACCCCCTCAAGTTTGAGAACCAGGGATGGGTATGCCACTAGGTTGAATGTATCCAAAATAGAACCTATTCAATTTTATTTTTTGATGGGATTCTCATTGATAAAGAACAACTAGAATTTTCAATTATAGATATAACAAGGTAGTTCTTTTCAAAACACATTTAATTTCCCAATTCCACGTAGCAATTGTTTGTAGTGAAGGTGATATAATTCATAAAATATCACAGCTAGAAAGGACCTGAGAATTCATCTATTGTACCCCCCTTTTTGACAAATGAGGAAATTGAGGCTCAGAGAGGTGATTTTCCCAGGAAGAGGCAGCCCATTGACATTGACAGCACAAGATAAATAGTGCTGTCTTTCTAATGCGCTTTGAAAGAATGTTTAGACCTAATGATTTTCTCTGCTGTGTAATTTTATGCTGATATCGTTTCTACAGAAACAGGGCCACAGTGCATCAAAATAACCTGACATCATTCTTAAAGAGGCTCTGGAAAAAATAAATAAATAAAAGAAAACGAAATAGGGAAAACCAACGTAGTTTTCATCAAAAGTCTATTCTTGCAGCCACTTCCTCTGGATCCAGTGGCAGTGGTCACAGGGCTGCTGCTCCCTTCCACTGGAGTTTTGAATCCATCTGCCACATGTAGGTTTTTTTTAAGCAAACAAAGATGTGGCATGGATTATTAATGCTACTTTTTATGAAGTGTTTAGCAGACGCTATATTATTATGCATTTGCTGTGCACTTTAAGGCTGTGAGCTGCAGTATTGTAATATTCACCTGAGAAAAAATGGGCCCCAAGACCCAACAGGAGGAAAAGAAGCAGAGAGTTGACCCTACAAGAAAAATAAATCTAACATCTTAGAGGTAAATATATGTTTGGTACATTCACATTAGAGATAATAACATAAAATCATAGAATTAAGAAATAGAGGCTGGATGAGGTGGCTTACACTTGTAATCCCAGCACTTTGGGAGGCCGAGGTGGGCAGGTCATGAGATCAGGAGTTTGAGACCAGCCTGGCCAACATGGTGAAACCCCGTCTCTACTAAAAAATACAAAAATTAGCTGGGTGTGGTGGCAGGTGCCCATAATCCCAGCTACTTGGGAGACTGAGGCACGAGAATTGCTTAAACCTGGGAGGCAGATGTTGCAGTGAGCTGAGATTGTGCCTCTGCACTCCATCCTGGGCAACAGAGCAAGACTCCATCTCAAAAAAAAAAAAAAAAAAAAAAGAAAAGGATAAATGGAAAAGAGATATAGGGGACCTATAATAGCAATTAATCCCCCATCCCCTTTCTATGCCATGACAGACATTATTAACCCATTATTGCACCCTTGATGGACACAGGCTCACAGGCTCATTATCCTTTTCTTGACAGCACTCTAGGAAGTCACCACATTGACTGGCATTGGCAAGTAAATCTATCTGTAATTTAGACACACTTTCCACCTTATTACCCTAAATCGTGCAACTAGTCATTAAAAGTATTAGGAACTATAGTTTGCCTTTTTTTTTTTTAAACTCTCTGATTGTTATTTTCGCAGGCCTTAACCATGCTAGGAGGTTATGCTGGCAATTGTTTAGGACACAGATTGCTTTCCATGGAGAGGGCATACGACTGGGGAATGACCATGTGCCAAGTACCTGTCAGGGCAACAAACTGGAGAAATTGACGGTTGCAGATGGAGTCAACTGGTTAGCCTCAGAGGACAGGGAATGGCCTCGTCCTAAGGAACCTGATGATCTGGGGTAACTGCAACCACCTTACTTTGATGAACAATGCTAGTTTCCAAGTCTATGGACTGCAATACTAGGATTTCATAAATAGGATAGATTATTGACAAATCTTCTGGACTTCTCTCCTGATCATGTGGAGCCCTGTCTTTGAAAGAGACAGATTTCTTATTAGTCAGGATTCTCCAGAGAAATAGAACTGATATATATATATATATATATATATATCATTATATATAATAAATCATATATATGATAAATCATTATATATAATAAATCATATATATTTATGATTTAAATATATATGATTTAAATATATATAATGATTTATTATAAGAAATTGGTTCAAGTAGTTATAGAGGCTAAGTTTTCTAATCTGCTGGCTGCATGCTGGAGACCCGGGAAAGCCAGTACTGTAGTTCTAAGGCCTGAGAACTGGAGAGCCAATGGTGAAAATTCCAGTCTATGTCTAAAAACCTACGAATCAGAAGTGCTGAGAGCAAAAGATTGATATCCCAGCTCAAGCAATCAGGCAGGAAGGGACAGGGTAAAGTACTCCTTCCTCTGCCTTTTTACTCTCTTCAGGCCCTTAACAGATTGGAAGATGCCCACCCACATTCGGAAGGGCCATCTAATTTACTCAGTCCATCAGTTCAAATGCTAAGCTCACTCAGAAACATCCCCACAGACACGCCTAGAAATGAGGCTAATCTGGGCACCCCATGGCACAGTCGAATTGACACAAAAATTAACGATCCCAGTTATCACATCTAATAGGGCAGGGAGTATTGCAAGGGCATTCACAAGAAGTCAAATAACCAAGACTAAGAAAGTAGAGGAATCAGAGTGTTCTGGTTCCTTGGAAATGGTAGAGGCCTTGTCAGGAGGTTTCTGGGGTCTTTATGCCCGTGCCATGAAGCTCTCTCAGCACCAGTGCCTTTGCATGGTTGCTTTGGTCTGTTTTGTCATCAACTGCCCCATTCTTTCTGCTGTTTTGAAAACCACTTCTGTGCCACATTGTTTTACCACTTTATAGTTTCTCTTCCTTTATAAATCTAGACTGCCATAATTCCTCATAGCTCTTATTAATCCTCTCTTTGAGTTTCATTTCATTTTCCTCTTTCATTCTTAAGTACCTCATGCTCTCAGAATTTCCAGGTTCAAATTTTGAAGAAAGGGAATCTGATTGTCTTTGCTATCCTGTAATTTAAGAGTTCTCAGTTTGGTCCCCTGACCAACAGCATCAATATTATCCAGGAACTCATTAGGAATGCAAAGTTTTAGGTCCCACCCCAGACCTACTGAATCAGGAACTCTGGGGTGAGGCCCTAGCAATCTGATTTATCAAGCCTTCAGGTGATTGTAATGCACATTTAAGTTTGAGAACCACAGTATCCTAGGCCTATGCAATGGCTACTGATAGTGAGGTCTCCACCTCTAGTCCAGTGAACCATCGAGGTGGTATGGGGTTAGGTGGAGAAAAAAGAGAGAGCAGAGAATGACATAATATAAAACATGGTCACCCAGGACTGCCATTGGTGGCTATAGATGAAGCAGGAGAGCGAAGTTTGACATTTCTGGTATATCTTCTAATACAGCACATAATTTAGAAGTAAAATCCTATCTTAATTTTATTTTATCTCTGCTACTTGGAATCTTTCTGACCATAGTCAAATCACTTTTCCTATGTAGCCTCACTGTCTTAGCCTGTTTTCTGTTGCTTATAACAGAGTACATGAAAGTGGGTAATTTATGAAGAAAAGGAATTTCTTTCTTTCTTCCCCCACTCCCCGACTTTTTTTTAAGAGAGTGTCACTCCTGTTGCCCAGGCTGCAGTGCATTGGTGTAATCTTGGCTCACAGCAACCTCTACCTCCCAGGTTCAAGCAATTCTCCTGCCTCAGCCTCCCGAGTAGCTGGGATTACAGGCACCCACCACCAGGCTCAGCTAATTTTTTGTATTTTTAGTAGAGACAGGGTTTCAGTATGTTGACCAGGCTGCTCTCAAAATCCTGACCTCAGGCGATCCACCCGCCTCGGCCTCCTAAAGTGCTGGGATTGCAGGCATGAGCCACCGCGTCTGGGCAGGAATTTATTTCTTATGGGATAATAGAGGCTGAGAAATCCAAGGTCAAGGGCCACATCTGGTGAGAGTTCCTTTACTGGTGGGAACGCTCTGCAGTGTCCCAAGGCAGTGCAGGACATCACATGGTGAAGGGGCTGAGTGTGCTAGCTCAGGTATCTCTTCCTCTTATGAAGTTACCAGTCCCACTCCTGTGAAAACCCACTGATCCCTTAATCCATGGTTCATTCATTAATGAGGGCTTTGCCCTCATGACCCAATCATCTTTTAAAGGCCTCACCTCTCAATACTGCCACACTGGAAGTTAAGTGTCAGTGTAAGTTTTATAAGGGACAAACATTCAAACCATAGCACTCGCTTAATGCATAGGTAAAGGTAGACAGTGATACTCATGCTTGGGAATCTGTACAAATCAAATTATGAAGGTAACTAATATTTAAATACACTTTGCAGCTTACAAGCACACTTACATGTTTCTCAATTGGTCTCTGAGTTAAACATATGTAAAAGTACTTGTAAACTTCAATCTGCTGTAGAACTTTATCTGTTATGGATACTTTTTTTCCCCGGAAGGCTTGAGGAGGAAAGATGTGTCCTGTAGTCCAGACTGGCCCACACACGCGGTGACCATGGACTAGTCCTGTGAATCTCGTGCTGCAGGATCTGATCTTGTAAAGATAATTAGAATCTTGATTCGAATGCTTGGGTAAGCCTGAATCAAGGTGGTATATAATGTCCAGTTTTTTGCATTTACTTAGGAACTGGTTTTTCTTTTGCAAAATGTACATTAACCACATGCATTTTTCAGAGAACCTTGTGGGCCTTAAAGTTATTATTTTGGGAACTTACCAAAATTTTATTCACGGTCTGATTTTAATCTCCATAAATAAATATCTCTACGCTCTGTCTCCCTTGGGCCAGTAGTTCTCAAGATGTGGTCCTTGAACTGGCAGCATGAACATCACCTGGGGCCTGTTAGAAATGTAAGTTCTCAGGATTCACCCCAGACCTAGTGAAGCAGACACTTTGGTGTGAGACCCAGAAACCGGACTTTTTTTTTTTTCTTTCTTTCTTGAGACGGAGTCTCACTCTGTCGCCAGGTTTGAGTGCAGTGGCACAATCTCAGCTCACTGCAATCTCCACCTTCTGGGTTCAAGCGATTCCCCTGCCTCAGCCCCCAGCAAACTGACTTTTAACAAGCCTTCCAGGTAATTCTGGTGATGCTAATGTTTAAGAGTCATTGACACAAATGTTCTTAGTGGTCCTATTTTTTGAAAGCAGAGGGCTGTGCCCTTGATTCTTTCCATTATCTTCTACATAGTGCCTTGTACATGGAAAGTACTTACAGGGGCAGATTTTGGCAATGGTGCGGTAAGATGTGGGAAGTGCCAAAGTGAGGGGTTCCAGCCCTCAATCCAAGCTATGAATTGCTGCTTAACAATTGCTAGTGCCCTTGGACAGTTCTGGTGTCAATGTGTTAAAGCTGGGATATTTAAAATTGGTTACTTACAATGAGGCGTCTTGTTTTCAGGATTCTTGATGAATGAATGAAAAGCCATCCCCTCTAATCTATCTGAACCCTAAAACCTGACCTTTTATCTTCTCTCAGTCTCTGTCACTTGTGTCTCATTGTGAACAAATGCACCTGTATTTTCACACTTGCCACTAAACCTTCTCGTCACTCTTCCTGTCTAAATGGAACCCTGGTTTTCCTTGGTGCTGCTTCTTGCCTCACAGCATTTTTCCATAGAAGCTGCTCCTTCTTTCCTGGCTCCTCACTGCCACTTTCACATCTTTCTACACTTAGGTAAACATTAAAGACTGCTTCAAGTGCATCCTATCCTCCTAGCAGCCATTCTCTACCACACTAAAAGTCATCTGCGCTAAGCAGTCTTGTAACACTGGAATTGGTTCTAATCCACGACCTCATCTCAAATCTTGACATCTTCCTAGAAGCTTTCAGTGTCCCCAGGCCCGTTTCTTACCTTTTTCCTATTTTGAAAGCCTTAAGCCAACACAGTCCTTGATCAGAGTAAATGCTCAGTCATTTCTTATTGGGTCATAGTTGAAGGACTTTATAAAGACAGTTTAGAGTCCTCCATGAGAAGAGTTTAAGTGTTCTCAAACAAGGCCATGGAATACACTGAATTCTAAAACAATGCCTTAGTCTATTGATTTGGGGCTACGTCTGGGTCTTTTTCTGTACTGAGGATTATTTCTCAAGCTCACATATTTACCCTTCTCACTGTTCTCAGAGGAATTTTTTAGACAGATTCTGAAACTATTCTTTTTTTTTCTTTATTGAATCTCAGACATAAACATCATAAAAGTTGAAAATTAGAAAATGTTCCACATAATTGGAATGTCTCCATCATTCCAATGATGACGTTGGCTGTTGTTTTGAGATACTTATTGTTTACCCATTATAGAAGTCTGCTATTTATAAATAGTTTTTTTTTTCAATCACTTTTTTTCTTCATACTAAATGTCCTTTGGCATTCAGTAAGATGATTATGTAATTCTTCTTCCTTTGTCTAATGATGTAATGCATTTTGTTGATAGATTTTCTAATATTAAACTTCTATTAAATCTCTGGGATAAACTCTAGTTGGTCATAGAGGATAAAAAATTATTAAAGTATTGATTCAATTTTACTATAGTTTCTGCATTTGGATTTGTATTTTAATGTTAAAGAGATTCCATTTTAAACTATACTTTTTCACAGAGAAACATCTTTCCAACTTTTTAAATATTGTGTTTTTAAAAATTCATGCTCATGATTTAAAAATGCAAACAGTACAGAAAGATATAAAATGAAAATTGAAACTTCTCCCATTTCAAGTGAGCCCTAGCTCTACCCCCACCAGTATAAAAACAACTTTTAATGAATCTTTCTAGAATTTTTTATGCACACAAAAGGATATTAAATTATGTGTAATCCATTTAACACCAATGAAGTCATTCATTTTATATATACTGTTATTTTTAATGAATATATTATAAAGATCTTTTTACTTTGCCAAAATGACTAAGAGGTGCATAATATTTCCTTGCATGACATAGCATCATTTATTTAACTAATCTCTTATTCATGACCATTTAGGTTGTCCAGTTTTTCAGTATTATAAATAAACTCTAACACATATCTTCACACACACACATCTGTGTATGTCTTACAGACAAAATTATTTGAATTGGGATTGCTAATTCTTAACATGATGGATGTCCCCAAGTTGCTCTTCAAAGAAGTTGCACCAACTTGCACTAAGAAGTGATTTGTTCTTGACATAGAAAGCAAGTCCATGTTTGACATCGTTGGGTAATAGTCTTATTTAAGGTTGAGAGAGCTCAGGTCCAGCCTCCATCAAGCTCCCTGACTGGCACCTGGAAGGCCTATCTTTAAAAATCTTCTTGACTGCTTTCCCCTACAAGCTCTGTCTACCTTTTCTCTCCAGGATCATAATGAAAAAAATTAGCGTTTATTTCTACTAGTCTTACGGAAGAACTCTACCTCCAAGAGCTTTTAATTTTAAGATTCTCCTTCACAACCTCAAATAAATTTTAAGCTCTTTAACTTTTAGAGGGGAAAGCATTTCCAGAAAACATTAAGGAAAAACTGGTGGCAAAAATTCACATTCAGTGACCGTACAGTTGTGCTTTTAATAAAATCTAACGAAGTGCCCCCAAGTTGCTCTGAGTTGCAGTCTCTTTTCTTGCTCCCCAGAGGACAGTGTCACCAGGCAGCCTTTACCCTGCTAACTTCTGCCTGTTTTCCTCTCTCTGTTAACAATTAGGATGTTTCTTTTCTCTTTCACTTTGCCCCACTGTGCCCTCACTGCTCTGTTGACATGCTTTTTGTCTCCTCTTTTATCCTAGCCATTCCCTGTGGCTTTCTTTTATGAGTGAGACACAGCCAGCCTCTTCCCCTCCTGGTGAAATTTACCCAGGCCATGTGTCCAACTGTTTAACCATGGATACAAGAGCTATGGCCAGGGCGTTTATAAAGTGAGTGAAGCATCTATCTATTTTTAACCTTAAACTTTGGATTTTTCCCATTTTAGTCCTGCGGTGTCTCATTTCAGCTGTTGTATTTTGCTTACATGTCTGTGTCAGGTTGGTCAGGTTTCTGGGGCTACCCAAGAAGTACAGTCATAACAGCTTCAGTAACTACTATCCACAGACTGCCATGGTGGGAGAGGCAACATTAAGCTCTGAGTCAGACAGTCCTACTTTGAATCTCAGCTCTTTCTCTCATTAGCTTGTCATATAACCTAACCTTATCTTCACCTCAATTTCCTCATCACCACAATGGGAATAGTTATAGTATAGCTATCTCATAGCCTCATCAGAAGCATTATGTGAGCAAAAAGTATGGAAAGTGCTGAATAGTATCTTGTACATACAGCTCAGAAATTCCAAAAGTGGCTGTTACTATTATTGTTGTTGATGTTATTTACAAATGACTCTTTGTCATATTTTTTAAATTCTCACAAAATTTGTGGCGGAGAGGAAACTGAGACCATGAGGTAAGTTAAATGACTGCCCAAGTCACTATATATCTTTCTCTTTTAAGTATAGTCTTCCATCTCTTCTCTCAAGTTTATGGATTTTATTGTTGAGATTAACATTTATAAATGAAAGTTAGTCTAATTGAAAAGAAATATATATTTATATGTGTCGTACTTTTTTTCAATATACAAACTGCCTTTTCAAAGGGGATAAAATCTCCCTTAGAGTTCTATCTCACACTGGTATTCCCAGAAAGTGATTGTAAATTGCCTATGTCAACAACCTGTGTATGTTCACACAGAAATATTTTTCCATTTTCTTCCAGCTTCTCCTGCCATGAACTAAGTCACTGTGTTGCTCTGTTTCCCAAGTATGGCATATCTATGCCTTCTCTAGTCTAACACTGATATTTCCTCCATCATTGTCTTCACTGATTTCTCCTTTGTGAATGTTTCAAAATTAGATTACTGTCTCTCATACATTTAATTCAAACCCTAGACCAGAATAAGAAGTTATAAATTGCTGTCTCTTATAATCACAAACTGGAACAATCTTGGTCTATATTATTGAAGAATATTTGCATGTGATTTATACAGAATGGTCCATCCATCTTCAAAATTCTTTTACGGAAAAGCTTAATTAGAACTTCTTTCCTTCCTTTCTGTTTTGATTTTCCCTCTTATTATTTTCATTATGCCCATCCTACACTTTGCTCTTCTCAGAAGCTCCTAGCAGAATGAATTTTAAGAGATGCCTTGAACCATGTAAAGTACGTACTTAAGGTCTAGCTACTGTTTGTTGAGATACTGCTATATTCCAAATAGTGCACCACATTTCCTTTACCCTCACACCAGTACTATGAAATGGTGATTTTTATGCTTTTTTTCTTTACAAACTAGAGAAAACTACGGGCGAGTAATGTTTAAGATAATAAGAAAGAGGTAGGTACACTAACTTTATTCAAAACACAAACCTCATTAGGGTTGAGCAGAAGTACAAAAATAAGTGGATCTTATTTTTATGTCATTTTTATGTCATAAGGGATGCACACCAGTTTCACAGACAGGCTCAGGGGCACATTGCTATCCTTTCCTGTCAACTCGCAGTCTCAAGGGAGCCCTTTTTTTCTTCCTCTGACCCTGATGATCTCTTCCTAGAGTTTTTGTGACCAAAGTGCTCCTATCCCTATGGAAGTGCCTCAGACCAGTATGAGAACTTGGTGGTTTAGAAATAAAATGGACAATATCAGTGAGAAGTAGGGTGGGATCAAGGTTCCAGAATAAAGAGGATGTGACCAGAGCACCAAACCTGACCTCAAAGGTAAAATGATAATGGGAAAATACTACCTGGTAAGCTAATATGGCAAAACTTCCTAGGAGGGTTGAATATGAGCCACAATCAAAGCAAAGATGGAGAACACAATCAAAACACAATCAAGGCAAAGATGGAGAACAAGTGTAAGGATACTCAATAGGTTGTGATGAATTCCTTCAGCACATCTGGGGAGCTTGGGACGCCACCTGAAGTCATCGAATCTTGCCACTGTGAGTTACCTCTGTTCTCCTTTTCGAGCTTTTACACTAAGTCCTTGTAGGGAAAAGGACACTGACTTTTCCTTGTATCATGTACCTTAGAGAGACAGGAAGGGAAGAGCATGGATGTTAGACTCCAACAGAACTGGGTTCCAGTCATACCACTTGCTTACAATATGACTCTGAAACATTTGCTTCTGTATTTTTAGCTTATTTTCCTTTTCAGCCAAATGAGGATAACATCTAGTATAGTTATTGTGAGTACTGGAGTGAATACACTACATAATTATCAATTGATGAATGTCAATTCTAGGTTAACATGGATGGAAAGATTAGACACAATGAAAAACTGAGATAAATGTAAATGGATTACTCTTTAATATGATACAGAAAGAAGTCAGCACATTCAGGAATAGAGAAGAGAGACTGACATCTCTCAATTTCAGGCAGTTACTTGTTTCTGGCTTACTGCTAGCATGGCATCAGCAGTAGGCAAGCAGTTGAGGAGAACAAGTGAGAAAGGAGGAGCTAGATCTTGCTGCCTGCCTCCACGTCCAGTCTATGTACCCAAGACTTCAACAGTTCTATACTTAACATTAATCAGGACTGGTGCCAGGCACCATTTCCCCAGACCCAGGATTATAACCAATGGCTACAGTAAAGGGGAACAGAACAGTGACCTCAGGCACTCTTATAACCCTCATATGTGGGCCTGAACTTCTCCAGGCCTATTTCATGCACTTTCCTTAACCAGAGCTGCCAAACTGGAATGAGAGTCAGTAACCCACGTGCCTCTGGTTTCAGGTCAATAAGCCCTTAGGCTCCCCCCAGGGCCTGTTATACATTAATGTAGAGCACCTGTTACTGAGCAGTTATAACATCATAGCAGTTATCATTATTGTCATCATCATCATCATCATCACTATTATTATTTGTGTTTCTCTTTTTCTTATCACATGACCATTGGCCTCTTAGTTGACACATTCATCAAACTCTTTTTGAGTGTTTACTCTACGCTATGTACCACACCAGGCACTGGTGATCCACTGTTGAAAAAGATACTTACAGTACCTGCCCTCATGGACCTAAAAAGATCATTTTGGTGCAATGTGATAATTGTCATAATGGAGGAATTACAGAGTATTTTGGGAAAACCTAAAAGGAGCACTTAACTCAGATTTAGAAAAAGTTTCCAAAGAAACAAGAGCCAAATTTAGAAACTGGGCATTTCTCTTATTCATTTATTCAATTACCTTTACTCATTCAACAAATATTTATTAGACAGAGCTTTCCAATAAAAATATACATGAGCCACATATGTAATTTAAAATTTTCTAACAAATTCTAATGTGAAATTGGCCAATATTAAGAAAAATAAAAATAAATGGAAAATTAATTTTAATAATGTATTTTAATCTGTCCAAAATATCATCATATTAACAAGTAATCAACATAAAAAAATTGCAGCATTGTATATTTTATTGTGCTCAGTCTTTAAAATCAAGTGTGTATTTTATATGTACAGCACGCTTCCATTCAGACTTGGCATATTTCACATGTTCAATAGTCACTTATGACTAGTGGGCTTCCATATCAGTGTGGTAGGTACCAGGCACTGTACTAGGTGCCAAGGATATAGTAATGTGTGCAATAAACACAGTCCCTGTTCTAATTGAGTATGTAAGCTACTTATGAGTAGTTGTTAGCTAGGTACAAAGGGACTTGCAGAGGAGGAGAGAATGTTCGGGTCAGAGAATCAACATGTGTCAAAGTCCAGAGGTGGAAGAGCACGGTGAGTTTTGGAATGGAATAAAGTCTCGGGAATAAAGAGGGAAAGTAAAGCAATTAGTGAAAGAAGAAATGACAGAAGTAACTAGAAGTCAGATAATGAAGGCCCTTAAGCCATATTTAAAAATTTAGACTTGGTCTTAAAGCCAACAGGGAGCACTGAAGGGTTTTCAGTAGGTGAGTGACTTAATCAGATTTGCATTTATGTAAAATGACTTTTCCTCTGTTACGTAGAATGGATTGACGTAGGTCAAGATCAAAGGCATGGAGATCATTTAGGCCACTTTCACAATAAACGTGCTGAGAGGATATTGGCCCGGACTAAGGTTGAGGAGAAGTGATGAGAGAGAGTCTTAGAGAATGCACAGGACTTGATTATTGGCAGACGATAATGAGTGTGCAGGGAAGGAGTCACCCATGATGTCCAGGCTTCTGGACATGTCTGGAATGTGTCACCCAGCCATTCACTGTGAGAAGTAGTACAGAAGAAGGGGCAGGTGGATGATGCTGAGAATGGGAATATGAGGAAGTGAAATCCAGCTTTGGACATGGAGAATTTAAATACAGATGTACACTCAGAAGGTATCATTGAAGAAAGTTTAATAAAAAGTCTTTTAACAAAGTAGTGGTCAGGGTAAAAAGAAATCTACAGTGGATAGTGAAGTGCTGTGATATCAGCAATGATGGAAAGTCATTACCACTATCTATAGGTCTAAGATCAAAGAGAAGTGATGGTTTTCAGAGTTTACTGTAGCAATAGGAAAGAGCCACCCAACAAGAGATGTGGCCTTAGGTAGAGTATTGTGGAATTGTCAAAGCATAGGAAACTAGGGGAATAAAAATCTCAACCTCTCTTCTCCCCTCCTCTGAGCAACTGCCAGTGACTCTCAATAAACACATCTAGAATTCAGAAGGTTGAGAAACCAGATTGTTAAAATCCATAGAGTCAGTCTCCTGGGGCCAAGAGCAGAGAGAAGAGGGGAAAGGAGTGTGTCGGGGGGGACAGATAAACATTAAACAACTCAAAGTACCTCCAAGCCATCCAAATAGAAAAATATAATAGGTTAGCACCTATGTGAGTTTTGTGCTCAAAGGGATAGTTTGAACTAAAAAAAGTCAATATCTTAAGTGGAAATGCAATCCATGAAAGTGGATAGCATATCCTAAGAAGAGGGTGTAAAATTAGGACAGAGCCCAGAGGACCACTAGTATCTATGGTAGGAACCCTTTCCTGAATGGAAATTATTTTTCCTCTATTGGCCCTTGGAAGAATGATTAGGAACCTGCCTTGTGCTTTGGTCTGTTAATTTTTTTAAAGACCCTTTCAGTTATGACTCAAACTGCTTGCAAGTCATTGACTTCACAAAGTTGGCCAGTGATTATTTTGAATGCTTTTTGCTGTATGGTTTTCAGGCTTTCCATCATTATTTCTTTAAATGCCTAATCACTACACCTGGGACCAACTTGCTTCCTGCTCATGATGTGTACATGCTGAATTATATTTCCTTTCTTTCTCTCTTTCTCTCTCTCTCTCTCTTTCTCTCCCTCTCTCTTTCCCTCCCTCCCTCCCTCCCTCCCTCCCTCCCTCCCTCCCTCCCTCCCTTCCTCCCTTCCTCCCTTCCTCCCTTCCTCCCTTCCTCCCTTCCTCCCTTCCTCCCTTCCTCCCTTCCTTCCTTCCTTCCTTCCTTCCTTCCTTCCTTCCTTCCTTCCTTCCTTCCTTCCTTCCTTTTCATCCCATCATCTAGTTTCCCACCTCAAACTGGCAGGTAAACGGGAAGGGCATGGGTCTTCAGCCACTGGAACTCCCTAACAGAAAATGAAGATGGCAAAAATAAATTTTGGGAAACTAAAATACTATGAGAGATGTATATTTTCTTGAAGAGAGGACAAAAACAGAAGGAATGACACATAAGAGCAACTCTAACAGCTTGTTGCCAACCGAATTAGATGCTAGAAATTCAACGGGAAGAAGTAGAGGCAAGACATTTGTGCAATAGAAATGGCCATTGGCAGTGAGATTGAGGGAATTTGCCATGAAAATAAGGTAGCCCAAACCCTTTGTGTGTATCTTTTGTGCTGGTGAGTGGTCCTAGTATTGCTGCAATATTTGAATAATACATCAATAAATAATACTGAAAGCACAGTCTAGTCACCTGGGGATGGAAAGATGACAACACCTAAGGGAAGGGTTAGGGGTTGGGACCAAGTTAGGGGTTTTTCAACAAGTATCTAGTGACCTACAGGAAAGTGGGCATCACAGACTGAACAGGAGCCCAGTGAGTTAGGTTTACTGTAATCAGCTGGTGGATATTAGAGAGTGAGGCCGTAGCCTGATGCTCACATAGCCTGTGCCTGGGCACCAGGTCACAATGGGCACTCTGGATGTAAGTTTCCATTTCATCTTTTGAACTATTAAGGACACAATCTGGCTGAATACCAGAAGCTTCATTAAATTAGCAAGTGGAAATAATCTGTTATCCTCATACTATCACTTCTAAAACCATTATTGATGCTGTAATAAAGGTAAGTGGAATGTGATGGGAACACTAGGGATTGCTGCTAACTAAACCTGGTAGAACCTTGAAAGATAAGGAGGATTTAGTTTGGCACAGAGGGGAAAGGTTACAGGTGAAGTGATGACTTATGGAAAAGAATAGCGGTGTGTGGGTGGGTATTGATGAGGAAAATTCATCTTTATAAAAAACAGATCTTTGCATCACTTATCCTAGAAGTTAAAATCTCAAAAAAACCAATAAATCTTAATGTAGCTCTTCAGTTGTTTACTAATAAAATAGCACAACATTGTTCAAATATATTATGAGCATCTCATTAGCTTTGTTGCATGTGCTAACTCACAACTGTATTATAGTCTACAACAATGGGATGTTTAGGGAGTTACAGAAACTCATAGGAGGGGCACGGAATCCAACCTTGAGGAGCCAATGGCAGTTTCCCAGGAAAGTTACAAGGTAAATGCAAAAGGTGAGTAAAAAGTAGCCAGGTGAAGATAATGGGGAGGCGATAGGGAAGAGTTTTCAATCAAAAATGAGGTAGGTATTATGCATTATCTCAATTCTTCTCTGTCCAGATAAATCAGATCTGCTGCCGTGTAACTTTACATTGCCCCCTCACCCAGACTCTAGCCATGTGACTTGCTTTGGCTAATGAAATGTTAATGGACATAATGCAAACAGAGGCTGAGTAAGCCATTTTGCATTTCTGCTTGTCCTCTTTTTACACTCTTCCATCATCATGAGAACATGCCCGGGTGAGAATGCTGTAGGATGACAGACACGAAGCAGAGCCTAGTTATTCCAGTCATCTAGCTGAGGGCATCCTAGATCAGCCAATCTTTAGACATGTGGCTGAGTCTAGCCTAGATCAGCAGAGCCACCTAGGCACCTGCCTCAGAGGTATGACCAGTAAACACTTCCTGTTACATGCCAGTCAGGTTTTTTGGTTACTGATTATGCAGCATTATTGTGGCAATAGATAACTGACATACAAATATGAAGCCCAAGAATGAATGGAGTACTTAAATCACTGAAAAGAGTATAAGCAGCAACCATTCCCATTGGTTATCTTAATATATTGTCTCTAGACTTCTCTGAAACAGTTTAAAAACAGTTCCTATTGTGTGATCAATACCAATAGAAGGACTATTGAAGAATCTTGAGGCACATTCTGATGTGGGTCCTATTGACCTTATCAAGGAAATTGAAGCTGGCTTTGCAGAGTCTTATAACCAAAGAGTTCAGGGTAATGATGGAGGAAAAGTTTAATAGATTGCTTATTTAGTATCACTGAATAAAGATTTATAAACAATCGATCATATTCCCTTTTGTTATGTCTCCAAAATTAGAATACATCTTGATTGCTGGTACTATCAGATTTGCCATTTAAACATAAAAATCTATCCAGTGACTGAGGCCTATGAAAAATAAGCCAAGTAATAACTTGCTCCTACGTTAACAGTTTTCTTCATAATCGAAAATGTGAACCTAATTGTCTAGTCCATGGTTCTAATGCTCTGGCATACATTAGAAATACTTAAAGGGCTTGTTAAGACAATACTGGTGGACCGCATCCCCAGAGTTTCTTATTTAGAAGGTCTTGGGAAGTCCCAAGAATTTGCATTTCTAACAAGTTCCCAAGTGATGCTAATTATGCTTGTGATGATTGCACTTTGAGAACCACTGCCTCAGTAACTATAATGGCTAATTATGTGTCAGCTTGGCTAGGCCACGGTACCCAGTTGCTTGGCCAAACACCAGTCTAGGTGTTGTTGTAAAGGCTGTTTTTTGTGTTTCTTAGATGTGATTAGCATTTGAATTGGTAGAGTCTAAGTAAAGCAGATTAGCCTCCATAATGTGGGAGGGCCTGAACCAATCAGTTGAAGGTCTTAAGAGTAAAGGCCAAGGTTTTCAGAAAAAGGAATTTTGCTTCAAGACTGAAACATAGAATTCCTGCCTAAGTTTCTGAACCGCTGGTCTGCAGTTTAGACTTGGGATTGCAACATCAACTCTTAACCTGAATTTGCAGCCTGCCAGCCTACCACAAATTCTGCAGTCACCAGCCCCACAACCATGTGAGTTCCTAAAAATCAATCTCTCCCATCTCTCTTCCCTTCTCCCTCCTCCTCTCCCTTCTACACACTCAGGTAATTAATGCAGGTATAGCTATATATTCAAGTAAATTCTTTCTTTTTCTCTCTATGTATATAGACTAGAGAGAGCAAGAGAGGAAAGAGAGAGAGGGGAGAGAGAGAGAGAGAGAGAGAGAGAGAGAGAGAGATCGCCTATTGGTTCTTTTTCTCAAGAGAACTGAATACAGTGACACTGCAATGAAGTCTCCTCAAAAAGAAAGAAAAGAAAAAGCCAGAACTTTGCACCTGTTGTCTCTTTATCCAGAATGCCTTTCCTCATTTTTTCATCATTTGAAGGCCTCTTTAGCCGAAGACCCATTTCAAATATTTCACCTTTGATAAAACTTTCCTGACTCCCTCTGGACAGTTTCCTTGTTCTGTATCCCGCATTAGGGTAGCATTATAAGCTCTTAACCACACAGGATGATGTTCTAGAGGCCTGGGCATCATTTTAACCTTATCAGTCTCATAAAATTCTTCATAAGTTCTGGCCCATAGCTGGCATTTCATAAATGTTTTCAATGTATAAATGAGTGAATTAATGACTTCTGGTTTTATTGAAATTTATTGATGCATTTATAGACCATAAAGAACTACCAATTAGTCTTAAGAAATGATATAAATGCAAATATATATTTTTCACCTTATCAAACATACTGAAAACATATGAAGACAATAGCTAGCAGGTAAATAAGCTTTTACAGTGAGAATTGAACAGTATTCTGATTTGTGCATGGGCATCAGTCGTATAAATGTATTAGGCTCATTCATTGATTCCAATAAGCAGTTATTCAGAGCCTACTTTGTGGCTGGCACTTTGTCAGGTGATGTTATACATTACTTATCATTCATTATGGCACTTTTCCTCAATGTTTTTAAGACATTTTAACAAGGACTCCTAAGACAATGTATCTTCACACATCTAGAAAATTGGATGTTTTTCTTATATTTTAGAAATTAAGAGAAAATTAAGCAAATGGCACTAGAATTAGAAAGAATGAGCAATTCATTAGGCAATAAGAATATTAACTAGAAATTGGGAATCTATTTCTTATTTTAATATGCACTTGAGCTTAATTGGCTAAGTTTTGAATATGGGGTGATGAGTTGTTAATACAAATCACACACCTTTTATATACTTAATAAAATCCAAGAGTTGGAATGCATTTGCATTGCAGACAATTTATCTGGAGGAGTCAGTGAGTTGGGTAATAGAAAGGGATAATAGGAAATCAGTGGCTGAGAAACCTATAAAGTAAATTAACGCATGCCTTACTTTATTAATTTATAACAATAATGTAATGGATAAATCAATGAGGAGTGCTTTGAGAGAAATGGATGGAGGGAAGAGTTCCTCCTTTTTGCAATTTGTTGGAATCATTTCCTCTGCAGAGGAAATGTTGGCCAGAGGTAAAGAATGTCTTGCTCTTGACAAAGAGGGAAAAAAGCGTAATGCCACGGAATCTGTACATGCTCTGTTCATATCCCGTGGGCCTTAGGACTTCAGAGAGCTACTATTGACTTCCAAATGCTAGTGTTTGAATCTCTCTGCCCGAGGACGTTTTTTTCCCAAAGCCTCTAGGCTGGCAGTGCTCAGAAAATAACTTATTCACTTGTCCTCAGCAGCCCCCTTACCAATGGCTGACAGGAGTTGGTATATTAACACCCCAGCTTCCTAGTTCCTTGGATGATATAACTCTTAAGCAATATTTTACGCAGTTTTCTAGAGTTTGCAGTCAGGATTCAGCTCATTTATCCAGAAGTGAAGCTGGCTTGTGGGCTGCTTTCTGTTCCCTGTTGTCACTTCCCCACTTTCTTAGGAATGCCTCTTGCATCTCTCACAGAAAATGCTTGCACGTGAATCCTTGTTTGGGGTGGGTTTCTGGGAAAACCCTAAGACATGTACAAAGACTGTTGACTCTTCGTGGCTGTTGTTCTTTGTCGTTCTGGAGAGGGGCCTGATTTTTCTGGTTCAGTCCTGGCTTGGAAGTACTAGCTACAGAATCCCATTGGCTGACACTGAAGGCTTCAGAGTTTGGAGGAGCTGGTGTTGGTAAGGATCTGCTTACAGAGGAGCATCTTGGACAGATGAGGGTCTTCTTAGATAGTTTAGCTGAACTCTTCATTGCTGTTCTCTCTCCCCATCATGTGTCATGCAGCCTGCTCATCAACATGCACGTGTGGAAGACAGATTAGCCCTACTTAGACTGAGCTTTGTTCATTTTCTATTGCCAGTCTGCATTTGAGAGAGTAAACATTTGTCTCGGTAACTCTAAAAGCGAGCATTTTTCTCCTTTTACTCCTGCATTGCCAGGCTTAATTAGCACTTTGCACAGACTTCATAATGCCTTTTGGCTATACTCTATCTCTGTTCCATTTTGAGAGAGATTGTTCCTTTTAAAAACTGTGTATGTTTCTGTGTGGAGGGAGTTGGTACAATATGAGTATTTCCCTTAGCCAGCATCTCCCACCTTAACTACTATAAATAGTCTTACTGTCTCCTGCTTCCTCTCTTAAACCACAGGGGTCTATTCTCCAACTAGCAGCCAGAATGGGCTGTTAAAATATAAATTCGTTCTTGACCTTTTTCTGTAAAACCCTCCAAAGGCATTCTTATGCCCTTCCTATAAAATCCAAACTTTGCCCTCATGTTACAAGGTCCCACTCACTCATCTCCTTCAGATCTTTGCTCAAATGTTACCTTCTCAGAAAGGCCTCTCTGGGCCTTGTGAGTTCATTCTTAGCATTCCCTGTCTCCCTCCTCTGCTTGGTTATTTTTTATAGCACTCATCACTGTGTTATTAACTGCATGTTTTGCTTCTTTGTTGATTATATCACTATTACGGGGCTTCCTTCACATAACAAAACACATTTGAGTTTCATTTATGTTATGTGTCTCCGTAATTCATTCCTTTGTATTGGTGGGTAGTATTTCATTGTGTTGACATACCTAAATGAATCCATTTGCCAGCTGAAAGACTTCTGGATCATTTCTAGTTTATGGGGCTTATGAATAAAGTTGGCATAAATATTTGCATCCAGGTTTTTGTGTGAATATAATTTTATTTCTCCTGGGTAAATACCTAGGAGTGAGATCACTAATTCATGTGGTAAGGATATGTTCAAGTGGTCGTACCATTTTGCACTCTCACCAACAATGCATGACAGTAGTTCTAGGTGTTCCAGCCTTTGCCAGCATTTGGTATTGTAGGTCTGTGAGCATGCGGGGTTGGTGGTGGACTTCAAAAGAGTCCCTGAGACTCATTATTATATTTAATCAGAATTCCCAGGTGGGGCCCAAATGGAGGTTTTTTCTTTCTTTCTTTGGTCTAAGAGCTGTACCTTTTGAAAATTATTATTTCGTTTATTTTTTTAGAAAAGTTTTAGGTTAAGCAAAAAAGCTGTGCAGAAAGTACAGAGTTTCCATTTTCCTTTCTGTCCTCTGTGCGGTTTTGTCTATTATTAACGTCTTAGATTGGTGCAGAATATTAGTTATAATTGATGAAAGAATATTGATGTATTACTATTAACTAAGGTTCATAGTTTACATTAGGGTTCACTCTTTGTGTTGTACAGTTCTATGGGTTTAATGCATAATGCCCTGTACCTACCATTACAATATCATACAGAATAATTTTGCCACTGTAAAAATCCTATGCTCCACCTGTTCGTCCTTCTCCCCTACTCACCCTAATATCCTGGAAACAACTAATCTTTTTTGTGCGGTATAGTTTTCCTTTTACAGGATATCGTACTGTTGGAATTATAGTATGTGGTCTTTTTAGACTGCCTCTTTTCATCTAGCAACAGGCATTGAAGGTTCCTCAAGTCTTTTCTAAAAGTTTCTCAGGAAATTGTAACATACAGCTACACTTGAGAAGTCCTAAATTAGAATACAAGCTCCCAGAGAATCTTTCTTTTCTTCAAACATGTGTTGTGCATTTGTGTACCCTCAAAGCCTAGAACAGAGCCTGGCATATAATAGGATGACAATAAATCTCAAATGAGTGAATGAGTGAATGGTAAGGCCAAACCAGGTTTACAGAAACCTGAACATTCCTCACATTTGATTAATCCTCTCGATAAGCTTGGAAATTGGTTTCAGACCAAACAATACATTACATTGATCATTCCTGACTGCAGTTTGCCACTTCCTATTTGCTGTATTCATGCTTGGGCACTCTTTAAACTCCAGCATACATTGAGCTTCCCTCTATGATGCCTTTATTACCCTCATTTGGAAACTTTCTCCTTCACTCTGCTTTTAAATCCTTCCAGAATTTCTATAACTAATTCAACTTTGATCACTTGCAAAAGACCTACCAAATCATTGCAAACGTTTCTCTGAACTCTTAAAATAACTGCTGCTTTTAGATTCATTGGACATTGTGACGTGCTACCTGTTTTTTTTCTAGACATTTGCTCTTGTGAACTACTTTTTGAACTTGATTATGTTATTTTCATGTGTTTGTCTCTGGTGCCCCAACTTGAATCTAAGCACCCTAAAGGCAGAGATTGCATCCTTACTCATTCAGTCTTGAGTCTCTCCTAGCACTTAGCATTGTCTTAAGCTTGATAAATATTTATTTATTTATTTTTTCCAGTTCAGGAAATGATGGACTATGGGGAATGAGAATGATGTAAAGGAAATAATGTGGGTCCAGGCAGTCAGAAATATTGTAATACTAGTCATTTAGCCTCACTAGGCCTCAGTTTCCTCATTTGCATAATTATTTGTACTGAAGTCTCTAATTTCTTCTCTATTCTGTGTTTTGATTACCCATAGCAACAATAGGGTAATTGGACAAATGACATAATTGGCCTAAACGGACATAACTGCTGTTAGGATTAAACATCAATCTTCGATAACAACAAACAAACAGGAATAAAGCTGTTAATTTGAGATCAGTTCTAATTTTTTATGTTTATGTTGTGTTATTTTCTTTGCACCTACACTCTGTCCTTCACCTGAAATACCTGCTTTCCCTCTATACTTTCTCAGTAGGTACACTGAAGTTCCACTTCATATAGCCTTTCATGGTTTGTATCTTTTTTATTTGATTACTTTTCCATTGTTTTTGTATTTCCCCCTGCTATCTAGTAGCTCCATGAGAGAGAAACCATATAGATCATCTTCATCATTATATTGGTGCTTGATATATAATAGGCCTTCAATAAATATCTGTTAAATGAAAATATGATCTGAAAATAAAGTATTTTATTAACAAATAAGTGCTGGAAACACTGCATATTCTACTTTTCCTTCTTGGAATGTCACAGTCCTACATGCAGGAAATCTGTTTACTTTTATCACTCTAGGATATGCCAAACTTATTTGATCATGGACGTCCCCCCAGCCCCCACCTTTTTTATTTTGCTTGGAACATCTCTTCAGGACACAATCACACCTACATTATTAAAAAGTAGTTGCCCTCTGGTATCAAACTACTCCCATGTGTCCAGCATTATTCTAAGTGCTTTATAAATATGATAACCAGAACAATCCTATTTTTACTCTTTTTACTTTTTTGAATGAGGAAACAGAAGCTTAGAGACTTAAACTATCTTCCTAAGCCACACAGTTCCTTGAGGAATCGGTATACAGATAGCTCATTGTGAGAACTGCTAGTCTAATGAAATTCACAGGTTCTGGAGCAAGACAGACCTACATTTGAATCTGAATGGAGTGGGTTCTGGAATGAATCACTGCTTTCTAAATGTGGGTCTGGGCCTCACTATCTTTATCTGCAGAATGATGATTATATTAACTACAAAGATTGATTTAGAAACTAGATGAAATAACGTATGTAAGGAAGTTAACATTGTACATGGTAAATGCTTAGGACATTCTAGTTACTATGAGCAGAGAGGCTGACACTAAATAGTACCTGATGAGCATTATTGACCTTTTCTGACACTTTGGTTTTTCATCTGGGAGGCTTTCGTGATTTGATCTACCTCGAGACTTCTAAGAGTAATGTATTAGTTAGGTTGGGATAAAAACTGTAACAAACATATTTTAAATATTGTAACTCTACTTAGTAAAAGTTTATGTCTCAGAGAAGTCCAAAGTGGATTTCCTTGATTGGGCAGTTCTCTTTAGGGTGTGACTCAAGTCCTCCACTGTGTCCTCTTCCTATAGTATGGAGAAAAACAGAAGGGTTTTAAACAATTACAAATATTGTATGTATGTATTGCCCAGTGGTTAAAACATCGACCACGGATGAATACTCAGGATCTCCCTGCACTTTCTAGTTATATTTAGGTCATTGAACACCCAGGAGTAAAACGTCCAGTGTCCTATAATTAGCAAAATTGTGAGCATGATTTGAAAGTAATTAGTGTTCCTATCTATACATAGAACCTAAGGCAGGTGGTCAGTTTGCAGTGGGAAATGGTGGATACAGTCCTTAAACCTTCTTTATCACCTACATCCCTATTTACCATTCTGTAATTTTTTAAAAACAAATAATTTTTTTATGTTAAGTACATAACTTGATAAATTTTCTCAAAATAAAACCACCTGTAAACCACGGTCTGCACTGGGAAATTGAACTTTACCAACAAGACTGAGCGCTCCCTCAAACCTCCTTCCAAACAGTATTCCACTCCCCACAGTAATGCCTACTTGATTGACCAATATTATCAACATTTAATCTGAAATGTTTTCATATTTATGTCAGTAAAATCATACAATCTGTATTCTTTCGTGCCTAGCTTCTTTTCTCTCTACATATATGTAAAGTTCATCCATATTTTTGCAGATAGCAATAATTTGCTCACTTCCATTGCTATATAGTATTACATTGTGTAAATATGCCACCACTTCATTTTATTATTGAAATAAATTTGAGTTTTTTCCGATTTTCTAGTTTTGGGTCACTCTGAAGTGTTGCTATACATGTTTTTGTACTTTTCCTTGGTGTACATCTGCACACGTTGTATATGTATTTACCTAGTAATGAAATGGCTAGGTAATGGCATATGTATATGTTCAGCTTTAGTAGATACTGGGAAAAAGTTTCCAAACTTGTTTTACAAGTTTATGTCTATAAAAATTCTATTTGCTCCACATCTTTGCCAACAGTTGGCATTCTCATTTTTTTAAAAATTAACTATTCTGGTTGGCTGTGTTGTGATATATCATATTGTGGTTTAATTCA
The DNA here is from genome assembly GCF_047675955.1 of Chlorocebus sabaeus. Classification (NCBI taxonomy): domain Eukaryota; kingdom Metazoa; phylum Chordata; class Mammalia; order Primates; family Cercopithecidae; genus Chlorocebus; species Chlorocebus sabaeus. The sequence continues at coordinate 74,055,318 of NC_132918.1, forward strand.
TAGTTTCCTGATAACTAATGGAATTTAGCATGGTTTTCTGTTTATTGGCTATTTGGACATCATCTTTCTCAAAGGGTAAGTTTAAGTGGTGTTGTTTGCCTATTTTTCTACTAGATTGACTATCGTTTTGTTGACTTGTGGGAATCTTCTGGTTATAGGACCTTTGTCAACTGTATGTATTACAAATATCTTCTGGGAATGCATGGTTGGACTTTTGCTATTTTAAAGTTGTCTTTGAGGAATGGAAGTTCTTAGTTTTAATGTAGTTTAACCTATAAAACTCTTTCTTGATGATTAGTGCTTTTTGCATCCCTTTAAATAAATATTTACCTATGGCAATGTCATGAAAATATTATCCTATGTTATCATCTAGAAGTGAAACAGGAGGAGTTCCCTTATACCCCTCACAGGACATGCAGCAGAGGTGCGGCTCACTGCTTTGGTGCCCTGCTGCTCACATCTCTAGCGGAAGCATGCAGATGGGCAGGTTGTGGGGAACGTTTTTGGGCTTCGACCCCACAGCAGCATCTAGCGTTGAGTGTTTACAGCTCCCGAAGCCCCATTGGGTGTGTGTTACAGTGCGCTCTTTCAGCTTAGCCATCCACAGGTGGCTTGTTTGAATCAGCTCAATTAGACCCTCTCCTTTATCGTAAGGACAGAGGGTTTTCTGTATCCCAGGTTCTTGCTCTAGTGTACCAGAACAATCAGATCCCAGGTGGACTTGGAGGATGGGTGCAAGGTTTTATTGAGTGGTGGCAGTAGCTCTCAGCGAGGTGGATAGGGAGCCAGAAGGGGGATGGAGTGAGAAGGTGGTCTTCCTGTGGAGTTGGGCCACCCAGCGACTGGACTCTGCTCCAACCATCCCCGACCGAATTCCACCTCGTCCCACCTCAAAGGCCTGCTGGTGTCTGTTGATGTGCTCTTCTGCTCCTCTTGATGTCCAGCCGCTTGTGTCCGTGCCCTCTATGTTCTTGGGATTTTATGGGCACAGGATAGGGGATGGTGGGCTAGAGTGGTTTTGGAAAATGCAACATTTGGGTATGAAAACAGAAGTTCCTGTTCTCACTTAGGTCCATGGAGACAGGCCCGAGGATGGAGCTCTTACCAGGGACCCCGCCCTTCTCTACCCAGCACTTCCCTGCCCCTCTCCCATATCGTTTCCTTGCTCTTAAGAGGTACATCTAACTGCCATTAGAATATGTATGACAACTGGTCTTAGCTACCTCCTGCTCACAGGGACATTTTTTTGGGGGGCCGGGGGGAATGTCAGTCATATTCCTCCCAGAGGGGGTTCCTGGCAAAGGGGAGCCATCATCCGAAGCTCTAGCTGCCTGACCATTTGGAGTTTGATGGCCTCTAAGTGTGAAAGAAAAAACAAACCGCAAACAAAAAAACTAAGTTTTATAAAGTTAAGTATACATGGGTTAAACATGTGCATTATACAAGGAAAAATTTCAGGGCCAAATATTATAGAGATAAGAAGTAAAATATACTAACAACAACATTTTACCCAGAGCTGTTTCACCCTGGTGAAAGGAATTAAACCTTTTATGGGAGCGTTTAAACTTTAGAAGACAGATTACTGTTCTTGCCATATCTGTAGCAGTTAACAGGTGCCCCCTGGGAATTCTGGGGTTTGTGGGCTTTCCTAGCAGCCATTAAAGCCTCTGTCTCTTTCCTGTATTTCCTGTCTCTCTATTATAAAAGACCATAGTGGCCACTTTCAGGAGGTCTTCTAATGTACTATCTGGTCCATTTCTGCAACTTCCTTCTGATATCAGGGGCTGCCTGAGTAATTAATTTATCCTTCAGAATTAGTTGTCCCTTGACTGAATCAGGGGGTAGCAAGGTGTGCTTTATCAAGGCATCTCTTTAGCTTTTCCAGGAAGGCAGTGGGATTTTCATTGAAGTCCTGGTCGATCATAGACAACTCAGCTTGGTTCTAGTTCTAAATAAGCCTTCTGTTATGCACACCTGAAAGTATCTCCTCTTCCAGTGTCCCATTTCATCATTGGGATCCCATTTAGGGTCATTCACAGGTCTCATTTCTCTTCCAGTTGGATAATTTTCACCTTCTTATTCCCTGATGCTGTCTGTGATACAAAGCTCATCCCCAAATCTCTCTGCTGATTGCAGAGTGGCCTGCTTGTCAGTGTCTATCAGGGTCTGATTCAAAACTAACATTACATCTCTCCAGGAGTGCCCAAATCTTTGGGTGAAATTCTGGAAAGCCTCTATATATCTGTCAGGCTCATCTGAAAACTTGCCAAGATTCCCTTTAATTTGCTTTAAGTTCTGTAGAGAGAAGGGGACCTGGACCTTACTGGGACCAAATTCACCAGGCATCTGTTGGAGGGGCAAGTGTGAGACTGGGGCTTGTCTAGGGTGAGGATTTCTAGGTGGGGGCAAGTGAGAGGCTGAAGCTGGATAGGAAGATCGGGATGGACCCAGAGGAGCAGGGGTGGAGGCAGTTGGGTCCTCTGCTGGGAGTGCCTCTGGGACTTGTATCTTTCATTCCCTAGGCTTGCTCCTTGCAGCCTCCCCTGAGATGGCAAACAGGAGGGCTGGATCAATCCTACACTGTCAACAAAGGTCTGGATTACCTTCCAAGGTACAGAAAGCCTGTACATATGTGGCCTCAGATAATCTTCATCTACAGAAAAGTTCCAACTGCTGGATAGTATCAAAATGAATGGTTTCTTCCTGAGGCCAAGTCAGTCCTTGCTGTAAATTATAATTGGTACTCAAACCTCTCCAACCCCATAGCAGTGTCTAGGGTTGAGTGTTTACAGCTCCCAAAGCCCCAGTGGGAGTGTGTTACAGTATGCTCTTTCAGTTTTGCCATCTACAGGTCGTTTGTTTTAATCAGCTCAATTAGATCCTCTCGTTCATCGCAAGGATGGAGGGCTTTCTGTATCCCAGGTTCTTGCCCTAGTGTACCAGAAAAATCGGATCACATGTGGGCTTGTAGGATGGGTGCAAGGTTTTATCGAGTGGTGGCAGTGGCTCTCAGTGAGGTGGATAGGGAGCTGAAGGGAAGATGGAGTGGGAAGGTGGTCTTCCCTTGGAGTCAGGCCGCTCAGTGGCTGGACTCTCCTCCAACCACTCCCAATCAACTTCTGTGCCATCCCGACTTGATGGTCTGCCGGTGATGGCCGGAGTCTGTTGGTGTGCTCTTCTGCTCCTCTTGATGTCCAGTCACTTGTGTGTGTGCCTGCTACAGTCCTGGACTTTTATGAACACAGGATGAGCGACGTGACAGGCCAGAGTGGTCTTGGAAAATACAACATTTGGGTACAAAAACAGGAGTGACTGTTTCCACTTAGGTCCGTGGGCACAGGCCTGAGGGTGGAGCCCTCACCAGGGACCCCATATATTCTCTGCCCAGTACTTCCCTGGCCCTATTCCATATAAGAAACTATAGTTTTTCAAAATTTTATATTAGCTATGTGATCCATCTAAAATTAATTTCTCGGTATGATGTGGGATAGGGATTGAGGTTCATTTTTTATTTCCACAAGGATATCTGATGACATAGCGCTATTTAATAAAAAGTGCATCTATTCACAATGTGCTATGGTTGTAAATTTGCCGAAAATGAAATGACCATATGTATGTGGATTTGTTTCTGGAATCTGTATTTATTTCAAATATCTGTTTCTCTCCCCTTGATTCAATAAATCTTGATATCTAGAAATGTTTGTGTTCTCATTTTCTTCTGCTTCAAGGTCATCTTTTATTCTTGAATCTTACGATTTTCAAGTAAATTTTAAAATAAACTTATACATTTCCGTGGCAGAAATCTTACAAGAATTTTGTTTGTGATTTCCTTGAATCTACAGGTCAATGTGGAAAGATTTGATAAGTTTACAATGTTAAGTATTCTAACTCAGAATATGATATAACCCTCTTTAGAATTTCTTTAGTTTCACTCATTATTAAAAACTTTCAATATAACATAACATACATATGTAAAAATGCATAAACATAACTCAATTACAATTTTGCTAACAATATTTTACTCTCAATATTAACAGTTTTCTCCAGCTGTATTTCACATCTTTTCTGAGACTTAGTAATAAGTATTTTTTGTTACTATTATAAATAAAGTATATTTTATTTTATTTTTTTAATGATTTATTGCTTATATGCAGAAATAGAATTTTTGTTTGTTAACACTGTATACGATAAATTTGTTGAATTCACTTGTTAATTTTAATGATATATCTGTAAATTGAAAAGAAATTATGAATTTGATCATGTTCTATAATTTTATTTCTACTTTTTAATCTTGATAACTTTCATTTCTTTTCTTTTTTTTATTTCTTTGACTAGGACTTTCAATATGATGTTGAAGAAAAATGCTGATAGCTGATATCCTTGACTCAGTTCTAATCTCAGGGGGTTAGGGTTTCAGTAATTCAGCATTAAGTATGATATTTAATAATAACCATTATTATCTAGAAAACCATTATAAAAATATAAATAAAAATATTTTTTATTTATTTTAAAACTCTCTTTTTTATTTTATATATTTTTAAATAATTTTTTTATTTTTAATAAAATAAAATTTTTTTATTTTTATTTTTAACACAATAAAATTTAATAAATTTTATTTATATTTAAATAAATAAATAAGAGAGTTATTTAAAAAGGGAGTTTTTATTTCTATCTAGCTGTTTTCAAAAAAATAATGAATGAATGTTAAAAATTATTAAATGTTTTTTCCATAACTATTGAGTGCATTATACAGATTTTTTCCTTTGAAATTGGTAATGTAATAAATTATACATTTGGTATACATTTATATACCAAATATGTATACCAATTATACATGTACACCAATTATACATTTATATACCAAATATGTATACCAATTATACATGTATACCAATTATACATTTATATACCAAATATGTATACCAATTATATATGTGTACCAATTATACATTTGGTATACATTTGGTATAATAAATTATACCAAATATTAATATGAACTAAATATTAACACAGCTTACATTCCTTAGACAAACTCAACTTAGTGATAATGTATTGTCCTTTTTCAGACATTTTTAAATTGGATGAGGAATATTTTGTGGATGACTTTTAAAAATTATGTTCATGAGAGATTGGCCTATGATTTATCTTCCTTTTAATTCCTAATCAGGGTCATAAAATACATTGAAAAGAGATATTTTCTATTATGTAAAATTGTGATTAATTTTGATATTATACTTAGTTAAACAGTTGGAACAATTCACTATAGAAATTATCTGGGCCAGCAATGTTCTTTGCCAGAATATTTTTAGGTACTGATTGAATTACTTTAATAAATACAAGACTCTTTTCAGATATTCTATTTCTTCTAAAGTTGGAGAAAGTTTCTTGTTAATTTGGTAAGTTTTATTTTTCACAAATATAATTTTCGCCCACATTTTCTACATTTCAGCTTAGTGATGTAAATTTTTTCAGAGTGTCACCGGTTTTCTCTAAATATCTGTAAGATCCGTAATACCATTTACTTCTTTTTTTCTTGATTAGTCTATATAAAGAAACTACTTTTAGTTTTGTTGCTTTTTTAATATTGTAGGTTTGTTTTTATTAATTTGTGATTTTAAAATATGTTTTCAAATTTTTTCTTGTTTTTTTTTCCCTTGTCATAACATCTATACACTAAAGTACCCTAATTTTAAGTGTGTAATTTGATGAATTTCTACATATTTATACACCCACAAAATCACCACTCAGGTCAAGTTAACACACAGAAGATTTCTTCTTGGCCATTTCTAGTCATTTTCAACCCACTCATGTTTTTCTTTATTATTACTTCTATCAACCAATTAATTGTTGATCGTAAAAGGTGCCTGTTCTAGAATTCCATGTAAACGGAATCATACAGATTCTTTTGTGTCTAACTTCCTTTGCTCAATATATTGTAAGACTCATCCATTGTGGTGAATATAGCAATAATTTAAAAAAATTTCCCTGAGGTATTCCATTGTATGGCTATAGGCATACATCAGAGATATTGCAGGATCAGTTCCAGAATACCACAGTAAATCAAATACTGCAATAAAGTGAGCCAAATGAATTCTTTCGTGCTCAGTATACGTAAAAGTTATATATACACTACACTGTAGTTAATTAAGCATGCAATAGCATTATGTCTAAAAAGTGTACCTATCTTAATTTAAAATAATTTTTATTTATTTTTATTTCCATAGGTTATTGGGAACAGGTGGTGTTTGATTACATGAATAAGTTCTTTAGTGGTGATTTTTGAGATTTTGGTGCACCCATCGTCTAAGCACCCATCATCTAAGCACTGCACCCAATTTATAGTCTTTTATCCCTCACCCTCTTGCCCCCCTTTCTTTCTGAGTCCCCAAAGTCCATTGTGTCATTCTTATTTCTTTGCATCCTCATAGCTTAGCTCGCACTTAGGAGTGAGAACAATGTTTGGTTTTTCCATTCCAGAGTTATTTCACATTGCTAAGAAATGCCAACAATAATATGAGCCTTCAGCAAGTTATAATCTTTTTGCTGGAGGAGGGTCTTGCCTCGATGCGGAGGTCTACTGACTTATCAGAGTGGTGGTTACTAAAGGTTGTGGTGGCGGTGGCAGTGGCAATTTTATTAAAATAAGATGACATTGAAGTATGCAATATTGAATGACTCTTCCTTTCACAAAAGGTTTCTCTGTAACATGCAACGATGTGTGATAGAATTTTACCCACAGTAGAACTTCTTTCAAAATTGGAGTCAATCCTCTCCAACATTGTCACTGCTTTATCAACTAAGTTTATGTAATATTCTAAATCACTTGTTATAATTTAAACAATGTCCATTGTATAATTTATAAGAATGTAATTCCATCTCAAAAAATCACCTCCTTTGCTTACCTGTGGGAAGCAGTCCCTCACCCATTCAAGTTTGATCATGAAATTGCAGCAAATAGTCACATCTTCAGGTTTTACTTCTAGTTCTCTTGCTATTTCCATCTCATCTGTATTTATTTTCCCCATTGAAATCTTGAACCCCTCAATGTCATCCGTAAGGGTTAGAATGAACTTCTTCCACATTCCTGTTAATGTTGACATTTTGATTTCCTCCCATGATTCACACATATTCCTAATGGCACCTAGAATTGGTGAAGTCTTTTTAGAAGGTTTTCAATTTACTTTTCCCAGATCCATCAAAGGAATCACTGTCTATGGCAGCTGTAGCCGTATAAAGTGTATTTCTTAAACAATAAGACTCGAAAATTGAAATTACTCTTTGATCTATGGGCTGCAGACTGGATGCTGTGTTAGTCCGAATGAAAACAACATTAATCTCCTTGTACATAGTCATCAGAATTCTTGGGTGACTAGGTACATTGTCAATAAGAAGTACTATTTTGAAAGGATCTTTTTTTTTTTTTTCCTGCAAACTAGGTCTCAACAGTGGACTGTTAAAATATTCAGAAAATCATATTGTAAACAGAGGTAGTGTTTTCCAGGCTTTGTTGTTCCATTTATAGACCATAGGCAGTGTAGATTTAGCATACTTCTGAAGAGCTCTAGAGTTTTCATAATGGTAAATGAGCATTGGCTTTAACTTCAAGTCACCTCAAAATTGGCCCCTAATAAAAGGGTCAGCCTGTCCTTTGAAGCTTTGAAGTCAGTCATTAACTTCTCTCTAGCTATGAACATCTTAGATGACATCTTCTTCCACTAGAAGGCTGTTATGTTTACGTAAAAAAAAAAAAAAAAAAATCTATTGTTTACTGTACTTACCTTCATCATTATCTTAACTAGATCTTCTGGATAATTTGCTGCAGCTTCTATATCAGCTCTTGCTACTTCACCTTGTACTTTTATGTTATGGAGATGGTTTCTGTCCCTAAACCTTGTGAAACCAACCTCTGCTTGTTTTAATCTTTTCTTCTGCAGCTTCTTCACCTCTCTTAGACTTCATAGAATTGAAGAGAGTTAGTACCTTGCTCTGGATTAGGCTTTGGCTTAAGGGAATGTTGTAGCTGTCTTGATCATCTATCCAGATCATGAAAACTTTCTCCATATCAGCAATAAGGCTGTTTCACTTTCTTATCATTCACATGTTTACTGGAGTAGCCACTTTTAATTTTCTTCAAGAATTTTTCCTTTGCATTCACAACTTGCCTGTTTGCCACAAGAGACCTAGCTTTCAGACCATCTTTGTTTTCAACATTTAAACCTCTCTAAGTTTAATTACTTCTAGCTTTTTATTTAAAATGAGAGACAAGCAACTTTTACTTTCACTTGAACACTTAGAGGCTATTGTAGGGTTATTAAATGGCCAAATTTCAATATTGTTGTGTCTCAGGGACAGGCCTAAAGAGGAGAGAGATGGGGAATGGCTGGTTTATGGAGTAAACACACACACACACACACACACACACAGAGACACACACATCCCATTTGTTATTAAGTTTGTGTCATATTATGGGCATGGTTTGTGGGGTCCCAAAACAATTACAACAGAAAAAGCAAAGATCACTAATCACAGATCACCATAACAGATAAAATAATCATAAAAATGTTTGAAATATTACAAGAATTGCCAAAATATGACACAGATTTGAAATAAGAACATGTTGAAAAAGAGCGCTAAAAGACTTGCTTGATGCAGGATTGCCACACATCTTCAATTTGTTAAAAAATATATATATATATATATATATCTGAAAGTGCAATAAAGCAAAGTGCAATAAAGCACAATGTATACCAATATACCATGACTCACTCACTGATCTTTTGTTTATGAGCATTTCTTTTCTAGTGTGATGCTGTTATGAATCAAGGTGTCATGAGCATTCTTGTACATGTCTTACAGAGGACATATGTACTTATTTCTTTGAGGTCTATATCTTGAAATAAGATTAATGAGACATAATTTAGGATTATTTGTAGCTTTATTTGATATTGCTAAACAGTTTTTGAAAGTGATTGAGACAGTTTATGCTTCTAGCAATGTATCAGAGTTACAATTGCTTTGCAATCTTGCTTATGTTTGGGTTTAAAAGTATTTTTACTTTTAGCATTCAGGTGGCTTGAAGTGGTATTAAGATATAAAATTATGATTTTAAATTAACCACTAAATAATGATATTAAGTATACATTTTCTTGCTTATTGGCCATATAGATGCTCTGTTTTATAAAGAGCATGTTCATGTGTTTTACTGTTTATAATTGGGTTGTCATTTTCTTATTAATTTTAGCAAAAGCAATCTTTTTTATTTTCCAGATGTAAATTTCCAGCAGATGACTGTATTGTAAATGGTTTCGCCCAAGTTTTAGCTTGTCTTTTTAATTCTCTTAACAGTATCATTTGATGGACATATATTCTTAATTTTAATTGTATCTAATTTGTCTTCTTTTTTCCCCTTCTATGATTAGTGCTTTGTATGTCCAGGTTAGAAAGTATTTGCCAACTGACAACATTATGAAGGTATTTTTCTATGCATTTTTGGGTAGGATCATCCTTATTTCACTTTTCTATTTAGATATATAATCTATCCTGAATAAATTTATGGTATGAATTAGGTATATAGGTTTTTTTTCTGCCCAAGTTAATGTCCAGTTACCTTAGCACAATTTATTGACAAGACTGTTGTTTCTCCACCTGATTCCTGTAACACTGTTTTTGGACATTATATATGTGTAATCTATTTCTCGACTGCCTATCTGTCTTGGCTTCCTATTCCGGAGAGATCTATATGTCTATCCTTGCACTTGTACCACATTGTCTTAATAAATGTGACATTGTAGTTCTTATAATAAATCTTATAATTTGGTAATGTACGTTCTCTAACTTTGCTTTGATCTTCAAAATTATTGTGATTTTTCTGGGTTTATCTGCCTTTTAGTTTTATTTTAGTGAAAAATTTGCAGATAAACTCAGTTTTTTGTCTATTGTGATATGTATTATTTCACTTTAATTTTTGAGGTATATTTTCACTGGTATAGAATTCTAAGTTGACATTTTTTTCAGCACATTTTTTCAGTCACTTCATTGTTTTCTGGCTCTCATCATTTTAGTTGGGAAGTCAGCTGCCAGTCTTATTGCTACTCATTTGACAGTGATGCATCTTTTATTCTCTGGTTACTTTTAAGATTTTGTTTTGCTTTAGTTCAGTTTTACCATGATGTGTCTACATGTGGTTTTCATTGTATTAATCTACCTTGAGCTAACTGAGCTTCTTTTAACTGTGGTTGACAGCTTTCATTTGTCTTGGAAAGTTTTGGGCCATTATTTCTTCAAAATTTGCTTTTACCTCACTCTTACTCCCTCCACTACTGGGAGTCCATTTACATGTGTTATATATTTCCAATCTGTTCCACATGTCTTTTATATGCTTTTTGTGCATCTCATTCTTAATCCTCTCTCTTAGTCTGGATATTATTTACTGACCTAACTTTAAGATTACTAATCCTTTCTTTAATGTGCCTATTCTGTTGTAAAATTATCATATTTTAAATTTCAGTAATTACAATTTTTTAAAAAATCTAAAGTTCCCTTAATTTTTCATAGAATCAAATTCACTCGTAAAATTCGTTTATCTTTATTTTCTCAGCATATTAATCAGTTATTTTAAAGTCTGTGTCTGATAGCTCTGGATCACATTTAGGTCTGTTTCTGTTCGCTGCTTTTTCCTCTTCTGTCTCTTGATATGCCTGGAAATTCTAAACTGAATGCCAGACATTGTATTTAATAAGTGTTAGAGACTATGAATGATGTTATGTCTCTTCAGAGAGGGTTTTGTTCAGCATCTGGATAAAAGATTAGAGTTGATTTGAAGTTATGTTTTAGTCCTTGTAAGATCTAGTTCATTTCTGCTTCATTCTAACAATGGTGTATAATCCTGTGGAGATTATGCACCCATGTGGGCCCTGAACTCCTGATTATATGCCCCCAATGTGATGTAAAGTCAATAGGTCTGCTAAACTTCTCAGTTTTTTAGCAGCTGATTTCTTCTCTGTTTCTCCATATCTGATCTTTTTGTCACACACATTAATAGATGGTTAGATGGATAAGAGTGGTATAGAAGCCAAAATTATCTCAGTGATTTTTTTGTCAGTAGCATCATGACCCTTCAAGTTCCATATGCCTTGCTAACTCTTCAGTACCTTCAAATACCTCTGATGCTTTCAAACAGATATTTTTATTTTATGTTTCATTTTGGCATTTTATCTAATTTTTCTAGTTGTTCTTAGTAGCAGCATTGGTCTGACAAAAGCTGGTGCATTAGAGCCAGAAGTGGAGGACTTAGGGGGTCAGATCTAGAAACAGTATATATCACATTCTTCTAAGACATGAAATACAGTCACCTTATGTGTCCAGAAGGAAAATAAAACATTTTAGTGAAAATATAGCATTTTATTTTCCTGTTATAGGCAATCAGTTTTGGGTTTACTTTTTTAGCCAAATTTTAAGCTAACACTTAAAACATAGTAAAAAGTTCATAAAACAAACTTTGTATATGTATTTTAAATCTAAATACTTATTATTATTTTTGGTTCTGGGCATGATGCTAGCCACATTTACACCTGTTCTATTCTTGAATCCTCACATAAATCCTACAAAATAAATGTTATTATTTTCTACATTTTTCCAAATGTAAGAATTTTTTTTAACCTCTGAGACTAAAGCTATTGTTTGACTTTTGTTTTCTGATACAGACTAAAGGCTGATTAATTTATTCTGTAACTTTCAAATTACCATATGTTGTTATAAGATATAGGTGCAAGAGGATATAGTAATTGAAACCAAGAGCTCTGGAACTAGGCCGCTAGGTTTTAATTCAATCTTCACCACTTCCTGATGGTTCAGCCAGCAGGCAATCTACTTCATTTCTCTGTGCTTCAGTTTCCTCTTTTGTAAAATAGATATAGTAATATATTGTTGTACTATACACATTAATCTTTGAAGAGAGCCTAGAAAAGTGTCTAGTACATAATGATCACTCAATAATTATTAACTATTAACATTATGTGGAAGAAGAAGAGTCCAAAGCTATTCTATAGCAGATTTACATAATGTTTTTTAGTTTTATAACAGCTGCACTGGAATGTAAGTTCCATGAGTTCAGGGAGTTAATCCCTCAGTACGAAGTATGGTACTTGGTACCAACTAAGAGGATATGATATTGAATTTCAAATTACAAAAGAAGACTTTGGTCCCCTTTTTTCACCTATCCTTGTCAGTTACAGGTAATAATGTCTGTCATATATTTTCCCCTCTTTCATGTGCCCACTTTTTTTTTGCAAAGAAAGTTTTTTCTTAAGATAAAAGTTCTAAATTCTTCTGAATATATAAGTTACCATCTTATCTTTCTTGAACTGGAGATCACTGCAGAACACGTTTAAAATGTTAGAAGGACTATATATAACTTGGAAGCATAAGTAGTCGATATTTTTTTCTAAGTTGATAAAAAATTTATGCATTTACTGTCACAAACAACTTGTGCTGTGACTTGTGTTTCACAATTTATGTATTTGATATCGTGTACTTTTGATGGTCCTTTTCTATTTCTGACAGATTTTTTATTTTTTTAAGAAGGAAGAAAGGCATACATTTCTGTACTTGTATTTATTTTGTTTTTCTTGTGGTAGTATCTCACTTTTTATTCCAAAAAAAAGTTATCTGTCAATCAATGTTTACTAAGCATTTATTGCATCTCTGTGTGCACTTCCCTACATTAAGTTCTGTCTGACAATTGGAGAACAGCTGTGTAAGGAAAAAGAAAAGAGTCTTAACTTGTTAGAACTTAACATATTCAAAAGCACTTTGAAAATAATTGAGGTATTATTTTCTTGTTCTTACCTGTGGCATTAGTTTCCTAGGACTGCTATAACAAGTTCCTATAAACAGGGTGGTTTCAAATAACAGAAATTTATTCTCTCGGTTTTGGAGGCCAGAAATCCAAAACCAAGGTGTCAGTGAGATTGGTTCCTTTTGGAAGTTCTGAGGGAGAATCCATTCCATGCCTACTTCCTAGCTTCTGGTGGCTGCCAACAACCCTTGTTGTGGTTCGGCTCATGGATATATCACCCTAATCACTGCCTCGGAATTCGGTGTTTCTCCTGTGTTTCTCCTTTACTATTTGTATCCTTTCTTATAAGGACACTTGTCATTGGATTTAGAGTCCACTGAGGTAAGCCAGGATGATCTCTTGTCAAGATCCTTAATTTAATCACATGTGGAAAGACCCTTTTGCCAAATAAGGCCACATTCACAGGTTTCATCAGGACATAGGTGTTCTGGGGGACCGCTATTCGACCTACCACATTTGATGCCTACTTTGTGACTTTTCTTTGAATATTATCCTTTTTCAGATTTACAGAATTTCCGCCTTATATCCCTTGTTCTTCCCAAAGCCTAGTTGAGTGTTCTATCCAGTAATGCCATCTTAATAATGATGCATTAAAGAAATGGATGGCAAAAATGAAAATACAGAGGATTAAAACAAGCTCATGACATGTAGTAACATAGTTTGAGTCTAGTGACAAGACTGACAAATAAACAAATCGCAGCATGATGTGAGAGTGGTAAGTACTATGATATGGCTAAGTGCTTATGAAAAGTTAGTCTAGACTAGGGGGAGTCAGAAAGGCTTTCTGGGAAAGGGGATGTAGGAAATAAATATTGAAAGTTTGAGTAGGACGTTCCTCGGTGAGGTCAATGAAAAAGAGCATCCTAGGCACAGAAAAGAACACATGCAGAGATTTCCAGTGTGCAGTCTCCTGGGACCAATAGGAAGTATTTGGTGTCGCTGGAAGATACAGTGCATGGGATAGAGGTATGACTTGGGGTTATTGTTTGCAGGGTAAATTGCAAGAGAACGCTGGAGTTGCATGAGGGCTATATCATGAAGGACCTTGTATACTCTATTGTCTTAGTCTGTTCATAGACTAAGACATATCATAGACTGTCTATCATATACTGAGTGGCTTATAATAGTAGCATATCATAGACTGATAGAAATGTTATAGACTAAGTAGTTTATAAACAACACAAATTTATTTCTCACGGTTCTAGAAGCTGGGAGGTACAGTGTCATGGTGCCAGCACATTCAGTGTCTGGTGAGAGCCCATTTCCTGGTTCATAGACAGCACTTGCCCATTGTGTCCATGCACAGTCAAAGAGATGAAAGCACTCTTTGGTGTCTCTTTTAACAAGGCACTGTCTTATTCATTCCAGGATGCTAAAACAAAATATCAGAAACTTGATGGTTTATAAACAATAGTAATTTCTTATAGTTCAAGAGCCTGAGAACTTTAAGATCAAGCCACAGGCAAATTGGGTGTCTGGTAATTACAGGTCCTCTTCCTCATAGATGATGCCTTCTCGCTGTGTCCTCACATGGCAAAAGGGACTGGCTAACTCTCTGGAGCCTCTTGTATGAGGACCCTAATCCCATTGATGAAGGATCCACCTTCTTGGCCTAATCACCTCCTAGAGGCTCCACTTTCTAAAATTATTACCTTGGAGGTTAGAATTTCAACATATAGATTTGGGGAGAACACAAATGTTTAGCCCATTGCATCTACCAAGGAGTTTGTATTTATTCATAAGAAACAATGAGAATCATTGAAGTGGTATTTAAGATATCACCAGATTAAAGTTTTACAAAAATCTCACTGGCAGTAGTTTAAGAAGGGGATCCGATGTTGGTGAGTCAGGAGACAGTTGGTATATTTTAAATTTCTGAAGTAATCCAGGTGAAAAATGATGGAGTGATGAACCTCAATTAAGATAGTCTAGGAATAAGATGGGGGAGTTGCATTTGAGACTTGTTAAATTGATATAGGATTGTTCGGACATGATGGCAGATTGGAGTTAGGCCATATGGAATAGAGAGGATTTAAGGGGAATTTTCAAGTGTCTGGTTTGTTTGACTCTAATATATAGGTAATGATATTATCCATGGCAGATGAGGACAGAGAGGGGCCTGTAGGTTAACTTTCTGAGCCTCATTTCCCTAATCTGTAAAATAACTCTGCCCTTTCCATCTCTGAGAATCATTTTTAAGACTCTCTTAGTCTGGGTTCTCCAGAGAAACAGAACCAATAGAGATAGCTGGATGGATGGATAGATATATAGATGGATGGGTGGGTGGATGGATGGATGGATAGATGGATAGATGGATGGATGGATAGATGGATGGATAGATGGATGGATGGATAGATGGATGGATAGATACATGACAAGGGGTTTATTAGAGAAATTGACTCATATAATTACAAAGGCTGACAAGTCCCACAATATAACATCTGCAAGCTGTAGAACTAGGGAATCAGTAACATGACTCAGTCCAAGTCTGAAGGCCTGAGAACCTGGTGGGCTGTTGGTGCAAGTCCTGGAGTCAAAAGCCCAGGGGGCCTAGAGTTCAGATGTCCAAAGGCACAAGGAAAGGATGTCCCTGTTCCAGGAGGTGGGATGGGGGTAGGGGATAAGAGAGAGGGGGAATTCAAGTTTCCTCTGCCCTTTTGTTCTATCTGGACCCTCAGCTAACTGGATGGTGCCCACTCACATTGGGTAAGGGCAGATTTTCCAAATTCGGTCCTCTGATTCAAATGCCAGTCTCTTTTGGAAACAAACTCACATATATATCCAGATGTAATGCTTTTCCAGCTATAGTTATCTGGGTATCCCTTAATCCAGTCAAGTTGATACCTAAAATTAACTATCACAAGGACCAAATAATGTAAAGTACTTAAAAATGATTTTAAATTATAAAGTGATTTCTAAAATTGTTTTTATGATTAGTTTACATTTAGCCAGATTGTATAATTAAAATAAAACCAAAATTAAAGAAGTATATAACTGCAATAGGGCAAAAATCATTTTTTTAAATAGAAGGAATGAAATCTTTGTAGATGGCAAGAAACATGTCTATGCAATCCAGGCTCTTTTTCTCTTCTCTGTTTTTCCATCCCACACACTGACTTCATCATGTCATTTGTTCAAGAAAAAAATCCACAGTTATTCTCTAATGCTTATTGGTTTAAGCCCAGACCCTTTTTCTCCTGTTCAAAGTTTATTAGCGCCTTGCAACTTTATCAAGTGACCTTTCCACTTTCAATCCTAGCATACACATGTTCCTTGTCCCCTCATATATAGTGAGTGAACTCAGTAATCCATAGTTAAGATCATGGACAACATGTCAGTCTTCTCATCTGTTAAGCAGGTATAATTATATCTATCTTACAGGACTGATAACTAGATAAAATTAAATATACATGACATTTATGTAAACTGCTACATCCTATACCTGACAAAGAATAAAGGCTCACTGAATAGTACTTTATTATGCTTATTATTTACCAATATGAACTCTGCAGACAGATCCATTTGGCCCTTAGAAATCTTTCTCTCCTGCTCTCTAATTTTACAAATTACTGAAGCCCATGATGGACTCTGATCTCTGCATTCAACCTTCCCTGCGTCTCCAGACCACCTGCTTTCTTCTGTTTTACTCCTGCCTTTTTGAATTTCTGTAACTTGTAGGGTCTGTCTCACATTTAATACTGGATTATTGAACCATTTGCTCTACGTTCACTTTGTCTCTTTAAAGTAGACTTCAAATTCCTAAAGTGATGTATCCAGCACAATCTAAGACACCCTGAAGACACAACAAAAGAGATGATTTGAGAATCCATGTGTCTTTTTGGGCTTCAGTTTTCAACATCTCTTCTTTTGGGAGGTCTTGTTAAAGTTCTTATTTTCTTTTTTTTTTTTTTTTTTTTTTTTTTTTTTTTTTTTACTTTTAGGAGATTTTTTTTTTTTTTAAATTTATTTATTATTATTAAACTTCAAGTTGTAGGGTACATGTGCACAATGTGCAGGTTTGCTACATATGTATACTTGTGCCATGTTGGTGTGCTGCACCCATCAACCCGTCATTTACATAAGGTATAACTCCCAATGCAATCCCTCCTCCCTCCCCCCTCCCCATGATAGGCCCCGGTGTGTGATGTTCCCCTTCCCGAGTCCAAGTGATCTCATTGTTCAGTTCCCACCTATGAGTGAGAACATGCGGTGTTTGGTTTTCTGTTCTTGTGATAGTTTGCTAAGAATGATGGTTTCCAGCTGCATCCATGTCCCTACAAAGGACACAAACTCATCCTTTTTTATGGCTGCATAGTATTCCATGGTTTATATGTGCCACATTTTCTTAATCCAATCTGTCACTGATGGACATTTGGGTTGATTCCAAGTCTTTGCTATTGTGAATAGTGCTGCAATAAACATATGTGTGCATGTGTCTTTATAGCAGCATAATTTATAATCCTTTGGGTATATACCTAGTAATGGGATGGCTGGGTCATATGGTACATCTAGTTCTAGATCCTTGAGGAATCGCCATACTGTTTTCCATAATGGTTGAACTAGTTTACAATCCCACCAACAGTGTAAAAGTGTTCCTATTTCTCCACATCCTCTCCAGCACCTGTTGTTTCCTGACTTTTGAATGATCGCCATTCTAACTGGTGTGAGATGGTATCTCATTGTGGTTTTGATTTGCATTTCTCTGATGGCCAGTGATGATGAGCATTTTTTCATGTGTCTGTTGGCTGTATGAATGTCTTCTTTTGAGAAATGTCTGTTCATATCCTTTGCCCACTTTTTGATGGGGTTGTTTGTTTTTTTCTTGTAAATTTGTTTGAGTTCTTTGTAGGTTCTGGATATTAGCCCTTTGTCAGATGAGTAGATTGCAAAAATTTTCTCCCATTCTGTAGGTTGCCTGTTCACTCTGATGGTAGTTTCTTTTGCTGTGCAGAAGCTCTTTTTTTCTAGTTCTCTCTCTGTATATCAAAATCAATCTTCATGCTCTAAAGGAAGAAAAATAAGTAAAAAACTGAGGTGGAAATTACATCTCATTTTAGCCTTGGTGTCAAAACTGGGGAGAATGTAGGTATTAGTATATTTTTATCTTCTTAGGCTTATTTTCTTTCATTCTCTGATAACTTAAAAATTGCAATAATAATCACATTGTTCCCTAACTATTCTAGTTAGAACCAAAACCAAGATTATTTTATCTAACTATTAGGAAAGAGCTGGAGGAAGGTGCCTATAAAACATCCTTGCTTTCTTAATAAGAATGAAGATTACCTTAAAGCTGAAGGATAATTAGCCTCAGGCAGTGGATGCCATGACCAGACTACAGTAAAAGGTTTCCGCAAGATGCCTGGAGCAACACGGAACATGAGCACTAAGGGATTGCTTCAGATGGAAGTATATTTATGGGATAACACTTTAATTTCTTTTAAAATTCTATTTTTGGAAACTAAAAGTTGTGTAACTTGGGGAAAAGACTCCGACAGGCATCCTTTTGAATACATTCTCTGGTAGTTAAAAAAGGGCAAATTTACTTAACCTCTTCAAACTCAGTTTCTTCTCTGTTAAATGGGAATGAAAAAAAGAAAATATTTGACACCTTTCCATGTAGGCATTTAGAGAATTAAAATAATAAAACAACAATCTGATTCTTAGCTCTTTGAGCAACTGTAAATTGCTTATAAGTGATACGGTAACTCTTCCATCTTTCTACCAAAGCATAAGTTTTTAAAAATTTAAACATTACTATCATGTCAAAGATTTATTTAACTCATTAATGAAGGAACCAGCAGGATGTTGAAGCTGGTTCAAGAGAATTTGCAAAACTGAGGATATTTAGGTTCTGAAGGAAAGACAGCTAGGATAAATTGCTAGATTTAGATATAATTTTTTTTCACTTCCTACAGGGCAATAAAACTAACTTTTGGAGTAACCATATTCAGATATGATTTGCATTTCTATCAGACAACATGGAAAATTAACATATAACTTCAAAGATTATGAGTCCTAATCAATGGTAATTAGTTAATCAAACAAAAGTACATTCTCCTAGAAAATTAAATAATCTTGGAGAAGACCTGTTAGATAATATTCCTATGGCAATGAAAGGACATATAGTCATTATCTTATCTTATTCACAAATTTTTAATATACATTTTAACATTACCTTTTTTTTTCCCATGGGTTTCACTCTGTCATCCAGGCTGGAGTGCAGTGGTGTGATCATGACTTTCTGCACCCTTGACTGCCCAGACTCAAGCAATCCTCCTACCTCAGCCTCCTAAGTAGCAGAGGCTACGGGTGCATACCACCACATCAGGCTAATTTTTAGGAAATTATTTATAGAGATGGGGTATTGCTATGTCTCTTACCTGGTCTCGTACTTCTGGGCTCAAATAATCCTCCCACCTCGGCCTCCCAAAGTGCTGGGATTACAGGCATGAGCCACCATACCTAGCCAATATTACCTTTTTATTTTTAATATTTCCTATCATTTTCACTCCTTGCTAATACCTTCAGTTCACCTACTATTTACTTTCTTTTACTTCTCTTTGTCGCTGTAAGTCTACCTGTTCTTAACTCCCTCTTTCCTATCAGCCATTTATTGCCCAATTATATCCACATCCTCTGGTCTTTTTTCTTTCTTCCTCTTCAAGCCATTGTTTGAGTCTGCCTTGGTTCTTATGCTAAAACTAGATTTAAACCAAATTGACTATGTACAACTATCAGCTTCCTTTTAGTATGAGAGATATTAAGATTTACTGTTCCCCTCTGAGTATCTCTACGTGGAATAAGGAAAGAAAATCTCAAGCAGAATTCTTCCACATACCTGAAATCTAAAACAAGTGGGCACAGAGTTCTATAAACTCCATGAAGTCCTGGCTCTGCCCTTTTATCTGCTCCAAAATCAACTCATATGAAAGCTTCGCTTAAGGCAAATGTGCACTAGTCTGTGGCATACATTTTGTAACCAATTTTCTTTTTAGCATCAAGTGATCAAGAATGTTCGGAACCAGCATTCCAGAACCAAGTAGGAATCAGATTTAGGGAGCCATTACTACCGATGGAAGGTATATTAGACTTTTATTCTCTGTTCATGTAAAAATGGGAATGTGTCTGTTGTATTCTAGCCCATCCTTGCATCTTGCACACGATCATTTTCACCAATGAATGCCCAGATCTAACATTATGCTTATTAACAAGCCACTGATTTCACCAATGAAAATCCACTTATAACATTCATTATGCTAATTGAGAAACCTCTGGTGTTGATCCGTGACAATGCTAACTGAGGCTTTGTAGATGCTATCTCTTATGTGTGGTTTTCTGAAAAATGTCAAGCAACCACCTCTGTAGTGTATCTCCAATTAGGGAAACTGTCCTCCCTGGACTTGTCACACTCATTTACATTACACAATTGAGGTTAGAAGCAGTTTAAAATAAAACACAATCTACAACAAAACCTGGACTTAGCCTGTGTCTGAGTGGAGATATCATAACCTGTGCTGTCTGTGGAGGGCAGAGGTAACATGACATTTGTAGGAGAAGCTGCTTCTTGTCACTGAGCTCTGGAAGCTGGGACGGTAGCAAAACTTTGGGAATATAGAAGCCGGTCACCTCGGCTGTGGGGAATTGAACAAGGACAGTGCTGGAGACTCTGAACTTCTCCCTGGTGGGTTGGGATATCCCTGAGGATGAGACCCCATTGTCCAACAATTGCAGTGGCTACAGTAACTGGGAAAAATATGAGGAAGTGAAGTAAAGCATCCTGACTTATTAAAAAGAAAGTATATATTTTTACATTGCTAATTTCTTTGGGGCACTAGCATCTGGCAGAGCTTCTGGGAAAAACAAAGACCAAAAGCAATGCTGGTTTAAATTCAACTGTAATCGTGTCAGGTTTTACATTATGATAAAATCTTAGCCTCTTTACAAGGAGGTTAAATTCCTAGTTGATTTGAAGAGAATTTAGTTTCTCCAAAGATGAGCAAGATGAGACACAAACATGACTCATTTCTTTTCTCCTCAGAGTTCAAGTTCTCACTATACTTTTTTCCTCTTCCCTCTGTCTTAAGAAGTTTTCTCACAGCTATCAGTGCAGAGAAATGCTCTTGCTGCTTGGGGAGTAGAAAGATTCATGGCTTCCTCCGACACAAAAGGCCCTGGATTATTTTTGGCAAAGAGAGCAGCCTGCAGTGATTCATTGGGCAGTGCTTATGTTGAGCCCTGGCCAGAGCTTTTACCTGTTTGTGACAATATAATTTCATTTGCTTTTAGAGATACCACTTTATGTCTCCTCTGTCAGACTAACTCAGAAATATGTCGACCAGGAAAAACTTACAACTGCTCCTAGCAGTCTGCACTGCATATAGCCAGGTGGCAGAAGACAGAATTAGCATTTGATTTTGATTCTTCTCTTCTGAAATGAAGGGGTTGCAACAATTGCTGAAACCCTCAAAATTTGTGAATTCATGCAATACTATGATCTGCATATAAGGATTTATCTCCTAGAATTGGGAACACAGTTTGTGTTCTAGTTTTAGAAATTTTTTTTTTTTTTGGTCACATTGAAGGTAGAGAACAGTTCTGTTTTTTCCTGTGTTTACCTTGCCTAGGTTTCGTCTTACTTTATTTTACTTTTTCTCTTTATATTCATTTTCTATGTTTTTTTATTTTTAATTTTTCAGAGACTCTATACGTACAAGTGATTTTAATGCAAACATCATGAGCCCCCATGGATGCCCCTTGTAGTCTTATAAAAACATGATATTTTTGCCAGATGCTGATTCCATTTTTTTGCCTTTCTTTTTAGAGAGAACTATTAACACAATTTTTATTACGTTAATAATAAAAAATATTATTTTTATTCTCATGCATGTGTTTATATTTTAATACATACTTTTAGATCCATAAGTGCTCAATAGTTTTGGTTGTATACCAAACTGTATGGTTTATGAATATTTTAACTGCTGTATACTTTTCTTTTGTACAATTTTTCCATAACTTATTGCTCTTTTCTCTTGGGATATTTCCAGTATTTCATCACAAAAAACAAAGCTGCAAAACCCATTCTTATCCATGTTTCCATGCGTAAGGGTCGTCAAGGGGGTTGGCTTAGAAGGGAATTGCTAAATTTTTTGATATTAATACCTTCAACTTAACTAGATATTGCCAAATTGCTCTCCAAAGGACAATGTTGGAGTTCTTTATACATTCCGGGTAGTACAATATTGTCAGTTCTATGAACAGCAAATATATTTTCCAGTCTCTTGCATATCTTTTTTCTTTTGTTCACAGTTGTTTTTTAAGTAATTTTAATTTTAAGATATCAAAAATTCCTTTATGTTTTGTGCATTTTGTGTCTTATTCTA
The DNA here is from genome assembly GCF_047675955.1 of Chlorocebus sabaeus. NCBI lineage: Eukaryota > Metazoa > Chordata > Mammalia > Primates > Cercopithecidae > Chlorocebus > Chlorocebus sabaeus. Next base: position 74,077,554 of record NC_132918.1, read on the forward strand.
AAAATGCTTTCATTTTACATGGTCATGAGGATGTCACCCTCTACCTCATCCTCTGATTCCTTTGTGTGAGCACTTTATGGATTGCCTTATGTTATATGAGCACTACCTGGTTCAATGCATGCTAATCTGGATCCAAATGTAGATGTAGCACCTTCTTAATGAATCTTCCTGCACAAATGCATTCATGATCAAGGTACTAAAGATTTTGTAGTAGGGACACAGGAAGAGTTCACATCTTCCACTCCATTAGATAAATCAGTCTTTTCTGTAATCTTACTCTGTTCTGTCCCGTTGTTATATCTTCACCTAACCAGCACTTTCTCTAGCAGAATTAGCTGCTTATTTCTTCCTTTGGGGAACAAAAATAACTCCTCTCTTTGCTTCATGGTAAACTTTTCCACCTATTTTGCTATAAAATATTGTTAACATTTGACTTACAACTTAATAAGTAACAAACATACAAAAGTAAAATCTCAATCATAGTGGGTCTCTCACTAAAATAATTTCTCATAATCATTAATTCAATTAATCAGTTAACATTTATTAAATATCAACTAAGTGCCAAGCATTATACAAGTCACTGAACGAACAAAACATAGCCCAGGTGGAAAAGATAGAGAAGGGGAATCTGAGAAGGCTTCTCTGGAGGAGGTGACATTTAAGGTGAGATGGGAAGAATGGGAAACTAGCCATTTCATAGTAGAAAAAAATGTTCAACAGGCTAAATGACAAATGCAAAAGCCAAATGAAGTGAAAAGAGCTTAGCATATAGGAAGAACTAAAAGGATATCAATTATGGCTAAAGGAATTATAGAAGAAGAAAAATGATATGGGATATAGATTGCAAGTGGTAGGGGTGAAGTTATTTGCCACCTTTTAGGTCTTCATAAAGAGGCTAAGGATTTGATTTGCATTTTTTAGTATAACATTGGCTGTATATAGTAGATAGATTGATGGTACACAAGAGTCGAAGGAAACCAATTAGAAGTTACTGCTGGGATCCAGATGAGATTTGATGATGGCCAAGATTAGTATGGTAACAGGAGAAAGGTGAAAGAATACTTTTTAGAGGAATAAATGACAGAATTTACAGAAGAAACAAATTAAGAGAGAAAGGAAGAAAATAGAATCAAAGATGGTACCCAGTGTTGTGACATGATTAAGAGATGGATATAAATTGACATATTGGAGACTGTCCTGGAATACGTTCTAGGTAGAACAAAGATGATGGTGGTAAAGAGTTTTATCTTAGGCATATCACTTCCAGACACCTATAGGCATCTAAGCGTAGACCCTGAGTAAGCAGTTGGATCTAGGTCTGGCTCAGAGAAGATGTAAATTAGGAAATTTCAACCAGTAGTAAAAGACAATGTTTTCCATTTCATGATAGGGCAATAGATATACAGACAGGAAAATGAATGAAAGAAGACCTTACTTTAGTTCTAGCCTAAGATATACATTCCAGTGGCCTTGAACATCTATGCATGGAACTTGGACAGATTTTTCTCTCAGAAAGCCCAAGAAAAGTCAAAGATGGTGATTTTCCATTTGGTCTCTTTTACAAATTTCATTTTTCCTTTAGGTGTCTGTCATTTATCAGAATTTTCAGAGTTAAGGTCTAGAAAACACAGCACCAATGTACTATCAAAGCAATGTGATCAAAACCTGGCAGAGATACAACAAAAAAAGAAAAGATCAGGCCAATATTTTTTATGAACATCTATGCAAAAGTCCTCAACAAAATACTGTCAAATGAATCTAGCAGCACACCAAAAAGCTTATCCACCACTATTAGATAGGCTTCATCCCCAGGATGCAAGGTTGGTTCAACATATGCAAATCAATAAATGTGATTCATCATATAAACAAAACTAAAGACAAAAGCCACACGATTATCTCAATAGATGCAGAAAAGATTTGCAATAAAATTTAACATCCCTTAATGTTAAAAATTCCCAGTGAACTAGGTGTTAAAGGAACATACCTTAAAATAATAAGAGCCATATATGACAAACCCACAGCCAACATCATACTGAATGGGCAAAAGCTGGAAGTGTTCCCCTTGAAAACCAGCACAAGACATGGATGCCTTCTCTCACCACTCCTATTTAACATAGTATTGGAAGTCCTGGCCAGAGCAATCAGGCAAGAGAAAGAAATAAAGCATTCAAATAGGAAGAGAGGAAGTCAAACTATTCCTGTTTGCAAATGACATGATTGTATATTTAGAAAACCCTATAGTCTCAGCCCAAAAGCTTCTTAGGCTGAAGAGCAACTTTACCGAAGTCTCAGGATACAAAATCTATGTACAAAAATAGCTAGCATTTCTACATATCAACAGGCATGCTGAGAGCCAAATAACAAATGAACTCCTATTCACAACTGCCACAAAATGAATAAAGTAACTAGGAATACAGCTAACAAGGAAAGTGAAAGATCTCTACAAGGAGAACTACAAACCACTGCTCAAATAAATCAGAGATGATACAAACAAATGGAAAAACATTCCATGCTCATGGATGGGAAGAGTCGATATTGTTAAAATGACCATACTGCCCAAAGCAATTTATAGATTCAATGCTATTCCCATTAAACTACCATTGACATTTGTCACATAATTAGAAAAATCCCTTTTAAAATTCATATGGAGCCCAAAAAGAGGCTGACTAGCCAAGGCAATCCTAAGCAAAAAGAACAAAGCTGGAGGTATCATGCTACACAACTTCAAACTATACTACAGGGTTACAGCAAACAAAACAGCATGGTACTTGTACAAGAGCAGACACATAGACAAATGGAATAGAATAGAGAACTCAGAAATAAGACTGTACACCTATAACTATCTGATCTTCAACAAACCTGACAAAAACAAGCAATGGGAAAAGGATTCCCTATTCAATAAACGGTGCTAAAATAACTGGTTAGCCATATGTAGCAGAATGAAATTGGACCCCTTCCTTATATCATATTAAAAAATTAACCCAAATGGGTTAAAGAGTTATACGTAAAACCCAAAACTATAAAAACCCTGGAAGACAACTTAGGCAATACCATTCAGGACATAGGCCTCGGCAAATATTTCATGATGAAGATGCCAAAAGGAATTCCAACACAAGCAAAAATTGACAAATGGGATCTAATTAAACTAAAGACCTTCGGCACAGCAAAAGAAACTATCAACAGAGCAAACAGACAATCTACAGAATGGGAGAAAATTTTTACAAACTATGTGTCTGACAAAGGCCTAATACCTAGCATTTATGTGGAACTTAAATTTACAATAAAAAGCAAACAATCCCAATAAAAAGTGGGCAAAAGACATGAAAAGACACTTTTCAAAAGAAGGCATACATGTGGCCAACAAGCATATGAAAAAAACCTCAACATCTCTAATTGTTAGAGAAATGCAAATCAAACCCACAATAAATTACCATCTCACACCAGTCAGAATGGCTATTATTAAAAAGTAAAAAAATAACAGATGCTGGCAAAATTGTGGAGAAAAAGGAATGCTTATAAACTATTGGTGAGAGTGTAAATTAGTTCAACCATTGTAGAAGACAGTATGGCAATTCCTCAAAGACCTAAAGCCAGAAATACCATTTGACTCAGGAATTCCATTACTGGATATATACCCAAAGGAATATAAATTGTTATATTATAAAGACACATGCATATGTTATATTCATTGCAGCACTAATCACAATAGCAAAGACATAGAATTAACCCAAATGCCCATCAATGATAGACTGGATAAAGCAAATGGGGTAATACACACTATGGAATACTATGCACACATAAATAAGAATGAGATCGAGACGGGCGGATCACGAGGTCAGGAGATCGAGACCATCCTGGCTAACACGGTGAAACCCCGTCTCTACTAAAACTACAAAAAACTAGCCGGGCGAGGTGGCGGGCGCCTGTAGTCCCAGCTACTCAGGAGGCTGAGGCAGGAGAATGGCGTGAACCCGGGAGGCGGAGCTTGCAGTGAGCTGAGATCCGGCCACTGCAGTCCAGCCCGGGTTACAGAGCAAGACTCCGTCTCAAAAAAAAAAAAAAAAAAAAAGAATGAGATCATGTCCTCTGGAGGGACATGAATGGAACTGGAGGCCATTATTCTTAGCAAACTAACGGAGGAATGGAAAAGCAGATACCACAGGTTCTCATTTATAAGTTGGGTCTAAATGTTAAGAATTCATGGACACATAGAGGAGAACAACACACAATGGACCCTATCAGAGGGTGGGGGGTGGGAGGAGGAAGAGGATGACAAACAATAACGAATGGATACTAAGCTTAATACCTGGGTGATGAAATTATCAGTACAACAAACACCCATGACACATGTTTACCTATGTAACAAACCTTCACATCCTGAACATGTACCCCTGAACTTAAAAGTTAAAAAAAAAGAGCAATGAGATGATTGCACACTTTGAAGGAAAATTGGATTATATCATATGAGGTTTATTGAGAGATCTGTATCATAAAATGTATTTATCAATGGGTAGCAAAACTGACATGCTGGTGTTTGAGCAACATTAATAGTTATAAAACTTTTTCTTGCTTTTCTGTTGATATTACCAAAGTAGATTTATTGATGAATTCTATGTGATTGATAAGGTATTTGATACTCCAGTGGGTTGTATTTAGTTTTTCTTATTGCAGGTAAGATGATGAATATTCAAGGTTCTTTTTTTAAAAAAGATAATTAAGTTCTGGCCCTACTAATGGATGTTTGAGGTTATTTGGCTAAATCTTCTGTATGGCCATGGATAGATGTACGTATCTTATACTTTATTTTCAATGCTTAGTCCACTTATATTTGCTTTCAGCTGCTACTTGCAGGTAAAATTCTGGGCTCAGTCATCCAGTGTTAACGATGACAAGTACACCTACTAGTCAGAAAATACTGGGTGCCTACTATGAACCAGCTGCTATGGTACCCATGAGAATTACCAGAAAACTAGTTCATCATTCCTGAATTCAAGAAGCTTACAGTCTGGAAAAGAAATGGATTTGTAATTACCTACATACACTGCAAGACAGAATGGAAAAATAGTTATAATAGATTTTTTAAAAACATGCTATGTCATTTCCAGGAAACAATGACCACTTGGGTTTACAAAATCTCCCTAGTGAAATGAATGAAAACCAGTAAGACAACAAACAAACAAACAAACAAAACACCAAACAAACTAGCAAATAAACAAGCTGGTAGATCACTGGTAGAGTAAAGAAAAGAAAGGGAAATAACTGAGTGCCCTAAATTTCCCCAAGTAGCAGCCAAAAAACGAATCAAAACGTTGTAGTATGGCATGGCATGTCTCTAAAGCACAGATCCGAAAGTTAAGGTGCAATATTGGTGAGTATATTAATCATGGTAGGCAAATTGTTAAAACATGCAACGTTAAAGCCTCTGTTTTTAAGATACTACAGGTTTCTTTCTTACTGATTTCATAGTTCAGAATGGTTATTCACGTGAGGTAGTTTCTAGGTTCTTTCCATCTGGATCCTTTCTCCTCAAGGCCCTCCATGTCCTTTACATTAAGGGGAAGAAAGGTAGAAAAGCATACATGAGAAGTTTTTATGGAATAGGCTTAGATGTGCTAGATATCACCTGGTCAGAAGTCCTCAGTGATATGCCCAACTTTACCTGTAAGGGAGGCTGGAAAATGTAATCTACATGTGTGCAGAGAAGGAAAGGCAAGTGTTTTGATAAATATAGCAGTCTCTGCCACAGAGAGTCTACAAAATCCCTAAAATTCCCATTAGTCATCCCCAAACTGGAGAGAAGTGAAACAACAGATATTTTCTTCCCTTTTCTCTCTATTGATTCAAGGTGAGAATTTAAGTTACTCACATTCAATGTCACATAGGTATCATGTTTCAGAGCCAGGTTTCAAATCCAGGCAGCCAGTTGCAAAATCTGCTCTCAACCTGTATGCTATATTACCAATATACACAGGAGCCACTTACCAAAGAACAGAGGATGGTGACCTACGGATTGGACAGATCTTGTAAAAGCTGAACATTATATTTCTAACATTTCTTCAGGATAGATTCTTCAATGTACAAATATTGGGTCATTGGATATAATGTCCAGTCACTTTCCTGAAAAGTTGCTCTGATTTATGTCCCATAAGAAGTATATGCAAGTGCTTCCCTCATCACATTATTACCAACATGGAGTACTAAGATTTATTTCATTTTTGCCAGTTACATAGGTAGATTAGGAAGCATTTATTATGACTGTAGGATTGGAGAAATCTTCACAGAAAAGGTGGCATCCAAGATCATCAATGAGGGCACAGCCAAAGCAAAGTGGAAAGACCTGGAAGACCATGGGCTATTTGGGGAAGGCAGGGTAGCTTGAGCTAGCCAGAGTGTAGAGGGCTACACTATTGAGCCCTCACACTGAGATATGATTCTAGAGAACAATGAAAACCGGGGTGAAATATAATGACCTTGTCATAATCAGTTTAGAGGTGAGAGGCAATTATAGTCTAAAAGAAAGTAGCCCCCAAATAAGCTTTGAGGTGTTTGCCTATGACAGGTACATATCTTATACACATATACATATATATTATGTGATATATATATATGCACACATATATACACATACACACACCCTCTTCTTCATACTATCATTTTCAAACAAGTAACCATTTTGTTTTAAAAACTGCTGATTGGGGTTCATATAGGATTGCGTGTATCACGGTAAAATAAATTCACTAATGGGATGACAGGTGTGAGGGTTTTCAGCTTTGAAACACATCCAGCTAGGGGCATTTGCATTCTATGAGAAGTCTATGCTAATCTAGCATTCACACTCAGAGGAGAAGTTTAAATTGCAAAGTTTGAAAAGCTTGAAGTCAGTAAATAATATTTTTGGGAGAGGAGTAGTGGTGCCAAGACAATATCAGTGAGGAAGGCTAAGTGGAAGGGACGCATTTGCCAGGTGTGAAATCTCTGCTGGAGCTGAAATCACCTGTGAAGCCCCGGACTGGCAATGAATTTTGCTCCTTTCTGACAGGGGATTGCAAATTTTAAAGTACATTAGCATCACCTGGAGGGCTTGTAAAACCAATTGCTCAACCTCACCTCCAGAGCTACTGACTCAAGAGGGTTGGGGTCAGGCCCGAGAATTTCTAGTTCTAAGAAATTCCCAGGTGATGCCTGTTCCAGGAACTACACTTCGAGAACCATTGCTCTAAGAAAATGCTAATAGTAAACTTGTTTGTTAGAGAAGGTGGCAGAGAATAACTAAATGATCACAATGAAAGATTTTGCCTGTTGATGTTCAGTCTAGCTAATGTTTCTCCATAGCTTTGCAAGGTTGCTTTATTTCTTGGAAGGACATGATGTAAGGAAGGAGCAGGGAAAAGAGGTACGTGGAAATATTTTCCTCACCCTCCCAGGGACTTGATCCTAATTCTTTCCTTTTCCTAACTGCCCGTTTAGAAGGAAAGAAATCCGACGTCTCCCAGGCTGCTACAGCCACTGCTGAGAGCAGCATCTTATGCCAGTTTCCCCTGGCGGCTTCCCAGCCAGCCAGCCGCTCATCCTCCGTGATGATGTCAGCACTCGCTGCTTCATCACACCTGGCTGAAGGAATCAGATAAGCTCCATGGGAAGAGGCCTGAGGAATGAGCACAGTCTTGACAGGTGAACCAAAGACCCTTTTGTTTTCTGGGCTGGGGCTGGCTGCCAGATTGTGGATTTCTGTCATTCAGCTGGCTGCCACACTCCTTTGCTTCTCTATTTTCCCGAAAAAGAAACCATTAGTGATTTGCAAAGCTGCTCCAGAGGATGTAGGGTTTCAATGTGAGACCGATATGGGGTTAGCATGGGGAAGCCATCTCTCTCCTTTGGCCCGAAGCCTCTGACAGGAGTGGGGCTTATTAATAATTGCAGTCAAGGGGGTATGTAGACAGTTATGCACTCTGGTAGTGAGTGGGTCCTGCCTGGAAGCTTTTGATAGAATTCCTGAGTGATGCTCTTCCAGTTTCAATGTGGGCTGACTGTGTCCTGAAGAATGGGCTGGGAAGCAGCTTTACATTCAGCGCCTCGAGGCAGGTCACTCATCTGCGTTTGTTGCCCTGTCTGATGCTCCCTTACTTGGGACACCGGTGAGTTTTGTGCCCACTGTGATTGCTCCCCTGTATGTCTGGTGAAAATCATAGAGATATGTTTAAGAGTTAGAATATTTAAAGAAAATGTGTCCAGAGAATTTTTATCCAGTCCTATTCATGTTGGATCAGCCAAGGTGGCAATGGGCTAACCTCCACCTCAGGCTGCTTCTCTCACCATGTGGTTTGTTGGGCGTGGGGGATGAGGAACCCTGTGTGTGTGTGTGTGTGTGCTGTAGAGGTGGCTTCATCTCTGGATATATTTATTCACAGATCAAAATCTTTGTAAAGGGAGTCTTTTTTAAAAATCTCTTTTTTTTTTTTTAAAAAAAACATCATTACAATTGTTTACAGGTCTGGAGAATGGTCCTAAGAATCATTTCCTTAGGTAGAAGGGATGGAGGGCAAGATAATACATTCTTCTTTCTGTGGTGCAACATTGAGAAATGACCCCAGCGACTCACTCTGTTACCTGGAAAACCAGCTGAGACTTGGGGGCTTTCTTTTTCAGCAGCAAGGGGCAACCCAAGCTCAGCTTTCCCCAGGACTTGTGGCTTTCCCTCCTCTCAGGGAGAATGAAACCCTCATGGCCCCAAGGCTCTCCGGTGCTGGGCAGAGAGTGCTTCCAGATACCTTCTGAAAAGAGCTGGCACCAAAGTCTACAATGAGTGGTACAAAAATGGTCTGATCATTCCTCCCCAGACAGAGCTGCTTTCAGGCTTACTCTATAACAAGGCTTCTCAACTGTGGTACTCTTGGTATTTTGAGCCAGGTAATTTTTTGTTATGGAGGTCTTTCCTGTGCGCTGTAGGATGTTTAACAGCATCCTGGCCTCAACTCACTGGATGTCAGTAGCAACCCTCATCCCCAGTTATAGCAACCAGTGTCTTCAGATGTTGCCAAATGTCCCTTGGGGATTAAAATTGTCTGTAATTGCGAATCACTGACTTATTGGAGGGGAGGTGCAGCATGGGTGGGAATATTCCACTGGAACAAAAACCCATTACTGCGTGGCCAGGTGATTGCCCAGGACCCAGCATACCTCCCCATAGGAGGATGGAACTTATGCCTTCTCTTCACTCACTGACCTCATGTCTAAATCACGGTTTGTCCAAAATCAGAGCCCAAGATGTGGATTCACATAATTTACTTGGGAAAACAAGGAAGCATACATGAAAGATTGGAACCAGGAAAGTTAAAGCAATATATTTTAATGAGTAGATTACTTCAGATAAATGAGGCTTGATGCCTCTCAGTAATGTTTGAGGAACAGAGTAGAATGCATTTGAAAGCTGTCCCTCCAAGAATGCAGTAGTTGAGGATTATCCACTCACTTTCATCCTGAAATTGTAGAGGCTGCCCCTGAAGACATGCAGGTTTGTTCATAGTTGATGCCCAGCAAGCTCAGGTGGGGCTGCAAGAAAGTCCTCAAGCATACTTGAAGAAAGATGGCAGATGCTTAAGGTTAGAAGCTCTCAGAATGCTGGAAACTGTCTAATGTAGCTATAAGTGAGTTTAGGTGTGTTGAGAGGATCAGTTGATTGGAACTTCAACAGCTTTCTCTACATTCTTTGTGAGTTTCCTCAATACAGTGTTCCTTAACCTATAGCATGTGATATTGAGAAATTTGTCCCAATTTCTGGTGCATGACAATAAGATCCACAAAGGGACCTTACTTGAAGGATACTCGGATTGCTATTATGTGAGCTAAAAAGAGAGATTTCTGAAGAGACCTTGGTTAAAGCAAAAGCTGTAAGGAGGAGAGAGAAGCAGCTCAGTGCTTTCTGAAAATGCAAGAGTATCTGAAGGTTTGCTTTACATATGGTCCTGAAAGTGTTAAAATTAATGTTTATTCCTTTCCATGTTGTCTGTCTTTACAAGGGATTTGTGATTTATCAGGGACATGGCTGTGTTAAAGAGCATGTGGAACAGCCCTGGGACTTAGTATACAGACAACATGCTTACTAGGTACTCTGAATTCTAGCAAGTCTGATGAAAGATGGGAATTAGAGTTATTGCTGTTTTCTGTGAATAAGGGAATTGAGACGCAATGTGGAGGGTCTGCAGGGATTTCAAAGACCTTAACTGGTTTTATGAGAGGCCACAATAGCCCAGGATTATTGCTCTTGCCTATGGGCGGAGAGGTTTGAATGCCAGCTGGAGTAGTTTGAATTAGATAGGACTAGCCATAAGAAGCTTCTGAAGCTTGCCTAGTAAGGAAGTGACATGATGAAAATGGTGGCAGAGGACTTCATTCTCACAACTGTTGGAGGGCGATTATTCACAATTATTTTAGTGGCTGGCTGGCTGAGTGAGAGGCAAGAGAGGCTGGAGTGGGAGAGACCCACCAAGAAGCTGTTATAATAATAGAGGATAAGATGGTGAAGATTGTAGAATCAAACTGAAATCCAGATAAGAATTTCAATCTTCTAGCAGTCCTTTCTAGATCTAAAAATAGTAAGGCAATACTAGGCTGTCCTAATATTAATATAGAGAGTGTTTTCTGAGAAGTCTCCCTATAAATCATGGAATTATCTCATGTTGTAGCTGGAAGGATCTAGAGTCATCTACTCCAGTGGTGGCTAATTTGGATGTCTATTGAGGCCAGACAGGTAAGGTAAATGTGTGGAGCCAGTTTGGCTTTAACGTATATACCTAACATTGTGTGGGCATGGAATGTCGGGTGCTATGCAGCATTATGGTGGAACCAGCTCACAAGAGCTGATTGTTAAATTTTCAGAAAATTTGTTAGTTGGTTGACATCACAGTGATAATTTGAAATTAAACCTAGCAGGAGTATTTACACCACTGAAATTGGCAGACACTACAAATCAGAGCTCCCCATCTCCTAGGACCTGGTTGTTAAACGTTTATCAGCAGGGCACCACGGATACTGCAACAAACAAGAGCCACGTGCCCAGGCACGTCAACCTTGAAGGTCTGGTGGGAACATGGGCTATTTCCAGATGTTCTAATTTTTCAAGAATTGAACACCTTCATTTTACCCATAATTTAATGCAGGCCTAGGTGAGAGTGTGGCATATCTGAGGAAATCATGAAGACCAGAGTAGAAGGAACAAAGAGACATCCCTCAAACAGCGTGTTATTAAAACAGGTATCCATTCTCAATGCATTACTTTAAGAGAATTGGACAAAAGATGCTCCACAAATATGAAAAAAAATGGCATAGCATTCTTTAGCCTTAGCATGTAACATCTGTTTTATGTTAGTTATTGGGTTAGGTGTGTTTGGCCAAAGAACTGATGAGATCAGGGACTACCAAGTAACGGGGGAATATTTACTACTTCTCTAATCAGTTACTTTTACTAAGAAGCAAATACAAAAGCAAATATAAGCAAAATTAGACAAGCTGAGATTTGACTCTCAGGTGGGTATTGCAATTCTTCAGCTCCCCCTATGTCCGTGGAAAGGAACAGGTGCTTTCTGTGATCCCTCTTAATTTAAACCTTGGGAGACAATTTTGCATGACTGACACAGATGGCTTATGCTTACATTGCCTCAATACTATTTCAATAGATTGTTTTCTCTTCTGCTCCATTACAAAAATATTTAGAACTTCATATTATTCTAGACAACTCACAGGCAACTGGGAAAGAATCCTAAATTTAGCTAATTTCATAAAAAAGGATCTAAGGTACACTTCAGCTTCATATCCGTTGAGTAGTAAAAGAATTTTCTCCTAATTGACTGTTTTTCATGTAGAAGGTTCTGGGGAAAAAAGTAACAATTAAGTTAAAAGCTACCTTTGTGTCATAAATCTAAGTACCTTGACAAAGATGACTTATTTTAAATTAATTGCAAAGAACTTTTGCAAAATTATATAGGATTTTGAAAGACTTTATACATAGAACAATATAGTCAAGTAGTTAATTTCTTTCTCTTAACTTGGAAACTTTAATTAAGGTTTCCTGTTCTATAACTTTGTTAGATCACTGTCCTGGCTTGGTCTTAAAATAAGTTTTATGGCCTTGTTGACCTTCATTTACCTTAGAAATAGAAACAAGTCAACCTTCTTTCCTTCAGTGTGAGAGGATAAAAGCTCTGTACATCTTAAAATACTGCAAACTTACTTGGCTAGTGGCTGGCAATTTAGTAGTTTTTTAGTGTTCTCTTGGAAATGTTTGCTAGCTCATTAACCACTGCTCATGCCCTCTTTAATTGCTCTTTATCTTCACACCATTACAAGTTTTGCTCTTTCTAAAACCAGTTTAACACAGGAGCCATCAGAAAAGGAGTAATTTTATTGACTAGAAACCAGAGCCATACTATTTATAGTTCAGATGAAGGCAAGCCTTAAGGGATGGCTACACGTTCCTCACCTGGTCTCCTCTCTTCTGAGAACTTGGCAGGATTGCACTTTTCAGCTCCTTGGTGGCAAGGTTGAGGCCCTAGGAGCTGTTCTAAACCAATGAGCTGTGGTCAAAAGTGGTATCTGCTGACTGGCAATGTTCTGATTCATAGCTGATCGATCAGCGGGACTTGGAGTGACTTTGGTAACAGAGCGTCCCCACCCCCTCCTCTGGTGCCCCACGTGGATGTGTAGTATAAGCAAGAAATGGACTTATTTTAAGCCATTGAGATTTGGGCACTAGCTGTTACTGTACTGTAAACTATCCTGTCCTGAGTGATACCCAGCAGTCCTGTGATTCTGAGAGAAGTGACTCAAAGTCTAGAGAAGTGCCTTGTACCCCTGAGCGCTTTGTTGTTTTCCAAGTTATCTGATGACTGGGGTGTGAAAGCTCAGAAAGACCTTCAGTCATGCAGAAAATTTATAGTCAGTTTTAAGGTCTAATTCTTAACCCCTACCACCATAACCACTAGGACTATTCTTTTCTCTCTCAGTTTTCTCAAATTAACTGTTGCACTAAGACTTGATGGGTGAGAAGAAGCCAGATTGTTTGTATTTTGGATGGGGGTAAGCTTTTCAAGTTTAACAAGCTAGTGCAAAGGCCCAGAGGCAAGAAAGAGCTTGACATGTTAATCTCAATGGAAGGGTACAAAGTATACTATGATGGATTCTATGGGTTCCAACCACCCCAGGTTTTATCTCCAGCACAGTGCACTCAATGAGTGTCAGCTGCTAATGGCTCACAGCAGCCACCTTCTTTGGAGCATTGCTCTCCACAACTGGGAGGCACCAAAACCAGAAGCTTCATACTCCTTCCCTCCCCCTTCTCAGGAGGGGGAGCTCACAGCTGATGACTGACTGCCTTGCGGAACAAAATGCTGTACCATTGCCTCCAGGGAGGATACTTCTGCTTTGTAGTGTATGTCCCAGAGCATCTCCTCACTCCCAAACAGGCAAATCTGGATCCTACCTGAGGCTTCTGTCTCCTTTACAATAGCAAGCAGTAAGTAATAAAGCAAGTGCCTTAGTCTATTATTGCTGCCAAAACAGAATACCTGAGACTGGTAATTTATAAAGAACAGACATTTATTGCTCACAGTTTTAAAGGCTGGGAGGTCCAAGATAAAGGTGCCAGCAGGTTTCTGTCTGGTGAGGGGCCAGTCTCTGTCTCCTAGGTGGTGCCTTGAATGCTGCCTCTTCTGGAGGGGAGAAAAACTGTTCCTCATGTGTCAGAAGAGCAAAAGTGGAGGAATGTTGTGTCCTTACATGATGGAAAGGAGAAGAAAGCAAACCCATTCCCACAAACCCTTTTTATACTGGGATTAATCCATTCATAAGGGTGGAGCCTGCATGACCTAAACACCTCCCATTAAGCCCCAGCCACGAACGCTGATGTATTGGGGATTAAGTTTCAATGTGAGTTTTGGAGGGGACAAAAACATTCAAACCATAGCACCATCCTTGTTTAGCCCCTTTCTCTTTTCTATCCTGCTTTCCTCATCCCATTATACATTCGTTTCTTCAACACGTTATATGCATCCAGGTCTCTATCTCATGCTCTGCTTCTAGAGAACTCAACAGAACACATGTACTGTGATAGGAAAGGGTCCTAGGAGCAAAATATATGAAGAAACACTGCATGCTATTAACTTTTCTTGGAAGTTCTTCATAACTAATGGGGCATTAAATCCTCTTAAGTCCTGCAACAGAGAAATTTGTTTAACCTTGAATAATCGATTTAACTTTGAGACTTTAAAGAGCTCTGATATGGAATCAGGGATCTCAGCTTCAGACCCCTGCTTTGCAGTTACTAGTAGTATAATCTCATTCAAGGTCCCTAATCCTGTTGAACTTCCCTTTCCTCTCAGTAAAATGGTATTACATTCATTGCTAGTGAAAAAGTAAATATGTAAAGTAAAATAACCACTTTGTAAAATAGTTTGACAGTTATTTTTTTGTAAAGGTAAACATAAATATATAAACCACCAGTTCTCCTAGGTTTCCTCCCAAGACAGATGACAATGTATGTCCACACAGACATACACACAACATTCATAGCATTATTTATAGTGGAACAAAAATGGAGACAACCTAAATGTCTACCAGCTGTGGTATAGCCCCATAGTGCAATACTATTCAGCAATAAAAGGGAAAGAACTACTGATACATGCTACAGCACAAACCTCAAAAACATTATGCTATGGGAACAAAGACAGAAGACAACATAGCATATGATTCTATTTGTACAAAATTCCCGGATCAGAGGTTGCCTGGGCTTTGGGTTAGTAGTGGGGGTTGACTGCAAATGAGCACAGGGAAACTTTTGAGCGTGATGGAAATGTTTTAAAATTGGATTTTGGAGATTGTTGTGTAACTTTATAAACTTAATGACCATCAGTTGAATGTTGTATTTACAATGGCTGATTTTATGGTATGCATGCTATACCTCAGCAAAACTGCTACGACGTGCTCTGAGAGAGTACTTTCTTCTTCTGACCTGCCTTAAAAATATATTTTTTGTAGATACAGGAATTTGTCTAATAAAAAATAGTTTTAAAGAAAAGGAAGGAGGACCGTAATAGTTACCTCATGGGATTACTGTGAGGCTCGCCTGAGATAAGCACTCAGTGCTTGATATATGTTAACTATTGTTGTCGTTATTGTAATTCTGTTGTAGTTGAACCAGCATGTCCTCATTTATTTTTAAGAGCAAAACTTATTTTTCTAGGAATATAAGTATGATAATGGGATATTTTGGGATCTGTTATCTAAGACATTTTACGTATTGGCTTTTTTCCTTTTTAACACTCTGTGGTTTATTTTGTTTGTTTTCCTTGTAACTTACCTGGGGTATGTTGAATTTCAAAAAAGCTGTTTTATTTCCTACGTACAGACAGACTGTAAAACATGACTTTTCAGTATTTCGGATTCAACAAAATATTAATTTGTGGGTTCTAGTAAGGACACAGAGTTCTACAACAGGTATTACGTTCTGATAAAATTCATATTATTTTTGAGATATTGAATACAGTATGCTAGGCCAAATGTCTCTAAAAGACCAATATATATTTTCCCTTTACATATTTTAGACATTAGACACACCGAAAATCTCACCTAGGTGACCTTGTGTTTTTGAAAGGCAAATACATCTGCTGGTGTACTGTTGTTGGCTTAGCCAGAAATTATTGTTAATTTTGCCCCCCAAAAGGCAGATTACTAAAATACATTAGTGTTTTGAGCATGTGCAGTATAGAACAATTTGGACCAATTTAAGCCATCAGAGTAAGATTGCACCCAAACAGAAGTGCTTGTAGAAATGAATTGACGACTCCAGTAGTTTTAAATCAATGCATGCTGGGCAATCAGACTCCCTTATCGCTCCCTAAAATGACCTGCTTAAAGGAAATTGAAGCACTGTTGTAGTTGAGATAGCTGTGCAATCCACATGCTCAAAGTGGTGATCACCTTCAAATTTAAGCACTTAATTTAAGAGCTCCAATAATTTTAAATTGCTATGTGCCGCAAAGAGTGACAGACGGTTGCCAGAGTGCGCCAGTATTTTTAAAACACTTCTGTTCAGTGTAATATATTTCTGTGGAAAGGTTCACAGCAAGTTGAAGCAAATTTCCAAATTAACATTGAAAAATGGAAAGCGACATAGCGACAAACTTCAGGTTGGTTTTCTTTTTTTCGTTTCTTTTTTTTTCCCAGCCAAAAGAAAGGAGTAAGCCTAGTCACTCATCTTTCCTTTGTATTGAAAAGCCACAGGGATTTGTCAGGAGCTAAAAATAAGTCTGTCTTTTTAAGTGTGGAACCCCCTGGCGAAGCCACACTTGGCAGCAGAATAGCTCTGTAGAGAGGACCAGGGAGAATGGCCCTTGGAGCCAAAGGGAGAGAGACAGCTTGCATTAATCCAGCTGGGCTCTGAAAATCCCTGCTTGAGTTTTGAAGCACTAGGGGAGGAAACAGGAACCTGGACCCAGGGTAGCGAAATTTACATGGTGCAATCCAGATGGCTCAGGGAATTGGAAGTGCCTCGGTGTCCACCTGTCTCTCCTCTCCTGCTCTGAATTTCCTCTGAATTTCAGGTCCTTGGCCCTGCCCTGGGCTCACCCTGCCCCCTGGAAGTTCTGTTCATTGGGCTGGGCATGCCTCACCCCTCTTTCTTCCTGTTCCTCTTATCTTCCTTTGATGTGAAGTTCCTCTGCTTTCCTGGATGTCTAGATTACCAGTTATGGCTCAGCATTGGTTCCTTTCCTTCCCCGCCTCCACATTTCTCTCTCTCCATCCCATCCTCACAATATCCTTCTAAATTTCTAATAGGGTCTAATTTTTCTTCCACAATTGGATTAACAGCCAACAGCCTCTTTTAAACTCTTCATTAAAAATTGAAACATTTTAGAAATCTATTTTGATACAGTTTTCATACAATAAACCATACCCATTTTTGTTGCATCGGTTTTGTTGTTGTTTTGAAAAAACTTGCATCTAAGTAACCATCGCTACAATCAAGATGTAGAATATTTGTCACCCCAAATGTTCCTTCATCTCCCTTTGTGGTCAGTTCCTCTGACCCTGGCCCTAGGAAACCACTGATCTGTTTTCTGTCACTGCAGATTAATTGTGCTTGATTCTTCACCAATAAAATGGTGATTAGAACTTCCACTGTACAGGTTGTCCTGCGACTGACGGGGGAACTAGTGTGTTTCAGCAAATTTTGCTCCCTACCCCCTGGGGACTGGGGGGAGAGCCTTAAATAGCCTCCTACAAGCCTGAATTTCTTTTGAAGTTTTGTGTGTAAGTTAAAAATGTTACGCTATTTCTCATTTTGTTTAACTTGTATCCATGTTTGTTGTAACTTAAACATTATATTCTAAATTACCATCCAGTAAAAAAAAAAAAAAAAAAAAAAAAAAAAAAAATTTGCTCCTGGAAGATGTACTCTATTTACTCAGTGGTTTCCAGCATGCTCTGACTTACTGATATTCTGCCTGCAATGAGGGACTATCTAGGAGGTATCTCAGTTTGGGGAGATACTTAAAATATTCCTCCTAGCCAGTCCTGCCACAGAGCTGTCACTCAGGATCCTCATTCTCATATTAAGCTCAGTCATAAGCAAAAGTTGGTTTAGCAGTGTGGGCCTTCTCTAAACAGTACTTAGGGAGGAACATGGTTCAAGAAAACTTTCATTTGGCAATACAGATCCAAGGCAGAAATGGACTCATCTGCAAGCCTTACATGCTTAGAGGCTACCTCTACATATGGAATTCTTGACTGCATTTATAGGGTTTATTAAAATATTATTAGTCTCTATATATTGAATTTCTTGTATATGCCAGGCATTGTTCTAAGTGCACCATTGCTTTTTGCATTTACTTTACAACAAGATTTTGCAAAGTAGAAACTGAAATCTTCATTTTGTTGATGAAAAAATTGGCCCCTTAGAGGTATTTATCCCAGGTGACTAAAACTTGCACAAGTACCACAGCAGGTAAGTTTGCAGTTTATAGTCACACTAAACCCAAACTTATTCACCAGCAGCATCTCTGTATTAAAACACATCTGGTACCAAAATAAAAGGTGGACGTCCAATGAACTATGATCTCAGATTTAGTGGGTCTTTCCATTGTTGAATGAGATGCTTTTGCCAGGAGTCTCCGTGATGTGGTGGTGGCGATGGTGGTGGTGGTGGTGGTTTGTGCGCGTCTGTCTGTCTGTCTTCTCCCCTCTATTACCCTACTTTACCTCCCTTTCCTGTCCTGATTCAGAACTGGAAAGGATGGTTCCCTCTGGAAAGTCAGCTCTCTGGGGATGACAAATGGCTTTGATCTTCTATGTGAAAAGGGTCTCAGAAGAGAAATTGGTGAATGATATGCTACGGGGCTGTGCTGGAGGGCATCAGTCACTTGGGCTGCCTGGACACCTGTGACTAGGGTTGAAAGGGGTTATGGGTTCCAGTTAAATCAGGGAGGGGTGGATAGCATGCCTTGATTTGAGAGGCTCTTATTCTGTTGCAGCCAAGTCGCACAGAAATAGACAGGGCCTGGCTGCTGTGGGATGCAGGGATGAGGGCACAACATGTCCTTGGTTCTAGGGAAGGATTCAGTTCCAAATGGAAGCTAAACATCTTGCCTCCTGTCTCCCTGGCAGCCCCCTCCAATCCCCATAGAGGAAGGGCGACTTTTCATTTGGAACAATGCTAATGGAGTCATTCGGGTCAGTGTCTCCGAGATAAAATCTGTCACTCCCTTCTGCAGGCTCATTATTTCTACCTTCAGGCGGCAAGGAGGCAGAGGCGGCAGAACACAAGAGGATAGGGCTGTTCCCTCTCAGGGCACACACACACTCTCTCTCTCTTCCTCTCCCTCTGTCCCTCCCTCCCTCTCTCTCTCTCTCTATATCTATGTGTGTGTGTGCGCGCGCGCACGTGCGCGCATGATTGTGGTCTTAAAGGTGTGATGAATTACGGGCAAACCTTTTGTCTTAAACAGGGTGTCAGTGTTTACATTCTGTACATAAATTTTATTTCCCTGAAAGTCTGCTCCCAATCTACTTCTGTATGTGCTGTAGTATAGCCATTTAACAACAACAACAATAACAAAAAATGAGCTGCATACAGGGCCGGACTTGGCCTGAAATTACATCCCACATAGCTCTAATTGTTCAGTAATTTAAACAGAAGAGTGGCATTATGTTGACTCGGCGATTTAAAATTATGCTAAAGCAGGATTTTGCCAGCTGGATCCTTGGCCTCGTTCAGGAACATACTTGGCTGTGTGCAACAGGGACCACTAATCCATGAGGATAGAGAAAATGAAAATTTTTAAAAAGGCAGAGTATTCTCCAAACCAGCAAACCATCGCCAATCAAAGTGCTAGGACTTGACGATAAGTAGAGATACAGTGGTTACTTAGGCAGTGTTAGCAATTTGTACTTGTATGAGAGAAAGGGCACCTGTGAGCTCAGCTGTCATTCAAAGGTGAGATGCCGCCTTCGTTTAACACCAAGGACAGGGGCATACATGCTGGATTTTTCTCTCCAGTCCTTGAACAGATATAACCTTTTCTAAAAACCTGGCTCTGTTCTGCACCTTCTTGAACAGTATCCTAGGGAAATATTGGCAATTAAGTGGCTTCATGGGCCTCTCATTTTTCTCAGCGATTCAAATTTTAATGCCCATAGGGCTTCCCAGCTGAAAGTTGACTGGGAGCTTTACTGAAGTATTTTTTCTTTGTCCTTACAAAGTGGAGAAGCTACTTTATTTTCCATCATATAAATTCATATGACTGGCCATGTGGCTGCTTTAATGACCATCATCTAAGACCTTGTGGCTGTTTTAATAGCCACATGCCCCAATGCTCCTCTCTGTACAGTCAGAGCTGATTTTTGTAAAGTGTGAATCTGGACTCTGTGTTGCCAGGTCTTCACAATTTCCATTCTGGATTATAATGTAAAAGTTCCCAATATTTAAATATAAGGCAACCAACTGACCAAACAAATATACACAACAATCAGGGAAGCTCCAGAGAGCTAGGACAGTTACAGAGGCTGATAAATGATTTCTCCAGGGCAACTCTGTCAGGATATAACACCGCTATGGGCCGGATAGGACTGGTGGATCACTAGTTTTGACACCTGTTCTCTCCAGTCTTTTAGTATTTTAGACTAAGGCTAAAATGTGTGTCTTGCCTCCTCTGAAAGGGGGCTGTTGTAGGTGACAGGGATACTGCACTTGGCATTAGAATTGCTTTTGGTCAGGTTGAGCTTTGGCACCTGAGTGATTGTAAGCAGGTTGTTTCTCTACTCTGCACTTTGCTTACTTGCCTTGTCAGTGAAACGTGAATGAGTGCTGGCCTTGTCCCTTCCTTGTTGTTTTTTATCCAGATACAACGAGGAATGGATATGAAAGCACCATACTTGGTGAACTCTTGAGCACTACAGAGGGTGACATCCTGGGCTGGTGGTCAAAGATTGGGGTTGTGCCCTGATGAATTTATAACTAACCAGCTGTGAGATCTGGTCAAGTTGTGTGATCATTCTGGGATTCAGGCTTCTTATTTGTAAAGACAAGGCTTTTTGAAGGGAAGTGGTAGAGTGAATAAGAGGAGGCAAACCTGAAATCAGGTTGTAGCTCTGACAATTATTTACTGTGAGATCTGGCTCAGCCAAGTGATCCCTTGCTATTCATTGTGATCTGGCGGCATCAGCAGCTCCTGGAGCTTGTTAGAAATTCAGAGTTTCAGGCCACACCCCATTATTTGCTGAATCAGAATCTATTCCCTAAACAATTTGTAAACTCAATAAACTTTGAGAAGCATTGACTTAAGCTAGTGGAACTTGAAACGTAGTCCTGGATGAGCAACATTATCATTTGGGAACTTCTTAAAAATGAATAACTCACTTTAGGAGGCCGAGACGGGCGGATCACGAGGTCAGGAGATCGAGACCATCCTGGCTAACACAGTGAAACCCTGTTTCTACTAAAATATACATAAAACTAGCCAGGCGAGGTGGCGGGTGCCTGTAGTCCCAGCTACTCGGGAGGCTGAGGCAGGAGAATGGTGTAAACCCGGGAGGCGGAGCTTGCAGTGAGCTGAGATCCGGCCACTGCACTCCAGCCTGGGCGACAGAGCCAGACTCCGTCTCAAAAAAAATAAATAAAAATAAATAAATAAATAAACAAATAAATAACTTATCAGAGCCCCTCTTAGACCTACTGAATTAGCAATCTGAAGATGGGGACCAGGAGTCTGTGGTTTAATAAAGCCTTTAGGTGATCCTGATGTGCACTGGTGAAGCCTATTTGTGCTTCCATTACCTCCTCATCTCTAATGTATTTGCATGAATAAATCTACCATTGGGGCATTTTAAGGATGAAAAAAATATATGGCATAGTATAGTAGAATGGAATGTACTATAATATATATTATGTGTATGTGCATATATATATATAATCATGTATATGATGAGCAGAACATAATGTGCAGTATAGATTGGCAAATAAATTGGATACAAGATAATTAGTAATGGTCTATACCAGTTATGGTTTCAAGCTAACAGAAGCAAACCCTGGCTAACCCAACCAAAATGAAATTTATGGATGGATACATTGTAGATTATATAATTAAAATTTAAAAAATGAGCCTTCAGTGCTTGGAAAAGGCAACAACCAGGGAAGCTCCAGGGATCTAGGACAGTTCTAGCAGCTGATAAATGGTCTTTCCAGGGCAGCTCTGTCAGGATGAATCACCTCTAGTTGCCTTTGGGGCCATTCTATTCAAGATCCAAATTTTTGGTAAGGAAACTGCCTGGCAGGCTTGGGTCATCTGGAGGACAAGGCCCCTGAATTGCTATGTAGTGAGGGTGGAGGAGTTTTTCAAAGGAATCTGCTGTTGTTATATTAAAAAAAAAATGTGAGAATGGGAACTAGACAAGCCACTCAACAGATGCTCATTACAGATATTTCTAGCTCCAGTATTCTGAGTCTAACATTCTGCATGGACCTCAGGCCTGGCACAGCGATGGGAGATCCTGGAGCAGCAAGCTAAAAGATAGGGCTGGTGCTTTCAGGAAACCTCCTGGCTGTTCTCTTCCATGCACAGCTGTGGGACTTTCCTCTGTATCCAGGCTGGAATAGTTTTCCCTTGGGTGATGGAAGGGAGTGTATATGCCTAGAACCACGTGTGCTTTCACAAACACAACTGTTGCTCATGTATGTCCCTGCTCATGCCATGAAATGTGAGGTTTTCCTTGAGAAAGGGCCACTCCTGCCTGCTCACTAACAAAGCCAAGAAGTATACAGCAAAATATGTAAGGATGTCACATTGGACATCTTCCTTTTTCTACCATAGTTTTATAAGTGATTATAAAGACAAACCCATTCCTGAATTGTGCCGTATTGGCAGTATGCACCATTTGTTTTTATGAACATTTTGCTCATGTGGGAAAAATGACTATGCATTGCTCGGGCTCTGGCCCTGTTATTTTTTTCTCCTCTTGATTTTACCAGTTTATCACCAAAAACAACCCTTCTGAATGTGGGGTTTTCCCCTGGCATGTGTCTGTGCTATGGAAACAGTAGCTCATAATGGCCAGTCTGTGAGGGGAAGTTGGTGTGAATGCTGCTTATTTAATGTGCATGTGAGGGAAGAAGAGGTTTCAAAGGCCTTTTAAAAGGATTGTACTGATATCTTAAGAATCATCTGGTGCCTCATAATATTTGCTAATCAAACCACAGAAAACCTGGAGAGGCTGTGCGGTTCAGTGGTTACAGTACCCACCTGCCCATCAAGCAGGCTTGTCCTGGCATTAACCATTAACTGTCTTTTTCACACATCCTGGCTAATTTGCTCTTTCATTTCAACTTATGATAGAGACATCAATAATTAGCCCACGAAGTTGTAATTAAAATAACCAGTAGAACGAGGACAAAATAGCCAATATCAATAAAAAAATTAATTGACTTTAGATCTGAAAGAGCATCAAGTTCCTGAGCGCAATATTAGAGATAAGTTCATGTTTGCGGGAGTAGGAAAGCTTGTGAAGTGCTCTGGTGAGAAGAACAGATAACAATGGCATCATCTTTTATAAAAGGGGTTATATTCGAGTGTCCTAATGGAAGGTAGAGATTGCATACAATTATAACTTTTAGAAATCTCTGAAATATCACATGGGGTTTTGTATGTATGCATATGCAGCAATATAATATGTAGTATAAAATGTAACATTATATAACATGGCTTGCATTATAATTATGTAACATGCATATATAATGTGATATATGTTATATTTTATATGTAATATGTTATATAACATATATGTAGTACATTATAAATATAGTAGTCCCCCTTATCTACAGAGGATATATTCCAAAAGCCCCAGTGGATACCTGAAACCATAAATAATATCAAACCGTATATACATATACTGTTTTCTCCTATACATGCACCCCTATGACAAAGTTTAATTTGTAAATTTGGCACAGGAGAGATTAACAATAACTAGTAATAACATTGAACAATTAAAACAATATACTATAATAAAAATTATGTGAATGTGGTCTCTCTCTCTCTCTCTGAAAATATCTTATTTTATGTAATATTTCCACATTGTGGTTGACAGTGGATGGGGATGGGAGTGAAGATACAAATAAGGGGAAACTGACGTACTTGTGTATTATACACACAAGTAAATATATTCTTGTGTTTATAATATATAAATCTAAGTAATACACATACACATGTTTATATATATAACATATATAAATATATACTATATATTACCTATATAACAATATACAATTGATATTACTTAAATTTATATTATATGTGAACTTTACAAGTTTATAATGTTATAAACATATGTAGCAGTTGTATTTGAATACATGTTCAAAATATAATTTCACAGAATTTTAATTATGTAAGCAAATCTGCTTATATTTGAATTCCCAGAAGTTATGGCACATGTGATTAACTTCTTTTTACCTCGCAGCCTTACTTGTGGAGTAGAAAGTGCCTTCTCTTGGCTCCATTTGGAATTCCCTCATTTTATCCTGGTATATAGGTACAGTCTAAGCTCAGCATTTGGTGCTATGCTGGCTTTTCTGCCCAAATGCTATGACTTTAAGCTATGCATAAATATAAAACAGGAGGTCATGTTTGAAGTCTGGTTCTTTACCAATCTTAGTTTTAGACCTAAGTAATTTGGGAGCACAAGAAGCCAAAGAAATTTTTAATCTGCTAGAAGTGTCTTCACAAATGGCAGTTAAGTATCCATTCAAAGAAAAACTGAGTATTCCTGGCAGATGGATGATATTTTAAATCCTCATAATTTATTCACTCTTATTTTAACCATCATAAAAATTTTAGTCTATCAATTATACACAAACTGAATATTAAAAGCCAGAGAAGAAACACTCTGGCATGTATTTATTTTGAGCCCAGTCACCTCAAATTATAAACAAGTTCTATACTATGTCTGCACAAATGCACATGTATATTACATAGCCAAGTATTATGTAAATCAATTATTGTTGCACACACTATTTTCATACAAACTCTAATATGATTTTCATAAACAACTGTTTCTCAAACATGTTTAGAATTTCCCTCCCCAATGACCTCTGTTTATTAGCATCTTATATACCTTTTCTTTCCGTTGTAGTTATAAAGCAAAAGAGGCTACCTTGCAAAGTAAATTTCTTGCTGTCTTTCTTGCAGAAGATAATACACTGGTGGCAGTTTTTGATTTGTTTTTTGTTTTGTTTTTTTTTTTGCTCAGTTCTGCTTTGGATAGACTATAAAGAATTAAAATTTGTTTTGGGGTATGTTTTTTTTGAATCTATCTTAGTTTGGTTATTGAAAAAGTAAACATTTGAAAGAAAAAGATCAGGAAATACGGAGAAACATGTTGTGTTTCAAATGAAGTTTTCCCCTCTGGTTCTCTCTACCACCTGCCTTTTTTAAGGAAACTCAGCTGACAGCAGAATTAGTGCCTCTCAAAGTTCCCAAATATGAACAATGTCCTTCCTTTATGACAGAACTCTCTTAATTGTCATTTCAGGTTGTTGAAAACGACAGGAATAAAACAGAAAACAAGAGTTTTGTGTGGAATAAGTATAGAGTTCATCATATCTATTAAAAATTCTAATGACATGAAAGCCAATTATTGTGAATTCAGGTGGTTATTCTGAATGTACTTAGGTACGTGACAGTTGAGGTAAACATTTTGTCCCCAGACAGCTCCATTAATTAATTACTACTCAGGATTCTAAAGCTTGCTTAAATGCTTCAAGAGCTGTGTGGAATATTTATAAGATACATACTCAAGGCAAGTCCAGACAGGCAAACCAGGTACTTAATAACATTTTTCCACATACT